>NW_023425366.1:103111236-113111236 GCF_014108415.1 Molossus molossus | reverse complement strand
AACCTGGACTCACAAACACAGGAAGGGAGAGGCAGGACAAAAAGAAAAGTTGCTGTTTCGACAGGAGCTAGGGTCCAGCGATGCAAATCTCCTCTGTGAAAAACAGCATCGAGCCCCTGGGTGCTCTTTCATATCTCACTCTCCTGAATCCTCAGGCTGAACCTCTGGGATGGACAATGTCATGTCCACTTCTCGATGGAGCAAACTGAGCCTCGTTGAGGTGAAACAAAACTTTCCAGGTACCAGAGCAAGTCTCCAGCCCTTCCCATCTTTCACTCACATCTCCTTTCTTTGCACTCTGAGTATAAATTGCCTCTTTCCTCGTCTGGCATTTACTAAGAGGTAGTCTTACTTTTTGTTTAGCAGAGTTTAGAGGTTAAAAGGGTAAGCTTCGCAGGAGCTGGGTGGAGGGGGTCAATAGGAGAGAAAAGAGGGGAAATCTGTAATACTTTACCAATTTAAAAAAAAAAAAAGATAAGCTTTTGAACCAGAGAGATGTGAGTTTGAATTGTGGCTCCTTTCAAAAACATGTTTAAAGTCAAGTTTTATTTTATTTATCAGCAATGTAAAAATCTTTTGTTCTTATCTAAAATATTAATATGTACACTGTGTTGTTGACTTTTAATTTTTTCAATTATAGTTGACATGCAATATTATATTAGTTTCAGGTGTACAACATAGTGATTAGACATTTATATAACTTATGAAGTGTTTGCCCTAATAAATCCAGTGCCCTTCTGGCACCATATCTAGTTATTACAATATTATTGACTACAAGCCCTATGTTTCATCTCTTGTTAGTTATGTAACACATTAGCTCTTTAACTTCTGTGAGTTTGTTTCCTTTTCTGTGAAGTGGGGATAAGAAGTGTATTTAATTTGTGGACTTCTTTTTGGGAAGAATAGTATATTTCAAGTAGTTAGAGAAGTTCCTTTACATTGCAAGTACTTAAGAGAGCTTAGCTGACCTTTGTGTTTATGTCGTCGTTAATTTGTGTGGGCGTGGTTGTGAAAAATGCAAGGGGAAAGCAAGGCATCCAGGTTTCAGTTATAAAGTTTGCAAATTCTAGCCGTGTGGCTTTGAGTAAGACACTCAAATGCTCTGAGTTTCAGTTCTATTTTAATTTGTTCAATGGGGATATTGAGTTTTGTTCTGCTTGCTTGACAGGTGACTTAAAGGGTCTCAGATGGCACCATGGACCTTGGACAGCGCCCAATAGCCAGAGATGTTTAATAAAAGTGTGTTGAACAAATCAGGTAACTTTACAAGAATTAAAAAAACAAAAAAATTCCAAAGTGCTTTCTAGGTATAAAGGACTATGAGGGAAAGAAGGAAGATTAGAGGAAATTACAAGGAAGAAAGAAAATAAAGGAAGGAGGAAAGAGAAGAGAGCCCTTTTTTCTGTGGACCATGATGGTGGTTAAGAGAAGGGGTCTGGAATTGGACTGTGGCTTGAATCCCTATGTAGTCATTTTCCATCTATGTCCTTGGGTAGGTTACATACTTTCTGAGGCTTGGTTTCCCCAACTCTAAAAGTACACCAATATTACCTACATCATAGGGCTGTTGTGAGGACTAGTGAGACAGTAACTGAGAAGTGTTGAGCCCAGAGCCCAGTGCACGGTCGTTACTTACCACCACTGCTATTATTGTCACTGGTGTGGATACTGAACACTGTGCTGGGCGGTGTGGCTAAACTAGCATTTATTAAGGACCAACTTTTCATTTCTATTTTATCTAAGGCTGACAGTAACACAGGAGGGAGATGCTATGATTATGCTCTGTGTGTTTATGATGAGGATCCGAGGCTCAAAGCAATGAAGTAACAAACCCGAGGCTGCACAACTGGGAAGCAGTGGAGGCTCAGCTTGACGCCAGGTCTGTCTGACCGCGGAGACCTTGGGCCCCGCTCCTCGGCGCCAGGAGAGGGGCTTTCCCAACCGGATGAGGCAGGAGGGAAGGAAGGGAGGGAGACCAGAAGAGCTGCAGACCAACCCAGGCAGAGGTAGCTCCTGGGCTGCCCTTGTTTCACAGTGAGGAGGACGTCAGCTGCTCTGAGAAAGGGCCAGATCTGTGATATTTAAAATGATTTCATCTCCTTTAGAGTCTATGAAGACTTTTATAATTTCTTGATCTTGGGGGGGGGGGTCCTACAAACCCTCAGGAGAACAGCATGTGAAAGAAGTATGTGACTGTCAAGCCTCAATGAAAATTTGGGAGACAAGGTGGCTCTTGGTGGGTTAGCCCAAAAGTTGTCTTCCTTCATTGACCACCTGCCCAATCACTGCAGGTCCTCAAACAATGCTGTGTTGTTCCGCATCACTTTGTTACAAATGAAATGCCGTAGGAACTTAACTCTGTTTATGTCAATTAGCCTATAGTAAAATTGGTTTTGTTCTATGTCCATTTGCTCCAAGTCGTGGAACCTATGAATGATGTTAAGCCAGGACTTACTGTACTCACCGGGACCCCTCTCTCACACACCTGGCCTCGCCATCAGCTTCCTCTGTGTGTCATTTCACTCTGCCTTGTGGCCTTATTGATTCCTATGATCTTCCTGTCATCCCCATACAAAGAGCAGGGGCAGGCAAAGTGTCGAGGTGATGGTTTTATGGGCTTTTCCCTTGACAATCTCCCCATTGATGGATCCATTCAGAGAATCTGACAGCACCGCGAGCTGCCTTTGGAGTCCCCTAAATCAAGCCCTTTGTTTTGATTCTTCTGATGCTGACCGAGGACCAGGCTGATAGGGTATCGCAACATTATGAGAGGTTTATGGTAACAGTCTTTTTGGATGCACATTTGAAAGACATATATGAAAAGAGAGGAGATTGTTTCCCATTTTCATTCAGAAATGTATGCAGAAAATGTCCTTGCTTCAAAAAGTGGAAAAAAAAAAAAAAGAATGTAAAGCTTGTGTCCACTTCCAAGAGGAGGTTGCCCTGCGCTTTGCTCAGAAAGTCTGATCACTCTCTCACTACCTCCGCCCACTGGATTCTGGGAGAACGGTTCACACAGCATGTACCCGGCATCTTTGTGCCGGGTACATGGGCCAGCTCATCCAATCTTCACAACAACTCCATGCAACTCCAAAGTATACTATAATCCCCAATAACTGTAAGGAGGGTAGACACAGAGGGAAGACGACCCGCCCAGGTCCCACAGCTGGCAAGGGAAAGATACATGACTGGAACCCAGATGTGTGTGATTCCCAGTTCTATGGTGTATTTCTGCTACTCCAGCCTGGGAAGTAATGGCTCTTTGAGCTGAAAAGAATTGACTAGTGGCCAGCTAAACAGGCACTGGGGCAGGGTTCCAGCTGTTCTGACCAGTGGCTTGTGGTGAATGATATTACACAGATAGATAGATGGTTAGCTCTGAGTCTGAGCTGAATCAAGCTCTCTGGAAACTGTCTTGAGCCCCAGAGGACAGTCACTCATACTGGGTATTGTATTGTTTGGAGAGTTTCCCTGGCAGTGAGGGACCAAGTAATGCAAAACCCATTCCTAGTCACCAGTGATGGAACCGGGGGCAACCGCGTTTCAGCTGCTCTTTCACAAAGCAATGGCAATGCACTCCAGGCCCACTCACCACCCGTCTGTCTGTCGTGCTGACGCCCTGGAGTTCCAGCAGCCAGGCCTTCGCACCGGTGAGCCTCCTCCCGGGAGCTCTCTCACCTCCCTCTGCCTGGCTGACGTCCGCTCACCCAAGACGGGCTGGGAACTCTTGGCCCTGTGATTGGGTAATCGGCAAGGAAAAGGGGAGAGATTCGTTGCTTTCCTGAGTGTTACACACATCCTGGGTATCTTGTGATTCTGATGTAGAATGCTGAGGGAACATGCACGTGTCCTTGAGGCTCATGGTTGGGAGGCAGAAGTATGGAAATAGCTGGGGCTATTGTGGCTTAGACGGCTCCATTGGAAGGTATTATATACTGCTAAATGTTTTAGGAATAGGACAAAGATTTGAGTTGTACCCTTGAGGATACTAGTATCAAACTCTACCTTTCTTGTTATTGACTTGATTTTTTTTTTTTTTTTAATCGGATGTAACTTTCTTGATGACAGGAATTGAGCTGCAGGGGAAGACATTTTGAGATAATACTTCAAACTGGGACGGAGTTCCTTGATGAAACCTTTGTAGAAGTTTCCATATTGTGGAAACTTAGACTCTGGGGTCTGAAGATCTGCTTTTCCACTCATCAGCCATGAATCCTTGGACCACAGGCTTAGCTGCTCTGGGTCTCAGTGGCCTTACCTCTCAAATGGGTATAATGATGCATAACTCCTGGCATTATTGTAGGTAAGAAGTGAGAAAGGCATGTTAAATGTTTAGCTTAGCACCCTACTATTATTTTTTGATACTTTTAAGGGCTCCGATTTAGGAGTCAAGATATATGTGCTCCAATAAAGCTTTGTTGTTTGCATGGCAATAGAATGACAAGTTAATTAACTGCTCTGAACCTGTCTCCCTGCTGGTAAAATGAAAGCAGTAACAGCAACAATAAATATATAACTTGCAGGCCCCTGTGCATTTCAATGAAAGGCAAAGCTTGTTAAGTGCTTAGAAAACGGCTTGAACCCTAGAAGCATTAAATACATAATTAATATTATTTTCCTGTCTTTTGGTCTTGCTGCAGAAGGGGCATTTTCTGCCTCCATGGTTTTAGGAAGTATTGAACAGAGGATAGTAAATCTGCAGAAAATATGAAGGCGACATTGTCTGAGGAGCTCAAGAGACCTGGGCCATACAGTCCTGGTGGCAGCAATGAGGACCACATCTGTGAAACACAGAGCACGGCCTGTTTGTAGCAGGTGCCTGGGTGGGGCCCAGGGCAACTGGAAGCAAGATTATGCGTCTGAGTGCTCAGAAGGAGGGCCTGGTTGGAGGAAGCTCTGCCCATCTTCCTGCTGTTTTCCAGACATTCCAGGCCCAAGAGTCAATGTGGATGGAAAGGACAATCCTACCAGGGAATGGAGAGTCCTGTCAAGAAAAGCAAAATATTAATATACACGGGGTTTATATGGAGCGCTCTGTCAGCTGCAAGGTCGATTTTCCCTTTAAGGGGCATGGACCCAACAGGCCTGCTCCAGTGCAGTTATTTTGGAAATACCCTTGAGGATTTGGTCTTAACAGTTCAACATCTGAATAGTGCTAAGGGTATCGGTAAGACTCTGTGTGTGTGTGTGTGTGTGTGTGTGTGTGTGTGCGTAAACTCAATTATTTTCAACTCCTGCTCCCTCAGAGCCTCTCTTCCCTTGGCAGGAGCCCTCAGGGGCCACTTGGCAGATGGTTGCTGGTCCTTATCTGCAAAGAGCTGTCGGTCATGAGGCACCTCAGGGCTGACAGTGTTTCACAAGGGCCCTTCTATCATCGCAGGGCGACCAGAGCAAAATGTAAAAAAACGAGAAACAGACTCAGGCACACTCTAGATTCATTATCCGGTGTGTTTCCAGAAATTGCTTTGGTGTCTTCTGCCTTAAATGATAATAACAGCACTATACTAATAATTGTTGCAGCACAGTGATTCCTCGCCTTTCATCACAGGGCCACCTTGATCCAGTAGGCTGCTCAGTTCTCTTGGAGCCGAGCTGATTAGAAGCAAGTCCATTCATTAAGACGTGTCCCAAGCAACTTTGCGATCAGTGAAAGGGAAGCCAAGTGGAAACGAGCTGGATTCCAGACAGCAGAGCAATGATTTTAATAAATAGAACACAGTGCCACAGGATGGGGTGCTAACACCAGGGATCCGAGACCCCTTGGAGGGCAAACGACTCTGTGACAACCGTGATGGTGATCATTCACTTTTTGTTCACTCACAACACAGAGTGGAAACCTGCCTGTTTCAGGACCTGTTCTTGGCACTGGGAATCCAAGCTGGTCCTGACCTTCAAGGTCCAGCAGGGGACACAGTCATTCAACAAATGCTTTTACTAATCAATGTAATTACAGGGAAACCTCACGGTGCTCTGACATGGCATGAAAGGGAATCAAGACTGCACTGGGGTAAGGAAGTGACATTTAAGATGAGCATTGGCTATTATTACTATTATTATTACACTTCTGCTGCCGTTGCTGCTATTCTCACTATTTCTATCGCTTCGACGACTGCTGCCATAATACTTACTACAACCACCATTTCTCCTTCTGCTCCTCCTGCTCCTCCTCTGGTATGTTCAGGACTCAAGGAGCCTATGTTTTTTTTTTTATCCTCACCCGAGGACATTTTTCCATTTTTTGTTCAGATAGAGAGGGAGGGAGAGAGAGAGAGAGAGAAACATCGATGTGAAGGGACACATCGAGTGGCTGCCATCCGCATGACCAACCAGGGCCGGGGACAAACTACAACCGAGGCACATGCCCTTAGTGGGAACCGAACCCGGGTCTCTCTGTACCGCAGGCCGATGCTCCAACCGCTGAGCCATAGTGGCCAGGGTTGTTTTTTGTTTTTGTTTTTTAAGTAGATTGAGTTGCATGACAATTCAGTGCAATAAGAAGGATGGATTGCATTGTTCCTGCTTTAAGATGAAGACACGGAGACACTGAAAGGTTAGGTAGTCTTACCATGAGAGGGTGGCTAGCTAACAACAAGATACGAAACCCTGAATTCTCATTGCATCGTATTTCCCCTTTGTTTATATCCATGGCATAACATTTCAGAAACTCCATTGTATTTCCCAGGGAAGACCTGCTGTCTGTTTTGTCCACGGATTGCTTCTCAGGGCTTCAAGTGGAGCTTGGCCCACAGGTGGACTTGCATAGAATGAATGAAGGACTGAACGAATGAGTGAATGACGGATCTTCCTCACTGACTCGGTTATAATATCCAGAATACTTCATTGTTTGAATGAATGCCTCTCCCCAGACAAATCTTTCTCTTTCTCTGCCTGCGAACTGAATGGTCACACATCTGTTCAGAAATATTCTCCCCCTGAATAAGACTATTAACATGAAAAGATTTGGGAATTCTCCCTGTGCCCATATCATTAAAAGTCCACACCACAAGCTTGTGTGTTCAGAGTCAAAGTTCAAAAAGTGATTTAAATCTAGTCTTCCCCCACCTCCTGCCTCCACCACCCCCCGCCTGATCATTCATATTCAGTGGTGTTAAAAATCGATGTGGAAGTAACATTTATTTTCCCAAGACCAGTCTGTCTAAAAAGAATCACTTGGAAATTATGCTGTGCTAAGAATGGGTCAGCTATAACCCCATAAATGATTCACCACACTCTTTAGTCATATGATATTATGCTTCCCTCCTGTACTTAAGAATATTTAGGCATAGAAAGAAGACAGGGTCGTGTAATAAAAAGAGAACAGACTTGGGAGTCAGGTGATCCTATATTAAAGTCAGCGTTCAGACCTTGGACAAGTCATTACCTTCTCTGGGTCTCAATTTCTTTAATTTTTCAGCAGAAACACTAGTGCCTACATCATTAGCATGTGGTGGGATTTATGTAGGGCAACTGAGAAACTCTCAGCCCAATGCTTGAAATATATTAGGTCACCATGGAAGTTTCCTTCCTCCTGGGAGAATCATTTACATAATGCAGGTAAAGGACCTCTGCAGACTGGGAAGTGCTATACCTGTAGGAAGGTGCCTCTCTCCCAGCTCGTATCTCCTGCTGCTTCTTTAGCAAAGTCTGGGTTTCCGCCACGTGGACCCACTTAAGACCAAATGCATCAGTTCCCCCACATTCCACCTGATGGCCACATTATCTCCACGCGTCATGACCCAGCTTGGTTCCCTCAATAAAGTTTCTCTGTCCAGCTACTTTTTGCTCCCATCAAGTTGATTCCATGTTCTTCTGTGACCTCCTCACCAAACCCACAGTTCACCTTATGGTGTCTTATCTCTTAGCATCTCATTTCTTTGCTATGTTCCTTCCTCCTCCAACAGGAGTGTGAGCTCCCCCAGGACTGAGTCTGTCTGATTCAACCTGCACCCCCAGCATTTAGCATATAATTGGAGTTCTAGAAATATTTCCTGAGTCAATAAATATGATTGTGTTATTATCATAATTAGATATGAATTTTCTCCATACTAAAAATGTTATATTTCGGTGCATGCGATACAAAGGGAGCCTGAATATTATTATGGCATCCATGGGCAGTGGACCAGTTTCAGGGTGGCTGAGTTATGTGTAGCTGGAGTATCATTCTTTTATTTGTTTTCGTCTCCTAAAGGGATTATGCCCACCCTTGTCCTCTGAGTAGACACTTAATGTTGTTAAATGGACCAATAGGGTTCATAAGGACTTTCTGGTCAACAAATAGCCACAGATGGAAAAAATGAAAACCAAAGTAAAAGGTTGACAGGAAAACCTAGTAAGATGGAGGAAGCCATGTCAGAATCTTATGCCAAAAGTGAGCTCAAGTAAGTCATCATTCCTCCTTGGCCCAGGCCACTCTGACGGTGACCCTTGTAGGAGTGCCCTCAACCAACCACCAACGTGCCCCTTGCAGAAAGAGCCTGGGCACTGCTGCACCCCCTCTGCCTCTCCTCGTCAGTGTTTCCCAGACATGACCAGTCCCTCCTTCCTGAAACACTCTCCACGGTCTTGTCATCTTTATAGTGACACTCCTATCGGGTGCACAATCCTGAACAACTGACTTCACCCACCAAAGCTTCGGTTTCTCCTACTGTCAGGGGAAGACGAGAGTTTCACCTAATTCAGAGAATATTTTTTAAAATCCTCATAAAGCTCACGGCACCTGACCAGCACAGAGAGCACTCAAGAAAAGTTAAGTGTATTATCATACGTTCTCCTGGTGTTTGATACCTCTGGCTTGTTTCTTAGCCTGGTTTTCTGGCCTCCAATTCTTCTGCTCTTTCCTTAAAAAACTGGGCTACTCCAGGGTTCTCTTTAAGTCTCCCTTTCCATTTCAAGCTATGCACCCTTCCTGGGAAGGCCCATCCACCCCCATAGCTTCAGGTATCATGTTTATGCTAATGATTTCCCTTCTCTTATGTCTCTAGCCTATATTTTTCTCCTGAGCTCCACACTCAAACTCTATGACACCTTCTTCTGGACATCTCCCAGGGACCTCAGACTCCACCTGCCCCACGTGTAGTGCACAGCTTTCTCCTGAACTCTGACCTTTCTCCAGGGTTCACACTCTTGTGATCCATTGAGGTGCTCAAGCCAGAGTCCTCCCCACACCCCCAGCTAGTCATTCATCATGTCCCACTTTTTTAGACAATCCATTGCCACTGAAGCACCCGCCTTCCTGGCCCACATGTCTCCAGTAGCTTCCTAATTGGTCCCTCTGCTGCCATTCTTACCTGTCTCCACTTCATCACCCAGCTGGAGTGATCTTTTAATACCAAACATCAGATCATGCCATTTCCCCTGCCTGAAACACGCCAATAACTTCTCCTTATTCTGAGAATATAACCCCACCTCCTGAGCCCGGCGCAGTGGGTGCTGTGGTGTGCCATCCTAATCCTCTGCGGGGCCAAGGCCTTCGTTCTCCCAGCTGCTGGGAGTGTTGACTGCGGATAGCTCACAGCGGAGTCCCTCCCTAGAAACGGTGCTGCCTCATCCAAGGTTATGGCCCCCGTCCAATGACTGGACAGTGTGGAGGTACAAAGGTCAAGCTCCCTTGCTTCAGTTTGGGATAACTCCAGCATCCCCTGTGGGATCAGCTGAGGTGTCTGTTGTAACTGCATTGCTGCTTGCTTGCTCTCTCTGCCCAGTCTGGCTTCCCTCTCTTCCTCCTGGGTGTTGCACCTGAAAGCACTGCCCAATAAACCTCCCGCGTGCAAATCTCAAGTCAGAGTTCATTTCTGGGGAAAACTGATTCACAACGTAAGGCTTCCATGATCTGGCTCCAGCACAATGCTCAGCATAAGGTAGACACTCAGTGAGTGCCATGGGTGGATTGACTGGCTGGCTGGCTGGTTGAGGCGTAAACATGAAGTGAGGTGAAGACACCCCTTTCAAACAGTCAGCACCAGGCATTTGTTCAGGGGCTCTCAGGGGCATGGTCAGAGGACATCCAGGTAGTTAATGGGCAATGCAGACCCCAAGTAGCTGTTTTTGTCAGTGACGATGGAACTTGCCATTCAGGTGGCACAGGGGAGGGTAGGAGGGGCCTGCCCAGGGCTTTCTCTTAGTATTCATGCTTTATCAGCAGAACATTTCCCTCTGAATTGACTTTCATGCATTCTTTCTTCCTCTGCCAAGCCAGGACCAAAAAGAAAATCCACAATTTCAGAATGTGCTTTTGTTCTTCAATCAATGTAACTCCTGCTGAATTTCACCTTTTTAAATGACTTGCTGTGGGAACAGCTAGGGTAGATCGCTGGCAGGATTCTTCAGGCAGTTTGGTACTAACCCCATCCCACCAAGCAAAGAGAAATGGCAAGTGCAGTGGCATCCTGAGCTTTGCTTAGATGCCTGGAGCTTGCTCTGTTCTACCTTGTCTTGAGGCCTTTGCATGTGCTATGGTGTCTGCCTCTCCCACCGCCCCCTGCTTCGTCCATCTGCATAACTCCTTCTCGTGCTTTAAGATTCTTCTCAGACACAGTCTCCTCCAGGATGTCTTCCCTGACTCCCCTGAAGGATTATATACCTTTCCTTTGCTGACCACAACAAACTGTCTGACAACTTCTTACTTCTCTCTTTGTATTGGCCACTAGGAAGCTCAGCACTCAATTTTCAGGCTATCAGCATCTTGTGAAATATGTGTGTTATG
This sequence comes from Molossus molossus, assembly GCF_014108415.1. Classification (NCBI taxonomy): domain Eukaryota; kingdom Metazoa; phylum Chordata; class Mammalia; order Chiroptera; family Molossidae; genus Molossus; species Molossus molossus. The sequence goes on along the minus strand of NW_023425366.1, from coordinate 113,100,534 downwards.
AACACTAATCTTACTTCTGACTTCCTCTTAGAGTTTTTACACTTTTTTTCTCTTCGCTTAATTTTCTCATTAGCACAAAGTTGTAATCTTGTGTTGACTCCAATTATTTTTTCAAGCAGAGAATTTTGTAGTGATCACAAAATATGTGACCATCTACTTACTGTTTTCTCCACTGGTTTGTTAGTATATTCATCTGCCTCAAATGCCTGGCAGGTTCTCCAAAATATTTTCTGAGTGAGTTGGGGGAGGGAGTGAGTCTGGAACTTTTGGGACTTTTTACTTTGGACCTGTGTTTTAGACAAAGAAAATAGAAGAAGACAAATGTTTTGTATATTTTTATGCTAAAAAGACCATGGATGATTTCTTGCTTGACCAGAAGGGCTGGAGAAAGAAGAAGTGTGATCATGAGAGGAAAAATATTGCATTTAAGAGACAGCCCTCAACTTAGCTGTGACCAGGACCTTTGTTGAATTGGTGGGGCCAGGTCTAAATCCCCGCAAACACACAAAACACTGAACAGAAGCCACTAACTTCTTTTTAAAGATTAAAGTGCATTTCCCCCTTCCCCATGGAGTAATAGTCATTTCTCTTTATTTAGCAGGATTATATGACACAGTAATAGTCATACTCCTGATGTTATCACATCTGACAATATCCCCTGAAGGAGGGGTACCATACCCTTACCTGACAGAGGAAAGATGTGAGGCTCAGAGAAGTGAAGTAACTTGCCTGAAGTCACTCAGCTGAGGGTGAACCAGAATTTGAGCCTCATCCATCTGACCCAAAGGCCATTCTATGCCTTTTTCTGCATAATTCTTTCCAGGGTGCTCCCCTACTCATTGTCTTTGTCTCCTCTTGGAGGAAGCACCACCCCAGATTCTCCACAGGGAGATCACATGGCCTGGTAGTTTTATTGCAGGGAGATCTTCAGGCTCAATGACCTTCCTAGGAATAGTGGGGGTGTGAATCTGGAGCAGTGGTTTCCCACCAGGGCTGAGTTTGCTTCCCAGGGGACATTTGGTAATGTCTGGAAACACCTTTGGTTGTAACGACTGGTGTGTGTGTGTGTGTGTGTGTGTGTGTGTGACTGCCATCTGGTGGGTGGAGGTCAGGGATGCTGCTAAATATTCTACATGCGCAGGACAGCCTCTGATAACAATGATCTTGCCCATGGCGTCAATAGTACTGAGGTTGAGGAACCCTGATCCAGAGAGATTCCTCGCCTTGCCTGACCCATGAGCAGGCTCTCCCGCTATGCCTCTTCCCTATGTCTGCAGAGGAACTTGGACAGCCCCAGGGGAACTGTCCTCGTGTTCCAGCCTCAGCACCTTTACTGCCTGGGAGAAGTCAGTGAAGGCAGAGACAAAGATGAATAACATGGACACAGAAGGTTCCAGAAGAAATGCAGGACTCAGTGGGGCCCTTTCAAACTGATTCACTACTAACCCATTTCTTCCTCTCATCTCAAAAGGCACAGATGTAAGCCACGTTGATTGCTATGGAACTGGGTTAAATTCAAAAATGAAAGAGGTCATTTTTCATGAGCAGCTCTTGGGGTCAATACTAGCGGAGAATTTCTGTCAACTTGGAGATATATGAGTAAAATTGCTAAGAAATAAAACTGGGCTCCCCACAGTTAATCATGTGTAATGCCTGATATTCTTGAAATTTGTCCCTACACTCTGATGCCCCCATCATTTATTAAACTGGTGTTAATTCAACTATATGTCAGGCATTATGCTTAGGACTTTGTGGGTATAATCTTAATTAATCTGAATACCAACCAATGAAGTAGGCACCATCATTATATTTATTTTACGGAGGAGGATACTGAGCCTTAGAGCAGGTAAGAGTTTCTCCAAGGTCACCAGGTAACAAGATGTAGAGCTGAGATTGGAACCTGGTTCTAATTAACTCCAGTGACTAAGCTCTTAACTGTCTGCCTAAGGGCTCAATGTGGCACTTTAATATGTTTGTTTGACTTGTACAATGTTCTTTAAAAAAATTTTGCCAATAGTTAAAAAATTCAATATTTTACAAAAATCAGATCTCTTAACTCTTCCTAATAAATAAGAATATCTGATAACACTGCACATTTGTGTGACCTGCTTGGTACCCCTGGGTACCTATGATTTTGATCTTTGGTGAAAATAACTCTGGCATGTAAGGAGTGAGAGAAGGAAGGACAATGCCCACATGTGTTATGAACACTCTTTCCCTTGAATCCTCCACCCTGGGGGGAAACATGACCCAATCTGACCTTGAATTTGATGAGCTCCTCTTTGGGTCACATGGATGGGCAACTTCACTGCCCATCACTGTGACTTGAGGTGTGGAGAGAAGGCAGACATCAGGGTCTCCTTACAAGCCAGTAAAAAGGCTCAGGCATTGTCTCCAAATCATCTCTCTTGAGAAATCCCAAGTTTCAGAGTTCTGCAAGTATTGTTAAGCTAGCGGTCATGTCCAAGTCTATCCCCCTGACAATCACAGCTGATTCTGGTGCCTAGAGGGAGCAAAACCAGGGTAAAGAGCCCCGCTTTGCAGAATTCTAATATAAACAGGCTTATTAATATCTCTGTGTGCTACAGGTTACGATAGCATAATCTTTCCCATACATAAATAATGTATAGCCCAGCCAGTGTGGCTCAGTGGATTGAGCATCATCCCATGAACTGAGAGGTCCTGGTTTGATTCCCAGTCAGGGCACATGCCCAGGTTGCAGGTTCGATTCCCAGTAGGAGGTGTGCAGGAGGCAGCCGGTCGGTGTTTCTCTCTTATGTTGATGTTTCTATCTCTCTCCCTTCCTCTCTCTCTAAAAAAATAAAATATATATATATATATATATATATATATATTTAAAAAAATGTATAAATTGTGTTAAGTCACTATTCAGGCTTTTTAGTCTGAATACAGATCTGTACCCTTCTTGCACTAAACATAGCGTTTGGCCCACTCTTGGAGAAGTGCCAGGAAAATGTTTTTACATAATGTCATGGATTCGATATAGTTGTCAGTTAAGGGGATGATGATGACAATGATGAAGAAGAAAAAGAAGAAGAAGGAGGAAGAGGAGGAGGAGGATGAGGGAAGGAGGAAGGAGAAAAAGAAAAGATAGCACCTCTGTTGAGATGACCTCTATCTACTATGTTGAATGCTTTATATGTATCTCCAATCTTCATAAGCCTTTGCAGTTGGTGTTTTTATTTACATTTTGCAGATGAGAAAACTGAGATTCTGAGAGCTTACTCTGTTGAGGTCACAAACTAGAAAATTCGTAGCTGGTGTTCAAATGTAATTTTATTTGCTTTTCAAAACTTCCACCCTGCCACATATGTAAACTGTCTGGCAATTTAAATTAAACTGTCTGGGCTACCCAAGAGTACAATTTGGAAGAGATCCATATACCCCATTTCCTAATTATTCAGTGAAAACCTATGGGTCTCGGAGACTTCAGGCGTTCATCATTCTATAAGGCTTGGCAGCTCTAAGAAGTAGAGGTTTAAGAATTCATTTAGAATGGACGTGAAGAAACACGGAGTGAGGGAGTGGTGGTGGGACACCTCCCTCCCCTGGGGTGGTCTGTGACAGTACAGGAGCCCCTCTCCCCAGTGCTTTTAATTAGGCGAAGCACAGGGAACATGTTCTGAAAATTGCTGAATGTTTTAGTGGCTGCTCTGTGTTAAGGAAGGTTAACGTTTTATCCAGAGGAGTTCAATTAGCACGCGTCAAACAGTGGTTAATAGTAACACTAAAATGAAATGATCACTGAATTAAAGGCTTTTATTTTCATTTCACAGGAATCATTTGTTATATGTGAAGAGGCTTTTTCATCTTTAATTGGAGAGAGAAGGAATGCCGTGGGTGTATTCCTAAGGCCCCAATGATAAGATGATAGGAAAGGGGCACAGAGGAGGGGACTTTCTGAATATTTTTCTTTGAGGCTTAGGATGGAAACAGATGCTAAATGGATCCTTCTTCCTCTCTGTTTTCTTCTCCTTGTCTATTTCTCTGTCAGCACACATCGCCCGCTCTCTCCAGGGGCCTGATTACACACAAGGAGTCATGGCTCCTGAATGCTCAATGGACTGTCGAAGGCCTGAGTGTCATGATCTAAAGAGGGAGGACAAAGACTAAGGGCCTTTCATCAGTCTCAATTGAGGCAGGAGGAGAGGTGAATAGTGGGCAGAGAGGTGCAAAGAACCTCTGACCTCAGGCCTGTGGGAGGAAAGGGGCACCCATTTCCTGACCACCTTCTCTATGTCAGGTGCCAGGTGTTTTAGGGATTGAGATTTGACACACTCAGCAACCCCATGGGGCAAGGTATAATTTATAGATAAGAAAATGAAGACGCCTGTGTTCCCAGTGTCACAGTTAGTGAGACAAGGAGCTGAATTCAGTTTGAGGTAATTTCTGTGACTTGGTGCCCTTGAGCCTTTCAAAGGATGCCTTCGGCTGCTGGGTGTACCGTTCTAACCAATGATTCTGTTTTTATTAAAAAAAATTTTTCTTTATTGATTTGAGAGAGAGAAGAAGGGGGAGAGAGACAGAGAGAAACATCGATGAGAGAGAACGTCGATTGGCCGCTTCCTGCATGCCTCCGACTGGGGATTGGGCCCAAAACCTGGGCATGTGCCCTGACTGGGAATCAAACCGGCAACTTCTTGGTGCATGAGTCGAGCTCAGCCACTGAGCCTCACTGGCTGGGCTGATTCTGTTTTTATATAGAGGCATCAGGAAAGAGGACGAGGATACAAGAAGGAATTTAAGGGGTAATCTGGACTGGAGAAAGGACCAAGAAACTCTGAGAGAACTTGCAAAAGAAGACAGAATAATTGATCTGTGTCCTGAAGCGTCAACTCCTGAACTTTACCACAGGCAGGCTCTGTGCTAAGCACTGTTAGAAAAAGTTTCTCATTTGATACTTACTAACTCTGTGATTCTGACTGTGATATTTTCTTGTGATATATGAGATAAACGAAGCTCCGAGAATTTAAATGATTTGCCTCACATAGCTATTAAGTAGTAGAGTTGGGATCTGGAACCAGATGACTCATCTCCAAAGCTCATAACCTTCCCATTGTTTCATGTTCTCACCTGTGCGAGAATTCCAAGGCAGTTCTGGGCATAGTCACTCAGAAATAATCCACATCTTTGTTCATTTATCAAATACTTACAGAGACAACATCAAGTGTTGAAGATGTGGAGCAATTGGAACTCTTGTGTATTATCAGTGAGAATGCAAAATGATGCAACTACTTAGGAAGTAATTCTGGCTGTTTATTTTTTAAACAGAAAACTAAACATACACCTACCATATGACCTAGCCATTTTGTTTCAAGATATTTACCCAAGATAAAATATTTGTTCAGAAAAAGACTTATATAAAAATGTTCACAATAGTCTTAGTCATAATATGTAAAAATTGGAAATAGCTTAAATGTCCATCAGTAGAAGGTATAAATAAATTGTAATACATCCATAGAAGGGGATGCTGCTTTGCAATAAAAAAGAAAAACGTTCTGATACACGAAAAAACACAAGTGAATCTCAGAGACACTCGACTGAGTGAAAGAAGCCTTAAAAAAGGAGTACATGTGCATAATTCCTTTTTTATAATGCTATAGAATAGAAAAAACAAACCAAGAGTAGAAAACTAACCAGAGTAGTGTTTGGGGTGGAGGTTGACTGGGAAAGGGCATGAGAGAATGTTCTAGGGGATAATAATGTTTTATCATGCGATAGGATTTTGAGTTACACAGATGAATGCACTTGGCAGAACCCAGTGTATTTATTTGCTAAGGTGGCCATAACAAAGTACCAAAGACTGGGTGGCTTAAACAAAGGGAGTTTATTGGCTCACAACGCTGGAGGCTAGAAGTCTGAGATCAAAGTGTCAGCAGGGTTGGTATCTTTTGCAGCTTCTCTTCTTGGTTTGTAAATGGCTGTCTTATTGTTGTGATTTCACATGGTCTTCCCTCTGGATATGCATGCGTTCTAATTTTCCATTCTTATAAGGACATCAGTCATACTTGTTTAGGGCTCACTCTGATGACCTCATCTTAACTAAATTACCTCTTTAAAGACCCTGTATCCAAATACAGTCACATCTGGAGTACTATGGGCTAGCACTTAAACCTATGAATTTGGGGGCGAGGGGAGGCACAATTTGGGCCATAAAAACCAGTAAATGTACTCTTAAGATTTATATGCCCTACTATTATGTAAATTTTCATCAACAGAAAAAACAGAATCAATAGAGAAGTTAATGATATTCATGCTAAAGTATTTTGGGAGAAGTATACTGATATTTGCCATTTACTTAGAAATTCTTCAGAAAATAAGATACATTAATGGATGGAGAGATAATGGGATAGATACATGATAAAGTAAATATAATAACCTTTTAATGGTAGAATTTAGGTGTAAGTATATTGGTTTTCACTTCAAATTTTTTTCAACTTTGCTATGTTTGAGAACTTTTATAATAAAATGTTGGAAAAGTATTTATGAAGCATCTCTTGTGTACCAGGCATTGAGTGAGGTGATGGGAGTTAAATAATGAACAACATAGACACGAGTTCTGTCGTAGTCCATTTGGGACGCTATAGCAAAAATACAACACACTGGATGACTTAACAACCTACAATTTTTCACAGTTCTGAAGGCTGGAAGCCCAAGATGAAGGCTCTTGCAGATTCAGTGTCTGGTGAGGTTCCCCTTCTTGGTTCATAGATGGTCACCTTCTCATTGTTGCCGCATGTGGTGTAAGAGAGAAAGGAGCTCTCTGGGGTCTCTTTTATAAGGGCACAAATCCCATTCACGATGCTTTCACCCTAATGACCTAATCACTTCCCAAGGGCTCCATTTCCTAATGTCCTCACATCGAGGGTTTGCATCTCAACTTATGAATATTTGAAGGAACACAAACATTTAATCCATGACAGTCCCAATCCTCATGAAGCTGGCATTTTAAAGTAATTCATTACCAGCTGTGGTTTCCAGTGATGCACCCAGTGGGTACATTAATTTATGAGTTGATCAGACTCAGCTCGACCTCCATGTGTACCACGCATTTCACATTTACTTGCTCAATGCTCCAGCTACACATTTCACATTTAGCTGCTCAATGAACACAGGCCCGTTGGCTTTCTACCTCCACTTGGATGATGAATGCCACAACAGCCCATAGTTGTGCAAAGATAAATCATTCCAAGTCCAAGTGGTAAACTTCAGAAACAGCAGCAATTTATATATATACCCCAGGAGTCCCTTGTGAGCACTCCTTCACTATTTATGATGTATAGTGATGAAAGTTAAAAGCAAGAATGGGAGTGGCAGCTTTATTTTATTACCATCTGCACACTACAAAAGAAACCCAAATGGAAATGCTCATTGGACCGCCAGTTAGACAGGAAGCCCTCATGACACAAAATTTATCATGGAAAAAAATAAGCATTCACCCAAAGCTGCAGTAATATTTTCAACACTGGACAAACATTTCTGAATTGGAACAAAGGGATTTTTCAATATTCTTAAATGACTTCTAGGCTTATGGTCCAAACCCCGATGAACAAAATGTTGCACTGATTCAAGTCACAATAGAAAATAAATAACTCTGCCAGTGTTTACATTCAGGGGCTTTGGAAAACCTGGAATGGGATGGTAAAAAAATCTTTGTATAATGAAGTAGAGTTTCTCTATGATGTCATAACCTATGGGTTTGAATTATGATTTTTTACTAGGCAAACTTAGGCAAGTTACTTGGCCTCTTTAAATCTCAGAATTTTTTTAAAAAAATCTCTAAAATGTTGATAAAACTACCCATTCAGAATATCTTAAAATTTTGAAACAAAGCATAAAAAATGCTTAACACATCTTTAGTATTTAGTCTGGCTCAAAGTTAGTGTTCAGAAAATGGTAGTGATGATAGTGGTGGTGGTGAGGATAATGATAATGATGATGATGATGGTGATGGTGGTGATGCTAATGATGATGATGGTAGTAATGATGATGATGGTAGTAATGATGATGATGGTGATGATGATGGTGGTGGTGATGATGATGTTAGTGGTGATGATAATAATGGTGATGGTAGTAATGATGATGATGGTGATGATGATGGTGGTGATGACAATGATGATGGTGGTGGTGCTGCTGATGATGGTGATGATAATCATAATAAGATGATGACTCCTATGGCAATGCTGATAATTATAGCAACAAGGAAATGAAGAAAAGCAGGGGGACACAGTAAAAAATTACATGCAAGAAAAAAGGAGGCAGCTACTGTGTCTCTCCAAGAATTAAATGGCATGAAATCAACCAAGAAACATTGGATGTGGGAACTGTTTAAAGGCTTGAGTTTAGGCTAAAGAAAACCAACAGATGGAGACCGTCTGTTAGGATGCACATCGTTTCTCCTTAATCACTTGTCAGTACGGTTCATTCATAGAAGCCTACGATCAATTAGTGATGCCTGCCATGGATTTGGACCAGCAGCACAGCAATGAATGTGACTTTATAGATTCTGGTGACAGATCTTCAGGCAGAGTTCTAATATTTAGTACTTACAGGTCCTTCTGAACTTTAATATTGGGTATCTCTTCCTCATTAGTTTTGAGAGACAGGACGCTCTATTTACTACTTATTAATTGAAATATTAATAACAATGTATTATATTTGCTAATATTAATACTTAAAATGTAAGTGATATTAATAATTATGTTATAATTATAATTAATGATATATTAATTATTTATTAAAATATTTATTCCCTTTTAATCTCCAGCACATAGACAATTCTTAGGAGCCAATGAATGTTTGTCGAATCAAATAAAAAAATGAAAATGGTCTTTGTGGTATGAATTAGTTAGTATTTATAATATCCTGTTCTGTTTGGAGTGGCATATACTAAGAAGAACTTTGGAAAAATTTCATCCCTATGCAACTCTCTTTCCAAAGGGTGAATAAAGGAAAATGAAACTTTACTCTTCAACAAAGTTGCATGGAGGCTTCTGTCACTTGCTTTATAGAAAAGAATCTTTGCAAAGCCCTGGTAAAAGTTGTTCCAGACATAAGTTAATGACTGGGCTTGCGATTCACCTTCCAAAATTGTTTATTCGCTTCTCAATGAGCCACCTTTGTTCTAGGTCAAGTCTGGCTCAAAAAAGGAAACTGTCACTAAGATTTTACTTGTAATAATGTTACAAGCTTCCTCAATTTCTTTCCAATTATTGTGCCTATCCACATGGCAAGAAGGGAGGAAAAGGTTTATGATGCTATTTTGTCTCAAGGCTTTTTTGTTGTCCCTTACTATTCAAGATTTACAGCATCACCAATACTAAGGCAAGACTTTCCAGAAGTCTACCCAAAGCCCCATGAATCAGGAGGTTTTCCAGTCTGACTGGTAGGAACAGGCACTGTTCCCAGCCCTGTGTGAGTTCCAGGCACCATTTCCTCTCATCCTTTTGGGTGGTTCTTTGCCCAGTCTGACCTGGGGGCTCAGTACTCAAGGGCCCTCTCTGCAGACCTCTGGGTCATCACTACGTGCAATGCTCTGCTTTCCAGAACTCGATCATGCAAATTCAAGTTATTTTGGGTTCTGTGGACTCACAGTTCCACCTCCTCAACTCAGAGCGTCCATGAAGCTTTGCCTGGCTTGTCCCAAGAGGCTGCTTCTTACAACCTGCTTTGTAGATTTTTTCAGAAATGACCTCAGAAACAGAAACTCTGAACTTAGAAGCTGGAAGGAAGCTTCAATGTCAACTGTCCTGCTCTCCAAGGAGCTTGTAGACATACTATGATGCCAGGTCCTGCTTTCTGTGACAAAGGCTTTTTAAAAACACACAGAGGCATTGGTATAAAACAATTGCTTCTATTTTTGCCTTCACTGTCCTCTGTAGGATGGCGGATGAAGGATATGGAAGCAGCACAGCATAAACTATGGTGTTATAAACACTAAGTTTGAATGCTAGTTCCACTACTTAGTTGCTGTGTGACCTTAGCCAACTTACTTAACCTCTCTGAGTCTCTGTAAAATGGAGAGAAGAATGCCTCTTTGGAAGAGTGATTGAGGGTTTGCAAGAGGCAATGGAATCGCCTTATGCTATGCTTGGAACATAGTAGGTGCTCAACAGATATTTATTTCTGAGATAGATGATGGAAAGAGTCCCTAGCCTGACCCTTGAGGAGTCTATAACTCAGGAAGTGGGCAGATTGCTTCTGTGGTCCTTGTGCTCATTAGTAGCTACTGAAAAGGCCAGCAGAGCTTATCTCAGCAAAAAACAAAACAACCCCCCCCCCCCCCAAACCGAATGCACATAGACAGAGAAAATCAGTCCCTCCTCCTTGGGAGGGAAGGGATCCGGGCCCAGCCCAGCAGCAGGTAATGCTCCACAGCCAGGTGAAGGATGCTCCTGCATCAGTACCCTTTATCACCAAGTCAGCAAAGCTCAGGAGCTTAAATGAGCTCAGCTCCATAGGATGGCTCTGCTCTCTAGGCAGCCCTCCCAGGCCCAGGGGGCTGGGTGTCATTAGCCTGGTTGGAACTTTCCTCGGGCTTTATGGAGGTGAGTCCTTTCAGCAATAACTTGTGCACTGGACAAGGCCAGATTGATACTGTGTGATATTAACACAGCAGCTACCATTTGCTGAGTTCTGTGTGCCTTTCCACCTCCACCTTCTGCACTAATTCCTTCAAGAAGCATTATAGAAATAATTCCCTCATGGCTACTCAGGGTTAAGTCAACTTCTGTCACCTCTTTGCTTAAAAACCCTTCAAAAAGCCATTACACTGGAATGAAGGCCGCATTTCTAACCATGTCCTAAAAGTTCTAAATGATCTGACCCTGCCCCAAACTATTTTTCTCCTCCCTCCCTCCCTCCTGCTTTATATGTTTCAGCAACACTGATCTTTCTAACTCAAAAACTCTTTCCTGCCCCAGGGTCTTTGCACTTCCTTTCTGCTCCTGCTGGGGACATTCTTCTAAGAGATTTTTGCATGTCTGACTTAATTTCATCCTTCAAGTGTCCTTCAAGTGTTCTTCAAGTGTTAATTGCTTGAAGAGATCGTCCTGAACATATAAAGCTGCTGAGTGATTTGACAGATGCTGAGCTATTAGGAATCACTATTCTTTCCATTTTACAGATGAGAAAACTGAGGTTCAGAATAGTGATAGAGCCTTCCTACGGCCCCATAGCATGTTGGCATTGCAGTTGAATCTAAAGGCAAGTGATTTGTTCATTGTTTTATATGTATTAGTCTTTCTTGTTTATTGGGGGAACCCTGTCCTTCCCAAAGCCCTTCTCCTCCCCCTCCACCTTCTTCTTTGTCATTTCAGGATCAAGTTGATTAACACTGTCTATCCTTTGATGGGACACACTCAGACCATGTTTCAACAGGGGTTTATGCAAATTTTCAGGACTCTTCCCTTTGCTGCAGGCCAGCATGTCTATTTTTCTTATTATAAACAAGAATGGAAATAGCTCATGCTGTAGAGAGACCACAATCACCAATACTAAACTTGTCTTCTTTGTAAAGCAGTTTGTGAAATAAAATGGGTAGTGTTTTCTCCCCCTCAGGCCAATACAGTGTAGTGGTATACTGTGATGAAACTATTGAAAACTGGGAGTTTTCTTTCTCTCTCTCTCTCTTCCTCAAATTGTAATTGAGCATTCACCATAGTCTACATTTTTCTAGGGGCTTAGCATAGAATAGTTGAATAACACAGATATGGTCCTTGCTCTCAGTGAGCTCATAGACTCGCAAGATACCCAGAAGGTAAACAGGTAATTATATTAATACTTTTTGGTTATATTGCAGTAAGTACAAGAATAGTTTCAAGGTGAATTCCAAGTGCAAACATAAAGTGTATGTGTGTGTGTGTGTGTGTGTGTGTGCATTTGCGATCAACTTGGTAATTCTTGAAATCTCCCCTGAGAAGTAGGAGAATCTACATTAATCTGACTCTTGCTTACTTTTCCCACCTGCTCACTCCCTGTGAATCCAGAAAACATCTTTTTCTCGTTTCTTGAACACAGAAGCTATTCCTGACTTGGGCTTTCTTTTTTTTTTAAATTTTTTAATGGATATTTAGAGAAATTTTTTTTTTTTTATCCTCACCCGAGGATATTTTTCCATTTTTTGTACAGATAGAGTGGGAGGGAGAGAGAGGAAGGGAGAGAGAGAGAGAAACATCGACGTGAAGGGACACATCGAGTGGCTGCCACCCGCACGACCAACCAGGGCCGGGGACAAACTGCAACCGAAGTACGTGCCCTTAGCGGGAACCGAACCCGGGTCTCTCCGGACCGCAGGTCGACGCTCTAACTGCTGAGCCAAACCGGCCAGGGCTAGAGAAAAACTTTTTTCTTTTATTAATTTATTTTTGTTACAGATGTTTCTCCTTTTCTTCCCCATTAATACCCTCTTCCCCACCCCCCCAACCCATCCCCAGCTTTGTTGTCCCTGTCCATTGGTCATACATACATGCATATAAGTTCTGTGGTTTATATCTTCCCTCCCGCCACCATCTCCTCTTCTGGGGGTTGTCAGTCTATACCCTACTTCCATGTCTCTGGGTCTACCCTATTCCTCAGACTGTTATGTTCATTGTATTCTACAAATAAGTGAGATCATGTGATATTTATCTTTCTCTGTTTGTCTTGTTTCGCTTCAGATAATACTTTTCAGGTCCCTCCATGTCATCTCAAAGGATAAGAGATCTTTCTTTTTATTTTTAAGTAATTAATTAATTTTTTAATTAATTAATTTTTGTTATAGATGTTTCTCCTTTTTCCCTCACTGATTTGCCCTCCCCCTTCCTCCCCGCCCTGTCCCCAGCTTTGTTGTTCATGTCCATTGTTCATGCATACATGCATATAAGTTCTGTGGTTGATCTCTCCCACACCACCCCCTCTTCCGGGGATTGTCAGTCTGTACCCCACTTCCATGTCTCTGGGACTACCCCATTCCTCAGACTGTTATGTTCATTATATTCCACAAATAAGTGAGGTAATATGATACTTGTCTTTCTCTGTTTGGCTTGTTTCGCTTAGGATAATACTTTTCAGGTCCCTCCACGTTGTCTCAAAGAATAAGAGATCTTTCTTTCTTACAGCTGCATAGTACTCCATTGTGTATATGTACCACTGCTTTTTTATCCATTCATCTACTGATGGACACTTGGGCTGTTTCCAGATCTCAGCTATTATAAATAGTGTTGCTATGAACATGGGGGTACATATATTCTTTCTGATTGGTGTTTCAGGCTTCTTAAGGTATATTTCTAGAAGTGGAATCACTGGGTCAAATGGCAGTTGAATTTTTACCTTTTTTGGGGTAACACCATATTGTTTTCCATAGTGGCTGCACCAGTCTGCATTCCCACCAGCAGTGTACTAGAGTCCCCTTTTCTCCACATCCTCGCCAACACTTGTTGTTTGCTGACTTGTTGATGGCAACCATTCTGACAGGTGTGAGGTGATACCTCACTGTTGTTTTCTGTTTTTTTTTATTTTTATTTTCACCCGAGGACATTTTTCCATTTTTTTGTTCAGGTAGAGTGGGGGGGGGGGGGAGAGAGGAAGACAGAGAGAGAGAGAGAGAGAGAGAGAGAGAGAGAGAGAGAGAGAGAGAAATATTGACGTGAAAGGGACACATTGAGTGGCTGCCACCCGCACGACCAACCAGGGCTGGGGACAAACTGCAACCGAGGTATGCGCCTTTAGCGGGAACCAAAACCTAGGTCTCTCTGGACCGCAGGCCAATGCTCTAACTGCTGAGCAAAACCAGCCAGGGCCTCATTGTTGTTTTACTTTGCATCTCCCTAATGATTGGTGATGTTGAGCATTTCTTCATGTCTCTCGGTCGTTTGTTTGTCCTGATTGGAGAGGCGTCTCTTTAGGTCCTCTGCCCATTTTTTAATTGGGTTCTTTGTCTTCCTTTTGTTGAGTTGTATGAGCACTCTATATATATTGGAAATTAACCCCTTATCTGATATATCATTGGCAATAATGCTTTCTCATACAGTGGGTTAACTTTCCATTTTAATGGTTGTTTCTTTTGCTGTGCAGAAAATTTTTAGTTTGATGTAGTCCCATGTGTTCATTTTCTCCTTTGTTTCTGTTACCTTAGGTGATGTATCAGTGAAAATTCTGCTGCATATGATGTCCAAAATTTTGTTGCCTACATTTTATTCTAGGATTTTTATGGATTCACAGGTCACATTTAGGTCTTTTATCCATTTTAAGTGTATTTTTGTGTATGGTGTAAGTTGGTGGTCTAGTTTCATTTTTTTTGTATGTAGCTGTCCAATTTTCCCAACACCATTTATTATAGAGGCTGTCTTTACTCCATTGTATGCTCTTGCCGCTTTTGTCAAATATTAATTGAGCATAATGTCTTGGGTCCATTTCTGGGTTCTCTGTTCTGTTCCACTGGTCTATCTGCCTGTTCTTGTGCCAGTACTGTGTTTTGATTACAGTAGCTTTCTAGTATAACTTGAAATTTGGTAATGTGATCCCTCCTACTTGTTCTTCTTTTTCAAGATTGCTGTGGCTATTCGGGGTGTTTTTTGGTTTCATATGAACTTTTGAAGTATTTGTTCTAGTTCTGTGAAATATTTCATTGGTATTTTGGTGGGGATTGCCTTGAATCTATAGATTGCTTTGGGTAATATGGACATTTTAATGGTGTTAATTCTTCCAATCCATGAACAAGGTATGTGCTTTTACTTTTTTATATCTTCCTCTATTTCTTTTTTCAATGTCCTGTAGTTTTCTGCAGGTAGGTCCTTTACTTCTTTGTTTAAGTTTATTCCTAGGTAAATGGGATTGTTTTTTTAGTTCCTCTTTCTGTGAGTTCAAACATTGTCCTCTCTGATTGCCTCATCCTCCACTAGGTCTTTAAATGGTGGGTTTCGTGCCATTGGATCTCATCCCAAGTGCCCCCGTAAGGATTTCCTTGCCCACCCTATGTGAAGACATCCCTCTATCACTCCCTCCAGCCTGCTTCCTTGACCCAGGTGACGTCAGGGCTACCTTACACAGGCCACAGTCTGAGTAGCAAGATTCTAAGGAATTTCCTCCCTTAGATCAGAAGAGAAGAAATAACAGCATGAGGTTGGTATTCTCCCCAGTGGTCACTATAATTTCAGGAAATGACCTGGGCCCTCACACTGTGGGCTCTGTGGGGGATAGCTCTGCCAGTCTCCTATCAGGAAAAAAGAAACATCTCTATATGTGTGCCAAGTGCTGTGCCAGGAGATTTCCTTGGACTATTTCATTGAATCCTTACTCTATTTCTCACTCACAGAGGAGACACCCAAAGTCCAGAGAGTTCCAGAAATTTGCTTGTGGTCTCACAGCAAGGAAGTGGCTGAGCATGGATACGATTTCTGATTTGTCTGATGTGGGAACTTCCCCCTTTCTACCCTAGCCCTCAGTTTCTTTCTTTCCTTGTTTTGTTTATTGATTTTAGAGGGAAAGGAATGGAGAGGGAGAGAGAGATAGAAACATTGATGAGACAGAACATTGATTGGCCACCTCCTGCATGCCCCCCACTGGGGACTTGGCCCACAACCTGGGCATGTGCCCTGTCCAGGAATTGAACCAGTGACCTCTTGGTGCATGGGTCTATGCTCAGCCACTGAGCCACACCAGCTGGGTGCCCTCAGTTTCTTTGGAAGTTGTATTTTAATGCTGCTTTTTCTCATAAAAGTCAAGTTGAGAAAAGGTGATATTCTGGGACACAAACGGCAATATGTAGATAACATCTCTCTGCAGTTTACCAAGCACTTTCCCATCTGTGATCTCTTCATCAGGACAATCTGTGTGAGGTGGGCTGGGACAATGGGATTAGAATTCCCATTCAAATCCCAGCTGGTGGCTTTGAGGAAGTCACTAAACACATCCAGTCTCCAATTCTTCACCTATAAAATGGGACTGCCAATACCCATTCAAGTTGTGCAAACATTAAATGGAAATGCAGAGTCATCATTAGGCATAGAGTAGGCTTCACATGGGTATTAATTATCATTAAGTCTACAGTTAACAGTAATCATTACAGTTAATGGTTATCATCAATTCTACAGTCATTAGCAGAATCCCTTCCTCAATGTGTTGGAATAGGAGAACCCCAGGGCCATGGATTGATGGGAGGTGAGTTAGTCATAGCCATTGACACCTGGACCTCACAAACCACGTTGCAGGATGGCTCAATTCTCACTTCCCCTTGGTAACTAGATGCCAACCCTTGGGATGAGGTGGTCACACAAATGAATTGTGATGCTCTTGTGTAACATTGGTAACACTCCAATCATTTCTGGCCCAGTAGATACTACCATAATCTGTCTAACTGAATTCTTCAGCCGAAGGGCCATTTATTCTCACATTTGTCATGGGAATCAGAGGCACCCATAGATTAACCTGGCATGGTCTCAGGGGAAGCAGGGATGATTTATACAGACATCGACAACATCACCATTTTCATGACCTGACATGTCTCAAAGCTTTTCATTTGTCAAACAAATTAATCTGGATGTGTCATTTAAACACAACAGCGATGCTCACTCAGAGCTGAGGATGGGCAGGGTAGGGGAGATGTCTATTCTCCAGGCTGGGAGAGGGGGTCCTTGTCAGTTTCACTCCATGTCTGATTTTTTCAGTCTTTTATTGTTTTTTGATTGTTAAAAGATGTGCATTGTTTTGTCAACCCTTAAAATTCGGAAGCCTGGGATTTCAATATCCTCTATGATCCTGAAAAAAAAATCATAGAGGATATTGAAAATAAATGAAAGCCTCTGTGTTTTCCCCTTTTAATTGCCTATCAGTTCATGCTATGCTTATCTCATATGGTTTAAAAAGAGCATTCTTATACTATAGTACAATTGAAAACTGAGTATGGCTTGCCAATATTTTACTTGGTCTGAGTTGAGAGGCTTTTAGGTTTGTCTTTGTGTGTGTGTTTTTTTTCTTGCTTAAAAAAACAGAGAACAGTAACATTGCCCATGTGTTCTTCAGCCAAAAGAACCAATTCATAATAATTTTATCATATATCATATTTTTGTTCATGAATTTTAAGTGTTTAATTATTTTATAATATTTTAAAACATGGGCTTTTAAACACACAACAAGGAGTTCTGGATTGAAAAATAGAAAAACAGCCTGACCAAAAGCGGGCTTGCAATTGTATGTGGTAATATTTACCTGGAACTGAGCTAACTGTTCCATTCAAAGGGTTCGGATCCCCCAGTTTGCCACAGTCTCCATCATTCCCGATTGCTACTTACATGCAGCTTGGTTATCTGTTTGATCCTTGTAGGTAGATGGGTCTCTGACTCATTTTCGTTATGCGATCTTTCTTCCTCTTCTTCTCCATAATAGTTTTCCTTGTTCCTTAATTTCTCTGATCTGATCCCACTTCTTCCTCTCTATCTTTCACCAAGATGTTACATTTATTTATTCTTTAATTTATTTTTGTTACAGATGTTTCTCCTTTTTCCCTCATAGATACCTTCCTCCTGATCCCCCTGCACCCCCCAACAGCATTGCTGTCTATGTCCATTGGTTATGCATACATGCATATACGTTCTTTGGTTTATCTCTTCCCTTCCCCTGCTCCCCTCCTCTGAGGTTTGTCAGTTTAAACTGTACTCCTTTCTTTGTCTCTGGGCCTATTTTGTACATCAGCTTATTTTGTTCATTATATTCCACAAATAAGTGAGATCATGTGGTGTTTGTCTTTCTCTGATTGGTTTGTTTCACTTAGCATAATACTCTCCAGGTCCCTCCATGTCATCTCAAAGGATAAGAGATCTTTCTTTCTTATAGCTGCATAGTACTCCATTGTGCATATGTACCACAGCTTTTTTATCCATTCGTCTACTGATGGACACTTGGGCTGTTGCCTTTAACAAATCATCAAGCAACAAGTGCTGGCAAGGGTGCGGAGAAAAGGGGATGACTCTAGTACACTGCTGGTGGGAAACCAAGTTGTTACATTTCTTTCTTTCTTTCTTTCTTTCTTTCTTTCTTTCTTTCTTTCTTTCTTTCTTTCTTTCTTTCTTTCTTTCTTTCTTTCTTTCTTTCTTTCTTTTCTTTCACCCAAGGACATTTTTCTATTTTTTTTGTTCAGATAGAGTGAGAGGGAGAAAGAGGAAGAGAGAGAGAGAGAGAAACATCAATGTGAAAGGGACCCATCGAGTGGCTGCCACCTGCACGACCCAACCAGGGCCAGGGACAAACTGCAACCGAGGTACGTGCCCTTAATGGGAACTGAACCTGGGTCTCTCTGTACTGCAGGTTGACGCTCTAACCGCTGAGCCAAACCGGCCAGGGTGAAACCAAGATGTTACTTTTAAAGTTCCTTCTATTTTTTCCCTCACTGGGCTTGGGGATGGGTGGAAATTGGAGATCCTTCCAGTGCTGTGTTAGAGAGGAGAAGATAAAGGAGAGGATCTTTCCAGTTCAGCTTCGGAGAGCAACTTCAAGATAAAGTTTTTTTCCTGGTAATGACTAACTATTCCTGAACACAATTCCAGTTCAACATAACTCTAAACGAGTCTCTATCTTTCCTCTACCTTTCCCCATCCACATCTTTACACCTGAGTTTGAAGAAGACCAGGATCCCAGAACAATAGTGGGTTGAGATTTATTAACTGGGAATGGAATAAAGGGGGCAACATCGCCATCATGCCACAGTATAAAATTTGGAAAATATGAAAAGTATTACAAAGTTAAAAAAATTATTCTTAAGTAGCACAAGACATGGGCCACTCCAGTGTATTTCCCCCAGCATATTTTACTTTCTTCCCTCCACATAGTTGGGACTAAAAAAAGTACAATTTTGCTTGTCATTGTTAAGTATTTCCCAATGATATTAAACATACTCATAAACATTCAATGACTGCATCACAGTTCATCATGCTAATGTGCCCTCATTTGTATGGTGCCCTATTACTAGACAGGAATATTGTTTTCTGTTCTCCCTATTATAAATAATATTGCACACAGCTCTATGTCTCAGAATATTTCCTTATGATTTTTTCTAGAAAGAGGGTTTTTGGGTTCAAGAGTTGAACATTTACCAGATTTCAGGTTATATTACAAAGCCACTGTAATCAAAACAGCCTGGTACTGGCACAAGAACAGGCATATAGACCAGTGGAAATAGAACGGAGAACCCAGAAATGGACCCAAGGCAATATGCTCAATTAATATTTGACAAAGGGGGCAAGAGCATAAAGTGGAGTAAAGACAGCCTCTGTAATAAATGGTGTTGGGAAAATTGGACAGCTACATGCAAAAAATAAAATAAAACTAGACCATCAACTTACACCCTACACAAGAATCAACTCAAAATGGATAAAAGACTTAAATGTAACTCATGAATTCATAAAAATCCTAGAAGAAACTGTAGGCAACAAAATTTCAGACATCATACGCAGCAGAATTTTCACTGATACATCACCTAAGGCAACAGAAACAAAGGAGAAAATGAACACATGGGACTACATCAAACTCAAAAGCTTCTGCACAGCAAAAGATACAATGATCAAAATAGAAAGGCAACCCACTGTATTGGAGAGCATAATTACCAATGATATATTAGATAAGGGGTTAATTTCCAATATATATAGAGTGCTCATACAACTCAACAAAAGGAAGACAAAGAACCCATTTGAAAAATGGGCAAAGAAACTAAATAGACACCTCTCCAAACAGGATATACAAATGGTCAAGAGACATAGGAAGAAATGCTCAACATCACTAATCATCAGAGAGATGCAAATGAAAACAACAATGAGGTATCACCTCACACTTGTCAGAATGGCCGCCATCAACAAATCACCAAACAACAAGTGTTGGTGAGGGTGTGGAGAAAAGGGGACTCTAGTACACTGCTGGTGGGAATGCAGACTGGTGCAGCCACTATGGAAAACAATATAGTGTTACCTCAAAAAATTAAAAATTGAACTCTCATTTGACCTAGTGATCCTACTTCGAGAAATATACCCTAAGAACACTGAAATACCAATCAGAAAGAATATATGTACCCCCATGTTTGTAACAGCACTATTTACAATAACTAAGATCTGGAAATAGCCCAAATGTCCATCAGTAGACGAATGAATAAAAGAGCAGTGGTACATATACACAGTGGAGTACTATGCAGCTATAAGAAAGAAAGATCTCTTATCCTTTGAGACGACATGGAGGGACCTGAAAAGTATTATCCTAAGCGAAACAAGCCAAACAGAGAAAGACAAGTATCATATTACCTCACTTATTTGTGGAATATAATGAACATAACAGTCTGAGGAATGGGGTAGTCCCAGAGACATGGAAGTGGGGTACAGACTGATAATCCCCAGAGGAGGGGGTGGTGGGGGAGAGATAAACCACAGAACTTATATGCATGTATGCACGAACAATGGACATGGACAACAAAGTTGGGGACAGGGCAGGGAGGGAAAGGGAGGAGGTCTCAGTGGGGAAAAAAGGAGAAATATCTGTAACAAAAATAAATTAATTAAAACAAATTAAGGAATACACACATACAAAAAAGAGTTGAACATTATTATTATTTATTATTATTATTTTTTATTGATTTATTTTTGTTATAGATGTTTCTCCTTTTTCTCCCATTGACAACCTCCTCCCCTGCCCCATCTCAGCTTTGTTGTCTATGTTCATTGGTCATGCATATATGCATATAAATTCTGTGGTTTATCTTTTCACCCCACAAACCTCCCCTCCTCTGAGGCTTGTCAGTCTGTACCCTACTTGTATGTCTCTGGGTCAGTTTTGTTCATCAGTTTGTTTAGTTCATTATATTCCACAAATAAGTGAGATCATATGATATTTGTCTTTCTCTGCTTGGCTTGTTTCACTTAGCATAATACTCTCTAGGTCCTTCCATGCCATCTCAAAGGATAAGACATCTTTCTTTTGCCCTGGCTGGTTTGGCTCAGCGGTTAGAGCGTTGGCCTGCGGTCTGAGAGACCCGGGTTCAGTTCCCGCTAAGGGCATGTACCTCGGCTGCAGTTTGTCCCCGGCCCTGGTTGGGTCGTGTGGGTGGCAACCACTCGACGTGTCCCTTTCACGTCGATGTTTCTCTCTCTCTCTCCCCCTCCCACTCTATCTGAACAAAAAATGGAAAAAATGTCCTTGGGTGAGGATAAAAAAAAAACAAAAAAAAAGACATCTTTCTTTCTTACAGCTGTATAGTGTTCCATTGTGTACATGTACCACAGCTTTTTTATTCACTTATCTACTGCTGGAAACTGGGTTGTTTCCAGATCTTAGCTATTGTAAATAGTGCTGCTATAAACATAGGGGTGCATATATTCTTTCTAATTGGTGTTTCAGGTTTCTTAGGGTATATTCCTAGAAGTGGGATCACTTGGTCAAATGGCAGTTCAATTTCTTGACATTATATTTGTATCCTGCTACTTTACCAAATTCATTTATTAAGTCTAGTAGATTTCTGATGGAGTCTTTAGGATTTTCTATGTACAATATCATGTCATCTGCAGACAATGACAGTTTCACTTCCTTCTTTCTAATTTGTATCCCCTTTATATTTTCTTCATGTTTAATTGCTATGACTAAGACTTCCAGTACTATGTTAAATAAGAGTGGTGAAAGTGGGCATCCATGTTGTTCCCATTCTTAAGGGGAATGCTTTTAGTTTTTGCCCACTGAGTATAATGTTGGCTGTAGGTTTTTCATATATGGTCTTTATTATGTTGAGATATGATCCCTCTATTCCCACCTTGCTGAGTATTTTTTATCAGAAATGGGTGCTGGATTTCGTCGAATGCTTTTTCAGCATTTATTGATATGATCATATGGTTTTTATCTTTCCTTTTGTGTATCACATTAATTGATTTAGAAATATTGTACCATCCTTGCATGCCTGGGATGAAACCCATTTGGTCAGGATGAATAATTTTTTTGATGTATTGCTGGATCCGATTTGCTAATATTTTGTTAATGATTTTGGCATCTGTGTTCATCAGGGATATTGGCCTATAATGTTTTTTCTTTATACTGTCTTTATCCAGTTTTAGAATTAGGATTATGCTCGCCTCATACAATGATTTGGAAGTGTTCCATCTTCTTATGTTTTTTGGAATAGTTTGAGGGGAACGGGTATTAGAGCTTCTTTGAATGTTCGGTAAAACTGCCCCGTGAAGCCATCTGGGCCTGGGGTTTTGTTTGCTGGGAGTTTCTTAATTACATTTTCAATTTCCTTTGTTGTTATTGGTCTGTTTAAGTTTTCTATCTTTTCCTGGTTTAGTTTTGGGAGGCTGTGTATTTCTAGAAATTTGTCCATTTCTCCTAGATTATCCAATTTGTTGGTGTATAATTGTTCATAGTATGTTTCGATAATCCTTTGTATTTCTGTGGTGGTAGTTGTTACTTCTCTTCTTTCATTTCTGATTTTCTTTATTTGTTTTCTCTCTCTTTTTTTTTCTTGGTGAGTCTAGCTAAAGGTCCATCAATCTTGTTTATCTTTTAAAAAATTCAACTTTTTGTTTCATTGATCTTTTGAATTGTTTTTATTTTAGCCTCTATGTTGTTTATTTCTGCTGTGACCCTTACTATTTCCTTCCTCCTACTAGTTCTGGGTTTTTCTTTTTGTTTACTTTCTAGTTCTTTAAGTTGTAGGATTAGATAGCCAATTAGATTCCTTTTTCTTGAGGTAGGCTGCAGTGCTATGAACTTCCCTCTCAGGACTGTTTTTGCTCTGTCCCATAGATTTTGTGTTGTGTGTTCGTTTTCATTGGCTTCCAGGAAATTTTTAATTTCTTCCTTGGTCTTGTCAGTAACCCATTTGTTCTTTAATAACATGCTATTTAGCCTCCAAGTGTTTGAATGTTTTTTTTTTTTTTTGCATTTTTATTGTAATTGAGTTCTAGTTTCATGCCACTGTGATCTGAGAAGATGCTTGATATGATTTCAATTTTCTTGAATTTGTAGAGACTTGCTTTGTGTCCTAACATGTGGTCTATCTTTGAGAATGACCCATGTGCACTTGAGAAGAATGTATATTCTGTACCTTTGGGGTGAAATGTTCTGTAAATATCAATGGAGTCCAACTGTTCTAGTTTGTCTTGTAAGGACTCTATGTCCTTGTTAATTTTTTGTCTAGAAAATCTGTCCAGTGGTGTCAGTGGCATGTTAAAGTCACCCACTATTATCATGTTGCTATTGATCTGTCCCTTGAAGTCCTCCAGAAGTCTTTCAATATATTTTGGTGCTCCCATATTTGGTGCGTATATGTTTACCAGGTTTATATCCTCTTGTTGTATTGATCCTTTTAATATTATGTAGTGACCTTCTCTGTCTCTTATTATGGCCCTGTTTTGAAGTCTATCTTGTCAGATATGAGTATTGCTACACCAGGTTTTTTTTCCCATTTGCATTTGCTTGGAAAATTTTTTCCATCCCTTCACTTTCATCCAGTGTGAGTCTTTTGTTGTGAGATGTGTCTCTTGTAGACAGTATATATATGGGTCATGTTTTCTTATCTAATCAGCTACCCTATGTCTTTTGACTGGAGCATTTAAGCCATTTACATTTTAGTTTATTATTGATAGATAGTTATTAGTTGCCATTTCAATTTTATGCCTGTGTTCTCCTCCTCCTCCTCCTCCTCCTCCTCCTCCTCCTCCTCCTCCTCCTCCTTCTCCTCCTCCTTCTTCTTCTTCTTCTTCTTCTTCTCAGTCCTTTCAGCATTTCTTGCAGTGCTGGTTTGGTACTGGTAAATTCCTTTAGCTTTTTTAAAATTTTTTCATCCATGAAGTTCTTTATTTCTCCTTTAATTTTGAATGATAGCCTTGCTGGATAGAGTAGTCCTGGATTCAGACCCTCGCCTTGCATTATTTTGTACACTCCATGCCACTCCCTTCTGGCCTGCATCGTTTCTATTGAGAAATCAGCTGACAGTCTAATGGGAGCTCCCTTGTAGGTAACTTTCTGTCTCTCTCGTTTCCTTTAAGATTCTTTCTTTGTCTTTAATGTTTGCCATTTTTATTATGATGTGTCTAGCTGTAGGTCTTCTGGGGTTCATCTTGCTTGGGACTCTCTGTGTTTCCTGGACTTGTGTGACTTTTCCCTTCACCAGTTTATGGAAGTTTTCTGTCATTATTTATTCAAACAGGTTCTCTATTCCTTTCTCTGATTCTTCTCTTTCCGGTATTCCTATAATGAGAATGTTATGTTTTGTATTGTCCCACAGCAACCTTAAACTGTCCTCCTGGTTTTTAATTTTTTTTTCCCATTTGCTGCTCTATTTGGGTGTTTTTCTGTACCTTGTCTTCTGAGTCGCTGATTCTGTCTTCAGCTTCTTCTAATCTACTATTGAATCCTTCTAAGGTATTTTTCATAACAGCTATGTCATTCTTTATTTACTCTTGATTTTTATGCATAGCTTCTACCTCTTTTTTTTAAGCTGAAGTAGTTCCCAGTGAGCTCTTCATAATTCTTATTAAGTTGCTTGTAGT
Source organism: Molossus molossus (assembly GCF_014108415.1). Classification (NCBI taxonomy): domain Eukaryota; kingdom Metazoa; phylum Chordata; class Mammalia; order Chiroptera; family Molossidae; genus Molossus; species Molossus molossus. Next base: position 113,076,022 of record NW_023425366.1, on the reverse strand, counting down.
CCTCACCAAATTGTTTGAGCACCCTTAAAATCATTGCTTTGAATTCTTTATCTGACAAGTTGCTGTCTTCCATTTCCTATAGTTCCTTTTCTGGTGATTTCTCTGTTTCTTTCCTTTGGGTGTTGTTTCTTTGTCTCCCCATTTTAGCCATCTGGTAGCTCTAGACCCGGTGAGGGATGTTTGGATGTGTAGGCAGCTCACTGTATATTAAATAAGGCCACTGTGCCTCCCAGACTGTTTTGTTGCATGTTGCCTCTTGCCTGCTGTGGATCCTGGAGGATTGACTATTGGGGGCTGGTATTGGTGAGTCCTGGTATGTGCTGCTGCTGGATCATGTGGGCCTCTCTGGAGCTGTGTTCCCAGCTGGTCACTGGTGCCACCTGTAGCTGTATAGCTCAGGCCCTGTTGGAGCCGTGCTGCCTGCCAGTACCACGGGTAGCTGTGTTGCACAGGCCTCACTGGAGCCCTGGCTCCCCACCGATCTTGTGGGCAGCTGGGTTGTATAGGCTCCGTTGGAGACCCCGCTTCCCACTGATCCTGTGAGGAGCTGGATTGTACAGTTTTTTTTTTAGAAACCCGGCTCCACACCTATCATGTGGGCAGCTTGGTCCCACAGGCCTCTCAGGTGCCCCAGCACCCCGCAAGTCGTGCTGGCAGCTGGATCACACGGTCCCTCTGGAGCCCTGGCTTCCCATTGCTCTTTTGGGCCGCTGGGTTGCACAGGCCTCTGTGGAGCGCCAGGTCCCGCCACTGGAGGCTGGGAAGTGCCGCTGCCCAGTGGGGCTCAACTCCTGCTCAGCCTTTGCTGTAGTTGTTGAGGATGGGTCTCAGCTGCTGGTCTGTGCTTCTGTTGCCTGGGGATGGATGTCTGATCCCCAGCCTCTGTTGCTGGGCGTATATCTGATGGGGCTGCTACTGTGGGGGATGGTGCTGGGCTCCTGGCTGTCTGCGGCTTTGGTAACCGGCACCTTGGCAGCTCCACTATTGTATACTGGTCTGTGTTGACACAGAGTGTCCACTGGTTCAATGGTGCCAGGTGCACTGGTGGGCTCAGGTTGCTGGGCCCTAGCCGCTCCCACTGCCTCCTCCCAGGGAAGTCCTGGGACCTTCCAAAATGGTGGGACCTCCCCGTGGCACAGGGAGAAGCGCCAAATTGAAGCTCACATTTTGGTATCTGTGGGTAGTCTTTTAATTGTAAAGATATTGTGATATTTTGGTGCAATTCCCCAAGGCTCTCAAAGAGCAAGAGGGATGAAGAGGGACACGGGCACTGGGAAAATGGATGAGGGACGTTTGAACATTTCTTAAATGAAAAGTGCAGCCCGATTTTGAGGTCATCCCCAGACATGCATTTCATTCCTGGCTGAACAATTTCCCGAGATGGGCTTCTTGTCAATGTCTTCTACGGCTGCGTGTTAGCCAAAGAGGGCATGTCGGATCATTTTTGGTCATTCTATTATTCTGCCTGAATCTTGACATGAAAATTCTTCCTCTTTCCCTCCCTGTTTCTTTCCTCCTTGCCTCATTTTTACCTTTCTTCCTTTCTCTTCTTCTATATCTGCTTCCAATAATTACCATATGTTGAGTGTCTACAATGGGCCAGGTGCTGTACATGGCTCTTTGCATCACTACTCATTTAATCCTCTCCGCAACAGTACCGGGTGGTCATCGCCATACCACTCCCACGTGTAGGGGAGCTGAAGCTCAGAGAAAGTTACTGAGCGTGCAGAATAATACACTTCTGGCAGGTGAGCAACAGCACTGGATTCAGCTTTTGTCTCAAGCCCATGCTGGTCCATCAAACCTACCAACACAACAAGGCGACTCACTGACTCAGTCTGCTCTGGGTTAATTGGTGGAGGGCTGCCCCTTGTCTCTGCCTGGTCTATCAGGATGCTGTTACCTATGGACCTGCTAGAGGGGAGCCTGTCTGGTCTCTTTTAGAATAGAGGCTGGGTGTTATAATTTCTATATCCTCAGTACCCAGCATATAGTAAGCTATATATGTATATATACATATCCTGCTGGAGTACCTGAAAACCTCACTCAGATGCCTTTGTGAGCCTCTTTCTTTCTTTCTTTCTTTCTTTCTTTCTTTCTTTCTTTCTTTCTTTCTTTCTTTCCCTCCCTCCCTCCCTCCCTCCCTCCCTCCCTCCCTCCCTCCCACCCTCCCTCCCTCCCTCCCTCCCTCCTTTCTTTCTTTCTTTCTTTCTTTCTTTCTTTCTTTCTTTCTTTCTTTCTTTCTTTCTTTCTTTCTTTCTTTCTTTCTTCATAATGTCCAAAGCTTTCTGCTTATCAAGTTGTATAGCAGTTTCTGGAAGTTTTCTAGCTCCTTTGTCTCCAATACCAGGAAGATTTAAGAGGTCAAAGACCCACAATTATTGTGACAAAGGAACATGACAATGATAACCACATCTCAGTTCCCCTGCATTACAGCATTCACTTTCCCTAAAACAAATGGACTCTAGAGTGAATTTGCAAACACATACAAAAGCCCTCTCCTTAGGGAGTATGCAGCAGTCAGTGATGGGTGAAGGGATTTTACAAGTGCTTTTCATTTTCCTCCTAGATGTTTCTGCTTGGAAAGGGCAGACTCTGAAGAAAGACAGCAAAGCCAATGGGTTCAGGGAGATCACACCTGTGCCTGATAAAAAGCAGTTGAAATGAAGTGAGTTCAAGTTTAGATTCAGGCTTTGTCTTTTCCCAGTGATGTCTCCCTTGGAAACTTCCCTAATTTTTTGAGCCTCAGTTTTCTCATATCTAAAATGGGGACAACAAGCCCTGGCCGGTTTGGCTTAGAAGTTAGAGCGTTGGCCTGCAGTCCGGAGAGACCCAGGTTCCGTTCCCGCTAAGGGCGCGTACCTCGGTTGCAGTTTGTCCCTGGCCCTGGTTGGGTCATATGGGTGGCAACCACTTGATGTGTCCCTTTCACGATGTTTCTCTCTCTCTCTCTCTTACACTCTATGTGAACAAAAAATGGAAAAATGTCCTCGGGTGAGGATAAAAAAAAAAATAGAAAAAATAAATAAAATGAGGACAACAATTCTTATCATGAATTATTGCAATAAGACTTTGACATAATGAATGCAATTCATTTAGCAGAGGGTCTTGCATTAATTATTGATATTGGTATTATTATAATTATAATTATGTATGTATGTATGTATGTATGTATCTCTCTCTCTCTCTCTCTCTCTCTTTCTCTCTCTCTCCCTCTCTCTCTCTCTCTGTGTTTGTTTTACCACATTCTTTTGCCTGGGTTTTCCCCCAATATTTTCTCTCCACTTAGTGGAATTGTCTGCAGAGGGAGAGGCAGTATCTATCTATATGTATTACAACCAGGTTTTACTTTCCTCCTGCTGGCACATGCTCATATATAATGTAGAGAAATGACAAATAAACAATAGTTAGATAATATCACATGAGCTGATGATTTTATGGAACAAAAATCCAGGTGAGGGGGTAAAGGAGATGGAGGGTGATATTTTAGGTTAAGTGGTCAGGGAAGGCTTCTCAGAGGAGTTGGCATTTGAGTGAAGGCTCGCATGGAACGAGAGAGCCAGCCACGTGGATGCTTGCCTCCAGTGTGTTTCATGCTGATGGAACAGTAAGCACAGCAGTGCTGAGGCAGACGGGGAGTTGGCGGGTTCCAGAAATATCCAGGAGGAGAAGGAGGCTGAAGCAAAGTGAGTAACACAAGATGATGTCAGAAAGGAAGGCAGGGGCCACCTCACTTGGCACCTTGTAGGAGGAGGTAGGGACAGAATCCGAATGGAAGGCGGAGCCAGTGGAAGGCTGTGGGCAGGGAGTGATGTGGTTGGACTCGTTCTGTACAAGCAGCACGCGAGCTGCTGAGTGGATGGAGGAGCCATGGAAACATGGAAGCCAGGTTAAGGCTCTTACAGTGGTGCAGGTAAAAGATGATCATGGCTCAGGCCACAGCGTTCCAATGGTGGTGGTAAGACGTGGTCAGGTTGGGCATGTGGTTTGTGTGGCTTTGTGTGAATGTGCGTCTGTATCTTATGGAGTGGTTTCCTGCTACTGCTTCAGCTAGTGACGGTGTGTGTGTGTGTGTGTGTGTGTGTGTGTGTGTGTGTGGGTGTGTGTGTGTGTAAGGGAGAGGGAAGTGTGGCTGGACTCAGCATTGTGTCACAGGAGAAGGTAGGAATAGTTCAGCCACAGTCGTCGTCTAGGTAGACTACACATTCATGAATCCAAAAAATGAAGAAACTCATCAAACTGTGTCTTCTCCAAAATGCAATATAAATTCAGCAAATGGATAAGCTGATGCTACTCTTGTTTCTATTCACCGAGAGAACAATTACAGCTAAACACCTTGGAGAAAGTCATCCAGTCTCCAAGTTTGCTAATTCCATTTCGAAAATAGCTCTAACGTCTTCACTTGCTCATGGCGGGGATAATTAAAACTAATGAAGTGAATTTAGGGCTGCGCATCAGAGGCAGAGCAGGGAATCCGACGGTGATTATGGATGCTGTGGCTCCTTTGAAGGTAATTGTTGAGCGACCCTCCTTCATTTGTATTCATGAAGGTAAGGAGCCATTTTCCTGAGGTTGGTAAACATTTCAGAGGAGCCATCCACATATTACATTTTAGAATTCAGAATTCTTCATTATGTTTTAAGAGTTTCAGGATTTTACCTACTGGTCACAAATGACTAAGCATAAATCATTATATGTCTTCTGTTCTTATTCTGAATAATGAATTTGAGAGATGAGAAGTTGAGGGAAAGGGGGGAGGAGAGGAAGGGAGGAAGAAAAAAAAACTCATTTATATATTTATAGAATATTTTTATATTTCTACATATTGATTGAGAACTTATGACCTAGACCCTATTGTGTGTCACATGGTGTCCAAGGTACTGAGGAACCATAAACAAAATAGACAAAGTCTCTCTTCTTATGTACTTTATTTACTTATTTTTTAATGTTTTTATTGATTTTTTTAGAGAGAGAGGAAGGGAGAGAGAGAGAGAGAGAAACATCGATCAGCTGCCTTCTGCACACCGCCTCCTGGGGATCGAGCCTTCATCCCGGGCATATGTCCTGACTGGGACCTCTCAGTCCGTGGGTCGATGCTCAGTCCACTGAGCCACACACTGGCTGGGTGTCATTTTACATTTTAGTTAGAAGAAACAAAAACAGAAAAAATATGAGTTGGTGATAAGTATATGGAAGAATATAAATAGGGAGTGGGTCAAAGAGAGCTAGGTGGTTAGGGAAGGCCCCTCAGAGGTTGTGACTTTACAGCTGACTTCAGTGAAAGGAAGAAGACAGGCACCTAATAATCAAAGGGAGAGCACTTGATGCTAAAGAAAAGGTAAGTGCAAAGGCCCTGTGGTACAAAGGGACACAGCATGTGATCAAGGAGGCCATGTGGCCAGTGTAGAGCGAGTGAGCACAGGAGTGGAGGGGATGAGGCTGGGTTTTGGAAGAAGAAGCAGTTTGACTTTCATAGTAAAGGTGAAGGGAGACTGTTAAAATCTCTCTGGGAAATAATAAGACCTGTTTTGTTTTCAAAAGCTCCCTTCGAGATTGTGTGGAGAATAGACTGTGGAGGGGCAGGAGTGAAGCAGGAAGACAGCGAGGAGACTGCAGCAGTCATCCCACTGAGAGATGGTAGTGGCAGAGGAGATGGAGAGGAGTGACGAGTTAGTCACTGGTTTGAAGGTGATGTTGCCATGGGGAAAAACCTAAGTGTCTATCAATGGATGAATGAATAAAGAAGATGTCCATGGATATCATCTAAGACACACACACACACACACACACACACACACACACACACACACACACACAGGATTATTATTCAGCCATGAGAAAGAAGGAAATCCTGCCATTTGTGACAACATGGATGGATCTTGAGGACATTGTGCTAAGCGAGATTAAGTCACATAGAAGAAGAAAAATGCTGTATGATCTCACTTATATGTGGAATCTAAAAAAGCTGAATTAGTGAAACAGAGAGTAGATGAATGGTTACCAGAGGCTAGGGGTGGGAGAACAGAAGAAATGTTGTTTAAGGGCATCAGTTGGAGTGAGTAGCTCAATTAAATCTGGAGACCTAATGCACAGCAAAGTGATTATAGACAACAATACTCTATTATAATCACCAAACTTGCTAGGAGATGAGATCTTAATTATTCCTACCACAAAAAGAAATGATAATTATATGATGTAATAGAAGTGTTAGCTAACACCACAATGAAAATACTATAGCAATCAATAATATTTCAAATCAACATGTTGTATGCCTTAAACTTACACAATGTTATATGTCAAATACAGTTCAATGAAAAAAGGTGGAGTTGCCATGTTTTGCTGATGAGAAAAAGAGAAATCAAGATGGTTTGTGAAAGCTGGAGATGCCCTAGCAGGGAGAGGACCACAAGTAGATATTCAAGTGGGGAAGTAGCAACAGAGGATGGTGATGAATCAGACTAATAGAGGCAAAGGGAGTAGAGAGGATGGACGATAATGAGGTGAAGGAACTAAGGTTACTCTAACTTTTCCTGTGGTGCCTGTTACATTTCCCCCTTGTCTTCATGCAGTAGGATCCAGGGTAGAGACCTAGACTTCCCTCAAATGCCTGTCCTTGTTCCCCTAAAAAACCAAACAAATCTCTAGTTCTTTTCAATTGAACTCTAGTCCAAAGCATGGTTATCACACCCTACAAATCTGGGTTCAAATCCAAAGATTGCCACTTACTAGATATGGAATATTGGGTAAGCAATACAACCTATCTGAAAATCAGTTTCATCATCCATAAAATGGAAATTATTAGACCTACCTCATAGGGTTATTGAGATGGCAATAGCCAGCCTTTATTGAGAATTTATCTCACAATATCTATTATTTCATTTGATCCTCAACACAGTCCTAGAAAGTAAGGGCTCTGATTGTTGCTCCCATTCTGCAGATGGGAAGCTGAGGCCAAGAGAGGTTACATGACTGGCTCAAGACTCCACATCTAAAAACTAGGAGAGAGGAAGTGACTTTGTTTATATCATTCTGTCCAAGATGGTATTCCAGCTGGGGCAGTCATTCCTTCCTCTTTGCCTTGTATCCCTGACACAGTAAGGGCTTCAAAAGAGAGAGAGAGCAGCTTGTTTTTTGTTGTTTTTGTGTCAGATTGGGGAATCCATTTACCAGTTAGCTTTCCCATCTGACTCAGTGGTTCCCTGAGGGCAGAGGCTGTGACTCAGTCATGGCTGTGTCACCTGTGCCCTGCACAGAGCGTGGCACTCAGCAGGTGCACGGTAGATGTTGCTTAAATGGAAAATGTGACAGCAGGACAGCCAACTGGAGTTCCTGTATCTGCAAGCAATGCTTCCAGCGAAGTGAACTTCCTCTGTGTTTGAGACAAGACAGGCCATACCAGTCTGCAGGAGGGGAGGTAGACCACAGAATAGATATTTCAGCAAGTTATTCCAGCCCTGAGCGTCATCCTCAGTGAAGAGTGTCTCTTCAAAACAGGAATTAAAACAATAACTTGTATTTGGCATCAGCCAAGTGCCCACACAAGTGCTAAACATAGCATAAGGGAGGGAAAGATTCGATGAGGCAGAACAGGAGACTTCTAATTCATTCTGCTTCCAGCCTCCAAGACAGTGAGTGCGTCATGGGCAGGACAATTAAATTGAAATATGGCCCAGCTAAGCATAAGAGTTATTCTTAATGGAAAGGTCAAGAAACCCAAAGGCAAACTTTTGGGGGAGGTAGGCAGAATGAGGTCCTTGAGGTGAGATCTAATTATGTTGGCTGTGTCAATTTCAGAGCTGGGGGCTGGCCTAAAAAACCCCCAAATCTCCAGGTTCTAGTGAGATGGTTACTTAATAATAAGAGAAATAATCAATAGAGGCTTATATAGCTTTGCAATCAGTAGGTGCTTCCAAGACTGTACATTCTTTCAGAAGAAATTTATGCATTGCATCTGTCTGCACTCCTTACCGTGGAATGTGAATGTCTATGAGGATTGTGCTAGTTGTGGGGGTCCACAGGCAGGGATGGGGTGAAGCTATGGCTATCTCCCTTCCCTCAAGCACTTTAGAGAGCAAGCTTATTGTTCTGAAGCAGAAAGGAGAGCTTGGAAATGCCAGAAGGGCATCACCTTTAACAATAACTCCTGGTACTTAGAAATGTGGAAGCACAGAGCTGGTGCAGGGAGGGGGTGGTAGTGTGAAAAGCTCTCGAGATGCACCTGTTCCTTTGAATGAAAGGGCAAAATGCCCCCGAGGGCCACCTGTGGGAATTTCAGACACCTGGCATACTATGAATCTCAAACTCCTAAATCTGCCTCCTGTCTCTCTTCCTACATCCCAGTGTACCCCTGCTGGAATTAATGTGGGAGAGAATGGGAAAAATCTCAGATGATGCCTTGGGGGACCCAAAACCCATTTGCCTGGATTCTAAACTTCTACTGCTGCCTCCTTCTTCTCTTCCCCACCTCATACCACCAACACCACTGACTTAAAACTATTTTATAATATTGTGGAATTTTATAGCATCCAGGGACTTTAGAATCTGGTTCAAGTTCCCATCTAGCACTTGAACTTGAGAAACTTGAAATGGGTGGTCACGTTTTTCTTAATTATTTCTAGGGCAAGATTCTCAATGAGGGATGATTTTGCCCTCTAGGGGATATTTGGCAACATCAGGAGACATTTTTGGTTGTCATGACTTGGAGAGGAATGCTGCTGGCATCTAGTGGATAAAGACCAGGGATGCCATTAAACATCCCATAATGCACTGGGCAATCTCCTACAAAGAAATATCTGGCCCCAATGTCAATAGTGCCAACGTTAGAAACCCTCCATTAAGGACTGAGTTCGCCACCAATTCCCACCACCATGGCAGTCCCCTTTACTGTCAGATTACTCTGGTTAGTAAAGGAAAGGCAGGTGTATAAGAGGCAGTGGCTTTGGTGAAAACTTATTTGGAGAAAGTCAAGATTATACAATTCTGGATATTGGCAATGGGATTTAAGAAATGCCCCTCCCCCACCCCCAGTGATACTTTAGGCTGGAATGAGATTGCCCAAAGCTATTTCTAAGGCAAGTATCCAAATTACCTGGAATCTGTGGGAACACAGTTGGTCCCAAGAATCAGAAGCTGATATCTAAAATCTGATATGCAGTGGATATTAGAATAAAAAAGCAGACACACAAAAATGCAGCCATTCCTGAGAATGCACAATGGGAGGAATACAAAATGAAGTGACACATATATCATTGAAAACAAGTGTATGGGGGTGGGCTAATAAGCAGAGATGGCAAATGGAAATGAGTTGTACGATAGCCATGAATATTGATTTATTACATGTTAAACATCCCTGACATTCTTTCATTCTTTCTCTCAGACGCTGTTGTTGTGTTTTTGGTGAGTGTAAAAATTTATGAGTAGCAGGATGAGATTTTTTCCTCTATTCTTGGTGGGGTGGCCATCTTTAGAAAGATAGAATAAAACCACGGAGGTTTAATTAGCATAACAATGACAACTATATTTTTCTCAGGGAGAAAGTCTGCATTAACAAGAGAAAGGTGTGTTCTAAAAAACAGTATTCTACAGATTACTTTTTAAAAAAGAAGAGATTGTTTGCTCATAGATCAGTGGTCTCCACTCTTTTGATTGTGCACCTATTAAAATTTTGGAGCATTCTATAATATATATGTTTATTTATAAATTGCAAACATGTATTTCTGTATTAATATATTATGTATTTTATAAAACAGATACAGAGCAAGAAATTAAAAAAAAAACAGGTAAATATTTTTTTTAATGAACTGTTCTGCCCAATAAATTGTCCTCCCCAACCTCAAGCACTAGTAAGGATGCTCACCTCTGGGTAAAAACAGTGAACATGTGTTGAACTTACTTGTGCCAGGCATTGTTCTCAGACTATATATATATATTAGCTCATTCAACACTCAGGGGCAGGAACAATGGTCATTCTCACTTCACAACTTCACAGATCATGAAATAGAGGGACAGAGGGGTTCTGTAATTTTTTCAAGGTCACACAGCTTAAAAGTGGAAGATAAAGGATTCAAGCTCTTGCCTGAGTATTCAAGCTCTCGTCTGATCTCACCTGAGGAACGTGAAAGGCTTGGATTCTCTTCCTTTGACAGAGAAAGGAATGAGGCTGATGTTCAGAACCTGAGGGATTTAAGGAGTTCCTTCATGACTGAGCAAGAACCTGGGAGAAGAATAGTGAAGACCAAGGCTATGAGGTTAAAGAGAGAAGAAAAAGGCACAGGCTAAAGAAGACTACTAGAAGCTCCCAGTGGCAGACACTGATTGGATTAAAATGCACTTTATTTTTGGCATTTCTTTTTCTGAAATTTTACTGATAGTATATACAAACATGATGGATTTTTATACATTAGTTTTTTTTATCCTGCAACTTTACTGTATTGTTTATTGTTTCTGATAGTTTTATAATGGAATCTTTAGAGTTTTGTATGTAAAGAATCATGTCATCATACACCAATGATGAAATCACAGAAAGAGAAACTAAAGCACAATCCCATTTACCATTGCAGCAAAAAAGTTAAGATACCTAGGAATAAACTTAACCATAAAAGTAAATGACCTCTTCACAGAAAACTACAGGTCATTAAAAAAAGAAATAGAGGAAGATATAAAAAAAGTGGAAACATATACCTTGTTCATATATTGGAAGAATTAACATCATTAAAATGTCCATACTACCCAAAGCAATCTATAGATTCAATGCAATCCCCATCAAAATACCAATGACACATGTCTCAGAAATAGAACAAACACTCCAAAAGTTTATATGGAACCAAAAAAGACCCTGAATAGCCACAGCAAGCTTGAAAAAGAAAAACAAAGTTGGAGGGATCACATTACCAGATTTCAGGTTATACTACAAAACCACTGTAATCAAAACAGCGTGGTACTGGCACAAGAACAGGCACATAGATCAATGGAACAGAATAGAGAACCCAGAAATTGACCCAAGAAAATATGCTCAATTAATATTTGATGAAGGTGGTAAGAGCATGCAATGGAGTAAAGACAGTCTCTTCAATAAATGACATTAGGAAGATTAGACAGCTACTTGTAAAAAAATGAAGCTAGAACACCAACTTACACCATACAGGAGAATAAACTCAAAATGGATGAAAGATTTAAATGTAACTTGTGAATCCATAAAAATTCTAGAAGGCAACAAAATCTCAGACATCATATGCAGCAGAATTTTCACTGATACATCACCTAAGGCAAGAGAAACAAAGGAAAAAATGAACACATGGGACTACATCAAACTACAAAGCTTCTGCATAGCAAAAGAAACAACCATCAAAACAGAAAGGGATCCCACTACATGGGAGACCATAATCACCAATGATGCATTAGATAAAGGATTAATTTACAAAATATATATCGTGCTCAAACAGCTCAACAAAAGGAAGATAAAGAACCCAATTAAAAAATAGGCAGAGGAACTAAATAGACACCTCTCCAAACAGGACATACAAATGGTCAAGAGACATATGAAGAAATGCTCAACGTCACTAATCATTAGAGAGATGCAAATTAAAATAACTATGAGGTACACCTCTTACCTGACAGAATGGCTGCCATCAACAAATCATCAAACAACAAGTGTAGGCGAGGGTGTGGAGAAAAGGGGTCTCTAGTACATTGCTGGTGGGAATGCAGACTGGTGCAGCCACTATGGAAAACACAATGGTATTATCTTAAAGAGTTAAAAATTGAACTGCCATTTGACCCAGTGATCCCACTTCTAGGAATATACCCTAAGAAGCCTGAAACACCAATCAGAAAGAATACATGTACTCCTATGTTCATAGCAGCACTATTTACGATAGCTAAGATTTGGAAACAACCCAAGTGTCCATCAGTAGATGAATGGATAAAAAAGCTGTGGTACATGTACACAATGGAGTACTATGCAGCTGTAAGAAAGAAAGATCTCTTATCCTTTGAGATGGCATGGAAGGACCTGGAGAGTATTATGCTAAGCAAAACAAGCCAAACAGAGAAAGACAAATATCACATAATCTCACTTATTTGTGGAATATAATGAACTAAACAAACTGATGAACAAAATTGACCCAGAGACATAGAGGTGGGGTACAGTCTGATGAGCCTCAGAGGAGGGGGGTTGGGGGAGAGGAGATAAATCACAGAACTTACATGCATATATGTATGACCAATGAACATAGACAACAAAGCTGGGGATGGGGCGGGGGGAATGAGGAGGAGGGTGTCAAGGGGGGAAAAATGAGAAACATCTTTAACAAAAACAAATTAATAAATAAATTTTAAAAAATCTTGTCATCAGCAAAAATTGACAGTTTTACTTGTTTATTCTCAATTTTGATGTTGTTTATTCCCTTCTCTTGCTTGATGGCTCTGACTAGGCCTTCCCTCGTACCATGTTGAATAACAGTGGTGAGAGTGGACATCCCAGTCTTGTTCCTGATGTTAGAGAGAAAGTTTTCAGTTTTTCATAATTGAATATGATATTAGCTGATAGTTTGTCACATATGGCCTTTGTTATGTTGAGGTACTTTTCTTCTATACCCCTTTTATTGAGTGTTGTAATTATAAATGGGTGTTATCAAAATGTTTTACCTGCATCTATTGATATGATCATATAAGTTTTTTCTTTTATTTTGTTAATATGGTGTGTCATATTGATGGAATTGCCTATGTTGAACCATCCTTGTACCTCTGAATGCATCAAAAAGAATAAAATACCTAGGAATAAACTTAACAAAAGATATGAAGGACCTATACACTGAAAACTACAAGAACATTATTAAAAATAATTAAAGAACACACAAAGAAATGGAAAGATATTTCATGTTCATGGATCGGAAGAATCAACATAGATGAAATGGCCATATTGCTCAAAGCAATATACAATACCCATCAAAATCCTAATGGCATTTTTAAAAGAAATGGAACAACAACAACAACAAAATAATCACAAATATGTGGACCCGCAAAAGACTCCAAATAGCTAAAACAATTCTGAGAGAAAAGAACAAGCTGGCAGTATCACACTCCCTGACTTCAAATTGCACTACAAAGTGACAATAATCAAAACAGCATGGTATAAGCAGAAAAACAGACACACAGACCAATGGAACATAATTAAGAGCCCAGAGTGTATATGGGCAAATAACATATAATGGAGGAAGAAAAGCCTCTTCAATAACTGGTGCTGGGAAAATTGAAAAGCCACACGCTGAAGAATGAAACTAGTCTGCTATTTGTCACCGTACACAAAAATTAACTCAAAATGGATCAAAGACCTGAATAAGATCTAAAACCATAAATGACATAGAAAAACATAGCTCCTAGACTTCTAGTCCTTGGTCTTAGAGAGGATTTTATGAATTTGACTTCAAAGTCAAGGGAAGTAAAAGCAAAAATAAATGAATGGAACTATATCAAACTAAAAAGCTTTTGCCCAGCAAAAGAAACCATCAACAAAACAAAAAGGCAACCAACTAAATGGGAAAAGATATTTGCAAACAACATCTCTGAAAAGGGGTCACTATCCAAAATATATAAAGAACTCACACAACTCAACACCAAACAAACACTCAAACAATCCAGTTAAAAATGAGCAGAGGACATAAAAAAGATAAATCACAACAAATGTTGGAGAGGTTGTGAAGGAAAAGGAATCCTCATTCACCATGGGTGGGCATATAAACTAGTATAACCACTATGGAAAACAGTAAGGAGGATCCTTAAGAAATTAGACTAGAGTTACCACATGACTCAGCAACCACTCTACTGAGTATCTACCCCCCAAATTTGAAAATATTTGTAAAGATATATGTACCCTTATGTTTATTGCAGCATTAATCATGATAGCCAAGACATGGAAACAACAAAATCGTTCTTTGATAGATGATTGGATAAAGAAAATGTGGTACATATATACTGTAATACCACTCAGCCATAAGAAAAGATGAAATACTACCATTTGAGACAACATGGTTAGATCTTGAGACTATCATGCTAAGCAAAATGTCAGATAGAAAAAGTCAAGAACCATATGATTTCACTCATATGTGGCTTATAAGATGGAAAGCAAAAAATAAACACACAATACAAACAAAAAGTCATAGACACAGACAACCGTATGATGGTTACCAGAGGGAAAGAGGGAAGGGGGTAGTAGAGTGTAAGGGGGGTCAAATATATGGGGAAAGAGGAAGATTTGAATTTGAATGGTAAACACAGAATCCAACATGCAGATTATGTAGTATAGAATTTTACACTTAAAACCAATATAATTTTATTAACCAATGTCACCTCAATAAATTTAATTAAAAAATTAAAAAAACAGAAAGACTTTTTTTTTTTGAGGGGTATGGGTGGGTGAAATGGGTGAGGGAGTTAAAAGTACAAACTTCCAGTTATAAAACAAATAAGTCATGGGGATGTAATGTACAGCATGATGACTATAGTTAATAATACTGTACTATATAGTTGAAAATTGCTAATAGAGTACAAATATCGAATCATTGTTATATACCTAAAACTTTTATGTCCATTAAACCCAAACAAAATAAAAACAAATACATATCACTTCACTACCATTCTATAATAGCACCTCAAAAAGTCAACAGTACTTCCTTAATATCATAAATTATCTCTCACTTTCAGATTTCCCTGACTGCCTGATTTTTAAATAATTGATCTGAATTAAAAATGTAGATAAGATACCCCCTCCCCAACACATTGCATTTGGTGGTTTTATATCTTAATCCATGGGTTGCTATTCCTTTTTTCATCCTTGCAAGTCTTTAAAATAATGTTTTTATTTTTCAATTATAGTGGACATACAATAGTGTTAATTTCAAGTGTAGAACATAGTGATTAGACATTTTTATAATTTACAAAGTGATCTTCCCCTTAAATCCAGTACTCATCTAACACCATTCATAGTTATTACAATGTTATTGACTATATTCCCTATGCTGTGCTTTATATCCCTGTAACTAATTTTATAACTGGCACTTTCATACTTCTTAGTCCCTTCATCTTTTTAACCCACCTCCCCAACCCCACTTCCATCTGGCAATCATCAATTAGTTCTCTGTATGTATGAATGTTTCTGTTTTGTTTGTTCATTTATGTTGTTTTAAATTCCACACTGAAGTGAATTATATGTTACTTGTCTTTCTCTATTCGATTTATGTCACTTTGCAAAATACCCTTCAGGTCCATCCATGTTGTCGCAAATGGTAAGATGTCATTCTTTTACATGGCTGAGTAATATTCCACTTTATACATGTACCATCATTCCTTTATCCATCTGTGTATCAATGGAAACTAGTTTTTTTTTAATGTTATTAATCGAGGACATTTTATTTATTTATTTATTTTTTAATTAATTTATTTTTGTTACAGATGATTCTCCTTTTCCTCCCACTGACTCCCCCTCCCCCACCCTCCCGCCCTGTCTCCAGCTTTGTTGTCCATGTACATTGTTCATGCATACATGCATATAAGTTCTGTGGTTTATCTTTCCCCCACACCTCCCCTCCTGGTGATTGTCAGTCTGTACCCCACTTCCACGTCTCTGGGACTACCCCATTCCTCAGACTGTTATGTTCATTATATTCCACAAATAAGTGAGATAATATGATACTTGTCTTTCTCTGTTTGGCTTGTTTCACTTAAGATAATACTTTCCAGGTCCCTCCATGTCATCTCAAAGGATAAGAGATCTTTCTTTCTTACAGCTGCATAGTACTCCATTGTGTATATGTACCACAGCTTTTTTATCCACTCGTCTACTGATGGGCACTTGGGCTGTTTCCAGATCTTAGCTATTGCAAATAGTGCTGCTATGAACATGGGGGTACATGTATTCTTTCTGATTGGTGTTTCAGTGTTCTTAGGGTATATTCCTAGAAGCGGTATCACTGGGTCAAATGGAAGTTCAATTCTTAACTTTTTAAGGTAAAACCATTGTATTTTCCACAGTGGCTGCACCAGTCTGCATTCCCACCAGCAATGTACTAGAGTCCCCTTTTCTCCACACCCTTGCCAACACTTGTTGTTTGATGATTTGATGGTGGCCATTTTGACAGGTGTGAGGTGATACCTCATTGTTGTTTTAATTTGCATCTCTGTGATGATTAGAGACGTTGAGCATTTCTTCATATGTCTCTTGACCATTTGTATGTCCTATTTGGAGAGGTGTCTATTTAGTTCCTCTGCCTATTTTTTAATTGGGTTCTTTGTCTTCCTTTTGTTGAGTTGTATGAGCACTCTATATATTTTGGAAACTAACCTCTTATTTGATGTATTGTTGGCAATTATGCTCTCCCATAGAGTGGGTTGCCTTTACATTTTAGTGGTTGTTTCTTTTGCTGTGCAGAAGCTTTTGAGTTTGATGTAGTCCCATGTGTTCATTTTCTCCTTTGTTTCTGTTGCCTTAGGTGATGTATCAGTGAAAATTCTGCTGCGTATGATGTCTGAAATTTTTTTTTTTTTAATGAATTTATTTATTTATTTATTTTTTTGTTACAGATATTTTACCTTTTTACCCCATTGGCACCCTCCCCCCCCCCTCCACCCTGTCCCCGGCTTAGTTGTCCATGTCCATTGGTCATGCATACATGCATATAAGTTCTGTGGTTTATCTCTTCCACCCCCCCCATCCCCTCTTCTGAGGGATGTCAGTCTGTGCCCTACTTCCATGAGTCTGGGTCTACTATATTACTCAGACTGTTATGTTCATTATATTCCGTATATAAGTGAGATCATGTGGTATTTGTCTTTTTCTGCTTGGCTTCTTTCACTTAGGATAATACTTTCCAGGTCCCTCCATGTCGTCTCAAAGGATAAGAGATCTTTCTTTCTTACCGCTGCATAGTATTCCATTGTGTATATGTACCACAGCTTTTTGATCCATTCGTCTACTGGTGGACACTTGGGCTGTTTCCAGATCTTAGCTATTGTAAATTGTGCTGCTATGAACATGGGGGTACATATATTCTTCCTGATTGGTGTTTCAGGCTTCTTAGGGTATATTCCCAGCAGTGGGATCACTGGGTCAAATGGAAGTTCAATTTTTAATTTTTTGAGGTAGCACCATATTGTTTTCCATAGCGGCTGCACCAGTCTGCATTCCCACCAGCAGTGTATTAGAGTCCCCTTTTCTCCACACCCTCGCCAACACTTGTTGTTTGATGATTTGTTGATGGCGGCCATTCTGACAGGTGTGAGGTGATACCTCATTGTTGTTTTAATTTGCATCTCTCTGATGATTAGTGATGTTGAGCATTTCTTCATATGTCTCTTGGCCATTTGTATGTCCTGTTTGGAGAGGTGTCTATTTAGCTCCTCTGCCCATTTTTTAATTGGGTTCTTTGTCTTCCTTTTGTGGAGTTGTATGAGCACTCTGTATATATTGGAAATTAACCCCTTATCTGATACATCATTGGCAATGATGTTCTCCCATACAGTGGGTTGCCTTTCCATTTTGATGATTGTTTCTTTTGCTGTGCAGAAGCTTTTTAGTTTGATGTAGTCCCATGTGTTCATTTTCTCCTTTATTTCTGTTGCCTTAGGTGATGTATCAGTGAAAATTCTGCTCCGTATGATGTCCGAAATTTTGTTGCCTACATTTTCTTCTAGAATTTTTATGGATTCACGGGTCACATTTAAGTCTCTTATCCATTTTGAGTTTATTTTTGTGTATGGTGTAAGTTGATGGTCGAGTTTCATTTTTTTGCATGTAGCTGTCCAATTTTCCCAACACCATTTATTAAAGAGGCTGTCTTTACTCCATTGTATGCTCTTGCCACCTTTGTCAAATATTAATTGAGCGTATTGCCTTGGGTCCATTTCTGGGTTTTCAGTTCTGTTCCACTGGTCTATATGCCTGTTCTTGTGCCAGTACCAGGCTGTTTTGGTTACAGTCGCTTTGTAGTATAACCTGATATCTGGTATTGTGATCCCTCCAACTTTGTTCTTCTTTTTCAAGATTGCTGTGGCTATTCGGGGTCTTTTTTGGTTCCATATGAACTTTTGAAGTATTTGTTCTAGTTCTATGAAATATGTTGTTGGTATTTTGATGGGGATTGCATTGAATCTATAGATTGCTTTGGGTAGTATGGACATTTTAATGATGTTAATTCTTCCAATCCATGAACAGGGTATGTGCTTCCACTTTTTTATATCTTCCTCTATTTCTTTTTTCAATGACCTGTAGTTTTCTGCAAATAGGTCCTTTACTTCTTTGGTTAAGTTTATTCCTAGGTATCGTAATTTTTTTGGAGCGATGGTAAATGGGATTGTTTTTTCAGTTTCTCTTTCTGTGAGTTCATCATTGATGTACAAGAATGCCGTCGATTTCTTGACGTTAATTTTGTATCCTGCTACTTTGCCAAATTCATTTATTAAGTCTAATAGATTTTTGATGGAGTCTTTAGGGTTTTCTATGTACAATATCATGTCATCTGCAAATAATGACAGTTTCACTTCCTCCTTTCCAATTTGGATCCCTTTTATTTTTTCTTCATGTCTGATTGCTGTGGCTAAGACTTCCAGTACAATGTTAAATAAGAGTGGCGAAAGTGGACATCCCTGTCTTGTTCCTGTTCTTAATGGAAATGTTTTTAGTTTCTGTCCATTGAGTATGATGTTGGCTGTAGGTCTTTCATATATGGCCTTTATTATGTTGAGATATGATCCCTCTATTCCTACATTGCTGAGCGTTTTTATCAGAAATGGATGCTGGATTTTGTCGAATGCTTTTTCAGCATCTATTGATATGATCATGTGGTTTTTATTCTTCATTTTGTTTATGTGGTGTATCACGTTTATTGATTTGCGAATATTGTACCAGCCTTGCATCCCTGGAATGAATCCCACTTGGTCATGGTGAATAATTTTTTTGATGTATTTCTGGATCCGATTTGCTAGTATTTTGTTCAGGATTTTGGCCTCTATGTTCATCAGGGATATTGGCCTGTAGTTTTCTTTCTTCGTAGTGTCTTTTTCTGGTTTTGGAATTAGAATTATGCTGGCCTCATAGAACGTGTTTGGAAGTCTTCCTTCTTCTTGAATTTTTTGAAATAGTTTGAGGAGAATGGGTGTTAGTTCTTTTTTGAATGTTCGGTAAAACTCCCCCGTGATACCATCTGGGCCTGGGCTTTTGTTTGCTGGGAGAGTCTTGATTACCTCTTCAATTTCCTTAGTTGTTATTGGTCTGTTCAAGTTTTCTATCTCTTCTGGGAATAATTTTGGGAGACTGTGTGTTTCTAGAATTTTGTCCATTTCGCTGAGATTGTCGAATTTGTTGCCATATAGTTGTTCATAGTAGTTGTTAATGATCTTTAGTATTTCCGTGGTGTTGGTTGTTACTTCTCCTCTTTCATTTCTGATTTTGTGTATTTGGGTTCTCTCTCTTTGTTTCTTGGTGAGTCTAGCTAAGGGTCCATCAATCTTGTTTATCTTTTCGAAAAACCAGCTCTGTGTTTCATTGATCCTTTGAATTGTTTTTTTGGTCTCTATGTCATTTATTTCTGCTCTGATCTTTACTATTTCCTTCCTTCTACTTGCTCTGGGGTTTTCTTTTTGTTTGCTTTCTAATTCTTTAAGTTGTGAGGTTAGACAGTCAATTAGAAATTTTTCTTGTTTTTTGAGGTAGGCCTGTAGTGCTATGAACTTCCCTCTCAGAACTGCTTTCACTGCATCCCATAGATTTTGTGTTGTTGTGTGTTCATTTTCATTGGTTTCCAGGAAGTTTTTGATTTCTTCCTTGATCTCCTCGGTGACCCATTCATTGTTTAATAACATGCTATTTAGCCTCCATGTGTTGAAATGTCTTTGCATGTTCTTGTTGCAATTGATTTCTAGTTTCATGCCATTGTGATCTGAGAAGATGCTTGATATGATTTCAATCTTCTTTAACTTGTAGAGATTTAGTTTGTGTCCTATCATGTGGTCTATCTTTGAGAATGTCCCATGTACACTTGAGAAGAATGTGTATTCTGTAGTCTTGGGGTGTAATTCTCTGTAGATATCTATTAAGTCCATTTGGTCTAATGCTTCATTTAGAGTCTCTGTTTCCTTGCTAATTTTTTGCCTAGAGGATCTATCCAGTGCTGTCAACGGGGTGTTGAAGTCCCCTGCTATGATTGTATTGTTGTCGCTTTCTCCTTGGAAGTCCTCCAGAAGATTTTTAATATATTTTGGTGCTCCTATATTGGGTGCATATATGTTTATCAAGGTTATATCTTCCTGTTGGATAGATCCTTTCAATATTATGTAGTGGCCGTCTTTGTCTCTAGTTATGGTCTTCATTTTGAAATCTATTTTATCAGTTATGAGAATTGCTACCCCAGCTTTTTTTTGCTTTCCATTTGCTTGGAAAATTTTTTTCCATCCCTTCACTTTCAACCTATGTGAGTCTTTTGTTGAGAGGTGGGTCTCTTGTAAACAACATATAGATGAGTCATGCTTTCTTATCCAATCAGCTACTCTGTGTCTCTTTATGGGAGCATTCAATTCATTTACGTTTAAGGTGATTATTGATATGTACTAATTATTGCCATTTTTGTTTAGTGTGGTTCTATTTTTCTTCCCATTTCTACTGCTAATTACAGCAGTCCTTTTAACATTTCTTGCAGTGCTGGTTTGGTGCTAATGTATTCCCTTAGCTTTTTTTTGTCTGGGAAGCTCTTGATTTGATCTTCTATTTTGAATGATAGCCTTGCTGGGTAGAGTAGTCTTGGATTCAGATTCTGGTTTTCCTGACTTTGATTACTTCATGCCATTCCCTTCTGGCCTGTAGTGTTTCTTGTGAGAAGTCAGCTGAGAGCCTTATGGGGTTCCCTTTGTAGGTAACCTGTTGCTTATCTCTTGCTGCTTTTAGGATTCTGTCTTTGTCTTTAATTTGTGGCATTTTAATTACTATGTGTCTTGGTGTGGGCCTGTTTGGGTTCTTCTTACTTGGGACTCTCTGTGCTTCTTGAACTTGAATGCCTTCTTCCTTCACCAAATTAGGGAAGTTTTCTCTCACTATTTTTTTGAATATATTCTCTATCCCTTGCTCCTTTTCTTCTTCTTCGGGGACTCCTATGATGCGAATATTATTACGTTTCCAGGTGTCCCATAGTTCTCTTAAGCTGTCTTCCTGTTTTTTAATAGTTTTTTCCTTTTGTTTTTCTGATTGGTTGATTTTTTCTACCCTGTCTTCTAATTCACTGATCCGGTCCTCAGCTTCCCCTACTCTGCTTTTTAAACCTTCCAATGTGTTTTTCATTTCAGATATGTCATTTTTTATCTCTTCTTGTTGGTTTTTAATTTCCATTTGGCTTATTTTCAGTGTCTCTATGTCCTTACTCATGCTGTTCAGCTTCTTCAAGATCATCGCTCTGAATTCTAGCTCTGTTAACATGCCTAATTGCTCCACATTGATCTCATCTTCGGTGGAGGTGGCTTGCTCTTTCATTTGGCTTCTGTTTCTGTGTTTCACCATTTTAGCTATCACTGTGGGCTTTGGAGCCTGTCAAGTTCTCCCTGTGGGTGTTGGTGTTCTGCTGTTTGTGTCTCCCTCTCCTGTGTTTAGATGAGCGAGGGAGGACCCGCGTTGAACACCACTGTCAAGTCTTACTTTCCTGGTCAAAGTTGCCAGCCCAGGAAACGTACTGTTATCCTCTAGCTTTTTGCCTGGAGGCTAGCAGTCTAGGTTAATTGATGAGTTTTGGGTTGTCAGTTGATTGAAAAACTCCCTCTGGTGCTCAGCCAAGGGGCTTTCACGAGGGTGGGGCAGATGCTGGTCATTAGTGAGCCTCAATTAACACTTCAATGGCCCACAGGGTGGGGTTGGATCTCCGAGGGAGGGGCTGCTGCCTCTCCCCAGAGCCCTGGGAAGGAGCAATGTGGCCACTGTCCTGAGTGGCTGCACTCAGCCAAAGCTCCGAGAGCCCTCCAAACCCTGAGTGTCCCGACACAGTTCCAGTCCAGTCTGCCCTCCCTCCGCCGGAGCCCAAGGTGAGTGGCTGTGGCTGTTTCAGCCTCTGTCCCGGCTGCGCTGTGGGGCCGCCTGGGAGTGTGACCCACGGGCGCCGCTTATAGCTAAGGCCGCTGCCGAGCTGCCGACCGTGGGCTCCCAGCCCCGTCTGGCGCCTTCGCAATCCTACCGGGATGGAGTCAGTGTCCCTTGTTGTATGGTCCTCGCAAGCTGCTTTTCTGTTGGTTTTTCCCGTCGATTTGTCTGTGTTATAGTTGTAATTCCAGTTTGGTTCTGGGAGACGGTCTGTGTAGCTCCGTTCACTCCGCCGCCATTTTTCCTCATTATCTGTCTGAAATTTTGTTGCCTACAGTTTCTTCTAAGATTTTTATGTATTCACGGGTCACATTTAAGTCTTTTATTCATTTTGAGTTTATTCTTGTGTATGGTGTAAGTTGGTGGTCTAGTGTCATTTTTTTTTGCATGTAGCTGTCCAATTTTCCCAACACCATTTATTAAAGAGGTTGTCTTTACTCCACTGTATGCTCTTGCCCCTTTTGTCAAATATTAATTGAGCATATTGTCTTGGGTCTATTTCTGGGTCCTCTATTCTGTTCCATTGATCTATGTGCCTGTTCTTGTGCCAGTACCAGGCTGTTTTGATTACACTGGCTTTGTAGTATAACCTGATATCCAGTATTGTGATCCCGCCTACTTTGTCTTTCTTTTTCAAGATTGCTGTGGCTATTTGGGGTCTTTTTTGGTTCCATATGAACTTTTGAAGTATTTGTTCTAGTTCAATGAAGTATGTCATTGGTATTTTGATGTGGATTGCATTTAATCTATAGATTGCTTTGGGTAGTATAAACATTTTAATGATGTTAATTCATAGATATCAATCTATGAACAAGGTATGTGCTTCCACTTTTTTATATCTTCCTCTATTTCTTTTTTTCAATGACCTGTAGTTTTCTGCGAATAGGTCTTTTATTTCTTTGGTTAAATTTATTCCTAGGTATCTTAATTTTTTTGCTGCGATGGCAAATGGTATTGTTCTTTTAGTTTCTCTCCAGAAGTCATTTTGAAGGGGAAATCTTTGTACCATCAACCATGCTTCATGATTGGATGAGATTGTATGTTATATTGTTTTCTTTCTGGTAACAACCTAGACCCTTAGCCTATTCTTGGTGCTAGGCAAGATGGAAGAATCACAACGATAAAGATTTTCATGAGTTTTGTTGATACCCTAACCATTTTCTTTCTCTCACATGATTTCAGTGTTCTCTACTACATCCTTACTACTACAGAAGGCTCCAGAAACCTACTCTTCAAGATACAGGTAGGAATACTATTCTGTATACAAATTCATACTTAAAAATGTTTTTAATTACAGTTGACTGTCAATATTATTTTATCTTTTATATATTAGTTTTAGAGGTACAGCATAGTGGTCAGACAATTATATATTTTATGAAGTGATCCCTCCGATAATTCTGGTACCCACTGGCATCATACATAGTTATTACAATATTATTGACTATGTTCTCTATGCTGTACTTTACATCCCCATGACTATTTTATAAATACCAATTTTTACTTCTTAATCTCTTCATCCTTTTCATGCAGGATTCCCCTACCCCAAATCTCTCTCCCATCTGGCAATCCTCAACAAACTCATACTTTGTATTCAAATTTACAGCTCTTTTTAGTTTCTTAAGCAATAATATAGCTTCAATGATAGCATGTGAAATCTTGGGCACCATGTGGTATAATCCACTTCTTCTAAAAGAGGAGCAGGGAGCGAACGAGATACTTGATTGTGATCCTATTATGCACCCAGTGCCTAGATTTCTGGTCTGTCATGTTCTTTGCATGCTAACAGGTCAGGTTTGAAAAACATCTTTTAGGTCAAATATTTTGCAAGGGTGAACTCAGCTCAGGGCCAGTGGAAAGAGAAATTTTTGTTTTCTCTTAAGCTATTGGGAAGCTTGATTAAATGTGTATGAATCTATTGAAGGTCCCTATTATGGGCTGAATTGTGTCTGCAAAATTCATATGCTGAAGGCCTAATCCCTAGTACCTTAGAATACATTTGGAGAGAAGGCTTTTGAAGAAATGATTAAATTAAATGAGCCCATTGGGGTGGGCCCTAATATATCTGAGTGATGTGTTTATAAGAAGAGGAAGTTTGGATACAGAGAGATACCAGAGTTGAGCTCACAGAGGGAAGACCATGTGAGGACACGACGGAAGGTGGATGACTGCAAACCAAGGAGAGAGGCCTCACCAGAAACCGTCTGCCGACACCTTGATCTTAGATTTCTAACCTCCAGAATGGTGATAAAATTATTTCTGTTGTTTAAATCCACACTGTCTGTGGCTCCAGCAGACTAATACATTCTCCTTCCCTTCTATAGTAATAATAGTAGTAGGTAGAATCTATCTTTAAATAAATTTCTTCTTCAATGTCCATAAAAACTCTATGATGTAAATGTATTAGCTTTTTTTTTTTTTTTTTTTTTTTAAAAAGAACACATAAAGAAGAAACTGAGACTGATAGAAATTAAGACGAAGCTATACCTATTTTATTTCCAAAGCCATGCTCTTTGTTATCACTGGGGTTGCCGCTGTAATAACTGGGTGAGAATAGAAGCACTCACTCAGGGAGGTGATGCCTTGTGTCACTTCCTGTCTCACAGGAAGTGGTGGAGAGAGATGGAGGGAAGCCAGATTCAATGCCAGAAGTCTGGGCCATCAATCTCATTACTGTCAGCTTCCTCGTTTTGAAGCTTTAGTCAATTCAAAAAGTATTTTTATTTATTTATTTTTAAAATAGATTTGAGAGAGAGAGAGAGAGAGAGAGAGAGAGAGAGAGAGAGAAAACATCCACTGGCTGTCTCCTGCAGGCCCCCTACTGGGGATGGAGCTGGGACCCAGGCATGTACCCTGAACTTTAGGTGCATGGGATGATGCTCAACCAACTGAGCCACATTGGCCAGGTCTCAAGAACTATTTTTAGCCCCTACTATGTACCCAGCACGACCTGTGCTCTGTGCTCCAGCAGTGAACACAACTCACATGGCCAGTCTTGCCCTTGTGGAGTTTGTGGTCTAGAAGCATGTCAGCCTTTCTCCCTCCGAATTCTCCAAGTTGTTAATGATCTTCTTGCCTCTAACTCAGGAAAGGAGGAGACAGCAGGCCTGCTGTGTTTCCTTTAGTTCCATCTTCTGACAGCTATACTTTGAGTCTGACGGGGAAATGATTCTTCTTGACAGTGATACATTTATGAGTTTTGACTGTTTGTGAAATTTCCTAATTAATTCTTTATAGACTTCTATTGGCAGCTGAATTTGTGTTTTGAGTTAAAATGAGAGTTTGGATGAATTATCAGTGAACATTCTGCTCCCTTTGGAGAGCTCACACTCCGAGTTATACGCTGTTAATCTCCTTGCTCACTGGCAGCGATTGTCTTGCAGTGACACAGAGCCAGTGGTCACCATGACGCAAACCAACATTGTCAGCACTCACCCTGGCACCACTGGACACCTGGGCCATCTTCTAGGCAACCAGGCCAGGGCTCCCAAACTCTCCAAATCCCTCAGCACCACAAGGGTTACTTCTTCTTCTTTTCTTTTAGGAATGAAATTGGGGTTTTTCTTTCTTTTTTTTTTCTTTCCCATTTTTTGTTCAGATAGACTGGGAGAGAGAGAGAGAGAGAGAGAGAGAGAGAAACATCGACATGAAAGGGACATATGGAGTGACTGCCACCCGCACGACCAACCAGGGCCAGGGACAAACTGCAACTGAGGTATGTGCCCTTAGCGGGAACCAAACCCGGGTCTCTCTGGACCACAGGCTGACACTTTAAACGCTGAGCCAAACCAGCCAGGGCTCTTTCTTTTCTTTTTCTTTAATTATAAAAGAAAAAAGTAACTTCTCAGAATCATAACAAAGGAAAGGGATATTTCACACTCAGAACGGACCCAGAATACAAAATTACAAGTGTTTGACCCCAGTCCTGTCCCCTCTCCTCTAAGAGCAGAGATGAGAAGGAGACAGGAAGCTGAGGCAAACAAGCAAATCTGTGAAACAAAGACGTCAAATCCCTGCAAATGTGATGAAAATCTAAACTTTAAAAGATTTTGTGGGTGGCCCGAGATCTATACATATCAAGAGCCTGATGTGGCTAAAGAAATGCAGAAAAGGAGCTATAGCGAACCTCCGTCCAGAAGAGAGGAAGAGAGAGAGAGAGAGAGAGAGAGAGAGAGAGAGAGATGAAGGGAGAGAATGAAGGAAGGAGTGACAGGGGGAAGAGAGAGAGGGTGAGAGAAAATAGTTCAAAGGAAGAGATAGAGTGAGACATGAGAGGGTCCAAGAAAAAGGTTAAAGAAATATGCAGAAAAAGACTGAGATAAATGAAACACACACATGAAAATGGAGAGAGGTGGAGAGAGAGACACACAGAGAGAGACCTTTTGCAAAGAGAAGACCATTCCTTCACGTGAGGTGAAATTATCTGGAACAAGAAGAGCAGGTACTGTGGGATTATCTGGTGCCAAACACTGATAGGCATTGTTTTCTTCTTCTTGTTCAGCTCCCATTATCATGCACATCCTAGAAATGCAGTAACACACTAAATGGCTTGCGATGGGACACACAGTAAAATTGTGGAGGTGCAGGTATCTGAATTCAGAGTTCTGATCTCACAGCAAGCATTTTCTGCCCATGGTTCTGAGTGTGGGCAGGGAAGTCTGGGAGATGCAGCGTGACGTTTCACAGGTGTGTGTGATGTGTGATGAACATGTGGAGGAGAAGGAGGAATGGAAGGGAAGAGGGCACCTGAATT
The DNA here is from genome assembly GCF_014108415.1 of Molossus molossus. Taxonomy (NCBI): domain Eukaryota; kingdom Metazoa; phylum Chordata; class Mammalia; order Chiroptera; family Molossidae; genus Molossus; species Molossus molossus. The sequence continues at coordinate 113,049,167 of NW_023425366.1, read as the reverse complement.
CCTCCTATCCTGCAGAGGTCAACCTGAGTTGCACATTGTGCTTGGGCCTTCCTGGTGGCTGGTAACCCAAGAGCTCTGGGGTAGGGGGCACTGACTGCCTGGGAACCAAGACTCTGGGCCATTTAATTTAATTTTATTTTATTTTATTTTTATCCTCACCCGAGGACATTTTCCCATTTTTTGTTCAGGTAGAGTGGGAGGGAGAGAGAGGAACAGAGAGAGAGAGAAACATTGATGTGAAAGGAACACATCGAGTGGCTGCCACCCGCACAACCGACCAGGGCTGGGGACAAACTGCAACCGAAGTACGCGCCCTTAGCGGGAACCGAACCCGGGTCTCTCAGGACCGCAGGCCGACGCTCTAACCGCTGAACCAAACCGGCCAGGGCTCTGGGCCATTTAATAGGTGACATCTTATTCATTCCTTACAACAAGCCTATGTATTTGGAGCTTCGTCCTTATTATGTAGCTAAGGGAACTGAGGTAGGGTGGTTAACTAACCTAGGTTCATAGGGTGGCTTGTAGGTGGTGGAACTGGGACTATAGCCTAAGCAGGCTGTGTGAATAGCCCTGGCCACAGGTCCACATCGCAGCCAAGGAACAGGGCCAACGCTGTGAGTGCACAGATCTGGAGGAGGAGCAGCAGCACATTTAAGAAGCTTCCCTCTTTGCCCTGGCAAGTTTGGCTCAGCAGTTACAGCATCAGCCCACAGACTGAAGGGTCTTGAGTTCGATTTCCAGGCAAGGGCATGTACCTGGGGTTTAGATTCAACCCCTAGCCCTAGTTGGGGTCATGTGGGAGGCAACCAATCAATGTGTCTCTCTCACATCTACATTTCTCTCTTCCTCCCTGTCTCTCAATCTATCTAAAAATCAATGAAAAAATATCCTCGGGTGAAGATTATCAACAACAACAAAAGCCCCCCTGGCCCTGTTTGCAAGGAGATCCTGGAGGGCTTGGTCATCCATTGTGAGAGCAGGTCAAATGCCTGGAAGTTTTAATAAAGGAAACAAATCTGAATTAATTGAAGTGCAAACACTAGGAGATTCCTAATTCCCTCCCAGGTGCAACTGAGCAAAGCAGATACCTCCACGAGTGCTGTCCGCCATCATCCTTGATACCAAATAGATTAGGTATTTCTTGACACCAAATAGATGAGGTATTATGCTATGCTGAATCTATAATGCTGGGGTTCAAAAAAGGGCAAGAATTCATCCTCTGTGTGTACTTGACACTGATTAGAGCTATAATCAATCAAAAGGTCCCCATCATTGAGAGTCAACATGGGATTTGGAAACACACCAATAAGATTATCATCGTCATCAAGAACAAGAAGAAGAGTGGGTCCCAACACTAAGCACTAAGCACTAAGCTTAATTAAAAGGCAAGAACATGCCAGGGAGGAAAGATAAAGCAGAAGGCAAGAGGTTGGGCGGTGGAATAGGGCAGACTTGTTTTTGAGCTCACTGAACTCTACCACGTATTAGCTGTGTGACTTTCAGCAATGACTAAAGTGACTAAAAATGACTAAACTTCTCAGAAATGCAATCTTGTTTCAGATCTTACGCTTTTTATCATTGCCTGAAACCTAGAGGCTAGTTGAAACAGTCTTTGTCCCTGTGCCAACAGGTAATTATTTACTTATCTTTGGAGATGAGGGCTACATCAGGGCTATTCCTAAAGGTTAGGGAAATTGGACAGGGACAGAGTGGTCAGGAAGGGCTTTCTGGATGAGGCAGAACTTGAACTGTAGCCATTATCATCCTTGACGGTATCATCATCATCAACAATGTCATCATTGTCTTCATCACTGTTGACAGCATTGACTGCCACCTCTGGAATATTAATTACGGGATACATGACACTGAAGAATCTACATATTCTCCTTTTATTTCTCAGAGCCACCCTGAATTGTCTGTCTCATATTATCCATTGGAGCCTGAAGCTCCAGGATGGAAGGCACCTTGCCCAAGGTCACAGAGCTGGAAGACACTGGACGGAAAAGCTCAGATCCACCTGACTGCAAAGACCATGTAGACATTTATTGCTTTACTCTCTCGCTGAATTTCTACAATGTTTGAAATTGAATTGTACTTTACTGTTGGCTTCTGTTATAATTTTGGAGATAATTCGTCTTTAGCACAGGCATCTCTGCAATTGGCACCAGCTTCCCCAACATCGCTTTATGTTATTTATGGTGACAATGTTCAGTCTCTCTGCCAAGTAGTTACTGGTGTATACACACATGCTCAAGTGCACTCAGGGATCTTGCTGCTTGGTTTTCCTTTGATAGAATGATGATTTCCATTGTTCTGGGAGTACAGGCCCCGGAATTATCAGAAGAGCATGTCTATTCATTGAAGCTGCATCTAATTGACATGAACACACTGCTGCTGCTCTGTGGAAGAACATCTCCCTGGTTCCGGTAACAAAGGACCTCAGTGCAGAGGTGCTTCTGCATTGCTTAGCAAGATTGTTTTGTTTTTCAATAATGAAGCCCAACTCGAATCATCCTGGGCCAGAAGTAATACGTTGGAAGGATGCTGGGGAATCTCAGAGAATCCAAGGAAATGGACAACTAGGCTTAAAAAATTAAAAATTTAATTGCAGGCATTGACTGTTCCAGGGGTCTAAGTAAAAGGAGTTTATGGCTCATTTTTCTTGAGTTCTGCGACTAAGTCCCCACAGCTGGGTTAGGGGGGGCTTCTCTTCTGGTTCTACCAGCATTTCATACCCTCAGTCATGTGCTGGAGCCTGGCTTATAGGAGTTCACAAGAAGCAATTATTGTCAGTAATTTGTGACTTAGTTGGTAACTTCAGATCAGCCATAGTGGAGGTACATACACCAAGAGAATTGGCAAATGCCACAAATTAGGGCTTTTTTCTTTTCTTGGAGAGATAATGTAGCAGCACCACCTCTCATGCATTAATTATCCAAAGTCATGTTTAAGAATATGAACTTCGTATCAGACTCTGTGGGTTTGACGTCGAGCTGCATGTTCCGCAAGTTTCTTGCCTGTCTGAACCTTAGTTCCCTCCCATGTTAGATGAATATAATAGTTCTACACCAAACAGGGTTTACATGAGGACTAAGTGAGCTAATTCATGATGCTGGGTCCATGGAAAGTGCTTTTATACATTTACATTTCCACACTGCTTCGCAATTGTTTATCTATTTGTTTACTATTTTCTGAGACCTCAATGCGCTGCACAGTTCTTGGCAATAGTAAGAACCAAAATTCTTGATAAATGGGTGAAGAAAGAAAGGAAGAAAGAAGGAAAGAAGTAAAATGGGACTATAGGAAGTATACCCACCTTGACTCACTGGTGTGTCCCCAGCATCTAGAACTGTGTCTGACACATAGTTGGTGCCCAGTGAATATTTTTGAATGACTCAGTAGATGCATAAAGACTAAAGCCCTGTCTAGACCATTTTGTTATGTTCTTGTCCTTAATGTCAAGTGGACATCTTCCCATTATATATATTTCATTCATTATTCACATTTCTACCCTTTAAATAACATGAATCAGGTCATTCCCTACCTCTTCATAACAATCTTTTTAGATATTTGAATTAAGACATCTCTTCATGTTTTTATTTCTCTGGAATGAGATTTCCAAAGAGTCAGTGCAGAGGCAGGAAAGGAAATCTGTCAGGCTTCGTAATGGCATCCGCCTGGCCTCACAGACACAGGCTTCCAAAGTTACATCCCTGTATACAAAGCTGTTACATTTGAACATAACCATCCTCTTCCCTAGGTCCACTCATGGGGCCAGGTTGGATGGTCCTATAGAGATTTCTGATCTCAGCCACCCTCCTTCCCTGGAACCAGACATACCACCACCCACCCCATCCTCTGTTTCCCAGTACAAAGAACCAAGAAGCATTTTCTGACAAAGCTCGACTGGAGAGATTTCCCAGAAACTAATTGATTACAAACTGGAAAAGATGGGAGGAAGATAATAACTGTGATGGCTTGTGGGGCAAGATTGGTCAGCTCAGAGCCTGTAATATGCCAGACCTTTCCCCTCACTGAATGGACTCTCCAACGTTTCTTAGAAACTTGAGTGACAAAGCTAGCTCACATGCCTGGGAGAAATTTATACCCATCAAGTGTTGGAGAGCCATCTGATGTCTTCAGGGAGAGCATTTCTAGTCAGGCTTATGTGGGTTCAGGAGTCCCTGTCCACTGACAGCACGGGGGAGACTTTGAGGTCATTTTTTGCATCTTCTTTATGTCACCCATGGTGTATGACATCTCTCCTGATTATTTCCATCTTTCTGGGGCCAGGAGAGGTGTCTGGCTTTTGAAGATCCCATTGAAAACAACAACATACCCTGGCCGATTTGGCTCAGCAGTTAGAGCATTAGCCTTCGGACTAAAGACTCATAGGTTCGATTCCAGGTCAAGGGCACCTACCTAGGTTGCAGGTTGGATCCCCAGCCCAGTTGGGGTCATGCGGGAGGCAACCAATCGTGTTTCTCTCACATGGATATTTATCTCTCTCTCACTCGTCCTCCTTCCCACTCTATCTAAAAAAAAACAAGAAAATTAATGGAAAATTATCCTCAGGTGAGGATTAAAAAAACACCAGTGAGAAAAAAATTTTACAGACCAGGAAGCAATCTAGGTCCCTATCAGGGTCATAGAGAGGTGTAGGCAAAAAGGATATTGAAGATTATTAGGGGCATTCTCACATTATTAGGATGGAACAAAAAAGAAAGTCTGTATGCTGAGCTCTGGGTCCTCAAACTAAATTCTCCCAGGTGATGCTTTTCTTAACCGCTAATGCAGAGTACTCACCCAGTGTCTCAAGCTGGGCTTGAAAACTCCACGCCTCTTTTTTTCTGTCTAGTTCCAGGAGCCTTATAAGGTTAATAGGAGTGTCTCCATTTTACAGATCAGAAAACTGAGGCACAGAGAATTTAGATATCTTCTCAAGGACACACAGCCAAAACTTGGCAGAGCCAGACTTTGAACACAGGTGTATCTATCTGACTCCAAAATCCACTTTCTTTCTTCTCTTCCTGGCTGCTTCTCTGTAATGTATACATCAACCACATTTTAGATAATTGTCTCACTCTTCTGTCTTATGAACCTTTTGCATTCAGAGTTTTATTTTATTTTATTTTATTTATTTTTTATCCCCACACGAGGACACCTTTGCATTTATTTTCAGATAGAGTAGGAGAGAGAGAGGGAGGAAGAGAGAAACATCTATCTGAGAGAGATACATCGAGTGGTTGCCACCCACATGACCCCAACCGGGGCCCGACAAACTGCAACCGAGGTACATGCCCTTAGTGGGAACTGAACCCAGAACTCTCTGGTCTGTGGGCTGTTGCTCCAACTGCTGAACCAAACCAGCCAGCGCTCATTCAGAGTTTTAAACTCCAGTGAACTCTCTTGGTGATTGTGGCTGATTTCCCCCCTCTTTTTGAAGGGAAGGGGGATTGTTAGGAAGACTCAAGAGACAAAGATTGGTGGTAATTGTTCAGGGCTAAGCACCTGTGTGAACTTTCATGGGAAACAGCCATTGGTGTCGAGCCCCATGCTCTGTAGGAGTGTTTTCCAGGGAAGCCACTTCCAGAGTGCAATCTATGTGCATAAAAAGCCACTGAGGACGTGTTTCCACCCAATGTTCAAAGGTGGCAAATAACCAACCGTACATGCTCCCTGGAGAGTCTGAAGGTGCATCGGGATTCACCAGGGTGGAAGAGAAACTGCCTGACAGGGACAAGATGAAATCTTCATCTTTGCCTTCTGGATTTGGTGCTGGGCTACAAAGAAGACAGGAGGGAGGTCTCTGCTTGCTAAGGAGCAGAGCGAGCACATGGCTAACGCTCATTAAGTTAACTAAGCGTGGCGCTTCCACATTAATTACAGCAGGGCTGCATGCCTTACACAGAGCCCAACCAGGCGGATCCCTGATGCTTCTTTTACTGGCCCGGAGCTCCCGTGCTAATTGAGGCATGTCCTGCAGTGCCTCTCTGGAGGGGAAATCGGCTGCAAACCACACATCAGCCCAGACTCACTGTCCTGCTGCTAATATTTATTCTTGGGTTGTTTGCTGGAGGGAAGGTTTTTTTTTTTATTAAAAAGAAAGAAAGAAAGAACTTACAATTAGTGAGCCTGCAAAGCTAATGTCAGCCTGGACTAATTTTCTGGACCCAGTGTTTGGAATTTCCCACATTAGATTATGAAAGGGCAGCAGTGGAATTCAAACCGAAGCATGGGTGTGTGTGCCGGCGTCAAACTCGAGGAATGGAACCGTCTCTGCCTTTTCGAGCTGGTTCTTCCACTGCCTTCAGTACCTTGAGATTTCACGGGTTCTACTTATTTGTAGGCGCTCTTTCTTGTTCTAAAATGGACCGAAGCCGCCCTGTGGTGTGCTGGCACCTGTTTGCACCAGCTCACAAGAATCGGTTATTAGTTACATTGTCAGGAATTTGGTGGATCCACTGGTTGAACCACTGGTAACTTCTGATCAACCACGGTGAGAATATTTACACCATGGGGATTGGGAACTGCTACAATTCAGGGCTTTCCAATTTTTGCTGGAGAGGTGGTTTATTAGCTCACTCCCCAACCACTGCAGAATATTCATGCGTTAACTATCCAGGGTCAGGTAAGATTATGCACTTTGGAATCAAACTTTGTGGGTTTGATACCTAGCTTTGAGGACAGTATAAAATGGGCTTTGAGAATTTTAAGAATTGGAGTTCACATCCGGTGTTGTCGTTTAACAACCGCATGATGTTAGGCAATTTGTTTAACCTGTCCAAGCCTCAGTTTCCTCAACTGCAAAGAGACTTCAGAGGGCTGCCATGAGGTCAGAATGAAATAGCTACCCAGTGCCAGGCACTACCCTGACCTAGGATTGCTGAGGGCCACTTCTTTTAGTACAAGGGGAGAGGCTGCCTGAAAATGAAGCCAAAGTGGAGTAAAATGAAGATGAGCGGTGATGGGAAGCAAATCTTGACCTTATTTGCTCATCTGAATCCAGCCATGACTGTAGCTAAGAGCAGCGGGCCTTAGGCTCTTTTGCCTTAACCAATTCATGATGAATATTCTGATCACTGAACAAAGAGAGTCCGGATGTGTCCCAGCTAATACAGTATCCAGGGTCAAAACAGCCCGTCCTCAGAGCCAAGTGAACTTTCTTTCATTTGCTGGGAGAAAGAAGGTAGAAACTTAGGACAGAGCAATGAGTTAAAATAATTCTAGTATGTTAACTATGAAAGTGACAACTTCTGTAAACCTGCTATCTATTACTAAATAGGCCTGGGACAGGAAGTTTGCACAGTTATCACTGATCTTAATGACCCCACAGTATGATCTCTGTTTTCCAGCTGAGAACCTCAAGAATCAGAGACTTAATGAGTCATGTGCAATATACAACAGCTCATTTCGGAGCTTAAATTCGAGTCCAGTTCTGTCTGACTCCAAAACCCATGCTTTTTTGCAAACAATTGATTATTTAATTAATTATTTTTGTTACAGACGTCCCTCCTTCCTCCCCCCCTTGACACCCTCCTCTCCGATCCCATCCCACCCCCACCGTCTCAGTATTGTTTTCTGTGTCCCACCCCCACGGTCTCAGTATTGTTGTCTGTGTCCATTGGTTGTGCATATATGCATACACGTTCTTTGGTTTATCTCATCCCACCCTCCCACTTGGGCCCTCTGAGGTTTTTCAGTCTGCTCCAAAACCCATGCTTTTAAACCACACTCTGCATGGCCTCTTGCGACACATGCTAAAAAGAAAGAAGTGACAGCAGAGGTGTGGGCTTGCTATAAGCCAGGCACAGTGCTGGGTCCCCACACATGCCTTTTCTTTTTAGCAAAGTAACACTCAGGCCATGGCGATTGAGAAAACAAAAGATTAAGAAAAAAAAATCTGTAGGCAGGAAGCACAAAAGCTGCTTGCCCTCATGCATGGAGCGCCTTAGCAACCTATATTACAGTGATCGATCGAATGCATACTATCAGCTGCTGACATAGCCAGCGTCAATGGCTGCCTATAGTTCACCGCTTCATCTGGAGTCCCCAGAGGGAACGCCAAGGAAATCCATGCATTTTGTCACTCAAGCCAGCCCTGGAGAGACTGAGGGAGAGGTGGGACAGGTAATCACATTTCAAGCACTTCGTGATATCGGTTAGACTAAGAACCATCAATGTGTCAGAGCAGTTGATAATCTCCCAAGATGCAGGCTGGCTGGAAACCTCACTGTTTTTACTGTAGAAAAAGTCTGTCTCAGCATCCAGCCAAGACAGAACCTTGACGATGAACATGCTACTCATTAGTGAGCAATTTGTCCTGGGTTTGAATGAAAGCCGACCTTTCTTCCTTGAGACCTTCATTAAGCACAGAGTCTTCAACTGTTTCGGATTTTAACCTTCAGCATCATAAATATTTAAAAGTGTTTTAAAAATTAGAACTTATCTGATCTAATCAATTTCTTCTTGCATTTCTATTTCTCACCTATCTGTAGTTCACATTCAGAAAAGACAGCTGCTGCTGAGTATGCACCTGAAATGTTGCCGAGTCATCCACACACATTATTGTCTCATCTCTCAGGGTCTTCACTTATATTCTTCACTCTACCTGGACTTCCATTTCCTCCCCACTTCCCTCAAATCCCCCTTCCCCTGCATTTTCACCAGATGAGCTACTAGTCATTCAAATTCCAGCCTGGTCTTCCTTTTTTTTGTGTGTTTTTTTTTTTTTTTTTTATCCTCACCCGAGGACATTTTTCGATATTTTGTTCAGATAGAGTGAGTGGGAGAGAGAGAGAGAGAAACATCGACGTGAAAGCGACACATCGAGTGGTTGCCACCCACACGACCCAACCAGGGCTGGGGACAAACTGCAACCAAGGTACGTGCCCTTAGCGGGAACCGAACCCGGGTCTCTCCGGACCGCAGGCCGACCCTCTAACCGCTGAGCCAAACCGGCCAGGGCCAGCCTGGTCTTCCTTGATGAGCTCTCCTTTTCTTAATTCCCGGTATTTCTCCTAAGTAGATGTATCACTTTGTAACGATAAAATGATAATTATGTAATTTTTCATAGTATGGATTGTATTTGTATATAGGTATACAAGTATGGGTGTGTTTAATCATGTAATTTTTTTTATAACTGCCTGTATGACTATTGGCTAATGTCCAACTCCTTCTTTAGAACTTAGTTAAGTCCCATGAGAATGAGCTTAACCTTGTGTTCACTGTGATATTCCAGGAGTTTATCACAGAGCCCACATGCATCAGTAAATGTTGTACAACACACCTAGGAAAATAGGTGGATATTACTAATCAGATATTATAGACAAGGGGACTGAGGCACGCAGAGAAAGTTGAATAACCGGCCGGGACTTGAATCCAGTGTTATTTCACATGAGCTCTGTCCTTAACCATTATGTTGTCCCGACACCTAGAAGTTCATCTTCTGTCTGGCAGGGTTCAAAGAGCTAAATGAGCATTGGTGGGCCTGGAGATCAATTTAAATCAGTCTGCAAGGTTAGTGCTCTTTCTCGGATCTAATTATCTTCATGGTATCAGGAGTTTTTTTTTAGAATTCAAAGTCCAATGTCCAGACACCTTAGATTTGTCCCAGTATTTCTCAAACTAGAATGCCCCGGAGAAAAACAAATAAACAAATAAACAAATAAACAAAAACAACCACTGATGTCTGGGTTCCACCACCAAAATATTTAATTGTTTTTTTTTTTTTTCAAATGCTCCCCAAGTGATTGTCAGGTTGAGAGTCACTGACCTAGATCTGCCAACCTCACTAGCTTCAGCTCCTGGTGTGTCCCCATATCCCATCCTCATTTCAACCTCATCCTCCTACGAGCAGTTTCCTAAGAAGCTATGTGTTGCTCGTTTTCCTCCATGGCTGCAGGTCTCATCTGCTATCCTGTGCATATTATTTTCAGGGCATTTATAGCACTGTGTTCTAATCCATCACTCTATTGATCTAATTTTGTTTCCGTGGTGTCACCCAAGTGGACTGATTTAGTTGAGGTCATGGACTGGTCTTATCCAATGATATACTCAAAGTGCCTATTATGTAGCAAATGTTGACATACACACAAAATGAGTTTATGAATTAATAAATAAATAAAACATGGAGGTGATTCAATATATTTTCTATTCCTCACCCTTTCCTATTTTAAACATGTTTTCTAAAAGTCAAGGAATATTTCTAAGGCCACTAAGATAAAAGATTTGAGCAGAATAGCTCCGTCTCTTCATTCCTTCAAACATAAACCTCAGTGCTAAAATTACCATCTGTTTTTGGAAAGATTATTTGAGGTGATGTAATTTTTAAAAAATGATCTTGCCTGGAGACATAATCTAGTTCAGTGGTTCTCAGACTGGCTGCCATTAAAATCATCTAGCACGACAGTGGTTTCCATCAAACCAATCGCCACAGACGTGCACTGTGGGCCCACTGTGTATCATGAGTCGAAGCATGTGCTGTTTCATGAGTTAACAGAGCACTTTCTCTCTGCACAGAGCCTTCTGCTCCTTTTCTTACTTATCACACTTCATTCCACAGACACCTCCTGGAGACCACAGCTGGCTTTCTTTGCACAAATGGATGGGAGGACCACTGGAATGTGCAATCTTTTCTGTTTTTCCAATAGATTCTTTCTCATTTCCATATGGTAAACACAATCATTATGTCTTTTGTTAACTAGCAAGAGAAGGAAGAATACTTTTTTTTTTAAATCTTCACCTGAGGATATGTTTTTATTGATTTTAGAGAGAAAGGAAGGGAGGTAGAGAGAAACATAGAGGTGAGAGAGAAACCTTGATCAGTTGCCTCCCATAAGCACTCTGACTGGGGATGGGATCTGAAACCTAGATATGTACCCTGACCGGGAATTGAACCCACAAACTTTTGTTGTACAGGATGACGCTCCAACCAACTGAGCTGCCTGGCCAAGGCATAACGGCTTTTTAAAAAATGACTTTTCCAATTGCCTTCTGGCACGAATGTTTCGATGCTGTTGTTTTGAGGATAAAAAAATGTTGAGTGTGGAAATACATTATTGATTTCCATCTGTTCTTCAGGCTTATGCACTATTGATTAAGCCCTTCACAGCCTTAACCTTTGCTCTCTCATCTCAAGGGAGCAAATCTATACAGCTGCCAAGAACCAGAAGTCCGGGGTGGATATTTGGACACTTGGTGAGCCAGCCAGACTGGAGAAGCTCAGAAAGTTCTTACCAATCATATGAGAGGCCTCAAAGGGGGAGATGTAAGGAGGGCAGACTGAGTTGACAGAAAGGTCTTGGGTGCTAACAAAGCACGCTGCCCTTCAAGGACTTGGCCATCTCTTTGTCGGCACGCCTTTCTGCGTCTGTGTCTGGGTCTAGAGTGGCAGAGCGCTGCTGAACTCTTCTTTCCCACTGCAACACGGGAACTCAATCCCGACTGACATGGCAACGTCATTGTTGCTTTCTTGGCTTATGTGCCCAGGAATGGCAGGGGTAGAGCTATTTGCCTTAGGGACAACTGGATCCGGGACTTTGAAGACCCTCAGAACTCTTTATTTTCCACTTTTCTCTGTATTTTCTTTTGTCTTCTATTATTGACAGTGTTATTCCTTTTCTCTGTATTTTTAAAATTTTTGTTAAATATATTGGGGTGATATTGGTGAATAAAATTATATAGGTTTCAAGTGTACAATTCTGTAATACATCATCTGTACCTTGCACTGTGTGCTCATCACTCACAGTCAAGTCTCCTTCCATCACCATATATTAGGCCCCTTTTACCTTTTCTACTTCCCCTACCCCTATTTCTATCTGGAAACCACCACATTTGTCTGTGTTTTGTTCGTGTTTTGATTCCACTTTCTCTCTTTGCAGACAATTATCTCCAAGTGTGCTGCTTTGTTCACAAGACTTTCAGATTCAATCACTTCCTCTCCATTCTTGTGATCATACTCCTCACTCGAGTACCCAGTACCTCAATTTAGTGATTATGTTAGATTAAAAAATTTTTTTTCCTTTTATTGATTTTAGAGAGAGAGGAAGTGAGAAGGAGAGAGAGAGAGAAACATCAGTGAGAGAGAACATAGATTGGCCGCCTCCTGCATGCCCCGCACTGGGGATCGGGCCCACAACCTGGGCATGTGCCCTGACCAGGAATTGAACTGGCAACCTCTTGGTGCATGGGTTGATGCTTAACCACTGAGCCACACTGGCCGGGCACATTAGATTTTTAATTGGTGACTCTGGAACCAATTTCTCTGTCTCTTGGCAGATGGTAAAAAAAGGACAATGTCAAATTCAAGTTCTGGCATGGCCACTAAAGGGCTGGAAGAACCACCTGACCTCTGCGAACTTCAATTTTTCTCTTTTCCTTTGCCCACTTCGTATGGCTGCAATGAGGGTCAAATGGGAACACGCACTGCAGGTGGTTTAGTGAAGACACCAAGATATGCTCCTCTACTCCCCCAGCAACTAACCTGGATAATAGTAAAGATGCAATATCCTGGTAATCAAATGATGAAATCAATATACAGTGGGGCAGGGCAGAGCTAGACAGCAAAAAAAGAGCTCAAGTTTCTAGGCTGGAGAAAAACTTAGCTGAAGTTGTTAACAGCCGAAGATAATGTGTCTATAAAAAGATGCACTGGTCAGAAATAAAAATGTAAAAAGAAGAGTGTCAGAGAGGCAATCAATCCCAGCAAAGTTAATCCAGCTCAACAACCCAAGCCCTGTGGGAGGCTCACGTAGTGTGAGAACTGTTGCGGACTCTCTGACAGAGTCTGGTGCCATTACACTTGGGGATGATCTGGCAGACCTGCCCATGGTCGCTGCTCCTATTAATACTCAGTCCTGGGCAGGCTGAGATGAAGCAAGCATCTTTGTGCCTGGCTGGTGTGTGCACACTTGCACATCTTTTCTAGAGGGACAGTTTGCAAGGTGTAACAGAAGACTTCACAATGTTGTTATCTTGTGAACCAGTAATTCTGCTGCTGAGGAATTGATCACAATGGGGATGAAGTTTTATGGAGGAGAATATTCATCATGGAGTCACTTATAATAGCAGAAAGTTGAGATGATCTGACTGGCTACAGAAGGACGGGTATATTTATTATGGGGTAGTCTTAAGATCAGATGGTACAATTTCGGAGAATACAAAGTGTCTTAGGGAAATACTTATAAACCATGCTATCTAAAGATACTTTTTAGAATTTTAATCCAAAAGCTCAAGTAACAATAATGTCAGGTGAATACAAGTAAGATATAGTATGTCTATATAATGTGATCCAGAACTTAATAGGTGAATTCCATGGCAGATATTTAAACAATTTGGTTCTGTAAGTGACCTCCATCTAGTGCCAGATTCCAGTGTGTTTGTATAGGTGTGTTTGTGTAAAAATGGAAGGAAATAATAACTTATACTTTTCTGTATTTGTCTAAATTTCCATAATGAATATTTGTTACTTTCACCAGAGAAATATATAATTTCTAATTGTGTCACTTCCCTGATTATAAACCTTTCCACGAGGCTCGTGATTGAGAGTTTTAGACTAATGTACTCTGGCTAGAATTCAGTGCCCTCCAGCAACAACACCTAGCTTGCTTCCTACTTACCATTTGATCTTCCAACATAAACACTTAGTAGATATACATTGTGAGGTTTGCTCAGCCCAGAAACCATTGTTACTTTACTGAAAACTGTCCTCAAACTCACCAGCTGGCTTCCCCAGCAGCTATATTTGTGATTCTTGGAGAAGCTCATTGGATGAAGGGTGGACCAGTCACTTTATTCTGGACCAATCAAATTCACTCTGTGGGGAACCTGGAGTTGAATTGAGAGGCAACCACTTTTCATCTTGTAGACTCAGAAGCAATGAAAGCTTACTGCCCAGAAATACTAAAACAGGGAGAAACGGCAGAGGGTGCTACAATGGCATTTGAGCCCTTCATTCTGATTAATTTCTGATTCCTTGGTGAACTGCCTTCTTGGGTTCTGTAATTTTATATTACAATTGGAAGCCTGTTTGTCTTCAGTTGGCTTGAAATGGTTACTGTTACACATGGTTAAAGAGACCTAACCATTATGTATCCCATGCTTGCATTTTTCTAAGTAGGGTGTAGTTAATTCTAAGAAAGGTTATTCCACTCTGGCTGGTTTGGCTCAGCAGTTAGAGCATTGGCCCTAGGACTCCAGTGTCATTCCAGTCAAGGACATGTACCTGGGCTGCAGGTTTGATCCTTGCCTCGGTTAGGGTTGTGCAGGAGGCAACCAATCCATGTGTCTCACATCTTGATGTTTCTCTCTCTCTCTCTCTCCCTCTCTTTCACTTTCTTTAAAATAAATTAATGAAAAAATATTATTGGGTAAAGATTTAAATAGAAAGAAAGGTTATTCTTTTTCTTCTTCTTCGTTTAGCTACTCTGAACCCCACTCTTCCTTTATCCCACCTCCTCCAGGGGTCTTCCCTGATAAGCCCCATTCACACTCCATAATTGCCTCCATCTAAGCATCTATCTACTTCATTGTGTGTTGGCATCTGCTGTTTCTTAACTGCACTTTGTAAGCATCCTGGGAGCTGAAATTTTGGCTTTTTCATATCTTTTGAATATCACAACACTTACCACTCTGCCAGGCAGAAATTATTTTCCAGAACAGGAGTAAAACTTCAGGGTAATTGTAGAAAAAAGTGGCCAGGTAAGACTCCAGCTTGTGCTGACAGCCCTGCATGGGTCCTCTCTTACTCTGCAAATGGTCTCTGGTTGGTGTTTCAGCACACAGGTTGATTCAGCAAGTGTAGGTGGGTATTGACATGATGCTGTGGACAGAGGGAGTTTTAAGAGTCCCCCATTCCGTAGCTGTGTGACCTTGGACAAATTATTTAACTTTGCTGAACCTGGCTATTTTGTCTGTTTGTTACTTAATATCTGAAGTAGGGCTAGTAATAACCTTCTCCTTAGTGTTTTTTTGTTTTTTTTTTTTTTTGAGAACTAAATGAAATAATGTGTTGTCAAATGGCATGAGACTTAAGAATGCAAGTTCTGGAGTCAGACAAGTTGGGTTGCAATCCTATTGCCACTATTTACTAGCTGTGGGATGCTACGTAAGTGACATAACCTCTCTGTGGGAGATGGATGCAGTAATGGCCCCAATGTATTCAGCTCTCTCTCTTTCTCCCTCCATGCTGTTAGATAGTCTCTTCTTCATGGTCTCTGAGGTGGACTAATGGGACAATAGCAAATATAATGCAAGCAGAGACTTGAAAAGGGCTTATCTCCTCTTGCTGCTTTGGAGCACTGATGCTGTGTGAAGAAGCTCAGACTAGCTGGATGGAAGATAAGGGACACAGGATGTCTCCTGGCCAACAGCCTGCCGACCCCCAGACACATGAGTGAGGCCATCCTAGATCATCTAGCTACCAGCCTATTCACAAGCTGACCAAAGTTGCATGAGATAGCCCAGCCAAGATCAGTTGAGCTGGCCCAGGGCAGAAAACCCACACTGACTCACAGAATCACAGGCTCAGTAAATGCTTGATTTTCAAAGCCATTATGAATTGGGGATATTTGTTAGCAGCAAAAGATGACTAATACATGCTCCATATCCCATTTTCCCTCATCTCAATACATAATAATAGTATCTTCTATGTCAAGTTTTCCTGAGAAATAAATATTAACATATGCCCAACACTTGTAACATGCCCAGACACATGGTACTCAAATGTGCTGTTTATCATTACATGAAAGTGAATACTATTTGAGGTGCATATTAGGAACTCAATGAGTGTCCATTCCCCCTTTTCTCTTAAAACGTGTTCATTGAGGAAGTGAACAGAAATTCAAGTTAAATTTCAGGCTGATTTTCTCCAATGCTTTTTAGTCTACTAAGAGAAACCCTTGGGATTCTCACCAAGATGTTTAAACTAACTGGATCTGAAAGTGTCCCTCACCTTCTGACAAGACCCTTGAATCAAGCTGTGAAAGAGACTCTGATGTGATCAATGCCCACCCAGCTCTTTCTTCTCCCCGTCTCAGAGGCAGCTGAGTGATTTGTGTACAATCACCTTGAGCATCTGGGCAGGACTTGGAGATGAGCAGAGGGGCCATGTGGATGCTCCACGCTGTGCCTCAAGCAAAGTTGTGCTGGGAGAGCTCTCACATTGAACAAGAAGGATATTTTTGAACAAAAGATAAGGCAAGATACCTATCTGAAAAGTAAAGGAACTTGACAGGCAGGAAGCTCAATTCTCTTTGTCTGGACACGTTTTGGTAGAGGCAGAGGGAAAGAATGACTACTGGAGAGTCCTGACTGATGGGAAATGAGTCCTTTTCAGCCACACACTGGGAGATTGCGGCACCTTCTGTGTGTCTGGTGTGGCTGTGTGCCAGCGTAAAAATCCCACTGTTTCTGAGATTTAGAGTCATTGTTTTCAATTTGCCAAGAGGTTCTTTTCTCCAGTGAGTTGTGAAGAAATCTCCGAAGAGAAAAAGACAATTGATAAACCGGGATGGTGTCAAGAAGAGGATGGAGTCTGTCTCACTGACTGGTGAAGGACAGCCTCTGGTCAGATTCAGGGGGATAACGGGGAGGCAGAAGAGCCCGGAAGCTGAGTGTTGTCTTCGAAGTCTGCCGAACCTAGACTTGAGGGCTGCCTCTCTGTCCTTCACTCATTTTGTGACCTTGGGCTAGTTATTTAATGACTCTAAGCCTTAGTGTCTACATTTGTAGAGTGGGAAAGCAGTAGTTCCAACCTATTAGAACATTATGCAGATTTAATAAAATAATAAATCAAGGGTGTTAGCCCAGCACTTGGCAAAGTCTTAGGGCTCAATAAATGACCTAATGTTACTATTATAGGAAACGAGTGTTGCATTCTACTGTGCCAGACATTGAAGGATATAAAGAAGAAATAAGTTATAACCTTTATCTAGATCAGGGACTTGGCAAACTTTCTCTGTGAAGGGCCAGGTAGCTTTTTGGGCTAGATGGTCTGTTACAAATACTCAACTCTGCCATTGTAGCAGAAAAGCAGCCACAGACAACAAAAATGGGTGTGGTTGTATGCCAATAAAACTTTATTTACCAAAATGAGTAGTGGGCTGGATTTAGCCCATGGGCTGGAGTTTGCCATCCCTTGTCCTAGAGAATTTGCACAGTTGGGAGTCTTAGGCTACAAGGAACAGAAATCCCTGCTTGTGGGAAGTCTTGAGGGAGGAAGCTACTGCTTTTAGTTCAATGGTCCAAAGATGTCAACCAAAATTTTTATGATTCTCTATGTATTTTCTTTATGCTTGTCAACCACAACACATCCACATTCATGACAGGAAGAAGGAGAGAAAGGGCCTGGATGGCCAGCTGAGGTGTTCCCTTTTATTAGGAGAGCAAAGACTTAACCAAGGTCTCTTTGCATATTTCTGCTGTGTCTCACTGGCTGGACTGTGTCACACTCCTAGACGCAATGGGGGCTGGGGAGGTGAATATTTGTCACCTCTGTCATTTATAATGGAGGTGGGCGGGGGGAGGGAAATGAGGTGAGAATGGTGCTCAGTAAATCAATAAAACTGTTACACCCTTGGGTAATATATCATTGAGAGAGAAATACAGAGAATTACATTACAGACTGCTTAATAGTTTTGTACACACACACATAATCTGTAATGAGAACTGAGAAGAGAACCTAATTCCTTGTTAATTCAGAATATCATAATAGCGTATTCATTAATAAGGCGATTTGAACAAGGAAAGGTGGGTGTCTACATGGAGACTGAAGCATTTGATAAGCTAAACAAATTATAGCAAGACTAAGCATAATTATGTTGAATCAATTATTTATTGTTCAAAATATTCATTCCCTTCCACCTCTGGGTGAGCATATGTTCCCTGGACCCATTCATGCTGAGTTGCATCACATAGCTTCATTCATGTTGAATTTGGCTGTGTACCTTGCTTGGTATCATATAGGCTATGTGCACTGTTCTGCTCCTTGACTAAGGTTTCAGTCATCTGACTTGGCCAATGAGATGGTAGCAGTTATGACATAAAGAGAGAGGCTTGCAATGGGCTTCTGAGGATGGGCTCATCCTCTTACACCTCTGCTATCACCATGACAGGTGCTTCCCCTTAGCTCAGAATGAATCTACATGGAGGAGACCTGATCCGAATCTGCAGTGAGCAGTCAAGTTTACCTAAACCTAGGCTTGAAGCAGAGCTGCTGGGTTAAGCTTAATAAACTCCTACCCTACCTACAGAAATGTGAACAAGAATAAGGGATTGGCCCTGGCCAGTTTGGCTCAGCGGTTGAGCATTGACCTGTGGACAAGAGAATCCCGGGTTCAGTTCCTGCTAGGGGCACGTACCACAAAAAAAAAAAGAAAAAAGAAAAAAGAATAAGGGATTGTTGGAGATTCCAAAATGGCAGCAGAGTGAACAGAAGCTACACAGACCATCTCCCAGAACCAAACTGGAATTACAACTATAACACAGACAAATCGATGGGAAAGAGCAACAGAAAAGCAGCTTGCGAGGACCATTTAACCAGGGACACTGATTTGATCCTGGTAGGATTGCGAAGGTGTGAGAGGGAGGCTGGGATCCCACAGACAGCAGCGGCCTTAGCTGTGAGCAGCGCCCTCCCTCGGGTTAAAGTCCCAAGCGGCTCCACAGCACAGAGCCAGGACAATGGCTAAAATAGCCACAGCCACTAACCTTGGGCTCTGGCAGAGGGAGGGCAGACTGGACGGAACTGTGTGGGGACACTCGGGATTTGGAGGGCGCTCAGAGCATTTGCTGAGTTGGCCTCACAGGATGGTGGCCATCTTGCTCCTTCCCAGGGCTCTGGGGAGAGGCAGCAGCCCCTCACTTGGAGATCCAACCCTACCCTGTGGGCCATTGAAATGCTAATTGAGGCTCACTAACAACCAGCATCTGCCCCAATTGTGGGAAATCCCCTTACACTGAGCACCTGAGGGAGTTTTTCAATCAACTGACAACCCCAAACTCATCAAGTAACTGGGGCTGCTAGCTTCCAGGCAAAAAGCTAGAGGATAAAAGTACCTTTCCTGGGCTAGCAACTTTAACCAGGAAAGTAAGACTTGATGGTGGTGTTTAACGTGGGTCCTCCCTCGCTCATCTAAACGCAGGAGAGGGAGCCACAAACATCAGAACACCAATACCCACAGGAAAAACATGACAGGCTCCAAAGCCCACAGTGATAGCCAAAATGGTGAAAAACAGAAACAAAAGCCAAATGAAATAACCAGAGACCTCCACCAAAGATGAGATCAATGTGGAGCAGTTAGGCAAGTTAACAGAGCTAGAATTCAGAGCCATGATCTTGAGGAAGCTCAACAGCATGAGTAAGGACATACAGATGCTGAAAATAAACCAATTGGAAATTAAAAACCACCAAGAAGAGATAAAAAATGACATATCAGAAATGAAAAACACATTGGAAGGTCTAGAAAGCAGAGTAGAGGAAGCTGAGGACAGGATCAGTGAAATAGAAGACAGGGTAGAAAGAATCAACCAATCTGAAAACCAAAAGGAAAAAATGATTAAAAAACAAGAAGACAGCTTAAGAGAACTGTGGGACAACTGCAAACGTAATAATATTCACATCATAGGAGTCCCTGAAGAAAAAGAAAATGAGCAAGGGATAGAGAATATATTTAAAGAAATAGTGACAGAAAACTTCCCTAATTTGGTGAGGAAGAAGGCATTCAAGTTCAAGAAGCACAGAGAGCCCCAAGTAAGAAGAACCCAAACAGGTCCACACCAAGACACATAGTAATTAAAATGCCAAAAATTAAAGACAAAGAGAGAATCCTAAAAGCAGCAAGAGATAAGCAACAAGTTACCTACAAAGGAAACCCCATAAGGCTCTCAGCTGACTTCTCACAAGAAACACTACAGGTCAGAAAGGAATGGCATGAAGTAATCAAGGTCATGAAAAACAAGGATCTGAATCCAAGGCTACTCTACCCAGCAAGGCTATCATTCAAAATGGAAGGTCAAATAAAGAGCTTCCCAGCCAAAAAAAGGCTAAGGGAATACATTAGCACCAAACCAGCACTGCAAGAAATGTTAAAAGGACTGCTGTAATTAGTAGAAGAAATAGGAAGAAAAATAGAACCACACTAAACAAAAATGGCAATAAACAAGTACATATCAATAATCATCT
This sequence comes from Molossus molossus, assembly GCF_014108415.1. Lineage (NCBI taxonomy): Eukaryota > Metazoa > Chordata > Mammalia > Chiroptera > Molossidae > Molossus > Molossus molossus. The sequence goes on along the minus strand of NW_023425366.1, from coordinate 113,028,985 downwards.
TAAATGCAAAAGGACTGAATGCTCCGATAAAAAGACACAAAGTAGCTGATTGGACAAGAAAGCATGACTCATCTATATGTTGTTTACAAGAGACCCACCTCACAACAAAAGACTCACACAGGTTGAAAGTGAAGGGATGAAAAAAATTTTCCAAGCAAACGGAAAGCAAAAAAAAGCTGGGGAAGCAATACTCATATCTGATCAAATAGATTTCAAAATGAAGGCCATAACTAAAGACAAAGAAGGCCACAACATAATATTGAAAGGATCTATTCAACAGGGAGATATAACCGTGATAAACATATATGCACCCAACATAGGAGCACCAAAATATATTAAAAATCTTCTGGAAGACTTCAAAGGAGAAATTGACAGCAATACAATCATAGCAGGGGACTTCAACACCCCATTGACACCACTGGATAGATCCTCTAGACAAAAAATTAGCAAGGGAACAGAGACTCTAAATGAAGCACTAGACCAAATGGATTTAATAGATATCTACAGAGAATTACACCCCAGAACTACAGAATTCACATTCTTCTCAAGTGCACATGGGATATTCTCAAAGATAGACCACATGATAGGACACAAACTAAATCTCTACAAGTTCAAGAAGATTGTAATTATATCAAGCATCTTCTCAGCTCACAGTGGCATGAAACTAGAAATCAATCACAACAAGAACATGCAAAAACATTTGAACACATGGAGGCTAAATAGCATGTTATTAAACAATAAATGGGTTACCGAGTTGATCAAGGAAGAAATTAAAAACTTGCTGGAAACCAATTTAAAATGAAGACACAACAACACAAAATCTATGGGATGCAGCAAAAGCAGTTCTGAGAGGGAAGTTCATAGCACTACAGGCCTACCTCAAAAAACAAGAAAAATTCCTAATTGACTGTCTAACCTCACAACTTAAACAATTAGAAAGCAAACAAAAAGAAAACCCCAGAGCAAGTAGAAGGAAAGAAATAGTAAAGATCAGAGCAGAAATAAACGACATAGAGACAAAACAACAACAACAACAAAAAAAAAAACAAAAAACAAAAACAATTCAAAGGATCAATGAAATAAAGAGCTGGTTTTTCAAAAAGATAAACAAGATTGATGGACCCTTAGCTAGACTAACCAAGAAACAAAGAGAGAGATCCCAAATACACAAAATCAGAAATGAAAGAGGAGAAGTAACAACAAACACCACAGAAATACAAAAGATCATTAATAGCTACTATGAACAACTATATGGCAACAAATTTGACAATCTAAGCGAAATGGACAAATTTCTAGAAACACACAGTCTCGCAAAACTGGACCAGGAAAAGATAGAAAACTTGAACAGACCAATAACAACAGAAGAAATTGAAGAGGTAATCAAGACTTTCCCAGCAAAGAAAAGCCCAGGCCCAGATGGCTTCACGGGGGAGTTTTACCAAACATTCAAAAAAGAACTAACACCCATTCTCCTCAAACTATTTCAAAATATTCAAGAAGAAGGAAGACTTCCAAACTCGTTCTATGAGGCCAGCATAACTCTAATTCCAAAACCAGAAAAAGACACTACAAAGAAAGAAAACTACAGGCCAATATCCCTCATGAACATGGACGCCAAAATCCTGAACAAAATACTAGCAAATCGAATCCAGCAATACATCAAAAAAATTATTCACCATGACCAAGTGAAATTCATTCCAGGGATGCAAGGCTGGTACAATATTTGCAAATCAATAAATGTGATACACCACATAAACAAAATGAAGAATAAAAACCACATGATCATATCAAAAGACCCTGAAAAAGCATTCAACAAAATTTAGCATCTATTTCTGATAAAAACGCTCAGCAATGTGGGAATAGAGGGATCATATTTCACCATAATAAAGGCCATATATGAAAGACCTACAACCAACATCATACTCAATGGGCAGAAAATAAAATAATTTTCCTTTAAACAGGAACAAGGCAGGGATGTCCACTTTCACCACTCTTATTTAACATAGTACTAGAAGTCTTAGCCACAGCAATCAGACAGGAAGAAAAAATAAAAGAGATCCAAATTAGAAAGGAGGAAGTGAAACTGTCGTTATTTGCAGATGACATCATATTATACATAGAAAACCCTAAAGACTCCATAAAAATCTACTAGACTTAATAAATGCATTTGGCAAAGTAGCAGGACAAAAAATTAACGTCAAGAAATTGACGGCATTCTTATACACCAATGATGAAGTCACAGAAAGAGAAACTGAAAAAACAATCCCATTTACCATCGCAGCAAAAAAATTTAAGATACATAGGAATAAACTTAACCAAAGAAGTAAAGGATCTATTTGCAGAAAACTACAGGACATTGACAAAAGAAATAGAGGAAGATATAAAAAGTGAAAGCACATACCTTGTTCATGGATTGGAAGAATTAACATCATTAAAATGTCCATACTACCAAAAGCAATCTATAGATTCAATGCAATCCCCATCAAAATACCAACGACATATTTCACAGAACTAGAACAAATACTTTAAAAGTTCATATGGAACCAACAAAGACCCCGAATAGCCACAGCAATTTTGAAAAAGAAAGAAAAAATAGGTGGGATCACAATACCAGATATCAGGTTATACTACAAGGCCATTGTAATCAAAACAGCCTGATACTGGCACAAGAACAGGCATATAGACCAGTGGAACAGAACAGAGAACCCAGAAATGGATCTCAGGCAATATGCTCAATTAACATTTGGCAAAGGTGGCAAGAGCATACAGTGGAGTAAAGACAGCCTCTTTAATACATGGTGTTTGAAAAATTGGACAGCTACATGCAAAAAAATGAAACTAGACCATCAATTTACACCATACACAAAAATAAACTGATAATGGATAAAAACTTAAATTTGACCCGTGAATCCATAAAAATTCTAGAAGAAAATGTAGGCATCAAAATTTCGGACATCGTATGCAACAGAATTTTCACTGATACATCACCTAAGGTAACAGAACCAAAGGAAAAAATGAACACATGGGACTACATCAAACTAAAATCTTCTTCACAGCGAAAGAAACAATCATGAAAATGGAAAGGCAACCCATTGTATGGGAGAACATCATTGCCAATGATACATCAGATAAGGGGTTAATTTCCAAAATATATAGAGTGCTTATACAACTCAACAAAAGGAAGACAAAGAACCCAATTAAAAAATGGGTAGAGGAGTTGAATTGACACCTCTCCAAACAGGACATACAAATGGCCAAGAGACATATGAAGAAATCCTCAACATCACTAATCATCAGAGAGATGCAAATTAAAACAACAATGAGGTATCACCTCACACCTGTCAGAATGGCCGCCATCAACAAATCATCAAATAACAAGTATTGGCAAGGGTGTGGAGAAAAGGGGACTCTAGTACACTGCTGGTGAGAATGCAGACTGGTGCAGCCACTATGGAAAACAATATGGTGTTACCTCAAAAAATTACAAATTGAACTTCCATTTGACCCAGTGATCCCACTTCTAGGAATATACCCTAAGAAGCCTGAAACACCAATGAGAAAGAATATACATACCCCCATGTTTGTAGCAGCACTATTTACAATAGCTAAGATCTGGAAAAAGCCCAAGTGTACATCAGTAGGCGAATGGATAAAAAAGCAGTGGTACATATACACAATGGAGTACTACGCAGCTGTAAGCAAGAAAGATCTCCTATCCTCTGAGACTTCATGGAGGGACCTGGAAAGTATCATCCTAAGTGAAACAAGCCATACAGAGAAAGACAAATATCATGTGATGTCACTTATTTGTGGAATATAATGAACATCACAGTCTGAGGAAGGGTAGTCCCAGAGACGTGGAAGTAGGGTACAGACTGACAACCCTCAGAAGAGGGGGTGGTGGGGTTGGGAAGAGATAAACCACAGAACTTCTATGCATGTATGCATAACCAATGAACATGGACATCAAAGCAGGGGATGGGGTGGGGGGGGGTATGGGGAGGAGGGTACCAAGGGGGTAAAAAAGGAGAAACATGTATAAAAATAAATAAAAAATAAGGGATTGTTATTTTAAACCAGTTTGGGGGTGGTTTGTTACACAGCAATACCTAACTGATACAGTGGTACATTATAAGAGTACATGAATTACAAATCTACTAATTCAGAACCTGTGTTGATCTGGATTTTGGACTCCGGGCTTCCAGAACTATGAGAGAACAATTTAAAAAAAAAATCCTCACCCGAGAATATTTTTACATTTATCTTCAGATAGAGTGAGAGAGAGGGAGGAGGGAGGGAGAGAGAGAGAGAGAGAGAGAGAGAGAGAAACATCAATGTGAGAGAGACATATCGACTCGTTGCCTCCTGCATCACCCCAACCAGGGCTGGGACCAAACCATTGCCAAGGTACGTGCCCTTTATTGGAATCAAACCCTTGACTCTTTGGTGTGAGGGCTGACGCTCTAATCACTGAGCAAAACAGGCCAGGGCAACAATTTTTCTGTTGTTTTAAATCTCTCGATTTGTGGCAATTTGTTACAGCAACCTCAAGAAACTAATACAGAATCTAAACTTTTTTTATCTCACGAACAGTTCAGAAAAGGATGACTTTTGACAAAAAAAAATAAATAAATAAAAAACCATTTTTGAAACCGTAGAGGGTATTGGGGACCCAACAGACATCCCCAATAGTGATAAGTAAATGCTAGTTCTGGAGGGCAGCTGAGCTCTCAATGAGTGGTGTAGACACACACAGGGAGGGCAGGCCCAGTAGCTTTTCTGGGCCTTTCCCTTCCCAGACATGTGCAGCCCTGCGAGTATTCTTGCTGCTTTCTCCCACAGGAAGGCAACTAAGGCAATCTGATTTTACATCCACAGCAAGGCCTGATTTTTGCTGATGCAATGAAAAAAATCTCTGAAAGAACGGAAGTCTGCATTCACAAGTGCATCCGTGGGAGGATGGCTTTAGCTCAGGTTCAAGTGTGGGCCTCGATTCGGTAAAGTTTAACAAAACTTTGCTGAATGTCTATTCTGTTCCGGTCCCTGGACTGAGCCTTGGGGTTGCTGAGATGAATAAAACACTGTTCCTCCTTTAGGAACTCACAGTCTGGTGGCAGGAGTGAGAATTCATGCCCTGTGGCCCATTTTAAGCACATGTGCACATGCATGTAACTACATTTGTGTTTTTGCAGGTGTGTGCTCCCGTGCACGTGTTAATGTAGGGTACACACCTGCCTGAGGGTGTGAATGTGTGCATGCTTGGTGTGCAGGTCCATGTGTGTTTGCTTTGGTCCACACAAGCGTCTGTATCCGTGTGCAATTTGCACGTGCATTTTCCAAGAGGAACGTTTTATCTTCTTTAGAAAAAGTTCTGGTATCTTTGTGCAGAAACAAATTGCTTTTCTTTTTTTCCCCATAGTCAAAGTTGGTCTCAAACAGGGCTTTGCACAGCTAACTATCAGCCCATTTTCAATTAATATTTCATGCACAGGATGTTTCAGGAAGTAACTGGATGGCTAGTGGGCTGACCACTGGATAAGCCTCCCAGATAACCTCTTATATTCTACCCTTGCCAAGACCCTCCTTCACCTCCTGGTGTTATCTAGAAGCATGGACCATTTTGTCTCACTCTCTTTGCTGTGCCTCAGATAATCTAAAGCATCTTTATCTTTTGGGGTTTCTGTTGCTAAGCAGAATTGATGGGTATCCTGCCACCGAATCCAGGGAAGTTATATCCTTTGAGGACCCCACCCAGAGTCTGTAAATTGTATTGTGGGTTAGAAGTGAGAGGTGGATCTTAGGATTTAAAGGATCTAAGACCATCCAACTGAGGCACCTAAGTTCTCTCATGAGTCTGTAGAATTGCAAAGCCACTAAAAAGACTTGCCATTCGACTTTAGGAAAGAAAAAAGCTAGTAGGTGGGGACAAAGCAACGAGGATCCGTGCCTTGGCCAGGAAATAGCAGAATCGAAGTCTGTGCTTAAGTCTCAGCCCTGCTTCCCATTGCTCTGCGACCTTTACCCAGTCATATCCCTCTCTGAGCTTTAGAGGGGCTGGGCTAAGCCAGATAAATATTAGAAACACCTGACAGTACTGGTTAAAAAGAAAACTGCCTGGCCCCCACTCTAGAGGCACTGAAACAAACCTCCAGGGATAAAGTCTAAGAACCTGCGTTTTTATTATGCGTCCCAAGTCATTCTCCTCCCTCTGGAGTTTGGAAACAAATGGACACATCAGCTTCTGAAATCCCTTTCAGGTACTCTGACTGTTATTCTGGGGAGAAAATATTTGCAGAGAACAGATGGGATTTTTTTCAAGGAAAAGAACTGAAACCTTACATCTCACAAGAAATAGAAAAAAATGAACTGTTGGAGGATGAACCACATCAGCCTAGGAGGAAAGAGCCTGGGGCTGGGTGTCTGACCCAGAGTGTTGAAGCAAGGCGCCGGGTTCCAGGACCAGGGACACTCCTCCAGCATCTCCATGTCTATTCATCTGCCCAGCCCCTGTATCAGGGGAGCGTTCTGTCCCTTTAAGCATTTTGCATCCTAAATCAGAAGTGCTGCATTTCAATCAAGAGCTGTATTGTCCCGGTCTGGGCATCACACTCAACCGTCATTTTCCAGTCGTTGGTTTGCAAACCAGTTCACACAGGTGAGCCAGTCCATCCATATCATTAAACAACCATAATAATAATGACAGTGACTTAAGAGTTATGAAGCACTTATCTTACACCAGATGCTATGCTTCGCTTTTACAGAAATTAGCCCCCTTAATCCTCGAAGCAGTTCTTTGAGATAGGTGCTATTATTATCCACATTTCAAAGATATGAACACTGAGGCCAAGAGAGGTGAAGTAACCTGCCCGGCGTAAGGCCTCTGCTAGCCTGTAAGAGCCTCTGTGCAAATCAGAGAAAGAAACCCCTTTTGCGTTTGAACAAAATGGCTTTTTGGAAGACACAGCTCAACTGTATGCAGTTAGGCAAGTGGTGTGCATGGCCACATAAGGAGGAGGCAGCCCTTGATCCAGATGGATCCCATCCCAAACTGGCTTGCACAGTTTGGCAAACGTAGGGAAATCTGGATCTGGGCCCCGCTCACCAGCCCATTTGGGTGCACGTGTGCAGTGTACCAGCTGGGCAACCCCACCAAGTGGCCCGAGCACTGCTACTAAGTGGTGAGGCTTGGGGTTTGACCGTCAGCTTTCTGACTAGAGCCTGTGCTTTTGACCACAATAAATTTCAATTATTGGCACTACGTAAAGATAATATACACTTTTCTTTCTTTTCACATAGGGAGATGTATGGTAGCCTTTCAGGGCACCGCAGGTGGGGGTGCATGGACGAGAGTGCAGGTCAGATCACCAGGGGTCCGGCCACTCAGCAGTACGCTGCCGGCTGCCAGAGTTTTGGTCATTGTAGCTTTAAATTATTTATTTTTTCTCAAGCAGATATTGTTAATGCATACACTCAATGGGCTGTTGGTTTAAAATCGGATATAAAAGAGATTGAAAGTCTGAACTACGTCTCACCGAGAAGCATGATCATTCTGCAAATGAGGCTCAAGATAGTCTTTACCCATTTCCATAGGCAGCGTCCATCTGATCCGAATTCTTATTTAGCACATCTGGTATTCCAAAATGAATGTTAAGTAGAGAAACTTTTATTAAGGACTCTCAAAACCCAACAGTAAAGAAACAAACAATCCAATTAGAAAATGGTCAAAAGACGCGAAGAGACATTCCACTGAAAAAGATACACAGATGGCAAATAAGCACATAAAAAGATGCTTAACATCATTAGCTAGTGGAGAAATGCAAATTAAAACAATAATGGGATTTTACTACATACCTAGCAGAAAGGCTAAAATAAAAAATAGTGATAACAACAAATGCTGACAAGGATAGGGAGAAACTGGGTCACTCAGATATTGCTGGTGGGAATGTAAAATGGTGCAGCCACTCTGGAAAATAGTTTGGCTGTCTTTTATAAACAAAACATGTGCTTTCCATATCGCCCTGCAGTTGCCTCATGGGCGATTATTTTAGAGAAATGAAAATTTATGTCTTTACAAAAACCTATACACAAATGTTCACAGACACTATTTATATTAGCCCCCCAAAACAACCCAAATGGTTAAACAAACTGTGGTAAATCCATACAAAGGAATACCACTCAGCAATAAAAAGGAATGAACTATTGTTCTCTGTATCTATTAGTCCGTTTATATATATATGCAACAAATTGGTGGATCTTAAGAGAATTATGCTGAGTTCAAAAAGCCAATATCAAAAAGTTACATAATGTATAGTTCTAGTATGTAACATTCTTGAAATAATAAAATTATAGAGATGAAAAGCTGATTAAGGTTTGTGAGGCGTTAGGGATATGGTGAGAGGGAAGTGGCTGTGGTTATAAAAGGTAGCACCAGGGAACCTTGTGATGGAATAGGACTATATTTTGATTGTGGTGGTGGTTAAGCAAATCTACACACATGATAAAATTGCATAAGTTCTGTGAATTGTATCAATGTCAATTCCTTGGTTGTGTTATTGCTCTAGAGTTATGCAAGATTATGCATAGCACATTATGCTATTATTGGGAAAAACTGACTGAAGTGTACCTGGGATACCCTTATCTATTTTTCTATTTCTTATTAGTCTATTTGTAGTTATTTCAAGGTGCAAAGTTAAAAAATATAATTACGAAATATTTACACACTATCAGGCTACAGAAACTCTATAGTACAATATACAAATTGTGCAAATAATTATACTAAATAATACACAGAAGTCAAAACAAGGAAAGTTACTTTAAATCACAATTGTATCTGATTCAGTTTTTTATATGCTAAGAAAAAATATGATCCCACATTCAGATGTGGGGAAGGCAATCTAGATTCTCCACCCATGCCTCATTGTTTAGAAATAAGACCTGTGCTAAAGAAATCCTCACACATAAGCACAGGGAATCACGTGTGAAAGAGGCAGGATAGTGAGAAGCTAGGGAAATTCCTTGACAAGTAGAATAAGGAAAACAGACAAAATAATTAGACAGGGCCAACAATTTGAGCAGTTTATAGCCGGCTAATGAATCACAAGATTTTATCTTCCCTAACTGAGGACACTTAGGAGAAAATGGTTTACACATTTCAGACCATTCTGGGGTAGACCAGTCTGGGTCCCAGATGCTCTTCAACAACATTATTGTGTTTTTAATTGATTTATTTTTTAGAGAGAAAGAGAAAGAGGGAGAGAGAGAGAGAGAAACATCAATGAGAGAGAAACATTGATCAGCTGCCTCCTGCACGCCCCCCATTGGGATCGAGCCCAAAACCAGGACTTGTGCCCTGACTAGGAATTGAACTGGTGACCTCTTGGTGCACTGGTTGAGGCTCAACAACTGAGCCACACTGGCTGGGCTCAATAACATTCTTTAAAAATAAAACTAACCAGAAAATAACCCTGGCCCCTTTATACACATATTCTGATGAATAAATATATTAAAGGATACACCTGAAAAACTAATGAATATTATGTTGAGACCCTCCCCTGAGACCTCCCCTCAGATTCCAGCCAGCCAAAGAAAGATAAAAAAGCCTCAAGACAAAGATACATCTTGGATCTTTGCTGTTGTTCTCCTACACTCTAAGGGACCCCATGAGACTTGCAACCAGGGGAGCAGTGGGCAGCAGAAGCTCTACCTGAGCTCACCCCCTGAATCTGTCTCTAAGACACCCTTTTTCTCTGACTTCCCAGCGAGCTAACAGCAGCCCCACTTTGGCTCACTTCTTTTACTGTGACTTCACTTCTCAGTGAGCCAAAGCAGCCTCACCTAGGCTCCATCCTGTTTCTTCTTCTACCATCATCCCTTTCTTTGTCTTGCTGTCCCCAGCTTTAGTAAATGTACTCTCAAAATCACTTGGACTAGTTTGTGAAATCTTTCTCGCACAAAATCAAACACCCACACACTACTGGCAGGCCCTAGGTAGACCTGCCCCAGGCCCAGACCTCATCTGGTAACATGAAGATGCTAATAGCCACACAATTTATAACATGGGGCTCGACTTTGTGGAATCTAGGCAGCAGTTAATAAGAATGAATATCTTTATGGACGAGCATGGAGAGATGCCAAAGATCTTGGGTGAAATAGGAGCATGATATTTTTAAGTAACTTGCAAAATAGCAAGTTCTGTTTGTGATATATATAATGCATATCTATAATAGTATCACATATATACATACGTTTTAATTATTTTTTCTTTATTGATTTTTAGAGAGAGAAGAAGGGAGAGGTAGAGAGATAGAAACATCAGTGAGAGAGAACATCGATTGGCTGCCTCCTGCATGCCCCCTATTGGGGATTTGGCCCACAACCTGGGCATATGCCCTGACTGGGAATCAAATCGGTGACCTCTTGGTGCATGGGTTAACACTCAACCACTAAGCCAAACTAGCTGGGCTACATAAATGCTTTTATATAAGAAAAACAAAAAAACCACACAAATATATATATGTATATATATATATATATGTATAAATTAAAAAATTATCTGGAAAGATGTACTCCAAACTGATAGTAGATGTTCAAAGATGAGGTCAAACATTTGCCAAGCACCAAGCCTACAAAAATTAACTCCTTTAGTCCCCTGACAACCCCAGGAAGCACACCCTGCTCTTGTAGACTCCATGCCAACACGGCAGCATGGAGGAGAAAGTCAGATGCCCAAGGCCACACATTGGAGCTGGGACTTTATCATGGTCTCCCTGATTCCCAATTCACTGTGTGTATCTCCCCATCATGCCAACTTCAAACCCTCCTGCTGGTCCCCTGAAAATGGTCATTCCAGGGTCTGAGAGAAAATGACTTTGCTGGAGACGGCAGCCACCAGTGAAGCAGGGGAAAGAATGACTGACAGAAAGGCTGAGCAAGAGTCCAGGCCCCCACACCTCTGAGACCTTGCTTTCATTCTTCATAAGTCAAAGCTGTAATACATCAGGCCACTAGGCTCATAAAAGCAAAAGACAGCACAGACCTGTTGCTGTCAAACCTCCCTGTGTGGCTGGGACATGGATGCTCATCCCTGTCTAGGTGACGTCTTGGAAGGGTTGACTGGAGAGAGGGAGCCCCCATGCATCTCCTCTCTGGAACCTGGCTCTCTGGTATAAGGGAAGTGCTTAGGGTAGGGGGAGGAGAAGGCAGAGAAAATAGGGGAGAGTGAAAAAGAGGGTCTCTGTTGAATGCTGCAGTGGAACTGGCCTTCACCCCCAATCGGGGAATTTGATGAGGACAAGTAGGTGGGACTTGACTCATCCAGGCTTCACTATAATTAGCTCTCTATGACTGGAGCCAGATATTGAAGAGGTTAGGGAACCTGCTTTTTAAATTTGTAAAGAATTTTTACTCTTCTCTTTTTAAAAATTCTTCATTTCCCCTTCCCATTAGCCCCTGGCCACAAGCATTCTACTCTTTCCTTCTGTGAACTTGACTGTTTTAGATATCCAGGTAAGTGGGATCAGGTAATGTTTGTCCCTCTGTGACTGGTTTGTGTCACTCAGCATCATGTCCTCCAGGTTCATCCTTGTCAGAAAGGCAAGATTCTTTCTTTCTTTCTTTCTTTCTTTCTTTCTTTCTTTCTTTCTTTCTTTCTTTCTTTCTTTCTTTCTTTCTTTCTCTCTTTCTCTCTTTCTCTCTTTCTCTCTTTCTCTCTTTCTCTCTTTCTCTCTTTCTCTCTTTCTCTCTCTCTCTCTCCTCTCTCTCCTCTCCTCCTTCCTTCCTTCCTTCCTTCCTTCCTTCCTTCCTTCCTTCCTTCCTTCCTTCCTTCCTTCCTTCCTCCCCTCCTTCCTTCTTTTTGAGGCTGAACAATATTCTTTATTTTTCTCTTTCTCTTTTTAATTTCAGTTCCAATGTCATCTCACATAGACACCTTCCCTGACACCCCTACACCAGGTTATAGGCACTCTTACCCTGTGACTTTCTCCTTGGTAGCACCTCCCCCAACACAAATAGTAATCAGATAATTACTAGTGCGGTTAGCTATGTGATGTTTCTCCCTCCAGAATGTGAGCTTCATGAAGGCTAAGGCCACATCTGTGCTGTTAGCTGTTGAATCTCCACTACCCAGTACAGTGTCCTGCACATAGCAGGTGCCCAGTGAACACAGATACATGGATCCGCCCTAAGTGTACAATAAAGTTTTCATGGTACTAAAAATGACTACACCGAACTATTTGGCAAGTCAGGATCTTTCTCCACTTTCTAATTTAACTATTTATTTGATGTGTCCCCTACAATACGCAAGGGTTTTCCAAGCACTGGGAACACAGTGGTGATAACACAGACGCCATCCTGGTCCTCAAAGACAAAGCTCACTCTAGGATGGAGAGCCCCATGGTGGAGCTCTGGACAGCGAGACCTTGTATGAATGGGGCACAGGGTGGGTGTGCTGCTCTCTGAGGCTGGCAACTGGCTTCAGGTCACTTGTAGCCGAAGGTCCCCCAGAGGCCCCCAGGGAAGCCCATGTAAACCCAGCTCCTCTCTCCTGATTCTTGATTATCACAGTATTTAACTGCAGCCTCAAAGTCCCCTTCAAGGGAACCTGTTTGGCACCTTGGCAACATACTTAAGTTGATGTCAGAAAAGAAATGGGTCTCTGTCCAGCTTCTTCTTAGATGTGACCTTGGGGAAGTTACCCAGACCCTCTAAGCCTTACTTTCTTCATTAACAAGCAGAGGTTGATCCCTACATCATAGGGTTTTTATGATGATTAAATAGATAATGTATATTATGCATCAGGCTCATGGCTGAGTCCCTGGGACCTACTTCATAGAGGTGAGGTCACCTTCTCCTCTCTTTTATCATCAAGTTCTCCCATTAAAAGATCTGGTGTATTTTGGGACCTCAGGGAAAACCATGGACGGTTGAAAACTCAATTCTAATGAACCTTCTGGGATTTCTGATAGAGTTCATTCCATGATCAGCGCTCAGTGGGGCTTTGAGAAACAGACAAATCCAACACATTCCCTTAGCTGCTGTTCCAATGTCCCAGAAGGTTGATTTTCCTTCAAGATAAAGAATCACTTTGCCACTTGAATGACAAAAATGGTATTTGTTTCCCTCTCTCCTCCTATCCTTTCTTGCTGTTTTTTCTCTCTTTGTCATTTTTTTTTTCCTCTTTGAACAGATTGCTAATATCCCATCTTTCTTATCATAATCTTCATTGTTGTCATCCTCTGCCTTTCCATCAGGTACATTTTTCAGGGAGGCATATGACATAATTTAATGCCACATCCATAATGTGGGGCATGACCTAAATGATTCTGCTGGTGCATTTTTCATTTTCTTCCCTTTCATTCCTGAATGTTTATAATGGGAGAGTGAATTGCAGCTAGGAGCACACAGGAAGGGAATTGGAAAATATGCCCTTTCTGGACTCGTGTAAGAACCACCTACTCGGCGTCTCCCCTGGGATGTCTGATAGGCATCTCGGATACAAGGAGCCCCAGGCTAGACCACATACCCTGTTCTACCATCTCCTTCTCATGCTTGATGGCAACCCTGTCTTACCACAGCCAGTCCCTCAGCTAATCCTGTTGGCTCTACTTTTAAAACATATCCAGAATTTAACCATTTTCATTGTTTCCTCTGCTCCTCCTGTGTTCTCCACCTTCACTATCCCTCCTTCCAGTTCCTGGACAGCCTCTCAGCTGGTCTCTGCTTCCTTCTTTGCTCCCCCCCTCATGGTCTCTTCGCAACACAACCTCAGGGAACCATGGAAAACATAAGTCAAATCTTATCTTTCTCAATATCTTTTCCTTATTTAAAACCTGGCAATTCACTCAGTGTAAAAACCCAGTTTCTTAACAATACTGGTGTCTCATTCTCCCTCTGTGCAGTCACAATAATAGTAACACCCAGAGTTTATCATGTGTTTATAACATACCAGGTGCTCGGCTTGTATATACATCACTCACTCATCCCCACAATAATCCTGTCAGGGAGGTACTACCATTATCCCAATTTTACAGATAAGGAAACCGAGTCACAGAGCGAGTAGGTGACCTGCTTACAATCTACTTCTTGGAAGTGATGGGCCAGATTCACACCCACACATTCTTGGTCACCCACTGTTTTTAGTGTTCACTAGCGGATTTTGCCTTCAGGCTCGATCACAGTGGTGTAAAAGGAATAGGTTTTGAACTCTAGCTTTGTCCTTTGCTCATTGACCTTAGGCACGTCCCCTTCCCTTTCTGTACCCTAATTCTCCAGCCATAACATAGAATTTATAATAGTGTTGGTATCATCATGATGGTAAATGAGAGCACTGGAAAAATGCCTATTTCATATTAGAGACTCCATTAATACAAGATATCTCCCAGCCCCTAGCTTCTCTGCTGAAGAAATGGCGAAGTGGTATATCAGCCAACAGCCAAGATACTAAAAAGAACCTTCTTCTGATGCCAGCTGCCGGAGTGCACAGAGATGTTAAGACTTCCAGCAGCACAAAGCGGTCCAACGTTGCAAATAGCGACAGGATCCTTCTCACATCTCTGACAGAGGACATTTGGGGCTTCCTGTCCACACACCGTAACGCACATTTTCTATGAGGCCTATCAATTATGCATTCCCTTGCTTCTATTAATATTTCAGGCTTCATAAGCATAAATAAAACATACATTAATTAGAAGTTTGAAGCAGATCATCCTTCTCCTATCTTCTTCTGCCACCGGCCTTATTTCCAAAGCCCAAGCCTTGGAGGGTATGGTCCACAACCATACATCACTTAGTACCATCCTTGCAAGGCAGGGGTGTGCTCCCTGCCAGCTCAGAACAATTGATTCAAAAAACCCTGATGTGCAGCCACGGAGCACCAACAGTCACCAAATTCTATTATTTTTCCTTTTTAGAAGAAATTAAAATTATTCATGAGGTGCCGCTCAGCTGAACACTTGGATCTTTCCCCCCACAGTGGGGACAGGTTTCCTGGCCAGAACTTTCGACTGAAGCATTTAACATTGGTTAAAAGTGAACAACTCCTCCAAGGGGGGACATTAATACACTTAATGTTCGGTGAATCTTGGCATCCCCCACTGCGAGGCTGCCAAACAAACGACATTAGGTAGGCGCTTTTGCTCTTGATGGGATTAACAGGTGGCCTGGATACATCACACGTCTTTATTCACTTGGATCAAGTGCAAGCAGGTGGGCGCTATTCATATCTCCAAGGGTCACAACCTCCGATGTCCACAGGCACGCAATGGAAATGAGCAAAGCGGGCTGAGTGAGGAGTTTGAGAACAAGAGATCTGACTAATCTGGGGCAGCCAGGACACGCAGAAGGTAGAGGCTGGAGCTGGACTTTGAACACACGTCTTTCTGACTCTGCAGACCTCAAAAGCTTTCGTGCATGACCCAGATCATGAGATGCAGCAAGATAAGCTTCATAAATCAACAAATGGCCAGGGGTTTCTGTTGTAAGTCATTTCATGTTTCCAGCTGTCAGAGAATAGCTGAATGGTCATCTTCTCGATTTGAGAAGAAAGATAGGATTTCTGTGACTGTAGAATTCATCCCACGTTCTTCTATTTCTATTTCTGTTGCTCTTCTGAAACATTGCTCTGGAAATTTCAACAGAGGCAAATGCACCACCTGCATGTTCTCTCCCTAATGGCACCCTGTGTTTTGAATACTCGGCTTCTCTCCTCCTCTGTGCACAGACCTCAGCTTCAGTCATTCCTATGCTGAGCAGATGCTGGATAGAGCCTGCAAGGCCCCTTGCAAATGTGAGTTACTGATCTAACCAGGGAAGCACACATGCACTCTTTGTACCTACCATTGAGGGCAGAGTGATTTGACAATCGCCCTGCAGCCACCTCTTTGTTTGAATGTGACCTGTGTGTAAATCCTTTATCAGTCCACAAATCATTCAAGTTTACCTGCCACGTGACACTCATCTTTGACTCCTGACATTCAATTGCTAAGTGACGATTGCCAGTTGGCAAGGACCTGGTTAAAATCTTTTATAGATTTTGTAAAAACTAAGTTACTAGTGGCTGTGAAAAGTTGGAATATACATCAAGAATCCTTAAGATTATTCCATGCTCTTTTATTCAGTAATTTGACTTCTGAGAATCTATCCTAAGGGAATCCTTCTTAGATCCCTTTACCATTTATTGAGCACCTACTCTGTGCCCCCACAGTTTACAAAAACATCTTATTTATATCCTTGACACTGCCATGGGGCAGATATGAATAGCACACCCACTTAAAGACAAAGAAACGGGTTCAGAGAGATTGAGTCTCTCGCCCAAGCCCTTTGGTTACTGGGCAAGAAAGGATCCAGGTTTCGACCCAGAACACTTTTCCTTTAGCCAAATTGCCCATGCAATTGGCCACACTCAATAGCAATGCTATTTTGGATGCTCCATTTAATAAGTTAAAATGAATTTTATGGGCAGCTGAGTAATTATCTGACTTGAACCCAATTAAAAATGGAGTCCATGCTGCCAGAGTTTCACAGGTTCCTCTGATTAATTCTCGCCAAATGGATTTCTCCTTTTAACCAGAACTCTGGGATCCAGATGGCGAGGCTGGCTTCTTCGCAAAGCGTCCACAGAGGGGTTTGCATGATGGGCCCACACATGCCCACTTGTCCATGCGACTATGTGGTATGTATATGCACCGAGCAAGGAAAACTCTTGACTCCCACAACCAGACATTTGATTCGCGTTCTCAGCAGCCAAGTGGTTTAATTGAAACATATTGCTTTTCAGAAGCTGTGAGACCCAAAATGACTGGGCTTTAGACTCTCCAGGCCTGAGCTTGTAAACGGGCTCCACTGCTCAGCAGCTGTGTGATCTTGGGCAAGTCACCTCACCTTCTCAGCATCATTTCTTTCACCTGTGATGGAATAAGTGGCCGGGGACTTTGGCTTCAAGCAAAAGAAGCTAAACCTGGGAGGTCATAAGGAAGCTCACCTTCAGAGGACCAGAGAGTCAGGTTCAAGTCCCCAAATCTCCCAGCCGAGTTGGTGGCCGTCGCTCCCAACATAACTGTAGAGTTTGCATGGTCCATAGCACCAACCCTGGACGTTGGATGTGCTTGTTTGCCCAGTGGCCTTTAATGCCCGGGATATTGGAAGAAGCTGCCATCATGGCCATCATCCATTTTCAAAATGAATTTCACTTGTGCCCTATTTTTTGGTGCTTGTAGCTCCAATTTCACTCTGGAGCAGGCATTGCAGCTTGGCAGAGCCTGGAAGTCACTGACCCCTGCAAAAATGGGTATTTGACATTTTCCTTATACGTGGGAGATGAGCTTTGCCTCAAAAGGTGAGGAAAACCCACCAGGTGAAGAAGGAGCTGTGGATGCTGGGTAGCCAGAAAGAGAATGACAAACGCCCATGGCAAATGGGAATAATTATAGCCATCTGCTTGGCTTGATTCATGTATTCATTCACTGACTCATGCCACCAGTATTTATTGAGCATCTATTATGTGCCACACTGGCTAAGTCTGGGCTACAGCTGGGCAATAAGGATTTATTGTGCACGTTTACATTGTTGCTCATAACAACATCATTGACATGAACTTGCACTTCTTGAGCTCATGCTTTGTGCCAGGCACAGTGCTGGGCACTCCAGGCCCATTTGTCTCATCCTGCAAATTAATGAAATGCTACCTCCAAGAGATCATGGCGCAGGGGTGCTGTGTAATGACATCTCACAGCTGGTGGCCAATAAAAGTGAGTTCTCTCTCTCCACAGCTTGGCAGATTTAAACTCTGATCCTGAGAGATTAGGTCTCCTTGCTTTTTTTTTGAAAACATTAGTGAGCTTGAAAATCAAAACATGGAAACCTGGTGATTTTGTCTAAATGCATGATGTCAGCTGCTCAGCTCCATCATGGGGTGACAGCTGCCAACCAGGTGACAAATGGAACGAAGGGCACCAGGGGCATTGAAGCACAGCTTGAAAAGGCTTGCTTCTTGCAGACTCGGATCATCTGTCACCAGACCCCTTCCTGTGCTGAGTGAAACTGATGTAATTAAAGGCATGGTTCTATTTGGGAAGCGAGAGCCCGCGCTGGCTTTCGGGGCTGCCACATTCGTCATCCCAGACTGTTGCTCTTTTGGGACTTGGGCTCTGAGCATGGTTCTCCTTAGATCTCCTTAGACCCCCCTGAGACTCAGCCAACTCAGGTATACCACTGTCACAAAAGTGGTACCCAATTCTGTGGGCGATCAAAGACTTAAATGAGAGACTACTAACCAAGTGGCTTAGGATATTGTTGGTAATGGGTACTCGCTATTGTCGTTATTATTATTATTATTATTATTAGTTTCCCAAGTGTTGCCACTTATTGTATAATGTTAGCCAAGTCATTTATCCCTTCTGGGCCTCAGTTTCCACATCATTAAACCGAGATACCTCGTCAAGCCAGTCTCATCGGGGTACTACGGATAAATAGAGAAAGCGGATGTGTCAACATTAAAAAAAACATCCCTTATGAGGATGGAGACGCTCCTTTGCTTGACACCACGTGAAGGGAAATGCTGGCTTGTACTGTGCACTCTCGGAAGCCTGCCACGGCGTTAAGTGGGGTCATCGTTTTGCTGAGCCCCGCTGGCTCATCTGCCTACCTCTTAAGGGGCCCATGAAGACCAGTTAAGGGAAAGCATGAGAAAGTTCCAGAAGTTAATCCAGAAATGATTGGGTGGTGTGAGATCTGTGGACTCTGCCTCCAGGGTAACAATGCCCAGAAAGGAGGACCTTGTCATCTTTGCAAGTTGCCCAGCACCTGGCTCTCTGCTCTTCCGAGTCTGCTCACTGGCCACTGCTCAAGTTTCCTCACCCCCCACTGCCCCTGCTCAGCCCTCGCCCCGAATTCCATGGTGGTTTGGCCTCCACTGAACACACTGTGCTCGCCTTGTGTCTGCTCCCCCTTCCTGGAAAGCCTTTGCTGCCGGGGAGTCCTGGGCCACTGCTGGGTCCGCGGCACCCCACCCATGCTGTCCCTGGCCCAGCACCGGCTTCCTGTGTGTGTGCTTCCTGTTTCTTTCTTTCTCTCCAGTTTGGGGCTGTCAGCCACCTGAGGGTCCTTGCCCGTTCACTCCAGCAAGGGACCAGACAGATGTGAGCCAGCACAGAAGAATGTTCGAGCTCTCAGAACCCGGGTTCAGACCTCACCTGTACCCTTATTAGCTGTGTGAGCTCAGGCAGGTTACATAAGCAATCTGGGCCCAGGTCAGGGTATCTGATTGGCTTACTCGCAGTGCTTCCCACACTGTAATGAGCATTTGAAATTCTTGGGGGTCTTGTATAAAATTTAGATTCTGGGTCAGCCGATTTGGGCTGAGGCCCGAGATTCCGCATCTCTGACGAGCTCCTGGGTGTCGCCAATGCTGCAGGTCCGTGGACCACACTCTGAGTAGCATGGGGCAAGGTGTGGTGGATGCAAGTCCTGGGCCATCAGGGCGTGTTTGATTTTCAGGAGCAAGTTGACAAATTCATTGTCTGAGAGGAGGATCCTAGGACGCTACACATTTCAGGTACAATCCACACATCTTGGCTAATCAAGGCCCTTCTCAGACCAGCTGTCACCGACTGAACTGCTCCTATGAGACTAAATAGGAAAGAGCCACCGAGCGCTTTCTATATGTCAGTCATCGTGCCAAGTACTTTGACATGCAAGTGTCTCATTTAATCATCACAACAGCCATGTGAGATGGGCGGGAACAACTATTGTCCCTATAGAGGACAGTGAGGCTCAGAGAGATTAAATGCATTGAATTATTATTTGTCTAACAAGTATTCCCATTGACATGTTCCTTTCTTTGCTTTCCTCATCCCCTCTCTTTTAATCAAATCACCAAGGATCTGAGAAAATCAAACCTGTCTCCAGCTCCTGTCACTGCTGCCCGGGAGCCGACGTAATGACACCAGCTGTATTCACCCCCCTTTTATTCATTTCTGCATCATTGTTTATTGAGCATCTACTATGTGCAAAGCACTGTGAATACAATGGGGGACAACTTTTTTTCTTGCTTTCATAGAGCTTACAGTCTCGTGAGAGACATAGACTTTAATCAAACAACTCCACAGATAAGTGGGATTCCAATGTGTTGAAAAAAACTGAAAAAAGTTTTGTGAGCTATGAAGACAGGGAATTTGACCAAGAGACTTGCAAAGGCTTCTGTGCGGATGTGACTCTGAAATGATATGTAAAAGGTGAGTAGGGGTTAGCTGGTTAAAAGGGAGAAGGGTGATGGGCATTCCAGCCAAGCAGCTTGTGCAAAGGCCCGGTGGTCAGGGGAGCCTAAAAAACTCAGGAAACAATTGAAGGCCAACGTGGTGGGGGCGAGGAGATTGTGAGTTGAAACTGGAGAGACAGGCAGGGTCAAATCACAAGGATTCTGGGGCTTTATCTTAAGAACAGTGGGCAGACACTGCAGGGTTGTAGGCAAAGGAGTAAAAAGGTCAGGCATGAATTTCGAGATCTCGCAAAGAGATCAATGACAGCTTTGGCAGGTGCAGCTTGAGCAGCAATGGAAAGGGGAATGTGGAAGCTGCAGTCCAGTCAAGAAATGATGGTGACCAGGCTGGGGTGACCCAGGCAGCAGCAATGGGATGAAGGGGCTTCTGTAGAACGTATGTGGGAAGTCAAGGAACAAATGATGGGGCTTGGGGATGGTGTCATAGCAAGGGGCACAGTAACAAGGTAGCGGGGGCCTCATGAGTATCCTCCCATCCGAGGGTCCTCATGGTCCCAGTTATCCCGTTTCACACCCGCCATTTACACAGAGGCAAATGGGCCCAGAGAGGGACTTGTCCAAGATCACCAAGCTAGACGGGCAGAGGCAGGGTAGGTGTGGAACCAGTTCTGAGGTTCCAGTCAACGAGAAGATGAATGAGCTGAACCGGAGCCTCCCTTGGAAGGTTCTGTCAGACAGGTCAGGTTCTCTATTCTCAGGCTCCTACGCATCATCTGCCCTTCAGAGCGGAACTGCTCAGCCATCTAGCTCCCTCAGCGGTGATCTTTTGCTGAACTGCAGCCAGGCGCTCGCTGTGCTGGAGAGACTTTTATTCAGGAAGGCCCAGGAGTGAATCCCAGTGGGGTTTCTAACTCCCCACCTCGGAGAAGCTCTTGTCTATATGAAATGAGGAACATGCACAAGAGTCTCCCTGAAAAGCTGCTTTTTTTTGGGGGGGGGGTCATCAAAATATTTAAATAAACCTGGAAGTTTATAAATCGGGAAAGAATAAACAGAACATGGTATATTTCTATGACAGAATAAAAAACAGCCATCAAAAACAATGACTTTGTATCTGCTAGAAAGGGAGATCTCAAAGATATACTTTGAGTAAAAATGAAAATAAAAATGAAAATTGCCAAGTATACATTCAGTATGATACTAGTTAGGTAAAAAAAAAAAAAAAAAAAAAAAATCATAGAAAATACCATATATCTCATGGACACTTTTAGGTGCTTCTAAAATAATATAAAGAGGCCTGGAAAAATGGTTAAGATGGTAAATTTTATGTGTATTTTACCACAATAAAAATATCAACAAAACAACCCCCCCCCAAAAAAAAACCACACACAAAAAAATACCCGACCACCCAACAACAAAAACATTCAATAATAGAAAAAAGCCTAAAGAATAGGTTTGATGCTCTTTACACTGTCTAGAGGTGGGAGGATTTTTGCTGCACTACCTAGATTTTCCAAAAGGGGAGAGGATTCATTTAATATGGGAAGGAAACCTCTGATTATGTGACTTCAGACAAATAATATAAACTTTCGGAGCCTCATTCTTGTCACCGTATACGTCTACAAATGTTTGCTAGACATTGGGGGAGGGGGCTGCCTTCCTGGACAGAAAGCAAGTCATTGACTAGAAAGCACAGCCAGCCAGATATCCGGGGCCCCGATGTGTCATCCCCCAGCCTGGGGTGCAGCGGAGGCCCCTCTGGAGAAGAGATGGAACCGAGATTTGAAAGACAAGAACATGTTAGTCAGTTTTAGGAAGGGGGCTGGGGGGAGGGCAGGAGATACAAGCAGAAAAAACAGCGTGTGCTCTGTGTCAGACTGATTAATTACCCTATCATCTACAATGAAAAAAACAAATGCTGCTACTATTCTAAGCTTGTTTTGTTGTTTTAAATGCCGATACTATCGATGAGATGGGGACTAGGATATTTAGCACACCAGGCTGCTTTGAGGAAAGTATCCAGCACATAGTAGGTGTTTAATAGGTAGCACTTCCTGTCTCACCTGGTGCCTCAGGGGACCCACTGTGATATGCTGAATAATGTTCCCCAAAGATATTGGATCATAATTCCTGACACTTGTAAATGTGGCCTTATTTGGGAAATAATCTCCTCTGCAGATGTCATTAAGGTAATGATCTGGTGAGAGGGAGGTTATCCTGAATTATCCAGCTGGGCCCTAAATGCAATGACAAGTGGCATAAGAGAGGCGAAGGGAGAGAATACAGTCGCACAGGGGATGAGGAGGCAAATGTGACCCAGGAGGCAGAGAGATTTGAAGATGCTGACCTTGAAGACTAGAGTGATGCAGCCACAAGCCAAGGACACCAGCAGCCACCAGAACCTGGAAGAGGCAGGAAGGACCCTCTCCTAGAGTCTCCGGAGGGATCATGGCCCTGCGGACACCTTGGTATCAGTCCAGTGTTAGTGATTTTTCACGCTGGCCTCCAGAACTGTTAAAGAGTACGTTTCTGTTGTTTTAAGCCACTAAGTTTGTAGTCATACAACAGCCACAGGAAATGAAAGCATCCACCCCTATTGTCTGGGGATTTCTTCACTCTTACTGCATTGCAGCAAAGAGCTCTAATAAATGCATTTGCTGTAAGAATGTGACTTCTTGGTCTGCTAGGAGTGTATGCATTGTAAGAGAGAATGATGCTCAGCCCAAACGGGGAAGACTTTCTAATTGAGCATTTTAGACATTAAAGGGGTATTGAGTTTTGACCAGGCCAGAAGGCCAGTTTACAACATTTGTTGCATTATCTGGAGGAATCTGGCAACCACAGGGAAGGTTCCTGATGTCTTATCCTAGAAACCCAGCAGCTGATGTGGTATTAAGGACTGAGCTGGAATGGACAGGCAGAGGCATCACCAAGAGGAAGCCAAAGTTATTTATGGAATTCAGCTTCGTGGAGCTAATATGAGGAGCAAGGCACAGATGGACTAGAACAAATCATGATGGATAAAAAATTGTTAATGAATGTAGAATATTCAGTTACAGTGTGGAACACTGGACTAAGAAGTCATGTTCAGCCCTGGACACATAGCTCAGATGGTTAGAGCATCGTCCTGATGTGCCAAGGTTGTAGTTTTGATCCCTGGTCAGGGCCCATACAAGAAGCAACCAATGAATGTATCAATAAGTGAAACAACAAATCCATGTTTCTCTCTCTCTCTCTCTCTAAAGAACAATTAAAAAAAGAAGTTATGTCTGTTAGAGCATCTTATTTCATTTTATTTTTTAATCCCTACCCGAGGATATTTTAACATTTATCTTCAGACAGAGTGGGGGAGAGAGAGAGAGACATCGATGTGAGAGAGACACAACGATTGGTTGCCACCCGCACGACCCCAACTGTGGCAGGGGATGAACCGCAACCGAGGTATGTGCCCTTGGCTGGAATCAAACCTAGGACTCTTTGGTCTGCAGACCGATGCTCTAACCACTGAGCCAAACCAGCCAGGGCAGAGCATCTAATTTTTAACATTCTAAGGTAAGACCCTTTTATGTATTAGTAATCTTAGGCTCAGTGACTGCCCAAGGTCACAGAGCTGGAGGTGCAGAGCCAAGATTTATACTCAGGTCTTTCAGATTTTACCTGGCTCTGTCCACATTGGCTGAAGACTGGGGGAAGGCGTGCCTACCTGTGGGTCGCATTTCTTGTGTCCTCTTACTTCCTGGCTTGCAGATCTGCTTGTTACACGGAAGCCTGATTGTAGTGCTAATATTTTTCAGTAGTTTCTTATGTGGACTCATGCCAACACAGAGGTCCAGATTTTTCTGGAAGTCCATCTGGGCTGACTCATTAGACTGGAGCTGAGGGACAGCGTGTGTGTGTGTGTGTGTGTGTGTGTGTGTGTGCATGTGTCCATGTACACATGCACATTTGGTCTTATCGGCGCACTTATCTAGGTCTGTGCTACACTGATGTCTTTCAGAAAAGAACAACATTGCAGCTCGGTGTCAAGCTGATTCATTCCTGTGGCAGCTATAATGAAAAACAAACCACACTTTTGTCCCAACCTTGTTACAGTTTTTATCTTCTGCGATTTTTTTTCTTAATCTAGCAGCAGAATCTTAGCAACTTGTACAATCATCCAAGAATTCCACAGGTCTCTCTTATGCGAGTCTTTCTAAGAAAACAGAGAAAAAATTGCATTTGCCTGGCTTGTCATGGATTCTTGGAGGTTGTGCATAGCTCCTCAAATTAGGGGCCGTTTGATGTTATGATGTTATCATAATTTACAAAATCTTGATCAAAGCTAAAACAGTGTTTACTGTCAGCTGCTGGTCACTGTTCTGTGCATTTTACACTTATTCACACAAATGAAACTATACAACAGCTCTGTAAGGGAGGTACTACTCTGAACCCCATAGTAAAGATTAGGCAACAGAGGTTCAGAGAGGTTAAGAAACTTTCCCAAGGTCACACAACTATTCATGTTAGGACTTGGATTTGGGTGTTCTGGCTCAAGAGTCCATAGTCTTAACCAACCTGCTAGGGGCCCTATGCTTACTCCAAGGCTGTTTCATTAAATCACAAAGCAGCTCACATTAGTTGAGTCTTTATTATGTGTCAAATATCTTGTGGGGTGATTTATGTGCCTTTTTGAATGGTTCCCAAACCTAGTTGATTATCATAATTACCTGGAAACTTAAAAACATTCAGATTCTCTGGGCTCCATTTCTAACCTCCTCAGTCAGTTATTAGGAGTAGAAATGAAAACAGGGATCTGTAGTTGGAGTTCTTGTTTAGCCCACCTGATATACATATCCCAGGCAACTTGGGAGGGGTAATGAGATAATTTCCTCTTCTGTTCATAGGAAGAATGATCATAGAACCTCAGTAGTGTCCATCTGGCTCAACTCAAAGAGGTCAACCTCAGTGAGCAGAGGCAACAATAGACTGCACACCCTTGCCTCCTCTCTGCCTCAGGGACTTTGTGCTTGATGATCATATTCCTGGTCCACATGGACTATTCCCATGACTGGCTCCTGCTCCTTCATGTGTCATCTTAAATGTTGCATCCTCAGAGAGGCCTCCCTGGCCACTCTGCTTACATATGTCCTCTCCCAGTTTCCTTGTCCTCCCTTCCAGGGGTAAGCAAACTTAGTGCAAAGGGCCAGACAGTACATATTGTAGGCATTGCGGGTCACCTGAGATCCCTGTTCCATAGTATTATTTTTACTTAGAACTCTCTACAAATGTCAAAAGTCATAGCTTGTGGTTTGCTGACCCTTGATTTGACTACCTCTCATCTGGCTCATACTCTCTCCAGTATTGCCCCTTGTAGATTAGTTCTCCAAGGTCAGACTTTCTCTCTGGTCATCCAGAGCATCCAGGTTTTGGTCCAGTGTCTGCCCTCAGATGATGCTCAGCGGATAGTGATTTAATAAAGGAATGGCTGGGAGAATTTTATACATGCTGCCTCTTCCCCAAACACTGCCAGGAAGCTTCAGGCCAGGATGACTCCGAGTGCCCAGAAATCTCCATGTTGTTTCTCCTGTGCACTTTCCCTCAGTGCTAAGGGACTGAGAATACTTATGTAAACAAACAGGCCCCCAGTCCTTGGGCCCACCGAGAGCTGCCCACTTTTATAATCACAGGTAGAAGAAGCAAAGGTGAGCATAGATACCTGCTCCACCTGATGTGTCAGTTTAGGTCTGCAGATGCCAGTGCAAACGGGCAAGTAACTTTCGCCTATTTGAGAACCAAATGGTCAACTCGTTCACTTCCCAACTGGCCGGCCTAGAGTGGCCACCAGTAGATTTCAGACACCAGCCCTGCCACAAACATGGCAGAGCTCAAGCATTCTAGCCTGGCAACTATCTGATTGTATTTGTGATCATGATGGTGATGTTGATGATGGTGATGTTGATGATGGTGATGTTGATGATGGTGATGATGATGGTGATGGTGATGATGATGGTGATGGTGATGATGGTGATGTTGATGATGGTGATGATGATGGTGATGCTGATGATGATGGTGATGGTGATGATGATGGTGATGGTGATTTGATGATGATGATGGTAATCAGTTGACAAGAAGGATGATGGTGACTTTTTCTCTTTGGAAGTGAAAATAACTTTATTTTCTTTATCTTGTACAGCTAATTTTTAGGGATTTAAAAAAACTTCAAATAATACAGGAAAGACGAAAAAGACAAAAACTTACCCAAATTCCCATCAGCCCTAAATAATTTGCTACCTATTTTTGATATTAAAACAATTTTTTTTCTTTATTAAATTTTTTTAGGAGAGAGAGAGTAAGGGAGAGGGAGAGAGATAGAAATATCAATGAGCGAGAACATTGATTGGCCGCCTCCTGCATGCCCCCCACTGGGGATCGGGCCCACAACCTGGGCATGTGCCCTGACCAGGAATCGAACTGGTGACCTCTTGGTGCATGGGTCGATGCTCAACCACTGAACCACACTGGCTGGGCTCACATTCGATATTGTAAAGAGTATATTTTCCAATGTCTTTCCAGTACTTAAAGAAACATACCGCTCTATAATTTACATGAGTTGGATTATATGATACAAGATGTTCTGCAATGTGCTTTTTTTGCTCAGATGATGGTGATTTTAATGGACAAGTTAAGTGGAAACAGAATAGGAGAAAGATGTCCTCTATGAAAGTGACAAATACAAGCTCGGGGTTCCCAACCTAAATGTAAGCACTAACCCCATGGGGTTGATGTGAGAAGAAAAGGCATGTGTTAAATCCCTGGATCTTACCGAATGGACTCTTTGACTAGCATTCACCCAACCAAATATCTGTACCTCAGACAAACATGCTCCCAGCTGCCCTCTTTGCATGGCCATTCCAGCTCAAATGCTATTTATGTACAGTGTAAGCTCTGATCATTTTCTTATCAGCAGAAACAGCTTCTGGAATTATTCTGGGCCATCAAAGGCTGGGGCCATAGATAAAACGGTGCTGGTGATTGCTGTCCGTTTGCCTCCAATGCAGCCTCCACATATGGCATCGTTTTAATTAAATAGGAAAGGTCAAAAATGACATTAGGAAAGAATACTCATCTAGGCCAGTTCCTGTATTTTTCCGTCTAATGGGATTCCTCTCTGCACACTCATTACCTCATCGGTGAGAAAAGGTTTGAAAGTGGTCTTGATGGTACTTCAGGAAATAGGCATTTCTGTCATCTCAGGGATGTCACATGGTATAACAATCTGAATCACAAATATTTATTGCCACTTATCAGGGGCCAGGCACTGGGGAAGCATCTTCCGTTTCATACCTGGGACACCATGAATAGGTGAGAATGCTGAGGCTAAGAGCGGGCAGGTGACTTGCTGAGGTCACTCAGCCAGCAAGGGACAGAGCCAGGAGCTGGATCCAGGCCTGAGTCAGAGCGGACCTGTAACTACTATGCTGGTGTGTAGTAGGTACACTCTCAACATGTTTTTCTTTCCCTTATCCTTGTGTAATAGGGGACTTTTAATAAGGAGGAACCTCGTGTCCTCATCTGATTTATTTAAAAACAATAACAACACTTGACTGAGGTATGGTTGACATGCAAAAAGCTGAACATATTTAATGTAGACAACTTGTTGAGTCTGGAAATAAGCATACACCCGTGAAACCATCACCACAATCTGTGCTATAAACATACTCATCACCTCCAGAATTTCCCTTTCACTCTATTTATTATTATTATTATCATTAATTTTGTGGTAAGAACACTTAACATAAGACCTAACCTCTTAGCACATTTTTAACTGTATAATGCAGGAGTGTAGCAGTATGCTATACATGGACCTCTAGGGCTCATTTATCTTGCATAACTGAGACTTTGTATCTTTGACACATGCCCCCATTTCCTCCTTTCCCAGCCCCTGGCAACCACCATTCTACTCTCTGCTTCTGTGAGTTTAACTACAGTAGATGCCTCATAGAAGCGGAATCAGGCAGTATTTGTCATTTTGTGTCTGGTGTAGTTCACTTAGCATCATGTCCTCCAGGTTCATCCATGTTGTCGCAAATAGCAAGATGTTCTTTTTAAGGGTGAATAATATTCCACTGTGTGTAAATACCACATTTTGTGTATCCATTTTTTCAGCTAGTGGACACGTAGGTTATTTCCATATCTTGGCCCTTGTGAATAACGCTGCAACGAACATAGGGGTGCAAATATCTCTTTAAGATTCTAATTTCATTTCCTTTGGATATATACCCCAAACTGGGATTGCTGGATCATATTGTAGTTTTATTTTAGTTTTTTTGATGAACGTCCACACTATATTTCACAGTGGCTATACCAATTTACATTTCCACTAACAGTGCACATGGGTTCCAACTTCTCCACACTGTTGCCAACACTTATCTTAAAAAATAATAATAATAGCCATCTTAAGAAGTGTGAGGTGGTATCTCATGGTTTTGATTTGCATTTCCCTGAGAGTAAACGATTTCAGACCCTTTTCATATGTCTGCCGGCCATTTGTATGTCTTCTTTGGAGAAATCTGTATTCAGTTCTTTAGTCCATTTTTAAATCAGGTTACTTGCTTTTTTGGTTATTGAATTGCAGCAATTCCCTATATATTTGGGATATATATATATCTATATATATCTCTATATATAGATATCTCAGATATATGGTTTGCAGATATGTTCTCCCATTATGTAAGTTGCCTTTTCATTCGTCAGAACTATTTGATCTTGAACATTCATTAATTCATGTATTCATTCAATAAATACTTGTTGAGCAGCTGCTCTGTGCCAGGCATTGTCCTAGGCAGTGTGGACAGAACAGTGAACCAAGCAAAGCCCCTTCCCTCCTTTTCTTCATGGAGCTTACTTTGAAGTATCAGATAGTAATGATGAAAAAAAAATGGAAGTAATTTTGTGCTATGTTGGGATTATGGAGAAAAGTACGGCAGAGTCCGGAAGACAGGGAGGGAGGTGGGTGTCATATGGGATGGCCAGGGAAGGACTTTCTGATAAGATGGCAGTTGAGTAGAGGCCAACAAGAGATACGAAAGTGAGGCATGCAGAATTCTGGAGGAAGAGCATGTCAGAGAAGGCATGTGCAAAGGCCCTGAGGCATGAGCATACTTTAGGAGCCAGGGGGGCTGAAGCAGAGAATTAGGAGAGTATTAGGAGGAGAAGATGAGCTTGGAGAGGAAATGGGAAGTAGTCAGATCACACAGGGCCTTGTGGGCCATTGGGAAGGACTTGGGATTTATCCTGAGTAAGCAAGGGTTAGAGCATGTGAATGATATGACCTGATTTCATTTTCACAGAACCACTGTGGCTGCTGTGTGTGTATTGGAGCTGGGACAAGGATGGGAGCAGATGGATGAGTTAGGAGGCTGCTGTGATAAGCTAGGTGAGAGACAAAGGGGTCATGGGCCAGGGAGTGAGCTCTGAAGGTGGCAAGAAGTAGTTAGATTCTCTTTATATGGTAAAAAAAAAAAAAAGGATCAACAGGGTGTTTTGATAAATTGGTTGTGGAGAGACAAAGAAAGAGAAGACATAAGAACTATACGCTCCTTAATTGTCATGCACTCTTCGGTATCGATGTGCAAATAATAAAAGAGCAGCTTGATGTCCCCAGTCATGTTACCTGTGCGAGTCCATCTCCTCCTGAGCAGAATAAGAAAGCACTGACTCAGATCCATACTTAGCAGCTTTGTTCCTTGTAACTTTATCTTTCTGAGCCATTTCTTCATCTGCGAAGTTGGACAGTAGTATCAACATTGCCTCCATCAGAGTGTCATGGTGGGGATTAAACATGATGACGCATGCGCATAGCTGGGGCACCAGCATATGGTGGGTTCAACCTAGGTGTTAGTCCTTAATCCATCTTGGAGTCCTGCAGACCTGTGCTTTGATCATGAAATGGAGACCTTCCTGTGAGGCCCCTGCAACCCTGGGAAAAATGCGTATCTAGCACTGTGGCTGCAATCAGAAATCAAAGCCTCAGAAATTGATGAAAAGGCAGCCATGGCCATAACTGTTCCACTAGGTCAAGTCATTCAGGCCCTTATGCCTCAGTTTACTCACCTATGAAGTGGGGAGAATAATAGCATCCTTGCAGGGTGGCTGAGAGGATTGAACGAGGTGCTACATGTGCTGAACACAGAACTGTCCCTCAGTCACACCTGCTTCTCTTCCCCTCATTCTAAGCTACTGCTGTGGGGTGCTAAGCACCTGCACTGGGATTTGCCCTCACACTTCGTGTCTGCTTCAGGTTATAGAAAATTACGCTCCTGTCCTCTCTCATGCAGACTTGCAGCTTGTCCTGGGGCTGGGGAGTTAACGTCTTTGCAAATTGCCCGATTGTGACATTTAGCGTCCTCTGCTTGTCCTGGGCTGGCTCCTGTGCAGAGACAGCTGCAGGCTTTGTTCTGGGCAGAGGCCATGCACCCTGAAGCCTGCTTGTGGGGCATACGTGAGAGGAAGAACTGAGCTTTTTTTTTTTTTTAAGTCACAAAGATGTCAATAGAGAGTCCCACATTTTCATCTGGTATGTGGTACCTGTCCCTTAAGTCCCCACATGCTCCTTTCAATCTTTTTTCCATGTAGCTGCCAGAGGCCCAGTGGATCATCGAAAATGTCCTATCACATTATGTGACTGCTCAGAACCTTCCAGTGGCTTCTACTGCTCTCTGGATAAAGACAAAATCCTTCCCAGGGCTCTCAGGGTTGCTTTGAAACATCCTCCTCCACATTCTCCCAGGTCACACTGGCCTGCCCTTTGCAAGTTGATTTGCATCCTTCCTTCCCCCACAGGACCTTTCCACATGCTAGTCTCTCCTCCGGTGGAGGCACATTGGGGCACTTAGGGTTGGAGAGAAAGGTACAGTCAATAAGGTACAGGTAGGACATTCAGAGGTCCAATGCCCTGGAGATATCATACTGCCATCATATGCAATTAAAAATAACATAATGATAGACTGCAACATATACTGTTATTTTCATTACTTTTTTTTTTTAATATCCTCACCCGAGGATCCTTTTTTTCCCATTTATCTTCAGATGGAATGGGAGAGAGAGAGAGAGAGAGAGAGAGAAACATCGACATGAGAGAGACACATCAATTTGTTGCCTCCCACACGACCCTGGCCAGGGCCAGGGCCAGGGACCGAAATGCAACCGAGATACGTGTCCATAACTGGAATGGAACCTGTGATTCTGGTCCACAGGCCGATGCGCCAACCACTGTGCCAAACCGGCCAGGGTTATCCTGTTATTTTCAAAGTTACACAAATTCATGTTATGCTGAACTAAACCACTTCTCTCATTTGCTTGCTCTGACCCTCTCCTTTAACATTTTCTTATTCATTCTTTTTCACTCTCTGTCTCGGGGTCCCTGCTTTTCTGATACTCCAATCCTGTACTTAATTTCCAGTTGGAGTCAAGCATGGGCGTCTTAGACAATGGAAGAAGGAATTTCAAAAGAGCAGAGCAAGAAGTGTTCAGAGAAGACTGGATGTCTCTGGAGCCACCACCATCATTGTCATTGCCATCATCATCATCATTTACAAAATGATGACTATAATGACGAAATCACTCATGTATTAGCTGTCTACAATGAAGCAGGGCCTTTGCTGTATCCTTCCTAAAACTCTTTAAGGAACTATTATCCTCATTTTAGAGGCAAGAAAAGCTAAAGCTCAGAGAAGCTGTGTTGCTGTCCAAGGTCTCACAGCAGCTAGAGATAGAATTCACTGACCTAAAGCCTAGACTCAACCCAAAGCTTGCTTCGACATGAACTTTTGGGTTTCTGAGACCAGGAAGACTCTCTAGTACTTCACCATCTAGGACGACCCCAAGCAGAAGCCAGTCAAATGGGTCTGATGATGCCCAGGCGTGATGACTCCCCTCTGTGCACCTCACAAAGGCAGGAGAGCCTTGGGCCTGGAGCTTCAGTTGGCAAGACTAGGAAACTCCCAGATACATTTCTGAGTTGATGGCTTTGCATATCACTAACCAAATATGGAGGGGCTGAGATCAAGCTTGGGGTGCACCAGGGTGTGTTAGTTTCATAGGGCTGCTGAAACAAATGACAATGAAGTGGGAGGCTTGACGCAGCAGCAGTGTATTCTCTCTGCTCAGAAGGCCAGAGGTCTGAAACCATGGGGTCAGGTGAGTTGGTTACTTCTGGAGGCTGGGAGGGAGAATTTAGTCCATGCCTCTCTCCTAACTTCTAGTGGCTGTCAGCAATCCCTGGTGTTTTCTGGCTTTTAGATGTATGACTTCAATTTCTGCCTCCATCACCATATGACATTCTCCTTGAGTGTCTCTGTGTCCAAATTTATTCTTTTTATAAGGACACCAGTCATTGGATTAGGACACATCTTATTGTGGTATGACTTCATCTTAACTTGGTTATATCTGCAAAGACCCTATTTCCAAATAAGGTGACATTTGCAGGTGCCAGGGATTAAGACTTCAATGTGTCTTTTTGGTAAACATAATTCGATCCATAACCAGGGGCGATAGGAGTGGCTATAGCATTCACCCCCAGCCATGTGGAGTGACCACACAACCCAGTGAATCAGTAGCCATGAGTGCCATGCAAATGCAGCTTCATGACAACGTCCCATCTGTCCAATCAGACGCTCATCTGAAGCACTCCCATGAGGAAATTCCAGATGCTCAGGAGGAAGGAGAGTTTGGGGGCAGTTTCGGTGTCATTAACAAAGAGGCAAGTGGAAGCATAGGAGAGGGACTGGGGTCACAGCCACTGAGGTGCCCTGTTCACACCTCCTTCCAGGACAGCCTGCTGTGAGGGGCACGGCTGGCAAACGCCCTCCAGCTGCTGCACCTGCGGATCCACTAGTGTTCATGCTGATGCCATGTTCTCTTGGCCTCTTCTTGGTCAGTGGCTAAGCGTGGCAAGGGTACAAGTGCCAGTCCATCCCACCCAACACAGGGTTCTTCCAATAGACCACACATGCTTGGAAGCGCTTCACTGGCCCGGCCAAGCCTTTCTCTGAGCCACACTGCAGGCCAAAGGTCTTCCTATCCTTCCTTCCTTCCTTCCTTCCTTCCTTCCTTCCTTCCTTCCTTCCTTCCTTCCTTCCTTCCTTCCTTCCTTCCTTCCTTCTTTCCTTTCACTGGTGCCAGATCCGCATCATGGTCTGAAGGCTCTCTCCACCTCCTCCTCCTTTCTCCTTTATTCTTCTCAGGCATTTCTCCCAATAAATCTAGTTCCAACTTGACATCTGCTTCTCAGAGGACCCAATGGACACAAGCAGAAAATGAAAATAGAGATAAACATATTCAGCCTTCTTGGAACCCCTGATACTCTGAAACTTGAGAATTTCAGCCCTTGTGTTCCTCATATCCACATAGACACATAGACTTGTACCCACCGGGGGGTTGGATTGAAGAGGGCATGGAGGTTGACCAGTTGACTGGCTACTTCACAGCCATTGCCACCACTCCCTTGCTTCTTTCCACTGTAGGGCCTGGAAAAGCCCTCTATTCATTTCCTGGTCTCTTTCCATTGAGGGTTGCCTTTCTACCTCTCTCCCCTCTCTTTTTTCATCCTTGAACATGAACGAGATGCATAGATCCCGGGCAGCCATTTGAGAATGCAAGATAACCATGAAGGAAACACTCAGAAAAGCACAGAGACCCCATTGAATGAACAACAGCATCTGCTTACCTCTGGGCTTTCTTTTACATAACAAAAATAAACCCTTATCTGTGTTAGCCACGGTGTGTCTCTTGCAGGTGATATACCATGGCTTATACTGAGAAGGGTTTATTTTGGACAAAGGCCTGAGGAAATGCCATCAGCATCTCTTGGTGAGGCAGAATTTTACAGGGAGAAAGGCCAGCAAGTGCCCAGATCCCTGTCCACCCAACATCCTACAGAGAAGAGTACCTGGGCTGGGCGCACCTAGATGCATTACAGGGCTGAGAAATAACCTCCTCTCTGTTTATATAGGGGATGAGTGAGAGATTTGGGTTTCATTAGTTTCTTCCCTACTTTATCTGATGAGTAGGAAGAGTCAGGAGACAGCAGCAGGGTGTGAAAGTGAGAGTGTGTAGAAAAAAATACAAAGTATCACTATCCAAGGGGGATGGTCCGGGGAAAATCTTGAAAGGGAAGACAAAGGGAAACAGAGTCCAACCACTCCCTTGTCATTAAAGGGTTAATCTTGTTTTCTATGTTTTTAAAAAATTCAAGTCTACTTCAATATCCCCCCAAAAGCCCTCATCTCCACCAGCTGAATGTGAATCACCCCCACACTCAGAGTGCAACTGGGTGTCATGCTCTTAACTTAATATTGGCAATAGTAACACATGAGCACCAAAAAAGCCCAAGTAATTATATGTCTGTTTTCTCTGCTGTTATTATTTGCATGTAACAAAGGCACCTGCCACGTTAATTGTGCCCTTTTAATAAATATCTTCTCCAGCCAACCAATCAAAAACCGTGTTTGCGGGGAGGAGTTGTGTGTTGCAAGGGAGGGTTTTGTCTTCGCATCATATCTTCAGACTTTCCTCAAGCCCAGTAATATACTCATTCATATGAGGCTGCCAAGCCTTCAATCAGATCACCAGGGAAGATGATTTGCTGAACTTAAAAAAAAAAGAAAGCGAGAGAGAGAGAGATAAAATAAAGAATCCTCGGAGAAGGAGAATCTGGAAGGAAGTTAACCAAACCTCCTTGCCTGCTGTTCAAGGTCATAGCATCACATTGAAGATGAGGTTTCCGAAAGAAAAATAGAAAAAAAGAAATGTGCTCATCACAGATGTATTACTTAGCCATTGTGAAACAGTCCTTGACAGTTTTTTTCTCTTCACACAGAGAAACATAACGTACAGTAAAGGGCATACATCTTAAAAGTTTGATTCCTTTAAAAATGTTTCATTGTAAGCCCTGGCTGGTTTGGCTCAGCAGTTAGAGCGTCGGCCTGCAGTCCCGACAGACCCAGGTTCGGTTCCTGCTAAGGGCACGTATGGCTCTGAGGTGTTTTATTATGTGAACATATCACAATTTATTTTCTTTCTCCATTCTCCTAGCAACAAACATTTGCATTATTTTTTTTCCAGTTTGTGGCCATTATAAATGAAGCTGATGCCCACAGTATTGTGTCTTTTGGGAAACATGGGTACTCCTTCTCCTTGGCCATTGTATTAGTCCGCTGGGGTTGCCATGACAAAGTACCACACACAGACTGGGCAGCTTAAATAATAGGAATGGACCGACTCACAATTCTGGAGGCCGGAAGCCTGAGGTCAAGATGCTGGCAGGGTTGGTTTCTGCTGAGGCCTCTCTCCTTGGCTTGCGTTGGCCGTCTTCTCCCTGTGTCTTCACATGGTCTCCCTCTGTATGTGTCTGTGTCCCAATCTCCTCTTCTTATAAGGACACCATTCACATTAGATTAGGGCCCACACCAGTGATCTCACTTAACCCCAATTACCCCTTTAAAAACCCTATCTCCAAATACAGTCACATTCTGGGGTACTAGGAGTTAGAACTTCAACACAGGAATTTTAGAAGAACACAGTTCGACCTGAATGGCTATGTATTTAGGAGAGGCATCAGTTGGCCACAGGATGGGCATGCATTTTGTGTTTATAGATATTTCCATTTTTCCATAGTAATGGTACCAGTTGAAGTCCTGCAGCAGTGTGTGAGCACTTCAGTCCTCCACATCCTTGACAACACTTGATGCTGTCAATCATTTTCATTCCAGCCACTCTGGTGGGAGTGTGGCAGCATCTCACTGTGGTTTTGCAGACACTTCTTCAACAAGTAACTTAACGTCTGATTTGATACTTACTCTCTAGTTCGTATACTATCAGAACATATTTTGTGGTTGTACCTTGGAAGCTGTTTAGCTCACAAAGATTCCTGTAGTGTTTGTCTACACAAGTCTGGGAAGTGGTGTTTTCACCCTGGTGGATGGAGAAATTGTGGGTGATCTAAATTTACGTACGTTTCTGAAATTCCTCAAAATTTCTCAATTAGTGTGTGTTACTTTTCTAAGAAAAAAAAAATCAACCTTATTTTAAAAAGCAAGGTGAAAACATCTGCTTCAGCATCCATTGTAGAGATAAATCTGGGGTGCAATTGTAAGTATGCTTTTTGACTGGCTTTCTTTTTCAAAGAGCTCACTCATCAGAGAGCATTGGCATCATCCACGTGCTACTGGGGAAACTTCAGGAAGAAGTTTGATGAGGCTTGATTGTTTGAGACCTGTATGTACACATAAGTATAGATGTGACTGTGTTTGTGTACACACACACATTGTTTTTCTAGAAGGACCTGTTATGTTATGCTAAGAACCTTCTCAGCAATCTTTACAGAATCTTAATAAGATTGGTGATAGCTCATTATCAACAACAATGATATAATAATCATCATCACATTAATATGTATTGGTATTCAGAGACTTTAAATGATTCACCCAGGGCCACACAGCTTGCAAATGGCAGAGCTAAGGGTTGAACTCAGATCCACCTGACTTTTATTCATTGACATCTTACTGCCTCCATGGTGAGTCCAAGTCTTCCACAGGCTTTGCCTGCAGGATGTCTAACACTTACAAGGCAGTGAAGTGGGTGTTATTAAGGCCTGTTTTAAGGATGAAGAAACAAAAGAACTTTCCCAAAGTCATATATATGGTTAGTTGACAGGGTCAAGATTCAAATCCAATTGTTATGACTTCCAATTTCATGATTGCTATGATTATGCATATTATTTCAAACCTCTATCAATTTCTGGTATGACAAAAGCTGTTTTTTCACTAATCTTGAGGGACATGTCCATCCACCAGGCAATTCTCCCTTTATATCGAGCTGAAATCGGCCTCTTTGCAATTTGACCCAATTGCTGCATTCTACAGCCCAGCATTTAGTACTTAATTGCATCTTGTCCTCTATTGTGCACTAATTGTTTCTTGTGGTTCCTCCCTTCTCCCAGGCTCACCTGCAAACTGCTGGCGGGCAGAGACCAAGTCATGTAGGCTGAACACCTTGCAGAGGGCAGAATAGAGTTTATTAAATAAATACTTGTTGATTAAAAGTTCCCACCAGGATTTCCCCCTGAGGCCTCATCCCAGGTGTGTGGGAAGGTCACAAGGGATTTGTGTTATAAATATGCATGCGGTTTGTGTATAATTTGTATTCCCTCAACAGGCTGTGTAGTCAACACTTAACTATATTACGTTTAAAATTATATTGCTCCCCTGACGCTGTCATGTCTTCATCTCTCTCTTCTTTCCTCTTTAATCCCATGTGCATATCAAATCAGGACCTGGGGAGTTTACACTCTATGTGCAAAGTGAGGAAAACCTGGAATGCAGCAAAAGAGAGTCGGTAAGTTTTCCTGGTTCAAATTTGTCCTTTCAAGGGTGATGGTTGCTTGTGTTTGCCATAGTTACTCACTCCAACATTACTTTGTTCTTGTATCCTGCAGTCCCCTTACCACTAGACATTAGTGTGTCCCAGCTAGACATTAGTCAGAATTCTTTAGGTTGCAGATGGTGGGAACCCTATTCAAAGCAGTTTAAGCAAAGAAATGGAATTTGAATTCATCAGTTTTGGTTTCTGGAACTGAACAGTCTGGGAACTTGGGACAAGGCTAGATCGAGAGACAGGAAAATTGTCGTGAAGAGATGTTCAGAAGCTCTCTTTCCTTTCCTCCACTCTGTGTGGAAAGAGCTTTTCTTGCTTAACAGATGAAGTCAAAGTCTCAAGACTGTGTCTCATTGGCCTGAAATGGGTCACATGACTACCCCTAAGCCAATTGCTATTGTTGGGAAACATCTAACAACTGATTAGCTAGTTCCTGGGTGAGGCCCACCACCAAATCATGTGATCTGACAGTGGGGGAGAAGTTTTCCAAAGAGCTGTCTGGGGCTTTCATTAGAGGAAGTGCAGGCACAGCCGCCCACCACCAGTAGGTCCTGTATAAGTCTATCTTTCTTCCTAACCTGCGGCTCCTGGAAGGCGAGAAGTTGAGGGACTCCTCATAAAACTGAACTTGTAAAAGGAAAGAAAAATAAATCTTTAGGGAACTAGAGAGTCGTTTCTTTCTCAACTGTTCATCCAGTGACAAGTGTTGGGATGACAATGATGAACAAACACAGACGTGGCCCCTGCCTGCCACGGGGCTTACAGTCTTGTTGGTGAGGCAGAATATACACAACCAACTTCAATAGAGAATAAGATGCATTATACTAGGTGTGTGAACAAAGACTCTTGTTTACAGTCTAGAAACTCAAGGTGCTAGAACACCTTTACAGCAATGCCTAGTGTGGTAGATGCAATGTTCTCCCATTTTATAGATGGGAAATGGAGACTCTGAAAGGGAAGCACACCTATAATATGCCAGTAGCCAGAAACATTATGTGCTTTTACATAGATAATCCTATTTTCACCAGTTTCCCCGATAGCCTTGTGAAG
This sequence comes from Molossus molossus, assembly GCF_014108415.1. Taxonomy (NCBI): domain Eukaryota; kingdom Metazoa; phylum Chordata; class Mammalia; order Chiroptera; family Molossidae; genus Molossus; species Molossus molossus. Next base: position 112,990,314 of record NW_023425366.1, on the reverse strand, counting down.
TGCGATCTCATTTTGTAAATGAGGAAATAGCACTTCAGAGGTGAAGAAACGGGCCCAGCACCAAGTGGAGGAACTGGGATGCCAAGTCAGTTGATGCCCAGATATGTGATTTAGTGTCACATAAAACCCAAGACTGGGTCAGGACTCACTGCTTGTGTTCATGGATCCAGATTCAGTGCTTGTTCCTCAGACCCACTGGGTGTCTCCCTCTTCCCTTAAGCCACGCTCCTCATCATGGGTCACTCTGATCAGTCATTAGGCAATGAGTCTTGCAACTGTGAGAATAGGTATAGGCAGCCTTGGCCCAGAGGAAAGAGAAAGGTGTCCTTTCCGGTCTCCTTGCCAGAGCCTTGATGTCCTGCCCCAGAAATGCCAACCTCTTTTTCCCCGGAAGGTATTTGTGTCCACTCCATTACTCATTGCTAGCCCTGTTCTAGAAGCTGGGCGGTGGTGGCAGCAGTGGCATGCAGCCAGCCCCACCTGGGCGGGGCTGGGTATGAGTGGCAGCCGAGATGTGTCCTATTTTGTGCACGTAATGAAAAGACCTGCTTGGTATTCTGCTGGTGTGTTGTGAGAGAAAGGGAAGGCTCAAAGATAATCCTGACGTTCTTTTGTCTTAACAATGAGAAGTTGTCATTTACAAAGCTGGGGCGACATTGGCCAAAGCAGATTTTTGAGCAGGGCAGAATCAGAGTTTAGTTTTGTACCTGTTAAGTTAAAGAGGCTCATTAGACACCCAAGAAGAATCATGAAAAGGCAGTTGGATATGGAAAGAGAAGGGGCTGGAGATGACAATAGACACAGTATTAAATAGGATGGTTGAAACCACTAGTGAGTGTAACAATAGAGAAGAGAATGAGTTAGGGAAGGGCTCTGGAGCACGCCAGCCTTTCACAACAGGATGACAAGAACCAGCAAAGAAAATTGAGAAGGCAGAGCTAGCAGTTTGATAATAACCAAGAATTAGGCCATGGAGGCTGAGTGAAGAGGTATTTCAAGGAGGGAGGAAATTAATTGCACCAAACACTGCTGCTAAATTGGGTTAGATTAGGACTGAGGATTTACCTTGGTTGTAACATGTGTCATATTATTGGTGACATTGGCAGGAGTAGCTTAATGGGGAAGAACGCAGGAGAGATTGGGGAGAATGTGTGGAGACACTTCTTTTTATAATAAAGGAGATGATTTTTCTCAAAATGAGAAGTATTACAGTATGTTTGTGCTCTGATGGGAATGATGGAGCAGAGAGGGACAATTTTATCATTCAAGAAAAAAAAGGGGGGGGCACTTGTAGGAACAATATCCCTGAGCAGGCTGGAGGAGATGGATTCAGTGGGCAACTGGGGTGTTTGGCCTTAGAATTCAAAACCCCCTTTTGCCAGGTGGCCTCTCCCCACTGTGATGCAGTCTTGATTTCTCTCCTCAGAACCCTCTAAACTTCCTAAAGAATGCTCTTGCTTGAGAGAACAAAGCCTAGGACAGAACACTTGCTATTTCTGCTACCAATAACCATGAATTAGAGAGAAGAGAGACATAGGAGGTGACAGAAGACTTTGTCTGAGCTGCTGAATTTAGGTGTGTGTATTGTGTGTATTGTGAGCATGCTTGCCAGATCACCTTGCTGAGGATGTTTTCAAGGTTGGGAGGCAGCTTCAAAAGGAAGTTGAGACAAATTAATGAACACTACTAAAATGTAAGTGGCGAAGTGATCTAAGAAGTTTACCAAAGCATATTATTTACCACTGTCTCCAGCTTAAAAACAGTTGATTTTTAATAGGTTCCTTTTAAGGGCATTCATACAGCAAATGTAAATGAGATTTGGGCAAAGTCCTGGAGATACAGAGGAGAGAAGGCCCTTGTCCTCAGGGAGCTGGAAGTCCAGCCAAGTTTAGTTAATACAGGATGTTCACAGAATGGCATCCCATGTTAAGTATTTGGAGAGATTTAGGCATGAACGCTATGGATGCACACAGCAGGGTTGGATAACCTAGGTAGTTTGAAGGAGGCAGGGTTTAGGCACATGTCAAAGAGGAGTGGGTTCTATGCAGGGAAATGTGAGCAGTGTGCTTCTGACACAGGGAACATCATGTGCAAAATCTTTGGGGTGTGAAATAAGAGGGCACATTCAGGAAACACCAAATAACTCAGGATGGCTGGATTTGAGATTTTATCCTGAGCACCCTGAGGATCCATTGTAAGATTTCAATTAGGGAGCCATTGGGGTGGGCATGTTTAGAATTCAGAACATAGAAGAAGTGTAAAAGAAGTGGTGCAAAGTATCCTCAATGAATGAAAGATGACTTGAATTGTAGTACTATTTAGGGTTTCGGGGTCCAGAGGCAGGTGTGGAAAGAGAAGGCAGAGTTCTGTTTTATGACTATGTACTAAGTCAGGGTCTTGTGCATAATTGTTAAATAACTATTCTTCAAATTCAGATTCAGAGTGAAGAACCAAAGTTTTCTAAGCATAGTGATCTAATCCTAGTCACACCCATTTGAGTACCTACTAAAGGAAATGGACAAAGCAAAAGGGTGATCTGAGAGTCCCCTAAAAATGTGGGAGGCATACCTCTGATGCATCTAAATTTATTTTAAGGAGTGGGCAGATGAGCATTAAATAATTGAATAACAGAATTAGAAAGTTATTTCCTTTTGGTTATTTTGCAATTCTTTTGAACACTTCAATGAGAAATGCTCAGTTTTATGTTAAAGGATCTGTAACACCTGTTATTATTTTATTGCCTAAGGTACACATTTGAATTAGATGAATGGATAATGAAATAATATCTTAAGACAAGATAGTCTTAGGATTTGGGAAAGTAAACACAAAAAGGAAGCCAGATCAAGACACGTGGGAGCACAAAACAGCCCCTTCAAACTAATATATCCACATTGTTGAGTATTTATTTAGAGGAAAGGTGTATAATGTGTGAGGGAAGGATGATGTACTGCCAGTAGGAGGCGCTATGTTTCTCCTGCTTGAGGAACTCAACTAGAGTGGAGACTCCAATACTCCATTTAGCCAAAATACACAAATAAACAAATGAAAGAGCCCTCCAGAAGTTGAGATTCACCCTCCACAGTGGTCATCTAACTCCCTAGAGTAGGTGTCATTCATTCACTCTGATTTTTCAAAATATTTTCCCCAAACATTATTTCCATGACAGGAGTTCTAGGATGCATTTCACTCTATAATGTTCCACATTCAGGGATGTTTTATCATCTCTTATAGATGCAGGGCAATTGCCTGGTTGTCTCACTTTTTTATGGCTTAAAACAATATTTATTTCACTCACAAATCTATAGTTTGGGCAGAGTTCAGTGGGCGCAGCATGTCTATGCTCCCCTTGGTGCCAGCAGTGGTGGCTCAAAGGCTGGGGCAGAAATCATCTAAAGGTGGTGGGTGCTGGTTGTGGTTGAGACAGTAGGGAGGTCAGCCAGAATACCAACAGGTATCCTCTTCAATGTGGCTTGAGCTTCCTCCCAACATGGTGGCTCGGTTTTAAGGGTGAGCATCCCTAGAGAGAGAAAATGGAGTGGAAGCTATATCGCTTTTTGACCTAGCTTTAGAAGTCACACAACAGCACTTCTGCTACATTCTTTTCTTTAGAAGCAAGTCACAGAGGCCAACTTCTATCCAAAGTGAGAGAAATTCAACTTCACCCCTTGATGATAAATACCAAAAAATTTGTGGGCATGTTCTTAAAATCCACCACAGTTCACCCTCTGGCCAGGAGTTATTTATGTTTCTCCCACAGACAAAATAAAGACATTCTCTCAAGAGACTAACCCCCCCCCCCCCCGCCTCCATATTTTCACCTATTTAGAGAAACAGAGGCAAAGACCTAGTTACACCTATTAATTTTTATTTTCAAGAGGTTGAACCCAGATCTCAGGCTTAGAACATCACAGAGGTTAGGAACTAACTAGATTAAATAAGGTTTGTTTGTTTGTTTGATTGATTTTTTGAGCTATAATTCACAACAGCATTTTATTTTTTTTATATATTTCTTCCATTACTATAAGTAGTATTGATTTTTCCATTCATAGTGCTAAGGTCAAATTTTCTTTTAACATGACTTTTTCTTTTTAAGTGAATGGTTTTAAAGAAAATAGTAAGTCAAGAATAGTATGTGACACTTGAATCTGGCAAAAAATAATGAGAGTGGGTAGTATAAAGGGATTGCAATATGGTTAAACCTAAAAAAATATTACACTAAGGGAAAGAATCCACCTACAAAATGTCACATATTTATGAGTCCATTGATATGAAATGTCCAAAAAATGCAAATCTAAGTAAGTAGAATTGTGATTGCCTGGAGCTGGGGGTAAGAAAGGGAATAGACTGAAATGATCACGAGGTTTCTTATTGGGGCGATAAAAATATTCTAAAAGTGGTCCATGCTAATGGTTGCACAACTTGGTAAATGTCCTAAAAGTCTTGACTAGTACTTAAAACAAGTTAATTATGGTATGTAAATTTTACCTCAATAAAGCTGTTTCCAGATTTTGAGAGTGCATATGAATGCCTGGAGTTTGGGAGACATTGAACAATAACAGTAGGTGGTTTTCAAATTGTGTTCATTTGAACTGCTGCTTGGAAGGAAAAGATATGAGAATGGCCAATTGGTGCTTGTTCAAGACCACTCTGATCTGCCCTCATTTATTTTATAAACAGTTCAACTTAGAAACATGGAAATTGCTAGAAATGAACAAAGCTGCTAACCAGAACAAAGGCAGGTCTGCCCTACCCAGTACCAGATGATGGCATGAACCATTGTGTAGGGCCATATGGTGAGTAGATCTCCTGAGTCATTTATGAAGGCGACTCATGCCTTATTTATAATAAAAGTAAGTCACTGCGTAAACATCCTTGAATAAGATGTCTATGGGCACAGAACAGGGGAGTCAGCATATAGAATATGGCTTTATTTACATTGGATGTGTATCTGTCACTTGTCCAGAGTCTCAGGACAGATGGACCTCACAGAGAGCTTTATGGAACCTAACCCATTAGTAGATTGAGGACTGTCCAGTTTGGACATTAGCAGATGATTGCATTGGAGGGTAAGATCTCTAAGCTAAAAATGTCTAAGAACCACTGGCTTAGAATATACAGGGTAGACACTACCATCACAGAGTTTGGATTAGTTTTATATACTATCCACAAATTACAGTAATCACCATTTTTTTATTTTCTTTATAGATAGGCAAATGAAGGTTCTGAGATAAAGACAGCTGAGTGAATGACAGGGTAGACCAGCTTCCCTGATGAACATTTTATGTGTGAGGCCAGCCCCTCTTTCCCTCCTGTGCAGATGGCAGGACAGGATAGAAATGAATCTAGAGGAGCTTGTCCCAGTTGTGAGTCCAGCCACCTCTGCCTTTTGGGGCTGGGTTACTTTATGGTGCTTGTTGTCACTCAACTATAGCTTCAAGTGTTTCTATTTCTTCTTTTGATGCTCATAGGAGAAAATTTCTGCTAACCCCACAGCAATCCTTTTATTTACTTATTTTATTGAACTTATTGGGGTGACATTGGTTAATAAAATTATATAGGTTTCAGGCATACAATTCTATGATACATCATCTGTATATTGTATTGTGTGTTCACCATCCAAAGTCAAGTCTCCTTCCATCACCATTTATCCCCTTTTACCTCTTCTACCTTCCCCATCCCCTTTCCCACGGTAATCGCCATACTGTTGTATGTGTCTATGGATTTGGAGGGTTATTTGAGGGGGGGGGGGCTTATATCTGATAAATTGCTTTTCTTCATTTATGTTAACTCTTTTTCTGGAGATTTCTCCTGTTCTTTTATCTGGGGCATGTTTCATTGTCTCCCTATTTTAGCTGCCTCTTTGTGTTTGTTTCTATACATTAGGTAGATGAGTTACGACTCCCAGTCTTGGTAGGGTGGCCTTATGTAGTAGGTGTCCTGTGGGACCCAGTGGTACAGTTTTCTTGATCACCTGCTCCAGGAATGTCTGTTCCTTGTGTGGGTTACGTGGACCTTCCTGTTGTGATTGTGTTTTGATTGCTATTGGCCCATTCGTGTGTGGGTTGACCATCAGGCTGGCTGACTCTGAGGATTGACCACAGTGTACAAGCAGTTGTGAAGGTACTGACCATATAAAGCAGAATTCACCTCAGCAGGATTCTGGTGCCTGCCAAGATCTCCCTTCGGATAATACACTGCTTGTGAAGCTAATTCAATTTTGCTCAGATGTTGTCTGAAGCTGGGCATTGGGCGTTTTGGTCCTGGGGCCTCTTGGGAGGGACTCTGATACAGACCAATGTCAGACAATGCCTGTGACTGGGCCTGGGCAACCTATTTTGAGCTACAAAGTGATCCACAGCTTGTGGCTGCCTCTGCTGGGCCTGGGTGTGTTTGGGAAGGACCAAGCTGTGCACTAAGGCTGGCTTTCACTAGCACCAGGTCCAGGGGCAGGTCAGGAAAAGTCCCAAGGCACCCCAAGATCTGCCTTGGCCTGCCTTCACTTGCCAGCTGCCTGACAGGCTCAGTCACTGGAAGCCTCTGGCGGTACTCGAATTGCATGAGGTAGGTTCTCAGGGAGTCACCAGGTAGGGGCCAGTGGTGTTCACCAGATTGATACGGGTTCAAATGCAGTGCCAGTACTGGGTCTGAGGCCACTCAGCAGAGGTCCCGGGGTACACCAAGTCTAGCTGTTCCCTGCTGGGTGCCTGCAGACCTTTGTGGTGGGGTCAGATCTCAGGCAGTTATCTGGTGGAGGCCAGCAGAGTTGATCAGGGCCCAAACAGACCAAGATTTGGTCACATGCGGAGAGGGCTCTGCACTGGTTGGGCATTTGAGAGAAAAGTGGCCTTCATCCTAGAGCCATACGACTTAGTCTGTCCCTGATTCTTCCAGGAGCCCGAGTTCAACAGGGTGGGCCACCAGGAGTTGTGAGGGTGGGGCTAATAGATCTCCTGTGAAGGGGAGGTACCAGTCAGTTCACAGGAAAGTGGGGCAAATGGCCCTCTCCCCAAAGCCGTACCCCTCAGCTAGTTACACGCCCTGAGTTTGCCCGGATCTCTACACCGTGGCCCAGGTTGCTGAGTCCTCAGCAGGGCGTAAGCTCTGCAGGGAGGTGCGACAAGGAGTCCAGAGGGTAAGGCTATTGCATTCCTTCAGGCCAGTGATTTTCAACCTTTTTCCTCTCATGGCACACATAAACTAATTACTAAAAGTCTGGGGCACACCAAAATATAGGTACAATTTTTATTTGTTCACACTGAACAGCTGTTGTTGTGTTGGCTGTTGTCATTTTTTTTTAAATTTGATAATCTAAGGGAAAGAGGTTAGTGCTGCTGACGAAATAGTCAAGTATTGCATGTTTTAAAAATTCCTGTGGCACACCAGTGTGCCTGCCGTGGCACACTGGTTGGAAATTGCTGCCCCGGGCTGGTGCCGTAAGAAGGGGAGTGCTCCACCCAAGAAAGATGATGTCTATGGGTGGGAGAGGGACGCAGCACGGGCTTCTGGTGGCTGTCCTTTCAGATCTCTCCTTAAAACCACAAACCCCAGTCTCTCCTCACAGGACTCTGGTCCTCTCTGCCTTCCCTCTGCTGGAGCCCAGGTGAGTGGCTGCGAATGAGGTTTTGTGTGCTGGTCTTTTAGTAGGGTGCCTGTCTCCAGCAGACTCCTCCCTCTCCCTGGCAGACAGAATCCCCACTGATTTTCACAGCCTGGTGATGTGTGGGCACCTCTTCTTGGCTCTGGTGCTCTGGGAAGCCCAGTGTGGTGTTGAGACCCCATACTCCTTAGGGGAAACTTTGCAGCTGAGGTGTCCCTCTGGAATCTGGCTGCCCACCGTGGGAGGGGGCCAGCCCTTTTAGCATCTCCACCATTCCTACCAGTCTTGATGTATCTCTTTGTAAACCCTCGGTTATAAGACTGCTCTTCAGCTAGTCTTCAGTTGATTATTCAGGTTGATTGTTCCATATTTTAGTTGTAATTCCAGTTTGGTCCTGGGAGGGGTTGAGTAGCTGCCACCTTGGATCCCCCCAACCTCCCCACAGCAATCTTTTTAAAACAAACAAATGAAGACACACTGTTGCTCAAATCCCTCTGGTGGCTTCCCATCTTATGAAGAATAAAACCCAAAGAATAAACATTGATGGTCTGGATCTGTGCTTTCCACAGGTGGCTCCTGAGCACTTAGAATATGGCTAATCTAAACTCAGATACACTGTGAATGTAACACACACTGGGTGTGTATCCCCCTACTGGAGGTATCTGAAGACAATATAAAACATGTGAAATAGCCCTGGCTGATTTGGCTCAGGGGTTAGAGCGTTGGCCCGCAGACTGGAGAGTCCCGGGTTCGGTTCCCACTAGGGGCACGTACCCCAGTTGCAGTTTGTCCCCAGCCCTGATTGGGGTCATGTGGGTAGCAGCCACTCGATGTGTCTCTCTCAAATCAATGTTTCTCTCTCTCTCTTCTTCCCTCTCTCCCTCCCGCTGTATCTGAAGATAAAAGCAAAAAGAATGTCCTTGGGTGAGAATAATAATAATAAAAAAAAGTGAAATAGCTCATTCATACTTTTAAATATTATTACTACTAAAATGATAATACTTGGGATATATTGGCTTACATTATATTGTTAAGATTAATTCTATCTTTGTTTTTAAAACACAGTTAGTAGAAAATTTAAAATTATACCTTTGAGCATATTCTGTGTCTCTTGGGCAGTACTGACCTAACCCCTACTCATTCCCTAACAGTCACACTGGCCTCTTATTCATCCTTGGACAAGGCAGTGACTCTCTGGGTTTTTGCAGCTGCTGTCCACCAATCTTAGAGAGCAGTTCACTCACACAGCATAGCACATGGTTCCCCCCTTTGCCTCAGCCAGGTCTCTGTCATCTCATCAGAGAAGGCGTCCCTGACCACGCTTTCCAGAGAAGAACCCTAATCACTCCTGATTATATTTCCTTATTTTTTCTGTTTCTAGTACTTTCCACTGATGTTATACTATACATCAACTTGTCTATTTATTTCTGTCTCTCCTACCAGAATGTAAATTCTAAAGAGCAGGGGCTTTGATTTATTCTTCTAATGCCCAGCAGAAATAGGTGAGTTACCTGCTGGCACAGAACTCATGAGGTAGACAAAGGAGTAAGCAGATTTCTTCACTGTATGATGATATGTTGCAAAGAGGAGGTATAGCCTGCTAAGGGCTGCAGACAAGAATGCTGTTCTTGGTTGTCTCTTCTCCATCCTTTCATTCTTTTCCTCAGTAACAGAATCCAAATATTCTTAAGGTATCCCTCCCTCCCCTGTAGCCAAATGTCTCACGGAGACTCCCATCTCCACGTCGGCCTTATTCTCCTTGCCAGTGATTGGTTCAGGAGTAGGCACGTGACCCTGGCCAATGAGGATAGGAGGGCTTACCTAGGGGATTTTGGAAAAATAGTATTCTTTTCTAAAAGAAGAGATGGTCTCTCATTTGCGTTTAGGCATCGTCATGTCTGGATGTGGTGCCTGCAACTACAGTGGCTATCTATGACTGCCGGAGGATGACGCCAGTACCTAATACGGGTCCAGCAGGGGAGGAGAAGAATTTGGGTCTCTGAGGATGTCACTGAGCTGATAAATCGACCCAATGTGAAGCTTGTACTACTTTAGAGTTCTCCATAGGAGACAATAAATTCCTAATTTTTAGGTAAGTTTGAGTGAGAGTTTAGTGACATATAGCTGAGAGTTACCTTGACCTGGTGTCAGACCTAGCCTTATGGGGTATCAAGAGAGGCTTCTGTTTTTAATCATGTTCCCTAAGAAGTAGACTCTGTCTGCAAGGGAGATTTTTAAGCAGGAGATTTATCAGGGGATGCCCTTGACATCAGCACCTGTTGTGGAGTGAGGGGAAGTGAAGTCAGGTAAAGGAGGAGTTGAACTGTGAAGCAGTAACAGCAAGGCTTCAGGTGATCCCACAGCAAGCTGTGGAGCTTGGATGCCCCCAAGAGTTGTACTTCCTTGAGACAAAAGGGTAAGGTTGCTGTACAGCCATGAGAAACAACGTGAAATATGAGAATATGGGGTGGCCCCAGGAAGGAAGAGTAAGTTCGGGTGGGATAGTTTTCTTTGGTTGAAGTCATTTCCCAGGGAGAGACTTCGATGAGAGCTGTTAGCTACCGACATCCAGTGGCTGGAGGTGAATCTTGGTGGCTTACCACCCCAGCAACTACAGGTCCCTCAGGGAGGTGATGTCTAAGCTATGATCTAAAGAGATAAGTAAGAGTAATCCTGGTGGAGGTTTGGGAAAACAGAGACCATCCACAGGATATAAAATAGCATTTGCAAATCTTGGAGACAACCAAGAGAATGATTAATTCTCGGAATGGAGAGACAACACTTTTCCTCCCCACCCTAAGTCAGCTTCAGTTGGGTTTTCTGTCACTTGCACTCAATGGGTCATGATTGGTACATACAGGTTCTAGGTGGCAGAGCCAAGACTTGAAGTCTGTTCCCATTAACTCAATAATCTATGACCTTACTCAACATGTCATATTGTCTTTCCAGTTAAACAGCATTTCCTGTATCTGAGTCACTTGAAGTATCTCTGGGCAAGACCTTCACGTGTCCACAGCTTTGAAAATAAGTTTATATGGGTCACTGCCAAGAGTATTGAATTGTACATATTTTTGTTCCACATGTTTATAAAACAGGTTTCATTTCACCTCTTCTAAACTTAATTTCTGTTCATGCATCTTTCTTTGTCCCATCCCTGTGCAGCAGGAGACATAGGAAGGAGAAAGAAAAGGGCCATGGGAAAGGCTAGAAGGTCAGGCACTCAATCATAGCAGGAGTCCTATAAACTAAGTTGTAAGGATGGATGAAGATTATCTCACTCACAGTAAATCAGTCACTTGCAGGCAGGCCTTTTGTTACTGCTGAGGACAAATGTGTTTCTGAAGTGAGTTCATCAAGTAAAAGTAGCATCTAGGGACCAATCAACATAATGTTGAAAGAAGCAAACATCCCGGCTCGTGGTGCCCTGTCTCTGCAGCAAATGTATCACCAAGAGCTGTGAAATGTCCCGTTGACTGATTAGCTCAGCACTTTCCCTCCAAAGCAGCCATACTCCCAGGTCAAAACAAATCAGGTTATAGCGAGGGAAAGAAAATGATGACCTCTAGATCACGTTCCAATATTTCCCTACCTCTGGACTTTCCCCCATGCTTTCCACCTGCTTAGACCTCCTGACCCTTTCCTGTGCTTAGAAAACTCCTAATCATTTTTCCAGACCCAGCTTGGGACGCATTCCCCATTTCTCCCAAGGATGAGTTTATTGCCCCTTCCTTGGAGCCTTCTCAATGATTTGCATGGATGCTTTCTACAGCATTTTCCCTCAGTATGAAATATAACGTATTGTAGTTCTTACTTCAAGCATTTGATTCTTCTCTAGTCTATTAAATCCTTTAGGGGAGGGACATGGGCCATTTGTTTCTACAGTCCCATGGAGCTGGACACATAACATGTCTTTGGTAAGGGTTTGAAGAATAAATAAACGACTGCATGAGTATGTGACAGTAAATATGAAAGTGGATAAGTGAGCATGTGTTGCCGGAATGGTGAGTGAACAGAAATGAGTGAGTGACAAGGTGTGTATAAGTGAGCACTTGTGTTGATGATAGTGAGTGAATGATGACTGAAGGAATGAAGGAAAATCTGAGTCAGCTTCAGATTTTGGAAATCAATCCTTATTTCTGATTTTTAATGATTAGTTCCTTTTCCACCAGACTTGAGCACCCCCTGTACCTACCAATCACTGCTTTGTTTAGCATAATTAAAGCAAAACTTTCTCTAAGGTCTAGAAGGCTTTGTTTCTTATGGTAAAGCAATAGGTATGAAGGCAGGTCAAAACAGAAAAAAAAAATCAAGAACCTCCTGGGTATGGAGATCATAAAAGTCATGGAAATGGCTCCAAAAATTTTTAAGGTGAAGGTAGATACACCATTATCTCTGGATCTATATATTAAGTTGTTGTTGTTGTTGAAGTGTGTGTGGGGGGGATCTTTGACAATAGGGTAGACTCAGTGAGCCTTCCTACCAGAAAGGACATACACTCACATATCCATGCACAGTTGTGTATGTAATTTCAGAGAGTTAATGGAGCCCCTTGAACGCAACAAAGGACACATAGACCATACCCTGAGGTTGCACCTGCCTGTTTTAGCTTACCATGGATTCTCAGGATGTATCACAGAGCCTATCACCTGATATTAGGGCTTCCCACATTTCTATTGAATTGGATTCCATTGAAATTCCTTAACTTGAGAAGCAGGAGCATGGACCAGCTGACTTTCTCAAAGTATCATATACTTTGAGAATCTTTGATGTGGCCCCTGGAACTGGCTGTATATGGATAAAATAATCTTTCCAGATACTCTCCATCTTCAACCCTTGTCAGGAACATGTGAGTCTTTTCATCCAAAGCCTCATAGGAGAAAATCTGAGAGTGTAAAATCTGATTCACATCTGGATGAGCAAACAGAGCTCTGTATTGGAACAACCTAATTCATGGTGATGCCAAGCACTTGGCCGTGTTTGCTCAGTGCCATATGCTATGCAAATGACACCCAAGCCTCACTAAGCTCCAATCTAGAATGGGCAGCCCAGAGTGGTGAAAAAACATTAACATCTGAGGTGGAACAGAACTACAGTTTATCCTGAACCTGGCTCTTAATGAAGGGTGTTTAATTTTATTAATACAGATTAGAGAGCCTCTCTTTGTTCAAAAGGATGTATATGAAGGCAAGATGAATAACTGTCAAGTCACTGGGGAGGCAGAATGACAGAGATTGAAAATGCCAGAAATGTGTGGTTTGGCCAGGGTGTGGGGTAATAGGCGTTTTCACATACTGTTGGAAGGAGGGTGAAATACATAAATAGTTTGGAGAGCTATTTGATATTATCTGTTAAAACAAACACCCTGCACATTTATCCTTTGACACAGGTATTCTAGTATTAAGATGGTTTCCTACAAATATGTTCATGCCTGTGCACAATGATGATATCCACTGTTTGTAACAGCAGAGACTGGAAACAACCTAAATGTCCAACAATAGGGGATTGGCCAAATAATCTGTCCTCACAATGGTACACACTGTGCCATTTGGGAAGGAGAAAAAGCCCAGTAAGACCTGATGAGGAGTAATACTCATGATATATATTTTTTTAGTGGAAAAAAGCAAGATACTAAACAGTGCTTAGAGTATATTTCTAATTATGAAAACACAAACATACACACATACACATGTACATACAGTTATTTATAATGATTACTGTTAGAGAGAACTAGGGAAGGGGTCAGGGACAGGATTAATACTCAATTTTCATTGTATATACTTTGTACTGTTTGAATTTTTACTACGTGCATGTATTGCTTTTATCAATTAAACTTACATTTTTTTAAACAAGCACTTTATATTAAAAATGAGCACCAATCACCCTGGCTGGTTTGGCTCAGCAGTTAGAACATCTGCCCAAAGAGTCATAGATTCAATTCTAGTCAAGGGCACATACTTCGGTTGCAGTTTGATCCCCAGCCCTGGTTGGGGTCGTGTGGGAAGCAACCAGTTGATGTGTCTCTCTCACATCAATGTTTCTCTCTCCCTCCCTCCCACTCTATCTGAAATTCAGTGAAAAAATATCCTCATGTGAAGATTAAAAAAAAGGGCCCTTATTTCTTATATTCATTTGTTCATTCTTCCACTTAAATACCTACTGAGTACTTGTTAGGAGCTGAGAGTTGATCAGAGAGCCTTCAAAAAATGTGACCCAACATTCACCCCCTGACAGAGCTGAACAGAACTATGTGCATTTTACAATGCTCTCCAACCACATACACCTGGGATCTCCCAAAATTTGTCTTGGGAAGAGGGAGGAGGAGAGAGGTGATGCCATTCTTTGAGCATCCGTTGTTTCCCAGGCACTGTGCTGGGCACTTTCTGTTCACTGTTCTTCTAGTCACCGATTCCTAGTACCTAGATCAGGTCTTTCATCTGATGAGCAAGTGGATGGTTCAAGTTATAAATAAATAAATGAGTGCATCTAGACATACGGCCCCTCCAGAAAGAGGAAACAGGTGGCCTGTGCGAGGGCTGACCCTTGGGGAAAAGTGTGCAATCACCACTCATGATCCATGCCCAGTGTCTGAATGAGAAAATGGCAGAGAATGTGTCCCTAGGAAGCCTGTTTAATATTTTAATACTAGGTATTTTTAAAATATAACTTCAGGATACACTGGTCAGTTTTTTTTCACTTTTAATATATGCTTTAAAGCCTGAGGGTTTTGTCTACTTTCTGGAATGGTTGCATCTGGGGGAAATAGTCTTGATTCTTTCCACAAATATTTACTAGGCGCTTTTATTAAGACTATTGTTCAAGACATCACTGCCGACCCTTTTTATTTTTAAAGAATGTTTTACCCCACTTAGGTCCTAGAGGTCATTCTGTGTGACTCTACTTCTTATACACATAGTGGGTCATGTAAGATGTTGGGTTCTCTCTTTGCATCAGTTACCGGGGAGCTCGGAGCCCAACTGTGCCATCTGTTTCTAGCAATTTTCATTGTGTCTATGTAGTTGGCTCTTATCTCCATCTTTTCTGCTACTTTACATGGCTTTTCTCTTAAACTTATTTTATTTTGTATTAAATGAACCTTATCAGGGCCTTTTGGAACAAGGCAGGTGTATTCGTTTCCTAGAGCTGCTATAATAAGAATCCACTAATCGGCTTAAAACAACAGATATTTATTCTCTCACAATTTGGAGGCCAGAGGTCCAAAATCAAGATGTTGGCAGAGATGGTTCATCTTGGAAGTTTGAGGGAGAATCCATTCCATCCTCCCTCCTGGCTTTTGGCGCTTGCCACTAAGCCTTGGTGTCCTTTGGCTTGTAGACGCACCAACTTGGTCTTAGTTTCCCCATCTGCAAATACAAAGAGTGGACAGGATATCCTCGTGTCTTCTGGTTTGAAAGTTCAGTGGCTTTCACATGAGGGAAGGGTATTTGATTATCACTAGATTTTACAGATTCTCATTCTGGAAAATTGTCCTAAAGAGGAAATGGAAAAGACTATTTTGGTCAGATTCTAGACTGGGGCCAGGGCAGGGTGTCCTGATTGCCAAGAGATGTGGGTCAAGATAAGCAGAGGAGACCGAGCATAGTAATTATAAATAACAATGTTCTTGACACTTTTTCCCAATGGCTTGCCATGCCAGAGGGAGTCCCAGAGCAGCACGGAGTACAAAATCCTGGCGCTGGGGTGATGTCTGGTGTGTTCCCAATTTCCTGACTCAGAGCCTGGATTTCAAACAGTATCTGCTGACTGACTGGCTGGGTGAGCCCTGTAGCTCTGGTTCAATTCCTGGCTCCACCTCTTGGACAAATGGCTTTTTGAGCCTCCAGAGACACATCTGTAAAATGAGTGCCACCATAGCTGCTGTGAAAGGCTGTAGAAGCTTCTTATCTAGAATTTGGTGATTGAACGTCTGGGTTCTGAGGTTGAATGGTATGAGTTCCAAGGCCACCTCTTGTACTTATCAGATGTTAGGTTTGAAGCAAGACCCCTGAACTTCCTGTGCATCCATGTCCTTATCTATAAAAAGGAGATCATACTCCATTGAGTTTTGAGGAGGATAAAATAAGATATGAGTGGAATGTGCTTGGCACAGGGCCGGGCACGCAGTGAGTGTTCATAACTCTGTTCTGTTCTTTAGGTTTCCCCCAAAGATGCAGGGTGTGGGAGCGGGAGGGCTCTTCCTGAGAGTCCTACACTTAACTGAAGGGGAGGGAGTGGGGTCTTCCCATGGAACCCAGATCCCGGCAGACTCAGGATTCCCCACTGGCCGCTACTAACCCTCAGGCTGGATGGGAGGCTGGGCAACACCCTTTTAATAAAAACTGAGAAAAGAAAGTTTGTTTTTTTTTCTTAGATGGGCTCACTTGCTGAAAAACTCTCAGAAATCCATTAGCTCCAGTATTACTGAACATCTGAATGCAATTTGCAAGCTATAATAACATCTCTCTAGTTAGCAAATGTTTATGCCTCTCTATAATTTTCTTTTCCATATGAAAATAGACCTGTCATACTAACATGGTCAACCAGCTGCCTCTATAAAATCGCTAATAAGCAGGAAGGATCGTCTGTTCTGCAGTCTGAAGGGCTTGGTATACATTTCTGTTCCAGAGCAGGCTTGACGAAGGGTGGATTTGCCACCCTGGAGGCCACTACATGTGTGTCACTCGATAGGTAGAAAATGTGGGACCTGAAGGAATTAGAAGGTAACAAGTCTCCCAACTGGCAGAAAAGAGTGGAATAAATAGAGCCCCCATTTTGTGCCAAGAATGAGGCTAGTCTTACATCTTTCAATGGTACCCCAAGTGGAGTGTGTGGATATGTGTGTGTGTGGATGTGTGTGTGTGTGTGTGTGTGTGTATCAAAATCCCCCATGGGACTTCTTACAAATAAAGATTCCTGGGCCTCGCCTCAGAATTGCTGAATTAGAATCACTGTGGGTAGTGCCTGGCCATCTGTATTTTTTAAATCCTCACTTGATGATATGTTTGTTTGGTTTTTTTTTTGGTACGTGCCCCTAGTGAGAACTGACCCCGGGACTCTCTGGTCCGCAGGCCGACGCTCCAACCGCTGAGCCAAACCAGCCAGGGCAATATGTTTGTATTGATTTTAGAGTGAGAGGAAGGGGGAGGGGGGAGAGAGAGAGAGAGAGAGAGAGAGAGAGAGAGAGAGAGAGACATCGACTGGTTGCCTGCTGTATGTACCCTGACTGGGGATCCAACCTTTTGGTGTTTGGGGTGATGCTTCAACCAACTGGCCCACTCAGCCAGGGCAGGGCACCTGTATTTTTCAAATGTTTCTTTGGCCACCTGATGGTTTCCATGCATATCAGAGTATGGAGGGGCTAATTCCTTATAGCACAGAGGACAATGCAATTACATGTCAGGGGAAATGTTCCTTTTATACAAGAGATACAGATCACATAAGTTTCCCCAAAGGTTGACTTCTCTTCAAATAACTGGATAATTTAGACTCCCAAACCAGTTAGCAAAACTAAGTGCACTGGTGCTTGGGGCCGGGCTGTAAGAAAGACAGGTGCTTGGGGCTGGGCTATAAGAAAGACATTGCCCCTGCCCCTACGAAGGTTGTATTCTAGTGGGAAAGCTGGACATGAGAATAGATAACTACAACAAAATGCAAACAGGGCCGTGAGTGGGGAAATGGGAGCGTGGGAGCCCCCAGGAGGGGCACTGACCTAGTCTCAGGGACCAGGGAAGGCCACCGAGAGGTAGTAATAACTAAGCTGATGAGAAGGACAAGCAGAAGTTTGCCAAGGGAAAGGAGGGTGTGCCAGGCAGGAGGAACACCACGTGACTGAGGCCTGGGGCTAGGAGCTTGGAAGGTCAGAGGGATCACAAAACTTTCTGCATGACTGGAATGCAGAGTGAGAGATGAAAAGTGCTGAAACATGGCATCAAGCTGGATAGGGAAGTGGAGCCACATTCAGGTCTTTATCCTGAGGCAATGGGAGCCATCAGAGGGGTTGAGCAAGGGAATAGTATGGTCATGGGCATGTTTTATAAAGATCACTCACGGGGGCTGCTGTCAGAAGGGGATGGAGGGGGGCCGACCTCACGTCGAGAAGACGAGCTGGGAGGTTGTTACCAATGTCCAGGTGAAAGATGATGACCTGGGTCAAGGTCTTGGCAGTGGAGGTGGAGACAGGTCGACAGGCTCTAGACACCATAAGGTGGTAAAAGTCACTGTGCTGCTTGAGTGATTGGATACCAGACAGTATGGGAAATAATTAGGAAGCAGAAAAATCAATTGAGCTCCCCTCCCAAGGCAATGACTCTGACCTCTATTAAGTTCTGAAATTTTCTTTTTCATTAAACCTTACGTCACGTGCATTTCCCAAACTATGATAAACGACCAGCTTCTTTTTTCCAAGGCTGGTCCAGAGAAGACTGGCTTGGTAAGGGACCCTCTTAGCCAGAGGTTGATTTGGGACTTGGACTCGGTTCTGTCTTGAATCAGGTCCAACAGTCTGACCCGCTGTTACAGACTTCCTCATAAATGACCAGTTCTCTCAAGTGCCTGTAATCTTGCCAGGATTAGGCTAAGGGAGAAATTACAAAATGGATCCCAATCTTCTCTGTGAAGTAACAGTTCAGCTCCTAGGCATGGCTTTTATGGATTACAGACCGCCGACAGCAAGGAGGATAAAGCCAAGTCGAAACAAGGAAAGATGAGAAAGAGACAGGGAGCGAAACACATTGTGTCATTGCTTAAGCTAATTCGAGCCTTTTTTCCCCCTTCTTATTCCAAATTTGCTACTCAAAAATACCAGATGAAGTTGTCAACACGGCATGGGAAGAGATTTTGCAGCAAGAGGACTCGGTAGGAGAGCGTGTTGTAATTTACAACTGGAAACCAGTCCCTCACGTGCCTGCCTCTGTCCCAGCACCAGGTATTCTAACCATGCATAGGTTCAAAATTAACAGACCCTTGAATAAAGACTCACATCAATAGATGCTTTGCAGTTAGGTAGACAGGGGTTACATCCCAGCTCTGTCACTTACTAGCTATGTGGAAACCATCCCCCTCCACAAATCATAGAATGGTTTATTTGTTGGTTTTGGGTCAAGAATCACGTAGTAACAATTCCGGTAGCTTGTGGGGGTGTGGAGAGAGTAGACAGATTTCATGCACATCTGGTGCCCTGAATTTCTTACCTGTCAAAGTGGAAATACAAACACGTGCCCCACAAACCTCATGTGGTGGTTGTGAGGCTTAGTATGCAATTCTCAAAAATCAGTGCACTATTCAGCCTTGAAAAGAAAAGAATTCTGATACACAAAGTGGATGAACCTCAAAAACATGAAGCTCAGTGAAAGGAGCCAGATGCAAAAGGTCACATGCTATAGGATTCCACTTATAGGAAATGTTCAGAAGAGATAAATCTATGCAGACAGAAAGCAGATAGCTGGTTCGGGGGGGGGTGGGGTGGAGGAGGGGCAATGGGGGCTGACTGCTAATGGGTAAGGGTTTTTCTTTGGGGGTGATAGAAATGTTTTAAACTAGATAGAGGTGAGGGTTGCACAACATGGTAAAGGTACTAAATGCTACTGAATTGTGTGCTGTAAAATAGCTAATCTCCTGCTATGTGAATTTCACCCCAGTTAAAAGCAAAAATCACAGGACGGAGTTTTACAATGCCAGATGACCAGCTGCTTCTCTACCCCATCGTTTCTCATTCTTCTGGTCTGAAAAGAGGCCCAAACAGTGGTTATTTTTTAAAACTTCCCCAAGAGCATGTAATGGACTGCTGAGGTTGAGAACAATTTAGGCCTAAAGAAATGCAGCAAGGTGGAAAGGGCATGAGTTTGGTGTCCAGCCCACACCCGGGTTTGGATTCCTCTGCCCCCTAACTGCTAATGCCCTGAAACTGTTTCCTCATCTGAGACAATGTGAGCATTTACCACACCAGGGCTGTTGTTAAAATTACATTAGATCATGTCGGTAAAGCACAGTGGGTTGGCTTCTGTTAGGTACTAAATAAATGACTCTTATTATTTCTTATTAAGAGTAGTTGTCAAGCCCGGCCAGTGTGGCTCAGTGGTTGAGCATGACTCATGCACCAAGAAGTCACCGGTTTGATTCCCAGTCAGGGCACCTGCCCAGTGTGGGGCATGCAGGAGGCAGCCAATTGATGTTTTCTCTCATCAATGTTTCTATCTCTCTTTCCCTCTCCCTTCGTCTGTCTCTAAAATCAATAAAGAAGAAAAAAAAAGAGTAGTTGTCACATTTGATTGTCAAAGTTAGAAAGAGCCATTCAACTGTAAGTAAATAATGACCAAATCACACTATTACAATTATTTGAGAGACAAGAACTTGTGCAAGGTACTTACCTTCCTTGCACCTTGGCTTCCCTTTTTTAAAAATGGGATAATAGTGGTACCTGCCTTTAGCATTATGTTGAGGATTAAATAAGGATATGCTTAGTGTAATAAGTAATCAATGCTGGCTATGTAATTTTAGCAGTGCCATGAACAGTTTTCAGACTTTGGAGGAAATAGACATAAAAGCTCCTTGGAGGACTGGGCCTGTGTCTTTCATATCTCTGTATCATTCCAGCGTTCAGCCCTTGACGGATGGTGTCATGGGGAAATGTGATCATTCTTTCCTGTGTTTCAAAAATAAATTTGTCTGGCTTTGGCCAGTGTGGCTCAGTTGGTTGATTGTCATCCTATGTACGAACAGGTCACCGGTTCCATTCCTGATCAGGGCACATGCCCAGGTTGTGAGCTCAATCCCCAGTAGGGGGCATGCAGCAGGCAGCCAATAGATATTTCTCTATCTCATTAATGTTTCTCTCTCTCTCTCCCTTCCTCTCTCTCTAAAATCAATAAAAACATATTTAAAAATAAAGAAATTTGTCTGAAGAGTAACTTTATGAGAAGTGTGTGCATCCTTGCATTTTATGGAAGGATTTTCTTCCTCTGCCTGTGCCTGGGCTTCATAAAAGCACAACTATAACAGGGCAGCATCTGGATAAGCTGAGGAGGTGTTTAACGTTCAAGAACCAAGCCAGCATCACTGAGCACCAGCTTCAAGTACAAATGGCCAGCAATTTGCAGCAGCTGGTGAGGCTACCCCCACTCCCTCCCAGACCTGCTCCCCTTTTCAGCTACTGGGGGAGAGACACCCAAGTGTGACACCACTATCCAGGAAACTCAAAGCTCCAGGACATAGAAACAATATTAATGCTAACTAAGTACACAAGGACCTGCCATTAAAACAGGTTTGGAAATGAGCTCAGACCAAACACTTCAAATCCAGCAAAGTCCCCCAGTCTTTGGAGCCTAATAACACTGAATGGCTATGTATCAATGCATGGATTTCTTTTGTTCTTTTTACTACCCAAATTAACTGTTTTAGTGTCCCTGGCTATGACAAGTTATCCCCCACCTCCCACAGGACCCAATCCATTGATTTGTAATTTTAGATAAAGCACCTCTTCAAAAACCACTCTGATCTTGAAAACACACACACACACACACACACACACACACACACACACCACAGGATAAGAAAAAAACCACTGGGCAAAGTGTCATCAGAAATCTGTTTAAAATGAGAATAAGCATAAACAAAAATTTTTAAATACTAATAGTTTTTTTCTTTCTTTCAAATTATTAGGCTTGGAACAAATTTTAAACATTGACTTAAGTTGCTTAAATTCTAAGGTTGGTTTCATTCAACAAATAAACTATAGTTTTTAGTCCATTATTAGATATGTTGGTTAATAACAAAACCTTTGACTGGCTTATGGTGTCTCTATGGACTCTGGCAAAAGCCCTGTAGGCTCAGAGCTTAAAATGAGGTTTGGTCAGCATCTTCCGGTTGATGGCTTGACCCAACAGAGCATTCTCTACCTTGGGTTTCATGGCAGTTGTAGCCACGAGGAAAGATGGGGAAAGGTGAGACCTAGTGGGTGCTGATTGAGTCCCACAGTTCTGACTGGCTATGCCTTTGGGCAGGTCACTTAACTTTTCCAGTGCCTTCATCTATAAAATGGGACTAATCTTAGCACCTATCACATAATAGATTTGATGTGAGGATCTTATATAAGGAACTATGTAAAGCATTTAGCAGTGCTATGAGACATTAATATTTGACAGATGAGGAAACTGAGTCACAGAGGTGAAGTGACCTGGTCATGCCATGCTGTGAGTTATTTGCAGAACTTGGATGGGAAGCCAGCCCTCTCTGAACTTTGAATCGGGTCGTGTTTCCTCTTTGCCATTCTGATTCCCTCTTCTCCTTCTCTTTCGGAAGGCCCCCGATCCCCCACCCCTGGCAATCAGTGGAGCAGATTTCTGTGGCACGGGCGACAGTGTGAGGGCACGTGTGCAGTGTTCACCTGTGCCATGCTCCCTGGTCCAGTCTCTGGGCCTCCTCTGAGCACACAGAAGGAATGTTGGGAGTTGACAGAGCTCTACAGTCATTAGAGAGAATTCTCAGGAAAGAGCTGAGACAGACTTAGACCATTTGTGTTGGTGAATGAGGAGCTATGCAATGCGCCTCAGACCCATGTAAAGCAACAGAAAGACACCATTTAGACACAGATCCTCTGCCAAGTGTGTCTCCCATGAAGCCTTCCCTTGAGCGGGCCTGAACAGTGTGCAGAGATAACGTAGGCTGGTGGAAGGAAATGCTTCTATGGAGAAGTACAAGACAGCATTTCTCTGAGCTGGCTTTTGTTGGATAAGCTGTGCATGAAATATGGCGAGGGGCACCGTGACAAGCAAATAGTTTTGGGGACAGAGTTATGTGAAATGATGTTAAAGAGGGAAGCCTTCTGACTTGCCCACTGGCATTTGACTATGAGAAAGATGAGAAGGATTTTTAAGATATTGTATAAGAAGGATGAGAATGGAGCTGTGATAATGTGACTTCTACACAGTGTCTTCCCTCGAAGTAAAGCTTTCCGAGCGACATCATCAGCACCTTCAGAATTGCTCCTTCCTCATCATGGTTATCACCATCATCACCATTAACACTGTCACCACCATTGTGGGGAAGGAAGAAACATACTTTCCTCTACCCTCAAGGTTCCTCTGGCTGGTCTGATAATCAAATAGGCACGAGACAGATTAGCAAGAGAAAATAATCAAATTTGATACATACATATGTATGGGAACCACACAGACTCGAGAGAGTCAGAGACCCCACATGCATGAGAGTTCAAGGATAGAAAGGGGGATTGAGGTACAGAAGACATCTTGAGCTGGAGATGAGGTCATGCACCTTGTGGACTTCAAAGGATCACTACAGGATGATGAGAGCAGATGTTTAGTAAACAGAAGTTTGCCCTGCAAAGCAGGTGGGTCAAAAAGAGATTATTGCTGATAATCTCTTATTATGGGAAGGGCCCCTAATTCAAGTTCTTCTAGGTAGTTATAGGAAAGCTTAAAGCTTCTCTTGAGCCTGAAGCTAAAATTACCCTTAGCTCAAAACAATCTGCACACCTTGGAGTGACTAGCTCTGAACACCCACACCATCATCATTGCTATTATCATCATCACCATCACCACCACCATCATCAGTACCATTTTTGGGGACTTCACATCCACTCTCTCTTGTTATTACCATAGCTGTCATGTAAGGTTGTTATCTTTTTTTATTGTTAATCCTCACCTGAGGATATTTTCCACTGGTTTTTAGAGAGAGTGGAAGGGAGGAAGAGAGAGAGAGAGAGAGAGAGAGAGAGAGAGAGAGAGAGAGAGAGAGACCAATTGGTTGCCTTCCAAATGATTCCAACCAGGGCTAGAGATCAAACCTGCAACACAGGTATGTGCCCTTGACCAGGAATTGAACCTGAGACCCTTTGGTCCAAGGGCGAAGTTCTAACTGCTGAGCCAAACTGTCCAGGGTAGGCTGTTACCTTGTTTTTTATTTTACAGGTAAGGAAACTGAAGCTGATAAAAGCAAAGAATTTAACCTTGCCCAAAGAGTGGTCTGGTTTTACCCTCAGCCTGAGGCCATCTCTGCAATTACTGCTGAGAGGTATTTACTTACTACCCGATCCCTGTACCCAGCCCAGTGCTGGGCACCTGGTAGATCTCCACAGACACATTGCAGAATGAATAAATGATCTCTATAGTTACAAATAAGCCTCAGAGAGTGAGAGTGACTTGCCCAAGGCTGCATAGCCAGGAAGCAGTGAAGCTGGGCCTGGGGTCCTCTGGCATCCTTCTTCCCATGGAAATGAGTGGGAAGCTCAGAGCAGGTTCAAAAGATGCTAATCAGGAGCAGCTGCCATCTGACTCCAATTGAGGAGGCAGGAGCTGCAGGGAAAGGATAAAAGGTGATTTATTATCCACTGGGTTTCAAAGGGAGTCTTGCCTTAGCAGGTTATTTCCTAGGAACCAAGGATTTTGACCCCTACTTTGAGGGAAATGTCATACGGGAGAATGCTGTTATGAACTGTGACCTTGGCCTTTGGGAGAGTGGAGCAAGTAGAAGATGGCTTTAAATGGGGTCAGAAGAGAACATTAAAAATGGCATTCCACCGAAGTCCAGGTCTGACAACCGCACCTCCATTCCCAAGGGGAGGAAAGGCTATCTATTCAGCACAGCAAAACTTGTCTAACTTTTCAGAAGGCAGCAGGATATTGTGAAAAACACAAGGGCTTCAAGGGCAAAGAGGCCTGAGGTTTGGTCTCAGATGTACTGCTTATGAGCTGTGTGTTCTAGGGAAGGTTACTTAACCACTCTGTGCCTTAGTTCTCTTGTTGGCCTTGGAGGATAATAATGCCTACCATTCATGGCATTGGGGAATATTTAATGTGACAAAGAATTTTAAAGTATCAATAGTGTGCCTATCATAGGGAAGATGCTCAGAAATTTCTTAGTTCTCATAGAATGAAATGTACTCATTTGAATTAATACTTCCATTGTTAGAATGGGGACACACACAGGGATCTTGGAGATAGGATAGAAAGAAGGAATAAGTGACCTTTGGGGTCCCCTTTAGACCAGGACACCATGATTCTCTTTCATGTTTGTCAATTGTCTTTGGGTATTAACGAGCACCGGGGTTCATGTTTGGGGAGCAATCCTTTGACATCAAAACATGACTAAATTGGGGTCTTGGCCATTAAAAACTTATGAGGACTTTTCCATGGTGAAAATAACATCTTTAGGTTGCTTGTTTAGAGATAGAGATCCAAATTGTTCAGTTTATTTACTTATTCAATTTGGGCAATGATTATAATAACTAACATTTTGGGGGTGAGTACTTACCATGAGCCAGGCAATGGGTTAATATCCAGACATTAATGTATTATCCCATTTCATCCTCAAGGCCAAGAAGATAAATACTGTTATCCTTATTTTACAAGTGAGGGAACTGAGGCTCAGAGAGGTTAAGCAGCCTGCCCCAGATCACACAGCTGGTAAGTGATGAGATTTGGATTTGAATCAGGCAGTCTAACTCAATAGCCTTTGCTCAAGGCTACTAGGCTACACCACTGTTAACTGAGCAGGCTTCTCTGCCACAGAAGTCCCGTGATGTTTAAAACTGGAGATATGTAGAGTTTTATCTGGAAAGTCGGAATTATGAGAGCAGCTAAGATAAACTCTTAGTAATTTCAGGCTCTGCGTGAAGTTCATAGACAGTTGAGGAGACAAAAGTGGAAAAGTAGAACCATAATATAACATGATGTGCCCTAGAAGGGAAGAGAATGGGTGAGATGACTGGCTGGGGAGTCAAGGAAGGCTTCATGTAGCCCTGAAACTTGAGCTGAGTCAATTTTAACTCTTAAGAAAATGTTTTAGTAAAGATAGAGGAGTAAATAGAAAATAACTTCAAAGTAAGACTTCTCTAGGCACAGTTATATAAAATTTCATTTAACTGAATTCTGAGTAGTCATCCAGCGCTGTCTTTTGGGTGGATACAGCGGAATGGCCTCATAAGAAGAGAGGGTGATTTGTGGGTTTCAGATAACATTCTTTTTTTTTTTTTTATCCTCACCTGAGGACATTTTTCTATTTTCTGTTCAGGTAGAGTGGGAGGGGGAGAGAGGAAGAGAGAGAGAGAAACATCGATGTGAAAGGGACACATCGAGTGGCTGCCACCCGCACGACCAACCAGGGTCGGGGACAAACTGCAACCGAGGTACATGCCCTTAGCGGGAACCGAACCCGGGTCTCTCGGGACCACAGGCTGATGCTCTAACCGCTGAGCCAACCCGGCCAGGGCTCAGATAACATTCTTGACCTCAGCTGAGTCTCAAAGGAAAAGTTGAAACCAACTTTTGAGCTGAAAACTTGAAGTTATGTCATTCGGTCAGAGAGTCAAACATGGTTAAAATCTTACAGCTAGGAGGGAGGCAAGATGGCTGAAGCCTAAGGAAGTTCCATCGCTCGCTCCAAGCACAGGACCACACCTGAGGCTCAACTGTAGAACATTCAACTTGAACAGCCACCTGAAAATAGCTGCTTGGAAGTGCTGCGCGCAGGGAACGTGGAGAGGGGACAGGAGAGGACATGAAGTGCACAGCGTGGCCGGGGAGACGGAGGGAGCATGCAGGACGGAGGGAGCATGCAGCAGTGCAGCTCCTGTCCTAGCATCAGACAGTGGGAATGAGGGGATTCGCCCACCAGGGGGACTGAGGTGCGTGGTTACACCACCAGCCTGGAAAGCTACCCTGATTGTGGGAATGGAGAGGTTGCTAGGCAGAGCAGCAGACCGGAGGAGGAGTCTGAGTGATCACACAGCAGTGAATCTGAGGGGCGGGTATTCACTGAAAGAACTGGGAGGGAGGCTGGCCAGAGTGCCCCGGGAAAGAGGCACGTTCCTCTCCACCTTGAGCAAAGAGGAAATATCCCTTCCTCCACCTGAAGAACAGCTCTGGGCTGGAAAGTGGCACCCCATAGGCAGGGCCTGGTGGTACTGGGGATTTGGATGTCTGGCTGGGGGGAAACCTGGGCAAAAACCCCACCCAGGGAGAGCTGGCCATACTGAAAGATGAAAAAGCAACCAGGGCATTGTCCCCCCTCCATACTCCTCTTTTTGTCCTATTCTTCCTTGCTTGGAGTGGCGACCAGGGAGTGCCAGCAACCCAGGCAGAGCTGAGGCATTGGAAGGAGAGGAAGACAGGAAGAGACTGCCTTTCCCTCCTATAAGCTACAGACACCACCCCCCAACACAATCTGTTTAAACCACCTTGACTGGGCCTGATACCCACAGAGCCCAATACCATGGGAGAAGGGAAACCAGCTCAGAACAAATACATACAAGTGATGAGCCCCAAAGGTGACCTAGCCTCTGAGCTAGGGAAGCCCTGCCTGTGGGACTATCTAGGACCCCCCCCCCCCAGGGTTTCAGGCAGGGACAGTGATTCACCTGCACCAGAGAACTGCCCAAGGGGACAGGGGCCTACAACCAAGGGGCCAGATCCAACAACATCGAGTAAAATTCAGTGAGCTCCATAAAGAACAGATCAAGGTTTTTTTCTTTTTGTCATGGTGGTTGTTTTGATGTGTATTTTTAGTTTTTATTTTTAATTCACCCCCCCCCCCCCAGTTTTTACTTTCTTATTCTATATTTTAATCAATTGAGTCTGGTCTTAGCCTTCTTTGCTTTCATAATATTATCCCCCCCTAACTCTGTTGGTCTCACACCTTCTAATATTCAGCGTGTGTGTGTGTGTGTGTGTGTGTGTGTGTTGTTTTGTTTGTTTGTCTTTAATCTTTTTGTTGAGGGTGGTGCTTTTATCATTGTTGTTGTTGATACATATTTTTTCAGGTTCTTTTTGGTTTGTTCTGATTTTGCCTTGCCTTCTTCACTTCATTCCCCTTCCCACCCTCCTTTAATTTGTTTGGGCTTACATCTTCTAGTATTCTTTTTTTTGCATGTGTGTGAGTGTGTTTTTTGTTTGCTTGTGTGCTTTTGTTTTGTTTTGTTTGTTTGCTTTTTGTTGAGGTGGTTGCTTTTATTATTGTTGATGCTGATTTTGAGGGCTTCTTTTTGGTTTGGTCTGGTTTTGCTTTGTTTTGTTCTGTCAACACCTATATAACAGTTGGCCAACAAGGTCAACAGGGTAGGGGCTGAGCCCATACACAAACAGACAACAGCAACCAAGACCCAAATTCAACAGGAAAGCCCACATAACTCACATAAGGGTCATTCCTAGAGCACCCAAGGAGACTACTCCACTGGGTTCCACAACATGACCACACCAAGATGGGGAGGCTTAGCAGTCTTATCTGATACACACTAACCTGCCTGTGCTTCCCAACACATCTCACCTGGCCCCAAACTACCAGACTGCTAAAATGGTGAGACAAAGAAACAACCCCCAAATGAAAGAAAAGAGGAATCATTAGAAAGGGAACTATATGAAGTGAGGCAAAGAACTTGTCAGATAAAAACTTGAAAGCAATGATTATTTTTTTTGGTCCTATTTATGAAAAAAAATTCCATTTTAGTTATATGATTTTCTAGATTGTATTAAAAATTTAATAAATTCAGAAATTTGCTTTTCTTCAACTCCAAGATATTACCAGCTATATTTAATTTATTGTTATTGTATTTATTTATTTTAATTAATTAATTTTTGTTACAGATGTTCCTCCTTTTTCTCCCACTGATTCCCCCCTCCACTTCCCTCCCCGCCCTCTCCCCAGCTTTGTTGTCCATGTCCATTGTTCATGCATACATGCATATAAGTTCTGTGCTTTATCTCTCCCTCCACCCCCTCTTCTGGGGATTGTCAGTCTGTGCCCCACTTCCACATCTCTGGGACTACACCATTTCTCAGACTGTTATGTTCATTATATTCCACAAATAAGTGAGATCACATGATACTTGTCTTTCTCTGTTTGGTTTGTTTTGCTTAGGATGATACTTTCCAGGTCTCTCCATGTCATCTCAAATGATAGGAGATCTTTCTTTCTTACAGCTGCGTAATACTCCATTGTGTATATGTACCACGGTTTTCTTATCCATTCGTCTACTGATGGACACGTGGGCTGTTTCCAGATCTTAGCTATTGTAAATAGTGCTGCTATGAACATGGGGGTACATATATTCTTCCTGATTGGTGTTTCAGGCTTCTTAGGGTATATTCCTAGAAGTGGGATAACTGGGTCAAATGGAAGTTCAATTTGTAATTTTTTGAGGTAACACCATATTGTTTTCCATAGTGGCTGCCCCAGTCTGCATTCCCACCAACAGTGTACTATAGTCCCTTTTTCTCCACACCCTCACCAACACTTGTTGTTTGATGACTTGTTGATGGTGGCCATTCTGACAAGTGTGAGGTGATACCTCATTGTTGTTTTATTTTTTATTTATTTATTTATTTTTTATCCTCACCCGAGGACATTTTTTTTTTTTAATATATATTTTGTTCAGATAGAGTGGGAGGGAGAGAGAGAGAGAAACATCGACGTGAAAGGGACACATCGAGTGGTCGCCACCCACACGACCCAACCAGGGCCAGAGACAAACCGCAACCGAAGTCCATGCCCTCAGCGGGAACCGAACCCGGGTCTCTCTGGACCGCAGGCTGACGCTCTAACCGCTGAGCCAAACCGGCCAGGGCCTTCATTGTTGTTTTAATTTGCACCTCTCTGATGATTAGTGACGTTGAGCATTTCTTCATATGTCTCTTGACCATTTCTATGTCCTGTTTGGAGAGGTGTCTATTTAGGTCCTCTGCCCATTTTTTAATTGGGTTCTTTGTCTTCCTTTTGTTGAGTTGTATGAGTACTCTATATATTTTGTAAATTAACCTCTTATCTGATATATCATTGGCAATTATACTCTCCCATATAGTGCGTAGCCTTTCCATTTTGATGATTGTATCTTTTGCTGTGCAGAAGCTTTTTAGTTTGATGTAGTCCCATGTGTTCATTTTCTTCTTTGTTTCTGTTGCCTTAGGTGATGTACCAGTGAAAATTCTGCTGCATATGATGTCTGAAATTTTGTTGCCTACATTTTCTTCTAGGATTTTTATGGATTCATGGGTCATATTTAAGTCTTTTATCCATTTTGAGTTTATTCTTGTGTATGGTGTAAGTTGATGGTCTAGTTTCTTTTTTTTTGCATGTAGCTGTCCAATTTTCCCAACACCATTTGTTAAAGAGGCTTTCTTTACTCCATTGTATGCTCTTGCCACCTTTGTCAAATATTAATTGGGTATAATGTCTTTGGTCAATTTCTGGGTTCTCTGTTCTGTTCTACTGCTCTATATGCCTGTTCTTGTACCAGTACCAGGCTGTTTTGATTACAGTAGCTTTGTAGTATAACCTGATATCCAGTATTGGGATCCCACCCACTTTATCCTTCTTTTTCAAGCTTGCTGTGGCTATTTGGGGTGTTTTTTGGTTTCATATGAACTTTTGAAGTATTTGTTCTAGTTCTGTAAAATATGTCGTTGGTATTTTGATGGGGATTACATTAAATCTATAGATTACTTTGGGTAATATGGACATTTTAATGATGTTAATTCTTCCAATCCATAAACAAGGTATGTGCTTCCACTTTTTTATATCTTCCTCTATTTCTTTTGTCAATGACCTGTAGTTTTCTGTAAATAGGTCCTTTACTTCTTTGGTTAAGTTTTCTCCTAGGTATCTTATTTTTTTTGCCACGATGGTAAATGAAATTGTTTTATTAGATTCTTTTTCTGTGACTTTATCATTGGTGTATAAGAATGCCATCTATTTCTTGACATTAATTTTGTATCCTGCTACTTTGCCAAATCCGTTTATTAAGTCTAGTAGATTTTTGATGGAGTCTTTAAGGTTTTCTGTGTATAATATAATGTCATCTGCAAATAATGACAGTTTCACTTCCTCCTTTCCAATTTGGATCCCTTTTATTTTTTCTTCCTGTCTGATTGCTGTGGCTAAGACTTCCAGTACTATGTTAAATAAGAGTGACGAAAGTGGTCATCCCTGTCTTGTTCCTCTTCTTAAGGGAAATGCTTTTAGTTTTTGCCCATTGAGTATGATGTTGGCTGTAGATCTTTCATATATGGCTTTTATTATGTTGAGATATGATCCCTTTATTCCCAGATTGCTGAGCGTTTTTATCAGAAATGGATGCTGGATTTTGTCGAATGCTTTTTCAGCACCTATTGATATGTTCATGTGGGTTTTTATTCTTCATTTTGTTTATGTGGTGTATCACATTTATTGATTTGCAAATATTGTACCAGCCTTGCATCCCTGGGATGAATCCCACTTGGTCATGGTGAATAGTTTTTTGATGTATTGTTGGATCTGACTTGCTAGTATTTTGTTCAGAATTTTGGCATCTATGTTCATCAGGGATATTGGCCGTTAGTATTCTTTCCTTGCAGTGTCTTTTTTCTGGTTTTGGAACTAGAATTATGCTGGCCTCATAAAATGTGTTTGGAAGTCTTCCTTATTCTTGAATTTTTTGAAATAGTTTGAGAAGAATGGATATTTATTCTTCTTTGAATGTTCAGTAATATTCCCCTATAAAGCCATCCGGGTCTGGGCTTTTGCTTGCTGAGAGAGTCTTGATTACATCTTCAATTTCTTTTGTTGTTATTGGTCTGTTCAAGTTTTCTATCTTTTCCTGGTCCAGTTTTGGGAGACTATGTGTTTCTAGAAATTTGTCTATTTCACTTAGATTGTCGAATTTGCTGCCATATAATTGTTCATAGTATTTGTTAATGATCTTTGGTATTTCTGTGGTGTCAGTTATTACTTCTCCTCTTTCATTTCTAATTTTGTATATTTGGGTTCTCTCTCTTTGTTTCTTGGTGAGTCTAGCTAAGAGTCCATCAATCTTATTTATCTTCTCAAAGAACCAGCTCCTTGTTTTATTTATCCTTTGAATTGTTTTTTTGGTCTCCATGTTATTTATTTATGCTCTGATCTTTACTATTCCCTTCCTTCTACTTGCTCTGGGGTTTTCTTTTTGTTTGCTTACTAGTTATTTAAGTTGTGAGGTTAAATAATCTATTAGAAATTTTTCTTGTTTCTAGAGGTAGGCCTGTAGTGCTATGAATTCTCCTGTCAGAATTGCTTTTGCTGCATCTCATAGATTTTGTGTTGTTGTGTGTTCATTTTCATTGGTTTCCAGGAAGTTTTTAATTTCTTCCTTGATCTCCTTGGTAACCCATTTATTGTTTAATAACATGCTCTTTAACCTCCATGTGTTCAAATGTCTTTGCATGTTCTTGTTGCAATTGATTTCTAGTTTCATGCCATTGTGATCTGAGAAGATGCTTGATATGATTTCAATCTTTTTGAACTTGTAGAGACTTAGTTTGTGTCCTAACATGTGGTCTATCTTTGAGAATGTCCCATGTGCACTTGAGAAGAATGTGAATTCTGTAGTTTTGGGGTGTAATTCTTTGTAGATATCTATTAAATCTATTTGGTCTAGTGCTTCATTTAGAGTCTTTGTTTCCTTGCTAATTTTTTGTCTAGAGGATCTATCCAGTGATGTTAGCAGGTTGTTGAAGTCCCCTGCTATGATTGTTTTGCTGTCAATTTCTCCTTTGAAGTCCTCCAGAAGATTTTTAATATATGTTGGTGCTCCTATATTGGGTGCATATATGTTTACCAAGGTTATATCTTCCTGTTGGCCTGATCCTTTCAGTATTATGTAGTGGCCTTCTTTGTCTCTAGTTATGGCCTTCATTTTGAAATCTATTTTATCAGATATGAGTATTGCTACCCCAGTTTGTTTCTTCCCTTCTGTTTGCTTGAAAGATTTTTTTCCACCCCTTCACTTTCAACCTTTGTGAGTCAGGTCTCTTGTAAACAACATATATATGAGTCATGCTCTCTTATCTGGTCAGCTACTCTGTGTCTTTTTTAATGGAGCATTCAAACCGTTCACATTTAAGGTGATAATTGATATGTACTGATTTATTGCCATTTTTGTTTAGTGTGGTTCTATTTTTCTTCCTATTTCTTCTACTAATTACAGCAGTCCTTTTAGCATATCTTGCAGTGCTGGCTTGGTGTTAAGATATTCTCTTAGCCTTTTTTTGGTCTGGAAAGCTATTTATTTGACCGTCTATTTTGAATGATAGCCTTGCTGGATAGATTAGTGTTGGATTCAGATCCTTGTTTTTCATGGCCTTGATTACTTCATACCACTCCCTTCTGACCTGTAGTGTTTCTGTTGAGAAGTCAGCTGAGAGCCTTATGGATTTTCCTTTGTAGGTAACCTGTTGCGTATCTCTTGCTGCTTTTAGGATTCTCTTTTTGTCTTTACTTTTTGGCATTTTAATTACTATATGCCTTGGTGTGAGCCTGTTTGGGTTCTTTTTACTTGGGGCTCTCTGTGTTTCTTCAACTTGAATTCCTTCTTCCTTCACCAAATTAGGAAAATTTTCTGTCACCATTTCTTCAAATATGTTCTCTAACCCTTGCTTATTTTCTTTTTCGAGGACTCCTATGATGTGAATATTATTATGTTTCCACTTGTCCCACAGTTCTCTTAAGCTGTCTTTCTGTTTTTTTAACTGTTTTTTCCTTTTGGTTTTCTGAGTGGTTGATTTTTTCTACCCTGTCTTCTAATTCACTGATCTGGTCCTCAACTTCCTCTACTCTGCTGTTTAGTCCTTCCAATGTGTTCTTTTTTTCTGCTATGTCATTCTTCATTTCTTCTTGGTGCTTTTTAATTTCCATTTGGTTGATTTTCTTTCTTTTTTTTTTTTTATCCTCACTCGAGGACATTTTCCCATTTTTTGCACAGATAGAGTAGGAGGGAGAGAGAGAGAGAGAGAGAGAGAGAGAGAGAGAGAGAGAGAGAGAGAAACATCGACATCAAAGGGACACATCGAGTGGCTGCCACCCGCACGACCAACAGGGCGGGGGACAAACTGCAACCAAGGTACATGCCGTTAGCGGGAACCGAACCCGGGTCTCCGGACCACAGGCCGATGCTCTAACCGCTGAGCCAAATAGGCCAGGGCTCCATTTGGTTGATTTTCAATGTTTCTATGCCTTTACTCATGGTATTCATGTCCTTACTCATGCTGTTGAGCTTCCTCAAAATCATGGCTCTGAATTCTAGTTCTGTTAACTTGCTTAACTGCATTTCATTTATCTCATCTTCAGTAGAGGTCTCTTGTTCTTTCATTTTGCATTTGTTTTTTTGTTTCGCCATTTTGGCTATCTCAGTGGGCTTTGGAGGCTGCCAAATTTTCCCTGTGGGTGTTGGTGTTCTGCTACTTGTGGCTCCCTCTACTGGGTTTGAATGAGCATGGGAGGACCCACATTAAACACCACGGTCAAGTCTTACTTTCCTGAGTAGAGTTGCAAGTCCAGGAACGGTGCAGTTATACTCTAGCTTTTTGTTTGGGGGTTATTTGTAGAGGTTACTTGAAGAGCCTTGGATCCTCAGTTTAATGAAAAACGTTCTCAGGCGTTCAGCGTAAGGGGATTTCCCAAGGGTGGGCAGATGTTGGTTGTTAATGAGCCTCAATTTGCATTTCAATTGCCTACTGAGTGGGGTTGAATCTCTGAGGGAGGGGTGCCAGCTCTCCCCAGAACCCTGGGAAGGAGTAAGATGACCACTGTCCTGCGTGGCTGAAACTCAATAAAAGTTCTGAGTGCCTTCCAAATCCTGAGTGACACCACACAGTTCCAGTCCACCCTCCCTCTGCCAGAGCCCAAGTTGAGTGGCTGTGGCTATTTTAGCACTCTGTTCCTGCTCTCTGTGCTGTGGAGCCACTTGGGACTTTAACCCTGAGGGCACTGCTCACAGCTAAGACCACTGTTATCTGTGGGCTACCAGCCCCTTTCTCTCGCCTCCGCCATCCTATCAGGCTCAATTCAGTGTCCCTGGTTATATGGTCCTGCAAGCTGCTTTTCTGTTGCTTTTCCCTGACGATTTATCTTTATTTTAATTGTAATTCCAGTTTGGTCCTGGGAGATTGTCTGTGTAGCTTCTATTCACTCCACCACCATTTTGGAATTCAAGTCAATGATTTAAAGGGTGCTCAAATAACTTAGTGACAATTATAAGAAACTTAATGTGAACTACACCAGCATAAAAAAAGAGGTGGAAGCTATGAATAAAAACCAAGTGGAAATGAAGGATGACATAGCTGATATAAAAAATACCTTGGAAGGATTTCATAGTAGATTAGATGAAGCCAAAGGCTGAATTAGTGAGTTAGAAGCCACGGTAGAAGAAACACCCAATAAGAGCAGCAAGTGGGGAAAAAAATTAAAAAGTAGGAGAAGAGTTTAAGGGGGCTTTGGGACAACACATAATTTAACAACATTTGCATGGTTGGGGTACCAGAAACTGAGCAAGGAATAGAGAACCCATTTGAAAAAATAGTGGCAGAAAACTTCCCTAACCCGGTGAGGGAAAAAGTCACACAAATCCAGGAAACACAGAGAGTTCCAATCAAAATGAATCCCAAAAGACCCACACCTAGACACATCATAATTAAAATGACAAACATGAAAGACAAAGAAAGACTCTTAAAAGCAGCAAGAGAGAGACAGTAAATTTCCTACAAGGGAGCTTCCATTAGACTGTCAGCTATTTCACAATAAAAACACTACAGACCAGATAGGAGTGGCATGAAGTATACAAAGCAATAAAAAGCAAGAGTCTGAATCCAAGACTACTCTATCAAGTAAGGCTATCTTTCAAAATTGAAGGTGAAATAAAAAACTTTGCAGACAAAAGAAGGCTAAAGGAAATTACTACCACTAAACCAGCACTGCAAGTAATGCTAAAGGGACTGTTGTAAGAAGAAGAAAGAAAGAGAGAGGAACACAGGATAAAGAATAAAAATAAAAACAAATAAGTACCTATCAACAATAATCTTAAATGTAAATGGCTTAAATGCTCCAATCAAAAGATACAGGGTAGCCCTGGCCGGTTTGGCTCAGTGGTTAGAGCGTTGGCCTGCGGTCCGGAGAGACCCGGGTTCAGTTCCCGCTAAGGGCACGTACTTCGGTTGCAGTTTGTCCCCGGCCCTGGTTGGTCGTGCGGGTGGCAGCCACTCGATGTGTCCCTTCACATCGATGTTTCTCTCTTTCTCTCTCTTCCTCTCTCTCCCTCCCACTCTATTTGTACAAAAAATGGAAAAATATCCTTGGGTGAGGATAAAAAAAAAAAAAAAGATACAGGGTAGCTGAATGAATAAGAAAACATGACCCATATATATTCTGTCTACAAGAGACTCACATAGGATAAAAGTGAAGGGATGGAAAAAATTTTTCATGCAAATGGAAATGAATAATAAGCTGATGTAACAATGCTCATATCTGATAAGATAGACTTCAAAATGAAGGCCATAATTAAGAGACAAAGGCCTCTACATAGTATTAAAGGGATTGATCCAACAAGAGGATATAACCTTGGTTAACATGTATGCACCAAATATAAGGGCACCAAATATATTTAAAAACTTCTGCAGGATTTCAAGGAAGAGTTTGACAGCAATATATTCATAGTAGGGGATTTGAACACCCCACTGACATCACTGGGTAGATCTTCTAGGCAAAAAAATTAACAAAGAAACAGAGACCCTAAATGATGCATTAGATTACCTGGATTTAACTGATATTTATAGAACATTTCACCCAAAAGCTGCATAATATACATTCTTCTCAAGTACATATGGGAATTTCTTAAAGATAGAAATATGTTAGGACACAAACTAAGTCTCTGCAAGTTCAAGAAGATCAAAATTATATCAAGCATCTTCTCAGATCACAATGGCATAAAACTAGAAATAAATTACAATAAAAACACTCAAAAACATTCAAACAGTTGGAGGCTAAATAGCATGTTATTAAACAATGAAAGGGTTACCAATGAGATCAAGAAAGAAATAAAAAAACTTCCTGAAAACTAATGAAAATGAACACACAACGACACAAAATCTATGGGATGCACCGAAAGCAGTCCTGAGAGGGAAGTTCATAGCAATACAGGCCTACCTGAGAAACAAGAAAAAATTCTAATAAACTATCTAACCCTACAATTTAAGAATTGTAAAGAGAACAACAACAATAACAAAAACAACAAAATCACCCAGAGTTAGTAGAGAGAAGAAAAAAATAAAGATCAGAGTGGAAATAAATGAGATAGAGACTAAAAACCAAAAACAAAAACAAAAAGATCAATGAGACCAAGAGCTGGTTCTTTGAAAAGATAAATAAGATTGATCAACCTTTAGCCAGAATTCCAAGCTCTTTTTAAGAGGATAGCATAATCCTAATCCAAAAACCAGATTAAGACACTACAAGGAAATAAAATTATAGGCCAATATCCCTAATGAACATAGATACCAAAATCCTCAACAAAATATTACCAAATTGGATCCAGCAAAATACTAAAAAAATTATTGACCATGACCAAGTGGGATTTATCCCAAGGACACAAGGCTAGTACAATATTTGCAAATCAATAAATGTGGTCCACTGTATAAATAAAATTAAAGATAAAAATCATATGATCATGTCGATAAATTCTGAAAAAGCATTTGACAAAAATTCCACATCCATTTTTGATAAAAATTCTCAGCAAAGTGGGAGTAGAAGGAACCTACCTCAACATAATAAAGATTATATATGACAAACCTACAGCTAACATCATACTCAATGGGCAAAAACAAAAGTATTTCCCTTAAGAATAGGAACAAGACAGGGATGTCTGCTTTCACCACTCATATTTAACATAGTACTACTGGAAGTGTTAGCCACAGCAATCAGACAAGAAGAAAAAATAAAAGGTATCTAAATCGGAAAGGAGAAAGTGAAAGTGTCATTACTCGCAGATGACATGATATTGTAGATAGAAAACCCTAACGTTTCCATCAAAAATATGCCAGATTAATAATAAATAAATTTGGCAAAGTAGCAAGATACAAAATTAACATCCAGAGATTTATGGCATTCTTATACACCAATAATGAAAACTCAGAAAGAGAAACTAAAAAAGCAATCCCATTTACCATTGCAACAAAAAATTAAGATACCTAGGAATAACCTTAACTAAGGAGGTAAAAGGCCTGTTTGCAGACAACAACAGGGCATTAAAAAAAGAAATAGAAGAAGATATAAAAACGTGGAAGCATATGTCATGTTCATGGATTGGAAGAATCAACATCATTAAAATGTTCATACTATCCAAAGTAATCTATAGATTCAATGCAATTCCTATTAAAACAACAATGGCATATTTCACAGATCTAGAACACATACTCCAAAATTTTATGGAAACAAAAAAGACCCTGAATAACCACAGCAATCTTGAAAAAGGAGAACATCGTAGGAAGGATCACAATACCAGATATCAGGTTATACTACAAAACCATTGTAATCAAAACAACCTGGTACTAGCACAAGAACAGATACATAGATCAATGGAACAGCACAGAGAACCCAGAAATTGACCCAAGACATTATGCTCAATTTGACAAAGGAGGCAAGAGCACACAATGGAGTAAAGACAGTCTCTTCAATAAATGGTATTGGGAAAATTGGACAGGTACATGCAAAAAAAAAAAAAAGGTAAAACTAGACCATCAACTTACACCATACATAAGAATAAACTCAAAATAGATAAAAGACTTAAATGTAACCCATTAAACCATAAAAATCCTGGAAGAAAATGAAGGCAGAAAAATCTCAGACATCACATACAGCTGAATTTTCACTGATACACCACCTAGGGAAAGAGAAGCAAAGGAAAAAAAATAATGAATGGGACTACATCAGACTAAAAAGCTTCTCCACAACAAAAGAAACCAGCATCAAAATGAAAGGGAACTCACTCTCTGGGAGAACATATTTGCCAACGATACATTGGATATGGGTTAATTTTCAAAATATATAGAGTACTCATACAATTCAACAAAAGGAAAACAAACAATCCAATTAAAAAATGGGCAGAGGACCTGAATAGCCACTTCGCCAAAGAGGACATACAAGTGGCCAAGAGACATATAAAAAAATGCTCAGTGTCACTAATCCTCAGTGAGATGCAAATTAAAACAACTATGAGGTATCACCTCACACCTGCCAGAATGGCTGCTATCAACAAATCATCAAACAACAAGTGCTGGTGAGGGTGTGGAGAAAAGAGGACTCTGGTACATTGCTGGTGGCAATGCAGACTGGTGCAGCCACTATGGAAAACAATATGGTGTTTCCTCAAAAAATTAAAAATTGAATTGTCATTTGACCCAGTGATTCCACTACTAGGAATACACCCTAAGAAGACTGAAACACCAATCAGAAAGAATATATGCACCCCTATGTTCATAGCATCACTATTTACAATTGCTAAGATCTGGAAATAGTCCAAGTGCCCATAAGTAGATGAGTGGATAAAAAAGCTGTGGTACCTATAGCTGGAATACTATGCAGCTGTAATAAAGAAAGATCTCTT
This sequence comes from Molossus molossus, assembly GCF_014108415.1. Lineage (NCBI taxonomy): Eukaryota > Metazoa > Chordata > Mammalia > Chiroptera > Molossidae > Molossus > Molossus molossus. The sequence goes on along the minus strand of NW_023425366.1, from coordinate 112,951,333 downwards.
ACCCTTTGAGATGACAGGAAGGAAACTGGAGAGTATTTTGCTAAGTGAAATAAACCAGTCAGAGAAAGAAAAGTATCACATAATCTCATGTATTTGTGGAATATAATGAAGAAAATAGACCCAAAGACATGGAAGTAGAGAACAGACTGACAAACCTCAGAGGGAAGGAAGGTAGGTGTGGGTGGGAAGAGATAACTCAAAGAACTTATATGCATATATGTGTAACCAATGGACACTGACGACAGTGTGTAAAGACAGGGGTGGGGGGGGATTGGTGATGAAGGAGGGACATCTGTAATAAAAAATTAATTATTAAAAAAAGAAGCAACAGCCCTGGCCAGTTTGGCTCAGCAGTTTGAGCGTCGGCCTGCGGTCCGGAGAGACCCGGGTTCGGTTCCCGCTAAGGGCAAGTACTTCGGTTGCAGTTTGTCCCCAGCCCTGGTTGGTCGTGCGGGTGGCAGCTACTCGATGTGTCCCTTCACTTCGATGTTTCTCTCTCTCTCTCCTTCCTCTCTCTCCCTCCCACTCTATCTGTACAAAAAATGGAAAAATATCCTCGGGTGAGGAAAAAAAAAAAAAAGAAGCAACAAATGAATATATAAATAAGTGAAACAACAAATTGATGTTTCTCTTTCCCTCTCTCTCTCTCAAAAAAAAATCAATCAAAAATTTTTTGAAGATGTATTAATTTTTTTTCTTTATTGATTTTAGAGAGAGAGGAAAGGAGAGAGAGAGAGAGAAACATCGATGAGGGAGAACATCGATTGACCACCTCCTGCATGCCCCCCACTGGGGATAGGGCTTACAACTTGGGCATGAGCCCTGACCGGGAATCAAACTGGCAACTTCTTGGTGCGTGGGTCGGTGTTCAACCACTGAGCCACACCGGCCAGCAGAGAAGATTTATTTTTTAAAAAATTACAGCTAGTACATGGCAGAGCTGAAATTCAGACCTTGCCCATTCTGACCCCAAAACCCAGGGAACGATTTCCATTAAAAAAAGAAAAGAAACAGAAAAACAAAAACACAGAAAGTATCATGTACAGACATCATCAGACTCTCCCTAGGGACATAAATATTTGCAAGCTGTCTGAAAAGCAGTTTGCAATATATATCCTGAGCTTGAGAAATGCTCTTACCTGTTGACACAGTAATTCAACTTGTAGGAATTTATTGTAAGAAAATAACCACAAACAGAAACCAATTAGAAATATATAAAGATGTTGGAGAAACCATTCTTTGTAATAATGAGGCTTTGGAAATAGTCTACATGTCCAATAGTAGAATGCAATGGTAATTATGGGATATCCACATGACAGAGTATTATCTAGCTATTGAAAATAGCGTTTTGAATTCTTTTTATGATGTAGGCATTGCTTACTGGAGCTCTGCCACTTCTGAGCTGTGTTATAAAAAAAAATACACATCTTCATAAAATAGGATGGCAATAACAATGTTCAAATGATAACAATAATGCATGGAGGGATTATGGTTGATGTTTTATTTGATTCCTTATATTTGTCTCTATCTTCCAAGTGTCCTCCAATAAACATATATTGCTTTTACTATTTCAAGAAAGAACAAATAACAACCACATATATTTTGGGGTTGGATGAACCTCCTTAAGTGGAAAAGACAATTTCTTATTTTGAATCTCTAAGTAGCAAAAGGAATGGACACATCTGAAACAATGGGGCTGATTCCATAAAAGAAGTCTCCCTTTAAAAGTGATGTTGAGCCCTGGCCGGTTTGGCTCAGCGGTTAGAGCGTTGGCCTGCGGTTCAGAGAGACCTGGGCTCGGTTCCCGCTAAGGGCATGTACCTCGGTTGCAGTTTGTCGCCGGTCCTGGTTGGGTTGTGCGAGTGGTAGCCACTCGATGTGTCCCTTTCATGTTGATGTTTCTTTCTCTCTCTCTTCCTCTCCCTCCCACTCCATCTGAACAAGAAACAAAAAAAAAATGTCCTCAGGTGAGGATAAAAAAAAAAAGTGAGGTTGAGATGCTGTGACCAGAGCGCCTGGGGACGGGAATAGGGGTGGGATTTATCTGCCCTTTCCTGTGAGTAACAAAGGAGCCTCACTGGGCTCGGGGACTGGCATCTTAACTCTGGTTTCCTTATACCCATGCATCCACCTACCAGTTCGATGCTATGTGGTCAGTACCAGCTATGTTCCAGACAGTGCCTAAAGCCCTTGAACTTCAGTGGTGACTCATAGGTGCATTGGGAAGTCATCTTCTTTTTTTTAATCCTCACCCAAGGATATTTTTCCACTGATTTCCAGATAGAGCGGGTGGAAGGACGAGAGGGGAAGAGAGAGAGAGAGACATATCGATGGGTTCCCTCCTGCATGACCCCGACCAGGGCCGGGGACTGAACCACAACCGAGGTACGTGCCCTTGACCGGAATCCAACCCATGACTTTTTGGTCTGTGGGCTGGCACTAATCGCTGAGCCAAACTGGCCAGGGCAGGATGTCTTCTTTTTTTAAAACTATGTTTTTACTGATTTTAGAGAGAAAGGAAGGGAAAAGGAGGGAAAGAAACATTGATTAGGTGCTTCCCATATGCACCTCGACCAGGAATTGAACCCACAGAGTATGTGCACTGATCTGGAATAGAACTAATGACCTTTAGATGCACAGGATGATGCTCAAACAACAGCCACACTGGCCAGGGCTTGGCTTGGGAAGTCTTGACAGTGCTCTATAACTAAGGTTTCTTTTGATCCTAATAATAAAGTGACTTGAGAATTCCTCACTAAGCTACTTAACCAGCTGTTTGATTCAGTGCGATTGTTTTGACTCACTTCATTTAATAAACAGTGGCCTAGCACAGATGGCGTTGGGCACTAGGGCAGTGTTCTCAGATGTTAGAGTACAGAACGCTCACTTGCTGATTGCAAAAAATCCTTATTTCTGGGCTCAGGCTCTGGATATTCTGCTTCAACAGGTGTGGGGAGTCTGAGAAGTCACCTTTTCTACAAAGGTCCCAGGTGAATGATGCAGGTAGCATTAGAACACACCTGAGAAGCTACAATGGGGAGACTGAAAAATCCCAAATAATAATAATAGAGGCTGCCCTCCAGGAGCTTAGAGTCCAGAGGGTCATGAAAACAATTATTAATGTATTAGAAAAAATGTAATAGCCTGAAAACAACCATGACATCACAACCACAATAAAATCACAGCTACCTTTAGTTTAAGACTTGCTATGAGCCAGGAATTGTACCAACACTTTGATTATCTCATTAAATCCTCCCAACTACTCTGTGAAGTAGGTATTCTCACTCTCATTTTAAAATGAAAAATAGCCCAGCCAGTGTGGCTCAGTGGTTGAGCATAGACCCATGCACCAAGAGGTTGGCAGTTTGATTCCCAGTCAGGGCACATGCCCAGATTGTGGGCCCGATCCTCAGTGGGGGGGTATGCAGGAGGCGGCCAGTAGATGTTCCCTCTCATCGATGTTTCTAGCTCTCTCTCTCTCTTCTTGTCTCTCTAAAAATCAATGAAGAAAAAAATAAATAAATAAAATGAAGAATGAATGAACTTAGATGTGGTTTCCATCTAGTAATGGTGGATTCAAGATACAAATTCAGGGTTTCTCACACCAAGGCTGTGTTCTTAACCAGCCCAACAGTCTGTGTTGTGGAAAGTCTGTGGGGCCTAGTCATTTGAATGAGGCATCCAGGAGCATGAGGGAGTCTGAGGGACGTGGGGAGCCCTTAGGATGCTGCGTCAGACACCTGGGCTGAGTCTTGAAGATGGATTGGAGCTCGGCAAAGAAGGGAGAGCCTGGAATCAGCTTGGCCTGTTTGGGGAGCTGTTGGGACGTGGATGGAGTTGGCCGCACTTGGATGCAAGCTGGGCAGATGCAGGAAACAGGTTTTAGAAGGGAAGGCAAGATCACAAGGCGTCCTCTGTTCTCGTTTTGGGGTTTTGTATCTTGCACTACACATATTGGAGCAAGGGAGTGGAAACCATCAGTTTTATGTTTTTGAAAGATTATTTGGAAAGAAGATGCAGAGCTATTATTGTTGATAGATAACACGATTCTCTAACCCGGGAAAGCCATGGGAAAAGTCTTAGAATTAATAAGAGAAGGCAGTAAAATGGCTACACAATAACTCTAATATTTTAGCAATAAGCAGTTAGAAAATAACCATGGACCTATGGGATTTTATTAACCAATGTCACCCCAATAAATCCCCCGCAAAAAATAATAACAGAAAACAATCTTATTCCCCCATAGCAGCAAAAAACAATTTGTTTTTAAACCCTTAAGGAATAAACTTAACTACATGAAAAAAATTACGAAACCTTACTGAGGAACATTAACAAGTACCTTGGCTTCATGGAGAAACATATTCTTAAAAGGCAAGACTCAATATTATAAATTGGTTCTCTCTTAATTAATTACTGATTTAATGCCATTATGATATAAATCCCGGAAGACATATTTTGGGACTCTTGACAAAGTGATTCTAAAATGCATTTGGACAAACAAATGAGTAAAAAAAAGCCAAGAAAAAAAATATATTAAGGAAGGTAGTAAAGTGAGATTCTAATATATTTAATATCTGTGAGTGCTGGGGGGGGGCAATAAATTAAAAAGTATGACACCCCACTACAAAAAGAGACAGAGTAATGGAACAGAGGAGAGAGATTAGCAATGGATATTAATATAACACAAACACACACACACACACACACACACACACACACAGTAAGGTACCAAATTCATGATAAAGGTACTGTTTCAAAGTGGTGTGAAACAAAGGATTATTCAATCTATAGTGCTTGAACAATCGGTTAGCTCTTTACTTTAGCAATACACCAAGCAACATTGTGGGTGGCTAACTCTGCTTTCCACACTTAGTTCATGTCGCTGCCTGCGGCCATCTGGGTTTAGTGCACCGCGATCCTGCTCCCACAGCTGCCTTCAGCACAGCTCGCATCCAGGAGATACTTTTCTGTTTCATCATCTGTCTCTGTGCTAGCGCATTCTGTGTCTTAGGAAGGCAGCAGCTTTGCCTTATTCATATCTGCGTCCCCTACAATACAGTAGGTGCTCAATTCATGTTATTGTGTGAATGCGACAGTGGTTCATAAGCTCTGTCAGGGTAACCTGGCTTCATTTTGCAATCTCCAAACCTGACAAACCATGCTTCAAGTATAGCTCTCAACAAACGTTGAGTGCAAGAATCACAATCACACTGACAGTTGTTTTCATTTTCCCGCACTTATTTTGAGCTTTTGTTTGTTGATACCTTCTTAGCTATAGCTCTTTTATCTCTGGGATGCAGTTTAATTAGGTCACAGATGGGAGGGGCACTGGGAGGGAAAATGATTTCTGTGTCAGACACGTTCATTCAGTCTTTCTTCTACTTAAAACATTTTTTATTTCTTAATTACAGTTGACATTCAATATTATTTTATATTATTTTCAGGTGTATAGCATAGTGATGAGACATTAATGTAATTTACAAAGTGATTCCCCCCAATAAGTCTAGTACCCACCTGGCACCATACAGAGTTATTACAATGTTATTAATTACATTTCCTATGCTGTACTTTATATTGCACTTTATATTGCTGTGCCTGTTTTCTAACCAATTTGTACTTCTTAATTTTTTCACCCTTTTCACCCAACCACCCAAACCCTCTCCCATTTAGTAACCATTTGTTTTCTGCATCTATGATTCTGTTTCTGTTTTGTTTGTTCTTTAGCGTCCACATATAAGTGAAATCCTAGTATTTGTCTTTCTCTGTCTGACTTATTTACTTAGCATACTACCCACTAGGCCCATCCATGTTGTTGCAAATGGTAAGCTTTCATTCTTTTTTATGGCAGAGTAATAATATTCTATTGTATATATGAGCCACATTTTCTTTATCTAATTGTCTATTGATGGGCACTTAGGTTTTTTTTCGTATCTGAGCTATTGGATATAATGCTGCAGTGAATAGAGGGGTGCATATATCTTCTTTTTTATTAATTAATTAATTAATTAATTAATTAATTTTTGTCACAGATGTTTCTCCTTTTCCCCCCACTGATCCCCTCTCCCTCCCTCCCTGCTCTGTCCCCAGCTTTGTTGTCCATGTCCATTGTTCATGCATACATGCATATAAGTTCTGTGGTTTATCTCTCCCTCACCACCCCCTCTTCTGGGGATTGTCAGTCTGTACGCCACTTCCACATCTCTGGGACTACCCCAGTCCTCAGACTGTGCATATATCTTCTTGAGTTAGTGCTTAAGATATATACATTCCTATGTTCATTCAGTCTTTTGTTTAACACACATATGTTTGACACCTATTATGTGCTAAGCAGTGTTCCAAAGACCGATGAGTCTAAGTTTTAATGGCCTAACTTTGGGCAACTTTCTGTGTATTACCTCACCTCTTTCTCTATTTTCTGACTCCAGACGATCATTAATATTCTTGAGTCATTTCTATGATTTTTTTCTCCTTGGGGCCACAAGAAAGAAGAAAACCATCAGGAAAGTTCTTCGTGCGATAATAATATCCTCTTGATGTGGCCTCTTCTGGAAATTGCCTGAATGGGTATGGAGAAGCTTTTCTCCTTCAGCTGGAGAAAAGCCATTAATCAAATCTCCAAACCCAAGTGGGAGATGCCAGCCCTGAACAAAGCAAGATTGGTTTCCACTTTCTCCTCTTTCTTGAGTAGATATCTTTAATTAGTTCCCATCTGATGCAGCTCAATCGCTCTCAGCCAACGTGGTCTTTGCCTCTTCCCTTCACACTGAAAGATCCTGTTGACGCCTTTATTTGCCACTGGTTCCATAGCACAGGGTCTTTAATTAAATCACAGTGGCTGATTTATAGGAACATATTTATCCATGTGGGTGTCCTTCATCAAACCAGTGCCTACACTAGACTCACCATAAGACCCTGAGTCATTAAATCTGATTTCTTTCTGTGTGTACATTAAAACCTCATATTAACTTCTACTTTTCACCACTTTTAGGGGCAAAACAAGGAACCTGGGACTCATTCTTGTAAATTGTCATTATTACCATCATCATCACTGCCATTAATTGAGACTAAGCATTGCACATACATCATGTCCTTTAATCCATTTAATTCTCACAAGGTATAGCCTTGTGAAACAGGGACTGTTCTTGAGGCCATTAACTTAATTAAGCCAATTTAATTTTTGATCCATTACCTATATAATACATTCAGAGCAATGTCATTTCCTCGCATTTCTATTTTAGTTTTACTAAGCTTATTTTCATCAGATCAGTCCTTTTCACATAAATATTGGTTAGAATGTTTTCACCTCGTGGCGTTGATGCCACCTTTTGACCTGGTGAATATTTTTTTTTAAATTTTATTCTTTATTGATTTTAGAGAGAGAGGAAAGGAGAGGGAGAGAGACACAGAAACATCGATGAGAGAGAACATCGATCGGCTGCCTCCTGCATGCCCCACACTGGGGATTTGGCCCACAACTTGGATATGTGTCCTGACTGGGAATCGAACTGGTGACCTCTTGGTGCATGGGTCCATGCTCAACCACTGAGCCACACTGGCCAGGCTGACCTGGTGAATATTTAACCCCATCATTCTTATCTGGCAAATATTCAATAATTTTGATTTCTGGGAAATTTTACTCTGTATTTTTAATAGTAGACCTTCAATTATAATTATCCCCAAATGATTAATTTATATTGCTATAATATTTTTATATGACTTCTATTAAAGCTGTTTATGCCATCAACTTTCTATACATTGCAATTCTTTTGTTCTCCTAAAATTAATTTGCCTTCTTTTCTTTCCCTTTTCCTTCCCTTTTCTTTTGGTGCCTTAATTGGGAATCAAACTGGTGACCTCTCGGTGCACGGGTTGACGCTCAACCACTGAGCCACCCCAGCTGGGCCCTGTCTTCCTTCTTAAAGATAGTAGTTATGACTGAGCAAGGTAGGCATGCCTGTGGTGAGGTGGTGTAGCAGCCCCTGTGGATCAGAGTCTGGCTGCAATGAGAAAGGCCTCTACTCAGTGACGGTGGGAGGTTGGCTACATATAGGAGTTTGAGCAAATCGGTAAATGTATTCAGCATAATATAAGCCAGTTTTTCTCTGTGTAGGATTAGGGACTTACAAATTTCAGAAAAGGGGAAAACTGGTATAAACCCTATGTTGCGTCAGATTGAAATAGAAGGGAGTATTGTGAACTTATGGTTTTTAATATAGATAAAGTATATAATGTATTTAAAATAAATGAAGTATATTTTATACTAAAATTATATGTATAAAGAAATATAAATATAGTTATATAGAATGTACACAAATATATGTATATAAATATATTACAATATAATATATGTATATATTCATGTATATATTCTAGTTCTGCCTGGGAACAATAACATTTCAATAGTAAAAAGTACACTTAGTGCCCTGATCTTGATTTCTAAATATCATTTGGATAATATCCCAAATTTAATGCACCAAGAACACATCTTCATTTCTGTGGTATTGCTGCCAAAGATCTATAACCCTAATCTAATAACAAGGAAATATTTGGCAATCCCAACTGGAGGAATATTTCTTAATCCTTGAAAGTATCAAGGTCATGATGTCAAAGAAAGACTATGAAACTGTTCTAGATTGAAAGAGACATCGTAACTAAAATATAACACTAGATCCTAGAAGTTGATCCCTTTGCTCTAAAGGACATGATTAAGACAATTGGTAAAATTTGAATGGGTCCATCCGAAAGATGGCAAAAACATTTCAATGTTAATTTCCCAATTTTGATGGCTGTACCACAGTTATTCCGTAGGAAGTCCTTGTCTTAGGAATTACTAAAATATTTGGGATTAGTGGAACATCGTGTCTTCAACACATTGACAAATGGTTCAGAAAAGTTTTATTTGACTATTCCTACACCTTTTCTCCATATTTCAAGTTATTTTGAAATACAAAGTCCAAATATATTTTATTTCAATTATTAAATATAAAATACTTCCTATAAGCCAAAAAAGGTGCAGAAAATAATTTCACAAAAAAGGAACCAAAGAAAAAGTATGGCAAAGTAAAATAAATATTGAAGAGCACAAACATTATAACCAAATCTCCAGGGTTCTATTCCACCATTTGCTGTTTGATCTCTTTGGGCAAGTTCCATAAATTTTATTTGTCTCACTTTCATCAACTGTCAAATGATGGTAACATTAATATCAACATCTACCTCTCAGTCTTATTTGAGAATTAAATAAAGTAAACCATATACATTGTTTGTCATATTGGCTGATCCATAGAGAGCCCTGATTAGTGTTAGCCATTTTATTTATTTATTTATTTATTTTGATATATAAGCTGTCAAATTGATCTTATTAAGCATATTTATTTATTTATTTTTTAATTAATTAATTAATTTTTGTTACAGATGTTTCTCCTTTCTCCCCACTTATTCCTCCCTCCTCTTCCCTCCCACCCTGTCCCCAGCTTTGTTGTCCATGTCCATTGTTCATACGTACATGCATATAAGTTCTGTGGTTTATATCTCCCTCACCACCCCCTCTTTTGGGGATTGTCATACAGTCTGAGGAATGAGGTAGTTTCAGAGACGTGGAAGTGGCTACAGTGTTAGTCATTTTAAAAACATCATTACTAATATTTTTTAACTCAATCAAATTTCCTCAGGTAAAATTTTGTATATCTAGATTTCATCAAGAATATTTGAATCTTCCAACAATTTTTTTTTTTTTTTATCAAACACAGACTTTACCAGTCTGCACAGGTTTAGCTGTTGTCTGTTTTACTTTCTGCTAATCATTCTACCCAGGCTAATTTTTTTCCTTGGGTCATTTTTCTTTTGCGGATTTCTGTGTTATCCAAAAGCCGTGATTCTTCAGTCAGTTTTTCCACTGTGATAAATTTTACCAGCTGCAGATTTAACAGTTGTCAATTTTCGTTTATGTCATACATTTCTACGAGTAATGTGCATTATGAATTAGAAAAATGACTAAAGGTGTTTTATTCTCTGTTGCACTGGAAAACATTCCTCTGAAAACCAGATGGGCAGACACGGACGTACACGAAAGCCCAAATCGCCAGGCATGAAGCGTGCCCTGTATCCCACCACTCATCTGGGATAGAGGACTGCATTTTGATTCCTTTAATTCAAAGATTTCAGGATGTTTGTGAGAAAGTCCACACACATAGAGCAAGATTTCAATAAGAAGTAAGTGATTACTTCAGAAAGAACCCTGGTTTTTGAATTCAATCGCCTTGGCCTTAGATCCCAGCTCTCCTACCCAAGCAGCGTGACATTGGGTAAGTCACTTGACCTTTCAAAGCTCTAATGTCTTCCACTGACGTGGGTACCCCTTTCTGAAGACAGATTAAAAATAAATTCTTCTCATTAATTTACTCACTTAAAAATTTTTTTTATTGAATTTATTGGGGTGACATTGGTTAATAAAATTACATAGGTTTCAAGTGTACAATTCTATAGTATATCATCTGTATATTGTATTGTGTGTCCACCACCCAGAGTCAGGTCTCCTTCCACCACCATTTATCCCTCATTTACCCTCTTCTACCTTCTCCATCCCCATTTCCCTCTGGTAATCACTGTACTGTTGTCTGTGTGATTTTTTTTTTTGCATAATCCTTTTTTCTTTTTCACCCAGTCCCCCAATCCCCTTCCCTTCTCACACTCTGACAGCTGTCCATCTGTTCTCTGTATCTATGTATCTGTTTCTATCTTTTGTATTCGTTTATTTGGCTCATTAGAGTCCACATATAAGTGAAATCACATGATATTTTTCTTTCTCTGATTGCTTTATTTCACTTAGCATAATACTCTCCAGGTCCATCTTACCCTGTTGCAAAGGGTAAGATTTCTTATTTTTTACAGGCAAGTTGTACTCCATTGTGTAAATGTACCACAACTTTTTTATCCACTCATCTACTGATGGGCACTTGGGCTGCTTCCAAATCTTGGCTGTGGTCAGTAACACTGCAATGAACATAGGTTGCATTAATTTACATGAATTTAAATTGAAACAGCCACATATGAGTTGGCAACAGTGTTGCATGGCATAATCATAGACCTATGCATTTTCAAACTTCGTTCCAAAGCACTTATACAGGTACCCCCAAATTTGTCCATGCCAAACCATATGGATCCTACTAGAATAAATCAAAAGTGCCACTTAGACGCCAACATTTCAGGACTTAAATTATGAAATACCTACAATTCCACTTCTCTGTTTTCTATCCTTGGCAATGTTTTGTGATCTACTTGTCAGGCCTGGCACAGGGTTCCAGAGGATGGGAAGAATACACTCCGAAATGAATGTTGCCCAAGGCATTGTAGTAGAAATCACATTTGCCCAGGTCTTTGCAATCTTTGAGGTCTGTGTCTTTCTCTGACCTCAGATAAGTCTCTTCCCCATTCCTGGCCTCAAGCACCATGCACCAATTGATTTATTCAGTCATCCATGACTCAAACATTCACTGAGTGTGCATTAAGTCTCAGGCACAACATTAGGTATTGGAAGTCAATCAGAAAACCGAAAGAGACAGCCCCAGACATCATGACACTTACAGTCCCTTACAGCCCACCAGGAGACTGTAGCTAGTGCCTTCAATGCCATAGCTCCATGCATAGCCCATGTTTTAATGACTATGGCTGGGTAACAACATCACTAAAAAACTTAGTGTCTTAAAATCACAGTTGATTATCTTTCATGGTTTCTGTGAGTCAGGAATTAGAGAGCAGCTTGGCTGGGCAGTCTGGCTTGGGGGTCTCTCATGAAACTGCAGTGAGATGGTGACTGGGGTAGAGGTCATTCTGAAGACTTCTGTACTTGCATGTCTGGCAGTGGATGCCAGGAGGACTCACACAGATGGAGGCTCACACATGAGGGCTCCTTGGCCATCTCGCTCGCAGTTTTGAAATACAAGTGCATCTTGTAAATACTTCATGAGTGATAGACAGCATACACAACCACAAGGAAAAAGCAAACTCTTTCCTGGTCCCCAGACTGATGTCCTTAGAGCTCAAAGAAGCAGGAAGGGGATGGCTAGCTCATAGAAATGACCTCCAAATAGGACTGGGAACTGAAGAGGGGCAGCATCACCCCCCCCCCTTCTGCCCTGCTGCCCTTCTGTTTGCTGAGAAGGGAAACACATCTTTAAAGATAAGAAAAATGGGATTTAGTATCCATTCTAAATACACTTGGCTTGCGTGCTTTTATCAATACATTCTCTTATGGTAAGCAGTAGTTTATCACAACACCTGAATTTGACAAACTATAAGTAGCTGCTTTATCAGATGATACTTTTTGCATGAACAATACTGAATATTTCTGCTATAGAAATGAGGCGTCTGCATTGAAGTATTTTTATGACTTGAGCAGACTAGAAAACCACATATTTTAAAAGGCCTTGAAATCGACCAAACTGAAGGGGTTGAGGCACATCTAAATCCCAGACATCGTCTGTGAGCTCTTTGTTGATTTGAGAGAGAGAGAGGAAGTGAGAGGGAGACAGATAGAAACATCGATGAGAGAGAACATCGACTGGCTGCCTCCTGCACGCCCCTCACTGGGGATTGGGCCCACAACCTGGGCATGTGTCCTGACTGGGAATCGAACCAGCGACCTCTTGGTGCATGGGTCAATGCTCAACCACTGAGCCACACAGGCCAGACATTTTTTTGTTTTTTTATTTCTTCAGACAGAGTAGGAGAGAGAGAGAGAGAAAGAGTGAAAGAGAGAGAGAGAGAGAGGAAGAAAGAAAAGGAGAGAGAGAGAGAGAAACATTGACATGAGAGGAACACATTGATTGGTTGCCTCCCACACGATCCCAACCAGGGCTGGGGACGAACTGCAAGAGAGGTACATGCCCTTGGCCAGATTGAACCTGCAACTCATTGGTCCAAGGGCCAATGCTCTACCGCTGAGCCAAATCGGCCAGGCTGTCTGTGAGCTCTGTGACCTTGGATAAACCACATGGCAGCTAAGTCACATGGTTTAGTGAGCTGACCACAGATAGGCTTTTGGAAATAGGGAGATCTGGTTCGGATCTTGAATTTCCACACTCTAATTGTGTGCCTTGGGCACATTCTCCAGCCCTCCTTGAATCTCACATTTGTATTAGTCAGTGGAGAATGAGGACACCAACCTAATAAGGTTGCCTTATGGATAAACTGAAACAATATAGGCAAAATGGCTCAGCATTTGACACCAAGACGGTGCTCAGTTAACATCCATACATGTCAATTCTCTTTCCATTTGTCCTCCCCTCTCTGTTTCCTCGTCTTAAAAATGGACAGTTTACCTCGATGGATTCTAAGTGTCCTTTCAGCCCCAAATAATTCTGATTGATTCCTTAGGCCAAGTAGTAGGACACAGATGGGTCATATAGACAGAAAACCAAGATGGGTGCACAGGCATTGAGTATGCATGGATGTGGAGTTGCAAAGTGGTGGTGAAATCAGAAGAGCCACTTACAGGTGAATAAGATCAAAGATACGCTAAAATAACAACTATTTTTTATGGTGCATAATGAGTGCTTCAGCTGAGGAATTTCAGACCTAGAGAAATCAGGTGAAATGATGAGATCAGTGGATTTGCAATTATAGGTTGAACAAGGGCCTCATGCCTTGTGAAAGATGAAGCAGGTGGGAAAGGTCGACATTCCTCATCGATAAAATACTACACATGGAGATTTGCCAACGCGAGGGTAAAAACTCACATAACAGCTAGATTCTTTTGGGCTTATACAAGACCCTGTTGTAAGCAAGTTGCATGTGTTAATTCATTCTTGACAACCACCTTGTCATGGAAGTACTGGTATTATATAGGGTATAGGGAACAAAGTGGCCCTAGATCATAGGAAAAGACAGAGTAGGGATTCAGATCTTCTGGGTCTAGGAACCCTGCTCTTAATTGCTGCTTCTTTGTGCAGTGTGGAGGGCCTGGTCATCTATTAGAGTTACAGTGGATTTAAGGTCAAAACAGATCTGCTTGGCTACCTAGTGGTAGTCAGTAGTTGGCCTGGGGAAGGGTGTGGCTGGCTACATAGAGACCATTGGGACAGCCCTGGCCGGTTTGGCTCAGCGGTTAGAGCGTAGGCCTGTGGTCCAGAGAGAAGCGGGTTCGGTTCCTGCTAAGGGCATGTACCTCGGTTGCAGTTTGTCCCTGGCCCTGGTTGAGTTGTACGGGAGGCAGCCACTCGATGTGTTCCTTTCATGTCGATGTTTCTCTCTCTCTCTTCTTCCCACTCTATCTGAACAAAAAATGAAAAAAAGCCCTTGGGTGAGGGTTAAAAAAAAAAAAGACCATTGGGACATTTGGGTTGTATCCACCGATCAAATCAATGACTTCCACTCAAGCAGGACTGTGAGGCCAGTAGACCAAAGATCTGTGACCCTACCTGGCTCCTGACTACATTCCATGGAGGGAATAGCTTCTCCCTGGTCATGGTCATCCTAACTAGGGATCATCTCTAACACAACCAAAGCCAGAGCTATGCTCCCCATGTGGGTCCAGTTTTCAAGAGAAGGCTACCACTGTGAGGCCATAATTAACAACATCTGGAATCTTATCCTATGGCCCTATCTTATCTGGGCCTTATCAAAAGTCTTATCAGTGACTGAAGAGCATAGAGACTGATCTTTCCATAAGCTTCACACCGTCACTGAGTAAGATTTTAGAGGATTGCAGGAAAAACCATAACATTTCAAAAAGCAAAACTAATTTGAGTCCTAAGAAGTGAGTTTGAGTTCTGGTCCCATTATTTATTAACACCGTGACCTTACTTGCCTCACAGGAGGGTTTCATAAGTTAAATAATAATCCACACAAGTTGTATGTAGAACCAGGTACACGTGTCAGGGGTGAAGTAAGCGGAGAGGAACACATGGGGTGTCTGTCCCAAGACTCTCCCGTCAACCCCAACCTCTAGCAAAGACAAATCATTTCCATTTGCTTAACTTGAGACTTGATTTGGGAAAGTGGTCCTGTTCCTTAGAACAGATGGACAACTGTGATGGATGTCACCGTGCATTGGAAATGCTAACGCAGAGCTTCTTAAATGTCAATGTGCCTCTCACAGATCATCTAAGGATTTGTGAATATGCAGGCTCTGATTCAGTAAGTGTATCCGTTTCCCAGGGCTGCTCTGGGTGGCTTCAAGCAATGTGTTCTTTCAAGTTTTGGAGGCCAGACGTCTGAAATCAGGATGTCTCAGTGTTGGTTCCTTCCAGAGGCTCTGAGGGAGAATCTGGTCTACGCCTCTCTGCTGGCTTCCGGCGGCTGTTGGCAGTCCTGGGCATTTTTTGTGCTGTAGCTGCATCACTCTAATCTCTGTCCCCAATGTCACATGGCTGCCAAGTGTGTGTTTGTGTGTCCTCTCCTTAGGACACCAGGGTGTATAATTTCACCTTGAGGGCCTTCAGTTAGTATGACCTGCAAAGACCCTAGTTCCAAACAACAAACAAGGAAATGACTTTTTGTGAAAAAGATAAAATAAAATAACGTCCCTTCTGAGATACAAGGTGAACATATCAGTTGCGGTGACACAATTCTATTTACTGAAGAAGGTGTGGGCGGGGCCTGAGACTGCTTTTCTAACAAGTTCTGCGGGTGCTACCCACCCACAGACCACACTTTCAGAAGCAAGGCTCTGAAAGACACACAGGATCGATTCTTTGCAGCATTTTAAGTGGGTTATATATCCCATGGGTGCACACACACACCTACCGTAGGTTACACATTTGATTAGCCAAAATCCAGGGGCTTTTCAAGAGTGAAGTGTAAATGCCTAAGAGCAGGAATAGATATGACATGACCCAGATAGGAATTTTCCTGGCCCCCGAACATGACACTTGGCTGCAAATGGCAATGTCTGAATGGGTAGGTCCATGCCAATATGTGAGCACGCACAGTCATATTGTGCCATTGTCATTTTTTATTCTTGGGGCTTATACCTCCCAGAATAACTTACACTAATAATGCATATGCCTCTATGTAAAGGGATGTTTATTGGGTCTGAGTCTCCTTGTCATTGAACTAAACTCACATCCTCAAGGGCACATTTTCATCTGGGAGAGAAACCAGTCTCCGTGGCTTGCTGTCTCTAGATTCGAGTTAGCTGCCTGGTTTCGAATCCTGGCTCTGCCACCTGATGACTGTGTGCCTTGAGGCAAGTTTATTGTCTTCTCCACTTCAGTTTTCTTTTCTGAAAACATGAAAAATAATAGTACTTATGTCATAGGATTTTTATGAAGATGTAAGAGCTACTATATAGAAAGCATTTGGAAGAGTGCCTAGTGCATAGGAAACACTCAAAAAATTCGGCCATTATTGTATATTTACTATTATTATTATTTCCCTATAGCCCACTTATGACTCTGAGTTAATACCACCTTCTTATCTGGGCATTTTTAAATCGAGAATTTGGTCCCAGAGACCATGATAACAAAATCCATTTCCCCATACCTTTTACTATTTCACTTTATTTTTTGTCTGTTGATTTAATTTATCCTCAGCTCACCTCCCCCCCCCCCCCCCCACACACACGCACACACCCAAAGGATATGAAACTGAAAAGCACTCTCTAGTCCTTAACACTGACTAGGGCTTTCTCTCGATTGTTTTCTGACCTTATTCCTTTGCATTTGTGAAATGTCCATGGATGCTTCATTGTGAGAGGTGTTACACAGATGCTGTTACAATGTTCTCAAGTCCTCCAGTTGACAGGAGAAATGGGAGAAATGTGACCACTGATTCCCCGAGGGCAAGGTGGATGAAGATGCTCTGACAGGTGTTCCCTAGACGTCTGTCTTCAGAGGAGTGTGTTGTAAGTGCTTATCAGGAAGAGACCGCATGGCGACAAGGACCCAGAAGATGCCCCATTTCCTGGCTCAGACCCTCTCTTCCCTGAGAAGGCTATTTTAAAATTATAAAGATTTCTATTTATCCAGAATTCTTCCCTCTTTGGGAGAATAAAGCCATGGTCCACCCACTAAACTTTAAATACTGATAAACAGAAATATGATTTTCCAGAATAATCAAATCATTTTTGTTTTGTTAATCCTCACCCAAGGTTATTTTTCCCATTGATTTTTAGAGAGAGTGGAAGGGAGGGAGGGAGGAGGAGGTGAGAGAGAGAAAGAGAAACATTGATGTGAGAGACACATCAATTAGTTGCTTACCACACGTGCCCTGACTGGGGCCTGGTATCAAACCTACAACCTAGGTACATGCCCTTGACTAGGAATAGAACCTGTGACTCTTTAGTGTGTGGGCTGACTCTCTAACCACTGAGCAACACTGGCCAGGCACTGAATAATATCTTTGATTTATGAAGCACAAATGGTCTGTTAAGCACAATATTAGTATATGGTACAGCCTACATTTTAACCTATACTCTCTAGCTCAAAACTTTCCTGTTGTAATATACAATATAATATATAATACTCAACATGTAATGTATAATATATAATTTAATCTACTATAGCTATTGTGTTTTTGAAGCTAGGGGAAGTACAGATAGTTTTATATACTTTATATTGGTTATGAATGTTTTACATTTGCCATTATGCACATTTATTTTTATAATTGTATTTAAATATAACATTTATATACATCATGACATCTTTTATCATACTTTACAGCAAATAACACAAGGCCAACTTGACAGGAGATGATGATAAAAAATGAGCTTTTCATAAAATTCAAGGCAAATGAATCTCAATTCACCTACAGGTTCTAAAAATAATCTGAACAGACCATCGAGTTTCATGGCCTGCCCAAAGTCAGCCTCACAATGCACGATGGATGCTTTTCTATATTTGCTACATATGAGAAGGCAGTGGTTAACTGGTAAGAAAATTACATGTCAATTTCAAGAAAGAGCAGATGTGGATAAGCAAACCAGGCTGTCGTGCAAATGGAACAACCAGAACTTATTAGACATGACTTGGAGACTTGCCTGCTCTTACAGCTAGAAGTTTTTATTCATGCGACTTTTCAAGGAGTTCAATCAGGTGTACAAGAGAAGAAATATGGTAACAAGCACTGAGCGAGTTTTTGTGACATTGCAGACACTGGTTTGGGTGCTTTATATGATAAAGCATTTACTTCTCACAAAAGACCCATTAAGTAAGTACCATTCTAATCCTAGGTTTATATGTGAGAAAACTGAGTGTAGGCTTTTGAAAATTTAAATGGAAGTGCAAGAATATTCAAGTAATGTTGATAAAGGAATCAAACTTGGAGAACTGATGCTATCTGACTTATTATAAAACTACTGTATTGACATGTGATATTGGCACAATGAAAGACTTCTAAATTAATGGTATGGTCTAGGGAGGCCAGAAATAGACTCAAACTTATAGGATAAAATGACTTTACACAAAGATACCAAAGCAATTCATTGGGGGGAAAAATATACCTTGATCTCTTCCTTATGCTATACAAAAAAAAAAAAAAAAAAAATCAATCTGAGATGAATCATAAACCTAAGTATAAACGTTTAGAAGAAAATATAGGTGACTAAATATCCATACAATCTGGAAGTGGTTAAAAACTTCTTAAGTAGAACTCAAACAAAGAAGGAAAAATGGTAAATTAGATTGTATCAAAATTAAACATTTTTTGCTTATCAAAGGTCACCATGAAAAAAATTAACCAAGAAGCCATAGACTGTGTAAAAATATTTGCAAAACACATACCTGATAAATGGCTTGCATCAGAATATATAAGGACCACCTGCAAATCAATAATACAAAGACAAATAATGTAATTAAAAATGGACAAAGCCTTGGACATCTCTCACAAACAAAGATATAGTATACATTTTGAATAAGCACAGAAATGTGGTCAACATTGTCAGCCATCAGGGAAATGCACAACTAAAGCCACAACAACATACCCACGCACGTTCACTTGAATAGCTAAAACTCAAAAAGACTGACACCACCAAAGGTTGGCAAGAGGTGGAGCAACGAGAGCTCCCATTCATTGCTGGTGGGTGTGCCATATTACAGCCACCTTAGAAATAATGGGCAGCTTCTATTTAACAGCTCAGTATTCAATTCCACTCCTAGTCATATACCAATGAGACTGAAATCATATTGCCACACACACACACACACTAAATCTTGTAGGAGAATGCCAATTGCAGTTTCTTCATAACACCTAAATGTTGGAAACCACCAAAGTAGCCATTAATGAGAAAATGTGGAAACAATGTGTAGCATATTTATTCAATAAATTAACAATTCAACATTAAACAGGAATAAACATGTGACAATATCGATACATCACTTCAGTATTATGCTGGGTGAAAGAAGCCAGACAGAAAAGAACATACTGTATGATTCCAAGTATAAAGTTTTAAAATAGATCAATCTTGTCAATGATGAAAAACATTTAAAAAAATTCAATAGATGCTGAAAAAGCATTCAACAAAATCCAGCACCCATTTCTGATGAAAGCACTTAGCAATCTGGGAATAGAGGGATCATATCTCAACATAATAAAGGCCATATATGAAAAACCTATAGCCAACATCATACTCAATGGGCAAAAACTAAAAACATTTTTCTTAAGAACGGGTACAAGACAGGGATGTCCACTTTTGCCACTCTTATTTAGCATAATATTGGAAGTCTTAGCCATAGCAATTAGACAAGAAGAAAAACTAAATGGGATCCAAATTAGAAAGGAGGAAGTGAAACTGTCATTATTTGCAGATGACATGATATTGTACATAGAAAATCCTAAAGACTCCATAAAAAATCTACTAGACTTAATAAATGAATTTGGCAAAGTAGCAGGACACACAATTAACATCAGGAAATTGATGGCATTCTTATACACCAACAATAAACTCACAGAAAGAGAAACTAAAAAACCAATCTCATTTACCATTGCTGCAAAAAAATTAAGATATCTAGAAATAAACTTAACCAAAGAAGTAAAGAACCTCTTCACAGACAACTACAGATCATTGAAAAAAGAAATAGAGGAAGATATAAAAAAGTGGAAGCATATACCTTGTTCATGGATATGAAGAATTAACATCATTAAAATGTCCATAATTCCCAAAGCAATCTATAGAGCCAATGCAATCCCCATCAAAATAACAACGACATACTTCACACTCCAAAAGTTTATATGGAACCAAAAAAGACCCCGAATAGCCACAGCAATCTTGAAAAAGAAGAACAAAGTAGGAGGGATCACATTACCAGACATCAGGTTATACTACAAAGCCACTGTAATCAAAACAGCTTGGTACTGGCACAAGAAAGGCACATAGATCAATGGAATAGAATAGAGAACCCAGAAATTGACCCAAGACGATATGCTCAATTAATATTTGACAAAGTTGGCGAGAACATACAATGGAGTCAAGACAGCCTCTTTAATAAATGGTGTTGGGAAAATTGGACAAGCTAAGTGCAAAAAAATGAAGCTAGACCACCAACTTACACCATACACAAGAATAAACTCAAAATGGATAAAAGACTTAAATGTGACTCATGAATCCATAAAAATCCTAGAAGAAAATGCAGGCAACTAAATTTTAGACATCATATGCTGCAGAATGTTCACTGATACCTCACTTAAGCTAATAGAAACAAAGGAGAAAATAACACATGGGACTACATCAAACTAAAAAGCTTCTGCACAGCAAAAGAAACAACCATCAAAATGGAAAGGGAACCCATTATAAGGGAGCGCATAATTGCCAATGATACATCAGATAAGGGGTTAATTTCCAAAATATGTAGAGTACTCATACAACTCAACAAAAGGAAGATAAAGAACCCAATTAAAAAATGGACAGAGGACCTAAATAGATACCTCTCCAAAGAGGACATACAAATGGTCAAGAGACATGAAAAAATGTTCAAATCATCAGAAAGATGCAAATTAAAACAACAATGAGGTATTACTTCACCTGTCTGAATGGCTGCCATCAACAAATTATCAAACAACAAGTGTTGGTGAGGGTGCGGAGAAAAGGGGACCCTAGTACACTGCTGGTGGGAATGCAGACTGGTGTAGCTACTATGGAAAACACTATGGTGTTACGTCAAAAAATTAAAAATTGAACTGCCATTTGACCCAGTGATCTCATTTCTAGGAATATACCCTAAGAAACCCGAAACACAAATAAGAAAGAATATATGTACTGTTATGTTCATAGCAGCACTATTTACTACAGCTAAGATCTGGAAACAGCCCAAATGCCCATCAGTAGATGAGTGGATAAAAAAGCTGTGATACATATACACAATGGAATTAAGAAAGAAAGATCTCTTATCCTTTGAAACAACATAGAGGGACCTGGAAAGTATTATCCTAAGCGAAACAAGCCAAGCAGAGAAAGATAAATATCGCATGATCTCACTTATTTGTGGAATATAATGAACTAAACAAATTGATGAACAAAATAGACCTAGAGACATAGAAGTAGGGTACAGACTGACATTCCCCAGAAGGGGGGGTGGGGGTGGAGGGAAGGGATAAACCACAGAACTTATATGCATGTATGCATAACCAATGGACATAGACAACAAAACTGGGGCGGGTGGAAGGGGATAGGGAGGAGGGAGTCAATGGCGGGAAAAAGGAGAAACATCTGTAGCAAAAATAAATTAATTTAAAAAAGATTGACTCTTGTGGCAAATTGACTGAGAACTGAGGCTTAGGGGAATTTTCTGACATGATAGGAATGCTACCTAGATTGATAAAATTGTGGATTGCAAAGATGTATGCATTTTCCAAAACTCATGAACTGTACATTGAAGATTTGTGCATTTCATTTTATGTAAACTTTACCTAAAAAAAGAATTAAAAACCAAATTTCAGCTCTAGTTAATTGGTTTGCTTTCACAGTGGCATGAGTTAGCAATTCTAAAACTACTTTTTGTGTATCCTGGATTTGAGCTAAAGAGTAAATATTTTGAAGATAATGAGATCCAGGTTTCTCAGTGTTAGAAAAGGCAGTTGCTGATATGGAAAAGGGGAAAACTAGAATGTTTATTGTGCCTTTGGATTAGAATTTGAAGTATCAGTAAAACCATGAGTCTGTGGGTGTGTGTACACATAAGCATAAGCAAGGTCTAGAAGCAATGATACAGTAGTAGCAGTGAGCACATCTAGACCCAGACCTTCATTTCCAAATATTATTCTCTGAAAGGAACTAAGATTCCTTGGTGAAAAGGCCCAGTCCATTGCTTGGGAAGGGGGAGTGCAAGTTGAGCCTAGAATTCCTTTTTCTACCAGAAAGTAAGAAAGCGCTCAAGAACGATGTGGTTTTGTCAAAGGGACACGGGATCAACATGAAGGAGTTCCTACTGCTCAGTCTGGTACAGTTAGAGTATGAGAATAAATAATGATAGTGGATTATAACTCATTGAATAAAATAAGAATACATGAGGCATCTCATCAATTAAAACTAAGCCTTGTTGTGAGAGTTTGATAAAAGAATAGGATATATACACAGAGTCAAAGCATCTACGCTCATCATTTCTTAATCACAAAGGGAAAGCAGTGACCACATGGAGAAACCCGGGAAGACACATTATCAGAGTGGTTTTGAGGAACATTCTACAAAACAGTCCATCAGAATTCTTCAAAAATATCAGGCTCCAGAAAGACAAAGAGAAGCCGAGAAACATTACAGAAGAAAGAAAACTGAAGAGATATGACAATGAACTGCACTGTGTGGTCCTGGATTGGGTGGTGTGCTAGAGTGGGTTGGGAGACCCTGGAAGGCATTGGTCAGAAGACTGACAGCATTTGAACACAGACTGGATGATGGTTGTATATCACTATCAATTTTTTTGAAGTTGATGATTATACTGTACTTTTGAAAGATAATTTTCTTGATCCTAAGGAATACACACTAAAATTAATAATAAAGGGATGTGATTTCCAACTTCTCAAATGCTTCAGAAAAAGTACATATGTAGAGCAGAATAAAATGAGGCAAATGTTAAGAATATGGTTAAAGGGTATTGGGATTTCCTTGTACTCATCTTGCTGCTTTTCTGTAAATTTGAAATTATATCAAAATCCAAGAGAGAGAGACCCAGGATATGATTTTTAACGAGCAGGGCCTTGGGCCAGGCTGTTAAGCTTTATAAGGTCTTGACTAAACAAGCCCAACTGTCAGACAGAAAGTGATTACAAGTCTGGAAATCAGAGAGCTGGTTAAGACCATAAAATTGGACGTTAAAAAACAACAACTCATGTTGAGCTGCAGGCAATTTAATCCCCTTGCATATATTATTCTGAAAGTTACTTGATAATTATAAGCATAACTAATAGAGTTACATACTTTGTTATTAAAGATTTTGTGGAATAAGGAAAAGAAAACCTATCAGGAATGGGAACTGGCATCTCTCTGCCTGTGTGTGTGTGCCAGGCACTGGGCACAGTACTTCCCAGGATCTTCCCCACAACCCTCCTTGTGCTTATCATCTGCATCTACAGAGGAGTCTTGGAAACTGGCTCTGTACCTGGAGGGAAAGGAAAGACCTAACAAAGAGCCAGGCCACTGCAGATGTGTAGGTGGCAGTTTGAACAAACAAGGAAACATACACAGGAGGCTTGTCTTGGGTGGCCACAAGACAGGGAAATCTCTGCACTCACAGGACAGAATCTTCAAGTTTATATGGTAGCCTTAATGGGGTTTCATACCCCTATTCCGTCCAGATGGTCTAAACACCTCACTCTCTCAAGGCTGCATCCTTGACACAGCTCCAAAGACGGGGGAGGGGAGGAGACTCAAATTGCCTGGGTCCACTCAAGCATCAACTGCTGGTCACGTACTCTCGATGACCTCTTCCAACATGGAGAGAACTGAATCACTGAAAGTTTGTCTTGCCTAAAGTAACATGGGTAGAAAGTGTTTCAAGAAGGAGGGGTGCTACAAAGAGAATGAAAAACAAAAACGATGGCTTTCTACATTATTACTCTCTTTGGGAAGGGAAGCTCCAGGAGGGAGGGACCTTTGCCTATGATGTTCAGAGATATATGCCAGAACCTAGAGCAAACACTATTTCATGGAATGCTCACTAAGTGGCTGCTGAATGAATAAGTGAATTCCCCATTGACTTTGGCATGATGTAGGTCATGGTCAGCTTTTGGTAACAGTGACTACTGTGCAGTGGGTTGAGGAGAGGATGAGAGGTGAGGAAGTGAAGACAGTGAACCAAGTCAAGCTTTTTGAGGAATTTTGCTCTGGAAGAAGAGAAATTGAGCATTATCTGGAGAGAATGAGGGTCAATGAGTGTCTTCCTGTAGGACTTTTTGAATCACATTTATAAACTAGTGGGATGATCTTGTGAAGGTGGAGAAAGAATGCAGGAGAGAAAGGGGTTGCCAGGGTAACTTGGAATTCCAGCAAGTGAGTCTGATCAGAAGAGACAGAAGAGAGCAGAGTACCCAGCAGAAGATCCCAATACAAACGATGGCGGAGTATGGATTTTGTTGCTGCCTCCTTGTAACAGACATAACCGTGACCCTGTAAGTCCTGGGGAGACTGTTCAGTGTTACAATATGTTATGGAATTCTTCCCTGCAAGTCGGAAATTATCTTTATATTTTTTCTCTGGAGAAAAAAAAAAAATCCATAAGAATCTCATTTCTCTAAGAAGCTTCTGCAGACCTTAGTCTGAGAGGGGGTTCCTTTCTGAATATGCATTTTCCTGTTCCATGTCAGGGTTTACCAGATGCCTCACAATGATATTATGAAGCTTGTAATATAAAATCCAGTTTAGTAAGTGGAATCTGATGGCTAAGACACTTAAGTGGCTTTATAAGACTACCAGAAATGGAACCCAGTTTGTCTGTCTGGGTTTTTGCTTTTCTACCACATCTTAGTACATTTCATTGTATGTTTGTTGACAGCATTGTCTGGGACCCTGGACCCAGAGTCCAGCCTGAAGGGAGAGTCCTGTGCCCAGCAGTGTGGCATTTGGCCAGCCTGCTTCTCCAAGAATAATCTCAGAAAGGTGTCTACTTTTCCCCTGCCAACATACTGAGATAGAGTGAGACAGACCCAGCAGGTTTTAATGTCACAGCAGTGACAACAACATTTTTGCTTTAGTAGGACTAGCTGTCTTTCTCTTTCCACAGAGAATTTTTCCAAATATCAGCACTTCAGGATTTAAAATATGCCTCCTCTTAATACAAGAATGAATGAACAAATTGTAGTATATCGATTCATTAACAAAACCCCAAACTACTTCTACATGCAAAAACATGAATTAATCTCAAAGTCATATTGGGCAAGGAGGAAGACACCACGGCGTACATACAGCATGATTCTGTTTATATGAAGTTCAAGGACAGGCAAGACCAATTTATGGTGGTAGCTGTCAGAATAGTGGTCGGTATTCACTGGTAGGGAACAGGAATCAATTTTCTGGTATGATGGAAATATCCAATATCTTGATCTGGGTAGTGGTTTCACAAGGGTTTGTATATGTAAAAATTAACTGAGTTGAGCACTTAAGAATGATGTGTTTTATTTATTTTTTAAAAAATATATTTTTATTGATTTTAGAGAGATAGGAAGGGGGGAGAGAGAGAGTGAGAGAGAGAGAGAGAGAGAGAGAGAGAGAGAGAGATGAGAGAGAACATCGATTGGTCACCTCCTGCATGCACCTCACTGGGGATTTGGCCCACAACCTGGGCATGTGCCCTGACCGGGAATCGAACCAGCGACCTCTTGGTGCATGAGTCGATGCTCAACTACTGAGTCACACCGGCTGGGCAGAATGATGTGTTTTATAAGTAAATTATGTCTCAGTTTAAAATATATCTTCCCTGAGAACATGGTCTTGTGGAGAAGGGTGTACACCCAGAAAAAACATTGTGTGGAGAGTCTTCTAGAAAAAGGGACATTGGATGTTGGCAGGTGGATGAAGGAACAACCAGTAGGAGTGAAGTTGAGATGGATGAGAAAGAGGTGTGTGCAGGCCATCAGGACACTCACAGGGGCCTGAGTTCCCTGAGCAGGGTTTGGGGGCTGTCCATACGCTCAGCTTGGCTGCTGCAAGGCTGTTCTCAGACTGGCAGCCTGGGCGGGAGAGCTTTCCCTCTTTCTGCTCTGCCCCTCTTAGTTGCTGGGGCGGGAGGAGGGTCTGGGTGCATGAACTCTGCACATAGCCTCTCAGGGTGGAAACTCTCATTTGTGCTCATTGGCCTTGCTCTCTGGAAGCGTGGAGCTCGCCCTGAGGGGAAGCCTGTGCACAGTCAGCTCTGCCAAGTGGCAGCACCCAGCACACTCCCCCCACCCCCCCCTTTGTTAATCATTTGGCAATCCAAGGCTGTTGTCGACAGTTTCGGTCGATGCCCTCTCTTCTTCCACCTCTCAGAGTCATTATTTGTGATTTCATTAAAGAGACCTTTTCACAGAGCATCTCAGACGGAGCCATAGGCTGTACTCATGAGAGTTGGGAGGAGGGGAAAGAGGCAGGGAAGCAGCAAGTGGAACGAGAAGAAGTCGGATGAGAGGGAGAGAAGAGAGACAGAGAAAGTGAGACAGTTATCGGGAGGAGGGAAAGGAGAGATGGAAAGGAGAGAATATCAACTTCAGAGGCTAGATCTGCTTTCTCCTTTGCTCAAAACCTCTCCCCATTTCTTTTTTCCCCTTTCTTTTATTGCTGTTAGAGAGAAAGGAAGGGAAAGAGAGATAGAAACATGGATGAGAGAAAACATGGATTGGCCGCTTCCTGCATGCCCCCCACTGGGGATCAGGCTCACAACCTGGGCATGTGCCCAGAATGGGAATCGAACCAGCGAGCTCTTGGTGCATGGGTTGACGCTCAGCCACTGAGCCACACCGGCTGGGTCCCTCTCCCCATTTTTGACGCTGACCTTGGCATCCTCATGACCATCAGAGAAGGTTGCTAGGAAGTATAGAAGAAAGAGTGGCAAAGATGAATGAATGGGTAAAGAAGATGTGGTATATAAATATGAGTATGAATATACATATAAATATAAATATTTTTTAGCCATGAGGAAAAAGTAAATCCTGCCATTTGCAACCACACAGACGGACCTGGAGGGCATTCTGCTAAGTGAGATAAGCCAGACAGAGGAAGACAAACCTTATCTAATCTCACTTATATGTGGAATTAAGAAAGCCAGACTCAAAGGAGAGCGTAGAGTGGTGGAGGGGCTGGGAGGCTCGGGACTGCTTGCGTAACATTGTAAAGTTCCCTGAGGTTTCAACCATATTTAGTAAGGTTTTGGATAAGACATCTTTCAACCCCTTTAGAAAAGAGAATAAGAAAAATAATAATAATAAAAGATGCAAACCTCAGGCCACCTCATCGTTACAGCTAAGGAATGAACAGCCCAACTTGGTTTAACTTAAGATCCTTTCTCTGCATCGATGCTGAGCACCTCCCGGGTCCACAGTGGTCACTGATGGCCTTCTGTGCACAGAGCTCTGACATGTCTCCCTGTGCGGAGGGACCAAAGAAATAAACGAACAAATACACATAAATACACCGTGTATCAGTTATAACAATGAATATAAACATATACAGTTCTCTGCTATAAGGCAAAAACTCCTTGTAAAAATTGTCTTAAAAATCCAAGTTATTGTTGCTTGTAAGAGTCTTAAAGGACACATAAAGGTTACAAATAAAATAAAGATCAGCAAGTAAACCTCAGGAAAAAATGTGAAAAGAACAAGGAAAAAAATAAAAAAGATAAAGGCCATATTACAGTCAAAGTCAAAGCAATGCAAAGAATCTGGTCTTTGCACTTAGATCCGAGTTTATGTCTTAACCTTGACTGATCATCGATCACCAATTATTTAAGTGGAAAAGTTAGGATTATATAATACTTACATTTCTGGGTGATTGTGATCATTAAAATGAATGCTAACGTATATGTATAAAACTTACTAAATATTCTGGCTCATGGCAACTAGCCCAATAGAGGATACTGTTGGTTAGTTATTACTATCTTAAAATAGATTTCTGCTCTAAAAAATAAATGCAGTATATCATGGACAGTTAATATTTAAGTCCTGAAATATGTATGAATTCTTAAGTTCATATACAGCAGCAACAAAATGACTGGTTCTTATATGTGGCAGACTCCCTGATAGCTCATAAATAGACAGAAGCTCATATTGACAAGACCTCACATGCTATTGAGCTATTGAAATCGACTGTTTCAACCAGGGGCTGAAAATCAAATTCATACAGTGATGAAGCTGTAAATGAAAATGAATGGAACCATCTGGGTTAGACTTACTTTTTTGACACAAACTGTAATTATATATTAAACACACAAGATAGATTTCTATTCTATAATTCTAAATTTTCTTGAAAGGTGTGGTCCTGTCAGTCTGTCTTGTTTTCCTGCCTTGGATAGAGATGGTATAATAAATATTTCACTTTTTGCCTTAATTACCTTGAAAGGAAGATAACCCAAGTGCGATGATCAACGTCAAGGAGCACTGTATTTGGACTCAGAGAGGCCTCAGGGAGTTGGGGGAAGGGCTGCCAACTCAAGAGTGTAGACATTGTCAGCTCCAACAGATGGTTGCCAAATGGGCCTAATATTGCTAGATTTCTCAGTCTTACCGAAGATACAGGAAATCTGGGATTTAATGGGAAATATTCCAATATTGGAACTTTATGTTTTTTTTAACAGGTTGTGAGCTGGCATTTGGTGAGCCAAACAAAACACATTGGTGAGTGTATGACCAGTAAAGGCTCCTGATCAAAATTGCCTGGCTGCAGAATCAGCTCATAAAAATCACAGTTATTAACTTATTCCACACATATCCACTTCTGTTGCAATCAGAGCATTCATGCTAGGCACTGGAGGAAAACTCAGCTTGGGGGAAGTGGAGTATGTGCAACCATGGGTTTGAAATCAGACATCCTTATTTTGAATTCAGCTCTGCCATGTTCCAGCTGTTGCCATGTTGCCATTGGGCAATGTTCTTAGCTCTCAGGTCATCAGTAAAATGGGGGTTATTCCTCACTCTCTAGATTGTTAGGAGAATTAAGTGAAATAATGCATTGATTATTCATTTGAGTATCAATTTGTTCATTGTTTGTAGCCTGGCACAGATTACAGCCTAGCTCTTAGGCCCAGCGATACAGTCCTGGCATTTTGTCCTGCGTGTTTCTAATCTCCCTCTCTGGCCAGCATCCTGTCAGCTCCTTTCTTGAAACATCCCTTTATACAGCTGCCATCCAAATTAACACAGCTGATGTAGACAGAGATGCCTCCTCTCTGGACATTTCAGCCGTCGTGTTGAATTATGTGGCTTGAGCCTCTTTGTGCCACCGTGCTTTGTACTGCGGTGGTTTCCATCAGATACCATGAATCACCCATCCTGTTAGACCCAATTTATGTCCAGCTGCAGAGCTGTATTTTCTTGTGTCATGTCTTGTTATATGCATCCTTACCGATTGACTGAGGTGGTGGCTGCAACAGTCCCCTAAGTTCAGAGTCCTGGACTGTGCTGCAGCAGCAAAGACCTCTTCGTTCTAGCCCCGTGCATCCACGCTCAGCCTCCCTGGAAGATGCTGCCCTGTTCTGACCAGAAAGTTTGCTTTCTCATGTCTCCTGATTCCTGCTACTTTCCTTTTCTGCTTCAAGAAGTCTCTAAATGCTTGCCCAATCTGCTTATTTGTCTTTGATACAGAATTAATGCTGACTAGACTCTAGATTGTATCTATGGACCATCATAGCCTCCTGAATCCTTTCTCTGTTCTTGTGTATTTTTTCCTCTTCTCTTATTCAATTCTGACGACTTCCAAAATTCTGCTCATTTTTGTGACGTTTCTCACAATTGGGAATAAGTATCATTTATGTGCAGCATGATGAAAAGACACGTGCGTCTAAGAGCTCTGGGGTCAGATGGTCATGCATTTGAGCTCAGCTTACCTGGCAGCTGTTTAGCTTTTGGCTCATTCCCTTTCCCCTAGAGCTACGATTCATCACCTGTTAAATGAAGTTCTTAATGGTAACTGATTCATACAGTTGTAAAGATTGAGTAGATATTTCTGGCTCATAATTAGCACCCAACAAATGTTTGCTCCTTCATTCTATCATGACAAAAAAATACTTATTAATAAAACGCCACAGGATTTTAACACCTGTGGGTAAGGACTGTGTCTTAATCATTTCTGGAGCTGCAGGGGCATCACAGCGCCTGACGTGCGAAGAAAAAAGAACATTGGAGAGAAGACGCTCCTAGAAGACACAAGTCCATGCTGCAAGTGCCTGTTACCGGAAGCAAACAGAGATCTCCAACCCTCCTCAGCAGCCATGCGTGCTTGTAACATTCTAATAATCTGCATTTCTAACGTGTTCCCAGATACTGCTGCAGGTCTGAGGACCACACTTGGAGAATCCTTGAGTTTTTTATTACACTCCCCTCTGCCTTGGTGTTCTCAACCAGGGTTTGACTTTGCCTCATCCAAAGGACGTTTGGCAATATCTGGAGACATGTTTGGTTGTTACAACGGGATTAGGATGGGTGCTACCGGCTTCTAGTGGGTGGAAGACAGGGAGGCTGCTAAACACTCTATGGTGTAGAGGCCAGCCAGACAACAGAGAATTATGTGTCCATCACGTCCAAGTTGAGAAGTCCTGCTTTTCCTCCTCCATGTCAGGAAGTGATCAGAATGACGATGTCTGTAGATCCATCTGGAAGTCAGCAGGCCCTCCATTGCTATCTGTCTCTCTCCTCTCCTGCTTCACAGAAACCGCCTAATGGTCTCATTCTACCCCAGGGCTTCATCATTCTCCAGCCAGAGCTGTCTGATCACATCACCTCCCTGCTGAGGCCCCTTGCGTGGCTCCTCACTGCCCCTTCGACAATGACAGAGACCTTCCTGCGCTCCCAGGACTCGCCGGCTTCCTCTCCTGCATGCTTCTTCCTCGCTCTGTCCTCCAGCCACTCAGATCTGCTCTCCAATTCCCAACAGTGTGAAACCCTCTCTAACCCTGGACCTCAGCTCATTTGTTCCATTGGTCTAGAATGTTCTTCCTCATCTCCTGGTGTATTAGTTTGCTAGAGTTACTATAACAAAAGACCAAAGTCTGTGTGGTGTAAGCGACAGGAATTTATTTTCTCACATTTCTGGAGGCTAGACATCCAAGATCAAGGTGTTGGCAGGGTTGATTCCTTGTGAGGTCTCTCCATTGGCTTGCAGATGGCGTCTTCTCCCCGTGTCCTCACAGGGTCTTCCTCTGTGTGCGTCAGTATTCTAATCTCTTCGCACAAGAACACCAGTCACATTAGAGACCACCCTAATGACCTCCTTTTAACTAATTGCCTGCCTCTTCTAGATCCTATCTCCAAATACAGTCTTATCTAAGGTACTGGGGATTAGGGTGTCTACATACGAATTCTGGAGGGACACAGTTCAGCCCATACCAATGGGCAATCAAAATTTTCTCTGAGCTTCAATTTTCTCATTTCTCAAATAGGGAGGGTGATGAATGGAAAACCATAGCACTTGACAAATAAACATGTCCTTTCTAGTGCCAACTCAGTGGCCTGCCATTCATCCAGCTTCTTCTCTAGGGGTGGCGGTGGGGATAGGAGAATAAGGACAGACAAATGCCTCCTGCAAAATTTACTATCTGGAATCTTGTTCTTCAAAGTGTGGTCCCTGAACCATTAGTATCACCTGGGAGTTTGTTGGAAATGCAGAATCTTGGCCCCCACCCCAGATCTACTGAATACAAAGCTGCATTTGAACAAGGTCTTTAGGTGACATGCACACACGTTGAAATTGAGAAGCCCTGGTCTAGACTAAATGCAAAGCCATTCAATTGCCCCCCCTGCCACTTGCCTCTCCAGCACTGACAGCTTCTCCAGAATGAGAAATCCTGCCGTGCTCTCTTTACTACGCTGCTCAAGTCTTTATGCTTCTTCCTGGTGTCATTTTTCCAGTGGACAAGAAGAGAAAACATTTTCTCAGGAGGACAAGACTTAGCCTTGACATTTAATCTCTATGGTTTGTAACCTGTCAGTCAGGACAGGGTAAAGCTCACCTACTCATCTTCATGTGGTTCAGGCTTCTTGCTTGCTCTAGGGAAGGCCACCAAGTCCAGCTCTAAATTCATGCGACAGAGAAGCAAAGCCATCAAGAAAGGCCATAAACAAGCATTAGGCAGACAGTGTGGGCGGAAATCATGGTCCAGAATGTCCAATTGCTCTTAGCTTTATCAGGAGGAGCACTCAATTAATCCTGCCCTTCAATATCTTTCCAAAAGCTTTATACATAAGAACAACTCACACTTTCAGGTCTTGGGGCTCTCCTCCATGTGACTGGCTTAAGCCTCCAGAATCTGAGGACACTAGCTCCACACAAACCAAGCACCTCCCACCATGGGCCAATGCTGTCAGCTGTGGTCATGTGTCTGGGACAGGGAGAGCTTCTAACCCCGATTTAAAAAGGGGGGAGCTGTGTCATTTTTCAGCATGGCTGCAGTTCCACTGTTTGGCGTCTCTGCTCTCTCTAACATAGGTAATGCCACAAATCCCACTAGCATCTCAGCCTGTTACCTTCTGCTTCCCAGACTCTGCCGTCTGCCATTGGAACGAGCCACAGCTGCCACGGCCACAGATGGAGAAGTTCAGGAAACAGTGAAACCATTTCGTGTCCTGTCCACTTCTCATCAGTCTGGATGAATGGCTGCATGCTTTCCTAGACTCTTTGGTCGGTTGCTCAGACACCTGGGAGTCCCGACCCCGTGTCCTTTGCAATGCCCCATTTCTGGCAACTTATAACACACTCCCTGTTAAATATCCATCACCAAATGTCAGCCAGGCATTTGCCTGATATCTGCTTCCTAACATTGCATTCTGGGCGCCACGTCAGGTGCAAACATAGCCCTCTGACCTATGAATTGTACTTGGTTCCCGTGCCACGTGAGCATTGATGAGTGATGCTCTAAGTAGACGAGCTACTCAAACTCACTTCTCATCAGTTCTTAAAAGGTGAGTGGTTTTTGGCTGGATTTGAATCCTCGACCCTCTGAAATATTTTAAAGTATAATCTATAGGCAATTAAGTAATGGCAATGATGACTTGCTGAGGCCAACTAATGTAGCAGGGTGCCTTCTGAGTTCAATCATTTCAGCACCACTCTCATTTTTTAAAATTAAACTTTTTTTATTTCAAGATAATGTAAATCCACGTGAAGTTGTAAGAATTAATAGAGAGATCCACTGTACCCTTTATCCAGTTTATCCATATGTAACATTTTGCAAAACTATGTACAGTGTCACTACCAGAATATTGATGTTGATCAACCAAGACACAGAACAGCGCTGTCACCACAAGGGCCCTTCATTTTGCTTTTTTTTTTTTTAGTCACACAAGTTCCCTCCTTAATCCTAATCTGTTGTGATCTTTATTTCTACCATGTTGTCGTCATTTCTACAATGTCATCTCCATTTCTACAATTTTATCATTTCAAGAATGTCACCCTGGCTGGCTTGGCTCAGTGGTTGGAGCATTGGCCTGCGGACCAGAGAGTCACAGGTTCGGTTCCTGCTAGGCGCACATACCAAAAACAAACAAACAAAATGTCACATAATGGAATCATATAGTATGTAGCTTTTTGAGATTGGCTTTTTTTTTCCCACTCAAAATAGTTCTCTAGAGATTCACCCAGGTTGTTTGTATATATCATTTGTTCCTTTTTATTGTTAGGCAGTATTTCATGGTATGGATGTAGCAGTTTGTTCAACTATCCACCCACTGAAGAATGCCTGGGCTTGTGGTCATTATGAATAAAGCTTCTGTAGACATCTGAGTACATATTTGGTGGTAACATAAGTCTTCATTTCTCTGGGGTAAACACCCAATGCAATGGTTGGGTTAGATGGTAGTTGCATGTTTAACTTTTTGTTGTTGGTCTTAATCCTCACCCTAGGATATTTTTCCATTGATTTTTAGATAGAGTGGAAGGGAGGGAGGGGGAGAGAGGGAGAGAAAAAAAAAAAAACATCAATGTGAGAGACACATTGATTGGCTGCGTCCTTCACAACCCTGACCAGGGCCAGGGATTGAACCTACAACCCAGGTAAGTGCCCTTGATTGGGAATGGAGCCCACGACCCTTCGGTCCATAGGCCGACATTTTAACTGCTGAGCCAATCCAGCCAGGGTACATGTTTACCTTTAAAAACAACTGGCAAATAGTTTTCCAAAGTGGTTGAACCATTTTTACATTCTCATCAGAAATGCATGAGTGATTCAGTTTCTCCACATCATCAACAGCACTTAGTGTTGTCACTGTTTTTTATTTTAGCCATTCTAATAGATGTGTAATAATATTTCATTTGTTTTAATTTGCATTTTCCTGATGGCTAATGATGTTGCCCATCTTTTCATGTGATTATTTCTACCTGTGTATTCTCTTCAGTAAAACATTTCATATCTTTTTCCCATTTTCTAATCAGATTATTATTACTATTATTTTTTACTATTGAGTTTTGAAAGTTATATATTCCAGATACTAGTCCTTTATCAGATATATGGTTTGCAAAATTTTCTTCCCATCAGTAGTAATTTGCCTTACCATCCACTTAACATGGTTTTTCATAGAACAAGAACTCGTAATTTTGATGAAGTTCATTCAGTGTATCAACTTTCTCTTTAAGGATCATGTTTTTGGTATCAAGTCTAAGAACTCTGCCTTAACCCTAGATCCCCAAGATGGTCTCCTGTGTTTTTTTCTAAAGGTTTAAAACAAATTTTTTTTTTTGTTAATCCTCACCCGAGGATATTTTCTATTGATTCTTAGATGGAGTGGGAGGGAGGGAGAGAGAAACATTGATGTTGGAGAAACACATTGATTGGCTGCCTCCTGCACGACCTTGACTAGGGCTGGGGATTGAATCTGTAACTCTTTAGTCCACCAGCCGACACTCTTACTGCTGAGCCAAACAATCCAGGCTTTTCTAAAGGTTTTATTGTTTTACATTTAAGTGTGTAGTTTCATTTTGAGTTTGTGTGTGTGTGTGTGTGTGTGTGTGTGTGTGTGTGTGTGTGTGAGTGTGTAAAGCACGAGACAGATTGAGGTGCTTTCTTTTATTATTATTACTTTTTTTGACCACTGGTTGTCCAATTTCAGCAGCATCTTTTGTGAAAAAGGTTATCTTTCCTCTATTAAATTACTTTTACATTTTTGTCAAAATAGTTGTAATTATGTGAGTCTGTTTCTGAGATTTATGTTCTGTTCCATTGGTCTATCTGTTCAATCCTCTATCAATACCACAGATTCTTAAGTGCTGCAGTTATGTAATAAATCTTAAAATCAGGGAGACTGATTTCCCCCACTTGTTCCCTCTTTTTCAAAACTGTATTAGTGATTCTAGTATCTTTGTTTTTTCCATATAAAGTTTAGAATCATCAGATTGCCTAAAACCCTCCTTGCTGAACTCATTTATTAGTTTTAGGAGTTTTTTTTTTTTTTTTTTTTTAATAAACAATTTGAGGTTTTTCATGTAGACAATCATGTCATCTGCAAATAGAAGAGTTTATTTTCTTTTCTGGCCTCACTGCATTTGCTAGAACAAAAGAGGCAAGAAAAGACATTCTTACCCTGTTCCCAATCTTAGAGGGAAAATATCAAAATGTTCTGTCAAATTATGAAAGTTTCTTTTTATTCTTATTTTTCTACATTTTAAAATTAAAATGGGTATTAATTTTTGAGGTAACTCCATACTGCTTGTCGTAGTGGCTGTGCCAAACTGTATTCCCACCAGCAGTGTACAAGGCTTCCCTTTTCTCCACACCCTCACCAGCACTTGTTGGTTGATTTATCGATGATAGCCATTCTGACAGGTGTGAAGTGATATCTCACTGCGGTTTTAATTTGCATTTCTCTGATGATTAGTGACATTGAGCATCTTTTAATATGTCTATTGACCATCTGTGTGTCCTCTTTGGAGAAGTGTCTATTTAAGTCTTTTGCCTGTTTTTTAATAGGCTTGTTTGATTTTTTGGTGTTGAATTTTATAAATTCTTTATAAATATAGGATATTAACCCCTTATCAGATGTACCATTGGCAAATATGTTCTCCTATTCAGTAGGCTGTCTTTTAATTTTGTTGATGGTTTCCTTTGTTGTGCAAAACTCTTTAGTTTGATGACCTAGTGATTCCACTACTGGGAATTTATCCGAAGAAAGCCAAAAGACAAATTTGAAGGAATATATGTACCCCTATGTTCATTGCAGTGTAACTACAATAGCTGAGATTTGGAAACAGCCCAAGTGTTCATCATTAGATGAGTGAATAAAAAAGCTGTGGTACATTTGCATAGTGGAATACTACTCTGCCATAAAAAGGAAGAAAATGTCATCCTTTTCAACAGCATGGATGGACCTGGAGAACATTATGCTAAATGAAATAAGCCAATCAGAAAAAGACGAGTACCATATAATTTTACTCATTTGTGGAAGTAACAAAGTGAATTACCAAGCAAAATAGAGACAGACTCATAGACAGAGAGTAGGCAGACAGCTCTGGTGATGCTGGTGGAGGGGAGAGGGAAGGTTGGGGGCTGAGGTGAAGGGATTAAGCAAAAAACAAAAAAGAAAAGAAAAAAAAGAGAACTCATGGACATGGACAACAGTGTAGTGATTATTGGGGGAGGGTGTGGTGAAGGTATAAAAGGACATAGAGAGGACAAATAGTGATGAGAAAAATAAATAAATTAATTAAAAAAACAAAAAAATGATATTAAATTCTTTCAAATGCATTTTCTTTGCCAATTGATATAAGCATGCATTTTTATTCTTTAGTCTTTTAATATGGCGGGTTACATTATTGATTTTCTTTTTTTTTGAAATATTATATCCTTGGGATAAACCCCACTTGCCAGGTGTATAATTCTTTTTACATATTTCCAAATTCTGTTGGTTAATATTTTGTTAAGGGATTTTGTGTCTATATATTCATGAGGAATATCGATCTGTACTTTTCATGTCTTGCATTTTGTCTGGTTTTGGTGTTAGGAAATCAGGGTAGTACTAGCATCTTTTAAAAAAAAAAATTTTATTTTTAAGTTTAGAGAGAGGAAGGGCAAAGGAGAGAGAGATAGAAACATCAATGAAAAAGAACATTTACTGGCCACCTCCTGCATGCCCTCCACTGGGACCTGGCCCACAACCTGGGCATGTGCCCCGACTGGGAATCGAACTGTCGACCTCTTGGTGCCACATCGGCCGGGCTAATACCAGCTTCTTAAAAGAAATCAGTAGTTTTCCCTCCTTTTCCATTTTTCTGGAGGAGACTATGTAGATTTGATCTTCTTTCCTTTTTAAATATTTATTAGAGTTCTGCAGGGAAACTATCTAGTCCTGGAGGCTTCATTTTTAAGAGTTTTGTATTACAAATTCAATTTCCTTAATAGCTATAGAGCTATTCACATAATCTATTTCATATTGAGTGAGTTGTAGTAGTTTGTGTTTTTCAAAGTAGAGACCCATTTCATGTATGTTGTCAAATTTACATGTATAGAGTTGTTTATAGCATTCCCTTATCATTGATGTCTGTGGGGTCTGTAAGGACATCCCCTATTTTATTCCTAATATTGGTCATTTGTATCTTCTTCCTTTGTTCCTTTGTCAGTCTTAGTAGAGGTGTGTCAAATTATCTTTTTAAAGAGCTGCTTCTTTGTTTCATTATTGTCTCTATTATTTTCCTGTTTCCAATTTCATTGATTTCTGCTGTTATATTTATTATGTCCTTCATTTTACTTGCTTTGGGTTTATTTATTTTTTCTAATTTCTTGAGGCAGGAACTTAGATGATTGATCTTAAAGTTTTACTGTTCCCCAATTCTCATCTAGTGCTATAAATTTTTTTGTCAGCACTGCTTTCGCTGTGGATCGCAAATTATCAGATGTTGTACCATTCTTTTTATTTAGTTCAATGTATTTTTAAAAAATTCCCTTGACACTTTCTCTTTGACCCATGGATTATTTAGAAATGTGCTGTTTTATGTCCAACTCTTTGGAGATTTTCTTGTCATCTTTCTGTTATTGATATCTAATTTGATCGCATTATGGTTGGAAAGCGTACTCTGCATGATTTCAGTTCTCTTTAATGGCTAGATAGTTGTTGAATGGCCCTGGACATGGTCTTTTTGGAATATGTTTCATGTGTTCTGCTGTTGTCAGATGGAGTGTTCTAAAAATTTGAATAGATCTTGTTGATTGATAGTGTTGTTGTATCCTTCTATGTCTTTGCTAATTGTCTGTCTAACTGCTCTGTCAATTGAAGAGAGAGAGGTTGAAGTCTCAATAATAATTGTGAATCTGTGTATTGCTTTTGTTTCTATCAAGTTTTGCTTTACTATTTTGCAGCTCTATTGTTTGGTGCTTATGTATTTAGGATTTCTCTGTGTTCTTGTTTATTAACATTTTTATCTTTATGTAATGTTCATATCTGTTTCTGCTATTTTTTTCCCTTTTTTGCTATGATTGTTACTTTTTCTGATGTTAATATTGGCATTCACCCTTTCCTTTTATTAATGATTTCCAGCTTTTTTCTTTAAAACTTTATATATGGTTATATTTGAAATGAGTTTCTTGTAGACAGCATGTATTTGGGTTATATTTCTTAATCTATTTTGCCAATTTATGTCTTTTAATTGGTGTATTCAGATCATTCGAATTTCCTGTAATTATTGATTTGTAAGGGATTAAATGTGCTTTTGGTTTTTATTTTCTACTTTTTCCATCTGTTTTTCATTTCTCTGTTTTCAGAATTTTACTGTGAACATTCACGATGTTTTTTAGCTTTTTTCATTGTCGTCATAGTTGTTCCATTATACATACAAAACATCACAGTTTACTGGCTTCATCATTTTACCAGTTCCAGCCAAGTATAGATGTTTTGCCTACTTTTAATGTCCCTTTACCATCCCCATTTATAATATAATTATCCTCTGGTTGGGGCTTTTTCAGTCTGTTCCTATTTGCATTTCTAGGTTACCAGGTTCTTCATCTTCATATCTGGGGATATGAGACAACGAAAAACCAGGGAACTCACCCCAATGCCAGTCCTCGGGCTCTAGGGTCCCATGTATTATTGCATCAATCCTTTTTGTGCTTGTGTCATTTTCTGGTGTATGGATGCAGAACGCTGGATCACTTCATCACCTGATATATCTTCAGCTTATTTTCCCTTTTCGATTATTGTAAATAATACTGCTATAAATATTCAAGTACAAGTTTTTTGTTTTTTGTTTTTGGTACGTGCCCCTAGCAGGAACCGAACCTGGGACTCTCTGGTCCACAGGCCAACACTCCAACCACTGAGCCAAACCGACCAGGGCTCAAGTACGAGTTTTTGTGTGGACATAAGTTTTAATTTTTCTTAGGTAGATACTCAGCAGTGAAATTGCTGGGTCATATGGTAACTCTATATTTAACACTCTGAGAAACTGCCGAACTGTTTCAAAGCAGCTGAACCACTTCATAATACCATCAGCCACGTCTGAGGGTTATATCACTTTTTAACATCTCGCAAATTGGGATGTATCTTTTCACTGATAGCACTTTATAATTAGATTGGCAATGCCTTGTTTCTTTCTTAGTGGCTAATATAGGGATGCACTGTGCAATACATAGAACCTTAGAACTGATAGATGGAAACTGTTCACCAGCACGTAAATATTATGTCTTTTTTGTTTGTTTGTTTATCCTCACCTGAGGATATTTTTCCATTGATTTTTAGATAGAGTGGGAGTGAGTGAGGGGGAGAGAGAGAGAAACATGGATGTGAGAAAGACACATTGATTGGTTGCCTCCCACACACACTGCTACTGGAGCCTAAGACTGAATCTGCAACTGAGGTATGTGCAGGGAA
This sequence comes from Molossus molossus, assembly GCF_014108415.1. Taxonomy (NCBI): domain Eukaryota; kingdom Metazoa; phylum Chordata; class Mammalia; order Chiroptera; family Molossidae; genus Molossus; species Molossus molossus. The sequence continues at coordinate 112,911,439 of NW_023425366.1, read as the reverse complement.
TCGAACCCGAGACTCTTCAGCCTGTGGCCAACATTCTAACTGCTGAGCCAAACCAGCCAGGGCAATACAATCAATCTTGATAACGATGTAAAAGCATAGGTAATAAAAATTGGGAAATGGAAGAGGGAGCAGAGGTGACGAGTGAATTTTAGATTTTATCTCTAGTTGAAAGAACAAGGAAAGAAGATATGTAAGAAATATTTGCAATAGAGGGACTTATAAATGTGTTATATGTAAGAGAGGAGAAAGGTGAAGTACTTTAAGTAAAAAAATTCTTCAACTGTCATGGCAAAAAGTCAATAGATAATTTATAAAACTCATTGATCCATAAATAGCAGAGTAATCATATTATTTAAAAATATGGAATTAACTATCATGAAAAACAGTGAAAGGTGACAACAGTGGTGTCTATCATTACGTGTTCTGGGAGTGGGGAGGATGTAGGGTTGGGGATGGACATAGGGCTGGTCCTCTATACATTCTTTTGTTCTATTTGATGTTTTACCATGTATATGACTTTAATTTAAAAAACTTCAAAATACATACGAAATGAATTTAAAGATATATTTTATTATTAATCTGAACTGTTCTGTGGTTAACACTTTAATGTCTTTTTTTTTCTTTATTGATTTTAGAGAGAGAGGAAGGAGAGGGAGAGAGAGATAGAAACACAGATGAGAGAGAACATCGATTGACCACCTCCTGCATGCCCCCCACTGGGGATTTGGCCCACAACCTGGACATGGGCCCTGACCAGGAATGAAACCGGTGACCTCCTGGTGCATGGGTCAACGCTCAACCACTAAGCCCTACCAGCCGGGCACAGTTAACACTTTCAGAGTGCTAAGAAATATAAGATATGGACCCTGAATAAGATGGAAAAGAGGAGGGGAAGTAATGCCAGGCAATGGACTGGTAAAAATTGCCCACTTTGCATTTGCTATTTATCCAACATGGTTCCATTGCATCCATTGCTTATGCTTTCTCCAACACCCAGGGGTAGCATAAGCTCAAGAAGAGAAAAAGAGAGGAAAAGCATCTTTTCAGTTTTATTACATATTGGTGGCTCAAAGTTTCAAGATGAAAAGAGATTAACATGGGGATTCGGATTTTGTTTTCAACATTTTCCAGGTGTATGACTAACCTAAGCTATTTAATCTCTCTGTGAGTCAGTTTTCCCATCCCTAACACTTGGAGATAATAAATACTTGACACTGAAGCCATTAAACTTTCAGTTTTACCTTCTCTTCTTATTTCAAAGTCTTAAGATTCAAATCATTTGCACGTCTTTGTAGGAATCATGACATCAGAAGTAAACCTGTTATATCCCAGTTGGAAATAAAGTGTGAATCTGAAGTCTTGTGAATGTTTCATGGATGAGAAAACATGCCTTGGGCAACTGTGAAACATTTTCATGCGGCAAGTTACCAAGGGGCTCCGTTTATGTTTGTATTTTAGGATCCTCTATCTGGTTTCCTTGTCCCGATTCAAGTGGGCATAGAGCATCATGAGTGATTTCCAGTCACCCACAATAAGACGGAAAGCACTTGGCTTTCAAACATACTTCACATATCAGTACAGAGTCAATTCTCCCTTCATCCTTTCCATGAACTTCAAGGGCCTAATCATAACAGTTTGTTGACTCCCAAGGGCAGCATACAATGAGCCTTGACACTCAGCTATTTAACGGGCACTGTTTCCTTATCTAAATGTTATACAAATTTAAGGCGTGGTACTCTTATTATCCCCATCTTATGAGAACACAAGTTTCAGGAGATTGGCCAAATTGCTCAGGCCTTGGGTTGGAAGGGGAGGAGCCAGAATTCAAATATTGTCCTTGAAGTAAGTCTGAGCTCTTAATCATGATATTGTACCCTCTTTTGTATACACTAGGAACTCATAGAAGATACAGAGGGAAGTGGAGTAGTATCATCAGAGCTCTTACTAGCTGTCAGGCATTTACCTGGAGGCTCATTTAATCTTGCTATTCACCCCAAGGGATTGATTTTATTATTATCTTTTTTCTTTTTTTGTCATCAAGAAGAAAATAGAGAAGCACAGAGATGAGCAGGAGTGGAGGGAAGTAAAACACAGTCAGGGTTAGAATTGATGGAGGGCAGACGCTGAGAGACAGGTAAGGGGTGCTAAGGATCTCAGGTTAGTAATCTGCTATATCATGATGTACTCTGGCCTGAAAGTATTATGAGCCAACTTAATTACAGTGAAACCATGGGCATCTAAGCTAGAAGAAAGTAAGCCTGGCTCTGGCCACCTCTTTGCCTCCATTTGGGAAGCTGATAATGGAACCAACAGATAAGATAGAAGAATCAAGAAATAAAGAGTGAAATATTCTAATTGCTATCATTTCAGCACCTGGATCCAGCTATACCTGAAGTCACCACTGGACTTTCTGATATGTTTGCTGATGCCATTCTCTGTTGTGCTTAGTTTTAGATGGGTTTCCATGAGCCTTAGTTTATTTTAAAAAAAATTTTTATTTATTAATTTGTTTTGTTACAGATATTTCTCATTTATCCCCCCTTGACATCCTCCCCCCCCCCCCCGCCCCATCCCCAGCTTTGTTGTCTATGTTCGTTGGTCATGTATACATGCATGTAAGTTCTGTGGTTTAATCTCTTCCCCCGCAAACCCCCCTCCTCTGAGGCTTGTCAGTCTGTACCCCACCTTCATGTCTCTGGGTTAATTTTGTTCAGCAGTTTGTTTTGTTCATTATATTCCACAAATAACCATGAGCCTTAGTTTAAACAGTCCTGAAAACAGATACCTACAACTTTTCAAGGCATGGATATCCAACTTTTCTCTTCATAGGACCACTGTGATATCTGGAACGAAGGAGCTGACATGAAGATTTCCCAAAGGTCCCACAGCTGGTGAACACTGAGGCTGAAATCAAAGATCCAGAATTAAAATCCTGATCACCACTCTCCACCCTTAGTTAGAACAAAACAAGTACACATTTAAGGTTATTAGTTGATTTTCTTAATTTTATTTTGGATACTTTAGATCATGTTCCATAGCCAGAGTCTCATAAAAAACTGAAGGATGGTTCCTTTTTGTTGTCCCTGTTGGAATTCTTTTGAGGGATCAAAGGGTGAGGAAAGGAATGAAAAGAGGAAGTTAGCATTTATTGAACATTATTGTCTGAGACTATGGGGGCATCTTGGCATAGATTATCTAATTTATTTCTCAAAAAGCCCATTAAAGGTGATTATCCTCATATGCACTGTGTGGATGGAAAAAACAAACTAAGAGTCTGATTCAACTGTCTAGCTCCAAATCCCGTATTTTTTTTTTTTTTAAATCCTCACCCGAGGACACTTTTCCATTTCTTGTTCAGATAGAGTGGGAGGGAGAGAGGAAGAGCGAGAGAGAGAAACATCGACGTGAAAGGGACCCATCGAGTGGCTGCCACCCGCACGACCCAACCAGGGCCGGGGACAAACTGCAACCGAGGTACATGCCCTTAGCGGGAACCGAACCCGGGTCTCTCTTGACCGCAGGCGGTCACTCCAACCGCTGAGCCGAACCAGCCAGGGCCAAATCCCATATTTTTAATAGCTACACGATCAGGCCTCTAAACACACATTGGGTCTCTGTTCACCATGAGCTTATGCTCATTCTGTATGATTTGTAGCAGAAAGATCAAGCTGTCATGAGGGGAAGTCCAGCTCCTTCATCTATTAAGTGTGATCTTGGACAAGTCACTTCACTTCTCTGAGGCTCAGTTTCCCATCTAAATTCGGGATAATGCAATGTAACCTACAGGAGTGTTGTGAGAATTCGTGATTAAATGTATTGTAGTTTTCACCACAGAAAAAGAGTAACTATGTGAGGTTAATTAGCTTGATTATGGAAGTTATTTCACAATGTATCTGTATATCAAATTATCACATTGTACACCTTAAATAAACAATTTTTGTTTGTCCATTACACTTCAGTAAAGCTTGGGGCAGAAGAAACTGCTTATGGAACATCTCCTATAGGCCAATAGAGGGCGACAGAGAGCACAGTGAAAGTAGTAAGACCATGGTGGAGAGCAGAAGTCCAGATGTCAAGGGAATTGATGGTCAGAGTTTGTCACCTATTTAACTGGGTGACTTTGAGTCAACCACTCAACCTCTTTAGACTTAATTTTCCTCCTGTGTAATATAGGGATAACAATAGTTGCTACCTTTAAGAACGGTTATATAATGAATGAAGCAATGCATATAAATTGCAAAGCACAGTGCCCAGGGCACATAATAAGGGATCAATAAATATTAGCCACTGTTGCCGTTACCAAACCTCAATACTTGATGCCAGGGTGGTGGTTCTCAACCTTTAGCTGCCTGCATATTAAGGTCGGCTAGGGAACTTTGAAAATTTTGATTTGCAGCCATATCCCAGCCCAAACATATCATAATCTGTATAGATAAAAGCCAGGGATCAATATTTCTTTTTTGTGTGTGTGGTACGTGCCCCTAGTGGGAACTGAACCTGGTACTCTCTGGTCCTCAAGCTGAGGCTCAACCGCTGAGCCAAACTGGCCAGGGTGGGATCAATATTTCTAAAGCTCCTCAGGTGATTCCAAGGGGTACCCAAGATGTACCTGGTGCCAGCGATGATTTCAGGGAGTGTGCCCTCCCGCTGGAGAAGAGCAGCATTTGAGATGTGATATGAGAACTCTACATTCCAAGAAAGGAGCTGAGAGAAAACAGCAGGAGTGGCCAGTCTGAAGGTGTCTTTGAACCTAAAGGGCATAGAAAGTAAAGAGAAAAATGAACCTCCCATTCTTTTTGTTTGTTTGTTTTGTTTTATATACAGAAGAAAGTAAATGCTCATGACTCATATTCTGGCAAAAATTCTTTCTCCTGAAAGTAACTAGGTCATTGCAACCCAAACACTAGCAGCTCTAAATAGGTCCCACGTGTCCATTAACCTCCTTGCTTGCTTCTTGGTGAGATGAGTGGGTAACTACGATGTTCTTTACAGGGCCTGCCAGATGGTGAAAAGAAAAGCTGTTGTCACCTGTTCAAAAAATGGTACAAGATTCAATTAGATATGGAAACCCCGAGACACGCTGTAGTCCAGTCAAGGTGTGTGAGATCAAAATTATCCTTTGTGATTGGCAATGTCATTTCCCCCTCGCACTCCAAAATTCCTCTGGTTTCTTTTGGTTAAAGAGTCTTAAGTCAATTCCCCTACTCACAGTCACACCAAGAACAAAGAGGCCTGATCAAACTAGTTTGACTGGTGTTGCGGGTTGAGCTGTGTTCCCCTGAGAGACACATTGAATTCTTAATTCCCAGGACCTATGAATGTAACCTTCTTTGAAACTAGGGTCTTTGCAGAGGCAATCAAGTTAAGATGAGATCACCCCAGATTAGGGTGGGGTCTAAATCTAATGATGGGTTTTTATAATACAAGAAAGATACAAAGACACAGAGGGAAGAAGGCCAAGTGATGACAGAGGCAGAGATACATGTGACGCAGCTACAAGCCAAGGATTGCTGGTAACCACAGAAGCTACGAAGAGACAAGGAAGTTTCCTTCAGTGGAAACATGGGCCTGTTGACACCTTGATTTTGGACTTCTCCAAAAATGTAACATAATAAATTTATATTGTTTAAAGCTGTATGATTTGTGGTCATTTGTTACTGCAGCCCTTGGTAACTAATACAACTGGTGACCTATGACTTAGAGCCACTAGCTCTGATAGAGAGCAGCAGGACAGACAAGTCCCCATCCATGCAGGGTTGAGTAGGTGAGCTGACTCTCTCCCAGTAGCCGAGGTCTCAGGCATCTGAAGCTTCGTAAGTACCTTTCAAAGAGTTCACTGCTTTTATTTTGCTCCAGGCAAAGATGGAACCTGGCTTTGATAGAATTTGTCAAAATCAATTGGATTTAAAAGACCTAAGTACAGATTTCTATCTGTTGGATCAATCTGGCCACGTGGGCACCACTACCAGAATCCTCCTTGACATCCACAGTAAAGGAAGAAATTGGCCTTGGATTGTTTTAGCTTCTTGAAAGAAGACTATACTTAGCTTCAAGCCAGGCTCACCCAAATTACAATATTGTCTCCAGTTTCTTTCCAATCTGGTCCCTTTTTATAATTATATTACATTGTGAGGGGTCCCTCACGACTAAATGCTTGTTTTCACCTTTCCAGACCTCCTGACTTCGTTGCAGACAGGTTTTCCTCACTCACCTCAATAATCTTTTAGGTCTTACTAATTTTTCTGTGTCTGAAGCACCCTTATTGTTCATTGAGACATACTTAATGGTGTCTTGTCTCTGTGCCTAGAACAGGTGTCGATGCTGGGGACGGTTGGAATAGAGAATGAATTAAACCAGCTCCCTATGTTGTTGTTGGTGAGAGTGGCACCAGGTTTAGACCTGGGTTCAGCAACCTCAGTACTTGAGTTCTGGCTAGGAAAGAATTCGGAGCCAAAACTCAAACTATAGGAGAACATTTATTTGAAAAATCAGAGGTAGAAGAAATAATTTGTAGAAGAAATGGACCTAGGAAACAAGTTATAGGGATAAAGAAAGGGCCCTTAGAGCTTGGGAGTGAGAAGGGTAATGGTAACTCAGGGAGGGGGAGGGAAAGGTACCAGCGTGCTCCCAGGAGGGAGAGTACACTGGGACCTTTGGCCTAAGGGCCTAATGGTTTTAAGGGTGGAGAGTTGAGGGGATGTCCCAGGGGAGGATCTTAATAGACTATTCATCAGCTTTCCAGGTGTGTCCTTTCAGGTTGGGTCTCCACTGGTTGATTGCTGGGCACCAGTGCTGGGGGAGGGGGGTGTCATCCGTCAATGCAGCTGGTCCTGAGGTCAGCCATGGGGTACTGGTCTGGTTTTGCTGATTTTCTGGGCTTGAAGCTGGAATACAAGTGAGGCCTAGATGTTATCTCCAGGGAGGAAAGGTCAGGGGGTCCAAACCACATACCAGCGATATGCTAGGGGAGATAAGGTCACCCTGGGGGTGAGGTCCCACCTACAATTGTCCCTTGCTAGGCACCTGGGGCTTTCCACCCTGGTGACCTTCAGGACCTGGCTCATCCTTCTTGCTCTGCTCATGGCTAACTGCCTACCTATTCTTCTGGAGCCCAGGTTTCGCATTGTCAAAAGTCCTACAACGGAGATTTTAGACAACAAAAGGGGAATTCAGGGCCCTGTCATGAGAGCTTGAACCTAGCATGGGAGGTGGTAGGATTTAGGTCAGGAGGCCCCAGAATGTGCCACTTTGGCCTGGGGATTATTTCCAGCTGAGGATAATCAAGGCCCAATAGATAGGAGGCTTGTACCAGGAAGAGAGCTGTTACAGAGATAATTTTTACATTGGAAAGACTTACCTGCATGGCTTGGTGAGCATCTGTTTACCAAACATCTGCTCTTCCCAGGTCCTGTGCGTTGTCTTCCTCCCCTTTGAAACCTAGATTCCTACCGCCTTCTTAGCTCGGGATGTGTATAAACGTAACTGCCTGACTGTCAGGGAGCCTCATATCTTCGGGGTTCCCATAAGCACAAAATTTAATTTGTTTTGTTTTTTCCTTCCGTTAATCTCTCTTAAATCAAGTTAATTATTAGCCCAGCTAGAGGACCCAGAAGGGGAGATGGGAAGTTTTTTTTCCTTACAGTGGTAAAATATATTTGAAAGCATTTCGCTGGGAAAGCAACGAGGAAAAAAGAGAATCAATTATGGAAATAAAGGCATTAGTTTTTGAGAAACTTGAAGATGCTTCTTAGAATACAAAGATAGAGGGTAAGAGAATTAATTTATATTTTGTCCTTTAGCTTAGGTTATTTCAATTATGTTTGAATGTTAGCATTCTGACTGGTGAATGGTGCTGCAGCTAGTTTTCCTACCCGAGGCTAAGGCAACTAGATTTTATTCTTATGTAAGTCCCTTGGCTAAGGTGACTAAATGACTCCATTTTTTTTTATCATCAATGGACCTTCCTGATATTTTTCCAATAACAGATTAATTACCCCTAGGAGGAATTTTGCCTAAGATTATAGCTGCCCCCCCCCCCCCCCCCCCCCCCCCCCCCCCGTGTTGGGAGGCATTTGCAGGTACTTGTGAGCCCAGTGAATAATGCTAATTTTGACTTCTGTAATCACTGTCACACCCACTGTTGTACCAGTCCCCTGAAGGGGGGCAAAAAGGGGATGGGGCTTCTGTCTTTAAAAAGAGCATGAAGAGCCCTGGCCAGTTTGGCTCAGCAGTTAGAGTGTTGACCTGTGATCCAGAGAGACCCGGGTTAGGTTACTGCTAAGGGCATGTATTTCGGTTGCAGTTTGTCCCCAGCCCTGGTTGGTTGTGAGGGTGGCTGCCGCCACTCGATGTGTCCCTTCACGTCGATGTTTCTCTCTTTCTCTCTCTCCCTCTCACTCTATCTGAACAAAAAATGGAAAAATGTCCTCGGGGGAAGATAAATAAAATAAAATAAAAAGAGCAAGAAGAATCTGGTGCTGAGGATCTGGGGAAGCTGTGCCCCCTCAGCCTGCCGGTGTAATGAAGTGCCCTGTACAGTTCAGCTGTGCGTCTCTGGTTATCTCGCTGACACGTTACAACAGCAGAAGAGCAAGGTGGGCATTGAAGACCAAATCTGGCCTCACCGCTTGCCAACCCTGTGATTCTGACCATTTCCCCAACTTCTGTCTACCTTGATTTCCTCATCACTAGGTCCTTTCAAAAACAGCATCCTTTAAAAGAAATCACCTACCACATATGGCAGCTGCAAAGGATGAAATGAGATAATGCACTTAAAATGTACCTAGAGTGGTTGGCACGCAATGTTAAATATTATTTTCACAAGTTGTATATGAAATATTTACTGGTAATAGCACTCAGCCGCTTGATTTTCCATGCTTGGAGTCACAAGCCCCTAATTTGTTTTCCCTGCAGATGCTAAGTACTGCCTCCCATTTCCATGCTCACCTTAAATTTGGAATTCAAGATAGGCAGTTCCTTCCACAGGGCCAACTGTGGCTCCTCCTGCTTTCTTTATCCAACAAATACAGATGTATTGCCTCTTCCTGGTGCTGAAGACAGAGCAGTGAACTAAAGAAACGAAGTCTCTGACTTTTTTTGTGGCTTAAATTCTAGCGATAGAGAAAATAGGAGACACAGACAGGGTGCGGCAAAAGTAGGTTTACAGGTGTTCATATGGAACATTAGACAATAATTAATAAGTAATAATCCAAGAAGAAATGGTTTTGCACACTCACAAATGTAAACCTACGTTTGTAAAATAAGGTCAGGTGGTGTTCAATGTTATGAAAGACATTTAAAACAAAATTAACCAGTAATTGTGGGACATCTCCTGGACCTGAGGGCGGCAGCCACCTTTTGCAAACAGAAGTGCCATTACTAGCCGGAGTCATGGGAACACAGAGCAATAAGTAATCTTTGTTTGGGAGATCGAAACTGTCACCGCATAGAAATAACCACGGGCATGCTAATCAACCAGCAAAAAATGAGCACATGCCAAAGGTGTGGACTCCATCAACAATGCTTGCAAATTTATCCTAACCCTCACTTACCGTTACCTCCCTTTGTTCTAAACCCAGATGCAAATTTGCAAAGAGGAGAAGGAGGAGGAGGAGGGCGGAAGGGCAGGAGGAGGCAGCCGGGATGAATACAGAGAACAAAACCAGCCTTGATTTTCTAAAAAGGTCAATGTGGGATTTTAATTTCTTCTCGTAGCAGGAAATGGAATTAGAGTTTGCCCCCAAATAATTTGAGAATATTACTTCTTCATTTAATTAGAAAATTCCTCCAGAAATGTTTCTACTGAAAAATTCAGCTACATATAATTTAAAAGATAAACACGCAGATCTCGAGGAGGAGGAAACCCAAGGTTTGGGAGTGGAGGGCGCTGCTCAGCAGCCTGGGCAGGCTTCCTGGAGACCGCTCGCCTCCTCTCGCCCTGCTCTGTCCAGGAAGCTCTGCTCTCCTGAAGATGCTCCTCTGTCAGCCAGGTGAAGGGACCAAGGGGCTTTGTCACAAAAGAACCTCCCGCCCTGGCCGGGTGGCCAGGTTAGAGCATCATCCCATACACTAAAACAAAGACTTCAGGTTCAATTCCTAGTCAGGGCAAATACCTAGGTTGCAGGTTCCATCCCTGGTTCGGGTGCATATGGGAGGCAACTGATCAATGTCTCTCTCTACCTTCCTCTCAATAAAAACATATCCTCGGATAAGATTTAAGAAACAAGAACAGCACGTCCCGGGGGATCGGTCCCGTTGGGCGCGTGACCAGCACGATGCCCTGCTTGGATGCAGACAGCTAAAGCATGTATTCCCCCCACAACCTCTGTAGCCCTTGGCAAAAAATCCTGCTGCCCTAGGGGACAGTGAGCTGTGAAACACCTTCAGAATCAGAAAAATATGCTAGATCACCTTCTCTGCTAATTATCTGTGGTGTGGCCTTGGAACTTGGGCGTGAACGTAGCCTCTCTGATGGAATTTCTGCCTCTGTACAATGAGGGGCTGTCCATAGCGATTCAACACCAGCACATGTCAATTATCTGGCACATAACAAGTGCTCAAAAATGGTCTCCAGAGCCGTTACAATTGACCTCGGGTAAATGAAAGTCCATGAAGAGCCTGTGGGTCCTAGAAGCAGAGAGGGATTCACAGCCTGGTTGAGGATGAGTAGGTTATCAAAGTGGGAAGCAGAGATGTGGGAGTATGTGGCTCCAGTCCCTCCACCCCACCCCAGTCCCTTGGGCTCACGTTGAGTCCTAGTCGCTCTGTTCTCACGTGTAAAACGAAGACTTGAGTAAATAGAACTATGCTTCCTCTCTTTCTGATTCTGTCCTCTGACATTGTTGCCACAGGAAGTGCCTTGAAGTTCATTGACAACCATGCCCTTCCGAGCAGTACTTTTCAGCTGCAGATATATAATTTCATTCAATCATCACAAACTTTTTAAAAATTTTATTTTCTAGATGAGTAACAGGTCCAGAGCCACACAGGGACTTGTACTAAACCTCTGGAAGATTCAGCGTCAGACCTGAGCCCAGTTCTGGTGACTAAGGTCTGAAGCCAAAATCCCAAATGGACTCTTCTCCCCAGTGTGTCAGTGTGCCCAGCACATAGTAGGCCCAGACCTAGGCTGGGACTAAGTGAATGAACACCATGATGAGCTGCAGAGGGAAAACCCCAGAGACATGGAGGAAAGCCATCAAACAACATCACAAAACGTAACTGTGGTTCTGAGGCCAGAGGAGGGCGCAAATTGTGGGTGAGCTGGTGTTCACTGGGGCCAGTCCGCTCTTTCTCAGTGTAGTTTCCACAGTGGGAGCAGCTGCCACATTCTGTGGCTTCTTTCTAGGCCTTTGATTAATTGCACCTTTCATGATTCATATTGCCTAATTGCCTTCTAAATGGGCATTCCTGGGTGGTGACCTTATGAGGGGAGGTTTGCGGGTCTCTGGTGTGCCTTAAGTATGGCGTTGCAAAGCTGCAGCTCAATGAGGCATGCTCCTCCGATAGCACGGGCAGCTACAGGAAGGGTGGGGTATTTTCTCTACGGCAGTGCTATTCCACAGAACTTTCTCACGGATGGAGATGTTCAGTGTCTGCATGATCCAATTCAGTGGCTACTGTCTGCACGTGGCTAGTGAGCACTTGAAATGTTGCTGGTGCAACTTGGAATTAAACTTTAAATTTTATTTCATTTGAATTAATTTAAATTTATATGTAAATAACCACATGTCCGGTGGCTACCATATTGGACCTCGGAGCTCTAGAATAATCAAAAGATTGATTTTACAGAATGAGATTCAAATTCTAGTTCTGCTACTCCCTGCCTGCATCAGCTCGGACACTTACAATTGCATGAATGAAAAAATTCAAAGCATTTAGGAAATTTGAGTGGTGGTTTTTCCATCTTCTGAGCTCTCATGGGATGAAGAAGAAATCCAAGACCAAGTTAGCTGGAATTTATCAATCTTAAAGTTACCCACAGTGATATGGAGATGATGGAGTGGGCTGTGAAGACAGCTTACAGCAGAAACTTTCACCTACTTAGAACTCATGTTTGAGTATGTTGTGGCCATGAATACAACTTAGGAATTGAGGAGTCATCAATTCTTCTGATGACTGGAGGGATCTTCTGATCCCTGACCAGGCTTTGTGGCAGGTGGCATAACTCCTTGAATGCATATTTCAGGTGTGAATATCCATGCCCTTCTTCTGCCTGAAATGTTATCTTGCACCCTAAACAGTACCCCCTTGTCTGCCTTACCAATGTCCTGTCTTGGACCTTCTTAAAGAGTCAGTTCCAACATTGGTCCTCTTTAAAATCTTCATTTATTTATTCTCTGTGCCCCTTGAACAAGCTTTTGTTGCAGCACCTGTGGATGTCTGCATGCCAACTTCCTTTTAGGGAATCATGTCTTTCAATCTCTAGAAATTCTCCAAACCTAGTACAGAACCTTGTGGGTAACAGGATCTAAGTAAATATTTGACAAGTCAGTAATGATGACAACAACAAAAATGAGGATGATGGTGATGATGGTGATGATGTGATAGTGATGATGATGGCAATGATGGTGGTGGTGATGATGATGATGGTACTGGTGATGATGATGTGATAATCATGATGGTGATGATGGTGGTGGTGGTGATGATATTGATGGTGATGATGATATAGTGATGATGGCAGTGGTGATGACTAATAATGGTGATGTTGATGATGATGATAATAATGGTGGTGGTGGTGCTGCTGCTGCTATTATAATGATGATGATAATAATGATGATGATGGCGATGATTACAAACATTTATATAGTGGTTGCCATGTTTCAGGAACTGTTATAAATGGCATTCAACAACTCCACTTAGCAGCTACTATTTTTGTCTCCATTTTACCTATAAATAGAATAAAGGTCAGAGAGTTTAAGTAATGTTCCCACCCTGGCCAGTTTGCTAAGTGGTTAGAGCATCAGCTCGCGGACCAAAGAGTCACGAGTTCGATTCCAGTCAAGGGCACATACCTCGGTTGCGGTTTGGTCCCCAGCTGTGATCAGGGTCGTGTGGGAGGCAACAAGTCGATGTGTCTCTCTCATGTCGATGTTTCTCTCTTTCTCTCTCTTTTTCACGCTATCTGAAGATAAATGGAAAAAAGTATCCTTGGGTAAGGATTTAAAATAAATAAATAAATAAATAAATAAATAAATAAATAAATAAATAAATAAATAATTTTCCCAAGGTTGACTGCGCTTGGAAGTGAATTCCTTTCTCAAACGGCTACACCTTCAGAGTGCTGAAGGAGCTGCTCTCCCAGGGGATCTGCTCTCCTGGCATTTTCTCCCGGTAGACACCACCACAACTGTTGTCCTGACTCCTGCTGATTTGGGAGTTAAGGGACCAACACCCCTGCATTTCAGCATAAATTACTGAGCCTCAGAAACAGCCCTGCGAGGCTCCTGAGGGGAGGAGCATGTCCCCGCGTCCCTTCCCAATTCCCAGGCACTTATCGCCTGGACAGCTGCAGTGGAATGATTTACAACCACTTGGTGTTTTTCCGCAAGAAGCTGAAAAAGGCCACAAACTGTGGAATACCGATTATACAACCTCTCACAGAAAGCAGCCGCTAGTGACTTTCTGCAGACCTGCCTACCTTCTCCCTCAACCCCACACACACTTTTCAGTGCAGGGCACGCCCCAGGGCAGTCCTGCCTCCCCTGGCTCTAGGAAGGAGGGAGGGAGGAAAGGAATTAGAGGCCGAGTGGGATACAAGTTACACAGTGGTGGGTTTCCCCATGCCTCCACTGGGCTGAAGGTTTGTTTCCTTCACATTCTCCTTATCTAGCACAAATCGACTCATTTAAAAAATATTTACCGAGTCCCTTTCATGTACCAGATGCTGGGGACAGTGGGCTGTAGAAATACCCAACCTCTGCTCCTTCGTCTAGTTGGGGGCAAAGGGTTGGGAGTAAGTATTTGCTGCAGGGTGATGGATGCTATCACAGAATGGAGCCCGGGGCATTATGGCAGCGTGAGGGAGGGTCTCACCCTGCTTGAGCAAATTGGAAGGCTTCCTGAAGGAGGGGGCATTTAGGCTGTACCTCTAAGGCTCGTGAAACTGAGAAGGCTGAAGGGAAGCCAGAGAGAGGAGTAATGTTCAAAAGGCACGGGAACATGAAAGGGTGCTGTGATGGTAGTTAATGTGTCCACCTGGCTAGGCTGTAGTGCCCAGTTACTTAATCGAACATTTAGTTACTAATCTAGGTGTTGATGTGAAGGTATTTTGTAAATGTGGTTAACACCTATAATCAGTTATTTTACGTAAGGGACCCACACTCTGTGGCGTGTGCCCACCACATACTAAAAATTCAATACATAGTATTCATGATTACCTATTATTACCATCTTGGTACTATAGTTATTATGATAAAAATGAGATACAAGAGGCCATTTGACTTGCTTAAGGTCACATAAGTAGCTTCAATTTAGCGAGAACCCTGCATATGTTAGCTGCATTTTACACACAGTAAACACCAGCAGTTATTACCAATCTCATCTCCATTTACAGGTGAGAAAACTGAGGCCCAGAAAGGTTAAGACACTTGACCAAGTTCGCACAACCTGTAAAGGGCAGACCTTGGATTCAAGCTCAGAACTTTGGGACTTGTCCTGCCCTAGAATCCAACATAAAACACAGTTGCTGTTTGACCCTGTGCCTTCTATGTTTCTGCTTCACCTGTCAGGACGTATCTGCTTTTCATCACAGTCATGCCCACCTTCTGAGTAGATCAAGTCAGACTGTGAGTTCTTCTGTCTACTGAAGCAATGAGGGATTGGGACATGTGGGGGGCAGAGATGGGCCAATCACAGTCAAATGTGTACATTATTGCTGGAAGACCCCCTGGTAGCCAATCAGAACATTGTCTCCAGATCTGCCAGAACACATCCCCATCTGCCCTCAATCATTTGAATTCTGGGGAGGGCTTGTCAGACGGTCAGACAGGTCAGCTCCACAGGATGGGGCTTGCAGGGTGTGCCCCAGCCCTGCTGAACTGTTGCCAGCCCCAGCTGCCAGCCCCAGGTACTGGATTTCTCATGCTCGATAGTTCGGGTCAATACTGCAGTGTCATCAGTTATGGTCCAAGGCTGGACAGCTAGTCATCCATCATGTCTTCACAGCCTGCTGGAACGGAATTGTCAGGACCCTGCAGCCCGCTCTTCCAGGCTAGGACCTGAGATTTCACTGTGAGGCTTAAAAGGCACCTGCTCTGTCCTCTTATTTGAACTTTCGTTGTATTTGAATCATAGGTATTTGTTGGGCTTTCCTCTTGTGAATGTTTAATGTCAGAGTAATAGGACTTTGAGGTTCTGCAATTCCCTTAAATAATTTTGTTTCAATGTCTTTTACTTCTATTATCTCTAGAGTAAAACAGTTTAACATTGTATTTCAAGAAAGTCAGGATACTATGATCCTTTTGTTATAATTTTATTTCTAGCTCTTGATCTCCTGTCAATTAGTACATAAGCATAGAAAGATGTCTGGGATAATCTTCATCAAATGTTAACCATGGTTATTTCAGGATGACAGGATGTGGAGTATGTTTGGCATTCTTTCTTTGTACCTTTGTGAATTGTTTCAGTGTTTTATGACAGTCATGTGTCTTTTCTACCAAGACAGTCATAATAAAAGGGGGGGGGGTGCTGTGTACAGAAGTTCAGACTAAGAATAGGGCTCTACAAAGTTTTGGTCCAAGCTCCTATGACACAGTGAAGAAATGGAGGCTCAGAGTGGGCAATGGATTTAGATCTCAGTCTGGGTTTTTCTCCCAATATTCATTTGTCCATTCTTCAAAAATTTAGTGAACATGTACTTGGAAATAAGATGAATCCAATGCAGTCTCTGCCCTCAAGGAGTCAAAGATTTGAATCAAGATTTATATTATAATTGATGCAGTTATGGAGGAGACCACAGAGGGGTCTGAAAGCGCAGAAGAGTAGGAACCTAGTCCAGGCAGGAGAGGAGAGGGGGCTCCAGGTAAGCCCCCTGCAGAAGATACGAACAGCCATCAGTTAGATACAAAAGGGGCAGAGCGGGGTCCAGGCAAGAGAACAGCATGAACACACCCATGGATGCAATAGAGAACATGGGGCAAGGATCAGATGAAGGACAGTCACCACGTGGTTAAAACAAAAGTGGGAAGTAGTGGTTAGGACTCGGGAGGCATTGAGCTGGAAGGTTAGACGTAGGCAGGTAAGAGTCAAATTCCCTGAAATCTGCATGGAAACCACATGAGGACACAAACTTTGTTTTTCTTATTTGCTGCAGCATCCCCAGCATCTAGGGTAGATGCTCAATAGATATCTGTTACATAAATGGCTCAGCAAAAAAGGGCACCCCCTCCAGGAAGCCTCCAACTCTCTCCTCTCCCATTGCCAGGATTAACCTCTTCCTTATCTCTGTGTCTTAGATCTTTGCCCATTTCTTTATTTTTATTTTTATTGTTGAAAGTATTACAGATGTCCCCCTTTTTTTCCCTATTGACCTTCTCCTTCCCATTTCCATCCCCCTCCTGCCTTCCCCAGCCTAGTGTCCCTGTTGACTGGTTGTGCATATATGCATATAAGTTCTTTGGTTTATCTCTTCCTTCCCCTCCCACCCCTCATTCCTCTGAGGTTTGTCAGTCTGTTCCCTACTTCCAGGATTCTGGATCTCTTTTGGTCCACAGCTTATTTTGTTCATTATATTCCACAAATAAGTGAGATCATGTGGTACTTGTCTTTCTCTGACTGGCTTATTTCGCTTAGCATAACACTCTCCAGGTCCCTCCATGTTGTCTCAAAGGATAAGAGATCTTTCTTTCTTACAGCTGCATAGTATTCCATTGTGTATATGTACCACAGCTTTTTTATCCACTCATCTACTGATGGGCACTTGGGCTGTTTCTAGATCTTAGCTATTGTAAATAGTGTGGCTATGTACATAGGGATGTTTATATACTTTCTGACTGGTGTTTCAGGATTCTTAGGATATATTCCAACAAGTGGGATCACTGGGCCAAATGACAGTTCCATTTTTAATTTTTTGAGGAAACACCATATTGTTTTTCATAGTGGCTGCACCAGTCTGCATTCCCACCAGTGTCCATTTCTTTTAGCACCTATACAAAATTTGTCTGGTGGAAGAGATCGTTTTTCCATGCCAGTCTTCTCCACAGACCATAGGCTGCGAAAAGAAAGGTGGAAGTTAGCATGTCTGATTCTTCTCTTTATCACCCAGAGTATCTGGCACACAGTAGGTATTCAGTAAAGGTTTCATGAAAAGATACCTATTAGGCTCCCCTGATCCCAAATCTTTCTTCCCAACTTACCTGGAGCTTTTCACTACACCTGGCCACGGTACCTGCAATTCTAAGGGTCTAAGTGGCTCTGGGGGAAAGATTCTGTTGGGATGGAGAAAACTGTAGTGAATACATGTTGGTTCCACCTGTTCAGGAATTATTCCCTTTTCTTTTGGCATCCCACGCTTTTGCTTTCCTTTGGTAAGCTACCAACTAAATGCAATTTTGGTGGGAGTATCAGTCAAAATGATTCATCCAACCCCAACCTGTGGTTCACCAACAGGTTGGGTCAATCAGTTCCTGTCTCCCAGGCTTTCAAAAACGAGCAGAGTGATGCAAAGGCAAAAAAAAAAAATACTGAAACGAATTTGCCCCAAAGGTGTTCTCCCATATCCTTCCTTATGGGTGACAGAGTCTGTTTTTGTTGCTTGCAACTAAAGAAACTCTGCCGACACAGGCACTAGATCATTCATTGTTTGGCATGTTTCATTAATTCTCTAGGCAGACAGGCCGCCGGCAATGGACCATTTCTGTTCTCATTCAGCTCTTCGACAAGTTTTTGGTGCCTGCTTTGTTCAGGGCTCTGTGCTATCTTTTTGAAGTTTATATTACCTGGATAGTAACAAGAAAATGTCAGTAACCTCAATTTTAAAAAGCAGGCAAAGTATATAATGAGCCAGTGTTTGGAACAGGAAGCCCCAAAGGCCACCAAACATAGGAAGAGATGCTCACACTCATTAGTAATCAGAGATATGCAAGTGGAATCCACAACGTGGTATCAGTTTCCACCTATGAGATCGACAAGCATTAGAAAGCTGGGTGATGCCAAGTGCTGGTGGGGGGAGGGGTGGATATGCTTCTGCTAGAGGAAGGACCGTGTGGTTGAGGCATTCTGGGGCAATCAGGCGTGCTTGGTCACATGAAGTCTACTCACAGCCTGGGGGCTGACAGCACTGTCTCTAGGGGGATGTCCCATACCAATTTTCTCACTGTGTCATAAGGGAATATGCACGAGAACTGAAGCATTGTTTGTGGTAACAGAAGTTGGAGAGGATTGGCGTGCCCGTCTCAGGGAAAGTAGGCAGCTAAGAAATGAAAGACACCCCTCAAGGAGCACAGTAGTTAGAAAACATGCACTAGCTTCGCACTTAGCAACATAGATCGAATGTCAAAATGGTGGAGGGGAAATAAAAGAGAAAGAACAGAATGAGATATGGCACAATGCCCTTCATAAATTAAATGACACATCACTAAAATAATAATATTTTGAGAGAGCATATGCAGACAAACGATAAACATTAAATGCATTGGAATGCTTGTCTGGGAAAGAGAAAATGAAATGGGAAGTGGGATTTATGTGGAATAAATAAATAAAACAGAAGAGGATGGAGAAAGTTAACACTGTTGCATCTTTTTAAAAAATGTGTATCCTCGCCCTGGCCGGTTTGGCTCAGTGATTAGAGTGCCGGCCTGCGGTCCAGAAAGACCCCGGTTCAGTTTCCGCTAAGGGTGTGTACCTCGGTTGCAGTTTGTCCCTGGCCCTGGTTGGTTGTGCGGGTGGCAGCCACTCGATGTGTCCCTTTCACGTCGATGTTTCTCTCTCTCTCTCTCTCTCTTCCTCTCTCTGCCTCCCACTCTATCTGAACAAAAAATGGAAAAAAAATGTCCTCGGGTGAGGATAAAAAAAAAATTATCCTCACCCAAGGACATTTTTGCATTTATCTTTAGATAGAGCGAGAGGGAGAGAGTAAGAGAGAAAGAGAAGCATCAACATTAGACAGACACATTGAGTGGTAGCCACCCACAGGACCCCACCCGGGGCCGGGGACAAACTGCAACCAAGGTACATGCCCTTAGTGGGAACCGAACCCGGTCTCTCTGGTCCACTCTAACTGCTGAGCCAAACTGGCCAGGGAGATTGTTGGGTCTTTTACCAAAAGGCATTAGGGAAGGAAGCTGACTTGAACAAGGCAGGATGACAGGACCTTGGGAAGTAGTCAAATCTGATCATGAGAAAGCTTTAGCATCATCTAGGGACCAATGTGCCAGCCACCCCTGCTTCCTGGAGCTTCTGGTGACATGTCATCCACGAGCACGAGTGTGTATCCTGAAAGGGCAGAGTGAGTGAAGCTGCTCCCTGCATCTGCGTCTCCTGGGTACTGTATGCTCTGATATCAGGGAGTTACTCACCAGGGACACTGCCCAGACCAGGAGAGGGACACCCTCCTATTCTGGTTACATGAGTCACTCTGTCTTAGGGCACAATGTTCAGAAGTTAGCGTCAGAATGCCACTACGTTCATATTTGTTGTTGGGTATTATCAGTGCAAGTCAACTTAGGATAAATTAGATATAGTTCTAATTTCATAATTGTTTCAAAATTTTTGAATAAAAAACATCTGTAAGTATCAATATAGGTGAGTGGTTGATGGAGCAGTTCTTAATAAAAAATAATGTGGTCAAGATTCTGGATTCTCCAGCAATTCTACTCCGTTGTATTTGCCCAAGAGAAACAAAACATAGTCCACATGGATCTAGGTCTGTGCAGTTATTGAGCCACTGATTCCAAACGTCCAAATGCTGAAAACAACCCCAAAGTCCATCAACTGATGAACAGATAAACAACCGTGCTATATCCATACAGCGTGATACCACCTAGCAATAAAAAGAACAAACTACTGACTCACACGCATGGGTGAATCTCAAAAGCACTATGTTGAGTGAAAGAAGCCACCACTAGTGAGTACATATTGCGTGATTCCATTTCGATAAAAAAAAAAAATCTAATCTGCAGGGTCAGAAAGCAGGTCAGTAGTCGACTGAGGCTGGAGAACGGGGACTGATAGGTACGGGAACAAGGGGACACGTGGTGTGATGGAAATGCTCTGTGTCTTGATTGTGGTAGAGGTTGGGCAGGTCCAATAGTTTGATAAAAGTCCATGAATGATACTTGAAATGTGAGCATTTTATTTTATGTTAATTTAACACTCAATAAAGTTGATTTAAAAAAGATAATAGGATATTCAGTCGACAGGACAGACAAGAATTCCTTTCTATTAGGGTGTTAGCATTGCAAACCCTAGTCCTCTCTGAGTGGTCTACATACTTGAAAATGATCCTGTTTTTTTTTTTTTTTCTCCTTACAGGTTGATTAGAAAGATCTAACAAAATAGCCTATCGGGAAATAATGAGGATAAGGAGGGGGAGGAGGAGGAAGAGGAGGAGGAGGAAAGGGGCATTTATTGATGACTTACTATGGGCTAGGACCTCCAACAACCCTATAAGGTAGGTACTATTATTAATCTCATTTTATAGAAGGACAATGAGACATTCAGAATTTAAGTAACTTAAGTTCACAGAGGAAGTGATGCAGTTAGGGTTCAATCCCAGATAGTACGGAGGCACACCTTTAAGCTCTAACCCTTATAGGCTGCAGGGCTCCAGGTGAGCTGCCAAATATATAAATGTCTTCATCAAAAGGAAAAATAAAGAATGGGAAATTCATGCATTAAGCCAAGCAACAAATATTGGGACCCTCATACCTTACAGGTGACAGCTATCTGTATACTTAGTCACAGGGTCCTTTGAATAGTTCAGAATGAACAAGGGTACCTGCTCTTTTTTCCTAAACGTTTTTGTAATGGAATGCTCTTATTTACTGGCACACCTGCCACCAAAGTTGCCACAAAACCAATGAACAAATTAACACAAGGGATCAATGAGCGATGGCTGTCTTCCTCTCATGGTGCACAAGATAAATGACATCGAAGGATGACTCTGAATAATCATGTGGTCCTCAACAGCCCTGGACTCCCCACTCATTGGAAAGTCAAGCTCCTGGACCCCCACAGCAGAGGTGCAGCCAGTGTGGTCAGGCTGGTCTCAAGGTGACTGTCTCCTCCTCCCAGGCCAGGAGACTCTGACATCCCCATGCTGCACTGGGCGCGGAGGGGATAAGGGGCAGTCCAAAGGCACAGGATGTGTCACTGGTAAAAGGACTGAGCCCCTTCAGCCTCATCCATTGGCTCTCTGCTCATCAGTTATCCCCTAAAGCAGCCCGGGGAAGAGAAGCCCACTTTAGGGTTTGAGGCTGGGTCGAGGTTACAAAGCTTGGTCATGTGTCCTGGTTATAAAATTCTGGAGCCAGACTGCCACCTTCACATGCATTTTAATATATATTTCTTAGCTACAGGTTCCAGGCAGCATGGGGAAGCGGAACAGCATGGGCTGGGGGATCAACTAGTCTGAGTTCAAGCTCCAACTCTCTTCAACAACATGAAAAACAAAGAGGGAAGAAGCAAATAGGAAGGGGATTATTAAGCAGTGTATATGATGTTAAGACCTTGTTATATAACAGTTTCATTCAATTCATAAAAAAAATCTATGGGGTAAGACTTACTATACCATTTTAATAACTAGGAAATTGTTTTTTTTTTTGTTTTTTTTTTTTTTTTACTTTCCTACCAGGCAATAAGCTCTGTGTAGACTGAACAGTACTTGACATTTCTTTTTTTTTTTTTTTTTTATCCTCACCCGAGGATATTTTTCCATTTTTTTTGTACAGATAGAGTGGGAGGGAGAGAGAGGAAGGGAGAGAGAGAGAAACATCGATGTGAAGGGACACATCGAGTGGCTGCCACCCGCACGACCAACCAGGGCCGGGGACAAACTGCAACCGAAGTACATGCCCTTAGCGGGAACCGAACCCGGGCCTCTCCGGACCGCAGGCCGACGCTCTAACCGCTGAGCCAAACTGGCCAGGGCATAACTAGGAAATTGTTATTAAATGTTAATGATCAGTGCAGAGATTAAAATCCAGATCTCTCTGACCCCAAAAGAGAGCTTTTTTTCTTTATACCATCTTGTCTTGTGTGACCTTGCTGTGTGACCTTGAGCAGGCTGCTTAACCTCTCAGATCCCTTTATTTTCTGATCTGTAACTGAGAAGTTTCCCACATCTACCTCCAATGGCTGCCCTGATTGTCAATGACAACATATTTGAGGCAATCTGTAATTCCAGTTATTACTGCACTCAGTATCCTATCCAGAAACAGGTAGATCAGAAGAAATACCTTCTTCTGCGGTGTTTAGGGCAGAACAGAGCTTTTATTATTCCTGAAAAAGTTATCACAGCTGGAGAAGTAGCAATACAATTCCTTCAATAAAAGGGAGTTGTGTGGGCAGGAGGGGAATCAAAAGGCAACACAGCCCCGTCTTCCAATACAGCCTGTTTATATTTTTACCAAAAAACAACTTCAGATTAGATCGCTTAATCTTCGTCTGAGGTATGAGCATCTACAGCCCAGCTGTTGGGAGCGGGAGCGCAGCGGTTAGATGCTGCTCTGTGCCGTGGCCGTCCGCCAGCCGCCCAGCAGATGACTCAGCACTGGTTCCCCTAAATGATTGCCCTGATGTTGCTTCCTGCATTTCATCACAGGCCCTGCCTTCCCTGCACAGGTGCTGGTTTCCATGGGAATGTGCTATTAACGCTCTGTACTGTCACCTGTTGAAATGATCAATCCTAGCCTCTAGGTTAGCAGTTGGCACGACATCCTGGCTGGCCCCAAATGCTGGTGCTTTTGCCACAGCTCCAGCTCTCTCTTGGCTCAGTTTACCTGATTGCTGAGATTTGCTTCTGGGTGAGTTTCCCCCACGATGACACCTGGGGTTGTTAAGGCTCACAGTGCTCAGAGAGCCAGTCTCCCTTTGCAGTAGGGGGAAGAAGAGAGAGCAAATAATAAACACTCAGGGAATAGAGGGGAAAAAGCCACAGTCACTGCCCTCAAAGAGGCTACAGTTTACAAGGAGACAGAAAGGCAAACAAATAAAAGCAACAGCAACCAGTTCTAGAGTGCTTACTGTGTGCCAGGCACTGCTCTGTGTTAAATAATTCACCACATCTCAGCCTCACAACAATGCCAAGAGGAAAGTACTATTCCTGTCCCCCATTTTACAGATGAGGAAACTGAGGCGAACTTGTCCAAAATCATGGCTAGTAAGTGGTAGAAGCAGGATGTTGAATTTCAAGTCTGTGCTCCTAACCACCATATTATAGCTTCTCTTGGATGACTATAATATACTGTAGGCTTAATACAGGAGGAAATTTAAAGATTGTTCATGGACAAAGGTGTTCCAGACAGGCAATCACACAAGCAAAGGCCCTGCGGTGTCAAAAAGCCTTACATACAGGGAACAAAAACAGCTCATTGCAGTTGGAGCATAACAAGGAATGGGGGACAGGAGATGATGGAGATGTGTGGTAGACATGTCACTGGAAAGCTGGGCTCTGGTTGGGCTGGAATGGGCCCCGAATGCCAAGTTAGAATCCCGGATTTGACCTAGTAAGATGGGGACCCATTTAGAGAGGAGAGTGACTTGAGCAGCTTAGAGTTGAGAATAATCTTTCAGGCAGCAGTATGGAGGATAAATCTAGGAGGGAAACTGGAGGAGACAGGAAGGGGTGGTGACAGAAAGTGGGAGGAGTCACCATCCTCTGTTTCCTGTTTCGGGAAGGATATGCACCCCTAAGAATCTCCCTATCCTAAATGACCCATCAGCCTGTGTCTTGGCAGTGGTATGCTAGTATGCAATCAACACCTGCATATAAATTGGATTGTAAGGCTTCCAAGGAAATCATTGACAGAGAAGCCAGTATGCCCTTCCAAGTCAGAAAAGTCTAATGATAAAGTCAATTTTCCAAACACCTGCAAAGAATAAAGGAGCCACTCATAGCTGCAAGGAACTCTGGAGAGCATTTGGATTTTGCCTGGCTTGAGGGAGCTACTCATCCTCCACAGGGAGTAAACTTCATGGTGCCTGCTTGCCATTACCTCCCGCAGCTGTGAGGGTGACCTGGACCGATCATAGAATTTTATTTTCCCTACTGTGATTGAACCAAGTGGTGGGGTGTGTAGGCGAATGGGATCAATCAAGAGTGCTGCAAAATTTGACCTACGGATGGTGGGTCAGAGAGGGGCCCTGCTGGTGGCCAGCATTCCCGACATACATGGATAATGAACCTGAAACTGAAGCAACATTAAAGGAAACAGGACCAGAGATGGAGAAGGACAGCGTCTTGATTATATAATTGAGCCTAAGACATAGCTGAGCCTGAAGTCAGTTACATTTATTTGCAATGTATGTCTTCAATATTTTCAACAAATTGCAGTTGAATCTCATTGGTTTATGCAGATGTCAATCACTGAGGCCAATGGGATGAAATATGCTCGTTGGCCAGGTTTGAATCACATGGTCCCTTTTGGAGACCAAGAGCTGGGGTATGAGTGGGAGAGTCAGGACCACAACAGAATCATATAAACTGAAAGAAGGGGTGGGTGGTTTCCCAAACAAAGTCAAGGTCGTATGACCAGAAAAAAGAGAAATGGTTTCCAGGCATGCAAAATATAACAGATGTGCTCCAACACCTTTGACAATACACATGTTAAAATTACATCAATCTTTGAAACTCATCAGTCCTTGAGCTGGGTTATTTAGAGAGTAAGTAATTCCATGGAGAGCTCTTGGGATGGGAGGTATATGGCAAGTGGTTCTCCTTCATTTCGGTCCCTGTTTTCAACCGAATCTCATGGTCACTCTGCCCTATGGAAAGCCACTGGGTCAGCTAAAACACAGTTTTGTTTCTGTGAGCCTGAGGCCTCTGTTTTAACTCCTCATGACTTTTCCCTCATATTAGCATTCATGAACTCAAATTGTCAAAGAGTCTTGGGTAATTAGAGGCAATAAACAAATGCTAATTAGCACTCTGGCTCTACCAAGAGAATTCCACAGGCATAGACCGAAGCCCAATGTTCATGTTTTCAGAATTCCTTGAATTTCCACGTTCAAGAGGTTATGAATTTCTTTATGAAAGAAAGAGCTTGGAGACAGTGTAGTATTTATGAAAGGCATTACCCCTCCAGTTTGTAGACTTGCATTTCAATCTCAACTGGGCCACTTACAAGAACTATATCCATAGGCAAGTAACTTAACTTCTGTGAGTTTCAGTTTTGTCATCCATAAAATAGGAAGAATAATAATAATCTCTACTTTAATGCATTTTTATTATGTGAATGAAATAATGAATGCAATGAGTGCAGTGCCTGACACATGATAAGTGCTCAATAAATGAGAGTCTGTGAGTATAGGTGATATACAAGGAGGAAATTGGTGGTCGAACATGAAAATTGGGGTGTAGATTCTTCTCTGCTCCATTCATTCCCATCACCACTGTTTGGCTTGGAGCATCACACCTCCTCTCTGGTCCAGTACGTAATTCTCTCCAAGAGCAATTCCTTCTCTACTTTCTTTTTCCAAATCATTCTGTGTTAGTTACCTAAGATTGCCATAACAAACTGCCACAAAATTGGAGGCTTTAAACAACCTAAATTTATTGTCTTATATCTCTGTGTAGTCTAGATGTGTAAAATTGAGGCGTCCACAGGATTGGTTCCCTCTGGAGGTGCTGAGGGAGAATCCATCCCATGCCTCCCATCTAGGATCTGGTGGTTGCCAGCAACTCTTTGCATTCCTTGGCTTGTAGACACATCACTCTCACCTCTGTGTCAGCCTTCACACGGCCTTCTCTTCTCCTTCCTGTGTCTCCTCTTCTGTCTGTCAACCTCCCTCTAGGCTTTGCCCTTATAAGGACCTCTGTCATAGAATCTAGGATTTTAAGTTAATCACATCTGCAAACACCCTTTTTCTAAAATAGGTCATATTCATTGATTCTTGGACATATTTTTTTTTTTTTGCGGGGGGGGGGGGGATGGTACCTTTAAACCCACTATACATTCCAAACCCCACATCTTCACTTTATGGTCAGTCATCCTCACACACACCTCTATTGCTGGCATCACATCAATCCCAGGTTGAAAAGTCCACCAAGCCTTCTCATTTCGACCTAAAAGACTTCCAGCCACATAGTCTGCCACCTGAGGTCCTCCCAGAGGAGGCGTCAAACTTCTCCCTCCACACAGCTCATCCTGGAGGTGCTGAGCTGCCTGCTTCCTCACCCTGCCTCTTAGAATGTCCCTCCACCCATGTTCCCATCCTGGACTCTGAATTAGTTTTCTGTTGCTGCAGAGGAAATTGCCACCAACTTAGGGGCTTAAAAACAACATGAATTTACTTCTCGCTGTCTCTGTGAGTCACAAGTTTGGGCACAGCCTAGTTGAGCCTGCTGCTTGGGGTCTCACAAGTGTCATCAAGGTATCTGATGGCCAGGCTGTGTTCTCCCGTGGAGGTCTGACCAGGGAAGAATCTACTCCCCAACTCATTCAGGTGTTAGTAGAATTCATTTGCTTGCAGATGTGGGACTGAGGGCTCAGTGTTTTGCTCACTGTTGGCTGGAGGCCACCCACAGTTCCCTGCTGTATAGGGTTCCTCCATGTAGCTGCTCACTTCATCAAGTCAGCAAGGAGGAATTCTCATCGCAGGGAGGGCCTTGTCTCCTCTTTAAGAGCTTTCCCCTGATTAAGTTGGACCTACTCAGAATAATGTCTCTTTTACTGAACTCAAATTAAAAAACCTATTGAGACCTTAATTACGTCTGTAAAATCCCTTCCCTTTCGCTCTGTTATATTGCCTAGGATGAATCATAGGTCCTGCCAACACTCAAAGGGAGGAGATTGTATCGGGCATTAAAATCCAGAGGCTGGAATCTTGGGGCCACAGACTCTACCCTGCTTCCAAGGGAAGTTTCCCAATCTACCTCCCCATGAAGCCACTGCCGTTTCTATTTAGCTGGATCATGTCTCCCTCTTCCTTATTCCTGGTGGCTTCATTTTTACTCCTCTGTAGCACTAACTGATTAATTTATGAGGCAGCAACATGGCACCACATAGGAGTGAAAA
Source organism: Molossus molossus (assembly GCF_014108415.1). Classification (NCBI taxonomy): domain Eukaryota; kingdom Metazoa; phylum Chordata; class Mammalia; order Chiroptera; family Molossidae; genus Molossus; species Molossus molossus. Next base: position 112,884,266 of record NW_023425366.1, on the reverse strand, counting down.
ACAAGAACTTGGGAGTTAGACCATCTGGGTCCATCCTGGCTTCCGTACTTTCTATAAGTGTGAGCCTAGGCGACTCAACTTTCAAAGCTCAATTAAACAAACAAAAAAAGGAACATGCAAAAGAATCTATTTGTGAAACTATTATAATGGTTGAATGTGCTAATTTTGGTGATGTAATGACCAGTGTCTGGTTCACAGCAAGGATCCAGTATATGCTTATTTTGTCTAAGTCAGGATAGGCTAGGTTATATTGCAGTAACAAATAGCCCCCAGTCTAGAAACTTACTGGCTTAAAACAAATGTTCCTTTCTTCTACATACTGTGAGCCCACTGAAAGTTAGCAGAAGAATTCTGTGCATTTTAATCACTTAGGGTCCCCAGGTTGATGGAGCAACCATAACATTGAATGTTGCTGGTTGCTGGGGGTCACACCGTGCAAATGAATGGTCAACTCAAAAGGGAAAAAGGACACTGGTGCTCCCACCTCATTGGTCAGAATGAGTCACATGATCCTACCATGGAGCCAGGAGATAAAAACCTCTCAGGTACTAAAGAGAAGAGACCCACTTGTGAGTGCTCAAAACGTTATTTCTATTAATATAAACCTCATGTCCCCTTAAGGGGAATCATTCTTTATCCACAACAGCACCAATCACAGTGGCTGGCATATAGACAGAATTTAAGAGCAAAATGTTAGAAAACCTAACTTTAAAAATAGAAGTTTCAATGCATAGAAAAGAAGGCATGATCCTCTTTGTAATATAATTTGAGGAGACAATGAGGAGACAAAAATTTCCATCTATCCTTGAACCTGTCCTCTCTTTGCCTGCTACCATGTCTGGTATTTCTGTCAGGAGCTTGATCCGTGAGGGTCTTTAGAAGTGCATTGCTAACAGCCAAGGCGTTGCACTGCCTAGGCAGGGTAGGATATTTGCCAATACACCACCTACTCATCCAGGTTGCTACCGGGGCTGCTGTTCAATCCAACCAGCGTTTGCTGAGCTCACTGCCAGGCAGCATGTTCGAAGCCGGGACTGGTTCTACGTGGACCGGATCCTCAAAGAAGTCATCCTTTAGAAATCTTAAGAGCAGGGTCTGGGGAATGGGACAGACGACAGATACATTTCGAAGGAGGAATAATAACGCCAGCTAATAATTATAAAGTGCTTTCTGGGTACCTGGCTGAGCAAACCCAGATTGTGAGATTTAATCCTCAAAGCAGCCCGAGGAGGATGGCGACTGGAATTTCCTTTTACAACCGGCGGATGGAAAAGAGTTTCCACTCTCCTGTGATGGGTCCTCGCAGGAGGCACAAGTATAATAGTATCAGGACTCACTGAAGGAGGGGCAAGCAGTCAGAGAATTCGAGCTTTTCTGGAGCTGATTCTGATGGAAATCTTGCCTCAGCTACTCAAGCAGTGTGACTGTAGGAAACTTGCTTAACTTCTCTGTGCCCCCAAGTCTTCAACTGTAACTGAGGGCTCCTGAGTACCCCTCCCCAGGGCCTGGCCCGGATAACACTCCATCTCTGCCTCCTTCCTCTTCCCAAAGTGCAACACAGAGACGCCGAACAAGCACCCCCCCCCCCCCGCTAGAAATCAAGAAACTTTTGAATGAATGGAAAATATTTTTTTTTCAATAAGTTTTAAAAGTGATTTCCAGAGCCAAGTCATAGCCCCGAATAGGACTGCAAATGGAAGAGGTAAAGCTTTGGAAAACGAAAGCTATTAAAAGCTATTAAAAAGCTATATGGCCTTTTTTTTTTTTTTCCTTTAATGCAGAGAACACAAGTCCAACTGTTGAACATTAATATGGGAACAAGACTGGGCTCCAGCAACTGCGGGAATTGGACTCAAACCCCTGCAAACTGCCCAGTGCGCAGCTGCGGAGGCTTTTTTCCCAGCCCCGAGCCACACAGATGTGTGCGCGCGGCTGTTGGGGACTTGGCGTCAAGGAGCAGTGCAAAGAATTATTTGGAAAAGAAGAAAATCGGCAGAACACGAGGAAAAAAAAAGTAGACAAAAGGAGAGAGAAAACAGAACAAGGGAAAGACGGCCGGGAACAGGCCGCTTTTCTCGGCCTCACGCGGCTTTGGTGGCTTGCGGTAAATGAGTTTCTAATGATGTTTTCAAAAAGCGGGTCTTATTTAGAGGGACTGACGCAGCGCCTGCAGCTTCCTGGCCTGTGTCCTAGGGAACCCGATGAAAGCAGGAGGGAGAAGGCTTGGACTTGGGATTGCCAGTCTCTTTGTCCTCCCGGGAAGGGCGCCAGCCAAACGCCTCCCCTCCCCTCTCCCTGCACTGGGTATTCAACCAGCCCTACTATGTGCCAGCAATTCTGGCCTTCAAGGGTCACAGTCCCGTGTGGGAGTGAGACACAGACAGGGACAGTGCTGTGCTGATAAGCGGTTCTTTCATGCCTACTGTGTGCCAGGCATGGGGTTTTTTTGAACTAAGGAATGGAAGAATGTATGAAGGAGGAAAGGAAACATAAGCTGCTCTGTGGGCCCAGAGATGGAGCACCTCCACCTTTGGGGTGAAGAAGGGAAAAGGCAGGCTTCCTGGAGGAGGTGATGCAGTAGTATTCAGGAAAAGAAGACACAAAGGGGTGCCTGAGGCAGAAGGGAAGGAAGCAAAGGCATGAGGCCTGTCAGAGAGGACATTTCATCTAGGGAAGTTCAAGTTGTTGGATTTAGGTGGAGGATTTTAGAGGCAGGTGGTGGGAGATGATTTTAATAACCCTTATTGTGCACCTGGGGACATTTTACTATATCTAGAGACATTTTTGGTTATCACAAGTGTGTGTGTGGGGGTGCCTCAGGCATTAGGGGATATAGGACAGGGGTGCTTCTTAGCACCCTTCAGGGCACTAGATAGCTCTCCTTTCAAAGCCAGTACCTCTGGGGTTGAGAAACCTTGCTGTATGCCAACCTCATGCTGATCACTTTGTAGACTTTAAACCACTTTATCATCATCATAGCTCTGTGAAGTAGTGGGTTTATCCCCATTTCTCAGGCAAGGAAAATGAGGCTCTGAACACTTAAGGCACTTGCCTAAGATCTCACAGCTAGTAAGAGGCAAGGTGTGGATTTGAACTTAGGCAGCCAAGCTCTGCTCCATGCTAACAGCAACTACAGGTGGGAAATCCATTGGCCATATTGGAAAGGTCCTTGATGCTATGTTACAGAGTTGGGGTTATTTTTCAACTACAGACTTTTCACTTCCTCATTTACTAGAGCACTTTCCCCCTAAGAACCAGAGGCTTGAGTCAAATAAAATTCCCCCTTGTAAGCAGGGAGAGAGAGAGAGAGGGAGAGATCAAAGACATAGCAAAGAGTTTCGATGCACTCATCATATACCCCCCCACCCCCAGCCACTGCCCCAAGTCAGGCAAGCTGTGACCTATTACTAAATGCAACTGCAAAAGCAATTGCCCTGGTTTATTCAGAAACAGCCTTCAGATATAATTAATGGAAGTCTTTCCACATGGCTTCAGGCTGTCTCTCCTCTGTGGCAGGAATACCAAGTCCTGGTGGGTCTGTATCATGAGACTTCCTTGAAGCACTCATCACGTGCATGATTTCTCTGCAGTTCCTTGTGGAGGCGCAGTGTTCTCAACGCATGCTTGTTTTCCTCCTAATGAAAGCACAGCATCCCACCTCCCGTGAGCACTTGGGCCAGCACAGCATGGAGAGGGGGAAGCTGCCTCTGGCCTCACGGCAGCAGAACCAAGCTCAGAGTATTTGCAAACAGACATCTGGAAAACTCGGGTTCAAGACAGTGCCCACTGCCACAGCCCTGAATTGGATGCCAGCTTCTGGGCAAGACCTTCTCTTGCTGACATCCCTTGTCTTTACCACAGTCCAGTGGGACAGGAACTAACCTGCCCATTGAACAGATGAGAAAACCAGTGCTTAAATATCTAAGAAATGACAGAGCTGGAATTCAAACCCAGGCACTGGGCTTAGTACAGGTGTAATAAAATAACTTGTGCATTTATTTTTTTAAATGGCTTTAGAGTAGAAACTCTTTTTGGTTTTGTGTCCTATACTTAGTACAGTGACTTTGCCCAATAAAGATTAAATCAACCACAAAAGCAAACATATCACAGACAAATGACCCTTACAGGGATACTCTTGACTCTTATGTCATTCATTTTTCTATAAAAAACTTTCATGGGGTGATAGCTTATAGTGGGCTTCCTCTATTTGCAAATCATTTACAAGAAAAGCTCTGGAGAGAGTCAGGTTTGGGTTTGAAACAGACTATGTTACATAGGGCAAGTGAATTCACCTCTCTGAGCCTCTGTTCCATTGCTTGTGAATGGGGATAATAACACCCACTTCACAGAGCTGCTGCGAGAGTAAATGAGCCAAGAACAGAGGAATTCTTATATTGAACATTTGGTACACACATGAGGTGATCACTTAATTCCCCAGTCATTTTTTTTAATGTTCTTCCTCATTTCAACACTAACTTAAGTTTTATTTTATCATTGATAGTTGCTGCAAATTAGGCTCAGAGAGGTTAGCAACTTGCTTGGAGACACATAGCTAGAAGGTGGCACCGCTGAGACTTAACAGGCAAAACAGTCGAACTCCAAGTTTGTCCCTTTCTTATGTACCTTGATGTCTTTTAGGAGGGCTTGAAAATCTAGGATTTGGATTCCAAATTAGAGTTTTAATGGGGGGGAGTAGGGGGATGAGGAAAGTATTTAGAATGGATGGGAAGTGGAAGAGGAGAGATCTTACTTTTGAATGTGAGCACTGATAGGTCTGAATCTGAAGAAAGCTGGTTCTGCTTCAGATGTGTTGCGTCTGGGGTTTTATTCCCTCGAGACAGAGAGTACATCACATCACATCCCTTCTCTGATGGGAAGAGATCATGGAACAACCAAAAAGGGACAGACTGGGTGAACACAGAAGTATGTATGTCCTGGAATGAAACACTGATTTGCAGCCTAGAGGGAAAACAGAGGGGCTAAGGGTTTAAAGGGTTGGTCTGTAGGAACTTGTATCCAGAACATATAAAGAACTCTTACAAATCAATAAAAATCAAATAGCCCGATTTAAAAATTGGCCAAAGGAGTGCAATAGACATATGTCTAAAGGTGACATACAGATGGCCAATAAGCACATGAAAACATGCTCAACATAGTCAGCTGTCGGGAAACACAGATCAAAACCACAGCGAGATACTACTTTACACTCATAAGGATGGCTAAAATAAAACAGACAATAGCAAGTTTTGGAGAGGAGGTGGGGAAATTGGAATCTGTACATGTTGCTGGTAGAGATACAAAATGATGCAGGCACTTTGAAATATAGTATGACCATTTTTAAATTCTCAAAATTTTAAATATAGCCTTCCCATATGACCTAACAGTTTCACTCTAGGAGAACTGAAAACATATTCATACCCAAACTTGTACATGAATATTCATAGCCACATTATTCATAATAACCCAAGTTTTTTTTTTCACAAAAGGCAAATTTATTGAGACAAAAGTAGATTAGTAGTTGCCTAAGAGATGGGGTGAAGGAGGAGTTGGCCAATGACCACAAATGGCCATAAGGTTTCTTCTTGGTGTGAGGGCAATATTCCAAAAGTATATTGTGGTTATTATTGTATCATTCTGTGAATATACTGAATATCATTGCATTGTTCACTTATAAGGAGTGAATTGTAGGATGTGTAAATTTTATCCTAATGAAGCTGTGCAAAAGATGACTGGTCTGTTTCCCTGGCTAGTGAGGGTCAACCACTGAACCCCAAGCAGACTGGGTTCACTCACTTACCCACAGCACAACTTACTTCAGTAGGAGGGACAGAACAAACAAGTGCTGGGGAGGATGTGGAGAAAAGGGAACCCATTTGTCTCATGGGTCCCAGGCACCTCACTTGGGAAAAACTAGGAATGAGGGGTTGCCAGCTTTGTTGCTGACAGGGGCGGTACCGACAATAGCTCTCTGGGCTGCATCAGTCACTGGCCAGCCTGGAGGCAAGAGGGGACCCGCCTCTGATAGCATCTTAAGTGTGATTAAGTCAGCAATATGTCCAATGTGTCTGCTGCATTTGTACCACAGCTCCCTGTGCTTGGCCAGCCATTAATCCAGAACAAACTTGGCAGGATTGGGCAGCCAACTAATTAATTGTTGCATCAATAAAACCCAGGTTTGGCCATCTCATGATGAATTACATAGTTTAAATGAACTTAAAAGCTTCATTGAAGAAAGAAAATAAAGAAAATCAATATAGGAGAATTTTCTCAGCCAGAGAGTCAGCATTTCTCATGGATGAGGTCAGGAAGATGAGCACCTATCACATGGTGTTTATCATTGACAACCATCCAGATTTACATGCGGGAGTTTAAGACAAAAAAAGCACAATACTGCAGCCTCAGAAGTAGTAGACTGTGGTTGGCACAAAGCCCAGACTTCGGATTCTGCAACACCTTGGTTCAAATACCAGATGCTCCACTACCTAGACATGAATTTGGGCAAGCCACTCAACCTGGTCCTCAGTTTCTCTTATTTGCAAAATGGGGATAATAATAGGACTGATATCTTAGTGTTGTTAGGAAGATTCAATTAGATGAAATGGAGTAATATTGCAGTTCTTGCTGAGTAGGTGTTTAATAAGGTTTGCTATGGATCATGTCACATTTTTCTCTTGTTACTGTGTTTCCAGAAGCAGAAGCATCATTTCCATCTTCTGCCATGGTTTTATTTCTGAATTTTCTATTCTTTCCATTGATCTACACATGTCAGTCCCTTTGCCAACCCCATACTGTGGTTGATAGTCTTTTCAAAATATTTATTCTTGACAGTTTTACAGATGTCCTCCATTCCCCACCCCTCTCTGCCTCCCTCCACCCAACCCCCACCCCACCTCAGGCTTTCATCACACTGTTGTCTGTGTCCATGGACAATGCTTATATGCATATATAGTCTTTGGTTTATCTCTTCCCATCCCCCCAACCCCTTCCCTCTGAGATCTCAGTCTGTTCCCTGCTTCCATGTCTCTGGCCTATTTTGTTCATCAGTTTATTTTGTTCACTAGATCCCACGTATAAGTGAGATCATATGATACTTGTCTTTCTCTGATTGGCTTATTTTGCTTAGGATAATACTCTCCAGGTCCCTCCATGCCATCTCAAAGGGTAAGAGATTCTTCCTTTTTATAGCCACATAGTACTCCGTTGTGTAAATGAACCACAGCTTTTTTATCCACTCATCTACTGATGGACACTTGGGCTGTTTCCAGATCTTAGCTATCGTAAATAGTGCTGCTATGAACATAGTGGTGTATATATTCTTTCTGATTGGTGTGTCAAGATTCTTAGGGTATATTCCCAGAAATGGGGATTACTGGGTCAAATGGCAGTTCAATTTTTAATTTTCTGAAGAGACTCCATGCTGTTTTCCACAGTGACTGCACCAGTCTGCATTCCCACCAGCAGTGCACGAGGGTTCCCTTTTCTCCACACCCTCGCCAGCACTTGTTTGTTGATTTAATGATGGTAGCCATTCTGGAAGGTATTAGTATAGTGAATTTTAAAATTGGGTGGTATCATTCTTTTGACATTGTTCTTTGTTTCCAAATTATTTTGTTGGTCGAAAGATTATTTTTAGGAAGGCTTTTTTTTTTTTTTTTATTTAAACTATAGATTTAATTTCTTGTATATATCTATGTCCATTCAAGTTATCCTATCTGGATGAATTTGGTAGTTTGTACTTTTTAGGAAATTGCCCCATTTCATCTAAATGCTTGCATTTCTGTGTATATAACTGTTTGTAGGGTATCCGCATTAGCCTTTTAATAGCTGTGGGGTAATAGCATTCCTAACATTGATAATTTGTGTCTTCTCACATTTCTCTTTTTCATTCTTGTTGGAGGTTTACCAAATTCATTTATTTTTTCTGAAGAACCAGTGTCTTTTGGTTTTATAGATTTTCCATACTCCTTTTCTGTTCTCAAGTCCATTGATTACTACTTTTCTCCTAATCACTTCGTTGTAGAAAGCAAATACAATAACATTGTTCAGTTTGCTTCGGGATAGATATTTGGCTCATTATTTTCAGATTTCTTAAAGTGGAGGCTTAGATGGCTGATTAGAGACCTTTCTTATTTTTTAATGTAAGCAGTTAATGCTAATAAATTTCTCTCCAAGCACTACTCTGTTTTCATTCCACAAACTGTTACATTCTATATTTATTTTCATTAGTTTCAGATATTTTGTGATTTGTTTCATAATTTCCTCTGAACGTTGGAACCTTTTTTGGTCTCTCATTTTAGTTTATAAATTGTGGTTTTAACTATATCTGTTGTATATACATATTTTTGCGATGGTTGCTCTAACAATGCTTAACTTTTCACAAATCTATTTAGAGTCAATTCTTACCACTTCAATTGGAATTTAGAAATATTACCACCATAGTGTAATATGTTATATATATGTAAATATACATGAAAAATTCCATGACTCAATGTTATATTTGCTTCCAATAAATATATTTTGAAGAATTCTAACTGAGAGAAGTTTTTTATATTTGCCCAGATATTTACCATATAAGTTGTTCTACCTTCATTACGAAGATTCTGAGTTTCTTCCCGGTGTGGTTTCTCTTAGCCTAAAGAGTTTCCTTTATCAGTTCTTTTTGGGAAGATCTGCTGGCAACAAATTCCATTATTCTTCCTTCATATAGGCTTTGTAGGGTGCCAGGTGAGTACTAGACTTATTGAGAGGGATCACTTCATAAATTATATAAATAGCTAATCTCTATGTTGCACACCTACAACAAATATAAAATAATATCGACTGTCAACTATAATTGAAAAATATAACAAATAGTTTTAAAAAAAGAATGTCTATCTTTCACCTTTATTTTATTAATTAATTAATTAATTAACTAACTAATTAATTTAATCCTCACCTGAGGATTTTCCCATTTATATTCAGACAGAGTGAAAGGGAGGGAGGGAGAGAGAGAGAAAGAGAAAGAGAGAAACAAGATGGAATGTTGTTCAAATCTTATCAAGAATGTTGATGTTTTTGCTTTAGTGGACAATTGACCCCATTGGGTTGAGGCCACACGTTTCTACTGCCCTTTTCCAGGTTGTCATTTTAGTGCTTCTTCCACTCTGAAAGCCTTTGCAGTGCTATCTGGACTTGGTCCTTGCATGCGTGCCCCCCATCGGTCAGTCTGGGTCCAGCCCGGGGTCTGTTTCACTGCAAAGTAGCAGCTCCATGACACGTACAGCTCAGGGATGAGCCCTGTGTTTCAAACAACAGTATGGAGACATTTTTTCTGAGCTTCTACCTTCTACCCTGTGATCTCTATACTTTTTGATTCTTTGGTTCTACCCATTTTGGTACTGAACACCCCATGTATGGGGTCAAGCAGTATGAGGATAGAGAGGAAAAGAGTAAGTTTTTGTCTCACCTTCTTGGGACCACAGCTTCTTCAATGAGAAACCCAGCTCCATTCTCAAGAATTGTAGGCTCCCTGCTGCTGATACCCCTTTCCTGTCCCTGGAGCCTGAGCTAAAGGACATTTCCTGGAGCTCCCTCTGTCTTCACTGATGCCCATGTCTTGGTTTGGGGGCTACTTGGAGTCCAGGCCAGGGAATATGAGAGGAAACAGAGCTAAACTTACTGGTGATCCTGGGTGCTTCAAATCTTCGTCTTCCCTTCAACCTGCCGGTTGCATTTTACTTCTCAGAGTTCTCAAAGGCTGATCCATACATGTGCCGGTTTTACAGCTGTATTCAGTCGAATAGGCAGGGTGCCTATCTTATCCAGAAATGGGACAATCTTGCTGCTGTTGAAACATGGCTATATTCTTATAGACTAGAAATAGTTAAGGGCTTATTCATTAAAGTCAGAGTAACTCAAGTTTGAAAACTTCTTACCCTATAGATTTGCCCACATAACTTGTGAAATAAGTATTACCCTTTCTTCTGAGGGCTTACATACATTAAATAAATTCCCTAAGAGCACACAGCTGGTAATTAGCATAAGCAGGACTTGAACCCAGTGTGTGCTAGCTCTAGGGCTCATTCGTCTTGATATCAGTACCATGTGCTGATATCATATCATTGTTTTATTACCTGCAAGCATAGAGTTTATGCTTTCCTTTCTCAGATAATGTTGATTGACGGCAGCCCTTGAGTGTTGGAATTAGATCATCAAGTCCCAACGCAATTTTGTTCAATAAAACAGTAAAAACTGAAGATAATTCATTGCTTTCTAAGTCTTTGTTCTTACACGGTGATTTGTGAAGGGAATGGCCACCTTCTCTGACTTTATGCCTTATCCTTTGAAAAGGCAGTAGCCAGAGAATTGGCTGTCTTCACTCCAGTTTTACAGATAACCACTTTGGAAAAGAGACAGTGCTGAGGCCACTCATGTCAAATGCAGGTAACTTAGTTAAGGAAAAATAATCCATTTTGCACTTGTGAAAATGAGAGTCATGTAGCTAGCAGCTGAGACCCAGAGGAATTCAGTAATTACTATACAGTCTGTCTCTAGAAGACATCTTCCCAATAGCTTGGCTCCCTTTGGAGCTAAAGTGTCTGATAAATATTAGTCAGTTTTTGGAGAAAAAGTGTGAATTCCCCCAAGCATCTTTCTGACCCACTGGAATACCTCAATGAGTTGATAGCTTTTCATCAGATACAAAGAAAGTCCTATTATATTCAGACCACAGAGAAAGTGGTGGCTAAAATGACTAAGGAGATAGGATGGAAAGCTCTAACCTTCTTGGAGAAGATGGTGGGGCTCTGAAGTCTCTCAGTAAATTTTAAATCATAAATGCAGAGGGATAGAGAATAAAAACAGAAGTCAAGAGAGTGCATCTGTTGGGATTCTTTTAGTTGGTGGTGTCAGAAACCATCTCAAATTAGGCTAAGGAGAGGTATAAAAATGTATTGGCTTAAAAAATGATTAGCTTAAGTCAGGGCACTCAGCAACCTCAGGAATCTCTCCTCTGTGTTGGCTTTATTCTCAAGATGACTGTCCACGTAGGGTGGCAAGGATGGCCACCAGCAGTTCCCGACTCCCATCCTAACTCTTCAGCAAGCTCACTGGAAAGATAGCATGTTTTTCTCAATCATCTCAGAAATAGCTTTAGGACAGATCTCAATGACTCTTTTTTACCTAACTTGGGTTATATGTCTACTTTCCAGCATCACTGTGGTCATGAAGATGCATTTCTCTGATTGGCCAAGCGTGGACTATTTGGTCATTTCTACAGATCCCTAGGAATCACCAGCTCAACCTAAATCACAGGGACTGAGAGATGAGAAGAGATGTCATTCAAAGGGAAATCAAGGTCTTGTTGCCAAATGAATGGAGAGGGCAATGGATGATAGGTAGGAAAATAAGATAAAAGACAAAAGAAAGGAAGGAATGGAGGAAGGAAGGAAGGAAGGAAGGAAGGAAGGAAGGAAGGAAGGAAGGAAGGAAGGGAGGGAGGAAGGAAGGAGAAAAGGGAGGACGAGAGGGAGGGAAGAAAGAAAAGTATGTCCGCTACATCTATTTGTCCAGTACTGACTCTGACATTTACTAGTTTTCTGTGACTTTAAGCAAATCCTTGTCTTTCTTGATCTTCTATTTCTTCATGTACAAAAATGAGGGATGTGGGCAATGTGTCTAAGATCATTTCCAGTTCTAAATAGTCTCTGATTATGAATCACGTACATTCAGATGCTTCTCAAATCTCATATCATAGCCTGGGAGCTCAAAGGAGCACCACACCTGGAGGAGGCAGTTTTTGGAAAAATACAAGAACTGGCTTCCTCACAGAACTTACTGTTTGAAGAACATAGATGCTGGAGCCTATTGTTTAGTGTGCAGTCCAGATCACAGCCTTGACAAGTACTGAAGCCTCAGTGCCTGACATGCACGATGGGTATTTTAAAAATGCCCACCTTACAGTATTGTAATGAGAAGGGTGGCAGGCAGAAAGATGGTCCTAGGATTCCCACTCCCGGCATCCACACCCCTGCACCATTCCCTCCTGAGTGAGGTAGAGCCTGCGACTTGCTTCTATGCAACAGAATATGGCAGAGTGATGGGATGATTACTCCCGTGATTGTGTTACATTGTATAAGACTCCAACTCAGCCAACTGGCGCTGGAGATGCTACTGTCCCAGTATGAGAGCAGAGGGCCATGATAGAGCCAGAGGGCAGCCTCTAGGAACGTATTTAAAGAGGTCCCTGGTTGCCAGTGGCAGCAAAACAGGGACCTCAGTCCTCCCACTACAAGGAAATGAATTCTGCCGAACAACTCGGGGGAAATCTGAAGTGGATTCTCCCCCACACTGTTAAGCCTTTAAATCAGCAGTTCTCAACCTGTGGGTTGCGACCCCTTTGGGGGTTGAATGACCCTTTCACAGGGGTCACCTAAGACCATCGGAAAACACATATTTCCGATGGTGATTCATAACAGCAGCAAAATTACAGTTATGAAGTAGCAACAAAAATAATTTTATGGTTGGGGGGGTCACCACAACATGAGGAGCTGTATTAAAGGGTCGCGGCATTAGGAAGGTTGAGAACCATTGCATAGAAAGGCAGCTTAGCCATGGCCTCCAGTGTGCTGAGTAGGGGAACCATCTAAGTCATGCTTAGTTCCCACCTAACTCATGGAAAAGGGGAGATAATACACATTTGTTGTTTTAAGCTGCTAAAATTATTTCTAATTTGTTATGTAACAATAGAAAACTCATACAAGGGGTAAATGAGATAATGCATATAAACTTAGCTTGGTGCCTGGGTAAGTATTCTGTCTTAACTATTCTTAATATTAGAATGAAAGAGTAGATTCAAGATAGCACAAGGCTATGCATCTCCCTATGTCTATCAGAGATAACCTCCTGGGCTGGATGGACCCCAATCTGGGGCCATGCTTCCATTCTAAAAGTGCCATCTTTGCACTTATACAGCCAAATGATGATCAAGCTGATGCACCATTTATTTGAATTGCAATTTATACTCATCCAATTTCAGCAGAAACTAGTTTAGGAGAATGGGGCTGATACAGAGTATCAGTGTTGGAAATGCATTGCACTTACCCAGTAATGAGGCGAGAGCAGGTAAGGATGAACAGGTGTTTCAAACAACCACAGTTTAAAATTCTAAAATTGGGTTCATCCAGGCTTTGGAAACTGAGAGAAAGGAAAATAACACTTACCTAGTACCTGCCAGATGGTCTCAAACACATTGTTGCCTTTAATACAAATAGTCTATAGGAAAAAAAAGATTTTTTTCCATTTCATAGGTGAACAGGTGAAATTAAAGAAGGTGAGTTCAGAGAAGTTAGGTGACATGCCCAGGGTCAGCCAGGTCTAACCCACATCTGTCACTGACCTTGATAAGTGTGAGAGTCCCTGGCATCTACCATGATGAAAATAGTATTTGTATGTGAAAGAAATCTAGCCCACAAAGGAGGGGAAGGAGAATGAATGAGTAGGACATGGATCTGAGCAGTCTTCATTTGAAAACATTGACATTTGGCTTAAGGTGTGCCAAGTAATATGTTTCGGTGGTGGTGGGGGGGGGGATTGTAAAAACCTTAAGGCAGATAACAGGGACATATAACCACTCCTGAACCCCCTCATGGGAGAAAGGAAATAAAAAGCAAACACTATACCTTCTTCCTTTTAAAATATTTTTGTGGCCTGGCTGGTATGGCTCAGTGGTTGAGCATCAACCCATGCACCAAGAGGTTACCAATTTGATTCCCAGTCAGGGCACATGCCCAGGTTGTGGACCAAATCCTCAGTGGGGGGCATGCAGGAGGCTGCCAGTCAATGTTCTCTCTCATCGATGTCTCTATCTCTCTCTCCTTCTCCCTTCCTCTCTCTAAAACCAATAAAGAAAAATTTTTTTTAAAAATTTATTGTGGTAAGAATACTTAATATGAGATCAACCCTCTTAACAGATTTTCAAGTGTTCAACAGTTTGTTTTCTGTAAGTACTGTGTTGTAGAGCACATTTCTAGAACTTACTCATCTCATGTGACTACGTTAATACCCGTTCATTAATCCCCATTGCCCCTCCCCCAGGCTCCGGCAACCTCCATTCTGTTCTGTTCTTCTCTGAGCTTGACGATATTAGATATCTCATATAAGTGGAATCATGCAGTATTAGTCCTCCTGTGATTGGCTTCATACACCTAGTCCTCAACGTTCATCCATGTTGTCACACATTTCAGCGTTTCCTTCTTTTTAAGGAGGAATAACACTCCAGTGTATGTATATACCACTTTTCCTTGACCCATTCATTCATGGATGGACATCCAGGTTGTTTCCACACTTTGGCTTTATTCCACACTTTACTGGGAACAATGCTGCAGTGAATGTAGGTGTGAAGATGTCTCTCTGAGATCCCGGTTTCAATGATTTTGGATACATCCCCAGAAATGAGATTGTGGGATCATTTGGTAGTTCTAGTTTTAATATTTTTGTGGAAACTCCATATCATTTTCCATAGTGGCTACACCATTTTTGGAACCAGCTATATGCAGGGTTCCATTTTTTCCACATCCTCACCAACACCTGTTGACTTTTTAAAGAATATAATGACCATCTTAACCTGTGTGAGGTAATATGTCATTGAGGTTTTGATTTGCAGTTCCCTGTTGAGTAGTGACATAGAACATCTTTTCATATACCTGCTGGCCATTTATTCTTTGGAAAAGTGTCTGTTCGAGTTCTTTCCCCATTTTTTTTTTTAATACATGCTCCTGGCGGGAACCGAACCTGGGACTCTCTGGTCTGCAGGCCGATACTCCAATTGCTAAGCCAAACTGGCCAGGGCTCTTTTCCCATATTTTAATTGGGTTGTTAAAAGAACACAAGCAGCCCAGGTTGGTGTTGTTCAGTGGTTAGAGTGGCAGCCTGCACACTGAAGGGTCACAGGTTTGATTCCTGGTCAAAGGCAAGTACCTGGGTTGCAGGTTCGATCCTCGACCCCAGTCGGGATGCATGTAGGGGACAAATGATTAATGTGTTTCTCTCACATCAATGTTTCTCTCCCTTTCTATCTCTCTTCTCCTTCCTTCCTTCCTTCCTTCCTTCCTTCCTTCCTTCCTTCCTTCCTTCCTTCCTTCCTTCCTTCCCTCCTTCCTTCCATCCTCCCTTCATTCTTCCCTTCATTCCTTCTACTCTTCCTTAAAAAAATAAGTGAAAAAATATCCTCAGGTGAGGATTAACAAAAATAAAAAAAGTAAAAAATAAAAAAGCACAAGCAACAAAAGCAAAACTAGACAAGTGGCACTATATCAAACTAGAAGGCTTCTATCACAGGAAACAACCAATACAGTGAAAGGCAACCCACAGAATGGGAGAAAATATCTGCAAACTGTATTTTTAATAAAAAGTTAGTTTTCAAAGATATTTTCCATTTCTAAAGAGTGGACATTAATCATTTTCTTGGTAGCCTCTACATTGATTTTTTTTTTCTTCTAATAGTTTAAAAATTGACCACTGAAAATTGAAATGCCAGAGGCTGCCAGTGTGTGTGTGTGTGTTTATTTTTTTACATTTTATTTTGTATTAAAACATTTCTATCCTAGCTTGTTCCAAATAGAATGTGAGGCAAGTTGAAAGCTATATACACTATTTCAGTTATAATAAATTATAACTAGTTAATTAAGAGGATACAACTATAAAAAGCCCCAACCCAATAAATAATGAAGTGAGGGAGAACCAGGAGCAAGAATGTTACACAAAATTCATGCTTGCTGGGTGGGTGGGGTGGGGTGGGGGGTGGCCACACATCTGCTTCTGCAACCTCCTGGCATCTGGCTAGAAGAAGCATGGACTCTTAGTTATAAAAATTGCATGTCTATACATAGAAACAAATAATGGTGGCAATGAGCACTTATCATGCACAGTTAAATACCAGATCTCTACATATACTATCTCACCTAATATGCACAACAAACTTATAACCTAAGTATTAGTATTAGTATTAGTATTAGTATTAGTATTAGTATTAGTATTAGTATCTACTGGTATTAGTATGTGAAGTATTAAGTGTTATCCTCCATGTTTGAAGATAAAAGAGAGAGGTCCAAGTTGACAGAGCTAAATAATGGTGAGGACGACATTCCCGACTAGGTCTGACCTCTCCGGCACCTGCCCCTCCCATCACCTCTGCTACGTGTTCCTGCCGCAGATGCTTTGGAGACGTGCAGATGAAAACTGCCAAACATGTCTCTCCTGTGTCTCACCTCATCCCTAAACACAAGTGGGTGACACCATATCAAGGTCAAGTTTGGTACGAAGGCATCCAGCAGGGAGGGATCCCAGACATGACAGGTTGTTATTGTTTTGTTTTTTAAAACATGTTGATGTAAAACAGAGAAACTTCTAGCCCACAACTCTGTGACCAAAGTCCCAGAAATCAAAGTCCACACTCTCCCTCGCAGTCTGACTAACGAACTCCTAAGAGGTCAGCTCTGCTTCACTTAACACCTGCGAGGAGGTAATGAGCTGCAGCCTGGGCTGAAGTAATCAGCCAGGTTAGAAACAGGTTGGTCAGAGCCGGCCCGTTTCCACCAGACTCAGCTGCTGAGAACAAAGGGATACAGATAGGGAACCAGCAAAAGGGAATTTGAGGTGGTGAGATGTGTTTGGGAGGCTGTGAATTTCAATTAAGCACAGTCTTAATTCGGACTGAAACAGCTAAAAAAAAAAAATCTTTGTGTACTCCCATAAGTACCTGCACAGTCTTGGCCTGATCCTAGACCCCAGTACTTTTCAACCATTTATTTATGAAATACCAACAACTCTGAAGCAGGCAGGCTCTGGGGATACAGAGTGGAGGTCCCCTTCCAGGGTGTCTGGACTCCGTCCCTCCACTGGGCTGCTGAGGAAAAAGATCTCAGGAAGAGACAGTGGAATAGGCTATGTCCCCGTGGATGAAGATTAAGATGTCCAGCTTCCTTGAGTGCCTTACACTTGCCATCCTTAAACCTACCTGCCCCAGATCCCGGAGGATGAGGGACTAGCCTCCCCAGTGTGTGTGTGTGTGTGTGTGTGTGTGTGTGTGTCACTAAGTCTGGAACTGGACTCCAGTTCTGTGTGTCTGTAAAGCTCATTTTGTTCCAAGCATCTCAGGGCTCCTTGACCAGACAATCAGGAGGTCGACATCGGTGATCCAACAGGTGCATTGAAAAGGCCTCTCTTGGGTTATTCTTCACCTTCTCCTTTCTTGGGCAAATTGCAAATGAAATAAAACCCCTGACCTTTGTTATACAAATGTGATGTGTGGTTAGTATACCAGTGGTCATTTTTACTGGCCCCTTGCCTATTCAAATCCCAGTGGCGAGTAGAGATTGAGCCAGCAACCTCCAAAATGCAGCCAAGAATCCAAAAGCAATGTCACCAATGTTGCTCAAAGCCAACTCTAGCCTCTGACATCTGCATTGGAGGCAAGTTAACTCACACTTTGCACCCAACTAAAGAAAGAAACACAGGGAAGCAGGTGGAAGAAGGGAGGGCAGCTCACAGCCCCACTGTGAAGGACACAGAAAACCATGAAGAACAGACAGAGCTCAAAAAACTCATTCCTAAAATTTAGCCCACTCAGCCTTGGATATTTCTGAAACCTCACAGTATCACTGAACTTGGTGAAGTTCCCAGAGGCGCCATGTGCTCAAGGATATTAATAAGTCAGAGTTACCTGGGCATAACATTGCTTACATCAAGGTTCAGTATTAATTCAACAGGGAAAAAAAATCAAGACATGGTCCCCCTATAATGTTCCCCCTACTTACCAACGTTCTGGTAAAAAGCATTTGACATTATCTCAAGGAAAATGGCCAGGAATGGCTAGGTATTAACATAATTGATTTTCCTTTCATTTCTATGGGCATTTCTATTACCCCAATTAATTGCTTTAAAATACCTATGTTATTTCCATTCATCCTTCAGAAAGGTGCTTAGCCCCATCAATTATGAAAAATATAGATTAACAAGGCATCTTCAAAGTAGAGTACTGAATGTAATGAGGGGTGTAAACTTTGGGGGCATTAAATTATAGTATTATCTCTGGGACAAAATCTTCCTCAAAGAGCCCTGTTTTTCCTTTTCTTTGCAGAACTCCTGTGTCCTTTGACTAGGCAGAGCAGACCCCTTCAGTATTCAGCTGAGCAAGGAACACCCAAGCACCATCCATCATTCAAACAACATTCTTCTCTTCCAATTAATTCCACAGCCTCTTGATGACCTTGCATTCACAGCTCAAAAATTCTTCCAGAGATTTCTGCCACCTCTTCCCCCAACCCGTATTCTAAAGCCACCATTTTAAGGATGTGTCTCCATAAATGAAGGCCAACAATACAATGAAATTGGAATTGACATGGAGGTTACATGCAGCCTTGTTGTTGGCTGAGCTAATGCTGACCCAGAGGGAAGTACTGGGCAAAATGCAGATCTGTGATGTCTGTTACCAAAAAAAGAGTTTTCGTGTCTTTCTGGGGTTCTTAGAGCTAGAAAAGATCGTTGACATAATCTTGTCAGCTATCAGTGAGTGCAAGGCGAGGCTTTGAGGAATCCCGTAGAATGAGGTGGAGTTTGAGTTCTGTAGGTGGGAGGAGTTGGAGAGAGTCACACAGTGAGAGGTGGTCAGACCCCAAATCTCCAAGGAGCTGGTGTTTTCATCCAAGGACCTTTGATTTTACCCTGAAAGCTGGGTACTGATATACTGAGATCTGTGTTTTGAAAGGTCACGTTGGCGGACATGAATAAAATGAAGCCAGTTAGGAGACAGGGAGATCTTAAAGTTCCAGAGTCTGGTCTAATGTCACAGAGAAAATTAGGGATGAAGAAAGGGCTTGTATGGGGACAGGAGGACGCTGGCTAGCTTACTAAGGCCAACAACCCATCCCACCTGCTCATTTCACAGCTCTATTCCGTGCCTGCAGTTCACCTTCCTTCATAGCCCTCCCTCGTGACTTCCAGAGGTCCTAATTCATTGGGTGTCCTCCTGCAGGTGTTGACCTCTTCTGATTTGCCTAAGCTAGGACCTCCTGGGTCACTTTCCTGGCTGAACTCCACATTCACCTCTCTAACATTATTCTGTGGCCTAGGCCCTTTCAACACTAATACAACTATGCTGACCTTTCTGTTCCTGAAAATGCCAAGCTCATTTCTGCCTCAGGACCTTTGCACATACTGTCACTGCTGCCAAGAATGTGCTTCTACCTCACTCTTCATCTGCAAATGCTGCCTCATCCTTCAGGGCTCAACTAATACCATATCTTTAAAGCAGACTTTCCTGATTAGACATCACCATCCTCTAGCTAATTAGACCTTCCTTTTTCTTTTTCTTTTCCTTTTTCTTTTATTGATTTTAGAAAGAGAGGAAGAGAGAAGGAGAGAGAGAGAGAACCATTGATAAGAGAGAGCATTGTTTGGCCGCCTCCAGCATGCCCCGCACTGGGGATCGGGCCTACAACCTGGGCATATGTCCTGACTGGGAATCGAACCAGCAACCTCTTGGTGCATGGGTTGATGCTCAACCAGCAAGCCACACTGGCCGGACCCTTTTGTTTTTTTAATAGCAGTTTTTACAATCTGAAATGATGTAACTAGTCTATGTTTAACAACAGTCCTCTGCAGTAGACTCCATGACAATGACTGGATCCATTTTTCAAGTCTGTATCCCTACATTTGTCCCAGTGCTTGGCATAGAGTTGATGGTCAATGAATATTTGCACAAACGCTCTGGGTCCAACTTACAGCCTTAATTCTATTCCTTCTTTGTCTGATATACACCAAATCATAGGAAATGAGTTTCTCGAATATTAGAACAGTCCTGTTAGAAAGGAACCCTATTTAGTGACCTTGGAATCCCTTAGACCTGGGTTCAAGTCCTAGCTCTACCTCTGGGTGGCTGAATGGCCCTGGGAACATTACCTAATTTGAGACTCAGATTTCTCAGGAGAAGAATGTAAATCTTCAGTTTGTTCATAGTGTTTCTCTGAGACCCAAATAAAAATATATATCCATTCCTTGGACAGCACTTGGTGAACATGAGTGCCCTTCCTGGCTACAAAGCAAAAGCTGTGATTGGACAGCAAATAGCTTCTATTTGGTAGAATGAAACATCTTGCAATATTGACCAGAACTCGAAGCATTTTTCTTTTCTATCTGGAAATAAAATAATATTTTAATTCAGTTCCACTTAAAAAAAAATAAAAGCAGTTTTCTCGCATCCACAATGAGCCCACTAACCACATTTTCACACACAGAAAGCTTAAGTACAGTCCGCTGGTTTACATGTCTTTGTAGAACACATTTATGTTGGGGGGAAGTATATTGACTTAGTTAACTGGGCATATTTGTGACTTCTGCATCTGGGTTTGAAGCCTGACTGTGCCACTCATGACCTAAAGGACCTCAGGAAAGGTCCTCAGCTTCTCTGAGCCTGTTTCCTCAAATGCGAAATGTAGCTGATCACTGGCAGCCTAGGGATACTAGGAGAATGCAGTGAAATTATATAGAAAGCATGTGAAGCAAAGTCTGGCACGTGGCAAGTTCAATATCAATTTCATCGATGATTGTTAATGTACTTAGCACAGTGCCTGGCATGCGGGAAATATGTTCTCATGTTAGCCACGATCAACCTTTGCTGAAGTTCATTGGCTGAGATCAGGAGCAGTGAGAACTGAACGGGCAAGGGGTTCTCCGGTAGCTGGGGTTATGCTGCTGAACAGTCTATGAAACCCTGATGGCTCAGCCGTGCTGATGGGGTACTGTCACTTTAAGGAAGCTTTTCCTTTAAAACCCACAAACAAGTGAGAATGTCAATGCTTAGAAGGGGAGCTTGGGGTTTGGATTTACACATTTCACTTGACATGATATCTTCTAACCTCACAGGTGCAAGCCCATCTCCTCTCTGTGGCATACTTTCATAGATATATTGAGTGTCTATCCAGAAGGTATTTTTAAGCACTTGGAAATATTTAAGGTCTTTAAGTCAGAGCAGAGTTTGGAGCAAAGGGTAGAAAATGATCCTTATTTTCCCTCTAATATCTTACAGCTGGGCCTCCTCTGGAGAAATGAAATGGGAACAGTTTGGTCGCTAGTGTCGGGGCAGGGCACCTCCATCTGGTTGAACAGTTTTTCCAGCGTATAACTAGTAAGTTAGCACAAGCTTAGATTGCCTGGGACGTCATTCTTTGTAATGACTGGTTTCTTTTGGCCTCTCCGAGTGGCTTGTCGAAGGGAAAAAGGGAAGGTGCCAAAGGAATGCTGCGGCTCTCCAGGTTCTGACTCCTTGGGAACAAGGGGACGAAGACCAGAGAGCTCTTAATCCTTTCACAAGGAGGAAGCTGCAGCCTGGAGGGATCACCAGGCTCCACAGTGGGTAAAGTAGCCAGGACTGGGATTTGAACCCAGGACACTGTGGTCTCCGGGGTCAGAGCTCCTTTCTGATGCTTAGAAGTCTTTATTTATTGACTGTCCCACTCCTGGGGGATCATTGTCTAACAGCATCATATTTATCTCTGCATACACATAAACATGGCCAATGAGTCTTGTAAGCTAGGTCTGCTGGGGGTGGACTCTCAGAAATCTTTCCTTCCACAGGGAAGAAGGACAACAGACACTTACAACCTCTTTCCTGACCCTGGCTGATATTGCGTTTGTGTGATGTCTGGAACTGTAGCAGCCATCTTGAGGCCATGAGGTAAAAATAAACCCTGTATGATGATGGCATATCAGAAAAAGGGAAAGGACATGACCCTCTGTCATCACGCTCCCGAAGTTTTTAAACTTGGAAGATCCCATGCCCTTGGATGATGGAAAATGGACTAGAGCTCCCCTATATGACAGCCAATAGAATAATGTTGATAGAAAAATTACAGAAGAAGTGTAATCTCTGTATAGTCACACAGGGAAGGTCTGGTCCATATTCCACTGGGACAGTGTCACCTAGAGGTGGAAAACAGTATCTCTCTGTGTGTCCCTTTTCCTGAATGGAAAAAAAATTTTCTCAGAATATCCCCCAGCTGATTTAGCCTCATGGCTTATTGGTCAGGTCTATGTCGCATGCTTAGAGTACAATATCAATTACTAGACAAAGGAGTGGAATTTCCATGACTGTCTTAGATCAGTGGTCTTCATTGCTGGCTGCCCATTAGAATCACATGGTGCTTATAAAACAGTGATGCCTGGGCTGTACCACACATCAGTCTCTGCTGTGCACAAGAGTTCTTTCTCCTTGTCCCATATCTTTCCATCTTGAATCTAGAAAATTCCCTGACAACACCTTGACTTTGGGCTTATGGCTTCCAGAGCTGTGAGGAAATCAGTTTCTGTTGTTCTAGGTCATCAAAATCATGGTAATTTGCTACAGCAGCCACAGGAAAGAAATATGGAAGTCATGACTCAAAGTTGACTCCAAGAGCCCTTCATTGTTCTGCTCTGAGCTGGTGCTATGTGTGGACACCCCATCCAGCTCCTGAGGAACCAGGCCAGACTCCTGCGAGCTTGTCCCCTCCCTGGAAACATCTGCCTCTCGATTCTGAATGTTCCAGGAAATGTACAAGAGACCATTATTGCACTGCAACTCAATTCATTTGAATCCGTGCCGCATGAGAAGATTACATCTCTGTGTTTGAAAATTTAGTTCAATTGTTGAACATGTCTTCACAGCACTGAGCTTAAATTATCTTTCTGTATTATCAGAATTCAACAGTAGCATTAATTGTGCTGGGTCCAACTCCAATGGCTTCAAATAATTATTAGCAATTGCTCATTATCTCTTTTGGAAACCCTAAATATATACCTATTTTGTAAAACATTGGCTCAGCGGGACTGGAAAAGATATAGACTTGCATTCTTGGGGCTGATGTGAATCAGGGCATTGTTCAGGGAAATTGAAGTCTGTGGGTTGGTGGATGCCAATTTGAAATGTTGATAGGCTAAGGCTGGTTGGGATAGGAAGCCTCAGCCATCAGATGTGAGGCCCAAAATAAGATGTGGGGAAGGAGGAGGAAATGGTTTTTCTTTGTTCTCTTAGCCACCTAAGTGTCTCTCGGGGTTGCTTTCTCTCTATTTCTCTGACCCCACCATCTCACACCTTAAAATGTTCAGGTGATCTTGACTGATCTTGCAGATGCCTCTGTGGTCAGTGGGTGGGCTGGCTGGGGCCGGCAACCTCACCTCCATGCTTGGTGGTTGGCTGACTGTTGCCTGGGGAGGAGAGTGATTGGGTCACGTGGACCTCACCATTCAGCAAGCTAGTCTGGTCTTCCTCACATGGCAGTAAGTTTCCAAGAGCTACAGCAGAAGCACACAGAGCCTCTGAGAGCTTGGCTCAAAACTGGCACATGGCTGTCACTTCCACCGCATGTTAGTGACTAAAGCAAGTCCTGAGGCCAGGGCTTGTTCAAGGGGCCTGGAGGTCACCTCTGCCCTGAGGATCCTGATTCTCCGAGGCTGCCTCTGTTCTAGCCTTCACTGAACAGTGTGAAATTCAGACCTTCCTGAAGTACAAAGTCAACCACACACACACACACACACACACACACACACACACAGCCACACAGCATTTGTGAATGTAATGAAATTGAGTGAATACAAAGACAGCTGCACAAACGAACAACGTGAAATTGAGGAATATGCATTACCCTTTCCTTTGAAATGTCCATTCTCTCCCCAGAAAACTTCCACTAGCCTAGAGCCTCACACCATCTTGGAGACTCCCCACATCTCTCCTTTTCTTCTCCCTCCTCTCTCCTTACTCCTCCCTCTCAAGAGCTTTCTAGACCTTTCCCTCATCCTTCTACACAGAGAGAACCACCCCCTCGCTCTTGCTCTCTCTCAGCCACACCAATATCACAAGCTCAAGCTCATATTTTATACCAAATGGCTTTCCAATGTATTCTTTCAGGCACTAAAAGAAATTCATGGCCAGGCCTTAAAATAACATTTTCCCTATATATCTTCGTAGGAAACACCCCAACATATAAGTAGTGGCTGCTTAGATTATAGGTGATTTTTATTTCCTTCTTTAAAAAAACTGTACTTCTAACTAACTTTCAGTGGAAGATATATTACATCATTGTATAAATATCCCCCAAAAAGAAAAGAATGAAGAGTTTAAAACTTTATTTGTAGCCCACCCACACAGCAATACTAATGGGTTATTCTTAGACTCACAGAAGCTGGGATCTTCTGACAATACATGGGCTCAGGAAGTAACATCTAACACTCTGATTCTACCCTCTCTTTCTGGAAGGACTTCAAGGACACTTTTTTCCTGCTAAACATTGAGATTCACAGCTCAGAGAGGTGGAGCAATTTCTTCAAGGTCACACAGCTAGAGAGAAGCAGAGCCAAAATTCAGACCAGAATTTCTGACTCTAAAGACAATAGTCTTTTTGCTATTGCACATCTCCACCTAGGGAGCCAGAGGCTGGGGATTCAAGGAGCCCAGACTGTGGAGAGAAGAATATTTGAAGAAGCTGGAAAATACTTGGCCAGGTATTATGGGTGGTTTTTCACAGGGCTCGCTCTCTGATGTAATAGTGAGTGTACAGGCACAGGAACATGCTGCTAGGGGGATGGATAGCCTTCAGTTCCCTCCCTAGGCAGCAAGCACATCTGAGAAGACATGCCCAGCATTCCTGATTACCATCAGAAACAATTTATCTTTGTGAAATCATGCTGGGGATGACCTCTGGAACAATTATTCCTGTCAAATAATGTGATTGAAGCATGGCCTTATAAAAATGGATGTGATCAGGCTTAATTTGGCTGTAGTCATTGGAGACACTGAATCATCAAACCTTTATTAGAACCAGAGATGGGTCGTCATGGTTTTCTGTCTGGGAGATTCTGATCAAGTCCCTCCGCCCCCATTCTGGAACAATAAAATAGTAAGCTCTGGATAATGTATCTCCATCCATGAGCATATTGGTGATCACACACTGAATCCAGGGGCAGGGATACCAGTGATGCTCACAACAGACCCTTCCCCAACTTCTTCCTCCAGGGTTTGGGCTCTATTTTACCTTGAGGGCAATTAGTAAGCATCAAAGCCGTGGTGGAGGAGAGACTGCCCCAAGGCGTGACTACTGACTGACTCTCGCAAGCTGGACCCAGGCCAGGGGGGAGGTTGTTTGTTACAGAATTTCCTTGAAGCCCATTTTGATCTTAATCATCATGTGTTCTGACACAAACCAGCATTCCTTCTCTGTCTCCTGGTACTGGCAGGGTCTGGAAACATTCCTGTTGTCCTGACCCGGTCAAGCATGCAACTCCATTTCCTGAACCTGGCAGCAGTCATGCACTAGTACACACAACTGTCTTCCCCTCACCCTTTGTAATTCTTTGGTGCCTGTTAAAAGTTATGAGCCAGCCCTGGTCTGGTAGCTCAGTTGGTTAGAGCACCATACTGATGTGCCAAGGTTGCAGGTTTGATCCTGGGTCCAAACACGTACAAGAAGCAACCAATGAATGCATCAATAAATAGACAACAAATCTCTCTCTCTCTCTCTCTCTCTCTCTCTCTCTCTCTCTCTCTCTCTCATTCTCTCTGTCTCAAATCAATCAATCAATAAAAAAAATTTAAGTCATGAGCATCCATTTAGTCTTCCAGCCTCCTAAGATGCACCTTGTTTCCCTTAATAAACTCTACTAATTACGACACTGGCTTGGCCAACCTCTTTCTTTGGTCTTTCACTGCCTTCTGCTTCTGGACATAGGTTTTCAGTCTCAGGACCTTTCCCTGGGTCTGTGTGTACAAACACAAGTCCAAAGTGATAGGACCTTAACCCTAATCATGCAAAAGAAGGTGGTATAGTGCAGTGGCTAGGAACTGGAATCGGACTTCTTTTGATTATTCATTACACATGCATTTATTATACACCTACTATGTGCCAGGAACTATTTTAGGTGCAGTCACTAAGATGGAATCTTTGCTGTCATAACATTTCAGGTCAAGTTGAGGAAGAGAAGCAACATATAAGCAAGAGCATCACAGATGGCAATGAGTGCTGTGGAGAAAGCAAAACAGGGTGGAGGACAGAGGGGCTGGGGGCTGCTGTAACTGTGGTAGGAGAGGGGTCAGGGAAGACCCCTCTGTGGAAGTGACTTTTAAGCTAACACCTGAAGAATGAGAATGAACCAGTGTGGGGATTTCTGGGAGATGAATTTCAGGCAGACACAGCATTTACCAGTTGTGACCTGGGGAAGTTCCTTAACCCCACCAGGACTCAGTATTCTCACTGATGAAATGGAGGTAACAAAAGGCTATTGTTAGAATTGCATACCATGAGCCATATGAAGGCCAGCATGCTGGGTGAGGCTGCACCACAGGAAGTTAACAATACCATGATTGTTGCAGTGGTGGTGACAGAAATGGAGGGGAGGGGATGGAGGGCTGAGAGAGGCAGGATGGGGTTAGTTATGGGTATGTGTGGGGCTGAGACAGAACAAAGTGACAAGAATGGCTCCCTGCACTGAGCTTGACAGATGGTGGTGGCAGCCTCTGCAGTGGGGAGGTGGGTGGGACTCATCTCTGCTGCAGGATGAACAAATGGGCTTTGGGATGAGATCAGGTTTTAGTTGGGGGAGTGTTCAGTCTACGACTACTGTTAGATATCCAAATGGAAGTGTCGAGTAGACAAATCTGAAGCTCTCAAGGGAGGTCTACACAAAAAATATGAATTTGAATTGTCAGCCTACAGCTTGGATTGATGTCACAAGACTGAGTGGGGGCATAGTAATACAGGGAGAAAGAATACATGCAGAAATGGAGATTGAGCCTTATGTACCCTGTGACACACACATGCACCATGGACAATGAACTGGGGGACAAGGCTATTTGAATTCTGTCTCTGGCCCTGGCCGGTTTGGCTCAGCGGTGAGAGCGTCCGCCTGCGGTCCGGAGAGACCCGGGTTCGGTTCCCGCTAAGGGCATGTACCTCGGTTGCAGTTTGTCCCCGGCCCTGGTTGGTCGTGTGGGTGGCAGCCACTCGATGTGTCCCTTTCACATCGATGTTTCCCTCTCTCTCTCTTCCTCTCTCCCTCCCACTCTATCTGTACCAAAAATGGAAAAATGTCCTCAGGTGAGGATAAAAAAAAAAGAATTCTGTCTCTGCCCTTTATAACCTTTGCATCTTTGGGCAAGTCATCCCACCTCTCTGAACCATACTTTCCTTACCCATAAAACAGGAGAATGTGAGATTATCTCTATCTCTATCTCCATCTCCATCTCTCTCTCTCTCTCTCTCTCTCTCTCTCTCTCTCTCTCTTTCCCAAGGTTTGTATGGGCATTGGAACTGATGTGACCTGATCTCCCTGGGCACATCCTGAGGACACTACTCATGAGAGCAGGCTTGGAGTCTGCTTTTCCTCCCTGATCTCCCAGCTTGTGTCTCCAACTCTACACTTCCTTGATTCATACCACATTATTTTCTAAACTCATTCCAAACCTCCAGCAGCAAAAGCATTGATAATTTTCTGTGGGATTTCTTTGATATCAGATTTTCCTCTATTTTTCTGCCTCCAAGTAATATCTAGCTCATCTGAGCAATCTGCAAACTTCTCATGTGGAAAAAAAAAAAAAAGAGACTATTTGGGATAAGCCACTTTCTAAGCTGCATGCTAATAAGTGATGTTCTTATTGTTATTATATTTGCTTTCAAATCAGCAAGAATTCTGATTAGATTGTGTAGACAGGGGACAATATTAGCCAGTGGTGTGAAGAAAATAAAAGCTATTCTTAGAAAATCTCTCTTTTGATTAGACCCTCTAACTGATGATGTCAGTAGATAGCCTTGGGATGATGTCAGGGGGGAGCTGTAGGAGACAGATGAGAATAAATGGTTGCACATAGCAGAAGATTATCTGTGTCCCTCTCATGTAGGCCTTCTGAAGCTATAACATCCCTCAACCAGTGCTTCCCACGTGTGACCTGTACCGGGTGCTTCCTAAATATTGTGCATGATCAAGGGGAGGAGGACTAAGACTCTGGATCCACACGAGTTGGGTTCAAGTGTGGTCCTTTTCATTTCCTGTGTGACCTTGGGCAAGGTACTGATCACTCTAGGCATCTACATCCCTGTCTACGGCATGGGGGAACTCATACCACTGGCCTCATAGCTTTGTTGTGAGGATTAAATGGGACAATAGTGTGAAAGAATCAGGACTTCAGTTGCAATGTTGTGACTGCTCTATAAATATCCATTTTTACCTTCTTTAATGATCATAATGTGTAAAGAAGTTGCTAATATTATGGCTCGCTATTTCCCCAAATACCCCAAACTGAAGCTCAAAGAGGATAAAGGACTGACCTGAAGATGCAAAGAGACAACTGTCTGATGTGGGATTTAATCTAAGTCTCCCCTACTCGAGGCCAGTGTTCTTTCTGCTACATTTATAACCTTGACTGTGTTATGGAAAGCCAGCGACCAAACACCATGAAGACTGTCACTGACTGAATGACAGTCTCCCAGGATATGAGTGCATAGATGCGTGACTGGTCAAGCAAAGAAGCATGACCAGCCTGAATACATGCCTGCTCTGTTCAGAGCACACATTCACATGTTCAGCTAATACCTGGTGGAGCTCCTGGAACTGTCACAAACTGGGCCAGACACTGAAGTGAGTAAAAACGGTGGACAATGGGTACTCAACCCTCTGCCCTCAGGGAGCTTGCAATTGAATTGGAAAGGCTGCTATAATGCCAATAATCACCAAATAAATGAAAAATGTCAATGAAGAGCATTTCTACATTGGAAAAGTATAGGGTCCCTATTTTATGTATACACACACATCCTAGATCCCTGACCTAGTCTGAGGGCTCAGAGAAGACTCCCCTGGGTAATTATATCAGTATGTAATAATAATTCTTCATGATTTTATAACATCACTCATTATGTACCAGGCACTGTTTTTTTGTGTTATGCTTTACATATTATCCTCACAGCAGCCCTATTATACATTGCTACCATTATGCCCATTTTCAAGGTGAGAAAACTGAGACACAGAAAGGTTGATATTTTTTGGCCCAAGATTACGTGGCTAGCAAATGGCAGAACTGAACCAGAAGTTGGCTCCAGAGTCCATGGTCTTAACCATGCTGAGGTCTGAAGGCATTAACTAGGCAAAGGACGGAGGTGGGAACGCTCCTGGCAGAGGACGGGGAGCACAGAGCGTGCTCGGTACTGAGTGCAGCTGGGTGGAGCTAGAGCTCAAAGGGACAGGAGTGAAGAGAGGGCGCTTCAATTAAAAAATGGGCAGAGAAGCTGAATAGACACCTCTCCAAACAGGACATACAAATGGCCAAGAGACATATGAAGAAATGCTCAACATCACTAATCATCAGAGAGATGCAAACTAAAACAACAATGAGGTATCACCTCACACCTGTCAGAATGGCCGCCATCAACAAATCATCAAACAACAAGTGTTGGCGAGGGTGTGGAGAAAAGGGGACTCTAATACACTGCTGGTGGGAATGCAGACTGGTGCAGCCGCTATGGAAAACAATATGGTGCTACCTCAAAAAATTAAAAATTGAACTTCCATTTGACCCAGTGATCCCACTGCTGGGAATATACCCTAAGAAGCCTGAAACACCAATCAGGAAGAATATATGTACCCCCATGTTCATAGCAGCACTATTTACAATAGCTAAGATCTGGAAACAGCCCAAGTGTCCACCAGCAGACGAATGGATAAAAAAGCTGTGGTACATATACACAATGGAGTACTATGCAGCGGTAAGAAAGAAAGATCTCTTATCCTTTGAGACAACATGGAGGGACCTGGAAAGTATTATCCTAAGTGAAAGAAGCCAAGCAGAAAAAGACAAATACCACATGATCTCACTTATATACGGAATATAATGAACATAACAGTCTGAGGAATACAGTAGACCCAGACACATGGAAGTAGGGCACAGACTGACATCCCTCAGAAGAGGGGATGGGGGGTGGGGGTGGGGAGAGATAAACCACAGAACTTATATGCATGTATGCATGACCAATGGACATGGACAACTAAGCCGGGGACAGGGCGGAGGTGGGGTGGGGTGGGGGGTGCCAATGGGGTAAAAAGGTAAAATATCTGTAACAAAAAAATAAATAAAAATTCATAAAAAAAAAAAAAAAAAAAAAGAAGAGAGGGCGCTGGAGAGGGGCAGAGAGGAGCCATGAACGAGGCCTTCAGGCTACAGAAGAGATTGCAGTCTTTAACCCAAGAACCATGCACATCCATGAACATTTTTTAAATGAGGAAATTACATGATTTGCGTTTTTTAAAAAGTTCATTCTGACTGTTTGTTAGAGCAGGTGGAAGGGGTAGCATAAGAAGAAGCAGGAAACCAGTGTTAAGAGGCATCCATAACTGTTCAGGTTGAGATGACAGAGGCCTGGACTAGAGTGGCGATGACAGAGTTGGAGAAAGGCTGACAGACTGAAAAAAATGCCCTGGCTGGTTTAGCTCAGTGGTTGGAGTGTCGGCCTGTGGACCAGAGAGTCCGGGGTTCGGTTCCCTCTAGGGGCACGTACCCAAAACAAAACAAAACAAACAAACAAAAAACACTTAGGAGGCAAAACAAGCAGAACTTTGTGATTAATTGGTGTTGAAGGTGAGGGAGAAGGAAGATTAAACTTTTACTCATTGGCTCAGGGCATAGTGAGCTGGTCGCTCAATCCAAAACTGCTCCAAAGAGAAAGAAAGAGGAAGACATTTGACAACAGCTTGTGATCTAAAATGATTGCATAAGCTATAGTTGAACTGGGATAAGTATAAATTCTCGCAATTGGGCCCCAACTATCCACTCTCCAAGAGCATGGGAGGGAGGATTGTTATTTTTAATCAGAGCACATGATGGGGGTAGACTTTTAAGTCTGAGTCAAGAAAATATGGTATGAATCGTCTGTGTGATATGGCCACCAAACGAGTCATATTATCTCAGGCTGTCCCCCCAGTAAAATGGGAAACATATCCTTGTCTCCTTTGAGACTATCAGAAGACACCTAGAATATGACTCCTGCAATCCTGCATGTCAGCCATCCAAGGAATTGATAGAATCCCCCGTGTCTTGATGGTGTCCACGATACTGTCAGGGAAGCGTAAAACATTGTCTGAACATTTATTTTGTGTCAAGAATTTGCCAAGGCCTTCACACACATAGCCTCTAATTCTCCTGATCTGATAATATGTTAAACTGTTGACAAGAGGATGGCGGGTCAGGTAGTGAAGTGGCTTGTTGAAGTTGGTGATAGAGGAGACATTTTAATTTGGGTTAGCCTGACTCAAATGGTTATGCATTTCCCACCAAACTGCACTGTCTATCGAGATAAAAGAGGAACAGCTGATATGATAGGAAAATATTTAGCCTTGAAAATAAAGACTTGGTGGAACCTGATGTTTACTTTCTGATATTTATCTCCAATTCCTCATTTGTAAAATGGGGATGATAATAGTACCTATCTCGCATGGTTATTTTAGGCCTGAAGGACATAATGTAGGTAAAACACTCATCCTTGTGTCTGACACATAGTTCTTCAGAAAAGTTAGTTTTTATCATCATCATCATCGTTGACACTGTGATCATCATTGTAGTTGAAAAAAATGGGATTTGCTCTAGATGAATCCAGCAGACAAGATGAAGATGGGTAGAATTTATAGAGAATTTGTTTAGTTTCAATGAGGCTAGGGTTGTCTCTCAAACAGATAGAGCTGACACACAGTGCAAGGAACAGTCTCAGGAAGGGGTGAGCTCTCCATCACCAGAGCTGCCCAAACTCAGGCTGGACAACCACTTATAAAAACAACATTTGAAGGGCCTGCTCATCAAATTTAGTTATACAACCTCCAGTGGCCCTTTAAACTGGCAATTTGATTCTACCTCCTCCACCTGTTCTAAAGTGACAATTTTTGTTGTGACATGGAATAAATCTAGGGCACCTGTTCCAAAAATAGCTGCAGAGTAAGGCGGGAGAGGAGCTGGGGTGTTGTGTGTGTCACCTTCCCTTTGACTCACTTCTCATGTATGTCACAAGGCCAGATGGGAGTAAGGAACTGACGACAGTCCTTCTGACCCATCCTTTGACTCTCTGCAGCTTATCACCTTGAGCAGGTCTCACTCCTTCCACCTGGCCCTGGTAGACCCAGCTTTGTTACTGCCCCAAAGGGAGGAGCACCCTAATTCTGACCAAGGCATCACCCCAGGAACACTTGGCTCATTCGCTTTAAGATACTAATTCCGAATTTCAAGAACCTCATGAGAGAGCCTCATGAGAGATCTTGAGTCAAAACCACCTAGCTAAGCTTCTTTCATATTCCTGACCCACTTGGAAGTAATATGTATTAGTTGTGTGAAGCCAATAACTTTGGGGACAATTGGTTTTGTAGCAGTAGATAACTAATGCAGTTTTCATTCCCATTTTTGGAACTAAATTTTGTATTAGTCAGGGTCCAGGCAGATAAGAACCACTAGAAGATGGTAGATAGATAGATAGATAGATAGATAGATAGATAGATAGATAGATAGATAGATAGATGGATGGATGGATGGATGGATGGATGGATGGATGGATGGATGGATAGATAGATAGATAGATAGATAGATAGATAGATAGATAGATAGATAGATAGATAGATTTGTTATACGGATTTGACCTCATGCAATGGTGAGAGATGATTAAATAGTATCTGTAAGGCTGTTGTCTTCATGTCTAATGCTGAAGATTGAAGTCCACAGGAAGGTCAGCAGGAAGGGAAGACTGATGTAAAGGGGAGAGGAAGAGCAAGGACACTGTGGAACCCATGAGCATGAATCTGGAACTCGTGATGAGAGACTGTAACGCATTTCAATTCTCACTGCCTTCAACCTGATGAGATGATGTCCTGCTGGAGAAGCTGGCACCCTTTGGCACAGAGCTCAACACACATGTGGTTTCAGAGTTGGAGAAGCTAAAGGGGGACTCAGGAGGAGGTGAAGCAGTTGCAGATTGGTGTTGACCCCACCCCAATGAATGAGCCAGCAGATAAACAGCAACATGTGTGCAATACCTGACCTTCCAAGTACAGAAACAAATGACTGCTTTGTCCCTCCAAATCTCCCTCCATATCTCCTGTGGTCCACCTTATCCAGGAAGGTGACACAGTACAAATCCAACATATTCTCTCAGGTGATACACTTACATCCACGGTTTTAATTATAATCAGTGACTTCCAAATTATCTTTACCTCCGTCCTTTTCCTGTGCCCCACATGGCTCACTATTTTTTTCAAACCAGTTTATTGAGGTGTGTGTGACATGGAAAGAGCTGTACATATTTAATGTATAAAACTGGACGAGGTTGGGGATAAGTATACATGCATGAAGCCTCACCACCACCAAGGTCATAGACATATCCATGACCTCCCAAAGTTTCCTGCCACTATTATTATTGTTGTAAGAACACAACATAAGATCTATCCTTTTAGAAAATTTCAAGTATACAATACAGTATTATTAGCTATAGGTGCTATGCTGTGTAGATCTCTGCACTGATTTATCTTGCATAACAAAAACTTTGTATCCTTTAATCAACATCCCCCTGTTCCCTCTCCCTGGCTCCCCATACTCCTGGCAGCCACCATTATACTCTCTGCTTTTGCCCAGCTGGTGTGGCTCAATGAATGAGCATCGACCCATGCACTAAGAGGTCGCCGGTTCCATTCCTGGTCAGGGCACATGCCCAGGTTGTGGGCCAAATCCCCAGTGGGGGGCATGCAGGAGGCAGCCAATCGATGTTCTCTCTCATCAATGTTTCCATTTCTCTCTTCCTCTCTCTCTTTCTCTCTCTCTCTCTCTCTCTAATATCAATAAAGAAAAAAAATATACTCTCTGCTTCTATGCATTTGACCATGTGAGACTCCACATAGAAATGAGATCTTACAGTGTTTGTCTCCTTGTTTCAATTTCACATAGCATAATGTCCTCCAGGCCAATCCATGTTGTCACAACGGCAATACTTGCTTCATTTTTAGACTGAATAATATTCCACTGTATGTATATGTACCACATCTTTTTTTATCCACTCACCCACTGGTAGACACTTAGGTTGTTTTCATCTCTCGGCTACTGTAAATAATGCTGAAGTGGATATGGGAGTGCGGATGTCTCTTCAGGGTCCTGATTTCAATTCCTTTGGACATATACCCAGAAGTGGAATTGCTGGGTCATATGGTAGCTCTATTTTTAATTTTTGAGAAAACTCCATACTGATTTTCATAATGACTGTACCAATTTACATTCCCATGGACAGTGTAACAGAGTTCCCTTTCTCCCACATCCTCACCAACACTTATCTTTTTTTTTTTTTTTTTTTTAAGTAGGCACCATAACAGTTGTGAGGTGATAACTCATTGTGATTTTGATTTGCATTTCTCTGAAGATTAGTGGTGTTGAACATCTTTTCATTAACAGTTGGGCCACACAGGCCATTATCTTTCTGGGAAACATCACGGTAGGGGGAAGTAGACATATTAAAGGGACAAATACCATGCTACACTGCAAACCTGTTCGAATAGTCATAGGAGCTCATAAGATGGAGCCACTGACTTAGTTTGAGGGAAACCAAGAAAGGACTCACAGAGGTGAGTCAGGACTTAAACTATTTTTTAGATAGTCAAAGGACATTAGTGAAGAGGAAAGACTATTTTCAAGGACCCACTTGGGAGATTACAAAGGTTTGTTTTTGCTGGATCAGCATCTGAGTGCAAGGAAGGAGTGGGCGATGAGGTTAGAGAATAACAGACAGCAAGAACAGACTAAAAAAATCCTCACTGGACATGTAAAAGATTTTGATCTTTACACTCTAGGCAATGGGGAGCCTTTTAAAGGCTCTCCATCGGGGATGATGGGGTCCAAATTTTACTTGAGCACAATTACTGTGGCAAGTATATGGAGAAAGATTGAAAGGTGGGTCAAAGTCGGCAGCAGGGACACCTATTACTAGACTATCACAATAATCCACGTAGGAGGAGATGAGAGATGGCAATCCGGCAGTGGGGATGGAAAGCAGGAGGCATGTAGGAGGATATAGACAGGAAAATTCACCAAAACTGGGGGAGGGAAGGAGAGAGAAGAGTAAAACGGACTGAGGATTTTGGCCAGGCAAGTGGGAGCTGATGATGCTCTTCTCTGAGACAGAAAAGATGAGAAGCAAGTGCTGGTAGCAGGAGAAGGGTACATTTTGTTTCGAATATGTTGAGTTTGGAGTGCCTTCAAGACATGCAAGAGAGGGCTGAAAATATGTTTCTGTGTTATTTTGTTGTTTACTTACCTTTAATGAATAAATGTGAGCGTTATGACCTTGAGTTTTATTGCCAAATATAAAAAATGTCCCAAATCAGTGCAGTGCTTTCAAGGTCTAAAGGTAACCCCATTGCTCACATTTCCTCCTCTGCATTTTACCTGGAAGGTGAGTTGTTAAGGTGATGGGAGAGGATAGGGAAAGATGTTGAATGTGGTTTGTCGTTTAAATCATAACAGTGGATTTGGGGTGTCTGGATTATGAAGCCTCTTGTACATGTTGATTTCACTGAAATCGGCCCATTTGTCACCATATATCTTGTTCAAATGATGTTTGTACATCATGAAGTCAGTAAATATCCTATGGTTCCATGAGGCAGACTAGACCTTGACTTCTTTGTATTACTCTGAGCATAATAGGGAGGCCACAGATAATCACCTTCTTGAGCCACAACATTATAACTTTCCAGGTGGGAAATCCATTTGTTTGTTCTTCATGGTGCTTGGTGATGAGAGACAGTGTGGGCATCTGGGTGCTGTTTGATAAGGGATAACCTGCTCTTCCTTCTTCTTTTTTTTTTTCCCTGCATGTTCTTATTCTCTGGCTTTGTTTCATGAAAGGTCCCAAGCAATCAAACATAACAAAAGCAGTGAGCATATTTGATGCCACCTGTTCCTGGGACCCCAGCCTCTGAAATGGTGACCAGGATTTCTTATTGCTTCAGAGCAAATGCAAGAGGAGGAGGCTCTCGGTTAGAAAACAGGGCTGCCTGCCGTGCTGCTGAGTTAAGAAGAACAGACTGCTCTTTCTTCCTCAGGCAGGAACAGAGACAAAGTGAGAGGAAGGCAAGAGAAAGAGAAAACCTCTGAAGCACCCTGACATGTCAGCGGGTGGTGGGAAATGGAAGAGAGTTGAACACTTCCTCAAGAGAAAATAAAGGATTTCAAATGGGAAGTCACAGCACAGTCTGCCTCTGGCTTCTGCCAGCATGCAGGCCGAATGGAAGTTTGTGCTAAACCAAAGTGAATCAGGCTTTGCATATACAGCCCCAGAAATGTTAGGACCTTGGAGATTCCAGAAGCAAATATGTGGACCTTGTTTCTATCTGCTATTTTGGGAGACAGGTAAGGGTTTGCATATACATCCCTGAAACTTTCAGCACCACGGAGAGCTCAGAAGAAAACAGTCTATAGGCACTTTCTATCTGCTTCTTTGATGGGCCTGATCCATGACCGTTAATTCATGGATCATTCTCAGTTCCAGGAAAAGACATTCTTTGTCCCCAGTAAAACTGGGGTCAGATGTCGTGAACTTCCAGCTATTCCATCAGGCAGTTGTTTTTCTTTGGACATACACTGAGCACAACTTCTAAATGTTGGAACTAGAAAAAACCACACACACAAAAGGAGTTATCTTTTGTATTACATGGTTAACTATACCTCTGAACAAGCCTATGAAGGGGGCAGAGTTGAAGCTAAAAATTCTCATTTTACAGATATGTATGAGAAGAATCAGAGTTGGAGGGACTGGGCAAAGCTCACAAAGCCTGAATGTGGTCAAGAATCCCAGACATGGCTCCTCTTTCTGCTACGTGTTTGTTTGTTTGCTTATTTATTTTTATCCTCACCCAAGGACATTATTTTTATTTTTTATTCAGATAGAGTGGGAGAGCGGGAGGGAGGGAAGGAGGAGGGGAGAGAGAGAGAGAGAGGGAGAGAGAGAGAGAGAGAAACATTGATGTGAAAGGTACACATTGAGTGGCTGCCACCCACACGAACCAACCAGGGCTGGGGACAAACTGCAACTGAGGTACGTGCCCTGAGCAGGAACCGAACCCGGGTCTCTCTGGACTGCAGGCCGACGCTAACCACTGAGCAACCGGCCAGGGCTGTTTATTTAAACATATTCATGGAGCATTTAAAGGGGGTAAGAGGTTAGGCACACAGAGGCAGTTCTTGCCTGTACTCCACTGGAATCTAGTCAGTGGAGTGAGTGTGGAACTGGAGATAAAAGATCAGGGGATGTGGACTCCAGCTGACACGAGCTCACCCTGACCCCTGCATCACAACAACCGGGTCA
The DNA here is from genome assembly GCF_014108415.1 of Molossus molossus. Taxonomy (NCBI): domain Eukaryota; kingdom Metazoa; phylum Chordata; class Mammalia; order Chiroptera; family Molossidae; genus Molossus; species Molossus molossus. The sequence goes on along the minus strand of NW_023425366.1, from coordinate 112,846,899 downwards.
CTTCAACTCTCTGACCCTTGGCTTCCAAATATGTAAAAGAGAGATTATAATCCCTGCTACACAGACGTGCTCTAAAGATTTCTAAAGGGCTCTTTACAAAAATGGGCTAGTTTAATGAACTTTGACGAATTTCATCAGAGCCCTTGGATAAGAAGGTAAATGACCCCAATCACTCCATTTTTAGCAGAAGACTACAGAGTCTTCCAAGAGTAACGTTTTTGTTTTTTTTTTTCTCAGAATTATAGAAAATTTGACTGGTGAGTCAGAGATTTTCCTTCCCACAGGACCAGACTTGCCTGTTAATTAAGTTTGCTCGGCTGTCTGGTCATCTGGCTTCAGCCAGCAGAATCCTGGGAGAGCATAAAAAAAAAAAATAAAGAAAAGTGGACTATTCTGGATAGCCACATCACTGGCAGAAGCAAACGTCCCAAGTCCCAACTATAAATCGCTCCTAATTAGGAAATAATTATGCCCCCCAAATGGGGCTACATGGATGTAAAGGCATCTCACAAATTGCTGATTAGTTTCATAGCAATGATGGTATTTAGTGCCACTTCAGTTAATGGAAAATGTGTTGGAAATGGCCCATCTTTAGCTGCTCCAAAAAAAAAAAAAAAGAGAGAAAAGGCTAGGGATGAGAAGAGGCTCAAAAGACAGGGGATGAGGCGAGAAAAAAGAGAAAATATGATCTTTTTTCTTAGAGAGTGTAATGTAATATGAGTTAAGGACATGAAGTCAGAATGGGAAGACTTTCGATTTTATTCTGATTGTAATGGGAAGGTATTGGAAGCTTGAGAAAAGGTGAGGGATATGATCTAATTAATGTCTTGGAAAGTTGACCCTGGTTTCTGTCTGGAAGAACGGAGGGACATGGAGGCAAGAGCAAAGCAGGTGGATGGGTTAGACTGGGGCGGCAGTGGTAGAAGTAGTGAGAAGCAGACGGATCCTGAGTGTATTTTGAAGATCACCCAGAGAGAGCTGGCCAATGGATTGTACATGAGGGGGAAAGAGAAGTAGTGAAGGATGACCAGTAGGTTTTGACCTGAGAAACCAGGTCAGTAGCGGTGCCATTTCCTGAGATAGAGAAACCTGGGGAGGATCAGATTTCGGTGTGTGTTGTGGGGGTGGCCCAGAGTACTTTTTAAGACATTTTAGTTTGTATGTCTTTAACATCTCTAGGTGGACATAGAAAATGTAGATATGTATAGGTGAGTCCAGAGCTTACAGGGGAGATTAGACCCAACAGAGAAATCTGGGGGTAGTCAGTGGCATTTAAAGTCAAAGGACTGGGTGAGATATTATAGATAAGGTAGAGAGTGAGGTAAACAAGAACAGGTTCCAAAGGACTTCACCTATCTGCCCATCCAGGCATGCACCCGCCCATGATCTATCCATTCTTCCAACTAGCCACTCCTCTACCCATCCACGCAGGTTTCATAAGTGCCCTCATTGTGTCAGATGCTGGGTGGGGTACCAGGATTCAAAGGTGAAAACCGTTATGGTCCCTGCCTGGAAAAGCTCACATTCTAAAGGAGAGAGAGCACACATAAAAATATAGACTATCCTGTGAAATTATGTGATGGAAGTGTGTACAAGAGGCTGGATCAGTTAACTGTTACACACACTGCTGGGGGAGGGCTTGGAAAGCCCAAGAAGTTTCTGCTGATGATACACCTTGAAGGAGGATTCGGAGTGGAGGAGACCAGCGTTCCTGGAGGATAGAAGGGTGCGAGTGAAGGCCTGGGAATATGAGAGCATCCGGCGTCTTCTTTGCAGAGGAGCAGAAAGATCTCTGACACAGCACAAGGGATGTGGTAGAAAGGAGTATGACAGGAACTGGAAAGTGTTGTGTGCTGGGCCGTGGAATCTGAGCTTTTCCTGTGGGTCATTGTTTTAAGCCAAAGCTTGAAGTCAAGGAGAGGTGAAGTGAACATGGTCATATTTTGGTTTTAGAAATGTCACTTGATCTGGGGATGGGGGTTGTCAACTAAAAATGAAATCTGGCTTTGGTAAGGAGTGACTTTGTGCAGAAGAATTATCTCAAGGGGGAGAAGGGGACTATGGCTGTAAGAGAAGAGGACTAGTGGAATAGGGAGAATGCTCTGACTATAAGATCTGCAAGTGTCTCACGGGTTCAGCTAAAAGAGTTTGTCTTTTATAGCAAACAGAGCTGGAAAGAACAGGTGTGAGGAAGTGAAATAAACAGAAGCAGCATGACTGGACAGTAGGTTGGAGAATCTGAGGCCAGTTTATCCCCAAGAGGGGCTAAGGAGATGTTCTGTGCCGGCTCAGGCTAAAGGTGGGCCAAAGTCAGGGACCCGGGAGAAGGAGAGAAGCTTAACCAAGCTTCAGTCAACATGCCTTTTGTTCCCACTAATCAGTGGGGACAAGAAGCTCAGCTATCACTCATGAGTCAAATAAAGGGAATTGTGTGTGTGTGTGGGGGAGGCTATGCTGGCCTTGGAGAGCAAGGGGGTATCCATGGGTCATAGCGAAGTCACATAGAGAAGGGTGGTTCTTCACAGTACACACCGTTTCCTGAAACACAAAAAGGAGGAGAGGTTGTTTTGTTTTTTTTTTATCCTCACCCGAGGACATTTTTCCATTTTCTGTTCAGGTAGAGTGGGAGGGAGAGAGAGAGAGAAACATTGATGTGAAAGGGACACATCGAGTGGCTGCCACCCGCACGACCAACCAGGGCGGGGGACAAACTGCAACCGAGGTACATGCCCTTAGCGGGAACCGAACCCGGGTCTCTCAGGACCGCAGGCCGACGCTCTAACCGCTGAGCCAAACCGGCCAGGGCGAGGAGAGGTTTTTAACCATTACCTTTTTCCAGAATCACAATGCACAGGGTGTGGAAAAGGTCATCATTATCCAGAGTCAAGACTACAGGTGTGGGAACTGCAGAAAAAGGTGAGGTCCAGATAAGGGACAGTGGCAAAGAATGCAGCTAAAATCCCGAAGCCAAACCATGGATCCTTCCCAATTCCACACTTCCCACTTCACCCCTCCAGCGCACCAAGGCAGGAAATCGAGGTATTTCCCTTTGTAACAACAAGCCTGCCTGCAACACCGGTGATGCCCACCGCGGCAGCCAAGGTAACAACAAAGACCACAACTCCGTTTCTCATTTTCATATCAATTGGCAGAAATTATCTTTATTAGAAAAATGAAATTTTCCTGTATTTACATTTTTACACCATAGGACCGGGCACTTTCATTGCCTTGGGAGTTATGTACAGATCAGTTCGCACACACATTTCAAACCCCATTCCTTAAAACAGTTGATAACACGTTGAACAAAAATAAAAGACATACTACAAGAAGACAACCATAGTATATACTTCCTCTATCGTAGAAAGGTGTTAAGCAAACGTGTAATTTAGTAGCTATGCTTGGAAATATTTAATACAGTTAGTAGCACTTCCTCATGCAGTGGATTAAAATATGACAGGTAGAAGCTGCTGTGATTGGTAGGTGAAAATCTAGTCCCAAATGGAAACCACTGAGTAGAGCACACAGCTTGCTTTGGGCTCCACCATACAAGACATCAAGCCAGTTCTGATGTGGGTTTTGGACTGTGTTTGAATGGAGTTGTGAATGGAAACCCTCTCTGTGGAGTTCAATCCCATCCATGTTGGGTTTCAACAGACTCAGACATGGACCTTTAAAGCTAAGTCATTCAATTTCTCTCTTGTGGGTAATGACCAGCTTGTGTCTTATGCAACAGTCTTCTAACGAGTGAAAGATGAATAGTTTAACCCTCTTTTTCTGTCTTAAAGGCCATTATTTACGATTGTAATGATCTACTTCTTATTCAAGCCACCAAATTAGCTCACCAAATTCTTTCTGAATATTCAGCTTGAAATGCATATTCTATACATAAACACATACGCACAAACATTCCATTATGATAAACAACATTGAATTATCCTGACTAAATCATTTGGCAAGTAAATGCTTTTAATTTTGTTTTTGCAGGGTGGCGGTGGGGGTGGGGGGCTGATGTTGAACAAAATTAAGATTTATTGTTTAAAAGAGCTGATAAAGAAATCTTTGGGAACTCTTCAGGCTTGGAAGGTGTCTGAACTACATCTAGCTATGTAATTAGTTATATCAAGGAGTTTACTGAATTTTCTATGAAAATGTTATTCTTGACCTTATCTCTTTATTTGGAAAAAAATTGGTAATTGACATCCTTTGCCAGTGAAAAATTTAGGAAATATGAACATTACAAATGCCATGTTCATCTTCCCCAAATCCATCAGACTTTGACCCCAAATAGTTGTCTGAATCTTTAATTTCTAAACTGGAATATTTCCTTGGTGGTCATGGCCCCAGAGCCACAAACCTAATAAACTTACAATAAAATAAATAAATAAATAAAATAAAACAGGGTTAAAAAGTCAATACTTTTCATTTATTTGAATGAGCTTAACTGAGAGTAAAAATAATTCAATATCTTAGATGGCTAATGTAAAAACCTTAATTGAATTTAAAAGGCTAAAATTGTTTTCCATGAAAAAACCGACCATATCTGGACCTTCATTATTTGTTCAGCTATCAATAGTCTTTGATTTGAGCCCTTTAAAAGCTTAAAACAGCAAAATGTCAGATCAATGAGAAATATTTAAAATGCCAAAGACAAACTTATGCTTGCTGGAGAACAATTAACCTTATTAATTTAAAAGGCAGCTGTGGTATTGGCTACATGTTATGGTAATGTCCTTTTGAAGGCTCATCTCAAATCCTTCCCAAAGGTGTGAGAGAGAATTAAGTTTAGAGGTTATGACCCAGGGCTACAGCTAATGAGGAATGTTCTAGAATTGCAAAAATAAAAACTCATTGTTTTATGGATATGGTACATGAGGGGGATCTATGAGTGATAATTGCAGTTTTGTCTTGTTAGTTTCTGCGTACTGCCGACATCTTATTTGAGGGAGTTAATCTGAGAAATGACTCCATTTTAAACAACTTGGTTTCTGCTTCCTGGAGAATTGTGTGCGTTGAAAAACGGCCCCAGTGAAGAAATACCACTGGCCAAAGTGATCATCTGAGTGTTCTGGTTTCTGCACAACTCAACATCCCTGGGAGAATGTGGTCATGCACAGTAGACGCAACCACACCATCTCCAAATAGCTTTTAAATAATAACAACGTTTTTGTCCTAAGAGACCTTTTACTGCCCGCTTGAAACAGCTAGAAAATTTCTCAGGGTTGAGGATAAGGGTGCTTACATTAAGTTAGTTGACTGTCCAGAAGGACTGATTCATAAAATCTAGAAAAATATTCCTTTAGATCCCAGATCAGTTTTCCATTCTGTAAAATGGACCTAGTGTGCTCCCCTTCACAGTAAATATAAGTGTAAGCAGAGAGAAGTGTGGCTTACAACATGGGAGGGGTGCAAAAAAAGAATGAATGGGCTCAGTGCCATTGCCTACACAATGCATTAAACACTACCTCATTTGGGATACCTAGAACGCCTACTGAAAATATCCCAAATCAACACTCTTTAAAGAGACAAACTGAACAAGCATTCACTAATTCAATGGTTATCTTGATTTCAGTTATCAGGAAAGTGACTCTAAGATGATTTGAAAACAAACAAACACCAGACCAAGAAGGGAAAAAGTCTTACTAGCTGGCCGCCTCAATCATCCTGACCACCAAAGCTCTTGATCATTTACGCAAAATTCTATTTCCTATTCCCTGTCACACCTCAAACCTTATTCTGTCTGCTTGGCAAAAATAACCAAACATCTAGATAAAACAGAAGAGACAGTCACTTACAAATAACATGACATTTTGGAAAATGGGCCAAAATGTTTAGTTAGGAGAGCTTTAATGGGGTCAGGTGCACAAGGCAGTGTGTGTATGTGCATATGTGTGTGTCCACACACGTGAAAGCATACTATTTGCATATGTTTAATGGTAGCCCTGATGTCTACCGTGAAACCAAAAAAAAAAGAAGAAGAAGAAGAAGAAGAAGGAAGAGGATATTTATGGTTAGGCACATGCTAAGTAGAGGAAATAACTCTCCAGGAATAAGGAAAGTAATGTTGAATGCAAGCATACAGGGGAGGAAAAAAAAAAGCATTCAAGTCTCAGAAGGGACCGAGAACATATTTGAGACCCCCAGTTCTCAGTGCACCCCAAACCAGACAATGAGGGGAGGACAATGACTTCTGAACCACAGAGGCTAAAACTCAAGAGAGAACCGTGGGGATCTCTAAACAGCATATCTCTCTTTCTTTCTATTCTGACCTCTCTGGGGGCGATCAGGCACTTCAAGAATATGCCTAACATTAGAGATTTACTAGCAAATTCTTGTTACTGATGAGGCTGAGATTGACCGGAGCCTTGGTTTCCTTGTTTGTAAAATGGAAGCAATTAGACTTCATCCTAAGGTTATTTTGAGAATCGCATTCTAGGATATGCCTGGAATAATGTCTATACTCAATGTAGATATATTTTAATATTTCCAAATTCAACATCTGACTCAAGGCATGTACTTGGGATAAGCAAAGAATCTAACATTCCAGTAAAGCAAGAATAGGATGGACAGAGGAAAAAATCAGCTCCCTCCCCACCTACCACCTTCCTGAACTTTCCTTGCCCCATGTTCCCTTGAGGGCACCTGATGTGTTCTCTGTCACCCGCCACAACAGTAGGCACTTGGGACTCACAAGGAAGTCTCCCTACTCCCTTCCCTGATACATTTATACCCTGAACTAGCAAAAGTAGTTTTCACAAGTCAAAAACAAAGCCAAACGAGAAAGCTTTCAGGAAATAGTCTTTTTACATCATGGTCTATTTTTTAATCCTTTGAGGATTTTTTCCCAACCTTTCCTTGAAGCACATGTCACAGAGCAGAGCTGGAAGGAGGCACGATTAGGCAAGGGCTGGAGAACTAAGAATCAGATCTAAGCCTGTTTGTGCAGAATGCGGAAGGGCGAGTTTATTCACCTGGTTAGATGCTCCTAGGTTTCCTAAAAACTGTCTTTGAAGGCTCAAGTTATCAATGGCATTCCCAGGAGCACCACTATATTCTCCAAGGTTACTTCTAGATCTAGGAGAGGGTTTTATCGTTTGATCATGAAATCAGATAAATTTTTACTTCCTGGCAAGAACTTTATTTATCATTTCTAGTTTCAACATTTACTCTGTGTTTGCCTTTCTTGGGTCCTTGGTTATCTTTTCTACTAAGAAAATGAATTTCTAGACCATAAGCTACTCTGGGAAGAGACTGTATTTTCTATTCTCTCTGCAGCTCCCCAATCCCAAGGTGGCCTTAAAAGGAGAGGAGATACTCAGTGTAGTGCTATCAGCTGACCAGTGTCTTTTGCTTATCCTTGGCTCTCATCTCAGTGATCACGGCCAGCTTTCATCTTTGGTTTGAGGTTTTAAACTTTTTAAACTTATATCCTTCATTGACTCTTCCCAGGGAATGGGAATGGGTCCCTAAAAAATATATATTCTCTTTTCCAGGACTCTGAGGCAGGGAGTGCTGGGGACCTTAAAGAAAAATTAAAATTCAAAGAGGGATGCTTGGGTCTGTATAAGGCAAGAGGCAAAGAAAGACAGGTCAGTTCTATGAGGTTCTCTGGCTCTTATCCCAGAGATACTCAGGAGAGACTTCAAAAAAGACCTAGAAATGAGTCAGCCTGGTAAAGGGAACCAAGCTTGGAAATGGGCCATGACGTCTTGGGTTCTAGACCTGGCTCTGACACTGTCAACTGGACGATGGTATAGATCCCCGCCTCCTAGGGAACTTCATTTCCTCTTAGTTTTCTCATCTGCCATCCCCTTGCCCCAAATCTTGGTGACTTCTTTAAGTTATGTTTTTCTAAGATCCTTCTGGGCAGCCACCTTTAGCTGATGCTCTACTGAGAGTATTCTGACCACAGAAAGAGTGCGGTGGGGAAGAGAAGGAGGAATTTAAAAGGAAGTGTGCCCTTTGGTGGGTTGACAGAAATCACACGTCTATATTAGCATTGTCTTCAGAAGCAAATGTGAGCAGAATATATTCCATGCCCCTAACTCCAGATACATTTTCAGAGACGGAGTCAAGAACACCAACACCCAAATCCCACTTGGCTCTGTCACCCTCCCTAGAACTGAGATTTAAGAAAAAATAGTGCCCTCTCTACCTAAATATCACCCCATCAATAACCAGAATGGGTTTTCCATGTGTTAATACCATCATCATTATTTAATTTTTAACATAAACTTTACATTATGTACAATTGTATTTGGATAATACACTTACGTGTGAATTGTAGAAATCAGGCATGTATAGTATGTACATGTGTACACAAGCATTTGTATTCACAAGATAAGTGCATTCGATCATCTCTGATCTCTATCAAGTGGCAAGCTGACCTCATCTGTACAATTAGATATGAACATAGTACAATGGAAAGGGATCAAATGCAAAATGGGCAACAGCATATTGGGAGAACTTTTCAAGTATAGACCCCACCTAACCTCTCATTAAGAACTTTCAACCCTGTTTCCCAAAAGAAGATGGGGGTATCTGGATATGTTTCATTTTGTCTCAAGTGAAAAACAAAAAACAAAACAAAACAAGAAAACACGGCTTTTGGAATGGAAATTACCTTTATAGAGAACCCCTAACTCATTAAATATCAAACAACGAGTTTAGCTTCCACCTACTCAGCTCTGTTTTGTGTTTTTACCTTGAAGTTCAATTACAGCTATGATAGCCATGAATAATACAAACAGGCTCTCTCCCAGAGACAGCTCATGTCCTCCTTTCCAAGATTCACGCACAACAGCAATGCACAGAGAAACAGTACAGGCGTGTGCCTCACATTAACAAATACATTCAGCTCTTCTGAAAGATATTTAGGTTTCTCAAATTAGTATTTATTTAGGTCTCAAACTGCAAGGGATTTCAGTATAAGGTATTTATTTATATGACAACTGATTATTAAAGCTGCACGTTTTAAGTTTAAAGGAGATAAATTTTTAATCACCATTTAATTAACACCCCACCCCCACCCCTTTTCATTAGCAATTCTATCTGCGAAGAATTCAGGGCATTTGTCATTTCCTGAGAAAGATGCAGAATATTAAATAAATACCAGCGGTAGAAATATCAAATAGAGTGAACAATGTGTGACGGTATGGCTGCCATGGATCTTTTGACTAATTAGCTGCCTTGGCTGGAGTCCCATTTAAGTGAAACTATTTCATTTGTAAACAAGGTGTAATTTTCTTTTTCTCTCCTGAAAAGAAGCGTGAATTGATTTGACTGATTTTGCTGCAGTGGATGAATTTTAATGCTTTCATCAGAAAAGCTAAGTACAAATACTTTTCGGGCACCCTATGAAATGAAAGAGAAAACCAAATATACTCCATGAGACACCCAGTCATGGTGCTGGCTGAAATCCTCCAGTGAGATTTGCAAAGGACAGAAGAGTAATGCATGGAGAGATTATAATCCCACACCTCTCATGGAAGCCTCACGGGCAGAAAAACAGACCCATTAGGGATTTGCCTTCTCAGAGCATTGAAACCAGAAGTGACCTAAGAACTGCAGTGTATGAGAATAAGAAAAATTATTTTCCAGGTACGCACAGGTTTCCCAGAGTAGAATTCATGTCCTAGAAGACTCTCCTCTTAACATAGAATCTTTTCAGTTGGTTGCAGATATGGGCTATTACCTGTGGGCAGGCACATCAGCATCTGCATTCAGGTGTACCAGTTGGGTCCTTCTCAAGTGGAGAAAATCACGTGGAGCTAATTACGACGCCAGTGAAACTCAGGCACAAAATTGGGTTCTGAGATTCTGGCTCCTTGGCATCAACAAATCTAAGGTCACAGAACCCTTTGGGTTGGATCCATAGTTCAGGGCTTCCTGTTTCATTCTTATCACCTTCTATACTGTAGATGTCATTTACTGTTGGGTGTTATATTCCTGATACTCTTTTTCCAAAGAACTGACTGAGTGTGGATTCCCTCTGAATAGCTCCACATCATCTTTCACTTGGAAATTGACTATCTAATCAATGGTCAATTTTCTTATGTTTGGGATCATCCCAATTAAGAGTTAGTGAATTAGTGGAGGAGGGAAATTGGATATTTATTATATAGTATCCAATTCTGGTTATTTATTTTTTAGAAAGAACTTTGGGTATGAAAGAAAGTATGCTTTTTTTTTCTTTTTTTTTTTCTCCCAGTACATTACTGTTGGTTCGTCCAAAGGCTATATTTTTAGTTTCTTAACCAGAGAACCAGGGGCTTAACAGCAGCAATTATGCTGTTATTACAAGGCTTTGGGGGCCATGGAATGACTCCACGTGTAATTTGCACTGTCCCTGGAGCTCTCTGTCACACTTGGTAGCCCCGTGAGTTTTGAGAACACTGGAGGAAGACAAAGCCTCTTTGGATTGATGACATACCACTGCTTTGTGTTCTGGGAAGACTTTTTAATTCATGTCATGTTAGGCATGCCAATCTTGTGTGGAAATGGAAGTGATCCTGGCTGGGGAAAGACAGGTCTGCAATGCAATGGAAGGGCAAAGGCAGAATGTTCTAAAAGACAGTCAATGGTGCACCTGAAATTAGAAATTGGAGTGACTATTTGAGGTCCTCCAATCTAGGCTTCTCTGTCGTTGGGTCTAGTGGCAGCAAAGGTGATATATCCATGAAATAAAATAGTGTTCAAGTGCATTCAATGTCTAGTCAGCCCCTTCTTCCTTTCGACCTCAAAGATGATGGGAAGCCTTCCTTACCCACTGTTTTTCTCTGCCTCTCTACCACTGACTTAAATTTATTGCAACCAGTTTTCAACATTCTGAGAATACTGTATACCTACAAAACAGAAAACACCATGAATAAAAGAAACAGAATAACTTTCAACCCGCCACTCTGTCCCCTTTTCCAAGAACCCAAAGCCAAATGCAGGAGGGTCAGGCTAGTCTGCATTAGCTTGGGGTTTCTGCAGCATGTCATCAAAACAGACTGAGGTACCCTGAAGAAAAAGACAATGACTACTTCTCCCAAATATTTCAGTTATATTAATGTATTTAAAATACACTAATTATTAAATTAGAGCTATATAAAATGTTTAATATTATTTGTGGTTTTTGTATCATTTAATCTTGAAACTAGAAAATTCTGGTCTGATAATATATCATAATATAACAACCATCTTTGTTTATTTACTTAGGCACTTTGCATGTGCCAGGCACAGTGCTAAGAGCTTCCCAAGCATAATGTTACCCCTCTCTTCCACCATTATATTAGACGAGTATCATTTCATATCATACGTGCACAGGTTTGAGTAGAGTAACAATGGGATAATGGAGAGGACTCAGGAATGACAAATGCTTTGAGGAATTTTTCATCTACCTCTGTTGGTGCTTGTGAAACAGCCAGCCTCCAACAGAGTGAATATTTCAGAAGAGAGAACTCGCTTGTCCCACTGACATTTATCCACAATTTGGAAGATGCTCAGGGTAGATGCATGAGCGTGTCTCATGTTTTGAAGGTTTTTGATTTGGGGAGGCTGGGTTAGAAACGAGTGTCCAACAAAATTTCATGACGTTAAGAAGCATAAACCTAAAACCATGCTAGCCTTCTGCAGACAGATGGCCTTGTACTTCTTACAGATCACGGCACACATATGGCTATTGGTGCCTGCCACCACATTGACAACCTTGGGAACAGCAACACACAGTTAATTAGACGCCACCATGGCTATTTGGGGGACTGAACAAGTTATGGTACTCTGGGAGGAAAGGGGTAACAGATACTATACAACCCTGAGTCATCACCAGAAAGGGGGAGATGCAAACTTACATACATAAGAGTCTTCAGGATAAACTACAATGGCCACTGTGTCATAACAGAAGATCCACACTTAGATATCGAAGACATACATGTGTTCATTTACGCAGCCCTGAACAAGACCATCAAAGCCAAGGGTGAGAGAGTATCTGTGAAACACACAAATGGACATCCAAAGAGATTCTCGTAGTTCTCTGCCTGAGGGCCCTTCCGGCCTTTTACTCCAGATATGTCTGGGTAACGGGCTATAATGAAAGTAGCATAGTTAGCATGAAACATACTGATTCGCTATTCTTTGGGGGAGGCTGGAGTTCTGGGGTTGGGCCTGGGCGGTGATGAAAGGCATGACAATAAAGCTGAAACGGTTACAAAGCCAAACTTCCTAATCTCTTGCACATGTCAATCTCACTACAGTGCAGATGCATTCTTAACTGTTTTATGTGGTCTGTGTCAGATTTACATGCATACCATATTGCTTATTCTGTATTAGAGAAACCATTAGGCGTTTCTGATGAGGAAATTGCATGGGGGACTGGCTTAATGGAATTTGGAATATAGGAAATCACAACATCACCATTGGCATCCAAGGCATCATTATTGCCAATATACCTAGTGGGCAGGAGACTTGCCATTTTATTTATTATTTTTTGGTTTAGGACTCACCTATCTGGTATCTGCCATTCTCAGCACACATCTCACAAGATTCCTTGAGTGGGAGACTGGCATGGAGCCATGTGCAAAAGAACCAACAAAAAAAATACCTTCCTAAATCCTCTTCCTCTTTGCAGGGCACTATTGGACATCCAACATTTTCCCTCCAGAGTGTTGGCCATTACGTATGTTTCCCTATAGATAAAACATAATGGAAGGTTTTAAACATCAGATTCAATACTAGGCATTTTCTTGTACACACGTCTATTGCTGCAGGAATTCAGAACCCTGGGGGTCGAGTACATATTATTCTTATTTGCAGCATAAGGCATAACATGCTCGGAAATATACACATCGTTGTGGCCTCTACTGTCCCTGGAACAGTACGATGCCGTTGACCTCAAGGAGGATCGAAGATAGCTGTCATTCCCTGTCTGGGATGGCAAGGAGTGTTTATAAGAGTCCGAGGGGCATCTCCCAATGACTAAGCGTTGGTCATCCCCATAGGAATGGAGGAAAGGGTTATCGGAGGTGTGGTCTGGCAGGAGAGACTTGCTCCGCTTGCTGTCCTCTAGACCCTGAGGGAAGAGGGAGCTTTTGTTCCCCAAGAGTTTGCTGGAGGGGACACTAACCAGACTCCCATACAAATTTCCCTCCAGAAGCCGTTCCCTGTCCTTGAGGCTTATGCTCCGAGAGGGCCTGCTAAGGTCTATCTCCCTGGGCTTATCGAGGATGTTATCGTAGGAATGCTGACGGCTAATTCTTAGCTTGTTCTTTTGGAACTGGAGGGCATTGTTCTGTGCCCAGTCCTGCTGGTAGACCTCCTCCTGGGTGGCTGGATCACCTGTCTCCTGGAGCATCTGGTCTTCATCGATGTCGTAGAGGTTCCCCATCCGTAGGCAGGCGTCACACTTGAAGGGCGACCTCATGGTGAAATGGCCCGAATAGGTAGGCAGGTTGGAAAGGCAGCTCCTGCAGTGTGTGGAGCTCTGCCGGCAACGGTCACTGCCCTCACTGAGAGGGGAGCTCTTGTCTTTCAAGGTGAAGTGCTTGGAGTAGAGCTTATACTGGTCATTGTTGGGAAGCCCGTCTTCATTGTGCAGAGGGTTCCTATTCATGGGCAGCGTGGAATCCCCCTTGCGGAAGTTCTCATTGTGGTCCTGGTAGGCATCTGGGAAGTCCATGTTCTCAGGAAGGGCCATATTTTCAACAAACTGGGGGGGATCTAGGTGGAAACTGGGCTCCTTCTCACCATCGATGGTGTAGATCTTATCCCTGGGGGAGCTAGTTTTGGTTTTCAAGTAGGAGCGCTCGACCTCGCTGCAGTCTTTGGGGTATTTGGAGGCCATTGACCTTTTGAAGTTGTCCTTGGTCTTGTGGTTCTTATTATTGTCAGGTTCCCTGTGGCACGTGGCCCGACTCGAAGTTTCTGAAATGTCCGAGTGGGCCACTTCCTCTGGAAGATACCTGGGACTCTTTAGGGAGTGGGTCCTATTCTCCACTGTTCCCTCATCCCTCTGGGACACTGGGTTCTGGGTCACTGAATCTTGGCGTAGAGAGTCCATGGATTTCTTCCAAAGCTGTCGGGGCCTGGAGTTCCCTTTGGATTCTGTGCTCACAGCCACCTCTACTGTGTTAGGGTTGGACTCGTTGAGAGTCAGAGGGTGCTGGCCCTGGAAAACATAGTTATTGAGGTTGTCCTTGTGCCTGTTGGCCACAAACGTTTGCAGTTCATTCATGTTGTCCCCAAAAATGCTGTCTTTCCCCTGAAAGGACCTATTGTCTGAATATATCAAATTTCCCTTATCTGAAACCATGTCCATGATGAGGGAACCTCTTTGGATGAGGTCAGCAGCTCTTTTGGGAGAATCCATTCTTGAGGAGTTCATGTTGGATATGTTGGATATGTTTTTGGCTGACCGAAAGAGTTTCAACATGTTGCTCTGTGAGCCAGTCAGATTGAAGTCTGGTGACTTCTTCTTTTCTTCAATGTGCACCCCATGGATGCAGCTGTAAATGCCCTGTGGGAAGTAATATAACACACCATCAGCAGCAGCAAGGAGGGGAAACACTCCACACCTGAACTCTACTGGGGGTGAGATATGGCCTTCTCGTAGGGGACCTGGAGAAATAGTGAAATTCAGTCTGAAGCCTGACCATGTTTCTTAAATGGATGAGACCAATGGCAAAGCCTCAGGCTTATCTTGTCTCTCTGGCTCAAGATCATCAAATACTTTTGCAAATAGTCATACATGAAGTTTGAGAAAAGGTATCAATGAATGCTCATGTAACTAAGAGGGTCTCAGTGCCTCCAAATTGACATGTTTAATTGACTCTTCCAACAACCAGGTCATCAACTCATGCTTTTTATTAAAGTTTCCCCAAATCACCTTTGGAATTTGTATACCAGAGAATCAGCTTTTGATAGACAAACTAAGCTGGCATAAAAGGACCACCTATTATTCATTCTTTTGGGGTATTACCCCTACCCACACACTGAAGCAACAATCAAATCATGAGATCCAAGCAAGTCAGTTAGAAAATACTTACTTATTAAGGGTAGGCATGAAATCTATGTGTGATTAATCAGATGTGTTTTGGAGGAATAGACATAAATGTTGGGATAGAAGGAGCAGTTGCCGGGGACTAGTCCTACCACCATTATCCTGAGGGACAGTATCCTGAGAGTGAAGCCACCAAAGAAAAAAGTAGCATTCAGGGGATAGAGAGACAACATGGATTGAAGCTTTGGAGTTACTCTCTTGAACGTTTCACTTACCCCACTCGACATATCGTTTGTGTGTTTGTTTGGTGTGAATCTGCTCAGTAAAGTTGGGTCTTAGTTGCTAGGGACAGTGGAGAGTCCTAATGACACCGTGTGTTGCATTTCAATCCATCTAGGGACTCAGTGACTTACAGGCTCCTGGGTCACTCAAATACAGGGACGTCCATCAATATGTCTCTTGTTTTCTACTACACTTTCTTCCATTTTTAAAAATAGTTGTTTACTTCTACTTAATAGTAACTCAAGCAAAGAACTCAATTCATGCTACAGTAGCAGGCAAGAGGGTATTGGTGACATTGTGCTTTTGTGACATTCCCCTTTCCCCACTCCTGTTCTCAGAGTTTGGCAGCCGTACCTACAAGGAACTATCAGATCAAGCCTGCAGGAGTTGACCTGGTCCTCCCAAGACTGATGGGGAGCCAGCCCAAGAAGGGGTTTGTGAAAGCAGATGTGGCAGTTGCTGCTGACTTTGGCATGAACTCGTGGAAAGTATATGTGATTAACTTTGGACTCGGATAATAGTGGCTCCATCAGCTCCCCATGGCGGGGGTGAGTTTAACCCACAGAGATGTTCAAGGGACTGTGACAGCCTCAACCCTGCTGCATTTTTCTTGTTTTCTAGAGACAGTTTCCGCTCCAGCCTTCAAGGAGAGGCAAACAGAAAAGCCCACCGTTGTGTCTGAGCACCTCTTTCCCTGACACTCTCCATCCCCAGCTGCATGGCTCTGGCTCCATGCCCTTTACCCGTCTTCCTGCAGCTCTGTCTTTTGTCTCCTTCTCTGTGTCCTGTGTGGCTGGCTGTTCACCTGCCAAAAGGAGCTCATTGCTTCCAGGGTGGCTGGATGCGGAAATCATACCCATGCACGTACAGTTCACACAGCACGGTGCTTCTGAACCTTTTACCTTACCCTGTGCTTTCTCTGCCCAGTTTAGCAATACAATAATCTTATTCCCTGGCCCAGAGGGGTAAAAATCAGGGTGTCTCCTTTATGTTTGAATCAGCCAAGATCTGTGCCTTTTCTTCCTGTTGTCAGTATGATGAAATAGTAGCTTATAAATTAAAAAAATTTTTTTCCAAAATTTTAATTATCTTATTCTCTTTCTCTCTCTCTCTCTCTCTCTCTCTCTCTCTCTCTCTCTCTCTCTCTCTCGGAGAGTCATCAGCATTAATTTGAGATAAAAAAAAAAAAAGAATAGTTATTTGCCCAGCCAGTGTGGCTCAGTTGTTGAGTGTCTACCCATGCACCAGGAGGTCACTGGTTCAATTCCCGGCCAGGGGACATGCCCAGGTTGTGAGTCTGATCCCCAGTGGGGGGCATGCAGGAGGAGGCCAATTGATGTTCTCTCTCATCGATGTTTCTATCTCTCTCTCCCTCTCCCTTCTCTATAATCAATAAAGAAAAAAATATTTTAAAAGAAGAAAAGAATAGTTATTTGGTATTTTCTTTTAATGAGCTCCTCTTCCCTCTAGAGATTTGAATACTTCCCCCCCACCCCTTCACCAGCAGAGCAATATGGTCCCTTGCTGAGAGGGGCTGGCTGTCCCTCTATTCGGAGCGGCCCACAGAAGTGGTCAGGGAGCCGAGTTATGTTTCAGGAGCTAGAAGGATGGCTGTTCACTGCTTCCTCTCATCCCTGGTTTCCCCTGGGACTAACTCACACAACACAGCTAAGGCAGCTCCTGGGTGTATCTGCCTGGTGCAGCCACAGGTAGGAGTCAACGTGATGGACCCAGTCTGTGCCTCAGGTTTAGATGACAGCATTCTCCACCTGAGTTGACCCATCTTTTAGATGGGTTGCTGAGGGAGGCAGTGTATACCCAGAATAATGGGAGGAGTCAGAGGCCTGGAACCCACCAGATATGAGTCCCAGCTCCACCTTTATTAGCTCTGTGACCTTGGATAAGCCATTACATCTTTTTGAGCCTCCATTTCCACATCTGTAAAATAGGATCATATACTCCTAAGGAGGGTACCAGGGCAAAATAAAATAAGGTGAGCCTAGCACTTGACACAGTAGGGGCTCCATAAATGTGGGCTGGAAGAGTTGCTTGATCCCCCCAATCTGCCCTTCCTGTGTTCCCTGGCCTCCCCCTTCACACCAGTGTGAGCACACGCTGCCCATTTTGTCAGAGCTGCAAAGACAGGCCTGCTACACTCTACTACCAAAGGTTTGTTCTCGAAAGGCACTGGCTTCCTGGTAGATGAGCAGCCCAAACCCGACCTCGGGAGACAAATCCCTGGGCTCACGTTTCTTTCCTCCCTGCAGAATTCTCTCATTCTTTTCTCCTCTCTGTTACTCACAGAATCCAGTTACATTTTATAGGCTGTGGAAAGAGGGCGCCCTCTTGACCCCAGAGTGGGCTCGGCTAAAATTAGCAATGAAGTCTCGACATGCTGGTCCAGACAATTTTCTCTGCTCCAGCCAAGGGCCCCCAGCCCCTCAGAATGTTCTCAGTGGGGCATGGCTCTGCTGTCCCTAAAGTGTCTGTTATGGACTCAATGTTGTGTCCCCCCTCAAAGTCATATGCTGACATCCTAACCCCCAATGTGATGGAATTAGGAGATTAGGTTTGGGAGGGGCTTAGGTCATGAGAGTGGAGCCCTCCCGAGTGGGATTAGTGTCCTCATTAAAGAAACCCCAGAGAGCTCCCTCACCTCTCCCACTGTGCGAGGACACAAGGAGATGTCTGTGACCCAGAAGAGGGCCCTCACCTGACCATTCGGACTCCTGGTTTCCACAACTGTGGCCAATCAATGTCTGTCATTTATAAGCTACTGATGTGGTATTTTGACAGCAGCCCACATGGACTACCAGGGTCTGTGTCTCCTGGTCCCAGGTGTGGGCTAACCAGAAGCGTCTTCCTTTGCTTCCGGCCGCCCTCATCTGCACTCACTGGGAAGGTCACGGTCTGTCTCCCTGGTCCTCGGCTTGGCTGTGTCTCCCGTTCCTCACGTCTCAGAAGACCACCCCCACAGTTCTTTTTGCTGGTGACAGTGACTGTTTTTTTCTACTTGAGCGGGAAAGCATTTCAGAGAGAAAACAAAAGCGAAGGGCATCCCACTGACAAGAGGGGAGAGTTCTGTAAGGCGTCTAAGACAAAGGCCACATCTGTGGGAGAAGCTTGATTCGAATGTTAAATAAATGGCTTCTTTGAGCTCTAGCCTTCTCCCCGGGCACTGCTAGCTGGGCATGGACCTCAGGTTTGCATTGGTTCAAATTATCCAGGAGCTCCCCAAGGGACAAGCCCAAAAGGAGGGCTGTGTGCGTCTGCTGTGGGGTAGTAACTTTATGTCTATTGCGTGGCTGGTCAATGCGCTAAACAGAGACTGGGCATGGAGAAACCTGGCTCATGTGCAGAAAACCCTGCATTGGGGTACGGGTGAATTTCTGAGCCTCCTGGATGGAATCCCTTTGAAAGGAGACTGAACTCTGAAACTGGTGAAGACCTGCTACCCAGCCTTGCAAACACACACACGTTTCCTCTCTTGTGCTTCCCTCCCCCAACCCTGGCATGAGAGATGAAGTGAGAAGACCCCTGTTGTTTCAAGAAAACATGCAGTGAACCCACAAGGATCCCATTTTAACCTGTTGGGCCTCAGTGTCCCCATCTATAAGATGGGTGTGATCAACCTATATATGGGTGTGATGGGCTTGTGAGGATTAGAGAGAATGGCCCAGGCTCTCGTTTACATACTTGTAGGAAAGTAGGCTCCTTGTTTCAGAATTCCCCATTGCAGGTTCTTGTTTTGTGTTTTTTTTTTTTTTTTACAGAAAATGATTGCGTGTACACAATGAAGATGTGTTTGTTTCGGTGTGTGTTCTCTGCACTGTGAGTAAGCATATATGTAAGGTGGCACATGTGTGAATATGCATGAGACAAACTGTAAAGGTGTGTGCTGGCCCTTGACCAGAAAGGAAGAACATTTTTTAAGCAACCCAGAAGTCCTTCTATGCACAGCGCTGGGGGCTAAGCCCACTCTGAGTTCCCCTAACAGATAAGAGATGTATTAGGGAAACTCAGAATGAGAAAAAGGATGAGATTTTTTTATCCACATATATTAGGCTGTACTTATTTTAAAAAGTCAAACCTTATCTGGGGAGATGGTCAGTGTTCAAGCAGGGCTCCCTGCAACCTTTGAGGATAGGGGAGAGGGTGGCTGGGAGCGTCAGGGGGGCATGGAAGTCCCTTCAGTGCTCCTATGGGAGGAAGGGTCCACTCTCTCTTAGGGAAGGGAGGCTGAAGTTCAAATTCCAGACGATCACGCTGAAATACAACAACGGCTGCTCCTGTGTGCTCAGTCTCCCCCCCACTCCCATTCTTCAAGCTGCTGGGAACGCGAGTGAGGGATTTAGTTCATTTCTTACAATAATGATCCTATCAACTTGGCTTCCTTAATGGTGTCTCAGACCAAGGAAATGCTCTTCCAAACACAAGCAGGATTTGTAAGTAAATGCAACAGTGTGCACTTGCCCATGGCGATCCCAGAACCCTTTGGATATAGAAAGCCTTTAGTAGTTGGCAGAGAGGATTCACTTCAAGTTGGCATACCTAGCTGTATGCATGCACATTGTTATTTTTAAGCAATCTCTGTGTTTAGATGCCATCAAGCTAATTAAGAAATATGTATTTGCATCAAACTCAAGTTCACAGTGCCATGGAAAGGAGAAAATAAATCCTCCTCACTAAGCGAATGTCTACCTTCTGAATCTCCAAAGTTTCATTTCAGGCTCTGAGACGGCACGTGCTATGTGTGTTCTGTTGGGTGTGTACACACATAGCATGGTGGTGTGTGCAGATTGCGTTTGGTCATGCACGTTCTATTGGAATGCACGCACACTGTGACGTCCTGTGTGGGAAGGGTAGTGGTGTGGTATAGCATGTCTGTGTGCTAACGATGGAGGTCGCAGACGGCTGTTGGGCCCACATGGTGGTTTGTGGGTTTTTTAAAAAAATGGAATTAGTTACTAATTTGAAAGTTTTCTTATGAAATCAAATGACTACTTTCTCTTTTACAAATAAGAAGACTTGACAATATTGGCTCTGCACTCCCATCCTCCATTGAAGCTGACTGTGCCCTTCAGGTGTAGTAAGCACTATGCAGTTTGTCATAGTTAGAGATTCCCCATTGTTCCCTCACTGTGACACCCAGGTTCAGGAGCTATTTTCTCTATCAGTGGTGCTGCCTTTCTCATACCCAACCTGCTCTGCCCATTCGCCTTTCCTTTCTGGCTTCCACAGTCATCTGGGTGTGCAAACCCTGGCTTATAAATGCCCCAGGTTGGTGAGTGAAGGAAGGATGTACAGACCCACCCCCTGTCTTCCCCGCCCCCCCCCCCCCTCAAGGAGTTGAGACTCCCTGATTCTCTGGAAGCCGGACGCTTCCCTGGACCTGCTATTGCAAAAGGAAGTAGCCGCCAGGGGTACTGACCCTGCTGATGGAGAAGAGCAGCCCTGGCCGGTCAGAGCAAACACCCGTGAAACAGAAGCGCAGCTTCCAGTAGAAGAGGTGCTCCCAGATGAAGGTGATGAGGCTGAGGGCCATGGCAGCTGCCAGCATGTAGAACACGCCTGCCATGTTGTCGATGTCCAGCTGGCTGCTCATCACCTCGTTCTTCTCGTGGTGGCAGATCCCCGTGAGCCACAGTGTCTCCAGCTCCTCCATCTCACCTGAGCAGAAGACAAGACCCAAGGCAGTGAGGAGCAGCACATGCACTCTGGGACAAGCACCTTCGGGTTCGGGACAAACACGTGTGACTTATGGCTATGTAACGTGGAGGCAAGTTACTGACTCTCCTGATCTGTGTCCACTCATGTGTTGAGTGAACATAATAATAATAATACCTACCTAATGTCATTGTAGGAGGATGAAAAGAGATAATGTACGAAGAGTTTGGTACAGTCTCTTTTTTTGTTTTTTTTGCCTCTTTTGGGTCATTATCATTATTTTCTGTCCATCCTGTTTTTCTCTATCCTGACCCTGAACACACCCAATCCTGGAGCAGGGCAGGGGATACACTGGCAACCTGCTATAGGGGAAAGACCGGCAGTCCAGTTAGGACTCCATCATTTAAATTGGAGCCACAGTTATTCTGCCTGTGAAGTGGGTATAAAAATACTGCATAGTTCCTAGATTTGTGGTGAGGTTCAAACGAGCTCCCATACGCAAAATTACAAAATGATTTGGATTACAGGAACTTCTCATAAATTGTAGCCTTCGTGAGATTGTCATGAAGGAAAAGCCCAGCGCAGTGCCTGGCACACAGTCATCCTCAGATATATTAGTTTCTTCTTTCCTCTTTCTTTAAAAGAATATCTAAGATTATTCCAAAAAAATCACCCACAAGCAGTGCACTCGGGGCACAGGCATTCATTGAAAAGAGATGCCAACTGGCTCTGAGTGGCCCCTTGCAAACTAAATACTTCCCCACTTCAGTAAGCAATGAAAAAAGCAGGTGGGGTTTCCAAAGGAAGAAGGTAGTAGGCATACTTAGAATTATTTTGTCTCTCTTTCATTTAGGAGGACATTGTCTGGCCTAAATGGCTAGCAAGTGTACTAACTGTCTAGCAATTCACTCAACTACGGCACCTAGACCATGATTCAGCCTTTAAAAACTGTCCTTCAAGGCAGTGACAATCAAGGGAGATGGATGTGTTTGATGGAAGGTAGGACTATATTGTGTGCATGTATATTCTCCAAGATACAAGAGACATGCAGAGAAA
Source organism: Molossus molossus (assembly GCF_014108415.1). Taxonomy (NCBI): domain Eukaryota; kingdom Metazoa; phylum Chordata; class Mammalia; order Chiroptera; family Molossidae; genus Molossus; species Molossus molossus. The sequence continues at coordinate 112,824,920 of NW_023425366.1, read as the reverse complement.
AATAAAGAAAATCCTCCACATGTTTATTTGATCCCTGTTGAAGAAGTTAATATAATGAGTGTTTTCATACTGTTCTCTTTTTCGGTTTTGAGGAATCAGCGTGTGTTGTTTTGGTTTGTTCTCACTCTTAACTGATTTGATGGAACATGGAAATCTAAGTCACCAATTATTTTTTCTTGACCTTTTGAAGATGTTATGTTTTCTTCTGATCTAGACTGCAGCCGTTATTAGAAGGCAGCTCATAATTACTTGCTATGCAATTTCTATTTTCTCTCCACTTGCTTCTGAGAATTTCAATTTGTCTTTGGTGTGGGTTTGTTTTATTTGTCCTGCTCCGGACTCAGTGTGAGTCTTCCATCTGGTGACTCATAACTTTAATTCTGGAAAAATCTCACCCATCGTTGCTTTGCGAACTAACTCTCCCATCCTATCTTTAAAAAAATGAATAGACTTTAATTATTAGAGTAGTTTTAAATATAATGAAAAACTGAGCAGAAGGTTCAGGAAGTTTCCATATACTTACTGCCCCCATTCCCCTCAGTTTCTTCTATTAACATCTGACATTGGTGTGGTAAACTGTTCTACAGTTTATGAACCAATCTCGATACATTATTATTAACTAAAGTCCATAGTTTACATTAGGGTTCACTTTTTGTGTTGTAGTTCTGTGGGTTTTGCTGAATGCTTAATGTCATGTATCCACCATTCCAGTATTATAGAGTATTTTCACTGCACTAAAAATCCCCCATGCTCCAACTATTCATTTCTCTCCATCCTCCATCCCAACCACTGGCTACCTGTCTGTAGTTTTGTCTTTTCCAGAACATCGTATGGTCGGAACCATACAGTACATAGCCTTTTCATACAGTATGCTCTTAAGGTTCTTTTGTGGGTTTCAGCTGCTTGATAGCACATTTCTTTTTATTGCCAAATAACATTCTATTGCATAGATGTACAGTCTGTTTGTCCATTCGCCTGCTGAAGGACATCTTGGCTGCTCCCAAGTTTCACCAATTATGAATAAACTGCTCTAAACATTCATGTGCAGGTGTTTCTGTGGACCTAAGTTTTCAACTCATTTGGGTAAATACCTAGGGGCATATTGCTAGATTGCATGCATGGTAAGACTATGTTTAGCTTTATAGGAAATTACCAAGCTGCTTTCTAAAGGGGCTGCTGTGCCGTTGTACATTCCCACCTGCAACAGGTGAGTTCCTTTTGCTCCACGTCCTCACCAGCACTGACTAATGTTGTCAGTGTTTTGGATTTTAGCCATCCTAATAAGGTGTGTTGGGGTATCATAATTCTCTGATGATCCATGATCATCCTATCTTTTATTTCTTTCTGAAGATGTTGTGTAAATTATTCTGGACGGTCTCATTCTATCCTCTATGTTGTTCACTTTGTTTTAATATTTTCCATTCCTTTATCTCTCTGTCCTGCAGTTGAATGACCCGCATATGTTCTAGTTCATTTATTCTTTCATTAGTAACATTTAGCTTTATGTTTTCATTTTCATCTATTGTAAGTGTGACATGCATCTGGCCCTTTTAAAGTTCTGCCTGTTCTTTTTTATCGTAATGTTTTACTCTTTTGTTATTTTTAAAACTTTTCTATGTAATCATTTCAACCCTACAGTGGTTCAGGTTATTCTCTGCACTGCCCCCTCCCCGCTCCCTTGGTTCTTGGGGTTTGCCATCTTCTGTCTGTTATGAGCGCTGACTCTCGTGGTAGGTTACTTCCCTGGGAAATTAGTAATTTTTGATTATGAGCTAATCTTCAGCAGAGTTGTTCTCCGTTATACCCCATGGGGCTCCCAAGCATGTGTGGCTATAGAAATGCCCCTGCAGCAGGGTCCTGGGTTTGCAACCACCATGGTTCCAGGGACTTTCAATGCACCAGTTTTTGTACGAAAAAAAATGTTACTGTAATTACCGCACCATGTAAGTAGTATACATTTAGACCTCCATCCTCATTTTGGTTTTAATTTCTCATTCAGAGCTTCAAACAGATGGCAAAGCTTCTTGCACTTTCCTTGCTTTGATGGACAGTTTCTTCTAATCTCCTCTTCACAAATGCGTTGAATCACTGAAGGTCTCAGATTCGTGCAGTGGTATCATTTTTACTCCCTTAGCACAATCCAGGGCACCCATGTGGATGCTAATGCCCCATCTCCACCCCTAGGGCTATGTCCCCATAGGCTGCTGCCCTCAGCTGAAAAGCACCATGAGAATATCTCATCCCCTTCTGTTTATGCACCTAACAGTTGCTCTTCTTTTTACCTTGACTGTGCATTGTGTGAAGGTGTGTGTGTGAATGTTTGTGTGTACGATTGCATTTCATCCTGAGTTTCGTGTTTGCAGCACGAATGGACTCATGTCCATGTGGTTTTCCATTGTACCACAACCGCATATACATGTATAATTTTTGTAATCAGGATGTAAGCAGTATACGTATTTGTGGAAGGAGAAAATAGGAAATGTACATCTTTAGAAGTTCTTCACTGGGGAGGAAGGGTGCTGGTTAATCAGTGGTGCCGGCACAGGGATGGGAAGGGATGTCTTGATCCCAAGTCCTATCCTTCCACCAGCCTCCAGGGTTTTCAGTCACTAATGTCACGGGAGGCTCTGCCGTGTCATCTCGCTGTCCACCTAACACCACCACCCAACTTGTCCATGTTCCACTTTTGCTCTGCATCTCAGGATGTAGTGATTTGTCTTCTAATAAATCTTGGATGCCATCCCCTCGGAGGGACAGTGTGCTGCCTCCTCCCTCTCCCCTGGGGGTCTGTGAGGACACGAAAACGGGTCTTCTCTCCCCGCTTTGTGAAATTCCCAGCACGTCCTCCTCTTGGTGATGTCCGGAAGACAGCCCAGTTTGTGTGCCTGTAACAAGATCAGCCTGGATAGAAGAAATACCATCCGAGTCCCTGCAGAATGTGAACATAAAGATGTTTCCTCTGCCCAAACAATGCCTCTCTTTGAAGAAGTCAACGTGGTAAACCAGACCCGCACCCCGAAAGGAGAACAAAATACGCAGTCCTCAATACCAATTACAGCCTGCTCCGACCACTCTCCCGTTAATCATTTCCTGCCTCAGAGCCTTCTGCTACGAGTGTATTGAACTGCAGTTCAAATACTTTATTTCGTTTTTAATTTACTTGAGTATATTGTAATCTCTTTGAGGGAGACCAGGGACCATGGTTTATGATTTTGGCATTTCTCATGGCCTACAGCACATAATAAGCACTGAATCCATACTTTCTGTTTCTCTCCTTACATTCCCAGGCTTAAATTGGACAGCATGCGAAAATGTGCAGGTCTGTTGGGCAAGTGTTTCTGCCATATGAGCAGAGAAAATACAGAGCCAGAGGGGACTTGCAGTGGACTTGAGAGCAAAAGCCTGGAAGTGAGCATGTCCTTGGCTGCATGAAGCAGCAAATGCCATCTTTCCCAAGTAGCAACTCCGCGATGTTCACTCGGCTGTCAGTTGCTCCATTACAAAGAGGCCATGCTCCCTGTCGATGTGATCTCATAAACTGGAGCTGGTAAATGGGACAATTAAATGTCTTTCCTGCAGCAGATGCGTTCTGACTGGAAAGACAAAAGCTAAGCGCTCTCCGGGGAGCCAAGGGAGCCTGAGCAGCTTTGAGTTTGCAGCCAGGCCCGTATTGTCTTCCTCTCTCCACCAGAGAGCTGGGAGCCCAGAGCTCGCTCGCTCTCTCTATTTATACCTCTGATGTCAGACAGGAAGCTCATGCACACGTGAGATGGCCTCTGTATCCATGGAATCTGCTACACCTGTTCAAAAGTTCTTCCTATCTCTGTGTTCGGGGAGGAAGGTGTTGCAGCACAGCCTCCCTGCCAGCCTCGGCGTTCTGCGCCTCCCTAGGAAGCCTGCACGTCCACGCAGGGTATCTCAATCCTCTCTCTTCCCTAATGTTGCCAGTTAAAAGACAGAGTGCTGGGACTTCCAGAGGCAGGAGCCAGACAGAGGTAAAATCAAGAAGGGAGCAGGTGAGGATAATTGAGACAGCACTGTGCGCATGCCTGACACTTGCCTCCGTCAGCAGCTTGGGTGATGGATGCTGCAGAAGGGGCAGAAAACGTCCAGAATTGGTCGGACAAATGCTGTACAGAGAGGATACAAACCATGGGCCCATGCACCAGCACAGAGTCTCACAGTACCCATCCACTCACTTACAAGGGAGGAGTTACGGGTTTCAGTTTTGCAAAAAGGAACAGATAAGAATTCAAGTAGACGCCATTCAGCAAATCACAGGAAAGGAAATTTCAGGTAGAAAGGACTAGAATGAGCTATAAAACTAGTGCCAGTTCCTGAGGGTTTGGGGAGCACGTGGGATCATCCTGTAGGGTCTGCACAGTCACAGGGGATTGTGTGGGAATCAGATCGTCTGCATTCAACTCCCACCTTCAACACACGCTAAAATTAGATCTGGATCCAGATACTCCTCTTATCTATCCATCCCCGCACCCATTCATTTATCTATTTTTCCATTCTTTTATTTAACAAACTTACATACATTGTATTCTGTTTCAGGCACTGTACAAGAATTTTCAAAAATTAACCCATGTAGACCCCATATCACCTTCATGTGACTGGTGCTGTCATCAGACCCATTTCACAGGTGGGGCACAGAGAGGTGAAGGAACTTGCTCAGTCTCTCTGAGCACCAGTTCTAACACCTACCAGATGGAGGGCAACAGCCTTTACTGCTCAGGAGTTTGGTTGGAATTCAGTGAGGTGACACGCATAGTTGTTACACAATCAGTATTGCTGGCAATCACATTATTTCCTGCCTGAAGCCAAGGAAGCCGGGGCATGGAATAGATTACATATGCCTTCCTGTGCCCTCCCAACTCGTGGTCCATGAGTCCAAGGATGCATGTCCAGAGAGAAGGCTTAGGCCTCCAAGAAGAATCTGTTGTGTTCCAAGTAAGGAAAACAAGTTCCTTACTTTGCCCTCAGATTCATTCTCCCCACCTCCCCAGGGACTGCAGTTGCTTTTCAGATTAGATTTCATTTCGTTCTGTAAGACTGTCTGAGCTCTAAGGGTATTGCTTCACTTGGGAAGGGATTTTACAGCATGCAATGTGACTAGCCTTCAGACTTGCTGAGCATTTCTCCCCTGAGGTCAGTTGTAAAAATGTCCATTTTGAACCTATACCCTTTAGGCTTCTTCCAGGGCCTGAGAATTTGCTGAAATGCATCTTCTAAAATCAGCCCACACGTGCACCCTTGAAGGCACACATCTACATATTTTCTTCCCTTGGTTTCTGGCCAAAGTACCTGACCTGAGGCAGTGAGGGCATAGAAAGCAATAATGTGTGGTTTTGAGAAGCTAAGTTTAAAGTTTAATGTTTGGTTTCATTTCTGGTCAAGGAAACTAATGCTTTTTGGTTCTCCAAAGACATCATTTGGTTTTGCCTTACTCCCTCGATATTCATTCACTCACTCACTCACTCACTCACTCACTCACTCACTTATTCATCATTCATTCATTAAAAAAGGACATTCCTTAAACATGTCACACCTTGTCGGCATCTCTGTAATTTCATACAGAGGTGGATAACACAGTCTTTGGATCCTACAAGCTCAAGTCCTGTGGTAGACAGTCCTACAGACCAGTAATTATGGCAAGATGGCATGATTGGATTTGCATAGGGCTGGAGACAGGAAAAACACATGGAGTGTTTTGAGATCAGAGATTTGGGGGAAAGAAGAAGTGATTAAAGGAGGGGCCTGAAGTGCAGGAGCCCATTACAAAGGACTTAGCTTTCATGCTAAGTAGTCTGGGGTATTCTAAGCATGAAGGAATAGTGGACCATTGAATGAGTGAGACCAGCTGCATGCTTGGTGGGCCTAAGATTCTTCAACTGTTGTCTGTGGAAACCCAGCATCTTCTCACATATAATATAAGGCAGGCTGTTACAGGTGAGTGAGAGAGGAAAATTTTGAACAACGGCCCTATAGGGTGGAGGAAGGCCACCAGGAAATCCCATCCCAGTAACACACCTGCTCTTACAGTCTTGTCCTGGCGTTAGAAGCAGGCAGAACATACAGATTAAACTCTTCTGCTCCCAAGATATGTAACAATTGGGTGAGACCCACTTGTAAAAAATTGCTGACAAAGATCCACTGTAAATTGTCATTAATATCACGTGTACCATAACAAGTTACTGTGGGTACACCAGCTGCATGGCCTCATGCTGAAACTTGGCAGTGGTGCTATTTGCGGTACAGCTCAGAGATCTCCATCTCCAGGAAGTCTTTCCTCAATGCACAGGGATGTTGGTAAGAGACCCCAGTTTCACATTCCATGACATCATGATATCTTTTCAAGAGAGCATCTACCACACTTAAGTATAATTGTAAACTGCTTCTATGTCCTCCCCATTGGTAGGTAAGTTAATTCAGAATGGGGATCTTGCCTTATTCTTCCTGTATCCCCAGTCCCTGATGCAAGTCTTGGCACATAGTAAGTAGGTCCATAAAAGTGTGTTGACTGTAGCTCTGACTGCGTGGCTCAGTTGGTTGGAGTATCATCCTGTACACCAAAAAAGTTGTGGGTTTGATTCCTGGTCAGGGCACATACCTAGTTTGAAGGTTCAGTTCCTGGTTGAGGTGAATACAGGAGGCAATCGATGTTTCTGTCTCACATAGATGTTTCTCTCTCTCTCTCTCAAAAAAAAAACAAAAAAAAAAAAAACCACATCCTCAGGTAAGGATTAAAAAAAGTGTGTTGACTGTGGATGACACAAGGCTTCCCTTCTGGATTAGCTGGTGATTCCCTGACCTGAGAAGAGCCCAAGAAGGGAAGGGATCTGTGAAGCTGCAGGCAAAGGGGTCAGGAATAGTCTCTGGAACCCAGAAATCAAGGCTGACTCAGGGGGTAAGCAAGTTCTAATCAAAGGTCCTAGCTACAGAGTCCAGTGTTTTCCCACAGAGAACCGACTTCCGTCCACAGCCAAAAGCGTCAGAATGAAGTCACTGCCGATCCCATTAGTGTTTGCTGCGAACACCAAGAGAACAACTGACCCCATTTCAATCCTGCTTCATGTCTTGTCCAGGGAGTGGGCACTTTGAGTTCCTCAGAGGCCCGAATGGAATTGGAAATGGCACAGGAACAACTTTCTTTGTAGAAAATCTAGGGCACCATCATTGGCAGGCTCGTGTTCTCAATGGGAAGAGATTCGGCCACTGTGAGCTCTGAACTGCGGTCCTGGGAGTGAGGACAGCTTGGGGTCTGCAGGGTTGAGGCCAAGTCTTTTTCTTGCCCAGTTGCTCCAGAAGGAAGCTGCTGGTCAGATCTGGGATTTCGTACGTGGCCTTGAAACAGAGTAAGGTCAGCCAGACCATCTGATCACTGACCTTGGGGCCTTAGCTTCATTAATTCTAAACTCTTGAGTCTAAGTCAGGTGATCTTGGACCTGGAAATGATAGCATTTGGAGCCTTGGATCTCTGTATCCATCATCTCCAAGGGTCACTGAACAACTTGCTGGAGGGGAAAAAATACCTTTAGTGGGGAGCAGGGGATGGGAAGAGTACAAGATTCTGGACACAAATAGATTAAATTTGGAAGATAAATCTCTCTTATTTAAATGTCAGAATATTCCATTTCTGTATAATGCTGAGAAGTCACAAAACCAGAATAAAAATAGGCTTAAATATATCCAGTTAGATGCAGAGACAGGCTGTCTTTGGCATGAATGTTCCACCTTCCAGTTGAGGTCTCTGCTCTGTGGATGGAGCTCGAGGTCCATAGAAATCATTGCGGGTTTGTCTCCATCTGGCTGGGATTTCATAAGGCCACACACTCAACCGTGCAAGTTGGAGTTGGGGAATTTTATGCACACAGGTCCCAAACCTGTGTCTCTTAAAGAAGAAAAAGGAAAAATTGGAGAGAGAATTGGGCAGCTTCACCAATCATCAAACAATGTACATGGTCACAATTTAAAATTGGTGAGAGATAATTTTCTGGAGTAAGACAACAGAAAAATTTCAAGAAGCCCAGGAAATTCCATGTTTTTTGTTTGTTTGTTTTGTTTTTTTAATCTTCACCTAAGGATATTTTTCCATTGATTCTTTTAAATAGAGTGGGAGGGAGGGAGGAAGAGAGAGAGAGAAACATTGATGTGAGAGAGACACATTGATTGGTTGCCTCTTGCACGACCCCCACTGGGGCCAGGGATCAAACCCACAACTGATATATGTGCCCTTGTCTGAGAATCGAATGCACAAGCTTTAACCGATGAGCCAAATCGGCTAGGGCATGAAATTCTATGTTTAACAGCACTTCTGGAGTCTGCTTTGAAGTTAGTATGACTTAAAAGGCATATGCATTTGTGAGCATAAATAAATTTATAGTAACTTTCTGACATTACACATTTTCTCAATCAATAGTCCTCAAATTCCTATGACTCATTATGTAACAGTGTGATGGCTATTTCACATCACAAAGGATCCTTGTGTTTTAAAGGGCTATAGATGTAAGAGAAAAAAAAGAGAGAGAGAGAATAGCAATGATTCCATATCCCATGCCAAAAAATATCTTTCTTTCAGCATGTAAAATGACATCACTGCCTTTCAGTTCCTTTTTTATTGAAGTGTCTTGAATAAGCTTCCTGAAACTGTAAAACCCTTAAGCAAAGGGAGCACGTCCATTGTCCATTTTATCTGCATTCTGCCTTGCCTAGGACAGAATGAGCTTAATGGGCACTCACAACTTGGCTGTGGCATGAAGGAAAAAGAAGAGAAAGTAGAAAGGAAAGAAAAGGGGAGAGGGAGGAGGGGAGAAGAGAGAAAAGAAGGAGAAAGGAAAAGAACAGAAAGGGGGAAATGGAGTGGGGGGTGGGGGGGTTCTCTTCTGGCTTCTTCCCCTCTTATCCTAGGTCGGAAGTACCTGATGGTGGTGGGATGACAGCCAGAAATGAGTGGGAGAGAACAGAGATAGAGGAGTAGTTACATTCAGATTCCAACTCAGGTAGGTATGTGGGGCAGACACTGTTGACCTCTTGCCCCATTCTATTAATGATGCAGCTGAGGTCAAGTTAGAGGAATTAAAATCCTAAATTAAGGAAGCTGAAGAAGGAATCTGGATCTCTAAACTATTAGCTATGAGTATACAACAGCATCCAACCACACAGCCAGTGAGGAACACGCCTAGAGTTCAGTTATACTCGCCTATTTTACCTCTCTCCTAGAAGGTTGAAACAGGACACACAGAAATGAGAGGAACCAAATGCATTGCTGGTAGAAATGTAAATTCATTGTACTTCTGCAAACTGTTTGGGAGTATCTACTGAAACAGAGTATATGCATACTCCATGACCCAGCAACTTCATTTCTAGGGAGAGTCCCAAACACCTACATGCCTATATGCACCAAATACGTGCAAGGATATTCAATGCAGATAAATGTGAAAAATAACACAAATGTCCATCAACAGCAAATATATAAATAAATAATAATACATTTGTACAATGGACTACTATGCAGTAATGAAAAAATAACAAGCTATAGTTAATTCATTAATATGAATTAATGCCACAAAAGATACAAATGAATATATGTTGCATAATTGCACCATTTATTTGAAATTCTAAAGGAAGCAAAACCTGTTCATAATCATGGAGGGCAGAATGGTGGTAACTTTTGGGGGTATTTCGGCTGAAAGAGGCCCTGAGGGAGCTTTCTGGGGTGCTGATCATGTTCTAGATCTTGATCTGGGTGGTAGTTACACAGTCATATAAAAATTAATTGCACATTGAGAATTGTGCAAGATAATGAATGTATGTTATAGTTTACAGAGGGTAAAAATAAAAGAATAAAAGTGGCCTCATAGCCATGGCCGGTTTTTCTCAGTGGTTAGAGCGTTGGCCTGCAGACCAAAGAGTCTCAGGTTTGATTCGGGTCAAGGGCACGTACCTTGGTTGTCATTCATCCCCAGCCCTGGTCAGGGTCATGCAGAAGGCAATCAGTCAATGTGTCTCTCTCAGTTCAATGTCTCTCTTTCTCTTTCTCCCCCCCCCCCCCCCCAATCTCTCTGTCTGAAAATAAATGGAAAAATATCCTCAGGTGATATTTTCTCTGTGACCTTGGGAAAGTTACCCCTTTTTTTTTGAGGCCAAAAAAAGTGGCCTCATAGAGGCGGCGAAGGGTGTTCTTGCATTTTGGGAGTCAAGAGAGGGCATAATAAGGAAAGTAGACAGAAGCAATCTTTCCAAACAGAAAAAGAAACACTTTTTCTAGAAACACAAACTGTTTACAAAGAAAAAAAGTTTCTTACAGAATAAAACGATATATACTATGTAAAATTCATCCATATTGTTGGAATTATTTTACAGTAGTTTTTAAAGATTCTTTTTTTAATTTTAACTACTAGAATTTGAGCCAGAAGTCAGCAATCTTTTTCTGCAAAGGGCTAGTTAGTCAAGTTTTTCAGCCTTGTGGGCCATATGGTGCCTGTATCAATGGCTCAGCTCCACCCTTGAAGCACAGAAGTGGCCACGGGCACTCCGGGTCTGTGTCCCAGTAGAACATTACTTGTAAAAAATGCAAGGGCCAATGTGGGCCATACTTAGCAGAAACCTATTTAAGCAACCAATAAAGAAAACAAAATGATAAAAAAAAAAACTATATACATATGAATAAGAATAAATTCCATTTTAAGGAGACCATCACCATTGTTATCACCTATGATACTTCTTGGGTGTGCTTATACCATTCAAGTTAGTGAAGTTGGTGCCATTACAATCCCCAATTGAAAGAGGAGGGAACTGGCCTTTAAAAAGGGTAACTTTCCCAAGGTCACGGAGCAAGTAAAAATCACTTCTTGTATTTGAACCGAAAGCCTTTGTTCTTAGCTGCACCCCATGCTGCTACATTTATGACATTTTTTTGTGTAAAATATTACAATAAACGTTTTAACAAATCACTAAGAAATGTAAAATACTCATTAAAATGCATATGTAAAATAGTTAAATGGTAAAAAAAAGATAAAAAGAAAACTCAGATTTTTTCCCCCAATTTCACTAGTATTCAAAGGGATTCAAATTAAGGCAACTCTGGGATAGCGCATTGTACCGTCTATAACAGCAAAAAGAACCACAGTGCTCAACGCTGCTACGTTATTCTAAGCTTCATACATTGACTCTTTATTAATAGTGTATTTAGATGGTAACACACCTTTTGGGCATTAATATGACCCTATATATCAAGTCTCCTAGAGATAGTTATAGCCATTTACCTTTCAAACTCTACATTTAAGAGTTTGTTACAAATAGACAATGAAGAAATAGGCATGAAGATATTCCTTCTGTCATTATCCATATGAGCAAAAAAGGAAATGTTTAATGTTAGGAAAATAAAGTAATGAAACATGATTTAATAACGATTATGACATCTTATGCAACAATTAAAGTAATTGTGAGGAATAGATTATGTAATATGAAAAAATGTTTAAAATATACTGGTAAGTGAATAGTGGAATATAAAAGTGTATCCAACCCATAATTATTTAAAGAAATGTGTCTGCAAGTAACAAGGACCAGCAGGTAAAACATATATTGAGAACAACTGTGTTGAGGTAGTGGCTTGGGTGCTTTCCTCTGCAGATTACATTGCCTTGCCAAGTCAAAGTGTTTTTAAAAATGTAGACTGAGAGGGATTCTGACACCACTGTTTCTCCATCCTGTAAGTCCCACATGGCGTTCTGTGACATTGGTGTTTGACATACCAGCAAGTCATTCATTGTGTCTTATTTCTTTTTATTATTATTATTTTTCTTTATTGATTTTAGGGAGAGAGGAAGGGAGAGGGAGAGATAGAAACATCGATGAGAGAGAGCATCAATTGGCCGCCTCCTGCATGCCTCCCAGTGGGGATTTGGCCCACAACCCAGGCATGTGCCCTGACTGGGAATTGAACCAGTGACCTCTTGGTTCATGGGTCAATGCTCAACCACTGAGCCACATCAGATGGGTTCATTGTGTCTTATTTCAACTTTGATGGCTCTGTTGACATTTGGCTGATGACCGTGGATCTCAAGGGACCTACTGGAAAATGCCCTGTGGATTTACACAGACGAAAACTCTCGGAGCTTCAACCCAAAGGAAGAGTCAATGGCTCTCTGGAACATTTATACCTTATATCTGTTTCTTAAGTGAGTACTGTTCCATTATTATTCCAAATATGTCTCTGGTTAAAATTTGGAGAGAGATAAATGAGTCTAATTTTTATGGTACTATCTGGTCACAGGCCAGTGGAGAAGCAGTCAAACACTTTACTGCTTATCTATGCTTAAGACTGACAACTTTCTTCCCGTGAAAGCATTTCATTTCTGAATGAGCAGTCTGCCCTAAACTAGGTCATAGGAGGTGACATTTGCTGGGGCATCAAAATGCTCATTAATCACCCCTTTTGGGTTTATATCATCAAAGCTGCTATTTTGGGTATAAATGAGGTTTGTGTGCATGTTAAAAAGTTAGACTCAGTCAACCCATCACCAGTAATGATCGCTAGCCACACCTCCCCGGTAGTTCCAGATGGGTTCCCATGTATATGTGAAAGGGATCAGGAGAGACACGGGGGCCAAATCCGGTTCCACACTGAATTTAATCAATAAAAACACTTGTTTGTTGTCTGACAAAATATGGGTCTTTCAGTCTTGCCTGCTTTATTTTTAACACTGTTATTACATGAAAACAAAAACTTTGGAAGCAACAAACACTTTGTCTATTTTCTTTCTGAATGAATGAAGACGCTTACCATTAAAGCCTATTCGACTACTTCTGCCATTCACGCCCCACTCCTATATCTCCTGTGCTCCTTGTTGTGGTCATCGAGCACACGGACAGTTCCAAGTGACACAGCATTCAGTCCTCGGGTTTTCACAATCACCAAGGGCGCTGGATATGAGCACCCAATTAGGAGCCCTCAGAGAAGGAGGCTGAATGCAACACAGGGCAAACATCCAATTTCACGGACTCCAGACGAATTGGCCAAGTCATATGTTATGTACTTGCCAATCAGAAAATAAGATGCTTCTAAATGCTAAATATTGTTATTCTAAAGAGTGGTTCTTAAATCTTATTGTATATTAAAATACCCAGGAGAGGATGTACAAATGCCCTGGCAGGTAAAATTTCAGCAGCATCATTTCCATAGGCTCCCCAAGTGAGTCTGATGAGCACAGAAGAGACACAAGCATCTTTATAGGTAAGTTAACTGTTAAGGGCAAGAGGACAGGAGTCTTTAGTTCTTTTTATATCCCCCCCCCCACCTTAAGCTATGAAGCAGCTGTCATTCTCTGTTGAATGCATGTCTACAAGGAGAATGAATGAATGAGCAAATGGCTTTGTCAATGGCACCTGGTCGTTGCTAACTTGATTGGGCGCGATTTACAGATTAGCCTAGCTCAGCGCAAACTGTAATTTCTGCCTTTGAAGTCTCAGTTTGATTAAAGCATGTTTAGCAAGGAACAATGACTTTCTGAAATGCCGGGGATTATGCAGCTCCGAGGAGCTCTGTGGAGAGCAAGCAATTTGGGCAACCAAATCGGGCCTTTGTGAACCTGGAGAGGCTGCTGTGCAAGCTTGTACTGGGGCCGAACCTCTGACTCCTCTTAATTACATTCTGTCCTTGTTTCATTCCTTCTCATCTCTTGCTTCTGGGTCCTGAGTTTTCCCCTAACTGCCAGGGTTGAATGATCTCAAAAATTAGGCTGAGCCTGTTCCCACGGTGCTGGGGCTTGAGGCACGGACAAGTCTCCTTCTCTGTGGGGAAATGGAAAGAAGTGTAGGTCACTTTCCCTCCCACTCTCAACCTCTGTCACCAAGTTATTTTGACCAGCATCACGTGCAGGGGACAGATGCTGTTCCTTCTGTGAAAGAGGAAGGAACATTGAATCCGGATTCTGACTGATATGCATTTCAATCACAGCTTTGCCCCTTTCCAGATGAGAAAACCTGCCTTAGGGATGTCTATGAGGGTTATAGCCGATAAAGAAGCAATGTTGCATAAGGGGTAAAACGAGGTCCTGGATCGCCCTTGCCTAGGTTCCAATCTCAGATCTGCCACTTACTACTAGCTTGACACCTTACTTAACTTACCTGTGACTCAATTTTCTCATCTGTAAACAGGGATTAATAATCATAACTAATGCCTGGTCAGTGTGGCTCAGTGGTTGAGCATTGACTCATGCACCAAGAGTTCGCCAGTTCAATTCCTGGCCAGGGCACATGCCCAGGTTGTGGGCCTGATCCCTAGTGGGGGGCATGCAGGAGGCGGCCAATTGATGTTCTCTCTCATTGATGTTTCTATCTCTCTCTCCCTCTCCCCTCTTCTCTCTCTAAAATCAATAAAGAAAAAATTTTTAAAAAATAATTATAACTAATGCCATTTAATCATCCTGAGTACTGAAAGAAATTAATACATATAAGGACTGAGACTATTTTGTGACCCATGGTTATCTCTCAATAAGCATTAACTATTATTATAACTGAGATATTTTTTGTTTTGATATTTTGTTCAGATAGAGTGGGAGAGAGAGAGAGAGAGAGAAACATCGACGCGAAAGGGACACATCGAGTGGCCGCCACCCTTACAACCCAACCAGGACTGGGGACAAACCACAACCGAGGCACATGCCCTCAGTGGGAACCGAACCCTGGTCTCTCTGGACCGCAGGCCGATGCTCCAACTGCTGAGCCAAACCGTCCAGGGCTATTATTATAAATGTCTGTAAAAATAATGATAATGGTAGCTGTTGAACTACTCCACTTAGAGAATGGAAAACTCTCTCTTCCCTTCAAAGGGAGTTCTCAGATTCTCAGCACTTCCTCCCCCCAGGCCCCTATCCTGATTTTGACACTCATCTCTTTAAATGGTTGCCATAGGGTTTGCTGAGTCATCTGAGGACATAGGGACCCATGTCACAAAGAACTGCTGGAAGGGGAAGCCAGCGGGAGAGACATGAGAGATCTCCCAGTCAGGAGTGAGTCAGTGGTGGTGTGTGCTTTGCTCCAGCGTGGAGCTGAGACGGGCCAGTGGATACTCTCAGCTGTCTTCAGTTTGTCTGCAACATGGCTAAGTGCTCAGCGGAACAAATCCAGCCTGCCCTGTCCATGCCCAGGCTGAAAACTGCCCGAGTAGTCACTACCACACTCTTTCCCCACTCTGTCCTTTCTTCAAATCCTCATCTCTCTTCCTCTTCTTTTCCCCTAACCCTAACCCTCTCCCCACTTTTTGCTTTTGACTGTTCTTTACTTCTTTATCATTTTCCCCCCTCTCCTTTCCTTTTGTCCCTTCTGTTTCTTCCCCATATGTCTCTTTCTTTCTTTCTTTTTCCTTCCTTCCTTCCTTCCTTCCTTCCTTCCTTCCTTCCTTCCTTCCTTCCTTCCTTCCTTCCTTTCTTTCTTTCTTTCTTTCTTTCTTTCTTTTTCTTTCTTCTTTCCCCTTGATTCTTCCTTTTGTCATCTTAATCTCCACCCCTCTTAGGAGAACTGGACAATCTGCACTTTTTTTTTTTTTTAATCCTCACCCAAGGACACTTTTTTGCATTTTAGATAGAGCAGGAGGGAAAGAGGGAGGAAGAGAGAGAGAAACATTGATGTGAGAGAGATACACCAGCTGGTTGCCATCCACACAACCCCAACTTGGGCCGGGGACAAACTGCAACCGAGGTACATGCCCTTAGGGGGAACCTAACCTGGGTCTCTCTGATCCGCAGGCCGATGCTCTAACTGCTGAGCTAAACCAGCCAGGGTGAACAACCTACACTTTTAAGTCTTCTCTGCCTTACTTGTCTTTCTCCAGATATTCTAAGACCAGGAGTTATCAGCCTTTTTCTAGAAAAGGCCCGATGGTAAATATTTGAGGCTTTGCAGGTCATACGGGTTTTGTTGGAATAGCTCAGCTCTGCCGTTGTGATGTGAAAGTAGCCACAGACAATACCTGAAGAGTAGATGTGGTTGTATTTCAATAAAACTATTTTCAAGAAAGAGCAGTGGCTAGATTTGGGCCATTGTTTGCCACTCCCTGTGGAAATACTCTTTCTCTTGTTTACCAACTTGCCCACAAACCACAACCTCAGTAATAATTTATACCCTGCTCCAGTTCTAAAACCCAGAAAAATATATCATCTTGCTGGTTATAGCCATCCCAGAAGATCTGTGTTAAAAAGAATAAATCAAACAGGGATGTTTGACTACTATTGCACAAAACTTAGACAATGGAGAAATCCATCTCTGTCTCACAGTGAATACGGGCTCAGAGTCTTGGGAAGACTGTCAGACTGGACAGCGACTACCTCGTGTCTTTCTCTCTCCCTAGAGATATCTAATGTACTTCTTAAAGAAAACCATATCCCCTTCATCAGAAATGATATTTAATTGATGTAATAATTCCTGCAAAATATACCTGTAATGTCATCAAGTCCATTCATTCAACAAATTTTATTTGAGCACCTACTGTGTGCCAGGCTCAGTAGTGAGTCCTGAGTGCAGAGGCAACAAAAATGAGCATTGTAGGGTCTGCCCTCAAGGGACTTAAATACAGCGCACTGCAGTGGGCCAGGGACACAGGTCAGCAATGTGTAGGCATCTAATATGTGTCAAGTACTGGGCTGCATTCTTTGTTTGTTCTCCCTCTTAATCCTTACATGACTCTCATTTAAAGATGAGAAAACTGGAACTCAGCAATCAATGTGCCCAAGTCATACAGCTAGGAAGTGACAAGAACCTTCTCTCTTACCCCTTCACTTGTTTTGCTAAATGTCACAAGAATGCGATAAGTGTGGAGCTAAAGGAGTTTCGAGTTTATAAGGGTGTCTAGTTGAGAGCTGTGGGCTTTAAGGAAGTCTTTCTGGAGGGGCATGAGCTGAAGGATGGGCCGAATGTCAAATCAAGAAATGAGGTCAGGAGAAGAGGGAAGAAGGAATCCCATTGATAAAGAAACTCTGTTTTTTAAAACTTGGTGGAATTTCAGATGCTATAGGAAGTTGAATGGGGAAAATACTTAGGAGTGAGCAGGCCTTTGAGCAATTTCCACAACCCACACCGCCATGCCTTCCTAAGCCAGCCCTAAGAAGACTGGTCTGCAAGGGCTGCTCACAAATGTGTCCATCCTCGGAGCAGAGGCATCGGTGCCATCACCACCCACACTGCGGGGCTGTCCAGCTCTCCCAGACTCGGAAGTCAGCCCAAAGATATTAAGCTGGGAAGCTGGACAAGGGCAGTGCTGAGGATATTAGCAACCCATCCAGGGGCTCAGAGCAATTTATGAGAATGCTAATTAGAAACACAAAGAACTTCTGTAATCACACAACCGCTCTGTACTCTGGCTGGCAGCATGGGGTCCCAAGCCATCAAAAGCCAATATTGCATGCTTCACTGGCAGAGCAGCCAGCAAAGAACAGAACCAGGCATGTTAATGTTGACTCACTGGGAAGCGGGGAGCGAGCTTCTCCATGGACTCCTCTCTAGCACTCCCTACTCCCAGGTCTGTGAGCATCTTGTCCTGAGGTGGTGCTTCCCAAATCGCTAGAGTCAAGTGCAGCATAGTTTCTTATTAATACAAGAGCAGAGTGTCTGGTCCCTTCCAGTCTATCAATCTGGACGAGTCTTTAAAATGGTTGCTTGCAAATTTACAGTACAAAAGGGACAAAGGGCTTGCATAGGTACTCAACATAAATAATGTATGTGGTGTATTTCAACCAGTTCATATAGATCTATCTTATATGTCCCAATATGCTATAACTGGGGTCACTAGTTTTAAAACTGGGAGAGTCCCCGCACAGTGGGTTGAGTTGGTCACCTATTTAACACAATATGAATACAAGAGATACGTGTGTCATATCTTTCAAATCTTTCATGTGTATCTATCACATGTACTGCAATGTGATATAAGTACAATGGGATATACCATAGAAATAATTTATTAAAATATATGGTAAAATATATATATTTACTTTTATTTGGTCAATGAATTCAGACTAGTAATGTCTGAGACACAGACAAGTTTAAAAATAAACCAACAAAAAAATTTAAAAATACATTAATAAATAAATAAAAATAAATTTAAAAAAACAACAACAACAAACCAACAGCATGAAAATTGAGCAAAGTCCAAAATGGAAGATTAAACTCTCGACCATGGTAAAGCATATTACTCATAACTAAGGTGATGAGACCACTAACGACCAAGATTTCTCCCAGCAGCATGGTTTAATGGAAAGATGATCAGAAATGGAGTCACATGGATTGGGTTCAACTTTTAACTTTATAACAATCCACACAGAGTGTCCTCCATATACCAGCAGCATCAGCATCTCCTGGGAGCTTAGAAATGCAGACTCCCAGGTTCTCCCTCCCCAGACCTATTGAAATAATAATCCCCAGGTGATCTGGTTCTGGTTCAAGTTTGAGAAGCGCTGCTTTAGCTCATGTAACCTAACCGAGCCTCATTTTCCTGGTCTGCGAAACGGAGAAAATAAGATCAACTCTGGAATGTTGTACGAAGAGTTAATAAAACCGTTTGTGATGTACTTGGCACAGAGCTGGACCATTGAGTGTGCGTTAAAACACGATCATTTTCTTCTTTTTTCTCAGCATTACTTGCTTCTGAATATTATTATATAATCTGTTCTCCTCAATATCTTTTTGCTGGCCTCTGTACATCAAAAGGGCTTTAACCGCTCTGATCTTTTTTCTGTCTCTTCCAATCCCAGAAACACATTGAAAAATTACAAAATCTATGAAATTGGTGGGACCTATGAGGTCTCCTGTTCAACCTCTCCTTTGAAGCCAGGAATGCCATTTTTAGGTCCCAGGTTTACTCATTATTTATGTTCTCACTTAAGTGTTACCTTTTACATGCCAGAGAGAGAGCAGGTACTCAGCAGATATTTGCTGGTTGCTGGATGAGGTCATGAATGAGGCTCTCTGAACTCTGGCCCATTCTAGTCTTTGTCTAAATCTCATACACTTGTTTTCTTTGTGACCTTTTTCAGTCCTTTCATCCTTCCATTAAAAAGAAACTAGTTTATCTCATATTTCATCTTGACTACTTTCTAACCTACCCAAGACACCTAAGAGTATATATACATCAACATGTATCTATCACTTCATATACATGAATTATTGTAAATATGTTTATATTTTGTAATTAGATATTTTAGGTTTATATATTACCCACCAACTGGACTGTAAGTTCCTGGAAGGAAAGAAGAAGAAGACTGTGACATTCCCTTCTTGGAACCTCAGTGCCTAGGAAGGTATATATATATATATATTTTTTTTTTTTTTTTTCAATCCTCACTCACCTAAGGATATGTCCATTGATTTTAAAGAGAGGAAGAAAGAAAGAGAGAGAGAGGGAGAGAGAGAAAGATGGATATGAGAGAGAAACATCAATTGGTTGCCTCTCATAAGCACCCCAACCAGGGACTGAACCTGCAACCTAGGTATATACACTGACCTGGAATTGAACCCACAACCTTTCAGTGCATGGGACAATGCTCCAACCAACTGAGTGACACTGTCCAAATAGAAGGTCTATTTCTCAGTAAATATTAGATATTCATGCTCAAAGCTGAAACGTACCTCTGAGTATTGTTACTAAACTACTGAGAGCAAAGATCCTCATGGTGCCCTCCATCGAAAGGACACAATGATTGTACAGGAAAAAAGGAAGGTAAGGTCTTATTGAGATCCTGTGTATTTCTTAAGGCAGATCGATAGCTCTTTTCCTAGGGAAATGCCTGGCAGGCTTCATGTAAGAAGTTCCCTCAGTAACCTAACACTCCACTGAAAATTTATATTTATATAGCTCATTAAGAAAATTTTAAAATACTTTTGACACTCATTACACTCATAATTGTCCACTGAAGCTACTCTATAACAAGAGATAAACACTCCATTCTAGAAGATGAATAATAATTAGGTACTGCTCAGCACTGTGCTCTTTATAGGTCTAATTTTAGAGCATAATTAATCCTGTTGAAGCTGCATAAGATAAGTGAAATATTTATGCAGCTGTGTTAATTTATGTATTTACTCCTAGAGAGACATTCAGAATTGGTCATGGCTTTCCGGGAAGATTATGTTAAGACGCCCCCTGGAGCAACATAATTTTCTCTCTGATGTCTTTGCCTCCAGATGGTCTCTGAAGATGAAGCTGAAAAGACACATTTTCTAACCCCGACAGTCTGACCAGGAAAGCAATGAGCCAGAACATATCTATAAGAATCTAGACACTCTGCTACTACCAGGAACATGCCTCTGGCCTATCTGAATGCCTTTACTGTTTATTTTTTATTTGCCAAAAAGAGGATACTTTCTATTGTTTCCATGATAGTAACTTGACCATATTATCACCAACACAACACTACGTAAGGTGTGTTGAATATTAGAGTTGTGGATGGATAGTGATGATGATGAGGAAGTAGAGAAAGAAGATGGTGATGATGATGATGGTGGTGGTTATAATAATGGTGGTAATGATAATGATGATGATAATGATGTTGGTGATGATAATTATGGTGGTAATGGTTATGATGATGGTCATGATGGTGTTGGTGATGATGATGATGGAAATGATAATGAAAGTGATGATAATGATGATGGTGATGATGATGATGGTGTTGGTGATGATGATGATGGTGTTGGTGATGATGATGATGATGGTGTTGGTGATAATAATGATGGTGATGATGATGATGACAGTGGTGGTGTTGGTGATAATGACGATGTCAATAGTATTGTTGATGATGATGGTAACAGTTACCATTTATTGAACAATTCTATTTTCAGGTGCTGTGTTAGCTAATCTCTTTACATGCATTGTCTCATTTCATCTTCACACCAACCTTATAAGATAAATATGTTTATATTCAGTCACAGATGAGGCTAAGAAAATCACCTCTTTCACAGAAGTATTTATCAATGGGACGATAGAGTTATTTCAGAGATGCACTAAATTACTCCTTCCTAAAGGGTCTACAAACTTCAAGTGTCTAATTAGCCAACTTTGAAAGACATCTTAGAGAATTAAATGTATCAGGAATCTTACACAATTGACTCTCTTCTAGATTAAGGTCCTTCAAGTACAGGCTTTGCTCCTTACTAGGTAGAGGGCCTGCAAGCCCTCTGAACTTCACTTTTCTCCGCTTTGAAATGGAGTTAAGCAATATTTCACTTCATAAGGTTGTTATGAATATTAAATTAAAGAACACATGTAATGCATCCAGTATGGTAATTAGCATATCCTATTTCTTAAACATGTTGCTGTTTCTTAACAGATTTTGCATGAGTGACAGCAATAGTGGGTAGTAGAGTTAGAACTCATTATTTGACAGCTACCCATCATATTTGAAAATTTCCTGTTAAATGAAACACATCCCAACACTAATAATTTATCATGAAATCCTTCATTGACCAGTTATCTATTATGTTTAGTTTGTTGTGGTGTTTACTATTATAAACAATACTCTTGTTTGCTGAGTGGTTCACCCCACATAGGGTTGCTTAGGCAACCACTGCAGTAGATGGAACAATTAGCCCCAATTCTTCACTCCTCTTTGTGTCCACACCCATCGTCATAGAACTTGAAAACTCCTCTCATAAAAGGTAAAGTGTATCTTCAATCACATGATCTTGGGCTTGGCCATCTGACTTGGTTTAGACAGAGGGTGTTAGTGGATGTGAATGTGACAAAGAGCAACTTAAAATGTGCATGTTCAGTTAGGTTTCCTTTCTGTGCCTCTGACATAGCCAAGAAAAAAGCTTCTCCTGGGTGGCTGCTGACCTTTCAGCCTGAGACCTTGAATAAACACATGTGGAGCAGAGACCACATGATTGATCCATGGGCTTGCAGAGGCAGGAGAGTCACTGGAGCCATCACAGCCTGAGGCGGAGCTTCTCCACTCAACCTGCACTCCCATGAACAAAATATATGCTTATTGTTGTATGCCTCTATGATTCCACAGCAATAGCTGGCCAACACAGCCACAAAGCACTATTACATAGCAGAGAACATGGCTTGTGATCTGAGGAAGTTACAAATGTCCTAGATGGAATTCAGAGAATCAGATGTTCCTATTTGGGAGTTAAACATAAAACACATTTAGATTTCTTGATGGCCCTGTGAGAATCAAGGTTCAATTCTGAAAGAAGAAAGAGGAAGAGAAGCTCCCAGGAATGATGTATTGGTTCAAATTCCCACCAACCCTATGCACTAACCTCCACCCATTTCATTGTACTTGGCCACAGTGGTTGCCAGATTTCCCTCTCCCAGCTCTAGATGGCATAGTATATTCTGTAATCACTCTCTGTAGCCTCCACTCGTTCTTGAATACAGTGTCCTGAGACATTTCTGATTGTCACGACTCCAGAGGCTACTGAGTGTATGTACCCGACTCACACTTACTCAAGTTTTCAGTAACTTGAAAACTTGCTGCCTTTGTCTTTCCCAACTCAGTGCTGGCAATTCAGAGGAAAACCAACCTGCCATTTGGACTCTACAGGACTCTAAAGACGATGTCATGGAACAGGCTGTGTGGAGATCGCCAACTAAGAAATAGAGTATAGACAGAAGAAAATGCTGCTGGAGACAGAGTTGACCCAGTTAGCTCTATGGTTCCATGAACCCCATAATCCCATTAGATGGTAATCCCCACGAGGATGACTTTTTATTTATTTATTTATTCATTTTGCATGATAGAAATCCAAGGAGTAGACTGTAGTAAAAACCCATGAGATTTCTTTTCTGCTCACTATTCCTTTTCTAGAAATTGCTTCTCTTCCATTCCTTCCTAGGATAATAATAGGAGCTGTTGTGTTATTACAACATAGCCCCACCCTGTATTCACTCCTGATGGGATCTTGATCCTAAATGTACCAGGAATCCTTCCTCTGGGATTTGAAATTGAGGATTGACAGACTAGAAATTTTGACGTTCTATAAACTGGTTATGTAATGCCACTGCTCTAGAGCAGAGTTTCTCAACTTCAGTACTATTACTTTGAGGTCAGATAATTCTGTGTTTTGAGATATGGGGGTGGGACAGTCCTGGGCATGGTAAGATGTTTGCCATCATCCCTCATCCCTGATCTATACCTTGTAGAAGCCAGTAGCCTCTAGAGTCGTGACAATCAGAAATGTCTCCAGATATACCTAAGTGCCCCCTTGGTGGGGGAAGGGGAACCAAAATCCTCCCCTCCTCTTGAGAACCACTGCTGTAGAGAGAGAACCTATGAATTCCTGCCATTGAGGCCCCAGGACTGCCCTGGTTGCTGTATTTTTTTTCCTAAATCTATATGCCCAACTCTTTCCTCAATTCACTGAGATGGACCTTTCCACATCCCTAAAATAAATTCCTTAAAAAACTGTAGTCATCTATAATTGGTTTCCATGATAAACAAACTAAAAAACCATAGTATCATGTGATAGGCAGACAATAAATACTTTTAGTGAGCAAGTTCATCACACAAAGATCCATTGGAAAGCCAATGGGGAAAAAAAACATAAAGTGCAAGGGTCTCAAGTCCCCCAAAGAAGGGGGTCACCCAAGGTCTTACCATCACCCACAAACTGGAGCAGGGCCAGGTCTATCTGCCTCTTCCAAGGGGAGCCCTTCTGGAGGGCAATTCCATAGCCAGTGGTAGCAAAGATGTACCCGCTCCCAATGGTCACCAGCTTGCAGCCTTCGTCCCGCCCAGCCTTGTAATTCAAGACTGCCGCATCGTAGATGAAAGCGTCCAGTTTCCTGCAATGACAAGAAACCAGGGAGTCATGGCAATGGCGGGATACTGTCTCGGAGCCCAGCTCCCAAGGTCTGATGCAGCATCACACACTTTCTCTCACACTGGGGATGATGACTCATGGTTGCTCCATCCTCTGGTCATAAAAAGATCTATTTTTAATGAGGGGATAAAAAAAAAAAACAGAACCCTTTCTTTCCAAGTTGCAAGAGGCGGTTAAATAAAGACGTGAAGAATCCTTACACCAAAGTGAGTAAACAGTTGAGTTGGCTGGTTTGTGAAGTGTTGCCCTTAGTGCTCCCAACAGTGGTGAACAGCAGACTATTTAGAAAGGTTGCATCCAAACAAAGCAAACGGTTAAGGGGCAGGAAGATATGGCACGCGGCAGCAGGTGAGAGCCACTCAACAAGGCTTCTTCCTCCCCAGAGACATGCTTATTGTGTATTTATGCTATAACAATTTTTACACGATAATTTTTAGAAACCCAAATAATGTAGACAATACTGAGAATATAATTAAAAAGAAAACTGCCCATATTTCCATAACTCAGAGGCAACCTTTGTTAACATATTGATGAACAACCTTTCAAAGGTTTTATTTCTTTTAATTGTTTTTTCTTTATTGATTTGAGAGAGAGAGGAAGGGAGAGGGAGAGAGAGATAGAAACATCAATGAGAGAGAACATCAATTGGTCACCTCCTGCATGCTCCCCACTGGGGATCAAGCCCACAAACTGGGCATGTGTCCTGACCTGGAACTGAACCGGCGACCTCTTGGTGCATGGGTCAATGCTCAACCACTGAGCCACACCAGCCAGGCCCTTTCAAATGTTTGAAAAAAAGTGATTTAAAAGAGAGAGAGGGGAAGGGAGAGAGAAGTAGGGTGGGCCCTCATCTATTAGGACTGGTGTCCTAATGAATAGGGGCAATGTGGGCACAGACACAGGAGGACGCCATGCAGAGTGTGGAGAGATGCTGCCGCAGGTTCACAGACTCCCAGAAGCTGGGAGACAGGCTGGAGCAGCTCCTCTCTTAGCGCCCTCAGAGGGAGCACGGCCTTGTCAACACCTTAATCGTGGACTTCTGGGCTCCAGACTCTGAGACAAATAACCTTGCTGTTTAACCCTCTCAGTGTGTGGTACGTTTTATGGCAGCCCTCGGAACTAACACACAGCACGGAGCAGCCATTGATAATACATAAATGAATGAACTCCGCTCTGTTCCAGTAAAAGGCTATTTACAACAACAGACTTGCCCATGGGCCGCTGCTTGCCAACCCGTGCTTCAATCCCCCAAATCGGATTCTAGCATGGAAACTAGTTCAAAAATTGCTTTCTTTTCTCATTCCACACCACCGCATACAATGAACATGTTTCGTGTCGACAAATACAGCCCTTTTGGGGGATACGTTTATCTTTATTGAGGTATAACTTACAGGAAATAAAATACTAGATAAAATTTGACATATGTACACATCTTGAAATCACCACACAGATCATTTTCATCATCACAGAAGTCCTGTCTGCCCTTCCCAGTCAGCCTCCCCACCAGAGGCCAGCACGTGTCACCTCCTCAATGGCACGTCTGTGCCTCATTCACTACCTAGATCCCTGTGAGTGGGTGTGCATATTGTTTCCAATTTTTAAAGTTATGTAACAAGGCTGGAATGATCACCCTTGAACGTGGGGATGGATATTCGACTCTAAGGTAGGCAGGAAAACAAAATCGGAGATCACTGAACTTCCTCAACTTTACTGCCTCTTCTCTAACAAGAAAACAGAAAACAGTGAAGCACAGAACAATGAAAGTGGCAGAGAGATGATGCAACACGCTGCCTCCTTTCAGAGACAGCTGCTAAAGGATGCCCTGTGGGGACCAAACGATTTGGAAGGTTTACGGCGGCATTCTTCACTTTAATTTTTTGTTTCTGCAACGATTAGAGGTGGGGCGAGACTACCAGGCTGGTCTTGCCACCAGAAAGACCCTGAAACTTTCATCCAGGGCTGCAGGCGTGGAGACATAGTTTTACCCTCTGAGAGTATTCACAGGGAATCAGACCATCCGAGCAGAAGAGGAAGAAAACTGTGCATTGCCAGTGGGGTGGTGACTCAGGGCCAACAGACCAAGAGGAAACAGCCTGTCTGGAGAGCTGGCCACACAGAGACCTGTGGAAACAGGGGAGTTTTGAAAGGTTGGGTTGTGTGTGACAGCTGTAG
Organism: Molossus molossus; assembly: GCF_014108415.1. Taxonomy (NCBI): domain Eukaryota; kingdom Metazoa; phylum Chordata; class Mammalia; order Chiroptera; family Molossidae; genus Molossus; species Molossus molossus. The sequence continues at coordinate 112,798,925 of NW_023425366.1, read as the reverse complement.
GGGGTGTGGACGAGCAGGTAGAAGAGATCTGAGTTCTAGTCCAGATTTGGAGGATGGTGTGCCCTCAGCAAAGTCACCTCTTTCTTTTGCATGGCCGGTGGGCCTGCTGCGAGATACTCGTCTAGCTGTGGCATTCTATAATTCTGCAAGCCAATCGTCACCTTCTGTCACTCTTCATAGGGAAGTTGAGACTCTGGATGACCTGTTTCCTGAAGATTTCAGGCCACGGATGGCATTTGTCCTCTTGATGAAGTAGGGGGCTTGCAATGTCCATACTTCACATAGCAAAGTTGCCATGGAGATGCTAAGAACCTGGGTTTTATTCAGACTTTCTAAGCCCCACCCAAATCTTTACTCTGTTCCTCAAAAAGTGCACAGAATTACACACATATGGGTGTGCAGGGGCATTCAAATTTCAAGGCCACAAGCTGGTATTCATGGGGTGAAAGTTTTCCCCATCCTGTTACCCACACAGGCCAATGCATCTCTGGGACAGAAATCTAAAACTGTACCCGGCAACCACAGGAGATGTGTCCAGCAGTGGTTTAGATCGTCAAGCACAGATTTCAGCAAATCAATACCATATTTCATGACAAATCTTCTTTTCAGTTGAAAGAAAAATATCCTCATTGTTAAAAAATTTTTTAAAAATTAAAAGTTGCTGACATCCTCAAGAGTGGGCTTGGAGTCAGAGTCTTTGAGCACAGAGTGGACAGTATCTACCCTTTGTGGGCTGCTAGAAATAGAGTGAGGTCATATAAATGATGTGTGCGCCATGACTGGCACATAGCAAAGGCTCGAGACACATAACAGGTGCATTCAGTCAAATTCTGATTTTACGGCAAAGGGGCTCACAACTTTTATGTATTCTATGTGGCAGGTCCAGTCCTGAATATTTTATATGTTTTATCTCATGTCATTCATTCCTTTGTAAATGCACAGATTTACATCTACTGCCATCCCTACTGTGAGACGAGAAACCGAGTCACTGAGACGAAAAGTCACTGAGACCACCCAGCTTAGAAGTGGCAGCAGCATTTGGACTTCCACAGTCTGATACCAAAGGCCACAGAATAACCACTATGACCACATGCTCCATCACACCTATGGAATTAATGAAGGCAGCTCTGTCTATTGCTTATGACACTCAGACTGGGGGTTACGGCTATAAATCCAGCCCAGAGCTATGAGAAGGGGAGCAAGGATGAGACCACAATAGAGTTTTAAAAGATCTGGTGGGTGGTTCAGCTTCATGTGACTCTTTCCCAACACATCACAGTGTGCAGGGTCTGGAGTCACCCCACAGAAAACGTGTCTGGCCCATTTGTTAGGGAGATGTTTCGGTGCAGACGGCCATAGCTTCCTGTCAAAGGTAAAGGTGAGAAAGAAGAAAAGGCCCCCTGGAACTGAAGCCCAATTTAGGCCAAAAGCACTTGGGAGGTTAGAGCTGTGATGGCCAGAGACAGTGATGTATCGGGCTGTCGCGTGGTGGTTGACAGCCCTGGGTGTGGAACCCCACAGAGATGAAAGGCTGGCGTGGGGAAGGAGGCCCTCAGAACTCAGAGTAGTCCACTGGATGCTTGAGGACTCACAGGGAAGAAACCCAGGGTGCTTCTCTGCCCTGTGTTTTCTTCTGCTTTTCAAGAGGAGCTTGTCTCTGTCCCCCACCTTCCCAGCTCCTGCTGGGGTCACATGGCTGTCACTAGCTTCTCCTACTGGGTGGAGGAGGCTCAAAGATCAGGATCAAAGACCCAAGATGGGGACAGAGCCCCTGCCCTGCCCAACTCTACTCCCTAGAGAAGGCGGATCATTTCTTCAAACATTTGTGACAAATGAAACGACACCTCGGCTCCCCACCGTGAGGGCTGAACCAGAACCAAAGCCTGAAATGAATGCCGTCCTGGCTCTGTGACGTGCCCACCCCCTGCCAGACATCACAGAGGCTGTGTGGGTGCTGTTACCCTCTCCCTGTCACCGGCAGTCCTCAAGGAAAGCAAATGATGGAAAATGACAGTAATTCAGAATGAGAGGAGGAAAGGAGACCTCCTTTCTGCAAATTTGCAAAGAAGCAAAGTAGGAAAGAATGTCACGTGTGCCCGCGGTACTTGAACCTTGCCGCTTCCTGCCAGACTTTTCTACAGCTTTGAAGAGCTGCTACAGCTGGTTGGAGGGTGTCGACCTGATCCTGTTACTTCAGCCGGTCTCTCTTGTACCTGCATGAGGGCCTGAATGTTCACTCCAGCCCCGAGACTGTGAGCAAATCCCTTTCCCCCAACACAAGGAAGACCACTGCCCCTTTGAGACTGGGAACTTGTATTGTCAAGTGGCCTGACATTTCCTAATCAAAAATTTCCGGTTTTAGCTCTCCATCTTCTTATGCATGTTTTCAAATGCTCTCTGGGGGGTCTCAGCACATTTAAAGGCTAATTATATAGTTAAAGTTAATTATTCATTCATTAACATTCAAGAAGCCTTTAACAAGACATCGACTTGTTCTGATGAATTAATGAAACCCCTGTGTGTGTGTGTGTGTGTGTGTGTGTGTATTTTGGAGGTCTAAAGTGTTACTGAAAGTTAAATATCTCTTCGATGATAACTGAACACATTGTTTTAGGTCACATCAAAGCTTTGTCAGGAAGAAACACACCACCCAGCAATGTAGGCCGGTCAGCATGTCTGGGCAACTGTGGAACATGGATGGGGTTCCAATCCAGCTCCATGAACAAGGCCTGGCTCTGACACGTCTGGGAGCATCCCGTCGGTAAGCTGGGGGAGTAACAGCTCTCTCACGGGGCTGGCTGGGGATGGGTGGAAATGGGGGTGATAGTGTTCTGCAAATTGCAGATGCTGGTGAAAATCCAGGAGACTGTTGGAGCAGTGAGGACTTCGCCGAGCAGGGAAGCCGTGGTGACCCAGACCACCTTCAAGCACCCAGACCCCGGGCTACCTGCAGGAGAAGGGCATTCGTGGGCCCGAGAAGCGGCACCGCCGAAGCATGACAGCCTTGTGAGTGCCCACTTAGGCCAGAGCCAGTCAACATGCACAGAAGCGACGCCTGCCACCAGCACAGGACGGTGTAAAGCTGGCTTTAGGAACGTGGCTCTAGAGTCCCGTTTTGACTCTAGGTCTGTGAATACAATGTTTAATGCATTTTCAGTAAGGAAGCATTTTTCAGAGCAAACTCCATTAAGCTAATTTAATTTCTAGATTGATGTCTTGCAGAGCATAGCTAAATTGTTTCCATTTTGGGGGGAAACTGTTTTTTCACTGCGATCAATTCTTCGGTGTTTAAATTTCATAAGGCTTTGATTCATTGATCAGCATTCGAACCATAACAAATTTTACTGATTTATAACTTCTGTTCTTTTGACTTTTCTTTTGTAGTTATTATTTCCATCAAGTCCAATGCTCCTGGGTCAAAATTGTGCAGAGATCCAAAACTGGCCAAGAAAATTGGAGTCATAGATGGATTCTTAGTCAATTATAAATTTCACCCTGTGTGCTTTTAGCCGTCACGAGTTTAATTCGTGTTAATTATTCACAATGACTATTACTATTCATTGTGAATTGGGTAAAAAAAAAAAAAGACTGATGGTTAATATTTATTTTTTAACTGAGAAAATTTTGAGCAATTTTGTAAGCTAGACCAGGAGAGGGAGGAGAGGGAGAGAAAGAGGGAGGGAATGATACAGATGGAGGCAGGCACCAAGCAAAAACAAAGACAGAGAAAGAGGGAGGGAAGGAGGGAGGGAGAGAGAGAGAGAGAGAGAGAGAGAGAGAGAGAGAGAGAGAGAACAAGAAGTGGAGGGAGGAAAGAAGACAGTAAGACTCAGAGAGGGAGAGAATAAGAGGGATATGGACTTATAGGGAGAAAATAAGAGACAAAGAGGGAGAGAAGGCAGGAGGGAAGGAGGGAGACACAGCAAGGGAGAGGGCAAAGGAGAGAGAGAGAGAGAGAGAGAGAGAGAGAGAGAAAAGAGGAGAGGACAGAGAGAAAGAGAGAGAATGACAGCAAACACTGGAGACAGGGTACACACACTTTGCCTATTGACTAATAACCTCAAAAACATTAAGAAGAATTAGCCCTGGCCAGTATGACTCAGCAGTTAGAGTGTTGGCCCTCAGACCGGAGGGTTGTGGGTTTGATTCCCAGTCAAGGGCACAAATCTGGGTTGTAGGTTTGATCCCCAGCCCTGGTCAAGGTCATGGGGAAGGCAATTGATTAATGTGTGTCTCTCAAACTAATGTTTCTCTCTCTCTCCCTCCCTCCCTTCTATCTAAAAATCAACAGAAATAATATCCTTGGGTGAAAATTAATTAAAAAAAAAAAACACAGGGAAAAATTAAAATGATATAGCAAACCCCTGCTTTGTTTCTGTGAAATTTAACATTAGACCCAAACGAACCATGTCCAAGGAGTTGATGGACCATGTAAAGCAGTCTTTTAATTTTTTAGATGAGGAAACTGAAGCCCACTGATCTCTGCCCAAGGCTTTCCATCGTCACGATTCCAGACTGTGTACTACTTGGAACGCAATGTGCCCGGGCAAGTCCTCAGGTGGGATGTGGGGTCAGAGAAACAATACACGGGGTGCTGGGAGTCTATAAACTTCTCTAAGCCTTGATTTCCTGCCCCTGACCTGAAGGAAAACAATCTCTCCCACGTGGTTGTGCTGGTACAAGTTGAAGAAATTTGCTAAAATTTGGGATACGTTTATTTTGGTGAATTATAAAGCACTATACAAATACTATTCTTTCCTCACGCTACAACTCATGTTCTGCCATAGGAAAAATCTTGATTCCTTCTGGAATGTAAATATTTTATAGAGTTCCTTAGGATATACTTCTCAAGGGTTGGGATCAGAGCTGACCATTTACTGCAAATTCCAAGGTGCATAGAATATGATAAAGAATGCCCAAGGTTGTTTCCTTTGTTCAAACTTTTCTTGAATGTTTACTATGAGCCTGACACTGTGCTTTTTTGCCTGCATATTGCATTTAATACATACAATGGACTCCCACACAGAGGAACCAAGATTAGCATCATTTTGTAAAAGGAAAACTGGGGTTTAAGGAGTTAACTTGTACCAGGTCCCAAAGCTGGACATTAGCAGAGGGAATTCAAATCCAGGATGCATAGTTTTGAAACATCACATTATACTGGTAGTGATACATGATACTGCTGAACTTGTCACACATCAGGACTACAGGACAGAGAATCTCAAAGGCCAGAAAACATAAAAACGAAAGAGATAATGGGGAAGAAGTCAATATTTGATAAAACCCTATTATGTTTCAGATACAGTGCCTGGTACTTTCCCTAAGCCAATGCATTCAAATTCTCAAAGGAACTGCAGAAGGCAGACTCACAGAGGTTATTTAATTTGCCAAAGGTTACACAGTTGGTAGTTATCAGAGCCAATGTAGGAAGCTAGATACTTCTCACTCAGAAGCCCATGTTCTGTACCAGGAGGCCACTCAGAAAATAAGTCAGTCAATCAATCAGTCAATCAATCAATTGGCTGAGTAAGACTAAAATTTCCAAGACAGTCTGAATACTTTGACCCAGAAACTCTACTTCTTGGGATCATTCCTAGAGAATTGTGTATGGAAGTGCACAGAGGACTCATCAAGACTTTAGCACAGCCGCCCAGCTAATATCCCCCAGAGGGAAATGGGTAAGTGAATTGTGATGCGTGCATACCATGTACTATTTTCAGCAGCAGGAGAGAATGAAGGCAAAGACACCTACAGATGTGGAAGGCTCTTCAAAACATGGTATTCACTGAAACCCGAATGGTGACATATTGCAGAGTTTGACTGCATCCCACAGAATGAACTTCTATAATTATGCGTGGACATACAAATATATGCAGATGCCTCACAAAGATCTAGGAGAAATGGTGTAAAATCAAACAGAGAGCCGAGTTTACCTGGTGGTGGCGGTGGTTTGGGATTGAAACATGGTCAAGGAGATGCTTATATATTTACATTTTTTAATTTTTACAATGAGAATATATTTTTAATGAGAAGCAATACAGCACAGTGATTCAGAGTACAGGTGCTAGAGCCCTAGATGGGAAGCTGACCAGCCCAGACAAGTGACCTAGCCTCTCTGCACGACAGTTTCTCTGTGTATGCCATAGAGATATTGGGCGTCCCAACCTCAGTGGGCTGCTGTGAAAACTGAATGAGGAATTATAGGTAAAGTGCTTATAACAGCACCTGGCATAGAGTGAAGACCACCAAACAACTGGGATGGAGAAGGCACAGAAAGCCAACCAGCACAATGATCACATCGCTTGAGGGTGGGGGTCCACACGAGCCTATATTGCATACGTGCACACTGGGCATCAGGTGGGCAAGGTGTCAATCCCAGCAGCACCCCCTCAGTGGAGCCCCAAGTAGTGAGGCCTTGTACCCCCGCCCCCCAAGACATCAGAGGAGAACCTTCTCTGCCTGTGCTGAGGTTGGACACCTGTCAGAAGATGGTGTTAGGAAAACCACACTGTAACCAGGTGCCTGTTGTAGGTGGAGGTGTTCCTGCAAAATCATATAGAGATGAAGGTTGAGACCAGAGTGATGTGGCCACAAGGAGAGGGGTGCCTGGAGACCCCAGAAGCTGGACCAGACAAGAAAGGCTCCTCCCCTAGAGCCTTCTGAGGGAGCGAGGCACCTTGAGTTTGGACTTCTGGTGTCCAGAACTTTGAGAGAATAAATTTCTATTGCTTTATCCACCCCCCCCCAGGTTTGTGGTAATGTGTTATGGCAGCCCTAGGAAACTACTACAGGGAGGAACTTGAAGGGGTTGTATCTGAGCCTCTATTACTCCTCCACCTGTACCTCTCTCAATGGGAGGAGACTGGAGTTGCCAGGGCAGGTGCCACTGATCAGAGTTGGCAGCGGGCACTTACTAGGGGCTGTAAACATGTGCTAAGGCCTCCCAAGCCTGCGCTAGCCCAGCCCCAGGGAAACTGGCTCCTTCCCCTGCTGCTAGATCAAGGCATTGGGAGAACACACAGGCCAGTGCTTTAACACCTTGACGGTGTTAGCACCAGGGTCAGTAGGAACCTGTTTACAGTTTTCACAGTGGAGAAAGGAAGCTCAGTCCTGAGATTTTGCAAACCCAAGATGCTGGTGGGCAAAAGCATCCACTTTCCTGGTTCTCGTCCCACTGCCTCATAACGGAGGGGTCCAGCCCTCCCCGGATGGCTCACTTGCAGGCAAAAGCAGAGTTAGCCCATCAGGAGGTGTTGGATGGAGTTTGAGGGCTGATTCTGCCACGTGCTTAACCTTTGGATGAGTTGCTTCTGCTCCCTGAACCTCAGTCTCCGCTTCTGTCAATGGGAGACAACGCCCATTTGGCAGAGCTGAGTCGGGATGAAATGAGATCACATATCTGAAGTTCTCTGAAATGTCCAGCAACCATAAAGAAGCAACGAGCCCTAAGGAGATGGACTCTCCAGGGAGCTCCTACTTCTTCAGCCTTCCCCGGAGGAACTTCCTAGGCAGGTGTATCCCGGCATGAGGAATACATCCTACTTTTGGTTTATTTCCTCCTGGGAGTTCATTTCTTTCACTCCATCTCAATGGAAGGAGAAATATCACCCCCTTTTAAAGCAGTTTAAGGCTTTCAAAGAAAAAGAAACCTTTTAAAGTAGGAACAGAATTGTTTCTGGGTTTGTATAATAGTAGGAAATTAGAAACAGGCTAGCTGCAATGTTATGGGAATATTCGTACTTACTGTTTTAAGATATGACTCCAAGCATGGGTTCTGGAGCAAGTGTGACCTCAGACAAGCTATTGAATCTCTCTATGCCTATTTCCTCCATTGTAAGTGAGTATCATGCTAGTCATTGTCTCATGAGTTGTTATGAGGTTTAAGTAAGATAATGCAGGCAAAATATTCAGAACAAAGTTGGCACGTAGGTAAGCTCTCCACAAATGTTATCTGTTAGAAAAACCTCACCTCGTTCCCCAAACAACCCAAGTACCTTATTCAAATTGCAGTAGAATAAGATTTAAACATACGGGTAAAGCCAATTGAGTCGAGTAAAATCAGAGGTAGAATAGTAGCTGAGGCTTTAGGGAAAGTCCGAAAGCAGATATTCAGGACATAAGCTCATCGCAGTTGCTCACCAACGATCATACATTAAGCTCCGAATTATGTAGTAGCTCAAGCAAAAGGAAAGCTGTAAGTAGTTTCAGGAATGGTGTTGTCCACAAGATAAAAGCTTGCTCTACAGTGAAGAAAAACAATGCTGTTCGCAGCACAGAAGTCTGAGAAATGATGTAGGATGTTATTCTCAACACGTTGGCCTACAAGCGCGGCATCAGCAAGCTTGCAAAAAAGAGCTGCTTCTTGTAGAGCCCTCCAAGGCCAGCCACGGTATGATGAACATGCAGAGCAGGAAAAAATGAGTTAATTGATATTCCTCTGGCTCAATGAAATATCGCCTAGTCATTAACTGAAAACTGACCAACAAAAGGGTACAGATCGAACTGAGAAAAGCAAAATACAGGCTTACATGTGGACAAATGCCCAAAGAAAATGCAGAAAGAGATGAAGAATTCTGTTCAGAAGAAACATTTCCCTGATTATTAGAAGTAATACTTTTGTTGCCAAAAATGTGTTAAATATGAAAGGATATGAAAAAGACCGGAATTCTAATCATCCAGCAGAATCTCTGATAACATTTTGACGTATTTCATTTTAGTCTCCTTTCTTCCCCTCTCTCTTTTCTTCTCTCTCCATCTGCGAGTTTACAGAATTGAGATCCCACTTTATTTAATCTTCCCCATTTTCCCCTAGTTTTAATGCTTTATGGGTGGCCTTCTGTCACTATAATTTTATTAGGGTTTAATAAGAAATTATTCCAAGTACAAAGAAATAAAAAGAAAAGAAAGATGTCTGTGCTTTCCTGAGCTTTTATTAAGGAAAAAATTTCCTAAGCCTATGATGTGGTAGCAATTATTTTTGAGCTTTATTTGCAGTGTGGAGGTGGATCTCAGAAACCAGGTCATTGTCGATCTGATTTTCTCTGGAGATGATGCTATCCCATTTAGGAGAACAGCTCACTGAACCCTGATGTCTATGCCTGCTTTCGAACTCAGCTGCTGAAAAGAAACCTTCCAAGTTTGATTCTGCTTGACTGATAAAGTACAGCTAATAAGACCTGCTCGAATGGCATCCTTGAAAGGACTTGCTCTGCATAGCAACTGAACTTCATTGAGAATCCTTTTAGCTTCCTGGTCTACCTTTGCCTTGGAAATTTCTACATCCCTGGATCAGTTTCTTTTGAGGGTGGAAATGAGGATGCTGTGATATTGTCAACTCTCGGATCATTAATTGATAAATATATATTATGTATGTATATTGTATATGATATTAAGTATGCATATATATGATTATATCACATATATGTCCTCAGTTTCCAAGTCTCCCCTAAGCTCTAATTTCTTTTCTTTTCTCTTTTTTTTTTTTTTTTGTGGTATGTGCCCCTAGTGGGAACTGAACCTGGGACTCTCTGGTCTGCAAGCTGATGCTCAACTGCTGAGCCAAACTGGCCAGGGCAGCTCTAATTTCTTATATCCAACTGCTTAGAGGCATTGCTGAGTGAGAAGGCAACCTACCTCCCATGCTTTAGAATGCTACAATGTAGTCACTCAGTTATATAGCCCATTGGGTAACAAGTTAACCTCGCGGAGCCTCAGGTTCTGCATCTCTTAAAGGGGGTCACAACTGTATCCACCTCATAGAAGTGTTGCGGGGATTAAATGAGATTATGCATGTGAAGTGCTCAGGGCTTCATGTCACAAATTGTTAGGTTTCAGTAAATGCAAGGATGATGTGGAAATATGATGTTGTCCCAAAGGCACTTCCAATTTAACATTCTCCAACCTAAACTCAGGTTCCTCTATGCCTCTGCTTCTCCTGAAATGCCCTTCCAGTTTCTTGTTCTATCCACTCCAGAGAGAACACCATCTCTCAGTGTTCACCTAGTGAGCCTCTCAAAGCCCATGCAGTGCCTGTATCTGTCACTAGAAGTGCTCATAAAAACATGGATTCCTGGACCCCACCGGCTTTCGGACAGGGATTCAATGCTCACCTCTTCTATGAAGACAGTTGTGACACTTGCGGGTAGATGTGACCACCCCTCCTTTTATTTTTATAGACACATCACTGAGTACGGTTTGAATGTTGCAAAAAAAAAAAAAAAAAAGTGCTCATTGGTCAAAAGACAAACCCTGCCTTCTCATTCTCTCGAACTACTGAATGTAAAAAACGGCCAAAGACGCTTATCTGTTTCTCAACATCGTTGAGCTGGAAATAAAACCAGATAGGAATCTGAGGGGCCGGAGGGCTAAAGATTGATGCTTCTAAAAGAAATTGGGACTTTTTCAGAAATATTTGTACAGGTAATTGTACATAAAGTCAATTAAAATAAAAAAGCCATCTCACTGTGTCTTGAAAACCGAGGCTCCTTGGAGTCCTGGGGATGTTAATAGTTTCATTTAAATCTGGTGTAAGCGCTATGCTTGCAGCTTCGCCCACTTGCCAAACCTTCTAGGAGAACACTGGCTCCTGATGACTGAGCATTTGTAAACCTAAATCTGTCTCCGCTCATTTCGGCTCCAGTTCCCTCTTCTAGAGCAGATGTTCTCAAATCTGATCAGCGCTCAGCAGAATCCATTTGTGAAAGCATACAGATTCCCAGGTCCTGTCCCCGGAAAGTCTGATTCTGTTGACTCAGTGGAGTTCAGGATAAACCTTTTTTTTTTTTTTTTTTAATCCTCATCTGAGGATATTTTTCCATTTACTTTCAGGAAGAGTGGGAGGAAGGGAGAGAGAGAGAGAGAAACACCGATGCAAGAGAGACTGGTTGCCTCCCGCACGATCCTAACCAGGGCCGGAGACGAACTGCAATGGAAGTACGTGCCCTTGACTGGAATCGAACCCATGACTCTTTGGTCCGCGGGCTGACACTCTAACTGCTGAACCAAACCAGCCGGGGCTAGGATCAATGTTTTATTTATTTATTTTTTCTTTATTGATTTTAGAGAGAGAAGAAGAGAGAGATAAAAACATTAATGAGAGAAAACACTGATTGGCCACTTCCTGCATGCCCCCCATCGGGGATCGGGCCCACAACCTGGGCATGTGTTCTGACCGGGAATCGAACTGGTGACCTCTTGGTGCATGGGTCGACACCCAACCACTGAGCCATACCAGCCAGGCAGGATCAATGTTTTTATTAGCACCCTCACTGACTCAGACTCAGGTTAGGGTTTGAGAAGTGCTGGTCTAGAAACCTGGGAACATGAACAGCTCACCCACACTTGGCTCAGGAGAGCCCCCCATGTCACAGCAAATCTAGTCCTAAAAATCCTGTTTCTGTTGATTGCACATCAAATCCTATTTTCTCACTGCTTCACCTGATAATTTCTTAGAATGCCCTGTCTGGGATGCTTTTCATTGTTAATTGAAATTTATTACAAATTTTAATTAACAGTGAAACTTAACAACTTAGCTTCAAGTTTCTCGCTGCTCATGTTCTTCCTAAAGCAATTTTGGATCCCAGAGATAAGCATTTGATTGATTTAATCTTTATATGCTGTCTCAATAAAATATGTTTGTTGAACCCCCTTAAATAGTACTTCTCAAATTTTAGCATGAATCAACATCACCCGGGAGCAGGGGGTGGAGGATGCTTTTAAAATGCAGATTTATAGGTTCTGTCACTGGAGAGAAGGTTCTGTGTTGGGCCAAAATACTTGCATGTGAACAGTGACTGGCCAGGTTTGGAGATACCCAGCTTCCCAGCCTTGTTCTAAATCCTTCCTGGAAAGGGGACAGCTGTTTACATATACAGCATGCCTGGATTTTGATTTTTGGAAAGTTTTAAATACACGTTCAAGTGTCCAACACAAATGAAAGTATCTCAGAACTATTTTCAGAGATCAAAGATTCCAGTCCTTTTACTATTTAAGTGGGGAAACTGAGGCTCAGAGAGGTAACACAATGTGTCCAAGGCCACAGCTCGCTAATGATAGAGCCAAGACTCAAACCAAGCTGGGACTCTCTTTCAACCATTGTCCCCTCCTCCAGGAAGTTACGCTGTATAAAGGAGCCTCCCCATCTTGCTGGCCCTGTGTATATATGCTCACACTTTGCTAAGCAACAGATGGATGTCGCCGGGACTGGTGGGTGGAGGGGTGGGACCCAGCAGCCGAGCTATGTGCTCTGGGTTGTCCAAGTCAAGGCTCATGGGGGAATTAACAAGTCAGGAGCTTATGGGCCCTCACCTCTACCTTCCAGAGGGATGAAACCTTCTAGAGATGCTGTATAGAGTAAAGGAAGGAAATGGCTAGTTTTTAAAGCTGATGATAGGTCCATGAGGAGTTCACTTTATTATTTATTATTCCTTAAACAAAATACTCTCATTATATTTACTCTTGCAACATTATTTTATAATACATTTTACATTTCTTTTTTTATCCTCACCCGAGGATATTTTTTGCATTTATCTTCACATAGAGCAAGAGGGAGAGGAGGAGGAAGAGAGAGAGAGAGAGAAACATCGATGTGAGAGAGACACATCGAGTGGTTGCCACCCACATGACCCCAACTGGGGCCGGGGACAAACCGCAACCGAGGTACATGCCCTTAGCTGGAACCGAACCTGGGACTCTCTGGTCTGCGGGCCAACACTCTAACCGCTGAGCCAAACCGGCCAGGACACATTTTACATTTTAAAATAATATTTCATAATAAAAAATTTAAAGAGGGAAGAAAAAGACCTCTAAGTGTGGCGAAGTAGACACTTGAGAGACAGTGGGAGATGAGCAGAGCCGATGGGCACAGTCTATCTGATCCTGTGCCGTTCTGCAGTGGCCGTTCCCAGATCTGGTTCTCATTGTCATACAAGGAGTCTTTTTTTTTTTTTTTTTTATCCTCACCCGAGGACATTTTTCCATTTTTTTGTACAGATAGAGTGGGAGGGAGAGAGAGGAAGAGAGAGAGAGAAACATCGATGTGAAAGGGACACATCGAGTGGCTGCCACCGCACGACCAACCAGGGCCGGGGACAAACCGCAACCGAAGTACGTGCCCTTAGCGGGAACCAAACCCGGGTCTCTCCGGACCGCAGGCCGATGCTCTAACCGCTGAGCCAAACCGGCCAGGGCCATACAAGGAGTCTTATCTCATGCTCTACACCCAGGAAAATTCAAAATAGTAGAAATGCAACCCAAACAGAAAGAAACAGGAGGAAATTATTTTATAACCTCAGAGTGAGGAGGACTTTTGAATTGCAACTCACAATCCAGAGACCATAAAAAATGACTGGGAAATGTGACTACAAAAATAGAAATCTGCACGGAAACATATATCATCCACAAGCTCAAAAGACAAACAAAACAACTGGGAAAAACATTTGTAAGCACACCACATATAAAGAGCTCATTTCTCTACTATAGATATTAAGAAGAAAAAAACAACAAAAACAACCAACAAACCAGTAGAAAACAATTAAGTTGATGAAAAGATCACAGTGGAAACAAACAAAACCCATACCCATGGCTAAGAAGAAAAGGCATAAAAAATGTGTCTTTTCTGATATCCACTAAAATTGAACATTGATGGCTTAGCAATTCTGGTCTTAGGTATATGCCAAGGGAAATCACTCACTGTCCAACAAAAGACATGTAAGAGAAATGCCTTTCAAAGCCTCACTTGTAATAGCCTCATAGGGGACACTACACAAAGTTCATCAAGAGAAGAGATAGATGAATCTGTGGTGTATCCCCACAGTGAAATTTTATACGGCAATGAGAAAGCAAGAATTGGAATGATAAGCAACCATCTCATGAACAGAACGTTAAGCCCAAAGAAGACAGACAGACAAACAAACAAACAAACAAACAAAAACATATGGTATGCTTTTATTTATGTGTTAGAATAACAGGAAAAAAGAATCTACTTTAGAGAGAGAATGGTCCATGGAAAACAATGAGACAGGAAGAGGCTGTGGTTGCGGGGTGGGTCTGGGGATTGGCGATATCTTGTTAATTGACCTTGATGGTCAGTTTGTACAAAGTCATCAAATAGTATACTTCATGTTTACATATTTTCTACATGTTTTAGCTTTATAAAATGTTTTGAAAAACCATTGCAAGCCAGAATGAGCAGGACTTAATTGTTCGTGTTGTAATTTGATATAAAGGTTAAATTCTATTCTGTGGACTTATCAAAATATCAGGGACGCGCTAAATGCATTTTGAAAGGGTTTCACTAAAAATGGTTCTACTTTACCTGAAGGAATTGTTTGAGGAAAGTTTTGCTTACCCAGAAAATTAATTTACGTGGATCATGCCAGTCGCCAGGGATTCCTGGAGAGTGAAAGGTTCCTCCAGTGTACTCTCCTGGGGCTGCCCTCTTCCTCTGGCCGCTCTGCAGGCCCACTGCACAGGCCTTGCTGCGCCTTGGGGGACCTCCTCTAAACTACTAAGCTCAGGGCTCTGTGTAATTTCCCAGGCGCTTTGGCTGATAGCAGTTTTTCCTTTCAGTCTCTGGAATCTTTTGGGGATCTTGACAGGGGCTAAGACAGCATTTGTTTAGATGCTGAGTCCATTCCTCTTCCCAAACTCATTGTGAGTTAGTTCCTCGTAGTATTACCATCTTATAGATGAGGCTGGGAGCCATTAAAACACCGTCCAAGTTCGCATAACAAGTAACAGCTGGGAACCGAAGCATCCTCTCGCTCCACAGCCTGAACTCCTAACCGCTGTGCCGCCTTTTCTTTCTCGTGTCAGTTATTTTGCACATGCTGCACTCGACCAGAATATTAGCCGCACCCGCACAGAGACTGAGTTCTCATTGCTTTTCTCTCCACATTGCCTTTCTCCTTCACCAGTGTTATGCCGTTAGCTTTAGTTTTCATATAAAGCTACACCCAAAAACTCCTACTAAAAAAATCAGGTCAAAATCTATAGCACTGTTTTACTTTTATTTTTTAAATGAACTTGAAATCTCCTTAGATTTTTTTTTTTCTGTTAAAAAAAGAAACGAAAGGCCCCAAATGGAGTCACTTATGCTAAGCTCCACGTCAGGAAACCAAGACTTAACTTCCCAGGAATGTGATCTTTAACCAGTCACTCTGGAATTACCTGGTCCGCCCTAGTGAGGTCATCTGCCTGACTACCTGCCGTTCCCCAAAGGAAAGTGTTCTTGCCTGAAATGATCCACTCTGCTGGAACCTTCTTTTCCTGCCCCCTTCTGCCTGTAAAAGCCTCTATTTGTACAGCTCCTCAGAACTCCTTTCTAGTTGCTAGATGGGATGCTGCCCCGTTTATGAATCACTGAATAAAGCCAATTAGATCTTCAAATGAACAGTGGGGGCTCAGAATAAATCACCCCAAGATGTGCCACTCTGGTGTGCAGATTATTTTGAGCTGAATATAATTGAGGCCCAGAAGGCTCAGGAAGAAACTCTGTCCTCACCTCTTGCTTCCCTGCTCTGAAAAGGGAGCTATCGGCTATAATTGTAGGTAACTATAGTTTGCCATGACTAGTGTGGTAGACAGGCAGACCAAAGCCCATTTGATCAAGTCCTCCCTTTCCCCCACTGTTTCAAGATGGCCTAGCAAACATTCGTTTACTAAACATTCACTTCTTCATCCCCTGGTAAATTGCCTTTTGAAATCCTGGACCCCTACTCCCCACTCCTTCGTCCAGAATGACACCTGTAACCTCATTTTGCCGTACTGTTTTTGGAATTTTCATGCTTATGTGAACTTCCCGTGCACATGTACGCAACTTGATTTTCTCTTCTTAATCTGCCTTATGTCATTTTAATTATTCTACCAGCCAGAAAAACTAAAAGGAGCAGGAGAAAGTTTCCCCATCCCCAACATACTCAGTTGGACTTTGTTAACATTTCTACTTGAGTATAATAGCCCATGGAGTTGGACCAACTTCTTTATCAGTTTAAGGAACCCCACTGGCTCTCTCTGCGTTTCAAAGTGTCCTGGATTGGCTTTTCCTTAACAGGATTTGAAAGGAAACCTGTAGTGCTCATCAGATTAACAAAAGCAGCCCTTAACTGGGGTCCATCTTGACTGCACAGCTCTCCAGAAAATCCCATGGTGGGGGCAGATAAGGACCAAGTCATGCAGAGAGTCATTTTCTGTAAGGTTTATCAGCTAGCAGGCCTGTGGAGAAAAAGAAACCACCATCCTTACCCTGTTTTCAAGCTGACCAAGGCATCCTCTACTCCCTTCTGATTAAATTTGGTCATGTACTGATGCATGTAGGGGTAGTTATTCCGAATGTTTCTTTCTGTACTGCCGTTAGGCACCGTGCCAAATCGAAAAGGTGGGGAATAGTCGTGAGGTCTCTGAAACTGGAGAGAGAGAAAGAGAAAGAAGGAGAATGAGGAGGAAGAGAAGTCAGCCATCACCGTGCCTTGTGTCAGGAGTTAAACATATTTATACACGAACACAGCAGTGACACGTTCGACTTTGTGCTTCTAAATCACATCTTCCACTGGTCTGCAAGCTCTGGTGTCTGCCTTGTTCCATGCTGTTCCCCAGTACATACTGGCTGAGCATGTAATAGATACTTGTTGGATTGAATATTTTGGTGCCATTATAGACAGTAAGTAGCCTACTGGTAGGCACTGGGGAACTGGTAGAGCTCAGGAAATGCCGGTTCAGCAGGAATGAAGGTATTATTTTCATTTGGTTAATTTATCCACCTTATGATGAAATTTTCTGATCCTCACCAGTTGCTTTGAACTCCATTTATAATGACCTTCACCTCACTCAGAAAATGAAGGGGGGCAGAATTTGCTGCCCCAAAATATGTTTCTTTGGCATAAGGATTATTTGGGGCTGGTTATTTTTAAGAAAGCAGACACAGGAGAAGTTCTGGAAACCAAGTAGAAGTTACACTTTTGTGAGAGACATAAGGAAAAATCCATCTGTAAGGGTGTCTTTCTTCCTGTACCAGGAAGAGGAAGATGACTAAATCTCTAAAAACTCTTACCAATAGAGAAGGCAACTGATTTAAGTCTGCATAACAAGCATACCATTGTTGACTGTGCTTTTCCTGGTAACCTCCCATGATTGGTCTCCCCTTAACATCTTTTGTCTTTAGCTGGAGATGGTATTTAAGGTGGTAGCTTGGGCCAGTTAAGGGAGTTACTCTGTTTCCTTAGGTATCTCCCTGCATACAGAAGTTATACTTATTATTTAAATTGTTTGGTTTTTCTCCTGTTAATCTATCTTTTATTATGAGGGGAGGGTGGTTCTCAGCCAGGAACCTAGAAGAGTAGAGAAAAAAATTATTTTTCTTTCCCTACAATGACTATATGTTGCCATTGACTCATTCTCTACCGGCTCATTCATCCATACATGCAATGCTTATTGGAGGCCTAACATACTCCAGGCCTAACGGCAGGCTCATGAACATTTGTGAGCTGATGTCCCTACTACGCTTCAACTTCCTGGGGGTGTCCGTGTTGTGTATGGCCTTCCAGCCTTCATGAAAGCGCATGGTCCATGTTCTACTAGTCTTCCACGATTGCCTGATACTGTCCATTTATAAGTTCAGTGTTTGGGGCAACCCAACCAGTGTTTGGGACTGAGTCCCTAAAACACAATGAAAATCTAGAGTCAATACAGGCCAATGGTTATGAGTCTGAGCTCAGGTCCACAGTCTGTAAAACCAGCCTCTATCACGTATAAACTGTGGAAGTGACTTCGGTAAGTACTTCTCTTCACACTTGCTCAGTTATCTTCCACCTGTAGAGTGGGAAGCGTATCAGTACTTCTCCCGTGGGGTCAATGGGAAGATCTAAAATGATAACATTTGTCAAGAACAGGGTAAGAACTCAAAAATAAATTTCATTTTTACTGTCATAATGGGAAAAGAAAAAAAAAATGAAGCTGGGCCTCAGTTTTCTATGAACTATATAATTCTGAAACTGGATAGTGATAATAAGACCATAGGCTAAGGTCTGAACTTCATTGTTTCTCACGGATCCTGCTAGAAACCCATCCTCTCTCAGAGGTGAAGGCCTTGGATGCAGAGAGGGAGGGGACACCCAGCAGTTCCATCCAGAACCAGGACTAGAATCCAGAGGTCGCGCAGACGTCCCAGCCAGCCTGCCCTCCACGGAACCGAGAACGGCTAGAGCCAAGAGTTCATCCAACCAGAAACATTATTCTTTTTTTCAGACTTCATTTCACCGTTAATTAAAATTTCCAGTTGAAAACCATTTACCCTAAATTAAGCATGCTGCTGCCTAATAAGTTGCCACAACAGGATTTGAGGGATGTGGCCGTACATTGTCCAAAGGAGACCTGCTGGGTACCTTGGTAGGAAGTGTGTGTGTGTGTGTGTGTGTGTGTGTGTGTGTGTGTGTGTGTGAACAGCAAAATGCTCTTTGCACTCACTCCAGCAAGGAACAACTCAACTTATCACCAAAAGAGGAGGAGGCCCGAGCCCTGCCTGGTCTGCCTGGCAGCTGCCTGCTCTGGGCGGGAGAGGCAACAGTGTGGTTCATAAATCTAGGTGTCATAGCAGCCGCTCCCAATCTCCAGAGACATCCAGAGATAGCCAATTTGACTAACTGCCTTCCACTTCACTCGCCATCTGTTGCAGAGGAGCTGAGTAGCTCATTTAGATTCCCTTTCCCCCCTGCCTCTTGTTTACACAGCAACAGACAATCAGCTTCTGTGATGAACTTTCTGACTCCTCTGGCCTTGGTTGTACCATCACGCACACAAAATTCAGCCCAGCAGCAAGATTTAGGAGCCCTTCCCACTACTCAAGGCCGTCAAACTGTTTACAGCATGCCTTACAACACATTTCCACTGCCACCTTGTACACACACACACACACACACGCAACTTCACAGTACTCACTCTTTCTACATGTGATGTACTTGATGGCATCCCCTATGTTCTGTTTTTTGTATGGTCACAATCCATAAGTTAATTTCATGGCTCTCTAAAGAGTCCTGGTCTACAGTGTGAAAAACAGGGGCAAACATGACTCATTTCTTGAGCCCCAGGCCCACATCCAGAACAGACTCTGTGTTTCTTATGGGAACTATTTCAGGTGCGACTTTCTCCTGGGGAGTTCTGTGTGCAAGCAGAAAGCAACAAATGGCGAAGGAAGGGCAGTGGTGCAGAGCAATGTAATCGCCATGCCCAGAGCAAGTGAACGCCTTGTGGCTTCTTTCTTTCTTTCTTTTTATTATTATTATTATTTTATTTTTGTTACAGATGTTTCTCCTTTTTTACCCCATTGGCACCCTCCTCCCCATCACCCCGCCCCGTCCCCGGCTTTGTTGTCCATGTCCATTGGTCATACATACATGCATGTAAATTCTGTACTTTATCTCTTCCCATCCTCACCACCCTCTCTTCTGAGGGTTGTTAGTCTGTACCCTACTTCCATATATCTGGGTCTACCCTATTCCTCAGACTGTTATATTCATTATATTCCATATATAAGTGAGATCATGTGGTATTTCTCTTTTTCTGCTTGGCTTGTTTCACTTAGGATAATATTTTCCAGGTCCCTCCATGTCATCTCAAAGGATAAGAGATCTTTCTTTCTTACAGCTGCATAGTACTCCATTGTATATATGTACCACAGGTTTTTTATCCATCCGTCTACTGATGGATACTTGGACTGTTTCCAGATCTTTGCTATTGTAAATAGTGCTGCTATGAACATGGGGGTACATATATTCTTTCTGATTGGTGTTTCAGGCTGCTTAGGGTATATTCCTAGAAGCGGGATCACTGGGTCAAATGGAAGTTCAATTTTTAATTTTTTGAGGTAACACCATAGTGTTTTCCATAGTGGCTGCACCAGTCTGCATTCCCACCAGCAGTGTACTAGAGTCCCCTTTTCTTCACACCCTTGCCAACACTTGTTGTTTGATGATTTGTTGATGGTGGCCATTCTGACAGGTGTGAGGTAATACCTCATTGTTGTTTTAATTTGCATCTCTGATGATTAATGATGTTGAGAATTTTTTCATATATCTCTTGACCATTTTTATGTCCTGTTTGGAGAGGTGTCTATTCAGCTCATCTGTCCATTTTTTAATTGGGTTCTTTGTTTCCCTTTTGTTGAGCTGTATGAGCACTCTATATATTTTGGAAATTAACCCCTTATCTGATGTATCATTGGCAATGATGTTCTCCCATACAGTGGGTTGCCTTTCCATTTTGTTTCTTTTGCTGTGCAGAAGCTTTTTAGTTTGATGTAGTCCCATGTGTTCATATTTTCCTTTGTTTCTGTTGCCTTAGGTGATATATCAGTGAAAATTCTGCTGCGTATGACGTCTGAAATTTTGATGCCTACATTTTCTTCTAGAATTTTTATGGATTCACTGGTCACATTTAGGTCTTTTATCCATTTTGAGTTTATTTTTGTGTACGGTGTAAGTTGATGGTCTAGTTTCATTTTTTTGCATGTAGCTGTCCAATTTTCCCAACACCATTTATTAAAGAGGCTCTCTTTACTCCACTGTATGCTCTTGTCGTGGCTTCTTTCTCAAGGCCTCCCTCACTGTTCTTGTTCATTGGCTTCCCTTGAACTTGGGCTCAGATCATTCAGCTTCCCACATGCCACAGAAGAATATAGTCATTTTGAGCAGCTGCTTACGCTCTCTGAGCCTCCATTTTTCTGCCTGTAAATTGGGGATTGCTTTGGCAACGAATCACAGAGCGCTTGAAAGACTCCTGGCACCTGTATGCTTGATACATATTACCTGCTGTTGCCCAGAGTGACTTTAGCCACATAATGGAGCCAGTTTCCTTCCAATGTGTAGAACAGAGAGTAGAGGGTTATAATATTCCAATTTTTCCCCTTTGCAATATGTGGCCAGGACTGAAAGTCATCCCAGTGAATAAGACATGGAAAGCACTTTATGATGGAGGAAGCTGAGATGCAGGTCTTGGAAATAAATTATTTAGGAAAAGTGTGGCAACTGACCAGGACGTTTCTCTGTTCCTCTTATGAACCTGAACTACACATTTATTAGAAATGTCTGTCTTCTCTGGCTGTAAATGAGGAACACTGGCAGCTAGAGTCCCTATTTCCAGTACAGTCCTCTCCCACTGGTGAAGTTCCACATACTTCCTGGTGTGAGCATCCAACAGCCATGGCCCTTAAGAGAGAGGGAGGCTCAGAGGCCTCCATTCAGTCCATGAGTATGGTGAGCAGTACCACCAGCAGTGAAACCGCAGTACCCAGAGACAGCACGGCTCCATAAGAGCCAGGGGAAGGAAGTTCCTTGAATCCCCCCATTGCTGCCACAAAAGGCCAACTCAGTGCAATATCATTTAGACTCCAGAAGAGATGAATGGTTTGAATCAGCAGCAAGGATGATAATGAGGAAGAGACGGGAGATGAAGAGAAGGGCAGGGAGGAAGCATCTTTATAATGCTCATATCAATCTTACCCTTTATTGGGAAACTAAGCCTTGAGAATACTGACATACTGAAGGCCATTATATGGCAAGGTCAGGATTTCAACCCAGGTCCATTTGACCCCAAATACAACATTGTCTTTCTCACTACATTAATCTGCCTCCCAGAGATGGGTTTTCCCTGCCATAATGGTGCCTAACATTTTGCATTTCCAACTTTCTAGGGGAGCACCTACCAATGAATTTGCCCACTTATAATGGTAACCCAGGCTCCTCTGATCACACCACAAACTCCAAAGGTGCTTACTCACAGGAAACACTCATACCACAAATGGCTGAAAGTGTTGTAAATCTGAGTTGTTAGACATATGTATTCATGATTTTAAAAAGAGAGAAACAAAAGTCCACTGTGTATAGTATTAAAATAGATTCAATATAGATTTTTATTGTGCAAAATTTCTTGGTATATCTGCTATTAATCTTCTGGGCGCATTTAGCTTATTGACTCCAAAAATTTTGCTGTTTATCTAACTGTATCAAACATTTAATTAAAAGAGTTCTCTGCCGCTGATGCTCTGGGGTTGGAACTGAGCTGTATCTTATGAGGATGTTTGATCTGTTTCTAGGTGTTTCCACATCAGAGAAGGTCAATCAAATTATTAGTGGTTCTAATTAGTTTTCCTACAAGTGGTTATATTATTTAGAACCAAAACTATGCAGCGAGGGACTTTTGCCCCTAGCTTTTGAAAACAGCAACAGAAAGCAGAGTAGGCAGCCAAAGATTTTTTTGAAATATCCTCACACCCAGGACATGGCTCCTCAGTGCTTCCACTGCACCTCCAACTGCTTCTTCTAGAAACTGCACTTTTGCTCCCATAATGTGGTAGAATCACATCACGGGGCTTTGTGCCTGTTTTCGGTCTCCATTTATCCTCCTACAAGGATGATTCCCAGATTTACAGAGATGAGTATGGAGACATGGATAGGTTCCATGACCAGGAAAGCATCACAGAGCCTGACCATGACAGAGAGGAAACGGGAACCCACTTTTCTGTCTCTGAATGTGGGGCTTTCTTTATCTGCTGCCTCACAGATGCCATCAGCTTTTGGTGGGGATCAGCCAGAAGTCAACCCCAAGCCAAGAACTTGAGTAAATATGATGTATTAAGGAACGGTTCCAGGAGAAACCAAGGAGGGAGTGAGGGAAGAAGGTCAGGGAAAGGAAGAAGCCAACCAACGGTGTAATTCTAGGCAAAGTCTTAGCCTCAGCCTGATCTAGCAGGGAGCTCTGGGGAGTAAACTGTTCCTGAGTTTGCCCTGCCTAGAAGCAACAGAGCAGGTGGGCTTTTGTACTCTCACACTGGTGGTTGATTACAGGCCACTAAAAAGATTGGGAGAACTTAAATTCCCAGGCATTTACAGTTCCTGTGCCGAAGGGTATTTATCCTGTGAAGATCCCTTGTATGAGCCTTTATAAGCAAAGGCAGGGCTGGGCACACAGAGCTGGAAATGGGGTCTCAGGACACCCAGATGGGGTGTCAACAGTGTCCACACACCATGACTTCTTCATTCAATCAGTAAGTCCGAACTGAGCACCCACTAAGTGCCAGATTACTCTTTCTCCTGCTAGCCCCTTCCCCAAGTCGTTTTTTAAATTGAATTTATTGAGTTGACATTGGTTAATAAATTTATCTAGATTTCAGGTGTGCAATTCTATAATACATCATCTGCATATTGTATTGTGTGTTCACCACCCAGAGTCAAGTCTCCTTCCACCACCATTTATCCCCCTTTTATCTTCTCCTACCTCCCACTTTCCCTCTGGTAATCAGCACACTGTTGTCTGTGTCTATGAGTTTTTTGTTATGTTTTGTTTTATCTTGTTTTCTGTCAGTCTATTCTCTGTATCTATGAGTGTTTCTATTTTGTTTGTTAGTTTCTTTTGTTCATTAGATTCCACGTATAAGTGAACCCATATGGTACTTGTCTTTCTCTGTCTGGCTTATTTCACTTAGCATAACACCCTCCAGGTCTATCCACGCTGTCACAGAAGATAAGATTTCCTTCTATTTTATGGCCGAGTAGTATTTCATTGTGTGATGCACCACAGCTTCTTTTATCCACCCATCTATGGATGGGCATTGGAGCTCCCCAAGTTGGTTTTAATCTCATCAGTTTTCTCTCCTTTATAACACTCGTTCCTGCATGGAATATTCTTCTCTGTTTACATTTACTTGTTTATTGTTTATTTCTTCCTACTAGAACTTAAGTTCACGGGAGCACCACCACAGTGGCTAGGAAGACCAGTCCCAAGAGGTGATATCTTCCCTAAGACCTGAATGTCAAAGAGGAGTCAGCCAGGAGAATGGGAGGAACACTGGAGGCAGAGCCCAGAGAGGGTAAGGGCACCGCACTGGAAATCAACCTGGAGTTTTTAAGAAACAGAGAGGGGGCCTTAGTGAGGGAGGGGGAGGGGATATGTGGAACAAGCCAAAAAAATAAAGGGCTTTGTTGTCATGGTATATAGAGTTGCATTTATTTATTTATTTATTATTTTATCCTCACCTGAAGACATTTTTCGATATTTTGTTCAGATAGAGTGCGAGAGAGAGAGAGAGAGAGAGAGAGAGAGAGAGAAACATCGATGTGAAAGGGACACATCGAGTGGTTGCCACCCACACGACCCAACCAGGGCCAGGGACAAACTGCAACTGAGGTACGTGCCCTTAGCGGGAACCGAATCTGGGACTCCCCGGACCGCAGGCCGACGCTCTAACCGCTGAGCCAAACAGGCCGGGGCTATAGAGTGGCATTTATTCAAGCTACAGTGGAAGCTGTCAGAGAGAGGCCTGCCACTCTCAAAGGTGATGGCACTGTTGGGAGGGTGACTCACCCCGACCCCTCACCATCTCTCTGATGACAGGCCTCTCGGTACCTCTTTCAACCACAGCAGGTCATTGGATAAGCTGTTAGGACTTTTCCTGGACTGATTTTCTATTCAGCAGTTTACTGATGAATGGCAAAAGCATATATGTAGACTATGTCAACAAGACAGGATGGTGCGATTTTATAGAGACAAATGATCCACATACACGAGGCAGAAAATCTTTGCAGTTCTGCAATTCCCATACTGCTGAGCTTAGCAAGCCGGGGTTTGTTTCTGGAACCGAGAATTTCCGTAGCAGGATGCATCGCTTTACCTCCTTTCTCCATCTCCATGCATTTCTGAAAAGTCGCTCACACCCCACAGCCCTCCTTGCATTTCAGTGGAGAATGAGAGCAGGTGTTACTGTTCCCATCTTCCTGATGTAAGCACAGCCCCATGAGGTGTCTGAGTAAAAGGAACTGGTGGGAATTGAAAAACTCTGCTCCATTCATGGTCTTTGAAGACATGTCAGGTGAATTGGACGTGCTGATAATGAGGCTGATTGGCCACAGAATAAAAAGTAGCTGTCAGCTTTCTCTCTGGATAGGGCTTGGGAGAGATTTTGTTTTGTTTTGTTTTGTGCTTATTCTCCTCCTCCTCCTCCTCCTTCTTCTTCTTCAAGTCACAGATGGGGAATCCAAGGCACAGAATCTATAAGAGACTCCTCAAAGATCACAGAACCAGGAGGTACCTACATCCTAGAGCACCCCACTACACCCCAAGATTCTCCTTGTCCAGGCTAGCGGACCTTCCTCGACATCACGCTCTCCTTGAAAGGAGGAGCTCCAGCCAGAGCTAGAACATGCCATGAGTCACGGAGCCTCATCACCAGAAGATCATACAACTAGGAGGAAGCACCATGTGGGGAAACTGCTTCCAACTTAGATCTGGGGTCTTTCAGACCTAGGAGAGCTAAGCTTATCGTTCTGCATCAAACATTTTTAAAAATACGTCCATTTAAATTGAGAGACAAAAAATCCTCTGTCTTTATGCTTGAGTGGATGGGTTTGGTTGACAGAGCCCGAAACGCTCCCTTCTTTCTGAGGGAAGAACATTTACGCCCAACCCCTCAGGCAGAGAGGAAAGCAAGGTGACCTTACCTTTTTGTCACTGAGACCAGTCACTTGGTCCACAAACTCCTCCTGGATCATGAAAGCAGCCAGATTGGCCGTGTAGCTGGCCAGGAATATGACGGCGAAGAAGGCCCACACGGACACCATGATCTTGCTGGTGGTACCTTTAGGGTTCTGGACAGGCACGGAGTTGTTGAACACCAGGCCCCAAAGGAGCCAGATAGCTTTTCCGATCGTGAAAGAAGGCCCGTGGGGTGCTGCAAATGACGGAAAGGACATGCTCAGCATTTTCTCAAAACGTGGATGTTTAGTAACTACGCAGTGGACACTGGCTGCTAGAAGATGGGAGTCAGTCACAGTCGTGTCCCTGCATTGCCTCAGAACCACAGCCCGATATCTCCCCTTTCCTTCAAAAATTAGTATTCATCTCGCATTCCTCTCTAGCTGGATTTTTGCCACGTTTCTTAAAAGAAGAAGGAAAAAAACAAGAAAGGAAGAAAAATGATTATGTGAAATGTGGGTTTGAATGAGAAATAGTGTTATGACCTGTTTTAAATTTGGATTTGATTTCCACTGTGCGGGGGGGAGGGCACAATCTCCTCAATAAATGTAAATAATGCTTTACAGAAACGTGTGCGTGGGGGCTGCTTCAGTGTTCACTGGGTGTGCTATCGCGTCTGTGGGGCTGCTGTTTGGTATTGGAATCATTGTCCCCAGTACTTGCTACTATTCAAACTCAGATTGTAAAGTGTCCACAATACAGGAATTAAACCCAATGAAAACTCTCCCCAAATGGACGACATTGAGGAACAAAACAATAAAGCTTAATTCTGCACCCTTCCCAGATGGAAAACGTTTGGTTGCAGGGTCATGGAAAACAAACTGTAATATGACGCCCCTTTTCCTCCCTGAGTGTCCCCTTGCAACAACTGCATGTCCCCCTTAAGATTCTTAAATGTTTCTTGCAACAGACTTAACTCACGAGGCGGAACAACATGGCAAAATTTATTGGGGTGGGGAGTACGCAGGCCATAAAAAGCACACGATAGGGCTTTTCAGGTCTATTTTGCGCAAGGGGGAAAAGAAATCAATGTCTGCTCTCATTTCATTGTCAAAAAGGTCTTCCTGTACCAGAAGGTTAATTTTTATGTCATTTAAGTAAATGAAGATGTAACAAATGATCTACTCAGATTTCAGTTGGAGACACGAGCAGAGTGGGCAATAAATTAAGTGGCAGAAGTGGACGCAGATTGATGGAAGTTATGAAGATCTGGGCAGGGAGCCTAAGAGAAGCATGCTTTTCTCACAGAGGAGGCCGAACTCAGGCTACAGCAATACTTGTAATGTCCATACACAACACACAAAATAAAGGCACTTAATTGTATTCTTTTCCACCTTAAGCTGTCCTGTTTCTCTTTGCCCAGTTTTATGATCTTCTGGGCTTATTCCCAAGAGGCTGAGAACTCAAGAAAAAATAATGAGAGTCAATCCACTTAACTTCATGAACCACTTCATTTTGTTAAGAGTGTCTGTTGATCAGAAGTGACAGCTATTTGGGAATCAGAAATGGGCAGTTGCAAGGAATCTGTCCAAGACCTGTGGGGATTCCTGATTCCTGATTACTGTTACTAGGCCCTATCATTTCCCCCACGAAGTGTAGTGAAATGAAACTGGAACCCATTTTGCACAAAGAAACAAGTAGCTCCCATTTCCTGAGAGTTTCTGCATGCAGTTGAGCTGGAAATAGAAAGCCCCCTTGTAGTAGAAAGGCTAGAGAGTTTGCACACTAGCTTCTTTCCTTTACAACAGTCTTCTCATGTGTGCTTTAGCCAAAGGAGAAATCATTGCACATGACGGCCTCTGGATAATTACTTATTCTCCAAGATGTATCTCAAGTTTATACACTTATCTCCATCTCCATTACTCCATCCAAGTCCAAACCACTGTAATCCTTTTTCTTGGAGAACTGTAACACCTTCCTAACTGGTCCCCTCCTTCCATTGTTCCCACCCTTCCCATTGTCTTGATAGAGTAGGTCTAGTGACCTTCCACACTGGCCATGTTTCATACCCCTCTTTCTTTCCATTGTATATTGAAGAAAACCTGAAATGCTTACCATAGTCAACAGCCTATCTTTCTGAATTACTCTTGTATCACTGTCCACCTCTCTTACTCACATCTTCTCTGTTTCTTAAGGTCTATTCCATGCCAAGGCCTTTGTATTTGCTGCTTTCCCTGCATGGAATGCTTTTCCCTCAGCTTTTCTCATGACTGATTTCTTCTCTTCCTCCAGGTCTCAGCTCAAATGGCATCTCTTCCAAAAGTCCTTCCTTGCTTGACCATCTTCCTGAAGTGGCATCTCCATTTCATTATTTCTCTTTCGTTTTATTTTTTCCTTCTTCTTGAGCTTTATTACAATCTGTGATTCTTTTTTTTCTTTTTTTTGTGGTATGTGCCCCTGGTGGGAACCGAACCAGGGACTCTCTGGTCCACAGGCTGACGTTCAACACTGAGCCAAACTGACTATGGCTGTGATTCTTCATTCATGTGTTTACATGTCTCCACAACTAAATTCTCAACTCCCTGAGGGTCAGGAAGTTTCTATCCAATTTACCACATCATCTCTCTGGACCAGTACAGTGACTTGCATGTAGTACCCACTCAACAAATAGTTATAAAATAAATGCAGAAATTCATAAACAGCACAAACGCTGAGTCTGCAAATGTTAAGACCTATATTGATCACCCACAGAAAATTGTCTCAGGTTCCACTCTGCCGGAAAACTCCTTACTGGTTCATTGCATCACCATTACAGTGAAGAACGGGCTATTCTCCCATTTAAATATAACTCACATTTCATGACATTTTTACTATGTTTGTTGATTAGAGATAGTTTATGTGGTAATCACCCCTCTTCAATGGCGAAGAAGTGGATTACAATAAAACTAAGTTTCTAATAGATTCCCATGACCTGTTGGCTATTTCCAAACTTGGACCTTCCAAGCGAAAAGAATATGTGGTAAATTAAAGTGTCTTATTTTTGAATAACTGTACCTTGAAGATCTGTTGTCTTCTATAATCTCAAGTCATTTGTCGGGAAAGAGAGTTGGTCCTGGCACTTTTATGACATACCATCCACTTATTGTGCATTCAGAAAAATTCACTCAAAATGATGTAATGTGTTTATGTACATGACATGAATATTGGCTTGTGTGGGAGCCTCTTAATAAGTTATAGCCAATGAATGCCTCCCAATTCAATTTCCTATCTGCTGATGGCCACTTTATCAAATACAGTGCATTGAGGTCAGGCACTATCAAGAGGAAAATATAACTCTTTGGGGGAAAATACCACTTTATAATGATATTTATTGTCAAATGAATGCAATTATGATTCAGTACTTTGGAAAATATTCTTAAACTAGATTCTATAAAGCCATTTTCTTACATAGACTAAAGTTGAGACTCACTACAATTTTTAGATTTCTTTTGACACAGCTTTTTAAAATTAATTACCAGTAAAACTTTGTCAAATCTGCTTTCTCAGTGAATTGAATACCAGAAGTTTTCACCTAACGACTATGAATGCCACATTATAACAAGATGAAATGTTTCATTTTGTTTTATCTTTTTTTCAGTTGAAATGAATAACCCATATTTGTATGGAATTATAAGTAATATCAATGACCTAGAACCATTCGTACAATGGTTTAGCAAGGCAAATAGAGGACAATGTGTTCTAAGTTTGAAAGGCTAACTAAAAGTAAATTAAATAGCATCAACATTGAATCATGTTCATGAAGGTGTTCTCACCTTTCCCTTTGGCTAAGTTTCTGTTGTATCCAACAGGACTGAAGTATTCAAAGACAAACACAGCTATGGCAGACACGATGAGCAGCATCACAAACATCATCACCCAGACGGAGGCGCTGAATGGCTCTGCAGAGGGATGGAGACACGGTCAGTTTGTTCTTCCTCACAACCAGGGCCAGCAGGAAGCCCCGAGGTCCATTTGCAGGTTCACTGAGAAACTTTCTCTAATGTGAATCTGATCATTCAAAAGAAGCTAGTCATTGTTTATTCATACATTTGAACCATTCTTCAGTTTACAAAATATTTCAGGTACTTTATAAGACTGCACAGAACAGGATAAAAATAGAGAAGAGCATATGACATTTTACAAATCAGGTCAAGGATAATAAAAACAAAATAGAATGATAAACCCAGGGGAGAAAGCTGGAATGCAAATAAAGAGGCCACAGGGGCCTGTATAATCCCAGCATCACCCAGGGAACCAAAGCTGGGAAGAAACAAAGTTAGCCTCAGATAGTCAACCACTAGGCTCCTGCCAATCAACATGGGTTTTGTTGTTGCCTTTATTTTTATTTTTACATGCTGGAGGGATGGTGTGCAGGGAATTTCAGAAGTAAAGGGCGATAGAGCCTGTTAGAAGAGGACCATAATGCATGGGGCTGGTGGGAATACTGGTGGCCATGTCTGCCACCACTGCTAACATTCTCCATCTCCCCTTCTGCTCCAGACAGATGAGATCTCTACATTTCAGAATCTTGTTGATGTTGGTGATGGGCTTAAATGCAATTGGAAAGTCATTTGAAGACATTCCCATGATAATTCAGTAAAAAAGAATCACTTAAGGAGAAGAGGGAATGAGGTAGTAGATGGATAGATGATTATTTCCCCCCAAAATAGTTTCCATCAGTTCATTTTCCTGTGGAGGTCACAAGAAGGCAGGCCAAGTCACAAGGTTCTAACTCTTAGGACACACTAAAATGGTTAGAGATATTATGTAATATAAATGAACATTTCTATTCAATCTAGTTCAAGATAGGAATGGAGCCATTTTATCTATGTATGACATAGATTTGCTAGAAAATCAACAGGGATTAAAATTTTAAAAATGAATATGCAGGGTGGGGCAAAACTAGGTTTACAGTTGTTCATATGGAAAATAATAGAGTACTTAATAAATGATAATACAAGAATAAACTTTGTGTTTCACATACTCACAACTGTAAACCTTTTTTTGGCCACACTATATCTCCACCTGAACGCATTATTGAAAAGAAACTGCCTGTGGACACCAATGAACTTATAATCTTTTTCATCATAAGCAAATATCTTCTGAGGGTAAAATGTAAGAAATCCAATAATACCTCTTGGACAGTAGACATTTTATTATTTTTAAATTATTTTTTCTGCTGGAGCTAGTCATAATCACAAAGAACTAGGCTGATAGCAGACCACCTTCTTACGAAAGTCTGAGATTACCTAATACAGCTAGAGGTCACCACAAATTCCCATTTAATGAGCTTAATATATAACAAGAAACTATATGTCTGAAGCTTTAACTGTACTGGATAATTTTAAAACTGGAAGGAATGCTTTGCAATACAGGTTTAAATTTTTTTTAATTTATTTATTAATTTTTAGAGAGAGAGAGAGAGAGAGAGAGAGAGAGAGAGAGAAACATCAATCTGTTGTTCCCCCCACCCATGCATTCCCTGGTTGACCCCTGCATCTGTTCCGATCGGGGACTGAACTCGAAACCCCTCCGCAGCAGGATGACGCTCCAATCAACCGAGCTACCTGGTCAAGGCTATGTTTAACTTTATGAGGATTGCCAAATTTTCCTATAGCGGCTGTACTATTTGCAATGCAGTTTTGAGAGTGCAAATATGTTAAAAAGCAACAGGTAACAACACAAATCACTTCACTTACATAATACAAGAGGAGCTTAAAGAAATCGATGAGACAACTGAAATTTAGTTTGAGTAATAAACAATACTATGTTTTTGAAATCATAGCAATTTGGTAATGAGGTGTATCCAAAAAGGGGTAGAAATAAATGAATAATTAAGAGATTAAAAATTACTTAATATATCACCCTGGCCAGATTGGCTCAGAAGTTAGAGCATTGGTCTGCAGACCAAAGAGTCTCAGGTTCAATTCCCAGTCAAGGGCACATACCTTGGTTGTGGGTTCGAACCCCAGCCCCAGTGGGAGGCAACCAATCAATGTGTCTCTGTCTCTTTCCTCCCTCCCTTCTACTCTATCTAAAAATAATCAATGGAAAAATATTTTCAAGTGAGGATTTAAAAAATTACTTAATATTCAAGAATAGAGATGTTAAATTAATTATCCAAGTTGGATATACTAATGGCATAGTGAGTCTTACCAGAGAATGATCACTGTGATGACCAAATGAACATGTACATTGCAAACATTTGGTAGTATGTGCTGTACACTGCACACATAAGAAATAGAATTAAATAGCTGTTTGATTCTATCGTTAAAGGCAGACTTGGTGGTGGGGGTGCTGCTCAGGGTCCTGAAAAAAGGCATCCTGGTTTTTAAAACATGCATACTATTGCTCTGATAATTTCCTTTTCTCTGCAGTTTGTGACATTATAAAAATATCAAGGGAAATCCTTACTGAATTTTTCTATTTACATGTCAGAATTTGTAAACCTGCAGTGGGCTTCGTTTGGCAGTTGATTCAGCCTAGTCACTAACTGGTCAGATTAGGTGGAAGCTGATCGAGTAACTAATGCCAGATGACTTCTAACTTGTAAGGGACATTTGACCCTTGACTTGTGAGCATGGGTCAAATAAAAGGATCCTTCTGCAGTATTCTGATTTTAGTAAGTTTAAATTATGGTCCTGTTAATGCCCTGAAGGATTGCTACTGTCAGACACCACACACACACACATACCACCACCACCACCACCACAACAACAACAACAACAACAATAAAACACATTAGAACAATGCTGAAGCCCTATCTATAATGTCTAAGGAATGACCCAGAAATATGTTTAGATAACTCTGGATTACATCCTCTACTGGCTTAAAACGGATTCAACATTTGTCCATGAGGCTCTTCAATCTATGAGACTCCGGGTCAGCATTTCTTTGGGTCAAAGAATCCAACCTGCTTAGAAAGTCTTTAGAATTTAATGAATGGAAATATTGCAAGAGACATCATCTCTGTCCTTGAAGAGTTGCTGGTTACATTTTTACACAAAAGCTCGAAGGCATTACCTGCAAGGGTTTCTGATGTGAGTTAATGGGGTTTGCGGAGGAGAGAGAATAGGAAATAATGAAGAGCCATGCAATCAGATTTTGAATGTTTTGGCTCTTCCAGACGACTGAGCCAGTCAATGGAAAAATGTAGCTTAGCACGGTTCATTATGACTTTGAAAACCTGCAGATAATGAGCATAAATAAAGGGGTGCATAGTCAATCGAATAGGAATATGATTTAGTGACTAGGAAAAATATTAAGCCTACTGTGTAAAAACAGCTTTGAAAACAGTTTCCTCTAGCTACAATTTGTTTTATTTTATTTTTAAAATACAGTTGGAAGAGTAGGGGAAAAAGGAAGTTTGGCTAAATTTAGCAAAAATACTTGACTTTTTATGGAAATGTTCTACTAATGCAGGTAAGATACAAATCTAGGGAATCTGGGTTGAGGCCAGATTCAATATCGGCGACCCATTTTTAAGAAACAGGCCAAATGATACTTTTTCTCTCTGATTGAACTGGGCAGAAAGTTCTCTCTACCTCAGTAAGGAGATATGTGGACAATTTGTAAAAAGAAAGATCTTTTTCATGAGTTCACTTCCTTTATGAACTTTCAGGGCCAAAGGTCCCTGTTAAAGGGTCTGATATAAAAGGGGGGGGGGCAACTAAGAGTGACTAATGAGTGAGAGTCTACCCAATAATTATTAAGATTCTGCATGTCACATTTATGCATCTGTGGGTTGCATATTTCATGCTATAATGAGGCTCCCTTTTTAAGACACAGGCATTTTTATCCATATCAGACAGAGGCACGAACGGAACATAATGAGGTGTGTATTTGTTAAGATCTACATTATGCCAACAAAGGTTATGACATTTGAAGCAACGGATGCAAAATTGTAATCCAGCGAGTGGGAAAGATTTCAACAGCTTAAGTGGATTATCAAAAACGAAAATAATAAATCCATGTTTCTGTGGATAAGACAGTATCCAAAATCCTGTTCGGAAACATTTTATTCAAGAAAATAAAGTATTAAAAGTTTCACTGGATGTTGAATAATGACATTACAAGTAAATGAAGACAGTGTAGAAATAAATTGGAGTTGGTGTCCATAAATTGGCTCTAGTCTGCAGTTTTAATAGGCAAAGGTATTTTGTTGTCTATTTTTTTTTTTTTTTTGTCTTCTGAAAAATGTAATAAAATTAGTTGACCTTAATCTAACTGTTTTCCCCCTCATAGAGTTTTCTTGTAGGCATCAATGTTCATCTTAACCTTCCCAAATTTGGGACACCACCACTAATAGGGGAATGTCAAGGGAAAGTTAATCTGAATTCCATGTCTTCAAGGTAGCCACTATCAAAGAATATTTATGCTAACCAAACACTCAACTCAACATTTTTCTTTAAATAAAAAAATAAATAATGCATGGCTCTGTTCCATGCAGTTTCAAATTCTCTAGCCAGGCTAACCAACGCATACATACTTATAGTGCTTAAAAAAAGAAAAAAAAAAGAAAGAAAGAAACAAAAAAATCCCTGGCCAGTTTGGCTCAGTGGTAAAGCATCGGCCCGCAGATGAATGAGTCTCAGGTTTGATTCCAGCCAAGGGCATGTATCTCGGTTGTGGTTCATCCCCAGCCCTGGTTGGGGTCATTTGGGAGGCAACCAGTCAATGTGTCTCTCTCACACTGATGTTTCTTTCTCTCTCTCCCTTTCTCTCCCTCTCTCTCTATCTGAAGATAAATAAAAAAATATCCTTGGGTGAAGATTTAAAAAACAACAACAATAAAAAACAAAACAAACAAAAAAAGAACACCCAAAACTGAGGACAGAAAACACAAATCTACTTTGCCCTAAAACAATTTTATATAAAAGCTGAAATTTATAAAATAGTTAAAAGGAGCATAAAAAGAACGGCCTCCTTCATAAGGCATTCAGCTTAAAGGATAGTCACATTTAAAATATGACTGTTAATTTTAAATCCGTGTTTATTCTTCAGACTACTTCCATTTTGTTTATTTAGAGTACTGGTATAAATCACTGTAGTCACTGTTATTTCACTCTTATATCCAGTAAATAAGTGACTGGCATTCTAGTGAGGGATGGAGGATGGAGATGTGGATGCTCAATAACAGTTTATAGGCTTGTTTAAATGAACTATGCACAGACAGGTTTATTTTTTAAATGCCTTCAAGACACTAAGAAATATGTCTACTAGTCTACACTCTACACAATCAAGACCAGCGTCTAAATATGTGATTGTGTGTTCAGCAGATTTTTCCAAGTTAAAGATAAATGAAAGATGTTAATTTTCATTTGTGAATTTGGATCATCGAAATGTAACATGCTCTGGAATGTTGATGGGGTTAAACTAGATCTGAACCAGCTCCTACATGGCTCTGTCCTTTAGGCAAACAAGACAAAAGAGCCAAAATTCATTGTGGGGAAGTAGTAGAGACTATGAAGTTCAGATACCTAGAAAAGCAGAAGGTGACACAGTGCCATTGCTTCTTGAAACCATGACACTGATTCCCGTCTCCACAAAGGGTACTGAGAAGTCCACCACTTCAGAACGTTCCTCATTGATGGTGAGTGAGCCGACCGCCATGACTGCCCGCTGGTTGACCACCTGGAAGCAAGTAGAAAAAGCACAATCCCTTTATTTATCTGCTCCGCCACCCCGAGGACCTCAGGCCCTAAGTCTGAATGAGAGCCCGTGGGATGAAAAGGTATCTTACTTCACCAATCATTCCATTCCACACATTGTTGACTTTTTTGCCATGCTTCCCATTCGTCACCAGGTAAAGGTCATAGGTAAACTTCACAGTTCTGGACAACTTCTTTAGGATATCAATGCAGAAGCCCTTGCAGCATTTTTTAACATTCTTCCCCTCATTGGTTGAATTACTGTAGAAAAAAATTCCAAGACCACAGACAATTAGTACTGGAAAATTTGTTCACAATCATTTGCTATGCTCTTCTGCTATTGTTCACCTGGGAAATTGCGGCTCAGAATGAGAAAGCCGCTCTTCCAAGGACATGCAGTGAGTTTATGACAGCAAAAGTGGAAAGTGCTCTTAATTATGAGATAATCATGACAACGGCTAACATTTATTGAGTAATTACTATTGGCTATGCACTGTGCTAAATGCTTTGTACTAATTATTGGATTAATCTCCATGACATTTCTCTTAATTAGGTCGTATTTGTATCCCCATTATACAGTAAGAATTACTGCCTCTTATTTTTAAAAGTTTATCACACATACAACCACTTTCAACCAGAGTATAGTCATCTGATCTAAACTGTATTATAAAAACTTACTGGAAAATGGAAGAGGATGTCAAATTCGCAGGTGAGGGGAATTTTGCTGTATCCTATCATTGCAGATAGAGGTTTGCAACCAGAGGGACAAAGTCAGGGTGACTGGCTCAGGAAAAAAGGCACTTTCCTTACTAAGAAAAAACAACTCAGCTAGGAATCAGGAGACTGGAGGTTTACCTCCTGTCTGAGTCCATAGATTTTATGCTCATGATTGAGTTATCAGTCAAATGAGGGCTCTTTCATTCATAATATTTTTTCTCCCTACCTATGTGGTAAGAAGTGTAAAAGGTGACACCATTAAATAGCAAATGTCCTTGATCATAGAAAAAGTCCTGTGAAAACAGAGTATTTTAAAAGCTGTCTTAAAAGCTATCATAATCTACCAAGGTTACATTCAATGTTTTGTGCCAGCCACTTCACTTTATTTACCAGACCAAGTCATATTCAAAGGACACGCACAAAAATCAGAAATACCTTTAAAGAAGAAGGAAGCAGGGGCCTTGAAAATTGATACTCAAACTTAGACAACTCATGCAGGAAGATTGCGACCTCTCTGGGCAACACACTTGATTCTGCCTTGCAACTGGGGATTCTATTAGCTCAGCTCTCTGCCTTTGAGTCATGCATATCATGAGATATGTGCTCTGCTTGAATATTCCATTGTTGGCACCTCTGCACATTGAACTAAGCACTGAAATGTTGTTTACCGAAATCCTACATCATAATAAGAAAATACCTACGTTTCCAAATCAAATGAACAAGTAGGTTACATAGTAATACATATAGAATGATCATAGCTATATAAAAAAAGATGAGCTTAGAAAACATCTGAATGGAAAAACAATGAAGTATGAGGCATAGCTATTTTTGAATGGTGAGAAATGTCTGTTTTTCCTTTTCATATTTTTAATACCCCCCCCAATCTGTAGAGTACATACTACATATATAATTGGATACACACAAACATCAAGCACAATTGATGTAGATTTATATCTAGACCCATGAATATAAATAGATTTGATAATATAACTTTGAGTAATAAAAGTGGGTTGCAAAATGAAATATTTATTTCAATGTTTTCCTTATCTCAGGATCACAGACCATCTATTCTGAATCGCTGTCTTCACCATTGCTTCCTTCCTATCCTGTCCCTAATCTCCGCTCAACAAACTTGCTTCTGACAGCCAGGACCACCATGGAGACTTTATTTCTAGCCCAGAATCTGGAGAACCTCCTCTGACCCTGCCACCCTCAGCTTAGGGGTCATGAGAGGCCACATCTGTATACATTTACATAGGATCATTGGTGGACTCAACTCCACAGCGTAACAGGAAGCAAGTACCGTCCCTATCCCCTCCAATTTCCCAGAGCAGAAGGGGTCAGGCTGGAATTACAACTGCTATAAGTATATTAAATTAATGGCATGTCCAACTATGATTTCTTTCATGGTATCTGTGACTCTGAAAAATGTGTCACAGTCAAATTCTCTTTCTTCTCAGCCTCTATAGGCTGTGCATCGATGCCGCTTCTCCACGTCTTCCCATTTGTGTCTCCCCCACTCTCTGCTGCTTGGCTTCTTTTAAAATAGTTTTTTCCTTCCCCTAGTCAAGATTCCTGGAAGAGTTTGAACAAGAGTGACAAATGCCCAGGTTACAGGCATATAATGACCTATATGATTCTTTGGCTTCACTGGGCACCTCAATTAGTATATTAGTTAATTATCCTCCCATGTCCCGCGATACTAAGTTATTTCTAGATACCAAGTTATTAATGCATCTTCACTCAACAAATACCCACTCAGTACCAACTCAGTGCAAGATGGAGAGAACTAGGTCCTGGGGACACAGGATGAAGAAGACATGTAGCAAATGCAATAGTTGAATTTACCATGGGAGTTATGGAAACACAACCAACTTGGAATGGGGAACATGGAGTTGGTTCCTATCATAGACTCTGTGTGTGAGTGTGTGTGTGTGTGTGTGTGGGGGGGTGACTTAACTAAAAAGATGTCTGAGAAACGGTGCCCATGTACTCTCACTTAGCTCTCTCCCATCGCCCAAAATAAAGGGTGACTCATACAAACAAATATAGAAAAGAGGATCCAAGAAATTCAATTCTTTGGTCCTACAGTTTCCCAGTGTGGCCAGTGGATACAAGCATGGCCATGCCAGGGAGACAGCGCTGCTTTCAGAGCCTGGGTCTGCTGCTAACAACCACGAGCACTCAATTGAGTCTCCCTGTTCAACAGCCCCAGTTTGCTCATTTGTAAGTTGAGAAGGCTGATCCTTGCCTTGCAGGATAGTTGAGGAGGTAAAATGAAATATCGGAAGCACTTCTCACATAAGCACTTAAAATTATATGTCCTCTCTTCTCACCAACGATTTAACAGTTTGGGGGATTCATTGAGAGTATGGCCATTTCTCTCTACATAGAAGGCCAGATCATTTTTCTTTAACAAATTTCAAGTCTTAACATTCAAGTAGTAGGCTAGAAGAAAAGTTTGATTTCTCAGCTCATTCCCTGTTACATGTGGTTTTTAGAAGATTTACGTATGCCCTCAAGACCCCACCATTTACCAGAAGAGAGAGACAAAGGGTTTTCTCTGGGAGAACATCATCAAGAAAGCAAATACAATCATGTTATCTAATGGGAATCCTTTTTGGAAGCAATTGGCCTGCTTCAAAGACATTACCTTTAAGAAATTCAATTGATCCCTTTTGTGTTAATGTTGGGATTAGTGGATCCTAGTAATTTTCTTTGCTCTTGGGTAAAATAAAGACTAACACCACTTAGATACACAGTGAACTTCTTTATGTGCCCAAGTGGGAAAAGAAAATCTGCAAGCCATCACCTCTCACAGGAACAAAAAATGTGAATTTCAACGTGTTCATCTTATATTTATATTCTTCAAAGTCAATTCTTTCAAAGAGAGTAATTTATTTGGGGGTTCATTTTCTCTATACAAGTGTGACTCAGGACTTGGTGACCTATTGTTTTCAGTTCCAAGGCTTCTGATTTTAAAACTTTAAACCCTATTATTAATTGTGAAGTATAAGAGGTCCTACTTATCGGCCATATTGAAATAGAAAAGGCAGTGTTATCAAAAGGGAAGTGCCCCACTGAGCTTACATTCTTTGCTTCATGCCAGCCACTCCACTTTCTTCATCTGACTAAGTTCTGCTCAGAGAACACCCACCCAGTGTTTCCCCTGCTCATCACTTCCATCTGTTTCCCAAACTCGTCAATCTCTTTCCTGCCTCAGGGCCTTTGCACCTGCTGTTCCCTCTTCCTGGAAGGCACTTCCCCCAGTTCTTCCTGTGTTTGGCTCCTTCTCATCCTTTATTTGTCACCTTAATTCTTACCTATGTGAACTAAAGAAAGGAGCCCAGGTACCTTAAGATACCCTCTTATCACATCACCTGCTTTAGCATCCTTCACAAGGTTTATCATAACATCAACATCGAGCCACCCTGGTCCCTTATTGGGTGAGGTTTTTTTTTCCACCTGTGTAGGCTCCATGACTTCAAGATTTTTGTCTTTTGTCTTCCCTGTTCATTGATGTATCCCCTGTGCCCAGAACTTTGCCTTACTCATAAACTGTGCTTAATATGTATTTATTTATTGATCAATTCATTCAAAATTTCAACTCCAAAGAGGCTGACAAGTCCAAAAAGGCTGATCATTATTTGTTGAATAATCTACTCAGAATTCCAACTCTAAAGTGGCTGCATATTGATAACAAATTTTTCTCCAAACCAAAATGTGCCTTCAAAATATATTTAGCCATCATATTTTTAAAAAATTATTTTTATCCCAAGAGCTGAGCTCTGGGGATTTGCATCTTGTATAATAACCTAGGTTGGAATTTGGAATGTGCAAGGAAAGTATCATTTTACTCATCTGTTCAAGCATCATCAATATCAGTATGTCATGTTCTGTGCTTGTCACTGGGGGTACCAAGATTTATAAGTCATATTCCCTATATTTAGGCAGCTAAAAATCCAAGGGGAAATACAGACAAACTATAAGCCACAAAAATGGTGACAAAGAGAGAGATAGAGTGGTAGGGACCGGATGTTAGTGTCCAGTCAAATTCATATGTTGAAACCTAATTCCCAAATGTGATGGTATTGGGAGGAGGGGACCTTGAAGGTAATTTGGTCATGAAGGTGGGGCTCTCATAAATGGATTTAGTGTCTTTATAAGAAGAGACATGAGAGCGTGCTTCCTCTCGCTCTGCCACGTAGGAAAGGACACTAAGCAGAGGGCCCCCATCAGACACTAAATCTGCCAGCACCTTGGTCGTGGGTCTCCAGCCCCCAGACCTGTGAGAAATACATGACTGTTTTCAGGTCACATGGTCTATGACAATTTGTTATAGCAGCCTGAACTGACTAAGACACAGAGACATATTCAGAATACTGCGGAAGTAGGGAGAACCAGTCCAACTTGGGGATGGAGTAGTTAAGGCTTAAAGACAAGCAAGAATTAGCCAGGTGAAAGGGAGCAATCAGAAAATATTCAGAAAAAAAGGAGCTTTCCATCCAACAATAGGCCTTTTCCTTTGGTGAATCCCCTACAAGGGTGGTATTTTTGTTTGTGTTTGCATTAGCAAAGACTATAATCGGGGCCTTGGACTTGGCTATGAAGTCTTACACTTCTCCAAAAGGTTTATATGTTAGGGAGAAGCCTTCACCAGAGGCTCTGATAAAAACAATCAATTCTTTCTTTAATTGTAATAAAAGAGGCAATGACATAGATGCTTGCTTGCTTGCTTGCTATTGCCGAGCTAGGAAACTGCCAGGAACTCAGGCCTTGATCACATCAGAAAGTCGTTTGTAAGGTATATGTTGACCCCCAAATGGAGAAAAGTTTTGGAAAGTTTGGATCTAGGAAATATAGAAGAGATGGAAGGAAGGGGAAGGTGTGGGGTTGGGGGACGGGGTCGCCAGAAAAAGACAAATAAGTTAATTGTTTAAGGACAGAATGAAAGAGAGGGTTGATTCCGCATCATGGCTAAGAACAAGGACCAGCGTTTGAGTCCTGCCTCTTCCTTTGCTAGCTGAATGGCTTTAAACGTGTTTCTTAATTTTTTCATAACTTCGTTTTTGTCATGTCTAAAATGGCAAGACCACTTACCTTGTATTGCTGTTGTTGAAATTAAATAATGCAAACCACCTGGAGTAGTTCCCGTTTAAGTCTTTTAAAAACATCCATTATTATACCATACTTATTGCAACAGGGCATCCTTTATAATACACTGTATTATTTTATAGAGTTTGGTATTATTATCGATGATATGTGAAATTTTAAAGGAATGGGAACATTCTACTCCACAGCGTCCACAACTCACTTGATTTTGATGAATTTCCGACACGGTACAGTGTTCCTCACACACGACTCGGTCAGTGGGTCTATGTCTTCCACGATGACAAAGGGGGCCTCCTCTAGGGTGACAATGCTCAGATGGTTGTCGTCCGGCTCACAGTCTGAGAAGGACTTGTACCTTGGCCACACGGCATGCCTCAGGCTCAGGGTCTGGTTCTCCCACTTGCCCACCTGCATCATGAAGACAAAGACAGGCTATGCTTTCTTACACAATGGCCTTCCAGAAAGGCAACTATTTCCCCATAAGAGGAACAGGAGAAGAATACACCCATCTTAAGGTTTTTTCTGCTACCTGCATCAATACACATATCTGCTTACATACTAAGAAAAATGAAGACAGGGTGAGCAGAATATTGGGCATGGACTTGCCCCAGACTAATGAGATCATAGGGGTTTTGCCTAAGCAATAATGCCTTTAGAGCTCCCTAGGTGATTCCCAAGTCCTGCCAGAGTTCAGGATCACTGATGTCATGGAAACAGCATGGATTTTTAGAACCAGAGAGATCTGGCCTTGAATCCCCGACTCTCCCGCTTATTAGCTGTACAACCCTAGGCAAGCTCTTAACCACTATGAGCGTCTGTTTCTCATCTGTAAATAGGCACAATTCCACCTACTTTATAAGGATGTTGTGGAAATCATTATTTTTAAAGTTTTTATTTACTGATTTTTATTTACTTTTATTTATGAGAGAGAGAGAAAGAGAGAGAGAGAGAGTGAGAGAGAGAGAGAGAGAGAGAAACATAGATTTGTTGTTCCACTTATTTATGTGTTCACTGGTTCATTCTTGTATGTGCCCTGATCGAGGATTGAACCTGAAATCTTGGCGTATGGGGATGATGGTCTAACCAACTCAGCTACCTGACCAGGGCAGGATGTTGTGGGAATTAAATGTGACAATTTATGAAAAGCATGCAGCACAGTGCCTGGCACAGAGGAGGGCCACATGCTTTTCCTTTTAAGCACAGAAGAGAGACAATGAAAAGGAGAAAGATTATTTTTAAAGTGCTATAAAGCCCTGGCCGGTTTGGCTCAGCCATTAGAGCATCAGCCCGCGGACCAGAGAGTCCTGGGTGCAGTTCCCGCTAAGGGCGCGTACCTTGGTTATAGTTTGTCCCTGGCCCCAGCTGGGGCCATGTGGGTGGTGACCAGTAGATGTGTCTCTCTCACGTCGATGTTTCTCTCTCTTTTCCTTCCTCTCTCCCTCCCACTCTACCTGAAGATAAATGCAAACATGTCCTCACATGAGGATAAAAAATAAAAGTACTATAAAAATAAAAAGAGGAACAGGGAGAGGAGGAAGTGGAGGGCAGATTAGGGGGAGAGACAACACAAGGGGGACAGAGCAGGTGAGGAAACAGAAGCATCACTTCAAGCTCAGATATGGTTCTACTAAAGTTGCAAATGAGGCGAACTTTTCTCAATCCAGCAGAGTGGAGACTTCTGCTTAGTATACATCAAGACCTGTCAAAACAGAATCGATGTGTTCCCTCTGAGCAGCAGTTGGCATCTTAGTGAAATCAAATTAAAGTCTGTATGTTTTGAACCTTAATTTTATTTGACAGCTTGTTGGCACTGTTCACGTGCACATGGGAGAAAGCTGCCCCCAGCATTGCACTTTCTTCTCCCCTCCGTCTTTCCCCCTCCTTCTCCCACGTGTAATTGCTCGACACCACAGGTCAGCTCTTTATTTGTAATACCAGTCTCAAGGAAAACGCCTCGTCTAAAACACTAAGTGCCAAATCCAGGCTCGTCTGTGTTGACACGACCCACTCACCTCTTCACCTGGAAGGTTGGTGTCACCAGAAATGAATCTCAGGCCCTTAAAGAGAATTCAGACTCTGGGCACCAGGAGAGGTGAAGGGTGTGTGGAGAGAAGGCAGTCAGTGCTCTCTAAGATGACCTCATCATTTGAACTGGAAAATTTTTGCTTCTTGTAGAGAAATATCCTGTGTAGCCAATTTGAAAAAATTGTTCAGCTTCACTGATACCTTACTTTTTAAGATAGGAAGAGGAGAATAATTTGGTCAAACAAACAGGTTCATCTACCTGTCCTGTGATATGTAACACAAGCTGGAGAGAACGTTGACCCCTCAAATTCTTCATTCGTTCAACATGGATTTATTGAACATCAGCAATACCAGCTATGAGCTGGCACCAGCCTGGCAACGCTGATGGATACAAACAGAATGACTCCTGCCTTCTTGGAACTGTCAGTTGGCTGTGGGTCTAAGATCAAACCAATAATAAATATGCATAGATAAAGACATATCCAAGTTTTTCTTTTGGGACATATTATACCAGTTCCCCTCATGTTTTCCCCCCAGAGGCTGGGTAGTTCAGTGGGTAAAAGAATGGCTTTTGGAGTCAAACAGAGCTAAGTGTTAATCTTGGCTTCACTAATTAGCTGAGTGGCCTTAACCTCTCTGAGATTCACTTTCTCTATCTGTAAAATGAGGATAACAACAGGATACACCTTTCAGGACTATAGTGAGATTTGAATGAGCCAAAAATATACAAGAAGCATTGAGCTTAGAGCTTAGCATGTAGCATACATGGTAGCTGTTATTATTTTATTTTTGTTGTAGTAGGCATTTAAGATGTAGTTCAAGTATCACATAATCTTTAAAGGCATCCCTGTCTTCCCTAGTAATCTAGAACTTTGCACCTATCTCCACCATACCATTTGATGCTATAATTGTAACAATGTCATTTTTGAACACTTCTAAGGCAGGAAATATGCCAATATCACCGCTTAGTTTAATCCCTCAAAATCCTACATGGTAAAGATTATTATTCCAACTTCACAAGTCAGAACACTAAAGCACAGAGAGGTTATGTGACCTGCCCAAACACACACAGCTAGTGACTGGTGGAATCAGAGTTATAGCATGGGGCTGTCTGAATCCAAAGGTGTTTTCCTACTAGTGCTTCTATTAATTAATCTGCACTAATCATGTTATAGCTCCAAGACCCTTTCTTCCTTCAGAGACAATCCCCAAAGTCCCAAGAACACATAAATAGAGGCAAAGACTGTGTTGGTAGC
Organism: Molossus molossus; assembly: GCF_014108415.1. NCBI lineage: Eukaryota > Metazoa > Chordata > Mammalia > Chiroptera > Molossidae > Molossus > Molossus molossus. The sequence goes on along the minus strand of NW_023425366.1, from coordinate 112,754,671 downwards.
TGATCTGTGGTGATGTCCTTGACCACATTACATACCCTACACAGTGGGAGGCAGGCAAAAGTTTCAGCCCAAGACTGACTCATGGAGAAAGAGGTTGCAAAGGTTTATGAGTTCCCAGAGTGCAATAATTCCCTAAATCTCCTCTCTCTCCCTTCCCAGCATGTCTAAGTAAACACCCATGGGTTGGCCAATGAGGGTGGAAGCGAGTGGGTGGGTAGAAAATCTTGATCAGGAGCTGAAGTTGCCATGTAAACAATACCCTAGATCCAAGAGCTCTTACCTACTTCTCTCGGTCTGACAGGCTCCTCTGATAGGCTCCTATTTCAAACACCAAATATCCCAACTGCAGGATTTTATATACCAGATGAGAAGAACAGACATCTTTCACTTTCCCCTCCTATATCTTTATTTCAAGGGACTATAAATGAGTCCAGTGTTTATAGACAGGTTTAACAGAAATTCATTCACTCCATGTTTACTGAGGGGCTACTAGGTGCCAAGAACTGTGTTAGACACTAAGGATAGTGTAGAGAAAACAACAAATTACTTGCATGGAATTTTTATGCTAACTGGGAAGACATACACGGGTGATTATTTGACAAAAGTATACATCGTGCAAACCAGGAGGAAGGAAAAAAAGTGGGTCTGCAAAAGGGAAGAAGGGAAAAGAGATCACAGAAGGCTTCCCAGAGGCAGTGACATGTAAACTCAGAATGCAAATCTAAGCTGAGTGGGTGGGAATAGGAGGGAGTGGAGGAAGAGAGAGTACTCCAAGAAGGCAGGGGCTAGAACAAAGCCTTGTAGGTCCTGTTAAGGAGGTGAAATTTACCCTAAGAGTTAATATAGTCTGTTAGCCAAAATGGGACATGATGTATGGGAGTCATCATGAACATATTTCTGTATATTACAAGCCCAAAAGTGAAGGTTTTTTGCTCCCTCAATTCATTTTTTTTTTTATTATGAAAACACTTTAACTCATACAAAAGTAGAATAGAATAAATCTTCATATTCCCATTATTTATTTCATTAATTACTAACTCATCGTCAGTCTTGTTTCACTTATACCCTGCCCACGTCTCCTGTGCTATATTGAAAAAAAACCCTAGCCATCATGTCATTTATTTCACAAATCCTTACTTTGATTTAAATATCTAATCTCCATTCACTTAATAATAGTATACCTCAACAATCTATGTGTTTGTTTGTTTCACTCATTAGATTATGATTCCTCAGTCTAGCAGATATCTTTAAAAATTATTTTAATATTTTTTCTTTACTGATTTTAGAGAGAGAGTAAGAGAGAGGGAGAGACCATCAATTGGCCATCTCCTGCCTGCCCCCTTCTGGGCATTGGCCCCACAAACTGGGCATCTGCTCTGACTAGGAATCAAACCAGCGACCTCTTGGTACATGGGTCGACACTCAACCACTGAGCCACACTGGCCAGGCTAGCAGAGATTTTCTATATATAGTGATTGATGTCTATGTCCCCCTAGCTTCCTGGGTAGTTATTGATGGAAATGAATGAACATATAGTCCGAATTTTTTAAAATGCCATGAGTCAGAAAATGCTAGCAGATTGATCAGTGTGTCCTTATGTGCTTCAGCTGTGGAATCTTGCACCTGAAGGAATGATCTTAGTTGAGTTCATGGGAATTTTCCCTGGGACTTTTACTGGGACTATTGAGATAGACATGGGCACAGAAGAACCAATCAGAGATCAAATGTGGAGCTAAGAATTAGAGAGAGGAGAGCAATCAAGTCATGCTGGCATTACTTAAGCTCTTAAAACAATAGAAGTTGACATTCACTGGGTCCTTATGTATTAGGCACCATCCTTAGCACTATTTTCTTATAAACATTTTATACACAAGAAAAAGGTGAGGGCAGATGATTTTTATCTCTATCATAAATTTTTTTGTACTTAAAAACAGTCCCAAATTCACCCAAATAGACTGTGTGAAAGAAGAAAAAAATCTTTACTGTCAAAACAAACTGTATTTTGGTGATAAACCTTTGAGTGTTTTCGGCCAGTATACTTAAGTTTTGAGGACAAAGAGAAATGACTGACCTCTGATGGAGGAAAGAAATATGCAAAGGAGAAATTAACTTTGTAATGATTTTTTAAATCAATTTTTATTAATAGAATGTAAATATAGTGCTTTTAGAAAGAGAATTGCTCTTTAGATCCTATGAAGTGTTTCGTGAAAGGGCAGTGATTACTTCTTGAGATGTTCAGCCAATACTTTCTCAGAGCAGAGGTAATTTCATCTCCAGAAACTGTCTCTTAAGTTGACACTTACCCCTTCGTGTCTGGATACATTTAGAGATATGTCACAGAGGCTGCAAGAGGCTGGAAGAAATTAGGTTAATAGATTTGCGTGGCTCTCCTTTCAAAGAGATATGAGTGTTTGATCTTATTTGATCTATTCATGAAATGCTTACAAGAGACTATTAAAATCATCTCATTACTGATCTCCTGGTCTCCCAAGCCACCTCCTAAAAACATGTATTAAATACCAAAATCACAGATCTACCTCTACTCAAAGTCTTCCAGACAAAATCAAATCCAGGCTCCCTTTTATATTAAAGGACCCTACAACTAACCTCATTACACCTCACATCTCTCTATCACTTTCTCGGTCTTTTTCTCTCTCTTGTACATCCTATACATACTCTCACACTAAATCATGTGCACCTTCAAAAACCCCCCCACACCTACACATACTCACTATGTACATGTATACCTATATATGTGCATGCATGTATATGTGTGTATGTATGTCACATACCTAGACATTATGCTTAAACCTATTCACACACACCTATATACATACACTAATACCTATCCAAACTCACAATACAAATATATATACACTCATACTCCCCCCACACACAACTACATATACACACATACCTAGCACACACATGAACTTACACTTGTACACATACACACACACTACTAAGCTACAATGATGCATCTAGTTTTCACTTCTCACCCACACACCCTGAACAACACTCACTTCCCTGCTTTGCCTGCACTATTTCTTCTTCCCAAAATTCTTCACTTTATCCTCTCCACAGATTGAAACCCTACCCATTCTTTCCAGGTCCAGCTCAAATGTGACTTGTCCCATGGAGTCTAATTCTCCACCTGGATTTCACTTTGCATTTTCTGTGCCTCCAGAAGATTTTCTTTTTCCCTTGAATTCTCTCACTTGCTCATTCACACACTCAACACGCATGTGTCCGGTGCTTTACCTCGTGCCAGGCACTGCAGGAGGATCTGGGGCTACAACTGCAAACAATTCAGGCCTGGTCCTCACCCCCAGTTTCCAGTGTAGATAGAGAGAAGTCAAAGCTCACTGGGAATACAGTGAGACGACCACTGTGCTGGGGTGAGCACAGGATGCTACTGAAGCAGCTTCCTGCTCTGGAAGGAACCAAAGATGCTTCTTGTAGGAAGTGGCTTCCATCTAAGAGCCAGACCCGTAGAGTTGGGGTGTGGCTAGTTAAATGTTCTATCTTTATTCTCCGGAAAACTGAAGGGTGGAAAGGGGCAGGGGTGGGGATGACGGAAGACTTTTAATCAGGGGAGGGATACATCAATCTGATGTATTAGAATACTTCTTCCCAATGCAGTTCAGAAAAAGGGCTTGTGGGTAAAAAAAACTGTGAATGCAGAGAGATGGGTTAGGAGGCAGTTGCGTTAATCTGGACCAGCCTGACATAGGGCCACATTGGTGAGGCCGGCATGACTCACGAGATCTCAAAGCGGTAGAGTCTACAGAACTTGGAGACCAATTGTATAATTGTATGGAAGCGGGGGACGATGACCCAGGTTTCGTTGAATTATACTTCTGTTTGTTATCCAGCCTAGCCAGGCTTCCACAACTATGTGACCCATATCAGATGTACTATAGCGTTAACACGCAAGCTAGTTCAATAAATATTTGTTGCTACATTGAACTCGACTCAGACTGCAGCATACCATCATTTTTTACTTGGAATCCAAAGTTAAAAGAGGAAAATGACCTGTTTACTCAGCTCCTCTCCTTGGAGACAAGACAACAGGGATTGCTAAATTAAAAATTGTAAAGGAAATGTATTAAAACTGATGATGGAAGCAGAGTGCACACTGCCTATGTTCCAGCTTGACCGGCCCCAGTTAGCTTAGGGGGTGATTTCATAACCAAGGTGGAAACCGGCCTTAAAACAAATGCTGTGTGTGTGTATAACACTGGGAAACATCTCACTTTGGATAATAAGCAGTGATTTACTCCCAAGTTGGAGAAAATGAGTAATTAACTCTTCAGGAAGATTTAAGGAGAAAAACAAGGCAAGCAGGAGGCCAGTTTCTCGCCATCTGAAATATAAAGTCTTCCGAAGGACATGAGATAAATGGCCATGAAGGAAATTTAAAATGATGTAATCTTTGTATTTAGCCTAACTAGCGTCATCGATTAACATCAATTCCATACCTCTGCATGCAAATCTAGCACATAAGCAAGCTGAGAGCAGGTTTACATGTGCGTACTTATGTGTCTTGGGGTGCTGCTTGAAAACAGACAGATTTCAATTTGATTGATCTGGAAACAACAACACAGATGTATGAACCACATCTTGATATTAAGTTGAAATATGCTCTATTTGGAGTACTTTGCAGTTGAGTCTAGTTATTATTATTATTTTTAAACCACATTCAAGCCAAATTTCATTCAAAACAGCCTGAGTCTTCTGAAACCAAATTTCTCATTGGAACCCAGTTTTCCCCTTCATGGTATATTCAGTTTCTTCTACAAAGAAACTGCTGGCCCAGCCAGTGTGGCTCAGTGGTTGAGCATTGACCCATGCACCAAGAGGTCGCCGGTTCGATTCCCAGTCAGGACACATGCCCAGGTTGTGGGCCTGATCCCCAGTGGGGGGCATGCAGGAGGCGGCCAATCGATGTTCTCTCTCATTGATGTTTTTATCTCTCTCTCCCTCTCCCTTCGTCTCTCTCTAAACTCAATAAAGAAAAAAAATTATTTTAAAGAAAAAGAAACTGCTGCCATGGCCAGTGTGGCTCAGTTGGATGAGTGTTGTCCCATATCAAAAGGTCACTGGTTTGATTCCTGGTCCTGCATATACCCCGGCTGTGGGTTTGATCCCCAGTGGTCAGGGTGTGTGATAGATGTTTCTCTCTCTCTCTCCCCATCTCCCTTCCTCTCACTCTCCCCATCTCCCTTCCTCTCTCTCTAAAATCAATAAAAAAAAACATATTTTTAGCCCTGGCCGGTTTGGCTCAGCAGTTAGAGCATCGGCCTGTGGTCTGAGAGACCCGGGTTCGGTTCCCGCTAAGGGCATGTATATTGGTTGCAGTTTGTCCCCGGCCCTGGTTGGTCGTGTGGGTGGCAGCCACTCGATGTGTCCCTTTCACATCAATGTTTCTCTCTCTCTCTCTCTCCCTCTCACTCTACCTGAACAACAACAACAAAAAAAATGGAAAAAATATCCTCGGGTGAAGATAAAAAAACAAACAAACAAGAAAAACAAAACAAAACATATTTTTAAAAAACTTCTGAAAAGCTGGTATGGGTCAAACCTACTTTGTCTTCAATGCCCTGGGGTCACAGATGGCCAGATGGCCACTGGCACTGGCAAAATGACACTAAAAATTACTTTCCAGATACTGAGGTAAAATGATACTGAGGTCAAATGTGTGCCACCTTGGAATGCACAGTCTTAAATGGGACCATGAAACTTCGGCATGAATAAGAACCTCTCCTTGGGGGCTGATTAAGAAGGCAGACTCCGAGATCTCAGGAGTGTTTGCATCAGTAGCTCTCAGAGGAGGCCTGAGAACCTGACGTTTCCACCAGGATCTAGGTCATTCTGTTCTAGGTGGTCTAAGGACCACATTTTGAGAAGCACCTAAAAGATTGTACCCATGGGTCCCAGCAGGATTAAACACAGCATAAGAAAGGATGGAATGCTTTCTTCTTGGGTTACTTATGTAACCAGTGGCAACTGCCAACAGATCTAAATGAGTTTAATCAGCTATTAGAGCCTTAATTAAATTCCTCTCAGTTGAAATTTCAGAATTGCCTAATTGTTACACAGCTCACATTGGAGCAGTTGATTTTTTTCCTCCTATAATAACTGCTCTCAGGATAATCTAATATCTTTACAGATAACAGTTTCAGCTATCTTAGAGCCCAGCATTGAGATGGTGATTCATGAAGGCATGTTTTGATCATTGCTATTTCCACAAACAACTGGCGTATTTGTTTCCTTTCTCCTCTTGATGTTCGGCCAACAGCAGGAGAGCTCAATGCTCATCCAACCTCAGGCTTAAAAGTGCAAGTCTCTGGGACTAGGAGCCACCATCTCCTTCAGAAGTTCATTTATAATCTTTGGTCCTCTAGAGTCCCTCTGTTTCCAAAGTTCTGTTTCTTTCGTTTTATTTTCGTTCTTTGTGTGCTCTTAAAAGTGATGCGTATACTAGAATGGTATAACACAAGAGACTTGAAAATTCAGCAGAACATAAAGAGGAGCTCTTTCATAATTACTAATTAATTTTTTGAAAATGTTCTTGGGAGTCCTTCATTGTGCACCTTCCATATCAATCACTCTTCCAGGAATAATGAGTACTAAATAATTAATAAGTATAATAACTGGCATTTCTTGAGGGACGGTGATCACCCCACCATGCATTTTCCCTTTTCACCCTCACACCCCTGAAAGGAAAAGGCCATTATAGCCTTTCCTTTTCTGATCAGGAACTGGGGAGCTTAAGTGGCTTACCCAAGATCAGAGAGTGAGAACTTCTGGAATCGGAGCTCAGGCTCTCTGACATCAGAGCCTAGGGCCCTTACCAGTCCTTGATATTCCCAAGGCTGCCATCAGACTTGCTTTGGGAAATACTAAGCAGAACAGGAGCCCGAAGGCTTTGCTGAGGGAATGTTCCATGATGGCCTGGGGCACTGGAGCACCTGAGCTCTGCATCTCACTCAGCAGAGCCTTCCTTTGGAGAGGGATCACATCTCGCTTTTCTGAGAAGCACAGCCAGAGGTGTTCATCTTGCACTTTTCTTTCATGTATGCTGGTCTCATTTCCTCAGTTTACTGTGAATCCCACCATGACAATGCCTCTAGCAGCAGAGCCTCCGTGAGCCCTCGAAGGCTTGAGGTTGAATGGCACCGCTATTAACACTGACATCCAAAAATCGACTAGAATAATAGAGCAGGGGGAGAAATCCACCGCTCAAATGTGAACTAAGTGACAATTAGTTAATTTGGGGATTTCAACCAAGCGGAATGTAATTAAGTCTCTAACAGCTGATTAGCCTTTTTCTTCGCCTCTGTAGTCGTCTCTATTCCTTAAGTAAGGGGCTTTAGAAGAGAGGATTCCATCTTCCCCTTGTATCATGTTGGACTCGAGATGCTGTCAGCCAAGACACTGCAAGTCTGTTTATAGTGCTGCATCTGTTATGATCAAAACTCAAACATAAACTTGGTTGAACTCCTTAAAAGGCACTGCCTTTGAGAAGAGAACCAGAATGCATATAGGTCTGCAAAAACAGTTCAGGAAGGGGTGTGGGGGGAAATGGGACAAGCACAGAAACTAAAATGGGGTCAGGGGTGGGGAGGATAAAGACATAATATTGGATCAGAACTTGACCTAAGGTCAGTCTTCTTTAACAATATCAATGATAACCATTATTATTTTTAACACCTTCACAAAGACAATTTAGAAATACTGTAAAGGTTTCTCTTTGACCTTCTAATGTACGTTTTTGGGTAAATTTCAAGACCGGTGTCATTTCTACTTGTAAGATAAGTGAAATGCCATTTGCAATCTGGCAGAGTAAATAGCTCTTTTTGGGAGTATTTACCTGAATGGTATTTCGCAGCTCTTGTTCCCTCGGTAGAGTTGCCAGTAAGAATTAGGATGCAGTCAAGAGAGGCATACTCTGATGCTGGCTGGTAGCTGAGAGCACCTTGCATTTATTGGGATTATCAAGTCATTCCTACCAGTCTGAAAATTATGACAAGGTTGGGTATGAATATAAATATGACTTCTCCTCTTACTGTTGGGCAACTTTTAAAAATAAAAACCTTGAAAAGTAGCAAAATTTTTGACTGATTGTCTAACAGTTTATGAAAGGAGATAAGTTCTAGGTAATTAAGTTGCAGACTAAGGAAGCAGGAGAGTTCAATGCATCAAACCTGACTTGGGGGATGGAATAGGCCAGCAGCCCATAGATTTCTTCACTCAGTGTTATATAAAACTGCCAACTTCATTTGGATCTGGGCCCTGAGCATTCAAAGTTAACCTCATTGACAGTGTCTGCAGAGTTTTAAAATAAGGTTATAAGACCCAAGGGTATCGATCAGCTGCAAAGCATTTTATCCCTTCACCCGTGAAAAGTTACTGGGTTGTGGAAGTTGAAGTGTTTGGAACTTGGTGTCGGGTCTCTGATGGGTATTTGTTTTTTCATATCTGGGGCAAAACAACAATACGCTTAAATATTTGAGATGGACATTTTCCTCCTTTCAAATGAAAGAGTGAGCCAGGCGCTGGTGCCTGAAACCCTGATGATTATTAGGAAGATGCTAACCAAACCCCTTGTGCATGGGTGAAATCCATCACTGTAATGAAATGCACATGGATCAGAATCTCAATCCTCTGTAGATAAGATGGTATTTTCACAATCGTTTTTCTTTGCTCAGCTCTGGCCCCAAACTACTTTGCTCCAGGCTTGTCTAAGCCCTAAAGTATTCCAGCGAGAGGATCCTTTGAAATACTAAAGCCAGCAGAAGATTTAATGGTGAGGAAACAGTAATAAGCTTAACCACAGCTTTGCCCACTGTTAAGAATATGATTAGAAAGGCAGTGGGGGAGACAAGGATCCCCTTGGGATGGGCCAGATAAGACTTGCTATTTCAAAAAGAAAGCCTAAGTAACCCTCTACTGTCTGGTCCAATTTCATCCAAACATATTATCCTTATCTTGGACACTAATTAACAATTTTCAGAGCCCCGTAGAGCTGCTGGGAGAAAATGACAATCTTTTTGACCAATGGGGCAGACTATTTGACGTTTTCTCTGTTGGATTATACTAGCAAACTCAGTAGGGTAAAAGAATCCTAGAATTGGAGTCAGAAGACCCAAGTTCAAGTTCAATTGTGATGCTTATGAGCTATGTCACCTTAGTTAAATAAAAAAAAAAAAAAAATCAGATTCACAAAAACTGTAGCCTAAGCTATAATCCCCAAAATCCTAATTATTCTGACTGTTAAAACCAATAAGTGAAGCAATATTCCAGGTGTTTGGTTACTTAGGGTTGGATGACATTGATTTATAGGTTAACTCATTCAACAGTGGTTTACTGAGTGCCCAGTATGGGCCATAAACTGTTCAAGCACTGGTGATACAACAGTAAATAGGCTCTAAGCTGGGGGTCAGCAAACTTCAGCCCAAGGGCCAACTGTTTTTGTACAGCCCACGAGCTAAGATGGATGTTACATGGTTGAAAAGGATGAAATAATATTTTGTGACACAGGAAAATTATATGAGAGTTGAATTTCAGTGTCCATTAATAAAGTTTGATTAGAATACAGTCATGCTCATTTTCTTATGTTATATATGATTGCTTTTACACTAAAACAACAAATTGAATACTTGTCATACACCCAGTACAGCAGACATACAAAACTAATATTTACTAGCTGCCCTTTACATGAAATGTTTGCAAACCCCAATCTAAGTCCCTGTCTATAAGAGACCCACTCGCCAGTAGAGAAAATAAAATAAAATGCCCTCAGAATTAATCATAAAATAAAACAGAAAATCACAAGTGCCAAAGAAGGAAAGGTAAAATAAATGCAGAGGACATCAGAAATGAGAGAGCAAATCTGATGAGGGAGAAAAATTATTAAAGGAGTGGCAAACGAGGGGAGTTGAGGAGTAGGCAAAGGAGTTGAAAAATCAGAATAGAAAAAGGATGTAACAATAGGGAATTGTAACCCACCCATCCATTCTTTTGACATTGTTTCTGTGAATACTGACTCTGACTAATATGTAGCTTGCAGATAAACAGCATGTTTGTATAATAATCCTAGGGACTAATTTCAGAAAATACAGACTCTGACCTTTCATCCCAGTTCCTCTCCAGGAGGACCTGCAACCATAGAACCAGGATGATGTACACCAGACCATCCCTTGACCAGTTCTGAGATCCTTATCAGAATGGACTGTACTGGCCTGCACATAGAGTCCTTTGCAATCCCCTCTCCTTGATTTCTTTGTTCTGCTTTCCCTCTCCCTCCCTATAAAAACCTCTGCCTGCACTGAGGTGAGGAGATGGGCTTTATAACACGAGTCCTCCATCTTCTCAGGTGATTGGCAGTTGAATAAACCTCTTTCCTTTTTACCAGCATCTATCTCATGAGTTTTGGTTTCATGATGGCAGGCAGCCAAACCTTGGTTTCAGTTACAAGGGGACTTCTGGGTTGAATGAATAGTATGGACAAAAGCACAGAAGTTGAGATTAAGAGACATGTTTTTGCACTAGAAAGTTGCCCAAATTGGATGAAACACACAAAGTATAATGGGGAAGGAGAAAGAAAGAGGAATAAAGGAAACTCTGAGATAAGATCACAGAAGCTCTTAGAGTAAAATCCCTATGTGCACATTGAAACTTGGTGGCATTTGAGTTCAAAATGGCAATTGGCCTTGGGAATCTCTTAATGATTTACTAAATACTTGAGGACAATATTGGTGATTTCATCTATGTATGGCTGATATTTATCACTGCCCACATCTTTTGGAATTGTTCCATTTTTCATATAATGATATAATTTATTTTTAGCAATATGTTCATATTCATTTAAACATTTTGATAAAATTAGAGGTCAGTTTTTTCACCTTCTCTTCATGGAGCACCTCCAGTTCACTTTAGCCACCCATTCCCACAGAGGGAAAATTCACTTAGAATTGCTTAATTTCAGTGATTCTAAATTTAGATAATCCATAGCACTCTCACTCAGCTATCCTCATGTCTCTTCTCTAATATTATTTTTGCCATTGGCCTTAGGTGGCTCTACTTTCCCCCAAATGATCTACTCATTCATGCCTCCACTTCCTCCCAGTTCCAACCTAGACTTCTTCATCTATCAAATCAGTAGTTTTTTGTTTTGTTTTGCCGTACTCACAATTATCCTGCTCCCACTTTGTCCTCCTGTCATACCCACCTGGCACCACTATGCCCCCCAACTGTGAGTCACTCCAACCACTTCTTCACCTGTAAACCACAGAGTACAGGCAAAAATATCACATTATCACTTTAAATATAAAGACTCCCTCTCTGGCTTAAAATCCTTCTCTCTTTTCCTGATTGGCTATCTCTCATGCCTTAGAAACTATTTCAAGACTTCACACCTGCCCACAAGACTGCAATTTCGCCAGCTCCATCCTCACTCCCAGCTGATGAATCTGTCTCTTATTTCACAGAGTCTAGAGACAACCCACACACCCCACAAACTTACCTGCCTCGGCACATGTCTTCTTTCTCCCTTCCATTGATAATGAAAGAGGCAATTATCCTCTAACCAAACACTAATCCCATTACAGTATTTGTGTTCTGGACACAGTCCTCTTCTGCACCAACCTCTCCTCTAAAACTGGCCTCGCTAATATAGCAGTCACTTACTTATCACTAAATCCAACAGGTGCATTGCATTTGACATTGAAGCTACTCAACCTTCCTTGAGTCTCCCTGTCCTAGACTGTCATGATCCTGCCCTTTCCAGGCTATTTCCCACCTCTTTGACATCTCCAGCTCTGCCCAAATGCAAGCTCTACGTGTATTTTATGTGTTTTTTCCCTCTCTTCTGCCTTCAGACATCCACGCCTCTCCTATTGTCCACTCTTCACTTATCATCTCTATGTTGATGGCCCTCTCACCTGAATGTCTTTCATCAGCATCTCTCTAATGCCTCCAAGGAACCTCATACTCAATGAGCTTAGAGTAGGACTCATCATCTTACTTTCAACCATTTTTTAAAAAAAGCACAATTTTGCTTTCATATGCCAAATATGAGTTATTGAAACTCCAACCCTGGGAATATTCATTGCTCTCCATTTAGTGCCATATATATTAAATAAATCGCTAAGGCTTGGTAGTTATAACACTTGAATATTTTCCCTTGTTCACTTCCTTCCTAACTGTGACCACCACCCTAATCTGGGCCTCTGACTAGTGTCCCTGCACCAGATAGTGTTCCTCTCAGCTAAACCTCCAAGCAGCAGCCTGAGCCATTGCTCTAAATAGCTCTGCATATGTAATCATTCCACTCTCCCCCTTAAGGCCTTTTGATGGTTTCTCACTATCCTTGGAATCAAGTGAAATTGCCTGACCATAGTCTAAGTAACTCAGCCCATTCCTTTACCTCTCTGCATCCATGCTGATCTCATCTGTGACAACCACATTCCCACTCCACCCCTGTCCCATCCACATTCATTCATTAATCCCACAGAACCAATCACAGGCTTCTGAATACATGGAGCTCCTCTCAGTGCCAGGTTTCAGCACATGCTGCTCACCTTGCCCAGAAAACCCTTTCGTGCTCTCTGCCTGGCACCCTTTTACTTGCTTGACCTTCAGAACTCTACATGAAGGAAAGCTTTTCTGGGAAGCAGACCCTGACTCTGAAAAACTGGTCGGGTAACTTCCTCTTTGCTTATCTCATCAACTATTACAAGTATTCATGTGCTCACCTGTCTGCCCTAGTTGACTCACTGAGGGTGAGGGACTGTATTCTGCTGGCCTTAGAATCCCTTACACCCAGCCTAGGGCCTCTTACATAGCAGATGCATAATAATTTATTAAGTAAACCACCGGAAAAAAATAAATGTACCAACATGACCACCATAACCATAATCTTCCTGTAATCAACTATCAACTTTATTTGGTCTCTTCTGGTAATTAAAATGTACTAAAAATAATGTGTAGTGTGGATTTGGGAGTCAGCTGAAACCAAGTCTGAATGTCAGCTCTGTGTGACGTTGGCTAATTTTACTTCCTAGGCCTTACTTTCCTCCTCTGTAAAGTCAGCATAATAGGAGTAATCATATCAGATGATTGTTGTGAGAATTTATAAAATAACATAAGTGCTTATCCTGTTTGCCACATGGTCACTTCTCAACTAATAATAGTTGTTTTATTATATACAAGGCTCTTGTGAGGGTTACATTGATTCATTTATGTGAACCCCCGACCCCCAAGTCTGGCCCATAGTAGGTATTCAGTCAAGCTTAGTTCCCTCCCATCTACAAAGTGCATGTCTCATGAGGTTGAAGTTAACCCCTGAATGTAGGACACTGGCTGTAATCCCAGAACAGGGGATAACAAGGCATTGATTTTATCAATACTCCAGGCCCAGGGCATGTATATAAAAATGACACTTAGGAAATGCATTTTCTTTTTACCTCCTAAAGGAAGACTGATATGTTCTTCACTTACTGCTCTCTATTTGAGACAGAACTGATAACTGCCTATTAATATAATTATGTGCACAAAGAAGGTTCTTCCAGGAGCAGTCTGGCTTTACTTTAACTCTATCAATAAACCCAAAGACCTGACAATTATTTTTAATTCCATTTGCTGGTTTAAGGTTCTGCACAATTAATGCATATCATTAATTTCATAACCCTAGCTCTCTTGGATTTTTATTCCAAGAAGTGTGACCTATGGATATGCTTTTTAGAGCTTATCTAGCTAAGAACCTGTAATGGAGTGGGGCAGGGGGAGGATAAATAGAAAAAGGAAACTTCAAATAATAAACACACTTAGAAGAGGCATATATGTCGTTACATGAATAATAATATAAAATTCCCAGAGTTTAGATTAGCCCTTTAGGAGTTATAAGATTCTATTTATTATTTCATTTCATTTGACCTTCATGGCAGAGAGCCACAAAATGATGAATAGGATATTATTACAGTTTTTCAGAATAATGAACTAATGTTCATTCAAGTAAGTTGGACCAGGAAGTATAGCAAATATGGAAAAGAACTAGAGGCAGTTTTCTGACTGCTGGCTGAGGATCTGTTTCATCTTATCTGTCTCAGCATTCATTTCCTTGTGAGGGACTCAAAGAGAAGACAAAAGGGACGATGATTCTGGAGTATGTTCATCTCAAACTTTGAGCCCAACTCCTCTGAGAAAAGAGAATGCCAGCAGTAGGCTTCTAGACAGCCTCAAAATACAAAACAAAACAAAAAACACACAAAAAGCCACCATAATAACTATCATTTAAAAGTCCATATTGCACTTTGCATAATAGTTTCTATTTATTAAATTTGATCTATTCTGTACCCGGCCCTACGCTAGATGCTTTACATATATTGTTTATAACCCCCACAAGTTATGCAGTGGCTGGGTGACTGTGTTCTAATTAATTCACTTCTCTGGTCCTCAATTTTCTCATCTGTAAAACAAAAATAATTATAATGTCTACTGATTAGGGTTGTGGTAAAGTAAAAATGTAATTGTGTATATAACATGTTTGGCTCAGAGCCCATGACAGAGTCAATGCTCAGAAATAGTTAAGCTTTTTGTTTTCATTATTTGGAATTGCAATTATATAGGAAACACATTCCCAAGCTTTTCCCACTTGACTCCTCTGCCTCCCACAACAATGGGTGACATAACCCACATCCTAGAACTTGACCGAGGAAGATAATAGAACTTAGTGGTCAAAGCATGGGTTTCAGAATCAGAAAAATGGGGCTTCCAAACCTAGCTAACATTCTTGGAAATTAACTTGTTGTCTGTATTATTTAGTTTTTTTTCATTTATAAAATGGGGATAATAATAGTGACCACATCGAGTTATGTATGAGTTGAGAGAGATCATGTATCTAAAGCTCTTTGTGTCCCACAGGAAGCATTTAATAAATGGTGGCAGTAATATCTGCACAGAAACCCATTTTTACTGATGGAAACACCGATTATCTGAGAGATACAAAGAATGACAACTTTTCAGAGTAGCCTTGAATCCCAGAACTAAGTGTTGTTATGGCCAACTCAATCCTATAAAATGGTGTAAAACCTACAGTGAAGTGTTTGAACACTTTTTATTTATTGTTGACACTATTACATTGCCCCCATTGCCCTCCTTTACCTACCTCCATCCAGCCACTGTCCACCCCTCCCTCTGGCCATCACCTCACTGTTGTCTGTGTCCATGGGTTATGCACATATGTCCTTTGGCTAATCTCTTCACTTTCTTTCATCCAGTCCTCCTACCCACCTCCACTCTGATCTCTGTCAGTCTGTTCTATGTATCCATGATTCTCGTTCTATTTCGTTCATCAACTTATTTTTTCTTTCTCTGTCTGGCTTATTTAGCTTAGCATAGTAATATCCAGGTCTATCCATGCTGTCACAAAAGGCAAGAGTTCCTTGTTTTGTTTTGTTTTTAAGCTGTGTAGTATTCCATTGTGTAAATATACCACAGCTTTTTAATTTACTCATCTACTGATAGGCAGTTGGGCAATTTCTAGATCTTGGCTATTATAAAGAATGCTGCTATGAACAGAAGGGTGCATATATTCTTTCTGATTGGTGTTTATGGATTCTTAAAATATATTTCCAGAAGTGGGTTCACAATAGCAGATATCAAACTATTCTACAAGGCCACTGTAATCAAAACAGCCTGGTACTGGCACAAAAACAGGCACATTGACCAGTGGAACAGAACAGAAAGTCCAGAAATAAACCCAAGTCTCTATGGTCAATTAATATTTGACAAAGGAGGCAAGAGCATACAATGAAGTAAGGATAGCCTCTTCAATAAATGATGTTGTGAAAAATGGACAGGTACATGCAAAAAGAAAAAAAAAATGAAACTAGACTACCAACTTACACTATACAAAAAAAATAAATTCAAAATGGATAAAAGATTTAAAAGTAAGTCACAAAAGCATAAGAATTCTAGAAGAAAACATAGACAGTAAAATCTCAGACATCTCTCATAGCAATATTTTTGCCAATATATTTTCTAGGGCAAGGGAAACAAAGGAAAGAATAAACAAATGGGACCACATCAAACTAAAAAGCCTCTGCACAACAAAAGAAACATCAACAAAATGAAAAGAAAACCCACTATATGGGAGAACATATTTGTCAATGATACATCTGATAAGCGGTTAATTTACTAATATATATATATATATAAATTATACAACTCAACACCAGGAAGACAAACAATCCAATTAAAAAATGGGCAAAGGACCTGAATAGGCACTTTCTCCAAAGAGGACGTACAGATGGTCAACAGACAAAGGAAAAAATTCTCAGCACCACTAATCATCAGAGAGATGCAAATTCGAACCACAGTGAAATATCACCTCACAGCTGCCAGAATGGATACCTTCAATAAATCAACAAACAACAAGTGTTGGTGAGGATCTAGAGAAAAGGAAACCCTCATGCGCTCTTGGTGGGAATGCAGATTGGTGCAGCCACTATAGAAAACAGTATGGCCCTGGCCGGTTTGGCTCAGCGGTTAGAGCATCGGCCTGCGGTACAGAGAGACCCGGGTTCGGTTCCCACTAAGGGCATGTACCTCGGTTGCAGTTTGTCCCCAGCCCTGGTTGGGTCGTGTGGGTGGCAGCCACTCGATGTGTCGCTTTCACATCGATGTTTCTCTCTTTCTCTCTTCCTCTCTCTCCCTCCCACTCTGTCTGAGCAAAAAATGCAAAAATGTCCTTGGGTGAGGATAAAAAAAAAAAAAAAAAATTAAGAAAACAGTATGAAGTTTCCTTAAAAAATTAAAAATGGAATGGCTACTCCCTTATCTTTTGGCATTGATTTGGGATTTGAAGCTCTGGATCAGACTCATCCTTGTCTCCAACCTCTGCCCTAGTTGATTGACTGTATTACCTGATGGGTGTCCCATACTTTCGAATCTTCATTCATTTTCAAAGTGATCACAATTTCTGAACGCAAAATCTAGGGTATCATTTTGGTAACAGAACTCAAATCTCGCTGTGTTGATTCTCATTACCAACTCAAATGCTATCTGTAGAGAGAGTGTGTATGGTCCCTGCTGAGGAACCTTGAACAAGTCACCTCTCCTGTCTGAACCTCAGGGTCCTCACCTCTTAAAAGGAGGTTAACATTCCTGCTTTCCCTACAGAAAGGAGGGTTATCAGGATCCAATATCCTAATCTGATTCTTGCCCTCCTTTCCTACCTTATATCTGACTGTTACTTCAAACACATTTTAATCAGGCAAGAAAAAGAATGTCATTAGCTATAATTTCCTGGCAGACATAGATGTCAGCACCATGAGGGACAATATGAAAAATCAGGATTCTTCCAACTCAGGTGGTCTATTTCAAACTTTAGAGTTAAAACCACATAAGAGAAAGGCCATCCATTTCTTCAAGTCATTCTACAAATCCCTTCAAGGGAGTAAAAGTTGATTCTCTTGTCTTTTCTCAGCTTTGGATTTTCCCCTCATATGCATTTCCAATGTACTCTTTATTTGCTCTCTGAGAGAAATCAGATGGTCCAGTCCCTACCTCCTCCCTTCTCAAACAGGTCCACTCAGTCTTTCTAATCTGCAAAATTATAATTCAAATGGAAGGAAAATAGACTTCAAGAACTATAGATCTGATTGCGATGGGTTTAAAAACAGGTTTTCAAAAGGCAATGGCTACAGATAACAAACCATATGGTGCAGTAATAAAGAATGAACAGGCAGCTTACTGCAGGAGTCGAGGGCAATTTACATCTTCAGGTTCAAAGAGGAACACTAACTGGCTTTGCACAAAGATGCAAGAGACTGATTAGGTGGCAGATTTGCATGCAGCTCAGTAGGATGCTCTGAGCTAGCTCAGGAAAAGGAGCCTCATTGTGTGTGTGTGTGGGTGTATCTTGTACCTGTAATAGCCCTTCTTGTAAACAATGGGAGCATGTCCCCATACATGGATGAGGGGCTCCCAATGTAGGTTTTCATAATTAATGCAATGACAACCTTTGCTACTAAACCTCCACTTCTACCAAATAGTGCTATAGAAATAAAATGGACGTTAGCATCTGACAGAATTGAATTGAAGTTTGACATTGTCACTTGCTCTGTAACCTTGGGAAAGTCACTAGTCCTCTCAGAGTATCAGTTTCTTTGTATATAAACCAGGGGGGATGGGTGTAGCACTTGTGTTGAATGTCTGTTAAAAGGGGATGAAAGTGCCCTGGCTGGTTTGGTTCAACACTTAGAGCATTGGACTGAGGACCAAAGCATTGAGGGTTCGATTGCCAGTCAAGGGCATGTACCTGGGTTGTGGGTTCGATCCCCAGCCCTGGTTGGGGTCATGTGGGAGGCAGCTACTCGATGCATCTCTCTCAGATTGATGTTTCTCTCTCTCTCTCCCTCCCTCCTTTCCATTTTATCTGAAAATCAATGAGAAAATATCCTCAAGTGAGGATTAACAAAAAGGGGAGGGGGATGAAAGTAATGCATATGCAGCCCCTAGGCTATGACTAGGATGCAGTAATTATTATTTTTATCATTAATTATGTTATAAAATGTGGGGAATTATTTCAAGGTATCAGGGGGCCAATTCCTTTGTCTTCACAGTCTAGAAAGCACAGTAAGTCTTCCACAGCTTAGAGATCAACGCTGGGAATATTTGATCCCTCTCTATCTCTGTCTCTCCCTCTGGCCCAACCCAGGCTCCAAAGCCAAGAACAACAACATAGTGGGGTGCACAGCTTCAGCTGCCAATCACACAGTTGAGAAAACCAAACTGTAGCTCCAGAAGGCAGCCTGGCACAGCCGCTCGTAGCCAGAAGCAGATTGCTGGGGTAGAGCACGTCACTGTCCTGTCTCTTTTCTTGCAGACAAATGTCATTCCTGTCTGCACCATCAGCCTGCAAATGGGGATATAACAGAAACTGACAGAGACCATGCTAAGAAAGTAGAGAGCCGGTCCAGATGACAAACTGAGGTTTGATCATAGGTGGGGTGGGAAGCAATCCAGCTGCTGCTAACCAGATGAACTGTGAAATGCTTAAAAATAATGAGGACCCTCGAATGTTTGTGATTCAGTCAATACAATGGGTCAGATGACCCTCACCCTTCGGATAAATATTTCTTCATCCTTGAGGATCCAGGACATATGTTTGCTCTTTAGGAAGCCTTTGCTTGTCCCTTTCACAACACCCAGGTTGGGTAGGTGTCCTGGTGCCCTAGGCTTAACTACACTATCAGCACTCTTCTGACTGTGTTGTAATTGAAAGTTCATTTCTCTGTTTCTTCCATTAGACTGTGAGCTTCCTGAGCACAGGGATATTGTGCTATTTATCTCTGCTTCACCCATACCTACAACAGGTCTGGGACATAGTAGATAATTGGTAAATACTTGCCAAACAGATTAGTAGTGAGGGAGTGGGTGGGTTCAAGAGTAGAAGACCAGATGGTACATAAAAGATGGTTGTTCAGATGGGTTGATAAATGGATGGATGGATGGATGGATGGATGGATGGATGACCAGGCAGATGGTTTATCAGATGACTGATCATTGGATGATTGGCTTGGTGGATGAGTGGATAAATGGATGGACCAATAGTTTAATCACATCAGACATTCATGATTAGTAGTTCTTTATCCTAAAGGGTAAGATTTGAGTCTACTTAAAGGGCTAGTTATTGTCACTCCCCCCCCCCCCTACTGAATTTCAAAGGGAAATATTATTCACAGGAAACTCTTTTATGAAAATTTCCCTCATTCCTCCTAGAAACTGTGCAAGTGGTAGGTACAATGAGCATTAGACTGGGAGGCTCACAAGACCTAAATTTGAATCTTTTCTCAGCTTTTGATAAGAAATGTCTCCGAATATCTCCAAGTTTTCTCTATTCAAAAATTAGAAAATACCACCTACTTTACAGGTTTATCATATAGCTAAAGTGTAATAATAAATATGAAAGCCAATATTGTAAGGTTTGGCATTTGGTGCTCAACAAATTTGAGTTTACTATTATATTCAGAGGTTCACTAAAGTCAATCCCATTACTCGACTCATTTTCAAACTTATTTTAGAAGTATTATATCTTTTCCCCCAAATGAAAGCTCACTTGGAAGACCAATATAGCAACCAAATAAAGCAGTACCGTCTCTGGTTAAAGTTGGAGCCTGTCTTGGTAACCTCTGTCTGCACTGAAACCCCTGTGGCACTCTGAAAGAATCTAGTATTCTAGGAAAAATAGTTTTAAAAAAACTTTCTCCTACATGACACATGTTCTATGTTCTGCAGTGCTGGGCGTACAGGCCGCTGTTCTCAAACTCCCTGCCTCCCTCCCACTCTCCCTCGCTTCCTCCTTCTGTCAGAGGAGCTCGGGATGTGCATTCATCTACAACACAGAAGAGTTGATGGCCCTGTCAGCAAAATAAAAATGGTTTTCCACTGTCTGCTCAGGAGTTTCTAGAAATACTTCCAAGAGGCTCTTTGAATAATTTAGTCATCTGAGATCATTTAAATAATCTATTCACTCATTTTCATAATTGATGGCAATGGCAAACTCTCAGGGTGCAGCTTTTGTCTTACATTCATGCCATCTGTCAGCTTAATTGTGCCCTTATAACCCTCAGATAGTTTCCTCATCAACTGGGCTTGGGAGTTTGGTGGGGATGGATACTCTAGACAACATACTTGTTGACTCTGGCTCTATTGTAATGCTGCTTGGGCTCAGTTCTGCCTTCGCCACTATCACCTTGGGCAAGCCATTTATCCCATGTAGTTTCCAATTTCTCTCCTATAACCTGGAGCTCCAATTATAATTGGGCTGGCACTTATTGATAATCTACTATGCACTAGTCAGTGTTCTAGGCACTTGATATATTATTTTGTTTAATTTTCCCAACAACCCTATGATGTAGGTACTATTATTATCTCCCATTTAGATATGAGAAAATGCAGAGATAATCATGCTATTTAAGCGAGATAATGCATTGAAAACATTCTTCATGGAGACTGGCATGTAATAGGAGCCAAGCTAATGACTCCTGCTGCCATTATGATCACATCGATCATGTGATGACCACCACCATCATCAGTCATCTTTATCATTAACATTCCCATCAATGTAAGTTTCCATATAGAGATGTCTTTTCTAGGAATTGCTTTTTTCCTTTTGTTTTGTTTGTTTTTTTTATCCTCACCCGAGGACATTTTTCCATTTTTTGTTCAGGTAGAGTGGGAGGGAGAGAGAGGAACAGAGAGAGAGAGAGAAACATCGATGTGAAAGGAACACATCGAGTGGCTGCCACCCGCACAACCGACCAGGGCCGGGGACAAACTGCAACCGAGGTACATGCCCTTAGCGGGAACCGAACCCGGGTCTCTCAGGACCGCAGGCCGATGCTCTAACCGCTGAGCCAAACCGGCCAGGGCTTTCCTTTTGTTTTTGATCTCGGAGTTCTAGAAACATTTTTGCAGCATGTTGCCTTGCAGGAAAGCACTGGGTCAACTGCTGTTCTTTTTGGAATTGGGCTGAAGTTACAACCGAAAACAAAACAAACAAACAAAAAACAGTGCAAGACAGAAACACACATACAGGCACACACAAGGAAATGACATCACTTATTTTAGTTTGATGTGTTAATTTGCTAGAGACTTACTATATTTTTCCCACTGTGACCTAATATATTGTACCGTGTGGGTATTTAAAATAGTCACTATGCACAGCAGTAGATAATAATTTCGAAGTCTTTGTAATGGCTTGACTTTCCCTTTCTATGGCTCACATAATTTGAGAAACTTAATGATCATTATATAAAGAAACAAATTAAATTTCACACAGACTCTGCTAAGGTAGTGATATTACCAAACCCATTTTACAAAAAAAGCACTTGATTTTGAATGTAGATTTGGGGGTGGGGAGAAAAGAGAGGAAATGAAGAGGGGGAGAGGGACAGAAAATAATTGAACAATGTTATTTACAAGAATGGCAAATTTCTTCTGGAAATACTCAATCCAGAAATGCCTAAGCACAGACCCATGCCTAAATTAATAAAATAAAAATCTGACTGATTCCTCTCTCTCACAAAGCTCTCAGCAACCTATCCAGTCAATGCCACGTGCTTTCAACTCTGGTCTGAGATGTCTCTCAGATCCCACTGCCACTGTTCTTGCTCACACCTACATTCCCTTTAACCCGAGCTATTTAAGTAGCCCCTTAGAAAGTTTTCCAAAGATTTATGCCAATCACCATTTTATTTCTACAGAAACAGTCTAGTTTATGAGGTTCATATATCCTGGCTTTGCAACTTACTAGCTATGACCTTGAGCAAGTTATTGAATTTCCCTGGGCCTCATTGCCAACATTTGTAAAACAGAGCACTAGAAATATCTGTATTACAGTGTTCATGGAAGAATTAGATTGAGTTTATGTATTGAATGTTTAGCACCCTGCGTGGTATATCATCAATATCAAAGAAACATTAGCTATTACTATTATTTTATGTTGTTCTCTCATCTCAACCTTTTCTACAATGCCCAAAAGATTAGTGAAAAAGTCTCGTAGTCTGTAATGCCAATTCCAACATGGTCCTTCATGCCCATAATTTCCCTTAGTCAATCTTCATTTTCTATTGTCATGTAACACATTACCTCAAATTGAGCTACTTGAAACAACACTCCTTTATGCTCTCGTGGTTCAGCAGGGTTCAGCTGGTTCTCTGCTCAGGGCCAAAATCAAGATGTCAGCCAGGCTGGGCTCATAGCTGCACAATCTGGAAAGAATCAACTTCCAACTCATTCAGGTTTTTGGAGGAGTAGGGTTCCTTGAGGCTGTAGAGGTAAAGTCTTTGTTTCCTTGCTGTCTATTTGCCAGGGACTAAGCTCCGTTGTTAGTGGCTACTCACATTCCTTGTCACGTGGTCTTCTCTGCTTAAATACAGCAATCATTCAAATCCTTCTCATGCTCAAATCTCTGACTTCCTTTTCTGTTAGTATTTGCAAAAAATTCTACTTTTAAAAGGATCATGGGATTAGGTTAGCCCACCCTGATAATCTTCTTTTTGATTAATATGAAGTCAACTGAAAATCTGCTTTTGCTATCTAACATAATTACTGAAGGCATATCTCATCATACTCATGGTCCCACTACTCCAAGGGGAGAGGATTATAGAAGGGTGAGAGTCATCTGAAACACACAAGTTATGTTTCGAACACACTGAACTCTTGCTCTGATGGGCCTTGGGCATTCTTGCCTCTGGACTTTGGCCTTCAATGTTCCTCCTGCATGGAATAGCCTTCCTACACATGTCAGAAGTTCAGGTCATGCTTATTCTCTGAGACCTTGTTCAAATAAGTCCTCTGTATAGATGCTCTTGATCCTTCTCCCTACATTTAACATATCTCTTCTCTAAATACCAGAGAGTTTAATCAGCACATCTCTGTGGCACTTACACACTATCTTGTAGTTATGAGCATTTCCTAGTGCCCTATTAGACTCTAATTATCTTAAACATTGGTCCATGTCTTATTGCCATCCTCTACAATGATTTG
The DNA here is from genome assembly GCF_014108415.1 of Molossus molossus. Taxonomy (NCBI): domain Eukaryota; kingdom Metazoa; phylum Chordata; class Mammalia; order Chiroptera; family Molossidae; genus Molossus; species Molossus molossus. The sequence goes on along the minus strand of NW_023425366.1, from coordinate 112,731,109 downwards.
CACATAATAGGTACTCAGGAAATTTTGTTTAATGGAATAAATGTGTGAATAAATACGGGTTATATATTTAAAATTCAACATACTTTGTTCATGGGGGACAAATTTAACTGAAAAAAAAATTTAATAACTCAATACTTATTGAGGACTCACTGGGTGACAGGACCTAAACTATATCCATAAAAAGCATTTTATTTGGCATTGTTACTGTCGCATTCATCAGAGATTTACTCAAGGTGCAACAAGACTCTAATTTCCTTTTCTCCTATATAATTTCTCTCAAGCATTGCTAGTAAGCAGTGTATTGCAAAGGACTACAGAGGCATAAAGGCTAAAAAGCAAGAACTCAATAATTAGGATGACCTAGATGAAATAATTTTGTCAGGGTTACAAGGAATCTATGCCCTAAAGCAGTAGCTCTATATATTTAATGGACATGAGAATCACTAACAAAGCTTATGAAAAAGGAGAGTCAGAAATAATTATTCTCTAGATTTGAGGTAGGGCTAAGACCTTTTCATCTTTCCCATGACGACTCTGATCTAGGAAGCCAATCAACCACACTTATAGAATGACCACACTAAATGATGTTCCTCATTTGGGAAAGTTCATAAAAAATGTTTCCATTCCTTCTCATGTTTATTATACAAACATTTACTGAATCTTAGCTATTGAGCACCAGAGATAAAATGGCAAAGGAGAAAGTGAAAATCTGAAATCAAATAAATAGTATTCTTTCAGTCACAGCCAGAATCCATGGCCTCATCAATAAGCTGCCGTTATTTTTCTAAGCAACATGAGCACATAGAAGTCATAATATGTTTCTGTCCACTTGTAGAGTATGTAAACAATGTATTTCCTTTTTAGCAATCCATACAAGTGGTCTACCAGTTGTTATTTACTGATCTCAGTTATAATTTTTCTCCATTCTTCTTTTACATAATCATTGGAGTGTGTGTATGGAAGCAAAGTACAATGTTTGCACAAGTACTTTGATCCTTTAGCAGGATGAACATTTTTGCAGATTATTGGTATCACTCACACACACACACACACACACACACACACACACACACACACGAAATCTTCTGCATATCTCATGTGTTCTGGAGACTCACTGGGTCTTTCTGGGTTAAATATGGTAGGAAAGTCAAGGAGGGGTAGTTTAAATACAGTGAGGTAGAAGGGAGGAGGTTAGAGTTTTTATAATTAGAAGTTACATCATGTAATAATTGCACTTCATGCACACACCATTGCTGGTAAAGTCTGATAACATGCTGATACGTCACTGTCAGAACTATACACTCCAGAGACCAACCTTAGCTTTTTGAAAGATATGCTTTATCATATCTGTTCTAGGAATTGTTTAAGTGGCATCTACTTCATAATACACAAGGGACAGGGTATAATTTTCTTCTTTAACGAGACAAATTGGAAGATGAAACTGCTCTGTCCACCATAAAAGACAGGGCCTGTGAAATGTGATAGATACTTAAACCCCAAGTTCCTATTAGCTGGGTTTAGGTAGAATCTGCTGTACCCAGTGAGAAAAAGGCAGTGGATTTCATTCTAAGGTAGGAGGAAATCCCTTAATTTCTCCTCTAAATTATCCTTCTCCTACTACCAAGATGATGCAGCAATTAGGGATGCAGCCTTTGGGCTCAGGCAGACCTCTTCACATCTGCTTCCATCACATACTAGCTGAGGGATCTGATGCTGGTCATTAGCCTCTCTGAACCTGAATTTCCATTTATGAGGCAGGGATAAGAATACTGACTTTAGGTGAGTTGTTGAAATGACGGAATCAGATTACGATTGTAATATTCTCAGCATAGTTCTTGGTACAGAGTAGCTCTTAATAAATGGTGACTGAAGTTGTCATTACCAGCAGATTGCATAGAGGCCCTTCTTTGCACCAGAAACAAAGCCTTGTGGTAGAGCCAAAGAAACATCTGAAAGTAGCAGAGCTATTCCTGATGGGTCTCCAGTCTAAGTAAAGATAAATATGCAAAGTAACAATTACAGTGCACGCTGTTTACACTCTTGGGAGTTAGTACACAGGTATACTATAGAAATGAAGTAGAAAGGACTGAACCCACTTTGGATTATGCAGATGTAGAATCGATGGAAAGGGTGTCCTTGGCAAACAGGGGGAAATGTTCAAAGGGACAGGAACATCAGGACATGCTATGCATGAGCAGATGACAACTGAATATGAGGGCCTGGGGGATATTGAGAGGATAAAAATAAAGCAGTCTGTACTGGGACACAGGAAAATAACCATATTCATGAGAGGAAGATGATGACTTTGACTTTGGACAAGATGAAGTTGGAGGTTAGTGGACGATCCACTTGGGCGTGTTCTGCAGGCAAGTCTGGAGGTCCGGAGATCTGGGCTGGAGGGAGGGGTCACAGTGCGGAAGGCAGCCGAAACCAAAGGCACCAGTGAGAATGCAGAGTGGTGAGAGTGAGGAGGAAGCAGACACGTCAGAGGAGGGGACACTGTGCTCAGGAGCACTCAATTATGGGTCTACTTTATGTCTTTAGGGGCATCTTGACCATCTTCAATCAGCACTTCTCGAGAAAATAAGAGGGTTGTTTTTCTTTAACATTTATGGTTTTTGTCCTTTTTATGCTTGGAGTCAAAACTTCTAAACTGCTTTTAAAAATCTTTCTTTAAATCTCTTTCTCTTTCTGTTTTTCTCTAACTATATATTCTTTTTAAAGCTAGTTGGTATACATGTGTATATACTGATATATACAATATATATACACATTTTTTTCATTGTAAAGTAAGTATAACCCTAAAATTAAAAATAGGATTATTCCAGCCCTGGCTGGTTTGGCTCAGCGGTTAGAGCGTTGGCCTGCGGTCTGGAGAGACCTGGGTTTGGTTCCCGCTCCTGCTAAGGGCACGACGTACCTCGGTTGCAGTTTGTCCCTGGCCCTGATTGGGTCATGTGGGTGGCGACCACTCGCTGTGTCCCTTTCACGTCGATGTTTCTCTCTCTCTCTCTCTCTCCTTCCCACTCTATCTGAACAAAATATCAAAAAATGTCCTCGGGTGAGGATTAAAAAAAAAAAAATTAAGATTATTCCCAAAGCATTTTTTTTTTCAGGTAGTTAGGAAGAAATTGATTTGGCTTGAAGAAATCCAGTCTATCATTCAAGGACCAATGCTGGTGTCCCTATCCTTAAGAAGATTTCCCCAACTGATCAAGTCAAGTTCATCCTCCTTTCCCCAGAGATGGCTGTATTATGAGCTACTAGAAGAGAGGGATGGGTTTCCTACTCATCCTTGCAGCAGCCCTGGTGCCTGATGGAACAGTGGTCACAGAGTTGGCACACAGGGGATATTGGTGGTCCTGGCCTGGGTTGACAATTGGCTTACATCCAGGGTATTGTTTTCAAGCGTCTCTGAAAAGCATTGGACCCACCAAGCTCCAAAGCAGAGCAAAGCCATTGAAGGAAAGGAGAGGCAACAGGCCCAGAAGCCCTGGTTTGCAAGAGAAAGCCTGCTCAAAAGAGTTCTGTGTTTGCTGAACACCAGTAGACATTGTGCATAGCATTGGAATAATCCACACCAGCCACACACGAAGGCTCAGCAAAAGGCAAATTCCTCTCTAAAGGCTTGTCATCTTTTGCAAGACACCGTCATTACATGCTGCTGCTCCCAGTGACACCACTGGGTGACCTTGGAGATGAAAGGAAATTGCCTCCTAGTCCCAGAATAACAGATCTCCCATTCTGCAGGCCTTCCCCTCTGCCGACCTGCTGTACTAGTGCGTGCTCCTCAGGGGGCAGACTTAAGGAAAACCTGACTGGTATTTACCTTCTCTACTGGCTTCCTCTTTCTTTGAGACAGAAGCACAAGGCGTTATTTCTGAAACCCTGGATCTCCTGAGTGCCAAGAGAATAGACCAACGACAGGAAGCATTTGTACATTCTAAGCTCAACTCAGCTGCAATTCCCTGAGCTGCCTTTTTGAGAAATTGCTGTATTTCAACAGGAGTTTGAAGGAGGAAGCACAAAATATTAAAAGGGCATTTTCTGTATCTGGTAATGGAGGATGTCAATGGCAGCCTTCTTTTATGTGATGCTATCACTTACCCTGCAGTGGCCTCCCTATAAACAGGCTCCCTGGCAAATAATCTAGGTCTAAAGGCAGCACGAAAAGTTTACAGGCGTGAGTCAAACCTGACCCAGGACTGGTTATATCCAACCAGGGAGACGATTTTACAGCTTTAAAAGTGATTCTCAGATTGTGTAACTTCAAAAGGTTAAAAAATAACCTCAAACTCAACAACATAGGCAGAAGGGCTCAAATTCTCTACCTCCTATTAAGGATCAGAAAAAAAATAACCTTCATTTTGGCTTTGCAAGATGAAAGAAAAACCAGAACCTGAAGGATGGGTAAAAGAAGGTGAAGATACTGGAAAGCATCACAGGCAAAAAACAAAGAAACAAACAAAATGCTCCCCAGTCCCAGAGGCATAAAGGACCCCACTTAGTATGGTGGTATGGTGGGCCACACAGTAGACCAGAGGAAAGAGAGGAGGTAATAACTAGGGCTGGTTAACTAGAATCCAATGCTTCCCCCAAGCATCACAGAAGGACACAGAATTCCCCACACGCTAGAATTCAACTTCCATGAATATGGAAATTATTACTATTTTGTCTCTCTTGCTCACTGATAGATTTCAAACCTCAAGAATAGCTCCAGGCACATAGTAGGCACTGAATAAATATTTATTGAATGAGTGAATAAACAAAGTTGTCACTCAGTACTTCAGTGTACCACCTAAAGGAAAAATAAGAGTAGCTGTTCACTATATAATGGTTAATATTGCTGTAATTAGTGTCCATTGCTGGGAGTTAAACATAAAACTCAGTAAGCATTGGTAGTTAGTTGGGTATCGCAATTTGAAGGGTTTAAAATTTTTTTTAAAAAAATTAGGATACAATTACATACAATAACATAAACATATCTTGTGTGTTTGATGCATGTTGACAAATGTTCAAGATAGGGAACATTGCCATAAATCTAGAAAGACTCCTGTGCCCCTTTCCTGTTAATGACCCTCCTCCACAAAAGCAGCCACTGTTCTGATATCTAATCCCACTGACTAGTTTTGCCTGTTCTTGAACTGCAAAGAAGTGGAGTCATACTGTATACTCTTCCGTGTCTGGCTTCATTTGTTCAACCTGTTTTTGCAATCCATCCACATTGCTGTGAGAATTACTAGTTCATTCCTTAGCAAGAAGCAGCATTCCATTTTATGAATATACCGTGATCTATTTATCCATTTCCTTGCTGATGGACATCTGAGTTCTTTTTGATGTTTTGCTATTACAAATAATGTTGCAATGACTATTCTTAGACAAATATTACTTTTGGGTGTATGTTCACATTTCTTTGCAGCAAATCCCTAGGAATAAAATTGCTGGATCATAAGATTTGTGTACATTTAACTTTATAGGAAAATGCCAAACACTTTCCACAGTGGTTGAAAGTTTACATTCCTACCAGCAATATATAAGATATTTAGTAGCTATATATCCACACCAACGTTGATCATTCTTTTTCATTTTAGCCATTCAGTGTGTGTCAAGTGGTATCTCACTGATGTCAAGGATGTTTTCATACTTTAGTCAATTCCCCACTTTAAAAAAAAAATGTTTTTATTGTTTTTTTAGAGAGAGAGGAAGGAAGAGAGAAATAGAAACATCTATATGAGACAGAAACATCAATTGGCTGCCTCCTGCATGCCCCCTACTGGGGACCAAGCCCACAACCTGGGCATTTGCCCTGACCCGGAATCAAACCTGACCTCTCAGTACATGGGATGATACTCAATCCACTAAGCCACACTGGCTGGGCAATTTCCCACTTTTAATTGTCTTTTTTTCTTTTTCATTGTTGACTTATAGTTGTTCCTTATATATTCTGGATATGGGTTCTTTGTTATATATTTGTATATTTTTTAAATTATTTTTTCCCGGTCTGTGGCTTGCCTTTTTTCATTTTTTAACAGTGTCTATACAAAAATTTTCAATTTTAATGGAGTCCAGTTTATCACTTTCACTATATGCTTAATGCCTTTTGCATTCTGCTTTCTCAAATCATGGAAATATCCTCCCATATTTTCTTCCACAAACTTTATAGTTTTGGCTTTTATATTTAAATCTGAAATTTAGTTTAAGTTATTTTTTGCATATGGTGTGAAGTCAAGGTTAATTTTTTTCTTTATGGCTATCCTATTGACCTACTAATACCATTTATTAAAAATACTTTCCTTGCCCCTACTGTCATAATTATTCATCAAAATAATTTAAATGTATATTTGTGGGTCTATTTTCATTATTTCATCACTATACAACATATTAATTATAGGGTTTTCATAGATAACCTTTATCATATTGAGAAATATACCTTCTTTATCATGGATGGATATGGAATTTTGTCAAATGTTTTTTCTGCATCTATTAAGATGACCATATACGTTTCTGCTTTACCAATCTTGAATTCTTAGGGGAAAAAAACACTTATCCACGAGGTATTATCCTTTTTTTAATATATTGCTAGATTATGATTGCTAATATGTTGAAAAGCTCTGTGTAGAGTGGTGCTATTTCTTTTAGAATCTCCGGTAGAATTCACAGTGAAACCATCTAGGACAGGGGTTTTTCTTGCTGTTTAAACAAAATGTTTTTTTGTTATGAATTAAATTTCTTAACAGATTTAGAGATATTCAGATTTCTATTTTTTGTGTGTGTCAGTTTTGGAAAACTGTGGTTTGTCAAGTAATTTGTTTATTTTATTTACATTGTCAAATTTGTTGGTATATTTTTCATAATTTCAAAAAATAATTTTAATGACTGTAAGGTCTGTAAGATCTGTAATGTCTGTGGTGATATCCCCTCTTGCAGTTTTAGTATTGATTATTAGTATTTGTATGTGTTTTTTCTTCTTTTGTATGATCATTCTTGCTAGGAATTATGAATTTTCTTAATCTTTTCAAAGAACTCACTTCTGTCTTTGTTAGATTTCATCTATATATTGTGCTCTACTTTGTCAATTTTTACTCTTATGCATTATTTCCTTCCTTGTACTTAATTTGGGTTTACTTTACTCTTCTTTTTCTAGCTTCTTTTTTTTTTCCCCTCACTCGAGAACATTTTTTCATTTTTTGTTCAGATAGAGCGGGAGGGAGAGAGAGGAAGAGAGAGAGAGAGAGAAACATCGACATGAAAGGTACAAATCGAGTGGCTGCCACCCACATGACCCAACCAGGGCCAGGGACAAACTGCAACCGAGGTACGTGCCCTTAAAGGGAATCGAACCCAGGTCTCTCTGGACCTCAGGCCAACGCTCAAACCACTAAGCCAAACCGGCCGGGGCCTTTTTCTAGCTTCTTAATGAAGAAGCTTAAGTCATTGACTTTTCATTTTCCTTTTTTTAATGATAAGCATTAAAAGCTATGAATTTCCCTCTTGGCACATCATCATCTTTATTCTTCCAACTTTATATGCTGTGTTTTCACTGTCATTCCATTCAAAATACCTTATAATGTCTTTCTGAATTCTTCTTTGACCCACGGGTTATTCAGAAATGTGTTACCTAATTTCCAAACATCTATTGGTTTTCTAGATATATCTTTGCTATTACTTTTTACAAAATGCGGTTGTAGTCCATTTGAAAGTTCAATTATGGGGGAGGGAGAGTGAGGCTGGTATAGATACCATCATTGTGTGCACGGCATCAGCTGTAAATCCCTGTGAAGTCTCCCCTCTATGACTCAAGACATAGCTGTACGGCACACGAGATGAATTTCCCTGCACAGTTATTTTTTATAGTCAATATATATGGACAAGAATATATGCTTTACAAACAATATAACCTTCCTCTCCAACCTATGCTGTATAGATATGATAGACTTAAATTTTGAAAGTTAGCTGATTTAAAGTAAGACTAAGTAAATGAAAATACAGGGGTTCACCCATCTGGTCAAATGTGTAAACATGGCACACATTTATGAGCTTTAGGCAAACTGATGTGATCACTGTTGTGTATGTGATATCTGCTACTGCAATGATGCAAGCAAAGCTCCACCATCTTGAAATTATCCTAAGTCCTTCAAAGACCCTAACTCCCAAGATTCGAGACCGCAGCATAGAGAGCAGCACGCAATTAGCAGTGTACCTGGGGAACGCATTCCAACTGCACCAACGACAGTTCTCTACCTCGTTCCAAGAAAGGTCTGCCCCTGGCATGGGATGGGATCTGGAGCAGCTCGATGGGAAATGATTTGGGAAAAGAAGCAATTCGACTCTTTTGCCGTCCAGGCTTCCATTCCTCCCAGGCGTTCAGCACACAGGACACTCACCTTTTCCCACTCTCGGTCCTTGTTCAGCACGATCACCACCAGCCTGGGGTGCACCTGATAGCCTTCCTCAGTGAAGGACAAGTCTTTGCCGTCCCATGTCACATTGACCATAAATCTAGGAAGAGGAAGAGAGAAAGACAAAGTTTTTAAGGAAGAATCAAAGAGGTGTCAAATAAATGAATAGATGCCACCATCAGGGTAACACTGAAAGAATGCACACGCCCAGCAGGTGTGGCTCAGTGAATTGAGCATCATCCCATAGACTGAGAGGTCCTGGTTCAATTCCTAGTCAGGGCACATGCCCAGGTTTCAAGCTCGATCCCCAGTATGGGGAGAGCAGGAGGCAGCCAATGGATGTATCTCTTTCACATCGATGTTTTTCTCTCTCTCTCCCTTCCTTTCTCTTAAAAAAAAATCAATAAAAACACACACACACACACACACATATATATATATATATATATATATATTTTAAAGTGCACACTTACAATGCCATCACCCACCTCAAGCAGCCTCTGGGTGTGGAAGTGTTAGTGCACATGCCGGCACTGCTAACTGACCAGGCGCTTTTTTTCCATGAGCCTGTACTCATTCTCAGAATCCCCAATCCTGTGCAAGCTTCAGCAACTGACTGTAATTAGCATGTGGGATGGAGCCTTTCTGTTCTGCCAGACCACAGACCCTTGTTCAGATGATCTTCTCACAGGAGGATCTGAAAGCATGTTCTATTATTTTTTAACAAGCTTCCCTAAAGGAAACTCATAAACTCCTAAACCACTTGATACACAACTTCAAAGAAGTAATCTCCCATTCATTACTCACTCAACTAATATTTATTAAACATTTGCTACATGCCAGGACTCAGCTAGTTGGTTGGGGATATATAAGGAAACAGACATGATCCCTCTCCTCATGAAGCTTATAGTCTAAGGGAAAGTACAGGCATTCATTGGTTAATTATAGATCTACGACAAGTGCTACAATAGCGAGGTGGGTGTGCTGGGTGAAAGTAGAAAAAGGGTCATCAGGCAAGACTTCTGTAAGGAAGTGTGGCTTGTCTTGAAGGATGAGATGGGTAAGAAAGGGTATAAGCATGTTCCAGGCAAAGGGGACAGCATGTGCAATAGCCCTGTGGAAGTACACACAAGGGACTGACTGTAAGCCTGTGAGGATGAAGCAGAGAGAGAGACAGGGGAGTGTAGGATGTGGTATGACTGAGATGGTGAATAGGAGAAGACAATGCAAAGCTTTTCAGGAGTTCCATCTTGTGTGTATTTTTTCCCCCCAGCATCAATGATTTTGATTATATTTGATATTTCTTTGATACACTAAAGTCAAGAGCATTGATTAATCACTCATTAATCAAAATATAATAAAATCCAGCCAGTGGGGCTCAGTGGATTTAGTGTCATCCCATGGACTGAGAGGTCTTGGTTCAATTCCCGGTCAGGACACATGCCTGGGTTTTGGGTTCAATCTTCGATGGGAGGCATGCAGGAGGCAACCAATTGATGTTTCTCTCTCACTTAGATGTTTCTATCTCTCTCTCCCTTCTTCTCTCTATAAAAAAAAAAAAAATCAATAAAAACATATTTTTTAAAAAGTAATAAAAAAAACATTTTTGGAAAGATTTCTATTAACAATAGCAGAAGAAAAAGATGTTGTGAGGTAACTGAAAATGATGTTTTAAAATATTATCTTTTAAAGGAGTATGATATTAATAAAGAGATAGTCAAAGAGAGAAAATAAGAGAATGCTGAGCTCAGATACATCTCAGGTGGTTGAGGAGACCAGGTTTAAGAAAGATATGGTATTACAAATCACTGAGAAAGGATGGCTTTTTATTAAATGCTAAGCTTTTCAGGCCATGATAAGGAGCACTGGGAAGAACTACGGCAGCCCTGGGATGAACTATGACAGAACTGAAATAAACTACAACAGCACTGGAATAAACTAGGAAGCACTGGAATGAACTATGACAGCACTGGGATAAACTAAGAAGCACTGGAATGAACTATGACAGCACTGGAATGAACTATGACAGAACTGAAATAAACTACAACAGCACTGGAATAAACTAGGAAGCACTGGAATGAACTATGACAGCACTGGAATGAACTACAACAGCACTGGAATAAACTAGGAAGCACTGAAATGAACTATGACAGCACTGGAATGAACTACAACAGCACTGGAATAAACTAGGAAGCACTGGAATGAACTATGACAGCACTGAAATGAACTACGACAGCACTGGGATGAACTATGACAGCACTGGAATGAACTACGACAGCACTGGAATGAACTACGACAGCACTGGAGTGAACTACGACAGCACTGGAATGAACTACGACAGCACTGGAATGAACTACGACAGCACTGGAATGAACTACGACAGCACTGGAATTCCACTTGTGCACTGATGAACAGTAAGTGTGAGAACACAGAAGAAGGGCCCCTAACTCAACTTGAGGGATTTACAGAGGGATTCCTGGGGAATCCTGGAGTGAAGTGATTGAGGAGAGGCAGGAGAAAATTTATGAGCAGGGGAATACTCTTAAGTAAAGAAGAATCAGCAAAGGGGGTGTCACACGCTAGAAGAAGTAGGAATTAGCTAAGTAAGGCTGGTGGCCAATGGGATTTGTCTGGAGAGAATTCCCAAAGCCAGATCATAGGAACCTTGAATGATACCCTAAAGCAGCAGCTCTCAACCTGTGGGTCGCAACCCCATTGGGGGTCAAACAACCCTTTCACAGGGATCGCCTAAGACCATCGGAAAACACATATTTCCGATGGCAATTCATTAACAGTAGCAAAATTACAGTTAGTAGCAACAAAAATAATTTTATGGTTGGGGGTCACCACAACATGAGGAACTGTATTAAAGTGTGGTGGCATTAGGAAGGTTGAGAACCACTGCAAAGGGTTTGGATTTTACATAGAAGGCTATGGGGATACATGAAAGGGTTTAAGGAGAGGTATTATGCATTTAGACTTGTTGCCAATAGAAGCAGAAGTAAAAGTGCTTCTCTGCATTTGAAGACAACGTCAACATTTTTGCTTATGGTAAAAAACATTCATTATCTAGACAGTTGGAACTGGGTTTTATCGTTGTTGTTTTTATTTTATCCTTTGATGCTTCCTGGCTGGTATCTGATGAACTAAATGGATGTGGTACAGGCAGGCACATTTAAGGAGTGTTCTACTTCACAGTCCCTTATTGAAACCCTTGAGAAAACAATTTGCATGGATTGGGAGTTTAGATGAGGACTGAATTTTGGTCAAGTTCTTCATTATCAGCTGGTTTCAAAGTAACTAATTAGGGTCTAGAGCTGTTTATATATTTCAAGTTGACTGTTTTGCTTTTGTTCCCATGGTTACTTTTAGCTCTATCACAGTATCTGGCACACTGTTGGGCAGAGTGAATATTTGGTGGTAGTGGATTGACAGTTCATCACCAGAAGTGCCATCCATCCATCCATACATCCATCCATCCATCCATTCATCCGTGATTATCCATTCCTTAGTACATCCATCCACCCATCTAATAGACATGTTTGAATATCTACTATATGTCACACTCCATGCCAAGAACCATGCTAGGAAAATCATACAAAAATAAGCAACCATATATCTGTAACAAATAACTGCAATAAAGAACAGTAAGTGTAGCTCTGGCCATTGTGGCTCTATCCACCAAAAGGTGGGTTCACTTCCCAGTCAGGGCACACACTTAGGTTGTAGGATTGATCCCCGGTCAGGGTGCAGCGGGAGGCAACCGATTGATGTTTCTCTCTTACATGTCTCTCTCTCTCTCTCTGAAATCATTTTTTTTTTTTTTAAGAACAGTAAGTGTAAAATTAGAGATATGTGCTAAGTAGGCTGGTGAAGAGCATAAGGAATAGAGGGACAGGCAGGGCTGAAATCAGGAAACAGTGGGAGATGTCTGGGTTGTATCGGGGACAGAGAATAAGGGCTGGCCAGGTGAATGGCCGGGGAAAGAAAGGAGATGCTCTGCATGGAGGGAACGGCAAAGTCAAAGGCCTGGAACCACAACACGGTAGAACTCTGTGGAATTTCAACATAAAGATTCAGATAAGGAATGCATAGCTAGGCCAGGCAACTCATTAAGTTTCTTTTTTATTTTAATTGAAATCAATGAGCTCTCAAGCCAGGTTTTGATTATTCAACACTTTGGGATAAACAGAGTTCAGGTTAGATCCACATAATGCCTTAAATATGGGTGAAACTGAAAAATATAGTCGATAATCAAGAGGTTTGGAAATATTCAATATGTTGTCTGTTTGGAAAAGGTAGACCAGAGAACAAATGTTTTGGGTTTGACTTAGACATGCGGCCCTGGGGAGAATCATTCACAGGGTTATGTTGTATGGACCAAAGACCATGTTTGCCATTTTAATCAAGGAGCTGCCATGTACTGTTGAGTACCAGGTCCCCTTCTGCTTTGCCAGTGAATTTACTTCAATCCCTTCCTTCTTGAATCCCCATCTCTACTCCCCCCACTCATTCCTTTTTCTCCCATTTTGTTCTGCAATTAGATGGACTTAGCAGGGTGATTATTTAGATGCAATCACTCTTCTTCAGACTTTGTGGAAACAATGACATGGAAATCCTCGTGCTCCAGGTTTCCCCGTGCTCCCGGGAGAGTCAATGTGCTGAAGCAGTGAGTTCATATGCTCCGTGTTAATATTGTTTTCTTCCTTTTCTTTCATTTTTACTTTTTTATTAAGAATCTTCAGTCACTTGGGAGGAAAAAAATGAAACTCTAACACACATTTCTGCTGAATGGTAATTTCATTATGAAGTTGGCAGGGAGCAAGTACCTATTCCCTTCAATTCCTCCATCCAATTTCTAGGAAAGACAATCCATATCTCCTTGGGCTTTCTTCCAATTTAAACTTGTTCCAGAGCAAAATTCTTTACCCAGGGAAATATCCTAATACACCCCGTTACTTAGTCCCCATTAACACCCACCGGCACGTGTATTAAACAGTAACATTTTATCACTGTTTTGTTTACCTCTCAAAAATTAATTATAAACATTTAGTGATCAGGTGAAATATGAGCAATTCTGGCTGCTGCCTAGCTCCAAACTACATTTTCAATATTTCCATCAGGAGCAGTAAGTACATGATAGCATGCTGGCAAAATGTAGAAGTAGGGAGGCCCTACTACTTTGCAGAAGGTCCACTTCTGTGTCGCTCTCACCCACTGATGGTAAAGTGTCAAGAGGCTGTTTTCCATTGTTAGTGAAATACACAGCACAAAACCAAAAATATGTAAATATACAGGGTGGGGCAAAACTAGGTTTACAGTGGTTTGTATGGAACATCATACAGTAATTAATAAATAGCAATATGAGAATGAACTCTGTGTTCGCATACTCACAGCTGTAAACCTCCTTTTGCCCCGCCCTGTACATGACTTACATACGAGTTTCCTGTGGTATCTAGTCTTAGGGGTATGAAGCTAAAGTCCAAACATTACTTGCTTGCAATTTGCGCCCTATGATGTTGTTTATGGGGATCAGAAATAACACTGAGAAACAGGTAGGCCATTTTTCCTATATAATTATGCCTGCCAAAAAATTGGGCCAGAAATGTCATGTTCTCTCTAGACCTGCACTGTCTAATTTGGTAGCTCCGGGCTGCGGGCGGCTATTGAGCGCTTGCAACGTGGTTAGTCTGAATGGAGATGTGCCACGAGGGCATGACACACACCAGATTGGGAAGACTTTGTATTAAAAACATGTAAAAGAGCTCATGAATAATTGTATATGGATTTCATGTCAAAACAGTCGAGACATATAGGGTGCAATAAAATATATTATTAAAATTAATTTTCACTTGTTCAATGTGCTGCCAGAAAATTGAAGGTGACTTGCAGCTCACGTTATATTTCTATTGGGCAGCTGTTCTCGACCGTCTTTGGTGTGTGCATGTGTTTTAAACAACAGGCAGTATGTATCATGAAGGCAGCGACCGCTTCTGCCCATCCAGCCCTGTAGAGTGTCTGGCACAGAGGGTGCTGAACACAGATATGCAGGATGGGTACAAGAACAAACTGCTGTTTCTACATTGGGGATGACAGAATGGGGAACAAAGCCGGGCTCCACCACTCCCCAGATGTGTCATTTTGGACAGTGTATTTAAAATTCTCCCAGCTTCCATTTCCTTCTTTGTAAAAATGGATCAGGTTAAACCATATGAACTAACCATGATAGGTTCATGAGGTTTAACCTAGCAGATCACTGACTCCCAGGTTTGGGGGCAAGAATAGCGATAGAGGACATCGTGGCCCAGCATGATGCCTAATAAATAGCAGTTAACATTTACAAACATTTTCGATGTATTTTTTTTTTACTGTTTTTCCACTCTGTCGTATTTTCAAACGCTCCACCCCAAATGCACGCTGGCCTTTTCAAAGCCATGCTTACCATGGCCATTCAGTGTACTCATTTCCAGGGTCCCTCTGTCCTTTTGTCCAAAGCCAACCACATCTGTGTGGCATCAGTTCCTTTTACTTTACTTAAAACGTCTCATTCTTCCAGATTCCTATTTTCTCTCTTTTGCCTTAGAGTGGTAAGTCTCCTTTAACTTCCCCAATCTGATTATTTGAAATGTTTTCTAGACATATTTATTATTCACCATTTCCCTTCAGACTTTAATTCTCTTACTGTTTCATAAATGCCACCATAACCCACTTAGTGTTTCTCAATTTCAGGTTAATTTTCCATCTGCTTTGCCATTTGCCACGTTCCCCTGGGCCTCTTCCCAAATCACACTATCCCTTAAATACCTCTCTGAACTGCTTTGGGTGTCACCATTTTTCGTTTGTCATTTAATTTAGAATGTCTTTTGTTTTGTTTTTTTTCAAAACAGAGTCACGGTTTTCTTAACCCCTTTTAAGTTCTCAAGACACTCACTTTATTTAATGGTTTTGCTTTCCCCAGTTTTCTCTTGTGAGTTTGAAATCCTTTCGCCTTTGCTGCCTCTCCTAGCACCCTCTCACCTTCACCCCCTATGGGCATCGGCCCTCTCTTTTCTTCAGAGCAAAGTCATGGAGTTGTTACCAGTCCTCAGCTCCCAACTCCTGCACCACCTCTTCCCCCAAACACACTTGCACATCTCTCTTCAGCAAGTTTCTGAATGAAGGCACTTCCCTCTTTGTCCAGGACTCAATGTCTTATGCTCCTTGGTGCTTTTCCGTTTCCTCTGAACAATTACCAAGGCATGACCACAGAGCTGAGAGCTAAACGTCAGGGTGGAAATGTAGTAACACCAACACACAGACCCGCATATTCTAGCCCAGCATCATCCAAAACAGACTCAGGAACTACAGCATAAAGAAAAAGAGAAAACTGGTTTAAACACAGAGGGGAGTAATTACTCTTTCAACTCCACTTTTATTGCAGCCAATTAAAACACAATAATGTCACCCGGCCCCGGGTTCAGTTTCCAGTCAGGACACATACCCAGGTTGCAGGCTCGATTCCCCAGTAGGGGGCGTGCTCGAGGCAGCCGATTGATGTTTCTCACATTGATGTTTCTCTCTCTCTAAAAAAAAATCAATTAAAACATATTTAAAAACAAAACAAAACATAATGATGTTAATTGTACTCGCTGACCAATACTGATTTGTTTTTTTTAATTAGAACAGGAGATGGTAGGCTCCATAAAGGCAGGGATCTTTGTTTTGATCACTGAGATTCTGAAACACCTAGAAGAATGTACCTTTCTGTGAGCACTTAGAAGTATTTGCTGACTAAATGAATGAGCAGACAGAGGCCTCCAGGAAATTGCTCATTCCATGCTTATTTCCTGTGCAACAACTTCAGACGGGCAATTCTGCGAGACAACTTTGGCTTTGGAATCTGACAGCCGGGGTTCGAATGCACTTCTGTGGCTTTCATTCCAGGTAAGTCTCCTAAATTCTCAGAGCATCTGTTTCCCCTTCTATAAAAGTGAGGTTATAATGACCATGTCACTGTGTAATTGCAGGGATTAAATTAGACAACATTTAATGAGATTAAAGTATAGAACGTGGCCAGTATAGTGTTTGACACATAATAAATGATAGTAGGAATTGCCATGGTTTTACATAATTATCTTTTCTCCTCCTAAAATTTAAGATTAAAGACTTTCTTTCAGATGTTGGAGGATCATTTTTGGCTGTTAATTCCAGTCCCCCAAGGGAGACAATGAGCCCCCTTGGCCCCCACCCCAAGAAAATAGGAGGAGCTAATCTGATTGCTCAGAGTCCTCAGTACCCCCAGCTAGGCTAGGGTGCAGGGGAGGTGACTTGGTGCCAGCCTGCCCTTCACATCTCCTGGGCTTCTCGTCTTTATTTGGTGAGCACGCCTGAGCCAAAGGTGACATTTTGGAGACATGCTGTCTTTTGTAATAACAACTTCTGAGTCTAAAACTTATAGAAAATTAGGGCAAAGCTTATTCTGTAAATATGACCATTCTTCCCATAAGCCCTTCTCACCAGACAGCACACCTGAACCATGTGGCCAAAGGTTTACCTTGGGAGTAGGACACAGAGTACGATGTAAGAGGCATGTCCTGATTATACCTCATGGGGAGCTGTTGGAAGTCCGAGTGTCCATTAATAAAGTGGTCCTCAGAATTTCACTCTGCTCTTGTTTCTTATATGTGTGCTTCTTTCAGAAACTGGTTGGGGAACTAGAAATTCTTGACGTTCTGGATAGTCTTTTGTGACACTGTCAAAATGGCTCCAAACATATCACCATTAACCCCTAATGACTCTGCCTAATCAAACCATTTGGAACTGGCTGGCACAGAGATCAATGGAACCGTTTTTGTAATGAGCGTCTATTCCAAGGGAGCCAAAAACTTCAGGTAGCTTGTAAAGCAGTTCCGTGAGCTCTCTTGATCACCTACGTCTATGCTTCCGAATTATTTGGGATCACAAACAGGCAGTTGTGCGTGGATGTTGCCTCCAAAAACTGTATAGAATGAGATAATGTGGGTCAATTCAAGGTGTGATTTTATCCAAGAATTTCCGGATATCCCTGTACTGGAATATTGCCCCCATGAGAACAGGGAAATTGTTTATTTCTTCTCAGTTCAACATTCCAGAACCTGGAACAGTGCCTGGCAAAGAGGAGATGCTCAATACACGTTTACTGAGGGAATAAAAAGTCTTCATGCTTTGTCATATTCTCTTGCCCTCTGCCAATGAGCCCTCCTGTACCCATCTGCCCAGGGTGTGTCCACCTGTGCTCCATGGATCACTAGGGATCTGATGTGGTACCTCCAAGACAGAAGAGAGGTTGGGGTGAAGCCACCTCTGCTTGAGTCTTTAATATATTGGACTTTTTTAAAGTTACTATTTGGGGAAAAACCTACTGCTTATATCAGCCAATTAAACAAACAAGCCAGAAAACAATGAAGAAGCTTGCTCTCCATGTTGATACACAGGACAAATCTGGTCTTCAGATCAGGAGACCTGGGAACTTGTCCCACTTCTCTGTGTGTGTGAGTAACAACAACTTCTTAAAGAAAGGGACTAAAATGTATTTGGCACCTAATACTTGCTAAGTGTTGTACCAGATACTTTCCATATGTTCATGAACTTTCTCTCAAAGAACTAAGCGGGGACTTCCCATTTTGCAAAGAAAGAACAAAGGCTCGGATGATTTTACGACAGTGTTAAAAGCTGCACAGGGCGTCAGACACTTGTGGTTGTCCATCAGTATCTTCTCTCATCTTCTGCCTTAGGAATAAGAAACCTCCATGTTTAACTGGCACATAGCATTCTATAATAAACTTTACATTTCCAAGCCTTCCTTGTAGTTAGGTATGACCTTGTGACTATGTTCCAGCCAACAGAAGAGAGAAGATATGACATGTGTAACTTATAGGAAGTATCTTACAGAGAGGGAATGAGCCCTTCTCTGCTCCTTCCTCCTTCTTGCTGGCTGCAATGCAGCAGACGTGATAGCTGGAGCACTGGCAGCCATGTCGATCACTATGAGGTAGAAGCCCTTGGCTGAGGGTGGCAGAGCCACAAGGCAGAAGCAGCCCGGGTCCCTGACACTATGGAACACTGCACAAGCCCTGAACCACCTTTGAACTTATTTTACAGGGAAGATAATTCAATGTCTATCTTGTTTAAGTCACTTTTATGCTTAGGGTCTTGTGTCACTTAAAAACAAGATAAATCCTAACCGGATTAACTGGTCGAGTACTATCTGAACCAAAATGGATTGCAAAGACTTTGAATTAAGCTGTACCAGCTACCATTTAGCCTCTCTGCAGCTTAGTTTACCTCTTCTGAAAACTACGGGCACAGCACCACCGTCCTTTGTTTCCTTCCAGCTCTGGAATATTTGATCCTGTCTCCTGATTTCCCTCCCAAGGCATAATCCTATATTTGGTCCTACTCCATCTCTTAGTATATGCTGTTCCTCTTGTCCGGAATGCCTTCCCTCCTCATTATGTTCCATCTAAACCCAATACTTTTTTAGGCAAGTCTAATCGCAAGCTCCACTTCTGCCATGTGGCCTTTCCTGATAATCTTGCCTTTTCTTAGTTCCTTTTAATCCATACCTCATGTTATAGCTCTTAGCAATACGTCATCCCCTACTGTTCTTCTAAGGATTTCACATTCACACATTTGGTCTCACCAGAAGCAAAGATCAGATCTTGGCTTTAGTCATTCATGTTTGTGTAACACCATGCTGTCAGGCACAGCTTGCTCAACATCTATTGACTCAATTTGAAAAGGAGTGCATTAATCTTTACCTCAGGACTACCTTTTCCCCACTTGACACCAGACACAGGATGAGTGGTGACAATAAGCCAGGCCACGTGTCTGTGTTCACACTATTTTGTGTAGCTATAATTCCTTTAGACATCATGTCTATTGGCCACCCTTCATGATCATCTCAAAGCCTGCCTGCAAAGGCTTACCTGATTCCTCCAACTCAGGCATGTCCTCTCCCAGTTCTCAACCCCGATATTGCTTGTGGTAGCTCCTCTCTTAGAATGTACCTTCATTATTTATATGTAGTCCCATCCACTTGGAGAGGACTTGTAAAAGATGACGTTTTTGAAGGTCCTTGTGATAGTTAATTTTATGTGACTGGGCTAAGAGATGACTGGATAGTTGATATTATTTCTGGGTGTGTCAGTAAGTGTGTCTCTGGAAGAGATCAGTGTTAGAATTGGTAGAGTTAGTAAAGAAGATAACCCTCTCTGTTTGGATGGCTCACTTGGTTGGACCAAAAGGTATACCAAAAGGTATACTAAGGTGTACTAAGGCTGTGTTCGATCCCTGGTTGGGGCACGTATGGGAGGCAACTGATTAATGTTTCTCTCTCACATCAATGTTTTGCCCTCTCTCTCAAAAATCAATTTTAAAAAACATATCCTCACATAAAGGTTAACCCTAATCAGTGTAGGTGAGCATCATCCTATCCATTGAGGGTCTAAACAGAACAAAAGGCAGAGGAAAGATGAATTTGTTCTCTCTGCTTGAGCTCAGATGTCCATTTGCTCCTGCCCTTGACATCACTGCCCCTGGTTCTCTGGCCTTTGGACTTCAGCTGGTATGTACACCACTGGCCCCCCTGGTTCTCAGGCCTTCAGGTTTGGACTAGAATGACATCATCAGCTTCTCTGGGTCTCCAGCTTGCAGACGGCGAATTGTGGTACTTCTCAGCCTCCATAATCGCATGAGCTAATTCCTCATAATAAATTTCTTTCTCTGCATCTTTACATATCTTATTAGCTCTGTTTCTATGGAGGATCCTGACAAATACAACCAGACACTACAATTGTCCAGAGCTGTGAAAATATGATACAAACTTTTGGTGAATATGATGTGAAGGGAGAGCCCTAGACTTGTGTTATTCATATCCTACACAACTTTATCACCTCTGCTAGACTATAAACTCCTTGAGGACTAAGCCAGTACTTTAAATTCTGGAAACAGAGTAGAGAGAAGAGCAGATTTAGGAATAGAGAGATTGAATTTGAGTTTTAAATCCATCGTTATTGGCACTATACCTGTAAGCAAATCAGCCAAGTTCTCTGAGATTCAGCTCATTCCTGTGTCCATGGGAATAACACCTCTGTTTCAGTCTGCTCTGGTTGCTATAACAAACCACCATAGACTGGGTGGCTTAAACAAGGAGCATTTGTCTCTCACACTTCTGGAGGCTAGAAGTCCAAAATCAAGCCCTGACAGATTGGAGGTCTGGTGAGAGCCCACTTCCTGGTTTACCTACAGCCCTCTTGTTATGTCTTCACATGGTGGAAAGAGACAGAATCTAGTGTCTTTTCCTTTTCTTATAAGGGCACTAATTCCATCATAAGGGCCCCATCCCCATATCTTCATCTAACCTTAATTATCTTTCAACCCTCTCACCCCAAATAACATCTAATTGGAGATTAGAGTTTCAATGTATAAATTTTGTGGGGACACAAACATTCAGTGCATAGCAACCGCACAGTTTCATGGGGGGAGTGCTAAGAGTTAGATGAAGGCCTATAACAAATACATTTATTGATTGAGATCCATAAGTAGTGTGAACAATTATGCTGGTTTTCCTGGAACTGGGGTTTCCTGGGGCATGGGACACTGTGCTAAAACTGAGAGTTCATAAACACTCAGGATCTTAAATTACAGGCCATAAATTATGAGTTTGGTACACTAAGCAACACCTCAAAAGCACATATACAAAAAGACTTCAAATCTATTTCTTAGCAAACACATCAATTCAAAAAAATATTGAGTACCTCCTATTTGTCAGCAATATGCAGGAGATAAGATAGTAAGTAAAAAAACAAAAACAAAAACAGACTTGTGATTCTTTTTCCAAAGTCACTTAGAGATTAAGGGGAAACAATTATTATCAGGAAATAATGACACAAATATAAATAATTACAATAAGTGGAAATATATTTGCAACTGAAGCCTCCAAAGCTATAGGATCATTAGCAGGGGGATGTAACCCATCAGAATACTGGTTAGTCTTCCATTATCCCATTTCTACCTGTCTTTCTGAAGGGTAAACACCAAGCTGGGTTCTCAGGAGGAATAAAAATCTCTTATGCTTTCCCATACAGGGAAGGTAACATCCATGAGTAAAACGAGCCAGGAGCAAGATACAGTGGTAAAAACACCAGCTAGAAACATTCAACAGCATTTCAAAACAATACTTTAAATGAAATAAAACAAATTCACTGATTACTTCTTTTTAATCTGTTCTCTATTCAAACCTAAAAATATCCATGTTTCTTCCTCTAGCAAAAAGGCAGGCTTTTTTTTTTTTATGATTGAATCCCAAGTAGGGTCACTTATTGACATACAAAAAGCCCTCTTCTTTGGAAAAGGCCACCCCACCCCCCTACAAACACCTGAGCATCTATGCTTCCCATCACCACAACCCCTTTCCTGCCATAAAAAATCAGACCTGGTGGGAGGGGCATGCACCTGTCCCAAGCTGAATCTGTCAGATTCTCTCTCCATGGAATTTGAAACTTGATAGGTAAGACAGAGACCAGGACATTTTCAATCTGGACCAAACTTTCCCCCACTAATAAATGTTGTCTCACCTTCTGACCTTTCCAAACCTTGGTTGCTCAACTTTTACTTTAATTTTCAAAGATACCCTGATAAAGTCCCCAAATATTTTTTTGAAAATATTTTTTTCTTATTGATTTTAGAGAGAGAGGAAGGGGGGGGAGAGAGGGAGAGAAAGAGAGAGCTAGAAACACTGATGAGAGAGAACATCAATTGGGCGCCTCCTGCATGCCCTCACTGGGGATTGGGCCCACAACCTGGGGACCTGACCAGGAATTGAACCAGTGACCTCTTGGAGCATGGGTTGATGTTCAACCACTGAGCCACACGGGCTGGGCCCAAAATATTTTCTATTGTTCCTTCTTCACTGCCTCCTTTTGTTTAAGTTAAGCTGGTCAGAGTTAATTTTTGTTCCTTGCTGCCAAAATACCTTCAATAATACTCACTTTGTTCCCACCTGGACTGTTATAACATCTTACCTGGTCCTCAGATTCTTTGTATATCATCCCCTATGTTAATAAGCCCGCCTGCCAGATAAATGATCCTAACCTTAGTGGTGATTATGTACAACTCTGCTCAAAAGCCTTAAATGGCTCCCTATTGTCCAGAGATAAAATCCATGTTCCTTAGCCAACTCTAACTTCCAATTTTATTTCCTACAACTGTTCTTTATGAATCCTGCTCTGGAGCAAACCCAAGCATCTCATGGTCTCCTGCTATAAAGCCTTATGATATCTCTTCCTGGCTTTTGTTCCTACATTTTCAACCACTGGGAAAGCAGTACTAGCTGTTATTTCTGGCTGCTTCCATTTCATGGTAATAGATCTTTCTCTTCCTGGCCAATAGGAGTACCTGTGGCTGCAGTGATTCCTTCAGGGATGGGCACATGACTCAAGCTCAACCAATCAGATGCCTTCTCTGGAAATGTTTTCTTACAGCTAGAGGAGATAATTGTTTCTCTTGACCTAAGGAGATACAGTGACAAAAGTATGTAAATTCAGAACTATTTTAGAAGACACTCTTCCCCAGCTCATGGTGTGGGGACAATGAGCCATAATAGAAAGGAACAGAAGAGAGGGAGGAAGGGAGGAAGGGAGGGAGAGAAGGGGGGGGAGAGAATGAGAAAGAAGATATAATTTGAGCCTGGATCTACACATGCTAGATAACAAGTACACCTCCAATTTTCCCAGTTGAACAGACCAATAAATCCTTTTCTTTTTGTTGAAGTTAATGAGAATTGGTTTTCTATCACTTAAAATCACAAATGTCTCAATTAGTATAAAGATTTTTTTCCCCCTAAATGATCACATGTTCAGACTTCCCAAAGCTAAGCACAGAGTTCACCTCCTCCCGAAGGGCTCACTGAGCTTCCAGCCTCCACTCCCTCCTTGGAACCCCCATCACATCCTCTGCACCTCCATTTCACCTTGTTATTATAGAACTTCTCTCTCTCTTTCTCTCTCTCTCTCTCTCTCTCTCTCTCTCTCTCTCTCTCACACACACACACACACACACACACACACACACCTTTTCCTTCGCTGGAGGGTAAACTCCTGAGGAACAGGGACTGTGTCTGTGTTGTTGCCACATGTCCTGCACCCCAAGCACAGCATCCAGCATATGGTAGGCGATCAGTGACCATTTGCTGAATAAAGAGGAGGAGGTTTTCATCTGGTCAGAGCTGGAGTCCTCAGCAGCATGGACAATGTCGCGGTGTGCTGGAGGACACCTCAGAACCATCAGGACAGAGTGAAATATGTCCTGGTCTAAATAGCAGTCTAAACGCTGCCCAGTCTCATAATGACACGTGACAGCCCTGTGTAAATTCAGCAGTAATAGTGTTTCACATCCTGCCACGAATTTCTGGGGTGGAAATGTGTGCCCCAGAAGGCTCAGCTCTGCAGCCGTCACTGTCCCGATGGTCATCCCTTTGCCCACAACTGCTAGGTCACTCTCTTGGTGGGGAAGACAACAATATATTTACCTCCTAACAGGCAAAGAAGAGCCACCAGATCAAGGAGGGTTTGGGTTCTTTCCTTTGTATAAATGATAGAGAGAACATAGGTTTTGATTTTCTAGCTCCTCGACCCATTTGTTTTCCAAATAGCTGTATAGAGTCCATTTTACAACCACAGGGAAATGACTGTAAGAAAAGTAGGAAGGAAAGAGTGAAAAGGAGAAAAGAAGAAAGAAACGTTCGAGCGAAGGAAAAGCCTGGGAAGGAGAGAAGGAGGGAGGACCAGGAGACCGGAGAGAGAAGCGCAGCGGCAGAGGAGCTTACATAACAGGACAAAATGGAGCCTGACCAGGGCAGGGCCCTTCAGGAAAGCTGGAGAGGGCGATGTGGGAGGGGATCCTCGTCAGTGCGACGAGAGAGAGAGAGTGACAAGATGGAGCGAGCCCAGAGCTGGTCAGCAGCTCCAGGGAAGGGGGGCGGTGAGAGGAGGCCCCTGCTGTGGTCTGGCACCAGGCCCTCCTTGGTGACATTGGAAAAGCAGGTCAGTTTCCGAGCTGCCTGGGAGATGAATGGTCAGCCAGGAAGAAGGGATGGGCAGGGCGGATGCTGAGTGAGAGGCTGACCTGATGCGGGACCCGGGAAAGGCGGCACTTCCCGAGTGCGGCAGGAAGAATGAAAGCCAGTTCTAGACAGCGCTGCCCAGGACACCTGTGCCCCAGGCTGGAAATGCAACGTATCTGTGATATCTGACATGGCAGCCGATCTCTGTGATGTCCCATGTCGCAGCGGCCCATCACCTGTGGCTACTGAGCACTTGAAATATGGATAGTGTGACTGAGGAACTGAATTTGCAATTACACTTTATTTTACTTAATTTAAATTTAAATAGCCACACATGGCTAGTGGCTGGCATGCTGGATAACTCAAGTCTAGGAACTGTGTGCATCACATTAAAAAAGGAATTGATTGCCAAGAGGAGCCAAAAGACTGCTTTCCAAAATGTCATCAGTGCATTTCAGGTTGGTACGCGGACAGGTGCATTAGGATGTTGCATGGGTTAGCTTCACTTTTAGAATTAAATTTGTTTATTTTCATGCATATTTGAAAAATGGAACTAGCACTATCAAACCCATTATTTCATAGATATCACTGCTTAGACAGAAACTGTGTTGGGATTTTATATCTCTAAAAAAAAAAATAGTCAACCCATAAATGAAAAGCACTATGTGAAAAATGTCACCAAGGGTTTACAGATATGACAAAAAGCAATGAATATATTTCATATAAATGGAATCATCCAATATGAGGCTTTTTGAGTCTGGCTTCTTTCAATTAACATAGTGTTTTCGGGGTTAATTCATGTTGGGCATGTATCAGTATTTCATTCCCTTATGGCTGAATAATACTCCATTGTATGGGTGGACCATATAAATTTATTCATGTACCTGGTGATGGACATTTTTGTTATTTATAACTTTTAGTTATTGTGAGTAGTGCTGCTATGTACATTCCGTGCAAGTTTTTGTTTGAATACCCCATTTTCATTCTTTGGGGTATATAACTAGGAATGGCATTATTTGGGGGTGATGGAAAAGTCCTGCAACCAGATAGTGGTGATGACTGAACAAGCACTGTGAACTTACTTACTGCCACCAAATTGTATACTTTTCAATGGTTAAAATGGTAAAAATTTATGTTATATGTATTTCACACAATAAAACTTTGTTTTTAAAAAAAGTAATGGCGAAATAAGTAGATGGCTGAATAGGCAGAGACTGAGCTGATTCAAATGATACAGTGAGTAGGTTTATCAGGGATCCCAGAGTATCCTTTCCCCCAAGAATCATTTCTACAACATCTCTGGCAGAAAGGTGAGCCTGACACCCACAGCACAAGAAAGAAAAGCAAAAATTAACAAGTGGGACCACATTCAACTTGCAGAGAAAACAGCAATAACAATAATAACATATACCAACAAAATAAAGAGGCAACCTCTGGAATGGGAGAAAAATCTTTGGAAACTACATATCAGATAAGGGACTAATATCCAAAATACATAAGAAACTCACAATTCAATAGCAAAAATGGGCAAAGGACTTGAATAGACTTTTTGCCAAAGGAGATATACAAATGGCCAGCAGGTATATGAACAGGTGCTCAGTGCCACTAATCACCAGGGAAAAGCAAATCAAAACCACCATGAGACATCACCTCACACCTGTCAGAATGGCTATTATAAAAAAGACAAGTGTTGGCAAGGATGTGAAGAAAAGGAAGACCAGGTGCACCGTTGGTAGGGATGTAAGTGGTGCAGCCATCCGCTTCTGGGTATGCCACCAAAGGAAATGAAAGAGGATCTTGAACAGACAGCTGCACTCCCCTGATCATTGTAGCATTATTCACAATGCTCAAGACATGGAAACAACCTAAGTGTCCATCTATAGATGAATGGATAAAGAAAATGTTAGATACACACACACACACACACACACACACACACACACACACACAGAGAGAGGAATAGTTTTCAGCCACAAAAAAGAAGGAAATCCTTCTATTTGGTATAACATGGATGGATCTTAAGGGTATAATACTTCGTGAAATAAGTCATACAAAGAAAGACAAATGCAGCATGATCTCACCCAAACAACAACAACAACAAAACAAAGAACAAAAATCAACCAAGCTCATAGATACAGAGAACAGAGTTCCCTGAGGCAGAGGGTGGAGGGGTGAGGGAAATGGGTGGAGGTGATTAAAAGATACAAATTTTTAGTTATAAACTAAATAAGTTACTGGATGTAATGTACCGCATAGTGACTACAGTTTATAATACTGTGTTGGAGATTTGAAAGTTGCTAAGAGAGTAATCCTAAAAATTCTCATCACAAGAAAAATATTTGTAACTAGGTCTAGATATTAACTAGACTCATTTGGTGATCATTTCCCAATATATACAAATGTCAAACATTCTGTTGTACACCTGAAACCAATCTAATGCTTTATGTTCATTATACCTCAATAAAAAATTATCATCTCATAGGGCTACTAGGAGTATTAAAAGAGCAATACCCACAAAGCACTTTGTGAAGAGCCTGAAACAGAGTTATTGAAAAATAAACATTAGTTATCATGTTATTAATGGGCACAATAAAAGGTGGAGTGGTCTGGGCCAAGGAAGAAATGCTATAGAATTCCATATCTAAAGGAAAGTAATAGCTGTACTGTTCAGCCAATGCCCATAGTAAGATTCTAAGGCAGAGAAATCAATGGACCTGAATGGTCTCCACAGAGGGTTTTAAGGTTATTTTATTTTATTTTTTTATCCTTACCCAAGGACTTTTTTTTCCATTTTTTGTCCAGATAGAGTGGGAGGGAGAGAGAGGAAGAGAGAGAGAGAAAAACATCGATGTGAAAGAGACACATCAAGTGGCTGCCACCCGCACGACCAACCAGAACTGGGGACAAACTGCAACCCAGGTACATGCCCTTAGCAGGAACCAAACCCGGGTCTTTCTCTGGACTGCAGGCAACGCTCTAACCGCTGAGCCAAACAGGCGAGGGCGATTTTAAGGTTATTTATCTAAACTGACAGAACTACCTACAATCACACTTGACCCCCACCACACATGCAGAACCCCTTCCTGACAGACAGCTGCCCATCTGATGGGAGGTGTCCAGTGTCTGCATGTTATCCCCCCCCTTCCTGGGAGGGCCCCTCTCACTGAGAGCTCTAAATGCTTAGCAAAGACTTCCTTTGTCTAAGAGTCGGAATTCTTTCCCTGGACCATTAACCCACTGCCAGCAAAGGAGACTAAGTCTATTATTTCCACATGGGAACATTTAAAACCCTGAGGATGTCCCTTGTGTCACCCTAGTCCTTCTACAGACATATTTCAGATGCGGGTGCTCCTTTCCATTCAAAAACACACTTGGCGATTCTTCTCTCTTCTCTCCAATCAGAATCGGAAATTTTCAAAACATTTTTGGAATAAAATCGGATTCCAAGAAACTTCATGCAAAGATTTACAGGCATTCGTTACAATGAGTTACGCAGTCTTGTATTTCAGGTCAAAGAAGAAATGGAAACACGTTTCTTATGTTTTCCCTCTGTATAGGAATGATTAATAATATTATCAAACCGGGGGGCCAAAATGTGTTAGGCACAGTGCTGGGTGCGTACATACGTTATCCCATTTCATACCTCAAGGGCTCTGCAACTAAGCTGCTAACACAATCAATTTCTAGAGTGTTCACATGTTTGAGAAATTGGGTCTGGTATCCCGGAAAGAAGCTCTGTTCTACGCTCCATTTGCACTTCACTCATAAAAACAGGAGCTATTTGATGTACACTGTCTCGGTCCCTCTTCTTAGCTTTTGCCTTTAACTAGGGGGTCGCGTTTGCATTCTCCAGCTCAACCCTCAAAGGCTCTCAGGCTGCTTAAAGTGCAGACAGCAGATCCTACTGTGTGGGCTTGAAGTTCAGGCACACATTTTTTCCCCATCTCTTCTTTGGGAGGGGTATTGTATTTCATCTGCAGGAGTTCTTTCTACTTGTTGCTGATTTTCAAAAGAAAAAAGAAAGGAAAAAAAATTACGAAACTCCATTATGTGATGGCCCTGGAATCAAGCGTGAGAATACAATTTATAACAGAGGCTCCTGAGAACCTAGGGTTTCAAGAGAGGTAGAAGATCATTCTTGGTCAAAAGACGATCCACGTCCACTGTTTATATGAAATCAGATACTAATTTCTTCTGGTTGAAGGACAGCCAGGTGTCAGAAATGCCAAGTCATCATTTTAAAGAATGGCAAGTCTCAGTATTTCTCTGCTTGACAGAATCATCTAGAAAGACAATAAAATTTGACAGAACTGCCAGTTTCCAACCTGCTGACAGCCAAACCCAGCAGATGTACCACCAACAAAGGCAGACCAAACCAGCCCAGCAGGGGCACCACTTGGCAAATGGACAGCCTGCCACCATATTGGTTTCTATTTCAGACAATAGAATTGCCCAACACTGTCTAATAGAGTTAACTCAACCAGCTGTGTGGCTGACAGGACTGCACCTGCTTACAGTATTAGGTCTGGCTTCTGAGCAACATGGTCTATTTGGGTTCTTCTCATTGTGCTAAAGTACAGTAGAAAATTTCCCGATATACCAAGTCTGAAACTAGCTTCCAATGCCTATGATCTTCTAGGGGAGAAGTTAAGCTCATCACAGATGTACAAATGGCCCAGAGGGAAAGGAGCTGGAACCTAAGGGGCTTTCAGACCCACAGCTGAAAGAGAAGTCAATGACATGAACTTGCCCTTAATGCCATGTTAGCTCCACCACCTGGATATGACAGTAGCAGTCAGACCAGCCCCCGGAGATGAAGAGCCTCAATTGGAAACTGAAGCATCACATTGCAAAGGCAGCTAAAGGGCACAAACAGCCAACAGCAACATCTCCCACATGAAGGGCAGTGCATATGTTTCCATTTGTTTGCATCCTATTGACTCTTCAGAGTCATAATACAGCAAGCTGAAGACGCTAAAGCTGACAGCAAAATATGACTCAGGAAAACAACTGGAATCAACTGGTTAAGAAACTCATCAAAATTGAGAGGTCTGGAATTGATTCTATTATCTTTAATAATGGCAACCCCCTTCCTTAGGAAGAATGGCAACTGGCCAAATGTTCTGATTAAAGTAGAAAATACATAGGAACAATTTTCTATGATGACAGCTTTACAGTCTGATTATTTATCAAGTCAATTGCTCCAATTTTTCTTTTATTGCCTATGTGGAAAGAGACAGCATAGTAGCATCCTATTCCTAAAACTTCTAGTAGGAGGAGAGATTTGCAACGAGCATTAAGCTCAATGCAATGTAATTCCTATTAATATCAGAAGTATGTCATCAATAGAGGCGATTTAAGTGGTGATGACAATACTGGGTTTAGAGTTACATTGTTAGGGTTTGGGAACAACCCCTGTAACTTGCTAGTCATGTAAACTAGGCTAAGTTGTTGCTTCTCTCCTTAAACCTCAACTTCCTCATCTGTTAAATGGAGATAATAGCAGCACCTACTTTGTGGAGTTGGTATGAGGATTAAATTAGTTAATTAATAAAAATAACTTAGCACAGTGTGCCGGGCACACTTGATAAACGTTGACTGTAGTAGAAGTGGTAATACCATTAGTTGCTATTATCAACATCTTTACTCTCTGAGGTTGTTGAAAGAGGTAAGACAATATCACACATCCCATCCTTTGCCACCTTTATCTTTGAGGCTTGGAAGCCTTAGAATTAGGTCAATGTGTTCGTGTGATCTTGATTATATCACATCACCTCTCTGAGCTGCATTATCTTTATCTGTTAAATGGGAATAATCTAATGTGACTCAGAACTGTTACAAGGACTAAAGGATATTTTGTATTTGAACCTTAAAAACTCTACATAATATTATTGTAGTAATGATTAATTATGGTTATGTAGAAGGAGAACCAGGCAAAATGATGGTCCTGTTAGCCACAGACCCTCCCACACAGCCCAAAGCCGCTTCATGCCGTAAGTCCTCGGGAAAAGTAAAAAGAGAAGTTTACATTCAAGTGCCACTCAACTTCTCAAGGGAACCAAGAGGTTGAGAATAGGAGCTTTTCATGCACCCTGAATGGGCAGACACTTATAAAACCAGATCTTCTTATTCCCTCCTTATTTTCAGATGCCTCCTGTTGGGAAGAAAGATGAAAACATTCAGGACTGAACAGCATGACTTAGGGAGCCAACACAATAACAGGACAAAGGCAATGTGTTTTTCCATTGTGTGGATTAACAGAGACACCTGGTTCCAGTAGGGAGCTGGCCCGTGATGCAGCTTTGATCAGGGATTGGCTCAACTCAACAAGAATCATCCACCCCTAGCTTTTCTTCCACCATCCTCACATTTTCATCTCTTCAAGATAATTCTCCCTCCGCCACCAGATCTCGAATGGAAGCTCTTCAAACATCTCCTCCAGCTTTAAGGGGATCATAATGGATTTGATCGCATAATATCTGAAAGGAATTATTCTCTTGAGGATTATGTAATTGATGTAAAGAAGTGACTAGCATCTTTGGCAGCCACTACTCCATGGCTTTTCTTGCCCTTCAAACACTCAACCATTCCTTCTGCCGAGGTAGTATTGTCTAACAGTCAGAGAGACCCAATCTGAGTCTACCATGATGATACTATTTTCTTTTATTTACTTACAAACACCAAAGTCTTTCCTATTTCCAGAACTTTGCACACTCTGTTCCCTTTGACTGGAGTGGCTTTCTCTGGTTCTTCAGCCTTCAGCTTTAAGACGACATGGCACCTCCACAGAGACAGACTCTCTCTTCACCCTATATAGAGAAGTGCTCTGCCCATTCTTAGTTTTCCATCTCAGTACCCATATAGGTCCTTCTCAGCAGCTATAATAAAGTGTAATTGTTTTATTTATTTGACTCCCTTCTCAGTTTTGTCTAAATCCCCTATTAGACTATAACCACACTCATGTTTTCATTGCTATTCTGTACCCTCTGCAGGACTTGACAGTGTACACTAGGTAAATTCTTCAAATGAATGGACAAATGCAGTTGTGACTCTTGCCCACCAATGATAAGACATTGAAGAGGTCCCTTTCCAGAGCCTCAATGTTCTCATTTATAAAATGAGGGTATCTTATAGGCAGTTAGAGCACTGGCCATAGCAGGCTCTGTTCCTCTATTGTATCAATTTTAAGATGCCCATTTTTTTTGTTGTTGTTGCATTTTAACCTTTTTGAAATAACACTTTATAATTGCTAGAGCCTTAGACTATATAAAATACATAACATCTCACTCTTAGGGCCCAAGTTCTTCATATATTAGAGCATTTCCTCTGGAAAGACATATGGCTCCAAGTGTCTGTCTATTGTTTAAGGTGCAAGTTAACATCACCACTAATGCGTTCCACTCCACAGCGTCACTGGCTCTCGCTTCCTCTCAAAGGACTGCCTCCTCCCCACTGTCTTAGGTAATAAGACCACATTTCTAAATTTCTAAAAATCTATTTTTCCTTCAGAAAGCTCAGGGAGTGCAAATAATTAAACACAGTTAAGCTATGCAGAGCGACCCTGCCATTGTTTATCCCAACTTCCTTGGTAATTCTGAGAATTGTATTATTATAGAAGCTAACATCCATCAGTCACTTTGCATGTGCCAGGCATGAGCTAATTGCTTTAGAGGCCTATTTAATTCTCATAAACTGCCCACTGTGAGTGGGGACCAGCATTATCTCCACTTTACGAATGATAGAAATGAGGTCCAGATGTATTTAGTTACCTGTTCCCACAGCTAATAAGTGGCAGAAGAAGTTAGAAACTGATTCCAAAACTTGTGGATTTACAGACTAGAATTCTCCAAAGGCTGCAAACATATTCATAGCACAAATTATGTCATTAAGGAGTTTTCTGTCTGGATGTAAAGGGTCATAGTTGTCTTGTGTAATACAATCTTTCTAAAACTTTTGCTTATAATACCCCTTGTTGGTCAAATATGGCTTTATTAAAGGCAACCATGATCATGTAAAGGGAATTATACATCAACTAATTAGCATAATATTACAGATTAGCTGCCAAATATGCATACTCATCAAAGTTCTTCTGGTTATAATTAGCAGAAATCAACTTGAACAAACTTACACCACTAAGGGACTCAGGTGAAGTTTGATCATGGCTCTCCATACCATAATTCTCTTAGTTCTATCTCACATGTGAGTCATCTTTATCCTCAGTCTGATTTCTTCTTCGGTAGAAATATGGCAGTAGAAATTCCACGCCTCCCATCTGCACACTTGTCATATATCAAATAGTCCTGAACTTCTATTAGATGAACTTCAAAAAATGAAATGGCACAAGGGACAGAAAACGCAGAAACTCCAGATACAACCTGTGTAAGCTCAGGGGTCTACCTTACTCCCCCGCTAAAACTCTCCAATAACACTTGAAATAAAACCTGAAACTTCACCATGATCCAAGACCCTACAGAATGTGGTCTCCTCCTAACACATGTCCCATGTGTCCATTCTGACCCTCTTGCTGTTCCTCAAACTGTCCAAGCAATTTCCCAACTCCAGTCCTTTGCACTCGCTGGCCCCCTATCCAGAACATTCTTCCATCGGACCTTCACATCACTTTCTTATTCACTTCATTCAGACATCTGCCAAAACTTCACCTTCTCAGCCAGTTCATCTAAAATAACCCCCTTTTCTTCTCTATCTCCTCATTCTGCCCTATTTTTTCCCAGCGCCTGTCAACATCAACTTGACATTATATTTTTTTCATTGACTTTTGGTCTCCCAACAGAATATGTCTGTTTTGCTCATCACTGTGTGTGTCTCATACCTGTAGTAGGTAGCAACATACCTACTACAGGTATGAGACACTCATTAAGTGCTGAATACATGAAAGTGTAAATGAATGAAAACAAATGCATGCATGAATGAATGGGAAAATGAATGAATGAGTTCCAGGCAATTAGTAGATGAACATGGGTAACAGGTGCCGGGGGACATTTTTATTGTTTGCTTTGTTTTGTTTGTCACCTAGTCGGCTGAAAACAAACACTTTCTCTCTGTCTTGTGTTCAAGGCTTAGAGTCTATTTAAGAAATACTCTGTTTTGAAAGCAAAAGATTTATTCAACTCAAGATCTGTAAATAGTTCAGGGGCATGATGGCTTCCTCCCCCATCTCCTATACTGAACAGTAGATATTTGCCAAAGCTTTGGCCTCCCTGCATCTCTGTGAATACAACATTTAAAAAATCAAGGCAGACAACTCCATTATGACCTGGCTTGCACCCAGTATCAAAATTAAGATTAACTTCCCTCTTCCTTTCTACCTTTTATTTTCCTTTCTTCTGCCTAATCAGAATTACTGAGACACCCCTGCTGACATTTTTGTTCAATTTTTTTGCATCCAATTAATATTCATTAGCCCTCCTCAGGGATGCACAGAGTCTGAAGGGATTCATTCTAAAACAATTTAAAGGGGGCTGATGACTATGCAATTGAGATTTTGACTATTCTCATGACAATTCTCCCAGGAAAGACCAGCTTCTCCTCTCTTCTCCGCTTGCTTTATTCTTGGCAGTGCCAAACATCCATCTCCGTGATACTGACAATAATAGTAATTGATATTGATAGTGAGAATAATAACATATTCAGAAAGGTTTTGTGGTTTCTAAAATGAATTACCCTCTATCACATTTTTGTGATAAATTAACTGAAAAGATAAGCAAATGATTCTTGCCCGCAATGGGAAGACCCCTGTATGTGCTTTATAATATGGGGAAACTTCCTAGGATCTCATGAAAACATACCTGGAGCCTCATCTTTCCCCGAGAGGCCAGAAAATCAGAGGATCTGTGCTAAAGTCAGAGAGGCACTCTTGATCCTGACTCTACTAGGTGACTCTGGGAAAGTCACTTTTATCTCTGAGATACTTTTCTCATGTGACAATGGGAATAATAATACCACCTATTTCATGGAGTTGTTGTGAGGATATAATAAGATAATGTACATAAAAATGCTTAACAAAGCATCTAGATCACAGCAAGCACTGTGATAGCTAGTATCATTATTCACTCACTCAACATATTCATTAACGTCTACGCTGTGCTAGGTACTGATGTACACAGATAAAATGAAGTTCATCACCATCATCCATCATCATCATCACATTATTATTATTCATCACAAAGGACCTAGAAGGAAAGAACTGATGTCGTGGAAGCAACACACCAAGGTCTGGGAGGGAAAAAAGTGTGGGGGAGCTCTTAGCATGCGCTTGCCATTAACTAGTCTGTCATTAGTGAAAAATGAACCCTGTGTCTCTTTGGCCTCGATTGCTTGATCAGTAACAAAGGACAGAGAAGTGATTTGTGATTCTGATGTTATAAAATGGAAAATAATTTGTTGCAACTAATAATATCTTTTACAAGTCTGAGCCAAATGTTATGAATTATTTATTTTAAAAATATAAATTACAGCAGAGTCACTGTCATCACTCACTGGCATTCTAATGTTTTCCTGAATGAAAAAAAATGGGCTGGAATTAGGGATCATGATAATATTGCACAAGAATCCAGAAACTTCCTTATGTACAAAAAAGAAAACTATTTTAAAAGTATTAATCTAGGCCCAGTTGGTGTGGCTCAGTGGTTGAGCGTCGACCCATGCACCAAGAAGTCGCTGGTTCAATTTTTGGTCGGGGCACGTGCCCAGGTTGTGGGCCCAATCCCCAGTGGGGGGCATGCAGGAGGTGGCCAGTCAATGTTTCTTTCATCAATGTTTCTCTCTCCCTCTCTCTCTCCTTTCCTGCTCTCAAAAATCAATAAAGAAAAAAAGTATTAGTATAAGTGATCTCTATCATCCCTTCCTGCTCAGATATCATGCAGTTCAATTCCAGATTATTGTACCCAACACAATCAATCTACAAATGAATAATATGAGACCCAGAAAAGGTTAGAGTCTTTCCAAAGATTACAGCCATATATAAGAGCAAAGTTTAGATTAGAACCCAATGTCCTAAATCTTAGTTTGGGTTCTCTGATGGTTAATTTGTTACGTCAACTTGACTGGGTCATGAGGTGCCTGGATGTTTGGTCAAACATTATTCTGAGTCTGTCTGTGAGGGTGTTTTAAGGTGAAATGAACATCTGAATCAGTAGATTGAGTAAAGCAGACTGCTCATCCCAATGGGGTGGGCCTCATCCAATCAGCTGAAGGCCTGATTAGAACAACAACAACAAAAATACCCCCCCCCGCCATGAGTAAGGGGGAATTCCTGCTACCTGACTTGGGGTGACTCACACCGAAACATAGGCCCTTGGGTCTCAAGGCCAACTCTTGGATTAGAACGTACACCATTGGTTTTCCTGGGTGTCCAGTTGGCTGACTGTAGCTCTTGGGACTTCTCAGACTACATTAATCACATGAGCCAATTCCTGAATAACTATTCTCCTCACCCCATTCTTTCCCTCTCTCCCTCTCGATTCTGTTTCTCTGGAGAATCCTGACTAATACAAGTTCTATTTCCACTATCACATAAAAACTTTCATGATGGCAAGGAACATGGCTTGCCTGAGAAGTACACCCACACCCATCTGGACCCAGTTTTCTATTCTTTTTGTCACTAAACTCATTCTTAATGCCCTCACATTCATGCACCTCTGTGTGGACATCAATTCCTGACTGTCCTGAACAATCAACTGAGCAAAAAGCCATATGTCCCCATGACTTTGTTACTTGAGGATATACCTTGAGTCTGAATGACAAACGGTTTCCCATAATTGAGGCAAGAACTCTCTGTACTCAACTGAATTCTCCACGAATAATGAGGTTTCCAGTTTGGCTGGTGGAAACACACACTATTCCTGGACCCACGTGAGTGCCAGGCACTGTTCCTTTCATCTTTGGGTGTGTTCTTTTCCCTGGCCCTGATTGGTTTCTTCATTCGCTTGTATTGATCAAGACTCAGCTTGAAAATCAAGAGGGACCGTAGGCAGATCTCCAGGGTTCTCCATTTGTGCAGATCACTTTCCTCAGGTACTGTTTTGTAAACTCTAGCTGCCCTTGTGTCCTAGACTCCTTTTCATCTGCTTAGTTCAGAGAGTCTTCCAGGATTTCCTTGGGTTCTCCATCTTTAAGTTCCAGCCTGGAAACTCTCTCAAGACAGTGAGCTGGGACATTCATGGGGCTCACGTAGTTTATTTCCTATCTTCTTTCACCTGATGTCCAGTGTCTTGAAAATCATCATGTCATATATGTTATATTTTTGCCTATTTTTTGATTGTGTTATTTAGTAAATTAGAATATATCCGGTCCCTGTTACTTGATCTTGGTCAAAAGTAGAAGCCTATATGATAAAATTTAAGGAAGATAAATATGACCATTAAACCTCTCAAACATACCCCTAGAAGTTAGAATTTATAAACTCCAAAGTTATTTTTAGAGCAAATATTAAAAATCCTAATATTGTAAAAAAAAAAAAATCAGATTAGAACCATATATTTTAAGTGGTAAACTAACATTTTCACGAATGAGCCCTAACAAGCAACATGGGTTCCTTCAGACTCCATCACTTGCCATTCATCTGACAGATTTCAGGATATTGCAAGAAATCTGGACACTCACCCCACCTCCAACCAGAACAAATATTTTCTTCCAGATTTAGAAGAACATCTGTAAATAAATCCAATCTGACAAGTGAAAACTCTCTTTGGGAAATTCAGTAACCTCATGCCTCCTGAAGAGGGGACAAGCATCTAGGCACACACAACTCTAATTTGCTCCTGTACATTGACAGGAGAAGTAGATTTATGACCTTGGGCCACATGAAAGGACCATTTAGTCCCAGATGACTTATCTCCCAGACACCTCCAGCTGAAACTTTGAAAGACTGTTTTATTTTGTTTTGAGAAAATGTGAGTTAAAGATTAGAGGTGCCTCTCCAATCCCACAGAGACTCTAGTCACAAAGCACCACAGACCATTACTTCTTTCTGTGCTTTTGCCAGGTGTTTGACCAGTAAAACTGCAAGCGTGTGGAAAGAGAGAGACCGAGTTGTCCACAGGTCTTACTGTACTGACTCAGTTGTAAAGAACCCCAGAGGGAAGATATCAAAACTTCCTGTCATCACTCATTCTGATATCTATCAACCAAGTTGTTGTTTTGGTAATTATTATAAATAATGATGATTATGATAAAACTAATAAAAGAAACACAAGCCATATTATGATACAATAAAATGCTTAAAGAGGTCACGGAGGTAATATGAATGAGTAAGTGGTCCAGGTGGGGACTAAGGTAAATTGGGCAGGTTCTTCTTGATCAAAAGGTCACTTCCCATATCCAGCTGACCATCTCCAGGTGGCAGGAAGCTTCCAGGACAAGATAGTGACATAAGATGCTCCTGAATTCACTTCCTCCCATGGACCCAGCGACCGCTACACTGAGAACGTTTGACACCCATGAGCTACCCATGGACAATCCCTGTGCAAGAAATCCAGAAACTAGCTGAGCAACTCCTGCACATCAGGTGAATGAGAAAACACCCACACCAAAATGAACAGAAAAGGCTGAGTCACACTCTCCATAAATGGCACTCTCAGCACAGCAACATACAATCGGGAGGGAATTCACAATGCCCCGGTTCTCCCTGAGGAGTGAGAGGTTTGCACCCAAATGCAGTACCCCAACATTCAGACTTCTGGGCGGGAATTTGAGATTATCATCAGTTCTTCATATTTTTCAAGATTAGCTAAAAAATATAGTTTTTCATGAAATCTTGCAACTTTGAAAACAACAAAACCATTCTGCGAGTCAGTAACAACTACAGGTCAATTTGCAAACTCTGAAAATAGCGTAATGGGGTTTAGCGCCAAACAAAACTGGATTTAAATTCTGGCTTCATTTTATATAAGCTGTATGGCTTTTGTCAAGTTAACTAACTTCTCTGGTCCTCAGTTTCCTCATCTGTAATATGAGTTATTATGATTTATAATTGACCTCCTGGTTGTCTACCCAGCATCCATTTCCCTCTTTCTCATTCTTAAGAGAAGTCATAAATGTTGAGACTAGATGGGCCTTTGGGGGAGCTTACCCCATCCCCAGTTCTAAGAGTAGGTCTGGTTCTGTTTAACCTAATCCTTTCTGCCTTCTCAATAATTGGGTCAGGAGTCCAGAATTAAGCCACTTAGTACATGGCATTTTCAAAATAGATGTCATTGGTGCAAACATAGGCATGGACCTAATTTGGCCACAAACAAAGAAAATAGCCCAGGTATTGCTGACAGCACACTTAAGGTTATAAAGGAAGCAGTCTGAGAATAAAATTGGCACTTCCAAAAGAGCAGAATCAAGAGATCACAGGAAAAACAATAACAAAAACAACAGAGAACTTGATCATACTGCACCTGAATTCCACCATACCTCTGGAACTCTAGTCAAATAGTTTAATTACAGAAATAAATTAGTTGACTATTACCTGCAGCAGAAACATTCAAACTCACACCTAAAGATTAAAGATAATGTATTTAAAGTGACTGGCACCAAGGAGGCACTTAATACATGGTAGGTTGTATCATTAGAGTGCTTTAACACTTCTATTACATCACATTTAAAAAATATATACATGCTTCCATAATATAACTTATGAAACTCGAAGTATCCCCCCACATAATGATGTATTAATTAAATTTAAAATGTATAATTTTTTAATTTTATTTACAGTGATAGAAATGAAAAGGAAATGAGCACAGGTCCCAGGAGAGCTGTCTCCATCATGCAGGAAACTGAGTGGTGTCTGTTATTCCTTGTGTTTGGAGAAGACTTAACCAAATGAAACATATCCTCAGGAATCTGGCTATGGGGATTTAGGTAAGAGTACACCAAATATCAGCAGATCAACTAATTAATTCACCAAACTTTGGGACTTGTGTAAAAATGTGGCTGGCCTCGCATGCCCAAGCAGAACCCAGCTAGCATCACCAGGATGAACAGCGACTCCTCCATCCCTGGGATCCGTCCAGCCTTTGAGGTGCCAGGAGCCTGCCTGCACAAGAACTCAGTCCCACCTGCGTGCAGGCAGCACTCACATGGAGGCAGGAGATAAGGAAGCAGAAAAGCAAGAGGGCAGAGGCAGAAGATAGGTGAAGAGGACCATTCTGGCTGTCTAGCTCCCACCTAGAAGGGATGACAGGGAGGGCTTCTGTCCTACATTTGAGGAGATGCATGGACAGACAATCTTATAGGACAGCAAACAAAAGACAGCTTGCAAATGAAGCAGCCCTGAGCACTTGCCCCTCAGGCTGGACCACATGCTCCTGTCTTGTGGTGGAAAGAATTTTTAACTTTGTTGTTTTGTGTGACATCAGATGTTTCCCAGACATGTCAAGAATGAAACAAAAGGTAGAAGTTTTCCTCTTCCTGAAGTATCACCTCCTCATCTCTCCAGATCCAAAGCTTGACTTACCATCCATACCATGGCTCCAGCCCAGTATGGTATTGGTTCCCTTTGACTCATAGTACTCCTGCTCTGATGACTTGCCTGGCAGTTCATCCTGTGATAAATTTCACTTTCCTACTAGGTTGAATTAAACCCAGGTAGGTTAGCAATGGCCCTAGACTGTAGATCTTTAGAAGGTCCATAATACCTATCACAATGTCTAGCATATAACAGATACTGTACAGGCATCCACCTGGCTCGATAATACAACCAAAATTGGGATAGGAAGTTTCCATGGGGGGAAAGGTAACTGAAGACTCCCCAGTAGTCTTCTCCCCGCTTGGGTATTATTCACCAATTAATGTGAAATTCCTCATGGTTTGAATCTCGTCCTTCCTTTGATTCTTCATTCTTCCCTATGTGATCTCACCCAATCCTGGGGCTTTAACTGTCATCAAGAAGCTCAAAACTTGGGCACTGTATTTTCAGTCTGACCTCAGACTCTTCTCTCCAATCGCCTACTTGTAATTTCCATATGGATGTCTCAAAAGCGTGTTCAGTTGAACATGTTTGCGACTTGATGTTCTTTGACTCACTCTCCTCCAATCTGTTTCTTCATCAGTTTTGTAAAAGGCACCACCATCTATTAAGCTGTACAAGTGAAAACTTATTGGTTATCATATCTTTTATTGCCTTATAGTCATCTATCAAGTCTCATTAATTTTACCTCTAAAACATGCAGTAAACCTATCGACTTCTCCCAAGTCACCGTCTTCTCTCTCCTAGACTGGTCCTGGTGCTTATACGTGAGCACCCTCTGCCTCTAATATACCATCTGTCAGCAGGCACCAGAGTAATAAAGAGGGTGCTTTCTTCTTTTTATCCTTTCCCAGAAGGGAGTTGCAGCAAATTATTAATATATGTCACCAACTTAATAAGTTTTAAAATAAAAACTTTCCTCATATTCAATCCTGGAGGAAATAGGTCAATGCATTTGTCAGTTAGGCATGCTGGTCTCCAAATCCAAAGACTTGCATCTGGATTAAGGCAAATGTGGACCATTCTTATGCTTTATGTATGACCCCAAAATGATCCAAACCACCTTTTCCTCAAGGTAAAGGCACGGCCAATTTCTGCTCCTTTCAGGTTGCCAGCATCAGGTTTCCACCATTTGTCAAGCAATTCATTGGATGCCAATTGGAAATGATTGACTTGCACTGCAGAGCTGGCATAAGGTGCTTTTGACTTCCAGCCAAAAAAGAGAGGGCTGTGTTCCAGGAGAGATGCCACAAACTGAGATGATGCTGAAGAGAGGCTGTTGACTTAGCTCTCAGGCTGAACACCCAGGGGACACAGCCCACTGCTCATGGGTCCAACAGGACACACAAGGGGACCAGCTCAAGCTATGCATCTGGTCCAGGGAAGGAGGAGAATTAACATCTGCAGGGTGCCAACTACATCCTAGATGCTAGGCTAAGTATATTGTATGCATTTAAGTGTTACAATCATCTTCTATAGTTACAATTCTCTCTGTTTTCAGTCAAGGAAATGAAGGCTCAAAGTAGTGAAGTAACTTGCCCAGGACAACCCAGATAAGGGGAGGGTTTGAATACAGCACTGTCCAAACCCAAATCCCACAAAGTCACAGAGTTTCATGACATGTGCTTTTGGTTTTCAGTGTGGCACAGGTCCCTGGAGTCTCTCACTACATATCTTTTTGAGGCTCAGCCTTTCCCTCTGTTCCTGAGTCCAGAGTCCTAATCAGATTTACAGCACAGACTCACACGATGGCTC
Organism: Molossus molossus; assembly: GCF_014108415.1. NCBI lineage: Eukaryota > Metazoa > Chordata > Mammalia > Chiroptera > Molossidae > Molossus > Molossus molossus. Next base: position 112,689,402 of record NW_023425366.1, on the reverse strand, counting down.
GGTCTCCTGAGTGCCTGGTGTCATTGCCAGAAATGTCTGTCCAGCATATGGTGATCCCACAGACAAATATTTGCAAAAAGTTATCACATTCACCCAGTTTTAACTCCAGTCAAGCTCAGAGAATCAGCTCAGCAGGCTCTTTTACTGGCGTTATAAAAGAACCAACAGTGATCATTCTGATCATCAAATAAAAACATGCCACCCAGGCTAGTGCATTCTTTTAGTGGGTCATTAAACCAGGAACTTTTTCTATGGTTATTTTAGAAACAAAGGCTGAAAGAAAATCAATGTAATTTGGGTATGAATTAAACTCCCTCTCACTTACATACTTTCCATCCCTTTCCTTCCAGTTGGGCTAATCATTTACAATATTGTTGCTTCTTAAAGCAGCAGCCTCGTCTCATAAATCAAGAGTTTATGTAAAACATGTAAGTGGTCAAGTCAGGTGTCATCAATTAAAGCCAAATAACTTCCCTTCAATATTAATGCATAATGCTCCCAGGAGATGGTCCTTCCTCACTCGTCTGGGCTCTAGATCTACTCGAGCACTTCTATTCGACTTGCAGTTCAGTAGCTTCTCCATGTCCTACTGCCCCCCCCCCACTAACATGGATGTGACAGGATATTTAGTTGCAATTCAGTTGTTAAAACATAAGACCAAAATACACTCCATTTCTCACTCCTGCCTGTGTACAGCTTGCAGTAGAACAGTGCGAGTTAAAGTAATAATAACGATGATGGCGATTATCATCCTAAAACAATAAAAAGGCAGTAATGACAGTTGTGAAATGCCTACCACCTGCCAGGTACAATGAGAAGTGTTATTCATGTATACTTTTATTTAATTCTGCTACAATAAAAAGGATGACTATAACACCCACATGCATGCACTTTAGGAGAAAAAAAAAACAACAACAAAAACCTAAGTACACAGTGATTTGTCACTTACACTTGGTCAGTGTGTGGCTAATTCAAAACCAATTCTGTCATATTACCCAGCTCCTGAATTCTCTATGCCACATTGCCTTTCTTCCCCCTGGCCATCTTTCTCCCAAGGTAATCCCTTGGCAAGAGGATTTAGATCTAAAAAACATCTACTTATCCCTTCTGTGATCTCCTCCTCAATAAGTGTCAAATGTGTTCCCTCCAGTACAGAACACACATGAATATACACACACATTTTATCAAGTCCAGTAACCATTTATAGGCTGCTTTCCATAGGCCAGGCTACGGGCTAAGAGGTAACTACTTTTCTTAGCCCCTTGTTTCACCTGTGGGAGCAGACCAGGAGGAATTAAGTAACTTGCCCAAAGTCTTAGACCTAGGAGAGTTCCGATCAGGGATTCAAACCAGGCAGTCTGGCTCCAGGGCCCACACTCCCAGACGTCAGGCACACTGCCTCCCAGGGGGCCCATCCACCAGTGGACTGGACAGATTCTTGGGAACTGGACAGAACAGCCTAGGTTCCACACCAGCAAGACAGGTAATGGTTTACCTGCACAGTTCTGGGAGTTGCCAGTGCTATGCTCTGTGCTTGGCGAAGGAACAGATGTTTAATAACTTTGCAGTAGCAAGGAGGAGGAGGTTACATAACATGGCTGAGCTATTTTTGAACTTTCGAAAATGCTGACTGCTCTTTTCAAAGTGCCTTCTGTAAAACCAGGAATGTTCAACGCGAAGACTATTTCTCCCTTTCCCCTACTTGATCTGTTCTGAAATCCCAGAAATGGAAACAGTCCACAGCAAGATCATGAACACGTCATCCGAGCGAGCTCTCCTTTGTACCGCTCCAGCTACACTGCAGCAAGTCACTGCTACAATACCCTGACTACACAAGCTCTGTGCACACGATTACAAGTAACACCCATGAGGACCACCAAGGGACACAGCCAGCTAGCCCTAAGATGTCCCCAGCTGGTCAGAGCGGGACCCCAGATCCTCTCGGTAACCAGCATGAAACCATCAGCTGTGGCTCCATCTGAAGCCATCTGAATCCTCCCTTCTACACAGTGAAGTCACGGAGCTATCTGTTTACTAGATGCTTTACAAAGAAAGACTTTAATCCAGTTGAAAATGTAACTTTTAAAGCCTGAAGTGAAAATCCCTAACTCCAGAGTCCCGAGCTCAACTGAGCAAGCTGAGGAGTCCAACTCAAGCTGAAGGTGGATCTGGGCTCTGCCTTTGGCCATCCAGACTGAAGATCCCTTCCTATCAGCAACCTGAATGTCCATCGAAGGGGGATGATGAAATAAAACACGGAACACTTGTACAACAGAATACAAAACAGTAACTGAGAGGGATATGCTAAAATGTTTTATTTCTTTTAAAATTTTTGACACACATGTGACAATGTAACTTTGGTTCTCTGTGGTTAAGTACGAAGGTGGGTATTTTATTGGACTCTGCACTTTTCTGTACTATTCTGCATTTTCAGTAATAAAAGAGTTGCTATCTGAGTTTGACTTTAAACGAATTTCCCCTATCCTCATCTGAGTCCATATTATTTGAGAAGCAAGGTTACAGAGGGCCAGCACAGGTCCGCTGGAGGATAGGAGTGATTTTTGGAGGATGGAAAGATATAGTGCTCTTAATCCTTTTCTTTTTCTTTGTTTATTGATTTTAGAGAGAGAGGAAGTGAAAGGGAGAGAGAGAACATTGATCGACCGACTCCTGCATGCTCCCCACTGGGGATCAGGCCAACAACCTGGGCGTGTGCCCTGACCAGGAATTGAACTGGTGATCTCTTGGTGCATGGGTCGATGCTCAGCCACTGAGCTGCAATGGCTGGACTTAATCTTTTTCCTAAAAACTGCCTTCTTTGGGTTCTTTCAAGCCCCAGTCCTTGCCTCGCCTTGGAAAGGTCCCAGTCTCTCCGGGGCGCGTTTAAGAAGCAGCAATAATGGGGAAACACAGTGAGGGGCCTTTGTTCGTGCCACATCCCAGCCTCTCCCACAAGGTGGGCACCACCGCGCTCCATAAATGGGAAACGTGTCATTCAGCACCGGGCAGTGGATGACGGCTTCCCACACCTGACACATTCCTTAGACGGGGCTGAAATGCCACCCACAAAAACTGCTGCACTCAAACACGTAACTCCCGGAAGGAGAAAAACAGCATTTCACAGCAGTAGGTTTTTTGGTTTTTTTTAGAAATGGAATTCAGGTGGTCACTGGAATGCGATTTGAATGTCTTGCCAATTATCCTCATAATTCCTTTTCCTGTATGTATTATATTTCGATTGCTCTAAAATTGAGTTATGTTTCCATCAAAATTATACATTTCTAAATATTCCAGCCACAGGGCACTTCTTGTAATAAAAAGTAGGGATTTATTAGCCCAGCCGTTGTCTTTGGGCTGGCAGCCCTCCTGCCTCTGTGAGAGGTTCCCTTTTCCTACTGATTTACCTCAGTTCCTTCCTGATATTTGGACAATTATTTAAAATGCTGAAAGTGGCAATGTAGAAACAAGATCGTTAAAGAGAGGAGGAGGAGAGGGAAAGGGGAAATTTCAGGAGACCATGATTTCTTAATTCAAGAGTTTTTTAGGATTATGTCAATTTTGTGCACGTATTACAGGCACACACACACATACACACACACCTCCAGCCCCAACCCAGAGACAAGTCCTGAGCTGTTGCAGATTCCAAATCTAAAACTTTCTAGAGACATTTGGAGTGACATGTTACTCTACTAATAATAAACCAAACGAGTCTGCTGACTGTAATTTCTGGTGACCAGAAACAACTGCACCCATCACTCTGACAGTCATGAAATAATTAGCAGGTGCTAGGCACTGTGCTAAGTAGCACTTTTCACGTGTGACCTCATTTCATCCTCACAAAACACCTAGAACACTGGTTCTCAATGCATGGTCCCCAGACCACAACTTCAGCATTACCCAAGAACTTGTCAGAATTACAGGTTCTTGGCATTCACCCAGAGCTTCTAAATGAGAGCCCCTGAGCATGGGGCCCAGCAATCTGATTTAACAAGCCCTCCCAGTGAGTCTCACGCATACTGGAGCTCAGAAACACTGCTAGAAAATAGATGCTGTTATCATTGCTTTGCAACAAATAGCTGAAGCCCAGAAAAGTAAAACGATTGTCCAAGTTATATAGAAAGTGGCTGAGACAAGATTTGAACCCTGCCGAGTCTAATTCCAGAGCCCAGTCCCTTAATCACGGTGCGACAAGGAAGGACATTATCTGAGCGATGCGCATGGGTTGAATGAGCGAACATCAGGCAAAAACATGCAAAATGGGTGTATGAGTGTGACTGTTTTCAGTCTCAACAGCTGAGTCAGAATGATGGGCCACAAAGAACAATGACACTTCTCAGAAACACAAAATTTAACTTAAACGTTCACCAAGATGGGAGCTGTTATATAAATTATGATACATCCATGTGACGGGACATAATGCAGCTTTAAAAGCATTTGCCAAGATTCCCAGTGACCTACAGAAATAAGACATAAGAAGGGAAGAAATTCAGATACATATTCAAAGAGAGATTCGGAGCACCAGCATGAGCAGTTTTCCCAAATGGTACCGTGTTGGTAAGAATGTGGGAAGTCAAGTGATTTCACAAATGGCTGGTGTGAATATAAATTGGTATAGGTACTTTGTAGGACAATCTGGTGACAGATATTTAAATTTTAAAAGGTACATGTTCTAGGACCGCCAAGTTCTACTTCTCAGAATCCACCCTGGAGAAATACCTGCACGCATACATGAAGAGACATGTAGGCTGATCAGCACTGCAGAGCAGTTTCTAATGGAGAAAACCTAAAACAACCTAAATTTCTATCATTGTGAAGGTTGGATAAATAAATCATGGTATGTTCCTATTGAAGAATGTACTGTGTAAGTTACAAAGAATGTAGATATTCATATATATATGTATATATATATGTTTACATATGTATATCTATATACACACATATCTATATATTCATACATGTGTGTGTAAAAATACATATATCTACATATATTCATACATGTGTATATATGCCCATATATCTACACATATATACATACTTAACATATGTCTATAGATAGGGAATTGATGGATGGATGGATAAATAAATAGTTTGATCGATCTCAAGTATAAGTTTCCATGGTATATTGTTGAGTTAATAACTAAGTTTCAGGAAACAAAGTACAAAGTTACCAAAAAACAAAAAGAGAGGAGAAGAGAGGACGAGGGAAGGGAAGCGCAGAATCAAATTAAAAAGTCCCATAAGCACATACAAATCAAATTCTTGATTTTCAGCAATGAATATGTATTGCTCTTAGTATTTAAACAAACAACAGCTACAACACAACTCTGATCCCAAGCAAAGAAAGACAAGCAAAGCGCCCTCTCTTACTGGTGCAGAGTGTGCGGTGGAGTCTCTGGCTTCTCCGTCTGCCCGTAGCAGCTGGCCTTGGCCTCAGGAATGTAGGAGAACCTCTCCAACATGGAAGACGCGGCGGTGGTCAGGATGCCCAGGCCGTCCCTTACTCTCGCCTCCAGGCTGTAGTCCCAGTCATCATAGGAGACTGAAATGAGTCCTGATGGAAACTCTTTGGGGATGAGCTCTGTGTTCCCAGAGACCAAGCTGGGGACAATCCAGAAGAAATCATACCCAGTGAGGCCAAGGGAGCGGGCTTCGCTCAGGATGAGCACAGCCTCATCTTTGGAACAGTAGAGCAAGATGACAGAAGAGTGGATCTTCTTCAGCTGGACTTGCGTCTTTGCATCCTCAAAGGAAGTGTCCAGGGTGATCACGTTCTGCATGTCCCAGCCCACAAAGCTGTTGTCCACCGTGGTCTTAATGAAGCTGATGAAGTCCCTGTAGCCAGGGTAGATGGTAGTCACCAGGGAGAAGACATGCCAGTCGTAATCCTGCATGATCTTCAGCATGACAATGGCTTGTTGCTGGATGGACGCTCCAAACTGGAAGAATGTAGACGTCGGATCCTGCCAACAGGTACAAAAAAGGAAAACAGGATGAGGCAGAAGGCAGTTTATATAGCACCATCTGTCTTTATCGGCTCAAAGAAGCACCTTCTTAGAAGTGAAGGAAAATAAATCACATATCTATTTGTTCTCAAACATTCCTGAGCACATACTATATGCCCCACCCTGGAACAGATACTGGAAATACAAAGGTGAGAGAGGTCCTAAACTTGGAGCCCACACTCTGGTACAGTGAAAAACATCTGTTATTTTTGCCATCCCATCATCTATTCTTATTTTCCTCTAGTTCATGCCATCCACCCCACTCCTTTGAGTCCATATGTTTCCAACAGAATGAACTCTCTCTGGCCTCCAGGCTCATAACTGGAAAATGAAGCTGTGACAAAACAACATAGACCACCTGGAGTCTGCTGTGCCTGAAGCCATTTACTCTGGACCTGCTGGTTTATAAGCCAACAAGTGCACTTGAGCCAATTTGAGTAGAATTTCTATCACTTGAATTCTAGACTCCTGTGTAACATGCAGCATAATAAATGCTGGGTGAACATCTATCTGCTCAATCAACAAATATTTGGTGAGCACCTAACTATGCAGCAATATCATTTAAGAGCTTGGAGAAATAATGATCTGTAAGGCAGACAAAGACATCGTCTCTGCCTCTGTAGGTCTGCTGGGAATTTGAGGAAGAGCAACTTCCTTAAACTGGAGGCTGAGAGAGACATAAGAGGATGTTGAAGGAGATCCTAGGTGTGAAGGAGGGGGAATAAGGGGACATTAAAGTCAGAGGAGCCCTGAGAATACATCTTGACTATTCCAGGAACTGGAGATAAATGCATTATGGTTTGTGAAATTGAGGGAATGAGAAGATATTGAAGAGCTTGGCAGGAATCCCATCACATATGGCCTCAGGGGTTATGTTCAGAGGCTTTAGCTTATTCTGAGCGTGGAGGGGGCTGCTGGATGCTCTTACACTGGAAAGTGGCATGGTAACATGTATTGAGTTGAAGAGCCTCTAATAGTCCTAACATCTCAAGTCTATGATCTAATCACGAGAATACATTTCCATTTAGAAAAGGCAGGTGATGCATACAGTTGTACAACATACAAATTACCTTGCTAGCCCTTAACTCGTCAAATCTCCATGATGATCCTATGAGGTTGGTATATTGGTAGTAGGCGAAAAAGAGGCTCACAGTTAGTACGTATCCACACTCAGGCTCTGATCCCACGTCCAGCTCCCTTTCCAATACAAACCACAGCATTCTTGGGATCACTGAAGATCTGTACATAGCAGATGCTTAAACCATAGTGCAAAAGTGCCAATGAAACAGAAGGTATGGCTCTGTGTTATAACAAAACAGGATGTGACAAATGCTGAGATGTATTTCTTGCTGGGAACTGGAAGAATTCTCAAAGGGTCCTTATCATATCACAGCCATGCATTCAGTTTGCGTTCTGTATTTACCATGTGCACTTAGCACAATCTCAGTGTACGAATATGGAGACTCTAGTGTGTGTGTGTGTGTATTAAGAGTGAGTGATTCCATTCATGTCTTTCAGAACAATACTTCATAGCTGTGTATCTCAACTCTTTGAACACGTCTGCAAAGTTTTTCCTACAGACTCTCACTGAACGCAAAGTTTTATCTGAATGGGCCAAAAGCTGTAGTTCTTCTAAATACTCCCCTTTTCCAAAGTGTATGGGTTAAGGGGATAATTTGAGTGCAGTGTGGCTTGAAGGAAGAGAGAAAAAACGGGAATAAATGCCTTCTGGGTCCCTTCCAACATTACAGTTCTATGAATTTTACCTAATTAAATCAATTAAAATGGGAAATAGATTTAAAGACATTAGATAATTATCGTTTTCCCTACAGTAGCTTTTGGAGAAATCTAATATTCTTTGATTGATTAATCATTTTAAATCATCCTCAACAAGAGTGTGAACTACCCAAGGGCAGAGATTTTGCTGTCCTCCTCTCTCTGTCCCCAGAACCTGGCAGAAGCCTCGGCACATGACACATCAGTTAATGGAGGGTGAGGAAATGCATGAGTGGATGAATGTGTGAATGTAGCCTACGAAGAACGTCCTTGGTTTAAACATAAAGTGAAGGGGGAGAATTCAGTATCTGAGGTTGTATTTTGTATGGCTCTTGAATGTCATGTCCAAAATATAAAACCTTTCAACATTATCACCCTACTGTCCTGAGGAACCACTCCCCCATCAAACACCCCACATTTAGTGTGTCCTTTATTGATAAGGAGGACAATACAGGAGCCCTATAAGCCTCATCAGGTGTCCACAGAACCTCATTAAATACCCAAAACAAAAAAAGGCAATAGCGTCAAGAACCCACTCACAGAAGAAAGCACGGAAATGAAGTCACAGGGCAGTTATATTCATCAACCACATGCACTGTCACGTGCCTTTTGGAGTGAGACTGACGAGTTCCAAACTTAATTACAAAAAAAAAAAAAAAAATGTAATAATTCCCAAGGAGCAAAGATGCCTCTGAGGAAGCCAGTCACCAGTTACATTATAACAACAAAAGGCAATGGGACCAGCTTCTTCTCACACTGAACATACAAGGAATGAAGAGAGTTCTTAGGAGGACATATGCTATGGGCACAGTTGGAACCTAATAAAAAAGGTCTCTGAGTCTGGCCGGTGTGGCTCAGTGGTTGAGCATCGATACATGCACCAAGAGGTTACCAGTTCCATTCCCGGTCAGGACACATGCCCAGGTTGTGGGCCTGATCCCTGGTGGGAGGCATGCAGGAGGCGGCCAATCAATGTTCTCTCATCATCGATGTTTCTATCTCTCTCTCCCTCTCCCTTCCTCTCTCTCTAAAATCAATAAAAGAAAAACCATTTTTAAGAAAAACGTCTCTGAGACAACCCACATACACACACTTCCTTGGGATAATTGGTATTGGCGAAGGTGAAGGTCAAACATGCCAGATGTAGGAGTTGAGGCACGAGGGACGCTCCAATGCCCTTGCTCCATTACTGTGAACTAGACATGACGAGTGTGCCTGTGAGCAGTGTTGTGCGCAAGGCGGAACTGTAAGCAAACAGTGTTTCTGGCTCTCCACATAAGGGAGGGTATGGCTGCACTGGGAACTTTATGAAGGAGAAAGATAATCATAGGGACAACAGTTCATTGACCAAGAGCTTGGCACAGGCCATCTGGAGAAGAATATGTGCAAGCTCCTTGCCTTGTGCCATCTCCAGCCCCTTTCTTGCGATACTTTAAGCCGAATCTCTCCTGTTACCCTCTGTGACCCTCATTAATATCTTCTACTTGGATGAATAGCCGTGTGATTTCTGGGGTCAGACTACCAAGGCACCAATATTATTGTGAAAACTCACTTAATTTTCTAAGCTTCAGTTTGCACATCTATACAATGGGTATGGCAATGGTAATAATTATACCAGCTAACACGCCAGAAGTGCTTACTCTATGACAGTTATGTGGTTTAACACCCCCAACCATCTTCCTAAACTGGTACTAACATTATCCCCATTTTACAGAATCAGAGGCAGAGTGACTTTTCCAGGGTTATACAGGTAGTGAATCAGGTTTACCTGCCTTCAAGATTCCAAGCTTTGCACCCTGGCATTATACTATAGGCAATGATAGCATTTCCTCATCAAGTTGTAAGAATTAAATATTCTCTCTGTATAGAAGCATCCATAACAGTATCCACCACATACCAAATGCTCAACAAATGTAAGTCACTGTGATTTCCCCATGGGTCAGGAATCTTAGTGTCTTACAAACGGGATTTATGTTACCTTCTCTCCTAAAGGGGTCATTCACACTCTGGACTTGAGCATCTCAACAACTCAACCTATGTATGGCTGCCTGATGCTTTAACCACACAAAGGCTCTACTCTGGGGTCACTAGGGGCCCCCTAGACCTGTCACATTATTTAGACTCTCTAGCCTACCCCTGTATGCACAGCAGTCAAACCTTGTAGATGAAATAGCATGGGTTCTGAGGTCTATCAATCCTGAGTTCAAGTCCTGGCCCTGCACTAACCAGCCATATGACTGTGGGTAACCACTTCATCTTTCTGCATCTGAGCTTCTTTGCCTAGAAAATGAGAATTGTGAGCACCACCTCGTGGAGTTGCTGTGAGGATGGAATAAATAGTAGGAGTAACAGGCTCATCTATCCGTGTGGACTCCAACAGCTTGGAGTCCTCTCCACATGCTCTGCCCTCTGGACCACATGGACACACCACCAGAACCTAGGGGGGTCCTTATCCTCCTTCAGAAACTTGGGTCTCCACTCTCCCTGCAAACCAGACCACCCACCCTGAGCCAAGGAGCCTGCCTGCAGAGAAGGCACTGCCCTTTGTCACAGTGATGAATAAGGCTTTGGAGAGAAACCATCACTCGTGTCCTTCATGCACCTCATGCAGTTACCTTACATCACTTTCACTTCCACTGACATCTGAAACAGACGTCAAGAACCACTGTGAACCCAAGGCGCTCTAATCCCCTCGGAAGGATGGAAGCGAGAGTTACTCGCCAAACAGAGACGCACAGTGAGGCTCTGAAGAGGCTCACATTCAGTGCTGGGTTTTTCGAAGGTGGTTTTATGGACTGGCAGGAGGTGATGGGGGAATTTGGCCACATTCCCAGGGCCCGGCAGCTGACATGCCAAATGGCCCTTTCTTGCAGGGCCCTGAATATTCTTCCTGCTTCCTGCCTGGGTAGCAGAGGCTGTCCCCCTGCACTAACCTCCTCTTGCAGTCACTCAGCCCATCTTTCCTGGGTTCTATAGCTCCGCCTCTGACCACCTCTGGCACCAGCTTCCTCAGCAGCGTGAAGCCGGGGGAGAGGAACAGATTTCAGACACCCACTTTGGTTCTGAAGCAAAAGCAGTTTTCCCCATGCTCACCGCTCTGCAGAACACAGAACAAACTGTTTTAAACACAGAGCGAGGGAGGCAGGGAGGTGTAGGATTCTGGGTGTCTGCTCTCAACTCTGTTTCAGTTCCACATGAAGTCTCACTCTAATGTTCTAGAATGTTCCAGAGCTTGACTGAGTCCTCAGGGTAGGACCTGTCTCTATGGGTATCAAAGCCTGATGTTTATTAGAGTCTAATACCAACTTTCATTTCGCTTACTCATTCCACAGAGGCTATAAAGGGCACCCACACCTATTATCTCTTTGATTCTGAGTCCCCAAGAGATGAGGTACTGCAAGTAGTTATAACATCCATGGATGGCATTTCATATAAAGACACAGGAGGAGAGTTTATGTGATTTCCCTAAAATCCACGTGGCCCTAAGCCGACAATGGCTCAGTTATTGCAAAATGTCACCCAGTGTTTCCTTATACAGAACAGAGGCTCTTGCTCATCCCTGGCTGCTCAAGAGAATCAATTGGAAAGTTATTTAAAAGCACCAACACTTGTGCCTCACACCAGTCCAATTGCAACTAAATTTCTATGAACTCCAACACTGATTTATTTGTTTTTCTCTGTCTCATCTCAATGGCAGGATGTTATTAAAGCCAGTGTCTTCAAAACCTAGCACAATGTCTGACACCCAGTAGGGGCCCAGTAAATATTTGGTGAGGAAATAGATGAGCAGGAAGCTCATCCCCAGGGAGACAAGAACTGGTCAACCCTGTCCCCATTTCCATAGCTTATTCTCCTTCTGCCTGCCAGTGTGAGTACCAAAAAAAAAAGGGATAATGATGCAAGTGGCCCAGCAGAGATCAAGACAAGCTTCTTGGGAATTTTCTTTCTTCTGTCAAAGGATTGCCTTGATGAGCCTTCATGTACTTTCTGCCACTCTTACTGTGTAGCACTGAGCTTTTAAACAGGTTTCATTTCAGTTTCCACAGATGAGATAAAAAGTAAATGTATCAAACTTGATAAGCTTGAGGATTCAGATGAATAACATTTTCACACACACATAAGCTGCATCTGACCTACAGGATAATTTCTGTCCCATCACCACCCACCCTCCTCCTCCTCCTCATCTACTACCATTACCATCATTATCTATCATCATCAACACCATTATTATCATTATCACCCATCATCATCATCATCAATCACATCTATCCATCCTCCTCCTCCTCCTCATCATCCACCACCACCATCATCATAATCATTCCCCATCATCATTATTATTATCCATCATCATCATCATCATCATCATCATCATCATCATCGATCACCACATCCATCCATCCTCCTTCTCCTACTCATCATCACCATCACCATCATCATGGTTATCATCACAGCTAACATTTATCGGGCATATCCAATATACAGTACAATGTAGAATGTAGTAAGGGGTTGTCTTATTATTATCCCTCAGAGAATGTAACTTGCCCAAACTCACATAGCTGGTACATGACAGAACCAGGATTCAAGACTAGGCAATCTCTATCTAGAATCTGGATGCTTAGCTACTGAAAAAGTGATCTCGGTGTGGAGAATAGGAAACATAAGTGTGTGTATGTGTGTGTGTGTGTGTGTGTGTGTGTGTGTGTTCAATAACCACCATTCAATCTTTCTTTAGGCACCCAACCAGAAAAGAAAATCCCCCAGAAATAGAAATCAATGTCAAAAATCTCTCGCCAATTGGCAATCAGTTTATGTAGGAGACAGGCTGAGAGGGGAAATCATCCTTGGGTGACATTTTCCAAAAGCACATCAGCTCCATCATCCACAAATGAACGTTTTATCATAAGCAACGTTCACTCATTGGACCATTTTATGACTGATGTTCTAGCCTTCATTTTCCTCCTATCAGGAAAGAAGAAGGGGTCTCTTCCCACCTTTACTACTGTATTTAACCACTATTCATGCTCAGAAGCATCTATTACTTCTTCGTCACCCCAAGGGTTTATTTCTTTTTTTTTCTACCTATTTTACCTACTCATGTTCAGACAGTCAGCAGTTCTCTCTAAAACTATGGAGTTCCTACCAGTCTCACCCTGCTCTCACCCATCTTTCACACTGCTAATGGATATATTTTTAATGTTCAAATGAGACCATTGTGTCCCCCTGCTTAATTTTTTCAGCAGCTCCTACAACCTTCAGGATAAAGTAGAAACACACAACAACCCCATGGCAGTTCGTGTTTTGGGCTCAGCATCCATCTCAGTACCTGAGAGAGGTCAGGTACTCCATAAACGTGTAACAAATTGAATTGCTGAGTGATCTAATGAAGCCAAGTAATGAGTGCTTAGAAGGAAAATCAAAAGAAGTGTTCATATTTTCCCCTGTCCATCATTTCTCCAAAACATATCAACTCCATCACCCACAAACACATTTCCACTCCAAGCAATCTCCACTTATTGGGCCATTTTATGATTTATGTTCTAAAATAGCTTCATAGCCCTGGCCAGTTTGGCTCAGCGGTTAGAGCGTCAGCCTGCGGTCCGGAGAGACCCGGGTTCGGTTCCCGCTAAGGGCACGTACTTTGGTTGCAGTTTGTCCCCGGCCTTGGTTGGTCGTGCGGGTGGCAGCCACTCGATGTGTCCCTTCACGTCGATGTTTCTCTCTCTCTCTCCCTTCCTCTCCCTCCCTCCCACTCTATCTGTACAAAAAAATGGAAAAAATATCCTCGGGTGAGGATTAAAAAAAAATAATAATAAAAATAAAAATAAAATAGCTTCATACACCTTGGCTCTGCTCTCTCTTCAAATGAGAAGTTTAATCTTAAGTTTCTGGTGACTGTTGGGTTCCCAGCTAGGGTAGATATCCAAGATGGCCGGAGTGCTCTAATTCAGAAACCAAAGAGGAGCACCAATCTTAACTCAAAGTCCATGTACTAGTCTCTCAGAACAGGGTAGAGGGGATAGATATTAAGTGATAAAATTTCTAAGAAGAGCTCTATAATTTGGGGAGCATGGAATGAAGCCATGTAGAGCTACTAAGCCTTCAACCACATCTGACCCTCGGCTTCCAACATAGCACCGACTGGCCACATGTGACTATTTAAATATAAATTTAAATATCTGGTTTCTCAATCACACTAGCCACATTTCAAAAGCTCAATAGTCTTTAAACGTTAAAGCTGATGCTCCCCTACCCTTGCCAGCCTCAGCTGTAAAGATGCCAATTCAGTTGGTCTGGGACAGGGTCCAGAATTTTTTTATTCTCTCAGTGAGTGTAATGTGTAGCCAGGGTTGAAAACACTAATCCGAACCTTCAGTATCCAACCCTGTAGCTGTGCATCAGCTCACTTAGGGAATGTTTTATGCTCACAGATTTTTAGGCTCCAAGCCATCTGCACTGAATCAGAATCTCCATTAAGGAGCCCTAGAATATGTATTCTCCCCAGAACATGCTGATGGAAAGCAAGATGTGGTACAGCTAAGTCCAACTTCCCCATTTTCTAGGTGAGGAAACTGAGGCCCCTGAACCTTGGATGACTTACTCCAAATCAGTGGTACCACATGAATAGACACAGGGCCTCTCACCTTCTAATTTGGTACTTTCTTTGCTGTGTCATGATGCCATAAGGTATGAAATGATTTCTACAAGGAACAGGGGGGGTTGTAGGAGGACATGGGCTTTGCTGACAGTTCGCCTGGGATCTGCTTGTTACCACAAGTGAGTTATTTAACTTACATCTCTGTTTCCCCATCTGAAAAATTGGAATAATAGTAACAGCCACCACCTTAAAGGATTGCTGTGCATATTTTTAGAGATAACGCACATAACAGCACTTGGCATATAGAAGGTGTTCGGTCAGGTTGAGTTGACGTAATAATGGAGATGATGGTAGTAGCCTTGACCGTCAAGCCCCACGACCCACATCCATCACGGACTTCTCAGTGTCCCACTTCCTACTTATTCCTCCCCTTCTCAGTTGCCGGCATCTTTGTCTTTACCTCTCATCCCTCAGCCCTGACTTGTGTGTGGTTGCCTAGTTACTGAGAGGCATGCATCTCGCCTGCCCCTAAGACTAGAATTCTGGAGGGTAGGGCACCATGTTGATCTGAGTCCTTCTCAAAACCTTGCATGGCACTGGGCCACTGCCTTGGGAATGAAACTAGGAATAGCATTCTGAGTCTGCAAGTCTGCCAGTGGGCAGAAAGGGAGATCAGTGTTTTATGTATTTGAATGAACCTGCCAGATGTGTTGCTCTAGAAAGAAACATTTCATCTATTGATTGCCTTCCATTCAGTCAATACATTTAACAAACTCCAGTTATAGGCCAGGTGTTGTTCAGGGGAAGTGAATCTAAGGAAGAAGGCTACCAAAGTAAAGGTTCCTGAATGAAGTTTTCATTCTTATGGTAAGGAGATAAACAAGGAAGGAGATCAATACATAGACTGGTTTCCAGGAAAGCAGATGAGCAATAGTTCAGGAGTGGCGTGGACAGCAGAGGAACTTCATTTCAGATCACCTGGTCAGCTACACTGGCGCTAATTAAAAGAATGTCAAGGAAAAGTCAGCCAAGAAAAGCTGAGGGGTGGGGTGTGGGTAAGGAAAACCATCCAAGCAGAAGGAACAGCATGTGCAAAGGTAGGAAAGGGTTAGCAAGTTCAGGGAACAGAAGGAAGGTCAGAACAGCTGATATTTAAAGGAAAGTGGTGAAATATAAGTTTGGACAGTAATCAGAGGCCATATCACACAGCAAGTGTCCTGTAGATCATGGAAAGGGGTCTGGATTTCATTGCTAGGTCAATGTCATTCCAAACAACTCCCCTGTTAAAGGCACCCTTAGTGTCTCCCAGCAGAGAAGCTGGGAGGGGACCTGGAACTTGAGGCATGTTGGGGTTTCATGGGAGCCAGCCCTATTCTTCCCTTTGGAAATCTGATCTGTGCCCTGAGTGCAGCCTACATTGAAGATACTATAAAGCACATAACCGTGGCTAGATTGGTACCCTAACCTCAAATGGTAAGGCTGGAGCTCCTATGTCTACCTGGGCATTCCAGATCTTATCTCAGTTCATCATCCAGAGCCAAGCTCTCCCTCTAGAGAGAAATACAATGCTGGAGAAGAGAATGCACAAATGTATGGAGAGATGTATTTCTTGACTCCAGTTGCAACTAGTTTAGAATAGCCCAACATTCTCTGTATTCATCAGAACCACACAATGACTGATGGTCTTGGCCCCAGCCCTACTCTCTGGATCATTAGCAGAACTGGCCAAGAAGGAACCTGCTGAGATGCAGGCTCTTATTTCTACGCAAGGACATAGCAAAGGTGGAAGTTGGCTTCATCCAAGTGCTCCGTCAAGCTGCAGGTGAACATTCTAACTCAAGGCTTCCAAACAGGGTCATTAGCAATTACAGATTGCCTGAGGCTACACAAGAGCTTCATTTGTTCTTGCTGTGGTTACGTTTTATTTTATTTTATTTTTATACCCATCCCAACTGTGACTAAGCCACTGGCCTTGCTCTGTGTACCTGAAGCCATTTTTTTCAGATCTCTTTTCTTAGAGTAGCATGAACCTCCCTGAGCCACATCATAGGCATTTGTTATTATGACTGCTGATCATCCTTTCTTCCTTTACTGATAATAGTGAATTTTCACTGGAAGCCACCCTTTCTTCTCTCTCAGCCAAGCCAGCTGGCTCATCCAATCCCCACAATGTCAGCAATTAGTTCAAGGGTAGGAACATGTCCTAATCTGGTCCATTCAGACTGACTCCCAGGATGTGTGAAGAAAGCAAGTAGGAAAAGACCATTTCTCTTATTGTTAGGCTTGAATCTGGAAGGACGTTCAGCCAGAATTTCTGGCCATCACCCTGTCACCACCATGTACCATCCTGAGAAGGAAACCATCAAAGTCAAAGGCAAAGCTGAAAGATAGAGAGTTACGAAGTTCGAACACATCCTTGTTGAGCACCTTGTTCAAGCCACACCTGAAGCCAAGTACCCATGCTGTCATTGCACATCCTGATTAAGTATCCCTTTTTGTTTAAGCCAATTCAAATTAGCTTTTCTGTCACTGGCAACCAAAGATTCTTTGTGCCACTTTGGCTAGGGGAAATAAAACAGAGAATAACATGATTCATTCCTCACTCATCTTCCAAACTTAGATCAGAAGAATTCAAACTAAAGAGTGGTTCATTTCCCCCCGCCATCCTTGCCTTTTCTTATCCATGCTCCCCGCCCCCCCCGGGGCCAGATGCCTCCCTCCACAAATCTCCCTCTTCCCACATGAGCTCTTTATCTTTGCTTTTTTATTGTTGATTTTCCTTCAGTATGCTCCTGTGATTGGTTTCCTCTCAGAGTCCGACAGCCACAGTCTCCATGACCCAGACGAAAGACATGACAAGTTGCCACCAGTAATAATCATTTGTCATTAAGCTGTTGCAGTGAGAAGAGAAGGCAACCTGGTCCTGTTCATTAAGTCTCCGTCTCTGGCTGTCACAGTCAGAGGGGCTGCTTCTGGAGGAAGGGGGCAGCTGTTCTTTTGGAAAGAGAGTCTTGGGCGTTCCTGTAACACTTGCTAGGGGCAGGCCCTGCTGGTACACATTACGGTAGAAACATTACAGTAGAAACATCACAGTAGAAACATCCTCCTCAGAATGCCCCACTGTTCTCTAAGAAATGTCTACAGACAGCTCTGAGAGCTGAGCTTGCGGACAAAATTGCTTCTCCTTTTGGGAGTCTGTGTGTTCATGTTATTAAAGGCCCAAATGTTGGTGCCAAATAGCCAGAGGGTTCAAACCTCAGCTCTTACTCTTGCTAACCCGGGACCTTGGGCAACAACCTTAATACCTTCAACACACTATTTTTGTATTTTTAAAATGGAGGGAACATTAGTCTCTACTTGAAGGAGGTGGTTGTGACGGCGATAATGCATGGATTGCTCTCAGCACATCCCAAGAGCCTGATTAACGGGAGCCGGGGTTACTGGGGCTGCTGTTACCATGAAAGAATGAAGCACAATGATAACAGTGAAACCCAGAACACAACAGCCCACCAGCAGAGCATCAGTGCAAACACAACATTTCCCCTGTGGCTCTTCCCATACGTTTCTTAAATGTTCTAATAGCAACACATCACCATGTCTCCAAAGAGTTTGCATTGGGTGCCAGGCACGAGCCGAGAGCCGGTTCACAACTCGGCCCAGCGTTGAAAGGAAAAGTCCTGCATCCCTGGAACTCCTTTAATTCTGGGCAAACGGGAACCAGTCCTCAGCCAAGCAAAGAGCTTTGGGTGCATTTAATCCTCACACTGACCTTCCAGTGAAGCATTTCTGTCCCCATGTTACAGCTGAGGAAGTTGAGGCTTACATGGACGTGCTTCCTTACTTTAATGAACATAGGAAGCCCTGGGGGACCTTGTTCCTCTGCAGATACCACCCAGTGGGTCCAGGCTGGAGCACTGCCCACAGGCTTCCAGGTGGCACCTATGCACTGGTCCAGGGACCAAACTTTGAGGAGCAACGTTAAAGAAGCTCAGTGGCATGCCCAAGGTCACGTGCAACCTTTGGCAGAGCAGAGGTCCAGACCTAGGGGTCTGACCCCACAGTAGCCTTCAGCCATGACACCAGGGGTCTCTTCCTTCCAGGGAGGAGTGGGGAGAGACACAGACAGCGTCTGTGGTCTGAAATCCTCACCTCTGTGTGTTTCTATTGGGCCTCCTGGCCTATGACAGCCCCGTGTCACAGCCTATCAGTACTGTCGTCTTATCCAACAGAGTGCTTTCGGGAGAGACTGTGAGTCAGACACACTGCACTGCGTGGAAGGGAAGGAGCAGCCCCACTTCTGGGAGAAAGCTGGAGTCCCCCAGGAACCTGGCGAGTTTGGGGAGGTAGCTGCCATTCAGAAGGTGCCCACCCCCATCTGCTGGGTGAGGAATGACTCCATGGGGAGCGAGCCCACCCTCTCCTTCATGTGGGCCCTGCTGCCGTCAAACCTGAGGAAGCAGCCGAGTCTCTTCGAGGCTCTGTGTTTTCATCTTCAAAATGGACCTAGTGGAACTCTTATTACCTGAAGAGACTTCGGGCATCGGTGACATGGGGGTGCACAGAACTCTGTGAACTACAAAGTGGGGTGTCACTGTACCAGGTCTTTGGGTACAAACAAGCACTGCCACCTCCTCTCTCCCCACCTCCCCATCTACCCCCATGGTGCTCCCAGAACACGCTGTCCAGGCCTCCATTGTGAATCTCATCAACAGGTATTTTAAGTGACAATTTAAAAATCTGTCTCCATGTGACTGGGTTAATGCTAGTTCATCTCTTCAGCAACAGCCCCCAGTCCAGCTCCTGGTACATGATGGAGCCCAGAACACATTGCCTGGAGGTATAAGAAAGCAAAGGAATGAAAGAATTAATGGACAAATGAATGAGTGACGTGGGTTGGAGGTATGACATAGTGAATGAATGAATGAATGAATGACTATTCAGTGAGAGCGGCTGAGTCAGGGGCACATCCATGTGGAAGCTCAGTGGCATGCCCAAGGTCACGTGCAGCCACGTGGAAAGTGGGGTCTAAGTGAGTGCTGTGTGGATGAGGGCGTGAGGCAAACAAAGGGAGCTGGGGGCAATTCTGAGTGTCTGAAGCACAGGAACCCTTTGCACCCCAAACTTGCATGATCTGAAGGCCAGAAACAAATACAGGATTTTAGGGGGATTAGGCTGGTGTTCCTGGCTGTCTGAACTCTTGCTACTTCCTCTCCAGAACTCAGATTCAGACAAAACCAGATTCAGACAAAAATAGTATCCCTCTCTACCCAAACCCAGGAATGAAACAGAGTCCATCGAGAACCTGTGTCCATGCTGCTGTCGGTGCTGACTCGGGACTCTCCTGGGCACGGACACTCTGTTGCCCTTCCCCAAATGACCTCACTCCAAGCCCCATTTCCTGCCTTCCCCTCCCAATTACATATCCTCAGCACAGACGAGACACGAGGCACAAAAGACCACGTGCTGTCTGACTTCATCAACATGGCACGTCCAGAACAGGCAAATCCATACCAACAGAAAGCAGATCAGTGGTTGCCGGGAGCTGGGGATGCCAGAGGAACGGGGAGTGACTGCTGATGGACATGGGTTTCCGCTGGGGTTCTGGAAATGGACAGTGGTTGCATAACACTGTGAATGTACTGAATGCCCCTGAATTGTACATGTTAATATGGTTACAATGGTGAACTTCAAGTGTATTTTATCACACTAAAAATGACAAAGAATAAGTAAATAAAGCAAGCAGGGCCTACAGCTGAGGCTGGCTGCTTCATCTAGGTTCCTTCAGTCTCGTAGCCCCTTGGTGGAAAGGGGGTACGGAACCCTTGGACCTCATGGTCACGTAGAAGGAAGGACCCCTGGGAGCCTGTAGGAGCATGCCGCCACTCATATTTTCCTGCTCTTCCTAGGTATCTGAAGTCCCCAAGCAGCCTAACAGTCATCAGTCACCCCCTGACCCCACAGAACCTAATGCTGGAACGGCTGTGACAACAGTCTGCTCTGGACAGGGCTCCGGAGCGGGCATGGCCCTTCCTGTTCTTTCACGTGTCAAACGGGATGCTGCAATTGCTTTGCCAGAGCAGACCCAGCAGAGTCACAGAAGGAGAGGCACACAGATTCCGGGGATGAGACATCTCTGTGTGCAAACCTCCATCCTGCCCTGTGCTCGCCTTGTGGTCTTGAGAAACTGACTCAACATTGTTAAACCTCCGTTTCCTCTGCTATGAGACAGGAACAGCAATTGCCACCCACCTCATGGATCAGAGGAGCTCATGCATACCACGCCTGACCCATTATTACATGCCAGTCACTGTTTCCACATTATCTCCTCTAATCATAGTACAACCCCGTAGAGTGGGCAGTATTAACGTCCAAGCAAATTCATTTGAATGTTGTTGGATTCCAAAGCCCTAGCTTGGCACCAATGGGCAATGCGCACCCTCCTCTTCATCAGTCTTAACCTGTTTGCTCCCTTTCATTGACCCAACGCTGGCTCCTATTGCACACATTCTAACGTGGCACAAAGCTCTCCACTTCCTCAGCACTGCGCTGGTCACCGCCAGCTTCTCTCTCTAGATGTAATGGCTCCAAAGAAGAAGTATGAGCCCTACACAAATACCAAGAGATTTAGCAAGCTAGTCTTCCCCCTTTTCCTTGGGGATAATATTCTGCTTGCAAATCACTTCCCCACGAAGCTAACAGATTATAATGTGTGTAGACTGAGGCACGCTAAGAGCTTTGGATGTATTCATCTCTCATGCTCTCAGAGACGAGTAGACCAATTATGGAATACAGCTGGTCCTTTGAACAGGGCCACACTAAACGCTCACCTGTGCATCTGTGGGTATGGTTCCCCCCGTCAAAAGGCTAACAACATCTGTTTGTTCTCTGCAGCAAGTATTAAGCCGAGATTCACTTGGAGCTCAGAAAAAGAGGAGGAATTAATGGTGATCGGAGTTGACTATCACAAGTGAACTCTTAGCACCAATTAGGAGGTAAACAAGGGGTGGGAAGGGAGTGATTTTCACAGAAAAATCGATGGTTTGAATGTTTTCCTGAGAAGTGACATAAAAGAGAAAGTGGAATGCCAGCCCCTGAGAAGGGTTCCAATTTACTATTTAATAGAGAAAAATAGTTGACAATGGTCCTGCTCAGCCCTGGTGCCTCCCAGTTGCAGCCACCCTCAGTGCTGGCTCCAGGCAGGGCCCAAGTAGCTGACGGGTCTTCGAGCTCAGGTGGTTTGTCTTCTCCAGCGTCGCTATACCAGAAGGAACTTCTTCAGGGTCTCAGAGGCAAGGGAAGTCCTGACACACATCACCCCCTGCCCTCCAGCCCCAAGGATGCCCCTCACCCTCAGATAGTTCATATTTGTTTCAACTCCCATGCGAAATTGATAGATGACTCTCTTTTTTCCCATTTTACACAAGAGAAACCTGAGACAGAAGGGTGGGGAGGGGTTGGGGAAGAGACGAGCCCAAGGGTTGGTCAATGCTTTCTGCCTCATTTTGTAGAGTACCACTGAAGCTGGTTCCAAAGCACTTAACACCTTTATGTTCCAAACAATTCATTTGATGTACTTATTATGTTTATTGTTTCCTCTCTGACTGTCCGTGATAGAATATGAGGAATATTTTGTTTGTTCGTTCATTGATGTATTCCAAGTATCTGTAACAGAGCCTGCTGTATAATGGAGCGTAGCACATATTTGTAAAATCAAATTGAAGACATTCAAATTGTTGGAAGAGAGAAAGTCAGCCAAGGAGAAAGTAGGGAAGGAGGGAGAAAGGAAGACAGAAGAAGGAAGGAAGGAAGGAAGGAAGGAAGGAAGGGAGGGAGGGAGGGAGGGAGGGAGGGAGGGAGGGAGGGAGGAAGGGAGGAAGGAAGGAAGACTGGGAGAGAAGTTGGAGAAACAGAAAAGGAGCAAAACAAGAAATAAGGGGCTAAGGTTTTCTACAGTTGATGAAAAGAATTCATTGAAGAATTTTAAGCAAAGATGTGACTTAATCAGATTTCTTTCTTCTGAAAGGACCACCCTGGCTAGAGCATGAACGGTGGAAGGAGGGGAAGACTAGAGGCAGGAAGAGCAGGTCAAGAGGCCACAGAAGCTATCCCAGAAAGGAGGAAAGACCTGAACTTGGATAGTCACAATGGAGATAAAGAAGAGGAGAAATATTCCAGAGATGCTTAGAAAATTGATTCTATTGGCGTTGGCAACCGATTGATGGGACTAGAGGGGATTTGGGGGTGTGGAGGGGGGAAGACTGGAGGACGATGGCCAGGTGGATGTGATATCACTTACAGAGGTGGAGAATGGGCGAGGAACCTTGCTTTCTTCCTACACTTGTATCCCTGGCACCTAGTACAGAACCTGACATACAGAGGTGGCTCAGTAAATGTCCATTAAATGAATGAGTGACCAAGGGGGACAAGCAGGCATGGGTAGGAAAAGGGAATGAGGCTTTGGATGAGCTGCGTATAAGACGTCCAGGTAGGGTTGCCCAGCAGGCAGCAGGAGATGCAGGTCTGAAGATGAGGAAGGAGGACAGGGCTGCAGTGTGAGAAGTAGGAGCTGTCCACCTGCAGGGGTTGCTGACAGCTGTGGCTGACATCTCCTAACACATGCAGGATGAGGAGAGCCTTGAGAACTTTCGGAAAACATGAGAAAATGTGGTCTAGCAGAGGGAAAGACACATGAAAAGGAGACAGAGAGGGCACACAGGAGAGGTACAAGGAGAAAGCAGGGGCACATGAAGGCTTAGAAGCAGAAGGGAGTAGAGAGCTTGAAGATGGAGGGGAGGGTGGGGGTGTCTGAAGTGTCCAGGAGGACAAGGAATGAAAGGGATGGCTGCACGGGGCAGTGAGAGGGTCACTGAGGCTCTCGCAGGACTCGGGGGGCACAGAAGCCAGACCCCAGGGATCCAGAGGAGTGAAGGAGACAAGGGAAGGGAAGCAGACAGTGGAAGATCCAACACTTTCTAACCAAACTGAGCTTCCTCTCAAACACAATGGTATTTTGAGGCAGAGAGAAGAGTCCCTGTGCTGTTGGGATCACACTGGGGCCAGCTCACTCCACCTGCCCCCTCCTTTCCCATTCCCATCTCCCCTCCTGTGCTGGCCAGAGAAACATGCCGAAGAGAACCCAGGAAGTCCTCATCCTCAGACAAGCCCCTACACGCGAAAGGACGACAAAGGGAACGTTTTCCTTTCTGTTTAATTCCAAAATACAGGCTCGCAATATGCCTTAGCGTTGAAGAATGGGGTTTCTTCATTCTTCACTCTGGACATCCCTTTATTTTTGCAGAGAAAATAGAAAAGCTAAATTGTGTTCTGCTCCCCAGAACATGAATGAAGTAAAGGTTGAGCACGGTCCGCTGACTGAGAGCCTCGCAGACACCCCCCGAGTGGAGATGGCTGCTGTTCGGTGCTCACACCCCCATCTTCCTGTGGCCGGCGCAGGGAGGGTCACCAACACTGTCTCATTTGAACGAGACCAGGAAACCAGAACACCTACGGGCCACTGAACACTCAGCTCATTAACAGCCCGCTCAGAGGCCTCTTTTTCTAAATCTCACTGACATGGTGATTGGACAATTCTGGCAGAAAACTGAACTCTTCATTCATTTAATCCCCTGCCAATAAAACTTTCAGGCCACAAATTGGAAAAACAGAAGCGCTACAGATACAAAAAACAAAAAGCCTGGGAATTTAATGAGCTTTTTGCCTCTAAATGACTCTGTCTGCCCAGCACTCATATTTTCTCCCCACTCAGATGAAATGCATCAATGAAGCGAGCCAGGCTGTGGGATGAGCCCCAGGTTTCATTATTGGTCAAAGTCCTCCCTTCTCCAGGTCATATCATGTTCATCATGTCTACGAGTGTTAAGATTACAGCAAGTGGAGGGAGATTTGCCCCTAGTGTTTTTTTTTCCTTTATTGATTTTTAGAGAGAGAGAGAGCTAAAAACATCAAAGAGAGAGAACATCAATTGGCTGCCTCCTGCATGCCCCCCACTGGGGATTGGGCCCACAATCTGGGCATGTGCCCTGACCAGGAATCGAACTGGCAACCTCTTGGTGCATGGGTCGATGCTCATCCACTGAGCCACACCGGCTGGGCTCCACAGTGATTTTCATGCAGATGGTGACAGTAACCTTGTGGTCGCCCTCCCCTGGGATCACGATGCACTCATTCTGCAGGCTGTCTGGCTGGGACTGGGGAAGAATTTGCTGTCACCCCTGTAAGCACTTCAAAAATCCTCGCAACCAGTGCCTGAGTCAGGAGAGGGTTGCATCCTCTTAACACCTGAATTTCTGTCCACTCTGGCACTGACCACTCAGTGTCAAATGGCTCTTGGGGCAAATACCAAAAACCACAGTGTGGCCTATAGATGCCCACAGGGTCAGGGCCCGGTTACCTCTGCAGGCTCATCTCAGACCACACACTGCCTTGCTTTCTCCCCATCTGCTGCAGTGACCTCTCAGCCCCCGTGCCCACCACAGTGCCTTTGCTTGTGTCGTTCCATTTCCCTCCTTCTCAGTCTCTTACGCATCCTTGATGTCGTTGCTGGATCATCGTGGTTTAAGGGCTGTGTTCCCGGACCTCCTTGATTAGGTGAATGTCCTCTTCTATGCTCTTCCTTGTATTTTCATAGCACTTAATGTGCTTGTTAGTTAACACTAAGTTCCCCCCTTATCCACAGGAAATCCCTTCCAAGACCCCAGTAGATGCCTGAAACCACAGACAGTACTAAATTCTATATACGCTATGTTTCTTCCTATACATACATATCTATGATAAAGTTTAATTTATAAATGAGGCACAGTACCGCATTAATAATAACACAATGAAACAACTATAACAATATACTGCATAAAAGCTAGGTGACTGTGGTCTGTCTCTCTCAAAATCTTACTGTACTGAACTCACCCTCCTTCCTCTTGTGATGGATGTGAGATGATACAGTGCCTACATGGTGGGATCAAGCACGATACACAGAATGACATGCAGCTTAAAACGTATGGATTGTTTATTTCTGAAATTTCCCATTTCATATTTTCAGACCGTGGCTGACCACGGGTAACTGAAACCACAGGAGGTGAAGCCACAGGTCGGGAGACGACTGTATAGACTCTTTTGAGCGTGTGTCCCCCACTGGAACATGGGGTCCATAGAGACAGAAACTATGTGTGATGTCTGATTTTGTTCTCCCTCCTTTGTTTCACTAATTACTGGGTCCCTAGCACACAGAGGGGCCTGATGCAGTTTCTGGTGTTGCTTTGGTTTACTGGCTCGTTTGGAGTGAGGTTAAGAGTCTTGCCCAAGTATGTCAGCATGCATTGCGGCCTCGAGACACACAGCTTCAAGGAGGACATTTAACACAGTCCCTCCCCACCTCCTACTAGAGCAAGCCAGGAAGCACAGTCGGTTACATGACCCTGGTCAGAAATGCCCAGCAGCGTGTGCATCATGCTAACAAATCTTGGCCAGGCATTGGATGAGGGTCCCTGACATTATTTCCATGTCGTTCCTTACAGCTGCTTGTGTCATCCCTGAAGGTTTTCTTGTTCAAGCTGGTGAGCAAGATGCAAAATGATTTTGGCAGAATCAGCACTCCTGGTTACTACCAGGTGAGCACAGAGGTCTGTGCCAGGCAAGTTCAGTGCTACAGGTAGACTTTGTTCAAATGTAGCTCATACCAAGGGGAGGAGTTTGAACAGAATCCACCATCCTGTCGACTTTGTGGTCTATCTATCGTTTTTGTTGTAGTTTGCTCATTTTAATTTCTAAATTTATTGTTTTAATCCTTACCTGAGGATATTTTTTCCATTGATTTTTAGATAAAGTGGGAGGGAGGGAGGGAGGGAGACAGAGCCATTGATTGGTTGCCTCCTGCATGACCAGGACTGGGGCCGGGAATCAAACCTGCCAAGGTATGAGTCTTTAACTGGGAATCAAACCCATGACTCTTTGGTCCATGGGCCGATGCTCTAATCACTAAGCCAAACCAGCCAGGGCTACTTTCTAAATTTTTAAACTTCTGCTTTTACCAACAAGCAACGTCATACCCATATTCAAAGCAAAGATGAGTAAAATCTCAGATTCTCGAGGGTTCTACATGAGTCTGGTGTATGAGGTGTGTGTCTTGGGAAAGACATTTCATTTCACTGATGCACAGAACCTTGGTTTCTTCACGGAATGACGCGCAGAGCCAGCTTTACCCACTTCCCAGAACTATACAAAGAAACAGATGTCAAGTATCACTTAACCGTGTTTTTCTTTAGTTAATTCATTCCTTCATCCTATTATTTATGCATCTCTGTGCTGAAGGCCGGGGATTCAGTGGTGAACAAAAACAGCCCTGGAAGCCGCACCCACAGAGCTTATGGTCTAGATGGGGAAGACAAGCACTCATCAAACAGCCACGCGAATGTAAAATTGCTATTGACATTTGTGTTTTAAAGGAAAAGTAGACGGTGCTTTCAGAACGCACAGTGAAGGGAATTGAACAACCTAGCTGGTCAGAAATGCTCTTGAGGAAGGGATCCTGGAACAGAAATGACCTGGGCAAGCAGGAGAAGAGGGAGCTCTGTGTGCAAAGGGAAGAGTAAGGGTCTGAAAGGAAGCCACTGGGGTAAGAGTGGGAGAGACCTGTTTTGTGCTTATAAAACATATTGTTATTCCTTTATATGTAGAGAACAGGCTATTGCCTTTCTCTCACCTCTTAGTTGCCCAGGGATCTTTTCACAGTTTCGAGTTAATCTCTTTCAATAATTCCCTGGCTGCTAATCAGAGAAAAGGTGCTAATTACCTTATTAGCACTATTTTGTTTCTCTGTGACCACAAAATGCTCTTAACTTCCTCCAACATGGGTATAGCATTGGCCTATCTCTCTGACTTGTGTGCGTCTTCTCGGCTAGGAGGAAGGAGACCCAGCACCACACCCTCGTTTTGCTCATGGGGAAGGCGAGGTAAGGAGCCGACCCACAGTGGTCAGCTCACAGAGGGTACATCCAGGATGGAACTGCAAGCCCAGGGCTGCTTCTGCCGCCATCTGCCCCATGGGCCACCCAAGAAGGAACGTGGTCTCTTACTTCTAAAAGTGTCCTCAGCCCTGGGGCCAGATACTGTGGTTTCCTTTAAGGAGCCTTCTTTTATATGACTCCCTTTGTGGAAACCCATTTCTCCCTGAAAGACATTATCAGGAGCAAAATTTCAATCTATACTTGTGATCTGCTTACACTGAGCAGCCAGAGTGGCAGAAATGGAATAAATATAAACCCCAGGAGGTAGCTTCCTAGCGGTAAGGAGGTTACTAGGATTATGCAATCACATCATGCCCAGAGAGGGGCCAGAATTTCAAACCAAGGAAAGTAGGCAAGGAATGGGGTATCCTCAACTCTTTGTGAATTGGGCAATTTCTCAACTAAAATGATGACCACTGACAACTGTGAAGGGCTCTTTGAACCCCTGGGCTTCTGTGAATCCCACCTGAGGACTGTTCTGTAGACATGGGCAGGAGAACATCACCTGAACCTCTTCCTGAAGGTTCTTGCAACCACATTCTAGGGTTCCAGAATGTCACATGGGTCACCCTCGTGAGCAATACTTGCCAATGAAGATCCTCCTCAAAGGAAAGGTTGGCTCATTTGTCATATTCTCTAGGTTATACTGGGAAGGAGGAATAGAGACTAAGTGCACTAGGATCCCAGCTCTGCTATCTCCAAGATGGGGGACCTGGAGCAAACTGCTTAACACCTCTGTGCCCTGATTTCCTCCACTATAAATGGAGATAACAACTATTCCTTCTGCACCAGAGACTATGAGCACTGAAGGTGGCCATGATGTAAAAGCACGTGGCACACAAAGAACTCCTCATACAGGTAGTTATTGTAATTGCCATCATATTTCATCCGCCCTGAACTGCTACCACACCCAGCTTCCTTGAATGCTGACTTGCCACAGAGTCATGGCTCCCCACATTGGGCAACACTGGGCCTCTAAAACCTCCTCTGTTGGAAAACCAGACTGTTAGTTACCAAAGTTATTACCGACTAACACTCATACCTATGAATGATGCCACACACACATTCATAGACATACACACAACACATACACACACACAAGTTCACCCCCCCATTCTATTTTTACTCATGGTCTCCTGGGACCCTAGTCCCATAGATTTTATCTGTATAGTAGACCCAAGGTGTGGCACAAGAATCTCTATTTTTAAAGCAGATTCTGCATCACCAGGTCCTCAAATTGGCTGTAGGAGGACAGACCCCATGGGATGGAAGAATCTTGCCAAAACAACTATTAAGAATTAGAGTAAGCTCTGGCTGGTTTGGCTCAGCAGTTAGAGTGTCGGCCCATGGACCAACGAGTTGTGGTTTCCATTCCCAGTCAAGAGCACACTCCAGGGTTGCAGGTTTAATCCCCGGCCCCTGTCGGGGTCATACAAGAGGCAACCAATTGATGTGTCCCTTTCACATTGATGTTTCTCTCTCTCCCTCCCTCCCTTCCACTCTATCTTTAAAAAAATCAATGGAAAAAATATCCTCCAGTGAGGATTAACAACAACAAAAAAGAATTAGAGTGAGCTTGGAAAAGAATGTTTGCACATACACTGTGTGTTAGGTGTCCATTGCTATCTTAACTTTCATACCAGATTGCAAGCTATTTGAGGTCAGAAATTAGAACTTGAATAGCTTCATACTTTCACCTTTCCCCAAGACACATAGAGTAGGTGCTTAATAAATATCTAAAGTGCCTTAATAGATTATAAGTCCATACAGATATGGCCTTGCTCATCATTGTATCACTTGTATGGGCAGACAGGAGGTGTTCAACAAAATATTTGTTGAATGAATTAATGATGACTGTAGAGGAGGAGTTATGGAACATGCACAAAAAGAGAATCGATGCTAATTTCTGTTAACACAGACAAATGTTTAACTTATGCCTCATAGCACATATTTTCACAATTGTCTTTCCACGAAGCCACTGAACACTGTTGGGAGCCTCTGCTCTGGTGTGGTCTGCCTCTATGCTGCCCCATGAGCATTTGTTTCCGTTCAAATGTGTGGTATTGGGTGTCATAAGGATGAGTAACCATCCAGATCAGAGAAATAGGCTGAATTTGCATTCATCCGCTGCAATTCAATGAAATCTGCCTCAAATGATTCAAAGCCCTTTTAAAAACATCTTCTCCAATGTCCTAAGAGACAAAAAGGCTAGCTTCATTTGCCCAACCCTGACCCACCCACCCATTCTCATCTCTGAACCTGTCGCTGTTTCTCCTCCTATTTCACCTCTTCATACATCCTCAAAATCCTCCAAGAAGAGCTCATAATGGGTTTGTGGGTTCCACCTGATTCTGAAAATCAAGTGTGGCTCTCAGGTTTGGGAATCCCTCCCATCTATTTGCAGAGCAAGTCTCCTTAGTATTTAAATATGCAACTGGAGCTCCAGTATGCGTTGTGTGAACTCTTCACCTGGGATGATGAATTCCGGTTCCGCTCCAATTTGTTATACAGGATTCCTGCTGTGCTAAAGCACGGAGCCCAGGGACTCTGCAGGGGATTGTTGATGGTGTCCTTATGGTTTTCTTCTTGTATTAATTATGAAAGTAGCACATTTCAACAAACCTGGGGATCCATCAAAGGCTTGTAATTCCAATTTTAACACTGGAGATGGTGTGGCTTTGGGGTTGGGACCCAGCTCAGCTGGCTCAGGTAGAGGACAGTAGAGCCTAATAGTACAGAATATGAGTTTGGCATAGTGCACTGCACACAGGAGGGGCTCAGTAAATAATGTCGCACAACAAATAATCCATTTCCATCAGTTGAATGAATTTTTTTTTATCCTCACCTGAGGACATTTTTCCATTTCGTTGTTCAGATAGAGTGGAAGGGAGAGAAAGAGAGAGAAACATCAACATTAATGGGACACATCGAGTGGCCGCCACCCGCACAACCCGACCAGGGCCGGGGACAAACTGCAACCAAGGTACATGCCGTTAGAGGGAACCGAACCCGGGTCTCTTGGGACCTCTGGCCAACGCTCTAACCACTGATCCTAACCGGTCAGGGCCAGTTGAATGAATATTGAGTGAAACGCATCACAGACACTGAGTTTATAACAACCCAGGAAAAAGTTAAATAGAAAGTAAGATACAATTTTGCAGGTGTAGCGTGGTCATTACTATATTAAACAAACAAATATTATACTATATACAATAATACAAGAAGGTTGTACACCACAAAATAAAATAGTGATTGTCCAGGGTTGGTGGCAGATGGATGCCATTACATTTTCTTCCTTTCCTTTTCCATATTGCCCAAATTTTCTGTAATTAACCTGTTTTCTTTATTTAAAAAATTAATTAATTTTACTTTAAAAAATAGATAGCCCAGTCCCAGCTGGGTTGCTCAATTGGTTGGAGCATCATTTGTACACCAAAAGGTTGAGGGTTCAATTCCTGGTCAGGACACATATCAAGGTTGCGGTTTCAATCCTGGTCAGAGCGTGTACGGGAGGCAGCCAATCAATGTTTCTCTCTAAATCGATGTTTCCCTCTCTTTCTCTCTCTCCCTTCTTCTCTCTCTCTAAAATCAATAAAAACATATACTTAGGTGGGGATTTAAACAACAAAAAAAGACAGCCTAGATGTGTATGGGGAACATATATGTATGTTGGAATCCACCAGTCCATCACTTATTAATTGTATGACTTGGGCCCAACATGTAACTTGCTTCGTTTCAATTTCTTGATTTATATACTAGAGATAATAACATCTGCTATTCAAATGAGTTGTTGTTATTGTTTTCATTTACA
Source organism: Molossus molossus (assembly GCF_014108415.1). Classification (NCBI taxonomy): domain Eukaryota; kingdom Metazoa; phylum Chordata; class Mammalia; order Chiroptera; family Molossidae; genus Molossus; species Molossus molossus. The sequence continues at coordinate 112,658,199 of NW_023425366.1, read as the reverse complement.
TAAGATACCCAGTGCAAAATGCTCAGCCCTGTAGTGCCTGATGTGTAATGAACACCTATTATTAGGTAGAGAAACACTTATTCATATGCTCATTTACTTAACGGCCCTTCATAAAGCTTCTTCTATGTACCAGGAACCACTGTCTCACTGAAGCTGAAGCTTGAATCACTAGGTACCATTCAGATGTCCATAATCCAATGGAAGGCCCATCTTGCAGATTGAGAATTCATCTAATGATATGGGGTCACTGGCAGAATGCAGAAGCAAAGAGTTTTCAATATTTGACATCATGGATGAACCATCAAAAACATTATGCTGAAAGAATCTAGCCACAAAAGAATGCACACTATATAATCACATTTATAATATAACATGACAGAAATTTTATATAAAGTTCAAAAACAAGAAACACTACTCTATGGTGACTGAATTCAGAATAGTGATTATCTTGGAAGCAAAAGAGAACTTTCTGGGACACTGGAAATCTTTTCAACATTTATATGCTTAATTGTACCCATCTGGATAATCCAGGATCATCTCTCCATCTCAAGGTCACAACTAAAAAGTCCCTTTTGCCATGTAAAGTAACATATTCCCAGATTCCAGAAATGAGGACATGGACATCTTTGGGAAGTCATTATCCTGTGTACCATACGATATTACTTAGCACGATGTCTTGCTTATATGTGCCAAAGAATGGTTAGTTGCTATGAAATTACTATTCTTATTATTACACCAGATTCAAAGAAGAAGGAAATGATAGAGCCTCTGGGGCTAGTAGGCATGCAAATCTGAAACAAATAAGCTACAAATCCTGAGGATGCTTACGTCTTAAAAATCTGCTCCAAAAGATGAACAAATCTAGAATTAGTTTCCATTTGAACAAGAGTTTCTAATAATGTTAGACTTTCTCACTAAATACTATCCATTGCAAAGTCAGATGCTGGCAGAATAAACACTGCCTGGTGTTTCAGCATTTCCATACCAACAGCTAGAATAGATTCCTCTCTAACCCCCTGTGCCATATCAACCAGCTGGTCTAGTCTGACTCATAAATGGCTATCGCCTGGTGGTGGGTGACGAGAGCTCAGTAAACCATTTGCAAAGAACTCCTAGCAACTGGTGGGGTAGAACCAAAAATGATCTCAAAAGTTGCCTCAACTTTATTAAAAGTTGTGTAGCTAGGAAGCCAGGATATTGAACACAAAGTATATTGAGCTGGGCTATGGAATGGAGGCTCTTTGGATGGATAGTAAACTTTCACTCCCTTACGCCCCACCTTTTACCAGACATTTCAATAGATTCTGACACTGCTTAACAACCCTCCCCACCCCAACACTTGAGGAGACTGTTGGCTCCATGAGAGCAAGGACCATACCTGGAAGTCAGCAGTCAATTTCCCATGGCTACTTTAGTGTCTGGTACAGTCAAGACCCAATTAAAAGTGTTGAATCAAAGAATAAATGGATGGATAGACAATCACTGATGGGAAGACAAGCAATCCAGTACCACAACCAAGGGTGGTATTTAGATTCCAAAGCAGGATTGGCAATTTATGCCCATGGGCCAAATCTACCATGCAGCCTCATTCCTTAAAGTATTGTCTGTGGCTGTTTCTTTGCTCCAACAGCAGAGCATGTGGCCTCTGTCTGCCAAACGTAAAATATTCACTATCTGGCCTTATGCCTTACAGTATATTATGGTAGTTCATCAGAATAATCTTGGGATCTTTTATATGCAGATTCCTAGGCCCAGTATCTATTTTTTTTTTTTTTTAGAGAGAGAAGAAAGAAAAGAGAGAGATAGAAACATCAATGAGTAAGAACATCAACTGGCTACCTCCCGCATGCCCCCCACTGGGGATCAGGCCCACAACCTGAGCATTTGCCCCAACCAGGAATTGAACAAATGACCTCTTGGTGCATTGGTCAACACTCAACCACTCAGCCACACCGGCCAGGCCTAAATTTTAACTAGTTTCCCAAAGTCTGAGAATCCCTGCACTGCAAGGGTGGTGATCTGATTTCACTAGAGCAGGGTTCTAAACATTTGGATTGAACCAGGATCACCAGAAGGCTTGTTAAAGCACGGATTGACAGGCTCTGCCCCCAGTTTCTGATTCAGCAGGACTTGTATGAAAATGTGCAGGTTTTGGTCATATTCCCAAAGAATGCTGATGCTGCTAGTCCAGGGACCACACCTAAGAACAACTTCATGGGGTTACCCAATGGTAATTACTGTTTTGAAGTCACGTGTGTTCTACATGTTAGCAGTAGATTCTGGGTTGAGTAGGTCCCATATTTTGAAGTTTGGGGTGAATTCTTCCTGCAACTCTGTGGCAATAAAGAATATGAACTAGAAATGCACTAGGAGGCTGAGGCAGCAAATTGACAGAAAGAAGGGCACTGAAATTCAGTTTCATACAGTGTTTCATCGCCTACAAAGTTGATCCTCATCTATTATCTCATTTAAATCCCAATACAACACTATGGGAAGGCAATGCTGTTCCCACATGATCTTCATCCCCATTTTTCGGGAGAAAGAATGAGGCTCAAAGGGGGTAAGTTCCTCCCTCCTCCCTTGCACTAATGAAAATCTCTCTAAGCCCTGTTTAGCTTCCTTCTTTCTTATCTCTGCTTATCTACCACTTCTCCTCTATTGGTCCTTTTACATTTGGCCTCAGCCATGCCCAAGTCTCTTAAAAATAAACTTTTTATAGCACCACATCCTCTCCCAGATGACAATGTGACCACTCAGCTTCCAGTTTCTGCCAAAGAGCAAGTGGCCCATGCCTTCCAGTGTGATTACTGTCTTTTCTGCCCAGAGAGCAGTCTGTCCTTTAGCTCCACATCCTCACCTTTCATTCACTTTTCAACTCACTCTGTGCTGTTCATAGTCCTCACCCCTCCACAGAAACAGTACTATGCCAGTGCTGTCCAATCAAAATACAATGCAATCCACATATATAATTTTACATTTTATTGTACAAACAAGTGGAATCAATGCTAACAGGGTATCTTATTCAACCCAATATATCCAAAATGTTATCATTTCAATGTGCAATCACTATAAAAGTGATCAATGAGATATTTTACATTCTTTCTCTTTCATAGTAAAGTGAAATCCAACGTGAATTTGACATGTAGAGCACAGCTCATAGTGGCATTACTTCCACTGCTCAGTAGTCACATGTGGTTAGTGGCCATCATATTGGACAGCGCAGGTCTCTATGCTCAAGATGATCTTTGGGTGGATATGTCCCACAAGCCTTTTCAGACCTGGAGTTACTGGATCTTTGGCTACTGACTATTACCTCTCTTTTCTCCTTGTCCACTGTTTTCTGAGAAACTTTTTTCTACTTGTCCTTCTCCTACATCCCTGATCTTTTCTTCTCATTGGGAGCTCTTCTTTCACTCACCTCTTAAAGAGTTGGTGTTCCGGCAGGTTCTGTGTTCTGTCCATTGGTCCTCTCTCAGTAGATTGGTTATTTGGAAATTTTATCCATTCTTTATGTTTTAACTACTGTATATGCTGATGGATCTCAATTCCATATCATTAGGCCTTCCCATTCCACTTGGCATCTATATCCAAATCTTTGGGCATTCATGATACCCTATTAGCCAACTGAACTCAACAGAGTCTAAAACTGACCTTATAATCCACCATCAGAACCTGCTCAGTGAATGACACACAGTCCATGGGACACCCAGACCAGAAATCCTAGACCAGTGGTTCTTGGCAGGAGGTGACTATGCCCCCAGGAGTCGTTTGGCAATGTCTAGAGACATATCTAATTCTCAAAGCTTCAAGGGAGGGGTGTAAATGGATAAAAACCAGGAATGCTGCTGAACATCTTATAATACACAAGAAAACTCCCCACAAGAAAGAATTATCTAGTGAAATTGGATCCTTCTCTTTTATCATACACAACAATCAACTCAAAATAGATTAAAGGCTTAATCATAAGACCTGAAATTGTAAAATTCCTAGAAAAAAACATAGGGGAAATACTTTAAGACATTGGTCTTGGCAGCGGTTTTTCAGATATGACACTGAAGCACAGGCAACAAAAAACAGAAACAGACTAGTAGGACTAAGCCAACCTAACAGCTTGTGTACAACAAAGGAAAAAACAACAAAAGAGAATGAAAAGGCAACCTCCACAATGAGAGAAAATATTTGCAATTGTATATCTGACAAAGGGTTAATTTCCAAAATATATTTAAAAATTTTACAACTAAATAACAACAAAACAAAAATAACCCATTTTTAAAAATGGGCTGAGGACCTGACTAAACATTGCTTCAAGGAAGACATTTCTCCAATGTCCAACAGGTATATAAAAAGGTTCTGAACAACACTAATTACCAGGGAAATGCAAATCAAAACCACAAGGAGATATCAGCTCACACCTGTAAGGATGGCTATTCTCACAAAAACAAAAGATAACAAGTGATGATGGGTTGTGTACTACAGGTGGGAATGTACATTGGTGCACCCACTATGGAAAACAACATGGAGGTTTTGCCAAAAAAAATTAAAAACAGAACTATCATATGATACAGCAATCCCACTTCTGGGGAATTGAACAAAATTCTTGAAATCGGGATCTCAAAGGGATATTCTCACTCCCATATTCATTTGTAGCCAAGGTAAGGAAACAACCCAAATTTCCATCAAAAAATGAGTGGGTAAAGAAAATGTGGCATTATATTCATATGATCAAATATTATTCAGCCTTAAACAGGTATAAATGTTGCCATTGTGTCAACATGGATGAACCTGTAGGATGTTATGCTAAGTGAAATAAACGAGACACAAAAGGACAATTACTGTATGGTACTGCTTAAATGAGAAATCTAAATAGTCAAACTCATAGAAGCAGAGAGGAGACTGGTGAATGCCAGGGGCTAGGGGAAGGAAATGGAATGGGGAGTTGCTGTTCAATGGGTATATTTACCTGTGGCAAGATGAGTAAATTCTAGAAATCTGTTGTAAAATACTATTACTATATTTAACAATACTGTATTGTACATTTAAAAACTTTTCAAGAGGGTAGATCTCATGTTCAGTGTTCTTACCATAATAATAATAAAATGATTATCTATCTGCCCTCTGGTATGGCTCAGTGGTTGAGCATCGCCAGGTTGAACATCACTGAGAGGTCACCTGTTCAACTTCCAGTCAGAGCACATGCCCATATTGTGGGCCAGATCCTCAGTGGGGGGCATGCAAGAGGCAGCCAATCAATGTTCTTTTTCATTGATGTTTCTATCTCTCTCTCCCTCTCCCTTCCTCTCTCTCTAAAATGAATAAAAAAGAAAAACTGAAAAAAGAATAAAAGAATTATCTAACTCAAAATGTCAAGAGTTTCACTGCTGAGAAATACTACTTCAAAGAGTAGCCCGTGGACTCACTGTATTAGCATCACACGGAACCTAATAGACGTACATATTCGTGAGTCCCACTCCAGACTTCCTGGACTACAGTCTATGAAGTAGGGCCCAAAACCAGTGTTTTCACAAGCTCTCTAGGTGGTTCTTATGCACTCTTAAGTTGGTGAATCATTGCTCTAGGTAGAGACAACCTTAATGTCAAAGACATCTTTTGAGTTCCTGTTTTGTGTCAAGCATCAGAAAAAAAGGAAGACAGAGAAAAGGAAGCTCAAATTCAAAGTTTGAGTGAGCACATGACTTCAGCTTTCAGGATCAAATTTCCTGGGCATTCAATGAATCACTTAACTCTCTTTTCCTCCTTTATTCCATTATTCCAGAAGAAATGAATTTGTAAAGTTCATGGTCCAAAGCAACAAGTACATGATGCACAATCTGCTTCTTAGTCCTGGAGCTTGGAGCTAATTTCTCCAAGTTTGAAACCAAGAAATAGAGTAGTGCTTGGTGCGTTGCCCATTAAAGAGAAATTGGAGTGGAAAGGAATGCAGGGAAATCCTCAAACCTTTTTACCCTATTACACTCAGTTTATATTTTAAAACATGAAAGTGCTCTTGAGACACGGAGATAAAGATATAAGCTGGATATAATAAGGAAAGAGGCCTTGAAGATTATTTAGGTTCAGTCAGCTGCTGGAGAGCCCTAGAAAGAATTAACTTCTCTAAAATCCACTTCTTTCTTTCTTTCTTTCTTTCTTTCTTTCTTTCTTTCTTTCTTTCTTTCTTTCTTCCTTCCTTCCTTCCTTCCTTCCTTCCTTCCTTCCTTCCTTCCTTCCTTCCTTCCTTTCTTTCTTTCTTTCTTTCTTTCTTTTTATCCTCACCTGAGGACATTTTTCAATATTTTGTTCAGATAGAGTGGGAGAGAGAGAGAGAGAAACATCAATGTGAAAGGGACACATCGAGTGGCTGTCACCCGCACGACCCAACTAGGGCCAGGACAAACTGCAACCAAGGTACACACCCTTAGTGGGAACCAAACCCGGGTCTCTCTGGACCACAGACCGATGCTCTAACTACTGAGAAAACCAGCCAGGGCTAGAATCCACTTCTGATTTTGCCTTAACTGACTGTCAATTTCAAAGAAAAATTATTCCAGTTCAATACATTTTTATTAAGCATCTCTGATGAGCCAGGCATGGAGCTAGGTACTGGGGATGAGAAAAACAAGTAGGAAAAGTCTTCAACCTTGGGAAGACAGGCTGGTGAACTCTCAATGAGAGAAGCATTGAGTGTATCAGGTGTGGGCCCTTCCCTCGAGAAACTAAGACCAGTTGGTCAGGAAGACAAACAGGTCTTGTAATTGCAGGACAATGTGGTAAATACTGAAGTATGTACAAGAGGATGTGGAATAACATTGAGATGAGAAGTTCATTCATTCTGGGAGATAAACTTTTTTATAAGAAGGCAAGGAGTTGAGTAGACAGACATTTGAGAGAGGCAAGACTGCAGGGAACAGAGGATAGGTTAGAAGTTATTTGAGAATCACGTGGGGTCAATGAAAGGTGACCATACATTTCTTGCCATCCTCCCTATTGACAGATGGGTTCTTTCTCCTCCTCTTGAACCTGGCTGGCTCTGTGACTATGTAACTAACGTAAAGTATCGGATAAAGAATGTACTGGATGGACTTAATATAAAAATGAAGATTTTTTTAAAGAATAAAAGCAGAGAACTTAAAGATAGATTAATAGAAAGTACTAAACCTGAAAAAAAAGGAAAAATTTTTTTAAATTAGCAAAGTCTAACACACCTGATTAACATGTGAAAGAAAAAGAAGGGGTTAGAAAAAATACTGAAGAATAATGGTTAAAAACTCCCACACTTGGTGAAAGATCTAAATTTACAAATTCAGAAAGCCCAGAGAACCCCAAACAGAAGAAATGTGACAAAAACCACACAAGGCACATCACAGTTAAACTGATGAAAATCAAAAGAAAAAAAATATCTTGAAACTAGCAAGAGAAAAATGGCAGGAGATAATGATCCAAAATTTTCAGTCTTAAGATTAGAAACTACAGAGTCAAGAAGACAGTGAAAACCATCTCTAAAGTGTTGGGGGGGAAAAAAACCAAAAACTAATCTCTATTTCATGAAAATGCCCCTCAAGAATGTATGCAAATTAAAGACTTTTCAAATAAAAGAAGACAAAGAGAATTCATGGCCTGGCTGGCCGGTGCTTCAAGAAATGTTACAGGAAGTTCTTCAGGCTGAAACCCAAATTTCTTCAGGAAAAATGAGTATTAAAAATGGTAACTATCGGTTTTGGAAAATGGCAGCAGAGTGAATGGAAGCTATACAGATGATCTCCTAAGACCAAATGGGAATTACAACTAAAATAAAGATAAATTGTGGGGGGAAAGCAACAGAAAAGTAGTGGGACAAAACCAAATAACCAGGGACACTGGTAGGATCTGCGGAGGCGCAAGAGGGTGGTAGGCTGGGAGCCCACGGACAGCAGCAGTCTTAGCTGTGAACAGTGCCCTCGGAGAAAAAAGACCGAGCCTGATCCACAGTGCAGAGGGCTGGAACAGAGCACTGAATTGGCTACAGCCACTCACCTGGGGCACTGGCAGAGGGGGCAGACTGGACTGGAACTCTGTGGGGACACCCGGGATTTAGAGTGCACTTAAAGATTTTGCTGAGTTGTGGCCACAAAGGATGGTGGCCAGCTTGCTCCTTCCAGAGCTGTGGGAAAAGCAGCAGCCCCTCCCTCTGAGATTCAGCCCCTTCCAGGTGAGGCAAAGAAATGCAAATTGAGGTTCATTAACAACCAGGATCTGTCCCACCTCTGGAAATCCTTTTAAGCAGAACACCAGGGCTACATTCCAAGGCCCTGAGTAACAGAGACTAACAGCCTTCAGGCAAAAAGCTAGAGGATAACTGAAACTTTCCTGGGCTTGTAAATCTACCCAGGAAAGTAAGACTTGACAGTGGTGTTTAACGTGGGCCCACCCAAGCGCATCCAAACCCAGTAGAGGGAGCCATAAACAGCAGAACACCAACACCCAGAGGGAAAATTTGGCAGGCTCCAAAACCCACTGAGATAGCCAAAATGGTGAAACAAAGAAACAAATCTCAAATGAAAGAACAAGAGAACTCTATTGAAGATGAGATAAATGAAATGCAGTTAAGCAAATTAGCAGAGGTAGAGTTAAGAGCCATGATCTTGAGGAAGCTCAACAGCATGAGTAAGAATATGAACACGATGAGTAAAGATATAGAAACATTAAAAATCAACCGAATGAAAATGAAGAATGACATAGCAAAAATAAAGAACACATTGAAAGGACTAACCAGCAGAGTAGAGGAAGCTGAGGACCAGATCAGTGAATTAGAAGACAGAGTAGAAAAAATCAGCCAATCAGAAAACCAAAAGGAAAAAACAATTAAAAAATAGCTTAAGAGAACTGTGGGACAACTGGAAACATAATAACATTTGCATCCTAGGAGTCCCCGAAGAAGAAGAAAATGGGCAAGGGTTAGAGAATATATTTGAAGAAATAGTGAAGACAATTTTTCTAACTTGATGAAGGAAGAAGGCATTCAAGTTCAAGAAGCACAGAGAGCCCCAAGTAAGAAGAACCTAAAAAGGCCCACACCAAGACACATAGTAATTAAAATGCCGAAAACTTAAAGACAAAGAGAGAATCCTAAATGCAGCAAGAGATAAGCAACAGGTTACCTACAAAGGAACCCCCATAAGGCTATCATCTGACTTCTCAACAGAAACACTACAGGCCAGAAGGGAATGGCATGAAGTAATCAAGGTCATGAAAAAACAAGGATCTGAATCCAAAACTACTCTATGCAGCAAAGCTATCATTCAAAATAGAAGGTCAAATAAAGAGCTTTTCAGACAAAAAAAAAAAAAAAAGAGGCTAAGGGAATATATTAGCACCAAACGAACACTGTAAGATATGTTAAAAGGACTGCTATAATTAGTAGAAGAAATAGGAAGAAAAGCATAACCACACTAAACAAAAATGGCAATGAATAAGTACATATCAATAATCACCTTAAATGTAAATGATTTGAATCCTCCGATAAAAAGACACAGAGTAGCTGACTAGATAAGAAATCATGACTCACATATATGTTGTTTACAAGAGACTCACCTCACAACAAAAGACTCACATAGGTTGAAAGTGAAGGGATGAAAAAAAATCTGTCAAGCAAATGAAAAGAAAAAAAAGCTGGGGTAGCAATACTCATATCTGATAAATTAGATTTCAAAATGAAGGCCATAACTAGAGACAAAGAACACCACTACATAATATTGAAAGAATCTATCTAACAGGAAGATATACATACGTTGGTAAACATATGTGAACCCAATATAGAAACACCAACATATATTAAAAATCTTCTGGAGGACTTCAACAGAGAATCAACAGCAATACAATCATAGCAGGGGACTTCAACACCCTACTGACATCACTAGATAGATCATCTAGACTAAAAATTAACAAAGAAATACAGACTCTAAATGAAGTGCTAGATCAAATGGATTTGATAGATATCTACAGAGAATTACACCCCAAAACTGTAGAATTCACATTCTTCTTAAGTGCACATGGGACATTCTCAAAGATAGACCACATGTTAGGGCACAAACTAAGTCTCTATGAGTTCAAGAAGATTGAAATCATATTAAGCATCTTCTCAGATCACAGTGGCATGAAACTAGAAATCAATTGCAACAAAACATACAAAGACATTGGAACACATGGAAGCTAAATAGCATGTTATTGAACAATAAATGGGTTACCATGGAGATCAAGGAGGAAATTAAAAACTTCCTGGAAACCAATGAAAATGAACAAACAACAACACAAAATCTATGGGATGCAGCAAAAGCAGTTCTGAGAGGGAAGTTCATAACACTACAACAGGCCTACCTCTAGAAAGAAGAAAAATTTCTAATAAATTATCTAACCTCACAACTTAAATAACTACAAAGCAAACAAAAATAAAACCCCAGAGCAAGTAGAAGGAAGGAAATCATAAAGATCAGAGCAGAAATAAATGACATGGAGACCAAAAAACAAATCAAAGGATCAATGAAACGAACAGCTGGTTCTTTGAAAAGATAAACAAGATTGATGGACCCTTGCTAGACTCACCAAGAAAAAAAGAGAGAGAACTCAAATACACAAAATCAGAAATAAAAGAGGAGAAACAATAACTGGCACCACAGAAATACAAAGGATTGTTAATAAATACTATGAACAATTATATGGCAACAAATTTGACAATCTAAGCAAAATGTACAAATTTCTAGAAACACACTTTCCCAAAACTCAACTGGGAAGAGATAGAAAACTTGAACAGACCAGTAACAACAAAGGAAATTGAAGATGTAATCATGACTCTCCCAGCAAAAAAAGCCCAGGCCCTGATGGCTTCATGGAGCAGTTTTACTGAACATTCAAAAAAGAACTAATACTCATTCTCCTCAAACTATTTCAAAAAATTTAAGAAGGAAGACTTCCAAACTTGTTTTATGAGGCCAGCAAAATTCTAATTCCAAAACCAGAAAAAGTCACTACAAAGAAAGAAAACTACAAGCCAATATCCCTGATGAACATAGATGCCAAAATCCTGAACAAAATACTAGCAAATCATATCCAGCAATACATAAAAAAAATTATTCACCATGACCAAGTGGAATTCATCCCAGGGATGCAAGGCTGCTACAATATTCGCAAATCAATAAATGTGATACACCACATGAACAAAATGAAAGACAAAAAATCATATGATCATATGAATAGATGCTGAAAAAGCATTTGACAAAATCCAGCACTCATTTCTGATAAAAACGCTCAGCAATGTGGGAATAGAGGGATCATATCTCTACATAATGAAGGCTATATATGAAAGACCTACAGCCAACATCATACTCAATGGGCAAAAACGAAAAGCAGTTCCCTTAAGAACAGGAGCAAGACGGGGATACCCACTTTTGCCATTCTTATTTAACATAGTACTGGAAGTCTTAGCCACAGCAATCAGACACGAAGAAAAAATAAAAGGGATCCAAATTGGAAAGGAGGAAGTGAAAATGTCATTATTCGCAGATGACATGATATTTTACATAGAAAACCCCAAAGACTCCATCAAAAATCTATTAGGCTTAATAAATGAATTTGGCAAAATAGCAAGATACAAAATTAACTTCCAGAATTTGATGGCATTCTTACATGCCAATGATGAACTCACAGAAAGAGAAACTAAGAAAATAATCCAATTTACCATCGTAGCAAAAAAATTTAAGATACCTAGGAATAATAATCAAAGAAAAAAAGGACCTATTTGCAGAAAACTACAGGTCATTGAAAAAATAAATAGAGGAAGATATAAAAAAGTGGAAGCACATACCTTGTTAGTGGATTGGAAGAATTAACATCATTAAAATGTCCATACTACCCAAAGCAATCTATAGGTTTAATGCAATCCCCATCAAAATACCAATGACATACTTTACAGAACTAGAACAAATACTTCAAAAGTTCATATGGAACCAAAAAAGATCTTGAATAGTCAGAGAAATCTTGCAAAAGAAGAACAAAGTTGGAGGGATCACATTACCAGATTTCAGGTTATACTACAAAGCCACTGTAATCAAAACAGCCTGGTACTGGCACAAGAACAAGCAGATAGATCAATGGAACAGAACAGAGAACCCAGAAATGGACCCAAAACATTATGCTCAATTAATATTCGACAAAGGTTGCAAGAGCATACAATGGAGTAAAGACAGCCTCTTTAATAAATGGTGTTGGGAAAATTGGACAGCTACATGCAAAAAAATGAAACTAGACCATCAACTTACACCAGAATAAACTCAAAATGGAGAAAAGACTTAAATGTCACTCATGAATCCATAAAAATCCTAGAAGAAAATGTAGGCAACAAAATTTCAGACATCATATGCAGCAGAATTTTTACTAATACATCACCTAAGGCAACAGAAACAAAGGAGAAAATGAACACATGGGACTACATCAATCTCAAAAGCTCTGCACAGCAAAAGAAACAACCACCAAAATGGAAAGGCAACCCACTCTATGGGAGAGCATAATAGCCAATGATACATCAGATTAGGGGTTAATTTCCAATATATATAGAGTGCTCATACAACTCACAAAAGGAAGACAAAGAGCCCAATTGAAAAATGGGCAGAGGAACTAAATAGACACCTCTCCAAACAGGACATACAAATGACCAAGAGACATATGAAGAAATGCTCAACATCACTAATCATTAGAGATACAAATTAAAACAACAATGAGGTATCACCTCACACCTGTCAGAATGGCCACCATCAACAAATCATCAAACAACAAGTGTGGGTGAGGTGTGGAGAAAAGGGGTCTCTAGTACACTGCTGGTGGGAATGCAGACGGGTGCAGCCTCTATGGAAAACAATATGGTGTTAGGTCAAAAAATTAAAAATTGAATTGCCATTTGATCCAGTGATCCCACTTCTAGGAATATTCCCTATGAAGCCTGACACACCAATCAGAAAGAATATATATACCTCCATGTTCATAGCAGCACTATTTACAATAGCTAAGATCTGGAAATGGCCCAAATGTCCGTCAGTAGATGAATGGATAAAAAAGCAGTGGTATATATACACAATGGAGTACTATGCAGCTGTAATAAAGGAAGAGCTCTTATCCTTTGAGACGATATGTAGGGACCTGGAAAGTATTATCCTAAATGAAACAAGCCAAACAGAGAAAGACAAGTATCATATGATCTCACTTATTTGTGGAATATAATGAACATAACAGTCTGAAGAACAGAGTAGTCCCAGAAATGTGGAAGTAGGGCACAGACTGACAATCCCCAGAAGAGGGGTAGGGAGGAGAAATAAACCACAGAACTTATACACATGTATGCATAACCAATGGACATTGACAACAAAGCTGGGGACAGGGCGAAGAGGGAGGGGGAGGAGGGTGTCAATGTGGGAAAAAGGAGAAACATCTGTAACAAAAATAAATAAATAAAATAATATAAATAAATTATTAATTAATTAATCTAAAAAAATGGTAACTATCCACAGCTGGTGTGGCTCATTGGTTGAGCATCAACCCATGCACCAAGAGGTTGCTGGTTCGATTCCCGGTCAGGGCACATGTTCAGGTTGTGGGCCCGATCCCCAGTGTGGGGCATGCAGGAGGTGGCCAATTGATGTTTGCTCTCATCAATATTTCTATCTCTGTCTCCCTCTCCCTTCCTGATTTTCTGAAATCAATAAAGAAAAAAATTAATTAAATTATCTGAGAAAATATAAAAGACTATTTTTCCTCTTAATTTTAAAAAATATACACATATATGACTGTTTCAAGCAAACATTCTTGCATTGTCTCCTGTGTGTTTAGTGTCTGTAGATGTGACTGGACATACACTATCACATAAAGGGTGACAAGGTGGTAAATGGGCTGACACAGTGGAAAGTTTCTACATTGTACATGGAGTGGTGCAATACTAACCCTCTGTGGCCTGTGAAAAGCTAAGCCCCCAGGCAATCAATTTAAAAATGCAAGACATATAGCTAAAACCCATAAAAATATTTAAAGTGAAATTCTATAGTATCCTACATTTTTTTGAAGGGAAGATACTGTGAATAGAATACCCCCCAAAGATGTCCATGACCTGGACCCCAGCTCCTGTGATTATGTTGTTACAGGGAGAAAAGACTGCTCATGTGCTTAAGGACCTTCAAATAGAGAGATTATCACTTGAGCCCAATGGAACCATTTGTGTCCGTAAAAGCAGAGCACTTTAGCCCTGGCCCATTTGGCTCAGCAGTTAGAATGTCGGCCCAAGGACCAATGAGTTGTGGGTTCGATTCCAGTCAAGGGAACATTCCTCCATTGTGATTCATCCCCAGCCCTGGTTGGGCTCATGCGGGAGGCAACCACTCGATGTATCCTTCACGTCGATGTTTCTCTCTCTTTTCCTCTCACTTCAACCCTCCCACTCTCTCTCTCTTTTCCTCTCTCTCCCTCCCACTCTATCTGATCAAAAAAAAAAAAAGGAAAAATGTCCTAGGGTGAGGATTAAAAAAAAAGGCAGAGAACTTTCTCCACCTGGAATCAGAGTGGTGTGGAGTCAGAGAGCTGTGGCAGAGACTTCCAAGAGATTCGGAGATTCGAAGGGGGAGAGAAACATGATCCTCCATGCTGGAGGGGCCACGTGGAAATCCTGAGAAGGAACATGGGGAGCCTCTTACAGGCAAAGAGCAGCCCCCAGCCTGTAGACAGAAAGGAAATGCAAACCTCGGTCCTGCAACCTGTTACATCTGTGCTAATTTGTTACAGCAGCAATAGAAAACTAATACAACAGGACAGAAGAAGAGAGGAATGGAATAAAGGAATTATAGAACACACAGAAAATGGTATACCTAATCCAATAGTTACATTAAATGGCAGCGGACTAAAAGGCAGAGATGATCGGAATGGATGAAAAACAGCAAGACCAACTGTTTGCTATCTATAAGAGGTGCACTTTAAATATAAAGACACAAATAGACTGAAAGTGAATGAAAAAATCATATATCACACAAACAGGAAGCACAAACCCGGGACACTCTGGTCCGCAGGCCAACGCTCCAACCGCTGAGCCAAACCAGCCAGGGCAGCAAAGACATTGTGTAATGATAAGAGGATCAGTTCATCAGGAAGGTATTACAATCATAAATGTGTGTGCACTTAATAACAGAATCCCCAAACACCAGCGTGTTACAGGGAGCAATGGACAACTCCGTAGTCACAGTTTCTCTTCAACCCCAGTCACTACTATTTGCCATCAGCTATTCTTTGTCTATAAATCAACTCACTTTTCAAGATGAAATTATGCTATTTTTTAATTTATTTTTTTGTTACAGATGTTTCTCCTTTTTTACCCCATTGGCACCCCCCTCCCCACCCCACACCCGCCCCGTCCCCGGCTTTGTTGTCCATGTCTATTGGTTATGTATACATGCATATAAGTTCTGTGGTTTATCTCCCCCCACCATGGGGAACTCTGTGTCACGTATACAAATAATTACATTGTATTATTAAATCCTAGTGGTCTTGCATTATACCATGCCCACTGAGTCCATATTCTTCCATCTCATCTGCCTTAATCATCCAGGGACCAAGGTGCCAGGCAGCTAGGGACTGTCCTTATAGTGAAAAGCCCTCTGAATTATCCAAATTAGCCATCCTAAACTGTTTACCCTGTCCTGTCTTGCCTTTCCCTCGGAAACCCCAAGAAAAGCCCTGGCCCAAACTTTCCACTCCTTCCAGCTTCTGCTTACTGAGGAAAACCTAGTGCTCCTCCCTTGGCCCTGTGTGGGGCATCTATTGTTTCTAGGGGAACTGTGAGTAACAGGAAACTTATCTTTCAGTGGCACTGACCTCTCTGTATGGTCGCTCAGTCCCTTTATAAATTTAGACCCTGGCACAGAACAGTGTGCTGGGAACAATCAGCATGCAAGTGTGTGTGTCTTACTAACATGACTGATGTCATCCACGGGGTTACAGAAAGCTGGGACTGAGTGCTCCCGTTCCAGTAATGGAATCTCAGGCAGGAACCCCAACCACACAGAAATCGCACGAATAATGCACTTCCACTGAAGCTGTTCAGCGGGCAACTTGTAAATTCGTCCCTCGGAGGGAAGCCACTATCCATCAGATGGCCGGCCTGGCGCCACACTGGATGAGAAGTGAGATCTTGGAATCCAACTTATCAGGCAAAGTCCACATTAGTGGAACACAAAATAGTTTCTCCTGCTTATGCTCTGTGCTCGGCTATAAATGAACTTTGTCCAAGGCCCAAAACAAGAGGGTCAAAACCAATTTTGCTCTGTTTCCAACAACAAATAGGGTGTTAACACTCCATATTCCCTAAATGATCACGGTGATTCATCCTTAATCAACCCGTGTTTTAGTGCCCCCCCCAACCCCGCCCAGCATGAGGCTGGCATGCAAGACACCAGTTTAGAAAATTAAACAGACCTAGGTTTGAGTCCTGGGTCTGTCATTTTCTAATTGACTAATTTGAGGTTAAGTCTCTGAATCTCCATTTTCTAATCTGTAACACTGAGGAAATATTATTTATCTCACCCTACATAGGAAAATTATGATAAAAATTAATGACATTCAGTGCACACCATCTTTCAGACACCCTGTGAAGCCCTCTCTGTGTACTGGAGCATGTATGTAGAATCTCAGCAAGAGTTCCATGCACATCCAGGTTCTCCGTGTGGGGTACCACCCTCTCCAGGGCTGACAGTTGAAGGCGGAATTCAGGCACATGTTTAGGCAACTCTGCCACTGAATTTTAACTAGTACATCTTTAAATGTGCCCCTTCCCACCACCACCACACACACGCACACATACACAGCTCAGCTCAGATGGCTGAGAGTACTTTCCCCAGGAGAGTACAGTGGTGAATATAGACCTCTCTTCGTTTTAATCCCAAATCCAAGCAAACTAAAAATTCTTTCTAATTCACAAAAGAAGAATGTTCTTAATTAGGTTGACCCTGGAGCTTGGGCCACAGGGGTGATGAAGCAAAAGCCCTTTGGCAAGAACAAGGCAGCCGCAGTTTGAGAAGAAGGCAGTGAACTTGAAGTTGGAGCTTGGATCCTGGCTCTGCTGCTTATTAACTGGGTGAGTGCGGAGTCCTTCTTCACATCTCCGAGCCTCTTCTTATGTGCAGCATGAGACAATTAGAGGCTATGTTTCTTGACACTGAGGTGCTAGAGCATAAGCAAAGCACCAAGCACTCACTGTTCAAAGCATCCAAGGAGAGGTTGTGTGCTCCAGGGAGTGGAGCTGCAGAGAAAGGTTCAACTTCCTCCTCCCCTGCTCCCTCCTCCTCCCCTCTCCTCTCACATCCTTTTCTCTTCCCCTCCCCGGCCCCTCCTCCTCTTTCTGCTCCCCCTCCTCCATAAAGAAAGGGTCTATCCTCAGTGATAACATCAAATTTCTCCCACTCTGTGACCTGGGTCAAGTTCACCAGGAAGACAACTCTGCCAGGAGGAACATTTCTGCGGGGGATCAACAGTTGGCATCTCTCAGAAGATGGATGCCCCACCGGAATCAGAGTGATGTCTTAATCTCTATTCTGGTGACACGATGTGGCTCCAGTTCTTCATCTCAAATGGCAGGTTACTCAGTGAGACAGAGAGAGAACAGCAGATGGATGTGACAGTGAATTCTGCTATGTACCCACAGACACTTCTAAGACATTAGAAAGTTGTGCCCACATTTCCTACTCCCACAGTGAAACCTGTGCAGAGATCCGGATGTCAATTTGGAAAGCACGCGGGGTCCAGCCCTCTCTTTTCACCACAAGTCCCTTGCTCTGGTCACGCCAGGCACAGCTGAAATGGACCTCTCTGGTTGTGAGAAAAGTGAGGCGGGAAGACTAAGACTGTCACAGGTTTATTTGATCTGCTTAGAAGGAACACTGGTTCTGGAGCCCGATGCAAAGGATTTGAGACAGGACAGGGCTGCCTCAGTGCCCCCAACTCTAAAATGGGAGGAGCACTGAGAACAGCTCTACGGAGCTATTCCGAAGACCAGATTAGACCCACCCTTGGGCCTCTCGCACAATAATGCACCTCGACAGTTTTCAGGCTGTGATCGGCTTTTTCAGGCCTTAACATCTTTGCACTGGCTGTTCCCTCTGTCTGGAATGCTTTTCCCCAGCTCCTCCCATCATGCATGGCTCCTTTTCACCTGTCAGGTTTCAACTGAAGTGTCACCTGCTCTGAGAGGTCTTCCCTTTCTAGAGCAGAGCCTTTGCCCATCTGTCTTTACCACAGCTCTCTGCTTATCTTTTTTCCCCCAGAGGACTTTTCAAAATCTATGATTCGCTTTTTCACTGGTGTATGGATGCCTCCCTACACTGGGATGTAAGCCGGAATCTGATCTTTGCATACTGTGTCCTCATCGTCTAGTGCAGTGTCAGCTACCTAGGCATGTAATAAATATTCCATGAATGAATGAATGAATTAGAAAATAGTTGGGAACTCTAAAGTCCTGTATACATCTAGGAGACATTCTATATGTATGTGTTTGTATATTTATACACACACACCATATAGAAAGTGAACTCATACTCATGATACTGGAAATTTCCCCTGCATAACATTTTACCCAGTGGTCCTACACCCCACAGCTAACTTAAAGGAGGAAAAGAAGTTGGCATGAGCCCCAGACTGAAAAGATATCAGTGACTGTGACTGTCAGGCACAAAAACTGAAAAGGCTATTTGTCATCAACTTCCTGACTTGACGGATTCCCCTCTCTAGTCTCAACACAGCTTTGCCATGCTGCTCGCAGAGGCTACAACCCATTTTTTAGTGTTCCAGTACTTCTTTTTCTGATTTATTTTTGAGATACAATTGACATATAGCACTGTGTAAGTGTAAGGGGTGCAACAGGTTGGTTTGGTACATTTGTATATTGCAATAGGATTACCACGGTAGCATTGGCTAAACACCTGACCCAGTAATATTGAAAAGAAATTGGGCTGGTAGATTTCTTACCAGTCTACAAAGTTTCATTATAACCTGACTAGATCATTTACAGGAACATTTACATAAAATTAGGTCTCTATAGTCTTCATAAAGTTGTCGCTATGAGAAATGTCATACATAGAAAAGGGAAAGAATATGCTAATGAATTCCTGTGGACAACATCACCCAATTTCAACCATTTTTGATTCATGACCAATCTTGTTTTGTCCATATTCTTAACAATGTCCTCCTTTCTCTGGATTATTCTGAAGCGAAACTCCAGACATCATATCAATTCTTGTGTAAGTACTGCAGTATGTATCTCTAAAAGTGAAGGATACTTGATTTTTAAAAAGAGATTTTTAAAGTATCACAATACCATTATCACACTCAGAATTTTTTTAATCCTTGATGTTATCGCGTGTAGGTCTGTGTTCACAGTTCTCTGATTGTCCCATGTACTTTTCTCTTCAACATTTTACTTCTTTGAATTAGAATACCAGCAAGGTCCACATAGTATAATTGGCCGATATAACTCTGAAGTCTCTTTTAACATATAGGTTCCCCTTTCACCTTCTTATTTTATTGCATTGCATCATTGGTTAAAAACCTGGGTCTTTTGTCTTAGTTTCCCACAGTCTGGATTGTGCATCATGAGAAAAAATGAATTCCCATGATGTCATTTCTCAGACTTTTACCTCTCCCTTACTTGTTGAGAACTAGTAGCTTAATCTAAAGGCTTGATGCAAATTTCAGTTCTTTTTCATAAACTATGGTATATATTTCCTTAAGGGAAAAGATTTCTTGTTGTCTCTTTTTGTAACATTAATGGGCATTGATAACTATTGCCTAGATTCTTGAACTCATTAGAGTTTGCAACGCAATGATATTCTGATTTTATGTATTATTCCTTTTTATGTATTGCCTGGGACAATGCCAGAAAGAGAAACTTTTCCTCATTTGGTTAGGCTGTGGATAGTTTATATAAGAAAGGCAAGACAAATGCTGATTCTTTCCCCTTAATGTAGGTTTTTTAAATGATGAGTTGGTTTTTTACATTCTCCAAAAGTTCCCAATGACTTATCTTTTAAAATACTTCATTATAGCCCGGCTGGTATTGCTCACTGATTGAACATCGACCCATGCACCAAGAGCTTGCTGGTTCAATTCACAGTTGAGGCACATGCCCAGGTTGTGGGTCAGATCCCCAGTAGGGGGCATGCAGGAGGTGGCCAATCGATGTTCTCTCTCATTCTCTCTCTCACTCTCCCTTCTTTTCTCTCTAAAATTAATAAAGAAAAAAATATTTTTAATAAATTAAATAAATAAATAATAAAACACTTCATTATAAACCCATGGGTGTGTTATTATAAACTCACAGATTTTGTGTGTTTCAATCCTGTGCAGTTAGCATCCTTAATGATGCCCAAAGTATGCCATCTCTGGCCAGCAGGGACTTTCGACTGGCTTCTGAGTTCTTTGGACTTATAGTCTTCGGTGACTGCTTTGCTCTCTGCTATGAAAACGTGCTCTAGGAAGGATCAGCCCCTCACCTAGAAACAGCGACCTTTTCAATGGTTTCTCTCTGTGGAAACTATTATTCAAAAACCAAAATCTGAGTGCTAAGGGTGTTTGTTGTTACTATGTTGGTTACTGTTTTAGAGTATATGTATTTTAAGTCATCTTTAAGAATCAGCAAATGCTGCCCTGTCTGGTTTGGCTCAGCGGTTAGAGCATTGACCTGTGGTCCAGAGAGACCCGGGTTCGGTTCCCGCTAAGGGCATGTACCTCGGTTGCGGTTTGTCCCCGGCCCTGGTTGGGTCGTGTGGGAGGCAGCCACTCGATGTGTCCCTTTCATGTCGATGTTTCTCTCTCTCCCCCTCCCACTCTATCTGAACAAAAACTGGAAAAATGTCCTCGGGTGAGGATAAAAAAAAAAAAAAAAGAATCAGCAAGTGCTGGAGAAGCTTTAAAAGCCTAGTAGAAGTGACCCTTATGTAGGAGACGGTTACATGCATAGTTCTCAAGTGTTTTCTAGTACATTCATTCAGATTTCTACTTTGCCTTTTCTCTCTCTCTTTTTGTTTTTACTGTAATGACTTTGTATTGGATTCAACTATGATCCTTTTATGTTGTTTTCTTTAAAGTAAATTTAGTTTTCCTTTACTTTCAGGAGGAAGAGGTGGGCTCAGAGAGCATCTCTCCTTCATGGCTTTACAGTTCCCTGCTCTGATCTTACTATAAAGTGATTAAAAACATGGCCACTGGCGTCTCGAGAGCGTCCTCGTCTGCTCCTCTCACCCCCTCCCATCTGGATGACATCTGCCATTTCCTTGTTGTCTATGTCCTGCACCCTTTGGTTTCTGCTCCACGCGGTTCCTCCCCAGGGCAGGGCTTTGTCCTGGAAGAGCACTTGGGTTCGTCAGTTCTGAGTGTTCGTAGGGTCACACCCAAAGGCGACACGAGCACTGTCGGCCCTTCATGCAGGCCCCTTGTACTGCTTCTCCATTAAGCCTGCAAGACACCCCCGTTCCTGCTGTCAATCTCAGCACGGTCCACCTAGCTTTCCCGGAGGACCCGGTGATCATTTTGGACTTCTCAGAAGTAGCTGTCTTTTCCTCTACTTTCTCACACAGTTTCTAATGCCACATGGGAATTGTAGTTCCTGGTTTTATCCACACACTCATTTGGAGGGTTGATGGGAACATCCTGTCTCATCATTTTTTGGTAGATGCTACCCAGGAGGTTTGCTTGCCTGTTTGTTTCATCACCTTTGTTGATCTGTCTTTAAAGAAGTGGGGTTCAAAGATATTCAAAAGCCCAGTTGCTACTACACCCAAATTTCCCTGATAAGCTTATTCTGTCTTTTTTCTCTTTTTTATTTATTTTGCAGCAAAAGTTGTCACCTTTACTTTTTAAAAAATGTTTTTATTGATTTTTAAATGAGAGAGGAAGGGAGAGGGAGAGAGAGATAAAAACACTGATGAGAGAGAAATTTCTATCAGCTGCCTCCTGCACACCCCCTACTGGAGATTGACCCCGCAACTTGGGCATGTGCCCAGACTGGGAATTGAACCAGTGAACTCTTGGTGCACGGGACAACACTCAACCCCTGAGGCACACCAGCCGGGCTATCACCTTTACTTTTAAATAAAAAATAAAGAAACTGAGATAGTATGAGCAACACATGCACAAGGAATTGCAAACCACTACAGAGGAGATTTTATAATCCTTTGAGACATTTCAGAAGAGAAAACCAGTTCAATTCTCAAGCCTAATATATTGGAGGGGAAAGTTCTATCAAAAACTTCTACTAGGAACTTTCCAATCTCTAATTTACAGAGGCCCATTTTTATTTGCCTTTTTACTCTATGCAGACATGGCCAACTTCAAAGATTTATGAAATCTGAGCTGCTAAACTTATTCTTGATGTGACACTCTTTCAGCTACAAATATACACATGACAGTATGCGCTCCGTCTCTCACACATACACTCATGTATGTGCACATACATATGCACACGCACACTGTGAAGAGCAACTTGACTCTTTGTGAAGCTCTGCTAGAAACTAAACTATTAAAAAAACTTGCCTGATTTGTTCAACTCTGATTCTGCTCCTCGGGTAAGTTGGGCCCAAACCCAGGGAGGTCAATTCCTTTGCCATCAGTAAGAATAAAATAAATGGTGTTATTACAACATCATCCGGCAATGGGACCAAATGATTTGTATGTTCATTTCTATATGGTTCTCCATATGGTATGAAAAGAAATTCCAATTTATCCTTCTGGTTCCTAACTGCCTTCATTATTAGGAGGTGATGTTTATTAGTCAATGTTTTAACAGGAAAATACACTGGAATGAGGTGGTTCCCTGGCCAAGACCATATGCAATCACAGTCATCTTGATTCCGGCAAGTGGGGGTTGTTGAACATCTGGCTGGGGTAACAACTTCAGAGGAAAAAAGAGCATCCATGTTCCCCTGGAAACAGAAACCATCAACACCACAGTCCCTTCTGCCTGGGTACCAAGACATGTGGATAAGAAAGGAAATCTAGCCCTGGCCGGTTTGGTTCAGCGGTTAGAGCGTCGGCCTGCCGTCCAGAGAAACCAGGGTTCGGTTCCCGCTAGGGGCACGTACCTTTGTTGCAGTTTGTCCCCGGCCCCGGTTGGGTTTGTGCAGGAGGCAGCCACTCGATGTGTCCCTTTCACGTCGATGTTTCTCTCTTTCCCTCTCTACCTCTCTCTCCCTCCCACTCTATCTGAACAAAAATGGAAAAATGTCCTCAGGTGAGGATAAAAAAGAAAGAAAGGAAATCAACCAATAAAAAGGAATTCTACAACCAAGAAAAAGTGTTCAGGGAGAGGTTGTAATAACATGGGGAATGCCTCAGCTTTGGCACGAGGGGAATGAAAGCAAGGCACAACATGAATCTACAAGACAACCTTTAAAGATACTCAGAAGAAGGAAAAACCAAAATGGTACAATAATAATGGGACTACAAGTGATCTTTTTCTATTACATTTATAGTATTTTCCACTTTTAACAACGTGTGCTTCTTATAACCAAAAAGGCTTTTTACAGGAATAAAATGTGCTAATATTGTCAATGTTTTGTTCATCCTTCAAGATTCTCATGTCACTCTCCCTCTTCCATAAACCTTACAAGCTCACAAGGGATTTTCCATCCTTCAAACTTTTACAGTGCTTACAGCAGTAATTCAATAATTTGGTAAGCATCAGAACAATTTTTTAATCCTCACCCAAGGATCTGTTTATTGATTTTTAGAGAGAAGAAGGGAGAAAGAGAAACATCAATATGAGAGAGAAACATCTATTGGTCGACTCCCATACATGCCCCAACCAGGGATCGAACCTGCCACCTAAGTATGTGTCCTGACCGGAAATCAAACCCACAACTTTTTGGTATATGGGATGGTGTTCTAACCAACTGAGCCCCCAGCCAGGGCTCAAATGAGTTCCTGAAAGGCATATACCTGAGATACACTCTAGCCCCACTGAATTACAATCCCAGAATACAGTGCCCAGGAATCTGTATTTTGAACAGGCATACCTGGTGTTATGAATGCAGGTATTCCCTGGACCCTACTTTGAAACACTCTGTTAGGGACTTGACTTTTCACTGGGTACATAAGTTGATACTTTCTGTTTGTTACTGCAGAGCATGTTTGGTGCCTGCAACCAGATGACTAATTATAGAAAAACAGCCACAACTTGTCCTAGAGTCCTCCAAAACGATTCTGAGCAATACAGATGACCCAAACACATGCTACATTTTCCTTTTCTAAAACATTCATTATGGAGTTGCATAGCAAAACCTATTCACTTTCACCTGTAATTCAGACACTAAGTGAGAAAAAAGAAAGCAGCTAGAATAATGTGGTTTTCTTGGTATGCCATCAGGCACATGTGTGGAATTCTACTTATCCACAGAGACTATCTACCTAATGACTGCTAGTTTATGCTCTGTCCAAATGCAGTAAAATAAATGAGAACATATGAAAATAAGCACAGATGCCCATATATATTTAAAAAGTGGCATACTAAAAATATCTAGTGACTTCTGCCTTGTGCTAAGCTGAGAAAATAAAACCAATGACACCAAATAGAAGTAAATTATTAGACATTCAAGTTGTATACATTTGGCATGCATAAAAGCAAATGAGGAGTTGTCACTCACGACATCAGTTTACTGTGATTAGCCCAATTAAGCATGCATTTATTATAACCAAAGGGCTTTATAAAAAATATGTTTTTGTTGGTTTTTTGAGAGAGGAAGGGGGAGAGAGAGAGAGAGATATCAATGTGAGAGAGAAACATTGATCGGCTGCCTCCTGCACGCCTCCCATTGGGGACTGAGCAACATGGGCCTAAGTCACACCTGCTGTCCGGGCAGGAATCAAGGGTAGAAGGAAGTACCAAGATGTTCTGGACTGTGTCTCTCCTGGACACTGAAAAAAAGTGCCCCATTGTTATAAATGTGAGCTTGTGGGTATAAAATATCTCATAGGCATGCATTACTAGTAAAATTTTAGTACATAAAACAGTGGACAAATCATTATGGAACGCCACTCAATTTTTTTTTTTTTTTTATCCTCACCCGAGGACATTTTTCCATTCTTTGTTCAGGTAGAGTGGGAGGGAGAGAGAGGAACAGAGAGAGAAACATCGATGTGAAAGGAACACATCGAGTGGCTGCCACCCGCACAACCGACCAGGGCCGGGGACAAACTGCAACCGAGGTACGCGCCCTTAGCGGGAACCGAACCCGGGTCTCTCAGGACCGCAGGCCGACGCTCTAACCGCTGAGCCAAACCGGCCAGGGCCGCCACTCAATTTTTTAAAAATTCAACACATCCATGTAATCACTTCCCAAATCAAGATACAGAGTATCACCAGCTCCCTCCAAATCTATTCCTCCCAATAGTTATCTGGTCCTCTCTCTCTCTCACACACACACACACACACACACACTTTTAACAAACAAGGACAAAGAATATCTAAAGAGCACCTTCCGTATATCAGGCACCAGGTGCCTTAATCTTTAGTTTATTTAATTTTCACAACAACCCTCTGAAGCAGCCATTATTATCTCCATTATGAGGAAGACGAAATTAAAGCTCAGTGACGCCATATAACTTCCCCAGGTTGATGCAGCTAGAAATAAGTCAAGGCATGATTTGGTCACAAGTCAGACAACCTCTCAGCCCATGTTTTCTCCACAACACCACAGAGCCCTCAGTTCTCCCACTCTTGATGGACAATAACCCCAGATCCACAAGGACCCAATATTGTCAACCAGAGAGGTGAGAAGAAAGAAGGGTATGATCAATATACCTCTCTAAGAGTTTCAACCCTGTAACTAACCCTTATTTTCCACTTAATGTTGAAACTTTAATATGTTGTGCCATTTTTCCTGCCTTAAAAAGGAGATAAAATCTTGATGTGTGTCGAATCCTGAAAACCTTGGCAGGGGAATGGCACTTTTCACTCTGAACATGAATAATCCCTGTTCAAGGATCAAAAAATAGATGGTTGAGGTACAAATGAATGCTGACCCCAGATTCTGCCTAGAAATAGAGTCCTGACTACTTCTTAAAATTGGCATTTCTCCCACCTGTTTTATCTCATAAAGGTCAAGTGTAGGAAATCTTTTGGCTAACAGAGCTTTTGAATAGGACAATTTTCTTTTTTTACCAAATGACCTGTTATTTGTAAGATGCCAATGTTCTCATTAAAAAGAAAATGGAAAAGGCAAATGCCTGACATTTCTTAATGAGGCTCTACACTGAGCACATTTCAGGAGTTATCAGATTTAATGCTTCCAACAATCTAATATCAGGTACTATTAAGTCCATCTACAGATTTGGAAAACAGACAAGAAATGATGTCCCCAAGGTAAAGAAACAATTGAATCTTGATCATCCAGATATCCAAAGGACAACCATGACAGTTACCAGAAGACAGAGGAATGAATTTTAAGAAGACAAATACAATGTCCACCACAATAGCCTTAGGGAATATATTTCAATCCATCTGGCCCTAAAGTCCAGTTCTGAATTATTAAGTGGTTCAATTGATAAAATAAAAGCTGTAATTTCAAGTTGCAGTCATGGTCCTTTTTTGTTGTTGTTAATCCTCACCCGAGGATACTTTCTCCATTGATTTCCAGATAGAGTGGAAGGGAGGGGAGAGAGGGAGGAAGAGAGAAAAACATCGATGTGTCTTGGGATCAAACCTGCAACCAAGGTATGTGCCCTTGACCAGGAATCAAACCCAAGAACCTTCAGTCTGCAGGCTGACGCTCTACCACTGAGCCAAACTGGCCAGGGAGCAATCTTGGTTCTTAATATGAAAGCTTCTCAGGTGATAAGATAGCTTATGGAGAAAGTTTAAGGAAGTGGACAGAGGGATTTATATGTTTAGAAGCTCTCAGAGCTGAAATTCCCACATGAAGACGGAACAGGGAAGGGATATTCGATTTGCTCAGAAGAAAAAGGGCCAGCCTCATTCTCAGCCAGTTAACTGCAAACTATTTGTGCCCTATTTCTTGGTGCCATTGAAGATAAGAAACAGGTCAATATATACCTCAGTTTCCGAAGTTAAGAAGAAGGTATCTGGTGAAAATAACCTGTCTTGCTTTAGCTCCTTCAACCAGAAGCAGAGAAAAGAAACAACTAACAATTATTGTGAACAATGTGTGAATATTTGCTGATGGGGCAGATTATGCATTGTTCTTGTTTTCACACAGAGGTTCTCTTTGCATCAACCAGAGCTAATAAATCAGGACAAAGAGGAATCAAAACATCCATACAAAGTGTGGTTCATAGGGAAATGTTGACACTGGACAAACCTGAGACAAAGGCGCAACACTCAATCAATAAACAGTATATAACAGGAAGTACAATGAAAAGCATACCCGGGCCCCAATTCATCTCTTTTCTATCTTGCTTCTAACGTAATGTTTTCCTGCAATAAATAATGATGATATGAACTCCCATATCTTTAAAAAATTATTTGTTTTTTTTCCTAAGAATTGAGACTTCCATTTTGAATCTCTCCCACACATGGGATGTTTCTTCATCCTTGTATTGTAGGTGAGGAAACTAAGACACAGAGTAATTTTGGGTGATGTCACACCCCCAACAGCACCAAGAAACTCTGTCAAAAGGAGAACTAAGGCCAGAACCTAAACCTGCCCCATCTCCAACCCTCCACCTGGCAAAGACCCAGGCTCCAAGTCAGCATAGGCAAGAGGCCTCAGGGTCCATAGGGTCCATCGTGAGTCTGTACAGATGGCTTGTGACGGGAAGAGGATACAGACCTGGTCCTCACACTGTCCCTGATTGTAGAAGCCTCACTGCAATGTCCTGGTGTTTCATTGCACAGTCACTTCTCCTCTGCTGTTTTCTATGCTACAGGAATTGCAGATGAATATTTGCTCTTGAACATTCTGGAGCAAAGCAAGAAGACATTCACCACGTGGAATATTGTCCTCTGTGCTATAATCTCACATCTTTGGCACAAATGCTCAGCCGTAAAGGTAATGAATGCTGTGAAACACTCCTTTTCCCACAAAACATAAAACAAAATAAAATGAAACCTCAAAATCTTCAACTGCAAGGTTCGTTTTTCCAATTTCCAAGGCAGACTGCTGAAGAGAGCCTTGTACTTGTCAGAACACAAAACCTATTTATCAGCTCCTGGATATTTTCTTTCACTTATTTG
This sequence comes from Molossus molossus, assembly GCF_014108415.1. Taxonomy (NCBI): domain Eukaryota; kingdom Metazoa; phylum Chordata; class Mammalia; order Chiroptera; family Molossidae; genus Molossus; species Molossus molossus. Next base: position 112,629,968 of record NW_023425366.1, on the reverse strand, counting down.
AAGAGGTGACTTGGGTTACTCGTTTCATATTGCCTGTGCCCATGCCTTGTATCTCCAAGACAATAAAGCAAAATGCCATTGTTCCGGGGACAGCAGAGCCCCCACATCTCTGGGTGAAAGGTGGAATGAGAGGGCTCAGCAGTGGGATCCAATCAATTAGGAGGAAAACATTCTCTTAACTAAGCTCTGCCCCAAGGATCGGATTGACTTCCCAAGATGCTAACCTTTGTGTACCAATGGAGCAAGGAGACTGGAGAATTGATTCACTATCCTAAATGCAGGGGCAAAATGAGGGGAACGACTGATTTCTATCAAAGTAGACAAAGAGGAAATAGAAGACCATGGACAGAGACGGATTTGAATACAAATGGAAACCACCAGGTATAACACTGAGAATCGCTGGACTACATTTCAAGCCAGGGGCACCTATAACACTAGAGCATGAAAAAATGTTGAGCAAAATTCTAGGCTCAACCACCAGTTGCTATGGTAATGAAGGTGTTCTCGGCCAGCCTCTTACAACAATAAATAAGTAAATAATTTAATTTCAGCTAGTTATAAGGGTTAAGAGGCAAATAAATGCAAGCTGAGGTGACAGGGCATGTAGGGGACACTCCTAGAGACTGATCTGGCAGTCCCTATGTCCTAAAGGTCCAGGGATGGAATTCAGGGGGCTGAGAAATCCCTTGGAAATGTGGGAAATAAAATCTGTTATGTGGCCCTGGCCGGTTTGGCTCAGCGGTTGGAGCGTTGGCCTGCGGTACAGAGAGACCCGGGTTTGGTTCCCGCTAAGGGCATGTACCTCGGTTGCAGTTTGTCCCCGGCCCTGGATGGGTCATGCGGGAGGCAACCACTCGATGTGTCTCTTCACATCGATGTTTCTCTCTCTCTCTCTTCCTCCCCGCTCTATCTGAACAAAAAAATGGAAAAATGTCCTCGGGTGAGGATAAAAAAAAATGAAATAAAATAAAATCTGTTATGTGTACGTGCATGTCCATGTGAAGCGAGTCCTTGGATTTCTTCAAATTCTTTACAATGTCTTTTCACCCCTGCAAAAGCTTAGGAACAATTGCAAGAGAAAAACATTTGAGAAGGCCACTCTGCAGATCCAAGGACAAAAAGAAATCTGGCATGTGAAGACTTGGGGCGGGTTGTGGAAAGAAGAAGGGAAAGTAAGGCTAAACTGATCTAGGTAATCAAGAGATGGTCAAGAGAATTTGGGGAAAAAAATAAAAAAAGAGAGATTTTTAAGCAGGTTCATGAAGAGGATAGAAGAGGAAATCAGATTTTCAAAAGGCTTCCTAGGTGTTCACTCCCTTGGGATGTTCAATAAGAAGAATTTTTGTTGTTGCTTTGGCCACAACAAAGAGTCAGCCCACTCTTTCAGGCTACATGGGCACAGATTCAAGGGGAAGGCCTGGATACATGTGAGCAAGTGGAAAAGGGGTTCAAACCAGGCTGACCCATGCTGACAATAAAATTTCAAATAAGCAAAATGTACCCAAGGTCCTTATCATCTAATAACATCACCCACCTTCTGGTCCCCCACCTACCACCACACACACATACACAATGTGCACTGTGCTTCTAATGTTAATGAGTCTTGCACATAACATTCCTCTATGTCCTCACTCACTTTTCTCTGAGTGATTCCCCCAATCCTATTTCCTCCGGATGTTTTTTCTTTTTTTTTTTTTATCCTCAGCCGAGGATATTTTTCCATTTTTTGTACAGATAGAATGGGAGGGAGAGAGAGGAAGGGAGAGAGAGTGAGAAACATCGACGTGAAGGGACACATCTAGTGGCTGCCACCCGCACGACCAACCAGGGCCGGGGAAAAACTGCAACCGAAGTACGTGCCCTTAGCGGGAACCGAACCCGGGTCTCTCCGGACCGCAGGCCGACGCTCTAACTGCTGAGCCAAACTGGCCAGGGCCTCCGGATGTTTTTTCAATGTAAGGAGTAAACAGTCCCTGTGAGCCTGATCTCCACTTAAGGATGGATAATGAAGTCATGCTGATAGGATCCATGCAGCACCTTCAGTGGGTCTAAGATATCATGGGGGAGGGGCTCAGAGGGAGGCAGAGAAATCAAGAAACAAGGAGAGTTGGAAGTTCACTGAACAAGAGTGATCAAAGCCGTAAAACAACAGATGAGGGAGGAAATAGAAGGGGAGGGTCAAAGAGGGTTTGGAAAGAAAAGTAAAGGAGAAACACTTGTGGAAGTAAAGTAGTAAAAGGATGGAGGACAAGGATGCCAGAAAGGGAAGAAGCAAGACAATAAATCAGGGACAGAGTTATGCAAGGTGGAAGGTCATCTCCAACAATTACATCCAACTGTGGGTGTCACTGTTTGCTTTTTTCTGCCTCCATGATTCAGCTGCAGAAGGTGCAGACCTCAGTCTCTCCCACAATATTACACGGTGTGAGACCTCTTCTGCCCCCACTGCCGTGATGCCTGCTTCTTGTGCTCTCCCAAACAGCGATTCTCTCAGACTGGGGTGTCTGGAAATTTCAACTAAATGCAAACTGAACCCCAGAAGGCTTGCTCGTACCCATCACCATAGTCATTAAAGAAAATTAATTGCCTGAGGTCAGAATGCAGAAATCCAGCCAGATATCTACTCCCAAGTGATCTGTCCCTGAGTGAATTATAGTGGGCACACCTGTAAATAATATTCCAAATGCATTTGTCTGCACAAAATTTCCTTGTCAGGATTTATAATCACATATACACAGTTGTTGTAACTGCTGTAAAATATCTGTCTCCCCAGTACACTGTAAGCTACATCCGTGGGAACAAGCCATGCCTATTTTATAACCCCCTAGTATTTGGTGCCTACTAACCACTCATTAAATAATTGTGAAGAATGGGGAGATGAATTGGGGTGGGGAATCCTAAACCAGAACTGACAGTTCTTAACAAAGAAAACAGAATGAAAGAAACACTGCTCATTTTTTCTGGTCTGATTCCTCTACTAGGTTTAAAAAAACAACATAAAATTACTTCTCACACCGATGAAGTTTCAAACAAAAGATGCCAATCTTAACACATTTTCTTAAGCTATGCTATTCCATTCTGTAAGCAAGCCATGATTGTTTTTTATCACCACCATCCCCCAAATTTATCATCCTGACAACACAGAAAGAACAACTTGATTAAGCTTGGAAAACTTTCTCTAAAATCAAAACACTGATTGCCCAGTAAGACTCAAAACAGTAGCTTCATCCTGAACTGGCTTCTAGGTTTCTAACACTGGAACCAACCAATAATCACCAGCGTTCAAGATGCTATAATTAAAGTCAGTTTATCACAGCGGGGGGAAGGCTGGGTCTAAAAGCTCTCACTGTTCAGCACTCCCCCACGCATGCTATGCAGCATCAAAGGGCAGAGTAATGGTGTGATGAACGGTTTCACCCAAATTCTACCCCAGGGCATCTCTGCCTCTCTGTGGACTTCCCTCTGTGCCTTTTTCTTGGCATTGTTGGTCGCTTTCTCTTTGTACGTCACTCCTTTTCTTGTTTCCTTTCGACTGTATTTATTTATATGTACACATTAAAATATGAATATATTCTCCTTTGGCAAATCCAAACATTGAGAGACAATGCTCAAGTCCCCTGGACCACCACCCTTAATCCCAAATCATCCTCACAGTAACCACTGTTGTTTTGTGTATTCACTGTATTTCCATCCAAACTTCTGCCTGTGCAGTTATGTGCCTATATTTACATAGAGAATTGTATGACCCCATTGAATAACTATTTACATAAATAAGAGGATATACTTTTTGTTCTATAACATGCTGTTTTCACCCAAAACAAGACCTCTCTACATCAGTATAAGACTATTTCATTCTAACCCGTTCCTTCCCCCCGTGGTATAGATGTACCATAGCTTAGCCATGATCCTGAAATTAATACTGAATCCTTTTCTTATTGTTGTTATTGCCATTGCTACATGCTACAACATGGATAAAGCTCAAAAACATTGTACTAACCTTGGCTTGTGTGTCTCAGTTGGCTGAGCATTGTCTCATGCACCAAAAGGTTGTCAGTTCAATTCCCAGTCAGGGCACATGCCCAGGTTGCTGGCTCAATCCCTGGTAGGAGGTGTGCAGGAGGCAGCCAATTAATTTTTTACTCTCACCTCAATGTCTCTCTCTCTCTCTCTCTCTCCCCCCCCTTCCTCTCTCACTAAAAATCAATAAAATAAAAGAAAACATTGTGCTAAGTGAAAAAAAGCCCAACACAATATTGTATGATTCCATTTATATAAAATGTCCAGAATAGGTAAATCCATACAGATAAAACACAGAATGGTGGTTGCTAGTTTTGGAGAGAGGAATGTGGAATGATTACTTATAGGCATAGGGTTTCCATTTGGGGTGATGACAAAATTCTGGAACTAGTTAGTAGTAACGGTTGCACAAAATCATGTACACTTAATGCTACTGAATTGTATACTTCAAAATGGTCAAAACAGTACACTTTACATTGCGGGTATTTTGTAAAAACAAAACAAATGTAGACCTGCTGGATCACAGACAATATGCTCTTATAATTATATTAAAGCTTGGCAAATTGCTCTATAAAATCTCACTCCTCTTCTCTCTGTTTTATTATTGTATATATCTTTCATATGTATTTTTCCCAATTTATTTCATATCTGCCTCTCCCTCACCTTCTCCCTCCCTTCTTCTTGCCCCTTCTTCCCTTCTCCCTCCCGTTCTCTTCCTCTCTCCCTTGATCCCTTCCTGCCCCCTCAATACTCTTTCTACTTCCTTTTCAGGAGAGTCGGGAGCTTCTTCTGACCTTCCTTTCCAAGTCTATCAAAAGTTCTAACAATAGTCGTAAATATTTCCTCCACTCCTGCAAAAAAATTAGGTAATGTATCAGTTCCAACTATATGTATAGCCTTCCCCTTCCAGCCACTCCTGGCCAGCTTCCTGGACAGCGAGTCGAGGAACATGAACACCCTGGGGGAGGGGAGGGGAGCATAGGATGTGTGAGACCATTACCCCTGCAGCCAGGTCAGAGCCATGGAGCACTGCATGAGGAGAACAACCGAAGTTAAGTTAGAGGTTCCAATGTGTCATAATTTCTGTTACACAAATGAAGTATTTCCCTCAGAAAAGCACAGGACTTGACATTTAAGGCAGCTTCCCAGGCACCTGCTCGCCCAGAAAGGACATCTGTATGTCTAAGACTTCCCAGCTATGCTACATAGGTAGTAGAGTACAGTAGTTAAAGGCCCAGGGTCTGGTAGCAGTCTACCTAGGTTCAAATCCTGATTCAACTCCTTAACTAATAAAGTGGCCCTAGAAAAATTAACTGCCCCCTCTGAGCAGTATTTTATAATCTTTACAATGAAGGATTAATAAGAATTAAGCAAGCCCAGCTGGTGTGGCTCAGTGGTTGACCAGCTACCCAGAGACCAAGAGGTCACCGGTTTGATTCCTGGTGAGGGCACAGGCTCAGTCCCCACTAGGGAGCATGTAAGAGGCAGCCAATTGATGTTTCTATCTTTCTCTACCTTCCTCTCTCTCTCAAAAATCAATAAAGATACATTTTTTAAAAAAAGAATTGAGCAAAATATCTGCAAACATTCACCACAGGGACTGTCACATGATGTATTAAATTCTGTTTGCTGCTGTAACAAATTACTACAACCTTCATGGCTTAAAATAGCACGTATTTATTTTCCTATCGCTCTGGAAGGCAAACGTTCTAAATGAGCTCCTCTGGGCTAAAATCTAGTGTCCACTGGATGCTCTAGAGGAGAATCCATTTCCTTGATTTTTCCCAGCTTCTAGGATTTACTACATTCTTTGGGTCATGTCCCCCTCCCAGGAAGCTCATTACTCTGACCTTAGCGTCTTCTGCTCTGTTGTCACATCTCTGCTCTGGCTCTGAATAAGGACCCTTGTGATTACATTGGGTCCACCAAAATAATCCAGGGTACTCTCTCCAGCTCAAGATCCTTAACATAATCACATCTTCAAAATTCCTTTTGCCGTGCAAGGTAACATATAAGCAGATTCTGAGAGTTAGGACATGGACATCTTTGGGAAGCCATTACTGTGCACACCACATATGGTGAGACTCTGTAGCTGCAGCTGTTTGTGTGTTACTCCTACTACGACACAGAAAGAAAAATTCTTGTCCCCCTAAAGGGCAAGTGAAGACAGTCATGGTTCAGCTATCAAGGGAAAAGGTAAAGAATCCAATATTCTTCTCTTTGGAAATTCCTCCTAACTGATTTAATGCAACATCTCTTTCCTTTTCCACCAATGGGCCACTTGTTTAAAGTACTAAGCACTGAATTATATTCAAAAGCACTATTGAGTGACCCTAAAGTTCTCAAAGATACTTTGGCATGAAATATAGAAGGGAAGAGAGAAAGAGAAAAGTGTTCTGGATACCTTGGGCTATCTGAACTACACTGATTTATTGTGTTGAGGAGTAGAAAGGCAGGGAGCCTTTATCCCTCATGCTACTTTTGTTTTAAACAGCACCTCCTGAGCACCTTTTTCCTCCTTCTCTCTCCTTTTTCTTTTCTTTTTCTTCCCTGCTGTCCTTTGTCCCTCCCTTCTTTCTTGTTCTCCAGAAACTGATGCAATGCCGGGGTCTTCAGCTTTTCATCCCATTGATTTGATGCTGATCTTAGTTGCAATACAAAGGCAGCCTTCACAAAATGACTCCAGATTCCAGGTGGCCCCAGGAAATTTGTCCTATCACTGGCTTTGGGATTATTTGGAGTTGGTGAACCAGTGATGCCTTCAAGATTTTCCAACTTTCTGTTCTGCAGCCCATGTGCTAAAACCATTCTGTTGACACAAGATGGGATCATGCCAACCATTGCTGAAGCCACATGCACGCTCCTCTATGTCCTCAGTAATAAAAAGAGGGTCTCATCTGAAGGTTCTCAGAAGCACCCCAGCCAAATCTTCTCCAACCTCATTGTTCTTAACTGCGACTCATGCTAATCAGAGAACCAATGACTGTAGCTAGTAAACAGGGCTTGTATTAATTGGTTTAGGCCTGAGTCCCATGGCCTGCATTCCCCTCAAAAAAACATGAACTGCATGAGATAGGGGTGGATATCCAAAGGAAAGTCATGGCAGTTTCCAAAAAGCAGAGGAATGAATTTTGGAGAGATAAACACATTCTCTACCACAATGACCTTTGAGAATACATTTAACTTCAATGAGCCTCAGTTTGTTCATCTGTAAACTAAAATAATACCTTTAATTCTTGTTCATCATTCATCCTGCATATGGTTTACCCTGGCAGCAGTTTTCCAATAAAAGGCAGCTACTACTATCATCATAGTTATCAACACCATTATCATCACAAAAACAAACATATCTTCCTTTGGGTCTTACCAGGTGGGCCTTGAGAAATCTCTGATTTCCTCACCAACATTTTATAAAATAAAATAAACTGTTAAGCATCAACTTTTAGAAATATCTGGCATATTGCCACCGAATGAGTATATGGTTGTGGTGACTAACAACTATGGACATTAGAACCCAAACACATTCTTGATGCATGTTTTAAGGGGATTCTAATTCCAGTGGCAGAGGCATAGATTGGTCAACAGGGTGAAAAAAAAAGAGAAAAGTCCATGTGGAAGGTGTTGAAGGTAGTAATTATCAGTGATTTCAGATAGGAAATTTATTACAGCCATAAAGGAAAGGACATCCGGATTAGCTAGGAGAAACTGAAGAACGGAGCCAATAAATTCAAGAAAAACAGTATAGACCTGCTGAAACATTAATAGAAAGAGAAATGATGAACAGGAATGACCATGGACTGGTTTGCACTATTTTGGCTACAGAACACAGGATAACCAAGAACACAGTGGGAGTACCCCAATGTCAGTACTTGGACAAGGCTGAAATCATAAGTGCTCCCTCTTCTGGTCGCCTTGGCAATGAGACTCCTACTTTATACTAATGACATTAGAAGGAGTGAAACCTCATGCAAATAAAGTAATTAGAGGCAGAGCCACATGTAGTCTGGATAGTGCCATATCAGAGGAAAGTCTGGGGATAGTTGGGTGAGCTTATGCAGCAAAGAATAAGGTTATAAAAGCAAAGGAATTTGGTTATGAATAAAAGGGATAAATGCTTGAGAAAACTGAGTCCTACTGACTTGCTGGTTTTTGCACTGATTTTGGTCAAATCATTATGGATGACAGATCATGTGGTTGTCTGTCATCTGCTCTATTTGTCTATGTCCCCCTCCTAAGAAAAAAATCATGAAACAGGGTAAGATGGTGGTTTACTCTTCTGGTTCCCTGTGTGTGCTGCCTCACTGTTGCCCATAAAAGGGAATGAAAAGGGGACTGGAAACGATTCCTGGTCAGACTTGTGAATACACAGAGGCCAGTAATGGGATGTATTAGTTTCCTATGGTTGCTATAGCAAATTACCACAAACTTGATGGCTTAAAACAACATACATTTATTCTCTTACAGTTCTGGATGTCACAAGCCCTGATCAGCTGTACTGGGTTGACATCAGAGTGTCAGCAGGCAGGTACTCTGCTTCGGTAGTCAAATGCCTTCATCTTCTCCTGCTGTAGAATCTCTTCTGTCTTCCCCTCATAGGGACATTTGTGATTCTGTCATTGGGTCTGCCTGAATAATCCAGGACAGTCTCCCCATCTCAAGATCCTTAACACTATCAGTCCACAAAGTCCCTTTTGCCATATAAGGTGACATATTCACAGAGTCCAGGAATGATGACATGGATTATGACATGCACATTTTAGGAGGCTATTATCCAGCCTACCACATGGAGCAGGAGAGAGTAGAAGTGGAGAGGAAAGGATTTTAAGAATTGTGACTTAAAGTGCATTATAAATTAGATGCCCATTAATATTGTTGGCAAGATACAAGTGAAGATAGAGATTTCTTTTTAATAACTGTTAACTGTGTCTCTGAATTCAACATAGTTTTGAGACTGAATCACAAGGGGTACAGGTATATATGTAGGTTACAATCAGCAATTTAAAGAATCATTTAAAAAATTACATCCAGCAACATGCATCATTTAAAGTAATCATTTCAAGTTATCGCATCTTTGACAGCACTTATTTTCAATGAGTATTGATGTGCAAAGTAGCAGGGAAGATTACGATATCAAAAGCTGCTTATATTTTGAGTAAGTGTAATCTTAAATGTTGATTCCTCACCTGCCCTCTCTTTCTCTCTCTTCTCTCTCTCTCTCTCTCTCTCTCTCTCTCTCTCTCTCTCTGCACAACATCTGCTATCTGTATTGAAAAGCTTGGGCAATTACACAAATTGACAAACATGGGTATATTATTTTTTATTACTCATATTACCTGTGATTTCTCATTCTGAAGGGAAATAAATGAGAAATTTTGGAATGAAGGTCACAAAAGCAAATGCTCTAAGCATATGACCTGAGTGACGGAAGTGGTCCAGATGGGTAAGTGACAAGCTGGAGGGTACGTGCCCCCCCTAGAGAAAAGCCACTGCTCACCTCTGTCTCATCACCGCCATTCCAAAAGGCAATATCGCCAGAGCTTTTAAATTTTCAAGAGACATTAAAAAAAAAACAGAATTCGATGTAACAGTTCCTGATTTGTTAAATGTTGGAAAATAATTCAAAACACATTCAAATAAAACTTATAAAACCTGTAGTTCGACACTGGGTAAACTTCATTATAAATTCTGTTAAGTAGTTTTGGCCTTTTTTTTTTCCTAAAATTTATTTTATTGATTTTTTAGAGAGAGGGGAAAGGAGAGAGAGAGAAAAAAACATTGATGTGAAAAAGAAATAACAATCAGCTGCCTCCTGCACGCCCTGTACTGGGGATATAGCCTGCAACCGGGTGTGTGCCCTGACCGGGAATCGAACTGGGACCTCTCAGTCCTTGGGACAATGCTCAATCCACTGAGCAACACCAGCTGGGCAAGTAGTTTTGACTTTTTAACCAGAGAACAATAAGGGGAAGGTTCCACCCAGTGGCATGACATGGCCATATTTGTGTTACTTTGGGTATTTCTAACACAACCATGTGTATGAACACACACACACCCAGACACACACACACAAATACTCCACCACCACCACCACATAAACCTTGACTATTTGAAAAAAAATACCTTTGAAACCATAAATTCTTAACAGATAGCTTTTATCCTTGTCTTACAGCTTTTGCCAACACTGACCAATCATTGTTTTCCCTTCAGTGAAGAACTACATAGGGCTAGAGGTTGTTGTAATTATAACCTATTTTATGTGGGATGAAACAAGCTCCCCAAATGCAGTATGACCTGCCTCAGTGGTCAAGCTAGGTAAAATGGTCCCTGGAACCTGGGACACCCTCCTAACTGCAGCCAGAGAGGTCACTGTCCACATCCTCCCGCTTACAGTCAGGATTTGCATAAAACCGTGTCAGACAAATAGGCATTCACCCAAATTTTAAAACACAATTTTTAAAGGTGATCTCAGAGTCCATATCAGCAATAAAACATGTGCACAACAGAAACAACTTTTCAGATAGCGAGAAGAGCTGTGTACAAGATGAAACAGGACAAAGATAAAAGCGTGATGGACGGGAGCGGTCGGGAAAGATGCGCCAGCCCTGAGAAGGCGACATCCGCGCTCCGGCAGCAGACAGCAACCGCACAATAGCTGGGGGCTAACTGTCCATGGCAGAGGGAGGCGCAAACACTAAGGTCCTGGGGTAGGAATGAGCTCATAGCTGGTGGACAGAAGGGTAGGGTAGCCAGAGCGGGATGAGAGGAAGAGAGTGGGGTTGAGTAAATTGGGGTTCCTGGCAGGCAGGAAGTAAGAACATGGGAGGGCTCAAAAGGGAAGGTCTTAAGCAGGGAGTGACTTAGTCCTATTGACATTAATTTTTTTTTTCTTTTATTGATTCTAGACAGAAGAAAGGAGAGAGAGAGAGAGAGAGAGAGAGAGAGAGAGAGAGAGAGAGAGAGATGGCCGTCTCCTGCACAGCCCCCACTGGGGATGAGGCCTACAATCTGGGCAGGTGCCCCAACCCAGATTCGAACTTGTGACCTTTTCTGCAGGGGTTGATGCTCAGCCACTGAGCCACACAGGCTGCATTTCAGCTCTCTGAGCCTCTTGCACGCTCTCTAAGGTGCGATTAACACCCTTGTTTCGCAGGCCTCTTCGGAAAGTTAACTGGATCTTGGGCCAAAAGCACGTGCCTACCGTAAGCACACTGTAAAATGAGCTGAAGTCGAGCAGGTTGAGGGGAGGCGATGATCCTGTGGAGAGAAGTAGGGTGCAGCGAGTGGAGGGCCACTGCTCTCTCAGCCCTGACGGCGCCCGTTCCCTTGGTTTCACATCTCATTCCTCGGCGGCAGCTGCGCCCCAACCAGTGTCCTATGGTGGCTCCAACAGGAAAACGAATTTGGTTGTAACATGCTGAGAAATTCATCTTCTAATACAAATGTAACAGGTTAACACACAAAGAACACACTGCTGGTGACCACAGGGGTTAGCAAGACAGACTTCTAGAAGTCTGAGCAATGTGCAACACCCCCCCCCCCCCATCACATTCCTACGGTTCTGTCCAGCCTAAGGAAGTGGGCGGGTTCCTTCTAACAGTACCAACCAAAAGACCAAATACCCAACCCATGAACGAGGTAATTGCCCCCTGGACATAGAGTGAAACAACCAGGCAAGACCTACTCAAACTGGCAACACATCCTCAGACCAAGCAGTTCTACTCCTAGGAAACTTGTTGTGGGTACTGAAACCTGTGGACAGGAAGGTCTGTGCACTGACGTTCAAAGCATTTTTGCCTGTAATGGCAAGAGATTGGGAACAACCTAGACGGCCATCAGAAGGGTTGATTAGGGTCTATCCTCATGGATACACATTCTCTGCTGCTGAGTAGAATGTAAGCCGACCTGACCTACATATTCTGACAAAGGACAATTTGAAACAAATTGTCAAGTTGAATGAGGTGCGGAACAGTGTACAGAGTTGGCTACTCTTCATGCAAGGAAAGTGAGTGGTATATTTACCATCTGATTGAGAGTCTTTTTTAGCACCAGACACTGGGGGTACAGCAGTAAACAAAACCAGCCCTGGCTGCATGGCATTTGCAAACTGATGGAGAGAGACACAATGCACATGAAATAGGCTACACACCAGGTGGTGATTCGATATCGCTTCCATATTTATCCTTGAATTTAGCTGAACCATATGAAATTGCCAATCTACAACCACTTTGACCTATAGGGAAGGTAACTTCATAAGGTCTTACCAAGTACAGACACAGACAAAAGGATGTAAGAGAAATAGACAGCGGTTCCTCCAGGAAGGGACATTAAGGAGGAGAAATGCTAACTCCACGCATGGTGGGCTGGTTCATTTTCTTTCTAGCCCATGCATGTACTGCCTACTCAGAACAAACATTTTTAAATAGAAAATAGAGCATAACAGAGCTGGCACCCACAGAAAGGTAGAAGGTAGATAAGGAGGGCGTGAGGATTAAGAGCTAAGAGGAGGTGGACGCTTTCTAAATGCAGTAGTCAGGTGATGGTGACGTCCTGCAGAAAGGTATGCTCAGCTTGAAACCATAAGTGGCCTTTTATTTGTGATTCAACTCAATGGCCAAAGACAGCACAATTCCTAGACACAGAGCAGGAGAGGACACTGGTAACCGGGAGAGGCCTGGGCAGGATGGGATGCTGTGAAATCTGCGCCTCAGCTCATCAGTGCATCTGCCCCAGGTGAGCCTCATGGGTCTATACAAGCACAGATCGCAAAAGGCCACGTCCCATCATCACCCTCAGTGTTCTGAGTGCCTCCCTCCAATGAACAAAACCTGCCAACTTGATCTTTCCTGCAGGAAGTGAAAACCAATGTATCGTTCCAGCACAGAACAGAGAAGTGGCCAGGCAGCTAGGTCACACGGCCAGCGGCAAACTCAGCAGGGACAGGTCATGTGGGACAGAAATGAGCAAAAGGCAGAAGCAGGTGGGATGACAGCCAAAAGCACGGAGAGATTGAACCTGAAGTTCCTAAAGATGCGGCCTGGCATCGAGCAGCCGCTTATCTTGGGCCGGCCCCAAGCCTGGTCCCTCTGCTCTGTGAGTGGGCAGCCAGCCCCTGAGCAGACTAACGTGGCTTTGAACTCAGTTCAAATTCCTGCTCTCTCCTTCCTAGTTTTGTGCCCTGAGGCACAGCGATGAACATCTCTGAGCCTCCATCCTCCAGTCTGTCAAAGGCAGATAAAAACAAGGCCTGCCTGGTTAGTATCTTTATTTTATTATTAATTATCTCACCATTCCTTTTGGCATGCTTGGCTGGCTTTTTTAATTACTCTGTATGCTTATGCAAGAATAATCCTCACCTAGGCGAATTCCCACTTCCTTATTTTTCTGAATCCTCCAGAACTTTCAAGAATGTAGCTTGTTTCAGCGACAAGAGAGAATTTACTCTGGAGAGGATTAACACCAGTGTCTACCTCTGAAAAGTATTGTAAAATTAAATGGGATACTGCATAGGGAGTATCTAACACAGTTCCCAGCACTCTGTAGGTTCTCAATAAGTGAAAACATCATTATTATCTATCTGTGAACACCATGGATCTGCAGCATCAGCAAGTGATGACTAACAGCACACCTTGAACCCCAGGCACCTGCCCAGGTAGGGTTTGACCTTGCTTCTCTGGGCATGCCATGTGTTTCCAATGCACTGGTCTCTCAGCCCGGAATGCCACTCTGTGTGACTGCAGGGGGCAGCCTTTACATTGTGTTCCAACAGCACAGCGAGCACAGCCCCTACTCTGCCCGGCGCCTGGAGTTCTGCAACATGGCAGTCTCGTGTGCTACAGTGTCAGGTTTGCTGGGTTATCACTGTCCTATTTGCTTCCATGATTTCTCACCCCAACTCCCGGCCATCCCCAGTGCACGCAGCCATCTTCCTTAGCAACTGTCACCTTACAAGCAACTGGGGAGATACCTACCTGAAACCACTTTTTCTGATTTATGAATCAATTGAAAATTATTGGGAAATATTTGTGCCTCTCCTCTGAAGTTGGTTCTTATCCTTAATTGCAGGTAAACATAAAACTCCCATTTTTAATGCTAAGATGATCTGCCTAGGCGCTTAGACTAGGTTTAGAGGTGAGAGGGAACTTAAGGATGCCGTAGGCTGCACCTCTTTGTTTGAAGAAGAGAAACTGAAGCTCAGAGAGGAAAATGGACTCAACCAAGTTCATTCAGCTCATTAGCAGCTCTCTTCACCATTCTGCGTCCTCAATTCACCCTTAAGTACTTAGTAAGAGGCTAAGGGACCTATGGAATCAACTGGGCCTTAACTCTAAAAATCATTTCAAGTAAAAAGGTACCACTGACATCAGTATCCAAGCCTTCCTCTAATAACAACACCCAATAGCCTTTTGGGAATCACCTCTTCCCAGTCTTATCAGTCAGGACATTTCTCAAGGCACCTGCTCTCCCCAGGTTAAGGTGGGACCCAGATCAATCAATCAGACTTATTGTCCCCAGGATCCACATCTCAAGGGGAAAGACAAGGTGAGACTGATTCACCTTGACTGCTGTGTGCTGAAGCCACTGCCTTGCCCATCAGAGCGGGCTTCGTAGGTCCCCAGAGAGGCCCTCCTTCCTGCCCTTGCAGAAGCAAGCTTCTTCAGAGCATCCCTGAAAACTTCCAGTGAATTATGTTTCAATCTAATCTAGCCATGCCATTTAACCCACGGCTCCCCAAAATAAATGTCTACAGTGGAGAGACAGGTACAGGAAATGCATAAACCCATTCAGTAGACTCTAAAGAAATGTTCATGTGGGATAGTTAGAATAGTGACCCCAAAGGCGTCCACATCATAATTCCGGTTACTTCTCATGGCACTTTTTGCTAAGGTAACAAAGAGCAGACCCAAGGACAGAGGAACAGAGACCTGAGGCATGCCACTAGAGACCCAGAGACCTGCTTTCAGTCCAGGAGACTCACTTCAAGTCAGCGATGCAGCAACGAGCTTGCTCAAGCAAAAATAAAAAAGACTTCCTGATTCTGAAAGCGCTTGAAATTCCTGAGTATACTTACATTTGAAAAACCGCTTTGCCCTTACCCCTTACGTACACAGTGTGCACTAGATTAATCTGCATTCATGTAATAGTGCTGTGTAAGCCTGCTCCTAAGTGTTTTCATCTGTTCTATCATTTAATCACTAAATTCCTTCGACAAGCGTTTATTAGGCACGTACAATTTAGCAGGTGCGGCCAGTGCAGGGGACATGGAGGTGGGACGTCTCAGCCCTGGCCTGACGGAGCTCAGTCAGTGTGGGAAATGGCTGCCCAAGCAGACCCCCACTCAACAACATGCTGGGCATTCCCTGGGTGCAGGACACCCAGGGGGACCTGGGGGCACAGAGGAGGGGCACCTAATTCAGCTTGGAATGGGGTAGGGGACAGTCAGGAAAGACACCTTGAAAATCTGAGAGATGTTTAGTTTCCCAACTGGACTGTGGGCTTCTCATGGTGATTGTTTCCTCTGTCACCCCAGGCAACTCTCAGCCACAGCGCAGACAGGATGCGGTGGGTCATCTTCATGCACACTGGATTTCCACACATGCATTAAAAATGCATATAAAGACAGCCCTGGCCAGTCTGGCTCAGGGGTTAGTGTTGGCCCTGAAAGCGTAGGATCATGGGTTTAATGCCAGGTCAAGGGCACGTACCTGGGTTGCAGGTGCTATCCCTTGCCCGGGTCAGGGTCATTCAGGAGGCAACCAATCGATGTGTCTCCCTCACATCCATGTTTCTCTCTCCCTCCCTCCCTTCCACTCTATCTAAAAATCAATGGAAAAATATCCTAAGATGAGGATCAACAACAATATATACAAAGCCACTTTAAAATGGAGCCATAGTTGCCACCCCAGAGAAACTGCCTTGCATGCTTCAAACCTTGGAATGTTAAAACAGGGCAAAATAACCTCTGGACTGGGCCTAAAGCAACATTATGTCTCAAAGCACTGTTTGCAAGGATAACCAGAAAGCGGATATTATGACCACTGGACTGATGACTAACAGGCTGAAAATTAAAACACTGTTTTGCATTAACATCACTATGTTAGTTTATCTGCACCAAAAGAAATGCCTCCCTTCTGCTGATGTAATTGTTCCCCTTTCTCTTTCATAAATGCCCATCTCCTTTATCTCCTAATGAAAACACTGTTTGGGTTTCTGCCTGAATCAGTGCTTCTGGAATAGCTGGGTTTTTATCTCAAATAAATGCTTGTTGCCTCTCACCTCGGTCTTTCTTTTTAAATTAACACATGGAGAAGAAAAGGGGGACTATTGTCCCATGATGCTCTGCAGGTATTATTTCTAAGGGGCTGCAGCTGCTTTCAATCACAACCCACTTTAGTGCACAATGTGATACTCTGACCCACTCCCATGTCTTACGAGGGCAAGAAGCCGTGTCCTTCTTGATCACAGCTGAAGTCCAGTGTCTGGCACAGGGACTAGAGGATAAATGGCGTTTAGTTGGGCTGAGGTTTTGCAATAGTGTTTCTTCCCCTGTGAGTGATTGCATTGCTCCTCCACATTAGGGCAACATGGGCTCAAGCATCTCTGGCTTGAGCAGAACCGACCCCGACCCCACCACTGTTACTCACACAGGGCAGCAGGATGGAGCGGGCATGTGAGACAAGCCTCCTGCACCTCCTCTGCCAAGTCTTCAAACATCATCCCTCATGTGGAAAAAGGCTCCAGGCCACTGCTACTTAATGGCCTATGATGGATGAGCACAAATACAGAGAAAGGCTGTGTTTACCAATTAAAAGATAAGATGCCACTAGGCCTCTTTCTGTCCTCTCCATGAAGCATGTTTCTATTGGGGCAAATGAGACTGAGCCCAGAGCCATCAAGATCTGGTGAGCAAGCCCAAAGCAGCCTGTGGACCTTTCATTTTGGGGGGCACAAAATAACCACGGGAAGATGAGGAAACATCACCTTTAAGAGGATTCACAAAGAAGATGCCCAGGTAAATAGATAATAATTACATGCCACTGTGTGAGCTATGATGGTATCATCATGGGGCACCTGAGGGGGTCTGGCTACCTGGGGAAGTAATGACCAAAGGCAGGACTGGTTATTATTTCTGCACAAGGTATTGCAACTCTACTGCATGTTCCAGAGCAGAACAGCCTTAGCATCTTGTTTCTGCCCATTTTGAGCTGCACCAGTAACTAGTTCTACACTGGGTTCTCAATTGCTCTGAGAAATGTGAGCGAACAGTAATAGGTCCTGGTTCATGGGGTTATTGCAAGCACTGTGCACCCAAAGGACATGGGAAGAAGCCTGTGACACAGTAAGTGTCATTATTACCAGGGCTCGGACAACAGGGACGTGAATGAGACTCTTATTTGGGTGCAAAATTTAAGAGGGTATCAAAAGACTCAGTGATAAAAGATAAGGAATATTTTAATCAGTGTTTTTACAAGTCAAAATCAATGCAAAGAAATCTATGATGAAAAAAAAAACTCAAGTTTGAAATAAAGGTGGGATCCAACCTTGCCCTTGCCTGATGCTAGCTCACTTGTCACCCTAGTCCCAGCTCTGTCAGATCCTCTCTCTTTTAAAAATTCAATATTTTCACCCAGCTGGAGTGGCTCCATGGTTGAGCATCGACCCATGCACCAAGAGGTCACCAGTTCGATTCCCGGTCAGGGCACACGCCCAGGTTGTGGGCCCGATCCCCAGTGGGGGGCATGCAGGAGGCAGCTAATCAGTGTTCTCTCTCATCAATGTTTCTCTCTCTCTCTCCCTCTCCCTTCTTCTCTCTCTAAAAATCAATCTTAAAATTTTTTTTAATTCAATATTTTCTTCAATGAAGAATTCTTTGCATTAATTTGTTTTTAAAATATTGCATTAAAATCACACTCATCTTGATAACTGCGTTTTTTTAGTGCCCCCTTGAATTATATACTCAAGGTGAGCACCTTTGCTAGCTCACCCTAGTCCTGGCTCTGATATATTTCTTTCCATTTTTCAACAAGTGTATGTCATTGTTATCATTAGAAAAATAAAAGAGTAACCTATTTCAAAGAAATGAATTATTAAAACGAGGCTTGATCTGAAAGCGTTTAGTCAGGTGTGGAAAGCACATCAAACACATGTGGGCTATTTCAAGTACAGAACCATAAAACAATATATGATAAAGTGCCTGCTAAATAAAACAATGGGCCCAGCCGATATGGTTCAATGGTTGAGCATCAACCCATGAACCAACAGGTCGCAGGTTCGATTCCCGGTCAGGACACATGCCCAGGTTGCAGGGCCAATCCCCAGTGGGGGGCAGGCAGGAGGCAGCTGATCAATGCATCTCTCTCATCGATGTTTCTATCTCTCTCTCCCTCTCCTACCTATCTCTCTAAAAAATCAATAAAAACATATTTTATAAAACATAAAATAAAACCATGGGTTTTATAAGAACTCTGATCAGGGTGAGAGAAGGGAAGGCTGGTATTTTTCAGAAAGAGTCCAAAGAGAAGAAGGTGGGACTTGCCAGGTAGCTCCAGAAGGCACACACAGGGGCAGCAATCCTATTACACTTGGCCTTGCCGGTCCCGGCAGCCCCTGCGGAGCAGCTCACCGATGTGCACAGCAGGGGCCTGGGGCTCCACGCAGCTCTGTAGCCAGGTGGAGGGTCCTGGAGGCTGTCTCAGGCTGTCCACCTAGGGGATACTTTTGAAGAGGGAGTGGGGAGCCTTTGGTCCACCTATTGCTGAGGCTTCAGGAGAGGAACTCCAGCCTGGGAGGTGACTGTCCTGGTGCCAATGGCATTCAGCTTGGCCTGCCTGTCTCTGCCATTCATCCATATGTGCTGTGAACCCTAGCTCTGCTTGTCCATGAGGATGAGCAGAAAGAAACCTGTCTCTCGACTCGCGGCTGCTCTGACTGTCCGGACCCCAGACTCAGAGTCACAGACACCTTGGGAACCAGGGTTGTCATAAATGAGACTCTACCCAGTTACAGCTCCAAACTCGGTCTGGGCACTGGCTGTGGTCTGCATGGCTCAGACCTTACTTTTTCCTCCCAAGTTCCTCCAAGCCCCAAGAAAAAATTCTTCCCTCCTTCTCCACCCACCCCCTCCTACTCCCCAGAAAACACATTTTTAATAAGACCCAGTGAGGTGGGGATGATCCATTCCCAGTCAAGTCCAAGGAAGGAGACATCTGTAAGAAAGACCTGGACCCTATTTAAGCCTGTGAGCAAATCACTGGATCTCCTTATGCCTCAGTTGCCCCGTCAATAAAAAGGGGAGATCATACCACTGTGACACCTTATTGGTAAAATGGGGACAGTAACAGTACCTTCCCGTGTGACAAGTATGAGAATAAAATGCAAAAGTGGAGGTAAAGCAAACATTCGGCACAACACCTGGCATATGACAGTGTTCAATAGCTGAGAGCTGTTTATTATCACTTATAATCATTGCCATCATCATCATTATTATTAGGTTGCAAAGTAAGAACCAGAGTTAGAGTGTGTGTGTAAAGCACCCATCCCTGCCTGGTACATGGCAGGAGCACAGTAAGTGGTCGGTGTTGTCATAAGGATGGCAGTGAGGAATAGTAAAATCTGCAAGGCATTTCGAAGAGGAATGTTAAAATATAATTTTTTGTTATTTAATTAATTTATTTTTGTTACAGATGTTTCTCCTTTTCCCCCCACTGATTCCCCCCACCCCCCTCCCTGCCCTGTCCCCAGCTTTGTTGTCCATGTCCATTGTTCATGCATACATGCATGTAAGTTCTGTGGTTTATCTGTCCCCCACCATCCCCTCTTCTGGGGATTGTCAGTCTGTACCCCACTTCCACGTCTCTGGGACTACCCCATTCCTCAGACTGTTATGTTCATTGTATTTCACAAATAAGTGAGATCATATGATACTTGTCTTTCTCTCTTTGGCTTATTTCACTTAGGATGACACTTTCCAGGTCCCTCCATGTCGTCTCAAAGGATAAGAGATCTTTCTTACAGCTGCATAGTACTCCATTGTGTATATGTACCACTGCTTTTTTATCCATTCGTCTACTGATGGACGCTTGGGCTGTTTCCAGATCTTAGCTATTGTAAATAGTGCTGCTACAAACATAGGGGTACATATATTCTTTCTGATTGGTGTTTCAGGCTTCTTAGGGTATATTCCTAGAAGTGGGATCACTGGGTCAAATGGAAGTTCAATTTTTAATTTTTTGAGGTAACACCATATTGTTTTCCATAGTGGCTGCACCAGTCTGCATTCCCATCAGCAGTGTACTAGAGTCCCCTTTTCTCCACACCCTCGCCAATACTTGTTGTTTGATGATTTGTTGATGGCGGCCATTCTGACAGGTGTGAGGTGATACCTCATTGTTGTTTTAATTTGCATCTCTCTGATGGTTAGTGAGGTTGAGCATTTAAAATATAACTTTTAAACTATTTTTTTATTGATTCTAGAGAGAGGAAGGGAGAAGGAGAGAGAGATAGAAACATCAATAAGAGAGAACATCGATTGACTGCCTCCTGCATGCCCCCCACTGGGGATCAGCCCACAACCTGGGCATGTGCCCTAACTGGGAATCAAACTGGCAACCTCTTGGTGCGTGGGTCGACGTTCAACCACTGAGCCACATTGGCTGGGCTAAGATAGTATTTCTAAGCAGAACTCTATAAGCACACTTTAAAGATAAATGCATTTCTAATTGGCAGCATTATTTGTACATAAACAATTTATCTACTCAAGGTAAGAACACAGTTTTTTCTCAAGTGGATTAAATCACTGCCACCCCACACCCCAATTCCTCTTTTTGCTACTCATATGCTGGGTGAATGCTTTCTTCTGAGAGTGTAGCCTGGTCCATTTCACCCCTGCCGGGACCGGACTCCAACCTGAGAGCCTCAGGTGTCGTGGCTCCTGACTTTATCCCACTGACTTCTAACTGATTAGACATCGCCCCAAAGAAACGAAAAGGCTCTATAGCTCGGTGCTCATGATCTGAAATCACAAAATTGTACTTTTTATTGATTGGGTTCAAAACATATAGTCTCCAGCCTTAAAGAAAACTTTTTAATAAATTCTTCTTTGGGCCAGAAACTGACAAATGTTCAGTCTAGGAGACAGGCCAGTCAGAGGTGTACAATAGCTCTCTATAGTTTTCTACGTGTTGGAGTTAGTTCATAAATAAAGTGTAAAAAAAGCAGGCTCATGCCACCCAGGTTGCTGAGCTCAGTGATGCTGGAATCACGAAACCTTGCAGTTGGAAGCGGTCTTAGCAGGCTGGCTGGACAAGCCCGGCTTCTCTGCAGGTCCCTGAGGGTGCACACACGCTAACTTCCTTCCAATTCAGATGCAGTTCTGGCCTCCAGGGACTGCTCAGGCCTCTCCTTGCTGGGCCCCGATTTCCTCACTCCTTTTCCATCTCCACCATCCAGCCAAAGGTCTTAGGAACGCATGATGACTCCTATTGAAGCAGGCTTGGAAGTAAGCAGAGGGGCTTCCAGGAGCCTGGAGGAAGAAGGGGGACTTTCTCTGGGGTGCCAGAAGAACAGAAAGAGCCCTTAGCTGGGACTCAAGACCCCAGACTAGATCTGGCTCCACTATGAAGTCAGTCTCTTTGGCCCTCAGCTTCCCTGTCTGTAAGAATTGGGAGGAGAAGGAGATGATCCCAGTCCACCTCTTTAAAGACCTGTTTTAAGTGAAAGAATGGACATAAACCCTCAAAAGACCATCTCAGCCCTGGCTGCCTGTTAGTATCATGCGGGGTTCTTTTTTAAAATTCAGATGTCTGGGCCTCACTCCAGAAAGACGAAATCAGAAAGCCTTCTCCGGATGCTAATGCGCATGCAGGGCTAGGAGACCAGGGCGAGAAAAAGTCGTGTTGACAAGGAGGGCTGCTCAAAGTGTGTGGTCTGTGGGCCTGCATGCTGTGGGTCCCTGATAAGTTCAGCACAGAAATTGAGAGTAAGGGTTTAGAAACTTCTGTAGCAATTTTGGTACTGCTCCAATATCCAATAGAGGATCACTTTTCCAGTAACTATTTTTATTGTATTTTACAAAGGTGCCTGACAACAAAGAATTAATAATTTTTTTTTAAATTTGTTTTTATTGATTTTAGAGAGAGAGGAAGGGAGAGGGAGAGAGAGAGAAACATCAATGTGAAAGAGAAACATCCATCAGTTGCCTCCCACAGGCACGCCAAGCAACCAGGGACTGTACTTGCAACCTGGGCATGTGCCCCAACTGGGAATCGAACTGGTGACCTTTTGGTGCATGGGACAACGTTCCGCCAACTGAGCCACACTGGCCGGGGCAGATTAATAATTTTAAAAAACAACAACAGATCTCACCACTGCTGTTGTTTTAGAAGCACCGGTGTAGAGGTAAGGGAGCAGCCTTGAAGTCAGGTGAACTCTACCCAGACCCGGGCACTGTCCTCCATTAGCTGCACACACTTGCACACACTCACTAAAGCTCTTTGGATGCAGTTTCCTCATCTGAAAAGAGGGAATCCTCATACCTGCCCTGGGTTAGTTTTCTAACAAGTCCAGAAGTCGATTATGTAGAAAACACATTTCACAGTGAGGGCGATTCATAAATAGAAAACTGAAGTTCTGCATAGTATGATTTCAGTGTTGTGTTTCTGAATAACCAGGGAGAACATGAACTCTGCAGCCAAGATGTCACACATGCTTACTAGGTCTGTGATATAAAGTGAATGAATTAAGTGTTCCAGTCCTCAGCAGCGACATGAGGGTAAATAATCCACGAGAGGTGTAAGGATGAAATAAAATTAAGTACACATGATGCACCAGGCATAGCGCTTGGCCCTGTTTAAGTGCTCAGTAAATAGTGTTACTTTACGATGAGGATCATGTCATTATTGTCCTTTCACCTCCCACCCGGTGTCGCAGCAATCCTGTCCGCGTCAGCCCCAGCACAGGGGACCAGGGCTACAGAGGCTGGAACCATCACTGAGCTGCTGTAGCTCTCAGCCAGGCCTCCAGCACTTCTGCAGCCTGTGCACGAATCCACTATGTTGCACGGGCTTCTTCCTCTCACTTCCGAGTATGTGCTAAACAGCTTACCAAGCAGCTTCAGACTCATTAACATCTAATCAGTACTAATGGGCTGCGATTCGGCAGGCTGGGCTCTGGAAGAAGTCCTTCCAGGGATCAGGTGGCTGCTAGAATCCCCACAAAAGCATCCTCCTGACCTCTGGGGACCAGTCAGGGTGGGTGGGAGAGGGAAGACCAGAGTTGGGTCCTATAAGAAACCCAAGCTTTTCCAGCTCTAAGACAGCCACAGCACCTAAGCGCCCAATGACAGCTTGAATGAACAGAGTGGTCAAGCATGGATCCATTCAACACATTTGTTGAGCACCTACTCTGCTAGTTGACTCTGCAGAGAGAAATAATATGAATGGCAACAAGTCCACACATTTCCATAGGCCTTGCAGAAAGGTCTTTGACATGTGGTATCTCAGCTAATACCCCAATAGCCCTGGGAACTGGGCACTGGGGCCATTTTACATACAACAAAAATTAGATCTCAAAACAGTGAAAACAAAGTGCCCTTATGGGGGGCAGTTTGCACATTACACCCTTTAATCCATTCACATGAAGCTGCCATGGTGCCCATTGTTCAGAAGAACAGATTGGGGCTTGGAGAGGTTAAATAACTCACCCAAGGTCATATAGCTGGTCATCAGAGCCAGAATTCAAACCCAAAGACATTCTGTCAACCGCCACAGCATCCTGCCTTTTCCCAGGAGAGACAAGGACTCAAATTAAGCCCATCAAACTCTCATCAGATATCCACCAGGTCATTTGGATTGAAGCCTCATTATACACTATTGTGTATGTCTTTTTACTGGTTTAATTGATGCCACACACAGTTCTGAGCAAAGATGCATTCAGTTTCAGCTAACCTATTTCCTCTCCTATTGGCTGTTGAAAATCAAATAACCAGGTGGACCTGCCTTTCAGAGACTCTCATTTTGCAATTCCATTCAAGCCATGAAGCTAGACTGGGATCAAGATTAGAAGCCTAAACAATACCAGGAAGGCCCATGTTCAAGCATAATCCCCAATTCACTGTTCATTGAAGAGGAGACCCAATAGCTTTACCACTGCTTAGTTATTATTTTATGTCCAGTAAGAGTCACTGAATAGCAAAAGAGAGCATTTATAGACCCAGATTAGCTATTTCGTTGGTTGGCTGTGGATTTTTTGGAAATAAAATAAGCTTTTAATTCAAACACAGCTTCCAACAAAATCATCCAAGAATGAATGAGAAGGAGGTAACAGCTGAAGTGGAGAGAGGCTGGGGAAGCCAAGGGATACAGATGGGGGAACCAGAAAGGAGGAAGAAAAAAAGAGGGGATGATGAGGGCAGAGGAATAGAGACAGAAATGGTAGGAGATGGAGAAGAAAAGAAAGAAGAGAGAGTGAAAGAGAAAACTGAGAGATATGGCAGAAAGATCCAAAGGGGCTGATGAGAAAAGGAAATTACTAGAGATAGAGCTGAGTCATAAAACTTTGACGTTTATAGAAAACTCATGGCCCCAGAGTTTAAAAAAAGGTGTTCAAACTTGCCAGACTGGAGAAGCAGCAGGACTTCTAGAATGTGTTTAAGTAAGGAGGCCACAGTGCCTTCTAATCTGATTCTAGGAAAATACCCATTTGCCCCAGGGATGGAAATAAAGACACAAGAAGTAGCAAATTGGGCAGTGTTCACTCAAGAGTACTGGCAAGAGCCATTCCCCAGGTGTATCACCTGGTGGGGAGAGGCAGGCTAGGTGATGCAAAGGCTCACAGGTGGAGGTACAGCCTTGCTTCAGAAAGATCTTGCTGCAAACCCTGGAGACGTCTGGACCAGGGCTTTGGACAGGGTTGCAATGACGTAATGTATTTGAGGCAGTGGAAGTTTCCTCCAAATGAGAAGAAAGGCAAGAGGCTTGAGCCAGTCAGGCAAAGCAAGCTTGGCAGCCGGAGCCCGGGAGTCAACCTCAAGACAGCCTCTCTGACTCGCACAATGCTGTCTGGCTCTACATAATCTCTGTTCTCAGTCCAACCTTCTTCCTGGTTACAGAAGCTCTGTACACTCACCATAGGAACAACAAAACAAACAACAACAAAACAAGCAAAAGCAAAAGGATGCAGAGAAAACTTCCAGAATCTCTCACCCAGTGGCAACCATGAGGACAGGACTGCTTCTTAGTGGTTGAGATTAGGGTTCAAAGCTAGACTTAGGTTCTCACTAATTAAGTTGAATGACTCAGGGCAAGTCGCTTCACCTTCCTGAACCTGAGTTTCACCACCAGTATGACAGAAGTAACAAAATGTGACAAAATAAAATAAAATGCTTGATGCGCTGTCACATACAGGAAAGCTATTGATATTATTTACTACTGTCATGTGAGTAGATTTCCTTTCTGTCTTTTTCCCCCTGCATATAAATGTGGTCTATGCAATGCACCCAACATAGTCAGAAGGATATTTCCAGGCCACTCAAAATACAACGATAATACTTCCTAAATGCAATCTTCAGATCACTTCTCCCTTTGATCCAAGAAGAGTATTAGGACTCATCCCTAACTCTTCCTTTCTGTCACCTGAAGAACCTAGGTTCCCTGCTCAGCTGCAGTCCAGCTGGGAGGGACTACAGAGGACACAGAAAGGACAGTGCCAGCAGACATGAGCTGTGCCAGCTCTTAACAATGGCTGGAAAAACCACCCACTTCAGTCAACCAGAAACATGTCAAACAAGAACCTGGTCTATTTTTTCTCTCTCTCTCTCTTCTGTCCCCTACCAAAAATATTAGGGAACTATGAAAGTGGGCTTTCTTTATATCAAATGGAGAAACCTCCAGACCTTTGCACATGCTGTTTCCTCTCTTGCAATGCTCTTCCTCAAGTACCTGGAGGAATCACATCCTCTCCTACTTCATCTGTCTGCTCCCAGATGGCTACTGCTCAGGGAAGCCCTCTCTATTCAAAACTGAAACCCCACTGCATCATCACCCTAACCCTCCCTCTTGCCCTTCCCTGCTCCATGTTTAACTAGTGCTTGCCACCAGCTCCAGCTGCCATATGATGTACTTTGCTGTGTATGTCTGTGTCTGCTTTCCCTCACGCTGGATTGCAACCAAAGATAAGACAGAGTATTTTGCGATTTTGTTGACTGCTGTCTCCGCAGCACTCAGAGCCTCAACCAGAATTTGTTGTGTGACAGCATGAGTTGTTTACACTCCCCCAATCCCTGGCATCTGCAAGAAGGTGGAAGGGGTCTTATGAAGAAGTTGTCCATATTGTAGATGGGGAAACTGAGATCCAGAAAGGCAAGAGACCTGTCCAAGATTTCACAGCCATGTTCGGCAGTTCAGCTGGCAAGAACACCCATGTATCAATGCTAGAATGTAATGAATTTCCTCTCCATGCTCCGAGGGCTGTTCATCTAGCCTATCTCAGAAACAACCTCCAACAGCAGGGTGGGACCTGACTGCCACTCCTTGGTCTGCATTGACTAGTTGTGTGAGGTTGGCATGTCTCTCAGAAATTCCATTTGGCCACCTGCAAGATGGAACAATAAACAATAAACCCTGCTCTTACCACCAACCAGTGTTGCTCTGAGAATCAGTAGAACATTTGGGAAAGTTTCTTGGCTTCCAGCAGGGGAAGGGAACCTAGTGAGGCATGAGGAGCCCTTTCTGGGTGTTACGGGGGTGCTGAGTCATCATGCCTTCAGTGGGGGCTGGCCCGGTGCCTCTGCAATTTCCCATTCAGATGCTCCCCCACCACTTGTCACAAGCAAGGGGGATGCTGGCTCAGGAAAGGACCCATGAACTAAGCATGCTCTCTGCCTGTGTGTTCCTCCTGTCTTGTCCCACCTCCAGGTGTTCCAGACAGACACCTGTGTGCCTTGGACAGGGGACCCTTTCCACCCTCTGTCTGTCCCCGATGCCTCGGCTTGAGTAAACCTCTGCAGGAAGCAGCCCCTTGCATATCCACACAGTTTCCCTCTAAGAGAACTATTACAAAGTGCTCCAAAGGATGTTGCTGAGGTGCCTCTGGCTTTCTGTGGAGTCACTGTAAATGCCATCATCCTCACTGGTGACAAACATGCCAGACTTGTGCCGAGCACTCCATGGAGCATACAGTGTCACTTACTCCACACAACAACTCTATGAAGCAGGTAGTATTGTTATGCACATTTCAAAGACAAGGAAACCGCCCAGCCAGTGTGGCTTAGTGGTTGAGTGTCATCCCATGGACCAAGAGGTCCCGGTTCGATTCCTGGTCATGGCACATGCCCAGGTTGTGGGCTCAATCCCCAGTAGGGAGCGTGCAGAAGGCAGTCGATTGATTTTTCTCTCTCACATCAATGTTTCTACCTCTCTCTCCCTTCCTCTCTTTCTAAATAATCAATAAAAATATATTACCAAAAAACAAAATGAAGAAATTGAGACAGAGAGTGTTTAATTAAACTCCTCCAAAAATTCAGTCATAAGTGGCAGAGTGATGATTCGAACCCAAGCACTTACTTTAATGGGAAAAGAGCATGATGGTGACAGCTATCTGTCTAAAAATGAATGTGTGCTTCCTTGACATGAATAGTGAGGTGCTGCTGCTAGGAGGCAGCTGCCCAGCCAGGGACTACATTTCCCAGCACCCCTTGCATCTAGGTAGGGCCCTGTGACTAATGCTTACCAACAGGAAATGAACCAGAGTTTTTAAGAGGTGAGAAACTTTCTCCTGTCTCCTTCCCTCCAAAGCCTGGTTGCAGAACACTCTAAGGTATTGCAGGAGACAGAGCCACAAGATGGAAGAGCTTAGGTCCTTAAATCTCCACGTGGCAGGACGTGGCTTGTTGACCTGCATTGGACCACTGGATGAGTGAGAAATAAGCTTTGCTGTTAAGTCGAAGGTCCAAAAGCTTTTTCCTGTAAGGGGTCAGGCAGCAAATATTTTCAGCTTTTCTCCCCCCTGCCTTTTATTGTCCTGGAGGACTCCTGCAGATTCTTTTTTTTAAATGTATCTTTAGTGTTGAAACTATTGGTCATGCAGTCTCTGTCACAATAACCCAACTCTGCCATTGTAACATGAAAGCTTCTGTAGATAATCTATAAACAAACACAGTGGGATGTCGGTCCCACCCCATTTTTATTTCTTTTCTTCAATTATTTTATTTTATTGTCGACAGTATTACAGATGTCTTCCAAGCCCCCCCTCCCCCTCGTCAGCCCCTGCCCCACCCCAGGCCTTCACCATACTATTATGTTTCCATTTATTATGCATATATGTATATAAATTCTTAGGTTAATCTCTTCTCACACACACACCTCCACCCCCTCTCTGAGATTTGTCAGTTTCATGTATCCATGCCTCTGGACCTATTTTGTTCATCAGTTTATTATGTTCATTAGATTTCACTTATAAGTGAGATCATGTGATATTTGTCTTTCCCTGACTGGCTTATTTCATTCAGCATAATACTCTCCAGGTCCATCCATGCTGTCGCAAAGAGTAAGAAATATATATATATTTTTTTTTACAGCTGCGTAGTATTCATTGTGTGAATATACCACAGCTTTTTTGTCCACTCATCTACTGATGGGCACTTGGGTTGTTTCAGATCTTAGCTATTGTAATTAACACTGCTATGAACACAAGGGTGCATATATTCTTTCTGATTGGTGTTTTGTTTGCCAATGACATATCTGATAAGGAGTTAATTTCCAAAATATATAAAGCTCAACAAAAGGAAGACAAATAACCCAATTAAAAAATGGGCACAGGACCTGAATAGGCACTTCTCCAAAGAAGACATACAGATGGCCAAGAGACATATGAAAAAAAAAATGGTCAGTGTCACTGATCATCAAAGATGCAAATTAAAACAACAATGAGGTATCACCCCACACCTGCCAGGATGGCTGCCGTCAATAAATCAACAAACAAGTGCTGGCGAGGATGTGGAGAAAAGGGAACCCTCGTGCATTGCTGGTGGAATGCAGACTGGCGCAGACACTGTAGAAAACAGTATGGGATTTATGCAAAAAAAATTTAAAATAAAACTGCCATTTCACCCAGTGATCCCACTTCTAGGAATATATTCCACCCCATCTTTCCTCCCCAAAGAGTGAGCAGGCCAGGAATCCAGGCGCAGGCATCACTCACTGCCTGTGGAAAGTCAGAAGGGGGATTCCCAAAGAGAACACTCTATTTCCCAGTCTAATAGCACATCCTCCCAAAGGCTTTGGTCATGTAGATTCAAATCAAAAGCAGCATTTGAAAAAGAGGACAGAAATGCCGAATAAAATATTAAATAGAAAAACCCAATGCAGCTCTTAGAAGTTAATGCCCCGGCATGACATTTGTTTTGAGGATGAAGCACACGTCTCACCTCATCTATGATTAAAAGTTCGCTGCCTTATTCGAGCAATGCTTTTTCCTTGTTTGCATAATGCAGCCAGTTAAGGTAGAAACTCCATGGAGGCCAAAGGGTTCTAGGTGGTTACTGCTGGTGATGAAAATGGAGCTCAGGCAGGGGCAAGCAAGAAGAAATCATTTCAGAGACTTTCCAAGTCATCTTCACATTCTTGGGTACATTTTTTTTTTTTTTTGATCAAATGTTATACAGTGACATTTCTCTTCTCACTCAATATTACTGTCGGTTGTGGCAAAATACATAGCTGACACATTCATCCCAGGGTTCCTTCCATCCTCTGCTCCGGAAGGTGATGCAGTTACATTAGCAGCACATTACACGTGAGATGCTGCCGCCCTGGGAGGCACTGAGGTGGTACTCAGGCCTCCGCCACGGGGAAGAAGGTGTGAAACCCAGGAGGGTATTAGTTTTGATCTCCTGCTTGCACCTTCTCCTGACCTGGGGAATTAAGCCAGCACCTGGGAATCCGGGGTAAATCCCACACAAGGACCAGGCATGCTCAGACAGACGGAAAGGTTTATCGCCCATACTTACTCCTTGCATTCTGTCTTAAGCCCAAGACTTTCCCTCTGGTGCTTTTGTATTGATGGATTACAAAGGGCCTCTCCCACCTTTCTCTTTTTCCTAATCTTCTCCTTCCTCTGTCTTTGCTGAATCTCCACTCTCAGGCCAAGAGGCATTACGTAGAAGCCTAAGTGCACGGTGATCATCTGTTAACTCAGCAAATAGTTACTGACATCTACAGTCTCAGATTCTATTTAAGGCTCCAGAGACACAGCAGTGAGCAAATCACAGTCACCGCTGTCAAGGTTTCTACATTCCGGTGGGAAAGCAAAGCCATAAATAAGTTTAGAATTTGTTACAAAAAGAAAAAAAGTTTTGTAAAGTAAAGCCTCTTTGGCTTTATGTCTCATGTGTCGTTCAGGGGGTGGGCCCTGCCATACTGGCTACTAACATAAAAATATGCTAATGCTCATGAGACCAGGGAAAAACCTGAACTTGAGAAAGTGGTCTGGGACCCTGGCATTGGAGAGGAAAATGTCTAACTGGAATCATTTCCTCGCTCCCAGTGGCCTCTTGTCACTTCCTGAATAACACCTAAATCTCTGAGGCCTTCAAGACCCTACTTGATCTGCCCCTGCTAATTCTCTGAGCACATCTTCTATTCCTTCTCTCCAGCCCATTGGCTGCTTTACTGTTCCTCAATTACAGAGCCTGTGCCCACCTCAGGGTATTTGCACCTGCTGTGCCCTGATTTCTCCAAACCCCCCCACCCCCGATATTCATGTAGCTGCTGCTCTCCTTTCAAATTATCAGCACTTCAAGAGATCCTTCTTTTTTTTTTTTTTTATCCTCACCCGAGGACATTTTTCCATTTTTTGTTCAGGTAGAGTGGGAGGGAGAGAGAGGAACAGAGAGAGAGAGAGAGAGAAACATCGACGTGAAAGGAACACATCGAGTGGCTGCCACCCGCACAACCGACCAGGGCCGGGGACAAACTGCAACGGAGGCACGCGCTCCTAGCAGGAACTGAACCCAGGTCTCTCAGGACCGTAGGCCGACACTCTAACCACTGAGCCAAACCGGCCAGGGCTCAAGAGATCCTTCTTATCTAAACAGCAGCCAGGCCTTTCTGTTCTTCGGCCTGCTGCTATGAATTGAATGTCCCATCCCTGAAAAAAATGTACACATTAAAATCCTAACTCCAAATGGGATGGTGTTAGGAGGCGGGGCCTTTGGGAGGTAATTAGGTCTTGAGAGTAGAGCCCTCAGAAATGGGATTAGTGCCCTTATAAAAAGATATGATCTCCTCCCCCCCCCCTCTGCTCTCCACCACAGCAAGAGCTGGCCATCTACAAGCCAGAAAACAGGTCCACATCAGAAACCAAATCTGCGGACACTTTGACCTTGGACTTCCCAACCTCCAGAGCTGTCAGAAATAAATGCCTGTTGTTTAAACCACCCAGTCTAGGGTAATCAGTGATAGCAACCCAAATGGACTAAGACACCTACTTTCAGCTTTTCTCCCCAGCCCACATCACTCCCTGACACAGCATCTATTCACTTGCTAGTCTCTGTGTCTGTCTTCCTCCACCAGGACACCAGGTCTCTCGGGCTGAACCATGGAAGGATGAATGCTGGTCAGTGGCTGTAACTTACCACACCCTCTCCGGTCTGTTTTCCATGCGGCCGTCAGAGGGTGCTTTGGGAAGGTAAATCTGACGCTCACCACCCCCTCCACCATGGTTGAGAAATCTCCAGTGGCTTCCATCTGCTCTTCTGATAAAGATGCAACTCCCAACCACAGCTCGTCACTCCTCACACAGCCTTGCACCTGCCCACCCTCAACCTTACCCTCCAAGCTCCAGAGTCCCTGGTGCATTTTCAGATGTTTGATATGGGCCCTCCAGCCATGGGGTTTGCCCAGGCTATTCCCACTTTCTGGAATACTCTTCTCTTTTCACCCAGGCACCCCCTTCTAGTCTTCATGTCCCAGTTTCAGTCCATGTCCTCAGGCAACCTTGTCTGACCTCCCGAGTGGGTCAGCAACCCCGCCCCCACACCATCTGCTCTCAGAGCGCCTGGTGGTTTCACAGCACGGATGCTCCTCGATGTACAAGGGGGTGACATCCTGATAACCCCATCATAGCTGAAAATACCGTAAGTCGAAGGTGCATTGAATACGCCTAATCTACCAAACATCAGAGCTTAGCCTAACCTTCCATAAACATGCTCAGGACACTCACATCAGCCTTCACTCGGGCAAAATCCCCTGCCACAATGAACACACTGCAGAGAAGTGGCTGTCCACCTCGCGCTTGCTGCCGCCACCCAGCATCATGACAGAGTATCTTAATGCCCGTCACTAGCCTGGGAAAAGATCGAAATTCAAAACTTGAAGTATAGTTACTACAAACGCACATCGCCTTCACACCATCACAAAGTAAAAAAATTATAAGTCAAACCCTCATGAGTCAGGTACCGTCTGTACTTATTACAGGGTAGTGTGTATTTATTTGGGTGATACTTTTTTCCATCTCTACTTCCCCTTTCTAGACTTTCAGCTCCAGGAGAGCAGAGAGAGCATGATTTTGCTCCCCACTTTACCCTCAGAGGCCAGCACATAGTAGGTTTTCAAGAAATATGTGAATGAATAACCCAAGGAACATGACTCTCAAATAAGCTTGCTAAGCTTCAAGCAATAATAGCTAAGCCTTAGGAATGGGAGGCCTCAAGGAGATAAAACTTCCAAGGATGCTTTGTAAAGAGAAATGAGCACACCTTGTACAAATTACGTGGTTATTTAAAGACTTGGGCCTGCCCACCTCTAGGTCTCTCATTTGACCCATTGACTTTGAAACAGACACTTTAATCCAAACACACCTCGGCTAAATTTCTTTAGTAGCCTTTTGTACTATCAGCAGTCAAATCTTATAGGATCTTCTCTCCAAATCAGCAAGTTGGGTATTTACTGTGTGCTTTAAGTGTTTTATACAAAATAACACACCCAGTGCCAGTGGACCTATCTCCACTGTCCAGAGGAGGAAACTGAGGCATGGAGGAGAAAGAAGACTCTCCAATAGACACAGAACTAAAAAGGGGTGCATTGAGGGGTTGAACCCAGGCATTCTAACTCCAGGCCATGCTCTGAACCACCATGCAGCAGTGGCAGAACTCAAATTCAAATGACAAATGAGGAAACTGAGGCCCAAAGAGGTTTAGTCACATGTTCTGCCTGACTCTCAGCTGAAACTCCTACCACGAGGCCTCTGCTCACATGAAACAATATCCAAAGTCCTTACCCAGCAGGGAGCCCCCTGAACCCATCACCACGCCACGGCCCCTCCAGCACACCGGGCTTCCTGGACACTGAATGTTCCAGCTGGTCTGTACATCTGAGGGTGGTTCACCCTGCACTCCTGGGCATATGTTTATACCTGTACTGGATGTTTCTGGAGCTTTCTCAGGTGCATATACCTGGTGGGCCCTGTCATGACAACCTTGGGCTGTAAGCCAATTCCGTCAGCATTTGCCAAGATTCTATCACATGGAATTGTGCAGAGGGCAGAAGAGACAGAGTGAGGATTCCGTCAGATAGGCCTGGGTTCAGACCTTCCTTCCTTCCTTCATTCACTCTGTTAGCCAATATTGTGGAGCCCGGGCTCTATGATGGGGCTGCTATACATTCAGGATATCATGGGGAACCCAACAGACAGGTGCTCCCCTCAGGAACTCAGAGCCTGGTGCGAGAGACTGACCCGAAGATACTAAACACATAAACAAATAAGAAAACTGGCAATGATGTAAATAAACGGGGTGGTTCGGTGGTATGAAACTGAGTGGAGGGTTGGAGAGATCTTTAAAACAGGGCCGTCATCTGCCCTGACAGCTTTCAGGCCTTTGGCATGTGTCTTAGTTCCTCCAAGCTACAGTTTCCAAACCCTTGAGGGGTGACGGTGATATCTACTGAGTATGTAACATGCTCAGAAACGAAAGCTATGCTTTTGCTAGGCCGGGTGCTAGGCATCCGAGTGTGAACAAGACACTGTGTGCTGTCCAGGAGGGAGCCAGGCTACTTGAAGGCATGTGCCCCCAGCATTAAGGGGGCTCCATCATCAGTCCTCTTCAGAGCCCTGTCCCCTGTTCGTCCCCATGCAGCCTTCGGTGCCCACGAAAGCAAGCGAGTCCTCCAGCCCTGTCCAGCCCAGCAGCCAACCGTGACAAAAGCAGGGGAGAGGCATTTCCTCCTCCCTACTTGTTGTATCATAGAGCCAAGAGGAGACAGGCAGATGGGCCCACTTTCTGCCTCTTTTTTTTTTTTCTCCTATTGCCCCAGGCCAAACAACTAGCAAGGAACACCTGCTGGAAGACCTCGTGGGAAGGGCCAGAACCTTGGCATAGATGGATGTCTTCCGGAAGGCAGGCTGCCAGTGAGAGCTGAGATTAGTGGTGTAAAGGGCAGACAATTCTGCCTCCTATCTGACCGCATCATACTGCTCCCAGAGACAACGGCCCATTCATTCTATGCCTTCGGGCTGGGTCAGTGATCAGGAGAGATTAGCAACCTGAGTCAAAATCGGCTCAAATATGATAGAGCCAGGCTCTGGAGAAAAGAGTCATGACTTGCTGGCAAATGGTCAAGGTCAAGAGATAGAGGAGTTACTAGTCTTTCAATAGTCTCAGATGGAGAAAACTGGTGTTTCTATTCAAGATATTGCATTCTTTTATTTTTTTATTTATTTTTTAATCCTCACCTGAGGACATTTTTCCATTTTTTGAACAGATAGAGTGGGAGGGAGAGAGAGGAAGAGAGAGAGAGAGGGAAACATCGATGTGAAAGGGACACATCGAGTGGCTGCCACCTGCACGACCAACCAGGGCCGGGGACAAACTGCAACCGAAGTACGCGCCCTTAGCGGGAACTGAACCCGGGTCTCTCCGGACCGCAGGCGGACGCTCTAACCGCTGAGCCAAACCGGCCAGGGCAAGATATTGCATTCTTGATGATTCCCAAAATCAATGGTATCTCCAACATCATCATCAAATACACACACATGCTTTGTATATGTATATACATATGTATACACACATATAGATATACATACATTCACACACGTATACATAAAGAGACACAAATATGTATGTATATGTAGACACATGCAAATATGCAAATATAGAGAGAGGGAATATATGTATATATACACATATGTATAGTCAGAGAGAGACATTCACAATATATATGTATAGAGAGACACACATATGTATATTTAGACACACGCAGCCATGTATTCCTGCTATATCACATCACATTAACTCTAAAGTAATCTCCCGTGGTTCTCCATGAAGAATAAACTTACCCTAGCCCCAGGCCTCTACAATTTGGCCTCACCCTCCTTACATCCAGCCATTCTTTTCTTTAACATTTATACTTCTCTTTGCATATTCTACACTAGTTTTCCTTTTCCAACTTTCGTCATTCAAAAACCATCTTTGTGATTTCTGCTTTATCCATGAACCACCCATTGTATTAATAACTTAATTATTTTTAAATTGCTCATTGTCACTTACCTACATTTAATTTTAAAGATACTTTTATTCACAGCATCATAAATGAAACATCAGTATCATCCCCCATGACATAAAGGCAGCCATACAAATAAATACCGTGAATATAAAATAATCCTGGTGAATTCTAGCGGGAGCAGGAGCCTGCCAAAGACCTTCAGCCAGAGGCCTACTGACATTTTGTTAAGAAAGGAGGAAAAGCTGGGGCTGGAGATGTGTTATCTTCGACTAAAACTTCCTCCTTGACATAGTCTAGAAAACTGGAAACACAATTCTCAAGGCGGTCAGGGCCTCTGTTGATGGGGTCCGGTGTTGGTGTGACCCCCCCACTCCCCTCAGGAACCGGCAGTGTGCAGCCCACGCTCTGAGAACAGTGGTGGAGTACCCAGTGATGTGTTGGCTGGGAGCAAGCCGTCTGGCTGTCACACACACAAATCACACACACAAATCACACACTGGTGCTCTGTCCTCTAGTACTCGCCCGAAACTCCTCCGGGGAGCCCCACGAAGGATAGACTCATTCTGGCTCTCCCATCTTTTACAGCAGAACACGTCGAGCTTCACCCCACTTCCCGCGGCGTCTGTACTTACTTTCTCTCACACTCTTCATATCCCACCCCCCGAGTACTGGACCTCCCCGTGTCCTCCAGATCAGTCTCCTGCTTCCACACCTCCCGGCTTCTGCTCCATCGAACGTCCTTCCCCGGGCGAGGGGGATGCTGCCGATTCAGGGGCCACACTTTGTGAACCCTGCCTCCTGCTTCCAGGTAAAGGCAGTGACTGAAGGACTGTCACCCCCTCTCTGTTACTGAGATCAGAGGGTCTATGTGAAATACACCAGGACCGACCCCTCCCCCTCCAAATCACTCTGTTTACCCCGATGTATTAGGTCCTAGGGCTGATGTACCAAGGCCACAGACTGGGTGGCTTAAACACCAGACATGTGTTCTCTCACAGTTCTGGAGACTAGAGGCCCACAGCCACGGGGCTGGCAGGGCTGGCCCCTCTGAAGGCTCCGAGATCTGTCCCACGCCCCTCTCCCTGCTTCTGGTAGCCTCAGGCGTTTCTAGGTTTGTAGATGGCACTTTCCCATTTATGCCAGAATAAAAACATTAGCACTTACTATTTTTAAAAAATTAGGTGTGCCTTCACATCAGCTTCCCCCGTATGTGTCTGACTGTGCCCAAATTTCCTCTTTCTATAAGGACACCATTCATTTTGAACTCAGGCCCATCTAACTGCATCATTTGAACTTGGTTACCTCTGTAAAGACTCTATCTCCAAATAAGGTCCCATTCTAAGGTCATGGGGGTTCGGATATATATATATTGGTGGGGGAGACACACAATTTAACCCATAACACCCTGTCAGTAACACCCCTAACCCCCAGAGGATCCATGCTGTGGAGACAAGCCGCTCATCGGGCCTGCTGACACATGTCGTAGATGTCCCTCGTCACTGATCCCAGCCTCAGAATTTGGGCTACTGAGGAATTCTGCTTGGTTAGCAAAAGCGAATTGCTCCTGTGGTTACGCAATGTGCTGACCTGGTTGGTAATTTAAACAAAAGGGCGTTGGTAGCCATGTAGAACTTTGGATTCTCGTCTCACCAATGCTTTTCTCTCCATAGCTTTTTTCTTGAGAGAGAAAAACCGGCCCTGTTACATAACTGCTTTCCACAGCTCCGCGTTAACTAGACCAACTCTAAGCCCTTGTGTGGAAACACAGTGATCGCCTCTCCACATGTCCACATGAGAGCCCCTGACTGAGAGCTCCCCACCCGGGGTCCGGCCCTGCCTCCTCCACGGCACACCCATTCGATATCCACCGTGAGGTTTCTGGAAAGCATATCTGACCACATCACTCGCCGCTTAGAAGGCTTTAATGTCCCTCCTGCCACCCTGAGATAACGTCTAAACCCCACAGGACATTGAAAGGTCTTTACTAACCTGTATAGACAAGTCTCTATTCCGTTTCTAAGCCCTCCCCCACACCTGGCTGCCGTTCCAGACAGGCCCAGGTCCTTGCAGCTCCTCGCAGACCCCGTCGCACTCTTCGGGGTGTCTTTCTATCTGCTCGGCCCAGACCAGGACTTCTCACCCCAGCACTGCTAACGCTTGGGCCCTGGTCATTCGGCCTCGTGAGGAACTGTCCTGCGCACTGTGGATGGTTAGCAGGCTCCCTGGCCTCTCCACTAGGTGTCAGGAGCAACTGCTCCCCACCTCTGGTTCTGCCAAACGAAGATGTCCCCATAGCCCTCACGCTGCAAATTCACTGTACGTTTCCTTAGGGTCTCCCCCAAATTAGACTGGACCACGTGTGCTCTATTTTGTGCCCCTGGTGCTCACACAGTGCCCGCCCTGCTGTCTTTACAGACCAAGTCAATGAGCAAGTGAGTGAGTCAGAAAGGGAGAGAAGGGGGTCGGTCCTGCCCCCTGGTGCCGGATGTAAGAAGGTGCCACTGCCTCCAGCGTTTTCTTAGCTGTTCACGCAAAGGTGAGTGAGAAGGCACAGACACAGAAGAAGAGGACAGGAATTGCACTCCGACCCAGCCCCAAGCCTGCTCTCTGTCCCCGAGTCTCGGAGAAGTGTTGCTTTGTTAAAACACTATGTTTTCTTTTCTTTTTAAACTTTAAGAGATAGAGTTTTTGTTTGTTTGTTTGTTTGTTTTTTTATGACAAGAAGATAAAGATTGCTGAAGCTCATCTCCCAGATGCAGGGTAGGACCGAGGCTTATCAAGGCTGCCACCTACAGAACAGGGAGGCCGCTGAGAGCCCGAGGCCCAGGGGGCAGGCCAGAGGGTCCTCTTCCAGAAGACCCTGGGGTCAGTGCCCCGAGGGGCCGGCTCCTGAGCCCTCAGCTAGTGGAAGAGACTACCTTTCAGAAGAGCTCTGAGAATAGAGAGACAGGCAAAAATCTATCCCCTCTCTTTGCTACAAATGAGCTAGGCTGAAGGAATGAGAGATCACAACCCCACACACTCAGCACACAAACAAACTCATAAATATACACATCCTCCCAAACACAAATACATGTATTCATACCGCCCACATACCACACATACATAAAATACACATCACTGGCAAACTGTACACACTCTGTCTCAAACACACACACAAACACATCACGGGCAATCTATGACACTTTTGCACACACACTGACCCACATACACATATATACACAACGCACCCTCACTTTTGTGCTTCTAATTCTCCTTACATCTCCCTCTGCTTCTCAAAAAACCGTTCTGGCGATTTAGACACAGCTGTGGAGGGGGATGCCCCTGTGGGGGCAGATGCAGCTGTAGGGGCAGAGATAGATGTGGGTGAGATCCAGCTGTGGGGAGATAGAGCTGTGGGGAGATAGAGCTGTGGGGGAGATGCAGCTGTGGGGAGATGCAGCTATGGGGAGATAGAGCTGTAGGGGCAGATGCAGCTGTGTGGGAGATGCAGCTGTGGGGGAGATACAGCTGTGGGGGAGATGCAGCTGTGGGGAGATGCAGCCATGGGGAGATAGAGCTGTAGGGGCAGATGCAGCTGTGTGGGAGATGCAGCTATGGGGGAGATACAGCTGTGGGGGAGATGCAGCTGTGGGGGAGATACAGCTGTGGGGGAGATGCAGCTGTGGGGGAGATACAGCTGTGGGGGAGATGCAGCTGTGGGGGAGATGCAGCTGTGGGGAGATACAGCTGTGGGGGAGATGCAGTTGTGGGGGAGATGCAGCTGTGGGGAGATACAGCTGTGGGGGAGATGCAGCTGTGGGGGAGATGCAGCTGTGGGGGAGATGCAGCTGTGGGGGAGATACAGCTGTGGGGTTGATAGAGCTATGGAGGAGATGCTGCTGTGGAAGGAGTTAAATCTGTGGGAGGAGGCTGGGGGGTCCCACACTGCTCCTTGTGAGGCATCTATGTTTGGCAGGAACAATCACAACCTTTAATTTTCCTTTCTGTCTCTGGTTTTGGGAGAGGAGGTTTCTCAGTACTTCCTGTAAGCCCTTCCAAGCCTCTACCTGAAACCAAAGTATCCTGGCAAAATAACCATGGTTGACTCTCTCCCCTCTCCCTCCAAAACCCACTTCCATCCACAGTGATTCTCCGAGTGGGTGGAGTTCCAGATGTTAACTGACAAAAATTAATGGGGTTTTTAACTTCCATAAAACTTATAATCTTTGTAATTTAAAATGTGAGTTTAGGAGCATGTCTAGGGGTAAAAAAGAAGAAATATCTGTAACAAAAATAAATTAATATAAAAATTTTTTTTAAAAAGTGAGTTTATGCCCTGGCCAGTTTGCTCAGTGGTTAGAGCGTTGGCCTGCAATCTAGAGAGTCTTGGGTTCAGTTCCCAGTAAGGGCACGTACCTCGGTTGCAGTCTGTCCCCGGCCCTGGTTGGGTTGTACGGGTGGCAGCCACTCTATGTGTCCCTTTCGCGTCGATGTTTCTCTCTCTCTCTCCCTCTCTCTCCCTCCCACTCTATCTGAACAACAAATGGAAAAATGTCCTCGGGTGAGGATAAAAAAATAAAAATAAAAAGTGAGTTTAATTATTAAGACCTCACTTCTTCCATGAGACATTCCCAGTTTTACAAGCTATTGTTCCGACAACACAGCCTACAAAAGGTATAATGCAGAGTAGGAATTCCAGGAGGAGAGATGTACAAAGTAAATCTTAGTACATTTTGAATCATATTTTCAGTGCACTGGGTGGGGTGTGGGCTTGATAATTAGGGAGCATCTTCAGTAAAGTTTCGATAAAGTGACAACTTCTTTTGTGAAAAGATTACTCACTCTGCTGTACCTACTCCCTACAGCTCAGTTATTATATAAAAGCCAGGCTCCGAGCAAGCTCGCCAAGCTTCTTAAGACAGGACGCTGCCTCCCAAGTTCTTTGAAACGCAAGTGTCCCTTAGGCAAGCACTCTAGGTGGGGCCTCTTACTAGCTACAGCTCTTCTGAGGGGCCACTAAGGTCTCTGAACTTGTTTCTTTCTCTGTAAAATGAAGATAATATTGCCTGACACCCAGGAGCGTAATAAGGGTTCATGCATGTACACACATACACACACATAGTGTGTGCTCCACAGTAGGTGCTAGCTGACACCTTTGCTGGGATCACACTGTTCCCCAGTTTCCATCTCTGACTGTCCCTTTAATCCTTCCCATGGAGCCCAGTTCAAATCCCACCTCCTCGTGAAGTCTCTCTAGGAATGTGCTCATGGGAAGTACACTATGTCCTTCTGTAATCCACATCCACCCTCTGGCACTGGAGCTAATGTCCCTCTCCTGTGGCACTGTTAGTTTTCTATACAGGAATATAACTTCCAGCCCATCTGACACTCCCTCTTTACCTGGGTCCATGTCTAACTCATCCCTGTGTCCCTTCCAGCACCCAGAACAATGAAATGCACAGAGTAGGAGTTCCATGGGGGTTATGTTAGTAAAGGTAATAGCATGGCAGACTTTGTGGTTGGCCCCCAATACGCATGCACTCCACCCCTGATCACCTGATAACTGTTCTAAGATAATCAGGGAATTTCTGATGCACCACTGACATGGTAGTTTTAAAACATGTCCACACAAAAATTTAAACTCTTCCTCACCCTTCAGAACAAAAGGCCTGACCCCCTGCTGCGCTCTCAGTGATTCGCTTCTGATGAATGGAATCTGGCAGAAGTCACAGTCTGTGACTTCGGAGGTGAGGTCAACAAACATGCTGTGGCTTCCTTCTCTCCCTCTCGGATCCCTCGCGGTGGAGGGAGCAGCTGCCGTAGCATGAGGACACTCAAGTAGCCCATGGAGAGATTCTCCAGTGAGTGAACGAGGCCTCCTTCCAGCAGCTGTGGGAGTCAGCCCTCTTGACAGCAGGCCCTCCAGCTCTGGTCCGACCTTCACGTGACTGCAACCCTGGCCCAGTACTAACCACGGCCTCGCTCCTGAATTCCTGACCCACAGAATCGGTGAGATTAAAACGCCCTTGTTTCACTGCTAAGTTTGGGGATTATTTGTTAGGCACCAATAGCTAATACACATTCCATCTGTATTCGGTCCAGGATTTGACCCAATCCTGGACAATGATGCACTGAGAGAAAGCTGCAAGGGAGAGGGAGCTCTGGAGAAGGCTTACTTACTTACTTCTGAGGGAGCCAGAGGAAGGTCTGTAAGATGTTTGTCTCTGGATATGATGCCCCACACTTCAGAAATCTTTTTGGTACCAGCCTGTGAGTGAAGCCAACACCAAGGATAGTGGGGTAGAGGGAAGGAAAGAAGCTGGGTTCTTGATGATGACTCTGAACCACTGAACCCAACGATCCCAAAGCCTAACCTACTTCAGAGTTTCTGATCCCATGAGATAATAAACTTAAACATTATATAAGCTATTTTGAATCAAAATTCTCTTGCTTGCAGCTGAACACATCCCAGCTCATTCAAAGAGTGGCCTTTAATGGGCTACCTGTACTTCCCAATAGGCACTATCTTTGACACTGCCTACGGATTATCTCTAAAC
The DNA here is from genome assembly GCF_014108415.1 of Molossus molossus. Taxonomy (NCBI): domain Eukaryota; kingdom Metazoa; phylum Chordata; class Mammalia; order Chiroptera; family Molossidae; genus Molossus; species Molossus molossus. Next base: position 112,587,925 of record NW_023425366.1, on the reverse strand, counting down.
TCTCCAGGATCCTACAATTTAGGTATTAACACCTACATTTTAAAGATGAGGAAACTGAAGTTCAAAGAGGTTAAATAACTTGTCCCAAGTCACATAACTATTGAGAGGCATGGCTGTGATTCAGTCCATGCCTCTGGAACTCAAAGTTCACATTCTTTCCAATACACCACGCCGAAGAGCAAAATGGCATGCTAAGATAGCTCCTCAAGATCAATGCTAACTCCTTATCTTTGTGTAGAGCCCACCATTGCCCTCTGCCACGGAGCCTCCCAAAGCTGGACAGGTCTTGATATGATTTTCCACTGTTCAGTATATAAGGTATTATTTCTCAATATCCTACAAAGTCACCACCAACCTTCAATTATCTCAGCTGGGAATGCTTTTGCAACCACTCTGGCCTACACTTAAGGCTCCCTGATCTGAACCCCTACTGCACTGATAACTAAAACTACAGTTTAGAGCTAAAGGGTTTTCAAGTTGTTTCAATCATCCTGCCCCCATCAGCCCAGCTCCCTGTTTCTTAAGATCCAATCCCTGTGCCAAACGCTTCTCTTGTTCAGCTGGAGTCTAGGTATTAAAGAATTAGGCACAGTTGTGATTACTTAATACGTATATACTTTCACACTGTCTGGTCAATAGAAAGGGGTTATAATATTATTTTTAAAATCATGTCTATGTGGCTTTTTGCTGCATTGAGAAATCTGACTTCTTCCTCCTTCATGCCTCTTTCCTCCATGTCTTTGCTCAGTTCTGATGAAATCTTTCCTAATGCTGTTCCTAGGCCCAAGACCAAGTCCTTCCTCTAAGCTTTCAGCGTACTCTGCATATCTCTTGAATAAATGAGCATCCTATTGTGTATGATCATCTGCTCTTGAAAAGCTTTCACGGGGACTTCTGGTCAAGATAGAGGAGAGATATAAGCGGTCTCGCCTCCTCCCACAACCACATCAAAATTACAACTAAACTACAGAACAACCATCATTCAGGATCACATGAAATCAACCTGAGTGGAAGTCCTACAACTACAAAATTGAAGAAGAAGCCACATTGAGACTGGTAGGAGGGGTGGAGGTGCTGACAGGCTGTTCCCACACCCACATTCGGCAGATAAAAATCAGGAAGGACACCTCGGCTGGGAAGGTCCTCTGGGAGGAGTGAGGGGTCCCTATCCCACACCAGGTCCTCCAGCTCAGGGTTCCAGTGCCAGGAAGAGAAGTCCCCATAACTTCTGGCTGTAAAAACCAGTGGGAATTGAGGCTGCGGCTTCTGGAATCCCAGGCAGCTCCTCTTAAAAGGCAAGTGCACAGACTTACTCAGACTTGCTCCTTCTGGGCTCCAGAACAGGGAAGACAGCTTGAAAGGCACCAGAGACATACAGGGAAGAAATGAGTTGTTTGGAATCTGAGCGAAAGCTGCAGGGATAGCTTTCTGCCAGATAGACATGCTGGCAGAGCCCATTGTTCCTTTGGTGAGCCCTTCCCCCATGGGGCTGACAGGTACCATATCTGGGACTCCAGCAACCTGGTTCACAATATTTGCCCCATCCTGGCGATTCCCTGAGGCCCTGCCCCACCCAACTTTCAGGCTCACAAAAGGTGTTTCCAGTGGCTTTAACATAGCAATGGCCTGTCTTGGCTCATGCTTTAAATTTTCCTAAAATCTCTTGAAAAATCAGCATCTGACCTCAGCGAGCTCCATAGCTCTCATTAAGTAGCCCCAGGCATGGCACTAGCAACAGCCAGATTGGTTCATAGCATGGCCTTGCCTGGAAACCCACAAGCCCAGCATGAGAAGCAGCCATCTGCAGACTGATTTGTAGCTTATGCCCAGTGGGTAGAACACAGGCAGTGGCTGGCCTCCCTCCTGGGAAACCCCAGAGCAAGCAAACTCAGTGGACAGCTTCAGATAATATTGAAGTATCTCCACTCAACCATCTCCACAATTGACACACTCAAGGGATGAACTCAGTGAGTACCAGAGCCAAAAATACCCAATCAGAACAGCAAGAAGAAAAAAAGAATGCAAAAAAAAAAAAAATGAGGATAGTGTAAGGAACCTCTGAGACAACTTCAAGCATATCAACATTTGCATCATGGGGGTGCTGGAGAGAGAGCAAGAAGTTGAAAACCTATTTGAAAAAATAATGACAGAAAACATCCCTAACTTGGTGAAGGAAATAGACACACAAGTCCAGGAATCACAGAGAGTCCCAAACAAGATGAACCCTAAGAGGTCCACACCAAGACACATCATCATCATCATCAAAATGCAAAAGGTTAAAGACAAAGAGAGAATCTTAAAAGCAGCAAGAGAAAAGCAGTTAGTTACCTACAGTGGAGCTCCCACAAGACTGTCAGCTGATTCCTTAAAACAAACTTTGTAGACCAGAGGGAGTGGCAAGATATATTCAGAGTGATGAAAAGTAAGGACCTAGAATTAAGATTACTCTACCCAGCAAAGCTATCATTTAGAATCAATGGACATAAAGAGCTTCCCAAACATGAAAAAGCTAAAGAAGTTCATCACCACCAAACCAGTATTATATGAAATGTTGAAGGGTCTTCTTGAAGAAAAAGAAGAACAAAAATATGAACAATAAAATGGCAATAAATACATGTCTATCAACAATTGAATCTACAAACAAAATGAACAAGCAGAACAGAAACAGACTCATAGATACAGAGAGCTTTTTGTTGGTTACCAGATGGGAGAGGGGTAGGGGAGATGGGCAAAAATGGTGAAGGGACTAAGAAGTACACATTGCTTGGCCAGAGTGGCTCACTGGTTGAGCATTGACCCATGCACCAAAAGGTTGCCGGTTCAATTCCCAGTCACGGCACATGCCCAGGTTATGGGCTCAATCCCCAGTGGGGGCATGCAGGAGGCAACCAATAGATGTTCTCTCTCATTGATGTTTCTCTCTCTCTCTCTCATTTCCTCTCTCTCTAAAATCAATAAAGGGGAAAAAATTTTAAAAAAAAAAAGAAGCACAAGTTAGCCCAACTGATGTGACTCGGTGGTTGAGCATCGACCCATGCACCAAGAGGTCACTGGTTCGATTCCCAGTCAGGGCACATGCCCAGTTTGTGGGCCCAAACCCCAGTGGGGGGCATGCAGAGGGCAGCTAATCCATGTTCTCGCTCGTCGATGTTTCTATTTCTCTCTCCCTCTAAAAAAATCAATGAAGAAAAGAAAACAAAAAAGGTACAAATTGGTTGTTGGACTGAGGAACCTCAGAGGGAAGCAGAGGTAGAAAGACATAAACCAAAGACCTTCCATGCACAACCAGTGGACACAAACAATAGTGTGAGAAAGGCAGGAGGGGGGTGTGAGTGAGGAGGAGGGGGTCAATAATGGGGGAAAGAAGGACATATGTAATACTTTCAACAATAAATTTTTTAAAAAAGAAAGAAAGAGCCCGGCCGGTGTGGCTCAGTGGTTGAGCATTGACCCAGGTACCAGAAGGTCACCAGTTTAATTCCTGATCAGGGCACAAGTTGTGAGCCAAATCCTCAGAGGGGGGCATGCGGGAGGCAGATGTTCTCACTCATCAACGTTTCTATCTCTCTCTCTCCCTCTCCCTTCCTTTCTCTCTAAAAAAATCAATAAAGAAAAAGAAATTTAAAAAGAAAAGAAAGAAAGAAAAGCTCTCAGGGGATCGGGTATGTAAAAAAATGTACTTTCAATTCCCCAAGTACCAATAGCTGCTATTCAGTAGATGCTCAATAAATGTTAATGAAATGAATGAACACCTTTATCATTCAAACAAAATTCAATGTCTGCTGTTGCTGTAATAGTTATCACAGGCCTCACCCCAATACACTGCAATTAGAGGTTTGAGACTCTCTCTTCCACTGGACTATGAGTTCCCAAGGGCAAGAATGGCTTTGTCTCACCATTTTGTCTCTAACTTCAAGCACAGGGCACAAGACAAACATTCAAATATTTGCAAATAAATGTGTGGTGACTGTTATCTGTTTAGTTAAGCATTAAATAGGTTACTGTTCCCCAATCAACGGCCAATGAATTATTGAACAATACAAAGAAACTGGTCTTGAATTAAACATTTACTATACATAATCAACTAGCAGAAAAGAGTTCAAAGAGAATTCTTATTAAAACAAAACTTGGGGGACAATTAGTTGATGTCATAAGCTTTTTTGAGTTGGTGGCAGCTTCTTGCCTTTTGGCCAAGGCCTTCCTTGGTACCTTGTTTCGCAAGTGTGCAGACCTGATTAAAGGGTTTCAGATATAGTTTGCCTATGGAAATATGTCCTGGGAGTTAAAACCCACAAAGTGACATATTTGTAAATACAGATAACTCTCCCAGGAAATTATTATTTCCTTCCACCAAAAAGAAACAAGTTGAAAATATTCTTCCTTCCCCCTGTTTTCCAGGGGTCTCTGGCTCATTCACATCCTTTGACATAGCAGGTCTCTTTGAAATTGGTTGGCACTGCTCAAGCTGCAGAAGAGGGAGGTTCAAAGTGGGACACAGCTTCACCATCAATTAATCCTGACTGATCTCCTGCCAGAGGTGATGTCCTATCCTCAGGGTTTGGCAGTAAGCCTGATGGAGCTAAGAAATGCCAGAGTGGGTCAGGCCAATGGCCCGTTCAGGCCACAGCACTGTCTGACAGAGGCAACCAGAGACGTTTTGTATGTGTCTCCTATGATGTCACCAAAAATGTGTAAAAGTCCTTCTGCAGCAGACTATCTTGATGGCCCATCCAACATCTCTGTACCTTTCTTCCATGCTGGTGGACTCCCCATTTTGTTCAGGTGTCTACCCTCCCCCATGATGCTCAGGATTAAATCCTTTCTGCCTTATACCTGGGTTTCCCAACCTCTGCACCAGATAATGCATTGCTGTGGGGACTGTCCTGTGCATTGTAGGATAATTTGCAGCATTCCATGGCTTCTACAAGTCACAGACTAGTAGTAACCTCCCCATACCCAGTTGTGACAATGAAAAATATCTCCAGATTTTGCCCTTTGGGAAAAGAGAGAAAAAATTGCCCCCAAGATGAGCTGTACTGCTCTAAGCCAATGTGGTAGCCCATTGCCTCAGCCAGTGATTGGTTTAGGGGTGACTATGTGATCCAGTTTTGACCAATGAGGCATGAAGGGAAGACATCTTGAAGGCTTCTGATCATTTTTTTTTTTTTACTCATGTCTTATGAAATAAAATATCCCTCTTCTTCTGGTTGCTGATATGTCTCTTATAACCACTCTGAGTATGCAGCCAATGAAAATGATGAAAAAGTCATATTTTTTAAAAATATATGCTATAGGAAAGCTCTAGGTTAAATATTTGATTTAACCAACTCTAAGGGTCAACATATCCCAAGACTTTTTATTACATGAGATCATAAATGTCCTTAATGATGAACCAAATTTGAATTGGGGCTTTGGTACTGGCAGACAAAAGCATCCTAATAGATGTACCTTCCTATATTCTCCATAACAAACCCATTTTTCCTCTCCATTCATGAGTAGATCAAACATCACCCTTCAAATGAACTCAGAAGCCACATTGGATAGTTTAAAGAACCCTGGATTCTGAATCAGACAGAGCTAAGGTCAAGCAGCAGCTCCACACACACACCTGTCAGCTTCAGAAGTCACTTAATTTCTCTCATCTTTAACAATGGTCATACCATCAATTCTGCACTTCTTTGGGATTTTATGACGATTAAATGAGATAGTGCATATAAAAAATGCTTGGTGAGCTCTAAATCATTCATAACTATTATTTTATTTTCAGTTCCTACCACCCTTTGAAGAGTGGCACATCTACACATACTCCACCCAACAGTTAGACATCCTGCTAACATTTATTAAGCCTGACATTAAACTAAGCACTGTGTTGATTAGTTCCCCAACCTTGGCACTGTTGACAAGTCTGTGTTGTGGGAGGTTGTCCTGTGCATTGTAGAAAATTTAGCAGCATCCCTGGCCTGTACCCAATAGATGCCGATAGCACTTCCTCCCACAGTCATCACAACCAAAAATGTCACCACCCATTGCCAAATGGGGAACATTTGTCCCCAAAGGACAAAATTGCCCCTCATTAAAAACCATTGGTGTAGATGATGAAGATACATAGATAAAACTATTTGTTCCTAGCCCTCAAGTACTTTACATTCTTCCATAAGCCATCTTTTATTTTATACTATAAAATGACCACAATCATTATTTGGTAGCAGACAGATCATAGATATAGATTCAAATGCTGACTCCACTCTCTACTAGCTTGGGGACATTACTATCTCAATCTCAGTTTCCTCATCCAGAAAATGGGGGTAATAAAGCCTACCTCTCTGGATCATTCCTAGAATTAAATAAGGTAACCAGTACAGAACACCTAACAAAATGCCTCAAGTGCAATTAGCGCTTAATACAGAGCACTCCACCAAAATGCCCTCAGGTCTTATCATTTCAGCAAGGCCAGCTTGACTCCACCAGCCAGCACCTGCATCTTCATCAGAGAGCACCTCAGCAGATGTTGGGCCCCACGCTGCCCAGACACTTCGGACCCACCTGTATACTCCACCCTGGGACAGCCTTTCACTGATGACTAATGGGGATGGGAGTAGAAATACCCCAGATCCCTCATTCCTTGGCAGGGATAATTCTCAGGCAAATGTTTTACACTGATTCCTAGAGCTTTCCTACAGCATTAACTTTCAGTTGCCCACCGTGGCATCTGGCTGAGTAACACAGTCCTTGCTGGAGGCCTTCTTCCCCTTGCACCCCTCCCCTCTCTCCTGCCTTTGCCCTAGCGTGCCCCAGATGATCCAGTTCATTGTCTTTAGTCAGGGTCTATTTTTAGGGGAAACCCAACTGAGATACTTTCCCTTTGGTTTAGTGATTAAGATTCTAGACTCTAGAGCTATACTGATTAGAATCCCATTTTCAACATTTATTAGTTTTGTAGCTTGGACAAGTTATTTAACCTCTCCATGACTCAGTTTTCTTTATGTACAATGGAGATAATCATACCTACTTCACAAAGTCTTATTGTGAGAACTAAATGAATCAATATTTGTTGAATACTTGAAATCGTGCTGAAGACCTGGTAAATGCCACACAAGAAATTATTCTTTGAACTGCTTCATCATGAATCCCAGTCTCCTTGGCCACCTGGGTCCAGTTTCCAGCACTTGGGATTGCTGCCCACAATCTCAAGCCAGCATATCAGGAATTGTTTCAGAATCCAATTTCTGAATACAGTCAACAGCAAGAAGGAAACTGCCCACTTGCCCCAAGCGCAATTCCAGCCTTCGCTGGTGAAGACATATGTGAGGACATGTTGTTTGCCAACTGCCTGCATTTCTGAACTTGAATTAACACTCAGGAAATGATCTAGATAGGTCTGCATCTGCATGATAATCCTTCTGTCCTAGAAACAGATCAGAGATATCACTGTCATACCCAGCGCTGTGCCCTGCAGAAAAGGGCATTCCCCAGGCTGTGAAAGGGGTAAGCTACAGTCCATCCTGCAAGACAACTACACCCAGCATATTTGGCCATTCCTGGGCTGGTGGTCTTAGTGGCTCAAAATGTCTCAGTGAATAAAGGATCTCTCTCTCCGTGTCAACCACATAGGGCTTCTATTTCCCAAAGCTGTTCCTCATTGCAGTTGGAATATCAATGCAAGCTCCAGGGCCAAGTTCTACAAGCCTGCTTCCTATGGACATGGAGAAAGAGGAGGGAGAGATTTCTCTGGCCCCAGCCTCTGCCTGTTCAATCTTCTTGCATCAGAAATGTAATTTCCCTCATCTGAGCTTTTTGACTCCCAGTTATTGCTATTCCAAAAGAGAGCCAAGGAGAAGGAAAATCTATAATAGTATTTTAATTTTCTGGTATGTCACACTCCATACTGATATAGCCCTTCCAAAGCTAGGACTGCCTCTTGGCAAAGCCCAATGAATTTTAGTGAACGTTACCATCCAGAAAAACCAGGATTTTGTTTTATGAGTAGTAGGGTAACTTTGAGGGGATAGATTGCCTACTTATTTATGTAAATGTATTTTTAACTTACATTTATAGGTGTTTACTTTGTGCCAGACACTGTGCTAGCATTTTATATTAATTATCTCAAGTGTCACTTTCTCAGTGAGCCCCAGCATGATCACCTTGTTTGTTTATTTATATTTATTTATTTATTTTAAATCATTTTTATTGATTTTTTAGAGAGAGAGGAAGGGAGAGAGTGAGATGAGATAGAAACATCAATGTGAGAGAGAACCATCAATCGGCTGCCGCCTTCATGCCCCCGACTGGAGATTGAGCTCACAACCTGGGCATGTGCCCTGACTAGGAATTGAACCAGGACCTCCCAGTCCATGGGACAGTGCTCAATCCACTGAGCTATACCAGCTGGGCTGATCACCTTGTTTAAATGGGCAATGCCTTGCCCAGCCCTCTCCATTTACCTTCCCTCCTTGATTTTGCATCACACTTAGCACCCTCTAATATATTATATAATCCACTCATTCATTTTGTCTCTTTCCCCTAATTAAAATGAAAGCTCTAGGAGGGCAGGAATTTTGTATATTTTTTGTGAGTGGTGCCCAGTTCATAGGAAGCATTCAATTAATATTTGATAAATGGATGAATGAATGAATCTCCTGAAATTCTTCCAATAATCCAATAGAAAAGTCACAGTTATCATCATATCTCTACCATTATACCTGATAACCAGAATAATGCACCCCCATACACAAGATGCCCATGTACTAATACCAGAAACTGTGGATCTATTGCCTTACATGGCCAAAAAGACTCTGTAGATGTGAATAAGGCTCTTGATATGAAAGATTATCCTGAATTATGTAATTGGGCCCAAAGCAATCACAAAGTAATCCTTATAAGAGGGAGGCAGGAGGGTTAGAGGGAGAGAGATCTGAAGATGCTGCGCTGATGAATTTGATGGCAGAAGGGGACATGAACCAAGTAATGAATGCAGGAACCTCTAGAGGCTGAAAATGGCAAGGAGACATATTCTTCCCATGAGTTTCCAGAGGAACGCAGCCCTGCTTTTACACATCTGGATTTTAACTCAGTGAAATCCATCTTGGACCTTGATATTCCAGACATATAATTTATATAATAACCATGTGTCACTTTAAGATACTACTTTTTTGGTAACTTGTCATAGCAACTAGAGTATACTAATACACCCATTACTCAGATAAAGAAGCCAAGACTTGGGATTGTGTCCCAGGTCCCACAGGTAGGTAAGTGGAGGAGCGTAGATGTACATATAGTCAGCCTAACTTCACAACTCTTCCTCTCTTAATTTCTGTATAAAGTCAGAGGAGTTGGAGCTCAGTGTAATGGTCAGATGAAAAGAAACAGACTGCATGGAATACTCAGCACCTTGAATGGTAGTGCTTTTATACCACAATCATCCACTCTGCAATCACTTCAGCACCTACCACTATGCACTTTGGAGCATGGAATTTCCACCTCTTAGTTCAAATGACTGCAGTCAGCAGTGAAAATGCACAAATAAGGACAAGACACCATTCCAGATGGATCTCACAGCACAGTGGAGCAGATGGAATCATAATGAGCAGCAATAAAACACCGGGAAGGTCAAAGACTTCCGGTCAAGATGGTGGGAAGGTAAATGCAGTATCACCTCCTCCCACAACCACATCAACACTATAACTAAATTACAGAACAACCATCATTCAGAACCACCTGAAACTGAACTGAATGGAAGTCCTACCACTACGCAATTAAAGAATAAGCCACACCAAGACTGGTAGGAGGGGTGGAGGTGCGGATGGGCTGGTCCCACACCCACATGTAGCAAATAAAAATCAGGAGGAATACCTCAACTGTGAAGGTCTTCTAGGAGGAGTGAGGAGCCCCAGCCCCATACTAGGGCCCCAGCTCAGGGTTCCAGTGTCAGGAAGAGAAGACCCTATTACTTCTGGCTGTAAAAACCAGCAGGAATTGAGGCTGAGGGAGGCTAAGGCTCCTGGAGACCTAGCCAGCTCCTTTTAAAGGGCCCACACTCAGACTCATGCCCTCTGGGCTCCAGCATGGGGGAGGCAGCTTGAAAGGCACCAGAGACATACAGAAACTAGTGATTCCCTGAGAATCTGCCCCACCAAACTTTTGGACCCACCCAAGCTATTTCCAGTGGCTTTAGCATAAGATTGGCCTATCTTGGCTCCTGCTTCAGGTTTTCCTAAATTCTCTCAAACAAACAGGATCGGGCCTCAGCAAGCCCCATACCTCTTGTTAAGTGGCCCCAGGCCTGGCACTAGAAGCAGCCATCTGAAGATCACTTTGTAGCTTATGCCTGGTGGCCCCAGGTAGAACATAGGTAGTGGCTGACCTTACCCTAAGCCAGCACACTCAGTGGACAGCTTCAGACCACGTCTAAGTAGCACCTCCACAAGTGACACACTCAAGGAGTGGGCTCAGTGGGTACCAGAGCCCTGCTGAAGTAAGTCTTGCTCTGTGTGGTGGGCCCCTGCACAGCTGATCCTCCAAGGTAGTCAGAGGTTGATGGTCAGTGGGCACAGCCAGTGCTTGCAGTTAATCAGTATGAGTAAATCCCTCCTATTGATGTGCCAACAGCAATCAAGACTCAATTACAATAGAAGGGGGTATAGTCCACACAAGGGCGCACCTCGAGGGTCCAGCTGGGGTGACCATGGAGAATGAGCTACTGGACCCTACAGGACACCTACTACAATAGGCCACCCTAGGAAGCCTAGGAGACATAGAAAATCTACCCAATACTTAGAAACAAATACAGGGAGGCAGCCAAAATGAGGAGACAAAGAAAGATGTCCCAAGCCCAGCTAGTGTGGCTCAGTGATTGAGTGTCAACCCATGCACCAAGAGGTTGCCAGTTCGATTCCCAGTAAGGGCACGTGCCCAGGCTGTGGGCCAAATCACCAGTGGTGCATATGCAGGAAGCAGCCAATCTATGTTCTCTCTCATGGATGTTTCATCTGTAGCGCTCTCTCTCCCTTCTTCTCTAAAATCAATAAAGAAAAAAATTTGTCTAAAAAGAGAAAGATGTCCCAAATGAAAGAACAGAACAAAACTCCAGGAAAGGAACTAAATGAAATGGAGATGAGCAGTCTAACAGATGCAGTTATAAGGATTCTCAAGAAACTTAGTGAGAATTTCAATGAACTTCATGAGAATTTCAAGGAACTTTGTGAAGACCTCAAGAGCATAATAAAGGACCAGACAGAAATGAAGAATTCACTAACTGAAATAAAGAATAATTTACAGAGAATCAATAGTAGAGTAGGTGAAGCCAAAAAAGCAAACCATTGATTTGGAATATAAGGAAATAAAACACACCCAATCAGAACAACAACAACAAAAAAGAATCCAAAAAACTGAGGATAATGTAAGGAGCCTCTGGAACAACTTCAAGCATACCAACATTCACATAATGGGGGTTCCAGAAAGAGAAGAGAGAGAGCTCTTATTTGTTGAAAAAATAATGACAGAAAACTTCCCTAACTTGGTGAAGGAAACAAACATACAAGTCCAGGAATCACAGAGAGTCCCAAACAAGATGAATCCTAAGAGGCCCACACCAAGACACATCATCATCAAAATGCAAAGGGTAAAGACAAAGAGAGAATCTTAAAAACAGCCAGAGAAAAGCAGTTAATTACCTACAACAGAGCTCCTATAAGACTGTCAGCTAATTTCTCAAAAGAAATTTTGCAGGCCAGAAGGGAGTGGCAAGAAATATTTAAAGTGATGAAAACCAAGGACCTACAACCAAGATTACTCTACCCAGCAAAGCTATCATTTAGAATCGATGACCATATAAAGAGTTTCCGGGACAAGAAAAGGCTAAAGGAGTTCATCACCACCAAACCAGTATTATATAAAATGTTGAAGGGTCTTCTTATAGAAGAAGAACAAAAATATGAACAATAAAATGGCAATAAATACATATCTATCAAAAATTGAATCTACAAACAAAATGAGCATGCAGAACAGAAACAGACTCATAGATACAGAGAACTTTTCGTTGGTTACCAGATGGGAGGGGGATTGGAGAGATGGGCAAAAAAGGTGAAGGGACTAAGAAGTACAAATTGTCCAGCTGGTGTGGCTCAGTGGTTGAGCATCGACCCATGCAGCAAGAGGTCACCAGTTCGATTCCAGGTCAGAGCACATGCCTGGGTTGTGGGCCCTGACCACAACCAGTGGGGAGCATGCAGAAGGTGGCCAATCGATGTTCTCTCTCATCAATGTTTCTATCTCTCTCTCTCTCTCTCTCCTTCCCTCTCTCTCTTTAAAATTAATAAAGAAAATTTTGGGATTCTATTAAAAATAAAATAAAATAAGAAGTACAAATTGGTTGTTAGACTGAGAAACCTCAGAGGGAAGGGGGGAGCAGGGCAGAAAGAGATAAACCAAAGAATTAATATGCATAATCAATGGACACAGACAATAGTGTGGGGAAGGCAGGAGAGGGTGGGAATGGGGAGGAGGGGGTCAATGGGAGAAAAAGGGAGGCATCTGTAATACATTCAACCATAAAGATGAGTTTAAAAAGAAAAATATAGAGAAGAAAAAGAAAAAATAAGACCGGGAAGGTCAATTCCATGAGTGCAGGGACATCATCTTTGCATGTATCCCCAGAGTCTATATCAGTGCCTGCCACATCATAGGTGCTCAATAAATATTTGTTGAATGAACAAATAAGTGAATAGTAACTCAAAGTATTTTTATGATTTAACTATTTTTAAATAAAGGGTTTCCTTTCAGCAAGTAACATTTCTTTTATGATTGAGAGTTTCAATATTTATGTAATCATCAGCTCAAAATATTGTGTTGACTTGTTCTTGATAGTAAACCTGGAATGATCATAAAACACCAGCAAGATAGAGGCCACTGTGGAATTCATAGAGTTTGCTTCTCTGTCTCTTCCCCTTCTGTTTACAGAGAGCCCACTCCCTTCCTAGACCTCAACATAGCAAGGTAAGTTTGAACATGCATAAGGTCAATGTTGCTTAAGCAGTTGGGACTCACTTTGTCCCCCATCTTGATTGAGTTATAATTGACAAATAAAATTGTATATATCTAAAGTATACCATGTGATAATTTGATATATGTATACATTGTGAAATGATTACCACAATTAAGTTAATGAATACATCTATCATTTCATATAGTTATTTTTTTTTCCATAGTGAGAATGCCTAATTTTGAGTATACAATTCAGTATTTTTAACTATAATCACAATGTTGTACATTTGATCCTCAGAAACTATTTATCTTATAACTGAAAGTTTGTACCCTTTAACCAACATCTCCCCATTTCTCCTCACTTCACAGCCCCTGGCAACCACAATTCTACGTTCTGTTCTATGCATTCACAGTTCAAGGTTATGAGTTCAAATTCTGTTTTCTTTAGATTCCATATATAAGTGTTACCATATACAACATTTTTTCTTTCTCATATGGCTTATTTCACTCAGCATAATGCCCTCCAGCTTTACCTATCAAAGAATTTTTTAAAGTGCTCTAGGCATATAAAACTAGAAGAGATTAATTCTGCCTTTGGTGTGTGTATGGCTGGAGGGTCAGGAAGGGGAGATATCAAAGAATGGACCGACCGTTTGAATTGAACTTGGCAAAATTCCTAAGATTCATCAAGAAGAAAGGGCATTCCAGATAGAGGAACAGTGTGATTCAGACCTAGGAGGTAGAAAAACATCGGAAAAAGCAGAACATTCCAGGGCAAGTGCAGTACTGGGCAGATGGCTCAGAAGATAGGGACAGAGGCCACTAGGTCTGACCTGACCTGTGGGGCTGACTTGCTCCTGTCAGTCATAGGGCTAGCTCAGATGTTCAAGCAGAAGGGTGACATAGTTAGATAGGTATCTTATAAGCACTACTCTTGCAGCAATGTGGACATGATAATGATGTGTTTTCATTTCTCAGATCACTGTTAAATGTTAAAAAAAAAAAACACCTCTTTTGTTTGTGCCGAGAGATCCCAAGCTATCTGTTTAACAGAAGACTTCAGTAGGAAAATTGCAGAATCATAATGTACTGAAAAGGTAAGTCCCTTAGAGCTTAGGACTGCAGCCAAAAGACAATGTCACACATTCTGAAAGCAATGTCATCAGAAAATTTCTGAGGTTATTAAATCTTACTGTGAATAACCAAAAGATAATCTTGATGATAGATGTATTCTCCTGATAATTTAAGCTATTTCCCATTTGGAATAGAAGAGAATAGGAAACTAATTTTCAAAGAGCCTATCATGTTTAATTTCTCCATTAAGACTTATAAGGTGGGTGCAGCTATCACCACTTTACAGTTAAAAAGACTAAGGCTCCACTATAGAAAACAGCAAATATTAGAAACAGAACTATCGTATGCTCCAGCAATTTCACTTCTGGGCATTTGTCTAAAGGAAATGAAAACAGGGTATCAGAGAGATATATGCACTCTCATGTTCATTGCAATATTATTACCGACAAAAGCCAAGACATGGAAACAATCCTATGTGTCTGTCAACAGAGAAATGGATAAAGAAGATATATATTATATATTATATATTATATATTATATGTTATATGTTATATGTTATATGTTATATGTTATATATATTATATATATATAATGGAATTTTATTCAGTCTTGATAAAGAAAAAAATCCTGCCATTTGCAACATGGATAAACCGTGAGGGTATTATGCTAAGTAAAATAAGTAAGACAGATACTGTTTGATCTCACTTATATGTGGGATCTAAAAATGCTGTGCTTGCAGAAACAGAGAGCAGAGTGGTAGTTAACAGGGGCTGGTATTGGGGGAATTGGGGACATGTGGTTTAAGGGTCCAAACGTGCAAGTAGCAGATAATGAAGCCCTAGAGACCCAATGCACATTGTAGTGATTATAGTTAACAATACTGTATTACAGACTTCAAAGTTGCTAAGAGACTGGATCTTAATTGTTCCCACCACAAAAAAATAAGTGGTAATTACGTGACACGATAAAGGAGTTAGCAAACACTACGGTGAAAGTCATATTGCAACATGTAAATGTACCAACACACTGCAGACCTTAAATTTACACAGTTATATGTCAATTATATGACAACAAATATAAATTTAAAAAAAAATAGACTGAGGAGACTGAGCCATGTGTACCAGATCAGAACTGGGATTTGAACCTGAGAATTACATAGCCTGTGCTCCTCTCCATTGCTATAGCTCTCTATTATATTCAAAATAGAAAAC
Source organism: Molossus molossus (assembly GCF_014108415.1). Lineage (NCBI taxonomy): Eukaryota > Metazoa > Chordata > Mammalia > Chiroptera > Molossidae > Molossus > Molossus molossus. Next base: position 112,572,662 of record NW_023425366.1, on the reverse strand, counting down.
AAATTAGCACTCAGGAATGTCAATCAAGATATCTGAGACAGTTATAGAGAACTTTTAAAATGCCAATAAATATCTTAAAATATGTCCCAAATAAATTTAAAAACCTGCACTATATTCATGAATAAAAAGATTCCCTATCAAATTGATTTGCTCTAAATTAATCTATAAATTCAATAGAACTCTAACCAACCAATAGAATCAATGGACATTTTATAGAATGTGACAAGCTAAGTACAAAATTTATATCTAAGGATAAACACCCATAAAGAGAACAGACAATTATGATAAGACAAGGCAGGAGGACTTATCTTCTCAGAAATCAAATCTTATTATAAAGCCACATTAATGCAAAAAGAAACCAGTTTGAAAAGGTATGAGGATAAACAAGTAGTTCAATGGAACAAAACAGAGAATCTAGAGAGGATTATATCACTAGGAGTTATTGCAAATTTGCAAGAAAATGATGAGATAGTCAACAAACAGCGCTAAAGTAATTGCCTCTCCACATGAAAAGTAAATAAAATTAGATGCCTGTTTCACAACCTATACAAATGATATTCCAGATAGTATAAATATCTAAATGTTAAAGGAAAAACTCTGTATTTTAAAGGATCTATCTTTCTGTCATTGTGGTAGGAAATGAGTTATTTTAAGAGATGCAAAAAGCAGCCCTGGCCAGTGTGGCTCAGCGGTTAAAGCATCGGCCCATGGACTAAAGGGTCCAGGTTTGAGTCCCAGTTAAGGGCACCTACCTGGGTTGCAGGTTCGATCCCCAGTCCTAGTTGGGGTCATGCGGGAGGCAACCAGTCAATTTGTCTCTCTCACATCAATGTCTCTCTCTTTCTCCCTCCTTTCCACTCTATCTAAAAATCAATGAAAAAATATTCTCGGGTGAGGATTAACAAAAACAAACCAAAAAAAGATGCAAAATGCAAAATCCACAAAGAAAAATGTTGACACATTCTCATGTGCTACAACTTTAATTCTTTTATTATGAGATCCTGGATTAAATTAAAGGACAAACTGGAACCTACGCTAAAGAATTCTGCAATAGATTTAAAAATTAATATCCATGATATAGAAAAAATACGCACAAATCAAGAAGAGAAAATAATCATTCTGATAGAAAAGAAAACCCAAATGGCCAGACAATATGTTCAATTTCCCAACTAATAAGATAATTGAAAACAATAGTAATATTACATTTCATACTATCATATAAGCAAAAATGGACAAGACTAATAATACCAAGATTTGAAAAGAGTATGACAAAGTTGTTTTCCATTCTTTGTTGTGAGAGAATAAACTGGCTCAGTCATTTTGCAGAACAAAATGGCAATCTCTATTGATGTTGAGTGATCTAGACCACAATCTATGACTCAGAAATTCTACTTGCAAGTATATATTATTTTTTTTAATTCTCACCCCAGGATATGTTTATTAATTTCTTTAGAGAGAGAGAAAGGAAGAGGAGAAAGAGAGAGAGACATCAATGATCAGTGTGAGAGAGAAACATAAATTGGTTGCCTTGCATAAGCATCTTGGCCAAAGACAGAACCTAAAACCTAGATGTGTGCCAGACCGGGAATAGAACCTGCAACTTTTTAGTGAACAGGATAGTGCTCCAACCAACTGAACCACCTGGCCAGGGCCAGGTACATATTCTTGAGAAAATCTCCCACATGTCCAAGAATTTTCACTGGTTCATTGTTTGCAGTAACAAAAAGGTGACCGCCATTCAGTTTACATAGGGATCTGTAAAATTGCTATACATTTATACAATAGATACTTATAACACTTAAATCAACTAGAGCTAACATAGATGAATCACAATAACATGCTACTGAATGAAAAAAACAAGTTGCAGAAGGATACATACAATATAGTATTGTTTATAAAAAGCTTAAAAATACTCTAGGTTTTCATGGACATATAGAGAAACGTGTTTGTTAGCTTCGGGTTAGTGGTGTCTCCTCTCATGAGGGAGAGAGGGAAATGGAATGAAGGTGGCAGGACTCAACTATGTCTTCATTTAAATATAGTTTTAAAATCTGAAATAAATGTAACAAAAATGTTAACAGGTTAAATCTGAATAGTTGGTACACAGGTGTTTGCTATTTTATTCTCTGTACTTCTCTGTATGTCTGAACTATTCTAGCATATATATACATTTTCTTTTTAAAGAGAAAAAGAAAAGTTTTCTAGTGTAATGATATGACTGCTTCTCTGAGTCTTCTGAGTTCATTGGAGATGTCTGAACCAACGCTAATTAAGGATGTCTGAAGCAGAGAAAGAACCGGAGGTCTTTGGCATCTGATGAAGTTAACCCATCTGGCACAAACTTGCAAACCTCCTATGAAGAGAGCACTGACCAACTCCATCACTTAAATAGACAACACCAAAATAGATGCTTTTAAATTCAACCAAGCCCTTCCTTGGGCAAATAAAATAAAACCTTCAACAGAAACCTAGACCTAAACTTTAGAATCACCAACACTATAGCATTAACCCCTGTCCAACCTAAAATAATAAAAGCAATTATGCATGCCTAAGGCATAGTTATTTGACATCATGTTTACGATTTTAAATATACTGGGATATGAAATACTGGTGTCTATATATTTTTTAGTTCCCAACAGCGGGAATTATACCCAACATGCAATTTCTTTCTCAGAGTTGTTTCAGGCACCAGGAGCACACTTCAGGCTAGATGTAAATTCAGACAGGACACAGCACCTACTGAATTCACATATACGTCCCTCTCCCCTGGATGTTCACACCTAGGATGGCTGTCAGTAGCCATTCCAGTAAACAGCATTTCTGAAAGCAGAAAAAAAAGACAGCAAATATTTAATAAGCATTTTCTAAATGCAAAGTGCCATACTAGGTAATAAAGAGAAGATAAATATATATGCCATGAATTCTACTATGAAGAAGTTCATAGTCTGATTGAGTCACCCATATATCTATCGAACCAGCCAACCAGTCATCTGTCCATCCATTTACCCTTCCACCCACCCAATTTCCACCCTCTATCCATTCACTACTACATCGTTCTACTCATCTATACAACATCCCCTTCACCCATTCACCCTCTCACCCTTCCCACCACCTTGATTCCCCCCTTCCAACTCTCAACTCATTTTGCATAAAATAAGATCATACTGGATTAAAGTGGATCCTAATCCAATGACTGGTGCCTTTATAAGAGGAGAAAACAGAGACATATAAAAGAATGCCATATAACAATGTCAGAACTTGGAATGATTCATCTATAAGCCAAGGAAGACCAAGAATTGCTGGCAACAATCAGAAGCTAGACGAGGCAAGGAAAGATCCTCTCCTAGAGTCCTCAAAAAGAGCACAGTCCTACCAACAACTTAATTCTGGACTTCTAACCTCCAGAACTCTGGTTCTATACATTTCTGTTGTTAAGCCACCAAATTTGCAATATGTTACTTAGGTAGCCCTAGAAAATTATACATCACTTCCCTTAACCTTCCCAACCCCCACCAGTAACCCTTCCAACTATTCAACCCAGCAGCCATCCACTATACATTCCACCCATTCCATCTATTCATCCTTATATTCATCCATCCCATCTCATCCTATCCATCCACCGTCCATCCCATCCATCCATCCATCCATCCATCCATCCATCCATCCATCCATCTATCCATCCATCCATCCACACATACATATCTCCCATCCATCCAACATTCATTCTATACATTTATCTATCCATAGTTTACTTAGGGTCTACATGCCAGGCATTGTTCTGTGTGCTAAGTATAAAATGGTAACAAGGACTACTGTTGTTACTACTGCCGCCCATGCATGCTAATATCCCCAATAATATCGCCAGACCCCAAGTATAAATATAAATATAATGGTAAATACAATGGGCTTTCTAAGCAAATTGAGCTTCAAGGCAAATGCTCTAGCTATCCTTGCCACCCACAACCAAATTGGTGGCACTTTGGCCCTTCTGATATGAAAGTTCTGAAGCCTCCACAGGTGATGAGCAAAACACCCATGCTCTCTTCCCCGGTGGATATATGAACATTAAACCAATAAGCATACAAACAAATATGTATTTATAAGTGTGCTAAAGTCTATGAAGGAAAAATCTCAGTTCTTTGAAGATAACACTGCAGGGGCCATGGTACTGATTATAACTGGGAAGGTCTCTGTGATCGGAAAAACACTGCATACTCATAAGAAGTGAAACATCACCTCACAAAGGGGTTTGATGTAGGATCAGGGGTTTATTGAGTTTGCCAAATAAGTAAGTGCTACACTGTCTCAGAGGAGGAGGGGCCCATAGTGGCCTGCAAGTTTCTTGGAGAAAGATCTGCCTGGGCCCTGAAAGATAAATGGGATTTAAGTAGTTGAGGGGAGGTAGGGATGTTCCTTTCTGTAGGATGGTCCTCAATAAACAAAAGTGTAGAAGTCATTCATTCATTCCGAAGGATTTTACTTTTGTGTGCCAGGAGCACTTAGGCAGGCTGGTGAACTCTTCCAATTCTTTCTCAGAACAAAACTGTTAAATGACATGTTAAAAATGACACCTTAAATGACTTTAAATATATTAAATTACATAGGAAATGAATTATATCAAAATATAGTCATAACAATAATTTTTAAAATTAAGTGTTATGTGTATCTAAGTCTGTATTATGTTAAACAGCAAGATCTTTGCTATGTCAACTACCGCCATTCAAAGTGGCTTGATGAAAGTAAACAATAATTCCAAGATATCTGCAACAACGGTAACATGATATGAAAATATAAATGATTTCTCTTGGTGAAAAGATCAGAGTATTGCTAATATTACTGTGGTTTGTTGTTACCATTCAAAAATTAAAGAAAATGAAAAGCTCATTTACAGGTAAATGAAAATAGGTGACTTTTTCCACATCCAAGTTTATAGATCACTGAATTATTTCTACAGACCCCTTGGGAGCCAAATGACCCCATGTTAAGAACTCCTGATTCCTGTGTTTAGGTATTTATGCATTTAAATCTATTTATTGATTCACTCATTTGTTCCCCAAATCCTAAATGCCTATGATATGCTTGACATTATAGTAAGTTCTAGGAACACACTTGGAGGAAAAAATATATATATATTTAGTCACTCTGCCTTAGCAAGCTTATTATATTCGAGTGGGCTGAAGCATAGTTAGAAAACAAGCAAATAAATAAGAGTTATAGATTGTGGTAGCTGATGAGGCGGGAATCCATGCGGTGACACAGGAAAGGTAAACCATGCTGGAGAGACATGAAGTCCACATGGTGTCAGAACCCACGAGGAGCCAGCCGTGCAAAAGCCTGGACAGTCACAATGCAGGGAAGAAAAACTTGAACCCAAAGGCCTGACGAAAGGAGAGGAGCTTGACTGTCTCTGGAAGAGGAAGGCTCATGTGGCTACAGCGAAGACAGCAATAGGAGAGGTGAGAGATGAAGACAAAGATGGAGCAGCTGCCAGACTACTGCACCTGATAGACCATGGGTACTGCTCTGGGTTGGACTTTGAGTGCAATGCATAGCTACTCAGGGGGATAACGGGATATGAATATACTGTTTTGAAATATTTTTTTGGATGCTGACCGGAGAATCTGTTGTAGAGGAAAAGATAATTGGCAAAAGAAAACCAGCGTAGAGGCCACTGTATTTATCCAAGTAAGGAGCAATGGTGGCTTAGACCAGGGCTGGTGAGGGTGAGGCAAGTGAGGATCTAGCATACAAAATCTAAGGAAGCACTCACTGTCAGACGTTTGTAAATGCAGGGTTCAGTTATCCCTGGCTCACACTGGTGGTGGAGATAGAAGGATGTGGGCAGTTGAAAAATATATTTTGAAGGTAATGACCAAGACAGTTAAAAAAAGAATTTTATTCTGAGAATGTCTAAAGTTCAGAAGTGAGTAATAATTTTAGAAAGGAGCTTATGCAACAGATTACAGAGGGTCTTTAATAAGGAAGAAAGGACTTTTGACTTTCTCCTGCAGCTAATGAAGAGTCATGTGATTAAATAAACAAAATGATATACACCATCCTAACAAAATAACTGTGAGCTCCAGCCGCCATTCTGGAGCCTGAAGCAACTTCTGTGATACAAACCACATGCTTAGGAACACAACAGACATGCAGAAGGACCTTGGCTCTATGGAGACACCATGCCAGTCCTAGACGACCTACCTCCAGACTGCTCTAACCCAGGCAGAAATACACTTCTGTTTTAACAACTGATTTCAGGCCTGTCTACTGGAAAATGCAATTCCTAAGCAACTTGCTTAAGAAAATACATTTCCTAAGCAGGAATTCCCCTTAAGGCTTACCTAAATCCAAAAGAATAGATTCCTCTAGTCTACACACTCATTTCCACTCATTCACTCTGATTTAAATACAGTCAACTGTGCGTCTCACTTTGGTTGACAAGGTACCATCAAAATGAGTTTTTCTCCCTTACTGCTTCTGAAAAAGACTCTCAAGCCCACAGTGAAATAACCCTGGGACAGAGAGAGCTGGCATGACCTTATATATGTCATTATAAACTCTGCCTCTTTTCTGACTCTGAGAAGATTAGTAGCAGCAAAAGCATCGAAAAGTCACAGTGATGAATAGAACCTGTTGGAAAGTGTCTGAGAAAAGTAGGAATTAATGAATGTCAGCTCCGACAAATGTCAGTTGTCAATCAAAAGTAAAGAAAGGAAGGTGTTCCCTCCAAGAGTGGTGAAGGGGACACCTTCACAGATAGAATGCAAGGGCAACTCCAACTTGGCAGCAGCAAAATGAACTGTATTCAGCTGGTGCCTATCATTTTGTAAGGCCATTCCATCAGCTTCCTGCTGAAGTCAGGGACATGCAGGGAAGGACTTTAAAACCATTTGCTCAATGCCCCCATTATAGAAGTGAGGCCATTGAGGGCAATATGACATGGAAAATGGTGGCTGGGATGGAACAGGAATCAGGGCTTATACTTCCTGACTTATCTATTGATGTGCACACTTATGGGTTGTAAGAATCAGCTTTTATCTAAGGCAGAGGTCGGCAAACTTTTCTGTAAAAGGTCAGATAGTAAATACTTTAGGCTTGCAAGCCACAGGGCCTCTTTTGCAACTACTCAACCCTGCTGTTGCTGTAACAGAGAAGCTGTCCTAAACAACAGTCAACTAATGGGTATGGCTGTTTTAATGAAATTTATATACAGAAATAGGTGGCAGCCTGGATAGGTCTGTGCACTCCAGGTTGCCAATCTTTGACCTAAACCATTGAGTCAGTGTGGTCCCTGGACCAGCAGCATCAACAGCATCTAGAAATGCAAATTCTCAGTTACCTCCACCCTCAAACCTAACGAATCAGAAATACCAGGATGGCAGCTGGAAATCTATTTTCATAAGCCCTCCAGATGATTCTGACACCCACTGAAGTTTGAAAACCACTGGACTAGGATCATAGCAAATCTCGGTGTATGAGCGCCACCTGTCCTTTAGTCATTTCTAGTACATATTCTGGTGTTTGGCTTCCAGTATGTGCCTGTCACAGCATCTACTAGCTTCCCACCCTCCAAAAGATATATTCCCCTCTTCTTCCTTAGTATTACAATTATGGCTACCAAGAATGAAGCTGACATGTCTACATTTTTCAGGCTCCCTTGCAGCTAGGTTTGCCTTGTAACTAAATTCTGGCCAGTGAGATAGAAGGTAAGTATTGTATGCCAGCTTCTGGGTAACTCCAGTAAAAGACAATTTATATACACCTATTGCCTTTTTCTCCTTTTCTTCTGCCCAGCTTTCTGAAATTCAGGCATAATAGCTGGTGTTTCAGCAGCCATATTGCACCATGAAGTGACCTTACAAGTGGAAGCCATCTAAGAAGAACAACAGGATAGATGAAACTTTGTTGTTGTGCAGCCACCCTATAGGCATTGAGCTGTCCAGTGCCAGGCTTCTTTTATGTGACAGTGAAATAAAATTCTATCTCACTAAGCCATTGTTAATTTTAGTTTGCTGTCATAAACTACCAAACCTAATCCAAGTGCTTCAGGGTCCAGTGAATATGTATTAAATGAATAAATCAATCAAAAGCAAATTAGAGCTGAAGCATAAGTTACAGGTAGATTTGACTAGTCAAAACAATTCTTCAAAATAATAAAGAACCGCATTAGGTGGTGAAAACACTGGAAACTTCCAGACATATGGTAGACTTCATTTCTTGTATTGCCCAAAGCCATGTTGACAAAAGCTCTCTTCTCAGGCTCCAGGAGGAGGCAGCCACTGTATCCATGGCCCCACAGTAACCTCATTCTGGAAACCTTTTCTAATTACAGCACTCCTAGCTTTCTGGGGTTTTGTGTCTCACAGAAACACAGGAAGGATTGTTCATAGTGATCTGTCACTTTGCAATGATTCTCAAGCTACTTTTCAAGCAGAGTGCTTTTCTTACCCATGATAGGTTTTCAATCCCTATCCGTGGAGTTGAACTGACTTCATTGATGAGTATTTTGTTTCTCCTAATAGAACAGAAATTCCTTGAGAAGCTGGGGCTGACTTCTATTTGTCGAACAACCTCCCACTAGTCACAGCAATGCGCATGAGCTCTGTACCTGCAGGCATTCCATGAATACTGCTCAGTGCACCCCAAGCACTTCCTCTCTGCTGCCCATTTTGATGTACCAGAACAGCTCAACACTGGCCCCTCCTCATTTTCTTTTTCTGAGGACTGAGGCCTGGTCTGATTCCCAAAGCCCTGCAACAGAAATACTCAAACATTTTCAGTGAGGACCTCCTTTACCACCAGAAAAAGATGAACAGTTTTGCTCCATGATATCCCAGCAGTTACCTCAGACCAATGCTTATTTTTACTGCTCATGCCTCTACAGTAGTGTTTCTCAAGATCTAATAACCCATGCCCCCTGGATAAGCAGTTTTAAATTGCTTTATTAAGATATACTTGATATAAAATAAAATACATATATTGAGTGTATATAATGTATATAATTAGATGAGTTTGGAAACAGGCACGCACCCGTGAAGTCATCACCACAGTATTAAGTTAATAGACATGTCCATCACCTCCAAAAGCTTCCTCGTCTCCTTTTGTGGTCTTTTGTGTGTATTGGTTTGTTCTGTTTATAGTTACTACACTTAAAATGAGATCTACCCTCTTAAAATTTTAAGTGCATAATACAGAATTGTTGACTATTGTACTATACTATAGAGAGAGTTTTAGAAGCAATTTGTCTTGTATAACTGAAACTTTATACAAGCTGAACAACTCCCAATTATCTCCTCCTCTTGGCCCTGGTAACTGCAGTTCTATGCTCTGCTTCTATGAGTTTGACTATTTTAGGTACCTTATATAAGTGAAATCAAGCAAAATTTGTTCTTCTGTGACTGGCTTATTTCACTTAGCATAACATCCTCCAGATTCAACCATGTCGTCTTAATGACAGGATTTCCTTCTTTCTTAAGGCTGAATAATATTCCACTGTATGTGTGTACCACAGGTCCCTGTGCCACTATGTGGCTGTGCTGGCAACTGCACCTGTCCCAGGTCTGGGCCTGGCCCAGCAGAGCTGCAGTGCTGATTCAGGTCTGAAAGATAAGTACATCACCCAAGTCCTGGGGAGAGGGGTTCTCTTTATCCATTCATCTTTTTTTTTTTTAAGTATATATTTAAATTTATTTTTTTATTAATTTATTTTTGTTACAGATGTTCCTCCTTTTTTTCCCCATTGACACCCTCCTCTCCATCCCTCCCACCCCATCCCCAGCTTTGTTGTCCGTGTCCATCGGTTATGCGTACATGCATGTAAGTTCTGTGGTTTCTTGATCCACGTTTTTAAACTCACAGGTTCCTCTAATGTGATTTGAAACTTCAAGATGAATTAATATTGTGAATTCAAATATATCAAGTGACATCATTGTTCAGTAGCCCCTTATCACCACCCCAGAACTATTACACCCACATGACTCAATTTTAAATCTTCGTTTTACACGCTGTTTTCCAACGCTTGCTTGCTCGAGAGTTGACTTCTCCATGCACTTTAGCAAAACACAAATTACTGTTTGACCCCGTGGACTAAACTAGGGGGAAATCTCCAAAGCCTTAGAGCAGGGTTGATATCTAGCCAGTGCTGATGCATTCATTTGGTCAGTGCATCCATTCAAGCTGACCAGTCAGAACCTAAGCCTGACCAATTGTTAAACTTGTTGAGTGTAACCTACCTGCAGGGACCAGAAAGAAACATAATTAGAGAATCCATAATAGAGTAAACGAAGGGTGGAGACCATGCAAAAATTTACATAAAAATTTAGCTAAGCCTGGTGATAACATATAAAAAGTCTCTCTCTACAGCGTCTCACACAAAAGTAGGAATTTAATAAATCTCTGACACAATCGTAAATCCATACATGCCAATAAGTGTTGTTCTTTACTTTAAGGTAACCCACCTACCTGGCATTAGTTGGGAGAATTATTAACCATCATTAAATAAATACATGCCTGCTGCTAACTACCCAGGAGTCCACTGTGTGAAGGTACCCATGTGAGAAACCGCTTGTTAGAAAAATAATGTGTCTGCAATTCACAGTATCTACCCTTATGACTTCTTATTTAGGGATCCTTGTTAAAACCACTGAGTTCTCTCTCCACCAATGACAATCTAACACGTGTGCCACAGAGGTCTCTTTTTCTACTTCAAGCTGATCACAGCCCATCTCTCCTAGGTGCCTCCAGGACCCACACAACCCAGAGTGCATTTAATGTATATTTAGATTGCTATCATTGGCTCCCTGTGTGACCTTTGGCAAGTTACTTAACTTCAGTGTCCTCATCTCTAAAATGGGGCTATTAATAGCTTCTCCCTCACAACAGTTTTAAAAGGATCCAATGAGAACTTGGACATGAAGCACCTAGCATGAAGCTTGGCATGTAGCATGTCTTCAATAGTGTTGATAATTAGGGCAGATCCCATTGGCTACCAAGTAGAATGCTAAGCTGGGAAAGGAGTGGGTACATCATTCACTCCAACCCCTTCCCAAACCAAGACTAGACAAATAGCATGCTGAAAGTTACCTGTCCATTCCTTAAAGGTTGTTCCTTGAGAGAAAGCTTTTGGAAATGGCTTTAGATATCATGACGTCAGCAACCAGGAAATCATTTCTCTTGTCCTCCTGACACCTTCTGTAGCCACTCACAGCCCCGCCCCCATCTTAGAAACGGAATGAAAACATCCTCCAGGTGTTAGAAAGCAGGCGATGCTCTGTCCTGACACAGGATTTCATGTCTCCCAGTGTCGAAGAGGGAGCCTAACAGCCTTTGAAGTTTGGGGTCTCCCTTTCTGTGCCTTTTGGGGAGCTTTACTTCTGCTGCATTGCACTCTGGGGAGGATTGGCTGAGCATTATCTCATGAAGCAGTCCCCCGGGGCCTCCCCAGACCTGTTCCTGTCTGTCTCAGAATGTCCTTCTTCCAGAGAGATCACCAACTTATTTATCTCTGTGTCATAAAAAGGAGGGAGGGCAGGAGCAGCAGAGAGTTTCAAGGTGAGCCAGTTTGCGAAGTAAAAATGGTATGTTGAAGGTGGATGTGTGCTGGAAAAGAAGGAGTGCATGGACAATATCAGGGGCATCCTAGTCAGCAGAGATACAACTATGGGCCATCTCAGCTTCCTCATAGATAAGACCTTACTCACAATTGCTTACTCTGTTAACAATGAGCCCCAAAGAAACTAGTGTTCCCACTAGACTCTATCACTCTGAGACCCTGGGATAAGCAACTGAACCATGGTAAGCCTCCCTCCCAATGTCTATTACATGTCATGGCAGAAGGTAAACCTGAAGTGGGATTAAAAAAATTTAATGAGAGAATGCACACACAGAGACCAGCGCAGTGCCTGCCACACACTAAGCATTTAGAGATGTTGGTTTTAATAGAGATTTATAAGACCAGCCTATCAAAGCAGCATTAATCACAATGGCCAAAAAGTGGAACAACTCAAATGCCCACCGACAGATGAATGGATAAAGAAAATTTGGTGTGTCCATACAATGGAATATTATTCAGCCTTGAAAAGGAAGGAATTCTGATGCACACTACAACATGGATGGACCTTAAAGACGTTATGCTAAATGAAATAAGATGGTCACAAAAGGACAACTACCATATGATTCCACTTCTGTGAGGTTCCTAAAATAGCCAAATTCATAGAGACCGAAAGTAGAATGGTGGGTGCCAAGGGCTGGGGGAGGGGAATGGGGAGTTTGTGTTTAATAGGTGTGGAGCTTCAATTTTGCAAGATGAAAAGGTTCTGAGGAAGGATGGTGGCGATGGTTGCACAACAATATGAATGTATTTCATGCCACTGAACTGTAGTTAAAAAATATTTAAATGGTATAAAATGGGAACAAAACCCAGGGAGTCTGAAAAAAAAAACACCCAGATGTTGGCAGGGAATTGAGGGTGGGGAGAAGCACTCCAGAGCTCTTCCTCCTTATCTCCCACTCTGCTTCAAGGCTATGGGAAGGTGGCCCTCAGCAAAATACCCACTCGGCAAACTGAAAAGCTGCAGATGCCTAAAGTCAGGATTGGGGGATGCAGACTGCAATCATGGCTGCGGAGGGGGTGTTCTGAAACTGATGACCATTGCTGAACACTCACTGAGATGGCTCAGGCTCCCACAAGCAAATCAGTTACAGCCCGAGAGAGCCTCGGTGGCTGTGTGAAGCGTGTAGAGAGAAGCTCCCATCCTCAGAGCAGGAAGAGAGGGTAGACCCTAAAACCAGCTTTGTTTAGCAACCAAGGAACTGTCCCTATGTTAGCAGGAGGAATCTCCGTGAGACTTCAAATACTTTACCCCTAATTGCTTTAACAACCCTGAAAGTTAAGGACAGTCATCCCCCACCTCTCTGGGCTTCAGCTTCACCTGATAGTAGTGTTGATGTCATAGGGCAGCTATGAGGCCTCCATGACATCATCTGTGAGCAAGCATAGCACTGAGGAAGCTCTAAAGAATCTGGCTATTGTAGGCATAAGCAGACAGCTCACTCTGCCCTCTTCTAAGCTGCCTGCTGAAACGTGAGTAATTCGCCACTCAAGACATTTGCTGTAGCTAGAAGGGAGGGTGAGGATTGCTGGGAAACCCTCAGCTCCCCTGTTCTTCTAGGAAGCTTTCCATGATTGCCCCCCCCCAAGACTGGGACAAGGGGCTTTCCTCTGACTACCCTAGCCCCATGCTTCTCTCTATCTCAGCACCTGACATATTATGTTGTAATGTAATGATTGTTGACTGTGTCTTCCAAGAAAACACCTAGAGTGGGAGGACAAATTAGTACCCAGCAAACACCAGCAAACTTCCCAGTTCATAATATTTAGAATGGATTGGTGAACAAATGGATGAACAGACAGACAAGTGGATGAACTGATGGGTGGATGGGTGGTTGAATGGGTGGATGGGTAGATGGATGGGTAGATGGAAAGGTGGGTGGATAAATGGATAGAAAGATGGGAGGTGGATGGATGGGTAGGTAGATGGGTAGGTGGATAGATGAGTGTGTAGAGGAATGGGTGGGCGGCTGGCTGGCTGGCTGGCTGGCTGGCTGAATGAATAAGCCAAAAAGGGAGCCCTAGATCTAATTGTATTCCCTGGCTAGGAGCTCACTCACATCCGCTGTGTAGCATATACACTCCTCTATTCCTTTCTCTCTTCATCACTTGTGCTTTAAAATACACCAGCAGTTGGGGCTTTTCTTCTATCCAAAAGAAAAAAGAAAGGAAATAAATGTATACTTTAAATCCACATAAAATACCCAAGAAAAATTCACACTCCCTCTCTGAGTGAAGGAAGGCTAGGAGGCCAGGCTGTTCCAGGGGTGGACTCACAAGTCTGTTTTGACAAGTTGTCTCCTCATGAGCACAGTGGTTTATCTCACACACTAAACAGTCAGGAGTGCTATGTAGCAAAGGGAAAACATATAGCACATTTTCTCTTCAACATGTTCACATCCATGCCAATGATACAAGCATCTGAACACGTGGCTGTTGTTAAATAAACCAGAAAAGCAAATGTGTACTGCAACCCTCACCATTCATTTGTTGCCATCCCAGAGGGATGTACAAGGAGGACTGTGGGAAATGGTGGGATGAGGAAGAGTCCCCAAGAAAAACAGCAGCTCTCCAAAAGAAATGGGGTGGGTGGGGATTAGAGCAGATGGGCAGAGACTCAAATTATCCACAAGCAAAGACACTGGTTCTCACCTGGAGGCTAGTTTGGCCCCAAAGGGACATTTGGCAATGTCTAGAGATGCTTTCGTGGTCATAAGTTGGAGAGAATGCTATTAGCATATAGAGGGTAGAGGCCAAGGATACTGCTAAGTGTCCTACAATGCATAGGACAGCCACCCCTCCATCCCATGACAACAAATTATTTGGACCCAAATGTTATAATGCCAAGGTCAAGAAACCCTAGGCTAAGGTGCAAACCAGCTCTGCTACTCAGCAGCTGTGTAACTTGGGCAGGTTAATCACACTCTCTGGGCTGCAGGATGAATCTGTTGGACAGAGAAAATGCGATGGTAGGTATAGGATGTACACAGTAGGTGCTCCAAGGAATGTTAGCCTCTTTTATGTACTCCTTTCTGTTCCCCACTTGCCCAAAGCTTATTTATTTACTAATTCACTCACTCCTTTTACCAATATGTATTGAGAATGTACCATGAGCCTGGACCTGGGCACTGGGTATTCAACAGCAGATAAGAAAGGCAGGGTCTCTGAGCTTACATCCAAGCAGGAGAGGCAGGCAATTGATAACGTATGAAGCAAACTTCTGATTAGTGCCACGAAGGTAAAGCAGAGGTGCCGGAGAATAACCACCTAGAGGGTGACCAGGGAAGGCCTCATTGAAGAACAGTGAAACAGAGATCTGAAAGAGAGCGGGAACCACGGGTGAGAGGAGAGGTTTTTATGGGGGGCGGGGAGTGCTGGTTCCAGGCAAAGGGAATAGAATATGCAAAGACTCTAAGCATACACAGGTATATTCAGAAGTGACAGAGAGTCATGATGGGGGAACACAGCTGGCAAAGGGAGAAGGAGGAGAAAGGTGGGGCTTCATAGGTGATGAGAGGACACCTGGATGCTAGTCAAGATGTCATGAGAAACTCTTGAAGGCTATTGAGAAGAGAAGTGACCTGGCTGCAGTGAAAATCGTAGAGAGGGGTGATGGTGGGAGCAAGGAGACCGGTAAGAAGGCTACTCCAGAGGTCCAGGCGAGAGATGGTGGGGGTGTGATAGAGACAGGGAAAATTTTGAGATATCTGTTGAAGGAGAATAATTATACATTGCACTAGTCTGGGGATGGGGAAAGAGAGAAAGGGAAAGTCTCACTGTTAATTAGAAGTCAGACTGTGGGGTCAAGGTTAAAAGACAGGTAACTGCTGCCCAGGGACTAGATCAGTGCATGATTCAAGGGCGCTGAGAACAGGCAACGGGCACACTGGCTCAAGTGGTCCAGCGTTTACTTTACAGCAAGAGGAGAGAGCGAGCCCAAGGCCCAGGCCCCTGCAATGTGTCTGTATCCCGTGGCCAGGGACCCACTCCACAGCTGACACTGCAGTGTGACTGCGTGCACCCCACTTTGCACTGCACTGCAAGGACCCCAACTGCTCCTCACAGTGAACAGATAGAGCAGTGGAGTGGGCCGGTGCCATCCAATATACACTCTTGAGCAGAACAAAGAAGTATATGCACCAAGCCCAGAACAGGAAAAGATATGCCCAAGCAAGGATATCTGTCCAGCACAGACTGTGAGGGCTCTTTATGTCTTCGCAAGGAAATGTTCCAGCCAACGCCACTCCTACCCAGCCTCACAGGAGTGGAGCAAGCTGCAAAGGGCCGCCGTGTCAACAAGGAAATGTGAAGGGCAGCTCCCGGGTCTTTGGCTTAAGCAGATGGGTGAATGGCGGGTGCAATTACTAAGGTGAGAAAGACTTGGGAAGAGACAGTTGGAGGCAGAAAGCAAGAGGAAAGACAATCAAGAAACAGTACCGATGAGCTTCCTCCAGCTGGTCTCTCCTCTCACCCTAAGCGCCATGGCAACGTTCTCAACTCCATCAGCCCTGGAAGTCATTCATACCTAGGACTTCAACGGCAACATTTTCCTCTTCTCTACTTGAGAGGTAATCAGAAAGTCTGACTCTTCGCCCTCATCTGGGGGAGTCCCCAAGCCTTCCCCTGCATGTGGGTCCCTGAGACACAAGCAGTGTTTTGTCTATGTCTGTGCCACCCTGAGACATCTCCTCGGGCCCCGTGCACCTGTTACCAAGCATTCCTCTTACAGTGTGGGCTACAGACCACCAGCAGCAATGTCTCCTGGGAGCTGCTTAGAAATGCAGAGTCTCAGGTGCCACCTCAGACCTGCTGAACCCAAATCTGCATTTGAACCAGGTCCTGGGGTGAGTTGTGTGTACATTAGTTGGAGAAGCGCTGGTCTACAGCTCAGGAGACACCATCCATAACATTCCTATAAAAATGTTGCCAGCATAGCCTAGGATGATTTGTTCTTACACTTCAAGAGCCACCCTGGGCCCAAGATGTTGGTGACACTGAGATATTTATGAATTTCCTCTCCTGTTCTCTGATCACTCATCATCAGATTTTCTGGATAGTAAATTTTTTAGTAGGCCCTTCTTTTCCCTGTACTCTTATTATTATTATTATTTATCCTCACCCAAGGACATTTTTTTTCCATTTTTTGTTCAGATAGAGTGGGAGGGAGAGAGAGAAATCTATGTGAAAGGGACACATCGAGTGGCTGCCACCCGCACGACCAACCAGGGTCAGGGACAAACTGCAACCGAGGCAGGCGCCCTTAGTGGGAACTGAACCCGGGTCTCTCTGGACTGCAGGCCAACGCTCTAACCACTGAGAAAACTGGCCAGGGCGTTTTCCCTGTACTCTTGCCTGCCCTCCATGCCTCCTCTGGGAGATTTTGTGAACTGGCTGTAAATTGTTGGGCGGCTGGTTTAGCCAGCTCAGCAGGCTGCCTCATACTCAGGCCATCCGGACCTGTTTGCTTAGAGAAGAGGTGAGTTCCACGTGTCTTCTTTCCTTTGTGCTTTATAGGGGCACTTTCCCCTCCAAGGAGTCAGCTCCCTTCTGTCTGTGCGGGTTTCCTTTGCTCTCTTCCTCTCATCACTTCTCTGTGTTTGGGAGAGCAGCTAGCATCAACATCGCAACTACTTGAGAGTCCCAAGCTCCATGTCCTCCCAGAGGAACAGCTATCAACTCCCATCATCTTCCTGGTGCCAAGTGATGGGTGGTTTCAATCAGAAGGGGACATGCAGTGTGTTGAAACTGGAAAACCTGTTTAAGTCATACATACATAAAAGAAATGCACCTGGCACGTGGCTGCACGTTGAATATCGTCGAGTGAAAACTTAAGGTGTGTAGTTAGAGATGTTGTCAAGGTAGAATCATGGTGAGCTCTACACTTGGAAATATTCTAACGTTATGTTCTTAGAAACGCAATGTTGTAAATTTACTGGCTTGAAGAGATCACATCACTGCCAGTCCTTTGGACGCAGACCCGGGTTCGGTAAGAGGGAAACTAGCGCCGACACCCACAACTGCAACGAGAGGGTCCTGCAGGATCTATGAGTGTCACCAGGTGACGTGTGGGTCTCTTCTGGTCATCTCAGTATGAAAGGCCCATCTTCACACTAATGACATTATACTGAGCAGCACTTCCAGTGCATTAAATAACCACATAGTGTTCTCACAAACTGTACTTTCAGAGAGGGATTGACGTGGAGTTTGGGAAGGTGTTGAGTAGGGGACAAATGAAAAGAAGTCTCACCAGGCAGGCTGGGGTGGAAAAGTGAGAGAGATATTCTGAACTTGTGCCCTAGAGAGCATTTTGGACCAGGTACCTGGCCATCGTTGCTAGTGCTGGCAAGGTCCCAAGCACCTGCCCTGCCTGTCAACCTGACTGCTTAGAAGGCAGCCCTAGAGAAGAAAGTGTGGGGAGTTGACGCCAACCATGGGGTCAAATATTTTACATAGATTACCTTGTTTAATTCTTAAGATGATTTTATTTCTTTCTGAAAGCTTAATCCCATTTATTTATTTGTCTATTTATTATGTTTAATTTTATTTTATTGTGGTCTGAACACTTAAAGTTTAAGTCTATGAGACATTATTGCTGAGTATAGAGATGATGTTGTACAGCAGCTCTCTAGATTTTATTCATCTTGTTCAACTGGAACTTTATACCCATTTGATTAGAAACTCCGCCTTCTCCCTCCCCGTCCAGTCCCTGGCAACCTCTATTCCACTCTCTGATTCTATAAATCTGACTTCTTTAGATACCTCATATAAGTAGAATTATGCAGTATTTCTTTCTGTGACTGGCTTGTTTCACTTAGCATCATGTCCTCCAGGTTCAAGAGTGGCTTACCATTGCACTCTCTGGTTTTCTCATTTTAGTTTTTCAAGACTATGTCACAAGATGCAGTTTCTGCAGAAACCAACATGACATGTCTTTGGGGTCTTCTGTTGGTGGGGATCTGATTCTGATACCTCAATGGGCAGCAAAACAAGGACAGATGTTTGGAATTTCTGGTTCTGAGGTTTTTTAATGATCCTCAGCTCACTGTTTATTACCTTTTCTCCTGAGGAACTTAAAATAATTTCCTTCACAGAAACAGGATGACTTCATTTCTCCTTCTATTCACTGTTTTTAGTAATTCATTGGCTTTTAGGAATTGAGATTTTTTACATTGTCTCATTTTAATTTTTAATCCCTTCAATCACTTCTTAAACCTTTCTGTCTGCTTGGTTCTGGCTATACCTGGAATCAAACTGATCATTGTGATCAACTTGGTCTAGGAGAAGTAAGCCTTATTTTTTTAGCCTAACACTGTCCCATGTACAAGCACATGCTCTTTGACGCATTTGAAGATCGAAAATGCCCTTGGAACCTCAAAGTCTCAAAAGAAAATGATAGGGACATAAAACCACTCTTCACGCACCAAAAGGGTAATAGGCACCGTTGTATGGTCACATCAACCCTTCTTAGTTTGGAAGAATCAGAACAAGAAGGCCATTTTTTGGTGAGTCTTTTTCTTTACTAAGAGTCTTTTCCCAGTTTGATTGACTATCATACACTATATTCTGATTTTGGAGGGGTGAGGGAAGGACGTTAGAAGTAACTTTGTACTTTGGTAGATGATAAAGGAATAGGGGAGGGTAGATTGCTGAATTAACAGCCTGCCTATAAAAGTTGTGACCATAAGGTATGATTCAGATTGGGCCCGGAGAAAATAAAAGACTTTTTCAATTTAAGAACAAAAAAAATGTCCTCCAAATTCATCTGTGATGTCTCATATTGCAAAATTTTCTTCTTTTTAAAGGTGTACTATTATTCCATTATATGTATATACCACATTTTTTTTATCCATTCATCTGCTTAAGATAATTCTTCAGTACTTTTATGTATCCTTATTGCACAGATGAGGAAACAAAGGGTCAGAAAGGACCAGTAGCTGGCCCACCTAAGTGGTAGAGCTAGAATTCAAAGTGGGCAGTCTGACTCCAAAGCTCACACTCTTTTTTTTTTTTTTTTATCCTCACCCGAGGACATTTTTCCATTTTTTGTTCAGGTAGAGTGGGAGGGAGAGAGAGGAACAGAGAGAGAGAGAGAAAGAAACATCGATATGAAAGGAACACATCGAGTGGCTGCCACCCGCACAACCGACCAGGGCCGGGGACAAACTGCAACCGAGGTACGCACCCTTAGCGGGAACCAAACCCGGGTCTCTCAGGACCGCAGGCCGACGCTCTAACCGCTGAGCCAAACCGGCCAGGGCCAAAGCTCACACTCTTGACCACTTTGTAGAACAATCTTTCCCGGAAAGACCGTGGTGTCACAGGTTAACAGTCAGAAGGTAATAACCCCTTTATCTGGGAGCTTGGGACGTCAGTGGCTGTCACAATAAGCACGCGTCATCTAGCACCATCATGAGTAAGAGAAGATGCCTCAAGCAATGCCCTGTGTGGTTAGCCAACCCCTGTTGTAGGGAACTCGGAGATGTGCACACCCTTTGCAATTCTGTGCCCTCGGTTTGCAGCATGAGAATAAAGAACAACCTGCAGCTCAGTAAAAGAGAAGAGATGAACTCCTGAATCCAGCTGACCTGAGTGGGCTGGAGGGCTCAGCAAAGGGAAGCAACACATACAGCTGCCAGTTCCAGGCAGGTGACAGGGCTGCTTGTTCTCAGTTTTAGCTGCACCTTGGAGCCACCTGGAAAGCTTGAATAAATATCGATGCCTGGGTCCCACGCCCAGAGATTCTGATTGGACTGGTCCGCAGTTGGCCTGGGCGTAGAGAGGTTTGAAGGTTCCCGAAGTAATTATAACATGGAGCCACATTTGAGAAACACGTGGCTCCCCTCCTTGGGATCCCAGCACACTTTTGGGTGAGTGGGCTTCTAGAATAGGGCAGTGCCTCTCACTATGCAGCCTGTGGGTGCCTGCAGGGATCTGGTTGAACATGCACACCCTTGAGTCCTATGCCCAGGAATTCTAATTTGGTATTTCTCAGGAATGGCCCAGAGATTCACAGGTTTAAGAGCAAGCTTCCTGAGTGGCTCTGGCACACGACAAAGGTTGAGACCCTTTAGAACTGGGGTGAGGTCAGAGCTGGAAGCTGGTTTTCATCAAGATGGTGGTAAGAAAATAAAAGGGAAAATGAGCAAAGACGGCTGCAGAGGCAGGCACTGAAAATTCAGGGACAAGACGTGGTAATTCTAGAGCAGTCCTGACACCTGGGGAGAGATGGCAGGTGCTTGCAGGCAAGGCCCATGGGAGACAGAACACACGTTTGTTGACTGGTGCCTCTAAAGACGCAAAAGGGCCGATTCATCACATGCCGACATCACCCAGGGTGGGTCTGGGAAAGGAATCTGAAGCCGGGGAGGTGATGACGGCCACTAAAGTGCTAGCGTGACAGTCCTCTGCCTTTCTTCCCCCTCATCCTGAGCCTGGAGTCCAAAAGCTCAGAAGGTGGGTCTTTTCTTCCACGCCCCAGAA
Organism: Molossus molossus; assembly: GCF_014108415.1. Lineage (NCBI taxonomy): Eukaryota > Metazoa > Chordata > Mammalia > Chiroptera > Molossidae > Molossus > Molossus molossus. Next base: position 112,551,574 of record NW_023425366.1, on the reverse strand, counting down.
CCAGCATAGCACAAACACATTCCTAGCCACCGTGATGTCAGAGGATCAATCATGAGACTAGGGGGAATGGGTCATAAGCAATAATACTAGGCATGCTTCACCAAAAATTAAAATTTCTCTGCTTCAGAGGACACTATCAAGAAGTGAAATGACAATGCACAGACTGGAAGAGCATATTTTAAAATCCTATATCTGGTCAGGGTCCACTATCCAGGACATTAAAAAAAAAAAAAAAGTCTTAAAACTCAACAATAAATAACTTTACAAATAACCCCATTTAAAAATAGGCAAAGGACTTCAATAGACAGTTCTCAAACGAGCAGACAAATGGCCAATAAGACATTACGAGTCACTCACATCCTTAGTGATTAAGGAGTACAAATCAAAACCACAGTGAGATATGACTTGACACTCACTAGGACCGGTAAAATGAAAACAATGGAAAAGAACAGACGTTGATGACACTGGAGAAACAGGAACCCTTGTGCATTGCTGGCGGGAAGGGAACATGGGGCAGCTGCTGTGGAAAACAGCCTGGCAGTTCCTCAGGTCCCTGAACACAAAGTTACCATATGACCCAGCAATTCCACTCCCGGAGTTGTACCCAAGAGAACTGAAAACATACCCACACAAAAACTTGTACGTGAATGCTCATGACAGCATTGTTCACAATGGCCAACAGGGGGAAACAACCCAAAAGTCCCTCCATTCATGAGTGGATAAATAGAATGGGTTCTAGCCATCCAGTGAAGTATTACTAGGCCAGAAAAAGGAACAAAGTACTGATACATACTACAGGGTGAATGAACATTGAAACCATGATGCTAAGTGAAAGAAGCCAGACACAGCCAAAAGAAAACACATGTTGTATGATTCTATGTGTATGAAACTTCCAGAATAGGCAAATCCACAGGGACAGAAAATAGATTAGTGAGTTACAGGGGCCAGGAGAAGGGGAGGAAGGGAAGTGATGGCTAATGAATAAAAAAAGTCACAATCTGGAATTAGAGAGCAGTGATAGCTACACAATATAGTGACAAACCACTGGATTGTAAACTTGAAAAGGGCGTATTTTATGTTCTGGGAATCATATCTCAAGGAAAAATGTTTAAGAAAAAAGTTTTAAACATTAAAATAGTACTAAGTATTATTTGTCAACCAATTCCTCTTTGCTGGGCTGAGTACTATCCACAGATTAACTATCTTGTTTTACTGTTAAAAGAATCCCATGAAGTAGGTTCTTTTACTGTTGAGAGACCTCATGGTGGAGCAGTTGAGAACACAGCTCTGGAACCAGACCAAACGAGATAAAATCTCATAAGATCAGCACCTCAGAGAACTATCTGCATCCCATGTTCACTTTGGCATTATTCACAGTAGCCAAGATGCGGAAACAAGCTATGTGTCCATAATAGAGGAACGGATAAAGAAAACGGAATATTATTCAGGCTTCAAAAGGAAGAACACTTGTCTAGCTGGTGTGGCTCAGCGGTTGAGTATCGACCCATGCACCAAGAGGTCACCAGTTCAATTCAGGTCAGGGCACATGCCCAGGTTGTGGGTCAAATCTCTGGTGGGGGGCATGCAGGAGGCGGCCGATCGATGTTGTCTCTCATCAATGTCTCTATCTCTCTCCCTCTCCCTTCCTTACTTTCTAAAATCAGTAAATAAAAAAACATTTTTTAAAAAACAGAAGAACACCTTGCCATTTGCAACAACATAGATTAACCTGGAGGGCATTATGCTAAGTGAAATAAGTCAGACACAGAAAAACTAATATTGCATTCTCTTGCGCCATATGGAATCAATAATAATAATAATAATAATAATAATAAAAGCTGAACTCATAGTAATTGAGAGTAAGGAGAATGATGAATACCAGAAGTTAAGGTGTGGGGAAAAGGGAAAAGAAAGAAAGAAGGAAAGAGGAGGTGGGCAGGTAGGTAGGTAAGTAAGTAGGGGCTAGAGGGAGAGAAATAAGGATTTAGTGTTTCGTGGGTGCAGAGTTTCAGTTTTGCAAGATGAAAGTTTTCGGGATGGATGGTGGTGACGGTTGCATAGCAACATAAATGTACTTCACACCACTAAACTGTACCCTTAAAAATGAGTAAGATGGTAAATTTTATGTTATGTGCATTTTACTACAATAAAAATTGGACACAACAAACCCCTCAGCCCTAACCGTGCTGCCTGTAGGACTTTGCCTGGGTCATTTCATCTCTCTGTGCCTCAGTTTCTGTTCTGCATATGGTCCACGACATCTAGTAAGCATCTAACAAGTGTGGGTTATTATTTTCACAATCAGATTAGGAAATCAGCACCCAGAGAGATAATATGACCTGTCTACGGTCCTGTAACTAGTAAGGAGAGATCTGGCACTGAACCCAGATGGAGGGACTTTGGAAACTCTTCGTCTCTGTGTTTCTACAAGGACAGTAAGAGAATTCAAACCACTCCTGTTTATGACATGAGGAAGTTCATTACGTTGCTCACACTCGGACATAGAGCCGACCAGACCGTCTCCCAGCCGAGGATGTCAGCAAGCAAGGTGGGTGGAGGCTCCCACCCCCACAGGCCTGCCTGAGTCCCTGGTAGGAAGTCTCTCCTGCTGCTTGTGTTTATCCATCCTCTCCGCTGCGTTCGGCACTGCTAAGCTTTGCAAATTAACTCACAACGGATCCAGTGGGCTACGTAACTGGGCCTTGACCCAAAAACCATCCACAGGAGAATGTTCACACGCAACATCTGCTGCACTGGTCCCCCAGAAGCCCGAACCCGGAGCCAAGTTCATATCCACGGTGATGAAGGCAGGACCTGGAAGCTAAAGCATGGGTCCAGGACTCGGCCTGCCGGCTGCTCTCAGGAGGCCCACCAGCTGCAAGGCAGGTGGAGAGCAGGTGTCATCGGCCGTTCCTGAGAACTGGGACCTAGATCCTGTTCCTTATGTAAGGGGTAAATTTGGTTCAAATTTGGTTTCAAACTCTGTTCGTGTCACAGATCATCTGAACCCTCTTTGGGATGTGGCTCTGAGAAATACTGAGAGGAAGGGCACAGGCTCCGCCCTCATGGTACTGGGAGTCTGCAGGAGAAAGAGCCATGGGGACCAAACAAATACAAAGTGTGTCTGGAAAAGTCGAGGGCTCCCCCAAAGCTGTAGCTTCAGCTTTCCCCTGAAATCCAGACCCAAACGTTCTGCTGTCTCCTAGCATCCCCACCTGGATGGATGTGTGGGTAAGCACAGTAATGACTCCCAAATAGCCTCACATCCTAATCCCTGGACCTGTGCGTTTGTGACTTCACATGGCAAAGGGGGATTTGCAGATTGATCAAGTTAAAGATCTTAAAATGGGGACATGGTCGTGGATTATCTGGGTGGGCCCAATATCGTCACAAGGGTCTTTATAAGAAAACAGCCCTTCCTGGCTTTGGTTAGAAGGTGAAGTGACTCCAGGGAAAGGCAGGAAGAAATGCAGTGCTGCTGGCCCTGAAGGCGGAGGGAGGAGCCACCAGCCCAGGGAGGCAGGCAGCCTCTACAGTCTGGAAAAGGCAATAGATAAAGTCTCCCCTCGAATGTCCAGAAGGAACACAGCCATACTGACACCTTGACTTTAGCCCAATGAGACCTGTCTGGAGACTTCTGGTCTCCAGAGCTGAAACATAAGAAATGGATGTGTGTTTTTCTTTTTTGTTTGTTTTGTTTTATTTTTCATTTGCATCTATCTTCAGACAGAGTGGGAGGGAGAGAGGGAGAAATAGAGAGAGAGAGAGAAACATCAATGTGAGAGAGACACATCCTGTGTCCGTCACCTACACAATCCCCACAGGGGCCGGGGACAAACTGCAACCGAGGTACATGCCCTTAGCGGGAACCGAACCTGGGACTCTCTGGTCTGCAGGCCGACGCTCTAACGGCTGACCCAAATCAGCCAGGGCAACAAATGGATGTGCAGTCGTCCCTCGTTTATCGCTGTTGATTTGTTCCAGACTCTATCGGTTGCACCTGGCATTGAAGGATTCCTGGGGTGCTCGAATACATAGGCCTACAGTCCATACGTACAGTAACTTTAATTTTAATTGTAATACAGGGGTGTATAATTGACTCAGACAACCAAGCATGCGCTGTATCATTTTCACTGTCTCGATCAACTTGTTAATGAATATATTTGAAAAAACCGCGATAGAGTGAAGCTGCGAAAGTCGAAGCGTGAAGTGGCGAGGGACGACTGTGTTTTAAGTCACTAAGTTTGTGGTGATTTGTTATGGCAGGGATAGAAAACTAGCTAATAGCCCTGGCCAGTTTGGCTCAGCGGTTAAAGCGTCGGCCTGCGGTCCGGAGAGACCCGGGTTCGGTTCCCGCTAAGGGCACGTACTTCGGTTGCAGTTTGTCCCCGGCCCTGGTTGGTCGTGTGGGTGGCAGCCACTCGATGTGTCCCTTCACGTCGATGTTTCTCTCTCTCTCTCCCTTCCTCTCTCTCCCTCCCACTCTAGCTGTACAAAAAATGGAAAAATATCCTCGGGTGAGGATAAAATAAAAAAAAAGAAAAGAAAAGAAAACTAGCTAATAAAACATCAAGCAGGCACCTCAGTCAACAGCAGCGCCCCCTTCCCACTGCTCAGGCCAAACACTTTGGAGGCCCTTGCGACTCCTTTCTTCTTGAGTGGTCACATCCCATCATCAGCAAATCCACCCTACACTCTCACCACCGCCACCAGCAGACCGGTCCACGCCACTGCACCTCTCCCCTGGATGACTGTCCCTGTTTCCACCTATGCCCTTTTACAATCCAGTGTCAACACAGCAGCCAGGATGAGGCTGTTAGTCTACCTCCCTATGTGCCCCAAACCCTGCAATGGTTTCCTAGGCAACCATCCCAAAAAGCACTTTACAGTTTGGAGACCTCTAGTTACCTTTCTACTTTTATCTTTCCTTCTCAAGCCATCCTGGCCTCTTTAATGTTCCTCAAACACACCTGAAATGTCCCTCACCTCAGGGCCTTTGCATATGCTGTTCCCTTTTCTAAGAATGCTCTTCTGAATGGTCCACTCCCTTGCCTCTTTCAGGCCTTTATTCAGATATGATCTTCTCAGCCAGGCCTTTCTTGATATCACAAGAATAAACTCAAAATGAATAAGACTTAAATGTGACTCATGAATCCATAAAAATCCTAGAAGAAAATGTAGGCAACAAAATTTCAGACATCATACGCAGCAGAATTTTCACTGATACATCACCTAAGGCAACAGAAACAAAGCAGAAAATGAACACATGGAACTACATCAAATTCAAAAGCTTCTACACAGCAAAAGATACAATCATCAAAATGGAAAGACAACACACTGCATGGGAGAGCATCATTGCCAATGATACATCAGATAAGGGCTTAATTTCCAATATATAGAGAGTGTTCATACAACTCAACAAAAGGAAGACAAAGAACCCAATTACAAAATGGGCAGAGGAACTAAATAGACACCTCTCCAAACAGGACATACAAATGGCTAAGAGACATATGAAGAAATGCTCAACATCACTAATCATCAGAGATGCAAATTAAAACAACAATGAGGTATCACCTCACACCTGTCAGAATGGCCGCCATCAATAAATCATCAAACAACAAGTGTTGGCGAGGATGTGGACAAAAGGGGACTCTAGTACACTGCTGGTGGGAATGCAGACTGGTGCAGCCACTAAGGAAAACAATATGGTGTTACCTCAAAAAATCAAAAATTGAACTGCCATTTGACCCAGTGATCCCACTTCTAGGAATATTCCCTAAGAAGCCTGAAACACCAATCAGGATGAATATATGTACCCCCATGTTCATAGCAGCACTAATTACAATAGCTAAGATCTGGAAACAGCCCAAGTGTCCATCAGTAGACGAATGGATAAAAAAGCTGTGGTACATATACACAATGGAGTACTATGCAGCTGTAAGAAAGAAAGATCTCTTATTCTTTGGGACGACATGGAGGGACCTGGAAAGTATTATCCTAAGCAAAATAAGCCAAGCAGAGAAAGACAAATATCACATGATCTCACTTATTTGTGGAATATAACAATCATAACAGTCTGAGGAATGGGGTAGTCCCAGAGACGTGGAAGTGGGGTAGACTGACAATCCCCAGAAGAGGGGGGGAGAGATGAACCACAGAACTTATATGTATGTATGTATGAACAATGGACATGGACAACAAAGGTGGGGACAGGGTGGGGAGGGAAAGAGATGGGGGAAACATCTATAACAAAAATAAATTAATTAATTAAAAAAATAAATAAAACCATCCCAAATCCTGAAAAATAAATAAATAAATAAATAAATAAATAAAACTGCAACTTCGCCCTGGCCAGTTTGGTTCAGCGGTTGAGCGTCGGCCTGTGGACCAGAGAGTCCCAGGTTTGGTTCCTGCTAGGGGCACGTACCCCAAAAGAAAATAAATAAATAAAACTGCAACCTCATCTCTGACATTCCTTGTCCCTAAGGTGAACACCTTAAGGTATCTCTAAGGTGAATATATTATCACCCAAACTGAGATATTTCTAAGACTATCAATAACGACCCTGAATTAACAGACTTAAACTGGTACAGATACCAAACCTCCCTCCTTAATTTATTTTTCTCTGTAGTAGTTACTACATTTTAGCTACATATTTCACTCATTGATCTTGTATATCCTCTGCCCCTGCTCCTACTCAAGAATGGCAGCATCATTCTGTCAGCTTTGTTCATTTCCCCAGCACATAGTAGGTACTCAATAAATGTTTGTTGAAGGAATGAATGAATGGACCTCAGAAGAGGGGATCTTATCCCAAAGGGTAGGTCATGTCAGAGAAGGCTTTTGGAGAAGGTATTATCTTGAAGGGCAAGCAAAAATATAGTCATGTGTAGGAGGAGGAGGAGGAGAGAGGACAAGTTAATCCGAGAGGAAGCAGCTAGGCACATGTGTGGTATTAATAACAAAACAACCAACAACAATACTGGCAGCCACGTTTTACTGGGTGCTTTGCTCTGGTCTCAGCCTCCTGCTAAGTGTTTGTCATGTGCTGCCGTAGTTAATGTATCTAATGAGCATGTGTGGTCAGCACTATTACTACTCCCAAGAAACAGAGAACCCTGAGATTAACTTGTCCAAGGTCACGCAGCGAGTAAGCAGTGTGGTGACAATTAAACCAGGCCACATGACTGCATACACTGGACATGCCAAGCAGATGGAGAACACATAATTCAGAAGATGAGACAGTATAAGAAAATGCATGGAGTCTAAGATAACACCCCCAAAACTGTCAAGAGTTTGACTAAGCCAAAGTTCAGCACGAGGTTTTGGGGAGAGGGCAAGTTAACTGGACAGGTTAACTTTGCAGCTTCTGGGACCTCCACGGAGATTCAGCATTCATCAGCCCTGGACAACTGGGCCACCACATACAACAACTCTTGTAAGATGCTCTGAACCATTCCCGTGGGGATTGGAATCAGGCTCTGGGTTCTGGACGCATCCAGCACACAGATTCCTCACTGCAAAGCCGGATGCTGTCAACCTCAGTGACCTGACTTGCTGAGACCATCCCTCTACCCACACAGAGCTGCTCGCCCCTTTGTTAAGTGAGTTCAGTGACACCTTTCACACTTGAAGATGGCAGGGCCAGAGTTTCACTTTGGGTAAGCTGACCAATTAACACAACTAGCCTGTTTCTCTCTTCAGCTCTGCAAACCTCCCAGGCAGACGTGAGCATCCTCTGACATCGCCAAGCAGGGAAACGCTCATGGCAGTGGGAGGCAGTACGTGCCGTGGTTAGGGGCTCAGGCCCAGATCCCGCAGCTCTGCCCCTGATCCAGGATAAGGTATTTGTCTCTCTAAACCTCTGTTTCCTTGTCTGAAAACGGGGATGTTGTAAGGGCTGAATAAAATGCAGTGATGGTTTCATAGGTGTACTCACATGTCAACACATATCCAGTTGTGCAGTTTACTGCATGTCAGTTATGTCTCAGTGACGCTGTGAAAATTGCAATATTTTAATAACATAATGCTAATGGCAACAATAATGATACAATGCTTAGTCCAATGCCTGCAACATCTTTGTTAGATGTAAGATGCTGTTGATCTGCTGTCGTTAGTGGAATGGGGACTTCACCAGCCGAGTGCCTGGGGCTGTGCCAAGGAAAAGAGCCTCATCTAACCCCCGTGACCACACCATCAGTCAGCATGATCCCCATTTCACAGAGGGACAAGCTGAGACTCACAGGCTACACCAGTAAAATGTTCTAGAACAAAATCCATTTGCTAGCACACACTTGTGAAACGTGAAGCAAGGCATAGGAAAACAAAGCAAATCTAAGGGGAGGAAGCCAACGGGACCAGGGGATTCTCTAAGCACCTGGTGGCTCCCCAGTTCCCGGGGGCAGGGGATCCCAGCCACATGCTGCCGTCCCCAAGGAGAATACAGCCTGCATCAGTGCCCTGCTCAGTGACTCCTGCCCGGCGGCCCCCTAGCCGGATCTTCTCCCTTCCTCTGCCTGCAGCCGCTGTGTGAACCAAGGCCACAGCCCCTGTGGAACACAGAGCAGGAAGCTGGAGGGGGTGAGGATAGGGGAGCTGGAGGGCAGCTAAGCCTCCGTTACCCACGCAGAAACTGCAGACTGTTTGGCTCCTGCTGACAGAAGCCCCCAGGAAGAGACACGTGTTGACTGACTCTCAGGTGGCTGGTTCTGCATTGTAACCACAAATTTTTGTTGTGCCTTCTAGGTCCCCGGTGTCTTTCCTCTCCACCAGCCATGGTAATGAGTGATTACAGCTGCCACACAGCCGCATACCCATGGCTTCATTCATCCAACAGCCAGGCACCAGCGATGCCCGAGACTGGTTCTCACCTGTGTCCCACCTCTGACCACCCGGCGAATATTTTTTGAGAACTTACCATGGGTCAGGCTGTAGGAAAGGAGGCAACTACACGAGGTCCATGCCTTCAGGTGCTTAAATTCTAGTGGGGATTGGCATGGAGGGCGTATGGATACAAACAAGCACGGTAATGACGCGTTATGATAAGAGCTATGAAGGAAATAAAGAGGTGGGCTAGAGATATAGGGAAGGACTTACGAGGTGGTCAGGGAAGGCCTCGGAAAGAGCTGGCCCTTATGCCGAGACCTGAAGGAGAGAACAGAACCAACACAATAATGTTTCAGGCAGAGGGACAGGTAAAGCCCCTGGGGAAGGAAAGAGCTTGGTACGCTCTGGGAAGAAGTGGCAGAAGATTTGATGAATGGCATCAACCTCAGGATTTTTAAGTGGCTCATACCGGAGAACTCTGGTTCAATTCCTGACACAGCTACCTATCAGCTTGTATGAGCTTGAAAGTTACCCTCGAGCTGGCTCTGTGTTTGTCATTGTTCTCCGATAGCCAATGAGGCTGACAATGGAACCTAGCTCTGGGAACTGCTGTGAGTTAATCTAGTTACTTCGGGTGACGGGCTTAAAGCACAGCATATAGTAGGTGCTCAATAAATATCAGCTCTTATTTTTATCACTCCCCTGCCTGGTAGCCAGGATTCAGTGCCGAAGAGTGTGTTCAGGGCTTAGCGTTCAGGTCTGATTCACCTCTGCCAGATCCCCATTGAGTTTCTTGTTGTGGTGCTCACTTAAAAGACACTCAGAAAATATTTGTTGAATGAGCAGATAAATGAAAGAGTGGGCTTCCTGATTATCTCTAAGCCACTGAAATGCAGCATTAGGCCTCCTTAGGATTAGGTTTCCTGAGTAGCCGACCTGGAATTTTCTGTTCCTGGAATATTGCAGAATGGATAGGTGGAAGGGAATGGTTATTAGCCACTGTCTCTGCAAACAGCACGCCATCTGCACCCCGTTACCTAAGCACAGACCTCTGTGGGTGCCCAACTTCAGAGGCCTGAAAGTTGGAAGGGATTCCGAGCTTGGATCCCTCAGGCTAGGCTATTCTTGGAAGCTGAGCACCGCCTGCCACAGGGAGATGAGTCATGCAGAGGGTGAAAGCTTGATGGATTTCTCTGAGGCAGCAGCTATTTATCAGGGTAGATCTGTATACCACATAACACAAAGGGAGAGGTGGGTTTGGATCTGATGCTACTTTAACAGGATCACCCCTACCTGCATCCTTGCATTGCATCCAGCTGAGAACGCTGGGACCCTCTCCCCATGCAAACACCCACCTCAAGGAGGCCAAATGCTGTTCTTTGACATGCTGCCTCCCCTTATATATGAACAGCCCTCCTAGGAGCTTACAGTTATTCCTAGCCACATCTCCACCCCCCACTCTCTGGTAGCCCGTTTGTCAATTCTTGGCTTGTGTGTTCTGTCCCCACGAACATCTTTACCTCCCTGTGAGACTCTGAGATCCCAGAAGGTCTTGTATTGCAGGGTTCGCCATTGCTCATAACACTTTGAGCTGGGCCTGAAGGCAGAATAACAGTGGTCTTATTTCATTTTGTCTTTGCAAAGTCTCCGCTGGGGAAGGAGAGACACGCCACGCACAGTTTAAATGCCAATAACACAAACAGCCACCGCGGGGCAATTTCCTAAGGTTTCACGTGCCGTGTCCTGAGGTCGATGTGAGGCACCCGCTCCCACGGCTGAGCCTCTGCACACTTCTTCCCAGGGATGGCGAGCTGAGAGGGAGTGGGGCTGCCTCTCAGGATTTGGGTGCCTGGTTCATTCCATTTGCCTGGTCTCCTTTGTTCTTCCCAAACGGCAGCGTTTCTCAGAAGTCAGCGCAGCTCACAGTTCTGAAGTGTGGCTCCTCACATATGCTCGAAAAAAGTAGCTCCAAGTGAAGGCAGCTTAATTAAAAACCACATTCAATCAAACTGTCATTTTGTTTATGAAAAGGTGTCAAGTGGCTGGAAATGGTAGGAACAAGCACCGAAGATTAGTGCTCGAAATTTGTTCTCATTAAAAGTAGGATTGAGGCATTAAGAAAGCAAGCCCCGCGAACCGGGTGGCCTCTCAGCCCAATGTCCTGCCATTTTCAAATACAGCTGGGGACCGTTTTAAGTGCAATAGAACTTGTCCATGCCTGGAGGGTTCCTCTGCCTTCGTGAAGACAGAAATTAGCTGTAACTGGAAGGGAAGCATACCTGAGACGCGCTCCTAGGTACTGATCCCCACACCTCCCCGCTTCTTCACGGGCTCGAGCTCCAAAAGTGATGTTCACTGACTCGGAGTTACTAGAATCTGTGGTCGTACAAAGATGTTAACGTGAGTCTGGACCTTAGAGAAACTCCTGACCCTACGCCTTCCCTTTGCAGAGAGGAAAGCTGAGACCTATGAACAGAAAATAGCAAACACAAAGGCACCAAGTAGAAAAAGACCTGGAGTGAGGAGGCCTGAGCTTCGCTTCACCTCCAGAACTTGGCGACTTCCAGAACCCTTATTTTTCCACAGGGTCACAAAGTCACTGGTCTATTTTATCCAGCAGAAATCAGTCCTAACAAAACCACCTGGAAACAGGTGACTCTCAACTCTTCTGCATCCAGTGGTCCTACTTCACCCACACTTGAGACCTCCAAGATGTTGGATGGTCACACTCCACCCCCTCTGGCAATGGAATTATGAGAGGGCTTTGAAAATTAGCTGTTCTCCAAGCCATATGCTTAACCCAAAACCAGGGAGAATAGGAAAGAGTGTCTCTCAGATTTGGGCTACCAGCTGGGGGTGGGGGCAGAATTCTAAGATGACCACCAAAGATGCATGCCCTTGAATGATCTCCTCCCCTTGAGCGTGGGTAGAACCTGTGAATGTGAAAGAAATCACTTCTGTGATTATGTTATGTCATATGATAAAGGTGAAGAGAATTACAGATGTTATTAAGGACCCTAATCAGTTGACTTTTAAGCAAAAGAGAGATTATTCTAGGTTGGCTTAACCTCACTAGGTGGGTGCTGTAAAGGGGACTGAGACTTTCCCTATGCTCAGGGACTGGAAGAAGCAGGTGTCTCTCTCTCTCTCTCTCCATCACTGGTTTTGAACAGGAAGCCTTTACCAGTTCTGCATCTGCAAGAAAATGAATTCTGCCAACCACCATGTGAGTCTGGAAGAGTACCTGAGCCTCAGATGAGACTCCAGCCCCAACAGCAGCTGGAGTACAGCCTTGTAAGACCCTGAGCAGAGAACCCAGCTGAGCCATGGTCAGATTTTTTTTTTTTTAATCCTCACCTGAGGATATGTTTTTATTGATTTGAGAGCGAGAGAGAAAGGGAGAGAGAGGGAAACATCAACCAGTTTCCTCCTCCCGTAAGCACCCTCACTCAGGACTGAACCCACAACCAAGGTATGTGCCCTGGCTGGGAATCAAACCCGCAACCTTTGGTGAACAGGACAACACTCCAACCAACCGAACCACCTGGCCAGGGCCATACCTGGACTCTTGACCCACACAATCTATAAAATAATAAATAGGTATCAGCCACTAAGTTTGGAGTATTTGTTACGCAGCAATAAATAGCTAACACACTAGCCCAGAACCAAGAAATCCTAGAGAGGTCAAGGTAGGAATGATGTCACTTGTACCAAAATGAGGAACTAGTGCTGGGCAATTCTCCCACACGGGCCTTTAACAATAATAAAACACAGAAGACTTCAAAACCCAGCTGGCCCATTTCATTTACTGTCTTTCTCTCTCTTTTTTTTTTTTTATTAAAGGCCAACATGAGCACTCTGGGCCGACTTAATTGCCGCTTCATTAGGCAAGCATCCTAAGGAAGAGTTAAGGAAAAGAAGACTCTGTTAGCATAGGAGGAACAAGTTGCTCTTTGAGGGGGGAAAAAAACATGTTTTCAAAAGAAACATTTGAATCTCAAATCTAAAAACTCAACTTCAGCCAAGAAGAAACTCCCACCATTTGGCATTTGCAGGAGCTAGAGGAGACGATGCATAAGGGAGCCGGTTCTGGGTGTGCAAATCTCTGACAGGTGTGCAAGACGTAACCCTCCCCATACCAAGTCTTCCCATCCCAGACCCCAAATGGGTGCTGACGCACATGCGAACGTGTGCCTGGCTGCTGGGAGATGGAATTAAACGTTGTGAGACGGTATTTACGTGCTAAACTATTGATTACCGGGGTTAAGTGGAAACCTTTGTGTAGAGGCGGTTTGATCAGAAAATGCTCTGTTTCAGAAACTACTTGCGTGGTTACCCAATGCCGTCCAGATAAAAATCTGAATTGCTGAGTAAGGTCTACACAGCCCCTCCTGATCCCCATCCGCCCACCTCTCCACCCTCTTCGTTTGCTGCTCCCCAGTCTGCATTCTGTCCTGCAGACACACCAAACTCTCCACGAAGCTGCTTCTGCTTACAATGAGTGCCCTTCTCCACATCAGTCCTCTCCTGGGCCTGTCGCTGGGAGAAAAGCCTTCTCGGAACCCTCCCTGAACCCATCACCAAGATCATTAAGACCTCATTTAGGATCCCTATTTTTAGGAAAGAAGGAAAAAAGAGATATGACAAATATGCCTCCTGGGAAGAAGATTTCAATGTCCTGGCAGAACCTCCTCTCAGGAGTGGATGTTGTGTGTATGCCTCACAAGACGACATCTTCACTTCACCTCCTCTGGGGGTTTACATAATCTCTGCTCGTTAGGAATTAATCTCTCCCTCCTCCGACTTTTCAGGAGTCTGCCTCGAATCTCTGAGGCACTCTCCTGCCAAGCCTTAATCACCAGCTGATGTATTATACATTTACTTGTTTATTTTCTGCCTCCATCCTCTGAAATGTAAGCACCTCAGGGGCGAGGGTTTGGATCTGGCTCATTGTTCTGTAACTGGGACCTAGGTCCGAACTTGGCACATAGGCGACATTCCGTAAATACCTGTTGATCAAATGATAGAAGCAGGAGGAGCCAATGCTTTGACAGTAATTCCTATGCAGCAGGAACTTCTGAGTGAGCGTGCACATTACCTCATTTAATCTATGCAGCAGCTCTGTGAGCTGAGTACTGCTAAGACCACCTGGAAGAGGCATGGAGCATGCAGACAGTGGGTTACCAGTGGGGATGCACACTCAGGTGGTCTGACTCCAAAGCTGTATGCTCTTAACCACAACACTAAGAAGAGTGAATGAATGAAGAACTCAATGTCGATCACATTCTGTAATGATGGAGATTATTCAGGGGCACGTGCTTATCTGCTCCCCAGGTGTCTTCTGGAACATTGTAACCTCTACATGAAATAAAGTCCTATGCCCTTCACACAGCGGGCACTCAGGAAGTATTTCTTCAGTAGATCACCATAGCTTGTGCTTCCAGATATTCGAAGTACCTTTTCACACAAATCCCCAACTTCCCTTCCACGGAGATTCTTAACATCTATACAACTAATTGTTGCTGGTCCTTATCTGGAGCTTTTAACAATAAGAAAATCAAAGCCATCATGCCTCACGCTGCCATCAGTTTCTGGGCCACGAGAGTGTTCGATACACATTGATAACGAGGTTGGAGGAACAACGATTCCGAAAGAAGTCATCACTTCCTGAGCCTTCTGAGTGCTCCCATTCCCCGGAGGAGGAAAGGTGCAGTCCACGGCCCAGGAGAAAGGCAAAGCTGCAAACACAAAGCTGCAAACACAAAAACACATCTGTAGCCAAACCAGCAGCTTCCTGGCCACACTTAACTGCAAGTGAGCAAACCCCACCATCTTGGCTGGCTCAGAAGCAGATGCAAAATCCGGTGGGTCCCCAGGAGAAGCTACAACATACAAAAGGGAGGAGCAACTCAGAAGAGGAGGGAAGCTGAGAAAAAAATCTGGCTATGTGTCTACCTGGGACAATCTGTTTGCTCAACCGCAGAGAGGACTGTGGACCGGGACCAGGTAGGCAATGCGTGGGCATATGCCACTCCTGGGTTAATCCACGGACTGCAGGGGGGAAGCAGGCAGCACTGCAAGGCTGCCGAGCTCTAAAAATACCCAGCACATTCCCACCACGGCACGGACGGTAAGCTCTTAGCAAACAGGAATCCTGCCAAACAAATGCCTAGCTGGACACTCCAGAATGAGTCCCAAGACTGGAGACTATGAAAATGTGGACTCCAGCTAAGGAGGTGGTTTTCTCTTGAGCATTATCAGAGATTGATGAAGCTTGAAGAGACTGGTGTGTTCGGAGTGTCCTGAGGGAGGGGGAGCGGGAGGAGCCTGCTGCTGGTCTCCAGTGGAAGTCAGCAGAAAGCCACAGGCTTTGGAGTCAGACTGAATCCCCTTCAGTCCTGGACCCACCACTTAATAATTACGCAGCACTGGGGGGTGTATCTCCCCGAGACTCAGTTTCCTCGTTTGTAAAAAGGGAACAATAATGATAATCCTGCTATCGACCTCATCAATTTTTATAGATTTTTTGATAGATTAGATTATTGTTTAAATATTTACTGCGCATCTCTGCCGGATCCATCCACACTGGACAGCCGGAGGCCCCGGGATGCCAGGCTCGGAGCCGGCGGGGTGAGAGTAGAAGTGATGTGTGCCACTTCCAAGAAGAACCTTTAAGACTCATCTCATGGTCTGTCCTTCTACTCTCTAAGCTAAGCAAGTAGCAACGACCCAGACAGGGGCTGCTCCTTCAGCCTGAGCCCTGCTTCTAAGGCAACTAACCTAACGTACACCATGAGCAGGAAATGGAGATTTTGGAGTTGTTTATTACTGCAGTATAAATAGTGTAAACTGACTGATACAAGGATTAAATGAGTTAATCTATATAATACACTCAACACATACTGGTATTCTCGAAGCCCTCAATAAAGTTGACTTACTGTTACTAATACCAACATCGTCATCCGTGGTCTCCACATTTGGAGACATAACATACTTAACTAAGAAAAAAATAAAAGCTTTGGACACACCCCCGCCTGGAAATTACATACAGACACAATTATGCATATAACTGCAGGTGCCTCAGACACCCCAGGCTCAGAGCCCCTGGCAGAAGTGCCCAGGTTGAGAAGCTCATCTCATAGTCTTGAAAGAGATTCCCTAAGTGTCAGTGTGGACATTGCCACCACAGACTCTCTGAGGTCATGTCAAGTACTTGTGTACACAGACCAGGACAAAGTGTTTTCAAATCATATATATAGCAACAAACTCGTAGCAAGAATATATGACGAACTCTTGGAACTCTATTATAAGAAAACAAACAACTTCACTAAAAGACTTAATAGATGTCTCACCAAAGATGATCTTCAAATGGCCAATAAGCATGACAGGTGCTCACATTATTAGTCATGAGGGAAATGAATTTGAAAACCACAACAAGATACCACTTACTCCTTAGAAAGGTTTAATAAAGACGAGTATCGGCAAAGACACAGAAAACCCCGAAAGGCTCAGACACTGTTGATGGAAATGTGAGATGCAGCAGCCACGGTGGAAAACAATTTGGCAGTTTCAACAAAGGTATCTACCCAAGAGAAATGACAACACATGTCCACACAAACACTTGTCATGAATGTTCATCGGAGTATCACTTATAACAGAAAAAAGTGGAAGCAACCCAAATGCCTATCAGCTGGTGAGTGTATAAACAAAATGCTCTAGATCCTTACAATGGAATATTATCTGGCAATAGAAAGGTACAAACCACAGACACCTGCTACAACATGGGTTCATGTCCAATGCATTGCACTGGGTGAAAGAAGCCAACCGCGTAGTGTATGGCTCCTTCTGTTTGAAATGTCCAAAAAAGGCCAATCTATATACAGAGAACGCAGATCAGCAGCTGCCAGGGACTGCGGGTAGAGCAATGATCAACTTACAAACAGGCTTGGGGGAATTTTGTAGGGGTGATCAAATATTCTAAAACTGTCTTATGGTGGTAGCTGCAAAAATCTGTAAACTCACGGGAAAAGTTTGTTGAATTTACAATGAGGAAATGTTATGATTTGTGAATGATACCTCGATAACACTGTAAAAATAAAAGAATTAAGCCCCCATCAGCCCGCTCCGTATGTGGCTTGCTGTACCACCAACCTCATCCCTTCAACAAGGGAGGGTCAGGCTCTAACCTCTTTCTCTCTGAATAATCCTCCCCAAACGATATTTAGGAAACATAGAAAAGGACACAAACAGCTCGATTCTGCCAGCACAATAGTCCCATGTATGCATTGTTAATCTCTTCAGTTCTAGAGAGGAAGTCTTATTACAGTCCAGAGAAAATGAGCCCTTTGTTGTTGTTAATCTCACACCTGAGGATATTTTTTCCATTGATTTTTAGAGAGAGTGGAAGGGAGGGGAGAGAGGGAGAAACATCGATGTGAGAGAGACACATCTACTGACTGCCTCCCACACTCGCCCCGACTGGGGCTTAGGATCAAATCCACGACCCAGGTACCTTCCCGTGACTGGGAATTGAACCCCAAACCCTTTGGTCCAAGGGCCAACACTCTAACTACCGAGCAAAACCAGACAGGATGAGTCTTTAATTATTTTTTACTTTCCAATTACATTTGACATTCAATATTATATTAGTTTCAGGTGTGCGACATAGTGATTAGACATTTATCTAACTTACAAAGTGATCCCCCCAATAAGTCGAGTACCCATGTGGTGCCATACATAGTTATTACAATGTTATGGATTACATCCCTCAGGCTGTACTTTACATCCTCATGACTGTTTTTATAACTGGCAATTTGTACTTCTTCTTCTTTATTGAGTGTATTGGGGTGACATAGGTTAAGCAAAAACAAATATCTATATATCACACATAGACACAGACAATAGTATGGTAATAGCCAAAGGGAAAAAAGGTGATGGAAGAGGGCAAAGGGGGGGCTAAATGGGGACAGAAAAAGACTACTTTGGGCCATAGGTGCACGAAGCAGTATGCAGGTGATGTTTTGCTGAGAAAATCCGTCTTTACACTGAATGATGAATGAGCATTTCAGCGGCGCCTCCTTTGTCTCCAGGGCAATGAGGAGGCAGTGGATGGAGATGGTTGTGTCTTCAGGAACCTCCTCAGTTCCCTCTTCTCAAAAATATCAGAACACAAAGAACTCTCCATTGTCTGATAAAATAACTCCTCAGCCCTGAAGAGACTACTAGAAATGGACAGTTTTTTCTCTCAATGACCTGGCCTTCAATAATAACTCTTAGTAATGCTTACCATGTGCCAGGCACTGTTTTAAGCCCTTGATATATATCACCTAGTCCAATGCTCATCACAACCCTCTGAGGTCTGTTCTATTTCATTCCCCTTTTCAGGCGAGGAAACTAGAACACAGAGAGGTTAAGTGACTTGCCCATGATCACACAGCAAGTTAGTGTAATGGAGTTAGGATCCCAATCAGGCAGATAACCCTAGAGTCACTTCTCTTAGGCCCTCTACTTCTTGTTCTCCGTCAATCTCAAGGACCGAGAAAAAGACAGGTAATGTGTAATGCCACCTCTCACCCTGCTGAGATCCAGAGGGGAAGAAACGAAAGCGGAGCTAGGAGTTACCGTTTCTTCCCACTGCGGGCAGGGAATGTGAGTCATGTTGGCAGATGGAAATGGGGGGTAGTTCCGGCAGTCTGTGGTCCCAACAGTAACTGTATCCTTGTTTCTTGCCTGGTCTTGAAATGAACCCATTGTCAGAAAATCTCAACTGTCAGAGGCATGTGGCAGGTGTCTGTCCTGTTTCTCATTAGGTTTTCCATCCGCTGGACCACTGAATGCAGCCCTAACTAGTGGGAGAGGCCCGAGCATCAATAGCTCCTGAAATCGCACAGCAGAAGTTCAGTGTCTCTCTTCCGTCGGCCACAGGGCGCTGGCATCTGAACTCACGTGTCTGTATTATATCAGACGCATCAACTGGTTTTATAATTAAGACCTAGTCTCTATTTTAGGGAATATCCTAGAGACCAAAAAAAAGGAGGGGGGACGGTGTCTGGCTGGTGTGGCTCAGTGGTTGAGCATCAACCCATGCACCAACAGGTTGCCAGTTCAGTTCCCGGTCAGGACACGTGGCCAGGTTGTGGGCCTGATCCCCAGTGGGGGCCATGCAGGAAGCGGCCAATCGATGTTCTCTCTCATTGATGTTTCTATCTCTCTCCTTCTCACTTCCTGTCTCTCTCAAATCAATAAAGGAAAAAAAAAAATTTTTAAAGGGAGGGGATCATTATTTGGTAGATTGAATTCTCAGCCTAATTTTTTACTTCTTATTGTATCCCAGTCATGTGATTCTGGTGGTCTCTTTTACTAGCAGATAAAGGAAGGTGTATTTCCGACCCTCTTGCATTGGTTTTGGTAGCATGACTTGGTTTGGAGGCAGAGTGACAGGTGCCAGTTCTGAGATTAAGCCTTAAGAGACCTCGCATGTTTCTGCCTATTCTCTGAAGCTCTATTATCACAAGAGGAACTTCCCCAGACAGATATTGCCTTCTCAGCCTAAGTCACAGCACAAACACACCAGCATAGCCCTGAGTCCAAAGCTCATGGAGAACCCAAGCCCAGCTATACCCATAGCATCAAGGAGGTTGCCCAGCCAAGATCAGCCCACTCCACCCAAGCCACTGGTGGGCAAGCGATAACTGGTCATTATTGCTACCAGCCACTGAATTTCTGGGTGATCTGCTACGCAGTAATAGTTAACCAACATACTTTGTTACAATGTGGCTTTCACTTTGGGGGGCAAGACTCCAGGGAGGGGCTGATCCTGGGGACCTCTGACCAAGACATCACCATAGAGCTTATGTAGCTTGGTTTGTCTGCCTTTATAAGTGAGAAACGTGGTCTGAAGGGGAGAGTTGATATGTCACCAGTGAGCAATGCTGAGGAGAAGCCATGTGAACACACAGCAAGAAAGTAGCCACCCACAAGCCAGGAAGAACCCTCTCACCAGAACCCAACCATGCTGGCACCCTGGTCCCAGACTTCCAGCCTCCACAACTGTAAAAAAATAAAAATAAATTTCAGTCGTTTAAACCACCCAATCTAGGGTATTTTGTTATGGCAGCTCAAACTCACTAAAGACAGGACGGTCAAAAAGCACAAGAGCCAGTCTGAAGAGGTGCTGCTTGGCCAGATCTGGAACAATTTAAGCATAAAAATAAGCAATAACAGTAGTGGATTATAGCCCACTGCAAAAATGAAGAGTCATGAGTGCATACTGATATCAATAAATAAAGGAGAAAGAAACACTCCTCTTTATGGCAGAATATCAATGAGGATCAGGGATGATGGAGTGAAAACACATCAATGGATGCTAAAACCAATGGGGAGAATCAGGATGAGGAACATAGTCTCAGCACATCTCCCTACACATTACCTATTAGTTACAAAGAGGAATATCGTATCTTTACATTAGAGACTGCAGACACTACCTTAACCAAGTCATCAAAGTGAAGGTCCCTGATATCAGGACCAAGAGATACCATGGGCCTCCTCATGTGACCCAAGAAGAATATGGTTTCACTGAAGTGATAGTCCTACCAAAATTATGTAAAGGAAACAGGGCAAAATGTAAACAACTGGTGAATCTGGGTAAAGGGTATATAGGAGTTTTTTCCACTATTCTTTCAACTTTTCTTTCAACTTGATTTATATCAAAACATACAATTTTTTTTTTAAATATGGATCCAGGGTCCAACCCAGAATAACAAAATCAGATTCACCGGGCGTGGGGCCCAGGTATCCATGCATTTGTGTTTATTTTTGTTGTTTAAACTCCCCAGGTGATTCACATGTGCTTCCTGGCTTGAGAACTCCTACAAGTCTTACATTCTCCGGACTAGCGCACTGCAAGGTGAATGGCATGGCTTACAGTCCAGGCCCCAACCAGCAGCAGCAGCACCTGGAAATTTGTTAGAAGTGGAAATCCTTGGGCCCCACCCAGACCTACTGAATCAGCCACTCTGGAGGTAAGAGCAATCTGCATTTTAACAAGCCTTCAAGTGGGCCATTATGCCCACTAAACTTTGAGAACCATAATCTCTACTGCTCCTCAATTATTTTTAAGGTGGCTAATAGTGTTCCTCTTTAATTTATTTTACTTGTGGTAAAGAGCACATAACATAAAATTTACTATCTTAACCATTTTTAAATAAGCAATTCAGCAGTGTTGAGTGTATTGATAATGTTGTGCAACTGATCTCCATTTTCATCTTGCAAAACTGAAACTTTGTACCCATTAAACACTATCTCCTCATCCCCCCTCCTAAAGCCCCTATTAACCACCACTCTACTTTCTGTCTCTGTGAAGTTGACAACTTTAGATAACTCATAGTGGTGGGATCATACAGCACTGGCCTTTTCATGACTGGGTTATTTTACTTGGCACCATGTCCTATGTATCCATGTTGTAGCATGTGACAGGGTTTCCTCCCTTTTTTAAGGCTGGATAATATTCCATTGTCTATATATACTACATTGTGTTTATCATTCATCCATGATGGATACTGGGTTGCTTCCACCTCTTGGCTACTGTAAATAATGCTGCCATGATCATGGGGGTGCAATCTCAATTTTAAAATGCATATGAATAGTGTTAAAATACAGGGGTTCTTGGGTAGGGGCCTCCCAGCTTCTGCATCTCTAACAAGCTCCCAGGTTATGCTGATGCTGCTGGTCTGCAGACCACACTTGGAATAGCAAAGATCTAGACCCAGTGACAAGAGATAAAGGAACTCAGAAAAGTTTGAAGTCAGGATAGACTTCAAGCCTCAGATCATTTTCCCAAATGTCCCCCAAAGAGCAAAGTCCAGGGACAACAGTGAAATCATGGATTTTACCTCCACTAGTCCAACCCATGCCAGGTACCCCACCTCTTTTACTTCCCTTCCGGTCACCACCCATGCACCACCCTGCTACAACCACCATTAACTCGTTGCAACTGACCAGTCTTCTACATCACTCTCATGGCAGGTGCCCTGAGCCTGCCCAGAAAATGAAGACTCAATCTACAGAAGTAACCTATTCAGGGTTGTCTACTGGAAAAAGTTAGAATCCTTTTCCAAGCATGAGGCTGTTCTACCAAAGATAACTTTTAGATGGTACAAGAATACAGAATTAAGAAACATTAAATCACAAGGTGAGAAAGCAGCTCCTTTTCAAGTCTGTTTCAACCCTTCTGAAAACAGAAAGAAAAAAAAGTCCCAAATACCTTACAACACTTGCTAATCTCCATTTTTAGCAGAGATCAGGCCTGGGGCTCAAAGCCTTAGGCAGGCAGCAGTATCTAGCAAGAAATGAAAAGCCTGTTGGGTCTTCGAGTTGGAATTTATTTTTGTACCTACTTTCTATTTGTGGCTGGTGATACTGGTTTTCCACTTATGGCTCTGATGCCAAGTTGCTTTTTAAAAAGTAATTGTACTCAAATTGCAGAGCGAGTGATTTAAAGCACACATTAAACAAATCATCGTAAAGATATCTGAAGTCGGAAAACTGAGAAAAGGAGGACCCAGGCCTCTTCCCTGCGAAATCCTTCCACTACACATTAAGAGCTTGGCATCTTGGGGACTCATCCTCCCATGAAATGAGCTGTGAGGCATCAGGAAAGGAACAGAGCCAGACTGGAATACCAGTTCCAATAGAGAGACTAGCAGAACCTACTTTTGCCCTTTCTTCTGGCTCCTGAAACTCAGAGGCTTGAAAGAGATCCTGACTAAGTCTGCCACGGTGGGGAAATCCTGGATTCTACAAGAGCCAGAGCTGGGCAGCAGTGGGGACCAGAGATGGCTGACAAATGCGGTCAGATCCTTAAACAGCGGGAGCCCTCCTGCACTTTCTGAAATGCCCCCATCTACAAGAATTTGGATCAAAGCAAAGCAGTTCCTGAAATTCTCCTGTCTTGAGCATCTGACCAAAGATCGCCAGTTTGACCTTAAAGACTTGGAAAGGGCATCATTAAGGGTAATTGCAAAGCCATTATGAAAATCCGCTACCTATTTTGAGATGGCTCCACACAGGTCAGTATAAAAGGTACTCTGAAGCCTTGGGTGCTTTCATTCCTACAAAAACTTCTTTTAATGCTGCGAGCAACATTACAATTTTTTTAAAAAGAAACATTCTCAGTAATTAAATGCAAATCACTAGAGCTCCCAGGCAGGGCCCTGTCTCCGGAGTGGAGTGCCTAGATTCAGCACCAGCGGAAACAAATATTTCTTTTTCTCAGAAAAAGAAATAGGACCTCCTACCTCCTCCTCAGCAAACCAGTGCTCTCCTGGATCAAAGAAAATGTGGAAGTCGGTGCTCTTTCACAAGGCTGATATTATTTGGAGCTGTTTTCTTCCCAAAGTTGGACAGGTCAGAAGAGATCTGTTCATACTCTGTTACCCAGTCCTTCTGTCTCTGCGGTTCTGATTCCCTGTCTTGTTTACTGGGGCTAAGAGGCAGAACTTGCTTCAAAGGCTGGATGCCAATGCTACTTCCTTCAGAATGTCACAAGGATTCTCCGTCACTGCAGGTTAGAAGGAACTCTGCTTTCCCATGGCAGTGAAGTCAGGACATTCTCAGTTCAAACACCAGCACTGGAACATTGGTGCTTTTAACATCATTCTCGAGCACCTGCTATGGGCAAGGTACTATGCTGGGGGCTGGAAATACAAAAGTGATGACAAATGGATAATTCTCGAACCTTATGGAGCCTAGAGTGCAGCAAGACAAGAGGTAGTCAAATAATCACAAAAGTAAATGGAACATTACAAAGGGTAGTGAGAGCTATTTAAGCACACGAAAAGAATGTACTAGTCAAGGAGTAAGAATGGAAGGAACGTCAGGTGCAAAGGGCCTGTGGCAGAAAGAAGCAGGGGAAGAAGGTGAGGGGCAGGTGAGAAATGCAGCTGGGAAAGTGGCTGAGGTCAGCCTGGTAGCACCTTGAAGACTGTAGAGACATTTTTATTGCAATCACCACAGCAAAGGAGCCATCAGAGGGATTTAAGCAGGGAGTGACATTAGGTTTTTATTTGAAAGGATCCCAGTGGCTTAAGCATGATGGTGGACATGGAGAGAAGGTTTTCTACTGGCCGTGCGATGTTGGTCAAGTCACTTCTCCCTGCACCTCCATTTCTTCATCTGTAAAATGGGATAATAGTGCTCACACCTCCTGAAGAAATGATGTGACTTGGAAAACCTCTAGCCACCCCCATGAGGATTCCAAAGATGATTGCTATTATTATAATGATGATCTTCTCTGCACCTCTCCTAAGACCCTTGTCCATTTATGCTTTTTAAAATGGTTGCTTGTTCACAATTCTGATTTCATCAGCGAGGCTTTATGGTCTTTGAAGACATGGTCTCTGCTGGATTCACTGTATCTCAAATTAGGTTGCCCACCAGGGTGACTAGAATACAGAAAGTGTAAATAAATATTTATGGAGCAAACTGGCTTGAATGGCCCAGATGGTGGCACTCAGCCAGCCTCTCTAATCGTTTGAGTGTATCCATATAGATGTGCTGGTCTCCAGGTGGGGCTAGCATGCAAGTACCACTCGCGTCTGCCTTTAAGAAAGAATGGGTCACTCAGCCACTAAGAGTGCAATTCAGATGACGGCCGCCAACTACAGCACCTTCTGGACCTGTCTTAGCTGCAGAGCTGAGGCCATGCTCTTCCCTGCAGTCCTCAGTCATGACTGAGTGTGGTGGGGGAGTGGGTCTGGCCACTTCTACCCAGTGTGGGATTCCTCTAATGGGCCATCTCCACTCCAGAGCTTTCTATTGTGTTGGCAGAGACTTTGTCAGATCTGCATCTCGGTCTGAAGCTCTCTGTTGCCCAATCCTGCTTCCTCTTTCCCTCATTTTAGTTTTCATAGGCATCTACACCCCCTCATCCCCCTCCTGGTAAACCTCTTGCACTCCTGACTCCTGCTCAACGTCTGCTTCCTGAAGTATCTGACGGGCATGCCTTGGGGAGAAGGGAAACTAAAAGCTGCAACATGAAGAAGCATAGAAAAGAACTAGGTAAGTTAAGTAACTCAGAGCTGTCTGCTGTCTCAAAGGACTAAAAACTCCAAGAGTTATAAAAGAGAATGCTCTAATTAATTAAATTGGCTTACCTTACCAGGAAGCTTTCTGAGTAATAGCAGATGTTTGGGTTCCAAGAAAGATTGCTCCTTGGTTTTGGCCAGAATCCCGGGAGTCATTTAGGGCTGTGATTTAGCCAGTCCTTCTCCCCTTCTGGCCAACACCTTTCAATCCAGAATTTGAGATACTAATTATAAACCTGGGATAAGAGTCTAATCTTCCAACACAGAAAACCAGGGATATCCGTCAACTTTAAGTCTCCCTGCCTTGAAAATAGTGTGGGACTCAGACTAAGAGAAATTAGATGAAAATAGGAAAAAAATACACATAAAATACCCATCCCCAAAGAACTTTCAAATGTGTTGGAGAGACAGCACCACTCTAAGAGGAAACTGTTGTTGTCATAATTTGGGGGAATCCATTCAAACTATAGTATAGTGCTTGCATTTCCAGGACATCAAGCCACCTTCATGAAGCAAAGGTGACAGGCAACACTGACAACACTGTGGTAGTCTTAACGATGACAACAACAGACTTCCGGTCAGGATCGCAGTGTAGGTAAACGCAGTATCGCCTCCTCCCACAACCACATCAAAATTGCAACTAAACTACAGAAGAACCATCATTCAGAACCGCCTGAAATTGAGCTGAATGGACATCCTACAACTACGGAATTAAAGAAGCAGCCACACTGAGACTGGTAGGAGGGGCGGACGGGCTGGTCTCACACCCATGTGTGGTGGATAAAAATCAGGAGGGATACTTTGGCTGTTAAGGTCCTACTCGAGGAGCGAGGGGCCCCTTCCCATACCAGGCCCCCAGCTCTGGTTTCCAGTGTCAGGAAGAGAAGTCTCTATAACTTCTGGCTGTAAAAACCAGCAGAAAGGGAAGCTGAGGCTTCTGGAGTCCCAGGCAGTTCCTTTTAAAGGTCCCGCACATGGACTTACTCAGACCTGCTCCCTCCAGGCTCCAGCGTAGGGAAGGCAGCTTGAAAGGCACAAGAGACATATGGGAAAGAACTGAGTTGTCTGGCATCAAGGTAAGAGCTGGAGGGGCAGCGTTTTCCGGAACAGACGAGCTGGTGGAGGCACTTAGTCTTTTGATGAGCCCTTCCCCCACAGGGCAGGCAGGCAGGTGCCATACCTGGGACTCCAGCAACCTGGCTCACACTGTTTGCCCCCACCCTGGTGATTCCCTGAGGCCCCGCCCCACCCAACTTTCAGGCCCAACCAAGGTGCTTTCAGTTGCTTTACCATAGGAATGGCCTGTCCTGGCTCATCCTTCTGATTTTCCTAAATCCTCTCAGACAAACAGCATCTGCCTCAGGGAGCCCCATATCTCTCACTAAGTGGCCCCAGACCCGGCACTAGAAGCAGCCAGCCTTGGTTCACAGGTTGGCTTTGTCTGGACACCTCCAAGCCCAGCACAAGAAGCAGCCATCCACAGACTGCTTTGTGGCTTATGCCTGGTGGCCCCGGGTAGAACACAGGCAGTGGCTGACCTGCCCCAGAGCCAGCACACCCAGTGCACAGCTTCAGACCACATCGAAGCACCACCACCCAACCACCTCCACAAGTGACACACTCAAGGAATGGACTCAGTGGGAACCAGAGCCCTGCTGAAGTAAGTCTTGCTCTGTGTGGTGGGCCCATGCACAGCTGATCCTCCAAGACAGTCAGAGGTTGGTGGTCAGTAGGCACAGCCAGTTCTTGCAGCTGATCAGCCTGAGTAAATCCCTCCCGTTGATGTGCCAACAGCAATCAAGACTCAATTACAACAAAGGGGTGTGCAGTCCACACAAGGGGTGCACCTCAAGGGCCCAGCTGGGATGATCAGTGAGGCTGTGCCACTGGACCCAACAGGACATACTACACTAAGCCACCCTAGGAAGCCTAGGAGACATAGCAACTCTACCTAATACACAGAAACAAACACAGGGAGGCAGCAAAATGAGAATATAAAGAAACATGTCCCAAATTAAAAAAACAGAACAAAACTCTAGGAAAAGAACTAAACAAAACAGAGATAAGCAATCTAATACATGCAGAGTTCAAAACACTGGTTATAAGAATATTCAAGGAACTTAGTGAGAACTTCAAAAAACTTAGTGAGAACATCAACAACCTAAAATGGGACAGTCAGAAATGAAGGATATGCTAACTGAAATAAAGAGTAATTTACAGGGAATCAATAGTAGAGTAGGTTAAGCCAGAAAACAAATCATCAATTTGGAATATAAGGAAGCAAAACACACCCAATCAAAACAGCAAAAGAAAAAAGAAATCCAAAAAAATAAGGATAATGTAAAGAGCATCTGGGACAACTTCAAGCGTGCCAACATTCACATCATAGGGGTACCAGGAGAAGAGAGAGAGCAAGAAATTGAAAACCTATTTGAAAAAATAATGACAGAAAAATTCTCTAACTTGGTGAAGGAAACAGACATACAAGTCCAAGAATCACAGAGAGTTCCAAACAAGATGAACCCTAAGAGGCCCACACCAAAACACATCATCATCAAAATGCAAAAGGTTAAAGACAAAGAGAGAATTTTAAAAGCAGCAAGAGAAAAGCAGTCAGTTGCCTACAAGGAGCTCCCATAAGACTGACAGCCAATTTCTCAAAAGAAACTTTGCGTGCTAGAAGAGAGTGGCAAGAAATATTTAAAGTTATGAAAAGCAAGGACCTACAACCAAGATTATTCTATCCAGCAAAGCTATCATTTAGAATTGATGGACATACAAAGAGCTTCCCAGACAAGAAAAAGCTAAAGGAGTTCATCACCGCCAAACCAGTATTAGATGAAATGCTGAAGGGTCTTCTTAAAAAAGAAGAACAAAAATATGAACAATAATATGGCAATAAATACATATCTATCAACAATTGCATCTACAAACAAATGAGCAAGCAGAACAGAAACAGACTAATAGATACAGAGAACATTTTGTAGGTTGCCAGATAGGAGGAGGATTGGGGGGATGAGTAAAAAAGGAGAAGGGAGCCCTGGCCGGTTTGGCTCAGCAGTTAGAGCATCGGCCTGCGGTCCAGAGAGACCCGGGTTCGGTTCCCGCTAAGGGCACATACCTCGGTTGCAGTTTGTCCCCGGCCCAGTTCGGTCGTGCGGGTGGCAGCCACTCGATGTGTTCCTTTCACTTCGATGTTTCTCTCTCTCTTTCTGTTCCTCTCTCTCCCTCCCACTCTACCTGAACAAAAAAATGGAAAAATGTCCTTGGGTGAGGATAAAAAAAAAAAGGAGAAGGGATTAAGAAGTACAAATTGGTTGTTAGACTGAGGAACATCAAAGGGAATGGGAGAGGGGCTGGGAAGAGATAAACCAAGAAACTTATATGCATATATGCATAACCAATGGACACCGACAATAGGGTGGAAAGGCCAGAGAGGGGTGGGAGCAGGGAGGTTGGGGTCAATGAAGGAAAAAGGGAGGACATCTGTAATACTTTCAACAATAAAGATATGTTGTTGTTTTTTTAAAAAAAGATAACAATAGCAAATAGTGTTGATAACACAACCAGTATGTTTCTGGGACTGGGAAAGGTACTATCACATAATTAGCTCATCTAATCATCACAAGAACTCACTGACATTGGCGATATTATTAACATGTGTTCAATGAAGACACAAAAGTTCAGGGAGGTTAAGTAACTTGTTTGAGGTCACAGAACTAGTTAGTGGTTGATCTAGTATTCAAACAGGTCTCTCCAGAACCAGAGACTACATTTATTATCCTTCCTCCAAAATCCTAGAGCAGGCTTCCCTTGGACCACTCATTCTGGAGCCATTCATCCACCCACAGACATACCGTGGATACTTCAGTTACTACATCACTGAACAAGCATTTATGGTCTACTCTGAGCCACAAACCTGTGCTACACACACACACACAAGGAATGATGATCCTTGACATCAAGAAGCTCACAGACGGATGCATGTACCATGTAGCAATTTTTCTCAAGTTCTCTCAGGGGGGACCTACCCTGAACTCTGAGGAAGTAGACACCATCAGCGGCAACAGCTACATTTTTTCAAGGATAAAGAAACTGAAGATAGGAGAATGTAGACCTATCTGAAGACATACATCCAGTCAGGACAAAGCTGAAACACAAACCAGGTAAGCCAACACATCACAGCCTCTGAATCACCACTGCTGAAAAATGCAGCACACTCGGGGATGAGGTTAAGGCTCTCCTTGCATAAGTCAGGGTGCAATTTGCAGATATTTTGCAGAGCAGAAAAGACACGAGTCTCTGAAGGGCAGTGATCAATCATCTCAGCCATCTTAAGTGAGACCAGAATAGATACAAAAAGAATCATAACTGTACACAATTCTAACAGTCAAGGGTATTAACTAACTTCCAGAATACTTCTTAAAATTCTATGGTCATGGCTCTAGAATTTTTTATGGGGGAGGGAGGGCACAAGGAAATATTAATTTAGGCAGCTGCAGCAATACCTTCTATATGATGCGACTATTGCCAGAAGTCCTAACAACCTCACAGAATCTGAAGGACAAAGAGTTCATACACATCCAAGTCAAGCCAATGCAAGAATTCTCACTGGAGCCTCTGCAACATATGTTTATTCTGCCTGATGACCCTCCAATGACAACTCTGAACTTAATGAGTCCACCCGTTGCTCTTCCTTATACTTTTTGGAGTCAGCTTCTATCCCCTCTGGGTTCGACTCTTCCTTTAGATTCTAGAGCAACATGGAATATATTTGTTCCACATTCAACACGGAAGCTCTTTGGATAATTGTATAGTATAGTAAGCTACAAGATTCTCTCCCTTTCTCACTTTTCTCTACTCCCAGAAACACACACACTTATCCTTCCGTTAGTAGTTTTTAGGGGACCGTTTCCAGCAGCCTGCACCTCCCCTAATCATCTCCTCAGAGTTCATTCCTGCTAAAAAATTTAATTTATCAATGTCCTTCTTAAACCATGGAACCTAGATAGCCAAAGATAAAAATATTAGTGAAGGGGCTGTGTAAACTTTATTAGGCAGAAGCCAATAGGTTATTCCTCTCTCCCTCTGGAATGAAGCAAAAATATAAACTACAGTTCGCTTAATACGAACCAGTTTGAAGAAACAATTAAATTCATTCATTTCATTCACTTCACAGATCTGTGCTGGTTCTAAAACTGGCCTGAGAGAAGAGCTGAGCATATAATGGTATATAAGTTCAATCCTTACTCTTCACTGACCATCCTCAAGGCTCAGTCTGTGGCCCTCTTTGCTTCCCACCTTTCTTCTCTCCCAGGTGATCTTTATCTCCAAGGTTGGTGCTTCCCAAATCATTGCATTCCTCCACCCCTACTCCCTGATCTTTATAAAGGGCCACAGTCCCTCCAACCACAGGGCTTGCACTTGCTAGAACTCTCAGCTCCTCTACCACTCTCTCCTCTAACCACATCTGTACCTTGCTGACTCCTTAGAGAAGCCTTCCTTGAGCACCAACCCCCACCCCAAGGCCCCCTCTCACAGCAGCCTGTAAGTCTTGTCATTGCCATTATGGAAATTATAACTAAATAATGTGTTGCATCACTCATTATTTGGTGTTTCTCACCAATGAGACTGTAAGTTCTACAAAGCTGGAGACTGCATCTGTCTTGCATCCTATATATCCCTCATGGCTAGAACGTTGCACTGTATAAAAAAGGTGTGCATAAAATGATAAATACAGGTGCAAAGTCAGAAAAATAGATATGACAGATATACACAGGGAAAAAAATTATGTGTGATCAGCATCCATCAAAAATGGTTCTGCTACAACACAAAAACCGGGTAAGAAAGTTAAGTTCAGACTTTTCCTTTTAACCAGCTTATGTGGTATATAGACACAACCTTGAATAGTGGTGCAGACAAGGCATGACCTATTTCTATTTCAACCTTAGGTTCCCAGAGGCATCTCACCAAATATGATGCTTATTTTTCATAGCTCCTAAAGAAACTATCTTTTCCTAACCTCTCCTAACCCACAGAAAGAGAGTGGGAGAGGGGTAAGAAAAAAAATAGAAAAAAAAGGACAAATGGGAAGAAAGGAACCCAACATAACATTTAGAGCTTTGTTGCAGGATTCGTGTTTTGTTTTGTTCTTTCGCCGGGAGACAGGCATGACAGTATTGCTCATGTCTTTATCATTTCAGATTCCCATTGTGGATGACAGTCAACATATTTGATCTGTTTTGTTTACTGATATATCTCACCACCTCAAACAGTAGTAGACATGCAATGAGTATTTGTTAAATGAATGATTTCAGATGCGAGAGCTACATGAGAATGAGGACAAAGACCTTTCAACATGTATCCCCACACCTAACAGAGGGCCTGACTATCTTAGGAATCCAATAAATATTACTGGAATAAATTAATCAATGAAGCAATTAAATAATAAATATGTAAGTTATATTAGTTCTCCCCTGCCACTTGCTTTCCATTTAGTTAAATGCATTCTTTTATTTGTGGAGCTTGCATGAGCAGATTTTACCTAGTTGTAGGGAAGAATGAGACCATACAGGGTGAGGCAAAACCAGGTTTACAGTTGTCAATATGTGAAACAGAGTTTATTCTTGTATTTTTATTTATTATAATATTTTCTATGCAAATTATATATATGATTGCTGAGAGGAAAAGTTCAAGGAATGCCTATAAATAAATACCTAGCCTTAAAAACCAATCAAATGATCCTTCAGTTCCCATCAAGTCAACATTGTAGGCCTCACAGTGTGTCCAGCAGGTGCCAGGAACACAAGGAGAAATAGGTCAGATTCCCACATTCTTCGTGAGCTCAGAGTCTTATGAGAAAGACTGACAGAAAAGAAAAAATAAAATAAAATGATAACTCAGTGTGATCAACACTATAGCAAAGGTGATGCTGATGTTACAGGAACACAGAGAAAGCATAAAATAAAAGAGGCTTGGGGTCAATTTTTGATTAGTTGCCCAAAGAAAGTCTTTGGTCTTCTCTGCCAAGATGGAAGCGGTGCTGCCCTGGGTCTGGTACCTATGGCCAGTGCCCAAAAGGAGCCAGACTTCATCCTGAATCTTTCCCATCCATGGGAGCCTGGAGAAGGAGCTCAGCAACAGCAGATAGACTCCGAGACCCTGACCAAAGGCCTGAGCATCTCTCCTCAGCTACGCTGAAACAACAATTACAACTTGAAGCCGATCCTCCAAGCGAAAGGCCTTGCCCTTGAATGAAGCTGCCAAAACCTCCGAAGTTAACAGTTTGCACTGTGTCTCTCTGCCAACACGGAAAAATGAGAGGGGAGATCCAAAGGTCATGTCAGAGCCAGGAGGACTTTAGCTGTAAGGCGTCGCCCAGGCCTGGGTGGTGGGACCAGCTGACTCAACATTTTGAGATATTACA
Organism: Molossus molossus; assembly: GCF_014108415.1. Classification (NCBI taxonomy): domain Eukaryota; kingdom Metazoa; phylum Chordata; class Mammalia; order Chiroptera; family Molossidae; genus Molossus; species Molossus molossus. The sequence goes on along the minus strand of NW_023425366.1, from coordinate 112,519,240 downwards.
AATATGCAAACACAAGGAAACCATATTTAAATATCAGAGTGTGGCTCTGACCGGTTTGGCTCAGTGCTTAGAGTGTCAGCCCACAGACCAAGGAGTCAAGGGTTCAATTCTAGTCAAGGGCATGTATTTCAGTTGCAGTTTGTCCCCAGCCCTGGTCGGGGTCATGCAGGAGGCAACCAGTCAATGTGTCCTTCTCATGTCGATGTTTCTCTCTCTCTTTCTCTCCATCCCTCCCACTCTATCTGAAGATAAAATAGAAAAATATCCTCAGGTGAGGATTATATATATTATATATATATTATATATATCTCTCTCTCACAGTGTGGAAGGGGGGAGGTGATTAAATGCATATGGAACAAGGCATATTATATTGCATTTGGTAGCCATTATAAACATAAATTATTTTATTGTTAACCTGAGGATCTTTTTTTCCATTTTTTTTTCTTTACAGAGAGTTGAAGGGAGAGATGAGGGGAAGAGAGAGAGAAACATCGATGTGAGAGACACACATCGACTGGTTGCCTCCCGCATGTGCCCCAACCAGGGTGAGGGAGTGATCCTGTAACCCAGTACGTGCCCTTGACGTGAAATCAAACCCCAAATCCCTCGGTCCATGGCCCGACACTAACCATTGAGCCAAACCAGCCAATGCTAAACACAAATAATTTTAATGACAGGAATTCCTTATGACATTCTAAATAAATAAGGCAAAATAAAATGCATATATGTATATAAATTAGATATGTATTTATACATATGTACATTATATATGTGTGTATATATGTTAAAATTTTTGTATAATCACCTCTTAGTTAAGGAATTAAGTATTAAAAAAGACTTGCAATACTCCCAAGGACTCTAGAAAGCACGGATCAAATGAGGCATGCATATATCCTCAGATGATATATCCAAGATGATGAACATTCTAGGGAAAGAAATGAATGAAAGAGGTTTTCTGGTTTGTTTTATTATTAACTTAAAAAATTCTATTAAAATATGTTTATATTTAAAAATAAGAAAAAGCTCCCAAATACCACCTCGTAACACAACCATGCTGGCCACACCATCACACATGAGGTTGTCTATAGCATTCTGCTCCATGACTGAGTCCAAGACCCGTGAGAGCAGGGAGTGTGACTAATTTGTCTCAGAATTCCTGGTGCCTGACACCTCTCCTAGAAGGTGCTCAAAGATATTTGCTAGATGAACAAATGCAAAGGCACAGGAGGAAATGTGATTTTTTTTTTTATCCTCACCCGAGGATATTTTTCCATTGATTTTTCAGATAGGATGGGAGGGAAGGAGGGAGAGAGAGACAGGGAGAAACCAACGTGAGAGAGACACATCAGTTGGTTGCCTCTCACATGACCCCGACCAGGGCCAGGGATCGAACCTGCAACCAAGGCACGTGCCCTTGACCAGAAATCGAACCCACGACTCTTTGGTCCATGGGCTGATGCTCTAACCACTGGGCCAAACAGGTCAGGGCTGATTTTTTAACGAAGTAAACTGGCATTGCAAGAAATTTTAAGAAGTCAGCTCCTTCACCTCTGGAGAAAGGAGAATAAGGCAGGAGGAATTCAAAATACTCTCGGGATCCGCAATGTAGCAGGCAGAGTGGAAGGTGGGGGGTTTGCGAAGGGAGAGAAGGAAGGTAGCAACGACAGCTGTGTGATGAGAGGTAGACCCGTGTATTATTTCGTGCTCCTAAGAAACCCCCAGAGTCATTTCCATTTTCAAGTAAAGAAACTAAGACAAGGGAATTGGACTGAAGACGTAATGTTCACAAATTGACATGTGGAGATTTGAACCCAGGTCAGTTGGCTTCAAATCCAGAAAACCCTACCCCTAAAAGATATCGTGAAACTAGAGAACGCATGGTGTTGGGGGTACCATACTTTTGTATTGAGGGAATGATGAACGAAGCATGTGTACTTCAATCCTAACCACACAAGAGGAAGTTCTTTCCACATTTGAGAACCATATAGGAGATCTCAGAACAAGTCTATGGCACTGAAGGTGTCTCCACCCCTTGCTTCATCCCTAGATAACTGGCTATGTTAGTGTAGGAAGATGGGAAAGAAAAGCAAGATAGATCTTCATGCACCAAGGGAGACCAGGGGCATAAACAACAGCAGGCGCCCCGGGAGGACGTGGTACATACAACCTCTTTCCTCCAGCCTTGTGTGGAAATTACCACAGCCAACTTGACATTCACCTCAGGCAGTTGCACGGGGAATAGTTGCAAGATCCTGCTGAGTCTGTTTTTACTTTGTATCACCGAGTCCTATAGCCTTTGAATAAACACCTCTTCTTCTGCCAGGCAGCATTAGCAGACAGCAAAGTGCCATGTCTAGAATTTGCAAACCAGGGCTGAAGGAAGGTGGACACACTCCCATGAAAGAGAACTGTTATTCTTCTGGAGTTCACAAGATGCCTGAAGGTCTTGTCCCTCCCCAGGGATCTTGGTAGTCTAGAAGGTTCTTGAGAGGTAAATGAGCAGTTCTCCTAGGACAGGCATAACCCCAGGGCTGAGCTAACCACAGGCTAGACTATGGAGGCTACTGTTTTCCTGCTGAGCTTCAGGGCACACATTTAAACACGAAGAGTCCATTTTACAATTTTTGAGTGCCTGCTGTCTGAGCACTCTGTTCTAGATGGTGAGGATACAGAGGTGAACAAACAGGCAAAGTGTCTGCTGTGTTTACTTCTTCTGGTGAGAAGAAATTATATTCTGGAGGATAAGAACAAGGTTTGAAAGAACGCTCCAAAACAGACAGACCCTGGGTATGTCTCACGCAGTCTCATCCCATTTAGCAGAAATAAAATAGGGGGCATCATTACAGACCTTTCAGATATTGACAATTGAGAATATTTTGACAACCCAAATGAAATGGATACATTTCTTGAAAGACACTCCCTTGATGTTCTGAGACCAATTTCAAAGGGGGTGGGGGGGACTACCCCATACCAACAAGCAATTCAACTTGAATTGAATTCAACTCAATGCTTCTCTACCTGGAGATAACATAAGATTCCACAGGTAAATTGTTCAGTCTCACAAGACTGTTCCCCTACCCACCTCTGCCTGCCTCAGGTTCAATTAATTTGCTAGAGTGGCTCACAGAACTCAGAGAATCATTTCACTTATTCAATTATCAGTCTATTACAACAGGTAGTAAAGGATATGTATCAAGAGCATGATGGAGAGATGCACAGGGTGAGGTACGGGGAAAGGTCAGGGAGCTTCCGCTCTCTCTGAGTGCACCACTCTCATGGCATCTCCGTATGTTCACCAACCCGGAAGCTCTCTGAACCCTGTCTTTGTGGGTTTTTCAGAAGACTTCATTACATAATCGTGGTTGATTAAGTCATTGGCCAATCCCTCTCCCCTCCCTAGAGGTTGGAGGTGGGGGTGGGATTGAAAGTGCCAACCCTCTAATCACATGGTTGGCTCCTGTGGCAACAAGCCCCCATCCTTAGATGCTTTCCAAACAAAAGACACCTTTATCACTCACGTAGGAAATGCCAAGGGTTTTAGGAGCCCTGTGCCAGAAATGGAGTGAAAGGCCGAATATTTTTTATTATAAATCGTGATATGAGGGATGCAAATTACCAAAACTCTACAAAGAAGAAATTTAAGAACCTGAACAGCCCTGTATCCATTAAAGGAATTAAATTCACATTTGAAAATCTTCTCACAAAGAAAACCACAATCCCAGCTGTCTTACCTGATGAATTTTATCAAATTCTTAAGGGGAGAAAAAACAATGCTATACAAATTATTTCACACACCAGAGAAGAAGGGAACATTTCCCAACTCGTTTTATGAGGCTAACATTACCTGATTCCAAAGCCAAATAAAAGCCATCACAAGAAAACTATAGATCAATATCTCATAAACATAGATGCAAAATGTCTCATAAAATATTTAGCAAATCAAATATAAAAATATATTAAAAGGTAATACACAGACATACATACACACTGCTATGGACTAAGTATTGTGCCCAACTAAAATTCCTATGTTGAAATCCTAGCCCCCAAGGTGATGGTATTAGGAGGTGGGCCTTTGGGGGTGATTAGGTCATGAGGGTGGAGGCCCCAAGAATAGGATTAGTGCCCTTATAAGCTTACACCAGAGAGAGCTCTCCGGCTCCTCCAGCTCCGCCATCTGAGGCACAATGGCCATCAGTGAGGAGGCGTGTCTTCCTCAGAGAGTAAATCAGCCAGCACATGACCTTGGACTTCCAAGGCTCCAGAACTGTGATAAATAAATGTTTATTTTTTTTATAAACCACCCAGTTTATGGTATTTCTGTTAGCAGCCTCAGTGGACTAAAACACATACATATACATACCAATGGACACATATAGAGAAGGAAACAGAAGGAAAAATGCTATTTGTGTTTAATATATGTGACAAAATTATTAATAATTTAAACTGTTCTTTATTTAGAAAACAATGGGTATATAACACTCTTGGGATCACATAAAAATAAAATAAATACAATGAATATTATTTTAAAATATTTTTAAAACCATCTCATGACCTGGAGGAGGAGATTCTTGAGAAGAGCATCTTAAGAAGAAGGAGTATTGGTTCATTTTTATAACACCACACAACAGGACTTAAGGTCACTGTGCTCCGTGATGCTGAAGCTAAAATGCACTCTGGGGAAAACCCCATCGGGGAACCTCCTTGGACATCTGAGAGAGTTCAAGGGGTTATTTCCGTCTGCTCCACAGAGCAGCTGTGTGCAAAGCCAGGAGAGCTCCAGACTCAGAGATCCCAGCCTGGATGAAATTAACTGAATCAAGCAAAGCAGAGAGAGAAAGCTGCAGGCCAGTCGCCCACGGAAGAATCAAACCCTTTGAAAGCTGATTGTGTAAACACATGAGAGGGCGGAGGAAGATGTATCTTCTGTGTCCCGGGCAGTCCCCGGGCACCAGCCACATTGATCCCAGGATATGCACAGCTGGTTCGTTTGGGGAGGTAAGAGCGCTGCCCACTCCACCAAAACAAGAGTAATTTCTGCAAAGGATTATGCACGCACTGATTTCTCCAACATGTATTTCCCAAATAAAAATCCAGATCCATGCTCAAATATGTAACTATCTAACCAAGGAGTCACAAAATAAAGCGTCCTACCGAAGCCAAGGAGGAGCAGCAGGGGCAGAATGGGGAGTTCACGCCTCGTCTGATGGGGCAAAGTCAGGCCCCAAGGTATCAGACCTGCACATTGTTTTCAAACCTTTTTTGTTGAAATATTTTTTATATAAAGTTAAGGTTATTTCACCTAAAAATTCCAATTTCCAGCCCTGGCAGGTTTGGCTCAGAAGTTAGAGCATCAGCCCGCGGACTAAAGAGTCATGAGTTCGATTCAGTTCAAGGGCACATACCTTGGTTGCAGTCCGGTCCGCAGCCCTGGTCAGAGTTGTGCAGGAGGCAGCCAGTCGCTGCTTCTCTCTCTCTCTTTCTCTCTCTCTATCTCACGCTTTCCTCCCTCCCACTCTATCTGAAGAGCAAAGGAAAAAATATCCTCAGGTGAGGGTTAAAAAAAAATCCAATTTCCAGTTTCTCTTGAAAAAAAAAAATGGAAGAACTGACAACACTGGACCCACATTCCCATGTAGCACTGATAAGTTGACTGGCCTCTTCTCACTCATTTACAATCCTTGTCTGGTTTCTTGCATTTCTGAGTTTACCACAGGTGTTTCCTTCCTGCTTAAATATGGTGTGTCCAATCCTGTGTACAGTAATTGAGCCCTGAGTGAGAGTCTACGAGGATTCTCCTTTGAGTCAAGTACATGAACTTTGAGGTTGTTGTTTTGGATGATCTAAGATTTTTTTTTCTTGGCTTTCCTTGTAATTTCCTTCAAGGTTCAAGATGCTGTATAACTGGTCTCCAGATTAGTAAAACACTGCTAAGGCCCCTTATGAAGCTACTTGGTTCATCACCAACTTAGTGTTGGTGTTCATGTGTGTTTTCATTTATAGATAGTGGAAAAGACACTTAAAAATGTCCCCAAAGAGACAGCAGCTCTCCTTGTTGTCTTAGTTACAAAGAGAAATTCATCCTAAGGAAGATAAGCAGAGCATCCTTCCATGTGCACATCATCATCTGAACCATCAAACGAGGCTGCTGTCCATATTACTTACAGCCTGGCAGTTGTGCCCAAGTCCACAGCACCTGGATTTTGTTATGTGCAGGTGAAATTGCTGCAGACCAGGTATTCCTAAGACTTGGTTCTGCAACTAGATCCTCAAGCTGGAAACATTTTGTGTGAATACCAGAGTTTGGGAGGGGGGTCACAGTTTCCTAGAAGTATCCATTATTTGCTATTCCATGCAAATATTGAGGGTGGGAAATATGGAGCATAATTATTTGAAATTCTTTATTTTTTAGAATGACTAGGGAGAGGGCAATGTCTCATTAGATTTTCTCTATAGGAGATCCTGTGACAAGAAATTGGGGCACACGATTTAGTTGGGGGGTGATCACAGGAAGCATAGTAGGAGAAAGGAAGTAAGACAGAAAGGCAATCCTAGATGCATTGATGGTAGGGTTACTGCTGGGGGCAACTGGGACTTAGTTCCACAAAGGGCCTTCTGACACTCAGTGTAGTACATGCCTCAATGTTGTCTCATTGAGCCACAAGGAAGCTGGGGTATTTATACACCACTTTCTGCCCCTCATGGTTGAGGTGGCTAGGGGGACATGTATTCCCTTCCACTTACTTCTGGTCTTCTGGTCTACCATTTGCAAAAACCAAGCACAATCCTCTGACCAGAGAAAGCCCTTAGGCATAGAGATACCCATGGTCAGGGTGAGAAGCCATCATTGTAGTGAGAACTGTCCACCTAAGCTTTAAGTGACCCTCAGGGTGGGCCACACGGATATGGGCAGGGTGCCAACAACACAGTATAAAAAGATGATTCTGGCTCAGCTAACTTGGAAAAGAAAATGGTAACATTTACTACCTCATGCACAGCTGAATTCAGAGCCCCGGAGTTGTCATCAGGACTCAGTTTCTCTCCTTCTTGCTGCTCTCTGTCATCTCATTGCTGGCTCCACGGGGAACAAGGTGGCAGCAGCAACTGTATCCCCCACATCTTTTCAGACCCCCTTCTGATAAGAAATACCAAGTCTTTCCCTGCAAGACCTCTATCTTAGAGGCACATACTGAAAAATATAGAGAAGAAATTATAGGATTTAGGGAATTTGCTCCAGAATAATCCACTGTGAGTGGTGCTATAATAAAACATGATTGCCCACAAGTTGATAAATGCTGAAGCAGGATGGTGGGTATTTTTGTGTATGGTGGAAATTTTTCATAATAAAATGTTAATTAAAAAAAAAAAAAAAAAAAGAATATCTTTCCCTCCACTTTGGGCTAAAGCCTGATTTCTTCTCATTGGCTCTTCCTGGGGAATATAACGACGTCAAAGGCCCAAGTCTGAACCTTATATTCTACTTGTGAACTGGGGGGAATCTCCATAAGACCTTCAGGAACTATAGCAGGGGGCTTAGTATAGGTTAATCAGATACAAATACCAGAAGGATGTTAATGAGTGTTAGGAACAAATATACAGAGGTCCACTATATACAAAAATTGGAGATATAGTGAATATTGAGTATCCTTGCCCATCCAGCACCCCTCCCCCCATTTTTTGTAACAGCCTTCCAGGTATTCCCTGAAGAAGTGTGCTTCGACCACTCTATCCCTGTGGATTGGGCACCCCTTGTTCTAGTGGGGCACACATGACCTGGTCTGGCCAGTGAGAGGCAGGCTATGGTGATTGGTGCAAGGATGGGCACATGACACCAGACCGGCCAATGAAACTCAACCCTGAGACATTCTCTGGAGCCCGTTCTCGTGGGGTAGCTAAGCTGAGGGATGAATGTCTGTCACTGCTGGTGCCATCTTTGCCATCACTGAGGGGAGTCCGCCAAAGAAAGAGGCTGACACAAAGGCAAGTGGAGCCAGAAAATGAAGAGAAAGGGGTTCCTGATGGCATTGTTGAGCAACTCCATTCAGCCTTGCTGGAAGCCAGATACCCTGAACTCTCTCCTTCCACGATAAAATACATGCATGGCTTAAGGCTCCCTGAGTTAAACTTCTGTCACTTATTTCTAATAACGAAATGGAAATAATGGAAACTCTGATCACCCCCAGTGCAGCACTTGGAGTTCGGCCACCCTGATGCCTGTAGCATTGTGGAGCTGAGGGTACAGCTCTGTGAGCCCATAACCTGCAATCTTCAGGTTAACAAGTAAAGCCCTCCTTGAGTGCAGGCTTCTGCAGGTGTGGGCAGTATCTCTTTTTTTTGTTTAATTCATAGATTTTTTTTTTTTACTTTTTATTTTTTTTAATTTATTTTTTTTATTAATTTTTGTTACAGATGTTTCTCCTTTTTCTCCCACTGATTCCCCCCTCCCCCTCCCTCCCTGCCCTGTCCCCAGTTTGTTGTCCATGTCCATTGTTCATGCATACATGCATATAAGTTCTGTGGTTTATCTCTCCCCCACCACACCCTCTTCTGGGGATTGTCAGTCTGTACCCCACTTCCATGTCTCTGGGACTACCCCATTCCTCAGACTGTTATGTTCATTATATTCCACAAATAAGTGAGATCATATGATACTTGTCTTTATCTGTTTGGCTTGTTTCACTTAGGATGATACTTTCCAGGTCCTTCCATGTAGTCTCAAAGGATAAGAGATCTTTCTTTCTTACAGCTGCGTAGTACTCCATTGTGTATATGTACCACAGCTTTTTTATTTTTGAAGTAATTTTTTTTATTTCTGTCTTCTCCACCCCTTCCCCTTTGGAGGCCATCAGCTTGTTGTCGATATCTATGGGTCTGTTTCTGTTTTGTTTTGTTCATTCATTTATTTTTTTTTTAAGATTCCACATATAAGTGAGATCATGTGGTATTTGTTTTTCTCTGTCTGACTTATTTCACTTAGCATATTATCTTCTAGGTCCATCCATGTTGTCACAATTGGCAAGATTTCATTCATTTTGTTGCTGAATAATATTGATATAATATATAACACATCTTCTTTATCCATGTGTCTGTTAATGGACATATAGGTTGCTTCCATATCTTGGCTATTACTAGTCATGCTGCCTTAACATAAGGGTACATATATCTTTTTGAATTAGTATTTCTGTTTCAACAATACTTCTCATCCATTCATCCCCTCTGCAAACATTTACTGAATATCTTATATGTGCCAACCTTGTGCTAGGCGCTAGGGATATAGAAATTAATTTGGCACAATCTGTATCTCCAATCCTGGTAGAAAAGAGAAAAAGAAATTCAAAGAGCGGACAGACTTCTGGACATGGAGATCTGGGTTCTTATCCCAGCTCCACCTCAAACTGTGAGAGGAGGTCTCTGTGCAAAACTATCCTCACCACTGAGGAAAGCACTTTACCTGAACAGGCTCCTAGTGAATTTTCATGACCAGAGAGTGTCACAGAGTTTGAGCCAAGATGATCAATTCAATATTGATTCATTCTACTTGATTGAAAACCATCAGAAGTCTAATTTCCTACCATGGGAGGTGAGCATAAATGAAGTCACATCCAGGCCAAAGTTCTTTAAAGAGGGCATATCTTCTCCTTACTCTTTCTTCTGCTTATTGAAAGAAATAAAATGGTGGTGGGAAGAGCCACAATATGGCAGAAAACTGGGTCTCTGAATCCACACATGGAGGAAAGCTGTCTACCAACCAGGAACACTGTTACATGAGCAAGAAACAAATTTCTACTGTGTTAAACCACTGAAATTCTGGGACTTGTTACATCTACCACTATCTGTCTGTACTTTGAATTCGAATGTGCTTAACCCATTACCTCTTTGCTGTGTTTCAAAGTCAAGAGAAAGAAAGGGATTCTTCAACTATACATGATAAGCTGGTCTCATGCGTAATATTTTCCAGAATTCTGTAACTTTATATAAGTCAGAGACTATACCTTATTGATTTCTGTAGCTTCCATAGCATTTCACAAACAGCAGATTCAATAGGAAAGAAAAAGAACTCATTCAAGGAGGGAAATGAGACTTTCTTTTTGTCTAACCCAGTTCTCAACTGGAGTGATTTTACTCCCAGGGGATATCTGGCAACATCTGGAGACATTTCTAGTTGTCACCACTGGGAATTGCTACTGGCATCTAGTGGGTAGAGGCCAGGAATGCTGCTAAACATCCTACAATGCACAGGACAGTCCTCACAACAAAGAACTTCCTGCTGAGGTTAAGAGACCCTGGTCTAACCTGTGGTTCCCACTCCGACTTGATCAATTAATCATTCTATCCCTTTCTTAGTTCTCCTTCTCTTACTGAACAATACTGGGTCCTGAAGCCAGTAGACCTCTTTCAGCTTCCTAATTCATGAAACATTAATTTTCTGGATGTGTCTCAGAATTTTACCTCTTAATTAAAGTTCTCTTTTTTCAATTCATTAAGTGAAAGAGAGAGTGTATACGTGGTTGGGTGGGAGGGTGATGAACGAGCCAGAAAAACTCCACATTTAGACACACAGGGAAACAGATCTTCTGTCTGAAATACACTTATAATCTTTTTCTTTCTGTCTCCCCCTTCCTGTGCAGGTGTTCTGGGTTCACAAGAAAGAGCCCCATCCTACTTAGCTCAAGTGAAAAATAAGCCACTTATTATAAAGACACAAGCAGATGGCCACTGGAGATCATATTCTCATTCTCTCTGCCGTGTCTCTCTCTTCCTTTCTTCATGGTCTCTTATTTCCGCCTCCTTCTAGAGTCTTTACCTACTCTCCCCACTCACAGATGTCCCCTGATCATTCCTCCCTGCAGCCTGTCATGACATCCTTTCAGCTCCCATATCAACAAGGCTACATGGAAAATCCAGTCTGATTACTGATTCCCAACCCCACACTCAAGTCTCCCTTCTCAAGCCCAGCCACAAAAGGCACCGGTGATCAGACAGTCTCTTGATGAGCTACATTTTAATCAGTCCCAAACCCTGGTCAAATCAGCCCTGCCCAGGAGGAAGCCTCAGGAAGCAGGGTCTGTGAGCCAGGCACCCACAAAAACTGGCCTCCCTATGACACTGTCTCCCACACAGTCCTACCCTCTGTCCCTAGTAACGTCAACCGTAGACAGAGTTAAACCGAGCTACCAGGAGCTTGCCTAATTATTTTGCTCCTTGTATTAGCTTCACCCCTGCTGGAGGAAGGTCACCCACCTTGTCCAGGAACGCCTTCTTGGAGGATCACAACTCTTGATCCTCAGGCTAAGAAGCTGTGAAGGAGAAGGTGGGGCTTTTCAGAATAACATTCAGATGACCTCGTGGACAGCTCTGAAGTCACTCACGACAGCAGTGTCCAGCAGAGCCTGGGTCCACCCCTCTTGTGCTGGGTCCCTATGCCCATGCATACTAGGCAGCTCTCAAGAAACTCGGGAACACAGACACAAGCTTATCCTTTTTCGTAACAGCAACGCAAGGAAGGCACAGGCTGGGTCCGGCTGCATCGGAGTTTCCAGGCCACCCTGCCTGACTGCAGCCATGCTCTTCCTCTCATTGGACGGGAGCATGGTGGTTTCTCCAAACGATGGCCTTCAGCGAAGCATATAGGCCAACGTGGAGAGAAACCTGTTCTCCCTGGGAAAGGAGGGTGAGCAAATGCTAAAACTTTTGACACTTCAATACAGTGCCCGCCTTGGCTCATTTTACCCAATATGAAAGACTTCAAATCATGGGAACACTGTTGGGCAAAAGAGAGGGGTGAACGCAGAATGTGCATAAAATCTCATACAGCCCTGCGAACCAGAGAGAAACACGGTCTCATTAAAATAAAGCCAAAGGCTGCTTTTAGGCTCCCGAATACCTTTTTCACAGAGGCTTCATGTCCGAGGAGCTCATTCAACAGGCAGCGTGGGTCGGGCTGGAGTTCATTCAGTGCCCTTCCATTCCGGGCAGCTCCGACTGTGCAGCTGGGAACCTACTGACTAACATGTTATTTTTTCAGCTGCACCTATACTCAAGAGCTTAAACAGCAAAATCTCCTAATAATATTTGGCTCCGAGTCAGAATGCATTATGCGCCTCTGGTAGCCAGAGCCAAAATCCTCGTTAGAAACCTGGCGCTGTGCAAATGGTCCCCTTTTCTGAGCACTGGCTGTCCCCTTGGCAGTTTGTTCAAGCTGGAGGGGTTTTAATCCAAGTGAAATCTCTTTCAGGACATTCTTGGTAAGGTGGCGCCGAAAGCGGGGTGTTGGGGGGACCTCTGCAAAGGGAAGGAACACTGAGCAGGTTAGGCCATTCAGAAGGAGCCATCTTCTCCCAGATCCTGTAATTGCCTCGAGCCATATGATCTTCTTGAAGGTCATTAGAGATCCACTGCTGTCAAGTTCCTCCCAGAAAGTTTCTGCTTTGATTAGTTTCCTGACACGTACTTCCTAAAAGTCTCTTTTTGTCCCTTCAAAAAAAAATGAGGAGCATTAAAATTTTAGAAAAAGGAATTAGATGAATAACCTGCTAACTGTAACTCAGCAAGATGAAAGGAAAGAGCAAAGTAGTATGAAAACGGCACTGACCTCCTTGGGGTCCTCTTAGAGACACTGACGCATGGTTAGCATATCCCTGCCCCCCAAAATGAAGCGATTCAGAGATATATGACATCAATCATCACCTATGTAACAGCTCATCCTTTTGACTGGAACACGATCACATATATCATTGGTAAAGCCCATGTGGGTGCCTCATGACCCTTGGGAGAGATTAAGAAAAAAACAAAACAAAACAAAAAATACTCTCCTGGTCTATTAGGATTCAGGTGTCTAAAGGAGCATCTATAAGGACCTAATTAAATGAACTGGGGCTGAATAACTGCCCAGCAATTAAATACATGGCTCACAAAACCAACATTTTGAATCAAAGAAGGAAATCAAAGTATCTTTCCCAACACGGTACGATGGAGCCAGTTTCCCTGATCAAAGGCTCCTTTTGTCCTCACCACACTTGCAGATGTGTGAATCACAGGCAGACCTAATGTGGTAGCTACCTTCCCAATCCATAGAGAGGCTGCTTGCCACAACTTCACCAGCATTACGGGCGCCTTCAGCAATCCTAGCCCCCTGGTAACTCGGATGTCATAGTAGGTCAGTAGCGACCCTCTGCAGTGGCCTCTTTCTCTTTTTCTTTTCTTTAAGCCTTGATCAACTCTGCAAGCTCAGCTTGCTTCTCTCTCTCTTTTTTTTTTTAAGGTACTAAATGAATTAATTATCACTCTTCCATCCAGAAAAGGAGGCAGCGACTCATCAATGCCATCATCTGTAAGATGCTGAAATCACAGGTTGTCTCCAAGAACCCACATGCCCTAACTCTCCGCATCTGTAAGGCTGCATTTATTTCACATTCATCCATCTCCAACTTCACCATGCACACAAATCACCAAGGGGTGGACCTCATTAACATGCTGATTCTGACCCAGTGGGTCTGGAGCTGAACCCAAGATTCAGCATTTCTAACAAGTTTTCAGGGGGATGGAGCTGCTGGTCCATGGACCACACCTTGAGTAGTGAGGGTCTAGGGAATTTTACTTAACTGGTGAGTAGGTACATCGTGGTTGAGCCCTCAAACTCAAATATTCTGGGTTAATATCCGCACTCCACTACTTATTTACCTTGTGCCTCAGTTTCCCCATCTACAGACCAGTGCTTCAAGTAATAGCAAAAACAGAGTTGCTATGAGGATTCAATGAAGCAATACTTGTAAAAGCACTCAGCCCAACGCATGGCACAAAAGCATCCAAGATATGAGCTGTGGCTGCCCTGGTATCCTCTCAGGTATCAGTCCCTTGGGACTGTCTCCTTCCAAATTCAAGAAAATCCCAGGAAAGTTCCCAGAGGCAGAGGAAGTGAAATCCAAAGTTTCTGACCCTCACAACTCAACCCACCAGCATTGTCTTTTTAAAATGCAAGGTCTCACCAGCTCGTTACATCATCACAGTGTAGAAGGGCAGTGGGCACGCATGTCAAAAACTAGGCTACATTGCGTAGTGGAAAAAGAGCACAAGTTTTGGATTCTGGCAACACAATGTGCAAATTTATCTCGACCACCTCTATTTGCTCCCCTGTGGAATGGGGATAATCAAACCTCCCATATAGGGATGCTCTGAGGATCAGGGATAATGTTTGCCTGCCCTGTGAGCAGCAGGTACTCAATAAATGGAGGATGTTGTTACGCTTGCCATCAAAACTCCAGATTCACAATGACAAACAGGGGAGGAAGCCAACCTAATCAGTGACTTAGCCTGGATCACTCTGCTCATCCAGGTCAAGCAGGGCTATTTGCCAACCTGAAAAGGATGATAAATGAGGGTAGGATTGCTCGGTGCTTGGGTGCACAGCTTTCCTGTGGTCTTAGATACAGGTTTACTGAATTACTGGATGCAAGAGGTTTTCCCATGTGGCCCAGGTGTGACTCAGCTGGAAGAGGGAGGGAAACTGCAACAGGAATTGCTTTCCTAGAGTTATCTATAATTCAGTCCTCGTAGTTTTAAGTTGGCCCATGCGTCAGCAGCTCTACTAAACATCCGATGATGAACCAGAGGCCCCACCCTCAAGGAGTGCCCACCTCATGGAAGAGACAGAACCACATAAATAAACAGATAAAATGTAGAGTTTTGGTACAGTTCATGAAGGGAGGGCTCTTAGGAGAGCAATTAACATTATCATGGAAGGCCTCTGAGATGAAAAGAAATTTAAACTAAATTTTAAAGGATAAGAAGGAGCCAAGCAAGTGCAGAGGAGTGGAAGTGCATTATAGGCAAAGGGAACAGTGAGTGCAAAGGCCCTGAGGTTGGAAAGAAGGAGAAGAATGGTAGGAAACAAAGTTAAAAAAGCATGTCGCAACCAAATCATGCAGGGCCTTGTAGGTCACAGTGAGGATACTGGATGTCATGCTGAAGACCACGGATGCCAAAGAAAGGCTTTGGCCTTTCATTACAAGGGAGAATGACAAATATCTGTCTTACAAAACAATAGATTAAACACTGCAGGAATCAAATCCCATAGTGGCCTGAGACCATGGAGTCAGGACTTCTCTTCTAAAAGCCCTCTGCTTCCCACTAGAAATTGAAGGTTTTTGACCCTGGGGACACAATCCTGAAATGGAATTTCTTAAAAGTCTTTTGTGTTCGCTGCCAAAAGCACAGGGAAGCAAAGAAGAAACATGGGCTTTACCTGCAAGTCCCAGGAGGCCCTGAAAAGAGTTACCCCAAAAGCTTGTTGAGAGAAGTGGGAACCTTGGGGAGACTGCTGAGTAAATGCACGACTGACCAGCAGGTCCCTCCACCATGCACTCTGCTCCCCTAAGGACGAAGTCAATCTCCACATAAATTACCAGGCAGCCTCCCTCCATTACACAAATCCAGACATGACAAGGAGCAGCAGGGATTTTCCTCCCGTGAGCCCGAAAGCCAAGAGAAGAGCCAAGGAGCTAAACTACAATCCCCACACCTCGAGCAGCCAGAAGGAAGAAGGCTCCCCGAGTCTCCTGGTCCCTGACTGTTTAGCTAAGCCCTAGGTCTACCTACACAAGGCTGGGTGGCCAGGGGCAAAGGGGCTGCCTTCCCTGCTACAGTGATGTCTCAGGCACCTTGCGAAAGAGAGGGAGAGTACCCTCTTCTTGGGCCAAGAAAAATTAAGGATCTTGCAGGGAGTGTAGCTGAGGGAATAAGCTGGGGTATGAGGATGCTTAAGGGCTAGTCTTTCTGTCAGCTCCCTAGAGCACAGAGTTCTCTCCCAGTCAGAACAGAAAAAGATCTGACACCTTCACACGGGAGGGAAAGGGGGGTTGCAAAACAGGGACATGGAAGCAGCTGATGCAGAAGGGAGGATGCCAGATCTCCCTCCCCTCCCCTTGTTCCCACCAAGACGGAGTAGGTGGGCCTCAGAACACCCCTTCCAACTGCCTTCTCTGCTTTGCTTACTTGTGATTTTGCTTTCCTCATTATAAAAATAATACCTAGCTCCGCTTAGCAACACTTTCGTGTTAGCTGATTAACTGTGTTATTTTAACTACCTTGTATTATTAGCAGGCTTTAACATTTTATCGGGGGGTTATTAACCTTTGTTTTTATTCTCTAACCACGTGTTAATTTTCCTGATCTGTTTTTCTTAGCGCATTTACCTTTGCCTCTTTCCTAATTTGTAAGTAATCTTTGTGTACAAATAATATTAACCCTGTGGCAAACATTGCCAACATTTTTTTTCCTCCTGTTTGTTGATTTCCATTAATTTTCTATGGTATTTCTTGAACTCTCTGAAAAGACCACAAAGCAGCTATCTGATTCTACCAAAAAATAGTTTCTGTCTTTAAAGTATGGTTTCTAGAATCTCCATGACTCAACTGCTCCCAAGCCCAAAATATCTCAGAAATCCTTCATTTTTATAAACCATGCCATTTGTCTTCCAGGACCAATCAAGTCTTTTCCTGCCTCAGTAGAGGCTGTGAGTAGATTTGGGAAACTTCCAAGTCACATGCTGAAGTCCTGAGGTCACCATAAACAAAGGAAGTTCCTTGATGGCTTAGAGATGCTGTCACTGAAAACCAGAGCTCAAACTGGTGTGCCCCGCCCAGCCCCTTTCATCCACCTCATTCCTTTTTGTCTAAAAGACTTTCTGACAGCAACAGGTGCCAAGAATCCCTCACAGAAGCCCCATTTTCTTGGCTTTAAAACCTAAATGCATTGGTACAACATGAGGAATCTCTAATGATATGTACTGACTGTACATTCAATATGAGTCACCCGTGACCTCCAAACAACACGGTGTTCCTCGTGCTCATCATGGGCCTTCTCACCCCCAGGCCTTTGCAGCTGATCTTCCCCTACCCAGACACGTCTCCCTACCTCACACACCATCCACCTTCTAATAATCTTTCCAGTCTCAGCTAAAGCATCATCATCACCTCTGGAAGGCCTTTCCAGCAACCCTTCCACCAAGAACCCTTAGTATCATTTCTAGCACCATAATTGTGTTACTGTGTGTAATTGACTTCACCAGTCTGTCTTGCTGACTTTTGAGGGTTTGAACTATGTCTTGCACCACTGTATTCCTAGCAACTGGCAGAGAACCAAACTCATGGCTCACAATAAACAGGGTGTCCCCCAAAAATGTATACAGGATGTCTGTAGATTCTATTACATTTTTAAAATGAAACTTATTTTAATAAACCCTGGCTTTATAATTATTCAAAGTTGTATATACATTTGAGGGGACATCCTATATATTTGAGGAATCAATGGATCATTTCAAGTGTTAAAACAAGAAATGGGCTAGCTAACCCCATTGCCATTGGTAAAATCCATACCAGGCGTACCAGGTTTAGCTCTTCTAAAGATTAAATCTTGCCCAGCACGAGGTCTGATCTTCCCCTTGGAAAGTCAAGGCTGACAGGAGTGTTTTTGTTTGCCTGGGGCCTGGGCTCACACTGGGGTGGAGAGTCCAGCAGTAGGATGTAGGGTGGGGCTTTGATTCACACAGTATTAGTTCAGCTGGACACTGAGATCGGCCCTGTAGACAGTCAGTCATGGGCACCAAAGTTAAAACGAGCTTCCCTGGTTAGCAGTACTCCCTACTTATTGTCACACATCGTTGTTGGAAAAGTAGCACTGTCCATGACTCCATGGGAAGGTGACAACTGGATGCTCCATGTTTGGAACTTTACTGGACTCTGCCCTATGTGCTGCCCTTGGCCGGGTTTATTCTGTATCCCTTAGCTGTAATAAGCCGTAACCATGAGTACAATGGCTTCCAGTGAGTTCTGTAAGTGTCCAGTGAATCATTGATAGTAAAGGTGGTCTTACAGACCCACAAACTTATAATTAGTACCAGAAATGAGGATGGCTTTGTGGACTGTGACTCCTTAACTTTCAATTCCACTCTTAAGAACATTCCGAAGGCAGTGGCTGTAATAACAATTCATCTGGAAAGTGTAAAATGTAAAGGACAAGCCCAACTAATGGCATGTCAAGACTGGCCATGCCACCACTGGGGATGCTTCATTCATTAAAACCAGCCTGGAACACAGACTGGGCCTCCCTGTCGATCCCACCCTCCAGGATCCAGGTGGGCAGCACTCTCCAGGCAAGAGAGTGAATCATGAGTGCCTGCTGGCTGCTCCCCCTTATTCCAACACATGACTGGGCAAAAATAGAAAAGAATTCCTTCTTCTAAATAGCTTTACATGCTAAATGTCTCTAAAAAGTACCCATGTGCCAAGCTAGTCTGCTAAGAAACAGATGCAAAGGCCCATGCAGTAGCTGAGAAGTTACTTTTTATTCAACAAAAAGCAGGAAAGGTTTCTTGAGAACATAATATGATCAAGGATGGCCCAAGGCAGCTAGAGAGCTATGGAAAGTCTGGCTCCCAACTTAATATAACATTTCTTACCAAGGCAGTTTCAGAGAATTTATGCGAGAGTGTGTGGTGTGTGTGCTCTTAATTCATCCCCATGACCACTCTTTATTCATTCATTTAACAGATATTTATTAAGTACCTACCTCTGTATACAACTTTCTTCTTAGGCTACAGGATACAGCAGTGACCAAGACAAGTAAAAACATACATTCTCATGGAAGGAGTCATATAAAAATATAAACAAAATGATGTTTAGATAGGCTTGTGCTACAAAAGACAATGGAACTGATATTAGAGTAATGTTGGGGGTAGAAGCAACTTGAACTTGAGTGATCAAGAAAGGCCTAGGGAGGGGGGCAGCAACATTAGAGATGCAATTTGAATGATGAGAAGCTTACCACTGGAAGATGTGGGAAAAGAAAATCCCAGGCAGAGAGAGCTGCAAGTGCAAAGGCCCGAAGGTGAGCACTAAGATTGTTCCTAGAAGACAAAGATGGGACCAAGGGAAAGGAGCATAGGACTTGATCTGAGATATGATTAGGATATTATGGCAGGCCTTCTAGGCAATGGTAAGAAACTGATTTGGTAAAATGAAAAGCTGTAGGAAGGTTTTATTAAGAAGTAGTGTGATTAGATTTATGGGTTTTGTTGTTGTTCTCAACCACTTGCAGCTAGGTGATGCATTGATTGTAGGAAATCAAAGCTGGAAGCAGAAACCAGTTTTGAAGACGTTGCTGTCATCAACAGCGGTTTGCATAAGAAGTTCCTCTGAAGATGGGGAATGATTTTGTGGCTGTGTTTTAAAAGGTAGAGTTAGTTGCACTTGCTGATAATTTGGGCACAGTGGTAAGAGGGAGAAAAATCAATGACTCCTAGGTTTATAGTTTGAAGAGCTAAGTGCAAAGTGGATAATTAGCTGATAGGAGGTAGAGTGAGACACAGGTTTGGGGACATATCAAATAGGAGAAAATGAGGTTCAAAAAAGCCAAGCGACTAGTTCAAGGTCACTCAGCTGGGACATGATAGAGGCAAGGTTTGAATGCTAGTCCCTGGGACCCCAGGGCAGGATTCAAATAGCAAAGTAAGCCAAATATCCGAGCCAGGTTCAGAGAGGACTTGGAGGAAAAATCATATCGGTAACCCAGGGAAATTCAGGACATGCCACACAGCTGATCTATTTTCAGCACCCACTCTTGCGAAGACTACTTGTAGAACAATGGAGTTAATAGAATTTTTAAGCTGAGCGGATCCTTGGGCTCAGAAGGGCACCTGCATCTTTGCAAATATAATTCTACAGACTATCTCCTCAGTAGGCAGGTGGGTCAGGCTGCTGAGTAGACTTCGCTTTGAATGGAGCTCTAAACACAGACCCATCTTCCAAGCTATCCTATCTGCTCCCTCCCCACTGTCAAAGAAACAGGACATTATATAAACCTTCTGAAATGCCAAAAGGAGCAATTCTATATTTAACTCCCCTCCCAGCATCCAAACATCACGTGACAGAATGTTGAGGATCCAATTCAACAATATTGAGTAATAGGGAGATAACCCAAGGGACTCTCCCCTTCTCCCTCTCTTCCGACTTCCTGTCTCTAGCCACCCACTATCATATCTTCATTAAGGAAGTTCAGGAGCAGCATGACTCAGGCAGATCCCTGGGAAAGCAAACAGCTGGGGGAGTCCAAAGGATTATGCTAATAGAGATGCTATTAACACAGGCATAGCTACCAGGGAGCTGGAACTCAGAGCCAATCAGGGCCCTTCTTTCCTTCAGCATTCCCCAGAAGTGTGGGGACTGAGGAATAAGAGAGAAGGAGGCAGCTTATATAAAAACCAATGTTCTCAAGGCTAGGGAGGCAAATGAAGTGAAATTTCAGCTACTGCATCTCAGCAGCTGGGACCTCTGTTAGAAAGGCGCAGATGAAAAAAGTCAAGCCACGTCTACAAGACTGCAAGAGCTGGGGTGATGAAGAGGCAACAGGAGCCGACCAAGGAGTGAAGCTCCTGAACACACTTATTGGCCAGCTTGCAAGCTGTGGGAGATGAGTATATATTAAGCAGCAAGGCTGGTAGAGAACAGGTTTAATGAGGCCAGGAATAGCGTAGGCAGTGGGCTGTAGTGGTAAAAGGCCATGGAGATGCTAAACACCCAGACTCATCTTTGCAGGTCCCGTGTCCATGCCTCTCTCTTGGTGTTCTGTTTCCAAAAGAAAGCAAACCAATGCGGGGAAAGTTCCTGGGGAAGTGGGAATTTGAGAAAGCCTCCCTGACATGGCTCAGATCTACCACTCCCGTCTCATCACACCACTCATTTAATTAAAAAATTAATCCCCAGTGCCCTGGCCAGTTTGGCTCAGTGGTTAGAGTGTCAGCCCTTGGACCAGAGAGTCCCGGGTTCGGTTCCCACTAAGGGCACATACCTCTGTTGCAGTTTGTCCCCAGCCCCGGTTGGGGTCATGTGGGTGGCAACCACTCCATGTGTCTCTCTCACATCGATGTTTCTCCCTCTCTCCCTCCCACTCTATCTGAAAATAAATGCAAAAATGTCCTCAGGTGAGGATAACAATAAATAAATTAATTAACTAATTAATCCCCAGACATAGCGATAAATAAGAGAGGGACAGCCCTGGATGGTTTGGTTCAATGGTTAGAGCATCGGCCTGTGGACCAAACAGTTTCAGGTTCGATTCCAGTCAAGGGCATGTATCTCTGTTGCAATTTGGTCCCTGGCCCTGGTCGGGGTAGAGCAGGAGTCAACCAACCAGTCAATGTGTCTCTCTCACATAGATGTCTCTCTTACATAGATGTCTCTCTCTCTCTCTCTCTCTCTCTCTCTCTCTCTCTCTCTCTCTCTCTCTCCTTCCTTCCCTCCCTCCCATTCTATCTGAAGATAAATGGAAAAATATCCTCAGATGAGGATTTAAAAATAGTAAGAGAGGGACAGAGGGAACCTCTACCCTCAGGGAGTTTCCAGGCATCAAGGATATTGACAATACTAAAATAAGAAAGTACTTCATGCTATTAGTTCCCAAAGGAAGGGTACCCATTTCAGCCAAGGTCAGGGTTGGAGAACCTGCTCTTCCTTTCCCTCGTAACATGCTTGTACCCCTTACCCTTACCCATCTTGGATCCTGTATTCTTTCCCCTTATATCACTTTGCCTAAAGTAACTCATCATTGTTATTAGTATTTTGTTGTCTTGTTATTAATACTACACTTATCATTATTTCTATCTTATTTATGAGCACTTATTATGTGCCAGGCACTCTGCTAAGCATTTTAACCACATTTTCTCTTTTAAGCCCCACATCCCTATAAGAGAGATGCTACTATACTAGGTCAGAAAACTGAGGTCCACAGAGGTGAAAACACTTGCCCCAAGTCACATAGCCAATAAAAGTGGCAAAGCGGGATTTGAGCCCAGGTAAAATGACTCCAATGCACTGAAACATCTACTACACTACTTTACACTAGGTCATCATGCCATGTGTAAAGCCTCACATTGAACTATGTCTCCTGGCTTTCCAACCTACCTGTTTGTACTCCTCATATCCCTCTGCATTTATCATTCAAGACCTACCCCATAGACGGTGGAACCAGTTGGACACAGGGTTAAATCTCAGACCCGTGACTTACTAGCTCTATCATTTAGGCAAGTTATCTGAACTTTCAATGCCTCAGTTTTCAATACCAAAATGGGGATAATAATACCTGTATCCTGAAGGACTGCTGAAACAGTGAAACAAGATGTGTTTAAAGAGTGCAGCAGAAAACCAGGCACACGAAGTGTATTAGTTTCATATCGCTGCTGCAACAAGTCACCAGGAACTTAGTGGCTTAAAATAATTTATCATCTTAGAGTTCTGGAGGTTCAAAGTCTAAAATGGACCAGCAGGGCTTCCTAGAATTTTATTCTGAGGGCTGTATGGGAGAATCTCACCTTTTCCAGCTTTTAGAGGCTGCCTGCTTACCATGACTCATGGCTACATCCCTCTGAACTCTGCTTCTACCATCACATGTTTTCTGACCCTCACACTCCCCTTCCCTCCGTGTACCCTGTGATTACATTGCCCCCACCCCAGATAATCCAGGATAAGCTTCCCATCTCAAGATGGGAAGATTCTTAATTTAATCACATCTTCAAAGTTCCTTTGTCATAAAAGATAACATTTCTCAAGTGCCAGAGCTTAGGAGGTGAACATCTTGGAGAGGGGCATAATTCCATCTAGCACACTTCACTCTCTGGCCCCCAAAGATTCAATTCTGTCCCACATGCAAAGTACACATTAACCCCACTCCCAAAAGTTTCAACCTGTTACCTAAATCTCATCAGTTTAAATGTCCTAAATCTCTCATCATCTCAATCCTAATTCAGGTATGTATGAGACTCTGGGTATAATCCATTCCTGGGGCAAAAATTCCATCTGTGAACCTGTAAAACTAAAAAACAAAGTATCTGCTCCCAAAAGGTAATAAGATACCAGTTATAGGTACTCCTGATCTAAAAGAGAAACAATGGAAAGAAAAAATGAGTTACCATACCCAAACAATTTTGAAATCCAGCTAGGCAAACACTGTGTTTCAAGGCCTGGCAATACTTCTCTGTTCCATGGCTCTGCCTTCAGAGTATTTCCTCTCTTCTCATGAGGGGTAGCATGTGTTTCAGCCTAGTCATTTTAGCAGTCTGTTTCTTGCCTGAATTTTGGGAGTGCGATGGCCTTCTTTCATTTCATCCTCTCTCTGTTCTCTTCATTCCAAGTTGGCAATGTTTCTGCTGGTATGAAATTTCAAAAACTTTGTGGGTCTCCTGTGTATTTCACAGGGATTCATTCCATTAGACAAGAGGCTCTTTGGTACATCTTTCTGAGATAATCCTATTTCTATCTCTAGCTTCTGCTTAAATGGCTAAGGGATCCATGAGTCACACACCTAGCCTCTTTAAAGATCCCTCTTTACAGTATTATCAAATACTGTACTAAGACTTTTTGATTCTTTCCAGGCACTAGCAATAGGTTACCCAGCTACACCCTTCACTTTCTCTTTGGAGCAGTTTTCTTGACAGTGAGTCTCCAAATTTCAACATCTTTTACAATTTGGATAGGCTGAGAATTTCTCAAGTCATCCTTATTGCTTAACAGTTCTTCCCTCAATCTATCTCTTGCCTCTCACATTTTACTGAAAGCAGCAAAAAGAAACCAGACTGCACCTTCCACACTTTGCTTGAAGTCTCCTCAGCTGACTATCCACGTTCAGAGCTTACAAGCTCAGATTTCCTCACAACTGTAAGACACATTCAGCTCAACTTTCTGCCACTGTATAAGAAGGATCCCCTTTCTTTCCGTTTCCAATAACATATTCCTCATTTCCATGTTAGCTCAACCTCTCTGGGAGTTAACATCCGTAGTTCTACAGTCTGCTCATCGTGATTTAGGTATTCTGTAAGATATGTTTTCTCTACAATGCTCCTCACTTCCTTCTGAGTCCTCTGTAGCAGAGTTGTTGGCATTTATGTTTCTACTAACCATGTGTTCAAGGAAATCAAGGCTTTTTCAATGATTTTTCTGAAAATTCTTCCAGCCTTTGTCCACTGTCCAATTCCAAGGCCATTTCCACTCTTGTAGGTATTTGTTATAGAAGCAACCCCACTCTTGACACCAAATCTGTATGAGTCAGGGTTTAATCAGAGAAACTGACCAATAAAAAACATATATTAAGAGATTTATTATAGTCCGGCCAGTGTGGCTCAGTGGTTGAGCATCGAACCATGCACCAGGAGGTCACTGATTCAATTCTGAGCCAGGACACATGCCCAGATTGTGGGCCCAATCCCCAGTGGGGGGCATGCAGGAGGCGGCTAATTGATATTCTCTCTCATCAATGTTTCCATCTCTCTCTCCCTCTCTCAAATCAATAAAGGAAAAAAAATTTTAAAGAGAGATTTATTATAATAAATTTGCTTACATAATCATGAGGAATGGCTAGACATGTCTAAAATCCAGAGTGCAGGCTGCAATTTTTGGGCATGCATTGTGAAGCTTCTGTCTTCAGGTGGCATTCCTTCTTCTTCAGGGAAAACAGCTCTGCTTTTAAGGCCTTCAAGTGATCCATTCAAGCCCACCCAAATTACCTAGGATAATCTCCCTTAAAGTCAACTGATTTTAGACGTTAATCATAATTACGAAACCTTTACTACCACACTTGGATTAGTGTTTGATTGGATAACCGGTGAATGTAGCCTAGCCAAATTGACGCATAAAACTGACCATCACACAGGTGCTATACTCATCATGTTATGTTCCTAACACTCAAGACAGGCTCCTATGCATTGTTCTATGCCTTCCCTTAAGTCCCAGGTTCAGAGCAAACATACACAAGTCAAATGAGCAAATTTACAGACAAATGGACTCATTTTTTCATCACTACTGTGCATGATTCTTCCCCTTCCCTTCCTGCTCTACCACCCAACCTCACTGATTCTGAAAGTTCCCAATTGTTCTTGCCCCCCTGCAAGCACATAATCTTATACTTTGGAAGCCAATATTGTAAACATTGGAACATAATAATCCACAGCACAGACCCTATAATCCCACTTCTTCAGCAGATGAAGGCTAAAACAATAAAAATCCAAAAGTAATTCTTCCTCCAGCCTATGACTAGGCATTCAAGCTCAAATATCAACAGGAACTTCAAAGGTAAGGTTCATTTGCAACTGGGTTCTAATAAAACCTGTTCTTCTTCCCAGAAAATCAAAATGGGTAACTCAGAATGACCAACTTAGGATGCAAGAGGCAGTTGACTAATCATACTCAATTGTAGATCTGTTATACATGGTGTCAGACAAGGACTGAAGGTTAAAATTCTGATTAATAATTAATAAACTGTCTTCCTTTAAAAAAGGAACTATTGCAATACTTTCTAGGTGACCTCTCCCTTCATATTTTCTTCATAATTTTGGATGAAATTATCTGTCAGTGCAAATGACTTTTAAAAATGAGTTCATTCTATCTTCAGAAAGATGATGATGACAATGATGATGATGGATATGATGATGATGGTGATGATGATGATGATGATGGCAGCAACCATTTATTGGGCCTTACCTTTTGCTAAGCACTTTATATTGAGTACTAATTTGATCATTATTATAACCTGTCATACTTTGAATTCTCCCAACAAGAAACCCTGAGACAAGATTTGAGTTCCCAGTAGCTTATCTGGGAAATGATCCCAGGAAACATAAGTAAGGAAAAAAGAAAAGTGAGACAGGGAAGAAAAGGGAAACAATAAGTGGTATATTTTTAAACGAGTTACAACTGTGGGCAACTGAAACCTATTATCACTGGGGACACATGGGGTCTGGTATAAAACATCTATATCACAGTCGTCCCACCTAAAAGGCAAGGAATGAGTCAGGGTTAAATCAGGGATACTGACCAATAGGAAACATATCCAGAACTCCCTATCTATCATTGGCTTCTTCCAGCACTTTCATTCATCCTATAAGTAGGTTAAACCTGCTTCCAGAGCCAGAAAAGACCTTGCAGATAGAGAGTCATGTGTATTATTCATAGTCAGCAGCCTTGGTATATAAAGGTAAGGACTGGAGAGATGGAGGCAAACTCCAGCAGCACACACAACATAACCCTAATAAGTAGGTGGTGTTAGTCCCATTTTAGAGAAAAATATTAAGACTCAGAGAGGATAAAGTCACTTGTTCAAATGATAGAACTGGATTAAAATCAGGTTTATTGGGGGGAAAAGGCATACAAATTGCCAACAAATATATTTTTTAAATGCTCGATGTCACTAATCATCAGGGAAATGCAAATCAAAGACACAGTGAGATACTACCTCCCACCTGTCAAGTTGGCGATTGTCTAAAAAAAACAAAAGACATGTGTTGGCAAGAATATGAAGAAATTAAAACACTAGCACATTATTGGTGGGAATGCAAAATGGGTGTGACCACTGTGGAACAGAATAGAGGTTCTTCAAAACACTGCCATATGATACTGCAATCCCATTTCTGAGTATTTATCCAAAAGAACTGAAATCAGGATCTCATAGGGATATTAGCAATTCTATGTTCATTGCAGAACTATTCAGAATAGCCAAGATGTGAAAATAACCTAAATGTCTATCTACAGATGAATGGATAAAGAAACTGTGGCATACATATACAATGGAATACTGTTCAGCCTTTAAAAAAGGAAGAAAATTCCCCAATTTGCAACAATATGGATGAATCTTAAGGTCGTGATATTAAGTGAAATAAGCCAGTCACAGAAGAACAAATGCTGCATCATTCCACTTACATGAGGTATCTAAAACAGTCAAATTTGTAGACTCAAAGAGTGTAAGGGTGCTTGTCAGAGGCTAGGGAGAGGGTTAATGGAGAGTTTCTTTGCTTCTTATTTACCTTTGACAAATAAAAATGATATATATTTAAGGTACACAATATGATGTTTTGATACATGTATACATTGTGATATGATTACCACAATCAAATAAATTAGCATATCCATCACCTCACATAGTTACCATTTGCATGGAGGAAGAACATGAGATCTATTTTCTTAGCAAATTTTTAATATATATTGCATTAATATTAAATATAGTCATCATGCTGTATATTAGATCTCCAGAACTTATTCATCTTATAACTGAAAGTCTATATACCCTTTATCATTATCTCCCCTTTTCCCCCACCCCATCCTCAGGTAACCATTCTTCTGCTCTCTGTTATTATCATTGTGACTTTTCTAATTTCTTTAGATTCCGAATTGAAGTGAGATCACATGATATTTGTCTTTCTGTGTCTGGCTTATTTTACTTAGCTTAATATCCTCCAAGTTTAACCATGTTGTCCCAAATGGCAGAATTTCCTTGTTTGTTAAGGTTGAATAATATTCCATTATATATATATATATATATATATATATATATATATACATACACACTGACTTTTCTTTGTCATCTGTTGGCTGACACATCCATTATTTTCATTCCTTGGCTGTAATGCTGCAATGAGTGTGGGAGTACAGTATTTCTTTGCGATTGTGATTTTATTTCCTTCGAATATATACCCAGAAGTGGAATTGCTGGGTCATATGGTAGTTCTATTTTTAATTTTTAGAGGAACCTTTCCACAGTGGCTGCACCAATTTATATTCCCACCAAAAGTACCCAAGGGTTCCAACTTTTCCACATCCTTGCCTATACTTGTTATCTCTTGTGCTTTTTATAATGACCATCCTAACAGGTATGAGGTGATATCTCATTGTGGTCTTGATTTGCACGAAATGGGGAGTTCCTGCTCTGGCCAGTGTGGCTCAGTTGTTAGAGTGTCTGCCTTTGCACCGAAGAGTCACAGGTTCAATTCCTGGTCAAGGGCATGTGCCTGGGTTGCAGGTTCCATCCCCAACCCCAGTTAGGGTGTGTGCAGGAGGCAACCAACCAATGTGTCTCTTTCACATTGATGTTTCTCTCTCTTTCCCTCCCTCCTTTCCTTCCGCTTTCTCTAAAAACCAATGGGAAAAAATACACCCGAGTGAGGATTCGCCAAAAAAAAAAAAAAAAGAAAAGAAAAGAAAGAAATGGGGAGTTTCTACTCAATAGGTATAAAGTTTCAGTTGAGCAAGATGAATAAGCTCTGGAGATCTGCTGTACAACACTGTGCCCAGAGTCAGCAATACTATGTTAACACTTAAAATTTTGTTAAGAGGATAGATCTCGTATTAAGTATTTTTTCCACAATAAAATTTTTAAAAATCAAGTCTGTCTGACTTGTCACATTCTTACCCACTTCACATGCTGCTACCCAGGTAGGTGGCTCCAACAGTCACCCTCTTAGCTCACACACACCTGGACACCTAGCACTTTCATCTGCCTCAGTCCTGATACCACAAACAACTTCATCTGCCTTCCTACAGACCACAGAGCAAGTTCATACTCTTTATTCAGGCGTTCAACTCCACTTATAACTGTCCTTCTGGCAACCTTTGTCCTTCTTGCCCCAGCCCTGAACTACACCTACTTGATCCAACTCAAAGGCCACCATTTCTTTTTCAATAAAAAATTCACTGCGCACCTATTCTGTGTAAAACACTAAGTGGCCCCTTGTTTCCTCCTCTGTAAGATGGGGGTAATCATAGGGTTGTTAAAAGAATTAAACAAGAAAGTATAAAATGCTTAGCACAAAGTATATGCTGAATCGATCTGAATCTGTATTAGAAGTTCAACCAAGAGTCATTGCTTTATCCTCAGAGCCCAGGGTCCACCTGTAAGAGCCATGTAGTACTTGTCACAAACTCCCAGGTACTGGACATGACTTTCTTCGTCCCTGTACCCCTCACGCCCACTCTGAAGGGCCTTGAGACTATGACCTGTATGGTCTGAGGTGGCAGGAAGAGCCTTGGATTTAGAGTAAGTCCAAATCTGCTCTCTGCCAATTCCTGGTTATATGACCTTGACCATGTCATCAATCCATACCCAGACCTCATTTTTGTCATCACGAAAGTGAGCAGTAGTAAGAGTTAAAGGCTCTATAACCAATTTTTAATGAACAATCAGTTTCTTTCTAGTCTAACTAAATCCTTTCTAACTAACTCGTGTGTGTGTGTGTGTGTGTGTGTCTGTGTGTGTGTGTGTGAATAATGCAGACACCAGAGTTAGAAAGAGATGATTTGAATCCAGACCCAACCACTTACCAGCTGTTTGAGTACTCTCTTCCATTTCAATGAGCCTGTTTTCTCATCTGCCAAACAGAGTGAGAATACCAACAGCACCATAGAGTTCGTATGAGGTTAAATGAGATATTTAAAGCACTTGGCACCATGCCTGGCACATAATAAAATTCTAGTACACGCCAACTATTACCATAGTCATTATTATTACTGTGCCATCATTATCAGAATTCTTTGAATATGGAATGTACTTAAGAACAATTTGATGAATGAATGAATGCTGAGAAAAGAACACCATTAGCTAAGTCCTGGCAGTGCCTGGATTTAATAATTCTTCATACGGAAGTTCTCCACTGAGGAAACAGAAAGCCTTGCAATTAAGACAACTGAAAAAGAACAGAACAGGCTTGGCCAAATTGCATGAGACCAGTCATGTATGAAATGCCTCAGAACATCTGATGGGGCCAGTACAGATTAGCCTCAGTCAAAATCAAGACCGTGAGACTGGCCCAGGGGCCTGGAATCTCCTGAGGCCAGTTTTTCCTGGGATCTGGAGGTCCAGGTTCCCACCCTCATCTCTCAGTAATGGGACAGCAATGGGAGGTGTGAGCATCCAGGGATGGGATAGGTCTCTACTATGCCCTCAGGTGGGGAGAGTAGAGGGGCCCTGACTCTTCTAAAGAGGCCTTGGGCAAGAAGGGCAGGTGAGGAACTTTATTAAAATGAAAACAGAGAAGAGGTCAAATCCAAAGCGAATCTGCTGCTTTTTTTTCAAATGCAGATTCTGATTATCTGTCAGGGTAGGGTTGATGTTTATAATTTAAACAAGGTACCTCAAGAAATGCAGACCCTGCTGATCCGCTGGCCACATGGAGTCTCCAAAAAGGGTAGTGATGTGCCCAGGCTCACAGGTGAGCTAGTGACAGATTCCAAGACTAGAATACAAGTTCTCCATGCCTCCCAATCTAGTGCACTTTTCTGTTGTAACTAAAATTGTTATCACCTGGGAGAACAAGATCTGTCACATTCTCCAGTAGAGAAAACCCTCTTCCTACTGATACTTTTGGAGAATCAACTTTCCCCATCTATTCTCATGTAGCTCAAGTGGGGTCAACCTCCTCTCCTGCTCTAAGGATATGCACATGACCAGCCTGGCCAATAAGTGTACTCCATTCCTTGACCACAGTGATTGGCTCAGTTATGGGCACATAATCCAGAGGAGTCCAATCAGAGTTAGCCCTGGGACTTTTGATGGAGCTTCCAGGAAGGAAACTGGACTCTAGTTGCTCTGAGTCATTAAACTGCCACATTGGAAGTGGGGTTGAGTAGATAGTCCCTGAGAATGAAGCCAGTACAGAGAGGAACCAAGCAGAGACATGAGAGAGACTGATTTCCAAGCTAGAAGACGATTCCTGGTATTTTCAGTTACATCCCCCACCATGTCTGACTTTGTACAGCTGCCATCAGTCAATTATAACAACGGCAAAACTGGACATTTTGTATTGAGATTTAGACTTTACAAATGTTCATTTGCATTATGACATGTCATCCTCAAAGCACCTTTACGAGGTAAACAGGCCACAGGCTGTTTTCCACATTTTTAGGAATGAGATACCAGGGCTCGGAGGGGAGCAGTGCCTTGCAGAAGGCCACACAGGAGAGAAACAGTGAGTCTAATCTTATGACTCCAGTTCAGAGCACTTGCCTACCTCCTCTCCCCTGCCTCAACCTAGGAGATATGTCCATCTCACCCTTAACACTCAACAGGGATGCGTTTGAGGGGTTGGCTCCAGCTCCAAGTTTCATTGCAAGAAGAGCTGCACATCCCCAAATGCCCATTTCCTCTCCTTCCAGGGAGCAAAGGGGCATGAGCACACAGGAGATCCTGGAAGATTTACTGAATTACAGGACAATGGGATCAAAGTAAATGCTACAAAGACAGAGACCAGGGTCAACGCTGGAACAAATTAACCTTCACTGCTCAAGTCCGGAAAGGGGAGTGAAGTTAAAAAACAACAACAAGTTAATAAAAAGAACCCAGGGCTCCATAAAGGCAAGAGCCCTGATTTACACCCACCACCACGCTCAAGTTCAACCAACTGTAGGTGGCCAAAGTCTCTCCAGACCTCTCCTTGCTTCTCACACCTCCCCACCTTGGAATCAGGCCCTCTGGCTACGATCTCTCTCAATCGTGTCCCCATGGAAGATGCTCGGGTCTCGTCCCTTTTCCAATTAGGTACTTAATACAACTTAGATCCTGGTGCCACCACATAATAATTTACACGGAACACTTAATTAGCTTCTTAGATAAAAATAACATGTAATTTGTTTGTAATTATATGTTTCCACAACTGCTGAAAGCAACTCATTATAGGAATTTGGTACACTTAGGATAGATTACCTTAATTCTATTTTCTGTTTATCCAATTATATCTGTCTGTCTTAGTTGTATTGTAAATTGCGTTGGGCTGGCAACAATGATTAGAAAGCTGTTGTTCCTTCAGGTTGTGTGGTTGACTTGCAAGTCCCCGGTGTCAGATCCAGGCACTGACAGTCTCCGTCAACATGGTGAAACAAGACCCTTCATGCAAGCCAAGGAGAAAGTTGGCAGAACCTTCTGCCAAAGGCCTCCTTAGCATGGTGAGCTCCAAAGTGAGGGTACATGAATATGTTCTCCTTCAAAGCTTTGAAAAATTCAGTAGCTACTCTAACATATATGAGAAAAAATATAAATAGCATATCCAAACCATAATTTCAAGCAAATTGCTATCAGAATGAAGCTGGAATACATATTTATGTTTTAAAACATTGAGTCAATTTGTGGGTAATTGGTGATAGTAAGGAATTAGTATTTTTTTAAAGGTAATCACAAAATTATGTTTATATTCAGTAAATGGAGCCATTATCTTTTAAAATGGCTACTGAAATTTTATAATAAAATAATATAATCCCTGGAACTTGCTTTAAAATGACAGATGGTGGGTATGAAAGAGGAGGGAATATTAAGAAAATAAGATGGACCATGAGTTGAAGCTGGGTTAAGGGTCTATGAGGGTTCATTACATTTTTCTCTCTACTCGTGTATGTTTGATAATTTCTATAAAAATAAATAATTTTTTAAATTGAGTCCATTTGAAGAACAGATTGGTTAGATAATAATGCAGAACAGAGGTTGGCATACTTTTCTCTAAAGGCCAAATAGTAGACATTTTGGGGGCCCATATGGTCTCTGTGGCAGCTACTCAATTCTACTTTTATACCACGAAGGTAGTCACAGACAGTATGTACACAAATGGCTACAGTTCTGTCCTGAATGGGTATAGTTTGGTTCCAATAAAACTTTATTTACAAAAAGAGGGAGTAGCCCACCATTTGCAGACTTTTGAGGTCAGTAATATGGCAAAACCCAAGAAGGTGGTATAGGAAAGAAGTGAAAGAGGGAGAAAGTACTCAATTCTTGGATCCCTGAGGCTCTTTTCTTTAAAATAATAAGTTTTTATCAATTCAGAGAGGCAACTGCTAGCCAGGCCCTATGCTAGGCAGAGACACAGATTAAAGGAAAATGGGGAGAAGGTGGAAACAAGAAGCATATCCAGTCATCCGTTCATTCAACAACATTTTATAAAACCCCTAATAGGAGGATATGTCAGTTGCTTCAGGGATGGTGTGAGGGGAGGTGCTTCATCTATTTCTTGTCATATCCAGCTCCTGCTAAGACCAGTTCACACACCTACACCGCCCTCTTTGTGCTTAACTAGTGTGAGAATAAGGGCCACCCCTCACTGATATATTGGTAGAGCTATTTCAGAGTGAAGTTCATATTATTATTGTTCTGACTCTGCAAGTCCACTCATCTTTGGGTTTCCATCTAGAGTTGAAGACAGGAGCTGGGGAAGTGACTCCAAGCGATCTCTAGCCACTATCCTGAATACTAGAACCCACACTTGAAATCAAGAGTTTCCCCATCCCTGTTGTCCACTTGCTTTTGGAGAAACTACATGACAGTGACATTCCCAAGCTGCTGAAGGAGACATAAGACAAGAGATCTCCATAGTCCAGAAACTATGAGAAATGACAGCTGGGTGTGGTTGTCCCCATAATGACAGCTACACAACCCTCCTAAGTGCAACTGTAAATCCTGGATCCCCAGCAAAAATCAGGCATGCTGAACCCTTCCCTGGAGACTACTCTTCTTTCCCCCTTGAGTCACCCAGGTATGATATGGCTTTGTCATCAGATAATCAAACCACTCACTCAATAAAATACTTATTTGAGTTTTTAACATGCACCAGGCACAGTATTGGAAACCAGAGAGACTACGATGAGTATTTTAGTCCCTAGGAGCTTACATCATAATTCAGTGGTTCTCAACTAGGAGCATCCCTAGAAGATATGTGGAAATTTCTGAAGATAGTTTTGGTTATCACAACTGGTGGGAGGATGGGGGGTGCTACTGTCATCTAATGGGTAGAGGCCAAGGATTCTTCTCAACATTCTATGGTATACAGGATGGTCCTACAGCAAAAAAAAAAAAAAAAAAGTATCCAACTCAAAATATAAAAGGACCAAGGCTGAGAAACCCTGCTCTCATAGAAGACATAGGTTTTAAACAAATGGCTGTGTGAAAGATGCAATTATAGAAGTGTGTGCAGGTGCAACTGTAGCAAAAGGAAGAGATCAACTCTGAAATACAAATATAGCTTCTACCTCAAAAGCAGAAACAAGCCGGCAGGTGGCTCCACTGGTTGGAGCATCAGCCCATACACCAAAAAGGTTGCGGGTTTGATTCCAGTCAGAACACATACCTAGGCTGTGGGTTTTCTATCCCCAGTTGGGGCGCCTATGGGAGGCAACAGATCAATGTTTCCCTCTCTCTCTCTCTCTCTCTCAAATCAATAAACATAACCTTGGGTGAGGATACAAAAAACATTTTTTTTAAACAGAAACAAAAACCATTATTTGACTCCATGCACCCCTCTACACAATTTTCCATTTCTCTGTTCCCTTTTATAGCAAAAAAGACCTCAGAGCTGTCTTTAGCAACAGCCCCCACTTCATTACCTTTTTCTCCTCTGTCATCTCCAGTCCCGTCTGATCACTGCCACACTGTGGAAAGGCCCTTGTTAAGGTCTCTGCAGTCTCCATGTTGTCAGATCCACTGGCCAATTCTCAGTCCTCATCCTACTGAACATCTGACACTGTGGCTCCCTCCTTTCCTTGACTTGCCTTCCTGGACACCACATTACTCTGGTTTTCTGCTACCCTACTGGCTGCTGCCTCTCGGCCTCCTTGCTGATTCTTCCCCCTCCTC
Source organism: Molossus molossus (assembly GCF_014108415.1). Taxonomy (NCBI): domain Eukaryota; kingdom Metazoa; phylum Chordata; class Mammalia; order Chiroptera; family Molossidae; genus Molossus; species Molossus molossus. The sequence continues at coordinate 112,484,827 of NW_023425366.1, read as the reverse complement.
CTGCCCTCTCAATATTGGGGGTGTCGAGGAGTTGGCAAACTACAGCCCATGGCCTAATCCAGTGCACCACCCAGTTGTTGTTTTTAATTTTTTTTTTCTGTATTGATTTTTTAGAGATAGAGGAACAGAGAGGGAGAGAGAGATGAAAACATCAATGAGAGAGAACATCGACTGGCCGCCTCTTGTATGCCCCCCAACAGGGGATTTGGCCCACAACCTGGACATGTGCCCTGACCGGGAATCAAACTGGCGACCTCTTGGTGCATGGGTTGATGCTCAACCACCGAGCCACACCAGCCGGGCATCACTCAGTTTTTGTAAATAAAGTTTCATTAGAACCCAGCCATGCCCACTTATTTGCGTATTGTCTAGACTGCTTTCTCTCTACAATGGCAGAGTTGAGTCATTGCTACAGCGATCACAAGACCTACGGCGCTGAAAATATTGTTTATCTGGCCCTTATGGAAAAGTATGCTGAACTCTGACCAAGATTCTTAATTAACCATTCTTTTTTGTTTAAATTGACTTCGTTTTTAAATGAATTTTTATCACAGAAATACTACAATAAAAATACACAAGAGCAGAGAGCTCTGTGACATGAAGTACCACATAAATGTAGGCAGCAGCATCTACAGCCCAGGCTCCTCCTGAGTCCCAGATTCGGATATCCAGCCAACTAATTTGACATCTATCTCCACTTGGATGTGAAATGACATGTTAACACAGTCAAAGCAGCGCTAGAGAAACCCCACTGTTCTGCACCTCACCCATCCCTAGTACTCTATCTCTTATAGCTTAATCTGCTTTATTTCCTTGCCTGGCATGTGTGGCTACTGGAATTTATCTTACATGGTTATTCATACTTTTATTACCTACCTTCCCTGCCAGAAAGCACATTCCCTGTTGGCAGGGACCTTATCTATCTTGTTTCTTGCTGCATCTTGTTGCCTTGAACATGCCTGGCACGTAGTAGGTGTTCAAATGTCTGTTGGACGTTATATATGTTGAATGAACTCTGCTTGAGAAGTCAAAGAAAGCCTCCAAGTAGCTGGGGCCTGAACAGTGAAGAAATGTATGTTAATTTCTTTAACAGCATGGCAACCAGAATGCCTTTGGGGAATCCTCACTCTCCTCCTCTACCATCTTGGTGAATCTATTAAATGCCCTCCCCTGGTCAAGATCTGAGACACAGGGTGTAAGCTGGGTCCGACAGCCTTTTTAATTTTGAGCAGCATGTCTCCAGATCCTGCCAAGAACACCAAGAAGTTTCTGATCCCTGAACTCCAGGAGTTGTCTCAGCCCTATCCCTTCAGAGTCTCCGTTTTATGAACTCCCCTCTCTTTTCCTAACCAGAGAATGTGTCTGGTGCTTATCAATGAAGACCTGTTCCTGACTTTTCCAGGTGGGTGGGGAGGGGCATTCTAGACATAGGTAACAAATTTTACAAGGCACTGAAGCGTGACCCAAGAAGAAATGATGGGGCATGAAAATAAAACGTTTCTTCAAGTTACAGACATATCTCCCCAAAATTCTGGAACTCCCTAGGTACTCAATTCATAAGTTGCAAAGATATTTTTCTAGAGCATCTCTTACCCACAGAAAAACAGAGCATTTTCTTCAAGATCAATGCTTGGCCAATATCATCAGCCTCCATTTTTGCATCAAGATGGACAACTGAATGTTTCCTCCCACCTTGGTCATAATTATTACAACAGCCATTGCCATCTTGTGTTTGTCCAATAATTTCACTTTCATGTCCATTGACATGAAAAGCCTCTGAGTTTGAGATATTAAAGGCTCCTCAGGTGGAAATACCAACCTGTTAAAAGCAAAATTACCCCTCAAAGTCACCAAGACTGTCCGGCCTCTGTCTGACCCTCGATCCTTCTCATCAGACACTCAGCTTTTTGTAGCTGCAGGTGAGACATTCATTCAAACCAGCAGGAAGATAAATGCTGAGCCTGCACACTCAGTACTTTGTGCTGACTTAGCATCATGCCAATGGGGATGCGGAACATGTCACTCATTCTGGGGAGTCACAGTGTGTCTGAGCGAGCCTGTCTCAGACACCTTCTCCACTGCAGTGGCTGCCGGGGAAGCCAGTGCAAAGGGTGGTCTGAACAAGAGGGGACCATAGGACTGAGCACACTGTTACCAGGAAATCAAGACACCTGGCAGATCCAAGAACATGACTGGTGCCATTTCCATTTGCCCCAAATTAGCATCAAAGTCAAGAGGAGTTAGAGTTAAAATGCAAACACCTCAAGCTCCAACCACAACTATCTACATATGGTTCTCAATACACACCGTGTACTTGGCCATCTATGTGTTTATTCATACTGTTGTCCTTGGCTAAATAAGCCAAGGGAAATTGCTTATTTTCATCAAAGTTAGCATTTAATATGGACATCATTATGGTTAAAAGCCATGGATCGCATGTGGCAATCTTCCCCCCCACTCCACTATTGAAATCCTACTTATCCATCAAGCCTGTCCTTTCTCCCTACCAGTACTCACTCTGATGTAGTTCATTTTACTGTGGCCTCAGCTAATTGATCTCTAGTTTTATCACCTTTCTTAGCTTGGTGTTCAGTCCACCACTGTCTTTACCAGATAAATTCTCTCTTCCTCTAGTCAAATTCATTTCACCTTCTTAACAGTCAATGGTGCTGAAGTCGGAGCTCTGTCCAAACCACACCTTAAAAGATACATAGCGTTCCCTTGCTTCAGCCAACCAGTCCACAAGTATCGGATGTATTGGTCATCCATCACTTGCCAGGCACCATTCAAGGTGCTGGGGATACTCAGTGATGGCAACAGACATGCCTCTGCCCCCTTTGAGTGTCCCAAGGAATCTGGACAGTGATGAAGTCATTCCAAGTATAGTAAACCATCAGGTAAACACCTGGGTAAATACTTGTTTTCCTTTTTACATGCAGTTTGTAAATATTATGTGATTAGAGTGAGTTTACATGTTTCTGTCTTGTTTCTTGGCTAGAATATAAGATCCTTGAGGGGAAAGCTCTCAAAGGACAGGTCAAAATAACCATGTAACCAGAGATAAGTTCAGTAACTGATTTTAAGTCCTTTAATTGAGGGACCCCACTATCAAACAATCTTGTTTGGACTGCTTAGATATGATCTAGTGCTACATATGTACATTTAATGATATCTATTACTTGGACACTAGAATAGAAAGATACCACAAATGCAGAAAGTCCTGGAATTCAAGATATTCATTCAACAAACACTGCCTGGTTGCTCACTCAATACCAAACGCTGTGCTGAATGCTGAAGGATCAGGATCTTTGCACGGAGGATCAGGCAGGGGCTCTGCACACTGGCAGGTCAGGATCTCTGCATGTTTTATTTCCTCCACTTGGAATGCCCCTCCCCCATTCCACATGGCTCCTTTCCTCTCTCATTAAGGTGTCTGCTCACTTGTCCTCTCTGATATGAGAGGACATTAACACTGTTTATCAACCACGCCAGTTCCCTCTCTTTCCAGGCACAAGGCAAGAGAGCACTTTCCTCTCTCCTTGAGTTAGTTGTGGCTAACCAAATGCGAGCTGAAGGCTTAAGGAACCAGTATATGACTCATCACACCCCTTTCTTCACCCTGCCATGACAACCGGCCATGCTCCATGTGACACAGGCCCCGTTCACCTGAGTCCTTAAGTAAAGAGAAGTAGAGCAGAGCTCCTAAATGACCCCGGCTGGATATGTTGCATTAATGAGAAATAAGCGTTTATTGTTAAAAACCATTAAGATACAGGAACCATTATTTCTGTAGAATAACTCAATTCAACCTAGCTAACGTAGCTTTACTGAAAACCCTATGCAAAAGGACATCACCTACCACTCTCAATCTTACTCTGCTTTTATCTTAGCACTTAATACAATATAAGATTACAAATTTGTCATAAGTTCATATTTTGCCCCCATCCCATTGAATGTAAGCTCCATGAGGGAAGGAACTTTTTCTGGTTGCTCAGGTCCCAGTGCCTTCAACAGTATGCCTGGACACAGTACGCACAATTCATTTTTATGGAATGACTCAATGAAGTAATGAAGAGAAAAAAATAAAATACAGTTCCTAGACTCAACAAGAATATCCTCAACAGAAGCTAGAAAAGCACAAGAAAGGTACCTAATCCCATGGTGGGGGAGCAGGGGGCGATGGCACAAGTTCTCCCACAGTGCATGACTTCCGAGATGAGTTTTGAGGGATACAAGAGAGGCAAGAGAAGCAGCACAGATAAGGACCAGAAAATATGAAAGAAGCCAGGCGTATTGCACCGAAGCAACCAGAACAGTGTTTTTTTTGTTATATTTTATCAAGCCAACAAGAACAAGAATTGGACTTCCGATCAAGATGGCAGCGTAGGTAAACGCGGTATCGCGTCCTCCCACAACCACATCAAAGTTACAACTAAACTACAGAACAACCATCATTCAAAACCACCTGAAATCAAGCTGAATGAAAGTCCTACAACTACGGAATTATAGAAGCAGCTACATAAAGACTGACAGGAGGGGCAGAGGTGGAGGGGCTGGTCCCACACCCACGTGTGGCACATAAAAATCAGGAGGACATCTCGGCTGGGAAGGTCCTCCCTGAGGACTGAGGGGTCCCCGTCTCACACCAGGTGCCCCGCTCAGGGTTTCAGGGCCAAGAAGAGAAGTGCCCATAACTTCTGACTGGAAAAACCAGGGGGAACTGAGGTTCAGGGAGGCTGAGGTGGCTGGAGCCCCAGGCAGCTCCTCTTAAAGGGCCCACACACAGACTTATCAGACTCACTCCCTCTAAGCTTGGAGGGGAGGCAGCTTGAGGGGCGCCAGAGACATATAGGGAAGAACTGAACTGTTTGGCATTGGATTGAGGGCTGGAGAGGGGGGTTTTCTCTGGGACAAATGTGCTGGCAGAGGCCTTTATTCCTTTGGTGAGCCCTTCCCTGGGACGGCAGACAGCCGCCATATCTGGGACTCCAGCAACCTGGCTCACACTGGTAGCCCCACCCTGGTGATTCCCTGAGGCCCCGCCCCACCCAACTTTCAGGCCCACCCAAGCTGTTGCCAGTTGCTTCACCATAGGATTGGCCCGTCTTGGATCCTGCTTCAGGTTTTCCTAAATTCTTTCCAACAAGCAGCATCTGGTCTCAGCTAGCTCCATACCTCTTGTTAAGTAATACAGAGAAACAAACACAGAGAGGCAGCCAAAATGAGGAGACAAAGACACAGTTCCCAAATGAAAGAACAGAACAAAACCCCAGGAAAAGAACTAAGTGAAATGGAAATAAGCAAGCTTACAGATGCTGAGTTCAAAATACTGCTAATAAGCATGCTCAATGAACTTAGTGAGAACCTCCATGAACTTAGTGAGGGCCTCAAGAGCATAAAAAAGGAACAGTCAGAAATGAAGGATGCACAGTCAGAAATGAAGGAGGCACTAACTGAAATAAAGAATAATTTACACATATTCAATAGTAGAGTAGGTAAAGCCAAGAAGCAAACCATCGATTTGAAATATAAGGAAGCAAAAAACACCCAATCAGAACAGCAAAAAGAAAAAAGAATTTTAAAAAATGAGGATAGTGTAAGGAGCCTCTGGGACAACGTCAAGCGTGCCAACATTTGCATCTTGGGGGTGCCAGAGCAGAAGAGAGAGAACAAGAAGTCGAAAACCTATTTGAAACAATAATGGCAGAAAACTTTCCTAACTTGGTGAAGGAAACAGACATACAAGTCCAGGAAGCACAGAGAGTCCCAAACAAGATGAACCCCAAGAGGCTCACACCAAGACAAATCATCATCAAAATGCAAAAGGTTCAAGACAAAGAGAGAATCTTAAAAGCAGCAAGAAAAAAAGCAGTTAGTTACATACAAAGAAGTTCCCATAAGACTGTCAGCTGATTTCTCAAAAGAAACTTTGCAGGCCAGAAGGGAGTGGCAAGAAATATTCAAAGTGATGAAAAGCAAGAACCTACAACCAAGGTTACTCTATCCTGCAAAGCTGTCGTTTAGAATCGATGGCCATATAAAGAGTTTCCCAGACAAGAAAAAGTTAAAGGAGTTCATCACTACCAAACCGTTATTATATGAAATGATGAAGGGTCTTTTTGAAGAAAAAGATAAAATATACGAACAAACAAAATGGCAATGAATACATATCTATCAACAATTGAATCTACAAACAAAATGAACAGGCAGAACAGAAACATTCTCATAGATAAAGAGAACATTTTGTTGGTTGCCAGATGGGAGGAGGGTTGGGAGAATGGGTTAAAAAGGTGAAAGGATTAAGAAGTACAAATTGGTTGCTAGACTGACAAACCTCAAAGGGAAGGGGTTTGGGGTGGGAAGAAATAAACCAAGGAACTTATATGCATAACCAGTGGACACAGACAGCAGTGTGGGAAAAGGAAGGAGGGGGGCAGGAGTGGGGAGAAAGGGGTCAATGGGGGGGAATGAAGAACATCTGTAATACATTCAACAATAAAATTTTTTTAAAAGAACAAGAATTGTATAAAAAAACAAACAGAGTTTTGTGATCAAAATTACTTAGTAAATAGTTTAAATACAGTTTAAAAAATGTCTGTAGTGCAGGACTTTTCAGAGTCTTGAATGAGCTAATATGTATTATAAATATCCAAGGTTTTCATAATGTTCAACATCTTCCTAATTTATTTCAGCTTAAACCCCTCTGGCGGGAACACCTCCCAGGACTAGTATTCTTCAGAACTTTCTTAGGGAAATGCAGGACTAGAGCAAATTGTGAAAGGGGCAGAGAATTGAGTAGAGGCTGAAGAGGTAGACAGGGGTCAGAAATCATGGCAAGAGAATCTGTGTGGCCAGCAGCTTACATTTTATCTGAAGGCAGTGTGATTTAAGTGATGAGTGTGCAGTGCAGAACAGTTTTATCACCATCCCCATCACAGAAACAGGATGTCCTTGCTGGTCCTTTCAACAGCACCAGTAATCACCATCTGATGGGCCAGGAGACCTACAGACTTGGACTCTGGAAGGAGGATACCTGAGGTTCAGCAAGTCCCTGAACCTCTCTGAGCCACATCTGCTTGATGGCCCACATTAAATGCATCCTTTTTATGGCCTCTATCAGTTAATATGTTCACTAATGTGACTTTGATACTATCAATGATTATGATGTTGGGTATAAAGGGCTAAGGTACCATCCTTTCCACTGAAAGAATTCGAAGGCACCTTGGAGCCCTTGACATTCATTCAAAAGAAGAGGAGAAAGTAAATAATCATGCAGAAAATCCATTTAAGTGGAAGAAGGACAATAAGAGTAAGGATCTAGCCCAGCCAGTGTGGCTCAGTGGTTGAGTGTCAACCCATGCACCAAGAGGTTGCTGGTTCGATTCCTGATCAGGGTATATGCCCAGGTTGTGGGCCAAATCCCCAGTGGGGAGCATGCAGGAGGCAGCCAATTGATGTTCTTTCTCATCAATGTTTCTATCTTTCTCTCCCTCACCCTTCTTTTCTCTCTAAAAGTAATAGAGAAAAAAAAAAAAAAGAGTAATGAGAATGGCCTTGAAGCCATCAGAATGCTCAGCTTTCTGCTCCACCTCTGCACCTGTCCACAGACCTGTCTCCTTTCTCCCCGGAAAACTTCTGCCCCCTACAGTGATTTTCAAGACTCTTGCTACCCTTGCTCCTCCCAAATCTTCTGATGTAAAGAGCAAGACGGAAGGAATCATGTCACAAGACTGAAATGCCTGCTCATCACGTATGGTCAGCTGTGTAGCAGAATATAAATTTAAAACACCTAAATAATTAAACTGTCACTTCCTATTAGAGGAAGCATATTCAAAGGGGAAACTAACAAGAGAAGAAAAATAAGGAAAGACAATATGTTTGACAGAACCAGTGAAACTACGGCCTTCTCCACTCCCGCTCTTCGATGACAAGGTGGTCTCTCCCACAGGCAGGCACAGGTCTGCTCTCTCAACGCACACCTACTAGGCACTGAGGAGTGAGAAGATGACATGTCTACAGCAAAGATCAAGAACAGGAATACGTCCCATCGTGTGGGAGGCAGGGAAGGCAACTGCTTCAGACCTAAGAAATGGAAAAGGCACCTTGGAGTCCTTGACATTCATTCAAAAGTTCAAATGCTTAAGACAAAGTAGGACTAGCAATGACAGATCTTGCACTTGTATTTCTTTTTAAGGTTTCCTGGGTTCTGTATGCTTCCGTTGATCTTCTTAAGAACTGTGAGCGTTAGATCAACCAAGATGGTCAACACAGGTGACGATGAAGGTGGAAGAGAAGACTCACTGACAGAATCAGAACTGTGGGGCACGTGGAAGAAACAGCGAGCTCTCTGATTCACTTGCTGGGTCAACAGAGGAGACAGAAAGCGCTGGGTGGTGATAGGGAACAGATTGTGGTGATCCTTGGGTACCTGGCTAAGAGTTGAGATTTTGCCCTGAAAATAATGGAGATATCACCAAAGCTTTAAGAGTGGGGAATAAGCCCAGCCAGTGCGGCTCAATGGTTAAGCGTCGACCCCATGCACCAAGCGGTCGCCAGTTTGATTACAGGTCAGGGCACATGCCCAGGTTATGGGCCTGGTCCCCAGTGGGGGGCATGCAGGAGGCAGCCAGTGGATGTTCTCTCTCATCTATGTTTCTCTCTCTCTTTCTTTCTCTTTCTTCCTCTCTCTCTAATCAATAAAAAATAAATAAATAAATAAATAAATAAATAAATAAATAAATAAATAAGAGTGGGGAGTAGTCCTGACCAATTTGGCTCAGCGGTTAGAGCATCGGCCTGCAGACCTAAGGATCAAGGGTTCAACTCCTGGTCAGGGACACGTTCCTGGGTTGCAGGTTTCATCCCAGGCCCCAGTTGAGGTCATGTGGGAGGCAGCCAATCAATGTGTTTTTCTCACATCCATGTTTCTCTCCCTCCCTCCGTCCCTTCCACTCCATCTAAAATTCATTGGGGGGAAAAAAGAGCAGGGAGTAATATGCTCAAAGCTCCCCTTCGGTGGTGTGCGCTGTGGTTGATGGTGAGCATTTGGGCAGGGAAGTTAGAAGACTGGAGTCAGAGTCCAAGTGAAAGGTGGTGAGGACTGGGTGACGGAGAGAAAAGAGGCCACCACAAGTTGGGTGGTGGAAGGATGAACACACAGTGCCAGATGTGGACCGGAGACAGCTGTGTCTTACCTAGACGAGGCAGTAACTGGCATCAAAGCATGCAGGCCGCAGCCCTGACTCTCTTTTAACCCTTCTGATTCATTAATGAGAAAGTCTCATTTTGGTGCTAATAGATCTTCAACACCTTTCTAACACTTGGTAATCAGCTTTTTTTTTTCCATTTTAATTTTTTATTCATTAATTTGTTTTTGTTACAGATCTTTCTCATTTTTCCCCCATTGACACCCTCCTCCCCTTCCCCCCCACCCCCTCCCCAGCTTTGTTGTCTATGTTCATTGGTCTTGCATACATGCATGTAAATTCTGTGGTTTATCTCTTCTGAAGCTTGTCAGTTTGTACCCCCCTCCTCTGAGGCTTGTCAGTCTGTACCCCACCTCTATGTCTCTGGGTTAATTTCGTTCAGCAGTTTGTTTAGTTCATTATATTCCACAAATAAGTGAGGTCATGTGATATTTGTCTTTCTCTGTTTGGCTTGTTTTGCTTAGCATAATACTCTCCAGGTCCTTCCATGTCATCTCAAAGGATAAGATATGTTTCTTTCTTACAGCTGCCATTAACAAATCATCAAACAACAAGTGTTGGCAAGGGTGTGGAGAAAAGGGGACTCTAGTACACTGCTGGTGGGAATGCAGACTGGTGCAGCCACTGTGGAAAACAACATGGTGTTACCTCAAAAAGTTAAAAATTGAACTGCCATTTGACCCAGTGATCCCACTTCTGGGAATATACCCCAAGAAGCCTGAAACGCCAATCAGAAAGAATATATGTTCATAGCAGCACTATTTCCAAGAGCTAAGATCTGGAAACAGCCCAAGTGTCCATCAGTAGACGAGTGGATTAAAAAGCTGTGGTACATGTACACAATAGAATACTATGCAGCAGTAATCTGCTTTTTTAAGGAGAGTGTAATACGCTAAGCCTTTGTAGAAAAGAGCAGTAGTTGCTTTTTCTTTTGAGGTTTTTATTTTTTAATTTGTGTGATTGTGTTTGTTCTTTAGTTTACTATCGCCATCTACTTATAGCAAAGGAAAATGGATTCTATTTTTGGTACATTTTAATTCCTTTTGACAGGGAAGAGTACTGAAGTTCAGATTAAACCCCAGGTCTGCCTACCTCAAAGTTCCAAATTTTTCCAACCCAACCTGCTCTTCTCATTGCATAGAACTCACCAAAGGAAGGAAAGATGTTAAAGCTGGACAAGCAATTAGCCCAACCTTCTCACATGCAAATAAGAAAACTGAGGTCCAGAGTCTGCCCAGCCTGCCTACCACACTCACCCTAGTAACGTGTTGAAGTTAAACTCGTTAGCACAATCCTGCTGTGCCCCTCTAGTGAGATGGTTATGATGGCCCCTGTGGTTGGCTAAACCATGGCCCCCAAGGTGCCCAGGTTCTAATCCCTAGGGTTTGTAAATCTTACTTTAAATGGCCACAGGAATTGTGCAGATGTGATTAAATTAAGGATCTTGAGATAGGGAGATGGTCCTGGCTGTTTGGGTAGAGCCTGAATTCCTAGGGCCCTTACAGGAGGTGTGGAAACTGAAGGAAGATGCTACACGGCTGGGACTGAAGTTGGAGGCCAGGGTGAGAGCCAAGGAATGCCGCCCTGGAAGCTGCTCAAGACGAGGAAACAGATTCTCTCCGACAGCCTCCAGAGGGAGCGTGGCCTCGCCACCGACACCCTGATTTTGGCACAGTGAACCTGAATTCGGATTTCTGCCCTCCGGAGCTGCAAGAGAGTGAAAGTGTGTTACTTTCAGACACCAAGCTGTGGCAATTTGTTATGGCAGCTACGGGAAATGAATACGGTCCTGGACCTAGCCCTTTCTACTGATCTGCTGTCTTACTTACATGTCTACTGGGCACCTACCCTGCCCAGAACCGGATGCTAGAAAGAGGGAAAGATGAAGTCACAAGTGTAAGTGGGATACAGTCTCCACAAACTACGTGAGCAGGAACACACACCCCGCAGGGGAGTGGGCCATGGGCAGACGAGCCGTGAATGGGAATGGACTTGAGCAAGCCTCTGTCTGGCTCCAAACTTCTGCCCCAGCCAGGACACCAGACGTGGCTTCAGGAGCACGAGAAGGCTGTGTGAAGGCAGACTTCATTAAAATGTACGTTGTAGACGGGATTCCTGATAGTGGCCAGGATCAGAGATCCATCTAGATCTCTCATGTGGTCACTGTGTGGCTGATGATTCACATTTTTGTTACAGCTGCTTAGAGGCAGACAGAGGTATAGTCGGGGAGCAGAGCCTTTCCTGGTACAGCTGAACCTACGATTTGGCCGCTTTGATGAATTCTTCCAATTCATTGCACTAACCCAAATCAATTCTAAGCATTACCAGATTCGTTTGAGAAATAAAACTTGATCTCAATGTATTTTGGAGAAATGCCCCCAATTAACAGAAAGCTCGTTTATTGATTAGTTCTTCTTTTCTCTTTCCCGGGTATCTTGAATTTCTGGACCCTTTCTCATCCAGGTCCAAGAGCGATGGGGAAACTGTTCGAGAAGAATGTGGTGAGGCACATTCATTGTTCAGATGACTCCCTGTACGGCCATGTGTGAGCCACATGAATCATCCTTCTGAAAGAATATGAAGTGCCTATGGGCACAGGCGCCTGTGCCCGTGGCAATCTGCTCGGTGCCCTTACTCAACCTGCCACAGCGTCCCTGCACCGCCAGAGAGGCCAACGAAGGCTGTTCACATCCTCACACACCAAGTCCCGATTGGTCTTGACACCAGCCCTCAAGTAGGGAACAGATTCCACTTGGTGCTGCCTAGATAAACAACAGGAACATTAGCTGACACTTGTCTACTTACAGCTTTGAAGGTTTTGTGAAACGTGGGACCCAAAGTGCAATAAAGACTTCACTTATGGCCCTGGCCGGTTTGGCTCAGCGGTTAGAGCGTCGGCCTACGGTCCTGAGAGACCCGGGTTCGGTTCCCGCTAAGGGCGCGTACCTCGGTTGCAGTTTGTCCCCGGCCCTGGTCGGTTGTGCGGGTGGCAGCCACTCGATGTGTTCCTTTCACATCGATGTTTCTCTCTCCCTCCCACTCTACCTGAACAAAAAATGGAAAAATGTCCTCGGGTGAGGATTAAAAAAAAAAAAAAAAAAAGACTTCACTTATGAAGCAACTACCATGTAGAAGGTACCACACAGTGATCCGACTTCAAAACCTAGAGCTGTGGTTTTCCACCAGGACACATGTGTCCCCAGAGAACACTGAGCAGTGTCCGGAGACATTACGTATGGTCACAACTGTGGATGTGGTGATGCTACTGGAATCTAGTGGGTAAAAGCCAGGGATGCTACTAACCATCCTCCCTGCACAGGACAGCTCCACCACAAAGAATTGCCCAGCCAATACGCCAGTAGTGCCAAGTTCGAGAAACCATGCCCAGGAGCCAAACTAGCTGGGTTCAAATCCGCTCTACCACTTACCACCTGTGTGAATTCAGACATATATCTTAAGTTCTCTGGGCCTCAGTTTCTTCATCTGTAAAGTGGGGATAATAATGAAACCTACTTCATCATGCTGTTGGGAAATGAGACATGGTGATACGTAGATTATATTAGTATTCCAACAGTGCTCGCTACTCAGTATGCTCTATGTGCCAAGCAGTGTGCTATGTATACACTTTTCACAGATAATTACTGATCTTTACCGCACCCTTGCAAGATTGACATTACTACTAACCCACTTTATTTCTTTTTAAATATATTTTTTATTGATTTTAGAGACAGAGTAGGGGAGAGGGAGAGAAAGAGAAAGAACTATTGATGAGAGAGAACATTGATTGGCTGCCTCCTGCATGCCCCCACACACACTGGGGACTGGGCCCACAACCTGGGCATGTGCCCTGACAGGGAATCAAACCAGCGACCTCTTGGCGTGTGGGTTGATGCTCAACCACTGAGCCACACCGGCTGGGCCTATTAACCCATTTTATAGATAAGGAAGTTGAGGCTCAGAATGGTTACATGGTATGCCCAAGGACACAGAGCTAGTAAGTTTGAGTTGTCTGGATTCACAGCACACACTCTCCTAGGGTTCTCAAACAGAGGCATACATGGCCCAGAAATACACATGTGCCGAGAATAAACAGGGTAGAACTTCCCAGAGCATGACTTTTGCTGCCTATTTGGTGAAGGGAAAAGTTGGCACATCTATCTTTCAAGTCACTTTGAAATTATGTTGGCCTTAAATCCAACCTAGTTACAGCATGCGATGGTATGCAGATGCAGCATGAATGCTCAAGGTAAAGCAGAGTGAAGGCCACGTGGGCACCGCCTGCCCAGCAGCGCGTCGACCAGGCTTCCTGGGGTGGTTTCCTAAGGCTGCTGTAACAAACTACCATAAACGGAGTGGTTGGAAGCAACACTGAGTTGCTGTCTTACAGATCCAGAGGTCCAAAGCCTGAGATGGGTATCACTGGACTAAAATCAAGGCGTCACTGGGTTGCATTCCCTCTGGCGGCTCCAGGAAGGGTCTGCTTCCTGGCCCCCAGCTGCTCGAGGTGGCCTGAATTCCTGGGCTTGTGGCCCCTTTTTCCATCTTCAAAGGAAATTACTCCGATCTCTGCTTCTGTAATCACATCTCCTTCTCGGACTCTCACCCCGCTGTCTCCCTCTCATAATGATCCTGGTGATTACATGTCGAAGATCCTTAACTTCATCATATTTGCAAAGTCCCTTTTGCCATATAAAGTGACATACTCACAGGACTCCAGGGATTAGGACATCTTCAGGGGGTCACTCTCCTGTCTACCACATCCACTCAGGCTATTTGAGCAAAGTGTTTAGGAGACACTGAAGCTGAAAGTCCTGTGTGTTTGGGGAAGGATTCCAAGTCAAGGACCCGGAGCCTCCATGTGTGCCCCGGCGGAACGGAAACCCCAGCCGGAGAGGAGAACGGTCAGTATCCCAGCGCTCGGGGTGTGAGTTCTGCGCTGGGGCATCTGAGCTCCCTCCCAGCAGCAGCCGAAGAGCGCTAGGCAGGTTTGCGATGAAGCTTGAAGTACCTCCCAACCTCAGCATGAGTCTGCTGGGGCTGCCATGACAAAGCACCACAGCCCGGGGGTGGGGACACACAACAGAAACTTATTTTCTCACAGTTCTGGAGGCGACAGGTCTGAGACCGAGACCAAGGTGCCAGCAGGTTTGGCTCCTTCTGAGGCCTCTCTCCTTGGCTTAGAGCTGTCTTCTCCCTGTGTCTGCACAGGGTTGATCTCTTGGTGGGCATCTGTGCCCTAATCTCTTCTTATAAGGACAGCAGCCATATTGTACTAGGGCTCATTTTAATCTACATTATGATCTCATTTTATCTTAATCATCTCTTTAAAGACCCTATCTCCAAACAGTCATATTCCGAGGTACTGGGGTGGGGGGGACTTCAACATATGACTTTTAGGGGGGAAAAATTCAGCCCACAACCCTCCAACACATCCCAGGTCCCTCCTACCCTCTGATGAAGCCAGAGACACGCCTCTTTCCCCTGGAAACCATTAGGACTTGAGAAGCTTGTGTACCAGGGGACGAGCAGTTAGGAAAGGAGAATTTCCCATTCTGGAGGAGGGAGGAAGCCACAAGTTCTACAAGCAAACCAAGGACCTGATCCCCCTAAGGTGCATCCATGGCCATCTTTGAAAATTGATCTTTAGCAAAGCTAATTTAGGCTGTAGAGTACTTCCAGCAAGGTACAAGATTATTTCTATGCTTCCACAAATGACCACATCACGCCCCCAAACCAGAGACTGAAACAGGCCCTTTCATTGAACCCCAGTGAAAACAGGAGTTGCTTGGGAAGCTCCGGCCCCGGAAGACAAGGAGCACAGGGGTGGGGAGCAGGTGATGGAAGCAAAGGCTGGCTCCAGCCCCCAAGCTTGCCTCTTTCCACAGGAGGAGGGAGGCAGGCCTGCCCAGGGTGGCTGGAACAGTAACCACAGGAGGGAAGGGAAAAGTACTAGCCTCAGAGGTGGGAATAGAAAGAAGCACATTTCGCCCTGGCCGGTTTGGCTCAGCGGTTAGAGCGTCGGCCTGCGGTCCTGAGAGACCCGGGTTCGGTTCCCGCTAAGGGCGCGTACCTCGGTTGCAGTTTGTCCCCGGCCCTGGTCGGTTGTGCGGGTGGCAGCCACTCGATGTGTCCCTTTCACATCGATGTTTCTCTCTCTCTCTCTCTCTCTCTCTCTCTCTGTTCCTCTCTCTCCCTCCCACTCTACCTGAACAAAAAATGGAAAAATGTCCTCGGGTGAGGATAAAAAAAAAAAAAAAGAAAGAAAGAAGCACATTTCTATCCCCCGTTTAGGAAAAGGAGCTTTGAAATATTCTCAGCCCCACCTCCTCACGTCAGGGTGTGGCTGACACATGGCAGAGGAAACAGCCATCCTCTGTGCTGTCCTGGACAGGTCATTGAGAAACTCACTGCATGCACTTTGGCATAAAAGAAATGCAATCTCACTAATATTTTAGTCTGACATCCAGCTGACATACACAGATACAACCTTTCTGATTATTAGTATACTGAAATGCTTTAGTTTCTATTTTGAATAGCCACGGCCTCCAGGACCTTCAGGGACGTCTGCCACTCTGCCCCTCCCTCGGGAACAGCCCTGCCTTCCCACAACCAGCCACTGGAGGATTAATGCCTGACACCACTGGGGCTCTGGGATCTTACGAAGGGGGTGTCTGCTCTGGTTGGTCCGTAATATCTTAGCTCAGGCTGCGATAACAGAATACCCTAGACTGGGTGCCTTCTAAACAACAGAAATTTATTTCTCATGGTTCTGGAGGCTGAGGAGTCCAAGGTCAAGGCTCCGGCAGATTCGGTGGCTGGTGAGGACCCACTCCCTGGTTCACAGATGGACGTCTTCTCTGTGTCTTTACACGGTAGAAGGAGTGAGGGAGCTCTGTGGGGTCTCTTCATAAGGGCACTATCCCATTGATGAGGGCTCCACCCTCATGACCTGATCACCTCCTAAAGGCCCTACCTCTTAACACCATCACATTGGGGGTCACGGACTCAGCATATGCATTTAGGGGGGCACAAACATTTAGTCCATAACAGTGGGTATGCAGTAATAAAGACTGGAAGACCCCCCACACATCTGTTAATATCCACCCAAAGTCCCTCCTACTTGTGTTTGCAACTCATTTGTCTGGCCCACCCCCACCACAGGAAAGGAGAACAGCTATTCCTTGCCACCCACGCAATAGCCCTCTCGATCTCAAAGCAGTCACTGGGACCTCCTCAGCCCACCTTTAATTTTCTAGAGAAAGAAACAAATGATGGTTTTACATCCCTACCGTTCACCACAAAACCCACCACATGAGTGCCTCTCAGGCCCACTAAGACATGGTTCTCTACCACCTCCTGCCCAATCATAGTAGTCAAGTCCCACGAAATTACTTTCTGCTGGGAAATGTTACATCTTAAAGCAATTCTCGAAGTAACATGGATACAGACACAACGGTAGAGCGATGATGCCTGGTGACTAAGAATGAATAATCACAGAACTCCCTGCCAGGCTTCAAAATATTTATTTTTTAGAAATTCAAATGATATCATTGTATTTTATATTGGAATCCACCATTTTTTGAGGTTTTCCATTCACACAATGAGAAATCTCAAAGAGGTTAAGCTGTGCAACACCTAGAGAGCAAAGAAGTGTGACTCAAAATATATCTCACAGCAGCTGCCATAAAATAGATGCAAATTAGAGCGATGAGATGACAGAAAAATTTTGTTTCACATGCTGGTGAGAGTTAGGTGACAGAGATACCGCTATTGGAAGTGTTCAGTGGTCCAATCTTTCTGGAAACCAATTAGAAGTATGTGTCAAGAACCTTAAAATTCGCCCTGACTGGTGTAGCTCAGGGTTAGGCATCATCCCGTGCACCGATGCCTGGTGATGAAGGGTCTCAGGTTCGATTCCTGATCAGGGCACATGTCCAAGTTTCAGGCTTGATCCCCAGTAGGGGGCATGCAGGAGGCAGCCGATCGATGTTGCACTCATCCATGTTTCTTTCTCTCCCTCCTCGCTCTCCCTCTCTGTCTCTCTTTCTCTCCCTTCCTCTCACTCTAAAAATCAATAAAAATATTTTTTAAAAAGAACCTTAAAATTCTTTATGTACAGTGGCCCAGTAAATTTAGCCACAGGGTTCAAATAAAAACCAACAATCTTTAATGCAGACATTTCATGATGAATGATGTCTGTGGAGGTGTTATTTTTAATAGCAGCAAATGTGAAGCCATCTAAATTATCAAGTAAATAATGATGTGTCTATAGCATAGAAAATGCAGCAGAAAAAAATGCTTGCAAATAATTTGTAATGATCCTGATAAAATGTTAAGTAAATTAAAAGTTATAAATGAAATTATATAATCAATAGTATATATGTTTTTGCATATAAGGTATAGAAAAGACTAGTAGGAAAATAACAAAATGCCACTAGCAGCTGTCTGTGGATGGTGAGATCAAAGGTGATTTTTATTTTCTTTATACTTCTCTGAGTGTCTCTAATCCTCTAATGTGCATGCATGAGAGGACTTTTATATTAGCTGAAGTTATTTTTTTTAACAGTCCTTAAAATCCTTACCTTTTTGTGATATATACTGATATATTTATACTATACATATTTATCCTGATATATTAATAGATGAAATATAATGATGTCCTGGATTTGCTATAAAATGATCCCGTGGTGAGGGGGTAAGGACAGTGGTAAAGCGACAGATAAAACAAGAATGGTCACATGTTAATGACTGTCGAAGCTGGGTGATGGATACACAAGGGCTCATCATATATTATTCTATCTACTTTTTAATTTTTTTAATCCTCACCCAAGGACATTTTTCCATTTATTTTCAGACAGAGTTGGAGGAGAGATAGAGAGTGAGAGAGAAACATCGACATGAGAGAGACACATCAATTGGTTGCCTCCCACATGACCCCGACCAAGGCCAAAGACCTAACCATGTGATGAAGGCATGTGTCCTTGACCAGAATCGAACCCACGACTCTTTGGTCTTTGGGCCAACATTCTAACCAATGAGCCAAACCAGCCAGGGCCTATTCTCTCTATTTTTTTTTTTCTTTTTTATCCTCACCCGAGGACACCCTTCCATTTTTTGTTCAGGTAGAGTGGGAGGGAGAGAGAGAAACAGAGAGAGAGAGAGAAACATCGATGCGAAAGGAACACATCAAGTGGCTGCCACCCGCACGACTGACCAGAGCCGGGGACAAAATGCACCCTTAGCGGGAACCGAATCCGGGTCTCTCAGGACCGCAGGCCAACGCTCCAACTGCTGAGCCAAACCGGCCAGGGCCTCTCTATTTTTTTATGTGCTGGAAATTTTCCATAATAAAAGTATTTCTTTGAATGTCACCAAGTAGCTTAAAAAAATAAAAAATAAGAAAACACAAAGTACCAATTAACCAAGACAAAACCAACAGCGATTCACTAAAGGTAATTTGACCATGGAGCTCAGTCTCCACTCAAAGCCTGTCACTTCCCAGATCCCACTGGGGGAAAGCCATGCCCGTCACCTGGCACCAGGGCCACCGCAGGCCTCTCGTTCTGTGCCACTCCACACCCTCTTCCTGTGGTTTTGGCCTCTTCACCCATGTAAACCAACACTACATTCCCTCAGCCCTACAGATATCTTAGCTCAAAAACAATTCACCTGGTGAATATGTGTGTGTTTTCAGCCCAAGTACTACAGATAAGCAAGGCAATATGGATTTCAAATGCCACTCAGTCTTTCTGGCTCGAGTTTTCTCATTTGGAAGAGACGAGAGCGCGCAGGAGACATTTAGCCGTTTGTGACAACAAAACAGAAATCAGCAAAAGGCTCAGTGTTATTATTGTGAAACCTGCTGTCCAGAGGAAAATTCAGGAGCTGTCAAAACAATACCAAGTCTGGCAGCCTTGAGGAGCCTGTTCCGAGGAGGGAAAGGCCCAGGTTGTAAACTGGCGTCTGGTCCTCCCTGGGCCAATGTCCCTGGCTCTGTGCTAGATGCAGCCTCGGGGCAGGCTCGTGGAAGGCCGGCTTCTTCTGGATCAGGAGTTCTTGAACTCAACTCTAGAGCACAGCCCTGTAGGGCATCTCCTCTGACAAACTCCCCACCCTCAGGCCCCCAGATGAGGTACCCTCCTCTATATTCCCACAGCCCTCCAAACCTCCCCAGATGTAGGTGCATCACTCTGAGGCCAGTCTCCAGCTAGATTCTGAGTTACATTAAAGCAAATAATTTGATCACATATATAACTACCGAACATTTTGGCCCAGGATACAGACTCAATCAATGTTTGAAGAATGAATACATTAATAAACCAATAAATTAATGAATTCTAAGCAGGTCTACGAATGGGGTTCAGAAGATCTGTGAGCCCCTAAAACATCACATGATATTGAATGCATGCTTATGAAGGTGGATTCCTCTGGGAGGGTCCATTACTTTTATTAGTGTATAAAGTGATTATGACTATCCCCCAAATCACCCCAAATTATCTTAAATTCCTCAGGCAAGTATGTGGGTCTAGCTTTGAGGTACCAGTGATCTTCAGAAGGGATCTTATATTCTAAAATGAGTTTTTATTTTGCTTTGGGAAAACAGGCACAGTTGGGGAGAACAGAAAATCATGCACCTCTTTCAGGTCAGTGAGATTTAAAAGAAGAAAAAATACCAACTTCAACATAAATCACAAATGGAAACAAACTATCCTTCCAATTTCATTGTTTTCTTTGAATGGGTAACATGCTCACCTCCTGTGGAAAAGAACACGTGTCTGAGGATTTGCTGTGCATTAATTGAGCAAATATTCTTTCTCTGAATGCTGTAGGCTATTATTTGGTGGTTGTTTTTTTTTTTTTTTACTCCGCACATGATTACCTCTTTCTCATAAATAAATCATTAGAAAGAACATATCCATTTCCCTCATATGGAACACTATAAAATCTGAATGGAAAGACAAAGGACTTGGAAAGCAATTTCGGGTTTTGCTTTTCCCTGGAAGGTGTGAGGTGGAAATTAGGGAAAGTAGATAAACACAGAATAGTCCCCAGAGCAGTTTCTGCCATAAACAAATGTTCAAAACACAGGGGAGTAGAAGAGACAAAAAAGGAATAATTTGACAACTGAAAAATCAGAGCGGGTTCAGGCTACCTCTTTAGAATACAAAAGTATTACTACAGTAAAATGTGCAAAAAAATGTGAATGTACTTTTAATAAGTAAGCATGATGAACTGGATGCAACCGCAAATACTTCTCATTTGGAGATCGTTGGCAATTATTCTAAACGTCGTCTCCTGGAGATGTCTTCTCAGCCAAAAACACTTCCACTAGTAAATATGATGCCGGATGACCTACTTATGTTTATATTTATATATGTGTGTGAGAGTTGATATATACATAGGTCTTGTGCTTTTCAAATATCATCTACCCTTCAGGATGATGTAAAGTCCTTTGGGGATTTGAGGCGATGATGCAGGGCTCATAAATTCCTCCCCCATGCCAGGCAAATTTAAACTGAATTACTCATACACTTGCAGTTTAAAGTGAGGATGTTGGTTTTCAGCCAAATCTAAGAGCCTAAAGTACCAGGGCTTGGAGACTTACAAAAAAATTTTTTTTTTCCTCAAGGATTCGAGATGTGCAGAGTCTCTGCATTAAATAGGACCTCACAGGTGGCCCAGTCCCTTCTTGCCAATGGGATCCCAGCTTCTCCAACCTGTTCCTGACAGATGGGCAGTCACTCATAGCTCAGCCACATCTGACAGATATTTATTATTCTGTGAAACATCACAATTTTCTATTAGAGACTGAATTGCCAAAGCTTATTTCCAGTATCGAGCTGAAACTTTACTCCTTATAATTTCATCCTCTGGCCTCACTTCTGTCCCCAGAACAAAAAATTATTAAGACTAAACCTTCTACCCCTATTAGCCTATGAGTGGCTGAACATAGCTCTCATATTCTCTCTCTGAGCTTTCTCTTCTCTGGGCTAAACTTACCTAAATATGTCTTCTGAGACTCTCATCATACGTCATTTAGATCCTACCCAATCCTGGAGGCCCTTCTCTTGGACACACTGCAGTTTTTGTTGATGTTTGTTTGTTTAAATCCTCACCCAAGGATGTTTTTCCATTTATCTTCAGATAGAGTAGGGGAGGGGGGAGAGAGAGAGAAACATCAACACAAGAGACACATCGATTGGCTGCCTCCCGAAGGACCCCAACCAGGGCCAGGGACGAACCACAACCAAGGTACATGACCTTGATGGGAATCGAAGCTGCGACTCTTTGGTCCACAGGCTGATGCTCTAAGCCAAACCGGCCAGGGCCACACTGCAGTTTTTCAACATCCATCTTTAAATCTTACCTCACTGCCCCCACAAGAACTAAGTCAAGTACACAGGTAGTGTTGCTGAAGACATCTTCCACTGTACCACTTGGCCATCACTTCTACGCCCTAACAGAAGCAAATTTTGCTTCAGTGGCAATTATCCATCTTGGAGAAGTCTCCTGATTGTTATTCTCTACCAGTGATGTTCAAGGGGTGGCATGTGACCCGTTTCTGGCCAATGAATGTAAAGGAAATCTACTCTAATGAAAGGATAGAGGACCGAGAAGAAAGCTTCTTTTCTATCCCCTTTTCTTCCTGTTTTGAATGCTGGCCTGTGAAGATGTGATGGCCGGAAAGAAGCAGCCATCTAGTGACCAATATAAACCAGCAGCTGAGGAAGGCAAAACAAAAGAATAAAAAGGATCTGAGTCCTTGATGGGTTACTGAGTCACTGCATCAGACCTGGGGCCCCTTGTTAAACAGCAAAACTACATAGCTTAACGCTTTAAGCCACTGTTGGTCCAATATCCTGTTATTTGCAGCTGGAAGCACTTACCTCAATATAAAAGGTACAAGGGAGTTATCACCACTCTGGATTTGGACATTATCTTTCTAGAAATGCGGACTTCACTCTTTTAAGAGCTATATCACTACTTAGAATCTGAGGAGCATCTGCTCAATGCAAAACAATAAGCAAATAATAAACACAACCCCTGTGACTGGGGTTCACAACCTCAAATGCCTGAGGAGACTGTGCAGTTAACATAAATCTGTGAATCTGGCTGGATGTGAAATAGCAGCAAGTGAAGAGGCTTCACGTGAACTTGACAATGCATCCCTCATCTAGGCATTAAAATTCATGCATTTTATTTTATTTATAATTTTTCTTTATTGATTTTAGAGAGAGAGAGGAAGGGAGAGGGAGAAAGAGATAGAAACATCAATGAGAGAGAACATCGATTGGCTGCCTCCTGCATGCTCCCCCCACTGGAGATCAGACCCACAACCTGGGCATGTGTCCTGACTGGGAATCGAACCGGTGACCTCTTGGTGCATGGGTCGATGCTCAACCACTGAGCCACAGCGCCTGGGCAAAAATTCAAGCATTTTAAATACTCTGGTGGTAAATAAAATACTAAAGCACCTATGAGCCAGATTCAGGAAGCAGTTCACCAGTTCATGACCCTTGCAAAAATCATTCTCAGGTGAGTTGTAAAACCACATCTCCCCCTTCCTGCAAGAGTGTAAATTCTTCCTAAACCCTCAGTGCAGTCTGTAGTAGGAGTTCATCACTTCAATCTGAAAAGGAAGTTTTGAATTCTAATTCCACTATCCAACATCTTAATCATTTTAGCGATGACAACCAAACTATTAATATCAAAATCTGTTGTCTCTTTTGACTCCAAGCCCCTTCCCTAAACCAAGGGCATCAGAATGATTAACCTGAAAGGGTAATAAAATAAGAGCAGAAGAATAATCCCCCAAAGACCGGGATTCTGGTTGCGTGACTAAACAAACCACTGCAAAGATCAGGACCTTTATTTTCTCATCTGTACTTCGAGATTCTTGAACCTGGGGCTGCCAGGTTCCCCCCGCCATCACTGAGTTACTTAATCCTTGGCAGAGATCAAATGAAAACTATATATGTCCACACCCTAAAGCCCTAAGCCCAGTGCAAACATACGATGCAATCGGAGGTATTTGCTGCAAAGGTCACTGAGGCAACTCTTTCCTTACAGACACTTCTACATTAGCCATAATTAATCTACAGTTTGCCAGGATAAAGCTCATGGCAAGTCCAAAGAACTCAAAGGAAGCTTGTGGTTGTCCCAGTTAAGAAAATATGAGTCACTTTATGTGGGACTCTCCACTGCTAAGGGTTCTGTGGAATTTAGCCCCAGTTTCTTGAAGGGGATTTCCTCCTCACCATCATTTTTTTTTCTGGTTATTAAAAAGTGCGTGTACATTGGAGAAAAATAGAAACTACAGAATACAGACACAGTACATAGCATTTCTGTGACAAGTATTTATTATTATAAGTCAAGCCCTGAGCTACATACTTTGTATTCATTATCTCATTTAACTCACACAACTCTGTGAAATGGGTGCAATTATTGTTCCCATTTTAAAGATGAAGACACCAAGGCTCAGAGCCATTAAGGAACTTCCCCATGATCATCACCCAGCCGGAAGTGATGGAGTCTGAATTTAAACCCAGACACTCTAACTTGAGATCCAACTTATTAACCATGCTATAACGACATTTTTTTTAATTTAAAAAAAAATTCAAACAGCTATCAGTTTACCACCTGAAGACAACCACTGCTCATATTTAGGTACATTTCTTGCCAGCTTTTTCTTGAAGGCCATACATTTTTCAGAGCGGAAAGGGGACTTAGACATGATGTCACCCAAACCCTCGTTTCACAGGAGAGCCCAAGATACAGAGAGGCGAAGGGCCTTTCTAGAAGCCACACTGCCATCTGGAAATGGAATTTATATCCTCAGACTCTTTGTCTAAGGTTTTCTGGCATCTTCTGGCTCTAGTTGGTTGGTAGTGGCTTCCTGGGGTCCTGTGTTGAGAAGGACTGAAGGCCTGCGGGCCAAAAGGACAAAATGCTACAGAAGATTCATGATGGCGACAGTGGACACAGCAGCGTGGCCGTGTGCACACCTTGAATTCACCACCTACCATGGAGCAGCCCCTGGGAGGGGAGGGAATGCCCAGGCAAGGCCTCCTGACAGACAATAGCCATCTTCTTCACCTGCATCAAGGATCTCAAACCCAGTGCCCCCAGAACCAAGCCCATGACACCAATGAGTGGAGTGGGCAAGTTGAGGCCTAAAGACAGAAGGGAAAGAGCACCCCCCTGTCTGAGGGGGAGGGATGCTGTTTGTCTTCAGCCAGCCATTGCCACGAGAAAACCCTGGTGTGATCAGGCCTTCTGATTTTTTTCAAAGAAGCATGGAATTCGAATTTTTAAAAAATGGCATGTCTTTAAATGTTGACAACTAACACTAAAATGTTGGCAAGCAATTCAAATTTGAATAATAAAGAGAGGTGCTGGACAAATGAAACATACCAGTTAACAACTGGTTACTCTCCTTGGCAAGATGGCCTTAGCAGAAGCCACCAACTCTTACTACAAACCCGAAATTCTATTTGTCTCTTTTCCCTTCCTCCTCATCTCTCCTCCCTCATCTCCACCCCATCACTATACTTAGAGAAGCATTTTCCACCTGAGGCTACCAAAAAGAAGATGAGCACGCCCCCTCGAAATTCACCAGCCCATAGCTATTAAGGGTCCACGTGATTACCAATGGCCCCCAGGGGCCATTTGGAAAGTTAGTCATGCCTCTCAGTGATGCCTGTTGCTCTCCAATGACTTATGTGAGGAGGAGTGGGTGACTGCATTTGACATGCCTCATGGAGTAGGCTAAATATAGGCCTCCCCACTCAGGAACTACCTGACGCCTCTGGAGTAGGAGCTGAGTGAGCTCCACCAACATTCTGATGTGCATGTCTGCCCTTGCCATGAGCTTTCTGCATTTAAGGGAATAGCCTGTCTTTCACATCCAAACTCCAGTGCTGCCAGGCTACAGGGCACCAACTTCCCCCTCCTGCTGGTGAGCTGTTACTCAGCAGGGCTACATGGACTTTTGTATGGAACCCCCCAATTTCTGTTAATCCCCTAGATGGCTAGTAATTATCTTCCCACTGC
This sequence comes from Molossus molossus, assembly GCF_014108415.1. Lineage (NCBI taxonomy): Eukaryota > Metazoa > Chordata > Mammalia > Chiroptera > Molossidae > Molossus > Molossus molossus. Next base: position 112,459,568 of record NW_023425366.1, on the reverse strand, counting down.
AGAGAAGAGGAGACTTGGCACACACCTATGAGAGCAGGCAGCATTTAGGGAACAAACGCTGCATGGAAAGCCCTGAACTGTGCACAGTGTGGTGATTTCACCGGGAAACTGCAGCAAGTTGGCAACAGGACCAATGACTCCATTTGTTCAATCAACGAACATACACCAAGTAACAAATGCAAGGAGCAAGATCAGCACAAGGTGCCAGAAACAACACCCATGTGAACTAGAAATTAACCTTACCAGAGGTAGAAAAAAGAATAGTTAAAATAACTGTGGTACAAATAGAATACTCTGAAGCCACTTAAAATCATGTTTGAGAAGTCTACTTACTTAATGATAAGGGAAAATTCCAAGAGTGCATAATCAAATTTGAAAAAAAAAAAAAGCAGGTTGTGAAACATAACTGAGTCAAAATTAGAGTGAACACACTCAGTCACCGCCCTCTTTTGCTCCTAAAACATACAATTTATAGATAAATCTTTAGATATTTTCAATTTTACATAGCACTGCTTGGAAGTAAGAAAAGGGAATCACATATCAAAAATAGAGAGGATGCCCTAAAAATAAATGAATCAAAAGATGGGACTCTACAATTTTTTTTTTTTATCCTCACCCATGGACACTTTTGCATTTATCTTCAGATAGAGCGGGAGGCGGAGAGGGAGGAAGAGAGAGAGAGAAACATCGACATGAGAGAGACACATAGAGTGGTTGCCACTCATATGACCCCAACCGGGGCGGGGGACAAACTGCAACGGAGGTACGTGCCCTTAGCGGGAACCAAACCTGGGTTTCTCTGGTCCGTGGGCCAACGCTCTAACTGCTGAGCCAAACCGGCCAGAGCAGGACTCTACAATTTCATGTAGAAACCAAAGCCACATGGTCCATGGAGGGATGGGTCGATTATGAGCCACAGGAGCAGAAGTTCCAACATCCACCAGGGGATAAGGGACAGAACTGGACCCAGAACCATGTTGCTAGCTGTGAATGGGGTTGAAACATCTGCACCATCCACCATGAGTCATAGCCAAAAAGGATGCCCCTGTCTGTGTCAAGGATCCAAAATGAGCCCATGTAGATGAGACAGGGACCCAAGTCTGCACCCTAAGGTATGTGATAAGAGAGCTCTGATACGAGCTGTTGATATGGGGTCTGGTTTAAAACCACACACCCTTACAGATAGAGGGCAAAAGAATACATAAAACTGCCTAAAAATAAGTTACAAACAAAAATTAGAGAATCCATGAGTACATCCAATGATCAGACTCGCAAAATGGAAGAATTCATACCTAAAGAAACAAAGATGCTAGAGCAATCAGAGAAGGACTTTATGATAAGTATTTTTTAAATCCTCAAAGGGACAGAGGAGGGATTTACATCCACAAGGGAAGAAGAGTTTTTAATAAAACAAAAAAAGCAGGAAAGTATGAAAAAGACTAGTTATTTATCTAGGAAATAAACCATCGTGAAAATTAAAAACTTAACAGATAGGCAAAACAATAGACCAGACACAAATAAAAAGAGCTGGTTAACTGCAGTATAGAATTGAGGAAAGCCTCCCAAACATAGCACAGAGAAATAGAGAACTTGGGGGAGGGGTTTAAGATACACGGAGGATTGATGGAGAACCTACATGTGAAGAGAATAGAAATAATGTTGGAGAGGAACCATCTGACAGATAATGGCTGGGATTTTTTCCGGAATTAAAGAAAAAAACTTGATCTTCTGACAAAGAAAGCCCATAGAGTTCAAAGTACAGTAAACATAACCATATGGACGGAATAACCCTGAATTTATAACTATAAATAGAGTTTGAAAGAAAATAAACCCAAGTGTCAACAGTAGTTGCTCCTGATAAGATTCAGAGGGAGATTTTCATTTTCTTCTTTAAACTTTAATGGACTTTCTAGATACTCTACAATAAAAAGACGTTTTTATAAACTGTCTTTGGAGGAGTATTTGTTATTTCAAATACACATATACACATAAACACACTTTAAAAGAAAATCGGTCCTCAAGGAACTTACACTCTAGTAGAGGAGATGGTATGATAGAAGTAACATCTAAAACAAAACCCATGCATGAACCCACATGGACAGGTGGAGTTAACGTCTATGCCTTGGAGCAGTTAGAAATAGCGGCACAGGGAAGGGGGAGGTGTGGACAATGAGCAGAAACGTAAAGGTCTAGTGCATATGCTGGATTTACTAGGAGCCATTACTGCAACAGCACGTATTCCTTTCGGACGGAATCAAAAGGGCCAAACCAAAATGTGGTTAGAATTTATCTACACCAAGCATTATTCCCACCTCTAACTTAATTATATCTCAAGACCACCCACTGATAGAAGCAAAAAGTAACATCCTCACTGCAAATTCAATTAACACCACAAAAATCTGTCACTTGACACATTTCAATTATTATGAAATTTTGTTCTTTTTTCATGGGCCAAGGAGACTGAGGGAAAGGTAAAAATGGTAGGGAGGGGTATTCAATTTAACGGATAAACAAACTAAGTACTGTTATTATCCACAGGGGCACTATCATGTTACCAATTTAGAAGCGAAAATACAGTTATGTTCTGGGCTTTACCAAGTGAACATCATCATTAGGGGGAAATAGGCCTTGTCAGTTTGGGGAGATTCAGACTTTGGGGCCATAACACCACTGGCACACCCAACCAAGCAAGGTGGGGTTTCAGGCAACGTCCAGTGACTGCTTCATCGGAGCCCAACAAAATGCATTCAGCATTCAGCTCCAAAAGAAACAGGTGGCAAAGGCACTAGCCAACTTGTGTTACTAATGGAAAGAAGGGCTGTTCATATCCCATTCATTTTTGTTTTTTAACACATCTAGGTTTTCCAAAATACCACTCTTTAACCCACCCCTTCTCAACATCACCTCCACATCCCACACATTGGACCCAACATATACCCTAAGATTGTCTCCACTGATGTATTTGATTCCCTGACATCAAGACCAACTCAGAAAACCCCAACAGTGAGGAATATCCAGTTTCATCTCCCGTGTGCCATTTTCTGATTCCCTTTTCTCCTTTACTCTTTTTGTTTTTAATCCTCACTTGAGGATGAGTTTTTTTTATTGATTTTTAGACAGAGAGGAAGGGTGGGAGAGAGACAGAGAGAAACATCAATGTGAGAAAAAAACATCAGTCGGTTGCCTCCCCCACACGCCACCACTGGGATTGAACCTGCAACCTAGGCATGTGCCCTGCCTGAGAATCAAACCTGCAACCTTTTAGTATATGGGAAGATGCTCCAACCAACTGAGCCAGCCGGCCAGGGCATCCCTTTTCTTCTTTACTATTAAGTGAGGTCACACTCTTGTCCAATCCCCAGAAGGCAATTTTATTCCATAGGAGAGGAGGATGCTTCCTCCCATAGTCCTTGGACCTCTCAAAACTCCCTTTCTGATGCCCTGTTCAAGAGAGGAGCAACTGCTGCTGTGGTAAGTTAGGGCCTGGCATTCACAGGGGAGGGTCACTGCATATCAAGAGGGTGCTCAGCTATGAGCCCATTCTCTGTTCCTGCCGCCCTGCCTGCAGTCGGATGTATGAGTCAGGAGAAAGCCTGAACCACACACCTGCCAGCTCGGACACCTCAGCCTGAGCCTCAAGCCACCTTCTCCAGTTCAGCTTTTCCCAGATTTCTCCACTGCTTGTGCTGAACCCTAGTCAATCCAGAAATTTTACTTTCAATACGGCTACTGTTTTCTGTGTATTACTCCTTCGGTCAAAACTTCAGAAGGGAAGAGGGACTGGTGGTGATATTTAGATCCCAAAATCACACTCCGAATCCCTGCTGGAAACTGCTGTCCTCCCCCTTCCTAATGTCTTCATCAGAGGCTGATCACTCAGCTGGTTTCTCGATGCACCGCTCTCTAGGCACCTTTTCATGACCCAGTACTTTCCATAAAATAAAATTCTCGGACCCTCCTGAAGATGAGATGACAAAGATAGAGAACAGGCTTCACTTTGGTAGGATGTGAGATCACAGCTTGAGACCAAAAAAAAAAAAAAAGAGAGAGATGCAGTTCCATCACCCACTGTGTGGTCTTGGCCAAGTCTAACTACTTTATGCTTCAGTCACTTTACCTGAAAGTTACAAAATGCTCTTGCGGACTCTCAGCCCCCTCCAGTTCTGAAGTGGCCCATACATACATTGGTGGCAGGGCATATCTACTTCCTACTTTTTTCATCCCAGAAAAGAACCCCAAAGCTGAGAAGTGTCTGGGAAATGCTCACCCGCACATAGGAATTTTGCTAGCCTGCAAACCATTGAAAATGAATGTTTAATAAGATACTGCATCAGTTATGTACTTGGGCTGAATGTACTGCAGCCCAGGAGACCTGAAAGAATTAATACAGTTCCCAAAGGAGCCGGTGGGAATTGCTGAGGCAGAGACAGAATCTGATTTGATGAATACAGAACTGCTTTGAGCATCAGAAGGAAAGCGCTATGACAAATCTGCTCGCTCTGTTAGGATGTCTCCGGCTACCTAAGGAACACGCTTCAAGAAGGTCTCAGGACTGGAGACCATGGCGCACAAGTAAACTTACCCTGTCCTCCCCTTTCCGGCCCCCAATCCCTTGCTGGGGCTTAGACAGAGGTACAGGGCACCCACAATTCTAATTCTTCCTTTTTGTCTCACTCCCCTCTTTGCTTCTTCCTTTTGTCCTTCTGGCTGTTTCTGTCCTTCCACTTCTGCACAGTTCTCAAACCAGGCCCTCATAACATCTCACTCATATCTTTAAGTCTCTCTTCCCTCTTCTCCCAACCAACACTCCCATCTGGTCCACAGAAAGATCCTCCTTCTCATTCTAAGCCAAGAAATGTGGACACACCTTCCTTCATTTTGACACTCTCAGACTTCAGTGTCAAAACCCATCCTTGCAGGCCAACCCCTCCGTCAGAGGCCGGGGAAACCCTGCTAGCTCCACCCAGGACAAGCAGGGAAGGGTCGGCCTCCACGCTCAGGGTCTGCAGTCATTCTCTCCTCTCACACCCACTCCCTTAGAGGAACACTCTCATGCGGACTTTAGCCCAGGGCTTCTCAAATTTCCCACCCCTCTTGTTGCATTTCTCTACTCTTTTGTCTTTTACCTAAAAACTTTGCATTTTGTTCCACAACACACCCACGTTGATTTTTGAAACAGTTTTAGTCACCACAAGAGGGGGAAAAAAAAAAAGAGCATTTTCCACAAAACAACCTGGCAAAATTGATATAGGAATACAAGCCCATATTCCTAGGTGGCCCCAGGCTTGCATCTGTACACTACTTAGAAATCTCCAATCATCCCACCACACTATCCTACTTCTGAGTTTTCCGAGTTCTTCCTGGCACACCCAGAGCGCCTCTGAGTACCCCACTTTCAGACCCAAGACAAAAAAGTATTTCCATTCATTTCTGGTTTGGAGAGGTAGGACCTGGTTCTCACCAGGGTCAGTGACCACGACCCCCTTTCTCAGCAAGGCAGATACCAGGGACTCCCGAAGACCTTTGGTGGCTGTCCTACGACTGGCATATTCCGGAGTCCTGGCAGCCCATCACCTCCCGGCCTTACCTTGTCAGCCATGATCATAGATGCGCCCCCGTGGATGCCCAAGATGGGGATGAAAGTCTGTGAGGAGATAAAATCCAGCATCTGGGCCACGGCCTCCTGGTCGGTGTCGTCCCCAAACACGAGGCCGTGGATGCGCGCCCCGGACATGAGGTCGCACACATGTGTGATGAGGCTCTTGGGGTCGGTGCGATTCATCAGTAGTGCTACCACGTTCACGTCCAGGGGCAGCCCAGCCGCCTGCTCCGGGCCCCACAGGGTTCGCAGTTCACGCTCCGTCACGTCGTGGCTGTGACCCAGCAGCACCGCGATGTTCAGCGCCGGGGTACCCTTCTCCGCCGCCGCACCCTGCGCCGGACCGCGGCAGACCAGAAGCGCCGGCAGCACCAGCAGGGTCCAATAGCCCAGTCTGCCCATAGTCGCCACTTATGGTCTCTGCAAGGTGGAGAGGGAGAGTCGGCCGCGGTGAGCGAGGGTTCCAGACGAAAGAAATTGTTGACCCTGCCCCTTGCTCTACCAGCCAGGTAGAGAGCCCACCCGCAGCGCAAGCTGCCAGAGTCACCTACTTCATTCTCTATCCCCGACGCCATCCACGTCCCTAGACCCATCTCCAACTCGATGCAACTTCAATCAGAGCTTATTCTCCATCCCCGGCGGTAAATCCATCTTCGCCTCTACCCTTCTGCTCATCCCACTGTCTCCAGCCTCTTCTCCATGCCCGACTCTGCCCACATCTCCCACCGCATCCACCAAGTCAGCTGCAGACCCCCGCCCCTGAGCGTAGGTGCGCAGAGCAAACCTTCCACCCACTCCTCTCCCACGCCGGCTAGAGCGGACCAAGTTACGGACCCCGCCCCCTGCTCATAAGGAGCGAACTACAGACCAGCCTCGGAGTGCGGAGGCGGCACAGCGACAAGGCAATCCTGCTCCAGTACAGAGGCGGGTTGATTGACCCCGCCCCCTGCGAACGCGTGGGATGCTGCACAGACCTGGCTCTCCGCCGCACCCGCTGCAGACCCCGCTCCTCTCCTGCAGGGCACACCCCAAGCGCATGGGAGTGAGAACGCTCTCTCGTGCGCTCCAGGCTGCGGGGCGCCTGAGGGAACTTAGGGCCCGCCCCTCCTAGCACCAAGGGGCCCTGAAGAAAGTGGCCCCAGGACCCGGCCCCTACAAGCGCGCGCTCACACACGCGCGCTCACACACACATCCTCTTTCACGCGCGCCGTGTGCAATGCAGAATTTCGGAGAGGAGGCTCGTCCTGCCAAGGACTTGCGCATGGGAGCTGGCAAAAAACGTGCGTGGGGTTAAAGGTAGGCTCCCAAACAGCTCTCCGACCCACGTGAACTGTACAGCCCTTCCCCAGACTTTCCACTCTAGGTCCTGTTACCAAGTCTTAGGTGCACGTGGGCAGTGGGGCTCTACAAGCTCACAGGCATGAGCGCATTTCTGCGCACATCCGCAGGCCGCTGTAGTGGTGCCCACGGCCATCCGGAGTCCGCCCATGGGCTCAGGCGGTATACAAATATGCACCGCGCCAGGTGCACAGCCGCGCGTGCCTGCAAACACCAGCACAGTCGTGCACGCGTGCACAGGCGCGCGCCCCTCGGGCCGGGCGCTGCCAGAACCAGGGGAAGTTGGGGCGAACTCGCACCGACCTCAGCGCTCTACCAGAGAACACTGCGGTGTCGCAGCGCCCCCTGGTGCTCTTCCCTCGCCTAGCTACCGATGCTCCCTCTCCCGCTTTCTCTCTCCCTCTCTCCCTAGATCTTTCTCCCGCTCTGGCTCCGGTCGTCTTCCTTCTACCCATCCCGCCAAGCCCAGGTCTCCCGCTGGGACGTACCTGTAGCCGGAGAAGGTCGAGGATGCAGTGGGGCGCGCTGCGCGCACGAGCATCTCGGCCGCCTCAGCAGCCACCGGGTTTAGCGGGTTCCCGCATGCTGCGGCCCCCGCGCGCTCCCCTGGCTGTCCCGCGCTGTCCGCATCGCCCCCACGGGGGGCGGCTATCCCAGCCGGAGGCTCTGCAGCAGGGCTCTATGGGGACGGTGAAGAAACGGAGAGGCAGGGTCAGCCCACGGGTCGGGGGAGCGGGGCTGGTGGGGGACAGGGGGCGGTCAGGCCGCAATCTGCAATGTTCACAGCCCCTCTGTGCACACAAGGGGTTCGACCGGAGAGGGAAAGCTGAAGCTCCGTGACCGAGACGCCCCCAGACCGGTCCTATATGGAGAGCTCAGCTCCAGAGAGCACAGGAGAACCGGAGCCCCAGTTTGTCCACCCACGAGAAGCTAACTGGGCACCTCCACCCTCACCCCCTACCACCTCCCCAGCGCCGGCTGCTGGGAGTTGTACGGCCAGGAGCTGCTGAACGAGGGGGATAGGGAGAGAAAGAAAAGAAAAGGGAATGGGGGGGGGGGGGTGAGGGGGGTATAGCTGAGTTTCTGATGAGCCGGCAGGAGGAGAGGGGGAGGGAAAAGGACTCGTGCTCCCGCGGTCCCAGATCCCCGAGGGAGGTGCGATCATTCCCATACAACGACTCTCGCGGTCTGCCGCCCCCTCCTACCCAGGCCTTCCGCCGTCCTCTTCCCAAAGGGGCCCCGCGTCCCGCGCCAACACTCACCGCAGCCTCTCTCCACATAGTTCTCAGCAGTGGCCGCTCCTGGTCATCTCCAGGGCTGATGGTTGCAGCCGCGACTCTCAGTGCTCACCCGGCCCCATGCTCAGGCTCAGCCTTCGGAGCCTCACTCAAAGAGCCAGAGCTTTCTGCCCCACTCCCGACAGCAGCTGCCCTGTCCTCTGAGCGCGCCCGAGAGACCTCTCCGCAGCCCAGGCTCGGGGCCGGTGTGTGTGAGGGCGAGTGTGTGTGAGAGAGAGTGTGGGAGCGCGCGCGCGCTTGTAGCCGGGGATCCCCGCGGTCCCCGGCCGAAAGAGGCGCGGGCGGGGGGAGGCAGCTCCCTCCAGGCCCTTCGCTGCGAGGCCAGCTCCGGGCCGCGCGTTCAGCTCCCCACTTCGCGGCGGGAGTCCCGAGAGCGTCTGACCACCCTGGTTCACAGCACGGGGAAAGCCGGGCTCCCAGAACGTGCTTCTGCTGCGTCGCCTCGGAAGAAGAGGAGGAGGAAGGCAGGGGCGCCTCCACGCCAACTTAGGGACTTGTTCCCAGTCGGTGAGACGCTGCAGCCCCCGCGCAAGCCAGAGAGGCTTGGAGCTTCGGCAGGCGAAGGCGTCTCCCGCCCTCAGCCGTTTTCCCCGGAGGCGGGCCGAGACAGACCCTGCAGTCCCTTGGCGGCGGCGCCGAGCGCTGCCACCCGCTCCCAGAGCGCACGGTGGAGACAAGGCCAGGATAGGTGGCTGGCCGGCCGCGGGGGTGCCTGCGGCGGCGCGTGCCGCTATCCGTGGTGCTGAAATCACGCACTCCGCCCGCTCAGGGGCGTCTGGTGCAGCTGAAGGATCAATTATTCAGAGCTCCGCTACAGCTTCCTCCTCCCCCAGTGCCTTGCGCTGAGTACAGCAATCCCCCCTCCACACACAAACGTGCGCGCACACATACACACACACACACACACACACACACACACACACACACACACACGGAATATATTCCAGTGCTTCTCCCCATTTTCTTTGCCACCCCCGTAAGGGAACCGACTCCTCAGAGTCAGAATCCTAAAAGTAAAAACAGCTTTACATTTTCCACTTGCTTCCTTCTTGTTTTCTAAGTTATGCCAAATGGAAGTCGCCCTGAGGCCCCTAGTTCTAAGCTCCCAGCAGAAGCGAGCCAGAGAGCATGCGACTGCCTCAGTGTGGGGGGCCTGGCTATCGTGACTTCTGGCGACTGGGCACGAAAAGCATTGTCAACCAACGACCGACCACTGCCCTTTTTACACTCTACTGAATCTCTCCCTCCAAAGCCCATTTCTGCTTTTTCCCCTTCATGCCCTGGAAGGAAAGAGGCCTTAAATTGTAAGAGGTTGTACAGTCACTGTTCCAACCCTGCATCCTCCACTTATCAGTCTGATATCACCTTTGAGCTGGTAATTTGTCTTCCCCTTTTTATTGCTAATCTGGGAAATAGGAAGGGCAATAAAAAAAGATCTACTTCTCAGGGATATTTTGAAAAGAAAATGGCATAGTCTTGGTAAAGAAGCCAACAAGTTCTAGCACATAGTAGGTGCTCAATAAATATGAGGTCTCTTCAAGGTTACCTAGCAGGGAAAGGGCTCCTTCCAAGAATGCAAATGTAGCTATTGAAATTGAGACAAAAAGGGGCACAGTTTCTGGACACCTGTGGGTTTATTATAAAGCTGGTTGTTATATGTTGAGTTCTCTAGAGTTTTATTATCTAAAAGACAGAGAAAGGATGAGAGAATTATGGAAGGTAAGTGAAAGTGAAGGGTTGTGTGATACAGGGCAGAGAATAGGGAAGTGCTCTCTTTCTTGAGACTGTAATTGGGTTGAGCTGGGTTAGGCCCTTTCCTGGTGTAGAGGTGATCATTTCTTGGACCTTGGAACAGGTACAGGATGCTAATTTGGGGACTCACAGGAAAGTTAGGCTATTTTATTTAAATGAAGTATAAATTATATACAATAAAGTGTACTTCTCTTAAGAATTCAGTTCAAGGGTTGTTTGTTTTAATCCTCACCTGAGGATATTTTTCCATTGATTTTCTAGATAGAGTGGAAGGAAGGGAAAGAAAGAGAAATGTCTCTGTGAAAGTGAAACACCAATCAGCTGCCTCCTTGTACGCATCCCACCAGGGATCAAGCCCACAACCTGGACATATGCCCTAACCAGGAATCCACTGGCAACCTTTTGGTGCATGGGACAATGCCCAAACAATGAGCCACACAGTCAGAGCACAATTCAAGTTTTGAAATTGTTTGCATCTGTCATCATCCACAACAATATATAAATATTTTCATCACCCCCAGAAAGTACACGTGTGTCCCTTCATAATTAATCCCACTTCCCTCAATTAGAAAGCATAATTTTGATTTCTAATACCCTGTACTAGCTTTGCTCATTTTCAAACTTCATATAAATAAAATTCTACATTTTATATTTTTTTTGTTGACTAGCTTTTTTCACTTAACTTAATGTCTGGGAGATTCATATATGTTGCTGCAAATAACAACTTTTTTGTTTTTGTTGCTGAGTAGCTTTCAATTGTATGAATAATTCACACTTTGTGTTTCCATATCTGTAAAGCTTTAAAATACAGATGCCTGCACCTACTTTAGATCTTCTCCATCAAAATCTCCAGTGGGGCCAAGTGTGTTTATTTGTTTTAATTTTATAGACCATTCTAATGATGCCCTGGTTAGTAGTCACTGCATATTCATTCTTGTATATCAGTGCTGACCCTGAAATAGTCTTTAATGAAAACTACTGGTATGAAGAGTTTAAAGTTATTTGTGACTAGATTTGTGAAAGGGTAAATCAAACAGATGTGGCCTTTTTTGAATAAAAAAAAGAAGGAACAGTCTGCCTCTGAAGACAGACACAAGCAGCTGGAGTTTCTCTAGGCTAGACGTCTCCCCAGTGTGGAGAACCATTTAAGGTTGGGCACCTAGAACTCCACCACACATGTGGAGACTCATGTATGTTATGACAACTTACTCCGTGCTGTGCTACAATACTAAACCCACCACACAGCTTAGGATGCTGAGCAGGCCTTTGCTACTCAAGACCTTCAGACAGAAAATCTTCACAGCAGCTATGCTGAGAAGACTGTATTAAAAAAGAAAAAAAAAAAAAGGCCCTTAGTCAACAGTGTACTGCAATTTTTGCCAGTTGGTTTTATTGCCAATCACATCATTAAAGTAACTGAAATAACCTAGTCTGCTTTTAAGGAACAAATTGTTTCAGTTGTTTTCAAATCAATTGATATATCTTCAAATGCTCTACTAAAGAAAGGACCCCCATGGCTGCCCCCATGCTTTGAGCCACTTAAACACTGTGGTGAAAAACCAACCAGCATATCATTTTCACAGGAGAAAACTAAAATGAGCCACTCATTGATTATGTTTCTCTTTATATATTTATTCTCAAAGGAAATTAGTAAAGAATCATAGTATTTTGAAGCTGAAAGACCTTTAGAGACTATCCTGTATGGTATATTTTCTGTTTTCAATAACTTTGGGGAACTCTGCCTATCCAAATCACTTTAAGGTGAATTCTTATTTTAAGGATCTGAGAAGTCCTGCAGTTAAAAAAAAAATTTTTATTAATCTAGCAATATTCCAAAAGAAATGCTTTATGGAAACCTATTTTACTCTACATAGTAGCTGCGATCACCATACGAAGCTATTGTTTCTTTTAATGCTTTTTGAGAATTTCTGACCTGGCCCTTTATTTTGCATATAGGGGACAGAAGACTCAAGTGGGACTAACCAACTTTAGTACTATGAGACAAGATGCTAAAGGCAAAATTTGAAGCAGTATCCAGAGTTTTTGCTTTAACTGTCTGGTGTGTAAAATAAAGTGTGAGTATTTGCATTCTACAAGGTTATTGGGATTCCAAAGCAGTATGATAGAATCCTGAGAGAAGGACAGAAGAAGAAAGTAATTTGGAATCACTGAGTAAGCTGAACGTCAGACTAGCCACCGCCTTTAGGAATTGTTTATCAGTGGTAATCTACCTTCACCGTCCCTCCAAATTTCAACCTGTGGATTCCAACTCTTGCGCTAACCATGGTCCTAGCTTTCTTGACCTTGTCTTTTGTGTAGCGGCAGGTAAACAGAATTGACCTGTCCTGTGCCAAGGCAGATATCACTAACCAATCCTTGAATTATTTCTCTCAAAGATAGAACTTTACAAGCTTGTTCAGTTTTAGATATTCTGGGTAACCTGATCCATTGATTAGAGTTGGTTCTAATTTACCATGCCTGATTTAACAAGTTCTCATAGATTCCTGGTTTTAGCACAGCCTGACTCTGATTGCCTATATTTCCTTCACTTTCTCTCAGATCCTAATTTCTATGTAACCTGATGATCTTAAGGACTTTTTCCTCCTTGGACCTCAGTTACCCCATGTGTAAAGGAAAGGTTTAGACTGGCCATGATGACCTCAAAGCTGCCCTCCACGTTTGGCATTATATGATTCTCTGACTTTCTTGAAGGTCTTGACCCTCAGATCAACAAAGACACTAGCTATTCCTTTCATAATAACTTATTCAAAAGACGATGCTTCCCTTCCTGCCCTCATGACCCATTCAATAGTTCTAATCATCCCTGGACACATAGATCAGTTGGTTAGAACATCATCCAGATGCACCAAGGTTGTGGGTTTGATCCCTGCTTAGGGTACATACAACAATCAACCAATGGATGCATAAATAAGTGGAACAACAAATCTCTCCCCCGCCCCCTTCCTCTATCTCTCAAGTCAATAAAAAATAAAATAAATAATTCTAATCAAAGGGCTAGGTTTTTTTCCAAACAAATCCACTGCTAGTCTTGAAAACTATAATGAAGTTAGCCAAAAAGATTTTGTTTCTCATTGGTCTTTACCTAATGCAACCCAGTTTCCTCCCTTATACTAGACAGGAACCTAGGGGGCATCAAAGCAGACCAAAGAGAAACGAAGAGTGAACTGGGAGTCAGGGGTCTACATTCTACTACTCTGGGGAAAGTCACTGACTCTCCAGGCCTCAGTTTCTTTATTAATAAAATCATCCTGCCTCCTCCAGCACTGTGGTGAAAGTTGTATAAGTTCTTAGTGTGGGTCCCTCCAAGAACAGTAAGGGTTCTGCACCCAAATCCAATATACGTGTGTGTTGGGGGGGGGGGTCCCACACCAACAAGCAATTCTTGGACACCAGCTGGGAATCCTAAGAGTCAACTCAATTCTGACACTATTTACCTGGAGATAGCACCAGACTTCACAGGTTAGGGGCTCCATCCCACAAGACTGCCCTCCACTTCAGATGCCAATGGAAAGTCCAGGTTGTTACCTGTGCTTCTATAAATCAGAAGATTGGCTGGCTATAAATCAGAGATTACCATATCCCCTTCCTTGGGTTTGATTAATTTGCTAGAGCAGTTCACAGAACCCAGGAAAGCAATTTACTCACTAAATTTCTGATTTATTACAATGGGTAATAAAGAATACAAATCAACAACCAGATTAAGAGATGCACAGGGCAAGGTATAAGGAAAGAGCACAGCATGCCACTCTCCACTCTCCCCAAACCTCTGCCTGTTCATCAATCGGAAGGTTATCTGAACCTCATCTTTTTGGTTTTTTATGGAGGTTTTATTACATAGCCATGATTGATGAAATCACTGGCCATTGTTGATTGAACTCAATCTCCAGCTCCTCTCTCCTCCCTGCAGGTCCAGAGGAGGGACTTAAAGCTCCAACCCTATAATCACTGGCCAGCAACCAAACTCCATCCTTTGGTGCTTCCCCAAGGTCACCTCATTAACATAACAAAAGACACCTTTGTGATTTCTTCACTTAGGGAATCACAAGGGTTTTAGGAGCTCTATGCTAGAAATGGGACAAAACAACAAATACATGTTTCTTTTCATAAATAACAATATCACAAGCAGACCCTGGGATAAGGATTTAAGAGCCTGGGTTCATGTGGGAGGTGACCCAGAAAACACAGGAGGAAGAAGAAGGAAGCCAATAAAGGTTGAAGTAAGAAGGGTGACCACTGGGAACAACTAAGTCCCAATCCCTCTGAAGACAGGCTGAGACTATGCAGAATACATCTCAGAATAATCCCACCCAATGGCAAGGAATAGGGGTGGGAAAATTTATCCACCCCTTCATCCTTCATTGGCTAAGGTCACGCTTGGGGTCTCCCCACCTTTCCAGCCTGCTCTGTGCACAGAGAAATGCAGGAATCCATCAGGTGCCCATGGATTTTCTACAAGTGACTCTGTAGACAGGGTGAGCCAAGGAGATGTGAGAGGGTCACCGACCACACTGCCTAACAAACCAGAAAGACGTGGATCAGGTGAAGGCACCAACATGTGTGGGATTGAAGGGAAGAGACAGAGGGAGAGAGATGGCCTCTGCTGTAAAATCAGCCTGAGATTGTAATGCTTGGGTTTCAGAGAAAAGGAAGCCAAACATTTATGTCACCTTTGAACAGCCAATCAACCCTGCCCACTAGGAAACATGGCTCTGTGAGTGTTCTGGACTCTGATCAACCAAATCAGCAACTCCCTCTGCAAGAGGAAGAGCAAGGAGAAGCTCCTGCAGTATGCAGGCCGGGTCATGTGGTGTGCCTTCTCACACTCGCCGATGCAGGACAGCTTCTGTGCCCAGAGGAGGGCAGGCCTCTCCAGGAAATCTCTTCCCTTACAGGCTCAGATTTGACTGTGAAGATTCACTGACCTGACCTAAAGCTCCCTCACTCTCTGTGGTTAAGTCAGAACAGAATCTCAGGGCAGGGCTTTGAAAGCCCTGAAACCAGACCACTTAAGGGCCATTTCCCAAGGAAAGGAGTACTCAAAAGTCTCATCATTCACCCCGCAGACAAAGGGGGAGATTTAGCCAATTACAAACTCTGTTTGATTCATAAGTCTGCGCTTAGGAAGAGGATTTCTCAGGGAACCGTTTGGATGCCAAGGAAAGAGGTTCATACTTCCTGGAGCCTGGCATCACTGAAGCATGCCATCTCGAAGTGCAGTGCCTATGGGCATCATCAAACCTCCAACACTGCTCTGTCAAGATGAGGACACGGAAGCCTGGAAGGGAGGTATTGAAAGTCACACTGCTACGAACGTCAGACACGGTCTCTTATTCATGTCTTCTTGTCACAAACACAGCCCATTCCCCACCCATGAATACAGACGCTGCTGCGCGTGAGTTCCAGTAGAAGTTGCCAGATGGAGAGTCACTATTTCTTGCTATTCTTTGAGAGGGGACAGTCCTTCAGTACCTTTGGTGTCTGCGTCATAACTGGGAAGCTCCAAAGGGATTTGAGTGTCCTGTGCTCTTTGGGTTGGGCATTGGGGTTGGAGGTAAAGAAGGAAAGAAAAGATGACCCAGTTACTGAGTTCTTCCATCAAAGAAATAACTCAGGGCATCAACTATCCCACTTAAAGCACTCAGTAGTAGCAAAACAGGGATTGTCTAGCAGTGGAGGGCTGACCCTTCCCGAGTTCACCACTAGTAACAGGCAGGGCTAAGGGTTTAACCCATGTGTATCTGGCTCCAGAAGCTGCACTTTGAACCAGTACGTAATCCGTATCCGTCCCTAATGAGCTGAGCCTTTTGACATGGGTCCCTTTGCCCTCTCTGAGGTCCATGTTCCTCCTCTCTTAGGATACAAGCATGTCAGATCAGCAATTGCTAGTGTTCAGACTTGTCATAAGCAACAGAACCCCTCTGTAAGGCAACTCTCACACATAATCCTAACATGGGAAGCAGCAAAAAGTGGCATTTCCATCTCAGGTTAAAAAGGGGGGAAAAGATTGGCAGTCAGATGCTCATGCTCAGCTTCTCCTCACCCCTCCCCCTACTCCACCCCACCTCCACCATAGCTCCTAATGGAACTCTGGGACTGTGATGAACACATTTTGAAAATATGGTCCACCCTGCATTGTGCAGAAGAAGAAACGAAAGACCTATGAAGAGCAGGGGACTGAAGAAAATTCCTCAGCAGTAAGAGACTGAGCAAAGATTAGAATCCAAGAGCCATGAGCCAACCAAGCTTTAAAAATTAGAAACTGAACCCTGGTTCTCAAACTTACCAGCTGCATGACCCTGGGTAGGTCCCTTACCCTCTCTGTGTCTGTTTCCTCACCTATAAAATGGGGATACTAGTACTTAAATATGGTGGTGTGTAAGGAATAAATTAAATGAGATAATATACATAAAGCACTTAGTATGAGCACAGCCATAGTGAGGGTTTAACAAATGTCAGTAATTCGTATGCTTATTACTGCTTGATAGGCCCCTGGGAGCCTAAGGAAGAAGGTATCCTGGGATGTTCGGTCCCCTGACGCTCTGACACCTTCCCTGGGCTGAGTGCTCCCATGCATGCTCAGGGCCGTGAGGCCCACAGGACGGAGGAGGCACCATTGCCTGGTCCTAGCTTTCCAGCTCAGTGCGTCCCAGATGGTGCCCAGAGGGGAGCTGGCAGGTGACACATTGGCAAAGCCTCTTTTCCCTTGCACAGTTCACCGAGCCACACAGGGCCCAGAAGCTTCAGGCTGTAGCCTGCTCTGCCAAGGAGGCAGCCTGCCCAGCCCAAACTGATGGAAGGCAGGCGTGGCGAGCCCAGGGAGCCGCCTGTGCTCCAGCCTCCAGAGGGCACAGGCGAGGCCCTTGTCCAGCTACCTCCCCAAGATCCTCCGGTTCCCCTGAGCTTCTCTGCCAGAGGGAGAGGGAGGGGCTTAGTCAGAATCCAGCCCCACCCCACATGACCTGAGTTCATGCCTACCTTAACCCTTTTTCTGAAAGTAATAGCTCTTAAAAAAGAACCAAGCAGTAAAGGGAGATAAACCCTTCACTAAACACATGAGAAGTCAGTTTCTTTTTTTGTTGTTGTTTTTAAAAATTTTTGTTCCTTTATTGATTTTAGAGAGAAAAAAAGAGAAAGGGAGAGAGAGATAGAAACATCGATGGGAGAGAACATCAATTGGCCGCCTCCTGCATGCCCCCCACTAGAGATCTGGCCCACAACCTGGGCATGTGCCCTGCCCGAGAATCGAACCGGCGACCTCTTGGTGCATGGGTTGACGCTGAACCACTGAGCCACACCAGCTGGGTGAGAAGTCAGTTTCTTCATCTGAAAAAAAAAAAAAAAGGTGATAAAGGTGATAATAATAGTGATTTCGTGGAGTTATTGTGGGGATTAAATGATATATTGCACATGGTTATTGGAACATACCACATGGAAAATGTTCAATAAATGTTAGCCTGTCAGCCTCTGTTTCACGTACATATTTACATCCACACTATGGCTCAATGGTAAAAGCACAGACTCTGGAACCCCTCTACCCAGATTCAGATCTTGGATGTAACTCTTCCTCTTTGTGTGGTCTTGGGCTTGCTTTTCCATGCGAAAGCCTTGATTCCCTCATCTACAAAATGGGGATGATATTTGTACCTCCTTCCCGCAAAGGATTGCTGAGAAGATTAAATGGGTGATACACTTGAGTCCCTTAGCACAGCACCTGGTACATAGTGAAAGATCAATAAGTAGAGGCTAGTACTCTTATAGGTGGTCATTAGTATTATTGCCCAAGGTCACACAGCCAGTAAGGACTGGAACAGGTGCTTCCTGACTCCCCACTTGGTGTTCACTCCACCACTTGCTGCTGCCTCTCGCCCAATTAAAATTCCTGGCTCTGTCCTCTGAGAGTCTCTGTCCTTAAAAAAGAATTGCCTTTTTTACTGGGAAGTCACAAAATAAATTGTTGCCAAGTCCAGCAGTCAGATCCAAATTGCATAAAGAACATTTTTCTTCATTAGGCACAGCCACCCAAGGATCCTGGTGGCAGGGAGAGGAGGAAGGCTCAAAGTTCAACAAGCAGACCCTGGGCGCCAACAGACCTGGCTGGAACCACACTCCTGCACCTCCCCGCTAGCTGTGCACATGTGTGCAAGTCGTTCTGCCTTCCTGAGCCTCCGCTTCCTCGTCTGCACCATTACGGCGGGGTGAGCATTAAATCAGGTGAAGCCTCTGGCACGTATTGGATCTTTAATAAACGGCAGGTATGATTATGCTTCACAGCTTTCTTTGTTGAGTGAAGTATGTGTGGAGTTTCATTTTGTTCTTGTTGTGGGTTTTGGAGGTGGGGGTTGGTCTGTTTGGAATTCTATTTGTTTTGCGCTTAGTGAAAAGATAAGTGATTTCTGTATATGAGTGTGTTTCTGCTTTTACCAAGGGGTCCTCAGCCCCTGGCAGACAGATGGATCTCTTTCCATTTGAAGAGATGGACCAGGTCAGACAGAATATACCTCTGGGAAGCTCAAGGGCATGGACGTGCTAGAGCCTGAGGCCCTGTGTTGTCCACAGAGGCACCCTCTCCTTTGCTTCCCATTGGAGTCGTTTCTTTAACCGTGTCATCCATGCGTGCCCCGTGCCTTCCCCGAGACTGTGAGCACAGAGACACCCGTGCTCACACATGAACACACACACCCACCGCTCCCTTCAACCCAGACTTTTATTTATTATTTAAACAAAAGGTAATATATGTGTGTGTCAAAACATATCAAGCTTCAGTAAGACATAATCCTCCTTCTCTCACCTGTCTCTCTCTACTGTTCCTTTGTCCCCTCCCCCTCTTTCCTGCCACCAGCTGCCTCCCTAGAGGCAACCACTACTGCCCATCAAGACATTTTGTTTATGAGCACTTGAAATTAAGTGGGCCTTTTTTTTTTTTTTACTTCCTTGCCCAATGTAGTATAGCAGAGGTGTTGATAAGTGACTTCTGAGGCTAGATCACAAAAATGCAATGCAATCCCATCTCATTCTGTTGGGACATTCCCTCTTGGAACTTAGCCACCGTGCTGTGAGAAAGCTGGATCATCCAGGGGTAAGCCTTACATGAAGAGGAACCAGGGTCCAGAGCCCACAGCCCTGGCAGGATGTCCCACTAACAAGCCCACTAACCTGCCTGCCACATGGGTTAGTCATCTCAAAAGTGAATCCTCCTATATGGACAAAAGGGAACCCTCATGCACTGTTAATGGGAATGCAAACTGATGCAGCCGCTATGAAAAATAACATCCTCAAAAAATTAAAAATAGAACTATCATATGACCCAGCAATCCCACTTTGGGGTATTTATCCAAAGACATCCAAAACACTAATTATGCTCCCCTGTGTTCATTGCAGCATTATTTGCAATAGTCGAAATACTGAAGCAACCTAAGTGTTCGTCAAAAGATGGATGAATGAATCAAGATGTGGTACATATATAATGGAATACTACTCAGCCATGAAAAGAAGGAATTGTTGCCATTTAACATGGATGGACCTAAAGAGTGTTATGCTAAGTGAAATAAGTCAGCCAGAGAAAGACAAATATGATATGATTTCACTTATATATGGAATCTAAAAAACAAAGTAAACAAACGAACAAAACAGAAAAAACTCATAGATACATTTTTGATGGTTGCCGAATGGGTGGGAATTGTGAGGATGGGTGGAAAAGGGGAAGGGATTAAGATATACAAATTGCCAGTTATAAAAAAAATTAAAAAAAAGGTCACAGAGATGTAATGTATAGCATAGGGAATACAGTCAATAATATTGTAATAACTATGTATGGTGTCAGATGGGCTGATGACTGCATAAGTTATATAAATGTCTAATCACTATGTTTTACATCTGAAACTAACATAATATTGTATGTCAAGTGTAATTTTAAACTCTTTCTAAAGCATTAGAAAATAAAGAAAGAAATGTGTGCCCTCCTGTCCCCAGCTCAGCTGCCCCAGCAAAGCCAAGCCATTACTGCTGAACTCTGCCCCACTTACAGACTCATCAGCAAACCAATCGCTGTTGTGTTAAGCTGCTAAGATTTGGAGCAGTGTTACACAGCAATAGATAACTTGTGCACTGTATTTCTAACAAGCCTCTCAGACGGTTCTGTCAGAGGTGATCAGAAGTTGGCACTTTGGAACAGATTGCCCTTTGCCATATCTGTGACCTTGGAAAGCACCTTAGTGAACCATCCCTGTCCATTACAGGGCAGACTTTCCATTGAAAAGCATCAAAACCACCTTAGCAGAGAGACTTCACGGATCCCTTTCTCCAACGTGGGGTTGATGAGGAAAACCTGGGCCTCTTCTGCACATACATATTTACATCAACATCTTCTCTAGGAATGCCTGGAGCTCTCTCCACTTCTGAGTAAGCAAAGCCAATTTTCCATCCATATTTGCAGAAGTATTTGTTACCTAAGCGAGAAACAGCCTTGCAAATTCTTAGGTAAATATTGCAAGTCCGAGAACAATACTCCCATCTCATACCAGCAGCCACGAGATGCAGGAGATGACAGCTCTCTGGGTCTGTTCAGGCTCCCTCACAGACTCAGCAAGGCACTGGCTCAAAGGAGTGTGTGGCCACCACCACTCTCAGTAGAGCAGAAAGCCAAAGAGGGGGGAGGGCACCATGATGAAACACAAGCACTTGAATTGGAATCCTGGCTCTGTCACTTACTGGCTGTGTGTCTTTGGGAAAGTTGCTTCACCTTTCTGAATTTCAGTGTTCCACTATGCAAAACAAGAAAAAGAATAGCTTCCTCATTGGGTCGCTATTAACATAATGCATGAGAATCACTTGGCACAGGGAGGAACTTAGTACATGTTCGGTGAATAGTAAGGGTTACTGGTTTTTTTGGTTTGTTTTTTAAATCCTCACCCAAGGATATTTTTCCATTTATCTTCAGATACAGTGGAAGGGGGAAAGAGAGAGAAACATTGATATTAGAGAGAGACATCGTTGTTTGCCTCCCACATGACCCTGATCACGGCTGGGGTCCAAATCGCAACTGAGGTTCGTGCCCTTGACCAGAATCGAACCCCTGACTCTTTTGTCCTCGGGCCGACGCTCTAATCACTTCACCAAACCGGCCAGGGTGAGAGTTACTGTGTTTTAACATGTGTCATTATTATGTGCTGCCCAGTTCGAAGAGGCACAGATTGGAGAGGTGGAGGAGGCCTGGGATGGAAGCCAGGAGACCTGGGTTCTTCTGGGGGGTTGATGCTCACTTGCTCGGATACCTGAGGCAGGGCGGTGACAATGCTGGACTTCAGCTGTTGAATCAGGAGGTGCGCCAAGCTCCTAAGAGCGCTCCAGCGTTCCCTCCCTTTGGACTGCTGAGAGTGCCTTATTACCTGTGTGCCAGACACCCTTTTAGCAATGGATGGCAGGAACAATCTCAAACCACATAAGCCAAAACATGAGAAATGGTTGGCTCCGAAAAGCCAAAAATGGGTTGAAGAGTCTGGCCTGAGGAACGCAGTGGGATCCCGAGAACAGCTGGAAGCTGTGTCTCACATGTCTGTCTGCCTCTCACTTGCTCTCTACAGTCACCCTCTCTCCCCACACTGTCTTCCTCCATAGTCAGGGAACCTTCATATCAATGCTCCCTGCTTCCAGTTTGGACCTAACCCCACGGGAAAGAATGATTGACCACCCTGCCTTCCCAAGTCCAAACATCCCAGCTCAGTGGTTCGCTGGCCCGGCCTGGGTCAGCTGCCAGCACCTTGACTGGTCAACCATGGCTTTGGGGTAGGCTCCCGTGAGAACACAGCAGCTCTGCAGGGAACCATCTGCTACCTACCCAGCTGGTGTGCACATCTGACTGTGAAACTCCTGCTGTATACCCAGAGGAGAGCTCCTATATCTCCACCGCTCCTTCTCCAAGTGCTCCCACTCTTATCTTCGTCTACTCCGTGTAACAACTCCACGTGGAAATTGAACTGGCAGTGGTAAATGTGATGTCATACAGACACACTTGGGCTCAGGGAAGCTGGGTGCCCTGGCCAAAGACACACAGCCTGTCCATGGCAGAGGTAAATCTAGCTAAGGGATGGGGCTCTTTCCCAAAACGCACTCAGCACATTGCCTGATCTTTCCAGAAGGTTCATGAATGAAGACCCAAGAATGGAATAGTTGGTGAATCCCATGTGGCCCTCACCCCGGCAGCTGTGGAGGCTCCCTTCAGGGTTGCTCTCTGTGTCTGATATCTCCTTGCCTATAAATAGCAGACCCATGGACTCTCAAGCACAGAGAAGAAAAACCACAAGCTTCCTAGGGTCCTTGCAACCTACGAAGAACAGAAGAAAAGGAAGCAGAAGTAAACCCTGGAGACGCGCAGAACAGCTCCGAGCTCTGGCAGGAGAACAGATCTAATCATGGAAGACGCCACTCCATTGCCTCCCTCCAGCCCTCTTACTGAACATGAGGAGCAAACTGCTTCCAGTTATCATTTAGCATGCCCAAGGGGAACAGAGCTGGTTTTCCTACCTTTTCTTAGTTTGCAGCTTCCCCTCAGTTCTTTTGATACGGCGTGGTGGTCAGCTTGCTGGCTTAAGAGCTGGTCTCCTGACAATGGGGCCTTGGCAAGTTGTTTTCCCTGTGTGCCTCACTTTCACCACTTACGTAATGGGATTGATAAAAAGGGTATTTATGTCACAGGTTGTGGTGAGAATTAAATAAGACATTACAAATAAAGTGCTCAGAACCGTGTCTAGGACATGAAAACTGGCTTTATTATTACTTGCACAGTTGGGAGAGTGGATCAATAACCAAAGAGGGAAATACTTTATCACTGTTTTCATATTAAGAAAATAGTGCATATGCCCAGCTGGTGGCTCAGTTGGTTGAGCATTGTCCCATGAACCAGGAGGTCACTGGTTCAATTCCCAGTCAGGGTACATGCCTGGGTTGGGGGCTTAATCCCCAGTAGGGGGCGTGCAGGAGGCAGCCAATTGATTTCTCTCTCATCAATGTTTCTATCTTTCCCTCTTCCTTCCTCTCTCTGAAATCAATAAAAACACGTTTTGTTTGTTTTTTTTAAAGAAGAAGAAAGCAATGCAGGCCCTGGTGGTAGGGTTTAGTTGGTAGGAGCATCATCCCATACACCACAAGGTTTTGGGTTCAATCCCAGGAGCATGTGGGAGGCAATGAATGGATATTTCTCTCTCACGCTTATGTCTCTCTTTCTCTCTCTCTTTCTCTCTCTCTCTCTCTCTTTCCCTTCCTCTCTCTAAAATCAATAAAAATTTTAAGCAAGCAACCAAGAAAGGAAGGAAGGGAAGGAGGGAAAGAAAGAAAGAAGGAAAGAAGGAAAGAAGGAAAGAAGGAAAGAAAGAAAGAAAGAAAGAAAGAAAGAAAGAAAGAAAGAAAGAAAGAAAGAAAGAAAGAAAGAAAGAAAGAAAGGAAGAAAGAAAGGAAGGAAGGAAGAAAGAAAGAAAGAAAGAAAGAAAGAAACCCTTAGCAGAATAACTGATCTGGTCTGTGGGACATGTCAGTATGACGGATAAAAAGGCAGGGCTGTGTTGTGCTCAATTTAAAGAGATCTAAGAGACATGACAACCAAATGTGATGTATGGTCCTTAATTGGATCCTGGTTCAAACAAACTTGTTGAAAAAAAATTTTTGTGAAGGACAGTTGGGGACATCTGCATAAGGACTATGTATTAGATAACATTATGGACTTATTCCTAATTTTGTCAGATGTGATCATAGTGTTGTGATTAGGTAGGAAAATATCATTATTTTTTAGAAATATATATTGAAATATTTAGGAATAAAATATCACAGTGTCTGTGACTGAAATATTTCACCTAAAAGGAAAAAATAAATAAAGCAAATAGGCAAAATGTCAACAATCACTAAATCTAAGTGATGAGTTTGTGGGTATTCAAAATACCAGTGTCTATTTTTGTGTATGTTGGGAAATTCTCATAATAAAAAAACATGGTTATTGTAAACAATGAAAGCTATAGAAAATGTACTGAAGAAAATAAAATAATTCCACCACCTGGAAAAAAAACCAATAATGTTTGATGTATCTCTGTCCTGTTTTTGTCTTTTTTAACATCACTGCAATAAAATAAAAAAAAAACATGAAATTCTGCAGCCTGCTTTTTCTAAACTTGTCATAAGCATTTTCCCTTGTTATGAAAATATTTGCAAACATCGTTTCTAATGCTGCAGAATATTCCTTTGAGGGGATGAACCAGAAAACCTTTAAGTTCCTCCGCCATTTGAAGTTGCAACTATCACCCTAGTCAGTTTTGCTCAGTGGTTAGAGCATCAGCCTGTGGTCCAGAGAGACCTGGGTTCGGTTCCCACTAAGGGTGCATACCTCGGTTGCAGTTTGTCCCTGGCCCTGGTTGGGTTGTGCGGGTGGCAGCCACTCAATGTGTCCCTTTCACGTCGATCTCTCTCTCTCTCTCTCTCTCTCTCTCTCTCTCTCTCTCTCTCTCTCTTCCTTTCTCTCCCTTCCACTCTATCTGAACAAAAAATAGAAAAATGTCCTCAGGTGAGGATAAAACAATAAAAAATAAAGTTGCAACTATCATTAAAATGATGGTGATGAAGAAGGTGAGGATGGTTTATATTCACTGAGTGCTTACTAGGTACCTGCAGCTTGGATAGGCGTCATCTCTTTTGAAATTTGCAACCTGTGAAGTAGCTACTACTAGTATCCACTCCATTTCATGGAAGAAGAAACTGACACTGGGAGACCTAAGTGAAGGGTCACACAGCTGGGAAGCACCAGAGCCCAGACTCGTGCTCAGAAGTACGAATATAAACTCACACCTTTAACTCATTTATTCATTCACCAGACATGGATAGGGCACCTGCCCAGGGTCATGTGATGAGCTGGATTGTGGGCCCACACTGTATGGACTGCAGCGGAACAATTTAAACTGGTCAGACTGGATCGGTGACTCCTGCAGCCTGAGTCTACAGCACCTGCCTTCTCTCCACCACAGATGAATAAGCCAAATCTCAGACTTCCAGCGATGACTCTTCCCGTCCAGGGAAGAAGGGATCCCTGGCAGCAGAGAGAGGGTGGGGGTGGGGGTGAGGGATAATTTATTATTGACAATTAATGACGCCAGAAACCTTTTAATATTCATATTATTTATTCTTAGCCCTGGCTGCTTGCTCCGGCACTAACAGTTTATTCTTAATGAGACTGGGAGCATTTTTAAATCAACTTAATTGACATTTTTATGGTGTTCAGCAGGCCCTAAACACAGAAATTTCAGCTGGGGAGCTGAATGTGAGCCATGGGAAGGGATGGGGCCCCACTGAGTCTGGTACAAAGGGAGGTCACTGAGGACACGCAGAGGGGAAGGAGCCTCATGGGTCCCCAGCTGGACCCAGGAATTCTGTCCCACGTTCCTTCCAGGTCCTCCACTCTATTCCCATCAAAGCTACACTGCCCCTCGCCACCCAGCCCTGAAGGTTCCAACTAGTTCTGCAACATTGGGCATGAGACTTTAACTGTTCAGTGCCTCAGTTTCCCCATCTTTAAAATGGAAATAATAATTGTTTCTTCCTCACAGGATTGTTATGAGGGTTAAATGGGTTAATTTATGTAGAGAACTTGGAACTGTGCCTGATACTTTGCTGATATTAGTATTGCCATTGTTCATAAAATGAATTTTATAAGATATACATGGTAGATTTTAACACAATTTTCATAGATTATGGATGACCTCCCATTAAAAAATTGTATATGCCCACCTTATTGAACTCAGTAATGGCCATGTGACTTGCATCCATATGCAGGTGGAACTGGCATGTGTCACTCATTTCCCAGCAGATTTAACAGCCAACACATTATTTGCTATGTCTTATCCCCACCCCACCCCCTCTGGCATGAGACTGGCAATGTTCCACATAGACTTTTTCATCTACTGGGTCCCGGAAAAAAAATGACATGGAGCAGAGCCACTGCCAACCCACGGTTGGACCCACAATGTGAGGAAGAAATAAACTTTTGATGGCATAGGCCACTGAGCTTCAGGGGTCATTTGTTACTGCAGCAAAACCTAGCCTATCATAACTGACACAGAACTTTGCCTTAAGACACCCTCAGTCCCACAGGGAGGACATAATAAACAGATAGATAAAGGCTGTGACAGTACAGAGCAGAGGGCTGTGGACGTCCCAGAAAGGAATGCCCGATCTCGCCAGGATGGGAAGGGTCCTCGAAACTTTTCTTCCAATTTAAGCTATGACAAAGAATTACACATCAGGTTAACACCTAACATTTATTGATTGCTGTAGGTGGTGTCTATGTATTTCCTCATTCAATCTTCAAAACAGCCCTACCTTGCTTTGTCTTGACCCATCACAGTCACAATGACCTTGTCAGATGTTGGCGATGTATGAACTTGTTTCTGCTCAACAGGAGAACACTAAGCCCAGGAAAGGGCTGCTTTTCTCTTTCTCAGAAGGATTCAAAGTGAAGAAGAGAGCAAGGAAAACCTGAAGAAGAAGGCAAAAGCCAGCTGCCGAAGGGCTTGTAAATTGTGATCCTCCTGGAGTCTGTTAAACAGATAAGGACTAGCTGGTTGGAGGACTCTTGCTCCGACCTGGTGGGGGTGGGAGGAAATCTTTCTCTCCTTCCTGTCTCCCCACTGCTAGAGGCTGGCATCACTAGGGCTCAACTGGGAGAATTACAACCATGTTGTTGACCTAAGTCAATGGTGACCCATCTTTAGGAATTTTTTTTTAAAAAATAGTTTATTGATTTTTAGAGAGGAAGGGAAGAGAGAGAAACATCAATGTGAGAGCACAACATCTATTGGCTGCCTCCTGCATGCCCCACACTGGAATCGAGCCCAGAACCCGAAATGGAACCAGCAACCCTCTGGTGCACAGGAAGACACCCAACCAACTGAGCCACATGGGCCAGGGTGACCCACCTTAGAAATTTAAATATCGACCACCCAGCTAGACTTTAGATCTCTGCCTCCACCACCTCCACAGACTTGGTATTCATTGATTCCTTCCTTCATTCATTCATTACTTTATCTAATATGTATTATATGCCTACTGAGCATCAGGCACTTTGCTTGGGCATTATTGATAGAACAGAAAATAAGACCACTGATTCTATCAACCAAGATGTTTTCAACAGAATCACTTTTTCTCAAATCACATACTTCATCTTCTGTCTGCACTGCGCTCTCTCTTCTCCACCCCATGCCTGCCTGTAAAAATCCTAATTATCCTTTGAGGTTCATCTCTGAAGCCTCCTCCTCTATAAGGATTTCTAGGTCCATCCTGACGCCCAGTGAGACCATTCTCCCATAAAACTCTTTGGCCAGAATCATTTCATACTAAAAAGGTATTGCAAAATGGGAGAAGGGTAAGACGATCTTGATACTGAAAAGGTAGACAGCCTATACCAATGAGAAGAGAGAAAGGGCCCAAAGAGGTAGTTGAGGGCTGGGGACATTGCTCCCTAATCATTACGGAGAGATTTGACTATCCTGGGAAGCTCAGGAACGTGACCGGAAGAGCCTGCCCACCAGGAAGCAGAGCCAAGTGAACTAGATTGAGAAGCCACCCACCTATGGACTCCTTGAGTTGGAAGATAAGACTCAGACTTGAAGGGAAGGAATTCATTGTATAGTTTTCTGTGCTACTAACCACCTAGTCATAAAGATTGTTATTCTTAGCCCCACTCAGGCACAGAGTTCAGTTAATTATATTCAGGAATTGTGGTGGTTGCACGATCGAGTTCCTGGTTTACAAAGGGCTCTGGGCAAGCCACCAGATAAGCTCAGGTCATGCTGTTGAAAGTTGAGACATTCTGCTGAGGTCTGGGACTCCCCAATATACTTTTAACAAGCTCCTTTTCTGCTTAATTAGCCCAAGTTGGGTTTTGTTAAGAGCTCTGATAGGTACTCCCACAGTCTACCTACTCAGGAGTGATCCTTGTTAAAGCCATGATGTTCAAATTTCCACATCTTTTTCTGGTCATTTATGAAATAATACTTTTTCATAAAAAGTGGAATTACATTTTATGTAATGTTATAGAACCTACTACAATTTATATAAGCAATGCACCAATTGTTTGAAGTGTTAAGCTTTTTCCTACTAATCCTCTTTTTTTGAACAATTTGATTGTTCCAACTAATCCTTGATTATTTCCAGAGCTCACACACAGTAGAACTATTTGACTGATAATGGATTACAAAGGAAAGAAAGCTCCTCTCCAACCCCCAGTACATTAAAGGCAGACAGAATATTAATGGCTAACTGCTAGGGTTTGCATGTTTGTTATGTCAGGCACCGCTCTAAATTCTTAACATGCATCATCTCATTTAATCCCCACAAAAATCCAGGGGGATGGGGCAGGAGAGGTGGGTCATTTTTCCCATTTTCCAGATGGGGAATCTGAGGCCTAGGATAGGTCCAATGCTTGCCCAAGGCCACACAGCCTGTGAGTATCAGAGCCAGGACTCAAGCCTGTATATTCTGACAAGAAGCTCTTGGCACACTTCAGCAGAGAGAATTCACATCTCTTGTGGATGCTCAGAAATATTGGCATAGGAACAGCTCTTCCACAGCCCTGACCCCTCCAACATTGGTTTCAGATACCTAATAAGGTCTGATTATATATTCCTCTAAATTTCTTACCACCCCTGCCATTCCCTGCCCTTCTCCTCTGCTGGGCTAACTCAGTAACAGATAGCCGACACTAGGAATGCATACCACTTCTTCCTCGGCTAAAACCCTTTGCAGACATTGCTAACTAATCACACTCTTTTCCTGATGGGTCCAAACTGACCCTCAAAATCTTCCTTAATACTCCGAGCACCCTCTATCAGAGTTGATGTGCAATAAAGCCTCTTTGTTATCTCTACTCTGGGCTATGAGTATTCCCAGAGCAGGAACTGTACATCATTCAATGCTTTGATAATTTTTTTTTAAATAATATTAGCAACAACTAACATTTTGTATGCTTTTAAATGCTTCAGGCACTGCACTTAGTGGTTTATATGTATTCTACCCTTTAATTCCTGCAAGGAAGATGTTTAAATGCCGCTTTCTCAGATGAGGAAAGCGAGGCACAGAGAGCTTAGACAATGTGTGAAGAATGGTGGAGACAAGACTGCAGCCTGTGGAGTCTGACTGACAGAACACACTCTTAACCACATGCACACGGCCCCTGACCCCCTTCCAATCTGTGTCCCCAGGCTCCATACAGTGTGCGGCATGTGGTAAGTACATAACCAGCATTTCCTGAATGAATGAATGAATGAATGAATGAATGAATGAATGAATGCCTACATGAATGAATGAAGTGGCTCAAGGTCTGGATCAAAGGTGGAAAGGCAAAGTGGGGCCAGCTTCTCTCTCTAGGAGGCCGGGCTGTGGTAGAGGGTTTCTGACTCAGACCCAGCTCCCAAACCCGGGCAGGAAGAACTGCTTCCCTGCTTCTGAGCCTGAGATTCAAACCTTCCAAGATTATAATTAGCCCGCTTGCCCCGCCCACGGCTCTGCTTCTCCACGGAGCCACGGATCATGGCCTGGGGCTCCAGAGAGAGGGGGTGGATGAGGGCTGGCAGAACGGAGGGTCTCAGAAGCTCTCTTAGTCAGAGAGTGGAAGGGAGAATGAGGGAGGAAGCTACAGCCCTGGGTGGGGAACAGAAGCCTTGGAGGGAAGGAGTCCCAGATCACCAGGAAGCTTCCTCGTGGTGGTGAGCATGCGCAGCAGAGAGCAGGGATTCTGTGGGGGTGGCCCAGCTGTGTCCCTGAAAAGTGGTGGGATCTTAGATGGTTCATTTCCTCTACCTAAGCCTCCACCAGCCTATCCGAAAGTGACAGAGGAGTTAGATCTCTCAGAGGTCCTCTGAGCAAAATGTTCCCTAACTGGTGCATTTCTCATCAAGGAAACAAGTTTCTATGGCCCCCAGCCTCACTCCCGGCTTGGATCCAGACTGGGGGCTTTGATGCCCCCGTCATCATTTTCACCCCCCAGTGCGATGTCACAGTTACCCACAGCAGTAGTCCTCTCTCAGTTCCTCCCCCAACCAGTCTCATACAGGGAGGACGTAATGTCTGCCACCATCCATGATTTGAGCAGATATTTTAATATCAATATAAATCATTTGTTATGCATTCTCATCTTTGTTTCTGGACTCGATAGCCACCCTAAGGAAGGCACCCTGTAACTGCTGGAGGGGAATCTCGTGAGCTTTGCAATCAAACAGACCGAGTTAGAAACCTAGTTCCCATGCCTACCACCTGCGTGGCTTTGGGTACATCTCTACTTCCCAGAGCCTCATTTTCCTCATCTGTCTGATGGGGATTGAACAGCTACAGAGGTAACAGGCATATGTTACTCAACGTACAGAACTATTACTGCTACCTCAGTTATCGTTCTCCCAAGGGCTAAGCGTTGCTTCCACATCCCTCCATGTTTCCGATTCAGGGCTTTTTTCAGAACCACGCAAGCTCACTCGGATATTCTCCATGCACACGGCAGCCTGGAACGGCAGAGGAGTTATATTACGTGGAGCAATGCCCAGCCTCTGGTGCTCTGGAGGGACAATTCTGCAGGGTCCCAGAGGCCCCAAGGCCTAGTTGCTGACAGCTCAATAACACACCTTTGATTGGCTTCCTCCCTTCCAAGACACACCTTCCCTATTTCCTCTCTTCTGCCTCCCGGCTCGTCCTCCCAAATAAAACACCTGCACCAGTGTCCTTGTCTCAGGATCCGTTTTCAGAGGAGCTTGAACCAGGACATGCACATACAGTGGCATCACCTCTACACCTGCTCCAGGATAGCCTCAATGACCTCTCCCCGAGGCCAACTTGATCTTGCATTTCCTGCTCTGTCCAACATCTGTGTGGACATCTACATGATTGACCCCATCCCTTTCTGCTGTCACATTGTGTGTGTGAGCTCGCTCCCCACTCAGCTCCAAGACAACCTTCCTTGTCACCTGAGAGCATACTGGCTCAGGCTACCCCTTATTTTATTGTGGTTGTTATGATTACTGTCAATAAACACACAGGCTCCAGTGGCCTCCGCATTGAAATTTTGCTTTTCTAGAAGGTAATTAGTGCTGTGTAGAAAAAAACAGAGTTGAGAGTTAACTTGATTACCTGATTCTTAACTATTAGCTGGAAGTTCAATAAAGGAATAATTGCATGAATAATGATATAGTCACTTAATAAACTACTCTGCAGCCATTTACAATTTCCAAGTATTTTATCAAATAATAATTTTTGCTGAGCACTTAGTATATACCACATACTGGGATAAAAGCTTTTACATGCATTATCTCATTTAATCCTACAATAACCATATCATATAGGTACTGGTATTACTGTCATCATCCTCATTATTATCCCCATTCTACAAATGAAGAAATTGAGTCTTTTTTAGGAGATTGTCAGATAATGCTCATAATGTTAGATGGAGGTAAAGAGTGGAGTATAAAATTGTTCATTCAAATGTCTCTTGTGTGTCAAGAGCTGTGCCAATTGGCAGAGAGTCCATGGCACCAGGGAGAGGCCGACCCTATTTACATGCAGTTTGCAATTTAGTTGGGGAGACAGATAATTAACAAACAAACATTCAAATACATACACTACTTCAAATCCATACAAGGGACAGGAAGTAGGTTGTCGTGCCAGAGAATAAAGGGTGTTGGAACCTGCCAGAGATCAGAGGCTAAGAATGAGTGACAGTCTCCAAGGGACTGAAATTCAGCTGAGACCTGAAGGATGACAAGACTGACACAGATAAAGAGCAAGGCAAAGGGTGTTCAAAGAGGGGATAGCATGTGCAAAGGCCCTGAGGAGGGGCTGCTTGGCAAGTTAAAAGAAGGCGACAGGAAGCAGTGTGGCTGGAAGACAGCAGGTGTGGGGGAGAGTGGTGAAAGATGAGGAGTTTGGATTTTATTCCAGGTATGATGTCATGAATTGGGTTCTCCAAAAGCAGAACCTGAAATGAGGGTTTGGTGCAGGTGCTTACTTGGGAGGTGATTTCAGGAATTAAGAAAGAAATTGTGGAAAGATTTTGGAGGGAAAGCCACATATACGTTCATTGTGGGTAACAGATGACCACTGGGGGTAACACAGGCTCAATGCTGCTAAACCTCCGAGAAGTGAGCAGGGCACCTTCCAGAAATTTTCTTCTGAAGGAGGGGTGCGTAGCACATTTATCCACGGACTGCCTTTCCCTGCTGTCTGTTGGTGGCCCCGGGCTCTTTCCTCTGCTCATCTGCCCTTCTGCACAGGTTGAGCAGGGTTTGGCCACATCCAGGAAGGTCCCAGGGCAGAAAGCAGAAGACGCCGGACACAACACTTGAGGTGAGCAGCTGTGAGCAAGAGTGAGACCCAGCTCAGAGGAGGAGCAATGGGATAGGATGCAGACATAGGGACCTCTGGCACCAATGGGGAGTCTCAGATGTCTTTGGGGGGGGGTGTCTAGTATGCAAGTTTGCTGGCATCTGCCCAGCTGTGCACACAAAGGAAACGAGAAGAATCCAACATGTATTAAGCACCTACCCCATGTACCAGTGCTGGGAACTTTATATACATTATCTTTAATTTTTCACAATAGGAATGATTATCCCCATCTTACAGAAGTGGAAACTGAGGCCCAGGGGATAAAATGATTTGCAGGAGGCCTCACAGAGTGGGAGCCCCTTACTCGCCCCCACTGCTCTTGTCTGAGGCTACAGGGGGACAAAGGGGCCCTGCCACGGTGTTCTTATCTGGGGGGCTGTACTCTCCATGGGTTCTCCCTAACTCAGGTGGTACCAAGAAGCCAGCCCTCCAGAGCCCCTGGGGCCCTGCATTTTGACTTTCTGCCCCTGCAGGTGTTTGCCTCCCCCACAGCATAACTGTGCCACCACTGAGACTAATTATAAATGCCGGGTATTTATAGTGAGTTTCTCCACCCAGTGCTTCCAGCACCTCGAGGGAACTATTTACAGAATCCTCCCAGCACCTCGGAGAGGAAGACAGAGCCTGGGAGGGGAAACAGAAGGGTACGTCTCCCAGAGTGAGGACCCTCAGCCAAGGAGGCCTTGCAGGGTGTCCTCAGAGCAAACTCTATGATTTGATGAGACAGCTGTAGGGCCGGTGGGGGAGGGTGTGAGAGAAAACCAGACTGCACACTTGTTCACAGCCACAACTGGGCCATTTGCAAGCATCAGCCCTCTTCATCTCTGGGCCTTGATTTTCTCATCTGTAAAATGGGGCTATGATAGTATTGCCTCCTAGGCTTGTGAGATTTAAATGAGTTCGAACAAGTAAAGAACAGAACTTGGCAAGGAATAAACCTCAATAAACATGAGCTATTTCTTCTTATTATTATTCTCATCCTTCCAAGTAAACCAATAAAGCAGGTAAGCATTATGCATTGGGTTTGAACTTGAAAACATTAATAATAATAATAATAATAATAAAGCTTTCTAGTTGTTTCCTCTGTAATGACTGTTGCATGAGGCTATTTAGGAACCAAATTAATATGGGCAAAGGCAGGTGGATTCTTGATGCCTCCACTCAGACTGGAGGAAAAAGGAGATGAGCCAGGGACACACAGAGACTTATTTCTGGTTCTATGCTTCTGGTCAAAGTGCAGTGACCCAGACAGCATGTGGCAAGTGAATTGGTTGAAACTAGAAATCAGGACAAGATCTTTGCAGGCTGCCACCCACCCCTGCCTCCCGCCTTGTAACAAAGGCCAAGCCAAGAGCTAACCGTGGGTCATCCACGGTGCCAGCTGTCAGCGGCCTTCCAGTGCCCAAACCGCAGAACCCTGGAGGTCCTCCCAAGATGTGCAACACGGGGCAGTTATCTCCCACCTTCCCAAGACACAGGACCGAGTGGAAAGAGGTGTGCAGAGTTCCTGGCATGTGGTGTTTTCCAAAAATGGTCGCCATTATCAAAGCCCCGAGTTTTCATTATTATTTATTTCATATCCAGCTTTTACTATTTCTATACATTAAAACTACAACATGCTTGGCATTAAAAATAATTTAAGCCCTCTGCAAAAGTTAATAGTGATAATAATTTA
Organism: Molossus molossus; assembly: GCF_014108415.1. Lineage (NCBI taxonomy): Eukaryota > Metazoa > Chordata > Mammalia > Chiroptera > Molossidae > Molossus > Molossus molossus. Next base: position 112,425,490 of record NW_023425366.1, on the reverse strand, counting down.
AACCCTAAAGAAGGATAGAGGCAGGGGAAAAAATGACTCATCCTCACTCCACCCAAATTGTAGTTGATAAGGTTGCTACTGTCTTTGTTTTTTTGATAGAGGCAGAAATCCTCAATCCATAAAGTCAAGAGTGTGAATCCTCTTCTGGAACAGCCAGTGTTCCTCCGTAATACCCTGGGCAAGTCACTTTCCCTCCCTGGGAAATGTCTTCTTCTGAACAAGGAGGTGGCTAGACAAGACCAGCTGTTCCCAGACGTTGCCACACATTTAAATCACCTGGAAGATTTGAACAATCCCAACTCTCAGGCCCGTGAATCAGAATCAGGTGGGACCTAGACATCACTGTGTTTTCAAAACTCTAGAGCAAGCAGACAACTTGGTGAGGGGATGGTGGGAGGGGTTGGGGATGGATTGAGAAAAAGAGAGAGAGCTCATGAACGTGGACAACAGTGTGGTGCTTACAGGGGGAGAGAGTTGGTGGAGGTGAAAGAGGGCACAGAGGGGATAAATGGTGATGAAAAATTAAGTTAAAGTAAAATAAAACAGAAATCTAGGTTTCTTTCAAGGATCGGCCATGGTTGCAGGGCTTACCCCAGGCCTCCTCAAACTTCAGTGTGTGTACAACTTGTCCTGGGCCTGTGCTAAGATGTAGACTCTGATTCAGTAGGTCTGTGGTAGGGTCTGAGGTTCTGAATTTCTGACAAGCTGCCAGCGGATGCTCATGCTGATGGTCCAAGGAGCCTATTTGGAGCAGTGAGGGACTAGACCACTGGTCTGAAAACTTTGGTAGCCTTGGAATACTCTCTTCAAAGGAAATTTTACATGAAAACATATTTATCAGAATTGGTCAGGTGAGTGGGAGATCAGGAATAAGGATCCCACACTCAGACTCATCCCCCAACTGCCCGTTAGGCAGAATCGTGTTGCCCCAAAGGTGTCGGAACCGGTGAATATGGTCTGTCACATGGCAAAGGGGAACTGAGGTTTCAGATGAAATGAAAGGTTATTGAATCAGTTGACCTTAAAAGAGGGAGAGTATGCTGGATTATCCAGGCAGGCCAAATTAATCAGAAGAGGTCCTTCCTTCAAAGTGGAAGAGGGAGGCAGACGAGGTCAGAGCGATGAGATGTGTGAAAACTCCACCTGTGGCTGCTGCTTTAAGGACAGAGGCTGGGGCCACGAGCCGAGGAACGCAGGCAGCCCGCAGAAGGTGAAAAGGAGGCAGAAAAGACTTCTCCCCAGGAGCCTCCAAAAAAAAACACCTTGATTTTGGCCAATTGAGACCTGCCTCTGGCCTCCACCACTTGAAGATAAATGTGTGTTTTCTGTAAGCCATTCCATTTGTGTTCATTCGTTACAACAGCAACAGAAAAGCAATTTTCCATTTCCTCCACCCTGAAGCATCTCCCAGAAAGTCCTCGATCACTAAGAAACAGCGGGCCTAGACGAGCTTCATCACCATGGGCCTGTGATAGGGCTGCACGGAGTCTGCCCTGCACCATACCTCCTGCGCCGCCCGTAGTCCAGGACTTGCTGACACGTCCTGGTCTGGTGGTATCCACTTCCCCAGGACTCCAGAGCCCTGACCACCCTCCTCTCCGGCAGAAAGGGCATCCTGGTAGACTCCTCAACAATGTGGACGCTATTTTCAGCTCCTCATCTGAGCATTTCAGCAAAGAGCAGCTTGGAAGTGTCTCCTGCCCCTCCCCCCACCCCGGGAGACCTCTGTTCCTTTCTTGGTGGTGTACGTGGCCAGATTTAGCCTAACACTTGCCTGCTCCCCACTGCCACAGTACTGGATCACTTCCAGTCCAACCAAGCAGCCCAGGGCAGGCCAGGGGTTGAAGAGGAGACCCCAAGCCTGCCCCTGTGTGGTCTCCCCTTTTCCAGAGTTGGACCGTTCTATAGGAGATCGGATGGGCAGGGGTCTTGGTGGTGGGGGTTGGTCTCAGAACAGTTGAAGTCACAACAGAAAGGCATTAGAACAGTAGTTTCAGCCCTGCTACTCACTGGATTCATCCAGGAAGCTTTTAAACTCTTGGTGCTCAGGCTGCAGCACCCCAAACCAATTAAATCAGAATTTCTGCAGCGGGGCCAAGGTGGCAGAACTTTTTGGAAAAAATTTTTAAAAGCTCCCAGGTGATCTCATGGTGCAGTCAGGGTGAAAGCCGCTAGATCAGTGGTTCTCAGAGTGTGGGTACCGGGCCAGCAGTATTAGCAAGCCGAGGAGCTTGTTAGAACTATAGACTCCCAGGCTGCACCCCAGACCTGTCAGATCAGACTCCATTTGAACAAGATCCCCAGGGGACTCCTTGGCACATTAAGTTTGAGAAGCACGACAGTGTCACATGAGAGTTAAGACTGTTGGCTCTGGGTCAGACAGCCTGAGTCTGCAGAGTGTCCCCACTGTGTTTTAGCCATGCGGCTTGGGGCAAATGACAACCCCCGAGCTCCTCTAGTCCTTCTTTGGCTTTTTCCCACACCCAGGAGTCTGCTAGCCAGGGGGCCTGCTGGGGAGATCCAGGAGAAACCAGAGCCTGTCTCGGAAGAAGAGATTCAGGAGGACCCTGAAGCTGAAACAATTTGGAGAGCCTCCAGAAGAAAGCAAGGATGACATTCTAATAAAAATTAGGTTGTTAGGAAATGGGTCCAATTTAAAGAATTCTTCCCCTCGGTCTCTTTAAATGAGCACCCTCATCCGATCCTACGTTCTGATTTCCAAGGGTTTTTTTTTTTCATTGTCATGTATGTCTATATACAAACGGATTTATAATGTTGGCCTCATGAAAAATTAACAACCCATCCAGAGGAGCTGAAAATAGTAGCAGCCTCAGGATGCTCAGGGGAAGGGTTATAGGAAGTCAGCGTTAACCGAGGCTCCTCCACTGATGTCACCAGAGACCTGGAAGAGTGTTGGAAAAGCCAGTGCTTCAGAGGGAGAACCAGGCCGTTCTCCGAAGAATTTTAAAAACAGGAACTAGGATTTCTCAGTTTGCAAGGCTCTCTGGAAGCGGGCCCTTTCCGATGAAGGCAGGCGGGCTATACTTAGAAAGAGATGCACGGTGAAGAGCAGTTCTGTTACTATAAATTCATCTCCAAAAGCCAAACATATGTGTGTGCACACACAGAAACACCATATATATGGAAGAGATAAATCAGCTTTTGACATTTAGCCCTTCCTAAATCGGGAAATACGTAAAATTACTTATTATTATTATTTTTTGCTAGTGTGGGAATAAGAAGGAAGATATCTCACTCTAATAAAATCAATCTGATAGAGACTAATCGATATTCCTGAGTGTGATTCATTCATTCACTCACTTATTAATTCATTCGTTTATTCGTTTCGTCTGCAAACAGTTGAGAGCTTCCTTGTGCCAATGAGGAACAAGACGGATATAATTCCAGTCTTCATGAAGTGTGCGGTCTAGTGCCCCCCGCTCAAGGTATGGGCTAGATCAGCAGTGTTGGCCTCTTCTGGAAATTTGTTAAAATGCATATTCTCAGGGCCCATTCTAGACCTTCTAAACCAGAATCTGCAGTTTAGCAAGCTCTCCCAGGGACTCATAGGCACAGCAAGATTTGAGAAGCACTGATCTAGTCCAATCTAACTTTCAAATCTGCTTAGCCAAGGAGGGAAGTGGCCTGGAATTTAGATTCCCGTGGGTGCCCATGAGTCCAGGGACCCTCTCGGGAAGGAAAAAACAGGTTCAAGTTGCAGGGTAGGAGGGTTGGGGGGAAAGTTTATTTATCTCGATAGAGAAACGGGAAAGCGGTGGATTCCAGCACTCAAGGCCGCTAATGGATGGATGGGCTCCAAGATCAGCAAGGTAACAGATGGAAGGGGAAGGGAAGAAAGATTTCCCCCAAACTTGCTGAGTCCAAGAAAGATGTTGGAAGATTTGGACGCAGCCAGCATGATTAATCTTAACAACTTTACCTTGAGTTTCATTTTTGGCGGGGGAATGGCATCAGCTTAAAAGTTAATTACAAGCAAGGAACAAATCACGCAGCTGATGTGCACATTACAAACAAATTGAGTTCTTAAAATAGGCAACACAGCACTTGGAACAATGGTTTATGAGCCCAAGGGCGCATGAAAGTAATTGTAGAAGGTGAGCAGACTAATAGCTAATATATGTGAATTAAATGAGGGCAAATTGTAGATATTAACCAAAAAAGAAAGAGAAATATGGTCAACCTTTCATTTTGTAAACAAACCAAGCGAAATGATCCAGGATGTAACCCCTGAGGAGTGAGGAGAGAGGCCCCTGGTGGAAACAGGGTTCCCCATCGATGCAGAAACGGCCAGGAGGGCTGGAATGAGGACAAGAGGAGGGGCCACCAGCAGGGAGAGCTCAGATGAGAGCTGGCAGGCAGCATCCCACCACAAAAGGGTAAATTCAGAGGTGTGTGGGAGAGGAAGTTTCAGCTGCAGAAAGTTTGAATTTAAGTCCAAAGTCCTCATGAAATGAGGACAGCAAGCACAGAGAGGGGAGGTAACTTTCCCAAGATCACACAGCAAGTGTCAGAGCCTGGACTTGAAGTGTAGCTCCCTCACTCCAAGTCACACTTCTTTCTTATTCACAGGGACTGCATATTCACAGGCCCACAGAATCAGGCAGGCAGTAGAAATGGGAGAAGCTGGCCTGATGCAGGAAACGATCAGCCAGCAGTGTCCAAAAGAAATCCAATGCGAAACACATTTGGAACCTAAAATTTTCAAGTAGACATCTCAATGTGGACTGACCACATTTCAAGTGCTCGACAGCCATGTGTGGCCAGTGGCTCCCTTACTGGATTAGTGCAGCTATGGGGCGGTAGGGGAAATATTTAAAAACTGAAGAGTTGCCACAATCCCAACCAGGAGAGAACATGAGACCATACGATACGGTGTTCAAGAAAAGCCAAAAATCCAGATTTTCATGTGAAATCTTTCAATGTCAAAACAATGGATTCAGCCCTGGCCAGTTTGGCTCAGCGGTTGGAGCTTCGGCCTGCGGACCAGAGAGTCCCGGGTTCAGTTCCTGCTAGGCCCTAGTGGCTAGGGGCATGTACCCCCCAAAAAAAATGGATTTAGTAAATTAAAATATATTACTGTGTATCTTAGTCTGCCCAGGCTGCTATCACAAAATACCAGAGACTGGGTGGCTTATAATAACAGAAGTATATTTCTCACAGTTCTAGAGACTGGAAGTCCATGGACAGGGGGCCAGCGTGGCCGGGCTCCGGTGAGGGCCCTCTTCTTGGGTTGCAGACTACGGACTTCTCATTGGGTTCTCACCTAGTAGAAGGGGCGAGGGGTCTTTCTGAAGCCTCTTTCATAAGGCACTAATCTCATTCATGAGGACTCCACCTCATGACTTAGAAGCTTCTCAAAGACCCCAAGTCCACACCTCCTAACACCATCGCCTTTGGAGGTCAGGATTCCAACATATGAATTGGGAGTTTGGGGGGCACAAACTTTCAGACCACAGCATTGTGCTAGCCAGAACACATCTGAAATTAGCATATAACCTCGTCTTACACCATGCTACCTCAGAAGCAAAGAGTGACACCATTAAATAATCATCTTAAGCATCCTCAGGAACCTAGTTAATCACAATTGACCACCTTTAAGACAAGTTCAAGTCTCAGCTCTGTCACTTCACTATATGAAACTTAGCAAGTTAACGTCTCTGCGCCTCAGTTTTCTTGTCTCTAAAATGGGAATAATCTCTTTCATGGGCTTGTCTTAAGGGCCAAATGAGAAAATTAAATAGAAAAGCAACTCATAGTTATCAAAACACAGGGCAAGGGCTGCTACTGAAACACTGTCAGAGAACAGGGCATGGTTAACCATCATGATGGCATCTGAGACCTCACCTGCCATTGTCGCTGGGATTTCAAGCCCTGCCTGTCCACACTCTGTCGCTGAAGCTCAGAAGAGTCTTCTTCACTGACAGTTTTCTACCTTTCTAGTCATCTCATACCCACTGCAATCCACACCAGTCTGAAATCCTGGTCAGCAATTCACGTATCCATTCAACACCACTGAGCCCCATTTGCATCAGTTGCTCTGGAAACTGAGGCTGGATAGTGTAGTGGACACTGTCGGGGCTCAGCCCACCCCTTTTGCAGAGTTCTGTGCTTATCTCCCGGCTCCTACATGCCCAGCTCACTCCTGCTACCTTCTTCCCTGGACGGCCTTTGAGCTACAGGAGCACCATCAGTCTGTAGAGTGCCTGTAGATTGACATCCCCAATGGCTCCTGGGGGCAGGAGTATACAAGCCCAGCTGCCCCTTGACAGGAAGTGGGACAGATGCTAAGATGTCATTTACCCTCCAGAGCAACAGTTGAACTGGGTCTGAAGTCTCACTCTTGTCTGGCTACATGCTCTTCCCCTCGCTGCACTCCCAGTCCCTTGCTGTCAGTTTCTTCTGGGAGCACTTTTCTAATAAATCACATGCACGTGAATCATAATCACGGGGTCCGGCTCTAGGAGAACTTGACCCAGAACACAAACACTATTCGTACACTGTCCCTACTCTCAAGGAGCTCTCTAGCTAACTGGAGGGGCTGACATGCCACAAACTGGAAAATGCTTGATTCACCAGGATTCCTTTTGAGGAAAGTGCTGTATTTGTTTGGAAGGAGGTCTTAATAAATTGATTCCCTACAAGCATGAGTGCTGCTGGTGCCTAGATTTCAGGAAAAGAGGATGAAATTGCTCTGCATGAGACCATGAGAAAGAAAATGAAGGAGCGTATTGGTCATGGAGGAGAGGCCAGGAGCGGTGTGATGGGGTGTGATGCCTCTCATCTCCCACAAGTCAGCGAACCAGCATGCAGACAAGGAGCTGGAGATGGAGGAAATCACAAGAACCCATGGGAAGGATTTTGGACCATCTCAGGCAATGGGATCAGGGACATCTGAGGCAAGTTTGCAAGCTGCCCCCAATGCCCACCAGGAAGACTGCAGTAGCCTCCTAAGTGGTCTTCTGCTCTATGCCTGCGCCCTCCGCACTATCAATTCTTTACTAGCAGCAAAAGTGAGCTCTTGAAATGCAACCAGGTCTTGACATTTAAGTTTATAAAGTTCTGAGTCCAGTTCATGTCATACCACTCTTTAAAAGCCTCCAATGGCTTTTGGTTGCATTTAGAACAAAATCCAATGTTCTAATTCAGGCCTTCATGACTCTGTAAGATCCCTCTTTCTGTCCCTTGAACAGACCCATCCTACTACCACCCCAGGGCCTTTGCATTTGCTCTTTGCTCTGCTTAGACCACCCCCAGAACTTCCCAGGATGGTGCTTCTCATCATTCAGTTGTCAGCTCAGTTGTCACCTCCTTACTCAAGTCATTCCTTGCCATTCCAAATATTATAACACCTCCCCCACCCTCAACCTATACCACATAATTCTATATCGTCTCCTCAGAACACTTACCATCATTTGAACTTGCACTATAGGTTCATGTGTTCACTTGTCGATTATCTCTTTGTTCCCAGAATATAGCCTCTTGTAGGCAGGACCTTATCTTATTTACCAATGTGTCTACAGAGTCTGGCACACAATAATACATGCTCATTAAACACTGTTGAGTGACAAAATAAGGTTCTGAGGGACAGGGGAAGCCCAACTTGCCTTTGGATGGCATAAACAAGCGAGGTTGACGTAAGAATGCAAAAAGGATATACCAAGTTCTGTAAGAGCACTGAGGGGCAGAGAAGATTCCCCGAAAGAGAGGGTATTTGCGCTGAGCCTTGACATACTGGCCTTTGCCTTGTTCAGAATGCTCCCATTGTTCCTCGGAAGCATGAAGCTCTTTGTGGTTTGTGTCTTTTATTGATGCTGTTTCCTCCCTGTGGGAAGCTCCTCTCCATTCTTCACCTGGCTAGTTTCTGCCCACACTCCAGGTTTTCAGCTTCAATGCCTCTTGCTCAGCCAAGCATTTATTCCTTGACCCACTCCCATCCAAATTAGGTCCTCCTTACTGTTCTCTTTCCAAGAATTTTTTGTCTTTCTTAACACTTGTTTTCTGGGAATTCTCTGTCTGGAAGTCTGTGTTTTCTTCACTGCTGTATCCTCAGCACCTAGCATACAGTAGGTGTTCAATCAATGTTTGTTGGTGAATAAATCAATGGGAGCCCACATGGAAGACAGAGGAGAAAACCATGCTTAACATAGTTAAGAACATATGCAAAGTTAGTAAGCCTTGGTGCACTGGGGAAGTCACACATTTTTCAGTGTATCAAGAGGATAATGTACACATGAAGAAAAGACATGAGACAGGGTAAGAGAAGCAGAGGACTGTGAGGCATGGATGGAGTTTTTCATCATCCCTATTTTCCCTGTCAGTGAGACCGGACCCTACAGTTATTGTCTGTGTCCGAATCTTTGAGTGACAAAGGAAAGAATGGGTTTTCTTTTCCAGTGTCTACTGAGATAAGGGAAGAATCTTGGTGGCTGCCGAAGGGAGAACTTTCCCATGTGCCAAGAAAGCAAAATATATAGAAAGAGTTCACAGCTGGTACTCTAGTGAATTTCAGGTTACCATGGGTCTGGACCCTTGAGACCAGGCAATCCGCTCAATTTAGAAGAGATCCAAACAAGTTCTGGTCAACCTGTGTCACTTTGGATCATCTCGTGTTCCCCCATTATAATGGCTTTCTGAAAAGTAGTCAGACTGCGTTGTGGAAAGATGACTGGATGGGGAACGTCTGATGCTCAGGGGATTGTGGGGCAGGGAGGTCCTGAGGGAGCGTTTGTACTGGGCCCAGTGGGAGAAGATTTGGGTCTTACTGTGGTAATCACCAGCACTGCTTCACCAGATGTTCTCAGCTCCCACCTTCTAGGCTCAAGGCGAGATGGCACTCCTTGAGCCCTCTGCAGTTGAGGCCGTATGACTAGTTCCACACATGAGTTGTGAACACAGTGATATATGTCACTTCTGGATTGAGGCACTTAGTTGCAGTGCAAGACCCTCCATAGTTCCTTTACCTTGATCTTTCTCTAGGATACACCATTATTTCTACACAACTCCCTCTTCTCTTGCCTCCCCTCACTCTAGGGAGAAGGCCCACTCGTAAACTCTATTCTAACCATTTGGGAATTCTTCTGAATCCTTTAAATTTTCCCATGGGCTTAAATGTTTGAACAATAAAGTCTGTATTTGCAGACTTTCTTTTATACTGCCCCATATATATTTTTATACTGTCCCATATATTTTTATTCTTCCCCCTAGGAGATAGCCCAACCATCTGTTTCAGTTGGGATGGAAGGGGCATGGAGCAAAAAAGGAAGATAGGAAAACAATGCATCAATTAATTTTTCAAGAATACTATTGATCTATTTTCAAATTCACTGACTCTTTCCTCTGTCATTGTTATTCTGCTGCTAACCCCTCATTATGAATGCTTTCTTTCAGACATTGTATGGTTTAGATCTAGACTCTCCATTTGTTTCTATTTTGGGGGCTTATTTGGGGCTGATATTTCTTTTCTAATATATATGTATTAATGGATTTTTAGAGAGAGAGGCAGGAGAAGGGAAAGACAGATAGAAACATCAATGAGAGAGAAATATTGATCGGCTGCCTCCTGCACACCCCTTCCTGGGGATTGAGCCTGCAATTCGGGCATGTGACCTGACTGGGGATCAAACTGGTGACCTCCTGGTACATGGATCAACGACTGAGCCACACCAGCCAGGCTTGGCTGATATTTCTTATCTTTTCATTTATCATGAATAGATTTCCCTTTATATCACTGAGCATGATTACAATAGCTACTTTACAAATCCTTATCTGCTAATTCCAACATCCGGATCATCTTGGACTCAGCCTCCATGAACTGTCTTTTCTTTTGAGAATGGGTCACATTTTTTAAATTTGTATTTTGAGTAATTTTGGATTGTACACTAGATTTTTTTTTTATCCTCATCTGAGGACATTTTTCCACTTTTTGTTCAGATAGAGTGGGAGGGAGAGAGAGGAAGAGGGAGAGAGAGAAACATCGATGCGAAAGGGACACATCGAGTGGCTGCCACCTGCACAATTCAACCAGGGCCGAGGACAAACTGCAACCGAGGTACACGCCCTCAGCGGGAACCGAACCCGGGTCTCTCTGGACTGCAGGCCAACACTCTAACTGCTGAGCAAAACTGGCCAGGGCTGTACACTAGATATTTTAAATGTTCTGTTTCTAAGGCTCTGGATTCTGTTCTAGTTCCCCTAATGAGTGCTGATTTTTTAATTTGTTTTAGGAGGCAATCAACTTTAGGAGACTCTACCTGCAAACTTTAGCAGTGGGGCAGCTCAATTCTCAGCTCATCTCTTTCAGCCTTACCTGGGCTGATTAGGGTCCACCCACTCAAGGATGCTTCAGAAGTTAGCCAAAGATGTAGACAGAATTTATCCACAGAACTGAGGCCCCCATCTCTGCTCTCTTCCTGTGAGTGCATTTGTCCCTCACTCTGTTTTTGAGTTCTTCAGGAAGAGTGCAGGTTTTCTACTGGAGTTTTAGCCGCCACCGTCTGCCCTACAGGAAGTTTGGGTTCGTATATGTTTTCCAGAGTTGAATTTGCTATCTGTGGGGAAATCGGTTCAGCTGGCACTAATTTGGACATTACCAGAGTAAAATTCCACATTTCACTGAAGAAAGTATTTTATGCTCTAAAATATAAATAATAGCTCAAAAGTGCATTATCTCACAATAAAGGACCAGCCTTCAGAGATATATGCATCTTATTAATAATTGCTATATACTGTTTTTCTTTTTTTTTTTTTTTATCCTCACCTGAGGACATTTTTTGTTCAGATAGAGTGGGAGGGAGAGAGAGGAAGAGAGAGAGAGAGAAACATCGACGTGAAGGGACACATCGAGTGGCTGCCACCCGCACGACCAACCAGGGCCGGGGACAAACTGCAACCGAGGTACGTGCCCTTAGCGGGAACCGAACCCGGGTCTCTCGAGACCGCAGGCCGACGCTCTAACCGCTGAGCCAAACCGGCCAGGGCAGCCTGTTTTTCATTTAGTCACTAACCTGAGATGGATATACAAGAATCAAAGAAGCAATTGGGAAATGACTGAATTTGTAACCATTTCCCATTTCACTGACAGGCCAGGTTCCTCTTTAGAAAGGGAAGGATAAAATTATATTTGTAGAGTACCTTCTAAGTATCAAGTTCTTTGCTAGACAATTTGTCAGTTTAAATCACAGTTTTGCCTCATTCCAGTGATGAGGAAATCTGGGCTTTGATAGAATAAGTACACTGGTAAAGTTTCAAGGTTACAAAGTGATGGATCTGGAGTTTGCCCTCAGGTGATAGGGATGTTCATCTGAGGCCCTGTCAGCAAAGAAGACATCTGCTGGGCACACCCCCTGCACTTTAAAACATCAGATTGTGTCTATCTTTCCTAAACAATACTACCCAAGGTCAGCCAGAAATAAGCTAGAGGTCAGGAATGTTGGAATTCCCTCGATGTCACATTGAATGGAGTTCCTCATGATTCAAAGCTGATGGTCCTGTGTAAGCCACACACTCCGAGATCCCAGTCCCAATCTGTCTGCTTTGACATTTCCCACATGTCCCACATAAAATACCAATCCCTCTCCTATTCTGCCGCTGGGGCTATAAACTGCCCTTTCTGGGGACAATTTGGCAATACTTTATTAAAATTGTTTAAACCCTTTCACCAAGGAATCTCACTTATAAGAATGTAGCCTACGGGAACAAGGCACGCTGAGATTTATGTACAAAGACGAACACTGCAGCATCATTTATAATGGTAAAAAATGACAAAATATTAGAATGTCCAATAAGGAATACTTAAATAAAATATGACATAGCCATACCATAGAATATTAATATGCAGCTGCTAAGAACCATATTCCCGGAGAATATTTAAGGATGTGGAGAACTGCTAATGTACGTAAATGTTGAACTAAATAAAATGATGCAGATCACAGATCTCTATATAATATGATCCCATGTACAGAGTTGTGTGCATATGTATTTGTGTACATTGTGTGTGTGTGTGTGCATGTACAGGTATGTATCTATCTTTGTATGTATCTGAAAGAAAATACAACAAAATGTTAACAGTGGTTATCTCTGAGGACTGATATTACACATTAACATTAAAATTTCTTTCTTTCGGCCCTGGCTGGTTTGGCTCAGCGGTTGGAGCATCAGCCTGCCAACCACAGAGTCCCTGGTTCAGTTCCCACTAGGGGCATGTACAAAAAAAAAAAGGAATCCAGGGTGTGTATTTAGATCTCTTATCCTTTGAGACGACACAGAGGGACCTGGAAAGACAAGTATCATATGATCTCACTTATTTGTGGAATATAATGAACATAACAGTCTGAGGAATGGGGTAGTCCCAGAGACATGGAAGATAGGTACAGACTCACAATCCCCAGAACTGGGGGTGGTGGGGGAGAGATAAACCACAGAACTTATATGCATGTATGCATGAACAATGGACATGGACAACAAAGCTGGGGACAGGGTGGGGAAAGGGGGGAGGGGGTAGTCAGTGGGGGGAAAGGAGAAACATCTGCAACAAAAGTAAATTAATCAAATAAAAAAAGAAAAGAAAAATAAATAAATAAAAAAATTTCTTTCCTTTTTAAATTTATTTTTTATTTTGTTATTGTTGAAAGTATTACAGATGTCCCCCTTTTTTCCTCATTGACTCCTTCCTTCCTGATAAAACTTCTTTCTTTCTCATTACATTTCCTGAAATGAGTGTGTATTGCTCTTAAAATAAAACAAAATTTAACTTATAAATGCTATCAAGAGAAACAAGAGTGTCAAAAGGTGGAGAAGATGATAATACGGGCCCCTAAATACTGAAATTTCAAATACTTAGGGAAAATAAGAGCATTTCAAATTGAATCATTAACATGTATGTATCAGTTAACCTCTGCCACATTATAGCTGCAAAATCTTAGTGACATTTGACAGAAGGCATTCATTTAACTCACATGTCAGTGGGTGGGCTGATCCAGGCTGAGTTTATTCATGTGTCTCTAGGCTAGCTGGGTTTGGATGGCCTAGCCTGAGCTGGGGTGGGTAGCTGCAGTTGCTCTGTTCTACTTGTTTCTCATCCTCTCTGGGATGGGTAAGCAAGAGCCCATGCAAGTTCTTCTCATGGTAGGGAGAAAGGTGCAATCTCTCACATGCAAGCGCTTTGCAAACCTTTGGTGGAATCACACACATTGTCATTCCATTGGCTAAACTGAATCACATGTCCCAACCTCAAATCAAGAGGCAATCCTGCCTCTTTAGTGGGAGGAACTGCAAAGGCATGTGTCAAAGAAGAAATGAGGCCATTAATTTCATTTACAAATGATCACTACTCTGCTTGATAGAGGTTTGCATGTGGTATGAGTTGGAGACCATGACTTAGCAGGTCATCCTATGTGGCTAGAGTCAGATCCCCCTACCTCCTCCACCTCCATCAACACCACCCAGTTGATACTCTGTGTGCCAAGGTTATCAAGCATGTCGAGTTTCTTGACGTCTGCTAATTTGAGTTTGTTATTTGATTTGTTGGATGCTTTGCCTTGTTGTTTACACATCATTCAAATCATTCATTGTTTTTGAGAGGCCAGTTAATCTGTTCCATTGCATGTTCCACTGTAGCATGCCTATCACACACACACACACACACACACACACACACACACACACACACACATTACAGTGGTTTGCCGAAGGAACACATAAATCAAAGCCATAATTTATAGCCACACAGACTGGGCAGTGTAAGTGGCCAGGGCTATGATGTAAAATTTACATTTTAATTAATTAAAATTGAATATAATTAAAAATGCATTTCCTCAGTAACACAAGTTTTTAAGGATACATATGGCTAGGGATTACTACATCGATGGTGCAGACATACAACAGATCCATCTTTAAGAAAGTGCAGGTGGACAGTGCTGCTCCAGATGGCACCATTGCCATGGACTATGATGTAGAGGGCGCCCCCTGGAGTTTCGTGATCCAACGATCCTAATCCAGTGACCTAGATAACTCACGCCTGGTCTCCTGGCACTCAGCACAATGCTGTCCGTGCTAAGATTTTTGGTCAACATTTCTAAAGGCCTTGGCATTTTCTGTTCTTTCCATTTAACCAACATGTACCTACTGTCTTCTTACATCGATCAATTTCTGCCAACCCAGTTCATCCTGGATATTTTTCAGAGAGTAATGCGTTTTGTTTTGTTTTGTTTTGTTTTCTACATTCTAGCTCCTCCTCTTGGCACTCTCTGGCCCTGGACCATCTCTTAGTCCTCGTCCCCCAATGCTCTTTTCCTCACTCTCTTGACTTCAGCACCTGTGTGGTGCACTACTCACATGCTGTGTTATTCTGGGTCTCTAGACTTGGGGACATTCTATCTCTGCAGTTAAAATTCTTTTGTCCCACTCATTACCTGATCTTTAAGACTGAGTTCCAGCTTGATTCAGATGCTTCCCTCAACAGTGTCTTGGGTTTCCTTTATCCGTGCCCCTTGCTCCATTGTCTGGCTTCCCTTCCAGGCTGTTAGCTCCCTCAGGACGAGACATCTCATCCAATTCAGATGATTGACGTGGCCCCAGAGCCAGTCCCACCTGGGTGTGAACCACCATTTCACCACTGGCTCGCTGTGTAACCAAAGAAAAGAGGCTCATTTTCTTCATCTGTAAAATGGGGGCGATAATAGAGGTGTTTTGAGGATGAACTGCGATGACACCTATAGGAAACTAAAAACAGTGCTGGCACCCTTCAAAGACCTACTAAGTGCCACCTCTTCCTCTTTATATTGCAAGAGTATAGCATACAATAAGTGCTCATTTATTGCTACTTAAATTAGTACAATGATAGGAGACCCAAGATACTTTAAAGGAAGTCCCCATGAGTTATGGCCACAAAATGACCAGACACTTTTAAATAATCCCCCAAAAGAAAATGGGAACAAAAACTACTTATTATGGCCAAGAAGAAAGCACAGCATTTTGGGTTTTCTCTTCCAAGAGCACCAGCCAGGGAGCAACTCCAAATTTCCTCAGGAGGTTGCCTTGACGGCTGTGGAAGTGATTAAGGTCTTCCCCACTGGATCAGTTTGGGAGCAGCTGAAGCTCCAGTCAAAATACAAATAATAAAATGTCTATCCTGTATTGGGCACTTGTTAAGTGCCAGTGATTCTCAAATCAGGGGGCAATTTCTCCACCGTGGACAAACCGTGGACGTTTGTCAATGTCTGGAGATGTGTTTGGTTGTCACAACTGAGGTTGAGGGTGCTACTGGCATCTAGTGGGTAGAGACCAAAACGCTGCTCAACATCCTGCAGTTCCCAGGATGGCCCCACCCAGTGAGGAGTGATCCAGCCCCAAATGTCAGTGGTGTCAAGGTTGAGAAACCCAGTTATGTCCCAAGACATGGAGCATTGTAAGTACTGCCTCATTGAACCTTCATCATGCTGGTTTATGAATGAAGCACTTTTATCCATATTTGCCCCCATTCTCCAAATGAGGAAAGTGAGGCTCAGTGATGCAAGCTGCCCACGGTCACACAGCCAGGAAGTGGGAGAAACCTGATTCAAACCCAGGAGGCCTGCCTCAGGGCCCACGCTCTTAGTGGTTGCCCACAATGGAGACACCACACCCATTAAGTTGAACAGCGAGAAACCCAGTTTGCCATCAGTTAGAGCCAGGATGGAATCCTCGCATGACTACTTGGCAGCCGTGTGATCTTGAGCACACCATCTGTTAGGTCATCTAAGCTTCTATTTTCCCATCTGTAGAATGGGGGAAGGATGCCCACCCCTCGGGGTGGTTTTTCGGGTTAAATCTGAATGAATGTGAGGTGCTGGACAATTAGTCTGACCATCAGTAACTGTGGCTGCTGCAGTTACTGCTCTCCTTTCAGCATCACTATGGTCCTTGGAGACCCAGACTCCCGCCCGCCCGACCCTAAGAAATCAGGAACTTGGTTTGTAGCTGGTCCCAGTGCACCAGCTGGCACTCAGAGACCAGTGAGATGATGCCTCCCTGACGCCAGATTTCACCCTGCAGAAGGGGGCCTGCGCTTCAGGAGGCCGCAGCGGCTCCGAGGGAGAGGCGTGTTGCTCAGGCCACGAGCGCTGCTCCCTCTCCCTTGGGGGTTGCTTGGTCCTGGTTCCTCTGTTAAGAGGCACAGGGTCCTTTCGAGTGGGGCGCAGTAATGCACTGACCCTACTTCAGTTTCTGTCCCCACATAGGGAGGGAAATGGTGGCCAAGGAGCAAAGGGAATTCTTCGGGAAAAAAAGAATTTTTCTCTGCTGTCTGGGAATGCCTATCTTTTGGAAGGTGACAGAATACAACAGCCAGACTGGAGAGACTGCTAGAAAAGCTTCCAGAACATGGGAGCCAGGGCCGGTTAAGGCAGTGCTCTCCTGAGGCCTCTCAGACCCAGACCAGCTTCACTTTATGTCTCAATTAATCAGAATAATCATGACAACACCTCCCGTTTGTAGCCCACTGTGCGGCAGGCGCTGTTACAACTGCTTTCCATTCGACGTCTTTAACCCTGTGCTCAGCGCACCCATCCAGAGGGCTGTTGAGTCAACACACACAAGATACTTAGCAGGGGGCAAACAGGAAGCAATATGTAAGCATTTGCCACCATCATCATTATTTCTACAGCGATTGCTATTCTTACCACCTTGCAAGACAGGTGTTATCCCCATGGAAGAGTAGGATAAATGGAGGCTCAGAGTCTGATGTGCCCAAAGCCACAAAGGAGGCAGGAAAGCACAGTGGTTAAGCCAACCGGCTTTGGCATGGGACGGCCAGCTTTCAAATCCTGACTTGGCTGTTTAGTAACCACCTGCCAACTTGGGCACATTATTTCCCCTGAGCCTTGGCTTCCTTTCCTGCGAAATGAAGAAATAGACTACAATAAAAATTAAGGTAATGATTCAATCTGTGTGTTTAATTATGGAAACTCAGCTCTGGAGAACAGAAAGTAGAGTTTAGACCATTTGTGTTTGTGAAGGCTAAGCCCTCCCTGCTCTTAAGGAAAGAGGAATGAACTCTCTGTGACCATTATGTGGGATCCACTGTCAGTGGTCCGAGGGGACCACCTTGACCTGCATAAAGGCCGCTAGGAGAGACAGGATGGCAGTCAAGGATGGTGAGACTGCAGGGCTGAAGGAAAGGCCAGAGAAGACAGAGAGGGAGGAGGTCCGATACCAGATGCCCTTAACCAAAAGTGGTTTTGTGTGGGATTAATGTCCAGGAAATGCCAGGCAAGAAGTCACAAGACAGTGCTGAGAGAGACCCTATACCACCCAGGATCTCTGCAAGACAAAGGCTCTTCTGCTGACCACCCCTCCTCAGTTGGTCCTCTAGGGTAGAAAAGACATTTGCCCTGTGGTCAAGGTACTCATTCCTGTCATGTGTCGATACTACAAGAGCATACACCTACCCGACCCTGACAACCATAAGGCCCAAGGCAACCTCTGGACACCTAGCAGGGTAGCGAAGATATGGTGAGTTAAAGTGATCCCACTTGAATAATCTGAGCTGAGACAGGGGGAAGTGGATGTCACCATCAATTATCATCATCCATCCTCATTTTCATGCTCATTGTCATCTCAGGCTGGGCAGAAGGTTGGAGAAGAACCACCTGAACTCTGCTCTCAAGTCCCTCCAAAAATTCTGACCCTCCAGTGCTGACCTATTTCTTCTGCGCATTCAGCAGCCTGGAAGCTAAGCTAGCTTTGCCCTCCACCTCCCACACCACCATGTGGACTGGTCAGTGAGCGCCCGCCCTAGCAGGGAAGGGGGGTGCGGGAAGTAGCCTGGGTCCCTGCTTGCTCTGCCTCTGAGGAGGGGGAGGTGCTGGGGGAGGACAAGGCTGTTATACACAAAGCAGATGCACCATAAACTCATACTCCCTGGCACAGACACTCCGGGGGAAACGCTGCTGGTTTTACCCACTCATTCCTCTGAAAATAACTGCACACACTAGCTGCCAAGTTTCCGGAACAGAACCAGTGCTGAGGAATAGGGAACTGATGAGGAGATGGAGTTTGGGGTAATAGGAAGTAAACCACACTGCTTTGCCCAATAACAGGTCTTTGAAAGAGGAAAGGGATTTTTAATGGGCTTTATGATGTCCAATGTTTTTAAGGATAGCAATACTATTTGCTATTACTTTAAAGAAGTTATTCCATCCTGGTGTTTACCTTTACAGCTCCATTAAACTTTGCTGGTACTAGCGGCATGCCCACTTTTACACCTGAGTATAGTAAGACTCAGATAGGTTAAGTAACTATCCCAAGGTCACACAGAATAAAATAGAAAAATCATGATTTAAAGCCAGATTTCTCAACTTCTCGAGTCTTTCTTTTAGCAACTGCCTCTCAAACAATCCATTCACCTGTGCCTCTCAATGATGGATGGAGAGACAGACTGACAGATAGATTAGGTATGTAGGTAGATAGATGATTGATAGATAGATAGATAGATGATTGATAGATAGATGATAGATAGATAGATAGATAGATAGATAGATAGATAGATAGATAGATGATAGATAGATGAAAGAGAAAAAACTGAAAATACCTGTAATGAGTGTAAAACATATCTCCACCACCCACTTGTCTAGACAAGGCAGCTAAAGTTCCTAGAAGTTGAATAAAACTTGCTCTCGGTCACATAGTCCACTGAAATCAGAACTCACAGTCTCATACTCAAAGATTATGTGTTGAGGGTTTGCTCTGTGTCAGGCACTAGGTGCTAAAGACAGGCCTCTCCTCGTGGAGCTTACAGTCTAGCAGGGTAGACAGATTTAAATGAGCAGTTCCAGCAAAGCTGGGTCTGTGTTGTGATAAGGAGAACCTCCCTGGTGGTCCAGGATGGCATCTCTGATGAGGAAGAGTTTGTCCTGAAAGTCTCTGGAAAAGCAAGTGTTAGAGAAAGACAGATGGGGCACACCCATGGTGACACAATATGCACTCCCCCTCAAAGATGTTCACATCCTAATCCCTAGTACCTGTAAATGTGTTACATTTCATTGGCAAAGGGATTTAGCAAATGTAGTTAAGTAAAGGTCTTGAGATGGGAAGATTGGTCTGGATTACCCAGGTGGATCCGATGTCCTTATAAAATGAAGGTGGGAAGGTTAGAAAAAATGTGGTGATGGAAGTTGGAGGGATGCACTTTG
Source organism: Molossus molossus (assembly GCF_014108415.1). Taxonomy (NCBI): domain Eukaryota; kingdom Metazoa; phylum Chordata; class Mammalia; order Chiroptera; family Molossidae; genus Molossus; species Molossus molossus. The sequence continues at coordinate 112,406,303 of NW_023425366.1, read as the reverse complement.
GAGGAAGGGGTCATGAGCCAAGGAGTGCAGGAAACCTCCGGAACCTAGAAAGGCGAGGAGACAGTCTTCCCTGCAGCCTCCAGAAGGACGCAGCCCTGCTGACTTCGTGACTTTAGCTATAGATTCATTTCAGACTTCTCACCACAGTGCAGGATAATCAACTTGTGTTGTTTTAAGCCACTCAATTTGTGTTTATCTGTTACAGCCGCAATAGGAAAATATTACAATGGGCTTCTTAGTTTGAGATAAAACTGTACTGCACACACACACACACAAAACAAATAGCAAGATATTTGAGGTCTGCATTACATTCGTGCAAAGGGAGATGTAAAGGAAGAAGCAGAATGAGACGGGAGACAGACGCAGAGATGCCATCACAAGCAGAAACAGGAACCGAGTACAATAGACACCAACTCTTTGGGGATTGAGTTGTGTTGCCCCACACACAAAAAAGATATGTTAAAGTCCTAACCTCCAGGACCTCTGAATGTGTCCTTATTTGGAAATAGAGTCTTTGCAGACATAATTAGTAAATATGAAGTCTTCCTGGAGTAGAGCCGGCCCCTAATCCAATATGACTAGTGTCCTTATAAGAAGAGGATAGTTTTGACACACACAGGGAGAACACCATGTGAGGACAGAGGCAAAGACTGGAGTTATTCAACCACAAACCAAGGAATGCCAAAGACCGCCATCCACCACCAGAAGCTAGGAGGAGGCGAGGAAGCATTTCCCTGCAGGTTTAAAAGGCAGCAAGGCCGTGCAGACACCTTGGTCTCAGACTTCCAGCCTCCAGAAATGCACCTGAGACAACACATTTCTGTTGTTTTAAGCCACCCTGGTTGTTGTACTTGGCTACAGCAGCCCTAGCAAACTGATACGCCTACTTTCACAAAGCCCCATCCACTGGGCCTTTGGATATTATTACTAAGTATGTTGCATTTCTGCAGCTACAGGCATATATTTTCAGGCCCCAAAATCAAAGTTTGTCATATTTTCATGTTTCTGAAACTTCTTACTTCAAGTATGTACAGTTAATGTAGACTATCTTCCTTTCTTTGTTCCTTCCTTCACTTCTTCCTTTTCTTTTACCACCGAAAGGCCACTCCTAAATTAGTGGTACATCTTATAATAAAGAGCATTTTGGAATCAAGAAAATGAAATATGTTGATATCCAGTAGACTTCAGGCATCATGAGTGCAAGGATACCTCTGAATTCCAGTACAGTAAGTCCTCAATGCCATCACTAGGTCCTCTGACTTTAACCAAAACAACGTGTAACAAAACCAGTTTTCCCGTAGAATAATTGATAGAAACAAGAATTAAGTCCCTAGGCATCTCATCAATGTTACAAGGAAAGAACTTTAATAGAAACATTATCTGAGGATGTGCTATACTTAGAGCAGAGCCTGGCAGGTGGTGATCTTGTTTAGTAAATAACTGCGTGTTGAAAGCAAGGTGGAAAGGTCAGGTAAGAGGGGCAGGGAGGGAGTCTGGACATTATCCAAAGTACTCAGAAGAAATTGAACAAAGGGTTGGATGAGGCCCAAGCAGAGATATCCCCCACATCCATGAAATACGTGTTTATTCCCTAAGTCCCATTAAGCTCTATGACTCTGTGATGCTACAATTAATGTTGTATTGAGAATTCCACATGGCCATATAAACTCCCTTTAAAGTTGGAGAAATTCACCCTGGCCAGTTTGGCTCAGCGGCTGGAGCGTCAGCCTGTGGGTCAGAGAGTCCCAGGTTCAGTTCCCACTAGGGGCACATACCAAAAGATAGATAGATAAATAAATAAATAAATAAATAAATAAATAAATAAATAAATAAATAAATCTGGAGAAATCCTCCAGAACCATAACTGGAGAACATTACCTGGAAGGTAGGGGACATGACAAACTCCCTGGAGAAGGCAGAGGGGCACGGGGTTGGGGAACAAAACAGCTGGGAAGGTCTCAGAGGTACATGAATCCCAGGGGACATTCCCCAGGGACATGGTCCAGGACAGGAGGCCGTGTGTGCAGACGAGTCAGGCCAACCCAGAGGTCAGCTCAGCCCCAGACACCGGGCTGGCTCTGTCCCTAGCCCAGTCCCTAGCCCAGTAGATGGTGACACCCATTTGGAGTCTCAGGGTCATCATGTGAACTAGAAGCATTTGAGACTAGACAGGAAAATGACAGCTGGAGCCATGCTGGTCACTTCATTGGGAAAGGTCAAGTGTGAGACCGATGAGCTGGGGTGGCGAGGGGGTGGTTAGTGGCTTATGACAGGGGTGCTCCATCTGGAGCAATTATATCTCGCAGGGGACATTTGGCAACATCTGGAAACATTTTTTGGTTATCACAGCTGGGGGAGCAGACAGGGTGTGACTGGCATCTAGTGGGTGGAGGCCAGGAATGCTGCTCAACATTGTGCAATGCACAAGACAGCCCCCTGGGGCAGAAAGAACTACCTGGCCCAAGATGTCAATAGTGCCAAGTTCCAATAACCCTAGCCTGTACCAGCATTCAGGTTTGATTTTTTTTTTATAAGGTGGAGGGAGGATGTAGAAAGATGAAATAAGTGGATAAATGCATGGGTGGGTGGATGGATAGATGGATAGAAGAGAGAGACAGAAACACAGACAGTCCAGTGCCATCCCTCCACAACTAGCACAGACTCTGCCTCACATTCTACTTTGAGGACCAAGTACATCTGAATCGTTACAAGACCTACACAGGGAAAACGTGCTCTTACCGGACTAATGCAGAGCAAAGAGCTGCGGGCAGCAGGGCTGACTGTGGAAAGGAGGCAGGGTCAGGGAGCTGCCCAGAACAGTCCGTGAGTTGAGATGAAGACACACTCCCTGAGGACCCCCCCAACCTGGGTCAGGTCCTCCTTTTTCTATACTCCCACTCTTCTGCATCTTACTTGTCACAAGTGTAGTGATTCAGTAACGATTGTTATTATCACTTAAGGATTATCCACACCGGAAACCCCGGGGCTCAATACTTGTTTGTTGAATGAATGAGTGACCAGGGGGTGGCTGCGCTGCCAGAAGAAGAGCCCGACAAATTGGGCTCTGACAAATGAGATGCCCAGAGGAGGCTGAAATCGAGGCTGCCTACCAGTGTCTGGGCTGTGTCACCGCCGTCTGTCGGAGTCACCTTGTCTTCTGTCTGCTTAGCTTCATCATCTGAGGCCTCAGAGCCAAGGGGCCCGCTTTGGGTGTCTTCTGCTTCCAGCCATATCCAACCCAGGGAGCAGTGGAGAGCGGGGCCTGAGCAAGCACGTCGGACGGAACACTCCGGGCCACGTGGAGTCAGGGTCTGCAAGAACACGGGCGTAGCTCAGACAAATGTGTGACGGGTTTGGTACCTTTATTTTCCTTCTAAGTATCAATTACTCATCCCGGGCCCAAATGGTGGCAAGTTTCCTTTCCCAAGGAGACAGGCTGCAGACACCAGAGGAGAGGCGGGTAGAAGGAAGCTTGACGGAGGCACGGGATGGGGAGACTGGATGCCACCTTTGCTGCAGGTGGAGCAAGGAAGCGCGTCGGGGAGCAGCTACCTTCTCGGGCAGCTGCAGCCTCTGCAAGGTTATCTGCAGTGGGCACAGGTTCAAAAGCGACGGGGCAATAAAAGTGAGTCATTGTGACCCAGCAAGAGCCAACTCAGCTGCCCAGGACTCTGTGACACATGTCCCTAGATGCAAAGTTACTCAAATTCTGGAATGAGTTTTGCCTGAATAAAGGACATAAAAATGTCTGTGTCCATAAAGACCAGCTGCTATGTACAGCCAGCGTGGCTGACAGAGCTGGGGTGATCGGCTGACAAGTGCCACCTGAAATGAGCTTCATGCTGGAGACAGTGTCATACCCCCTAGAGACGTCTGTCCTCACGCTCCTAACCCAGCTCCCAGGCTGCCTAGTTGTGTGACCTTGGGCAGGGACATCTCTCTGACCTTCAGGTTCCACACTCCTCAAGGATTACTAAGGGCCCTTCATACTCTGAAATTAGGCAGCAACTACAAATAGCCCCATGGGTTATTCTTCCTAGGGTTGATGTTTGCATTTTAACCAGAAGTTTCTGTTCTCTCTAGAAGCCTATTGGTAAGGGTTACAGGTTCCAGAATCCAATTGTCCAAGTTCAAATCCTGGCCTCATCATTTATTAGCTCTGTGACTTCACGCAGGTTGCATAACCTCTCTGAGCCTCTTTTTCTTCATGCTAAGGATAATATAACCAATGGAAGGGCAGGCAGTCTTTTCCCAAATCATCACACTAAGCATCCACCTTTTAATAAGATTCCCCAGGGCCCAACATCTCTGGTCTGAGGTTTCTGGGCCCTTCTGTGTGGGGCAGAAGACAGAGCACTACTGCCATTTGCTCCCCGAATCACAAAGGGCTCTGGCCAAGATGCTTTCTCACTCTCATTACCTTGTTATTTTCTTTGTAACACCTATTGCGATTCAGAATTATCTAGTTAGTTTATCTACTCATTGTTATCCATCTCCCTCCACTGGATTTAAGCTCCACTAGGTCACACACTTTGTCTAGTTCATGACTCTATTCCCAGCAACTGGCATATCACCTGGCACACAGCAGGTGCCGATAATCATCTGTCACTGAATGAATGAGAGAATGAATGAATTGCCATTATGCACTTGCATCTCACATTAACCTTCACAGAGTAAGTTTCTCCACATGCCCACTTTGCAGAAGAGGAAATGGAGCTTCGTGGAGTCAGAAGGACTCAAAGTCACTTGGCAGTGACTGAGCCCAAATCCTGTATGTCACTGTCCCAGGAAGGTACTTGTGCTTTATCAAGAAAGTCTGGGTGAAGGCAGCAATACTGAAGAGAGGTTAGGGGCTAGGAGCATGAGCTTGAGCCTGCTGATCCCAGGTTCCAATTTAGTGCTACTATAAACCGATTTGGTTGAGTGACTTAACTTGGGCCTCAGTTTCCCCATCTACAACATGAGGATCATACTACTAATATGTTCCTCTTAAGGCTGAGATTATCAGGAAGGTTAAGCACACTTTGCACAGTGCTTGGCACATAGTAGGCCCTCAGTAAATGTTAGCTATTGTGCATGACTAGTTCTACTAACTACCACATGGAAAATCCCACGGGGCTGGCTTCCAGGCCCTGCTAACCATTTCTCTCTCCCTCCGCTCCCTGTTTCTCACTGTCATCTCCAAAGAGAAGCATCCCAGCCCCCAAGAGAGTGCCTTCCACACTGTTCCACTCCCACCACACAAGCCGGCGTGGATGTGGGCACACGTGGTCCTGAGGCAGCCCACACTGCTCTGTTCTGTTTCAGGCTGTGCACTCCCGATGCCCGCCCCGGCCTCTGTCCTCCCCCGCCACCTCCTCCACCCACCTGCATGCGTGTGGCGCACGTGTTCCTGCCGCATGTCAAGCCCTCACTTGTGGGTGGAGAGCCCAGGCTGCCACAGCTCAATCAGGAGAGCAAGTCTCACCACAATTCACTCCTTAATCCACTGCAGTCTGGCTTCCTCCTATGCCACTCAAGCCTGCCCAAGCCACGGTCATGATGACTTCCACTCTCCAAGCACAGCATCTTTCCCAGGGGCTGGTGTGTCTCCTGGGAAAATTCCATTTTGATGACCACCTCCACACTCCGACCTTTCTAACTCCCTCCTCCCTTAGGTTCTCTCCCTCAGCTTCTCTGACCCAGCATGTTCCCGACTGTTCCTCTCTTCCTGTTCACATTCACTCACTCCTACACCCTTCCACTCAACACATTTATTGAGCCCCTACCCTGAGCTGAACGTTGCTGGGACATGACGAAGAACAAGGCAGACCATAAGGAGACAGTATGCTTCCTATGGTAGAAGTCTTTGCATCAACATTACCCGGAATCAAATCCCAGCTCTGCCAACTTGCTAGCTGTGTGTCTCTGGGCAGCTTGCTTACTCTCTCTGGGCCTCAGTTACCACCTCTGAAAAATGAGGGTCAGTTGTGGGATTTGCATGAACACCTACAAAGTGTTTAGCATGGTGGGTTTCTATTGTTTTGTGCACCCTAATCCACTTTAGGCACAGAAACCAGAATGATCCTAAAACATAAATCAGGTCTCGGCTATTGCTCACTAAAATCCCTCCAAAGGCTTTCCGTTGCTCTAGCATAAAATCCAGCCCCCTCGATGTGATTTGTCCAGGCCTGGCGATCCTCTGGCCTCATGGTGGGCCACACGAGTTCATTCCCACATCAGGACCATTGTGCTGTTCCCTCTGCTCAGAATGCTGAGCCTTGCCTGCTCTCCACCCACCGCATGCCACAGGCTTCTCTCAGCAGACCGTTCATGCCCGCCAGGTCTCAGCTGAAATGCTGCCTCCTCAGAGCCTTCCCTGACTACTGGGGAGCAGACTGTTGGTATCCTACCCAGATCCCTGTCACCAGACCCCGGGGTCTATCTCGCAGCCACTGTGGGGAATGGCTGCTTATGGCTCACACCCACACCCTTCTCCAGAGGAGTATCCTTGGCTGCAGGGAGCTGCCTCACGGGAAGCGCTTGGGAGGTCACGTCCTCCCTGTGGCCAGTGATTGGCTGACGGGAAACAGGGAGCCCCAGCACCCTGGCCTCCAGGCGGGACAGTGTCTGTGACACAGTTCACACTCCAGAGCACCAGTGGGACCAGACCAAAGCTGGACTTCTCCTGAAACCACACCTTCACCCAGCAACCCCCATGCCCACCCTGACCTCCCTCCCTGCCCCTTCTCCTGAGAGCACCCCTCAGTGAATTATGCAGGGACCCCCATCTCAGACTCTGCTTCTGGGGAACCCAACTTAAGACAAGTTAAGTCTTATTCTTCATCTTGGTTTCTTTCAGAGCGCTTACCTTAATTATTAATTGTATAAAATGTTTGGTCCATTTCTTTTCTCATTTGCCCACCAGAGAGGAAGGCCCACAAGGGCAAGAAGCGCCTCTGTTCGGTCCACTGCTTGGAATCCGACACTGAGCGTCTTGCTCGCGTGCTGGACGTGACTTTTCATTGTTAATGAAACAGCACGTCATAGGCCCTCGATCAGTGTGTTTCAGAGGATTCTTCTCCAGTTCTCCCCTCTCAACCTTCCTCTCCGTCCACTGTCTTTCCTCTTAGGTGACCTGGCAGGATCCCAAACTTAGTGGGTCCCGCCACGGACCGGCCGGCTGCCCTCGGGAGAGGAGCTCTTCCCAGCCCCCTCTAACTCTGAGAGCATCCCTCTGGCACGAGCACCAGCTCTCCAGTGCCAAGGCTGCAAACCCAGTGTCGTTTCCGATGCACTCATCTCAGGCCGCCTGTAGCCAGTCAGTGCCCAGACCCCTCCAGGCCAAATGTCCACATCGTCCTCTTCCCCACACTCCGTGCACACAGCCTGCAGGCCAGCACAAGCCCACATGGTCTCATTTCCAGGTTGGTGCAAAAGCCTCTTCACAGAGATGCCCCACGGCGGTCCCCAGCTCTCCTGCACCCACTCCGCTCCAGCCTGCTGCACTTCGAGTCCCAACACGCACCACGAATCACGTCCGTCCCCCTCACAGAATGACTGTGGGGTCCGCAGAGCCCTGTCCCAGTGTTCTGTTTAGCCCGGCACTCCAGGCCCCCAAGGATGAATCCCTAAACCACCTCTTCCAGCCTTGTCCGTAAGACCACCATGGAGAGAGTAGCAGCAGCAATGACAGAAAATTGTACTGAGTTCCACCATGTGCAGCAGCTGCACGCCTCCTTGGAACACTGAGCGTCTGCCTAGCTCATAACAGGTGCTCAGTGTATGGTTGATGAGTTAATTAATGCGATGTGACAAGTACATTATCTATATTGTGTTTGATCCACATGACAAGTCTATGAGGTGAGGAAGCAGAAGCTCAGAGATGTGATCATTTACCTCCAGCCAACAGCTCCGGCTGAAAAGCAGAGTTGACCAGTCTGAGAGTCTGGCACTTGACCTCTGTGCTCCCCTGGACAGCTCCCCGGCACCTTAGCTGCAGCCAAACGGGACTCTCCCCACCCTGTTCACAACACACCTCACATTGTTATGCCTTTGAACCTTTGCTCCAACTGCTGGGCCTCTGCTTGAAATGCCCTCTTTGTTCCCGCATTCAGATTCTTTATGAGCTTTCTCAAAAAACATGCCCATCAAGAGCTCTTTACAAATCCACCCCAGCCATTGTGAGTTCCAAAAAATCCCCAATGTACTTCTTCTAGTCAATCCTCGCTCATGAATTCACGCATTCTTTCAACAAATATAAGCTGAGCGCCTACTTGGGGCCAGCCCCAGGCCAGGTGTGCAGCATAAAGAGATGAATCGGTCACAGTCCCCTTGGCTCATACTCAAGTCCAGAAGTCCATCCATCCATCCATTCAGCAAACATTGGCTGAGCTACTACTGTATGCCAGCCATTGTTCTAGGGTCTGAGAGTGCAGTGGTGACAACACAGTCACCATGTCAGCCCTTGAGGGGCTTACATTTTAGTGGCAGAGACAGATTGACAAATAAATAAAAACCCCTGATGTGTATGAAGGGCTGACTAGCCTCCAGGAACTCTTCTAAGCACATCTCACATCAACCTCATGCTATAGGTATTGTTATTATCCGTATTTTATAGATGTGGAAAGTGATACTTGGAGCAGTAGAATATCTTGACCAGATCACTCAGCTAGTAAATACCACATGGACCAAGGTCCTATCCCAGACCACAGACTCTATGTTCTCAGCCCCTATACTATAGTGTTTCTCTAGTAATTATCCAAATAAACAAGAAATGTGTCAAACAATGGGAAGCGCTCTGCATAAAAATAACATAAAGTAATATGGAAGAGACCTGCAAGGGCCTGAGAGGTAGTCAGGGAAGGCCTCCCTGAGGAGGTGACATCTGAGCCAAAATCTGAATAACAACAACGAGCAAATACATTAAGTGGTTTTCAAACTTTAAGGCACTTCATAACCCCCTGAAAATGTAAAAATATATAAATTCCTGCTCTTCATCCTGAAACTGGAGGTCAACCTTGCTGCCGGCCACCACCCAGCTGAGAAGCAGAGACAGGGATTGGATAATAAGTGCACATTTAATAATATCAGATGCTGGAAATCTGGGAAGGTGAGGGGGGAAAACCCGAACAACCACCTTCCCCTTAAGCTTGTTAGGAGTAAGCTTATACAGGGGACAGAGACAGGGATTGGAATATGGGCAGGGAGCACAAAGAGGGTTCTGCTGATGTTTGGTCCTGGAATTTGTGTCCCTCTGGGGGTCTTGGGTCTTGATACATGTCATCATTACTGGTCCCCAAAGGATGGTCAGCGTTCTGAAACCTGTCAAGCTGGGCTCTGGTGGGCGTCATCCTGGCGTTCCCGAGACCCAATCAATCAGCCTCCACATTCCTGGTGGCCAGACGTGGAAGTTCAGGGCTGGGTCAAAAGTTTGTTCTTGCCTGGTCATCTGAGAACTGCAACACAATCTTCTTAGCCAGAACATAAGGTTAAATATGTACGTTTGATTAATTAATTATACCTTCTGTTAGCAAAAGGGAGGGAAAGAAAAGAGAAAGGAAGAGAAGAGGAAAAAATAGAGATTATATTTTTATTCTGTCCTTGTACCCCTATCAATTCTAGATCTACTATGTCAAAATTCAGGGGTAAAGACTGTATTTTTTTTTAACACATCCTCCAGGACATTTGCTAGTCAGGCTTGGAAGCCATAGGTCAAGGGACAGACAAATAGATAGATGAACAGGAGACATGAATTAGCAAGTTATAACATAACCATGAATCCCAGAGCTATATCCAAGGAGCTGAAAGCAACCTTGCGATCCACCTTTCCTGGGAAAATCAGGGAAGCATAGAGGAGGAAAGGATCTCTGAGCCACATCTTAAATGGTGAGTAGAGTTTCCAAAGCAAAAGAGGAGTAGTATGGGTTCCAGACAGCGGGCAGCCTGCATCAGGCCCCAGCAAGGATGAGGTAGCAAGCAGGGAAGATGGTAGGGGCAGGGGGTAGCTGAGGTTGGATTTGGGGCAGGAGAGAGTCAGACTGGGAAGGAACTTTGTAGGGTCTCTAGGAGGCTGGAGTTTCTCCTAAAATCACTAGGAGGCCCCAGAGATCAAGTTGGGGACTGGTTGGAGTAACTTCCCTTGGACAGAAAATGGCCCCAAGTGGAGTTAGCAGTAAAGTGGCTGTGGCAATAAAGAGTTTATAAAGAGGAGAAAAAAATGGCGGCAGAGTGAATGGAGGCTACACAGACCATCTCCCAGGACCAACTGGAATTACAACAAAAATAAAAACAAATCATCAGGAAAGGGCAACAGAAAAGTATCTTGGAGGACCACATAACCAGGGACACTGACTCAATCCTGGTAGGCTTGTAGAGACGCGAGAGGGGGGCTAGGAGCCCATGGTCAGCAGCGGCCTTAGCTGTGAGCAGCAGCCTGAGCTGTGAGTGACGGCCTGGGCTGGGAGCAGCGGCCTCGGCTGGGAGCGGTGGCCTCGGCAGGAAGCAGCAGTCTTAGCTGGGAGCGCTGGCTTAAACTCCCAAGCGGCTCCACAGCACAGAGCTGGGACAGAGACTAAAATAGCAGCAGCCACTTACCTTGGGCTCCAGCAGAGGGAGGGCAGACTGGACTGGAACTGTGTGGGGACAATCAAGATTTGGGGGGCACTCAGAGCTTTTGCTGAGTTGCAGCCACGCAGGACTGTGGTCATCTTACTCCTTCCCAGGGCTCTGGAGAGAGGCCGAGGCCCCTGCCTCGAAGATTCAACCCCACCCAGTGGCCATTGAAATGCTAATTGAGGCCCATTAACAACCAGCATCTGCCCCACCCTCGGGAAATCCTCCTACCACTGAACACCTGAGGGAGTTTTTCATTCAACTGAGAAGCCAAGGTACTTCAGGTAACCTCTACTGATAGCCTCCAGGCAAAAAGCTAGAGGATAACTGTACCATTCCCTGGACTAGCAACTTTAACCAGGAACTACTTGACAGTGGTGTGTAACGTGGGTCCTCCCTGGCTCATCCAAACCCAGGAGAGGGAGCCACAACAGCAGAATACCAACACCCACAGGGAAAATTTGGCAGGCTCCAAAGCCCACTGTGATAGCCAAAATGGTGAAACACAGAAACAAAAGCCAAATGAAAGAACAAGAGACCTCTACCGAAGATGAAATAAAAGAGGTGCAGTTAAGCAAGTTAACAGAACTAGAATTCAGAGCCATGATCTTGAGGAAGCTCAACAGCATATGTAAGGACATGAGCACCATGAGTAAAGACATAGAAATGTTGAAAATCAATCAGTTGGAAATTAAAAACCACCAAGAAGAAATGAAGAATGACATATCAGAAATAAAGAACACATTGGAAGGTCTAAATAGCAGAGTAGAGGAAGCTGAGGACCAGATCAGTGAACTAGAAGATAAGGTAGAAAAAAATCAACCAATCAGAAAACCAAAAGGAAAAAACAACTAAAAAACAGGAAGACAACTTAAGAGAACTGTGGGACAACTGGAAACGTAATAACATTTGCATCATAGGAGTCTCCGAAAAAGAAGAAAATGAGCAAGGGTTAGAGAATATATTTGAAGAAATAGTGACAGAAAACTTCCCTAATGTGGTGAAGGAAGAAGGCATTCAAGTTCAAGAAGCACAGAGAGCCCCAAGTAAGAAGAACCCAAACAGGCCCACACCAAGACACATAGTAATCAAAATGTCAAAAATTAAGGCAAAGAGAGAATCCTAAAAGCAGCAAGAGATAAGCAACAGGTTACCTACAAAGGAACCCCCATAAGGCTCTCAGCTGACTTCTCAACAGAAACACTACAGGCCAGAAGGGAATGGCATGAGGTAATCAAGGTCATGAAAAACAAGGATCTGAATCCAAGACTACTCTACCCAGCAAAGCTATCATTCAAAATAGAAAGTCAAATAAAGAGCTTCCCAGACAAAAAAAAAAAAAGGCTAAGGGAATATATTAGCACCAAACCAGCACTGCAAGAAATGTTAAAAGGACTGCTGTAATTAGCAGGAGAAATATGAAGAAAAATAGAACCACACTAAATGAAAATGGTAATAAATAAATACATATCAATAATCACATTAAATGGGGGAAAAAGGAGAAACATCTGTAACAAAAATAAATTAATTAAATTTTTAAAAAAAGAGTTTATAAAGAAATAAAAAGGCCTGAACAAGGGCCATAAAGGTGGTTTACCCCCTTTTCTGCAGCGCGTCTCTTGGCTTGGATTAAAAATAGCGTGTGCACTTGGCCACATCTCCTTGCTAAACTTGAAGGTGTCAAGTGGAACTAACACCCATATAACATATCAACTACAGCAGGTTTCTTGACCTCAGAACTAATGACATTTGGATTGATGACTCTCTATGATGGGACCATCTTGCATGCTGTTGGATATTTAGTAGCATCCCTGGCCTCCACCCCCTAGATGCGAAGAGCATCCCCATCGCGACTAGTGACAGGAAAACTGTCTCTAGATGTTGCCAACTGTCACGGAGGGACCAAATCACTCTTGGTTGAGAACCCCAGGGTTAAAGTGATAGAATGTGGGATTCTACCCAATCTCGGCTCTGCCACTTCCCAGCTGGGTGTCCTGAGCAGACTGCCTCACCTCTCTGTGCCTTTGTTCCCTCATCTACTGAGGAGGGATAATATACTGACCTCACAGAGTCAGTGTAAAAATTAAAGGCAGTGATTCACAGGAAGGGCGTACCTAGTGAATGTCAGCTATCACTGGCTTTATATTTTAAGGAAACAAGCACTTAGCCAAAGGCTGGACATACATTAAGGGCTTATTAACAAATGTCAGCTATTGTTGCTTCTAATGTTCTTTTCTTACTCATATCTGTAGCTCTGCCTTCAGCATCTGGATGGGTCTTGTACATCCTTGCCTGAGGATCAGTGGATTGGAATGAGAACGGGGTGCCTACTTTCTAAGATGTGACCCTGCTACTGCTGGCATTTTCTCATCATCTCTGAGCACAACAAAAGTTTGGGGATGCTTATGGTGCTTACAATGCAGCAACTTTACTCCCACCCAAGAATTTCCTAAAGGTGTGTTCCAAGGAATACTAAATCAAAAGGCATTTCTCTTTTTTAAAATAAGATTTTCAGCTGAAGAAATACAGGATATCCCATTCCTTTTTGAGCAAATTAGGCATGCTCGGTTAAGAAAGGCTCTGAGAAGTCCTGCAGTCATCATTACTAAATTTTAAGCTCTAGGAAATCAGTGACCAAGTCTAGCTCACTATCGTATCCCCACTCCTCAAACAATGCTGAACAGAAGGGACACTCAGTAAGCATGTGATAAATGAGTAAGTGAAATGAATATTTACATGAATGAATTTGTTAATTAAAGAAGGCAGTTTGGCTGTGCTTAATCCAGTGTTTTCCAAACTTTCTGGACCACTGCACCAAGGATATCCCCTAGGGCTAGAGCCCCCACAGACACACTTTGGAAAACTTCGCCTGTCCCTGGGATGGCAAAGCAAAAGTGAGTGACTGCAAAGGCAGAAATGCCCACAGTACCCATTTCTGGCTTCTGTGGTTCACAGTGACTTCATCTTCATTTAAAGTTAATTGAAAACATGTTATTTTAGCTCCAAAATGAACTCAGAGAGAAAAGAAAACATGGTCTTAGGGACTCTTGACAAAAGGACTCCATTTTTATAAAGAGCTGTGGCAAGCTCTGTGCCATCTCGTGCACAGAGAAGTGGTGAAGCAAACGTACCCACAGGGGTGGACTGACCTCACCCCACACATCCAGACAAGCATCTGTCACTGCAAAGGCCGTAGCTCCCACACCCCAAAAGACTAAATGTTTCCCTAGTTGTTGTTCTGTTCAACAGCAATCCTGCCCAACGGCACTGAGAGCAAGTCAAGGCAACTGCCCATTGCAAACTCAGTCCCAGGTTCTGATTTTTCAAGCATGTGGTCAGGCTAATGCCCACCTTGTTTGCATCTAAAATGTCCACTTGGATGAAGAGAAAGCAAAATAAGCCACTGTGGTAAATGCACTCCGGAGGCACAGAAGACTTGGCGACAGAGAAAGGGAGGACCTCAGTCCAGACGAGAGCTGGCGTCTGCACTGTGCTGCAGCCTCTTCCCAGGGCAAGCTTGTCAGCCCTCCCAGCAGCCCTAAGAGCTGGCTCCCGCTTTCATTCCCATCGTATGGGTGAGCCCTAAGGAAAGAGAGAAACTAGGGTCCCTCCGCAGCCTTACTGCTAAATTATTAACAGAACCTGAAGCTTGTCAAATACATATATTTGGCATTCAAACTTTAAAACTTCTCCAGTCCTGCATGATGCATTGCACAGGTTCTCATCAGCACTGTATGCCTCGGTGTCTGCATTCCAGTCAAGGGAAGACCTCCTCAAAGGAACCTCTGTGTGACCAGACTGCCCAGTGCCCTACTTGATGATCATCATCATAATTATTGATATTAATGAACTCATCCTAATGGACCAATCAAGTAGCCAAGAACGCAGAGCTCCAGTCTTTCCTGTGATTCAGTTACATTATAAAAATAAATGATTTTCCTCTGTTCCTCAGAACATGGCTGGGTTTATTCTTAGCTGTTTCCAGGTTTGCAAACGCTAAGTCCCATAAATAAATCCTTGTCTTTTATTTCCAGCCAAAGTCTCCAGAGCCTTTTTGAGTTCACTCGACAGCTCATTACAGCTCGGAGAGGGAAAGTAACTGGGCCCAGGACGTGTAGCCAGAAAGGGCGGGAGCTGGCGTTTGGGCCATAACGGTACACTCCACAGCCTCGGTAATTTGCAGTCGTCACCAGTGCTATTTTTATTTTTAACAAAAGTTTACCATGCGCTTTGGTTATCCATTTATAGCATTAATGTTGGAGTTAGTGATCTGACGGGAGGATGAAAGGCATGGGGAGAAATAGTCCGTGTCTGTACTCCAGACACCTTAGGTTTGTCTCTGGTGCTTAACACACACCCCCCCCCCCACACACACACACACACACCAGAAACAACTTGGAAGGCGAAATATAGTTATCATTTAAGAATAAGAGGTAGTTAACCAAATCTACTTGTGTTGTTTCCTCCATATTCCTTGTTTTGCCAAAAAGGTTTAAAGCAAACACAAAACTTCTGGGATGCCAGCCCATCTTGAATAATTTTAATGAATCAATTCCAAAAGACATCAGAACAGAATCATTCCAACCTCGCTCTCCACCCCCTCAAAAATTACTTGATCTCTTTGTAACACTGGACTATAAATGTCCTGCAGTATCTCATTTAATCTGAATAATAGATATTAGTCTCTATTTTACAGATGAAGAAACTGAGGTTCAGAATGGTGAGTGTCTTGCCCAAGGCCACAACAGCTTGTAAAGATCACAGTGGGGGTTCTAAGCCTCATCTTAATTTCCAAAAACTCCAGGTCCTGCCACCTTACATAGTTTAAGGTAAATTTATCCAACAAGCTCCAAAACAAACTTTTTTTTTTTTTTGTCAAATTTCTTCACAAGAGCTAGAGATGTAGTAAATGTAATTGAACTTGCGGTTGAATTGAAAACCCATTAAATTGCTGTTTCTCTGTTCTGAGCTAGGCTTATTGATAGCAGGTCAGCAGAGTGATAATAACTCTGAGTTGTAATACCAACAACCTAGTGGGGGAGACAAAAACCAGATAATCTAACCCTAACACGGTGCTCAGCAGTGAGGCCAACACTTGTAAAAATTGTCTTAATAGTAATGTTTCTGATATCCTTCCTGTTAATGAGAATGTGACATGTAAAACATTTTTTAAAATATTTTTCTTATATTAATACAGATCAAGTGAAGACATTAAACCTTTGTGTGGGATTCATTTCTTTTGGGTACGTTTTGTCATATTCAAACCCAAAATCTCTCGCTTGCTCTTGAAAGACTAGTAACACGTCAACTGCGACAAGCTCTCGTGCTGGATGAAAACTTTCAATAATCCCTAGGTAGACCATTTCTGCCAGGGTTTTTACAAGGTCACTGCTGTTTCTAGGGCACTCATCCCAAACTGACGAAGTGAGAATGCAGCTGGGTATGTATCAATGCCAGAACATCCATCTGAATATTTGCATCAGAATTTGAAACTCATCTATTAATTCAATAATCTGTTTTCGAGCCACAGTTTTGTGTAGCAAGCACTGCTCACGGCATTGGAGCTAAAAGCAGGGAAAGAAGGGAACCAGGCCTGCCTCCATGGACACTTATACATCCTAGTGAGAAGGAGTCGGAAGGTAAAAAAATAAACAAAGCAAACTAATATCTGCAATGGGTAGAATGATGCTCCCCTGTCACAGCATAGGAGAGGTCCCAGTCTCCCCCAGCTGCTAGTAGGAGTGGGATTCTTGCAATACCGCAAGGAAAGGAATCTTCTGAGACTCACATGGGAGAACGAGTGATTTTTATTTGCATGGAATTAAATCCTTGAGTTTCCAAGTCCCATATCCCTTTGCCTAGTCATAGAAGAAGTGTATCTGAGGCTTAAGTAGAGCTAAAATCAGAGCCAGTGTCCAGAGTGTCCGCTCCATGTTGGGCATAGTCCAATCCAATATCAGGCTAGCTTAATTTGTGTTTCCAGCTGCAGTCCATCAGTCCATTGCATGTGGGATCCACATGGCCGGCCATAGGCTACACAAGTGAATGCAAGGAAGCAGGAATAAAAGAGCCCCATAAACCAATAGTCACAAGCCAAGCACACCAAAAGAGGAGCAACAAGAGAACAAATTCCTTTGTTTAGATTATGTATCCCCAAATTTTCGTGCACTTGCAGTGGTCACGCCCATTCTGGCCAATGGTCTCTGTTTCCAGGTGTGATTAACAGGCAAATACCTTTCCTATGTCACCCTAGCTTTACTGGTCATGTATCTACCTCCCCTTTGTCCAATCCCCTTCCCCCTGTGTTTTGCAAGGAATAGGCTGATGGTTCCCTGGGGAGTGTAAGGTGAAGCTGCCAAATGACATGCCTGTAATGTGTGGTCTTCCCTTTGCTCCTTCCCTGTTATTAATAACTAGCTAATTATAATAGTATCACCCTCAAAAGATATGTTCAGGCTCTAATGCCCTGTACCTGTAAATGTGACCTTATTTGGAAGTAAGATCTTTGTTTTTATAATCAAGTTAAGATGTAATATATTAGTACTTTTTCTCTCATCTCCTAAATTCTTCTGGTTGGGCTAATAATCAAATTAACAGAGGCAAATTAATGGGAGAAAATCAGATTTTAATGCATGTGCATGAGGAATTCACATAAGCAGAAAAATTCCAAACACAGTGAGGCGATGTGGAGTATATAAGACATTATTGGACAAAGGAGAGGTGGGGGATGGGTGTTCAATTTCAGAAATGAAAACAGTGATTTACAGGTAGTTGAGGAAAGGGGAATACGCATAGCCGGGAAAGCCTTGCTAGGTGACTCAGGGACAGTAGCACACAGGGGAATCTAGGTAACAGGTGCCAGCCTGAAGCCCTCTATTTACCACACTTAATTCAAATTAGGCTAAGGCAGCTTCCTAAGTTTTCCTTCCTGAAACAGGTTTCTCTGTCTAAACCTCTTGGGCAGGAAAAGGGGAAGGGTCATTCTTTCTGAGTCTGTTATTTCTTAAGACACAGCTTAAAATCAATATCCCAAAAAGGCAACATCAGAATGGCAAACTTTGGTTCCCTTCGAGGTCATGCTGGATTAGGGTGGGCTCTGAACTCAATGATTGGTGTCCTTAGAACAGGAGGGCAATTTCGACACAGACACAGAGGGGAGGAGGCCACGTGAAGACAGAGGCAGAAAGTGGGGTGATGTGCCTATGAGCCAAGGAAAGTCCAGGACTGCTGGCGGCCAGCATCAGCTGGAAGAGGCAGGAAGGCTCCTCCCCTAGAACCTTCAGAGGGAGCCTGGCCCTGCGACACCTCGGTTTCAGACGTCTGGCCTCCACAACTGTGAGAGAATAAGTTCCTCTTGTTGACACCACGCAGTGTGTGCTGCTCTGCTACAGCAGCCCTGGGAAATGAATACAACATCTAATACGATATCAGAGTGACAAATGGTAGGAAGGAAAACAAGCAGGGCATGGGGATGGAGAGTGACTGGGAAGGAAAGGACTGGTTCACGTAATGCAGTCGGGCGGGTGAGATTACACAAGGATACAACTGGCACATCAGTCCCACAAGCTTCAGAGGTGCTCAGCAGCTCCAGGCACCACGACAAAATGCCACAGACTGGGCGGCTTACCAACAACAACACTTTCTCCCGTTTCTGGAAGCTGAGAAGTCCAAGGTCAAGGTGCCAGGGATGGAGGTTTCTGGCTGAGGACTTTTCTCTGGGCTTGTAGGAGGCCACCATCTCACCATGTGCTCAAGTGACCCCTTCTTTGTACATGTGTGTAAACTTAGTTACTTCCTTACTCCACATACAGCTGCACTGGGGGGTTTTAGGTCCTCAACATATGATTTAGGGGTACACATACATCCAATCCATAACTAACTCCTACCCCAAAGTTGCCAGTATAACTCCCCATGCCCTTCTTTGGGCATTAGGGCAAACCCTGGCCCAGATGTACATACATGGCCCCTAAGTGATACAGGCAGGACTATTTCCGTGATCCAATTCCATGTTATACTCCAATAATTACACAGTAGACACTGATACTTCCCATAATTCCATTAATTCCAAGTGTTTTGTTTTGTTTTGTTTTTTGTTTTTTATCATCAGCAAACTCAACTAACCAGGTATAGCCTGCTACAAGTATACCAGGCCATGAAAAAGGATGAGGGCTGGCTACACAATATCAGGTACAGTGCAAAGTGAAAATGAGGGATTCTGTTTAAACGTATTAAGAATTTCAAGATGGTGACTACAGAGCCTTAAACCAAGTGCAAGGGGCCCTTCTAAGCACAGGCCCTGTTTGACTAATAAGGACCCTCCCTTATCTTCCTGTGGTGAGCACCATCAGGAGCACCACTGAGCACACTTACTAGGTTTGACTTACCATTTCTTTCTTTTATGGTCTTCTCTTCCCTGGCTTCCCCAGGTTAAGGAGGGTGGAGACAGAGGAGCTGCAACCATTCATTCCCAGAAGACTTCTTAGATGCGGAGACATTGGGCCTCCCTCTGAGAAGAAGGAAGGAAGTGACAGAAAAAGAGACCAGAGCTATGGCTGGACAGATCCCTGGGGCCTGGCAGACTAATGGAAGGACTTTGGTTCTATTGTTATTGCGATGAGACCTTATTGACAAGCTCTGAGTAAGAAAAGCACATAATCTGACTTTACCTTTCTAAATGTCATCCCAGCTCTTATTGTGAAGAATAAACAAAAGACATCCCTCGTTATTCTAAAAGTAACATGATTATGGGAGAAATGGCCAGAAATGACCATTCAGATTGAACACATCAGGTGAAATAAAGGTTCTATGTTAATGGTCTGGCTTTCGAATTATAGTTTTACTTCCATGGCTATCTACTTAATGTCTGTCTACCTCGTAAATGGTTGGTTCTACAAAGAAGGAATTACCTTGTTGGTAACAGTCTCTCTAGTGCCTAGCACTGTGACTGGAACATACTAACATTCAGAATTTGTTGAATGATTTAGCTCTTTCAAAGCCAAATGTTTTTGTTGTTTTCTCTTTTGTTAATTGTGGTAAAATACACATAACATAAAATTTACCATTTTAACCAATTTGTAGTGTACAGTTCAGTGGTGTTAAATACATTCACACTGTTGGGCTATAGAATGGGAATAACTGGAGTTAACATGCATCTAGGCATTGAGGCACAACCGAAAAGTTCAAAAGTCAAAGTTCTCAGGCTAAAGCAAGAATCGAATCAGAGAAATTGTAACATCCCAAGGTCACAAGTGGCACCTTGGGATTGAACACAGGTTCAGATGGTGGAAGGAGGGTATGAGAGACCTGAATCATTTACTAAGGCTCTATCAACATATGCTTGGCATTTCATAAACTCTGTGTCTTTAAAACATATCTTGATGGGATTTGTATAGTCAAGTTGGACAAAAATAACACATTTACGGGACAGAGGTGCTAAATATGACTTATTTGCTTTGGTTTGTTTGGTTCAGCGGTTAGAGCATCGGCCTGTGGTTCAGAGAGACCCGGATTCAGTTCCCGCTAAGGGCACGTGCCTCGGTTGCAGTTTGTCCCCAGCCCTGGTTGGGTCATGCGGGTGGTAACCACTCAATGTGTCCCTTTCACATCGATGTTTCTCTCTCTCTCTCTCTCTTCCTCCCACTCTATGCAGCTGTAAGAAAGAAAGATCTCTTATCCTTTGAGAAGACATGGTGGGACCTGGAAAGTGTCATCCTAAGCGAAACAAGCCAAACAGAGAAAGACAAATATCATATGATCTCACTTATTTGCGGAATATAATGAGATAACTGTCTGAGGAATGGGGTAGTCCCAGAGACATGGAAGTGGGGTACAGACTGACTATCCCCAGAAGAGGGGGTCGGGGGAGAAGAGATAAACCAAAGAACTTATATGAATGTATGCATGAACAATGGACATGGACAACAAAGCTGGGGAGAGGGCAGAAAGGGAGGGGGAGGGGGGAATCAGTGGGGGAAAAAGGAGAAACATCTGTAACAAAAATAAATGTATTAAGAAAAAAAGTTATAAAAAATAAATTATGACTTATTTTCCCTTTAGAACATGAGAAGATTGGGTTCTAAATAATCAAATTCAGCAAGCATCAATTTCCTTCTTCTTATGAGCAAGCATCCAGGAATCCTGAGTTTGTTTTTACCTCATCAGCAACTTCAAGGGACTCAAAAAGTCATCTAAGGCCACCAACAGTGTAAACTGTCTCTTGAAATCCACATTAATAAATCAGACTCACCCGGCCGGGCTCGCTCAGTGGTTGAGCATTGACTCATGCACCAAGAGGTCGCTGGTTCAATTCCTGGTCAGGGTAAATGCCCAGGTTGTGGGCCCAATAGAACCTTCTGTAACATTGGAAATGTTTCTGTGTAAGCTGTGTGACATGGTATCACAAGGCACATATGACCACTGAGCATTTAAAATGTGACTATTCTGAATGAGGGACAAATTATTTTTTAATTTTTATTTCAATTAACTTAAATTTAAATAGCTACCTGTGGCTAATGTCTGCCATGTTGGACAGTAAAGGTCTATGATGGCTATATGAGATTTCATCTATTCTCTCTACTTTCACGAATATTTGAAGATTTTTTAAATAAAAATTTATAGCCCTGGCCGGGTAGCACAGTTGGTTAGAGCATCGTCGCCATACACCAAGGTTTTCAGTTCAATCTCCCACCAGGGCACATACAAGAAGCAACCAATGAATGCACAGATGAGTAGAACAACAAATCTCTCTCTCTCTCTCTCTCTCTCTCTCTCTCTCTCTCTCTCTCAAATCAATCAATAAGAAATTTAACGGAGTTAACATGCTCCAATCACATTGCAAGCCAGTGTTACATTCATGGTACACTGGGTGCAAGTAATAGAAATTTGCTCTGGCAAACTCATAAAGAAAAGGAAAGGAAAGGATATCAGGTAACTTGAAGAACCAAAAAGAAGGCTGTGGAATTGGGCTCCAAACAGAAGTCAAGGCACCTCTGCTCTCTGCTTTTTTTCTCCAATCTCTGTGTTACTGTTGTAAATTTAAAAAGTGGGGGGGACCAAAATGGGGTTTCTTATGCCAAGTCCCACGCCACCAAACTAAAACTTAATTAGTTTCAGCTCTCTCAGAAATGGGACCTTAAGGCAGTCAGCCAGGAATCACCTGATCAGCCCTAGTTAGCTAATCTGCCTGATAGACCTTTGCCATCCCCCAAAGGAAAGGGACCTGACAATAACCAACCTGTGTTTTGCTAGTGTAACTTACTTGTTCCTGCTCCCTTCCGTCTATAAAAGTTTTTAATTTTTTTTTTTTTTTTTTAGAAGATAACAATTTTTTTAATTTATTTTTTTGTTACAGATATTTTACCTTTTTACCCCATTGGCATCCCCACCCCAACCCCCCTCCACCCTTTCCCCGGCTTAGTTGTCCATGTCCATTGGTCATGCATACATGCATATAAGTTCTGTGGTTTATCTCTTCCCAGCCCCCCACCCCCCATCCCCTCTTCTGAGGGATGTCAGTCTGTGCCCTACTTCCATGTGTCTGGGTCTACTGTATTCCTCAGACTGTTATGTTCATTATATTCCGTATATAAGTGAGATCATGTGGTATTTGTCTTTTTCTGCTTGGCTTCTTTCACTTAGGATAATACTTTCCAGGTCCCTCCATGTCGTCTCAAAGGATAAGAGATCTTTCTTTCTTACCGCTACATAGTACTCCATTGTGTATATGTACCACAGCTTTTTTATCCATTCGTCTACTGGTGGACACTTGGGCTGTTTCCAGATCTTAGCTATTGTAAATAGTGCTGCTATGAACATGGGGGTACATATATTCTTCCTGATTGGTGTTTCAGGCTTCTTAGGGTATACTCCCAGCAGTGGGATCACTGGGTCAAATGGAAGTTCAATTTTTAATTTTTTGAGGTAGCACCATATTGTTTTCCATAGCGGCTGCACCAGTCTGCATTCCCACCAGCAGTGTATTAGAGTCCCCTTTTCTCCACACCCTCGCCAACACTTGTTGTTTGATGATTTGTTGATGGCGGCCATTCTGACAGGTGTGAGGTGATACCTCATTGTTGTGTTAATTTGCATCTCTCTGATGATTAGTGATGTTGAGCATTTCTTCATATGTCTCTTGGCCATTTGTATGTCCTGTTTGGAGAGGTGTCTATTCAGCTCCTCTGCCCATTTTTTAATTGGGTTCTTTGTCTTCCTTTTGTGGAGTTGTATGAGCACTCTATATATTTTGGAAATTAACCCCTTATCTGATACATCATTGGCAATGATGTTCTCCCATACAGTGGGTTGCCTTTCCATTTTGATGATTGTTTCTTTTGCTGTGCAGAAGCTTTTTACAGTGATACCTCGGTTCTCGAACATAATTCGTTCCAGGAGGACGATCGAGAACCGAATTGTTCGAGAATCGAAGCAATGAAACCAATAGGAAAGCGTGACTCCACAAAGCGTGACTCTCTCTCTGCACTCACACTGATGACGCAAGCAAGGCGCGCTGGGCCGAATGAACGCCATTCGGCTCATCTCGGAAGTTCGAGTTCCAAATATTTGTTCGGATTCCGAGACAAAAGTTTCTCGAATATCCATTTGGTCGAAAACCAAGGCGTTCGAGAACCGAGGTATCACTGTAGTTTGATGTAGTCCCATGTGTTCATTTTCTCCTTTATTTCTGTTGCCTTAGGTGATGTATCAGTGAAAATTCTGCTCCGTATGATGTCTGAAATTTTGTTGCCTACATTTTCTTCTAGAATTTTTATGGATTCATGAGTCACATTTAAGTCTTTTATCCATTTTGAGTTTATTTTTGTGTATGGTGTAAGTTGATGGTCTAGTTTCATTTTTTTGCATGTAGCTGTCCAATTTTCCCAACACCATTTATTAAAGAGGCTGTCTTTACTCCACTGTATGCTCTTGCCACCTTTGTCAAATATTAATTGAGCGTATTGCCTTGGGTCCATTTCTGGGTTTTCAGTTCTGTTCCACTGGTCTATATGCCTGTTCTTGTGCCAGTACCAGGCTGTTTTGGTTACAGTCGCTTTGTAGTATAACCTGATATCTGGTATTGTGATCCCACCTACTTTGTTCTTCTTTTTCAAGATTGCTGTGGCTATTCGGGGTCTTTTTTGGTTCCATATGAACTTTTGAAGTATTTGTTCTAGTTCTATGAAATATGTCGTTGGTATTTTGATGGGGATTGCATTGAATCTATAGATTTCTTTGGGTAGTATGGACATTTTAATGATGTTAATTCTTCCAATCCATGAACAGGGTATGTGCTTCCACTTTTTTATATCTTCCTCTATTTCTTTTTTCAATGATCTGTAGTTTTCTGCAAATAGGTCTTTTACTTCTTTGGTTAAGTTTATTCCTAGGTATCGTAATTTTTTTGGCGTGATGGTAAATGGGATTGTTTTTTCAGTTTCTCTTTCTGTGAGTTCATCATTGATGTACAAGAATGCCGTCGATTTCTTGACGTTAATTTTGTATCCTGCTACTTTGCCAAATTCATTTATTAAGTCTAATAGATTTTTGATGGAGTCTTTAGGGTTTTCTATGTACAATATCATGTCATCTGCAAATAATGACAGTTTCACTTCCTCCTTTCCAATTTGGATCCCTTTTATTTTTTCTTCATGTCTGATTGCTCTGGCTAAGACTTCCAGTACAATGTTAAATAAGAGTGGCGAAAGTGGACATCCCTGTCTTGTTCCTGTTCTTAATGGAAATGTTTTTAGTTTCTGTCCATTGAGTATGATGTTGGCTGTAGGTCTTTCATATTTGGCCTTAATTGTTGAGATATGATCCCTCTATTCCCACATTGCTGAGTGTTTTTATCAGAAATGGATGCTGGATTTTGTCGAATGCTTTTTCAGCATCTATTGATATGATCATGTGGTTTTTATTCTTCATTTTGTTTATGTGGTGTATCACGTTTATTGATTTGCGAATATTGTACCAGCCTTGCATCCCTGGAATGAATCCCACTTGGTCATGGTGAATAATTTTTTTGATGTATTTCTGGATCCGATTTGCTAATATTTTGTTCAGGATTTTGGCGTCTATGTTCATCAGGGATGTTGGCCTGTAGTTTTCTTTCTTCGTAGTGTCTTTTTCTGGTTTTGGAATTAGAATTATGCTGGCCTCATAGAACGTGTTTGGAAGTCTTCCTTCTTCTTGAATTTTTTGAAATAGTTTGAGGAGAATGGGTGTTAGTTCTTTTTTGAATGTTCGGTAAAACTCCCCCGTGAAACCATCTGGGCCTGGGCTTTTGTTTGCTGGGAGAGTCTAGATTACCTCTTCAATTTCCTTAGTTGTTATTGGTCTGTTCAAGTTTTCTATCTCTTCCGGGAATAGTTTTGGGAGACTGTGTGTTTCTAGAAATTTGTCCATTTCGCTTAGATTGTCGAATTTGTTGCCATATAGTTGTTCATAGTAGTTGTTAATGATCTTTTGTATTTCCGTGGTGTTGGTTGTTACTTCTCCTCTTTCATTTCTGATTTTGTGTATTTGGGTTCTCTCTTTTTGTTTCTTGGTGAGTCTAGCTAAGGGTCCATCAATCTTGTTTATCTTTTCGAAAAACCAGCTCTTTGTTTCATAGATCCTTTGAATTGTTTTTTTGGTCTCTATGTCATTTATTTCTGCTCTGATCTTTACTATTTCCTTCCTTCTACTTGCTCTGGGGTTTTCTTTTTGTTTGCTTTCTAATTCTTTAAGTTGTGACGTTAGACAGTCAATTAGAAATTTTTCTTGTTTTTTGAGGTAGGCCTGTAGTGCTATGAACTTCCCTCTCAGAACTGCTTTCGCTGCATCCCATAGATTTTGTGTTGTTGTGTGTTCATTTTCATTGGTTTCCAGGAAATTTTTAATTTCTTCCTTGATCTCCTCGGTGACCCATTCATTGTTTAATAACATGCTATTTAGACTCCATGTGTTGAAATGTCTTTGCATGTTCTTGTTGCAATTGATTTCTAGTTTCATGCCATTGTGATCTGAGAAGATGCTTGATATGATTTCAATCTTCTTGAACTTGTAGAGATTTAGTTTGTGTCCTATCATGTGGTCTATCTTTGAGAAGGTCCCATGTGCACTTGAGAAGAATGTGTATTCTGTAGTTTTGGGGTGTAATTCTCTGTAGATATCTATTAAATCCATTTGGTCTAGTGCTTCATTTAGAGTCTCTGTTTCCTTGCTAATTTTTTGCCTAGAGGATCTATCCAGTGCTGTCAGCGGGGTGTTGAAGTCCCCTGCTATGATTGTATTGTTGTCAATTTCTCCTTGGAAGTCCTCCAGAAGATTTTTAATATATTTTGGTGCTCCTATATTGGGTGCATATATGTTTATCAAGGTTATATCTTCCTGTTGGATAGATCCTTTCAATATTATGTAGAGGCCGTCTTTGTCTCTAGTTATGGTCTTCATTTTGAAATCTATTTTATCAGATATGAGAATTGCTACCCCAGCTTTTTTTTTGCTTTCCATTTGCTTGGAAAATTTTTTTCCATCCCTTCACTTTCAACCTATGTGAGTCTTTTGTTGAGAGGTGGGTCTCTTGTAAACAACATATAGATGAGTCATGCTTTCTTATCCAATCAGCTACTCTGTGTCTCTTTATGGGAGCATTCAATCCAGTTACATTTAAGGTGATTATTGATATGTACTTATTTATTGCCATTTTTGTTTAGTGTGGTTCTATTTTTCTTCCCATTTCTACTGCTAATTACAGCAGTCCTTTTAACATTTCTTGCAGTGCTGGTTTGGTGCTAATGTATTCCCTTAGCTTTTTTTTGTCTGGGAAGCTCTTGATTTGATCTTCTATTTTGAATGATAGCCTTGCTGGGTAGAGTAGTCTTGGATTCAGATTCTTGTTTTTCATGACTTTGATTACTTCATGCCATTCTCTTCTGGCCTGTAGTGTTTCTTGTGAGAAGTCAGCTTAGAGCCTTATGGGGTTCCCTTTGTAGGTAACCTGTTGCTTATATCTTGCTGCTTTTAGGATTCTCTCTTTGTCTTTAATTTGTGGCATTTTAATTACTATGTGTCTTGGTGTGGGCCTGTTTGGGTTCTTCTTACTTGGGACTCTCTGTGCTTCTTGAACTTGAATGCCTTCTTCCTTCACCAAATTAGGGAAGTTTTCTCTCACTATTTTTTTGAATATATTCTCTATCCCTTGCTCCTTTTCTTCTTCTTCGGGGACTCCTATGATGCGAATATTATTATGTTTCCAGTTGTCCCATAGTTCTCTTAAGCTGTCTTCCTGTTTTTTAATAGTTTTTTCCTTTTGTTTTTCTGATTGGTTTATTTTTTCTACCCTGTCTTGTAATTCACTGATCCGGTCCTCAGCTTCCCCTACTCTGCTTTTTAAACCTTCCAATGTGTTTTTCATTTCGGATATGTCATTTTTTATCTCTTCTTGTTGGTTTTTAATTTCCATTTGGCTTATTTTCAGTGTCTCTATGTCCTTACTCATGCTGTTCAGCTTCCTCAAGATCATAGCTCTGAATTCTAGCTCTGTTAACATGCCTAATTGCTCCACATTGATCTCATCTTCGGTGGAGGTGTCTTGCTCTTTCATTTGGCTTCTGTTTCTGTGTTTCACCATTTTGGCTATCACTGTGGGCTTTGGAGCCTGTCAAGTTCTCCCTGTGGGTGTTGGTGTTCTGCTGTTTGTGGCTCCCTCTCCTGTGTTTAGATGATCGAGGGAGGACCCACGTTGAACACCACTGTCAAGTCTTACTTTCCTGGTTAAAGTTGCCAGCCCAGGAAACGTACTGTTATCCTCTAGCTTTTTGCCTGGAGGCTAGTAGTCTAGGTTAATTGATGAGTTTTGGGTTGTCAGTTGATTGAAAAATTCCCTCTGGTGCTCAGCCAAGGGGCTTTCAGGAGGGTGGGGCAGATGCTGGTTGTTAGTGAGCCTCAATTAGCACTTCAATGGCCCACAGGGTGGGGTTGGATCTCCGAGGGAGGGGCTGCTGCCTTTCCTCAGAGCTCTGGGAAGGAGCAATGTGGCACAGTCCTGTGTGGCTGCACTCAGCCAAAGCTCTGAGCGCCCTCCAAACCCCGAGTGCCCCCACACAGTTCCAGTCCAGCCTGCCCCCCCTCTGCCAGAGCCCAAGGTGAGTGGCTGTGGCTGTTTCAGCCTCTGTCCCGGCTGCGCTGTGGGGCCGCCTGGGAGTGTAACCCGAGGGCGCTGCTCCCAGCTAAGGCCGCTGCCGAGCTGCCGACCGTGGGCTCCCAGGCCCCGTCTCGCGCCTTCGCAAGCCTACCGGGATGGAGTCAGTGTCCCTCGTTGTATGGTCCTCGCAAGCTGCTTTTCTGTTGCTTTTTCCCGTCGATTTGTCTGTGTTATAGTTGTAATTCCAGTTTAGTTCTGGGAGATGGTCTGTGTAGCTCCGTTCACTCCGCCGCCATTTTTCGGTTCCTCAAAAGTTTTTAATTTTGTACAACTCCTAGGAGCACCTTTCCAACTGCTAGATTGGATGCTGAACAATTCAAATCAATGTTTGTGCATAGCAACTCCTAACATTTGTAATATGCCTCAGTTTATCTTTTAACACTGTCTTCAAAATTTAGAGCCCTGAGCCATGGACAAAGATTACCAAACCTTAGGCTCCTCTGAAACCTCTTCTCAACTAGGCCTCCACCTTTGGGCTTCCTTGTTTATCACTGTATTGCCCAGTTTTCGTAAGATTTCTGTTGAGTCCGATTAGCCAGAATCCCTACCCTCAATATCTGATCAAATTCCTCAGCTGCCACCATCACCTGGGTACTATCTGGTCACCCTGGGCTGCCTTCAGCAAGAATCCGTTAGGTTAGTTTAGCAAGAATTACTCTGCCCTCTTAGTAATTTTCCATCCCCTGCTCCTTGGCTACAAAGCCCCAGTTTTCATGTTGTATTTGGAGTTGAGTTCTCTCTCTCTCCCCTACTGCAAACTCCCATTGCAGTAGTTCCTTGAAGAAAGTCTTTGTTACGATTCTTTAACAAGTGTCAGAATTTTTTGGCGCCATGGAGCACATTCCCCTGGAATGGGTCATGTGGCCACATGTGGCCAAGCGACAGTCCTCACAGGGCTGTGTACTATATATAGCGAGACAGACCTCTGAAAGTGGGATGCACTGACTAAAATCAAAGTAGGGAGGCCCAAAATGCCAACAAATATACAGTAAAAGTGGCATGTATAGAATTATAGTTTGGGAGTAAATCCAACCAGGGTATCTCTACCCTTCTTTCTATTCTCTAATTTAAACAGACGTCAGGCTTATTGGTAATTAGTCAATGTTTCCAATGGATGCTTCCCTCTACCCTAAATTTGTGATTCAATTATCTTGATGATGTGCCAGAAATTTTGAGCCATCTCTGACCTGTGAGCCCTCAGAAAGTAACTCTAAAGCCAAATGGATTTTTAGGCTGTGTCTCAGGCCTTGGATGAGTCCAATTAGTGTAAAGATGTCACGGAAGGATATAGCATCAGTCCCTCCTTTTGATAACAGCATCCTGATATACACGTGGTACATCCCCAAGAGGGAGAATAAGACCCAGACTTGGCCAACCAGAAACAATCTGCATTAGTCCCAGGACTGAAATTATTTGGAAAATTTGTGTGTTTGTTTTTTTCTAGATTTGCTAGCTTGGAAGACTAAGACTCAGGCTAGTCGTTCTTCATTTCATCATTTAACAACCTAGATCCAGCCATGCCTGAAGCTCTCTAAACTTTTCAATTAAGTTGTTTGATACTATTTTTCAGTGTTTTTTTTATTATTATTATTGTTTATTACCTGGAACCCAAACAATATATTTTTTACATTTTTACATATACTATATGGTTAATATAAAGGTGTTCAACCATGTCTAATCATGTAGTGATATCAATGACTTTTGGTATGATGGTAAAGGTGTTTTCTTTTGTTTTTAATTAACCACATAATATAACATACACACAGAGTAGGAGGGGAAACACAAGGCAGCAAAATGATAAAGACAACCACATTTATCCCAGCTCACTCTCTTTCTGTTCCATCCCTCTCTATTTCCAGGCTCCCTTTTTAAGCACCCACTATTATCAAGATGCTGAGTTATCTATTACTCACAACTTTGAACCATAAGAGTATACCACCTATTTAAAATAAACTGACAAAATTAAATAACTAAGGACCCACAACCTGAATGTATATTTGTCACTAAGGTGGCATACATTGTAAGAGGCACCTTGAAAGAAGTCAATGCATAACCCAGTGGAATAAATTAATAATGTGGAATTTGGAGTATTGATGTAATGTGATGCACTGAATGTCTGTGCGCGCCCTCAGTTCTTATGTTGAGATCCTAATCCCCCATTGTAATGGTATTAGGAGGTGGGACCCTTGGGAGGTGATTAGGTCATGAGGGTAGAGCCCTCATAAATGGGATTAATGTCCTCATTAAAGAGATGCCAGAGACCTTCCTTTCCCTTTTCCACCACGTGGGGACACAGCAAGAAGACACTGTCTTTGAAACAGGAAGAGAGTCTTTACCAGCACCTTGATGTTGAACTCCCAAACCTCCAGACCTGTGAGAAAAAACAGTCACCCCAATTATGCTATTTTTGTTATAGCAGGCCAAACGGACTAAGGCATCTAACTTAGACTTATTGAGCATCTACCATGTGTCAGACAACATGCTATGACACAAGAGTATACACGTGTTCTCTTCCCTCAGGGAATCTGCAAACAACTTCAGGGAACAGATAAGTAAGCAGACTGCTGCTTAGTAGAATTGTGTTAAGATGATGCTGTGAAAACATTCCTTGGACACCTACCCTCTGGGGGAGGGAGACAGCCACCAGAAGAGGCTTACTCTAGGCCCAGCACATTATTTACAGCCCTATCACCGTGTCTAGCACACAGAGGTTGTTCTGTAAATATTTACTACGCAATGGAACATGCTGGGACAAACTTTGGGGTTTTAGGGACTGTGGCTCTGCCTCTTTTAGTGCTACCCCCACAGCTTCCTCCAAAGAGCACTCCATCAGCCAGACAGTGTTTTCCTCAGTCTGAGAGGTCAATCTGCTATCTTTGTTTAGCCTGCTGTGGTCTCTCCTTTGGTCATTAGCGTCCTATTTTTGGACAGTAGGCTTTGAGTCCTGACAATTAGTCATAGAGTTTTGCACAAGATAAAACAACAGGGGAATGCTTTAGGGCCAGACTCAGGTGCTGGGTGTTAAGTGCATGATTCTGAGACTTGAAGAGAGAAGGTTGTGTGAGTTGGGTTGTACTCTAGGCCTAGCCGTAGTTTTCAAGAACAATTCCAAAGGGAGCTGAAAAGGTAGAGAACACATTGGCCAGGAACCCGCTAATTGTGTTTATTAAAGTTAGTGATTTATGGTGAAAAGCCACTTCCACGGGCCAGAAAGACCCTGTGCAAATCCAGCCTGCAGACCTTCACATCCAAGAACAAATCACACACACTACAAAGGCCACGCTTGAGCGCTGCCAACCAAGCAGAGAGGGGAAGAAATGAGTTGTAGGCAGAGAGGCAATGGCTCAGAGAAGTGAAAAGCAGGGAACACTCATGTCAGGCGGGCTCTGGTGGCTTTCTTGATTTAAGTCAGGGGTTGTGAATGAGTTTACAGAGAAGAGTGAGCAGAAAGAGGTTTATTTACTTTCCAAGGTCTTACCACACCCAACTCTAAGTCCATTCTAGATACGGCTGCATCCTGCCTGAGGAACAGAATACACTATATATCTGGAGCCTGCTGAAGCCAGCTCTGCCCCAGAGCTCTCACCTTAACCTTTAAACAGTCCTTAACAACCTCAGCCCCTCACAGAGATAGGGCCATTAGCTCTCTAAGCTCTCGGCACCTCTTCTCCCTTAGGAGTGGGAGCACCAGGATTTAAACCCTGGATGGTGTGACAGCAGATTACTGATATCTCTTCCTATGCAAACCTTCATTACCCAAAGTTAGATAGCCAGGAATATGTGGACTCGCTCTTCATCCACTACACTCTCTCCTACACTGCATTTGCAAAGGCAAGACTGGTCCAGAGAAAACCTGTGCTGTATCCCAGCTGGACCCTGGGCAGCCCAGGTGGTGATCCAGCAGTCAATATCATCTCTTCATGGACCGCGGCTCCCAGAAGTTCAAGGTTCTAGGAGAGCCAGAGCCATTGTTACCACACGGATGGCTTGTCATTGGCTCAGGAGCAAGGCAAAGACCCAGGTCGGAGCTGGGTGCTAGGGTCAGAACTGGAGGCTGGCAGAGAAGCTGGAGTGCATGGTTTCCTAGCACCTGAGTGAATAAATGAGGCTGACTCAATGAGTCACAAACGGAAATGCTTAAATATGGGGAAAAGGAATAAGATTAATGATGACAAAGTTTCACTCAATCACTAAATACTAATTATGATTGTTTGTTATCCTAATATTCATTTTCTTTCCCAGAAATACTTCACAGATGAAGAAATTGCTGCCCTGAAACAGACGGAGCCTAAGATGACAGAACAAGTAGTAGAACCTGGGTCCTCCCACCTCCTACTTCAAGCTCTTTCCAACATGCTTTGCTACGTGTCAGAGAGAGTCCTGAATACAAATCACTGATGGCAGGAAGCATGTCTACAAATCAATGGCAACAGCTCATATGGGATATACCACCATCATTTCATCTCTCGGGTAGTCAATAAATCAACCCGCTTGGGTCTTGCTCAGCCCCACAGTGGTTTCTCCAGCCAATGCTTATTACTCTGAGGACTCACTAGCACCCAGGCAAGATACTGTATCTTCCAGGAAATCTCAAAATCATAAACTGTTGTCGAGGAGCTGAATAGCATGGCTTCACCAAGCTTGGGATTTCCCTGCTGCCCCCACCTGATACCCTAAGCCCAGTGGGGAAATTTTACAGTCAGTGCTTAGGGTGAATATCCCATGTAGATAGAATTACCCTTGAAGGCTGCCCTTGGAGACCACTATCCTGAACCATCTCTAATTAGGTCCAGCCCAGCCTGTGTTGCTTTACCTCCAGTAAAGGGAGACATCACTAGTTCCTTTGGTGCAGGATTAGATGGTATGGGTGAGCTACCTGTAGGAGCCAGGTTTTACCCTAAAGAAAGAAAAACACTCCCTTAATATGTATCAATCTTCTCATACTATGAGAGCTGTGCTGGGTCTGAGACTGCCCAGGAGACCAGTGGTCACATCATCCCATTGTACAATCACCCCAGAGCAGATTCCTGAATGAGGGTAGGATGAACCACACTGTTAAACTCTCTACTTCCTGTCTCCCTCCCTCTCTTCCTCTGAGTGAGTATAACCAAATTTATGTTATTTGCATGCAGGCTATGACTTCACCAAATCAACAGAGCATGGTCTTTGGAGTGATCAGCCCTGGGTTCAAATCCCAACACTTCTACTCCCTAGCTGTGAGGCAGAAAGCAACTTTGCCTCCTTTTATAACTTCCTTGTTCCTTGTTCTTGCTTACCTTGCAATACTAGTACTGTCCTTCAGAACTCCTGTTTTCTAGATGGATACCTCCTGATTCATGAATCACCGATACATGTCAACTAGGTCATCTGTGAATTTTTAATAATAATAATAATTAATAATAATGCTCTCAAGTCCAAAGGGTATAAAGTTATTTTCTAAAGAATTTAGTTGCTTTTTCAGGAGCTTAGAATATGCTATCCCCTAAATACACCACTTTGACATATTGATTATTTTAAATTAAAGGTACTTGAGAAACAGCCAGTGCAAAAAGGTCACTCTGAGCCTCCTTTGTCCCCCTGAAAACAGAAGATAAGTCTCCAAGATGAAAGGTACCTTCCCTGTACCAGGAGGGTAGAAGGCATCTTTATCACCAGAGATGAAATTTAGGGACAAGAAGGCTGCGTAAGCAAACCATTTTACTACTAGTAGTCCAAATCCCCTTGTCTTGTCAATCCTTCACAAATTGTTTGACTAAATGGCATAAAAGCTTCCTGCTTTAGTCATTTCTCTTTTTTTCATTATAATCCTCACCCAAAGATATGTTTATTGATTTTAGAGAGAGAGGAAACAGAGAGAGAGAGAAATACATTGAAACATTGATATGAGAGAGGAACATCGATCAATTGGCTCCCATACGCACCCTAACCAGAAATTGATCCCAAAACCTAGCCATGTTTGATCACAAATTGAACCCACAACCTTTTTGGGGTACGGGATGATGCTCCAACCAACTGAGCCATCCAGCCAGGCTTTGGTCACTTCTTTAGTCTTCTATCATTGTGGAACTCCCATACTAACCTCCTATGTAATTGATTTGTTTTTCTTCTGTTAGTCTGTCTTCTTAGTACAGATATCTCAGCCAAGAATCCAGTAGGGTAGAGAGAAAGTTATTTTTTCTCCCTTATACTTTCTGAAACTAGATAGGGGACAGTGACCACAGTTCCTAGTCAAACCTGCTCAGAAGCAGGCCCCTGTACAGTAACACCATGACTAGGTAGATGCAGACTCAAGAAACAGAGAGTGTACTGTGACTGGAAAAGGAACGTGGAGCTTTCTGACTCATTCTATCTCACAACTGGCACATACAACATCGGCTGCCTTTAACTCGTTCTTTGAGCCAGTCATCATACTAGGAAACTTCATGTGGTCAGGTATCCCAGTTGCACTTTGAAATTGATTCTATTCTTACTTCCCTTTTTATGAATGAAGCAAGTGAGGCTCAGAGTGGTTAAGTGATCACAAAGCTAAAATAAGTGTCAGACCCAGTTCTCAAAACCAGACTACTGAGGCCAAACCTTATATTCCTGCAGGGGTGGGGAACCTTTTTTTCTGCCAAGGACCATTTGGATATTTATAACATCATCTTTGAGCCATACAAAATTATCAGCTTAAAAATTAGCCTGCTATATTTGGTCAGGCTAATTTGGTGAGACATGTGGTGTTAGCTGGTATTGATTTTGAGGGCTTTCTACAGCCTGCGGGCTGGACATTCCCCACCCCTGCATAATTCTCAAAAAAAAGAATTTTTTAAATTATTCAACTGATGCTGGAGGGACACGTCCCTAGGGGAGACTCAAGCCCTGAGCCAAAAGTGTTCTTGGCATCTCGAAGAATAGATTTCAACATGCAGATCAGACAAGAGGTTAAAGTGAAAGCAAATTTATTGAGCAGAGAGGATAAGCAAGAAAAGCCCCTCCACAGAGAGACTAGCAGATTCTCCTCATAAGAGAAGAGACCCCCCAACTGTCACTTGAGGTTGAGCTTATATCTGTTTATAGTTTCTGTCAATATCAGAAACGTCCAAACTTGTAAGAATTTTTATAAGTTTGTTTGAGCAAAACGGATGACAATTGCTGGACAGCAAAATCTCAACAGAATGAGAAAAAGCTCTGGAAAATGGCAATTTTACCACTTTATACATCAGAATCAAAGGGCAGGATATAAGGGGGTTACATAAAATTCACTGGTGACAGATTAGGGAGGCAGGAGAAAGCAAATGGGGGGATCTCTGGGATTGCATGAAAAGTAAAATAAATAAACACATACTTCTTTTACATAGGTGGGTATAGGACAGTTAACAGTTAGCAACGCAATAACCATGAGGGGCTCTGTGGTCTCTGCTCTGGTGCAGGGATTGTGCCTTCAGGAGCTGGAAAAAGGACATTACCCTGACACTCCAAAGGTATGTTATTATAGATCCAAAAAGACAATAGACAGGTTCAGTGAAGGTAAAGATTGACTTATGTCAGGGAAGGTATCAGCATAGGACATAACTACCTGCCATGACTTCCTTTTGGTTAGAAAGTTTTAATTTCAGACCATCCTATGTGGTTACTTCAGGTCTCTGAGTTTGGAAGGCCGCCATGCAGGCTTCCCCTGAGTTTCTGACCCCTTTTTCATCCACATTCCTGTGGAAAATTGTCAGTATGGAGAAATGGGAAGTGGGGGGGAAAGTTGGTATTAACTTTAACATTTACAAGGTATATTTTCTGTTCTGTTTTCCTTCTATGCTATGGGTAAATAATAGGGTATAGATGAATAGCTATTAATCAAACTTCGCAGAAATTTTCTTTGTTCTGGGGGCTCCTCATGGTTTGCTTGAATCTGAGGTCAGCCAAGTTCCATGTCAGGCAACATATAGCAGGCTCCTCACTTAATTCTGTTTGACGTTAGTTAATTTATATAGTTCTAATGCCCCTCTCAGATATTACAAGTAGATATTATGCATGCGTCCAAGTCTTATTTAACTCATCTATGAGGGAAGCAAAATAATGACAAGGCTATGTTATCACACCTTATTAGTTTTATAGAATTGTAAGATGTCTGGGTCCTTATCCATTGTGCAAATAGAGTTGCATTCCCCTAGAGTCAAATAAGCTTTAGTTGGGCTTGTTAAAAAATGTTGTAGCACATTTTAATCAACTTTTTCCTTATTTCCAAGATTTAGATGGTTTTAAATCCTTACCAAGTCTTAACCTTGTTAAAAAAAATAAACAGAAGCTTCATTTAAAACCAAGTACAGAGGCCAGAAGGAGGAGCTCTCACACCCTACAGTTATTGCAAAGCACAACAGAAGGAATTCTTTGTAATAGCCCTCCCAAATTCCTCTTCTCTATAAAAGAGTTTCCTATCCTTTTGTTACCAGAGAGCCACCCAAGTTAAAGGGGGCTAGCTCTCCCCTCTTTGACCTTTTATCATGCTCATGAGAAAAAATTCAAACAAGTAACATAAAGCAGTGTTGAAGCAAAGCAAGCAAATTTTTAAGAATATACTTGGTATAAAGCACAAGTGGGCAACTTCGCTAGTCTGGGCACCCCATCTGATGGGGATCAAGGGTTTTATACTCCCCCCCCCCCCCATAGGTTTCAAGGTCCCCTTTTACATTGTTGCAGCTTTTTCCAGAATTTATGAGACCATCTGGTGATTTTACCTTGGCAAGTCCCAAGACTGTTGACTTCTTTTTTCAGTGGGTGAGATAAACTCCCCCCTTTCCCCCTTTCCCTCCTCCTACTCTAGCAGGTACTTTTCCTGCCTAACACCCTCCTCCCCCCCTCAAGTGATATGATGCCAATGCTTTTGTGGTTTTTGTTATTTGTCCCCCAGACTTCACCTGGCCTTGGGTTTAGCTGGCACAAATGGCGTTAATTGGGTCTTTGTTCTCTATTTTCCCAGGCCAAGGTGATTTAAGCTATTTATTATCTGGTTAGGGAGGAGAGATATAAACCATTTGCTCTCAAGTGTCATTGGTTGGGGAAGATAAGGTCTTGTGATTTGCAAGCTGACTGCAAGCTGCCCAAACTGTTTGGCCTTGTTTAATTTTCTTGTTTCTGGTTCCCCATTCCACTTGTCCAGGAATTTTTCTAGCTTCTTACTATCCTACCACACTTTGTTTTAGGGGACTTGTATGTGTCTCACCATAGTTGCATGTATCGAATTGCAATTCCTCATTGTTCCCAAATAAACTTATTGTTGCTGGAGAAATATCTGGTTGACTTTTTGTTGAAAGTCAACAACCTCCATATTGTTATTGTTATAGGTGATAGTGGGGTCCTGCTCCTTGGTCCTCTCAAGGAATCCCCAACTATCCCTATCCAGGGGCTTTCCTGTGATCCCTTTGCCCTACTGCTCCTAAGTCTGATGAGGACCAAGAAGTGGAACCATCTCATCAGGTAATAATTAAATCTGACAGTCTTGAGCCAGGAACATGAGTTTCCTTCTAGCTTTCAAAGATGTGACTTAGACTACTGATAGCAGGGAAGCTATGTACCAGGTATCTTCACCCTTTCTGCTTTGGCCATTCTTGTATTTAAAGTGTCTTCTTCTCACTGTCTTTCTCTAGCAACCTCAGTTTCTGTTGGAAAGTCAAATGCCTCCAAAGAAAGTCATCATGTTCAGAGGCAAATAAGCAGAAAATCTGCTACTGGCTAATTGGGAAATGTACCATAAGCAAAAAAATCTTCTGTTCAAAAGGGCCCCCTGTGGTCCTACCTTTGCTTTCTGGGAAGGAAACTAAAGATGATCTTGGGGAAGAAATTGCTTACACGTCTCTATTCCTCCCCTTGTTGATGTTCACATTTTCCCCATGGGATTGATTTCCCCAGAATAATTTTAACTATCATGGTAGAACATTCAGAATGTAATCCTGGTGTTACCCTTTTATTCATAAAATGGGCCTCTGTACATGGAAAATTATATCTTGTAATGATCCTCACAGTAAGGACAGACACTCACATGTGTATAGAAGAAATAATAACAGTGACTTAGAGAAGCAAAGGTAAAAGTATATTTCTCTTTTCCCAAAAATGCAAGCAGTTTTGGTGGATATGCTTAGCAAAGCTGTCAGAAGCCCAGGAGCCTTTTATTTTATTGTATTTTCATCTCAGAGGTATTGTCCTTCTTCCCACGGTCCTTTCACTGATGAGTTTGGGTTCTTGTCTCCTAATGTAAAATAGTTTAGACCAGGGACAGTGGTAAAACGAAGGCAGATTTATTGAAACTCTGTAGAGGGCAAGAACACTGAGATAATGTCCCAGGTTCCAGGCTGAGAGGGTAAGGTACTTGGAATATATTGGGTCAGAATGTGGCAAATGAGATAGGGAGCCAATGGTGACTGAGTTTAATCACTTTTTATTTAGTTTATTTATTGTGTGTTTGTGTAGCTGATATTGGCAGAATGAAGGCATCTAGGATTGTGCAACACTTATTATGAGATGCAGGAAGGGACTTTCCCAATCAGATATTGAGTTGGTCTTCAGGATTTGTGGCTTGGCTTCAGATCTAAAAAACAAACTTAAAAGGAGTCTGGTGCGTTTCTGGACCACTGTCTTATAGCTACCTATTGATAACTGCCATAGTTCTGGCAGGGCTTAACTCGATGGAGCAATTTGTTCTGGTAGGGCTTGACTTGCTGGAGCAATTTTCTGAAACATTTTATTCTACCTGTTTCGGTCCAAGTTCTACATTCCAACAAGTAGAAAGGGGAAAATGACAAAAGGAAGGAATACAGCTTACCTTATAAGGCATGACCTATAAGCTGTCCACAGCTCTTCTCACAGCCCATTGGTCCAAATATAGTCACATGGACACACCAAAGGAAGCTGGGAAATGTAATTTTCATTCTGGTAAGCCTATCTAAGGGGAAAAAAACTGATGGACTTCTTAATAGAGAAGAGGAGAATGGCTCTTAGAGAATGGCAAGCGGTTTGTGCCATGGATAGATAGTATTTGACAATATCCAGATCTGATTGGTGATTTTATTGATTTGCCAGGGGCTTCTGTAAGAGAAATTTACCCAAGAGAAAGTTATTAAACACTTGGAATTCTTTTCAGTGAGTTATATAACAAGTAAATAAGGTGAGTTTCTTTTGTGGATACATGTGTATATGTTTCTGGCGATATGACAAGACGTCAGTTCTTATTTTCTTGAAGAAACTATTTCAATCAAGAGACCAAGTGCAGCAAAGTAAGCAAGAATTTATCAGCCATAGCATAAACACTCGGGACTGTGAAACAAGGAAGGGCTCAGATAAAGCAACAGGAGAGCCTAGGCTGGGCTGTTGTCTAACTGAAAAGTCAGAGAAATGGGGGCCTTCGAGACAGGTTCAGGAGGTTAGCGCAGGACAAGCTGCTGCTGCCCATTGCTCCACTGGTTACAAGTCTCATGGGGTCCCATAGAGGGAAGAAGGGAAAGGAATGGTTCAGGTGTGCTCCCCCAGGGGAGGGCACATGATGGTTTCTTTGTGTTGAGAACATTTCTCTCTCTCTCTCTTTTTTTTTGGTACATGCCCCTAGTGGGAGCCGAACCCAGGACTCTCTGGTCCACAGGCCAATGCTCAACCACCGAGCCAAACTGGCCAGGGCAACATTTCTCTCTTGCAGGTGGTAATCTTAGGGGAGGTCTGGGGGAAGGGTCTCAATAGAATATTAATCAGCTTTCCAGGTATACTCTTCTACAGTTGTGGTCTCCCCTGATTGATCAGTGCCTGGGCAGGGGGTCATTAGTCAATGCAGCTGGTCCTGAGGCAGCCACGGTGTCACTTGTCTGGTTTTGCTGCTTTTCTAGGCCTGGAGCTGAAATACAACTGAGGCCTAGATGTTATCTTTAAAAAGGAAAAGGTCAGGGGGTCTAAACCGCATGACCAGCAATATGAAGTGTCAGGTGCTCCAAACCACAAGGCCAGCAATATACTAGGGGAGGAAAGATTAGCCTAGAGGTGAGGTCCTTGCTTTCTCAGTTTTGCTCCTTGCTAGATATCTGGGGCCTTCTTCCCCAGTGACCTTCTGTAACTGACCCATTGTCCTTCCTCTGCACATGTCTGTCTAACTGCCTATAATATGTGGATATATATCTGTGTGTGTATATAAATATATATATATATATATATATATATATATATATATATATATATATATAGCCCTGGCTGGTTTGGCTCAACAATTAGAATGTCAGTCCACAGACCAATGAGTTGCAGGTTCATTTCTGGTCAAGGGCACGTAACTCAGTTGCAGTTCGATCCCTGGCCTCATCAGGGCCATGCAGGAGGCAATCGGTAGATGTGTCTCTCTCGCATCGATGTTTCTCTCTCTCCTTCTGCCCCTCTCCCTCCCTCCCTCCCTCCCACTCTATCTAAAGATAAATGGAAAAATATCCTTGGGTGAGGATTTAAAAAAAAAAAGTGAGTTTTGGGCTTTGATTCAAAAGCATACAATTCAAAGTTGG
This sequence comes from Molossus molossus, assembly GCF_014108415.1. NCBI lineage: Eukaryota > Metazoa > Chordata > Mammalia > Chiroptera > Molossidae > Molossus > Molossus molossus. The sequence continues at coordinate 112,366,025 of NW_023425366.1, read as the reverse complement.
AAAGGGATTTAGAGGAAATTCAAGTCAAGATATACTATCAAATGGGGAGAAAAAAGCAGTTGAAGATTCATTTGCCTACTATGATCCTATTTGGGTTTTGTAACTATATAAAAGATATAAATATGCATATGTAGGTGTGTATATAGATAGACGTAGCTACATAAAATGAGAACAAATTGGAGAAGTACACATCAAACTGTGGACTGCACTTATCTCTAGATTAGGGATGTGTAGGAGTTTCACTTCCTATTTTATGTATTTCTGTAATGATTGCATTGTTATATTGACTCATACCTTAAAAAAAAATAGGTAAAAATGGTAACATCCCAAGCAGTTTTTAATTTCTCTGCAATAGCTCTAGCATCCAGGCTCTGATTAAATAATTACAATAACGGAGATTTATTCATTCATTGCAACAGAATGTACGAAATGGATACAAAAATGAAGTTTAGTCCAAAAAGTTGTTTGTATTGGAGCCCCAAGTCATCAAAGAAGAAAATATGGACGAGGAGATGGGCAAGGAGCTAGAGAGCATTGTGAGGATGGGTCACACCTGTCTTTTTCATGGTTGTACCCCCAATTCCTAGATAAGGGCTGGCAGATTACAGGTTCTCAGTAAATATCTATTGAACAAATGAGAAGCAGAGGAGCAAGAAATAACAAATAATCTGATTAGCCAGATGGAACGTTCATTTTACTAGCAAAGTAAGGAAGAATGAGAGTTGGGTTGGCTAAGGCAAGCGTGATGGTTAATTGGTTGTGGGGCATAGGGAACGCAAGACAATCTGAGGAGAATGGCAAAGAGAAGTGGTAACCTCTAATTCTTAGCCTGCCCTTTCTTTTGTGACACCTTCCTCTTTGTACCTTGCACTTATTGGTATTTTGCTATGTAAATAACAGTGTTATGTTAGTGTGGTGAGTAGAAAGTTAATAATTACAATCACTTCCATTAGTCTAGATATGATGTTTCACTTGGAATATAATTTATTCAATTATACTGAGCTGGCTTTGATGATGGAGAAACACAAAAAGAGTTCATTGTTAGTTATAGAAGGATATTTACATAATTTCCAAGAAGTCACAAATTTAGTTCATCCTTTTAGAGTGAACCTCAAAGGGTGATTTTGAGTTACCTCATAATTTTCTTTACTTCCACAGTTTCTTTACAGTGAAATTATGTCACCTTTATAATAATACATTTTTGAAAAAATAAATAAAACAACCATAACTTCTATTTCTTCTGTTCTAATCATCCTGATAGTTTTGGGGGCATTTAGAGTCACCAGGCTGCTGAAATGTAAACAGGTCATTTCCCACGTCCCCTTGCCAGAACATTTCCATGAGAAACTCAGTGGTCGAAAATCCTTTCTCTAACTTTTGAATATGTCTACAAATCTCTTAGAGGTAAGGAAGCCTCTTGACAGTTTTACATCCCAAAAATGTTTTTCAAGGGTCTGTGATGCATCCCTTTTTAAAAGTAAAGTTCTGCCCTGGCCGGTTTGGCTCAGCGGTTAGAGCGTCGGCCTGCGGTCCGGAGAGACCCGGGTTCGGTTCCCGCTAGGGGCACATACTTCGGTTGCAGTTTGTCCCCGGCCCTGGTTGGTCGTGCGGGTGGCAGCCACTCGATGTGTCCCTTCACATCGATGTTTCTCTCTCTCTCTCTTCCTCTCTCTCCCTCCCACTCTATCTGTACAAAAAAAAAATGGAAAAATGTCCTCGGGTGAGGATAAAAAAAATAAAAATAAAAGTAAAGTTCTGAGAAGATAATGCTCTAATGTATCCTCCTGTCTCCCTGTCACTGTGGGCGCCTTTCTCTGAGCTAGCGGGGGAAGGAAGAGAAGGGTTACCACAACTTTTCAGCCCACTCAGACATGGAAGCCTAGTGTCTTCGCCATCTATCCAAATAAAAGAAGAACCCTTCAGTTCCTCAATACATTGTCACAGTCCCATTTACTCAGTGCCATCTGGATAGGGATGGGATTCTCCACTTTGTATCTAAAGGTTGGATCTTTCCGGTAAAGCCAGAGAAGTCCTGCCTGCCTCTGAGATTTAATAATTCTGAACTAGGAACCATGAGTCCTAATTTGTAGTCTCAGCTCAACCACTGACAAAGCAGTGGAAAAAGACAATCAGGGATTACCCTTTAAAAATCCTCAATTTCATTCTCTATAAAAGAGAATTGGTTAATCCTTTTCGTTTAAATTACCGTGAGATTCATTCAGACTTAACAGGGCAGTATGTCTGGTAACTTTTCCTCCCACTTCAAGGAGACAATGGATCAAATCCTTGACCAACATTTGTATCCTACAAATCTCTGCCAAGAATGTGACTAATGTCTGCCCCAAAGCACCTCAGACAACTGGTGCAAAAGGTATGCCTTGGAGTGCTTAACAACTCTGATGAATCCTCCTACTCTGGATAATACACTGGGCAAATGAGGGCTTTATGCCAAATAAGATAGCAATTTTCCTTTCTTGTCCAAAACTCTAGACAGTAATTTTTGGCCAAACAACTCAGAAAGAAAGAGTGAAGGGAAGCATCAAGAGTAAAGGGTTATGCCTATAAACCAGCACTTGGTGATAAGCAAGCTGGTTAATGCTGTTAAAAATATTCATCATGTTTCTGGAAAATTCAATCTAGGAAAAATATAAATACCAAAAAAAATGCAGTTTCTTCATTTCTTGTCTCTTATTTCAGTTAATGGTCTTTATAAATAGAGAGTCTAAGTTGGCAAAAGGAATAAACTCCAATATAAAGAGTGAGATGAGATGCTTCTTATGCTGGCTTCAATATTCACATTCCATTATGTCCTCTGAGTCGATTAGCAGAGTTGTCTTCAGCTCTCAGTTTGCCAAAGCTTCTACATACTGCATCCTTATTATCTCTGAATGAGGGCCTCCACCTACTTACCATCAGACTTAAAGAAACAGTCTATGTTAGTCAAGATTGGATCTTGTGGCAGTTTTTACCTGAACACCAAATAACCCAATTCACATAGATTACAATTTCCAAGCCCTAGTCATTTTCCAGCACTGAGGGGAGAAATAGAAAGGGATGCTCTGTGAGTCATTGTGAAGATGTAGGTTACTGGATTTTTGTCTTAGAATACAGCATAAAGCAAAAGTCTATGTTGTAATTATGATTTTAAAAAGAATTAAGCATTTCACTATCCAGCCAACTAATTTATTTATTTACTTTGAAGTAATATTTATTTTGATTTGTAACCCAGAGTTCAGATTTCTCAACTGTAGACTCAGTAGCTTAATATGTAACAGAAATACTCATTCAAACTACCTGCTCTCCAGTGTGATCCTGAAGAGAAGATATATTTTTATTGAAGCATGTAAAGCAAGCCCTGTACAAAGAAATAACACAAAACAATGAAAGGGAAGAGAACAAAGCCTGCAGGTCAGGAGGCATACAAATTTACATTTTAATCACATCTCAAACTGTACATGAAGCATTGTTATTCTTGTTCTAACCCAGAAACAATAGCTGACCTCCAACAAATTTTCTATCTGTAATAGCGTTTTGGGACTGTGGCTAAAACCAAAAGACTTCAGGGTTTCTGTTTATTCCAAGTTGGTATGGGGTTGAACTGGAAAATTCCATGAAGCATCACTTCACCAAATTTTGAGACAGAGTATAGGAGACAACTCCAAAAATTAGTAATCATGTATGTGTGTGTTTATGTCTAGTGATATTCAACCCAGAGTTTTGTGATTTAAAAACATAATAATAAAGAATATTTTTTATTTGGAAAAACAAAAGATGCTGTAACAGGGTATAGGGTATGAAAAAACCTCACATTTAATTAACTAACTAACCAGGAATTAAAAATAAGAATATACTAACAAAACTTATAGTCTAAAATATTAATAGTTTCATATTTAAACATGTGGCCTTAACCACAGGAGTGGAGCAGATGCCAATGGCTTGTCAGGGCTGCAACATCCTGTCCTCAGATATCAGCAATAAAACCTGCAGAGAGAAAAAAATGCCAGATGCTGACACCCAAAAGAGAACATCAAAACTACCCAAGAGTTAGAATGTAAAACTGCACGTTGCCAGAATTTTTTACTTCCCTTCTTCCCATGATCCACCTATAAAAGCCCTTTGCCTATTCTAAGATGTTAAGATGGTTGTTAAGGATTGGGTCTGCCATCTTCTCAGGTTGTTGGCACCTAAACAAATCACTTTCCTTCCATTAGCACCTGTGTCATGTGTTTGGCTTCACAGAGGAAGGCAAAAGAGCCTGAGGGTCATTTGGACCAGTTTCAATGCTTCTTAATGAAAGAGGAAGACTCGGAGGTCACTGGAAAGTGCTATTTGGAATAATGTAAACAAAATAGCATGTCTATAAGGTTCAGAGTTAATTAGCGTTCACCAATATTCAGGCACTCAATAAATATTTATTGAGCATGTATTATGTGTAAGGCATGGTGCTTGGTGCTGGAGCAAAAACATGATCCCAATCCTCAAAAAACTTGTCAACTAAGGGAGACAGATATCAGGCACACACAACAAATGCTTCATCTCCTATGTATTGAATGGAAGGGTCTCTGTTTAACCCAAGCAGAGAGAGCAGAGGTGGCTCCTATGAGGGAATAATGCTTAAGAAGGATGGAATTTAGCCATATGCAAAGAGGGAGGAAAGGTAATTAGGAATAATGAATTGGCATGTGCAAAAGTCGTGGCTGGAGGGCAGTAAAATTATTCTGTAGTTTCTGATTTATGATACTATAATGGTGAATATGTGTCATTATACATTTGTCCAAACCCATTGAATGTACAACACCAAGAATGAACTTTAATGTAAACTGTGGGCCTTGGGTAATCATGTCAATGTAGATTCATCAATTGTAACAAATTTATCACCCTTGTGGGGGATGTTGATAATGGGGAAGGTTGAACACTTGTGGGGGCAGGGAATATACAGGAAATGTTTGTACCTTCCACTCAATTTTGCTGTGAACCTAAAACTGCTCTAAAAAATAAAGTTTCTTTAAAAAAAAAAAAGATATCTCTAGCCTCAACAGAATGAATGGATGAGGGAAAGGGGATGCATGTGCAAAATGAAAGTTAGAAGGGTGTCTACAGCTATCCAGACAGGAAAGGACCAGGAAAGTGGCAGTGAAGATGGAGAGAAGAGAACTGATTAAAGGAGCTATTTAAGAGATAAAGTCAATAGGACTGGGTGATAGATTATCTGTGGAGGTGAGGGAGAGGGAAGTATCATAAGCAATGATTTGCTGGAGCTGATTCAAACTGATAGTTAAATTTTCAGAAATTTTGCACACTGATTTTTAAACACAGTCACTACTAAATATTATAAAAATTATATAAAATACTCAAAATTTATCACTTTCTACTTACTTTACTACATTTATTATTCTCTAAGCTCTTGAGATTATATACATCTATTGTATCTACATGGCAGAAATACTATGCAATAGGTTGCAATTACCAATTTCTTCCCAATTCTGTGGTCCATGATGTCACATTGGTAGCTTGAAATTGGGTGTGGTGAAATGTTTAAACCACAGAAATTAGCAAATAATACAAATCAAGGCTTTATTTCCCCTAGAGAGCAACTTGTTAAACATTTACTAGCACACCACAGGTCATTCAGGTTTGCCACAAGAATAAAACAGCAAGTAGGGTTTCTGCAAGTTCTAAAGACAGAAGATCATTTTAGGGGTCTGCTTACTAGAAACAAGTAATTGTCATTATGAACTATGATATCTGACTACCAAACATTTACCAAGGTCTTATGTGCAAATATTGTGTTCATTGTTCAACATGGAGTCTCTCTTTTAATTTTTTTTTTATTTTAGAGAGAGAAAAAGAGAGTGTGCGTGTGTGTGTGAGAGAGAGAGAGAGAGAGAGAGAGAGAGAGAGAGAGAGAGAGATATCGATTTGCTGTTTCACTTATCTATGCACTCATTGGTTGATTCCTGTAAGTGCCCTGACCAGAGACCAAACCCTCAACCTTGGGATATCAGAACAACAATCTAACCAACTGACCTACCCAGCCAGGGCTGGAGTCTCTTTTAATCCTCACAACAATCCTAATGAGCTTGGTACTCTCAATATCTCCCAATTCACAGATGAGAAAACCAACGTTCAAATAGGTTAGGTGACTTGAAGGGGCAAAGTGGGGAGTAAGCAGTAGATTGCAGAATTGCAGCCCAAGTTTGTCTGCCTGAAGTTTGGCTCCTTCTCTTCTAAAGAGAATCAGAACTACCAATGTTGAATTAATCCTGAGACATCTTAAAACTGATCTAGGGCTCCTTCAATCAGAGACCAGATGAATTCTGGAGTCTTCTACTTGTTCTCTCAATCTCTCTCCCTACTCTGTCTTTCCTTTCTACCTCACTCCTTCCCTGCAAAGAGGTTCATAACAGGCCTTTCAAGACATGCAACTCTGGCATGTGGATTATTTTGAGCTAAACACAATCCAGACGCTGTGGGCTCAAGAGAAAATTTCACCTCTCCTTTAAAGAATTCTAACTGGTGCCTTGCCCATAATAAGAGTTAATACCAGAAATACTTTTTATGACCTATCTATAGGGCAAGGAAAACTCCTAATTACTGAACATCTGCTCTTATCATCCCTTAAATTACCCTCCTCCCCTCTAAAGCTTTCCCTCATTCTTTAGCACCTCTCATGTATGTGAGGTTTCCATTCATACATCCTTAATTAAATTTGGTTATTTTCTTTTGTTAATCTGTCTCATTTTAGTTTAATTATTAGACCAGTTGAAAGAACATAGAAAGGTAGAGGGCAATTTTTTCTCTCTGGCCTCCACCACTCCTCATTTCTATCTCTCTCTATCTCTTTACCTTATAGAATGTTTTATAATTTCCTCATGAAGTAACTAAAAAATGAATGTTAAATTTATCCCAGGGAAATAGGAGTTGGCAGAAATAATAAATCAATAGTAAATTCATATACTATGAAGTCAATAGTAAATTATAATCAGTATGTGCAATAGGGGGAATATGATAGATTAATGTGGGAAACAATTGATTCCCATACCACTAAATTTAGCAAAATAAAAAATGAAATGATTCAAGGAAAATTAGAATAGTTTAATTGACCCATGTAGATCATTGATCATGGAATTACATTGGCTTAATAACATTCACTTTAAATAATGCATTCTTATTGACATTTCATTTGTGTTGATATCATTCTGATCCAAACATTTATATTCAAAATGTCCTTTACATCAAATTGGAGTGAGAGAAAGGATGAAAACATTTTCCAGCCCTGAGACCAGCTCTGCCCTGACCATTCTTACTTTGTTTCTTAGTCTCTTTCATCCCAAAGTGTCCTGCCTAACCCAAAAGATAATGAAGAAAATATATTTGGGTTTCCTGTAAAGGGATGTTTCCACAGTCGTATACTAAGAGTGGTAGACCATCTCAGGGTCTTGGGAATCAACATTGAATCACTGGGATTTTGAAGGTTGAACACAATCAAGATCCAGCCCTTATACACAGTACCTTGTATATAATAACTGTGAAAATTATTTGATAGATGATTAGATGAATATATGAATAGATAGAAGAATGGGGGGGACAACCCTTATATTTATCTAACTTTTGTCATCTATTCTTGACTTACAGTATAGTCGTAGGAGGTAAGTATGATGATACTTAGATCAACCAATGTAACCAATAAAATAGAGCTTCTAGAGATGTTAGCTAGGTTGTCTCTGCTAGTGACACTACATGCTATGGGGAAGGAAAAAACTTTCCTCTACCCTCAAGGTTCTTCTGGCTGGTCTAATAGTCAAATAGACATGAGACATACTGGCAAGAGAAAATAACCAAACTTAATACATACATATGTATGGAAATCTCACATACATGAGAGAATCAGAGGCCCCACATACACGAGAGATTCAGAGATAAAAAGAGGTGAAGGGACCAAAGTTTTGCCACTCTGAAGTTGCCTTTTGAGGATATTGATTTTAAGTTGTTTATTAAGAAACAAATAAACAAACAAACAAACAAAAAAGTCCTTTCATGCCCAAGAGATTGAGACAGAGAAATCTGTTGCAGAAAGGAGGTTTTAGGATGCTGCTTTAGCCTAATTTGAATTAAGTGTGGTAAACAAGAGAGCTTCAGGCAGTTGCCTGTTAGCTAGATACCCATTGTGTGCCACTGTCTCAGAGTCACCTAGCAAGAATTTTCCTGCCATGTATATTCCACTCTCCCTGAAGTCCCTGTAAATCACCCATTCTCACTTCTGAAGTCTAATTCCCTGTCCCCCCTCTCCTTATCTTTTGTCCAAAAATGTCTTATATACCCAATGTTGCCTCACTGTCTGGAATTTTCATGGATTTACCATGCCTGTGTGAATTTCCCATGCACATATATTAAATTTTTATTTTCTCCTGTTAATCTGTCTCTATTAATTTGGTTGTTTGCCCAGCCAGAAGAACTTAGAAGGTAGGAGAGAAAATATTAATATTATTTTAGTCCTAGCAGGGAGACTGAGATATATAGGACACCCTGAGCTAGGAATGACATAATACTCCTTGGGGGCTTCCAAGGGTCATTACAGGATGACGGGTAATAAGTAGAAGTTTGCCTGCCCTATAAAGAGGTCAAAATAAGTTATCTCTGATAATCTTTTAGTATGGAAAAGGCCTCTAATTCAAACTTTTCTAGGTAGTTTTTAAAAAAGGGGTCAGAAATTTTACTTCAGCCTGAAAATGAAATTGCCTTTAGCTCAAAATAGTCTGTATACTACTGAGGCACATCCTGGGGTGGGTTGTTCTGATCTTCCACAACACCAAGAGAATTTGAGAGAAATGGTTACTGGAGGAAAGGGGTCTGTTTGCCTGTGTACATCAAAACCCAATAAGACATGAACAGGAGCTCTTAACAAAGAAAGCAAGGGTTTATTTTTAGGAAGCCCATGCCCTGAGACAGGTGAGCTAATGCTCAAAGACCTGGCTGTCTGATGGCTTCCAGAGTATGGTTTGTATAGGGGGGGAATCATTCATCATGGTGACTAAGGGAGTTAGGGTTGTGATCTGAGTCTGGTCTCTATAGATTGGTCAGTCAGTCAGACCAGCCAGTAAGCATACATAACAACAATCTGTGTTTATGATTGGGGAGGGAGGAGAAGTCTTGTTGAACTGAACTCTTAATATGTGGAATCCAATGCTATCTCCAGATCGATATGTGTCAGAATTGAGTTAAATTTTAGGACACTGTTAGTGTCCACTGACAACTGGAGAATTGTCTGGTGACATTGGAAAAAATACATCAGAAAAGTTTGAAAGGAACTTCTACAGTTGGGTTCATCTCTTGCAGTTCTGCCATCACTTCAGAGGGCTTCTCATGGGTAGCTTTTGCCACTTAAGCCTAAGCTCCAGAATGAACACACATTAAGTAGACCTAAGCCCAACACTTAGCAAGGAGCCAGATCCTGATAGACCAGACCCACAGCCTGAAGCAGAGCTGCCAAGCTCACCAACCCCCAGCCAAAACTGCAGGTGCCTGGGAAATAAATGCTTACAGTCGTATGCTCACTGAGATTTTGTGGTTGTTTGTTATTCAGGAATTGCTGACTGACACAAGCAACATAATTATTTTTTAAAATATTATCTTTGCAATACATTGATTTTACTATCAGGCACCACATAGATTGCTTTATCTTATTTAATCCTTACTTCAGGAGTTTAGTATTATTATTTCCCCATTTATAAATCAGAAAAATGAAAACTGAGTAAGGCACAGATGTTTTGAAGAGGCTTGAAAGTTTATCTGACTCTAAAGCTACTGTCCTTTTCATTGTGGTTTCAAATAACAGCGCCACTTACTTGCTATCTAATATACTTAAATTCTTTGAGACTTTCACATCTAAAAGAATCCAGGTAACAAATATAATAAACTTCATAGGGTTCCTCTGGAGACTAAATGAGGTAATGCCTATAATTCATTAATTTTCATTACCTGGAACATACTAAGTGATAAACGAAGCTGCTGTTGTTATGTTGAAATTACTATTAATAGTAACGGTATTGTCTACAAGTATTGCCTACACTGCTTTCTGTGCACGCAATAGCTTTCCACATTCTTGAGTGGAATAGTAACTCATTGATTGCCCTTTAAGTTTCAATTCCTCTGAGTTCTCCTGGCCTCCCAGACTTCCAATCTCACAACTCTTTTTCCCCTATTGTGCTTGTGTGAGATTCTTTCTAACATCAACCAACTCTCTGACACCAACTATGTGTTCAACAATTCAACTGTGACACTAACTAGTTAAAGGGGCTCAATCCTACAAGACTGCCCCCATTTCTGATGTCAGTTACAAGTCCTGAGACACTTGTACTTGTAACCAACTGGCTATCTATTTGATAACTTGCTAGAATGGTTCACAAAATCCAGGAAAATACTTTTCTTATGTTTAACAGTGTATTTATTAAGGATACAACTCAGTAACAGCCAAATGAAGGTGCTGTATAGGACAAAGTATGGGAGAGGGGTAGATGTTGTTTCCATGCTCTCTGTGGGTGTGTCACCTTCCTAGCATCTCAATGTGTTTACCAACCTGGAAGCTTCCTGAACCTCACTGTTCAAGAGTTTTTAAAGAGCTCAATCTCCTGCCCCCCCCCCACCCCACCTTCCCCAGAGTGTAGTGGTTAGGAATGAAAGTCCCAACCTTTAATCACTTAAACTTTCTAAGGACTTAAGGGTCCTATCCTAAGTAACTTCATTGGAATAAACACAGGTAAATGGTAAGGAGCTCATTATGATTAATGAAAACACCCCTGTCTGGGAGTCCTAGCCATAACAATCAGACAAGAAAAATAAATAAAAGGCATCTAAACTGGAAATAAAAGGTAAAACTGTCATTATTTGCAGATGATATGATAGAGAGAACCCTAAAGACACCACCCAAAAAACTGTTAGAACTGATAAATGAATTCAGTAAAGTATCAGGATACAAAATTAATATTCACAAATCAGTTGCATTTTTATACACCAATAAAGAACTACCAGAAAGAGAAATTAAGAAAACAATCACATTTACAATTTCATTTTAAAACATGCTCAGGTAGCCCTGGCCAGTTTGGCTCAGTGGTTGGAGCATCAGCCTGTGGACCAGAGAGTCCCAGGTTCGGTTCCCGCTAGGGGCAAGTACCAAAAAAATAAATAAATAAAATACTCAGGTATACATTTAGCCAAGGAGGTAAAAGACCTGTACTTCAAAAACTATAAGACATTGAAAAATAAAGAAAGAATATACAAATAAATGGAAAGATATACCATGTTCGTGGATAGGAAGAATTAACATTGTTAAAATGTCAAGAGTTTTTAAAGAGCTCAATCTCCTGCCCCACCTACCCTCCCCAGAGTGTAGTGGGTAGGAATGAAAGTCCCAACCTTCTAATCACTTAAACTTTCTGGTGACTAGTCCCATCCTAAGGACTTAAGGGTCCTATCCTAAGGCAATCCTAAGGGGCCTATCCTGTATTACCCAAGGCAATCTACAGATTCAATGCAATCCATATCAAAATTCCAATGGCCTTTTTCAGAACTAAAAGAAATATACCTAAATTTATATGAAACTACAAAAGACCTCAAATAGGCAAAGCAATCTTGAGAAAGAAGAACAAAGTAAAAGGTATCACATTACCTGATGTCAAACTATACTGCAAGGCTACAGTAATTAAAATAGCATGGTACTGGCATAAAAGCAAACACATAGATCAATGCAATAAAATAGAGAATCTAGAAATAAACCTGTGCCTATATAGTCAATTAGTCTATGAAAAGTAGGCAAGAATATACAATAGGTTAAAGACAGTCTCTTCAATAAATAGGGGAAACTGGACAGACACATGCAAAATAATGAAACTGAGTCACTTTCTTAGACCATGTACAAGGATAACTCAAAATGGATTAAACACTTAAATGTAAGACCTAAAACCATAAAACTCCTAGAAGAAAACATAGGCAGAGAACTCTTTGACATTGCTTTTAGTAATATATTTTAACATGTCTCCTCAGGCAAGGGAAATTAAAAGAAAAAAGAAAAAAATAAGTCTACATCAACCTAAAGAGTGTTATACAGCAAATGAAACCTTCGACAAAGAAATAGACAACTGAGACCACACAAGGCTTCATCACAACTAGCCATACAGTGCCATCCCCAAAGGAGGATCCCAGCAAGCACCAGACCTTGCTGGGAACAACCCTGCCTTGGGGAGGGGGGCAGCCCCTGCACAGCAGCTCATACAGAGATTAAGGTTTACCCCTATAGTCACCCAGTCTAAAGGATTAATTCCAACCATGTAAGGGTCAAGAGCAATCAAACCTCAACTACAACAAAGGCTGAACATAACCCACAAAACATATTCCTGGAGCATGAAGTGCAGGTGATCTGGAAGATTGTGCCACTAAACCCAACAATACACCTTAACACTGCACCTGCATAGCAGCTTGCATGCCATGGTCAGGACTGAGCCTCACAGACAGTTTATCTGATAGTTGATCCCACCCACAAATAGGCCAACAGCAGTCAAGACCCAATTACAACAAGAGATCCTACATAAGGGACTTTCTTAGAGCACCCAGCTCAGGAGATCAAGGAGAATGCACCACTGGACCCCATAGGACACCTACTACATAAGGCCACCCCATGAAGACTGTGAGTTATAGCAATTCTATCTAATATACAGAAGATAATACAAGAGACAGACAAAATTGGAGAACAAGAAAACAGGTCGCAAATGAAAGAACAGGAGGGATCTTTAGAAAAAGCTAAATTAAGTGGAGGCAAGCAAATTATCAGAAATAAAGTTCAAAATAATGGTTATGGGGAGATCGAAAAATGGCAGCGGAGTGAACGGAAGCTACAAAGACCGTCTCCCAGAACCAAACTGGAATTACAACTATACCACAGACAAATTGAACGGAAAAAGCAACAGAAAAGCAGCTTGCGAGGATCATACAACGAGGGACACTGACTCCATCCTGGTAGGCTTGCAGAGGCTCGAGACAGGGGCTGGAAGCCCACGGTCGGCAGCTCGGCAGCGGCCTTAGCTGGGAGCAGCGCCCTCGGGTTACACTCCCAGGCAGCTCCACAGCGCAGAGCCAGGAAAGAGGCTAAAACAGCCACAGCCACTCACCTTGGGCTCCGGCAGAAGGAGGGCAGACTGGACTGCAAATGTGTCGGGACACTCGGGATTTGTAGGGCACCCAGAGCATTTGCTGAGTGCCAGCCATACAGGACGGTGCCCACATTGCTCCTTCCCAGGGCTCTGGGAAGAGGCAGCAGCCCCTCCCTCAGAGATCCAACCCGACCCTGTGGGCCATTGAAGTGCTAATTGAGGCTCATTAACAACCAGCATCTGCCCCACCCTCGTGAAAGCCCCATGTGCTGAGCACCTGAGGGAGTTTTTTAATCAACTGAAAACCCAAAACTCATAAAGTAACCTCGACTGCTAGCCTCCAGGCAAAAAGCTAGAGGATAACAGTACCTTTTCTGGGCAGGCAACTTTAACCAGGAAAGTAAGACTTGACAGTGGTGTTTAACATGGGTCCTCCCTCGCTCATCTAAACACAGGAGAGGGAGCCACAAACAGCAGAACACCAACACCCACAGGGAAAACTTGACAGGCTCCAAAGCCCACTGTGAGAGCCAAAATGGTGAAACACAGAAACAGAAGCCAAATGAAAGAGCAAGAGACCTCCACTGAAGATGAGATCAATGTGGAGCAATTAGGCATGTTAACAGAGCTAGAATAAAGAGCCATGATCTTGAGGAAGCTAAACAGCATGAGTAAGTACATAGAGACACTGAAAATAAGGCAATTGGAAATTAAACACCATCAAGAAGAAATAAAGGATGACATATCAGAAATGCAAAACACATTGGAAGGTTTAAAAAGCAGAGTAGAGGAAGCTAACGACAGGATCAGTGAATTAGAAGACAGGGTAGAAAAAAATCAACCAATCAGAAAAACAAAAGGAAAAAACTATTAAAAAACAGGAAGACAGCTTAAGAGAACTGTGGGACAACTGAAAACATAATAATATTCGCATCATAGGAGTCCCCGAAGAAGAAGAAAATGAGCAAGGGATAGAGAATATATTCAAAAAAATAGTGACAGAAAAATTCCCTAATTTGGTGAAGGAAGAAGGCATTCAAGTTCAAGAAGCACAAAGAGTCCCAAGTAAGAAGAACCCAAACAGGCCCACACCAAGACACATAGTAATTAAAATGCCACAAATTAAAGACAAAGAGAGAATCCTAAAAGCAGCAAGAGATAAGTAACAGGTTACCTACAAAGGAAACCCCATAAGGCTCTCAGCTGACTTCTCACAAGAAACACTACAGGCCAGAAGGGAAGGGCATGAAGTAATCAAAGTCATGAAAAACAAGAATCTGAATCCAAGACTACTCTACCCAGCAAGGCTATCATTCAAAATAGAAAGTCAAATAAAGAGCTTCCCAGACAAAAAAAAGGCTAAGGGAATACATTATTAGCACCAAACCAGCACTGCAAGAAATGTTAAAAGGACTGCTGTAATTAGCAGGAGAAATGGGAAGGAAAAATAGAACCACACTAAACAAAAATGGCAATAAATAAGTACATATCAATAATCACCTTAAATGTAAATGGATTGAATGCTCCCATAAAAAGACACAGAGTAACTGATTGGATAAGAATGCATGACTCATCTTTATGTTGTTTACAAGAAACCCACCTCACAACAAAAGACTCACATAGGTTGAAAGTGAAGGGATGGAAAAAATTTTCCAAGCAAATGGAAAGCAAAAAAAGCTGGGGTAGCAATTCTCATATCTGATAAAATAGATTTCAAAATGAAGACCATAACTACAGACAAAGACGGCCACTACATAATATTGAAAGGATCTATCCAACAGGAAGATATAACCTTGATAAACATATATGCACCCAATATAGGAGCACCAAAATATATTAAAAATCTTCTGGAGGACTTCCAAGGAGAAATCGACAACAATACAATCATAGCAGGGGACTTCAACACCCTGTTGACAGCACTGGATAGATCCTCTAGGCAAAAAATTAGCAAGGAAACAGAGACTCTAAATGAAGCACTAGACCAAACGGATTTAATAGATATCTACAGAGAATTACACCCAAAAACTACAGAATACACATTCTTCTCAAGTGCACATGGGACATTCTCAAAGATAGACCACATGATAGGACACAAACTAAATCTCCACAAGTTCAAGAAGATTAAAATCATATCAAGCATCTTCTCAGATCACAATGGCATGAAACTAGAAATCAATTGCAACAAGAACATGCAAAGACATTTCAACACATGGAGGCTAAATAGCATGTTATTAAACAATGAATGGGTCACCGAGGAGATCAAGGAAGAAATTAAAAACTTCTTTAAAACCAATGAAAATGAACACACAACAAGACAAACTCTATGGGATGCAGCAAAAGCAGTTCTGAGAGGGAAGTTCATAGCACTACAGGCCTACCTCAAAAAAACAAGAAAAATTTCTAATTGATTGTCTAACCTCACAACTTCAAGAATTAGAAAGCAAACAAAAAGAAAACCCCAGAGCAAGTAGAAGGAAGGAAATAGTAAATATCAGAGCAGAAATAAATGACATAGAGACCAAAAAAAAAGCAATTCAAAGGATCAATGAAACAAAGAGCTGGTTTTTCGAAAAGATAAACAAAATTGATGGACCCTTAGCTAGACTCACCAAGAAACAAAGAACGAGAACCCAAATACACAAAATCAGAAATGAAAGAGGAGAAGTAACAACCAACACCACGGAAATACAAAAGATCGTTAACAACTAATTTGAACAACTATATGGCAACAAATTCGACAATCTAAGCGAAATGGACAAATTTCTAGAAACACACAGACTCCCAAAACTGGACCCGGAAGAGATAGAAAACTTGAACAGAACAATAACAACTAAGGAAATTGAAGAGGTAATCAAGACTCTCCCAGCAAACAAAAGCCCAGGCCCAGATGGCTTCACAGGGGAGTTTTACCGAACATTCAAAAAAGAACTAACACCCATTCTCCTCAAACAATTTCAAAAAATTCAAGTAGAAGGAAGACTTCCAAACACGTTCTATGAGACCAGCATAATTCTAATTCCAAAACCAGAAAAAGACACTACAAAGAAAGAAAACTACAGGCCAATATCCCTGATGAACATAGACGCCAAAATCCTGAACAAAATATTAGCAAATCGGATCCAGAAATACATCAAAAAAATTATTCACCATGACCAAGTGGGATTCATTCCAGGGATGCAAGGCTGGTACAATATTTGCAAATCAATAAATGTGATACACCACATAAACAAAATGAAGAATAAAAACCACATGATCATATCAATAGATGCTGAAAAAGCATTCGACAAAATCCAGCATCCATTTCTGATAAAAACACTCAGCAATGTGGGAATAGAGGGATCATATCTCAACATAATAAAGGCCATATGAAAGACCTACAGCCAACATCATACTCAATGGACAGAAACTAAAAACATTTCCATTAAGAACAGGAACAAGACAGGGATGTCCACTTTCGCCACTCTTATTTAACATTGTACTGGAAGTCTTAGCAACAGCAATCAGACATGAAGAAAAAATAAAAGGGATCCAAATTGGAAAGGAGTAAGTGAAACTGTCATTGTTTGCAGATCACATGATATTATACATAGAAAATTCTAAAGACTTCATCAAAAATCTACTAGACTTAATCAATGAATTTGGCAAAGTAGCAGGATACAAAATTAACGTCAAGAAATCGATGGCATTCTTGTACACCAATGATGAACTCACAGAAAGAGAAACTGAAAAAACAATCCCATTTACCATCACGCCAAAAAAATTAAGATACCTAGGAATAAACTTAACCAAAGAAGTAAAGGACCTATTTGCAGAAAACTACAGGACATTGAAAAAAGAAATAGAGGAAGATATAAAAAAGTGAAAACACATACCCTGTTCATGGATTGGAAGAATTAACATCATTAAAATGTCCATACTACCCAAAGCAATCTATAGATTCAATGGAATCCCCATCAAAATACCAACGACATATTTCATAGAACTAGAACAAATACTTCAAAAGTTCATATGGAACCAAAAAAGACCCCGAATAGCCACAGCAATCTTGAAAAAGAAGAACAAAGTAGGTGGGATCACAATACCAGATATCAGGTTATACTACAAAGTGACTGTAACCAAAACAGCCTGGTACTGGCACAAGAACAGGCATATAGACCAGTGGAACAGAACTGAATACCCAGAAATGGACCCAAAGCAATACGCTCAATTAATATTTGACAAAGGTGGCAAGGGCATACAGTGGAGTAAAGACAGCCTTTTTAATAAATGGTGTTAGAAAATTGGACAGCTACATGCAAAAAAAATGAAACTAGACCATCAACTTACACCATACACAAAAATAAACTCAAAATGGATAAAAGACTTAAATGTGACTCATGAATCCATAAAAATTCCAGAGGAAAATGTAGGCAACAAAATTTCGGACATCATACGGAGCAGAATTTTCCCTGATACATCATCTAAGGCAACAGAAACAAAGGAAAAAATGAACACATGGGACTACATCAAACTAAAAAGCTTCTGCACAGCAAAAGAAACAATCATCAAAATGGAAAGGCAACCCACTGTGTGGGAAAACATCATTGCCAATGATGTATCAGATAAGGGGTTAATTTCCAATATATAGAGAGTGCTCATACAACTCAACAAAAGGAAGACAAAGAACCCAATTAAAAAATGGGCAAAGGAACTAAACAGACATCTCTCCAAACAGGACATACAAATGGCTAAGAGACATATGAAGAAATGCTCAACATCACTAATCATCAGAGAGATGCAAATTAACACAACAATGAGGAATCACCTCACACCTGTCAGAATGGCCGCCATCAACAAATCATCAAACAAGTGTTGGCGAGGGTGTGGAGAAACGGGGACTCTAATACACTGCTGGTGGGAATGCAGACTGGTGCAGCCGCTATGGAAAACAATATGGTGTTACCTCAAAAAATTAAAAATTGAACTTCCATTTGACCCAGTGATCCCACTTCTAGGAATATACCCTAAGAAGCCTAAAACACCAATCAGGAAGAATATATGTACCCCCATGTTCATAGCAGCACTATTTACAATAGCTAAGATCTGGAAACAACCCAAGTGTCCATCAGTAGATGAATGGATAAAAAAGCAGTGGTACATATACACAATGGAGTACTATGCAGCGGTAAGAAAGAAAGATCTCTTATCCTTTGAGACGACATGGAGGGACCTGGAAAGTATTATCCTAAGTGAAATAAGCCAAGCAGAAAAAGACAAATACCACATGATCTCACTTATATACGGAATATAATGAACATAACAGTCTGAGGAATACAGTAGACTCAGAAACATGGAAGTAGGGCACAGACTGACATCCCTCAGAAGAGGGGGTGGGGGGGTAGGAAGAGATAAATCACAGAACTTATATGCATATATGCATGACCAATGGACATGGACAATTAAGCCAGGGACGGGGCGGGGGTAGGGTGGGGAGGGGGGTGCCAATGGGATAAAAAAGGTAAAATATCTGTAACCAAAAAATAAATTTAAAAATTTTTTAAAAATAATAATAATGGTTATAAGGATGCTCAAGAAACAGTGAGAACTACAACAATATGAAAAAGGACATCAAAACCATAAAAAATAACCAGTCAGAAATGAAGAATATATCAAGAATACACTGGAAGGAATAAAAAGTAGGTTAGATGAAGCAGAGGATTGAATCAGCAATTTAGAAGACAAGGTAGAATAAAACACTCAATCAGAGCAGCAAAAAAAATTTAAAAGCATGAGAATAGCTTAAGGGAATTTGGGACAACTTGAAACATAACAACACCCACATTATAGGGGTACCAGAAGGAAAAGAAAGTGAGCAAGGAAAAGAAAAACTGTTTGAAGAAATGGTAACAGAAAACTTCCCTAACCTGGTGAAGAAAAAGTCACAGAAGTTCAGGAAGCACAGAGACTTCCAATCATGACGAACCCAAAGAGACCTGCACCAAGTCACATCATAATTAAAATGGCAAACATTAAAGACAAAGACAGAATCTTAAAGGCAGAAAAAGAGAGACAGCTATTTACCTACTAGGGAGTTCCCATAAGAATGTCAAGCTGATTTCTCAAAAGAAACATTTCAGACCAGAAGGGATGGGCATGATGTATTTAAAATAATGAAATGCAAAAACCTGCATCCAAGACTACTCTATCCCACAGGCTATTATCTAAAGTTGAAAGAGAAATAAAGTGCTACCCAGGCAAAAAAAAAGAAAAAGAAAGAAAAGGTAAAGAGATCATTATCACCAAACCAGCATTGCAAGAAATGTTAAAAGGACTGCTTTAAGAAGAGGAAGAAATATATACAGAAAGAAACATAAAATATAAAGGAAAAAATGGCAATAAATAAATACCTATCAATAATAACCTTAGATGTAAATGGATTAAATGCTTCAATCAAAAGACATGGGGTAGCTAAATAGATAAGAAAACATGACCCATATGTATGCTGCCTACAAGTTACCTACCTCAGAACAAAAGATTCACACAGGTTGAAAATGAAGAGATGGAAAAGATGATAGATAGATAGATAGATAGATAGATAGATAGATAGATAGATAGATGATAGATAGATAGATAGATATAGAGATAGAGACAGAGATATAGAGATAGAGACAGAGATATAGATATACATTCTTTGCAAATGAAAGTGGAAAAAAAGCTGGGGTAGCAATACTTATATCTGATAAAATAGACTTCAAAACAAAGGCCATAACGAGAGACAAAGAAGGTCACTGCATAATACTAAGGGATCAATCCAACTAGAAGAAATAACCCTTGTAAACATATATGCACCCAAGGAAGAATCAGAAAACTTGAATAGATTCATAACAACTAATGAAATTGAAATTGTAGTAAAAAAAAAAAAAAAAATCTCAGCAAACAAAATTCCTGGACTGGATGGCTTCACAGGAGAATTTTACCAAACATTCAAAGAATAAGTAACACTTATCCTCCTCAAACATTCCAAAAAATTCAAGATTTCCAACCTCTTTTTACAAGGCCAGAATTATCTTAATTCCAAAACTAGATAAAGATACTGCAAAGAAATGGGTCAATACCCCTGAAGAACATAGATACTAAAATCCTCAACAAAATATTAGCGAATCGAATCCAACAATACATTAAAACGATCATACACCATGACCAAGTGGGATTTATTCTGGGATGAAAGGTTGATATAATATTCATAAATCAATAAATGTAATACAACACATAAACAAAAAGAAAGATGAAAATCACATAAACATATCAATATATGCAGGAGAGTAGTCATCTTACTCCTTCCCAGGGCTCTGGGAAGAGGAGGTGGCCCCTTCCTCAAAGATTCAACCCCACCCGGTGGGCCATTGAAATGCAAATTGAGGCTAATTAACAACCAGCATCTGCCCCACCCTCAGGAAATCCCCTTATGCTGAACACCTGAGGGAGTTTTTCATTCAACTGAGAACCCAAGGCTCTTCAAGTAACTGAGACTAATAGCCTCCAGGCAAAAAGCTAGAAGATAACTGAACCATTCCTTGGCTGGCAACTCTACCCAGGAAAGTAAGACTTGACAGTGGTGTTTAACATGGGTCTTCCCACACCTGTCCAAACCCAGTAAAAGGTGCCACAAACAGCAGAACACCAACACTCACAGGAAAAATTTGGCAGGCTCCAAAGCCCACTGAGATAGTGAAAATGGTGAAACAAAAAAACAAATCACAAATGAAAGAACAAAAGACCTGTACTGAAGATGAGATAAATGAAATGCAATTAAGAAAGTTAACAGAGCTAGAATTCAGAGCCATGATCTTTTTTTTTTTTTTTTTTTTCATCTTCACCTGAGGACATTTTTCCATACTTTGTTCAAATAGAGTGGGAGAGAGAGCAAAACATGACGTGAAAGGGACACATCAAGTGGTTGCCACGTGCATGACCCAACCAGGGACGGGGACAAATTGCAACCGAGGTATGTGCCCTTAGCAGGAACTGAACTTGGGTCTCTCTGGACCACAGGCCAATGCTCTACTGCTGAGCCAAACCAGCCAGGGCCAGAGCCATGATCTTGAGGAAGCTCAACAGCATGAGTAAGGACATCAACACAATGAGTAAAGACATAGAAACATTAAAAATCAACCAACTGGAAATTAAAAACCACCAAGAAGAAATCAAGAGTGACATATCAGAAATAAAGAACACATTGGAAGGTCTAAAGAGCAGAGTAGAGGAAGCTGAGGACCGGATCAGTGAATTAGAAGACAGGGTAGAAAAAAATCAACCAATCAGAAAAACAAAAGGAAAAAAACGATTATAAAACAGGAAGACAGCTTAAGAGAACTTTGGGACAACTGGAAACGTAATAATATTCACATCATAGGAGTTTCCGAAGAAGAAGAAAATGAGCAAGAGTTAGAGAATATATTCAAAGAAATAGTGACAGAAAACTTCCCTAATTTGGTGAAGGAAGAAGGCATTCAAGTTCAAGAAGCACAGAGAGCCCCAAGTAAGAAGAACCCAAACAGGCCCACACCAAGACACATAGTAATTAAAATGCCAAAAATTAAAGACAAAGAGAGAATACTAAAGGCAGCAAGAGATAAGCAACAGGTTACCTACAAAGAAACCCCATAAGGCTATCATCTGACTTCTCAACAGAAACACTACAGGCCAGACGGAAATGGCATGAACTAATCAAGATAATGTAAAACAAGGATCTGAATCCAAGACTACTCTATCCAGCAAGGCTATCATTCAAAATAGTAGGTCAAATAAAGAGCTTCCCAGACCAAAAAAAAAAAGGTTAAGGGAATACATTAGCACCAAACCAGCACTGCAAGATATGGTAAAAAGACTGCTCTAATTAGTAGAAGATATAAAAGAAAAATATAACCACACTAAACAAAAATGGTAATTAATAAGTACATACCAATAATCACCTTAAATGTAAATGAATTGAACACTCTGACAAAAAGACAAAGAATAGCTGATTTGACAAAAAAGCATGACTCATCTATATGTTATTTACAAGAGACGCACCTCACAACAAAAGACTCACATAGGTTGAAAGTAAAGGGATGGAAAAAAGTCTTTCAGGCAAACAAGAAGGAAAAAAAAGCTGGGGTAGCAATACTTATATCTGATAAAATAGATTTCAAAATGAAGGCCATGACTTCCGGTCAAGATGGTGGTGTAGGTAAAAGTGGTATCACATCCTCCCACATCCACATCAAAGTTACAACTAAACTACAGAACAACCATTGTTCAAACTACCTGAAATCATTTTGAATGGAAGTCCTACAACTACGGAATTAAAGAAGAAGCCACTTGGAGACTGGTAGGAGGGGCGGAGGCAGACGGGATGGTCCCACACCCACGTGTGGCAGATAAAAATCAGGAGGATTCCACAGCTGGGAAGGTCCTCTATGAAGACTGAGGGGTCCCTGTCCCACACCAGGCACCCCGCTCAGGGTTCCAGTGCCAGGAAGAGAATCCCCATAACTTCTGGCTGGAAACACCAGTGGGAACTGAGGCTCAGGGAGGCTGAGGTGGCTGGAGCCCCATGCAGCTCCTCCTAATGGGCCCGTGCACAGACTTATTGAACTCACTCCCTCTAAGCTTGGAGGGGAGGCAGCTCGAGGTGTGCCAGAGACATACAGGGAAGAACTGAGCTGTTTCGCATTGGAGCAAGGGCTGGAGAGGGGGCTTTCTCTGGAACAAACATGCTGTCAGAAGCCTCTGTTCTTTTGGTGAGCCCTTCCCTGGGGTGGCAGATAGCCGCCATATCTGGGACTCCAGCAACCTGGCTCACACTGGTTGCCCCACCCTGGTGATTCCCTGAGGCCCTGCCCCACCCAATTTTCAGGCTCACCCAAGCTGTTGCCAGTTTCTTAACCATAGGATTGGCCTGTGTTGAATCCTGTTTCAGGTTTTCCTAAATTCTTTCAAACGAGCAGCATCTGGCCTCAGCTAGCTCCATCTCACTCATTAAGTAATACACAGAAACAAACACAGGGAGGTAGCCAAAATGAGGAGACAAAGAAACGGGTCACAAATGAAAGAACAGAACAAAACCCCAGGAAAAGAACTAAGCGAAATGGAGATAAGCAACCTAACAGATGCTGAGTTCAAAATATTGCTTATAAGATGCTCAATTAACTTAGTGAGAACCTCAGTGAACTTAGTGAGGGCCTCAAGAGCATAAAAAAGGACCAGTCAGAAATGAAGGAAGCACTGACTGAAATAATGAATAATTTACACATATTCAATAATAGAGTAGGTAAAGCCAAGAAGGAAACCATTAATTTGGAATCTAAGGAAGCAAAAAAAGCCCAATCAGAACAGCAAAAAGAAAAAAGAATCCAAAAAATGAGGATAGTGTAAGGAGCCTCTGGGACAACTTCAAGCATGCCAACATTCACATCTTGGGGGTGCCAGGAGAAGAGAGAGAACGAGAAATCGAAAACCTATTTGAAACGATAATGGCAGAAAACTTCCCTAACTTGGTGAAGGAAACAGACATACAAGTCCAGGAAGCACAGAGAGTCCCAAACAAGATGAACCCCAAGAGGCCCACACCAAGACACATCATCATCAAAATGCAAAAGGTTCAAGACAATAAGAGAATCTTAAAAGCAGCATGAGAAAAGCAGTTAGTTACCCACAAAGGAGTTCCCATAAGACTGTCAGCTGATTTCTCAAAAGAAACTTTGCAGGCAAGAAGGGAGTGGCAAGAAATATTCAGAGTGATGAAAAGCAAAAACCTACAACCAAGATTACTCTATCCTGCAAAGCTGTCATTTAGAATCGATGGACATATAAAGACTTTCCCAGACAAGAAAAAGTTAAAAGAGTTCATCACCACCAAACCATTATTATATGAAATGTTGAAGGGTCTTTTTGAAGAAAATGATAAAATATATGAACAAATAAAATGACAATGAATACATATCTATCGACAATTGAATCTACAAACAAAATGAACAGGCAGAACAGAAACATTCTCATAGATACAGAGAATATTTTGTTGGTTGCCAGTTGGGAGGGGCGTTGGGGGAATGAGTGAAAAAGTTGAAGGGATTAAAAAGCACAAATTGGTTGCTAGACTGACAAACCTCAAAGGGAAGGGGGTTGGGGGGTGGGAAGAAATAAACCAAAAAACGTATATGTAACCAATGGACACAGACAACAGTGTGAGAAAAGGCAGGAGAGTGGTGGAAGTGGGGAGGAGGGCGTCAATGGGGGAGGGGAAGTGAGGAACATCTGTAATACATTAAACAATAAAAATAAAAAAATAAAAATATTTTTAAAAATGAAGGCCATAACTAGAGACAAAGAAGGCCACTACATAATATTGAGAGGATCTATTCAACAGGAAGATATAATCTTGGTAAACATATATGCATCCAATATAGGAGCACCAAAATATATTAAAAATCATCTGGAGGACTTCAAAGGAGGAATCAACAGCAATACAATCATAGCAGGGGACTTCACCATCCCGCTGACATCACTGGATAGATCCTCTAGACAAAAAAATTAGCAAGGAAACAGAGACGCTAAATGAAGCACTAAACAAAATGGATTTAATAGATATCTACAGAGAATTACACCCCAAAACTACAGAATTTACATTCTTCTCAAGTGCACATGGGACATTCTCAAAGATAGACCACATGATAGGACACAAACTAAATCTCTACAAGTTCAAGAAAATTGAAATCATATCAAGCATCTTCTCAGATCACAATGGCATGAAACTAGAAATCAATTGCAACAAGAACATGCAAAGTCATTTGAACACATAGAGACTAAATAGCATGTTATTAAACAATGAATGGGTTACTGAGGAGATCAAGGAAGAAATTAGAAACTTCCCGGAAACTAATGAAAATGAACACACAACAAGACAAATTTATGGGATGCAGCAAAAGCAGTTCTGAGAGGGATGTTCCTAGCACTACAGGCCTACCTCAAGAAACAAGAAAAATTTCTAATTGACTATCTAACCTCACAACTTAAAGAACTAGAAAGCAAACAAAAAGAAAACCCCATAGCAAGTAGAAGGAAGGAAATAGTAAATATCAGAGCAGAAATAAATGACAGAGAGACCAAAAAAAAAACACACACACACACAATTCAAAGGATCACTGAAACAAAGAGCTGGTTTTTCGAAAAGATAAACAAGATTGATGGACCATTAGCTAGACACACCAAAAAACAAAGAGAGAGAGAACCGAAATAAACAAAATCAGAAATGAAAGAGGAGAAGTAACAACTGACACCACAGAAGAACAAAAGATCGTTAACAAATACTATGAACAATTGTATGGCAACAAATTTGACACTCTAAGCGTAATGAACAAATTTCTAGAAACACATAGTCTCCCAAAACTGGACTGGGAAGAGAGAGAAAACTTGAACAGACCAATAACAACCACGAAAATTGAAGAGGTAATCAAGACTCTCCCAGCAAACAAAAGCCTAGGCCCAGAAGACTCCACAGGGGAGTTTTACCAAACTTTCAAAAACAAACTAATACTCATTCTCCTCAAACTATTTCAAAAAATTCAAGAAGAAGGAAAACTTCCAAACTTGTTTTATGAGGCCAGTATAATTCTAATTCCAAAACCAGAAAATACACTACAAAGAAAACTACAGGCCAACATCACTGATGAACATAGATGCTAAAATCCTGAACAAAATACTAGTAAATCTAATCTAGCAATATATTTAAAAAACTATTCACCATGACCAAGTGGGATTCATCCCAGGGATGCAAGGCTGGTACAATATTCACAAATCAATAAATGTGATATACCACATAAATAAAATGAAGAATAAAAACCACATGATCATATCAATAGATGCTGAAAAAGCATTCAACAAAATCCAGCACCCATTTCTGATAAAATGCACAGCAATGTGGGAATAGAGGGATCATATCTCGACATAATAAAGGCCATATATGAAAGACCTACAGCCAACATCATACTCAGTGGGCAGAAAATAAAAGCATTTCCGTTAAGAACAGGAACAAGACAGGGATGCCCACTTTCACCACTCTTATTTAATATAGGACTGGAAGTCTTAGCCAGAGCAATCAGACATGAAGAAAATACAAAAGGGATCAAAATTGAAAAGGAGGAAGTGAAACTGTCATTATTCCCAGATGACATGATATTGTACATAGAAAACCCCAAAGGCTCCATTGAAAACCTACTAGAATTAATAAATGAGTTTAGCAAAGTAGCAGGATACAAAATTAATGTCAAGAAATCAATGGCATCCTTATACACCAATGATGAACTCACAGAAAGAGAAACTAAAAAAAAAAAAAATTAAAAAATTACATTTACAAATTAAGATACCTAGGAATAAACTTAACCAAAAAACTAAAGGACCTATTTGCAGAAAATTAAAGGACATTTAATAAAGAAATAGAGAATGATATAAAAATGTAGAAGCACATACATTGTTCATGGATTGGAAGAATTAACATCATTAAAATGTCCATATTACCCAAAGCAATCTATAGTTTCAATGCAATCCCCATCAAAATACCAATGACATATTTCACAGAACTGGAACAAATACTTCAAAAGTTCATATGGAACCAAAAAAGACCCCGAATAGTCACAGCAGTCTTGAAAAAGAAGGACAAAGTAGGTGGGATCACAATACCAGATATCAGGTTATACTACAAAGCTACTGTAATCAAAACAGCCTGGTACTGGCACAAGAACAGGCATATAGACCAGTGGAACAGAACAAAGAACCCAGAAATGGACCCAAGACATTACGCTCAATTAATATTTGACAAAAGAGGCAAGAGCATACAATGGAGTAAAGACAGCCTTTTTAATAAACGGTGTTGGGAAAATTGAACAGCTACATGCAAAAATAAAAAAGAAACTAGACCATCAACTTACACCATACACAAGAATAAACTCAAAATAGATAAAAGACTTAGATGTGACATGATACATCAGATAAGGGGTTAATTTCCAAAATACATAGAGTGCTCATACAACTCAACAAAAGGAAGACAAAGAACCCAATTAAAAAATGGGCAGAGGAGTTGAATAGACACCTCTCCAAACAGGACATACAAATGGCCAAGAGACATATGAAGAAATGCTTAACATCACTAATCATCAGAGAGATGCAAATTAAAACAACAATGACGTATCACCTCACACCTGTTAGAATGGCCGCCATCAACAAATCATCAAACAACAAGTGTTGGCGAGGGTGTAAAGAAAAGGTTCTCTAATATACTGCTGGTGGGAATGCAGACTGGTGCAGCTACTATGGAAAACAGTATGGTGTTACCTGAAAAAATTAAAAATTGAACTTCCATTAGACCCAGTGATCCCACTTCTAGTAATAAACCCTAAGGAGCCTAAAAACACCAATCAGGAAGAATATATGTACCCCCATGTTCATAGCAGCACTATTTACAATAGCTTAAGATCTGGAAATAGCCCAAGTGTCCATCAGTAGATGAATGAATAAAAAAGCAGTGGTACATATACACAATGGAGTACTATGCAGCTATAAGAAAGAAAGATCTCTTATCCTTTGAGATGACATGGAGGAACCTGGAAAATATTATGCTAAGTGAAACAAGCCAAGCAGAAAAAGACAAATACCACATGATCTCACTTATTTGTGAAATATAATGATCATAACAGTCTGAGGAATAAGGTAGACCCAGAGACGGGGAAGTAGGGTACAGACTGACAACCTTCAGAAGAGGAGGTTGTGTGGGGAGGGAAGAGATATACCACAGAACTTATAACCAATGGACACAGACAATAAAGCCGGTGACAGGGTGGGGGGATGGGGAGGAAGGTGTCAATGGGGAAAAAAAGGAGAAATATCTGTAATGAAACCAAATTTATTTAAAAAAAAAAAAAAAAAGAATAAGCCCAAAATGGATAAAAAAAACTTAAATGTAAGTCATGAAATCATAAAAATCCTAGAAGAAAACATAGGCAGTAAAATCTCAGACATCTCTCATAGCAATATTTTTGCTGATATACAGTAAACCCTTGATTTTACAGACCTGAATTTAACAGACTTCTGATTTAACAGACAAAATTTCTGGTCTGTATGTCATATGTGAAAATTAACCCGCTGTTAATTTTAAAATGCTTTCAACCAAGATTTGCTTATAATTAAATTAACAGATATTTTTTGTTATCACTTCCCGGTTATTTTTAACAAATTTTATCGAATAGGCCATATGTTGGAAAAAACACTATAGTAATTTTGATGACATAAATAAATGTTACATATCTACAACTATAGTCTCCATATTGAAATCCAAGAGTCACCACCTGTAAACAATGTTTGGCAAATAATTAGCATGTGATCACACCACATTGTGCACAGTAATTGGTTCTGTTGTTCAGTGGTGTGACTTTCTGCAGCAGTTTTAAGCTGTGCCAGCTGATATTCCAATGTGCACCAAGCTAGGCTCCAGCCATGTGTATTTGTTTACTCACAGTGACTGGTGAATACGTGCATTTACTAGACCTATTCAGTATAAATTTAAAATTACTGTAGTATATATAAAAAACTTTTCTGTGTAATTGAACTTTTCAGACATACTAAATTTTAATTACACAAACATGTCAACATAAGTAAAAACAAGTAAGCAAACTAATTTATCAACTCTTTAATATACACATTCAGAAAACCTACTTTATTACATAACAGACTTTCAGCTTTAACAGACACCCCCTCACCTGAATTAGTCCATTATATTGAGGTTTTACTGTACCTCCTAGGGCAAGGGAAACAAAAGAAAAAAAAATTAGACTACGTCAAACTAAAAAGCTTCTGTGCAGCAAAGAAAACTCTCAACAAAATGAAAAGGAAACCTACTGTATGAGAGGAAATATTTGCCAATTATACATCTGATAAGGGGTTAATTTTCAAAATATATAAAGAACTTATACAACTCAACAACAAGGAGACAAACAATGAGATATCACCTCACACCTGTCAGAATGGCTACCATCAATTAATAAACAAGTGTTGGCAAGGATGTGTAGAAAAGGGAACCCTCATGCACTGTTGGTGAGAATGTAGACTGGTACAGCCACTGTGGAAAACAGTAGGGAGTTTCCTTAAAAAATTAAAAACAAAATTGTCTTTTGACCCAGCAATCCCACTTTTGGAAATATATCCTAAGAACCCAAAGCATCAATCAGAAAGAATATATGTATCCCTATGTTCATAGCAGCATTATTTACAATAACCAAACTCTGGAAACAACCCAAGTGCCCATCAGCAGATGAGTGGATTAAAAAGTTGTGGTATATTTACACAATGGAATACTGCACAACTGTAAAAAGGAAAAAACTTTACCATTTGTGACAGCATGGATGGACCTGGAGATTATTATGCTAAGCAAAATAAACCTGACAGAGAAAGACAAATACCATATCACCTCACTTATTTGTGGAATCCAATAAACAAAATAAACTGACAAACAAAATAGAACCAGAGACATGGATACATGGAACAGACTGACAGCTTTCAAGGAGAGAAGGGTGGGGAAACTGGATGAAAGAAGGTGAAGTGATTAGCCAAAGAACATATATGCATAGCCAATGGACACAGATAACAACATGGTGCCAATCTACCGAATGGGAGAAGGTAATCACCAATGATATATTTTTAATGGGTTAACATTCAAAATATTTTTAAAAAACTCATAAAACTTAACACCAAAGAACCCCCAAAAATCTGATTTAAAAATGGGCAGAGAACCTGAATAGATATTTCTCCAAAGAGGACATACAAAAAGCCAATAGACATGAAAATATGCTCAACATCACTAATCATCAGGGAAATGCAATTAAAAACACAATGAGATATCACCTCATACCTATCAGAATGGCTACCATCAATAAATCAACAAACAACAAGTGTTAGTGAGAATGTGAATAAAAGGGAACTCTCGCACACTGTTGGTGGCAATGCAAATTGGTGCCGCCACTATCGAAAACAGTATGGAGGTTCCTAAAAAATTAAAAATAGAACTACCCAGCAATTCCACATCTGGGTATGTATCCAGAGACCCAAAACACTAATTCAAAAAGACACATGCTGCCCTGTGTTCATTTCAGCATTATTTACAATAGTCAAGATAAGAAAGCAACCTAAGTGTCCACAGATGGACAAATAGATAAAGAGGTGGTACATATATACAATGGAATATTACTCGGTCATAAAAAAGAAGGAAATCTTGCCATTTGCAACAATACGGATGGAGAGGGTATTATGCTAAGTGAAATAAGTCAGAGAGATAAAGACAAATACCATATGGTTTCACTTATATATGGAATCTAAAACACAAAATAAATAAATAAACAAAACAAAAACGAACTGATAGATACAGAGACCATTTTGATGGTTGCCAGATAGGAGGTGGGTTAGATGGATGGGTGAAAAGGAGGAAGGGATTAAGATGTACAAATTGCCAGTTATAAAAACAGTCACAGAGATGTAAAGTACAGCATAGGGAATACAGTCAATAATATTGTAATAACTATGTATGGTGTCAGATGGGTACTAGACTTATCGGGGTGATCACTTTCTGAGCTATATAAATGTCTAATCACTATGTTGTACTCCTGAGACTGATGTAATATTGCATTATATTATATGGGTTTCATTACTCTGAATTCCCACTGCTTAGCACATAGTAAGAGTCAATACACAATTGCTGGTTTTATTCATCTTACCATTAAGATTGTTATTTTATTTATTAGTGATATAAGGTCTACCTCAGAGAGTTACCTAGTTCATTCAATGACATGAGCTACGTGATATCATTTGGTAGATGATTTAATGAATATTTTTTAGTATCCTCTCCACTCAAATCCAGAAAAAGGCTACTGTCAATTTTGACCAACAAATGTACAGCAAACCAAAGCTTTATTTGGCAGTCTTTTAGGAAATGAAATTCTGGAGACACAAATTTGGGTAAAACCTCAATTGTATTTTGAGGGGGAAAGAAAAGAAAAGAGTTTATAAAGACATAAAAAAGGGGGCTTCCAAGAGGGTTACACATGTTGCTTTGAAAGAGCTGTAACTGGTGCTGGCAAGCAGACTTACACTATACTATACATGATTAATTGCTCGTGTCTACTGCTAGGTGAAAATTTTTATTTTTTAATAGAGAGTCCAATGGTGCAGAGCCAGTTCCAGGAAGTGTATTGGGATATAGCCACTGTGGTTTTACTAAGTGCAAAAGTTCAGTATCACGTGGAGGGGGTGTGTTAGCTCAGCTTCCTGGAGACCTCCTGGATCTATTTTAGATTGCTCTTTGACAGTATCAGTTCCATTTCCCTGTTTTACTTTTACATGTTGTCATGGCCAAGGCACCCTAAATCTTTAGAATAGAACTTAGATTTTTCCTGAGTCGGAAGTGCTCCTATTTCATCCTCAAAGATACCCAAAGAACCTTTTAGCATATGGGTGATTGAAACATAAGAATTTCCAAGCTTAGAAATAGATCCCAAATCTGGCTTCCTGACTCCCTTTCACATATTGTCTTCTCATGGCTGCATAAAATAGATCAGATCAAATGGACCCCCTCCTACCCACTGCTTCTCTCCGCTGGGGCCAGGAACAGCCTGGCAATACAACGCCTATGAAAGACAGACAGGGCTCGGAGTACTATGCTTCTCCTCCAAAAAAAAAAGCAGCCACCCAAGGTCACAGAGAGACTTTACAGTGACTTAAAAGTTACAAGAGTAACTTTACAGTGAGAAACCTGACAAACACTACTTCAAGGTCAGCATCGACAGTAATAAGTCATGATGTGATAAAAAAAAAAAAAAAGTAAATGGCAGTTTATGGTCTTCCTCCCAAAAACTCGTAGCCCTAGTCCAGTCATGTGAAAAACATGAGACAAATCCCAATAGAAAGACTTTCTACAAAATACCTTACTTCTCGAAATACCTTACTTCTCAAAACTATCATCAAAAACAAAGTCTGAGAAACTCACAGCTAAGAGGAACCTCATGAGACAGGACAACTAAACGTAATGTGATGTCTTGGATGGGATCCTGGAACAGAAATAGGATACGAGGAAAAAACAAAGGTTATCTGAATCAAGTATTTTCTTTAATTAATAATGATGTATCTATCAAAATATTGGTTCATTAATGTGCCATACTAATGTAAGATAATAATAGGGGAAACTGAGTGCAGAGTATATGGGAACTGCCTGTACTATCTTCACAATTTTTCTTTAAAGCTAAAACTATTCTTAAAATATTAAGTTTATTTAAAGAGCACAATAAATTGACCATTTTAATCTCTCAAAAATATGACATTATTGTAAAATATTTCTTAAAATATGTGCATTCAAGAAGAAGCTTCAGAATAGAATAAAATATAGAAAAAGCTGCAGAGAAATTGATTTCTGCTGAGAGTAAGAAAATAAAACCCAGTACATACTCAGTGATACAAGGGATCAAAGAAAGACCGTGCCAAGGGAAGGGTAATTATTCCAATCAGTCTCCTGCTGCAGAAACCATAAATATACAGACGAAACTATGCTATAAATTTCTCTTTGAGAAAAGGGAGGTGATCAATAGCTTACATCTAGTTTCACTGCCCCGTGGAGATGGCACCCTTTCCAAAAAGGAAAAAATGAGCTGCCAATGAGAAATCATTCAGAAGACTAAGAAAGACATCTCAGTAACTTCCAAATCAAGTTTGACTGTTCGTCGATGTGAGGAGCAGTTGTTATATGTCATTTCTCCTCCAGAAGATGGAGCTTTAGTCTAAAATATAGATGCAAGACAAGTTGGCAAACAGGGCCCAGAAAGACAGAGTTCAAAGAAAATACATAAAATGTGGTTATATCAAGAAGGGTTTCAAAAGCATTTTAAATCTCCTTGGAGATGAGTTCTTTTGACCTGTTTCTCCCACTCATTATAAATTTCCATGGCTTCAACTGTTTTTATCCAGGCAAAAAAAGAAAATTTCAGTGAGTCATAGAAATGATTATGTATCATCTTGTTTTTAATATGGCATTTCTCTTCCCAGAAGTCTGAAGCCTTACTATTAACTTGGTGTTCAGTCTGTATGTTGAAGGAGGTGACATTCACTGTTCTGGTAAATTTATTAGACAGATATGAGTTTTCCCCAAAATATTCTGATGTAAAAATGTGTCTCTGATGCTTTATTCTAAAGCAGATCAATCTGACTTAGCCCCTATATCAGTCATATATTTCTCATCTCTAGACTCCATACATAAAATCTTAGGGAAGAATTCTGATTGGTATACTGTTATGAACTGAATATTTATGTCTCCCCCAAATTAATATGTTGAAATCCTAACCCCAGTGGGATGGCATTAGGAGGTGGGACCTTTTGGCAGTGATGAGTTCATGACGGTGGAGTCCTCATGAATGGGATTAACACCCTTATAAAAGAGGCCCCAGAAAGCTTCCTTCTCTCTTCTGCCAAGTGAGGACAGGGCTTCCTCTAAGACCTGTGGACACAGGTCTTCAACAGACACCAGATCTGCCAGCACCTTGATATTGAGTCTCCCAGCCTCCAGAACTATGAGAAATAATGTTTTTGAAACCATCCAGTTAATGATGTTCTGTTCTAGAAACCCAAATGGACTAAGACACATGCCTTGATTCCCATGCTCATCTTTGCTCATCATAGTGACCATAGGGATGGTCCCATGAGGAGCCAGAATGGTTCATATTCCCACGCTTAGGTGTAGCCAGTAATGTGAAATAATGTGACTGGCCACTGCCTACCTTCTCTGAGGTCAAGGAATCTTAACAAAATTTACATTCTTTAGCTGGGGGAAAGCTAGAGGAATAGATGTTTTTAGGCAGTAAACTGTTTGCCATGCTACATGTATCAGTTGGCTATTGCTGCATAACACACTACCCCAAAACTCAATGACTTAAAACAACAGACATTTACAGTTTATATAGTTCAGTTGTACAGTTCTACTGGTCTCAAACACACTTTTGTGTTAGGTGTGATTTGAGTAGGTGGCTCTGATGATTTCGGCTAAGCTCTCAAGTGATGGGAAGTGAACTGGCTATAGGCTGAAGTCCCCTGACTCATTTCCCAACATAATCTCTTATTCTCCAGAAGGTTAACTTGGGCTTGACCATGTGACAGAGTAAGAGTTCCAAGAGAAAGCAAAAGCTGAAAGGCCTTTGAGGCTTAGATGTGAAACAGGCATAACCTTAATTCTGCTGCAGTCCACGGACCAAAAAAGTCATTAGGCCAGCCCAGATGAAAGGGCTGAGAAAAAGCACTTTGGCTGTTGATGGGAGGAACTGCAACGTTACACTGTAAAGGGGTTTTTAGATGAAGAGATAAAGAATTAGTCATGTTTGCAATCAAACCTATTATATGTTTTCAGTATATAGTACATTTTGAGCATGTTTGCAAGGCTAGATTATATTTATAAGTGTAGACGGATCACAACTGAGATGTAATGATCTGTTGTGCAAAAAGGAATTTTGGCCCTATCTGGTGTGGTTCAGTTGTTTGCACCAAAAGGTTGCCAGTCCGATTCCCAGTCAGGGCACATACCCAGGTTTTGGGCTCAATCTCTAGTACAGGGTGTGCAGGAGGCAGCAATGTCTCTCTCTCTCTCTCTCTCTCAAGTCAATAAAAACATTTTTTAAGGGAATTTTATTATCCTCATAATCATGCATCCCCACGTTTTATACAATTATATCATTTGGACCACTGCTTTTTGGTAGGGGTTTTATTGCATTTACACATACCACACACAGAGAGTATGTAAAAGTTGGCTATCAATTCTCTAAGGACCTCTAGTAAAACTTGTTGATCAAGCAAATCTAAATCTATTGGATTCACTGCGGTAAGGCTGAACATCATCGTGACAGAGTCTTGTTAGTATTTCAAAACGGGGATATCAGTGTCGGGGAGGAAAAACTTTTCCTCTACACTCTTATGTTCTTTATCTAGGGACCTGTGAATTAAATTGGCAAAAGACAGATTAACAGAAAAAAAGTCAATATTTTCATTAATATTTACATGCATGGAGTTCGCAGAAAAAATAAAAATGCAAAGATGCAGTTAGACTCAGGGGCTTATATATCCTTTTAACAAAGGAAAAGAGAGTTTGAGCTTCAAGGGACAATAAATTGTGGGGGAATGCCTAGGACATTATCTAGATAGAATTAATGGGAGAAAACAGTATTTTAGTAAGGTGTGTTTTTGCTAATTCATTTTGGTGTAGACTCACCATCTACAACGTTAAGAGTCATTTTTCTTTCCCTAGTACAGGGGAGAGGAAGGGCACCTTCCTCGAATGGAAATTTATGTCCTGCTTTCAAGAAAGATAAGTGAAGGGCAAGAGAATTCTTCCTGCATTTGTTGATTCTTAATTAACTTAGTGCAAAATTATCCTTAAGCTGAAGTGGCTAATTTTGGGGTGGCATATTCTGATCCTCTTTATTAGCAAAGAGTATTTATAGAAGTTTAGGGCTCGGGCTGGGTGATTTTAATGTAGATTTTGCAAGGTAGGAAAACATCTAGGACTGAGCATAGTTTATGACCTAATAGCTCTGAGTAGGTGGGACCAGTGATTCCAAAGTCTTGAAGCAAATCTTGAAGAGCAACTTAGTTTCCCTAGTTCATGGTCTTATCTTCCAAGAGCAAGTATTTTCTGGAAATCAACAACTAAATGTTTTATGCCTGGTGTCTACACTCCTGCATATGAGCATGGAAACGCACGGTTTAATTCATGGACTAGAAATTATGTCAGTTTCTGTTCTCACAGGGTGGGGCAAACATAGGTTTACAGTTGTGAGTACACAAAACAGTTTATTCTTGTATTATTATGCATTAATTATTGTGTTATTTTCCATATAAACAACTGTAAACCTACGTTTGCCCCACCCTGTATATTCAATGTCTTATTTAGTCCATATTTCTCTCTAACTCTGGCTGTCTCTGGGTGAAATATTCTATGACCTTACTTCTTTTTTTTTTAATTTTTTTCTTTGTTGATTTCAGAGAGAGAAGAAGGGAGAGGGAGAGGGAAATAGAAACATCGATGAGAGAGAACATCAATTGGCTATTACCTGCATGCCCCCTACTGGGGATTGGGCCCACAACCTGGGCATGTGCCCTGACCAGGAATCAAACTGGCAACCTCTTCATACATGAGTTGACGCTCAACCATTAAGCCACACCGCTGGGCTATGACTTTTCTTCTTAAAAGCATGAGGTTTTGAACTACAAACAAAGTGGGTTTAAATCCAAGCAAAGCAATCATCACAATGCTGAAAAAGCTAGCTCAGTTCTAGGTAGGAAATTAGTTGAAAGGACCCGTTTCGCTATTTTTGCAAGCAGGACACAGACTCCCACACAACCTCCTTTAAAAATCACTTTAAGTTCAGAGAAGCCAGTTTTCTCAACCAAGATTCAGTACGTTTTTACAGTAACACTGTAAAAAGCTCTGACATTGACAGATTCTAAAGAAAATGAGGCAAGCTATAAAACTCAGAATACTACTCATTTGAACATATGGCTAGACACTTTATTTAAAGGAAAGGACAAGGAATTCAGAAGGGCTATAATTAGAAAGAGATTTCATGCATTGCTCACAAGAACAAGTAGTTTTCCTAGGACCCTAATGTTTAAGAAAATGGCCTCTGACATTTTGAAAAATGGCCGTATTGTATCAAGTCAATACACCTGAAAAGGCACACTCTGTGAACAGGAAATTGTGTAACGTGCCGTATTTTTTGTTGCCTATTGACAGGGGTATGATGATGGACTGTGAGTGTTTTCTTTGTTGCTGTGATCATTTCCCTCTATAGGGTGGACAATTTACCATAATATGCTGAGTTCAGCCATGCTGTAACAAACTAAGGTGGGTGGAAATCCTGATTGTATCTTTTTGCTGATATAATCAGGAAGGCCTTCTATTTCCACCCTGTTCCATTCCATTCTTCATGCAGCAACAGGCACCATCTTCAACAAGCTAAATCACTACCTACATAAGTCACGCCCTTTTTACAAAACCCTCAATGCTGTCTCCCTGTATTAGCCTAACTCTGTAACCTGGCCCAAGGCTCTCTTACCAATTTACCTTGTGCCAATCTCCCCCAAACCAGTTTCTCATCATTGGAAGGTTTTGTCTACTTCTGCATAGCTGTTTCTTCTGCTTGGAATGTTCTCCTCCAAGAAACATGCACGGCTGACTTCTACTCCTCTGTCAAGTAGCAAGAAATCTCACCTCTACAGAAAAGCCTTCCCTGCCATTCTGGATACTATAAATCTTCCCCAGTTTTTGTGCCTTTCAAATCTCAGCTACATCGTAAATACCCGAAATTATAAGTATATTATGTTCACTATGTTATTGTCCTACTTTCCTAACAGAACATGACTCCCATGAGAATGGGAAACCTGTCATTCTTGTTCATGGAAATATCCCCTGTGCCTGCCACATTTAACCTCATGAGATATTTGTTGAATAAAATGAATGATAAAGGTCTAGCCAGCAAATAAAGAAAGAAAGGAGGGATGAAGGAGAACAAAAAGCTTGTGTGATCACATCATCTGAGCACCTAGATCCAGTTGTGCCTGAATGCAGTGCCTCTAGATTTGCCAAGTATGTGAGTCATGAATTCCATATATATTGCTTCAGCCAATCTGGCTTGTTTCTGTCCTTTACCATTAAAGAAATCACTTTAAATTGCCCAGCCAGTGTGACTCAGTGGTTGAGCATCAACCCATGCACCAGTCAGGGCACATGCCCGGGTTGTGGGCCCAGTCCCCAGTGGGGGGCATGCAGGAGGAGACCAATCAATGTTTTCTCTCACATCAATGTTTCTATCTCTATCTCTCCCTCTCCCTTCCTCTCTCTCTAAAATCAGTAAAGAAAAAACAATTTTTTAATCACTTTAAATATGTTTT
This sequence comes from Molossus molossus, assembly GCF_014108415.1. Lineage (NCBI taxonomy): Eukaryota > Metazoa > Chordata > Mammalia > Chiroptera > Molossidae > Molossus > Molossus molossus. The sequence continues at coordinate 112,327,905 of NW_023425366.1, read as the reverse complement.
TGTTGGTGGTCGTTATGGAGTATATTCTTCTATTTTAATATATTTCTATGGACTTTCCTTTTGGAATGGCCACTTTTTAATTCCTATATGCAGGCAAGTTTTTGTCTGGTTAGAGGGTCTTTCCACAGAGATTCCCCAAAAATAGTTATTGACAGTGGTCATACTACAGATTTTTGTCAATCCTGAAATACACCTGTAGACAAAAACAGGTGTGGAGTCGGGCAGTGTAAGTCTAGGGAGGAGAGAGAAATCTGCGACTCTGTCAACCATGAAAACTCAGGAAGGAATACGGAATTGTTATAAAGTCTTTGGCTTTCCATGTGACCCCAGACTTCAAAGATTTACTAGAAAGGATCCCCAATTTTATTCCTTCTCAGTCCCCACTTCTTTAAAGCCCCTTCCTTAAAGCTGCATGAGGATTTAGTTATTCCATTTAGAGGCCAGCTGCTCTGCACTGGGAAACAGATCACAAGTATGTCTCTGAAGATAACAAATGTGGTTGGCCTTGAGTAGAAGGGAGTAAAGCAGATAAAGGTCCTTGAAACAAAATAAGGAGCTGAAAAATATCACATGCCTTTGGGAAAGAGAGAGATCATAGTAGTACAAATGAACACTGAAAGCCTGGGTTGGGATAGAAAACAGTACCCCACTCCTTGGGCAGGGAGAGGAGGAGATGGTGGGGTGGGTCAGTGGGGCCCAGGGAAGAGCAACTTAGAGATGAGAAAGGGGCAGGGAGGGAGTAAGGGATCCATGAGCTGTGTCAATAGCTGCTTCTTGGAATTCAGTAACAGGGATGTGTCTTTACTTCCATCAGTTGTGAAACTGATGGAAGAGACTTCAAAATTAATAATAAAGCTAAGACAGATAGGGTTTACTATGTGCCAGGCACTGTTATAAGTGCTTTTTGTATATTAATCCATTTAAACCTGTCAAAGAAAACCTAGACCTGACAATAACATGGCAAAACAGATTTATTCAGGAATTATTGTAACAGAGGAAAAGAGACCTTACTGTAGAAACCGGGGCTCAATTCCAAACTTAACAGGGACAAGTAAGTAGGAATGTGTAGCCCAGGAGCAGGAGGGTCAGTGGATGAGAAATCACTAAGCAGAAACATCATCTTTACATGAAACTGTTGTCACCTAGAAGATATAAACTTAACAAGAAGATTTAAAAGACATGGACCAAATAGTAAAAGAAGGACAATAGTTATTAATGGACCAAGGAATGGAAAGAGCCAGGTGAAAGAAGAGTCTTTTTAATCATGTTCCAAAAGCATTGGGATCTGTTTTTTGGTTATACCTGTGAAGCCAGGTGTCCTGTTTGTAGATTATTTTGATTTAAGTTTAATCTGACCTGGTTTGGTCACCTACATGCAGCAGGTCTTGTTAATGGCTACACAGACGCCTCCCTGTGTAGCTAGGAGGTAGTCTAGAGCAAGTCTATTGTCTACCAACATTAGCTAGAGAATCTATGGATTTTTGAATTCCCTGTAGGGCCTTCCCTGTGTTGGTAGCAAGGTCTTCTAGTGCCCAGGTTAGATTGTGTAAGGTTATCTCGTGATCCTATCCACGAGGCTATGCCAACTGCCACTCCTATGGCTTTTTTGGCTCTTGTCAGGGAAGTTATATTGTGGACAGTTATTTCTGCTCCTGTGGGCCCTAATAGACTAGTCGTGTATAGTCCCTTATATCAGGAGTTGTCTATGTAGGGGTAGGCCAAGGTCCGGGGGCAGAGAGGTAAAAGTCTTTGGGGGCTGTCCATCATAAAAGAGTTGGTGTTAAAAGTGTCCACAAGGAAAAACATATCATAGTACAAGCTCTTCTAGGTGATGTGTGGTTTAACCAGGTAGTAAGGTTGGGACCCCATGTAGGGGCACTGCTACAGGACAGTGCAAGTGGCCTTTCTGTTAATTTGGTATTTCTGGGCCTCATAAAGGCCCTCCAAGCTTGAAGAGTGCAATAAATTAGTTTCTGAGCCTGGGATTTAAATCCCTCCCAAGAAGTACATCTTCCAGAGGGAGGTTATCTTTCTTTCTATCAAAGACTTTGTGGGAGGAAGGGCACTAGTGGGTAATGTTAGGATGACAGGGTTGTAAGGTGTCAAAGTTCCTAGGAAAAACAGCAGGGGCAGTAAATCTCCCATAAACATTCAATCCAGTGCGGGTTTATTTGTGCATCCATAGCAGGGGCTGCAAGTAACGTTGAGGGAAGAACAAACAAAAGTATATGGCCGTTTTCTCTGCGTGTGATTGCACATAAGGTTGAGCGAGGTGAACACAGCCACAGGGCGTCTTTGTGGTATGAGACGAACCTCCAGAGGGTAAGGCTTTCCAAAGTGCTTTGGGGAGCCAGAGAGGAGAACAGGGCCTGGGCTTGTCTTTATGGGGATACACCTGAGGTTTATTGCGTTGACCTGAGGGTGGGGACGGCAGATCCAACAGACAGAAAGGTTGTTTCCTAAAGTGACGACATTTGAAAGGTTGATAAGAGAGTTTTGTCGCAGACCCCCCTAGGTAACAGGGGAAAGCAAGACATAGTGGGACTAGAACAAACATTTTAAGAACAAGGGAGAGTTGCTGAGTGGCGTGGCTGGCAGTGCGCAAGTGAGAGGAAGAATGAGGACTACAAGAAACCCTGAGCAAAGAAGAGGCCTGGAATCTCAGTGGCCAGCGGCCAGATGGTGGGTCACTTACTTATCGGTGGAGGCATCTTTTTTGCATTGTTTTCTTTTGTTTGTTTGTTTTTTTGGTACATACCCCTAGCGGGAACCGAACCCAGGACTCTGGTCCGCAGGCCGACACGCCAACCGCTGAGCCAAACCGGCCAGGGCTTGGGTTGTGTTCTTAAAGGGTAACTAAGTCCTCCAGGGCTTCACAGTTGTAGTTGTCCTGCTGGGATTTCTGCAAAGGCTCAGGGGAGAAAGGTTTTGTTATCGTAGGCAAATAGAAAGATATGAGCTGCGAAAGGCAGTCTGGGCTTGGGGGGAGGGGAGGAGTACATGTGAAACGTGTCGAACCAACAATAGTCAGTGGAGGCAACAGACCCCTGTGTGAGGGGAGATTTAGAGCCCTTCCGGGATGTGATCCAATGGATGGTATAACACCTGGTGAAGGAGCTTTATAGCTTAAAGATATATTTTTTGAGACATGAGGGAGGTGGTGACTTGCTCCTTGCCTCGGGGCATTGCAGTTTAGGGGTATAAATCCTCTGAACTCCCAGTAACAGGGCACTCTGTTTGGTCTCAACCAGCTGAGTTGCCCGCTCAGGCTCTATCTGAGTGTATTCCTTCTCTACAAATAAATTCTTGCCTGCTTTTGCTGCTATTTGTTGTCTCTTTGTTTGAATTCATTCCTTCAAGAACACAAGAACTGAGGACACAGAGTTCTGTCTCTGGCCAGAGGCCACCTTAACTACTGCTGACATTTTTATTCTAGAAAAATGTATCCAGGATTGTGTACCAGGCAGCTTGACAATTGTGGCAAGCAAGATTTGGTTGGGTCTTTTTCATTTGGGGGATAGCTGGTCCTCTGGGGAGCCTTCCTTCCAAGTTTTGAGGAAAACCCAGTCCCCTGGAGATACACTGGGCCCGTGAGAAGATGTGCCTGGGGACAGAAGGATTTGATTGCTATAGTTTTGGAGAGACTGTTATACCTGTTTTAAATTGATGATATATTTAAGTTGTTCCTGGAACGCTGGGTCAAATTATATGTCAGGGGTTAGGAAGGGCCTCCTGTATAACATTTTATTTTTATTTTTATTTTTTATCCTCACCTGAGGATATTTTTCCATTTTTTTGTACAGATAGAGTGGGAGGGAGAGAGAGGAAGGGAGAGAGAGAAACATCGACATGAAGGGACACATCGAGTGGCTGCCACCCGCACGACCAACCAGGGCCGGGGACAAACTGCAACCGAAGTACGTGCCCTTAGCGGGAACCGAACCCGGGTCTCTCCGGACCGCAGGCCGACGCTCTAACCGCTGAGCCAAACTGGCCAGGGCCTGTATAACATTTTAAAGGGCTCAGTTTGAAGTCTGAGTTAGGAGTGCTTTTGTGCCTTAGGAGGGCTATGAGCAAGAGCCAGAGCCATGTCTCTGAGGTCTCCTGGCATAATTTTGTTAAGATTTTTTTTTAAGGTATGATTACCTTTTTCTACCTTTTCTGAAGACTGAGGCCTCCTCGAACTATGTAAATGACAGTTAATTTCTAGGGCTAGGGCTATTTGTTGGGTAATTTTGGCCACGAAGGAAGGGCCAGTGTTACTTTGGAGACTTTGAGGCAGTCTAAACCTCAGAATTATCTCCTTAGGGCTTTGGTTACCTCTGCCTTCTCAATCTGGGCAGGGGAGGCCTCTGCCAATCCAGTGCATGTGTTTATGAATACTAGGACATAGCAGAGACCCTGGGAGGGAGGCATTTGTGTAAAATCTATTTGCCAGTCTTCTGGAGTGGCTTGAGGAAAGGGGGGCTTTATTTTTCCCCCTGGCTCATTAACTGAACAGAGAGCACAGGCCTGAGTGACTTTTTCTATGGCTTGAGACAGGCCTCTCCCAATGAAGATTGTTGATATTAAAGAAAAGGCGGCATCCCGACCCGGATGCAGAGAGTCATGAAAGGATTTTATAATGTTTTATTGATTCTTAGTTAGGAACAGGAGTTTCTGATCTCTCATCCACCCTCCTTTATTGTTTAGGGGAAAACCTTGCCTTTTTGCCCAGGTGTTTTCATTCGGGGCATACCTTGGTTTGATGGGCAGAGGAAGAGTATATGGAATCAGGGCCATAACAGAGATATCTGACCTGGCAGCCGCCTTTGCAGCTTTGTTGGCGAGAGATTTTTGAGATATTTCAGTTGGGTCCCTTTGATGTACCTTACAGTGGAGCACGGCTACTTTTGTGAGGAGGTTTACTGCTTCTAGTAGCCTTGGAATCTCCGGGCCATGTTTACTAGGGGAGTTTTTTGTTGTTAATAGTCCCCTCTCTTTCCAGATGACAGCATGAGCTTGTAAAACAATGAGGAATATTTGGAGTCTGTGTAAATGTTGACTGTTTTGTCTTTTTCTAGTTCAAGAGCTCAAGTCAAAGCTATGAGTTCAGCCTTTTGGGCTGAAGTTCCCGAGGGGAAAGGCTTGCCTTCTGTGGTCCCCTGGAGACTGCCGATTGCACAGTCTGCTCTACTCCTTCCCTGGTCAACAGAACTGCTTCCATCAGTAAACTGTTCTACATTGGGTTTCATCAAGGGCTATGGCTTTAAGTCAGGTCTGCGGAGAACACCTGTTTAATAGTTTCAACAAAGGACTGTAAGATGTCCTGGTTTTGAGGGCCCACTTCAGGAATTAAGGTAGCTGGAGTTAGGGTTTGGCATATTTTTATTTACTTATTCAGTTAGGTAGGTAGGTAGTTAATCCTCAGCAGAAGATATTTTTCCATTGATTTTTAGAGAGAGTGGGAGGGAGAGGGAAGAGGGAGAGAGACAGAGACAGAGAGAAAAACATCAATGTGAGAGAGATTGATATGAGGACTATCTCAAAAAGACAGTTCAAGTATATTGAGCTGTTCCACTGGTGTCAGAATTCATCCATTCAAAGACAAACAGAGGCTGTCCAGCTAGTGTGGCTCAGTTGTGTCGCTCATTCGATCACGGTAAGAGCACGTGCCCAGGTTGTGGACTCCATCCCTAGTAGGGGGCGTACAGGAGGCAGCCGATAGATGTTTCTCTCTCATCAATGTTTCTGTCTCTCTCTCCCTCTCCCTTCCTCCCTCTGAAATTAAAGATGATAGATAGATAGATAGATAGATAGATAGATAGATAGAGATATAGATATAGATATAGATATAGATATAGATATAGATATAGATATAGATATAGATATAGATATAGATTTAACAAAGGCAAACAGAGGCTGATTATGTGGGTAAAGTGGAATTTAAAAAAAATGTATCCTTGAGATCTAACACCGTGAACTATTTGGCCTCATGAGACACTTGGGGTAAGAGACTATATGGATTGGGTACAATGGGGTGAATGGGAATCACAGACTCATTAATGGATCATAAGTCCTGAACCTTACAATATTCTCCATATTTTTTTTCTTTTTTACAGGCAGTGTAAGAGTGTTATAAGAGGGCTGACAAGGAACTATGAGTCCATGGCTGAAGGGACTTCACTGAGGGGTTTTAGTCCCCTATGGGCCTCTGGTCTCAGAGGGTACTGCCATTTATGAAGGTATCTAGCCGTTTTAGTTCAATTTATACAGGGGATACCTTGGTGGCCCCTGCAGTTAGTCCCACATGATTGGGTTAACAGAAGACTGTATGTGGGCTGGAATGGAGTCTAACTGAGCGTGCATTGTCTTGTGTAGAGACCAAAAGAAATATGGAGTAACCATTCTTCTGAGAAGCTTGGTGCAGGGAGGGGTCTGTTCCCTGGCCTTCATGTTCTGTTGGATTTTCTACTGGGCATGATAGAAATGCCAACAGGAGAGAATCATCTAGGATGGTTGTATTCCTGGGGAGGGCTAGGAAAAAGAAAATGGACATAGCATATATTACATGAGCCTCTTTTGTCAGGGTCTTGGTATAGGGCCAAAAGAGATCTGTAAAAGAGATCTAATTGAGGGATAGTATTGTAATTTCAGGTCCCATTTGTAGGTCATGTTTCCTCATTCCTTAATTTTTATTGGGACCATGCTGTATTGCAGAAGAAAGTAAGTAGTTGTTTTTTTCTTTCTTGTTTTTTTAATCCTCATCCAAGGATACTTTTCCATTTATCATCAGATAGAGTGGGAGGGAGAGAGAAGTGTGGGGGGGGGAGAGAGAGAGAGACATTGACGTAAGAAGACACATCGACTGGTTGCCTCCTGCATGACCCTGACCAGGGCCAGAAACTGAACTACAACTAAGGTACATGCCCTTGACCGGAATCACACCCGTGACTCTTTGAGCCAAACCAGCCAAGGCAGGGCAGTAGTTTTTTTAAAACCATCTAATTTGAAGTTCTTTCAGTTGGCTAGAATGCAGCCTCAGGAATAGATGAAGGGTTTCCCATAATGCCTAGAGAAAAAAAAAGTGGTGCACTATTGAGGGCTAGGCATCCCAACCAGTTATTCCACTATCGGATGGACTGAGAATCTGCCTGCAGGTTGAGGAAAGGCAAAGAGGGTCCAAATGTAGGGGACAGGGTATCTTGCACGCCCAGGTATAAGCCCTTGAGGAAGCATCCTTCCAGTTAAAGGACTGATGCTGATGGTTTGCACTGTGGTCAAGAAAGAAGAAAACAACCTGGGAAGCCACTGCAGTCAGAGATTGGTCTGAGGGAAGGCCACAATGGCCACAGAACCATAGAACAGTCTGTAAGAGTTCCAATTTGTACTTGGAGGAGGTAAAACTGAGTCACATGGGGATTCTGAGGAAAGTGCGGACCTCTAGAGAGTAGCAGGAAATAAGGTGATTAAAAACAAGAATGAATGTTCTCAGGGCAGTGTTCCAAGACAGCAAAGGCAGAAGCTGCAAGACCTCTTGAGGCCTGAGCTCAAGAGTCATACAACATCCCTTTCACCACATTCTATTGATGAAGTCAATAGGCTAGCCCAAATTTAGGGAAAGAAAAACAGACTCATCCTTTAGATGCAGAGTATCCTGTTGCAAATGTACATATATACAGGGAGGAGAGAAAGTGTTGCAGCCATTCTTACAAACGCCTACAAATCACATGTCAACATGATAGTGGACTTATTAACAAAAGGAACCAACAAAAGCAAAAGAATTACTCAACCTTAAAAAAAAATGAAATCCTGCCATTTGCAACAATATGGATGGACTTCAAAGGCATTATCTTAAGTGAAATAACTCAGACAGAGAAAGATAAATACAGTATGATCTCATTTATATGCGGAATCTCACAAAACCAAGCTCATAGATACAGATTAGTGGTTGCCAGACATGAGGGATTGGGGTGGGAGGTAGAGGGAAACAGGAGAACTGGGAGAAGGGGTCACTCAAGAATTATGTACTCCCAGTTCTAAAATAAGTCAAGGGGATGTAATTTACAACTTGATGACCATAGTGAATGATCCTGTATTGCATATTAGAAAGTTCACAAGAAGAAACTGTAACATGAACAATGTTAATTCACAATGTATACAAATATCAAATCATTATGTTGTATACCTGAAACTAATATAGTATTAAATGTCAATTATACCTCAATTAAAAACAAAAAAGGCAAAAGGAATCTGACACAGAGTGCTTTTAGAGAGGGAGGTCTTCATAGAAAAAAAGGGTGCTGGAAGAGAGGATTATACTTCAAGATTAGGATCAAGAAAGAAATACCTGGTTAAAGATTGCGAATTTGGTCACAAAGCTGGTTAAAAATTATTAGGCCATAAAACTCATGACCATTATTAGTTGTTTGAAGTAAATTCTAACTTCACAGACAGGTCTGCTAATCACATATACCATCAATTAACAAAGACATTAAACAATAAAATTCTACTATCAACAAATTTTTCAAGTTTGTTACCAGTTATCTGCCCAACGTAACTTGGTCTTTACTCAGTTCTCAGACAAACTTTAATCTTCTCAACACATATCCCTCTTATATCCCCAGTCACCTTCCACATCCTGACTACTTGGATAAATATACCTTTGTGGAAATTAAAGCTTGCTGAACACAGCATATAAAATCTTTTCTACCAAGCAACCCCACTTGCAGCATTTTTTACTCTGACACATGTAAGAGCATATCCAGATTTTAATAATAATTTCCTTGACTTTCTAGCTTTTTTCTTGGTCTGTTTTTAGTGGTCCTCTTGTCATTACATCAAACATAATAGATGTATCTGTAGGATCCTCTGAAAAACAAGCAATGGAGATTCACATTCACTATCGTAAACAATGAGAATGTATTGCCCCACAAAATTAATAAGCCCAGTGATAGAGCAGACATTAGCTGAGACTTGATATAGCAGCTCAGCCATGTCACGAATGGTCCAATTTATTCCAGATTCTCTGGCTTTTCTCACGTTGACTTCAAATTAAAGCTGTTAAGGGGTTCAGCACATGCCACAGCAAAAATATGCCACTTTGGTATGTTGATGACCTTCAGCTGAAGGTCCTCCTGCATCAGGAATAGAAGAACATTCTTATCACCAAGAACTGGGAGTCAACACTGAAATGGATCTTCCAAACTAACCTGCTAACATAACCCTTACTTTCCACTAGTTTCCCCCATATACTTCCTAGTCACTGTTCTACAATTTACTGCCCCTATCCCAAGCCCCTTTATTTCTGGTTACATCCCCACAAGTTATTGTTCTTTGTTAGCTTTCCAGTCTAACAGCTTCTTTGGGTCTTCATTTTCCTTTTAAAGACTCACATGTAGAAAAAAATGGCGGCGAAGTGAATGGAGGGACCCAGACCGTCTCCCAAGACCAAACTGGATTTACAACGAAAACAAAGGCAAACCGTCAGGAAAGGGCAGCTGAAGGACACCTTGGAGGACCACTTAACCAGAAACACCCACTCAGTCCTGGTAGGCTTGCGAGGACGGGAGAGGGGACCAAGAGCCCAGGGTCCGCAGCGGCCTGGGCAGGGGCCAGGGAACTAGAGGGGAAGTTAACTCTACCGTCTTTCTTCCCACCGCACGGCCTGGAAACCCTGTAGCCGGCTAGGCTAGGCTCTCTGCTGAAGCCGCACAGACTCGCAGACCCCAGGCAACTCGGTGGGACCGGGGAACGCGGTGGAGAGTTAACTCTACCGCCTCCCTCCCTGCCGTGCACGGCCTTGGAAACTCTGCAGCCGGCTAGGCTAGGCTCTCCGCTGGAGCCGCACAGACTCGCAGCCGGCTAGGCTAGGCTCTCTGCTGAAGCCGCACAGACTCGCAGACCCCAGGCAACTCGGTGGGACCGGGGAACGCGGTGGAGAGTTAACTCTACCGCCTCCCTCCCTGCCGTGCACGGCCTTGGAAACTCTGCAGCCGGCTAGGCTAGGCTCTCCGCTGGAGCCGCACAGACTCCTGGCCCCCAAGGAACTGGGCGGGACCAGGGAACTCGGAGGGACCGGGGAACTAGGCGGAAAATTAATTCTACTGCCTCCCCTCCTGCCGGGCAAGGCCCTGTAGCCGCTGAAGCTGCACAGACTCCTGGCCCCCAGGCAACTCGGTGGGACCGGGGAACGCGGCGGAAAATTAAGTCTACCGCCTCCCTCCCCGCCGTGCACGGCCTGGAAACCCTGTAGCCGGCTAGGCTAGGCTCTCTGCTGAAGCCGCACAGACTCGCAGCCGGCTAGGCTAGGCTCTCTGCTGAAGCCGCACAGACTCGCAGACCCCAGGCAACTCGGTGGGACCGGGGAACGCGGTGGAGAGTTAACTCTACCGCCTCCCTCCCTGCCGTGCACGGCCTTGGAAACTCTGCAGCCGGCTAGGCTAGGCTCTCCGCTGGAGCCGCACAGACTCGCAGCCGGCTAGGCTAGGCTCTCTGCTGAAGCCACACAGACTCCTGGCCCCCAGGCAACTCGGTGGGACCTGCGAACGTGGCGGAAAATTAATTCTACCGCCTCCCTCCCCGCCGTGCACGGCCCTGGAAACTCTGCAGCCGCTGAAGCCCCACGGACTCACGGCCCCCAGGGAACTGGGCGGGACCAGGGAACTTGGCTGGAAATTATTCCCACCACCTCCCTTGCCACCCTGCATGGGCCCTCCTAACGCTATAGCCTGCTAAACTCTCCGCTGGAGCCACACAGACTCCCGGAGAACAGGGGACTTGGCGGGATTAAAGTGGGTCCTCCCTGGTGCATCCAAACCCAGGAGAGGGAGCCACAAACAGCAAAACACGAACACCCACTGGGAAAACTTGGCAGACTCCAAAGCCCACTGTGATAACCAAAATGGTGAGAAACAGAAACAAAAGCCAAATGAAAGATCAAGAGACCTCTACAGAAGATGAAATAAATGAGGTGCAGTTAAGCAAGTTAACAGAACTAGAATTTAGAGCCATGATGTTGCGGAAGCTCAACAGCATGTGTAAGGACATGAGCAACATGAGTAAAGACATAGAAATGTTGAAAATAAACCATCTGGAAATGAAAAACCAACAGGAAGAAATAAAGAATGACATATCAGAAATGAAAAACACACTGGAAGGTCTAAAAAGCAGAGTAGGGGAAGCTGAGGACCGGATCAGTGAATTAGAAGACAGGCTAGAAGAAATCAACCAATCAGAAAACCAAAAGGAAAAAAAGATTAAGAAACAAGAAGAGAGCTTAAGAGAATTGTGGGACAACTGGAAACGTAATAATATTCGTATCATAGGAGTCCCTGAAGAAGAAGAAAGTAAGCGAGGGCTAGAGAATATATTCAAAGAAATAGTGACAGAAAACTTCCCTAATTTGGTGAAGGAAGAAGGCATTCAAGTTCAAGAAGCTCAGAGAGCCCCAAGTAAGAAGAACCCAAACAGGCCCACACCAAGACACATAGTAATCAAACTGCCAAAAATTCAAGACAAAGAGAGAATCCTAAAAGCAGCAAGAGATAAGCAACAGGTTACCTACAAAGGAACCCCCATAAGGCTCTCAGCTGACTTCTCACAAGAAACATTACAGGCTCGAAGGGAATGGCATGAAGTAATCAAGGTCATGAAAAACAAGGATCTGAATCCAAGACTACTCTACCCAGCAAGGCTATCGTTCAAAATAGAAGATCAAATAAAGAGCTTCCCAGACAAAATAAGGCTAAGGGAGTACATTAGCACCAAACCAGCACTGCAAGAAATGTTAAAAGGACTGCTGTAATTACCAGGAGAAATGGGAAGAAAAATAGAACCACACTAAACAAAAATGGCAATAAATAAGTACATATCAATAACCACCTTAAATGTAAATGGACTGAATGCTCCCATAAAAAGACACAGAGTAGCTGATTGGATAAGAAAGCAAGACTCATCTATATGCTGTTTACAAGAAACCCACCTCACAACAAAAGACTCACACAGATTGAAAGTGAAGGGATGGAAAAAAATCTTTCAAGCAAATGGAAAAGAAAAAAAAGCTGGGGTAGCAATACTGATATCTGATAAAATAGACTTCAGATTGAAGGCCATAACTAGAGACAAAGAAGCCCACTACATAATATTGAAAGGATCTATCCAACAGGAAGATATAACATTGATAAACATATATGCACCCAATATAGGAGCACCAAAATATATTAAAAATCTTCTGGAGGACTTCAAAGGAGAAATCGATAGCAATACAATCATAACAGGGGACTTCAACACCCCGCTCACATCACTGGATAGATCCTCTAGACAAAAAATTAGCAAGGAAACAGAGACTCTAAATGAAGCACTAGACCAAATGGATTTAATAGATATCTACAGAGAACTACACCCCAAAACTACAGAATTCACATTCTTCTCAAGTGCACATGGAACATTCTCAAAGATAGACCACATGTTAGGGCACAAACTAAGTCTCTACAAGTTCAAGAAGATTGAAATTATAACAAGCATCTTCTCAGACCACAATGGTATGAAACTAGAAATCAATTGCAAGAAGAACATACAAAGACATTTTAACACATGGAAGCTAAATAGAATGTTATTAAACAATGAATGGGTCACCGAGGAAATCAAGGAAGAAATCAAAAACTTCCTGGAAACCAATGAAAATGAGGACACAACAATACAAAATCTATGGGATGCAGCAAAAGCAGTTCTGAGAGGGAAGTTTATAGCACTACAGGCCTACCTCAAAAAAGAAGAAAAATCTCTAATAGACTACCTAACCTCACAACTTAAAGAACTAGAGAGTAAACAAAAAGAAAACCCCAGAGCAAGCAGAAGAAAAGAAATAGTAAGGATCAGAGCAGAAATAAACGACATAGAGACCAAAAAAACAATCCAGAGGATCAATAAAACAAAGAGCTGGTTTTTTGAAAAGATAAACAAGATTGATGGACCCTTAGCTAGACTCACCAAGAAACAAAGAGAGAGAACCCAAATACATAAAATCAGAAATGAAACAGGAGAGATAACAACTGACCCTACAGAAATACAAAAGATCGTTAACAACTACTATGAAAAATTATACGGCAACAAATTCGAAAATCTAAGCGAAATGGACAAATTTTTAGAAACACATAGCCTCCCAAAATTGGATCAGATAGAGATTGAAAACTTGAACAGACCAATAACAACAGAGGAAATTGAAGATGTAATCAAGACTCTTCCAGCAAACAAAAGCCCAGGCCCAGATGGCTTCACAGGGGAGTTTTACCGAACATTCAAAGAAGAACTAATACCCATTCTCCTCAAACTATTTCAAAAAATTCAAGAAGAAGGAAGACTGCCAAACTCGTTTTATGAAGCCAGCATAACTCTAATTCCAAAACCAGAAAAAGACACAACAAAGAAAGAAAACTACAGGCCAATATCCCTGATGAACATAGATGCCAAAATCCTGAACAAAATACTAGCAAATCGAATCCAGCAATACACCAGAAAAATTATCCACCATGACCAGGTGGGATTCATCCCAGGGATGCAAGGCTGGTACAATATTCGCAAATCCATAAATGTGATACACCACATAAATAAATTGAAGAATAAAAACCACATGATCATATCAATAGATGCTGAAAAAGCCTTTGACAAAATCCAGCATCCATTTCTGATAAAAACGCTCACCAGTGTGGGAATTGAGGGATCATACCTAGACATAATAAAGGCCATATATGAAAGACCTACAGCCAACATCATACTCAATGGGCAAAAACTAAAAGCATTTCCCTTAAGAACAGGAACAAGGCAAGGATGCCCACTTTCGCCACTCCTATTTAACATAGTACTGGAAGTCTTAGCCACAGCAATCAGACAGGAAGAAAAAATAAAAGGGATCCAAATTGGAAAGGAGGAAGTGAAAGTGTCATTATTTGCAGATGACATGATACTGTACATAGAAAATCCCAAAGACTCCACCAAAAGCTTACTAGACTTAATAAATGAATTTGGCAAAGTAGCAGGATACAAAATTAACGTCAAGAAATCGATGGCATTCTTATACACCAATGATGAACTCACAGAAAGAGAAACTAGGCAAACAATCCCATTTACCATTGCGGCAAAAAAATTAAGATACCTAGGAATAAACTTAACCAAAGAGATAAAGGACCTATTCGCAGAAAACTACAGATCTTTGAAAAATGAAATAGAGCAAGATGTAAAAAAGTGGAAGAACATACCCTGTTCATGGATTGGGAGAATTAACATCATTAAAATGTCCATATTACCCAAAGCAATCTATAGATTCAACGCAATCCCCATCAAAATACCAACGGCATACTTCAAAGAATTAGAACAATTACTTCAAAAGTTCATATGGAACCAAAAAAGGCCTCGAATAGCCACAGCAATCTTGAAAAGGAAGAACAAAGTTGGAGGGATCACAATACCAGATTTCAGGTTATACTACAAAGCCACCATAATCAAAACAGCCTGGTACTGGCACAAGAACAGGTATATAGACCAGTGGAACAGAATAGAGAACCCAGAAATGGACCCTAGGCAATATGCTCAATTAATATTTGACAAAGGTGGCAAGAGCATACAGTGGAGTAAGGACAGCCTCTTTAATAAATGGTGCTGGGAAAATTGGACAGCTACTTGCAGAAAAATGAAACTAGACCATCAACTTACACCCTACACCAAAATAAACTCAAAATGGATAAAAGACTTAAATGTAACCCATGAATCCATAAAAATCCTAGAGGAGACTGTGGGCAACAAAATCTCAGACATCATACGCAGCAGAATTTTTACTGACACATCACCTAAGGCAATAGAAACAAAGGAGAAAATGAACACATGGGACTACATCAAACTCAAAAGTTTCTGCACAGCGAAAGATACAATCATCAAAACGGAAAGGCTACCCACTGTATGGGAGAGCATAATTGCCAATGATATATCAGATAAGGGGTTAATTTCCAATACATATAGAGTGCTCACACAACTCCACAAAAGGAAGACAAAGAATCCAATTAAAAAATGGGCAGAGGAACTAAATAGACACCTCTCCAAACAGGACATACAAATGGCTAAGAGACATATGAAGAAATGTTCATCATCACTAATCATCAGAGAGATGCAAATCAAAACAACAATGAGGTATCACCTCACACCGGTCAGAATGGCCGCCATCAACAAATCATCAAACAACAAGTGTTGGCGAGGGTGTGGAGAAAAGGGGACTCTAGTACACTGTTGGTGGGAATGCAGACTGGTGCAGCCACTATGGAAAACAATATGGTGTCACCTCAAAAAATTAAAAATTGAACTCCCATTTGACCCAGTGATCCCACTTCTAGGAATATACCCTAAGAAGCCTGAAACACCAATCAGAAAGAATATATGTACCCCCATCTTTGTAGCAGCACTATTTACAATCGCTAAGATCTGGAAACAGCCCAAGTGCCCATCAGTAGACGAATGGATTAAAAAGCTGTGGTACATATACACAATGGAGTACTACGCAGCGGTAAGAAAGAAAGATCTCTTGTCCTTTGAGACTACATGGAGGGACCTGGAAAGTATCATCCTGAGTGAAACAAGCCAAGCAGAGAAAGACAAATTTCATATGATCTCACTGATTTCTGGAATATAATGAACATAACAGTTTGAGGACAATCCCCTAAGGAGTGGGGAGCTGAGAGAGGGATGAACAACAGAATTTATATGCATATAGGCATGAACAGTGGACATGGACAACAATCGGGGGAAGGGGCGGGGAGGGAAGGGGGAGGGGGGAACCACTGGGGGAAAAAAGGAGAATCATTTGTAACAAAAATTAATCAATAAAAAAATAAATAAATAAATAAATAAATAAATAAATAAATAAATAAATAAATGGAAAAAAAAAAAAAGACTCACATGTACACATGAAATTTTGATTTAAAATTTGTATTCTTTTCTCCTGTTAATCTGTCTTATGTGAATTTAATTCTTAGGCTCAGCTACAGGCCCTAAAATTGTAGAATAAAATTTTTCTCCCTATATCTGCCTCCCAGAAATAGAGCATTCAAAAGGTGTGGTCACAAGATGGCTGCCAGGAGCTCCAAGCGACATACTTCATCACTATTAGAAGAAACAATGTCTTTCCCTGAATTTTTCTTGGAAAAGCGAGAAAACCTTATTCTCAGAACTTTCCAGGATCTTATCGCCTCTTCTAGGCCCATATCTGGTCACATCTTAAAACAACCACGAGTTATGGGGAATAAAACTGTTTTGCTGACTGCCTTAAACTGATCAGTTATCACCCCAAATCTTAAAACTGATTGCCTAATTTTGTTCAAGGAAATCCAGTGAACTGATGCCAATGGGAAGGAATGGGTGCTAGGCAGCAAGCAATAAGTTCAATTCTATAATGGTTTAATTTTTAACTGTGAAATTCTATATACTGTATCTCTGGCTTCTAAAACTCATTTGGGACAAACAATTTAAATATTGGTAGAAAGCTTTCTGTTCATACCACATGTAAATGAGGGGGAAATGCTGTCCTTGTATTTACCATTTTACCTCTCATTTCCTCCTAGAATATGCAGGTAATAAAACGAAAATCTTTTTTTAGTCATCAAATGACCCAGTTGGTCCTGTGCCCTTTCAGGGTTTTTTTGTTTTTTGTGTTTTTTTTTAAATCTTTTTTGATGCTCTTTTCATTGCCTTTCTGCTGAATTTATTTTGAGGAAATATCTCAGACAATTTCTCACTCATAAGAAAGGTTAAGTGAATCTTCGCTGGTTCTGGAATGCCAGGAATGCAGGATGAAGGTAAATTATTATTATTTTTTTAATCCTCACCCGAGGACATTTTTCCATTTTTTGTTCAGATAGAGCAGGAAGGAGAGAGAGGAAGAGAGAGAGAAACATCGATGTGAAAGGGACACATCGAGTGGCCGCCACCCACACGACCCAACCAGGGCCGGGGACAAACTGCAACCAAGGTACATGTCCTTAGTAGAAACCGAACCCAGGTCTCTGTGGACCGCAGGCCGACGCTCTAACCGCTGAGCCAAACCGGCCAGGGCGGTAAAATATTATTGTATGGCCATTATTGAGTAAATGTCATGTATCGTGCACAACAACCACTTCCTGGCCCTAGGATGGCTGTGGATCCTGGAAAAGTGTCTTGAGGAACCTGGAATGGCCACAATAAATTGAAGATTATATTCACTAAAGGCAGACCAGAGATAGCTATTTGTCTGACAGAACAGTCCATTCCAGGAAGTCATAATCATTCATGGTCATTGTCAACGGTGTTTCTACTGGTAGGCATAAGCTTTGCGTGTAGTTGGCTGGATCTGTAGCTGTGACTGGGAAGTGTATATGGCCTGGAGAAAATACAAGGTTCTCTGTAGGACCCACTAGGCCAGCGGTTCTCAACCTGTGGGTGGCGACCCCTTTGGGGGTCAAACAACCCTTTCACAGGGGTCGCCTAAGACATAACAGTAGCAAAATTACAGTTATGAAGTAGCAACAAAAATAATTTTATGGTTAGGGGTCACCACGAC
Source organism: Molossus molossus (assembly GCF_014108415.1). Classification (NCBI taxonomy): domain Eukaryota; kingdom Metazoa; phylum Chordata; class Mammalia; order Chiroptera; family Molossidae; genus Molossus; species Molossus molossus. The sequence continues at coordinate 112,310,348 of NW_023425366.1, read as the reverse complement.
ATGAGAAACTGTATTAAAGGGTTGCAGCATTAGGAAGGTTGAGAACCACTGCACTAGGCCCTTGGACCTGGGTTCATTCTTTGTGGTTTCATTGGCAGGCACTGGATAGGGTAACAGTGAAATATGCCAAAGGCCCAGGAGTGCTGGGAGCAGACCCTGGAATGGTGTCCAACTCTCCCCCTCCACATCTGGTTCCAGACTGATGTCCCACCTTGGAGTTAGACATAACTTCTCTCAAAACATTCAACATAGCAGGTCTTTTCTCCAACTTTAGATTACGTTGTACTTTCATGTATACCAGACAAGGTGCTTGACTTGTATTTGGAGGCATGCCAAACAGAAATGGCTGCTTTTCCAATACTAGAGTCACATTCAGGGTGACAAGATGCTTATTCTGTGACAAGTACCAATTCCGAAGTGAGGCCTGGGACAACAGCAGATTCCTGTCTCCCGGTGGAGAGGAAAATTTTCCTTCTACCTCCTAGATTCTTTGGCTGGTCTGATAATCAAATTAACATAGGACAGATTAACAAGAGAAAATAAAAACATATTTAATTTTATATGTATGGAAACTAAATAAGAATGAGGGCCCAAAGGGCATCCAAGTAACTGAAGCTTATAGAACATCCCGAGCTAAAGAAAAGGAGGTAAGGGTCTGGGACTTCAAAGGCGAGAAAAGCAGTTCACTGGAAGATGGGAAGAGCAAAGGTTTGGTAAACAAATGTTCAACAGGCCAAGCAGAGACAATGGGTACAAAAAGGACTTTGAACTCCAGGACCTGCCTACCTTCCCCCAGGCTTACCACACATGGCCCACGTTTACTACAGTTATCTCTGGTAATAGCTTTCTTTCTGGAATAGGCCCTTTATCTAAATTCTCTTTAGGCAGGTAAGCGGGAGGTAAAGAGAAAAACTTCTTATGTATTCTGCTTCTTGAATTTTCACTCATGCCAAATTTTTACTCACATTTTTGGGGTGGCAAATTTTGCTCCCCTACACTCTCGTTCCAGCTCAGTCGGAACTGAACATTGAATGGGAAGAAGGACAGAATCATAGGCAATTGTTATAGTATCCCCCCCCCTAAGCTCTATTCATTTAAATTGAATATTGTGTAATTTTTCCTGACAGTCTTGCTTTTATTTAATTAACTTTTATAGTCTGTATATCAATTTTGGGGAAAACAAAACAATTCTGCCAACCAAAGACTTCTACACCATTCTAAGAACACAGAATCATAGGCAATTGTTATAGTATTCTACCCGCCCCCCCATAAGCTCTATTCATTTAAATTGAATATTGTGTAATTTTTCCTGACAGTCTTGCTTTTATTTAATTAACTTTTATAGTCTGTATGTCAATTTTGGGGGAAACAAAACAATTCTGCCAACCAAAGACTTCTACACCATTCTAAGAACACAATATAATATCGAGTAAGTATGATACTATTTATATGCATGTAAAGTAGCATAAAAATGACCATAATATCTGAGGAGAATTTCACATACATGTATACAGAAAAGTGGAAGAGAGAATATTTAAAACTACTCATCTCTGTGACTGTCTCCATATAACTTGTGAGAGACTAAGTTAGACCTGGAGGCTCCAAAGATCAGAAAGCCCACAATTTTGCACTGCAAAATAAAAAGTGGGCCCTCTTATATTATATTTTATGTGACATGTATACCTTCATGAGAAAATGAAGACCCAAAGAAATAGACCTATGTACTGCTATGCTAGGTTTGATGAAGAATGTGGCAGCTCATGCCCTGGTCGATTTGCCTCAGTGGTTAGAGCATTGGCCCACAGACCAGAGAGACCCAGGTTCGGTTCCCCCAAAGGGTACGTACCATGGTTGCAGTTTGTCCCCAGCCCCAGTTGGGATCGTGTGGGTGACAGTCTCACATCCATGTTTTTCTCTCTCTCTTCTTCCCTCTCTCCCTCTCGGGTGAGGATAAAAATAAAAAAAAAGAATGTGGCAGATCATGAAGCATGATGTAATTGTAGTAATATTGTAATAAGCGGGGAAACTCAGCCAGGCCTGTTTGTTAGGATTCTTCTCCAATTCCTTTTGTCTTCAGAGATAAGAATGCTCCTTTCCTCCAGGTATAGGGAGGGCATGTACCTCTCACAAGAGACCTTTATGGGCTGTTTCAGGGAAGAAGGATGGGAGGGACAAGTAGGTCAGAGCTCTTTTCTCAAACTCCTTCAGCTTAAAATAGTCAATATGCCACCCAGTTGGTGTGGTTCAGTGGTTGAGCGTTGACCCATGCACCAAGAGGTCGCCAGTTCGATTCCCGGTCAGAGCACATGCCCAGGTTGTGGGCCCGATCCCCAGTGGGGGGCATGCAGGAGCCAGCCAATCAATGTTCTCTGTCATCAATGTTTCTATCTCTCTCTCCCTCTCCCTTCCTCTCTCTCTAAAATCAATAATGAAAAAAAAAAATAGTCCATATGCCAAGGTGCCAGAAGATAGCAAAAGCATGATCACCTTACCCTGCCTTTGGTCTGCTGCTGTCTCTCCTGCTCTGTTCTCACCTACGAGCCTTTCCTTATTTCTCATCTCCTAATCAAGAAATTCATCTGAGGTAATTATACAGGTAGAAAAGTTTACTGAAAAGAAAACTGAAGGATTGTACATTTCATCAGTGCACCATGAGTCAAAATACAGCAACAATGATTACAGCAACTGTCATTAATCATGTGGTAGAGTAAATCATAAGAAAATTGCCAGAATTTATCATTCATGGCATATGTTTTTACGTATTTACAGACATAATACACCAATACATTTCTGTAAACTTAAAAAAAATTAAATTATAAGTTTTTTTTATAGGTAGCTAAATATTAACAGGAAGAGAACAAGGGGAATCAGACATTGTTAAGGTGGTCAGCTGGGGAGTATGAGCCTGTTTGCATCACCTAAAGCTACAGTTTCACACCCCAAGGACTCACAGCATTATCCCTCCAGGGGGATTAACACCCTTCCCTTCCCCCATCTGGTACCAAATTGTGGGGATGGTGGGAGGAGCAGCAGGAGACAAGGACATGCACAATAGAGGTCAAAATGGCACAAGGGTAGCTGTTTGACCATAGAGGCCTGTCAGTCTAACCTGAGAAATGAGGAAATGAGTTCATTGGCTAGTGAAGTGGACCCATTAAAAGCCCGCAAAAGTTTGGGAAGCTGATTGGTCATTTAGAAAAAGCTCCTGGTTATAATCCTTGGAAGCAAAGAGCGCTCGCTTTCTCTCTCTCTCTCTCTCTCTCTCTCTCTCTCTCTCTCTCTCTCTCTCTCTCTCTCTCTGACCTGCACTCGCCCTGTTCGTTCGTGTTCTCCCCGTCCCAGGAACACATGACCACATGGGTTTAGTGGCCACCTGGGGCCCACAGAAGACTGTGCAAGCTCCAAAGGAATATGAAGCAGAAACTCTGGGCAATGGCCTTTGTCTTGGCCTTGCTGAAAATGCAGTTGGACTTTTTTCCATGGCAGGACAGAGGGAGATGGGACATTGAGAAACCAGGAGGGAAACTCCTTTCATTTTGCGTCACAAATAAACCCAGCCACACCACAATCTCCCATGTGTGGATCCTTGAAATGCTTTTCTTGTGATCCCAGAAAGAGCCTAATTTCTACCCATAACATAAGTATATAGAATTAAAGGATAAAATTTCCTTCTTTTTACCTCTTCCTCCATCCACAGCCTGCCCCACCCCTATTTCTCCCTAAGGAAGTGACTCTGACTGTTTTTTTATGTACCTCTAAAAACAAAGATAGAAGTGTTCTGACAGGTTGGGTAGATTCCTCTGGCTTCCTGGGTCTTTTGCACTTCAAAGGTGGTTGTAGCCTTCAAATCAAAGCCTGTGAGCATTGAAAGCCAGGTATTGTATGAAGATTTTAACTTATTTATAAGGAACTTTATCTGAAAGTAAAAGTTTATAAAACGTAATAGCTTGATGAATGGATGGAGAAGGTCTGTGATGAAGTCAAGGTCTGATTAAGATTCCTTAGCTTGTGTGGCTCAGTGATTGAGCATCAACCCATGCACCAAGAGGTCACTGGTTCGATTCCCATGACACATGCCCGGGTTGTGGGCCCAATGACCAGTGGGGGCAGGCAGGAAGTGGTCAATTGATGTTCTCTGTCATCGATGTTTCTATCTCTCTCTCTCCCTCTCACTTCCTCTCTCTCTCAAATCAATAAAGGAAAAACAAAATTAAAAAAAAAAAGATTGGTTGGCTTGTGTAGATGAATTCTGACAAATTAAAAGTATACCTCTTCTTCCTTTCTTTACCTCCTGTACATCTCTGTTCACACACTCCCTTCCCAGAAGTATTCTTCTTGGTCAGTCTCACACATACCAAGGCTTCAATGATCATCTTCATGATAACTACACAAAGCTCTCACCTGGGACTCAATACTATAGCCAAGAGCATCCTGATGTGCCTTAGCAAGACTGGCACCAACATCCGCCCTATCATCCAAACTAAAACCTGAGAGTCACTCCTGATTTGGCACTCTTCCTTGTCTCCCATGGCAAATCAATTGCCAAGTATGGTTTCGTTTACTTCCTGGGTAGCTCTTAAATCCAGAGCTTCCCAGTGAGTGGGCCCTGCATATTAGTGTGCCCTGTACCTGGTTAGGGTGGGCTGAGTTACCAATGGAGCAACTAAAGGAAGTATGGGCAGATCCTCCCGGGCCAGTGGCCTCAATCTATGAGCAGTGTTCTCTCTAAATACCCAAATGTGTAAGGCAAATTATCATTTTTCTGAGAGTTCTGTCACTTAGAAAGGCATGTCTTCTCCTCTCCACCACTGCCACTATGACTGTGGTCCACACCATACAATATCTCTGCTTGAGGCCTCCCAGTTCACTTCATGCTTCACATTGAAGCCAATAATCTTCCCCTGACCACACACTTCCTGGTTTCCCCACTATTCAGAGGATAAGCTTCAATTTCATAGCCCAGAAAATCAAGTTACAAGACTCTTTTTTATGCACTTACCATTCCTATCTTTTCTCTTCCCAAACACCATTTCTTTCCCACTTCTAGGCAACCCAAACTATAAGTCTATCTCTCATCTCTTAAGTGCAATTTCAAAATCTAAATCTAGTTTTAACAACTAAAACTTTTCTTTTGCAGCAAATTCATTTAATAGCAAAACCTGACTTGTGACTACTTATGGTCTTTATTTGTTGCATTTACTGTATGTATTTACACATTTTACTACAGGTAAATTAATATTTTACATTAACAGGGAATTTATGAAAATATGATAGAGGTGAAACTGGGAAAATGACCTACAGGCCAAGTTGCCTGCCATCACAAAAGTTAATACTCATGAGACAGATACAGTGAGTAAGAAAAGAGGTTTATTCAGGTACTAGTAACCAGAGAAGATGGCAGACACAATCCTTAAAAACCATCTAAAGCTCACTCTCTGCAGCCAGCCAGCTCTCCTCGTTCTCTCACTGTTGTGCTCTCTGTTTCTCCATGCCCTACCACCATCGCCCTCTCACATTTCCATGGAAGAAAATATCACTGTGCTCATCATTGACAATGGCTCTGGCACATGCAAAGCTGTCTTTGTTGGGGATGATGAACCCTCATGCAATGTTCCCTTCCATCATTGGGTGTCCTTGACCCCAGGATATCATGGTAGACATGGGACAGGACAGCTATATGGGTGATGAGGCCCAGAATATACACAGTATCCTGATCCTGGAGTACCCCATCAGGCACAGCATTGTCACCAAATGGAACAACATGGAGATCTGGCACCACATCTTCTACAAAGAGCTGTGTGTGGCCTCCCAAGGAGTATCCAGTGCTGCTGTCTGAGGCCCCCACCTAAGCTCCAAGGCCAACCATGAGAAGATGACTCAGATCATGTTTGAGACCTTCAACACTCCCACCATATATGTGGCTATCCAGGCTGGGCTGCCCCTGTATGCCTCTGGCCATACCACTGGTATTATTATGGATTCTGGGGATGGGGTCACCTACACTGTGCCCATCTATGAGGGCTATGCCTTCCCCCACACTATCCTGCATCTGAACATGGCTGGCCAGGACCTGACTGACTTACATAAAAATCTTCACAGATCCCTGGCCAGTTTGGCTCAGCAGTTAGAGCGTCGGCCTGCAGTCTGGAGAGACCCGGGTTCGGTTCCCACTAAGGGCACGTACTTCGGTTGCAGTTTGTCCCCGGCCCTGGTTGGTCGTGCGGGTGGCAGCCACTCGATGTGTCCCTTCACGTCGATGCTTCTCTCTCTCTCTCCCTTCCTCTCTCTCCCTCCCACTCTATCTGTACAAAAAATGGAAAAATGTCCTCGGGTGAGGATAAAAAAAAAAAAAAAAATCTTCACAGAGCATGGCTACAGCTTCACCATCACCACCAAGTGGTAAATAGTGCATGACATCAATAAGAAGCTGTTATGTCACCCTGGACTTCAAGCAGGAGATAGCCACTGCCACATCCTCCTCCTCCCTAGAGAAGAGTTATAAGCTGCCTGATGGACAGGTGATCACAATCAGCAACAAGCAGTTCCAGTGTCCAGAGGTGCTCTTTCAGCCCTCCTTCCTGGGTATGGATTACTGCAGCATCCATGAGACCACATTCAACTTCATCATGAAGTGTGACAACATCTGGAAGGACCTGTATGCCAACATGATGCTGTCTGATGAAACCACCATGTAACCAGGCATCACTGACAGGATGCTGAAGGAGATTGTGATTCTGGCCTCCAGCATGATGAAGATCAAGACCATTGCCCCACCAAAGCACAAGTACTCAATGTGGATTAGCAGCTTCATCCTGGCCTTGCCGTTCACCTTCCAGCAAAAGTGGATCAGCAAGTAGGAGTATGATGAGTTGCCCCCCCCCCCCCCAATGTCCACTGTAAATGCTTCTAAATGGACTGCGGGCAGATGCGTAGCATTTGCTGCATGAGTTGATCAAGTCTAAGTTTGTCCTGACAAATGTATACACTTCATGCTGGCCTCATGAAACTGGAATAATCCTTCAAAAAGTTGTCGTCCTTGAAGCTCATATCTGATCTCAGCACTGGACTGTAGACTTCGTTGCTCCTTGTATTCAAGTTGACTGTTTCCTTGTACATGTTTAATACCCTGTACACATCTTTGATTTAAATCCCTGTACCTGCAGTCAGTCAGTTGGTGGCTGAAACAAGAACATGTTTCCGCAAGTGAAATTCAGTGGCTTGATGAGAATGGGTGAGACCATGCATTCCTGATGTGTGCAGGGTATTATTAACCTCCAGGATATGCCTATTCCAGGATTTCTCTAGAGACTAGCAGGAGTTCTGAACCAGTTATCATTTCTGTCCTGCCAGTTTGATAGGGTTGGGAGAGTCTAAGCATTAGGACACGTTTTCCTTTCTTACCTGATGTTTCCTGCCAGGATGCCTAGGTTGTTACTTGCCTTGAGTTGGAAAATGGTTTGCATTTCCACCTGAAACTTTATTCATCTTTTTATCTTATGTAATTTTTGTACACAATTCTCAATTCTTTAGGAGATGACAAATTTTGCTTTTCTGCTGTCATATGAGAACATTAGGCCCCAACAACATGGCATTGCAAGGAAAATAAAGTGCTGCAGTTAAACACAACACACACCTTAATATCTCAGACACCTTGGCCAGATTATATAGGGAAATTTGGGGAAAAGGGAGCTGTGGAACTTCTGGCAATGTGCAGTTCCTGCTTAAGCTAATCTAATTCTTTCCTTTCTGATGTTATATTTAAGTGTGTATTAACCAGTTTTATTGCTGGCATCAGTGTTCCTTACTCCTGGAACAAGCTATTCAACTATAACTATAACTGGACCAGAACTGAAAGCACAGGGTTGATTATATACTTTGATTTGTTATATACTATATAACTTTGATCACTAGATTAGTAATATTAAATCATGATTACATAGGTATGGTATTATTCTGAATTCTGAAATAGATCTCAATTTAAGAATCTGGAATAATTTGGTGTGGACCTATTGCAGATATTGCAATTGTTTTTGGCCTTTTTAGCTAGCTGGCTTACTGATCCAGTTATTGTTGCATGACAAACCACCCTAAAACTTAGTGGGTTAAAGCAACAATCATTTATGTAGCTCACACAGCTGCAGTTTAGTCAGCATTCAACAGAGAGAGCTTGTCTCTGCTCCACAAGGCATCAGCTGGGGTGATTCAACTAGAGGACCAATTTCCAAGATGGCTCACTCACACAGCTGGCAAGATGGGGCTCACTGTCAGCTGGAAATTCAGCCAAAACTGAGTGCAGGGGCATCAGTTTCTTCCCCCTGTCCCTCTCCCTAAACTATACAGGCTTCCTCACAGCACGGCAGCTGGGCTAAAAGAATGAGCATTCAAGGGACAGAAAGTTGAAGTTGCCAACTTCTAAAGCTGGGCCCAGAAATTGGCACAGTATTACTTCCATGTTATTCTGGTAATCAAGCAGTCACAGGTCACCAGTCACCAATCTTGATGAGAGGCATGCCATAGAATTTTAAAACCTTGTTTGAAACTACCATACTACAGCTGCTCATTCTTCAAGTAGCATCCCTAACATCATCCCTTTTGAGAAGTTTCCTGAACTCTTGAAATGGTACAAAGATCCCCTCCTTTGTATTTACCTAAAATATATTAGTTTTTTTTAATTCATTTATTTTTGTTACAGATGTTTCTTCTTTTTCCCCGCAGACACCCTCCCCCCATCCCATCCCCACCAAACATTGTTGTCTATGTCCATTGGTTATGCATACATGCATATAAGTTCTTTGGTTTATCTTATCCCTCCCCACCTTCCTCCCCCCTTCTCTGAGTTTGTGAGTCTGAACCTTACTCTTTTCTATCTCTCTGGGTCTGTTTGATTCATCAGCTTTTTTTGTTCATTATATTCCACAAATAAGTGAGATCATGTGGTATTTGTCTTTCTCTGATTGGCTTGTTTCACTTAGCATAATACTCTCCAGGTCCCTCCATGTCATCAAAAGGAGACGAAAGATTCCAAACTGGCGGCGGAGTGAATGGAAGCTACACAGACCATCTCCCATGACCAAACTGGAATTTCAACTAAAACACAGACAAATTGATGGGAAAAAGCAACAGAATAGCAGCTTGTGAGGATCATATAACCAAGGACACTGACTCGATCCTGGTAGGATTGAGGAGGCGTGAGAGGAGGGCTGGGAGCCCACGGTCAGCAGCAGCCTCAGCTGTGAGCAGCACACTTGGGTTAAACTCCCAATCTTACTCTACAGTGCAGAGCTGGAACAGACGCTAAAATAGCCACAACCACTCACCTTGGGATCCGGCAGAGGGAGGGCAACTGGACTGGAACTGTGTGGGGACACTCAAAATTTGGAGGGCACTCAGAGCTTTTGCTGAGTTCCAGCCACACAGGACGGTGGCCATATTGCTCCTTCCCAGGGCTCTGGGGAGAGGCAGTGGCCTCTCCCTCAAAGATTCAACCACACCCTGTGGCCATTGAAATGCAAAGAGGCTCACTAACAACCAGCATATGCCCCACCCTCGGAAAATCCCCTTACACTGAGCACCTGAGGGAGTTTTTCATTCAACTGACAACCCAAAATGCTTCAAGTAACAACTATTTATAGCCTCCAGGCAAAAAGCTACAGGATAACTATACCATTCTTGGGCTAGCAACTCTAACCAGGAAAGTGAGACTTGACAGTGGTGTTTAAAGTGGGTACTCCCTGCCTCATCCAAACCTAGGAGAGGGAGTAATAAACAGCAAAACACCAACACCCACAAGAAAAATTTGGCAGGCTCCAAAGCCCACTGTGATAGCCAAAATGGTGAAACACAGAAACAAAAGCCAAATGAAAGAACAAGAGACCTCTACCGAAGATAAGATAAATGTGGAGAAATTAAGCAAGTTAACAGAGCTGCAATTCAGAGCCATGATCTTGAGGAAGCTCAACAGCATGAGTAAGGACATAGAGATGTTGCAAATCAACAAACTGGAAATTAAAAACCACCAAGAAGAAATCAAGAATGACATATCAGAAGTAAAGGACACATTGGAAGGTCTAAACAGCAGAGTAGAGGAAGCTGAGGACCGGATCAGTGAATTAGAAGACAGGGTAGAAAAAAATCAACCAATCAGAAAACCAAAAGGAAAAAAACAATTAAAAAACAGGAAGACAGCTTAAGAGAAGTGTGGGACAACGGGAAATGTAATAATATTCACATCATAGGAGTCCCTGAAGAAGAAGAAAATGAGTGAGGGTTAGAGAATATATTTGAAGAAATAGTGACAGAAAACTTTCCTAATTTGGTGAATGAATAAGGCATTCAAGTTCAAGAAGCGCAGAGAGCCCGAAGTAATAAGAACCCAAATAGGCCCACACCAAGACACATAGGAATAAAAATGACAAAAATTAAAGACAAAGAGAGAATCCTAGAAGCAGCAAGAAATAAGCAACAGGTTACCTACAAAGGAAACCCCATAAGGCTCTCAGCTGACTTATCACAAGAAACACTACAGGTCAGAAGAGAATGGCATGAAGTAATCAAGGTCATGAAAAACAAGGATCTAAATCCAAGACTACTCTACCCAGCAAGGCTGTCATTCAAAATAGAAGGTCAAATAAAGACTTCCCAGACAAAAAAAGGCTAAGGGAATACATTAGCAGCAAACCAGCACTACAAGAAATGTTAAAAGGACTGCTGTAATTAATATAAGAAATAGAAAGAAAAATATAACCACACTAAACAAAAATGGCAATAAATAAGTACATATCAATAATCACCTTAAATGTAAATTGGTCTGAATGCAATGATAAAAAGACACAAAGAAACTGATTGGATAAGAAAGCATGACTTATCTATATATTGTTTACCAGAGACACACCTCACAAAAAAACTCTCACATAGGTAGAAAATGAAGGGATGAAAAAATCTTCCAAGCAAACGAAAAGGAAAAGGAAGCTGGGGTAGCAATACTCATATCTGATAAAATAGATTTCAAAATGAAGGTCATAACTAGAGACAAAGAAGGCCATTATAATATTGAAAGGATCTATCCAATAGGAAGATATAACCTTGATAAACATATTTACCCAATATAGGAGCACCGAAATATATTAAAAATCTTCTGGAGGACTGCAAAGGAGAAATCAACAGCATACAATCACAGCAGGGGACTTCAACACCCCGCTGACACCACTGGATAGATCCTCAAGACAAAAAATTTGCAAGGAAACAGAGATACTAAATGAAGCACTAGACCAAATGGATTTAATAGATATCTACAGAGAATTACACCCCAAAACTACAGAATTCACATTCTTCTCAAGTGCACATGGGACATTCTCAAAGATAGACCACATGATAGGACATAAACTAAATCTCTACAAGTGCAAGACTGAAATTATATCAAGCATCTTTTCAGATCACAATGGCATGAAATTAGAAATCAATTGCAACAAAAACAAGCAAAGACATTTGAACACATGGAGGTTAAATAGCATGTTATTAAACAATGAATGGGTTACCACGGAGATCAAGGAAGAAATTAAAAACTTCCTGGAAACCAATGAAAATGAAAGTACAACAACACAAAATCTATGGGATGCAACAAAAGCAGTTCTGAGAGGGAAGTTCCTAGCACTACAGGCCTACCTCAAGAAACAAGAACAATTTCTAATTGACTGTCTAACCTCACAATTCAAAGAACTAGAAAGCAAACAAAAAGAAAACCCCAGAGCAAGTAGAAGGAAGAAAATAGTAAAGATTAGAGCAGAAATAAATGACATAGAGACCAAAAAAAACAATTCAAAGGATCAATGAAACAAAAGGTGGTTTTTTGAAAAGATAAACAAGATTTATGGAGCCTTAGCTAGACTCACCAAGAAGCATAGAGAACCCAAATACACAAAATCAGAAATGAAAGAGAAGTAACAACTGACAACACAGAAATACAAAAGATTGTTAATAGCTACTATGAACAATTACACGGCAACAAATTCAACAATCTAAGTGAAATTTCTAGAAACACACAGTCTCCCAAAACTGGACTGGGAAGAGATAAAAAAAACTTAGACAGACCAATAACAACTAAGAAAATTGAAGAGGTAATCAAGACTCTCCCAGCAAACAAAAGCCCAGGCCCGGAAGGCTTCACGGGGGAGTTTTACCAAACATTCAAAAAAGAACTAACACCCCTTCTCCTCAAACTGTTTTAAAAAATTTAGAAAGAAGGAAGACTTCCATACTCGTTTTATGAGGCCAGCATAATTCTAATTCCAAAATCAGAAAAAGACACTACAAAGAAAGAAAACTACAGGCCAATATCCCTGATGAACATAGATGCCAAAATCCTGAATGAAATACTGGCAAATCGGACCCAGCAATACATCAACAAAAAATTATTGACCATGACCAAGTGGGATTCATCCCAGGGATGCAAGGCTGGTACAATATTTGCAAATCAATAAATGTGATACACGACATAAAATGAAGAATAAAAACCACATGATCATATAATAGATGCTGAAAAAGCATTCGACAAAATCTAGCACTGATTTCTGATAAAAACACTCAGCAATGTGGTAATAGAGGGATCATCTAGACATAATAAAGGCCATATATGAAAGACCTACAGCCAATATCATACTCAATGGACAGAAACTAAAAACATTTCCCTTAAGAACAGGAACAAGACAGGGACGCCCACTTTTGTCACTGTTATTTAACATAGTACTGGAGGTCTTAGCCACAGCAATCAGACATGAAGAAAAAATAAAAGGGATCAAAATTGGAAAGGAGGAAGTGAAACTCACTATTCGCAGATGACACGATATTATACACAGAAAACCCTAAAGACTGCATCAAAAATCTACTAGACTTAATAAATGCATTTGGCAAAGTAGCAGGATACAAAATTAACGTCAAGAAATCGACGGCATTTTTATACGCCCATGATAAATTCACAGAAAGAGAAACTGAAAAAACAATCCCATTTACCATTATGGCAAAAACATTAAGATACCTAGGAATAAACTTAACCAAAGAAGTAAAGGACCTATTTGCAGAAAACTACAGGACACTGAAAAAAGAAATAGAGGAAGATATGAAAAAGTGGAAGCACATATCTTGTTTATGAATTGGAAGAATCAACATCATTAAAATGTCCATATTACCCAAAGCAATCTATAGTTTCAATGCAATCCCCATCAAAATACCAATGACATATTTTACACAACTGGAACAAATACTTCAAAAGTTCATATGGAACCAAAAAAGACCCCGAATAGCCACAGCAATCTTGAAAAAGAAGGACAAAGTAGGTGGAATCACAATACCCGATATCAGGTTATACTACAAAGCTACTGTAATCAAAACAGCCTAGTACTGGCACAAGAATAGGCATATAGACCAGTGGAACAGAATAGAGAAGCTAGAAATGGACCCAACAATATGCTCAATTAATATTTGACAAAGGTGACAAGAGCATACAGTGGAGTAAAGACAGCCTCTTTAATAAATGGTGTTGGCAAAATTGGACAGCTACATGCAAAAAATGAAACTAGACCATCAACTTACACCATACACAAGAATAAACTCAAAATGGATAAAAGACTTAAATGTGACTCATGAATCCATAAAAATCCTAGAAGAAAATGTAGGCAACAAAATTTTAGACATCATACATAGCAGAATTTTCACTGATACATCACCTAAGGCAACAGAAACAAAGGAGAAAATGAACACATGGGACTACATCAAACTCAAAGCTTCTGCACAGCAAAAGATACAATCATGAAAATGGAAAGGCAACCCACACTATGGGAGAGCATACTTGCCAATGATATATCAGATAAGGGGTTAATTTCCAATATACATAGAGGGCTCATACAACTCAACAAAAGGAAGACAAAGAACCCAATTAAAAAATGGGCAAAGGGACTTCCGGTCAAGATGGCGGAGTAGGTAAATGCGGTATCACGTACTCCCACAACCACATCAAAGTTACAACTAAACTACAGAACCACCACCATTCAAAACCGCCTGAAATCAAGCTGAATGTAAGTCCTACAACTATGGAATTAAAGCAGCAGCCACATCCAGACTGGTAGGAGGGGTGGAGGCGTGAGGGGTGGCAGCGGCAGCAGTGGAGGTGGCCCAACGGGCTGGTCCCACACCCAAGTGTGGCGGATTAAAACCAGGAGGCTCCCGTGGCTGGGAAGGTCCTTCCTGAGGACTGAGGGGTCCCCGTCTCACACCAGGCGCCCTGCTCAGGGTCCAAGTGCCAGGAAGAGAGTCCCTATCACTTCTGGCTGGAAACACCAGCGGGAACTGAGGCCCAGGGAGGCTGAAACGGCTGGAGCCCCAGGCAGCTCCTTAAAGGGCCCGCGCACGGACTTATCGGACTCTCTCCCTCTAAGCTCGGAGGGGAGGCAGCTCCAGGGGCACCAAAGACATACAGGGAAGAACTGAACTGTTTGGCACTGGAGCGAGGGCTGGAGGGGGGTTTTCTCGGAGACAAACGGGCTGGAAGAGGCCTTTGTTCCTTTGGTGAGTCCTTCCCGGGGGGCGGCAGACAGTCGCCATACCTGGGACTCCAGCAACCTGGCTCACACTGGTAGCCCCGCCCTGCTGACTCCCTGAGGCACAGCCCCGCCCCGTCCCACCCAACTTTCAAGCCCACCCAACTTTCAAGCCCACCCAAGCTGTTGCCACTTGCTTAACTATAGGATTGGCCTGTCTTGGGTCCTGCTTCAGGTTTTTCCTAAATTCTTTCAAACGAGCAGCATCTGGTCTCAGCTAGCCCCATACCTCTCATTAAGTAATACACTGAAACAAACACAGGGAGGCAGCCAAAATGAGGAGACAAAGAAACAGGTCCCAAATGAAAGAACAGAACAAAACCCCAAGAAAATAACTAAGCAAAATGGAGATAAGCAACCTAACAGATGCTGAGTTCAAAATACTGCTTATAAGCATGCTCAATGAACTTAGTGAGAACCTCAGTGAACTTAATAAGGGCCTCAAGAGCATAAAAAAGGACCAGTCAGAAATCATGGATGCACAGTTAGAATTGAAGGAGGCATTAACTGAAATAAAGAATAATTTACACAGCTTCAATAATAGAGTACGTAAATCCAAGGAGCAAACCATTGATTTGGAATATAAGGAAGCAAAAAATGCCCAATCAGAACAGCAAAAGAAAAAAGAATCCAAAAAAATGAGGATAGTGTAAGGAGCCTCTGGGACAACTTCAAGCGTGCCAACATTCGCATCTTGGCGGTGCCAGAAGGAGAAGAGCGAGAACAAGAAATCGAAAACCTGTTTGAAACAATAATGGCAGAAAACTTCCCTAACTGGGCGAAGGAAACAGACATACAAGTCCAGGAAGCACAGAGAGTCCCAAACAAGATGAAGCCCAAGAGGCCCACACCAAGACATCATCATCATCAAAATGCAAAAGGTTCAAGACAAAGAATCTTAAAAGCAGCAAGAGAAAGGCAGATAGTTACCTACAAGGGAGTTCCCATTAAGCTGTCAGCTGATTTCTCAAAAGAAACTTTGCAGGCCAGAAGGGAGTGGCAAGAAATATTCAGAGTGATGAAAAGCAAGAACCTACAACCAAAATTACTCTATCCTGCAAAGCTGTCATTTAGAATCGATGGACATATAAAAGACAAGAAAAAGTTAAAGGAGTTCATCGCTACGAAACTGTTATTATATGAAATGATTAAGGATCTTTTTGAAGAAAAAGATAAAATGTATGAACAAACAAAATGGCAATGAATACATATCTATCAACAATGGAATCTACAAACAAAATGAACAGGTAGAACAGAAACATAGATACAGAGAACACTTTGTTGGTTGCTAGTTGGGAGGGGGGTTGGGGGAATGGGTGAAAAAGGTGAAGGGATTAAGAAGCACAAATTTATTGCTAGACTGACAAACCTCAAAGGGAAAGGGGTTGGGGGGGTGGGAAGAAATAAATCAAAGAAGTTATATGCATAACCAATGGACACAGACAATAGTGTGGGAAAAGGTGGGAGGGGGGCGAGAGTGTGGAGGAGGGGGTCAATGGGGGGAAAATGTGGAACATGTGTAATACATTTTACATCCAACAATAAAGACTTGAAAGAAAAAAAACGGGCAAAGGAACTAAACAGACACCTCTCCAAACAGGACATACAAATGGCTAAGAGACATATGAAGAAATGCTCAACATCACTAATCATCAGAGAGATGCAAATTAAAACAACAATGCGTATCACCTCACACCTGTCAGAATGGCCACCATCAACAAATCATCAAACAAGTGCTAGCGAGGGTGTGGAGAAAAGGGGACTCTAGTACACTGCTGGTGGGAATGCAGACTGGTGCAGCCACTATGGAAAACAATATGGTGTTACCTCAAAAACCTAAAAATTAAACTTCCATTTGACCCAGTGATCCCACTTCAAGGAATATACCCTAAGAAGCCTGAAACACCAATCAGAAAGAATATATGTACCCCCATGTTCATAGCAGCACTATTTACAATAGCTAAGATCTGGAAACAGCCCAAATGTCCATCAGTAGACAAATGGATAAAAAAGCTGTGGTATATATACACAATGGAATACTACACATCTGTAAGAAAGAAAGAGCTCTTATCATTTGAGACGACATGAAGGGACCTGGAAAGTGTCATCCTCAGTGAAACAAGCCAAACAGAGAAAGACAAGTATCATATGATATCACTTATTTGTGGAATATAATGAACATAACAGTCTGAGGAATGGGGTAGTCCCAGAGATGTGGAAGTGGGGTACAGACTGACAATTTCCAGAAGAGGGGGTGGTGGGGAGAGATAAACCACAGAACGTATATGCATGTATGCATGATCAATGGACATGGACAACAAAGCTGGGGACAGGGCAGGGAGGGAGGGAGAGGGGGAATCAGTGGGGGGGAAAGGGGAAATATCTGTAACAAAAATAAATAAAGTAATAAAAAAGAAAAAACTTTTTTAAATAAAATTTTAAAAATCAAAAATAAAATAAAAATAAAAGGAGACGAGATCTTTCTTACAGCTGAATAATGTTCCATTGTGTATATGTACCACTGCTTTCTTATACACCCTTCTATTGACGGACACTTGGGCTGTTTCCAGATCTTAGCAATTGTAAATAGTGCTGCTACAAACATGGGGGTACATATATTCTTTCTGATAGGTGTTTCAGGCTTCTTAGGATATATTCCTGTGGGATCACTAGGTCAAATGGCAGTTCATTTTTAATTTTTTGAGGAAACACCACATTGCTTTCCATAGTGGCTGCACCAGTCTGCATTTTCACCAGCAGTGTACTAGAGTACCCTTTCCTGTACACCATTTCCAGCATTTGTTGTTTGATTATTTGTTGATGGCAGCCATTCTAGCAGGTGTGAGGTGATACCTCATAGTTGTTTTAATTTCCATCTCTGATGATTAGTGACGTTGAGCATTTCTTTATATGTCTCTTGGCCATTTGTATGTCCTGTTTGAGGTGTCTATTTAAGTTCTCTGCCCATTTTTTAATTGGGTTGTCTTCCTTTTGCTGAGTTGTTTGAGTACTCTATATATTTTGGAAATTAGCCCCTTATTTGATGTATCATTGGCAATTATGCTCTCCCATATAGTGGGTTCCCTTTCCTTTTGATGGTTGTTTCTTTGACTATGCAGACGTTTTTTAGTTTGATGTAGTCCCGTGTATTAATCTTTTTCTTTGTTTCTCTTGACTTAGGTGTTGTATCAGTGAAAATTCTGCTGTGTGTGATGTCTGAAATTTTGTTGCCTACATTTTCTTTTAGGATTTTTATGGATTCACAAGTCACATTTAAATCTTTTATCCATTTTGAGTTTATTCTTGTGTATTGTGTAAGTTGGTGGTCTAGTTTAATTTTTTTTTTTTTTTTGCATGTAGCTGACCAATTTTCCCAACACCATTTATCAAAGAGACTGTCTTTACTCCATTGTATGCTCTTGCCACCTTTGTCAAATATTAATTGAGCATAATGTATTGGGTCTATTTCTGGATTCTCTGTTCTGTTCCACTGATCCATATTCCTGTTCCTGTGCCAGTACGAGGCTATTTTGATCACAATGGCTTTGTAGTATAACCTGATATCTGGTATTGTGATCTCTCCTACTTTGTTCTACTTTTTCAAGATGGCTGTGGCTATTCAAGGTATTTTTTGGTTCCATAAAAACTTTTGAAGTGTTTGTTCTAGTTCTGTGAAATATGTTGTTGGTATTTTAATAGGGATTGCACTGAATCTATAGATTGCTTTGGGTAATATGGACATTTTAATGATGTTCATTTTTCCAATCCATGAACAAGGTATATGCTTCCACTTTTTTTTATTTCTTTCTCTATTTCTTTTTTCAATGTCCTGTAGTTTTCTGCAAGTAGGACCTTTACTTCTTTGGTTAAGTTTATTCCTAGGAATCTTAAATTTTTTGCTGCAGTAGTAAATGGGATTGTTGTAATAGTTTCTCTGTGAGTTTATTATTGGTGTATAAAAATGCCATCAATTTCTTGTCGTTAATTTTGTATTGTGTTACCTTGCCAAATTCATTAATTAAATCTAGTATTTTTGATGGAGTCTTTGGTGTTTTCTATGTACAATATCATGTCATCTGCAAATAATGACAGTTTTACTTCCTCCTTTCCAATTTGGATCCCTTTTATTTTTTCTTCATGTCCAATTTCTGTAGCTAAGACTTCCAGTACTATGTTAAATAAGAGTGGCGAAAGTGGGCGTCCCTGTCTTGTTCCTGTTCTTAAAAGAAATGCTTTTAGTTTTTGTTCATTGAGTACGATGTTGGCTGTAGGTTTTTCATATATGGTCTTTATTATGTAGAGATATGATCCTTCTAATCCCACATTACTGAGTGTTTTTATCAGAAATCGGTGCTAGATTTTGTCAAGTGCTTTTTCAGCATCTATTGATATGATCATATGGTTTTTATCTTTAATTTTGTTTATGTGGTGTATCAAATTTATTGATTTGCAAATATTGTACCAGATTTGCATCCCTGGGATGAATTCCACTTGGTTATGGTGAATAATTTTTTTAATGTATTGTTGGATCTGATTTGCTAACATTTTGTTAAGGATTTTGGCATCTATGTTCATTAGGGATATTGGCCTGTAGTTTTCTTTCTTTGAAGAGTCTTTTTCTGGTATTGGGATTAGGATTATGCTGGCCTCATAAAATGAGTTTGGAAGTCTTCCTTCTTCTTGGATTTTTTTGAATAGTTTGAGAAGAATGAGTGTTAGTTCTTCTTTGAATGTTCTGTAATACTCCCCCATGAAGCTGTCCAGGCCCGGGCTTTTGTTTGTTGGGAGATTCTTTATTGCCACGACCTGCGAGGCTAGTCAAACCAGACCTGAGTAGGGGCGACGGGAGACTAAGACACAGAGACATTATATATAGAAAAGCATGGGCCAGATGGGACACTGCTCTCTGTTGACGAAACAGTGAGTCCAAGCTAGCTCAGCAAATTTATTATATAGCCAATTGAAAGGGGGGAAGGTTTAAAAGTTTTATTGTTTTCAAACCCCAGATGTTTCTTATCGGCCTCTGAGCTCAGGTTGAGACTGTTGATACATTCTTGCCCTTGGCTCATTAGGCTCTTGCCTGGGCTTTACCAGCACACAGGACTTACGAGAGACCTTGGGCAGATGATTCTGTGTGAGACTTTCCAGCACACAGGGTCGACAGGGGGCCAGGGACTAAGGGCTCCCTGGTTGAGTTCGTGCAAACATCACAGGAATAAGAGACCTTGGCTCAGCTGCCCTCCACATCTCCCCCCTCCTCTCCCCCCACCCTTTTTTTTTTTTTTTTTTTTTTTATCCTCACCGGAGGACATTTTTCCATTTTCTGTTCAGGTAGAGTGGGAGGGAGAGAGAGGAAGAAAGAGAGAGAGAAACATCGATGTGAAAGGAACACATCGAGTGGCTGCCACCCGCACAACCGACCAGGGCCGGGGACAAACTGCAACCGAGGTACATGCCCTTAGCGGGAACCGAACCCAGGTCTCTCTGGACCGCAGGCCGATGCTCTAACCACTGAGCAAAACCGGCCAGGGCTCCCCCCCTTTTTTAAATCTTCCCCCCTTTTTGTTTTTTAAATCTTCCCCCCTTTTATATTTTAAATCTTCCCCTTTTCTGTCTTTATTTTATTTATTTATTTACTTATTTATTTATTATTTTCATCCTCACCCGAGGACATTTTTCCATTTTTTGTTCAGATAAAGTGGGAGGGAGAGAGAGGAAGAGAGGGAGAGAGAGAAACATCAACGTGAAAGGGACACATCAAGTGGCTGCCACCCGCACAACCAACCAGAGCCAGAGACAAACTGAAACCGAGGTACATGCCCTTAGTGGGAATCGAACCCAGGTCTCTCTGGACCTCAGGCCGATGCTCTAACTGCTGAGCCAAACTGGCCAGGGCACCCTTTTCTGTCTTTCAATGCATGCAGTGAACATCTACTTGGACTCTTCTGAGTAGGGCTTGGAAGATCCAGCAGCTGACTGACAGGAGACAAAACAGTATTATTAGAGCAGCAACAAATCCAAGCAAGTACCATGCAGTGTGTGTAAGAAGATAGAAAGGGTTGAAACCCTTAAGCTCATCTAAAATTTCTTTAGCCAGTTGTGCTGGATTAACAATATCATCATGGCTATTTTGAATATCCTGTATATGACTATGCAGTTGCTGCAAATCAAGATTGATATTACTATGAGTCCATATTCCCTGAAGATGGAATTTAGCTTTGTCCCAGTTCCACTGGGTCTTATTATATGGGACTGAAGTAACACAGATAAAACTGTAAGCAGCATGGCAAAGCAACTTTTGTCGAGCTTTAATGCTCTCAACTTAATTTCCTAACCCAATAACTTCCAAAAGCATTTAATTTTGCTTTTAATTTGGTGTCAATATTCTCTTGATTGTGTAAAGCAGCAGAGATATTTTGAGCTAAATCATTTATAAATTGAGCATTATAAATACTTTGAATCAGGGCTAAAGAAGCAGTAACAATAGAAGCAATAAGACCCACAATAGTGAGATAATGCCAAAAATAATCAATCCTAAAGCTCTTTTATGACAAGTCAATTGGTTCTTAATTTCTGTCAAAGCTTGCAGTCCAGTTTCATGATACCAATCTCCTGATATGTTGGTAGGGAGCATAACAAAAGAGGTCTGACATAGAATTAAAATATCATCATACTTATTATCTCCTGTTACACACACAGTTAGTCAATGTACACTCAGGGCATGAAATAGAATAGTGTGTGGGAAGCTTAGTAATATTTACAGAGCCTGTCACAATCACATAAGGGACCTGCACATAAGCCTGCAACCCATAACAGGGATCAGTGGGGTGACAGGCCATAGCAATGTTTGTCAAAAAGGAGTCAGAATAATTCATAAAATCAAGTGCAGCGACTAATCGCCAGAGACCCTTCTGCATGTTACCCGTAGGGGATGGTAAGGATGTTATTTACAAAGCCCCAGGTGACATGAGATCATAATTAGGGTGTTTAGGGTCCAATCTATGAGACCAGTCTAACATCTGAAATCCTGTTCCTGTGATATTGATGCTAATAGGAATAGTATTTGCACAATCCTGCCATTGGGGAAAACCCCTAAATTGAAGGGTTGTCCTATAAGGGCAATAAGAAAGCAAAAAGGCCCTGGCCAGTTTGGCTCAGCGGTTAGAGCGTCGGCCTGCGGTCTGGAGAGACCTGGGTTCGGTTCCCGCTAAGGGCACGTACCTCGGTTGCAGTTTGTCCCCGGCCCTGGTCGGTCGTGCGTGTGGCAGCCACTCGATGTGTTCCTTTCGCATCGATGTTTCTCTCTCTCTCTGTTCCTCTCTCTCCCTCCCACTCTACCTGAACAAAAAAATGGAAAAATGTCCTCGGGTGAGGATAACAAACAAACAAACAAACAAACAAAAAAAAAGAAAGCAAAAAGGACGCTGATAAGGTACAACCTGAGTGTTATAGGGAAGTCCTAGTTTAGTCACAGTCTGAATATATTTCTTTAAATCCCATGGACCCATAATGTTAGCAATGTTGGTGCCTCCATATGATGTTTTACTCTCAGGTTTAACAAGCAGGCACCCATACCTGCCCACGAGGGACAGGCAGATTGGAGGGTCTACAATGAAGCCAAGATAAGTATAATTATAGCGTGAAGTGGGTGTAATGTGTTGGTCATAGTTTCCACCCATCATTGCTGAATTATTAGTGAAAACAGGCACAGACCCTCCTTCCCAAGTAGCTAGATTTACCACAAGGGGGGTCCAGGAAATAAGTCCAATAGGAATTTGCCCCAACCACACTTACCTGACTGCTAAGCAGGAACAGCGTAGCCACAAATAGCATCATAGGGGTAATCTCAATCCCTTGCCCTAAAACCCCTGTTGGGCTTCTTCAGTCAACCTTTTCAGCTGCCCCCACATAGGAAGAGAGGAAGTCCAGGAGGCCCTAGCTTGGCAACTCGGAGTTCCCATGGTGGCTTCTCCTGCTTCACTGCTGGTGGGGCTGAGGTCATCACTGGGGTGGTGACCTTCAGCCTCTTGAATGGTTGTGTAATCTGGTCTACAAGGTCCATAATGATGTCACACTACACGTTCTGGCACCCAAATAAGTTGATCAGCGTCTTCTGAAAAAATACAAACGTGGCGTCTTCCCCACATCATTACTAGATCTGACCCTCTCCATTGACCTGTCTGCAGGTCTTTCCAGCGGGCAAGCCCTGCTGAAGCCTGCGGCTGGGTTGCCTGATGGCGCTCAGCAGCAGTAAGGCCATTGGCATCACAATTTTTAAAATTTAAAGTACAGCCCTGGCCGGTTTGTTTGGCTCAGCGGTTAGAGCGTCGGCCCACAGACTGGAGAGTCCCAGGTTCAGTTCCTGATAGAGGTATGTACCTTGGTTGCAGTTTGTCCCCATCTCCGGTTGGGGTCGTGTGGGTGGCAACCACTCAATGTGTCTCTCTCATGTCGATGTTTCTCTCTCTCTTCCTCCCTCTCTCCTTCCAGCTCTAATTGAAGATAAATGCAAAATTGTCCTTGAGTGAGGATTTTAAAATTTTTTTTAAGTATATAAGGTATGGTTCAGTTGATTCTGGGGAGTATGAGTGTATCCTGTATCTCCCCTGTTTTGTTTTTGTAATTGTAATTTTAAAGTTTTGTTTGCTCTTTCTACTATTGCTTGCCCCTGAGGGTTATAAGGAATTCCTGTTTTATGTCAAATTTTATATTGCAAGCAAAATTTTTGAAAGGCAGAACTGGTGTAAGCTGGCCCATTATCAGCTTTTATTTCCTGGGGTTTCCCCAGTCGAGCAAAAGCGGCCAGACAATGGTTAATAACATGATTAACACTCCCCAGTGTGAGCTGTTGCAAAAATAAAATGAGAGAAAGTATCAACAGATACATGCACCCAGCGCTATTTCCCAGATTCAGAAATATGAGTCGCATTCATTTGCCAAATCTGATTTGGTTTTAATCCTTGAGGGTTAACTTTAGATGACTGTACTGGCAGATGAATGACACACGCTGGGCATTGTTTTACTATTTGCCTAGTCTGCTCTCTAGAGATTTTAAATTCTTTATGCAGCGCTGCTGCATTCTGATGGTGCAAAGAATGAGAATGTTGGGCTAAGGCTAGAGGATTGGAAATTGTAGCATGCACCAGCAAGCGGTCAGCAGCATCATTCCCTTCAGCTAAAGGTCCCAGAAGTCCAGAGTGGGCACAAATATGGCTGATATAGCATGGGTGTTTTCATGACAGGATGACCTCCCTTAGTTTAGTAAATAGATGATATAACTCTTCATTACTAGGATGCCCAATTGTGGCAGTTTCGATGACCTTGGCCATTCCTACCACATAACTGCTATCACTATATATATTTAAAGGTTCATCTTCAAAAGCCTCAGGGGCTGCTGTTAAAGCATGGATTTCTACTCCTTGGGCTGATGAGTACTTAGTTTGAAATACCTTAGAGTTCCTGTTGCAGTTAATAGCCAGCCTTTCCTGAGCTAGACCCATCAGTGAAAACTGTTAAAGCCTGGGGACTAGGTTGAGGCTGTATGACCTTAGGAAAAATGAATGCAGCAGTAGATATAAACTGTAAAATCTTGTTCCCTGGGTAGTGGCTATCAACTTTGCCAAGAAAATTTGCTAGTGCAATTTGCCAATTATTTGAAAATTGCCAAAACCAATTATGTTGAGAATTGGTAAACGGAACTACAATCTCAGCTGGTTCCTGATTAATTAATTGAGCTAACTGGTGTCTTGCCTTGGCAATCAACTGTGCTACCAAAACATGAAAGGGTGTAAGCACCTTAGCAGGTGCATGAGCAAGATGGATTCATTCAATAACCCCTCCTTCTTGCCACAGAACTCCAGTAGGGGTATGGCTGGTAGGAAATATTAACACTTTCACTGGCAGTTGCTGATTTACTCTTGTTAGTTGGGCATTTTGAATTGCAGATTCTACCGTATGCAAGGCCTCTATTGCTTCAGGAGTTAACTGCCCAGGGGATGAGGGAGATAAATCACCCCACAAAATTTGGAACAAAAGCCTCATGCCAGCAGTTGTTAATTATAAAGCTGGTCTAATTCTATTTATGTCACCCAACAGCTTTTGGAAGTCATTTAAGGTGGTTAAAGAATCTGTTCTCACCTGCAGACATTGAGGGCAAACAGCTCATCCCTCAATTATTCTACCTAAATATTGGAAGGGAGAAGAATGCTGAACATTTTCAGAAGCTATACAAAGTCCAGCCTTCTCCAGAGCTGTCTGCAAGTCAGCAAAAAGGGAAAGTAGCACTTTCATGTCTTGGTGATCCACTAAGACATCATCTATATAATGAATTATAAAAACTTTTGGAGACTTCCGGTCAAGATGGCGGCGTAGGTAAACGCGGTATCGCGTCCTCCCACAACCACATCAAAGTTACAACTAAACTACAGAACAACCATCATTCAAAACTGCCTGAAATCAAGCTGAATGGAAGTCCTACAACTATGGAATTAAAGCAGCAGCCACATCCAGACTAGTAGGAGGGGCGGCGGCAGCGGAGGTGGCGGCGGAGGTGGCGGCGGCAACACGACAGGCTGGTCCCACACCCAAGTGTGGCGGATAAAAATCAGGAGGATACCTCGGCTGGGAAGGTCCTTCTTTAAGACTGAGGGGTCCCCGTCCCACACCAGGTGCCCCACTCAGGGTTCCAATGACAGGAAGAAAAGTCCCCATAACTTCTGGCTGGAAACACCAGCGGGAACTGAGGCTCAGGGAAGCTGAAGCGGCTGGAGCCCCAGGCAGCTCCTCTTAAAGGGCCCGCACGCGAACTTATCGGACTCTCTCCCTCTAAACTTGGAGGGGAGGCAGCTTGAGGGGCACCAGAGACGTACAGGGAAGAACTGAGCTGTTTGGCACTGGAGCGAGGGCTGGAGAGGGGGCTTTCTCTGGGACAAACATGCTGTAAGAGGCCTTTGTTCCTTTGGTGAGCCCTTCCCTGGGGCAGCAGACAGAAGCCATATCTGGGACTCCAGCAACCTGGCTCACACAGGTAGCCCCGCCCTGGTGACTCCCTGAGGCCCCGCCCCACCCCACCCCACCCCACCCCACCCCACCCAACTTTCAGGCCCACCCAACTTTCAGGCCCACCCAAGCTGTTGCCACTTGCTTAACCATAGGATTGGCCTGTCTTGGATCCTGCTTAGGGTTTTTCCTAAATTCTTTCAAACGAGCAGCATCTGGTCTCAGCTAGCCCCATACCTCTCATTAAGTAATACACAGAAACAAACACAGGGAGGCAGCCAAAATGAGGAGACAAAGAAACAGGTCCCAAATGAAAGAACAGAACAAAACCCCAAGAAAAGAACTAAGCGAAATGGAGATAAGCAACCTAACAGATGCGGAGTTCAAAATACTGCTTATAAGGATGCTCAATGAACTTAGTGATAACCTCAGTGAACTTAGTAAGGGCCTCAAGAGCATAAAAAAGGACCAGTCAGAAATCATGGATGCACAGTTAGAATTGAAGGAGGTATTAACTGAAATAAAGAATAACTTACACAGCTTCAATAATAGAGTACGTAAATCCAAGGAGCAAACCATTGATTTGGAATATAAGGAAGCAAAAAATGCCCAATCAGAACAGCAAAAGAAAAAAGAATCCAAAAAAACGAGGATAGTGTAAGGAGCCTCTGGGACAACTTCAAGCGTGCCAACATTCGCATCTTGGCGGTGCCAGAAGGAGAAGAGCGAGAACAAGAAATCGAAAACCTGTTTGAAACAATAATGGCAGAAAACTTCCCTAACTGGGTGAAGGAAACAGACATACAAGTCCAGGAAGCACAGAGAGTCCCAAACAAGATGAAGCCCAAGAGGCCCACACCAAGACACATCATCATCAAAATGCAAAAGGTTCAAGACAAAGAATCTTAAAAGCAGCAAGAAAAAGGCAGATAGTTACCTACAAGGGAGTTCCCATTAAGCTGTCAGCTGATTTCTCAAAAGAAACTTTGCAGGCCAGAAGGGAATGGCAAGAAATATTCAGAGTGATGAAAAGCAAAAACCTACAACCAAGATTACTCTATCCTGCAAAGCTGTCATTTAGAATCGATGGACATATAAAGACTTTCCCAGACAAGAAAAAGTTAAAGGAGTTCATCACCACCAAACCGTTATTATATGAAATGATGAAGGGTCTTTTTGAAGAAAAAGATAAAATGTATGAACAAACAAAAAGGCAATGAATACATATCTATCAACAATGGAATCTACAAACAAAATGAACAGGTAGAACAGAAACATTCTCATAGATACAGAGAACATTTTGTTGGTTGCCAGCTGGGAAGGGGGTTGGAGGAATGGGTGAAAAAGGTGAAGAGATTAAGAAGTATAAATTCATTGCTAGACTGACAAAGCTCAAAGGGAAAGGGGTTGGGGGGGGGGGGGAGAAATAAACCAAAGAACTTATATGCATAACCAATGGACACAGACAATAGTGTGGGAAAAGGTAGGAGGGGGGCGGGAGTGGGGAGGAGGGGGTCAATGGGGGAAAAATGTGGAACATCTGTAATACATTTTACATCCTACAATAAAAATTTTTTTAAAAAAGCTTTTGGATAATGATCATAGATTTCCTGTATGGCACAAGCCACAAAGGTTTGACATAAAGTAGAACTATTGGCCATCCCTCAAGGCAAAACTTTCCAGAAGCTCCCTAAAATTTACAGTAGGTACACTGAATGCAAATCTTTTACAGTCCTCAGGATGCAAGGGTATGGTCAAACAAACAAAAAAGTCTTTTAAATCTAAGATAATTAATTCAAATTCTAGAGGAATTTGTAGGTGATGGCAACCCAGGCTGTTGCAGGCCCATGATTTCCATAGTTTGGTTAATAGCTCTTAAATCCTGTAGTAACCTCCATTTTCCTGATTTGTTTTTTACAACAAAAATGGGAGTATTCCAAGGGCTGTTATTTGGCTCCATATGCCCTGCTTCCAATTGCTTCTGTACCAACAATTGCACTGCCTGCAACTTTTCTCCTGCTAGGGGCCACTAATCAACCCATACTGTTATAACTCAGTGCCATTGACCCAAACTCCCAGAGGCCTTCACGACAACCAAAGGGGTTGTCAGTTTACTCATTTACTGAAGAACATTCTTCACTAGCTAATCCCTAAGTAAACACTAACCCTTGAGTAATCCTGGGGTCGGCACCAGGGATAATCTATTGAAAACATCTTGACCTTTGAGATGTCTGGGAAACTGAGTAACAGGTAATTAACTAACTGCTAAATTCCGCTTCTGTAACATGCTTGCTTACACGTAGCAACCCCCCTCACAAAATCCTATAAAAAGGAGCCATTTTAGCTCTCCGCCGCCGCAGTTACTCCTGTGTGGGACACACTGCAGGCCTGCGGACTTAGCTCAATAAACTCCTTTTGTTAAACCCCATCTCGGCGTCTGAGTTTGGTCGATCTCCTGGGTTAAAACAATACTGCCTTATCTGATAGCCAAGTAATTTTGGCAGCAGTCTTTTGGGCTGGAGAGATGACCAAGGCCCCTGAAGAAAAGGTGAAGGCCCGCCCTGGCCGGTTTGGCTCAGTGGTTAGAGCGTTGGCCCGTGGACAGAGAGGCCCAGGTTTGGTTCCTGCTAAGGGCACGTATGTCAGTATCAGTTTGTCTCCGGTTCCAGTTGGGGTTGTGTGGGTGGCAACCACTTGATGTGTCTCTCCCACATTGATGTGTCTCTCCTACAGTGATGTTTCTCTCTCTTCCTCTCTCCCTCTCACTCTATCTGAAGATAAATGCAAAAATGTCCTCAGGTGAGGATTAAAAAAAAAAAAGTTGAAGGCTCATGAAATCCCAGACCTTGTCAGTCTTTCTGAGTGGAGGCAGGAACAGGAGAAATTCCCCCTCACTGATATTTCCCCAGCCTTTTTTTGGATTGTATCCTTGTCCAAGCATTTGTGCTGTGACTACAGAATTAGGACTCCTTAATAGTACTCCCATTTTTTCCATAATGTCCCATCCCCATCGATTAATAGGCAAATGATCTAAAATGTAGGGTTTAAAAAACCTAGTGTTGCCCTCTGAATCTTTCCATTTGATAAACTGTGCACTTTGTTGGGGCCTAGAAACCTGTCCTACTTGTAAATCGGCCATGGAAACATCCAGGGGCCATGTAGCAGGCCAATGCCTTGAGGCAATCACTAAAACATCTGCTCCTATATCTAAAATACCTTTAAACTTCTTTCTATTCAAACTGAGCTCCATTTCCGGGCGACCTTGGGTGATTAACTGTGCTCAATAGGCTCTGTCTGTGGAACTAAGTCCACCCCTTCCCCACAGTTCTTTTGATAGCACTTTCCCAGCCGCAAAATTACAACTTGTGCTATCCTAGTTTCATAAAAACTTGTACAATGGTATTAGTGGTTTGGGCCATAACTTTTATTTTCCCAAAATAATCAGAATCAATAACTCCAGGCAATACTTGGAACCCTTTTATAGTGAGACTACTTCTTCCTAAGATTAAACCCACTGTTCATTAGGTAATGGCCCATAGACCCCTGTTGGAATAACTTGCAGCCCCATCTCTGGTGTTCATACATATCAGGCAGTGGGGCAGAGGTCCAGTCCTGCACTCCCTGAGGTGGCACGGTAGAGATCCTGGACTGTAGT
Source organism: Molossus molossus (assembly GCF_014108415.1). Taxonomy (NCBI): domain Eukaryota; kingdom Metazoa; phylum Chordata; class Mammalia; order Chiroptera; family Molossidae; genus Molossus; species Molossus molossus. The sequence continues at coordinate 112,281,107 of NW_023425366.1, read as the reverse complement.
CTTGGACTCCACCCTGGTTGGAACACCTGAGCAAGGGTGACGGACATTGCCCCCACTGTTTGAGAGGGCTGGGGCTGGCCCTGCTTACCATTTCCCTACTGGGATTCCAGCAGTTGTCCATTGACATCAGTTTGATGAGAAGGGCAGTATTTGGCCCAATGATGTCCCCTGCGGCAATGAGGACATAGTCCTAGCTGCTTGGCAGAGTTCCCTGACTGGTTGTCGTCTGTGCTGGCGTGATGCTTACTCTCCCTAGCAAAATGATCTGGCATTCCACAAATGTAACATCCTTTCCCACTTCCTCCTGCTGTACCAACAAAAGGGACTTCTTTCAAAGCCTCAGCTATTGCAGCCCCTGTATATGGGAAGACCCGATATCTGAACAAATGCAGATGAGTTCAGATATATTAGCTTTTTTACAGAAAGGGCACAGCACCTCCCTGCAGGGCTTATTAGTATTCTCATAGGCAAGCTGTTTAACTATTAATGTGCCAGTCCCTGAATCACTTATTACTCTGTCAACTGCCTATAGCAATCTAGCTACAAAATCTTGATATGGCTCTTCAGGTCCTTGTCTGATGGATATAAGGTCTAGCAAATTCTCCCCTTTTGTTGGGAGCTCTTTCCAGGCCTTCAAAACACAGATATTAATCTGCTGATATGCCTGGAGAGCAAACCCCAGCTGACCTTGAAGAGCCTGATATTGTCCTGTACCTGTGAGCATTTCCAAAGAAATGAGTATTCCATGCTGTTGATTCTGTGTGGCCTGCCCACCACTAATCTCCATCCGGTTACTTTTCCACATCAGATAATCCCCTGGTGTAAGGCAAACCTTGTCTAGAGAATCTATCCAGTGATGCCAGTGGGTTGTTGAAGTCCCCTGCTATGATTGTATTGCTGTCAATTTCTCCTTAGAAGTCCTCCAGAAGTTTCAAAATATATTTTGGTGCTCCTATGTTGGGTGCATATATGTTTACCAAGGTTATATCTTCCTGTTGGACAGATCCTTTCAATATTATGTAGTGGCCTTCTTTGCCTCTAGTTATGCTTCATTTTGAAGTCTATTTGATCAGATATGAGTATTACTATCCCAGCTTTTTTTTTTTTTTTTCCATTTTCTTGGGAAAAATTTTTTCCAGCCCTTCACTTTCAGCCATCGTGAGTCTTTTGTTGTGAGGTGGGTCTCTTGTAAACAACATATATATGAGTTATGCTTTCTTATCCAATCAGCTACTCTGTATCTTTTGATTGGAGTGTTCAATTCATTTACAGTTAAGGTTATTATTGATATGTACTTATTTGTTGCCATTTTTGTTTAGTGTGGTTATATTTTTCTTCCTATTTCTTCTACTAATTACAGCAGTCCTTTAAATATTTCTTGTAGTGCCGGTTTGGTGCTAATATATTCCTTCAGTATTTTTTTGTCTGGGAAGCTCTTTATTTGACCTTCTATTTTGAATGACAGCCGTGCTGGGTAGTCTTGGATTTAGATCCTTCTTTTTCATTACCTTGAATTACTTCATGCCCTTCCCTTCTGGACTGTATTGTTTATGTTGAGAAGTCAGTGGATAGCCTTATGGGAATTCCTTTGTAAGTAACCTGTTGCTTATCTCTTGCTGCCTTTAGGATTCTCTCTTCATCTTTACTTTTTGGCATTTTAATTATTATGTGTATTGGTGTGGGTCTGTTTAGGTTCTTCTTACTTGGGGCTGTCTGTACTTCTTGTATGTGTATGCTTTTTTCCTTCACCAAGTTAGGAAAGTTTTCTGTCACTATTTCTTCAAATATATTCTCTAACCCTTGCTCATTTTCTTCTTCAGAGTCTCCTATGATGATATGTTGTTACATTTCATATTGTCCCAGAGTTCTCTTAGGCTGTCTTCCTGTTTTTTAATTGTTTTTTTCTTTTTGATTCTCTGACCAGGCGATTTTTTCTACACTGTTTTCTAATTCACTGATCCGATCCTTGACCTCTTCTACTCTGCGGGTTATTCCTTCCAATGTGTTCTTTATTTCTGCTGTGTCATTCTTCATTTCCAATTGGTTGGTTTTCAATGTTTCTTTTCTTTTTTTTTTTTTATCCTCACCTGAGGACATTTTTCCCATTTTTTGTTCAGATAGAGAGGGAGGGAGAGAGAGGAAGAGAGAGAGAGAAACATTGATGTGAAGGGACACATCGAGTGGCTGCCACCCACACGACCAACCAGGGCCGGGGACAAACTGTAACCGAGGTACGTGCCCTTAGCGGGAACTGAACCCGGGTCTCTCTGTACCGCAGGCCAACACTCCAATCGCTGAGCCAAACCGGCCAGGGCGGTTTTCGATGTTTCTATATCTTTACTTATGCTGTTGGGCTTCCTCATGATTATTACTCTGAACTCACCCTCTGATATCTTGCTCAATTCCCTTTCATTTATTTCATCTTCTGTCCAATTATCTTGTTCTTTCATTTGGGATTTGTTTCTTTGTTCACCATTTTGGCTGTCTCAGTGGGTTATGGAGCCTGCTGAATTTTCCCTGTGGGTGTTGGTGTTCCACTGGTGCTCCCTCTACTGGGTTTGGATGAGTGTGGCAGGACCCGTGTTAAACATCATTGCCAAGATTTACTTTTCTGGGTAGATTTACAAACCTAGGAAAAGTTCAGTTATCCTCAGGCTTTTTGCCTGAAGACTATTAGTCTCAGTTACTTGATGAGCCTTCGGTTATAGCTCTCACCTGAATGAAAAATCCCTCAGGTGTTCAAGGTAAGACAATTTCCAGAGGGTGGGGCAGGTGCTTGCTGGCTGTTAATAAGCCTCAGTTTTCATTTCTTTGGCCTGGCTGGGTGGTGTTAAATTACTGAGGGAGGGGCAGTTGCTTCTTCCCAGGGCTCTGGGAAGGGGCTTTTTGAGCAATATGGCTACTGTCCGGTGAGGGAGTGATTCACCAAACAAACTCCCACTGCTGCCACAGCTCTCCCAGATCTCCAAGCTTCTGAGTCTCTCCACAGAGTTCCAAACCAGTCTACCCTGCCTCTGCTGGAGCCCAAGGTGAGTGGCTCTAGCTAATTTAGTGCTCTGTCCCAGCCCTCTGCACTGTGAAGCCAGCTTGGGATTTAAACCCAGAGGGAACTGCTCACAGCTAAAACAGCTGCTGTCTGTGGGCTCCCTGCCTGCCCTCTTGCACCCCCACAGTTCCTACCAGGCTTTTGTGTCCTCCTTCTGACTGTGGTTATAGGGGTCCTCTCCAGCTGCTTTTCTGTTGTTTTTCCCGATGATTTGTCTTTTAGTTGTAATTCTAGTTTGGTCCTGGAAGATGGTCTGTGTAGCTGCCATTCACTTCGCCACCATTTTGGAATCCTCTATATTATTTTCTTTTAAAATCAACTTTAATGAGGTAAGTTGCATACAATAAAACTCCCCTATTGTAAGTATAGTTTATAGGTTTTGACAAATGTATATTCTTGTGTAGTCACCACTACAATCAAGATATAAAATATTTCCATTGCCCCAAAAAGTTCCCTTGGTCCCTATAGGAGATTTCTTAAAGAGCTCTGTTAAGGCTTTTATTGTTATGGTTGTTGTTGCTGGATTTTTTTGTTTGGTTTTGGCTAGGAAAGGGGGAAATGCGAGTTAAGAAAAACTGATTAGAGTCGACACTTCTGAATTTAAAAAGCACTTCCCATGTACTGCTAACCACAAAAGTTTGGTAGTTCCAAGCACTGTTATAATTTTCCTCACTAAGGAAGATGGGTAAAATGAGCAATGACAAGTGAGTTCATACCTCTGTGGTCACAATGCGAGTCAGATCTCATCTATGCTTAAATTACTCCAATGGCTTCTAATGCCCTTAGAATAAAACCCAACCCCTTAGCCCAAATTACAAGGCCCACTGTCATATGGACTCTGAAGTCCACTATGCTAGAATTACATGGCTTTCGTCCAGTTCCTTTAACACTCATTGTGGTCCTACTTCAGGGCTTTTCCACTAGCTGTTCCCCTTTCTTACCAATCAGATACCTCTTTGAATTCACCTTCTCAGAGAGGCTGTCCCTGAATTCCTGATCCAAACATATTCCCTTGCATATCAAGATATTAATATTAAACCAAAGATTTCAGCTCTGAACAGGGAATATAGAAAGATCTAGATCTCATGCCTTCTGACTATAGCATTCCTCTACTGTGTGTTTTGGCAGTGGGTGCTATATTTCAGGGATAAGAACCCATGGTTGCACTCTATTAGCAAAATCAAACCTATAACACATCATATGATTGTAGTATTGATCACATTGTACTAAAATTACTGACTTACTTATCCACCTTAATTGCAAATGATAAATCTCTTGAAGAAATGGACTATTCTTTGTTCACTGTGACCCTGGCACATCACAGATGCTCATTTTATGTGTCAAATGAGTGAAGAATAAATGAAAAACCTATAATTCTAAAACTTACCAATACAATGTAAGAACTTTCTATCACTGGTCAAAACTTTGAGTTACATCATAAAAAGAATCTGTAGAATTCCTTTTCTGGCCTATTACTCTAGTTGCTACATGTGACGGTTAATTTTATATGTCAGTTTGACTGGGCTAAGAGATGCCCAGAGAGCTGGTAAGATTTTTTTTTTAATTCATTTCCTGCATTCATCTTCAGATAGAGCAGGAGGGAGAAAGGAAGAGAGAGAAACATTGATGTGAGAGACACATCGAGTGGTTGCCACCCACACAACCCCAACTGGTGCCGGGGACAAACTGCAACCAAGGTATGTGCCCTTAGTGGAAACCAAACCTGGGACTTTCTGGTCTGTGGGTCAACACTCTAACCACTGAGCCAAACAGACCAGGGCAGATTGTCTTTTGGGTTTTTGTTTTTGTTTTTGTTTTGTCTCTTATTAACCAATTTGTGGCCCCTTGGCCAGATATCTAGAAGTGGAATTGTTGAGTGGTATGATAGACATAAGTTTACCTTCATGTATATAAAAAATACTGCCAAGCTGTTTTGCGAAGTGTTGTAACATTTTACATTCTCACCAGCAGTGTATAAGAATCATTACTACATATCTTCACCAATACTTGGAATTGTCTTTTTAATTTTTTTGCCATTCTAAACGGTATAGAATGGCATCTTATCATGGTTTTATGTGGCATTTCCGTGATGACCAACTATGCTGAGTATCTTTTCATGTGTTTATAGGTCATCCCTAGGTGAGATAGAATAAGTTAACTTTAAACCAAAGGCAAAAAAACAAAGCCACAAGAAAATACAAGCTTCAAACTTGTACCCCCAAACAGCTTATCAAAGGATTTAAAGGCCACATGCCTCTACTGCATAGCCCTGTCCACTTCCTAAAGTGGTAAATCCCTTCTTGCTTTCCCAGTTCTTAGAAATGACAATGCAATTTCTACCATTAAGATAACAACATGGGAGCTTCCAGTCAAGATGGCCATGTAGGTAGATGTGGTACTTGCATCCTACTACAACAAAATGAAAGTTACAGCTACTCTACAGAATAACCATAATTCACAACTGCCTGAAATCTAGCTGAACAGAAGTCGTAGGCCTAATGATATAAAGAGGAAGCCACATTGAGACTGGTAGGAGGGGCAGAGTCACAGAAAGTGCTGGTCCCACACCCACATGTGTTAGATAAAAATCAGGAGGGATATCTCAACTGTGGAGATCCCCCCTGAAGGGCAAGGGGTCCCAACCCAACACTAGGCCCTCCCAGCCCAGGGTTTCAGTACCAGGAAGAGAAAACCCTATTAATTTTGGCTATAAAAACCAGTAAGGATTGTAGCTGAGTGAGACAGAGGGGGGCTGCTGGAGTCCTAGGCGGTTCCTCTTAAAGGGCCTATACGTGGACTTATCTGTATTCAATCACTCTGAATTCCAGCTCTGGAGCACCAGGGATATGCAAAGAGGAACTGAGTTGTCTGACATTGATGTAAGAGCTGGAGGGGCAAATTTCTCCCAGACAGAAGTGCTAACAGAGGCCACTGTTCCTTGCTGAACCCTCCCCCGACAGAGCCAGCACACAGGCACCATTTCTGAGTCTCCACCAACCTGGCTATCACTGTTCCCCTGCCCTGATGATTCCTTGAGATGCAGCCCCACCCTACTAGTGGGCCCAACCCAAGCCATTTCCAGTGGTTTTTCCATACAAACAGCCTGTCTTGGCTCATGCTTCAGACTTTTCTAAAGTCTTTTTTTTTTTTAACATTTTATTTTTAAATGTTTTGTTTTTGTTACAGATGTTTCTCATTTTTCCCCCATTGCCACCCTCCTCCCCTTCCCCCCAGCCCCACCCCCAGCTTTGTTGTCTATGTTCATTGGTCATGCATACATGTGGTTTATCTCTTCCCCCCAAAATCCCCCTCCTCTGAGGTGTGTCAGTCTGTATCCTATCTCCATGTCTCTGGGTTAATTTTGTTCAGTTCATTATATTCTACAAATAAGTGAGATCATGTGATATTTGTCTTTCTCTGCTTGCTTGTTTCGCTTAGCATAATACTCTCCAGGTCCTTCCATACCATCTCAAAGGATAGAATATCTTTCTTTCTTACAACTACATAGTATTCCATTGTGTGCATGTACCACAGCTTTTTGTTTGTTTGTTCAGAGAGAGCAGGAGGGAGAAAGAGGGCGAGAGAGAGAGAATCATCGACGTGTAAGGGACACATCGAGTGGCTGCCACCCACATAACCCAACCAGGGCCGGGGACAAACTGCAACCGAGGTACATGCCCTTAGTGGGAACCGAATCTGGGTCTCTCTGGACCACAGGCCAACACTCTACTGCTGAGCCAAACTGGCCAAGGCTGTACCACAGCTTTTAATCCACTCATCTACTGATGGACACTTGGGTTGTTTCCAGATCTTAGCTATTGTAAATAGTGCTACTATAAACATAGGGATACATATATTCTGATTGGTGTTTCAGATTTCTTAGGGTATATTCCTAGAAGTGGGATCATTGGGTCAAATGGCAGTTCAATTTTTAACTATTTGAGGTAACACCATAGTGTTTTCCACAATGGCTGCACCAGTCTGCATTCCCATCAGCAGTGTACTAGAGTCCTCTTTTCTCCACACTCTCGCCAACACTTGTTTGATGATTTGTTGATGGCGGCCATTCTGACAGGTGTGAGGTGATACCTCATAGTTGTTTTAATTTGCATCTCTCTGATGACTAGTGATGTCGAGCATTTCTTCATATGTCTCTTGGCCATTTGTATGTCCTTTTTGGAAAGGTGTCTATTTAGGCCCTCTGCCCATTTTTCAAACAAGTAGTATCTGGCTTCCATGTGTCATGTACAACCTGCTAAGTGGTCACAGGCTTAACATTGGTGGCAGCCAGGCTTTGTTTGCAGCTTGACCTCTCCTGGGTACCTCCAAGCCCAGCATAAGTAGGAGTCATCTGCAGATCATTTTGTAGCTCATGCCAGATGGCCCCCAGGCAAAACACAGGCAATGTATGACTTTGGAATGAATCTCCTAGAAAGCCCCAGAACCTGTGTACCCAGTGGACAGCTTCAGACCATGTCAAAGCACCAGCCAACCACCTCCACAAGGGACACACTCACAGGGCAGACTCAGCAGGCACTGGAGCCCCATTGAAATAAGTCTTGCTCCACAGGGTCAACCTCTGCACAGCTGAACCTCTAAGGTGGTTGCAGCTAGTCCTTGCAGCTGATTATCCTGGGTGTAAATGCCTCCCATTGACATGCCAACAGCAATTAAGGCTCAACCACAATAGGAGGGTGTACACAGCCCACACGGGAGTTGGGGGTGCACCTAAAGTATCCAGTCTGGGTGAATGGGGAAGCTGTGCCCCTGGACCCTACAGGACATCTCCTATGTTAGACCACTCTACCAAGCCTAGGAGACACAGAAGCTCTACCTAATACATAGAAACAAACACAGGGAAGCTGCCAAAATGAGGAGGCAAAGAAACATGTCCCAAATGAAAGAACCAAATAAAACTACAGAAAAAGAACTAAACAGAATGGAAACAAACAATCTACTTAATGCAGAGTTCAAAACACTGATTATAAGGATCCTCAATAAACTTAGGGGAAGAGTAGATGAACTTAGTGAGGATTTCAACAGCATAAAAAATGATATGGAAACCATGAAAAAGAACCAGTAAGAAATGAAGGGTAGTCTAACTAAAATGAAGAATAATTTACACGAAATAAGCAGTAAAGTAGATGCTCAGAATCAAAGCAGCAATTTGGAATACAAAGAAGCAAAAAACAATCAGAACAGCAAAAAGAAAAAAGAATCCAAAACATGAGGACAGTGTAAGGATTCTCCAGGACAACTTCAAGTGTACCAAACATTTGCATCATGGGGGTACCAGAAGGAAATTGAAAACCTATCTGAAAAAAATGACAGAAAACTTCCCTAACCTGGAGAAGGAAATAGACATACAAGTCCAAGAATACAGAGAGTCCCAAACCAAATGAACTCAGAAAGACCCACACCAAGACACATCATAATTAAAAGGTTAAAGACAAAGAATCTTAAAAGCAGCAAGAGAGAGGATTTTGGAGTTTTCCAAGATGCCTGCAGTGTAACTGTAAGCTCTGTCCACTTGTTACCCACCCCGGACTGAACTTACAGCTAAACTGCAGAGCAATCAGCTTAGAAAACCAGTTGAAGTATAGCTGATCTGAAATACTCAGAGCAGGGAACACTGAGGAAAGAGAATAGTAGATGCAGAGAGGGTGGGCCCCCTTGTGCAGGTGTGCGGCTGGGAAGCTGAAAGGATATTGTAGCAGCAGAGTCCACTTGCCCTGGGGGCAAGGGTTCTCAACCCCATGCAGGGATCCATAATACAGAGCAACAGAGAAGAGAAGGGGAGCCTACATAGCATCAGGCAGTGGGAAATCAGTGGGGATTCAGTTCACCTAGGAGACTCACACTGCACCATCCCAGGCAAAGAGTGATTTCTTTGTTACACCACCAGCCTGGAAAGTTTGCTTTGATCTATGACTACTGGAGAGGCCATGAAGAAGAGCAAGGGACCAGTAGAAGGGTTTTCTCTGTATACCCAGCAATGACTTTGTGGGGCTCTCTATGCTCTGGAAAGACTTTGGGTAGAGAACCAGATGAGGGCTGGACTGTGTGGTTTGGGAAAGAGGACTGGTCTTGCTTATCTTACAGAGGTGACACCACTCCCCCCACCTGCAGAATGACTAGGTCTGCCCCATCTTGCTGTGATCTGAGGCAAAGGGGAATGCTGCTGGGCTGGAAATCTGCATCTACACTGCTGGGTCCACACTGCTCAGTCTGAGGGTGTGGAGGACTGGGACATTTGGCCCAGTGGAAGCCTGGACAAAGGTCCACCCAAATGAGACCAGGCAAGCAGAAAGACTGGAGTGCCAAGTAGGCTGATTTTTTTTTAACCCCTCTTAATCAATGTGGCACGGTGGAGTTTCTGTCCTGGAGACAGACAAGTGTGTGCTGTGTCCTGAGGCTCCATTATGGGAAAGCAGATCACAGCTCCCCAGCAAGTTCAGCCAGCTCAGCCCTGCGAAGGTAAGTACCCACCCTCTCCCTACAGCTTATGAGTACCACCCTCAACATAAATCAGTTTAAATCACCCTAGCCAAGTCCCAGATACCCCACAGAGCATAGTACCATGGTAAAATGAAGAACAGCTCAGAGCAGGGACATTCAAGGTACAACACCTGAGGCAGACCCAGATCCTAGGCTCTAGAGGCCCACCAAGTTTCACTCTGGTTGCCAAGGGCCAGACAGGGACAGAAACTGACATTGGGTGTACCACAGAATCTCCTGGGAGGCCTGGGATCTTTGCACCAAGTGGCCAGCTTCAGACAGTATCAGAACAAAATCCAGCAAGCTCCACATTCAGCAGCTCCAAAGGGTGAATACAATAGTCACCAAAATCTAGAGGCAAACTCCACTTTTTTTTAAAAAAATAATTTCTGTATTTCTCCATTTATATTTCATTTTTCCTCTTTCTTCTTTCATATATCTTATTTCTCTCTTTTTTTATTCTATTTTTCTTTTTCCTTCATTTTATTTTTCTTTTCCCAGTATTTATTTATTTATTTATTCATTCATTCATTCATTCATTCATTCATTCATTCATTTACTTATTTTTAACCTCACCTGAAGACATTTTTGTATTTAGCTTCAGGTAGAGAGGGAGGGAGGTAGGGTGGGAGGGAAACATCATTGTGAGAGGGACACACTGACTGGCCACTACCCAAACACCACCAACCAAGGCCAAGACAAACCACAACCAAAGTACATGCCCTTAACGGAAACCAAACCCAGAACTCTCTGGTCTGCGGGCCAACACCCTAACCACTGAGCAAAACTGGCCAGGGCTATATTTTACTTTCTTCATTATTTATTTACCTTTTAAAATATTATTATTTAATTTTTTTCCTATTCTTTTTTATTTTATTTTTCATTTTTTTCTTCAATATGCTTTTTTTCTTCTCTAATTCTTTTGCTACCTAGTCTTTTATTATTTTTGTTTTGTCTCTTTTTTCTTTTCTTATATGATTCTTCTTGTTGTTGGTTTGGTCTTGTTCTGTGTTGTTTTTGGTTTGGTCTTGTTCTGTCTTGTTTTCTTCTGTCAGCACCTGAAAAAAGTTGGGACAAAGTGGTCAATATTGAGCTTCAAAATCAACCAGCATAAAGGACAAGCCCACCCACAAATGGAACAACAGCAATCAAGACCCAATCACAATAGGAGGTCCTACATAAACCACACAAGAGACATTCATAGAGCAACCACAACAGAAGATCAAGAAGACTACACCACTGAGTCCCATAAGACACCCACTAGAGAAGGCCACCCCATCAAGACTGAGAGTCATAGCAGTTCTATTCAATTAACAAAAACAATCACAAATAAACATCAAAATATTGAGAAACAAAGAAGCAGGCTCCAAATGAAATAGAGGCAAGCAACTTATCAGTAACTCAGTACAAAATCATGGTTTTAAGAAACTTCAAAGACATTAAAAAGGACATAGAATTCAGTTGAGGGCTACAACCCAAGGCTCATAAAGTAACTGAGACTAATAGCCTCCAGGCAAAAAAACCTGAGGATAACTGAACCTTTCCTAAGCTTGCGAATCTACCCAGGAAAGTAAGACCTGACAGTGGTGTTTAACAATGGTCCTCCCACACTCATCCAAACCCATTAAAGGGAGCCACAACCAGCAGAACACCAACACCCACAGGGAAAATTCGGCAGGCTCCAAAACCCACTGAGACAGCCAAAATGGTGAAACAAAGAAACAAATCCCAAAGAAAAGAAAAAGAGAACTCTACCAAAGACGAGATAAATGAAATGCAATTAAGCAAGTTATCAGAAGTAGAGTTCAGAGTGATGATAATGCGGAAGCTCAATAGCATGAGTAAAGAGCTCAACAGCATAAGTAAAGATATAGAAGCATTGAAAACCAACCAATTGAAAATGAAAAATGAGATAGCAGAAATAAAGAACACACTGGACGGAATAACCTGCAGAGTAGAGGAAGCCAAGGACAGGAGCAGTGAATCAGAAGATGGGGTAGAAAAAAATCACCCAATCAGAATAACAAAAAGAAAAATCAATTAAAAAAACAGGAACACAGATTAAGAGAACTGTGGGACAACTGGAAACGTAACAACACTGCATCATAGGAGTTCCAGATAAAAAGAAAATGAGCAAGGGTCAGAGAACATATATGAAGAAATCATGACAGAAAACTTCCCTAACTTGGTAAAAGAAAAAGGCATTCAAGAAGCACAAACAGCCCCAAGTAAAAAATCCAAACAGCACACACGAAGACACATAATTAAAGTACCAAAAAGTAAAGACTAAGAGAGAATCCTGCCCTGGCCAGTTTGGTTCAGCGGTTAGAGCGTTGGCCTGCGGTCCGGAGAGACCCGGGTTCGGTTCCCGCTAAGGGCATGTACCTTGGTTGCAGTTTGTCCCCGGCCCTGGTTGGTCGTGCGGGTGGCAGCCACTCGATGTATCCCTTTCACATCGATGTTTCTCTCTCTCTCTCTCTTCCTCTCTCTCCCTCCCACTCTATCTGTACAAAAAAAAAAAAAAATGGAAAAATGTCCTCGGGTGAGGATAAAAAAATAAAAAATTAAAAAAAGACTAAGAGAGAATCCTAAAGGCAGCAAGAGATAAGCAACACGTTACCTACAAAGGAACCCCCATAAGGCTATCAGCCGACTTCTCAACAAAAACAATACAGGCTAGAAGGGAAGGGCATGAAGTAATCAAGATAATAAAAAAAACAACGATCTGAATCCAAGACTACTCTATCTGGCAAGGCTATCATTCAAAATAGAAGGGGAAATAAAGAGCTCCCCAGACAAAAAAAAAAGAAAGCTAAGGAATACATTAGCATCAAACCAGCACTGCAAGAAATGTCAAAAGGACTGCTCTAATTAGTAGAATAGAAAGGATAATAGAACCAAAATAAACAAAAATGGCAATAAATAAGCACATATCAATAATAACCTTAAATGTAAATGGATTGAAAGCTTCGATCAAAAGACACAGAGTAGATGAGTGGTTAAGAAAGCATGACTCACATATATGTTGCTTACAAGAGACCCACCTTACAACAAAAGACTCATATAGGTTGAAAGTGAAGGGCTGAAAAAAAAATCTTCCAAGCAAAGAAAAAGGAAAGAAGAGCTGGGGTAGCGATACTCATATCCAATTAAATACACTTCAAAATGAAGGCCATAACAAGAGACAAAAAAGGCCACTACATAATATTAAAAGGATCCATCCAACAAGAACATGTAACCTTGGTAAACATATATGCACCCAATATAGGAGCACCAAAATATATTTTAAAACTTCTGGAGGACTTCAAAGGAGAAATCAACAGCAATACAATCATAGCACGTGACTTCAAAACCCTGCTGATGTCACTGGATAGATCCTCTAGTCAAAAAATTAACAAGCAAACAGAAACTCTAAATGATGCACGAGATCAAACGGATTTAATAGATATCTCAGAGAATTACACCCCCAAACTTCACAATTCACATTCCTCACAAGTACACATGGGACATTCTCAAAGATAGACCACATGGTAGGACAAAAACTAAGTCTCTACAAGTTCAAGAAGATTGAAATCATATCGAGCATCTTCTCAGGTCACAATGACATAAAACTAGAAATCTAATACAACAAAAACAAGCAAAACCATTTAAACACATGGAGGCTAAATAGCATGGTCTTAAACAATGAATGGGTTACCAAGGAGATCAAGAAAGAAATTTAAAATTTCTTGGAGACCAATGAAAATGAACACACAACAACACAAAATCTATGGGACACAGCAAAAGCAGTCCAGAGAGGGAAGCTCATAGCACTACAGGCCTACCTCAAGAAACAAGAAAAATTTCTTTTTTATCCTCACCCAAGGACATTTTTGCATTTATCTTCAGATAGAGCAGGAGGGAGAGAGGGAGGAAGAGAGAGAGGGAAACATTGATGTGAGAGAGACACACTGAATGGTTGCCACCCACATGACCCCAACCAGGGCCAGGACAAACTGCAGCTGTGATATGTCCCCTTAGCAGGAAGGAACCAGGGCCTCTCTGGTCCACGGAGTGATGCTCTAACCACTAAGCCAAACCAGCCAGGGGAAAAAAAAATTTCTAATTCACTTTCTAACCCTACAATTTAAAGAACTAGAAAGTAAACAAAAAGGAAAACTCAGAATAGGTAGAAGAAAATAAATAGTAAAGGTCAGAGCAGAAATAAACAACATAGAGACTAAAAAAAACAATTCAGAAGATCAATGAAACAAAGAGCTGGTTCTTTGAAAAGATAAACAAGATTGATGGACCCTTAGCTAGACTCACCAAGAAACAGAGAGAACCCAAATAAACAAATATCAGAAATGAAAGATGAGAAGTCACAACTGACACCACAGAAATACAAAGGATCATTAACAAATACTATGAATACTACGCCAACAAATTGGACAATCTAGGCGAAATGGACAAATTTCTAGAAACACACAGTCTCCCAAAACTGAACCAGGAAGAGAGAGCAAACTTGAACAGACCAATAAAAACTAAGGAAATTGAAGAGGTAATCAAGAATCTCCCAGCAAACAAAAGCCTGGGCCTGGATGGCTTCACGGGGGAGTTTTATCCAACATTCAAAGAAGAACTAACACCCATTCTCCTCAAACTATTCAAAATAATCAATTAAGACTTCCAAACTTGTTTTATGAGGCCAGCATAATCCTAATACCAAAACCAGATAAATACACTACAAAGAAAGACAACAACAACAGGCCAATATCCCTGATGAACATAGATGCCAAAATCCTTAACAAAATATTACCAAAAGAGTTCCAGCAATACATTTAAAAAATTATTCACTACGACCAAGTGGGATTTGTCCCGGGGATGCAAGGCTGGTACAATATTTGCGAGTCAATAAGTGTGATACACCACATAAACAAAATTAAAGGTAAAAACCATATGATCATATCAATAGATGTTGAAAAAGCATTCAACAAAATCCAGCACCCATTTCTGATAAAATGCACAGCAGTGTGGGAATAGAGGGATCATATCTCTACATAATAAAAGCCATATATAAAAGACCTACAGCAAACATCATACTCAATGGGCAAAACCCAAAAGCATTTCTCTTAAGAATAGGAAAAAGACAAGGATGCCCACTTTTGCCACCCTTATTTCACATGGTACTGGAAGCCTTAACCACAGTAATCAGACAAGAAGGAAAAATAAAAGATCCAAATTGGAAAGGAGGATGTGAAACTGTCATTATTTGCAAATGACATGATATTTTACATAGAAAACCCTAAAGACTCCATCAAAAATCTATTAGATTTAATAAATTTGGCAAAGTAGTAGAATACAAAATTAACATCAAGAAATAGATAGTATTCTTATACACTAATAATAAACTCATAGAAAGAGAAACTAAAAAAAATCCCATTTACCTCTGTGGTAAAAAAAGTTAAGATATCCAGGAATAAACTTAACCTAAGAAGTAAAGGACCTATTTTCAGAAAACTACTAGACATTGAATTAAAAAACTGAAGATATAAAAATGTGGAAGTACATACCTTGTTCATGGATTGGAAGAATTAACATCATTAAAATGTCCATACTACCCAAAGCAATCTATTGATACAATGCAATCCCCATTAAAATACCAATGGCATATTTCACAGAACTAGAACAAGCCAGGGCAAAAAAGAAATTCAATACTTCAAAAGTTTTTATGGAACTAAAAAAGACATCAAATAGCCACAGCAATGTTGAAAAAGAAGAATAAAGTAGGAGGGATCACAATACTGGATATCAGGTTATACTACAAAGCCACTGTAATCAAAACAGCCTGGTACTGGCAGAAGAACAGGCATTTAGATCACTGCAACAAAACAAAGAACCTGGAAATTTATCCAAGACATTATGCTTAACTAATATTTGACAAAGGTGGCAATAGCATACAGTGGAGTAAAAACGGCCTCTGATAACTGGTGTTGGAAAAATTGGACAGCTACTTGCAAAAAAATGAAACTAGACCACCAACTTATACCATACACAAATATAAATTCAAAATGAGTAAGACTTAAGTGTGACTTGTGAATCCATAAAAATCCTAGAAGAAAATTTAGGCAACAAAATTTCAGACATCACATGCAGCAGAATTTTCACTGATACAATACCTAAGGCAACAGAAACAAAGGAGAAAATGAACACATGGGACTACATCAAACTAAAAGCTTCTGCACAGCAAAAGAAACAACCATCAAAATGGAAAGGGAACCCACTTATGGGAGAGCATAATTGCCAACAACATTTCAGATAAGGGGCTAATTTCCAAAATATATAGAGTACTCATATAACTCAACAAAAGCAAGACAAAGAACCCAATTAAAGAATGGGCAGAGGACCTAAATAGACACCTCTCCAAACAGGACATACAAATAGCCAAGAGACATATGAAAACATGTTCAACATCACTAATCATCAGAGAGATGCAAATTAAAACCATAAGGTATCACCTCACACCTACCAGAATGGCTGCTATAAACAAAGCACCAAACAACAAGTGCTGGTGAGGGTGTGAAGAAAAGGGGACTCTAGTACACTGCTGGTGGAAATGCAGACTGGTACAACCATTATGGAAAACAATGTGGTGTTTCCTCAAAAAATTAAAAATGGAACTGCCATTTGACCAAGTGATCCTACTTCTAGGAATATAACCTTAGAAGTCTGAAACACCAATCAAAAAGAATATATGTACCGCTATGTTCATAGCAGCACTATTTACAATTGCTAAGATCTGGAAACAGCCCAAGTGTCCATCAGTAGATGTGTGTATAAAAAAGGAGTGGTACATATACACAATGGAACATTATGCAGTTGTAAGAAAGAGAGATTCCTTATCCTTTGAGATGACATTGAGGAACCTGGAGAGTATTATCCTCAGTGAAATAAGCCAATCAGAGAAAGACATATACCACATGATCTCATTTATTTGTGGAATAATGAACAAAACAAGCTGATGAACAAAAGAGACCCAGAGACATAGAAAGAAGTATGGATCAGACTGACAAACTTCAGAGTCGGGGGCCAGGGGGCAGGGATGAGATGAACCAAAGAACTTATGTACACTTATAAGTAACCAATGATCATAGACAATGCTACCCAGGATGGCGGGTTTGGGAAGAGGGTGTCTGGGGGGGTGGGAGAGACAAACATCTGTAACAAAAATAAATTAATAAAAATTGAAAATATATATATGTTGTTTAAAACAAATCTGTATTGATCTACTTTAGGTATTCTCAAAACAGAGTCTGGAGACTTATCCCGAGACAATTTTTGAGGATCCAGAAGGTCAAAACTATTTCCGTAATCAAACTAAGAGGTTATTTGTGTTTTGCACTCTTACTTGTTCACAAGACTATAATTTTTTAAAAAGGACATAGAAACCATGAAAAATAACCAGTCAGAAATGAAGAATAATATATCTGAAAGAAAGAATATACTGAAAGGGCCCTGGCCAGTTTTGCTCAGACTGTCCCGCAGTCCAGAGAGACCCGGGTTTGGTTCCCACTAAGGGCACATACCTCGGCTGCAGTTTGTCCCTGGCCCCAGATGTGGTTGTGTGGGTAGCAGCCAATCGGTGTGTCTCTCTCCCATCGATGTTTCTCTCTCTCTCTTCCTCCCTCTCTCCCTCCTGCTCTATCTGAAGATGAATGCAAAAAATGTCCTCGGGTGAGGATAAAAAAAAAAAAAGAGTATACTGGAAGGAATAAACAGTAGGTTAGAGGAAAAAGAGGATTGAATCAGCAAATTACAAGACAAGATAGAAAAAAGTTACTCAACCACAGCAACAAAAAGAAAAACTAATTAAGAAGCATTAAGACAGTAGAAGGGAAACTTTGGACAACATGAAACATAAGAAACATCCACAACACAGGGGTAATAGAAGGAGATAAAAGTGAGCAGGGATATAGAACCTGTTTCAATAAATAATGACAGAAAAATTCCTTAAGCTGGTGAAGGAAAAAGTCACACAAGTTCAGGAAACATAGAGAGTCCTAATCAAAATGAACCTAAAGAGACCCACACCAAGACACATCATAATTAAAATGGCTAACATCAAAGGCAAAGAGAAAACCTTAAAGGCAGCAAGAGAGAAACAGTCAGTTATTTACAAGGGAGTTCCCATAAGGCTGTCAGCTGATTTCTTAACAGAAACACTTTAGTCAAGAGATTGGCCTGAAGTATTCCAAGTAATGAACAGCAAGAACCTGAAACCAAGACTATCTAGCCAGGCTCTTCTTTAAAATTGAAGGTGAGCTAAAGAGCTTTCCAGGGAGGGGGAAGGCTGAAGGAGTTCACTACCACCAAACAAGCATTGTAAGAAATGTTAAAGGGACTGCTTTAAGAAGAAGAAACACAGAGAGAGGATCATGGGTTTTTAAAAATTGCAATAAATAAGTACCTATCAATAATAACCTTAGACATAAATAGATTAAATGATCCACTCAAAAGACATATGATAGCTGAATGGATAAGAAAACATAACCTATATATATACTATCTATAAGAGACACACCTCAGAACAAAAGATTCACACAGGCTGAAAGTGAAGGGATGGAAAAAATATCCCATGAAAAAAGTCTATATACTGTTCTGATATGGAATGTCTATTAGGTCTGCCTGAATTATACTGTTGTTCAGGTCCTCAATTTTCTTATTGATGTTTTCTTTAGTTGTTCTATCTATTGTTGAAAATGGGGTGTTAAAGTCTCCAATGATTGTTGTAGAATTGCCTACTTTTCCCTTCAATACTGTCCATTTTCTTCTTTGTATAGTTTTTAGCTCTCCTGTTAGGTGTGAATATGTTTATAATTGTTATATCTTCTTAATTGACTGAACCTTTTATCAATATACAATGTCCTTCTTTGTCTCTTGAACCATTTTTTACCAAAAATCTATTTTGTCTGATATTAGTATAGCCATTCCACCTTTTTTTTGGTTACTATTTGCATGGAATATCGATTTTTATCTGTTTATTTTCAATCTACTTGTGCCTTTGGATCTAAAGAGTCTTTGGATCTAAAGGATCTAAAGTCTCTTATAACATATGGTGGGATTACTTTTGAAATCTATTCTGTCAAATCTATTTCTGTTTTTAATAGTGGAGTTTAATCCACTTACATTTAAAGTAGTTACTGATAATAGGCCTTGTTTCCATTATTTTGATTTTTTTTTCTCTTTTTATCTATTATTCCTCAATTTTCCATTCCTTCCTTTTTTGTGTGTTTACATGATTTTTTAACATGCACCATTTTTATATCTTTATCATTTTCTTTTCTGTGAAAAATTTAAAAGTTATTTTCTTAGTGTTTATCCTAAGGGATTATAATTAGACTCTTAAACTTATAACAATCTATTTTGTATTAATTCCATCTTATCTTCAATAGTATACAGACACTTCTTTTTTTTCTTCTTGTGGTACATGTCCCTAGCGGGAACCAAACCCAAGACTCTCTGATTGGCAGGCCGACGCTCAACCACTGAGCCAAACTGGCCAGGGCCAGACACTTCTTTTATATAGCTCCTTCCCTTCCCCTGTATGCTGTTGGTATCATAAATTTCATCTTTACAATCTAGCTTTACTTATAGTCAACTGATTTGCAACTGTTAGTCACATCTACAAAACCTTCACAGCAACATCTACAATAGTGTTTAGCCAAACAACTGGGTACCATAGTCTTGCCAAATTGACACATAAAATTTAACCATCATAAAAATCGTACCCCCAAAAAATTGTTCAAGAGTTCAAGATAATACTTTTATTCTATAATTTTTTTTTAAAATCCTCACCCAAGGATATTTTTCCATTTATCTTCAAATAGAGTGGGAGGGAGGGAAAAACATCAATGTGAGAAAGACATATCGATTGGTTGCCTCCCACATGACCCTGACCAGGGCCAGGGACCGAACTGCAACTGAAGTATGTGCCCTTGGCTGAATCCAATCCACGACTCTTTGGTCTGTGGGCCGATGCTCTAACCGCTGACCCAAACTGGCCAGGGCTTATTCTATAATTTAATGTTGCATTCATAATTAGCAATTATGTTGTTATCTATATTTATTCCTTTTTTTCCAATCCTCACCCAAGGATATTTTTACATTTATCTTAAGACAGAGTGGGAGGGAAGGACAGAGGGAGGAGGGAGAGAGAGAAATATCAATGTGAGAGAGACACATCGACTGGCTGCCACCCACACGACCCCAACCAGGGCCGGGGACAAACCGCAACAGAGGTACATGTCTTTGGCCAGAATCGAACCCCGGACTCTTTGGTCCACAGGCCGACACTCTAACCACTGAACCAAACCAGGTGGGGCTATATTTTATTCCTTAAATAAAATCTAGTTGTCCTATTTTGATGTATGCTAGTGGAAATGATACAACAAATGATAAGCTGAAAATATCTTTCTGAATAAATCAATCCATTCACTTTCATTTTATTAACTTTTATTGGGTCCCTATTTTATATCAGATAATGGAAATCGGAATATATAATGATAATAAAAGAATGGCAATGATTATTTTATTAGTAATAGTAGTTATAAACTTTTATTAAGCACTAACTACGTGTCAGTAACACCTTATTTTATATAATACATAAAAGATATATATATGTTATATGTATATATAATACATATAATACACTTCTCTCAAGATGTTCATAATTAGTAGGAAGAGAGAAATGAGAAAAGAGACAACATGATATAATAAGCATTGTGCTATGGGTAAATGTGAAACCACTCAACTTAAAATTTGAATAGATATTAGCCAGATGAAGAGGAGGAAATAAGATTTTTCCACATCGTAGGTTGGAGCAACAAATGCAAATGCCCAAATCCTGATATAATATGATATTGCCGTGGCCGGTTTGGCCCAGCGGTTAGAGTGTCGCCCCGTAGACCAGAGAGTCCCAGGTTCAGTTCCCACCAAGGGCATGTACCTCAATTGCAGTGGGTGACAACCACTCAAAGTGTCTCTCTCACGTTGATGTTTCTCTCTTTCTTCCTCCCTCTCTCCCTCCAGCTCTATCTGAAGATAAATGCAAAAAAATATCCTCGGGTTAGAATAAAATGCGGAGGGCCGCTGAGCCAAGGTCTCTTGTTCCTGTGGTGTTTGCACAGACTCGCCCGCCCAGGGACTTGCAGTACCAAGGACAAGGCCCTGTGGTGTTTGCACATTCTTGCCCAGGAGCCTTTAGTCCCAAGGCCACTTGTTGATCCTGCGTGCTGGTAAGGCCCACGTGTGAACATTCTGCCCAAGATCTCTTGTTGTTACTGTATGCTGGCAAGGCCCACACAGGAGCGTCCTGAGCCCCAGGAAGGAGTGTATCGACAGTCTGGACCTTGAGCTCAGAGGCCGATGGAAACATTTGGTGCTTGAGAACAATGAAGCTTTGGAATTTGCTTCTCTTCAATTGGCTATATAATAAATTGGCTGAGCTAGCTCGGAGTCACTGTTTCTCTATCAGAAAACAGTGTCCCACCTGGCCCCAGCTTTTCTCTCTAGAATGTCTCTGTGTCTTTCTTAGTCTCTGTGTTTTTCTGTCTCCTGTCGTCTCTCCTCAGGTCTGGTTTGACTAGCCATGCAGGTCACAGCAATAAAAAAAATATATATGTGATATTATTATGTTAATATAGCCTCTGAAGGGAGAGGCAGGAGATCAAATGGCTACAAGTGAGAATGGTAAGCTAAGCAGGGGTTATTTTTCCAGAAAGCTATCACAAAAGTGTTTTTGCTCTCTGCATTTACTGTATTTCCAAGTTTCTCATATGGCTTCTGTAAAAGACCCAGTAACAAATGGTATAAAAGAAGCATTATACTGGTTCTTATGTTATAAAATACCTTGTGGAACTAAAACTCCCCAATAAAGTAGGGACAATGTGTACATGTTTTCAAAGTAGAAATGTTGATGATAGGTTAGGGGAAGGTAGAATAAAATGGCATTTAGTAGTGCCAATTTGGTAATCACATGAATAGTCCTTTAGAAAAAAAATAGTAACAAACATTTATTGAGCACTTACTGTCTGTTATATACTCTATTAAGCACACTACATGGATTTTGCACATGTAATTTAATCCACACAACAATTCTAAGAGATTAATTTTTACTATGTGTCACCCCAAACTAAGTTTGAGAAAGTCACTACATGTTCTGTTAACTGCTATTAGCCTATTTTCCTGAAAATGAATGGGCTCCTAGACAATCCCTGCAGAAACCACTAAAGGAAGCCAAAAAGAAAACCACCTCAAACTGGTTTAAGGCAGCCATAATGAACTTAAGGTGACTGAGAGCTCATTATAACAGTAAAATTTCTACCTCTGAGAGCAGTTTGGATGCCATTTTCTGAATATACTACACTGAAGAAGCACGATCTGCTACTGTGCCTGCACCAACCCGACACTACCCTTACATACTATACATGCTATGACAAAAATTCCCATCATAAAAATGTATTAATTTGACAGGATAAAAGCAGAGAGGCTCCCCACTTCAGGAGCCACACCTTCGTAAATTATTACCTATGGGCTCCTTATTTGCTGGAAACAAATCTTGCTGTGTGTGGTGTCAACCCTAAAAAAGAAGATACCTACCAAAAAGTGCTCCTGGTGGCTAACTGGGCTCAAATGTAAAAACAGACCCTAGCAGCAATTTCTAAGTAGGGGCCAATCACCCAAGCTGTGCTTTAGGGAGAAGCTTGCACTAAGCTTCCTGCCTTCCTGCACTGAGTTCCTGCCATCTGAGCCAGCCCTTATAAAGGAGTTCTGGAATTTCAACCAATAGGACTGAGGCTTTCCCATCCAACTGAAGCTGTGCAGTTATATCCCCAGCAGCATCTTCACCAACCAATCAGAGTGACTTCACTCTGACCAATCAGAACAGTGCTTTTTGGACCAATCAAATCGAGAGAGTTTCAAGTCCTCATTTGCATGAGAAAAGACCAATCAAAGAACAGGGGTGGGGACTTCTCTCTACACACATATCAGCTCCCCTCTGATTTGGAGAGTTCAATCTGCTCTTCCACTGAAGGCTGCCTTTCCTGGACTGGAGCTGAAAAACCGAAGACATCTTGCCAGACAGGAAGTCACAGCAGAGCTGCCTAAACTGAGAGGGGCCTTGCCTCAGGACTGCCTCACAGCCATGCTGTCCCACAGCTTTGTTGCTTCCTGACTGGGCCATAAAGCTATTGGGCTGTTCCCCAGCCGTGCTGTATCATGATTGAGCTATTTGTACCGAATAACATTTCCTTCTTGACTGCACCCAAAATTGAGGATTCCTGTTGGAGTTAAATGGGTACCAACAACCATCAGTTGACAGTAGTAACTACCCCTGGTTTACTGTCCAATTCTTGACTCACCAAGAGGCAAACCCATTCCAGGTTCGGTAACGCGTGTCATGTGTTATTAGTAATTTCACTTTACAGACGGGGAAACTGAAGTGTGGAGAAGAGTATTGCTTAGGGTACAATCATAAAAGTGGAAACCGTTCCAGATATTTCAAGCATTAATGGTATTTAGTACAGAGAATTAGATGGTTAAAAGTCTTTGGAAGGACTGGAGGAGCCACTGTCACATTAGTTTTCATTTGTACCACTGCTTCTGTGCTCCAGAGAATAGGGAAGTTGCTGTTGCTGCTTCTGCTACTACTGCCACTCAGAGGCCAGAAAAGTTCAGAAAACCACTGCTGATTGTCACAGCTGCCTTGTATCACACAGGCAGGGACTAGCAGGGAAGCGAGCCAATGCCCAAGCAAAAAACCAAGAAAAATAATTTATGTCTTTCTTCTATTTTCCAAACCTCAGGAAGGGCATCTTGCTTGGCAAAATGTAAATGAATCCAGAGCACTGGATTGCCTTAGGGAGAGCTGAGAAGGATATGAACAGAAATGCTAGTATTAGTTTTCTATTGTTGCTGTAATCAATTAACAAAGTGGCTTAAAACAACACCCACTTATTATCGCACAGTTCTATGAATCAGAATCCCAGGGACCTCAGCTGGGGACTTTGTTTAGGCTCTCAAAAGGCTGGGGAAGAATCTGTTTCCAGGCTTGCTCAGGTTGTGGGCAGAATTAATTTCTTTTTTTTTTTTTTTTTTTTTTTTTTTTTTTTTTTTTTTTATTTTTTTAAAATTTTTTTATTAAAAGAATTCCCCCATTGACCCCCTCCTCCCCACTCCCGCCCCCCTCCCACCTTTTCCCATACTATTGTCCTTGTCCATTGGTTATGCATATAAGTTCTTTGGTTTATTTCTTCCCACCCCCCCAACCCCTTTCCCTTTGAGGTTTGTCAGTCTAGCAATGAATTTGTGCTTCTTAATCCCTTCACCTTTTTCATCCATTCCCCCAACCCCTTTCCCAACTGGCAACCAACAAAATATTCTCTGTATCTATGAGAATGTTCCTGTTCTTCCTGTTCATTTTGTTTGTAGATTCCATTGTTGATAGATATGTATTCATTGCCATTTTGTTTGTTCCTACATTTTATCTTTTTCTTTAAAAAGACCCTTCATCATTTCATATAATAATGGTTTGGTAGTGATGAACTCCTTTAACTTTTTCTTGTCTGGGAAAGTTTTTATATGTCCATCGATTCTAAATGACAGCTTTGCAGGATAGAGTAATTTTGGTTGTAGGTTCTTGGTTTTCATCACTCTGAATATTTCTTGCCACTCCCTTCTGGCCTGCAAAGTTTCTTTTGAGAAATCAGCTGACAGCCTAATGGGAACTCCCTTGTAGGTAACTAGCTGCCTTTCTCTTGCTGCTTTTAGGATTCTCTCTTTGTCTTGAACCTTTTGCATTTTGATGATGATGTGTCTTGGTGTGGGCCTCTTGGGGTTCATCTTGTTTGGGACTCTCTGTGCTTCCTGGACTTGTATGTCTGTTTCCTTCACCAAGTTAGGAAAGTTTTCTGCCATTATTGTTTCAAACAGGTTTTCGATTTCTTGTTCTCTCTCTTCTCCTTCCGGCACCCCCAAGATGCGAATGTTGGCACGCTTGAAGTTGTCCCAGAGGCTCCTTACACTATCCTCATTTTTTTGGATTCTTTTTTCTTTTTGCTGTTCTGGTTGGGCGTTTTTTGCTTCCTTATATTCCAAATCGATGGTTTGCTCCTTGGATTTACGTACTCTATTATTGAAGCTATGTAAATTATTCTTTATTTCAGTTAAAGCCTCCTTCGTTTCTAACTGTGCAGCGATCGTTTCTGACTGGT
Source organism: Molossus molossus (assembly GCF_014108415.1). Taxonomy (NCBI): domain Eukaryota; kingdom Metazoa; phylum Chordata; class Mammalia; order Chiroptera; family Molossidae; genus Molossus; species Molossus molossus. Next base: position 112,256,312 of record NW_023425366.1, on the reverse strand, counting down.
ACTTTTTTATGCTCTTGAGGCCCTCACTGAGTTCATTGAGCATCCTTATAAGCAGTATTTTGAACTCAGCATCTGTTAGGTTGCTTATCTCCATTTCGCTTAGTTCTTTTCTTGGGGTTTTGTTCTGTTCTTTCATTTGGGACCTGTTTCTTTGTATCCTCATTTTGCTGCCTTCCTGTGTTTGTTTCTGTGTATTACTTAATGAGAGGTATGGGGCTCGCTGAGACCCGATGCTGCTCGTTTGAAAGAATTTAGGAAAAACCTGAAGCAGGACCCAAGACAGGCCAATCCTATGGTTAAGCAAGTAGCAACAGCTTGGGTGGGCCTGAAAGTTGGGTGGGGCGGGGCCTCAGGGAGTCAGCAGGGCGGGGCTACCAGTGTGAGCCAGGTTGCTGGAGTCCCAGATATGGCGACTGTCTGCCGCCCCAGGGAAGGGCTCACCAAAGGAACAAAGGCCTCTGACAGCACGTTTTTCCCCGAGAAAGCCCCCTCTCCAGCCCTCGCTCCAGTGCCAAACAGCTCAGTTCCTCCCTGTATTTCTCTGGTGCCCCTGGAGCTGCCTCCCCTCCGAGCTTAGAGGGAGAGAGTCCGACCAGTCTGTGCGCGGGCCCTTTAGGGAGCTGCCTGTGGCTCCAGCCAGGTCAGCTTCCCTGAGCCTCAGTTTCTGCTGGTTTTTCCAGCCAGAAGTTATGGGGACTTCTCTTCCTGGCACTGGAAACCTGAGCGGGGCACCTGGTGTGGGACGGGGACCCCTCAGTCCTCAGGAAGGACCTTCCCAGCCTCGGGAGCCTCCTGATTTTTATCCGCCACACTTGGGTGTGGGACCAGCCCGTCGCGCCGCCGCCGTGCCGCTGCCGCCACCCCTCGCGCCGCCGCCCCTCCTACCAGTCTGGATGTAGCTGCCTTTTTTTTTAATTCCGTAGTTGTAGGACTTCCATTCAGCTTGATTTCAGGCGGTTTTGGATGATGGTTGTTCTGTAGTTTTGTTGTAACTTGGATGTGGTTGTGGGAGAACGCGATACTGCGTTTCCCTACGCCGCCATCTTGACCGGAAGTCATTTCTTTAGTGTGGTTTCTTTGTGGGTACTTCTACCCTCAAGCCACCACCCATGGGTTTAATCCTTCTCATGCTTCAAGTCTCTATGAATTTCCTTTCTGCTGCATCACTATGACTTATTATTTTGTCTTTAGAGGCTCATGCAATTACATTGGGCTCACCTGGAACATCCAGACTAATTCCTCTATCTTGTAGTCAGCTAATTAGTGACCTTAATTATATCCACAAAGTCCCTTTTGCCATGTAATGCAACATAACCAGAAGAGGACTATCAGGGGACAGAGATCATGGAGGTCAAAATTCTGCCTATAAGTCTTCATTGGAAGAAAACAACAAACAAGAAACATTCCAACACAAAAGGCTAGGAGATTTGCTCAAGATCATTCATGTTATTTAGCTTTACCAATTTTAATAATAATAGTTACCACATACCAAATGTCTACTATAAGTCTGGAAATATGAATGTAAGATGTTATCTCTGTTACCCATGTATTTCTTTAAAAAATAAATATCATATAGCAAATGGAGAGACTTAGTAGTACTTCATGTAGTGCTGTGGAATTCATTTAAATAAATTGGATAAGTGTTTAGTGCAGTGCCAAGAACTCAATAAAATACATATTGTTGTTACTCCTATTTAAAAGATAAGTCATTGTGGCTCTAAGAAGTGACCTAATTTGCCCAAGATATGGCTAATCAAGTGACCTAGCATGGCTTCCAATAAATATTGTCCAACTTCAAATGTGGAAATAAAAAATACTGCATGCACCCAAGGACATTTTTCCATTTTTTGTTCAGATAGAGTGGGAAAGAGAGAGAGAGAGAGAGAGAGAGAGAGAGAGAGAGAGAAACATCGATGTTAAAGGGCCACATCGAGTGGTTGCCACCCGCACGACCCAACCAGGGCTGGGGACAAACTACAACAGAGGTACGTGTCCTTAGTGGGAACCGAACCCAGGTCTCTCTGGACCACAGGCTGATGCTCTAACCACTGAGAAAACCCGGCCAGGGCTAATTATTTCTATTATTAAAATGACACACAAGCCCTGGCCCCTGCGACTCAGTGATTAGAGGATCAGCCCATGCATCATTCCAGAGGCAACCAATAGATGTGAATGTCTCTCTCACATTGATATTTCTCTGTCTCTCCATCCCTCCCTTCCCCTCTCTCTAAAAATCAATGGAAAAAATATCCCCAGGTAAGAATGAACAAAAACAACAATTAAAACAAAGCAAAACAAAAACTCCCAGCCCTGGCCAGTTTGGCTCAGCGGTTAAAGCGTCAGCCAGCAGACCAAATGATCCCAGGTTTGATTCTAATTAAGGGCACATACTTGGGTTGCAGTTCCTCCCCAGCCCGGGTGGGGGGAGTGTGCAGGAGGCAATCAGTTGGATGTGTTTCTTTCCCACTGATGTTTCTCTCTCTCCTTCCCACTCTATCTAAAGATAAACGGAAAAATACCCTCAGGTGAGCATTAAAAACAAACAAACAAACAAACATCCCCACACAAGATATCCTATTACCCTAAATAGACATGAGATTTCTAAAGGCCCCTTACTATTGACCGAATTAAGTCCAAAATCCTTACCTGGCTCCAATTTACAGTTGACCCTTGAACAACTTGGATTTGAGCAGCTGGGTCCATTGAACTGTGGTCAATTAAAAAAATCTGCACGTAAGTGGCTCCACACCGCTCAAACGCGGTCGCTCAAGGGCGTCAGAAGTAGTTGCGGCCTACCCCCTCCCACACCAGCTTCCTCTCAGCAACTCTGTGTATCCCCTTCAATGATATTCCAGATCGGTATCTTCCGAAACAGAAAAATTGTGCGAAGATTGACCCCGGCTTGCATTTTTGCCAGTTTCTTTAGTATTTGCTATGAGACACCTGGATTCTCACATTCTGGAAAATTCTATTGAACACTCCTGAGACCATGAGCATGAAAACGGCCAACATCTTCCTACTATTAAGAAAATAGTATTGACCTTGCAGACCCCTCGGACCATATTTTGGCAACTCACTGGTGGACGACTAGGTAGCCTGGCCTAGTTTCCTTTGCCCCGCAGCCAGCGGAAGGCGGGCTGCCTACCCGACCGGTTGACCTAGCACCGAGAAACGACTCAATTACTACTCGGAGCACGACCATTGCCAAGAGGACGGCGACGACGTAGCTGCAGAGGGGGTCTCATGAAATCTGACGAAACCTCGGGTGGCAACTGAGGTAACTCAAGGAAACACAACCGGGCCAGGACCACTCGCCCGAGTCCAAGGAATGATCATGAACTCCGTCACCAAGATCAGCGACATCTCAATGGAGTCCTTTCCACATTTCGGTTGGTAAGCTGCGACCGGCGGACGGCTTTGTGATCAGTGAGGTTTATCACTGCTTTTCGGACAACGTCCCTAACGGTCGCTCGCATCACTCACAGTCGCACTCGGTCTCTCCTCAGGGCCGTTAGGCCCAAAGGGCTGACGGGAAAAAGCTCAGGTACCAGAACTCTCCGAGGCCCTCAGCCAACTTCCAGCTCGCAGCCGCCCTTCTCCCCACCCGCTCTGATTGGCTGAGCTGTCGCACCTTCGTGCTGCGATTGGCCCGGAGTCCATCGGGGTGAACCCAGGGAAATTTACCTCTGCCCCGCCCCCTCGGGAAACGTTACTGGTCCGTGGCGGTGGTGGTTGGAAGCCGTTGTGAGGAGAAAAACCGTCGGCGCGGCGTGGAGCCGTTGTAGGTACGTTGGAGCCGGGCGCGAGCCCCGGGTAAGCGGTGGTTGGCCGGCTCGGCTGTTTCGCGGGGGCCGCGAGCATCTCCGAGGGCCAGCCCGGGACTCCTGGGCGCGCCGCGCGAGCAGAGGGCGGTTGCGGCGGGGCTGGCGGAAAGGCGCTCACGGAGGCGCCGAGGCGCCGAGCTGGCCGGGAAGACGCCGCGGAGGGCGAAACGATGCGCCTACACCCCCTTTCCGAGCCGGCGGCGGGTTAAGTGGGAGCGGTGTGTGGCTCCGGGGGGAGCGGTGCCGCGAGGGAGTCGGAGCCGCGGCGGGAGACCGCGCCAGGGTTTTCTGCTTGCCGAGTAAGTACAGCTGTGGGCCGGACCGGACTTCTGCGCCCGGGCGGGTGAAATGGAGTCCCCAGTCCCAGTTTGTGCCGTCGGTCAGCCCGCTTCCTTGAGTTGTTTTCGTCGTGCTCAGCTGAAGATCAGGTGCCAGGACAATTAGCTGGATTTCAACAGGCGCGAGGAGGCGCTCCTCCTTACCTGCTAGGAACCGGGCACTGAGAACATCAGGAATACTGTGAAATTCTGAGCAGCCTGCACACTCTTTGCTCACGAAGAACCTGGAGCACACCCACAGGGCGTGCACCTGTTGAGCTGCCCAGTATAGGCACGCTGTCATTTAACGTTGAAAGCTGGGTACAGGGATAGTCTTCCTTTCACGTGGAGGTTCATATTTGTCAATTACGGGGGGGGGGGGGGATCAGAGACTGTTGGCTTCTTACTGCCCCTTCCCCACCTACTTTTGTTATAAGCCCGGGAGAAGAATCCCAACTCAGACTCCAAATGTGGTCAAAGCCAAGAGAGCTTTTATTAGCGACCCAGCGATTGGCCTGTCCTGCTCAGAGGAGGGAGCAGCCCCGAGCTCTGGGCTCCGGAGGGTTGCTTATATAGTTTTCTTAACCCCTGTTAAGAAATTGGGCTAAGGGTCTGCGAGGAAGCAAGCACCTAGAGAAGCGGATATTCGCAGTTAGCCATTGTGTCCGAGGGATAAACAGTTCTATTTGCACAGTACAATGGTTAACTGCACAATTACAATAGTTAACTCTGGTTGATGTACATCTCCTTCCCCTTTGCCCAGTTCCTGCTATTCTCTTAGAGTTCAGGGGGTAAGGTCTGCCTAATGGAAAATTTTCTTGTGGCAGGTTCCCATGTTCCCCTATTTATTGTCTTCTAGTTTTTCCTTCACACTTTCCCTAATTTTGGCAAGTTCCAGAATGTGTCAGAGGAAGCTGTTCTTTTGCTTTGTCTCTAGAAAACCTTGCTGTACTTGAAAACTGACTTCCACTTGTCCATGTTACTATGTGGAGAATGATGTTTTTAACATAAGCCAGCACAGGTTACTTGCTTTTATGACAAGCAAGTTTTTTGTTTGTTTGTGTGCTTGGCTTCGGTTTATACACAGCAGAAATTTACTTCTCATAGTTCTGGAGGCCCAGAGTCCAAAATCAAGGCTCCAACAGATTCGATGTTTGGTAAAAGCTTGCTTTCTAATTCCCGACTAGCTAGTTTGCACTGCTCTGAAAACTTGTGCGGTCAAGATCTAGAAAAATATTATTGCACTGAATAATTCATTAGAAAGAATTACATCATATCCACTTAAACAGACTTTCTGATTTTCTAGATTGAGATTTAATACTCTTCCTATTATGATTTTGTCATTTAGTCACTTGTAGTCAGTAAAGGACCTGCAACATAACTATAAGAACAGGATGGTGCTGAGTAACCAGGAAGTGCAGGTTTATTGAGGGAAAACCTGCCGGGCTGCCTCCAAGTAAAGCGCAGAAGCTGGTTCGTACAGAGTAAGGATTTTTATTTTGTTTTTTATCCTCACCCGGGGACATTCTTCCAATTTTTGTTTAGATAGAGTGGGAGGGAGAGAGAGGAAGAGAGAGAAACATAGATGTGAAAGGGACACATCTAGTGGCTGCCACCCGCATGACCAACCAGGGCCGGGGACAAACTGCAACCGAGGTACGTGCCCTTAGCAGGAACTGAACCTGGGTCTCTCTGGACCGCAGGCTGACGCTCTAACCGCCCAGCCAAACCGGCCAGGGTGAGACTAAGGGTTTTTAAACATAGGGCAGGGGTGGGTGGTTGCCCCACCAAGGAGTTGCGGTCATCCTTGATTGGTCGGGGCTGGGGTCTTTCCGAGAGTTGTTCTTCTCTTCCAGTGGCTGTTTAGGTTTGGGTGGGGGTTTCAGGATACTGTTCCGCCTGGCCAGAGTGATAAGCTTTGGTTTCCTGGAATAAGGGGCTTGGGGCGAGGTTAAACAATAGGAGGCTGGGGGTAGTAATATGGAAGTTAAAGTTAACAATAACCATTTGCAAGACAAATGGGGACGAACATTCAAGATAGATTGGTTAAATCACAGGAAAGCTATTGAAATGTAAAAGTTAAGCATCTGAATGGACTAATTACACTGAATTAAGCTTTTGTGATTTATGCCGCCTTAGTTTACCCTTCCATTCATTTTTTACAAATGTTGAATCTGACCCTAATCAAATTAGTCTACTTAATTCTCAGTCACACAGACCACATCCTAAGACTGACTTCTGCTTCAACAGAAATGTATGAACAATGTCTTTCTGGAAATGCTTTGCTTACCTTATTCACCCTTGTTCTTTACCTCAGCCTCCAATTCCACTGTACTTCTCTGCTACTTTGTATCTTTAATTCTGGTATGAAAATATTGCACCATCTCTGCATCTTTGCCTGTGCTATCATGTAGTTCTCTTACAGTAGGTGTGTATAGATGTGTTTTATTTGATGTAATCAAATTATTTTAAGATGTTTTCATTGATTTTTTTTTTTTTTTTTTTAGGGAGAAAGGGGGAGAGAGAGAGAGAGAGAGAAACATCAATCAGCGAGAGAGATACATCAGTCTGCTGCCTCCTTCACACCTCCTTCCAGGGATCAAGCCCACAACCCAGGCATGTGCCCTGACCAGGAATCAAACTGGGACCTCTCAGTCCATGGGATGATGTTCAATCCACTGAGCCACACTGGCTGGGCTTGATGTAATCAAATTTTAAGTAATATATTGGATAGTTGTTAAAAATGAAAATAAACTTTATAACTTTAAATGCATATCGTAAGAACGAGGTGGTGCTGAGTAACCAGAAGAGTGCAGGTTTATTTAGGGAAAGACCTGCCGGGCTACCTCTAAGGAGAAAATAGTAACTGGCTCATCCAGACTAAGGATTTTTAAACTTAGGGCTGGAGTGGGTGATCGTTCATCTGAGGAGTCATGATCATCCTTGATTCGTCAGGGCTGGGGTCTCCTGAGTTCTTGATTGGTTGGGGCTGGGGTCTCCTGAAACTTGTTTTTCTTCTTGAGCGACCATTTGCAGTTTTGGGTGGGTTAGGGTAGTTCCATCATTTTGTTCCGCCTGACTGGAGTGATGGGTTTTGGTTTTCTAGAATGAGAGGCTTAGGGCAAGGTTAAATGATAAGAGGCTTGGGGCATCAATATTGAAAGAAAGATTTAAGAGGCTTGGGGCAGTAATATGGAAGTTAGAGCTAACATTTCCTGACTCTTAGTTAATATAAGTTGAAAAAAAGTTTGTGTTGATTGGAACTTTGGGTTGACCCCTAGGGAGGGCCTCTCAGGCAAGAGTGTTCTTCAGTAGCTACTTCCTGCTGTTCTCCCTATGGGTTGCTCTTCCTGGGTGGTCACCCTGGGGTAGTGGGGTATAAGTTTGGAGTAGTAGTGGGTGGTGGGCAACCCTGGCGAGCTTGGTCACCCATGCATGTAGAAATTTCAGAAAACATGGGAGAAGCAGTAAGAGGAGAGAAATTACTATTAGTGGAGTTATAAGTGGGAGTAGGATGTTAAAGAGGGGGTTTGACCACCATTGGCTTAGTGGTGATGCTTCCTCGGGCCTGCGATTGCAGAGCCTCTCCTGGAGTTTTTGGAGAGAGTTAATATTTTCCTCTACCATACCCGATTCATTGATATAGTAGCAGCATTTTTCTTGGAGGAAAAGGCAGGTACCTCCTTTCTCGGTAGTGAGAAGGTCCAGGGCCCATCAGTTTTGGAGGGCAACCTCTGCTAGGGAGGTGAGTTGTCATTGTACAGAGGCTAGGGAGGCAGCCGAGTTCTCGAAACTTCTTTCTAGATCCGCCTGAATTTGTTCAGTCATTTTAAGGCTGTAGCCAAGTCTAGCTCCCCTGATTCCTAGGGTGGCTATGGAGGAGAAGAAAGAGAGGCCTACAAGAAAAGGGAGAAAGATGGCCCACCTCTGGCAGAGAGTTTGAAGGATTCCAGCTACCTCATCCTCAGTGTAATATAGAAGCTGTGGGGCAAGAATTGCCAGGATACATGGGCTTGGAGAGGTGGTGTCGATGTGGTTGGTTAGAGTGTGGTTACACCAAAAGAAAGTTCCCCGAGGACTTGTAAAGTCAGGTAATTTGATGAGTTTGATTGCATGTCGGGTGGGAGATGTCTTTATAGTAGCATAGATTATAGGCATTATTTGGGGTGTATAAGGGCACGTGGTCTAGGGAAAATGAGGAGGCGGGGTGGGTTTTAGAAATGTTAAGAGGGTATGAAAGTGGGATTGTAGCCATTGGTGGTTGATCCAGGAAAGCATAAAGGAAGCATTGAGAGGGCTCAACTTCCTGGGTTAGGTTTAGAATTTGGAAAGAGAGAGATGTTTTTGAGATTAATTGAGATGGAGGTATGGTGTGTCGCTATGGAAGGCTGACTAGTGTCCCAAACTTGGGGATTAACAATGGAGGGGGGTATGGGAAAGGAAGTGGAGGGATAAGGGGGTATGGCTGTCATCCAGCAAGCAGAATATTCTGATATTTTGAGAAACGGTTGTAGGTCTCTTTGGAAGGAAGAGTTGTAGGGTAGTATGGAATTTGCTTAAGATATCCCATCCTAGGAGATGGGTGGGACATTAGGGCATGACTAAGAATTGATGTGTAAATGAAGTTCCTTCTAAGATACAAGTTACAGGAGGGGTAATAAGGGGGCAGGAGCGCTGACCTGAGACTCTCACTACAAAAGTTTGAGAAGAGCTGAGAGGGCCATTAAATTCCAGGAGGGTGGAAAAGGTAGCCCCAGTGGCTATGAGGAAGGAGATTTCCTTACCTGCTATGCGAAGGTTTACCCTGGGCTCACTGTTGGTGATGTGTACTGGGGCTGGTGTCCCAGGGCCTCCTCAGTCCTCTGCCACCAGTCCCAGAAAGTCTGTTACTGTCCTAGGTGGGGTGTTGTTGGGGACAGTCGACCCAATGCCCTTTGGCGCTCAGGGCAATCAATTCCTCAGTGGCCCTCGCAGTGAAAGTATGGGCAGGGCCCCTGTTGGGGGGGTGGGGGGGGGTTGGGGCACTGTCTCACCCAGTGGCCCGTTTGTTTGCATTTGAAGCAGGGGCCAGGAGGATTTGATTAAGGAGAGCCTCAGCCCGTCAGACTAGTATTCCCTTGAAGGGCCTTCGCTAGCATAAGGTAGTTCTCCTGTTGTCTTTTCTGTTGCTCTTCCCTCTCCGTTTCCTCCCGGTTGTTAAAGACCTTAAAGACAATATGTAAGAGCTCTCTCTGAGGTGTCTTGGGCCTGTCCTCAAGTTTCTTGAGTTTGTGTCTAATGTCAGGGGCAGATTAGGAGATGAAATGAGAGTGGAGGAGGGTAGTCCCAGCTGGGGAGGTGGGGTCGATACGAGTGTATCTATGAAAGGCCGGGGAGAGTCGTTCTAGGAATTCTCTCGGATTTTCTTGGAGCCTTTGAATGATTTCTTTGATTTTGTCATAATTGATGGCCTTATTGGCTAGTTTTTCTAAGGCCTGAAGAAGGTAGTCTATAAGACAGTCACGTTCCCTAGATTAGCATGGCCAATTTGATAGTTCCAATTTGGGTCATTGGGGGGAACTGCTTCTTCCCCTAGAGGTTTTTGTCCCGGGCATGTGCCTCATCTGCTACTTGCTGGGCGGTCGCCCACACCCGACACTTATCATGTGCAGAGAGGGAGGAAGTAAGGATGACAGAAAGATAGTGCCAGGTAAGATCATGGGATTGAGTGAGGTATCGGAACTCCTTGATGTAGGTGCCAGGATCAGAGGAAAAGGAGCCAAGGCAGCGTTCAATTTGGGATAAATCAGAGAGAGAGAAGGGGATGGCTACACGCAATATTCACTCGGTTCCAGCTACTTCCCAGAGCGTATATAAACCAGTCTGGGGAGGTTTACGTGGGCGGAGAAAGGGGGGTAATGCGGGGGAAGGAAGGCGTGTCTGGTGGAGGAGAAGAGGCATTCAGATGAGGTGGAGGCAGAGCGGCAATGGAAGAAGGGGGTGTGTCTGGGGCAGGGGGAGGGAAAGGAGAAAGGGGTGTGGCCGAGTGGTCTTGAGGGTCAAAAGAATCTGTAGAAGAGAGAGGGGGATTGGGGATTGGGCTAGAAGGACTTGGTGGGTGAAGTGGATAGAACAAAGGGAAGGGTGAGAGCAGAGAAAGAAGAAAGCCTGCACGTAAGGAATTTCTGAGGCCTTGCCTGTCCGGTGGCAGAAATTGTCTAAGTCCCTCAGGATATTGAAGTCAAGAGGGTCATCTTCTGGCCATTGAGAATTATTGTCGAGTTTGTATTGGGGCCAGGCTGTATTGCAGAGGAATACGAGTTTGCGTGGCCTCAAATCAGAGAGGCCAAGGTTTTTTAGGTTTTTCAGTAGGTAGCCAAGGGGGCTTGAACGAGGCGGTTTCGATTGAGACCACCCCATTTCGTAGAGAGGCAATGACAGAAGAGGGCGTCCCCATCTCCAATCAAGGCCTCGGGAGGACAAGCCTGTAGGAAGGGCAAATCAAGAAGAAGTCGTCACCCCGACTTGAATGCCCGAGAGTAGCGAGAGACCCGACTAGGTACCTAGATTTTGAGACGAGAGCGAGACGAGCGGGCCACTCGATAGACAGGGGTGAGTCAAAATCAAAACCATGCGTAGGTGGAAATTAAGGGAGAACTTCGCGATGAGAGTGAAATGACAGGCAGGCCGCTCGGTGAATTTCGAGACGAGAACAAGATGGGTGGGCCATCCAGTAGCAAATGTAGGTGGAAGAATAAGGGAGAAGAGGGAAGGAGAGAAAGAGTGTTGAGAAAGGGAGAGTGAGGGTGCCTAAAATTTGGAAGGCCACCCGGAGAGGGGAGGGAGAAATTTCTTACCTTCTGGTTCAGCAGATAGGAGGAGGTCTGGGACGGGTTGGAGCCGGCCAGTCAACCCAAACCACAGTCCACCCAGAATCTGGGAGTTAGCCCAGGCGAGCTGCCGCAGCCCACTGCTTCCCAGGTAGTAAATGTGGTCTGTGCTGGGGATGTCCAGGCTACCAAGCTTCTGTCCCGGGTTTTGGCACCAAAATGTAAGAATGAGGAGGTGCTGAGTAACCAGAAGAATGCAGGTTTATTGAGGGAAAGACCTGCCAGGCTACCTCTAAGGAGAAAATAGCAACCGGCTCATCCAGACTAAGGATTTTTAAACTTAGGGCTGGGGTGTGGGGTCTCCCGAGTTCTTGATTGGTCAGGGCTGGGGTCTCCTGAAACTTGTTTTTCTTGAGCGACCGTTTGCAGTTTTGCGTGGGTTAGGGTTTTTTTGTCATCCTGTTCCACCTGACTGGAGTGATGGGTTTTGGTTTCCTGGAATGAGAGGCTTTAGAGCAAGGTTAAATGATAAGAGGCTTGGGGCATCAATATTGAATGTAAAAGATTTAAGAGGCTTGGGGCAGTAATATGGAAGTTAGAGCTAACACATATGAGTATTCTAATTAAAATGAGTGAGATTATATTAAATATAAAATACAGTGTCATATTCTAATTCTGTTTCATATTTTTACATTATTTAAATACTTATTCTGTTCTCTGAGGCTTTATTAATCCTCACCCCCCCCCACCTTTAAAATGTATTACTATATATTACTATATACTCAGATAACTTCTTATCCCTCTTCAGCTTTACCAGTCTGAGTAGGAGAGAAAGACTGTAGTTAAGCAATAACTAGGAGAAATAACCACTATTCCCTGGGTGGGGCAGATATAATTTGAATTTCTAAAGATTAAGGGATATTTATATAGATTTTTCTAAACTTATTAGTTAAATAGAGATGTTAGAGGTGATCTCTGTGCCCTAGGTTCTTGTCTTGCTTGTAGGAAAGAATTCAAACAAGACAACAAATAGCAGCAAAAGCAGGCAAGAGTGTTATTTGCAGAAAAGTAATGTACTCAGATATAGTCTGAACAGGTGACTCAGCTGGCCGAAACCAAACTAAGTGCCCCACTTACCTTGTAGTTCAGAGGATTTATACCCCTAGGCAGGAACCACCACCAGGCAAGAACTATTAAGCAAAAATATATATCTCCTTAAGCTTCAAGGCAGCCCTACCCAGGTACTGTGCTGTCCTATCAGTTATACCACATCCTGGAGGAGGTTTTAAGTCTGCCTCTCCATTATTCTTCGGTCTGCTGTGGTTTTTTCTTTTGTAGTCTGTTTGTTTTTTGTTCTGGTTTGTCTTGTCTCTCACATGTTCCCCCATAACCTAACTACCTCTCCCAGTTTATGTCTATCTAGTTATGCCTACTCTAACAGAGACATTGTATGTATCTACTAAATGTGGTACCATTAAAATCAAAGGAAAAAAAAAAAAACACAAGATAAAACATTTTTTTTAAAAAAAGTAAGTAAATGTGGTACCATTAATATACCTTTGAGGCTCTACTGTATATAGTGTTGCTGATATGAAATAGCTTATGTATGGGGTGGCTATGGCTAAAATTGCTGAGCCCTTTTCTGATACATTTTATTAAGGAAAGAATAACCCCTGGCTGGTTTTCCAGAGGTTTATTTTTATGTCAAGTGGTCATTTAAGCAGCATTTAATAAAACTATATGAAAGGCATCTTGCTTAGGCTATAAAAATAAGACCTCTCTGTTCTTAAAACTCGTGACTAAAATATACATGTTTGTGATGGGAAATTCAAGTTAGTTCTCTTGGAGAAAGACTTTCTTGAAGAGGTGATCTTTAAACCTGACCTTGAAGGATTGGGAAAAAAGGGGAAATGTTGATATATGGCAGTTCTGATGAGTTTGAAAAGTGAAGGATAGGTTTATAGGAAATTAGGAGATAAATTTGATAGCTGAGGAGAAACAAAAGATCTTATAAGAAATATAATAGTCATGATAATCTAATTATATAGAGAATATTTGCCTATAACAATTTAAGTATTGATTTAACCACAAATGTGATGGAAAAGAGTATAGGGTGTAGAAAGAGCTAAATCCTCATCTATATATAGGAACATGATAGATAATGGCTAAAATTTGCAACTAAAAAAATATGAGTGTGAACATTAGTTAAAAATACTGAGATTTAGCCCTGGCTGGATGGCTCTATTGTTTGGAATGTCATCCATACACCAAAGGTTGCAAATTCAATTCCCTGTCAGCACATACCTAGGTTTCGGGTTCCATTCCTATTGGGGCATGAATAGGAGGCAACCTGTCCATGTTTCTTTCTGTCTGTCTGTCCCTCCCTCTCTCTCTCTCTTCCCCTCTCTAAAAATCAATGAGAACATGTCCTTGGGCAAGGATTAAGGGAATGGGGGCACAGATTTAAAAACAAATTGTTTTAATTATTTAAAAGTGATTGTGACTAGGCATTAAAGAGTGCCAGCAAGCAACTACTTTATTTAATTATGGGCATTTTATACTGCTTTATTTTATGTTAATTGGTAAACATTTTTTGAAATAAAGGCAATACGCTACTAGCACTTAGAAGAGGCTGATGCTACTGGTCCATAGACCACTGTAAGGATTGTATCATACTCATTATGACACACTGGTCAAGTTTTGTCTCTGTTGACCACTGTGTACCTACCCTTTAAGATAAACCCTATCTCTTAATACCTTAACTGAGTTGTACTTGGGTATTGAGACATCTTTGAGTCTTAAGATTGTGGGTTCAAATATTGAACTGTTTCCTTGAGTAAGTTAATATAACCTATCTTAGATTCAGGTTTTCACTTTTTAGAATAAGTAACCATTAAAAAAATTTAGTTCAGTGGATTTCAGAAAAATACAACAAGAATTGCTCTTTATTTAGTGTTTATAATGTATTAAGATACTATGTGAGCAAGAACCATTATAGAAATGTAGACATTTCACAATGAGGAAAACCCATCCACCACCAGGAAGAGAATAAACTCAATCATATACTCCTAGCTTCAAACTATATAAGGAAAAAAAAACAGTGATTGAGTTAAAAGAAGTAGACAAATCTGCGGTCATCGTGGGTCACCCTTAACATTTCTGCTTAATAACTGGAAGATTGTGAAGAGCACAACTAAGAAATTTGAACTAGTTGTCATCAACATACACTGCATGCATGCTAGAATACATGTTCTGTTCAAGTACATAGAGCTTTTGGAAAAATTGACCATGAAGCTAGCCTCAACAAATATTACAGGATTGACTTCATTCGTAGGATATTCTGACTACAGTGGAATCCGGCTAATTTTCAGCAACAAAAATATAACTAGGAAATCTGCAATTACCTGGAAATTAATATATTTCTAAATAACCTACAGATGACAGAAGAAATTATAGTGAAAATTCAAAAATGTTTTGAACCATAGTACTTACAGTAGAGTTTATCAAAATTTGTGAGATTCAACTACAGAAGGACTTAGAGGAAGATTTATAGCTTTAAATGCAAAATTAGAAAAAGGACTTAAAATTAAACATCTGAGTTTTCATCTCAAGCTGGAAGAAGAGCAACAAATCAAACCCAATGAAAATGGAATTATAATAGTAACAGGGAATGATGAAAGGGAATACTACACGCAACAGAAAGTAAGCAAAGCCAGAAGTCAGTGCTTAGAAAGTATTTGATTAAATGGGTAAATTCATAGTAATCAAAAAAAAAAAAAAAAGGAAAAAATGAATCAAGAATAAAAAGAGAACACTGGATCTTGCATATATTACAAATATTATTTGAGAATATTTGAAAACATAAATTAGAAATCCTGTTGAAAATGTTGATATTGTGTTGAAATAAACAACTAAAATGAACAAAAAACAATATAGAACATATCCTGTATCTATTTTGAAAAATTAAATCATAATTGAAGACCTTTGTCACTAAATGAACTCCAAACCCAGATGGCATTATGGTGAATGCCATTAAGGAAGAATAATACTATCTGCAAACACAAACTCTTTGTGGAGGATAGAAAAAGACTTTTCTAGTTTGTTTTATGAGGCCAGCATAACCTTGATATCAAAACTTGATAAAGGAATTTTACAGACTCATCTTTTTTGTAACATCTATACAAAAACCCTAAGCAATGTTACCAAAATGAATTCAGGAACATGGAAAATAAGAAAAGGCATATCATGGCTCAATGAGGTTTATTCCAGGAATAAGCTAGATTTTGTATTTTAAAATAATAATCAATGTGATACAAATTGAAAAAATGAGATTACACTCATGAGTTGCTTGATAGTAGGATACATTCTGACAAGTGCATCCTTAGGTGATTTTTGATTGTGCATACATCTTGGAATGCACATAGAAAAGCCTAGATGGTATAGCCTACTATACACCAAGGCTGTATGGTATAGCCTGTTGCTCCTAGGCTACAAACCTGTATAGTATGATACTGTACTAAATATTCTAGACAAGTATAACACAATGATAAGTACAATAAAACCTCAATATAATAGACTAATTTGGGCAAGAAGGTATCTATTAAAGCCAAAAGTCCATACATAATAGAGTAGGTTTTCTGAATGCGTATTTTATTTTATTTACAGTGTGTATACTTTTTTCCTCCAATTTTTATTTTTATTTTTGTTACAGATATTTCTCCCCCCACCCCAGGACCCCTCTTTCTTATCCTGCCCTCCCACCCCCCAGCATTGTTGTCTATGTCCATTGGTTATGCATACATGCATATAAGTTCTTTGGTTTATCTCATATATCCCTCCCGCCCCCATACTCAGAGGTTTGTCAGTCTGAACCATATTCCTTTCTATGCCTCTGGGTCTATTTTGTTCATCAACCCACCTTGTTCATTATATTCTACAAATAAGTGAGATCATGTGGTATTTGTCTTATCTCTGATTGGCTTATTTCGCTTAGCATTATACTCTCGAGGTCCCTCCATGTTGTCTCAAAGGATAAGAGATCATTCTTACAACTGCATAATATTCCGTTGCATATATGTACCATAGCTTTTTTATCCACTCATCTGTTGATGGACACTTGGGCTGTTTCCAGATCTTAGCAATTGTAAATAGTGCTGCTATGAGCATAGGGGTACATATATTCTTTCTGATTGGTGTTTCAGGCTTCTTAGGATATATTCCTAGAAGTGGGAACACTGGGTCATTTGGCAATTCAATTTTTAATTTTTTTGAGGAAACACCATAGTGTTTTCCATAGTGGCTGCACCAGTCTGCATTCCCACCAGCAGTGTACTAGAGTCCGCATTTCTCCATACCCTCACCAGCATTTGTTGTTTGATGATTTGTTTATGACGGCCATTCTGGCAGGTGTGCGGTGATACCTCATTGTTTTAATTTGCATCTCTCTGATGATTAGTAACACTGCGCATTTCTTCATATGTCTCTTGGCCATTTGTATGTCCTGTTTGGAGAGGTGTCTAGGTCCTCTACCCATTTTTTAATTGGGTTATTTGTCTTCCTTTTGTTGAGTTGTAGGAGCACTGTATATATTTTGGAAATTAACCCCTTATCTGATGTATCATTGTTAATTATGCTCTCCCATACACTGGATTTCCCTTCCATTTTGGTAGTTGTTTCTTCTGCTGTGCAGAAACTTTTTAGTTTGATTTAGTCCCATGTGTGTGTTTTTTCCTTTGTTTCTGTTTCCTTGAGTGATGTATCAGTGAAAATTATGTTGCGTATGATGTCTGAAATTTTGTTGCCTACGTTTTCTTCTAGGATTTTTATGGATTCATGACTCACATTTAAGTCTTGTGCATTTTGAATTTATTCCTGTATATGGTGTAAGTTGATGATCTAGTTTCATTATTTTGCGTGTAGCTATCTAATTTTCCCAAAACTGTTTATTAAAGAGGCTGTCTTTACTCCATTGTATGCTCTTGCCATTTTTGTGAAATATTAATTGAACATAATATTTTGGGTCAATTTCTGGGTTCTGGGTTCCATTCCATTGATTTATATGCCTGTTCTTGTGCCACTACCAGGCTGTTTTTATTACAGTAGCTTTGTAGTATAACCTGATATTTGGTATTGTGATCCCACCTTCTTTGTCCTTCTTTTTCAAGATTGCTGTGGCTATTCGGGGTCTTTTTTGGTTCCATATGAACTTTTGAAGTATTTGTTCTAGTTCTGTGAAATGTGTCATTGGTATTTTGATGGGGATTGCATTGAATCAATAGATTGCTTTTGGTAATATGGACATTTTCATGATGTTCATTCTTCTAATCCACGAACAAGGTATGTGCTTCCACTTTTTTATATCTTCCTCTATTTCTTTTTTCAATGTTCTATAGTTTTCTGCAAATAGGTCCTTTACTTCTTTGGTTAAGTTTATTCCTAGGTATCTTAAATTTTTTTGCCACAATGGTAAATGGAATTGCTTTCTTAGTTTCTCTTTCTGTGAGTTCACTATTGGTGTATAAGAATGCCATTGATATCTTGATGTTTATTTTGTATTGTGCTACCTTGCCGAATTCGTTTATTAAATCTAGCAGATTTTTGATGGAGTCTTTAGAGTTTTCTGTGTAAAATAATATGTCATCTGTGAATAATGATGGTTTCATTTCTTCCTTTCCAATTTTGATCTCTTTTATTTTTTCTTCATGTCTGATTGCTGTGGCTAAGACTTCCAGTACTATGTTAAATAAAAGTGGTGAAAGTGGGCATCCCTGTCTTATTCCTGTTATTAAGAGAAATGCTTTTAGTTTTTGTCCATTAAGTATGATGTTGGCTGTAGGTTTTTCATATATGCCTTTATTATGTTGATATATAATCCCTCTATTCCCACACTGCTAAGCATTTTTATCAGAAATGGGTTCTGGAGTTTGTCAAATGCTTTTTCAGCATCTATTGATATGATCATATGGTTTTTATCTTTTTGTTTATGTTGTGTATCACATTTATTGATCTGCGAATATTGTACCAGCCTTGCATCCCTAGGATGAATCTCACTTGGTCATAGTCAATAATTTTTTTTGATGTATTGCTGGATCTGATTTGCAAGTATTTTGTTCAGGATTTTGGCATCTGTGTTCATCAGGGATATTGGCCTGTAGTTTTATATCTTTGTAGTGTTTTTTTTCTGGTTTTGGAATTAGAATTATGCTGGCCTCATAAAACAAGTTTGGAAGTCTTCCTTCTTCTTGAATTTTTGGAATAGTTTGAGGAGAATGGGTGTTAGTTCTTCTTTGAATGTTTGGTAAAACTCCCCCGTGAAGCCATCTGAGCCTGGGCTTTTGTTTCCTGGGATAGTCTTGAGTACATCTTCTATTTCCTTAGTCATTATTGGTCTGTTCAAGTTTTC
Source organism: Molossus molossus (assembly GCF_014108415.1). Classification (NCBI taxonomy): domain Eukaryota; kingdom Metazoa; phylum Chordata; class Mammalia; order Chiroptera; family Molossidae; genus Molossus; species Molossus molossus. The sequence goes on along the minus strand of NW_023425366.1, from coordinate 112,237,960 downwards.
TATCTCTTCCTGGTTCAGTTTTGAGAGACTAGGTGTTTCTAGAAATTTGTCCATTTCGTTTAGAATGCCCAATTTCTTGCCATATAATATATTATAGTATTTGTTAACAATCCTTTGTATTTCTGTGCTGTCAGTTGTTACTTCTCTTTCATTTCTGATTTTATGTATTTGGGTTCTCTCTCTGTTTCTTGGTGCATCTAGCAAGGGGTCCATCAATATTGTTTATCTTTTCGAAAAACCAGCTCTTTGTTTCATTGATTATGTTGATATATAATCCCTCAATTGTTTTTTTGGTCTCCATGAATTCTTTTTTGGTCTCCATGTCATTTATTACTACTCTAATCTTTACTATTTCCTTTCTTCTACTTGCTCTGGGTTTTTCTTTTTGTTTGCTTTCCAGTTCTTTAAGTTGTGAGGTTAGATAGTCAATTAGAAATTTTTCTTGTTTCTTAAGGTAGGCCTGTAGTGCTATGAACTTCCCTCTCAGAACTGCTTTCGCTGCATCCCATAGATTTTGTGTTGTGTGTTCATTTTCATTGGTTTCCAGGAATTTTTTAATTTCTTCCTTGATCTCTTTGGTAGCCCATTTGTTGTTTAATAACATGCTATTTAGCTTCCATGTGTTCAAATGTCTGTGCATGTTCTCGTTGCAATTGATTTCTAGTTTCATGCCATTGTGATCTCAGAAGATACTTTTAACAGTCCTTTTAACATTTCTTGCAGTACTGGTATATTCTCTTAGCTTTTTTTTTATTTATTTCTGGGAAGCTCTTTATTTCACCTTCTATTTTGAATGATGGCCTTGCTGCATAAAGCATTCTTGGATTCAGATCCTTGTTTTGCATGACCTTGATTACTTCATGCCATTCCCTTCTGGCCTGTAGTGTTTCTGTTGAGAAGTCAGATGATAGTCTTATGGGGGTTCCTTTGTAGGTAACCTGTTGCTTATCTCTTGCTGCCTTTAGGATTCTCTCTTTGTCTTTAATTTTTGGCATTTTGATTACTATGTGTCTTGGTGTGGGCCTGTTTGGGTTCTTCTTACTTGGGGCTCTTTGTGCTTCTTGAACTTGAATGCCTTCTTCCTTCACCAAATTAGGGAAGTTTTCTGTCACTATTTCTTCAAATATATTCTCTAACCCTTGCTTATTTTCTTCTTCTTCGGGGACTCCTATGATGCAAATATTATTACGTTTCTAGTTGTCCCACAGTTCTCTTAGGCTGTCTTCCTGTTTTTTCCTTTTGGTTTTCTGATTGGTTGATTTTTTTTTTTCTACCCTGTCTTCTAATTCACTGATCTGGTCCTCAGCTTTCTCTACTCTGCTGGTTATTTCTTTCAGTGTGTTCTTTATTTCTGCTATGTCATTCTTCATTTCCACTTGGTTGGTTTTTAATGTTTCTATATCTTTACTCATGATGTTGATGTCTTTACTCATGCTGTTGAGCTTCCTCAAGATTATGTTGATGTCTTTACTCATGCTGTTGAGCTTCCTCAAGATTATGGCTCTGAACTCTACCTCTGATAACTTCTTAACTGCATTTCATTTATCTCATCTTCCATAGAGTTCTCCTGTTCTTTCATTTGGGATTTGTTTCTTTGTTTCACCATTTTGGCTATCTCAGTGTGTTTTGGAACATGCCAAATTTTTCCTGTCGGTGTTGGTGTTCTGCCGGTTGTGGTTCCCTCTACTGGGTTTGGATGAGTGTGGGAGGATCCCCGTTCAACACCACTGTCAAGCCTTACTTTTCTGGGTAGATTTTCAAGCCCAGGAAAGATTCAGTTATCCTCTAGCCTGTTGCCTAGAGGCTATTAGTCTCAGTTATTTGATGAGCCTTGGGTTGTAGCCCTCAGCTGAATGAAAAACTCCCTCAGGTGTTCAGCTTAAGAAGATTTTCAGAGGGTAGGGCAGGTGCTGATTGTTAATGAGCTCCAGTTTTCATTTCTCTTGCCCACCTGCATTGGGTTAAATCTCCAAAGGAGGGGCTGCTACTTCTTCCTAGAGCTCCTGGAAAGGAGCAAGATGGACACCGTTGTGTGTGGACTTGACTCAGCAGAAACTCTGAGTGCCCTCCAAATCCCGAGAGTCCCCACAGAGTTCCAGTTCAGTCAGCCCTCCCTCTGCCAGAGCCTGAGGTGAGTGGCTATAGATAATTTAGTGCTCTGTTCCAGCCCTCTGGGCCATGGAGCTGGCTTGGGATTTTAACCCTGAGGGAGCTGCTCACAGCTAAAACAGCTACTGTCCATCGGCTCCCAGACTGCCCTCTCACGCCTCTACAGACCTACCAGGCTTGATTCACTGTCCTTTTTTCCTGTTCCTGGTTTTATGGTCCTCTCCAGCTGCTTTTCTGTTGCTTTTTCCTGACGATTTGTCTTTATTTTAGTTGTAATTCCAGTTTGGTCCTGGAAGATGGTCTGTGTAGCTTCCATTTATTCTACAGCCATTTTTGACTCCTCCTGAATTTGTATTTTAAAATGACATGATTAGCCCTGGCCAGTGTGTCTCAGTTGGTTGAGCATAATCCTATGCACTGAAAGGTGGCCAGCTCAATTTCCAGGGGTCACATAACCACCACGTTTTGGGTTTGATCCTCATTCAGGGTGCATATGGGAGGCACCCAATTAATGCTTCTATTTCACTTTGATGTTTCTCTCTCTCCCTCTTCCTTCCTCTCTTTCTAACATCAATAAAAACATTTTTTTTAATGGACATACTAGTTCCTCCCTAAATTGATCTACAGATTCCCTTTCAGAGTCCCACCTGGCTTCTTTACGTAAATTGTTAATCTGATATTAAAATTGATATAGATTTTCAAGAAAGTCAGAATAGCCAAAATGGTCTTAGAAATGAAGGACAAGCTGGAGGATTCAAACATCCTGAATTCAAAACCTATAAGAAAGCTACAGTAATCAAGAATGTGGTACTGGCTTAAGCTCAGGCCTATATATATATCAATGGGATGAAATTGAGAATGCAGAAATAAACCGTCACATTTATAGTCAATTGGCTTTTAACAAGATTTCCAAAGCAATTCAATGGGTGAAGGAATGGCCTTTTCAAATGGTGCTGGAACAATTGTATGTCTACATGCAAAAGAACGCCATCAAGAAATTCAGGTCCTGGCCAAGTAGCTAAGTTAGAATGTCATCCTGATAGATCAAGGTGGTAGGTTTGTTCCCATTCAGGGCATATGAAAGAAGCAACCAATGAATGTTTAAGTAAGTGGAATAATAAATTGATGTCTCGCCCTGGCTGGTTTGGCTCAGCGGTAGAGTGTCAGCCTGAGGTCCAGAGAGACCCGGGATTGGTTCCCGCTAAGGGCATATACCTAGATTGCAGTTTGTCCCTGGCCCTGGTTGGGTTGTGCGGGTGGCAGCCATTTGATGTGTCCCTTTCACGTCGATGTTTCTCTCTCTCTCTCTTTCTCTCCCTCCCACTCTTATCTGAACAAAAAAAAAACAAAAAAATATCCTCGGGTGAGGATAAAAAAATAAATAAAAATAAATAAATTGATGTCTCTCTCTCTCTCTCCCCCCCTCCCCCTCTCCCTCACCCTCTCCCTCCCTCTCTGTAAAAGTCAATTTTAAAAAGTAGAAAGAGCCCTGGGTGGTGTTGCTTAGTGGCTAGAGTGTCGACCCACACAGTGAAGGGTTTCGGGTTTGATTCCCGGTCAAAGGTATGTATCTGGGTTGCAGATTCCATCCCGGGCCCTGTCAGGGCATGTGTGGGAGGCAACCAATCAATGTTACTCACATTGCTGTTTCTTTCTCTCTGTCTCCCTCCCCCCATCCTTCCCTTCCTTCTACTCTCTCTCAAAATTATTGGATAAAATATCCTCAGGTGAGGATTAACAAAAAAAAAAGAAAGGCCCTGGCCAGTTTGGTTCAGCTGTTAGAGCGTCAGCCTGAGGACCAGAGTCAAGGATTCAATTCCAGTCAAGGGCATGTACCTTGGTTGCGGTTTGATCCCCAGCCCTGGTCAGGGGTTGTGTGGGAGAACCAATCTATGTGTCTCTCTCACATCGATGTGTCTCTCTCCCTCCCTCTCTCTCTGCCCCCCTCCCCACTCTATCTTAAGATAAATGGAAAAATACCCTTGGGTAAGGATTTTTTAAAAAGAAAGAAATTGAAAAGACACCCACCAAATATGATTCAAAGTATGCAAATCAGCCCTGGTGGGTGTGACTCAGTTGGTTGGGCATTTTCCCATGCACCAAAAGGTTCCTGGTTCAATTCCAGTCAGGGCACATGCTGGAGTTGTGGGTTCAATTCCTAGTAGGGAACGTGGAGGAGGCAGCCAGTTGATGTTTCACTCTCATCAATGTTTCTCTGTCTCTCTCCTTTCCTCTCTCCTGAAATCAATAAGAAAAAACTTTTTTAAAAAAATTAAAATATAGAAATAAAAGTTTGTAAATCATATGAGATAAGGGACTTAAATCTACAATATATAAAACACTCTTAGAAGTCAATTATAAAAAGACATATAACCCAGTTTTAAAATGGGCAGATGATTTGTAGACATCTCTCCAAAGAAGATATACAAGTGTCCAGTAAGCACAAATAAAAATACTCAACATCATTAGCCATGAGGGACATGCATCACTCACACCAACATGGCTTATACTAAAAGAATGAGCGTTGATGAAGAGGTATTAAAATTGGATTTCTTATACACTTCTAGTGTGAATTTAAATTGGTCTAGACCCTTTAGAAAACAATCTGTTCCTCAAAAGGTTAAATATAGGGTTACTGTATGATTCAGCAGTTCCATCCTTAGGCTCATACTCGAGAAGTAATGTATGTCCACTCTCCCTGGCCAGTGTTGCTCAGTGGTTAGAGGGTCGGCCCAAGAACCGAAAGGTTATGGGCTTGATTCCTGGTGAAGGGCGTGTACCTGGGTTGCAGGTTCGATCTACAGCCATGGGCGCATGTGGGAAGCAATCAATTGATGTGTCTCTCTCACGTTGATGTGTCTCCCTCTCTCTCTTCTCCATCCCTTGTTCCCTCTCCCTCTCCCTTGCTTCCTCCTCCCTTTTTCTTTCCACTCTCTCTAAAAATCAATGTTAAAAATACCCTCTGGTGAGTAAAAACATATGTTCGCAAAAAAATATATACATCAATGTTTATAGCAGCATTATTCATAATAGGTATATTTGGTTTTATAACAGAATGTTAACCCTAAAGTTATTCTTGAAAGTATAATGTAAAAGTAAGCCAAAATCTGGGATTAAAAAATTCTAAATTCAATGAAAAAAGACACTAAAAGGGGGTAATGAGAGGAAGAAAAATTTTTTTTAGATACTCAAATAATATTGTTTTATGCTCAACCTCAGTGGTTAATGAAATGTTGTCTGAAGAATGCTTTTAGAAAATCTCTAAATATACTAGAATCCATGGAATTGTAAAGCATATATAGACCTTAAAAATAAAAAGGATATTTAATATTAAAGTTATATGGAGCTAACCTAAATAACAAAAATAAAACAAAACAGCAACAGAGTTATAAAAGTCAGAAAGCATAACACCAAATTTCAATTCAATCTTTAATATGCTGTTTACAATAAATATAATCGGATTAAATTCTATTCAAAGAGATTCCTTAGGTTATTTATTTATTGTTAATCCTTACCTGAGGATATTTTTCAACTGATTTTTTTTTGGAAAGAGTGGAAGGGGGAGAGAGAGAGATAGAGAGAGAGAGAACATCAGCGTGAGAGAAACACATCGGTTGATTGCGTCCCACACAACCCCAACCTGGGGCCTGGGATCAAACCTGCAGCCCAGGTATGTGCCCTTGACCAGAAATTGAACTCAAGACTGTTCCGTCCATAGGTTAGCGCTCTAACTGCTGAGCTAAAATGGCCAGGACTATTTTCAAAAAGTTTTAAAAGACACATCTAAAACAAATTGTTGGTGTGGGCAATAATATATTCAGCAAGAATTATATCATCAAAAAACAATGAAAGGGACAGATTATACTTTTAAAGTTTAATGTTAGCAAGATAATAGAGGGAAATAGGAAATTAGATCCCTTTCTCTCTTTATATGGTAAAATCAATTCTAGATGTATTAAAGACTTAAATTATAAAGGACAAATCTTTTAAAACTTGAGAAAACATAGATGACATATCTTTCCAACCTTGTGCTATAAGACAGTGCTATAATTCATAAGGTTTCTGTGAAAAGTGGCCTATTTGACAGCAAAGTATTTAAGCTGCTTGTGGAGAGGGATTTTGGTGATGCCAAGGATCCCCTAATTAGACTAAGCTGTTGCTTTTTTTTTTCCTCCTAGTAATTAATTAAATTTCATGCAGTCTCTCTACAACATGTGAACTATTCCTTTACCTTTCAGGCAGTTACTTAACTTTCGAGAGCCCTTTACTAGTAGTTTTAATAGTTTTTTCTAAATATTTTAATGCAGAAGTTTTTTAGGTAAAATACTTCTACTTAGCATGCTTTTATCACCTAGGAAGTTGCAAACTGTTATGACCAATTATCTCATGTTTATAAAGTTTAAGAATAATTCACTCTGAGCAAGCATTCCTATTGCAGGCGTACCTTATTTTGTTTACTTTATTGTGAAGGTTTGTGGAAACCCTGCATCAAGGAACTCAATATGATTTTCCAACAGCATTTGTTTATTTTGTGTGTGTGTGTCACATTTTAGTAATTCTCATAATAAAGGTGTGCTTTGGTTACTCCACTGACCAGCTGTTCTGTCTTTCTGTCTGTTTCTTTGGTCCTCCCTGTTTCCAGAGACACAACACTATTGGAATTAGGCCAGTTAACAACACTACAGTGGCCTCAAAGTGTTTAGGTGCAAGGAAAAGTTGCGTGATTCTCACATTAAATCAAAACCTAAAATGATTAAGCTTAGTGAAGAAGGCATATCAAAAGCCAAGATAGGCTGAAAGCTAGGTCTCTAATGCCAGCTACCCAAGTTGTGAATGCAAAGGAAAATTTATTGAAGGAAATTAAAAATGCTACTCCACTGAACACATGAATAATGAGAAAGCAGAACAGTATGATTGCTGATAATAACAAAGTTTTAGTGATCTGGATAGAAGATCAAACCAGCCACAACATGCCCTTAAGCTAAAGAGTAATTCAGAGCATTGCCCTAACTTTCTTCAATTCTGTGAAGGCTGAGAAAGGTGAAGAGGCTACAGAAGAAAAGTTTGAAGCTGGCAGAGGTTGGTTCATGAGGTATCAGGAAAGAAGCCATCTCCGTATCATAAAAGTGCAAGATGAAGCAGCAAGTACTGATGTCAAAGCTTGCAGCAAGTTATCCATATCTATGATAATTAATGGTTGCTTCACTAAACAACAGATTTTCAACGTAGATGTAACAGTCTTATATTGGAAGAAGATGCCATCTAGGACTTTTATAGCTGGAGAGAAGTGAATGCCTAATTTCAAGGCTTCAAAGGACAGGCTTACTCTCTTCTTAGGAGGTAATGCAGTTGGTGACTTGAAGTTGAAGCCAGTGCTTATTTACCATTTCAAAATTCCTAAGTCCCTTAAGAATTATGCTAAATCTACTCTGTCTGTGCTCTATAAATGGAACAACAAAGCCTGGATGATAACACATCTGCTTACAACGTGATTTACTGAATATTTTAAGCCCACTGCTGAGACCTCAGAAAAGAAAGATCCCTTTCAAAATGTCACTACTAATTGATAATGCACCTACCTGCCTGGTCACCCAAGAGCTCTGAAGGACATGTATAATGAGATTAATGTTATTTTTATGCCTGCTAATGCAGCATCCATTCTTTAGGCTGTGGATTAAGGAATAATTTAGACTTTCAGGTCTTACTATGTAAGAAATACATTTCTTAAGGATATAGCTACCATAGATAATGATTCCTCTAATGGATCTGGGCAAAGTAAATTGAAAACCTTCTGGAAAGGATTCACCATTTAAGATACCATTAAGAACATTTATGATTCATGGGAAGAGAACAAAATATAAACATTAGCCCTGGCTGATGTGGCTCATTGGTTGGAGCATCATTTCATGCTCCGAAGGGTCACGAATTTGATTTCTTGGTCAGGGCACATACCCAGATTGTGGGTTCAATCCCCAGTGAGAGTGTGTATGGGAAGCAGCCAATCAGTGTTTCTCATTGATGTTTCTTGTTCTCCCTCTCTTTCTAAAATCAATAAAATTATATCCTCGGGTGAGGATTATAAAAAATATGTATATAAAATGTTTATATATATAAACATTAACAGGAATTTGGAAGAATTGATTTCAAGACTTCAGGGAGCTTAAGATTTCAGTTATGGAAATAACTAGATTTGGTAGAAATAGCAAAGGAACTCGGATTAGAAATGGAACCTAAAGATGTGACTGGATTGCTGCAATCTCATGATAAAACTTTAGTGGATGAGGAGTTGTTTCTTATGGATTAGCAAAGAAAGTGGTTTCTTGAGATGGAATCTACTCCTGGTAAGTATGCTGGGAAGATTATTGAAATGACATCAAAGTATTTAGAATAGTACATAAATTTAGTTGGTACAGCAGCATCTGGGTTTCAGAGAATTGACTCCCAATTTTGAAAAACGTTCTGTGTGTAAAATGCTATGAAACAGCATTACATGCTATAGAGAAATCATTTGTGAAAAGAAGAGTCAACAGTGCAGCAAACTTAATTGTCTTACTTTAAGAAATTGCCACAGCCACATCACCCTTCAGCAATCATCACCCTGATAAGTCAACAGCTATCAATATCGAGGCAAGACCTTCCACCAGCAAAATGATTACAACTCACTGAAGGCTCAAATGATGGTTAGCATTTTTTATAACAGAGTATTTCTTTTTTTTTTTTTTTTAATCCTCACCAGAGGACATTTTTCCATTTTTTTGTTCAGACAGAGCGGGAGGGAGAGAGAGGAAGAGAGAGAGAGAGAGAGAAACATCGACGTGAAAGGGACACATCGAGTGGCTGCCACCCGCACGACCAACCAGGGCCGGGGACAAACTGCAACCGAGGTACATGCCCTTAGTGGGAACCGAACCCGGGTCTCTCAGGACCGCAGGCCGGCGCTCTAACCGCTGAGCCAAACCGGCCAGGGCATATAACAGAGTATTTCTTAAAATATGTACACTTCAAAGATGTATAATGCTGTCACACACTTAATAGACTAGAGTATAGAGTAAACAAAACTTTTATATGCACTAGAAAACCAAAAAATTCATGTGACTAACTTTATTGTGATATTCATTTTATTGTTATTGTCTTGAAATAAACCTTTAATATCTCTATGGTAAGCCTGTATATATTCTTTCTCAGATCTTCGTTTCTGTTATATATTTTTATCATTGTGCTGCTGTGGTACAGCTCCATGTTCTCAGGTAGTTAGGACTAAAATAAGTTTTCTCTACCACCAGTAAGCCTCACTATTGCATACATTACCATGGGGTTGAGAAGGATTTCTCAAAGAAAAGAGATTAAGCCTTAGCCATAAAAGAAAAAAAAATGGATAAATTTGTTTATATTAAAATTTGCCCTGGCTGGTTTGGCTCAGCGGTTAGAGCATCAGCCTGTGGTCCAGAGAGACCCAGGTTCAGTTCCCACTAAGGGCACGTACCTTGGTTGCAATTTGTCCCCGGCCCTGGTTGGATCATGCGGGAGGCAACCGCTTGATGTGTCCCTTTCACATCGATGTTTCTCTCTCTCTCTCTTCCTCTCTTTCCCTCCTACTCTATCTGAACAAAAAATGGAAAAATGTCCTCGGGTGAGGATTAAAAAAAATAATAATAATAATATTTAAAATTAGAAGGAGCAAAGTCAAGCCACATAACAAAAGAAGAAACCTGTAATTCCTATAACAAAGGATTGACCTGTAATTCATATAACGAAGGATACAATTTATTAAGTCCTATAAAAAATTAAATGAGAAAAGACCACCCAATAGAAAAAAATGAGCAAGACATAACCAGGAATTTTCCAGATGAGGAAACATGTATAACCAATAAATATTAAAAGATGGTAATAATATCCTACCTGATAAGCAGAAGACTTAAGAGAAGGAATAATAAATAGTACTAAAACATGAAGAAGGAAAAAGTTGGGAGTAATTAGGGGAATGCAAATTATGACAGTGAGATAAACATTTATATCCAAGTCGATTGGTAAAAATTAACTCTGGGAATACCAAGGGTTCAAGAAGATGTAGGTAGGATAGTGGTAACTCTTACGCATTATCCACAGGATTGTAAATTGGTACAACTGTTTTGGAAAATAATTTGGCTATCCTAAAAATGTGAACATTTGTATACCTTATTACTGCCCAACAAACCCACTCAAGAAATGCTTACAATTAGGAACAAGACTAGGATGCTCACCCTTGGTACTGTTATTCACCATAGTACTGGACATCCTAGCCAGAGCAATCAGGCAAGAAAAAGAGCCCGGCAGATGTGGCTCAGTGGTTGAGTATCAACCCATGCACCAGGAGGTCACTGGTTTGATTTCTGCTCGGGGGACCTGCCCAGGTTGTTGGCCGGATCCCCAGTGGGGGTTATGCAGGAGGCGGCTGATCGACATTTTCTTTCACCAATGTTTCTGTCTCTTCCTTCCTCTCTCAAAAATCAATAAAGAAAAAATAAAAATAAATCCTGCCTCCACCTTGGGCAATTCATTTAAAAATGAAAAAGAAATAAGAGGTGTCCATATTGGAAATGAAGTAAAACTATTTGCAGGTGATATCATTTCATATATATAGAAAACCTTAAAGACACCACCAAAAGACTTAGAAACAATAAAAAGATACATTCAGGTTTCAGAATACAGAATCAAAATATCCATTATGTTCTTATCACTAATAATGAAATATCAGAACATGAAATGAAGAGAACAATCCCATTTACAATTGCAACAAAAAGGATAAAATACCTAGAAATAAACTTATCAAAGTAAGTGAAGGACACATACACCAAGAACTACAAGACATTATTGAAAGAAATGAAAGAAGACACAAAGAAATGGAAAGATAATTCATGCTCATGGATTGGAAGAATTCGCATTGTTAATTCACATATTACCTAAAACGATATACAGATGTATGACAATATCAAAATTTCAGTGACATTTTTCACATAAATAGAACAAAAAAATTCTCAAATTGGCATTGAATGACAAGGACGCTGAATAACCAAAGCAATCCTGACCAAAAAAAAAAACAAAGCAAGAAATATCACATCCCTGACTTCAAACTGTTACAAAGCTACAATAGTCAAAACAGTATGGTATTGGCAGAAAATACACCAATGGAACAATAGACTCACACAAATATGGGCAGCTAATTTTTGACAAGGAGTCAAAAACACATTGGAGAAAAGAAAATCTCTTCAAGGAATAGTGTTGGGAAATCTGGAAAACCACATGCAAAAGAATGAAACTAGACTGTTATCTGAGACTATACAAAAATATTAAAATGGATCAAAGACTTGGATATAAGACCTGAAATAATAAAATACAATCAAATCTTGGTTCTCAAATGTCTCCCATCTTGAACAATGGTTCTTGATTAAGTTGTTCATGAAAAAAATGTCTTGATTGTCAAACAAAACTTCAGGTCTTAACTCAACCCTTTTGAAATGATGACTGTATCATCAGTTATATGTCTCTCAGGCAAGAAACAAAAAGGAGAAAATGCACAAGTATGAGTCAGTTTACCACCAAACCTCATGTTGTTAACATCTCAGGAAATTGCTGTGAATATTTTTTATGCGTTTGTTGCTGCTTATTATTAAATACATACAGTAAGTCACCGTGGGTCTTAAGAATGTTAGTGATACCAGCAAAGTGAAATGGAAAATTGTGAGAGCAATGATAGAGCTTATAAAATAAATAATTGCAAAATATGTTAAGGTCTCCATGTGACTGATATGGCTACTGAGGATGGTATGGCGCAATTAACAAATAGCATAATTTTAAAACATAAAGAGGCCATCAAGGATTGTTACTAAGAGTGTGAAAGTGCTCATGAAACAATGATCACGGGCAATTGAAGAGGTTAAAAAAAAAATTGTTGAGTTAGATAAACAAAAAACAGCCAATGATAGTGTTTTGGAGCAATGATATGTGAAAAACTGAAAATGCTGCATCTGATCTCTCCTGAAAGACACCCCTGGAATAATTACTGAAAATGATTCATTTAAGATAAATAGGGGGTAGTTTGATAAATTTAAGAATAGAACCCTGGCCGGTTTGGCTCAGCGGATAGAGCGTCGGCCTGTGGTTCAGAGAGACCCGGGTTTGGTTCCCGCTAAGGGCATGTATCTCAGTTGCAGTTTTTCCCCGGCCCTGGTTGCGTTCTGCAGGTGGCAACCACTCGATGTATCCCTTTCACATCAATGTTTCTGTCTCTCTCTCCCTCCCACTCTATCTGATCAAAAAATGAAAAAATGTCCTTTGGTAAGGATTTAAGAAAAAAAATATTTAAGGATAGAAGTAGCATTCATAGTGTAGTGCGGCATGGGGACCAGTTCTAACAAAGTAGCTGCTGCTAATTTCATGACAATTTCAAGAACAGGTGGAGGCCAAGGAATTTGTTCCCCAACAAGTATTCAATTTTGATGAAACAGGCCTCTTCTAGAAGAAAATGCCAAAGAGGACCTACATCACACAGGAGGTGAAGTCATTGTCAGGACACAAGCCAGTGAAGGACAGGCTGATGTGTGGGAATGCAAGTGGGGACTATTTTATTTTCTATGTTAATCCTCACCTGAGGATATTTTTTCCATTGCTTTTTAGAGAGAGTGGGGAGGAGTGAGGCAGGGGCAGAGAGAGAAAGAGAAATATCAATTGGTTCCCTCCTGCATATGTCCTAACCAGGGCTAGAGATGGAACCTGCAACCCAGGTGCATGCCCTTGACCAGGAATCAAATCCTAGACCATTTAGTCGCTGACCCAAGCTCTAACTATCAGCCAAACCAGGGACTTTATTTTATCCTCACCTGAGGACATTTTTCCATGTTTTGTTCAGATAGAGTGGGAACCACAACAAAATAAAACAAGAAGGCAACCAACCTAATGGGAGAAGGTATTTGCAAATGATACCTCCAACAAGGGTTTACATCCAAAATATGTAGAGAGAGAGAGAAACATCGATGTGAAAGGGACACATCGAGTGGCTGCCTCCCGCACAACCCAACCAGGACCGCAGACAAACTGCAACCGAGGTACGTGCCCTTAGCGGGAACCGAACCTGGGTCTCTCGACCGCAGGCCGACGCTCTAACTGCTGAGCCAAACCGGCCGGGGCCAAACCAGGGACTTTACATTGAAACCTCTACTTGTCTACCCTTGTGAAAACCTGCAAGTTTTCAAGAAAAATTATACCGTGATAAACAAATTGAATGTGATTTGGTGGGCTAATAGCAAAGCTTGGGTAATCAGACAATTTTTTATTGAGTAGATTCATGAAGTATTTGCCCCAAGTGTGAAGAAATACCTCCAGGAAAATCAGTTCCCCTCAGGGCACTTTTTGTAATGGACAGTGCTTTTGCCCACCTCCAAGCTTGGTAGCCAAGTTAGTGAAGTACAGTTTCATCACTGTTCGGTTCTTGCCACCTAAAACCACTCATCGCGTCCAGCCCGTGGACCAGCAGGTCATTTCTAATTTTAAGAAACTACACCAAAGCACTGTTTCAGAGGTGTTTTGAGGTGAATTCTGAAACTAACCCTCAGGGAGTTCTGGAAGGAAGATTTTAATATTTTCACTTGCTTAAGACTCAGAGACAAAGCATGGGAAGAAGTGTCTTCTAAGACCATGTAATCAGCCTGAAGAAATTGTGGCCTATGTCTGTTGCTGAAAGAGCCTTTGAGGGCTTTGAGGATGAGCCTGTGTCTGTTGTGGAGGATACTGTGTCTCTGGGCAAGTCCATGGGCTTGGAGGTGGATGTGGATGTGGAGGAGTTGGCAGAGGACCACAACATTGACCTGACCACCAAGAAACTCCAAGAGCTTCAGAGGGAGCAGCAACAGATGGCTGCTGAGGGGTTCTCTTCAGAGGAGGGAGGAGAGAAGGGAGGATATTTCTGCTTCACTAGTCCAGGCAATGGTTGGGAAGTGGGAAAAAATGCAGTTTTATTAAGAAATATCACCCTGTCAAAGAAATAGCAAACTGTGATAAACTCGTTCAATGACAATGCAGCGTTTCACTTCAGGTAATTGCTAAAAAAATAAAAAAATAAATAAAAAAAAAAAACAGGCATAAACAAACATCATTGGATAGATTTTTAGTGAGACAGAGGCTCAGTGAGACTGAAGCAAGTTCTAGTGGAGCAAAGAGGGAAATGAGAGAAAGAGCACCAGAACAGTTACCTGATCATTTTATGGAAGGGCACTCCCCTTCCAAACAGTAACATCCCTCTATTCCTCCTCTCCATTTTCAGTCATCAACAGCTCTCAACATTATATAGATAAGTTCTAGTGTGTGTGTAAATTTCCAGTTTTTACTGTACATTTCATTTCCTTTTTCTTAAATTTTTACATTCCATGTTCTTATTTTTAAAGTATTTATAGATTAAACTGTATATTATACATGGATATAAGAAAGGTTAAAACGGAATCATTGGAGGGTCTGGAATGAATTCATTCAATTTGCTTCTAATGGGATAAAAAACAATTCAGTTTTCAAACAAATGGCTTTTTGAACAGCCTTCTGGAATGAATTAAGTTGAAGACCAAGGTTCCACTGTACATACAAGAAAACATTGGCACTAAACTTAGGCACTTTGCTTTCGCGAGGGTTTTGTAAACTTGACCCCAAAGGCAAGGGAACTAAGAGAAAAAATAAATAAATGGGACTGCATCAAATGAAAAAGTTTCTGCACAGGAAAAGAAACCACAACAAAACAAGAAGGCAACCAACCTAATGGGAGAAGGTATTTGCAAATGATACCTCCAACAAGGGTTTACATCCAAAATATGTAGAGAATTTATACAACTCAACAGAAATACAAAGAATGTGATTTAAAAATTGACAGCCCCTGAATAGATACTTTTCCAAAGAAGACATACACATAGCCAGCAGTATATTGAAAGACACTTAACATCACTAGTTGTAAGCGAAACACAAATAAAAAATAAAAAAAATACAGTGAGATACCACCTCACATCTGTTAGAATGGCTGTTATTAATAAGACAAAATAATAAGCAATAGAGAGTATGTGAAAAGGGAATCCTCGCACACTGCTGGTGGGAATGTAAATTGGTGCAGCCAATTTGAAAACAGTTTGGAGGTTCCTCAAAAAATTAACAGTAGGGTTACCATATGACCCAGTAATATGAGTATCTACCAGAAAAATTTGAAAACACTTATTCATAAAGATATAAATAGCCCTTTGTTCATTGCAGCATTACAACAACCAAGACATAGAAAGAACCTAAGTATCCATTGGTGGATGGTTGGATAAAGAAGATGTGGTGCATATATACAATGAAATATTACTCAGCCACAAAAAAAGATGAAATATTGCCATTTGCAACAACATAGGCAGTCAGATCCTGGCAGCAGCTGCAGCGGCTCTCAACTTCTGAGGCTCTTCTGTCTCCTTTTCACTTCCAGAAACATGGCCTTCAATGTAATTGTCTCTGATGGAGTCGTCAAAGTGTTCAAGACATGAAGGTGCGTAAGTCCTCAACACCAGAGGAGGTGAAGGAGTGCAAAAAGGTTGTGCTCTTTCGCCTTAGTAAAGACAAGAGCATCATTCTGGAGGAGGGCAAGGAGATCTTGGTAGGTGATGTGGGCTAGATTGTATGTGACCCCTACACCACCTTTATCAAGATCCTGCCAGATATAGACTGCCACTACACCTTGTATGACATGGCCTGTGAGACCAAAGAGAGAAAGAATGGGGACTTGGTGTTTATCTTCTGGGCCCCTGAGTTTTCATTCCTTAAAAGCAAAATGATCTATTCCAGTCTCAAGGATGACATCAAGAAGAGCGTCAGCCTGTGGACCAATGAGTCACAGGTTCGATTCCGGCCAAGGGCACATACCACAGTTGTGGTTCGTCCCCAGTCAGGGTCGTGTGAGAGGCAGCCAGTTGATGTGTCCCTCTCACATCAATGTTTCTCTCTGCCTTTCTCTCTTTCTTTTTCCTCCCACTTTATCTGAAGATAAATGGAAAAATGTCCTAGGGTGAGGATTAAGAAAAAGAAGAGCTGACAGGGATCAAGCATAAATCACAAGCAGACTGCTATGAGGAGGTCAAGGACTGCTGCACTTTGGCAGAGAAGCTGGGGGCATTGCTGTTATCTCCCTGAAGGGCAAGCCTTTGTGAGCCCCCTCCAATCCCCTCCCTGAAGAATGTGGCAGCCCCAGACCTGCCTGTAGAGGTTGCCAGGTGCCCCCTTTCTGCCAGACCTGAGGGGAGGTGGAGATCCCAGCAGGGGGAAGGCAATCTCTTCACCCAGGTGCCAAACAGCCCCCTCATCCCCTGGACCTTCCTCCTCCCTCACTGCTTTTGATCTTTTGATTCAACTGTGAGTTGGAACAGACCAGAATCTCCCAGGCACCCAGTTGAGGGGTGCTGTATTCTTTTTTAACATCCCTTACCTGTTTTTCTGCTTTCCCACGCTGCTCACTTCTAACTGCAATAGTGATTCTCTGCTTATCTGTTTGATTCTGTGTATAAATGGGATGTTGTGGAGATTACCCCTCCCCAAGCCACCTGGTTTCCCTCTTTTTCCACCTGGTCATGGCCACTCATGGAAGCAGGACCAGTAAGGGACCTTCAGTTAAAGACACACACACACACACACACACACAGAGATCGATTTTGAGAGTATTATGGCAAGTGAAATAAGATGAGAAAGAACCCAAACCACCCAGCTAGTGTGGCTCAGTGGATTGAGCATCGTCCCATGGCCTGAGAGGTCCCTCTTCGATTCCTCACAAGGGCACATGCTGGGGTTGTGAGTTCTATCCCCAATAGGGGCCATGCAGGGGGCAGCCGATCAGTTTCTCTCTCTTACATCAATGTTTCTGACTCTCCCTCTCTAAAAAAATCAGTAAAATCATACTTAAAAAAGAAAAAGATCAAAAACCATGTGATTTCACTCATATATGTGAAAAAAATAAAAAAACAGAAAAGAACAAACCAAACAAAAACTCATAGATACAGACAGCAGAGTGTTAGTTACCAGAGGGGAAACGGGCCAATACATGATGACAAAAGGAGACTAGTCTTCTGGTAGTGAGCACACAGTAGACTATACAGATGTTGTGTTATAAGGTTATATGCCTGAAATGTATATAGTGTTATTAACCTGTGTTACCCCAATAAATTTAATTTAAAAATACAGACATGTACGTTGCAACAAAAACATTCACAGCAGTGATGTTAGTAAGAAAAACAAAAGAGAAACAACTGGAAATGACCCAAATATCTTCATAGATAAACAGATTTTTTATATTGACCCGATGGATTATTATGCCATGAAAATGAATTATTGCTGTACACAACAAAATGGATAAATTCTGTGAATATGAGTGAAAAAACAAGGATTAGAAAACTATATATTTTGCTCAAAAACAAGTGAAGTTAAGCTGTGTGTAGTTTGCATGTGACATGTGTAATTAAACTATAATTTACAAACAGCAATAGAGGTATAAACTCAATTTTTAAATATAGATTATCTCAGAATGAGGAGGAGAGGGGATGGGGGCATGGAATGGAGAAGCATACATAAATGGAAATTATTGGTAGTATTTGTTTGAATGGTAGGTGGTTCAAAGATATTCAGTATTTTCACTAAGATATTATTATACTTTATGATTACTGGATTTTGCATGTTTTTTTGCAAGCATCATATGTGAAGGCATATTTAGTCTGATGTTTTAGGGCTTTTTACTAGTTTGGATTTTATTCCAAAGGCCCTGAGAAGGATTATAGCAATGTGTTCACATGATTAGATATTTCTGGAAGATTTATAAAAGTAAGATATTTTAACTGTAGTCATTTAAGACTGTTGTTTCTCTTCATCTTGATTTCTCCTTCCTCACTAGCAGCACAGTGGCTTCAGGTATTTTGTGATTGGAGATATACTTCGTACAGGTTTAATAGGATAAATTGGTGGTTCACGGTCACAGGTGATTATTGCCTATCAGCCTAATTTTGATAAAAATGTAGTCTCCAGTGTCTGGCACCTGAAATATGTGACTATTGAAGAAGTCAAGGATTGAGGTTTCTGAAGCCAGAAAATAGGGAGGGAAATCAGTTATCTGGTAATTAAAATGGTAAGTAGAGGATTTAGTTCTCATAGATTTCTAGTGAAAAGAGAACTTCTTTCTTGTTAGAAATATATTCGGTAACAGCATATTCTGTTAAAAATTCACCATGTAGTTTTTCTTTTTGTCAGGAATTCTGCCTTCAAATTAAAATAATTTTTATGTTTGTAGGGCACAAAGCTGTAGCAGTACCAACAATAAGTAAGTCTTTAAGTGAAACTACTTTATACATCCAGATTATCAATTTAAAAAAATTGTCCATGCTATAGGGAAGACTTGATTTATTCATTGTCTCTTTAGCAAATATTATAAAAATTATATTCATGAAGAAGCCATCAAATATGCAGTGTATAGGAAAAATAGGTTTGTATATTGTATCAGGCCCTTAATTAATGAAAGTATGCTATTTTTCTGGATTTTGTGGTTTTTATGCATACATGGCAGGTTTTTCCAATTTGAATTTGTTGTGATTTCTTATTCTAAATAAATATTTACCTCAATCTTCAGGTCTCCTGAAACTATTCCTGATCAAATGATATATTAAATTTAAAAAAATATAGTAAACAAAAGTTTTAAGTAATAAAATAATGAGAAATGAAAAAAACTTTGATATTATAATTTGTGTTTTAAAAGATCCTGTATTCCATCTTTGATTTTGAGTTTAATAAGCGCTCTTTACTTTGTTAGGTAATTGGTCTATCATGTGTCATTTTAATTATTTTTGTCTTGTTTATGTTATTCCTTTGAATGCCTTGAAATTTGGCAGCATTCCTTTGTTTTCTTAAAATTTCAATTACAGTTGACATAAAATATTATATTTGTTTCAGGTATACAACATAGTTATTAGATAGTTATATGACTTATGAAGTGATCACCCTGGTAAGTCTAGTACCTATTTGTCTTCATACAGTGTTTTTTGTTTGTTTGTTTTTTATAATTTTTTTTTACTGATTTTAGAGAGAGAGAAAAGAGAAATAAAAACATAAATGAGAGAGAGAGAGAAAACATCGATGAGAGAGAATATCGATTGGCCGCCTCCTGCATGCTCCCCACTGGGGATTTGGCCCACAACCTGAGCATGTGCCCTGACAGGAATTGAACCAGTGACCTCTTGGTGCATGGATTGATGCTCAACCACTGAGCCATACCAGCCGGGCATACAGTGTTAATAATACAGTATTATTGACTATATTCTCTGTGCTATACTATACTTCCTCGTGACTGTTTTTATAACTGGCCATTTGTATTTTTTTTTTCTTTATGGATTTTTTTCGAGAGAGATAGAAACATAGATGAGAGAGAACATTGATTGGCTGCCTCCTGCATGCCCCTCACTGGGGATTTGGCCCACAATCTGGGCACGTGCCCTGACTGGGAATCAAAACAGGTGACCTCCTGGTGTATGGGCTGACGCTCAACCGCTGAGCCACACAGGCCACGCTCATTTGTACCTTTTAATTAATTTCACCTTTTTCACCTGTCCTCCCAACTCCCCTCCCATCTGGTAACCATCAATTTGTTCTTTATATCAATGATTTTGTTTGTTTTGTTGTTCATATATTTTGTTCATTCCACATATAAGTGAAATCATACAGTATTTGTTGTTGCCTGGCTTGACTTATTTGACATAGCATAATATCTTCTAGGCCCATCCATGTTGTCAAAAATGGCAAGACTTTCTTCTTTTTTGTGGCTGAGTGATAGTCCATTGTATATATGTACTACATCTTTTTTATCCATTTGTCTATTGATGGACATAAGGGTGCATATATCTTTTACAATTAATCTTTTCAAATTAAGGAATTTAGCTTTTTTTTTTTTTTTTTTTATGTCTGTTGATCAGTGTGTCCTCTTTGGAGAAGTTTCCCTTTAGGTGCTCTGCCAATTTTTAATCAGAGTGTTTGCCTTTTTTTTTTAGTGTTATTTATATATTTTGGATATTAGCCCCTTATTGAATATATCATGGGCAAATACCTTCTCCTATTTAATAGGTCTTTTAGTTTTGTTGATAGTTTTAGCTGGATATCAGGCGGTTTTGAATGATGGTTGTTCTGTACTTTAGTTGTAACTTTGATGTGGTTGTGGGAGTACGTGATACCGTGTTTACCTACACTGCCATCTTGACCAGAAGTCCAGTTTCCTAATATTCTAACTAGAATTTTTGCATCTATCTTCATTAGGGACATTAATGTATGTATGTATGTATTTATTTTTGTAATATCTTTGTCTGGTTTTGGAGTCAGGGTACTGCTTGCTTTATAAAATGAGCTTGGGAGCCTTTCCTTCTCTTCAATTTTTTGAAATAGTTTGAGAAGGGTGTTGATTTTTCTTTGACTCTTTGATAAAATTCATCTGTTAAGCCATCAGGTTCAGGACTTTTGTTGGGAATATTTTTATTATTGATTCAGTTTCTTTAGTGGTTATCGGGTCTGTTCAGATTTTCTCTTCTTGATTCAGTCTTGGGAGATTGTATTTTTCAAGGAATTTATCCATTTCTTCCATGTTGCCCAGTTTATTGTCATATAGTTGTTAACAATGTTTTCTTATAATACTTTGTATTTCTGTAATGGCAGTTGTCATCTCTCCTTTTGGTTTCTGATTTTATTTGGGTCCTCTCTTTTTCCTGATGAGTCTAGTTAAAGGTTTATCAGTTTTGGTTATCTTTTCAAAGAACCAGCTTTTGGTTTCATTGGTCTTTTGTAATTTTTTAGACTGTATTTTATTTATTTTCATTCTGATCTTTATTAGTTACTTCCTTTTACTCACTTTGGGCTTTGTTTTTCTGATTCCTTTAGGTTTAAGGTTAGATGGTTTATTCTACATTTTTCTGGTTTCTTGAGGTAGGCTTGTATTGCTATGAATTTCCCTTTTGGAACCACTTTGGCCAGATTTGAGGTCATTGTGTTTTCATAATAATTAGTCTTAAAGTATCTTTTGATTTCTTCCTTATTAACCCATTTATTGTTTAGTATCATGTTATTTAGCTTCCATGTGTTTGTGTGTTTTTCAGTTTTCTTCATGTAATTGATTTCTAGTTTTATATCACTGTGGTCAGAAGATGCTTAATATGATTTTAACCTTCTTGAATGTATTGAGAATTGTTTTGTGGCCTTGTGGCAGAATAGTAAGAAGCTAGGAAAGTTCTTGATCATGTGGAATTGGGAAACTGAAACAAGAAAATTAAACAAGGTCAAACAGTTTGGGCAACTTGTAGCCAGCTTGTGAATTGGAAGAACTTATCTTCCCTAACCAAGGTGATACTTGAGAACAAATAGCTTATATGCTCCTCCCTAACCAGAAAATGCATAGCTTATATCACCCTGGCCTGGGAAAATAGAGAACAAAGACCCAATTAATGCCATTTGTGCCAGTTAAACCCAAGGACAAATGAAGTTAAGGAACAAATAACAAAAAACCCTATTAAAGCCAGACAGACCTAAGAAAAGAGTAAAACAGATCAAAGAACAATCCAAAACACCCCTATATGCTCATTTTGATGCATTGGCATATTAAAAATCCACCTGGAAAGCTGATGAATATACTACTGAAACCCTCCCCTAAGATTCTCACCTGCAGGGCAAAAAACAAAAAAGGATAAAAAGCTCTCAGGGCAAAGACTCAATGTGGGCTCACTCTGGAGCACACCAAGCCCTTTCCCGGGCATGAACTTTGCATTTCTAAGGGTCCTCAGGAGACTTGCAACTAAGGGAGCAGTGGCAGCATCAGCTCTACCTGGGCTTACCCCCTGATCCTGTCTTCAGGGTCCCCTTTTCTCTGACTTCCCAGTGAGCTAAAGCAGCCCCGCATTGGCTCTCTTCTATCACTGTGACTTTCACTTTCCAGTGAGCTGACAGCAGCCTTGCCTTGACTCATTTCTTTCCTATAACATTTCTGGAGAACCAGAGCAGATCACTCTCTGTGCTCTCCCCTGTTGTTTCTTCTACCCTAATTTATTCCTTTATTTCATTGTCCCCAGCTTTAATAAACATACTCTCAAAGCCCTCTGGACTTGTGTAATCTTTCCTATGCAAAGTCAAGAACCCACACACTACAGGCCGGCCTTAGGCAGACCTGCTCTCCCAGTCAGCCCCTGTCTGGTAACATATGGTGTATCCTGGAAAATGTTTTGTGTACACTTGAGCAGAATGTATAGTCTACTGCTTTGGGGGAAATGGTCCTAATAATATAAATTAAGTCCATCTGGTCTATTGTCATTTAAGGCCACTGTTTCCCTATTGATTTTCTGTGTGGATGATCCATCCATTGATGTCATTGGGGTATTAAAGTCTCCCACTATGACTATTACTGTCAGTCTCTCCCTTTGTTAATGTTTGCTTTATATATTTAGATGCTCCTACATTGGATTTATAGATATTTACAAGAGTTATGTCCTCTTGTTGGATTGATTGCTTACTCATTATGAAATGCCCTTCTCTGTCTCTTTATTACAGTCCTTGTTTTAACGTCTATTTTATGTAAGTAACCCTGCCCCAGCTTTTTGTTGCTGATGTTGTGTTTGCACAAAATATTTTTTTTCATCCCTTTACCTTCAGCCTGTGTGTCTTTTGATCTGAAGTGGTTCTCTTGTAGGTAGCTTATGTACAAGACTTTTTTTTTTAACCCATTTAGCCACCCTCTGTTTTGTTTTTTTTTATTATTGCAGCATTTAGTCCGTTTACATTTTAAAGTAATTGTTTATTGGTCTGTAGTTGTTGCCATTTTCTTAACTCCTTTCTGATTGTTTTTGTAGTTTTCACTTTATTATCCTCTTGCTCACTTCTCTTGTATGTTGATGACTTTAATAGTGTTGCATTTGGGCATTTGGATTCCTCTCTCTTTGATTTTTGTGTATCTCTTATAGATGTTTGGTTTGTGGTTACCATGTAGTTTATATATACCAAGCTGTTTACAATAGTCTCTTGTAACCTGCTTGAACACATTCTAAAATCACTACAATTGTTACGCTTTCCATTTGTATGTTTTGTCATCATTTTACTTCTTTTGTGCATGTGTTTGTGGGTATTCCTTAATTTATTGCATTTATACCTGAGCTTTCTACTTTTGTCTTTTAAGGTTTGTTTTAGCTTTACAGTTGGTTGATCTACTGTATTTACTAAACGTTTTGCTTTGTGAAAATTTTTTTCTTTGCTATATTGTCTTATTATTACTTTTTATCTTGTTTACTTAGGGAAATCCCTTCAACATTTCTTGTAATACTGATTTCATGATGATGAACTGCTTTGGCTTTTTTTTGTCTGGGTAACTCTTTATATCTTCTTCAATTCTAAATGATAGCTTTGCAGGGTAGAGTTATGTTGGTTATAGTTCTTTGCTTTTCATCACTGTTAATATGTTGTGCCATTCTCTCTGGCCTACATTGTTTCTTTTGAAAAATTAGTTGACTATCTTATGGGAGCTCCCTTGTTCATAACTAACTTTGTTTCTCTTGCTACTCCTAGGATTCTCTCTTTGTCTTTAACCTTTGACATTTTAATTATGATATATGTTGGTGTGGCACTCTTTGAGTTCAACTTGTTTGGGACTCTGCAGTTCCTGAACTTGTATGTCTATTTCATTCACTAGGTTAGAGAAGTTTTCAGTCATTATTTCTTCAAATAGGTTTTCAATCCCTTGCTTGCTCTTTCTTTTTCTTCAGGTGCTCCTATGATATGAATGTGGGTATGCTTGATGTTTTCCCAGAGAGCCCTTAAGCTATCCTCATTTTTTTTTTCATTAATTTTCTTTTAGCTGTTCTGATTAGGTGTTTTCCATTACCATTTCTCCAGATTGCTGATTTGATCCTCTGCTTCATCTAATCTGCTATTGATTCTAATATATTCTTCATTTCTGACTCTTTTTTTTTTTTAATGGTTGCTATCTCTTTGTTGAAGATTTCACTGAATTTATCTATTCTTCCAGTAAGTTCATTGAGCATTCTTGTAATTGGTGTTTTGAACTGTCTTGCAGATTGCCTGTCTCTGTTTAATTTAGTTCCTTTTCTAGAATTTTACCCTTTTCTTTCATTTGGGACATGTTTGTTTGTCCCCCCATTTTGGCTGACTCACTGTGATTATTTATGTATATTAGGTAGATCTGCAACAATCTCCTGATCTTGACAGAATGGCCTTATGTAGTAGGTGACTTGTGAGGCCCATTGACGCAGACTCCCTATTCACCTTAGCTATGTTCTCAAGAAGTATCCTTGTGTGGGTTGTGTGTGCCCTCCTATTGTAGTTGAGTCTTGATTGTTTTTGGTACATCAGTGGGTTTGATTGACCATTGGGCTTTCTGGCTTTGAGGACTGGTAGTGACTATAGCATACACGTTGTTGTTTAGGGGCTAGCCCCCCCTCTGCCCCGCCCCCCCATTCCCTGTCCCTCCCACACTCCAAGAGAAGAGTCTCATTAACAGGGCCCTGGTGCAAGCCAAGTTTACCTTTTGGATATGTGTTTGTGGAGCTGGTTGAATGGTGCTCAGGTGTGGTATCAAAGCTGGCAACCAATTGTGTTGTTTCAGGAGCCTCTTGGGAAGGGCATTGATACAGACCAAATTCAGCAGTTAATTGTGCCCAGCTTGGGCACCCAAGGTACGTAGATGCTATAAAGTGATCTGCTGCTGGTTGCTGCTTGTGCTGGGTTTGGAGGCTCTTGAGAGAGGCTATGCTGTGATCTGAAGTTGGCTGCTACTAGTGCCAGGCTTGGGATGCTTTGGTCTGGTCACCATAATGTGAGCTGAAGCCACCTGCTGCTTCTGTTGGGTTTCTGGCTGCTTAGTTGAATATTAAGCCAACACTGGTCACAGCTTTATAACAGGCTTAGAGCCACCTGATGGAAGTCACAGTGCAAGTTGAGAGCAGTCATCATTTGTACCAGCCTTGGGGCTACTTAGCAACAGGTACAGGGTAGGATGAATCCAGCTGCTGTTCGTTTGCAGTTTATAGGCCTTTCAGGAAACTCCACAGCACAGTGCCACTTGTGAAAAAGCCCCTTGTAGCAGCTCAGGCTGGGTGGGACAGCATTTCAAGAAATCACCAGGGCTGGGTAAACATTGTTAGCCAAATTAATGGAGAGCTCAGATTTGGCACCTGCCTGTGCCTGCAAACTGTATGAGATTAAGACTGAACAAAGGATCAGTGGCCTGCCAGCATTTCCATCCCCAGAGAGAGCTGCTCTGACCCCTGACCTTCAAGCACATGCCCTGAAGCCAGTCAATTCAGCTCCTCTCTTTATGTCCCTGTCCCTGCGCTGAAGCACAGAAGGAGTGAGTGAGTTGGGGGGCGGGGGGGGGGAGTGCTCAAAAGGGACTCCTAGGACTGGTTATGGGTACTCCTCTTTCTGTCACTTTTGCCCTGGTCTGGTGAGCCAGGTGTGGGGCTGGTACCCCTCACTCCTGCGGGGGTAGGTGGGGGGTGACATCCACAGCTGAGATATTCTTCTGATTCTTAATATCTACACAGTGAATGTGGGACCTGCCCATACCACATCCCTGCTCCTTCTACCAGTCTCATTCTTTATATATTTGGTTCTAGGACTTCTGTTCAGCTAATCTTCAGGTAGTTCTCAGTGCTGGTTGTTGAGTAAGTTAGTTGTAATTTTGATGTGATAATGGGAGGAGGCAAACATAGCATTTAGCTATTTCTCCATCTTAACTGAAAATATTGCAGTTTTTTTTTGTAATTAAACAATGATTTTATTGCTTGAGTGCAAAGACAAATTTATGCAACTATGGCAGTCTATGGATGTCGCATATGTCCAGTTGCAGAGGATTCATTTGGTCTCATAATATTAAGCCAACCAGTGAATATGGATGGCTCTGGATCAAAATCAGACAGAATTTAACATCCTTTTTCTTTATGTTCCTCTCAAGATACTTTTGAATAACAATAGACTTCTTAATTAAATGGTAGAGATGCTCAGGAAGATCAGGAGCAAATCTTTTTGACTTAAGAATTCTCAAGGTTGTGTTGACTGTCACTTGTACGATGCTATTTGAATCTCTCAGGATAACACTGATTTGTGAGAGTCAGCCCCTTCTTGGCCAGTGTGTAAATCTGCTGTTTCACATCATCACAAGTCAGATTCAACCAGGTAGGGATGCTATAGTGTCAGGGCAGAGCTTACTAGGGCAGGCCCTTTCTGAGAGCATGTATGTGACCCATGATGGCAGCAGACAAGCAGCAAAAAAGAGCAATATTCTTTTCTCTGAAACCATTTACCTGTCCATGGTTTAGATCAAAGTTGATGTGGACACTGAGAGATAAATACTAAAATATTTCTTTGCTGTGTAGTATGAGAATCAAGAATTAAGTATTGTAAAACCTAAAGTGCTTTTCTTATTTTAACTGACATCATGTTGTGTAGCTTAGTGCTCATTTTATACTCATGACTATTGGTAATTACTCCTGCAGTACCATTTATTTTGAAAATGTGAATCTTAGGAAAGCTTTTAAAAAGTGCCACTATGTGCCCTGGCTGGTTTTGCTCAGTGGTTAGACCGTTGGCCTGCAGACCAATGAGTCACAGGTTCGATTTCTGGTCAAGGGCAAGTACCTTGATTACAGTTTGTCCCCAGCCCTGGTTGGGGTCGCAGGAAGCAGCCAGTTGATGTGTCCTTCTCATGTCGATGTTTCTCTCTCTCTCCCTCTCTCCCACTCTATCTGAAGATGAAGGGGAAAATTATCCTCAGATGAGGATTAAAAAAAGAAAAGTGCCACTGTGTGTAGAAAATGGAATGTTCTCTACAAAATATTGTTTTTTGCTTTTATGAACAAATGCATCTTAATCTTAGATTATCTGAAGTATGGCTTGCTTAGATTATTTAAACCAGAAGTTAATGGTTATAGCAGTGAAATATTATAAAAGTGGCCAGATAAATTATCAGGCTTAGTAACAAGTTACTGGCAATATAAATTTTTAATTTATATAGTTTAGATTTATAGAAAGAAATTGAAATTGTGTATTTTAGTAACACGTGTTTTCAATAAAAATAATTTTCTAATGAAGAGATAGTCTCAACATTGTTTTAAATAAATGTTAGCTTTGTGTGCTGGAGAAATGCATTTAAATACGGTATCTTAAATTCTAGGGTACGAAAGATGGCAAGTCCAGATAGAAGTAAACGGAAGATATTAAAAGCCAGAAAAACAATGCCTTCCAGTTGCCGGAAACAAATAGAGATCCTTAATAAGTCAAAGAATGTTGAAGCACTGAAAACAGCAGTTGGGAATAATGTGTCAAGTGAAAATCAGAATTCAAGTGTTGGTGTCATAAATAACAAATGTAGACATTCCGAATATGATGCTTCCTCATTGGACTCAGCATGCTCACAAAAAAGTAAAGTTTTTTCTCAGAACTTAATAAAACCACTAGAATTTGATTTGGAAACAAGATTGCAGTACGTTGAAGAACAAGTTGTATGCCCTTATCAAAAGCCAAGTAAATCAAAAGAATCTCCCAGGAAACTGTCTATACAAGAGGCAAAAGAATCACACAACACTTCTGAGAACTGTAACAAGACAAATGTAACAGGATCCTTTTTAGAACAATACAAAGAGGATTGTAATCTGAAATCCCTTAGTAATCCCTGTAGTATATTGAGTGGTATAGTTCTAATGCCAAATTCTGCAGTAATCAGTACCTTGAATGATAACAGAATTGACAAGATGGTTTCCCATTTAGAAATAAACTCCAATTCTGCATCACAAGATAAAAGGCAAAATGACATTTTGATTTTAAGTTCAGACACCTATTTTGTGCCTGTTGATAAAATACCTACGGCAGTGAATTCAGTCATTTCTAGTACTGCTGACAGTTTGAAAGGTGAAGAATCCTGTAGAACTTGTTATTCCAGCATTTTAAATGGTGAAAATACAAACTCAACATGGTTGTCATCACTTGACACCGATAATAATAACAGTAAGTGTATGCTTGTACACCTTTTGGGGAAATCAAAATAATCACTTTCTTTTGGGGAATTGTATAGTCTCAGATATAGAAACAGTCGAGTATATACAGGGTGGGGCAAAAATAGGTTTATAGTTGCTCATATGGAAGAAAATACAAGAATTAATAATTATACAGGAATAAACTATTTCATGTACTCACAAATGTAAACCTACTTTTGCCATACCCTGTATAGATAAGTAAACAATGACAATAATTTGAGTATCATTTTTCTGAACCATTCTTGGTGGAAAGGGGAAATGGTGTCCTCTATATCCAAAGGGAAGTAAATTCTGTCAAGAAATCAGTCACTTTTCCTTAGAGTACAGAAAAGTCAAAGGGTGGTTTATGGCATTTGTTTGGTTTATTTCATCTACATATTTTCTTATTTTGATGTTTTATTTATTAGATTAATAGGAAGCTAGTTGAAAGAGAGGGTGGATTTTTAAATTGTTGATGAACCTATTTTTGTTTTCATAGAATTGACCTGTAAATCATATGCCAAATAAGAGTTGATCAATAATAAGAATATATACACATATATAAGCACATACATGTATGTGTGTAGAGTGAGAGAGAAATGCATAAAATCGTTAACATAGCTAATGTATATTTCATTAGAAGTAGGATGTTTTTGTAGGTTAATGAAATATAAGAAAAAACTGATTTTATAGGATAAATTTTGTGTTCTTGTTTAGGCTACAGAGAGATCATTTAATAAGGTGAATTTTAAATTGGTAAAAATAAGCTCTATTAAAAATATGTAGAACTGCCTAAGTAACAATGTTTATAAAAATATTGTAACTACTTAAGTAACTGTAAATAGAAAGTTAAATGCTATTGTTTATTCAGGTTTTTTTTAGTATTAAATAATATAAAATGTGTATTAAATAGGATTGAAGGCAAAGTATATCTGAGACTAGAACCCTACGTAGGATATTCTTTTCGTTTGTTTGTTTTTAATTAGATTTTTTTTGCAATACTTTATACAATATCATTTTCTAAAAATGCTGCCAGTGGTCACATTTTAGTTTTTTCTTTGCTTAGAGGATCCCTAAATTACAGAATTGCCCTGTTTTCTTCGAAAGAATATTTTTATCTCTGATCTTTCCATCTCCCTAAGGCCATAATGAAAAGAAGAGGATGTTTTCAGAAAACAAAGAAAATGTTAAGCGCATGAAAACTTCAGAGCAAATTAATGAAAATATTTGTGTAGCTCTGGAAAAGCAAACAGCATTTCTGGAACAGGTAAAATATTGGAACTTAAATATTTGTTTCAGAAACTTTTACTTTTGATTAGTAAAAAATGGTAAAAGTTAATCTCCACAATAACCTAGTATAGATGACTTGCACTTGATGTAAAGCAGGTATATGAAAACTGAATTAGCATATGGAGGTATTAGGAGAAGATGATTATTTACATTACCAAACTAAGTCTAGTTTCTTGAAAATGATCCTATGCAGAGTAACCTAGATAGAGTGCTGTGGTAGAAAGAGAATGGGCTTTGCATTTAATATTACATTCAAATCTTTTTGTGAGTCAGATACTGCATGACCTTGAGCTTTGCTGGAAAATCTACTTTGCGGTTCTTTGGTCTGCATTTTTAGCTGTTTGTAGACATTATCACAATTGATGACTATTTCATGGACTCAGACAACCCAGAAGTTCATGGACTCAGACAACCCAGAAGTTAATATTACATTCAAATCTTTTTGTGAGTCAGATACTGCATGACCTTGAGCTTTGCTGGAAAATCTACTTTGCGGTTCTTTGGTCTGCATTTTTAGCTGTTTGTAGACATTATCACAATTGATGACTATTTCATGGACTCAGACAACCCAGAAGTTCATTACATTCAAGTTCACTTGCCCTAATTTTCAAATTTACACAGATATGCTGTATTATCTGACATTTTGCTTGATAGTATCATTAAATGCATGTTTTGCTTTCATTTTCGCCTGATTTCATCTCATTGTATTACAATTTCCATACATGTCTAATCAACTCTTGAGTTTAAGTGTAATGAGCTTCAATTTAGTAGGTCCTGTTTTGATCATCTTGTTTTGTTATTTTATTGTATTGACCACTAGAAGGCCACAACTAAAAGTCATTAAGTAGTAAATTAATGTCTGTCAGCTGTAATGGAACAAAAATGTCCCAATTCAAACTATCCTGCTAACTGTTTTTTTTTGTTTTTTTTTTATCCTCACCGGAGGACATTTTTCCATTTTTTGTTCAGGTAGAGTGGGAGGGAGAGAGAGGAACAGAGAGAGAGAGAGAGAAACATCGATGCGAAAGGAACACATCGAGTGGCTGCCACCCGCACAACCGACCAGGGCCGGGGACAAACTGCAACCGAGGTACATGCCCTTAGCGGGAACCGAACCCGGGTCTCTCAGGACCGCAGGCCGACGCTCTAACCGCTGAGCCAAACCGGCCAGGGCTATCCTGCTAACTGTATCAGAACACTACTGATTTCTAAAGAAGACCATTACAATATAGTTACATATATATGAATGTGTATTCACATAATACCTGGAAACCTTTTTGAAAGACAGAAGCAGAATCAGCTTAACAGAAGAGACAGTCAGCAGTTTTTCCCTTTCTACCTCTTGCTTTCTTCCAGGAAGACCAAAAAAGACACTAATAAAAAATATATAAATGTTCTATTGTTTGCAGGGAAGGGGTAGCAGAATTATGGTAAGCATGGATTTAGTTTAAGAAAAAGGTTGAGTATTATAGTTGTGTCTTATTCCCAGTGATTAGTGCAGGGTCAGAACAGAAGGAAAGCTGCTGAAGGTTTCAAGGTTTCTTCCCCCTATTTCTAGAATAGGCACAGATGTGCCTGGGTTTCTTCTCCTTATCTTTGGAACACGCCTGCCAGACCAGACACTGGCGTGCCTGCCGGACACATCCTACACAGGCAGAATGAAGACATTGCAATGGCTGGATAAGTGTGATGAGACCCCGGGCCTAGAGGCTGTAAACATCTACCCTATATAAGCAGATCCCCCTTCGTAGTTTGGGGCTAACGCCATTTTTTGACCCAGCCTGTCTGCCTTGCAGATACCCTAAATAAAGTTCTGTTTCTGCATCACTTTGGCCTCATTCGTTCCTCCCTTGGTGATGTTACAATTAGTAGCTTAATTGAGAAATAAGGTCTGATATGGATATATAAAGACAAATTTAATCTTTAAAAGTTTCAATTTCACTGGCATGGAAAAATCAAGGTTTTCATGTGCTATTATCTGCCTCACAAAATAGTTGGTCCAAGTTGACACAGAAAATAGTCCTTCCCAGTGACATTTAGAGAATGGAGTTTTTTTTTAATCTTCCCTCCCATTCCCTACCTGGAATGTCTTGCACATTCTATAGAGGCAACTTGGGTTTTAACTAATTCCTATATTTTTACTACTCTAAATAGCTAGGCTAGCTTACTCTCACTTAAATATTTTGATTTCTGTCCAAACAGTAAACTTTCTAAACCACATCTGTTTGTTTTTCTTGTTTGAATCCTAGTGGAATAGGGCCTCCCATTTTGATATTGTTCTTCCCTACTGAGAGAGTCCTGGAGCCGTTGACTCTTCTTTTGATATTTCATAAGGATCTTCTTGGCTCAGTTGTTTCCAATTAAATTACTGAAGTAGAGGGGTTTTTCTTCTAAAATCCAAGTTAGTCACTCAACCCACTATCTTAGATAGTTGAGGCACATTGGGAATATATATGATGTCCCAAAAAAATGTATGCACAAAAAAGTAATTATAAAGCCAGTGTTTATTAAAATATACTTCATTTTAAAAATGTAATAAAGTCTACAGCTACCCTGTATACATTTTTTGGGGACACCCTGTATAATTGCCAGTCTTTCTTCACTTTAAATGTTCTATTGTTTGCAGGGAAGGGGTAGCAGAATTATGGTAAGCATGGATTTAGTTTAAGAAAAAGGTTGAGTATTATAGTTGTGTCTTATTCCCAGTGATTAGTGCAGGGTCAGAACAGAAGGAAAGCTGCTGAAGGTTTCAGACCATTTTGTCTGCCAGCTGCAAATTGTACCTAGGACTTCCATCTGATGTTATAATTT
The DNA here is from genome assembly GCF_014108415.1 of Molossus molossus. NCBI lineage: Eukaryota > Metazoa > Chordata > Mammalia > Chiroptera > Molossidae > Molossus > Molossus molossus. The sequence continues at coordinate 112,205,690 of NW_023425366.1, read as the reverse complement.
TAACACATTACTATTGGCAGAAGATATTCATGAAGTATTTGGTGGAGGTTATTGTGTCTGTTTGCTGTATGAGGAACAACACTACTAAATGAAAACAAATGTCCAATTTCACCAAGGGGAATCTACCCGTTGGTGGGCATTTAGTCCAAAATAATCAAGTTATCAGAGTCTGCTTCCATCTGAATCACTAGGAGTACTTGTTTAAATTCTGGTTTCTTGAGTTCACTAATAATCAAAGACTATTGTTTTAAGCTGCTCTTTTCTCAAACTTAAGAGATAAAAATTATTAGTGATACTTGTTAATTATATAACTTTCTATCCCCCTTTCCAGGAAATTCTATTTGATGAATTCAGGGGAGGGCCTAGGAATGCATGGCTTTTTTTTTTTTAATCCTTACCCGAGGATATGTTTCTCATTGAATTTTAGAGAGTGAGAGAGAGACATCAGTGCCTCTGGTACTCGCCCCGACTAGGGATGAAACCTGCAACCTTTTTTGGTATGCAGGAGGATGCTCCAACCAAGTGAGCCACCTGGCAGGGCAAGAATTTGTGATTTTTAATAAGTAACCCATGTAATTCTTCCTAAACAAGGAAGTTTGACAAATACTGTGTGGCCTTTGCTTGTTAGCAAAACAGTATTACCATATTCAAAACACACAGATATTTCTCCAAGGTTCATCTGGGTATGAACTACACATACTGACCTCAGCCAGTGAACTTGCAAGATGCAATAATATATAAGCATGCATGGATGACAGGTAATGACTGTCAGTAAAAATAGTATGTGTTTATGAGCATTTTACATAACATTTTAAGTACGGATTAATTTAATCAAATATTTAAAAGTTGTGAAAATAAGGACAATTGTGTCTAATGTTGAGAAACTATTGAAGAAATGTTAATGAAACATTACAGAAGAAATTATGTAGAAAATAGTGTTGAAGAGTAAGAACAATTGAAAATGAGAAGGAAAAACCTTGGGAATGATCAAATAAAATTACTGAATATGACTAATCATCCAGGTGATGTCAGTATAAAAGAGTTTAACATAGAAACTCTATGTTCCAATTTTGAGCACCAAGAAGCAAGATATTAGGGTAAAGTTGTAAATATTACTATTAAATACTTTAAATGTATTATGGCAGGTTTTGTTATTAAGACAGACTGCTTAACTGTTATGAAAGTTGCTTACAAGATTGTATACAATGAGTAAGTCACTACAATGCATATTTCTGAATGGCTAATCAGAGCTATCATGTTAGTGGGCATTGAGATTAATTATGCTTCTTGAAAATAGGCCGGTCTGTTTTTGAAAAAACAGATAATGAATTGCATCACTGTTTCATGTTAGAGCTACTATGATTTGCTAGAATAGCATGTGTTATGGCAGATAACATTAGTCACCACATAATTGTCCCTGGCTCTTTTCAATTTTAACAATAAGAAAGTCATCCCCTAAAAGACTATGCAAATAAAAGAGATTGTATTGTATATTTATTTTCTTCATATCAATTCAGTGTTTTCCATCTTATGGAGCTCTTTCACATGTTGTCTTTTTATGTTTTTATTAAAATCCTATGAGCATCACTCATTCATTATTGTATTTGTGTACAAGGAATGTGAAACTCAGAGATGTTGTGACTTTTCAAAGGTCATATAGCTGTTCATGGCAGGGTTAGGTTCAAATTTTTATAATTTGCTCCATCTCTGCTACAGACCAACCAACCATTTTCATTGGGTTCTGGTTTTCAGATATGTGGAGTTTCTTTTTATGGACTAGTAGGTTTAAGTTATGATCATTAAAAAATATAAGTGGGATATAGACTTTTATTGTTCCTTTAATATGTAAGTATTATGGAATTCAACTGAAACGATAGGAAACTAAAATTAGCACTAGAATAATTTATTAGGTGTGTTCTGCTGAATTTGATATTCAACTTCTATAAAACTTACTGGTATATTAATATAAATATAAACATAAAAATATTGGTTACATAAAATCCAGAAAAGAACAAAAGCTATTTTTAAGAAGTAAAAAATAAAATTGTTTTTAAGCTTGAAATGTGGGGTGTTTTGGTTTTTATTTTAAAATTCTAGGTCAAACATTTGATTCGACAGGAGATCTATAGTATAAATTACAAACTATTTGATAACAAACTGAGAGAATTGACCGAACGCATTGGGAAGACACAGTGCAGGAATAAACATGAAGCAATAGCTGATGAACTCTTCGTAAGTTTCTAATTTCATTTGATTTCATTTGAGTCCTTTTATAAAGTATAAATTGGTGATATTTTATATGTTAGGAAAGGAAAACTAAAGGCAGACCCAAATATGATCCCTGGCTACAAGCCCGATCTACCAGATTTTTACAGATAAAGAATTCATTATATATCAGTAATGTTGGCCTTTGACAGATAATTTTAGAAATATCAGCTATTCTGATATTGGCAGGCTTAATATGTAGGCAGTTTCTTTTAATTAAAAATAGATTCTGTATTAGAGCTTGTATAATCAGTTTCATAGGTTTGGGGCGGGGGAAGTATTATTCTAACATTACTTGCTGATTGGTGTTTCTACCAACATTAATTTTATTTTAGACCAATTAGAAGTTCAATATTTTTATCTCCCATTCTAGAATGTCATTTTAGCATCCAGTAAGAATTTTTTTATTGAATTAAAATTGGTTTATGACATAAGTTTTAGGTGAACAACATTATAATTAAGTATCTGTATACATTGTAGTGTACTTACCACCAAAAGTCTAGTTTCCAGCCATCATTGTACATTTGACCCCCTTTACCCATTTCACCCTCCTCTACCCTTCCTCCCCTCTGGCAGTCACCATCTTTTGCTATCTAAGAGTTTGTTTTTTGTTTTGTTTGTTTGAGTGAAATCAATACAATTTTGCCCTTTTCTGTCTGACTTACTTCACTTTACATAACATCCTGAAGGTTCATCCATGTTGTCACAAATGGCAATATTTCATCTTTTTTAATAGCTGAGTAGTATTCCATTGTATATGTACCACATCTTTAGCTGTTCAGTCAGACGATATATCAGACGTGATTTAAATCTCTGACTTGTGTAAGAATTTCTCATTTATTTCAGTGGATAGTTAAGTCTTTCAGAAGTACTTTGGCAAAGTTCTTCCTCCATCTTTATATGGTATATTATTTAGTACTCTAGTTTCATATTTATTCGTTTTTCTCTTTTAGGCAAAAATAGCGAAACTTCAAAGACGTATTAAAAAAGTATTGTTATCTCAAAGGAATTGTATGGAACCAAACACGTTATCCAGTAATACAGCTTGTAAGGTTGGTATAAACATACAGGAGCTTTAATAACTTGTTTTAGCCCACATTGTAGTGATTGGATTATAAGAATTGAATATATTTCCAAACCAAGACAATAGGATTAAAAGACAGTAAATTGATACTTAGATTGTTCCTGTGACTTTATCTCTGGAGAAGACACCCACAGGTAGCCAAAAGTAAATGCCGTTTGTATTACTTTCATAAGTGAATAGAGAGGTAATTTGTGATAGCCTAGACGATCTGCCTCCCTACTATTTTATCATGATGAAATATATAATAGCAAAGTTGAAAGAATTTTACAGTGAACCCTTGTATACTCAGCACCTAAATTTTTAACTTTACTATTTTAATATATTTATTTTTGTTATATTATCTGTCGATCTATTCATCCTAAGCCATCTTTAATATAGTACATTCATAAGAGAAATTTATTTTGTATCTAAATACACTTTGCAATGTAATAAAAATATATATATATATATATATATATATATATATATATATATATAAAACTCAGCTAGTATAGCTCACTGGTTGAGCGTGAACCTATGCACCAAGAGGTTGCCGGTTCCATTCCTGGTCAGGGCACATGCCCAGGTTGTTGGCCTGATTCAGCCCCAGTGAGGGGTATGCGGGAGGCAACCAGTTGATGTTCTCTCTCATCAATATTTCTCTCTCTCTCCTTTCCTCTCTCTCTGAAGTCAATAAAGAAAAAATGTTATTTAAAAAATATATATATATATGCAATTTAGTGTCCATATTTATTATAAAATATTTGGCAGAAAGTTTTATAGCATATTTGAAAATATACAAAGAATACATATAACATATATTAGCTATAATACATAAAAATAAATGAACACTGGTAAGTTAAGAAGTTGAGCCCCTCAAGTTAAGTAGAATATGATCAGTATTCACTTTGGGGATCTAATTTTCACTGGCTAACAGTGAAAGATGTTAATTTTTGCAGGGCCACAGAGTAGCCTTGTATATTGTTACCTGATTCTACCCAGATACCTTGGGACTACATTTTGTTCCTTCTTTTTTTAAATAAAATCTTTATTATTAGTATTCCAGATGTCGTCGCACCGTGCGCCACCCCTCCCCCCACCCCCGGTTGCCTTCCTTCTGGTTCCCATCTCATCCCAGGACTTCACCATCATATTGTCTGTGACATGGGTAATGCATATAAACATGAAATTCCCTGGTTAATCTCTTCCCAACCCCCATCCTTCCCTCTGACATTTGTCAGTCTGTTCTGTTTCCATGCTTCTATTTCTGTTTTATTCATCAGTTTATTTTGTTCATTAGATTTCACATATAAATGATGTCATGATACTTGTCTTTCTCTGACTGGCTTATTTTGCTGAGCGTAAATACTTTCCAGGTCCCTCTATACTGTTTCAAAGGGTAATAGATACTTCTTTTTTACCTGCATAGTATTCCATTGTGTATGTGTACCACAGCTTTTTTATCCACTCATCTACTGATGAACACTTAAGCTGTTCCCAGATCTTTGCTTTTGTGAATAGCACTGCTCTGAACATAGGGGTGCATATGTTCTTTCTGATTAGTGTTTTAGGATTTTAGGATATATTCCTAGGAGTGGGATCACTGGGTCAAAAGGCAGATCGATTTTTAATTTTTGAGGAAATTTCATACTGTTTTTCATAGTGGCTAACCAGTCTACAGTTCAACCAGCAGTGCACCCTTTTCTCCATATCCTCAACAGTACTTGTTGTTTGTTGACTTATTAATGGTAGCCATTCTGGTCACTGTGAGGTGGTAATTCATTGTCATTTTAATTTGCATCTCTGATGATTAGTGACTTGGAGCATTTTTTCATGTCTCTTGGCCATTTGTATGTCCTGTTTAGAGAAGTGTCTGTTCAGGTCCTCTGCTCATTTTTAACTGGGTTTTTTATCTTCCTTTCATTGAGTTGTAGGAGAACTTTATGTTTTTTGGAAATTAACCCCTTATCAGATGTATCATTGGCACATATGTTCTCACAAATAGTGGGTGGGTTCCCTCTTCATTTTGATGCTGGTTTCTTTTGCTGTGCAGAATCTTTTTAGTTTGATGTAGTCCCATGTATTAATTTTTTCCTTTGTTTCTCTTGCCCTAGGCAATGTTTCGGTGAAAATTCTGTTACCTGAAATTTTGCTGACTACATTTTCTTGTAGGATTTTTATGGTTTCATGACTTACATTTAAGTATTTTATCCATTTTGAGTTTATTCTTGTGTATGGTGTAAGTTGATGTTCCAGTTTCATTTTTTTGCATGTACTTGTCCAATTTTCCCAGCACCATTTATTGAAGAGACTGTCTTTATTCCAGTGTATGCTCTTGTCTCCTTTGTCAAATATTAATTGAGTATAATGGCTTGGGTCAATTTCTAGGTTCTCTGTTCTGTTCCATTGGTCTATATGCCTGTTCTTGTGCCAGTACCAGGCTGTTTTGTAGTATGACTTGATATCCGGTATTGTGACCCCTCCTACCTTGTTCTTTTTTCTCAAGATTGCTGTGGCGATTTGGGATCTTTTTTGGTTCCATATAAATTTTTGGAGTATTTGTTCTAGATCTCTGAAATTCGCTGTTGGTATTTTAATAGGGATCGCATTAAATTGATAGATTGCTTTGGGTAGTACAGACATTTTAATGATGTTAATTCTTCCTATTGGTGAACATGGTATATTATTCCTCTCTCTCTTTTTTTCAATGTCCTATAGTTTTCTGAGTACAGGTCTTTTACCTCCTAAGTGTCTTAATTTTTTTGTTGCAGTGGTAATTGGGATTACTTCCTTAGTTTCTCTTTCTGATAGTTCATTATTGGTATAAAAATGCCATCAAATTCTTGGTGTTAATTTTGTATCCTGCTATGTTGCCAAATTCATTAATTAAATCTAGTAGATTTTTGGTGGAGTCTTTAGGGTATTCTGTGTGCAATATCATGTCATCTTTGAATAATGAAAGTTTTACTTCCTCCTTTCTAATTTAGATGCCTTTTGTTTTTTCTTTTTATCTAATCACTGGGGCTAGGACCTCCAGTACTATGATGAGTAAGAGTGGCGAAAGCAGGTATCCCTGCCTTGTTCCTGTCCTTAGGGGAAATGTTTTTAGTGTTTGCCTATTGATAATGATGTAGGGCTGTCATATATGGCTTTTATTATGTTGGTATATGATCCTTCTAGTCCCACTTTTCTGAGAGTTTTTATCAAAAATGGTTACTAGGCCCTGGCCAATTTGGCTCAGCGACTAGAGCATCGGCCTGCAGTCCAGAGAGACCTGGGTTTGGTTCCTGCTAAGGGCATGTACCTCTGTTGCAGTTTGTCCCTGGCCCTGGTTGTTCAGAGTAGGAGGGAGAGAGAGGAAGAAAGAGAGAGAGAAACATTGACATGAAAGAGACACATCGAGTGGTTGCCACCCACACAACCCAACCAGGGCCGAGGACAAACTACAACCAAGGTACGTGCCCTTAGCGGGAACCAAACCCGGGTCTCTCTGGACCGCAGGCCAACGCTCTAACCAGTGAGCCAAACTGGCCAGGGCTCTCTTGGATTTTTTGGAATAGTTTGAGGAGGATAGGTGTTAGTTCTTATTTGCATGTTTGGTAAAACTCCCCTGTGAAGCTGTTCAGACCAGAGCTTTTGTTTGGTGGGAGTTTTTTTAATTACTGCTTCAATTTCATCAATTGTTATTGGCCTATTCAGGTTTTCTGCTTCCTGATTCAGTTTTAGAAGATTGTATTTTTCTAGGAATTTGTCCATTTCATCAAGGTTGTCCAGCTTGTTGGCATATAACTGTTCATAATATTTTCTTAAAATCCTTTATATTTCTGTGGTGTCAGTTGTTACTTCACCTCTTCATTTCTGATGATATTTATTTGGGTCCTCTCTCCTTGTTTCTTGGTGAGTCTGGCTGAAAATTCATCAATCTTGTTTGTATTTTCAAAGAACCAGCTCTTAGTTTCATTGATCTTTTGGGGGATTGTTTGTTTGTTTTAGTCTCTATGTCTTATTTCCCCTCTCTTCTTTATTATTTCCTTCCTTCTACTTACTCTGGGCTTTTCTTGTTCTCTTTCTAATTCTTTAAGTTGTAGGGTTAGATAGTTTATTAGAGGACTTTCTTTGTTCTTGAGGTAGACCTGTAGTGCTATGCATGTTCCTCTCAGGATTGCTTTCATTGTGTCCCATAGATTTTGGGTTGTTTTGTGTTCATTTTCATTTGTTTCCAGGAAGGTTCTTATTTCTTCTTTGATCTCATTGGTAGCCCAGTCATTACTTAATGACATGCTATTTAGTCACCATGTGTTTGAATGATTTTGAGTGTTTTTATTGTAATTGATTTCTAGTTTCATGCTATTGTGATACGAGAAGATGTTTGATAGGATTTCAGTCTTCGTGAACTTGTAGAGACTTAGTTTGTGTCCTAACATGTGGTCTGTCTTTGAGAATGCCCCATGTGCACTTGAAAAGAATGTATATTCTGTAGTTTGAGGGTGAAATGTTCTGTAAATATCAATTAAATCCATTTGATCTAATGTATCAATTGGACCCACTGTTTCCATGTTCATATTTTCTCTAGATATATCCAGTGATGTCAGTGATGGTCCCCTACTATGATGTTAGTGCTCTCTCTCCACTGAAGGCCTCTGGAAGTTTTTTTACATATATATATTTGGGTGTTCTTATATTGAGTCCATATACATTGACCAGGGTTATATTCTTTTATTGTATTGATCCTTTTAGTATTATGAAGTGACTTGGTTTGTCTCTTTTTGTGGCCTTCATTCTGAAGTCTGTTCTGTCTGATATGAGTATAATTATCCCACCTTTTTTTCATGCATTATTTTTTCCATCTCTTCTCTTTCATTCTGTGTGAATTTTTTGTTCTGAGGTCCGTCTCTTGTAAACAGCATATATATGGGTCATGTTTCCTTATCCAATCAGCTACCCTATGTCTTTTGGTTGGAACATTTAAGCCACTTACATTTAAGGTTATTATTGATAGGTACTTATTTGTTGCCATTTTTATTCTTTATGCCTGTGTTTTTCTTGTTCTTCGTACAACAATCCCTTTAGAAGTTTTTGCAGTGCTGGTTTGGTGGTAAGAAACTACTTTAACCTTCTTTTGTCTGCAAAGCTCTTTATTTCACCTTCAATTTTGAACAATTGCCTTGCTGGATAGAGTAGTATTAGATTCAGTCCCTTGCTTTTCATTACTTTGTATACTTCATGCCATTCCACTGTGGCCTGAAATATTTCTCTTGAGAACTCAGCTGACAGTCTAATAGGAGCTCCCTTGTAAGTAACTTTCTGTCTCTCTATTACTGCCTTTAAGATTATTTCTTTATTTTTTTTAACTGTTTTTTTCTCTTTATTGATATGAGGGAGGGAGGGAGGGAGGGAGGGGGGGAGAGAGAGAGAGAGTGAGAGAGAGAGAGAACATTGATTTGCCACCTCCTGCATGCCCCCCACTGGGGATTGGGCCCACAGTCTGGGGATTTGCCTTGACTGGAAATCAAACCAGTGACCTCTTGGTGCATGGGTCAATGCTCAACCACTGAGCCACACTGGCTGGGCTTCTTTCTTTGTCTTTAATGTTTGCCATTGTATTTATGATCTTTCTCGGTGTGGGTCTTTCTGCATTCATCTTGATTGGGATTCTTTGTGTTTTGTGGATTTGTGTGACTTTTTCCTTCACCAGGTTAGGGAAGTTTTTTGTCATTATTTCTTCAAACAGTTCTCCATTTGTTGCTCGGATTCTTCTCCTTCTGGTACCCCTACGATGTGGATGTTGTCATGTTTTATGTTGTCTCACAGCTCCCTTAAACTTTCCTGCTTTTTAACATTTTCTACTTGCTGCTCTGATTGGGTGTTGTTCTTCTATCTTATTTTTTAACTCACAGATTTGGTCCTCAGCTTCTTCTAATCTACTGTTGATTTCTTCCAGGGTATTATTTATTTCATCCATGTCATTCTTCATTTCCCATTGATTCTTATTCATGGCTTCTGCATCTGTTTTTATGCTTATTGTAGTTCCTACTGAGCTCCTTATACCTCTCATTAAGTTGCTTTTAGTTCTCACTACATTGTTTGAGCACCCTTAAAACCATTACTTTGAATTCTTTATCTGATAGATTGCTTGCCTCCCTTTCATTTATTTCCTTTTCTAGTGATTCCTCCTTTTCTTTCATTTAGGGGTTGTTCCTTTGTCTCACCATTTTAGCAGTCTGGTAGTTGGGCCAGATGAGACGCACCAGGTCACGTTGACAGGTCTGTATTTCCAGGGGTATCAGGTCATGGCAGAGCCAAATCTTGGATCCAGTCCAGTTGTCTGGGAGTGTTGGCGACTTGCCGCAGCACTGGTGGAGCCAATGGCTCTCAGTGGCAGTGGTGGTTCTAGGCAACTGTGGCAGCGGAAGTGGGGCTGATAGCTGTAATAAGGGCCTTTGGGCTGGTGGCTCTGGGTTGGTGCTGGGCTGGCTGGGCTGGTGGCTCTCATCCGCTGCGGTGGCCAGCAGGGCTGACGGCTGGAAACTCACTTCTGCAAGTCCCTCAGGGACACGGTTGGCATCCTCTGGTCAGATGAAGGTGTGGCAGAGGCCATTGGTCCAGCAGGGGAGGGTGCAAATATGGCCTCGGGGTGCTGGGACTTGGCCACTCCCTACTGCCTCCTTCCAAGGAGGATCCAGTGATTCCTCCAAAATGTCAGTGCTTTCCATCCCCAAATGAGGAGAAGCACTCTGCCAAGCATTGCACAGCAGCAGCCAGCAGCTCCCCCATCCAAAGTACCAGAACTGGCTGCCCTAAGTTCCTGCACTGACAGGCAGATGCTCACCCACACTCACATCCACTCACATTCTCTCTCAGTTTTGCTCATCCATTCACACGCTTACCCTCACTCCAGTCTTGCCTGCCACTATGTTGAATCGAGATATATATATATAATTGATTTATAGAGAGGAAGGAAGGGAGAGGGCAAGAGACGAGAGAGAGAGAGAGAAAGAGATACACCTATGTGAGAGACAAAAATGGGTCGGTTGCCTCCTGCATATGCCCTGATCCAAGATTGAACCCACGACCCTTTGGTGCACGGGATGATGCTCCAACTAACTGAGCCACACTGGCCAGGGCAACATAAAGCATTTTAACATGGGTTTCATTCAGTAGGGTTCAGTATCTGTTTGTATCTTTATATAAAATTCAAATATTTTCAGTATACACTCACTGGATTTTTTTTTCTTGTAGTGTGTTTATTAACTTTGGTATCATAATTATGTTAGTCTCAATGGATAAATTGGGATGTATTCTTTCCCATTTTATGAAAATGTGTATAAGATTTTTGTTACTTCCTTAAATGTTTGAGAGTATCCACCTCTGTAAACTGAGTAAGGAGGTTTCTTTGTAGGAAGACTTTTTCTTGAAAATTCAATTAATGGGTATAGGACAATTCATATACTTTTTCTTTCATCTTGTATCATTTTTATAAACTATTCTTTGTAAGGAATTTGTCCACTTTATCTACATTGTAATTCTCTATCACTTGTATTTTTTCTGTTTTTTATCATTTTCTTCCTCTTACATACTTTGGATATAATTTGTTCTTTTTCCAGCTTATGAGAGGAACAGCATTAATTTTTTAATCTTTTCTACTGGAAAACATTTAAAGCTATATAATTGCTTCTAAGCATGCTTTTTCTTAACAGCTAAACATCTTCTCAGTGCAAATATTATAATATCATATTTGATATATTGTATCTTTGTTTTCCATCAGTTGAAAGTAATTTCTGTTTTCCCTTATGGTATTGTTATTTGACCTATGGGTTATTTAGAAATATTTGTTTAATTTCCAAATATTTGGTACTATTCTAGGTATATTATTTTTACTGATATCTAATTTCATTTTGCTCAAAGAACATACTATGTAAAATTCCAATCTTGACAGTCAATTGACACTTACTTTGTAGCCCAAGATAGGGTTTCCCTTGGTGAATATTCCATGTATTCGCGAAAAAAAAAAAAAAAATGTTTGGTGTAATGTTCTGTAAATGTCTCACTTTTGTGTTAATTGTGCCAGGGTGGTTGATAGTGGTGAATAATGGCCCCCAAAAGATGTCCATGACCTAATCCTCAGAACCTTTGAATATCTTACTTTACATGGTACAAGTATCTTATAGACAGGGAGATTATCCTGAGAGCTCAGTATTCATAGGGTTCTTATAAAAAGGAATCAAGAAGGTCACAGCAGAAAAGAGATGGGACAATGGAAGCAGAGGTTGGGATGTTGCACTGAAAATGGAGGAAGGAGTTATGAGCCAAGAAATGCTGACAGCTTCTAGAATCTGGGAAAAAGGAAACAGACTCTCCTCTAAAGTTTCCAGAAGGAATGCAGCCCTGAAAACAATGTGATCTTGGCTTGGTGAAACTGATTTCAAATTTCTGTTGTTTTAAACTACCACGTGTGATAACTTGTTATAGCAGCCTCAGGAAACTTATACAGAATATAGTACCAGGGTATGTGAGATTCTGCTTTAACAAATAGCTAAAAATGTGGAAGTGGATTTGGAATGGGGTAATAGATAAAAGCTAGAAGAATATTTAGGAGCATGACTTTTTTTAATCCTGGATTGCCTTGAATAGACTCTTAGTAGAAATGTGGATGTTAAATACTACAAATTAGGGCTCAGAAAAGAAATGAAGAGCCTCTTAGAGAAAACCTATATATAGTCATAGACAATTTCTAAATCTTCATAAAAAGACTTTGTAGAGTCAAGCCAGTGTGGCTCAGTAGTTGAGCATCGACCCATGCACCAAGAGGTCATCGGTTCGATTCCCAGTCAGGGCACATGCCCAGGTTGTGGGCCCGATCCCCAGTCGGGGGCATGCAGGAGGTGGCCAGTCGATGTTTCTATCTCTCTTTCTTCTCCCTTCCTCTCTCTCTCAAAATCAATAAAGAAAAAAAAATTAAAAACAAAAAAAGACTTAGTAGAAACGTGGACATTTAAAGGCACAGTTGGTATGGACTCAAAAGGAAATGAGGAAAGGGTATTCATGCTACATTGTGGCAGGAAGCTTAGCTGAATTGTGTGTTCTACAGTGATAAAACAGAAAAACAAAATTTGTAAGTGATGAACTTGGATTTTTATTAGATTAACTGTTTTTTATCCAAGTGTGGAAGGTTTGACTTGGTTTCTTGATTTTTATAGTAAAATGTGAGAGGGAAGAGAGAAATCTAAGGAGGAATTATTTAGCAAAAAGAAACCAGGAGGGCTTGATTTGGAAAATTCTGAACCTATCCAGATTGCAAAAGACCCTAAAGATAGGAGGTTCTGTGTCAGAAAAGCATGGTCTAGAGAGAAAGCCAGTGGTGTATCAGGACAGGCTTTTGTTAGTACTTTGGAAAGATCAAAAGATCAGAGTATTCAGTCACGCAGACAGCTCTCTGCAGAGATTAGGCATTTGACTATCTTTCAGCAGGCATTTACCCTGTTTAGGTTCAGTGTGTAGGTCCTGGACTTCCTGGGTGAGCTATAGTCCATTGACAGTTTACTTTTCAAAATTCTTGCAATGCTATTCTGATTGGCTTTATTCTGACTCCACCCGACCTCCTATTCAATTTCTGCAGGTGCTGCCTGGACTCCCCAGTGACCTTGGGTGGGAAGTTTAGAAAATGTTGGCCTATGGTCACTGCCACTGCAGTAGATTGGGCCTGTAGCTGCCCCAGATGTGAAGAGACACTGTTGGTGCTTCAGTAGTTCACACTCACTGCTGTGTCCAGTATGGGATGATGGCACCACTGACACTGCAGTGGTGATTGATTCCTAATTGGCTTTTGCTAACATTGCTACTGCAGCCACTTAGGGCCACTGCTACCCTAGGTGTCAGGTGGGGAGCCAGCTGACAAAGTTGCTGGAGTGTTTCTGGCTGCTGATTCTGCAGGTATGGAGTGGGACACAAGCCAACCCTGCTCTATGTTTGGAGAGGACAGGTTCCTAGACTTTCTGACATCCAGTGCAGGATATATAGATAATAAAAAGAAAACTCAGGGAACTGCCTGGCCATTGTGGCTCAGTGGTTGAGCATCAACCTATGCACCAAGAGGTCGCTGGTTCGATTACTGGTCAGGGCACATTCCTAGGTTGTGGGCCTGATTCCCAGTGGGGGACATGCCAGAAGAGGCCAGTTGATGTTCTCTCTCATTGATGTTCTCTCTCATCGATGTTTCTCTCTCTCCCTTCCTCTCCCATCCTTTCTAAAATCAATAAAGGAAAAAAAAACTCACGGAACTCACTGTGGTGTTGCTCCTCAGACTTGAGGTCCCCGAGCTATCTGCCCTTTTCTTTCCACCTTTCAGAGGCATTTTATGATTATCTGTTGAATTATATCAAAGGTATTTAGTTGTGCTTAGAACGGAGGAGCTGTGAAAAGTGAACCTTTGCCACCTTGTCCTTGAATACCAGTATTTTTGCTATTATTTTCCAATGTTTGCACCTATTTCTACATATAAAATCTGTACATGTAATATAACATTTCAGAAAACTTCCTTTGTGCACCTGCATTTTTGTTCATGTTATCCATCAGAAAAGCCCATGAGTTAGGTAATCAGTTGATCCTTTTGTATTGATTAATATACACAGATATTTTAAATACTGAAAGTTCTCAACCAAAGCATGGACCAAATATAGCTCCAAGTCTAAATCTTCAGTTTTGTATGGAAGGACACAATTGGTAACCCTCCCCTCAACTGCTTTTACTTTACCCAATTAACAGGTTGCAAATTCAGTAACTCTGAATTTGGATAAGAACCCAGAGTCAGTTAATAGTCCAGATGAAAGAAAGACTTCTGTAAACTCTGAACCTTCTAACCCTTCAGAAGAAGCAACTGAGAAGATTGATTTGTCACAGGATCATTATGAGCCTGTTTCTGAAAGGTAGGCATTTCCATAAAAATGCATAAACTTATTTATCTAAATATATGCTTGCAAACATATACTTTTTTGTTAATTAAACATAAAATAGCCTAAAGTTTCATATTTATAAGAACACCTTTTTTTTTTATTATTATTATTGTGAAGGAATGGAATTGGTTCTCCAAAGCTTTTATTGTTGTTTTAACAGTACTAAATAAAATTTTGAATTGGCTAGGTGTCAGGTTTTTATTGTAATGCTTTCCAGCTTCAGTATGGTGTCTGGAGAGATCAACTGGAGCACTCCAGTAGTTTCCAGTTCTATACATGGAAAAGCCAAGACCCTATGAAACAGTGGTTTAAAAAATTACACAGAGGAGTAAGTAAGACTAGAGAAAAAGTGCCTAAAATTTCACATGTTGAAAGTAGTATCATGACAACTTCAAATTACAATGAACAGATTAAATTATTACATGACTGAGTCACACAGCAGTTGAGACACCTTATCTCCAAACTAGTCTAAAGGATTTGGGGTTTATAGGAAAGAACTACTTTAGTTTAACAAAGAAACATAATTAGTGCATTTTAATGAATTATTTTCTCTTCACTGGTGATTCTCATCTGTTTGAGTCTTTATATTATTATTTATTTATACTTAACATTTACCCCTTAAAATGTCCTATGGTTTTCTGTTTATATGGTAAATTATACCTCACCTTTTAAAAAGAGGAAACTATATAACCAGATTAAGTAATTAAATAATGGCCATCATTTGAAGAGCACACCCTTTCCTCCAAATTACTATGCATACCGAAGGATGCTATAAAACAAAGGAGAAGCAGAACTGATTTACACCATTTGCAGTAGATTCTTGGTGTTTGGGAATATACATGCAGTTTTGGGGGGAAAAAATTATAGTCCATGGTATTGAGGCCCACATTTTAATTATAAACCAGGAAGCTGCTATGAAGAAGACATTTATTTAGTTGTTGAAAGCAAGAATCACATTTTAGTGAGTCTTTGTTATTTTCACTTGTTGATACATGTGCTAATACTCATCAAGTGACAAAAAGAAAAACTCTGATGACAAGTGAAAAAGTGAAGACAAGGCACCATTAAAAATAGCATTTATTGACTATGTCAAATTTATCAGTGGCTTATATCTGTGATATGAACATTCCACTTCAGCTCCACCATAATGAATAAAGAAACTACAGTTTATGAAACTGTTTCAGGCAGCACTCTCAGCCATGATGAGTGTGAGAATAGGTGACAATGACCCTGATGGATGAGTCCAGTGGTGAGTTTTATAAAACATTTAAGGAAGAAACACCACCAGTTTTAAGCTACAGCAGGTACTCTAATAACATCATTTCATTTAACCTTGTTTTCTTATGTTGAGATGCTGTAAGAATTTAATTCTTGTTTATATCAGTTACCCTATGGTAAAGTTAGCTTTGTTATAGTTTGTTTGCTTAAAGTCACAGAACCTAGTAACAATGTTAAGAGGACTTTCTGTTTTCCAAAGAATAAAGAGGGAATATTCTTCAGTTGGTTTTATCAGACCAGATGCTAAAATCTAATAACTCTGATACTCCCAATATAAAAATTTTACAGAAATGGAAAATTACAGTCTATTTTTATCTATGAAATAAGTGAAAATATCTTAAACAAGATACTCATAAGCCAAGATCAGCAATCCATAAAAGTTGTGTGTGTCTCAGGAATGCTGCAAGGTTGATCTAACAACAAAGTAATGTAATTTGCCAGGAGGAGAATCACCAGCTTACAATAAACGTAGGAAAAAGAGCATCTACAAAAATCCTAAAACAAATCCGATGGTGAAATATTGGAAATATTCCCTTTGAAATACAAAATAAAAGGATGCCTGCTGTCACTACTTTAACATTATACCAGACATCTTACCTAATGCAAAAATGTAAAAAAGAAAGAAAACTAAATATATAAAAAATTGAAAAAGAAGGGCCCTGGCCCATGTTTCTCAGTGGTTAGAGTACTGGCCTGTGGACCAAAGGGTCATGGGTTTGATTTCCGGTCAAGGGTACACACCTGGGTTGCAGGTTCAATCACCAGCCTGGGTCGGGGTTTGTTCAGGAGACAGTCAGTCTCTCTCTCTTCTCCCCTCCCCTCCCTCTCCCCTTCACTCTCTCTTAAAAAAATCAATGAGAAAAAGTCCTCAGTAAGGATTAACCAAAAAAAAAACACAAATATTATTACTATTCTTTGATGATTCAGGGTATGTATATAGAAAATCCAAAAGAATTTGCAGATACATTACTAGGATTCATAAGATTTTAACCAGATTGCCAAACTCAAATATATAAGAAATCAATTGTATTCCTATATATCAGATATAAACAATTAGGAAATGAGATTTTTAAGAATTCAGATAACACCAAACATAAAAAGCACCTAGGAATGCATTTAACAAGACATGGTAACTGAAGCAAATTACAGAACTTTGAGAGAGATTGAAGAAGAAGATAGATAAAGTTAGTGTGTTTATGGTTTGGACAATGTAATATTATAAACTTTTATTTTTGTTTACATTAATTTATAGGGTAACATTTCAATCAGTTTTTCAGTGTTTAATTTTATGGAACTTGGCAAGCTTATATGATTCTAAAATGTACATGTACGTACAATAGGTTAAGATCCTTTAAGTAGAGAAACAAAATGGAAGGAATTACCATCAAATGTCAGAACATTACAAGACTGCAGTGTATAGGATAATGTGATATTGCCAAACAGAGCAGTGTAGCAGAGTCCAGTAACCTATACACACACGCACACACGTATATGTGATATATGATGAAGATTATTTGGCAGATCATTAGGGAAATGATTGACTTTCAATAATGGTGTTGTTAATTTGCTATTCATTTGGGTAGAATATGAAAGATACTGGATCCCTATGTCAGGCTATACAAAAAAATCAATCTTGTAGATTAAAGAACTGTCTAAAAAAAATTATGAGACAGTAATATAGAATGTCTTCATGAACTTCAGATAAGGAATGATTTCTTAAGATACAAATACTCTTGCCCTGGCCGGTTTGGCTCAGCGGTTAGAGCGTCGGCCTGCGGTCCAGAGACCCAGGTTCAGTTCCCGCTAAGGGTGCGTACCTCGGTTGCAGTTTGTCCCCGGCCCTGGTTGGCCGTGCAGGTGGCAGCCACTCGATGTGTCCCTTTCACATCAATGTCTGTCTGTATGTCTCTGTCTCTCTCTCTCCCTCTCTCCCTCCCTCTCCCTCTCCTCTGTCTTCCCTCTACTCTATCTGAACAAAAAAATGGAAAAATGTCCTCAGGTGAGGGTGAAAAAAAAAAATACTCTTGCTGTAAAAGAAAAAAAAAAGATAAATTTTACCACATTAAAATTAGAAACTTCTTGTCTCAAAAGGCACAATAAAGACAGTGAGAAGCCCAGCCAATGTGGCTCAGTGGATTGAGCGTCATCCCATGGACTGAGAGGTCCTAGTTCGATTCTCGTTCAGGGCACATGCCTGGGTTGTGGGCTTGATCCCCAGTAGAGGGCTTGCAAGAGGCAGCCATCGGTATACCTCTTTCACATAGATGTTTCTATCTTTCCCTTCCTTTCTCTCTAAAAAATCAATAAAAACATATATAAAAAATAGAAGACAGGCCATAGATTGGGAGAAGATACTTGTAGCACATATAACCTGTTGGGGACCAGTACCCAGAATATATATAAAGAACTTCAACATATCAATGAGTAAAAACAGATAATACAAAAGAAAAATGGGCAAAATACTTGTACATCTACTTAACAAAATAGGAATTCCAAATGGCCAATAAACATGAAAAGATGCTCATCTTCATTAGTAATCAGGGAAATGCAAATTAAAACCACAATCAGACACCATTTCATATCACGTAAGGAAGACATTTTAAAATCTGACAATACCGGGTATAGGTGAGGTTTTGAAATAAGGTCAGTTGGTTTTATTTAATATTTTGTTGTTGGTTGACTAGATTGGTATAATATTTTAGGGGGAAAATGGCATTATCTAGAAATTTTGAAGATGCTAGCATTCCCATCCCTCAATATATATCCTAACTAGAAACATGTACACACACACACACGAATGTTTATTAGCAGCATGTTTCATAATAGCCAAAAACCAGAAGAAAAAAAATGTTCATCTACAATTGAAAAGAAAAATAAATTTCAGTAAGACCATACAGTGGGATTCTGTACATTAGTGAAAATGAAGGAATTGTGGTCACATGCAACAAATAGTATGAGTTCCCATAAAACATTGAAAAAGAATAGTATGATTCCATTCAAATGAAGTTCAAAAATAGCTAGAAAAAAATATAAAGTACATATATAATAGCCAGAATATATATATAACTTAGGAATTCAGAGAGTAAGACATGAAAATTAACACCACAAATGCTATTTTGGGAGGAGATTTATGATATAGGATGGAGGCATACAGATTTCTGAAGTGCTGATAATTTAAAATGTATGTACCTGAGTGGTGGTTATGTGGGTGCTAGTTTAACTTATTAAACTGAACATGTATTTTTAATTCAATTTGAAAATATCTATTTGAAATTTTAGATTTTTTATGTTTTATATAATTCTACTGACATGAGTTCATAACTACAGTACAGTCTTACTTCTTGTTTTCTATTTGTCCCATATGTCTTATGGTCCTTTTCCCTATATGTGTCTCTCTTTTTATTTTAGAATTCTTGTGGATCTTTTCTCTCCTTTCCCCATTACCTTGTTAATATACATCTTTCCTTGTTTCTTTAGAAGTTATCCTAAAAATCATGATATGGATTCGTGATTCTAATACTAGTCTATTATGAATTGCTACTTTTACCATTTGTAGGCAGTGCTTAACTTTAAAACTCTATTTACTGCCCTCATCTTTTGTGTTTTCATGCATTTTAATTTTACATTATTTAAAATCTCATAAAATAATATCACTATGTTGTACAGTCATTATTCAGAGTTGCCCAAATATTTACCCTTTCTGTTGTTTTTCATTTCTTTCTGTCTTTTCGTCTTTCTATCTGGGATAATTTTGCTTCGCCTGAAGAACTCATTTCTGTATGTATATATGTGTGTATGTATGTATTTATTTATATGTTCTTCTCAGGATAAATTATGTCAGTTATTTGTCTGAAAATATTTTCATTTTATCTTTATTTTTACAGGACATTTTAACATGGGTATTGAATTGTAGGTTAACAGTTATTTTCTTTCAGCACTTTAAAGATGTCAGTATGTTGTCTTCTAACTTCTATAATTTTTGTTGAAAAGTTAGGCAGCAGTCTTATCGTTGCTTCTTTGAAAGTCATGTCTGTGTTTCTCTAGCTGCTTATAAGATATTCTTTACTTTGGTTTTTATGAGCATGATGCTAGTTGTGAGATATTTGGTTTTGCTTTTTAATTTATCCTGATTTGGACTTGAAATCCTTGATTTTATGGCTCATTATCTTTCATCGTCTTGGGAAAATGTTTAGCCATTATCTCTTCAGCTATTGCTCCTGTACCATTCTATCTTTTTCTCCTTGTGATATCCTAAGTACATGCTTCTCTGTACACTCTACCTATTCTGTTCTCCATGCTGAGATCTGGATATTTTCTACTAACCTCTTTTCCAGTTTATTAATCCTCTCTTCCACTAGATTCAAGTGGCTGTTAAGTCCATGTATTGAGTTCTTAATTTCAGTTTGTTTCATTTTCGGTTCTCCCCTTTCCTTTTGAGTTTTTTTTTTTTTTTTCTTCAATTGATTTTAGGTGGGGGAGTGGGGTAGAGAGAAACTTCAATCAATATCTATCGGTTGCCTCCTGCACATACCCCAACGGGGGAATCAAACTCACAACCTGAGTATGTGCCCTGACTAGGAATTGAACCCTCCACCTTTTGGTGTATAGGACAACCAACTGTACCACACTGGCCAGGGCCATTGGATTGTTTTTTATGGATTCAAATTCTCAGGTGAAATTCTTCATTTTGTCATCCATGTGTTAAACATTGTATCACTGTTATTTTCTGATCTATTTCTCAGGACTCTTGTATCTGGATTACTTTGACCTCTGCTTTTATTTGTTATTTTTTACCTTTGTCCTGTTTCTTATTGTGCCTGCTGATTTTTATTTGCATCTTGGACACTGTGTATTGAAAATTATAAAGGCAAGGCTCTAAATGATGTTATCTTTCATCAGAGTGGGTTCACCCTGTACTCTGGCACATAGCAGAGAGAGGGACATAGCCTCTACTGATTTTAAAATATGCCTACATATTCTTTGACACCCCTCTCTTTAAAAAGGTAGAACCACCCTGGCCAGTTTGGCTCAGTGGTTAGAGCGTCGGCCTGCAGACCCAAGAGTCTCAGGTTTGATTCCTGTCAAGGGCATGTACCTTGGTTGTGGTTCGGTACTCTGCCCTGGTTGGAGTCATGCAGAAGGGAACCAGTCTCTCACATCGATGTTTCTCTCTCCCTCTCCCTCTCTCTCTCCCTCTCCCTCTCTTTCTCTCTCTCTCCCTCCCTCTCTCCCTATCTTCCTCCCTCTCTCCACCCCTCCACTCTGTGGAGAAATATCCTTGAGTGAAGATTTAAAAATAATAATAAAATAATAAAAAGGTGGAACCTAATTCCATTTCTTGGATTATACTTAGTGACAGCATTTAGAATATAATAGGAGTGACAGTATGTAATTAGATCATAAAATACATCATAGCTTTTTTACTTTCTCTTGGATTGGTTGCTCTGGGGCTAGTAATTTTCATGATAGCATGGCAACAAGCATAGGTTACTTGAGGACCAAGCATCCTATGTAGAGTCCCACATGGTGAGGCAGTCTGCCAACAGCTATGTGAGTACATAAGCCTTTTTGGGGACAGAACTTCCAACCCCAGTCATGCCTTCACATGACTGCAGCCCCTGCCAAGTTAACATCTTGACTGTAACCCATGAGAGATCCTGAGCCATAACCCCCCAACTATACTGCTCCCTATTTCTTTACCCACTATGAAACAATAAATGTGTTTCTTTAAGCCATTATGTTTGGGGATAAATTATTATAAAGCAATAGATAAATCATACAACATTTCAATCCAATAAGGAATTGAGCAGAACTGAGGCCAATTTGCAGTCTTTATAAGACGATCTATTCTGATTTTCCCCCATTCCTATGGTGTAGCCCTGTAAGAGTTCCACGAAGAAGCCTAGGGTATTTGCTATGGCTTCCCTCTATTGCTTATCTTGTATTCCAATTTTTATATCCCCAGTATAGTTCACTGTGACTTCAGCCACTTTCTGTTTGGCTTCTTAGTATTCATGAATAGCTTGACAAATGCCTTAAGAAGAACACCAGTGGCAAGTGTCTGGTCTACTTCTCGATATCCTCCTCCTCTCTGGGATCTTAGTTCTTCCACCACAGCTTTCTAATCTTGTCAAACAGATATTTTAATTTTTTTTCCCCTGAAAACAATTTTTCAAATTGTTCAAGTGTGTGTTGGGGGGGGGCTATATCACAGCAAATCTACATAACAATTTATGTACTTTTCTATACATATAATTTATTTTTAAATCTTAGAAAATATTTAAGAAATAAAGGAACTTTTAAAAAATAAATTTTGTTCTCCTTATTATAAATCTAGAGAAAGCCAGGTTTAATTGTTTTGTCTGATAGCGCAAGTATTGAAAGAGAATTAGTGCCATTACTAACTTTGTATAATAATGATTGGATTTAGAAATTTAAGCAATTTTCTGTATAGAATGTGAAAGGCAGTAACAGCTGAGTTGAAGAAGCTCATAGATGAGAAAGCTTATAGACCAGAATACATATTTGATAAAGAAGTAACTTGCTTAAATAGGAAAAAAATACCTTTATGTGCAGTCATTTCCAAAGATGAAAAGTATGTCAAGATCTAAGACACTCACTTCACCAGTGTTGAATGAAATATTAATATTATCTAAAAAATGTCTTGCATTGAATTTCTCATGAAGAAATATTTACAGAGATACAAAGTAGAAAAAAGCATTTACCAGCCACAGTATAAGAAATTTCCTACTGTTTTGTATGTGTGCTTTTAATAACATTAAACTTAGTTAATAATAAGCTTATCCCTCTTTTACAGATGAGCAAACCTGAGCCAGATTTCTAGCCCCAAAACACTCAGCTAGTAAATGGAAGAGTCAGGATTTAGACTCAGGCAATTTTGTCTCTAGAACCCATGTTCTTAAACTACTTTATTATTATAATATTACCTAGATAATTCTAATTACTAATTTTAGACACAGAAATTGTTCTCCAAGGCAAAGTGCAAGTAGCAAACATGTTAAGTGCATGAAAATCATTAGTTTCCTTAGTTTTCTTCCCAGATATGGTTCATTTAAAAAAGAGCTATCATCAGCAGCACTCACTGGACCAGTTTCATGAAAGTTACATACCTTTAAATGCTAATGGAATTCTGGTTAGATTCCAGATTTATAGATGGCTTCCTCTGGATACAGATAGCAGCTTTATTCACACACATACACACACACAGTATTAACACAGTTATAACTCAGAATACTTACTGAAAACTACACAATCAACAAGTGTATAGCTTGGTGAATTTTGACAAAGCCAAATACATTGTGAATTATCACCCAGATCAAAAACAATATCAGCATCATCCAGTCTGTTCTGTGCCACATTCACAGTCACCAGTCCCACCCTGCCACACCAAACTAAACAATCACCATTCTAACTTCTAACATGGTCAGTTGTTTATGTTTGCATTTCACCTTTATATAAATGGAATCATACTCAATGAACTCTTTGGTATCTTACCACTTTTGCTCAAAATTATGTGTTGTGAGATTCATCCAGATTGTTGCTTAGCAGCAATAATTTGTTCATAAGCATTGCTATATAATGTCCATCATGTGAAGACACCACAGTTTACCCATTCACAACTGTCGATAGGTGTCTGGATTTGCATAGGGGGTAAATTATGAACAGTGCTGCAGTGAATTACATTCCTGCTTACGTGTCTTTCGGTGAATGTACTTAACACATTTCCATTGGGCATTTGCCAGGAAGTGGAATTGGTGGGCCATTGGGTATGTGCATTTTCAGGTTTAATAAATACTGCCAAACCACTTTACCAAAGAAATTCCATGTTACTCTCCCACTGAAAGTACGTAAGATTTTTGTTACTCCATATTTTTGTCAGTACTTGGTATTATCTGCCTGTTTATTTTAGCCATACTGCTATGATCGTAGCATCACATTGGTATCACATAATTTGTAATTCCTTCAAATAATGAAGGTAAGCACATTTTTAAGTTTGTTAGCCATTTGGACATCTTCTTTTATAAAGTTTTTCTAACACTTTTGCATGTTTTTCTTTTGAGTTGCCTTTCTTTTCCCATTTTTTGTCAGATATATTTACTGTAAATATCTGTTCCCACCCCAAATCTTCCTGCTTTCGTAACAGTGTCTTTATATAAATTGACTCTTCTTAATGTCAGTGTAGTCTTTTTCATAGATTCTTCTTTTCTGATGAATATTCTATTTGTTTTACCTGTATTCTCTATCTCTCCTCAATATTCTTAAAACTATTAATCATAGTTTAATGCCATTGTTTTAACTCCAGTATATGGATCATCTGTTTCTGGTGGTGTCCTGTCATTTTCTGATCATTTGACTGTCTGTTGAAATACTTGATAATTTCTGAAAAATTGGTGAGGCTCTGAATCATACCATCTTCTTATATGCAGATAGAGCAAAACTTGATCATCTAATCTACTTCGGGGATTATAAATTGAGGCTTGTTCTCATTTTGAAAATGCTCCATCTACTTCTTGTTCATTCTGGTTCTTAAGACATAACCACCCATGAATGCCAACCAAGTATGAAATTATAAGAGGTGGAGAAAGAAGCATTGAAAAAAAGAAAGCCAAACATTTCTTGGCAGTTTTACAGGGGTCAGACATTTGCTCTTCCTTTGGCTATAATGAAGAGACTTATAATCATGAAACAGCAGGTAGAGTCCTTAGATGGATATAGCTATGTGGGGCTAAATTAGTCCTGGACTCAGGACTGCAGTGCACCTACCAAAAAAAAAGGAATCAAACGAATCCTCAATAATTCATCGGAAAACAAGGTCCAACATTATTTGAAGGGATGAAATATCATCCAACAGTATAAATTTTACATTTGACATCTAATAAAAAAATTAACAGGCATGCAAAGTAGCAAACATAAAAAGGAGCAAACAAATGATTAAAGCAAACATAGAAATAATATGGTTGATGGACTTAGCAGACAACACCACAAAACATATTATCAGTATGTTCTTTGTGTCCAATATAGTGAAAAATGTAAACATGATGAGAGAAATAAGAGATATTTTTTTAAAAAAAGGACCCAAATTGAACTTCCAGAGATGAAAAATACAATAAAAGTGAAAAGTACATTAGATAAGACTAATAGAATAGATAATTACTGATTTTTTAAATCAGTGAAGTGGCAATAGAAACTTCAAAAAAAACATGAAAGAAAAGGCTAACAAAAATATGAACGTAGCATCAAAGACCTATGAAACACTATCAAGCAGTCTAATATCTATATCATTGAAGTATCTCTAGTCAGGGGTGAGGGGATCAGAGAAATATAATTTCTAAAATTTTTCCCAATTTGGTGAAAATTCTAAACCCATAAATATGTAAAAAAGAAAATTAACGAACTTAAGCAACAGAAGAATAAAGAAAAACCACATCATAATTAGATTGCTGAAAGTCAGTGGTAACAAGAAAATCTTAAAAGCAGCCAGAGAGAAAAGACACATTATATAAAAAGGAACAGAAGAAATAAGATCAGGAGACTTCTCACTGTAGTTGTAACTATGCAAACTAAAAGACATCTGAAAAGTATTGAAATGGAAAGACATCTCTAAAACATTGAAAGAAAAACTATTCAAGTTTCTACACTTGGTGAAAATATGTTTCAGATGTGTAGAGGAAAAATGGATTTTTCACACTAAAAAAAAATTGTGCACTACAAGAAATGTTAAAGGAAGTTCTTCAGGCAGAAGGAAAATAATACCAGATGGAAATTTAGATCTATGCAAAGGTAAAGTAATGAAAAGTGCTGGAAATTAAATACATATGGATAAATATAAAATTTTCCATTTATATATAGGGTACATGTTTGGGTATATATTATACTACCTTTATAATATGTGGTGTGTCTGTATAAAACCAATAACATATACTATTTCTCTATAGTATTTTTATGTACAGGCAACAAGAAGTTGGAATTTAATATTTAAAATCAATACCATTTACAATAATAATCAAAGAATGATTAACATAGGATAAAATTGCCAAAATATCTGTAAGACCTAATTTCAAAACTACAAAGTAGGCTTCAGATTTCTGATCCAGCATGTAAGGAGTCATCACTCTATTCTAACAACAATGGAAAAGCTGAACAATCGGAAAATATCAACAACTCTTCTTAGATCCATCAGAGAAGTAGGGTCACAGAGCAAACCACTGCC
This sequence comes from Molossus molossus, assembly GCF_014108415.1. NCBI lineage: Eukaryota > Metazoa > Chordata > Mammalia > Chiroptera > Molossidae > Molossus > Molossus molossus. The sequence goes on along the minus strand of NW_023425366.1, from coordinate 112,179,904 downwards.
ACCCAAATTGGAGAGAGAAACAGGCAGAAACTGAGAATCACAACCTACTGGAATTGGAACAAACTCAAGAGCAGAAACCTCCACGAGAACTAGTGTGGAGCTACGAAAATCTAAAACTCTGGGAGTGGGAGGACAGTTATAGGGGAACCCCCATAGTTTTGTGAGTTTTACCTCCAGAAGCTCTACCAGGTCTTCAAGGTGAACATTGGAGAAAAATTCCCTCATGTTTCCAGCAGGGGGAAAGTAAAAAACCTTTTGAAATACTCCACCCAGCGCTCTCTCTTAACACCCACTGCCTGCCTTCAGGAGAAACTATTATCAGAGTTTGACCTATCTAGGGTTAGGGAAATACCCAACTCCTGCTCCCTGTAATCTTCGGTGTGGAGGAAGGAAAATACCCACCTCTAACCCTTTCTGGCCAAACTATCTCACCTAAGGAGTGAGGAGGGGGAGGGTACTGAGAAGCACTAGTGAAGTTCACATTCCAGGGGCACAGACTCACTAAGAGACTGAAACCCAATTATAGGACTTGTAGAATGCTTCCTCTCCCCCTACATCTTAACCACCACATTACTAAAGGTCTGTTTCTGAAGTAGTAGAATGTTATATATGAAAGTAGAATGTTATATATATTGAATTAGTTGTAAATGTGTATTGCAAACTCTAGGGCAACCACTAAAAAAAGAAGTACAATTGATATGCTAAGAAAGGAGAGAAAATGGAATAATAAAATGCAGGTTTACTCATAATTGCCAAAACTTGGAAGCAACCAAGATGTCTTTCAAGTAGGTGAATGGATAAATAATCGGTAGTACATTATGACAGTGGAATATTAAGAGTGCTAAAATAAAGAAGAAGAAAACACAAATGAGCTATCAAGCTTTGAAAAGACATGGAGGAAACTTAAATGCATATTACTAAGGGAAAGAAGCCAATCTGAGAAAGGTACATACTGTATGCTTCCAACATATGACATTCTAGAAAAGACAAAACTATGGAGATAACAAAAAGATCAAATGTTGCCAGGGGTTACTGGAGAGGGATGAATAGGCAGAGCATGGGATTTTTAGGTCAGAGAAACTACTCTGTATACTATAAATGGTGGGTACATGTCATTATACATTTGTCAAAACCCATAGAATGTACAACATTAAGAGTGAACCTTATTATAAACTGTGGACTTTGGGTGATGATGTGTCAGTATAGGTTCATCAGTTGTAACAAGCATACTACTTTGGTACAGGATTTTGATAGTGGGCGAGGGTGGGGAGCAGAGTATAAGGGAGTTCTCTGTACTTTCCACTCAGTTTTGCTATAAACCTAAAACTGCTTTTAAAAGGTTTATTAATTTTTTAAAAGTGCAAATATTGCTGAGAAATTAAGGAGACCTCAATATACAGTGAGAAATACCATATTCACAAATCAGAAAATCATTACTGTCACTTCACACAAATTATTCTGTACATTTAATGCATTCTCCTCAATCAAAATCCTGGCAGTATTTTTTGTAGAAAGTAACAAGCTAATTGAAAACTTACATGAAATGGAAAACACCTAAAAAATGAAAACAGTGTTATAAGAGAAAAATAAAGTTAGAAGACATAAACTACCCGAGTTCAAGGCTTACTTTGAAGCTGTAGTAATTAAGACATTAAGTGGTGTTGGCATAAATGGATAGACCTATACTTAGAAAGTATACATATAGCCCATTGGTTCTCAACAAAGATGCCAAAATAATTTAATGGTGAAAAGATAGTCTTTTCAGCAAATGTTGAAATAACCAGGGGAGTAAAGTGAACCTCTACTCTTCCCTCACACCATATGCAAAAGTAGCTTGCAATGGATTATAGATCTAAATACAAAAGCTAAAAATTTAAAACATCTATAAGACAATGGTATAGAAAATTCACCTAGCAATTTTATGGACTTAGTGAAATTTGTGTCAAGATTTTCTGATTTTTTTTCATAAAATTGGTATCAGGGTCAAATGGGAGCAGAAGACAATCTACTCAGGATATTCTGTAATTATAATCAGCATTATTTACCACCAATGCCTCAGTTTAGTAAATGTGTGGTAAATATTGCTATTATAGTGATAGAATGTAGTTGCAGAATTAATTTTTAATAGCTGTGTTATAATCCTATATCTGTAAGAGTCAATGTGTCTTAATGGGTTTTTTTCATTTATATGTTTCATTTTCATGAAGGCAAGTATAAGTGATAGAGTGACTTTATATTTTGCACACTTATGTATGTTGTATACTTATAGATAATGTATTTGGATTCACTATAAGTAGATCTCTACTGAGTTTTAAGGGTCCATTAGTATTGGATGTCCATGACTTTTGGTCATATAATTAATTGGTAATATATGGAGTTTCTTGGATATTTGGTTTTATCACTTTCATTCCCTCCCCAACATATGCACAGTTATTAGATTAAAATATGTCTGGTGTGAAATGTTAAGTCAGAAGAATTCTAACCATTGATTGCATGTTTAAGCCTAATAATACATGTTTAGTTCATTTTTAATTTTTTTTATCATTTTAGTAGCAATGATGTTATGTTGATTTCTGTGGAAAGCCCTAGTTTGACAACACCAATTACAGCAAATCTAACAGGTATCTTAAGTTGATTAAAATATGATCTATTAAATTAGAAAGCTTCAAATCAGTATTTGTTTAGATAACTGAATATCTTTTAATAAAATAAAATTCTCTCAAAAATGTTTTAATTTATATTTGATTTATATTACCTAAATAAATAAATGACCTCTCAATATAATTGAAGTTTCTTTTTAACCTTGTGTTTATTAATTTGTGGCCCTTTGTGTATTTACTGTTTAATGGCTTTGTAAGTTATAAAACTACATGGGTTTTTATGGTAGTTATTTTATTTTATTGGTTTTAAAGAGCGAGGAAGGGAAAGAGAGACAGCGATTTATTGTTCCCCTTATTTGTTATGCATTCATTGGTTACTTTCTGTATGTGTCCTGACCTGGGAATCCAACCCACAACCTTGGCACATTGGGATGACGCTCTAACTAACTGAGCTACCTGGCAAGGGCTGGTTGTTTGTTTTTTTGTTTTATCTATTAAGTTATCTTAAAGTCGACTTTAGATTTAAAGTTTGGCTATTCTTTTTTCTCTTTTTAATTGATTTGAGAGAGAGAGAGGAAGGGAGAGAAAGAGAAACATCAATTTATTGTTCCACTATTTATGCATTCATTGGTTGATTCTTATATGTGCAGATCGAACCTGCAACCTCGGTGTATCGGGACAATGGTCTAACCAACAGAGTTACCCCAGCCAGGGCAAAATTTGGCTCTTCTTTAGTATCTTTTATTTTATTTTTTTAATTTTCAGTGTTTTTATACTACAGTTGTTGCTATTTAGAGTTTGTCTTATTATACTTATGTATACTTATTACACTTTCAATTTCCAATTAATTTCCTCTGAAAAAAGCTCTCTTGTTGGCACATAATTACTCATTCAAAATTCTCCCTTTTCATTTTTTATGATATATTAGATTGTTTGCATCTTTTTTTTGTTTTTATTTTGTTTTGGGGACAGAAAGAAGGGGGGTGGATGGGGAAGAGTGTTTGAGTGCCTAGAATATTTACATCTTAACTTCAGAAATCTTTGCCTCCACGTGTATATAGCTACTTAATTGCCCCTCTGATTGTTAAGATTGTGAATAAAATAGTTCAAGGGATCTCTGAAGCTTTCTCCTACTGGTTCTGTGAAGAATGCTAAGCCATCTCAGACAGTCTAAAGATACTGAATAAAAACTGTGTACATTTCCAAGTTTATTTCCTCAAATGCTATTTACAAATAGGTTTTCAAGAGTTACTAATATAGTTGTAAAATTACAGAAGGACAAAATCTTTTGAACCAAAATTAGATTTCTTTTTTAAGTTTCTCTTTAGTTTTCAGAATAAGTAAAGTCAACTGAGTTACTTTTATGATTGTATAATAAATGGATAAATAGCATTCTATTATTGTGTTTCAGCATTCATACATTATAAAGTCCATAAATATTTAATAGTTTAATAAACTTGTCAAATGTTCATATTTTAATAATTTTGTTTCAGATACTGGAAAAATTGCATCAAGAAATACTAATAATTTACCTAATGCTGATACTGAAGTTATGGTAGGTAATAAATATTGTCTTTGAATGTTGTTTATTTGAATATGTTAGTTCTGGGAACTTTAGTGTTGCTACATGTGGATGATTCAGCTTTGTTACTCATTCTTTGGGAGATTTGTTTTCTGAGAAATCGTCTGACACGTTAACATAACCAGGTTCTTGTTATTCATTCTTTGGGAGATTTGTTTTCTGAGAAATTGTCTGACAACATAACCAGGTTCCAGTATAGCTTACATTAAAAAGCAAACAGCTAATGATAAACATATTTTACATCATACTTAATAAATTAACTTATTTGGACTCTGCCTAGTGATATTCTCAGAAACTATACAGTATTTTAAGTTTTTTTTTTTTAAGGGGACAAGAGAGAGAAACATCGATGTGAGAGACACACATTGATTGGATGCCTCCTGCATGAACCCAACCAGGGTCAGAAATCAAACCTACAACCGAGGTACACGCACTTGACCAGGAATCAAACCCAAGGCCCTTTGGTTCTCAGGCTGACACTTTAACCGCTGAGCCAAACCGGCCATGGCCTCTTAAGTTTCCTTTTTACAGGAGAGTTAAATTAAACCATAAAAACTTATAGAATGATCAGCCTCTAGTTTCTGTATGGTAATTTAAAATGATAAGTTTTATTTTTAAAAAACATTTTTCTGCTATTGAGGCAAAAATCTTAATTTTTCTAACCTAACTTTTTAGGCTATAGAGAAAAAGAATCTTCATTCTGTGATTGATCTGACAAAAGAAAACCTATCAAACTGCAACACAGGTAAAGGATTAAGTTTTCTTTTTAAAAAAGAAGGGAAGGGTAACAACTCAAAATGTGTTTGACCTGTGAAGTTTATTTGTGTCTGTGTGTGTTTATTTAGCTCTACATACTTTTATCACATGTATAGATTCATGTCACTGCCACCACAATCAAATTACACAGCTATTCTATCACTACAAGATTTTTTTCATGCTCACTATTTTATAGGCACACCTACTTCCTGCCCCCAGTCCCTAAACCGGAACAACTGTGAATCTGTTTCTACCTTTATAATTAGGTTATTTCATGGGTGTTATATAAATGTGATGATGCAATATGTATCCTTGTGAGATTGGCTTCTTTCAGTTAGCATGATTCTCCATGAGGGTCACCTAAGTTGTGGGTGTATTAGTAGCATTACTTTTTATTGCTGAGTAGTATTTCATGGTGTGGATGTATAATAATAATTTATGTACAGTTTATCTGTTCACTAATTGAAATATATCTGAGTTGTTTGGGGCTATTAAGAATCTCTTTTCTACCTATGGCACACATTTTTATTTCATTAACTTTAACAATAGCAGTTGTGAGAGGATGCTAGAGCATGTAAACAAATCCAACAAAAAGCAAAGGAGCAAAAAAGGAGAGACTTTATTCAAATAACACAAAACTGGGAAGACAAGGCCTTAGGTAGAAACCCAAAGTGCTCTCCTAAGACAAAGGAGAGGTTGTTTTTTTATGGAAAACTTCCCATCCATAGTTTTTATTTTAGCCTGCTTCATGTAAATGAGGTTTCCAAATTGTACAGTTTGAATTGGTCAGTATAAATTCAAATAAGGGTACATTTTGTACAGTTCTGATTGGTCGGGGTAGGTCAATCTATTGGTTGGATGATAACATGACAATTACAGAATAAAGAACATCTCTGCAGTGATTGACTCAGGCAGCAGCATAAACATGCAGGGCATAGTGTGAGGTAACAGAGTTAAGCGTGTGGTTCTTCCCGTATTTAAGAGGCCCTTGTCAGTAGACAGCTAGATTCTGGGGTTTTGTTTTGTTTTGTTTTGTTTTGTTTTGTTTTGTTTTGTTTATCTTCACCCGAGGACATTTTTCCACTTTTTGTTCAGATAGAGTGGGAGTGGGGGGGGGAGAGAGAGAAACATCGACATGAAAGGGACAGACACATCGAGTGGTCGCCACCCGCACGACCCATCCAGGGCCAGGGACAAACTGCAACCAAGGTACATGCCCTTTGCGGGAACCGAACCCAGGTCTCTCTGGACCACAGGCTGATGCTCTAACCACTGAGCAAAACCGGCCAGGGCCTGGGGGTTCTTTCTGTGTTTCTTTCTTCTTTATTGATTTTTAGAGAGGAAGGGAGAAGGAGAAAGAGATAGAAACATCGATGAGAGAGAATACTGACTGGCCGCCTTCTACATGCCCCACACTGGGGATCAGGCCCACAACCTGGGCACATGCCCTGACCGGGAATTAAACTGGCGACCTCTTGGTGCATGGATCAATGCTCAACCACTGAGCCACACCAGCCGGACTGTTTATGGTACTTTTTGATGAAATATTTGAATTCCACTTATTAGCATTAATAAATTATGTAATATTTAATAATGGAGATTAGTATAGGAAGTATATAGTCCAGTTTCTTCCCTTTCAATTGTGGATCCAACAAAAATTGAAACCAGTCGAATCTCCAGGTACCTCATGAGAAAATTTTAAAACCCTTCAATTTCCAGTTTCAAGATGAAGATTTGAAAAATGAATTGGAGTCTGTGAAGTAATCAGTTACTTTTTAATAAGATACTAAGTTGTTTCTAAATTACATAATATAGGATTTGAGATACAGTAAAATAAAAAGTAGGAATGCAGATTAATTTAGTGCTTAACAAAACAAGTCATACCTCTTATTTGGGGACTTCAGTTTGAAATCTAGCAATTGGAAAGCTATATCATGCTGATTCATGATGCCAACTCAAGTCTGTCTTTTAAAATGTCCAGTTCTGACTAAGAGTCGGGTCAAACTTGGACCATATCCCATATCCCCAGCTTGGTGAATGTTATTACCAGGTCACCCAGTTTCTCAAGACTGAAGTGAAAGAGTCACTTTTGACTCTTAGATCTGCCTCATTCCATTCTCCTCACTCAGTTGGCAAGCCCATCAGTACTATCTCCTGAAAAGCTAACAGATCTGGTTCATATACTTCCTTATTTCAGAATTCCATCACCTTTAGCCTGGTGTATTACTATACTTAGAAACTAATATTTCTGCCCTTACTGCTTTTAATGAATCTTTCAAGCTGCCACTAAAATATTATTTATTACATACAAATCTAGTTGTGTTTTTATCTTTAGGATAAAATCTAAACTTCTTAATAAGATATACAAATTCTTAATGACTTACACCCTTAAAACTTTCTGGCTTCATTTCTACAGACTATTGAAAGAAGGAATGTTAGTTACAGAAAGTCGCATTTGTTAGAATTTTTTTGTATGAAACTACAGATTATGATTTCACAAATCTAGCTCTAATTTACTAAACAATTTATTAAGGTTGTACAGACACTTACAATTATAATTGTAAAGTCATTACCTCTTCTAAAAAGGTTTTTTTTTTAGCACCAGTAAATAAAGTGACTAATACATTAAATTTGAAACACAGTGCAGACTCTTAATTATCCTTGTCCATCAAAAGAAAAATACAAATAAAATATTTCATTTGGGGAGATTCATCAAGTATGCTAAACAGTTATATCATTGCACAAACAAATGGATCTAAAATGGTCTTTACTGCTTATTAGATATGTTCAAATTTCTGAAATGTTTGGAAGTTAATGTCCAACCCATCCCTACACTTTCCAACATGAAGCCCCTTCTTTTTTTTTTTTTCTTTTTACTGATTCAGGTTTTTTTTTTCATTAATTAATTTTTGTTACAGATATTTCTCCTTTTTCCCCCACTGATTCTCCCCTCCGCCTTCCTCCCTGCCCTGTCCCCAGCTTTGTTGTCTATGTCCATTGTTCACGCATACATGCATATAAGTTCTGTGGTTTATCTCTCCCCCACCACCCTCTCTTCTGGGGGTTGTCAGTCTGTACCCTACTTCCATGTCTCTGGGACTACCCCATTCCTCAGACTGTTGTGTTCATTATATTCCACAAATAAGTGAGATCATATGATACTTGTCTTTCTCTGTTTGGCTTGTTTCATTTAGGATGATACTTTCCAGGTCCCTCCATGTCGTCTCAAAGGATAAGAGATCTTTCTTTCTTACAGCTGCGTAGTACTCCATTGTGTATATGTACCACTGCTTTTTTATCCATTCGTCTACTGATGGACACTTGGGCTGTTTCCAGATCTTTGCTATTGTAAATAGTGCTGCTACAAACATGGGGATACATATATTCTTTCTGATTGGTGTTTCAGGCTTCTTAGGGTATATTCCTTGAAGTGGGATCACTGGGTCGAATGGAAGTTCAATTTTTCCATAGTGGCTGCACCAGTCTGCATTCCTACCAGCAGTGTACTAGAGTCCCCTTTTCTCCACACCCTCGCCAACACTTGTTGTTTGATGATTTGTTGATAGCAAGCCCCTTTTCTTATCATCCCCAAATATACTCTCCCCAGTGGTTTTCTTTTTTTTTATCCTCACCCGAGGACATTTTTTCATTTTTAGTTCAGATAAAGTAGGAGGGAGAGAGAGGAAGAGAGAGAGTGAAACATCGACGTGAAAGGGACACATCGAGTGGTTGCCACCCGCACGACCAACCAGGGCCAGGGACAAACTGCAACCAAGATACATGCTCTTAGCGGGAACCAAACCTGGGTCTCTGTGGACTGCAGGCCGATGCTCTAACCGCTGAACCAAACTGGCCAGGGTTCTCCCCAATGGTTTTCAAACCATTCTTGAATCTACTAAACCCTCTTTCTCTGTCACCGTCTCTTTTCTTCCACTCTCCCTTCTGTCTCTCCTCCTTCCCCTTCCCTTTCTGAAGTCCACGATTCCTATCTAACTAATACCCTCTAGGCTAACACAGACCTCAGCAATAGAGATTCCTTCAACCCCAGCCTGCACAATTTTCCCAGGACTGTGTATATCACATATTCAAACAGGATTGTAAAGAGCTCTGTGTTTGCAAACATCCTTGTTGACCTAACAGAGAAAAGTCAACTTCTAAGACCACTGAGCAGGGAGCCCTTTCCCATCTGTAATGTTTCCAGTTCCCAGTTACATAATGACTTAACTTACCTTAAGTGGGGAATTTTGTCACATTCAAGGGAAGTTCTCTATATTTGGTAACTTTGGATCTTGAACTTTTATCAAAAGTTTGTCTTCACATTTAGTTCACATTTAATTACCACCACAGTGTAAACTCTTCTTTGCTTAAAGGCTAAGGGATTGATTGTTGCAGATAAATTTAACTTCTTAAACCTCATATTATTCACAGAAAATTCCGTATCCATGCTGGAGTCATCTATGAAATCTGTTTCCATCTCAAGAGAGACAACCCCAGTGGCACAAAATGCAGCCCAGGTACTGATACGAAATGCTCTCTAAGTGACAGTCATTCCAAACTGAGTGGGAATGGAAGTTCCCATTTTACTCATGAAGAAATATTTGTGTCACATTTTAATGTAAAAAGCACTTTAATGTGCTTTTTTAAATGTGCTATTGTGAGTCTACATACACAATTAAAATAAATTAATTGAATTTTCTAGAAGCTATAGCATTAAAACAAATACAATTTTTACTCAAATAAGATTTTTAAGAATAATAGCCATTTTTTATGACACTGGAGGGAAATGGGTGTTCTTGTACACTCACAGTTTTCAAGTAAATTAGCACACTGATTGGGAACACAATTTGGAAATGAGATGGAATATTATTCAGAATGTCTAGGACCTAACCCATCCTGGGTTAGTGTGATATTCCAGAGTGTAGAAATCTTAACTCCAAAAGAAGCTTAAGCTTGCAAAGACTGGACCCGGCCTTACTATTGTTGAAGCACCCTTTTGTTCTTATGATTTTGATAAATGGATTTAGGAATGGGAAATAACATGCTGTAAAACTGCAGTTGACCACTTGAAAATAACTAGAACTCACAAGTTCAGCTCACTAAACTTTTATAAATTTGTTTCAGGTTCTTGAGTCCTTTGAGCATCTGCCACCTCTCCCAGCTCCACCACCACCACTGCCTGAACTGACAGACAAAGTTCGAGACACACTTCCTCCTCAGAAGCCCGAGCTCAAAGTGAAACGGGTGCTGAGACCCAGGGGCATTGCCCTGACTTGGAACATCACCAAAATCAATCCCAAGTGTGCTCCTGTGGAAAGCTACCACCTCTTCCTGTGCCATGAGAACCCTAGTAATAAGTTAATTTGGAAGAAAATTGGAGAAATTAAAGCTTTACCACTCCCAATGGCCTGTACTTTATCTCAGTTCTTAGCTTCCAACAAATACTATTTTACTGTCCAATCAAAAGACATTTTTGGACGATATGGACCATTTTGTGATATAAAATCTATCCCTGGGTTTTCTGAAACTCTTATTTAAGTAAAAGAAAAGACTTCAATAATTATATATTGTACTACATTTTTTTTAAGTTGTTTATCTACAATGTTCTAACACTATTTGCTATCTTAAAGGGCCAGTTAAGATTGTGAACCCTTTGTATAGGGACAGTCTTCTCCCTTATGTTGTAGTGGCCTCTAGTTTCATGAATTTCTGATTCAATAAGTACTTCCAATGGATATGTTCCAAAACATACACTATCATGGATCCACCTCACTAAGCTGTGCTGTGTACAACACCTTCAGTGACTACGGAGCTGCTGCTGCTATCAGAAGCCCTAGGATACAATCAGCTCTTGGTGACCTGCTTGTGGTCAGTATAGGTACAGAGAAAATCGGCTCCTTACTGAGGACAGATCACCCTGGGGTTCATCTCCACCAAGATTTTATGAAAAGAAATGTCTTTCCATCCTTTTGGAATTCTAAGGGCTATTAGTTTGTGCCCCTCGCTCTTTTTTGTTATATCAATCATTTGGAGAAATAGTCTGGAGAGTTCCCCTAAAGCTGTTTGTATACTTATATATATAATAAATATAATAAAATTACTTAAGCATTATGTGCTGTGTACACAAAACATAATCATTTATAAAAGCATTATTCAACCCACTATTTCAGTTGAGGAAAATGGAATTGTCTGCCTTAGATTTAAGGCTTTAATTTGCTGATTCCCTATTGCTACCATTTGCTCGTTTCCTGGCTGTCATCATTTAAAGAAAACAGAACACTAACGGGCTCTAGTAGCTGTGCCCTTTGCATTCCTCTACCTGAGGGAGCACTGGGGTAGAGCTGTGGCCAGCATAAGTAGCCCAACGACTCAAGTGAACAAGACTCTAAGTATAAGGCCCAATGGGCCAAACTCGGATGCCGAGAAAACAGAAAACTTAGTGTGAAAGATTCGGTTCAAGAGAGGCATTCTTTCCTGGTACATGGTAAAAGTTCAGGCTCCAGAAATGCTCAGATTTTTTTAAATGAACAGGAAATCATTTTCCTTGGCATTTTATGAATGCCTTTACATCTTCAGTCATAAATAAAGCTCTTACTTTAAAGTCTCCTGTGTCTTTCCCTTCTAAAACATTTTGACTGAAGGAGCCAGATTCTGGACTGAGTTTGATGAGACAAGCTGCCCCCTTGAGGTCCCATCTGGGGCTCAGGAATCGCCGGCATCTGCAGCACAGGACAGGGGCTTCACTTGGCAGAGGATTGTCCCTGTGGGTTGATGAACACTAATGTTCACTTGCTAAGCGAAGCAAAAGACTTGACACTGTAAACAAGATTTTGGTGTGCATCACCCAAGTGAAACTACGTCTCCAACTGGCAAATCTGCATGTTGATAGGCATAGTCCTAAGCAAAATAGCTGTCACAGTAAAGGAACAAGGGAGGGAAGCTGATAGCAAGCATCTTAGAGCTGGTGGCTCAGAAGAAAATGTTTCTTGCCTTTTGGAGGGGCAAGATTCTCCATTTACCTATTCGTGTCACCGGAAGAGAACCAACCTAACAAGAAAGATCAAGTACATAGGACAGACAGCGAACACTTCACCCCACCCAGTGAAACACTTTATGTACTTTTGGTGGGAAAACATCACGCCTCCTCCAAGCAAGGACTGAACTCTGACGGACTAAATTGAGAAAATCCATGATGTTTCAAACCTGAGACAGTTTATGCAATTCTTATTCTACCACATAATGATATGTTAAGACATTGGTCTATTTTCAAGATGGGGAAACAAGCCCAGGGAGATTAGATGACTTGCCCAAGTCACAGACCCCACCCATTCAAACCCAGCACCATGGTCCTGGGTTCCCCTTGGATGCACGACTCCACTGCCTCATGGAGACTGGACAAGTCAACGGGAAGAATGCACCACTGTCATTGCTGCCATGTGGCTCCAGAATCAAAACCCGACACACATCTGATGTGTGTCCCAGGGCAGATGTGAAAGCTGCAAGGTGAACAAGAAAGCAAACCTCGGGCATTTTTGGTCAATGAGGGATGCATTCTGTCGCCCTTGACACTCATAAGGCAGATGTGGTAGCTTTGTATTGTGTCCATGTTGCTAAGCTGAAACTACCTTTCACAAGATGTCCTTCCCCAGCTAGTTCAACACTGGCGTTGGTCACACAACATTGCATGAGATTCAGAAGCAAAGGTGAAACAGCAGTCGTGTTTTATGTTCTGATGGTGGATACAGGGCATCAGCACAGCAGCCTGTGCGCACTTGAACTGCTGGCTCATGGACCTGCAGCTCCCACAGCTTCAGCCAGAGCTGCCTTCTGCCTGTCCAAGTATGGGGTACCTATGTGTGCTGCTCTGTGCTTTCCCTATAGGCTCATGATTCCCATGGCTTCAAGGGTAAATGTCATGATACACAGACACACTTCCAGTTTGCTCTTGCTCTTATCCACATTCATTCTCCTTCACAACTGCCACCCAACTGACTTCTAGTGACTCCAGCTCAATACTAGACTCAGAACAGTTTGCATAGCCTTTGCCACCAGCTCTGCCAGATTGGGCCAAGTCTAGCCCTATAATAAATTTCTTATTCTATAGCTTCAATGGCTCCCTCACTCAGACCGTGAGGTGTCCCTAGGCAGAGGAAGAGCATCCTCGCTCTGGAGAGTTGAGTAGGGCCCTAGCTTGTCCAACTGTGCTGCAAAGTGACATGTCTCATACACTGTTCTCACAGAGTGCTAATATAGGGAAGGGGCATGAGAACCAAACAAACAGACCAAAGTAAAGCCATGCTACAGCCTGCTACATGTTTTCAGATAGAAACTCGGTTAAGTCATGAAATCACAAGGAACTTAGAAAACAAAGTATTACTATCAATAGCTTGCTCATACCACAAACATTTACTCATACCATAAAATAGACCACAGAATATACCTTTTAAAAGTTAAACCCAACATTTATTTCCACTTTCTCCTCATACTAGTAATTTTTCATAGAAACTACAAACAGATATAAGCTCAACCTCTAGAGAAGGTTAGGGTCTCTCCCTCTCTCTTACTCTACTGGTGAGGAGACACTATACAACTCTGTCTGTAGAGTGGCTTTTCTTGCTTGTCCTCTTTGCTCAATAAACTTGCTACCTCACATCACTCCAAGGCTTGCTCTTGAATTCTTTCTTGTGTGAAGCCAAGAACCTTCTTGGTTCAGGGCCTGAGTTCCCACATCTCCAGAATCAGTGTGAACTTACAAACAGACCCTTGTGTCCAAAAACCACTTACAACACTTACTAACTGTGATTTGGGCAGCCCATTTCATCTCTCTGTGCCTTTGTTCAGGCTTTTAACATTTTGCAACAGGATCTCTCCCTCCCCTCTCCCTCTCTCTTTTCTTACTTAATTGGTTCTGCTGCATGAGACCAAGAACCTGATCCATACAGGGCTATGGTAGACTGATAGACATGAGCAGAGCAAGACAACAGGCCAGGTCCAGAATGTCACCAAGGCAGAAAGTCCTGGGTAGCTAGCAATGGATACCTGGCAGTAAGCAGAACTGGGAGAGCATGTATTACAAAAAAGTATTGTACATTAGGACCTTGGCCCTGAGGCAACCTTTCCTTCCCTAGATCGGCTCTGGTCATGCAGGTCAGATTCTCCCCCTGACCTTTCTCCCCTGGCATGTAGTAGTCATGTAGTAGGACACCCTGCCCCCTTAGCAAAAAACAAGGGAGCTGGAGAAAAGCCCCATCTTACTTCCATACAAGGACAGGAGACGAGAGGACAGGTCACAATAGGTCAGCAAGAAGAAGAAAGCAGTTAACCCCCTCCAAGGGGTTCAAAGGAGTCCTGGTGCTGACCAATCAGTGGAGACCACAACCCTGAAAGGACACGCCTGGAAAGCTGACGAATCTTCTATTGAGATCCTCCTTTGGGACCTCCCCTAAAAATCCCCTCCTTAAAAACCCTTAGGATGAGCCCAGCCAATGTGGCTCAGTGGTTGAGCATCGACCCATGCACCAAGAGGTCACTGGTTTGATTCCTGGTCAGGGCACATGCCCAGGTTGTGGGCCAAATCCCCAGTGGGGGGCATGCAGGAGGTGGCCAATCAATGTTTTCTCTCTGATATTTCTATCTCTCTCTCTCTCTAAAATCAATCAATAAACTTTTTAAAAGCCCTTAGGATGAAGGACCCAGCTAGCCTCTCTCTATGGAGCACCCCGGAGCCTATTCCCATTCCCTCACCCCGGGTGCATTTCCTTGCCTATCTTTCTGCTAAGCTGCAAGCGTCCGTTTGCGGCTAACTTGTTCTCCAAGCCCATGAAGCTCAGCTAGCTCACTTCTATGGCTTCTACCTCTGTGCTTTTCTAAACAAACGTTCTCTTATAGTTTAAGTCTTCGCTCTGAATATTTCTTAGGCAGAACTCTAGTATCGAGGCTGCTGAACCAAAGTCCAGTCGCCAGTAACTGGTGTCGTTTTGCTGCCAACAGGGCCATTGTAAGGAATTAACAAGAGAACATAACTGAGGATAAAACAAGTCCTTGTCAGTAAATGGTAGAAAGAAAATAATTAAAAAAATAATACCTTTGCTGAACTACAGGGAAATTAGAAATACCTTGCTAATTTACTGGAGCAAGAGGGTCAGCAAGAGCGAGCATGTCACTCAGAGGTGGCCATAGACACAGAAGAAAATGATTTTTTAAATCACCAAATGGGAACACATTTCCAGTATGAAGACAGAGGCAGAGATTGGAGTGAAACGGCCACAAGCCAAGGACGGCAGGAGCCACCAGAGCTGGAAGAGGTAAGAAAGAATCTTCCCACAGAGCCTTTGGAGGGAACCCAGCCAGCCTCGTCTGTATCTTGCGGCCAGACTTCTAGCCTCTAGAGCTGTGAGAAAATACGTTTCTGTTGTTTTGAGCCATGAAGTTTGTTACAGCATCCCTAGAAAAACTAATACAGTAGTGACTGGGAACAGTGATTTGTTCAAAACAGTGACACCGGCCCTCACCCAGTATGACATGGAGGTGGGTCCTCCTGGGTGCTTCTTGACACATTGGCTGCGAGGTGCCTTTACTCACTACGGGGGCCAAAAAAATCAATACCTTTCCTCCCACTTTCTGAGTTCTTCTGGCTGGGCCAATAATCAAATTAACAGAGACAGATTAACAGGAGCAAATCAAGGTTTTAATACTTGCACATGGGAAATTCACATAAGCAGGAAAATTCCAAAGACAGTGAGGCACTGTGGAGTATATAAGGTATTACTGGACAAAGGAGAAGGGGGGATGGGTATTAGAGTTCAGAAATGACTTACAGGTAGCTGAGGAAAGGGGGAAGTACACATGGCAGGGAAAGCCTTGCTAGGTGACCCAGAGACAATGGCACACAGCGGGTATCTAGCTAACAGGTACCAGCCTGAAACCCTCTTTTTACTACACTTAATTCAAATTAGGCTAAGGCAGCATCTTAAGATCTTCCTGAAGCAGTTTTCTCTGGCTGAATCTCTTGGGCAGGGAAGGGGGAAGGGTCAAAGGTGCTAAGTCACTTCTATTTTTTTTTTTTTCTTGATTTTTTTTTTTTTTTTTTTTGAGAGAGAGAGAGGGGGAGAGGGAGAGAGAAATAGAAACATCGATGAGAGAGAACATCAATTGGCCGCCTCCTGCATGCCCCCCACTGGGGATTTGGCCCACAACCTGGACATGTGTCCTGACCAGGAATCAAACCAGCAACCTTTTGGTGCATGGGTCGACGCTCAACCACTGAGCCACACCAGCCAGGCTAAGTCTTATTTCTTTTCTTTTCTTTTCTTTTTTTTTTTTTTTTTTTATATTTTTTTCAGATAGAGTGGGGGGGGGGAGAAACATCGACGTGAAAGGGACACATCGAGTGGCTGCCACCCTCACAACCCAACCAGGGCCGGGGACAAACTGCAACCGAGGTACATGCCCTTAGCGGGAACTGAACCCGGGTCTCTCCAGACTGCAGGCCAGCACTCCAACCGCTGAGCCAAACTGGCCAGGGCTAAGTCTTATTTCTTAATAAACAGCTTAAAATTAATATCCCAAAAAGGTAACTCAGGGTGGCAAAACTTTGGTTCCCTTTACCACCAATAAGAAATATGCAAAGCCCCCCTCAGTCACCTTAAGGGATCTTCCCTCAGGGAATTGTGCCCAACATCACGGAATCAGATTGGGGCCTTATCTTGAACTGGCTAACACCAGCTGAAGTGGCAAAAACTCAGGGACAGCCCTGGCCGGTTTGGCTCATCGGTTAGAGCTTTGGCTGAGGACTGAAGGGTTTGATTCCTGGTTAAGGGCACATACCTGGGTTGCAGGTTCCATCCCAGCTCCAGTAAGCGTTGTGCAGGGGACAACAATCCATGTGTCTCTCTCTCCCCTGCCTCCCTGCCTTCCACTCTATCAGTGGAATAATAACCTTGGGTGAGGATTAACAATGACAGAAAAGTTCAGGGATAGACCAACACTTTTACACATTACCCATGACCACAAATCCAGAGGAGGGAGTGAAAGATTTAAACCTGAAAAGAAATAATACATAAATAAAAAGCCCTATAATACAGACAAATTCAATCAGAGATGAGATTTCAGGGTGGTGGGGGATGGGATGCAGCTACTTGGTTTTGATGGGGCATCAGAATATACCACCCCAGAATATGCCACTTTGGCAGAAGTATTATGTTACCCTGAAGGCAACTGAGAAACGGGAGACACAGGAAGAGCTCTCTGCCTTTCCCCCCTCTGCCCAAAATCAGGGCATGAAGTCAAGTTGATGCAAAGTTGCAAAGGAAAAGTGACACAAGTTTCCATGTGTGAAGGTGCCCCTCTCTCTGTACCACGAAGACCTGAGATGACAAACCCTACTAAACAACCTTTGTTTATCACGCATTTCCTAGTTCCCCCCCACAGTGAACCACCTCCTGGAGCCCCACATCCCTTCCCTGTGTCTTCTCACTTCTCCATAATCTATCACCCTTTGTTTAAGCCCTGCAGTCCTGTCTTTGGTGTTCCCTTATTTCTCTAAAGCCCTGGGCTCCCCAAAATAATAATATGTGTGTTCTTTTTCTCCTGCTAATCTGTCTTTTGTTAAATTCACAGGAGCAGAGGGAGAAGTTTTCCCTCCCCTACAATGGGCAGTGGTAGAACAGTGTGGAGGTGAATAGCCCTACCCGCTGGGATAGAAGCATCCGAACTCACGGGCATTACAATGGATACAATATTTTAAACACATCAGCTATTTAGAAGGCAAAAAGAACAAAACATTAGTTAAAATTCAAACTGTCACTGAAGCAGGTTAGTAAGACAGAAGGAAAATTCCCTGGCAAGGGGAATGAGGAAATGGAGAACGAAACAGCTGGATGGGCTGAGCAATTAACAGCCAGGTGATAAATTGCAAGACTCTATCCTCTCTAACCAAAGATACCTAAGAACAGATGGTTTAAATCAATTTAGGAAGACTTAAAATCGCTTCTTTTTAAAAAAAAAAAATTTAAATTTATTGATTAGAGAGAGAAAAACCTCAATTTGTTCCACTTATTCATGCATTCATTGATTGATTCTTGCATGTGCCCTGACCAGGGGATCGAATGCCCAACCTTGGCATATCGAGATGACGCTCTAACCAGCTGAACTACCCAGCCAGGGCTAACCCCCTCACCGTTTCCACCTCGGGAGACAGATTTGAGCTTTATTCCTGTGTCCTCGTTTGGCTGCCTCTCAGAATCAACTCTGCCCGACTGGAGTGGGTCAGTTGGTTGAGTGTCATCCTGTGCACTGAAAGGTTACCAGTTTGATTCCCAGTAGGGTCACACCTGGGTTATAAATTCGATCCCCAGTCAGGATACATGCAGAAGGCAACTGATCGGTGTTGAAATGGGTGGGAGAGAATAATAGAATAATAAGAGAACTGATCATAGTGAGGTAGTAGCCATAGTTATAAGAGACATTAATCATCCTTACTCTGTTCATGGTGATTGCTTTACTCTGATTAAAGAAAGCGCATTCTGGCCTGGCTGGGAGCTGCCCCTCCTGGGAGCTGCCCCTCCTGGGAGCTGCCCCTCCTGGGAGCTGCCCCTCCTGGGAGCTGCCCTCCTGGGAGCTGCCCCTCCTGGGAGCTGCCCCTCCTGGGAGCTGCCCCTCCTGGGAGCTGCCTCAGGAATGCTGTCCATTCTCCTTCTCTGAGAGCTGCTCAGTTATCATAGAAGGCTAACAACCTTGGAGTCTGGGAGGTGGTGCACCAGAGACAACCCCTCAGAGGCCCAGCCTACACCCCCCAGCCGAATTACTTCCCCTTGCCTACAGTCTGTAAGTGGTTTACCCATTGTTATTCTATGCCTGTAATCTGTAACCATTTTACCCATTGATAGCCCTTTTGCTTACTTCCCCATTTAATACTCAATATAAGTAGTTTGGTTTCTAGGGGGAGGAGAGCCGATTTTTTCAGGACATCCTGGCTATTCTCCCATACTGCAGGCAATATTGGAATAAACCCTTATACAAGTCAACCTTGTCTCTGCTTAATTGGCTCAAGTAGTGACAGGCAGCCTGGACTCTTTGTTGTCCGGTTTCAATGTTCAATGTTTCTCTCTCTCTCTCTCTCTCTCTCTCTCTCTCTCTCTCTCTCTCTCGTCTCTCTCTCAGTATGTCCTTGGGTGAGGATTGAAAAGGAGAACAATAATAATAGTAACCTCTTTCCTGGTTGCATACTCATGCTGTAGTGACAGGTCTCACTGCACATCGGGCACACGAACATGGGAACTGGGCTCGGTTACCTCACTGGTCAACAGCTAGGCCCTTCAATATAGACAGTGGAACAACCCATAACACCAGGATAGTTTCTTTCCTCAAATCTCTTTGAAAGGAACAATTTCTCATAATTTAAAATTCGGGCTGGGGTTTTGGGGGTGGACAACCTTTTGTTAGTGCCAATGACAAAAGAGGCAGTCACCTTTGAAGCAGATCCTGGGTTTTACACACCCAGCCTCAGCCCTGTGGAGCAGCCCAGCAGCCCAGCAGAGCCCTACCCAAATTCCTGCCCCGCAAAACTGAGAGCAAAATGAAAGTTATTTAAGCAACTACGTTTGTGGCTCATTTATGAGGCAGTAACGGTACCTGGGACACTATGAGACTGTCGTTTCTGTTGAGAAGTTGGCCATTATCTTGGGAGTAATGGGAAGCCATTGAAGGTGTTCATTCAGATGGGTGACAGGACCAGACTGGAGGGCTTCTAGAAAACAGACTGGTGAATGGGCTCGGGGTGATGGGGGCAGGGGGCAGGTCTAGGGTAACAAGTTGCAATTCTATTGCAGTGGTTAGGCCAAGATGACTGCAGCTGAACTGGGATGGTGGAAATGATGCCCAGGGTCAGGAGAGGAATAAGTAACTTTCAGGAAACCTTCACTGAATATATCCCAGGGTCCAGTTATTCTGCCCCAAGGTCTCTAAGGAGGGCAGAATAAATATGCACATCCTTGCCCTGGCTGGTTTTGCTCAGCGGTTAGAGCATGGGCCCACGGACCAGAGAGGTCAGGGTTCGATTCCCGCTAAGGGCACGTACCTTAGTTGCAGTTTGTCCCCTGCTCCGGTTGGAGTCGTGTGGGTGGCAACCACACGATGTGTCTCTCTCACATCAATGTTTCTCTCTCTCTCTCTCTTCCTCCCTCTCTCCCTCCCACTCTAACTGAAGATAAATGAAAAAAAAAAAAAAAAGTCCTCAGGTGAGGATAAAAAATATATGTATATGCACACCCTTCTTCTCCAGGATAAATAACATGGCAGAAGAAAATGTACACCGACCATAAAAGCAATCACCAGAATCATTTCTCTTCTTCGAGGAATATCTGATGTAAAAAGAAGAAATTGGATCTAACCAAACCAAATTATTTTAGTTTATAACCAAGATTTTAATTGAATATAGGAGTGTATACAGCCCAGGTCAATAGCCAAACGTTGAGGGTTTTTGAATGTTTGCGTTTTAACCTGCTTTTAGTGTCACAAATTCATTCTTAAAAGACCTGAATGAACAATTTGGGACAGTGGCCACAAGGGGGCAGTCATGCCTCTTCTTCACATTTCTGACATTGGAATTAAACCTGCTTTTTGTCCTTGAAGCCAATTGATTGTCACAATGCTACTAAATCACATGTTTGAAATATGGTGCCAATGTAGCTGTTACTCACTAATATCTAGGTACAATATGGTCCTTTCCTCCCAGACCTCCACCCTGGTTCTGTTGATTTTGATTCTCTACTTGACTCACAAATTGTAACTAGAATTGCTTTACCAGTTAGTTGGTTTTTCTAAACTTAAGAGTCAGAAGCTCTTTCCTGACTGTGTTCTCAATTCCAGAGTGTCAGTTCTACCTAGAAACAGAAGCCCTTGCAGCTGGATTTATTTTATCATCAGGCAAATCATTCCCTCCTCATTGCCTTCATTCTTCCACCCTTCCATCGAATTGGAACTGAATGATAGTGACGAAAGGCAATTTGTTTCAGCTGAAAGCTCATTGCAAGTGGGAAGACTCAAAACTCAAGGGGACTATAGAAGCAATTTGTTGTCTGTGATGAAATGTGAAGCTTTTCTAATGGACTATGTTGAATGGCAAAATGGATAGCATAGAAATGACTCATATTACCCTCCCCACCTCAACTCTTCCCCTGTCTCTATGATTTATAAACACAGGATAAACCTTTCCAGAGCATTATAGCACCGTGCAGACATAAAGAACCGTCAGAGTTGTCAAATGGACCAAAATTTAAGCAGCAGGGAGATTTATGGTTGACCCCCAGAATTTCAGCACAGATTAGAGAGGCTCAGAAAGGGGCGAAGAAGCCATCAAAGGGGCAGGGGCTGATGGAGACTAGATAAGGTGCAGCTGCTCAAGGGGTTCTTCCTCCTCACCACCTAAGAGAGATTCTAGGAGAGAAACACTGATTGGCCTGACTTGAGTAACATGCCACAAGACACCTTGCAGAAGGACCTGCCCACCAGCTGGCCCACAGGGAGAGTTGATTCTCCAAAAGGAGTTTGGAATGTTGTTACCAAAGCAAGGGGACTGTGTATTAGATGGCAAAGAAAGCAATAAACGTCCACATCAATGTGATTAGTAGGTATTTTTAAAACCTGTGACCATGAAGAGGCGATGAGATTGCCCTTTCAAAAATTTATCATTTTTGGTTGCACAAAATGAAGTCAGTCATTGCATTTCCTAACCACCTCTGAGGTCTACTCTGTGTCTGTCATGCTCAGGGAGACAAAGACAAGAACCGGCAGAGAAGAAAGGAAGTTCAGGTGGGTTGGGTTATCACTGCTTCTTAATTTGGGCTGCGTGGCTTAGTTTACAGGGTTAAACACCCCATAAAATATTCCCAATTTTGATTCACCAACATCCTTCACCCAAATCCCTGGAGAGCTAGTGAAAATGGCAGGTTCCCGGGCCCCACCCCTTGAGGGTCCCACTCAGTGAGTCTGGATGTGGTCCAGAAATCTGCATTCCCAGCACACTCCCCTGGGAATTCCCAGGCAGCGACTCCGTGGACCACACTTTAGAAACTGCTTTTCTCCCACCAGCAAGTTACAAAGACTTTTTCACATACAACAAGACAGAAACCTAGGCTAAATTTGAAACCAATTGAGCTGCAGGCGAAATCTGGCAAGTTGACGCATTTTGCCCCATTTTGCCCATTGACGCTCTTTGCCTTCTTTGCCAGTAAACAAGCCAAGCAAGACTGAGACTAGAACGAGAGGCTGAGTCATCCTTCCTTGAATAATGGTTACTGTGTCAACTCACCCAGAAGCAGGGAGGCAGGCCATGCCCTCTAACCAGCCAAGGCAGCTCTGGGAGGTTCCGTGTCTGCAGCTCATGCTAAAGGGGCAGACCACCACTCAAACTCCCCGAAGCCTGCTTCTCCCATCCATCTCCTGGGAAACCCCAGACAGCTGCTCCTTGAGCTGGCTCCACCCTGTTCTGCTCTCCCAGTGCCTATCCTCCCAGAAAGTCTGTTTTCAGGTGAGTTCAGCCATAAGCACCTCCTCCAGGAAGCCCCTTCTGATTTAGTCCCACTGTTTGTGACCTCTGCTCCCTCTAAAGACTTAAGCACTTCCCAAACCATCCATTTGACCCTGTCAATTTTTTTTTAATTTTTCTTCATTAATTTTAGAGAGGAAAGGAGAGGGAGAGAGATAAAAACATTGATGAGAGAGAATATCGACTGGCCGCCTCCTGCATGGCCCCCATTGGAGATCAGGCCCACAACCTGGGCATGTGCCCTGACCGATAATCAAACCAGCAACCTCTTGGTGCATGGGTTGATGCTCAACCACTGAGCCACACCGGCCGGGCAACCCTGTCAATTTTTAAAAATTAGAATGGCCTGGTCAGTTTGGCTCAGCGGTTAGAGCGTCAGCCTGTGGACCAAGGAGTCCCAGGCTCGATTCCGGCCAAGGGCATGTACCTCATTTGCGGTTCATCCCCGACCCTAGTTGGGGTCATGTGGGTAGCAGCCAATCCATGTATATCTCTCACGTCAATGTCTCTCTCTCTCTCTCTCTCTCTCTGTCTCTCTCTCTCTCTCTGTCTCCCTCCCTCCCTCCCTCCCTCCCTCCCACTCTGTCTGAGGATAAGTGTAAAAATATCCCTGGGTGAGGATTTAAAAAAAAAAAATAGGACGGTAAAAAATAAAACACATAACGTGAAATCTCCTCTCCTAATAAAGTCAAGTGTCTAGTGTCATGTTGTTACTATTAGCAAGATGTTGTACAGGAGCTCTCTAGAACTTTCTCATCTTGCCTGGCTGAAACTCTGTACCCTTGGAACAGCAACTCCCCATCATCTCGTCCCCAGGCCCTGGCACCTCCCACCCACTTTCTGTTTCTATGCTTTTGACTGCTCCTAGTGCCTCATGGGGTGGAACGAAGCGATGGAAACAATCTCAATGTCCACTGACAGAAGAATGGATGAAGAACACATGGGATGTGTGCAAGGGGACAGTATTCAGGCATCAACAAGGAAATCCTGTCGTGCGCGACGGCACGGGAAATCCTGGAAGACTTCGTGTGAAGTGAAATAAGCCGGACACAGGAGGTTAAACCCTGCACCATTCTGACCGTCACGGGATTGCACCGGAGTCATAGCATGGAGCACAGACAGAGTCTGCCCAGGTGCATGTCACAATCACCCCGAGAATTTCAACAGCGTCCACGCCCAGGCTGTTCCCCAGGCCAATTAAAGGGCGATCTTTGTGGGATCCGGCGTGTGGTGAGGTTGAGAACCCAGGGTTTGGAGTCAGAAAAATCTAATTTCAAGCCTTGAATCTGCCAGGTACTTGGCAGGTGACCTTGGCCTAGTGACTTGACAACAATAAGGGATTAATAGCCCTCGTGGAGCACTGACTGTTTTTTCACCGTCTGGATATCACGCCGTATTCTGAGAAGGTCTGGAGGGCTTTCGGGGTCCTTTTTCAGGACAAAGCTGCTGTAGGATGACAAAGAGGAAAAGCGAGTTCCAGGAAAACACAAACCCAAAAGCTAAGAGGCCCGAGGCGTGCTGGTGGCCTTGTTAATAGCCTGTCCCCCATCATGCACTCAGTCTGACTGGGATGCTCTCCTGGCTGGCCTCTCCTCTCTCCAGCAGACGACGCAGCAGCACGTCGCGGCAGTTTAACTTCCCCTCCTGAAAAAATATATACACATATACATATATATATATATATATATATATATATATATATATGTTTAGGGTAGTCCTGGGCCAAGGTCACAGCATACCTCCCCTTCCTCGCATGTGTCCAAGTCCCCAGGCCCCAAGTCCCTGGTGAAATTACACTGTCATCCTTCTGTGGCAGGCAGTTAGACAGACACAAGCAGAGCAAGGACAATGGGCCAGGTGCAGAAGGTCACCAGGTTGGAAAGCACAGGCAAAACTGGGAAAACAAGGACCTCGCCCCCAAGGTGACCTTTCCTCCCCTGGCATGTTACGGGTCATGCGGCTCAGACCCTCCCCTGTTCTTTCCTCCCCTGGCATGTCGATAGTCATGTGGTAGACCTCACTGGAGGAAGAACCAGGGGCCTAAGAGGGGCCACATGCGACTCCTGTGTGGGCCCTGGCACGACCACTCCCTTAAGCATTAACCTCGGGATAACATCTGGGCCTCAGCTGTGTTTCAGCTCCAGGCCCAGAAAGGCAGCAAAACCAGGCAAATGATGCCGTGGCTGCCTCAGGACCAGCTGCATTGACTAAGGACCCCTGCGCTGGTGCTGACCAGTCAATCAGTGGAGACCATGACCCTGAGAGGACACACCTGGAAAGCTGATGAATAGTCTACTGAGACCCTGCCTTCGGACTGCCCCTAAAATCCCCACCCTTAAAAGCCCTTAGGATGGAGGACCCAGCACCCTCCTCCTCCCAGGAGCCCACCGAGCCTTTCCGCCCTCCTCTTCCCCACCCCAGGCACGTAACCTCTACCATTCTCTCTCCCAAGCTCCAAGGGCCCTTCTTTGTCTCTAACTTGTTTCCTGAGCCCATTTCTTCTACTGCTCACTTTTTCTACCTCTGTGACTTTCTAAATAAACTTTCTCTTATAGTTTGAGTCTTGGCTCTGAATTCTTTCCTGGTCACATTTTAATACTTACATGGCTTTATGTATCTCCTGTCTTGATTAGGAAAAAGCAGTCCTAAGGCTCAAACCCTCCTGCAACAACAGTTTGTAATAAACAATAATATGCATGGTTACTTTTAAAAAATATGTTTTTTATTTCTACTGATGTTTTAGAGAGAGATAAAAACATCCATATGAGAGAGAAACATCAATCAGCTGCCTCCTCCATGCCCCCCACTGGGGATGGAGCCCAAAACCTGGGCATGTGCCCTGACTGGGAATCAAACCGGGACCTCTCAGTCCATGGGACCGTGCTCAATCCACTGAGTCATATTGGCCATACGCATTGTTATTTTTAATCATATCTAGTTTTTAATTGGGTCTCTTATGACAACTGATGCTGACTTTTTTATTATTTTCTTTTTTACTTTAAATACTTTTTGTTTTCCAATTGCAGCTGACATACAATAGTATATTAGTTTCAAGTGTGCAACTCAGTGATTAGACATTATTTAACTTATTAAATGATCTCCTGGATAAGTCTAGTGCCCATCTAACATGATGTATAGTTATCACAATATTATTGACTATATTTACTACATTGTACTCTACATCCCCATGACTATTCTCTAACTACCAATTTGTACTTAAACCCTTCACCTTTTTCACCCAGCCCCCCAACTCACCTCCCCTCTGGCAACTGTCAAAATGTTCTCTGTATCTATGAGTCTGTTTCTGTTCTGCTTATTCATTTATTTTGTTTTTTAGATCTATTTCGTCTGGTCTAAGTATTGCTACCCCAGCTTTTGTTTGTTTGTTTCCATTTTTATGAAATAGCTTTTTTCATCCCTTTACTTTCAGTCTGTGTGTCTTTCAATCTGAAGTGAGTCTCTTGTAGACAGCATGTCTAAGGGTCTTGTTTTGTTATCCATTTAGTCTCCATATGTCTTTTGATTGGAGCATTTAATCCATTTGCAATTAAAGTGATTGTTGAGCCCGGCTGGTGTGGCTAAGTGGTTGAGCATCAACCCATGCACCAAGAGGTCACCGGTTTGGTTCCTGGACAGGGCACATGCCCAGGTTGTGGGCCCAATCCCTAGTGGGGGGCATGCGGGAGTCGGCCAATCTATGTTCTCTCTCATTGATGTTTCTCTCTCTATGTCCCCCTCCCTTCTTCTCTCTCTAAACTCAGTAAAGGATAAAATATTTAAATGTGCTTGAAAATCACTCATCTAAAGCCAACCCCTTCATTTAAAAAAAAAAAAAAAAAAAAAAAGATTCTCTCTTTGTCTTTAACCTTTGGCATTTTAATTATGATGTGTCTTGGTGTGGACCTCTTTGGGTTCATCTTGTTTGGGACTCTCTGTGCTTCCTAGATTTGTATGTCTATTTCCTTCACCAGGTTAGGGAAGTTTTCTGTCATTATTTTTTCACATATGTTTTCAATTTCTTGCTCTCTCTCTCTTCTCCTTCGTTACCCCCCATGATGTGAAGGTTAGTACACTTGAAGTTGTTTTTGAGGGTCCTTATACTATCCTCACATTTTGGGATTCTTTTCTTTTTGCTGTTCTGATTGGGTGTTTTCTGCTTCCTTATCATCCAAATGTCTGATTTGATCTTCTGCTTCATCTACTCTACTATGGATTCCTTATAATGTATTCTTTTCAGTTAGTATATTCTTCATTTCTGACTGGTTCTTTTTTGTTTTCTAGTTCCATTTTTGTTTCCTATTTCTTTGTTGAACTTCTCACTAAGTACATCTACTCTCCCCCTAAGTTCATTGAGCATCCTTGTAATCAATGTTTTGAACTCTGCATCTAGTAGATTGCTTGTCTCCATTTAGTTTTTTTTTTTTTTCTGGAGTTTTGTTCTGTTCTTTCATTTGGGACATGTTTCTTTGTCTCCTCGTGTTTGCTGCCTTCTTGTGTTTATTTTTATGTATTAGGTAGAGGTGCTATGTCTCCCAGGCTTGGTAGAGAGGCCTTACTTATATAGTAGGTGTCTGTAGGGTCCAGTGGCACAGCCTCCCCGATCACCCGAGCTGGGCAGTCCAGGTGTACCTCCTGTGTGGGCTTTGTACACCCTACTGTTGTAGTTGAGCCTTAATTGCTGTTGGCATCTCAATGGAAGAGATTTACCCCCAGGTCAGTTGTAAGGACTGGCTGTGACCATCCTGGAGGATTATCAGTGCAGGGCTCAACCCCTTGGAACTGGACATACTTCAGTGGTGCTCTGGTGCCTGCTCAGTTTGTCCCTTGAGAGTGTCCCTTGTGGAGGAGGTTAGGTGGTGCTTTGATGTGGCCTAAGCTGTCCACTGGAAGCACTAGCTCTGGGACCTCCCTGGAGGTCGGTTGCTACTTCTGCCCTGCACTGAGCCACCCAGCATGAGCTACAAAGTGATCTTCAAGTGACTGCTACTTATGCTGGGGTTGGAGGTGCCCAGCAGAGGCCAAGCTGTGAACAAAGGCCAGCTGCTGCTACTGCTGGACCTGGGGCCACTTAGCAAGATGTAGATGGCATGCAGAGACCAGATACCACTTGTGTGAAAGATTTTAGGAAAGTTCAAAGCATGAGTCAAGACAGGCTGTTTGTATGGAAAAGCCACTGGAAATGGCTTGGGTTGGGGCCATAAGTGGGTGGAATGGGATCTCAGGGAATCACCAGGATTGGATGAACAGTGATAGCCAGGTTGATGGAGACTCCACCTGCCGGCTCTGTAGGCACAGGGCTCAGCAAAGGAATCATGGCCTCTGCTAGCACTTCTGTCTGGAACAAAGCTGCCCCTCTAGTTCTTACCTCAATGGCAGAAAACTCAGTTCCTCCTCATAGGCCCCTGGTGTTCCAGTGCTGGAACTCAGAGCAGATGAGTCCAAGTAAGTCTGAGCTGGCCCTTGAAGGGGAGTGCCTGGGATGCCAGAAGTCCCCCATCTCACTCAGCCACAATCCTGCTGAATTCACAGCCAGAAGTCATGGGGATTTCTCTTCCTGGCTGTGGAACCCTGGGCTGTGGGGGTGGGCATGGCGTGGGGCTGGGATCCCTTGTCCCTCAGGGGAGACCTCTTTCTCTGAGATATTCCTCCAGATTTTTTTTTATTTTATTTTTTATCCTCACCCGAGGATATTTTTCCATTTTTTGTACAGATAGAGTGGGAGGGAGAGAGAGGAAGGGAGAGAGAGACAGAAACATCGACGTGAAGGGACACATCGAGTGGCTGCCACCCGCACGACCAACCAGGGCCGGGGACAAACTGCAACCGAAGTACATGCCCTTAGCAGGAACTGAACCCAGGTCTCTCTGGACCGCAGGCCGATGCTCTAACCGCTGAGCCAAACCGGCCAGGGCTCCTCCAGATTTTTATCTGTCACATGTGGTTATGGGACCAGCCCATTCTACGCCTCTGACCCTCCTACCAGTCTTAACGTGGCTTCTTCTTTACTTAGTTGTAGGACTTCTGTTCAGCTAGATTTCAGGCAGTTCTGGATGATGGTTATTCTGTAGTTTAGTTGTAACTTTGACATTTACCTATGCCACCCTGATGCTCAGCTTCAACTTACTTTAAGTTTCCTTTTGAATAAATGTATTCATATAAAAACAGTTGATTTAAAGAAAAATGTCCTGTGAATAGCGGTGTAGGCTGTACATACCTACAGTGAAGAGAATATAGGTGGGATATGGATCAAACCTCGGAAGCACTAGTTTAGCTGTGGGCAGACAGCGAATTGGCTTCTGATGGGATTAACAGGCATCTGCCATTCTGCTCCACTTCCCCGTGTCTGAGCTCCTTCCTTGGTTGGGGAATCCCCTTCCTTCTGTGTCCTGGTGGGTTTCAGAACTTATCACCCACCCCATAAACTAAACATGCCTCGTAATCATTTCCCAGCCTCCTTTGCAGTGAGGTCATGGTCACATGACCCAGCCAGGCTCTGAATCCAAAAATGTAGGGATAGCATGGACGATTTCTGTCGGAGTTTCTGGTGCATGTGGTACCATCTTGTCGTAGCAACTGTCTCCCTACCAAACTGGTCTGTGGAACAATCAGGCCGTCAGGGTTGGGGTGGGGCGGGGGTGGGCTACATACTTGAAGCCTGTAAGTTACCTTATTTCCTCTTAATAAATTCCTTTCCTGTCTAAGCCAGGCGCAGTCACTGCTGCTTGCAACTAAGACCCCTAATCCTAAATTTGGTGCCACAAGCAACATTGTCATGTGAATTGGCGGAGTGGAGGAGGCAGACCGGGGGCAGCGAGGACTCGCTCTTCCAGGCAGTGAAACAGTGGCCCTTGCATTGCTATTATAAAACGTTTGGTTTACACCAAGGTTTGGCAAACTTCTTCTGTAAAGGGCCAGATAGTAAACATTTTAGGCTTAGTGGTTCATATGGTTTCTTTTGCAGTTACTCAACTCTGCCTTTGAAAATGGCCAGCAACAATATGTAAATTAGTGGGGATGGCTGTGTACCAATAAAAAACAAAATCAGGTGGTGGGTTGATTTGTCTCACCGGCCATCATTTAACCCTGGTTTAAATTGCCACCTATTTTGCCCTGGCCAGCATGGCTCAGTTGGTTGGGCACCATCCTATGCACCAAAATGTTGCTGGTTCAATTCCTGGTCAGAGCACAAGCCCGGGTTGCGGGTTTGATCCCCTGTAGGGGGGCATGCAGGAGGCAGCCGATCGATGTCACATCGATGTTTCTCTCTCCTTCTCCCTTCCTCTTTCTCTAAAAATAAATTTTAAAAATCTTTTAAAAATAAAATAAAATAAAAAATAAATTGCCACCTATTTTATACCAACCATGTACTTGTAGATGTTATAGGAGCAGAAAAAGTTGTAGAAACACTGGGATTTTGCCATGTTCATCTTTTCGAGCCGTCAGTAAATTCCCACAAGAAAAATTCAATCTAGGGGTAAACATGGTCCATCTAATGGAAAAATGAAAGAAAAGATGGCTTTACTGAGATTCCTTCTGTCTAAAACCTACAATTTAAATTGATGGAGAACCCAAGGATTTGGAGATTTTCAGGATGGGCAGGGTAATTTCTAAACCAGAGGTAGAATTTCATACTCCAGGATAAGTCATGCTAGACCACAAATATTTGATGAATAAAAGATATAATTTCCCAAATGGAAGAAATATAAAACTGAGCGGTCCGGAGTGACCACTCTCCACCTGCCACATGGACAGAAAACAAAAACCTAGAAATAAAGAGTATGGACAGTAGCCCCTGGAAGTTTTAATTTGCAACCCGTGTGGAGACAAGGAAATGTGGGTTCCCTAGCTAGCTTTTACCACTTTGGCATTCCTTTGTTAAAATTTAAAGATCTTTTTCTGGCTGAATTTTTCTTTTTTCCGTGGAGTGTGCCATACAGAGTCTTGGTTTCATCACCACCCAATCCTTTAAAGCAGACATCTTTATTAAATGTAAACTAAAAAACAGGGCTGGCTGGGAAATCTCAGGGGGACACTTTGTAAAGTATATAATTGTCTAACCACTGTGCTGTACACCTGAAACTGTGGTGGGATAGTAAGGAGCTAGGAAAATTCCTTGACAAGTGGAATAAGGAAAACTGAGACAAAATAAGTTTAAAAGGTGGATTTGAGCAATTTATAGCCAGCTAATGAATCACAAGGTTTTATCTGCCCTGAGGATACTTAGGAGCAAATGGCTTACACATTCCAGACTGTCCTGGATGACAGGCTTCAGTCCTGGTCCCTCTTCAATGACATTTTTAAAAAAATGAAAACTAACCAAGAAATAACCCTGACCCCTCTATGCTCACATTTGGATTAATCAACATATTGAAGGACATACCTGGAAAGCTAATGAGTATTCTGTTGAGATCTCCCCTAGGATGGCCAAAAAGCCTTAAGACAAAGGACCCACCGTGTGCGCTGTCTAGAGCATGCTCACACCTTTCTCCCTTAGGCGTGTATCTCTGCTCTCTTTCTGCTAAACTCTAAGGGTCCCCATGAGACTTGCAACCAGGGGAGCAGCAGGCAGCAGCAGCTCATCCTCGGCCTACCCCCTGAACCTGTCTCCAAGACCCCTTTTCTCTGACTTCCCAGTGAGCTGAAAGCAGCCCCGCCCTGGTTCACTTCTTTTACTGTGACTTCAATTCTCAGAGAGCCAAAGCAGCCCCACCCAGGCTCCATCCTGTTGCTTCTTCCACCATAAGCTCTTCCTTTGTCTCACTGTCCCCAGCTTTAAGACACATACTCTCAAAATCATCTGGACTTGAGTTGTGAAGTCTTTACTGCATGAAGTCAAGAACCCACACACCATGTGCCAACTGCAGGCAGACCCCGTCCGGTAATAGAACTAATACAAAATAATATTGAATGTAAACAGTATTGAAAAAAAGAAAGGAGGAAAGAAAAAAGAATAGGACTGGCTATACATTTGCGGGAACCATTGCACAATGAGAATGTGGGGCTTTTTGCTGTAAGATCATTAAGAATTTTGAGGCGGTGTTAGCAGATCATTAACCAAGATGGGACCTTTCAAAGAACAGGTCCTGTGCAGCTGCCGGTTGTTCATGCAGGAAACTTCCCTGTCAAAGCGGTAAAGGTGTGGGAGACTGTCCTGTGACGATCCGTCAGGCATCACCTGCTCGCTGTAAAAACCACATTATCATCTCGATGAGAAATCACATGACCCCCTTGCCACTCAACACGGCAGCATTTTAACTTGGACGTTGGCACAATCAGGCACACGAGTCTGTTGCTGTGCGCGATGTGTTTTATTTTTCATGTACAGTTTCAGATTATACAAAACATAGAAAATGTACTATTTTAAGGGCACATTAAGTAGAAAGTATCTAACTACCCTAAAATCACATTTGTCCACAAACCAAGATTCAGATGTAACCTCTAGGCCTTTCCCGGCACGTCCTCATCACCACCGCTCCTCCAAATATACAGAACTGTCCAATGTGCAGCATGGTAAGCAGCCTTCCAACTACTAGCGAGTTTAGTAATTCCCAACCCAGGCAGATTTTAAATGATGCTACAGCTTCCATCTAAGCTTACTGTGTTTAGTGTGTTTACATACAGATTTGGGGGTCCAGGTATCCTCAGCATTAGTGAATACAGAGCATCCCAGCACCTCAGCCTGTTGATTAGGGATACACACGGGCAAATGACCTGCAGCAGAGTATGGAAGAGTTGGGGGCGGTCTCCAATTTTCCTGTGTTCAGGTATAAATATATATTTCACTCTGAGCAACGAATCAATTTTTCAAACTCATTGGAATAGAGACCCAAAGTAATTTTAATGCAAATTACAAGACGAGTTAGTCTGCCTCCATCCATAGCCCCTCAAAGAATTACAGTTCTGTAGGAAAATGTGCTAATGCATGCAAACGACAGTTCCTTCAAATATAGTTGTTACCAGTAATATATTTGGTCCTAATATTTGCTTCTTGGATGTCTCAGTTAATTTTCATTGTTGTTATTGTTCTTGAATAACTGATAACAAGCACCGAGTGAGGGCTGCTTGTGCCTACAGGTTCAGAAATTTGGGTGTTGTCTCCCTGACGCCATCACCCTTTCCCACCTCCCTAAAGCCGGGGAGGCAGCTCTCATGATTCACAAAACTTTGGCGTCACCATGGATGTGGATGCTGAAAGCTATACAGTAGTGGCAACCAGCCAGGAAAGTCCTTGGGGGTCATTTCAGATTCTCACACACTCCTGAAGTTTTATCAGATTTCCAGTTCTGAGGGTTGTTGGTTTGTTTCCACTGTGGCCACCAGGAAACTATTAGAAAAGCCACCTGGGTAGAAAGTTCGGGGTCACTTTAGACCCTTCTTCCTCCAGAGGCTCCTCTAGCAGCTTCCAAAACCTCAAGGGTGTGACACGCTCTGACCCACCACATGCCTAATGCGTTTTCCAGAAGGTGGCAATCTGTCCCGTCACTGGCCCCATGCCACCCTGCACTGTGCTGGTGGCCGCTCTGTGGGGAGGGGTCCTGTCTCAGGGAAGCTGTCTGGATTTGCTCACCCCTGTGTTTCCAGAGCCTCACAGTGCCTGGAACATGGTGCGCATGGAGTACTCTGCTGAACATGAACGAACGATGAACGAATGAGTGCATAATGAATGGATGGAGAAGAAGGACAAAAAAACCCAATCCCACACTGAAAAGGAGTCCACAATGGCCCTAAAACTACTCAAAACAAATGCCTCCCCAGCTCCACTGCAACTGGGCTGATGGCAAATGCTCACGCCACTCAGCAGGTCAAGTGCAGAAAAGCATTTAAGTAGCACCAGCGCTGAGACGTGGCAAACAGGTTGCACACCGGCCCAGGTACACCTCCCCAGAAGCATGCTCAAAACACCAGAGGAAAAAGACAGTGAGATGCAAAGACTTATTGGGGCGCTTCCCAGGGTCACAAGCATTGCCACACACCTCAGGGTGCCTTTACAACTAAAGACAAACTCCCCAAAGCCCTATTTCTCAGTATAGTCTCGGAATTGCTTGGAGCGCTTGGCCACCCAGACCCTGGCAAGGCAGATTTTCCCAAGTGGCACTTGTGCCCACTCGAGTCCGAGAATCACAGCAATCTGGGTTCTTCTCACTGCTTCATTGGCTATCAGGACCCCGGGATGCTCCACGGAACTAAATGTTCTCTTGGTGGAACAGACGGCGCTGCCCAATAAATGCTGCCTGCATGGGCTGAGTGAGTGATACTGAGACCATCTCCATGTCTGCAGGAGCATTTAAAGGTAGGCAGGCACACAGCAGGCTCCCTCCCACCCCACAGGCCTTGCTTTTCAATCCTTGGTTGAGTTCTTTGCAGCTTTTATCACAGTTTTTAATTAGTTCTCCTAATTGGTTTTTAATTCATCTCCTCCATTAGATGATGAGCCCCATAAGGAGAGATCAGCTTGACCTGGCATCCCCATGCCTGGCACATGCAAGCCTTATGCTGATGAATGAATGAATGAATGAATGAATGAATGAATGAATGAATGGTGGATGGGTCCTCTGAGGCTCTAGAAATGGGGTTAACTGAGGCCAGCCAGCTTAGAAGGCAGGACAGGAAGAGAAGGGAGAGGCCTTCTGAGGGTTATAAGGAGGCTGCACCACTCCAGGGCGGCTGGCTGTTGGGGTGCGTGGCCTGGGACTAGGGTTTGGGTGGTCCAGATGAAACCAGGTGGAAGAGACAGGGAAGAATCAAGAGCTGATGAAGGCCAGGGCTTTGGTCTGCAGTGGGGCTAGACCCACCTCGCAAGCTTGATACTATGAGATTTCTACCACTTGTGAGGCAGCTCCACTCCCCTGGCTCTGGGACTGTGGTCCCCAACTTTAAGGCACGTGAGCATCATAGAGAAGGAGCCTGTTGAAAATGCAGGCTCCTGGGCCCCATCCCTGAAGACTTGGATTTTGTAGATCTAGGGGAGGAACCCATAGTCTGCACTTTACAAGGTGTACTAGGAATCACAGGATGAGTCTTGGCCTCAGGGTGAGCCCACATCTGACCCCCCTTCCCCAAGGCAAGCAGGTGACATTGCAGATCTGGGTGGCACTTTCTGGACCTAGCCCATTACAGGTGATTAGGGGCTGTGATCTGGATACAGGCAGAACCAGGGTCCATACCTGTTTCTCACATGGAACTGGGCAAAACACCTGAGGAGGTTTCACCCCTCACCTGGCCGCCCCTCACCCCACCTTCCACCATGAACACCGAGAGATTCGGGAAAGGAAGCTGAGGTGAGGAGCTTGGCATGGGGAAGATGTCCCCCCGGACCCGGCTCTCTCGGCCTCGTTATCACAACCCATCCCTGTGGTTAAGAAACATCTTGCTGAACATTTTTGAATTTGAGCATTGCTGGATTTTTGGCTTTGTCTTGTTGAGACTTTCAGACAGGCCGGAGTTCTGAATTCCAGCCTTCATAGTCTGCGCTCTGATCTCATGAATGCAAAATCTCTTCTCTTGTTTTGGCTTTTAAAGGAAACAATATGTTTGCTAGAAAAACCACAAAAAAAAAAAAAACCTGATTATATACAAAACGGTTATCTGAATGTAGATTCTGTACTGCAGTGAAAGCCGCCAAGCTCCTGGTGTCTATTTGCGCTTGCGCAGTATCAGGTACATGAGGCCGCTGATGAAGGTGAAGGCGAAGGCCACCCAGGCCAGGATGAAGGAGTAGCCGAATGTGCCCTCCGAGGTGTAGAGATAGGCAGCTGGGTTTTGGTTGTGAATGTCTTGGCGTCGGTCTGTGTAAATGGAAGCTGCGATCATGACAGAGAGGCCTGAGAAGAAAGTGCAGATACCAATAAATCACGGACCACAGTGTGTCCCAGGTACCTGAGGGGACTATTAAAGACCAACTTAAGCTCTAGTATAAGTATTTATTTCAGTTGACTGGAAAGATTCTAATTAATATTTTGTGGCAGAGTATCACTGCCCCTCCCCCTCCCCCGTCACCATTTTGCTTCCCATTCTTGCTAGCTGAACCAATTTTGTTGTTGTTAATCCTCACCCGAAGGTATTTTTTGCCATTTTTAGAAAAAGTAGAAGGGAGGGAGGAAGGTATGTGCTCTCGACCAGGAATCGAACCTTTGACCCTTCAGTCTGCAGGCCTACACTCTAAGCACTGAGCCACACCAACCAGGGTGCTGAACCCAATTTTAGCTGGGCAGCTATGTGTCCAGACTAGAGGATTAGTCATAATTGATCTAAGCCAGGTTTCATCCTGAAAGTAAACAGTTTAGGCTTTGCAGACCCTGCACAATTTCTGTCCCCAACTATTCAACTCTATACTTTTCCTTGCATACTACTTTAGATACTATTAGGTCAGGATGGAATGTCTGGAGTTGTGGCAGCCTTTTTGGGGCCATGAGAGGGTTATCACAGACACTCTGAAGGGTGAAAAGAGTAGGGAGGGGTTTGTGATACTGTTGCTAAGGTGCCAAACCAACTCTGGCACCTTCCACTTCCAGGCTCATTGTTATATAAAAAAAGAAAAGGCCTTTGTGGTAGAAGTCGTGGTTAACTGGAATTTTCTCTTATTTGCAGCCAAAAGCATCTTAACTGATTCACAGACATTAATGCTAGGATAAGGTTAAGTACCCTGACTTTCTTTGGGGGACCTACTGTCTCTCCTGGCCAGGTAGGACTGTCCATCAGGGTGCCTAGCCCTCTCTACCAGGGTTGAGTGTATGCTAATGTCTGCTGATCAGATCTTTGTCCCTGGAGACTTGAATCCAGAGCAATGTCACACTGTCTTCTGATTCACACTGATTCTGCCGGCATCTCCCTGAAGCGACTTCCCATCAGTTCCTGCTTCCTGGATCCTCTATCCAAGAGCCAGTTTTCAGCTTTTCCTTTGCTTCTTGTGAGCTGCCCCAGCATCCCATCTCTTACGTGGGTTGGAGCATCTGCTGCTCATGCTTGAGCATCACCGACTGATATGGTGTCTACACACCGCAGGCTTGGGGCAGAACAGGGAGGGCAGGTCCGAGGACCAGAAAATGGTCAAAGGAGTTGTGGACAGAAAAGGGGGCATATGACTTTTGTATCAAAATTGAGGGAATTTTCTTATGTATATATCAAGGTAATCAGTTTTGACTAAATGGCCTTAGAGACAAATAGACAAATGGAGACAGTGACAGAAAGTAAACTTGAATAGGAAACTCCCCAACTCCCATCTCTGCGTGTTAAGTGATGAGATCCGACCGCCTTAGTGGTGCGAGTAATGGGGTGTCCAGGCCTCTCACTGGGAGATACAAAGAAAGTAAAGGAAGCAGGAGAGCAGACACCCCCTCCCTGGTGCCCTGGACAAGTCGTATTACTTCTCGCAGCCTCACTGGGCCCGGGTCACTGCTCCCAAGTGCTGGGCTCATGGATGAGAACACAAGTCCCCAGGTTCTAACCTAGCAGAGTCTGATTCAAG
Organism: Molossus molossus; assembly: GCF_014108415.1. Classification (NCBI taxonomy): domain Eukaryota; kingdom Metazoa; phylum Chordata; class Mammalia; order Chiroptera; family Molossidae; genus Molossus; species Molossus molossus. Next base: position 112,142,960 of record NW_023425366.1, on the reverse strand, counting down.
AGGCCAAGATGGGACTTTGGGGTCTGCACTTCAAACAGGTCCCCAGAGGGGTCCTCATGGACTTGGGGCTCGGAGGCCAAGTGACCTTCCAGGGTCTTTTATAGTTGAAATGCTTTCATCCTCTGCTTGTACCCTGGTCGGTCAGTTAACGTGCGTCACGAAGATGCTGTATGTGACCAACCATCCTGCTTTGCCCAGGACTGAGGGGTTTCTTGGGATGCAGGACCCAGTTTTAAAACTGAGACAGCCCGCCCGGAGTGGCTCAGTTGAGCGTCATCCTGTGCACCGAAAGGTTGCCGGTTCAGTTCCTGGTCAGGGCATGTACCTGGGTTGTGGGTTTGATCTCTAGACAGGGAGCATACAGAAGGCAACTGATGGATGTTTCTCTCTCACACCAATGTTTCTCTCTCTGTATGTCCTCAGGGTACACACAGGCACACAGATCACCTCAGTGTTTGTGGTGACGTGCCCTGGGGCCATGCTGGGCCTGGTCTTGGCTCTGGGCTGCAGGGAATGAAGTCTGGGACACAGACAGCTGGCTGGAAGGAGGTGGTAGTTACAGCCAGGCAGCAGGTGGTCTCCAAAGTACAGATTTCTCATCCTCGTCAAGCTACCCATTGACTCCAGATTGGAAGTACAGTGGTTTGGTTTGGGTTTGTTCTTTTAATCCTCACCCAAGGATATTTTCCCATTTATCTTCAGATAGAGTGGGATGGAGGGAGGGAGAGAGAGAGAGAGAGAAACATCGATGTGAAAGAGACACATCGATTGGCTGCCTCCAGCACAACTCCGGGGACCAAACCACAACTGAGGTATGTGCCCTTGACCATAATCGAACCAGTAACTCTTTGGTCCAAGGGCCGATGCTCCAACCACTGAGCCAAGCTGGCCAGGGCAGGGGCTTCCAGTTTTGTCATCAGAAAACTTTAACTCTACTGAGAAACAATAACAAACAAGCAAGTTGTGGCACAAGGCTTCTTCATCTGACTTCAGCCTCGCTAAAATTCATAAAGAGAAACAAGTGCTCTCAGACACCTTTTTTCTGTAAGTCCCTCCAGGATTGAGACCGTGTCTTGTTCATCTCTGTGTCTCCAGCAGCCCCCAAAGGCCTGGCCCAAAGTGGGCACTTCTAACACCAAGCAGCCTAAAAAAAACCTATTGATGGCTTCCCACCAGCTTGGGACAAAGACCCCCAAATCCTAGAAGGTTTACAATGCACAACACCCCATGAAGTCCTGCCCTAGCTGCCTCTCTGATGAAGCTTGCATCATACCCCCACCCCCATCTCTATACTCCAGCCCCACTGGCCAGCCAAGTAAGTCTCTCCTATCACAGGGCTTTGGTCATGCTGTTCCCACTGCCTGACACACTGTTCCTTCCCCTCTGTACCAACAGAGACCATTCTACAGCAACTCCTACTCACCCTACAGATTCCAGCTCAGGAAGGTTGCCTTCCCTGACCCCGTAACTAAATCCAAACTCCAAAATATAAAATGTCCCACAGCAGCACCGTGGCACGGCAGCCAACTTCTCCTTTCCAAGCCCTCGCCGGCCACGCTCCTCCTGGCTTCCACTCGTGGGTGGCTGGGAAGGGAGCGCCTATTCCAGGAAGCCTGTCGTTTTACTTACATGACATGAGCTGGATGATGGAGGTTAAAACAAATCTCTCTCCCTGCTTGAGGCGGAAGAGCTGGAGCAAGAAGATCAGGAAGGCGATGCAGCAGAGAATGGTGGACAGGATCATGGTGGCCTGGACCGCCTGCATCGTGGAGTAATCTGTGGGAAGGGACCAAGGTGCACGACTGAGGATTGCAGGCCGCTGGGCCCCTGGCGTGCACAGGGACAGTGCCAGCTCGAGTGGGGGTGACGAGACTAAAGTGCGAGTGTCAGGTTGTTGTCTGCACAGTATGAGCACAGGGCAGCCAAGGAATCTTCCCGACTGTCCTCCCTCTAGTGTCCATTTGTGCACTTGACCCAACGGCCCCGTGTCCTTATCTGGAACACGGAGTAAGAACCACCTGCTCTGCGTTCTTCCTGGTCTGGGTTCCTGCTCCCAAGTGCTTGGCTCTTGGACAGGGGATTTTTTAAAAGCACAAATCCTCAGGGTCCAATCTGGAAGATTCTGGTTCAAGAGGTCAGGATGGGACAGGTCAGAATAGTGTGTCCGTACTTCAGAGACCCCTGGAGGGGCTCTCTTGTGGATCACAGGACTCAGTGACCCTCTGAAAGTACATTTAAGAGAGTGAGCCTGGTGCTGCTCCCTAGGAAAAGGAAAGTGAGGTTTTTTTCAGATTGGCCTTTGGGTGTGGGCGTGAGTGTCTGGGGTTCGGGAAAGGGGGTGTGGGTGGAGAAAGGAGCCAGTCTTGGGGGAGGTGCTGCCCAGGGAAGGACACAGGAGCCCTGCATTGCAGGTGTACAGGGGGGTCAAGTGCAGGGACTGGGGCCACCTCTGTGGGCCTCAGTTTCCTCACCTGCGAAATGGGGACAGTAATAGCTCCCTCTTCAGCAGGCTGGGAGAGTAGGGTGAAGTCATCCATGGAAGGATTTTAGCAGCTGCCTCCAAAGGAAGGCTGTGTAAGGGCTGGATGTTATCACCAGGACACAGGTAAGATGGGTGAGGGGACTGTGCTCAAAGCTACAGAGAAAAACCTTCCTTTTTTTCTTTCTTTTTGCAATCTTGCCTACAATGTGACCAGAGGGAGGCATACTGTTAAATACTTAATGAAATGCTTACAGCAATGGCTCGCTGTGAGTTCTGGCTGCACCTTAGGCCCAGGGAGAGCAGGGAGCCCCTCCCCTCATCGCTCACAGAGGACCAAAGCCAGACATCCCTGCCCCTCCCCCATACCACAGGATTGCACCCTCTGAAGTCCAAGAACAGGCGAAAGGGAACTATAGGGAAAGAAGTCAGAAGTGGTTGCCCTCGAGGCAGGGGGAGGTGAGAACTGAGCTGCAGGGGCCCAAGGGAACTTTCTGGGGTGATGGAATGTTCTCTGTCTTGCCTTAGATGGTGGTTACATGGGTGTATACATAACTGTCAAATCTCTTTGAACTGAGGCCTTGAGAAGTCTGCATTTTCTTGCTTGTAAATTACAGCTCCGTTATAAAAACATCCGGGAGGCTACACTGAGATGAAATAAATCAGAATCTCTGCGGGTGTTGGGATCGGGCATGGAGGGGGTGGCAAGTTCAATGTAGGACCATGATTGTGACCCTCTGGCTTCCAGTGGGGCTTCCTAAATTTCCAATTCCAGGAGCCACCCTGGGCCTCCCTCCCTGAGATTCCGATACATTCATCCTGGGGTGGGCACTAGGAGTCTGTCTTTTCAACAAGACTCCAGGTGTCAGGGCAAATATGGAAAACATGGCTGCTGTGGACTGAATGTTTGTGTCACCCCCAAAATTCATTTGTTGACATTCTCACCACCAATGGGACGGTGTTAGGAGGTGGGGCCTTTGGGCAGTGAGTAGGTCATGAGGGTGGAGCCCTCAGTAATGGGATTAGTGCCCTTGTAAGAAAATACACAACAGCTAGCTTCCTCTTTCTGCTCTCTGCCACCGAGGCTGTTACAGACACCAGATCTGCCTGTACCTGGTGAGATATAAATGTCTGTTGTTTAAGCCACCCAGTCAGTGGTTACAGACTGCCCAGACGGACTGAGACAATGGCTTTAGGAAAACAGGACATGTTTTTAGAACAGGGTTTCTCAAAGTTGGGGGGTGGGTGCAGAATGCAACACTGGTGGCCAGCCAGCTCAGCACAGGTGGGGTCCAATCAGCACACCGACCAACGAAACTCGCCTCATGAGAGGGACGCTCACTTTGCTCTTGTTTAAATGTATCTCAGGACCTCAAGGAGGAGTTCTCCACTTGGCACTTTAGCAGTTATAACACCTGCTAATAGCTGGGTTTCGTGGTTGCTTGGTTTTTAACAAGGAAAGAACCAGAAACAGTCTTACGACCTTCAAGAGGCAGGTGCATCTCGTGAGGATTTAATAACGTTTGATTCTCAATGTAACACTTTTAATAAATGTTAAATTTATTTTATGGCAAATGGTTCCAGATGATCATTTACGTAGGGATGTAAAGTTCCTTTTAAAATAAATGGAGGTGAGGAAACAATGAGCGACTTTAAAGTAGGGGTCAGCATGTTTTTTCTGTAAAAGCCACACAGTAAATACCCTAGGCTTAGTGGCCATGTAGTCCCTGGTTACATTTACTTCTGTTCTGCTTTTCATTGTTTTTGTTTTGTTTCGTTTAAACAACTCTTTAAACACATAAAAACCATCCTTATTTCATGGAACTGAATTTGGCTGGCAGTTTGCCAACCTGTTATTTGAAGGAAAAGTAACAGGGGATAAATAGTTCCATATGGAAGAATAATAGAGGCTTGAAAACACTGCCCCGGAGCAGGCCAGCTCTCCAGCTGACGGCGCACACTGGCGGCAGCCGGGGCTTGCACAGCAGAGGGAAGGAGGGTTGTTTCGGGGTCACGGGGTAGCATGGCAGATCAACACACAGAGGAGGGTGCGGCAGGGACTGCGAGACACGGTTCAGGGCACATGCTTCGGAGTCCATCACATCTGGATCCCATCGGCTAGTCCTGGCTGTGTAACTTAGGTTTCCGCTCTGCGCCTCAGTTTCCCCATCTTAAAACGGGGTTAATGGTCCCTGAAAGATAGGGCTATGAGATTGCTTATGTAAAGGGCTTTGCCCTGCGCCTCACAGTAAACCTTCAGCAAACGATGCCTTCTACTGGTACGTTGGCTGCCTGCACTATGACTGTTGATGTTGTTATTGATGGAACGATGAGACTTTAGGAGCCAGTGAGCAGGGTCCCTTGCGCCCTAAATAAGATTGCCAGATTTAGCAAACAAACACAGGATGCCCATTCCATCTGAATATCAGATAAACGACGAATAATTTCTTTTAGTATATGTATGTCCCATGTTCATATCTACGTAAACTCAGTTATTTACGGTTTGTCTGAGACATCAAATTTCACTGGGCATCCAATGTTTTATCACTCCCCAGGCCCCAGAGCGCCTCTCCCATCAGTTCTACTGAGGGAGCACAGTCAGCGTGCTCGTAAGTGGGATGCTCTGCATTTGCGAAGCCCATCTGTGGACTGGGGCCTGTGCAGAGGCAGGCAGGGCAGGGGCATCGCTATCGCCTCCATTTCCAGCTGAAGATATTGATATTCCCAGCGCTCCAATGATCTGCCCCAAGGTAAGGTCGCACAGCTCACAAAGGAGCCAGACAGAAGGCTAATGAAACCCTGGGAAGTGACACCATGTCAAATAGTCTCTGAGCCTATGGAGAGGGGAGGCGTGGACAAATGAGAAGGGGGAGAAGATTCTAGAGGAGGGCTGAAGCTGACCCCGTGTGAGAAAGAGAAGCTCTGCTTGGCTAAGAAACAGAAGGGTGGGCCCAACGTAGGTGGGGTTGGTGTCCTCTCCAGCCTCTAGCTTCTCCACACCCCTCCTGTCTCCAGCCCACTGGTCCCTGTGTCCCTGCTGCGGCCCTTGAGCCCCCACCAGGCCCCTCCCCTAAGCTGGGTGAGGGAGAGGGGAGGAGTCAGAGAGCAGGGACACCCTGGTGGGTGGCCCCTTTTTCATCAGTGCTTCTCAATCCGCATCACACTCACATGAAAATTGGTCATCGATAACTGTACAGTTCGTGTCGTTGACTGTGACGCAGACTTTCCAGACATCTGCAAAAAATCCTTCTCCTACCCACCAGGCCTGTAACACAAAATGGAAACACAGGGAAAGGCTGACTGTTAATCATGAAAACAATGGCTCCTAATTATGTTAATTACGAAAACACGGACTCCCAGTTAGTGTGAGGCATGGGGTAAAGGACTTCTGGGGACCAGTGCTTCTCCATCCGCAGTGTGCCTGTGAGTGCCTGAGGATCTGGCTGAAAGGCAGATTCTGATTCGAGAGGTCTGCAGCGGGGCCTGAGAATCTGCATTGCAAACAAGCACCCAGGTGATGTCCACGCTGCTGGTCAGAGTAAAGTGAGGGATGGTCCAGGCCCTCGTGGGGCGGAGGAGAGGAGACAGGCTCAGTTGGGGGTAATAAATAGACAGTGGTAAATTCCACAAAGCTACAGGGGTGACGGCAGAGAAAAGAATGGAATCGGGGGGCGGGGGCTGTTATGGGTGCAATGATCAGACAAAACTCTCATGCCTTCAGTCCACATGCTTTCATTTCTCTCCGTGTTTTTGCTGTCGCCACCCCCCCCCCCCAAAGGCTGTCCTGCTTTCCATTCCCCCAAAGACTGGAATCTCCCCCACCCATTCATCCAGTCCACGTCGTTCACTGAGCTCCCACTACATGTCCTGCTACAGTGCCAAGCACAGTTCCTAACTCATGAATACCCTGTGACTCACTGACTGGCAAGAATGCCCATCTGTCTTCCCAGTGAGTGCCACAGTAATAGAACGACACAGTATTCCATAGGATCAAGCTGTGCTGTGGCTGATGGCTTCTCTGTCCCTAATGTCTGTCTATCCAGTTTATGACATCCGCAACCATTCCAGAACCCCAAAGGACCAGATGCAAGAAACAGGAAAAGGAGCTTCTAAAAGAACATTCAATACCATTTATTTCATTGAGTGGGGGCCCTTTGGATAACGGCAAGGTGCAAATACTTTAATTCATGACATCAGTGTGATCCCTGTCCTACTTACTCATGGCAGTTCTTTGAAAACTTGCATCAACTCACACCTGATCACTGCACTTATCTGCCCTTACAAGACCCAAAGCCAGGAGATCTGGAAAGGTTCAAATCCCAGCTTTGCCACTTACTGCAGTGTAAACTCCAGCGGGAACCCTACCTGCACTAAGGCCCAGTTCCCTCATCACAAAACAGTGCCAGGAGCGGACCTGTCTTATAAACTTGTGAGGATGAACTGATATGAAGCACACTGAAGGGCCTAGACGGGACCTGGCCAGTGTGAGCACATCTAAGTGACAGGGCTGTGGTCTGTTATTGTTATGATGATCAGTCAACAGAAGCTTATATGTAGGCAGAGCTGATGGCCACTTATAAGGTGCATTTTTTGGCTTTTTGAGCAGTGCTTTTGACTCTAAATGTCTCTGCAGTCTGAAATGATCAGGATTGAAGCCAGGCCTTTGGATGGAGGTGTGGGCCACAGAGGACCTTTGGTAAAATGCTTCTTTTCCTGCTGGGAGGAATATTAATCTATGCCAATAGGTTATTTACCAAATGCATTCCTGCCACGTGGCTGAGAGCTGGATACTAAAGGAAGAGTTAACTTTTTCATGGGAGCATGGGTAGAGTCAGGAAAGTTCCCAGCATGGGCTCTGCTGGGGAGGGCATGGCAGGTGGGCCAGCAACAAGGGATCCTGTCAGCCAGGGCATGTCAGACAGGAGGGAAAGAGATGCCCTGGGGTGGGTCACCTGGGGGATCTAGGGCAGTGGTCCTCCACTGAGAATGATTTTGCCTTCATGGGACACTGGCAATGTCCAAAGACATTTCTGGTTGTCACAAATATAGTTGCTGCTGGTATCTAGGGGGCAGAGACCAAGAACGTGGGTAAACCCCCTACAGTGCACAGGATGGCCCCCGCAACAAAGACTGCTCCAGCCCCAAATGACAACAGTGCCAAGGCTGAGCCACTGACCTCAGGAGGGCTGAATTTAAGCCAAGTCCTCAAAGGGCTTCCTACAACCAAGGCATCACACCAGGCTCTGTGGGGGAGCCAGGGACGAGGGGACCAAGGTCCCTGCCCACCTCAATGTGGATGCTCCAAACCCAACACTTAGGCCAGAGCCCTCAGGCCCAGGCTGAAGAGATGGGCATGCCTTGTAGGCAGGACAACCCCAAAGTGTAATCACCTTGGGGAGTTCTTTTTTTTCTTTATTGTTTAGAGATAGAGAGAGATGGAAACATCGATGAGAGAAAACACTGACTGGCTGCCTCCTGCATCCACTGGGGATTTGGCCCACAACCTGGGCATGTGTCCTGACCAGGAATCGAACCGGTGACCTCTTGGTGCATGGGTCAACGCTCAACCACTGAGCCACACCAGCCGGGCACCTTGGGGAGTTCTTAAACCTGCTATTAACTGTGGGATCCAAGGGTTCTGGGATGGTCAGAGGGAAAGGGAACTTACATTGTCGATGGTGGCGATGAAAAGCAAGGCCGCGGAGGTGATGTGGAAGATGATGATGAAAGCCAGAAGCACCAACATTTTCACAGGGCACGGGAGGGCGAGAGGTCACGTGGACAGCCCAGAGAGAGAGATGTTCTAAAGAGAGTGTGAGAAATTCGTATTTGTCAACAAAATTAAAATGAAAAACAAGCCAATACAATGTGTGGCAGACAGCGGCCATTTATTTCCCCACCCTCTGGGCACTAGAAGACTGCATTTCCCAGCCTCCCTTGCAGTTAGGTTGGACCCTGTGACTAATACTGGCCAATGGGCTGTAAGCAGCACTGGTGGATGTCATTTCTGGTTGAGAAACAGGTGTGAGTTCTCTATGCTCCCTCCCCCTGATCAAGTGGCTGGGACGGTGCAGCCACAACGCACCGAAGTAGAATCATTAAAAAGTCTTTTCTTGATACCATCTCTCCCACCTCGAGAGTTGCACTGTACCAAACCCTCCACCCTTTCTCTGCCAGCTCTCCCCTCTGCCAGCTCTCCCTCCCTTATTCCCGGACTCATTAACAATGAGCCTGGCTGCAGAGCTCAGGCCGGGCAGTCCCAGCTGCAATTCTGTGCATCATCATTTGGAAGAACCCAGTGAACCAGCTCAGAGATTCTTCCAATTCTTTTAAAAAAGACAAATCCCGCTTTGTTTCAGCCTGCGTCATTCTTAGCTGCCACCACATGCTGCCTCCAAAGAGATGCATTTCTGACCCTCGCAAAAAAGAAGAAGAAAAAGACTCATGTACCATGCTGATATTACTTTAATATCAGCAGGAACTCCAAAATGCCAACCTCATCAGGCAGGACTGTAAACTTCAGGATGATAATGACTTTACATACTGTCCAGCTCAGAAGACACAAATGCCTATGGACATATAATTAAGACTCTAAAAAGGGGGAAAAAAGGCTTTAACTCATTCTTTCCCGAAGTGTGGAATTCATGTTACAAGGCATGATTCTGGATGGTGTATCAATATGTTATCAAATAACATTGAACCGTAGAGGGAGAAAGTCCTCATTCTAAATTTTCTGAGTCCACCAAGGAGAAAAGACCCAGTTTGGCGCTAGTCTTTCTTTAATAGGCGCCATTTTTTTAAAACAACAATAAGCAGAACTTTGGGCAGGCCATAGTGTGTAGTTAGAATTTAACAATGTTGTTTTAATATAATAACATTTACTTTAAGGTTCTCTCTTTTTAAAATTTTTGATTGATTAATTTGACAGAGAGAGGGAGAGAGAGCGAGAGAAAGAGAGAGAGAGAGAGAGAGAGCACGCGCAATTTGTTGTTCCACTTATTTATTAATTCATTGGTTGATTTTTGTATGTGCCCTGACCAGGGATCAAACCTGCAACCTTGGTGTGTTGGGACAATGCTCTAACCAACTGAGCTACCTGGCCAGGGCTAAGGTTCTCTCTTTTTATAGAAATATAATTTATAGTAGAGCTATAAAGTCTCCTTAAAACAAATTTATTGACATTTTAAAAGAGTGAATCATTTAAAAAACTATTTTGTAAATAAAAGGACAGGTGGTCTTCAGTGTTAGCAGAAATCCCGGGGGTGGTTCTCACATGCCTAATGTCTGGGACACATTGCTCTGACACCCGAGACTGATTTCAATGGGAATTCCAGACATTAGGAATAAGTTTTTGCACAGAAAAGGGAAAGTTTTTACAAGGGGTCAAGTAAGGTCCGGAGTTCAGTGTACTAGAAAGGCCTTGGGGAATACAAGGGTGGCTAAAGATTGGTTTGAATTTCGCCATCCAGGAAAATTGGGGAATAAAGAAGTAATATTCCATGATGACATCTGGAATTCAGATCTAGCGACCTCGCCAGAGCTTTGGAGGGAATTACTCATAAGTAGAGGAGATCCCCTGAATCTTTAAGACGGACTAGAAATGACCCTTTACCCCTACATCTCTAGATCAGAGTAAGTCTCCCTGTTCCTTTCCTACAGGCAATCACTCTTCCCAGTTTCCTGATACCTCTTCCAGAGAGATTTGTTAGGTGGGAACACATACTCTTCATTCCTCATGTTTCCCTGTAGAGCAGGGTTCTCAACCTGTGGGTTGTGACCCCTTTGGGGATCAAACGACCCTTTCACAGAGGTTGCCTAAGACCATGGGAAAACACACCGCTCCTCTATCCGTCTCCAGGCAGGTCCGCCCACATGCAGATATGCCCACATACAACATGAGGAACTGTATTAAAGGATTGTGGCATTAGGAAGGTTGAGAAACACTTCTCTAGAGGGAGTTGCACCAGAGTAACCTTTCTGGCCTCATGCCCCACCCCTCACTCACTCCTTCGCTCCTGATTGGAGGAGATGTCCAGCGTTCACTTTTTGGATTGGTGGAGCTCAGCCATCAAGGGGCCACTGTGCAGTGCTTTGTCTTCCCCAGCCCTCCTTCCTCTAGACTTGGGAATGGATGTGTATGCTCTTCCAGAGTCCCTACTTCCCTTGGCTGCAGGGGCCCCAGGGCTAGTGGGGGACAGGGGTGTGGTGCTGAGAGCTACAGCAAGCTCCTTTGGCCTCAGTCTAAGCTAAGTCAACCTAGCCTTTCTCACTTAATATTCCCCAGAGAGCAGTCTCTTTTTGTTGTTAATCCTCACCCAAGTATATTTTTTCCATTGATTTTTTTAGAGAGAGCAGGAGGGAGGGAAGGAGAGAGAGAGAGAGAGAGAGAGAGACATCAATTAGTTGCCTTCCACATGCACCCTGACTAGGGCTGGGGATCGAACCTGCAACCCAAGTAGGTGCCCTTCACTGGGAATTGAACCTGCAACCCGGTGGATCTTGGACTGATGCTCTAACCACTGAACAGCACTGGCCAGGGTCAGAGATCCTTCCTTTCCATATGAATCCACCTCATTCTTGGAGTGGCTGCCTGGTGTTCCACTGTATGTCTGGGCCATGATGTACTCAACTAGCCTCATATCCGTGCCCATTTTGGTCATTTCCAGACTTTTGCTACTCCAAACTATACTGCCAGTGAACTTCCCTGAACTTCCTTCTTTGCATGGACAGATTCCTAAAAGTGGAGGTGCTGGGTCAAAGGATATGAACATTTAATTTATTACCTTTTTATTAAATTAAAATCTGATTTACTGCAAAGCATACTGGGAACTGCCAGTGCTAGATCAGCCTTGCTCTTCAGAGGGTCTTCAGGGGGTAGAAAGTATTGGACCAACTCTTATGCATGGCCTGGAAGAGTGGACAAGCCTTGATGTCATATCTTTGACCTATTAACATCCCTTATCTCCTCCAGAAGTATAATTCCGGCCACTCTCGCCCAGCCTCTGCCATCCCCATGGCTCTTCCCAGCAGAGCTCAATGCTTCCCACAACACACACCATGTTTTCCTCCTGCGCAGGGACCCAGTGGGACTCTCTGGAGACACTGAGGAACAGACAATTCCCTGGGCTGGGTATTGGATGGAGGCTCGCCCACTACACCCAGGGTGACATCAAATGTCTCCTTGCCATGCACAGAAACTCATTTTTCCTTAAAATAAGGTCATACTGAATGCTGACCCCTGGTCTCCCTCTTTGTCCGCGCAGGGACAGTGCTCTTCCAGATTGGCCTGGCTGTGTCCTGGAGCTGTGGTCTCTGGAGCACTCTCTCCCTGCCACCCCCAGCGGGCTTTCCCTCACATGGTCTAGGTCTCCACTCAAACATTCCCTCCTCCGAGAAGTGTTCCCCATCACCCAGGTGAAGTACCCACGCGCCCTCCGGCAGTGACACTGCCATCATCATCTATCCTGTCCCAGCATCATCTACACGGTCCCCGGGTTTATCTCCTCAGAACACTTGCACGTGTCAAAGGCTCTTATTCGTTCACTTGTCTAGTATCTATTTCTCCCTCTGTGCCCTGCTGTGCCCTGCTGTGACCAGCCCACAGAAGCTCTTTGCTGTCACTTTTTCAGCTTGGTAAATGTAGAAAGACCCTTGGAAAACTCAAAGCTCTGACTGTCCAGAGACAGGAACTGAGAAGTCTGGCTCGCTCCAGTCCCACAGTGAAGCTGGAGCAAGGCCGTGGAGGGTCTCTTGGCCCCCACTCCAGTTTCCCTTCAACCTGGATGGGAGACCCCTCGAGGCGCATTACAACCTTGCGACAGTCAGTGACCATTTACCAGGCTGCAGCTCAAACCATGCTGTTTTGCTTTTGGCGACCTCTTCAGGGGCTGAGCACGATGCTCTAAAAAGCTCCCTGGGTCTGGGCGTTTACTGTCCGGAGGTGGGAGACTGCACTAGGTGAGCTTTTCTAGTTCCTGTCTAGAAACCAAGGTCTTATGATTGGCAGAACTTCACTTTAAAAAAAATATTTTGATCTACATAATACATGGGATGATTAAGGGGGAAAAAAGGATAATGGAACAGGCATATGATGGAAAACCGCAGATTCTGCCCTATCCCAGTCCTGATCCCTGGAAACACCTTTAACCCTTTCAGCTGTCTTTTTTCCTCCATAGTTCCGTATTTCCAAACAATACGCATGCGCATCTGTTTCCCCGATTTTTCTATTGTAAACATTACTGACTTCCTGCCTAAGGGAGAGTTTCCCCACCTGTCATCCCAATACAGTCTTGTCATACTCACATCAGTAATTGTCATTTGCATTATGACCATGTCGGCTGTATGCTGCAGAGCCAAATGGTGTACTGTGGTTGCATTCTTTTCCTTAAAAATGCTTTTTTTCTCTAGCTAGTTCCCTGTTCTCTCTCTCTGTGTGTGTGTGTGTGACTCCATCTATTATCCACATTTCTTCAGTTCTTTCCATATCTTTTATCACCCCAAGTCTTCTATTGCAGAACCCCAGACTCAAAGCAAATGCACGGTTTCACTTGCAAGCCTGGGGTTAGACTTCTTTTGCAGTGTACCTGACCCAGCCAGTCCCTCTCTAAGTCTACCCTTCTCAGCTTTCTGCCATATGCAACCTCAGCAGCTGCTGCTCTCACAGAACAAGACAAGCATTCTCCAGGAAGGAATGAGGCTCCTTCTGATTAAAGGTCGAGCTCCAGTTTACACAGCCTGGCTTGGGTCTTCACATCAACTCTGTGAAGCTAGCAGAGTGAGGTATCACTGTACCCACTTTACAGTTGACAGCCTGAGGCTTACAAAGCCGTCAGGTGACTCGCCCAACTTCGCAGAGCTGGGGCTCCCATCCATGGTTTTCCAACTCCAAATCCAGGACATTTTTCTCTGACCCCCTTCCCTGCTCACATGCTCAAGGCCTAATAAAAATCACATGATGGCCTAATTAAAAGCAGGTGAGAGGGCACAGGCAGCATCATTTTTGTTTCCATTCCTTTGACTGAATTTCCCTCAACCTTGGCACCAGGCTGGAAGGAGCTGGAAAAGCAGTGTCTCTCTGCACTGGCCCATTAGCTAAAGCTGAGATACGACTGGGCTAACTAAGAAGGGACTGGATGAAGAAGGATGCCTCAGTCTTCATTTGGACTAAAAATAGAGTTTCCTCCCTTTTTAAACCTATTGGCTCACGGGCCAACCCGAAGCATGTGTTGTCTTTATTAATCTACTCTGAAATTGGTTTGGATTTTGGATCCTTAGTCACTAAGAGGGTTCATCCTGACATGTAGAATGGACGATGTTCCGTTTTCTACCTTTATTACGACACGCCCCCTTTCCACCCAGGATCATCGGTGGCTTTGGCAGGATACTCTGCCGGCTCCCGGGCCCAATCTGGTGCACTGTGGGAACCATGGAAAAGCATCTTCAGACTGAAGGTCTAAAACTCTCCATTCTATGCAATACCCATAAAATAGCCACAGAAAATAACAAAGAACACAGGATATTAGAGCTTATGATTTAAATTTTTTCTTAAAATAAGAATCAGTAACCAGAACAGGAGCAGCAAATGGGCTTCCGCTTCCTCTGGACATGGGGGCTGGGAGGATGAGCAGTTGTGAGGAGGAGAAGGGAGATGCACTGGGAGGTGTAGGTGGGGCCATGGAAATTCTGCACATAAAATGGAATATTTGTGGCTCCGTGAATTTCAAGTTCTAAAGTGATGGTTGACAGGATGAGGGGTGGTACTCCCCAGAGAGGTCCACCAAGACCTTAGATGGCAAACAGGATACGCCAAGAATTGTCATTTCCTTGCTGTCTCCTAAGTAGACGTGCTGTCCTTCTATGCCTTGGTCCAACCAATGTTTGCTTGGTGTGTGTGTGTGTGTGTGTGTGTGTGTGCCTTGCACATCTGGCCCTGGGCATGGAGAAGGCCCTGCTGGTGACTCACTGGCCCTCCATCTGACAGAAGCAACATTCAATCTACTGTTGATGGGGAAACATCATCATCAGGGTCTTACAGGTGGAGAGAAGGCCACGGGCCTGCCATTGGCAGTGTAGGGGTCCCCTCCTCCGGTCCCTTCATAAAAACACAAACCTCCACAGCAGGGAGCCCAGCCCCGGCCTGCTGTTGCTCAAAGGAAGCTTCTCTGGCACATGCGCCTTTTTGTGCAAGGGAACAAGAGTGAGCCAGCTGCCTTCCCTCGGGGAGAGATTGTGCTGTTAAGGTGACCAACTGGCCCACCCGATTCTATTCCCACCCTCGGGAGTTCTTCCTACAATTTATTCCATGGCCCATTCTCAGCCTGACTTGGAGCCTTTTCTCAGAATTGTAGGCAAAAGGACAATCCTGAGGTGCAGAGCCTTTGGGAACAGACCTGAGAGGTTGGGCATCTGGAGGTCTGGGCCATTTCCCTCAACCCAGAAGGGCTCCGCCCACAACTCCTGCCTCAAAAGGCCAGGAAGCTCTGGGCCCTGATCCTGGGGAAGGCTGGCCAATAAGCGGCTGCCCAGGCCACACTGCCGGCGAGACTCCCAGGCCCGCCCTGGAGCTGGCAGTTCAACCCTGGCTGGCTGGAACACAGGCCCCTCTCGCTGCCCACAGCACTCGGAGGGGACAGTGGCGTTGGCCTCTGTTTTCAGGAAGGCAGAGGTCAGCTCAGCCTCCTGCCCTGGTATCTAGACAGCAGCCAGCCCAAAATATCCAGGCATCCGAGATGCTCTGGGGATGGCGGAAGACCCTTTGCCCTGGGTTGGCCAGCTTTGTGCTCACTGTGGCTGGGGCTTCTGGGCACAATGACAATACTTGGCTCCATCCAGAAATGACAGGAGGACGGACACTGGGATTTGGCAGTGCTTCAGGGCAGAAGCCACAGAGAATGACTCTGCCTGCTCAGCCCTGGGTCTTTCAGTCACTGAAATAATAATAACCACATCAACAACACTGATAAGCCAACATTCATGGCTTAGTTATGTTCCAGGCACTGTTCTAAGCAAAACAGTGGATGGAGCTGTTATAATTAGCTTCGTTTTACAGGTAAAGAAAACAAGGTTCAGAGAGGTTAAGCAACTTCCCCAAGGCCACAGAGCCAGTAAGGGCTAGAGCTGAGACCTGAACCCAGGCAATCAGGCACCAAAGAAACCAGTTTTTCCCAGCCTAAATCTCAATTTCTCTTCCCTTAAAGGGTGCTGTTACTTTTAAGGCCTGATGAGGAGACTGGTGCAAAGTCCTGGGGCCTCAGGTGGCTTCGGATGCTATTCATCACTATGTGTCATTACTCCAGGCCCCATAAAGTGGGACACACACACTTTGGGAAGCAGGCTGGGGACAAGGGAGGCAGAGAGCACAAGGTCACCCATGAGCCCTGAAAGCAACTCCCTTCACTGAGCGCGGGGTAAACACCTGTCAGTGAGGTGGCAGCCCTGTCGTAAGGATGAGCAAGGACTATGATGCACTTTGCAGGCGACGCATTAAAATTAAGGGATTTGGCCACATCATTCAGTTAGCAGGTGCGGAACCAGGGCTCAGACCCCAGCCTTCTGATTACTAGCCTATCACTCACTGTTTTCAAATGGAGCGCTGACCACGTGCCAGGCCCTGGTGATACACTGATGAGTAAGGCAGGCTCCGTGTCCCCTGGGAGCTCCCAGGCACAAGAAGAACAAGAAACACGATGTGATGACGTGTTCTGCGAGAACACAGAGGAAGGTGTGACTGGCCCTGCGCTGGAGCGGAGGCAGCGTCAGGGGCTTCCTAGAGGGAGTGACATCTGAGCTGGGTGTCAGAGGATGGGCTAGGCAGGCTGTGGGGACAGGGTGTTGCAGGCAAATGGAGCAGAACGCTCCGGCTCCGAGGCACAGAAGCATTGCAAGTGTCAGTAGGGTGTGTGCTAGGCAGAGCCAGAATCCATGCCGGGCAGGAACTTAACGGGCCGTGGAAGTCTGAGTGTTATCCTGGGCGTAGTGGGAGACGGGGAAGGATTTTAGGCAGGAAAATAACAAGATCCGCCTCTACAAGAAAAACATTCCAGTCAGGCAAACGGATTAGGAGGAAGCAAATTGGGGGAGCTACTGAGCAGCCCTGGTGAGAAATGGTGAAGGTCAGCATCAAGGCAGGAGATCAAGAGCTCTCCAGCAGGCAAGGACCTGGCGATGGGCTGAGGGATCGCGCAGAGGATTCTGGGGGCCATCAGCTTGTGCCAGAGTGGACGCTGGTTCCACTGATGCACTTGGGACTGGAGCAGGGGGAGCATTTGAAGGACGGGTTTGTTTGGTTTTAGAAATGTCCGGTCAACAATGGTGGAAAAGTGTCAGGAGGTTGGAAGTATGGGTGGGACTGTCACTCGGGAGAAAACGGGAGCTGGGAACAGAAATCCAGTATCACGGGGGACAAAGCCACTGGCAGATATAAAAAGTTACCTGGGCAGGAAGTGCTGTCAGAGAGAGGATGGGGAGAAAAGGCCAACAGACGAGACAGAGATGTGGGCACTGCACAGGGCGAAAACCCAGAGCGGGTGGGGAATCCCAGAAGGCAAGAGAGGAGAGACTAGGAAAAACACATCAGGATGGAAAATGAGCTCACTGACAAACTTGGTACTAATTTTGGTGAAGTAAACTAAAGGCTTTCTTTATTTTTTTCCTCATAACCTGACGGTTGTATTACAGCTGCTCACTTGGGTATTACCGTCTCTCCGGCTCGTGTCCGGGGTCTGGCACGTTTTTGCAGGATGGGACGGTGCCCAGTTTATAGATGGTGCTCAATAAATCCGTGTCGAGTGGATGACTGAGGGCGCCGGGTTTCAAGGAACTACAGAGCTAAGAAGTCAAGAAACCGAGCTAGATTTCCCTTTCACGTCTGGCAATAAAAGGAAGAAATATTTATCAAGTGCTTGGCGTTCCTTCCTGAAGAAAAAACGCTGGGCCCACATGGCTTCACTGGTGAATTTGGCCACACAATTAAGGAAGAATAATACCAACTCTGCATAAACTCTCCCAGAAAATTGAAGAGGAGGGAATACCTCCCAACTCATTCTATGAGGCCCGAGATATACCCTGATCTCCAAAGCAGACCAGACATTGTAAGAAGAATACAGACCAACACCCCTTGTGTTCATAAGCACAAGAGGTTTTCATAAAATTTTAGCAAATCGAATCCTCCTAGGAAGAGGTGGAATGCATTTCCCCTCCCACTGAACCCGGGCTGCTCCTGACGGGCAGGAGACTCCGTGGAGCAAAACGAGCTTTTCCAGCAAAGGCCACGCTAACCCAGCCAGCCCCCAGCTGACCCAAGCCCACATCTGCCACCTACAGAATCGTGAA
The DNA here is from genome assembly GCF_014108415.1 of Molossus molossus. Taxonomy (NCBI): domain Eukaryota; kingdom Metazoa; phylum Chordata; class Mammalia; order Chiroptera; family Molossidae; genus Molossus; species Molossus molossus. The sequence goes on along the minus strand of NW_023425366.1, from coordinate 112,125,151 downwards.
CTAAACAAACGTTTTCTCCCTTAAACCACTGCATTTCAGGATGGCTTGTTACACAGCAAGTGCGAACCGAGACAGGGGAAGCACTGCTTTACGAGGCTCAGAGTTCCTCAAGCACAGAAACCACGTCTTACTCATTTTCCTATTCCCAGTGCCCAGGGTTACTCAGCACATACCTGTCGAATGTCTGCTAGTTTGGGCAGCTCTTGCGAAGAGCTAATAACCACCATTCTGCCAATGACTGCTGCCTGACCCCTCAATTAAAGAGCTCCCTGTAATTATGCCGCCTGGTAAACCCACACCCCAGTCCAGAGAGGGTTGGTGTTGTACCTGCAGGCGCACGTGTCAGCGTGCGGGTGAGGTGGATGTGCATTGCGTGGCTAAGGGTGAGGCAGGTGTCAGACTCGGGTGTTCCCCTCCCCACAGCCACTGGGTTACGAATATTCTTTCCTTCACAGAGCACCTTGTATTAGTGATCAGTGGTATTCCCTATGACAGCCTAAGTGACAGGAACTGTCCTTTCTATAGATGGATTTCATCAGCAAGTCAGGGACCAGAAATCACTGCCTACAACTCAGCCAGGCCCAAGAGCCTCAAGACCAGGAAGCCAGACCTCCACCGCTGTGTAAATGAACACAGGAAGGGAACGAAGGGGGAAAGACCAACCGGAAGTAACATGTGCAAAACAGGGCAAGAACTCCCACGGAGCCAGACTGGACTGTGGCCTTGCAGCTTAACCACTCATCGCCTCAGTCTCCTCACCTGTAAAATGGGGGTGACAGTGGTACACCTACCTCCTAGGACTGCTGGGTGACCATGCTTAGAGAACAGTATCTCTCTATAACAAGTGCTGTGTACACGCACAAATCACAACTGGAATCACAGAGAAGGAGTTGCTTAGAACTGCCACCCCCAGTCCCTTCTCCTCCTCAAGAGCCATGTTCTCTCCTCTGGTCCACTGCCACCGCTCACAGGTGGCCGCCACCAAGTGGAAATGAACCACCAGAGCTGTCTCGGGGGTGGGAGGGGGGGAGCACAGACAGCAGGAAGCTCAAGGTGTACCGACAATTAGGGGTTATTTCAGGCACCAGCCCCACTATGCTTACGTCAATATTTTCCAAATCAGTCATTCAGAATTTCAGGTTTCTCTGGGTGCCACCTGTGTGACTAGTAACTGACCTGTGAAACTCACATCTTTATAAAAGGAAACCTTAGGTCAGGATTGAAATGGAAAGTCAGCTTGCCTGCCATAAATAGGTGGTGCCCGGGAAGAGAAACACAATGAAAACAAAACAATGTTATTAGAGTCCAGCTAGAAACAGTTACCGCTGAGAGCTGAGTCCAAGCCCGCCTTTCTCCCTCTGCTGAAACAGGATGTCACACATGTTTGAGAAGATTTAGAGACCTATTTGCACAAAACTGAGATTTTCTCCTGGAAGGGTTAGAAGGGAATTTAAAAGGGAATATTTAAAAGATTCTATTTTATTTACGGCTGTGTGTCCGGTCCACCTAAAGCATCTGTGATCATTCATTTCATGTTTCAACTTGGCTGGGCCACCATGTCTCTGTGAGGGTGTTTCTGGATGAGACTAACATTGGAATTGATGGGCTCCTAGGAGAGCTGATTGCCCTCCAGGCGTGGCGGACTGCTGTCAATCGACTGCAGGCCTGAATAGAACGAAAAGGTTGACCTTTCCTCTCCAACTGCAACATCGGCTCTTGCCTAGGTTCTGCCAGCCTACCCGGCAGGGTTGGACTTGCAGACTCCATAACTGTGTGAGCCAATCCCTCACAATAAACTCTTTACAATACACTTCCTATTGGTTCTGTTTCCTAGAGAACCCTGCCTACCACAGCACCTCTCCACCGAGAGCTCTGCCCTCCCTTCCTCCCGCCCCCAGCCTACCCAGCTTGTACCGACTCACTAACCTGAGAGCAGGCAGGTCATGCCCCTTAACTGGAGGCTTGGGGGGACTCGCAGGAAGGGATTCCTTCCACGAAACACTCTAGACCAGGGCAGACGCTGAGCCAGCGGGGGAGCCATCCCCATGAACTTGAAACCACACCGTTAACATTTCCCCATTGGCATGCCCGGAGGACTGTGAGGTCACCCTGCTAGAAAAACAAGGCAGTCCCAACACCTCCCCTTTCCAACTGGGGCACCCCTGACAACACTGCATCTGCAGCTATGACACTGTGCAGCTGTGGAATTGGGAAACTGACCCCACACAGTGAGAAAGGTGAACTCACACAGTCTCAACGGAAGGGCAGTGTGTGACCATGAAGCGCCACCCCGCCCATAGCCTCTGCCTGGGTTCTTTTCATAGCACCCAGTTTCCACCTGTATGTGCCCCAGGACTGGGGACCTTGACACTTGCCCACACTGCGTCTGGTTTGAGGTCCCAAACTTTAGAACGAGGTTTTCCAAACTTTAGCCATTTGCCTGCCACCTTCTCAAGGTACCACTGTGGGACTTCACTCCATCTTTGTCTTTAAGTAAACCCACCCTCTAACTGAAATGCATGTGTTTTAAAAAGAAATCTGGTCCAGCCCATGTGGCTCAGTGGATTGAGCACCATCCCATGGACTGAGAGGTCCTGGTTCGATTCCCAGTCAGGGCACATGCCCAGGTTGCAGGCTTGATCCCCAGTAGGGGGCTTGAAGGAGGCAGCTGATCAATGTTTCTCACATCAATGATTCTCTCTCTCTCTCTCCCTTCCTTTCTCTCTAAAAAAATCAATAAAAACATATTTAAAAAAAAAAGAAATCTGGCCTGGCTGGTGTGGCTCAGTGGTTGAGCACTGACCCATGTACCAACAGGTTGCTGGTTCAATTCCCGGTCAGAGCACATGTCCAGGTTGTGGGCCAAATCCCCAGTGGGGGGCATGCAGGAGGTGGCCAATTGATGTTTCTCTCTCTCTCCCTCTCCCTTTCTCTTGCTCTCGAATCAATAAAGAAAAAAAAATTTTTTTTTTAACTTTTAAAATAAATACATAAATAATAAATAAAAAGAAATCTGGCTCCCTGGAAATGGAAACTCTCTACCACTTGCCACAAACAGAGACAGACTGTAAAAGAAATAGCCCCACCCCCAACCCCTCCAAAAGTGCACAAGTTCAGGTTCAGTGCTGTTGTCTGCTGAAGGGCTGAGCTGAAGACCTGCCCTGTCTGGTGAAAGAAAGAAAACTAGAGTCACAGGAGCATCAAGAGTTTAGCAGCAACTAAGGGTTTCCTTTTGATGGAATCAGAAAGTTTAAAGACAACTAAAAAGGGGACGACTTTCTCCCTAGGTGACTTACTGCCATTTAATGTCATGCTCAGTGCCACCTAAAATCACTCCAGCATTGTGACTGCCACCCTGCGGTAATCCATTGATCCCAATTCCGTCTCCAGTGGTCCCCACTCAGGGAACCACAGAGCATGTGCCTTCCCTTCCTTCCACCCCCTAGCCTGTCCCAGGACCTTTCGTGGGACCTCGCTTAGACCCAGGAGCCCTGAACCCAATAGCTGTTCCAGACCTATAGGTAGTCTACCAGTGGACAATTCTTAGGACAGCAGGACAACATTGAATTAAAACAAAGAAATTAAAATGCTCATACACTGCTGGTAGGAATGTAAAACAGTGCAACCACTATGGAAAACAGTCTGACTGTTTCTCAAACCATTGAACAGAGTGACCACATGACCCAGCAATTCCACTCCTACGTATGCACCCAGGAGAAATAAAAACATGTGTCCAACAAAAACTTGCACAGATGTTTACAGCAGCATTATTTACAATGGCCAAAAGGTGGGAACAACCCATACATCCATCAACTCACGAAGGAGAAACAAAACATGTTATGTCCATACAATAGAGTATGTTTAGGTCATAAAAAGGAATAAAGTACTGATAGATCTGCGACAACATAGATGACCCTTCACAGTTATTACAAGAAGTGAAAGAAGCTAGACTCAAAGGGCCACACAGTATATGACTCTATTTACATAAAATGTCCAGAATAGGCAAGTCTAGAGAAAGAAAGATTAATGGCTGACTAGCGCTGAGGTGGATGGGAAAATATGGGATGATACCCAAGGGCACGGGGCTTCTTTGTGAGGTGAGGGAAATGTTCACAAATCAACAGTGGTGACGGTTGCAGCTGTGGCTATACTAAAATACACTGCATTGTACACGTTTATTTTTTTTAATTAAAAAAAATTTTTTGCCCTGGCCAGTTTGGCTCAGCGGTTAGAATGTCGGCCTGCGGCTCAAAGAGACCCGGGTTTGGTTCCTGCTAAGGACACATACCTCGGCTGCAGTTTGTCCCCGGCCCTGGTTGGGTTGTGCAGGTGGGATGGCAGCCCCTTGATGTGTCCCTTTCACGTCAATGTTTTTCTCTCTCTTTCGCTTTCTCTCTCTCCCTCCCATTCTATCTGAACAAAAAAATGGAAAAATGTCCTCAGGTGAGGATAAAAAAATAAATAAATAATTTTTTTTTTCCTTATTGATTTTAGAGAGAGAGGAAGGGGGAGAGAGAGAACATCGACTGGCCGCCTCCTGCATGCCCCCCACTGGGGATCAGGCCCACAACCTGGGCATGTGCCCTGACCAAGAATCCAACTGGTGACCTCTTGGTGCATGGGTCGACGCTCAACCACTGAGCCACACCAGCCGGGCTGCACTATACACTTTTAAAAACTTATATACAAAGAGCTTTAAAAGAATAAAACGAGGGAGCTCTGAGTTTACTAGGGGCTGGTATTTCAACATCTCCGTTGGGTCTGGCACACCAGGGCACCTAAGAGCCCTTTGGGACCCCACCTCCCCCAGTGTGAAAGGGAGGGTAGAAACCTCAGGTCAGGAAGCCAGGCCTTGAGCTGACCTGAGGGAGGAGCCTTCCCAGTCCCCACAGGGCCCAGAGGCCAGACACCCTCATGCCACACCCTCAACCGTCCACCTAGGACCAAGGCCTGGGACTGAGCCAGCCCCTCGCTTTCCAGGAAGAGGGAAGAGTGTGTGGCCCCATTCCCCAGCCATCTGTCCTAAGTACACAGAGTACACAGTAGGCGCGACTTAAGCAAATGCGGACATGGACCACCCAGTCCCAGCCCTCACAGAGCGCCCCAAAAACTCGAGGACGGGTTAGAATCCAAACCTTAGTTAGTGCCCCTTCCTTCTCCTCAACAGACCCAGCTTGCTTCCCACTCAAGGCGGCAGGACGTCTGCATGAGTTTCCCCTTTCTGGAAAGTTCTTCGATCTTGGGGTATCTGGCTCCTTCTCTTTGTTCAGCCTCAACTCCAAAGCCCCCTCCTTAGAGAAGCCTTCCCGGACTACACAATCGAAGTGACTTCCGTTTTATTTTCTTCAAATCACTGAACATCATCTGCTGTTTTCCTATTGATTTCTATTCACTGTTTTTGTCTCATCCCTCTGACTGGAAGCTCCCCGTGGGCAGGGATTTGTGTCTGGTCACTGTTGTGTCCCTGATGCCCACCACAGTGCCTGGCACCAGTGGTAACCCACCCACTCCAGGCCTCACCAGGAAGCCTGGAGCAGGGAGGAGGGGAAGCCTGGAAGAGTCTCCAGGGGCTGAGAGGAAGGCTCAGCATCTCTCTCACTCCGGGGGAGGGGAGCATAACTTCCTAAATGTCCCTGGGGGCAGGACGTCTGCATGAGTTTCCCCTTTCTGGAAAGTTCTTCGATCTTGGGGTATCTGGCTCCTTCTCTTTGTTCAGCCTCAACTCCAAAGCCCCCTCCTTAGAGAAGCCTTCCCGGACTACACAATCGAAGTGACTTCCTGGGGGAGGGGCTTCTTGAAATTCTCTGGAGAAGGGGAAGCTGTGTGTCCTGAGCAGCCAACACTCACAGCAGCTGGGGGTGGCAGTTGGGGGACCTGGATGGGCCACCAACAGTGTCAGCACTACCACCGTTATCATTTCTGCCTGTCTATGGACCAACTGTCCTGTTCATTACCCAGAATGGTCTTTAAAACACATTAGTTGAACTCGATTAATTTTACAATGTGTATAATGCCATAAATGGAAAATCAGTATCACTTGCCAAGTGATTGATGTTTTAGTAATATACTTTAAGATAAATATAAGCATATTACAGTTTTTAGCACTGCTTTTAGTCATCTCCAAATGTTTTGTGGGTGTGCAGTCCAGACTCTGGGCGAGGCAAAGATTAAGCCTCTTCTGGGCTCTGCTCCTAGAAGAATGTGACCCCATGTCATGTTGATATAAATGGACGCTGACCATACACTTGGGCCTGACACAGCGGAGGGAGGCACAGCCAATGGCAGGAGGGAGACGGGGCAGCTGAAAAGCAGGAAGCTGCCTAAGACCCCGGGGTGACTCTGTGAGTCATGTGACAGAGATCGATTGAGCACTTACTGCATGCTTAGCTCTGTGCTGGGTGCTGGAAATACCCTGGTGAACTCAACAGATGGGTCCCGGCACCCAGCAGCGCCAGCCTCTCTTACGCAAATACCATGAGAAACGATGGAATCAAATACCACTTAGACAGGGGGTTCCCAACTAAAGCAGGATTCCCAGCACGCCTTTCTGTACCCCCACACACCCGAAACAGAAGAGAAACAAGATGGCTTTGGCCAGGGTAGGGTGGGCATGTGGGCCTGTCCTCTGTGCCCAGGCAGAGAGGGGACCTTCGGGGCTGCGATGTCTGACTCCGGACAAAGAATGCTCGTCTCCAGGACACTCACCAGAACATCTGCAGCAAAAGAACTTTCTTGGCCCAAAGGACCAGATTGCTTCAATAGGAGAATACAGATATCTGTTTTCAGGGAGAGGGACGTGACAGAAATACATCAGTGGAGTAGAGTCTGTGAGGTCCACAAGACTTGGATTCAAATCCCGACACACTCAGTGTGTGTTTAAGCAACATTTCTAAGACTCCGGTTTTTTTTTTCCAGCTATAGACGAGGGATAATAGAAGTCCCTACCTCAGAGCATTACTCATTTTAAATGACATGAAGGATGGAAAGCACGTGGCCCAGTAAACTGCTTGGCAGGCTATAAATGCTGCAATAACAGCAACGGTAATCATCTTCATTGCTACTGATAACAGTGGTGAAATCTAAGTCATTCTTTCCTCCTCTCAAACACCAACCGGACCCAGGTCTTTATGTCTCTCTGAATTCTCGTCAAAGCCCAGACTCCCATTCCCAGTGGTCTCTGGGAAGCCCTGCTGGGGATCCCAGGAGGGCGCTCCCCTCAAGTGTACCCACTGCTGCCCTCTCTTCCCCCAGACAGCCACGTGTCTATTAACAGCACCCAAATGGGAAACCCATTACACCCACGAGGCGTCCACAATGTGGTATTCTGAGGGAAGTGTCCCATGGGGACTGGATGACACCCCATTATTGTCCCTAGATTACTGCACAGCCCTACCCAGACTCTATCCACAGAGCCTCCAACATGCAACCCATCTTCTGAAGCTCCCCACCCCCAACTCTGCAAAACGCCCATTATCATCACTGAACTTCAGTTACACAAGTGACTCATGAATATTTTCTCTCTTTTATAGGTAAGACTAGAGTCCTTGTGCCCATTCCTTCCAAGAACCTCTCCCCTCTTACCAGAGGCAACCACATTAGTCTACTCTGATATCTCCTTCCAGACGTTCTTCTCTCTGTACGCATAATATATCCGAAATACAGCTAGTATGTGTTTGTTGCCATATAAATTGCATCTTTTCCCATACATTGCTTTGCTACTTGCTCTTTTTTAAAAAAATCCAACCATGTCTTACAGATCTTTCTATATTGGTACACAGAGATGAACCTGCAGCCGATGTGCTGGGTGACTTCAGGCATGGCACTCCACCTCTCTGTCCCTGGCTGTCACAATGAGATGTTCTAAGGCTGTTCCGCCCCTGAAATTCTCCAATCTTAGCCCGTGGCTACCCCGAATGCCGAGAGCTCTTACCCCTTCCAGGCGTCCACCTAAGGCTTGGCTGCCTGGGTGAGCCCAAGTGACTCTGGTCCAGAATGTCATGCAGTCCCCACCGCGGGTATCAGGTTACCAGCCAGAGCTCTCGCTGGGTGGCAGCTCAGCCTCTGATATTTTTAGACGACCCCCCCCTTCGGCCTATCCCTAACAAGAGCCAGATGCACGGACAATTCCCGCCAAAGTTGGTGCTGCTGAAATTGCAGCCTTTAAGTAACTCCTGCAGGAAGCTGGGCTCTACCACTCCTGGGGCGAGAAGGGGAGCCTCCTCTTCCCACCACCCCCACCCCTGCCCCCATTCCTTCCCTGGACAAGCTGAAGCCAACAACCGAGAGTCGGGCCTCTAGTCCTGTCTATGGTGCCAGCTGTCCTCATTCCCCATTCCAGCTGCTTCTGCCAATCGCCGCTTTTCCAAACCCAGTAAGATGTCCCTGCGCCCCTCCTCCCACACAGGAGTCCGGTCACTGACCTTTAATTGCCTCTTCTGGAAGGGTTCTGCTCCCCAGTCCCAATGCCTGGCACCCCACTGCACTTTTGGGTGATAGCGGCCACCACCCCTGCTCTGGAGAGCCCACCCCCACCCTGTCCTAGCTGCTGGAGCCTATGTCAGAGTCCCTACTTGTCCACAGAGCTGGGCAGCGGCCACATGTTGCAACACACACAATTTTCTGCCCCTCCAGGAAGGTGGCTGGACTCCTGCCTCCCAAACAAATCCCGCCAACCAGCCAGCAATCCACTGCCATCCCATCTGGCCTGGAAAAGCATTCATCTGTTTTTGTCTCGACAGACTTCCCATCCTGGTCATGTCTGGCAGGGCTGACTATGACAGAGAGGCCTTCACTCTGCCCCCCTCCCCGTCAACCAGGAAGGCCGCGGAGGGCAGGGGTGTCAGCATGTGCCCAGGAAGAAACACTGGCCAGTTGAGACTCCCTGTGTGTGAATCCATCACCGTAGTTGGAAAATTGAGAGTGTGCACATATGCATGCGTTTTAGCTCCTGCGAAAACAATATTACGTGAGAGGCAGAGAAAGAAAATGTAGGTGAAACACTCGCTTCCATTCCAGGAAGAAAAGCCTTACAAATTACCTGTGTGAAGGGGGGCGGCAGGGAGGACTCAATGGATGTGCCCTGTATTTACAATTAGATGCCATGGAGTCCTGTTTGCCCCTCAAGAGCTGTGCCCAGATCTGGAGCCCTGCCAGCCAGAGAGGGCACGGCCCCTCCCCTCTGGGTGGGGCAATGCAGTGTCAGCTGGAAACCGCCCAGCCTGGCCCTGCCCTCACCTACCCCACCGGCCACCTCCGTGGCTTCCAACACAAACACCTGTCACCAGATCAAAATTTTCCCACTGGAGGGACAGAGGCAGCTCCAGGCTGTGTGGTCTGCTTGCTGTCTCCCACCCCTACTCCCCAATTCCAGGCGGGGGCAGAGGTGCCAGATCCAAAAATCCTCAGTGGGAAAACAGGTTCTGCATCTTCCTACCACCCCCACACTCCTCCCTAGGCTGTGGGCTTGGCATCCGAGCCCTGATTTCTCCAAACGGGTCTCCTCCATTCTCCACAACCCACCCGGGAATTTCTAGGTAGAGAAAAGAAGAGGTCTTGTGGGGGAGGTTCAGTCTGGCTCTTGGCATTACTGGCTCAGTGACCAGACCTGCGGACTGGCCGTCTCTGGCCTGGCTCTCCCCACCTAGGAGTGAGAGGCTCCCAGGAGAACTGGGGAGCATGGGTGCCCTAGCAGACTGCACAGGCTCCACCAGCTTTGGTTTCTATCTTCGTGCCTTGAGGACTCCTGGGGAAACCCGGCTCCTGTCCCTTCCTCACCCTCCTTCCACTTCCTCATCCCAAGGCCAAATTCCAGGGAGAAGTGGCCAGCAACAGTGAGTGGTCTCTGGGATTTCTAACTGATTCAGTGTAGAGGTGGCTGAAGACTTAAAAAAAAATTATGGTAAAATATACATAACATAATATTTTAACCACCTGTAAGTGTACAATTCAGTGGCATTAAATATATTCACAATGCCATATAACCATCACCACTATCTATACCCAAAATGTTTTCACCCTCCTCAACAAAAGCTCTGCACCCATTAAGCCATAATCCCCACACCCCTTTCCCCAGCTCCTGGTAACCTCTACTCTACTTTCTGTGCCTATGCATTTGCCTGGGCTAGGTACCTCCCGTAAGGGGAATCTCTAGTATTTGGGCTGATTTGTTTCTTAAGGCCCTCTCCAAGGCCATGCATTACGTTTCCTCTGCCTGTCACTTTTCAGTCTGGTCTCTGCATTTTATTTTATTTGTTTTATCCTCACCCAAGGACAGTTTTCCATTTTTTGTTCAGATAGAGTGGGAGGGAAAGAGAGGAAGAGAGAGAGAAACATCAACGTGAAAGGGACACATCGAGTTGCTGCCTCCCGCACAACCCAACCAGGGCTGGGGACAAACTGCAACTGAGGTACGTGCCCTTAGCGGGAACCAAACCCGGGTCTCTCTGGGCTGCAGGCCGATGCTCTAACCGCTGAGCCAAACCGGCCAGGGCTGGTCTCTGCATTTTAGACGCAGATTAATTAAAAATTCACCCCCCTCCACCCCCACCAATCCCTCGTACACATCTCTGGAGCTTGAGAGGGGACAGTGACCCTTTCCCCAAACCTGACTAGGCTGTCAGCCTTGTTCCAAAGTAAGGGTTCTGTGGCCTGGACAGAGGACTTTTCTCTGTGGGGTCTCCCTCAGGTCCAGGTGCCCCAGACTATCTCCATTTATGAGGTCCCCATGTGGGGCCTAAATGAGAACCTCCCGGGAGTGTATTCAGCACCCTGTATAGTCCACACTGGAGCTCTAGCTCCCTCTTTCTCTGGAACCCATGGGTGGGGCCCTCAAAGCCCCGAAAGCCCCAGGAAGGCTAAGGTAGGGAGGGGGAGAGGCGTCATCTACCGTAGGGCCCTGAAACTCCTCCACCGCCCCAGACCTAAGTAAGTAGCTCCACGCCGTTGGGGGGGCAACGGAGCCGCCGCCTGGGCCCGAAAAGGCTGCGCTACTCCAGGACCCACGGACCCAACCTGGGCGCAGCCAGTCCCGCGCGCCAGTAAGGCGGGGGCCAGTGCTGCGCCGCGCCGTGGACCCTCCAAGCGAGATCAGACGGCAGCCCGGGACGCCTCCCCAAACTTTTCCCGCCCACCCGGGCGCACACGGAGAAGGAAGCCATCCCGGGGTGGGGATGTGGAATTCTGGGTCCTGGACGAGTGAGGCACCGGCGGGAAGTCTGCGCCGCCCGCGTAATCTGGCGGAGGAAGGGCGAGGCCCCTCCCTGCCCGCCACCAACTGCGGTCCGCAGGGACCACCTCCCAACCAGCTCCACTCCGCGCCGGGCCGCGCGCCCGATTCCCGGGCGCACGCCACTCGGAGCCCCACGAGGTGCGTGCGGCCCCGGCGCAGTTCCAACTCACCGGGGCGCTGGGCGCTGGGCGCTGGCGGCGGGACCGACCGACGGGCGGGGGCGCGAGGCGGAGTAGCCGACCGACGGGCTGGGGCGCGAGGCGGAGTAGCCGGGCTGTTTGGAAGCTCTGGGCTAGGACTGCACGCCCTCCCTCCTCACTCTCGGTGCGCAGAGCCTCCTCCCCACGTCCCCCTTTTTCACCGATCCCGCCTCCCGGGGCGTGATGTCAGGAGCTGGGAGAGCAGAGTGGGAGGGGCCGCCTGAGGCGGGTGGGGGACCCTGCAGAGAAAGGCCAGAGCCCTGGGAGGGCACCCCCAGCCCCAGCCCAGCCCGCTTCCTGCGCAGCACTGCCAAGTTTAGGGCGGATTTGGTCGCGTAGCTGCGTGAAGCGGGAGAAATGGGAAGGAAACTCCTCGTAGCTGGAAGTGTCCCGTCCTGTGCTCGCCCTTACAGAATCCCAGCTCTCTTGCCTCCCTTCTCCTGCCTTCTCTTCTCTGTCTTCTCTTAGGGTAAGGGTTAACAACAGGGTTCTGCACGACTCCCAGCTTTAGGACCCCTTCTCTGACGCTTTTCTTAACTTTGTGATCTTGTCCGTAATCTTTCCTGCCTCCGTTTCCTCTTCTGGAGATGAAAGGCACACAGGACCGCTTTCCTTGGGTTCTTGTAAGATCTGAAAGTGAGAATGCATGCACAGTGCCTGGCGCGCAGTAGTGCTCAATGAATGTTATTAACTCCTGGTATTTTTATTATCTGACATAGTCTCCACCTTGGGGGGAGGTGGTAGGGCAGCCAGTAACCTAGTCCTAGGGTTCCTCCAGAGTCCCTTATTCACGGTACCCCCTCACACCCCCTTACACAAACCACTACCCATATCCTTGAACCTGCAGTCCTGGAATTTATTGTCCCTGGAAATGACGAAAAAAGAAGGACCTGCCTTTCTTTCCGGCCTCAGTTCCCCTCTGTGGGGGCAGGGGAAGGGGAGAGGAATCTTTTCTGTATTAAAAAATTGAAGAAATTGCAAAACAGGGCCACAACATATTATAGTATATTTTTAAGGTTTTAATTTAACAGGTTAATTTTATTTGCCCACACCCAAAATACAAGACTTTTGCCACTCGCATGAGAATTAGTCCTTTAAAGAAATGCTAACTTATTGCTCAGTTGCTGGACCACCTGGGAGGCCATATTTAAATTTTCTGATTTTTTTTTTTCAATCTTGTTGGGGAGCTCTCCAAGGGAACAGCCTCCCAGGTCCAAATTGAGACCCTTAGAAGATTTGAGGCCCCCTTCAAAAGGCCACCTCCCCCCAGGCCCTGAGGTTTCTGGGTAGGTCCAGTGTGCCTGACCTGTCACATGTCTTTTAATTCTGAACTTCTGTGGCCAGTGAAGACTCATCTCCAAACAAGAGATTTTTCTTAGGGCTGCTGAGAAGGCAGGAAGGTGCTCATTTGAACCGAGGCCCCACAAAATAGGGGATAAGAATGGGGTTTGGCTAGGGCAGAGGAGGGTCGGGAGGAGCCCCCGCCTGTCTCACAGCACCTGGAGGACAGAGAAAACCCAGAAGGCTCTCCCCGAAGGCATAATCTGGAGCAGGGCTGGCATTTGCTGAGCACTGAACTTGGTCCAGTTACTCCATAAACATTACTTTCAATGTAGCACAATAGCCCATTAAGAGAAGCTACCTAAGAAACTTGCCCAAAGGCCCTATGTGAGGATAGAGAATGAATTTGAACTCAGATCCACTGCAGCAAACCCCACTCGCCTCTTTTTATATAGCTACTTACCAAATGCTAACCATGGTCGAGCCATTGTTTCTGCCATTTCCACGGACCACCTGAACTAGTATTCACTTAACATTTCCTTTAAATCAAATTTGTTTACTTATATTTATTTTTTAAACATTTTTTATTGACTTTAGAGAGAGAGGGAGGGAGGGAAAGGGAGAGAGAAACATTGATGTAAAAGAAACATAGATTGGTCACCTCCCGTAAGCACCCTGACCAAGGACCAAACCCGCAGCCTGGTCAAGTGCCCTGACCAGGAATCGAACCGTGACATTTCGGTGCACAGGATGATGCTCAACCAACTAAGCCACACTGGACAGGGCTAACTCTATTTATTTTAAAAGTAAGTTCTATATCATCATGGTTAACAGGAAACCAGTGCCATCCACTAGAAATAGAAGACAAACTTACTAATCTAAACATTACCCAAAGAAAGCCGTGTTAGTACATCCCAGCCAGATTCTGTTGCTTGAAAGAGCCTGTGAACCAGGGGTTTAGGAGCTATCACAAAGGGAAATCAGCAGGTATAAGAGAGGCGTTAGACACACGCTGGTCCAGAACGAAACTTTCTCCTTCTTGTGATCAGAACTATTGTGAGATGGCTAAAAAGGGAATTGCATTCTCAGTCCATGATTCAAAGCTAGGCGATGCCTGTTCTCTCTGTCACCTAAGAGCACCTCCCATGTGCCTGCTGGTGGGGTGTGCCCCACACTGGGGAGAACCTGGTCAGACATCAAGTTGCCTTTCCAGGACCCAGAGAAAGGAATGGATGGATTGCTTCTCTCTCTGGCTTCAAAACCCTCTCCAGAACCCTACCTCCCTGTCCCATTCACCTGCTAGGTGTACCTCTTAGTTTTCTCTCTTTAAATATATATCTGTCTGCAATGTTTCAGAACGAAGCATCTCTGAGCATTGGCTATGCCCATCAGAAATCAGTGTTGTGATATAATTACACTTGTGAAGCAGATGGATCACCAACGAGCACGTGGCTGAAGCTCCTGTTGCAAATAGAGGCAACAGATCTGAGGGCTGGGCTGGGGGCGGGGGTCGAACACTTCTCTCTGTTCCCAGACAACAGCCATCTAATTTGTGTCTCTGATGTTTTTACATTTTTTAAAAAATCCTCACCAGAAGATATTTTTCCATTGATTTTTCAGATAGAATAGGAGGGAGGGAGGAGGGGAGAGAGAGAGAGAAACATCAATGTGAGAGGGACACATTGATTGGTTGCCCCCAACCAGGGCACATATCCCTGACTGGAATAAAACCCAAGACTCTTTGGTCTGCAGGCCATCACTCTAACCACTGAGCAAAACTGTGTCTCTGATGTTTTCGAAAAAGTATCACACACCCCGGAGCAGAAGTGTAATCAAAATGAACAATCATCAACTGCAATATTTTCTCATGCTTCGGAGAAGGCTGGCACACATCCTAGAACATCAGGTTTGGCCCCTGCAAAGGGCAACTTCTCTGCTGGCTGGAGCTAGTAAAGGGTGGAATTTATACTCGGGGGCACATTTTTGCCTTATCTAAAGACTTTCTGGGAAGCAGGGCCTGAGGCCCCCTTCCCTCCCCTTGTGGGATGTCACACGATGGAGTTCCACCATGGGGTTCTAGAATAATGGGCCAGAATGCCTCTACAATTCACTGAGCACCAGGTGGGGAGAACCAAGAGAAACAAAGTCCCGCTGGCTACCAGTGTATGAAGCCAACGTTCATCAGGCACCTCCTAGTGAAACAAAACTAGGCCCTGAATCCAAACTCTGCTTCTCGGTCCCCGAGTGGATTGCAGCCACCACACTTCCCGTTAGAAGCAAACAGACATTTAGAGGCTCAAACAAACAAATAAATACCTGTTTCTCTAATAAGGTTGGAGGCAGAAATCTGCCTCCTAATCACTTGTATCCCTGCTCCTAGTTTTTCAATAATAAGTTTGAAACCTCAACTCAGTGTGAGGGAACAATACGTGTGTTTGATTGACTTGTGGCTCCCAGTCCCTCATCCCTCTATAGTGATGTATATATTCATATTCACACTGCAGATGTAGCCTCCTGGCACGTGGAACACCCTTCTCTCCTTAACCTTGAGCTAGGCCGAGTGATTGGCTTTGACCGATGAGATATTAGCAGATGACACAGGTAAGGGCTGGGAGTGAGCTTGGACAGTGGGCTTGCGCTCTTGTGCTTTTGCCATTTCCATTATCATAGCCCATTGGCCCCAGAAAAATAAAAGAGATGGGGAACAGAGCTACCCTAGGTGAGAGGCAGGACTTCCAGCTGAGACACAGAACTGCTCCAGCCAAGGGCAGACACGTGACTGAGAAAGGCATGTCTATTGTTGCATGTCACTGAGGCGTCATGGCTGTTTGTTTCATAGCAATGGCTGGTTGATAAAAGAACCATCTTCTGAAAAAACAATCCCATTTACCATCGTGGCAAAAAAACTAAGATACCTAGGAATAAACTTAACCAAAGAAGTAAAGGACCATTTGCAGAAAACTACAGGACATTGAAAAAAGAAACAGAGGAAGATATAAAAAAGTGGAAGCACATACCTTGTTCATGATTGGAAGAATTAACATCATTAAAATGTCCATACTACCCAAAGCAATCTAGAGATTCAATGCAATCCTCATCAAAATACCAATGACATATTTCACAGAACTAGAACAAATACTTCAAAAGTTAATATGGAATCAAAAAAGACCCCAAATAGCCACAGCAGTCTTGAAAAAGAAGGACAAAGCAGGTGGGATCACAATACTACATATCAGGTTATACTACAAAGTGGCTGTAATCAAAACAGCCTGGTACTGGCACAAGAACAGGCAGATAGACCAGTGGAACAGAATAGAGAACCCAGAAATGGACCCAAGGCAATATGCTCAATTAATATTTGACAAAGGTGGCAAGAGCATACAGTGGAGTAAAAACAGCCTCTTTAATAAATGGTGTTGGGAAAATTGGACAGCTACATGCAAAAAAATGAAACTAGACCATCAACTTACACCATACACAAGAATAAACTCAAAATGGATAAAAGACTTAAATGTGACCATGAATCCATAAAAATTCTAGAAGAAAATGTAGCAACAAAATTTTGGACATCATACGCAGCAGAATTTTCACTAATACATCACCTAAGGCAACAGAAACAAAGGAAAAAATGAACACATGGGACTACATCAAACTAAAAAGCTTCTGCACATCAAAAGAAACAACCATCAAAATGGAAAGGCAACCCACTGTATGGGAGAACATCATTGCCAATGATGTATCAGATAAGGGGTTAATTTCCAATATATATAGAGTGCTCATACAACCCTACAAAAGAAAGACAAAGAACCCAATTAAAAAATGGGCAGAGGAGCTGAATAGACACCTCTCCAAACAGGACATACAAATGGCCAAGAGACATATGAAGAAATGCTCAACATCACTAATCATCAGAGAGATGCAAATTAAAACAACAATGAGGCATCACCTCACACCTGTCAGAATGGCCACCATCAACAAATCATCAAACAACAAGTGTTGGCGAGGGTGTGGAGAAAAGGGGACTTTAGTACACTGCTGGTGGGAAATGCAGACTGGTGCAGCCACTATGGAAAACAATACGGTGTTACCTCAAAAAATTAAAAATTGAACTTCCATTTGACCCAGTGATCCCGCTTCTAGGAATATACCCTAAGAAGCCTGAAACACCAATCAGAAAGAATATATGTACCCCCATGTTTGTAGCAGCACTATTTACAATAGCTAAGATCTGGAAACAGCCCAAGTGTCCATCAGTAGAAGAATGGATAAAAAAGCAGTGGTACATATACACAATGGAGTACTATGAAGCTGTAAGAAAGAAAGATCTCTTATCCTTTGAGACGATATAGAGGGACCTGGAAAGTATTATCCTAAGCGAAACAAGCCAAGCAGAAAAGGACAAATACCACATGATTTCACTTATTTATGGAATATAATGAACATAACAGTCTGAGGAATAGGGTAGACCCAGAAACATGGAAGTAGGGTACAGACTGACAACCCTCAGAAGAGGGGATGGTGGGGGGAGGAAAGAGACAAACCACAGAACTTATATGCATGTATGCATAACCAATGGACATGGACAACAAAGCTGGGGATGGGGCAGGGAGGATGGAGAGGAGAGTGTCAATGGGGTAAAAAGGAGAAACATCTGTAACAAAAAAAAAAAAAAAAGAACCATCTTATGTGGGGAAAGAGAGGAAACTAAAAGGAAGGCATCTGAAGGCGTGGAAGGCCATGGAGAAGGCTCGGGGGTTGCTTCGGGTTTGGGAAGAGAATTAGAAACTCAATGACCTCTTGTTGACTCTTTTCTATTCTCAGAAGGAATAACTAGGAGTGTCCATGCCTGGGGGCAAATCTGATCCCAACCTTAAGAGAACCTAACAGAACTTGTAGCAGGGTGCGTAACAAAAAAGAATACGTGGGCTGTTGTCAAGAAAGACAGTGATCTAACAGAAAACATGATCTAAATCCATAAAGTCATCATGGAAATGGGTCAACTATGATCATGATGCAACCACTGAAACCTGCTTTTGGTTGATGGGTCAGTTTAATCTTGACAGATGTCAGAGGTGTTACTTTTGTTCAATGACCATTTCCTTTGCAAACACCGGGTGGAGAGGCTGCTAGGTTGACCCCCATGTGATCCTGCCTCCTGGTATTCACACCCTTATGTTCTCCCCTCCTTTTGAGAGTGGACTGGACATAATGACTTTCATTTAATGAATAGAATAAGGCAAAAATGATGGATATCACTTCCATGCTTAGGGTACAAGAACTGGGACTCTGTCTCATTAGCAGACTTTCTCTATTGCCTTCTAGACTTGCTTCCTTTAATGAAGTAAGTTGCCATGTTAGGAGGCCTACATGGCAAAGAGCCAACAGCCAGCCAAGAACTGAGGCCTTCAGTCCAGCAGCCTCTGAGGACCAGAATGTGGCCAACAACTATGTGGGCTTAGAAGCAGCTCCTTCCCCACTTGAGCCTCAGATGAGACCCCAGTTCTGGCCGACACCTCGCTGGAAGCCTCATAAGAGCCCCCCACCCCCACCCCCCGAGGCAGAGGACCAAGTTAAGCTACGCCCAGATTCCTGACTCACAAAAACTGTGAGTTAACAAATGTGTGTTGCTTTATGCTGTTAAATTTTGGGATAATTTTTTATGCAGTAATAGGTAACTGATACACAAACAAACAAACAAAAATAATTTAATCTCCATTGACTGAGACTGGGGAGTGGATGCTAGTTACAGCCTTCGCATCGGTCATGATAGGCTAGGTTGTGCCATGATAACCAACGATTCCCAAATCTTTCTGGCCTATGACACAAATGTTGACATGCCTTGCTCATATTTCATGTCCATTTTGGGTTGGTTGTGACCATGTGTCTATGTCATCTTTACCTTATGATGCAAGCTGATGGAGCAGCCTCTATGGACCATTGCTGGACTCAGGGAAGTGGGAAGTTAAGAGGATGAACCACATATTGGCTGTTAGAAGCCTCTGCGTGCTCACATTTCATTGGCAAAGCAAATCATAAAGCCAAGCAGCAAAAAAAAAAAAAAAAAATCTCCCACTAGCCTTGGCCAGTTTTACTCAGTGGTTAGAGCATCAGCCTGTGGACCAAAGACTTGCGGGTTCGAGTCCGGTCAAGAGCATGTGCCTGGTTGTGGTTGTTCAGTCCCTGGCCCTGGTCGGGGTTGTGCAGGAGGCAGACAATCAATGTGTCTTTCTCACATCAATGTCTCTCTCTCTCTTTCTCTCTCTTCCCCCCTCTCCCTCCCAGTCTGTCTGAAGATAAATGAAAATAAAAAAAGTATCCTCGGGTGAGGATTTAAAAAAAAAATCTCCCACTAGCCATTTTATCTTGGCAAGTCACTTCATCTCTATCTTTTTTAAATATAAATTGTATTGATTTTTTAGAGAGACAAAGGGGGAGAGAGAGAGAGAAACATTGATGTGAGAGATTGGCCACCTTTCCCATGCTCCACAACTGGGAATCGAACCTTCCACCTTCTAGATTATAAGACAATGCTCCAACCAACTGGGCCACACTGACCAGGGCACTTCATCTCTGTCTTTGAATTTGGCTTACAGCTCTAAATGCTTCTGGTTGTAGGAACATAGCAAGCACACGCAAAGGCCTCACAAGCAACCTCTTCCCTTGGCTACTCTTCCCGAGAAGCAGGAGCCTCCAAACCAGCGGCCCTGCTGTCAGCACTTCTGGGCGTGGCTCTGCTGGCTGCCGGTCCTGCCACGTGCGAGACAGCTGGGAAAACCCTAGTGTCTGCTGTGTGAAGAGTCAAGAAATCTGAATTCCTAAAGTGGGGTCTGAGAAATATGCTCTCTTGAGACCATTTCCTCTGTCACCCACCTCGACAGACTGGGTCGGGGGCAGGATGGAGACAATGGTTTCCAGCTGAGAAAGAAGCCACTTAAAGCTGGGAGCTCTGGGGCTCATCGCTGCTCCCTGTCACAGAACTTCCTGCAAGAACAAGAAGAATTCACAACACTAGTGACCAAAGTCAATATTGGGCCACGAGAGCCAAACCCCTGGAGACACAGTCCATCGTGCTGCTGCATTAGTCTCCGACGTCTTTGAGAGAGAACACACGCAAGCCTACTGTGAGTAGAATGAACCTATCAGGTGGTGTCTGGGTTTTTCCCATACAGAAATGTTTGGCAAGGTGACCTCAAACATCTAGCTACTTGACTGTAGTTCTGTTTTCGTCAGGAGGTTTGCCATCACAAGGCCAGGACTTCAGGGCCCTCCCAGATTTGAATTTCCAAAATATAATCAGAGAGAGTCATGGGGCCCTGGCAGGTTTGGCTCAGCAGTTAGAATGTTGACCCTCAGACCAAAGAGTCACGGGTTCGATTCCAGTCAAGAGCACGTACTTCAGTTGTGGTTTGATTCCTGGCCCTGGTCGGCATTGTGGGGGAGGCAACCAGTCAATGTGTCTCCTCTCTCACATTGATGTTTCTCTCTCTCTCTCTCTCTCCTTCCCTCCCACTCTGTCTGAAAATAAATGAAAAAATATCCTCGGGTGAGAATTAAAAAAAAAAAAGAAAGAGTCACAGGAAGCGGGATGTTCCCACCAGTGTCATTACCACCAGATGTCTGGAGCCCCAGATGGACCATGGGATGTTCTTGGCAAATCATGGAAGAAAGTCCTCAGGTATTTCTCAGGGTGGCAAGATGAGTAGCAGCCAGCACTCTTGACCCATCTTCTGAAAAGCATGGAGTACAATTTAACACCGAAAAGGAAAAGAAGAAAAAGAAGTTCCTGTTAGTAATAATGTCCCTCTTATTTTCCTGAGATCTTAAGTACAATTATGAATACTATTCCAGCAGTCTATGAAAACATTCTTTATACTTTTCTAATATTTTTAATCCCTCCAAATCTTATCCTTCCTTACTTTCTGTCAAACAATTGCTCAGGGAAATAAAATGTTCTAGTTATTTATTTAGCATATACTTAGTGTGGCTCTGCCATGTGCCAGACACTGCTTAAGGCATGGGGGATGGGGCAGGGACCAGACTTGCCAAAAAAACCCATCTCATGGAACTTACTAACAACACTGGTCAGTTCTACTCATTATTCTGCTTTCTTGGGTTTTGTTTGGTTTGGTTTTCCAAGATTCTCAGGTACCTTTGTGCACGTGGGTTGTCCCTCAGGCTATGAGACTATGGAGACATCCCCTAAGCTGAGTGACCCTGGCCTAGCCAGACAGCCCAGCCTCAGCACCCAGGCCACACGCACAAATCCTTGTGGGGCGTGGGGAAGGAAGGATGTCGTCCCTTTCCACCAGAAGACACACACACACCCTCACAGTCTCACAGTTCAAAATTCAAAGAATGACAGGGCAGGTAGGAGGTGGGGAAACTTAGAAATTCTTGTCCACTCCTGTGCCTCCAGGCAGGAAGGCATTTGAAGCATCCTGGGTGAATGAGACTCTTGATCTCAAAGTCCTTACACCTGAGCAGTCTGGCATCCCTCCTTATGTGGGATTCAAGTCCTTTTGGACACAGCTGGTTTCTGTTTGCTCTTGTTTATTGCTCCCTGTATGACATCCCCTGAGAGGTGGTGGCCCTGCATAAGGCAGCCTCGCCCTCCAGATTCTGGCCTCTGCCTCCGGCCACCCGCACAGGGTGAGTGCTAAGTTCAGGGGCTTTTCTCCCACAACACTGTTTAAAATGTTTGATTCATGTGCTTTTTTTTTTTTTTTTTATCTTCACCTGAGGACATTTTTGCATAGAGCAGGAGGGGAAAAGGGAGGAAAAGAGAGAGAGAAACTTCAATGTGAGAGAGACACACGGACTGGTTGCCACCCACACGACCCCAACCAGGGCCGGGGACAAACTGCAACCGAGGTATGTGCCCTTAATGGGAACCAAACCCAGGCCTCTCTGGTTCGCGGGCCGATGTTCTAACCTCTGAGCCAAACTGGCCAGAGCGATCCATGTGCTTTTTTACTTGTTGTCTTCATTCCCCAATAAAACACAAACTCCCTGAGAGCAGAGGCCATTATCTATCTTGCCTAGGGCTTCGTCACCCACGTCTGACACACAGTGGGTGGTCAGTCAGGGTTTCCACTAGTCTTCAAGGTGTCTTTATGAAATTTAGAAAAAGCTGCCCCTTCTGAACTGATGATTTATTTTTTTTTATTTTTTTATTTTTTTATCCTCACCGAGGATATTTTTCTATTTTTTGTACAGATAGAGTGGGAGGGAGAGAGAGGAAGGGAGAGACAGAGAGAAACATCGATGTGAAAGGAACACATCGACTGGCCGTCACCCGCACAACCAACCAGGGCCGGGGACAAACTGCAACCGAGGTATGTGCCCTTAGCGGGAACCGAACCCGGGTCTCTCCGGACCGCAGGCCGAAGCTCTAACCGCTGAGCAAAACCGGCCAGGGCTGAACTGATGATTTATAAAGGTGTCCTCTCAGTGCACACGGCTTGACATAAAGATGGCACTTCCATGAAAAGGAAAAACATGTCCCTTCCTCCAGGCAAATACGATCCCACAGCAGGCATATGGCTTGGTGAACCATCCGTAGACAGCACCCCCTTAGCTCTCAGCTAGGAACTCTTGTGCCATCGACAAACTATGCAACAAGAGACAGGAGCACTGGATCAATAACTATTTGATGAATGAATTAATGAAATGCAAGTCCTTGGGGGATGTATGATGGTTTTAAACCATGTCTGCAAATTCTTGACATTCAGCCCATCGAGAGCTCCGGCTCGTCAATGGCTGTCCAGTAGAGCAAGAGAATATGGCGGAGATGAGGCTGCATGACTCCCACTGCTGGACCGCGAGTAGCCAGGCAAGATCTGCCCGAGTCTCTGAGACCAGGTGCTCAGAAGACAGTGATGAGCAGAAACAAACACAGCTGGGAGTTTACAGTCTGGTGGGGTGGACAGTCGTTGGGATGGTCATATCATTTATCATCCAAAGTAGGACATTTTTGAGAGTGAAAGGGGTACTATTCATAATTGCAGTGGGACAAAAGTCATGCATAGGAACTGCCCCCAGGGAAACAGATGCACATTGACATCACCCTCACTAGGATGAATTCGTGGATGAAGTAATTGTTCAACTCAATGTGAACATGTCACCGTAACAACCACACTGCGAAGGAAGGGGGAGCTGGTCCTCTGCGAGCCTACGGTAAGGGGATTTGACCCAGGCAGAAACATCAAGGAGAGCTTCCCTGAGTGATGCTGGAGCTTAGGCCTTAGCCCTGAAGGATGACTAGGAGTTGGCTTGGCAAGAGGGAAGGGAGAGGGCCCCAGGTGGGGGAAGCAGCACTTGGTTAAAGGCCTCTGGAATGTGGTGGGTAGGAAGGTATGAAAGGAGTCAATGTGGCTAGAAAGGGGAGAGCCAGGGAGGGGTCGGGGAAGCCGGTGGGCTGGGTGGGGTCAGGGGTTTCACTCTAGGCGATGGAGCACTGGAAGCATCTTTCCTCGCTGCTGTAATATGCTGAAGACATCCTCTGAGGAAGAGAGAGATGGATGCTCCGTTGTCATATCAAAGGAAGCAGCATTAGTCAGCAGCGTCCATTCTTGCGGAAGCCTTGCACGGTCAGAGGCTTCAGGTTACATGACACACTGTACGCTCCTACCCTGATGTGGCTGGAGAACAGGCGTTGCGTTCACAGCGTCAGCAGAACAGAAACTGTGGTGTATTTTAAGCCAACGAAGAAATGACCAGTGCTGCTCCGCAGAGAATGGGGATTGGAACTCAGACACCCTTTGGGTTCCAAAATAGGGTCTCAAATGTTTTGTAATTTTCATTTAAATTGTTAGGTGGCTTGAAGCTATTAGTTAGTTTATCTCCCAATACACTGTTTAATGTAGCACTGAATAAATTATGCCAGTGGATGAAGGATCAACTAATAGCTGTGCTAGTAAATGATTTAATTTTCTTCAATAATGTTGCAAAAACAAACAAACAAAAAAGTAGCAACATGGCCTGACTGCCTGCTGGGTGGGAAGATTAAGGGGGTCAGTGGGGATGGCTCACGCAGAGAAATGAGGAAGTGAGAAAGGATAGTACCTGGGGATTCAAGATTCCACTCGCACTTTAGAATAACACTGGGTTTTGGAGATTATCCCAAAGGTGACTCCGAAGTCCCTTCAGGGAGATGTAGAAGGAAAATAACATTGCATAGAGGTCTGAAGATTCTGGGGCTCAGATGAAATGGTCGGTTGGAGGGCCCAAAGGTGCAGATGTTTCCTAAAGAACCTGGACTTGGGGACTAGTTGGCTTGATTCAGGTCGTAAGGAAGTGTCATTGGGTAGCTTCTCTGTGGGCTGCACTTTGATGGCAACATATTTGCAAGAAGAACATCAAAGGGGTAGGGGTGGTTCCCTGGGGGCAGCTAGTCATGTATGAAGCTTCCTGTATCTGTTCCACTATCTGGCTTCCAAAGGGTTTCCAGGCAGCTGACGATCAAAGACATGCAAACAATAGAGCTGACACAAAAGAAAATAAAAATTATGCAAACTAAGGAGGAAGCAAATATATGAGCCCAGAGAGTTTGAAAGGTAACTGTAGATCTGGGCTGGAGCCCAGCACTTTGCATGTTCTGTTTTGAGTTGTTTTTTGTTTTCTTTTATACAGCTTGAAAAAAAAATTTTTTTAATTTGTTGATTGATTTTAGAGAGAGAGATTTGTTGTTCCACTTAATTATGTGTTCATTGGTTGGTTCTTGTTCGTTCCCTGACCAGGGATCCTACCCACAACCTTGGTGTATGGGGACAAGGCTCTAACCAACTGAGCTACCTGGGCAAGGGCGGGACTTTGCATGTTTAATAAGCTCTTTTCCCACCCCCAACTGCAAAGTGATTCTGATGCCGGTGGTGTGTGGCCCACCCTTTGTAAAACACTGCATCAGTTCTTTAACTAAACGTGGTCATAGTCATTGAGAATCACATCTAGCATTGGATTTCCTGACACCCTGAGCACATGGTGAGTTGACACCTTGGCTGATGGAGGGCCACTTTACCTTCCCACAGAGCTGGCCCATGGAGAGCACCACCAGCTCAGCTGAACCACCTTGTCCTACAGTTGTGTCTCTCTGCTACTAGATAGGGCTTTGTGTGAGTCCTTGGGTGGGGCCAGGGGCAGATGTTATCACTGAGGCAATGTGGAACACCCATCACTGGAAGAGCCAGTCCAGGAATGTTAAACTGTTGGGATGTGCATGGTCAACTTTCCACAGGGAATGGAGACAAGCTGGTGGGGCAAGGGTTAACTCTTCCTGGAAGAGCTCATCTTCTTGCTGGGAGATCCTGGGCACTCAAGATGGGGCTGTCTTTGTTCAGTCCCCTGAGTTCTAGGTCAGGTAGGCTGTGGTACCTCTGAGAGCCCAGGGTGGTTTGCTCAGCTAAGCTTCCGGGTCTCATTAGTTCTGTACTTGCAATTTGTATTGCTTCTTTATTGATCGTTTCCTGGGTTTCAGTAGCCCCTTCCTTGCTTCTGAAAAGTTTGAAACCTCTCCTAGGTATTAAGCAATGGGAAAGGGGACAGCAGATGGTGGGGTAAATGGCTGAATAGAATAGACTTTACCTAGCTTATTGCTACTTAAGGTGTGGTCCACAGACCAGCAGCATCACCATTTTCTGGGAAACTGAAAAATGTAGACTCTCAGGCCAGATTTATTGAATCAGAATCTGCATTTCAACAAACTCTCCAGATGAATCACAGGCGTGTTAAAGTTTAGAAGGGTTGCTTTCCTCATTTCTTCTCCCAACAATCATTTATCAAGCACCCTCAAGGGCCAAACTCCACACTAGGTGCTGGGAGATAGATGAAATACAGATGAATGAAAATGACGTGCTCCTCCACCCCGTGGAGGGTACAATTAGCCACGAGATAAATAAGAAAAGAAGCAAACAAACATATAATTACAAGTTGTAGCAACTGCTATTAAGGAAGTGAAAAATATCAGTGATCATAAATTTAATTTTAAAAAAGTTATAAGGCAAATGACAGGCTTGGAGAGGGAGTTATCACAGTCAGAATGGTCATGGGGAACCAAGGGGGAAGGTCTCTCTGAAGAGGTGTCTTTTAAGCTTGGAAGGTAGGTGATCCTTAAAGGAGGAGTTGGAAGGTTCTAGAACCAACAGCAGTGAATTGGAACCTGGAATGTCAGAGCCCTGGTGGTGAGGTTCCTGGGGAAGGAGGTGGCTCTGACCATATGGGACTGTTCACATCTGCAGGCTCCTCCTCAGTCCAGCATGGCACTGAAGAACCCATGCTGAGCTTCTTCCTTGATCCAGGATTATAAAAGTCTATCAGACACTAGTCCTATGGCTTGGAAACAGTTATTCTAGGGCCTCCTTCATGGCAGATTCCAGAGTTTGGGGCCAGAAAACTAGCAAATGAGCCTCTGGCTAAAGATTAAATAAGGAGATTTTTTTTTTTCTTTTTTCTTGAAATGGCTCTAAATGTTCCTACTCCCAGAGGTACTAACCACCTCTCAAACACTGGATTCTGATGCATGGCGGGGACCCACAGCATCTGTTGAAGTCTCCACGTGACCCATCTCCTGAGTCACTCTTCCTCTCTGCCAGCGGCATCAGCATCTCAGGCCCCACCCAGACGTGCTGAATCAGACTCTGCATTGGACAGCATCCCCAGAAGGTGTGCGAGAGCCAACCGCTGGGCACCATGGACCCCAGGCTGGTCAGGGACCCAGGCTGGTCAGGTTTATATTTCCTGAAGTGAGGGACATACACCCTGGCAGTTCTGGAGATTACTTCAGGTGACACATGGCCATGGAATTAATTACATTGAATTATGGCGCAAGGATGCTATTCTCTGAGGACCACAAGGAGAACGTCTCTGTTGGGTGCTAGGAGGCCTTCAGCACCTACGGATGAAGCTTGGTGGTTATGACAGGGACTCCAGGAGCCGCACCTCTGTGTTAGTCTGCTCGGGCTTCCACGGCAAAAGAACACAGACTGAAGCTTTAAACAACAGAAATATATTTTTTCACAATTCTGAGGCTAGAAGTCCAGGATCAAGGTGTTGGCAGCATTGGTTTCTGCTGAAGCCTTTTTCCTTGGCTTGCAAATGGACCTCTCCTCTCTGTGTCTTCACATGGTCTCCCTCTGTGCATGTCTGTGTCCCAATCTCCTCTTCTTATAAGGATGCCGTCATATTGGATTAGGGCCCACCTAATGGACTTTAATTACCTCTCTAAAGACATCATCTCCAAATTCAGTCACATTCTGAGACACTAGCTATTAACACTTCAACATATGCACTTGGGGAGGGCAATACAATCAGCCCATAATGACCTCTCTAGTTGTGCAAATGTTCACACATTTCCCAACCTCTTTGTGCCTCAGTTTGCCCACCTGATCAAAAGAGATGGTGGTACCCACCTCATAGGGGTGTAGAGAGAGTTTAACAAGCTAACACACATGAAACGCTTAGAACAGTACTTGGCACCTAGTAGGCTCCCCAAGGACAACAGTCATTATAATGCATGGCACACTGATCTGTGGTGCTCAGTGATCTGTGGAATGGATGAAAGAATAGTATCCATGTTAAAGAAACAGTGTTCAGGACTCACCTCAGAAGTTTGGTTACACAAGAGCACCGAGGTAGAATTGAAAAACATTGTTTGGCTTTTGTGTGGAAGGAACACAGTTTCCTCTACCCTCAGAGTTGTTCTGGCTGGTCTAACAATCAAACAGACATGAGATAGAGTGGCAAGAGAAAATAACCAAATGTGATACATACACATGCATGGGAACCTTGCGTACATGAGGGAGTCAGGGACCCCACATGCAAGAGAGGTTCTGAGACAGAAAGGGGGATTGAGGTGTAGAAGACACCCTGAGCTAGAGATGAGGTCATGCACATGGGGGCTTCAAAGGGTCATTGCAGGATGATAAGAAGAGCAGATGTTTAGTAAATAGAAGTTTTCATGCCATATGGGCAGGTCTGAGAAGACAGTACTGATGTCTGATGAAGGTGGTATTAATATGACCAAATTCAGGAAGAGTTGTTCTAGAATAAATCTAGGTGATCAAGAACAATAACACAGAGGAAGAGAGAGTGAGTCTTGGGGCCTCTTTCCAAGCATAGCCCCCCAGACCTTTTCCTGGTGCATCTGCGATCCTGCTCCCTTGCAGTCCCCACAGAGGAAGCCGCCAGGTCCCCAAGGGAATGTTTAAGACAGCTTTAATGTCTCCTATTTCTCCTCTTTCATTGTGTCCAGTGCCCACCCGTCAAATGTCCCCAGGAGACCTAGGATACAAATGTCCCCAGGAGCATAGAAGAACCCAGGAAGTCCCTTTGAGCCAAAATAACCCACTCTAACCTCTAACCCCACCCTGGGCTCTGCAGAGAATGTTCCTTTGGCTTCTCAAATTGTCACTGATTAAAAGGTAAATATTCTTAGATGGGGAACCCCATTAAGCCATTATTAGCCATTAGCTACAATCAGCCACTAACCCTGTAGCTAGAGCCATCATCAACCAGCATGGATTACAGAACTGAAAGGGTCCAGAGGGGCGGGACCCATTTCTGCATTTCCTAGGCAAGGAAAGCAAAACTTAGCACAAAATGTAAGACTGTGCTTAGTATTTCCCCTCTAAGCTCCTCCTTCTCGTGCTGATTTTATTGAGCATGTACTAAATGCTAAACACTTTCCACGCCCTAGCTCATTTAATTCTCACAATTCAAGGAAGTAGGTACGATGAGCCCCACTTCACAGACGAAGAAACAGGCTCGACAGGCTAATTAAGTAGGTGGCAGGGCCAAGACTGAGAAGTCTTTGTGGCTCGAAACTTTGAACAACCACACTCAGTTCTCTTACTGTCCCCACTGAGGCTCCCTCCTCGATGGCCTCTTGCTTTGTCCCTTATCTATGCTCCCAGCCACTCCACTGCAGCCCGCATGCTTCCTCCTTGCCCTCCACCATGAGGTGACACGCTCTTGGGAAGCCCTCATCGAGTGACATTGGCCCAGCACCTCCCTGGCTCCTGGAAGGATGCCAGGGAATCTTTGGGTTTCTTGAGTTGAGGGTCCCGAATGCTGACGGGGCTAGAAAGACCTTGGAAGACCAACTGTCTCCCTACAGTGCCTCCCAGTCTCCAGGGCGGGGGTGTCACAGCTCACTGGCTGGCACCCTTGCCAGCCAACACCCTATACTCACCCAACCAGTTGGACCACACAACCCACATGCCAGCCGGATCCGTTTGGACAGGCACACAGCAGGACCCAGCTCGTCTGCCTCCTCTCCTCCATCCTCCCACCTCCCACCTCCAGGTGCCTTAGGTCCAGGTGTTCAAAGGCTCCTCCATCCACACGTGCGAGTGCTTTGTGTTCTGACAAAGAAGAGAGACAAACGCTCTTTCCTGTAAACCTGGGGAGAGGAGAAGGGGAGGCCAATGGATGGGGATCCCTGGCACTGGGTGACTTGGCTCACAGTTGTGGGAAGTGACCCCAAAGCCCACAAATGCAGGGAGTTGGAGAGATTCTGCTCCCACAGGGTAGGAAGACCAGGTGGAGTGAGTTCCGACACTGGGCCTCAGTTTCCCCATTTGAAAATACAACCAAGAATCCCCTCACTTTGAGGTATTTCCTATGAGGATTCTCTGGGGTTAGACTCAGTCCACTGTGCCATTCATTCATTTTTTTATTCCAATGTTATTTATTGAGCACCAGCCAAGTGCCGGGACTCCGCCAGGCCGAGAGGCAGGGGGAGGCCAGACCCTCAGAGAGGGGCTGGCTTGGGGCCCACAACAAGCGAGGGGAGGCAGACAGAAACAAGCCAACAAGTAAGTCAGCAGAGTGCCCGCGCTGTCGTGTGCCACGCAGAAAGCACAACGGGAGGGTATGACAGACATTGACAAGCCATGGGCCGGGGGTTGGGCCAGGTGACTTTGAAGACCTCTCTGAGGACACCTTGAAGGAAGAATGAAATGAGGAGAAGCCAGTCTTGTGAAATGAGGACTGAGGCTAAAGGTTGCCAGCAGAGGAAACAGCCAGTTCAAGTGCCTGGGGTGAGAAGGTGTTTGCCTTGTGTAAGGAATGAAAAAGGGTCAGTGTTGCTGGAACATGGTGAGTGATGGGGCAAGTGGAAGGAGATGAGGTCAGAGGGGTCGGCAGGGATTTCTGCGAATGCGGCTATCGCAAGCCTTGGGAGGAGCCTGGAAGCGGGCATCACCTTCCACCTTCCCTCCTGCTTCCTGGAGCTGGGGCTCAAATGTGAAGAGGGGATTGGGTTGGTCTGGATTGGGGCAGGTGCCCACCCTGTGGCCAGGGCAATGCAGGGCACCTTGTTGAATAGCCCCCTCCCTCCCACCCTGTTCTACATGAGACGACCATGGGTAGTTCCACAACAAAAAGGGTCGCTGCTAGCAGAGGACGGGGCCTGGACACTGCCAGCAGAAACTGCAGCTGTCTGTGCACCCCACTGCGCTCCGGCCCCAGGTGCTGGCAGATCCCCTCTCTCCCTGCTGCCTGAGCCCCGCTCGCTGCCGTCTCCCCTGCCCTGACTGGACTGTGTGACATTTGCTGGCGACACTCATTTGTCACTTAAGAGAATCATAAAATAGGGCCTGGCCGGTGTGGCTCAGTGGTTGAGCGTCGTCCCATGCACCAAGAGGTCACGGGTTCGATTCCCGGTCAGGGCACATGCCCAGTGTGGGGCAGGCAGGAGGCGGTCAATCGATGTTCTCGCTCATCAGCGTTTCTGTCTCCCTCTCCCTCTCCCTTTCCCTCTCTCTAAAATCAATAAATAAAAAATATTTTTTAAAAAAGGGAGAGAATCATAAAATAGGAAGAGATGCCCCACACCATCCCCCTTGCACTTTGAAAGTGGGGAACTGAGTCTGGGGTGGAGGACTGCAGTGGAGCTCCTGATTTAAGCCCATGTGAGATTCTGCCGATTTCTCTAGGATCTGGGAGGGAATGCCGAGTTTCCCTGGCCTCTGCAGCCTTAGCACACCCGCATGGGCAGGCAGTGAAACAGATTTTCTCTGCCCTGTGCATCCAATCCGGCTGAGTGGTTCGCATCGCAGCCCATGTTTCCCCATAGAGAGCAAGGCACAGAGAGCCCACTGCGCCTGGGTCGGACCAGCTGTGTGACCTTAGCCAGGTCGCATAAACCTCTCTGTGCCTTCATTTTCTCATTTATGAAATGCGAACAGCCCGGCCGGTGTGGCTCACTGGTTGAGTGTCAACCCATGCACCAAGAGGTCACCAGTTTGGTTTCCGGTCAGGGCACATGCCCAGGCTGTGGGCCTGATCCCCAGTGAGGGGCATGCAGGAGGCGGCCAACTGATGTTCTCTCTCATCGATGTTTCTATCTCTCTCCCCCTCTCCCTTCCTCTCTAAAATCAATAAAGAAAAATAAAAATTTTTAAAAAGAAAGAAATGTGAACAATACCACTACTATCTACCTCACCGGTTGTTGGAAGATTGAGTTCGTGTGCTGAAAGCACTTAGAACAATCCTGGCATGTATTACCTCTGAGACAGTGATGTAGGCATCCCTAACCCCTCCAGTGCCTTACACATACCACATGCTTCGAATCACTTTGTTGATTTCTTTTGTTCATTTATTCAGCCAACATTTATTGAGCCTTTATAAGGCCCAGAAACTCACAGTGAACAGGTCAGACAAGGTCTTTGCCCTTGAAGAGTTTACTTGCCAGAGGTACAGATAGATGGGGAATTAAAAAAAAAAAATTAATAAACAAGACACTTTTTTTTAATCCTCACCTGAGGATATTTTTCCACTGATTTTTAGATAGACTGGAAGGGAGGGAGGGAGAGAGAGAGAAAAAAAACAAAACATTGATATGAGAGAGAAACATTGATTGGTTGCCTCCCCCATGACCCCAACCAGGGTCAGGAAATGAACCCACAACTGAGGTATGTGTCCTTGACTGGGAATCAAATTTATGACTCTTTGATCCTCAGGCCAATGCATGCCCTTGACTGGGAATCAAATCCGTGACTCTTTGGTCCTTGGGCCAATGCTCTAACCACTGAGCAAAACCAGCCAGGGCAAACAAAACACTTTTAATAATGATAAGTATTGGAAAGAAATAACATAGTGACAGAGACAGTGATGAGTGGGGCTGTTCTAGGCAGGGTGACTTAGGAAGGTCTCTCTGAAGTGTGGCAGGTAGAATAGAAGAATTATCAGCCACTGGAAAAGTACATCATGTAAGGGCATAAATAGCAAGTGCAAAGGCCCTGGGGTATAAAGGGGCTCAGTGTGTTTGAGGGAAAGAAGGAGGCTGTTGTGACTGGAATGAGCAAGAGGGAGAGGAGAAATCAGAGATGAGGCAGCGGCTACCTTAAGCACCTCTCACAGGTGGTGGCAGGATTTTGAATTTGATCTTCAGGGCAACAGGAAGCCTGGGAACATTTTAAGCAGGAGAGTGATTGATTTCACTCCTGGTTTCCAAAAGTCCCTCGTTGCTCTGAGGAAAACAAACTGAAGGGGACAAAGTTGGAGGGGAGAAACCAGTTGTGAGGCTCTTGAGAAATGGAGAGTCCCATCCTTAGGTCCCTGCAGAGCATTTAGGCAGGGCCCGGGCAGCCCCAATGTAACAGCAGGCCCACTGGCCAGCAGGCTGGTCCTTGTTTGCCAGGCTGCATTATTTTAAAAAGAACAGCAGTGAGCTCCCTATATCTGGATGCCCAGAGCAGACAGCTAGAGCTGAGGCAGCCCTGCCTGGAACTCTCGTCCAAGATCAGTCTGTGGTCAGTCAGCCCCGCCAGGACCCCATCCTCCGGTCCTTCTCACCTCCTGGGAGTGCCCAGGGCAGAAATCCGGCCCTGCCCACCCGGGGCTGTGCACTGATAACCTCCCCGAAGGGAAGCCGCTTGTTTGGAAGGAAATGGTGCAGGAGGAAGCAGTGCCCACACCGAAAATAGGCCTGAGACCTGTTTCCAGGGCTGAGATTCCAGTGGCCGAGGAATCGAGAGGCCTTCTCGGGGCTGTGGAGGTCTGATTCCGTTTGCACCGGCTCCACCTCGCCCCAGGAAGCTTCCAGAAATTCAGGTTTAACGCCACGAGTGGAGCCCTGTGCTAAGCTGGCAGGGACATTATGGCTTTCAATTCTCACTCAGCCCTGTGAGGTGGGCTCAGAGGAAGATCACAATGCCACAAAACGATCTTTGGGGCTGACCCTGTCCCTGCTGCCTCCTTCAATCTAGCATGTTTTTGTCCCGATCCCAGCCAGTGTCGTAGGGAAGGACAGGGTGTCAGGAATTACAATCATCTGACTGAGCACCGGCAATCCTTGATGAGTTTTAAGAAGATGCTACTACCAAGACCTCACCTCCACCCAATTCAGTGGGGCTCCGCGGTGGGGCCAGGACCTGGTCTATTAAAAAAAAATCTCCCCGGGGGATCCTAACGTCAGCCAGGGTGAGAACCTCAGCTTTAGGAATTTTCCAATTCTGTGTTTCTAGGCCCTGACTCATTGTTTGTATCTCCTGGGCAGGTTGTTTTGTTTTGTTTTGTTTTTGTTAATCCTCACCTGAGGATATTTTTTCCATTGATTTTTCAGAGAATAGAAGGGAGGGAGGGAGAGGGAGAGAAAGAGAGAAACGTCTATGTGAAAGAGACACATCGGTTGGTTGCTTCCTGCACACGCCCAACCGGGACGAGGATTGAATCTGCACCCCAAGTATGTGCCCTTGACCAAGAACTGAACCCTCAATCTTTTGGTGCTTGAGCCGATGCTCTAGCAACACTGAGCAACACTGGCCAGGGCCTGGGCAAGTTTTTTAATAAATCCATAAGTGGGCCCCACCCTGGACCGATTGATTAAGCCAGGATCACGGAGGATGGGGTGCAGGCACTACAGTTTTTAAAAGCTCCCTCAGGTGACTCCAAAAGGCAGTCACATGGAAGACCTCTAATAGTTCAATATCCCCAGTGTACAGGTTGGGAGACTAGGGCCCAGAGAAAGGTGACTGGCCCAGGGTCACACAGCCAGCTAGTGGCAAAAACAGAGCTTAAAACCAAGACTCCAGATTCCGAGGCCGGCACTGTGTGCCCTGACCAGGGAGGTCTCCGCTAGAGTCTGACGGAGGAGGTCTCAGAGAGGGTTCTGTGTGCCACCCAGACCCCATCTGAGGGCAGCTGCTTGCGAGGTAGGCAGAATTGAAAGAATGGCCCCTGGAGACTTTGCCCTTGTACAGTCCCCCCTTTAGGTATGGGGGAGCCTGTGACTGTATGAACCGTCACGCCTGTGGTTCTGTTACCTCACCCAGCAAAAGGAGTGTTATCAGTTGACCTTGAGTTCCTCTAAAAGGGCACTTACCCAGGTGGGCCTAGTCCAGTCACACAAGCCATGACTTGCGGGAGTTTTCTCTGGCTGGTGATATCGGGGACTCTGCGCTGTTGCTGGCTTTGAACTCGGGGGAGCCCATGAGAAGGAATGCAGCAGTCACTGGAACCGAGAGCCGCCCCCCTGAAGCCAGCATCGGAATGGGGACCTCGAACAACAGCCAAAAGGACTGGATTCTGCTGACAAACCAAATGAGCCTGGAAGTGGGTTCTCCCAGGAGCCTCCCGTGAGAAGCCGACAGCCGAGTTCAGCCTCAGGAGGCCCGGAGCAGAGAACCCAGCCCCGCTGCGTCTGGGAGCTGGAGCTGGAGTTGTTTTATGTGGCGAAGTTTATGGGAACTTGTTTCGCACTGTAGCAAACCAATGCACTTGCCATAGCTGAAGAAGGAGCTGTAGAGTCCCGACCTTCAGCCCACAGAACCAGGTTTTTCCCAAAGAATCCAGAAAAGAGAGACAGTCCAAGAAGAGAGAATAAAGGTGAGGTTGGAGGCCTGTTGCCAAAGAGGCCAGGCAACCGGACCAGACAAGGGGACGGGTGCGAACAGGCAGGCAGGGGACATGGCCAGCACGCCCTTCTCAGAGCTTCTCAGAACGCACGTGGGCAGGTGGCATGGAGGGGAACTCAGGACTTCCATGATCTGCAGGCATGGATGGCAAGGGCAGGACTTTGGAACACTGGACACAGACCAGTGGCATTCCATAGACCTCACCCAACACCCGGGGGAGACTTGGGGGCCCCTAGGATGGAAGCCCCCTAAAGGCAGGACCTTGCCTCCTCTTGCTCTTGGGAGGTGGGTCTGGTCAGAGGGGGACATCTTCGCCTGGCTTGTTGCTCTCCTCACAGAGGTGGCGGGGTCCCTGTGGGGTGTGAGCAGGCAGAGGCCAGCCGACCTTGACCTTGGGCAGGGCTGAGTCCCCTGCACACTCTTTCTTCTGCTTTCTCTTCCTTTTGTCCTCCTCTTTCTTCCCCTGAGGGTTTCTGGAAAGACTTCCTGTTCTAAAATCCCACCACCATTTCCTGTGGGTGACACATTGTCGCCATTAGTATACCGCACTCCCAAGCCCACTCCATTTGTTCCTTATCACGCCCTATTCTATTTCCACCTGAACCCACCTGACTCATTGGTTCACCTTCTGCAGGGCCAGCACCTCCCCAGCCTTCAGAACGTAAGCTCCACGAGGTCAGGGCCATGTTCATCTGGTGCCTAAAGGAGCAACTGGGGCAAACCCGTGGGAATGAGTGACCAAGTGACAGGGAGAGCACCAGGAGGCTCCAGAGCGAGGGGCAGAGCTACTGGTCAAGAGGGGCTGCTTTCCTGGATGTCTCCTCTGCATGGCATCCCAGGCCCAGGGTCTCAGCTGACGGATCCCCCAGAGTTCAGCCAGGCCACGCCCACTCCCTGCCCTGGGAAGCCCTGGAGGGTCCCCTGATGCTCCCGAGATCAGAGAGAACGAGGCCAGTGACCCTGACTGAATCCTGGGACAACTTTTCCTGCTTTGCAATTCGCAGAGCTCATCAAACCATTTTGCGGTGAAGGACCGGTTTGTGTGCCTGTTTGGCTTGCAGTTCATCAGGAGCCCAGGCTACCATAACACACGATGAAAACCGCCCAGTGCGCGCATGCCGCAGCAACGGCTAACCGCGGCTAACCGCTGCACATTTCCAAACCCCAGCTCCGTCTCAGCTAGCTCTTCGTGGGCTGGGGGCAGCTTGCACGCAGTTGGGCCACACTTGGAGTGACACACCTGCTGGGATGGGTGGGTGGCACAAGGCCCCAGACACCTCCCCGGAGGCTGAAAGTTAGAGTGATGGAGTCAGACCCCGACGCACTCAGGCTGTGTGCCCCGGTACATAGGATAGACACGAGCCAGGGGTGGGAACTGGGAGAAAACAGCAAGAGACAGGCCGGTGGGGCGGAGGTGGATTCCCCTGCCTCAGAATCCATCTCCTGGACCCTCCCACAATTCAGAGGAAACTTCTTCGAGGGAGGGAGTAGTTTTGCCCTACTCTGTGCTTGTCACCACCCAGCTTGGAGTTCCTAAACTTCTCTTGAAATGTTTGTCTTGTATCTTCTGGCTCAGATTCTAATCCAAGAGGAATTTTCGATACGAAAGCAGGGTCACAGGACCTCGCGGCTCTGGGCCCAGCCTGAGGACAGCTGGCTTCAGTCCTCTTTGGTGGCATGCCCAGCTGATACTGTCCCTGCCCAGTGTTCACGGAGATGGCAGCTCAGATTGCCCCGCCCTGCCCCTCCCTGAGCTCTCCAGAAGCCTGAGATGCAGAAGAGAGGCGAGATCGAAACTCTCCCACTCCTTCAAGAGGGGGCTGACCCCGCACGCCATGGGCTGGCTGCCACAGTTTCTGGGCAGGGAGCTCAGGAATTCCTCTCCCTCCGCGTCTTGCACACAGTAGGCACTCAGAATAATTGCTGAGGCCGTCCCTGATCTGCAGCTGGGCCTGGATGGAACCCTGCCCGCCGTCACCTCCCTAGCCCTTGGCCCGTTGTGGCCGCATTGTTCCAATCCCTTCAGGTTTGGAATGTCTCTGTTTACCGTCAATGTCAACCTGACCAAAGAACCTCCAGCTCCCGGAGGCCTGCAGGGGTCTGCCAGGGGATGCAGTGCTGCATGATGGGAGCAGGCCATTCATGGACCTTCAGGCCCCTGCACGATTCACTATGTTGAAGACCCCAACCCAGGCGCATAGGCATACCGGGCACTGGAATAGAGTGACCAGGTGGGTGTCATGCAGCGGGAGTTCCATGTGTCCTTGAAACTCTGCCCAGGTGCCTAACCCTCTCTCCTTGCCCTTTTCTTTAACAGGATATGAAGAACAGTGGGTCCTCCTCCAAGGAGGAGGTCTCTCCACCTGCCATACAGGTCTCTCCCAACGCCCATCTCTGCCTGTTCAAACCTTCCCTGTCCATATGTCTCAGCTCTATAGCTAGACGGCCTGAAATTCAATCTAACCGCCACCATTTCTAACTGTGTCGCCTTGGACAAGTCACTCAACCTCTCTGTGCCTCTGTTTTCTCATCTGTAAAGTGGGGTGTCGGGGGCATTTCTCATATTCATAGCTGTCCGTCATCTTCAAATCACCTTTCTGCCTCTGGGGAAATGCCCACGATCTGAGTCTGTACTCACTGACACACAAGTCAGAGCTCAATTGCGCAGCCCCTTGGTATCTAGGACCCGAGCACTGGGTCATAGCCAGATGCAGCCATGTAAGACGTCCATGCAAATTGGGGGTAGACAAACTGGCACCATCTTGGCTTTGGGTGAACATGTGGCAGAGGCAACTGGATCTTTGGGGACTGTGATGGCTGGGCCCTACTGTCTGCAGGGGCTCTGGTATTACAACTGTTGTGCGTTTTCTAAAGCATCCCCCATAGAAGGTGTTATATCCAGCTTATCTACCACTCAAACCTAGTTTTCTGTCTCCCCACCCTGAATTCAGAGCACTACCTAATATTTTTTAAGAGAGGCCTTTTCTGCTTAAATTAGCCAGAGTGGATTCTGTTATTTGCAACCAAGGCCCTTAATGAATTCTTAGGGACAATACTATGTACCTCACAGGCCTGTTTCAAGAATTAACTACCCCAAAAGCATTAGTGGGAAATCAAGAGGAAGCCTGTTCAGCTCTTTGAGGGTCTTCCTTTTATCTGGGGTGTCCAGCTGCATGGTTTGGGGACGATGTCCTATGCCTGTGTCTGAGCCTTCATTCCCCCTTAAGAAGCCCCCAAACTCCCGGGGAACACCAGCTGCAAGGGTCAGCCTCAGTTACAGCCACCTCCCAGAGATAACACCGGGGGGACGGCTGACCCGTATGCCGAGGGGCTCCATTCTCTGAGTCTGGCATTGAAACAAGGCCTGTTTGCTGCAGGGGTTCTGCAGCTGGAAGCAGCCCCTGTCCCTGTGGGGAGTTTGGTGGGGTCCACGAAGGCTGACTAATGGTACTAGTGTAGATCTGGGGTCCCGAGTCCCAGCTGGTCAATGACTCAGCCAGCCCTCCCCTATGGTTTCCACATCCACAGTCAAGCCACGGGGGACTTCTGGGGACTGGTCTTAGACTCCACTGCCTGGCCATCCCCACCTGATGTCTCCCTTTAGTCTCCCAACTTTCTGTTCATGGGGAGTGGCCCCCACACGACCACCACCGTGGGGCAAGGCTGGCCTCCCAGGCATCCCAAGATTTGTCACCGAGAGAATTGGCACAAGCCCACGTCAGGGGCCGTGCCCATGCTGCTGGTTCTCCGCATTTGCCTATGTTATTCACCAAAACAGGTCACTTAGAAGAAGAGCTTCTTTGCCCCATGGCACTGGGATAAATGCCCCTCTCAATGCAGGTCCACCTGGAGCCTCAGCCTGGAACCTTATTTGGAAACAGGGTCGTCGCAGGTGTAATTAGTTTGTAATTAAGGTGCGTTCTCACTAGATTGACCTTGTGAGGGAAATCTGGACACACACGGGGTGGGGGGGGCCACGTGGTGACAAGCAGAGATGGGAGTGAAGCAATGGCAAGCCAAGGAATGCGGAGAATTGTGGCCACCACCAGAAATGGGAACACGTTCTCCCTCGGGGCCTCCGGAAGGAGCCAGCCCTCCCACACCTTAACGCGGCCTCGTGGCCCAGAACTGTGGAGAATCCGTGGCTGTGATTTTAAGCCACTTGGGTTGCGGCAACTTGTTATAGCAATCCTAGGAGACTCATACGGTTCTGTTTTTGTTTTCGTTTTTTAAATTAATATGGGCACGCGTGACAAAGAGGAAATCATAGGAAAGAGAAAGTGCTAATGATATACCTCTGACTTGGGCTCTGTAGGCAAATGAAGCTACCAACCTCTTCCTCCCTGTAATTAAAGATGGCCAGGATACGTTAGGAAATTTTGTGTAAGAAGCTGAGGGCCGTTTGCGAAGAAAGTAATTGAGATGCTGTCCAATTGAAATAAAATGGGAGTCACATAGAATTTCTGGTAGTTACATTAAAAATAATGGAGAAACAGCCCTGACCAGTTTGGCTCAGCGGTTAGAGCGTCGGCCTGCGGTCTGGAGAGACCTGTGTTCGGTTCCCGCTAAGGGCATGTACTTCGGTTGCAGTTTGTCCCCGGCCCTGGTTGGTCGTGCGGGTGGCAGCCACTCGATGTGTCCCTTCACATCGATGTTTCTCTCTCTCTCTCACTTCCTCTCTCTCCCTCCCACTTTATCTGTACAAAAAATGGAAAAATATCCTCGGGTGAGGATAAAAAAAAAAATAATAATGGAGAAACAGATGAAATTAATTTTAATAATGTATTTTCTTTAACCTGATATATCCCAAATATTATTTCAGTATGCAATCAATATAAAAATATCAATACAATATTTTACATCCCTCTTTTTGGTATTAGGTCTTCAAAACC
Source organism: Molossus molossus (assembly GCF_014108415.1). Taxonomy (NCBI): domain Eukaryota; kingdom Metazoa; phylum Chordata; class Mammalia; order Chiroptera; family Molossidae; genus Molossus; species Molossus molossus. Next base: position 112,085,700 of record NW_023425366.1, on the reverse strand, counting down.
GGGCGTGTATTTCACACTTAGAGCAAGTCTCAGTTGGCACTAGCCACAGTTCAGGTGCCCAGTGGCCACCTGTGGCTGTGGCCCCTATATTGGTCAGTGTAGGTATCACCTCGGACAGGTAAGTCTTTCTCTAAGGTTCAAAGCTACCCCAGACCTGCTGGACATATAAGATGGTTAATCAAGGCTAGATATCAAAGGAAGGAGCTTGAGTCTTTAAAAAAAAAACAAAAAAAAAAAACTCACTGAGACATAAAATTATGTCTTCATTTTCTTAATTAAAAATCCAGGAGTCACCTTCTGCAGGGCCCCTCAGGAGCTCTGAGACTGTTTTCTCATCTATGAGATGGGGCTAATTGTGGTACCTCTCTCAGGATGTTTTTGTGAGGATTAGGATTAGCCGTGAGTTGGGTATGTGAGCCCTGAAGAGCAGAACAAACGTAATTTATATGTTCTGTAACTTATTTATTTATGCCTGCGCATAAAGAGTAGCCAGAACAAGAGAAGAGTTAAAGAGAGCTGGCCCTGTGATATCTCCCCAGCTGGTGACATACTTCTGTCCCCAGGTGAGCAGTCCTCATCAACAGAGGCTTTTCTACTGGTGGCAGTGGTGATCACACGTGGGAACTTTGACGCCGAGGGCTGATTGGGACCTTTGGGGAACGCAGCATGTTCGAGAGCCCTGCCCCACCTCTCAGGGAGCTTGCAACTGGGGATCCCTCCGCTCACATATCCAGTTGGGTCCTCATTGCATACGTAGTATGAATGGGACGATTCCCTTTCCAGGCTGTCTGCACAGCCACACCCCAGCTGCCAGCGGGGCAGGCTGGGAAGCCTGACCGCTTATCTGAAAGCCTTTACATGTGGTCGTAAACCCAGCCCTCTGTGTCGTAAGGGGTTGGAGTGGGCGGGACTCAAGTTCCTTTCTCTAAAGCCCATCCCACCTCAAAGTCTGTTTCATTCAAACCTGCACAACAAGCAGGGAAACGGGTTCCACCCAGACCTGGCACCTTCAGCTGTAGTTGGGAGGTGGGGCAGGTAGAGAGGGTGAGGATGGGCAGGGACTGACAAGTCCTTAAAGCTTCAAGGCTCCAAAATGCAGGTGTGTGAGCCCGGACTAGATGCTCTAAGAAGAGAAGCCTCGTGTATGATCTTGATGTTGGAAGACGTTAACATTGAATAAGCTGAATGTGGATTTATCATGGCCACTCAGGACCAAGGATAAAACAGCATCTAAAACAATGTTTCTCTATGTATAATCCAAGGCCCACCAGTGGGGGAATCCTCTGAGGGCAGCAGGGAGAACTGCTCCTTCGAACATAGTTTCTGGACCTCAGGGAAGACTTACTGAATTGGAACCTGTAAAGCCAGGGGCCAGGGTCGAGGAATCTGCTTTTTTTTTTTTTTTTTTTTAATCCTCACCCAAGGACATTTTTCCATTTTTTATTCAGATAGAGCAGAGGAAGAGAGAGAGAGAAACATCAATGCGAAAGGGACACATCGAGTGGCTGCCACTCGCACGACCCAACCAGGGCCGGGGACAAACTGCAACCAAGGTATGTGCTCCTAGGGGGAACCGAACCCGGGTCTCTCTGGACCACAGACTGATGCTCCAATTGCTGAGCCAAACTGGCCAGGGCTCGAGGAATCTGCTTTTTAACTACTTCCTCCAAGTGATTTTTTAGAGACAATGACACTTCACATACGAAAATGCATAGATTTTGTGTAATCTGCAGTTGCCTTCCTGGGACTCAGTTTCCATGTATATAAAAGGAAAGTGTCAAAGTTAATTTCTAGAGGACTTGCTTATACTGCTTTCTGTGGTTACACTTATGCAGCGGGGGGTAAACTCAATGCCTCCCACCCTAGGGCAGGCGGCCACCATGAGTGCGGGACTCGGGTAGTACAGTGAGTAGGACAGAGGTGCCCCGCCAGCAGGTCTTGCCCTGGACAACTTCTGGCAATGTGGGCCCAGCACCAACACCTCTAATTCTCCACGAGGGAGCTAGGAGCCAGATTTTTCAAGAAATCTCTTCATTTAAATATTGCATCTGATTCCTAAATGTTTCAGCTTTGTGTGGAAAATCCAGAGATGCCAGCTTGCGTCCTCCAATTTTTATGAAGCATTTGGCCACAAACTGACAGTGTAACTACTTTCAAGCCATGGGTAGCCTTCCTTGTCTATACTCAGCCGAAGCTCCCCTCCTCCTTTGCCTGAGCAGTTGAACCAGGGACCTTGGGCAAGCAGCTTAGCCACTTTGTGCCTCAGTTTTGTCATCTGTAAAACAGAGATAAAAATCTCTACCTCACTGGGCAGTTGTGAAGATTAAATGAATTAATTTTGCAAAGTGTGCAAGGAGTAAGTGCCTGCTAAATATTCGCTCTGTTTTTATTGTTATTATTATTAGCCAAAGAGCCTGAGGGGGCTGTTCTGTGTCACAGGATGTGCCCAGTTTAGCCCACTGAGTCCCTGCGTTCTCCTCCTCCCTCTGGAGGCTCAGCGGGAGACACTGCCTCCTGACCCGCTGCCCATGTCCGGGGGCTCAGCACTGCCCACGTCCGGGGGCTCAGCACTGCCCACGTCCGGGAGCTCAGCACTGCCCACGTCGGGGGGCTCAGCACTGCCCACGTCGGGGGGCTCAGCACTGCCCATGTCCGGGGGCTCAGCACTGCCCATGTCCGGGGGCTCAGCACTGCCCATGTCCGGGGGCTCAGCACGGCGTGTGGTCCTCGTAAAGACGGAGAGCATTGCCTGCTTTCAGCAGGGGCAGGACACAGCTTTCCCAAACTGCCCACAAGCTGGGTTTGCAAAGCGATTAATTGAGACCAATAGCTGGGGGGCTGAATGGTTCAGGGTCCTAGCTGAACAGATGATAGGGGGTCCCTGGCTTCCCAGAGGACGAGGGAGAAAGGGCTGTGGGTGAGTTGGAGCCATGGCAGGAACTGGATCACTGGAGAGACGGTGGTGGGGAGGGGAGACAGCTCTGCCGGGAACCCACTCGCCGCTGCAGGGAATGTGGTGAAATCATTTCTCCACTCCCTTGCCCGACATCACTCAATAACTCCTGGAGCTCGGGGTGAAGTCCACATTCCTTAGCATTCAAGTCTTTCCTGGACTGTCCCCTCCTGTCACTTTGCCCCCCCCCCCCCCTGCTTTGAACGTGACGCCACTGGAGCCCCCTTCACAGGATGCATGCCCTCCCGCCCAGCCGCCACCTGCTGCTCCCTCTGCTCAGAAAGCTCTGCTTTCCCGCCTCTCTCACCTGCATTAGATCGCTGTCCTCTTTCTGGTGCTCCCTCTGACCCTCAGTGACTCAGTGAGGTCAGCACCCTTCTATGATGAAGAGTGCCGTTTCCCTTGGCCATTTCCCTCATCTAGGCTGTCAACACCACATGGGGGCAGAGAGGGCTGAGCACCCCCACCACCACCACCACAGAGTACTGCTGGGGTGGCCTGGAGAACCCTGAGGGGATGCTTTGCATCCCTCATCCCCTCTCTCTCCCCCCTTCCCCATCCCCCCAACCTTGATTTTCAACAAAGATTATCTGAGGACCTTTGTTGTGGGCCAGGCCTGTGAGGGGTACAGGGGAAGAGTCTCTCCCTGCCTTGGAGGAGTGTTATAAACTGAACTGCCTCCCCCAAAATTCACACGTTGAAGTCCTAACCCCCAGAATGTGACTGTATTTGGAGATAGGGTCTTTAAAGAGATCATTAAGTTAAAACAAAATCATTAGGGTGGACCCTAATCCAATATGACTAGTGTTCTTATAGGAGGAGGTTAGGACACAGATACGCATAGAAGGATGACAATGTAAATGAAGGTGCAGGGAGAAGACAGCCATCTGCAAGCCGAGGGCAGAGGCCTCAGAAGGAGCCAACCCTGCCGACACCTTGATTTCGGACTTTTAGCCTCCAGACCTGTGAGAAAATCCATTTCTGTTAAGTTACCCATCTGTGGCACTTTGTTATGGCAGCCTGAGCAGACCAATACAAGGGACTCACAGTTTGTAGGTTTCTGCCTTGGTAAAACCGGCATAATACTGGTCCCTACCTCCTCAGGTGGTTGGGAGGATTGAGTAAGTTTAATGCATGTAAAACAGAAACCAACAAATGCTACTGCGGTTTATTATTACTGCCATCGTCATTGGCATCGAGTTGGGACAGGTAAGACTCAGCAGTGAAAAATAAAAGGATGCCACAGGCAGAAACTGTGAGGAGCCGACATTGGTGAATCAAATGATCCCTGAATTGAGAACTGGAAGGGCGCCCTGGCTGGTTTGGCTCAGTGGTTGGAGCACCGGCCTGCGGACCAGAGAGTCCAGGGTTTGGTTCCTGCTAGGGACATGTTTCAAAAAAAAAAAAAAAAAAAGAACTGGAAGGGCCATTTAGCATCCCTCTTCCTTGTTTGATGAATGAGAAAACTGAGGCCCAGAGAGAGAAAAGGGTCTTCCCTGAGGTCTCATGGCAATAGCGAAGACAGGGGCTGGAACACAGACTTGGAGCCTCAGCCAAGCATCCTGCAAGTTGTGGGTTTCAATTAATAAGCAAAATTCACACTGGCTCCTGGTTGCCTGGCCTGCATCAGGCAAGCCCACCCGAGGTTGCGGGGGATTGCTTCCTGGATGAGAGACAGGTGGCCGTCTGGGTGGAAGAAACAGCTGCGCCCAGCTTCGCATCTGCTAAGATACTTACTCTAAGGGTTTCTCCACACATCTAGGCAGCCAAGAGCTTCCCCTGTGGAATCTTTGCTCAGGACCTGGGCTGCGCAGAGAGCAGTGGGGGGCTCTCCCCCTAGACATTGTCTGGGAGCAGGAAAGAATGGAAAACTCATGAAGCCGACCCTAGACCCTAAGAGACAAGGACACAGATGGCATGCAGGGCCCGGTCCTCCCTCTGGTCGGTGACTGCCTCCTGGAATCCTGTTAGGAAGAGCTGAGTCCTGCCACATGGGGGTGGCCTTCTAGGCCACCTCCACGGAGATGGTCAGCTGCCTTCCAGCCACACACGCAGCTGCAAACCCAGACCCAGACTGAAGAAATCCACAAATCCCCAACTCTGCAGTCACCATGTGCCATCCCTACTTTCTGATCATCCACCTTCAGCTTGAAACACTCTCAGGATGGGGAACTCACTACTCGACAAAGCATTCTATCCTGTTGTTGCAGAAGCCTCAATCAGTGCTAGCCAACAGAACTATAATGTGAATGAATTAATGTTATTTAGAGTAAAAAGAAACAAGGAAATGAATTTAAATATTTTCTTTAAGTCTGTCTAAAATGTAATCATTTCAGCATGTAACATTAAAAATTTTAGTGAGCCCTGGTCAGTTTGGCTCAGAGGTTGGAGCATCAGCCTGTGGACCAGAGAGTCCCGGGTTTGGTTCCCGCTAAGGGCACGTACCTTGGTTGCAGTTTGTCCCCAGCCCTGATTGGGTCCAGTGGGTGGCAACCACTCGATGTGTCTCTTTCGCATCAATGTTTCTCTCTCTCTCTTCCTCCCCCTCTCCCTCCTGCTCTCTCTGAAGATAAAAAAATAAAGAAAAAAAATTTAGTGAGATATTTTACGTTCTGTGTTTCGCACTAAGTCTTGGAAATCTGGTGTGTATTTGACATCTCAACATTTCTCAGTCTAGCTCCTCTGGTGCTCTGTGGCCACGTGGCTGATTGGCAGCTGTGGTACTGGACAGTGCAGCTCTCAATAGTGGAGGTTCTCTCCTCAGGCTGAATTAGAATCTAACGTGCTGCTGTGTTTTACATGTTGGCTTTCGTTTTGTCCACTGCGCTTCCAGACTTATCAGCTCTTTGGTACTTATTAGTAACTACAAATAAGTAACTGCTATGCTCTTAAGTCTGTGCCAGCCAGTGAGCTGGATGCCTTATGTGGATTCCACTGGAAGTCTGCACAGCTCTTCAGTGCCATTTTTCAAGTGCAGACATGGAAAATTAAAAAGGTCACACAGCTAGCAAACGGAGAAGCCATTTAGCTATTGAGAAATGGGAAAGTCAGGACCTGGCCCCAGCTCCGTGATCCATTCTCTTAGCCTTTGACACCAAGCTGCTCAGCATAGCCACTAAGAGTTTTATGACTATCTGGCACTTGAAATGGGACTGGGCTAAATTGAAATGTGCCTTAATTATAAGATCCACACCAGATTTCCAAAAAGTAGGACCCAAACCAATAAATCATTTTGACGTTAATTACATGTTGAAATGATACTATTTTAGTTAAATAAACATATTATTAAAATTCATCTCACTGGGTTCTTTTTTTTTTTTTAGTGGCTTTTAGAAAAATTAAAGTTGCCTGTGTGGCTGCATTATGTTTTATTGGACAGTGTTGCTGTGATCTATTTCCTTCCGGGCTAAATATTCTCCATTCCTTCAACAGTTCATACATGACCTCATTTCTAATCCCTTCCCTCCAGCGCTCCTTTTGATGGGTGCTTCTAGGAGTGAACAATGGTCTGGATGACTATTCTGTCCTTTGCTTGTTCATGTCCTTTGCCCAGTTTGGGTTTAAGTGGTTTTCCTTTTGTTCTATTGATTGTCAGACCTCTTTGTAATTAGCGGTATTTACATCTGTCTGCTGCAATAATGGGCCTTTCAACTTTTTCCCTAGGATCCTTGGCTCTACAGGTTTCTGCTTTTAGCAGCCAATCTGTGAATAGATTCCTTCTGTGGCTTCTGAATTTCATGTCACGACAAGGAGATTTTACTTCGCCCGCTCCCAAACTTATGAAAAAGTATCATCCTGCACTTTTTCCAACTACATTCATTTTTTATTCCTTTATTTTTTTCCCATCCAACGAGAATCTATTTCTGTTTGTGATAGGAGGAAGGGATCTGACTTCATTTTCCCCTGCATGTGTAGCCAGTTGTCCCAGTTAGTGAATAATTCATTCTTTCCCCACTAATTTGCAACACCATGTACAAAGTCATCTTTGGGCTCAGTTTCCTTCTGTTGGCAGGCACATCAGCTACCAGCAGCTCCAAGTTCACACCCGACCAGCTCAACAAGCTCAGCAAATAGAGGTCTTCTCTTCTCAGTAGTCCCTGCAAAAGCCCCAGGGCTGACTCAGCGGACAGTGTGAACCGACGTGGTGCCCGGGACTGGCCAGGTTTGATCTACCAGAGAAGAGAGGTCACTTGAAAAGAGGGGAGGGTCTGGCCTGTTTGGCTCAGCGGTTGGAGCATTGGCCTGCAGACCACAGAGTCCTGGGTTCGGTTCCCACTAGGGGCACATACCAAAAAATAAAAATAAAATAAAATAATTAATGAATGAATTAATTAAAATCAATAAAGGAAAAAAATTTTTCAAAAAAAAGAAAAGAGGGGAGAATGGTTCCTTGTAGGGATATTGAGATGCTGGAGACGGAAGAACAGGCGCTGGTCAGACAAAAAGTCTACCTTAGTCTGTACCTTCCTGGCCTGCCACTGGGTGCCCCCACAGCCTGAGCTGCACAGGCATTTTGGGGGTGGAGGGGGTCTTCAGGTCCCCTCTGTTTTAGTCTGGCTTCCTCCTCAAAGATCAGCTAAGGTTGTGTCTGCCCCAGGAATTCAGATCTGACTCCAGATGTCCGTTCAGGGGGATCCCCTCTGGCCTAGAAAATCAGCCCAACAAGCTTGGGGAGAACTGTCCTTGCCTTCTCCTGCCCAGGACCCTTGGCCAGTTTTCTTCTCCCTGCCAAGGGGGCAGAGCTAGGGATGGGAGGAAGGAAGGATGCCAGCAGGCGTGGTCACTGTTTACAAACAGAAAGTGGCTCCTTCCTATCCACCCCAGAGAATGGGGCTGCCCAGCTGGCTCAGGAAGTCGAGCGCCTGCAGGGGAAGTCCCCAGAATGCCTCTTCTGGCCTCTCTCCAAGGACCAAGGGGCAACCCCTGGGCCGGCAGGGAACAGTCTGAGAATCCAGAGTTCAGGTTCTTCTGCAGGGAGGTTTTGCAACACAGGCCAGACAGTTGACTTTGGGGAGCAGACGCCTGTTTTTCTACATAGGGTGCACTGCAAGCTCCTCTTTTGCACTAAGTCTGTGGGGGAATAGAACGTGATTTGACCAGGAATCAACAGATGAGACTAGAACCCACATTCTTTTGATAGCTCCCCATCTCCATTGGCCTCTCCAAAGCCCCCCATAATAATACATTGACCAGAACAATAGTAAATGAAAACACCATATAAAATAACAATAAAAGTCTTTTTTTAATCTTTGCTCCATTGGATGACATGGACTAGATCAATTAAACAAAAGCAGGCTGCCTGGGTTCAAAGCTCAGCTCTGCCACTTGCTGGCTGTGATCTGGGCAACTTGTTAAACATTTGTGCTTTTATAGACTCCCTGTAAAACAAGGTGAGGATTCAGGAAATGAGCAACGCGTTAAATGACAGAGAACAGCAATAATGTGTTGGGTGATTGTAGCGTATGGACAAGAGAAATGAATTGCAGCCATACTGTAAGGGAGCAGAGGGAGACATTGAGAAACACTATTTGGTCCGGCCAGTGTGGCTCAGTGGTTGAGTGTCAACCCATGCACCAAAGGGTTGCCGGTTTGATTCCTGGTCAGGACACATTCCCAGGTTGTGGGCCTGATCCCCAGTAGGGGGCATTCAGGAGGTGGCCAGTCAAAGTTCTCTCTCATCAATGTTTCTATCTCTCTCTCCCTTTCCCTTCCTCCCTCTCTAAACTCAATAAAGGGGAAAATATTTTTTATAAAAAAAATAATAATAAAGTGGACTTAGATTAGCTGTAAGTCTATATCACAAGCCCTCTAGGGAAACCATTAAAAAATTTTAAAAGTATAATTGATAGCTTCAGAGAGAATAAAAATGGAATGATATAAAACAATTAAAAACAGAGAAGGCAGAAAAAGGAAGATTTCAAAAGGAAGAACAAGTGCACTGATACAAAACAGTTACAAACATGGTAGATATTAATTAAACTATATAATTATATTAAATGTGAATGGTGTAAATACACCAGTTAGAAAACAGAGATTGTCAGGGTGGGTAAAACAAAACAAGGCCTGACTCTGTGTTGTCTACAAGAAACACACTTTCAATATAAATGAGGGGAGCTCTAGCAAAAGGTGAAGGGCTGTGGAGCCAAACTGCCAAGGACTGATGGGACCACTTCTTTAACCTCACTAAGCCTCAGTTTTCCCTTCTGTAAATGGGGGTATAATAGTTCTGAAAATACAGAGGCATTGTGAGGATTCAATGAGCTAATTCATATAAAGCATTTAGAATAGTGACCAGCACATAGTAAGTACTCTAAGAGTATGCTGTTTTGTTGTTATTATTATTAACTACTACTACTATTATTATTATTCAAGTGTAGCTTCAGGATAAATTGCCCAGCTCTCACTTCCAACCAGCTCTTCACTTCAAAGCTTCCCCTAAATAGAAACATGAGAGCCAGCACTTTTTCCTCGAGTTTTAAGACCAGGTTCAACTATATCATCTACATAATTGTCAGGGTCCCCTGCAAAATGAAAACACAGGGCCCCTTGTTCAACATTATTAAGAATTTCAAGATGGCGCTGGCAGAGCATGAAATCGAGTGCAGGGCCCTGCAGAGCTCAGGTCCCTTTGTGACTGCAGAGGCCACATACCCACAAACCTGCTCTGTTTAAGATCCACAGATCACCAGGGCCAAGTCAGAACCCGGGATGCCAACCCACCCTCCCCTCCCCTGCCCAGCCTGCCCTACCCCACCTGGGTCAGGAACACCCTGACTCCCGGATGTGGACACACCTTGCCCCTCTGGACCCATGCAACCCAGCACAGATGCACCCCTTGTCAAATGAATGCTTTGCTGCCTGCTTCCTTGTGAAATCCTGGATCCCGGATCTCTAAGGGCTTCCTTTCTGGACCCACCGGAGCTGGGGCCAGGTTTGGAAAGGGGAAGGGTAGACTTAAGACTGTGTCTGGGAGCCTCACTTAAGAGTAGGCTGAAAGTTCCTGCCTGATTTCTGGGCGGGGCGAGTCCTGGCCTGCCCACGCACTCCCTGCCTTGCGCTTGCATTACCCAGCTGCCCATGCACAGGCTGGAGAGACTTCAGAGCTTGTTACCTCTTTGGCTTGGCAAAATCCAGGGGCTCTGGCTCACCCGGAAGCCCTTGCCTTTTGGGCACTCTCAGAGCTGTCCCAGCCACACAGAGATGCAGGCTGGGAAGGGGAGGGGAGCCAACTGGCAGAGGCATTGGCGTAAGTGGCAGCCCCGGGGTGCCCAGCCACACAGGCGATTCCTAGTGAGTGTGGGCAGCAGGCGAACAAGCCTTTAGTGTCAGCACAGCCCACCCAGCCCTGAAACACGTCCCTTCTGTCTCCTGGGGGGCGGGGCCTGATAGTAACCCCTGTGGGGGCTGTGACTATATGGCAATCCACTCCCAACTCCTGCCACCGCCCACCCACCCCTATTTTGCATCCTTATCCCTCCCCTCCCTCATCAAGGGGGAGGGACACCCCACAGCCTGGGTGTGGGCCAGCTGGATTTTGATCTCAAAGATACTGTCCATCCCAGCCTGGGCAGGACAGGGCAGGGCAGGGGACAGCCTCTGGATCCTCCTCCCCGCTCTTTCCATTCTCTCCCCCCTCAGCAATGAACCTCACAGGCATTCGGCCAAGTTCAAAATCCTGAAATGCAAGCTGCAGCCTTGTGGGTGCCGGCAGCAGGGTGGGAAGCCAGGAGGGAGGAGAGCTGGGGTGAGGCCGGCTCCCTCTGCTGCACCCCAATCCCTCCTCCCCCACCCCAACACTTACACTTTGCGGCAGACAGAGGGGGCCCCCATCACCCCACTCCAGGGCAGTGGCAGTGTTTTCAGAAACCCAGATCAGGAGCATGGTGTGAGAGGCTGTGCTCCTGTGGAGAGGTCGGCGGGAGACGGGGCTGTTTGAATCCCGGACACGGCAGGGAGGAAGGAGAGCCCGAGCTGCTCTGACCATTGCCTAACACTTGGCGAGGGGGGAGGGGGGCGCAGGGCGGGAAATCAAGGTACTAGCTCTGCCCAAAGGGCTGGTAGATTGCATGAGCTAACTTGTGGAATCTCAGAACAGGGCCTAGCATTATAGGAATGCCAAAAATGAGTCTCTTAATGACTATTGTTATTATTACTGTTGTTGTTGTTACCCTGCCCTCTCTCTGGGTCCTCAGATTCCCACAGGTTTAAACAGTTCCTCTGCCACCACCTGTGTTGGGGGGTAGGTGCCTTCCCAGAGAAGGGGGTGGGCTTAACGACCTCAGGATGGTCTCCAGGACTCTTCTGTCCTCTGCTCTGGGCTCACTGCATAGACAGGGGCCCCTTCTCACCTCTGTGTCAGATCCAGGCTTGGGTGTTATTTATACCCTGTTCACTCTCAGCCTGAGTTTCTGGGGATACATCAATCCATCTTGGATTCTGCTGGCCTTGTGTAGTTAGGGTAATGAATACACTCAGAATAGAATTAAAGTTAGTCACTGGAACTAATTCTATTTATTCTATGGACATTCATTTGTTTAACAAATATTTTCTTAAATCCTACTATGTGCCAGACACTGTGTTCAAGGTGGAATTGCAAGGAAAATGAAAAGGAGGGGCCTGCCTCCTGGCACTCACAGTGGAGTTGTAGGGCTGGGTGCAAACCTTATCAGCTGCCACCCACAGTGGTGGAGAGAATCACCTGAGGGGCTCCTTCAACAGTGCCCAGCCCCCTCTCCTGGAGCTTCAGGTTCTAGGGCTGGGAAAGGGCCCAGGAATCTGCATTTTAAAAGTGTTTCACTTAATTCTCTTGTAACTGTTGTTAGAGAGAAACATCAATGTGAGAGAGAAACATCGATCAGTTTTCTCCCTCACACGCCTGAACTGGGGATCAAACATGAAACATTTTACTGTACAGGATGATGCTCCAACCAACTTGAATTATAAGCCACACTTGCCAGGGCTCATAATTCTTATTATCAAGGGAGTTTGGGAACATATCCCCAAGGAACAGAAATGTTTATAAAGAGCTACTTACTGGGAAGGAAAAGGAAGCTGAGAGGATGAGTCAGAGAGGTCAGGTAAGGCTTTCCTGGGAAACTGAGAGCTTCGAGCTAAAGCACAAGGCTGCTAACTGGGTGAAGAGGCAGAGACTTGTGTTCCTGGAGAGGGATCAGCACATGCAAAGGCCCTGGGGTGGGAAGGTAGAAGACCATTGCAGCTGGAGCTCAGGAGGAAGGGGTAGCTGGAGAGGTGGATACGAGTTCAAGTTGGGGCTGGGGGTACCCCAAGAGCACTGGAGAGGCCTGGAAGGATATTTGTGTGAGAGGGGTTGATATGATTGGTGCTTTGAAAATATTTTTTCAGCAGCAGAAACACACACTTAGCCTAACAGGCCCTGGGCCAGATTTTGCCAGAATGAGGCTTCTTTCCCAACTGCATCCATCTGTGGGGCCTTGGCAAAGGAGGAGCCGCAGCCCTGGTAGCCTGGAGGCCCTCCTTGGCAGACAGGAGGCTCTGGACTTGGTTTCTGCTCCCATTGGCTGTGCCCACCTCTGCATCTTCTCAGGTTCAGCAGCTTGTGGGCAGCTCCAGAGAGACTCTTGTTTTCTAGCAGCAATGCCAAGACCCCACCCCCAACACATACACACATTCCACCCACCTCCTCTGCCCACTGGATGGAGTCACCTGCCAAGATGCGAACAGACTGGGCAAGGGGAATACAGAAGAACAGACATTCGGCTTCTCCAGGGACTCTCCTCATCGCTCTACCCGACTGAGCCCATTCTCCCAGCACCGCCATCAGCTGCACTGCCGTCTGGCTGACAGATGGAGAGCAGGGGGCGGTCCTCGGCCCCTCCGCAGTTCCGCAGAGGCTGGTGGGTTTGAGGAGACAGTGAGGGAAGGTGGGCAGTACTGCCAAGAATGGGTTGGCACAGAGATGGCCAAGTGCCCTTGCAGCATTCAGGGGTGTTGGGAGTGGGGTATGGGGGCGGGGCTACAGATTGTACCTCATTTGCATACAACCGTGAGGGGCAGGGCCAGAGGGGCGGGGCCAGGCCACCTGCATAATTCTTTTTTCTTTTTTAATTAATTAATTTATTTTTGTTACAGATGTTTCTCCTTTTTCCCCTCAAACACCCTCCTCCCGGCTCCTCCCCCTCCCCCCCAAGCATTGTTGTCTATGTCCACCATGCATACATGCATATAAATTCTTTGGTTTATCTCATCCCTCCCCCCTGCCACCACCCTCCTCTGAGGTTTGTCAGTCTGAACCATACTCCTTTTTTTATTTTATTAATTAATTTATTTTTGTTACAAATGTTTCTCCTTTTTCCCCCACTGATTCCCCCCTTCCCCTCCCTTCCTGCCATCCCCAGCTTTGTTGTCCATGTCCACTGTTCATGCACACATGCATATAAGTTCTGTGATTTATCTCTCCCCCACCCCCCCCTCTTCTGGGGAATGTCAGTCTGTACCCCACTTCCACGTCTCTGGGACTACCACGTTCCTCAGACTGTTATGTTCATTATATTCCACAAATAAGTGAGATCATATGATACTTGTCTTTCTCTGTTTGGCTTGTTTCGCTTAGGATAATACTTTCCAGGTCCCTCCATGTCATCTCAAAGGATAAGATATCTTTCTTTCTTACAGCTGCATAGTACTCCATTGTGTATATGTACCACTGCTTTTTTATCCATTCGTCTACTGATGGACATTTGGGCTGTTTCCAGATCTTAGCGATTATAAATAGTGCTGCTAGGAACATAGGGGTACATATATTCTTTCTGATGGGTGTTTCAGGCTTCTTAGGGTATATTCCTAGAAGTGGGATCACTGGGTCAAATGGAAGTTCAATTTTTAATTTTTTGAGGTAACACCGTATTGTTTCCATAGTGGCTGCACCAGTCTGCATTCCCACCAGCAGTGTACTAGAGTCCCCTATTCTCCACATCCTTGCCAGCACTTGTTGTTTGATGATTTGTTGATGGCAGCCATTCTGACAGGTGTGAGGTGATACCTCATTGTTGTTTTAATTTGCATCTCTCTGATGATTAGTGATGTTGAGCATTTCTTCATATGTCTCTTGGTCATTTGTATGTCCTGTTTGGAGAGGTGTCTATTCAGCTCCTCTGCCCATTTTTAAATTGGGTTCTTTGTTTTCCTTTTGTTGAGTTGTATGAGTACTCTATATATTTTGGAAATTAACCCCTTATCTGATGTATCATTGGCAATGATGCTCTCCCATAGAGTGGGTTGCCTTTCCATTTTGATGGTTGTTTCTTTTGATGTGCAGAAGCTTTGAGTTTGATGTAGTCCCACGTGTTCATTTTCTCCTTTGTTTCTGTTGCCTTAGGTGATGTATCAGTGAAAATTCTGCTGTGTATGATGCCTGAAATTTTGTTGCATACATTTTCTTCTAGGATTTTTATGGATTCATGAGTCACATTTAAGTCTTTTATCCATTTTGAGTTTATTCTTGTGTATGGTGTAAGTTGATGGTCTAGTTTCATTTTTTTGCATGTAACTGTCCAATTTTCCCAACATCATTTATTAAAGAGGCTGTCTTTACTCCACTGTATGCTCTTGCCACCTTTGTCAAATATTAATTGAGCGCATTGCCTTGGGTCCATTTCTGGGTTCTCTATTCTGTTCCATTGATCTATCTGCCTGTTCTTGTGCCAGTACCAGGCTGTTTTGATTACAGTGGCTTTGTAGTATAACCTGAAATCTGGTAATGTGACCCCTACAACTTTGTTTTTGTTTTGGTTTTTTGTTTTTGTTTTTTCAAGATTGCTGTGGCTATTCGGGGTCTTTTTTGGTTCCATATGAACTTTTGAAGTATTTGTTCTAGTTCTGTGAAGTATGTTGTTGGTATTTTGATGGGGGTCACATTGAATCTATAGATTGTTTTGGGTAGTATGGACATTTTAATGATGTTAATTCTTCCAATCCATGAACAAGGTATGTGCTTCCATTTTTTTTATATCTTCTCTATTTCTTTTTTCAATGACCTGTAGTTTTCTGTGAATAAGTCCTTTATTTCTTTGGTTAAGTTTATTCCTAGGTATCTTAATTTTTTTTGCCGCGATGGTAAATGGGATTGTTTTTTGGGTTTCTCTTTCTGTGAGTTCATCATTGGTGTATAAGAATGCCTTCGATTTCTTGATATTAGTTTTGTATCCTGCTACTTTTCCAAATTCATTTAAGTCTAGTAAATTTTTGCTGGAGTCTTTGGGGTTTTCTATGTATAGTATTATGTCATCTGCAAATAATGACAGTTTTACTTCCTCCTTTCCAATTTGGATCCCTTTTTTTTCTTCCTGTCTGATTGCTGTGGCTAAGATTTCCAATACTATGTTAAATAAGAGTGGTGAAAGTGGGCATCCTTGTCTTGTTCCTGTTCTTAAGGGAAATGCTTTTAGTTTTTGCCCATTGAGTATGATGTTGGCTGTAGGTCTTTCATATATGGCCTTTATTATGTCGAGATATGATCCCTCTATTCCCAGATTGCTGAGCGTTTTTATCAGAAATGGGTGCTGGAGTGTGTCAAATGCTTTTTCAGTGTCTATTGATATGATCATATGATTTTTATCTTTCATTTTGCTTATGTGGTATACCACATTTATTATTTGCGAATATTGTACCAGCCTCGCATCCCTGCCTGGGATGAATCCCACTTGGTCATGGTGAATAATTATTTTGATGTATTGCTGGATTCGATTTGCTAGTATTTTGTTCAGGATTTTGGCATCTATGTTCATCAGGGATATAGGCCTGTAGTTTTCTTTCTTTGTAGTGTCTTTTTCTGGTTTGGGAATTAAAATTATACTGGCCTCATAAAACGAGTTTGGAAGTCTTCCTTCTTGAATTTTTTGAAATAGTTTGAGGAGAATGGGTATTAGTTCTTCTTTGAATGTTCGGTAAAATTCCCCTGTGAAGCCATCCAGGCCTGGGCTTTTGTTTGCTGAGAGAGTCTTGATTACATCTTCAATTTCTTTTGTTGTTATTGGTCTGTTCAAGTTTTCTATCTCTTCCTGGTCCAGTTTTGGGAGACTATGTGTTTCTAGAAATTTGTCCATTTCCCTTAGATTGTCTAATTTGTTGCCGTATAATTGTTCATAATATTTGTTAACGATCCTCTGTATTTCTGTGGTGTCAGTTATTATTTCTCCTCTTTCATTTCTGATTTTGTGTATTTAGATTATCTCTCTTTGTTTCTTGGTGAGTCTATCTAAGGGTCTATCAATCTTGTTTATCTTTTCAAAGAACCAGCTCTTTGTTTCATTGACCCTTTGAATTGGTTTTGTTTTTTTTGTTTTTTTGGTCTCCATGTCATTTATTTCTGCTCTGATCTTTACTATTTCCTTCCTTCTACTTGCTCTCGGGTTTTCTTTTTGTTTGCTTTCTAGTTCTTTAAGTTGTGAGGTTAGATAGTCTATTAGAAATTTTTCTTGCTTCTTGAGGTAGGGCTGTAGTGCTATGAACTTCCCTCTCAGAACTGCTTAATTCTTGATCTGTGATCTCCCCACCTCCACAGTAGCCAAACCCACTGCCCCCATAACCCAGGGGCGCCTTCACCCTTCCCACAATCTTCCAACATCTTAAACTCTCCTCTGAATAAATTTAAAGCTCCTGGACCAGTTGCTAGAATCTAGGGAAGAGTAGGGGAGGGACAAACTGACCCCCATCCTGTGAACTGATGAAAACCACTCCTGGAACTATTTCTGGGAAAAGCCAAATCCACTGGGTTATGAGAAAGGAGCATGAGGGAGGGGTGTGGGGAGAGGGCCATATCCCACCAGGGTTTTCTGCATCCTTCTATTTCAAGGTTGGTTCCCTCCCTTCTCCTTTCATTTCCCTCCTGGGGCCTCAAACTCTCTCCCCCTCCTCCTGTTTCAGGAACTGGCAAGTCCTGAGCTGGCAAAGCCTCTAAAGGCACATGCCACCCCCACCCCCCGCACCCACACCATTCCCGCCACACACACCACCTAGAGAGCTCTGTGCTTGGTGGTGGGACTTGCTAACAGACAGCAGATACTGGGCAAGCAGGACCAGCCTAATAATCATGACCAGCTAGCAAACCCCTGCTGTTGCTAATCTCTGCTGCTCGTACTTCCTAGACATTATCCCAAATAACTGGCTAACTCCTGTGACAGCAAACTATTATCATTGTCCCCATTTTATAGATGAGGAAACTGAGGCTGCCAGTAGCTGAGTTGCCCACGGCCACCCAGAGAGTGAGCTGCGGTGCCTGGATTACACCCCAGCAGAGGGACTTCAGATCCCTCCCAGGGGCTGCTTTTAACCCTCATGCTGACCCACAGAGGTGTAAGTCATCCACCTCACCTGTACCAGAAGATGACAGGTGACAGAAGCCCAGCACACCTCAGCAGATGACTGGGACCAGAACTGGGGCTAGGTCAGTCAAGGAGGAGCAAAATGTAATGAGGCCTTTGAGTTCTGCTGTACAGACCCTGTGATGGTGTGGCCCTGTACTCACAGGTCCCCAAGCCCCAGGGCCTTCTGACATTCGTGTGTGTTTTGATTTATTACATATTTTCAACTTTTTCAATCAATATGTTTTCTAGTATCTAATGGAAATGTTCAAGTCCACACAGATGTTTACTCAGGTAAGAGAACTGGCTGGAAGAAGGGGGGATGGGTTGGGCTGCACCAGCCATAGCTGATTCTTTCTCCCTTTTAAAAATTTGTTTTCTTGCCCTGGCCAGTTTGGTTCAGCGGTTAGAGCATCAGCCCATGGACCAGAGAGCCCTGGATTCAGTTTCCTATAAGGGCATGTACCTCGGTTGCAGTTTGTCCCTGGCCCCGGTTGGGGTCGTGTAGGTGGCAACCACTTGATGTGTCTCTCTCACATTGATGTTTCTGTCTTTCTCTTCCTCCCTCTCTTCCTCCTGCTCTATCTGAAGATAAATCCAAAAACGTCCTCTGGTGAGGATAAAAACATTTGTTTTCTCTATTGATTTTAGAGAGAGTGAAAGGGAGAGGGAGAGATAGAAGCATCGATGAGAGATAACATCGACTGGCTGCCTCCTGCATGCCCCCCACTGGGGATCAGGCCCACAACCTGGGCATGTGACCTGACCGGGAATCAAACTGGTGACCTCTTGGTGCATGGGTCGATGCTCAACCACTGAGCCACACCGGCCAGGCTCTTTCTCCTTTTTAAAAAATTGTGACATTTACAAATAAACCATTTAAAGTGTACAATTCAGTGGTGTTCCTTTACAATGTTGTGTAACCATCACTTTATCTATTTCTGAACCATTTTCATCATCCCTGAAGGAGACTGTTAGGCAGTTACTCCCCATCCCTTACTGCCCCCAGACCCTTAAAAGTGAGGGGAACCTGAGAGGAAGAATGTCCTTAGAGTCCTTCCCTGCTAGGAAGTAAGGGTTCACTGACCTGCTTCTCAGCTCCCCATACATGACCCCCCCTTTTTTTTTCTTTATTGATTTTAGAAAGAGAGCAAGGGAGACAGAGAGAAGCATCGATGAGAGAGAACATCGATTGGCCGCCTCCTGCACGTCCCCCACTGGGGATCGGGCCCACAACCTGGGCATCGGGCCCACAACCTGGGCATGTGCCCTGACCAGGAATCAAACTGCTGACCTCTTGGTGCATGGGTCGACGCTCAACCACTGAGCCACACCAGCTGGGCCAGATGACCCCTTATCAAGACAGGAGGCTATACACCCCTTGGGAAGGCCAGTTCTCTGACTCACATTCTCAGCTGGTGGGTCTCCCTCATCTTCTGAGACCACCAACAACCTGGCGCTGCCCTGTGGGAAGCTGTGGATACCTCCTTCCAGGACACAAACACACACACACACACACTGCCAGGCCCAACCCCAATAGGCATGTACAGGGGAGGAGCCAGGCCAGCAGCCCCTCGGATACCAGGGTATCCTGGGCTCTGCTCCCCATGGGTGCCCACACCCGTGCCTGCCCCCAGAGGAGCGCCAGGAATCCCAAGCAGCATAGTTGGGTGGGGAGGAGGGAAGGACGGCTGTTTCTGGGACACAGAATTCCAGCTGGGAGCCCTTCTGCGGTCACATGGGACCAGAGAAGGTGCAGCAAGAGGCTTAAAGCCCAGCCCCCAGCCCAGTGAAGAGACCAAGAATGTTCTGTGTGTTTTTAGGGGAGGGATAGAAGGACTCCACATAGTTCTTTAGGAATTTTAATTGTGTACTTTGAACCTGCTTCCCATTCCTGCCCCTCCCCCTCAGCCGGCGTGAGGGGACACTTGTCAAGAGCACCCCAGGAACCACGGGAGCAAACAGCCAGGACTTTGTGTGATGGTGACGCACTGACATTTCTGGGCAAGGCAAAAAATGCAGCCGCCTCCCTCCAAGCGCCTTGCCGTCTGACGCTGGCTGGTGTGTGTGGGTGTGGGGGTGGGAGCACCAGTGGGGAGCCACCTGGGGGCCAGTGCCGGCTCACCATACTGTGTCACTGTGGGCAAGTGACCTAGCTTCTCTGTGCCTTGGCTTCCTCATCTGTAAAGTGGGGACAGGCACAGCAGCTACTTCAAGGGATCCTGGGACAGAGGGTAAACACTGGGCCTCTGACAAGCATTCAAGATGTTAAGTCCAATTGTCATGATTATTGATGCTGTTTGTTAGCAGAGAAGGGGGAAATGTTGTTCCCCCAGGCCAGCTGCTTGGGACTCAGGATGTGGGCTTCTCTGTTTCTTTAGACCACCTTGCCGTGCTGGCCTTTGCCAACAGCCTTGCCAGACCCATCTTGGACTCTAGATCCACCGGAAACGATAGCGGTTCCTTTGTTTGGAAGGCTCTGATTGGCGTTCAGACCCTGAAGTCACACAGCTGGACTTTAGTCCTGCCTCAGCCATTTATCGACTGTGTGACAACAGGCAAGTTTCTTAACCTCTCTGGGCCTCAGTGACTACTTCCATAAAATGGCATGATAAATAGAACCCATGGTCCAGGGCTGAGTGATGATTACATGAGATCATACTTTTTGAGAATTGCCTGGCATACAGAAAGTATTTAATAAATGTGAGGTGTTATTTTAAAAATACTACAGCATACCCTTTATATAAAGAGTCGTACTAGTCTTAACAGTCACCCTTTTAAAAGTGTGTTTTGGATGAGAAAACAGGTTCAGAGTAACTGAGTGGCTTTCCTGAGAGCAACACAGCTGACAGGTGGTAGACATTTAGAACCCAGGTCAAATCTGAAAGCCCTGCTTTTTTGCCTTTTTTTTTAGAGAGTAAGAGGGAGGGAGGGAGAGAGGGAGAGAGAGAGAGAAACATCAATGCAAGAGAGACACATCAATTGGTTGCCTCCCACTCAAGCCCAACCTGGGCAGGGGATCAAACCTGCGACCCAGGTGCGTGGCCTTAACTGGAATCGAACTCGAGACCCTTCAGTCCATAGGCCTACGCTCTAACCGCTAAACCAAACCAGCCAGCGCCGAAAGCCCTGCTTTTAACTATGACATTATATCACTACCCTTTTATTTTATTATTTAAAAAATTTTCTTTTTCTTTTGGTATATGCCCCTAGCGGGAACTGAACCTGGGACTCTCTGGTCCACAGGCCGATGCTCCAACTGCTGAGCCAAACCGGCCAGGGCTATCACTGCCCTTTTAAACACTGATTGAGAGGCCCCTTTCCCCACATAAAAGAGTCCTGTTTTCAGTATTTGTCAAGAAAATCTGTAACAGAAGACTGGTATCAATTTACTAATGTATTGGTTGAACACATCTATACAGATTTAAATAGCAGTTTAAATACTGTTGGGGTGGATTATGCATGTTTTCTACTTGCGTCTTGTGCTCACAGGGGCTCAAGGGCCTCTCCTGACAGGGCCGAGGCTTCCCTAGAATCCTCTCGGCGGCGACCGTGATGCAGATAAAGGCACTGAGGCTGGCTGAATGGCAGGCACCTTACCATCTCAGGTCTCTGTGACTTCAGAGCTGATATTCTTTTCTGAAAGATGCCGACCTCCATCTGCCTCACTGGACGTTAGTTGTGCCCAGTGTTCAGGTCCTTTCTCTGTGGCACCTGTACACGCCCTGGGGGCTGCAGTCACCTCCCCCCACACTGTACCCGTTGCCCAGGTGAGAGATGATGGGCACTTGCCTCGGGCTAAAGGAGAAGGCGAGCAGCAGTCAAGTTGAGAGATTATGAAGGCAGAGTCACCAGGACTTGCTGATGGACTCAATGTGGGGTGTGAGAGGAGAGGAATCGAGGATGACTCCAGGTTGGGGGCATTTCCTTAGGGAGGGGCAGGTGGTGGCACTGGTTCTGGGCAGGTGAACCTGGCCATGTTGTCAGGCAGGGGATACAGAAGTCTGAGGTTAGGAGACAGAGATCTGGGGGCCTGTAGGGGGTAAATGGGGTTAAAGGAGGGAAATGGGTGAGACACCCCCAGAAGAGGTTCCTGGAGAGAGGAGACTGCTGCCCCCCATGTCCGCTGGTGTTAGAGACTGGGAAAGCATCTGAACAGACTCAGTTCTGGGGTCCCTGTTTCCTGCCTGGTGGCTCCGGCTCCCAGAGTGGGAAGTGAGTCTCTTCATGTTGATGGAGGCCTGTGCGGGCCAGGAGGTGGGCGCCATCAAACCTTCAGCTGAGGGGAGAGCGCAGAGGTGGAGGTGGGGGCGGGGGCTCAGAGACAGGATGCTGAGGCTCAAGGTCTCGTTTCTGGGGTCTTCTCCATGGACTGAAGCCAGGCCTTTGCGTACAAGACGGCAAGCAGTGGCAGTAGAGAGAGGCCTGAAACTAGGTTTCAGTCTAAGAAGGGTTGTAGTTTTTGGTTACTGCTTCTCAAAGTGAGATTTAAACTGCACTACTTGGCCCTGACCGGTTTGGCTCAGCAGTTAGAATGTTGGCCCACAGACCAGAGAGTCCTGGGTTCGGTTCCTGCTAAGGGCACGTACCTCGGTTGCAGTTTGTCCCCAGCCCCAGCTGGGGTCGTGCGGGTGGCAACCATTCGATGTGTCTTTCTCACATCGCTGTTTCTCTTTCTGTCTTCCTCCCTCTCTCCCTCCCGCTCTATCTGAAGATAAATGCAAAAAAATGTCCTTGGGCCCTGGCCAGTTTGGCTCAGCAGTTAGAGCATCGGCCTGCGGTCCAGAGAGACCCGGGTTCGGTTCCTGCTAAGGGCATGTACCTTGGTTGCAGTTTGTCCCCAGCCCTGTTTGGTCATGCAGGTGGCAGCCACTCAATGTGTCCCTTTCATATCGATGTTTCTCTCTCTCTCTTCCTCCCACTCTATCTGAACAGAAAATGGAAAAATGTCCTTGGGTGAGGATAAAAAAAAAAAGTCCTTGGAAAATAAAAATAAACAAATAAATAAATAATAAAATTCTGATAAAAAATAAATAAATAAAAATAAAATGCACTACTTGGCTCATGTCTGGCCATCTTGGTAGACATCCTGAGGTTTCTTCAAGCTCTGTAGTTGATGGATAACTGTGTCTTTGTCTTATTAAGTTTGTACCCAAGTTTGTAACCTACACCTAAGCATCATGACAGAACTGAGTTGTTACGGGTTGTTTATAGTTTCACTCATTCATTCATTTATCCTGCTCATGTGGATTTCAGGTGGTAAGTTCTGTGAAGTATGTAAGACAAGATAATGAGATAGTCACAGAGATGGGAGGTGAGTAGAGTGGTCAGGGCAGGCTTCGCCGAGGAGGTGATATTTGAGCTGAGACCTGAATGACATGGTGGAGCCATGTACATGAAGAGTATTCTAGAAAGGGGACAGCAAGTGCAAAGGCCCTGGGTCAGGCATAAGCTAGGTGTGCTGAGGGGTGGCTCACAGATAGTGAGTGGGGAGGTGAGTAGGAGCTCAGGTTGCGGAGGGAGGCAGGGAGCAGTTCACGAAGCTTATGGAATGCATTCAGAGGCCTGGGTTCTACTCAAATCACAATGGAAAAACACTGGACTACTTAGCACTCAAAGGACACCCAACAACTGCTGTTGCATGCAACAACATGAACAAATCTCAGAGCAATTACACTGACTGCAAGAAGCAAGACAAAAAAAAAGAAGACATAGTGTATGATTCCATTTACATAAAATTCTAGAAACCACAAATGAGTCTATAGCAACATAAAGCAAATCAATGATGGCCTGGAGGGAGGGGGTGACAAAGGGGAATGAAGACACTTTTGGGGTGATGGATTCATTCACTGTCTTAACTGTGGCAATGGTTTCTTGGGTGGACACGTGTTAAAGTGGATCATTCTGTACTTTTAAGGATGTGTAGTTTGCACTATGTCACTTACTCAATGAGGCTGGGAGATTGCAGTGGGAAGCCTGTGGGGCATTTTAGTGGTGAAGGGACGTGATGTGGGTTCAATGAACAGACCTGGGGCCGAGGCCTGAGTTGGAGTAGCCCCCAGAGATGCTGCCCGGGCAGAACAAAAGGTAGATGGGTCCCCAGAGTACAGGCAGAGGTCAGCTTCAGGGAATGTCAGCCTCAGGTACCTCTACTGACCCAGGTGCTGAGTCAAAGAAGGCGCATCAAGTTGCGTGTTTCAGGAGATGAGTAGATACATTTGAAGCCCATGTTGAAAAATCTCATTTGACTCCTCAGTGAAACAGAATTGTTTTCCCCTGGGATGTCTGACAGACAACTGTGGCTGTGAGTTCCACGGAGGCAGAACTTGACCTGGTGCCTTCCCAGCACAAGTGTCAGCATGGGTCAGGTGCTTGGTATGATCTTGAATGAAGATGTAAAAGAAGGAAGGAAGGAAGGAAGGAAGGAAGGAAGGAAGGAAGGAAGGAAGGAAGGAAGGAAGGAAGGAAGGAAGGAAGGAAGGAAGACCAGATGGTTCAACTCATGGGCCTTCAAGGCCATGCTCAGCAAAAATAGACTCAATCTGACTCCTCAGCTCTCCTAAGTGGGAGGGCAAGAGGCCTGGAACCCCTCATCAGGGTTCAGTGCAGCAGGCCTGGGAGTTCTGAAGAGAATGGGGAGTACTGCCTCCACCTCTAACTTGCTGTGTGACTGCGAGTGAGTCGTGATGCCTCTCTGGAGAGGGCTTTCTCTTTTGAAAAATGAGGGGTTGAAAGTATCACCTCCTGAGGCCCTCACTAGCTCCATCCATTCAATTATCCGTTCACTTAAGAAACAACCTGTGATTCTAAAGGTTAAGACCAAAAAGGGGTCACCTTTGTTAATCAGAAAATGAAACCTCCCCAGGAGTTTTGCATTCCTAGAGCGTTGCTACTGAGGTTTCACTATACTTTTCCTAGACTCGGTTTTGCTGAATTAGTGAAATGAAACTGGGAAAGAGAATACAATAGTGTTCAAAGAAATAAGCATCCTGGCCCCTCACAGTTCCAGCCTTTAGGTCTTAACCCCTGTGCCCCTCCTTTTAATGCACCCCACTTGGGAAGTGGACTGCAAGGGTAAAGAGTCACTTTTGGTGTCTGGAACAATAACAAATTCTGAACCACACACATAGGGAGAAGCAGGGCATCACAGGAAATCAACTGAACAGGGTTCAGGTGACCTGATGCCTACTCCAAATCTGCCTCCTCTATATTGTGTGACCCCACTTGAAGTCCCTTCTCCTCTCCACTTCCTGTACCTCAATTTTTTAGGCTGAATCAAAGGGACTTTCAGGAAACCTCAACAAGGCGGAGGGACAAAATCAGCTGCCTAAAGGGTCAGCAGGTAACATATGTGAGTGAAGCAGGACCAGTGTGTGGCAATAGGGAGTGGTGGGGACTGGAGCAAAATGAATGCTGCAAGCTCAGTACGTCAGCTACACAGGGGAATGTCAATGCAGGTAGAAGATAATTCCATGTTTAAGAGAAGCCAAAAATATATTTGACATTGACTTTATTATTTAAATGTTGGCAATTACTTCAATACATTTTTTTTTTTTAATCCTCACCCGAAGACATTTTTGCATTTTTCTTCAGATAGAGCAAGAGGGAGAAAGGGGGGAAGAGAGAGAGAGAGAGAGAGAAATATCGACACACACAACCCCAATTGGGGCCGGGGACAAACTATAACCGAGGTACGTGCCTTTAGCAGGAACCGAACCTGGGACTCTCTGGTCCGCAGGCCGATGCTCCAACCACTGAGCCCAACTAGCCAGGGCTCAATACGTTTTTCTTTTGTTAATCCTCACCTGAAGATATTTTATCCATTGATTTTTAGAGAGAGTAGAAGGGAGGGAGAGAAAGAGTGAAACATTGATGTGAGACAGACACATTGATTGGTTGCCTCCAGAATGGGCACTGACGGGTGGGTCCAGGGATCAAAACTGCAACCCAGGTACATGCCCTTGATCAGGAATCACGCCCTTTGGTCCAAAGGCCGACACTCTAACCACTGAGCAACACTGGCCAGGGCAATTCAATACATTTTAAAAGGCTTCCTACAAATTGAGACTCAGATCTGTGCCCATCCACCTTGTCAGTCCCTGCATCTTCCACTCCATCTCCTTTCTTGTGGTTTCTCATTTTGTCTCCAAAGCCTGCTGGATTTCTGGCACAAATCTGGTCTTCTTAAAAATGCTGGGTTAGGCCATGGAGGCAAAAACGGCTAGAAGCATGAGCAGATGGGTGTGTACATATACAGGTACACACACACGTACACACACATACCATGCTTGGGGAGTGATCTGTTTTCTGAAGCCAGCTGGACAGCATCCCTTCTGAGCCAACAGGGAAAGCAAGTCAACTGGGAGGTCCTCCAAGTTCTCCCAATTGCTTCTAAGGCCTGGAAGGGAGCCAGTACTTGGAGTTGTCTCTAGGATTTCCTGCCTGGGCTACAGTGGGGGAGACACCCTGGGAGCCTGTGGTCAGCGTGCCAGCTTCTGAGCGCCATGGTGGGATTCCACATCACAGGTTTCTCACTTGTAGCAGCAGATGGGTTGGGAGGCTTACCTTCCCACATCCAAAGTCCACCACACCCTGTTCCTCCTAAAACTCAGAAATAAGCCCCTGGTCCACGTTAGAATACATGCATTGTATATACTTGTTTAGTTATTTACCATTTGCTAAATGAAAGATTTAGGGGACAGGGGTGACTAAAACCTCAGGGCATCCCCATTTTCTCTACTTCGTCTTCTGCCCCCATCACTCAGCCAAAACCACCTCTTACAGGTTAAACAAAGCCTCCTGGGCACCAAACCCAGTGGATTTTCTTCTTTTCTTATTAAAAAACTTTCTTAACAATGAGTGCACCCATCATCACTAATCATTAGGGAAATACAAGTCAAAAGTACAATTAGATACCACCTCAGACCCATTAAGGCAGCTATTACCAAAAATAAACAAACAGAAAATAACAAATGTTGATGAGGATGTGGAGAAATTGGAACCCTTATTAGTGGGAATAGCATGGCGGTTCCTCAAAAACTTAATAATAGAATTGCATTTGATCCAGCAATCCTCTTCTGAGTATATACCCTCAAAGAACTAAGAGCAGCATCTCAGAGAAATATCTGTACACCCATGTTCATAGCAGTATCATTCGCAAGAGCTAAAACAGTGTGGAAGAAACCTGAGTGTCAATCAACAGATGACTGGACCAGCAAAATGTGATATATGCATGCACTGGAATATTACACAGCCTTAAAAAAGGAAGAAAATTCTGACATGTGCTACAACATGGATGAACCTTGAGGACATTGTACTAAATGACATAAGCCAGTCACAAAGAGACGAACACAGTGTGATTCTGTGAATATGAGGTACTTGGAGTAGTCAGACCCGTAGAGACAGAAAGTAGGTGGCGGCTGTGAGGGGCTGGAGGGGGAGAGAATGAGGAGGTGTTGTTTAATGGGTATAGACTTTCAGTCTCACAAGATGAAAAGAGTTATGAAGATGGATGGTGGTGATGACTGCACAACATTTTGGATGCACTTAATTCCCCGGAACCGCATACTTTAAAATGGCTAAGATGGTAAAGTTTATGTTGTGTGGATTTTACCACAATAAGAAAAATTGAAGAAAAAAAAAAGTCTTCACAATGAGCACACCCAGCATCCAGACCTTGATTTTTAAATACTGTTCTCTAATAAAAGAAACCAGGGCTCCTTGGAGAAATGGCTGATTCTAGGCTGGAGCAGGAAAAAAATTCAAAATGAGCCTGGAGCATCTTCTAGTACCAGAAAGTAAGGAAGTGCTCAAAAAAGCAAAAGGCTGGGGTGGGGGGCGGTGTGCGTCAAAGGACACAGGAACCAACTGAAAGCATTCTCAATGGCCAGAGCTGGGACAATTCAAACAACACAATACATAGTATATACAGGGTGGGGCAAAGGGGGGCTTACAGTTGTTTGTATGGAAAATAATACAATAATTAATAAATAATAATATAAAAATAAACTGCGTACTCACAACTGTAAACCTACTTTTGCCCCACCCTGTCTAAATTCGTATTGGATTATAACCTAAAGTATAAACTAAATGTCCATGAGTGCATAAAGATACAAATAAATGACGGAATAAATAAGGTGAAGGAAGAATTTACAAACGATATGTGTAAGTACTCCCCCTCCACGAGGTGAAGCCTAATCCCCGCTGCCCTGGGTGTGGGCTGAACCCAATGACTCACTTCTAAAGAACAGACTATGGAAAGGAAAAGCAGTACCTTTCCAGTGGGGACACCTGGCAGACACCACCTTAACCAAGTGACCCCGTTACCATCAGCAGGACATCCTGGGGACATCACGAATGCCCTGATATGAGGGGATGACAAGGACACTTCACCTCTGCGGTCTTCTCCCAAAACCTGTAAACCCAGACTAATCATAAGATAAACATCACACAAACCCAAATACAGAGACATTTGACAACCTCCTACAGATACAAGTACTCTTTAAAACTGTCAAGGTCATGTCCAGCTGGTGTGGCTCAGTGGTTGAGCGTCGACCCATGCACCAAGAGGTTGCTGGTTCGATTCCCGGTCAGGACACATGCCCATGTTGTGGGCCCAGTCCCCAAGGGGGGCATGCAGGAGGCGGCCAATCAATGTTCTCTCTCATTGATGTTTCCCTCTCTCTCTCCCTCTCCCTTCCTCTCTCTCTAAAATCAATTAAAAAAAATTTTTTTTAAATAAAACTGTCAAGGTCATGAAGAACAAGAAAAGGCTGAGAACCGGTCAGGAGACTAATAACTAAAAGCATCGTGGTACCCTGAATCGGATCTTGGAATGGAAAAAGGATGCACAGTGGAAAGACAAACCCTGGGGTTTGTAACGCACCGATGTTCATGTCTTAGCTTGGACAGATGCGCCATAGCCAACAGTTGTATAGGACGCTAGCATCAGGGGAAGGCAGGCGAAGGGTAAACGGGTACTCTCTGTGTTGTCCTTGCGACTTTTCCATATATCAAAAACTAAAGCCAAATGAAAAGTCTATTTAAAAAGCATTTCCTTCTGATTAGTAAAGGAACACATGTTTACTGTAGATAATTCACAATATAAACCAGTAAGAACCCAGCGGTTGCTTACCACGGCCTCTGTTAACATTCCAGTGCAACCCTCTTTCCTGTGCGCTTCTGGCCTGCCGGGCCTGTTCCTTCAGCATTCACGCATTTGGCGTGCGTCATTTTGTAGCTGCTTAATACCCCAGCAGTTAGTTGTGCTATACTTGACTTAGCTGCTCCCTGATGTTGACCAACTTTCAAAGGTTGCCTATGATCATTTTAACAGGTGCATCTGGGTCTGCATTGGGGACAGTTTTCTAATGACCAGAGTCTTAAGATATTCGTGAGTTGAAGGGTGTGGATATTTTTAAGGCTCTTGACACATTGCCAATTTGCTTTCCAAAATGTATACACACGTGGGTATGTATAAGCACATCTGGGTCACTGGTCTATTTAGAATGCCCACTTCCAAGGGGCTTTCTTTATTCTTCATCTGAATGTCCCCCTTCTTGCAACTCTTCCTGAGACCCCCTTGACATTGCCTCTCGCTGAGCTCTCTCTGTTCCCCCTGGAATCCTGCCCACCCCAGCATCACATCCCACCAGGAACCTCTCTTTCATTCTTGAGGATCACCCTGCACCAGCCCATCTGTTCCCGAGGCTTTAAATCTCTCCCACATCCCCAGGCACAGCCTCGCCCCTGAGCTCTAAGACCACATTTCCACGTGCCTTTCAGACACTCACACCTGGACACTTCTCAGGGCAATGATTCAAACTCCGCCTGTGAAAAAGAAATTAATCAACTTCTCCCTACATCTGTCTACCACCCTCTCTCTCCCCTCCTAGGGTGCAGCATCCCAAGCACCAGCTGCCCAAGCCTGGCGTCTTTGCTCCATCTGGTCTCCCACTTGCCCCTGACAACCCACACTCAAAGGATTCTGGCTCCAACCTCACGGATATTCCTCACTCCCCCGTCCTCATCCAGGCCCTCTGCATCTGGTGCTTGAAATTCTAACAGCCTGGTCTCCCCACCTCCCTCCAACTTCCTTCTCCTCCTCATGAAGGAATTATTTCTAAAGCCCCAATCTGGTCATTTCACATCCATACTTTAGGGATCCCTACTTACTTGCAGAAAAATTGACTTTTTAAAATCCTCTTTCAGGCAAAGTTGCCTCAAGGAGAGTCTCCACTGAATGCTAAGCGGTCTTTAACTCTTAAGATTTGCTGGCTGGCCCAGCCGGTGTGGCTCAGTGGTTGAGCATTGACCCATGCACCAAGAGGTCACTGGTTGGATTCCTGGTCAGGGCACATGCCCAGGCTGTGGGCCTGATCCCCAGTGGGGGGCATGCAGGAGGCGGCCAGTTGATGTTCTCTCTCATCTATGTTTCTATCTCTCTCTCTCCCTCTCCTTTCCTCTCTCTCTAAAATCAATAAAGAAAAATAAAATAAAATAAAGACTTGCTGGCTGATCTCCTTTTTGAAAAAAAGAAGAGATTTCAGACTATGTTACCTTGGACAGAGAATATTCCCTAACCAAACATCATTAACGATATTTTGTTCTGTTCAACACTGGGCAAAGCAGATTTCTGGTTAGTCATGCTATACATTTGTCTTTAAAATAAATTGACTTTTTTTTAAAGCACAATAATCTAACAGATTGAATTAATAATGGGAAAGGTAGTTCTTGGTTATGGCAAAAATTGAGGAGGTGTTATTTGCTACTCAAAGTGTGGTCCCTGGGCCGTCAGCATTAACTGGGAGCTTGATTCAGAATCTCAGGCTCCACCTCAGACCTAATGACTCAGAATTTGCATTTTAACAAGGTCTCCAGGTGATTGTCGCCTGCATATTAAACACTGAGAAGCACTGGTGTGTAAGAACATTTGGGGAACACTGACCTCAGGAAAAAAGTCAAAACTATTTGTCACTTGTGATCTGGCCTCATGACCCTTCTAGGTGGGCTCAGAGGCCTCTCCAAAAGTCTCTCCCTCCAGCTCCCTGCCTTTACCCAGGCTGTTCCTCTCTCCAGAAATCCCACCCTCTTCTGCCTCAACCTCCTCATCACTCAAGACTCAGCTGCAATAGGACTTCTTCTCTTGTTTGAGATGAATTTCATATAATATAAAATAAACAACTTCAAGTGAACAATTCGATGGCATTTAGCACATTTACAATGTTGTACAAGCACTACTGCAAAATAAAACCTTGTACCCACTAAACGGTTACTTCCAATGAATGCTTCTTTCCCTGGGAAACGTCAAACCATTATTAATATGGATTTGCCTATTACAGACATTTCATATACTGTAAATGGAACCATACAATATGTGACCTTTAGTGTCTGGCTTCTTTCCCTTAGCATAATGTCTTCAAGACTCATCTGCGTTGTAGCATGAATCAGCACTTCATTCCTTCTTTTTCGTTTGTTTTTTCTTCTTTTTGAGTGACATTGGTTAATAAGATTATATGGGTTTCCAGCGTACATTTCTGTGATACATGTTCTGTATATTGCATCACTCAAAGGCATTCATTCCTTTTTTATGGCTGAATAATATTCCATTGTGTGGCTAGACCACACCTTGTTTTCCCATGAACCCGTTGATGGACATTTGGATTGTTTCCACCTTTTGACTATTGTGATTAGTGCTGCTATGAACATCCGTGTGCTAGTTTTTGTTTGTCTTTGTTTTTAGTGCTCTTCCTTACATACCCAAGAGCAGAATTTCTAGGTCGCATAGTAATTCTGCATTTAACTTTTTGAAGTAATGTCACTTCTCCAATGAGCTTTCTTTTAACCCTTAGCTGCCTTCCTGCCCCATCCACAGAATTGTTCTTGCCTCCTTCTTCTCCCATATCAATCTCTAAAACTTCCCATCTAGCAAAGCTGAGTTTCAAACCTCGGACTACTGACTCCAAACCTAGTTCTTTGCACTGCCCCACACAGCTGACAGTCACCTCCACCACTGACTGACCTCATTGCATCAGTGAGGATGCTCAGGTTGGAAACTTGTTCTAGGCCCACAGCTCCCGACAGGTAGGCTGTGGACGCTCAGCTCCCGTGTCCAATCTCTGAACACCCGTCTTGTCTACACTGTGCTCCTAAACGGACAAGACGGCTTTATAAAATGCGGCCTCTTTCATTCCTGAGATGCTGACAACCTCACGATGCTCTGTCCGAGGTGTCATAGCCTGTCTCCTCTCCGGATCTGCAGTAAGGAACGAGTGCCAGGATATTTGGTTTGGGCACATTTATTTTGGATATATATTTTTTCTCTTCTATGATAGGAGGAAAGGGAGAAAACAACACTTTGTTTGTCTGCCTTTTCAAATTTTATGTCGCATAAGGAACCAGCAGAGCAGGGCACAGCAGGCCGGCGGCGCCAGCTCACGTGTAGCCCACCAGGCGCGGGATGCTGGGGAAGGTCCTGCGCAGGCTCATGCACTTCTCCTTGTCGATGCAGAGGGTGTTGGCCTTGATGGCCAGCTCGTGTTCCAGCCGGCACTTGGTCATCACCAGCAGCTGCAGCGTGTCCTGCGTCTCCCGCAGCCTTAGCTTGAGGGTCTGCAGCGTGTCGTCAATGGTGAACACCTCATTCACGAGCCTGGGGCGAGAGCAGAGGAGAAGGCACAGTTCACTCAGTTGTTCAACACAGATGCACCTCCTATGTGCCAGGAACTGAGCCAGGCATTGGGAGACTGCAGTAAGCCAGACAGGCAAGGCTCAGCTGGCAGGAAAGACAGGTGGAACAGGCAGGGAAGTAAATGCCTGACAGAGCTACCAAGGGTGATAAGCGAGAGGGAGAAACAGACAGGATATTTAGGAAAACAATCTGGCTACTGCTCAGTAAGTTAAATATAGACTTGCCATGACCCAGCAATTCCGCTCCTGAGTATCTCCCCACGAGAATTGAAAACAGATGCTCAAACAAATAACTTGTACACGAATGCTCATAGCAGCACTAATCACAGAAGTGAAAAGGTGGAAACAGCCCAAATGCCCATCAACAAATGAGTGGATAAACAAAGGTGGTCTGTCCATACAAGGGGTATTGTTCAGCCATAAAAAGGAATGAAGCACCACACATGTGACAACATGGATGGACCTTGAAGACATTACACTCAGTGAAAGAAACCATTTATATAAGATTATACGTTGTATGATTTCATTTATATGAAATGTCCAGAATAGGCAAATCTATAGAGACAGCGAGTAAATTAGTGGTTACCAAGGACTGAGGGGAGGAGGATGGGGGTGACCACCAAGGGCCCCACTTGTGGGGGGAAGGGACGATGAAACTGTGCTTTGGACTAGAGCACGTGCTGCTGGGAGGACTTGAGCTGACATCAGAGCGAGCTGCCCCGGCACACCCTTCTCTCCTTGGGGACCTCTAGACCTCTGCTGTCCAGCAAACTTTCTGTGGTGATGGAAATGTTCCGTTCTGTGCTTGCCAATACAGCAGCCCCCAGCCACGGACTGGTGACCACTTGAAATGTGGTTCGTGCAAATGAGGAACAATATTTTAAATTTTATTTCATTTGAATTCATTTAAATTCACATCTAAATGGGCATTCATTCTGGGGAGTGGGCATGGATGGGCCTGAGCGATCAGAGGGGTCAGGAGAAGAGGGGCCACCTGTAGGAAGATGAGGCGAAAAGAAGGCCCAGAGGGGGAGAAAGGGAATGTGGGCGAGGAAGGTCATGCACAGACGGTGCAAGCCAGCTTCTGGAGAAGGCGACAGCTCACGTCCCATCGTCCGCTCAGCTGCCAGCACACATACATTCACACACGTACTGCCCCCCCCCACACATGCACATAGCATGCACACACATGTACATACTACACACAGACACGGAGATACACAGAGACATATACACACACACGCACGCATACACGCACACGCGCGCACCCTGCCTGGGGCTCCTGAGCCAAACATGCCCCATTCATGCTCCCTACTACCCCTCAGTGGCACAGCTGGTGGATAAGGCAGGGAGCTTGTCCAGGAGCAGTAGGTCCTCCAGGACATCTGGTCACTCCCGACGCCTGTACTGTGCGAGCCCCTGGGGTGGACAGATGAGTTATCGGAGCCCCTGCCCCAGGAGGGGCTGGAGCCCAGCCTGAGCGACTAAGACATGAATGAGGTAGAGGAAGGATCAGGAGAACATCCCCCCACCCCTCCCCCAGGACCTGGACCCCTTCCAGCCCAGCAGGGTGGGACCCTGGCCACGCTGCACCCACTTCCAGGGCTGAACACCTTCCAGGCCAGAGGCAGGCTGAGCAGCAGGTAGCCAGGCCTGCACATTCACAGCAGGGGGTCACTCCCCCCGCCCCCAACACGCACACCCAGCTTGTGTTTCCCGGGGCGGGCGGGCGAGTATCTCAGGCAGTAACTGGGGCCGAGCAAACATCATCACAAGGAACCACCAGCGTGTTCTCTGAAAGTATTTTCCTCCCTCCCTTTAGTTCAGCTCCCTTCCCATCTCAGCTCAGGAGGAGGACATGCCGCTGTGTTGGGGGGGATGTGTTACACAGCGACAGAGAACTGATCCAGTGCCCCGGCGTGGAGGACACAGAACGCCACAGGGCAACCAGCCCGTGTGTGATGGTCCTTCTGCACCCGGCCAGCTTCACATTCCAAGCCCTACTCCGTGCTGAGAACCCTGCTCTGGGCCTGCGTCAGCACCTCTGCTGTGAGGAGCCCTTGGCCGACAGAAGCAGCCCTTCCTTAGCTAAGCAGGGAGCCGGTCCAGTGGTTCACAGGTGAGAACTGTGCAGACAGTGAGTGAGGTGTGAGCTGGGCGCCTCTTTCATGGCAGCCTGGATGGAGAAAGGTTAAAGCAGCCACGGGCCACATCTCTGCCTGGGACGGTGCCCCTCCTTAGCTCTGAGGGGAAAACTCGGGGTTCCCAGGGCACAGGGGGGATATAACACCATCCCTGGTTTAGGCAGTTGGGAAGGCTTCA
The DNA here is from genome assembly GCF_014108415.1 of Molossus molossus. Classification (NCBI taxonomy): domain Eukaryota; kingdom Metazoa; phylum Chordata; class Mammalia; order Chiroptera; family Molossidae; genus Molossus; species Molossus molossus. Next base: position 112,051,398 of record NW_023425366.1, on the reverse strand, counting down.
GTACAGAGGGCTGGACCTTCCTGGTGATGGGAGTTTTCAAGGGGACCCCCAGAACTCCAGAACCCCCTCCAGTGCCCTGTTGAGTTGTGAGACTAGGTGTTCTGATTGGTGGAGGGTCCCTTCTCAGATGCAGGCTTCCTGGGAGCCCCCAGCCCCATCCCCACTCACTTGAACTGCGGGGTGTCCCTGCACAGCTCCACATTGGGGCGCCGGGACCTGCACTCGAGCCTCGTCTGTGCCAACTTCAGCGGGCACTCCTTGGCCATGATGGACCTTTCCAGCAGCATGATGGTGTTCTCCGCCTGGAAGATCTCCTGCAGCGTCTGCAGGGACACGTCGGTGTCATGGAGGGAACGTGGCATCAACCAGTTCAGCATCCACTCAGGTGCTCGCACGACTCCTTCCCAACCTGAGGGGCAGGGACCTCGCTCTTCCCAACACGATCTCGGGACAGTAGCTTCAGCACCTCTCATTACCCAGGCCACTGTGAACGCCGGGAAGGGCAGGTGCCAAGGTTGGGTTTGTGTTCTGTCTCCATCATCCAGTGCAGTTAGCCCATTCATGTTCAGTGGGAGGAAGGCAAAGTAACAGGAGGGAGGGAGGCAGACTTTTAAGATTAATGTGGATAACCCCCAAATAATAGCTACTTTCTAAATCCACTTTAATCTGAATTAGTCTAGGTTGTTCTATACGTTGTTACAACCCAAGGTTTACCTTCCTAATAACTAAGTCAGTAAATAAACTAGAAAGAAAGGGGGTGGGGGAGGAGGGGGGAAGAGAGAGAGATTCAAAGTCTCTATTTATCTATAGAAATATTCCCCCCAGTAAAATTCCACCATTGTGCCCTATAACTGACCCAGTACCGATCCCAGGAAGGAACAGGAGGGAGCCAGCTGAGGACTGGAAATGTTCTTTATCTTAATCTAGGTGAAGGTTTCACAGATGTAAACATAGGGAGAAAAATCAGCATCAAAATTCATCTAGCCTTTTTAACACTTTATTGTAAGCTTGTTATACCTCAATAGAAAATAAAATCAGAAAAAGATCAACCACGAGAAAAGATTGGCAAAATGTTGATATGCGTGTTGGGTACATGGGAATCTTTTGTGTTATCTCTCTGCTTCTGTGTGTTTAAAATTTTTCATAATCAAAAATAAAAGACTGAGAGGATAAACAAAGAATGCAGCATAGCTCTGGCCAGTTTTGCTCAGCTGTTTGAGCATCTGCCCCACAGACCAGTGTCGCGGGTTCGATTCCGGTCAAGGGCACGTACCTGGGTTGCGGTTCCATCCCAGCCCTGGTCAGTGTTGTGCGGGAGGCAACCAGTCGGTGTGTCTCTCTCACACTGATGTTTCTCTCTCTCTCCCTCCCTCCCATTCTGTCTGAAAAATCAATGGAAAAGTGTCCTTGGATGAGGACTAAAAAAAAAAAAGAACACAACACAGTCCATTACTAGAAGGAACCTGATTTGCACTTGGCCGGCCGTAAGCACACCCAGAACTGACAGCACTAATGGACGGCACCTGCGATGACTGAAGATCCCTTCTCCTCCCACCATCACCAGTAGCCCTGGATCTGTGAGCAGTTCTCATTTTCTTTCTTTTTAAATTTTTAAAAAATTTTTTTTCTTTATTTGCCCTGGCCGGTTTGGCTCAGCGGTTAGAGCGTCGGCCTGCGGTCCTGAGAGACCCGGGTTCGGTTCCCGTGAGGGGCGCGTACCTCGGTTGCAGTTTGTCCCCGGCCCTGGTCTGTTGTGCGGGTGGCGGCCACTCGATGTGTCCCTTTCACGTCGATGTTTCTCTCTCTCTCTTCCTCTCTCTCCCTCCCACTCTACCTGAACACAAAAAATGGAAAAATGTCCTCGAATGAGGATAAAAAAAAAAAAATTTTTTTTCTTTATTTATTTTTAGAGAGAGAGGAAAGGAGAGAGAGAGAGAGAGAGAGAGAGAGATGGAAACATCGATGAGAGAGAACATCGATTGGCCGCCTCCTGCATGCCCCCCTCTGGGGATGGGGCCCACAACCTGGGCATGTACCCTGACCCGGAATAGAACCGGTAACCTCTTGGTGCATGGATCGACACTCAACCACTGAGCCACACTGGCTGGGCCTAGCAGTTCTAATTTTCATGTTCCTCTGCTAGGAGAAGGCTCCTACTGGGTGGGCTATGCCAACACCCCTCCCAGACTTGGCAGGGCCAAAGGCGAGGTTACATGTGCTCTGTCCCTGACAAGCCTAGAAGTGATTCCTGCCACGGTGCCCCCAACATCCTCCCCTCAGCTGTTTGCTTGCCTGTCACCCTCACTGGCAGGTAAGCTCCAAGAAGTCAGGGGCTTCGTTTCCCGCGTGCTGTATCCTGAGGGCCGGGAACGTGTTTGGTGCAGAGTGAAGGCTGCCCGTAAACTCCAGCTGCCCAGTTAAATGTACACTTCAGATCGACAACAAAGCAGCTTTTAGTATACGTCTCAACTACTGCGTGATCTGAAATTCGTTGAACTGAACATCCTGCATTTTTATCTGCTAAATCTGTCAACTCTACGCATAGTAGAAGCTCAATAAACACTGAATGAACAAAGGAATGAATGGATGAGTGACTCGTGGTGGGACCTGGAAGTCGGACTTTTTAGCCAGCTCCCCAATGGTCCCTATGCCCGCTAAGGTTTGGGAACCGTCTGTCTCAGACTTTGATATCAGGGAAAACTGCTTCCACACAAATATGCCAGTGCTCCTGAATGGGGTGGGGACTATAAGTACGAGACCTGTCCCCACCTTCAAGGAGTTTACAGGCATGTTGTTTTTCCTTTTTCGTGAGCTATGAAGTATTCACAAATCATAATAGGTCCTAGGATGACTGTTTGAGCTGGGTTGGGCTCCTATCCTATGGGCACCAAGAAATTGCTCAAAAGAATTTTTTCCAAAAAAATTAAAATATTGGCTTTCCTAGTAGCTAAAGAAAAATAAAAAAGCCTAGAAAGAGAGCATTTCACCACTTCAAGAGGACACAAGGATGCCCATTTCCTACTGGGTTGAGACATGGGCAGCAGTTATGGGAGGCAGGGGGCCTGCCCTGCCTCCTTCAGAGACCGCGGAGTAGGAAGCTGCCCCTCACCAGGTCCCCAGGGGGCCACTCAGAACCGGAGCAATGCTACTGTTAAATATATGTCCCCACAGAAATCTCCGCCCAGCACCTGAGCTGGCATGGAAACACTCCAGTGGGAACACCTTCCTCAGGAGACCTGCAGAACTTCAGAAACCTACCCTTCGGAAGGGAGCGTGTCCAAGAAATGCACAGCTCACGGAGCACCACCCAGCCTCGTACAGAAGAAATGCACAGCTCACGGAGCACCACCCAGCCTTGTACAGAAGAAATGCGCAGCTCAGAGAGCACCACCCAGCCTCGTACAGAAGAAATGCGCAGCTCAGAGAGCACCACCCAGCCTCGTACAGAAGAAATGCACAGCTCAGAGAGCACCACCCAGCCTAGTACAGAAGAAATGCACAGCTCAGAGAGCACCACCCAGCCTAGTACAGAAGAAATGCACAGCTCAGAGAGCACCACCCAGCCTAGTACAGAAGAAATGCGCAGCTCAGAGAGCACCACCCAGCCTCGTACAGAAGAAATGCGCAGCTCAGAGAGCACCACCCAGCCTCGTACAGAAGAAATGCACAGCTCAGAGAGCACCACCCAGCCTCGTACAGAAGAAATGCACAGCTCAGAGAGCACCACCCAGCCTCGTACAGAAGAAAAGCCAGACCCTAACGGTGAAAAGTGCTTCTCGGTACCACACTGCTCAGTGTGGAACAGTCCCTCACTCTGCCACCTAGATGTCCCTAGCTGGGGAGTGGGAGGGCTATTGCTGAGGTGGTGGGAGGACAGGCTGAGAGTTAGCTGCTGGTCTTACCGTCAGCCCTGCCCTGGCCCACGCCCCCTGAAGGCAGCTGCCAGTAAGGGCTGCCTCTCCGGGAACCTTCAGATGCCACAGCCAGTGCCCTGAGGCTGCTCTTCACTCGGTTTCTGTTGTTTGCTCCCTCCACCCCCTGGTTCCCAGCGCAAGGCGTGGCCGGCCTCACCAGGGTCTTCAGCTTTACAAAAGGCCTGTCTCTGGAGTCCAGGAGAAAAAATTGACAAGTCATTCATGTGCTCAGTCATCTCGTCATCCACTCATTCATTCATTTATGGACTCACTGATTCTCTCGTTGACTCAACAAACGCCCACCGAGCACCTACTCAGTGCCAAGCACTACTCTGGGCAGTGGACACAGCAGTGGACACAGCAGACCGAAACCCTGCCCGCGTGGCGCTGGCATTCCGCGGCTCGGGCATTCACGTGGCACCTCAGGCCACAAACATTTATTACCGCCGACAAGCACTTACCACAATTTCAACAGGGCTTTCTTTAGCATCGCAGAAGCTCGAGTTCCTTCCACCCCCCTTCCACACATAGTAGATGCCTTTAGTGTGCAGGACATTGTTGGAGGATGTGGCCACATCCCAAGCATCCAACATCTGTTCACTTCAGTTCGCAGGACTCCTGCACGGGCACAGCGGAGGGCCAGGGACACAGCGACACAATGAACGGGAGCTCCCAGAGAGCTGACTTTATCAGCTATTTTAAACCTGCTGAACGCTCCCAGATGGAAGTCCAGTGTGGTGCCCGTCTCGAGCGCCGCCTCTCCAAGCCCTCCGGCCCCAGAGAGAAGCTGTGGAACCAGGAGGCTCTGCAGAGAGCAGGTGCCAGCTGCACTCTGACAGCTCTACTCGGCTTCAGTGTGTGTATCTTTCTACTTAGGGCAAGTGCTATCGGCTTTCCATTGATACAAGTGATATAAACACATTTTGAATGAAGGTGTGACTCGATTTAAATAGAAATCTAAAGCTAAAAGCCCAGGCGGTACAAGGATATGGCAAAATTGGGAATGTGGCCCAGGAGTGGCCGAATTTGGGAACCCCCACATCACACTGTCTCCCAGGGGCTTCAGGTCCTGAGTTAGATACAGCAGGTGAGAGAGTCGGGGGAACCACCATGGAGTCCCTGGCCGCCCTTCTCCTTCTCAGGGCAGCGCCTGGTGGGGTGTGTGTGTGTGTTGGGGTTGGGGGACTGGAACCAACTGTTGCTTGTTTCTCCATGACACCACCCTGGCCCCCGGTGGCATTTCCTGAGCAGGCCTGCCTGTGGCTTTTCCAGAACAGTGGGGGTTTCCCAGAATTGGTGGCTTTAGAACCAATCAATGACTCACATCCAAGGCAAATCTGCCCAGGTGGGTGTGTACTCTGCCAAAATTGTTCCCTGTAACCTCTTCTGGCCTCTCTCACTCACAGCCAGGGTCCTCTTCATTAGGAGGGAGAAAAAAGCCCCCCCCCCACACACACACACACGCTGTCCTGGGGGCAGCCCCTGACACCCAACCCAGTCCTGCCAGCCTGTACCTCCAGAAGCCCCAAGTGTGGTACCTCCAGAATTTGAGGAATGCAACCCGAAGGGCCGAGAGACAGAGAGGAGTGGGCTGACCAGGGGCAAGGGCTGCAGACAGAGCAGCCTTGACCCTAATGCCCAGGAGGAAGCCAAGGATCTGCTTGGTGCCAGCCAGGCCCACTGGGCTCTGAGCTCCAGGTCAGCCTGGTCCCTGCACCTCAAACTCCATGATGTTCCCCGAGTACATGCTGGAGGGTATCTTCCCCCAGGGCCGCTGGGAACTGTCATTTTTAATTGACCAATCAGTAGGTATTCACTGGCTCCCTGGGTGTCTGGTTAAGACAAGAGGACAGATGTTGGCATTACACTTCCTGGATCTATCCAAATCCAACACATCCGAGTTGGGCAATCTTAGGCAGGTGTCTAAAGTTCTCTGAGCTTTTCCAGCAAATCAGTAAAACAGGGATCATAATCGTCATTCCCTGTCCTTGGAGTGGAGAGTGGGCCGTTAGCTCCAGGCCCGAGAGAAGGAGCCGTGGAAACCGCAGTGTGTAAACCTGCGCACAGCTGGAAGCAGTGGTGTTCAAAAAGCAGGTGTGTGCATGCTGGGTGGCAAGTTTCTCCCACAGACAGCCTGGAAAGTGCCGCAAGAAAGCCCTATGCCCCTTCCCCTACCTTCCCTTGACCAGTGAGAGTGACCTTGCATCCGTCCTCCCTCTCTGCCCCTGCCCTTCAGTCCCAGAGTTCTGAACGTCTGCCCTGAGCCCCAGAAGCCACCTCGGGGGGGTTAACCTTTCTGTTCTCACAAAGCCAAAGAGCCAGGGAAAATGCTCCTTGGGCAGGGCTCAGCCTGGCTCACCAAAGCCGCGGGGCGGGGCGGGGCCGCTGGGGGATTGGCCCAGGGGGTCACCCCATGGGAGGAGTCTCCGCAGCTTTGGAGGAGCAGGAACTCAGCTGGGAGTGGAGTTCCCACCTCACTTCGCTCCCCAGGCTTTATCGCCTTGTTCTGCCTGCCGTAGGCTGCCTGCCGGTCAAGGCTGGGAGACCCGGGAGGGGGAATCCTACACCTCCCACTGGCCTTGGGGGGGGGGGCACTTCAGTTGACTGAGCCCCTCTAGAGTCACAAAGCTCTAGGTTCAAATTCCAGCTCCTCCTCTTCTCTGCTGAGCGACCTTGAATGGGTCTCACCTTCCCTGTGCCTCCTTCCTGAACTCAACATCGACTGAGCCCCTTACTCAGGAGCCTGCCTCTCTGCGGACAGACATCGTGAGGAGCGTTTGTTCTCTTGCGGGTAAAACCGCCTAATAACAACCCCCCACAGGGCTGCCGTGAGGAGTAAACGAGATAATGTGTGGCAAGTGCTTGGTCTAGTGCCTGGCATGTGCCATGGACTGTCCTGCATCCTACTCTACCCCCATTCTGCAGTGTTTAGACTGTTAGATTCTTCCTTTGGGATCACTGCTGTTTTTTTCAGTGGAAGACAATAGGAAACTCGGATTCATTTAATGGAATTTGTCTTTGCAGGCAAGTTAAACCCCCTCAGCCCTCAAGTCCAGGGCTTGGGCTTACCCTCCATCAACCCACTTATTTGGGTGTTAGGGGTCAAGGCAGGGGTCTCCTTACAATGGGGGAAGAACATCCTCCTTGTGGCAGGCCACCCCCCTCCTCCAATCAGTTATTTTGTTAACCAATCCCCCTCCAGGCAGATTCCCAGCGAAGGGGCCTCCACACAGGGTGCCTTGGAGGTAGAAGCCCTGGGCAGGAAGTCAGGAGACCGGGTTCCCATCCAAGCCCTAACACAAACCAGCTGTGGCTGCGCAGCCCGCTTTCTTCTCTGGCTGGGGATCCTGGATGGGGTGAAGTGCCCTATACCTGCTCCGGTCCACCATCAACCCCGCCCCACAGAGATCAGCCTGAGACCCGTCAGGTATGGGGTGTGTGTGCACATGCACGTAGGTCTCCAAGTCAAGCCCCTTCGGACGGCTGGCAGAGCATCGCGAAGGGGTGCTGCACAGCGGACACAATTTTCTATAGGGTCTGGGCGGTAGATAGTTCAGGCTTTATGAACCATATGTCTCACAACTACTCAACTTGGCCATTGTAGTACAAAAGCAGCCATACTGGGGTGGAGGGGATCATCTGTGTTCCAGTAAAACTTTATAAAAACAGGTGTGGAGGGGCATTTGGCCCTGGGGCAGGTAGTTTGAGACCACTGCTGTAGCCCATCACGGAGGAAGAAGCTCCCTTAAGTTTCTTCCCTTAAGCACCCATCTCATACAAGGCAAATTAGGCTGCACCTTGCCCATGGACCGACATCGTGGGACTCTGAGCCTCTGTGGGAAATGCAGAATCTCGGGCCGCACCCCAGCCAGACCAGCCAACAAAATCTGCATTTTAAGATTGAAAATGATGAGCCCTGGACAGTTTTGCTCAGCAGTTAGAGCATCGGCCCCGGGACCAAAGTGTTGTGGGTTCGATTCCAGTAAAGGGCACGTACCTCCATTGTAGTTCAGTCCCCAGCCCTGGTTAGGGTCGTGCAGGAGGCAACCAGTCTCTCTCACATCAACGTTTCTCTCTCCCTCCCTCCCACTTTGTCTGAAGATAAATGGAAAAATATCCTCCTTGGGTGAGGATTAAAAAAGAGAAAGAATTAAAATGATGATCATATGCACATTAAAGTTTTAAGGCAAAGAAGGGCATGACGATTTGTAGTTTGAGACAGATCTCTCTGGCTGTCGTTTGGGGAGTGGACAGAGGGGACAGAGACAGCAGGAGGCAGTGAGAACCGAGAGGCAGAAGGGCCCACACCAGAGCAGGGTGGAGAGTAGCAGAGGAACAAGATCACAGGAGTATGCCACCGGCAAAATGAAGAGCACCTGTCACCCATGAGTGTGTCCTGTCAGGAGAGGTCGGATTTCACGACTTTCAGCGGCTCAGCCCCTGAATCAGGAGGAGCCTCCTAGAAGAAAGGCGTGGGAGCCACCTCACCTCTTCTAGCCTCAGTTTCTCATCTGTGTTATGGAGATAATAACAGTCTCTGCCTCAGTGGGTGATTGTGAGGATTGATTAGGTTCCTGTGTTTAGCACTGTGGCCGGCACACATAGGTCTAGGTTTCTCAATCTCAGTATTTTCTGTCCATCCATCTATCCACCCATCTTTCTATCTTTTACCTTTCTTTCTTTCTTTTTTTTAAATCAAACCTTATCACCAAGAGACCAGGGCTTCTCAACCTTGGCACTACTGACATTTTGGACCAGATAATTCTCCATTGTGGGGGTTGTCCTGCAGGAATTTTAGCAGCATCCCTGGACTCTATACAGTAGATACTAGTAATACCCCAGCAACAACACTCTAGACATTGTCACGTCTTCCCTGGGGTGCAAAATGATCCCAATTCAAGAACCACGAATCTGGATGTTCCCTGTCTATTGTCACTGGGCAGAGCTGGAGGGGGTGCGGTGACGTTCACAGTAACTTACAGCATGAATTCTGAAGCGACACACCTAGGTTCAAATCCTAGGCTCTGCCATTTACGAGCTGGGGCAGTAGGAGAGTTCACTCGAGGCAAATCCCTTGTCCTCAGTTTCCTTGTCTGTAAAATGGGGCTAATAATGGCCCCTTCTTCATAAGGTTGTAGGAGGGAAAGGAGTTAACAAAGAAACGCACTTGGAACTCTGGCTGCACATAGTAAGGTTAATATGTCTTTTATTGGTATGGGGGTATTTTTCTCTTCTTTCTCTTTCCACTCGCAGAGGATGGCAAACTAGACCGTGACCATCCACCCTCAGCCCTCGTTGGGGACCAGCTGAGGGCAAACGCAGCCCCTGGTGTGGGGAAAGGGTGAGGTCTGCACTGGAAATGGTCTCTGGCCACGTCAGGGTGTGAAAGGCAATTGCCAGGTCTGCCCCGGATGAAACCAAGCTCGGCTCAGCAGAAAAGTGCGCCGATATTCCTGGCTGGACTAGAAATCCACCCAAAAAAAGCCTTTGAGAGGGGAGATGTGTTTGGCTGGGTTGTTTGCCATGTAAAACTATCTGCCTGCGTCTTGTCTTGTGACAGCAGCGAAAGTCTCTAAGGCCAGGAAATTATTTTTGATGTGGAGGGGAAAAATGGATTTAGCAGTTCCAGCCAGCAGTTGGTTTCTGGATGCTTTGTGCAACCTTGCAAATTTATTGTTTTCCAAATTGCGTGAAGCCAAGGAGTTTCCAAGGAGATGCCTGGCTCAGCGCAGCGTCACCAGCTCAGGAAGTGAGAAGGCAGCTTGGAATCTTTTCTCTGGTCAAATGGTGGAAGGTTTTCAAGTGCAACCAAGCCCGGGAACAAGGAGAATGAGGAGGAGAGGGGTGCATTGGAGGGACCTCACCTAGAATTCAGTCCCACTCAGTGAGCACTCTTGACTTTGGGGGCCACACCTTCTTTGGGGCTGCCCTGTGCCTTGTAGTGTTTAGCAGCATCCCTGGCCTCTACCCACTATCTGTAGCACTACCCCCTCCCCCACCACCACCACCACCGAGCTGTGACAACCAAAATGTCTCAAATGCCACTGAGGAGTAAATTCACCCTGAGTGAGGACTCCTCTGGAAGACAGATGCTGCATAAGCCCTTCTCCCAGCTGTTTCTGTCTTAGAAGGGGCCAGCTGCCTCTAAACAGTGCAGGCCAGTACAAATCTCAGCTGCTTAGAGGCTGCCTGGGGTTAGGGGTCCTGAAAATCCTGGAGGGGGCTAGAAACGGGTGGGAGCTCCGTGCTGGATAAGAGATAACACGTGTATGAGCCTGTGAAAATTCATGGTAATCCACTATCGGGCCTTGGAGGGTCTCCTTCTTAACACATCACAATTGTAAACTGTGCATCTACTTATGTTTTAAAACCAGCCTTGGTCACTAAAACATAACCCCCCTGAGGGCAGACACTCTTGTCCCATTGATGTACTAAGTAAATACCTGCTTCGGGGCAGGAGGGAGGAGATTAACAAGCATCTGTTGCATGGCTCCACCTGGGAGACACACCTGGTGGACTGGTTAAAACTCAGATGGCTGGGCCCAGAGCTTCTTTTTATTTTCTTTTTAATCCTCACCCGAGGATATTTTCCATTTATCTTCAGATAGAGTGGGGTGGTGTGAGGGAGGGAGATCAATGTGAGAGAGACACATCGATTGGTTGCCTCCTGCATGACCCCAACCAGGGCCAGGGACAGAACCGCAACCGAGTGCGTGCCCTTGATCGGAATCGAACCCCAGACTCTTTGGTCCACAGGCTGACGCTCTAACCACTGAGACAAACCGGCCAGGGCCAGGGTTTCTGATTCAGCAGGTCTGGGATGAAGCTTGAGAATTTGCATTTCTAACAAGTCCCCAGGCGACCCTGCCCGTTACTGGTCCAAGGACCACTCAGCATGAGAGAACCACTAGTCTGAACTCTGGACCTCTGGCTCTCACTCTTGGCTGGCAGAGTTCAAAGGTTGGATGCCCAGGCCACACCCCAGCCAATGAAATCAGAATCCCTAGAGACCGTGCTGTGCCGCCAAGCCTCAGACCTGCTCAGCTGTAGCTTCTCACAATCCTTACAGCCGGTGGGAGCATTCCTCCCTCACAGATGCAGAAACTAGGATCCAGAGCTTTTTCAGCATCCCTTAGCCGTACCAAAATCCAACCCTGCTCTTCTGCTTCCCGACTCCCTGATCTTTCAGTCATTTTGTTTGGACTCCCCTTGCCCCGCCCCCACTTCAGCAGGTTATAAATCAGACCATGGTTTTTTACCATCTTTAAAGCTAATATTCATCGGGCACTTACAAGGTGACTGTGGCTGCTGCCCTTATTCTGACAGCAAGTATTGGTCTATCATTATTACTCCCATTTGAAAGAGGGGGAAACTGAGGCACAGAGGTGGGGCAACCTGACCTTGGCCAGGTAGCCAGGAAGTGCTAGAGCCAGAAGTGAACCCAGCAGTCTGCACTGCAGTGTGGGGCTCCGGGATGGGGGTGGAGAAGGTGGAGAGGAAAGGGGAATCTGGAGCAGGATGAGGCAGCGCGGGCGGAAGCCGGGAGAGTAGGCAAGGCTGGGCAGCAGGTCCCACGCAGACAAGCAACCGAGGCCCCAAAGGCGGACTAGTCACTTAGATGAAGTCAGAAGACTGCTGGGACATACCTACACGCAGGAGATGCTCAGGCAACCCTCTGCCTTGTCCAGGCTGCGTCTTAGATTCTTCTTGTCTCCGCAATAACCAATTCCAATGATTGTCCCGCCCAGGGCGTCCAGCCAAAGCATGTGATGGGTTAATGAAAACTGTAGAGCGCCGTAGGAAGAGGGAAGTAATAGCTTCCTTGAGTCTCAGTGGTGTACACAAAATGAGCTCAATTCAGCCTCATGTGTACTGCCCCCCACTCCCACCTGTGCCATGCTGACCCTTGCTCCTTCTCCCACCCCTCCTGTCTGGTCCCTCTGACTTCCTGCATGTTTTGGCTGCCTTCCCAGCTCTGGCCCTTGGCTCCGTTTCCCTGAGCCCAGCAGCTCCTCTCCCATTTGGCACAGGGTCACTGTGGGCAGACAGTGGTGATGCGCCACACTCCTCTGAGCTCTCCTGAACACCCTCATGCTGGGTGTCCCCACCCACATACTGCCCAGGTACCCCGATGAGACCTGAGCCCATGCGACACTGGAGAGCCTTTGATTCCTCCGGGCACTCAGGTGAGCATCAGGCGGAGACCTACCCCATAAGTCCCCGGGGCTTTTTCTGAGAGTTAACTTGCCAAACCCACATACCATCTATACACTTACTTAATATTTTTCTTCAAATCAACTCCTTTTTCAGCCTTTGACAAATGTATTTGAAATGGAATGTTTATATGGAAGTGGCTAGTCTCCCTTGCCTTTAATAGAGTCCCATAACAATAGACAAAATGGGGAAAAGAAGTTTATTCTAAGTAGGTTCTGTTGTCTTTCAAAGTCTCAGGGCCTGCCTGGGGCTTGATGCCTTGCTGTTAGAAAGGAAGATGCAAATGAAAGAGAGTGGTAATCGACCAATTGGATCAGTCAGTCTTGGTCCTGGACACTGTCTGAAGGAAAACGTCTTAAGAGAACTTTCTCACAAGATACAGTGGTGTTAAGGCCTGGCCCCTGCCCTTCCTCACCAGACTGCCCACAGGGGCACAGGGGCTCCACTTCCCCTCGGCTGAGCCAGCGTTAGAAACGAGCCAGTCAGTAGCTTGGCTGTGGCACGGGTGCTGGAAGGGATCCGGCTGCTTGCAAAGCACAAAAGCATTTCCCACTGCACAATGGGATCCAGACCTCCTTGGACAAATAGAGGGGCTGGCAGCAGGCACTGGGGCCCCCTGATGGCGCAGGCCGGCCTCGGGCCCTCGCCCTCAGACACCACACCGTCCTGCCCGGGCCCCGCCTCCCAGGGCAGGCTCGATTCTGCTGGTGTTAATGACCACTTGGAAGTCAAAACCCCAAAGAAACTTCAGCGTAAGAGCAAAGCCTTTCAAGGTTAAAACTCATAGCGCCTCTGTGTTCTGTGAGACTCTTCCCCTGCCTGGCTGCTAGCACACCTCCGCTCTCCTGCGTTCCCGCGGATGCGCAGAGCAGAACGGCCCGCGCGCGAGCCTGCTGGAACCAGGCGAGGTGCAGAGGAGTGGGCTGCGGGGGAGGTGGGGGCGACTGAGGCACGCTGGAGAGCCGGGGCCCTGGCCACAGAGATGCAGTGGCCACTCCCCGCTTCCTGCTGCTCCCCTGCAGCACGGTAGGCTCGGAGCTGCGGGAGCCCAGGCTGGTGCGAGGTAGCTGATCCATGTTTCTCTCTCCTCTCTCTCTCTCTCAACTCAATTAAAAAAAAAAAAAAGTTGCTAGAGCTACCGATTTTTCAAGAGATTCTGGAACTCTGTACGCAAATGTTCATAGCAGCCCCAAACTGGCAACAGCCCTCGTGTCTATCAGCGGGTGAAAGGAGAGACAAGGGTGGTATGTGGGCACCAGGCATACTAGGACATATCCATACAATGCACACTCCTGGGCAATAAGGCGCAAACTAGGAATCCCACTGTGCTCAGTGAAGGACGACAAAGTTTTTAAAAGTGCATAGGATATTTCTCCCTTTACATAAAATTCTAGAAAATACAAGCCAGCCTATAGTGACAGTCGATCAGGGCTGTGTGGGAATGGGGAGGGGGGTGGACAGGAGGGAGGGGTTACAGAGGGACACAAAGAAGCCTTTCCTTTGTTCACGGCTTTGATTGAGGTGGCGACCTCATGACAAAAAATGTCAAAACTCCTCAAACTGCACACTCGAAATAAATACACACATCCAGTTATGGGTCACGTAGAAATAAAGCTGTTAAGAGAAAAATGTGAGGAGCCGAATAATACGGGGACTCCTCTTACCCTCTGATTAAACCGCTCCGTCAACCTGGCCCGGGAAGTCACCGCGCAGCGTGCATTTCGCGAGGCGCTCCAGTCGCCCAGGTGAGCGGTGCTGAGAAATCCTCGTCACCACAGTGGTGCAGACCGGCCTGGCCACGGAAGATGGGGACCCACAGACATCACCCAGAGAGAGCCTGTTGTCTGCACTCTCCAGCTAAACTCTCAAGGTTTTCTGAAGAATCTAAAGTCATTGAATTTTTTTTCTCGGTAAATCTACTTGGCCTACTCAAGGATCGAACGCCCTCGTATCAAACGGCCAGCTAATCGGTTGGCAGCATCAAAAGCAAACAGAGCAGTTAGGAGACCACAGCAAGAATCCGGGCAAGAGGTGGTGGAGGCCCAGGCGGGGGCGGGGCAGAGGAGCGAGTGAGAAGTGATGACATTCTGAGAGTAGAACCAGTCACATTTGCTGATGGAATGGATGCAGAATGGGAGATGGAGCGGCATCTACGTGGACTCCAAGGTTTGGGAATGAGCACCTGGAAGTCCCTGGAAGCCCCTGGGATCTCCTGGAAGCATCTGGAAGTCAGAGCCACTGACTGAGGTGAGAGGGCTCCAAGTGGGGCGGTGGAGGGTGAAAGCCAGCTCCTCCTGTTGGCTGCCTGTGACTACAGAGCCTACAGAGCCTACAGAGCCTACAGAGCCTGTGGGGAGCTGTCGAGAGGAAGCAGAGAAATCCAGCTCATGTGATACTCTGACAACCTGATCCAGGCTGCACTCCTGGCTTATCCTGACCAGCCCTCCCCCCCTCCCCAGCTAATCACGGCATTTGCTCCAACCACGTTAACAACCAAGATGGGAAAATGAGATTTGACTCAAGGGCACACATTGCGCAGGGTGGGCAGGAACCCCAGAGGGGCGTCAGCATCTGCACAAATTGGGCACCATCTGCCTGATGGGGAGGCTGGTCTGACCCCGTGCGGGAGGAATGACTGGCTCGGCTTGGAAGCTTGGAAGCAAAATGCAATTAGAGAAAATCTGATGAGAATTAGATGACCCAGGCTTGCCTTTTGGAAGGATTTGGTTCTCCTGATATTCCGAGTCTGGAAGGGAGCAAGAAAGAGGGAGGAGGAGGGTGAGGGAGGGAGAGAAGGGAAGGGGACAGCTGGTTACCCAGATGTTCCTCAAAGCCAAAGCACTCTACAACCTACAGTCTGGCTGCTTCCTACCACCCAGCTCAAATGCAGGTTCCCAGGCCCAGGCCCAGACCTGCTCAAAGAATCTGCATTTTGATGTAACCCCTAGGTGGTACTGGCGATTACTGCACACAGTAATGTTTGAGACACTCAGCCCTACAGCTTTTTCTAAGCGTCAAGCTTTCACCGACCATCCTTAACATTTTTGCCATATCCCCTCTCACCACTAGTAACATGATTAACAATCTTTTCTTCAAATAAATTCATTTTTTTAAAAGCTTTAAATGTCTTTATTTAAAAGTAACACTTTATATCACTACCATCAATGGACAATCAGCATCATTTGCCATAAGTGGAAATCACCATAAAAATGCATGAAACAGCCCCTTTCAGTGTGGCTCAATGGTTGAGCGTCGACCCATGCACCAAGAGGTCACAGGTTCAATTCCTGGTCGGGGCACATGCCCAGGTTGTGGGCCTGATCCCCAGTGGGGGCATGTAGGAGGTGGCCAATTGATGTTCTCTCTCATCGATGTTTCTATCTCTCTCTCCCTTCCTCTCTAAAATTAATAATGAAAAAAAATGTTTTTAATGCATGAAACAAGATGGAAGTAAAACCATGTTGTTTCAACTCTGGCTGGATACCGCTGCCTGCCCAAGGTTCTTTTTTTTTTTTTTTTTTTTATCCTCACCAGAGGACATTTTTCCATTTTTTTACTCAGATAGAGCGGGAAGGACAGAGAGGAAGAGAGAGAAACATCGATGTGAAAGGGACACATCAAGTGGCCGCCACCCACACGACCCAACCAGGGCCGGGGACAAACTGCAGCCAAGGTACATGTCCTTAGTGGGAACCGAACCCGGGTCTCTATGGACCGCAGGCTGACGCTCTAACCGCTGAGCCAAACCGGCCAGGGCGTGCCCAAGGTTCTTAACCTGAGGTCCACACTCTGTTCCCAAGGGAAATCAGCTGGTGGTAAAGAGGGCAGGGAGACATTCCAGCATCCGATCAAGACCTTCCTCTTGAGATCATCACAGGGAATGACAAAAGATTGAAGGGATAACTTTCTCCTGTGTGTCAATGATATTAATGTGTGATATATCACAATGATACAATGTGTCCATGTAACATACCTGCTATCCTTTCCCCCCTCAGAATCCAGCTCCTACAACTTCAGAATAAATGCTGTTCTACGGCAGTGTCCCTACGCCCTTATCTCCTCCAAAGTCCTTGCATCTTTCCCCCACTCCGAGTCCTTCCTCTGAAAGGCACATTCAACGGGGTAACTAGATGCAAATGGGGTCTTATGCTAATATGGAGATCCTCCAGGACCCTGGCTCTCAGGAGGGATCAGTTCTCAAAGGCAGCCTCCTACTTGGTGATCAGCTGCTTCCGCCCAGAGACGTCACCAGCCTCTCTTCTAGCAGTGGTCAACATGACCAAGAGATACCCCAAAGTGCAAGGACAAAGTACAAGGATGAGGACCCACGACAAGTTGTAAGGTTTGGGGTGTGGCCTTGGGGATGGAATCCCAGGATCACAGTGAACAGCTAAGGCTGTCTATGCACCCCCAGACCACTGGGGGATTCAATGTCTGCATGGGATGCTGTGTAGACCTGGTCTTTCAAAGTGGATCCTCATGACCACTTGGGCAATAATTTAATTCCTTTGAAGCACAGGTGAGGATGGGGGTCTCTTGCCAAGGGGAATCAAGCCAAGCTCAACAATGAACAGTTACAATTTTAAAGGGAGCGTTTCAAATCCTCCAGCTGATGCAAACTGTTGAAAGGTGAAATGGTTGTTATATATTTATCTTCATTACATCAGACTCCTTCTTGTACTATCTTAGAAAAGCCAAAGGCAAGTCCTTGGTCAGGCAGTGCTTTAGGAGTGTCGTGTGGGGTTTGGTGCATTTCAAATGGGTACTGGCTTATTTTCAAAGCAGCTGGGGATTATATAACAACTATTAATAAAAATTCATGTGGTTGCAAAATGTCTCTGATCAGCAGTGATGAGGCTATTAGTAATAATCCAAAACCTCTCTGAAGAAATTTGGAAAAAGAAAAAGATCCTTTTTTTTCCCATTGATAATAATAGTAATACTTGTTACCTTTAAAAAAATATTTTTGTCTTTATTGATTTTAGAGAGAAAGGAATGGAGAGGGAGAGAGAGATAGAAACATCAATGAGAGAGAACATCGATTGGCCGCCTCCTGCATGACCCCTACTGGGGATTCAGCCCACAACCTGGGCATGTGCCCTGACCGGGAATCGAACCGGCAACCTCTTGGTGCATGGGTTGACGCTCAACCACTGAGCCGCACTGGCCGGGCATACTTGTTACTTTTTTATTGAGTGTTTACCATGTGCCAAGTACTGTTCTATAAGCTCCACAGAGATCCACTCATTATTCCCCACAATAATGACATCTGGTGGGAATTCTTACTCTGTTTCACAGTTGAGCCACCAAGACCCACCAAAGGAGCCTTCCCAAGCCATCCCCAGGCCTCAGACTTCATGCCATAACATGACAAGGAAACGGATTAGATCCACCACATGAAATGCTCATAAGAAGAAAACACTTGCGCAACAGCTGAAAGGTGGAAGCAGTCCAAGTGTCCGTCGATGGATGGATAAATACACAAACTGTGGTCTATACATTCAGTGGACACTATTAGTATTCAGCCTTACAAAAAGGAAATGCTGACACAGAATACAACATGAGTGACACGCGAAAACACTGTACTAAGTGAAAAAAGCCAGTCACAAAAGGACAGATACGGCATGACGCCACTTAAATGAAGTACCTAGAGTGATCAGATTCATGGAGACAGAAAGAGAAAGTTGGTTGCCAGGGACTGGGGAAGGAGGAATGGGGACTATCGTTTAAAATAAAGCATATTTTAAAAAACGAATAAATAAAATAAAAGGCATAGTGCTGAAACACAGAGTTCTTTCAGTTGGGGAAGATGAATAAAAGTTGTGGAGATGGATGGTGGTGATGGGTGCACATGTGAAGGAACTTAACATACTGAACTGGACTCTTAAGAATGGCTGCGATGGACTAAACGTTTGTCTCCCCAAATTCACACATTGCAACCTAATCCCCATTGTCATAGTACTAAGAGGTGGGGTCATTGAGGGGTGAGTAGTCCTCAGTAGACTTATGAATGGGATCAGTGACCTTATGAGAGACACCCCTCGGAGTGCCCTGCCTGTGAGGGTGCAGGAGGAAGACAAGTCTGTGAACCAAGAAGCAGGTGTTCGCCAGACTCCAAATCAGCCGGCACCTCGATCCTGCACTTCCCAGCCTTCATCACTGCGAGAAACAAATTTCTGTTGTTTATAAGCCACCAGGTGGATAGTCTTTTTGTTGTAGTAGCCCAATGGGCTAGGACAATGGTAATTTTTTATGTGTGTTTCACCACAATATAAAAATGATTTTTTTTCCCTACAAAAAAGAGAAAGACAGAACTGGGATGTTTGAAATTAAAAACATTCACTCATTCATGCATCATACTTTTTAAAATATCCGTTTAAAACTCGTCATTGCAATTCCTTTCATTCCTCGCACAACGATCTAAAGGGTCTACGGTGTGCCAGGCAGTGGGCTAAGCGCTGGGCACCGCGTCCAGCAGGCTCTCTAAATTCACGTGGAGCAGGGAGGGCAAATTCCACGCAGAGAAGATTCCCCAGGGGCGTGACACAGCATGACACACCAGAACAAGGGAGCAG
Source organism: Molossus molossus (assembly GCF_014108415.1). NCBI lineage: Eukaryota > Metazoa > Chordata > Mammalia > Chiroptera > Molossidae > Molossus > Molossus molossus. The sequence goes on along the minus strand of NW_023425366.1, from coordinate 112,032,695 downwards.
GGAGGGGGCAATCGTGTGGGAGGGGCAGGAGATATGACAGTAAGACAGTCCCTCCTAGTCCGCAGATTCAAAAAGCACCCCACCCCTTAAGAGGTCACCAGTTTGTTTCCTGGTCAGGGCACATGCCCAGATTGTGGGCCAACTCCCCAGAGGAGGACATGCAGGAGGCAGCCAGTCGAAGTTCTCTCTCATCGATGTTTCTATCTCTCTCTCCCTCTCCCTTCCTCTCTTTCTAAAAATAATAAAATTTCAAAAGCACCCCACCCCTCAACACAGGGTCCTGATGCTGCTGAAGCTGTGAATGTCAAAAGGTCACATTTTCAAAGATGCTGATGTGAGCAGAGTAGACCTGCTCAGACTTGGTACCTGGGGCTCAGATATCCACCCCGGGCCCCGGGGGCCATCAGCAGCCTTTGGGTGCTGTGGTGACAGCCATGCCAAGCTCCAAGCTCCCACATCCAGAGAGCAAGGAAGATTTACCATGAGATGCTCGAGGAAGCTCACAGCCCTGGCCCGCTCTGGGCTGGACACACTCATGGACTGCGGGACAGGTGGGACCATTTCAGCAGCAGCGGCAGGTGGACAGCTTGGCCAGATGCTGACGAGGCCACGGCGGAAGGTGAGGGTATGGCAGAGGGACAGCGGTCCTCAGGCGGATCCCAGTTACTGACCTTAGCCAGCTGCACCTGCAGCTTGTTCTTCACATCCATCACCTCAGAGATGCGGCCGTTGAAAGCCAGGTTGGTGTCGGTGAACTGCTTCCACATCTGGTTCGACAGGGTCTCCAAGAGGTTCTTGGCCTCCTCCTGCAGCCGGATGGAGTTGGCCCGCATGTTCTGCGAGTGCCTGATGTTGTCGTTGCTGAACTTGGCCCAGGTCTCGGGCACCGAGATCCTGCAAGAGGCATAGGGTGAATTTAGCACAGGTGAGGATCGGGGGGCGTGGCAGGCCTTGGGGACCTCTGAACCCAGGGTTGCTCAGCTCGGCACTCCTGCCATGTGGTCAGGGATCGTGGAGGGAGAGCCGTCCTGTGCACTGTAAGATGTTGAGCAGCCTCCCTGGCCCTACCCACCAGATGCCAGCAGCACTGCCTCTCCAGTATGACAACCAAACATGTCTTCAGACATGGCCAATGTCCCTTGGGGTAGGAGGCACAAGGGCCCCCAGTTGGGAACCACTGGGCCAATCCAACCCCCTCATTTTACAGGGGAGGCCACTGCAGCCTAGAAAGGGCAGCTGCTGGCCTTGGTGAGTTATAGGAGAGGAGAAATTCCCGGGGAAGGTTCTTCCCCCAACAGTTCCTCCACCACCACCTGAGACACAGAGACAGAAGCACCATGCTGGCTGCCGGGTCCCTTCCATCCTGGGATGTGCACGGAGCCATACTACTTGCACCGACTTATCTGTTCAGCAAATGTTCTTTGAACACCTGCCTCATGCCGAGCCTTGCTCTAGGCACTTGGGATAGGGCAGAAAGGAGAACAGCGACACCCCTGACCGCAGGGCGATACATTTCCCGGGGAGGGAGACAGACAATAAAGAAAGATGTTTACACATGGTGTTACATGCTATGAAGGAATTTAAGATCAGGATGTTGAAAGAGACAAATGGAGGGGGGCCATTGTGTGTCAGGGTTGTGGAAGGAAATACATGGAATTTATGCTCTGAGAGCGCTGAGGTGCTCATGGATTAGCAATTGCCCAAGTTGTCACCACCCCAGCTGTGAAGGGCAAAAGAAGAGGGACAGGTAAGAGAGAGGAGGCTTGGAGGATCACTGGAAGAGAGGGAGAGAGGAAGCAAGGGAGGACACATCCCCCAAATCTTTCTCCTCCTGTCCTCCCTCCGTCTCCTGCTGGTGCACCTCCTATTGGCTGAACTCAGCCAGAAACCAGATGGCCACGAGCCCGGAGGGCAGTCTGCGCAGGGCAGCCTCCTCTGCGGTGGGCAGCTAAGGGAGGAATCGAGGGGATGAATGGAAGGCTAATTAGAAAGGGCAGGCCGGGCAGGCTTTTCAGAGGCGGGGATTCCTAAGAGATTCAATTTAGGCAACAGAAAGTTCTTCCTGCAGGTATAGAAAGAACTCCCCCACAACAGGCAGCCAACAAGCGAGAGTTTTGTCTTCTGAAAGCCTTTGAGAAGGAGGGAAATGCATTTTGTGAGCTGGCTTCAGTTCCTGGGTGAACCAGACTAGATAACTTTTCAAGGTCGTTTCTAGCCAGGAAGTCTCTCCAGCTCTCAAATAAAGTTGATTTTTTCCCCCCCTCTCAGGCAGTAGAAAAAAGGAAACTGAATTTTCTGAAATAGAAGTCTCTTTTCGGACGTTTTAAGGCACTTCAGATTGCACGGTGATAGAAATTTTCAAATGTATGTAATGTGTGGTGGTTCTGCCTGGCTTTTGCGGGAGTTAAAATCAAACAATAAACAGGGGGTTCGGTCTTCTGGAGATGGGGGAGTGTGCTGTGTCTGATCCAGCGTGTTCACTCAACCAAGACCTGAGGCCCAGAGAAGTGAAGTGTCTCCTCCAAGGTCACACAGCTACTCACCCTCAGATGAGGAAGGAGGAGCCACCGAGGACAGCAGAGAGGGACAGCAGATTTACCCTGCTGCTGACTGGCGCACCGGCAATGTCAACCTCTGAGCCCTCGCCCTCCTGTGGAGCAGGCAGCTGAGCTCCAGGGAAAACAGAGTCTTCATCACATTCTCCCTGGGGACAACGTGCAGGGGCAGCCTGTCTCCTGGCGGGTGGTGTGCCTCAGTAGGAGGCGGGACGAGCTTTCTCTAGCCTGTGTCCTCTGAGGACTAAGGACGGCAGAGCCCCAGGCTTCGCCGGGGAGGCAGACGGGCACCTGGATACCACACACAGGCAGTGTCCACCCAGTGTGGGCTCGTCGTGGTTCTGCCGCTCGCTGTGTGAGTTTGGACCAGTCACTTCACCTCTCTGAGCCTTAGTTTCGTCATTGCAAATGGGGAGAATAATGGTGCCTGCCTCCGTGGTTGTTGAGTGGCTAAATGTGAAGCCCCTATCACAGCACCTGATAATAGTAAACACTCGATAAATATTTTAGGAGGGGGGTCAATGGGGAAAAAAGGGGAACATCTGTAATACTTCCAACAATAAAAAAAGTATGATTCATGGGACACTGTGTGTAAATCTCTCAACAGGGCGCCTGGGACATAGCCAACAGTAGGTAAAAGGCATCCACTATCATTACCACCATCATCATCATCATCATTACCAGCATCATCACCATCATCATCATCACCATCATCATCATTACCATCATCATCACCATCAGCGTCATCACCATCACCATCTTCATCACCACCATCATTACCATCATAATCATCACCATCATTATCACCATCGTCACTACCACCACCATCACCACCACCACCACCACCACCATCAGTTAATCCATGGCAACAAGAACCTCGGTGAACAGAGACACTGCAGTTCAGCATCTCCAAACGTCCTTTAAGCTGCCCAGACACGGCCCTGCTTAAAGAAATTCCAACTTAAAAGCCCTGAGCTAGCACATCTGAGGAGCAATTAGTCACCACAAACAGCCGTGCAGGCGCTGGGTGAGGGACTTTAAATAGCAGCCCCCTCCTGGGCGTGGAAGTCAGAGTCTCCACCAGCCGGCCTGGCTGCCCAGGCTTCAGGGAGGCATCAGTGTGGGGAGGGAACCCTCCAGACTCCCCGGCCTGATGGGCAGCTGTGAATGAGGGCACTGAGCTCACCTTGCCAGTGCCATGGCGGAGTCAGCCTTGTCAGGAAGGAGGGTCCCCAGGTGTTGTCATTGCTGAAAACCCCAAAGGGTCCTCTCAACACTTGCATATTTTAAGATCCAGAAGTGACCCTGGGAGTCCAGGAGACTGCCAACGTTTGTTCCTTTCCTCCCTTTCTTCCTTCTCCCCTCCCTCCCTCCCTCCTTTTCGTCCTTCTTTCCCTTCCTTCACCCTTTCATTCAACAAATATTTATTGCACGCCTACTATTACAAGCACAAATCTATGTGCCGGAGATTTTTCTTTAAGGGCCCAAGATAGACACCACCCTCTTCCTGTACCCAGAGTGTGTGGTGTCTCCGTGTCTCCGTGTCTCTCTCCAGCCTTCAAGCTACCGATTGGGAAAGCATGCTTTATTCCGCATCGAGTCCCGGATGCTGTGACCCGCCCACCACCGTGCCCAGCATGCAGAAGACACCTGCATCATAGCTGCTGAGAGGAGAAAATTAGGTCACACAGCAAGCACTCAGTAAATGTTGGCTGTCGTCATTCCCTTACACGAGGCTCTGTGCTCAGCGTTCACGCGCCCACCTTTTTATACTCATAGCGACTTTGGGAGATGGGCACTGTTATTAATCTAGTGCTATAGATGAGGAAAGGGGCCCTGAGGGATCAGGTCGTGCACCCCACGTGCTAGCGCAGAGGCTGGATTGCAGGTGGGGCAGCCTGGCTGCACAGTCCATGCTTAACCATCACCAATGCTGGGGGACTTCAATTGGCTCTTCCAGACGAGCTCGAACTCCTCCTCCCCCTGGTCACAACCATTTTGTTGTGGGATTTGTTTGGTGGCATTGTCAGTTAAGGTGCCCCTGCCTGTCCTGGAACAGCAGCAGTGGCCGTGTGACCCTCACTAAGCAAAGTGCTTGCTCCTTGAGTCTGTGGCTCCCTGCAGCCTTCCAGCAAATTCCATCTTGTCTTAGGTTTTTTAGCCAGAATCGAATGTTGTCGGTTGCAACTGAGGATCCCCATTCAACCACACTGCCTCTCACTGGACTGGTGCACGATGGCCCTTTAAGGCTGCTGGGCAGGAGCAGACTCAGAAACCCCCACGCCCACTGGGCGGGGCCAGATGGGGACCAAGCCCAGTGCTTACGTGCCATCCATCTTCTCCACGCCATGGAAGTAGCTGATGCAGTCTGATGTGTTCCTCAGGTTAAAGCACTTTTCATCAATAAACTCAGCAGAGTTTTTGTCCTCAAGGTCCCTTTCCAGAGCGTGCTGAGCATCCCGGTTATCCCTGGCGAGGGGGCGGGGGCAGGTATCAAGGATTTATCCCTAGATCGTGCACTTATCCAGAGCCCCTCACCCAAGATCACATGAAAAGTCGGTGCAGAGCCTCTGCTGAAAGCCAAGTCTTTGGACTCCCAGGAGGGTGCTGTGTCCACCCCCAGCTGCTTCTCATCCTTCTTCCCACCTTGATGCCTTAACACATACCCAGGGCCTGCCCCCACTCCCCGAGCCTCCCCCTAGTCCGAGCAGACCTGTTGTCATTAGAACAGGGGTGAGCAAACATTTACTGCAGAGTCAAATACTCAATATTTAGGCTTTTTGGGTCATAAGATCTGTGGAGCAACTACTCCGCTTTGCAGAAACAGTCATAGACAGCAGTTAAATGCGGGTATGGCTACATTCCAATAAAACTGTATTTGCAAAAGCAGGTGGTGGGCCAGATCAGGCCTTCCAGCTGCAGTTTGCTGACCTGATATAGAAGATATCAAAATTCACACTTTGGACAAAGCCCGATATCACTTTAAATCATGTTTCTCCCCCTACGCCTGGCACAGAGGGAAAAGACATGTGTAAGATCCAGTCACTTACCTTCATGTTGCTCACAGATTTGTGTTAATAAATGCAGTAAAACTACATGTGATACAGAATGTCAAGGGCAACAGTGCAGGTTTGTAAAGGATGCAAAGTAACATACGGGAGGAAGCCGTTAAATCAGGGTGAGGGCTAATCAGGGAAGGCTTCCCAGGGAGGTTACCTGGGCTGGGTTTGCAGAATAGTAGGAGTAGACACTGTGGACAAAATTAGGTGAGGAGATGAGAATTCCAAGCTGAGGATATCACACGGGTAAAGGCAGAGGAGCTAGAGACCTACAGGTGTTTGGGGACCTACAGTAAAGTTGTTAGAACCAAGGATTGGGCAGAGCTGGAGATTGGGCAGAGTCCAGGACTGGGCAGAGTCGGGGACTCGAGGGAGACAGGGATTGGGCAGTTAGGGGTCGGGTGGAGCCCGGAACCAGACAGAGGTAAGGAGACAATAATAGGTCCAGAACTTGAACCTACATATAGGGCTAGTTATTTGGTTAAGAAATTTAGACTTAAAAGCCACTGTTTGCCAAACTCTAGACATGAAAGAAGCACTTTCATGATTTTTGTCGCATTCCCAAAGTACATATACTACTATTTACTTGCTACCTGTCTTTTTATTAAGTCACGTTTAGAATATAAATAAATGAATTTTGAAAGGAAAACCTCCATCGCTATCTTTAAAGGAAAAGCAATAATTCTTTCCATTAATAGGTCACCTCAAACACAAATACTAAGTAAGCACTAACAGAGTCCTGGCTAGAACCATTGTCTCTGGAAGGCTCTAAGCCTGACTCTTTTTCTGTTTCCCTCTTGGTTGAAAATAAAGAGACTAATCAGTGTTAAAAACACCTAAGCCTTGACTGGGACTGTCTCCTTGAAGTGCTGAGAACTGAAGGAGGGTAAGAAAATACCTCTGACCAAGCACATGACTGGCGCACATCGGACAGTGGTCTCTTTCTCCCCTTTGCACCCTCCCATCCTCTCTTCTGCTCTCCCTTCCTCTGTCTCTCTATCTCTTTTTAACATCTTTTTCTTTTTCTGCCTCACCTTTCCTGGTTTCTCTCTGTCTTAGCCTCTCTCTCTCTCTCTCTTTCTCCCCCACCCCCACCCCCCGTCTGTCTCTGGGAGCTTGTGAGGGTTTCCAACAGGCCAGGAGCAAGAAGATTAATCCTGGCCCTGGCAGGTGTGGCTCAGTTGTTGGGCATCATCCCACGCACTGAAAGAGTGTTGGTTTGATTCCCTGTCGGGGCACATGCCCGGGGTTATGGGCTTGATCCCCAGTAGGGGGTGCGTAGGAGGCAGCCGATCCATGTTTCCCTCTCACATCAGTGTTTCTCTCTCCCTTCCTCTCTCTCCCTCCCTCTCCTCTCTCTCTCTAAAACTCTATTTTAAATAAACAAACAAACAAACAAACAAATAAATAAATAAATAGATAAATAAATAGATAAATTAAATAAAAATTTTAACATGTCTCAGGGCCATGTTGGGACCGAAGGAACCATCCTGGCCCTTGGGACCTTCCCAATGGGCAGCGCCGACGAGAAATAGAGCCCCTGCATGTCTAATGGACTGGCACGTGTAGACCAGAATGTAGGAAAAACACCGTCAGAGAACTAGAGGGACACGCAGGGCCTCAGAATCCCTGGGCAGCTGGTCCAGACTCCTGGCCTTTGGCAATGAGGCCTGGGGAAGGACGCGATAGCCCCCGTCACCCTTCTTTGGCCCATGATGAAGGGCCCAGCTCGTGTCAAGTCTCACCCGGCTATTGGTCCACCAGGAAAAGCCGGAACTTGGCTCCTGCCCAATCAGGAAGAGCCTTTTCAGCTTTGTTAGAAAGCCTGGTGAGCTGGGGACATGATCCTGCCCAGGTGGGGGCCTCAGGCCTCTCCCAGAAAACCACAAGTCAACAGCCAGCATGGGCCTGCCTGTGCCAGGTTGGCCACCTGAGGGGTCAGCGGCAGGACCTCCCCACAGGCGGCCAGGACACACTGATGATAAGGATCTGGCCAGTTCTAAGTTACTTAAGCTGCCCCTACGACACAGGCTGCCTCCTTGCGAGATGCCAGGCATCCTCTGACAGTCGGGCTGCTCCTCGAGATGGAACCGTCTCTGTCCACGGTGGCCCGGCCTCTAGTCCCACAAAAGGGAATGTCCCTTTACACCCACTCTCACTCCCTCCATCAGCTTTACCTCTCTGTCCATCCAGCATTTCCCGCTCTCTTTTCCTCTTTCTGTCTGTCTCTGTTCATCTGTTTTTCTCTATCTCTAGCTCACCTTATAATCTCTCTCTTTGAGCACACCTGTGTGTGTCTCTCTCTGTCCCTCTGTCCACCCCCACCCTCACCCCACCCCATCTCTGTTTATTGCTTCATATCTTTCTTATTCTGTCCCCTTCTCTCTGACGTCAGCGCTCACTGTCTCCCAGCTGAAGGGACTGCTTGGTCTGTCTCAGTCTCTCTGGTTCTCCCATCTCGTCCTTCATTGCATGGGGCTGCACAAAAAGCCCCCCCCCCCCCGCCCCGTCTCAGAATTTCTCTTCCAGGGTCCAGCTCCCCAATTTCAAGTCTAGGCTTTTGTTCACTCTGTTGGTTCAAACTGTCCCATTCCCCAAACTTTAGCCCTCCCGTCACCCAACACTGAGTTTTGTCACAGCCATGCCAACAACAAATGGAAAACCCTTCTCTCCTGCCAAAAAGACATCATTGTAAAAATAAGCCATAAAAATACAATAAAGACTGCCTGCCCAAACTTTCCTGTTTAAATTCAAGTATTTAAGGTTTTACTAAAAGTGAATTAATTTGTAGACAACATTAGGCAAACAGTAGTCTAAGTGGCAGGTGGAATTGTCAGAAATCAGGACAGAGGCACATAAAGGACAGAATTTAACTCTGCTTCCATCCGTTCAACTGTCCCTTCAACTGCTGCTGTGTTTGCGCCTCATTTCAGACACCCCACCTCTGACGTCTCCCTGGATCTGCCCTGGCCGTACCCTCAGTTCTGCTGGTAGCTTTTCAACACTGACTTGGTTGCTATTTTGTCCTGGATGATTCTCTCCAATCCCTGCCCCCGGTTCTCACTACCTCAGCGGAGTTGAGAGGCTGCTGTATGTGGGGAGGTGACTGCTGCTCCCGGGGTACAGCAAACCAGGGTGCCAAAGCCCCAGAGCCTGTTTGCTAGATGCCTAACTCCTTAGCATCTCATCTGGGCTGCCCATGTGCCCGCGCAGCAGGTGGGGTGCCCTGGAAAGGTTGCCAGCTGGCCCCCTGCTACCTGAATGAAGAGGAGAAGCTAGCAGAGCAGTGTGCCCTGCACGAGTAAAAGGCAAGTGCCCAGGGCAAGAGCCAGGCAGGAAGGCCACGTCTGGGTGCCAAGAGCTGAGCTATGGGCCCTAAGCCCGGTAAAACTCAAGCCTCTTTAATTATGGGGGAGCCTCTTGGCTTGTCATGATACCAGTTACCTAATCTTCCAAGAACTAAAAGCTGATTCCTTTTGAAGACTCTGGCTCAGGCATCCACCAGATGCCCCACCCTTTGCCTTGATGCCTAATGCAACCCACTCTCTGCCATTTCCCAAGGTTCAGAACTCATATGGGGAAGCCACAAGTGAAGAGGGGCCACCGTGAGGGCAATTCTTTTTCTTTAAATAGATTTCATTAATTTTTTTGATAGAGAGGAAGGGAGAGGGAGAGAGAGAGAGAGAGATAGAAACATCAATTGGCCGCCTCCTGCACACTCCCTACTGGGTTTCGAGCCCACAACCCGGGCATGTGCCCTGAACAGGACCTCTTGGTGCATGGGACGATGCTCAACCCACTGAACTATACCGGCTGGCCATGAGGGCAATTCTTTTGCTGAGGCCCTCACTGCAAACAGGAATAACCAGTGATGTGCTGACTCGTGGAAATCAACGTGCGCATCTCAGTAACACCCTTGTTGGAAGGAGGAAATCAGCCATCACGATAGCATTTATACACTGGAATTGACAAATGCTCCAAGTCAGGATTTCCTTTCCTAGGGCGCTAGCTGGTGGTGGTTGAACACTCACTCGTACACCACTGACCAAAAGAACCACCGAGAGCTGGGAGTTTATCTGGCTTACCCCCCAAAACCTGGGGGACCCAAAACAAGCTCCAAGAGGGAGAGGAAGCAGCCCTTACCCCAGCTGGATATCAATTCTTTGAGCTAGTTTTCTCATCTGTTCTTGGCAGCATTTCAGCAAATCTACCTCCTGCAATGAAAATGTCAGAAAGAGCGTTGCCCCTTAGAAACTCACAGCATCCTGCCTCCCAGGCCAGGGTCCCCATCCCTCACCTCTCATTGGCACCCTCGACCCCACAAGCTGAAAAGTCAGGGCGGGGTCCATGTCCTGTCTCAGCCCACATAGTCCCCGGGCCAGGCAGATAAGGGTCGACTGTGGAGGTTCCACATTCTTGGCCCACTTTCTTTACTTTTTATATATTTCCAGATTAAAAGAAAATCTAGCACCTCGTCTGTGCTGACTACTCAATTATAGATTGTTCTATTATTAAATTAAATAATGCATACAAAGTGGTACAGTGTATGACATATAGCAGGTGCTCAATAAATGCTAGTTTGTATTATTATTTACTGGTATGCTGATGGTGCCCATTTTAGAGATGAAAAGACTGGGGGTCAAATGACCTTTCTCCCTGTTCCTAAACCCTAGCTTTGCATGGGCTGACACACACGCAGCTTCTGCTCACAGAGCTCTCTGACCAGCTGGCTCTCCCTCCTCCCTTGGGGGGCTGGGCACACTCAGGAGGCGCCTTACCTGGATAAGGTTTTTCTCCACATTGTCATGAACCAAATCGATCCCGATCCTTTTCTCTCGATTGTACAGACACTCCAGTGCCACCTGTAGGAAGCAGCGGGAAATCGTGTGTTCTCCCTGGGCTCCCATGCAGACCCTGAGCAGAGGGACTCACATCTGTCTCGGGGGAACCTGGATGCTCCATGCAGCCTCATCATTGTGCGTCTGGGTGGGTTTCTGCCTCCCCCACCACGGCTGTGAGATGCCATGGCTGCAGATGGGTGCAGATCGGTGTGTATCCCACAGATTTGCTGGGCCGGTTAAGTCAGCTTGACAAGTGTAACGCGCTCAGAATGCCGTCAATTAATATACCTATGAATATACAGCTGTCCATTGAACAACATGGGTTTCAACTACACGGGTCCACTTATATGAGTTTAAAAAAAAAAAAAAGTAAATACTGTAAATATATTTTCTCTCCCTCGTGATTTTCTTTCTTTCTTTTTTCAAAATTGATTTTAGAGAGAGAGGAAGTGAGAGAGAGAGAGAAACATTGATGAGAGAGAACATCAATTGGCTGCCTCCTGCATGCCCCCCACTGGGGATCGGGCCCACAACCTGGGCATGTGCCCTGACCAGGACTTGAACCAGCAAACTCCTGGTGCACGGGTCGATGCTCAACCACTGAGCCACACTGGCCAGTCTCCTTATGATTTTCTTAATAACATTTTCTCTTCTCTAACTTACTTTATTATAATAATACTGTATATTATGCATATAACATACAATATATGTGTTGGTTGACTGTTTGTGTTAACAGTAAGGTTTCCAGTCAACTGCACGTTATCAGTAGTTAAGTTTTGGGAAAGTGTAAAGTTATACGTGGATTTTTGGCTGCATGGGCAATTGGTGCCCCTCACCTATCATTGTCCAGGGGTCGCCTGGATGTGAAAACCCTTCTTTAGTGATCTCTAAATGGTGGTGGGGGTGAGGGGGGCTTTGGAAAGTGACCAGGGCCAAGACCCAGTCAACCCTCCACACAGCCATGGACCTAACACTTCTTGTGGGGACATGAGCAAAGAGAATCGAAGACAGAGCCAGGAAACGGGGCAGCTCAGGGGAGCCCCCGCGATGAGACTAAGAACGGGAATGGGCCACTAGCCCGTGATGTCACAAAGGGGAGAGCAGGAAGTGCCGAGCATGGCACCTTGGTGTCGGGATGCGTCTGGGAACTCAGGAAGAAGAATTCCTTGATTCCACAAGAATTTCCTGAGCCCCTCCTCTGTGTCACCTCAGCCAAGGTACTGGGGATACCACGGTAAACCAACAGGCGGCCTGGCTGTAATGGAGTTCTCACGAGGGGAGAGCACACACAAGTACATCCATAAAGAAAATAATCTCGGACCGTGCTGAGCGCGGTGGTGAAAACAGGATGATGGGCGGGGGTGGCGTAAGGGCGTCAGGGTGGTCAGGGAGGACTTCTCGGAGGTGACACACCATGCCCTGGATCACGAGGAGCATCAGGGATGAGTGGGAAGAGAGCACCAGGAAGAGGGAGCAGTGGGGCAGAGGCCGGGAGTGGGGGGGCGGGGGGCTGGAGTGCTGGGCCGCAGCTGGGCCGTGCAGAGCCAGAGCCGTGACCAGGAACTTAGACATTAACTGGGGTGCACTGGGAAGCCATTGAGGGGGCTTTAGCGGGAAGGGGGGGGGAGATCTGGTTCAATATTGAAAAGCGTCCCTCTGGCTGCTGTCTGGAAAATGGTTTGGAGGGGAGCAGGACTGGGGAGGTCAGGAGGGAAGCGGTCACCACTGTCCAGTGAGAGGCGCCTGGACCGAGGTGGTAACCCTGGAGACGGAGAGGGCTGGACAGAACGGAGATGTCTCTGGTCCCTGCTGTCTGAGGAGGCCCCATGTGAGGGCAGAGCTGGGTTTTCCAGACAGGCTGGGGCAGTGACGAGAGAGGGGGAGAGGGGAGCACAGCTCTAGGATGCTGCCCTGGGTCTCCAGGCAGCACCCCTGCCCACTGTTCTCCCAGGGGAGACACCTGGGGTGTAGGGAAACAGCAGGACGCCCCCCCCACACACACACACACACCAGAGTGGACAGAACCCGTGCCATGTCTCGCGGGGTATCTGGAGGCAGGACCTCCCCCACAGAAGTCCCCACACCTGACATGGAGCAGAGATGGTGGCACAGGTTTCCAGACTGGGGGTTCTGAGTCCCCGCACGCTCCAGGGAGCTGCAGAACATCATCTGCACGGCCGAAATGAGCTCCCCCAGCACAAGGCAGACAATGCCAGTGCCTCACCTGATGTCCACTGCCGGGCCCAGAGGGAAACACTCACTCACCCAGACTCCTCTGAAGCCAGGGCGCCCAGGTGAGTTCTGGCAAATGGGCTAAGAAATGGGATCACGTGATGGGCCTTGTGGAAAACCGCTGTTCCCCATCACAAGGGACAGCGCTGGCACGCTGTCTCACCCCCACCCTGCTGCCCTGAATGAGAACAGCCCCAGGATCCCCGCAAGCAGGAGCTGGCAGCGTGAGCCATGGAACCACCTTGCGGCGGCAGGACGGCAGCCACATGCTAAGGGCGGCCGAGCAGACAGCTGGGGGCCTGGCTGCCTTCTGGGACCCAGGGAGGCTGCAGGCGCCTGGTCTGCTTCCCTCTAGCACTCTCACTGACAGAAAAGGAACTTCCTCTCTGGTTGAGTTGCTGTGGTCCTCTATCTCTGCTCACTTGCAGCCGAAGGCCATCCTTACAGGATACGACGGGAGGCTGGGAGACCAAGGATATTTATTCATTCATTCAACGAATACTGCATGAGGGCCTGCTATGTGCCACACTGTGCTAGGCGGGGAAGACATTCAAGCCCCTGGTCTGGTCAGCAGGCAGTCAGCATAGACTTTGCTGCTCATCCAGGACCGGCACAGACATACAGGGACATCACAGGTGAGCATCGGTCTGGAACACATTGGTGACGAAGAGACAAAAAAATTCCTGCCCTCATGGCACCTATATTCTACTGCGGGGGAAAAATAAGTAAATAAATATGAATGTTATGGAGTATGCTAGAAGGTGTTAAGGACTTTGGAGAAAAACAAAGCAGATATTTCAAGTATGTCTAAAGGTCATCACACATACACGCTTGTCATATCTCGATGAAACTCTAATTTTGATGTAACCCTAAAGAGGAAAAGAAATTCCATTCAGTGTGAGGATTTCTGATTTGACTGGGATTATCCTAAATTGACTTAGGTTATATTTTTTATGTTAAAAACTGATTATTGCCCGGTCAGTGGGGCTCAGTGGTTGAGTGTCAACCCATGCACCAAGAGGTGGCCAGTTCAATTCCCGGTCAGGGCACATGCCCAGGTTGTGGGTCCAGTCCCCAATGAAGGGCATGCAGGAGGCGATCAATCGATGTTCTCTCTCATCAATGTTTCTATCTCCCTCTTTCTCTTTCTCTAAAATCAATAAAGAAAAAATAAATAAATGATTACAGAGGATGACGCAGCACAAACCCACCTGCAAGGTGCCTGTCACATGATCCTCACTCAAGAGAAGCGCGGGAAGGGGGTAGCTGCCTCACGGCGGCCACCACACCCCTCACCCGCCCACACTCACCTGCAGGGGGCAGTTCACTTCCTGGGCCGCACACTCCAGCTGCTTCCTGACTGTGTCCAGGCTCCGGTTCTCACTGAGAAGCCTCTCCAGCTCGTAGCTCAGCTCAGACTTCCAGAAGCCGATGTCCGACAGCCTCTGGCCCAGGTTCCGGCAGGTCCCCTCCTGCATCTGCTGGGTCAGCTGGTCCTTGTCCTGCATGAGCCTCACGGAGTCACCCAGCAGCCGGCCAGCCCACAGCCGAGAAGTCTCGGCCCCGCGCATCTGCAGCTCGTTGGACCTGTCCCAGTCGTGGGGGCTGTAGCGACAGAAGAGCGCGGAGCGGATGGTGGGCAGGATGGTGGGCGGCTTCAGAGCGCTGTGGCATGAGGCTCCCTGGTCCAGGCAGGTCTGGGCGTTGGAGACCTTGTAGAAGAGGCTGGGTCTCCATGAGTTGAGGTAGCGGTACCCAGGCAGGTAGTAGGGCTGGTAACATTCCTGGATTACTGGGGCCGGCCCAGGCGGAGGCAGCACATTGAAGCCACAGGCTTTCTTGGGGCCGCAGTAACTGACGTTCTGAGTCGTCCCAAGAAACTCCATCCTTTCCCATCAGCCCCACAAGGGCAAATCTCTGCCCAGGAGAGCCAAGGCGCACAGCAAGGGGAAGGCGCTTCTCTTGGGGGCTGGCAGGGCCTCTATGACTCGGCACTGTTGTCATAAAGCCCGAGGACAGGGCTTTGCTGCAGCCCTTGATGGGGCCATGTTGTTCCCATCAACACACACAAAATCAACTAAGTGAATGTAGGTTTCTCAATCCACAGAGTTGGAGGTGCAAGAAATGAGATTTGTCTATTTTTCCATAACAATCGAATCTGCCCTTCCAGACCTAACTGCCTACGGGAGAAAATTTAACGTAGTCCGTAGTCTGCTCCAGTAAACATGTCAGCTCAGGGCAAGTTTGGTCAAGGTCGTTTTCCTCCTGTTTTTGTCCCCAAGATAGCACCCAAGTGGTACATCCACAACATACTACTACTCAGCAGCCAAAAGGAGTGAGCTCTTGGCACACATAACAACATGTAAAACCTCACATGCATCCAGCTAAGTGGAAGCAGCTAGACTCAGGGGTGTATCCGGTGTGACTCCACTCAGATGACAAGAACATCTGGGGATGATGACAGTGCTACTCTATATTGTGATAGTGCTGGGGATTACACAACTAAGTGTGTTTGTCAAAACCAGGAGAACTCATCTGTAGCAAGGGTGAATTTTATGGTACATAAGTTATGCTTCAATAAACCTCACCTTAATAAGAGGGGGGGGGGGGGTGTGAGCTCCATGACTCAGCAGAGATCATGTCTATTTGGTTCACCATTAAATGCTCGCACACCCCCGAATGAATGGACAGGAATCCAGAATGAGAGTTTTATCTTTTCAGAAAAAGTATTCAACCCTCTGTTCTACACCAATATTTTTTATCCCGCCAAGAGACTTTCATTTTGTTGATGATTTCTTTTGCTGTGCAGAAGCTTTTTAGTTTGATGTATTGCTTGTTTGTTGTTGTTGTTTTTCTTTTATTTCCCTTGCTCTAGGAGACATATCAGCAAACATACTGCTATAAGAGACATCTGAGATTTCACTGCCTATGTTTCCTTCCAGGACTTTTATTGTTTCGCAACTTTCATTTAATTCTTTTATCCCTTTTGAGTTTATTCTTGTGTATAGTGTAAGTTGGTGGTCTGGTTTCATTTTTTTGCACACAGCTGTCTAATTTTCTCAACACCATTTACAGAAGACATGTCTTCACCCCATTGTATGTTCTTACTTCCTTTGTCAAATATTATGCTAAGTGAAATAATCCAGTCAGAGAAAGACAAATACTCTATGATCCCATAGAGTATTATATGTGGAATCTAATGAACAAAATAAAGCGACGAACAAAATAAAAACAGACTGACAGCTGTCAGAGGGGCAAGGCAGAGGAGGAAGCATGGAAGAAGGTGAAGAGAAGAGCCAAAGCATAACTCAGACACAGACAACAGTGTGGTGCTGGCCAGAGGGAAGGGGCTGGGGACACGGTGCAGGTGGGCAAAGGGCGGGGGACGGGGACATCTGTAATAGTGTCAACAGGAAAAATAAATAAAAATTTAAAAAATAATAAAAATATATATTTTTTAAATAAAGAAACTTTCCCCCTCCTTCTCTGGTGGGAGTGGCAACAAAATCTCAAGGTCTAGAGTAAGATGGCTGCTTGATTCTCCCCCTTCGAACTGGGAAAGAGAAGAATCTGACCCTCAAATAGCCCTCACTCGTGGAGTATGATGGTCAGTGAGAACGTTCCCCCCAACTGCCTACAACCAGAGCCAAAAAATAGGGGTGGGTATGAGAGGACTAGGCAGAGAGAAATAACATATTAAGCACCTTCCTTATACCTGATGCTTTACATACTCTCCTTTATTCAATCTTCACGGGACACCTGTACAGAAGCCATGACACCCCGTCTTCTAGGGTGGCCAGGTGGGTCTGCAGTGCTCACCCTGCAGGACCCTTTAAAACAGGGCCTCACACAGGAAGTGCCTGCACGCGGAGGCAGCTATGAAATGGACCAAGAAATTCAGGGTATTTTTAAAGCATTAAGCATTCAAGGAAAAATAATAGTATCAAAGAGTATAAAGTAAAATTTAGATGGTCTCATCACCCTTAGCTACTTTCAGTCCCTCCAGATATAACTACCAGTGTCAGATGTTTGTATTCTACCAGAAATACTTTATGCCTGTACAAGCATACATATATCAATATCTTTTTTACATGAATGGTCAATACCATGCACGCCATTTCCCATGCACCCATAACGCTTGGGCAGCACTTCACTTCGGTCCAGAAACACGTTTCTTTTCCGTTTAGTATCCGTGCGGTCCTCCATTCTATGAGTGAATATTCTTTATTTGCCCTTTCCCCATGATTGGGCATTTAAGTTTTTTCCTGTCTTTTGCTGTTGCAAACACTGCTTCAATAAATGTCCTTCCACCCTGGTCGGTTTGGCTCAGTGGTTAGAGCGTCGGCCTGCGGACCAGAGAGACCCGGGTTCGGTTCCCACTAAGGGCACGTGCCTCGGTTGCAGTTTGTCCCCGGCCCTGGTTGGGTCATGCGGGTGGCAGCCACTCCATGTGTCTCTCTCACATCAATGTTTCTCTCTCTCTTCCTCCCTCTCTCCCTCCTGCTCTATCTGAAGATAAATGCAAAAATGTGGGGTGAGGATAAAAAAAAAAAATGTCCTTCCACGTGCGGGTCTTTAAGTCAGGTAGACAGAAGTGCTCAGCGCAACTCACGCTCTCAGCACACGGTCTCGTGAGTGACGGGGGCACACAGGTGGTGACGGAGGCACACAGGTGCCTCCATCACCCACGAAGAGCTCTGTGCTCCTCCCTGGCCCCTAGCCCCGGCAACCACCAATGCCCTCTGTCCCCTCTGTCCCCACGGATGCCGTGTAAACGGGATCATGTAGCACGCAGTCCTTCGAGCCCAGCCTCTCCTCCTTAGCATGATGCTAAATGCAGTCGGGATCCTTCCACGTACATCTCTGGGCATGTCTGAGCATAACCTCTGGAAGACGTTACCAGACGGAAGCACACGTATATTTTTTGCCTGGATATATATTGTCTTGAAGGTTTCTCCCCTCCTGGGGGCCTCTTGATATATACTTTTTACTAAATATATACTTTATTACTAGGTATATTTTTACCTGCGTGTCTATTGTCCTGAAGCTTCTCCTGTCCTATTGGTCTCTGGGGGGAGCCGCCAGGGTGTTGTTTGCACTCTGGCAATAGCTTCCAATTCAGACACTGAGGGGCATTAGTCAGGGGTGGCTGCTCCTGCCTGCTTGCCTTGGCCAGGAGCCCGGTGCTGTAGGTGTGGGTGGCTCAGACTTGAACACCAGGGCCCCGCCCAGCACCGGTTACGGGACTGCTGTGGAAGGAGGAGCAGTGTCTTAGAAAAGTCCAGAGACCGGTTAAATAAGTCCCTTGGTGACTTCCCGCATGGACAGCTCGAAGCACACCGGGAGTATCTGCGCCTCACTGCCCCGGGCTCCACGTCTCGGGCTTGAAGGATCCGGCGAGATGTGCGAGGACAGACTCCACGGAAAGTGAGTCCTCCACAAAGCGAAACCGCCGCGGCAGAAACGCACCCAGCTGCCTTTCAACACTTTGGGGCTCCGGCCTGATTTTCCTGAGCAAGGCAGGACTCCTTGAAGAAAAGATCGGATCTCCAAGTCCTGATATTTGTCTTTGCATATACTATTGTTGACACAGAGATGTTCAAACCTGCAGAGAATTTTTATGAGATTTTATTTGCGCCAAACGGAAGAACACGGCTGGGCAGCAAGATCTCAAATGCTCTGAAGAATAACAGTTTTGCAGTTCCTCTCATGCACTTGGAATTAAGGCAGGAACACAAGGAAGATTACATGAAGGTGGGAGACGGCAAGGCAGGGACCAGATTACCGGATAGTTAACAAGAAGATGTGCTCTCTTGAGGGTGGTCATGCTTCACAGAGGTCTGGAAAAGAGGGCTACTCTGGCATGTCAAAGATGTGCTAACCTAGGTGCACAAGAACAAGGGCTGGTAGGATGTGACTACCTCCCATGACCCCCTCAGTTAGAAATTTATGATCAGATCAGCTTGTGAGGTTACTTTCGGTTAGATTTAATACAGCAACCTCTTTCCATCCATTATATACACATACACACACACACACACACACACACACACACTAAATATATATTAACATACATGTTGTATATACATATACACACATGCATATATATGACTCAAGTATTTTTTCCTGCTATAAAGAGAATCTATGTCGTATTAGGGGTGGAAAGTTGGCAAGAGGTTTGATACAAATGAATCTGTTTTCTCAGACTTGTTAAATATTTGCTTTTCCACTTCAGCCTGTTCACAGAAATGTCACTTGCAGGGTCAGCAGCCAGGGGCTGAGGGGCTCCCGTGGCCCAGAAGGATGCACACAGAGAAATCTGATCAATGCCACTCAGGCAGCGGTGACCTGTCCTCCAGCGGAATCCCAGCTCCACCCCCCTTCCACCTGGAAAATGACGTCAACTGGGCCGGCCCTGGATGGGAGTAGTGAGAATCAAGCAAGGTGCTTAGCACATAGTAGGTGTTGGTCAATTGTTATCAGTATCGTTACTACCACACTTTGCTACATCCTTTCATTTTTATCCTTTGATAATGCTGGGAGTTGAACGTTATTCACTCCTTTATTTTATAGTGGGCACACTGAGGCTCAGAGAGGTGAGTTTATTTACCTAAGGGCACACAGCTTGTCTTCCGGACGGCTCGGGTAGCGCCCTCTGCCCCCTTGGTTTCCCAGGGGCAAGAGAACCATGTAAGTTCTGGATGTACTTCAGTGGGGCTGGCAGGGAGCTCAGAGAACAGCTCAGGGAAATCAGGTTTCTATTTTTTCCCCAACGTTATAAACAGTTTTAAAAATGCAGTGGTTTTCAAACACGTTCTCTGATGTGGAAGGTCGTCCTCAAATCAACTCTCCCACGGAAGCAGGACACGTGACACAAAGAGCCCCGAGGTGCTCTGGCTGGAGGGAGAGGAGATGGGGGCCCTCCCGTGAGTCCCCAGGGCTCCCGGGAGCTCAGTGGAAGCCCCTGATTTCGTTCACCCCCGCCCCCATCTTGCAAATGCAGGTCACCTAGCCAAGCGATGGAAAAGCCAGACTTCACATCCAAGTTTTCTGAAGTCAGAGTAATCGTTCTGAGACAGGCCAGTGAGCCAGGACAAGTGGACTGGGGAAACTGAGACAGAGCTGAACGGGCTGACGGAGCGATTTACAGAAGGTACAGAAGACCGCCTCCCTAGAAATAACATTGAGGCCTCAGGTGTATTTCAGCTCCAGACTAGAAAAGCAGCAAAACCAGGTGGGCGACACCAGCCCCTGCCCTGACACGGACCAATCAGTGAGGGCCCGGACCCTGAAGGAACACACTCAGAAAACTGATGAATATTGCGTTGAAACCCTCCCCTGAGACCTCCCCTGAGATTCCCACCTGCAAGAGAGAAATAAAAGCCTCGAGACAAAGGACTCAGCGTGGCTCTTCCTCCCAGGAGCACCCCCTCACCCCCTCTCCCCCATTTTTCTTCCCCCACAGGCCTGCAGCTCCTGGACCCTAGGGGACCCCACGAGGCTTGCAAGGGGCAGCCAGGGCAGTGGCAGTTCATCCCGGGCAACCCCCTGAGCCTGACCCCAAGCTCCCTTTCCTCTGACTTCTCAGGGGGCCAAAGCAGCCCAGCCCAGGCTCATGTCCCCAGGCCTTTCTTGTTTCGCTGTCCCCAGCTTCAGTGTCCTCTAAAATGCACCCGGACTCAACCTGTGAAACTTTTCCTGCAGGAAGTCAAGAACCCACACACTACCAGCCGCCGAGGCACACCCGCTCAGGGCCAGGTCCCCTTCACAGTCACAGTTGGAGAAATGATTTGATTGTTATGGGAATCAAAAAGCATTCTATTAAATGTGGAATCACAGGCTGTGGGTGAGTATGGATGTTTTCATTTCCTATGGCTGCTGTCACAAATCACAAAGTTTGTGACTTAAAACCACACGAACTTATTCTCCAAAGAGCCGCGAGGGGCTCACCTCAAGGTGTGGGCTGTGCTGCTTCCTTCGGGAGGCTCTCGGGATGCGGGCATTTCCTTGCCTTTCCAGCTTCCGGGGCTGCCTACATCCTTTGGCTCCAGGCACGTCCCTCCATCTTCAAAACCAGCCTGTAGCATCTTCTCTCCCCTCCGACCTCCTGCCTCCCTCTTACCGGGTCCTTCTGATCAGATGGGACCCACCCAGATAATCCAGGGTAATACCCCCGTCTGGAGATTCTTAACTTAATCTTACCTGTAAAGTCCCCTTTGCCGTGTAAGGCAGCACACACAGCTTCCGGGCATTAGGATGTGGACGTCTTTGGGGGACAATTATTCTTTCCACCCAAGTAAGCAATATGAAAGAACACTGGGTGAGAAAATTCAGGCAAAAGTTCTGTGCTGTCGATTGTCCAAAATGTGAAGAGATTCAGTGGGTGGAGGGGGTAAACTGAAGCATCTCCTAAACCATTCCTGTTCCCAAAGGTCTCATTTGTTTCTGATGCATTATTTTGAGTCTTAAAAAACAATCCTCTGTGTCATCCGAACTTAAGTTCCCATCTACTCCTCCAGCTCTGTGCCTCTCTCGGATGTTCATGCGCCCTCCGATAACCGGGGAGCATGCTAAAATGCAGATTCGGATTGAGTAGGGCTGGGACCACCCAGAGATGTTACATTTCTTTCAGGCCTCCAGGTGAGACTGGTCCGTGCCATACCTGGAGTGGCGAGGTCCTGAAATAAGTTCTATGAGAGAATGGACCTTGTTTGATTTTGCTCATCATTGCATCCACAGCACATAGTAGGGTACCTGGAACATAGTCGGTGCACAATTTGGGTTTGCTTAATGAATGAAAAAAACGGATGGATAGGTGGGTGGATGAATGGATAGATGAGTGAGTGAGTAGATAAGTGGGTGGGTGGATGAATGGATGGACGAACAAATAAATGAATGAAGTGAGAGAGCTTCAGATGCCATTAAATGAGAAAAATATATTGAAAACTGTTGGGCACAGCACAACCGAAAAAGACTAGTAAAACCTGACAACTCAGTCCAAAAGACTAAAGGAAATCAACTTCTAAAAATGTAGACAGTGAGCCTGGCCAGTGTGGCTCAGTGGTTGAGCATTGACCCAGGCACCAAGAGGTCACCAGTTGGATTCCTGGTCAGGGCACATGCCCAGGTTGTGGGCCCGATCCCTAGTGGGGGGCAAGCAGGAGGAAGCCGATAGTTAATATTTATGTTTCTCTCTCTTGGATGTTTCTATCTCTCTCTCCCTCTCTAAAATTTAAAAAAAAAAATTTTTTTTAATGTAGACAGTGAAAATACTCAAAGTTAGGCCCTTTGAGTATGTAATCTTTGTATTTGTCTATTATATCAAAACTAAAAAATCAGCAGGAACACAATTATTCTGGAAATGTATAGAGGGGGAGGATGTTAATAAAATTATCTTCTCTGTGCCATCAGGAACCTCACTGCTCAGAGATCCACTGAAAGATTTTTTTCAGCCTCTTTTAAACCATGCTGATGGAGAACCTCTCTTTCTAAAACCTCTGTGGGAAGCGGAGTAGGGGAGGCTGGGAGATGGGAGGTGGGGAGACCTGACGAACACCCCCACCCCCCAGTGGAGTTCTCAGTCCTCCACCACAGCTCCACCTCCAGACTTTGGAGACTCCAGGCCCAGGACGGCACTGACTCTATTTTATTGCAATCTCTGTCTGGAATCTGCTGTTTTGGCAGCCTGACTTCCACGGCCTGTGAAGGAACGGCTCGATGTCTGTGCCTTTAATGCGAAACCAATCTGTCTGCGGAGGAAAGGTGATGGCTGGAGCAGCGCTGGCTGATAGAGCCTCCAGCAGCCACCCAGCCAACGCTTCGTCAGCAAGCACTCCTCGGGCGCCCCCTGTGGGTAGGCAGGAGTCTCTCACTGGTGCCTACCTAGCAGCCAAAATTTTGAACTGGAGGTGGCTCCAAGCAGTGCTTAGAAAAACAGCCAAATACAGACACGCACAGGAAAGACAGTGAAAATCCAGAAAAGAAAAAGAAAAAAAGCCACTTTGAATTCAGCATCCATCTCAGTTTGTATCATTCAAAAACAAAAATTGTATTTGACTATAAAGCATTCTTTTTTTCACTTTGAATTTCCAAAGGTATCTTTTTAGTGCTTGAAGTGCTGGCCCTGGCTGGCATCCGATGACCCAACAACGTCTCTAGAAGTTTCCCTGCAGATACACTCATGTACGTGTGCTACAATGCATGTGCTTGTGTGTTCATTGCCATACTGATGGTAGCAGTGACCGCAGACTGTGAAGGGCCGTCATCCCTGAGAGATGGGAAACAAATACAGTGAGACTTATGATTGCCCCAGCTCACCACCCGGACAAAGTTCCCAGGCCTTGGCACAGGGAGGGGCCACTTCTCGACTTAAAGAGACAGAGCCAGGGGGGTGAGACCCCAGTGTGGCCAGAGTCTGAAGGACAGAACAGGGAGGAAGAGAGAGCTACCCCGGGAGAGAGAGCCCTGAGGGCTTGTGGGGGCCCCTTGGTTTTCAGCCGAGCAAGGCCAGTGACTGCATGTGAGGAGACACTCCTGGGCAGGGGAAAGAACCACTCAAAAGGAGTAGAGGGCCCTGGCCGGTTTGGCTCAGTGGTTAGAGCGTCGGCCTGCGGTCCTGAGAGACCCGGGTTCAGTTCCCGCTATGGGCACGTACCTCGGTTGCAGTTTGTCCCCGGCCCTGGTTGGTCGTGCGGGTGGCAGCCACTTGATGTGTCCCTTTCACATCGATGTTTCTCTCTCTCTCTCTGTTCCTCTCTCTCCCTCCCACTCTACTTGAACAAAAAAATGGAAAAATGTCCTTGGGTGAGGATAAGAAAAAAAGGAGTAGAGGGAACGACCCCAGAGCTCCCATGAGGCTGGGAGTGTTCCCCATGCCGCCAACCCCAGTAAAGAATTTCATAGTTTGTGCAGCACTAAGTCAAACACCTGGAAGGGTTTTGCCTCAGGATTAGGACAACGTTAAGCCCCGGACTTCACACCCCTCCGGTCCTGCCTAACAAAGCTGAAAAGCAAGATCCCAAAAGATTAACACGTTTCTAGTCAATTAGCTGTGTTCCAGGAAAGAAAAGATCAAGAATATTTGTAAAAATACAAAAATGTTCAGCACTCAATAGGTAAAATTCACACTATCTGGCATCCAACAATAAATTACTAGTCCTGCGAAGGAACAAAAAAACATGACCCATAAGGGAGGGACGGGGGAATCGATCAAGTGTAACCAAGCCAGAAATGACAGAGATCCCAGAATTTTTGTAGACAAGGACATCTAAAAAGTTTTTAGAACTGCAGTGTATGTGCTCAAGAAGCTAGAGGAAAACACGGACATATTAAATGGAGACACGGAAGATATTAAAAACAACACCTGACCTGAACTGGCAGAGATGCAAACTGCAACTGCACAAGGCGGGATTAAAGGGGTGTGTTCGTCAGCCTCGGCTGCCATAACAAAATACCGTGGACCGGTGGCTTATAAACAACAGAAACTCATTCCTCACAGTTTGGGAAACTGGAAGCCCTAGATCAAGATTTCAGCATGGCTGGTTCTGGTGAGGCCTCTCTCTTAGCTGATAGATGGGCACCTTTGTGTCCTCACCCAGCCTTTCCGAGTGTGGAGAGAGCAAGTTCCCTGGTGTCTCTTCTTATAAAGGCACTAATCCCCTCACGAACCCCCTCCTCATGACATCATCTAACCCCAATCATCTTCCAAAGGTCCCACTTCCTAATACCATCATGTTGGGAGCTAGGGCTTCAACATATGAATTCAGGGGTAGGGCGAGGTAAACATTCAGTCCATAATACACCAGATTAGACATTGCAGAAGAAAAAAAGATGGGAAAAAATCATTATAAAATATTGCTGAGATAAATGTAAAAGTGTTAGCAGCAATGCTGGCTCTCGGTTCTTGAGTTTGGCAAAGAAAGAATTCAGAGCCAGGAACTCTAGAGTGAGAGGAAGTTTATTTAGCTTGCAAAGTGAAAGTACTCGTGAAGAGAAGATTTGAGCAGGCTGCTCAGAGAGCTGCCTTGGCCTTTCGAAAGGAAAGTTACAGAGGCAGAAGAAGTGAGCCAGCTGGGCTGTGTGGACTCAGAAAACAAATTACAGAGGCAAAAGAAGGGCCCTTGGAGGCAGGTTCAAGGGGTTAGCTGGGATGAGTTGCCACTGCCCACTGCTTCCCTGGTTGCAAGTCTCCTGGGGACCTACAGAGCTTAGGAGAAAGAGAGCAAAGCTACACACCTGAGGAAAGAAGAGGATGGGCCCCTTATCTTAAGGGTTTTAATCTGTTTTCTAAAGGTGGGAATTTTAGGGGAGATCTCAGGGGAGGATGTCGGTATATTCATCAGCTCTCCAGGTGTGTTCTTTAATATGCTGATGCATCAAAATGAGTGTACAGGGTCAGGGTTGTGGTCAGTGCTAGGGTGGGGGGTCAATGGTCATCGCATCTGGTTCTGATGCCAGCCATGGTGTTGCTTCATCTGTTTGTGCTGCTGTTCTGGGCCTGGAACTAAAACACAAGCCTAGATCTTATCTCTAGTTTGACCCAAACTGTTTCTGTGGTCAACAGACCCAAGGCTTTGTTCCTAAGATTATCTGATGCTGATCAGAACCGCATTGTCCTGAGGGCTTAATGCTTAAGGGAGTGGTTGTGCCCAGGAGAAGGAGGCAGGCGAGTCAGGGTGCTGGATGAGGCCAGTTTGAGTCAGCTCTCTGCCTCAGTTTCCCATTCCACTTGCCAAGGAATTTTCCTGGCTTCTTACTAACCTGCCTCAAAAGGACCTATATAGATATATCAGGTGTGTGAACTGGAAGATTCAATGTTGTTAAGATGGCACTTCTTCCCAAATTAAACATTAAGTTCAATGCAAACCCAATCAAAATCTCAGCAGGCTTTTTATATTTTTGTAAAAATTAATAAACCAACTCTAAAATTCATATGAAAATCCAAAGGACTCAAAAGAGCCCAAAACAACTTTGACAATAAAACAAAGTCATAGAATTTAGACTTTCTGATTTCAAGACTTATTATAAAGCTATAGCATAGTATCGGCATAAAGACAGACAAAGATCAATGGAACAGAATAAAAATCCAGCAATACATCCGCATATCCATGGTCAATTGATTTTCAGCAAAGGTACAAAGTTAATTCTGTGGAGTAAGGATAGTCCTTTTAACAAAAGATGCTGAAACTATTGGATATTCATATATAAAAAATGAATTTCAGCTCTGGCCGGTTTGGCCCAGAGGTTAGTCAGCCCACAGACCAAAGGGTTTCAGGTTCGGTTCCTGGCTCTGGTCCCTGGACCTGGTCCCTGGCTCTGGTCCCTGGCCCTGGTCCCCAGCCCTGGTCCCCAGCCCTGGTCAGGGTCTTATGGAAGGCAACCAATTGATAAGCCTCTCTCACATCAAGATTTCTCTCTCTCTCTCCCTCCCTCTATCAAAAAATCAATGGAATAATATCCTCAGGTGAAAATTAACAAAAATAAATAAATAAAAAATAAATTTCAACCCATACCTTGTATTGTGTGCAGAAAAATTACATATAAAAATTAACTCCAAATGGGTCATAGACCTAAACGTAAGTCTAAAATTATAAACATTCAAGAAGGAAACAGAGGAGAAAATCTTTGTTAGACATAGATTTCTTTGTGTTCAGCAAAGATTTAGATATGACGTCAAAAACACAACACATACAAGAAAATAATTGATAAACTGGATCTCATCAAAATTAAAAATAGCTCTTCAAAATACATTTTTAAGAGAATGAAAAGACAAACCACAGACTAGAGGAATATATTTGCTAAACATATAATTGAAAAAGGACTTGTATCCTGAATATATATAATATTTTCAAAACTCAGCAATAAAACAAACAACTAAGAAAACTTTTTTATTGTTTTTTTTTTTCTTTATTGATTTTAGAGAGAGTAAGAGAGCGGGAGAGAGACAGAAATATCTATGAGAGAGAACATCCACGGGCTGCCCCCTGCATGCCCCCCACTGGAGACCAGGCCCACAACCCAGGTGTGTGCCCTGACCAGGAACCAAATTGGTGACCCTCGAGTGCATGGGTCAACACTTAACCACTGAGCCACACTAGCCGGGCTAAGAAAACTTTTTAATGGGCTAATATTTGAAGGGACACTTCAGCAAAGTAGATATGCTGATGGCAAATGAATACATGAAAAGATGTATTTATTCACTAGGATGTAATTATTCACTAGGAAAATGCAAACTAAAACCACAATGAGATACCATTACGCATCTATTAGAAAGTCAAAAATCCAAGACTGGCCATACCCACTGTGAGGAAGAATACGGAGCAACGAAAACCCACGTATACTGTGGGTGGGGTTTACAGCCACCTTGGCAAAAGGTTTGGCAGTTCCCTACCCTTCCACTCCTACGTACTTACTCCAGAGAAATGAAAGCATGTGTCATCACAAAGACTTGCACAACAGTGTCCATGGCAGCTTTTCTGGGAACGTGCCCGAGCTAGAGGCAATCTCAATGTCCGTCCACAGGTGAATGGATAAACAAGTTGTGGTGTAATCTGACAATGAAATACTACATAGCAACCCGAAGAAATGAACTTCACACACGCAACAACATGCTTGAATCGAAAAGAAATATGCCGAATGAAAGAAGCCAGATCAGAAAGAGCACATACTGTGAGATTCCATTTGTATAAAATTCTGGGAAATCCAGACTGATCTGTAAAGGCAGGAAACAGATCAGTGATTGCCTGGGGATGGGGACAAGGGAAGGTTTACAAAGGTCATGAGGAAACTTTGGGAGATGACACATGTGTTCACTGTCTTAATTGTGGTGATGGTTTCAGTAGAGCTTTTTAAGAACTAAACTGTTCATTGGGAACACATACAGGGCTCAAACATGCCAGGTGCTTTTTAAAAACTGTTTTACTCATAATAACTTATTTAATCCTCCCAACAATAATAACCCTTTGAGGTAGTCAATATTATTATTGCCATTTTACAGGGGAGAACACTGAGGCATGAAGAAAAGATGGAAAGCTGGTAAATGGGCATCTGAGACTTGAATGAAGACACCTGGCATTAAAGAATCCGTGTTTTTAACCAACACAGAATTCATTTTCTTCATGTAGTAATAAATCTAAACCTAATTTTCTTTTTCCTTTTTTTTTTTTTCTTTTGGTACATGCCCCTAGCGGGAACCGAACCCGGGACTCTCTGGTCCGCAGGCCGACGCTCCAATCGCTGAGCCAAATTGGCCAGGGCTAAACCTAATTTTCCATCACAATTATATACTCAGTGCCTGCGGTGTATGTAGTCCTTTATTAGATTTTTTTTTTTCCTGGAAAATATCTAATATTTTTCTAATGAATTCTCCTAATTTTTTTTCCGTTTCCTGGCTACTTTCCTCATAGATAGGGGAAGGGCGCCATCTAGTGGCAAAATTTAAAAGCCACAGGCCCCGCCTGTACACTTGGTTTTCACAACCTGCCTGTGTTTAAAAATGCCTGCAGAATCAGCATCTAAATTTTTACCTAGTTTGACCTAGGGGCTAGTCTTGTTTCCTCCACTAACCTGCCACGTGATCTGGGGCAACTTTTCCTGTGTAGACCTCAGTTCCCCCATCTGTAAATAGGAGTACAGGAAACCATCTCTGCAAAGGTCATCTACAGCCCTAGCCAGTTTGGCTCAGCGGTTAGAGCATTGGTCTGCAGACCAAAGAGTACTGGGTTCAGTTCTCACTAAGGGCATGTACCTCAATTTCAGTTTGTCCCCAGCCCGGTTGGGGTCTTGTGGGTGGCAGCCACTCAATGTGTCTCTCTCACATCAATGTTTCTCTCTCTCTCCCTTCTGCTCTATCTGAAGATAAATGCAAAAATGTCCTCAGGTGAGGATAAAAAAAAAAAAAGGTCATCTACAACCCTACAAACTGTACAGGCAGACCTTTGCTTCATTGCTCTCACAGGTATTACGTTTTTCACTTGTTGAAGGCAAAAAAGATCACGACTTGTTTTTATTGTGCTACTCTCTTTATGACAGTGTTTGGGAACTGAACCTGCAGTATCTCGGAGCTACGATTGTATTGGAGCTTTGCTCTCTGAATGTTAGGTGTTTGGTGCTTTGCATGAGTTAAATGATTTTATTTCCACAGCAACCTCTCGGGGCAAATGTTTTTATTATCCCCATTTTACAGGGGAGCAAAAAGAGGCTGGGGACATGAAAAGACTTGCCCAGTGTTTTCAGCTCATAAGTGTTGTGCTGGTTGGAGTCAGAATTTAAATACCAGTCATCTGACTTCAGAGCATGAGCTCTATGCCTACGTACCTGCCCTCAGCCATCTCTCCCATCCCCGCCTGGAAGTCTGTAGAGCCATCACTAGAGCCCTGAGAAGTTTTCAGAGCCTGCTGTGATATCCTGATTTATAATTCACACTTACGGTCTTCTCCCCCAATTCCTGGCACAGAGCTCCTAAAACCCTAGGAATGTCCCAAGTATTGAGAGTGATAAAGATGTTTCTTGTTATGTGAATGCTGACTTTGGGACCTCACTTTAGGATGGGGGTGGGTTGCCATGAGAGCCAACCACAGAATTGAAGGGTTGGAACTTTCAGTCCCACCGCCCAATTCCCCTCCAACCTGCTGGGGAGGGAGAGGGCCTGGAGGCTAAGGATTTAATCAGCGCTGCCTTTGTAATGAGGCCTCCACAAAAATCCAAAGGATGGGGGTTCAGGGAGTTTCCAGGTTGGTGCACCTGCAGATGTTGGGAGGGTGGCGAGCCTGGAGAGGGCATAGAAGTCCCCACCCTTCCCCCGTACCTGCCCTGTGCATCTCTTCCATCTGGTTGTTCCTGATTTATATACTTTTATAGTAAAATGGTAGTTAGTAACCAAAATGTTTCTCTGAGTTCTGTGAATCACTCGAGGGAATCAGACTGGGAAAAGGTCATGGGAACCTCTGGTCTCTAGCCAGTCCAACCACCTGGACTTTAAAACTGGTGCCTGAAGTCTAAGAAGGGGGTCATTTTGTTGCAGTGGCAAGAAAGGCACCAGGTGTGAAGCTGGTGGTATCAGGCCGGGTCTGGGTTCAGCAACCTCGCTACTTGAGTTCTGGCTAGAAAAGAAGTCAGAGCCAAGACAAACTGTAAGAGAATATTTACTTAGAAAATCACAGAGGTAGAAGAAATGGAAAAGCCCTTGGAGGTTAGGAGTGAGGAAGGTAAAGGTAACATACCTACAAGGGAGGGGAAGGGCACTGGTGTGCTCCGGGAAATAGGGCATGCTGGATCCTCCGTCCTAAAAACTTAAGGGTGGAGCATTTAGGGGCGGTCCCAGGAGAGGATCTCAATAGAATATTCATCAGCTTTCCAGGTGTGGTCTTCACTGATTGGTCAGTGCCAGTCATTAGTCAATGCAGCTGATCCTCAGGTGTCGCTTGTCTGGTTTTGCTGCTTTTCTGGGAAATACTACTGAGGTCTAGAAGTTATCTCTAGGGAGGGAAGGTCAGGGGTCCAGACC
This sequence comes from Molossus molossus, assembly GCF_014108415.1. Classification (NCBI taxonomy): domain Eukaryota; kingdom Metazoa; phylum Chordata; class Mammalia; order Chiroptera; family Molossidae; genus Molossus; species Molossus molossus. The sequence goes on along the minus strand of NW_023425366.1, from coordinate 112,002,505 downwards.
CAATGACCAGCGATATGCTAGGGGAGGAAAGGTTATCCTGGGGGCCAGGTCCTTGTTTTCTCAGTTTACCCATTGCTAGGTGCTCAGGGCTTTCCCTCCTGGTGACCTTCTCCACCTGGCTGGCTGTCCTTGGTCTGCTCATGTCTGTCTAACTGCCTACCACACCTGGAACCCCCAATCTATAGCCAGTAGGTCAGAAGCACAGGTGGCAACCTGGGTGTGCAATTAGCGTCTGAAGTGGGGGTGGGCAGGAGGTTTTGTGGGACTGAATTCTTAACCTATGGAATTTGATGCTATCTCACTACCTTGGGTAAATAGCGTCAGGACTGAGTTGAATTGTAGGATGTTCATCTGGGATCCTTGGAGAAACAGCTGCAGCAGAGAAAGCAGAAGGGGAGCCTGGGACATCTCATTGCATCAGAAAGCAAGAAAGTACTCAAAAGAGTTGGGTTGGTGTTCAAAACACGGGAGTTGTCTGGAAGGGGCTTCAGTGGCCAAATTCTGCAGGGTTGGGGGAGGGGCAGTGATTGATTGGAAAAAATAATGATAATGTATTATAAAACACAGAATTTATTTTTTTTATTTTTTTTTTCTGTTTGTGAATTTCATGGTAGAGGGCTGAAGTGGGGCATCCCACCTTCTGCTTCTGTTTTTCTAGTAGCAAGGGTGGCACCTGTGGGTGAGGTGGGCCATGGAGTGTAGAGTTGGCCTGGTGGGGCAGAGGGACATTCAGGGGGCCCGAAACATGGGGGACTGATGGGCAGCACGAAAGTCCCGTCCAGCAGGTGATCAGGAATGTAGAGTGGCCCTGAGGCTGGTGTGGACACGCTTGCCCCCTTTCCCTGGGTTCTGAGGAGCTTGCCCATAGCCAGTGGGGGTGTGGGTCGGCCACTGGCCCAATGAGGCCCACCCACTGATCCTTCCCCTTATCCCTAACTCCCAGCCTAGGCTGAGGAACCTGGGACAAATGGAAGGCCACTGTTCTTCCTTCCATTGGGGCTCAGTCCCATAGACAGAAGCTGGCTCAGGTGGGGCCACTGGTGGCTGGGGATGGTCATAGCATGAGTTGAGTGTTGGTGGTTGAGGAATGTAACTGGGCCCAGGGCCAGGAATGTGAGGCTGAGGCCTATGGTCCCGAAGTCCTCCTGATGTGGGGTCAGGCGGTGAGAAGGTGGGAAGGGCAGAAACAAACGGGGTAGGAAAGGGCTCGGTGCTTAGAGCTTGTGGGGGTTCACCCACTTGTAGGTGCCCTCATACTGGAAGCCCACTCTCTTCATCAGCTCATCTGCTTCTGCTGGACCTCGGCTGCCATAAACGTAGGGGATGGGCTGGGGCTTCTCGCGCTCGATCTGATGCAGCAGTGGTGTGAAGATCCGCCAGGCCTCCCGGAGCTCGTCACTGCGCACAAAGTGCATCTGGCTCCCACAGAAGACATCCAGGATGAGGCGCTCGTACGCATCAGGGAGCTTCACGTTCTTGTATCTGTTGCCATAGGTCAGGTCCAGTTCCGACTCCTCAGGATTGAAGAACATGCCGGGCTTGTTGGTCATCATCTTGGTGTACACGGCCTCATTGGGCTGCACTCGGATCACCAGTTCGTTGCGCTTGCACTGCTGCTGGAAGATGTCTCCAGCCACATCGCGGAACTGCAAACGCACCTCGGCCTTGCGCTCATTCAGGGCTTTGCCGCAGCGCAGAATGAAGGGCACCCCATCCCACCTCTCGTTCTCCACATAGAGGACAACAGCTGCGAAGGTGGCAGTCGTGGATCCACAGGGCACTGTGGGGTCGTCCAGGTACCCTTTGGTGGCCTCACCCTTTCCACTGGGATTCCCCACATACTGGCCCAAGACCACATTTTTCACCTGCGCCTCTGAGATGCATTTCAACACCTTGACCTTCTCATCACGGACATCATCTGAGTCAGTGGAGGTTGGCTTCTCCATGGCAACCAGACACAGCATCTGTAGCAGGTGGTTCTGCATCACGTCCCGGATGATCCCAAATTCATCGAAGTAACCCCCACGGCCCTCAGTACCAAAGGGCTCCTTGAAGGTGAGGATGACGCAGGCGACATTGTCTCGGTTCCAGATGGGGCCAAAGATCCTGTTGGCAAACCTCAGCACCATGAGGTTCTGGACCATCTCCTTGCCCAGGTAGTGGTCGATGCGGTAGATCTGGTCCTCACAGAACAGGGAGGAGATGTGGTTGGACAGCTGGTCGGAGCTCTGCAGGTCTTTCCCAAAGGGCTTCTCCACAATGATGCGGTTCCAGCCTGTCTGGCTCATGCAGGTCTCTCGGATGTTCTTGGTGACAGCCTCGTAGACAGTGGGGGGCAAGGCCAGGTAGAAGAGGCGGTTGGCCCGTGACCCCTGGCAGAGGGCATTCATGTGGTTATTCAGGTGCTCATAGGAGGCTGCGTGATCGTACTGGCCAGACACATAGGAGTTGCAGGCAAAGAACTCCTCCAGCTTGGGCTTCTCCTCTGGCGTGGCTTTGAAGAAGGGCTCGCTCTGCTTACGTATGTCAGCCACCGTGAGACGGGAGCGGGCATAGCCCACGATGAAAGTGTTTTCAGGCAGAAGGCCATCCTGAAACAGCCACCAGATGGTGGGGTAGATCTTCTTTTTGGCAAGGTCACCCGATGCACCCATGATGATGAAGATATACGTTTCGGACTGATGGAAGGCATTACCCTGGTATAGCTCTTCCCGTAGGATCTCACACACCTGGGTCCGGCTCAGGGCCACCTGCTCTGCCATGATGCTCTCTGGTGAAAGACTGCTCCTCGCCGCCTCCGCCGCCCGTGGAGTTCACCTAAAACACAGAATTTAAAAAATCCATGAATCCATAGTGAGTCTCAAAAAGGGGGTGGGTGGGGAACTGTTATTTACAGAGACAATGCTAGTTAATAAATACAGATAATGGATGATGATAGAGTTGGCAAAAAGCACACTTTTGCAAACACTGATGTAACTGATTCAGGCAAGAATGATGCTGAAACCACTGAGGGAAAAGTTGATGAACATAATCTCAACGAATCACCACAGAGAGACTTTTTTTTACTCTTCACCCAAGGGTGTGTTTTTATTAATTTCAGAGAGAAAGAAAGAGAAAGAGAGAGAGCTGTCAGTTGCTTCCTGTATGCACCCCGACCAGGAATCAAATCCAAAACCTGGGTATGTGCCCTGACTAGGAATCGAACCTTAACCCTTTGGTGGACAGGATGACGCTCCAAACAACTGGAACCACACTGGTCAGGACTCGAGAGAGACCATTAATTGCAAATAAGAAAGGGTGCCATTCATTAGTGAACCAGGGCAGACATCATGTTTACCAAGTAACCAAGTTTCACTTATCAGTGTTAAAAACAAGACAACAGGCCCCAAACAGACTCACTTACACTGAGCCCCATATAACTGAACCGAGATTTCATTACAGTTTCAGCCTCTTCCAGAAATGGAATCTTAAACCAGTCAATCAGAAATCACCTGGTCAGCACTAGTGAGGTAATCTGCATGAAAGACCCCTGGCACCCCCCAAAGGAAAGTGATCTTGCTGCAACCAATCCACTTTTTGCTAGTATAACTTCCTCGTCCTGTTCCCTTCTGTCTGTAAGTCCACCATTTCTTACTGCTCCTCAGATCTTTGCTGTCTGCTAGATGGGATGCTGCCCGATTAGTGAATCATTGAATAAGGCTATGAACCCTGAGAAAGAAGACCCCTACTTTGAAGGGCTCTTGGTGATTAACTGGGCTCAAATTAAAAAGAGCCTAGCAGCCATTTCCCCTCAGGGGCCTCTCACACAAACTGCACTTCTGGGAGAAACCTGCACTGGACCTCCTGCCTCTGCAACGCACAGCGTGCCCAAACTGTGTTCCTTCCTGGAATCCTATTCCAACCAATGGAACAGAGGCTTTCTCCATCCAATGGAGTTGAGCAGCTCCAACCAACCAGAGTGGCTCTATTATGACCAATCAAGACGGTGCCATTTGGACCAATCAAACTATGATGATTTGGAGTCTTTGTTTACACGAGGATAGACCAATCAGGGAGCAGGGCCTGGGACTTCTGTCCATGTAAACCAGGTCCCCTCTGGCTCTGATGGCCACTTTTCCTTTCCACTTAAGACTGCAGGCTCCATTTGCTCAGCTGAGCTGAAACGCTGAAGGTGGCTCACTGGAGCAGAGTGGACCAGCACAGGCCAAAGCGGATTGGCGTAGCAGGGCTCTCTAGCCAGAGGGTCCTGTGTGGTTTTCAAAGCCGTGCTGTATAACAAGTTTCCTTCTTCACCACACCCCAAGTTGAGGATTCCTGCATTGAATTGGCACCGAAGACCATTGGTTGACAAAGCCAATAAGATCGTTAAACTTACCCAGTTGAGCCCTGGCTGATGTGGCTCAGTGGCCTGCACAATGAAGGGTCTCAGGTTTGATTCCCAGTCAAGGAAATGTATCTGGGGTTGCTCCCCAGCCCTAATTGATGCTCTCATCAATGTTTTTCTCTCTTCCTCTCTCCCACTCTCTCTAAAAAATCAATGGAAAAATAGCCTCTGGTGAGGAGTAACAAAAAATAAAATTTGCTCAGTTGAATTTTGTTTTCTTATACCAACAATGGGACCAATGTGTACTACAGCCCTCCTGCTGTGATACAACTAGTGCAGGTTACTCAAGTGTCTTCTGCCAAGAACTTTCTACCTGAATCTAATCAGGAGAGGTGGGGGAATCAAATAAAGATTATGGATATTCTGTAAAACAATTGGCCTGAACTATTCAAATTTATCAATGTTATGAAAGACAAAATACATGGCCATGGGAGGAAAGGGGTAGGGAGGAGGGCTGTTCTGAACTGAAAGAGACCAGAGACAGACAAAAAGCAAGGTGCCATGTGGACTGGATCCAGTATACAGGTGAGGGTGGGGATCTTATTTGGAAGAATTGAGCAAATTGCATATAAAGTATATATTGCCGAATATTTTGCATCACTGCTAAATTTCTCGGTATCAAAATGGCATGGACGTCACGTAAGATAACGCTGTTGTTCCGAGGAAATACATGCTTAAGTATTTGATAGATAACTGCTGCGTACATTAACAAAAACAGCCCCAGCTCCGGACACAGGCTCGCGCTTGCGCCCTGCTCTCCTGCCCAAGTGTAGCGCGGCCGGAGGGTCCGATTGCGTGCCTCCAGGCGGAAGTACACAGAGCGGTTTCCGGGGATCGCGTAGGTTCCGGCGACTAAGGAGGCAAAATGGAGGAGACGCCTCACGGTGAGCGCGCCGAAGGGGCGTGGGTGGCGGGGCTGAAGGCACAGGAGCGACTCTAACTGGGATTCTGTCTCTGCGCAGACTGCCCCGGAACCGGCAGCGCCCAGGCGGGCCGAGGGGCCGCCTGTCAAGGGTGCCCTAACCAGCGGCTATGCGCTTCAGGAGCCGGCGAGGGCCCGGACCCGGGTGAGGAACGGGCAAGGCCTGAACGGGAAGTGAAAGGCACAGGCCCGGAAGAGGCGGGCGTATGGGAAATTGGGCGGTGACGGTGGGCGGGACTTGAAGGATGCGTGGAAGGGCGGGGCCAAGATGGGCGGGGCTTAAGGAATGAGTGACAGGGGCGGGGCCCGAGGGGCAGGACCTTTCAAAGGCAAGAAGGAAGGAACGTGGCGGGGTGGGGTGGAGCCTAAGAGTCAGTGACAGGCGTGACGTCAAGAGTGGTCGTAAGAAGAGTGGGGCATGGGAAAAGTGTGCTGGGTTAAGGGGTGCGGCCAGAGGTTTGAGTGACAGTAACTGGTCTGGAGGAGGCCACCAGAAGAGGGAATATAGGATATACGCTTTGATGTTAGGTTGTTTGGACTTAAATCCTGGCCCCGTTAGCTGCTTTCTTTGGACAGAATTTCTTCTTTTTAAGGTTTAAGGAGCCAGCCTTCCTCTCATTCAACAGAAATATGTGTTAATCACATCCTAGGCACAGTGCTCTGTACCGGAGAAATAGCTGTGAAACAGGACACTGTCTAGTGGGTGTTAGTTTAGTAGGGGAGACCCGCAGTAAACAAGCAAGCAATCAGTGATCACAGCAATAAGTACTATGAGGTCAAACTGGAGGATGGAGAGGACTCTGGGAGCCTACTAAAGGGAATTTAAAAGGCAGGAGGCTGAGAGAAGAATTTTGAAAGAGTTCAGAGAGACACTTGGGTTTGATTTTTGGTTCCCACGAAAACAGTATTGACCTTGAGCAAGAGTCTTAACCTTTCTGAGCTCTGTTTCCTCATCAGTAGTGGGAAGAAAAATAGTTACCTCACAGTGTTGTTTGAAGGATTTGAAATAAGGTGAAATGGTGAGAGCACAGCAAGTGTCTAATAAGTGATAGTCACCAGTGACAGGTATTTACCAAGTGCCTGCTATTTGTCAGGCTTTCTCAGCCTGGGCACTGTTGGCATTTTGGGTTGGATAATTCTGTGTTGGATAATTCTGAGCATTGTCGGATGTTAAGCAGCATCCCTGGCCTCTACCCTCTACATGCCAGGAACACCCCTTCGTTGTGACAACTAAAAATGTCTCCAGACGTTGCCAAATGCCCCCTGGTAGATTTTGCTCCCAGGTTGAGAATCATTACTGCAGCCATGCACCGAATAATGATATTTTGGTCAACAACAGACTGCATATATGACATGAGATTATAAGGAAGCTGAAAAATTCCTACTGCCTAGTGACATGGTTGTCATAACTTTATAGTGCAAAGCATTCCTCATATGTTTGTGGTGAGGCTGGTGTAAACAAGCATATACGCTGCCAGTCATGTAAAAGTATAGCATGTACAATTAGGTATAATATATAATACTTGATAATAAACAACTATGTTGCTGGTTTATGTATTTATTACTGTATATTATACTTATTATTTTAGAACGTACTTTTTCTACTTAATAAAAAAGTTTGCTGTGTAGCAGTACTCTGTGTTACACTGACAGCTGCCTCGTACAGCTTGTTTATCTTTTGATTATTTCAAATTCTTTTGTGCTTGATTTAGTCTCTTGCTGTTTCATACAGTAACATGCTGTATAGGCGTGTAACCTAGGAGAAGTAGGCCATATCATATAGCTCAGGTCCATCATAAGCTCTACCATCTAGGTTTGTGTAAGTGCACACTGTGATGTTTGCAGGACGAACTTGCCTGAGAGCACATTTCTCAGAATGTATCCCTGTCATTAAGTGTTGTGTGACTATATAGTCAAAGCTCTGTTTTGGAGCAGGAAATAAAGTGGTGAACACTTCAGGACAGATTCCCCACCTTGTGAGGTTTATATTCTAATAGGGAATGAAAAATAAGTAAACCAATAAGTAAGAAAATATCAGATGTGATAATAACCTTATTTTCTTTGTAGCACTTATGACTACCATTGATTCGGTGGTATTTCACATGTGATCCCTTGAAACAGTCCCAAGGACTTATTAGCTCCTTGTAGCTCATTGGAAGAGTGACATTCGGGATTTTGTTGGAAAATGTCATCACTTGAATTGCTTTTTTTGCAGCCATACAGGAAATCAAAGAGAAAATGAAGACCGTGAAACACAAAATCTTGGTTTTGTCTGGGAAAGGCGGCGTTGGGAAAAGCACGTTCAGCGCCCACCTTGCTCACGCCCTGGCGGAGGATGAAAACACACAGGTGGGACCCAGGGAAAAACTGGGAGAGCTCCTGTCTGAGGCTTGTAGAGAACAAGTTCCCTAGACTAAGCTGAATTGGCCTCTTTGATCCTGCAGAGAGGATGAGGAAACATGTAGCAGTCAAGCAGTGAAATGAAATATTTCATTGGATGCTCTAGTTGTGAAAATGGGTAGCAGATGTATAATTCTCTTGGCATGCTGATTATTTATTACATTAAGTTCAGATTTTTTTCTTATTATCAGCCCCTTTTTGCCTTTTTCTAGGCCAGGAATCTGCAAACTATAGGTCATGGCCAAATCCAGCCCATCTCTTGCCTTTCTGTGGCCTGTGAGCTAAGAATGATGTTTACATTTATAAATGGTTGCTTTTATTTTATTACTATTATTATTTTTGTTGTTTGGGGGTTTTTGTTTGTTTTTATTATTATTATTATTTTAATCCTTACCCAAAGATATGTGTTTTCTTTCATTGATTTTGAGAGAGAGAAACATTGATGTGAAAGAGAAACACCAATCAATTGCCTCCCATACGTGTGCCCTGATTGGGGATCGAACCTGCAACCTTTTGGTGTACAGGATACTGCTCCAACCAACTGAGCCACCTGGCCAGGGCTGTTTTTTTTTTGTTTTATTTTTATTTTATTACTATTATTTTTCTTTATTGACTTTAGGGAGAAAGATAGAAACATCGATGAGACAGAACATTGATTGGCCGCCTCCTGCATGTCCCCCCCACTGGGAATTTGGCTCACAACTTGGGCATGTGTCCTGACCGGGAATTGAACTGGTGACCTCTTGGTGTATGGGTTGACGTTCAACCACTGAGCCACACCAGCTGGGCTATTATTTTTTAATCCTCACCTGAGGATATTTTTCTATTGATTCTTTTTAGATAGAGTGAAAGGAAGGGAGGGAGAGAGAGAGCGAGAAACAGAGAGAAACATCTATGTGAGAGAGTTGTCTCCTGCACAACCCTAGTTGGAGGCCGGGGATTGAACCTGAAACTGAGGTACGTGCCCTTGACTAGGAATCGAACCCATGACTCTGGTCCTTGGGCCAGTGCTCTAACAGTTGAGCCAAATATGCCAGGGCTGTTTGTTTTATTTTTAAATGGTTGCTTTTAAATTGTTACATTAGTGCCTATGTGGTATCCTTATTTTTACCCACAAAGCCTGAAATATTTTCTGTTTTCCCTTGAAGAAAACATTTGCTGACCCCTGTACTAGGCCACTAACTTATACCCGGGTACACAGGTGAGCAGGGAAACTCAAAGTACCCAGTGCTGCTCTCAATTCCAGCCGTAATAAAGGGTATTGTAGGGCAAGGAAGAAAAAAATATTTTTTACCAGAAAGGTCAAGTGGAAATTTGCAGTGCCTGTGATTTTTAAAATACATTAGGTTATTCATTGGGACTTATGGTAATTTTGCATTGACTTTAGAAAATGATCCCAATATTCACTTTATCATTTTATATCTAATAAAACCATGACTGTTGTGTTTTTCAGTTTTTCGCGTGTTTTTTTAACACAGGTCACATTCTACCTTTTTGTTGTTTCCAAAGAGAAATTTTGCTCAAAATTCCAATAAAACAAAACTATACATATCAGAATACTAGAGTGGCATGGGTGTCTCTTAGAACCCAGCTGCCCAGCAGGTTGACCCCTGAAAAGAGAGACCTCACTGAGGACTTGTGTACTGGCGCTGAGTGTGCTCAGGGTTAGAGAGCTTGCTGGTCACTCTCTCAGTTGCCAACTAAATGCTGTTTTCTCCATCAGAGCACGTCTGGGGCGTGCAGAAGAGTTCTGTGTAACGTGGAAACAATCTTACTGGGTTTGTGTTGACGGTCATTCCCTGCCATTTCGGTCCTTTCCATCATCTTCATGTGTGCCTTCTAGCATGCATTGTTTTATTTCTGAAAATGACTTTTCTCTTCTAACACTTTGAATATTGAAAGTTATTTTTATATATGAGGGCTAACACTTTCACTTCAAGTTTCTTTTCTTACTCATTGACAAATGGCCCTTTTGTTTGATTTTTTTTTTTTAGGTAAGATAGAAGAAACTGAAGAGGTACATTTAATATTGACATTTCAAAACTGCCACATATTGCCTATTATATTTTAAAACTCTAAAAGCTGGATAAATTTTAGTACTTCCTACTTGTGTGAGAAATCACTCTACCTCAGTGTGCAGTAGCACCCTAAGATCTTAATATGATAAAGACTGTATTTCCTCCTCAAAAAGCAATAAAGCCAGCTACAGTGGGCAAGGGGGATCAAGCCACCATTCTGATATGTCCTCTACACACACACAGTGGCCCTTGAGACACCTCACCAGTACCCAGGAACTCCAGAAATACATTTTTTAAATCATTAGATTAAGCAGAATTAGAGTTTGCTTCAGGGGTTGGCAAACTTCTCTTTTTTTTTTTTTGTTAATCCTCCCCTGAGAATATTTTTTCCATTGACTTTTAGAGGGAGTGAAAGGGAGGGAAGAAGGGGAGAGGGAGAAAGAGAGAGGGAAGGGAAGGGAAGGGGAGGGGAGGGCTGACACTCTAACCACTGAGCAACACTGGCCAGGGCTGGCAAACTTTTTATGTCAAGAGCCAGATGGTAAATATTTTAGGCTTTGCAGACCATATAGTTTCTGTAGCAACTATTCACTTCTGCCCTTAAACATAAAGGCAGCCATAGAGAGTCTAAGCCGTGGCATGCCTGTGTTCTAATAAAACTGTTACTGAAATTTGGATTTCATATAATTTTCACAACATGACATAAAAGTATCTTGATTTTGATTTTCTCATCCCTCTAAAAATGTAATAACCATTTTTAAATTGTGGGCTGTACAAAAACGGTGACAGGATGGATTTGGCCCCCAGCTTGTAGTTTGCTGGTCCCCGGTTTGGTTTGTAGCACCCGAGGCACCTGCGCTGGCTGGGGAAGAACATCTTTGGAGGACTGAAACCTCGGGCAGGCCACAGCCTTTTTGGGGGCAGTGAAGAGGCTGGAGCAGGTGATCTGTAAAGCCCTGTGTTCCTGTCACTCCTTAGGGCTCTGAATTCTGCCTTATCTCTCATTTCTGTTCCTATCATTTTATAATGCATGGAGCTGCTATCGCTGGCCTACATGGCTGACGTGAGCTCTAGAATCTGGGATCTGCCAGCCAACATGTGCTCTAGGGATTTGGGGAAAGGGAGAGACAACCGCGGGGGGCACCTGGGCTTGGAGAAGGCAGCATCTGAACGGTGGTGGGACTGAAAGGTGGGGGCGAAGGTATAGAGGTGGGACCGCCAGGGCAGGCATGGAGAAGCAGGCAGTCTGGGGCGTACTGCTCCAGTGAAGGGAGCCGAGGCTGAGGCTGAGCCAGCCTGATGCTTTAGGAGCAGCACTGTGACAGCCAGCCGAGTGTGTAGTTGAGGGTCGTTAGCGGGTGATGGGAAGCCAGTCAGGAGGTGTTGCTCATGTCTCCATAAGAGTCCTGTGTCTCCATGAGAGGCCCCAAGGGTCCAAACTAGGGCAGTGGGTGAAGCAAACAGCAGGGAACAAATGAGGACAAAGTTGGGGAGACAGAAGAAGCAGAACTTCCCAATTTTGGAGAAGAGAGAGGAGTCAGAACTCTATTTGAGCATTTGGGGTACAATCTGGCATGGTGGGCAAGAACACAGGCTCCCGGGGTCACACTACCCAGGTTCACATCCAAGCCCTACCCACACCACTGCTGTGATCTTGGGTAGGACACCAGGCTCTCTCTGTAAAATGGGATGGCTGAGTGAAGTGATGCATGTAAGTGTAAAGTGCTTAACACCATGCCTGACATGTAGTAAGTGCTCAGTAAATGTTCTTGAGAGCAATCGTTATCATTACTTTATTCCACTAACTGAAATATGGAGGGGTGACGAGATTTTTGCTTTAGTGATAATGAGTTTGCTTACCCAAACAGTGCTGAGCAGGTTCAAACTATACTTGTCGATTTGTTCTTCTGTTAGTCACCAATCTCTTGCCATTCAAGGGCCAAATTTGTATTGGCCAGTAGGCTAGCCAAGAAATCTGTTTTCTCAGATTGTCCATATTACCCAGAATAATTACTGCTTTTAGAAGCTGTTGGGCATATTCTTCACAGCTCTCTGGGAGGGGCTTACACCAGGCCAGTTACAAGTAACCACTTGTGAGTCAGCAGCTGCTTCCATATAATTATGTTTCCATATAATTGTGTTTAGACGTCCCCACTGCACACATGTCTAGACTGCAGTATGCTGAAGGGAAGCACACCATCCAGTGTGGAAATATAGCTAGATAAGCTGAATTTCTCTATGCAGCAGTGCTTTTAAAAAATGTCGGCACTCAGGAAAGTGTTTCCCCAGCAGACCTACTCATAACTGAAAACATCACTGTCTCCAGAAGGTGCACAGTGTTGGCATATCGTTGATGCTTGGTGTGGCTTGTAGATTACAGTCAAGTTGCATACATTCCTCCCTGCCCTGAACTCAGCAGGACGGTGGGAAACACTGTCCCTTTTCTAACTCAGGAAGGCTGTTCGTGTTCATGCTCAAGGCAGGCGGGTGTCTGACGGCTCATTTGCAGAGTCTTGCATCAGGAGGCAGCAGGATTGGGAAGCTCCTGACTAATCACAGGCAGGCTGGGAAATGTGTAAGTTGTGATGAAGGGAGGCACAGGAGGCTGGCCTGTGACATCAAAGACTTACGTCATCTTTCCACCACAAGTCACCAGGTTCCATAAATTACTACTTCATCATCTTGCCTTGTGATCTCAAAGATGAACTCTATCATTAAAAGGACGATGCTAGGTGCTTCAGGACTGTACAATTTTTAGGCCCGTCTCGGGTTTGTAGACTCTAAAGCTGGAGTGGCCCTAACAATTTCCCAGGTCAGAGGGATAGGGCCAGAGAAGCAATGTGTGTGAGGTGACAGCTTCGGAGTGCCAAAAGTTAGGACTAGACCCCCTTCCTGTGGCCTCTTCTTCTTTGCTTGTTTGTTTCATTTTCTTGTATATATATTTTAAAAGTCCCTAATTTCACCCTGGCCGGTTTGGCTCAGCGGTTAGAGCGTCGGCCTGCGGTCCAGAGAGACCCGGGTTCAGTTTCCGCTAAGGGCACGTACGTCGGTTGCAGTTTGTCCTCAGCCCTGGTTGGCCGTGCAGGTGGCAGCCACTCAATGTGTCCCTTTCACGTCAATGTTTCTCTCTCTCTCTCTCTCTCTCTCCTTCTCTCTCCCTCCCACTCTATCTGAACAAAAAATGGAAAAATATCCTTGGGTGAGAAAAAAAAAAAGCCCCTAAGTTCAATGGCTTCCAAGAAGCAGCAGAGAAATAGAAGTGCCGTTTCAGTACTTTGTAAACAACACTTAGATGCACGCCCCACCACCAATGCCTCAGCAGCTCCTCCTGCCTCTCCGCGACTTCCTGGCCTCTGCCACAACTGCGAGCCTGTGAGCTGAGACGAGCCTGTGGGCGTGTCTCCTGCGGCTCAGTGGTGCTGAGCGTGGACATGAGAAGCCCCCACACCGAGCACGGTCCTAGTCCAGTTGGCCACATGGGTGGCCATGGCCTCCTCTGGAGGGGAAGTTTGGATCCCAACAGCACTGTAGCACCCTGCCCCACCACTTTGTGGGTGGGAGAGGTGTGGCAGGGCTTCCTCTTCCCCTCAAGCTTCTAGCACCTTCCACAGAGGCCCTAATTGCGATGACCGCAGGCATGTTTCTCTCAGCTAGGGTTCTCTGGCTTAACTTGAGCAGAAAGTGAATTAATCGGATGGATACTGGGGACAGTGACAGGATCAGCAGAACGTTTGGAAGGGACAGGCGCAGGGCCGCTCTGGACACCTGGAGAGCAGGAACGTGGCACAGCCTTTTTGGGGACTGCGTGCAAGCAGTCTGTTTCTTGCATCCTTGCATCGTTTCACTCACGGTTCACTCCCTAGGTTGTGTGGAGTTAAATGCCTGAGAAGGAAACTGATTAAATTGTTCCCAAAAGAACATAGAGACTGGGCTAGAAACCCGAGTATTGATGAAAGTCTCTGTTAGGGTCCTGGGCCCTGGTGATGGTATGATTTATTAAATCGTGAGGTTGTGACATAAAATGCCAGTGGATTGTTCACACACGTCAGTCCCCGAGTATCAGAGATCTAGAAGGCCATGAAAGTCAGGTTCTAAGTTGTCATTCTGTTGCACTTCTCACCTAGTCCAGCAGAGGGCACCGGAACTATGTATGAAAAGCTTTCCTGCCCTGGGTCTGAGAGCCTGTAAGGAAGTTGGAGGTTGGGATTTGTTGAGAGGCTCGAAGAGGGAAGCAAGAAGCGAATTTGGGGCAAGTTAAAAAGTTACTCAAGGATGCTGCACTTTGCAATCAACACATTAGAGCTTTCAAGATGAATACTAGCCAACTTTTCCGAGTTCCTGCAGGCTGTTTCAGACTTCATTTATCACACAGGGAAAGCAGTGTGTTTGGGGTGGAAGGAGTCATCCAAGGCTGCACTTACCACTAGCAAAGAGGTTTTCTAGATTTCCTTCTTATTTTCAGTTTCTTCTCTGGAAGTTGAGCCTAAGTTGCCATTAACCTACAGGATCACAGGAAAACAGGGAGCTCGGCTCCTTGTCAGGGCCCATGGAGTAGTGGAAGGAGCCCTGGTGTTGAAGTCAGGACTTGATTTATGTCCCAGCTCTGCTCCTTGCTCATTGAACAAGTCGCTGGGCCTCTCCGAACCTTAGTTTCCTCTTCTGTAAAGCAGAGATAATGATACTTGGCACATGGTAAGAGCCAAGTAAACAGTGCCAGGTCCACAGGATCACTCTGGAGCTGGAAGGGAGGGAGTCAGTGTCGATATACTTTGCCAAGTTCTCTTTCGGAGTCTTGGACTGTGTCTCTGTGGTGGGAAGATAAATGTTGTAACTCTTCCTCATGAGATTCTACTTGGTCCACGTTTGACCCAGTTTCTTTCCATCTTCTCCCTTCCCTCCTTTTTCTTGAACCCCGTTCCCCTCCCAACTGTGTGTATCTGGAGGGTTGTATATTCGGTTATGTTACAGCTCTGGTCTCTTCTTATTCCCCAGGTTGCTCTTCTAGACATTGATATATGTGGGCCATCAATTCCCAAGATAATGGGGTTGGAAGGAGAACAGGTAAGAGTTTACATTACAAAATGCAGTCAGGTGGTTTCTTAAAGCGCTGAACTACTCAGTCTAAACTAAGGGATAGCAGAGCCCGTGTACTTTCACATGGATGTGATGGAACTGCGTCAGTGTTTGCTAACCCATCTTTAACAACTGTGAATGGGGGATATTATACATAAGTTCATCCACACTATTCAAGGAGTGTTGGTTTCGCTGCCTCCTCAGAGGGGAAGGGAAACAACAAGTGAAATGCAGAAGTAAGACCAGGAAACTGAGCTCTGCCTGGGAAAGCTGGGCCAGGGCCGGCTGGGGGTTTGCACCCTGGAAGCAAGGGAATGTTTCTGCCCTGTGGTCTCCTCTGGGGAACTGAGACTGTGAAGCGTGAGTGACATGGGGTGGAACCGGCCACAGCAGTCTGCAGGTGCTGGTCTCTCCCTTCGGAGTAGCAAAAAACAGTCCCAAGGAAGGGGTCCCCCAGGGGCAGCACATTGAAAATGGCTGGAGGGCGAGGCAGTTCCAGCGGTGTCAGGATTGGTTCATACAGGCCCTGTTCTGGGTGCTGGGGTCCAGTGGTGAGCAAAGCAGATGAAGACCCTGGTCCTCATGGGAAGGGACAGATGATAGATCACAGAAAACCAAAGCAGGGTGAGGGGACAGACAAGGTGGAGCGGGGCAGACACGGGGAGCTGCCCATTGGGAGGGGAGGAGCATAGCAGCCTGCTGCAGACAGCCGGGGACATCCTTCTTGGCTGAGGGAGCAAGTGCAGGAGCCCTAAGGCGGGAGAGTCCTCATTTCCTCCACCAAGTGGCCAGTGGGGCTGGGGCAGAGTGTGGGGACAGAGGGAGCCAGAGAGTAGCCAAGGACAAATAGGGCATTCCCGGCGGGTTCTGTTCAGGGGTTGGGGTTTGCTTCTGAGGGTGCTGGGAGGAATGTGACACCATGCAGGGCCGAGGTCAAGCAGCAGGGTCAAACATCTGTGACCACATACCCATGAGTAACAAGCTGTGCAGCACACGCCCACAGTATGGGTGTACATTTACTTACTTTTAAGTTATATACATATACTACTTACTGTACCAGTACATAAGTATTTTATAAAAACTAAAAACTTTAAATAATGACATAAAACAGAATCTCCACTATTTTCTTCTCCTGCACTATTGGGGCATCATGTCTACCCCTCTCTTAAGACTAGCAAGTTAAAGAACAAGAATAAGAATGAATGTTGTTGTTTTTTAAATGAGACTTCAAAGCCAAACACACCCTGCCCAGGTATCAAACCCTCAACCGGGGTATGTGTTCTGATCGGAAATTGAACCAGCAACCTTCTGATGCCCGGGAGGATGCTCCACCAACTGAGCCACACCGGCCCGGGCTGTGTGATTGCATTTCTGTGAGATATCTGAAACAGGCACACAGGCAGAGACGGGAGATTCGAGGTCACCTAGTTCTGGAGGGAACTGTGGGGGTTGGAGGTGACAGGTAAGAGGGTGCAGGGCGTCGTCTTGGAGTGACAAAAATGTTCTAAAGTTGATCATGGTGATGGATGTACAATTATGTGATATCTTGAAAAGCCACTGAATTGTACACTCGAAATAGGTGCATTGTATGGCATGTGAATTATATTACAATAGAGCCCTTTTATTTAGTTAGTTAGTTATTTTTAGAGAGAGGAAATAAGAGAGAGATAGAAACATCGATGTGAGAGAGAAATATCAATCAGCTGCCTCCTGCATGTCCCTTACTAGGAATCAAGCCCACAACCCGGGCATGTGCCCTGACCAGGAATCGAACTGGGACATCTTAGTCCACAGGATGACATTCAGTCCCCTGAGCCACACCAGCATCAGTAGAGCTGTTTTAGAAAGGAAGACTTCATTAAGAAAAACAGTTTCTGTTTGGGCTCCTACGTTGCTCTAATTTCTAAGGTAGAGGTGTAATTGGGAGTTGCGACGTGAACCCTGGCTGTTGATGAACACCTGTGAATCTTGAAGTAGCTCCAGGGAGCTTCTCAGTGACACCCTCTCCCAGTGCTTGCTCCTGGGACAGTAAGCCAGAGGTGAAGCTCAGGCCGCTGATGGGACAGGGGCCATGTCACCTGGCCCACTAAAGGTGTTGCTTCACTCCCAGATGCGTAGAGACAACCTGCTGCTCCACAGTTACCTGCATTGTCTCACAACCCACAACCAGTTTCTGTCACTCTTTGAAAATACCTCAGACCCCAGATTATATTTGACTCGGGTAACTTTGGTTCCCTGACTAGATGTCTAAGCAGAGTTTCAAAATAACCCAATTCAGTGGAAAAAATGGTATTGATTTATAGCTTTCATTAACTTCCCCCCAGCTGTTCACTCCCTATTAAGAATTTAGTAGCAGCATTTTAGACAAATTGTATTTTATAAAACCGTCTTCTTACTGCATAAGATGTGTCTGTGCATGAAGTGTGACCAGGGTGCAAAGTTGACAATGACTCGATGCCATGTTCACACAGGTTCACCAGAGTGGCTCGGGCTGGTCTCCCGTGGTGAGTGCTCACCTCTCTGCCTTATGTTCAAGGCAGTGAATTGTGGGTTGTGTGTGCATAATGGAAGGTGGTGGGTGGGCAACACTGTTCTCAGCCCACCTGTTTGTCAGTCAGCAGGTATTTACCGAGGCACTTTTCTAGGCACAGGGCCTCCATTTAAGGCCAGGGATTGGCAAACCGTTTCTAGGGTCAGACAGTGACAGTTTCCCATTTGTGGGCCATACACTCTCCACTATTGCAGCTCCCAAGTAGCGATGTGTAAATGAATGGCCATGGCTGTGTTTCAGTAAAACTTCATGTACAAAAACAATGGTGGGCCAGGTTCGGCCCAGGGCCCACAGCTTGCCAGCTCGGGGTCAGCCCGTGAAGGACACGATGCTCATGTATTTCAGCTGAGTTGACTGTCACAGTTGAGGGCCATGGGATCCCCTCCAGTCCCCCCAGTATGGCAACCCTTTTTTTTTTCCAAAAAAAAAAAGATTTGAGGATTCAAAGGAAATGTGCTCATAGATCACACAGTAATGTTGTCCCCAGTATGGTTTTTTCTGCCAGAAAAGACATAGGGAAGTGTCTTGTGCTGTGGCTTTAAGTAAAATGTTTCTTGCCTCCTCCTCCACAGTTCCTGGAAGACAACCTGGGGGTGATGTCGGTGGGCTTCTTACTCAGCAGTCCCGATGATGCTGTCATCTGGAGAGGACCAAAGAAGAATGGTTTGCCGCTCTGCTTTCTGTCTCCCGTGGTCTCCTCCCGAGGGCAGGGCTGCCCCGCCCTGTCCGGATGCCCTCTTCCTGCAGGGCTCCCCAGGGCTCCCCAGGGCTCCGCAGGGCCGTGCTTTTAAGCATCTAGTTGCCTCTTTCTTCACTGGTTGAAGACAGCTAATAGAAATATCAGTTTTACAGATTTTAATATCTGTTATGGGGTTTTCCTCCTGAAAACCTATGCTACTATTGTTTGTGTGGTGGTTTTGCAGTGGCTTGTGTCAGAGAGAAGTGTATGAAGTGAAATCAATACCAAGTTGACTGGACACTGAGGCTTGGGGTGACAATGCAGAAGTGTCATTCAGGGCAGGGTTCCTCCAACTTGGCACTAGGGACATTTTGGGCCAGATCATTGTTAGCAAAGGGATGGACTGTGCTGTGCACCACGGGATATTAGGGGTGGCCCTGGCCTCTGTGCTGGATGCCAGTAGTCCCCCCCCCTTGGCGTGGCAACCGGAAATGTCTCCAGATGTTGCCAGATAGAGAAAGCACGGGGATCACACACTGTCTCTGTAGTGTCCCAAGCACAGGAAAGGGAAAAGGAACCTGGCATTGCTGTGGATTCCTCCTTTCAGGCATGATCAAGCAGTTCCTCCGAGACGTGGACTGGGGAGAGGTTGACTACCTCATCGTGGACACCCCGCCCGGGACGTCAGATGAACACCTCTCAGTCGTCCAGTACCTGGCTGCGGCGCACATCGACGGGGCGGTGATAATCACCACCCCTCAGGTGAGCGAGTGCGGTGAGCAGGGCCCGGACTGCACCGCCCGGGACTGAGAGCCTGGTCTCCAAAGGGCTCTTCAGGGCAGCCCCTGCTCTGTCTGCAGAAACGTCGTTTGTCTTTGGTCTGGGCATTTTCAGTTGACAGTAAGCATTCCACAACTGGGTTTTTTTGGTCCAATGGTAGTTCAAAATTGCCTTTTTAATGCTGCCCCCCCAAGCCAGTGAGACCAGTGGTGCTGTTATGATTCAGCTTGTCCCCCATGGTCACAGCACCCTTACCACACTCATGTCAGGACCCCACAGACCGCACGGCTTCTTCACTTGCATGTCGGACCGGTTCAGGAACTCTCCCCGTTTTCCTCAGCACCAGCCTGGGGCGTGGGCGGGGATTTCTGATCAGCTGCTGTGGGGCTTGCCAGCTCCTGTCTGCCAGTCACGTGGGGCCGTGGCCCGGGCGGTGTGAGTCCCAACCCGAGCAGGTCCAGCAGCAGCAGATGCAGCCAGGTCTGCACTGTGCTTTCTTCTCGTGCCGCTCACCTTAGGAGTCCCAGGAAACCAGCAGCTGATTCTCTTGTTACACTTCCCTTCACATGTTCTTCTCCACTCCTAAGGAAGCAGCGTACAGAGGCCTTACCTCAGTCTGCCTGTGAGGCAGGCGGTGCGACCCCGCCTGCAGGCCTCACTGAGCATTTGCCCTGGGCCACTGATCCTCCCTCACGGCTCACGTGGTTCGCTGAGGGGCCTGGGTGCTGGACACACGGGCACACGCATGCTGCCGTCAGTGGTGTGCCAGGCACAACAGGCTGAGTGAAGGTGCCTGGGTCCAGGGGTGGTGTGACAGGACTCGTGTCAGTCAGATCACTCTGGTTCCCTGTGGAGAGATGATGGGGGCATGTGGTGGAGCAAGACACCACGTAGGCTGCTAGAGGCAGGGAGTACCTGGCCTGGGGGTGGAGGTGGAGAGAAGGTGGGTGGGTCCCAGAGGAATTACCTAAATACTACTCAGGATGTCGGCAGGGAAGGCTCCCTGTGTGGAGGCGGAGGCCCATGAGAGGCCCCCCATGTGTGGAGGCCCAGGCCCGTGAGAGGCCCCCCGTGTGTGGAGGCGGAGGCCCGTGAGAGGCTCCCCGTGTGTGGAGGCCCAGGCCCGTGAGAGGCCCCCCGTGTGTGGAGGCGGAGGCCCGTGAGAGGCCCCCCGTGTGTGGAGGCGGAGGCCCGTGAGAGGCCCCCCGTGTGTGGAGGCCCAGGCCCGTGAGAGGCCCCCCGTGTGTGGAGGCCCAGGCCCGTGAGAGGCCCCCCGTGTATGGAGGCCCAGGCCCGTGAGAGGCCCCCCATGTGTGGAGGCAGAGGCCCGTGAGAAGGCCCCCCGTTTGTGGAGGCGGAGGCCCGTGAGAAGGCCCTGCACTGTCCGCTCAGCTTTGCTGTGCGCGTGAAGCTGTTTAAACGAGTCTGTTAGGACGCAACACAACAGTCAGTCGGCTCGAAGACAGCTCCTCCAGTGCCACATTTCTCATGGACAGAGATGGAGTCCCCTGCTGTGGCTCAAGAAGAGGGACAGTCTGGCTGTGTGGCAGGGGCGGAGAGGCTGACCCACTGCATAAAGGGCACACATCTCTAAAGCTGTGTAGGGGTGACCCACCGCGTGGGGACCGTTTCTTGCCACACAAACATTCTCTCGTACTCTGACTTTGAAACGACTGGTGTTTTAAACCTTGATAGGAGGTGTCGCTGCAGGATGTCCGGAAAGAAATCAACTTCTGTCACAAGGTGAAGCTGCCCATCATCGGGGTGGTGGAGAACATGAGCGGCTTCACCTGCCCCAAGTGCAAGGTGAGCGTGCGTGTGACCAGCCCCTCCCCGGGCCTCGCGAGCCGGTCCTGCTTTCCTCCTCGTTTCCGGAAGTGGGATCGCAATCACAATTCTCCACTGCTGATTTCATGAGAATTCTTTTGGTAGTTCATGTTCCACAATCAAAATAGACGTTTTTGAAAAGTTCCTTTAAAATGTAGTCCAGTCTTATGATTCTGAAAAAAGTCATGAATCTTCTCGTTTAATTTGCCTCACAGAAAGAGTCTCAGATATTCCCGCCAACAACTGGGGGTGCGGAGGCCATGTGCCAGGACCTCAAGATACCTCTCCTCGGCAAAGTGCCTCTGGACCCACACATAGGTGGGTGAGTCTGAATGCCCCAATTCCGTCGCTGAGTGGGACCTTCACACATTGGGGCATTGGCCCCAAGCCACCTCCAGGAGCTCCCCCTCCAGCCGAGAGAAGCAGTGAGCATGCGGGTAGCCAAGGGAGCAGGCAGCCCTCAGAGAGGAGTAGAGACTGGTCAGGGAGATGCCAGGGTGCAGGGAGGGCACTAGGAAAGGAACAGAGTGACCCTCAGGGGACTGTTTTGTACCTGTACATCCAGACCTCATCCTGCTGCTGTTCCCATGGGAGCTGCACCTCTGCCACCCCCCTCACCCTGCGCTCCTTCCCTTGCTTGGGTTTCCCTGTCCCAGGGGCAGTGCACTAGGGCAGACGAGGAAGTGACAGTTCTACAGTTGGCCTCACCAGGGTCCACTAAGGTTGGGGAGCATCTGTGGGTAGTGGAACCACTGATCTTGCTTCTCCAGTAGTGCTCAGCATCTGGGGAGCAGGGGCGGAGAAGCTGACCACAGGCGCCTGCCCAGAAGTGGGTGGGCAGACGGATGGAGGAGGTGAGAACACCTCGTGCTCCCTGGGGCAGGCCCTCTGCTTCTCCCCTGGACAGTGGGTCGACACGTGGTCCTAGAGACAACCTGCGTGTCCGTAGGAGGGCACTGGAGTGGGCAGTCCGGTGAAAGATTAGCAGATGGGTTGATACCGATGTGGAATGACCTCCACGGTGAAATGGTTCATGGAAAAAGCAGTGGGCAGAACATGTGTATCATATGCTCCCATTCATTCTTCTGTTATTTTTTAAGCATATGGTGTGTATGTGCATGTATATGCTGCATTGGTGTGCACATACTGTTTCTAGCAAGACACCTGGAACACTGGCATTCTTTTGGACCCACCTTTTATGGTACAACATTTTGTACCCCAAACTTTTTATCATGTGCATTCATTGTTTTTTTTATTCAAAAGAAGTAATTAATCTTTTGAATTGCAGGTTCCTGGGCCCAGCAGGAACTGCTGTCTGTCCTTTGTGGAGCCCTGGAACCCGCATTTGCCGTACACCTCCCCCAGATGATATGTAAACATATCACACTAAACACCCTTGGCCAGGCGAGGGTCAAAGCCATGTTGAAATGCTAGCCAGGGTGGGTCCCTGCTGGATGGAGGGGAGGCAGGTGAGGTCCTTTGAGACCTCCAGCATTCTTTCTTGGTTTCATTCATCATTATGAATGTTGTGGGTTCAAGAGCTTCTTGTTTTATTTTATTTTATTTTTTTTTTAATCCTCATCCGAGGACATTTTTCCATTTTTTGTACAGACAGAGTGGGAGGGAGAGAGAGGAAGAGAGACAGAGGGAAACATCGATGTGAAAGGGACACATCGAGTGGCTGCCACCCGCACGACCAACCAGGGCCGGGGACAAACTGCAACCAAGGTACGCGCCCTTAGCGGGAATCGAACCCGGGTCTCTCCGGACCGCAGGCGGACGCTCTAACCGCTGAGCCAAACCGGCCAGGGCAAGAGCTTCTTGTTTTAAAAATATGTTTTTATTAACTTTAGAGAGAGGGGAAGGGAGAGAGGGAGAGAGAGGGAAACATTGATGAGAGAGAAACATTGACCAGCTGCCTCCTGCACGCCCCCTGACAGGGAATCAAACAGGCGACCTCTTAGTGCATGGGTCAACGCTCAATCCACTGAGCCAAACCAGCCAGGCACAAGATCTTAATGTCACAGGCACAGAAAGAGCCCCAAGGTCATGTTGCCTCTTTGTTTTCTTTAGGGGTTTAATTTTCTTTCATTTGTTTCTTTAAGGTAAGAGTTGTGACGAAGGACGGTCTTTTTTGATTGACGCACCGGATTCACCAGCTACATTAGCCTACAGAAGTATAATTCAAAGTAAGTGTTTCTGTGAGTCTTATGGAGCCAGGAAGTGACATGAATGAGCAAAGTGGGCTGGGTGTGACAAGACCCCACTTAGGATTATAAATGGCCACTACCACGAAGCCTTGGCTGGGGACAGTTGGGATGGGGGTGCCTGGGATGACCTGGAGAGCGTTGCCCTCAGCCCAGGAGGCCGGGAGTCTATGAGAAGTCTTTCAGTACGTCAATGATATGAACTAAGAGTTTAAAAGACACAGTGAGGGTGAGTTTTATGGCGTAGGAAATATATCTCAGTAAAGCTGTCGAAAGAAAATTAGTAAAAAAAATCAAAAACCAAAGCCTAGTGAGCCCAGCGGAGCCCGCGTGCAGCCTCCTTCCACGACGGGCCGCCGGCTGGGCTGGGGCGTAGAGGCATCACGTCGAGGCTGTCCGGTCCTGGCTTGTGCTGCTGCTCTGCCTCGTCAGGGTGTCCAGGGAAAAGGACCTCATGCCCAGGCTTCTTATCTGAAGCATGGACCAAGGAAAGACCTCCAGCTGGTTATAGCCATGGATGGGCAGTGTGTGGTGTTCAGGTCACTTTGAAGATTCAGGGCATCAACAGAAATGGGGCTTTTTAAGGGCGTTACGCCACCCGGGGATTCCACCCCAGTGCAGCAGCGCCCTGGCCAGCACGGGGCGGGGCTGTGGGACTGAGGAGCCAGCAGCATTCCTCTGCCTGCTGCCTTGTTTTCCAGGAATCCAAGAGTTTTGTCTTCAAAAGAAGAGAGAACCTCATTAGTTCCTGAAACCCGGGAACATGGACGCAAGCAGCACGGCCTGACCAGTTGGGCACAAGGTGGGGGTCGGGGACAGAGAGGGACCAGACTCTGGTGTGGTGTGAAGTCACTTTGCAGAGACACTTTAATCATCTGATGTTTGTACAGTTTTCTTTAGAACATATGTAAAGGGCGTTCTTTACAAATGTGCCATTTAAAAAATAAAACATCTCCTCAAACCTTCCCAAGGCCTGCTTCGCTGAAAACCAGCGGCTTGTAGGTCATGGAGTTCTCTGCTGGAAGCCTGTTGGGTTGCGGAACCTCTCACTTGGGCTCCTGCTGCCCCCGAAGAGAAGCCTGCAAAGGGAACAAAGGGGTGGGTGTGGTTTCAGCGCCAAAGACACAGGCTCCGTTTAAAATGGCAGAGTCCAGTTATTCTTCAGACCGAGGAAAAGTGACAGGATCGATGGAGCCTCAAGCTAGGGCTTGTTCTGAGGTTAGCACACGATGCAGCTGGATACACTCAGAACACCCTCGAGAAGCCCTAAGATCACCCATGAAACAGCACTGGGTCTCTGTGTCTGTCCGGTGTAGTCTTGCTGCACTGTGCCCAGTACCTCCCAGTGCCATGCAGGACATTTTACAGGGGAGACAGCTGTGAGTTCTAGGATTGTCTGCATTGTATGAGGCGATCGCTCTGTGTGAGGTGCACAGGAACTGAGAGCCGAGGGAAGAGTAAATTCCTGTTTTCCCTCTTACTCCAGGCATGAGTGGAAGGGTGGGCAAATCCCCCTGTTCTTTCCCTCCCATTCTCTCATTTCCCTCCCTGATCCCCTTGCGCCTGCACATGCGGTCGAATTTGCACATGTCCACTGTGAGGAAGGTGGGACCGCTGTAAAGGGCAATGAGGTCGTAAAGCCCCGGGATGCCCAGTGCACAGGCTGGTTTCGGCCTGGCTGTGCACCTGGCCGCTCAAGGGCACTTGGGGAAGCCTGCAGACCACAGGCACCGCTGAGCCGGAGGAACTGCACTTCTCACTCGCCCCAAGCCCCACGCGTCCAGCTCCCTGCCCTGCTCCCTGCCCTGATCCCACCTCTCACCTAACACTTGTGGATCTCCAGCCCCTCAAGGCCAGGCTTCTGGAAGTCGCTTGGGCAGGCCTGCAAGGGGAAAGTCAACCATGGCTTTCGGTCTCCACCTGTGCATGGCCTGATTGTGATTCAAGGCCAGAGCAAACCTGCCGTGTACCAAGAGCATACAGTAGCTTTATACAAATGTAATATGGTTCAATCCACTTCAGGATGAACCTGGTAAAATTTAAAAGATCTGCTTTTCACTTCTAGAAATACAGGTGAGGTTAAAAAAAAATTTGTGCTTCTCAATTTTATACTTTTAATAATCACTTAAAACTAACAATGATCATCACAGAAGCATAAATCCTGTATGATTCCACCTATGTGGGGTCTCTGAAGTTGTCGTATTCATAGGAACAGAAAGTAGAACTGGTTTCTAGGGGCTGGGGTCAGGCAGTTACTGTTTAGTGGGAACAGAGCTGCTGTTCGGGAAGACAGAAGAGTCCTGGGTGGCGGCTGGAGAAGGGTGGTTATACAACAGTATACATGTACCAGGTGACACTGAACTGTACACTTGAAAATAGAAAACTGGTAAATTAAAAAAATGTTTAATATATTTTTCATTGATTTTTTTGGGAGAGAGAGAGAGAGAAACATCAGTGTGAGAAAGATACTTGCTTGGCTGCCTCCTGTACGCCCCCGACTGGGGATCCAGCCTGTAACCTGGGCATGCGCCCTGACTGGGAATCAAACCGGGACCTCTCAGTCCAGGGGGTGATGCTCAGTCCACTGAGCAACACTGGCCCAGCTAAAATGGTATATGTTATGTCGTGTACATTTCACCACAATTTTAAAATCGAATGGCAGCCTGGCTGATAAGGAAAACATTAAAAACTGCAGTTGCCAACAGGCCTCCTTTACTTGACCTTCTGGAGAGCACGGGGTCCAGGAGTCAGATTTCAGTAGCTCACCGTCTGGAACACTGTCTGGGACAGAAAACTGGCTGTGACTTTGCTGATGTCACCCTCGCCTCCCATCTTACAAAGGATGTAGCCATACAGGTTAGCGGCCTGGAGGGAAATCCCAGCTATCACAAGGGCCTGGTTCAGACAAAGCAAAGGTTAAGTTTTCTGAGCATATATTGAAATATTCCTCCCAAACCAAGTGGCGGTGGCTCTGGCCCACACCTAAAGTGACAGCCAGCCAGCCTTTCCTGAGCACTTACAAATGCGTATGGACACGTTTTAATCATCAACAATCCAAGAAGTTGGTGCCATTATTATCCCAGAGAAACTAAAGTTGCCCAAAGTCTAAGAGCTGGTGCGTGGCCAGGATCCAAACTCCAGAGTCCACACCTGGAATCACGCTGCTTTCGCTGTCTACGGATATCTTGTTCTCTCAACGAATGAACCAGGTCATGGCAACAAAATACAATAGCTCTGAAATAAAACTTCAGAACTCTGAGGCTAACTTATTCCTATCTAGGAAGAGTTCCCTGTGCAAGGTAGCATGTCATATGCTTTTTCAAAAAACAACTCTATTAGCAGCATTATTCACATGTGCCAAAGGTGCAGACAACCAAAATGGCCATCAGTGGATGGAGGGACAAATAAAATGTGGCTTGCCCATACAGTGGAATACTATTCAGCCGTGAAAAGGAAAGAAGATGCACACTACATGGGTGAACCCTGAAAATGCTTTGTTAAGTGAAAGAAGTCAGTCATAAAAGACCACGTATTGTATAAATCCACTTATAGGAAATGTCCAGAATAGGGAAATCTATAGAAACAGAAAGATGAGTGGGTGTTGGGCTGGGTAAACAGGGGTGTTGGGAGGTGGTGATGGCTGAAGGCCACAGGGTATCTTTGGGGTGATAAAAATACTCTTAAATTGATTGTGGTGATGGTTACACAACTGAATATACTAGAAGCCATTGAATTATACACATCAAATGGGCCAATTGTATGTATGTGAATTATCTCAATGCAGCTATTCCAATAAATCTATCAACAATAAATAGCAACCCACTGGGACCCCAGGTTCTGTACAGATGTCATCCAAGCAATGTCTGAATCAAGGTGTTGCCTTACCAGCCACTTTAGCTTCAAGGAGAATAAGGTACTAAAGAAGAACACAATCCAAATCATCGGGCAAATGATGAGGCCGAGCCAGAAGATCCGGGCTTCTGCCTCTGTGGCTGTGACATTATCTGGAGAGACCTGTGTGGGAAAATGATTCATGCTGTCACCTTCATTGATGTTCCATGTGCTTCTGTGACGTGCCAGGGTGCCAGCTGAAGTGAGCTTTGTGTAGGGCGGGTACCAGAGCTGCTCAAAGCCCAGAGGAACCCACAGAAACTTCCCACAGCCATTTTCCCCGTTCTGGTTTGACTTTCCCGGAGAGTACCTTTCTGGCTTCAAAGACCCAGTGGCTCCTCCCATCTTCATCCACCTGGTTCCACCAGCGGAGGCCCACCATGAGCCTCCCAGTGACGTTCTGAGGGAAAGGGACAAAGTGACTCTCAGCACGCCGCAGGGAAAGGGGAGGTCCTCACCTGTTTATCGGTGAATAAAATAAAAGTTAAACTTGTACAGGGAGCAGAGAGAGGGGATTTGAACTGTGGTGGTTTCTCAGTCAGTTTTTGAGGCTTCTAATTTTTTTTTTATAATTGTACATTTTTTATTTCTTTTCCTTTATTGATTTTAAAGAGAGAGGAAGGGAGAGGGAGAGAGAGATAGAAACATCGATGAGAGAGAACATCGATTGGCCACCTCCTGCATGCCCCATACCGGGGACTGGGCCCACAACCTGGGCACGTGCCCTGACCCAGAATGGAACCGGGACCTCTCGGTGCATGGGTCAACGCTTAGCCACTGAGCCACACCGGCCAGGTGAGGCTTCTAATTTTTAATTGAGTTTACCTTAAAAAGTGACAGACTCCCCAAATATATAAAATCTTATTATATAGAACATTTACCGAAAGCCTTATGCAGCTGTCATCCTTACAAGCACCTCTTTGTGACCATGACAGTGACCTCCTGAAGCCATTTATTCAACACTAAACAGTATTTTTCCCACTAATTCTAAGTGCCTCTGGCCCACTATTCTTAAGTCTGGATCAGCAGTTTCAACCAGAGTACCTCTTGGCTCAAATCAGCCACGTGCCTCGGGACAGTGACCATCAGGAAACCCAGCCCATGTGTTTTGGTATCACCAGTGTGTGTGTCGGGGGGCTTACCTTCACAGACCAGAAGTCAAAGGACAGAAGGAGGAGCACGGTGACGAAACAGCCCACAAAGCTTCTGCTGAACCAGTCACAGCACACGTAGGTGACGATGGCACTCACTCGGAAGAACAGGTGGAAAAAGGTAGCCAAGGGGTGCCTAGGAAAGAACCCGGAAGGCCCCCTCACTCCATGGCTTCTGACTTGCCACATTCTCCCTAGTGCATTTCAAGCTCAACTCAACAGGCGGCTGCCCCAAGGATATCACAAGATTAGAAGGCCCACAACGATCATTATTACTCTAGCTTTTTGTTTCTCCCTCTCGAAGAAACCTGTACTTTCCCCCAATTTGATTCCAAATACCACATGTACACTTTGAAACTGGGTCACCTTTGAAGTGAAATGTGACAGTGATCACTCACTGCCTTCCCACCTAGCAGCAGTAGTGACTAGTTCCCTAAAGGTAAAGGTTGGGTTATTACCCAGCAACTGAGCAGAGTCCACGTGCAGCCCTGGTTGCTGTCTCGTGTCATCGGGGAATGCATGTTCCTGGATAGAGGGAAATGAGAACGCGGTGCCAACGACAGGTCTAACTCCTAGTTGCTCACAATGAGTAGTACTTGAATGTTGAAATTTAACCTAGGAGGAGATGGTTTTTGTTCACTGGTCCCGTCGGCTCAAAAGAAGACCCAGACCAAGGGGACTGTGCTCATCCTACATCAAATGCTTTAAAAATGAGTCTGAAAGATGAGAGACCCAAGGGTAATCAATCATGAAGGATACCCATTTGTTTGGAGCAGACAGACAGATGTCTGGAGGGGTCAGGCAGGCGACAGCCGTGGGTGACATGGACCAGGTAGAAGACACTCATGGCTTTCTGTTTCTTTTTTAGGAATCCATTTTTGATAGAGCACAGGTAGAGAGAAACACTCAACCAAGATCAAGAGAGCAACATTGCAGCCTGGCCGGGTAGTTCGGTTGGTTAGCGTGTCACCCCAGTACGCCAGGGTTGCGGGTTCATTCCCCAGTCAGGGCACATACAAGAAGCAACCAATGAATACATAAATAAGTGGAACAACAAATCATTCTCTCTCTCTCTCTTTCAAAAAAGCAGTAGTGCAAGCTTGATGATGATGGTGGTGATTAAAGTGCCACCCATCGCTAGGGATGGAGGGAGAGAAAGGAGGGGCAACCCTCCCTCCAGGGCAAGTGACTATACTCTGCAAACCTGCCCTGGTACTGCCAGATCCAATATTTCACAAAAAGCTAGAAATCCAGAGTTGTGATGGCAAACAGGGTTTTGAAATGATGGCTACTAATTATGTTAATAAATGAATGCAAGCTGTGTATCACCCTAGCCCGCCAGCCACCAGGTTGCAACATCTGGGGTGACAAAGGGGCAGCCAGCAGACCTGCAGGGGATGAGCCTGCTGGGTCTTCCCAAAAGAAGTGTGGTCAGAATAAGCAAATGAGGGCTCCTATGGAATTGTGAACGTGAACTAAGATTCAGAAGCAGAATGTATATGACTTCTGCATATCCTCCTGGTGTTCAAAAGAAAGTTCCAAAGGAAGAAGGGGGCAATGCCCAAACACCAGCTGTGCGCCAGAATGCTTCTCCTCTGTGCCTTTCCGACACAGCTCTCCTGGCAGCCTGGGTAAAGTACCCGGCATTTAAGAATTAGATGTGATGCCCTGGCTGGTTGGCTCAGTTGGTTGGAGCATCTTCCCGTACACCAAAAGGTTGGGGGTTCAATCCCCAGATGAGGTGTGTACAGGAGGCAACTGATGTTTCTCTCTCTCTCCCTTCCTCTCTAAGATCAACCAATATATAAAAATATATCCTCAGGTGAGGATTTTAAAAAGAGAGAATTAGACATGATCACACAGAACATTTTCCAAATCTGGGCTGTTCCAGAGAGCAAGACTCTTGGGAATCTCATATACCCTTTTTTGCCTTAAGTGTTGAGGATTTTCAACAAACTGTCTCAATGCAATTTCACCCCTTTGTGCTGAAGATAATGAATCTTGCCATAACTGAAAGTTCTTCGAAGGCAGAAACCATGTTTTAGATCAGTTGATATCCCTAACAGTACATGACATACACAATTCTCAGCAAATATTTGTTGTGTTGAAACTTGTAATCAAGTTTCTTAAGGATCACTGGGACATCTATCTTTTTTGTAGAACAATATATAGACTTAAAGGATGTAAAAGAGACCCAAGTGTGCAGAGTGATCCAGGGTAAAACCTAGAAGTTGAAGTATCAGAATAACTCTCCTGCCCACCACTTCTTTTTCTTTTGTTCTTTTTTTTTTTTTTTTTTTTTTTTGGTGGGGGCTGTGGTTTCCTGAAATAAAACACAGAAAAAATTCCAATTGTTGGAAAGTTCTGCTTAGTTGGGAGGTATTATTATCATTCAATCAAGTTAATATTCACACAGAGCCCAAAGCAAGTAGAAAATAATGCCTGTTGCACTCTCCAATCTTGCTTTAATCCTGTTTGATGAAGGCTGCTCTCGGGGCAACCCTCTGAATGAAGCCTCATGCAGTCTCTCTCGGAGTTTGCCCAGCCTCTGCCCCCACTAACACTAATGTGGCTGAAGACCACTTTTCTAAGAAGTTTGGAGAGTTTTGAAGGCCATAGCTTAAGCCTGTCCACTCTTCCCTGCCATGGGGTCCTCCATTCTCCCAGCATTCTCTCCCGCCACCTCGCAGCACAGCAAATAGACACCGAATCACGGCCACCTCTCAATGCCGCTGGCTTCCAGCCCCACCCTCCTGGGCACCCACATGGTTGCCCCTTGAGAGGTGTCCAGCTGCCACGTTCTAGTCCTGGCTCCAACCTCTGAGTAGCGCCATGGCCTTTGCTAAGCTACGTTACCTCTCAGCCTCAGTGTTTGCTTCTGTGCAATGGGAATGCCAACAGCAGCTACCTCTTAGGACACTGAAAAGGTTGAGCAAAGCGAGCACGTGTGAAGTGCTTGACACACAGACCGTGATCGGTCATTGTGAGCAGCTGATGTTATCTCAGCCCTCAGAGTCACTTGAAACTGTTCCACCTCAAGAAGCCCACTGGAAAATTCCCCCTCTGACCACAACTTTCCCTCTCATACTCCCCGGGGGAAGACTTCATCTCAGGGATCCCCCAAGACTCCAGATCCCAGATTCCCCGTCCCCGATGCTTTCATTGAAGAACGGCCTTCATTCCTCAGCTTTAACGGAGCATTTCCCACCCGGATCCAACACCCCACACCTGGCCTGGTAGAAGTCTGTCACCTCCAGCAGAGGAGGTGGAAAGAATGACAGGTGGTGAAGGGGGAGATGAGAGAATTCAATCAAAGTGTAGTCAAGGTGGGAAGAGCCTCAATGGGCTTTTAAGTTTAAATCCATTTTCAGAGTTCTGGGTCCCAGGACACCTACTGTCTTCCTCCTTTGAAGGAAACACAAGAGGTTCTCCACCTGGAATGTGCATGGACATGTCCTGAGGCCTTCAAATGTGCGCTGCTGCTCATGTCCTGATCCGCGGGGCCAGGTGTGAAGTGGGGCCCGGACGTGAATTGCCCAAAGGAAAAAGCACTGCACTGTACTGGATCCACGAACTCCGGCCCAACTGCCACAGCTGGCTCACTTCTGTTTCTGTAAATAAAGTTTTATTGAACTGCAGCCATGCTCACTCATTTGCTGGCCTGCAAAGCTGCAAATATTTACCCAGAAAGTGTGCCAACTCCTGCTCCAGAACAGCAGGAACAATTTGTTGATGGAATTAGGCTCCACTCAAAACAAACCAAAAATGAAACAAACTGCTACTATCGGCACCTTTCCCCCCAAAAAAATCTGTTTTCAAAAGTGACAGCGTGGGAGCTGCTGGACCAGCAGAACCAGTGATCATGCTGGAAGTCACAGTAGTGTTATCTCCGGCTGGTTGAGGGGGCAGAGACCGGGAACGCGTGCAAGGAGCCATCTGGGTGCTGGAGCTGTTGTATATCTTGATCTCGTGTGTACACATGTATAAAAATTCATCAAACTGTACTCCTGAGATTAGTGTACTTGACTGTATGTACACTATGCCTCAATAAAAATAAAAATAAATGCTTCTGATTGAAGCCACTGGCCAAAGAAAAATCTTTGCAAGTAACCCTAAAAACTCTTCATGTGATACAATACAGCCATTGCATTCCTCAGCATTTACCCAAATAAGTTGAAAACTGATGTCTGCACACAGATGTTTATAGCACCTTTATTCATAATTGCCCAAGACAGGAAGGAGCTGAGATGCCCTTCAAGAGGTGAATGGATTAAACTGTAATACATCTACACAATAGAATATTATTCAGCACTAAAAAGAAATGAGCTACCAAGCTATGAAAAGACATGGAAGAACCTTAAATGCATAGGACTAAGGGAAAGAAGTCAATAGAGAGGGCTACGTACCATATGAGTCCAACTATCTATCTGACATTCTGGAAATGACTAAACTGTTTGGGAGAAGGGAGGTGTGATACAGAGGATGTTTAGGGCAGTGAAACTAGTCTGTCTGATATTGGAATCGTGGGCACCTATTATTACACATCGGTACAACACCGAGAGTAAACCCTGAAGTAAACTATGGACTTGAGTTAATAATAATAATACATTGATTCATCAATTGCAACAAAATATAACACTAACGCCAGATGTTAATAATAAGGGGAAATTTGGGGTGGGGAGGGACTTATAGGAACTGTGTTTTTGCTCATTGTTTCTGTAAACCTAAAACCACTAAAAAAAAAGGAATATGGCCCTGGCCGGTTTGGCTCAGCGGTTGGAGGGTCCGCCGGTGGACCAGAGAGTCCCGGGTTTGGTTCCCGCTAAGGGGCACGTACAAGAGAAAAAAAAATGGATATGGGTCAGTACAGGGGTGCTCTGTCTAGACAGTATATAGAGTAAAACGGGAAGATGATATCCCGTACACACATACCCCTTTCCCACAAACTTCTAAGGCAGGTTTTATTGGGGGAGAGGGGAGTTGATTTAATCCTAAATTCAGCAGTGATCAAATAGTATGTTTAAATTTTGCCCTTTGTTTAATTGTTGAACAGATGAGTAAACTGTACTCAATTTGAAAACTGTACTCTGATTTTCAAGTCTCCAGCTTGCGTTCCCCATAAAACGTCCTATTTTAAATTCTCCCTTTCAGACACCCTGGAAAGCTCTCTGCTTGTCTCTGTGGCAAAGGTCTGAGGAGACCTAGCGTCCTTCCTCCTAGGTTTACTTCACCACTACAAAAAGTAGCATCTGCAGTGATGTCTAGACTATGCTTCAGAATAATTCGGGGGCGAGGTGTGGATGGGTGAGTATGGAACAGGATGGTCATGTGCAGATCATGACTAAAGTTGTGCAATGAATCATATTGTTCTCTGTACTTTTATGTAAATTTGAATTAAAAAGTAGAAAAATCAAAGAAACCATCAGAGGCAGTCTCAACTTTGTATTGAGGCAAGATACCTCAGAAAAACCAAGCCCGTGGGTTGGTATTCTGGGGGTCATATGTGGTAAAAAAAAAAAAAAAATTT
This sequence comes from Molossus molossus, assembly GCF_014108415.1. NCBI lineage: Eukaryota > Metazoa > Chordata > Mammalia > Chiroptera > Molossidae > Molossus > Molossus molossus. The sequence goes on along the minus strand of NW_023425366.1, from coordinate 111,969,095 downwards.
AGACCTAAAGTTCCCTAGTTGAGTAAGTGACCATTACAGCTGGATGCATAAGGAAAATTCCAGAAAGCAGGTCCTTTTTTCTGGACTTACCAGTCCCTCTGCCAAGAAAAGGCCACTGCTAGATGAAGTACAAAAGCCTACCCGGCCCGCCACCCTGGTCCCCACCTGGACAGTGGGTACAGTGAAAGCCAGGAAGCCTCAATCCACATTCGAGCGGCATCCTTGCTGCGTACCACCCTGGACAAGCTACTAAACTGCTCAGAGCCTTAGTTTACTCATCTGTAAAATGGGAGAACACTTACTTCAGATGTCTGAGACTTCCAGGAGATAAAAGACTTCCGGTGCCAGACCAGACGGTGGTTGTAGCTAATAGTAATGTACTTGTCTGGCTCATTAATGGTCAGGATTTTCAAGGACAGAAGAAGCGACTTGACCAGTGTCACTCTTTTTGGATGTCCTCTGTCTGACATGCTTTCCCCATTGTTAAAAATGAGCAGGGTGCTACTATTTATTTCCCTAGCCCTGACGCCCACATGGAGTCAGGTGGCTCTTCTGCTAACAGCGGTTTGCCACCATGAAGATGTGGGAGGAAGGGGACCTCCAGGGTGAGGGGGAGACAGCTAGGATGACGTCTGCCCCTCACTGCCCAGCTCCCTGCCACACCCTGGATCGGTGGCCCCACCCCCGTCCTCCTGATCCCACACCCTCCTCATCACCAGACCCCAGGTGAGTCATATGCTCATTACAGTGGATGAGCCCACCTCTGTTCCACTTTCAAGATAAACTCAGCTCCAGGAACAAAGCAGAAAGGGACTGAAGGCTTCCACGCCTAAAAAAAGCAGAGACCCCTGCAAGCCCTTCAGAAACCCCAGAGGGACTGGCTAACAGAGGATGAAGCCACCCGGGTGGAATTTAACTTTTCTTCTCTAGAATGTTCCGGAAGCAACGTTAACACCGTCCTTCAGACTCTGGCTTCTTGCTTCAAACAACAGCACATCCTCCTCCTCCCCCGACATCCGAGCCTGGGACCGGCAGGTTTTTGGACTGCCGGGATGTCTGAGTGGATAATGATTGCTAAGTCCTCACAGCTTTGAGTCAAGGGCCAGCACAACAGAGGCTTGAGTGTGGAAGTGAATACAAAAACAGACTTCCCCCTGGTCGCCCCCTGGTTGTTTCTGTTCTTTATTTCTTTTTAAAGAGACATCCCAACCTTAGAGGCTAGATATGCTCAGCCTGCAAAATGAAAGTGAACCCCCAAAGACAAGTCAGTGGGCCCTGTGTGGAAACCCTCACCCCTTTGTCTGGAGCACCCAGCGATCTCCACCCAGGCCATGTCCTCCTGCTGCTGCTGGACTCATGGACCAGAGAACTTAGCTAAAGGCCCAGAATTTTCAGAAAAATGGGAGACCCAAAGAGCTAAAAGCAAGACTCAACAAAAACTTGTTTTTGAGTACGTGTTCAGAGTAGCCATTCACAGTCACCAAAAGGTGGAAACAGCCCAAATGTCCATCAACAGATGAGCAGATGAACAAAATGTAGGCTATCCATACAATGGAACATCATTCAGTCCGAACAGGGAACGAAGCACTCACACCTGCTGCCACGTGGATGGCCCTTGAAAACATTAGGGTTAGTAGAAGCAACCAAACCCAAAGCACAAATATTGTGTGACTCCACGTAGGTACCTGGAATGGGCAAATTTATAGACAGGAAGTGGGATAGAGGCTCCCAGGGGCCGGGAGGGGGTAGGAACTAGGGAGGTGTTGCTTAGGGTAATACAGGGTTTCTGTTTGGGATGATCAAGAGTTCTGGAGACAGATGTGGTGATGGTTATACAACAGTGTGAATGTATTTAATGACATTGAACAGTACACTTGAAAATGGTTAAAATGGTCAATTTCATGTTGTGCATATTTAACAATTTTAAAAATAAGAAAGAAAGGGAAAAAAAAGAATGATTGCATGCTGCAACATGAAGGAAGCTTGAAAACATTCTGCTAATTGAAAGAAGCCAGACACAGCAGGTCACGTCTTGTCTGATTTCATGTACATGAAACGTCCAGAGTAGGCAAATCCACAGGGGCAGGAAGCAGACTGGCGGCTGCCAGGGGCTGGGGGATGGGAGGGAGGAGAATGGGAACTGCCTGCCTAGTGGCCATGGGGTTTCCTTTTGGGATGACGAACATGTCCTGGAACTGAATGGTGGTAATGGTTGCACGATATTGTGAATGTACTAAGTGCCACTGAATTGTCCACTTTTAAAAGGTGAAAATGGCCAGTTTGACATGATGTGCATTTTACAGTTTAAAAGAAATGGGGGAACAAGAGATGCTGCCTTCACTGGCCCTCCTTGAGAAAGGCCGCAGAGCAGGGCTGAGGTGTGGGGGGGTGGTCACTGACAACCTTTGTGACCTGGGCAAGTGACTTAACCTCTGTGTGTGCGTCCCAGTTGCCGCCTCTGTAAATGGGATGAGGCGGAGGCACTGTGGTGCACAGGCCGCGGCGCCATAATCAAAGCCTCGTTCCGGGAGCAGTGAGCGCGCCCTCGAGGCCGTATACACTGCTGACATACACTGGGGGGTTGCTGGGAAGATCACATGAGAATAGCAGTGCATGCAAGGGCTTAGGACACGGCCTGGTGGTAGCAAGGGTTCGATTCATGCCAGCTAAGCAAGGGGGGTGGCCATCCCACCGCCCTCCTTTTGTGGAAGGCGGTGCTTCACGTAGGAGCCACCGGGCCTCTTGTTAAAACAAAGCTTGACCAGGAGCTCTGGGGGCGCCTGAGAGTCCGCGTGCATGAGCACCCAGGAGGGGCCGGTGCTGCTGGTCCGGAGACCCCCTCACTCGGAGCAGCAGAAAGGAGGAAAGCTGTCGCATGCCGGAATGAGTACGAAGCACCACAAGCTAGGTGACCTAGAACAACAGGAACTCTCTCACAGTGGAGGCCACACTCCAAAATCACACCTCAGGCCCTGCCAGTTTGGCTCAGCGGTTGGAGCGATCAGTGTGTGTGTCTCTCTCTCCCTCCCTCCCTCTCTCTCTTCCACTCTCTCTAAAAACCAATGGAAAAAGTCTCAGGTGAGGATTAACAATAAATAAATAAGTAAATAAATAATCATGTGTCAGCAGGGTTGGTTCCCTCTGAGGGCTGGAGGGACCATCTGTCCCAGGCCTCTCTCCTGCCTCCTGATGGCAGCTGGCACCCTTGGCATTCCGATCTCTGCCCCCATTGTCAAGTGGCCTCCATGCCTCTCTCTTCACATGGGTGTCTTTTTATAAGGACACCTGTCATAATGGATCAGGGTGTCCCTACTCCAGTATGACCTCATATTAACGAAGTATATCTGCAAAGACTTTATTCCAAGTAAGGTCACAGTTCAAGATACCGGAGGTTAGGACTCAACATCTTTTGGTGGGAAGATACAAGTCAACACCCGTAACACCTGCCTTGGGACAAGGACCCCAAAGAAAACAAGTGAGCTAAGAAAGGGGACAGAGAACGTTCTGCAGATGAGCATAGGGTGCTGGGAGGGTGAAGTGAACTGCCCCAGGCCGGGATCAGGCGGTGTGCTTCCGCCAGCAGCTCCTTCTGGAGGGAACTGACCCCCTGAGGAAGGGTCACCTTTTCGAGTCCACAGGAAGAATGGGCTCGCAGCTGCTCTGATGGCAGAATCAGCACCAGAACCGAAGTCTTCACTTGATCTCAGCCCAGAGTTTCCCACAGATCAACTGAAAGAGACACGTGCTTGGTGACAACAGTGACTCCCCAAAATACGAAGGGGTGATATCAGCCCTGCTTGAGGCACTTCCCAGCCCCGGAGCCTGAGAGCTGACGCGAGGCAAACCCAGGCGGGGCTTCTCAACTCCGTTCTCCAAAGGAGCCAGGGCTCCTCAGAGGAAAGGCGACTCGGGCAGATGGAGAAACTCATATGAGGAGGCTGGGACCTCGCCCCACCACAGGGAGCAAGGATGCTGTCAGGGACACCAGAGTCTGGTCAGAAAGACTCAGAAGAGGCTCCCCCCGGCCAAAGGTGCAACTATTTAAGTAGGAATAAGAATACACCTTAATCCATGAGTTATGTGGTGCTTAAAGTAAAGTAAACCCTCAGTGGCCACTGGTGGGGATGCTGGGGAATGATCTTATTATTTGGCGGGGGGGAGGGGCCGGCTAAGAATAAAGCATCTATTATACCATTTCTCTATAAAGTGTGTCTTGCAATAACTATATATTTGAAGAGGGAAGGTTTCTCTTTCTAAATTTCTTTTGCTCACAGGTGAAGACAGAATGATAGAATTAAAATGCCCCCACACTCTGGCTGGTTTGGCTCAGCGGTTAGAGTGTTGGCCTGCGGTCCAGAGAGACCCAGGTTCGGTTCCCGCTAAGGGCATGTACCTCGGTTGCAGTTTGTCCTCGGCCCTGGTTGGTCGTGTGGGTGGCAGCCACTCGATGTGTCCCTTTAACATCGATGTTTCTCTCCCTCTCTTCCTCTCTCTCCCTCCCACTCTACCGGAACAAAAAATGGAAAAATGTCCTTGGGTGATGATAAAAAAATAAATTAAAATGCCCCCATGATGCAACGCCTAATGTTAAGAAGTACAGCTGAGGACAACCAGGCATTAGGAGCTCCCTAATGGAAGAACACGCTAAAACCACTCTGCTCAGCTGCTCCCAGCTCCTGACCTTTAGGCGCACTGTGAGATAATAAATATCTTTGGTCGTATTTGTTATGCAGCAATAGCTAACTAATACAGGCTCTAGTACTGAAAACTTTTAATTCTGTGTAACCCACGTTATATTTTGTCAGGTGGTTCCCAATGGCAGGAAGGACAAAGCGATCGGGTTCCTCTAAGAATCGGGGTGATAAAATGAAGAATCCCAGGCTTACTTAAAGACAGCTGGGGGAGCTGCAATTACAGGCACCTCTGTTAAACAGGAGACTCAGAGTTATCAACTGAGGGAGAGAAAGAGGGCAGAGCAGCTAAGGACTGGCTTTCCAGAAAGCTGGAGAGAAAGTGAGCCTGCAGGAAGGTGCTCAGAGCAGGTGGCGCCTGGGAGAGGCTGAAGAAGGTAAGGAACCTAGATTCTTGTTTGTTTTCACCCTAGCTCGGAGTAGGGTGCTTTTTTTTTTTTTTTTTTTTTTTGCACTGAAAGTAGAATTCACCCATTTATGTGCTTTTGTTTCTGAAGAGCTGCTAGATTCTGCTAGAAAGAACGTGGACAGAATTTAATGGCATCAAATATTAGCTCTGGTGTGAGTGTGGGTCTGTTACTTGGCTCTTGGGAGCTTCGGTTTCCTCGTCGCAAAATGGAGAGAATCCTGTCTTGCATTTTTTTTAACCGTTTTAATGTTTTGGGAATCAGGATGCATCCACTAATGGTTGCAAATATTGATACAGGATTTATTTTCTATCTCCAAAAGCTATCACTGAACCAGTGCACCTTAAAATGTTAGCATCTTAGAAACACAGCCCGACTTACAGATTGTTTAATGGGAGAACTGAGTCATATTAATTCATTCAGCAAATACTGATCACTACCACAGCCCAGCCTGGGGGGCCCCATTAAAATGGTGTCTTCATTTTTATAACAATCCGTGACATTTTAACAAATAATTGTGCTTTCTGGTAACAAAAAGATGTTCCAAATCTAGCCAGACTGGTTTCTGCCTCAAAACTTGGAACTGACTCCTCTCGAAGGAGCTGTGGATTCTTTGGGTGGTGGAGTGACTCAAAGACCAACATCCGGGGGCTGGCATGCAGTTGAGAGGCGGTGGAGGCAACAAAAAAAAAAAGGTGCCACTTCTGGGTTACCTTCCAGAACGGAGCTGGAAAACGAATGTTCTTTTAGAACAGGACATCATTTCGACAGTGTTTCTGCCCCAGATCATGATCTGGATCTAATCATGAGAAACATCTGACAGATAAGTTCAGGTACACGCCTCAAAATAACTGGCCTCCACCCTTCGGAACTGTACATGTGGTGAGAGACCAAGCCTGAGAACTGTTCCAAACGGACCGAATGCAGTGGGCGAGCCTGGATTGGATCCTGAACTGGGGAAGAAAGGACACTGGGGAATGGATTCCACATTAGATTAAGTTTCTCGATTTCAGTCATTGCAGCCTGCTTATGTAAGAGAATGTCCTGTTGTTACAAAACACAGAAAATGTTTAAGGGTGAGGGAGCATGGTGTGTGCAACTTACTCTCCAACACTTCAGAAAACACAAACACACACACAACAGTGTTAGCAATTGGTGTGTCAATTCTTTGCACGATTCTTGCTAGTTTCTGGTGAGTCTGAAATTATCTCAAAGTAAAAAAGGGTTTTTGTAAGTCCTTACAAGGACTCCGATTCAAAATATTGTTTTCCAACTTAACATATTTTGTTGCTGTATTTTTGTTTGTCTGTTTTTCAATCCTCACCCGAGGACATTTTTTCCATTGATTTTTAGAGAGAGTGGAAGGGCAGGAGGGAGGGGGAGAGAGAGAAACATCGATGTGAGAGAGATATATTGATTGGTTGCCCCCTGCATATGCCCCGACTGGGGCGGGGGAGCAAACCTGAAACCCAGGTATGTGCCCTTGACTGGAATCGAACCCACGACCCTTTGGTGCGCTGACCAATGCTCTAACCACTGAACTACGGCAGCCTGGCTGTTGCTGTATTTCCCCCCTTTCATCTGGTTCCATTAGCCACCAGCCTTCCCGTCACACTGGAAGCTGGAAGCTTTGTAATTGCTGTGCAGGTGTATTTGCTGTTTGCAGAGGAATCTGGTCGTCAAAACAATGACTCGCACTGACATCAAAATGGGAGTTTAGATTGTTAAGGATATAGAATTAAATTTGTAATCAACACATAGATGTCTTAAATCAATTTTCAAAATTGTTTAAGAAACAAGTGATTTTAATAAATTGCGCTTAAAGCAGCACCACCGTGTTTACAAGCACCTACGATTTAATGAGGGTCCATGCTAGATCCAGGCCAAGTGCAGGAAACAAAACGGACCAGGTCCTGCCCTCACGGACATCCCCAGTCTCCGGGGTGGGGTGGGGGCAGAGAAGCAAACGGGCAATTTCAACTCTGTGAAAAGTGTCACAAATGGGGTAAGAAGAGTCACAGTCAGAATTTTCAACATCTCCCACGGCACGGCCACTGTCCAATCAGAACAGACCGTGGTGCAGGGTCCCACCAGCTGTCCATGCAGTTCCAGGCGCCAACCTTTTAGTACGAGAGTCGGGCAGGCTATTTACTGACATTTTAAGAAACCCAAGATGTGGACACAACAGTTGGTCATCAGGCCTGGGGCTGACACGGGGCTATGGGCTTCGAGAAGGGGCACCTGGCTCAAAGTAGGGGCTGCTTCTCAGCACTGATGAGGATTAAGATCTAAAGGACATGGGTTTCTTGGAGGGGGGGTGATAATGTTCTGGAATTGGATAGTGAAGACGGTTGCATAATCTTTTGACTATACTAAAAATCACTGAGTTGTACACTTCAAAGGAGTGAATTTTCTGGTGTGTGAATTATACCTCAATGAAAAACAAATGAATTTTTAAGGATATTTTAAGATCTAAAGGACATATTTCAGCAGCAGAGAGCGAAGTGTATACAAAGGTTGGGAGATGAGCAGGAACACGGGAGCTTGGGCTAAGCAGCCTCAGATGGCCCCACAGCCTGACCCCCGAGGCCGGGCCCTCGCAGACAGGCCCCCCCTCAGCTGGCAGCAGCTTCTAGAGGTTTGGGGAGAAAACACAGCATTAGGAGAAATTCCAATGCAAAGCCCCTCACACCCCTTGAAAGTGTAGAAATGCTATCAGGGGAGTAATATTTGCTCCTCACTGTCCTCAGAAGGTGGGGATGGGGGTCTGCAAACTCCGGTGCTTACAGGGCCAAGCTGGGCTGGTAAATAAGTCAGCGAAGGCCCAGCTGGTGTGGCTCAGTGGTTGAGCATCGACCCATGCACCAGGAGGTCACCGGTTCGAGTCCCAGTCAGGGCACATGCCCAGGTTGTGGGCCAGATCCCCAGTGGGGGCATGCAGGAGGCGGCCAATCGATGTTCTCTCTCATGGATGTTTCTATCTCTCTCTCCCTCTCCCTTCCTCTCTCTCTAAAATCAATAAAGAAAAAAGTGTAAAAAAAAAAAAAAAACGTGAACTAAGTAGGTGAGGGCTGGGACTCACCCAGAAGGAGCAGGTCCCACAACTCAACTCAGCCCTTCTTTCCAACTCCAACAGCTTCTCAAAAAAAAAAAAAAAAAAGATTTAATTGCATACTACTAAGCGAAAGAAGTGAGTCTGAAAAGGCTGTATACTATATGATTCCAAATATACGACACTCTGGACAAGATGATGGAGACAGGGGGTCAGTGCTTGCTGGGGTGAGGAATGGGGACGGGGGTGAACTGGCAGAGCACAGAGGACTTGGGGACAGGGAAACAGTCAGAGTGATACTGTGATGGTGGATGCATCATCGTAGTTGTCCAAATGCGCAGACTGTGCACGGCGAAGAGGAAGCCTCACATAGATTGTGGTTGGTGGTGAAGCGATGTAGCTTCATCCATTGCAGCAAATGTTTCATCTGGTGCAGACGCTGATAATGGGGGAGGCCATGTGTGTAAGGGGGGATATATGGGAAATCTCTGTACCTTCCCCTTAATTTTTCTGCGAACCCAAAACTACTTTGAAAAGAAAGTTTAACAAAATAAAAATAATACAACAAAAAATGTATTGAGGTGAAATTCACATCACATAAAAGTGACCACTTTAAAGTGAACAATTCAGAGGCATTTAGTACTTCACAAATTGTTCCAAAACATCTCCACCAGCCCAAAGTAAAACCTCATACTCACCTGGCAGTTTCTCCCCAGGTGTTCCTCCCTGAGTCCCCTGCAAACCACCAATCTGCCTTCTGTCTCTGTCGTGAGTCAGATTTCAAATGTGACCCATTCCAGTTTGTAGATTTAAATTCACAGTTGTTTAAAATACCTCCCTGGGCCCTGGCCAGTTTGGCTTAGCGGTTGGAGCATCAGCCTGTGGTCCAAAGAGACCAGGGTTTGGTTCCCGCTAAGGGCACGTAACTCGGTTGCAGTTTGTCCCCGGCCCTGGTTGGTCGTGCGGGTGGCAACCACTCGATGTGTCCCTTTCACGTCGATGTTTCTCTCTCTCTCTCTCTCTCTCTCTCTCTCTCTCTCTCTCTCTCTCTCTCTCCCCCACTCTGTCTGAACAAAAAAAAAATGGAAAAATGTCCTCGGGTGAGGATTTAAAAAAATAATAATAATAAAATAAAATACCTCCCTGGGCGAAGAGTATATCCGAGGCTTGGAGTCAGTCAGCTGGCTGTCCTTTTGCAATTTCTATTCTAAAGTATTTTAAAATTCAAGGGAGACAGACATCTGTACTGGGATGCAGGAAAACCGTGAGGATCCATCAGTATGATTTGTGGCTGTTTCTGAGTCATTCTGGAAGCCTCCTTCCTCCCGTGATGAGTAAGGAGTAAGTCATTGGCTACGGAACACCCAAGGCTGGGCCCCTGGGAGCATTTCCTTGGAGCTGGCAAAGGATCAGCCCCGGGCTTGTCCCCTTGGCTTCCAAGCCGTATTTATTAACTTGGTCTTTACTAAGGAAATGTCATTGGCATCACATACCAAAATATATGGCTAAGCCTTATATCAACACCTACCCCGCCCCAATGAGGGTGTGCGCGCGCACACATGCACACCAGTGAGCATTCCATATCCAGAAATGGACAGCCTGGAAAAACATGCCAAGTCCCTGGGAGCACAGCAGAACCACACAGCAGGGGCCTTTCACACTCATCCCAACACCTATGAGTCAGCACCTTCCGACAGAGAACCTGAAGTTCCGGTCCTGGGGATGCTGATGAAGTTGAGGTCCTCTGGGAATGCAGACCCCGAGACCTGCATCTGGGACCCCTGCCTTCCACCACCTCCCTCCAATCTCAGAAGTCCCAGACCGGCAGCTGGCACATTTAGACAAAGGTCAACATGAACCAGGTTCCCACATGCATCCCTGGAATCCAGCCAGTCCAATCCATCAGCATCTTTCACCCTTCACCCACCTCCTAACAGACCTCACTGCTCCCTCTCTTGCCCTGCAGGCCACTTGGCAGTCGCAGGCAGCTTTCCCAAGTGTCAACCAGACCATAACATCTCCTGCTCATCTACAAAGACTGCCCATCAAAAGCAGAAAAATTCCAAATTCTTCATGGGTATCCTCAAAGCCCTCCACACCCTTTCCCCTAACAAATCTCCAACTGTGTCTCTTCCTCCCACTCTTCCACTTTCACACCCTGGCCTGGTTCTGACAATACCTCACCTCAGGGCCTTTGCACGTGCTGTTTCCTCTGCCAGAACTCCCTTCTTGTGTATCTTTCCTATGCCCAGCTCCTCCTTCACATGTGGGAGTCCAAATGCACCTACTCAGGTGTCCTCTGAGCGCTTCATGATTTAAAGAAGCCCCCTGGCCCTGGGCTCCTTTTCCTCACATTCCTCTTGATGGCACTCACTAATCTTTGATGTTACTTTATTTAGATATTTTCTTATATGTTCACTGTATTACCCCTAATTAAAATGTCAGCTCCAGGCCCTGGCCAGTTTGGCTCAGCAGTTAGAGTGTCAGCCTGCAGACCAGAGAGTCCCGGATTCAGTCGCTAAGGGCATGTACCACGGTTGCAGTTTGTCCCCAGCCCCATTTGGGGTTGTGCGGGTGGCAACCACTCAATGTGTCTCTCTCACATCGATGTTTCTCTCTTTCTCTTCCTCCCTCTCTTTCTCCCGCTCTATCTGAAAATAAATAAATTAAAAAAAAAATAGAATGTCAGCTCCAGGAGGGCAGGGACCTCTGTGTCCCCTAGAACAGTGTTTAGCACACAAAGATCCTTGAACATTTTTGTTGATTTAATGAATAAATGAGTGAGCAAAAGAATAAACCAGTGGTTCTCAAAAGGAAGCTGATTTGGGGCCCCCCAGCAGTGTCTGAAAACACTTTTGGTTGTCACAACTGGTAGGCCGCCACTAACATCTAGTGGGTAGAGGCCAGGGATGCTGCTAAACATCTTATCGTGCACAGGACGGCCCTCGCGACAGAGGATGTCCAGCCCCAAAGGTCAGTAGCGTCAACCCTGGAATAACTGAGTGAATGAGTTAAATCCTCCAGGTGCGTGCAGTGAAGCTGTACAACAACAAACATCAAAGAACCTGACCAATGTCCCCTTCTGGTCACCAACTTCCTTGATTTTGTGGGCCACAGTTCAGCAGAAATCTCTCTTCAGTGATTGGATTGTTGGGATGGCTTATGTAGTGTTAACAAGAAATATAAATAAGAGGAAGTTAAGTGGCTATAGATGTAAGGAGTTAATTTCAAAATATGTAATTCCGTGCCCTAATCAAAGAGAACTGAAATTTGTCTAGTTCCCTGATTCTGTGGGTTATTTTCCTTGGTAACAGTGGACCTTCCTTAAAATTAAATAATAAGCTCTTAGTGAGATCTGCTTATGTATCATATTTTAATATTTTAAAAATAGATTTTAGAGTGGAAAAGGGGCAGGTTGGCTTGTTCCCCAAAGTCACTGGGGACCCAAGACAGCAAGGGGTCCTCACTTATTGAGGCAAACAGTCTTCCTAGAATAACAACAGAGAGAAACCAAATTCTTCATCTCTTCAGTGTGATAGAGTGTGATGTCTGTGTGTGCATGTCTGTGTCTGTGTGTCTCTATGTCTGTATGTGTCTGTGTGTGTCTGCGTGTGTGCGTGTGCGCGTGTGTCTGTGTGTATGTGTGTGGCTGTATGTGTGTGAGTGTGTGTGTGTCTGTGTCTGCGAGTCTGTGGAGGGGGGGGTGCGGGGGGTGGGGGGAGTTTTGATTAGAGATGTGCCTGTGTTGATTTCTGAGAACGGGCAGCCACCAAGACAACATCTGTACCATCACCTACCCCCCTCTCCTCCCTTGCCCCCCACCCCACCAGCTTCCCTGAGTCAATGTCAAACACACAGGTGTCAGGAATTCTCTGAGTTCTTTCAAATGTACATTTAACTTATCCAAATCCGCACCCTAGAAAGCTGAAGAACCACCTAAGTCAGGATGCTCCGCCAGGGGCGACTTTGCCCCTCGGGGACACCTGGCCATGTCTGGAGTCATAATTCAGGAAAAGAAGGAGCAGCGCTACTGGCATCTAGTGGGTGGCGGACAGGGATGCCGCTAAAGTCCTTCAGTGCACAGGACAGCCCACCACAGAGAATTATCCAGCCCCAGACATCAACAGAGCCAAGGGTGAGAGAGCCGGATCTGAATGGGGTGGGAGCCGTAAGACTGAGCCCTGGAAATGCTGTCCCCCTACAGAGTTCGTCCTGAGCGCTGCCCCTAAGCACAGTGTGATGTAAGATGTGGACTCCAGGGCGAGACTCCCCACCCTGCCACTTCGTGGCTGTGTGACGTCCGGCAAGTCACTCCACTCCTTCCCTCAACTTCTTTATTCCTGAAACCAATAAAAATCCTAGTATCTACCTCATAGGTGTGTAATACAGATTAAATGAATTATTATAAGTAAAACACCTAAAATAGTGCCTGCATATCATAAGTGCTAGGAAAGTGTTTGTTATTGTTTTTCATTCGATATAACTTCCCCTAAAACACGGCCAACAGTTTCATCTGCAGCTCATTTTGAGGAACAGCTTTCGTATCCAACAGGGTAAGATAAATGGATGGAGAAAGACCACTTGAAAGACAAAATGTTATTCTACTTGAGAGGCTAGTTAGGGATTTTTGAGGGTAGTTTCGATTTCATGTGGTTTTTGCCCTGGGACCTGGTCCCCACTGACACAGGACTCCCTGTGGTGTTCTTCTCACTGAGCTGAAGGAGGACCAACGACAAAACACGGACCAAACCAGCCCTGACAATTGAGACCCAGATCAGGTCCAAGGAATGTGCCGGAAGCAAGAGGAGATTGTCCTCCTCGGGTGGGAACCCATGAAAGCCGTGGCCGCCGAGTCCCAGCGGATTTTGTGCAGACAGTGCCTTGAAAGCATGAACATGACTTTCCACAGAAAGGACAGTCTTCAGCTCCAGGGACAACCCCAGTGCGATGTCCTGCTCCAGCTGGGGACACGCCTCCACCCAGTCCTGCCCACAGAGACAGGACACGGAAGTCCCACTTATGGCCAGGCACCAGGTACCATTTATGAAGCCCACATGAGGTATCGGGGTCCCACTCGTCTTGCTACATGTTTCTCACTTGATTTAATCCGCTTTGCACAACCCTGTGATGGAACTAATATCATCACCATTTTACAAGTGAAAAAATGGGGGATCCGGAAAGTTCCTGACTTGTTCAAGGTCACCATGAACCAAGGGTCAATACGAGGCTTCCCTGGGAGTGACCGGGGTGGAGCAGCCCCTGGGTTGGAGGAACTGTGGGCTGGCAAGCAGGACGTGGATCTTGGTGAACGGAATCATAGAAAAGTTTGCAGGAAATAGAGGCTGAAGCTTCTAGGCTCCAAGGTGACTCACAGCACTCTGGCCTTTGCCTCTGGCAGCCCAACACGGCCGAGGTAGGTGGCAGAACACCAGGAATGTGTGTGGGGGTGGTGACTGGGTCTCCCAGGGAGATGAGGAAGCTGTGTAGCTCTCCTGCACCCTTTAATTAGAGCTAAGTAAGATTCTGATCACGTCAATGCCCTGCATAAATTCCAACTCTAGAACTAAATTGTCCAGTATAGTAGCCACAGGTGACTATTTCAATCAAAACTGAATATCCAAATTTCTGTCCCCTGGTCACACGAACCACAGATCAAGTGCTCAGCAGCCAGTGTGGCTGGTGGCTACCATATCAGACAGCAGAGATATGGTACATTCCCATTCTCATAGCAAGTTCTAGCAGACATCACATCTCCACAACTCTGCTTATAAGCCCTTCATAGTGTGGTCCCAGACTTCTCCCCAGAGAACCTCTCTCCACTCTCTAAGCTCATCGTGCCTCTGCGCCTTTGCATGTGACACCCTGCCCTCCTTCCCTGCTTAGCTAACTGCGACCCATCCTCGGGTCTCGGCTCGGCCGTCACTTCTTCCCCCGCCCAAGCATGTAAACACTGAGTCGTAACAGCCAAGGGCAGACCTACGTCCTATACCCTGGCACCAGTGGTTTTCAACTGGGGACATTTGGCAGTGTCTGGAGACATTATTGGGGGGATGCTACAGGCATCTGGTGAGTAGAGGCCAGGGATGCCTTTACCCCATCCTACAATGCACAGGACGGCCTCACAGCAAGAAGTACCTGGCCCAGAATGTCAGCAGTGTTGAGATTGACCATCTCTGCTGTCAACTAGGCAACTCTTTATAGGCAAGGGAATGTGTCCTTACACCACATCTCCCCAGCCACCAGCCCAGGGTCAGGTACACAGGAGGTGGTCAATAAATGAATATACAATGAGTTTAGATGTCATACAAGATTTTTTCCCCAGGATTCCAGTTAGTTCACAGTGTCTTCCCTTAAAGACAATCACTGATCATTATGGTAGGCTGAATAATGCCCCCCCCCCCAATATGCAGGCCCTAACCCCTGGAACCTGTGAGTATTACCACACATGGCAAAGGGGCCTTTGCAGATGTGATTAAGATCTTGAGATGGGGAGGTTATCTCAGATCATGCTGCTGGGCCTTAAATGCAACCACAAGTAACCCTGTAAGAGGAAAGCAGAGGGAGATTTGACACAGAGCTAAAAAGCAACAACGTGAAAACGCAGCAGAGAAAGATTTGAAGATGCTCCGCTGCTGGCCTTGGGAATGCAGGCAGGGACCCCAAACCAGCGAGCACCAGGACCTGGAAAAAACGAAGAACAGATGTCCCCCCAGAGCCTCCAGAGGGAGTGTGGCCCTGCTGACACATGACACCCCTTGTCCTCAGCCCAGTGAAACCGACTTCAGACTGCCGGCCTCCCAAACTGTGAGAGAATACATTTCTGCTGTCTCAAGTCACGGAGTTGATGGTAATGTGTTACTCTGGCCCCAGGAAACGAGTGCTGTCCTAGTCCATGCCGAGGTTTACTGGATTTGAATCAGAGAACTGAAAAGGAACGACATGTAGGTGCCAGGTCCCCATGCCTGCTGGCTGCATGGCTGGAAAGAGAGATGGGGCAGAAGCCGGTGAGGGCGTGTCACGGAGCTAAGGGTGTTTCTAGATGTGGCAGCCGCCTGGGTCATCAGCAATCATGTTTACGGGTCATTTTTCACACCTCCGTTCTGCCGCTTTCTGCAATGCTGAAGGCCTCAGGCAGGCAAGTGATGTGACCCAGGACTCTATATCTGGCTGGCTGGAACTGAAGCAGGGATTGGAATAAAAATTCAAGCCCTGGTCCACCTCTTCAGCCTCCTGCCAACCCCTTTCTCCCTTCCCACCACCCGCCAGACATAGAGGATTTTCTCTGACCTTCCAACACCGCCTTAGGGTCTTTGCACCTGCCGTTCCTTCCACGTGGAATTTTTCCTCCAGGGTCTCCCATGACTGGTTGCTTCTCATCATTCAGGTCTCAGCTCAAATGTCACCTCTTCAGAGATGCCCTCCCTGACTGTGTTAAGTGGCCTTGCCCAGTTACTTTCTCTTTCATCACCCTGTTGATTTTCTCCCAAACATCTTTGTTTACCTCTTCAATGTTAGTCCCCTCCCCCTCCCCCCACGACCCCCTTCTTCCCATAGGCTCCAGGAGGGCAGGGACTTTGTCTGACCTGTCCGGGGTGTGCCCCTGGCCCATGCCTGGCACACACTAGGTGCTTATACGCTATGAATGAATGAATGATGAATGGACGTGAATAAATGACTCTGCAGCTTTGGGGGATGCCTGACCAAAGCCAATCCAGACATACCTGATCTTGGCTTTCCGAAAGGCCAGCTCCTCTTCGTTGCCGAAGTCCAAGGACACATCCTCAGTATCATCCACCAGGGCCTGGGTTGGGGTGAGGGGCACCAAAGGCTAGTGACAGACCCACCCGTGTTCACTGTCCTACCCCCACCCTCCCGGCAGTCTGGGGCCCTCCCTTCTCCACCGTCACGTCCATTTGCGGTCCAGCCAGGCCCAGGTCCCGGACTCGGGTATCCCTCCTCCTCCCGCTTTTTCCTAGCGCTCCTGCAGGCTCCTCCGGTCCTCACATCCTTCCCCGCCCAGCATCCCCGCGGCCCTACCTGCTTCATCCTCCCTAGAGCCCACCTGGAGCCCGGAGCCCAGACCCGGGGCTCCGGCTCCGCCTCTCGCCGAGAAAGAGCTGTGATGCCCGCGGGGCGCTGGCGGGACCCGGTGGGGTCAGAGCCTGCGGCCGTCCGGTCGCTGTGACGCCTCCGCGCAGGTCTCCTGTGGGGGCGGGGCGCGCGGGGCCCAGAGCGCAGTCGCGGGCTGGAGAGGTGGGCTCCGCGCCGGGAGGGGGTGGGGCCTGGAGGGTCTCTGGGCCCAGGAGAGAAAGAGCAGGTTCTCAGACTGGAGGGATGGAGGGAGTAAACAAAGCCATGGCAGCGAAGGGATGATTCGGGCTCAGAGGGGAACTTGGGGGCTGTGAACAGTGATCCTGGGAGGAACACAGGGTGTGGATCAGTGAATGAAGTGGATGTTCCATAAATGTCTGAAGAGCAGGTCAATACCTGAATGAATGAATGAATGAATGAATGAACGAACGAACGAACGAACGAATGAACGGGCTGCCTCATTCCGGGCTTGGAGAAGGTCAATGTTTCCCTAAAGTCTCTGATCCCAAGAATTTTCCAGGGCCTTATTAAAAGTAGATTCCCACCTGGCCCTGGAGATTCAGAAGCCTGGAGTGGGGCTCTGGCAGCTGCCTTTTAACAGGTGACACTGCTACAGCCACAGCTTGGGAATCACTCTGACCACAGTGGCAGCTGCATGCACCCAGGTGCCAGACACATACTGAGCACAGAGTAACTGTTATTGGCAGTAATCGCAGTGTTCTGGATGTAAGGCCTTCCTGGGTATCTCCCAGGAGAGAAGCTTGCCACCTGGAAGTTTTTCCTGGCCCAGGACAAGGTCACTTCCCCTCTTTTCTGCCCTCTTTTTCTCCTGACCTCCCACCCCCGGTCAGAGGGCTGAGCATCTAGATGCCAACGCCCCTAGTCCTGCCCTTTGCCCTCCTGGCACAGGCAATAGGGACCTGTCTCCCATCCCTGGTGACCCAGAGAAGGGCTGCTGGTCACACTCAGCCACCGCTGGCCCCGGCAGGGGTGATTGGCCTGGAATATGCCCAAGAGGAGGAAGCAGACCTGCACAGAGCTGCCTCAGTTCTGACCCCTGCACGGGTTCCTCCCTCATTCCCTAAACTAACCCCACAGAAGGCCTGCGGTGTGTGGAGGGAGGGCGCTTTCTCCTGGAGACAGAACGTCATCCTTAGAGGTCAGGGGGTCTGAGTGGGGCCTAGATGCTGCAGCTCTGACAGCCTCTCAGGTGACGCTGATGCTGCTGGCCTGCGCACTGCTCTTTGAACTGGAAGGATCTAAACCACCAAAGCCTGGTTCTCTAGAAAGGCCTCTGGCTCTTCTAACTCAGAGCTGGCTCCAGGCACAGAAGAGTGTCAGACTGAGGGCTGGGCCCAGCTGCCCGGGACAGGTGGAGGTGAAAAGCCGTTGCAGAACATTTAGGGGCTTTTCCTCCTACCCTGATAATCACCAGCTGTTGGTATCTATTATGTTGGGGCTCAGAGAGTCCCCAAGAGGGTGAAGAGGTAGGAAAGCCCCCTTGGAAGCCCCATCTGGGGACAAACGGTCATTGTCAGCCACCGGGTTGGGAGTGCCTCAAGAAACAGCCACAAGTCCTGGCATGTGGAGGTCATCCCACAAACAATGGTCCTGCCGCTCTCTGCAACCCCCAACCTGTCCTCATGGGGGCACAGGCTGAAGATGCAGATAGCAGGGCCAGAGTGGGGTGGTCCGCAAGGGTCCAGTAAGCACTCCCCGGGGAGAGCGCCCTCCCTGCACACACACACCCGGATGACCCTGGGGTCTCTGTGGAATTGGGGTGTGGGCAGAGAACCCAAGGGTTCCCCAGGGACTTCATCATTGGCTCAGAAACTGGCTGCAGTGGATTCACCTGAGGCTGCCGGTTAAAAGGCAGATTCCAGGGCCCACTCCAGGCTTCTGAATCACCAAGGCCAGGGCCTGGGAATCGGCTTTTGATAAGGCCTCTGGGGAATTCTTGGGATCAGAGGCTTTTAGGAAACACTGACCTTCTCTCCTCACACTGGTACCACTGAATGTGGCCACTGGGATCCTGACATAAGCCACCCTCTGCTGGTCTTGGCCCAGAAGGGCTTTGGGGGAGCAGAGCTGTGAGGAGCAGCCCCATTTCTGATCCCTGGCCCTGGAGCCAGAACAACTCAGGGAAGAGACTCCAGGCTTAGGCAGCCGTTGACCTCTGGATGGCCCTTGGAGGTCAACATCTAGAGTTGGGCAGGCCTGCCTGGGAACATGGCTTTGCCACTCCCTGCTGGGTGGCCTTGGGCATGGGACTTCACCTCTCTGACCCCAGTCTCAACATCTGTAAAATCTACCCCCACCCAGCAGGGATTTTGCCTCAACTAGAGAAAAAGTGCCTCCTCAGAGTAGGGGCTCCGAAAACAGTGGCCTTGGTGACAGTGACTTGTGATCATCAGCAGAGAGGCCTAGAGTCCTAGGAACCCCCATGGGCCTTGCAGAACACAGGAGGTGAACCTCATGCCAGGGTGACTCCTCCCACTGAGGGCGTCTGTCTTCGTGGGGGAATGGGGGCTGCACATCCAGCTTGGTTGGCTGTTTCCTGAGCAACTGCCACGGGCTGCACACTGCATGTATCCGGGACACATACATCTGGGACAGAGGACCATGCATGGCCCTTCTCCCCAGATGGGACCTGAGGCCCTGGACCAGGAGGCAGGAGCTTGGGTGGGAGCCAACATGGCTGAATGCTGCCTCCCAGAACTTGTCTGGACCGTGCCCCGAGCCAGGAAGCTCTGCTCTTTATCCTGTGGGAAAGGGCACTTGGCACAGAGACTTCCACAGCGGGAGCCGGCGGTGTGTGTGATCAGGCCCCTCCTCACCCTCAGCCTGGCGCTCCCCACGAGTGGCACTCCCTATGTTCCTCCTGGTCTCTAAGATCTGCCCACCTGCACCTGGCAATGGCCCTGCCAGATCCAGCAAGTAAAATAGGGGAGCCCAGAGAAACCAAACTCAGATAAACAATCATCTTTAGTATAAGTATGTCCCATGCAATATTTGGGCTATACCTATACTAAAAAAATTGTCAATTGTTTATCTCAAAGTCAAACGTGCCTGCTGTCCTGTCTTTCATCTGGCAGCCCTATGACTCCAGGCCAGGGTACATCCAGGCCCACGAGGCCTGGGCTTCCACCCTGATGGGAGCTGTCTGGGCAGCTGCCCCTGCCTCTCTCACCCTCTGCTTCCTGCCGAAGCTGTGCCCACGTCACCATGTCCCTTCCACCTGACCAGTCCCTGTCTTTCTCCATGCTGGCGCCCAGGAGGACAGAGCAGATTGCCGAGAGAAGTGGGGCCCTTCTGTGGGCTCCCCTCAGGGCCCCTACCTAACCCTCCCCACCACTCTCTTACCACTGTTTCTGTAAATGGTAACCTGTCAGCTAGCATGTGACTGCAGTTAATCACCCTGCTTGCTTTAGAATTCTAGGAGCTGACTTCAAAAGAGGCAGACTCTGACCTCCAAACATTCCAGCTCGGATATCTGCTGACCTTCAACCAGTTATCTGAACAGACTGTGTCCGCTTGAACAGAGTCCCCTCCACGGAGAGCTCTCAGCACCTCCTTTTGACTCCTCTGTTGTTGTTTTCCTCCCCCTCCCCCTCCCCCTCCCCCTCCCCTCTCCCCTCCTCCCTCTCCCTCCTCCCTCCCGCTCCCCCCTCCTCTCCTAACCTCTCCCTCCTCCCTCCCCCCTCCTTACGAAAACCCCTGCCTGTGTCCAGTTGTTACGTTAGTCTGTGACGAGAGTCACCATCCTCTCAAGCTGCCGGCTCTTAAATAAACTAACTCTCCTTCCACCAGTTCCTGTCTCTAGATTATTGGCTTTCGAGCGGCAAGCAGCTGAACCTGAATTTGGTATCACCTGTTCACCTTGCCGGGGGCAGGTGCTACATGGGTGAGCCCTGGATTTCTACCCAGATGTTCCTCAGCTGTGCCCGGGCCTTCGTTTCCCCGTCTGTGAGATGGCAGAGAACAGCTGCCCTGCCCACTCTGGGTCCTTCCCTCACCCGCTCACCCACCTACTGTGTGCTCGCGTGGAAAGAGAGTCCCACCCTCACTGAGCTGAGATTCTAGTTAAGAGAGACTAAGAATGACCAAACCTGACAAAGAGAGAGAGAGAGTTAGGAGAGATGTGACAGGTCTCTGAAGAACTCAAAACAGAGAGAGCAAGGATGTAGAGACAGTGGCTGGGTGGGACATCAGGGAGGAGGTCAGGAAGAGCTGCTCAGAGCCTCTACATTTCAGTCCTGTGAAAATTTGCTGTATGTGATTTTTGATTCAGAGGAATCAGCAGGTGCAAAGGCCCTGCGTTCAGAGAAGGATCACATCTGGCCTGCCTACAACAGCAGAGTGCATCGCAGAGCCTGCCGGGAGGGGGCAGTTGCTCTGGCCCCGCAAAGCCTTATGGGCCTGGGGGGAAGTTTGGCGTCCACTTGATGGGAGAGGGAAGGTCAAAGCCACCTGAGGACAGAGACTCAGGTTTCCTGTACCTACCTCCGCACACCACGAGGAACAGCTCTGGCAGGATGGAAGGGCCCTGCAAAATCCTTGCCAGGTGGAAAGGTACAAGGGCCTGGGAAGGGTCTTGTTTGTAGGGGACCTCCTGGTCTCTCACAACCACCACCGTCCATCAGCAAATGGTGTGCCGCTAAGGCCCAGCCCTTCCTATTCACCTGCACCTGGCTCTGTCCTAGCCCTAACCTGGCCACGCTATTCCTTTCGAAGTCATCTGCCCTCTGGCCAGTTGCTCCTGGGGGTGAGGTGAGGTTCCCCGTAGGCTGAGAATGTGGGGTCTCCCACCCCAGGGATGCAACAGAACACAGCCAGCGGGAAGAGGCAAAGGGCCCAGGTTCTTCCACCAACACGGTGCATGAAAAGCATTGGGGAGAGGAAACTTCTGATGTGATGAGATGTATCACACCACGTGTGGGCCTTGTTACAATACAATTGGAACAAACTGTGGGAAATAAAAATCTTTATGAGGGAATCAGGGAATAAACCCTGATACGTGTTGGATAATACTGAGGATTATTATTCATTTTAAAGATATGATCATGGTATTGTGGCTTTTAAAAATCGGTACATACAGCAGGTCCTCAAAAAGCGTTGTTCCGTGCAGGGCCGTTTTGTTATAATGGGGATGGGGGAGAATGGGTTCCCAGCCCAAGCTACCATCTGCGTGGAGTTTGCATTTCTCCTCATGTCTGTGTGGGTTTTCTCCAGGGACTCTGTTTCCTCCCACATCCCAGAGATGTACACGTGGGTGCATTTGCGTGTCTACGTTGTCCCAGTCTGAGCCTGTGTGTGTGTGTGTGTGTGTGTGTGTGTGTGAGTGGCCCTGTGATGAAGGGCATCCTGTCCAGGGTAGGTCCCTCCTTAGGCCCTGAGCTGCTGAGATGGACTCTGTCCCCTGACCTGAAGTGGAATAAGCATGTTGGAAAATCATAACCTTACTTGTTTTCATTAATCTTTCATAGGTTTATGTGTAACGCACAGTGATTTCTGTGTTTAATATTGGAAGTGTTTGGGGTCTTTACTTAGAAGATTGGTAATGTTTTTGTGGCCAGAAATCTACCCTAGGAACTTAACTCTTTCCTATCAATTAATCTATGGGAAAATTGGTTTCATAATGCGTGTTTCACTTAAAGACACCGTTTCCAAGGGCCTATCGAAGATGTTAAGTGAGGACTTAAAGTAATTCTCACACCATAAAATTTACCCTTTTAAAGTGTCTTTTAATATATTCATAAAGTTGTGTAATCATCACCACTAGTTCCAGAAATTTTTCATCATTTCAAAAAGAAACTCTGTACTAATTAGCAATCACCCCTCTGGCCTTGGCAACCACTAATCTACTTTCTGTCTCTATGGATTTGCATGTGTTGGTTTTTCATCTGGCTACTTTTACTGAGCACAATGTTGGCAATGTCCATCCATGCTGTAGCGGGTATTGGTGCTTTATTCCTTTTTATTGCAGAATAATATTCATCGTACGGATATAGCACATCTTGTTCGTCTCTTCATTTGTCGATGAACATTTGGGTTGCTTCTACCTTTTGGCTATTATGAATAATGCAGCTATGACCACTCCTGGGTACCTCCCTCGGAGAGAAATTGCTGTGGCTTTGTTTTTTAAGAGTCCATTTTTAGAGCTGCCTACCAAAATATTCAGGTGAAATGAGATGCTGGGGTTTGCTTCAGAATCATACAGAAGGGGAAGTAGGAAATGCCTCAATGCGAAGAGGCTGCAGGAACTGAGAATTTTGAATTGGGATGGGTACATGAAGGTTTACTACGCTGTTTACTATTGTTTATATTTGTGCACAAATTTTTTTTAATGTTGAAGTTCTGAGTGACTTTCTGATTTCCTTTTGATTTTCCTCCCAAGCACTCTAGTAATAGAAATATAATTTGAGCCTGGCTGGTGTGACTCAGTGGTTGAGTGTTGACCCATGCACCAAGAGGTCGCCGGTTCAATTCCCACTCAGGACACAGGCCCAGGATGTGGGCCCGATCCCCAGTGGGGAGCATGCAGGAGGCGGCCAATTGATGTTCTCTCGTCAGTGTTTCTATCTTTCTCTCCTTCTCCCTTCCTCTCTCTCTAAAATCAATAAAGAAAAAAAGATGTATTAAAAAAATAATAATTTGAGCCACATGTGTCATTGTAAATTGTCCAGTAGCCACATCTAGAAAAGTAAAAAGAAACAGGAGAAATTGATTATAATTATATATATTTTTTAACCCAGTACATCCAAGTCATGATTATTTTCTCATGTAAGCGATTAAAAAATTATGAAAAGGGTATTTTGCATCCTCTTTGTTTCCTACCAGGTCTTCCAACCCCGTGTGTGTTGCACAGAAAGCTCGTCACCCAGCTCAAGGGCTCCACTGTGACGCGTGGCTCCCAGGTGGGACAGCGCAGCTTTGTGTGGTGGCATTTAGTGCATTTTTTTTTTTTTTATCCTCACCTGAGGACACTTTTTCATTCTTTGTTCAGATAGAGCAGGAGGGAGAGAGAGAGAGAGAGAAACATCGATGTGAAAGGGACACATCGACTGGCTGCCACCCACACAACCGACCAGGGCCGGGGACAAACTGCAACCGAGGTACGTGCCCTTAGCGGGAACCGAACCCGGGTCTCTCCGGACTGCAGGCCGACGCTCTAACCTCTGAGCCAAACCGGCCAGGGCTAGTGCACTTTTCTAAAAGGTCTTGTGACTTATTTACTTGGTTGTTTTTATCCATGTACAACTAGAATACAGGCCCTAAGAGGGCAGGTCTCGCTGAATGCGGTAGCCCTGTGCCTGGACTGTATCCAGCACAGTGTAGGCAGGTAAGTGGGTGAGGCTGGCTGGAGCATGCGTGGCAGCGATTCCCTCCCCATCTCACTGGTGGGGAAGTGGAGGCCAAGGCACAGCTGAGGGCCATCTGGGTAGAAGCCAGGGCTCACCCCAGGTACCATCTGCCCCCAGCAAGGTGAAAGGGGGCCCTGAGGACGGCCCACAGGAGGGCCCACCTTCTTCTCTCAGCAATCTGCTCTGCCTTCTTGGGTACCTTGCCCTGGCTGCCAGTGTGGAGAAGGACAGGGGCCGGATCAGGTGGAAGGGACAGTGACATGGGCACAGCTTCTACAGGAGGCGGAGGGTGAGAGAGGCAGGGGCAGCTGCCCAGACATCAGGGTGGGAGCCTGGATGTACCCTGGCCTGGATGTACCCTGGCCTGGATGTACCCTGGCCTGAGTCACAGGGCTGCCAGATGAAAGACAGGACAGCAGGTGCATTGGAATTGGAGATAAACAATTGACAATTTTTTAAATATAAGTGTATCCCAAATATTTCATGAGACATACTTATACTAAAAATAGTTGTTGTTTATCTGAATTTTGATTTCTCTGGGTTCCTCTATTTTAACTTGCTGGATCTTGCAACCCTACCAGGGGGAATGGCAGGTGCCAGGTGGGCAGATCCTAGAGATTAGGAGGATCTTAGGGAGTGCCACCCATGGGGAGTGCCAGGCTGAGGGTGCAGATTGGCTGCTGGCCCGGGAATGACAGGCCTTGGGTTGACACTTCCAGCTTGCATCATGGGGGCGGGGGGGTCAGCCCAGAGCCTTTCCAGCCCAGGCCTGATCACACACACCTGCCCTCCCTGTTTAACCCTCTGTGCCAACTGCCGTTTCTCCACAGGATAAAGAGCAGAATGTCTGTGTGGCTTGGAGCCCTGACTCAGTTTCCCTGTTGGTGGTGTTCTAATGATACGAGCCCCTCCCTGGTAGGGCTGTGTGAGGACTGATGGACTGGCCTGTGTTGAGTGCCCGGCTCTGAGGACCTGTACTCTGACGTCCTTTCTGCAGCTGCCGCCCTGCCCCTCCGGGCGGCCTCTCCCAGCTGCCCGCCTTGCAGAGGCCCCCTTCCCTGCAGCCCCACGATGCTTCCTGCCGGTGCCGTGAGCGTGCCCCCCTTCCAGCTGCCTTGTCTGGGGTGGGAGGCCTCCGCCAGGCCAGCGGGGCGTTCCCCAGAGAGGAAAGTCCAGGGGACAGCCGAGCTTCGATGTGTCCTGCCTGGCCTCCTAAGCAGCCTCCCATCCTGCCAGGCCAAAGAGGAGTCAGCAAATAGGCCAGAGAAAGCATCCTTTTAAAAAAAATTCTCACCGAAGGATATTTTTCTATTATTTTTATCTATTTTTTTTTAGATAGAGTCAGAGGGAGAGAGAGAGGGAGAGACACATCGATTGGTTGCCTCCCCCATGGCCCTGACCAGGGCCAGGGATCGAACCTGCAATCAAGGTACGTGCCCTTGACCAGGAATCAAACACATGACTCTTTGGTCCATGGGCCGACGCTCTAACCACTGAGCAAACCAGTCAGGGCCAGAGGAAGATCTTGTCACTCGAGGGCTGGGGCAAGGGGCAGGAACGTCATGCCCGCAGCAGAGCTGGGCCTTCTCTTCAGGAATCTGGCAGAGTGGGCAGTGGTTCCCATTCATCTCGCAGCTCTGGCCTCTGCCTGGGGTAGCAGGAGCTGCGCAGGTCCCGGGACGGTGCCCCCACGGTCCAGTACAAGGAGGTCATAACGCTGGGCTCACCCCTAAGAGTTGGAGGTCCAGTTGGCCTTGCTTTGCCCCACCAGAGAAGGTGGCCCCACCACCCTGCCCCCACTGGGCTCTGCTTGGTGGGGACCTGCCAACCTGTCCCACCTTATACCCCCCCTCCCCCCACTGTGCTCTGGTCGCACTGGCCAGAATGTAAGAGTTCCAGAAACTCCCAACCCCCTTCGCACCTCAGGGCTTTTCACCTGCTGTTTCCCCTTCCAGGGGTGCTCTTCCCCTCCAGATTTTCTTAGGATTGAAAATATGAGGTCTCCCTGCCCTGACGCGCAGCTCACGTCCCATCACTCAGTTGCTCTCTAGGGCCTGGGACCTAGACGTGCCCTGTCCCCTTTCTTGCACTTCCTGTGCTCTCTATCCTGGTTTCTTATTCGTTCAGCAAGCTCACTCCTCCCTACCTCCTCACTAGGGCAGTATTTTCATAAGAGCAGGTGTCCCTTCTGTCCAGCAAGCACAGTGCCAGGCACACCATGGGCATTGGACAAGGGCCTGGCGAGCGAGTGAATGAGGGGATGACGAGTTCTGGGAGGTGAGCGAGCAGCGTCGCGCTGCCTGGTGTGCAGGTGAGGACTTGGCAGGGCAGGGCAGAGGCCGGGATGCCCACCCAGGGTCTGGTCTGGAGCCAGGTTTTCCTAAGACACACCCTTCACAGACACAGACACAGACTGAGATGGGACAGGCAGCGGTGGCCGGGTGGCCCCGGCCCCGCGTGGAAGCCTGGCCTGCTCTGGCCTTCCGAGGAGGAGCCCAGCCCCTTCTGGCTGCTGGCCAGGCAGGGCTGGAAGCCAGCATGCGGGAAGCCGCCTCTTACGGGAAATGCTTGACTGAGGAGAAAGGGTGACTGTTTGTTTGTCCTCACGCTGGCTCCTGTCCAGATGGGTAAGGAGGCCCTTGCAACCACATCAACTCAAGCTTGGCTCCTCCCAGGAGCTGGCCGAGAGAGCCTTGGGAGAAGACCGAGGGCCACTCCTCCATCCCTTCCTCCCCATTTATTAAAGAAAAAAAGAAAAAGTGCCCTGGCCGGTTCGGCTCAGTGTTTAGAGCATTGGCCCATGGATGGAAGAGTCATGGGTTCAGTTCCCGGCCAAGGGCACATGCCTCGGTTGCAGGTTTGATCCCCAGTCCTGGATGGGGTTGTGCAGGAGGCAACCCATTGATGTGTCTCTCTTACATCAGACACATCGATCTCTCTCTCTGTCTCTCTCTCTCCCTCCCTCCCTATCTCTTTCCCTCCCGCTGTATCTGAAAAAAAAAAAAAAAATCAATGAAAAAATATCCTCGGGTGAGGATAAAAAAAAGAAAGAAACAGAAAACTCAGTTTCTGAAGTATTTTCCTACATCCGGAGGCAGCCGCGTGCAGTGGCTAAGAGCAGTCAGCTTGGGCACGTGACTAACCCTCGGCCTCAGCTCTCTGTGTGTGGAACTGGGATACTTATGGTACCTTCTTCTGAGGACCGGTGGGAGAAGTCAGACTTAGCATCTGCCCACATGCTCAGAACATTGCTTGCATATAGTGTTTGCTAAAGAAATGATGTCAATCTGCCTTCATGAGCTTCCCAGCAGGTAAGCAAACTACATGAAATGGTATCCATTTTACAGATGAGCAACTGAGGCTCAGAGAGGTTTTTCTAAAGCAGGTATGCACAGCCGACAAGAGGGACCATGAGCAGCTCTCAGGTCTTCTGCCTCTGGCTCAGAGCTCTCCTCACCACACAAATGTGGGCGCGCGGTCCCTGCCAAGTTCTTGACCCGAGGTTGCGAAGCACGGGCCTCAGGGCCAAGTCTGGTCTTCAGGCGTATTTGGGTCGGACCGGAGTAGTTTAAAGGAACAAACAAATGGAGCTAATGGAGTGCATTGCCAATATTTAAAAATCAGATGTCACTATTTTTTTTTTTAATCCACATTTCTGGTTTCTCCTGAGAAACTGGAAGCTCGGACAACATTGAGTCTGCATCGCCCGGGGCGGGAGCTGAGCGGTGGCTGCCTCCCTTTAGACGGGGTTCACTCTACCCAGTAACCAGTTAACTTCTTACTTTCTCTGACTGCCCCTGGTATGTTGCCATCGCTCCATAAAACCCACTGTCTTGGGTGGGGTTTCCTGGAAGCAGACCGTGCCCTGTGACAATGATTCATGTGAACGGGAGGTGTTAGGCAGTGTCTCTAGGGAGCGCGGGGACGTGTGCTATGACGGAGGAAGGCCATGAAGACGCATGTCATTAGGTATAGTCCCACGGCAGGTGTACCAGGTTCCCAGGGCTGCCGTGACAAAGTAGCACACATTGAATGACTTCAACAACAGAAATGTTTGTCTCTGGTCTGGAGGCCAGACTTCCAAGATCAAGGTGTTGACAGGTGCTTTCTCTGAGGGCAATGGGGGAGGAGCTGCCCCAGCCTCTGTTCCAGCCGCTGGGAGCTCCTAGACCCGTGGCAGCATCTCTCCAACCTCCATGGCCTTCTCCCGGAGTGTCTGTGCCCACACTGCCCTGCCTTTATTGTTTGTTTGTTAATCCTCACCCGAGGATATTTTTCCATTGATTTTTTAGATAGAGTGGAAAGGAGAGAGGGAGAGAGAAATATTGATGTATCTCTCTCACATCAATTGATTGCCTCTGCATGACCCTGACTGGGGCCAGGGATAGAACCTGCAACCCAGGTACCTGTCCTTGACGGGGAATCAGCCATGAGACCCTTCGGGCTGTGGGCCTACACTCTCACCGCTGAGCCAAACTGGCCAGGGCCACATTGCCCCTACTTAGAAAGACTCCAGTTATGTTGGCTGGAAGGCCCATCTTCCTTCAGCATAACCTCATCATAATTAATTACATTGACCATGACTTTATTTCCAAATACAGTTACATTCCGAGGTACTAGGGGTTAGGACTTCACATGTGGATTGGGGGTGGGGGAGGGGGAGGACACAATTCAGCCCATAACAGAAGGTAATGGTGGCTCACTCAGAGTCTCTACTCAGGTGAGGGAGAGGGGGTATTTATACTTCTTCGCCAACAGCCATTGGTTAAGGGCTGTCCCCAGCAGGGACGGGAATTCCCAGGTGCTTCTGGCTCTGGGCACACACAGGCCAGGCATGAGGGCTGTCTTCATCAGAGAGGCACCGGTGGTACTGTTGTGGGGGGGCTCACTGGGGGCTCATAGGCGTGAAGGTGGGAAAGGGGTCTGAGGGATGTGGGCCCCTGCTGTCCACCATCTATTAGATGCACTGAAGGCAGAACCTTCAGCCCACATCTGCCACCCACTTGCTTGGTGAAGATTGACCCTAATGAGTCCCTGGCCTTTTGATGCCTTTGTTTCTCTGTGTACAAGTGACATTAGCTGGGACTGGAGCTGCCAGGGACAGAGGCGGACCATACCTACTCATCCCTGATCCATGTGTACTCTGACCCAGGTGGCACTCAAGGATTGTCGGCAGGTGAAGGTGTGCAGAGACCTCACACCTGTCAGCCTCACTTGCAGAGGGGCTGAGGAGCCCTGGGAGAAATGGGTCCCCCAGCTCTGAAACCCTTCCCTGTGGGTGCTCAGGGATGTCCAAACACAGCTCCTGAAAGGCAGCATCTGTGTGCAGGAAAGGGCACCAGGAATGGGGGGGACAAGGGGAGGAAACAAGGGTCTCAGAGTGGGGACTGAGGCCTGGGGTCAGGCACATGCCCAGGTTAGTCTCTACCCCGCCGCCTTGGCACTTACATGCCTGTGTGCGGTATGTCTGGGGCCCAGGCAGTCTTGCTGTGCGCCACCCTCTAGGACTAGGAGCATACTGCCAGAGGGAGGCAGCTATGCCACCCGGGAGAGCGCACAGGTATCTCCCCAGAGGGAGCGGGTGACCTGCTGGTGGACGGCCCTTCGGCCCTTCGTCCTGCAGAGCATCGGGCTCTGAGCTGGAAGTCCCAGCTTGCTAAGCAGCACACCAGGCACCTGTCCAGCCCCACAGCAGGCCGCAGGGACAATGGCCCTGGCTCCACCCTCCGCAGCACCGGGGGCGGTGGTTCTGAACCCTGACTCCGAACTCACCAGTAGTTGAGCGTGGCTGAACCCAGTAGCAGTGACAGAATGAACCGCAGCTTGATGTGCTGGGACGTCAGTGTGTGGAAGCAACCCCCCCGACCACACACTGTGGCAGATGCGAGCTGACAGCCCGCTCAGACCCCAGCATCGCCAAAGAGCCTGGGCTGGGCCGCTGGGACAAATGGGCCTCCCGTTGTCCAGGCTGAAACAGCACAGAAATGTACCTCTTGCTCCAATAGCCCAGGGTGAGAGTTCAAGTGGCAGGGCAGTTCTTCCCCACTTGGAAGAAACCAGGCTCTTTCGATCTGGTGGTTTCATGATGCCCTAAGACCTTGTTGTCTTCCACACCCAGAAAACGGTAGAGGCAAGAGAATATGGAGGAGGGAGATCCAACTCTCTTACAGGACCCAGAAGAAGCAGAGGTGCCACTGGAGAGACCTTGGTCACAAGACCACACCCAAAATCAAGGGAGTTTAGTTGTGGATGTGACTATAATCCTATTTTTATGAAGGACGGAGAAGGCTTCAATGAATACCTATCAGCATCTTCCACGAGGTAAATTAATGTCTCTGGAATTTCATTTTCTCGACTCTGAAATGGGAATGATAACTATCCTTCCTCATATAAAATGCTCTGCACAGCATCGGCCTGCGGACCAGAGAGTCCCAGGTTCGGTTCCCACTAAGGGCACGTACCTCGGTTGCAGTTTGTCCCTGGCCCCTGTTGAGGTTGTGTGAGTGACAACCACTTGATGTGTCTCTCTTGCATCGATGTTTCTCTCTCTCTCTCTCTTTCCCCCTCTCTCCCTCCTGCTCTATCTGAAGATAAATGCAAAAATGTCCTCAGGTGAGGATAAAAAATAAATAAATAAAATGCTCTGCACATGCCTGACTCAGTGGATTGATTGTCCTCCCATGGACTGAGAGGTCCCAGTTCGATTCCCGGTCAGGGCACATGCCCGGGTTGCAGGCTCTAACCATTTAGGGGCGTGCAGGAGGCAGCTGCTTAATGTTTCTCTCTCACATCGATGTTTCGAATTCTCTTTCCCTTCTTCTCTATCTGAAAAAAAAAAAAATCAGTAAAAACATATTGTAAAAATAAATAAATGAATAACATACTCTGCACAGTACCAGGCACATGGTAAACCCTTGATAAACGGCATCCGGCTTTTCTGGACACCTGCAGCCACCCTTGGGGTTCTTGGATTTATTTGGGGAGGACCATAGACAGGGCTGGACCTCCTGGCAGCCAAACAGGCAGGGTCTGGGCATATTGAGATGGGGTATTAAGTAAATAAAACGTGACCACTTGGATTCTGTCGGGGGAAAACCCAAGCACCTGCCGTCACACGGCTGTCTCGGAATTCCGTTCCGCATTCTCCACGTTCAGACGTGAGCGCTGAGTCAGCGCCACATCACCAGTGACGGAGAATAACCTGTGGTAGCTCCTGCCTCCCAGAGCCCTGCCTGAGATGACCAGCAACCCAGGGCTGTTTGGTCATGCCAAGGTACCCCGAAGACTCAAATCTTCACTTCTCACACTTGCTTGGCCTTCACGCCTGCAGGATGTAGTGTTCATCATTCATAATTTTAGCTGAGTTCACGTTTATAAAGAATCAGCCCCGCAGTGGAGGCCCCGCTCTGAACTTGACTGGTCCAGGCAAGGTGGCTTCTGTCTGAGCCACAGCCATGGGGGCCCTCGCCTCCTGTGCTCAGGGGAGACTTGCTTATGTGGTCTCAGCATCACCGGTGCCTTTCTGAAACAAACCAGGCCAAGCTTGTTGGCCTCACTTTTCAGAAGGGAAGCTGAGGGCCGGAGGAGGAAGAGACTGGCCGGGGGCCCTGCAGCTGGGTGAGACAGAGCCAGGCCCTCCACACCACAGTTCTGCACTTGGCTCTGCTTCCCTCCCTGCAGTCCGTTCTCCAGACCGCACTTGGAGGTGATTGTTGTCAAACAGTAACTAGATCCTGTCCACTCCTGCTTCCAACTCGCCAAAGGCTTCCCATTGTCCGCACATCCAATCCCAGCTCTGGATGCTTTAGGACGTGGCCTGGATACTCCCCCATCAGGCTCCAGCCACCTCTCCCTGCCTCCCCGACTGCAGCCACACTGCCATCCTTGCTGTTCTTGGAGGGCACGTGCTTGCTCCTGCCTTGGAGGCTTTGCCCTTGCTGTTGCCCTTGCATGCTTGCCATAAGTAGCTGGCTCTTCTGTATCCATATCCTGCAGGTGGCAACTCAGACATTCCTTTCTGGAGCCGCTGCAGTCAATGTCCCACCTGGACTTCCCAGCACTCCTGGTTCCCATGCCTGCAAATACCCTTCCTTCTTAGCTTGGGGCCTTCTCTGCCCTCCAGGGCCTGCTAGCCCAGCAGGGGGGTGGTACAGCTCCCAGGAACTCCTTTACCAGTGGCCCAGCACCCTCACCCCCCAGGTGGGTGGGTAGCTCTGAGGCTCCTGTTCTCTGCAGTTTCCCAGAGCTCCCCAGTGCCGCCGAGAGCCCCAGTTGCCCACAGTGGTCATCTGCTCAGTAACACAGCCTAAAATTTGCTCCCGCCCTTCCCTGTCTCCCAATGGAGCTTTCTGCGATCTCTTCACATCCTTGCCTTGGCGTTGGCTCCTGGAATGATCCGCATCGAGTCTCGTCCTCAGAGGCCTTCCCTGCCCACCCTCTCTGTAGGGGATTGATTGTAGCCCCAGAAGAGATAGGTCCACATTCCAACCCCTGGAACCTGAGAGTGTTGACCCGTCCCGCAGGTCAAGGACTCTAGAAGGGGATGAGGAGGGACAAGAGACACGAGAAATGGAGACAAGACAGGATTCTGATCAAGTCTCGTTTATTCAGGGGGAGTTCACATACTATATAGGGGGAAAACAGGTGAAAGAGTTAATGAGTATCCCACCTGAAGCCAATTCCAGTAAATACCCCAGGTGGAACAAATGATAAGCAAAGAATGGAGTAAACAATTATCTAGAAGAATGCAGACACTGTACGCAGAGAGACCCCACCCTGGGGCCGGGACAGCAGAGCAGACTTTAACAAGATGGATGCCATGCAAATGGTCTCCCACAGAGTGTGACCTTGTTTGGTTTTTGCAGTTGTCATTCAGGATCTAGAGAAGTGATTATCCTGGATCACCGGGGTGGGCCCTAACTCCGGTGACTGGTGTCTTTACAAGGAGAGGAGAGGAGAGGACACAGACAGAGGGAAGAAGGCCATGTGCGAGCAGAGGCGGAGACTGCAATGACACACCTGCAAGCCCAGGAATGTCAAGGATTGATGGCGGCCCCGGGAGTTAGGTCAGGCATGGGACGGATTCTGTCTCAGAGCCCCAGAGGAAACCAACTCTTTTGACCCCTTGATTGTGGAGCTCTGGCCGCCATACAGTTGGAGAATGGATTCCTGCCTTTTCAAGCCACCCAGTCTGGGATCATTTGTTTTGGCAGCCCTAGGACACAAATGCAATATCTAAGTAGCTCTGCACCCCATGTACCCCAATTCACTCAGCACATCACTCAGTTGAGCATCTTCCTCTGACAGTATCCAGGTGGCATCTTTGTTTACTGCCTGTGTCCCCCACAAGAAGGAAAGCAGGTCCTGACTGTCCTCTTCCCTCCACCCCATATCTCCAGCCCCAGGACAGTGACTGACCCACGATAGACTCTCTACACATAATTGATGAATGAACCCCAATGAGCTCCAGGCCAATGGCCCTTGTTTACTCCTGCTCAGCTCCCACTTCATCTGGAAGACAAAAAATCATCCCCAACTACACGTGGCAGGGCTGCATTCACTCCAGGCTCAGGGGACTTCTTCACTAAACCCGTGTCCCACCCCTGAGCCCCTGAATGAATTGGTTCAAGGTGGGACCCCGGCAGCATTTTTAAAAGTTCTAGGCGATGCCAATATGCAGCCAGGGTTGAAAAGCACGACAGGGTCAGAATTCCAGGATGACCAACAATCCCAGTTTGTCTGGACTCAGTGGGTTTCCCGATTCAGGATCTGTGATCCTAAAACCAGGACCGTCTCAGCAAACCAGGACCAGTTGGTCACCCTAAGTGTTCCCCAAGCCACCTGAATGATGTTCCACTCAGCCAGCCACACCCTCAGTCCTGGCCATTTTAGAGACAGGGATCCCCACTACCTCTAGGAGAGACCCATGGGTGCCCACTCCAGGCCTGGAATGTCAGAAAAGAGGATCAGGGCTGCAGCTGGACAGTGTGGGGGTCCAGGCATCAGGCTAGGCAGGTTCTTCCTGCCGACCTCCCTGCAGGCATGATTCTAACAGGATTTTCCCCTGTGGCTTGTGGGCACTGCAGATTCACTGTGAGAGTCTTTCAGGGTCAGGTTTGGTAAAGAGTAGTATACATAGTAGCAAACAGAGGTTGAGTGAACAAAGGCATGCAAGTCATTGATAATCATGGAAACAACCAGGCCTTTCCCCACTTCTGCTCCGCACACCCAGCACCTGCTCTGGTCATATACAACATAGCTGCATATCTGTTGATTGACAAAAGAAAAACATTGACAGATTTTCCAAAGGCCCTTCTTCCTCACTGCAGCCTCTTACTCATTACCCTGCTGGGATTTTGGGGGCTTCTCCTCACACCACCTGGTCTGAGTGTTCATCCACCCACACAAATAAAATTAACTTTTTCTTTGTTCTTCATTTAGATGTGGCCAAAACTACCAGTTAACCCCAATAGCTTCTTACATGGAAAAAGAATTTTTAGTTGGCTCATGCCCTGATCAACTAAAGACTACCTTTCTTGGCTTCCCATGTAGTTAGTGTGGTCATGTGACCAAACTAGTAGAAGTCAATTGTGCTACTTTAGGGTCATGCCTTTCCCTCTGGTGGAGTGCAAGTGTGATGACAGGAGCTGGAGCAGCCATTATGGATCATGAGGTAGAAGCCATTAGTGAAGATGGAAAAGCAAAGCAAAAGAGGGAGCCTGAGCTTCTGCACCAAGGAGCCATTTTTTTCCTATTCTGGATGCCTTGTACGCAAATTGTTACATGAGAGAGAACTACACTTCTGTGTTAGTCTTTGTTACAGCAGTCATGCCTATATCTTTTCTCATGCATGACATCAAGTAAAAATGGCTAGATGGTTATTCATCCACTGTGGGGTTATGTTTGGGATGGTTTGAGTTAAATGTTGGCTCCATGACCAAGTTTGGGGACACCTCTTAAAGAGACAGGCAGTCATCTAGGCTCCAGGGCAGCAGAGATTGGCCCTGATGAGAGGTTTTAGGGACAGCCAGATGCAGAGAGGAATCTCCCGTGTTAAGATGCTGGCAACAACAACAGCGGTTTCCAGACACACTTCCGGTCAAGATGGTGGGAAGGTTAACACAGTCTCACCTCCTCCCACAACCACATCAAAATTGCAACTAAACTACAGAACAACCATCATTCAGAACTGCCTGAAATCAAGCTGAATGGAAGTCCTACAACTATGAAATCCAAGAAGAAGCCAGGTGGAGACTGGTAGGAGGGGCGGACGGGGTGGTCCCACACCCATGTGTACTGGATAAAAATCAGGAGGACACCTTGGCTGGGAAGGTCCTCCCTGAGGACTCAGGGGTCCCTGTCCCACATCAGGCTCCCAGCTCAGGGTTCCAGTGCCAGGAAGAGAAGTCCCCATCACTTCTGGCTGTAAGACCAGCAGGAACTGAGGCTGAGGGAGTCTGAGGCTACTGGAGCCCCAGGCAGCTCCTCTTAAAGGGCCCGTGCTCAGACTTACTCAGACTTGCTCCCTCCAGGCTCCAGCATGGGGGAGGTAGCTTGAAAGACACCAAAGACATATGGAGAAGAACTGAGTTATTTGGCATCTGGGTGGGAGCTGGAGGGGCAGCTTTCTCCTGGACAGATGTGCTGGCAGAGGCTTTGGTGAGCCCTTCCCCCATGGGTCAGGCAGATGGGCACCATATCTGGGACTCCAGCAACCTGGCTCACACTGTTTGCCCCACCCTGGTGATTTCCTGAGGCCCTTTCCCAACTTTCAGGCCCACCCAAGCTGTTTCCAGTGGCTTTACCATAGGAATGGCCTGTCTTGGTTCCTGTTTCAGATTTTACTAAATTCTCTCAAAGAAACAGCATCTGGTCTCAGTGAGCCCCATACCTTTCAATAAGTGGCCCCAGGCCTGGCAGTAGAAGCAGTCAGGCTTGGTTCACAAGTTGGTTTTTCCTGGGCACCTCCAAGCCCAGCACAAGAAGCAGCCATCAGCAGATCACTTTGTACCTTATGCCAGGTGGCCCCAGGTAGAACACAGGCAGTGGCTGACCTTGCCCCAGAGCCAGCACACCCAGAGAACAGCTTCAGACCACAGTGAAACACCACCACCCAACCACCTCCACAAGTGACACACTCGAGTGGGTACCAGAGCTCTGCTGAAGTAAGTCTTGCTCTGTGTGGTGGCCCCTACATGACTGATCCTCCAAGAGAGTCAGAGGCCAGTGGTCAGTGAGCACAGCCAGTCCTTGCAGCTGATCAGCCTGAGTAAATCCCTCCTATTGATGTGCCAACAGCAATCAAGGCTCAATTACAACAGAAGGATGTACAGTCCATACTAGGGGTGCACCTAGAGGGTCCAGCTGGGGTGATCAAGGAGGCTGTGCCACTGGATCCTAAAGGACATCTACAACAATAGGCCACCTTAGGAAGCCTAGGAGACATAGCAACTTTACCTAACACATAGAAACAAACACAGGGAAGCAGCCAAAATGAGGAGACAAAGAAACACATCCCAAATGAAAGAACAGAACAAAACTTCAGGAAAAGAACTAAACAAAATGGAGATAAGCAATCAATCAGATGCAGAGTTTAAAGCACTAGTTATAAGGATGCTCAAGGAACTTAGTGAGAATTTCAAGGAACTTAAGGAGAACTCCAAGGAACTTAGTGAGAACATCAACATAAAAAAGGACCAGTCAGAAATGAAGGATGCACTAACTGAAATAAAGAATAATTTCTAGGGAATCAATAGTAGAATAGGTGAAGCCAAGAAGCAAATCATTGATTTGGAATATGAAGAAGCAAATAACACCCATTCAGAACAGCAAAAAGAAAAAAGAATTTTAAAAAAATTGAGGATAGTGTAAGGAGCCTCTGGGACAACTTTGAGTGTACCGATATTCACATCATGGAGGTGCCAGATGGAGAAGAGAGATAGCAAGAAATTAAAAACCGATTTGAAAACAAAATGACAGAAAACGTCCCTAAATTGGTGAAGGAAACAGACATACAAGTCCAGGAAGCACTGAGTCCCAAACAAGATGAACCCAAAGAGGTCCATACCAAGACACATCATCATCAAAATGCCAAAGGTTAAAGACAAAAAGAGAATCTTAAAAACAGCAGGAGATAAGCAGTTAGTTACCTACAAAGGAGCTCCCATAAGACTGTGAGATGATTTCTCAAAAGAAATTTTGCAGGCCAGAAAGGAGTAACAAGAGCTATTTAAAGGGTTGAAAAGCAACAACCTACAACCGAGATTACTCTATCCCGCAAAGCTATCATTTAGAATCGATGGACATATAAAGAGTTTCCCAGATAAGAAAAGCTAAAGGAGTTCATCACCACCAAACCAGTGTTATATGAAATGTTGAAGGGTCTTCTTGAAGGAGAACAAAAATATGAACAATAAAATGGCAATAAATACATATCTATCAACAATTGAATCTACAAACAAAATTAGCAAGCAGAACAGAAACAGATTTACAGATACAGAGAACTTTTTGTTGCCTGCCAGATGGGCGGGGTTGGGGGGATGGGAGAAAGGATGAAGAAATTAAGAAGTACAAATTTGTTGTTAGACTGATAAACCTCAAAGGGAAGGGGGCAGGGTGGGCAGGAAGAGATAAACCAAAAAAATTTCTATGCATATATGCATAACCAATGGACACAGACAATACTGTGGGGAAGGCAGGAAGGGGTAGAATTGGGGAGGAGGGGATCAATGGGGGAATAAAGGGGGAACTCCTGTAATACATTCAACAATAAAGATGAGTTAAAAAAAAAAAAAAAAAAGAAGAAGAAGAAGCAGGACAGACCAACCTTCCCACGGTGGGAGGCACTCCTAAATTTCATGGCAAAGGATGTGGATTCAAGGGAAGTTGGAAAGTTGGGTCATCACTGCCATCACACAGTGGTTTCCATGTGAGTCCTGATCTGGAAGCCACAGGGCCAGACTCTCCAAAACCTGAGTGCCTGTGTGTAGCTGTGCTGCTTTTCCCTCAGCCCAGAGAGGTTAAGCAACTTTCTGTTGGTAAGTGGCAGAGTTGGGACTTGAGTCCTGCTGTGTGCAACCTGAAGCCTGCGCTTGTCTCTGAATCACAATGCTTCAAAATCGGGAGCTCAGGTTGAGGAGCGGGGGCCTCTAGGACTAGCTCCAGGCCCCAGTGATGGTCCCAGCTTCCGTCCTCATTGCCCATTGGGGGAATCTCCTGTGTTGTGGGGGTGGGGCAGAAAAGGTCTGCAGCAGGATTGGAACTGGATGGCTAAGGGGACAGTCATTCTTTTTTATCCTCACCTGAGGACATTTTTCCATTTTTGTTCAGCTAGAGTGGGAGGGAGAGAGAGGAAGAGAGAAAGAGAGAGAGAAACATCGATGTGAAAGGGACACATCCAGTGGCTACTTCCTGCACAACTCCGACCAGGGCCAGGGACGAATCAAAACCGAGGTATGTGCCCTTGACTGGAATCAAAGCCACAACTCATTGGTCCATGAGCCGATGCTCTAACTGCTGAGCCAAACCCACCAGGGCAGGGACAGTCATTCTTGACTAGCATTAGATCAGCCTTCTCTGGGTGCACTCTAGGCTTGGCATGTTCAAGCTGGACCTCACGCTTAGCTCCTCACAACCTAGGTTTCCCCACCACAGCCCTGTGGACGCTTCGGCTGGATAACTCTAGCACAGAATTCTGTCCTGTGCATTGTAGGATGTTTACCAGCATCCCTGGCCTCTGTCCACTAGATGCCAGAAGCATTCACCACCTGGTTGTGACGACCAAAAACATCTGCAGAGATTGCCAATGTCCCACAAGGGGCACAATATTCTGGTGGAAAGTGCTGCTCTCATCACCTTCTCTGTTTACTTTCCAGAAAGGGAAACTGAGGCCTGCAGGGCAGGGCTTACCCAGGGTTCCGCAACACCTGAGAGCTGCCCTCCCACACCCTTCGGCACACACAAGGTTAGCACGTGCCCAGTGTCTCTGCAGACCCTCAGCCAGTGCCAGGGAGAGGGAATCTCTGGAAGCAGCCCCGGGGTGTAGGATAAACACACCAGACCTTGCCCTAAGTTGGGACTATGTCTCAGTTGCTCATCTGTTTTGGCTTTCTTTCCTTTCTGAGATGCCCTCCCAAATAAACTATTTCCATCCACATCCTTATCTCAGGATCCCTTCCTACAGAGCCCATGGATTGGGTCCGATTTGCCTGCATTCCCTGCAGTCAGGATTCTCAGCCTCATTTGTGATCCCAAGAGTTCCTGGGCCTGAGCAGCCGACAGACCACTCGTTCTGGCCCAATGGCTGACGTCACCTGGTCGCACTGGTGTAGCCCTGCAGGTGTGTCTGTCTGGTGTTTATTCTGATGTCCAGTGTCCTTTGGAATGCAGGTGCCCTACTGTATTTTTATAACACCTTTATTGAGATGTAATTTCTACACCATGCAGTTCATCCATTTAAAGTGTACAATTGAAGCCCGGCCGTTGTGGCTCAGTGGTTGAGCGTTGACCCATGCACCAAGAGGTCGCTGGTTCGATTCCCAGTCAGGGCACATGCCCAGGCTGTGTGCCCAATCCCCAGTGGGGGGCATGCAGGAGGCAGCCAATTGATGTTCTCTCCCATGGATGTTTCCATCTCTCTCCCTCTCCCTTCCACTCTCTCTAAAATCAATAAAGAAAAATAAATAAACTGTACAATTCAATGGCTTTCAGTATATAAACAGTTGTTGTAGCACCACCACCATGACCAATTTTAGGACATTTCCATTAGCCCAAGATGCCCTGCACCCCTTCTTTGTATTCCCCAAACTCCTCATTTCCCCCTCCCCTAGCCCTCAGCACCTACTAATCTACTCGGTCTCTATGGATTTCCTTTGCTTTTCTGGACATTTCATGTAAATGCAATTACACAACATGTGGGTTTTTGTTTCTGGCTTCCTTCGCGGGGCACGGCGTGTTCAAGGTTCATCCGTGCTGCAGCGTGCATCAGTGCTGGTTCCTCTTTGTTGCCAAATGATATTCCGTTGCACCGACAGACCACATTTGATTTATTCGTTCATCCACTGGCAGACATTTGAGTTGTGTCCATTTGGCTTTTATAAATATGCTGCTATGGGAACTCAGGTACAAGTTTTTGTGTAGACATAGGTTTTCATTTTCCTTCAGTAAATACTTAGCAGTGTCCTTGCTGGGTCATATGATAACTCTACGTATCACTTTTTAACTTTGGTTAATAAAAATATGTAGGTTTCAGGTGTACAATTCTATAAAACATTATCTACATATTGCATTGTGTGTTCACCACCCAAAGTCAAGTCTCCTTCCACCACCATCTGTCCCCCTTCATTGCATCTTTTGTACATTTTGAGAAACTGCCAGGCTGTTCTCCAAAGCCCTACTAAATTTTTAAAAAATTAATGGAAGCATAACATAACATATGGAAAAGTATGAAATGATAAATGTGCAACTTCGTGCGTTTTCTCACACTGAGCAGTCAGTCCCAGGTGACCAGCGACCAGCAAGGCTGCTTCCAGCCCTCCAGGGCCTTCTCGGTCCCCTCCCTCCAAGAGCACCCCGTCTGGCCTTCCAATGGCACCATGTTGTTTTCCTTTCTGGATTTTAAACATCCTCCATCCCAGTGAGGAGCTCATTGTTCATAAATATAACTTCTGTCCCTCCTCCCAGGAACACCTTTTTCCTGTTTTCCAAGCCGAAGCAAGGAGGCAGAAAGGCCAGCGGGGCTGGGTAGCCTCAGGCTGGTGACATACCAGGAAGGAAACCACACCCCCAAGTCTGGAGCTTTCCACTGCCCACTGGGAGTTTTAGGGGATTTCTTCAGGTTGCAGAATCAGGAGACATTTCTAGTCCTTGTTCTCAGCTTGGCCTCAAGCTTCCACAGTCAGCCTGAAACCGAAAGCTGGGCTTGGACTGGACCGCTACTTCTTTTGGCTGGGATTTGGGCATGGGCCAGACATGAGAACTTCAAAGATATAACAAGTCAGGCCTCAGAGGCATGGATGGTGCAGCTTCATCCAGACATCAGAAGTCCCCTGGAGAACCCGGATGCCTTAGTGCAGCTGAGACACAGCTCAATGGCAGTGGGCATCCAGTACTTGGGAACACGTTTTCCAGATGGGAGGCCTTTCCAGGGCTGTGCTAAGGAAAAACGATGACACGGCTATTGACAAATTGCAATGAGAAAACCCCAGAGGAAGCAGAGTGTGCCCTCTGCTGCCCTCCAGATTGGCCCTCCTGCCTCTGTACCCCTCTCCACCTACTCTCCATACAGGGGGCTGACCTGCATGGACCACTCAGCGGACAGGCTTCGAAGCCCTCCAGCTTTCATTGGTCAATGGGGATCCAGACAGGAGATGGGAAGGTGGATGAAACTGAGCTTGAGGTAGTTATTCCTCTGGCTCCCTCCATTAATAAGCAACAAAAACAGACAGGTACTAAAGTGCTGAGCACAGGTTGTGTTCAGTAATGCTATTGCAATATGCCAGAGGGCCCAGCGTGAACCGGACTCAACTTCCCTGAAATAAAAGGTTGGGTTCTGCTAAGGGAAAGGCACTGAGGGATTGGAAGGTGGTTTGTCCACATGATTAGGCCACCTGGATTTGTTAAATGACACTTGTCTGGAGGAGAAACACACTTCTGTCTTAGTGACGGGAGACAGCGGGGCACTTTGAAGCAGGTGCCCACAAAATTAGGTCCTTTTCCTCCCACAGGGACAAGAGAGGGAGCAGTTGTCTTCATGAACACTTGCATTTTCCAAGAGAGAACACCCGGTCCTGGAGGAAACAGTTTTGGGTGGAAATCTTTCCATCTCAAAAGGCAGAGAAAGGATTTAGAAACTTTTCTCCAGCCTGCAGTTAGATCCCAGGGCCGCCCACTGCGCAGGTCACAGGGATGACCTCCATCCACTGCACTCATCCCAGGCGTCACTTGTTGCAAATGCAGAATCTCAGGCCAGAACCACTGAGTTAGAATCTGCTTTCAGCAAGGTTCCTGCAAGATTTTTGTGTGGATCAATACCTCTTTCAACCTTCAATCAGTGGGCCTCCCCCTGGATGCTCACTGGAATCACTAGGTGCCTAGAGCCTACTCCCGAGAGTTTGATTAGGGGCTGAGGTGCAGCCTGGGCATCAGATCTTTTAAGAACTCCCCAGGTGATTCCAATAGGCAGCCAGAAGTGAGAAGCACTGGTCTAAGCTACACGTCTCAATCTTGGCACCACTGACATTCAGGGCCAGAGAATTCTTTACTGTGAGGCTGTCCTGTGCCCTAAAGGATGTTTATCAGCCTCCTTGGCCTCCACCCACTAGACACCAATAGCACCCATTCCCCAGTTTTATTAACCAAATATGTCTCTAGACATGGCCAATGTCCCCTGGGGGAGCAAAGTTATCCCTGATTGAAAACCCCTCTTCCAAATTCTTTTCTAAACCCTTTGCCAATGCATGACCCATGTTGTTCCCTCTGTTTCTTCTCTCTTAGCTCTTCTTAGTTTTTGGGGGGTTGACTTTTTTTTAATTGGCCCTGTTCCTGCGTCCTCTGTAGCTGTGGTTCTCTATACGTATGTCTTCTGGGGCCTGCAGCACCAACGTCACTTAGAAACTTGTTTAAAGTGCAGGTGCTCAGGCCCTATCCAGGCCTATGGATCCACAAAGTTTGGGGTTGGAGACCAGCAATCTGGGTCTCAACAAGCTCCCTGGGGAATCCAGTGGCATGCTAAAGTGCAGCGACTCTGTGGGAGAATATTGTCTCCCTTTCCATGTCATGCAGGTGAGAACTGAGGTGTCAAGAAATGGAGTGAATTGCTCAAGGGCACACAGATGTGATTCTAGCTCTATCTTCAGCTTCCAGAACTGCCATAGCAAATCCTGTGATAACAGCAGAAGTGTGTTCTCTTCTCTCACAGTTCTGGAGGTCAAAATTCTAAAACCAAGGGGTCAGCAGAGCCACGCCTTCCCTGAAGGCTCTAGAGGAG
This sequence comes from Molossus molossus, assembly GCF_014108415.1. Taxonomy (NCBI): domain Eukaryota; kingdom Metazoa; phylum Chordata; class Mammalia; order Chiroptera; family Molossidae; genus Molossus; species Molossus molossus. The sequence continues at coordinate 111,926,505 of NW_023425366.1, read as the reverse complement.
TGTGTTTCCTTGCCTCTTCCAGTCTCTGGTCTCTGCCCGAAATCCTTGGTATTCCTTGGCTCGTGACAACATAACCCCAATCTCAACCTCCATGCTTACTTGGCCTTCTTCCCCGTGTCTCTATGTTTCAGATCTTCCTGTCCTTGCTCTTATAGGGTACTAGTCCTTGAATTTAGGGCCCCCTCCAAGTCTAGGCTGAGCTCAGCATCCTTCATTACATCTACAAAAATCCTATTTCCTAAGATCACACTCATAGGTGCTGGGGGTTAGAACGTGAACATATCACTGGGTGGACACAGTTCAACCCACTGTACTCTCCTTTACTCTATTTATTTTCACCATCTGCCTTCCAGATAGAGCAAGGGGGAGATTGGGACAGAAACCTGAGCAGGTGCCTAAGACCCATTTTTCCTCTGGGGAGAACTGTGTGAACAGAATTTATCAGTGTAACTTATACAGGAATGAATAACAAACAAACAAACAACAAACAAACAAACAGAGAAGTGGGGAGATGGAAAAAGAGAACGGAAGAGGAAATAAAAGTGGGCAAGAGAAATCAGCACGTTTTTGGAAGGTAAAAGCTAATAGACCGTGATTGACTAGCAGAGCAGGGGAAGGAGACATCTGAAAACTGACCAGAAGGGACAGTACTGGTTTTATCTCATCCCCCAGGAACTAGAACAAAGATGCAAAAATCGGGAGGGAAAGGGTAAAATAATGAGAGGAACCATCCAGGATGCCTGACGTCTGACTAAAAGGGGTTTCAGAAATTGAGAACTGAAAAAACAGAAAGGAGGAAATTACCAAAGAGATAATACAAGAAAATTTCCTGGAACTGAAGGAAACGGCAGCAGGTGAACAGTGGTTCCTAAAATAATTTGCTCCAGTGGACATGGTGAGAAAGCACCCTGGAGATGGCGGGCTTGGCAATCATATGAGATGGAGGATCAAAAGTAATTCTTTACCTGGGTAGGTGGTTCGGTTGGTTGGTGCGTCATCTGGCACACCAAAAGGTTGCAGGTTGAGTCCCGATCAGGGCACATAACTGGGTTCCGGGTTCAATCCTTGGTCAGAGAGCATGCAGGAGGCAACTGATCGATATTTCTCTCTGTCTCTCTCTTTCCCACTCTGTCTCTCCCCTCCCCCCAACCCCTATCTAAAATCAATATAAACAGCCTGGCTGGTGTGGCTCAGTTGGTCGAGCATTGTCCTACGCACTGAGAGGTTGCCAGTTGGATTCCCAGTAAGGGTATATGCCTGGGTTGCAGGCTCTGTCCCAGGTGAGGGGTGTGCAGGAGGCAGCCAATTGATATTTCTCTCTCATTGATGTTTTTCTCTCTCTCTCCATCTCCCTTTCTCTCTCTCTAAAAGTCAATAAAAACATTAAAAAATAAGAAAAAATAAAATAAAAACATATCCTCAGGTCAAGACTTAAAAAAAGTCATTCTTACCCAAACTTATGGAATACAGTGAAAACAGAGCTAAGGGGGAAATTTATAGTTATAAACATTTACATTAAAAAAACACAATATCAAATCAACAGCCTAATTTAACAACTTACGGAACTAGAAAAATAAGAATAAACTAAATTCAAAGCTAGCAGAAGGAAGGAAATTAGAACTGAGATAAACAAAATAGAAAATAGAAATACAATAGAGAAAAATCAATGAAAACAAAGCTTTTTTTTTTTGAAAAGTCAATAAAATCAATAAGCCATTAACTAGATAGACTAAGAAAAAAAAGAAGACTCACATTACTAAATTAAATAAAAGCAGTGACATTACTATCAATCCTACAGAAATAAGAGGGATTATAAGAGAGTACTATGAACAGCTGCATGCCAACAAATTGGACAACCTAGATAAAATGGGCAAATTCCTAGAAACATAAAATAACCAAGACGGAGTAATAAAGAAATAGAAAATCTAAATAGACCTATAACTGATTAGGAGATTAAATCAGTAAAAAATTTCCAAACAAAAGTCCTGGACCTGATGGTTTCATTGGTGAATTGTACCACACATTTATTTATTTTTTATCTTTATTGTTGAATGTATTACAGATGTTCCTCATTTTCCCCCCATTCACCCCTTCCCCCTCACTCTTGCCCTCCTCCTGCCTTTTCCCACACTGTTGTCTGTGTCTATCAGTTATGCATATATGCATATAAGTTGTTTGGTTTATTTCTTCCCATCCACCAACCCCCCTTCCCTTTGAGGTTTGTCAGTCTAGCAACCAATTTGTCCTTCTTAATTCCTTCACCTTTTTCACCCATTCCCCTATCCCTTCTTCCATCTGGCAACCAACAAAATGTTCTCTATATCTATGAGAATGTTTCTGTTCTGCCTGTTCATTTTGTTTGTAGATTCAATTGTTGATAGCTATGTATTCATTGTCATTTTGTTTGTTCATATTTTTTATCTTTTTCTTCAAGAAGACCCTTTCATATAGTAATGGTTTGGTGGTGATGAACTCCTTTAGCTTTTCCTTGTCTGGGGAACTCTTTATATGGTCATCGATTCTAAATGACAGCTTTGCAGGATAGAGTAAGCTTGGTTGTAGGTTCTTGCTTTTCATCACTCTGAATTTCTTGCCACTCTCTTCTGGCCTGCAAAGTTTCTTTTGAGAAATCAGCTGAAAGTCTTATGGGAACTCCCTTGTGGGTAACTAACTGCTTTTCTCTTGCTGCTTTTAAGATTCTCTCTTTGTCTTGAACCTTTTGCATTTTGATGATGATGTGTCTTGGTGTGGGCCTCTTGGGGTTCATCTTGTTTGGGACTCTGTGTATCCTGGACTTGTATGTCTGTTTCCTTCACCAAGTTAGGGAAGTTTTCTGCCATTATTGTTTCAAATAGGTTTTCGATTTCTTGTTCTCTCTCTTCTCCTTCTGGCACCCCCAAGATGCAAATGTTGGCACACTTGAAGTTGTCTCAGAGGCTCCTTACACTATCCTCATTTTTCTGGATTCTTTTTTCTTTTTGCTGTTCTGATTGGGTGTTTTTGCTTCCTTATATTCCAAATCGATGGTTTGCTTCTTGACTTTATCTACTCTACTATTGAGTCTGTGTAAATTATTCCTTATTTCAGTTAGTGCCTCCTTCATTTCTGACTGTGCATCCTTCATTTCTGACTGGTCCTTTTTATGCTCTTGAGGCCCTCACTAAGTTCACTGAGGTTCTCACTAAGTTCACTGAGCATCCTTATAAGCCGTATTTCGAACTCAGCATCTGTTAGGTTGCTTATCTCCATTTCACTTAGTTCTTTTCCTGGGGTTTTGTTCTGTTCTATCATTTGGGACCTGTTTCTTTGTCTCCTCATTTTGGCTGCCTCCCTATGTTTGTTTCTATGTATTACTTAATGAGAGGTATGGGGCTATCTGAGACCAGATGCTGCTTATTTGAAAGAATTTAGGAAAAACTGAAGCAGGATCCACAACAGGCCAATCCTATGTTAAGCACTGGCAACAGCTTGGGTGGGCCTGAAAGTTGGGTGGGGCGGGGCCTCAGGGAATCATCAAGGTGGGGCAACCAGTGTGAGCCAGGTTGCTGGAGTCCCAGATATGGCTTCTGTCTGCCGCCCCAGGGAAGGGCTCACCAAAGGAACAAAGGCCTCTGACAGCACGTCTGTCCTGGAAAAAGCCCCCTCTCCAGCCCTCGCTCCAGTGCCAAACAGCTCAGTTCTTCCCTGTATGACTCTGGTGCCCCTCGAGCTGCCTCCCCTCCAAGCTTAGAGGGAGAGAGTCCGGTAAGTCCGTGTGCGGGCCCTTTAGGGAGCTGCCTGGGGCTCCAGCCACCTCAGCCTCCCTGAGCCTCAGTTCCCGCTGGTTTTTCCAGCCAGAAGTTATGGGGACTTCTCTTCCTGGCACTGGAACCCTGAGCGGGGCCCCTGGTGTGGGACGGGGACCCCTCAGTCCTCAGGGAGGACCTTCTCAGCTGACGAGTCCTCCTAATTTTTATCTGCCACACGTGGGTGTGGGACCAGCCCATCTGCCTCCACCCCTCCTACCAGTCTGGATGTGGCTGCTGCTTTAATTCCGTAGTTGTAGGACTTCCATTCAGCTTGATTTCAGGCGGTTTTGAATGATGGTTGTTCTGTAGTTTAGTTGTAACTTTGATGTGGTTGTGGGAGGACGCGATACCTCGTTTACCTACGCCGCCATCTTGACCGGAAGTCTCTGTACCACACATTTAAACAAGAATGAACACCAATCCTTCTCAACTTTTCTTTTAAAAAAATAGCAGAGGAGAGAGTACTCCCTAACACATTCCTTGAAGCCAGCATTACCCTCATGCCAAAGCCGAAGGCACTTCAGGAAAACTACACACCAATATCCCTTAGGAACATTGATGAAAAAATTCTCAACACAACACTAGCAAACCAAATTCAGCAGCATATTAAAAGCATTATATACCATGACCAAGTGGGATTTATTTCTTGGATTGCAAGGATGTTTCAACATACAAAAATTGATCAATGTAATCACCACATTCCCAGAATGAAGAGGGGGAAAATCACATGATCATCTCATTTGATACAGAAAAAACATTTGTCAAAATTCAACAACCTTTATGATAAAGACATTCAACAAAGTTGGAATAGAGGAAAATTTCCTCAAATTAATAAAAACTGTATATGAAAAGCCCACAGTACACATCATACTCAATGGTAAGAGACTGAAGGATTCTCCTAAGATCAGAACAAGGCAAGAATACAATACCCTCTTTTGCCACTTCTATTCAACACAGTACTGGAAGCTCTAGTCACATCAATCAGGCAAGAAAAAGAAATAAAAGGCATCCAAACTAGAAAGGAATAAGTAAAATTATCTGTTTGCAGATGATATGATCTTATATGTAAAAAAATCCTAAAGATTCCACACAAAAAATTGTTATAATTAATAAATTGTTATAATTAATAAATAAATTCAAGCCCTGGCCAGTTTTCTCAGTGGTTAGAGCGTCGGCCCATGAGCCATAGAGTCCTGGGTTTGGTTCCCGCCAAGGGCGTGTATCTCGGTTGTGGTTTGTCCCCGGCCCCAGTTGGGGTCGTGTGGGTGGCAACCAGTCGATGGTTCATCTCTCTCACAATGATGTTTCTCTCTCTCTCTCTCCTGCTCTATCTGAAGATAAATGCAAAAAAATGTCCTCGGCCCTGGCCAGTTTGGCTCAGCGGTAGAGCATCAGCCTGCGGTCCACAGAGACCCGGGTTCGGTTCCCGCTAAGGGCATGTACCTTGGCTGCGGTTTGTCCCTGGCCCTGGTTGGGTTGTGTGGGTGGCGGCCACTTGATGTGTCCCTTTCACATCGATGTTTCTCTCTCATCCTCTCTCTCCTTCCTGCTCTATCTGAATAAAAAATGGAAAAATGTCCTCGGGTGAGGATAAAAAAAAAAAAAAAAAAAATGTCCTCGGGTGAGGATAAAAATAAATAAATAAATAAATAAATAAATAAATAAATAAATAAATAAATAAATTTAGCAAAGTAGCAGGATACAAAATCAACACACAAAAATCAGTTGAATTTCTAAACACTAATAATGAATGATCCCAAAAGAAAATTAAGAAAAGAATTCCATTTATAATAGCACCAAAAGGAATAAAATACTCAGGAATTAACTTAACCAAGGAGGTGAAGACTTTTACACTCAAAACTACTAAACATTGCTGAAATAAATTAAAAAGGACATAAATAAATGAAAACACATCCCATATTCATGGACTAGAAGACTTAATATTGTTAAGAAGTCAGCATTACCCAAAGCAATCCACAGATTCAATGTAACCCCTGTCAAAATTCCAATGACTTTTTTTTTTTCCAGAAATAGAAAAATCTATCCTAAATTACATGCAGAATATCAAAGGACTCCAAAGAGCCAAAACAATCTTGAAAAAAGAACAAATTATACTTCCTGGTTTTAAAACTTACTACAAAGCTACAGTAATCAAAAGTATGATGCTGGCACCAAGGCAGATATATAGACAAAGAGAATAGAATAGACCACCCATAAATAAACCCTCATATATATGGTCAAATGATTTTTGACAAAGGAACCAAGACCATTCAATGGGCAAAGCACAGTTTTTTCAGCAAATTGTGCTGGGAAAACTGGATATACACATGCAAAAGAATGAAGTTGTACCCTTACCTAATGTCATCTCCAAAAGGTAACTCAAAATGGATCAAAGACCTAAATGCAAGACCTGAAACTATAAAACTCTTGAAAGAAAACACAGGGCAAAAGCTTTGCAACATTGGATTTGGCTGTGAATATGACACCAAAAGCACAGGAAACAAAAGAAAAAATAGACAAATTGGACTTCACACACACACACACACACACACACACACACACACACACACACAGCACATCAAAAGACACTATCGGTAGATTTAAAAAGCAACCCACAGAATGGGAGAAAATATTTTCAAATTATATATCTCATAAGGGATTAATATCCAAACTATGTAGAGCACTCCTAAAACTCAGCAATAATAACAATGACAAAACAACCTGATCCAAATGGGCAAAGAACTTAAATGGTATTTCTCCAGAGAGGATGTACACATGGCCAGTAAACACAGGAAAGGTGCTCAATTTGACTCACCAGTAAGGAAACGCAAATCAAGATTACAATGAGATATCACCTCATACCATTAGGACGGCTACTGTAAAAAAAAAAAAAAGAAAAGAAAAGAATAGGTGATGCCAAAAATGCGGAGAAATTGAAACCCTTGTGTATTGTTGGTGGGAATGTAACATGCTACAGCCGCTGTAGAAAACAGTATGGCAGGTCCATAAGAAATTAAAAATAGAGTTATCATATGACTCAGCAGTTTCACTTCTGGGTATATACCCGAAAGAACTGAAAGCAGGGTCTCGAAAAGATATGTGTCCACCCATGTTCATAGCAGCATCATTCACAGGAGCTAAAACAGGGGGACAACCTGTGTCTGATTGATAAGTGAGTAAATAAGGAAAATGTGGTGTATTCATGCCATGGATATTATTCAGCCTTAAAGAGGAAGGAAATTCTGACATATGCTACACGGGTGAACTTTGAGGACATTATGCTAAGTGAAATAAGCCAGGCACAAAAAGACATAGTGTATAATTCCACTTCTATGAGGTGCTTAGCACAGTCAAAGTCAGAGAGACAAAAAATATAATAGTGGCTGCCAGGGGCTGGGGGCGGGGGCGGGCGGAATGGTGAGTGGGAAGTTTCTGCTTAATGGGTATAGAATTTCAGTTTTACAAGATGAAAAGCGTTCTGGAGATGGGTGGGCATGGTGGTATCACAATATTACGCATGTATATGTATTTGGTATCACTGAAAAGTACACTTAACATCTTTAAGATGATTCATTTCATGTGGTGTGTGTTTTACCACAATAAAACAAATTGGGAGAAAAGAAGTAGCTCCCCTTTTAACTTTCCACAAGTAACTAACTTTTTAGTAGGTATGAACTCACTCACCATCTGGAGAAAAGAGGCCATGTACACGAGTAAAGCAGGCATGTCTAAGGCAATAGGGAGTGGTGGCGATTGTGTCCAACTAAGCAGGCCATTCTCTATTAGTTTGCTGGGGCTGCCATAACAAAGTACTGTAGACGGGGTGACTTAAACAACAGAAACTGACTTTTTCACAATTCTGTCTGTAAGTCCAAGATCAAGGTGTCAGCAGGGTTGGTTATTTCTCAGGCTTCTTTCCTTGCTTTGTGGATGGCCATCTTCTCCCTGTATCTTCACTTGGTTTTCCCTCTGTGTTCTAATCTCCTCTTCTTATAAGGACACCGGGTCACATTGGATTAGGGCCCACATCAATGACCTCATTTTAACCTAATTACCTCTTTAAAGACCTCCATCTCCAAATACAGTCACATTCTGAGGTATTGGGGGCTAGGACTCCAATCTATGAATCTGGGGTGTGGGTCCCAATTCAGTCCACGAGACCCTCCATGAGAACATTCCCTTTCGCGTTAAAAAAAAAAAAAAAATTATTTTACATGCTAACCACATTCGCCCCCTCCAAGTTTGCAGGCTCGGCTGCAGCATGTTTGTTGATGGAAGAGCATTGGGCAATAAATGAGGCTGCTTCCTAGATGACAGACGCTGGACTTTACTAGAACTGGGGTACATCTTCGTCCCCTGCACAGTGCAAATTTGGAGAAGCAGATTAATGAATTTATTTGGAAAGGAGAACTTGCCTCTGTGGTTTCTCCCCTTGGAAGGAAGTCCCATGAAAAGAACAAACAAACAAAACTTGTTTTTTGCAACACTCTCCCAAAGTACGTTGGATACTTAGAATTTCCTACCCTCACCCCAGTCCAGATGATGCATGAAGAAGAATGGGCCCAGCCTGGCTTGGGGGCAGGAGCATTTCTAGGGCTGAGTGAGTCTAAGGCAGCAGCTCTCCTCCACTTGCCTTCCATGGGTTTTCCTCAGTCTCTGTAGATGATCCTTGTCCTTGTGCACATTTATGGTCACCCACTCTTAGGTGGCAGCTTCCAGTAAGCGCTAATTGAATGCCTGCTGAATGCAGGACATTTTGGTGAAAGGGAGAGGGGAAGAGAGAGGCATGTGAGTTTGTGAAGGTGAATCTGGGATAGTTTTAATGATGGCTCTTCCACTCTTTTGCTGTGAAAGCATGAGCTTGTGGTTTTGCTTCTCTGAACCTCAGTTGTTCTGTCTGCAAAATGGGGGTGCACCTTACCTACCTCGTAGTATGAAAAACCTAGATGAGTGTGCTTTCAAAGTTGTGAAGGTCTGGCAAGCCCGGAGCATTGTCATCAGTGTTGGTGAAACCCTAAGTCTAAGAATGACTCAAAACCCACACATGAGATGTACACGGGTGAGTGTCAAGTACAATACCAGAAACAGACAGAATCCCTGAAAGATGTGGGGAAGTACAGCAAAAAGCAGCAAATTGGGTGCGAGCATCGGGCTTTCTGCCATGAGCTACACACTATGCTCCATTCCTTAGTTCCTCGGGTGCCTCTTCTGTAAGGTGGAGGCCAAGAATGTCTATTTGACAGCATCCTTCTGAGATAATAATAAAAATAATAACTGCGAATCTGTATCGGACTCTTACTATGTGCTGGGCTCGGGTGTTTCATTTGCCATGTCTCATTTTAGCCCCATGGCCACCCTAAGAGGTAGAGACTTATTTCCATTTCACAGACAGAGCTCAGAAAAGTCGGTTAACTTACCCAAGGTCACAAAGCTCAGGAGAGGTTTACCAGGCTCCCCAGTGTGTGCTATTTGATCTGTAAAAAATGCTTGTAAGATGTCAAGCTTCTTGAAGATTTGCATATAACTGTTTGTGTGTACATGTTTTTCACTTCTCTTGAATATATACTGAAGAGTGGAATTGCTGGGTCACATGGAAACTCTCTATGTAACTTTTGGAGGAGTTGCCAAACTGTTTTCCAAAGTAGCTGCACCACGTTCCATTTCTCCACGTCCTCACCAATACTCACCATTCTTCATCTTCTTGATTATGGACATTCTATTGAGTGTGAAGTGGTTTTGCTTTGCATTTCCCTGATAACCAATAACACTGAGCATCTGTTCACCTATGAGTATGTTACACGAGAGATACCTGCTGGACATCCAGAGGGAGGTGATGCAGAGGTTGTTGAACATGCAGGTCTAGCGTTCATGATGGAGGTCTGGGATGGTGACGTAAATGTTGGAGTCCAGAGCATATGTATGATATTTAAGTCTAGGGGATGTGACCACCCAGGGAGTGAGTGTAGCTAGAGAAGAGAAGAGGTCTAAGCACAGCCTGGGGGTGCTCTAACTTTGATAGGTGGAGGTGATGAAGAGAAGATGTGGGAGAACAACCCCAAGTGGGGAAAATGTTTCAGAGAGAGAATAATGGTCCCAAGCCAGGTGACTCAATTGGTTAGAGCATCATCCCATGCACCAAAAAAGGTTGTGGGTTGAATCTGATTGATTGATTTCAGTCAAGGGCACATACCTGGGTTTCGGGTTCAATCCCGGGCCCCTGTCAGGGTCATGTGGGAGGCAATCAATCAATGAATGTGTCTCTCACGTTGATGTTTCTCTCTCTCTCTCTCTCTCACCCTTCCTTCCACTCTATCTAAAAATTAATGAAAAAATATCCTCAGGTGAGGATTAACCAAAAAAATAAAAAGTAAAGCAATGAAAACATATCCTCAGGTGAGGATTAAAAAGAGAGAGAGAGCCCTGGCCAGTTTGGCTCAGCGGTTAGAGCATCGGCCTGCGGTCCAGAGAGACCCGGGTTCGGTTCCTGCTAAGGGCACGTACCTCAGTTGCAGTTTGTCCCCGGCCCTGGTTGGGTTGTGTGGGTGGCAACCACTCGATGTGTCCCTTTCACGTCAATGTTTCTCTCTCTCTTCCTTCTACTCTATCTGAACAAAATATGGAAAAATGTCCTCGGGTGAGGATTAAAAAAAGAAAAGAGAGAGAAAGAGAGAGATGCCCAGCCTGCCGGTGTTGCTCAGTGAATGGAGCATCATCCCATGGACTGAGAGGTCCTGGTTCAACTCCCAGTCAGCGCACATGCCCAGGTTTCAGGCGTGTTCCCCAGTAGGGGCATGCAGGAGGTGGCCGATCAATGTCTCTCTCTCACATGGATGTTTCTCTCTCTCTCTCCCTTCCTCTCTTTTTAAAAAATCAATAAAAACATATTTTTTTAAAAGAGAGAGAGAATGATAGACTGTGCCAGATGCTGCTGGTTGTTCAAGTTAGATGTGATCATTGGTCTTAACAGCGTGGAAACAGTAGTGACCTTGACAAGAGCAATTTCAGTGGATGGTAGGAGTGACAGGCTGATTGGAGGACATTTGATAGGGACTGAAAGGAGAGAAATCTGAGGCACAGGAGTTTAGATAATGCTTTTGAAGAGTTTGGCTTTAAAGAGAGCTGAGCCCTGGCCAGTTTGGCTCAGCGGTTGGAGCATTGACCTGTGGACCAGAGAGCCCTGGGTTTGGTTCCGGCTAAGGGCACGTACCTCGGTTGCAGTTTGTCCCCAGCCCCAGTTGGGATCGTGTGGGTGGCAACCAGTCGATGTGGCTCTCCCACATCGATGATTCTCTCCCTCCCCTCCATCTGATGATAAATGCAAAAAATGTTCTTGGGTGAGGATAAATAAATAAAAAAATCTGAGACAGGTATCACCTTACACCTATTAGAATGGCTATCATAAAAACACAAGAGATAACAAGTGCTGGTGAGAGTGTGGAGAGTGTGGAGAAAAGGGAATATTTGTACACTGTTGGTGGCAATGTAAATGTTGCAGCCACTATAGAAAACATTATGGAGGTTCCTCAAAAAAAAAAAAATTAAAAATTAAACTACCTCATGATCCAGCAATCTCACTTCTGGGTTGTATATCTAAAGGAAATGAAAACAGGATCTTGAAGAGATATCTTCACCCCCATGTTTAGTCCAGCATTATTCATAATAGCCAGGAAATGGAAATAAGCAAAATGTCTGCCAACAGATGAATGGATAAAGAAGATGTGGCAAATATGTACAGTGGAATATTATTCAACCACAAGAAAGAATGAAATCCTGCCATTTGCAACAACATGGATGAACCTAGAGGACATCAGGCGAAGTGAATAAGTCAGACAGAGCAAGACAAATACTGTATGATCTCACTTATAAATGGAATCTGAAAAAGTCAACCTCATAGAAACAGTAAATGGGTGGTTACCAGGAACTGGGGGTGAGGGAAATGGGGAGATGTTGGTCAAAGGGTACACATTTCCAGTTATAAGATGAATAGGTTCTGGGGGATCTGATGCACAATATCGTGAATATAGATGACAAAACTGTACTCGATACTTGAAAGTTGCTAAGGGAGTAGATCTTAAATGGTCTCACCATAAAAACAAATTGTAATTATGTGACATGATGGAGGTGTTAGCTAACACTATGGTGGAAATCACATTGCAATATATAAATGTAGCAAATCAACCCATTGTACACCTTAAATCTACACAGCATTACATAGTAATTATGTATCATTAAGTTGGAAAAGATGAAAAAGAAAGAAAGGGAGCTGAGAAGTGCAGCTGGGGCGGGAAGGAAGCGTGCAGCCCAGCGAAGTACCTCAGAGGACTGCCTTCTCCTCCAGGCCATTGTTAGCGCCCTGTCCCAGCCCCTCTCGGCACCTCACTGGGGCGAGGCACTAAATACTTGTAAGATAAATAATGATTACAATAGCAGTACCAGTAACCAGGTCCATTGTCCCCATAGGATTGTTAGGGGATTGTAGGGAGTAAGACAAAAATATCTTTAAAAAGCTCATTGTCACCCTGGCCAGTTTGGTTCAGCGGTTGGAGCGTCGGCCTGCGGTCCAGAGAGACCTGGGTTCGGTTCCTGCTAAGGGCACATACCTTGGCTGCAGTTTGTCCCCAGCCCTGGTTGGTGGTGTGGATGGCAGCCACTCGATGTGTCCCTTTCACGTCGATGTTTCTCTCTCTCTCTCTCTCTCTCTCTCTCTCTCTCTCTCTCTCTCTCTCTCTCTTCCTCTCTCTCCCTCCCACTCTGTCTGAACAAAAAATGGAAAAATGTCCTCGGGTGAGGATAAAACAAACAAACAAACAAAAAATACTCATTGTCAAGTGAGGTTCATTCTTGTCATATATGGTGAACATCACCGTACTGGGTGATGGGATTTCTTCTTTCAAAAGACTCAGCTTCATGGCCATATGCTGTAGTTGGGAGTGTGAAAACAGGTGCAATGTTTTGGGAAGGCAAATTGACACTGGCCAACAACCTCTCGGCATTTCGAGGCGTCTGATCACTGCAGCATTGTCTATGACAAAACCAAATCAACATCAGTGGCCATCAGAAAGAGGAACTGGTTAAGTGAGCAATGATTTATCCATTCCGTGCAATATTATGCAGCTGTTAAAAGGAATGGAGAAGGTTTGCATGCACGAACATTGAAAGGTGTCCAAAATACATGAAGAGAAAAGTGTGAATGTCAAGTGGCTTAGCAGTATGTGTAGGATGATGTAGAAAATTTCCCTAAATTGCCTCTAGGAAGAGGGACTAAATGTAGGCAGCAGAATTATTATTTGTTTAAATTAGCTTTAGGGAGAAGAAAGGAGGCAAGGACCATGCAGGAACTGATACCGCTTTGAAGACAAAGTTGTTAGTGCACAGGGCACCCCCTTACTGTGCCGGAGATTAGGCAGCATGGGAAGGAGGTGGTTTGTAGCTTCAGGGCACCTTCCAGGGGGCAGCGGAGGTCGCATCACCTAAAATTGGGCTTTCCCAGACATACCACTCTTGAAATTCCCCACGCACCCCTCACTGATGAGGGGAGCCAGGAGAGGTAGGGGGGTAAGAACCACCTGCCTGCCTCTTGCTAAGAACAAGCAGAGCATACCCCTGGGGCAGGCTTCCCATCCCCCATGGCAACTGTTGCTACATGGGCAACTCAAATCCCACACCTCTAGAGAAAGCATCACAGGCACCGTCCTTCCGGGGTTTAGCTCTGCTGGGACCAAATTAGAAACCCAGTCTTTCCGTTTCTTTGTTCACGTCTTCATTCATTTATTCACAAACCAAGTTTTTTTTTGTTTTTTGTTTTTTTTTTGTACAGATAGAGTGGGAGGGAGAGAGAGGAAGAGAGACAGAGGGAAACATCGATGTGAAAGGGACACATCGAGTGGCTGCCACTCGCATGACCAACCAGGGCCGGGGACAAACTGCAACCGAGGTACGCGCCCTTAGCGGGAACAGAACCCGGGTCTCTCCAGACTGCAGGCAGATGCTCTAACCGCTGAGCCAAACCGGCCAGGGCCACAAACCAAGTTTTAATCTATGCCAGGCCCTACGATAGGCATTCAAAACAGAAAGGCCAGTAAAATCCATTCCTAAACTGTAAGGAACTCACCGTCCAATAGGAGAAGGTAGATAAATAATTAGATTTCCACGGAAGGATTTAGTGAGAATCCAAGTATTTAGTGAAAGCTCCTTCTCCCCACATGGTGATGAGATTGCCTAAGAAAGGGAAAGTGATCACTACAAGAAAATTTTAGTGAAGTCCTTGGTCATTTATAAGCTTAATATATAAGTTTCTTTCTCCTGCATTTAGTCTCTATGTTTCCTTAGGCTCCTCTGGGCTCTGAGATAGTTTTATAATGTTGTTAACTTTTAATTTGAAATAATTATAAACTTGTAAGATGTTGCAAAAATAGCACCAAGTGGTATGCTGTGTCCCACCCAGCTTCTTCCAATGGCAACATCTCACATAACTACATTACATTGTTAGACCTGGGAACTGACATTGGCCCAGTAGAATTAACTAGACTGCGGGCCAGCTGAATGTCAACATCTGGATCTGTTCATCACATCAACATCCTCTTTCTTGGGTATTGGTCCGTCTGTCTGAGTGTTTGCAATTCTTTGCAAAATAAAACTGCAATCCTTGCAAAGTTTTAGAATTTCCTGAGTTGATGTAAGTGATGTTGGAGAACTACTTACTCAAAGCACCCCCAATGATATCAACAAATGACCTTTTGGCTGATGTAATTCTTAGACCAAGAAACAACTAAAGAAGAGGATATTAATGCAAAGAAGACAGGACGGGTAATTAAGAGAGAATAATTTCACTATAAAAATACTAAGAATGGCCTGCTGAGAAACCAGCAGTATCTTATGTTTTTCTGAAAAGAAAAAAAAAAAAAAGACTCTCTGTATGGAATGACACGTCTAAGAAAAGGGTGTCATATCATACCTTCAAACTCATCTGGCCAGGAAATTATGCCAAAGAGAAAAATAATATATCAGTCCTTGTTTCATCATCTATTTAATCTAAGAATTAGTATAGTTGCAATTATAATTTTGTTAGCTAAAGGTGGAATAATATTCATAAAATTTTAGCTTCATTTAGTTTTATTTTTCAAGGTAGAATCTCAATCAAATCCTTTTTTGTCCTCTGATATTTACTATGAAATCTTAGTCCCATTCTAACTGGATTTGCTTTTACTTTACTTTTTCTGGCCCTAATAATCCTCAAAGATCAAGAATTCCTTGCCACCCTGGCCAGTTTTGCTCAATGGTTAGAGCATTGACCCACGGACCAAAGAGTCATGGATTTACTTCCAGTCAAGGGCATGCACCTCAGTTGTGGTTTGGTCCCCGGTCCCCGGCCCTGGTCAAGTCGTGTGGGAGGCAACCAGTCGATGTGGCTCTATCACCTCTCTCTCTCTCTCTCTCTCTCTCTCTCTCTCTCTCTCTCTCCCCCCCCCCCCACTTCGTCCCTCCCACTCTATCTGATGATAAATGGAAAAATGTCCTCAGGTAAGGAATAAAAAATAAAAGAAGAATTCCTTGCCAATGTATTATAGAGTGAAGGACACACGACTAATTGTGAGTGGGCTGTGATGTGGCTTCAGCAGAGCTGCACGGACTGAGGGGTGATTCTGTGCATCAGGAGACGAGGCTGCAGAGGCTATGGACATGAGACTTACTGAGGAGCTGACGCTCTGTCCCAAGGCCTCGGGGAAGCACTGCAGGGTTTTGAGCTGAGGCGGGACATGATCAGTGTTGCAGTTCAGAAAGATCCTCGAGCCCTGGCTGGTGTGCTCAGTGGTTAGAGTGTCGGCCCGCATACCAAGGGTCATGAGTTCTGTTTCCAGTCAAGAGCACATACATGGGATGTAGGTTCCATGCTCGGGCGTGGGGTCTTGTGCTGGAGGCAACTAATCGATGTCCCCCCCCCCCAGCACTCTCTCTAAAAATCAATGAGAAAAAAAATATCCTCAGGTGAGAATTAACAACAACAACAAAATAGAAAGATACCTCTATCTTCTGTGGAAGAGAGTGAATTAGAGAAGATGAGGCTGAAGGTAGGAAGACAGATTTAGAGAGTGGAGGCTAAGATCTAGGCTCTAGATTAGACAGCTGGGTTAGAATCAGGCTCCACCACTGACTGGTGAGGATAAGGGGCCCTCACTTAATCCTTATAAGCCTCAGCTATATATTAGAAAACTTACACTAGGTGACAAAGCTACATTTAAAATGTGCTTTAAAACAAAATGGGGTTACCAAAAAAAGACCTATGTGTTTGAAAGAGCTTTACACTGTGCTGAAAATCAAATCTCTTGGCATTAATACAATACACCAATTCATAAAATGTAAGTTAACAGAATTCTCAACTTAACATTTTTGAAGATGGTGTTAAGGTCAGGAATCTCACACATATGGCGGCACATATGGAAGGGAATTATAAATATGATGTCCATCCCCAATGAAGCTTACACATTTGAAAATGCTCAATAAAAGGTTAGAATCCCATCAATAAGTATCACACCCCAAAATCTGTGTCCTGTAAATTCTCCTTATAAAATCTTTATTCTCACTTTTCTACTCTTGCCATTTGTTAATACTAGCCCTTAAAAAACAGAGAGGGAGAGAGAGAGAGAGAGAGAGAGAGAGAGAGAGAGAGAGAGACTAGGCCCCAGCGAGAGAGAGAGAGAGACTAGGCCCCGGCCAGTTTGGCTCAGCAGTTAGAGTATCGGCCTGTGGACTGAAGGGTCAGGGGTTTGATTTCTGGTCAAGGGCACATACCTGGGTTTCAGGTTAGATTCCCAGCCCCAGTCAGGGTTGTTTGGGAGGCATCCAATTGATGTGTCTCTCTCACATCAATGTTTCTCTCTCTCTCTCTCCCTCCCTCCCTTCCACTCTATATAAAACAATGGAAAAATATCCTTGGATGAGGATTAACAAAAACAAAACAAAAGACAGAGAGAACAGGAAAATAAATTCTGTAGAAAAAACTTGATCATGTACAGAAATTATTGCTACTGTAGTTTACCACAAAGCGTGTCTGTACAATATCATATGAACTCTGATCATGATGAAGAAAAAGAAAAATCTCTAGCCTTACAAGCATGTACAACATTCACATGGCAGTATTAGAAGGTAAGCACCCCAGAGCCATAGTTGACAAAATGTCCCACCAATCAGATTCCATTTAAATACATCCTTTATATAGAGGGAGGAAAAGAGAGATAATGTCAGCTTTCTAAGGCTTCTGAAAAAAGAAGTCTCACGTTTTGTGGATATAAAAACAAACAAAACCCAACAACCTAAAAACTGAAATTGTTGTAGGTGGAGGTGTTCCCAGAAAATTAGGTATGCCAAAAGGTGTTTCATGTGAATTAAAACCTAAAGCCAAAGTATCACATAACTAACTAAAATGCTGAATAAAATACTCAAATGCATCTTTTAAACACTTTGCTGATCTAGCACAAAGATAAGGGATCAACAGAGCCCCCAGAGACATGAAATCAGGGAGGCTGAATGGTGATCACTCACCAAAGCCAGTTTTTTCCCTGAGTGTTTCTGTCAAACTCAGGAGAATTTGAGCTTCCCCTTTAAAGGCTGTAGAGGGTATAAGAGCAGGGAACAATCCAGGGCACACCCAAGGTGAGAATTTAACAACAGATCCGTCATAGAGCCAGACCTCAAAGAACTATACCCTCTCTGTAAGGATGAGTGAGATATAAACCCTCTCAGACAGAAGAGACAGTTTATGAAACCTGCCTGTCTCAATCTTAGGGCTGAGCATAGAGAAAGAAAAAAAATCTCATCTGAGTATCCGTCCTCATCAGGGGATCCTTACTCATGTTTGTGGCCTAAATTCATGCTATCTAAGTAGTAAAAAAAAAAAACTCAAGCGAAGAATTTAAAGATGTTACAAGTTGGAAATAGGGTCCCCAAGGATTAGCAGAAGTGAAATCAACTATGCACTAGTGAAACTTAACTTTACACAGGGGCTCAAGTCACCCACAATAATGCTCTAAAGCAGTGGTTCTCAACCTTCCTAATGCCACGACCCTTTGATACAGTTCCTCACGTTGTATGTGGGTGTATCTGCATGTGGGCGGACCCGCCTGGAGACAGATAGAGGAGCTGTGTCTTGGTTCCCCCTGTGACCCCTGTGAAACGGTCGTTCAACCTCCAAAGGGGTCGCAACCCACAGGTTGAGAACCACTGCTCTAAAAAAATGTATAGCTCACAGACAAAAAAAAAAATCACACACAGAGAAAAAGAAGCACAGCACAAGTGCAAATGAGTAGAAACAATAGACTACAGAAACAGACCCTCAGACTTCAGACACCAGACTATAAAGTACAAATATGTTTAAAATCAGTGATATGCTTAAGTCAGCTGGTGCTAATTACCAGAGCTGAGGGTGAGCATCTCTTCCCAACTCTACGTTCAGCAATATCATGTCTGTAGGGAAGTTGGCAATACCAGGAAAGTTGGCAAACACTATAAATTAGGGTATGTATTTACTTGTTAGATTATTTATTTAAAATTTATTTTTGTACAGAGAACCATTTGTTAAACATTGATCAAAAGACCACTGAATATATTCAAGAATTAAAAGAGAAGCTTGAAAGAAAATCAGAGAACTGTTGGTTTGTAACCCCTTAGGGAGCCTGCCAGGTGAAATCTGAAACTGGCCCCAGTACACACAGGGCAGGGAGGGACCGAAGAAAGAAGCAGACCGCTCCAGATTGGTGAATAGCAGGTTTCATAAGCAAGGGAACTTACAAGACTTTTCATGGGCCGCTGCAAGACAAGTAGTTTGCACAGCTGCCTGCCAAATCATAAAAGTGTAGATAGAGGCCCTAATTGGTTTCAGTCACATACCCCAGGGGCCTTAACTGGGATCAGTCATACATCCAGTCCAGATAGTCTCATCACCACATTCTTATCTCAAGGCTGTAATCTTGGAGCGGCTCTGGGAGCAGGGAAGGCAAGCAGAACCCACAGTCGAAATACAGGGGAGGAGATGAGGAGCCTTCTATTGCCCAGGGCCAGCTCATGGGTTAAAGCAGTGGTAATGTCTTTTGTTTTGTGTGTGTGTGTGTGTGTGTGTGTGTGTTTTCTATATTGATTTTTTTTTTTTTAGAGAGAGAGATAGAAACATTGATGAGCGAGAACATCAACTGGCCGCCTCCTACATCCCCCCCACTGGGGATTTGGTCCACAACCTAGGCATGTGCCCTGACCGGGAATCAAACTGGCAACCTCTTGCTGCATGGATCAGTGCTCAACCACTGAGCCACACCAGCTGGGCTTTATTTTTTATCCTTACCCGAGGACACTTTTTTTTTTTTTTTTTTGCATTTATCTTCAGATAGAGCAGGAAGGAGAGAGGGAGGAAGAGAGAGAGAGAAACATCAATGTGAGAGAGATACATTGACTGGTTGCCACCGCACAACCCCAATCGGGGCTGGAGACAAATTGCAACCCAGGTACACGCCCATAGCAGAACCGAACCCAGGACTCTCTGGTTCATGGGCCGACGCTCTAACTGCTGAACCAAACTGGCCAAGGCAGTGTCTTGATGACCTTCCCCATCACTCTACACTTTGTGACTGGCTCTTACAATCTCACACAAACCCCGTCTCCCACAATGTGCTCTGAGCGGTCAGCAAGGGGTTTCTCATGCATGGACGTGGCTCATGTGGTGGATATCTGGTTGCACTGGAGCCAGATACCACAGCAACCACACAGAGAAAATACAGATCACAACAATGACTCCCCAAATCATGGCAACTTTTACCAAAAGCCCTGTGATTGGAATATTAGGCTGGGACCAAATCACTCAGGGTGTCCACTTGTGTCCTCACGTGATTTAATAAAGCCAACACATCAACAGACTCATCAGGTGTGAACACACAACATTCTATTTAGACAATGGTGGGGCTGCCTCCTTGCAAGGAAGTAATAATGTCCTAGGCCACACTGTTTTGGTGGACAGCTTTTGTCATTAGAGACATTTCAGTGTTCGGTAAGAACAGGCTTTGTCGGCCGTCATTCAGGGCTTGCTGGGTGAATTTAAGGATTTCTGTGTATTCTGTAATGCCCTCCGGGATGATGGCGGGAACACAGATGGTGGACAAATGATTGTACTCGTGGGGAACAGAATGTCCCCACCTGGCCTTGGGGAAAGGGGGGCTGGTAGCTTCAGGAACTGACCTGGTTGTATATACCATACAGGTTGGCTGGGTGAGGCAGCACTGTCAGGAGTGAGATGGACTGGGAGCGGGAGGTGCCGGACCTGGACCCCCATCTTCTCCCCTTTCTCAGTAGTTCTTTTCCACTCTAGGTACAGCGCATTTCAATAGGTTCAGCTTGCAGCAGGACAAGGGGATCCCAGGGCAGGCTGAGTAGTTTCCCCTCACCGAGGGTTTGAAGTAACTCACTCATCCTGGCGGGGCATCCCATTGTAAGTTCCGGCTCAGTGTTCTCAGCAGCCCAGCACGGTGATCCATGGCAGGAGTCAGGGAAGTGGCTGCTCCCTGAAACTGCCATCCCTGTACAATACTGGGTGCCTCAGCACGGGGCCCCAGGCTGGCATATGGGGCAAGAGGCTTACAAGTTGTTCATTCAAATGTATTAAAGCCTAGAACAGTACATCAGACTACCCAGCCAAGGTAGTTGTACTTGTTAGTAAATTAATCTGCTGCTTTAATATTCTATTTTTCCTTTTTTGTTAATCCTCACCAGAGGATATTTTCCCATTGATTTTTTTAGAGAGAGTGGAAGGGAGGGAGGGACAGAGAGAGAAAAACATCAATGTGAGAGAGACACATCGATCAGTTGCCTCCCACATGACCCTGATCAGAGCCAGGGATCGAACCTACAACCCAGGCATGTGCCCTTGACTGGACTAGAACCCACGACCCTTCCGTTTTAAAGGCTGACACTCTAACCACTGACCCAAACCGGCCAGGGCTATTTTTCCTTTTTACCAACCCTGCTGCTTATGGCTTACAGGGGAGATAGAACCTCCATTCAATGTCACATTCTTTTGTTCAGTCTTGCATGTCATGATCTTTGAAATGCGACTCCTGATCACTGCCTATTCAGTGAGGGTATCCATACGTGGAACTCAGTTTCTCTAATTCCCTAATGGTGGCCTGGTTTGCATGGTGACGGGGAAAGCTTGGGTTAAACCAGATATAGTGTTCCCACACCAGCGCGTATTTAGTACCTTCACTCGCAGGGAGGATGTTAATATCATCGATTTGCCAACCTGTCGGGAACTCCCGTGGATGGGCTCAGACTCCTTTGGCAGTTGTCTTAAACGATGATTAGAACACCCACGACATGCTGTTACTGCATTAACCAAGTCACTGTATTTCAAGGGCAATCCAGCATCCTTAGCAATATGCCATCCCACCTGGGCACTGCAGCAACCACTGTGTCTATGTACCCTATCTGCTGTGTCAGTTGCTAGGGCTCGTACCCAAACTAGGGCATCAGCTTCTTGATTGCCAGGAGTGTCAAGGCTTTATTAGCTCGGATGTGAAAGACAATGACGACCGCCTCAGGCTCTTGCAGGTGAATCCAGATGTCCCTCCATACATCCTGACCCCACAGGGGCCCACTCATCAATCATCCATCCCTCGGCTTCCCATTGTCCAAGCCACAGGGTTACTCTCTTTAGAATAGCCCGACTGTCAGCGCAAAGGGCTAATGGCCAGGACTCATGAGTGCTCACCAGCCAAACCCCTCTGAGTTCAGCCCACTGGCTGCTCCCATCTGTTCCTTCCTGAGACACTCGACCTAGAGGAGTCTCGTGTAGCTGCTTTGTGGAGTATATCAGACTTCTGTCCCCTTCTAGAACTGCGACCAGAATCCTAGGGGCACTCTCCCTGCCCCATGCCCTCCGGAGTCGCAGACATGTCTAACTCAAATGGCAGTCCTGCTCAGAAGATGCCCAGGGCTCGAAGTGGCTTCACTAGTATCCTTGCCTTCTTCGCGGTGGCTTGCTGCTCTGATCCCCAGTCCCACCTGTGCCCTTTCTTTACCACGCAGCATAAGGGATGGAGTCACTGTGCCAGTTGGGAAATAAAAGTCCTCCAACCCCTGAATCCCTACAAAGTCTCACAGCTTCTGGAAAACCACATGTTGTTCCTGACCAAACAACTCCCCAAATCTTCTAGTGGTGCCTAGACGTTGAATTTTCTGTGGGTTCACTGCCCATTTCTCCCTAGATGATGCTCCAGCAAAGTCTGCAGAGTGTCCAGTATAACCAGGTTGTCACATGTTAACACTCTATCATCAATGCAATGGGCCCATTTTCCTGATGTGGGGAAGGAGAATAGAACCAGGTCTCAGGCTACCATCCCAGGCCTGTGGTGGACTGTGCAGGTCGCCTTGGGGAAGCACTTGAAAGGTTCCTGACTGTCCCTCCCACATAAAGGCAAATTGATCTTAGTTATCAGAACCCTGTACTTGTCAGAATCTTTTCATGAGTCTCCATGAGGTTGAAGCACCTCAGCAGGAACACTTTTGCAAAACATCACAGTAAAACAACTGTCTCAAATGGCAAAAGACATAAAAATGGCCATGGTTAAAGATCTAGTGAGAGTTCAACACACACCAAATGATGCAGTTGACAGGTATCCACTCCACACTCAGCTAGCTTGACCGCAAGTACAATTCTTCCTCAAGCCCAGCCGGTGTGGCTCAGTGGCTGAGTGTCGACCCATGCACCAATAGGTCTCAGGTTTGATTCCTGATTAGGGCACACGCCCAGGTTGTGGGCTCAATCCCCAGTAGAGGGCGTGCAGGGGGCAGCCGATTGATGTTTCTCTCTCATTGATGTTTCTGTTTCTCTCCCTCTCCCTTCCTCTCTCTCCAAATCAATAAAGAAAAAATTATTAAAAAAAAAATTTTAAAGCCCTGGCCAGTTTGGCTCAGCGGTTAGAGCGTCGGCCTGCGGTCCAGAGAAACCTGGGTTTGGTTCCCTCAAAGGGCATGTACCGTGGTTGCAATTTGTACCTGGCCCTGGTTGGGTCGTGTAGGAGGCAGCCACTCGATGTGTCCCTTTCATGTCAATGTCTCTCTCTCTCTCTCTCTCTCTCTCTCTCTCTCTTTCTCTCTCTCTCTCTCTCCCTTCCTCCCTCCTACTCTATTTGAACAAAAAATGGAAAAATATTCTTGGGTGAGGATACAAAAAAAATTTAAATAAAAAAATAATCCCTCCTTAAGATTCCCATGCTTGGAATTTTCTGCAGCTTCCAAAAACTACCTGCCACTTTCATATACCTTTCAGCATTTGTGCCTTTTCTTTCTTACTTTGAAACATTCATTTTACTTTTTGGACAGAATTACTTTCTTTTTTTCTTTACAAAAATATTTCCCCCAAAATCCCATGTCCTTTATATGTTCTTATCCAAAAAAATCACATTCTGTTTCCTTTCCCTCAACAAACGTGCATCCCCCTTTTTCATATTCGTTTACAAAAACATACATCCTACTTTCCATAGACAGTCATTATCTTGCATCCTTATTATTTTCTGGTCATTTTGTAAAAAGACTTAGCTGTTTCTTACAAATCAGTTTTGGTAAAAGAACCGTATTTTTAAAAGCCCTCTTTATTCCCTTCTGGCTCTGTGGGCAATGTTTGGGTTAGCACCTGCGTGTTTATGTTTCAAAGACATGGTACAAGTTACAACTTTAAGGGACAGAAAGAATGCAAGTTTTCTCCTAGGAGTTTTGGAGTATATTTCTCTATTATTAGTAGTCTAGGGTAAATGCTATTTAACATTTTCCTTTGTGTTAGGGGTTGGATGACAAAGCGCATCCCATCCATTTCATTGAAAATCATTGTATTCTCCTCTTCAGGACGAAATTACTTTCCTCACTTCCCCAGGACTCCATTTCTAAGAGTCCCCATCAGGCCTTATCACACGCTCTCGATCTTATTCTGCAGCAGCTTGTGCCCTCCAAGGTTTGCAAAACAGCACACTCAGGTCTCCAACTTATTACCCTGCTCCCCGCCCTTGTTGCCTGCCCCAAAGCTGGCAGAGAAGTGGACATGCAGGTCCTTCTCTAACCTCAGCTCATTTTCCAGCTTTCTAACGGGAGCTTCAGCCTCCAGTTGGACCTTGATAACTAGGCGAACTGCACACAGCAGAGGCCAGCCCACTGGGCAGCCATGCCGCAACGTGCCAGGTGCAGCTCTCCAGGTGCAGCATTAAAGCAGCCAGCATGTTCAAGGATCCTTGTACTCACTCAGCACAGTGCACAAGCTTTTGGCATACAGGCCGCCCTGCCCCACATAGAGGTCCTGGCCAACCCGGGATTTTCCCTGTGGATGGCTCTCTCTCAAGGCCAGTTTCTTCGGTTTCCTCGTTGACTTGCCAACTGTTGGACTGCAACCTCTTCGGGAACTTCCCGGGTGTAATCTAAAACTGGCCCCCCTCTACGAGAGCAAGAAGAGACCAAAGAAAGAGGCAGACCACTCCCAGTTGGTGGGTGGCAGGTTTAATAAGTAAGGGAACATACATTGGAGGGCTGCCTTGGGCAACTGCCAGATGAATAGTTCTCTGCATCCACTCAACAAACCTAAAAGTTTAGACAGAGGTCCTAATAGGTTCAGTCATGTACCCACCGGGCCTTAACTGGGGTCAGTCACACAGCCAGTCCAGATAGTCTCATCACCACCATCTCAAGGCTGTAATCTTGGAGGGGCTCTGGGAGCGGGGAAGGCAAACAGATATCTCCAAAACTGTTGAAAGACACTAGATCTTGTTTATAGGTATCTCACTGAATTGTAAGCAGAGAAAAAAGGGGGGAGGAGGGGAGACTATAGAGCAAGAAAGAATAAGAGAAAGTTTCAAAAGAAGACAGAAATAAAAGATGAATTTACCAAAAATAGCAATTAGTCTGACAACTTTTTACTCAACAGCAACTTGGAGGTCAGAAAAAAAGGGAGAAAAACAGTACTGAAAGAAAATAACCATCATTTGAGGAGTTGTAACTAACAAATTATCTTTAAGAAAAATACCTAAAGGAAGGTTGTTTCAGACAAAAACAGAATTTACCAACAAAAAATCCTCATTAAAGAAGATTCTATAAGATCTTTAACAAAGAAGGAAAATCCTGGCAGGAATGGTGAAGAGATATTGGTAAATATGTAAGTAAGTTAAAAAAAAATTAACTATAGAAAAATTATAATGTCTAACTTGGGATTAAACTAAAGACTTGGTTATAGTATCATACACCTTGGGAGGGAGTAATTGATGTTAAAGCATTTTAAGGTTCTTATATTGCTTGAAAAAAAGAAAATTATTGATTAGATTTAGACTTTGTTAAATATTTATGTTAAAATAGCTAGAGTGATCACTAAAATAATGCGCATAGTATGTATCACTTCCAAATGTATTTCGAAATGTAGAAATACATTTCGAAGCAAAAGAAGGAAAAAGGAGAGGAGGAAAAACAACAACAGAGAGACAAATAGAAAGCACATGTTATATTAATATATAAAGATAAATCTATAATTATAATAAATGTAAATGGCTCAAACTCCAGACTATGATTTTTAGACTGGATATATTTTGTATAAAAGATCTATTTAAAACTTAAGGGAACTTGAAAAATTAAAATTCAAATGATGGGGAAAAGATATGCCAGGTAAACATAATCAAAGCTAATGTCACTATATTAGTATAAGGCAAATAAACATTAAGGTGAAAATATTATCAGCAGTCAAGAGAGTCATTACAGCCCTGGCAGGTTTGGCTCAGTGGTTAGAGTGTCGACATGTGAACTGAAGGGTTGTGGGTTTGATTCCCAGTCAAGGGCACATACCTGGGTTGCAGGTTTGACCCCCAGCCCTGGTCAGGGTCATGTGGGAGGCAACCAATCAATCTCTCTCTCTCTCTCTCTCTCTCTCTCTCTCTCTCTCTCTCTCTCTCTTTCTCTCCTCCTCCCTCCCTCCCTTCCATTTTATCTAAATATCAATGGGAAAATATCCTTCGGAGAGGATTACCCAAAAAACAAACAAAAAAAGGGGGTCATTACACAATGATAAAAATTTCAATTCAACAAGAAAATGTAACAGTCCTAAACTTCAATGTACCTAACAACACAACCTCAAAAAATACAAAGCAAAAATTGATAAAATGTCTCCTTGTAAGAAGAAATTGACAACTCCACCATCAATTCGGGAAATTTTAAGATTTGTTTTTCATTAATTGATAGATGGAACAAACAGAGTCCAGTGCAGGTATATAAGGTAAAAACATCACAATTAACTAGCTGAATCTAAGGGACATATGTAGAAAATTACCTTCTAAAGTTGGCTGAATACACCTTCTTTTTAAGTGTACATAGAATGTTTGCAAAAACGAACCATGAGCTGGATAGTAAAACTGGCCTTAACCAATATACAGACTTTATTCTTTGACCACAATACTATTAAGTTAAAAATAAATAATAAGCCTGGCCAGTGTGGCTCAGTGGTTTGAGCAAGCGTTGTCCCATGGACTGAGAAGTCCCAGTTTGATTCCTGGTCAGGTACATACCCGGGTTGCAGGTTCGATCCCCAGTAGGGGATGTGTCTCTGTCACATCAATGTTTCCATCTCTCCCCTTTCCTCTCTCTCTAAAAAATCAATAAAAACATATTTATAAATAAATTATAAAATGATAACTAGAAGAATTAAAAACAGATTCTGTACATATTCAAGGAACATTTATATCTTTGGACCTTGTGATAATGGACTTCATAAGAAACAAAATGAACTCTGACCTGGGACCTTTGAATTTAGCTTACTAAATCTATTCACTTTCACTATTCAATCTGTGCACCATTAAAATTTCAGGGCAGAGCTCATTTACCATCCAGCACTGGGTGTAAAAATTAAACCAAGGGATTACTTCCTGGTTTTCCTTTAACTAAAGTTGATTTCCCTCTTAAAGGGATACTTATAGTTCTAGTCTCATATTTTTTCCTCTCAAAGGAGAAGCTTATCTTATTTGGTTTTCATAGCTGTTAAGATTTCTTCAAGCTATTTCAGGTTTACCTTTAACTAATAATATTAAAAGTTCCATGAAGAATTTTTGTCCTTTTTATTCACTGCTGTACCCAGTGCCTAATATATAGTGCTACACTTGGATGAGGCACTCGGTAAGTGAATGAATTTGTTGGATGCCTATAATGTGTCAGGACAGGTATATGTACTTTAAACCAGTTTAAATAATTCAGCTCTCAAAACAACCCTGCAATGCCAGGATAACTAACACCATTTCAGATGAGGAAACTAAAGTACTAAGCCAGAGAAGTAGAAGGGCATGCTCAAGCTTGTCCATGGAAGAAAGGTTGCTTTATAATAATTTTATAGTTGTTACAGGAAACAGTTATATTAGTACACACTCATTTCACAGGGCTAATGAGTATGTGTGTCTAAAGTCAGATCGTAAAGCTAGTTCTGTGACTAAGGCAGAAATTAAGCTTGTGGTCCAGTAGGCTTTGACAGTGGACCCTCTCTGATTGAATCCTGGCAGTATGGCCTTGAGCAGGACACTGGATGTCACTGAGCCTCAGATTCCTGTGATACCCAGACTACTTTGGTAAGTGTTAACTGTCTTGTAGAGAATTGTCTGATCCTGGCTGCATCTTCAGAATTGACTCACTGGGAGAAACAGATGACATCTCCATATTGGGTCAAATTCTATGTCAATAGGTGGCCCTAACACCTTCCTGTTAGGAATATTAAGGGGAATCACATAGACCTTGTTTTGAATCTTCTTTAAGCTTCGTGTCTTGGTGATAATAAGAATACCTACCTCATAGCCTGGTGTAGAGATTTCTTAATTGAAGTAGATAATGCATGGTACCTGACGTAGTCATAATATTGTGGTGGGGACAGTGTTTGTCAGGATGGAGGTGTGGAGCTGGTGGAGATGATGGTGATTGTGAAGGTGGTAGTGATAACAACAGAGATGGGAGAAGTGGTGAAAGTAGTGGTGGGGAAGGTGAAAGTGATAGAGATGGTAGGAATGATGATGATGATGAAGGTGATGGACATGATGGTGATAATAGAAATAATGTTGAAAATGATGGAGGTGGTAGAAGGGGAGTCGATGGTGGTAATAATGAAAGTGGTAGGGAAGATGAAGGTGGTGATGATGGAGAGGGAGATGGTGGTGGTGAGGATGGAGGGGAAGATGGTAGTGGTGAGGATGGAGGGGGAGATGGTGGTGGTGAGGATGGAGGGGGAGATGGTGGTGGTGAGGATGGAGGGGGAGATGGTGGTGATGAGGATGGAGGGGGAGATGGTGGTGGTGAGGATGGAGGGGGAGATGGTGGTGGTGAGGATGGAGGGGGAGATGGTGGTGGTGAGGATGGAGGGGGATATGGGGTGGTGAGGATGGAGGGGGAGATGGGGTGGTGAGGATGGAGGGGGAGATGGTGGTGGTGAGGATAGAGGGGGAGATGGTGGTGGTGAGGATGGAGGGGGGAGATGGGGTGGTGAGGATGGAGGGGGAGATGGGGTGGTGAGGATGGAGGGGGAGATGGTGGTGGTGAGGATGGAGGGGGAGATGGTGGTGGTGAGGATGGAGGGGAAGATGGTAGTGGTGAGGATGGAGGGGGAGATGGTGGTGGTGAGGATGGAGGGGGAGATGGGGTGGTGAGGATGGAGGGGGGGATGGTGGTGGTGAGGATGGATGGGGAGATGGGGTGGTGAGGATGGAGAAGGAGATGGTGGTGGTGAGGATGGAGGGAGAGATGGTGGTGGTGAAGCCACTTGGCCTGGGTTTACCTACTCCCACTTCTGGGCCCACATGAGCTGCAGGGAGTTGTGTTTCACACTGTAGACTACATGCCAGTCCCCACCCACTCTCCTCACTACCTCTGCTGTCACAAGCCAGGAATGAACTCCACATGCCTTGGGGGAAAACCCAAGAAGCAACAGTAGCAGTCCACACCCCCGAGTGGTGATCAAGGTGACTCACCCTGAGACACAGCAGCCCATTTGCTTTGATCTGTGGGCAACCACGGGGCAGCCACAGGGACCAGCCCTCCCATGCTCATGAGGCCCTAGGGACGCAGGAAGTTGGTCTCCCTGGAGTCTTAGGTGGAAGAAGCCAGGTCCTCTTCTCCTTTTGCCTACCCACATTCCTACCCAGGTTCCTGCTGAGATTCTGTGACGTCACATCTTTGGGCCTCATCTGTTCATTGAGATGATTAATATCTATCTTGTGGTGCCACTGGTGATGAGACCATGTACAGGAAGTCTCTAGCTCCCCAATACTCTCACTCCAGAAATGATATCTAAATATTTTAGTGCATCATCACTGATCTCCAATGAGAGATCAAATCACCATGGAGCAAGAGATACAGAGAAGGTGATTGCCTGTCACTCAGCAGGAAGTAACCTCAAGAACTACCTAAGCCCTGACCTTGTTCTAGGAGCCTGGAGAAGGAGCATTTTGTATATGACCCAGTTGCACTGCCTCCTCTCTCACCACCCCTCAGCACCCTCTCTTTTCTCTGCTTCTAATCTCAGACCACAAATTTCTCATCCCTAAGGCCAGATCGCAGGTCTCACTTTGTGACAGACAACATTCACTAAATCAGTGTTGCCCGAAGTGTGGCTCCTGCGTCACCCTGCTGCAACCAGATCACCGGAGCCCACATGGAAAGAAAGAGGGCCCCTTTACCATTCTTTATAATCATCACCATTGTCATTATATTAGGTCACACCATATGAAATGACTATTTTTGTAGATCAAAACCAAAAAATATTAGCAATTGCATATGACTCAGCATCATAGGATATTTTAGACATATAAGAAGGATACTTACCTGTCAGGGGAGAGACCATGATCACGAAGGTGGTTTTCCCAGGGCGAGGCTTATCCATTGCCCTCCGGATGTGCTGACCCCTGCGATTTCCCCAAATGTGGGAAACTCGACGGCATAATTTGTGGTAGTAGGGGGCTGCGTTAAAAAAAAAATAAAAAATAGCCCTGGCCGGTTTGGCTCAGCGGTTAGAGCGTCGGCCTGCGGTCCAGAGAGACCCGGGTTCGGTTCCCGCTAAGGGCATGTACCTCGGTTGCAGTTTGTCCCTGGCCCTGGTTGGGTTGTGTGGGTGGCAACCACTTGATGTGTCCCTTTCAAGTTGATGTTTCTCTCTCTCTCTTTCCCTCCCACTCTATCTGAACAAAAAATGGAAAAATGTCCTTGGTGAGGATTCAAAAAATAATAATAATAAAATATAAAAAATAAAATTAAAAAAAGGAAGGAATAAAGAATAAGAATATGAATAGCTATGTAATCATACCTCTGTTAATGGAAGAGAACATTAAAGTTTTATTGAAGTCCCCTGGGAATTCTTCCCTGATGCTCTTCCCTTTGTCCCTGCCACCTCCACACCCCCTTTGCTCTAGAACTAATCTATCTCCTGAAATGACAGTTGGTAATTGTTATGTACATCCTCCCCTGTTATGAACCCCATCCCTAGATAATTCTTTGCAGACTATAATTGGTTTTCCATTTTTGAGCTTGGCATGGCAATATATGTAGCACTACTTTTTGTATTTTACTATTGCATAGGATTCCATCATAGGAATATATAGCAACTTGTATACCCTTTCTACTTTAGAAGGATATTTAAGTTGTTTCTAGGGTCTTGAGGTGATTATTTTATAGTCAAGGAAATTACTATATTCTTTTATTGGTTTTTGTTTATATGTGTTATGCTTCAACTTTCTATAATAAAATTCAATAACTTGGATTCTTTAAAGCCTTGCTTTACACATTATTTTCATGCTGCCAAAGTCAACAGCCATACAAAACATCACAAGGGCTTAACTGACTCTACACATCATCTAAGAGGGAGCTAATCAAGACACAGCTATTCAAAGCTGAAATTATAGATATGCACAGTGTATTTGTCACTGTTCGCAAGTATTACAATGCTTTTCTCTCTGATATAGGCATTCTTTTTCTTTTTCTATCCTCACTCGAGGACATTTTTCCATTTTTTGTTCAGATAGAGTGGGAGGAAGAGAGAGAAAGAGAGAAACAGTGACGTGAAAGGGGCACATCGAGTGGTTGCCACCCGCATGACCCAACCAGGGCCGGGGACAAACTGCAACCGAGGTACACGCCCTTAGTGGGAACCGAACCCGGGTCTCTCTGGACCGCAGGCCAACGCTCTAACCGCTGAGCCAAACCGGCCAGGGTTGATATAGGCATTCTTAAGCCTATATACAATATATAGACATTTTCTATTACCATCAAACCTATCCAACTTTATAACACAAATCAAACAATTTTAAGAAACATAGAATGTAGTCAGAATTGGGAATGGAACCCGAACATTCCAAGATCTTGCTCTGTTCCAAGTAGCCGCCATCCGCAAGACAGGTTTAACTTAGTCACTTTACGCCTGTCGAATTGTCAAACAAAAACCACTTTAAGATACTGTCCTTCGAGACTTCCGGTCAAGATGGCGGTGTAGGGAAACGCAGTATCGCGTCCTCCCACAACCACATCCAAGTTACAACAAAACTACAGAACAACCATCATCCAAAACCGCCTGAAATCAAGCTGAATGGAAGTCCTACAACTACGGAATTAAAAAAAAAAAGCAGCTACATCCAGACCGGTAGGAGGGGCGGCGGCGCGAGGGGTGGCGGCGGCGGCGGTGCAGCGGCGCGACCGGCTGGTCCCACACCCAAGTGTGGCGGATAAAAATCAGGAGGCTCCCGCGGCTGGAACGGTCCTTCCTGAGGACTGAGGGGTCCCCGTCCCACACCAGGTGCCCCGTTCAGGTTTCCAGTGCCAGGAAGAGAAGTCCCCATAACTTCTGGCTGGAAAAACCAGCGAGAACTGAGGCTCAGGGAAGCTGACCTGGCTGGAGCCACAGGCAGCTCCTTAAAGGGCCCGCGCATGGACTTATCGGACTCTCTCCCTCTAAGCTCGGAGGGGAGGCAGCTCGAGGGGCACCAGAGACATACAGGGAAGAACTGAGCTGTTTGGCACTGGAGCGAGGGCTGGAGAGGGGGCTTCCTTGGGGACAAACGTGTGGTAAGAGGCCTTTGTTCCTTTGGTGAACCCTTCCCTGGGGCGGCAGACAGTCACCAAATCTGGGACTCCAGCAACCTGGCTCACACTGGTAGCCCCGCCCTGCTGACTCCCTGAGGCCCCGCCCCACCCAACTTTCAGGCCCACCCAAGCTGTTGCTACTTGCTTAACCATAGGATTGGCCTGTCTTGGATCCTGCTTCAGGTTTTTCCTAAATTCTTTCAAACGAGCAGCATCTGGTCTCAGCGAGCCCCATACCTCTCATTAAGTAATACACTGAAACAAACACAGGGAGGCAGCCAAAATGAGGATACAAAGAAACAGGTCCCAAATGAAAGAACAGAACAAAACCCCAAGAAAAGAACTAAGCGAAAGGGAGATAAGCAACCTAACAGATGCTGAGTTCAAAATACTGCTTATAAGGATGCTCAATGAACTCAGTGAGGGCCTCAAGAGCATAAAAAAGGACCAGTCAGAAATGATCGCTGCACAGGTAGAAACGAAGGAGGCTTTAACTGAAATAAAGAATAATTTACATAGCTTCAATAATAGAGTACGTAAATCCAAGGAGCAAACCATCAATTTGGAATATAAGGAAGCAAAAAACGCCCAATCAGAACAGCAAAAAGAAAAAAGAATCCTAAAAAATGAGGATAGTGTAAGGAGCCTCTGGGACAACTTCAAGTGTGCCAACATTCGCATCTTGGGGGTGCCAGAAGGAGAAGAGAGAGAACAAGATATCGAAAACCTGTTTGAAACAATAATGGCAGAAAACTTTCCTAACTTGGTGAAGGAAACAGACATACAAATCCAGGATGCACAGAGAGTCCCAAATAAGATGAACCCCAAGAGGCCCACACCAAGACACATCATCATCAAAATGCAAAAGGTTCAAGACAAAGAGAGAATCTTAAAAGCAGCAAGAGAAAGGCAGCTAGTTACCTACAAGGGAGTTCCCATAAGGCTGTCAGCTGATTTCTCAAAAGAAACTTTGCAGGCCAGAAGGGAGTGGCAAGAAATATTCAGAGTGATGAAAACCAAGAACCTACAACCAAAATTACTCTATCCTGCAAAGCTGTCATTTAGAATTGATGGACATATAAAAACTTTCCCAGACAAGAAAAAGTTAAAGGAGTTCATCACTACCAAACCGTTATTATATGAAATGATGAAGGGTCTTTTTAAAGAAAAAGATAAAATGTATGAACAAACAAAATGGCAATGAATACATATCTATCAACAATGGAATCTACAAACAAAATGAACAGGAAGAACAGGAACATTCTCATAGATACAGAGAACATTTTGTTGGTTGCCAGTTGGGAAGGGGGTTGGGGGAATGGATGAAAAAGGTGAAGGGATTAAGAAGCACAAATTCATTGCTAGATTGACAAACCTCAAAGGGAAAGGAGTTGGGGGGGTGGGAAGAAATAAACCAAAGAACTTATATGCATAACCAATGGACACGGACAATAGTTTGGGAAAAGGAGGAGGGGGTCAATGGGGGAAAAATGTGGAACATCTGTAATACATTTTACATCCAACAATAAAGATGTGGGGGAAAAAAAAGATACTGTCCTTCAATACACAAAGAGATGAACAGCACTGTTCCTTAAAATAATCAGCTTTTCATGGAAGTGCAGTGAGATACCCCTAGTGATACATAGCTTATGGTGATTCTGGAAGGAATTGCAGGTGGATGATCATGAATGACCAGTGCCACCAAAGGTGTGGAGAGTGTACTAGCCACTCAGCTCATGAGAGGAACACCTGTCGCTGAATTCAGGGCCCTTAGTAACCTGTTTTACTGGTCTCAGAAATAGAACACTCTCATAGAATAAGCAGCTTACAGATTTACGTTTATGTGTAACACCATACTATTATGAAACAGAGGGAGAAAACATTGTAAAGACTCAACCATAAAACCTTTAAAATGTGGGTTATAGCCCAATGTGTAACTGACCTCACTGACTTCATTTTAACAACCATTAGATTCCTTCATTTCTCCTGGGTCCATTACCGTATTTACTAAATTCGTTAAAGCCACACGTACTCCAGAATGTTTACAGAAACATTTATATCTATTCTTGTGTTGATTTTTTTTTTTTTTTTGGACCTTTCAGTCACTTAAGCAACAGGCTCTTTTAAATCAAAATTTTTATTAAATTTCTTGGGGTGACACTGGTTAATACGATCATATAGATTTTGAGTGTACATTTCTATGATATAAGATTTGCATATTGCACGGTGTGCCCACCATTGTGTTGACTTTTATTTCTTATATTTTGCCATCACAAACAATGCTGCTTTATGTATCATATGCACACGTGTAAGAATTTTCCTGCGGTATATACCGAGGAGTGGAAATGCAAGATACATACTTCTCCGATCTTCGTAGGTGTTGCTATGTTGCCTAAGTTATGGTCTCCAGGAGAGGAGGAGAGTTCTTATTTTTCTACATCCTTACTACTGGCTTTTAAACTGTTTACTCATTTGCAGAGGCAGACAGCTTCAGCTCGGTGCTTTTTTTAACATCTTTCTAACATTTGCTAATCACATGTGACAAAGAGAAATTGAAAACCTCTAGTGGAACACTAAACTTTCATGTTAACATTTTGCTTTCTCTGGGTTTGTCATGGTTGCCTACTATTCTCAGGCAAGTGATTTGACTTTTTATGAAGTTTCCTTCTGTGATAAATTAAATAAATAAGCCAGATTAAAGCAAAATGTTGGGTAAATAACAATCCAGGTTGCATGAAAAATGAAATCGTGCAGGGGGATCTGAATGACTGTAGACAAGGAAAATGCTAACTCACGACTAATCGCAGGGGACACCGTGGAGATCTGAGACCAGTGGGTTCTGCAGCTAGGTAACACATCCCTGAAAACGGCGGCATTTCAGAACGGAAAGAAATCTTAAGGAATCACATAATCTGACCCACTTACTTCATGGGTGATGAAATTGTGGTCCAGAGAGAGGAAGTTGTGCTTGTGGTGGCACAGTGAGTCAGTGGCTGAGTGGAGGCTGGCATTCAGGTTTTCCTGAATAAACTCATGACTGGGTAGTGGCTGGATTGATAGGAAAGAGGAAGGCATCTTGCTAGTAAGTGGCTAGGAGAACGTATTCCTAGTCCTGATTCTGTGCACCCAGTGTTGGCTCTTTCATTATCTATCATTCCCACCTTGGATGCTTGGGGGTGGCTTCTCATGGTGAGCCTTTCTCTCAAGTGCCTCAGAGGTGACGTGCGTAAGAGCACAAGTTCCTTTTTTTTTTCTTCTTCAATTATGATTTACATTCAATATTATTTTATATTAGTTTCAGGTGTACAGCATAGTGGTTAGACAACCATGTACTTTACAGAGTGATCCCCGTCATATTTCCTGTACCCACCTGGCACTATACATAGTTATTACAATATTATTGACTGTTCCCTATGCTGTACTCTACATCCTCATGAGTATTTGGTAACCACCAGTTTGTACTTCTTAATCCCTTCACCTTTTCCACTCAGTCCTCGAACCCCTCCCCTCTGGTAACCATCAGTCTGTTCTCTGTTTTATATTACTTGAAACAACTTCAAAACAAAAATAGTAAAGCTATTGCCAGTATGAAAAAAATAGATTATGTAAATGTGAAAGGATATAGTTACAAGGTTCTTGACTGCATCAGAATTTATAATGACAAAAAGAGTGAATGTAACCTAAAAGACCAACAAGTATAGATTGGGTTACTCCAAACAATGGGATACTGAAGACGATAATATTTTTCAAGTATATTGTTGACATGGTATATTATTTTTAGAAATCAAACAAAAAAAAATACAATATTTTGAATATTATCTCAGGTTGATGAAAAATGTGTGTGGCAGGAGAATGTATTGAGACATAAACTCATTATTTTGAACATGGGGTACATATATTCTTTCTGATTGGTGTTTCAGGCTTCTTAGGGTATATTCCTAGAAGTGGGATCACTGGGTCAAATGGAAGTTCAATTTTTAATTTTTTGAGGTAACACCATATTGTTTTCCATAGTGGCTGCACCAGTCTGCATTCCCACCAGCAGTGCACTAGAGTCCCCTTTTCTCCACACCCTCGCCAACACTTGTTGTTTGATGATTTGTTGATGGTGGCCATTCTGACAGGTGTGAGGTGATATGTCATTGTTGTTTTAATTTGTATCTCTCTGATGATTAGTGATGTTGAGCATTCTTCATATGTCTCTTGGCCATTTGTATGTCCTGTTTGGAGAGGTGTCTATTTAGTTCCTCTGCCCATTTTTTAATTGGGTTCTTTGTCTTCCTTTTGTTGAGCTATATGAGCACTCTATATATATTGGAAATTAACCCCATATCTGATGTATCATTGGCAATGATGCTTTCCCATAGAATGGGTTGCCTTTCCATTTTGGTGGTTCTTTTGCTGTGCAGAAGATTTTGAGTTTGATGTAGTCACATGTGTTCATTTTCTCCTTTGTTTCTGTTGCCTTAGGTGATGTATCAGTGACAATTCTGCTGCATATGATGTCTGAAATTTTGTTGCCTACATTTTCTTCTAGGGTTTTTATGGATTCATGAGTCACATTTAAGTCTTTTATCCATTTTGAGTTTATTCTTGTGTATGGTGTAAGTTGACAGCACTGTTTACATTAGCTAAAATCTGGAAACAACCCAAATGTCCATCAGTAGACAAATGGATAAAAGAGCAGTGGTACATATACACAATGCAGTACTATGCAGTTGTAAGAAAGAAAGATCTCTTATCCTTTGAGACAACATGGAGGGACCTGGAGAGTATTATCCTAAGTGAAACAAACCAAGCAAAGAAAGACAAATATCACATGATCTCACTTATTTGTGGAATATAATGAACATAACAGTCTGAGGAACGTGGTAGTCCCAGAGACGTGGAAGTGGGGTACAGACTGACAATCCCCAGGAGAGGTGGTGGTGGGGGAGAGATAAACCACAGAACTTATATGCATGTGTGCATGAACAATGGACATAGACAACAAAGCTGGGGACAGGGCGGGGAGGAGGGGGAGGGTGGTATCAGTGGGGGGAAAAAGGAGAAACATCTGTAACAAATAAAAAAAAATTTACGTGAGAAAAAATAAATAAATGAACTCATTATTTTGTGTGTATTGTTCACTTAAAAACAAAAAACAAGTTCCTCATCCCTCCCGGCAACCTCCCGCCAGCTCCTCCACAGCCATGGCTGAAGATTCCATGACATCTATCTCATCTGTGAAAATTCTCTTATGGCTCCTCCTAACTCCTAAATTTTAAGCTCCTCAAATCTCCTTTTTCTCTCAGTTCTAATTGATGAACATTACTGCTTTGTCCAAGAAACTGCATGGTCTTCTAACTGCTGGGACTAGAAACTCAGAAAGAGGGAAAAGTGGGTGAAAGTGTCCTCTTCCCCTCTAACTGCAGTAAAGCAAACACTGTTCTGCGTCACAAATTAGTTCTGATAAAGTTGAGAACATCTGCACAAGTACCCATCTCATTCTCCTGTTATGAGAGAAGACCTGTGTAAAAATGCAAAGCTTTGTTTTATGATAATGAAACTATTCCTGAAAGTATTATTTGTACAAAGAAGTCTTAAGACGCGCAGCCTGCAAAAATTATTGATTAGCCCTGTGAATTCAATTTTTAATGCCTAAAAATTAATTATGCAATTTCAATGATCTTAATTGATAATTTGCTGCCCTGGGAATAATATTTACATTGACATCTCTGCTTAAAAGCATCAATACTTCGTTAGGTGAGAAGAGCTTCGGGATTTCACCTTCTGCCTTTATGATCGAAGTTCATAATGTTGTGATCTTGTTGAATTGCTTATTCAAACCAAGAGTTGAGAGTCCATATCATTTAAAAGTCTGTACTAATTTCGAATTGCTGTTTAGTTATACCCTTTTCCATTATGTTTTAGTGGTTGCCCAAGGGATTATAATGTACATCTTCTAGTACTCCTACTTGATATAAAACATAGAAACCTTGCAACTGTATAAGTCCAACCATCCTTTATGCTATAATCATTATGTGTATTATATATACATAGATTTAAAAGTCACAAGACAATACTATAACTTTTGCTTTAAGCAATTATGTAGTTGTTTTTTTATCCTCACCTGAGGACATTTTTTTGCTTTTTGTTCAGATAGAGTGGGAGGGAGAGAGAGAGAGAAACATCAACGTGAAAGGGACACATCAAGTGGCTGCCACCCGCATGACCCAACCAGGGCCGGGGACAAACTGCAACTGAGGTACATGCCCTTAGCGGGAACCGAACCTGGGTCTCTCTGGACCGCAGGCCAATACTCTAACCGCTGAGCCAAACTGGCCAGGGCAAGCAATTATGTTTTTAAATGAGAAAAACCAATTTTTAATATTTATTCAGAGATTACTCTTTCTATTGATCTTCAATCATCCCCATAGATCTGAGTTTCTAACTGGTATTATTTACCTTCCACATAAATAAATTACTTCGGCATTTCTTGACATGTAGGTCTGCTGCAACACATTCTTTTAGTTGTCTTTTATCTGAAAATATCTCTCTTTTCTGCATTTTTAAAGGATATTTTCACTGAATTTAGAAATCTGGACTGATAATTTCTTTTCCTCTCAGTTCTTCCAAGATGCTGTTACACTGTCTTCTGGCCTCAACAGTTTCTAATGCTCTCCTGTATGTGATATGTTGTTTTGATCTGGTCTTCAGCAGTTTGACTATAATGTGCCTACGTGTAGTTTCCTTGTATTTATCCTGATTAGAGTTTACTACGCTTCACAGAAGTTTTGGGCTTTATTTCTTTAAAATTTTGTTTTTCTGCTCCTTTCTCTTTCTTCTCCTGTGATTTCAAATATGTATAAGCTGGATCTTTTGACATTGCTCCAAAGAGTCTTGAAGTTCATTTTCTTCCATCTTTCTCTCTCTATTATTCATGTCAAATAATTTTTATTGTTTCATCTTAAAGTTTTTTTCTTTTACCATTGCTCAATCTCCTGTTAATGCCATCCAGTGACTTTTAAAATTTGATATATTGTACTTTTCACTTTGATCAGTTTTATTTGTTAATTTTGAAATAATTGCTATTTTTCTGCTGAAGTTTCCTATCTTTTCATTTTTATGAGTATATTTTCCTTTACATTTTTTATGTCTTTTTTCACTCATGGTTATAGTCACTGCTTTAAAAATCTTTGTTAATTTCAACATGTGGGTCATCTTTGGGTCAGTTTTTATTGATTGTCACTTTCTTTTTCCTGTTTCTTTTCTTTTTATTTATTTAATTTTTTTGTGGTACATGCCCCTAGTGGGAACCGAACCCGGGACTCTCTGGTCCGCAGGCTGACGCTCAACCGCTGAGCCAAACTGGCCAGGGCTCTTTTTCCTGTTTCTTTATAGTCAAGTAATTTTGGATGTATGCTGTACATCATGAATGAAAGATTGTAAACACTCCAGATTCTGTTATAATAGGAACAGTGTTCGTTTCTTTGTTGTTTTAGCAGGCTCATAACTTGGCTGGCATCAAATGCAGTCCCCTACCCACTCCCCACTCCCATGGTATATTGCAACTCAAATCTCAGTTCAGTACCTTTAGCCTTAGCTGAGCTGTTTGGAGTCTGATCATAAGTACATAGATGCTTTGGAGGTCAGCTAGACATCTGGGCTGACCTCTTGTGTATAAATGTTATACATAACATTTGAAGCAACTTCTCTCTGTCTCTCTCCTTTTTTGAATTTCTATCCCTGCTTTCCAGCAGGTATTGTTACACCAAATTCTGTCGTCTGAACATTTAGAGCAGTTAACACTTTGTATATTTTAACAGAGTTTTACTTGCCCAGCACAGTAGTAATTGTGACCTACCTTCAGACTACACTTGTGAGCTGAGAATTCTCCAGTGATATTCTTGTCTTCCACAAATTGACTCCCTTCTAGTATCTGCCTTCTCTGGTCACTCTCCAGTGCCTTCAGGTAGTTATTTTTCATATTTTCCCCCAGAGTTTATAGTTGTTCTCTGTGGTAGAATTGGTCCAATAAGAGCCATTCATCCATACTGAAAATGACAATCATTTGTCACATTTAAATGAGCGAATGCAAACAGTCCCATCTAAAAGATGGTCAAGCTGAACCTAGGAGAGGAAACAAGGTCACAGGTGTGTTTCAGAATGGGCAGGGAGAGCAGTCAGCTATGATTTAAAAAAAAAAAAAATTGGGTTGGGGATTTTTAGAGTAAAATCCTGAAAGAGACCGACTCCTATGCAAAACCTGTTTTGTGCATTAGTAAATTGGGGATAATATTAGTGTATAGTTCATTACATGCTTACTAGGTCAAATAAATGCTAAGCCCTTCATTTTTATTTATTTACTTATTTTATTATTAATTTATTTATTTTTGTTACAGATGTTTTTCCTTTTTCCCCCATTGACACCCTCCTCTTACCGCCCCCCCCCCCCCAGCATTGTTGTCTATGTCCATTGGTTCTGCATACATGCATATAAGTTCTTTGGTTTATCTCTTCCCTCCCCCCTGCCACCACCCTCCTCTGAGGTTTGTCAGTCTGAACCGTACTCCTTTCTATGTCTCTGGGTCTATTTTGTTCATCAGCCTATTTTGTTCATTATATTCCACAAATAAGTGAGATCATGTGGTATTTATCCTTCTCTGGTTGGCTTATTTCGAAATGCTAAGCCCTTTAAATGCATTGTCTCTTTTAATCCTCAAGAAAACTAGATGAGATTGGATTACTTTTAATAGGAGATTTTGAAGAGGAGGAGCCTGAAGTTTAGTGAGGTTAAACCCAAGATGACACAGAGTTGTTTGATGATTAATTAATAATAACAATCATGGCAATAAAAATAATGGCTCATATTTATCAAACTCTTATCATATTGTAGATAGTGGAAGGTTTTCTACAGACATCATTTTATTTAATCCTCCCAACAATTCTAGGAGGTAAGTACTAGGAGGTAAGTACTATTGTTATCACTTTGCCTTTTCCGATGGAAGAATAGAGGTTAGAAGAGGCTGGTGTGGCTTGCCCAAGGGCATGTAATTAGCAAGCAGTGGATCTGGGATTTGAACCCAAGCTGATTAGCTCCAAACCCAAATGCCCCCAGTTGCCTTCTTGTTACAATAAAACACCACAGAGGTCCTCAAAGAGTTAGGTTCCCTCCTTTTTAGCAAACACCAGATTACAGAAAACGGAATCCCCAAGGCTGTGGGCTTCTCTAGCAGGTGCACACTGGTGGTACCTGCAAAGATCTGTGGGGTCGGAATCCACCCAAGAACCTATTTCTAACCATTCACCAGGAGCCCCAGCCTACAATGCAAATGAGGAAATCTTCCTAAGCAGGAATAAACTGCAATAAACTGCAGAGGTTTCCTCATCCTGTTTTTCACTTCATGTTTTGGATGCTGCAGGCCGGTGAGCAGAAATCCCAGGCTCTGGCCCCAGGGAAGCTGCCCTCCTCTGAGTGCTGCCATGAACAACTTCCAGACCATCCTGACTCAGGTCCGGATGCTGCTCTCCAGCCATCAGCCAAGCCAGGTGCAGGCCCTCCTGGACAACCTGTTGAAGGAGGAGCTTCTCTCCAGGGAGTATCACTATGCCCTGCTCCATGAGCCTGATGGTGAGGCTTTGGCCAGGAAGATCTCCTTGACCCTGCTGCAGAAAGGAGACCCAGATTTGGGCCTCTTGGAATGGGCCTGGAGTGAGCTGCAGGGTCCAGTGGTCGAGAAGGACCCCAGCTACAAGGACCATGGTGGTAAGTTGACATCCCCTTTGTTCCAGGAGAAATGACTGGCCCTAGGCACCTCAAGGACTTTTCTTCCTCTCTGAAAGAAAAGTCTTGTTCCAAGATGGGCAGGCGGACCAGGACAGGAATCAGGGCTTCTGGTGGAGCTGACAGGAGCAGCAAGGGCTTGGAGAACTCAATCTATGATGATGGGTGTGCTGGAAGCATGCAGCATACTTCCCACTCTGCTAAAGAGAAAACCCTGCTAGAGACATGCAGCCAAATGTCCACTTGGTTTACTCTCTGAGCTGCCTTGATGTGTCAGGCACTGTACTGGGCATTGGGAAGCCACAGATGGACAGAGAGGTCTTGCAAGCAAGAGGCTCCCAGTTCAGTAGGGAAGACAGATGCAGGCATAATCAGTGTGCTTCAGTGATGGAGAAATGTGCCACAGACAGGAGGGGCCAAAGTGCTGGAGAGCAGAGGATGTGAGTAGGTGTACATGCATACATTGGGTATGTTTGTGCAATTACGAGTGCGTGTATGTGTGCGGGCATACATGGGCATGCACATGACTTTCTATGTATGTGCATCTGTGTCATGGAAAGTAACAGAAACAGAAGGAAAGACAGGGCCAAAGAAAGGAAGGGAGAAACAGAATAGAAAGAGACAGAGAGAGACAGAGACGGAGAGGAGGGAGGGAGGGAGAAAGGGAGAGTAGGGGAAAGAAAGTGGGGGAAAGAGTGAGAGAGAAAGAGAGAGCGAGACAGGGAATAGGAACTCATCAGAAAGAGTATGTCTTATTTTTAAAGAGTGTTAATGACACTTGGTGCATTTTAAATCAGAAAAAGCAAGCCTACACCACGCTGTTTCACTCACAGCCTTGGCTCCTCAAATGTGTTAGGTCTTCCTTCCCAGAGTTACAAAGAGGTTCTCTTTGTTGCAAACAACCTTCTTCCTAAAGACATGTGTTTTTTCAGTCTCCTCTATGCAAACCTGTGCTTTACCAATTTTATGACTTGGCATCATAAATTCCTAGTCTTTCTTGGTTCCTTTTTGGTATCAGAGTAACTTGGACACTTGAGATAATAACAGTGATTCACATTGCTTAAGTATCACCGTGTGCCAGGTACTGCCTAAGTACACGCCAACACCTCTTTGGGTAGTTCTCACATCTATCCTGAGCCCTTCGCTGATCTCCATCCTTATTTCCCACATAAAGAAGACAGAGATTGCTCAGAGGTGACACAACGCGGGTGCCCCAGTGGGAAGTGGTGGAGGCAGGATTTTAGGACAGACAAGCTTTTACCTTTAACCCAGCCTTGAAGGGGAAAAAGCCTTTTGATGGTCTTGCTTTGGTACCAAGGTGGTGTAGTTATTTCTCCAACTCTCCTGCCAAGACACATGTTTGCATGGGGTTAGCTCTCCTTGTGGTTACCTTCCCACCAGATGGTCTCCTGGGCACATCCTTTACTCTCTTCCTCCTAACAGACATGCAGGGAAATGGGGCATTTGTACATCTGAATGATCTCCCCGACTTCTTAACCTGAGTGCCTGCAGTCCATGTGGTGGTCTGGCAGGAGGGAACCAGGAGGACACAGAGGCCAAGCTTGGGGGAAGTCAAAGCCTTGCTCTCTCCTAGACATACTGCCCTCCCCCCTGCAAACTGCAAGCTCCTTCAGACACCTCTGCCCCTCCCTCTGCTCTCTCTG
This sequence comes from Molossus molossus, assembly GCF_014108415.1. Classification (NCBI taxonomy): domain Eukaryota; kingdom Metazoa; phylum Chordata; class Mammalia; order Chiroptera; family Molossidae; genus Molossus; species Molossus molossus. The sequence goes on along the minus strand of NW_023425366.1, from coordinate 111,883,189 downwards.
GTTCCTGTTATTTAACTGTGTTTCCTCCCTGGGGGTGTAATATTTTTATTTCTGATCCCACGTGACTCTAGAAAGGGAACTGGGCTCCGGGTTGCATGGTCTTTGGGAGGCTGGAAGACAGAGAAGGACAGGTCTCTTTCTTGCCTTCCTGTCCTCCGGACAGCTGTTCTCCAGGGCTCGAGGCTCCACACAGGCTGAGGCAGGTGTGCAGCGGCGGTGTAAGCAGAGAGGGAGCAGCCTTCAGGAGGGACGAAGAATGGGAAAGAGAATTCTGTGGTTTATAAATAAAGGGCACTGACTTCAGTTTCAATGCAGCTTCAAAAAAGGATGTCATCATGTGAAGTTTGGTAACTCTCTCCACAACCCTATAAGGCTCTTCACCCTTCAATGCTCTAAACCCTGCACTGGGCCCATGTCACTCAGAAGAGAAGCTAAGTCCAGACAATGGCCCACGATGCCCTTCACGATCTGGTTGTCATCACCACTCTGCTCTAGTCACCCACTTCGGCTTGCTCAGACCCCAGCCATGCTGGCCTCTGGCTGTTCCTGGGACAGGCCTGGCATGCTCTCTCCCTCAGGACCTCTGCACCTGCAGGTCCTTCCACCTAGAACACTCCTCTCCAGATATCCTCTTGGCCAAACACTTCACGTCCTTCAGCTCTTTGCTCAGATGTCACCTTCTCAACCAGCCCTACCCAGACCGTCCCATTTAGAATTGCAATTGCCCCTCCACACTCTGAGCCCCCTTCCTAGATGGATATTTTCACCTTCTGTGTATTTTACTTTTGTATGCTTGTTGTTTATTGTCTGGTTCTCCCACTGGGAAATAAGTTCCACATGGTCAGGGATCTATGTTTTGATTATAGATGCATCCCAACTGCCTAGCATGGTGTCTGGCATAGGATAGGCGTGCAGTATGTATTTGTTGAATGTTGGATAGATGGATCAATGGATGGATGGATGGATGGATGGATGGATGAGTGGGTGGGTGGATAAGGTGATGGGTGATAGGTAGATGGATGGTAGATGAAAAGATGGATGGATAAGTGGGTGGATGAGTGAGTGGGTAGGTTTATGGGTGATGGGTAGATGGATGGGTGGATGAGGGATGGGTGGGTGGGTGGGTGGATGGGGAATGGGTGAGTAGGTAGGTGGGTGGGTAGGTGGATAGTTTATGTATTGCCATCATTCTCACTTTACAGATGAGTAAACTGAGGCACCGAGCAGTTAAGTAATTTGCCTCAGGTCATAGCCCAGGGAGGAGGGTTATTGTATCTCTCAACTCCAGAGCTATTGCTGCCTTTTCTGCTTGGCTGCCTCTTTTAACAACCCAAAGGAATACCGTAAAAGCACCCAAAACAGGTTAAGCTGCTTCAAACTGAAATCAGCCTGATGATTCAGAAGGCATCGTCTGATACAGCAGCACGTCAGCTGCAACGGTGCAGAAAGCCCACCTCTGGGGATGCAGCCTTGGAGTTTGACTTCCAAGTGCGCATCCAGCCCCAGGAAAGCTCGGGGGGAGGCCCAACAACCTACCTGGTCCTGACAGAATTCAGCGGCTTCACTGGGGAATCGGAGCAAACACTTGGGCATTCTTTGGTCAACAGTAGGTGACAACCTCTGGAAGGGTTATCCAAAGCCAGAAAATGGAAAGGATGCAGTGATGGAAAAGAACCAGCTGGAAGCTGGACTGCCCTGGGTCTGAGGCCATGGTCTGTTCTATACAAACTGTGTGACGTTGGCCATGTAACTAAATCAGTCTGACCTTCAGTTTCTTCATCTCCAAACAGGAATGATGATATAAACTTCCCAGGGCTATAGTCAGGGCTAAATGAAAGGGCAGCTGGGAAAACTTTCTAAGAAAGTGCTTGACTTTAGACAAATAACTCTAAGGATGCTTAACAGCAAGGAGAACTGGACCAGGAAGAATTAAACCAGCAGTTGGAGGAGTTGAGAAAACAATCATGTCTGTAGTCTCGTTGGGAGCCCCACATAATATCTAGATTCTAGACACTCATGTCATGCAAAACACAGTGCGGAGTGCTTGGGTTCTGTGGACATCTGAGCAATGAGTCAGTGTGGCCCCCACCCTCAGATTGGTACATTGGGGAATTGGGCTGTGCCCTCAGAGGGTCTGAATTCCGGTCGTGACTTCCTGATTCCAAAGGGTATGGCTGTGAGCACTTCCTGGGACTCCTCTGGGCTTCAGTTTCCGCATCTAAAAAATGGAGGTAATAATAGTACCCAGAGTGGTGTTCTGAGGATTCGGTGTGACCTCATCTAATGTAAAGCACATGCGTTTCTGGCAAGAGGAAATTTGATTCTAACTCGTTGGCCTTGAGGTGGTGTTTGGGGCACCCACAGACTGCAGGTGAGCAGAAGGATGACTGGGTGAGGGCAGATGTAGCTGGCCTTGGGCTTGTTAGCAGAGTGAGGGCAGCAGTGCCCTTTGGGCATGCTTTCCCCGAGGCTCTAGGACACCTCTTCCACTGGTTTTATACATGATTTTTTCTTTGGCTTTTCTTTGTTGTTTTGGGCCTTCGAGAACTCTGTTCTAGGAACAATAGAACAAAGGCCCCCTTTAGGATGCTGCCTGATTTATTGGGAAGGGAGAGACACACCCCAAGCTGCCAACCTCTTCCTCCAGCGTTTTTCCCCCTTTGGCCCTTAGGATAAGAGCCACCGGAGCTGTGGCCACAGAGAGGAAAGGACTTCACCTTCCCACTCGTGTCCCTCCTGTTCCCAACCTCGTCCTGCTCCTATGGGGGAGCCTAGCCTCCTTGCCTCCTGAAAGAGACATGTTGGCATATGACAGTTGTCCTTCTACCTTGGGTGGCTTCTCAAGTCAGCCAGACGCACTTTGCCATCACCCTAGGAACCACAGAAGGAGAATCACCTGCACCAGGAAGTTGGCACTTCCCCCATGGGTTTTCCCGGGCTGACCAGTCACCTACTCCATACTCCATTTGGCTCCAAGCCTGGCGCCCGACCCAACCGCAGATAGTTTCTGTTCTCTACTCTCATTACCTTGAGCAGCACATCTGTGTCTTTACTTCCTGCCTATTGGTCTCTCCAGCCACCTTCCCAGCCACCTACTTGCCTGCCCTCGAACTTCCTTGGTTTATCTACCCACCTACTATCTCCTTGTATTTACTATCTACTTATCCATTTATCAATCTTTCTATTTATTTAGTTGCCTATATATTTATGTATCAACTTACCTGTCTTCCTACCAACTAATTCATTTGTATATTACCTACTAATAGGCTTATGCTCTCACGTACTTCCCTGTCTGCCTAATTTGGATACGGACAGATTTGTTGTCTCTATTCACCCACCTCTCCTTTCACTGATCTCATTTCCTTCCTTTCTCACTTCCTTCCTTCCCTCCTCTTTAATTAGGTATTAGCACTGTTACCAGAGAGACAACGAGACCTTGGTTCTGGTCTTCTTGAAGGAAAGGTTCCAATCAAGAGACAAAGCATAGACAAGCAAGTAAGAATTATTGGCTGCAGCAAAAACACACTCAGGACAGTGAAACAAGGAAGGGCATAAAAGAAGCAACAGGAGACCTGGGCTGGGCTGCTTTGGCTCACTGGGACTTGGAGAAAAGGGGGCCTTGGAGACAGGTTCAGGGAGTTAGCATGGGATGAGGTACCCTTGCCCATTGCTACCCTGGTTGCAAGTCTCCTGGGGTTCCTCAGAGTCTTAGGAGATATGTGCCTGTGGGGGAAGGAGAGGAAGTAGGGAATGGAACTGGGTATATTCCTAGGAAGGAGAGAGCTCACTGGGTTCCTTGTATTGAGGGTATTTACCTTGTTCTTGCAGGTGAGAATCTTAGGGGCAGTCTTAGGGGAGGGTCTCCATAGACCGTTCATCAGCTTTCCAGGTGTGCTCTTTTAGGATCATGGTCTCCACTGATTGGTTGGTGCCAAGGGAGAGGGTCATTAGTCAATGCAGCTGGTCCTGAGGCAACCAGAGCATCATTTGTCTGGTTTTGCTGCTTTTCTGGGCCTGGATCTGAAACACAACTGAGGCCTAGATGTTATCTTTAGGGAGGAAAGGCCAGGGCGGGTTAAACTGCCTGATCAGTGATATGAAAAGTCAGGGGTCCAATCCGAAATACGCTAGGAGAAGAAAGGTTACCTTTTGGCTGAGGTGATCATTTTCCATTTTGCCTCTTGCTAAGCATTGGGGCTTTCCACCCTGGTGACCTTCTGTCCTATTGTCCTTGCTCTGTTCATGTGTCTAATCGTCTATTACAGCACCTGCTAAGAATTGTGGTGGTTTAAAAAAAAGCATAAGAAAAAGCACTTCCAACCTAGTAAGGGAGGACTCTTCATCCATCTGGAACTTGAGTCTACCTTGATCATTCAAATTCAAGCTCCACGTATTCATTCAAACAATCTTGTAGCCGTGTGTCTTTTATTTCATTTACTTATTTTTTAATCCTCACCGAGAAAATTTTTCCATTCCACTTCAGATAGAGTGAAAGAGAGACAGAGGAAGAAAAAGGAAGAGAGAGAGAGAAATATTGACACGAGAGACACATTGATGAGTTGCCTCCTGTGAGACCCCGATCAGGGCCGGGGCCGAACCGAAACCAAGGTGCGCGCCCTTGACCAGAATCGAACCCATGACTCATTGGTCCGCGGGCTGACGCTCTAAGCCCTGAGACAAACTGACCAGGGCTTATGTGCCTTTTAAATAAGAAAATAAAACATTGGCTCCCAGACACTAACGACTCATGATCTAATCTGAGGCAAAGGGCTATATTCATGAAATAGGACATTCACAATGTATTGCCAAATCCATGGCAACACGTTTTCTAAAAATGAATGAAGCAAAAGATTGTTGTTAGCTGAAAAAGTAAGGAAGGTGGGAACTCGGGTCTTGAAGGAAGGCTACAATATGGGGAGAAGGCATATGGGGACGCTGCTTGAGCAGAGGTACACAGGTAAGGACAAGCCAGATCTGTCTGGGGAGACTGCAGCAAGGCATGGGGAGCTTTCTGGAGTGCTAATATTACTTGGAAGATCAAGCCCCCCTCTATCTCCTTTCCTTGGGACTTGGCAGGGGACCCCGAGTCTGGCAACTTTAACAATGCCTCTGCCATGACTGGTGTGGCTCAGCTGGTTGAGCACTGTTCCATGTACCAGAAGGTTGTCGGTTTGATTCCTGGTCAGGGCATATGCCCAGGTTGCGGGCTTGATCTCCAATAGGGGGTGTGTGGGAGGCAACCGATGGATGTTTCTCACATTGATGTTTCTCTCCCTCTCCCTTCCTCTCTCTCTCAAATCAATAAAAACATTTTTTTAAAACAGTGCTTCTGTGGGTAGCTAGTGGTCTTTGTCATGCTGGATCCTGACTTAAAACAGAGAATTCAGATGCCCAGGGCAAGGCTGACCTCAATAGCACTGAGAGGGCCCCTCCGTCAGGAGGGAACAGAGCCCTGGGCTCAAGAGAATGGTCGCCACCCTGGGGAAGTTTTGAAGAGGAACATCAGCAGGAAAGCAGGATGCTTTAGTAGGGAGAAAATCTGGGCTTGGCTTAACCTGTCCACTCTACTCCTTGCCCTATCCACTCAGTCCAAGAGGCTTGTCTTCTACCACTGTGCCAGATTGTCCCCTCTCCTCATCTCTCCAGCTCCACTGCTTCTGCTGCAATCCAGACCCTCATCAGCCCCTGGCTGGGCAGCACCATGCCTCCTACCTGGTTTCTCTACCACAGGCTCTCCTTGAACTGATCACCAGCCAAACACACAGGCAAGCACATGTCACTGCCCAGCTCAGAGACCTTCTGTGTTGACACAGGCACGATCAGATTCTGGTCTTGTGGAGTGTAAGTCTGGAGGGCCAGAGAGAGTGCGGAGAGACCAGGTGGCAGGCCACTGCTGTCGCCCAAGTGATAGATGGTGGCATCCAGGCAGGTGCACCTCCAGACCTGGCTAACTCTCCTTACTCTTCATGCCCCGCCGTGAAGTTGATTCAGAACTGCTTAGACATGGCCACTGGAGCTGGCTGCCTCTGAGCACGGGAAGGGACTCCCATAGGAGGCCTCGAGACAGCTGAATGGCCAGGGCTGCCTCTCTGTTGGCATTAGGTCATGGGATGGTGAGACTTCTTGGGATTTCTAATATTCGTCCCTTCTGTTTTGTTAGCCTACCAAAGCAGGGTGCTGTTTCAAATGCACTCTTAGTATTTCTTATTTGTCTGCCTCCTCCCACTTGGGACTTCTGAAAGCAGCGACTGTTTCAAAATAACCACCATACAAAGACAGGCATTATTCTCCTCATTTCATACATAGGGCATCTGAGGCCCACACAAGGGAAATGAGGGGGTCTAAATATTGCCAGCAAGACAAGGAGACCTCATTCTTGTCTTCTTGAAGGAAAGATTCCAGTCAAGAGACAAAATGCAGCAAAGCAAGCACGAATTTACCGGCCGCAGCAACAGCACACTTAGGGCTGGGAGATGAGGAAGGTTCTAGAGGAAGCAGCAGAGAGCCTGTGCGGGGCTGCTTTGGCTCACTGGGAAGGCAGAGAAAAGAGGGCCTGGAGGCAGGTCCAGAGGTTCAGCCCAGGACGAGCTGCTGCTGCCCGCTGCTCCCCTAGTTGCAAGTCTCCTGGCGTCCCTTAGAGTTTCAAAGATGCTTGCTTGTGGGGGAAGGAGATGTGGAAGGGAATGGTATGAGGGTGCTCCCTGAAGGGAGAGGGAACCTCCTAGGTCTTTCATCCTGCGAGTATTTATCTCTCTCTTCTAGGTAGAATTCTTAGGGGAGGTCTCCATAGAATATTCATCAGCTTTCCAGGTGTGCACTTTTAGAGTCGTGGTCTCTGCTCATTGGTTGGTGCCAGAGCAGGGAGTCATTAGACAATGCAGCTGGTCCTGAGGCAGCCACAGCATCGCTGGTCTGGTTTTGCTGCTTTCCTGGGCCTGGAGCTGAAACACAACTGAGGCCAAGATGTTATCTGTAGGGAGTGAAAGTCAGGGAGTCTAAACCACCTGATTAGCAATATGCTGGGGGAGGAGAGTTACCCTGGGGAGAGGTCCTTGTCTTCCCAGTTGCTAGACACCCGGGCTTTCTGCCCTGGCGACCTTTTGTACCTGGTCCACTGTCCCTGCTCTGATCATGTCTATCTAACTGCCTGTTACACAAGGTCACATAACTGCTAGTGACAGCAGATACTACACTCCCACTTATCACACACCCAACCCAGTGCTCTGTCGTAAAAATGCATGAAGCACTGAAGTGATGGTTTCCCTAAGGAAAGTTTGTGTCTATCATAAATGAAAAAGAATGCCACATTATTTCTCATGAAACAGGAAAGCAGAATAATATTATTCGGTTCTAGCCAAATACTTGATGTCTACCAAAGGCTTGAGGCCGGGGGTTGCTCTATGTGAAATGGGGACATCATACATTAGCAGAGATGTTAAAGACATTTTAGCCCCAACCTGAGACTTTCTCCTAGATGCCATCAGGAGCATGGGCAGAGACTTGAAAGAGCACTAACTTTCTCTCTGTGTGAGTCAGTGTTATCTGGTACCACATCTGCATGCCATTCCAAACCTTCTGGCATGTATCCAATATTAGGGTAGCATGGTTTTATGTATAATTTATGTTTCAATCCAATGTCTTGGAATTAAAATGATGGGCAAACCACTCATGATGTGCAGGGAAGTTCAGGACAATGTGGTGTGGAGATAGTGATGGAGGAGAGTGGAATTAAGGAAGTCTGCTGGAACCCAGCAGGGACTTTCCACTTGTCTGAGACATTTGGGGAGCTCTAATCCTGGCCCCGTCCTGCAGAGGATGGCAGATCTTGGCAGCTGACACCACTGTGGTCTCCATCATTTCAGAATGTTAGTGTGTTGAAGGTCTCCCCACCAAGACAACTTTACAACCTTCTTCAGCCACTCCATTTTGTCCACAAGGAACTGAAATTAACATCAGAGGCTCAGGGAGAGTTTAAGGGAGTGTGGACAAATTAGATCATGTCTAGAAGAGAGAAACCTGAGAGCTTGAAGCCACCTTGTGGGGGGATAGTTTTCTGCTGGTCCCTTGCTTCCTTCCTTTGCATGCTGACTTTGTCTTCCTGGGCTCCTGACCTGACCCATGTGCCTGCTCCTGGGCTGAGCATCTGAAAGCACTGACTGGCAGACTGAGGGTACCAGGAGAGGCTGCCGGACTCACGGCGGCATATCCCACACCATGCGTTGCCTGGCTCCACGCCCTGCAGTGTCCTACCTGCCGGAGCCCCAAGGTAAAAAAAAAATGGGTAGAGGAATTTGGGGTTGAGAATGCTTCTTAATTTAGGGTTAGGTCTCAACTGATCTTGCTCAACTGATAAATAGACACACTTTGAACTGGGAGTGGGTAAAAGAGGGGGACCTTGTCCTGCTGTGGTTGTTGGAAGAAGTGAGGTGGTTGGCCATTTCCTTCCACTTGAGGGACAATCAGATCAGTCCAGATACCTGGAATGTGAGAGGGTTTTATCAGCCCTTGAAGGATCCTAGAGGGACCACTTTCAGAGGGTATGTTGTTAGCTCTCAGCATCGATGGCCTGGCTTGGCCAACCACAAGGTCCTCTATCTGCCAGGTAAACACTGCGGGATTCCCTTGAAGGACGGACCCCTGCCAGACGCCACCCCATCCTCGGGAAAGCACGAAAACCAAAGCCAGAGTCAGCCCCTTGGTATAGTTTTTAAACCTCAGCCAGCTGGCAATAGTCGGTCACCTGGACAGACGCTGCCCTGTCCCCAGTTTCCAATTGGTGTTTTGGGGGAGAAGTGGGAGACAGGGGACAGGTGGTGAGAGACAGCACAGTGCAGACAACTGGCACCAGCTCTGAAGTCAGAGTGTCAGGTTCGAATCCCAGCTGTACTGTTAGCTGGGTGCAATGTGACACCGAACAGGTCACCCACCCTCTCTGAGGCTGTTTTCCTGGGCTGTAAAATGGGATAAGGGGAAGTGCCTTATGACAGGATAAAGGGATTAAAGGGTCTAGCACAGTGCCTGGAACTGACCGTCATCACAGGAGCCTGATATCATTGGTGTTGCTATTGTTGTGTGGTAGGAAGGGATGGGACTCCTTTGCTCTGAAATGTATGGCTTTCTCTGAACTCCAGATTGATGACAAGTTTGCCAGCTCTGTGTGATGCAGCCAGAGCTTGTTGAGGAAGGTGTGTGTGTGTGTGTGTGTGTGTGTGTGTGTTAATTTTTATTTATTGATGAGAGAGAGAGAAACGTTGATTTGTTGTTCCGCTTATTTATGCATGCATTGGTTGATTCTTGTGCATGCCCTGACCAGGGATTGCACCTGAAACCTTGCCATATCAGGTCGACGCTCTAACCAACTGAGCCACTGGCCAGGGCTGTCGGGAGCGTTTTTGAGGGGGAGAGAGTGGTCACCTTGACCCACCCCCTCACTTTCAGATGAGGAAATCCAAGCCTGGGAAGGGAAGTGACCTCCCCAAGTTCTCACAGCAGGCGGGCAGCCGTCCAGGACCTCTGCAGGGGGAAGCCGGGAGTACAGCCGCAGGGGTGTGGTACTGGAAATGCCAGGTTGCGGGACCTTCACCAGTGAAGATCCCTGAGGAGTTTTCTCTTCCTCCCAAGGGCATCCGACTTCTCAGAAATAAATAGCTCAGGGAGCAGTCTCTGGATTGCATGGGAGGTTTGCCTCCTTCCCAGTAGTACAGAGCTGGAGAGAAGTCAAGGGGCCACACACGGCTGGGGATGAGCTCCCTGCAAGCCAGGGCTTGCTGGTCACCTGCCCGTGGACAGTCTGGCTTCCCTGCAGCGCGGGACTGGACATTTCCAAGGAGTGGGCGCTCTGGAAGTGCCCGACAGGGTAAGGGTGCTTCTGAAGTGCTTCTGAGAAACCACGCGGTAGACGAGCAAGGGGAGGCTCTGACTCCTATGTACTCCCCAGTTTGGCCCAAGCCCCACCGTGCAGAGGGAAAGTGAAAGAGGAAAAGAGCCGCTGCAGGGGGTGGAGACGGAGTGGCTAGGTAACTGGCCGTCCCAGACTCACGATAGCCCAGAGCTGCCGGAGGGACAGGCCACCGGCAGCGGCAGCGTGCGGTGTCCGGAAACAGCGGTAGGTGATCAGTCCCCTCTGCAGCCCCTAAAGTTGAATCCAGACTCAGAGACAGGGAGCTCCTTGCCATAGGTCACACAGCGAGGCTGGGAGTAGGGGGAGAGAATGTGAGGAATGTGAGCCTGGGAAACTCCTGGTTTCCAGCATCTATCTGCTGACGGGCTGGAGGCAGGGAACCTGCGCTGAGCTGCGGTGCCCAGGACGCTGGGGCCAGGGATGGTGGGGAAAGCGGGAAGCGGAGACTGTCTGCGGGGGGACTGGGACGCCAGGGAGAGTGCAGAGCAGAGACAGGTCGCGGCGCCAAACCCTGGGCGGACAGACGCTGCGCGTCCTAGCGTCTGTAGAGGTGCTCAGTGATGCACGGAGGAGACGCAAGCTCTTTCTCCGCGGGGACCTCGGACCAAGGCAGCTCTTCTCTGAGCCTCAGTTTCCCTGTTGGATCATAATTCTGCTCAGACTTTGGAGTCTGCGTACACGGTCCTCCTGGTGGGGTACGTGGCCCTCTTAGTAGGGTCCTTTGCTCAGGGAGGGCTATGGGGAGCCAGGACTTAAGCTAGCTGACTGAGAAATCCTCACCTCTTTATGGTGACATTGGGTGGCAGGGTCTTATCTGGAAAGCTTTTGACGATTGGTATCGATACCTCACTTTGGGGTCCTGCGCCAGGCCACCTAAAGAGAGAAATTAAGGGGCCCCTAGGAAGGGGGCCTAAGGCTCTGTAGGGTTCCAGAATGCTGGAATTGGGGCCACCTAGTCTAGCTCTGTCTGGGACCCTTAACACCGCAGTTCTCTGAGTCCCACAACCTCTCTCCACCTGACACAGGGGAGGGGACACGAGCCCAGAAGGTCACTGCGACCCACCTCCAATCACAGCCAGGAGTTCCTTACTTTGGCAGGAAGCCTTCCATCTGTACAGCGCCCCCTACCCCAACAAAATAAATACTTCTGGTCGATCAGAAGGTTAAGAAAATTGGTGCTTCTTATTCCAGGGGCTGGTGGAGCTGAAGGTGGAGAGGAGGAGACCCAGTAAATCATCCTCTTCCAAACCTCAAGCTGCCTTAGGCAAGAACCTGGTCTCCAGCATGCCAGGATGTGGAGTGGAAGGGTCCATAGAGATAACTGAGCCGGGGGTCCCAGGCTTCTCACACATGGGATCCCGGGAGGCTGTTTAATGTGCAGGTTCCAAGGTCCTGCCCGAAAACCCCATTGGCTAGGTCTAGGGTGGGGCTCCAAATGGCAGGTGAAACCATTTATCCCAGGTGATTCTTAAGTCAGGGGTCCAATGGTCATACACACATTGATTGAGAGGCACAGATGTGGTCCAACTCCTGTACTCTCTCCATGTTACAAAAACTCTGGGGACTTCCCTGGGAGGTTTTGTCAAAGGCCACAGAGCCAGATAGTTGGCAGAGTCAGTATTTGAACTGAGGGCTCAGGATCAGAAGGAAGGTTTTTCCAAAGACTTTGACACATATGTGGTGATTAGCTCAAGGACAGTTCTCAAAGAAGCGTTAATTGACCTGGTTCGCACAGGAAGGAAACTGGTGCTTTTCTGATTCCTTTTCATCCTTCTTCTCTGTGTTTGTGTATAGGGGTTTTAACAGCACTCTAAACACTGGACTGTACTCACTAAGGTTTCTTTTTAACAAACTGGTAGGGCAGCTGACAATATTTTGATAACATTGTTTTGTTTTCAATGACAAGTGATACTGGGCTTTTTTTTCAGGTGAAATAGTCATAGAATATTTTCTTTTTCTAAAATGATAACATATTGACCAATGTAAACATTTTAAATGCACAGTTTAGTGGCATTAAGAACATTCACACTGTTGTGCAACATTCACCACCATCCATCTTCAGAACATCTTTATCTTCCCCAACTTAAAGTCTGTCTCCATTAAACAATAGCTCGTTAGTCTCCTCCCCCCCCCCCCCCCCCGAGTCCCTGGCAACCACCATTCAACTTTCTGTTTCTAAGACCTTGGCCACTCTAGGTGCCTAAGATAAGTATAATCATGTATCTGTCCTTTAGAATCTGGCTTCTTTCACTTAGCATAATATCTTCAAGGTTCATCCATGTTGTAGCATGGGTCAGAACTTCATCCCTTTTTATGGCTGAGTAATATTCCAGTGAATGCATAGACCACATTTTGCTTATCCATTGATTTATCGATGGATACTTGAGTTGTTTCCATCATTTGTCTATTGTGAACAGTGCTCTTATGAATATTCATGTCTATGTCTGAGTCCTTGCATTCAGTTCTACAAAGTTTTCCTTTCAAATGAGTATATTTGTTTCTTTAAAAATTAATTTAAGGAAAATGCTAAGGTAAATTATAGAATAGGTGGTATGAAGATTTGACACAAAATTGTAAAGGAGGCAGCTGATTCGCTGAAGTTTGGGAGACACTGGATTAGTGGAAAGACCTTGTAGTTCTTGTAACAATCTAGGCTGTGGAGCTGAGGGCAGCCAGATCAAGGGCATAGCAGCTGAGGGACTTTTGAAAGGAAAAATATAAGACTCAAGGAAGTTTTCAGTGGTGGCAGAAATGGAGGGTCGGGAAAGTTCCCTTAGGAGAAAGAGAATTGTATCCTTCCTGGTGTTCAAGAAAAGCCATATAAGGTGAGAGTCGGTGTCCTCTTGGCAAGTGGAAAAGGAAACTCAGGCGTCCTTGGAAATAATACCTCTCTTAGTTCTCAGAATCACTAATGTGTGTGTGTGTGTGTGTGTGTGTGTCAAGAGGGACACACAAAGGGGATGCTCATTTAAAAATTCAGATTCCTGGGCCTCACCCCAGACCTACTGGATCAGAACTTAGTAGCGGTAAGGCCAGGCTGCTATGTGCTTAGCACCCTTTCCGGAGGTTTTGATTCATAGCCAAGCCTGCCAACGGCTGGGCTCAGTAGACAGATCCTGGCAGGCAGGGTCGGCCTGTGGTTCACCTCAGAGTCTCCTCCAGCAACCATCAGAGGGCCTAGTGCTGGCTTAGGTGCCATGTTAGGGTGAGCAAGGGATCAGGCCTGGAGCTGGGGGCCTGACTTGCTAGTATAGTTCCAGCATCTTTATTTCGTTTTCCCACCCCAGCACCTGGCTTAGGTTGTTGGACTCTTTTTCCAGGTCACTGACTGCAGCTAGAACTGTTGGGACACGCAGAGGGAAGGCACTGGACGGGGGAGGGGCCAGGCGAGCCAGAAGGGGGGTTGCATTCTGAACTAGCACTGAAGGCACCCCTCCGCCCCCTGGCTGCAGCTCTTCCAACTTGTCTTCTTCTTCATCCCAGGACCACCAGGCTCCCCACCCCCAGTCACTGTCCCATTTCCGGGCACATACATAAACCAAGGTGGCCTCATTTGAGTTCTAAGACTTCCCAAGTTACGATGAGGTGGATTCCTTCAATGGGGGTCCAGAAAGATGGGTAGATTACCTGAGCTTTCAGAGGTGGTCTCTGTGGGGATTTTTGTGGGGTTCTTTATGATTTCCAGACTCCAGTTGGGAAAGGCCAGAGCCCGGTTGTCTCGAGTGGGGCTCCCTGGGAAGCAAACTAGGAGATGGAGATTTGCACCTGGGAGGCTTATTGGAGAGAGGTCGCGGTTGGTGGCGGACACCAGAGGGGAAAGGCAGGAAGCAGGATGGGCAGAGGGAGGAGTTGGGGTGTGATACAGTCACAACAGAGGTCTCAGCCAATCCCGTGGGGAGTGCTGACGCTGGGGCGGACTACAGTGTTATCTTGCATTGAGGCACCTGGACCAGACCTTTGCACTCCACCGCCACCAACCCTGACACAGGGGCTATCCCTAGAGAAGGGTGTGACTTCGGGCTATTTTGAGAGAGCTTGAGCTGTGAGCTTGAGCCACTTGCCCTCCAGCAGCTGGTGCCAACGGGGCTGATCTGAGCAGCACACCACAGCATCTACCGCCCAAGTGGAAATTGTCAGGTCAGAGAGTATCTGCAGGCCAAGGCCTAAATGGTCACCTGGAGCTGTGTTTTTAACTGGACTTTGGGCAGCCCCTTTTGGACAGGGGAGGTTCAGGGCCCCCCATCCCCTTGAATCAAACAGCTCCACCATCACCTGTTCTGAGATTTGGGCTCCATTCAATTTCACTGAGAAGCCACTGTTCTAGAGTGACATTCTTATTTAACAGATGAGGGCACTGGAGACCGGAGAGGAAAAGCGGCCCACCTAAGGTCACACAGCTGTCAGAGGCAGAGCAGAGCCCAGCTCTCAGGTCTCATGTGTCCCTGTGTCTGTCCCTTTCTACCAGTCTGTTGTAAACTCAACTGTGTCCATGGCAGTGCCGGTCCCCTCTCTCCGCCCTCCCTCCAACTGCAGGGCCTGGAGCCAAGCATGTTTCTATTTTTTGCTTTCCTGCTCTGAGGCCCCTTTGTCCTGGCACAGGTTGGGCCCAGAGCAGAGGGGCTGGGGAGCTGTGATGGAAATGCCAAGATACTTGAGGGTGCAGGAACTGGGGGAGGCGAGGTGGAACAGCAGGCTGGACCCACTGGGATCCAATGCCCATGCCCCACAGTTCCCAGACAGCTTATCTCTCAACCTTTCAGTCCAAGCTGGCACTAGAGCTGGAAAGACACACTCACCACCCTAGATGCCACAACTCCATGCATCTTGCTTCTCCCCTTTGTGGAATTGGTCAGAGTGGGTGTGCAGGGCCCGTCTCCTCCAAGCCCTTCTGTCGAAAAAGGCCCTTCTATATATCTCAATTCCATTATGGGGCAGAACGGAATTTAATCCTGCCTCTTTCTGCCCCAATCATCCATCCATTCCAAGCCATCATCTTTTCAGCAGGTCGGAGATAGAAGGGATCTAGGAGGGCCTCCAGGACAAGGGTCGCAAACCCAAATGCCTGAGGGGCCATAATAGTGCAAACTGGGGTCAGGCAGAAGGCAATAGGGAGTAGTGGGAACTTTGGTAACAATCGTGTACTCTATATGGAGACATTGTGAGGGTAATTAAGACACACATATACACACTCTTGAGAAATAAAACACCTAGGCCTATGGGCCTGACTCAACCCTCATTTGTCAGTCTATACTCCAAGCCAAGCCCCCATGGCCCAGATGACGAGCTCGTGGTTAGAATCGAGTACCAAAGCTAACCAAGAGCAGTATTTCTAGACTTCTCCTGACATGAAGCTTGTCTGGTCTGCAGCCCCCATTGCATGCTCACACGCATGTGCACACACGGGCATGCACACACATCTTCTGATCTCCCTGCCTGGAAGAGAAGAGACTAGAACCTCTAGCTACTTCTAACCCCATAAGCCCCTCAGTGTTGTCACATACCTCAGTTTCCCTGTCTCTTGTGACTCCCTCAAGTCCCTCCAGGAAGTGGAAGTCTTGAGGGAGACCAGCAGTTTCTCCAAGTCCTCCCTGTGTCATTTTCCGGGGACGCCCATGCTGGGTTTTCTCTCTGAAGATGGCCCCTGCCTTCCCCTGTCCGTCTCCAAGTTCTGAATAGTCTCCTGCCCTAGAACTGAGGGCTCTTGGGCCCAGATTGCCCCCTCCTGGGATGGCCTGGAATGGGCAGGGAACATCTGGCCCTTGGTCTGTATAATACCTGCAAAATCAGTACCAGCTAACATCACACGTCTCACCAAATTAGCCTGACCAAATATAGCAGGCTAATTTTTAGATTGATAATTATGTATGGCCCATGAATAATTTTATAAATATCCAAATGGCCCTTGGTAGAAAAAGGTTCCCCACCCCTGGTACAGGGATGCAAGAGCACAGGTGTTCCTATTCGAGCATCTCCAGAGGTAGGCTCTGTCGGGCCCTGTGGGGGAGCTGCAGAGACACCCCACCCCATGAAGCTTCCATCATATTTGTTTCTGCTTGGTTTTCAGTAACCTTCAGGAGCCTTTCAACCTTTTAACTGCACTCCTCACTTCATAGTGCTCTGTGATCTTTGGTCAACACCAGGCAACTCTCAATTTTTTTTCCCTTTCTAGTACCCATTCTAACATATTCAAGGTGTATCCTTTTGTTTGTATGCTTTTTTTCTTAAATGTATTGGGATGACATTGGTTAATAACATTATATAAATTTCAAGTGTATAATTCTATATGCATCACTATATACTACATTGTAATATACCACCCAAAGTCTAGTCTCCTCCCATTACCATATACTTGGTCCCCTTTACCCTCTTCTTACTCTTTGTATGTGTTCTTGTAAAATACGTGTTGCTCTTTTGTGTGCATGTTGTCAGTCTGCACATCTAGAATCGGGCTATCAGAGTTCACTCTGTTTTTTTTACTTTTTTAGCTCTGTACTGGGTTGGTAAGATCCACCTGTGTTGCTCTGTGTGCATTTGGTCCACTGCTTCTAATCACTGCACCATCCTCCATGGATTGTAGTAGCTACTTTTCCCTGTCCCTCCCCCAGAATGGACACCCAGGTGGCCTCCCACTCCCTATCACCATAAATAGCACAGAGGTGAGTATCCTCAGAGATGTGTGTCCTTGTAGAGTTGTGGGGACATTTCTTTGAGAGGTATATACCCAAGAACTGAATTGCTGGGTTGTAGGACCTGTGCATCCTTAGGTGTGCTAAGTGGTGCCAGGTTCTTTGCTGGGGTGGTCACATCAGCCCACTCCCACAAACCCATTCAAAAGCATCGCCCAGCTTTCCAAACTTTGCCAGTTGTACAGTGTCAGATGACACCTTGCTGTTTTTATTTTGGAGCTTACCTCTTGGTAGTACATCCTGGATCTGTCACTTTAGGTGAGTCACAGCAAACAGATGAGGTAGACACTCTGCCAACCAAGCACAGTAGTATGTACGACCCAGAGAGGCTGAGTAACTCATGTGAATGCACACAGTTAATATGCAACTGGGGATTGAACCCAGAGTTCACCTTCTTAACCACTGTACCATGGTGGTTATATTTTGTCTTTCTTCTAAGCTTCTTGGTAGTGTATGAAACCTCTTCAGGGCCCCTGGAGATCAGAGCCAGTGATTTTCTCGTAGGAGATGCTCAGTAAATCATTGTATTACAGATGTGGAGAAAAAACGTGCAAGAGGTTTCTTAGAGTTTATCTGGTGACTACAGGGTGCAAGAAGAAAAGAGGAAGTTACTTTAACTATGAACTTCACAGAGATGTTGATTAGGATATGTTTTTGGTAGATAAGTAGCTCTGGGTTCCTGCTATGATCTGACTTGTCATATGCTGGAAGCAGCTTGTCATTAATTTTGGGGGGAAGGGTGGTGTTAGGAGGTCTTGGGGGAAATAGAAAGTGGGAGGAGGCTGGCAGGCAAGAAATCTAGAATCCCAAAGTGCCTTAGCTGTGTGGACTCCCACACCCAGTTGGTGAAAATCAGGCTCAGAGGGTTAAAGAAATGTACTCAAGCCCTGGCCAGTTTCGCTCAGTGGTTAGAGCATCACCTGCGGACCAGCGAGACCCAGGTTCAGTTCCTGCTAAGGGCACGTACCTCAGTTGTGACTGTCTCCGGCCAGGTTGGTGTTGTGTGAGTGGCAGCCAGTCGATGTGGCTCTCTCACATCAATGTTTCTCCCTCTCTCTCTCTCTCTCTTCCTCCCTCTCTCCCTCCTGCTCTATCTGAAGATAAATGCAAAAATGTCCTCAGGTAAGGATAAAAAAAAAAAAAAGTAATGTACTCAAGACCCCCACCCCATGTCTCTAGACACACAGTTCAGAGATTTCACGTCCCGTCCTCAGGAGGAGAAGTTCATAGTCAAGAAGTAGGAGAGTATCCCTTCTTGCACTCTTGCATCGCAGTGCAGAGCAGTGCTGAAGGTTTTGGGGGACAGCAGAAGAGTCTCTTTCTCCATCTCAATACCTCCTCGGACCCTCAAAGATACATGCCCTCTTCCTGGGAAGAAAGCATCTAATAAACTGAGCCTAACTTTATTGTCATCATCTGTAAAATTAATGTAATAATACCAATCCCCCAGAGTTGCTGTGACTATTGGAACAAGAATCTCCCGTCAGAGACAAGATGTTATGCTGGCACAAGAAGAGCTGCAGAAACTAAAGATCAGGATGCTGAGGTCTGGCTGAGAGCATTCTGGTTACACTTGATTTCCTTCAGGGGAGAGAGAAATGAATTTTTATTTCAGAAACAATTTTTGCGCACACGCTCTTTCAAAACATATGGTGTAGTATGACATGGGGATGGAAATGAACCCCAGAAGGGACTGTGGTGGCAAAAGGATTAGGAACTTTGTTCTCAAGTTTGATGTGGAAGGTGTGGCCCAGGGGGAAAGGGTTGGTTCAAAGAGGACCTTCTAAAAATACTGCCCATTTACCAAAACACAATGATTTACAGCTACTCCTCATCTTGAAACCCACACCCTCCTTCACTGGGTGAGGTCACCTCCCCCAGGGGACCTAGGGGCCCCAAGCGACTAGAAGAAGCTGAGACTTTGGAGCTAGGCAGTTGGTTCCGATCCCAGCTCCCTACTCTTCTCTCTGAGCCTGATTGTTCATCTGAGAAGTGGTGATACAAATATATAGCTAATGTGTGAGTTAGATAAAATGGGGTCATGTTTATATATCGTGTCATTTGGTGCCTGGCACTCAGAATGCACCTGTGAGTTCTAGTTATACATCCTTCCTGTTGATGGAGGAAGTGAGGCGGACAGTGTCCTGCCTTCCCCGGGATCCTGGCCTCTTTGATCTGCCCTGTGCTGGGCAGCTGAAGAGGGCTCTCTCCTCTGCAGCGTGGTGACCAAGGCCGTCCCTGCCTTCAGTCCCTCTGGAATTACAGGTAGGAAAAAGAGTTCTGTTGAGGGGCCTTTGAGTACTATCCTAAGCATCCAGAGACACAGGCAGCATGGTTGTGGGAACACTGGAGAGGAGATGGGCTAGGCTTGGCATGTAGATCTTGGCATGAATGGGAGGCCCTGTGGCCTTGCAGGGAGAGCTAGACTGAGAGCTTAGACTCTTGGGTCTACGTACCAGCTCTGAGACTTCCCAACATAATGGGGTTTCTTTAACTGTGGGCCTCCTGTGGGCCTGGTGCATCACACAGAGCCCCTCTTGGCCTTTTGATGGTCCCACGAGGTAGGGTTCATTATCCCCATGTAGTGGTGGGAAAATAGATACTCAGTTAAGTCATTTGCCTAAAGCCTCCCAGCCGGAATTCAAACTCAAGCTCTCGAACCAGGTGACCTTGGATAAGCGTTTGAGTATCCTCCTCTGTCTAGTATGCATAATACTCCATCCTGCCTTCTCCCGAGGCTCCTTGGGAGCTCAGGTGGGTGCATGAGGGTGGAGGCAGGAGTGTATTGTGAGTTGAAAATCCCTGTCAACTTGAGAGGTCGTGTGCAAGGTGCAGGGTTCATTTTGGGGAAGGGAGGTGTCACGGTGCATGTTGGAGGTGTCTGAGAGCAGATTTCTTCCTGGCCAGGTTGAGCCAATGACACAGAACTCAGGCCCTGAGGTGCCTTCTCTCAGATACTTTCTCAGTGGTGGTGATGGGTGGGGTGGGGGTGGAGGGAATCAGACCTCCCAGATGGCACTGCCGATTGTCAGGCTTTCTTGTTCCTATGGGGTCTGTGAAGCCTCATGCAAAACAACAGAAATTTTGGCTTGACAATGTGATGAATCAGGCAGGAGTGAAAGAGAAATTGTCCCTTAGTCAACCTCAGAGGTAAGAGGTAAATTATAATAAAATACTACTACTACTACTACTACTACTACTACTACTACTACCACCACCTACTACTACTACTGCTACTGACCATCACCCATACTGCACTCATCATGAATCTGTTGGATGCTGTTTTAAGCTTCCATTCATTATGTGCTTACTAAGCACCAGTCACCTTCCTAAGGTCTCTACATGAATTAGCTTACCTAACCCTTATTATATTCCACGTTTTATATGTGACAAAACTGATGCTCCAGAAGGTTTAGAAAATGAACCTGGCCATGTTGCAGTGGGTTGGTAGGTAGGAGTGTTTTCAGAGTCAGGCAATTTGACTCCAAAACTCATGTGAATTGCCTTCTTCCTCTCTGTCAGTGTGTTTTCCTGGTGTTTGACCACACTTGGCAATATTGCCCAAAGTTTGAAGCTGAGCCTGTTGATGATAAGTGAGACTGGGCTATACTTTTTTAGCCCTCCCCCACTGAACCTCCTGCCAGTATGCATCTGTAAAAGAAGCTGGTTCCTCTTCTTGGGCCTAGACAATGTGGGGTTCATCTGAATGGAAATATTGTGATTGGCCAGAAAGAGCAGTAGGCTGGGAGTCTTGTACCAGGGAATCAGGTGCAGGCGTGGCCACTGGCAGGCTGCAGGGCCATGTGCAAGGCTCACCCCCTCTCAGGGCCTCAAGTTCTCTGAGGAATGAAGGAGGCTGCGGGTCCCTGGCAGCCCTGATACCCTGTGAGAAAACAGAGATTGAGTACCTTGACCAACGTCATCCAACTCATTCCTGAAATTGCTAGGGTCAGTCCTGAGCTGTGGTCACCAAATCTCGCTGCCTGGAAGAAGAGGCAGATGGCTGGCTACAAGGTAGACTCTCAACAAATAGCACAGACTGAATGTGGGAGGCAGGCAATGGGCGAGATCTGGGGCAGGGAAATCTTTTCTCCTCATCCTGGAGAGAACAGTGGACTGCTTGACCAGCCCTCAGCGCCCCTGTTGGGAGAGATGCAGCTCCTCTTCCTCCCCCAGCTCCCAGCCAGGCCCCACTCCAGGAAAAGGATGGCAGCTCTGTCTTTCAGTTTCGCTTCCTCCAGTCATGGCTGGCTGGGCCTTTGATGCAAGCCTGGCGTGTGGGTTCCTGAAACCACCGCCTAACCCATTATAAACAGCTCTAGCCAGGGCCCGATGTTGTCTCGAGAGTCCATTCTCCGTGACAGCTGGTCTGTGTTGAGACTCTCCATAGGTGGTGAGAGTTGCTGATGAGTGAAAGGAAAAGAAGCAGCTGGAAGGTGGTGAGTCCTGTGTATTTTCTCACGACCTTACCCTCCCACTGCCCTTCCCCGCTTCAACTCCATTTTCTCCTGGGTCAGGCAGGGGCACTCACAAGGCTCTCTCACATCCCCTGGCCTTCAAGGCCAGCTCTTCTCTCACCTCCTCCAAGAAGCTCCCTCTGATTCCTTCCAACGTGTATCCGTGTCCCATGTGCATTGAAGGGTGATCCCTGAAACCCCTGATATCCCCATCAAATCCCTAGAACCTGTGGATGTGACCTTATTTTGGAAAAGGACCTTTGCAGACAGAACTAGGTTAAGAATATTGAAATGAGATTATCCTGGATTGTCCATGTGGGCCCTACATCCAATGGCAAGTGTCCTTATAAGAAAAAGGCAGAAAATTTGAGACAAAAAGAGGTGATGTGACCACAGAGGCAGAGATTATAGTGGCTTGGCCACAAGAGCACATGTTAGACAGAGAATGCCATCAGTTCCCAGAAACTGGAAGAGGCAAGGAAGGATCCTCCCACCCACACCCCCGCTCCGAGCCTCCAGAGGGACCATGGCCCTATCAGCATCTTGATTTTGGACTTCCGGCTTCCAGAACTGGGAGAGAATAAGGCTGTATTGTTTTAAGATGCTCGGTTTGTGGCACTTTGTTGCAGTAGCCTAGGAAATGAACACACCATGGAATTGTAGAATACCTGAACTAGGGAGCAGGTTGGGGTCTGGGAGCCACACAGATGAGGCTTCAAATTGGGTTTAGCCAGCAAGAGCTAGCCTACCTTCCAGGGTTAGTGTTTCATTTTGCTTTAAAAACTTTATTGGTATAAAATTCACACATCATAAAATTCACCCATTTAAAGTGTACAATCTAAAGGTATTTTTAGTTTATGCATACAGTTGTGCAACCCTCCCCACAGTCAACTTTAGAACATTTTTTATCATCCTCCCCAAAAGAAACCCTGTATCATTAGCACTTGTTCACCATTTTACACACACACACACACACACACACACACACACACACACACACGACCCTTCCCCAACCCTAGCCAACCACTAACCTACTATCTGTCTTTAAATATTTGCCTATTCTGCATATTTCATATAGATGGGATCATACAGTATGTGGCCCTTTGAGTCTGGCTTCTTTCACTTAGCATAATTGTTTTCTAGTTTCGCACATGGTATAGCATGTATTGATACTTTGTTTCTTTTATGGCTGAATCATTGTATGGATTTACTGCATCCTGTTTATCCATTCATCTACTGATGGACATTTAAGTTGTTTCTGTATTTTGGCTGTTATGAATTATGCATTTATACACTTATGCTTTGTATACAAGTTTTTGTGTTGACATGTCTAAGGTTGTCTTGAAGATTAAATGAAGTAGTATCTAAGATATTTGATATGTTCATTAACAAATAATAATGAAGAAAGTTACAGAGAATCTTCCCCAACTCCTTCAATGTATAAATTAGGAAACTGAGGCACAGAGAGGAGCAGAGAATTGCTCAAGGTCACCCACAGCAGTAAAGCATAACTGTTGAATGCAGGCCCTTTAGTCAGACTGCCCAGAACCAAATCCTGGTTCCGCTTGAATTTGGGTTACTTTATGTAAGTCACTTCATCTCTCTGAGACTTAGTTTACTCATGTGTAAAATGAGTACCTGCATCATAGTGCCCGAATCATATGATTGTTGAGGTGAGTATCTAATCTACATGTCTGGCACATAGTAGGTGCTCTCTCAGTCTTAGCTGTCATCATTTATGGCAGTGCAAGATGTGGAACTCAGGTTTCCTGGCTCACAAGTGTAAGATGTCTTTTTTCTACACTTCTCCAGTTCCCTCTCCTGTATCATGGGCATCTTCCCAGTGTAATCGGAAGTGTCTTGGAGGAAGAAAATATGGCTTCCTCTTCCCACTGCCCTGAGCATGTAAGAGGTGCTGAATGATCTCTTTTGCTCACTTTCTTTGGCTACCCCAACCCTGGCTTTTGCCAAGTGACTCAGCTGGGAACTATGTTAATTCTCTGCATCTTTTCAACATCCCATGAGGTGACCACGTGTGTCTCCCTTCCAGGCAGTGGACAGTGTGCTACCATGGAGTTGGGGCCTCTGGAAGGTGGGTACCTGGAGCTTCTCAACAGCAGTGCCGACCCTTTGCAGCTCTACCACCTCTATGACCAGATGGACCTGGATGGAGACGAAGAGACTGAGCTCTGCTCTGGTGAGTTTTCCCTGCGCCGCCCTCCCAATCTCCTCCCTACCCCTCAGCCTGCAGTGCAGACCGGCAGCAACCAGTGTTAAGTGCTGGCCAATGAGCTCCGGTCAGCACCGCGGACAGCTTCCATCCCTGCAAGAGGCTCTCTATGGGGATGTTTCCCAGCCCAGCCCGCTCACCTCTCCCGACTTCCCCACCAGCCCTCTGCCTAGATCTTTCCTGCTTCGTTCAAGGGCTTTTTCCCACAGAACCTGACACAGACACCATCAACTGCGAACAGTTCAGCAGGCTGTTGTGTGACATAGAAGGGGACGAAGAGACCAGAGAGGCTTATGCCAATATCGGTGAGAAAGTACTCTGAGCCCAGAAAAAGGGCAATTAAGGGGAAAGGTTCTTTTTTCTTTTTTCTTAATCTCACCCATTCACTATGAGCCACAGCAGGCCCCTCTCTCAGAAACCAGGGCAAGGGGGATGTGGATGAGGGCTAAAAGAACAGAGACTTTAGGGAAACTCCAAGAAGATAGAGAATAGTGAGGGAAATAGATCGCTCCACTAATGACCCACCAGCAAACAAAATCTCCCTTTTACATCCTTTGCCTCCATTACTATATCTTTTTCTAATTCTTGTTCTTTCCTTCCTTTCCTTAAAGCCCATGCTATACATCCCTCCCTCTCTTTCTCCCCAACTCCTAAGCCAAACTACTCTAGTATTTGCCCTTGCTTTCTAATTGCCAGATGTATTGCATCCTTACAACAAAAGAAGTAGATTATTAGTATCTCCACTTTACAGATAATAAAATTGAAGTTCAGGGGTGAAGCAATCTACCTGAGGCTGCCTTAGAGATAGTAGTGTGCAGGTCTGAAATTCTGACTTCTGTCTTCTCATTTCAAAGTCTTGTTCTTAACCATAAAGAAGGAAGTATCTGGGGTTGGAAGGTTTGCTAAGGCATGAGCTGAGAGGCTGGATTGCAGCTTGAAAAAGAGCTACATACAGCTTTCAGATAAAAGCAGAGCTCTTTGGAGAGAGGTATCTGCTCTGTTGTTTTGGGGTTGGGGTGGGGTAGAGAATTCTTCCTCACCAGAGTCACCACTATCTCATCCAGAGACTTTGTTGAATTAGAAAAAGATGCCCCTTCTTCTGAAGGATGCAGCCCTCACCAGGAAGTGACAGCTTAGCTATTAAGGTGCAAGGTGAGCCCTGGCTGGTGTAGCTCTGTTGGAGCATCCTCCTGTACACCAAAAGGTGGTGTTTGATTCCCAGTCAGGGTACATACCTAGGTTGCGAGTTTGATCTCTGATCAGGGTGCACAAGGGAGGCACCAACTGATCGATCTCTCTCTCTCTCCCTTCCTCTTTTTAAAATCAATAAGAAAAAGTTTAAAGTACAGGCTGAATTCCCTGCCTCCATTTGCCCTCTCAGTTGAGCACCCTTGTACACTGAACAACCACACAACTTTTCTTAGTTGCCCTTTTCCTGCACCCCAAGAAGCACATGACTCAGGAGGTCCGTGCTCAGCACAAATGTGGCCAGTCTTTCCCCAGGGTACAGTTAATCCATCATCACGCCAGGGCAGAAAATGAAGAGGCGTCTCAAAATTACAGAACCGAGAGCCTGCCTGCTTCCTTTCCTTCCTGGGAATTTACTTGTGGGAAGCAGAAGTGTTTGGGGCTGAGGGCAATCAGCACTTCCTCACAGCTGGAGGCTGTAATAAAGGATTTAGGCATTGTTTAGGATTTGGGAGGTTTTTCCCATAGGGGCGTTTACACAGGAAATGGAGCTGCCTGAGTTCCTCAAGACTGTGGGTTTTCTCTGTACTCCTAGAAAGCCTCACCCTGCCTGGGCACACAGTCATTGGAGACATTCTGAAATATTATGTGGGCTTCCATCTGTGTAAAACATGGGAATAGTACTCACACCTGCCCCATGGGACAGCTGTGAGGATTGAATACATGTCTGTGTGTACAATAGTTAGAAGAGGAATTTGCAAAGAGTACACATTCAGTAAGTGTTAGGCATCACCCCACCACTACAGTCATCACCACCATCATTATCATCACCCTCATTTTTTTTTTTTACTTTTAAAAAAATATGTTTTTATTGGTTTTTTAGAGAGAGAGGAAGGGAGAAAACAGTAAAAACATTAATTTGAGAGAGCTACATCAGCGGGCTGCCTCCTGCACTCCCCCTACTGGGGATCGAGCCCGAAACCTAGGCATATGCCCTGACTGGGAATCAAACTGGGACCTCTCGGTCCATGGGATGATGCTCAATCCACTGAGCCACACCAGCTGGGCGTCATCCTCATTATTATTGTTGCCCTCACTCCATTCCTCAGCTCAGAAGCCTTTTATGGCTTTCCAGTGTCTATAAGTCAAGTCCCAACTTTCTCCAACATGAAACTTCTACTGCAAACACCTGTCTCTCAGTTTCCCACATGTACCCCAAACACCTTCTCTTGCTCTGTCTCCACTATCCACAAAGCCCTCCACTCTTGACCTCTCAGACGCTGCCCATATTTCAAGGCCTGGCTCCAGGATCCCTTCCTCTGGGAAGTGCTCCCTGGCTGCCCCATCCCACTCTCTCCTCTGACCTCCTGCCATGATCATGGTCTTCCCATTGGTGCCAAATCATGTCCTACTTCATATAATTAGCCACTGTTTATTGAGTGCTTAGTGTGTACTGACTACTGTGTTGGATGCTTTCAATGTAGCGCCTCCAATCCTCACCATCCATCCCTGGGTTGTAGGCACCATTTATTCTCATTACACAGATGATGAAATGGGGGCTGAGAGAGGTTAAGTAACTGGCTCATGGTCACATAACTTGTAGGGCTAGTGGGGGATAGAGTTGGAATTTAAACTCAAGCCCCCCTGACAACTCATCCACGTTGCACTGCACTACTTTATAGCAATAGATAAGTGTTTATGGGTACAGACCCCACCCCTTCAATTAGATTAAGAGCCCATGAAGGTTCAGTGTTTTTTTGTGAATCTGATCACTCAGCAAACATTATTGAGAACTCGCTGATTGCACTTTTCTTTGTCTGGGCAGCGGAACTGGACCAGTACGTGTTCCAGGACTCCCAGTTCGAGGGCCTGAGCAAAGACATTTTCAGTAAGTTGGGGGCTCTTGGCTCCTTGTTCCTTGGGGAGCACTGTAATAGCTGAAGGCCACCCTTTGACAGGTGGTCAGATCCCTTCCCAACATAGAAACAACACAGGTTCACCTGGGGCGTCCATTGACTGTGCATGTTGGTGTCCTTGGTTTTTCTCCAAAGTCGAGCACATAGGATTAGAAGAAATGATCAGCGAGACTGTGGAGGTGCTGGAGGAAGCAGGACAAAAATGTCAAAAAAGACGTGAGTGAGCCCCTCCCTGATCCTACCCAGCCTTGCTTGACTCCTGGCCCTGCTTGGCTCCAAAGCCTGCTGTGGCTCCCAGTTGCTTCCCTTATTAACTCCTGTCTAGTCTGCCTGGGTTTGGGTTTCCCAACTGCCTCTTCTCACACCACTGCTCCCTGGTGACCCAGGGAGGAAGCCAGCAGCCCAGGCAGACTGCTACTCTCCTGGTGGGTCTCTATCACTGGCCGTACTGACTGCCATTTCCTAAGGACTTTCCCTTTTGTCCTTAGTTATCACTCCTGTATTTGAGGGAGGTCTCTTCAAGCACAGGTTTTGAAGTCAGCAGGTACTGGGTTTTAATCCTGGATCTGCTTTTTATGCTCTCTGTGACTGTGGCAAGTACCCGCAACTTTTTGAGCTTCCTACTGTTTTCCTGCCTCCTCAATCTGTCCTCGCCTGGGAGCCAACACAAGCTATTAAATACAAATCAGATCATTTTGCTTCCCTGTGAACCTTCCAATGGCTACAAAATACATAGCACAAGGCCTGCATGATCCAGCCCTTTCCACCACTCCAATATCCCCATAAGCCGCTGTGCTCCAGCCACACCGACTTCTTTCCATTCCTATAACCCTCCACTCTTTCTAGCCTCAGGGCCCCCACAGTGAGGACAGGGACCTTGTCTTTCTCACTCATCATACATCCTCAGCATCTAGCACAGTGCCTGACATACAACAGTTTCTCAATAAATATCGATTGAATGAAAATGTCTGTAAAGTGGGCATAACAGTTAATCAAGTGCGTACTATGTACCAGATCATGTGTGAGTCCTGTATCAATTTCTTTATTTTCAAAGAGTTTTCCTCAGTTTATTTCCCTGTTTCCCTCCCTGAAGGCCACCTTTGTTGTTAAGTTTCCTTTTTCTTAGAAATGTTATTTATCTATATGCCAAATCTTTTTTATTTTTTTTAATTTTCTATACAAATGACCAAATTTTTATTATACTGTTCTCTCCTGGCTTTCTTCATTTGACATGTCTGGGAGGTCATTTCTGTATTATTGATGAAAAATGGTCCTGCCTCCAGGGTACCCTTCCTTCCTTCCTTCCTTCCTTCCTTCCTTCCTTCCTTCCTTCCTTCCTTCCTTCCTTCCTTCCCTCCTTCCTTCCTTCCTTCCTTCTCCTTTCTTCCTTCCTTCCTTCCTTCCTTCCTTCCTTCCTTCCTTCCTTCCTTCCTTCCTTCCTTCTCCTTCCTTCCTTCCTTCCTTCCTTCCTTCCTTCTCCTTCCTTCCTTCTCCTTCCATCCTTCTCCTTCCTTCCTTCCTTCTTCCTTCCTTCCTTCCTTCCTTCCTTCCTTCCTTCCTTCCTTCCTTCTCCTCCTTCCTTCCTTCTCCTTCCTTCCTTCCTTCCTTCCTTCCTTCCTTCCTTCCTTCCTTCCTTCCTCCCTCCCTCCCTCCCTCCCTCCCTCCCTCCCTCCCTTCCTTTCTTCTTTCCATCTTTGCTCTCTCTCTCTTTCTTGTTTACATTTAATAAAAATTTTGTTCAATATTTTACTGTGAAAAGTTTCCACAGACCATAAAGATGGAAAAATTACTCCAAACAACCACATACCTACCACTTACATTCTACAATTCATGTTTGGCTCTATTCGCCGTAACGCGTCTCTATCCATCTGCCCATCCGCCTATCCATCCACCCTTTCATTCGTGTTATATTTGGAACATTTAAAAGTAAATTGCAGACACCAGTACACTTCCCCATACATCTCAGCATCTTTGTTCATTTGTAGGGCTGCATGAGTATTTCGTTGGTGGATGAGCCATGATTTGTTTACCCCTTGCTAAGCGACACAGTGTTCTTTCTTTACTGCTGTGCAAAGTGGTACTCACTCACTGATTTTCAATGTACTCCTGCGGTGAGGTGGAAATCACACCTCCCCACACCCCACTTCACAGATGAGAAACCCCAGGCTCAGAGAGGCTGTGTTGCAAAGACACACAAGAAGGGATCAAAAGCATGTTGTTGTTTTTTTACTATTATTTTTAAAAACTCTAACTCATCTAGATTGTTCCCTCTGTGTTTCTGCTACTTCTAGCGCCTCCCTGCCCTGCGAGCTTTGAGGTGGGGTTTGGTCACAAGCAGACAGGCAAGGGAGGGGGGCAGGAATGGTCAGGGCAAGAGAATGGGACCCCAAAGGCCACATCCCAGCCATTTAAGGCAAAGCTATTTGGCCTGCTGGGGTCCAGGAGCCCCTCCTGGCTTGGACCGCCCCTTCCCTGGGGCTGCTGACACGGTCTTCTCTCTGCAGCCTTCCCAGAGGAGCTGCCTGTGGACCTGAAGCACAGGAAGCTGGGTGAGCAGGGCTGGTGGGCCCAAGGAGATTGCGAGGCAGGAAAGCCAGGGCCTCCTCAGCTGTGCCTATAAACTGGCATTTGAAAGCCAAGGATCAGAGAGGTGAAGCCACTTGTTCAAGATCACACAGCTAGTGAGAAGAGGAGCTGGGATTGAAACCAAGATTCTGATTTCATAGTTTGTACAGTTCAAGGGCTGCTGGGAGACTCAGCTTCTCCTACAAAGCCTCTTTTCTGATATGCCCTCTTCTTTATGCGGAGTCAGAGCCGAGACCCTGTCTCCCCACCCCCATCTTGTTCTACTGCCCAGTGCCTTCTCCTTGCAGAGTGCAGCATCTGGGGTCAGCTGGTCACCCAGTGCCCTCTTGCCCCCCATGACTCAGTGATCCTCTTCCTCCTAGCTCACCATCTTCTCCCCCCAGATGCTTCCTCTGTTTCTTCCCCTCCACTCCCCTCTCCTCTCACCCAGTTGTTATTGCAAAGACCAGCCCCTGAGTGGGTAACAGACTGCAGAATGAAAGGCTCCTCGTCTGATGGAGAAAGCCTCACCCCTGACCTTAGAGAGTTCCAATCTGATGGGGGAGGTAGGGGCTTTGCCTGTGAAGATCCCAGAACAACAGGGAAGTAGTCCCTGTCTTTAGGGAACTCCCAATCCAGTGGGGGAAGCAAGTCTCTACCCTCTTAGAGCTCCTCTCTCTCTTAAAAAAAAAAAAAAAGAAAAGAAAAAAAAAATATATGTTTTTAGTGATTTTTTTAGAGAGAAAGGGAGAGAGAGAAAAAAGCATTGACATGATCGGCTGCCTCCTGCACGCCCCCTACTGGGGATCGAGCCTGTATCCTGGGCATGTGCCCTGACCAAGAATCGAACCCAGACCTCTCATTCCATGGGATGGCGCTCAATCCACTGACCCACACTGGCCAAGCTTAGATCTCCTCTTAAACAGAGGAGAAAAACACCTGCCCCAGTCTGATGGGGATACAACCCCTCTTTTCTGTGGGAACTGTTGGGACTCCTTAGGGTCCACCGAGGGACCCTGTGACTGGCTGTAGAAGGTGGTGGGGACCTGGGCCAACAGACTGTTTATAGGTCTGCCTTGCCTTAGTGGCCTGGTGGGGTCATCACTAGGTGTCTGTCTCAGGAAGCTCTGAGGGTCAGCCACAAGGAAAGGGCTGAGGACAGGGGCTAGCTGCCTGGCACAGAATAGTTGCTGATCAAACCAGCTTCGCCCAGGGGTGAGAAGAGGGCAGAAGTTTCCTCCAGGTGCCGGGACAGAGATCCTCTCTGCTCCTGGAGCGCTCTCCTCCCAGAAACGCCCTGCTAGGCCCCCCTAGACCTCATGCAGCCTCTAACATGGCCCCTTCCACACAGCTGAACCCCTACCTGTGCCCATGGTGACTGGTACTTTTCTGGTGGGGCCAGTGAGTGACTCCTCAGCTCTGCCCTGCCCATCACCACCCGCTGTGTTCAACAAGGAACCAACATCTGCCCAGATCCAGCTGGAGGAACCCATCCTGTGGCCTGGTATGTAAGGGGCTTGGAGAAGGTGGCCCTCCTGACTCCCTGTGCCTATGGAGTGACTAAGGCAGGGGCCACCAAGGACAGGAACCCCTCCCCCGACCAGTCTCACCCACTTCCATCCTAGCCAGTCCCATCCTCTGAGTCTCATCAACTTAGTCTGTACCTGGAAGGTACATGCTCTGGAAGGAACCGTGTTCCTGGGAGGCACAGCAAGGAATTCCCACCAACTGAAGAATCACCCGCCAGCCAACGCACTCATCAGCTGTGAGCGGCGACCTCTCTGTGCCACGACCCTGTTAGGTGCCAGACACTGCCATGGGCAAGACAGACACAACTGCTGCTCTTAGAGAGATTGGAGCCCTTTCGAAAGGAGTCAGATGTTACAGTCATCCCTCGTTTATCGCGGTTAATCCGTTCCAAACTCTGGTGGTTGCACCTGGCGTTGAAGGATTCCTGGGGTGCTCGAATACAAAGGCCTACAGTCCATGCGTACAGTAATTTTAATTGTAATTGTAATCCAGGGTGTATAATTGACTCAGACAACTGAGCGCACGCTGTGTCATTTTCACTGTCTCGATCAACTTTTTAATGAATATATTTGAAAAAAAACACAAAAGAGTGAAGCAACAAAAGTCGAAGTGCAAAGTGGCGAGGGCCGACTGTAATCACAAGGCAGGATTACAAACAGGTGTTGCAGAGGGTCCCCCTCACTGCCCTTGTCTCTTGCAGTGCCCCTCTCGAGTTCCTTGTCAAATTGCCTGAGTCTCCCAGCCGGACCCATCCACGTCACCTCCACTCTCCCTGCTCTGCCCCAGGGGCTCTGGCAGATCTCAGGGACTGGGACAGAGGTGTCCAGTATCCTCATCTACCAAGGTGAGTGAGACCTGCCCTCCACCCTCTGTCCCTGCTACCTGACTACTTCCTGATTAGGTCCTCCCCCACACCCCAGGCATTTGGTGGTTGTAGCCTAGTACCCTAGCTTGACCCTCCCTCCTCGGAACACCTTTCTGTGTTCCCATTTCCCAAGAATCAAAGTAGAAGAGCAGAGATTCCCAAGGTGGTCTGGGTGAGTGACCCACTGAGTGGCTGTGTGGCCTTCTATGTGTCACTTTCCCCCACTAAGCCTTAGTCTTTTCTTCCTTCCCCCCCCACTATTAAACATTATTCTATTTTTAAACTACAACATCAATACATACTCATTAAAAAGCCAAACAAGCCCTGGCCAGTGTGGCTCAGCAGTTAGAGCATCGGCCTGCAGACTGAAGGGTCGTGCGTTCGATTCCCAGTCAATGGCATGTGCCTGAGTTGCGGGTTCAATCCCTGGCCCCAGTCAGGGTCGTGCAGGAGTCAACAATCAATGTGTCAAGCAAACGATGTGTCTCTTTTGCATTGATGCCCCTCCCCCTTCCACTCTATCTAAAAATTCAATGGAAAAGTATCCTCAGGTAAGGATTAACCAAAAAAAAAATTTTTTTTTAAATAAAAAGCCAAACAGTAAGAGTTGCTTATAAGAATTACTGAGTGTTTCCCTCACTCTTTTAGTATACTCTTGTGAACAGTTTTGTGTGCACCCTTGCACAGCTTTCTCTGAATTTCCTTGTTTTGTGATCAGTACAATGCTCCCTTCTGGCTGCCACATTGATGGGCTGTGAATTGCCCAGGGGAAGGCATGTTTCAGCCCTCAGGGATGAGAGAGAATGAGGTTAGGGCTGCACTTCCACTCGATTGAAGAGCATCCTTTGAAGGTCACAGGCCAGTTTTTGTATAATGCACTGGTGCCCCAGAAGCAGGCAAACATTTTGAGTAGCTAGGAAAATGAGGACTGACCATACAGTAGAAACAGTGCCACAGTAGCCCTTGCCCTAAGCTCCCTATGAGCTGATTGTGCCCATTTCACAGGTGGGAAAATCAAGGCTCCAGAAGCTAAATGTAACTACAGAGTTCTTTCCTCAACTCCATCCTGAAATGCTGCCCTTTGGACGTTCCCTTCTCCTCTCCCCAGACTTCACAAGCCCCATAGCCTGACTTGAGGTTGGGTAACTCAAGTGGGTTCCTGGATGGACCCCTGGTTATTCTATATTCCCTTCCCACCGAATGTAGGTGAGATGCCCCAGGCCAGCCAAGCACCCCCTTCCAGCAGTCCAGCTATCCACAGCCTCCCAAAGTCCCCAGACCGGCCTGGCTCCACCAGTCCCTTCACCCCATCCGCAACTGACCTTCCCAGCATGCCAGAGCCTGCCCTGACCTCCCGCGCAAACGTAACAGGTAAGGACCTCAGGGCCTGTGAGAGTAACTGGGAGCAGGATTCAGGTTCTGGGGTAAAGAATTGCTTCAGTCAGTCGGGTCCACAGACAGCGGACTCTAGAGACAAGCACTCCATGTTTATGTAAAACAGGGCAGGGAGGGCCTCCGGGGGGTCTGAGAGGGTGGGTGAGGGGACAGCTGGAGAACCCATGTTCCACCTAGACAAGACCACCAGCCTTCACCAGCTTGTCACCCAGCAGGAAAGCCCAGTGTGGCCAGATCTTCTCAATTGTTGGCATAATCTAGAAATCTTGATTTTTACATAGATATTGTAATTTTTTAAAACATCAGTGAAAGATTTTAAAAGTAAAGCTGGCCAAAGGACATCTTTGGGCAGGATACAAGTCCCCACTTTGTGACCCCCTCCCCAACCCTTGTCGGCTCTAACCGCTGTATACTCAGAGGACTGGATGTCTCGGAGGAAGGGAAGACCCTAGGGTACCCCTCACCCTAACTCTGGCACCTCCTTTTTCATCTCTAGAGGACAAGATGTCTCCCACCCAATGCCTGGCAGCTGACGAGGTCTCCAGCAAGCTTCCAAAATGGCCTGGTGAGTGGTAGCAGGGTCCCTCTGCCTTGAGTGTTGGAGGCGGGAGCAAAATCTAACTTTATTTCGCTTATTCACTCAACACTTATTCAACCCCTTATTTGTTGGTTCATTCATTCATTCACTCACTCATGTGGGCCCTCTATCATACCAGCATTCATTCCTCACTCAATCACTCTTTTTTTTTTTTTATCCTCACCCGAGGATATTTTTCCATTTTTTGTACAGATAGAGTGGGAGGGTGAGAGAGGAAGGGAGAGAGAGAGAGAAACATCGACGTGAAGGGACACATCGAGTGGCTGCCACCCGCACGACCAACCAGGGCCGGGGACAAACTGCAACCGAAGTACATGCCCTTAGCGGGAACCGAACCCGGGTCTCTCCGGACGGCAGGCCGACACTCTAACCGCTGAGCCAAACCGGCCAGGGCCGCACTCAATCACTCTTAAGTGATATTTACTGAGGACCTACCCCGTAATAAGGCCACGCTCAGTGTTGACATCCCCATTTCACAGATGAGGCATAGTGGGGTATGTAACATGCTCAAGAGTACACTAATAAGTGGTGAAGCTAGGATGCGAACTAGACACATGGATTCCACAATTTTAACTCAACACCCCACCCACGTCCTCCCTATTGTGGGTGAGCAGAAGAAGGTTAGTGAGTAAATGAAGGAGTTGATAGGTAAATAAGTGAGAAGCTGAAGGAATGAAGGAGTGTCTGGGTAACTGAATGAAGCATCTAATAAAGAAGGTAGCCCTGGCCGGTTTGGCTCAGCGGTTAGAGCGTCGGCCTGCGGTCCCGAGAGACCCGGGTTCGGTTCCCGCTAAGGGCACGTACCTTGGTTGCAGTTTGTCCCCGGCCCTGGTTGGTCGTGCGGGTGGCAGCCACTCGATGTGTCCCTTTCACATCGATGTTTCTCTCTCTCTTCCTCTCTCCCCCTCCCACTCTACCTGAACAAAAAAAATTAGAAAAATGTCCTCAGGTGAGGATAAAATAATAATAATAATAATAATAATAATAATAAAGAAGGTAGTTGGTGAGGGTTGTGTGGTGAACAAATGAAGAAGCTAGCGATGGTGGCCAGGCTGGCCTCTTGGCTGCCCACAAGGTGGCCAGTCCTGCCACTAGCATCCTCCCCACACTCCATATATCCTTTGGTTTTGCAGAGAGTGTGGAGCAGTTTTGCCGCTCGCTTCGGGACAAGTACCAGGCTGAGCCCGCAGGCCTGGAAGGCATCCTGGTGGAGGTGGGCCTGGTGCGGGCACGGCTGGAGAGGAGCAGCAGCAAGAGCCTGGAGAGGGAACTGGTCACCCTGGACTGGGCAGAGCAGCAGCCAGCCCACAGGGGTCTGGCCGAGGTGCTGCTTGCTGCTGGTGACCGCCAGTGGCTGCGTGAGACACGGGTGATCGCTGTGCTGGGCAAGGCAGGACAGGGGAAGAGCCACTGCGCCCGGGCAGTGACCCGGAGCTGGGCCTCTGGCGAGCTGCCGCAGTACGACTTTGTCTTCTACTTGCCCTGCCACGGTGTGGACCGTTCAGGGGACACCTACCGCCTGCAGGATCTGCTCTTCTCCCTGAGCCCGCAGCCACGGCCGGTGGACAGCGAGGTCTTTGGTCACATCTTGAGGAGGCCTGACCGCGTTCTGCTCATCCTGGACGCCTGTGAGGAGCTCGAAGCCCAAGAGGGCCTCGTGCACAGTACAAGCCAACCCATGTCCAGGGAACCCCGCTCCCTTCGGGGGCTGCTATCCGGCCTCCTGCAGCGCAAGCTGCTGCGAGGCTGCACCCTGCTGGTCATGGCCCGGTCCCGGGGCCGCCTGGCCCAGAGCCTCAGCAAGGCTGACGCCCTGTTCCAGATGGCCGGCTTCTCCACCGAGCAGGCTGAGACCTACCTGGCGCGCTACTTTGAGCAGTCGGGGGCCACCCGCCACCAGGAGAGAGCCCTGGCACTCCTCCGGGGTCAGCCGCTCCTTCTCAGTCACTGCCACAGTCCCACTGTGTGCCGGGCCGTGTGCCAGCTCTCGGAGGCCCTCCTGGAGCTGGGAGAGGCGGCTGAGCTGCCTTCCACACTTACCGGACTCTACGTTGGCTTACTAGGCCCAACAGTCCGTGACAGCCCCCCAGGGGCCCTGGAGACACTGGCCAGGCTGGCCTGGGAACTGGGCCGCAAACATCACAGCACCCTGCAAGAGGACCAGTTCCCTTCAGTGGAGGTGAGGGCCTGGGCTGTGGCCAAAGGCTTGGTGCAGCCCGCCCCTGGAGCCCCAGAGACCGAGCTGTTCTTCCACAGCTTCCTCCTGCAGTGCTTCTTGGGGGCCGTGTGGTTGGCTCTCAGCAGTGAGATCAAGGACAAGGAGCTGCCGCAGTATTTGGCATTAACCCCAAGGAAGAAGAGACCCTATGACAACTGGCTGGAGGGCGTGCCGCGCTTCCTGGCCGGGCTGGTCTTCCAGCCTCGAGCCCGCTGCCTGGGAGTCCTGGCAGGCCCGGCGGTGGCCGCGGTGGCGGACAAGAAGCAGAAGGTGCTCAGCAGGTATCTGAAGCGGCTGCAGCCAGGTTTGCTGCAGGCAGGGCGGCTGCTGGAGCTGCTGCACTGTGCCCATGAGGCGTCGGACGCTGGCCTTTGGCAGCATGTGGTGCAGGGGCTCCCTGCTCACCTCTCCTTCCTGGGTACCCGGCTCACACCTCCAGACATCCACGTACTGGGCAGCACCTTGGAGACAGCGGGCCGTGACTTTTCTCTGGACCTCCGCAGCACTGGCATTGAACCCTCTGGACTCAGGAGTCTCGTGGGACTCAGCTGTGTCACCCGTTTCAGGTGGGGTCGGGGGAGAGGGAAGAGGGCTTCTTTGCATTGGGCACCCACTGTGGTCTCGACGCCATGCTGAGTCACTCTGTGGGGTGTCATGTAGTGTGCACAGCAGCAGGTGGGAGTAGAAGTGACTGCCTCATTTTTAAGATGAGGAAGTTGATGTTCGGAGAGGGACAGCAGCTTCCCCATGGTCACACAGCCAGTGAGGGGCAGCATCATTCTTTCAACC
Organism: Molossus molossus; assembly: GCF_014108415.1. Lineage (NCBI taxonomy): Eukaryota > Metazoa > Chordata > Mammalia > Chiroptera > Molossidae > Molossus > Molossus molossus. Next base: position 111,846,851 of record NW_023425366.1, on the reverse strand, counting down.
AATATTTGAAGGCCCACCATCTGCCAGGCACTGGGCCATGTCTAGACTCTAAGACTGCTTGGGGTTCAAATTTGTTTTCTGCTCTCCACCCCTCATCACAGCACTGTCTGTCATGGTTGGATTAAAGCCACAGCCTTCCCTCAACCTCCCACTTCCATCTATTCTCTCTTCTTCCACCTCACTGTGTTTAACCATCAGGGCAATCTTCCCAGAACTTGAGTCTGGTCAGACTTACAACCCTCTAGAAGTGTCTTACTACCCTCGGGATGAAGTCTGAATTCCTTACTTTGGCTAATTTAAATTTTTCTGTAATCTGTTTGGTCACTTCAGCCTAATCTCCAGAGAATCTCTCCTACCTTCCCCCTAAACATAATTTACCCAAGCTGTAAGGTCCCACATCATTGTAGGGGTTCAATCAAGAGTTTAGCACTGAGCTTCCTAGTAGCCAAAGCAAAATGGGAAACAAAACCCATCGGAAAGTTGAGAAAAAGGAACCAATAAGGGCTGGAGTGGTCACTGAAGGCTTTCTGGAGGAGGTGGGGGTTCCGTTGAAGAAGGAAAGTATCTGAGTAGGTGGGAGGTCCCTTCACGAAGCTGCCCCTCCACTGTGGTCTAGCCCAGTCACTGTGCCTGGGTCTGAGGCCCTCCCTCCACAGGGCCGCCTTGAGCGACACGGTGGGGCTGTGGGAGTCCCTCCAGCAGCGTGGGGAGGCCAAGCTGCTGCAGGCGGTGGAAGAGAAGTTCACGATTGAGCCTTTCACAGCCAAGTCCGTGAAGGACGTGGAAGACCTGGGCAACCTGGTGCAGATCCAGAGGTGAGCGGAAGGGGTGGGAGGTGGGCCAGGCCATGCAAGTTGAAGGCATATAGGACCTAAGATCAAGTTTGCCATTAGCTCTCCTCTGGGACATTCTATACCCTTGCCCTGGGCACTGGCTACCCAGAGTGCAGTTACCACCCAGGCAGTGCCCCCAGGGCTTACCAGTTTGTCCCCTTCAAAACGTGTCATCCTGTACCTAATTCTTTCTCAGCCAAAGCCAGGGGTGTATTCCCCCTTGCGAAGAGTTAATGAGCTGCCTTCTGCATCTAGTAACAGATGTGACACCTAAGGCCACCTTTCAAGGCAGCCAGGCCCAGTATCATCCCCATTTTATAGGTAGCAGAGGTCTAAAGTCCAGAGAGGGGGGAAACTTGACCACAGAACAGCTGTCTTTCACCGATGCCATCACCATGCATTGTTTGAGCATGTACTAGGTACTCTGGGATGGGTGCTGCTAAGTGCCCACTCTGCGCTTCTTCTATGGTGTACACAGTGATGCCTTAATAATGCCCTGTCCCGAGGTTTTTCTTTTTAATGGTGGGCAACAGTAGCCACAAGAAAGACAGTCTTTGAGGGAATCCTGGGACACACAGGTAGGGGCTCAGCAACAGGCCACGAGCCTGTTCCCGCCTAACATTGCCCGTTCTCCCCAGGACACGAAATTCCTCAGAAGACACACCTAGGGAACTCCCCGCCATCCGGGACCTAAAGAAACTGGAGTTTGCGTAAGCAAAGGGTGGATTATCTGGGGTCCCCGTGAGGTTTCTTCTCCAGCATTAGCTGAGCTTGTGCCACCAGAATGCAGATGGGTCCCCAGAATTATTCTTACCCTCTCACCCCACCCCTGTGGAAACTGGCTTCTAGGAGCTGGGGCATGGCCAGGGTGGGCGAGTGAAGATACCTGGTCCGTTTGCTGGTGAGCATACTTATTCATTTATTTAACAGACCTACTCAGATGAACAGGGCCACTGTCCTCAATGGGCTTGCAGCCTAGTGTAATTAGACATTTGCCACCTGCTGTGATGAGTAGCAGAAAATTCAAGGGTTGTGAGAGTGCAGCTGTGGGGGAGACCAGGGGGCTTCCTTGAGGAGGTGATTACAGCAGTAAAACTTGATAAAGAGTAGGGATGAACCGTGGGAGACCACACAGGGTGGAGGTATTATTATCTCCCCATTGTACAGATGCATACACTGAGGCCTAGAGAATATAAATTGTTGCCCAGCCAGTGTGCGCATAGTCCCATGGAATAAGTCCAGATTCAATTCCCAGTCAGGGCCCATGCCCAGGTTGCAGGCTCAATCCCTAGTAGGGGGCGTGCAGGAGGCAGCTGAATGATGTTTCTGTTTCACATCCATGTTTCTATCTCTCTCTCCCTTCCTCTCTAAAAAAAGCAATAAAAACATTTTAAGCCCTGGCTGGTTTGGCTCAGCGGTTAGAGCGTCGGCCCGCAGACCAATGAGTCGCAGGTTTGGTTCCAGTCAAGGGCACGTACCTCGGTTGCGGTTCGTCCCCTGCCCTGGTTGGGTCATGCGGGAGGCAACCAGTTGATGTGGCTCTATCACATCCACGTTTCTCTTTCTCTCTCTCCCTTCCTCCTACTCTATCTGATAATAAGTGGAAAAATACCCTCAGTGAGGAATAAAAAAAATAAAATAAAAACATTTTTTAAAAAAAGAATATAAATTGTTTGTCCAGAGTCACAAAAGTCAGGGCAGCCTGGCTCTTGCTCCAACAAAGGAAAAAGCTAAGTTCGTGTTTGGTCCTTGTAAGGGAATCGATAGTCATCTAATGATTAGGAAGGAATTATTAAACACAGTGTACTCCATGCATCTGATATATAATCTCACTAATTTCAAGAGCTACTCTGGGGGACAGTCATTATGTTTTCCATTTTACAGATGAGGAAACCGAGATCCAATGAGGTTAAATAACTTGCCTAAGGTTCCTAGCTGCCACCCACAAACTTTCTGCTCCTCCTGGTCACTGCCCCCCCTGCACCCCAGAAAAAGAAGTGTTTCTTGTTTCAAACAGACAAGTTGCCAAATTTGTGCAGAGATAAAAATGCTGCTGAAAAGAGGAAATGTATGAAAACAAAACACCAAGGGCCCCTCTAGCTTTGACTTATTTTCAGCTTAAAAAGCCCCTAGTTCAAGGTCGGAACTGTGCTCTGGGGAACAGCACCGTGGGGTGGAACAGCCCAGAACGGGGAGACGGGCCACCTGGAGGCTGGAAGCCCCGAGAAAGTTCTGAGAAAGGAAGGAAGGAAGGAAAAGGCTATTTGGGGTGTCTGACTGATGGCCGCTGTGCCCGAAACACTGCAGGCCTCACCTACCTGTCTAGGTCAGTCTGCTCAGCTGCTGCTAGACAGGCTTCTTCTCTGATTCAGCCCTCGTGCACCCCGCGCCCTGGCTTCCTAGAACCCTGCCCTTGCTCACTACACCCCAGTCACATGGGTCTCCTCGCTGGTTTTCAGTCTTACTAAGCATGCTCCTGCCTCCCTCAGAGCATCTGTACTGGCTGTGCCTCTGCCCGGGACACTCTCCCCCAGGGTCTGCGTGGTCCACATCCTCACTTCCTTCCAGTTGTCACTAGAAAACTAGAGCCAGGCCTTTTCGGACCCCCACTTTTAAAAGTAAAATTCCGTCCCACAAGCCACTGTACTTTTCCCCAGGTCACGCATTGTCTCCCACACCAGAGAGTTGGCCAGTTTCTTTGATTATCTGTCTTACCCACTGGAACGGCAGCTCTACCGGGCAAGGGTTTGCTGTCTCTGTGATGGGCTCTATGGGCCTGGAACACACGCAGCAAAGAATCAATATTTGATGAATGAATTCCTTAATCCTTCTAAAAACCTCGTAAGATTAGGGCTGAATTTTAGGAGACTGAGGTTCCCAGGTGAAAAGATTTGCCCAAAAGGCCCCGGGGGAAGGAAGTGGCAAATCCTAGATTTGAATCAGACGTTGGACTTCCGTCTCGTGACCTTTCACTGAGGCTGGCGGTTCCCAGACTTGGGGGTGTCAAAGGCACAATATTTCAGAGGAACTATGTGCAGTTACCGTCTTTTTGCTTTGTATCAAGTACATTCATTCAAACCAGCAAAATAACCACTGTTGGAATCATCATTTTATCAAAGAATGAACATTTTAATGTCACTAAGGTCCAAAGAATATAATTTCAGAATAGAGGACTGTTCTAGCTTTACACTGAATATATTTAACCATATTTTAAGAACAAAACAAAACAGCCCTCCATTGTCTTTATTTTTCTCATCCCTTGAAGGCTGGTCTGAATGACAATCGATCCAGGCTCTATGACCTTGTGTGTGTTAGTTAACCTCTCTGTGCCTCCATCTCCCTATCTGTAAAATGGGGATAAGAAGTGCCCCTTGCTCAGAGTCATTGTGGGATTAAACGAGATCTAGTCTGAGTGAAGGACATGCTGCGTTCCTGGCACGTAGTAAGTGCTCAACAAACAGTTCTATTCGTTGTTCAAATGCAGTGGCAAATAAGTAAACCATCTTTCTTGGAGGTGGTAGTGATCCCCAGGTCAGCATTTGGGGACCACTTTCCTAGGCCAGGGCAGGAGAAGGGTGCCTGTGTGAGAACCCCACTCCCAGATGAAAGCTGGGAATCCCCCCACTGGCCACGTGAGGGGGTTTTGGGAAATCTTCCCAGGGCAGATTTGGGGTCCCACCTGGTGGGGCTGAGGGAGGGAAGGGAGGGAAAAGAGGGAGCTTCAGGCGGGCCTGCCTTCTATGCCCCATCTGTACCCTGGCCTGGGGTTGAATTGGGGAGCCATGACTGTTTCAGGGTCTTACCTCTGCTCTTGCGTCCTAGGCTGGGCCCTGTCTTGGGCCGCCAGGCTTTCCCCAAACTGGTGAGGATCCTTGAGGCCTTTTCCTCCCTTCAGCATCTGGAGTGAGTATCGACCCCAGAGCCTTCCCCTTGACCTCAGGCTTTGGTGTCCCCAAACCCTCTCCCTGTTTGTGTGTGTGTCTCTCTGTCCTGCTTTTTTGTGGGGCTGGTGTGAGCGACCAGATGACCCCCACTGCAGGGGAGCGACAGCAGATGGGAATCCCCAGTAATTTTTTTTAAAGTCGAATCCTCTTGCCCTGGCTGGTTTGGTTCAGCAGTTGGAGTGTCGGCCTGTGGACCAGAGTCACAGGTTCGATTCTGGTCAAGGGCACGTACCTCCGTTGCGGTTCATCCCTGGTCCTGGCAATCAATCGATATGTCTCTTTCACATCAGGTTTCTCTCTCTCTTTTTTTTTGTCTCTCTCTCTCTCCCCTTCCCACTCTATCTGAAGATAAATGGAAAAATATCCTTGAGTGAAATTAAAAAGAAAAAAAAAGTTGAATCCTTTTGTGACCTTTGAAACTCTTCCCCTCACGTGTTGCTCATGGGCTCCAGGGACCAGGGTCAGAGAAAATGATCCCACGGTACAGTTGAGGTCCCAAGAGGTTCTCAAGAAGTTACCTAAGTTCATGGGGGCTACCAGGAAGCCAACTAGGGATTCAGGTCCTTTGGGAGCTACTTCCTTGTCCCCGGGCTGGCCAGTTGGTACCCCCAGGTGATAAAGACTTGCTCCCCAAAGCTCTGGAGCACACATCTGCTTTGGTGTGTCCGAGGTGGGGGGCATGGGAGGAGGCTCCTGATGGGTTGGAGGGAGGGGAAAGGTCAGGTGACTTCCAGGGTGCTGGCTGATGGCCCTCCAACTGACTCCACCTGCAGCCTGGACTCGCTGAGCCAGAACAAGATCGGGGATGAGGGCGTCACGCAGCTCTCGGCCACCTTCCCTCAGCTGAAGGCCCTGGAGACCCTCAAGTGAGTGGGCTGGGCCCGCCCTTCCTGCTACCTCTGTCCCCCCAAGGCCAGCTGCCCCTTTCACTCTTCCGTTCACTTACCATTCACTCATTCGTCCACATAATCATCTATCCATCAATTCATTCATTTACCCGTTCACTCATTCATTCCTTTATGCAATCATCCGTGCATCCAATCATTTATTAATTTAATCAGCAAGTATTTAAGGAGCTCCTAGTGTGTGCAGGCCCCTTTCCAGGTCCCAGGGATCCCGCTTTAAACCAAACAAACAAAGTCCCTGGCCTCAGGAGTCTTCTAGGGAGAAGACACCATGAACAAGCAGAAAACACATCCACAATTCTACAGTATATAGTAATAAAAGCAGACAACGTTTAGTGACAGAAAGTTACACTGGAGGTGAAATGGGAGACATAGATTAGGATTTATCAGTAAAACATTAATAACATAGTACTTTTTTTTTTTTTTTAACTATTCTGGGCTTTGGGATGTAGGAGATGGATGTGATTTAAGAAGATAAATATAATTTTTTTTATTTTACTTAACCTAGATGGTATCATCAAAATTTATCTATACCCTAGTTTATAACCATGATCAGGATGGCCACAGAATTCACTTAGGCATTTCCTTGATTGTAAGATACTGAGACTTCTCAAGTAATTTGTAGTGTTCTAGGCAACACTGTGAGTAAGCCCAATTTCCCTCTCTTAGTCCTTCCTTCCTTCCTTCCTTCCTTCCTTCCTTCCTTCCTTCCTTCCTTCCTCCCTACTTCCCTCCCTCCCTCCCTTCCTTCCTTCCTTCTTTCCTTTTCTCCTTCCCTTTGAACCTCCCTCTTCTCCCTTCCCCTCTCTTTCCTTCCTTTCTCCCCACTACTTAAATTTGTATTGAGTACCTACTATGTGCTTAGTATTGCTCTAGGCACAGGAATATAGTAATAGACAAAAACCAGAGCTGGGCCCTTGCCTTGTGGAGCCCACAGCCATTAGACAAATAACATGAACACTTAGTTACAGTGCTGAAAAGCCATTCAAAGGGGATGCTATAAAATCACAGCACAGCACAGCCGGTGTGGCTTAGTGGTTGAACATTGACCCATGTATAAGAGGTCGCCAGTTCGATTCCCAGTCAGGGCACATGCCCAGGTTGTGGGCCAAATCACCAGTGAGGGGCATGCAGGAGACGGCCAATGATGTTCTCTCTCATTGATGTTTCTGTCTCTCTCTCTCCCTCTCCCTTCCCCTCTCTCTAAAATCAATAAGAAAAAAAAAATTATAGCACAGGTGTGGTTGGAAAGTGCTGCCTCTGTCTCATGTGCACCCTCACCCCCATCACCCCACTCAGCCACAGGACCTAACAGTCAGTCTCCCGTGATGACGGTGCCATTCACAGTTCATTGCCCACAGCTCTCCTTGAGGTCCATTGTCCTCTGTTAGCTGCCCCGGGCCACGCTGTGAAGAAGCAAGAGTTTCACCGGTCCGCCCCAGGGGAGGGGGTCAAGGAAGGGACATACAAGTTTGGCTCTCTCTCTGTGTCCCTGCAGCTTGTCCCAGAACAGCATCACTGATGTGGGCGCCTGCAAACTCGCTGAGGCCCTGCCCTCACTGGCTGCATCCCTCCTCAGTCTGAGGTGAGTGGGGCCCTGCTGCGCTGGAGGGCTGGAGGCAGAGAGCCCCCTCTGTGCCCACCGCAAAGTCCCACACTGGGACCCTGGGGGCAGTCACTAGGGGCTTTTCTGCTGTGTCAGAGTTGCACAACTTCAGAGGAGGGAGGCATTGACCTAAATTCCAATATGAACACAACCCCCTAACCTGGGGTTGGGCAATGCCTCCGTGTCTTCGTCTGGAAAATGGGTACCATCCCAATGACCTATGGAAAGCCCTTGGTCCAGTGCTGAGCACAATACATATTGGTCCTCTTTCCCCAGGGGATAGTGGGACTAAGCTTCTTCTAGAGTCCAGAGGTGGTGATTTCTAGAAGGCTGACTGACTGACTACCCTCCGGCAGCCCTGGCTGGCTCTTAGCCCTCACTACCAGTCAGTGCTTATACTTCCACCTTGTGGTATAATTTAGCATAGCACCTCTTGCTTTTGTTTACTTCCAGCCTTGCCCCTGGTCATACAGCAGCTAATGAGGGAACTGAGAGCTTGGACCAGAGCCCCATTCAGCTCAGTATTGCCAACTCTCCTTTCTCACTAGATTGGGAGGAACTTCCCTCTCCTTTCCCAGCCCTCATCATTTGCCAAAGACAGCCAGAGTCAAATTCCCAGGGTAGATGACATCTGGTTTGAGTTATCGATGTATCCATTTTTTATCCTTCCATTCAGGGCCACTGGGTGCAGTTGCATAGGTTGTGTACTGTCTAATTCCTAGTCTATGTGATTGGCACCCCCTAGAGTTGTGCAAGGAATCTAACATCCTCTAATATCAACTGTGGGCCAGCCTGTGCTAGGAGCTAGAAATACAACTACAGACAAAACAGATGCGGTTCTTGTTTTCAAGTTTCTTGCATAATAAGCAAGTAAGCACATGCATACATAAAGTATTTTAAAATAGTGATTTATGCTGGGAAGGAAACTAATAAGGGTCCAGGCATTACAATAGGAATATTGAATTCACCAGAGAGGTCAGGAGACCTCTGAGGGGGTGACCATTCCCCTTCTATTGGCAGCTCTAGGGGGAAAGAATTCCAAGAAGAGGGAACAGCAGATCCAAAGGCCCTGGAAATAGGAAATAGGTTGGGTCTCTGAGGGCCAGAAGGTCCACTGTGGCTGGATATAGTGAATGAAGGACAGAGGGAGGGAGATGAGGCGGGAGAGGTAAGTGGAGGCCAGATCATGCGGAGAGGCCTTTGGAGGTTAGGAGGGAGGTTTGGAGTCTTTCTGCTGTGAATGGAGAAGCAGGTAGGGCCTATGGAGGTGATCCAACTGATGCTTAAAGAAACCTCATATTTCATGGAACCTGAGATGCCATTTGTAAGACGTCATTCAGAGGACAAAACACGGCAGATTATAAGATGACACTCCACTGATTATTAGGTCCCGATCTCAATGATATGCAAATATATGAGCATGTGCTTCTTGGCATCAGTGAAATATGGGAAGGACCCCCTGCCTGTGCAAGGAGGAAGTCCTCCTGGGTTCTAAGACCTACCCCAGAAAGAGACCGCAAAGCCCCTGCCTGGTGCCTGCCCTGGTGGCAGCCAAGTCATGACGGCAGGGGATGCTGGCGTTTAGCCTGAATCCACTCTGCTGCAGTAGTGACTTACTGCTTTTCCATGCAGCCCTGCAGTGTCGCCCTGAGGCTGTCATGGCCAAGTCATGGCCTTGAAATTAGAACCACAGCAGTCCCTGGCTTGTTAAAAGGATGCTTAGCAATGAATGTACAGTTTAAGTCAGCATCAACTACACCCGTCGCGCTATTTTCAACACTGCAAACGACGGCTGTGAATACACTGCAGAAACCTGAGCCGGCCCAGGCTTGGGCTTGTCTCTCCCCTTTATCCTCAGTGCTGGTCATACCTTCTAGGGTAACTCAGTTAATCCTCCCAACCCACCCTGGGAGGTAGAAATAACCGTAGCTAAGATTTAGTTCATTCCACACGTTTGGCCCATTCTGTGTGTTTTACCAGCATTGACTCATTTACTCCTTCTCGCAATGACTCTGTATCATGGCCGTTTTATGGAGGAGCAATCTGAGGCACAGAGGAGTTGACTAATTTACCAAAGGTCACACAGGCAGCAAATGGCAGAGTTGGGATTTGAACTCCTGAAGTCTCAGCCTGGAAGCTACCTCCTGTTGGTCCTGCTGCTTCCCTGGACTCACTGTGTGACCAGAGAGAAGAGCCCTCAACTTTCTGGGCCTCAGTTTGCCCTCTGTAAACTGGGGCAGTGATCCCAGCTGGGTGTGGATCCCCCTGGGCCCTGAACCCCTGACTTCTGTTTCTGGCAGCTTGTACAATAACTGCATCTGTGACGTGGGAGCCGAGAGCTTGGCACACGTGCTTCCAGACATGGTATCCCTGCGGGTGCTGGAGTGAGTATGGGAACCTGGGCCGTGGGTGGCAGCGGCCCGGGGCATCATGGGAAGGACTGGGCTGAGGTCTGGTTGTCAAGTGTGGTGGTGGCCTTGATCTGGGGCTGGATGATCCTGAAGGCCAGGCCCCAGGATGGGTTTCTCTCCCCAGCGTCCAGTACAACAAGTTCACAGCCGCCGGGGCCCAGCAGCTCACCGCCAGCCTGAGAAAGTGCCCACATGTGGAGACACTGGCGTAAGTCTCGGTGGCCCCAGTGGCGGTTCCATGAGCCCTGAGCTCAGATCCTGCTCTGCCCCTTACCAGTGTGCGACCTTGGGCAGGCAGGACTCCTCACCCCTCTGGCCTCAGTTTCTTCATCTGTAAAATGGTAGTGGTAGTAAAATTTTTTCCAAGCAGTTTTGTGAGGTTTAAATTAGTCAAGACTTATAAAGTGATTAGAACAGTGTCTGGTACATGAAAATGCTCAGTATTTTGGGTTGAACAATATGAAATTGAGGCCCTGGCCGGTTTGGCTCAGCGGTTAGAGCGTCGGCCTGCGGTCCTGAGAGATCCGGGTTCCGTTCCCGCTAAGGGCGCGTACCTCGGTTGCAGTTTGTCCCCGGCCCTGGTCGGTTGTGCGGGTGGCAGCCACTCGATGTGTTCCTTTCGCATCGATGTTTCTCTCTCTCTCTCTCTGTTCCTCTCTCTCCCTCCCACTCTACCTGAACAAAAACTGGAAAAATGTCCTCCGGTGAGGATTAAAAAAAAAAAAAATGAAATTGAGTACATAAACCACTGTGACCTAAAAAAATTGGCAGTTTCAAAGAGACCAAACTTATTACATCACCATGATGTCTAATGACCAATACTGGTACTTTATACACTTCCAAAGTACTTTCACTTACATAATTACTCATATCCTCTAAGAGGGATAGGTGGATCTTATAGACCCATTTTACAGATGAGGAGAATAAGGCATAAAATTTAACCAACGTTTTTGGGGTCATACAGCAAGCCAGCAGCAGATCCAGGTCTAAAGAAAGGGGTTTAGGGGTTCCTAGGCTTCTGCTGTCCCATGCCCCTATACTGGACCTTGGGAAGTCCCCAAGGTCCAAAGCTGAGTGGGAAGAGTGGTTTGGGGCAGCTTCTGTTGGGGCTCCGGGTCACACTTTCTCCTCTAACCTGGCCTTTGTGTCTCATGTCCCCATCACAGGATGTGGACACCCACCATCCCTTTTGGTGTCCAAGAACACCTGCAGCAGCTGGACTCCCGGATCAGCCTGAGATGACCCCCGCTGTGCCAGGGAAAAGGTATCTGGGCTGGGTTTGGGAGGGGAGAACCACAAGGGCCCCTCGAGTCAGCATCCTGGGAAGGCGGAATCCATAAGAAGTGGGCAGGGCAGCAGGTGGGATCCGGGTGGCCACCCCTGGACCATGCACCATCGGGGGCCCCCCATCTCTGCACTGGGCTCGGTGGAGTTGTTTTGGTGGCTGTGTGGCTTGGGCCCTGAGGACCCTCCCCGTGATCAGGCTTAGAGACCGGGGCAAGGACAGGGTGGTGGGCTGTCCACACCCCATAGCATTGGGGAGATATTCCTTCAGGGACTCCGAACCATACATGCTGCTGTTTCAGCCTGTTGGCTACCCGATGGCTCAGATTGTCGTGATAGGACCCTACCTGAGTTTCCTGCCTCTCACGGTGCAGATGACGATCTTCCCATCTGCCCGCTTCTCTGACTTGTGAGGTCCCCCTCCAAACCCTGTCTTGTCCTCCATTCCCACCATCCCTTCTTTCCCCAATCTCGACAACACTCTCCATGTGTCCAGCTACCCCCTCCTACAGCTTCCTGACCTACCCCTTCTCTGAACCTTCCACAGCACCTAATCTGAGGACACTGAGCACACTGGACCTTGAACTGGGTTATCTGTGGACACAGCTCTTCTCAGGTCATATCCTGTGAGCCTCAGTGTCCTGGCACCAGCCGGGCTGGCTGTGGAAAGACCCCATGGCCTGCTCTGTGGACAGACCCAGGCCCGGCTCCAGGCTCCTTCAGAGCCCAGGTGATGTCAGCCCTACTCAGCTGCTGCAACCCCGGCAGACAGGCGGGCGCCTGCTGGCAGCTGTGGTCCGCCCCGGAGACCTGGCGCGTTTTCTACAGGATACTCCAGAGTCGTGGCCAGGCCAGAGCGAGGAACTGAGGCAGCCACATCTCCGCCTCCCCAGGCCCCTGCCAGCCTGGGAGAAAGCACTTCTCCAGGCTGCTGTCCTCACAGGGCGCACTTGGCACTTTGAGGATACCAGAAGGGAACCCGACCTGCCAATTCCCAGAGGCTGGGAGTGAGGCAGCTGCGCTCTCTCGGTGGGACTCACCGTTTGCCCTGTTTGTTTGCTGAGGCCAGAGCCAGGCCTGGCCGGGTGCACTGGACCTTCGCTGGATAACACCAGACTGCACGCTGATGGAGGAGGGGAGCGGGACGGACTGGGGCGCAGCTGCCTTTCACTGCAACGTGAATGGTTCCTCCAGTCCCACAGGCAGGTCCGGTGTTGGAGTTTATGGCATGATTACCATGTTGGGGTGCCCACTGATCCGGGGACTGAATGTACCACAAACCACCCCGAAATGTAGTGCTTACAACAACACATACGTTTATTCTGCTCACATACGTGTTGTTTGGACTCATCTCTGTCCCACTCAGTGTCAGCTGGGGTCATCTGAAGGCTTGCTCACTTGATACTGGCTCGTGGCTGGGGGCCTCGGTTCCTCTAAGGAACTGTCAGTGGGGGACCTCTCCACATGGGCTAGTTTGGGCTTCTGCACAGCACACTGGCTGGGCTATAGGGTGGTCGCCCAAAAAGGAAGAGAGTGGGGGAAGAGAGGGAGAAAGAACAGAGAGAAGTTGTACCCTTTTTATAACCCAATCTTAGAAGTCACACATCATCACTTCTGTCCTATCCTTTGTCCATTGTGACAGGGACCACCACTCTCCTCTCCCTGCTACACGTGTGTGCGCAACACACAGCAGAGTCCGCTTGGTCCAAGTCCTGTCTTTTCAGAAAGGATTTTCTTTATGACGTGCTAAGATTCGGGGGGAGATTCATTATTAGGGGAGCAGCAAGGTCAAAGCACCATGAGCCTTGCAGAGGGGGTGCTTCCCTCTGCCTCTGACCCCCCTGTATCCTGGGAGCCATCCCTTGCCCAGCTGGGGTTCTGCCTCAGCCAAAGCAAGCCTGGAAGGGACTTGGCAGCTTCGCTCTCCACCGGAGAGCTGCCAGCTCGTCTGCTGTTGTTTTGCACTGGGGCACGGCCTGCTCACTCAGAGCCCTGGTTTCGGATGACTTGGCTTTGGCAGCAGTGGGAGCTGACTGTTCAGCTCTAGTGCATCGCCTTGATGCCTGGACCCATACTCTCCTCCTCTTCCCAGCAACTGGGAGTCAGGGGCAGGGGGTATCTCAGGGGTTACCGGGCTACCTGGTTGGCAATCCTTGTAGAGAGACGGGCACCTTCCGCCTTGGGCATCAGGTGTTGTGACCTAGGTTTGGGCTTTAAGTAGCTCCGGCGCCACCTCCCAGGGTTTCCCTGCATTCATGGACTTTGTGCGGACACAGTGATGATCACCAAGCCAATATCCCCCCATTTGAGGTGTCTGCCGCACCCTTGGCCAGACGGGAGGGCACTACTGTACTCACTGCTTTGGGTCTATTCAGAGATGACAAAATGAGATCAGAGGCTATAATTATTCCGAGTAATGATTTTTAAGGATGGCTACCATTATTAAATGAATTCATACATGTAGAGCACTAACCACAGTGCAAAGGACATCATACGTGCTCAATAAATATTAGCAATGATTATTACTTTGTGTCAGGCACCGTGCTAAGCCCTCCCTACTCAGGAGGGACCAGAGCCTAGGGTCAGCAGCACAGACTCTAGAGGTAGATCACTTGGACTCAATGCCCAGCTCACCACCTGTGCAAATTACTTCTGTGCCTCAGTCTCCCCATATGTAAAAGGGGCATACTCATAGCACCATCTTCATTATGCGGTTATGGGAGACTCAGTGAGCCAACGCACTGAGAACAAGAGCCTGGCTTACAGCTCAATCCATGTTAGTTGTCCTTGTTACACATGAATGTGTTTCACTCTAGCCTTTGCGTGGAATGTTATTGGTAGTTCTTCCCATGGCTGACTTCTTCTCATCCCTCAGGACTAAGTTCAAAGGACAGTCCCTTAGGAAGGCGTGTCAGATCACTCCATTAAACAGACACCCCCTCCCCACTCTCCAGCCTCATCACTAGTTTATCTTTTCCACATTTATTTGTTGTGCTGTCTGCTCTTATCCTAGGACGTGAGCTCCAGGAGGGTAAGTACCTTGTCTACTTTGTTCATTGCTGTGCCCTCTGCTCCCAGCAAGGTGCCGGCACATAGTAAGCGCTCAATAAACATTTGTGAAATGAACAAATAAGCCTCACCACAACTTTGCTTTATTCATTCCACTCCGTGGTGAATAAGATGCTTTGGTAAGTCTTGCACTTTAGTAAAAATTTTAAAATCTCTGGGCAAGCCTGCCAGGTATGGTTTGGGCAGTCTGTGCACTGTACAAAGGCACCTGGACAAGGGGATCAATGGAGGGTGCAAACCAGTCTGGGCTCTGCTTGCCAAGCTGGGAGTCCTGGTGTGAGGCCATCTCAGCCCAGAGGGACACCTTGATTATTAGCACAAAGTCATCTAATGAAGTGGGCAAATGACTGTCCTTATTTCATAGATGTACTTGTCTAAAGTCACACCCCTATAAAGGAGGCCGTCAAGATGCAAACTTGCTTTCTTTTTTTTTTTTTGTTAATCTTCACCTGAAGATATTTTTTTTAATTGTTTTAGAGAGAGGGAGGTGAGGAGGAGAAGAGAGAGTGAAACATTGAGGTGAGAGTAACACACAGATTGGTTGCCTCCTGCATGGGCCGGAGATTGAATCTGAAACCCAGGTATGGTCCCTTGACTTGGAAGCAAACTTGCAACCTTTTAGTCTGTGAGTTGACACTAACCACTGGGAAACCCAGCCATGGCCAAACTTGCCTCCTGACTTCTTTGGAGGGTTTCTCCATGGGCACAGTGTGCTGGACCTGGTCCCTGAGCCCCGTCTGATGGGTGGGAGAAGTGATGCTCACATGAATCTGGGTATGTGACGTTGGGAGTCATACTGTGTGCTGATGGCATGATTTCATGTTTGGTGGATTTCAAGTGGATGCATCTTTTAAACCCTCATTTCCTCCTCAGGCCTCTCCCAATGTCTCCTTTCTCAGGCTCACCTCGGGCCTCTTGAATGCCTTTTGTTCACATTTCTCAGCCTCCCCTTTCTTAGACCCGCCTGAAGGCAAGCGGTGCTGCAACTGTCCTTTCTCTTGAGTCCTGCGGGACCTGTCGTCCCCACCTCAGCATGCTTATCTATAGGACAGAGCTAATCACTTGGTTCAACATGGTGTGTGTGTGTGAAGGTGCTTTGAGAAGCAGCAGGTGCTCTGCAAACTGAGAGACTTATGCTATTTTTTTTTCCCATGAAACTGTAAGTGGATCCAATTTCACTCATTCGTTTCTCCCTCCCTCCAGCCTCTATCTTTACTGGAGTCTACTGCGTGCCCGGCGTGGAAGGGAGGGTGGGGAGATACCACACCTCTTTCTCTGGGTTTTGGCCCTGATTTCCAGCGTGGCCACCCGGCCTGTGCCACCACACCCCTAAGGCTGGCCCTGGTTGTCAGGCTTGTGGAAGCGGAGAGGAGACTGGCCCGGGCCTCCCGCGCCAGCTCAGTCTGGGCAGACTCTCCAAACCTGGCTGGATCTTCAACTTGGGAGGCCCGGACTCTGCTCCCCTTTGTCAAATATGAGGTTTTCTCCTTATGAATTCCTTTCCCAAAATTCAAAGAAGAAGAAAAAAGAAGCAGGTCTCCAGGGGTTGAAGTTGCATACATTTTTTTAATTGAAAGAAGTCAGCCTCCTAAGTATTGCTTTTATAGGTTTATCAAAGTCCAGCATTCATACTACTCATATTTTCTAAAAATATTTCTGGCCAGAGGAGAAACATGGCCCTCCCTGGGCATGATGGATCAGTTTTGGCAACTTGAGGAACAAGCAACTTGCAATGAATAAGTCAAAACCCTGCCCTAAGCCGACACACTCCTCGCCTCTTCTCCTTCGGAGTCGCTCCCTGAAACAGTCGCTTGCCTCTAAGATCAGCCTGGCCAAACCCAGTCAGGCTCAGGGCTCCATAGACATCAGCCGGAGTTGCCTGCGCTACTGTGTGTGTGTCCGTGGTTTGAAGTGTCCTCTTGGAAGTTAAGGGGGGAAAGCAGGTGCAGTCGGGGACAAAGAGCAGGGAGGCATACTGTGGCTGGGTTCCTGTAAACATCCATCACAACTGCAAAAGGTCAGAAGCCAAGGCAAGGCCATCTGTGCAATGCTGCAGGAGGGTGAGGTCTTCGGACATCCCTGCCTTCTCCCTCGGAGGAGGGGGACAAATGCCTTCCCAGCCTCAGCACTCAGTCTCAACCTCTCCGTCCCACAGTCCTGGGTCTGAATGGGAACCTCTCTGTTGGCACAGAACTTTCGAAGGGAGCAGACCTAACAAGAAAGAAAAAAGGGTGTTACCAACATAGAAGCACCAACTGATGAGGGTCTGGACCCATCCTCGGGGCTTCAGGAGGCTCCTGGTCAGCCAGGGAAGTCTATCCCTCACATTCAGGGAACCACCAGAAGCTCCAGACTCAGGCTAGGACTGTTTTCTGATAACTTTTATTTAAAACTCCTTTTAATGGAGAGACCTAGTGCCGTAGGCCACATATAGACATTACAAGCCCCACCACCTCTCCCCTGGCATCAGAGTGCCCTGTCACCCCACAGGCCACCGCAGGTGCCACCAGCAGCTGAGGGGCATGCACTCCCCACGGGTGCCGCCAGCAGCTGAGGGGCCTGCCGCCACCACAAATGCTACTAGCAGCCAAGGGGCACATACTCCCCATAGGTGCCACCAGGAGCCAAGAGGCATCACTACGTGCGGTTGCCAGGTGCCGCCAGTGGCAGAGAGCCACCAATCTACTGGCTCCACTGCAGCAAAAACCCCTGGTCCCACTGCCAGGGCTAAGAGCCGCTAGTACTCTCAGACCACTGTAAAGGATCCCAGATCCAGGCACATGACCCACCCGGACCCCACGCCCCTGGACACAAGACTTACTCCTGGACCCAGCCGGACCCAGCCGGACCCAGCCTGCCCCCACCCAGCCCTGGAACACTAGACCAATAAAATGGGAAGACAAAGAAACAACACCCAAATGAAAGAAAATGAGGAATCACCAGAAAAGAAACTAAATATAATGGAGGCAAGTGATTTATCAGATACAGAATTCATAGTAAGCCCTAGCCAGTTTGGCTCAGTGGTTAGAGTGTTGGCCTGCGGACCAGAGAGTCCCGGGTTTGGTTCCCACTAAGGGCACGTACCTCGGTTGCAGTTTGTACCCAGCCCCAGTTGGGGTTGTGTGGGTGGCAACCACTCAATGTGTCTCTCTCACATCAATGTTTCTCTCTCTCTCTTCCTCCCTCTCTCCCTCCCGTTCTGGCTGAAGATAAATGCAAAAATGTTCTCAAGTGAGGATAAAAAAAATTAAAAAAAAAAAAAAAAACACAGAAAAAAACAGAATTCAAAGTAATGGTTATAAGGATGCTCAAACAACTTAGTGAGAATTATAAGCAACTCAGTAAGAATTATAAAGAACTACACATAGGCATGAAAAAAGAGGTAGAAGCTATAAACAAAAGTCAAGTGGAAATGAAGAATGACATAGCTGATATAAAAAAATACTTTAGCCCTGGCCGGTTTGGCTCAGCGGTTAGAGCGCCAGCCTGTGGACCAGAGAGTCCCAGGTTCAGTTCCCGCTAAGAGCACATACCTCGGTTGCAGTTTGTCCCTGGCCCTGGTTGGAGTCGTGTGAGTGGCAACCACTCAGTGTGTCTCTCTCACATCGATGTTTCTCTCTCCCTCTCTCCCCTCTTCTCCCTCCTACTCTATCTGAAGATAAGTGCAAAAATGTCCTTGGGTGAGGATAAAAAAAAAATACTTTGGAAGGATTCAATAGAGAGTAGAAGAAGCTGAAGACTAAATCAGTGAGTTAGAAAACAAGGTAGAAAAAAACACCCAAATAGAGCAGAAAATAGGGGGAAAAATTAAAAAGCAGAAGAAGAGTTTAAGGGAACTATGGGGAAATATGAAATGTAACAACATTCGCATCATAGAGGCACCAGAGGAGAAGAATTGGAGAAAGGAATAGAGAACCTGTTTGAAGAAATAATGACAGAAAACCTCCCTAACCTGGTGAAGGAAACAGTCGCACAAGTCCAGAAAATACAGAGAGTCCCAAACAAAATGAACCCAAAAAGACCCACACCTAGACGCATCATAATTAAAATGGCAAATGTTAAAGACAAAGAATCTTAAAGGCAGAAAAAGACAGTCAGAAAGTTACCTACAAGGGAACTCCCATTAGACTGTCAGTTGATTTCTCAATAGAAACACTACAGACCAGAAAGGAGTGGCATGAAGTGTACAAAGTAATGAAAAGCAAGGGTCTGAAACCAAGACTACTCTATCCAGCAAGGCAATCATTCAAAATTGAAGGGGAAACAAAGAGCTTCTCAGACCAAAAAAAGCCTAAGAGTTTACTACCACCAAACCAGCACTGCAAGAGCTCCTAAAGGAACTGTTGTAAGAAGAAGAAATAGAGAAAAAAAGGAACACAAGTATAAAAAATAAAAATGGCAACAAATAAGTACTTATCAATAATAACCTTAAATGTAAATGGCTTAAACACTCCAATCAAAGACATAAGGTAGCTGAATAGATGAGAAAACATGACCCATATATATGCTGTCTACAAGAGACCTACCTCAGAACAGAAGACTCACACAGGATAAAAGTGAAAGGATGGAATAAGATTTCCAAGCAAATGGAAACAAACAAAAAAAAGCAGGGGTAGGAATATTCATATCTGATAAAATAGACTTCAAAATAAAGGACATAATAAGAGACAAAGAAGGCCATCACATAATATTAAAGGGATCGATCCAACAAGAGGCTATAACCCTGGTAAACATGTATGTACCCAATATAGGAGCACCAAAATATATCAAAAAACTTCTAGAGGACTTCAAGGGAGAGATACAAAGCAATACAATCATAGCATGGGGACTCTAACATCATACTGACATCATAGAATAGATCTTCTAGACCAAAAATCAACAAGGAAACAGAGACCCTAAACAACGCACTAGATCAGATGGATCTAATTGACATTTACAGAACATTTCATCCCAACGCTACAGAACATACATTCTTCTCTAGTGCACACAAGACATTCTCAAAGATAGACTACATGTTAGGACACAGACTAAGTCTCTATGAGTTCAAGAAGACTGAAATCATATCAGGCATCTTCTCCAATCATAATGGCATGAAACTAAAAATCAATTACAATAAAACACTCGAAAACATTCAAACACATGGAGGCTGAATAGCATGTTATTAAACAAGGAATGGGTTACAAATGAGATCAAGGAAGAAATAAAAAATTCCTGGAAACTAATGAAAATGAACACACAACAACACAAAGTTTATGGGACATAGCAAAAGTAGTCCTGAGAGTGAAGTTCATAGCATTACAAACCTACTTCAAGAAACATTTCTAATAAAGTACCTAACCCTACAACTTAAAGATTTAGAAAGAGAACAAAAAGAAAAACCAAAAGTACAAGAAAAGAAATAAAAAAAATCAGAGTGGAAATAAATGACATAGAGACCAAAAAGGCAATACAAAAGATCAATGAAACCAAAAGCTGGTTCTTTGAAAAGATAAACAAGATTGATCAACCTTTAGCCAGACTCACCAAGAAGCAAAGAGAGAGGACACGAACTGATAAAATCAGAAACAAAAGAGGAGAACTAACAACTGACACCACAGAAATACAAAGGATTGTAAGAAAATACTATGAACAATTATATGCCAACAAATTGGACAACCTAGGTGAAATGGACAAATTCTTAGAATCACAGTCTCCTAAAACTGAACTGGGAAGAATCAGAAAACTTGAACAGACCAATAACAACTAGGAAAATTGAAACTGTAATGAAGAAACTTCCAGCAAACAAAAGCCTGGATCTGGACAGCTTCACAGGGGATCGTTACCAAATATTCCAAGAAGAATTAATACCTGTTCACCTCAAACTACTCCAAAAAATTCAAAAGGAAGACTTCCAAGTTCTTTCTTTGAAGAGCTTAATCCTAATTCCAAAACCAGATAAACATACTACGAAGAAAGAAAACTACAGCCCAATATCCATGATGAACATAGATGCCCAAATCCTCAACAAAATATTAGTAAATCGGATCCAGCAATATATTTAAAAATTATTCACCATGACCAAGTGGGATTCATCCCAGGGATGCCAAGGCTGGTACAATATTCACAAATCAATAAATGTGATATACCACATAAACAAAATGAAAGATAAAAATCACATGATCATATCAAATAGATGCTTAAAAAGCATTTGACAAAATCCAGCACCCATTTCTAATAAAAATGCTCAGCAAAGGGGAATACAGGGATCATATCTTTGTATAACAAAGACCATATATGAAAAACCTACAGCCAATATCATACTCAATGGGCAAAAACTAAAGGCATTTCCCTTAAGAACATGAACAAGCAGGGATGCTCACTTTCACTACTCTTATTTAACACAATACTAGAAGTCTTAGCCACAGCAATCAGACAAGAAGAAAAAATAAAAGGGATCCAAATTGGAAAGGAGGAAGTGAAACTGTCATTATTCCCAGATGACATGATATTGTACATAGAAAACCCTAAAGTCTCCATCAAAACTATGCTAGATTTAATAAATGAATTTGGCAAAGTAGCAGGATACAAAATTAACATTCAGAAATCTATGGCATTCTTATACACTAATAATGAATATTCAAAAAGGAAAACAAAAAAAAAATCCCATTTACCATTGCAACAAAAAAATAAAATACTTAGAAATAAGTTTAATCAAGGAGTAAAATATCTGTTCTCAGAAAACTACATGACATTGAAAACAAAAATAGAGTAAGATATAAAAAAAAGCAGAAACATATACCATGTTCATGGATTAGAAAACTCAACATCATTAACATGTCCAAGACAGTATGCACAATTAATATTCGAAAAGGAGGCAGGAGCACACAACGGAGAAAAGAGTCTCTTCAATAAATGATGTTGGGAAAATTGGATGGCTACATGCAAAAAAATTAAACTAGACCACCAACTTACACCATATATAAGAATAAACTCAAAATGGATAGAAGACATAAATGTAACTTGTGAAACCATAAACATCCTAAAAGAAAATGTAGACAGAAAAATCTCAGACATCAGACATAGTAGAATTTCACTGACAACACCTAGAGCAAGAGAAACAAAGGAAAAAAATAATAAATGGGACTACATCAAACTAAAAAGCTTCTGCATGGCAAAAGAAACCAGCATCAAAATGAAAAGGGAACCCATTCTTTGGAAGAACATATTTACCGATGATACATCAGATAAGGGGTTAATATCCAAAATATATAGAGTACTAATACAATTCAACAAAAGGAAGACAAACAATCCAATTAAAAATTGGGCAGAGGATCTGAATAGACATTTCTCCAAGTAGGGCATACAAATGGCCAGGAGACATGAAAAAATGCTCAACATCTCTAAACATCAGAGAAATTAAGATTAAAACAACTATGAGGTATCACCTTACATCTGCCAGAATGGCAGCCATCAACAAATCAACACAGTAAATGCTGGTGAGGTTGTGGAGAAAAGGGTACTCTAGCACACTGCTGGTGGGAATGAAGATTGGTGCAGCTGCTATAGAAAACAATATGGTGTTTCCTTAAAAAATTAATAAGGGGCCCTGGCCGATTTGGCTCAGTGGTTGGAGTGTCGGCCTGGGGTCTGGAGAGACCCGGGTTTGGTTCCCGCTAGGGGCACGTACCTCGGTTGCTGTTTGTCCCCGGCCCTGGTTGGGTTGTGTGGGTGGCAACCACTCGATGTGTCCCTTTCACGTCGATGTTTCTCTCCCTCTCCCTCTCCCTCCCTCCCCCCCCCTCTCTCTCCCTCCCTCCCACTCTATCTGAACAAAATATGAAAAAAATATCCTCGGGTGAGGATAAAAAAAAAATTAATAATGGGACTGCCATTTGACCCAGTGACCCTACTTCTTGGGATATATCCTAAGAAGCCTGAAACACCAATCAGGAAGAATACACACACCTCTATGTACATAGCAGCGCTATTTACAATAGCTAAGATCTGGAAACCACCCAAGTGCCCATCAGTAGATGAGTGGATAAAAAAAGCTGTGGTACATATACACAATGGAATACTATGCAGCTGTAAGGAAGAAAGATCTCTTACCTTTGAGACGACATGGAGAGACCTGGAGAGCATTGTGCTGAGCAAAATAAGCCAATCAGAGAAAGACAAGTACCACATGACCTCACTTATTTATGGAACATCATGAACAAAATAAGCTGAATATCGATAGATCCAGAGACATGGAAGTAGGGAATAAATTGACAAACTTTGGAGGGAAGGGGGATGAGAGTGCGGTGGGAAGAGATAAACCAAGAACTTATTTGCATATATGCATAACCAATGGACACACAATAATATGGGGAAAGTAGGAGTGAGGAGGGAGGGGGGGGTGGAGAGAAAGGAGTCAATGGAGGGAAAAGGGAGTAACATTTGTAATACTCTTAACAGTAAAGATTTAAAAAAATAAAAATAAATAAAGCATATGTCCCACTGACAGCAAAAAAAAAGAAAATAAATAAAACTCCTTTTAATAAATGTGCCTGATTTCTAAGGACTCTGGGCTGAAGAACCAGTGCAATTTTACCTGGGAGAGAAAGACTGTCCATTATTGGGAAGGAGGGAAGGGAAATCCTGGTACCTGAGAGAGAAGGGCAGCCCATGCAGGGTTCACCCAAGGATCTGCCAACTGATGAGCTACAGGGCAGCTGAGCAAGCTCTGGTAGTGGGCAGGGCTTGGCAGCACCTCTCACCATGGCCAAAAAATGTTTTACAGCCTGCAGGAAGGCTGTACTTAGCAGCCCCACTTAGCCGTTTCTCCCAGGACACGGCATCATCCTCACTGCCAGGCTCCTCGAAGGTCCCCACTCCCTGTGCCCTTCTCTTTGTCCACTGGTGCCAGTGTGTCTGCAGCATCTCATACTCCTATGCCTATCCCACTCCCACCCTGAGCCACAGTTCTGAGTCTCATCTTTTCCAGCTCAGACAATTCCTTCTGCAAATGTCATCGAGCATCACATAAAATTTCTGTTAAGCACCCAACATGTCTTGTTCATCAGGGCACTATTGACATTTGGGGCAGGATGATTCTCCAACGTTGGGGAGCTGTTCTGAGCACTGCAGGATGTTAGCAGCATCCCTGGTCTCAGACCACTAACCACTAGCAGCACTCCCAGTTACAATGACAACTAAAAATGCCCCCTTGCTCCATTTCTAAAGACCACCCAAAGGGTCAGAACTGCTTCTACTGAGAACCATGCATCTCCTGCAGGTGGAAGCTGCCAGTAATTTCTAGGATAGCCTCCCAAGTAAATGACTGGCACTTGAATCTTCATCTTAGGGTCTGCTCCCAGGAGAGCACACCTAAGATGGAGCTTTACACAGGTGATTTCATTCTACCCTCCTGACCAGGAGTTACATACTATCACAATTCATTTTATAAGTGGAGACTAAGAGAGGGTCTAAGGATGCCCACCTCTCCATGGCTTTGTCCCACTGGAGATCTTAAAGACTACAAAATCTCGTACCACCTATGTGCCAGGTCCTGAGCTGGGCACTGGGGACCCCACGAGAGTGTAGTCCCTGCCTCTGACACGATATAGTGAGCAATTTCAGCCCAAGGTAATACACCCAACAGGAGGATGCACAGGGATGAATGGAGCTCAGAGTCTGGGGAAAGCTGCACACAAAAGGCATGCCAGGTAGAGGGCAAGTGACCAGGGCACAGCAGGTCCTGAAACCTCCTGTAGTTTGGCATGGGGTGGGGAAGGGGGTAGAAGGCAGCCAGTGGGGAGATAAGGCTGGAGAGATTAGCAAGGGCCAGATCTCTCAAGTTTCTTGTGTCCCCTGCCAGATTCATCTCCTAGAGGCCAGCTGGGAACACATCCTTCCACTGCTCAGAGACCTTCCCCGGCTTCCACTAATGGCCCCAGCCCATCACCCCACTGGAACAAGCAGGCGGGAGGGGGAACTGGGGCCAGCCCTCTACAGTGTTCACAGGTCCTTCTCCCCAGTCTTCTGCTGACCTCCCTCCTCCAAGTACCCTCTGGGGTTCCTGTGGGGGTCACTGGTAATGCTCCTGAGAATCCTGGTGTCCATGAACCTAGAGCAAAATTCTTTCTTCAGATTCACCCTTACTGGGGCTCACTGAAACCATCTTCAAGGCAGGGGATCATGCCTGAGCCCATTTCAGACTTGTGGGGAGAGGGTGTTAGAGGGCACAGAATTCCTCCATAGGACAGAGACTCACTCCTTTCCCATTCTTCATGACAACAAACAGCCTTAAGTTCCAGCCATTCAGGCTGGTCGGAGCGCCTCTCTCCTGTGCTAATCTCTGGGCGCTCAGGTCGCCAGGTGAGGCTCCAGCAGCAGTTCACCAGCTCTTCTGTTTTCATGGTACTTACCTACTTCTATTTATGGCAAGTGATGCCAATTTTCCATTTCTGATAATAATATAAAGTTCCTCTTTTCCCAGAACATTAATTTCACTTTAAAAATTTAGGAAGTCAGTTTGAAGAAAATAACTAAGTAAATAACAGTTCAGGCAATAGGACGAAAAGTCATGTGAGCTTTGGGAGACCTTGATCCAAGTTGGTCCCACGCCACAGAAAATGAAGAGGCCCAGAGAAGGTGGCCTGCCCTAAATCACACAGCAAGTTCAGCACAGAGACATCATCCCAAGTCTCCGTATCCATGGCTGGAGTATGTACTGGGATTGCTCATCTGGGCCACCCACTGTGACTGTTAAAGATCAATCCCCTGTTCCTGACAGCAAACCCCAGAATGAGAACAGCTGACCTTGATCAAGCACTTCATATTCACCTTGTACTGTCTGCTTTAACTCATGTCTTAACTCATTTATTCCTCAACACAATCCTAGAAAGTGGGGCCAAGAAGGACCACCATTCCTGAATTTCAGATGGGGCTCAGAGAGCCTCAGCTTAGAGAATCCAAGGCAGTGGCTAACATTAGAACATGAGATGATTCCTTAGGCATTGGCTTTTCTTTTCTTTCTTAAATTGTAACCTCATTCCAGGCCATGCCTCAGAGCTGGACAGAGGGAGTGAGTGGCAGGCTGGTTTATCATTAGAATGACAGTTGAGCACTTAACTCATATTAAGTATGTGTCTCAGTTTGATATCTCTGCAGAGGATTGAGCATAAGTGAGAAAATGGCCCATGAATCTTAAGGGTGCTGGTGGGGTGATGCTCTGGACATGCTGAAGGGGGATTCTTTTCTGTAGTCCAGCCGTCCCACTGTCCTAGTTCCCTGGGGGAGCCAGGGCAAGGTCTGGAATTGGCTTGTCTGGGGTAATTCTGGCTTTGTCAATCCTTAGCTGTGTGACCTCAGGCAAGTCACCTAATCCCTGGGCCTGTTTCCTCATCTGAAAGGAAGGCTACAATGCCTACTTCATGGGCTGTTTGTTGTGAGGATTACATGATGAAATTGCGTGGGCAGAATGCCTGTCATACCCAGCACACAGGAGCCATGGGCACATGCTGGCTCCTCGCCTCCTTGTCCCTACCGGTTCCCAGCTGGAAAACATAGCAGGCAGGGCCCTCCTCAATGCTGGGGGCCTTCTGAAAGGAGCAGCCCTTTACCTCCTCCAAAGACCTTGCCTGCTGGAAACCCATTACTTGTTCCTCTTTGTCCATGTACCAAACAATTCAAGTGGCGATGTCACCACAGATGTCATCCAGGTATGATTTGCCCAGTGTCTCTGTGGTCTCTGTGACAGGGTGCGCAGTACGACGGCCTCCGCCTGGTCTAGTTGACGAGTGCTGACAAGTGCGTGGCCAGAGGGGATGGGAAGAGAGAAGCTGCCTGTCTGACCGGGTTGTCTCTGATGGAAACCAGTGTTCTGGAGAAACACAGACCAGGTTATCAAATGTGGATTCTGGTTCATATGTCAGCTGTTGATGCTCATCAGCCATGGGGTTTGTGAAGATCCTTTGTCCAGAACGTGTTTCCATTCAGTTGGTGTCCAAGATTCCAGAAGGCCTTCTGTAGGGCAGCATCTGCCCAACACCTTCATGAGTCCTGCCACACCCAAGAACCACCTGTACTGATATTTAGTATTTGCAATCAACACACCTCTTTTCTTAACTCCAAGACTTTCAAAGGAACCTTTATGCCATTATCATGAATAAAAAATGGTATCATTGCCCTGGCCGGTTTTGCTCAGTGGTTAGAGCGTCGGCCAGCGGTCCAGAGAGATCCAAGTTCAGTTCCCACTAAGGGCACGTACCTCGGTTGCAGTTTGTCCCCGGCCCTGGTTGGGTCGTGTAGGTGGCAACTACTCGATGTGTCCCTTTCATGTGTTTCTCTCTCTCTCTTCCTCTCTCCCTCCCACTCTATCTGAACAAAAAACAAAACAATGTCCTTGGGTGAGGATAAAAAAAAAAAGGTATCATTTGTCATAAACACAAGGTGTTGCTAAACATAAGCATGATGAAAATGAAACCATTAAGTCTAGCTAGATACCCCTGGCCTGGGCAAGCCTGGGCCTAGTTTCTCTGGTTAAAAGAGGAAAAGTAGCAAGTGCAATAGAGGTGGCAGAGCGCTGAGAGGTAGATGGCACTCTGCTTCAGTGTACTCACTGCCTCCCGGGGTGCCTGATGGGCGACCTCACTGGGGACACACTAGAACTATGGCTGGGAGGCCCAACTCAGCTACCTGATAGCTGGGCATCTGGGCAAGTCATTGAGCCTTCCCAACCTCAGTGTCCTGCCCTGCTTCATGGAGCTAATGAATCAGCCCCGCCCTGCCTGCTTCAAGGGGTGATGCTCAGGGGAAGCTATGGAGATGTGGGAGAGGCGGTTATTTTTAATCACCCTGCCGCCAAGTCTCCTGCCAGGAAGGAATCCCAGGAATGAAGCCTATCCCTTCCAGAGGGAACTGGAACTGGAACCAGCTCCCAGCCACCCCCAGGATTGGGGCAAGGGATGAGGGCTGTGAGGGCACCGGTTACCATTGGCCTTGGGCTGCTTCAAAGGTTGCCCACAGCACACCCTCCTTGATAACTGGCCCCTAGAAGAGGAGAGGAGCCAAGGAAAGGGGAAGGCTTCCTGGGCTAAGCCTCCTCTGGATGTGACACACCACCAACATTGACAGCATCATTTATTTTATTTTATTATTTTGTTAATCCTCACCCGAAGATATTTTTCCATTGATTTTTTAGATAAAGTGGAAGGGAGGGAGGGAGAGACAGAGAGAGAGAGAAACATCAATGTGAGAGAGACACAGCAATTGGTTGCCTCCCACATGACCCCTACTGGGGCTGGGTATTGAACCTGCAACCCAGGTACATGCCCTCAACTAAGAATTGAACCCACAACCCTTTGGTCTGCAGGCCCATGCTCTAACCGCTGAGCAAAACCAGTCAGGGCCTGACAGCATCACTTATTAAGAACCAACCATGCGTCCTTCCTTCACCATTTCACCTACTGTGCACAAGCCCTGCAGCGGATACTATCACCCCCAGTTCAAAGGAGGAAACTGAGGCCCAAGGAGATGAAGTCACTTGTCCAAGGTGTTGGTGGAGCTGGGATTTAAACCCAAATCCAACTACAAAGCCTCTAAGTCACACTTTTAGGAGGTACATGGAGATGGCCTTAAGTAACACCAAGTCACGTGAAATGAGCAAGCGATTCATTTTGGTTCTTAAGTCAATCCTTGTGATTACTTTGAGAAGGAAGTTCCGCTTGGGAGCTGGAGTATCTTTACTACCTGACTGTTGCTAATCTGCCTTTTAAACAAAGAGTAGGCCAGAGGCCCTGCACCTTTAGTTGGCTTTAATATTTGGCCCGAAGTTAATGACTTTGGCACTTCCTCTTTTTATCCATGCCCAGTGATGCTGGTTTTCTCTTTTCAGTGCCGTGAACAAAGTCACATAAAAAATAGTTTTTTAAAAATGAGGCACCAAAACTAGTAGACTTAATCACAAACTATAAATTATAAATTGAGAAACAGGAACTTCGCAGAGGAAGGAACTGGCAGACACAACCTTAGCCAAGTGATCCCGGTTAACATCAGCAGCGATGGGGCATATGTCTTCTGATAGGATGCACTCAGAAAAACAAGCACTCACTTCTCTGTGGTGTTCCTGCCAAAAATACATCATCTGATTCTAATCTCAAGCATAAGCATCAGACAAACCCAAACTGAGACATTCTACAAAATACCAGACTTGTATTCTTCACAAATGTCAGTGTCATGAGAGATAAAGACAGACCAAGGAGCTGTTCCAGAGTGAAGAAGGCAGAGACATGACAATTAAGACAAAGGGGTGAGCCTGGGCGGTGGAGCTCAGTGGACTGAGCATCATCCCATGGACTGAGACATCCTGGTTTGATTCCCTGTCAGGGCACATGCCCAGGGTTGCAGGTTTAATCCCCAGTAGGGGGCGTGCTGGAGGCAACTGATTGATGTATCTCTCTCACATGGATGTTTCTCTCTCTCCTTTCTTCTCTAAAAAAATCAATAAAAACATATTTAAAAGAAAAAAAGACAAAGGGGTGATCTGGGATTGGACCCTGAACCTCAACTCCCCTCATGTTTTATTGTGAAAGGACACTATTGGGACAAATGATGAAATTTGAATAAAGGTATAAATTAGATTGGTCCTAGGATTGTATCAATGTTAAATTTGCTTTTGACAAATGTACTGTGGTTATATATACACTGAAATATTTAGGAGCAAAAGAATATAACATCTGAAACCTGTTTTCAAATGGTTCAGAAAGATAATTATACACATATTATGTATACACACACAGATACATACACAGAGCACATGTTACACACACAAGCAAATGTGGCAAAATGTTAATTGGTACAATTAGTGAATATGGGTGAAAATACGGGAATTCTCTTTACTCTTCTTAAGACTTTTGTATAATTGTAAATTTCAAAATAGTTTTATTTTTTTAAAAACTCAGAAAGAAGGAACAATGCATGAGGCAGGCTTGGAGAACAGGGAGTAGTATTGCAAGGACAAGGGTCAGAGTCCTTCCCTGGAGGGCCCCGGCACCCCACACACCCCCAGCACTGGGTGGGGAGGCTCAGCTCTTACTCAGCTTTGTTCCCCTGACCCGTATTCCCCCTTTCTGGGCCTCAGTTTCTTTATTTGTGAGAGGGGGATAATGATGCCTGTCCTTTTTATTGGGATCTTGGTTTCCCAAAAGCCAACTCAGCTTCCAGAAGTCCTGGGGGGAAAGTCAGCAGATTAACCAGGAATACAAATGGTCAAATTGAGAGGAGTCCTTAATTTCTTAGTTCAACAGAGCAGACACAAGGCCTGTGAAGGTGTGCCTTGAATGAAATCTCATTCACCAAGGGACTGGGACCTCTGGCATCTCAGCTGTCTTGAGATACATATTGGAGTTTTCTCCTGTCCAAAGGGGCAGCCAGAACCAATGCACCCTGTGGAGAGCACCCTTCTGGGTAAGCCTCATGACAGGACAGAACTGGCTTGTCAGCAGGCCTAGAGGTACATGTACCTCCCCTTGTCACTGTTGCCTGTCTCTTGCTTGGATGACAGTCATGACTTCCTACCTGGTTTCCCCATAAGACCAGACCCCTGCCTGGAGCCCCACCAGTTGTCTAGGGGATCTCCCAGGACCTGACTCTATTGTGCCTATCCCCAAAAATGGTTTAGGTTTCTGAGTAGAGCAGTGATATGCCAGCTTCCTGTGTTCTGCTGATGGCACTGGCCAGATTGGCATGAGCAGAGCAGGTAGATCAGGAAGGAGTAGGTGCAGCACCCAGTCGGGACACTGAAGCCTGGGAAACCCTGTAATAAGGTGACCACTGGATCTGGTTACGTTTAACTCCAAACCTGAGTTTTGCCAGGCCACCCTGACTCTGGCAGCTGCATTCTCGTCTACATTCCCGGAACAGTGAGGTTCCTTTCCCACAGCCTTCCCTGTATGCCAAGATGGCAGGCACCATCAGCTTTCATCAGGAACCAAGACAAATCCATCCAGCTGAGCGGCCTCCTCATCAGAACTGCGAGGACTCTCCGCAGCTCCTAGGCCAGACGCAATGGCCCTTTCTCCTGGGAAGGAGGGAGCTCCTGACTCCCCACTCCTGGGCAATGATTAAAACTCAAAAAACAACAACAACAACAAAAAAACACCACAGAGCTGCAGCTCTCCAGGGCTCCAGATCTGGTGGCCTTTGGAGGCCACGGCACAATGGGCAAGGTCTCCTGAGGGCCCTGGACCTAGAAGGCAGAGTGAGAAGTCTGTCCTAGTCTAGACTTGGACCTACCCATCACTCAGCCAGCCACTCCTCTTTTGCTCATCATGGAATATAAATTATCAATGGGTGTAGGTGCAAGTTTATACATACATAAGGGTCTGAGTGTACACATTTTCTGTTATCTGTTAATGATAATAGTGGTTAACTTTAATATGTCACTTACTATATACAGGAATGTCTAAGAACTTTACATATATCTCATTTAATCCTCACAAGAAGGTACACTTTCATGATCTCTGCTTTATAGAAGATGAATCTGACAACAGGGAGGTATGTAGCATGCCCAAGGATTAGGATTTGAACCCAGGGCATCTGAATCTGGGGTGTTTGACCCTAACATTGCCTCCTTAACAAGTTCTCAATAAATGTGTGAAGACTCGAATTATGTAAGTAAACACATAAGAAAAAAAAAAAAAAAAAAAGAGAGAGAGGGAGCAAAAGTGACTTTTTAAATCTTGAGATCGTCCCCATTGCCTGGCACACCCCTCATCCTTAATCGGTGTTTCATGAGACTGTGTCCACGTGAGAACGAGGGAAAAAGGGCAAGATCTGACCATTGGTGTTCCTCTGCTTATGGAAAGGGGCCTGGAGATGAGGCGCAGTCAGATCATCTTTAATCTTTCTCAAAGGCTTTTCCTGCTTCTAGCCCAGCCAAGTCTAGGCTTCCCCAGTCACTGGAGCCAAGACTACCTTGGTCTGAATTTGGGAGTGGGGAGGAAGGAATGCTGTGCGTGACTTCTACCACTTCTCCAGGCATGAGTATTTCCCACAGCCCCAGGCCTCTCTAATTCCCAAGGTCCAGCCCTGTCACGTTGAAAGCTTTGCAAGGGTGTCTCTGAAATACATTTCCTGTGTTTCTGCTCAGTGTTTGCTGCAAAGTATGTAAAAACATTTGGGCTTCAGTTTTTGGTTCAGAGTATGCCAGTTTTCATTTGGAAGAGGAAGTGTTTCTGTTGATGTGGTGAAGAGATAAAATAAGACAGTCTTTACCAAGTTACACCGTCTGAAAGTCAAATGCTTGGCTTGGAGGCAGGGATTCATCTTGGGATCCCTGAAGCCTAGCACAGAGCCTGGCAGAAGAGTAGGCAGGGCTAACGTGTTGAATAAGTGAATACACAAAGGGCCTGGAACCAAGCATGGTAGATGAGTGATACTCAGTACAGGTTTTGAATGGATTCCATAGTTCTACCTTCAACAGGTGTTCTAGGTTTGTCCATGTTTCTCCATCTTTACTAACCTTGTCTCATCCAAGCCCTGGTCACCTTGGGCCTAAGCAACTGAACAGCTCCTGATTACTGTTTCCACACTTCCCCTATAGCTCATTCTGCCCACAACTGCCAAGCCATCCTTGCAGAATGTGAAGTGGAACTGTGTCATCTCCTGCCTAAACACAACCTGCTGATGGCTTCCAAATGCTCATGGCTACAGCCTCCAGATCCCACACACTAACCTCTCCTGGGGCTGCTCTCCAGCCACCACAGCCCCCTTTCAGTTGCTGGAAGAACCAACTCTCTCCCACCCGGTGGCTTTGGCACTAGCAGTTCCCAATGCTTGGGTGGCTCTTCTCCAGGTCTTCATGTCTGACTCCTTCTATCAATCTAAGGCTCAGCTCAAATGTGTCATCTCCTCAGAAGGACCTTCTCTGACCCGCCCTATCTGAAGCAGCCCATCTCTATTCTTCTATGTCACTTACTTGATAGACATTTATTGAGCACCTACTAGATGCTAGGTGCTATTCTAAGTGCTGAGGAAACAGTAGTGAGTGTGCCCATGTCCTTACCTGCCTTCATAGCTCTAAAAAATTTTTGATTATCTTGTTTGAGAACTTGTTTATCTTTCTCATGAAGTGCCAGGAGGTTCGGGGCTAAGTCTGTCTTGTTCACTGTGTTCACCCACCAAGTACTCGGTAAACATTTGTTCAATGAGAGAACCGATGAATGAATGGATGGATGGATGGATGGATGGATGGAAGGCAGGCAGGCAGGCAGGCAGGCAGACTGGGTAGTTATATAAAGGAGCTCAAATGAAGGTTTCTTTAAAGAAATCTCACTGTTAACCCCTCAGGAAGCACCTGGGCCCCAACACTACTGTCAGTCGAACTGGCCCCACCCTGAATCACCCTCTAACTATGGCGATCTTGGCTTAGAAAGTCAGAGGAGAAGTGTTAATTCAGCCTGCTTGGGACGAGTGGCATGAGTGTCTGTTTTCTAAAAGAAGCCTTTGCCCAATACCTCAGTATCCCCCTTCCATTGCCAGAGGCCCTAGTGACACTCCAGCACTGGCCAGCTGAGGGGCTCCAGCCAAGGGGTTCCTGCGTGCTTGGTGAACCCTCACCAGACCCAACAGTCTGCCTGTCTCTTTCCCATCTAGTCCAGCTGCCTCTCTTCCCTTTTTTTTTTTTGTTCTGTTTTGTTTGTTTCCTTTTCTTTCTTTCTTTTTCTTTATTTGCCTCTCTTCCTTGAGGTGTTACTTTGGCCAAGTCTTTCTCCTTTCTGAATTTTCATTTCTCTCCCACCAACACACATGTGGGGCTGGACACAGCTACCTGGTTGCAGCCCAGAGGCAGGACTTTCACAACTCAGTGCAATGATCCTGTTGTTTCTTCTGCTGGCCCACGAGTCCCTTGAGGCCTTGCATACACTGCAGGCAAAGCCAGCCTCAGCACCAACCCCCCACTTGCCTGCCTGCTCTATGAAGGCAGCCTGTGAAACTGGCAGCCCCTGCAGATTGGAGCTGCAGCAGAATTGTTGAGCTGGGGCACCCTGAAACCTGACTCCAAAACAGCAGCAAACCCAAGGCCAAAGGAAGTACAGGGTTCTTTGCTATAGGAGGTTTCTCCTCTTACCTCAGCCAGAAGCCTTTGCTCTCAGTCCCCAAGGGACCACAGGTAAAGGTGACCAGTGCTGGGTGTCTTACCTTTTGTGACACTCCAAATCTTTATCCTTCCAGGACTAGTGAGAATCCCTCACAAACCAAGGTCATCATCAAGTCAGGCTAAGGACAGGGGGAGGAGCTGACAGCTCTGCCTCAGATGGATTTGGGTGCAAAGTTTTTTTCGACAAGCTGTGGCAGTTGGTACCATGGCTAACTCAAACGCTATTTAGGCCCTGCCTCCATTCCTCTCAACAGCTGTCACCTTCTTTAGGGGAAGCTTTCCAACTAAGGGCCTAAGAGGAGTCTAGCCATTCCTGACATCCAAATAGACCTGGAGGAGGTGGATGAAGGAATGAATCAGAAGCCTGGGGGAAGGGTGTGTGTCCAGCTTGGGAATGCCTCCCTCTTCCTCAATAGCACCCCAACCCGTCCTCATCCCGCACAGAGAGGGCACTTACAGGCCTCGGAGGCCGGAGAGGGCCTCGTCTTGGAGGTCCCATCCCTGGCCAAACGGTGCCCTCAACCAGCAGCGGCGGCATGATCTGGGCGGCTGGTCCGGGTGGAAGGTTGCGGGTTGTGGGGGACTGGGGGGAGCGAGGGCTACTCCAAATAACCATCGAAGACGTCGAGCTCCGAGTCGGCATCGTAGAGGCCCGAGCCGGGGTCGGAAAGCACGCCGAGGTCCACGAGCGCCTGGTCCATGTCTTCGGGCAGGAAGACGAGGCCCACGTTGAGGACGATGTACTCCATGAGGAAAGCGTAGTATAGGATCAGCACATTGACGAAGAACAGGCCCACGTAGAACATAGAGGGCAGCAGCGGCGGTGGCACGTAGGGGACCAGGGAGCCCAGCAAGTCCAAGTGGGCCGCGACCCGGGCGCCGGGCATGCGATAGGGGGGCGAGGGCGGCAGCGGCCCGGGGATCCCGGCGAGCTCAGCTGCTGTGGCGCCCGGGCGGCCGGCGAGGGGGCAGCTCAGCCATCCACCCTGGAGCTCGATCGAGGCGGCACTGGGTCCAGGCGGTGAGACCCCCGGGGATGTGCGGTGGGCCCCTGTGGACGCGTCCAGGCGCCCGAAACGTGCCTGGCGAGGTCCCCGCACCTCCAGAAGTGTCCACACAGCCCCTCGACCCGCCCGGCGGCCAGGCGGGCCCCCCTGAGGTGGCCGGCGGCTGTCCGACTCCTCCGACGCCCCCTCTCGCAATCAGGGGCCCTCGCAGCGCCGGCGGGGACCCCACCGCGGCTCAACGTCGAGGTCCAGTCCTGGAGGCAGTCTCTCCTGGTCGGCCTGGCAATTTCTCGAGCCCCATTTGCAACTCCGCAGAATCAGCGTCCATGGCTGTAGCCGCCGCGTCGCTCTGCAGGTCGCGTTCAGAGCTCCGCCTTTACAGCGACCCCGCGCTCATTGGCCAATCGCCTCCTGGCCGCGCTCATTGGCCCGCTCAACGCCCGCGTTCATTGGCCCGAGATATCTGGGGGCGGTACTTCTTATCTCTGTCTCAGGGGGCGATGGCCTCTGAGTTGCTTTCCGGGTTCTGGACTCCTCCCTAATCTCAAATCCAATTCGCTCTGCGAACCCCCCACAGAGTAGGGGGAGTGGAAAGAAGCCCAGCACGCTTCAAATCTAGATGTATCTTAAGGCGAAAAAAGCTGAAGGAAACTGCACCATGCTGGACTTGAATATGGCGCTACGCCTTTCTGGGACTCAGTTTACCAGATGAAAAAGGAGGCGGGGTAGCGGAGGAGTGGTGGACTGTGATAGTGAAAATCTTAGGCTTTCCCAAAGTGCCAGTTTTTCATGGTGGGGATGATCCATCAGTGCCCCTTTCGTTTCCAAATTCTGGCTGCAAGAAGGACTGCCTATTGGGGAGGGTTCT
Source organism: Molossus molossus (assembly GCF_014108415.1). Classification (NCBI taxonomy): domain Eukaryota; kingdom Metazoa; phylum Chordata; class Mammalia; order Chiroptera; family Molossidae; genus Molossus; species Molossus molossus. The sequence goes on along the minus strand of NW_023425366.1, from coordinate 111,811,801 downwards.
GCATCATAGGGTTCAGGGACACCTGAGTAAAGAGATTCCCAGGCAGGTCAGACCTTTAGCCAGTAGGGTTGCTTCTTGTTTCTTTGTACTTTGTAAGCCATGTTTAAAAACTTTCATACACATGGTTAAACAATGATCCAAGAAGTACACAGAAAAGTGATTCTCCTTCTCTTGGAGAACCCTTGCTTCCAAAGCAGTTCAATAAGCCTTTAAATCTCAGGCCACACTAAGCTGGGTGCTTTATACATATGCATTGCTTAAGTGGAGCTAGAAGGCAGTGTAGTAAGTTCACTTTTTTTACAGACGAGGAAACCAAGATCCAGAGAAATGGAGGGACCCTAGAAGCTGATCATCTTGCCTGTGTTTGGAGACCAGAACATGCCCTTTTTTCCTCCATGACTGTTTCTTGCCCCTTTAGATGAATCACAGAGCAAACTATTAACCCTCCACCGGACTCCATTTTTCCAACTGCAGACGGTAAAACAAACCATTTATTCATTCACTCTGTCAATATTTGTTGAACACCTATTGGCACCAAGCCTTGTGCTAGGCATTGGGGAGAACATTGGACCCTGTTCCAATTCTGTTCTGAGCACAGTATTTGTACACAATAGGCCTCAGATAAATAGGAAGTATAGACATAAATGAATGAACGGTGAACAGGTTCATCTTACCTCCATGGAGCTCTCACTACTTATCCAGAAGATACAATTAGGTATATCTTCTTGGCTCATATAGGAAATTGAGTGCTTCCATTTTTTTAATGTGGTAGTTTTGGAAATGGCATTTGGAGTGAAGATCAGAGAAATCCTTTGAAATTATAGGACGTTCAGTTTTGGTATATTGTTGCTTGAAGGCCTTTCTATATATAAATTGAAGTAGAAAAAGAAAAAGGCTGTGAGGACAAACAAGGCCATTATCAATTTGATGCAGTTTGGTTTATTGGGAGACAAAAATAAGGGTGCCTGGGTTTGAACCCTACTTCTGTCACTTACTAACTGCATGATATTGGGCAAGTCAACCCCTCTATAATTCAGTTTCCTTGAAGGTAAATAGGAATAATAATAGCACCTACCTCATCGAATTGTTAGAATCAAATAACTACATGTAAGCGCTTAGGCGCAAGGTATACATCAGGCAATAACTACTCTTATCATAAAATAATAAAATAATATCATAAAATAATAACTGTTAACATTGATGTTACTATTATTCACTCTACTTCACTGATTTCCTTCTCAAGGTTTTGCGCACAGGTTTCCCATTCCCGCCCACCCAGACGGTACTGCGCACTCTCCTCCTGTTGCTCCGCCTCTTCTCGAAGGTCGCAGGCCCGCAATGGCGTGATGCACGCCGGATCTTGTAGTTGGTTCGCAGAGTCCGGTCTGCTGGGGCCTCGTGGGCGAACTGCATTTCCCAGCGTTCCTCTTGGCGGCGGCCGTAAAGCGCGACGGTCGAACGGCCGGTTCCGGCTGAATGTCAGTGCCGGGCTGTGGGCCGGGGAGGAAGGTGGTTGGCGGTCTCTTCACCACCTTGGCGGTTTGTGCTGCTGCCGCGGGCTCCCGGCCGCTGGGCCACAGCGGCATGAGACCGTGAGGCGAGCGACGGGCCGGCGCCGCCGACATGTTTGGCCGCTCGCGGAGCTGGGTGGGCGGGGGCCATGGCAGGTCTTCTCGCAACATCCACTCTTTGGACCACCTCAAGTGAGTGTGTTGGGGGCGGAGGTGGGAGGCCTTGAGGCTGAAAACTGGGATGGGGACGCATAGCCCTGGGCCGGGGTCGCTGGGAGGTGTGAGAGCGGAGGTGGAGCGTGGAGAGAGGCATTTGGGAAAGGCTGTATGGTGGCTAAGAGCGAGGGCTCTGGAGTGAGGGCCTCTGGGTTCGAACTCTGACCCCGTCGCTCCTCGCTGTGTGACCTTGGGCAAGTCGCTTAGCTTCTCGGTCTCGGTATCTTCGTCTTTAAAATAAGGGAATGAGATTTCAGTGTATGGACACAGACTACGTTCTTGTTAGGAGCAGATCGTGGGCACCAAGCTTCCCGGAGTGGTACTTTTTGACTGGACAGCTTAGAGGTCAGAGGTCTGGATCCCCAAGTCGGACAGATCTGGGTTTGAATCTAAGTGTGTGAAGTTAGACCTTAGTTTCCTGAGTTGTAAAACGGATGTTATGACAGCATCTGCCTCCCAAGATTGTCTTGAGGATTGGCTAAAAGAATGCTCATAAAGCTGGAAGCATATACAGGCACTCAATTAAGGGCCATACGGAAAGCAAACTATTTTCAAGGGGGAGCCTAAAGAGGGACTATCAGTAGTAGAGCTCTAGGGGAGGACAGGTTGCAAAGGGGGTCCTGGGAAGCAGGAATGCAGCAGTCAGACCTGCATTCAAATCCTGATTTCACCACTTAATGACAGAGTGAACTTGGACAAATTACTTCACTTCTTTGAGCCTCTGGTTCCCCATCTGCAGATGGGTATTGTGAACATTGTGCAAGGATGTAGTAATGTCATGCATGTAAAGAGATTGATCCAGTGTCTGTTACACAGTAGGTGGCCAGTAGTGGTAGCTGTGTTTATTAGCCAGGCCAGGCCTTCCCAGACGACACTCACTACCTAAGGTGCTTACCCCACGGTGATTCCTTCCCATCTTTCTCTTAATTTCATTCAATGCATCTCCACTAGCAGCAGTTATCCTGTTTGTTTTTACTACTTTTCTGTCTGCTACTAAACTGGGACTTCCAGGAGGACAGAGACTGCTTGTTTTGCTCACAGTTGTATCCCAGAATCTTGTGATGTGGCTGGCACACAGTAGGAGCTCCACGGATAATTAAAGAATGAAACGGGGAGAGGTGCAGAGCATGCAGGCAGAGCCTAGGAATTTTGGGAGAAGGGCGGTGATGAGAGGAAAATATAGTAGGGGGAAAGAGTTGGTTGGGGAAGTAGTCAAACTTTTGGCAAGAAATAGGTTGATTTACAGAGGGACCTCCTAAGATTACTGATGGGAAGAAAGAGGGAGGGGGAGGGGCTCATGGAAGGGATTGGTGGGAACAAAATTAAATGGGGACTTCTCATTTGGCAGGAGAGTTGGGGTGCTGTAATTCTTAGCTGTGTCCTTTCCAGCGTGGAACATGCATTTAATAGATGTTTGTGGGTTTCAGAGGGTTGGGGGCAGGAGGGCTCATTATGTGGTGAGGAAAGGTTTTAGGGGGTGGTAGTAAGAGAAGACATGGGGAGGAGAGAGGCCCAGGACTAGAAGCAGGAATGTTAAATGGAAGGGCAGTTGGACGGGAAAGGGAGAGGCTTAAGGATTTCAGGAATGTAGAGAGTGGGTGGATGTGGCTGAGAAGGGGAGGATGATTGGGCCTCCTGCCAGTACCCAGTTACCTACAGGCTGTCACCTAACTTCCCGACTCTAGGCCTTTTAAATTGCTTTTAATATTTATTAAATGTGTTTTCTGTGCTAGGTACTTGGCTAAGGACTTCCTGTGTATTTCCTGTCTTCCTCATTAGTCTGAGTTATAGGAACTGTTACTGTTTCCATTTTATAGACATGGAAAGTAAGGTCCCAAGATGACAACAGCTGAAAAGTGTCAAAGCCAGGATTCAATTTTAGGGCTTGTACTCATGACGCTGTCTTTTCTTATAAAACTTCTTAATAAGTCAGTTTGGGAAGTCTTTCAAGTTGGTTGAGTCTCACTGCCCAGTAGGGCATCTTCACCCTCCTGCCAGCCAAGGAATGGTAAAGGTTCTCAGGTTCCTTTGAAATATCCTGGGAACTGCTCAGGTACATTGTTTAGGTTACATGGCCATTCAGTGCTTTTTGGAAACCTGAGCTACCTGCCCTGGATCAGGAAGATCAGCTTAATCCATATTACAGCCTGTCTGAATAACCTGATGATTTGCTTACTGGTATGGAGCTTAGACGATCCTAAAGTGATTTGGAAAAGATTGCCATAAACAGCTAGTACCCATCCCAACTCTGGTGATCTTCATTTGGCTCTGATAGTAAACATTGCGGGTTTGGAATACAGAACAGCTCATTCCCAGAGGAAGTTCACAGGCTGATGGGAGTGACCACCGTAGAGCCACTGACTGTACAATGTGACAAGCACTAGAATCACCAAAGGCTTAGGGTTCTGTGTGAACCTTCTTAGACGCTTTCTGGAGGAGGTGACACCAGAGTGGAGTCTTCAAGGACAAGCAGGAGTCACTGTGTGGGGCAGCAGGATATGGGAGGAGAACTCTGGGGTTTGTTGAATATCAGTGTGGGGCTGGTAGTTGTGAGATAGAGTAAAGCTTGGACCTCATCTGACACAAGATGACCAACCATCCCAGTGTGCCTGGCTGGGACTGAGGGGTTGCCCAGGACATGAGACTTTCAGTGCTAAAACTAAGACAGTCCTGAGCAACTGGTACAAATTGGTCACCCTCCCAGTGAAAAGTGGCAATTCCTAATATATTCTTGCCCTGACCTAGGGCGCAGTGTGGATGGAGAGAAGAGATTAAGATATTTAAAAGAATTTAGAATTGACAGAGCATCTCAGACCCTCCTCCTCCCCTTTTTAAGGATTTTATTTATTTATTTATTTATTTTATTTTATTTTTTTAATCCTCACCTGAGGACACCTTTGCATTCATCTTCAGATAGAGCTAGAGGGAAGGAGGGAGGGAGGAAGGGAGGAGAAGAGAGAGAGAAACATCAATGTGAGAGAGACACATCGACTGGCTGCCACACACACGATTCCAACCGGAGCCGGGACAAACTGCAACCAAGGTATGTGCCCTTAGCGGGAACTGAACCTGGGACTTTGGTCTGTGGGCCGACGCTCTAACCACTGAGCAACTGGCCAGGGCAGTGGATTTTATTTTTAAGAACAGTTTGGGATTTGAACCACGTTATTCTTCACAGCATTCCTAGTTTTCAAACTGGAAAAGGATTTTTCTGGTAGACAGGGTTTTACTTTTGGAAAATTGTGTACCTGTGGTTTTTGTCTACGGAATCAAGTTCATGATTTAGTTGAGGAAGATTGAAATAGTAAGAGGTTATTTGCTACACATCATGGCTGGTTTATTGCCTAGACTAGTGGCAAGGCTGTGATACTGACTAACAGATGCCCACCACTAAGAAGAACCTTTATTGATAGAATCATGTGATTGCTACTGAAACATTGCCTACTGGGAACTGTGAGTCTACAACTGATGGAACTTTTTTATTCTTGGCATTGTTTGGTTGTCTTAATTCTGATTACCTTTTTGTGTGACTCAAGATTCTTGGTTGCAAGTGACAGAAACCCAGATGGAATTGCCTCAAGCCCCAAATGGAACTGATTGACTCCTGTCACTGAACAGTCTGTTCTGGCTAAGACATGGCTGAGTCCAGGTGTTGAGTTGGTTATCACGGTCTGCCTTTTTCCAGTTCTTGTCTCTGTTTTCTACTATATTGGTGTCATTCTCGGCTGGCTCCAGACTTACATCGTATTAGCTTAACAAACCCTGGGAAAAAGATAGCTCTTTTCTTAGTATTGCCAGCAGAAGTCCAGAATAGAGTACTGTTAGCCCAACTGGGGTCTCATGCCCATCTCTGAATAGGGGGTGTGGAGTGCTCTAATTGGTCTTTCCTTGGACTTGGGATGGCATCAATTCCACCCAACCTAGTGGACAGAGAATGAGAGAAAGGGAAAATCAAGGATTATTACCCAAAGAGATGGAGAATGTATACCCAACAGACAGACAGTTATCTACTCTTGGTATATTCCACTTTTGCCTAAGATAGCACTGATACTTTTAGAACTTGAGGTACGATATTGCCAGATTTATTTTCTTGGAATACGGTATCCTAGTCAACATATTACACAGAGTGAGTCCAAGGCTCCTGCTGTGTCATGTCTAAGTTCTTCTAGGCCTTCAGAGCACTCTAGACTGTTTCAGCCCATCTAGTTTGAGAGCACAGAGGAGGACTCTATAACCTAGGCTAGGGAATGGAGCATCCTGGGTAAGCAGATACCCATTTAAATGGAGACCTAAAGGATGAGTGGTTATTATGAGATAGGGGGTGGGGCAGGGCAGCGTTGAAGGGAGGATGCTCAGGCAGAGGAAATTGTATTGAGAAGCTGGGAGGAGAGAGACTCTGGTCCTTCAGTAAGGGGTATGTATGTACATGGGGTGGGGAAAGATGTAGGACCCTAGAGCAGAGCAATGAGTCAAGAGAAGTCACAGAACCCAGGTCCTACTGGGCTTTGTAAAAATCATGTTAAGGAATTTGGACATTAGGCTGAGAACAGTGAGGAGCCATTGAAGGTTTTTAACCAGTGGACTGCTGTGGCCTCTCTGAAGTTTGGAGAATGGATTGGAGGAAGGCCAGACTGGAGGCAGGCTTCCACTCAGGGGACTGTTGTTGTCTTCTGGTACGTTAGGGTAGCAGCCTGCGGTAATCCTAGGATATTTCTTATGCCACTTCACACTGACGGTCCTTTTTGCACTTACTGTTGCATGCATCTCATATGCCCACCTGTGTGCATCTATGTTCCCTCCACTTGAGCTCCCCTCTTCTTCCTGCCCATCCAAATGCCAATTCTTCCATAAAAATTGCCCTTGCGACTTGAACCAAGAAGTTTTACCATCTTCTCTAGCTTCACTTGTTCATGTTCTTGCTGTCCCACTCAATTAACATGTTATCACATACAGTCTTCTCATCACCAAAGAGTGAGACCAGCTGTTAGGTGCTCTGGGCTCTTCCAGCTTTATCCCAGCCTTGAGGTTATATCCTCAGGAAGCTGGCCAGGGTTCCTCAGGCACATCTATTTGCCATCAAAAATGATATTTGTTTGTCTGTCTCCCAATTTGATCTTCAGCTTAAGGGTAAGGACCTTTGTAGCTTGTTTACCTGGGAATCGTCAGATGCCAGGACAGGGCCTGGAGCATAGTAAGTGGTCAACAAGTATTTGTTACAGGATGAACAAAAGAGGCAAGTTCTGGCCAGGCCTTTTTTTTTTTTTAATTAATTAATTTATTTTTGTTACAGATGCACCCCCCCCCCCCCGCACTGGTCCCCTCTCCCCCTCCCTCCCTGCCCTGTCCCCAGCTTTGTTGTCCATGTTCATTGTTCATGCATCCACGCATATAAGTTCTGTGGTTTATCTCTCCCCCACCACCCCCTCTCCTGGGGATTGTCAGTCTGTACCCCACTTCCACATCTCTGGGACTACCCCATTCCTCAGACTGTTATGTTCATTATATTCCACAAATAAGCGAGATCATATGATACTTGTCTTTCTCTGTTTGGCTTATTTCACTTAGGATAATACTTTCCGGTCCCTCCATGTTGTCTCAAAGGATAAGAGATCTTTCTTTCTTACAGCTGCATAGTACTCCATTGTGTATATGTACCACAGCTTTCTTATCCATTCATCTACGGACATTTGGGCTGTTTCCAGATCTTAGCTATTGTAAATAGTGCTGCTATGTACATAGAGTTGCATATATTCTTCCTGATTGGTGTTTTGGGCTTCTTAGGGTATATTCTTAGAAGTGGGATCACTGGGTCAAATGGAAGTTCAATTTTTAATTTTTTGAGGTAACACCATATTGTTTTCCATAGTCTGGCCAGGCTTTTAAAAAAATATATATATATGTTTTGAATTTTTAGAGAGAGGAAGGGAGAAAGAGAGAGAAACATCAGTGTGAGAGAGATACATAGATAGGCTGCCTTCTGCATGCCCTGCCCAGGGGATCAAGCCAGCAACCCAGGCTTGTGCCCTGACCGGAAATCAAACTGGGACCTCTCAGTCCATGCCACACCGGCCAGGCAAGTCCAGACTTTTCTTAACAACGGCTTGCTCTTGCCACTTTGGTCACAATGTCTGTGCTGGAGCTGTGACTTTTTCTAGGGGCTGAGAGCCCTTCCTGCACTCTCACTATGATTGCTGGCTTCCTGGCATCTCAGGTCTCACTGGCTGGCCCAATTTGACATCTTCCAGGGCGATTCATCAGGAGAAGCAACGCCTGTAATAACCTTTCTTTAATCCTCTAGTCTGATTTTACGCTGAGTGGAGCTTCTTCTTGTCCTGTCAGCCAGAAGGCTGGATGCTGTCCAAATGGAAGTTTTTAAAGCACAGAGTGGGACGCTCTGGAGGATGTCTGGGGATTCTCTGCCTTGGTGCTGAGCAGGCCAAATAGACACAGGCTCTGTGTATCCCCCTCAACCCCACTCCAGACATAGTTATTGGGGGGGGGGGGCACTTTGGGGATTGATTTTAGGACAGTGCTTTGAGGGAGTGGATTTCTAGTCCCCCTGGGTTTCTGTCACTCCACTTAACCTTCCTAACACTTGAGCTTGTAGATAAGTTTCAGGATCTTCCAATAGGAGCATCCTAAGAGGCATATTATGATACACGTCATAAAATTTGTTTAAAACTTGAACTTAGTATGTATGTCTCTGGACATAATTGTTATTAACTGTAATGGTTTAACTTGTGAAATAAGTGACTCTCTTGAGAAAGAAGGGTCTGCGGAAGTGGGATTTGTTTGCAGTCTATAGTCCTTGGTGATGAGCCGCTAGTGTGTTGGTTGCACACTGGCAGTAAGCTGCAGTTTTCTGGTCTCTGGGCATTTCAGACTCTTAAGCTTGTCTCGCAAGGTAGAGTTTATTAATGTGCAAGGGTCTGATATTGTTATTCTACATTCTGCAGATCTCCTTTTTTTTTTTGTGATACCTGCCCCTAGTAGGAACCGAACCCGGGACTCTCTGATGCGCAGGCCGACGCTCAACCACTGGGCCAAACTGGCCAGGGCCACATCTCCTTTTGAGATATGGTAATGCTGGAAGGTCAGTTATAAGGGCATACCTTAAGCTCTAATATGTATTTTCTTGGTTTTTGGGGTTTGTTGTTGTTTGTTTATCTATTTTGGCTTGTATGCTAGGCTTTCATGACTTCATGTAGATACTTGGCTAGTAAAAGTGTTGTTTACTTCATTGTTTGTATTTTCTATACTATAATAGTTGTAAGCATGGGGTCTGGAGTCAAGACTGCCTGGGTTCTCTGTGGGGACTCTGAGCAGGTTCCCAGTCTCCCAGAGCCTCAGCTCTCCAGAGCATCAACCCACAGGGATTGTTGTGAGGATTTAATAAGTGAATACATCCGAGGCACTCAGAACAGAGACTAGCAATAGGAGGCTGCAACAGTTTTTATTATGATAATAAAAATATTCACACACAGAGTTTGAGAGAAAGTGCTATTGTGCCTGGCCGGTGTGGCTCAGTGGTTGAGCATCGACCCATGAGGTCACCACCAACAGGTCGTAGGTTCTACTCCCAGTCGGGGCACATGCCCAAGTTGTGGGTCAAACTCCTTGTGGGGGGCATGCAGGAGGCAGCCAATCAATGTTCTCTCACATTGATGTTTCTGTCTCTCTCCCTCTCTCTTTCTCTCTCTCTAAAAATAAAGAAAAAAAATGTAAAAAAGAAAATGCTATTGTAACAGTTGTTATTGTAAGAGAGAAATCTTAATTTGCTATAGTTAAATGTCCAAGGTAATCATTCTGTCCTTGGAAACTTATCAGATGTATGGATGCAGCTTTGCACACAAAGATGGCCATCCTAATGTTTTTGATCATGTAAACGCTTAGGAATTCTAGTACCTAACAGAAGACTAATTGCTGTGCTTGTCCTTTTAGTGCTTTACTATGTAGCCATTATGATGTTTGGGACACATGTCAATAGCAAAAATGCTTTTATTTTAGCAAGAGGTAGGAAAAAAGATGGGCATGGAAACAGACATGCAACATGAACTCAACTGTATAAATATCCATAGCAAAGGAAAAGACCCGAGGAAATATATTGCAGCTACAGCAGTGGTCATCTCTGGGTAGTGGCATGGTTGACAATTGCCCTTTCTCTTTTGTTGTTGTTGAAATTTCCAACCTTTCTAAAATGTGTTACATTTCTAATCAGAAAGTTATTAAACTGTTAATATATCTGAGGTGGTTGAATTGGTTGATCTTCCTAAATTCTGGGAATAAATGCAGCATTAAAATATTAAATCTTAATCCATTCAGCTTTCTTTTCTTTCCTCGTACATTCAAGCAAAGATACATTGAGGCGCCCTGGCCAGTTTGGCTCAGCGGTTAGAGCGTCGGCCTGCGGTCCGGAGAGACCCGGGTTCGGTTCCCGCTAAGGGCACGTACTTCGGTTGCAGTTTGTCCCCGGCCCTGGTTGGTCGTGCGGGTGGCAGCCACTCGATGTGTCCCTTCACGTCGATGTTTCTCTCTCTCTCCCTTCCTCTCTCTCCCTCCCACTCTATCTGTACAAAAAATGGAAAAATATCCTCAGGTGAGGATAAAAAAAAAAAAAAAAAAGATACATTGAGGGTCTGTCTCTTCTAAAACAGTGTATGCTAGGGCATTGTGGGGAGAAAGGATGAGCAAGGTGCAGATATAATGATTATAGAGCTTGAAATCTAGTGGGTAGCTCTGGCCGGTTTGGCTCAGCGGTTAAAGCGTCGGCCTGCGGTCCAGAGAGACCCAGGTTTGGTTTCCGCTGAGGGCATTTACCTCAGTTGCAGTTTGTCCCCAGCCCTGGTTGGGTCATGCAGGAGACAGCCACTTGATGTGTCCCTTTCACGTCGATGTTTCTCTCTCTCTCCCTCCTACTCTAACTACAGAAAGAAAGAAGAAAGAAAGAAAGAAAGAAAGAAAGAAAGAAAGAAAGAAAGAAAGAAAGATCTAGTGGGTATTTCTATTTATCAACAACAAATATTTAAAAAATGAGTATTTCAAACATTACTGTTTACAGTATCATAAAAAAAATAATCAGTGACCTAGAAATAAATCTTAACAAAAGATGTGCAAGACCCGTATCCAGCAAACATTGAAAGAAATGTAAATGTCATAATGTTACACTATTGTGAAGATGTCAGTTCTCTCTATATTTATAAAAGAAATCTTAGCAGGTATTTTTGTGGAAATTGAGAAGTTAATTTTTAAATTTATATGGAAATGCAAAGGACCAAGAATACCATAATGAAAAAAACAGAAGGAAAGAAGTTTGGAGGACTTATATTATTACATAGCAAGATATGTTATGAAGCTGCAGTATTTGAACAGCATGGTATTGGCACAAAAGTAAACAAATAGATCAGTGGAACAACAGCATCCAGAAAGAGTCCCACATGTGTAGTCACCTATTAATGACAAAGGTGACATTGCAGTGCATTGGAGAAATGAGAACCTTTTCAGTAAATGATGATGAGTCAACTAGACATCCAAATGGATAATGAATTTTGGCCAATACCTCACACCATATACAAAAATCAGTTTTAGATGTGAAAGGTAAAACAGTAACTTCTTTTATAGAAGAAAACAACATCTCTTCACGACCTTTGGGGTAGGTAAGGATTTCTTAAGCTACATACAAAAAACATTATCCAAGGGAAAGATTGATAATTAAAATTAAGAACTGCTATTCGCCCTGGCCGGTTTGGCTCAGCAGTTGGAGCGTTGGCCTGCGGACCAAAGAGTCCTGGGTTCAGTTCCCGCTAGGGGCACGTACCAAAAAAAAAACAAAAGAAACTGCTACTCATCAAAAGACAACTATAAAAAGAGTGAAAAGATAAGCCACATTCAGAGAAAATATTTGCCACATGTATATCCAATACAGGATCTGTGCTCAGAATATATAAAGAACTCCATCAAATAAATAAGAGAAAGGTACTCTACCTAATAAAAAAGTGGGCAAAAGACTTGCACAGGTACCTTGCAAAAGATATTCAAATAGCCATGAATATATGAAAAGGCATTACTATACAATAAAACCCCAGTACAACGTGACTATATAGCCAGCAGAATGGCTCCATTGAAAAAGACAAAGAACAGCAGATGTTGGATGGGCCATGGAACAGCCGGAACTCTCAGACTGTGCCTCCTGGCCATTTGGCTCTGGGCGAGCTCCCAAATGTCCCTCAGTTGCTGTCCTGTCCTGTGCAGTGGTGGTCACAATTTATGAGTATGAGGGTCACATGAAGCCCTTCACATAGAACCACAGGCCAACCACAGGTGGGAGCTTCCAGAATCTTCTTTTCAGGACTTATTACCCTGATCTTTCCCCTGGGTTTGTCTGTAAGGGCCTCCTTGTAGTTACTAGAATTTTTTCAGAGATTATTTAATGAAGGCAGTGATGGTAACAATAACATTATCATATGTAGTAACTGCTAGTTTAGATGTCTTTCTACTTGTTTCCTCCTAATAACACCATAGCAGGTGGGTAGTAAAGCATTAAGGTACAGTTGCTGCTCCCATTTTACAGTTAATAGAACTAAGGTGTAGAGATTAACTAACTTGTTCAAGATTACCCGGCTAAGACCACACTTTCTACTTCCTGCTCTGGTTTCTCTCCACAGTTCCATAACACCTCCTATGAAGTCCTCTTTTCATGACTGTTTGGATTCAGTCTGAGCTCTCCTTCCTATGTTCTGGACTATTCCATGTATAATTTAGAAATTATGTTAATTATGGCTCCCATTATAATGACCACAACATAATAATAATATTAGCAGCTAACCCTGCATCTTTGAGTGCTTACTGTGTGACAAATACCATGCTCAAATCCCTGGAACAGCCCAGCGAGGAGGCCTTGACCGTTACTGGCACATTACAGAGGATGAGCTCCAGGGTGTGAAGTGCCTTGTTCAAGGCTACAGTTAGGGAGTGGCAGGGCCAGGTGTCAAACCTAAGTCTGTCTGTTGGACTCCAACAGCCTGAGTTCTTCACTACCTCTCTGTGCCCCTCCCCCCCGCATTCAGCATTTATTGAGCACCCTCTGTGTACCAGGCATTTTAGAGTCACCAAGATCAATAAGATGATGTTTCTCATCTCAAGGAACTCAGGTCTAGTAAGGGAGGCAGATCATTGCAAATGAGGTTGGTTTGTGTAGCAGCAAATACATATGGGTACTGAGGTGCCAGAGAGGAGGGAATAATCAGATCTCCCTGGGCAGGAGAGTGGGCAGGAGGCTGGGAAGGTGCTTTAAAGAAGGCTTTACCAAGAAGTGCCTAAGGTGGGTTTTGAAATAGGAGTAGAGTTTTCTGATTGGTTAGGGCATTCAAGGCAGAAAGCACAATGAATAGAAGTTTAGGACTGGTTCTAAAGATTTTAAACTCTCCTATCCCTAATGTATGTCATCCTCTACACACAAGGAAACACCAGAGTGGGTAGAATCTGCCTCTCCCCTGGCACCAACAGTGCCTGTCACAGCAGAGAGTGGGTATGCTGTGGTCTGCATGGAGAGTGTCGCTGATGGCCATGGTGTGAGTGATGCAATGGCTCTGAAACTTTAGTGGAAGGTCGTTCAAAATGCAGACTTGAGGCCCTGCACCCAGGATTCTGTGGGTTGCGCTGAAAGCAGTAGACGTGCCTCAGCACTTGATTGTCCTGATGTGTAACCTGTATTGTAGACAGGAAGCCACTGTCACGACAGAGTATGCAGAGACAGAATGGTTTCCTATAGGCAAAAGTGACAGAGAGGGTGAATTTTATCTCCCTATTTGTTTAAGCCATATACAGAACATAAGATATGAAAAGCTGGGCTAGACTCAGAGGAAGGAGGAATGAAAATTGGTGGAAGAAATATCAACAACATAAGATATGCAGATGACACCATTTTATGGCAGAAAGTAGCAGTGGTTTGAAGTGACTTCTGGTGAAAGTAAGAAAGTGCCAAAGTAAGACTTGCATTTGAACATCAAGAAGACAAAAATCACGACTATGGAAGAAATACACAACTTTAACATAATATTATGGCTACAGAAGTAATACACAACTTTAACATAGTGATGACATTGAACTTGTTAAAGCTTTTGCTTAGCTTAGTTCAATTATCAGTTCAAATGAGGACTGCAGCCAAGAACTCAAGAGAAGGCTGAGACTCAGAAGGGCAAGAATGGAAGAATTAGGAAAGATCACCAGAAAGATAAGGCATTAGCGACCAAGGTTAAGATATCCACACCCTCATATTCCCAATTACTATGTACAGTTCTGAAAGTTGGACAGTGAAGAAGGCTAATAGGAAAATGATGATTTGAAATATGATATTGAGAGCTCTACAGATGCCCTGGACCACCGGAAAGATGAGCAAGTGGATCCTAGAGCAAATTAAGCCTGAAACCTTGCTGGAGGCAAAAATGACAAAACTGAAACCGTTCGACTACAGGGACATTATGGGAGGTAGGGTTCTTTGGAAAAGACAATAATGCTGGGAAAAATAGAAGGCAGCAGAATAAGACCAAATATGAGACAGACTGACAGCATAAAAGAAGCCATAGGCTTGAGTCTACAGGAACTGAGGACAGGACACTATGGACATCATTCATTCATAGGGTCACCAGGAGTCGGAGCTAACTCAATGTCATGTGACACACCCAGGAGTCAGTTCTGTGGATCTGGGGTGGGGAGCTAGAATCTAATTTAGGTGAGTCTGATGCAGGAGGCCTGTAAGCCACAATTTGAAAACTCTACTCTTTGCCTCAGAGAAGATAAGTCAAGACAACATGAAGACAGAGATTCATGAGAGTCCCCTGGTGATTGATCCCAGGCTGAACTTGTGCTGTGAAGTTACTTTATCCCAGAGGGAAACTGGCATCCACTCTGCCTGTAGATTTGGGCACAGGTGTTGGAGATTTCTGTTTTTGGAGGGCTATTCTAGTTACTGCGTGGTAGAAGTTGTATGCAATTTTAAATTTAAACCCAGACCCCTTAAATAGCAGGTTGCTGCTTATTGTTCCCTCTGAAAGATTCTACACCTTATATCTTACACATTTTTAGAGAGTTTTTGATGGGACGGTCCTATCTAATTTATCCCTACCTTGCTCTTACCAGCCCCTATCACCAAACTGAAGGGGGCCATAAAGAAGTTAGAAGGGCCCTGGCTGGTTTGGCTCAGCAGTTGGAGCATCGGCCTGCGGACCAAAGAGTCCTGGGTTCAGTTCCCGCTAGGGGCACGTACCAAAAAAAAAACAAAACTGCTACTCATCAAAAGACAACTATAAAAAGAGTGAAACGATAAGCCACATTCAGAGAAAATATTTGCCACATGTATATCCAATACAGGATCTGTGCTCAGAATATATAAAGAACTCCATCAAATAAATAAGAGAAAGGTACTCTACCTAATAAAAAAGTGGGCAAAAGACTTGCACAGGTACCTTGCAAAAGATATTCAAATAGCCATGAATATATGCAAAGGCATTCAACTTCAAACACGGCCTGTGGGCGTGTACCTCAGTTGCAGTTTGTCTCCCGCCTTGGTTGGGTCGTGCAGGTGGCAGCCACTCAATGTGTCCCTTTCACGTCAATTTGTCTCTCTTCCTCTCTCTCTCCCTCCCACTCTATCTGAACAAAAAAAATGGAAAATGTCCTCAAATGAGGATAAAAAAAAAAAAGTTGGAAGGTGACTCTTGGTATCCCCTTTGCCTTCCCAAGTCTGAGGCTCTCATGACAGCTCAAGTTACCTCAGTCTGGGGTCCTAGCAATGCCATGTCTTAAAAGCTGTGTTAGATGGCGATCCCAAGTCATCTGACCAGGCTTCTGGACTCAGCAGTGCTCAGGACTGGCCTCAGAGATTCAGGGCCTGGGCCTTCCTGTCTCTGTCCCAGCAGCCGGCCTAGGTCTGGAGCAGTGTAGGCTTCCAGGACCATGTCATAGTCTCAACCCCACTTGACCTGGTGAATTCAACAATCTGTACTCAGCAGATAAGATCAGTGTCCTGCAAGCAACCCACTTCATGTGAGCCATCAGTTCTGATGGGCGATCTGAACTTTATGGGGAATTGTGGGCAATCCAAGGGTAATGTGATTGCACATGATGTTTATCCCAGGCCCTGGCTTTGGGACCCACCCTTCCTAAGCTGTGACTCCACCTCATGCAGGTCTTACGTTAAGCATTCAGACTTGAGCCATGTGTCTCTACTTGCTTCACTAGAATCAGAATGACCTGGAGAGTGTGTGAAAAAGGCAATGCCTGGTCTTCCCTCAGTCCCCCTGAATCTGAACCTCCAGGTGGGCTCCCATATCCCCACTTTATCCAGTTCTTCACGTGATTTTTTTACACACTAAGGTTTGAGGATGGCTGTCTTCAAGGACTTGACCATTCTCTTGTCTCAGTTTGGGTTGGTGTGTCCCTGGTTATTTAATGCTTCGAAGCATTGTCTGCTATTTTTCTTGAATGGTAAGTTCTCTCTCATCTGAATGGCAGTTGTGCTAACTGGATCGGAAAAAGCACAGCCCTCAAATATTGCTAATGGTCATTGAGCCTGGCTTTCATTTCAGTTGGTAATCTTTACTTTACTTTCTCTCAGGTATCTGTACCACGTTTTGACCAAAAACACCACAGTCACAGAACAGAACCGGAACCTGCTAGTGGAGACCATCCGTTCTATTACCGAGATCCTAATTTGGGGAGATCAGAATGACAGCTCTGTGTTTGAGTAAGGGTTTCTAATGTTTTTTAACTTTTTTTCCTCTGACTTTGAATATTTTTCTAAATGCATATTATGAATTATTTCTGATGATGTCATAATTTGACGCCAGTTTGGTCTTGCACAGTATCTGTATCTCTGTTTGTATCTCTGAAACACTGTAAACTGAAAATGGGGAAGTTATGGAAATGAGTCTCTAGAAAATCTGAAAATATCAGGGATAATTTTTCCAGCAGTGTCTGATTATCAACCCCAAGGAAGGAGACAGTTTCCTGGATAGTTAGACTCTAAGTGAACTGGGAGAGACACTAAGGGCAAACATTTACTGTGTTCACTGATGGGCCAGGGACAGTGCTGAGCTTTTGATGAGATAATCTCCCTACATCTCCCGGTGACTCCAGCGTAGAGGCCCTGTTGTCCCCATTTATGTGTACGGCCACACAGCTGGTCAGTGTTGAAGCAGCGCCTTGTGCCAGAGCCCATAGAAGGGTTTGTCCCTATTCTCATACTTTTCCAGATGAGCAACCTTAGGCCAGCCTCAGTTTCCTCATCTTTAAAGGAAAGAAAGTTTCCTATCTAGTGCCTTGTATAGACTAGGCAATAAGAAAGGTTAGCAGTTCATTTAAAAAAAATAAAAAGGTGTCTCGCCCTTACTGGGTGCTCAGCGGTTAGAGCGTCGGCCCATGAACCAAAGAGACCGGGTTTCATTCCGGCCAAGGGCATGTACCTCAGTTGCGGTTTGTCCCCAGCCTGGATTGGGGTCATGCTGGAGGCAACCAGTCGATGTGTCTCTCTCACATCGATGTTGCTCTCCCCCTCCTCCTCCCTCCCTCCCTCCTCCTCTATCTGAAGATAAATGGAAAAATATCCCTCTTGTGAAGATTATTAAAAAAAATGAAAGTGTCTTGTTGAACAGTTAAAAAGCAAAGGCTACAAACCATGAACTACTTCCCCAATAGACCTGTCTCAGTGTCTGAGTGCAGAAGAATTTGGATTATGACAACCGCCAGATTTTATATTTATATAAAATAATCTCAATTTTAAGTATTGAGACCATTTTTAAGACCACTTGAAAAAATAAAGGTACGCCCTGGCCGGTTTGGCTTAGCGGTAAGAGCGTCGGCCTGCGCTCCAGAGAGACCCGGGTTCGGTTCCCGCTAAGGGCGGGTACCTCGGTTGTAGTTTGTCCCCGGCCCTGGTTGGGTTGTGTGGGTGGCAACCACTCGATGTGTCCCTTTCACGTCGATGTTTCTCTCACTCTTCCTCTTTCTCCTTCCCACTCTATCTGAACAGAAAATGGAAAAATGTCCTCAGATGAGGATAAAAAATAAAAAATAAAAATAAAGAAATAAAGGTATTTCATTTTTAACATGGCTTCTTATTAGATATCCTGATTTTCTGGATAGCTCTATGTTTTCATCAGTAAGGTTATTAGGATAAAGTTACTTGTGGAAAATGCAAACCTGTAACCTTGACCATGATCCCCAAAGGGCAACAAGAGTAATAAAGTAAGGTGTTGCTTATGAACAGGATTAGCTTCCTTTAAGGCTTCATGGGGAATTGGTTGGTTGGTAGCTGTTTTTTGGAAATGAGAGAGACCCTTGGGTTAAAGCTTAGAAACTGTGTTCTTCTTTACTAGAGTGGACTTTCTTAGTCCATCTGTGAGCTAAAAAACTCCCAAGCTCTTAGGGGCCCAGTGATTTTTCAATGGCTGCCTAACAGAGTCCCCAAGAAAAGTTGTTTTTAATACATTTTTTAAATTTTATTTTGGAGTAGTTTTAGATTTATAGAAAAGTTATGAAGATAGTACAGAAAGTCCCCATATGCCATTCCCCCCGCATCCCCCATTGTTCACATCTTAGATTACCAGGGTGCATTTGTCAAATATGAGTAGCTGACATTGGTACTTAACTATTAAGTAAACTCCAGACTGGATTTGGATTTTGTCAGATTTTCCATTAATATCCTCTTTTTGCTCTAGGATCCCAATCTAAGCTCCCACAGTGCATTTAGTAGTCACATTTTCCCATTCTTCTCTGGTCTGTGATAGCTTCTTAGTCTTCCCTTATTTTTCATGACCCTGACAGTTTTGAGGAGTACCTATCTCACCTGGGAGTTAAGCTCTACCTTCTGGAAGCGGGTAGTATCTACATATACTATTTGAAATTCTTCTGCATGGAAGATGTTTCTTCCCATTTATGTATTTGTTCAATTATTTGTTTATATCAATATGAACTCATGGATATTTATTTTATACTTTGGATTATAATCCAATACTCTGTTATTATTTTGTTGCTGAATTGGTTCCAGCTTTAGGCATTGGAAGTTCTTTCAGGTTAGTTCCTGTGTCCTTTGACACCCCTCTATCCTTTTGTTTTTGAGCACTTCCTCACTTTCTGGTACTATAAGATGCTCCAGGATCATCGTCTGTGTTTTTCTGCCCTAGCCCTAGAATTAGTCATTTTTCCAAGGAGCCTCCTCCCTACTCCTCCAGGGTGTTTTCAAAAATCTAGGCTTTTGGACTTCATGCTAGACCTAGGGTATAGATCTCTGGGCAAAATCTAGATACAGGCATTTTAACAAGTTCCCAAATTGGTCATCATTGTCCTGCAGTGAACTTGTTGAGTGATCCTTGGTAGGCAAGATAAACAAAATAGGTCAAATGATAGGAATATTCCGGGGGTCAGTGTGAATGGCTCCCAGAATCAGAGTTGGAAAAGATTTTAGGGATCTTTTTTTAGATAATTTACTCATTCATTTACCCTGTCATGGGTTCAAACAGAAGTTACACAGCCCATAATCCTGCTACCGTGGAGCTGATAATCGATGGGAAAGAGTCACCAAAACGAAGTCAACCAGCAGACACGTTACTGCAGTGACTTGTTTGGAGCTCTTAGCTTGAATCCAGAGAATACATAACTAGAACTATCACTTTTTTCCTTTAAAAAAAGACATCAGGGGTTCTCTCCTTTTCAAGACTAAAAGAAAAGAGCCAGTGTTACAGTTTAATGTCAGTGCCCCGGGCTGCATGCAGACATATGTCCTGTCCAGAACAAGAAAGGCAAACACAGACTTAGGGAGTGGCTAGGGTCCTACCACCATGTTAGCATCTTCTATTTCCTTCCCATTCTTTTTCCCCAGATATGGAAATTATAAACTTGACAATTTGGAAACCAAAACCCTTAATAATCCCATTGTTGTTTAATTCTCAAAGACATGAAGGGCAAAGGAAAGAGGCTTAGTAAGGAAAACGAAGGATATAAAATATTTGATGAAAAATGCTACTTACTGCCCTGCTGGTGTGGCTCAGTGGTTGAGCGCTGACCCATGCACCAAGAGGTCACTGGTTTGATTCCTGGTCAAGGCACATGCCCAGGTTGTGGGCTCGATCCCCAGTTTGGGGCGTGCAGGAGGCAGCCGATAGATGTTGATGCTTCTTTCTCTCATCGATGTTTCTCTCTCTCTCCCTCTCCCTTCCTCTCTCTCTAAAAAATCAATAAACACATTAAAAAAAGAAAAAGAAAACTGCTGCTTACCAAATTCATAAGCACAGATTACTGTGTAACCATTTAGTAGGTCAAGATGTTTCCCCTTCTGTCAGAAATCTAGTATATCACTGCTTCCAGAATCAGCACTGTTCTCAAATTTGGGGAAGAGAGCTTTGAAAGTGGTATTTGCCTGTCCAGCATCATGAAAGCTGGATAACAGGAAGCTGAGGCTGTGCAGGTAGCGTGGTCCAGCTGCTTTGCAAATGCCTTTGGGGGTGAGCGGTATACACACATGTGCTTTGCATGGACCCAGAGGATGATTTGGATTTCCTGCTGTGGAAACAAACCATTGACGCTTTCCCATTCTCTCCCCAGCTTCTTCCTGGAGAAGAACATGTTTGTTTTCTTCTTGAACATCCTACGGCAGAAATCAGGCCGCTATGTGTGCGTTCAGCTGTTGCAGACCTTGAACATCCTCTTTGAGAATATCAGTCATGAGACCTCACTTTGTAAGGACAATCCTTGACACCTGCCTCTGCACTGCTGAGCGTCAGCAGCGTATAGTTTAACGTGGCTTTGTGTTGTTTTTCAAATGTCTGTACTTTCTGTGTATCTTAGTGTGCTTGGGCTGCCATGACAAAGCACCCCAGACTGAGTGGCTTAGACAACAGAAATTTATTTTCTGGAGGCTGGAAATCCAAGATGTACCTTCAGGGTTGGTTTCTGGTAAGGCCTCTCTTCCTGGTTTGCAGATGGCTGCCTTCTCATTGTGTCCCATGTGGTCTTTCCTCTGTGTGCACACACACACACAGAGTTCTGATATGTCATCCCTTTCTCATAAGGATATCAGTGTAGCCTATCCTGTGACCTCATTTAGCCTTAATCACCTCCTTAAGGCCCTATCTCCAAATACAGTCACATTGGGGGTTAGGGCTTCAACATGGGGATTTTGGGGACACATAGTTCAGTCCGTAACATCATGTTTATCTCTGTGTAGTGGTGCTGTGAAGAGCTAAGGGAGGGTTCTCTACTGCTGAGTGGCTCTGGGGTATTTGCATTTCTTGTTTATAATTTATTACTAAAGAGTTGGGAGTCAATCTGCCAATAGAACAAGCCTTGGAAACAGCAGGGGAGGAAGAACTCAGTCACAGAGCATGTGGGATGTGGGCTTTGGCAGCTGCCTGCCTGGCACATGTGTAACTAACTCAGAGCTTATTCCCTGCCCTCACTAAGCACCTGGTTCTTCATCTGAAACAACCTTCCCTGACAGGCAAATGCTGTCACTGCCCTTATTTAACACTCATTTTGAGACATTGACCCAAGGTGACAGCTCTGACAAGGCTAAAATTGAGAAGAGGTTTAGCTCAGGTGAGTTAGTTCACTGGTCATTAAATGGGGGTGATTGTGCCCCCAGCAGGCATTTGTCAATGTCCAGAGACATTCTCGGTTGTAAAAATGGTGGTGGTTGGGGAGGGAGGGGGCAGAGTTGTTACTGGTATCTTGTGGGTGGAGACCAGGGATGTTGCATAACATTCTGTAATGCACAGGACAGCCCCCACAACAAAGAATTATATAGCCCAAAATGTCAACAGTTCTGAGGGTGAGGAACCCTGATGTAGCTCCTAATCTTCCATGCTTGACCACTAGTTGTATTATTCCAAGATGACCACACCAAGCTCTATGCTGTACTTAGAGAAAGTAGAAAAGAGAAGACAAGTGACTGAATGTCTGTGTCAGAGGCAGGCTTTAGGTACCCAAGATAGGTTTGTTATGGAAGATGAGAGTTGAATACTTGTACTACCAGGCATTCCTGGTGTCTCTTCGATCTTTTTTTAAAAATATGTTTCTTTTAACTGATTTTTTAGAGAGCGAGGAAGGGAGAGAGAGATAGAAACATCAATGAGAGAGATACATCAGTCAGCTGCCTCCTGCATGCCCCCATTGGAGACTGAGCCCACAACTTGGGCATGTGTCCTGACTGGGAATCGAACCAGGACCTCTCAGTCCATGGGAGGACACTCAGTCCACTGAGCCACATTGGCCTGGCCCAAGATAAATTTGAAAATAGTTTCTAGTGGGTGGAAGGAGGTAGAGATGGTATCATTGGTATTCCTTTGGGGAAGGAGGAAGAGGTAGGAAAGAGCCGTTGAATAGTGACTCTCAGAAATGACCACTAGATGGTGCTGCTGCTCCAGGAGACTCCTTACACTGACTAACTAATGGGAGTTGACTCACCCTCCCTTAGAGGTTTCCCTTGTTACTAGCTTTTGTTACACTGAACATGAATTATGTGTGGTTTTGAAAACTCTGAGAGGGGAAGACCAGGCTCTGTGGTGCAGACCCTGGACTCAAACCCAGCTAGGCCCCAGGCCAGTTCTGCCACATGTTCCCTGTATGTACTCCCAGGAGTAAACTCTCCGAACTGCAGTGGAGATAACCCTAGCACCTGGGGAATGAAGTGGTTTGAGGATTAAGTGTGACATTGTGTTTGCAGAGCATAGTATGGGGTCTGGCAGATAGATGGAAGTGTATAAAAGAGTTGGTTTTATTATTAAATCTAGCATTCCCCCAAATGTCTGTTCTGTGGTAACCCTCTCTAAGCCCAGGCTACTGTGTTAAAGATGGGAGTTGGGACAGTTAAAATTCTGGGGTTTCTGGCAGATGGCTTTTCATGTATTGTCTAAAAAGGGTGCTCTGCTGTAAGAAACCCAGGCAGATGCCAGTAGCTTTATGGGATGTTCACCAGAGTACTGTTATAAGTCCTACCAAAGTTGATAAGTCACTTCGTTTGTATAGAACTTGGATTTATGGGAGTAAGAGAAACAGGATTAGATAACTTCGGCTTTTATTTTTATTTTCTAATTATGGGAAGAAAATGTCCTCATTATAAAGCAACCCCTCGCCCCCAATAAAACACTACAAAAGCACGGAAAGCCAAAGTTTTGTAGAATCTCACCTTAACAGTTCAGTGTACACATGCCATTTTGTTGTTTGTTTTATTTTCCCCCAACCTCCCACTGTATGTTAAACCTCGTGATTGTCCATTCATGCGTCCTTACCTAGTTTGGTTCAAGAGCTGCATTTTGCCGGGCCATAACTTGTTTAACTTGACCGTGGGCATTTAGGTGGTTTCCAGATTTTCACTATTACAAGCAGCCATATCACAAGTGCACCTGTTGCTGTTCAGTTTGGTGACCTAAGTGACAGAAGGCCTGAGAGACTGAGATTACTTATAGACTCCAGAGTTTATTATAAAAGAATACCACAGAAAGTTGGCCACACAGTGAGGGGGTAGGAGAAAAATCCCAGCCGAATAATAGAGGCACCTCCGCTGTCCCATGGTGGCCCCCACCACCCACAGAGTCATCTTGTGGAGGCCCTGGAAAAGTCCCCGCTGGGCAATGATTGGAGCATGTGGCTTTTCCAGCTCAAGAATGCAGCCCAGAGGCTCATGGTTGCACGTCTGAAGCTGCCACCATTGGCATCTTTGCCTCTGGTGGCCCGGAAGCCACTAACCAGTCACAACGAAGCTCAACATGACATCTCAACAGTCCCTTCTCCTGCTCATTTGTCCCCATCCACAGCCAGAATGACAGAATGAAAAAGAAGTGCCCTAGGCATCAGTATCACCTGGGCTGCTTGTTACAAGTTAAGATTCTAGGTGGGTAGATAGTGAACTGTTCAAAGTACGGAATGCTGTATAGCAAAGCAAAAAAAAGGAATGAACTCTTACCACTACGTGCAGCGACATGGATAATTCTCAGATGTGATGAGTGAAGGAGGCCAGACAAGGAGCATGCATAGTGTGATTTCATACATATGAAGTTCAAGAACAGGCAAAACCAATTTATGCAGTCAGACTAGGGTTAGTCTTTGGAGAGGGGGGTAATGGCTGGACAAGGGCATGAGGAGCCTTCTGGGCAGCTTGAAATATGCTATGTCTGATCTGGGTGGTGCTTATGGTGTCTATATTTGTAAAAATTCATCAAGCTAAACACCTAAGATTGGTGAGGTATATATATTATCAGTACACAGGTACATGTATACTTACCATCCATCTATATGTACATTTCCTTGTATATCTAGCTCTACACTCAAGATTTGTGGAATGTGTAACCTCATTTTTAAACACAATAAGATTCTTAGGCCCCCAGCCCAGACCCACTGCCTCCTCCCTTGGAGCAGGCTCCAATATCTGCCTCAGTAATTGTTCTGATCAGGAAATTTTGAAAGCCATTCTAAGACTACAGAATTCAAGGCCTGTCTGCAAAGCCAGAATATCCAACGTACTTTGAATGCAGTGGCTTTTCTGAAGAGCTGGCTTCTAAGGAGGACCCAGCTGTGGCCCATGCCTCTCATGGCCCTGGGCTCCCAGATGGCTCTTTGTGTTGTGTCTGGTGATTCCAGATTCTTTCCATTAATACTTTGGCCTAAGTTAGGTACCTCCTTGATGCCAAATAACTTAATGGCTTATTTTTGATTCACCCAAAAGCAACTGTGTTCAGTTCTGGGAATATGGTGGTGGAGATTATGAATCTCCAAATGAAGGTAATAAGAGTAATGGCAGCTAACATTATTGAGTGCTTACTTTGTGGCACTCACTGTTCTTAGTGCTTTTCGTGTATTATCTTTAATTCTCACAACAGCCCCATGAGGAAGGTAGTTATTTTAGTTTTCAGACAAGGAGACTGGGGGAGTAGTGAGGGTAAGTGGTTCACCCAAGGTCACCCAGCTAGGATGTGGCAGAGGCAGTATGGACTCAAGTCCACATTCACACCCAGTGTCTTTCACACACCAGATGATAGGAAGCCCTGTGGTTTCTTAACACACACTCCCCAGCCCACCCTGAGAGATCTGACGGGGCTCAGGAGTGGGGCCCAGGATTCTTCATGTCTGATTAGCTCTAGGTGATGCTGTGCTGCTGCTCTAAGGACCAGATTTTGAACCACTCCACTCTACTGCATCATGTGTCTGCCTGTAGGTGCAGGTGTGGATCGTGTTCTGCCTCTAACCACTTGTGGGGAGGCAGGTGGGATGATGCAGAGCTCACAGACTGGCAGCCAGAGGACAGACAGCAGAGCCTGCTTTGAAGGGTGGCTGGTGAGGACTTAGAGGAGAACATGTCCAATAAGAGCCTAATGCCAAGGTCACAAACTAGAGGCCCATGGGCCACAGCTGGTCTACAGACCTGTTTTTGCAGGCTAGCACTGCTTTGAAAATTAGTTGATCTAGTGGCCAACGTTACAAAATCAGGAGATGCAGTATTAAAATCTGTGTTACCCAGTTTCCCTTGCATAATTGGAAGCTCTCGCCATGATAAATCTGCATTTCTGCAGGGGCCGGGGGCTGGGAGCTTGGAGGGGGTAGCCATTCTTCAGTTGGCCCTTGTGCTTCCAGGCCCTCATCATTGTTGGCCCCCATCAGTGATGATATGAACACAGACTTTGACATGGGACCTTGGTTCGGATTCGCATCTCTGCAACTTTCCGTCTCTTGTTTCCTGGGGCAAATTAATCGACCTCTCTGAGCTTTTTTTACTCATCTGCAAAATGGGAAGAATGAGACCTACTCTGCAGTATCGCTGTGATAATTCTAGTTTAAAGCACTCAGCCTGGTGCCGAGCATGTCGTGGAGGTTCAGCATAAAGTGACTTTCATGAAATCATGTTGCTATATAGGGAGGAAAAAATACCATGTGTGTGAGGCCCTTTGTGGCATTCAGGGATGGTTGGGTAACTTTTGATAGCAAAATGGGGCAGCTTTTTATAAATACCGTGCTTTTTACCCTCATTCGTGGGTCATTTGTGAAATGCCCACACATCAACTCATCTGTCCTACCCCCGGCTCTGTGTTGAATTGTGCCTGCGATGAAGAAAATGTTCCACTGTTCTTTTCTGCTTGGTGTGGGAGAAAGGGGTAACCCGGGCCTTTCTCTGGCATTGCTTTTGAAAGTTTAGTGACTATGCATAGTGGCTGATTTCTTTGCTGGTTAAAGGTTAAGCTGTTCCCTGTTTGCTTGTTTAACCTCACCCACCAGAAGCTTGACTGGTTTGGGTATTTTCACGTGGTCATCTGTTTGTTACCTGACTTTCTCTGCTTGTCCTTTTCTTCAGCACGAACTAACCTGTTTTTTTTTTGTTTGTTTGTTTGTTTTGTTTTTCTCCCTCTAGATTACTTGCTCTCTAATAACTATGTAAATTCTATCATTGTCCATAAGTTTGACTTTTCCGATGAAGAGATTATGGCATATTATATATCATTCCTGAAAACACTTTCGTTAAAACTCAACAACCACACTGTTCATTTTTTTTACAATGAGGTAAGTGACTGCCAGAGGGGTGTGTTGGATACAGAGCCAGCTGGTCAGAGCAGCACCTTCTGTCTGGGTGGCCTTCTGTCTGTTTACAAAGCACTTATGTGCTTACTCTTTCCTGATTTTCATAGCAACACTGCTTGGCCTTGGCATGCTTAAATTTTGTGTTTTTAATAAGTTACCTCTCCATCTTTTATGTAAAATTCAGTTGGTGAAGCTGACAGCAGTATACTTGGCAGGGAGAAGTGCTTGGAAGTTGACTTGGGGGTTGTGTTACCCTGTGGGAAAAACAGGAACTCCAGTCAGACCCAGTTTTGCCACTTCCCTGCTGTGTGACCTTAGAGAAATCCTAGTCCTCTGAGCCTCAGTTTCTTCCTCTGAGAAATGGGGATGATAATATATATCTTGTAGGTTTTTTTCAGGGATTGAATTAAATGATATGATTTCCTCAAAGCACCCAGTATGTACCTGGCTCCCTAAATTCATAGCTGTTGCTATTCCTTACAAGCTAACATCCCTGGTAATCCTTCAGAGAATTACTAAAAATTTAAATAAATAAATTGCTGCTGTTATCACAATTAAACGTAGCTTAAACAATAAGGACAATTTATCTCATACCAAAAGGTACAGATGCCAGCTGTCCTGGGTCTGGTTCATCCTGTGGCTCAATGAATTCATCAAGGACCCAGGCTTTTCCATCTTCCTGCTCTGCTGACCATACAGTTTACATCTTTCCTCAGGTTCAGCCCCTCATGGTCTCAGAATAGCTGCTGCAGCTCCAAACCTTACATACTCACATGCCACTACTGAAAAGCCTGATGAGATCACTTCCCTTTCTGGTCTCTTTAACGTCCAAAAAAACTTCTTTCCTGGAAGCCTCCCAACAGACTTCTTCTCGTGTCTCACTGGTCAGAATCGTGTCACATTTATCACAGTGTGTCTAGAACTTGGGAGTGGCTTAGCAAGGCATTTCTGGCTTAGTATCTTGTGACTACGCTGCATCATCTGAAGGCTGGATTAGGGTTGGCGGATCTGCTTCTAAGGTGGCTTGCTCATATGGCTGGCCAGTTGTTCTGGCTGTTGTCATGAGGATTCAGTTACACAGGCTTCTCCAGGGACTGCTTGAAGGCCCTCATGGCATGGTGGCTGGCTTCCCCCAGAACAGATGATCTAAGACCAAAGCAAGTTGTAATACCTTTTATGACCCAGCCTCAGAAGTCGCACACCACCACTTTGGCCGTATTCTTTAGGCTGCAAAGGGCCAGCCCTGATTCAGTGTAGGAGAGGAGGACACAAATGTGTGAATACAGGAGGTCAGGATTATTGGGCCATCTTGGAGGCCAGCTATCATGTAGCCACCTGCTGTTTGCATAATAGGTGTCTTCTGATTGGTGGTTACGTATGCTACACAGCCTATATTTGAAGTCAGACCATAGTCCCAAACATATCCTCTGAGTTTGAGCAGAGTCCATCTAGCTGTTCGCATATGATGCAGCAACAGTGGCCTGAACCTTGATTTTCTTTGTCTAGATTTGTAGTGGGGAAGAGTTGGCCTCAAAGGGAAGAAATACTAGCTGCCAATCACAAAAATTGTATGGCAATTGAAAAAATCAGCATTGTGTGGCCTGGCACATAGTAGGTGCTCAATAAACATGTTCAGAGACCAGATAGATGACATTAGCATTCTCTAAAGGGCTTTCCCAGGTGGCAGAAAACCCACCTGCAAAGTTCAGATTAGAGAGAGGAACAGACTCTCCCTCCACTCTGGTGTAGCCGGGCTTCTGTGTACCCAACTAGGAGGGCAGGATGCTGGGATTCTGGGGCCAGCATGATGCTTCTGGAAGAAGATCCTGCTGGTCACCAGAGGAGTGATAGGAACCTCATTTTGGAGATGGGCTTGGTTTCCTCTTTTATGTGGGCCAGTACAATAGCTACCACTTATTAAGTGTACACTTGACCTCTAGTGCTCAGAGTCGTGTTTTTCTTATTAGACAGTCGTCACCTTTCTGGAGGTGGCTTGTTCCCCACTCCCTCACTGCCTGTGAATGTTCTGCAGCTGACTCCAGAGACATGGGGGAAAACTGGCCAAAATAGGGCAGCCAAGTGTGCCGCCTTTCTGTTCTAGGCCCAGATCCTGTTGTGCTTTTTTTCTTAAGGCTCCAACAGTGAAGTTCTGTGGTTCTGAACTCTTTGGGCCTGTTCTGATGGTCTCTTTTTTTTTTTTTTTTTTAATCCTCACCCGAGGACATTTTTCCATTTTTTGTACAGATAGAGTGGGAGGGAGAGAGAGGAAGAGAGAGAGAAACATCGATGTGAAAGGGACACATTGAGTGGCTGCCACCCGCACGACCAACCAGGGCCAGGGACAAACTGCAACCGAAGTACGTGCCCTTAGCGGGAACCGAACCCAGGTCTCTCCGGACCGCAGGCTGACGCTCTAACCACTGAGCCAAACCGGCCAGGGCTGATGGTCTCTTTTTAATGTCAGATTCCTAAGACCCCCCCCTCCACTATCATAATGTTTATACTTTTAGTATTTCCAAATAGAGGAATATATAATAGCCAAGAGAGATTCTGAATGTAGTAAAACTTGATACTTGCCCCCCCCCCCCTTTTTTTTAGCAGTATCCATTAATAACTAGCATTACAACTGAGTGGTTATTAGCTGTCAGGTCTGGGGTTAGCATTGTGTTGGAAATAACATCTTTAATCCCAGTAGTTATGAAGTGGGAATTATTATCCCCATTTTGTAGGTGAAGAAACAGAGGCTTAGAAATATTACATCACACAGCTAAGAAGTGGTAGAACAAATCATGAGCCCAGGTCTGGACCTTTTTCTATTTCTTCCATGGTCTCCCCTCCCCATCCCTTCCCATATTCCCCATTGGGAGTGAACCACTAACTTAACATCCATGTTGGTAACATACTTTGTTTTGTTTTTTTACTGAAGTCTTTGATAGGATTCAGAAAGCTGGGGTGGGGAGCAGGCCTGACTTGTGAGTTTGTAATTCCTTTTTGGTACTTCTTTTGTTTTAGCACACTAATGACTTTGCCCTGTACACAGAAGCCATCAAATTTTTTAATCACCCTGAAAGCATGGTTAGAATTGCTGTAAGAACCATCACTTTGAACGTCTACAAAGGTAAGTTTTCCTTATGATTTCTACCTTGACACCTAGTGCTCGCTTTCAGGAGCTCATTTATTATAACTGTGGTTGCTTGTCTCACAAAAGGTTTGTAGTCATTGAACATTTAGCTGGTCCCTTACAGAAATTTTTATGCCACTGTCTTTTCCTTGCGTACTCAGTTCTGCAGTTCAAGTCCCAGTGCTAACACAAAAGTAGTAGTGTCCTAAGAGAGGCACATGTGGGACTTGTAGCAGCCATGTGATAGATAAAACAAAGTTGTCTTTTATTTTTATTTTTTTGTTAATCCTCACCTGAGGATATATTTTTTTCCCATTGGTTTTTAGAGGTAGTGGAAGGGAGGGAGCGGGGGAGAGAGAGAGAAACATTGATATGAAAGAGACACATTGATTGGTTGACTACTGCATGACCTCGACCAAGGCCGGGATCTTGCCTGCAACCCAGTACATGCCCTTGACCAGAATTGAACCCGTGACCCTTCAGTCCAAGGGCCAACTAACCGCTGAGCCAAACTGGCCAGGACCAAAGCTGTCTTTTAAAAGTTAGATTTAAATTTTTGTGTTTTGGCCTATAAAATACACTTCCAGTGAGTGTATTATCTTTAAAGAATGTATAAAAGCATTTCACGTCATGAACAGCAGAGGGCAATATTGTATTCTCAGCCTGCTGCAAAGCCCAAAAAATTCCTCCTTTCTTTCAAGATGTATTTAATGCCCACATCATTGCCTCCAGGAGAAAGCCTTCCCCAGCTCCCTGCCCACACCAGCACAGAGGCTGACTGCACACAAGTGTCCCAGCCTGGAATTGCCCTTCAAGGCAATGCCTTCTCTGTCTAAAGCCTGGGTTACTTTCCCTGTAATCACCACACTGGAGCTGGGACTGCTTTCTCGGGACGAAAGGGCTTTGACCTTCACAAATTTGGATGTTATTACTTGAGATGACCCCTAGTTGGGAGGGGGCAAGAGCTCCTCAAGGACTCACTCCAGCCTAGCTCTGGGATTGTGTTAAATTGAAGAACCTTTTTAAGAGCTCAGTGGGACTTATCCAGAGGTTGTAATCTGAGGTCCTGAGGGCTGAATCCAGCCCTCAGACAGGTTTTAATTGGCTTAGATATGTTTTAAAAAAATAATATAGTTGCCATTATTTAAAAATTAGAAGATCCTAGGTAAAGGTCTGTATTTTTTACTTGAAAATGTAGATTTGGCTATTCTAGACCCACAGCCCTGCAGGGCAGGTGAGCTGGTGCTGAGAAGCAGCTGCCCGCTGTGGGGTCATGTTTCCCACCTAGTTCACAGGCCAGGCTTGCTGGCTTCACTCACTGAGTCATTGGCCAGCTCGGCAGGCTTCTGAGTTTGCGACTTGGTCCAGACTGCAGTTCTGCTGCCTCCTGTTATCTGTTTTTTTCTTGTTCTCTTCTAACCTATGTCTTTCGGTTTAGATGCCTCCTGCCCTAGCTCTCTCCCTCTGAGCGGCTATCTCACCATCCCAGTTCCTAACCCTGTTAACCATTGTCTGTTTTTGCCTTTCCTTCAATGACGAGTCCTGTGTTCCTTATTCCAGTGTCATGTAAGTTATTAACCTCTGATTTTTCTCTTTCTTAACTTATCATTACATGTAAACACAGGAAACTTGTTTGAGAATGGTGTGACTTTCACTGTAGTCTAGCTAAATGCACCACTGATAAGTAGGCTTTCTAATGTACAATTAATGTTTAACCCAATTAATTAATTTTATTAATCATTAAAAATAGCATAAGAACTGGCTTGATAAGTATAGTTTTATGACTAAGATAATTTTCAAGTATTTTCAGGAAAGATAGAAAAGATTCAGATTATAGTAGCTGGTTTTTCCATTATTATTTTTTTTAATCTGCCCCAAATTATTTTTGGTAGTTTGACTCTTTTTTTCTCTTCTTTTGTGAATTTCCTCAGTGGATAACCAGGCCATGCTACACTATATCAGAGATAAAACTGCTGTCCCATACTTCTCCAATTTGGTCTGGTTCATCGGGAGCCACGTGATCGAACTTGATAACTGTGTGCAGACTGATGAGGAGTAAGTGACCTCGGGGATGCTTGTTAGGTAGACATAGTGGTTAGGGGAGAATTTTCTTTTCATTGAGAAAAAGTAAATACTAGCTCAAAACTTACTTGCCCATGTGTAGGCAGAATATGGATTTCCATATTCTAAAAGGTTCCACCCGTCTACTTTTTATAATAATGGAAAATTGGAACAATTCAAATACCTCCCAGAGAGGATTAGGGTTAGTAAATTCAGTACACCTATAGATGGGGTGACAGGCAGCTGGTAAAAAGACGAAAATGTTGTCAGCTGGTAAAGGATAAACAAAATGTGGTATTTGCATACTATGGAATAGTATTCGGCAATGAAATGGAATGAAGGACTCAAACATGCTATACCATGGATGAACCTGGAAAGCATTATGCTCAGTAAAAGGAGCCAGACACAAAGGACCACATATTGTATGATTACATTTATATGAAATGTCCAGAATAGGCAAATCCATAGAAACAGAGAGTAGATTAGTGGTTTGATAGGACTCTCCAGGGAGGTTTGTGGGGGAAATGGGGAGTAACTGGCTATGAGTATAGGTCTTTTTTGAGGGGAGGGAGTAAAAACATTCTAAATTGATTGTGATGATGGTTGGATAACTCTACAAGTATACTAAGCCCCATTAAATTTTGTAATTTAAATGGGTGAATTTTATGGTATGTGAATTATATCTCAGTGTATCTGGTTTTTGTTTTCGTTTTTGTTTTTTTAAAAAAGACTAAGATGGGAATTTGAGCCCCAGAGTGATGAATAGAAGTTCCAGAGAAGGATTTCTCAGCCTCTGCACTATTGGTCTTTTGAACTAGCTAATTCCCTGTGGTAGGGCTGTCCTGTGCATTGTAGGGTATTTAGCAGCCTCAGTGGCCTCAACCCACTAGATGCCAGTAGCACCCTTTTTCCGGTTGTGACAACCAAACATGTCTCCAAACATTGCCAAATGTCTCCTTTAAAACTGCCATCAGTTGAGAACCACTGTCTCGGAGTTACAGCTTTTCACAGACTGGTGCGAGGCATAACTAGAAGGGGTCAGGACGATAAAGAGACTCCAGAAGGAGGTCTCCTAGGGGGAGGGGCTAGAGAGAGAGATTGGTAGGTCTCGTATTGAGAAAGAAGCAAGGATAGGTAGTTGGGAAATCTGATGGAGCATTTGGGAACCTAAGGACCCATATGAACAGTCGTAGATGTGAAATATAATGGAGGCACTGAACTCCAGAAAGAAGAAAAGGTTATACAGGCAAGAAAATGAACCCCTAGTCCTCTGTTTGTCTCTTTAGTAAACAATTATAATAATGTCAACACCAGTTGCCAATGACTATTGAGGGGAAGGAACAGAGGGAACACAAAGGGTTCTGTCATAATGTAGTGCATAATGGCTTAGTGACAAAATAGAGGTCCTCACAGATTTTATAGAAATATGGGAGGAACTAGCCACAGAAACAACTACAAGAGTTAAAAACCACCTCTGGAGAGTGGTCAGGGATTTGGGAGACTCGGCCAGCCATTGCTATTCTTTATTATCAGCTTATCAGTACTACTTGATTTTTAAGCCCATCTGCATATATTACTTTGATAAGAGTTTTTAAAAGTAAAGGTTTAAAGAGTAAAGTGCATTACATATTCTACTAAAGAAAAATTTCTAAGTATCTTAAGTGGGATAAAAGCTTGTAAAACATTGTATATAAATGTTCTAGGTCTCAGGGTTTTTAGGTACTCATTATACTATTTGGCTTTATAACATGTATTTGCCATAAATATTTACTAAATACTTTATTAAAGTATAATAAGGAATAAGTATCCAAAATTATGTAAAAGAAGCAAAATTGATCTCGATTTTACTTATTTTTAAAAAAAATAGAAATGGTTAGATGGATAGTTGTATAACATTTGCATCTTAGGTGTGACTATAGGGAGACAGAATGTGGAAAAACAGAATGTAGGGACACAAGTCCCAAAATATCATCAGTTAGTGGTGGGGCTATAGGAGACTTTGATTTTTTTCTTTTTTTGCTTTTATTTTCTTCTTCAATTTTTTGTCTTCTAAAATGGCTATTATTTGAGTAATACCCATCATACAAACAAAATGTCTCACCCTATCTAGATTGCTCTTTGCAACAGATGCTGCTTGGGAGGTGGGGAAAGTGTGCCCACCAGCTATCTTAGGGGTTCTGCCATTTCGGGCTTGAGACTTACTTAACAGTGGGGCCCAACTAGCATGCCTGTTGCTTCACTGCAAGAAGACAGAGACCTCCTGGGGCCTGGGGTGGGATGTCCTGTCTTTGCACTCTGCCCCACATATGGTCAGGGCCAGTGGGTCCCACACAGCTGCTGAGGCCTGCTTTTCTCTTCAGAACTCCTCTGGAGCATTTTAATTAGCACGGATTTATTGCTCCATTAATACTGCTTATCTTGGGAGCCAGGGGATCTTGCCACATTGGCTAGTGGCTACTCTTGTGAAATGGCTTGCTGAGAGCTTAGCTGATTTTTGCTTTGTTTACCTATCTTGTTTTGTGGTTGTGGTGGGGGGAGGAGTTATACTGAAGTCCCCAGATGGTGGGGGACCCCAGAAGTCCCCTAAAATTGATCAATTAGAGTAGACCTGCTCCTTTTCCCTCTGTGTATCCCACTAGTAGGGCCAGAATAAGTGTCTTTTGAAATTAATTCAGATATTTGTTGTATCTGAATTCAGATATTTGTTGAACGAATATGCCCCAGTGACCTAAGTCTCAGGCCATTGATTCTAGGCCCAAGGGCTCTGAGCTTTGGATTTCAGACAGGTTGTCATTTTTATTGACAGGCACCGGAATCGGGGGAAACTGAGTGACCTGGTGGCAGAGCACCTGGACCACCTGCACTACCTTAATGACATCCTGATCATAAACTGTGAGTTCCTCAATGATGTACTCACGGACCACCTGCTCAACAGACTCTTCCTGCCCCTCTACGTGTACTCACTGGAGAACCAGGACAAGGTGGGTCTGGGGCCTAACCCCATTGCTCCTGTGGCTGAAGATTGTCTTCAGAAGGGGAAAGAACAGTCGAGCTTTGCAAGGGGCCCAGGCTTTGAACCTGCAAGAGATTCCTTTTAAAGCATACTGGTTTTCTTTTTCCTTTCGTCTTACTTCCTGAGAGTGGGGGTGGGGGTGTGGGGGAGAGAAGGGGGTAGACTGTAAAACTGGAAAAGTGAATGAGAAAGAATACTGACATCAGAATGAAACAGGAAACCTCTACAAATTTAGGTTTTTGGCTTCTGTGCATCCTTCTCTTGAGGTGTTCCCATCCTTGGTAACTTGTTCTGGTAGTTGCCAGGGCTAATTGATTTGGAGAAGATCCAGCCAGCCACAAAACTTGCACAGAATGGACAGGAAGGGATGGAGTGCACTTAAGAAAAGCTCCCAGAGCAATAACTGTCCCCAGTTAGGCTCAGACTCCCTCGTGGGGAGAGTGTCTGTTAAAAGTGCACATCCTCAGGTGTCCTCCCCTCTCTCAGAGATGCTGGTCCAGTGGGTGTGGGGTGAAATCTCTATATTTAACACCCCCCCCCCCCCAGGGATTCTGAGCTGGTAGTTTTCTGCTTCCCCCATGAGAAATGCTGCTTCAGGGAGTGGAGGCCTTCTGCCCAGTCCCTCCCAGAGTTAAGGGGCAGAGGGCTCATCAGGAGATGCAATGGAGCCATCTGGTTATCTGCAAGGGTCTTCAGCCTCAGCAGATGTGTCTCACGTAGGTATAACTTTCTTTTTGGAGATGGAAGATAGAGATTCTTACTGAAAATAAGTAAATGGAAGGAAATTGCAACCCTAACTAAGTCTAGCAGAGGCAGCTCTGGGAGGCAGACAGAAAGCATGGGAAGTGACTTTTTCAGACCTGGGTTCAAATTCTCTCTCTTCCCTTTCCTTACTCTGCGACCTTGGACAAGGCAGTTACCTCCCTGAGCAAAACAAGGGTCTTGAAGATCCTCCCAGAGATGGTGTGAGCTGGAGCTCATTGAACTTCAGTACAAATGAGGGGCTTTTCCAAGACGACAGTGCCCCAGTTTCTCCCTGCTCCATTTTAAAAGCTCTTCCTGAGAACAGGCTTGGGAGGGGGGGGAGGGGTGCTTTCCTGGCAGGCTGGGCTTTGGGCTTTCTATGGCCCAGCTGGGGAAAATTAACATTCTTGGTAATTTAAGAAGCCAGTTGTTTTGGGTCCAGCCTCTAATCCGTGACTAATGATAGATTTCTCAGGTGGAAAAATCATGGTCTTGCAAATAGTATTGAACAGGATTAAGTTGCAGATTTCTTTTGCAGAGTGGACTTTTGACTAGCACCAGGCCAGAATAGCTCAGGGTCCTGGAGGAAATCAGGGGGACAGGGTGCCTCTCCTCCCAGACAGGTTTTTGGCTGCATGTATTTTGTGCTGCTCACTTGTGTGACCCGGACTTCTCTCTCTCTCATCCTTCACTAGGGAGGAGAACGGCCAAAAATCAGCCTGCCAGTTTCGCTCTATCTTCTGTCACAGGTATGTTTGATCACTTGCCTATGTCCCCACCACATTTAGGAGGCCTTGGAACACTGCTGCCCCTCAGAAATTTCCCAGGTCACATTGCCCTGTGTTCTCTCTCATTGTCCCCCATCTTGAAATAAAATAATGAAAGGAAAGGGGTTTCTATTTTCTAGACACTGTGTAGAGGTACCAGTATCTTGATGGTAGTGGATGGAAATTTAACAAGAAATGAAAAATAAATCTAAGCTGGCACTTAGGTAGTTGAGTTTTACCATGGGGATTGAGGTTTCCAAAACAGCCAAGGAGTGTTCTAAATACCCTGGAAATGTGGACTGTCTGGGTCTTATTCACGCATTTTGAAATAAGCCCCAAACTGCAGGACTGTTGTGCACACACACATAGTGACCCTGGTTTAACAAACTTCCACTAATGAGGCTGTTTTTAAAGGTTTTTGTCATGGTTCTGGTTCCCAGATTACCTTCAGGAAGGTATCTTGTAGCAGCCTCAGTTCCCAGATTTGCATCTTGAGCCAATTTGTCTGCCTCCCCCCTTAAGTGTGTTTCCTTCTCATAATTATGTAATATTTACAAGAAGGGAAAAACTCCATGGTGACCCAGTTACATAACTTTAAAAATATTTTTATTACAAGCAGTCCAGACTTTCAGGCCATCTCATTAGACTGTCAAGTAGTCAAACGTTTGACCAGAGCTCTGTTCTCACTTCTGCAAATGGCGCAGGTATTTATTTGCTTTGCTGAGAGAATGTCCTTCTAACTTGGTCGCTGGGCCGTTTTGAGTTTGAGGTGTCTCCCATTGGCCTGAGGAGAGAGATGCAGGCCTGGCCTCCTCCCAGCAGCTCAGCCGATCAGGATCTGCAGTGACTTTCTCACTATTCACTCCTGGTGTCTCGTTCTGGGGGCTCTGTTTGCTTTGAGCTCTACACTGGTGCTGATTTCTTTTGAATGCCCCTCTGTACGACAGAGCCCAGTGCAAACCCCAGCCTCTCCTGGCAGCTTTTTCCGCCACCTCATTACAAATCCACCAGCATCTCCCGCTTGGGATTCTGGGGGTCTGGCAGGACCCAAGCAGGCCAGATGCTCAGCCACAGGAATCTCATGGAACACACCCTCAGGAAGCTTCAGCTGTTGAGGCAATGCATGGGCAGGGTCTCCTCCAAGGAGTAAGGGGTCAGGCCACGCCTTTACTCTGAGAACCCTTTTCCTCCTGTTTCTTAGTGCAGGACCAGCAGCTTAGAAACCTAATTACTTGTTTCAGTATCTCACAAAAAGCATAGTTTGTAATTTGGTGTACCTCAACTTCAGTAACAGAGCCCTTCCTCCCCCGCATTTTCATTTAGCTTTATTGTAATGTTGCCTAAGTGTGTGAAAATCTTGAACAGGTATAAATCCCATGTCCTTAAGTCCTACATCAAATCATCTTTACCAGTTATTTTACAAGCACAGCCACAAAACCAAGAAAATTCACATTAATACGATTAATTTAGTATGAGAAGATTCGTCCTGCTGAAATGAAACTGCCACTTGTGATGATAGTGTGGTGCAGATAGGCTGGCCCAGCTTTTCACGTCTGGCCTGCAGACACTTCCAGGCACTATGCGGTGCCTGGCTCTGCCCTTTTCTCTATCCAGAGCCCAGGAAGGAATGAGCCTTGTGTGTGGCCATAGGCAGGAATCAGTTGGCCTTTGTCTGGTGGGCCTAAATAGGTGCTCAGTGAATGTGGACTGACTAAATGATCATGAAGGTCACATTCACACAACTGCGCAATAGATATTTGTGGAATGAATGAACTCAGTGATTGGGGTTTGATTTGGCCGTGATGAATAACGATTTGGCCATGGTGAAGATAAGAAATAATTTGGCCATGATGAAAGTAAGAAAACTTACCTTCCTCATCTTCATAATTGCTAACAGTTGAATACCTTGCACAGCCCTGGACATGGGTGGATTCATGTCTCAAACTATATAGTCTTTATGATAGTAAATGTGCTTTTTTTTTTTTTTTTTAGGTGGTAAGTAGGTCCCACATTTGGCTATTCTGCCTATACCTTTAATTTGAATTGTATTTATTTATTTTGAACAATATATTTATCCTATTCAAACAATACAAAATGACATGTAAGGAAAGGTCTCCCTCTGACCCCTGAACCCCCAGGCACCCAGTTCCACTGCCCAGAGGCAGCCAGTATTCCAGTTTCTGCCTTTGCTTTATTTTTAAAAATAGTATGTATATATTTTTTAAATATAAGTTAAAAAGTTCTAACAGATAAAAACTAAGGTTCCTTTCTTCTTCTTCTTTTAATCCTCACCAAGGATGCTTTTTAGAGAGAGTGGAAGGGAGGGAGAGAGAAACATTGATGTGAGAGAGACACATGGACTGGTTGCCTCCCGCATGACCCTTACTGGGGCATGAGATCGAACCTGCAACCCAAATACATGCCATTGACTAGAATAAAACCCGTGACCCTTCAGTCCTTGGGCCGACACTCTGATGACTGAGCCAAACTGGCCAGGGCCCAAGGTTCCTTTCTACTTTTGTTCAGCCCCTCTTTCCTTCCAGAAATATTCTCTTCCAGGGGTTCTCAAATCCCTTCTCCCCACAGGGGACCTTTGGCAATGTCTGGAGACATTTTAGTTGTCATAATTGGGGTGGGGCTGTGCTACTGGCATCTAGTGGGTAGAGACCAGAGATGCCTCCAGATATCCTACAGTGCACAGTACAACCCCACAACAAAGGATGATGGTCTGACAATAGTGCCAAGATTTAGAAACTTTGTTCCATGTATATATCAAAACAAATACAAATGTGTGCACACACCCTTTCTGTATACAAATATAACCCCACACTATGCTATACCAGTTTGCCTTTCCATTTTAAAGCAAAGTAGCAGGTGTGTCTGAACCAGCTTTGTGAGGCAGTTTTGAATACTCTGATTCCTAAATCCATTCCTCTGAATATTGGGCAACAGGGTGGGGTACTGGGGCCATTCCAGATGGCCCAGTGCCTTCTGATTTTGCATCCTGGCACAATTAGTTCTGTCTCTGGCTTGTGTGGCTTTTCTTCCCCACAGTTTCCACACCTACCCGTACTGCTATGGAATTCTGGTGTGCCGAAGCCCACCGCAGGGGTCAGCGCTCATTCCAGTGGTGGATCTCTGTATAGCTGACCCTTTGCCAAGTCCTTGATTGGAACAAGACTTGCCAGCCCCTTCTTCCCGTAGAACTAAAGCATTGGACCAGTGCCTTCTAATCTTTTCATAATCAAATTTGACACTGAAATGCCTGTGGAGAGGAAAGAGTGTGCTGGTTTGGCTGCTCCTTTCCCACATTGCTTCACTTCAGCTGGATTTGGCCTCACCCAGCCATGAGGGACAGTCTTGCTTTTAATGCATTTCCTTCCGCCGAAGAGCCGCCAGCCAAATAGGCAACGGTCTGAATGAAGGGGGGGCCAACCCTAGAAGGAGAAGCGTGTAACTGATTTCTCCTAAATGTGACCCATTCTATGGATTTTGTGTCACAGGGATTGATGCTTAATATGGTGCTTGTATAGCCCAGCATCACTGTAGATCAAGGAAGGAAGAGGTTGAAAGACTGCATACTTTAATGCAAATCCCATTTCTTCTTTCTCACCAGGTCTTCCTAATTATACATCATGCGCCCCTGGTGAACTCGTTAGCTGAAGTCATTCTGAATGGTGATCTGTCTGAGGTGTACGCTAAGACCGAACAGGATGTTCACAGAAGTTGTGTAAGTCATTAGCGTTGGGACTGTTTCTAGACTTTGATAAGAAGCCATGGATCATTTTGTTAACCTGTGTGTTTCTCTAAAACCGGACACCTACTTTATGCTTACAACAATAGTGATGTATAAACTATTCTGGAACTTAGGAAACCTAATCAGAGTCTTGAAATGGGTACCCAGCAAAACCTGGGAATCTGTACAAAGAGTAGATGCATTGATTGTATGTTATTAAACATGAAATTGTACTGCTCTGGGCCTCAGGTTGTGTATCTATGAGACACTGTTATGGGGACAGGATGGAAGAATACCTTGTCTAAGACAAACATAGCTATAGAGGCTGGACATGGAACATCTATAAAAACATAGGCCCCATATGAGGGAGTGGTGGGGACTGTGGCAAATTGGAGAGTGTGTGCATCCTTTGTGAGCAGTTGTTCTTCCATCCCAGACTGCAGTAGTTCTGCAGGAATATGGATGCAATATTGCTAGGTTTTCTCATGTTTCCAGAGAAGCTGGACATCTGCATTTTGATGCAAAATCTCCCAAGTTTTAAATTATCACTCAACTGCAGCCAAAACAGACCATATTTGGTTTGTGCATGTTTGTGCTCTGCTAAAGGAAAACACTGATGACCAGTATAATGACTTCTCGTGAGGCTTTCCCAGCTTGGCTCCTGTACATCTCGCTTGCCTTCACTCCTGCTCTCCTGCTCATATGTACTGAGCTCCAGGCTACCTTAGTACTGGTCCAGCTTGCTTTTTCCCCACTGTGCCCATGTTTCTGCCTTTGTACCTGTGCCCTTACCAACCCAAAGCCTGGAAGGCCCTTGCTGCTGGTTTCCGCTTATCAAAGATATTACCAGCTTTAAGCAGCAAATGGCGGGCATCTTGTTTGTCAGTATATCTGCCACAGCATGAGCTCTCAGCAGACATGTCTGAGGTGAGCCCAGAGTGTAGACATACAGGTAAAAGGCTGACCTTGCCCTCAGGCAGTCAGCTCTGTGGCCATATCTGAAGGAGTGGGTAGAGAGTGATCCTGTAGCATGAAAGGCCAGAACTACATGATGTACCATTATGAGAGTCCCCTGCCCTTCTGGTTTTTCTGGTGTGCAGTAGCTTAGCCAAGCCACTTTGTTCTTTAAGGGAGCATTTGAGCCTCTGAGAAGGTTCCCAGAAACTTTCTGTCCTTATTGGTGATGGCATTAGTTCAGCTGGATTGAATGGGTTCTTTTCATGGGCCCTGTGTGGCTCGTCCTCTCTTTGATTCATTCAACCAGTGTTTCTTAAGCCCTTTCTTTGGATCTGGCATCATGTTAGTTCTGGGGATATATAAAATTCTAAACAGTTTCAGTCGTGTTGGAGCTTTACAGTGCAGTAGGAGAGACAAATGTCGATCAGGTATATAAACAACTGTACTATCAAGTCTTACAAGTGCTCTAAGGAGAATGTATAGTGTTTGGTGAGAGGGTATAACCTAGAGATGACGGGGGTGATAGCATTGAACAGGAAACACTCCCCTTGTCATGACAACACATGGTCTAGAAAAATGTGGAGCTGGCTTGGTGTTTACGGAGCTGGAGATACTTCTTTGCAGCTTTCTTAAACTCGCCTTTGTAGAAGGAATGCAAGTAGTGGAGACAGAATTAGCAGGGTCTCCTAGTCAGAAGACCTGGTCCCATGGTGCACAACATGTTTCTGCAGGAAGTTTCTCAGAGGCTGCCACCATCACACGAGGCCTGTGTTTGCCATTGAATTTCCCCAGTCCCCACCCAGCCTGGTGCTAATACATAATATATTTACATGAATAATAAGTTATAATGTATTGAGTCCCTTTGGACTTTATTTTGTCTTGTAATTTCCAGAGCCCAAGATAGCTGCTAAGGCTTCATTACAGAATGTCTTTTTTTTTTAATCCTCACCAGAGGATATTTTTCCATTTATCTTCAGATAGAGTGGGAGGAAGGAAAGGGGAGAGAGAGAGTGAGAGAGAGATCGATACATCGATTGGTTGCCTCCCTCACAACCCCAACCAGAGCCGGGGACTGAACCGCAACCAAGGTACATGCCCTGGACCAGAATCAAACCTGTGCCTCTTTGGTCCACGGGCTGATGTTCTAACTGCTCAGCCAAACTGGCCAGGGCCAGAATGTCTTTCTATGTGACACTCACTGCTGAGGTTAGACTTGGTTTTTCAAGATGAACCCCAGAGATCATTGGGGTGCTGGGGTTTGCAGGGTTGTTGTTGTTTTTCATTGTTTTTATTTATTTATTTATTTTGGGTGTTTTTTTTTTTTTTTTACATTTTATTTTATTTTTTAAATTAATTTATTTATGTTGCAGGTGTTTCTCCTTTTTCTCCCACTGATTCCCCCCTCCACCTCCCTCCCCGCCCTGTCCCCAGCTTTGTTGTCCATGTCCCATTGTTCATGCATACATGCATATAAGTTCTGTGGTTTATCTCTCCCCCACCACCCCCTCTCCTGGGGATTGTCAGTCTGTACCCCACTTCCACATCTCTGGGATTACCCCATTCCTCAGACTGTTATGC
Organism: Molossus molossus; assembly: GCF_014108415.1. NCBI lineage: Eukaryota > Metazoa > Chordata > Mammalia > Chiroptera > Molossidae > Molossus > Molossus molossus. The sequence continues at coordinate 111,769,542 of NW_023425366.1, read as the reverse complement.
TCATTATATTCTACAAATAAGCGAGATCATATGATACTTGTCTTTCTCTGTTTGGCTTGTTTCACTTAGGATAATACTTTCCAGGTCCCTCCATGTCGTCTCAAAGGATAAGAGATTTTTCTTTCTTACAGCTGCATAGTACTCCATTGTGTATATGTACCACAACTTTTTTATCCATTTGTCTACTGATAGACATTTGGGCTGTTTCCAGATCTTAGCTATTGTAAATAGTGCTGCTACGAACATGGGGGTACATATATTCTTTCTGATTGGTGTTTCAGGCTTCTTAGGGTATATTCCTAGAAGTGGGATCACTGGGTCAAATGGAAGTTCAGTTTTTAATTTTTTGAGGTAACACCATATTGTTTTCCATAGTGGCTGCACCAGTCTGCATTCCCACCAGCAGTGCACTAGAGTCCCCTTTTCTCCACACTCTTGCCAACACTTGTTGTTTAATGATTTGTTGATGGCAGCCATTCTGACAGGTGTGAGGTGATGCCTCATTGTTGTTTTAATTTGCATCTCTCTGATGATTAGTGATGTTGAGCATTTATTTCTTCATATGTCTCTTAGCCATTTGTATGTCCTGTTTTAATTAATTTTAGAGAGAGGAAGGGGGGAGAGAGAGAGAGAGAAACACTGGTGTGAGAGATAAACTGATCCGTTGCCTCCCATATGCACCCCCATCAGGGATCGAACCCGCAACCTGGGCATGTACCCTGAATGGGGATTGAACCCTCCACTTTTTTGTGCACGGGACGATGTTCCAACCAACTGAGCCACACTGACCATAGCTGCAAGGTTTTTTTGTTTAATTGAAATTAATTGGCATGCCCTTGTAAGAAAAAATAATACCCTTCCCCTAGTTTTCCCCTGTTGGTAACATCTTGCAAAATTTTAGTACAGTACCACAGCAGGATATTGACATTGATACATGGGGTTTACAATTTGAGCAAAAGCTAATTGTAGAAAGTTACTGGTGACTCTTCAGCTTAGGATACCCACTTTAGTCAAACTAATAATCAGAGGGAGACTTTAAGAGATTTGTTCATTTTCCCTATGGCCTCCGCTTGGGGTGAAGGTTGTTCCCTCAATATATTAGACACATAGCTACTCATTATGGTAGATGCCTGAACTGAAAATGAGATTTTTTTTTAGTGTAGAAGGAATTGACAGCCCAAGTGAAAGTGTCAGCTTTCTACTTCCGGTTTTTGTCTTTCCCTGGGTGTGAAATCAAAGTTTGTTGTATTCTGATGACTGCAGTTGAAATTTGGGAAGAGTGGAGGTGAATCTCGTTTATGACTTTTTTGACAATGGTCCTGGTAAGATTTACCTTCCTTCCCTCTGAGCAAGAACAGTCTCCTATTGTTTCCTGTCTAACTCGGATGTGGTTTGGTCATACTTGTTTTAAGTTTCTTGGTCTTTTTTAACCTACTTTCTCCTTCCCGTAATTTGTAGATAAGTTACTGGTATTGCTTCATTTTTACCAGCAGACCTTTCACAAAACCAAACCAAAATTGAAGAGAGAGAACAGAGGGGAGAGCAGAGTTATTTGAAAAGTCTGTAATTTAGGGTTAAATTTAAAATACATCAGCATGGGTTAGATAAATGTCTAATTGAAATTCATCTGTGCGTTAAAATAATATGGTTCCTGCTAAGGGATAACTACTCACAATAATTCTAATGCAGCGCAGATAGTGTGTTTCTTGTCAGAGAAACAGAGTAAGAGAACAGTAATTCTGAAACTGCTAACATCTCATTATTTTTACAAAAGCGAACATACAGATTAGATTATGGGATATGCCTCATGACCTATAGGTAATTTTTTTTTTTTTTTTTTTTTTTAAGTAGGGACTTTTTCCATCCTGTGTTTCTGTGGATAGTTTCCTTAGTTTTTACATTGATTCATTCATTCCTCATCAGAGATACGATGGTGCAGAGACAAGACAGGACCCATGCTCTCACTGGGCTTCCTATCCCCCGCAGGATGTCTTGAAGATTCCTGCATTGCTTGTGCCATCATGGGGCTTGCCAGAGATGCTCAGTGGGTGCTCACTGCAGGAATGAATGACTCGATGGGGGAACTGGCACTGGGGTCACAAGGGACCTTGTGATGTTCTTAATGACTCTTAGAACAGAAATAGCCTCAGGGCCTAACCCTCACATGTCACCTTTTGGGGAAGGAGTGTGAGAGTGGGTTGCTGTTGGTGCTGTTCCACATGCTACCGTAAGGGGCAATCTAGTGGAGTGGACCCTGGAGCAGACTCTTCAGGCTCCTCAAATCCCGGCTCCTCATCTCACTAAGTGTTCCCCCAGGGCAAGTTAGTCTACTTTTCCCAGCCTGTTTCCTCATCTTTCCAATTAGAATAACAAACACGGATTTTGGGAGAGAATTAAATGCACCATAAAGTGCTCATTCCAAAATCTAGCACACATCAAGACATACATATTAGATGTTATCATTATCATGATCTTAGTTTCTGAGGCTGAAGTACAACCCTGTGCCCAGTAGGGGTATTGGGACCTTTCTTCTTGGTATTAACACAGAGGCACACTCGGTACACCTTCAGAGAGGTGCCTATAACCAGACACAAAGGCATGGAAGGCCAATTGTTAGCAACAGTGACAACGATGATGACAGCACTCACAGTAAATGTGGCCATTTAGTGGCAATGGTCTGAGCCCTCTGTGGGCATTCTGGGCCCTCTGATTCAGCTGGCCTCAAATACGATCTTTGGAAAGTGCAAATACCTAACCAATTAATGTACATTGGCTGACTGTGAATTCAGAATGGGGACAGAATTCAGGGGCAGAATAGGCTTGTTTGTCCCAAAATGAAGATGTTGATCATCTTTGTGTAGGCACGATTTCAGCCAGTTGTGATGGTCACCAGATGATTTTCTGGGAACCCTAAAGATTGAATGTATACCTAGGATGTTAGCTGCCAGTTCTCTGTGTGACACCCATCCTTCCTTGGAGCCGGGCCCTCTGCTAGCAGAACACTCTGCCAGGACATGGCCTGTGGAGTCGGCAGCTAAGAAAGTAGCTGTGTATTTGAAGGAGCAGAATCATGGGCTTGGGGCCCCCGGTCTCTGCTTCAGGACTCTCTCCAAACCAGGCTTGAGTCAGATGACAGCAGAGCCTCTCATATATTGAATGCAGCAGGCAGAATAGACCCCTGAGTTGGAGTTCCCCCCACATCTTTCAGTGACCCTGACTTTACTTGTGACCCCTGGTTAGTCAGTGCTGGTTCTGAAGGACACACATTCTTCAGAGAATGGCTTCAGGGAGAGGGTTGGTTGTGAACACCGAAGGAAAAAAAATAGACTCCTATAAATCAAGGGCCTTAATTGGCACAGTTGCAAACATTGCCACAAAATAATTAGAACTCCTGTGTATTCTCCCTTTTTGCTGGGCTGTTGTGGTCTATCCGTAATCCCTCAATGGAATTACAGCTCCCAGGCACCATTGTTGCCTGCAGAGGTATTGAGTGTGGCAGCTCTGGTTCACATGTAAGAGGATTTGACAGAATCAAAGAGAATCCAGGGTGCAGTGTGTTCCACATATCAAGTAGGGCAGAAACAGTCGCCTCTCCCTTTCTCCTGTGCACAAAGTGGGGCTAGACAACTGACAGAAGTCTCATAGTGTAGAGGCTCACAGAGGGGCAGCCTTTATTTAGCCAGGGCTGCAGGTGACTGGACCCGAGGGCCTGGGGTGCTGATTCTGATTCAGTGAGCCAGAGAAGGGCCAGGGGTTCTCAGATGGAATGGTCACATGCAGGAAGAGCCAAGAGGAAAAAAAAGAGTGGGCAAAGTGGTGTTGGGAGTGGAGAAGTTTCTGTGACTCAGACCCTACCTGGCTTTTCTGTGTCTGCCAGGCAGCGTGACACAGAGTGGGCTAGTTTGGCCACAAGGCTGGAGACAGGGTATGAGGTAGTGGCATGTCCCCTGCTGAATGAGTCTCTACTGAGACCAGTCTACTTTGAGCAATTGGTGACTTCTTCCAGGTTTCTGCTAAAATCAGGAAAATCAAGGGTGAAGACAGAAAAATGAGGCACCCACCACTTCTGGTATCTTTGCCCTGGGGCGTTGTCAGTTTTCATCATCAGCCTGGCCCGTTGGGGCATTTGAGGTTTTTAACCAGATTTTGAGTTCCTTGAAGTTGGGTCAGCATTATTTATTTATCTATTCAACAAATTATTGAGCCATGTACCAGGTTCTGCTCTAGGCAAAGGAGATAAACTAGGAAGCAAAAACAAAGGCCCCTGACCTCTAAGAGCTTTCCTTGTAGTAGAAAGAGCTAGCAGAAAAATAACACTTTAGTAATAGCATGTTAGAATGCGGGAGTGCTCCAGAAAAGCAGCAGTAGTGAATCAGAGGAGGGAGGGGGCCGTGCTAGGAGGCTTGGCTAGGCCTCCCTGAGAAGGTGACTTTTGAGTATAGACCCGAAGGAAGTGAAGGACCAAGTCACGTACATATCTGGGGGAAGAGCATTTCGGCCAGAAAGAACAACCAATGCAAAGGCCAGTGTCTGGTGTGTTAGAGCAACAGAAAGTCCTCCAGCCAGGCAACTTGGTTTTGCTTGGGGTGCTTCGCCTGACAGAAGGCTGTGGGGCTTCACATTCACTTTTCTCTCTTGGTGCTCCAGTGACTTAACACCAGTGGGCTGGGAGGGGAGTGGTGTGAGTCACTCATTGCCTGACAGAGAACACCAGACATGGAAGGTGGGTCCCGGAGATGGCTAGTGGTGTTTCTCCAATGATTTCTGAGGCCCTGGCTGGCCAGAGTGACTGCCCACTGACCACTCTCCTCAGTGCTTATAACCTTATTTCAGGGAACCCTCCTGATAACCTCCAGCCAGGCATGGGGACAGATTCTCAAAAGCTTCATGAGCAAAGGGAAGAACAAAATACATTAATTCACTCAAATAATACAGTTCTGAGTGACACTTGAACTCTGGATGGGCCATTCCCTAGTAAGAGCAGTGCTCATCTGTTGAGCACTTACTTCATGCCAGGTTGGCTGACTAGCTCCGCTTTTCTTCTCACTCCCACAAGGATTTTTTTTTTTTTTTGGAGTACCTACACATTCCCTGCCTCATGAAATACAGGATGAACAAGATGGATGAGGTCCCTGTCCTGACAGTCTGGTCGAGGGAAACAATAAACAAACGTGTCAACACAGATTTAAGATTGGAGCTGAGAAGAAATAGAAAACAGGTTTGGTTAGAACCACAGAAGACCCTGAATAGCCATAGCAATCTTGAGGAAGAAAAACAGTTTGAGGAGTCACGCTACTTGATGTCAAACTGTACTACAAGGTTATACTGCATGGTAGTCAAAATAGCATGGTACTGGCATAAAAATAGACATATGGATCAATGGAACAGAGCAGAGAGCCCAGAAATAAGCCCACACCTTTATGATTAATTGATATTTGACAAAGGAGGCAAGAACATACAATGGGATAAAGATAGTCTATTCAGTAAATGGTATTGGAAAAATAGGACAGATATGTGCAAAAAAAAAAAAAAAAATTAGACCACCTTCTTATATCATACACAAGAATGAACTCAAAAAGATCAAAGACTTAAATGTAATACTTGAAACCATAAAAATCCTAGAAGAAAACATAGGCAGTGAAATCTCAGATATTTCTTGTAGCAGTATTTTTTTTTCTGATATGTCTCCTTGGGCAAGGGAAACAAAGGAAAAAAGAAACAAATGGGACTATATCAAACTGAAAAGGTTTTTCACATCACAGGAAATCATCAACAAAATAAAAAGACAACCCACTGAATGGAGAACATATTCGCCAATGATACATCTGATAAGGGGTTAATATCCAGAATTTATGGGGAACTTATACAGCTCAACACCAAGGAGAAACGATCCAATTGGAAAATGTGTTGGGGACCTGAATAGACACTTCTGAGAGGACTTGCAGATGGCCAGTAGACATATGAAAAGTTGCTCAATGTTACTAATCTTCAGAGAAATGCAAATTGAAATTATGATGAGTTAATCACCTCACACCTATCAGAATGACTATCATTAATAAATCAACAAACAACAAGTGTTGGAGAGGATGTGGGAAAAAAGGAAACCCTCCTGTGTTGTTGGTGGAAATGTAGACTGGTACAGCCACTGTGGAAAACAGTATGGAGCTTCCTCTGGGAATTTGAAATGGAATTGCCTTGTGACCCAGCGGTTCCATTTATGGTAATTTATCTGAAGAAACTTGGAAACACTGATTCCAAAAAATATGGGCGCCCCTATGTTCATTACAACATTGCTTACAATAGCCATGGTTTGGAAGCAGCCCAGGAACCCATTGGTAGATGACTGGATGGAAAAGCAGTAGTACATTTACACAATGGAATACTACTCAGTCATAAAAAAGAAGGAAATCTTGCCTTTTGTGACAGCATGGATGTACCTGGAAAGTATTATGCTGAATGAAATAGGCCAGTCAGAGAAGGAAAAATGCTACATAATTTTACTTATATGTGGAATCTAATTGAAATAAACAAACAAAATGGAGTCAGATTCATGGATACAGAAAAGAAACTGACAGCTGTTAGAGGAGCAGGGGATTGGCAGGCTGGGTATAAAAGGTGAAGAACTTAAGCAAATAAAAATAAAAAAACCTCATAGACATAGACAACTTATTACCAGAGGGAAAGGGATGTGGGGGGAGGTAGAAGAGGGTTAATGAGGGATAAATGGTGGCAGAAGAAGACTTGACTGTGGGTGATAAACACACAATACAATATACAGATGATGTATTATAGAATTGTACACCTGAAACCTATGAAATTTTATTAACCAACATCACTGCAATAAATTCAATAAAAATTAAAGAAAACGGGTTTGGGAGATTATGGTGAGGAAGTCCTCCCTGAGGTGGTGACATTAGATTTGAGGACTGAAGGATGAGGTGCTCATTCACCCTCCTGAGAGTTGAGGGGTGGGGTGGAGGGTGAGCATTGTGATAGTCAAGGCATGGAAAATAGTGAGTCAGAGTCCTCAGTGGGAATGGGCTGGTTGGCTGGGATTAGAAGGTATTCAAGAAACGTCCTGTGTCAGTGGGAGAGTGGAACGTTTTTCATTTTATTAAAGAGGAACATACTAATTCTTCTCACCTAACTTCTCATTTACAGCTCATAATACCCAGAGAGGGAGGTAGTGTTATTTCGCATTTTGCATGAGGAAGCCGACACTCCCAGAGAGTTGCAGGGATTACAGGCGTCCAGCCCCAAATCTTCATGCTGTTTCTATTTTGCGTCCTATGTCACCATCTACAATGATAGTCACTTCCAGTTTAGCATGAGATGTAGGGTTCTGGACTGAATGTTTTGGGTACCTGAGAGTCACCAATTTTTCACAGTCCATTACAGAGAACAGATATAGTAATATAGTAATATTTCTTCCTAAAGAAATACCAAATATGTGCTCGGTATGTAATTGTTTAATGAAAGAGTACATTTTATTTTACATGAGCATTGAACATGCCTCTTCAGTCATAAATCTCTTACAGTTAATTAGCTCTTGATTGACTGTCAGATGTGGCATTGAGGGGGACAGAGAAGATGACATTGGGTAGGGTAGGCTAAGGGAATGAGCCTGGTCTCTTGCAGACCCAGCAACACCTCAGAGTTTGCTTTCTAGGAGTGACAGCACCTTCTTGTTACCTGCTTTCTTAGAGTGCTGAGCACATGTGCAGTGCCATTCTCCTGAGATCTAAGATTGTTCCGATTCCAGACAAATGGGCATTTCTTTGGTTTATGCCTCTGCAGCTACAACGCTCCCTGATAATTGGCCAATTCATGGAGAGGAATGCCATGCTCCTCTTGTTAATGGAAGTGGCCTGTTACCTCTTCATGTTTTCCCCCTCACTAGGTTTTATTTTCCCCATTAAATCTGGCAGCGTTGCCCAGACGCCTCGCTGATGTGGTGGTGATTGTGCATTCTGGATGCGCGTTTGGGCTCTGGTTCAGCAGCCCCACATTACTCAGGATTTGGCATGTCGCACTCGCACCCATACATCACTGGAGTTTATTCTGTCTGATGTCTGCTTGCTGATCACCTCATTCTGAAATGAAAAGAGGTTCACTCTGCCGCAATTATCAGCCCATTTTTTTCTGTAGCCAGTTACAAAGCCACGCTGCGGTGCCATTGGTTATGGTTGATGTAATCCTGGACCACCATGACCCCCATGATATTGGGAGCTCTGTGTAAATGAGACAAAAATGGGAAACAATTATACATTGTGGTCGACCATAATGATAGTCAGGTCAGAGGGCCACCTAATGAGTGATATGTAGTGTCCCTGAGCTTTTGCTTCACAAGGCTGGCTACCTACTCTGATTAGTGTAACTTAGTGTCATGCCTTTACACCAGCTTTGGGGGGCTGGCCCCATATTGGGAGGCAGAGCAAGTGCTTGTTTCAGGAGATGAATGTTTAAGCAGTACAGCAGAAGGGTTGAACACAGGACCACTGAAGCTACACTTCCTGGGTTCAAATCCTGGCTCTGCCTCTCACTAGCCAGTGACCTGGGCTGACAAGTCCCACACTCTCTGCAGCTCCTTGCCTCATTCGATTGTTTGAAGGATTGTTTTGAGTCAGCATATGTGAAGTTTTCAGAGTAGTGCTTACTAGGTATTACTAGTCATTGTTATTACCTGGAAAAAATAACAAGAAAGTGTGCTACCTCTTAGCAGCCCTGGGGGAGGAGAACGCTACTATGAGGCCCACTTGATGCATGTGGAAACTGAGGCCCATAGAGAAAAAGGTAGTGAACAGCGCAGCCAGGACTCAAATCAGGGTGAGTGGGGCACCAAGCCCAGGCTCTGGCTGCTTCAACATCCCTGAGGATCCTATACCGTCTTTGTGCTGTACACCCCGCCAATCCCAGCCCCGAGGCTGGAGGTTGGGTAGGTTGGCCAGTAGCCCAGGAGAACTTTGGGGAGTCTAGCCTACTAACAAACCAAAAAGCCAGTGAATGGTAAATAGGTAGGGAGTCAAGTTTAAAACAGAGAGTTTGATTGTTTTTTAAAGGTTACCTCCTCCCTGACATCTCTTCCATCCTAGTGATCCATTTGCCAAGGGGTGGACGGTAAATATATATTTCTAGCATGCCCCTTTGTGCCAGGCATTATGCCAGGCATTTTTGCATTCAGGATCTCATTTCAGCCCCATGGCAACATGTGGTGGAGTTGCTATTGTCCCTGTTTTACACATGAGGAGAGTGAGGTTCATTTGGTCAGGGTCACTTATCCAGTGAGTGGGTCTGAGCTCTGTGCTCAGATCTACCCTTAGGTTGGGCATGTTTTTGTTAGTCAATGTGGCTGCCTTTTCTCTTAGGGGAAACCCTTTCTTAGTTCTCAAACCTTTAGCAAGCTGTTTGAACAAAAGGATTCTAGTTGCTTCCTCTAAAGATGAATGGGTTAGGCCTGGGAGAGCCTGGAAAGTGAACTTTCTTAGCATCATCATTATGACAACTTGTATAGATCCCGACAGAATTCCAGGGCTGTCACCTGTCCTTTCCCTTACTTGCCCCCTCTAGCCAACAGTCTTTTCCCCTCCTTTCCTTCTCAGCCAAAATTCTGCCTGGTGTTCCTGCAATCCTTTTCCTTGCCACTCTCCAGCCACTGCTTTCTCCTCTCCCTACTGCATTACTGAGTAGGCACAAAGAAACCCACCCAACACTACCTATCAGGTGCTGAGGCAGGGGCACCCCAACATCACTTCCCAGGCCATGAGCATCATGAGCTCCTTTATGAACAGCTGGCTGGAGAGGCTGCCTGGCTGGCCCTGCGCCACCTCCTGACTTCCCATGTGCATATTGCTACCTGGGGAGCCGGCCGTGCACATTGTGTCCCAGGACACCACTACTGTCACCAAGCACACCAGGTCCAGGTGAGTCTGACCTTTACAGAAATAAAGGCTGGAGCTCTGAGCTGTCCTTCCTAGCATTCTCTTCTCTTCCTGAGTGTTCTGGTGAACTGTTCATATGCAAGCTTGATCAATCATTTCCTTCTCCATGAAGTCCTTCTAACCTCTGCCTGCCTGCCACAATCCCCTCTTCTTCATTTGTGCCCCCAATGACCTTTGCTGCCTAGTTTCCACATGGGATGCACAACAGTACACTGCCTGCTCCTGGTTGGACTGTGAGCACTGCCAAGGCATGACCTTGGATTCTTTGCTCTCAGCCGATGGTGTCTCATCGGTTCAGTGAGTGACTAGGTCCATCCCCTGGTGACTGCAATGAATCCAGCTTCCCAAGTTGTCTGATTGGCTCCTAGCTTGTATTTAAGGCATTAGGACAACCCTATTTACTGAAAGTCTTTTAGGTAAATGTTTTTGTCTTTTTTAATTGAGGGGTAATATATAAAGTGCATAAAAGTGCAGTATCTTATGGGTATTACTTGATGGCGTTGTACCTATGATCACATTTGTGTGTAATTCAGGTCAAGGTAGGAAACATTTCTGTCACCTGTGCAGCTCCTCAGTCTGTAACTAACACCCCTATTCCTTCCTCCAGCTAATCACCATTCTGATTTCCAGAGGTGCCTTTATTGTAAAGGTACTTTTAAAAAATTGTGGTGAGCCCTGGCTGGTTTGGCTTAGCGGTTAGAGTGTCGGCCTGCAGTCCAGAGAGGCCCAGGTTTGGTTCCCGTCAAGGGCACGTACCTCGGTTGCGGTTTGTCCCCGGCCCAGGGTGGGTCATGCGGGTGGCAACCACTCGATGTGTCCCTTTCACGTCGATGTTTCTCTCTCTCTCCCTCTCACTCTATCTGAACAAAATATGGAAAAATGTCCTCGGGTGAGGATAAAAATAAATAAAAAAATAAAAAATAAATAAAAATTGTGGTGAAATACATATAACAAATACCATTTATGATGGAGTAACCATTTTTAAATATACAGTTCAGTGGTATTAAGTACATTCCCTCAAGGTATTCTTTACATTTAAATGGTACTGGCCATGCTTTCTTGAGGTAAAACAACTGAATGATATAGAGGCAACTAGAGTAGAAAGTGAAAGTTCCCCCAACCTCAGTATCATCCTCAGAAGGAACCACTATTTTCAGTTTGTGTATCCTTCCAGACCTTGCTTGATTGTGACTAGCTTTTTCACATGCAGTCTGTGTCCCAGCTCTTATAAGGGGGTGCACCCAGACCTGGTGGAGGATGTTCTGGTTGACATCTGGGGCATCGGCCATGCTACCTTTTCTCATTCACTCGGACTCCCGGGCCTTGCATGTTTCCATCCTTCCTCCTGACCCCTTGCTCTTGACCTCTCTTGATGCCCTTGCAGAACCTGCTCTCAGATCCTACAGCACCTGAAAGCCTTAGTTATCACTGACCTCTGGGAAGTCACCTCAAGTATTCAACTTTTAGAAAGGACCAAAGCCTTAGGTTGAACAGATGAAGGCTGGTGGAAAGCATCATTAACCAGCAAGCAGGCAGGCACAGACACTGTGGGGAGCCATTAAGCCCTTAAATCATATTGTTAGCCTTCATCTGAAATCACATTGTTGGCCTTAAGCTGGTCCTAACCCCAGAAACCAGCCTAAATGTCCAGCCAGAACCCAAGGCACTTCCCCTGTGGCCCCCAGTTGGGTACCTGACAGAATCTGTGGTCAGCAAGGAGGGCCCAGGATCTCCACGCTCCTCCTGTAGCTCAGGCTCCAGGTCCCTGGGAGATGAGCCTTCGGTGAAACCCTGCCTGTGGCACTTGGGAAACAGACCTTATTTCAGAATACTTTTCTCTGAGGCACATGTGGCGTGCTTTCTTAATGCGAAGAAAAACCCAAGCCTTCTGACTTTTTCCTCAGAAGTGGGCTTTGCCACTTTTGGCTAGTTTCATCAGCCTTGCTGTTCCACTCTGGGGGGTTCAGCCCCTGAGGGTGTCAGGCAACTTTTTTCTTTCCTCCCTTTTGTTTTGTTTTGTTTTCTCCACTTTGGATACAGTATATTACAGGCAGCCATGAATTCATTCAACAGCCCATCCCTTCGAGCCTCTGCCCAGTTCCAGCACCTGGTTTAGTGTTGAGAGCATAGTGGGGAGTAGGATGGACAAGGACCCCTCTCCTGGGGGCTTTCCATGTGGAACACCTGGGCTTGTCCAGTGTAACAAGATTCCTGGGAGGCTGGCAACCACAAGGCTCTTGAACAGGGCAGCAAAAATGATCTTGAATCTCTGCCCATGTTGCCCAGCCAAGCCTTACCAGCTTCTCCATGGTAACTGGGAGATTTCAATGTTGTTAGTATTAAGGGGGAAAATCAGGTTTTTTAAATATAGAAGAAAAAGAGGGAGAATAAAGTTCATAATTCCAATGTCCAGAAGATCCTTGTTGGAGTATTTAAAAAGTTAATGTGCATATATGATTAGAAATGTCAAACCTAACGGAAAGGTACAGAAATGAAAAAAATGTAAGCGCACTTGTGTATGTGTGCACACACAGTACCGCCCACCTTTCTTTCCCCAAAGATGAAACCTTAATATATTCGTATGCAACTTTCCAAGAAAAATTGTGTTTATACCATCAGGTGGAGCCTTTGAAAAGCTTTACCTGAAAGGGACCCTACGGTGCTCCCTCTTCTTACTTTTTCATCCCGCTGCTGTTTCTGTATCAGTCTATCACTCTGCGAACAGACTGTAATTACCTAACCACTCCCTGATGGACATTTAGGTTATTTCCAGCTGTTTACTGGGTAGGTTAGATTTTAAAGGTTTGAAATTTCCCCAACAAACTTGCCTTCCCTTCTTCCACTCCCCGATACCTGATCACTGAGAAAAACAGATCCCTTTGGAAAGTTTTAAAATTCATTTTCATAGTTGATTTTTTTTGAAATGTAGGCAGGGAAAGGAAGATAACTGTCATTCATATAGGCTCATGATTTCATTTAGTTTTAAGTCAGAATTATTTTCCCAGTGTTTTAGACCAAGAACCCTACAGCCAAGGCAGAGTTCAGCTGTGGTTCACACAGCTGTGACCAGCCTGGACTTTGTGCACCGTTTCACTTCCTTTAGTTCTGTCAGTTCTGTACATCTGCATCCACACAGAGCTCAGGGAGCAGTTTCTTCATCCATCCTTATGAATTTCTGCTCGGAACGTCTAACTGAGTGGGGTTTTGCTCCGTGTTTGGTCCTGGTTTTCTGTTTCTGAAAGCTTTGATTATGTATGACGTGCTCTAACATTCATTGGGAGTAAGTGGTAATCAGAGGAAGCTGTCACTTCAAAATGGGGCCCTAACTTATCAGGTTTACGTCCTTCATGAGAGGATGGGGGACATCTGAGGCTGTGTTTGATCACACAGCATCCTGAGTGGGCTCTGATGGATGCTGTCTGTCAAGCAGTGCACGCTCCGAATGCTCTGGGTTCTTGGTGGTTGGCATCGGTAATGCACTCTCTGGGTTTCCTGGACACTGGAATCATGTCTCGATTGATTTGTCATTTTTGTGGATGAATAATCCTAAGTGGGTAAATAAAAATAAATGTTTGGATTTGGATGCTAATTTAGCTTTCAATTACGTTTTGTTTTGAGTGTTATTGAAATTAATTTGTGTTCCTTGAGCACATTCTACTTATTGGCAAGATACAGTGGCCCCCAGAATGTAGCTGGTGGTTGTTTGGGGTAAATTCAGAAGATGGATAAACCATATCAAGATAATGGAAAAGTTTACTTGAAACGTTTTCCCTTTTTAAATGACAGAATGATGCCTGAGCATCATCCAGACCCTGGAAAGAGAAAAACACTTCAATCAGAATCCTGCCCCAAACAAATCAGAGTTTTTTTTTGTCTTCACTCCTTTCTAGTGCTGGTCCATTTGCATGTAAATTCTTTTTAGAGAGTACTAAATTTGGAACTAAGTTTGAGCTCCAGATGAAGCACTGTTATTTTAGGAAGAGCTGGGGCTTGGGGATTGGGCAAGCTTCTATTAAAATTCTAACTGCTGCTCAATAGCTGTGTGACATTGGGCAAGTCACTTAACACCTCTGAGCCTCTATTTTCTCATCTATAAAGTGAGACTGATAATTCCTATATCTCCTGGTTGTTACAAGGACTGAGACACAGCCATGTTTTCCAGAATATGGGACATGAGCCACTGGTGCCACAATAGGCCTTCTTCATTTCTCTTAGAAGCCTTCTGACTTTCATTTTTGTTAATCCTCACCCGAGGATTTTTTCCACAGATTTTTAGAGAGAGTGGAAGGGGGCAGGGGTAGAGGGAGGAAGAGAGAGGGAGAGAAACATCAGTGTGAGAGAGACACATCGATTGATTGCCTACCACACGCACCCTGACTAGGGTGGGGGATCAAACCTGTAACCCAGGTACATGCCCTTGACTTGGAATCAGGCCAACGCTCTAACCGCTGAGCAAAACTGGCCAGAGCTCTGTTATTTATTTCTCTAGTAACAAGGTACACTGGTGTTCCATTTCCTTTAGTGATACACAGTTTATTTTAAAATGAATTTATTTAAATAAGAAGTTAATAACATCAATGTGCTGTGGTTAAGACATACATTGTGCAGCTGGCATGTGGGTTTGAATTCCAGCTGCCTCCTTCTGGCTGTGTGACCTTGGATGGGTCATTTAACATCTCTGCGCCTCAATTTCCTCCTCTGTAAAAGGAGGATAACAGTAGTACTACCTCCTGGGATTATAAAGTTTAAATGAGGTAATATAGTTAGAGCCCTTAGAACATATCTGGCACATACAAATACCATGAAGTGTAAACAGAAGCTTTTCATGTAAATGACTGGCCTTTAGGAACATTGGAGCTAGTGTTGGTAAAATGCAATTTCTGACTTAGGACTATGGGCAATAAATGCTAGCTGGTGCTATTGTGTTGATTATTTAATAACGATGATGTTAATAATAGTCATAACAACAGACTAGGAGGTAGCATTTGTTGTTTTGGAAATGAATTTCTTGGGGCACAGACTCTCAGACAGCTTGATAGGATCCAGTGAGATGCAAAGGTTCAAATCCATCTGTTGTCTTGGTTCTACTTTTCTAGGGCAAGCCCAGCATTCGGTGCTTTATTAAACCCACCGAGACACTCGAGCGGTCCCTTGAGATGAATAAGCACAAGGGCAAGCGGCGGGTGCAAAAGAGACCCAACTACAAAAATGTTGGGGAGGAAGAAGACGAGGAGAAAGGGCCCACTGAGGATGCCCAAGAAGACACCGAGAAGACTAAAGGTACAGAGGGTGGTTCAAAAGGCATCAAGACGAGTGGGGAGAGTGAAGGTGAGTGCGCCTGTGAACCCTGCCCTGCTGCCCACGCTGCGAGCCAGGCTGTCATTTGTGTCTGGTCCCCCCTTGTGTGTTAGTGGATGCTTCTCTTCATTCCAGTGTACCTCACTCTAGGCCAGCGATTTTCAACCTTTTTCATCTCATGGCACATGCAAACTAATTGCTAAAATTCTGCAGCACACCAAAAAATTTATGTTTTGCCAATCTGACAAAAAAAATAATAGGTATAATATTTGATTCATTCACACCAGACAGCTGTTGTTGTGTTGGATGGGAAAAGAGGTCAGTGCCCCTGACTAAATAGTCAGGTAGTGCATGTTTTAAAAATTCTTGCAGCACACCAGTTGAAAATCACTGCTCCAAGCAGCCCAGCCATCTGAAGGTAGATCCGGTATAAGACCTGCTGTCCCTGGATGGGTGACCTGGAGCAGGGTTCTGTACTCTTAACCTGTGTTTCAGTTTCCCCATCTGTAAAATGAAGGTAACAAATAATATTTACTTTGTTACTGCAAGAATTAAATGCATTAATACATGTAACATGCTCAGAACAGTGGTTGGCCTGTGTCATAAATATTTGCTGCTACTGCTACTATTACTACTACTGTTATTGTTATCATTGCCATTTTTATCATTATTGCTTTTGTTATTACTCCTGATAATCTGGCTTATGATTTTTGACAGAAGTCATTGTTTCCAGTGCACTGCAGGAAGAAAAGGGGGCGGTGTTTAATGAACTTACATACTTTTAATAAGATTGGGTTTTTGGAATCAAATAATGAAATATAATCCCTTGGATTTTTGCATTAAGATTTTGTTTAGCCCTGGCTGGTTCTGCTCAGTGGTTAGAGCATTGGCCTCTGGTCCAGAGAGACCCGGGTTCGGTTCCTGCTAAGAGCATGTATCTCAGTTGCAGTTTGTCCCCGGCCCTGGTTGGGTAGTGCGGGTGGCAACTACTCGATGTGTCCCTTTCACGTTGATGTTTCTCTCTGTCTTCCTTTCTCTCCCTCCCACTCTATCTGAACAAAAAATGGAAAAATATCCTCGGGTGAGGATAAAAGAAAAAAAAGATTTTGTTTAAAGTCCTGTGTGTTTAGAGTGAGGTATATTTGTGTTTGCCGTCTATGTGCTAAATAAGCAGAATAGTTCAGTCATCTTTTTTTGCCTTTGTCAGGAATGATTGTTTATTTTTTACCTTCCTCTTAGTTAGATTCTAAGACCTTCTCAATCTGGTGAGAATGATCTGCTCTGGGATTAAGCAAATTTAAACTGTCCAGTTCTTTGTGTCATGGGCTGGGCACAGAGCCACACAGATGGGGTCCCTGGTCACAGCCCCGGACACTCAGGGTGAAAGAGGTGATGGGGTGGAAGTGGACTGGAGATCTAGTTGCTGGAAGTGAGTCCCAACACAGAACATCCATTAGGACAGGCATGGTCTCTCTTCGGCTCTCTGCTGTGGTCTGCTGGGGTGTGACGAGTACATTCTGTAAACCATCCTCCTGGGTCCTGAGCTAGTAGTGACTGCCCTGCAGCCAGCTTTCTTTGGCTCGTCAGCCTGGACTCTGTGAGTCCCTGGTCCCAGGTGTCTAAAGCTGGGAAATGGAGTGGTTCAGTAAATCAGTGACTGGGAACTCATTTGTTTAGACAAGTTTTGTGCAGTTATGCAGCCAAAACTCGTCCCCGTCCCCACCTTGATTGCCCCATTCTGATTTTCTTGGCAGTTCTCAGTGAATGCCACGGTCACTTTTCAATAAGTATCACCAAAGCATCTCTCTGGTGCCACCTGGCCCTCTTTTTAAGGCTTAGATCTCCAGTGTGCTTTTACTTCTGTTCAAAGTGTACAGTAAGCATTTTGGTTTAGAAATTATCTTTTGGCTCAAAATCTTCTTTCTTTCTTTTTTTTTTCTTTTTTTAATCCTCACCCGAGGTCATTTTTCCATATTTTGTTCAGATAGAGTGGGAGGGGGAGAGAGAGAGGGAATCATAGATGTGAAAGGAACACATCGAATGGTTGTCACCCTCACGACCCAACCAGGGCCGGGGACAAACTGCAACCGAGGTACATGCCCTTAGCGGAAACCGAACCCGGGTCTCTCTGGACCACAGGCCAACACTCTAACCGCTGAGCCAATCTGGCCAGGGCTTGGCTCAAAATCTTTACCAGCAAATATCACTTTGGTAAGGGAAGGAGAGGGAGGGGCAAAACAAGGGAAGCCATATTTGTTTGCTTATTTGGATCATTTGGATTTTTTTTTTAACTCATGAGAAAATTGTCTGCTTAAAGCCTAGATTTAACTGTCCTGTAGCCACATCAGGGGGCAAAGGGATAACTTTACCCCATTTTGTACTTCGTGTTCTCGTCAATTTTGTTTTGGAAAGATGATTCCCTCTTTCATTCCAGCCCTTTTAAGGGCTGCTCTCTAACCAGGCCTGGGCTGTGACTAACCATGGTGTGGACAGGGCTGTCTTGGCCTCAAGCGCACAACTAAATGAGTCAGCCTGGCCGCCCAGTCCTCATGCACAGGGGCTTCAGTGGGTCGGCAAGGCTGCAATTCTAGCTCACTGTTGGGATCGGGGTAAGAACTCCTGCACACTGAGCCCACCTGTTTTGTGCAGAGGGCAAGGGGAAAATGTTCACCAGTTTCCAAAAATCTATTTTCCAGGCAGTAATGCAGCCAGGTTGTGCCAGACAGGGCCCAGGAATTTCCCGAGGTTTTGCTTGTTCAGTTGGAGCTGACCTCAGAACTCAGGCGAGCATGGTTCTTAATCAGCATTTGGTACCTTCTTATTTTCTTGAACTTGCAGTAGACTTCCCATCTAGCTCACCATAAATAAATACAACTTCAGAGGCCTGTCCATCAAACAGACCTCTAACTGGGCAGCAGGAATTATATTCTGGGGCTTTTTGAACCATACATTTGATTTCTTAGTTATTCTCATATTTGAAGGTGTGGCGGTGGGTGTTCTCTTTCCTAGACTGTATCTTTGTCTGAATGAAACCACACTGCTATTAATTCCTGTGACTTGGAAGGACATCAGGCACATTTCCTAATTTAGTTTCAAGCCAGATGACAGAGTAGATGGGGGAGGTACCTGGGAGATCGGAGACCTGATTTGCAGACTTGTAGTCCTCTCTTGACATCTAGGTTTACTGTGGGTTTTGGATGGTCTTCTCAAGCTTGAGGCCTTTTCTTCTGGAAATTATGATTATAGAAAATATGATTCACATGACTTTATTTTTTTTAAATGAGATATTGGTATTCTTGAGTTTGCAAGATTTAGAAATTTCAGCTCAGGTTGGCTTAAGCAAAAAGGGTGATTATTGTTTATGTAACTGGGAGGCTAGGCAGGGCTGGACCTAGGTACAGAGATGACCATTGGCAGTACCAGGCTCATATCCTATCTACTTACCACCTAGTGGAGAGGGAGCTGCTTCTTTTCACTGGCTGCAGCTGAAGTCTAGGGGGCCAGTGTGTGTTGATGCTGATGGGCCTGGCTTGAGCCCCTGGAGATGGATGTTCTGTGTTGATTGGCGAGGCCTGGGTCACATGTCTGCCCTACAGTGACTCCCTCAGTAAAAACGAGGAGTGTTCATCAGAAGAAGGGGGCATAGCTGCTGGACCAGCACAACAGCAGACCCTCCCCTAGAAAGCCACAGTATTCCAGTGTCTTCATCCCCTGAGGGCCATCTTCTCCCTTGCTATTTTAAGGTGGATATGTTGGTTTCCCCTTCAAATGATCTCTTCTCTAGCAAGCTTCTTGCATTGTCTATGGATCCAGGGGCTTATTGACAGCCTGGATGTAACAAACAGGCACAGGTGACTCTTCAGTAAAGAGATGCTGACACCAGTTCCCCCCTGCCTACCCTGCCATCTGCATGTTGGTGAATCTTTACTTAAAAGGTGGCTTAAAGTATAGGAGTAAAAAGGCATGTGGTTGAAAGTCACAATTTTGCCATGACCTGATTTGAATGTGGCATTAAGATGTTTTTTTTTCAACAAATGCAGCACCCAAAGTTCACACCTCCTTCATGTTTAAGTCCAGACAAAGAAGTTATGTGAAATGAATGTGCACCTGTGGACCCTCTACTCCCATCCCCGGTTTGCACAGAAATTTGATCTGTCTCACTATGATGGGTGACTCATTCTGAAACCAAGAAAATCACAGGGCCCCTAAATTTTCAGAAATTGAATACTAAAAGGAAGACAAGAGTGCCTTCATCCCTGCTGCTGAAGGCGTGTTCACTCGGATGTGTGCTGCTGTCTTGGCTTGCTCTGCAGTTTGAAAGGGCGGTCATCTCTTTGTAGAGTCACTTGGAACAGTAACTTAGCAAACATGCCCAAGACAAGAGAATGAACTGTTTGAACTTCTTGTTTGAAAAATAGGATTTGGTTTCTTTTTTTTCTTTTCTTTTTTTTGCCTATGGAAAAGATAGGCATCAGTTTCATAGCCTGACCTTCAAAGCCTACGCTTGTCTTGAAATCCCAGCAAGGACATGGAGTACAGGTAATAGCACTGATTTTGAACCTGCCACGTCAGCTGGGAGTTGAGGGGTGCCTAGGAGCTTGCAGCCCCAGCTTTGCTTTTTATTTATTTTTTTACATTTCACTGACATGAAACGGAGCTTTGCGTCATTCTTGGCTCCTCTTGTAAAGCCAGAGTAAACCCCAGGTCCAGCAGAGTATTCTGATTGGAGTGAGCCAGGGACTAGCTATCAGGAGTTTAGGTCTAAATCCCAGACCTGCAGGTCTGCTCCTAAGCAGCTGTGTGACCCTGGGCAGATCATTGCCCTTTCTGTGCTTCTCCACTAACAGAGGGGGCTTCATAATGCCCAGCCCTCAGGGTGTCAGAAGTGAGAAACATCAGTACCTCAGCATTTCGTACGGGACACCTGAGCACTGGGTAGGAACCCTGACTGAGATATAGAGTGAGGAGGTTGGAAGTGGCACTTGAGCTTGGCTGGGTGGACTTTGTGCTTGGGCACCCCAGCATACTTCTGGGGAACCCATTTCCCTGTTAACTTCTATAAGGAATAGTGAGATGGCTCGCTCTCGCTCTCTCTTTCTGTGTGTGTGTGTGTGTGTGTGTGTGTGTGTGTGTGTGTCTGGAGGGAGGGAGAAGGATTGGTAGGCTGGGCCACTGTTGTGGAGAGATGTGGGAGTGCCCGCTCTTCAGATGGGCTTAACTAGTATAAGGAGAAGGATTGGAGGTCAGTTTAGACAAATTCTCTGAAAAGCAACTTCCCAGAAAAATATTCTGAATTCAGTCTCATGCTATTCAGTAAAAGATAATAATAATAAAACATAAAAAATAAAAAAACAAGGAAAGGGGCACCCTACATACTCTGCACATACACACCCTGTTGTTGCTACAGTGATACCTCGGTTCTCGAACATAATTCGTTCCAGGAGGACGGTCGAGAACCAAATTGTTCGAGAACCGAAGCAATGAAACCAATAGGAAATAATGGAAACTGGATTAATTCGTTCCAAGCCCCAGAAAATGCCTATTTACTGGCCTAATTTGTATATAATATGTAGAAAAACATAAGTCTCAACAAGAAATAAAAGTGTACAGTATGTCTAAGGGTTAAATTCAGTGTAAAGCGTGACTCTCTCCACAAAGCGTGACTCTCTCTCTGCACTCACACTGATGACGCAGGCAAGGCGCGCTGGGCCGAATGAACGCCATTCGGCTCAACTCGGCTCATCTCGGAAGTTCGAGTTCCAAATATTTGTTCGGATTCCAAGACAAAAGTTTCTCGAATCTCCTGGTCGAATACCGATTTGGTCGAATACCAAGGCGTTCGAGAACCGAGGTATCACTGTAGTTCCTATTTCCCTCTTGAAATTCTGCTCCAAAGCCAGCCAGTAGCATGCACTTCTTCCTTTATATTCTAGGTAACCAGCAAGGGCATCTTTCTCCTCCTTCCTTTAACCTTGTTTTTTAAGGCCATCTTATTCTCCCCTCCCCCTCTGTTTATTGTCTGTCCTCACTGTGATTGCTGGAATGGAGAACACAGAGGGCAACTGAGAAAATCCTGGAATTTACGAAGTCAAAGACTATTGGGAGGTCATGCCTGCCATTTCCCTGAAAAGTACTTCATTTACCAAATATTAATCAGATTAGAATGTACATCATCCCAGGCAAGTTGATGAATTATTGCTGTTATTAAAAAAAATCAGAGTGTCAGAGTATTGGGGAAGCTCATGGATTTGGCCAGAGTTGTTATAACTAGAGGCAGAAGTTGACTTCTTGCATCCTCAGGCCTCTGTACAGTAACAATGTTGTACAACCATCACCACCATCCGGCCCCAGAACTCTTCATCTTCCCAAACTGAAACTCTGTCCTCATTAAAGGGATCTCCATCTCTCTCCCCCAGCCCCTAGCAACCACCATTCCACTTTCTGTCTCTCTACCTTTGACTACTTTAGGTTCCTCATAAAGGGAATCATATAGTATTTCTTCTTTGTGACTGACTTCTTTCACTTAGCATAATGTCCTTCAGGTTCATCCAGGCTGTAGCAGGTGGCAGGATTTTCCTTCCTTTTTAAGGCTGAACAATATTCTATTTTTTGGACAGGCCACATTTTGCTTGTCCATTCATCCGTCGGTGGACACCTGGGTTGTTTTCACCTTTTGGCTGTTGTGAATACTGCTGCTATAGGCATGGGTGTGTAAATTCTCCTCTGCTCTGGAGGTTTTTGTGGAAATCATATTGTGGAAATGGTAGAGGCTGAGGAGGGCTAGGGCAGAGCCTGCTGAAGCCAGAGGAGCTGGAGATTCAGGTTTTTTCTCCCAGCATCTCAGCCACACCAGCATGTTCCTCCACTCCCAGAGCTCAAGACTCTAGTTGTGTAATGGGCTCGCTCACCAGAATGGATTGCTGGAACCTTCAAGATTTGAGCCATGGTACCTGGCACAGAAACCATACCACACACAGATTCCCATTTATACAATTCAATCAATGGGCAGTGCAGAAGGGGAGCCCACTGCAGCCGGGGGTGGGGACAGAGGCCCGCCACCGAAAATAAATAAATAAATAAATAAATAAATAAATAAATAAATAAATAAATAAATATCCCTCTGTGCCTCAGTTTCCCCTTGAGTACAATGTAGAGATTATATTAGATCTTTGTTATCCCAACTGTGGGGTATGGAGTGTTTTTAGGTGGGACAGAGTGGGCCTTAAAGACCGTGTTGCGTGATTAGCTTCAGGGGAGCCTCAGGTTTGGGTTGCCAAGTCTTTCACACTTCTCTCCCATTCCTAAATCTCCCTTTTTCAGTGTGCACAACCAGCCTCAGTACCTTTTTATTTATTCATCATGTGTATTACTTTCAGTTTTTTTAATGGTTTATAATTCATTACTGTATTTAATTAATTTGATGCTCAAATTGTTCCAGATTTAGCCATTATAAACAGAAACAGTTGGTTTCTGTTTATATTGGTTTAATGCTTGCAGTAGTATTTCAGATTAATTAGAAGTTTTTTGTTTTATCCTCACCCGAGGACATTTTTTCATTTTTTGTTCAGATAGAGTGGGAGGGAGAAAGAGGAAGGGGGAGAGAGAAACATCGACGTGAAAGGGACACATCGAGTGGTTGCTACCCGCACAACCCAACCGGGGCCTGGGACAAACTGCAACCAAGATACGTGCCTTAGAGGGAACCAAACCTGGGTCTCTCTGAACCACAGGCCAACGCTCTAACCGCTGAGCCAAACCATCCAGGGCTAATTAGAAGTTTTTAAAAAATAGTATAAAGAACACCCATTTACCCTTTACCCAGTTTCAACTTTTAACATATTATACCCCATTTGCTTTCTTATTTGCATTTTTCTCTCTCTCCACACAAATACATCCAAACACACACACTCACAATCGTGTTTTTCTTCCTGTCCCTTCCCTCCTAAATCCTTAGATGTGCATTTGCTAAGAATGGGGTATTTATTCTCTTTCATGACCACAGCACTGTTATCAGCTTCATAATAGTTTTCTACTGTGCATGTTCCAGTCCACTGGCCCATCAGTAATGTCATATAGAGCGTATTCCCCCTCTAGGACAGAATTCAGTCTAGGGTCAGATTGTGTCTTAAATCATTGTGTCTCTTTAGCCTCCTCTACTCTGGAATGTTTCCACAGCCTTTCTTTCTCTTTAAAACATTGAGATTTTTTAAGAATACAGAACCTCCCCTTTCTTTGTTTTAATAAAATGTTCCTCATTCTGTTTTTGATGTTTCTTTGTGATTAGATTGAGGTTCTGCATTCTTGATTGGAATATGATGTAGGTGACATCATGTCTTTCTTGGGGTGTCATATCTGGATGTCCTTCTGTCTCTCATGAGTGATGTTAATTTTGGTCACCTGCTTAAGGTATTGCCCAGTTTTTCCACCATATAGTTACTTTACTTTTTCTTTGCAACTAATCAGCAGTACTTGGGGAGACACTCTGAATATGCAGATATCCTGTGCCTCATTAAAATTCCCCCTTAAACTTGGCATTCATTGATGATTCTTACCTGATCCAGCCTTTACCAGGATGGTGGCAAAATGCTGACTTTCCAACATCAGCACTCTCTTCATGGTTAAAAGTCAGCCCTCAGCATTCTACTGTAAACAAGATTCCTCCTTTCTCCCATTTATTTATTTATCTCTCTAGTCTTGGCATGGACGTGCGGATTTCAGTTTTTTAATGGTTTATAATTCATTACTGTATTTAATTAATCTGATGCTCAAATTGTTCCAGATTTAGCCATTAGAAATCCTTTCAAGCTGGCTGCTGTGTCCTTGTGATAAGCCCCCATCATTTTTCAAGCAGTCCTTATATTTTCTGGCACAACAAGGTATTCCAGGGTCATCTTCTATCTACTGTGTCCATCCCTGGGATTAGGCATTTCTCTGAAAATCTCTGATTCCTCTCAATG
Source organism: Molossus molossus (assembly GCF_014108415.1). Taxonomy (NCBI): domain Eukaryota; kingdom Metazoa; phylum Chordata; class Mammalia; order Chiroptera; family Molossidae; genus Molossus; species Molossus molossus. Next base: position 111,745,349 of record NW_023425366.1, on the reverse strand, counting down.
GGCAATGGTATTAGAAGCCAAGATCTGGGCACTAGATATGCTCATTGCTACTGGGTTTTCCAGCTTTTTGACCCTTTTAAGGGATAGAGCTAGGAAATATATGTATGTATATGCACAAAATATACATTTATTTATGCATACATATACACACAAATATGTACATACAGATACATATTTTGAAATCATAAGTTCATACCAGTACCTCCAGTTCTGATCAGTACCCAGAGAGCTGTTTCCTGCCTTCTTCCATTTCAGATTTGTATCTCTTCTTCCACAGTGAGAATTCTGGCTCCCAACAACATGGCATCAATAAATTTATTTTCTCAGCCCTCTAAACACATCTAAAAAGTTTCAGAATTATTTCTTATTTAATAAACAAACAAAGAGTTCAGAAGTTTTTGCAATCCCTACCCCAGCTCCAATACTTAACCTATCCCCAAACTGAGGTTATAGAAATAAGTATTGTGTTTATACTACTTGGATTAGTCTGTCCTTCCTCCTTTCTTTTCCCCTTCAGGGTAGGTATGTTATTTATTTGAAATAAATGTGGGTCTTTTTTATTTTTTTTCAGTTTAGGGTTTTCCCTTCCCATTCTCATTGATTTAATTTTTAAAAAATATATGGAACATGAACAAACTCAAAACTATGTCAAAAGGTTATATTTAAAGAATGTCCATTCCTCCCATATTTCATCCATTCTCCCCACCTCTTGTATATAGGCAACTTGATTGTTTTCTGCAGTATCCTTCCTGTGTTTCTTTATGTAAAAAACAAACAAACCATGTGTATGTATGTTTTCTTATTTCCCCTTCTTTCTTACACACGGAGTAGCACACTATATATATGCTCTTTGGCACTTTGATCTCTCCACTGAGCAGTATCTCCGGAACTCACTTCCTATCAGTTCACGGAGTTCTTCCTTATTTCTGTCTACAGCTGCACTGTGTGCGTATACCATCATTTATTGAGCCAGTCTTTATGCTTGGACATTTAGGTAGTTTCCAGTATTTTGCAATTACAGATAATACTGCAGTGAATACCCCTGTGTGTGTTTTTCTTATTGCTGGAGGTGTATCTTCCAGATACATTCCTGCAAGTGGAAGGGCATAGTAGTGATTTAGTTTCTTTTCTTTTTTTTTTTTTTTTTAACTTATTAAAACATTTTTTTTTTATAAAGTTTTCTTTTAAAATGTACTTAAGTAAAAAAAAAAAGTAAGTTCAAATAAAGTGATTAAGTAAATAACAAACAGTACAGGCAACATAGAGACATGGCAAAATTGTGAAGGCGGACAGGTGACTGAAGTTTGAGCAGAACTGGGCTAAGTTATTGTTGCAGTTCCTTCAGACTCCAAAATAGAAACCTGGTTTCAGTGGGGCTCATGGTATAATAACTGAGAATCAGATGGAGTCCCCCGGGAATTTATCGTCAGCACCTGAGTTTTTAGTGACTGTCAGTGGAAATCTGAGTTCACATGCGCCAACTCATCTGCTTTTCCCAGTTGCAGCAGCATCATGTGTGCATCCTGGAGGGAAGCGGGCATGATGTCAGTGCAGGGGTTGGGGACAGAAGGCTAGACAGAACCATACCAGAAGTTCTGGAGTGGCGTAAAGGGGGTTCACTTGACCCTGAATCACTAGGAAAAGTCAAATTATCTTTTAAAGATGGATATAGAATCTGTTTCAGAGCAGTGAGAATCTGGAGAGACCCTCTTCCCCAAAAAGTTATTACCTATTCCTTTCATGTCTATGTAGTCTTTTGTATGCAGGGAGTTGGCAGATCCTAGGTAGGAATTACTACTTTTTTTTTTTTTTTTTATCCTCACCTGAGGACATTTTTTGTTCAGACAGAGTGGGAGGGAGAGAGAGGAAGAGAGAGAGAGAGAGAGAGGGAGAGAGAGAGAGAGAGAGAAACATTGATGTGAAAGGGACACATCGAGTGGCTGCCACCGCACGACCAACCAGGGCCAGGAACATACTGCAACCGAGGTACACGCCCTTAGCTGGAACCGAACCCAGGTCTCTCTGGACCACAGGCCAATGCTCTAACCACTGAGCCAAATCGGCCAGGGCAGGAATTACTACTTTTAAGAGTTCTTTGGATAAAATTGTTTAAAAGAAGGTGGGGAAAAACTGTCTTGGCATTGGAAGAACTGTTCTATATTCATCTAGACAATTGATCTAAATCAAACAGCTCACTCCACAACTATGCTGGCTGGGTCAGGATATATGGGAGGGATGGGGGTGCAGCTGTGAGAACCAGGGTGTGACCCAGCCAAGGTTTGGACTCCTCATTCTGTGTGGAGAGGTCCCTGTGGGCCTGGGCCTGCACCAGGATGTGACGTGGAGATGAAGAGGGGAAGCAGGCCTGGCTTTCGATGTTACTTTCCTAGCTGTATTAAGAGTCGTTGCTCTTCTGGGTTTCTGTTTCCACATACAGAGTATCCAGGACCAAACCAGTGGTTTTCAGCCAGTTTCGTGTGAAGTGCCAGAATTCCGCCAACAAGCTTTAGGGGCCTCTGTGGAACAGTTGAGTGAACCTGTGGTTCAGAGATGTTTGGGGCCCACCCACTCTATCTAGAGCAGCTCTGATCTCATTGGCTTACCAGGGTTGTGTGCCACAGGAAATTGTCCAAAATTAATATCTACTGCTTAACAAAGTTTGATGAGCACTGACTAGGTTATCTTTAACCTCTTTCTCCTCTGCTCCAGAATTCTCATAGTGTCCAGGGAGATTAAAAACTGAAAGGGAACAACCACATCACCGCATTCCTGTTCTCCAGGCCGAGGCGCTCGGACTTGGCCCCATAACTTGGGGGTCCTTGGAGCTGAGTTCCTGCCATGACAGCGAGGCCAGGAGGAAGGAGAGCTTGCACTAAGGCAGGAGGCAGGTCAAAGGTCATAGGGCAGAAACCAGAGTGGGAGGTTGGTGCTGTAGTCTAGCTTGGTGGTCTTCAGATGTCCTTGTTGGCACATCTATCAGTAAACACAAACACAGTCAAACTTCTGTTCTTGAACATCTTCCATCTGAAACAATTTGGTTTTCAACCAGGTTGTTCACCATACTTCTGTTTTCTACCCATCAGTCCTTTCATGTTGTGCCTCATTGTGACAAAAAAGCATCCCTTAGACAACAAGCAAAGGAGGGACTGCTTTTGTTGCTGGTGAAATCTATGATTAGCACAATTTTAAAACATAAAGAGGCCATCAAGAGTGCTGATGTTGCTAAGGGTGTGAAAGTGCTCACAAAACAACAGTCACAGCAATTGAAGAGGTAAAAGAGGTGTGGTTGATGTGGATGAAGGAAAAGCAGTTAGCTGGTGATAGCATTTTGGAGGCAGTGATACATGAAAAAGCAAAGATGCTGCATGCTGACTTCCTGAAAGACGCCCCTGGGAACAGTGCTGAAAGTGATTCCTTTAAGGCTAGGAGGGGATGGTTCAATAAATTTAAGAAAATACGTGTTTATTTATAGATGAAACAGTGCATTAGATATGCATTGTATATAAGAAAGGTTAAAACACAATCATTTGTGGGTCTGGATAAACTCGATTTACATTATTTTTAATGGGAAAAAATGATTCAGTTTTTGAACAAATCGCTTTTTGAACAGCCTTCCAGAACGAATTAAGTTTGAAAATGAGAGGTTCCACAGTAAATACATAATTTATGCATGTATCTCCCAAATATATATATTTATTTACTATAAATTATACATTTGACATTACTGGGCTAATGTTATGTATATTATAAAACCAGCAACATGGATTTTTTTTAAGATGAGAATAATTAAAAATAAATGAGGTACTGCCCAGTGAATCATCTTGCATACCCACCAAGGTATCTGCACCCCACTGTGGAGAAGACTGGGGTAGCTGGGGGACATCTGAGGGGGTTGGTGGAGGTGAAGATGCAAGGACAGGGAAGAGTGATGGTTCCCAGACTGCAGTCTGCACCACCTCCTGCTCATTGACGTAGCCCTGTGCTCCGTGGACTGCTGTTCACTCATGGGCTCTCTGTGACTCTACTCACTTGTTTTGTTTTTGTTTTTCTTAAATAGCCTCATCCTAAGTAGTAACATCCACACAAAAAACAGATTTTCTGTGCAGTTGGAATTTTCTTCTAATACACATTAAAATAAATACAAAATTATGCAAAGAAAATATTTGTCCACATACCACTTAAAAATCATGTGAGCCCCCATCTGTGTAGTGGGGGGCAGCGCTGTGGAAGACTGCAGTCTGTGGCATCTGACTCCACACCATAGTGGGGCAAAGGGGCTGGTGAGAGAGAGGCCCCTCGTCTCCTGCTGAGGTCCAGGCCCAGGGGGGTGAACTCTTCCACACACAGACAAATCACAAGCAGTCATGCCCAAGAGTCCCAGAAGTGCGGTGGGGATGTGCCACCTCCCTGTGAGAACACATCCGATGTAGAATGGGTGGGGCTGTGGATCATCTCGATATGTGTTGCAGCTTCCAGAACCTCCCACATTGGCTCAGACCCTGCCTGCCTCCAGAACCTCTTGCATTGGGCTAGACCAGTCATTCATTTGTCCATTCATCCATTCCAGTGATACTTGTTCTGCACCTACCAGGTGCCAGGCCCTGGGCCAGACACTGGAGTTATAGTGGAGAACAAGGCAGCTAAGGCAGCCACTCTTATGAAGCCCACATTCTAATAGGGGAAGGCAGAAAGGCAACAAGCAAACCAACAAATAGAAGGTGTAAAATCTAGGTAGTTATAAATGCTATAAAGTGAAATCAAGATAAGGAGGGAAGGGACAAATCTATACAGAAGAAGTTCACATAATTTATGTAGCAACTCCCTGTTCCTTAAGTGTAGGCTGTGCTTAATGACTTGCTTCCAAAGAGTATGGAATGAAAGGAGGAGAAAAGTACCTTTCCAGTGGAGAAACCTGAGCAACATACGCTTGGCCAAGTGACAGAGATAACATCAGCAGTCATGAGTCATGTTGATACCCTGTACCCTTGATATGATGTGATGTGATGAGAAGGGCACTTCCCTTCTGTGGTCATCCTCCCAGAAACCTATAACCCCAGTCTAATTATCAGAAAAACATTAGACAAATCCAGATTGAGGAACATTCTGCAAATTACCTGACCAGTTCTCTTCAAACTATAAGGTCATCAGAATCAAGGAAAGTCTGAGAAACTGTCACAACCAAAAGGAGCCTAGAAGTAATTTGATGTTCTAGATGGGATCCTGGGACAGAAAAGGGTATTAGGGGGAAACTAAGGAAATCTGAATTCTGAAGTATGCAGTTTAATTAATAATTTGAAGAGGTAAAGAAAAAACAGGTAGAGATGACCTCCGAGAGGTCCCTGAGGTGGTGACATCTGAGCTTGAATGATGGGATTGAGTCATGCCTGAGCAGGGAGACCTGGGGTGAGAGCATTCCCAGCAGAGGAAACAGCCGTGTAAAGATCCTGGGGCAGAAAGACACTTGGGCTGGTCAAAGAAGAGTGAGAAAAGCTCAGTGCAGCTGGAGTGGTGCTGGGTGGAGAGGGCCAGGAGGTGAAGTCGGAGGTGGCCGGGTGCCAGGCCATTCTAGACCTTGACACCATGGAGGCATTTGGATTTCATCCTGAATATGGTGGGAAGGCAGTGTGGAGTTTTGAACAGAAGGATGACATGAGCTCATTTCCATTTAAAATCACTTGCATCTGTATAGAGAACAAACTGAGCAAGCAGAAAAGGAAGCAGTGGCCAAGTGGGGACCCCTGTGTGAGTCCAGGGAAAGATGATGGCAGAGGTCACGGCAGAACCCAGGTATGCACCCATCTTTCCAGAAACAGAAATACAGGTTCACATATTAATGATCTTTTCCCCCCTCATTGTGTCTCCCAAAGATGGGGAAAATGAACTGAACTCTGGGTTCCAAGAACTGAGTATTTGAAGGTCTATACCCGTGTGTCAAAGAACTCTGTAACAGGACACTACTGTGCAATAACCATCCATCTCTAATTCAAAATGTTTTCCTTTATTGGTTCATGCCTTTGTCTGAAAAATAAAATGTACACCATACTTAAGTCAGTTGACAAATTGCCCTTCTTTAACTGGGAAAAATAAAACATGGTTCCTAACCTTTCTCTGCCATCTAGCAGTTATAAATAGAAAGGGAAAACAAAAGGCTTCAGTCACATCCAAGCTTTTTCTAAAGTATAAACAGTTTAAGAGTGTTTTCAGTGACTTTGGTTATGTTTTATTCACCAGGTATTTCTTCTATGCTGCCTCAACTCTTTTGGGAAGGAAGTGTGGTATCAGTAAAGTAAAATAAATTCTTTTTTAAAAACCTTGAAATAAAATAAATTATTGCAATTTGTGCTTTCCTGTCAAAATCAGGGCCTCGTTTCTTGGTAATGCCAAGATGAAAGGAAAGGGAAGGTTCTGGCATTTGTTTTATATTTCCCCCAGCATGTTGATGGTGCCCGTCACCACCGTTGAACATTTGCTTGATTTGCTTGATGTGTTAGGAGCGATTTCTGGGGTTTTGTCTCCAACACAAGTATGTCTACAAATCTAGGTCTGGGAAGCTATCTGGGCTCATCCCAGTTTCTGTATTTGCTTCCAGAGATAGAGATGGTGATCATGGAGCGCAGCAAGCTCCCAGAGTTGGCGGCCAGCACGTCCATGCAGGAGCAGAACACCACAGACGAGGAGAAGAGCGCCGCCACTGGCTTAGAGAGTGTGCAGTGGAGCAGGTAGGAGGCCCCGCCCTACAGCACTCGTGCTGATGCTGGGGTGAGGCTGCCTACAAGCCAGCCTGGCACGGTGGGTTACTGCTCGCTCTTTGGGATGAGGAGATGGGCTCAGCAGTGAGGGTGGGTGCCGTGGCTGGGATGCCCACTAAGGATAACCCAGGGCTCTTCCCACCACCCAAATGTTCTCTTCTGCCTCTCAACCAGGCCATCTTGCTTCCTGTCTTTCCTTTTCTTCAGCCTTTGGCCACCAGAGCCTAAGCTCTTCTTGAGAGGCATGAGGACAGAGCTCTCACTCAACGCTGTATTGCTCACCTCTTGGAAGGAAAATGAATAAGACATGATGCCCCCCCCCCCCCGCACTGCAGGGCTGGGCCCTGTTCTAAAGAATGTGGGCTGTCGTGTAGATGTGTACTGGCCATTCCTGGAAGGCTCTGTGGCTCCCAGGAAGGATCCCCTTGGGAGCAGTGTTTGGGTCTCCCTGTCTCATTCATTCTCTGCCATGCACACAGCTGTCCACAAGGCCTGCCCTCATGACTCAGCTTGTGTGATTTAATGCTGCTGTCCACCTTTGACTTTGTGCCTGATTGTTCATTTCAGTGATGGCCTGCCAAAGCTACATCCTCTTAAACCTTCGAGATGCTACATTTCCTGGAACCTTGCTGTAGCACCACCCGTTTCGGAATAGACTTGGACAGAAGGCTGCTCCCAAAGTGTGCAGTGACCCGTTAGGAGTGCTCCTTATCTACTGGTCCCACTGCACAGACTCCTGTAGTAACCTCCTAATCCTGTGTTAGTGTTAATAAACGCACAATAGCATGGTTTTCTGTCAGCCTACAAGGAATTCATTTCCTGAACCCTGAGGGTGGGATGGTTGAAATTCACACATATCCCATTCTATTTATTAATTCTACCTAAAGTGAAGAGTTAAAGCACTCTGTCTTTTCCCTCCACATCTTATTTATCTCTTTGCTTAGCAGATATTTCAGCTACCTGACAGAATTCATTTTTATCAGATGCACAAGGGAGCCACTTTTAGTTTTGGTTAAATAGAACACACTGGAGTGCAGTGAGGGCTATCAGTTGCTGTAACTTAAAAAGACCTTTTTTATTTGCTTGGCAGCAAAATACAATGTAACCCCTCAAGCTCTGAAATTTAAGGAAATAATTCTAAACACAGAATAGAAGGGGGAAACAACCTTCAGGTGCTTGGCACAGCATTAGTTAGAATATGAACAATTGGGAAAACCACAGATGACTAGAAGTGGGGGATGCTCAAGTAAATGAAGGTGCATCTGCTTAATAGATTATTAGCCATTGCTTTTAAGTGAATACTGTTAATGTGTTCAGTTTCTTAGAATCTAATGAGAACAGCACATATTTTACATAGTAGGATAAAACTTTAGCTTTGCTAAAGGAAGAAAAATATCTATCTGTTCTCCAAAAAAAAGGTGAACAGACCAAAATGTTATGTTTGAATGTTGGAGATGAGACTTCTTTTTTCCCCCTGAATTTTAGTAAAGCAGGAATTTTCTTAGAGTTGATTGAGATTGTTCCTTAACTTTCAGTGACTTTAAGTGGCATCTTCTATCGTGTGGTTTATAATGAAATCTGATCCTGGTGCCTTGAGTTGGGCCACATCCAGGCTGGTGGCCCCAGGAGTTTTTGGTCTAGAGCCCTGTTCTGTCCGGAGACTGAATGCCACGGAGAGAGCAGTCCAGGTGGAGAGTTGCCTTTTCCTTTGCAAAGGTATTGAGTTGATGATTGTCAGAAACACCGCCAAGGTCTTCTGTCCTCCCAGTTCCCGGCACTGAGCAGGGAAAGCACTGACGGTGAGGGAGGGAGACAGTTTGTTCTTGACATGAATTGGATCTTGACATTGGTCCACTTGTCTGAAGAAACAGTGTAGTACAAAGCGTAACTGTTGTTGTAGATGGGCTAAATCTGCATTCAGAATTACATATAGGCCAAGAAACTAAAAGCCATTTAAAACGTGCTTTTCTTAAAAAAAAAAAAAAAAAGGCTTGAAATGTGTAAAGAAGGAAAAAATGGTTTTCATGATGCCAGAATTCAAAGGCAGCTGTTACTAACATGTTGGCTATTTCCTGCCAGTTTTTTTAAAATGCGAGTTTAGTGGGAATTTTGCTCTCCTTCACCCTCCCAACCCCCCGCCAATAACTTATACATACCATGTCTGTCATTTTCTTCTTTTTTCTTGTCTATTCAAACCCCAAACTCTTTTTCACTTTATTGTACTCTTAGTAAACAGAATGCTAATGGCTTCATAGTACTTCATCTCATAACAGATAGTATATTCACCCAGCCCTCCCTCTGCTACTGGGTATTTGGTTATTCACCTTATTCCCAAATGAATATACAATCCAAACTCCAAGCAGCTTGTTTACAAGAAAATATTTTCTACTTTATCCCACTTTTAATTTGAAAGTGTTACCGCTATGGGCTTACAAAAATCCAAATGCACACATTGCAGAACTATTCATGTATCTGAAAGGTGATGCTCGATCTGGGGCTCAGGGGAAACAGCCCAAACATAAATGTCCCCATTAAGGTTCTTCCTTTAATTTCTGGGTGTCCTGTGTTTGTTTGAAATCTATGAAAAGTGTGTTTTCACTACTTTCTCGTTTGAATTTTTCAATGTAGTATTCTGAATCAGTGGTACATTTATGGCATTCAAAATTCAAAAAAATACAACAGGTTACATAGTGCTTCTCTGAAGCCTGGTTGCCCTCCCCCCAGACAACCAGTGTTGACAGTAGCTGCTTGTTCTTCCAGCGGTCAAGTGTGCCTTTGGGTACTCATTGAGGCACTCTGCTCTCTCGGCTTCAGCCTGGCATGCAGCGGGGCAGCCACAGGCAGTCATGGGATCAGAGCCTTTGGCCTAAGGGCCAGAACTGTGCACATTCTATTATCCTTGTTGGAGAGTCTTTCCGGGCCAGGCCTTTCACCTGGAAGGGCAGCATTTGGGGCGTGTGGTTTGTGATATTTGCGGCCACTCAATAGATCTCACCCACAAAGCATCAGAGGTGAGAGACTTCATCGATTCTCACCAGTCAGGGAAAGTCAGTCCAAGAAATTGCAGGGCCAGGACCTGCCGACGTGAGATCATGGAGAAATGCCCTTGAAATATTTAAAATAGAAATTACGTAGCCGCTCCCGTGTACTAGCACTTTCCACTGTGTACCTGGCCTTATGTTAAATGCCTTTCAGCGGATATTTCACTTGAATCCTCATAATAACCCTGTAAGGCTTTAATCTCTATCTTATAGAGGGGGAAATGGAGAGGTTTTAGGTAACTTACTCAGGGTTTACAGCTAAAAGAGGCAGAATCAGAATTTGAGTCCAGGCAGTCTGGCGCCAAGGCCCACGTACTGAAATTGTTCTCACTTGGTGCCTTGTCTGTCACATTGCCCTGTTTTCTTCATTTCTTGCCACTCTGCAGTGATGACGTGGTTTGTCTGTTCTCAGTTACTGCTCACTTGGTATCATTTATCCCCAGTGTCTGGGACAGCTGGTGAATGATTGTGGAATGACTAAGTAGTCTGTTCCTCAGTCACTTGCCCCTCTAGATAGCAGCTTCCCACAGGCAGAGCCTGTCTCTCATTTGTCTTGTGTCCTCCGTGCCTGGTGCCGGACTGGGCACACGGTCGACTCCCTGCATGCTCGTGGCAGAGCTGTAAGAGGCAAAGACTAGCACCCCGTTTGCAGGTGGGAGAGGAGAAGTGTTTTCCTGTGTACCATGAAGCGCATGAATGTCCCTCTTTTCCAGGCCCTTCCTGGACATGGTGTACCACGCCCTGGATAGCCCAGACGATGATTACCACGCACTCTTTGTGCTCTGCCTCCTCTATGCCATGTCTCACAACAAAGGTAAGCCCGCTCGCCTCCCTGCCTTTCTGGTATCCCTGCCTTCTGCTGTCAGGAGGGAAGAAGGAAAGCCGCTTTTCTTGAGGAATTACTTCCCTTTCTGGTTTTGGTGGACTCCCTCAAAACTTGTCTTCAACCTTGTTAGAATTTCTCAGGTGTTTTTCCACAGACTAAAGCCACAGGAATTGGTTACTTAGGCAATATGGAGGGAAAAGATTCAAGTGTGACTGTCTGACCCAGACAGTGTATTCACACTGTGGTTTTCTTTCGACCCCTTGCTTTACAACTGCCTCAGTGTTGACCTCCTCTTATTTAACATCAGAAATGAAATTAGTCAAAGTGTAATCTTGGTTTTGCTATTTATAATAATTGATGTTCTCATTCTGGGTTCTGAGCTAAAATAAACTCTGGGTGGATTGTGTGGAAGTGTAGGTTTCCTTTCTGAAGAAAGGTGTGGTTCTCCGGCTTCCCCTGTTGAGGCTGAGCGGTCAGGATCAGACTCCCACAGAGCCGACAGATTTGATTAGGATTCATTCATTCACTTCCTCTCTGGGAACAGCCTGGTGTGTGCTCCACCTGGCTTGACAAGAGCAAGTTCTGAAATCTCCACATCAAAACCTCTTCCAAGAAGAAATCAAGAATAATCCTCTGGCCCCTGCCACGAGCTGAGCTTGGCATAGATGAAACTTTACATCAAAGGATGTTTTAGTCAAGCTTATTGGGAAATAAGTGGAGCTGGGTTGTACTAAGTTTATGGCTAGAGACATTGAAAAAGCAGTCAGTATAACGTGAATCAGCACATCATTTCACATCTCTATGGAATTGCCTTCTTCCTTTTAATCATATGTCTGTGCCATCATTTATTCTGCCATTCCTTAATTGAATGTCACTGAAACTATTCCCAGGCTTTTCCTTCCATAGACAGGACTGACCAATGATGCTCTTCTCCCTCCACAGTCTCATTCACTCCCGTGGCTTCTGCGATCCCTGTTCGCTCCTGGCTTGGTGCTCGGCACACGGGAGCCCTCAGTTACTGGGAGTAAACAGACCTCCAAGAGACTGAAGTGCCAGTTGCATGCTGGACACTCTACCTAGGTGTTTCAGCAACACCTTGAAACAGTCTGTCTGTACCATACTCATCCTCATAAATATACCCTAACCTCGTCATACATCCTGTCATTTCTGGTTCAGTTGAAATTGCCAGCCAAGGTTGAAACTGCTATGACCTTTTAGCTCCTTCCCTCCTTGGATCCCAGCATTTAGTCATCAGGTTTTGTCAGTACTCTCTCTTCAGCCTCTGGTCAGAATTTAACTCAGTGTGACTCAGTGCCTGGCTCTAAGCTAGATGCCAGAGGCGAGAACCAAAGTCATAAGAGCAAGAGAGGTCTGATCACATCATTCCAGTGGCTGTTATTACAGCCTTCCCAAGGGGTCAAACGAATTCTATAATCCATCCTCCATGGCACTGCAAGGTAATCCTCTGTAAGGCTGTGTTGACTGTGCCCTTCTCCTGTTCAGAAACCTTTAGTGCCTTGTTTTCTCCCTTAAACTTCACCCTCCTGTACCCATCATTTACAATATTCAGACTGCACCCATCATTCCAACCTAATCTGATTCCCCTGACTTCCCATCACAGACCCTTTGTCCTGGCCCAGGGGTTAACATTTGTATGTATTGATAGAACTCTTTCATAGAGATAAACCTGCTATTGCACTCATTGAACTCTTGAATGTTCTTTTGGTTGCAAGCAATAGAAACCACCTCTCATTAACCTAACTAAAAGGAAAAGTTTATAGGAAGGCCCCAGAAGCAACTCATAGAGTCCAAGAAGTTGCTGAACAGCTCAGGGAAGGGCAGGAACTGACCGGCTCTAAGGACTTCACTCAAGGTAGATCCTGATTTGTTTGGCCCCAGCAAATCCCAGGGTGGAATTTGCCTTCATTCAAGTTTCAGGTTCTTGGGCAAGAGTCTGATTGTTCCAGCTTGGTAGTGTGTCTAACTCTGGGAACAGTCAGGTATGGCGAGGGGGGGGCAGGGTTACACAGCACAGACTTGGCCCCATGGGCTCAGCACTGTGTCTGGGACTATTCCCAGAGCAAGGAGCTCTTTGAAAGCCTGGCAGCCACCCTAGTCAGTGCCAACATGCCTACTGTTTCTGGCTAGTTGGCCACCTTCTTATATTTATTTGTGATTTTTCTTAACTATTTTCTCTGTCCCATCACCACCACCACCTATTAAAATTTTGCTTGCCTGTCAGGAGTCCTCTCAAAAGTCACCTTCTCCAGGAAGTTTTCTTTGATCCCTTCAGGTGATAATCACTCTGAGTTAGTACCAGTTAATGTAGCAGGCACATTTTACTGATTACTGGATTTGATTTGCTGAAATTTGGCTCAGGATTTTTGCATCTGTTCATGAGTGATATTAGTCTGTGGTCTTCTTATAATTCTCTTATTTACTCCCAGAGATATGTTCATTTTATGGAATGAATTGGGAAGTATTCCGTCCTCCTGAATTTTCTGGAGGAGTTTTTGTAGAACTGGTATTATTTCTTCCTTAACTATTTGGTAGAATTCGCCAGTGAAGCCATCTGGACCTAAAGTTTTATTTGAGGGAAGGTTTTAACTACTCAATTTCTTTAGTAGATATAGGGCTATTGAACCCTATCTGTTTCTTGAGTGAGCTTTTGTAACCTGTCTTTCAAGAAATTTGTCCTTTCATCTAAACTGTTGAGTGTATTGACGTAAACTTGTTCATTATATTTCTTTATTATCCTTTTAATGCCTGTAGGATCTGTAGTGATAGCCCCTTTCTAATTCATGGTGTTAATAATTTAGGTCTTAGTTTTCTGATTAGGTTGGTTAGAGATTTATCAATTTTATATTAATTTTATAGATATTTTTAAAGAACTTTCTTTTGGTTTTATTGACTTTTCTGTTTTTTTATTTTGTTTTGTTTTCATCCTCACCTGAGGACATTTTTGTATTTATCCTCAGATAGGGCGGACGGGGAGAGGAAGAAAAGGAGAGAGAGAAAGGGAGAGAGAAACATTGACGTGAGAGAGACACATCGAGTGGTTGTCACCCACACAACCACCGGGGTAGGGACAAACAGCGACCAAGGTACGCACCCTCAGCGGAACTAAACCCAGGACTCTCTTGTCCATGGACTGATGCTCTAACCACTGAGCAAAATTGGCCAAAGCTGTTTTTCTGTTTTTTATTGCATTAATTTCTGTGCTTATCTTTATTTCTTACCTTTAGCTGCTTACTTCAGATTTAATTTACTCTTTTTTGTTGTTGTTTCTTAAGATGGAAGCTTAATCATAGATTTTTATTTTACTTTTTAAATTAACATACAGTAAAATTAACTTTTTGTTTATAGTTCTATGAATTTTAGTACATGTATGGATTTGTGTGAGCACCACTATAATTAGGATATGTTTTACAGCATTTTCAACCAAAAAATTCTATTCCTTTTTAACTATACCCTATCCATACCAGTCATTGATTTTTTTTTTTTTTTTTTTGGTACGTGCCCCTAGTGGGAACTGAACCCAGGACTCTCTGGTCCACAGGCCAACACTCCAACCGCTGAGCCAAACCAGCCAGGGCCCAGTCATTGATTTTTAAACGTTTCTTTTATAAAATGAGTTTAATGCTCTAAATAGTCTTCTAAGCACTGTTATAGCTGCATACAATGAATTTGATATATGTGGTTTTATTTTTCTTTGTTTAAAATATTTTGTAATTTCCCTTCTGATTTTTTCTTTTCTATGCTATTATCTTTGTAATTTCTAGCAGTGTTTGTATTACTGATTTTTCTCCTGGTTTGGTTTTGGGATATATCTACATCTATCTATCTGTATCTATATCTATGTCTATGTCTGTGTCAATATCTATATTTATGGTTGACAGTTGTGAATTTTACATTGTCAGATGCTGAAGTCTTTCTTCCTTTTGATACTTTTTGGCTTTGTCGTAGGACATGGATAAGTTTCTTGGAATCAGTTTGCTCCTTTTCGAAGCTTGCTTTTAAGTTTTGTTGGTGTGAGTCCAGAACAGCCGTTAGCCTCAGGCTCACTTGGCCCCACTCCTGAGGCACTTTCCTTCTGAGGACTCGACTGGATGAGCCACTGTTAGGGGGTGTTTTTACATGCTGGTCGGTGGGAACCTGAACTCTTCTCAGGCCTGGGTGAGCTCCAGGGATTGTTCACCTGCTTCATTCCAGTAGGTCTTTCCCTTTCCTTACATGCATGCACAGAGCAGGACTCAGTTGAAGCCTCAAAAGGAACCTTCTGCAGATCTCTACAGCACTCTGTTCAGCTCTGTCCTCTCCAGTACTTTCTCCCATTCACATCTAGCAACCTTGGCCTCCCTCATCTCCAGGCTCTGCCTTCTCATCTCAGAAAGATCAAGGGCGTTGCTTGGGTTTTCTCTGTGCTGAGGCCTAGAAACTTTCCAGACAGTGAGCTGAAGCATGGGCCCACTGTTTGTTTCTTCTCTCTAGGATTACTCTCCTGTGCTTCCTGTTGTCCCATCCAGTGACTCATAACCATTGTTTTATATATTTTGCCTAGCTTTGTAGTTGCTTGAATCAGGAGAGTAAATCCAATCCATCTTGGCTAGAAGCCATGCATTAAAAAAAAAGTTTTATTGAGGTATAGTTGATATACAATAACTGCACATATTTAAAGTGCACAGTTTGATAAGTTTTTGCATATGTCTACGCCCATGAAACCACCACAATCAAGACAGTGTACATACCCATCACCCCAAATGTTTCCTCCTGCCCCTTTATCACCCTTCTCGCCCTCTCCTCAAGCAACACTGAACTGTCACTGTAGATTAGTTTGCATTTTCTAGAATTTTATATAAATAAAATTATATAATATGTAGTCTTTTTGTATGGCTTATTTTTTTTATTTTATTTTTTTTATCCTCACCCGAGGACATTTTCCCATTTTTTTGTTCAGGTAGAGTGGGAGGGAGAGAGAGGAACAGAGAGAGAGAGAGAAACATCGATGTGAAAGGAACACATCCAGTGGCTGCCACCCGCACGACCGACCAGGGCCGGGGACAAACTGCAACCGAGGTAGGCACCCTTAGCGGGAACCGAACCCGGGTCTCTCAGGACCGCAGGTCGACTCTCTAACCACTGAGCCAAACCGGCCAGGGCTGTATGGCTTCTTTTAATCTTCATAATTATTTTGGGACTGAACCATATTGTTGTGTGTATTGGTAGTCATTTCTTCTTGTTGAATAGTATTCCACTATATGAATGTACCACAGTTGTTTATCCATTCATCTGTTAATGAACATATGGATTGTTTTCAGTTTTTAACCATTACAAGTAAAGCTACTATGAACTTTTATGTACAAGTGTCCTGTGGGCATATATTTCCCTCTCTTTTGGGTTAATACCAACGAAAGAGATGGGCAAATTATATGATAGGTGTATGTTTGTTTGTTCTTAAGAAATTGCCAAACTGTTTTCTAAAGTGGCTAATTTACGATCTGTTTTTAATTTCCATGAAGTTGCCATGGCACTTTTTTATACCATTTTCCTCTTCATGTTTTCTCTCCCACTCGGTCTGCCAGGCCTCTGAAGGTCTCTCCCAAAAGACTATGTCTAGCCCCTTGCAGCATCCAGCTTAATACCTGTACCAGTCAGCACTCAGACAAAGTTGGCCGATTGAGTGTCTCTCAGCTGTGCAGCTGCTCCCTTAGACTGCTGTCTTCTTCACAGACCATGCTCAGGATCCCAGCAGGGAAGGCACTGTCTAGAGGGGAAGTTACCAGGCTCCAGAGGGCCAAGGGGCACATGGGTGAACTCGTCTTGTGGATGGCTGGCTTTCCCTATGGGCTTTCTTCCTGGAGCCCCGCCCTATGCTAGGGAATTGAGAAGTTGCGGTTTGCACACACACGCTGCAATGCTTCTTTGTTCAGTGCTATGGCCCGGAGAGATCACCCTGCTAGGTCCTACCTGGGGAATCTATCTTTTTTTCTTGAGGATTTCTTCTTAGAACAGTGGGACTATATATTGGAGGACATTTAATTCCTTTTTTTGTTTTCTGCTAACACTATTTATTTATTCACTCACCCTTCTAAGAAATATTTTTGAAGCCCTTATTAGATGCCAGGCCCTGTGATTAGTACTGAGAACAAACACAGTAATAAACCAAACAAATATTTTTATTGAGTGTGAATGCTTGGAGGGAGCCTGGTAAGAGTCAGGGAGAGGAAGGCAGCGTGACAGGTGAGCAGAAACACATCATGGAAAGTAAGGAACTTAGATCATACTCTGATTCAGCTGGAAGCTCTGAAGGTTGTTCAAGGAAAGCGTTGTGTCATCTATGTGGCTTACATGGGTCTGTTTTCTCTGAAATCTTTGGTTCCAAAAGACCTATAATCAGGTAGATCGTGATGAATTTATTTATGTAGTTATTCAACGAACACATGTGGGCCCCAGCTGCATGCCAGGTAGTGCACTCAGCATGGAGGCTACAAACTCCAGGCTACCTGAAACCCTTGCCCAAGAAAGCATTGGTCTGGTTCAAAAGATTTATAAGCAGACTGCGGCACAATGGAGACTGATGGACCAGGTCTGTGAGAGTAAGGGAAGACTCCCCAAGGATGCCTGGGCTGAAGGTTCAGGGGGCTGGGGACTGAGTGGCCAAAAGGTTGAAAGGGTAACTGGCAGAGGGCAGAACAAAAGGGGGCATAAGAGCCTGTGATGAGCCCAGCCTGAGTGGCTCAGTGGTTGAGCATGAACCCGTGCACCAAGAGGTTGCTGGTTCGATTTCAGGGCACATGCACAGGTTGTGGACCCAATCCCTAGTGGGGGGCATGCAGGTGGCAGCCAATTGATGTTCTCTCTCATCTCTCTCCCCACCTCTCTCCCTAAAATCAATAAAGAAAAAAAATTGAAAAAATGTTTCTATCTCTCTCACACTCTCCCTTCCTCTCTCTCTAAAATCAATAAAGAAAAAAAATTAAAAAGAAAAAGAGCCTGTGATGACCCGTCATCAGACAGGTGAGCAACATGCCCATGGTGGGCAGGTGCTCTGAGAGAGAACAGGCTGGAGCCAGTCTGTAGGGAATGGGGTAGGGTGGCAGCAGCTGTGAACTGCATACTACCAGCTGGGTGGGGCTGCTGAAGGATGGTTCCGCCAGGAACTGATCTGATCCTCTCTGCATCCCTCAGAATGGGTTCATGTAGTTCAGCCAGAAGATAGGTGGGATGGAGATGTGGGTAGATGTGGGCAATGTTGAGGGGGTGAAAGTGAAAGGCTTTCTCATCATTTGACAGATAGCTACTGAACACTTACTACATGCTAGGCACCATTGTGAGCACTAGAACAAGTTTGATGAGTCTTGTTCAAGTGAACAAGAAGATAAATTGTGATTGTGGAGTGATAAAGAGTAAACAAGTAGTGGTGGTGCAGAGGTTACTAGCCTGGGTGGTCAGGGAAAGCTGCTAAGAGGAAGGAACATTCGATCTGAGGACCGAAGAGTGAAAAGGAGTCAGCTCTGCAAAGATCTGGGGCAAGAGTGTTCTAACAGCATGTGCAAAGGTCCTGAGGTGGGAAAGAGCTTACAGTTTTGAGGATCAGAAAGCAGGCCACCGCAAGGCTGACCAGGGAGCTGGGACCAGATTGTAAAGGGCCTTGAAGGCTGTGAAAAGGAATTTAGATTTTATTCTGAGCTCAGTGGGAAACCCCTAAAGGATTTTTAATTAGAATAATGGCATGATGGAAATTTTTGAAAGAACCCTTTGTCTCTGGATGGAAAGTAGATTAATTGGGATGGGGGAGTGAGCTGCAAGAGGGAAAGCCAGGCAGCTTGTTAGGAAGCTGTTGCATGGGCTAATGTGCATTGACTCAGCATGTTGGCTGTAGAGATGGGGAAAAGTGGAAGGTTTCATGAGATATTTTGGAGCTAGAGCCAGATAAGCTGATGGATTGGATGCAGGGGTTGTATGAAAGGGACATTTGAGCAACTACGTGTGGCCGTTTACTAACATGGGAAGACAAAGAGAGGAGCAGGACTCGAGGAGGAGTTCTTGATTTGGATGGGAGGGGTCACCAAGGAAGAAAGAAGCCTGGCTGATGCCCAGATCCCTAAATCCTGCCACTGTGTGGCTGGTGGTGCCATTTCTGGAACCAGCAAGCCAGGGCATGAAACAGTTTGGAGAGGAAGCTGGAGAGTTCAAGTCTGGTATCCTGAGGTCCAGGTGTCTGGGGGATCCCCAGGGAAAATTGCCTAGTAGGGGAGTTACCACCTGGTTGTGCTCTAGTTTTAGCCTATGAGCACAGGGTCTGCATTTGGTGGGGGTAGATTTGTTGGTGGGGGTGGGGTGGTCATTTGGTTGGATTTTGGGTTAGGCAGCAGACATTTAGCCGCACTTAACTTTCAGCCTCCCTTTTCCAGATCCATACCATCCAAGCAGGCCCCCTTAATGAAATGGTCTCTTTCTGATAGATTTTTCATCATAAGACAATTTTAACATAAAAGCAACGTTAATAAAAACCAAATGTTAGCTCAGGCCTTCCAGTAAATCATAATAGATTAGATGCTGTACCGAAATGAATATCCCACAGTGGAAAGGGTTGACCGGTTGGAGGAAGGCGCTCGTTGTGATTCAGTTGAGCCACATAATGAATTCTGGTTCATATCTGTAATAGCAAATGCAGCCTCCTCTCTTTTGTCAGGTCTGCAGAGCCCTGGCCTGAGGAGGGGGGTGAGGTTTGCAGCTTTTGTATTCTTAAAGGTTCCCCCACTTTATCCTCCACCCTTCTACTCTTGCCCCTCTATTTATTATTGTTTACCCAAGAGGAATTGGGCTTATTTTGTTTTGCCGAGAAGTTACTGGAACATAGATGAGAGGTATGGGAAAGGTTGAAAGGTAATAGGATAAAGGGAGGCTTTCGCCATGCAGAGAGCTGGCAAAACAACATTTTGGATCTCGACTGATACATAATTAGAACTGGAAGTACATTGGAAATTGGCCCAACATCTGGTTAGCTTTCGAAATAGTTGGTCTATAGTTTTCCAAAGCTGGCAATGCTTGCGTGACTATGGTCAAAATTGTTTTGACCATTATTTATTTACCTAGCATTATTGTGGTCTCCTTATCCAGGTTTGATTGCCTACTTCTTCTTATGTAACTTTGGTCTGAGTCTTTTCCACCCTTTGCTGGGGGCTACTGCTAAGGAGGAAGAATACAGAAATCAGAACTTAAGAGGAAGAAGCTTAGTAACTGGTAACTGACATCTTGAGTTACGCCCTTCCCTTCTTTTTGGATTCTTTGGATTAGTTAGTTGGGAGTTCCACCCCCACCCCGCCCCACCCCAATTCTCGAGTGGAAGCAATAGAAAGGAGAGACCTGTTTGACTCATTCTGCAGAGCAGAATCTGACCCAGGCAGGAAGGGAGCAAGGGAGCATGTGTTCTGCTGGAAGTCTGAACTTGCCAGTGTTTTCCCGGGCCATGGAAAGTGCATCTGGGTTTCTTTGGAATTTGTCTGTCACCTGGCACTTAAGGGTTGAAGCAAATAGGACAGTATATTCTCCACTGTTTATTTCAGTCAAAGGGAAATGGCTAGCAAGGAAATGCAATCAAAATTACAACAAAGCCCTGGCTGGTTTGGCTCAACGGTTAGAACGTTGGCCTGTGGACCAGAGAGACCCAGGTTCGGTTCCCGCTAAGGGCACGTACCTCCATTGCAGTTTGTCCCCAACCCCAGTTGGGGTTGTGTGGGTGGCAGCCAGTTGATGTATCTCTCTCACATCTATGTTTCTCTCCCTCTCTTTCTTCCTCCTTCTCTATCTGAAGATAAATGCAAAAATGTCCTCAGGTGAGGATTTAAAAAAAAAATTTTGAAACAAAACCTGCCTTTCAGTGACTGAACACCAGTGTGTGTGTGTGTGTGTGTGCATGTGCATATGCACATGTGTGTCCTCCCGTGCACACATATGCTGTTTTCCCTTCCATATGCATATCCTTGTCATGTGTGTCATTGACTTTGTTCATTCACAACTGTCAACCGTCATTTTGTTTGGACCCAGAAAAATGTCTGGAGCTTTTGAATTGCTGCATAGGCTTTGAAAGACAGTTACTAGGGTGGGATAATTCAGAGTAACAGAGGGGTTTTAGAGGCCATGGTGGAGAAAGAAAGAGACAGGGGAAAGAAATGAGCCACCTGGCCCAGGAGGAACTCGGGGGTGTTCAGAGGACATCTTTCTTGCCATATGATGTATGGAATCAATCCTGCTCTCTGTTTCCCCGTGGCTGGTGATAAACTCCACCTCACACAGAATGTGTTACAATACCAAGTCTGTTCAGAGGGAAGTGTTAGAAGCATAGAGATCACCTTGAGTAGCTGGAGGAATGGAGACCCTTCAAAGTTAGCCAGAGCACAACCAGATCATGTCCCTGCCCCTAGCTGCCCTGCAGAATCCTAGCATCCAATCCTTGCCTGTCCCTCTCCATGTCTACCTCATCACTTCCTCCCAAAGCTTCATCCCCCCTTCCCCAAGCTCTGTCACAGTCCCGCATTCCCTGTAGGCCTGGCAAGTTCTGGCCATCCATGTCCAGCTCAAGGCAAATTCTCTCTCATTCTTTAAAATCCAACCTGAGCAGCTCATCTGAGCCAACCGTCAAATAACAGAGCATGCCTTCTTTGGACCTTCTAAAACAGCTTGATTTTAGCTTTTGTTAGCTTATTTTTCTTTTTGTCCTTTTGTTCTTTCATTCTTTCTTTCCTCTTGTGAAACAAACGATACAGAAATACATTAAGGCATGCTCAAAGTAAAAGTTCCCATCAGTGCATGTTAACGACAGGCTGTAGTTATTGGACCATGACTGCGTACTTCTCATAGGATGCTAACAACAGCCCTGGGACAGTGTTACTGTAATTGTCCCACTGCACAGGTAAGGAGACTGAGGGTTGACAAGGTTAAGTATGAGAACAAAATTCCTTCTGCAGCCAGCTCTCTCCACCTCCACCTGACAAGAGTGTGGAAGGGAGACTGAGCCCTGGGGTACCATGAGGCCTTGGAGGTGGTGGCTATTGTCAGCACAGAGGGAAGGCCCCTTGCATACTGCTTGCTGTGGATGGCTCACCATGCAGGTAGTACCACCCCTCCCATCTGTACCTGTCCACCTTTATAATCTCATCCTGGTTCTAACTGTGCCTCTAACTTCCTCTGTGACCTTGGGGATGTGATGTAACATCTCTGGTCCTTAATTTCTTCAATGAAGGAAGAAGTTACACTGGAGTCTGGCCGTGTGAAATTCTAGAAGTTTTTCAGTCTCCCAGGTACCCTTGTCCCCTTCACAGAGAACAGGGCTGCCCATTGAGGAAGATCAGAATGACACTGGGGTGTTTCTCTTCCTGTCGAGAGAAGATTTTGCCACAGGTTTTTTTTTATCATTTTTGACAAGTTCTAAGAGATTAGGGTTAATAATAGAAAAGAGACAAAATGGAGCTTACCGTAGAAACTCAAGCCCTGGTCCAAGTCTGTCTCTCTCCCTGGTTCTGCCGACCACCACCACAACCCCAAGGGAGCCAGCAGCTAGGCTTCTTTGAAGCGGGATGATAAATGGTTGGATCATAAAGTTGGGTGATGCACTGGGCAGGCTGAAGAGCTATTTTTTTCCCAGAACCACTGACTGACAGTTCCCAAAAGAGCCAGAAATGAAAAGATAGAGAGATGTTAAGACAGTGTTGACATCTGAAAAAAAAACAAATGCCAAAAAGATTTAGTTGACATTTTTACCATTTAATAAACCAGAATGCTTCAGAGTTAGATATTTCACATTAAAATGGGATATAGAATCCACGAATTAAATTTTCATTGCAATCAAATTTTTTCACGGAAGCCATGGTGGTGGGGCGTGAGAGAGAGAACTACCCAACTCGAGTCCTCCAGCCGTCCCTCACCCGTGTCATCTCCTTGGCGTGACTTAGCCTCTGGTTCGGAGCTGGAAGGAATTCAATAAAACAAGATATATTGTTATGGTTTCTTACGTCAAGGGGGGGGGGGGGTTACTTAGAATCCAGACAATCAGCTCTTCAATGCTATCCTCCACTATTTTGTCAAGGTTCTAAATGAAGCGTCATCTAGTACTCAAGGGGCCGTATTTCAAGAGTTCCCAGAAGTGCCACCTTCCCCCCTTTTGTAGAATAACAGGAAAAGACGTGCTTCGAGCACAAACAATCTGTTCAGCTCTCCAGGCTTGGATCAGGAGAAGTGTTTGTTTCTGCAAGCATATTTTTCCAGAGCTTTGTAAGATGAGAGGACGAGGATTTGGAACGCCTCTCGTCCCACATCTGGCCTGTTGAAGTAGCCCTAACAGGTCTTCCTGTCACCCCAGCTTTCAGGTCTGCTTTAGGAAAAATGTCACTCTGTTCACAGTTAGACTGCCTACCCCCATACCCCACTTCTCTAGTCTTGTCTTCTGTCTTTTTAAGCTGTTAGTTTGCACTGGAGGAAACATGATTCTTTTGCCTCTGAGAGATAGAGCCGCTCCGTGAATTTCATGGTGTTTGTACCTTTCTGTCATAATGTTTAGCCTAGTCTCTTTCTGCGTTGTCTCCCCCTGGCCCAGCTCAGTGTCTGCTGCTGCCTGTGTGTGTGGAGGGGTAGGCCCAGCTCTTTGAGTGTGGTGTTGAGAGCTTGAGGTGTGATTGTTGGGTATGACTGTTATTTCCTTTCTGTCTGGTCTCTTTTTCTCTAGGTCTGTGTCCCCCTCATTGTGGCTTGTGTCTCATACAGGAGTGGCACACGGACCCGGCACGAAATGTGCAAAAGTTATTCCTTTTTCCATTCCGTTTCCATACCCTCTGATGTTGTCCAGAAGCATGTCACCATGTGGGGCTAGTGTGTTTTCAACAACTTTTAAGTACCTGCCAAGCGCCCTGTTTAACACAGAGTAGGCCTCAGGCCACAAGTAGCCAGTCAGCAGTTTTTGGCTAAACATAAAAACATTTTCTTTTACTTTTTTTTCCTTTTGGTTATAGTTACTGTCAATATTGCAGCAGTGCTGATTTTCTGTCTGCATATAATGATAGAAAATCTATGTTTTAATATATTTACCTAAGTTCCACTTACAGACAACTCTAAGGTAAGTTATAGTACAGATGGCGCCCAGTCGTAGCAGAAATCACGAGGATGTCCTATGGATGGCCAAGGTTGGGGAAGCTCTGCTCTGTGGGGCCTTTCAGGATGCAGAAGGCTCTCAGTAAGATGGCTTCGCTTACTTACGTCTTGTCCCTTTCTCCGATCCAGGCATGGATCCTGAAAAACTAGAGCGAATCCAGCTCCCAGTGCCCAGTGCAGCTGAGAAGACCATCTACAACCATCCACTGGCTGAAAGACTCATCAGGATCATGAACAGCGCTGCCCAGCCAGGTACCTGGGGCGTGTTGGCTGTTCACAGGGGTGGTGGAGTTAGAGAGACCAGGCTTCCACACCTGGCACCAGGAGCCCTGGGCTCTAGACTTGGCCCTTCTGGTGATCTAGGCAGATCTCAGCCACTCACACCCATACCTTGGGCCACCCATACCCTCCTGTCCTGCCCAGTCTTCATCTCTGGGTCTCCTCTTTTTCTTTCCCACCATGGTGTTTGTGCCAGACCCTGTCTTTCTTCTCCTGTCATACCCAACCCTCCTTTTGCCAGTTTTGCTAATGTCTGCAGCCCTCATCTTGGGGTATCTAAAGGGTTTGAGCTTGAACTAGGCTGAGTGTAAGTGAGTGGGAAGGAAGATTTGGGTTGGATGCTTTTGATAATATAAGATATGCCCAGAATTTGGCCTTATCAGCCTAGATTTGGATTTTAGCCAACACCAATCTACTGCCACAGTAAGGGCTAGAAATAGCAGGTAGAATGATATAGCACAGTGCCTCTCAGCTGGGGACAGCCTTGTCTCCCAAGAGACATTTGGCAGTGTGCGGAGATAATTTTGGTTGTCTCAACTTGGGAAGGTGGTGCAACTAGCATGTAGTTGTAGAGGCCAGGAATGCTTCAAAACATTCCACTTCCCAGGACAGCCCCGCAGGGAAGGATTATTTGACCCAAGATGTCAACAGTGCTCAGGTCAGGAAAACCTGATTACAAGGCAGGTTCTCTGCAAAGGCAGGGAGAGAGGCTGTCAAGTTGGAGTGTGCACAGGAAGGGGCCCGACTGAGTTGTGACCCAAGTGAGAGAATTCCTTAAGCTAAGCCATCAGAGCAGTCCAAGCAGCGGGCCCAGGTCAGGCTCAGGAAAACCGTGGGGGCGCGGGTGTGATCACAGACAAGGACTTCAGAGATAAAGGGGAGTGGCTCCAAGTAGTGGCCAGAAGCACAGGGGATTGCCAGGGCGTGAGTGCAGGGTCTTGGAGAGCCAAATCTGTGGCCTCAGGGGTGTCAGCAGGGGATCAGGAAACACAAAAAATGTTTATTGAGCTCCTCCTGCATGCCAGCCACTGTGTGGGAGTGATGGGGACACGGGAAGTGCAGGACAGGAGCCACAGCTCGGGGTCTGTGAAGTCCTAGTAGTCTGGGACTCCTTGTGGAGATGGAATCTGGAGCTCAGAGGTGGGTCAGGGCCAGAACTAATACTGTGAGGCTTATAGACATGTGGATGGTTTTTAAAGCCAGTAGAGAAGAGAGGCATGTGTAGGACTGAGCCCTGGGCTACAACAGATATCTGGAGGTGCCGAGAAGTCCAATCAGGAAGGCAGAGCATGTCTCTGAGGACAGTGTCCAAGAGGGCAGTTGGCAGGAGCTGTATGAACAGACAGGGCCCCGTGGTGGAGGAAGGTAGACTGTAGCCTGGATGTTGGGAGAGGAACCTCCAAGGTGGGGAGGGACAGTGAGCCCCTTCAGGACTGGTGTATAGAACAGTCTGGATTTCTGAAGAGATTGGGGCAGCTGAAAGGGATAGGCTGGAAGCTGCATTGATGACTAAGGAGCTTGTAGCTGCCTCTGTTTCTGTCATGAGACTAGCCCAGTGGGGGAAAGTTAGCTTCTTGGCAGGAGCTTGCAAAGAGAGAAGGGTCTTGGTGGGAAATCACATTCCATTCCCTGGAGGCAGCAGAAGGGGTGTTTCTGACCTGGCCAACAGTGTGGCTCAGTGGAGGCGCAGGCAGGAGTGAGACTGGGCTCCAGAGAAATTACTGAACTCAGAGGAGGGCGGGTGGGTGGTGGGTGCCGCTGGGACAGGGCAGCAGCACAGAAGTGAGGTTAGTTCTGGGCTGGTAGGGGCTGCGGCAGGGAGAATGACAGAGCTGGGACTAACCAGCCTCTTTCCACATGGCCCCTGGGCGTGTGTCATGCTTAGGAAGATCTGTTTCTGCTTGCATTTAGCCTGTTCATTTTTGAGCAAACATTTTCCTCTTCTCATCTGTTTCCCACCTGATACATGAGGCATCAAAGGATGGGCAGGGAGGTATACGGTGGTATATCTGCATTGAGTTTTTCCCAGTGGCCTCCCGGTCCCTGCTCTTTCTAAGACCTCAGGGATGTGTCCTGGAAACTTTTCCCTCTCCTGGCCCCTCTTCCATATTGAGACTCTCCCCATAAAGGAGCTTAAAAACCCAGCGAGGAGTTTGCATAAGAGCTGTTTGCCCTTTAGTCAGCTAGTCACAGGTGTGTCTAAGAACAATGCCAGCTGTGGGTTTTTACATTCAGAGCACTTAGAGTCCACCACTGCCCAGGATGAGACTTTGGACAAGTCACTTCACTCTTCTAAGCCTCGGTGTTTAGAGCACCCATTGTAATGGGTTTTTATAGAGACTTCTTGAGGGAGCAAAGTGCTCAGCCTGGGCCTGGCTGACAGTAGGATAGCCAGCCGATTCACTCAGAACTTGGTTACAGTTGGTAGAAAATCCAACTCAAACTGGCTGAAACAGTACAAACAGAAATAAACAAAACTGTTAGCTTATGTAACTTCAAGTGTGTTGGGCATTGGCTTTAGGCACAGCTGGATCCAGGGGCTCAGACAGTGTTTTCAAGACTGTTTGGACTCTGCAACTTCTGTGTTGGCCATCCCTTTCTCTACTGGGGCCTCAGACTTGCTTGAGGAGAAAGACATTTTGGGTAATCTGGTAAGAAGGGAGGCTTGGAGCTTAATTTGCAGAACATTTTACAAAAGATTGAAAACACTGGTGAGAATGGGGAGGTAGCCACTTGGATTATAATGCTTGTGCCACTCAGGGCCCTACCACTGTTCCTATCCTCTCTGCAGCCCAGTGGTTCCAGCAAGTTGTGGAATTGAGCCTTCCTAGCTCTGATTGACTCCCTTGCCCACTCCAGTGCAATCACTATGACCAGGGGAATAGAACACCCTGACCAGCCAGGACGCTGTGCCTACCCCTAGGATGGGGGAAGGGACACCAGTTCCACCCAGATCACATGTCCAGTAGTGGAACTGGGTGGTTCTCCAAAAGAAATTGATGATGCTTGTTTCAGGAGAGACAGGAATGTTGAACAAGCAAAGCAAGTACAGACGGCCGCTTTCTAAACCTTCAGTAATAATTAGGTGCCTTCTTTTTCCTGCATTCTCTCTCCTGATGAAGAGACTAAAGGGGGGAGTATTAGGTCGAGGCAGTTTTACTGGGACATCTAATTATAATTGATTGGTGATAGGGTTGGCAAGGGTTGTTCCTACTGGATGTCAGAGGCCTTGAGCAGTCAGCTGATCAGCTGACCTGTTAACCTCAAAACTGGAAGGCAAGAAGCTGTGATTAAGGGCATGTAGCCCTGAGTGTACGAGGTTGACCCCAGTGTGCTCTGCAGATGGGAAGATCCGGCTGACGACACTGGAGCTGAGCTGCCTGCTCCTAAAGCAGCAAGTTGTAACCAGCACCGGTTGCATCATAAAGGACGTGCACCTGGCCTGTCTGGAGGTGAGAGCCCTGCCCACTCCCATTGCCTGTGAGCCATTGCCACCCGGGAGAGTGAGAGGGAGCCCTGGTCTGTGGGGTCCACAGCACCAGCAAGAAGAAGCTGGGCCCAATAGCTCCGATGCCCCACTGCACCCTGCTTGTTCCCACAGAACTTGCTTCCTGGGATTGGCTTGACGTGAATTTCAGTCATTTCTGTTACGATTATTGGGCTCTTATTTCTCTCCAGGATTTAGAAATTCTTCTTTTTTTATTACAAAAGTTTTATACATATAAGACAAGTACACACATTTATTTATTGTTTAACATATTATTTTCCCCCTTAATTTCCATGTTTATTTTAGAAAATATAGTAGTCAAATGTAACAATTATAGCTGACACTTTGGTGTGTGTCTTTATAGATACATACATTCACACAGATTTTTAAAAATAAAAACAGAGTCATCATGAGCATTTTTTATAACCCATTTCCCCACTCAGTTGTATATTAACAGCTTTCCATGTCTCGTTGAATCTCTATTCTCTGTTCATTTCGTATTTTTTTGAGCTCGCTCTCCTTCTCTTTCTTACTTTCTCATTGAAAACCACTTATAGATTAAGGATATTAGCCTAGTTTCTGTCCTATATACAGTCAGATTTTAGAGTCAGTAATTTACACAATTCATTTGCCTCCATGAGACCTGCCTCCCTCACATCTTCCCTCTCTTTTAACAGGGCGCCAGGGAAGAAAGCGTTCACCTAGTACGGCACTTTTATAAGGTAAATGGGCAGAGCACAGGGGACGGCAGTGTGATATGCGGTGTATAAACAGTCTGCCCCTGTACACGCAGAGGTTACCTGTCTTCAGTTATTTCTCTACCTGTGACTCCTGAGTAAAAATGTTCAATTTCATAATCTCCAGGGCAGTGGTCTTTCACGTTTTCTGCCCATGTTCTCTTATCAGTGCAACGTTTGAAGACTTGGCCCTAGTATGTGACAGTTTGTTCATCAGTTCGATAGGAATTTATTTATGGATGAATTCATATATAAATTATGAATCATATATATATGTGTGTGTGTGTATATATATTTGCACACATGACAGGAATTTATATATTCATGCATTGTGTGCTTATACATTTAAAATTACTTCTGAATTGCATATTAAGTTATGAATTATATACATGTATACTGGTTACATACATGTACGCTAAGAAACCTCAGACAGGCTTTCAAACATTTATTATTAAGTGAGATTTTGTCATGGACCACCATGACCTTTGCAGTATCTGAAAAATTTGTAGATTTGTTCTTCAGGTTCTAGATGATTAGTTTTAACATACCTCATTGTGATGGTTTTGATGAACTCTTATCTTAAGGCATAGAACATTCTTTGGCAAAGCTCATCATTTGTCAGTGGGTTAATCCATACGTCAAACCGCATAGTAGGTTACTGATGTTTTGGCCTCCCCATTAGATCTCTCCAGATCCAGTTAGTGATGGTTTCTGCCAGTAATTTAACTAATGGAGAGATCCTCATAAGAGCCGGTGTCAACACTGTCATTTTCATGTTCCCCTGTACTTCATTTTTTGTATTCTCTCTAAACTGCTGTGAATTACATACATATATGCAAGGAGTCTTTTTCTCTGCAGGACACTCTTTAAGCTACTGTCCATTGTCAGTGTTCACTGAGATAAAAAACCAGGTCATGTAATCTGGAAATCCACCTTGCCAGGGTCAGATGATCCCCTGCAGCTGCAACACAGTGGACATGCCAGACGAGGGTGGCACCACTGTGCGTCCTCTCTCACTGGGGCGGAAATCTCAGTCTCCCCTTAGACCATTCCAAACCACACATGGCCTCTAAGTGAGGATACGTGTCCTCTTGCAAAGCCCTGAGGAAGGTAGCAACCTCACTGTTGCATTAGTCATCTTTGATCTCCAGTATAACTGTTCTCAGTGTATTTCCCCCTAGAGAGTTTTTGGATTGCAAAAACAGAAAGACACATTAGTAGGCATTATCCCAAAGGGTTTTTCTTTATCCTTAACAAAAGGAGAGCCATACAGTAGGTCTTCAAGTACCGTTTTGTTCAATGTCACTTTGTTATAATGTTGATGGGGAAAAAATGGATTTCCAGCCAGGGACACCTGGAATGGAGTTTGCCTGTTCTCCTCATGTCTGCATAGTTTTTCTTTGGGGACTCCGGTTTCCTCACACACCCCAAAGATGTGCACGTGAGATGAATTGGTGTGTCTACATTGTCCCAGTCTGAGTGAATGTGGGTGTGTGTGAGTGGCCCGGTGACAAGAGGACATTCTGTCCAGAGTGGGGTCCCACATTGGACCCTGAGCTGCCAGGACAAGCTCCAGTTACCTGTGAGCAACCCTGAACAAGAATATGCAGGTTAGGAAAGAATGATCTGTCTGGTTTTTATTAATGTTTCTTAAATGTTTAATATTAGAAGTGTTTGGGGTCTGTATTTAGAAGTGCGGTGATGTTTCTGTGACCAGAAGTATGCTATAGGAACTTAACTCTTGTTTATATCAATTGGCCTATAGTAAAATTGATTTCATTTTATGTCATCTCACTGAAAATCAGTTTCCTAGAACCTGTCAACAATGTTCAGTGAGGACTTGCTCTATTTGAATTGTAGCTTCCTTCCCCCAACCAAGTTTTCTTTCTCTTTTATCCTATAAGGTTTACACCTAATTTGTAATATCTCAGAAGCTTTTGGGGTTTCAGGGCTACTTTTTCTATGGTTATTGCCTGGTACTTACACCACACAAGAATCTTCAGGTTTATCTGTAGATCTGATCACTGGAAAATTATAAAGGACCTATTCCTTTTCCCACCCTGACCGTGTGCGTGGGGGGCGGGGTGAGGAGGAAGAGATTCAGGACTTGTGAGAGAAAGGACAGTTCTAACAGTTATGATGCATTCTGCACAATCTCCCCTCCCCTTCTTAGCTGTGGTCCTGTCCAGTAGTGATCATAATGACCATGAGCGCTAACACTTACCAGCTCTGACCAAGTGGCAGGCTCTGTGCTCAGCATGTTATGTGCATTAACTCATTTCTTCTTCACAAAGACCCACACAGACATGGGCTGTCATCCCAGTCTTGCAGCGAAACAAAGAGAGTCTCCGTGAGGTACAGCTGGGATTTGGCCCCTGGTTTGTGTGTCTTGGAGCCAAGTTTATACTCACCACCCTATTCTGAGAGGGACCTCCTAGACAGACTTCAGGGACACAAGAACTACAAAACCTCAAAGGCAAGGCTCAGAAACGATCAGAACAAGCCTGTACTTTCAGTGTTCAGCATATTTAATTATACTCTTCCTTTCAGAGGTGTGGAGCCTCTTAGTTTTAAAATGGCAAGTTAACCAGGATTCCCATTCCTCAACCATTCCTGACAAATAGAGGATGTTAAACACTTGAAACATTAGCCCTTTTAATATTTTGATGATCTATGGCATTATTTTTCATTTGTGTTTTTTAACTAACTGCATTGACAGAATAAGTCTAACTACATATGCTTAAACAAGGGAGAAAAACATTGAGAGGTGCAATTTGATATCTGGGCTTTCGTTGGAGCATGTGTTCGTGTTCACGTGTGTATTTTCCTTCCTGGTGATTTATGAGAACTCTCTAATGAGAAGCAGATGGCCCCAGAAGCCATGAACTGGCACTCACAATACTTTGTTGTTTATGGGGAATGGATATGCATAATAATCTTCTCTTCCCCTCCCTTCCTTCCCTTTTAGGGAGAAGAAATTTTTTTGGACATGTTTGAAGATGAGTACAGGAGCATGACAGTAAGTGAGGGGCCAGAAGCACCTGTGTGCCTGAAAAGCTTGCCCTGCCCATTCGAGAAAGAGAGAGCCCTAACCTGCGGCTTCCCACCCAAGTGGCAGAGATTGGGAGGGAGGTGAACTGGAAATGGTGATCCTCGCCACTGTGAACATTTCAGATAACATTCCCTCCACCCGAGTTGGGCTGTGTCATAAGATAGGTCAGGAAGATTCACTTTGATATGAATAGTATTTGATTGAGGATTTATTCCATGTCAGATGTGGAACGTCTGTTATACATGTTAAATCTCTCATCCCCATGTCAACCCAGTGGAGTAGCCGCTTCATTAGCCTCCTGACTCTTCTTATTGTAAGGGAATGAGAGTCAGGTTGAGTGAGGTGTCCACATGTGCCCAGCCAGTGAGGGGCAGAGCAGCTCACCTCTCAGTCCTCTGCCCTTCTCTGTATATTATGCCACCACCTTCTTTGCCATTTCACTAGAATATTCTGGAATGATCCTTGAGTTTGCAGTGCCAGCCCAAAGCCTTCCCTTTCTCCAACCAGCAGGCAGAATTGTGGGAAAAGATAGGTTCAGAAGATTGCAGCTTTCTCATTGTCCCTTTGACTTTGCGTCCTGAGCACCTGCCCCTTAGTTGGCACTCAGTAAATAGATGATAAATGATTTTTTCTTGGACGTGGCTCACCAAAGAGTGAAGTGATTTGGGAAGTTTACAATAAGCCTGAGTGTTTAAAGTGTCCAAAATAAAAAGGCAGGCAGCATGTACTAAGTGACTCCTTGGCTCCCTGGCCCATTCAGGTTTCTGGACAGCTAGGCCCTCAACACAGTCTTGCCCAGTTTAGTTAGCTTTATGTTACAGGAGAGACAGAAATGTGGTACGATTGAGGCCCGCATTCTAAAACACACATACACACAAATAAGCTTGTGATGCTTTAAGGAGTAAAATGAATTCTGTAGAAAATTTGCTTTTGTGATATGTCATTTCTTTATGATGCCAGGTATAAATGAAGCATCAATGCCCAACATGTAGAATAAACGGTCAGTACACATGCAGCAGAGTTCCAGAGGGGAGGTGATGTTACAGGTGTCTTAGTAATCAGAGAAGGCCTATGGAGGTGGTGTGAAAGGAGGAGACAGGTCTGTCCCCGTCTGGCCCAGTGGCGTGAACATCTGCCCTTCCTCTGAGCCCAGCATTCCCCTCTGTAATATGGGACAGCACCAGCATCCCTCATCCAGTAGAAGGTGAGCCCTGTGGTACCTGGCACTTAGTAGATGCTCAGTAAGTGGCTTTGTTATATTATCCCAGGTAAGATGCTCAGGGGGCAAGGAAGGAAGGGGCAGTGTAGGTCACGTGGTCGAAATCATAGGAGGTCTAGAGCCAGGTAAGCCTGGGTCTGTGTCTTGGTTCTGCCACCAGCCAGCTGAGGAGGCCCAGATCCATTCCTCGGCTTCTCTGAATCTTTTTTTCTCATTAGCAGGTTGGGAAACATCCCCTCTGAAGTTGTTGGGAGGATTAAACATGATCATCCATGCAGAGCCTGTAGCTCATCACCTGTCCTGTAGTCAGCTCTCCTTAAATGGAAGCTGCTGTCACTGTGACTTCTGTCCTCATAACTGGAAGTACAAAGAGAAGGAGGCGGGCAGCTGTCAGGCACATGCACGTGGGGCAGAACACCCTAAAGGGACCGCTGTGAGGACCAGCCTCCTTCCTGAGGATCCCTCTCCCTGCTGGGTGGAGGAGAGTGAGAATGAGAAAACAAAGCTTTTCATAGCAGGGAGGCCACTTCACAAGAGTGTCTGAGCTGTCACTTCAAATGAAGGGAAAATCCACACTTTAGAAAACGGAAAAGGCACATCTCACACATCTGGCTGCCTCGAGGCTTCACCTCAATCTTCATCCAGGGTTCATGTGTGTATTTACCTGTGTGACCTGCCTGTTCCCTTTTCCTTCCTTGAGGTCTCCTGTGATGTCTCTCTTTTAGATGAAGCCTATGAACGTGGAATATCTCATGATGGACGTCTCCATCCTACTGCCCCCCACAGGCACACCGCTGACAGGCATTGACTTTGTGAAGCGGCTGCCATGTGGTGATGTGGAGAAGACCCGGCGGGTAAGTGAGCACTGGACCCGCCTCTCCTGGGCAGCTGTCTATTAGGACCGCTCACAGAGCAGGGACGAAAGGGTCACTGACCTGGGCAAGAATCTGCCTTCCCCCACAAGTGCAGGTAGTAGGGAGACAGACAACACCTCCCATTCCCTGCCAAAAGGAGTGACTCCCCAAAGCATGCTGCCCTCTGCTGAAGCAGGGATTAAAATCCCATTGCATCTCGCACCAGATGTGGGTTCGGGCAGGTTGCCTTCACTGAGCTTTGGGAGAGGAAGCCAGGGGCTGGGTCTGTGAAGTACAGGGGGAAATGAGCAGAGTCAACGCAGCGCAGGTGAGGCTGACGTGGAATCTTAACCCAGATAACTCAGGACCCCTAGAGATGGTGTGATGTTAAGGTATCTGATTGATCTTGGGGTGAGGCACACGCAAATGAAATGGAGTTCTTACCAACCTGCGGGAGAGGACAGATTAGTTCTCAGAACCCAGCTGGAGTGTGTGCTTTCGTTATCAGCATTTTTTCTGAAACAGTCTCGCAGGGCTGTTCATGGTATTTTATCTCCCTCGTAAGATTACACTTTCTTTCTTAGAAAGCACCATAACCTTTTCCTAGAAAATCATTCCCTGGAGATGTGAATGTTAGTGGATAAATTAGTGGAATTCATTGCACTTAGCTCTCATTATCAGCCTGCATCTTCCACTGAGTTAATCCGAGTATAACCAGAGTAGCTGAGGTGTTCAGCTTTGGGTTATGAGAAGCAGGAGTGCCCTGCTGGATCTGCCTCAGACCAGAGGGTTCTGTGGCCTTCCTCCACCCAGCTGGCAATTTTGCCACAGAGGCCTGGGGGTGGGGGCAGAGGAAGTGGGACCCCTGTGTCTTAAATCAATCCATGTTCCTTGCTGTCTGACTAAACCCACAGGCCTCACCACAAGACACGCCCTGTCCGAGCCAACGACACCTTCCTTCCGTGTGCTCCCAGCCAAGCGTGGCAGGCCCTGCAGCGGGCACACAATTGTGTTTGTGGGTGCCAGTATTTGCACTGGGCATTCTTGGCATTGGCTTCTACAAGAGGACTAGTTCTGACAAGTGTGGGTCGTGTCAACGACTCCATGATACGAGCCCGCTCACCCTTAACCTTGGGTTGGTCTAAGAGGTGCTCCCCAGCAAGGTTACAGTGAAACCCATCTGAATGGGCTATAGTGCCCCAGGCCAGAGAGGACTCCATCCTCAAGGTCCTCCCCATCCTTGAGCCAGAAGGTCCAGAAGGCTGTGAACACAGAGCTGCTGCTCTGAGTTGCATCCTGTCTCCTTTCTGGGTCGTGATCCGTCAGGCTTTGTTAACATTTATATGAGTTCCCATTCTTTTGTTATAAAGTGGATTGTTCATAGCAGTTCTTTATAAATTTCCTCTCATATTCTACAGCTGTCCTAGGAGGTTGTCATTATTATTATTTCCATCTTAACAGAGGAAGAAACTGAGGCACAAAGAGATTTGCTCAAGGTCACCCAGCTAGTAAGTAGCAGCGCCAGGATTCAGCTCAGTAGGGGTGGCCTCCAGAGCCACTCTGACCCACTGCTTCCCATTGCTACTTCATGTTTATTGGCCCTACTCAACGCTGGGCATCAGGGATGTAAAAAGCATAGCCCCAGTCTGTCTTCGAGGAATCAGTCTGGAGGGCGAGGTGGAAGAGGCAGCATCAATCCATGTGGCTGGGGCCGCTAGAAAAGGAACATGGGGCCAGGTCCCTAATCCTGTCTTTGGAGTAGGGCAGGAAGCAGGCACCAGAGGGATGTGGTACATGCCAGCACCTCCAAGGAGGGGACTGTGGCTGGAGCCAGAGTGAGGGAGGCTGCAAGGGAAGTAATGAGTCTAGGGGGCTGGAGGAGCCAGATCTCAGGGGCCTTGGAGTACAGTGAGGGCGTGGATCTTGCTAGTGGACTCCTGCCATCATGCCCTGCTGGCTTAGGGCAGACAGTCCTGATCCACAGGAGAAAATGCGAGAAAGGCAGGGGTGAGGTATATGGCAGAGGAAGGGTTGCTTGGACTTGGAGATTCCTGCTTTTTTCTAAGCCACTCTCTTTATCTGGAAAGCAACATGCGTCTGCCTTGCCAGAGTGTCGTGAGGACTCAGAAGCACTGGAGGCCAGTAGTAGTCCCTGATGGCAGGGATTTGCATCTTCTCGATGCCCCTTACGTCTCACTTAGTTGCAAGTTCCCAGGACTGTGCTGCCCACCTCCCTTGCCCCAGATGGGTTGCACAGTCCAAACTGCTAACTGAAACACAAACAGAGCCCCTTGGAACATCTGGGCTTCCCTGGAGTCTCTTGGTCAGCCTTTGTCTGTCTGACAAGTTTATAAAAGCAACTCTCCTGTCCCAGGGTCCATGGGTTTAGAGTCAGGGAGTGTGGCAGAGTGATATTAAAATAGGGCTGGCTACTTCCAAGCAAAACCATCCATGTAAGAGAAGCTTCCCTTTGTGAATTCAAGAATCAATTTCTTTTTTCAGTTTAAATATTATTGGCATACAATATTATGTTAGTTTCAGGTGTACAATACAGTGAAGTATCAATTTCTGAAGGGGAATTTCCACCACTCACCTCAGTCCTGTTCCTGTCACAAGGTAGCTATTTGGAACCCTCCAGAAGCTTAATTCCTCTCCCCATTTCAGACATCAGAGCACAGCAGTGTGCTTTGAATTGGAGCTTAAGGAAGTGTATGGTTTAGCAAGCAATTGAGGGCTTATGTGGTTTGTTTCAAGTTCTTTGCTTGTATCCAAAGAACATTCCATTTCATCCTTTTGGATTCAAAGGCTTTCTTTCTTTTTTTTTCCTACCAACTAGACTTTTCTAACTCTAGGAGGCTGAGCCTTTCAGAAATCCCACCCTTTATTTTCCTTAGGGACTTGTCAGAGAAGTTCTAACAACCTCACTAGTAAATCATTGCTAACTTGTAAATATTCCTTCAAACATTCATCAAAGAACTGCTGGATTCCTATGCCAGACGCTGTGCCTGGGGGTGCACAAGTGAACAGGGAAAATTTCCCTGCCTTCTGGACCGCACATGAAATCGAGGGAGGTAAATTTTATGAACAAGTAAGCGAAGGACAAGTTTGTTACCGCATCGCAGTACAGGCCCCGAGGAAAGAGGGCTGGCACGACTGTAGCTATAGAGTGACCAGGGAAGCTGCTCTGCCAAGGTTGAGATCTGAGCTGAAACTGAAGAGTGAGAAGGAGCCAGCCATGCAAAGACTTACAGGAGGCACTTTCCATACAGAGGGAACAGTGAGTTCAGATCCCGATGGGACAGAGTACAGCGTGTTCGAGGAGCAGGATAACTGGAGCAGAGTGAGTGAAGGGGCAAGGAGGAGGGGAGGGCACAAGAGAGGAGGGTGGCAGGGCCTTACAGGCCATGGGGAGGATCTGGCATCAAAGTCATGTTTTCCCTCTTGCGTTCTGCAAATTAAACTATTTATTCTTTCATTTGACATCTTTTTTTTTTAGCATTCTCTAGGTGCCAGGCACTGTGCAAGATACAAGAATAGACAGTGAACAAATAAAATTAAAAAGCCCAAAGTAGCAAAAGTGCCACTAAATCATGGCAGCTTTGAAGGGAAATTTGTGTTGAAATGAGGGTCACTAGAACTACTGGGATCTGATAAGAGCATGCAAGCAGAACCTTGGACTTGGGCTGGACCTACCCTCTGCAGGGGCATTTGAGAGAAGCAGTTAGGAAAGAACACAGGCTTCGTGAGTCGGACCGACTGAGGTTCCTTCCCAACTCTGGCTGTGTGACTTTGAGCAAGTTACTTAACCTCCCTGAGCCTCAACTTCCTTCTGTGTCCTGCCTGTCAGCTCTTGCCCGAAGTAGATGAGAGACTGATTGTGAGGAGATGAACCCAGTGAGTGCCTAGCAGGCAGTAAGCACTCAGGAAATGTTGGCTGAACAGTGGTGAAGCATTCTAGCATCTTAGGTAGGGAAGAAATAGAGTCTTTAATAATCTAAATCTACTGAAGTTTAATGCTAGGGAAAAGAGAGCTAGGGAGCGGATTTTTTGGTGAATATCAAAATCTGAATGTAAGTCACTATCTTTATGTAGTAGTCTTGATCTTTATGTAGTAGTCTTGAGAACCATTATGAAATAAATTATTGGCATAAAGTTTTATTTGTCCCTACATTCAGTTTCCCTGTTCTCTTATAAAACCACAAACAGCCCTGGCCAGTATGGCTCAGCGGTAAGAGCATCGCCCGCGGACCAAAGAGTCCTAGGTTCAATTTCAGCCAAGGGCATGTACCTCGGTTGCAGTTTGTCCCCGGCCCTGGTTGGGGTTGTGCAGGTGGCAACCAATCGATGTGTCTGTCTCACATCAATGTTCTCTCTCTCTCTCTCTCTCTCTCTCTCTCTCTTCCCCCCCTCCCCCCTCCAGCTCTATCTGAAGATTAATGTAAAAATATTCTCGGGTGAGGATTAAAAAAATAAAACCACAATTTTTGTTTATTGCTAATGACCTTGAGGAAATAGGATATTTTGCTTTATTCTTTAGATGTGTATTACTCATTAAAAATACAATGGCATCTCATAAAGTTTCAAAAGTAGAGGGAAAGAATTTCCCATGATTTCATCACCCTAAACAATCAACACTTAGACATTTTTGTGTCTTTTCCCTATCTTTGCAAACATATTTTCATGGACAGTGACCTTGCTTTTATTCTCACACCTCTTTCTCTTCCCATTATAAAGCAAGAAGTTTGTCATGTGGTAATACAATTTTAATAAGTCTAATTTCTTACTGGTGCATAAAAGTGTATCTGGTGACTTCTGCCATAATTTACTTAGGTATTTTCCTGCTGGTAGACATTTTGGTTGCTTGCAGTGTTACATTATTTTCAACTAAACTGTAATGAGCAGCTTCACAGTGTTTTCTTTCTTTTGGCTTATTTCTTTAGGATAAGTTCCCAGAAGTGGAATTTCTGGTTCAAAGGGTATGAACATTTTTGTGTGTGTGACTCTACATATTGCCAGATTGCTTTCCCAGTGGGCTGTGCCCACTTTAAACTGCTTCAGCATTCTTTTAAGAATGACTGACTTTCATAGTCACATCCACGGTCTTGGTGGGCTGCTAAACTGCGTGACTGTTGCCTAAACTCAGCGGCTTGCAAATGCAGCAGGGGAAGTGGGGGAGAGGGCTCGAACTGAGCATTTGATCCAGGGTCAGCCCCAGGGCTTGGTGTCACCTGCACTATGTTGTTGCATGTTTGTAGTGGCCCCGTGGTCTCAGGGGTGGTGGGTCCCCATTTCCAGAGCTTGAGCCTGGGCTCGGGGAATTCATGTGACTCACCTGACCCCAGGTTGTCTGACTGAATCCGTCCTCCTGCCCCACTGATCAGACTCCATCCCCCAGGACTCTCCTTGACAGAGTTTGCTGCCCTGTGAACTGAAGCAAACTGGAGAAGCTTAGTAAACTGTCACGCCTTTCCAAATGTAATCTGTTCTTCCAGAGTCAGTCTTCCTGGCATTTTGTAGAAGCACCTGAAAAAATAATAATTCCTTTTTGGTAGTACTTTTTAATTTGCATGTTTATTTAGCCAAGTAAAGAAAAGCACTCAGTAGACGCCTGGGTCCCAAGCCTTAAATTTGTTAAAGGCAATGGCATGTGGTTGGAAGAACGTAGACTTTGGGAGTCTGATTAGTAATTGAGTCACCTTGAGCAGGTTGCCTAACATCTCTGGGCTTTCATTTCCTGTCTGTAAAATGAGAACCAAGCAGGTCCGTAAAAGGCTCAAATGAGATGACACAATATAGCCCCAACCCTTACCTGGCAGGCTGTGGGTAGCAGGGGGCATGGTTATCGTTTTAGGGGGTAGTGGGATGAATTTGATTACCCTTATCCTGGTATCTTATCTTTCTTTTGTGAATTCTTGGGAGTTGTGTTGCTGGCCAAAGTGCCTGCCAGACCCTGTAGTCCTCAGTGGGAGCCCAGCTTTCATCCAGGCGGAGCATCGGCCCTGTGAGAATCGGCCCTTCTCACATTCATGGGTGGTGGCTTCTCATATGTTTTATATTCTGCTTTATATTTATTTTATTTTATTTTATTATTATTTTGTATTGCTGGAAATTCTTCCATTTGTTGCTTGAAGAGCAAAAGCAGATGTTTTACCAAAAAAGGTCTACATTAAGAGCCAAATTTCTAACTCCTTTAATAGTGGAAGGTTCCGGTTTTCAGAGTGTTGGGCTGGCTATAAGCTACATGCACTTGTCTTTCGTCATCCCCCGTTTAGGGTCCTCCTTGATTTCTCTGCCTTCAGAACCCCGAGAGGAATGGGTTTTTGACAGTGAAATGAAGCATCCACTCAATTCGGACCTGTCTGTCATGGGTCTTTGTCCTTCTTTTTCCCTCATCTCCAGGGTCTCAAACTGCCACCTAGTTCAGGTGCCCACCCACATCTTGGGCTTTGCACTTGGGCTGGTGCAGGCATTTGAATTTCCCTGTGTGCTTGGTTAAGTGACACGGTGTCAGATTTCCCAGCTCAGCCACTCAGTAGCTGCATGAACTTAGATTTCTCTGCCCTTCGCTCCGTTTCTTCCTGCATAAAATCTTTGTGTTGCAATAAAGTACCCATGTTGCCTGCACACAATAGAAGCTTAATGAACAAAAGCTGTTTTTTTTTTTAATGAAAGTATACCTCTTCTTCTGATTGTTTCAGATGTCTTTATGAAGACTGCTTTAAAAAACTAAGATCACATCAGTACTAATGCCACCACCACTGCCACCACCATCATCATTAGAATACAAAAGCTTGTCTTTCTCTAGGGCTCACAGTTGGCAGAGGGGAGTCATGACCTCAGATTAGGTCCAGGCAGTAGGATTGTTCTTCTAGTTATCTACATTAGATTAAGTGATCAGCCCAAGATCTCCTGCTGGTTTTGGGCCCAGGCAGGCCTGGGGTTAGGCCTGCCAAAGGGCATCTTTGCTGCCTTTGTCAGGAGCCCTTGTTTTGGGAGGCACCTTGTCATATAAAGGGTAGCCTCTCCTTTCAATCTGCCAGGCCGGTAGCCCTCGGAACTGTAAACAAGAAGACCCAAAAGTGGGCTGGAATTCACCTTTGTGTGGCCCACCAGTAGCAACAGTGGTTTGTCTCCACTCTTTCTCCCATGCCCAGCTGGTGAGTGACTGGAGTAAAGGGTAGCTGCCCCTTTACAGAACACATGCTGGCTGCTTCATCCCCCACCCCCTACCCCAGCTTTATGTCAGAACCTCCTAGCAGCCCGGCGAGGTAGGGACTACCATCCCCACTTCACAGATGAGGACACTGAAGCTCACGGAAGTCAGAGGCCTTGCCCAGTGTGGTGTAGGTGGGAGTCCAATGCAGATCTTACATGTCAGTCTCCGGAGCGGTTTCCCTGTGTCCATCAGCTAAAGTCAGGGACAGTGGTCTGGAGGAGGCCTGCCCTGTGGACTGCCCTTCTGCTTCCTGGCCTCTGGTTGATGGACGAGTCAGCCCCAACCTAGGACTCAAGGGGAGGTGCCACCAGGGCAAGCTGGCCTGGGGTGAAGGCTGCTTTCTGCACAAACTTCTCTGGCTTCCGGGGCTTGGGATTCTGCTTTTTTTCCTGCTCTCTGAAAATGTCTAATGGCCACAGTGGGTTCTACCAGACATCTCTTCCACGGGCCAGGAGTCCCAGTGTTAATGGAGCCACCTCTGCTCCCAGAGTAGTGGCTGGGGAGGCCTGAGGGGCGCTCAGGGCACTAGCATCACTGCACACTTGCCTGGTGCCAGGTCTGCTGCCTCATCAGTGACACACACCCGGAGGAATGCCAGGAGACCTAGGCTCCAAGGTGACGGGGCTCATTCAGGGAGGGGCAGAAACAGAGTTTTAATGGGTCTGGCTGGCTCTGAGCCCCACAAGCATCCCCTTTCTTCTGCCACCCCTACCCCTATGTTCAATTGGTGGGACCTTGAAACAGGTCATAATTTAGATTTCCAAATTCCATGCTGGTTCAGTTGGAAGAGACCTGGTTCTAGCCCTCCCTAGATGTGTGCCTGGGGCAGATCATGTCACCTCCTTGGGTGTCATCAGGGTCACATGACACTAGGGTAAATGTCCTGGCAAGTGACAGGTGCCCAGTTGGGGTAAAGTGGTGCAAGTCTGAACCCGTGGATAACTGAAAAGAGGCTGTGCCCTTTGGGTGTTTTGTTTTTGTTTTTGTCTTGCTCTGAAAGCACCAGAGCCATGATAATGGGAAAGGGGGAGAGGCAGGCTTTGTTTTGTTTGTTTTTAATGAAGTGTCATGGGGTGATTTTTCCCTGTGGAGCATCTCAACAAAATGACTGCAGTCTCATCCTTCTCTGTTCTATGCACTTTTCATTCAGGCCATCCGGGTGTTCTTCATGCTTCGTTCCCTGTCACTGCAACTTCGAGGGGAGCCGGAGACCCAATTACCACTGATGCGCGAGGAAGATCTGATCAAAACTGATGATGTCCTAGATCTCAGTGAGTTGGCTGTTTGAGTCACAGCAAGGGGGACACCGACATGCTGACTCACATGTCACTGGGAGGGTTAGTGTGTGACCTGCATTTTGTACGGGGTGGATCTGTCACCTTGAGATAACAGAATGTGCATGTCCCATAAAACTTTCACAGAAAGGGACCCAGATTATGGGCAACTTGATTCTGGGTTTGTGGGTTCTGCTCTCCGGAGACCAGGCGGAGCTGTGCGGGTGGTTTGCTAAAGATCTGTACAGGGGCTTTGGGGATGCTCAAGCTCCAGGATCCCCATCTTCCATATAATCATAGCAGCATCAGTTTGATTGGTTTTGTTTATTAAGGGTTTTCTGTATGATCACAACAATTAAAGGGTTCTGCTGCTTGAAGAAAAAAAAAAAAAATAGAAAGAAAGCTAGCTTTCAGAAATGTAAATTATATCCTGACAAGATGGCTCAGTTGGTTGGAGCATCGGCCCATACACCAAAAGGCTGTGGGTTTGATTCCCTGACTGGGCACATATGTAGGTTGCAGATTTGCTCCCTGGTTGGGGCACGTACAGGAGGCAGCTGATAGATGTTTCTCTCTCACGTTAATGTTTCTTTCTCTCTAAACGTATCCTCGAGTGAAAATTAAAAAAAAAAAAAATGCAGCCCTGGCTGGTTTGGCTCAGTGGTTAGATGTCGGCATGTGGACCAAAGGGCCTTGGGTTTGATTCCCGGTCAAGGGCACCTACCTGGGTTGCAGGTTCAATCTCTGGCCCTGGTCAGGGTCGTGTGGGAGGCAACCAATTGATGTGTTTCTTTCACATCTATGTTTCTCTCTCTCTCCCCTCCCTCCCTCCCTACCCCCCTTTCTCCTTTCCACTCTATCTAAAAAAATCAATGGAAAAATATCCTCCGATAAGGATTAACAAAAGAAAAAATAAAATATGCAAATCACCAGCATTTAGGTAGGGATGAAAGCTTTTGAGGCCAAAGAACTATGTACTCAGCCTGAAACCTTGTGCTATTTATTTCACCATACAATGCAGCATGAGGCTGAGATTTAAAGGAGAGAGCAGGTATAAAGTCTTGTCATTTTCCCATAACCCTCCTCGTGTTCACATAGCTCTCTCCTCCATTTGCTGTGGGGCAGACAAGATAGTTTTCTGCTTCTTAAAGACATTGTGGTATATTAGGACTCTTCAGTTATAAAAAACAGAAAACCCAACATAGGCTTGCTTAAGGAAAAAGGGGAGTTGGCTGGTATCACTGAAAGTCCAGGATTAGCTGCCTTCCGGTG
Organism: Molossus molossus; assembly: GCF_014108415.1. Classification (NCBI taxonomy): domain Eukaryota; kingdom Metazoa; phylum Chordata; class Mammalia; order Chiroptera; family Molossidae; genus Molossus; species Molossus molossus. Next base: position 111,702,197 of record NW_023425366.1, on the reverse strand, counting down.
TGGCAGGATCTAGGTACTCAAGCAGTGTCATCAGGAAACTACCACCCTCCATTTTCCAGCTCTCCTTTCCTCTGTTCTGGCTTTATCCTCAGGAGGGTTCTCACCGGGTAGTGACAATGGCCATTAGCAGCTCCAAGATCTGTGGAACCAGCTAAGCAGACCTGACAGAAGCAGAGCTTCTCTTTCCCTTTTATAGAAGTCCAGGGCAGTGCTCTCATTGGCCCAGCTTGGGTCATATGACCATCCCTGAACCAGTCAGTGAGTCAGAGGAATGTGACTTACTGATTGGCTAGGCTAAGGTCACATGCCTGGAGCTGGAAGTGGGGGCCTGTTCCTTTTGAGCCCCATCACCTGAGAGTGGAGAAGGAAGGCGCCCTCAAGGGAAACTCATAAAGAAGAGGTGGAAACTGAGTAGGCGGGAACAGCAAATGGCCATTCTTTGTCGTGTATGGTGAGGAGAGGGTCCTTGTTTTAAATCAACTTTATGAAGTATAATTTACATCTAATAAAATTTACCAAGAGTAGTGTACAATGAATGAGTTTTGACAAAATGATTCAGTTGTGTGACCAGTTTTTGTGCTATAGACCACTGAGTGTTGGCTTTAAGCCAGATACCCCTCCCTGCTCTATATTCCCTCAAGCAAATGGCGGAAACACTCACAGCATCTGTTTTCTTACCTAGGAGATGAGGGTGACCAACCTTCCTTATATTCAGGGTTGTTTTGACATTTGAGTGAAATATAATATGAAATATAACTTGACCAAGCATCCTGCCTAGCATATAACTATTCTCAGGAAATTGTAGTTAGTATTACCCACAAATTAAATGAGGTGAAGCATATAAAGATCAGAGTAACTGATTATTATGAGTTTACCTGGTTGTCTAGCTTCTTTTTCTGCTTCTTCTTGTTTATGTTCTTATTTCCTTATTTTTCTTGGAATCACAAAGAAGCTATGTCCCCTCTGTGCTCTACGCCCATCTCCTTTGGCCCTTTCACTCTTGAGAAATGGCCACAGCCCTGGCCAGTTGGGCTCAGAGGTTAGAGCATCGGCCTGCGGTCCAGAGAAGCCCAGGTTCGGTTCCCGCTAAGGGCACGTACCTTGGTTGTAGTTTGTCCCCGGCCCTGGTTGGGTCGTGCGGGAGGCGGCCACTTGATGTGTCCCTTTCACGTTGATGTTTCTCTCTCTCTCTCTCCCTCCCTCCCACTCTATCTGAACAAAAAATGGAAAAATGTCCTCGAGTGAGGATAAAAAAAAAAAGTAAAAGAAATGGCCACAGTGCGTTCTATAAGGGTTTAGATCCATCTAGTTTTCTGAAGAACTACAAACTGGTCTTTCTCTGATCTGATTCAAGGAAAGAGAGGGAAACAGCTTGCTTTAAAGAGGGCTGCTGTGTTCTATTTGAAAATGGAATTAAATTTTATGCTGGTAACTCGTGTTTCCTCCCTTTCCCACCAAAAATGGCCTGCTGAAATAAAGGTTAAAAGTATTTCACTTATCGCCCTGGCCGGTTTGGCTCAGTGGTTAGAGCGTTGGCCTGTGGTCCGGAGAGACCGGGGTTCGGTTCCCGCTAAGGGCACGTACCTCGGTTGCAGTTTGTCCCCGACCCTGGTTGGTTGTGCGGGTGGCAGCCACTCGATGTGTCCCTTTCACATCGATGTTTCTCTCTCTCTCTGTTCGTCTCTCTCCCTCCCACTCTACCTGAACAAAAAATGGAAAAATGTCCTCGGGTGAGGATTTAAAAAAAAAAAAAAGTATTTCACTTATCAATTTTAATTGATTAGATTCCTAGTTGAGATCAGGTAACTGAACCTTTTTGGGTAGCTGGCCATTAAGAAAGTAATGGCTGCCTGGCCAGTGTGGCTTAGTGGTTGAGCATCGACTCATGCACCAAGAGGTCACCAGTCAGGGCACATGTCCAGGTTGTGGGACAAATCCTCAGTGAGGGGCATGCAGGAAGCGGCCAGTCAATGTTCTTTCTCTCCTTCTCCCTTCCTTTCTCTCTACAAATCAATAAAAAAGAAAAAGAAAGTAATGGCTGTCTTTCTTTACCCAGCCTGATTGCAAGTTATGTCTTTGCTAAAGAGAATACCATCCAGAAAGTATTGGGAATTATGGATTTTACAAGTACATGGTACTTGAATAAGATCTTCATGTGTTGTTGACCATGTGTGTGATTGTTTTTAAATGTTGGAGCTTCTCACCTTCCATTGGGGAAAAATTAGCATGCTTTACGTTTCACAAAATGTCCTTGCGTATACAAAATGAAGGAAGCATCATGATGTAGGTGAAGGCATTTGTATTTGCTGAATGACTGGAAGCTGGGCACACTTTTTTTATTTATTTATTGTATTTAAAAAAAAATTTTTTTTTATTGATTTTAGAGAGAGAGGAAATGAGAGGGGGAGAGATAGAAACATCGATGAGAGAGAACATCGATTGGCCACCTCCTGCATGCCCCCAACTGGGGATCAGGCCCACAACCTGGGCACGTTCCCTGACCGGGAATCGAACCAGTTACCTCTTGGTGCATGGGTCGATGCTCAACCACTGAGCCACACCAGCCAGGCTGGGCACACTTCTTAAGAGCTTTGTGTTTCGTCTCCCTAACAAAAAATAAAAGGAAGCTGACTCAGAAAGAAATGTTTGGGGTTGGTCAGCTTTTATTTAAGGGGATATGGTCTGACGTGCACAGCAGGAAGAGGTGATTTAGAGTGTGTTTACTAAATTTGTCACACTTTGGTAAGAAACCACAGTAGAAGAGCCATCAGAAGCCATCTCACATGTCAGCTCACCAGCAGCAGGCCTCTAAGCCAGGTATGGCAGGTGAGCTCTGGTGGGGTGACTTCTGACGAGGAGCATCAAAGACACCATCAACCTGTAATCACGCCTCCAGAAGAAAGCAAACTGTGCTTAAAACCAGTTTTGTTTTCACTGGAGAAGAGAGTGGTGGGGCAGAGGTTGCAAGCTGGCAGCTGGGAAGGAGGGAAGGGACGGAGGGAGGGAGGGAAGGAAGGAGGAAAGAAGGATAGAAAGGGGGAGGGGAAGAGACGATAGACTAGATAAAGTAAATTAGATTTTTTTTAGAGAAAACAACATGAATCTCTATATACCCAGTCTTCAGCTTTAATAGTTACTACCCTTTTGCTAAGTCTCATTGTATCCCCCCTTTTCTCTTTTTAAAATATGGCCCTCCAGAGTGTATTAAAGCCAATGGAAGACATCATATTATTGCATCTATAAATACTTCTAACAGATAGGGTCTTTGGTTAATCTTCTTAATTGAATTGGTTGCCACCATTGCAAATTGTGAGCTGCTCTAGCCCCTCTGCTGCTCTGGGTGGAGCCACAGGAGGGGGGAAGGAAGGCAGCCACCAGATGGGGGGACCTGTGCTCTCTTGTGTTCTGCCACCCTGGTCCCACTGACATTTGATTTTGCAGTCTCCGGGTGAAGTAATCAGCTCTGTGACCTTGCTCAGCATCTTCATGCTTGTGAGGCCCAGTGACCTTGCCTTTAAAACAGTTCTAAAAGACCAAGCAAGGACCATTGAAGATCAAATAAGAAAATATATGTAAAGCACATAGCACTGCGCTTGGCACATAGTAGGTGCTCAGTGAATGAGAGCTGGTTGTCATCCCTGTTGCAGCTGCTGAGTAACAAGATGTAACTCGTACTGTGGGCACCAAAAGGTGGGCCTTTTCTGCTTTAACAATGCTTTGAAGAACATATCCTGAAATATTCAAACTTGTACATCACATATATGATGGCACTGTTTTGCGGGGTAAGAAAGGCAGTTCTGGCTGCTTAGGCTGAGATGAAGGGAGCTTGCCCTCCTGTCCAGGTAGGGCACACCTGTACATTTACCAACAAGCCTGTTGATCAACAGACAGTTCCTGGTAGTGCTCTGAGGACAAGCAGGCTTCAAGGAGAATACAGGTTCCTGCCTGGATTGGCTTTGGAGCCTTTTCAAAGGAGTCTTGCCTGTTTCCAAATAACATGGGCAGTCTCAGTATGATGAAGTCCCCCCATTATCCAAACACCCTAAGGAGATACCAGGCAACCAGGCATTCTCAGGAAACTTCTGGGTTCCTTCCCCACCTGATCTATGTGGGCATTTGACCTTTACATAATTGTGGCCATGCCATGTACTGCATGCCCCTGATCTTGTATTCTAATTTTTTAAATTCACTTATGAAATCCATCCATTCATTCAACTACTTTTGGAGTACCTATTGTATGCCAGGCACACTGTTGGGAGCTGGGATGTGATAGTGAGCTAAAGCCAGACTTGGTCTCTGCTCTTATGATGCTTCTGGTTTGAAAGGTGAGAGGGGTAGGGGAGGTAAGGAAATAAATGTAAATGCACTATCGTTGAGATGGTTCTGTAGAGGTCATGAACAAGGGCTTGTGCTAGAGAGTAACTAGGAGAAAAGACCTTGTAACCTGATTAGGGAAGCCCTCTCCGGAGAGGTGCTGTGCAAAGGAGGGACCAAAAGGCACTATGGGAAAAAACAAAAATGAGGCCTGCCAGTTAGAGGGGATGGCAGAGGTGAGGCTGGAAGACAGGAGAGAGCTTGGTGTGTCCCAGGATCCTAAAGGTGGCCGGTGTGGCCGGCAGGTGAAGATCTGGGGGAAGAGGGCCGGAGAGGAACCAGATCTCGATTCCAGCGTAATGGGAAGCCACCAGAGGGTTCCTGCAGGGACATCTATCCTGAAAGTGCACTTCTAGAACTTGGAATTGCCAGGTCAGATGGTCTCAGCAGGGGCCTATGAGCCATACCAAGGGGGCCACGGAGCATGGTGATTATGAGCGTGGGCTTGGGAGCCAGACTGTGCCCAGAATGAAATCCCAGCTTTACCCCCTTGCCACTTGCCAGTGTGTGACCTTCGACCATAACTTAATCTTGATTCTTCAGTTTCCTCATCTGTGAAATGGGAGTTGTTGGGAGGAGCAGATGAGTTAATACATGTGATGTGCCTAGAACAGTGCCTGGCACAATTGTAGGGAAGCCATTTAGGAGGTTGTGCTAGCTTTGCATGGGCTGATGACATTTGGAAAAGAGGAATGGGGACACATTCTAGGGGCAGCATTTTGTGACGAATCCATCATGGATGCGGAAGACTTAGCTTTACTCGGGATTCTAAGCTTGGGAACAATTTGGGCAGCAAGAGGTGGGGGAATGGTGATTCCATAATCTGAGGGCCAGCCCTGGGGAGGAGATGGTTCCAGACAGACGATGACAAGGTTAGTTGGTGGCCAGGTGAGAGGTGCTGGAAGGCAGCTCGGCTGAGATGTCCAGGGAGTGGGTTGGAAGCCTCTTCTCTTTTGCCTCAGAAGCTGTTTTCCATGTTATCTCGTGTATTTCAGAATTGTTATGTTTAGTAACTTGTGTAATATTCCACTCGTGTAAAGTGGTCTCATGTATCCATTCCACAGTTGTTGGCACTTCCACTTCTGCTCTGTTACAACCAGGATGGCTGTTCCTCTAAGGCAGCTTGTCAGAACCCTGGGTCCGGTGGTCTGTGAGAAAGGTCCAACGCTCCAGACAGATGTCCCCAGATAAGCAGGTCTCTGTGCTCTAGATCTGATTCCTCACAGGCTGGACACATTTGCCAGGGGCTGGGGGCCTAGAGAATATCTATCTTAGTAGAGGACAGTGGTTCCCAGACCGTGGGACTTCATAGCCCTGTGAAATGCCCAATTAAAAATAAAACCCTGCCCTGGCCGGTTTGGCTCAGCGGTTAGAGCGTCGGCCTGCGGTCTGGAGAGACCCGGGTTCGGTTCCCGCTAAGGGCATGTACCTCGGTTGCAGTTTGTCCCCGGCCCTGGTTGGTCATGCGGGTGGCAACCACTCAATGTGTCCCTTCACGTCGATGTTTCTCTCTCTCTCTTCCTCTCTCTCCCTCCCGCTCGGGTGAGGATAAAAAAAAATAAAAATAGCCCTGGCCAGTTTGGCTCAGCGGTTAGAGCGTCGGCCTGCGGTCTGGAGAGACCCGGGTTCGGTTCCCGCTAAGGGCACGTACTTCGGTTGCAGTTTGTCCCCGGCCCTGGTTGGTCGTGCGGGTGGCAGCCACTCGATGTGTCCCTTCACGTCGATGTTTCTCTCTCTCCCTTCCTCTCTCTCCCTCCCACTCTATCTGTACAAAAAGTGGAAAAATATCCTCGGGTGAGGATAACAAAAAAATAAAAAATAAATAAAAATAAAAATAAAAATAAAACCCAACAAAGCCTGTAGGGATGGGATTGACAACTTTTTATTTCACCAAGTAGTCATGTTCAGAAAATAGCACTTAGGAACTATCATTTCACAAAAGAAAGGACACTACGAATACCAGATACATAGAAAGGACATCATTTCAGAATGAGGGACAGTCTTGTCAAGAAACAGCAGTGGAACTGTAGGCCCACATACTGTGCTTTAATAGGGTGTCTTTTCAAAAATCTCAAGTGTAGACCAATAACAGGAGCGAAAGCCAATGTCTGTCTTTTCTAGTTCAGTTTCTTTTGAGAGAGGCAAGCACTGATGACAGCATCACACAAACCAAAGTCAGATATTGCTATACTAAGTTCTGTGGGAGCAGGTAACAGAGATTATCCTGCCCAGAGGTCAGAGAGGCTTCTGAGGGTGAGAGACACATCTGAGGGCTGGGTGTGGATGTGGCTGCCAGGAAAGGACTTTGCAAAAGCAAAGGCCCTGGGGCCGATGAGGAGTTGAGGAGGATGAGAAATAGCTGTGTGGCCAGAGGGCAGGGCAGGAGAGAAGTTAAGCAGTGGTGAGATAAGGCTGAGGAGATTGCCCAGTGTGCAGGCCTTGTAGGTGTAGCAAAGATACAAGCATTATCCTAAATACAGTGAGAGGAGTTTTTAACCCGGGTAAATGGTCAGATTTGTACCTCAGATTGCCCCTCTGGCCTCAGTGTGAAGAGTAGATTTATGGTGTTGAGGGGAGGGGATAGTTACAGCAGGGAGCTCCTTGGGAGGCCAAGCATGCAAGACTTCTTGCAGAAGTATCCAAAAGGTGGTGCCCATGTGTTTCCCACACACCCTGGTTCACCACAGTGAATTGCCCTCGAGCACTGCTGTGTTCTGCTCTGTGGCCTGGATGCAGACACTTTATTGCAAGGAGGCCCATTCTGTTTGATCTAGCTTTTCCCTGGAACCCAAGCCATCGTGCCTTTGAAGCTAATTATTAACAATAGTAACACTATTTCAGTTGTTCTTTGTTGGCAAGGCAGGCTGCTGTGGACCTTCCATCTGCTTTCCTTCTGGCTGTTTCTAGCCTGGGACCTGCCTCTTCAAAAAGGGGCTGAGGGTATGGTGGAACCTTGGGTCCCAGAAAAATACAGATTTAAGAGAGGACAGATCTGGCATCTGGATCCCAGCTCTGCCTCTTCCTCGCTGTGTGACCTTGGACAAATTGATTCTCCTCTCTGAGCCTCAGTTCCCTCATCAACAAAATGGGAGCAGTAATACCCACCTTTGCAGGATTATTGTAAGGCAGAACAGTAAGGTGTGTATAGAGCTTGCAGACTGCTGGCCCTCAGGCAGAGAGGCCCACAGATCAAATTTTATATTAGTAGTTGCCAACATTTTAAAATCAGAATGCTTTATTTTACAAACCCAGGTGTCCATCACTTTGAAAATTGGACAGTCTATCCCCATGGAGCCTCCATCCCCACAGGCAGCAGTCGGCATGCACCCTTCTCACCATCTGACCCGACAGTCTATCCCCATGGAGCCTCCACCCCCACAGGCAGCAGTCGGCATGCACCCTTCTCACCATCTCACCCGACAGTCTATCCCCATGGAGCCTCCATCCCCACAGGCAGCAGTCGGCATGCACCCTTCTCACCATCTCACCCGACAGTCTATCCCCATGGAGCCTCCACCCCCACAGGCAGCAGTCGGCATGCACCCTTCTCACCATCTCACCCGACAGTCTATCCCCATGGAGCCTCCACCCCCACAGGCAGCAGTCGGCATGCACCCTTCTCACCATCTCACTGTTTCCAGGACCCAGCTGCCTGCTCAGTGTCTCACACTAGCCATGAGCAAGCACAGTGGAACTTGATCCCCACAAACCTCCTCGCACAGCCTTTCTATCTATCAGTTGGTGGAGTTCCATCCTGGTGGCAAAATATTGAGACTCATACTTGACTCCCTTCTTTCTCTCAAACTGGATTTCCAGTTGGTCAGCATACCTGTTCGGCTCTTCCCTCCAGGTATATCCAGGTTCTGACCATCTCTTCCAACCCCACCCCTGAACATCTGTTTTTGCTACCATCATCTTTTACCTGGATTGTTAGAATAGCCTCATAGCCAGTCACTTGCTTCTGCCTTATCCCCTATAGTTCATTCTTGACACAGTATCCAATGTCATCCTCTTAAAATATGTCAGATCATGTCCTCCCTGTACTCAAAGTGGCCTCCAATTCATTATGACTAAAACCAGAGACCTTTATGACAATTACGAGGCTGAGCCTCACCTGGCCTTCTCTGCTTCCTCGCTGTTCTTCCAACACATCAGGTATGTTCCCGCCTCAGGGTCTTTGCTATGCTTGTGCCCACCTGCAAACTGGTCCTTCTGCAGAACAAGTGCAGCTGTGGACTCTTAGTAGGTTCACAGAAGCCCCCATGTGGCAACCATACTCCAAAGTCTCCATCTGTGTTTGAATTCTGGACCAAGTTTCTTTTCTTTATTATTCTTGTGTCTGTTGATGACTGTGAATGTGAATGTCATGAATGACCCTGCAGTGTTCTCCCATTTTCCTAGTTCCTGTCACTCTTTGTGCTTTGTCCCAGTGCCCTTGCAGGCGGGAGCTTTTAGGCCAGGTGGAAGTCCCTGGCTATATTCATCTAAGTGCCTAGAGATTTGTTTCCAGCAAGAGTGTTATGAAGCTCCCCAAGCAAGTTATGTGGTTTGATTGTAAGTCCCTGAAAATGTGAGCTCATTGATTTTCTTCTCTTGCAAGACCAGTGATAGTTTTGTGGTCCTGTCTGACAGTTCTGGACAGTTCTCTATGTTGCCTTATTTTGCTGATGTTCCAGTCATTGTCACATGCCTCATTCTGGCGAAAATGAGAAAATAGCATATAAATAATGAAGACCGTGAAAGGCAAATCCATTCTGTGAACCTACTAAGAGTCCACAGCTGCACTTGTTCTGCAGAAGGACCAGTTTGAAGGTGGGACATTCTAGAAGATAGCTGACTGGAAGTTTTTATAAAGGTGAATGTCATGGAAAACCAAAAATGTAGGGGGAGAGGGCTGGCGTACTGTCCTAGGTGATGGAAATGAAGAGACACGACACCTGTCAGCTTGGATTGGATCTTGGATTGGGGTCGTGGCTTTAAAGGATGTATTTTTGTAAAATTGGGGAAATTTTGCATATAGTTGTGATTAGATAATAAGATTAAGGTTGGTATTGAGTTTATTGGGCGTGATAATATGTGGTTTGGTGAGATATGTCATTATTCCTGGAAAGTGCGGGCTGAAGTGTTTAGGGATGAAGTGTCATGCTGCCTGCAACTCTGGAATGATTTACAAAGTAAAAGTGTATTAGTGTGTGTGTATAGTGAGAGGAAGCAAATGCAGCTCATTGTTAACAGTTGATGGATCCTGGTGAAGGGCATATGTGTGTTTATTGTGCGATTCTTTAAACTTTCGTGGACGCTTGAAAGTTTTCAAAATAGAAGTGAACAGAAGTAGCAAGAGGGAAATCAGCGTTTGAAAATCAACATTTAAAAAAATCCAACATTTAATTAATGAGGAATGTAATGTTTTAAGAACCAAGGGCCTGGATTCAGAAAACCCTGGGTTTGAATCCCAGCTATTTGCCCTTGAGCAAACTAATTAACCTCTCTGAGCGTTTCTTCCTCAGCTGTAAAAGGGGGGTGATTGTGCCTGCTTCAGGACTATTCTGTAGATTAAAAGAGAGAATCCATCAAAAATGTTCAGCAGCATGGGGGACAATCTGCCACAGTGTCAGCAACAACAAAAATAAATAAAAAAGAAAGTTGCAAAAATAAATAAACAAGATTAATATTTTTATAGAAGCTCAGCAGCGTGCTCCAGGTGCAGAAGCCATCCTGGTGAAACAGTCATCAGCATTCACCATCTGGACTATGCGTCTGCCGTTGAACTCTTTTCAAAGGTTCTCTGTGGGAGTTTTGACAAAGCCAAGCCTCGTGTTCTGTCCATAGGATGAAAAGTGGAGGAGGTCACACAGGCTTATTAATTAGATAAGTTTCTTGGAAAGATAACTTTTAGGAAGATGGGTGCCGGCTGACTAGAGAACTGAAACCTGCAGGGGAGGCTTGATGCAGACCCACTTGGCTCCTTGGGAGCAGCTTAGCTCAAGTGTTCAAGCATGGAGCCCCTGAGAAGTGGTTTGTGTAGTGCTGACGCCAAAGTAGACCAATGTAGTTAATGTGAAATCCTAGAGGCGAGAATGGACATGGTATTTCAAGTCTGCTATCCAGGTGAGTGTGGTTTTGTGGTTCTTCGGCCTGCACTTCCCGCTGTGTTTTGTCCTTAAAAGGAGTGCAGTCTACACGGGGTGTCCTCACATGTAGATGTGTGGCAGAGTACCCAGTGGGCATTCCCACCATCACCTGACCTGCCAACTTGGAACCACTCCTGACCCCTCAGCAGTTAGAGCCAGGAAGTCACCAGCCTTCTGTGTAGCTCTGCCCCTTCCCCACCCCAGGCTCTCTGTGCCCAATGTCTCCCATGTGGCATCCCAGCCCATGAGCTTGCCCCACTGGTCCATCCACCCTGCTGCCCATGTCTAAAAGACACAGCTAGCTCACCATCACTTCCCTGCTGTAAACTTTCATAGCTGCTTGGCACAGCTGCTGGACCTAGCCTTATCCCTCCACTCCTGCCTTCTGTTCTTACTATATTTGAGCCCACCTGGCTGTGATGCTGCCTGCAGGCTCCTGGACACAGCCTGCCTGTCACTTCCCACCTGTGACCCTTTGCCCAGGCTGTCCCCTTTGTCTGTTTTGCCCTCCTGGACCTCATTCCCAACCTTCTTCCTCCTCACTGCAGAATTAGGTAGCCCTCCTCCTCCTCTGCTCTCCCCAAGCCCACCTCACACATGCACTAACCACTTTGTTTTCTGTCCCTAGTGCCAGGCACAGGGCACAGGGCCTGGCACAAAGTGTGCACTCAAAGAGCGCTTGTTGGATTGAACTGATGAAAGTTTTACCAGTCACTGTATTCATAAAGATGTAAGGCACTTTCGTTAACACAAAAATGATGTTTCTGAATGTTGTTGAGCAATTTGGAGTGATCAGATTTGCAGTAAAAGAGTGATGTTTGGCCCTGGCCAGTTTGGCTCAGCAGTTAGAGCGTCGGCCTGCGGTCCAGAGAGACCCAGGTTCGGCTCCCACTAAGGGCACGTACCTCGGTTGCAGTTTGTCCCTGACCCTGGTTGGTCGTGCAGGTGGCAGCCACTCGATGTGTCCCTTTCACGTCTGTGTTTTTCTCTCTTTCCCTCCCACACTATCTGAACAAAAACTGGAAAAGTGTCCTCATTTGAGGGGGAAAAAAAAAGAATGATGTTTGTTCCTCATTCCCATACATTGGAGTAAGCAGGTTCCCAGTGCAGACTTTCCCCTACCAGTGGAGTACGCCAAGACTCAAACCCACCTGGGTGTTTTCTAAAAACATCCATTGCCTCATTTCAACAGTTGAGCTATTCCAAATCATTTTACCTAAGGGCTAAAATGCTTCTTTTTCCCCCTGCCTATCTTTGAAACTAGGACCTGAACTAGACTGAGCAGAAAAAAATCATGTTTGAATTAAACCACCAATTCGCTAAGGGAACGGAAAACATGGAATTAACAGCGTCTTCCCCTTCTCTGTGATTAGGCTCCTTCTCCGTGTGCTTGATGAATAATATTTCTGGCCCCTTTTCAGAAATGAAGTAGAAATATGGAGAAATGAAATTTGTATCTTATAAAGTGACTGGAAATGTGATTATAATACAGCTGTCAGTTTTGTTCAAGTGGAAAATTTTTAAGTAAATCCAATTGCAGCATTATTTGGTTCTTTTAAAGCAGGGTAATGTAGCTGTTTCCTGCGTATTGATTATTTGATTGGTACCTGTCTGTTGAACCTATTTTTTTTCTCAGTAGCGCTCATTGATGTGGTTTAATGTATATTCCTGTAATCTTTCCCTGTTTTATAAACTTACAATCATAATTGAGCTGCATTAGAGAGACATGTTCTGCTGAAATCACAAGGTCACCTAATGGCTGTGCCCTCTTGTTGGTTATATATTGAAGCAGTCTAGGACAGTTCTTCTGAAAAAGATAGAAGTCATTATTTTTTTTCCTCTACAAAGCAGAATTTCTAGATTCCATTCTATGCACTGGGGAAATGAGGCATTTGAGTAGTAAAGACTGGGTTTTGAGTTTTTTCCTTTGTGGATTATTAAAATAACAGCTTCTGCTTGAAGGTACCCTACAATTTAAGTATTTTTTCCAAATCCCAGTTCCTCTCACGCATTTGAAAATGGGACCACAGCTTTGATTTCTCCGATAGGAGGGGACGTGGTGGCTTAGATTTGCTCAAGGAGCAACATCTTCTGAGGCACATCACAGCCCTTTGGAAGTGGGTGGATTCTGGATCCGCTTCATCTCAGGCCAGGGAAGCAGACAGGGCTCCTTTGGGTGGTGGGGTCCTGCCATGGCACTCAGGCTTTGTAACCTTGGTGTGTCCCCCTAACCTCACACATCTCTCTCCGTGCCTCATAGGGCTATCGGGAGGTAGCTGCCTGGTGTGCTGAGCACAGTGCCCCACATGATGAGATGGCCCAGCCAGCAAAGGCCAACAGAGAAGTATCTCAAAAGATGGGCTTCTCCAGCCACGAAACGAAAATTCCATCTTTCTAGTCACTCAAGCCAGAAGCCTAGGCGTGTACTATCTTCTGTCTCTTTCTCTCATTTCTACAGCACAGCTGAATGCAAATGCTGCCAGTCCAGGCATTAGGTAGATCCAGCCACCCCTGCTCCCCACCTTCGGCACCTCCACCCTGCTTCTGACTTTAGAAACCACCTTCTGCCTAGGGTGCCAGCTTCCTCCACTGCCCTTTCTCCACCAGCAGCCCATGGCAGTGTTTTAAATTGGCTGTCAGAACCCTCCAGAGACCCTGGTTGCCCATCTCAGGGTCAGCTCCAAGTCTCCTGCCTGTGATCTGCAGGGCCTGCATAATGAGTACCCCCATCACCACCATGCTACTCCAGCCAGGAGACACGGGAGATTCCCACCTGGACTGCCGGCTTCAGAGTGGCTCCTGAGCCCTGCTGCTTCACAGAGCTGCTGAAACCAGCCTCCCTAACCACATCTGGCTGGCTGGGGCGGGCCGTGAGCTGCCACAGGAAACAGGGATTCATGGGGGAAACGGGGTTGAGGGTTAATGTTGAGTTTCAAGACATCCCTCGCTCCAACCCACTCGAGGCTGTCTGGGTCTCTGCCTACACAGGGCTCCTCACCCCAAAGCCAACAGTTTCCCGCCCACCTCCACCAGCCTACCCAGCCACCAGGGACAACAGGACTGCTCTGGCCTCAGAAGGGGAGGATTAGCTTCTGGCCCTGATAGCTCATCAACCATAGAACACCCCAAACAAATCTCTGGGGAGACTGAAGCAGCAATAGACAGCGTGACCTTTACCAAAGGTCCATGACAGGAACAGATCATCTGACTTGTACGGTCCCCTCCCCCACCCCAGGATGCCAGTGTCACTTTCCCTGGCACGTGTCCTGCTAGCAGGCCCACCCTACTTGCAGCCAGCCCTTACCAGCAGCCCACCCCAGGCCCCACTAGGAAAAACAGGAATGGGGAAAGGGACCAGCGCCTCCCTCTCTCCCTCTCTTAGGAGGGAGATGTTTCATTCAGGTTAATGTTGTCACCCAGAATCCTAAGTAAGGGTCAAAGTGGAGGTGTAAGAAGCACCTGGAATAACATGGAATGACCACTGAATCTCTGAGTTAGGAGAATGTTCTGATTTAAGACTCCAGGACTCCTGTAACAAGGATGCCATATTCCCAGGGACCAGCATACTGTGGGGTGCAATTGGCGGTCTGGACTGCTTTTTCAAATGAATGTCAAATGTTGTTTGCTCTGCTGAGCTTTTAAGAAATGTACAGACTACTAATCTTGAGACATTTAAAAGCTTAAATTGTCATTTCACTTTGACCTGCCTGAAAGTAGAAGTGAAAATTTGTTTGCCGTGCTGCCCTGGTGTGTGGCCACACATCAGAGGAACTGCTCTCGGGGCAGCTAGCTTGCCCCTAGCTCTGTAGGACAAGGCAGGGCCCGGGCAGTAGGTGGGTGGTGAGAAGGCTGGCGGCCTGGCTGTTTCTAGCCTGGGCTCGCTGTGTCAGAAGGGAGAGACAGTGGAGATCTTCAACCCGAGTTGTGGTTTAAAATCCCTTTTTGCATCATTCGGAAACTGTCAATGCCCAGGCCCCACTCCGGAAGGCTCTGTGCACTTGTTCAGGGGATGGTTCCCTGGCATCTCTATTTTAAAATGCTCCCTAGACGAGTCCATTGTGCAATCAGTGTTGAGAATCACTGGGTTAAACAGAATGGGGAATGTTCTAGAACTGAGCACTTAGTCTCTGCTTTGCTGCTCTCCATGAACTCCAGTTGCTTCTCGGAGCTCTCCTTGTCCACCTCCTTGTCAATCGGATGTTGTCAGGGAGGCTGGCTTTGCTGGCATGATATGGTGGTCACATTTCTCTCTAGGTTCTGATGTCCCCTCCCAAGGTGAAAACCTCATGTCGTCCAAATCACTCTTACAAATCCCTTGGAAAGGTAATGTGTGACCTTTCTCAAGGCATCTGACAAAGCCGTCTTCACTGCAGGGCTGAACTAGACCAGTCCTTGAGCACCAGCAGAGGGGAGGCCACATTGAATGAGAGCAGGTATCTTTACCTGGGAGAATCCCACTGGGCACTGGGAGAGGCGCTCAGGAGAGAGGCAGGAGGGGCCCACAGGGAGGCACAGCGTTCCACCTGCCCCTCAGGCTCACTCCAGCTCACTCCGTCAGT
The DNA here is from genome assembly GCF_014108415.1 of Molossus molossus. Lineage (NCBI taxonomy): Eukaryota > Metazoa > Chordata > Mammalia > Chiroptera > Molossidae > Molossus > Molossus molossus. Next base: position 111,687,133 of record NW_023425366.1, on the reverse strand, counting down.
GGGGTGGCAGCCAGAGCAACCTATAGTATTTAAGCTGTATGTTCCTTTCCCCTCTCCCTTCGGAAATGTGCACGGTTGAGTTTAAGTTAACTGCGTGTAGCACACCTTCATCTTAGTTGAAAACAAATCACTTTAGCCTGGCCGGTGTGGCTCAGTGGATTGATCGTCGTCCCATGGACTGAGAGGTTCCGGTTCGATTCCAGTCAGGGCACATGTCATGGCAAATGCCTGGTCCCCAGTAGGGGGTGTGCAGGAGACAGCCAATGGATGTTTTTCTCTCACTTCAATGGTTCTGTCTCTCTCCCTTCCTCTCTAAAAAAATCAATGAAAACATATTTAAGAAAAAGAAAAATCACTTTACCTGTCAAGCCTAGGAGCACCTTACCTTGTTGGAGAGAAGGGCCTGGATGAAGGGCTGGGCCTCCTGAACACCCCTCTCCCAGCCACCAACCCAGTCCTGAATCCCCTACTCCCACCCCCAGCTACACATGTGCTCAGGCAGTCACTGCTTGGCCTTGTTTATGATTGACCTGGGCTGGTGAGAGGGACCCTTGCAGAGCTGGCAGTCTCGGCACTAAAACCCTAGCCTGTCCCTGACTCTCTGGTTGTTCTGAACCAGCACCTGTCCTGAAAACAGCCTGCTCTGCTTCAGGCAGTTGTAAAAATGCCTTGGAGCAGACAGGCAGACCAGGAGGTTATAAGTCATTTGCCTATAATTAAGAGCTAAAAGTTCTCATCCCATCTTCCCCTCTTTCCTCCCTTGGTCTCGTGGGGTCACCATTTTTATACCAGGTTCAACATGCATTAGACCTTTCATCTCCCTTCCAAATCCTTCTGCTAAAATGTCCCATGCAACTTCCTGGTTTTCATCTTGGCACATCCAAGTTATCTTTTGCATTCATCTGTTTTTATCACCCATACCCAGGCCTTTGAGTTGTATAATATGCTTTGCGTTTTTCTAAATGCAATTGGGGTTTTCCAGCGCTGTGCAAAGTCAGGAAATATGCATGTCATTTAAATGACTCCAGTTAACCTTTAGCCTTTAACTGGTTGCTCATAAAACTTGACTCTCTCCCAGTGATACCGGGTTGGTTGCATTCTCCATAGCAGCAGAATTGATGAAGATCTGCAACTTTCTTTTGTTCCATGCTGGGCCTCCTTTCCTCTGTGGCCTCCAGCTCGACGAGCCCTGCAGTATATTCTAGTAGAGGAACCTGGAGGTGGAAATGTGAGTCCCAAAGAGTGTCTAGGGAAATTTTAGGCTAGGTTTATGCATCCTTGTTGCCACTCCCTGGCTCTGGCCCCAGCTGCTTCCCTTCTGGTTTTGTGTCCTCTGATGGATCACACAATCATGATAGTAGATACCGTCTTTTGATCCATTTCCTCAGGCCAGCCAGTGTTGTAAGCATTTTACTGAGGTAACTCATTTTACCCTCTCAACCTGGCCAAGTAGGTCCTTTTATTATCCCCACTTTACAGATGAAGAAGCCAAAGCACAGAGGTCAAATAACCTGCCCAAAGTCACACTGCCAGGAAGTGCAGGAGCCAGGACACAAATGCAAGATTCAGATGCAGAACTTGTACACTTCACTCTGGGCTAGGACACCTCTGTCCATTCAGTCACCCACTAACATGTCCTACTGTCCCATCTATTATTTACTGAGTGGTGGTCACTATGCTAGGTGCCGGACAGCCCATCCCTTCAGGCTTTGGCATCTTGGTAGGAGTCACATCAGCAGATGCACATAGGTGCTTGGATGGAAACTGGAGAGTGCAGCAGGCGAACACAGAGTGGTTGGGCCTTTGCAGGTAAACAGATAAAAATTGCTGCTGAGAGCCCCGGCTGTTGAGCCCCAGCTATTGTTCTAAGTGGGTGTTCAACAGGCAGACAAGCTGGGCAAGAATGTTCCAGGCAGGGGGCATCCTAAGTGAAGTCCCAAAGTTGTGTGAGCTGACCCTGGTCAGTACCCTGTGTCTAGAACATCAGGTGTGTCATTTCCCATTGCTGCTGTAACAAATTTCTATAAACATAGTGACTTAAAACAACACACACTTACTATCTCATAGCTCCATAGGTCAGAAATCTAGCATGGGTCTCAATGGGCTAACATCGAGATGTTGGCAGGCCTGCTGTTCTTTCTGGAAGCTCTAAGGAAGAATTCATAGGCTAGATTTATGCAGGCTTTTCCAGTTTCTAGAAGCTGCCTGCATCCTTTGGCTCATGCTTCTGCTTCCATCATGAAAACCAGCAGTGGTGTGTTGAACCATTCTCATATCATCACTCCGACCTCTTCTCCTTCCCTCTTCCACTTTCAAGGCCCCCTTCTGATTAGATTGCACTCACCCAGATAATTCAGGATCCTCTCCCCATCCCAGGGTTTTTAATTTAATCACCTTAATTTAATTTAATTGGGAAATGCCTTTTGTAAAGTAGCATTTTCATAAGTTCCAGGGATTAGAGCATGGGCGTATTTGAAGGCCATTGTTCTACCTGCCATAGGTGGAGTGTGGAATCTGGCAACAGGTGGAGATAGAAAGGTGAGCCGAGGCTCCACGTGACTTTCTACAGTTAAGGAGTCCCCAAGAACCAGTGGCAGATGCACAGGCTAGGGCATTGACCCCTCAGATGTTCTTGGGTGATGTGACTGGGCCCCACCCCCAGCCATATCCTTGGCAGATCCTTCCAACTTTTCACCCCATGCAGGGCTGAGGTCAGCCCAGCAGGGTTCCGCTTTGGTGATACAGTTTGAGACTCTTTCCCCCTGCCTCCTTCCTTCCTGCCACCATCCCCAGGGTGTCCCTGGTATCTGCCCACTGACGTTTACCAAGTTGCCTTCCCCAGTTTCAGACACCCAGTCACTTCCTGCCTGTCTTGCCAGTCTTCTCCATCCTTCCGCTAGGTTCCTGCCATAGGCTTTTCCTGTGATTGGTGCTCTCCCAGGCAGCTTAGGCTCACTTCTCCCCGAAACTCACCTTTTTGCCCAAAAAGGCTCAAATGTCACCCTTCTTGGTATTCTGACCACCTCCCACACAGACACACACACACACAAGGCGTCACCCCCTTGGGTCCTCAAATCCTCAAACCACAGAGGCCCTTCTTGTTTCTTCTCATACATCAGTAGTCTAGGACAGTGGTACTGAGAATGGGGGTGCTCTCCAACCAATTTTAATCAGGAGGAATTTTCACCAAAAGCCCCAGATTGGGACCATTCTCCAGGAAAGAATTAGAGAATTCAGGTCATTAAATGGTATATTGCAGAACGTTAGCCCTTGACTAAAGTGTTTGGATTTAAAAATGAAATAAATGTTTTTGGTTTTGTGGGATTTTTGCTTGTTTGTTTGTTTGTTTGTTTTTAAGAAATGAGAACATTGTTGACCATGATGGAAAAACATTCTGATTCAGGCGTTAAGTATATGTATGAGAATTGAGGTTCTGCAAATTCCTTCCTGGATTTTGACAGCTCTTGCTAAAAAACAAACCTGTGATAATCTTACGTATAATGTGCGTGTGGGGGTGTACATGTGTGTTTATGTGTATGTACACAGGCACATGTGTGTATGCAGTGGGAGGCATAGTAACTTGCTTTGTGGAAATCCGAATTCACTTATTTACAGTTACCCCTTTGGGCCTGGGGCCCTGGGCTCACGAGCGGTGCCCCTTCCCCATCTGGACCACCCTTCGCCAAGACCCAGTCCAGTCGTTCACTTCTCTTCCTGCTATGAAGAAAGTGTTTCTCTTGAAAGCAAGTGACAGCCCTACCCCACTCCCCAAATGATAGAGTGACACCAAAGACAGGAACTCATTTGGGTGAAAACTTGGGGGTTAAAAGTGAGAGTTGACAAGGTTTAAGTCCTGATGGGTTTACTGCTGAACTGGGAACTAGTAATGTGCCTAGGTGGCCGAAGGGGCTCACTCTGCTTTGCTTCAGCAGCCATTTACTGAGGCCCTACTGTGTGCCCAGGTCGGGCAGGGCACTGGAAATAAAGATAAGGGGTCTCTGATCTCTTGTGTCTCTCTTTTCAACCTTCTCCTCCTGAAAAGAAAGAGGCTCATTTACAGCTGGGTCCAGGATAGCAGATCCCTCCCGCCTTGGATATACATTTTTTAAACTTCCATATTTGGTGAGTCTGTATCCTGCTTTGTTGTTTGGTTCTGTATGACTGTGAGACTATATTTAGCTCCAAAAAATGTAGGAGGTAGAGAACCAACTGCACATCAACAGCTTCTCTGCCCAGTGAGGGAGACGGTGGGATTTCCCCATCGGGGTCCAAGGTTGCAGCTTCTCCAACTCCTGCAAAACAATGACTCTTGGAGAACCTAGGCAAAGGCTTTGAGAAATCCTGCCGACCCAAAGCCACTGAGCAGGTGGGGGTAGTAGGAATGGCCCCTCATTGGCAGTTCATTGTCACCAGGCGCTATCTGAGGATTTACATGTAGGAGCCCTCATACCTGGCACTTGGCCCCAGGTCCATTCAGCTCCAGCACCCCCACTCTCATCCACCAAACCCCACCGTGTCCAAGTCCATCCTAGCAGAGCCCAGCTGTTTTGACCCTGAAGCCTGATTCTTCAGCATATGTAAGAACATCTCCAGTTTCCCCAGCACTGGTTTTGGTTGAAGGTGGGGCTAGGAACCCAGGAGAAACACACTGCCCTGAACCCCAGTTTTCTCTCCTGACCTGGGAGCCCACTCCTCCTGCCTGTGGAGCTGCTCTGTCAGCTGGAGGGGCCTGGCAGGCTGTCTTCAAGGACTTGTCCCAAAGTTTGTTTGACGGAGGGAGGAGGGGATGGCTCTGATCTGCTGTTTCATGGGTTCAGTCTGCCAGGGATGGAAGCCAGCCATGGGCTTGTTCACCTGGACAAAATGGTGGGAGCAGGGGTCACATCCAAGTTCAGCTCTTCCTGGCTGGTTTCTCTGTTCACCAGCAGATTCAACACCCAAGCCCCATGGGGCCACCAGGGCCTGTGCAGTCTGACCCTCAGCCCACTCGCCAGCCACATTGCTCATCTGGGACCCAGCCACACCACCTCTTTTAGTTCTCTGACCTGCTGTGCATGCTCCCTTCTGCTTCTGACCCTTGCACGGGCCAGTCCCTCTGCCTGGGACACTCTCTCCTGCCACCATGGTCCCTTTTGCTTGGCTAACTCCCTGACATCCTTCAAATCTCTCCAGATGGCTCACTTCCCAGCAAAACATTTTCTGACTGCCAGGTCTCTCTCTTTTCACAACATTGGCCACCGTTTGTAATTTTCTATTTTTGTGCTGTTATTTGATTCATGTGGGCACCAAGCTGCTTAGGGGCAGAAACCCTGACTCTTTCGCTCAGAGTTGAATCCTGGTGCTGACAGCGCAGTAGGTACACGGTGAAGATTGCCGGATGTGAATGAATGGAAATAAGAAAGTGGCTTAGGAACTGAGCCCATAAATGAGGACATTGGCCTTATTTTCAAAAACCAGACCGCGATTCCAAGGTTCCCTGGGCTTACTTGTAAACCTCGCTGTTTTAAAAAAACTGACATTCGTCCTCACTTGGGGTTAGTCTCTCTTCTCACTGGGAAGTTGGAATGAGATCAAGACTGGATCTGAGGGCCCAGTGTTAGTCTTCTGAACTTGCCCGGCTGTGTTGAGTCATCGCCATGGTGGAGGGAGGCAGTCTGAAACTCGAAAGGTCAATCAATACGTCAAAATATGTAGTAAATCATACTGCCCCTACAGGGGCTCCTTCCAGTTCCTTGAAATGCCTCTCCCTGTGTAGCTCCCCTGAAGACACTACTTAGGAAGCAGCCGCCCAGGCACGGGTGGTGATTACCTCGAGGAAAATTAATACCGTGCCATCAATTCTGGAGGCAGAGAGGGCCCCCAGCCAGATGGCTGTGCATTGGCTGGAATAACTCACAGCCCTGGCCTGCAGATAAATCAGCGGGTCTTCCTCGGAGAGCCAGCAGTGCCTTTGTCATGGGTGGGGGCAGGGAGCCAACCCCAGAGCTCCTCTTCCCCAGGGTCTGTCTTGGTCTGAGGGGTTGAAAGGCACCTCTCCAACACCTGTTCTCAGCCAGGCCAAGCTCTGAACTGGTTCGTGGACCGGATGCGATGCTCACATCCTTGTCCCCAGTAGCATGATGGGAAGGGGCTTTCAGCCTGGCTGTCAGAACGAGATGTGACAGACCCATTTTCACACTGCAAGCCTTAATTGGATGGTCAGAGGGCACATCTGTGGCTTATAAAAAACAAATGGCCCGACAATTTTCATGAAGGAGAGAAAACTCGCCTCAGACTGAGTCCCCAGGAACGGAAATGTTGGAGGCAGCCAGCTGACTTGGGCCCTGTCCCGGCTCTGTCACTCACTGTGAGACCTCGGTTGCTCTCTTCATCTTTACAAGTCTCTGTTTCTCCATCTGAAAAATGAGGACAACGAGGCCCAACACAATGTAAGGCTGTAGGGAGGATTTCATGAGAAAACGCATTTAAAACGATTTAACATGGTACCTGTGTGCTATAAGCACTCGCAGTCATTATGGCCCGCTGTGGTCTTGGGTGGCCAGACCCAAGAACAGCCTCGTGTTTGAGTCTTCAGTGGCTTCGCCTCACTATCTGTTCCACCCTAGTCCAGAGTGTCTTTGTTTGTTTGTTTTGGTACGTGCCCCTAATGGGAACCAAACCCGGGACTCTCTGGTCCGCAGGCCGATACTCCAACCACTGAGCCAAACCAGCCAGGGCTAGTCCAGAGTGTCACAGGGGGCATTCTTCAGGTCAGGCCAGGTTCTCTGCAGGATCAGATGAGCCTCCACAACGGAACACAGTGGAGATTTATTTCTTGTTCATTCTGCTTGTCCCACATGGGTCAGCGGAGTGCCCTGCTCCCCATGCCACTCAGGGACTAGTCCGATGGAGATGCCACCGTCCTGTAGCTGCACTGCCAGGCACACACCCACCTCCTCAGCACGAAGGGCAGGGAAGAGGGAGATGTCTGGAAGGACATGCCCCTGCTCTTAAATGCTGCTGCTCAGAAGGGACATGCTTTTTCCTTACCGTCCCCACAGCCTCACCAAGCTGTTGGGAGGGGGGCATGGAGGACAGCATGGTTATTTGTCTCGGCCATGCTGGTAAATACTCATCCTCTGCCTGTCCCCTGGGAATCTTTTAGTTTAGTAGCTAGCATTTGGGGGTCAAGTGTACCCAAGCCCTCCTACACTGAACCAGGAAGAAATCTGAGGAACTAAGAATGAGGTAAGAGCAAAGACTGAAAGGGAAAGGAAAGAAAATGAATTAAGGCCTTGACTGATTTGAAGACAGTAGGCAAATTCTGGGATGGGCTGAGATGAGGCAGGCCCAGTTGGGCTGGGGCGTGTTGCTTTGCAAATGGTCATTTCTCTAAATCATCATTGTTGCTGGCTGACCGTCAGGCACCAGAGGAAGCTCCAGAATTGCCCTTGGTTACCCCAGTGCCCCAAACCACTGCCAGAAAGAGAGGAACTGAGAGAGTGGTAATGCATCACAGCCATCTTGGTTGGCTGCCCTTCAGGGTTTCAGAGCTGCTTTGGACTGAGAGCTAGTAACACAGATAGCACAGCTCAAGCCTGCGTGGCAGAGGAGGCTGGGAAGTGTGGTGGGTATGAGCGTGAGCTTTGGGGGCTGGCTGGTTGGGGCCCAGTCCCCACTCTGCCACTTGGTGGCTGTGTGCCATGAGAAGCGACCTCACCACTCAGGTCCCGTCTCCTTCTTGGTGAAGTAGGGAGAATAATAAATAATGGCTATTCAACGGGATGTCACAGGATGAAATAAGATAATTTATATACAGCACAGAGCCACTGTTGAAAGTGCACGGTTACTGCCATTGTTGTCATTATGCCTGTTCTTGATGAAGATTTCTTATTTCTGGGGTGTGCACACAATCACCAAAGCCAAGGATAAGGCTCCAGTGGGGATTTCTGGACTCACATCCCAGTCTGACGGGAGGATCCAGGGATGTGATGGTTAGCGTGGGCTGGGCCAGTTCCACTCCTTTCTCTGCTCTGAGCAGGACACCAAACCTCATCTGTGGAATGGAGAGCAGAACTGATTCCCTCCTGGGGGCTTTTTATGAGGATCTCGTGAGATCCTCAGTGCTTTGCTGTTCTGAGTACCTGGATAGTACCTCAGGATAACTAAGTTAAAGTTATAGCCGAGATGTGTCATTTCAGATGATGGCAGGAGTTCAGTGGCAGGAGTCGATTCACTTTAGACCACTGCCCAAAAGGGACAGGCAAGACTGCCTGAGTGCCTGGACGCAGCCCCAGCTCTTGCCTTTCTGAAGTTCAGTGTCATTTTTAAAATCAGTGCTACCCTAGCTCTTCCATTCAATTCATTCCACGTCTGCTCAGCAGAGGCAGTTCTGTGGCTGGTTCCAGTACTCGCCATGCAGAGGCATTGGAGTACCACCTTGGGGATGTAGCCATGTCAAAGGGCCAACTGTGCTATCGTTATTTAATAATCTATTCACAAGTTCTACTCAGTCAGGGCCAGGTGGGGTGGGTTAAGCTAGCTCAAATCTATACCCGTGAATCTTGGGATCCGTGAGCTAAGTATATATTTTTCTCACTCATGTGAAGATAAATATAGAATGACTAAAATAAAGGTAACCGTTCACACACATGCTATCTAAAACCATCTCACATCCCCTGTGGTCTACACGTAAGTGTCCTTGTCAGTCACCTCTGGGCCCTCTCTGCCCTCAGAACCCCCTGGTCCTCAGGGCTTCCAGGAAGAAGCAGTCCCTCTCTAGGAGTTGGGCTGTGATTTTCATTCTTCAGCAGTGAGCTGTGAGGCAGTTTGTAAAACCATATTTAATATTTGCCATTATCGTTTTAATTTACAAAATTAACCTAAACTACTTCTTGTTATTTTATGGCCACCTATAGATATTTAATGTGGACAGACTTTTGCCTGATTGAGCATCACTTTAAAAGGCAGGGTTTGAATAATACTAGTAGAATTCAACCCCAGATTCTTTTGGGCCCAGGCAAAAAAGTTCTATTTCTATCTCATCAACATTTCTTCCAGGGAGGCAGGGAACCCATACAAACCAATTATGTATCATAATCACTAGGGATAGGTATTTAAAATGCTGATTTTTTGCCCCACTGCTGTGGGGTGGGGGGACTCACCCAGATCACCAGCCACGTGAGGGTACTGCTTTTATGTGAGGTGTCTGGGAGGGAAGGCCCAGCAGATTTGAGGCAGGAGAGATCCAAGATGCTGGCCAGAGCTCCTGCATGTGCACAGCTGCCCTGGAAGCCACTGTCACATCAGACACTTGTGAGCATGAGCCACAAAAGGCCAGTCCCAGGGCCTTTTGAGCGCTGCAGTCCAGTGACTTCAGGGTTCTTGTCGCCTTAGACCCTATTAGAGCTTTCTATTACCTGGGTGTTCATCCCCAAAGGGGCCCCTGCACCAAGACCCCTTCATCCCTCAGTGGCATACATGGGCCCTACTCTGCACCAGGTGCTCCATGGAGTATGCTCTGTATCAGATGAAAGGAATCTAGAGGAATCTTTCTGCATTTCTGAATCAGGTAACATCTTCATTTTATATCTTTGAGGACTGAGGCTCCCAGAGATCATGTGATCAGCCCAATGGTACATAGCTAGGACCTGGCAGAACCAGCCTCAGAGCCCCGGCTGCTTGGCCCCCAAGGCCCCTTGCTCTTCATGGCCTCGGCCCTCAGCTTCACACAGGTGGAGGCAGACTGCTGTTAACTAAAAAGGTGACATGTTTCCCGTTCAGGTACAGTCGTCCCTTGCCACTTCAAAAACTACAGTAGAGTGAAGCCAAGAAGGTGGAAGCGCGAAGTGGCGAGGGATGGCTGTATATAAATAAAGAATCCTACTTCGCGGAAATTCATTTATCTCAATAGAGTCTGGACCTGATTAACCGCGATAAATGAGGGCCAACTGTACTGATGTTCATGAGTTATTCTCCATGTACCACTTTCACCTGGGAGTAGGTGGAGCTTTGGGGAGGAGGAGGATGGACCTCTGGGTGTTCTCACACCCAAGAGAGCTGCTGGAGAAGGCCCACAGTGACACCCGGCTGGAGGCTGAGGAAGCTCAGTGCTCTTGGCATTTCCGCCCTCCGAGGCACAGCCTGTCCAGAGGGTGCCCGACCCCAGCCAGAGGCTGGGACTGATGGGCTGCAGAAGTCCGTGCTCTGCAAACCTGTTCTTTCCAAAGGGCTTGGAAATTATGCAGAACCAAAACCCTGGCACTGGTTGGAAAATTGAACCCTACTTAATTCTATCTCTGCCCCTCACATTTCCATCCTGGTCCCAGTCAGTTTGGGATCCTGCCATAGAGTCACTAATTTCATGTTTTCTTTTTGCTGTTTAAAGGTCACCAAGTAACATAGAAACACATCCACATTTTAAAAGCTCAGACAATTCAGTGTGTAAAAAGGGAGAATATGCCCTGGCCAGTTTGGCTCAGCGGTTAGAGCGTCGGCCTGTGGTCCGGAGAGACCCGGGTTCGGTTCCCGCTAAGGGCACGTACTTCGGTTGCAGTTTGTCCCTGGCCCTGGTTGGTAGTGTCCCTTCACGTCGATGTTTCTCACTCTCTCTCCCTTCCTCTCTCCCCCTCCCATTCTATCTGTACAAAAAATGGAAAAATATCCTCGGGTGAGGATAAAAAATTATATATATTTAGCCCTGGCCAGTTTGGCTCAGCGGTTAGAGTGTCGGCCTGCGGTCCGGAGAGATCCGGGTTCGGTTCCCGCTAAGGGCACGTACTTCGGTTGCAATTTGTCCCCGGCCCTGGTTGGTCATGCAGGTGGCAGCCACTCGATATGTCCCTTCACATCGATGTTTCTCTCTCTCTCTCCCTTCCTCTCTCTCCCTCCCACTTTATCTGTACAAAAAATGGAAAAATATCCTCAGGTGAGGATAATAAAAAAAAAAAAAGGGAGAATATACCCTTCAACCCTCCCTTTCCCACCCATCCTGCCACCTCCCTCCATGCCTACCAGCCACTCCAGCAGAAACGCCCAACTCGGTCTGGGTGTGTCTCTTGCCAGACTCTGTTCTCCACGCGTGCACACATCTAAGTTTGTACTCACAGACAAGGACTTTATCTTGCTCACCATGTCACCCCTGGCACCGGGCCTGGCACTTAGTAGGTATGTGATAAGTATTTATTGACTGCATGACTATTCGTGTTATTTTTACACAAACGGGACCACATCCGTTTTGGTCTACAACTTGGCTTTTTCAATTAAATGGAAGTGCCCCAAGTACCGTCCTTACATAGCCAGCCCCATCAATGGGCGCTGGACAGCTTCCAGTGGTTCACTCTTCCAAAGAACCCAGGAAAGCTGGACCTCATGAGCAGCTCTGGTGGGAGGGAGGCCTACCTGGGAAATCACTGGATTAGAATTAGGTGTCTTGAGCTCTGGCCAGTTTGGCTCAGCGACTGGAGCATCGGCCTGTGGATCAAGGAGTCCTGGGTTCAGTTCCCGCCAAGGTCACGTACCTCGGTTGCAGTTTGTCCCCAGCCCAGGTTGGGGTTGTGTGGAAGGCAGCCATTCGATGTCTCTCTCTCTCTCTCTCTCCCTCCCTCCCACTCTGTCTGAAGATAAATGGAAAAATATCCTCGGGTGAGGATTAAAAAAAAAAGAATTGGGTGTCTTGATACGTAGGACAGCTATTATCAAATTGTCCTTTACAAAAGCAGCTAGACCCATCAGGCCTCCTGCTGGAAGTGTAGGGAGGAATATCTATTTCCTTACCCCTCACCCTGTTGGCCTTTTTAATTTGTGCCAGTGTGATGGGCACAAGCACCTCTGTCTACTAAGTGTCGTCAGCCTGGTGACGTCAAAGGGGCTGTGGGAATTTGACCTCCCAGACCCCAGATGGCCAGGGTGAGGGACCCAACTTAGGGAACAGTGTTGGTGGGATCAGCAGGGCAGCTTGCTAAGAAGCATCAGAATCTGCTTGCAGCTTGGGTCTGGCACCCCAAGGCACCATCCAAACCAGTCAACCCTGTGTCCTGCCTGTTTTTCCCCATCCTAGTCTTCGCTCATCAGGAAAGACTTCCTGCAGTTGGAATTCTGCCTCCAGGCGTGTTTAGAGGACACACAGCTGTGTTCTTTCAAACCTCCACCATCCTTTACTCTCAGGATATCTGCTTAGACATTCCTAACCCGCTGCTTGGCAGTTGCTTATTTTAAAATAGTACCAGAAATATGCTTGCTTAGTTATTTGGTTCCCTGCCAAATCTCCATCATGTGAAATAGTACATCCCCTGTGTGGTTCTTTAGAAGAACCACAGGAGGGGGACCTGCCTCATATGACTAATCATCAGGTGACTCTTAGGGGCTGGTCAGAAAAGAGACCATGGGGGGCCCGAGCTGGAAATCTTACATAACAGATGTCCTCAGGGAGCTGAGTGGGATGGCGGTGGGCATCAGAAATAGTACCGTGGAGCCTCTGTGTCTCTGCAGTGGACCATTTTATTACTATATCCTTCCAGTAACACCCCTAACCCCCGCCCATCCTGCCCCACCACCATGGAATCGCAGTCCTGTGTCTTAGGAGGCACCCCCGGATTTTGCTTTTAAAGCTCCCAACCCCGTTTCTTAGTAAAGGTCTGAGGTAAGCAGTTTTTCCTCCTATGTTATATCCACCCCAACTCACACCATAGACTGCTTCTATTAAAAGAAACAGGAGATTGACAACTGGTGTAGAGAAAGATACCACTTATTCCAAAGGGTGAAGGGGAAGTTGTGTGTGGCTTTCAGTAAAAGCTCACTGGCCTTCTCAGTGCGAGCCATTCGAAGAAGGTCCGCTCTGTGGGGGTACTGACTCCAGGGTCTGAGAGAGCAGGGCCAGGAGGCAAGAGCTCAGCTTTGGAGGCTGGGATTCTGGCGCAGCCACTGGGGGCTGGCAGAGCTGTGTGACCCAGGCAGCTCCTGCACCCCAGGGGCTCAGGGCTTCCCACCCACCTCTGCACGCTGCCATTAGGTGCAGGCACAGTTTAGGGATGGGTCCTTGCCCAGTGCAGTGGCCAGAAGAGGTAGAGGACAGGATAAGCAGTATACATCAGACCACTGGCCCTAAGCCAGCTCTGCTGCCCACCAGCTGGGTGGCTTTGGCCTGAGGTTTCCTTTATCTGGAAAATAAGGAGCATTGTTGGGAAGGTCCTGAGCACTGTGCCTGAAACACAGCAGACTTCTAGGACGTGTGAACCAGAGTTTCATGACTGAGGCTGCAAAGTGACCTGCTAGGCCTCTGATAATAGTGACAGCCCATCCAGAACTTGAGCTCTCCCTTCTAAAGCACCCACTTTTCTCAGCAGGAAAGTCATGCCCATGTACCTAGTCTTGAGCAGGGGTGCTCTGACCCCCTGGGGGCAATTCTGAGTGATATCACCCAACTGCCATGGTTTGGCTTGGTCAGAAGGCTTCTTTGCCAGCCGGCCCAGTGGCTGTAGGGTCTGCTTGGGCTCAATGTGCAGGAGCCCCTCAGACTCCATTGGAAATAAGCCCTTAAAACACACTTAATTCATTCCCCGGCTTGCAGATATTTCCAGCATTTCTTTGAAAGTTTATTTGCAAAAACAAATTTGAACATAACTGATTTTAGTTCTTAGCTTCAAAATTTTGGGCATTGTTGCTTTGTTCTTCCTTTCTTTTGTTCTGGGCACAGTGGTAACAGAAGAGACTCTGTAGTCAGAAACCATCAGGATTTGAGCACCAGGTCAGTTGTCAGTTCACTGTGTGATCTTGGGCAAGTTCCTAAAACTCTGTGGGCCTCAATTTCCTTATCTTTAAAACCGGGTTGTTGTAAGAATTAAATTACTTGTTATACCAGAAAGTGCCCGTCCACTGCCTGGCCCAAATGTAACGCTCAGTGCATATCAGCTGTCACTGTCATCCTCATTGTCTTGACCATTCCAGTCTGGTGGGATACAGGCCAGGAAGTAGTACCTCCACTCCCAGAGAGTGTTGAGGTCACCTTCACGTGAACCATCCCTCGGGATCTATCCCAGGAATCATCCTCTTCTGAATTCCTCACCCTACCCCTTGAAGCTTTGGGAGCATTACATGGAGGACACCTTCATCTTAAGTGAGTTCAGCTAGACCTGCTCAGCAAAGCAGAGAGAGAGATCAATCCAACTTAGTGACCAGTAGAGTGGTCCATCCCTGCCACCCTCACGGAGAGCCTGGGCCGTGGAGCCAGGGCATCTGGAGAAGGAAGCCACTTTTCCTCAGCCAGAATTCCCGTGGCCATTCTTACCCCAGCAAGCAGGAGTCCAGGACTCAAAAGTGTATATTTCGAGTGCAACATGGCCTCCTAAAGACCAGCCGACACATTCTGTGGTGCTCAGCCAAAGGAATGGCAGGCCTGCAGTGCCGAGGGCCACGGGCCACATCCTAGTGGACACTCAAGGGGTTTTGCCAGGACTTGGTTGTCTTTTTTCCCCTCTGCTCCCTTGGTGGAAGGAGGACAGTGATGGGTTAGCTTTCTCTCTGTATCCATGCTGCCTGGCACTGAGTAGCCACCAAATAAATATCTCTTGAGGCAGAAGGAACTTTTTTTTAAGCAAACATCAGCCAGGCATCCAGGGGTAGGCGGAAGCATGCCAGGCAGAGGGCACAGCACAGGTGGAGAAGGGCAGGGCATGAGTGCAGGGTGGGAGAGCAGAGGGCACGGAGGACATGGCATTGTTGAGATGGGGATCCTCAGCAGAAAGGAAATGCTGTGCCTTGAGCAAAGGTATGATGCACTAGGATGGGTGCTCTGGAAAGGTCACTACCACAGTCAGTCATGGGTGACAGCGAGGGGGCAAGGCTGGAGGCAGGTGACTGCTGAAAGATGCCTCTCATTGGACCTTGAGCAAGTGGATGATGACGTGAACCAAGGTGGCTCACAGGGGTAAGGCAGCAGGTCTGATGGGCGGAGGTTGGGAGGAAAGGTCCATTGGCTTCGTGACCTGTTAGAGAGGAAGTGGTTGGGGGTGAGTGCCTTTGGACAATAGGCAGGTCTCCTCAGTCTGTGCGGCCACCATGATGGTTTAGCTCTATCTTCTTATAACAGCGGCATTAGGAAGCAGGACTGACCCCATTCTTCTAGTGATGCCCGTCTCAACCTTTTCTAAAGGGTACGTGCCCGCTCTGTAGCGCCCTTCCCAGCCTGGTCCCAATAAACTACCTTGTGACAGGTCCTACTGCTGTGTCACCTTTGGGTGACAGAAGATGCAGGCTCCAGGGGCTCAAAGGGAAACTGAAAGGTGATATGAGTCAGGGATTCCAGAGGCTTGACCCAGAAGCTCCGTGCCAGTCCCAGTCAGGCCTTGCCTGAAAAGTTTCCAGCCTTCTTCTGTGATTACAGTAAACAGCCTAGAGGGCCCCTACCCAATCCCGCAGGCCAGGCTTCCCCTACAGGTGCAAGGTTTGTGGGAGGAGGCAGACAGCACTTTGCGGCCTAACGGATTCTCCAGGCACCAGCTGCTCAGGACAGCTGCATCTCACAGGAGGTCTCACCTTCTGAAGTCAGGCATTTGTAGCACCGCCCCCTACACACCCAGTCCAAGTCTTGGTTGCCACAGCTGACCACACACACCAGGCATTTTCCTTCTTGAGATGGCCTCATGCATCTCTTTTGCATGTGGTTTCTTTAGAAAGAATCCCTCTCTTTTTTCCTCTGGGACCCTGCCTGTCTGGGCCCCCACTGCCCAAATATGCCTTCTCTTGTTTCCCTATTGCCTCTGCCATGTAGTTCATAATATAACTCAAATGTGGAAAAATTAGCTTTGCATGGTCGCCATAAATTTTATATGAGTCACATTTAAATCAATAAAGTCTGTAGAAGGAACCAAGTTATCCTTATTATGAAGAAGTGGGGGTCAGTTTAAAGGGGCCTTGAGCGTTTAAGCACACCACCCTTTGTTAGAGGTGGAAAAAGTTGTCCACCTGTGGATCAACCAATGAAATAGCAAGTAACCTTTCACAGGTCTGGGCTCCCTCAGTATCCGGATGCCTTTGAAGTCTCTGCTTTCTTCTTGGGAGGTGTGATCAAGCAGAACCAGAACGAAAGTCAGATTTTCCATGACTTGTTTCTTCTTTGAAGAGTTGCTAATCTTTTTTTTTTTTTTTTTTTTAAGTTGGTAATCTTTTAAATGACATTTGGTTTCAAATGTGTGAGCTTGGGATCTTTGATGTAAATAGCAGGAAAAAGTGGGCGGTAATGTTATGGAACGTGGAAAGCCTGCCTTTTCTAGGCCATGCTTTAAGAGCAAAAACCAGAGAGAAGACAGACAGGAAGAGCAGCGAGCAGAAGAGAGCAGAGAATGAACAAGAAAAAAGCCCCTGTGAGGGATCAAGGCTGTACAGGCCCTCATCCCAGCCTGGCCACATCATGTTCTAACCTCGGGTCCTGCCTATCGTCACCTCAGTGGGACCTGTCATTCTCTCCATGGCCTGCTCTGTGCTGGGGGGAGTCCTGGGGTGGGGGTGGGGGGATTGAGTGGGCTGTGAGCCAGGCAGGAGGAGCCGAGGTGCTGCAGTTAGTTCGCCATGGGACTCCGGATGATCAAGGAAGATGGGAGCTAGAAGCATGTTAATAGCGTAAGATAGGCTCTAAATGAGCCTTTGCTTCGGAATTTAATACGCGTTTTCCATTAAATTCTAATTATATAAATTAATTGTCCTTGTAAGATAACAAAACTAGGTAATTCCTGCCCCTCCCCACCCATCCCATCCACCTTCCTGGAGATAAGCGGGTTACAGTCATGTGCATATTCTTCCAGACCTGTCTCCCAAGAATGGGGACCCATAGGAGAAATACAGGACCATGAACATTTTTATAAATTTATTTTTTAATTATAAAAGTGTTATTCGTTCACTGTAGAAATTTTAGAAACTAGAGATAAGCATTTTTTTAAATCCCAGAGATAACCACATGAGTTTGTTTTACATAAACCAGGTCATTCTTTCCATGCAGTTAGGTAGCCTTCATTTTTCACACCTGCCCTAGGGGCACGCCTTTCCAGGTCATCAGCTGTTCTCGGCTGGACTCTTGCAGAGGTGGTACCTGAGAGAGTTTCTGGTGGTACACCTGTGAATATTTTGTCCATGTAAATGATTATGTCCTCTATTAACAGATGGTGCTAATTTTGCACTTATGTAAATGATACAAAGTTTCCTTTTAAGATAAATTTAAAAGGGAGGAACATAATTTAAGGAAAATATCAAATAAATGGTGCAGAGGCTACAATTATGGAAAAATCTTTAAGGTGGTAAAGAAATGACTGAGGTTTGGGAAACACCATTTTAAGAGTATTTTTAAAAACTGGCTATAGCCCTGGCCAGTTTGGCTCAGCGGTTAGAGCGTCGGCCTGCGGTCTGGAGAGACCCGGGTTCGGTTCCCGCTAAGGGCACATACCTTGGTTGCAGTTTGTCCCCAGCCCTGGTTGGATCGTGTGGGTGGCAACCACTCAATGTGTCGCTTTCACGTCGATGTTTCTCTCTCTCTCACTCTCACTCTATCTGAACAAAATATCGAAAAATGTCCTCGGGTGAGGATTAAAAAAAAAACAAAAAACTGGCTATATAACACTCTATCGTGAGAGTCTGCCAAGATTTAGTTTCCCTGTATCCATGAGTTTTTCCATTTAAGTCCCCTCCCCCGTCACACACACACACACACACACACACGAGTTTGAACTTTTCTTTAGTTGAGTCTCTGTGAGACTGTAGTGTACAATTCTAGAAGTGGACTTGCTGGTTCAAGAGCAAACCCAGCTGGAAGGTTGGCCTTACTTATTGTCACCCTGTCCTCCAGGAGGCTGTGCCAGTGTGAGCAGTAGGGTAGATAACCAGTGGCTGTTTTCCTGATTTAAATTCACATCTCTAAGTGCCTCATGACCCTTATCTGAAAGATTTAATCAGTTCCCTTACCCTTGACAGATATCATGCTCTCCCTGTGTTCTGGGGGCCTTCGTAAGTGCCTTTTAATATTTCCATTGTGTGTGTTAATCTTTAATTAGAATTTGATGTATCAGAAATATTTTTGAAAGGCTTACCTCAATTAATTTTGTTCCCTGCCCTATTATTTTTCATCTTTCTTTACCTGAATCATTAATGGCAAAGAGTGCTGACTTACAGGACTGCGTTCAGGGCTGTTCTAATTAACTTCCGAGGACGCTGTAAGCGATCCATCAGCTCTGGAAGGGCATACAGTGCCATGTATTTACTGATGTTTTCTCCTCATGCCCTCCCTGCTCATGAGAACCTCACCAGTTTTCTGGCCCCATTAGACGTCTGTTTTGTGAATGGCCTAAAACATCTTACCCTAGTGTCTCAGAGTAAGATGGGAAGAAGGATGTTGTGTTTTGTTTTGTTTAGAATTAATGGTGAGCTGCGAGTTCCTGGCATGTTAATAGCAGATCATAAGCCTCTTCATCAAGGCTGGGTTCACTGTTGGGCGGGTGTGGCCTTGGCCAAGTCTCCCTCCTCCGGTGATGCTGGAAGGCAGTGGCCTGCAAACTTTGCTGCAGAGTCACCTGGAGAGGTTTTAAGACTCCCAATGCCTAGGCAGCAGCCCATATTCGTGAAATCAGACAGTCCAGGGGTGGGAGTTGAGTGACTCCACATGCAAACAAAGCATGGGAGCCAGTGCTATAAGGTTTCACTGAGGCCTAGTGTGGTAACTAATAACAGGGTGCTCAGCGCCTACACCTCAAAAAAAAGAAGAGTTGGTTTGAGGAGGAGGAGCGTCAGAAGGCAGATTCTGCTCAGCCCCCTCTCTGAGGGAGGGCCAGGTGGATCTGCATCCCGGAAAGGTTGCCTGGGCATCCCTGGAGCCCAGGAAGAAACAGGAGGACCAAGGCGCAGGCAGTCCCTTTTCCAGGTTACCACCAGTTATCTCTCTGTCCTGGCCTGTGTAATGTCACTGCTGAGCCCCCTTTGCCTGGGAGATCATTCGTTCCTAAATAAGGGGAGCCAGGTCCAGCTGTGGCTTCTTTTATGAAGAGTACTGAATGCTGGACCTCAGTGTAACCTGTAATTGTATTTGGGCTCCAACAGGTCTCCAGAGCAGGTTCGCAGGCTCCCCCAGACCCCACTTGCTTAGTCCGGAGTCCTGAGATCTGCACTGCCCATGTGCCCAGGCTGTCAGTGGCCCTCACTGTGAGAAATCCTGGGTCCCTCTCAAGCCATGTGTCTGAGCGACAGCCTTTGCAGTTGTTGACTGTCCCCTTCCAACTGCTAGGTGCGAGGGAGTAACTTTCCATCTCATTCGTTCCATGAGCCTTTCCTGCCCTGCCCTGACACTGTGCCCAACCTTGTGTGGAGGCCAGGACGCAGGGAAAATTGGGCAGTGGACACACCACACCCTACTTTGCTTCAGGGGTCAGGCTGGAGAGAAGCAGGCAGCCCATGAGTAATCCCTACCCAGAAGTGAGACAGGCGTGCAGGCCCTGTCGGCCTTATTATTGTCCCTACTGCTCCAGAGAGCTGTGTGGGATATGTCCCTTTGTGGGATCTGCAGGGCCATGGCGATGTCAGGGCCCAAGGTAGGCTGCCCCCAAATATCCCACAGTGGCATATTGATTACTTTGAATTAAAATTACTTGACAAGCAGCCAGTGTCAGAGGGGCATCTTGACCCTCCCTTGCCTCCTTGGATGCAGGAAATAAATCTCTCTTTGAAAGGTGTCCTGTGCACTTGGAGGAGATGCCCTCATCACTAGCATTAAACAATACAGAGCCAAACCTCTGTATCAGCAAGTCTTCCTGCCTCTTTTCTAATTTACTGCTTTGTTTAAATTCCTCATCTGTGAGCATCCAAAGCTTGCCTAGCTTTCTTTCTAATGAGCACTAACTTCCTTTTTTCTGTCAGTTTCTCACAAATTTATTGGGGTTTTTTTGTCTAAAAAGTTTTCAAAGGTGTCTGGTTCCATCATTTCTTTGAGCCCTATTTTATGATCTTAGCATCATATTGTGCTGCTATTGTGCACACACATTAAATTGTTAATCTAGTCTTGTGTCTGTTTTTTTGTTGTATTAGTCCAGCCATAGGAACTAAGACAGGGTTGGGGATGGAATTCTCCCCCTCCCCAACAGCAGCTAAGGTTACACGTGGGTTCTAAGACTCCCACATCGAGTGAGCCGAGAGCCAAAAGGACCTGTGGTCAGAGTGCCCCATTCCTTCCAGGGCAGGGAGCTCCCAGGCCCTGGATCACACTGCCTTGTGTCACCAGGGTTTCCTGAGACAGGGCTTTTACCTGCAAGCTCCCAGCCAGAGAAGAAGCAGAGCCGTTTCCCACACTCTCCCACAGCGGTCAGCGTCTCTTCTTTCTCTGGTTTCCTCTAGCCACGAGCCACATGTGACTATCTAAATACCAATTAATGAAAATCACATTAAGCTTAAATCAAACTAAAGATTCTGTCCCTTGGTCACACTAGCCTCCTTTCAGATGCTCAGTTGCCATATGTGGCTAACTTGAAGGAGGGTGAAATTTTCATTTGAACAGCCACATGTGGCTGGTGGCACCTGGGCTAGACAGTGTGGGCGTAGAGCATTTCCATCCGTACAGGAGCTCTGTTGGGGGCGCTGTCTGGCAGGTGGGGATCACGTTGGGAAACAGGAAAAGCACTGGTTTGGGAGTCTTTCAGGATACTGGCTCTGTGGTTTTGTTTGGTTTTGTTTTTTTTTAATCCTCACCTCAAGAATTTGTTTTTATTGATTTGAGAGAGAGAGAGAGAGAGAGAGAGAGAAAATGATATAAGAAACATCGATCAGTTGTCTCCCATACCTGCCCCGATGGGGGAATCAAACCCACAACCTGGTTATGTGCCCTGACCAGGAATCAAACCTGCAACCTTTTTTTTGTGTATGGATGACACTCCAACCAACTGAGCCACCTGGCCAGGGCACTGGCTCAGTGTTTTTAACCCTGCTGAGCGTCAAGTACTCTTACCTGTGGCCTGGTGGCAGGTAAAGAAGTGATGATAAGAATAATAATATTTACTGTGCATCGACTGTCTGCTTGTTTATTCTTCAGTGCCTGGGAACTAAGTGCTGTTATTACCCCTCTTTACAGGTGGGAAAGTAGAGATCCAAGCCTCTATTGTGGTTGAGCACCCAGCATGTGACAGGAAGCAGAAACAGAGGGCCTTATGATTCTTGTCCAGCCAGAGGGATAGAAGCATGGCTGCCCCAAGCTGCCTCTGCAGCCTGGCTGTCTTCTCCCTTCTTCTGCCCAAGGCTTATTCCTATTTACTAGTGGAACACCTGACTAGCTCTCTCATAAAGAAAGCAGTTCCTGCCTTTTCTTTCCTTTTGCCTAAGAAATATGAATTTATGGCCTCCTAGGTCAGCAGACATGCTTTGTGCCTAGAAGGCACAGGGTTTCCAGGGCCCCGTGCTACAGCAAGGAGGTAGGTGTGCAGGGCGCCCAGCTCCTCATAGTCTGGGCTTTCTGGCTACCTATTTTTTCTTCCTTCCGTCCTGCCAACATCTCTCTCTTTAACCTTTTCTTTTCTCTTCCTGTTGGTGGATTTCTTCTGCCAAGAAATCAGCAAAGCAGTGATGTTCATGCAGCCTGGTCCAAATGAAGTCACCCTGGCTCTTGTTCTAAAACAAGCTGTGTCTTAATACAAGCGGTCAAACATTTCCCCGGCCAGTCTGGATTCTGACTGCATGTAGAGTGTGACCCACAAGAATCTCTCTAGGATCGGGGTTTGGTTTCAAGTGTATAGAAGACCTTGGACTTGACTCATTATGGATATTTCCTGCCTGGGGTCCTGGGAATTGACCTTACTGAAAAGTCACAGCAGCACAACCTCAGGCAAGTTAATAACTGTCAGGGTCTCAGTTTTCTCATCTGGAACCTGCAGATAATCAGAGTACCTTCTTCACTGGATTGATTTGAGTGCTTAGCTCAGAGCCAGGCACTTGTTAAAATAGTCAGTAAACTAACTGTTATTATTTGAAATTAGCATAGATATGCCTTTGCAAGTGGAACTTTTGAGAAGTCTATTTGTAGGATTTGCAAATAGAACTTTCGAAACCAGTCTCTTTATTTTCAGGATTTGCAAATGAACTTTTGAAAAGAGTTTCTTTATAAGTAGGTTTCAAACACATTGCCTTCCCCTTGTGTTAGCAAAATTTATACAAATAGGTTTATCTAAGTTACTGTTTATGGTTTCTCTGCATCCACCCGACTATGAGTTGCATGAGGACAGGAACCTTCTCTTTCACCCCTACATCCTGGTTGGTACCTGGGGCTGAGCTCAACACATAGCAGATACACAGTAAATATTTGTTGAATTAGTAAATAAAGGAATTGAACAATGGACATGGACAATAAAGGTGGGGAGAGAGAGGGGGAATCAGTGGGGGAAAAAGGAGAAACATCTGTAAAAAAAAATTAATTAAAAAATAAATTTAAAATATAAATAAATAAATAAAGGAATGATTGGGAAATGTTGGTAATCTTTTTCATATCCTTAGTAGCCCTCTTTTTTATGTATATTATAAGTTCCAATCTGGGTCTTAATTATAAACTTCCAATTAAAGACCTGAATTAAGTTTTAGTAAATAACCACAGGCAAAATCTTTAGTTCCCATGACAACCTTCACTTAGTCCCAGTTCCTGGGCATCTGTTTCCATTCCTTAGCATGGCTTTAATAAAAAGCCCTTACTGTTGGGTTTCCAGCCTCTGCAGCCTCACCCCCACCAGCCCTTGTCCCCGTACTTCAGCCCCACCGAAGGACAGAAGCTTCCCAAACTCACATGTTCTCCCATGTCTCTTCCCTGCTGACCTCAGCACATACTCGGAAGCCTGTGTGATGACCCACTGCCTTGAATGACCAAAGTAAACCTAATGAACAAATAAAGTTCCCTTTCTCGTTTTGTTCTTCATGAATTGAATAGAGAACTTTGTGTTCAAGTTCATTTTTAAAAGAAGAAAAACTTCAAGGGAAAAATAGTTGAGATTCTTGATTTTTATCTTGTTTGAAACATAGTTTAATAATTTAAAGAAGGCCTTCTGATTGGGTGTGTAGGATGTACAGAGTTAGGCTGATAAGAGTTAGTTTCATATTAACCATATCACTTTAAATCACATGCTTTGGAAGTGTTGTTGTTCTAGTGCCAAACATTTATTGACACTCAGCTTGAGTACTAGAAATTAGAAACATAAAGCAAGCAATTTGGTGTGTGAAGTATACAGCTTTTGTTTAAGCCCAAAGGTATGGCTTGTCTCCACCAGAGGTCTCCCATATTTTACTGCTAATGTTTGAAGTATACTGAATTCCCACAAGCTAATTAAAAATCAGACTGCTATGCCGGTAAGCATTCACTCTGTGAACTAATTTCTGCCAAACGGCCATAAATGTGTCCCCTGGTATGAAATTTAGACATTCTTTCCCATCAGAAAAGAGGCATGTGGTTTAGTCCCAGCCTCTTCATTTGAGAAGAGGAAACTGAGGTCCATCCAGAAAGGTCAGTTGCCTTGACTAAGGCCTTGCAGCCTCATCAGTGCCCAGCTGGGATTCAAACCCAGGCCTCTTCTCACTCTCGGCTCACTGTTCTCACCACACCCTGCTTGCTCTGGCTCTGCTGGATTCAGAGAGATTCTGTTATTTCTCAGTGCCAGGCACTGATCTAGCTCTTTGCGAATATCGCTATCTTCACAGCAACCCTGGAGGGAAAGTTCTGGTATAGTCAATCCCATTTACTGAATGAGATACCTGAGGACCAGTGTGCTGAGGACCCACACTGAGCAGTCTGGCCCCTCCCTGCATGACTGTGCTGCCTCAGGGCATAAGACCCAGAAGGGGCAGACATAGAGGGAAGACCCACATGATGGGCAAGGGAGACCATGTGGACACCCCTTCTGCCATTCCAATCAAGATGAGGCAAACAGCCCTGGCTGGTTTGGCTCAGCGGTTGGAGCGTCGGCCTGCGGTACAGAGAGACCCGGGTTCAGTTCCCGCTAAGGGCACGCACCTCGGTTGCAGTTTGTCCCCGGCCCTGGTTGGGCATGCAGGAGGCAGCCACTCCATGTGCCCTTCCATTTCGATGTTTCTCTCTCTCTCTCTTCCTCTCTCTCCCTCCCACTCTATCTGAACAAAAAATGGAAAAATGTCCTCGGCTGAGGATTAAAAAAGAAAAGAAGGTGAGGCAAACAGCCTGAAACCCCAAAGTGTTGGTGGAAAATGGGAGGCTAGCACTGGTCCAGGAAGGGTCAGATGCAGGAGCATATCAGAGAGGAGTCCATGAGCCTTCTGGAGATGGACAACAGTTTGATTTGGGTTGAAGCGCCGCTTTCCTCTTCTGCTTGACAATTTCTGGGCTTCTTTCAGGATTCAGTTAAAACATCACTTCCTGCCCTGGCCAGTTTTGCTCAGCGGTTAGAGTGTCGACCTGCGGTCCGGACAGACCCGGGTTCGGTTCCTGCTAAGGGCACGTACCTCGGTTGCGGTTTGTCCCCAGCCCTGGTTGGGTTGTGCGGGTGGCAGCCACTCGATGTGTCCCTTTCACGTCAATGTTTCTCTCTCTCCCTTCCTCTCTCTCCCTCCTACTCTATCTGAACAAAAAATGGAAAAATGTCCTTGGGTGAGGATTAAAAAAAAAAAATCACTTCCTGCAGGAAGCCTTCCCTAACCTCTGGGCTGTGTCAGTAGCCCCTCTTCTAACCTTCTACATCCCCCTGGCCTTCCTTTGCAGTGACCTTTGTCACACTGTAATGTAATGGTCACTTGTTTGGTCTCCTCTGCTGAATAGGAGCTGGTGAGGGGTGAGTCTTGCCTATCTCTGTGGTCTCCTTTGCCAAGCACATGGTCCAGCATAGAGGAAAGTGCCACAGAAATGCTTGAATAAAAAGTCTGAGACAGTAAGAGGGACAGGAGGTGTAAATAGTTCTATCTACAAAATCACTTTCTTCCACCGACTGGCCTATCTCAAGGCGAGGATCCAAGTTGGATATTAGCAGAGAGAACATTTCCCACGCAAGAAGGGCCTTGAAGGCCAAGCTCAGAGCCACTGACCCGAAGAGCTCCCTGAAGTTTAGCCAGCATGTGAGGATGCACCATTCCCCCACAGATGCCCGTGTGGCACCCACATATGCCTTCTCTAGTGGCATTAGCAATATTAAATCCCCGGGGGTTTTAACACTGGGGAAAACTCTAGCTGTTGTTCTCTCCCAGGTGGAACCCCCAACCCATTCCACTCCTCCCCTGCCCAAGAAGGGAGAATTTGCTGGGCCAGAATCTGCTCCCTAGAATACCTGTGTGCACTTTTCTGATGGTGTATCTTAAAGAGGAAATCCAAGGGAAGACTGGCTCTGTCTTCAAGAACCTGTTATCCAGAGGAAGAAAGGAGACATGCCCACATGACCCATGCAGAGAAAAATCACAAACTTTCTCTGAATCTCATCTCATTTTCTCCTCACAGAATCCCTATGATGTAAGTGGTGTGTACATTTTTCAGATAAGGAGACTGAGGCTCAGAAAGGTCTCCCAGAGCAGGGATGTCTCTACCCTCCTTCATCCCTGTAGTCCAGTCCCTGGTGCCTGGTAGCCAGCAGGCGAGTACTGGGAGGAGAGACTGGTGGAAGAATAAAAGAAGGAAGGGAAAGGCAGGACCTTGATCCAAGCCTAGGTCAACTTAGCCACATCTTGTGGAGGGGCCCAGAGCAGAGAAATTATGGGGGGGGGGAGGCGGGAGTGGGGGCACAAGGGCTCCTAAAAACCAGGACATCTCTATCTTCTGCTGCTGGGCTGCAGGAAGGAGGAAGCTACTGCAAGTCATCTGCATTAGACTGTCTTGCAGTGCATAGTTTAGTGAAGAACTTAGGTATTCAAATCTTTTCTTGGAAATCTCAAGTATTCCATTCGGCTGCCACAGAGTTAGGTAACTTTATTTACTCATGCTAAACAGGGCCATTTTCAGAGAGGAAATTATGCAATGTCCTATGCAAATGTGGCATTCCGGGGAGAGTGAGTGTAGAGATAAGTGTGGTCACCAGTGCATTATAAAGATCAGATCGCTGTGCCTTGGTGGCAGGCTGTGTGTCACTTGATAAGGGGATATGCCAGGCTCTACTTGGAATTGCTGCTCATTTGGATTCTGTTTCTGGTAATTGTGTTTTCACCGAGTTGTCTATCTGTGAACTTTATTTAGTGTGAAGAAGGAACAAGGAATAAAGCTTTTGCAAGTTGCCCATCCTTATGTAGATTTGAACAGAGGGAGGTGTCTCACACATGTCTGGACATGTGGCAGTAAGAAAATTCAAATTCTCAGTTTTCCCAAGAAGAGAATTTTTTGAAATTTTCCAAGAGGGAAAGATGAAGATGTGATGGGTTTTCTTGGCTCCTTTGTGAAAATTGGTTACATTATTTTACTAGCCATGGTGTTTCAAGCAAGAAGAAGGAAGTAGTCATGGAAAACCCCATCCCCTGGAAGCAGGTGGCTCTGAGCTGAAGCCCAGCACTGTCCCCAAGCCTCAGGCTCCTGACCTGAAAACGGCTTTTTCACATATCTACACCTCTATTCAGTCATCAACCCACCTTTCCTTCTTTCCTTTTTTTTTTGTGGTTTTTTTTTTTTTTTTTTTTTGATGCATTGCAAAGTAAATTGTAGACATCAGTAAGTACCCTTATCCCTAAACACATGAGCATGCATATCATGAAGTAGAGCCATAAAGTCATTTGTCATTTTATTACCCTGGCCTACAGATGAGGCAGCCGAAGCGAAGTCATGTGCCCAGGGTCAACACAACTAGAGTGGCAGAGTTACAGCTCGACTCCAGGCAGCCAGCCCCAGGCCTGCTTGGCGGCTGCTCTTGCATGGCTCCTGTGCACAGAGCTGTGGTCACGGGTGGGGCAGTGCAGTTGGAACGTGTTAGGAGAACACGGAGCTCTCAGAGCTCTGTGTAGGGATGGGTGGAGAGGAGGCTGAGGGCAAGGTCCCCAGTGTGGCAGCTGTTGGGGTAGCCCTGGTGATCTTGGTTGAAAACTTGGAACGGAGCACTAGGTCACAGTTTCCCTGGACGACTGGATTTCAGCCCATATCCTAACAGCTGTATCCCCAGTTGCTACTACCCTTTCAAATCCTAGGAACAACACTGGTGCATTTTTCTCTGTGTTCTTGGAGGGACTATGCCTGGCAGTAGAAATGTGAGAAAACTCTATATCCAGGAAAGATTGCACTTTACACCTGCTCTGGTGCTGTGCTGGGAAGGAAGGCTTTAGGGAGCTTAAAAAAAGACAAAGTAATTGATTGCTACTTGCAGCAAATAACCCATAAGCTGTTGCTGGGTTGATGGAGAAATGGTTACTTAATTTTCTTTGAAGGATTGATTTGACAGTCAGGAGAAGCAGCCAACCTAATTGAGTGCACTGGTTCACACCCTGAGTGGGAGCAACCGGATCTCTTTCTTGTTTTGACTTCAGAATGTTATGGGCCAAGAGTGGAGTCTCCCCCTGGTATTAATCAGGCTCGAGAAGGACTGGGTATTGCTCACACAAGACCATTCTCCTGTGCTGGGTCTGTAGAGTTTACCAGGTCCCCTGTTGCCCCGGCTCTGCTGTTACATTTGAATCGCGCAAGGCTTCCTTCTCAAAGCACCAAGGAAACGTATGTGAGTAACTTACACCCTGGAACGGCTCTCATTTCATTCTTATAGTGGGTATTGATAGAGGAATGACATTTGCGGGATGGATTGCACTTTCCCACTGTGCTTCTGATTGACTGCCTCCTACTGATGTGCCTGCCTCTTTCTTTCCAGACACCCCCACCCCCGCAGAGAGCCAGCTGGTACTGATGCTTCATCAGTCACTTCCCAGCCATGCATTACTGGTCACTTGAGGCCTCTCCCCTCAGCTGTATTCTGTCAATAGGGAGCCATGCCAGGCTGTTCCTCCCTGGCTGGAGTCACTGTAAGGCTTTATTCCGTGCCATAGAATACCTTCTCTGTCTCCCATAGCTCCAGAGATCAAAGCCCCTCAGGCCTGCCTATTAAGAGCTTATGTTACTGTCCCCCTGCCAGAACCAGCCAACCAGGGTTGAAGGTGTCCCCGTATCTGAGGGAAACGAGGGTCAGTCCTCTCTGGCCCGATCCAGAGGACTAGAACCCAGGTTACAGTTGGCTTGTTCAGGAGGGTGTGAAAGGTCACACATTTGCTCTGGCTTCATACCTCACCACATCATTGTCAGTTGTGTGTCCTTAGGGAAGTTACTCGACATCCCACAGCTTGTGTCCCCTGGAATCAGTGGACCTACCTCACAGGACCCCAGAACATGTCAAGTAGGACTGAGCACCTGGCACACAGAAGCACTCAATAATGGTTGGCCATGGTGTCAGCGGCAGTCATAAACTGCTGGGGGCCGGGGTGGGGGTGTCCCCTATCCAGACCTCAGCCTTGATGATCTTTCGGTGGGTGGCTTCAGAGAACCAAAGCCCTGGATGGCACTGAACCCCCACATAACAGGGCCACCAACTCCAGGAAAGCCAGTGATCCCATTGTCTTAGGTCACCCTGGGAAGGCCCACAGGCCACTGCAGTCTCTCTCACTAATGCCTGCCACATGCTGATCCTGGAGTAGAACCTCAGCCAGCTCCCTGATGCAAGGAGGGGTGGGGACCACATGTTCCTTGCAAATGGGGCCATGTGCCTTTCTGGTTACAAAGGAAATCCTGGTCTCCTGTCTGCTGTAAAGTCTCCCTGTGGGCCTGGTATCTTAGAACCCCACCCACGCTGAGCTTGTCTTTCTCAGGGAATCAGTGTACCCTGTTCTTGGGCCCTCCTGACCTCTGATTAACAACTAACAACGCGTGCCTGAAAGACAAGGCCTACATGTGGTATTCCAAGAATTGGCCCTAAAGCCCACGGTATTGGATTTCAAAACACTGGAACTCTCCTGGCTTTGAAACCTCACTGTAAAGATAAAGACTTCAATTCTAAATGTGTGTGGAGCCACCAATGCCAAGAATTAAATTATGGTATTGGCACCCATATTTTATTATGAAGGGATCATTTAAATACAGCAAAAGTCAATCAGCCCCAGTTATTGCTCAGTAATGAGCTGCTCTGTCAGAAGGAGCTGTGGAGGAAGGCGGCAGCCCAGGAGCTGAGAGGACAGCTGGTTGAGAAGTCCTTTGCCCCTAAACGGGAGGACCAGGAGTCATCAGCATCCCTCCAGCCAATGACAGATACTTCTTCTGCACCTGCCACTGCCCAGGCCCCCTTCTGGGGTTACAGCAGTGAAGGAGACAGGGCAGGGTAATGCCTTCTGGGGGCTTGCATTAGAGAGCAGGCCTCAACCAGGAAGCAGGGAGTGAATGGGATCATTGGAGACCACTGGCATTGGGGTGCAGTGGGGGCTAAGGTGGGTACACATGGCGGAGAGTAAGTGTGTGGGTGGGGCAGCCACAGATGGGGGGCAAGGGAGCTGTGTAACTCACTGTCCATAACCCCAAAGGAGTTCTAAGGAACAGCCAAAAGCCATGATTCATTTTCTCCTCTGTAGAGCCTTGCTGAGTCTCTAGAGCCTGCATTCAGAAAGCACGACTTCACCTCGAGCGGAAGGGTTCCTCTGACCAGAGAGTCATACCTCCAAAAGCAGTAACCACTGCAGATTAAGACCCTACAGCTTGTGTTTGTGAGGCCCAGCGGGCATTCCTTCGGGTATAGCCCCAGGCCTCTCTCAAATCCCAACAGTCCTGCAAGGGCTTAGGTTTTAGTGTTACATGTGAGGAACGTGAGACTCAGAGAGGGCGGTGTCTTGTCCAGGGTCACACAGTTATTGACAGCACAGCTGGGATTTGAACCCAGGTTTCCATAGCTCTAAAACCCATAATCCATGTGCCAGACCAGGTTGCTCTGGTTCTGCACTTCATGCTTCTTCCTTTTCTCCTCCTCTTTCCCAACATCTTAAACTTTGGTTGGGAAATAGCTACACTCCTTTTCCTTCATTCTAAGAAACACTGCAGGACCTTCTGCACTTCCGACATCGCCAGCCCTGAGTCATTTGTCCAGGCCCATCCTCCACGATGTGGTGTGCAGCCTCTTGGTGGTGCTGAAAGTATTTTAGATTTTAAGTGTGTCTGCATACAGCACTAAGTTACATTAAATTACAGTAAGCCACTGTTGAAATTCTCTATTTCTGAGTAACAAACTAACAACCCATCTTACAATAGAGTGACTTAAAACAACTATAGTCATTCATTTTGCTCACATATCTGTAATTTGTGTGGGATTCAGTGGGACTAGCTCCTTTTTGCTCCACATGGCATCTACTGGCGTGGCTCAGCTGGTGACTAGAGGATCAGTCAACTGGGAGCTGGCAGGTTGGGCTGGCTGTCAGCCTGGAGCCTTTGCTTTTCTTGGAGTGTTCCCTAGCTGCTTGAGCTTCTCACAGCATAGCGCATAGATTCCAAGAGCATTTTTATGACCCTGCCTTAGAAATCATAGCGGATCATGTCCACTGTACTTTGTTGGTTCAGGCAATCATGGAGGCCCACTTAGATTCAAGGAGAAAAGACAGAGACACCCCACCACCACCACCACCACCACTTGTTGATGGGAAGAGTGTCAAGGTTACACTGTAAGGAGAGTTTGTAGGGTGGGAGGTATTGCTGTGGCCATCCTTGGAAAGTATAATCTGTAAGAAAATTCATTCCAGTGCTCCTCTGGTCCTTTCTATTATGTTAAGGAGAAAGTTTCAGATTGGTACTAGCTTGGTTTACAACTTCCCTAGCTCTTGGGTCTCCCTTTTTGTCCAAACAGCAGTCTTTATGCTATAAGTTAATCACATTGTCTTCTTTTAATTCTGTTTTCATGGTCACCTTATTATAAGGACTTCTGGTTTTCCATCCATGGTATTGAAATGACTTTCCTTTTGAAATGTATTTTAATAAAACATTGTGAGTGCTTTCAAGAGAAAAATTAAGAGCAAGTTCTTTGCTGCTATAGATTTACTCTCACATGCATAGATAAGAATGTTCCATCAGCTGGGGAGCTGTTCTATCACTTCGTTATTCCTGTAGTGGGTAAAGGGATGACTCTGGAAAAGAGTGAGAAGGGTCTCTGTGTGCTGCTGTGTCTCCAAGACTCGGGGCTAAGTGACAAAGGCATAAATAATGTAGAAGAAGAGACATTCCACTGTTTGTGAAAGACAAGTGGAGAAAAATGTACATGTACATTCAGAAATGAATAGTGAATGGCAGACTTAACATCCACTGTAAAAAAATTTATATTGTTTTTTAGCCCAGCTGGTGTAGCTCAGTGGTTTGAGCATCATCCTATGGACTGAGAGGTCCCAGTTTGATTCCTGGTCAGGGCATATGCCCAGGTTGTGGGCTCGATCCCCAGTAGGGGGCGTGCAGGAGACAGCCAATCAGTGTTTCTCTCTCTTTCTCCCTTCCTATCTCTCTAAAAAATAAATAAAAACAACCCTGGCCGGTTTGGCTCAACAGTTGGAGAGTCCCGAGTTCAGCTCCCGCTAGGCCCTAGCGGCTAGTGGCACATACCAAGAAAAGAAAAAATAATAAAATAAATAAATAAAAACATATTTTTAAAAATTCATACCTTTTTTGCCCTGGCCAGTTTGGTTCAGTGGTTAGAGTGTCGGCCCGCGGATCAGATAGTCCCGGGTTCAGTTCCCACTAAGGGCACATACCTTGGTTGCAGTTTGTCCCCGGCCCTGGTCAGGGTCCTGCAGGAGGCATTCAGTCAGTGTGTCTCTTTCACATCGATGTTTCTCTCTTTCTCTCCCTCCCACTCTGTCTGAAAATAAATGGAAAAATACCCTTGGGTGAGATTGATATGCTTAATATTTTCAAATAAAATAAAATGGCAAATCTCCCTTTTCAGATAAATGAAACAAAGGCAGTGCCTAGGAGTAAGGGGGACATGTCACCTCTCTCTGGACTGAGTATTTGCTGTGAGGCACACTGTACCGTTGTGGTCCTGGGATGTGGTGGAAACATCTGTCATCTCACCTGCTCTGCCCTTAGAGTGCCTAGACAGAGACTTGGTCTACATGGTGTTTTGTGGTCCCTACTCTCAGCATCCCTGCCAGCCCTGAGCCCCTTAGGGAGGGCCAAGCCTCTTTTTTTTTCTTCTTTTAATCCTCACCCAAGGATACTTTTTCCATTTATCCTTAGATAGAGAGGGGGAGAAAGAGAGAAACATCAATGTGAGAGAGACACATCGATTGGTTGCCTCTCCCGCATGACTCCGACCAGGGCTGGGAACTGAACCGCAATCGAGATATGTGCCCTTGACTGGAATCCAACCTATGACTCTTTGGTCTGAAGGCCAATGCTCCAGCCACTGAACCAAACCAGCCAGGGCCCAAGCCTCACTTTTTGAGGTCTGGTTTTCTAGTACAGCACCTGAACTGGGTGCCAGAGTTCTTCGGCTCACGTACCTGGCCAGCTGGGAAACGTGTATACCTGTGTACCAAGAGGTGCTGTGGGAGAGCCCTTGGCTTGCCATTGCCCTTTCGAGATGATTGTCACCACCTTGGGGATCAGGCAGAGCCAGCTGGTCAACAGCATGGCCTGCTGCTGCTTTCCCCCTGGCTGGGCCCCACGGGGACCTGAAGCCCTCTGTGTCTGAGTATGGAGAGAGATGAACTTTTCTCTTTATTTAATCTTAAATACACAAGTGACATACCTCTTTTTCCTTTAAAGAATCAGAACATTACATAATAACTAAAATAACCTTGACCCTGCACCCCAAATCCCACCTTCCCTACCCCAACAGATATCACTGTGCACCCACCAGACATTTCCTTACATCTTTTTTTTCACATCCACATACTTGAACCCATAGAAAATAGTTTCATTTGTGTGGTTTAACTTTACACGAATTGTATTACACTGCATGTGCCATGCTACAAATTGCTTTTTCCACTCAGTGGTATGTTCTTGAAATACCTAGAGATCTAACTCGTTCCTTCTTGTTGCCCTGTGGCTTTGCACTGAATGAATGTACACATTTTTTTTTTAAAGACTTTTCTCTGTTACTGGACATTACAGACCCAAATCCTGCCATCAACATCCTTGTTTGTGTCTCTTGGCCCACAAGTGTGTTTCTCTTGGGAACTTACCAATCGCAGGGTCATATGGTGTGAAACTTTCAGTTTTAATAAATAATGCTAATTTGCCCTTCAAAGTGGCTGTGTTAATTGATTCTCCTACTAGCGGTGTTTGAGAATCTGTTTTTTTTTTTCCTCACCAATACTTGATGTCATCAGACATTTTTGTTTTTGCCAATCTGCTGGGTAAAAGATGGTATCTTGTTTGCATGTTTCCTGATTTCTCACGAGGTGAGCACCTTTGTGTGTGTGGAGTAGCTGTCCCCGTCCGCTTGTCTGTGCAGGGCCTGTGGGAGCCCTCTCATTACCTGCTTTACTCATCTTTGGCCTCTTAGAGATGGTTTGCATATATTTCCCCTGGTCTGGTATACATGAAGTTATAAAGTCATTTGTTATACATGAGTTAAAATTTAATTTTGAAGGAGTTAGTTTATCAATCTTATATATATTTGAAATGCTTTTCCTCCCGTAAGATCATATGGATATTCTCCTATGTTGTCTTCTGATACTTTTCTGCAATTTTCTTTTTAACAAAGTCCTAGGTCTTGCTCCTTTGGAAATGAAGTTGGTGGGAGAAGGACCTAGGAGAGTCAGATGGGCAGTGAGATTTGGGCAGTGCCAGTGTGTGGATGACCTGTCACCTACACTGGCCTCCCCTGGCCACAGGCCACTCCAGAGAGGCAGGCAGGGAGGTCCATGAGGCCGCCACGCACCCTGCATAGCTGCCTGCCTTCAAGTCCTCCCATGTGCCTGTGTCCCTCCGGGTACCTCAGCCCCCAGCAGGGCTCCCCCGGCTGAAAGTGACAGCAGCTCTCTTCTGGGCCCTCCTCCACCTAAGACACCATGACCATCCGAAGGTGACCAGACAGCCCTGTCCCCAGGACAGTAGCCGAGGGCCAGTGTGGTGAGGGAGTTCCCTAAAATGACACCCAAGAGAACCACAAACGAGTCCCCCAACCAGCATCCTCTTCATCTTCTGACAGATGTTCTTCTCTTTAATCCTCAGAAGCCACTGTGCTTCTCCTTAACTGCCCTACAGGTTCTGAAAAGCCAGGCTCCCTTCCTCTCCGAGCGCTCCTGTCTCATGGTGGCAGTTGCTTTTAGTTTTCTTATGAAATCTCTCACAGGGCTTTGATGCCTCAATTACATTGCTGAAAGTTGTTCCGCTTTGGGGTTTAGTTCTTCCTTTTTTTGTTCTTTGTGGCAGAGGTGGTAGGTCTTTTTTCCCCTGAAGCCCCTGAGGCTGCTGGGCTTTATGAGGGGGTTGCCTGCTGACAAACCCCACTGTCATCCACACGCCCCACTGATACCAACACCTCTGGCTGGCTCTGCCTGCTGCCCCAGGGTGCACCCTTTGTGAATGTCGGAAGAAAGAAGGCAGAGTTGGTCTGTTCAGAGGGGGAGGTACGGGGCGGGGAGGGGGGGAGAAAGAGAAAGGACATAAAGGAAAGGAAAAGCACCCTCTGTTTATTTAGTTTTATTTTCGACTTTTAAAAAAGTAAAAGATTCTCATTGAGGAACATATCTGAAGTATTAAGTAAAGGAAACAAACTCTGTCTACCACAAAGAAGATGTTTATAAGAATGAAAATGATGACTTACATTTCTGATAAGTCTGGATGTTTTCCAGTGTGGAACTAGAAATTCTGGATAAAGTAATTTTTGGAAATCTTTTACAACACTTGGCTGGACTGTTGGGAAAGGGAAGAAGATTCTTGCCCTCGATAGTAAGAAAGTGCAATCCAGAGAGTTAAGCCTGTCTGGTGCTGGTGTTTGCCATGGGAGCATCTGACTACCCTAGGTGGTCAGATGTTGGGAAAAACAGACAGAAACACGAGGCCTGTAAAAACAGAGAAGATGGGTTGGAAAACATCCATCTTCATGAGTCCAGATTCCCAGATGATTATGCCCTCAGAGGGTTAAACTGAAGTGTGCGTAGGGGGGTGCATGAGAGAGAGAGAGGAGAAATTTATTGTCCCTTAGATCTAAATGAAAAGTAAAAGAGGGGGGTTGCCTTGGCGAATACCTGAGCCCAAGTTTGTTATCACGTGTTTGGGACCAGAATTTATACCATCTGTGTTACCTCCACTGCCCCACCACCAATAAATGTGAGCTGAATATCAGGTTACAGTGCTCCTGATAGAGCTTATTGGGGTGGTGGGAGTCTTCTACAGCTGGGATGTAGTTTTACACAACTGTAAATTTACTAAAATACAAACTGTACACTTAAAAATGGGTGAATTTTATGATATAAAATTTTACCTCAAAGCTGTTGGTAAAAAAAACCACCCACCAGTCTTCTAATCAGAGACTTCTTTAAAGATTTTAGTATATTTCTCTGCACTTGTTATTTCTTTCTCTTTTTTATCTTTATTGATTTTAGAGAGAGAAAAAAGGAGAGGGAGAGAGAGAGAGGAACATCAATAAGAGAGAACATCGATTGGCCACCATCTGCATACCCCCTACTGGGGATCGGGCCAACAACCTGGGCATGTGCCCTGAGCAGAAATTGAATCGGTGACCTCTTGGTACATGAGTCGACACTCAACCACTGAGCCACACTGGCCGGGTTGCACTTATATTTCTTTTTTTTGTTTTATCCTCACCCGAGGACATTTTTGCATTTATCCTCAGATAGAGCAGGAGGGAGAGAGGGGGGAAGAGAGAGAAACATCAACACGGGAGAGACACATCAAGTAGCTGCCACCTACACGACCCCAACCAGAGCCGGGGACAAACCGCAACTGAGGTGCGGGCCCTTAGCAGGAAGTGAGCCTGGGACTCTCTGGTCCTCAGGCCTACACTCTAACCACTGAGCCAAACCAGCCAGGGCAACACTTATATTTCTTTGTAGGGATTTTTTTAAAAACATATTTTTAGTGTCTTTTCCAGTGTCACTGCAATTATTTGTAAATAGGATTTTTTAATTTGAGTTTTTAATATGTATTTCAAATGTACACCTTGAATGCTTTCTCATTTTAAAATAATTTCAAGCAAAACAGTTATATGGTGAGCAAAAATTAAAGTTGTTTCATTGATATTTTCCCTCCCCCCACCGACCACACACACACTCCTACTCCCAGTTCTCACTTCCCTCCCAATAGATAACCACTGTTCACAGTTTGGTTAAACATAATTTTTAAATGGTGTATAATTTTCCATGTGATGGGAAAAAGTCAAACTCAAAATGTTCCCCTATTCAGGGGCATTTAGGTTGTTTCCTGGTTTGGCTATTTCTTTTAAGACATGTAGCAGAGAATTCCATTGGAGGGAACTCAAAGCATGCTGTAGACTTAATGGTCCTGGTGATTTCCTTGTCATCAGATAGGCACTAAATTAGACATCAAATTTGGAAGTGACTTTCATGTAAAAAAAGGAACCCAGCGTGCACTGAGGACCCCAATCTAAATGTTTTACCTGTTTGTTCTCATTTAATACACCAAACATCTCATGAAAGGGGACATCGTTTCCATCTTCCAGATGGAAAACCGTGTTCAGAGGGGCCTAGCGCTTCCCCGGGATCACACACCGTCTAGTGCAGAGTTCAGCTCTACGTTGCCAGACACCACCTTAAGGTCTTGGTAGTTCTGTAACCAAGCAGAAGACTCTTCCTTTGCTGTCTTCACTTAATTCAGGCCAACACCAGGTCACAGTATAAACCTCCAGTGGTCTGCAAGGAAGCGCTGAAATGTTACTGAGATTCTCAGTTTTTAGCTACAGTTTGAGCGCCTAATGTATAGTAAACATTGCACTAATGCTCTGTATACTTTATATCGGGCCTCACAGATAGTGCTTTGAGAGGAATGGACATCATCCTCATTGTTCAAATGAGGAATCTGAAGCCCGGAGAGGTAAAGAAAGTTGCCCAGTGTGACTCAGAGGAGGGACTCAGACCCAGGTGTGTGTGATTCCAAGCCTGGGCTCTGACTACTGAGCTCTGCTGCCCAGCAGAACATGAGTCAGCTCGATGTCTTCATCAGGTTGGGAAGCCAGGCTCCACCTCATTCTGCTCTGTCTCTCTCCTCCCAGACAACAGCGACCTGATCGCGTGCACGGTGATCACCAAGGATGGTGGCATGGTCCAGCGATTCCTGGCTGTCGATATTTACCAGATGAGTTTGGTGGAACCTGATGTGTCCAGGCTTGGCTGGGGAGTGGTCAAGTTCGCAGGCCTCCTGCAGGTACGACGGCAAGAACTCCAGAAGGTCTTCTCCGGTGACTATAAACACACACAAGTATCATCTTTACAGTTAATTTCTCATGACACAAGGGCCACATGAACAGATTATCATTGAAAAAATAAAAATATCTCACAGATCCGGGTCAGGTCCTCGTTGACCCAAACCCAGTTCTTACACTCCCCTCCTCCCATTATCAGCAGTCCTTCCAGATATGGTTCTCTGCCAACTACATATATAAATGTAACTACCTGTACTGCTTTTAAAAATTGTGTACATATACTTGAGAAGGGAGTACGTGTATGTATTTTTACAGTGTCACATTGAACGTAGTCCAGACTTTGCATTTTTCACTCAACATACACCTTGGAGAACTGACATGTTAGTATATGCAGACTTACTGGTGTTCTTTTCGTTGCTGCCTAATGATACCAAGGCATAGTTAGCCAGTGCCTTACAGCTGTTCTAGATTTTTACCTCTACAAACAGTGATGTCGTGAACAGAATTGACCTTACTTCCTTGTGCATGTGGACAGGGGTTTCCCTAGGCAGATCCCAAGAAGTTGGGGTATGCCTGTTGTCAGTGTTCATACACGCTGCCAAATTCTTGTCTGAAATGATTGCTGCTGCTGGCAGTGTGCAAAAGTTCCTTTGTTCCCACCCCTCTCCAGCAGAGCTGGGCTCAAAGTTGCCAAAAGCCAAGTCATGACTTGGGTGTTCTCCATGTTTGTCTCTGTGAGAGTTAACTAATGCCAGCTGGTTCATTGATGCAGCATAGAACTAAAAGAGTTGAAAACCGCCTTCTAGCTCCCAGCTCCATCAGACCCCAGCCCCTGAATGTCCAGGGCACTCTTACAGGCCTGAGACTTGCCCTGCTCTGAGGCGGTCCGTGTCCTTGCCGAGCAGGCCTGCTTGCTGGCAAGGCTGGCAAGGCCTTGCTCGGGCCGACCCACATCCGCCTCTCCACAATGTGACCTGCTGGCAGCGTGCCGCTCTCCAAGAGAACCACCCACTCGTTTAAAGCTGCTGTTGCAACCTTTTCCCCAACCTCCTCTTTTTCAAGATCTTTCCATTTAAAGAATGTCTTTTACCAAGGGTGATGTGAGAAAGGACTATATGAAGAATCTTTTATTTATAAAAAGACTTCCATGTAAGTGGTTGTCCATTAGGTGACTTAGTGCTTCTTATTTATCTAAGCTTATGATCAATTTCCTTTACAATTTAGTGTTAGGAAAGTGTTTTTCTTCCTCGAAGGATTAATACATGTCCTCCATCAGACAATGAAAGCCACATAAACCTTTTCTTTTGGTCATCTTCCAATAGCCACTATTTGTCAAACCGTTACTGTGTGCCAAACTCTCCGTTTTAAATATGTAATACCTCATCTAATCCCCACTGCAACATCTCCACGCAGGTATTATTTCCAAAGAGCCCGTGCCAGATGGAATGCCTCTGAACAGCAGCCATCTTAATAAGCCTTTTCCAGCACTTTTCCCGCCTCCTGTAGCATGCCTGACGTTCATGTCTATCTCCTGTCTCAGGCTTTTATCTTAAATTACCTCACACCGTTGCAGGAAGCAAATTCTTTACATGAATCCATTCTGAGGTGGTTTTAGATTGGATTTAGTCTTAATTACACTTGTTATATGTGAGTTCCTTTTCCAACTTTCAAAAATAGTTTTCTTCAAATGCCTCCCTTCTCTTTCTTGGAGTTAGCTTTTGCCTTTAGGAACCAGAAATGCTTCAGAGACATACAGATGGGTGCTAATGACTCCCCCTTCTTAAGAGAAACAAGGGAGAAATTGGTTCATAGATGTGTCAATCTATCTACTATCATGCCGGGTGGCATAAAAACTTGGGGTTGTTATCACTGGCTTCTCAGAAGCAAGAATGTTGGAGTTTGACTGCTGGGTTTCCCACGGCCCCTTGAAGAGGCTGATGCAAGGCCTCTTGTGGATGGTACCATCACTACCACCAGCATCGCTCCTTCTGAACGCTCTATGCTTCCCACGCTGTCTGCTCCTGCTATGCCTGTTCTGGTCTGTGTCCATCCTTGACTGTCTTAGACTTGGGTGGCTGATGGTCTCCTCAGAGCAAAAGCAAAGTCAAAATTTGGGTTGGGGGGCCTCTTGTGAATGACACATGGATCCCACGGCTTCTGAGCAGTCGCCCCCCTCCTTAACCTAACAAGCCATTTTCTTTCACCTCCGCCCCTACAGGACATGCAGGTGACTGGTGTGGAAGATGACAGCCGTGCCCTGAATATCACCATCCACAAGCCTGCGTCCAGTCCCCACTCCAAGCCCTTCCCCATCCTCCAGGCCACCTTTGTCTTCTCGGACCACATCCGCTGCATCATTGCCAAGCAGCGCCTGGCCAAGGGCCGCATTCAGGCAAGGCGCATGAAGATGCAGAGGATAGCTGGTGAGTGGTTGGTCCCGGCGCAGTGTCCTCTGAGCCCTCGGGGGCAGAAGCAGCCATAGGGCTGCCATCGTGTTTCTCACATTGACCTTGAGAACCCCTATAACTCCTCCAGTAAAGAATACATATGGTTTGGGAATTAATTGTGTTTTGGTGAAAGAAGGAGAATCTGCTCAGTATTTCCCACTTCTTATGTACTTGATTTCTAGAGAGTTTCTAGGGCTTTGTGGAAGAGGAGGAGAGCTCTCCCGACCAGGGAAGAGGCCATGAACAGGCAGGCATCAGTGTGGGACAACTGTTCTCACTTCTGCACACGGATATTCTCCAGCTAACATTTACAAAATGCTTCCACATTTGTGTACTGCCTTTGATTCTTAAAATAATCCTTGAGATCAGTAGGGCATGTTCTGCCCACTTTATAGAAGAACAAACTGAGGCTCAGTGACTTGCCCCACGTCACACAGGCAGCTAGTTAGAAGAACCCAAATGCAGAACTTCCTACTCTAACACCCACCTCTTCCCAGCTCTCATGAGAGTTCGCCTTGCTTGGTGAGAGAGCCAGGACCCAGCCTGAAATCAGAAGTTGTACATTTCACAGGGATTGTGGAGAATTTGGGAGGATGCCCACTCCTGCCCAGTGTCGGGAAGTCCCCAGCTTTCTTAGAAGTAAAGGCACTGAGATGAGGGTGTTCCAGTCATCAGGGCGGAAGGCATAGCATTTTCCTTGGGGAAAAGGCATCCTATCAACTACCAAAAGTGTCAAGTTTTTCTGAAGACACCAGCGCCTTTTGGTCCAGTGCTGATGTTCTTTCTGGTGTGGTCTCTAGGAGGCTTCCCAGCCCACTGGGGAGGAAGAGACCTTTCTTAACTAAAAATAAAGATGCGGAGGGCAGGGTTTCTGGATGCTGTGGACTGTTCTTTCTGCACATGCCTTGTTGATTTGTGCAGGCCTGCATCCCAGAGAGTCCTCATCTTACTTCTCACTTAGCCGAAACTTGGCCTGCAAATCATTACAGAAGCATTTATAATGTGCAAAGTGACTTAAATCATTCAGTCCTTTCCTTGAAGATTTATTTTCAGAGGGTTTTTTTTTTTTTTTTTTTAATGTAAAGCAGTTTCTCACAGCTGCCACGGAGGCTAAATATTTCATTTGAAAATTGAGAATTATGCCATAAAGTGGCTCTGAGAACTAACGCCTTGGGTATTTCTTCAATTGATTTTTAAAAGCCCCTTCAAATTGCTATATCATAAGATTTGTTTATGGACGGGAGGAAGCAGTTGTGACAGATAAACACACACTCATAAATAGACACACATGTATCTTCTTCCCCACATGCACATATATGTGAACTTTCAGGGCAGAATTGGCCCCATTTGCCTTGGGGTCTGAGACTGGACCTCAGGCTAAGCCTCGGCCTTGTACGTGTGGAAGCAAGAAGCTCAGGGGGAATCTGGTCCTATGTCCATTTTCGAATCCCTCACCAGGTACATGCTATGTTTTGAGGCTCAGGCAGGACCTATGGTGTCACACTGCTTTCCCTGGCTTAAGGCTGCCAGTTACTTGCTTGGCATCGCCCAAGGGCTGTGCCTTGCAGGGCCTTGGCCACTTTAGCTACAACTGCCCCACCCAAAGTCTCATCACCTACATTCTTGTCCCACGCCCGAAGCATGACCATAGGTTTGTTTGAACATAGCCCTCTTGGACCTTCCGATCCAGCCAACTACTGAAGTCCTTGGATTTGGACTCGGCTCCTCCTCTTCCTCCCAGCACCTGCCTTTCCGATTCTACGACCAGAGCCGCCGAGGCAGCAGTGACCCCACAGTGCAGCGATCTGTGTTCGCGTCCGTGGACAAGGTGCCAGGTGAGCCGGCCCCACCCTGCGCCGCTGCCTGTCCCCCTCCCACGGGTTCCAGGGCTTCCCCCACCAAGCCAGTGTAAGCTGCTTCTCCCTTCTCAGAAATCCAGCCAGTTGGGAGCACCAGATAAATTTCTTAGAATTTATCAAAGTATAGCACAAGGTTAAACACAAGCCACAGAAAGAAATTTTGGCTTTCTCTTTGGTGTTCTTCTGCCTGGCTTTGGTTTTCCAGAGATTTGTTGGGGATATAGAAGGACTTCTCAGAATTAAGAAAGATGTTTCTTGGAAATGCTTAGATGATTAGTAATGAGGTTGTGGGAGAGTAATTTCCTTCTCCATGTAGGATGACTAGAAAGAGATTGTGTGTGGTTCCTGCTACAACCCTCTAAAGAAGTGAGACTTCAGAGAAGGCCCGGCTGCTGCCCCCAAGGAGGCTGCTGGTGTCTCCTATCTGGCAGCCTCTCTAACCACTTTCACCGAAGCTCCTTTCTAACCCCTCCTTCCCTCTCCCAAAAAGGAAACATGAATAGAAAGTTCGAGTTTGCCTTGGAAGAGCAAAAAGAACTGCTCCAGAAGGGCAGGCTCTCCCCTTCCTATTCTGACACTTCTGATTTAAGTAAATCCAAATGCACCCCTACCCCCCGAAAGAGAATTTTGCTCTTCATTGCAAAACTTCAGAAAATAGGCCCTGCGTCTCTTGTAACTTAACCTCCCCACTTTAGGGTTTTGAACATCCATCGCAAATGTTGCAAAATGTTTTCAAAAGCAGTTATTGAGCCCTGGCCAGTGTGGTTCAGTGGTTAGAGTGTTGGCCCTTGAACCGAAGGGTCACAGGTTCGATTCCCCATCAAGGGCATGTACCTGGGTTTCAGATTCATTCCCCATCCCCAGTCAGGGCACATGCAGGAGGCAACCAATTGATGTGTCTTTCTCACATCAATGTTTCTCTCTCTCTCTCTCCCCCCCACTCCCAGCCCCACCACTCCTTCCCTTCCACTCTGTCTAAAAATCAGTGGGAAAATATCCTCAAGTGAGGATCAACAACAACGAAAAAAGCATGTATTGATTTAAGAACAAAATATAGCCATAAGCACCTGTCCAAAACCAGGGTCCTTGTTTCCCTTCCACCCCATGATTCTTTCTGTTTTCATTCTTTGGCTTGCTTAATTCATTTTAGAAATTATATACTGTAAGCATATGGTATTTGAGAATCCAAACAGGACATGATAAAATGAAAAATAAGTCTACCTGGCCCTAGAAGTAACCACTTTTAACAATTTCTTTACATATCCTTCCAGAAATGTTTCTTTGTATGTCATATATATGTCTTTGCTTGTCTGTTTTTACACCTGGGTTATACCATATACGTGATTCTGCGCCTGGCCGGTTTTATTAATAAGACAGCATTACATGTTAGCACATATAAATCTACTTCATGCTCATTAACTGTGGGTATTGTATGATTTGGAGGGACCAAAAAAAATATTTTATAACATTTGGTATTATTGGCCGTTTGGGCCATTTTCAATGTTTAGCTCTTACAGTGTCACATCCTCGGGTTATCTGTGTAATTGTGCAAACCTCAGGTGTCTGTGAGATAAATTTCCAGTGATGGATCTGCCATCAAAGGGGAGGTTTTTCATCTTGATACATGTAGTCCCAACACGCACGCTGGAAAACGTGCACAGTTCACGCTTCCACCCAAGCCGGAGCTGTTTTCATTCTTAGAACCGGTGTTAGCCTACGAGACTGATTGTAGCACTGCCTGTTCAGCTGTGAAGTGTGAGATGATTCCGCCTGCTCCAGGGTCAGAAGGGTTCTTGGTTACACATTCTCCAGGTTGCTTTGGGTTCTGTAGAGAGAGTCACTAAATAAATATAAATGATGACCATGAGTCTAGGTTAACTAAATACAGATTTTTTTTCTTTCTTCCTTTCTATCATTCTTTTTATACACAGTTGTGATTTTATTACATTTATAAGCACAACTTTGTAATTTTTTATTAAGATAAAATTGTCATATAACATTATATCAGTTAAGAA
Source organism: Molossus molossus (assembly GCF_014108415.1). NCBI lineage: Eukaryota > Metazoa > Chordata > Mammalia > Chiroptera > Molossidae > Molossus > Molossus molossus. Next base: position 111,643,553 of record NW_023425366.1, on the reverse strand, counting down.
ATCATTTCTTTAGGGTCATTGGGGCTTCCTTCAGCTCGGGATCTAGTGGGTTAAGGAGAATAGCCCTGGCCTGTTTCCGCTCCATTCTTTTTGAAACAAGACGAGTGTAAATAAATAGAGCCAAATGTCACATTCTTCAGCATCTGCATAATCATCTCTCTGTTTGCAACAGGCTTTACAATGACTTATTACTTACTTCTCCCACCCTGCCTGGGCTCTAGAAGGGTTGCTGTGGGGTCATCCAGTGCTGGGGTGTGGCCATGTCTACAGTGGCCTGCCTGGCAGAAGAGTTGGCACAGCTGGAATGCCCAGTGTCCTGTTGCTGGTCACAGGGTTGAGTATGTGAAGTTGGCCCAGTTGGAACTCTGGCAAGTCAACGGTAGTTGCTTAAAGGTGGCCATCCACCCTTTGGCTCTCTCTCCCCTGGAAGTGCCACTCAGGTGTGGGCTGGGGTGGGGACAATTCTCACAGATGTGCTTTCCAGGTCAGCTGTCTGGGCCCTTGGATAAAAAGGCCTAGCATCCCTCCTGCCTTGGCCTGGGATGGAGATGTGACCTAAAGAGCAAAGTATAAAACCTTTGAGAATCAGCATCACTCAGAGGAGGGAGAGGAGCTCTCCCTGGCCCCCAGTCTCCTCCCCACCTGCTGCCTCAGTAGTCGGCCCCACAGCCGCCCAGCATCTTGGAATCATCTGCATCCTGCTCTTCCCTCTCCCACACACACTGGCCTGCTCTGCTTACAGAATATACCCGTTTCTCTCCCCTCCCAGTCACCAGCATCCCCAGCATTCTCTGGCTCTCAGTCTCATCCTCTCCCTCCCATTCAGCCAGAGGGATATTTCTAGAACAGAAATCAGATCATACTGTGCCCTGCCTGCAACCCTCCAGTAGCTTCCAGTTGCACTTAGAACAAAATCCAGATCTCCCACTCTGATCCTGCGTGATCACTGTGAGATCGGCCCCCGCTGTCCCCTCAGATGCAGTTCCCGTACCGCATGGTCACACCATCCCCAACTGCTCTCTGAGTCAGCACTTGCCAAAATTTTGGCCTCAGGGCCCCCTTATACTCTTTGCAAAAGTATTGAGGAACCCAAAGAACTTTGGTTGATATGGATTATATCTATTGATATTTCAGGATTAGAAATGAAAACTGAGAAATGCTTTAAGTATTTACTTATCTATTTAAGGAAAATAAACCCATCACATGTAAACAGAAATGACATTTTTTTACGAGCAACACCTTTTTCTAAAACAGAAACAAAAAACCAGTGTTTTATATTTTTGCAAATCTCTACTATCTGGCTTTATAGAAGACAGCTGGATTCTCGTGTCTGTTTCTGCTTTCCATCTGTTGCAATAGCATACATTATGTGGCCTCTGGAAAACTATGCTCCTAGGAGAATGGAAGTAAAAGGAAAATGCTGTCTTGTTATTTTTATGACAGTAGTTCTGACTCTGGGAAGCCCTGCCTGGAAACCACTACTCTAAGTCACTGAATTCTCCTGCCTCAGGACCTTTGGCATTGGATGTTCTTCTTCAGGTCTGTGTGGCTGTTCCCTACTAATTACTCAGGCCTCGGTTTCCTCAGAGAGGCCTTTCCTGATCACCCCCTCCCCAGAAAGGTTACCCCCTCCCTCCATCACTTTAACCTGGTTTATTTGCTGTGACCCTGGGTTCCTTACCTGGCCAACGTATCTGTGTAACTGTTCATGGTCTTTCTCCCCCATGGAGAATGTCACTTCTGTGGGGACCTGGTCTGTCCTGTTCCCCCTGTATCTCAGTGCCTAGTGCTGTGCCTTCATTCAGTAGTCGTTGAACGAAGAATGAGCACAGCATTCTCACCTAATACCTTCTCCATGTATGAACACCAGGAGGATGAGGAAATTTCCTCTGGGGCCCTAGACATTGGGTTTAGTCTGTGGCACTTTAACAAGGGAACACGAGGGAACCAAGACCCCGGATGTAGCATTCCTCTGTTTAATTTTTGTCACCGAAGTGAGCGAGATATGCTTCCTGGGAGGGCAGATGCACTGGGTGGTAGATTTGGGTCGGTTGCATATCAACTGAATTTCACTGCCCTCTCTTTTCTCAGAGGTTTGCAAAAGCCAAAGAGTGGGCTGGAGGGAGTCATCAGAAGCACGGCCCAGGTTTGCCTCCATGCTGTGGCCTGTGAGCAGTATTGCTCTGTCCCTTGCCACAGGCTGCCACAGGCTGGTGGGGTCCTCCCTCTGGCCACCTGCCTCGGGGTGACTGCTGGAGGAGCTATCCCTGTCATGGCACGTCTTCCAGTTTTATCTGCCCCAGTAATTGTCATAGAGCAGTTTATCTCCCCTGTAGAAGCTATAAATGATTATATTTGATGAAAATACGCCTTTCATTTCCTTGGAAGAGATATTAAAGTAGAATATAAATCAGGGCTAATAGATGACTAGCCATTTCGGTATCTTTTTCTTCTTACATTTGGCTTGGAAAGAAATCACAAATTCTATTTATTGGCCGGTTTTATGTTGATGGCTCTTGCCCCCACAGAGTGTTTGGCTCCGCGAGGGTTAGAGGCTTGTGCGTGTGCCTGGCGTGGGAGGGAGGGGCTGGTGGTGACCCACATGTTGGGGTGGGCAGGCAGGCCTGGTTCTGGAGTCTGGCTTTGAGGCTCAGTGCTTCATGGTTAGAGCCCTCAAGGACCCGTCCACTGACCCACGGTGACAGCCGGTTGCCAGAAACTGCCAATGGGAGCGAATGTCCAAATGAGCCTACCAAGGCAGTCTATACATAAACACCAAGTAGACCAGCAGGCCCCAGGGCAGAAGTTGTTCCTCGGAAGTGACCAGGGGCATCAGCCTTGACTTCCACTTCTGGGCTCCTCTGGCCAAGAGGCTGCTCACAGGTGTTTACCTGGTGGTAGGGCAGCAGGCAGAACATCACAGTCTCTCTTGTTTGGGTCCTTCCAGGCCCTTCCTAGTTCTTACCTAAACAGAAGGACTCTACAACCCAGAGGGCATTACGGGCATGGCCATAGAAATGAACCTTCCGCACCTTGTTTATCAGTAGCCATGCCCCACCAGCCTTTCAGCTCCAATGACAGTGCTTAAAATCCTCCAACACCTCCTGTCCTCAGCCCCTCTCCATGGCCATGGGCCTGCACAGTCTGGCCTCGCCACTGCCCCACCAGTCAGCTTGTCTCTCCTCTCCCCTCTTCGCGCTCTCTGCATACCTCAGCCCAGCATTTCAGCTGCACTGGCTTCTGTCTGCGCCTCACAGGGGCCAGGCGCATCCCAGGCAGGACCTCTGTCCTCACGCTTCCCCGGGACTGGTTCCTTCTCAGCATTCAGGCCTCTGCTTGCATACCTCTTTGGGGCCTTCTTGGGGGGGGGGACACCCCACTCCCAGCGCTCTCTGAGCAGCAGCTGTTTTTTTTGTTTTGTTTTAATTGAGGTGAAATTCGCATAACCTAAAACTAAGTTGCCCCATTTGTCTCCACCTGCCTCACTATTCTGCGCTAGCATGGAAGGGCTGGGGCCTGGTCCTCCCCCGTGCGACAGTGAGAGCGCAATGCTGAGCCAGTGTCCGTGGGGGGAGACGAGGATTGGTGGAAGTAGGCGGGGCTGGGTGAATTGTTCCCTGGCTCAGACTGTAAACTCCTGCAGCAGGGGTGGTGCCGTCAGGCTCACACCTGGGTCTGGCACCTGTACCAGTTGGTGGTGGCTCAGGGTGGCAGCTGCAGAGTCAGACATCATCCTGTCAGGGCCGAGCTCTGCTGTACTCATTTCTTGTCCCAGCTTCTTGTCGTACTGAGGTCATGGAGCCGTCTTCTCTGGGCAAACATCTAAGTCCTTGAGCACAGGAGAGCTGTGCTTTCCACAGGTGTTATCTGTCTCAGAGGCGAGCACACCCGCCCTCTCAGTCACTGACCTAGAACACGTAATAGTTCTGGGGAAGAGCAGCGGCAGTGCCAGGGCCAGCCTCCGGCAGCCAAGGAACTGGAGAAGAATGCAGAGGTTACCGTGAGCCTGGAGCAGCCCGCTGACCACAGAGCCTCCGACTGACATCGGACAAAGAGCAAAGAAAATCAATGTTTAATTCACAGACCTCGGTTTTGACTTCAGCCCTGGGTATAACGCACTAGGTGCTAATGCCATCTCATGGCAGTGTTTCCCAGAAACTAACTTTTTAGGCCTGTTCTTTTTCTTGTTTCCAGTTATAAACTTGGAGCCAATTCTCTCCTTCCAGCTCCCAAAGGCAAAAAATACTTTCTTTAGTCACACAGGAAGGAGAGCCTACCTGCCCCCCTTCCTCCAGTGTCCCCACTCCCCGTTAATCTCTCCTAGCCGTCTGCTCCCTGGGCAGAGACTCAGGCCACTTGGGGGGTGGGGGTGAGTTACAGAAATTTGATTCTGACCCTGGGGGCTTTCTTTGTAAAAAAGATAAAATGTATTGAGCTGGAGAGAGGCCTATGTGATATCTGGTCCTTCTTCACATGCAAAAACAGAAAATGGTAAAATCTTTCTTCCGAGCGAGGCTTTGAACTCAGTCTGTCTGGTCAGCCCCTGAGCCCCTACCACCACACCCTTTAATTCCTGACTCACTTTTGAATTATCTGAAGTGAACTCTCACTGCCTGAGGCCTCACGCTGTTGACTTCACCCCTTGGCATGTTTCGGACAGAAAAGTCATCTATTTCTGGAAGTGTGGGGTATAGTTTGACCGGAAGAATTAGCTGTGCCAGGTGCTTTGTATGAATTCATTCTATCCTCTGAACAGCTCTGGAAGCTGGTATCAGTTTCTCTGCTGTACAGATAAGAAATGGAGGCTCAGACGAAGGCCACAGAGATCACATGAGGCCAGCTGGGATCCGTGCCTTCACTTCCTGCCTCTAAATCCCATTTGCTTCCAGACTGGCATTGGTAATGGCCGAGCAGCTTCGTGTGATGGTTCTGCCACCTGCCTCTGCATGTCAGAGGTTGACAGGACAGACCTGCCTTGGAGAGGGGACTCTTGGGGTAGCCCTGGCATAGACAGCATTCCCCTTTCCCATCCACTTTACCCACACCGCACATTCTCAAGTCCTTGTTCTCCAGACCCACCTCCATTGGCTCAGGGACAAGCCTGCAAAGCAGTGATATGGAAGGACAGACACCCTTTTCCCACAGCCACCACTTCCCAGCCAGGCTAGAGGTCACAGGCATGCAAAGGCCAATCCTCACGTTCCTGGCCTGCCATGAAATGAGATTACAGAATCCTGCCTGAGCAAAAGCAGCAGGATTTAAGCTCCTTTCAAAACTTTCTGGCAATTGTCTCTAAAATATCAGCCTTCAAATGGTTAGGTTGGGGCTGTGGGGACCAGGTCCCACTCAAATATCAGCCCAGCTGAACCCATGGGTCCCACTTGCCAGACCTCTTCTCAGAGCACACAGGGCAGAGGACATGGAGCACACTGCCCAGGAAGGAGCCTCACTCCTGAATCAGGGCCCGCAAGGTTTCCTCACGTGGAACATGGCCCCAAAAGACACTTTCCCAATAGAGACACTAGCACTTGTTGTCTGCAGAGCCATCTGCTTGCGAAATACAGCACACGGCAGGCAGGCTTTTCCTGGGGGGTAGAGACTGGGAGGAGAAAAGAGTTCTGAAGAATTGAGTGTTGCCTCACTTCTCAGGGTCATTGCCCACTTCAGACTGCTGAAGTGACTGCGTGCCCAGGAGCTGTACAGTGCATCAGAGAGCAGGAGACACTCCCAGGCTCCTTGTGGAGAACTGTGCCGGAGGTGCAGGGAGAGACCAGACCCCACCTTCACTCTCCCATTGGACTTTGGTTAGCTTTGGAATGCTCTGTAGGCTCGGGCGGGCCCCTGCAGGGCAGCCTCACCCGCAACACTGAACAGGCGGGCACGTGCCAGAGCGAGTGTGCGCGTCTGTCCCTGCCTTGGAGGAGGCAGCATCTGTCCGTTCTCCTCGTGGAGCTTCAGAGTTCCAGGCAAGCACATTTGTTGCAGAACAACTGGGAAAGATAGAAAAGCACCAAGAAAAGAGGAAACACTATATCTCGCGCCCTAAGGTGTCCATAAAGTAAACTGTAGTGTCCTTTATCATTGCTCTTTCCGTCCATCCTTTGTTGGGCCTTCTCTTCTCAGCAGCGGAGTGTTTGCCCAGTTGAGAGTCAGCAGAAGGAGATGGCTTAGCACAGCCCTGGAGCGTCCAGTCCAGTTCAAGTCCTGGCTGCACCTTGTACTCATTCCGGCCTTGGGCCACACAGTTGACTCCTCTGGGCCTGCTTATTCATATAAAATGTGGGGAAGTGCATAGCAGTGTCAGTGTACTTAACACTACTGACCTGTGTACTGAAACATAGTTAATGTGGTAAATATTATGTGTATTTTATCACAATTTTAAAAAAGGGTGGGGATAAAAGTGTCACCTACCTCATTAGGCTATCGTAGCATAAAGTGAGTTAATCCACGTAAGTGCCTAGAAAGTTTCTTCACATGTGTGCAGCAGGCAATAAAGGTTGGCAGCACTCAGTAGTTTTTATTGTCATTAGTCAAGGCTGACCCAAGGCCCCAAATTATAGGTTCACTTTCTACACAGTAAAGAAATTTGCAGAGTTCATAATCCAATAGCCCCGTCTGCTGTAAATAACGGAGAGACCCTGAAGTTGTGCAGATTTGCTCATTTCAGAAACACTTTCTTCAGGAGTTGACAAAACACTGAGGCAGAATTTGCCTGCTGCTGAAGGGCCATGAGAATTCTGATTGTATGATTTGCCTGAGGTTCCATAGTTCCCAGAGGCAGAGCCAGAGCCCGAGAAGAACAGCGATCTGTGCCCTGCAGCCCTCGGCCCAGCGTACCCCGCTCACCGCAGTACTGCCGGCCATCATGTTCTCCACGCCCGCCTGGGGCCAGTGCCATTCCTTAGTCCGCAGACAGGAAACCTGAGCTCAGAAAAGGGGTGCACCTGGCCCAGTGCCACACAGGTGGCCAGCCTGGGATTCACACCAGGCCACGCATTCTGCTTCCCACTCCATGAGCCACTGTCTCTCCAGCCCTGAGATCACTTGGTGGCAGAGCCCCAGGAATGATTGCAGTACGCCATTTCATTGTGCAAACCAGGGACACGGAAACCAGGAGAGAGCGTGACTGTTCTGTGGATGCACATCTCTACACTTAAAGGAAAAGTCCAAAAAGTTATTAGAAGAAACTTTCTGAGCCTTTTTCCATTGGTGTTTATTTTTCATTGCTGATTCATTTGTTTTTATCCACTGCAAGTTCTCATTAGCAGATAAGTGTTACAAATGCCAAGGATTGACAACTCACTTGTGGGATAAAACCCAGAAACAGAAAACTCTAGCCCTTAATTTTATCTGTGAATTAGAAAAAGACCACCTTGATTTAATTTTTGCCTTAAAATATCTCTACTACCTCAAAGAACCCCTGCCCTCCCCCCCCCAATAAGATTTGAAAATCATTTTATCACTTCCCAAGAACCAGTCATAGTGCCTATCTTGGGATCCAAGAGAAAGAGACACAAGTAAGTGGCATTGCTGAGTGTACAGATGGCTAGAAGAGTTGTTAATTCATGAGGACCCGCTAAGAGTGAGAAGAACCAAAGCAGAATGTTGAAGGTTCACAGCGAGACATAAGTCATTGAGTCCTCCAGATGTCCCTTTTCTTTAAGCTCTAGATGGCCTCTTCAAAACACGGCAGCTCCTAGGGCCCAGGGCAGGAGACCATAGGAAAAGAAGAAAAAGGGTGGGAGAGAACTGGCATTTTTTAAAGCAACTATAAGAATTGTTATATGACAAATACACTTACTAGAGTCAGGAAAGGGAGGATGCATTTAGCAAGTATTTATTGGGGTCTCTTGTGAGTCAAATAAATGCTGTGCCAAGCATACAGAGAGGACTGGACAGGGGCGATGGGCTTATAAATAGGTCGTGCAGAGCAAAGAGGGAGCGTAGTGGGGACAGCATGTGCAAAGGCATGAGAGAGCTGGTGACATTTGGTGGCATGCCCATGAGTTAAGGGAGTAGCAAGATGCTAGAAAACCAGGTAGGGTCAGATGGCGAAGGGCTTCGGCCTGCTGAAGGGTGGGAATTTTACCCTGGAAGCAAGAGAAAGTCATTGAAGGTTCTAAGGCAGAAGAGTGATGAATCAGAGACTTGGGTTTTGATTGACAGGAGTCAGGAAGGGCAGAGGAGACAGGGATGGGCAGTAAGACCCAAGGCACACTCAGCCCTTCCCTTGGCGCTCACCACCTGTGCAACAGGTGGTGCTATGCCCATGTTATGGATGAGAAAAAGTCTCTCCACAGAGGTACCCCCTTCCTCAGCTTGATGTATACCTTTTTCTGGGCATTTACATACCGTACTACAGTATTATATTGCCTTTTTTAAACCTAAATGAATGCCATTTTACTCAATAATGTGTCTTAGATTTTTTTTTTTATGGTCATAAGAGTGTCCTCATTCATTTTTGACTGCTGTAGGACAGTCCATCACGTGGGCAAGCCACTGTTGAACCAATCGCCCACTGTTGGATATGTGGATTGTAGCCAATTGTTTGTCCTTAACAAATAATGCACGCCTTCGTGCACCCTTGTGCAATAATTTCCCTGAGGTGAGTAACCATGAAGTGAGTCCAGAAATATCTAGACTGTGGAACTAACAGGATATGGTGACCAGTGAAGTATGTGATTGGAGGGAACGGGACTCCACAAGACTATTTCAAGGCACAATATCAATGAGCCTTGGTTTCTCTCTGAATGCTCTCTGTGAATACAGATAACAAGGGCATTTTGATGATTCCCAGCTTCTGAGCCAGCAGAATCCTCATTCCTTGCGGATCTTGTTCTGTCCAGGAGGCCTTCGGGAGATGCAGTTATGGAAAAGATGTTCAGGGGCTCGCAGGGGTCTCCAGGCACTGGTCATGGCTTGACTTGTCATCCCGGACAGAACGTCAGCGATTGGCGCATTGGAGCCACCATTTGGTTCTGCTCCTGCCTCCTGGCATCTCTGCTGAGGTGATGGCTTTCCATGATTTTTTCTCTCTGTAGCTAGCATCCCATGACTAAAATACAGCTTCCTTTATATGTAGCTGTCCAGCCATGGCACTTTGTATAATGGTGGTTTTCTCCAAAAACATAGTACTATTTTTTTTAACATCTCAAATTCCTAAAGGGCCTAAAGTCAGTATTATCCCAATGTGACTGGAATGGCTATTTTGTGACATCTCTTTTCACTTAAGCAGCATGCTTCCTTAAGCCCAGAGTAATCGCAAAAGCATCCCAAGGCCCATTGAATTGGGGCTGATGAACTGTTTCACTCTGTCTCCAGCGTTCAAGTCCTTGAGAGCCACCTCCTCAAAACATGGTTTCGAGAGTAGATGGTTTAACCATATGAAATGCTCAGTTTAGGCTATGATTTGTAATGGCTCCTCCCAAAATGTTTGCAAGTTGGTAAAAAATCAAGTGTATAGTATCTGTGGCATACTTCTAGCTTCACAGGTTTTGTCAAGGCCCCAGGATAAAAGTCCATTTATTGAGTGCCAACAGTGTACTAGGCACTGGCCAATTGCTTCACATAAAATGAGACAAATATGTAAAAATAGTCATGTTACTAATCCCACTTCCATTGCTGGGACAAGTAAGACTCAGAAAGCAAAGTCACTTGCCCAAGGTCCCAGAATTGACAGAGGGAGAGAGAGGGAGAGGGTGTGTGTGTGTGTGTGTGTGTGTGTGTGTGTGTGTGTGTCTGGTTTCAGACTCCTGCCCTTATGAAAACCTCTTCTATACCTGCTTCCTGAGAAAAGGTTATCTCTTGCTCAGTGTTCTTTCCTTTCCTGTTAAGTTGACTTAAAGGGTCTGTGGAGCTTCTGAGTTAAAGCCGCCCTTTGTTGTGGCTTTCTGAGCGTGTGACTTCACAGGCCGACATTTGGGCAGACAGGTGAATCACACACACACTGTAGCCTCTTGGATTGAGCAGGTCCTCATAAATCATTGGGACGGCCAGGGGGTAGGAAAAGTCATTGTGGACGGACTGAGCGTCCGCAAACACCCCCACCACTACCCTTAGTGACCTGAAGAATGTTCTGAAACAGTTGACATTTATAAAGTTTTGGGCGTTTTGGAAAAGTGCACTTTTTTTTGGCCAGATTTCCAACCTGATGCCCCAGGGAAATGTCCACCAGCTCAGAGCAACATTCTTGCTTTCTGAAATGGTTCCCAGGCCTGGTGGAGGCCACAGCCTGCTCATCGTCTCCCCTCTCTGACCTCTTCTCTCCACCCTTAGTAGGGAGCAAATGCAGAAACTGCCCTGCACTGATTCCTGTCCCCACTGGGTCACAGAAGGGCCCTTTGTGCTGGCTGAGACACCCACAGGAAGCTTCTGGCCTCGAGCAGCTTGAATACCTACTGTGTGCCAGAAGTCCACCATTCTGGCTAAACCATGCCACATCGCTACCAGGGAGCCATTGCCATGAGGGTAGGGGCATCTGGCTTTGTCAGCACCTACCCATTGACAACTGTGTGATGCAGGAAGTTCTCTAAGGTCCCTGAGCCTCAGTGTTCTCTTCTAAAAAATGGGGCTGATGATAAGACCTGTCTCACAGGGGCAGGCACTTAGCTCTGGACCAATGCTCTGTAGGTGCCTCCTGCCGACCTAGTAGTCACTGCTGTTGATGAAGACAAGCCAGGAGCCTAGAGCATCTGCACAGGGCCACTAGCCCAGGGTGGCCAGCCAGGGCTTCCAGCCTTGTGGCCAGCAGGCTGCTTCGTGGAGCACACAGGTGTCCCAGCCAGCACTCTCAGGCTCTGCCAGGCAAGGGCACTGCTGCCCTGCTAGGACCACTAGGATAGCCCATCATAGGCACCGTGCGTACTTCCAGCAAGTGTGCATGGAGCACCTTCGCGGGCCTGTGCCAGGCCCTCCTGTAGCCAGTAGCCACGTGGGGCAGGCACATGTTGAAATGGAGTGACCACTGTGCCACAGATTATTGTGGGGACAGTCCCTGATAGGGCTGTCCCCTAGGGGGTCCATATAGCTGGAATGCAGGGAGTGAGGAGTGGGGGTAGATGAGAAGATCACCAGGTGGGTAGGCCTGTGGGTGGGGGAGTGGATTTTATCCTTAGAGCCCTGGGCAGCCTTGCGGGGCTTTAAGCAGGGGAGTGCTGGACCTGATTCATGTTTGTCTGAGCTCAGTGTGGCTACTGGGTGGGGAGAGGATTGGAGACAGCAGTACAGAAGCCATTGCGGTCCCCCCAGAAGCCAAGAGCAACTGGGCAGGATAGGGTTACATGTTAGCTAATGTGGTCAGTGACAAGTGTGGGTACAGCTTGCCTGTTGGTGACAAATCTGCTCCTGAGGATGGCGCTGTCCTGTAGCACCTCAGAGTTGGCAAAGCAGTTCCCATTTGAGATCTCTATAATGTCATGGGAAAACTGAGGCTCAAGTGACAAGGTGACCCGCCAGGTCCCACTTCCAGAGAGTGATGGTATGCTGTGTATTCTCCCCTGAGCCATTCTGAGGTTGATACGGCTAAATGGCACCCCTGAGGAGGAGTGTTTCCTGGGACTCATGCATTGCCAGCCTCAGACTAAATGTCTTCATGACCAGGGGTCACATCAGCCTGGGTAGGAAGACCCTGTCACTGTCCATGTAACAGGTAAGAAGGCTCTTACTCAGAGAGGGTAAGTAACTTGCCCCAGGTCACACAGTGGTGAATGGTGTTGCTAAAACCCACTCCTAGGCTATCTTACCTCACAGACTGCTCAGTCCAGTGTCCAGGGGTCCTCCTCAGGTCCTGGGGACCTTAAGAAATTCTTGGCCTTGACCTGGGAGAGCCTCAGTTGGAAGCTGGGACACCATGATCTCAACTGTAGCTCCTCACAAGTGGCTCCTTAGCTCCTCTCTTCATTACTGGGCCAAGAAGGGTTTCTGAGCATGCCTGTCAGGGCTCACTGATAAATCAGACCGAGATGCCTGTGCTTGGCGGCAGCCAGCAGTGCTAAGTGGTTGTCTAGGCTTCCCCAAGCCAAGTGACATTTGCCCAATAGGTGTGATGTATCAACAGCTTTTTCACCTACTTTTTGCAGCCTGGGCTGGCTCTCAGCCAGAACTCTTTTTTAAAAAATAAGGCACTGACCTTCCATGGAAAATGCTGGTGCACCAGCCAAGCACAGGAGCTTCTGTCGTAGGGTTTTAGGGACTCCTGGTTTGAGATGAATTTGGAAACTTTCTGGAAGGTGCTGAGGCTGGCCTAGAGTATAGTTAAGCCCTTCAGTGATGCAAGTTTGGGGATTTCTTTAGCTCATTGCCTTCATGGGTCCTCAAAGGTAGGCTTCAATGGGAAGCTATGGAGTTTTTCTTTTTTATTCATTCCTTTATTCAACAAACATTGAGCATCTACTATGTGCCAGGTACTATGCTTAGGTTTGGGATGACCGCCATGAGCAAACCAGACATTCATGGCCTTGCCACATGGAGCTTATAGTCTTTTAAGAGCGACAGGCACTATTTACGTAATCATACCAGTAAATAATTAGTTGATAATGGGAGACCTTGCCATCTCTAGTGGGGATCACGGAAGGCTTCCCTGAGCAGGTCGTGTGGACTGATAGTGGAAGGATTCATCGGGGCAAACTGGGTGAGAAGGTGAGAGAGTATTTCAGGCAGGGAACAGTATGTATAAGGACCCTGAGGCTGGAAGGCAGAGGGGCACAAATTAAGGGGCGGGGGTAGGCTCCCTGGCTCCCCATCATTGACAGGGGTAAGGCTCTCCTGGTTCCCATTGATGGGACACCTTCTGTGCTTCAGGCTGTACCAGCCATGTTCCTTGGATTCATTATCTCACCTTCAGAGCGTCCCTGGGGAGAGAGGGGCACACGCTTATATTGCATTTGAGGTTTTCTGAGGTTCAAGGTGGTTAAGCGACTTACCTAGACTTGCATAGCAATCAGCAACACCAGCATTCCATCCCACCTCTGCCTGACTTTGGCCCATGCGCTTGCCAGCCTTCCTCTCTACGTTCTCATTTGTACTCTTGTTCCCTAGCCTGTGTTGTTACTGATATGGCTCAGAGGCCTGCCAGAGATACCACAACCCCGTAACTAACAAGCCCTTTGGAGGACAGTTACTTCTAAGTTATTGACCTTGAATTCACAAACAGCTGGAAGCCCAAAACCATGTCTTACACAAGTGTCTCCTGTCCCTGGCATGCAGTGCTTTCTCAGCACACCACTGGGCTGACTGACTCCCAGTCTTGTTGTATCCACCTTAGAGCAAGCACACCCCTGAATCTTGGTCAGAACCAAATCCAAACGAGGCACAGCATTGCCATCCACAAGGAACAGAGGGACTTCATTCTCCCATTGCCGGGGTGATGGGCCTGCTCAGCTCAGCATAGCCTTCACTCAGCTCCTGGCTTCTCCAGGTAGGCAGACTTGTCCTTCCATGTCCCCATGGCTTCCATGGCTTTTGTGGGATGGCCAGCTAGGTGATCAGGAAGTCAGTTAACTAGAACCCCTTCACTCAGCCAAGAAGCCCATAGGACCTGCTTTCACAGTGCTGGGGTCAGAAGAACAGCCCTTTGGAAGCATGGAGTCCCGGGCCATGCAGAATCTTCTGCTAGAGGCCCTAGACTGAATTGCCTAACCCTGTGGCCCTCAGATTGGCCTCGTAATTCTGGATACCCTGAGAGCATTTGAAAAACCCCACTGTCCAGGCCCACCACAGCCCAGTTGAGTCAGAGTCAGGAGAGGGTCATTGATGTTTTTGAAACTCCCTGACTTGTTCTGATGTTCATCTAGTCTTGACAGTAGAGATGCAAAGATCTCACTGAATTTCTCTTAGGTGGCTTTTCAAGAGGGTTCTAGGTAACCACTGGGGACAAATGCTGTGGCCTGATTATCATTTCTTTAATCCACAAATGTTCACTGAGAACCAACCACAGGCTCGTGTGGCATGGGGTCCAGCATAACTGAGCAGGATATATTTGGTGCCCTGGCCCAGGTTCAGGAGATGCCAGTTCTTCAAATCTTGTCATGCTTTCAGGAAACCCATTATGGGCACTGCTCTGCCCCTTGCTCTGCCCAGAACTGGGCAGTAAAGAGTTTTGGATGGGCCCTGCCCTCAAGGAGTTCATAGTGTCCTGGGTGACACCTAACCTACTCTTGATACATAGTTTGATCTCCACTGTGATGGAGTGGGAGCCCCGAACAGGGGTGCCAGCCCTCCCAGAAATGGAGGGCAAGGTGGGTGCTGCAAGGAGGTATTGACGGATGAATCAGGTTAAATATGGGGCATCCTGGGCCGGGAAAACAGTGTGCACCTGGGTCCTGCAAGCAGCCTGAACTGTGTGGGGCGGGGGTAGCAGGAGCTGAGACCACATGGGGATGACCTCCTGTGACTTCATCGGAGGGACTAGGGGCACACTGGTGGGCTTCAAGCAGGAGGCTAAAGGCTGCCCCCTAAATTGACCACACGCAACTGTCAGAGCTGGAAAAGTCATTCACAGGGGTCAGCCCCAGGCTGGGCTGCCCATGGGATCCCATGACCCACATTTAGCTGGAAGGAAGAGGAGGCTGAAAACAAGTCCTCCCAGCCGGAAACCAGATCACTAGTTCATCCACCCCAGAGCCAAAGCTCACTCAGATTGTCAGTGTTTCTACCTGGGAAATGCAGTCAGAATCCAGTCCCCTCCCACCCTGCATCCCATCTCCTAGGCCAGGAATTGGCAAACTTTTCTTCACGAGCCAGATAGTAAATATTTAAAGCTGTGTCACCATGTGGCCTCTGTCAGATTCTGCCAGAGCAGCCCAGCAGCCTTGGGCAATATGTAAATGAGTGGGCGTGGCTGCATTCCAGTAAAATTTTACTTCCAAACACAGGCCCATTGCAGGATTTGGGGATTTGGCCTGCATGTTGTTTATTGGCTCCTGATCTTGGCCTTCAAAATCTTGGCCTTTTTGGTCTGTTCTCAGCACCATAGCTAGAAAGATCCTTTTCAGGTGTAAGTCAGGTCATGTGTCCTCTGCTTCAGTCTCACTGGTTCCCACTTCACTCCCAATGAAAGTCAAATTCCATACAGAGGGACCACATAGTCTGGTCCCTCTATTCCTTATGAAACTGACCTCCCCTCTCCTACTGTCCCTCTGGCCTACTCCAAGGCAGCCACAGGGACCTCCGGCCGAGGCTTGACCATGCCAGGCTTGCCCGACCTGTAGCCCTTTTATTGGGTGGCCGGTCTCTGCTTGGAATACTTTCATACCAGATGCCTGGTGGCTCTGTCCTCTCTGCCTTCAGGTCATTCTTCGCAGGGGTCCTCCCTGACCATCCTGTGTAAGTCACATCTTTGCCCCACTCCTAGCACATTAGATGTCCCCTGCCCTGCTTAATTCCCTTTGTAGCATTCTCCCTTCCCAACAGTTTCTATTTCTTCATTGTCAGCCCTTCCCACCTCCCCATCCCACCCCATCCCATTATTGAACTGTAAACTCCAAGAGAGAAGACACTGTGTTTTGTTTTCTGCTAAATGCCCAGCTCCTAGAGTTGTAGCAGAAGGCATATAGGTAGGTGGTGCTTGGGAAGCATTGGAGGGAGGGAGGGAGCAAGCCAACAAACCTTTAATACTCTCTTTATGTGCTAAACATTGTTCACTGTGGACTCGGGTGAACCAAACAGTCCATTTGGAGCTCCCAGGCACTGTGTTTGCTATAGATGGTCCAGAACTGCCAGCCATGATCAGGCCCCTGAAGAAATGGCCTGAGAGCTGGGATAATGTGCAACAAAGGTATCTGACCTGGACAGGAATCTGGAAGGCTTCTCTGAGAAAGGGGTGTTGACCCGGGAGGAGGTAGAGGAGCAAAGCTGGACAGGAATCCATCCCACATGGGAGCCCGCGTGGATGGGAGAACCTTGATGCCTTAGCCCACAGGCTGCCCACACCCCCAAGGAATGAACACATTGCTGTCCACGTGACACCTGCCACTGGTTGGCTGGCTTCCTCCCAGCAACAGCCCAGCTGTCCTCCCCTCGTTGGCAAAGAGCACGGAAGGAAGAATTGGACCCAGGTCATTTTTCTGGTGAATTCTGTTGAAATGGAAAGTTCTTGGGCTCAGGCCTGGTGTGAAGAATGAAATGTTTTGTGCCCCATACGAGAGAAGAAATGGCAGAATCTGGAGTGGGAGGTCTTAAAAGGGCTCATTCAGCAAAGACAGGAATAACTGTGTTTGGAAACCCCTGCTACAAGTTATAGTCACAACTAGTTTAAAATAAATTGTAGTGATGGTTGCACAACTCTGAGAATAGCCTAAGAATCATTGGGCTGTGCCTTTTAAATGGGTAGATTATACAGTATGTGAATTATATCTTCATAAAGCTGTTCTGCTTTTAAAAAACAGTTCTAAACTAGTCAGACTGTCACAAAGTTGTCGTCTTTTTTTAAAGGCCAGGTTATCTCATTTGGGTCCCATTTGGGTCATAAAATAGTCTAATTTATGCAACATTTTCCTCAAAGCAGTCCAAATTTGAAAAAAAGAAATTGGAGCCCGCAACACATTCTGAAATAATTTGGAAACCTTGATGCAATCCAGACTCACCTGGCACCCTTCCTCTTCCCTAAAATTTTCCTTTTTCCATTTCTTTTTGACTTTGAAGCAAAGACTGTTTTTACTGGTAAAATAGTCTCTCGTTCCCTTTTCTTTCCTGTAAATTATGAGATAAGTTTGCATTTCATACCTTTCCAGAAATCTCTGTTGCTTGTGGTCTGACCTCAGAATCATGACTTCTGGGAAAGAAAGTAGGTATGAGACTCACTGCTGTGTGCATTTGTGGAAACCCTCCGCAGTGGAAGCAGGCTGTGTTGTGGAACTGAGACGGACAACAGGTGAACAGTACCTTCTTGTTGCTATGGTAGTCACCTCCTGGTGCTGGCGATGATAGTCAGCCACTCTGTCCAACTCACTTTAACGACTTCTTAAGAATATGATCCCCAGGGCTCTGTGTTATTTCTTGGAGGTGATCGGAGCTCGTTGTGCTCCTCCTTTTGTGTGGGAGAAATTCGTGAAGGGTGTCTGGAGAGAAATACTCAGAGCCATGGCTGGCGCTGTGACTTAATAATGCCAGCTACTGTTTATAGAGCAGTTACTACCTACCAGCAGCCCCTATGCTAAACATGGTTGTGTGTATTCTCCTCAATCCTCACAACAATGCATGACATAGGGATTATTTCCTCTGTATGATCCCCAGGGAAACTGAGGCTCAAGGCTACCCAGGCTCTCTGTCCCCAAAGCCCACGAGCGACCTTTTATGCTGTCCTCTGTTTCCCTGCCCATAGCCGGCACTTAGACCCCCAGGTCAGCGCTCCATCCTCCCAGTCCCCTCGGAGGAAGGCTGTGAAAACACCACAGTCTTGTAGGGTAGAGGGCAGCTCACATGGTGAGAACCCCTTTGGCAGCCTTCCTCCAGTGTGGTGCTGGACCAAAACCCTCCCCCTCTAATGACAGGTGATGTGCCTGCCCTTCACAGTCCCAGAAGGACCCCAAAAGAGGCACTCCAGCAGTTCATCTAAGGAGGCAGGATGTGCTTCTTCCAAAGAAGTGCTCTCACAATTATTTATTAATTGTGAAAGGGAAGAAAAAAAGAATAGGGTTTCCTGGAAAGGGATAAAAGTTCAATATGATAAACTCCCGAAAAGCAATCAAAGGCCAAAGAGGGCAGAAAAATAAAGGATAGAGAGACTAAGAGAGATGATGAATCAAAGTGGCAAGTGTGTGAGCGGCGCCCCGGAAAGGGGCCGTATTTCATGGCGATGGAGGTGAGGTGGCTGCTGGGCGAGCCAGCGGACTGGAGCAAGGGGGGGGCGGGGGGGGCGAGTCAGAGAGCAGCGGGACTTGGCCCTGCAGAGTCCCCAAGCCTGGGATGAGCTTACGACAGACATGGGTGGAACCTGCGAGCTGTTCCTGCAGGCCCCCTGTATTCATTGTGTGTGTTCACTAATACATGAATGTAGAAAATTATCAATGAAAATTGTTAAAGCACCAGGAAGAAGAAATCACCACATTCCACCACCACTCCAGAAAAAAAAAAAAAACATCATTAATATTTTGGTTTACTTGTAATCTGTCTTCTCTGTTTTTTTCTTTGTTTTTTTCCTAATTTTTAGTTATCCAAGAAACACATGAGTTGATTCTCCATTTTTTAAAAATAAAAATGTTACAAATGGGATTTAGGTTTCCTTTGACGACTACTCTCAATTTCTACCCCTCCCTAGACATCCCAGGTTGGGTTGTCTTCTTCCAGACCCTTCTCTTTGCAATAGAATTCCATATGTGTGCCCATAGCCAAGGGACGGGACAAGGCCACAACCCCTTCTTTGCAATTCTTAAATCCAAGTAATATTGAAAAACCAAAAGATTTTTCATAACTCACTGTTTGGCACAACCTGCCGTGAACTATTTATAGGCTTTTTATAAGAGTTGTGTGTGCCATTCATTGTGAATATGCTTATTTTCTTCCTGCAGAAATTTAATATGTTTGGTTTCAGCTGCCTGAGACCCAGCAGAGGGTATGACCTAATATATGTATGTACGCACCACATGGTCTTTTAACCCTTAGAGGTTCAAATTTCAGAACACGTCTAGCTTCAAGGGTTTGTAGGATAAGACACTACAGATCTGTAATTGTCTTATAATTTGGGCTGCGTCTTTTTTAACCTAAATGAAGTAATAATTTTGTATACCTTTCTGCAGCCTAATTTTCACGCACCACTGTGAATTGGAAGTCTTTTCACGTTAATGCAGATTTCACTCATTCCTTTCCTTGGCTGTGTATTCTGGTGTGGTGGATACATGTGTTTCTTTAGCTGGGTGTTTGGCCATTTCCAGTTTTCACTGTCCTAGACAGCACTGCAGTGGGCATCCTTGGATGTACCTCTTTGTGTACAGGTGCAGCCCAAGACCAGAACCACTGGGTCGTGGGGTTTTGTTTTTTGTTTTTTTTTACAATTTTTTTTTTTATCCTTACCTGAGGACATTTTTGCATTTACCTTCAGATGGAGCAGGAGGGAGAGAGGGAGGAAAAGAGAGAAACATCGATGTGAGAGAGAGACATCGAGTGGTTGCCCCCACACACAACCCCAACCCGGGCCAGGAACAAACTGCAACTGAGGTACGTGCCCTTAGCAGGAACCGAACCCAGGCCTCTCTGGTCCACAGGCCGATGCTCTAACCGCTGAGCCAAACCAGCCAGGGCTGGGGTTTTGTTTTTAACAATCTTGCCATTACATCAGAAGCATTTCCTTGTGCTGCCAAATACTTCTTCCTAAGCTTCCTTTTTTTTTTTTAATCCTCGCGCCAGGGTATTTTTCCATTTGTCTTTAGAGAGAGTAGGAGGGAGGGAGAGAGAAACATCAATGTGAGAGAGACACATCAACTGGTTGCCTCTTGCACGACCCCAACCAGGGCCAGGGCAAACCAAAACTAAAGTACGTGCCCTTGGCTGGAATCGAACCCAGGTCTCATTGGTCCGCGGGCCGACGCTCTAACCACTGAGCAAAACCAGCCAGGGCCTAAGCTTCCTCTTTAATAACTACATAATACTCCATTGTCCATTGGTCTTTTACAGCTACCATAACAAAGTACCATAATTTGGGTGGCTTAAACAATAGAAATTTATTCTCTCACTGGTCTGGAAGCTGGAGTCTAAGATCAGGACTCAGCAGGCTGGTGCCTTCTGAGGGTGGTGAGGGGAAACCTGCCTCTCTCCTAGCTCCTCTTGGTTCTCTGGCAGTTGGTTGTTCCTTGTCTTATACAAGCATCACCCCAGTCTCCGCCTTTGTTGTCATATGCTTCTGTGTCCAAATTTTACCTTTTGTATAAGGACACCACTCATACTGAATTAGGGCCCACCCTATTGACCTCATCTTAACTAATCACATCTGCAGAAGGACCTTATTTTTCAGTAAAGTCACACTCTGAGGTGCTGCAGTTTAGGATTTCAACATAAGAATTGGGGCAGGGGGGCAGAATTCATCTCTTAACAGTCTGAATTAGCCAAAATTTACTTAATCAGTCCACTTATATTGGCTACTTTATTTCTACTGCACTACTACTCACCCTGTGGTGCACGCACACCCTTACACAGAAATCTTTGTTCATGTTTCCATTGAGCTCTTTAGAAACCATTCCTTAGGGTCCCTGGGCATACCTGTATTTAAGGCTCTTGATAGTACCTTGCCAGGTTGCTTTCCAGAAAGCAGAGTTGGTGGATGCCCGACTGGCCCTACCCAGGCCCCGTATTTTCATTCGATGGGACTCTTCAGAGATGTGGGCTCCTGGGTGCTTCGAGGCACCACCCTCTTTAGAGCATGCGTGCGTGTGCCTGCCAGCGTGCACACCTGCACTCTTTCCGTCAAGTCACATTTTTTATTTCTTATTCCTGCCAAGAGGAGAGTGTCCAGAGGTTAACAGCAAAACAGAAACCATAGCTCAAAATGTCTTTTTAGGGTATGTTTCCCTTGCAACCACATATACGAATAAAGGTTTCAGAAATACTGGGCTCTCTAGGCATCAGACATTAAATCAATCGGGGCAGTTTCACTCACAGGGCAATTTGCCAAGCGAGACCAGGAGAGAGAAGTCCTCTGCTTTGGTTCAGTTTGTAAAGCCCACGGCAGCCTGCATTTTCCCAGTCCTTCTAAAGGCAATCAGATAATAAGATCAGCCACTCGGAGGGTGGGGAGGTGTTCTCAAGAGCCATTCAAAGAGAGCCACCTTGATGGCTTTTCGGGGTAGAAGTGGAGAGCTGGGGCCAGATAAAGAAGTCGAGAAGCGGGAGCTTAATTGACGGGACTTGAGAGAAGGAGGCAAGCAGAGGAGCCCTGAAGAGTACCAGGATGAATGGAGGCACGGGGCTAGGTGCTGGGCTGCTCCCAGCTCGGGCGGGCGGCCTGCGTGGGAAGGCAGACGCTTCACTCAGCAGGGCAGGGCCAGTGCTGCGCGCCGGAGAGCAGGATGCAGGGAAGGATAAATTTAGCCGGTGTTTCAGGGGAAAACATCGATCTGAAATGTAGTGCTGTCTTTTAAAGGAAAGAGAGGGCTGTAGGCAGGTCATTTGGGACAGTTTCACTTGAACAGATAAAAGCCCAGGAAAAACAAATGCGTGTCACTAGCTTATCCCATTGGCATATCCAAAGGGTCTTCTTTCTGACAGGAGGCAGCCGGTTTCTGCCTGGGAATGATGGATGGTCCCCCTTGCTCTCCATTATTTGTTCCCAGGAAAAGGTGCTGCCATGTTTTCTGGAAATATATTAGGTTTCTGTTTCCATTCCCAAATGTTCACCTTCCCAAGGAATGATCCTGGCCCAGGCTGTTTGCTTGGCCCAGGCTGTGGACATCTGATGTGGTCTGGTGTCAGAGCGGGTCCACTGCTGGCCCCTCCCAGTTGTCTCATGACTGAGCAAAGGACATCTGGTGGGTGTGGACAGATTTTTTTTAAAACCAGACACTTCTGATAGTCACATGGCATCGTGGCATTGTTTCTACCTGGGGGAAGCTTGGAGACGTGTGTGCATCCCAAACAATAGAGCTCTGTATCGGGTGGTGACAGCATCTCTATGAAAGGCACCCGCCCTCCAACACTGCTCCCTTTTTTGGAAGGGGAAGTTTGTCAGTATTGGGGGCACTGATCATCTGCATTTGGGCGCCAGGGGTCATTGAAAGTCTGAGACATTTCCAGGAATTCATGGCTCTACAAATGTGGGGCTGACCGTAAAGTGAGGGTAAGAAAGAAAGAAAGAAGCCCAAGCCCTGGCTGGTTTGGCTCAGCGGCTAGAACGTCAGCCTGTGGAGCAGTGATTTTCAGGTTCGATTCCAGTCCAGGGCACATACCTCTGTTGCAGTTCATCCCCGGCCCTGGACGGGTCGTGCGGGCGGCAACCACTCAATGTGTCCCTCTCATGTCGATGTTTCTCTCTTTTCCTCTCTCTCCCTCCCTCCCACTCTGTCTGAGGATAAATAGAAAAATATCCTCTGGTGAGGATTAAAAAAAAAAAAAAAAAAAGAAACCCAAAAATCAGCCTCACCCCCACCCACCAGCCCCCGAGCATTGTCCATTGTGTCTTAGATTCTTGGGAAGAAATGGTCAATGTACACCGTGATGTGGGTCCAAGTTAATAATGAATGTGGAGGAAGGAGAAAGGATGTTCAATATTTAAACATTTCAGAATGCTTCGTTTGGGTTGCCAGTTACTGTCCTCCACCCGCTTCCTGGATGGGTTCTGTGTAACTGGGTGTTCTTTCCCTAACTCTGCAGCTGACAGCTGACTCGAGTACTTTAGCTCGAGAGGGAAACAGAGCCTGTTCTAGGCAACCTCACAGCAGCAGTATTTCTTCTCATTTTCTGTTGCATTCTTAAAGGAAGGAAGAGGTGACAGTGTGCAAACTGAGTTTTTTATGAGTCCTACAGCACTTATAAGGAGTTTCTAAGCTTTGGCTTCATGTCTAGAGTTGTCTTAATTTTCCCATGTTTGTTTCTCTTGGAGCTGTCTTATATTTTAATACAAATCTTGTGCTTTGCTTCTTACCTCTGACAGATAAAAGGGTTTAACAGTGAGACGCTACGGTCATGTTTAGGAAATGGCTTTCCACTATACCCACTAGATACGCTCCTTAGAAAGTGGCCTTTGGTGCAGGATTCTGTGAATCAGTTCCTTTCTTCTTCTTGACACACATTATATGAAAGGAAAAGCGTTCCTTTTGGGGGAGGGGGAAAACATTTGGCCCCAAGACATAATAAAATCATGCTTAAGGATGCAGCAAACTTTAAAGTCTCTTCGTTAAAGGAAATCAATACTTTTATGATGAAATATTAATAATACTAAAAAAAAAAAAATAAGTCAAAACTACAAATGCAGAATGGCCAGGGTGATTTTAACATAGAACACATTAGCTTAGCATTTGCAGGGAGGTACAGAGGGAAAACAGAGCATGCTGGAGACCCTCCGAGGAGACCCTCCGAGAAGCCCCTTCGAGTCCCGTCAACCCCCTTTTCAGGTCTTTTCCATCGGAAAGACACACCTCCCTGAGTGTCGAGATCATCTCTAAGCATTTTGTTGAAACTGTTGCCTTTTGTAAATGGAAAGATGAATCCAATCTGGAGGGAAGAGCACACACAGGGAGAGAGAGATGGAAACCAGAAAGGGAGAACTAGGGAGAGCTACTTGCTTGAATATATAGTTGGCTATTTCTCCTTCCTCCCCTCCGTGAATTATTTCCAATGGAGATCTTTAAGAGGGACAAATTCCAATTGGGTTGAACTGTATGAAATCACTGTGTCCGTGGGTCATGTTGGTTGAATATAGGCAATTTCCTACAGTTCCATATAATATATTCAGCTCTAGCAGAGAAATATGAACAAACAGAACACAGTCCCAAGTGTCTTGAACCCAAGCATGAAAGAATTGAGGTGAAAAGGACAACCCACCGTTTTCTCATCTCCTGTTTTCATAGAATGCCCTGAAACTTAGATAAAGTTACTTTAGCAAAGCTCTTTGCTAACTCCTAAAACCTTAAGTCATAAGAGCAAGCATGAGGAAGAACTTTGCTTTGTGTTGTGTTGTTGTCTCTAAAGAGCTGAGCTATTCCTTCTGCCATATCCCCCATGTGTAAAAGACATAACAGTGAAAATCTCCAGTTCTTACCTCATTGGGCCCAAGTTCCAGAAATATAAATGCCAGTTAAGTAACCAAAACAGCTCATGCTAACCAGACATTTAGACGATTATATCAACTCATTCAGCCCTCAGGGGCCCCTGAGCTGTGTTTTTGTCACCCCACTTTATACATGAGAGCCACAGGCTTAAGTGGTTCCCTGGCAGTCACATGACCACCCAGGGCAGTCAGACACCCTGGTGCTCTCTTCACCTCTGTATCCTGTGCCCAGAGTGGGAACTACAGGCCCAGACCCAAGTATTTGTTCTTCTCAAGGCTCCTCCCTTGCAGACAACAGAACTGTATGTACAGCCGCCTGCTCGTCTGCATCCCACAGGTCTACTAAAACAAGTTGACAGAGCCCTACCTGCTCGAGACCTCAGGGATGGCTTTTGAAGCTTGCTCTGGACCCATATCTATCCTGGTCTTCGTGTGGCCCTGGACACACTCCCTCATTCTGTCTGACCCATGGAGATCCAGATGGCATCTCCAGTGCTTTTTGTTGATGATGTGTGATAGAACATCATCCTCTGTCGGTCTGGCCTGATCCCAAGCTGTTAAAACACAGTGGGAAGTTAGCCACTCCACTCGGCAGAACCCAAGTCCTGGCAAACACACGCGGATGGAGCCAGGACCACGGGTGTACCCTTCTGCATCGGGAAGGGATTAAGTATGTCGAGTAATGTGCATTCTGCAGAAGATCCAAACTAATTCCTTGGCTCCTTTGCGTAATGCCACCTTGGAGAACACATGAGGCTGGCCATTTATGTCAGCGTGGGGTGAGTACCATGCGGCCTCTCCCCTTCTGGCCTGAGCACAGAGCAGGCTGCTGAGATGACAGACGTGCCAGAAAGAACCGGGTGATACTGTCCTGGCCAATTTGGCTCAGCAGTCGGAGCGTCGGCCCGCAGACCGAAGAGTGGCGGGTTCGACTCTGGTCAAGGGCACATACCTCGGTTGCGGTTTGTCCCCAGCACTGGTTGGCATTGTGCGGGAGGCAACCAGTCAATGTGTTTCTCTCACATGGATATTTCTCTCTCTCTCTCTCTCTCTCCCTCCCTCCCTCTTGCTCTGTCTGAAAATAAGTGGAAAAATAACCTCGAATAAGGATTTAAAAAAAAGAAAAAGAAAAAGAATCAGGCGATGCTTGGGCCAATAAGAACCTCAGGAAGTTGTCCTTTGCAAATAAGGCTGTAGCTCTGGCCACCCCAGCCCTGGCCAGTGATTCCAGGCTCGGCCCCCTCCCTGCAGCTGGAAGCACTTCCTAATAACTGTTTAGCCCGCCTCCCTCTCGCTGCTCTTTCAGCCCTGTGCCCTACCTCAACAGAGGGGCAGCCAAGACCACCACTGATAGGCTTTCCATACCTTTGCTGAGAGACCGCTGTGAGCTCTTTGCTTACTAATATACAGACGGTAATGCTGTTGGAAGAGGGCTGGGCTGGGCCTGGCAGGGACCAGGTCCTTGGGAATAAAGCCCATGTCCTGGCAACCTTCAGTTTAAAAAAACTAGAGCGAGGGGTGCACTGTAAGAGATCCGCAGAGATCTAGCCCATCCAAGTCCACCTACCGCTGTCCCAGTCTACGGCCTGGAAGGTGCTCGTGTCCAAGGCTGCGAGGAAATGCCAGCCCAGCTGAGCACAACCAGGTGCTGGCATTCACACAGCCTAGGTGCCCCCAGCAGCCAAAGGGACATTTAGACCTCGGATGTCTCCTGTGGTGGCAGCTCTCTCAGGTAGGCTTCGCCCAGGAGTGCAAACACTTCGAGAGAGGACACAAGATACTGAAAGACCATTTTTTCTTTTCTGCAGTTTTTCAAGTATAGTCCTTAAAGTCCAAGAGGATGTATCCATGAATAAAGAGCTACCGGCTCAAAGATTCTGCAAGTTCCCAACTATTTTTATTAATTAATTTATTTTTTAGTCTTCACCCGGGGGTATTTTTCCATTGATTTATAGATAGAATGGAAGGGGGAGAGAGAGGGAAACATCGATGTGAGAGCGACACATCGATTGGTTGCCTCCTACGTGACCCTAACCAGGGCCGGGGATCAAACCTGCAACCCAAGTACCTGCCCTTAACTGGGAATCAAACCTGCGAATCCTCAGTCCAAAAGCCGACGCTCTAACCACTGATCAAACCAGCCAGGGCCTAGCTGTTTTTATATATTAGATATGTTATCCCTTTAAGAGCAACCAGAAATAAAAGTCTTTAAGCATTTTGAGGTACAGCCAGACCATGATCTAGGGGGTCACCTGTGGTGAGGTTGCTCAAACTTGACCAAGGAGGCCGTAGAAATGCCACCTTCCCAGACACCTGGTTTGTAAATGTGCCTCCCGGGCTGGACAGGAAGTACACATGAAAAAAATCAGGAATCACTTAGGGTGGCCACTGGGAAGAAGCCCATAGATTGGCCCTAATGCCCAGAATTTGTTCACACAACCCTGAAACACCTAGCTGAGGTGGCGCACTAGAGGGAGATTGGAAGGCGTTCTCCACGCAGATAGCTGAGTCTTCTGCCTTCCCTCAGGCCTCAGAGTCTGGGCAGTGCCTGAGGGGGTTGTGAGGACCTAAGGCCCTGCTGGCCTGCAGCGTTGTTGCCGTCTGAGCCCTTGCACCTGTGTTGGTAGATGCTTCATTTTGTGTGAATTTCAAGAGGAGTCCTGGGTGAGCACACAGCCTCCCCAGCCCAGGGGTGCGCCGTTGTTGGACTTCACTCTGACCCCTGCTTCCTCAGCACCCCTCCCCACACACACATGTTCTTTGAACAGTTATGGGTAGTTTGTCTTTTCTGGTGTGCCCCCCCCTCCCCCGCCGGCCCCCATCCCGTCCTGCCTCCCTGCCTCATCCTCATCTTCCTGTGGCAGTGAGGAGGAACCAGTCTCTTGCATCAGAAGCGTGGATGAGAGAGCTCTGTGTTATCTGTAGACCTCGTAGGCTGCAGTCTGTCCAGAGCCATCAGCAGGTTGAAGTTCCAAACTCAACCACCAACCCACCTCTCTTTCCCCAGGGACCTGGCTGACTGCACTGTGGGGTGAAAGGGCAGAGCTGAGGAAGGAGCCAGCAAGAGGAGAAATAAGGCCATGGCCGCACTTGCTGTCTTACGGTTCTGTGCATGAGGTCACGAGGCCAATTGATTTTTTACTGTTTCCCAGCATCGAGGGCTGGTGAGAAAATCTGAACACTACATGGAAACCTGAGCTGAGACTGAGTGGAATGAATTTGCTAATGGAAGGCAAGCTCAGGGCACCCTTGCCCACCCCATGGTCCTCATTCAAGTCAGAGACTATTGAAAACACACGGGTTGCTTCTGCATCAACCCTTGGTGGGCTTTATTTTATGCTTTTCAGTGTGGAACAAGCATAAATATATATCGTTTTCGTTGTTGTTGTCAGGGCAGACAGCTCTCCCCTCAAAATCTTAGAGCTTCATCCTAAAAGAGGTCTCTTGAAAACTGGATTTCTTTGAAGCATGTCTGTCTAAGACTTATATGCCTCAGGGTCATGTACTTCGGACTTAGAAGCCCCTCGTGTCAGGAGCTTGGGCCAAGGGGAATCAGACTGGAGCTGAGGCCGTGGCTCATGGCCCCCACGGACAGGAAATACGCCTGGGGTTGCTTGCTTCTTGTTTAAAAAGGGACTGTGACTTAAATTGGCCATAATTTTAAAAATCAGGAGGTTTTACATAAAAATCCAGATTCCCAGCTTCTCTTGAAGAACAGGAAACCATGGCCACCCTAAGACCCATGTTCTCGGACGGCCGCAGTCAGGAGAGGCTGGGAGCTGTACTATCTGGGTGTCTCCAGTCCCCACCAGTCCCTGCCATCTCCCTGACATGTTTCTCAGTGCCATGTTGCAACTGACCAGGGCGAAACTGATGGTAAATGGGCCCCCGGCCCCTCTTTGTTCACTGATGTTATCCAGCCAGCCCTGCAATTCTCAAGTTTGCAGCCCATGGGCTTGAGCCTTGTCTGTGATTTTCAAAGGTAGCATCTTTAGAGTTCTCTGGGAATAAGGGGGAAGTTCACCCTTCTGAAGGCTCCTTGTAGCCAGGGCGGTTCCATTTCCATCTCGTGTACAATTTGAAGTTTCACTGTTGAGGAAAAACCTTGCAGAGCGCTGTGGTGTGGCGGCATCTTCCCAGAATTAGGCCGCATCTCCAGTCAGGCAGCTGTCTCTTCCAGGAAGCTGCCTTTGGGGACGTTTGCCGGGAGGGTGTAACGGGATGGGAACCTAGCATGTACGCTGGAATGTCTCAAGAGTTTTGCTTGAGATCTTGCTCCCAGGAAGCTCAGAGCCAAGTGTTAACATCAGTTTCCCACAGCTGGAAGTCCTTCTGGGGGAACTTTTAACTTTTCACTTTTTTTTCTTTATTGATTTTAGAGGGAGAGGGAGATAGAAACATAGATGAGAGAGAACATCGACTGGCTGCCTCCTGCATGCCCCCCAGTGGGGATCAGGCCCACAACCTGGGCATGTGCCCTGACCAGGGATTGAACCAGCGACCTCTTGGTGCATGGGTCGACACTCAACCAATGAGCCACACTGGCTGGGCTAACTTTTCACTTTCTACCCACCTTTTATTGTTGGACTCTTGTCATTTAGTTCGTGCTTTGGTGGCTTTCAGTATTTAGTATCTATGGCATTTGGGTTTGGGTTATTAAATATCAGCCACCTCAAATCCCTGCTGGAAGCAGGTGAAATGTAAGAGCGTCTGCAGGGCATGAGGCTGTGGGTGAGCTTCCTGCTGTTTAGTAGAGTGCAGAATCCCTGAGATGCACTCTAAGCTAACTGGGTTCCTTCCACGTCAGTTCTCTAAAAAGGTCCCTGTGGGATCCCTCAGATGCTTAGGTAGCTTTCACATCTTCCACTTTTTAACCTGAAATAGTTGTACTTCAGTGGCACAACCAGTGTCCTTGGAGGAATTACAATCTGCCAAACAGCACTAGCTCTGAGCACACCACAGAGGTCAGCTGGGGTCTCCCTGCTCTTTGGAAATTTAGGAAGCCTTTGGCTCTCAGCCCCCAGTTCTCTATCCCATGTGTATGCTGGCGTTCCCACCCTCTAGTCTCTTGTGCCCCTCCCCCACTGTTTCCAAGTCTTGGCCTTCACACATAATCTCTGTATGACCTGGTGTGAGCCCAGACGAAACTCAGTTCCTTTCACTGGTTCCCACCCAGAACGTCCACTTGCACCACAAGGAAAGAGTTGAAAAAGCAAATCCTGAAGATATGGGGGATTGCAGAAAGCCAACTCCCCCAGCTCAGTTGTCCCTTCCCCTCTTTCTCCTCACTCCACACACACGCCCAGATTTCCCTCAGGAAGTGCAGGGTGGCCTTCCCTGCACTGGAAGCTCTGGGGGCAGCCAGCTGCTTGTCCCTGTGGAGCTCAGCTCAAGTTCTTGCATTAGCAATGATTTTCCTCAAATTTCAGTTCAGATTAGGTTCAACAACATAGTGAAGAAAAAAACAAAAGAAGTTTATTTTCCTCTCAGGTAGAGGAAACCTGGATGAAGGTAATCAGAGACTCCACACAGGCATCAGGGACCCAAGGTCCTTCCTATTCAGTACTCTGCCATTTCAATGCTCTCTAATATGTGATCCATTCTCATGGTCCAAGATAGCTGCTGGAGTTCCAGCCATCACATCCATGTTTTAGGTAGCAGAATGGAAGAAAGCACACTTTTTCCTTTTAAGAAGCCTTCCAGAAATCCAACATGCCTCTTTCACTTCTATCTCATTGGCTACAACTTAGTCACACGGCCACGCCTGGGTTCTGTAATTGCAGATGAAGGGGAGAATGGATTTTGGGAGACAGCTCACAATATCAGAAACGCTGTCCAAAACCCTCTTGACCCCAGGGGATTGATTCCAAGTGCTAACTGTGAAAGTAATGATAGTCATTGCACAAAATAGCAAAGCATCTTTGGAAGTTAAGTTTCTTATGTCCTACTTGGGAAGGCCAACTCGTTTATGGCTAGTGAGGCCCCAAGGTAGACAGGGTAGGCTGCGGGATCACAGGGGAGAGAACGGTTAAACCTACCGGCTACAGCTGGGCCGAGCTAGCCTTAAAGGATGGAGAAGGGAGCCCTGGCCGGGCGGCTCCGTTGGACTGGAGTGCCGTCCAGTACACCAAAAGGTTGCGGCTTTGACCCCGTCAGAGCACATACCTGGGTTGCAGTTTCAATCCCCAATCGGGGTGTATACAGGAGGCAACTGATCAGTGTTTCTCTCTCACATTGATGTCCCCCCCCCTTCTCTCTCTAAAATCAATAAAAATATATCCTTGGGTAAGGATTTTTTTTTAAAGGATGAGAAGGGATTTGTGAAAACTTAAAAGAGGCAACAGGGAATTCAGACTGAGGGAACAGCCCAGCTGAGGCAGAAAGCAAGTGGTTCTTGTTAGGCAATGTGAGGACCCGCCTAGGCTGTTGAAGGCAAGCAGCCCCATCTCAGCCTGTTCACCCAGGAGTGCTGAGGGCTGGGAAGGGTTTGCGGAGAGAGCTGACGCAAAAGGTCGCTGGGTGTTGGAACTTCCTTGAGCCCAGTGGATTTGACCGAGAATCTAAGGATAAATTACAGAGATTAACAACTGAAATGCCAGACAAGTCAAGTAGGGGAGGGGAGGAAACAGCTCCCTTCCTCCCTCCATTTTCTGTCATATGGGAATGGGGCCCAGATCTTTCTACCTTGTATGAAGCCAGAAATTCAGATTTGTATGTAAAGTCTTCCAGTGCGTAAAGGTGGTGCCTAAAACAAGCAGATGCAATGATGTAAGCCAAGCGCATCACATCTGCAAGCCCCTGGCCAGCCAGGATCCAGACTCACACAGCAACCTGGCTTTCCTGTGGGAAAAGCTCTCGTGGGTGCGCTATCCAAAGAGAAAGAGTGTGTAAACAGTATTTTCAGGGTGCATTTTTCGGTGTCTTCTCATAAAGTTCAAATCAGATCCATATTTATAGGTAAAAGGAAAACTATTGACCGTGTAAGCCAAGAGATCCTCACTAATTCAGGAGAAGGGGCTTGTCCAAGATCACAAAGCCATTTGGGCAGAGTTAGAACTCAGACTTGAGGTTCTGACTTCCAGCGCAGTGCTCCCTCTATCAGTGGGCCTCAAATAGATGGCTGACCTTTTTGTTGTATTTTTATACTTGACAAATGCCAGAGACTTATTCATGAGTTCATCTTCCCAGAATAACTGGTAGAACAGGGCCAGAGGGCAGCAGGAAGACCTGGCCTATCCCTGGGAAACCCAGGCTCCTGGAGAGTAGGGGATGTGTTTTGCCATTGGCGCAGGTCCACCTGCTTCTGACGCATGACGCTGGGCCCCGGCTTTGGGGGGTGTTCAGTGAGTCTGGGGAGAGAGCTTTGGAAGCCAGAACAGATCCCAGGGGTGTGTTAGGAACCTGGGAGCTCGAGCCTGTCCAGCTCCCAGACAGCTGTGTTTCTTCCTTCATCCTCCCTTATTTTCCTGGTTTAAAATAACATTTGCAGCCCTGGCCAGTTTGGCTCAGCGGTTAGATCATCGGCCCATGGACCGAAGCGTGGTGGGTTCTATTCCTGGTCAAGAGCATGTACCTGGGTTGTAAGTTTGATCCCCAATCCTGGTCAGGGTCATGCTGGAGGCAACCAGCCATTAGCTGTTCTCTCACAGCGATGTTTCTCTCTCTCTCTCCCTCCCTTCCACTCTCTAAAAATCAGTGGGAAACTGTCCTCTGGTGAGACTTAACAAAAAATAAAAATAACATTTGTCATAGGAATCTTGGAAAACTCAAGAAAACACAAAAGATAAAAGTAATCATAACAGAGCCACTGGGTTCTCTTGCAGCTTTAGCTCCGATCCCTTCAGTCTAATTGCTTTGCTCTACAAGGGAGGAGGCAGAACCTGCATTTTATTTATTTATTTTTTTCAGCAATGTGAGTGTGTGGGACATGCTGTCACTGACCTTTCTTCATTTACTGTGTCTCAAGTGTCCCCTTTCACTCTGTCTTCTTTCAGAGCGGCATCTGTTTGGGCAGCAGGGACTTCATCGTCCACACGTTAGCGTTCGCTCAGCCTTCCCCGCTGGTTGGATGTTCTGGTCGTCTCCAGTCCCCTGGCACACCCGCCAGTGCTTTGCACACCCACTTAGTTTACTGTGTGGATCTCTTCCACAGCACAGATTTCCACGTGTGGATCAGTCAGATGGTGTGAAAATCTGCATGGCCTTCTATACACATTTTGCAGGCTCTTGAGACATACTCTGGGAGAGCCAAGAATTTTATCTGCTGGAGACGATCTCAGGGGGCCTCTTTGCCCATGCCCTTGTCCCATGACCTCTGGCTTGTCTGTTTTTGCAAGTACTAGGCAGTGTCTTTGACTCACGTACAGAAAGCCCCTTGGCTCCTCCGCCAAAGCCAGGTCAGCAAGAGCTGCCTTGCCCGGCTGTGGCAGGTACAGGAGCACGGGCGCTGCAGTCACAGGCCTGCGTCCTGAGCTCTCTCCAGGCCCCTCTGACCCTCTGGCAAGTCAGACGGACTCAAAGTGGTTGACACCTCAATTTGGGAAAGAACCCCTTGAAGTCACAGGGGGAATCTGGGCACCCACCCGGTGTTATGGGGGAGGGGGAGGGTAGAAAGGTGAGGAAAGAAGGGAAGGTGGGTTTTTCGTAGCAGCAGGTGAGGGAGAGATGCGTTCAGTCGCCTCTGCCCGGCTGGACCCTGCAAACGGGCGGTATCAGAGGGCGACTCTTCCATACATACAGCGGATGTGCGTGTTCATTGCCACCCTGTGGCATGACCCTAGCCCTCTCCCAAAACAAAGGGACTTGAGCAGTCTGACTGCGGCTTCCGCACCTCGTCTGTGCCCCCCAGGCCCCACCCGAGATGTCTTATGGTAATACACCAGGGCCGTAAAGGACTTGAGAGAGAAGACGTGTCTGAGAGAAGGGCGAGTGGCCATCTTGGTGACAGCACCATCACTCATCCACTCAGGCTGAGGTGCTATGGGGAGGGCGAGAGACTCGGTCCCAAGTCTGTGCCCACACATGCAGGCCCTCTGTTCACGGCTCTGATAAATGCGTGGCTCGGGAAAGCTGTCTTGACATTTTGATTTGTTGAGGGGCGATTCATTTTCAAGGCAAGTAAACAACTTGTGAACTTGAGGGTTTACCACTTGGAGTGATTAAGAAGTAAGCAGCTATAAAGCTGGTTCTGTGGGGCTGTGGCTAATTGCCCCTGGGGATCTTCCTGACTGGTGTTTGCATCTGTCTCTACGTTTGTCATAGCTCATCTGAGCCCCCCCTACCACCACCACACAGAACAGCACACAGGGCCGCCTCCGGAGAGCTCCAGCTCGGAGCCCCGCCCTCCTCCTGGCAAGCAGGCCTTGGCCCTCAGGCAGGGGCAGGGGGTATCGTCCTCTGCAAGAGGACTTGACCCACCAGGCTTCTACTGGGCCTCACATCTGCCTGCCATTACATCCCCCACACCAGGAGGGCCTGCCTGGGGGTATAAATAGAGGCACGGCTTTTAAGGAGCTGATCCTTAGACAGAAATAACTTCATATAAACATTAGTACAAAATAGCTTCTCCATGGTGGCCAGGTGTGGAGTCCCACTAAGTCCTTAGGGGGGATAGAGCAGCAGGTCCCCTTGCACACACACCACCCCCAGCTGTGCCCTGTGCCCAGGGAAGTGCAGACTTGCTGGTAAGTAAACAGATCAGGAATAAAACCCAGGCTTTCCTGGTGCCAGAGCCCCTACTCCATCCTCTACCAGGCTCCATTGAGGGCCAGAGAGTAAAATATTTCAGGCTTCGTGGGCCATGTGGTTCCTATGGCAACTAGTTAGCACTGCTAATATAGCTCAAAAGCAGCCACAGATGATACATAAGCAAAGGACTGTGACTGTGCCAATAAAACTTTACCAGTCACCGGGCCGTAGTTTGCTGACCCCTGCTCAATACCCTGCCACCTTCCTGAGTTCTGAAAAAGACGAGGTCAGGGCCTAGAGAACCTTTTAAAAGAAGTGTCAGCAGGAGCTGGGCCATGTGAGATTCGGGCAGTGCAGGTGGTATGAATGAAGTTTGGGGCCGGCTGGGGTGAGTGCACTTGGGATGGAGAGGTTTGACATGACTGGCCAGGAGGATCGGGATCTCCACCCTCCTCTGGAAGGAGGACTTCCCCTTCCCTCCCTGACTTGCTGCTGCTTCTGAATCATGGAGAAAAGCAATGGGGTCCACAGAGCACCTGTGTGGTTGCCCTGTCTAGCTCCCCGGAGCCGAAGCAAGAACCACCAGGGCCTGCACTGGCGCCTGGGATCATTGATGAGGTGTTTGTTCCATGGGAGCTTTTGTGTATTTAGTGGTTAAAATCAGAAGCGACCGCCTTTAGAAAAGCAGGCTGTAGAAAGACAGACACCACAGTCTGCTGAAAGCACATGTCCGTGGAAGAGGGGCTCCTGGGCGGGCTCGTGCAGAAGCCCTCCTTCCATCATAAACAACATACTGCTCACCCTGGCTGGTTTGGCTCAGTGGTTAGAGTGTCAGCCTGTGGACCGATGAGTCGCAGATTCAGTTCTGGTCAAGGGCATGTGCCTTGGTTGTGGTTTGTCTTGGTTTTGGCGGGGCCGTGCGGGAGGCAACCAGTTGACGTGACCCTCTCTTGTCAATATTTGTCTTTCTCTCTCTCTCTCCCCACCCCCCTACTCTGTCTGATTATAAACAGAAAAATATCCTCAGGTGAGGATTTAAAAAGAAAACACACTGCTCAAGGGCATGTACCTGGGTTGCAGGTTCGATCCCCAGCCCCCGTTTGGGCACACGCAGGAGGCAGCCAGTCGATGTGTCTCTCTCACATTGATCTCTCCCCGCCATCACCTCTCTCTCCCCCTCCCTCTCTCCCACTTTCTCTCAAAATCAGTGGAAAAAATATCCTCAGGTAAGGATTCACAAACGGAAAAATGAAAAGCACACACTGCTGTTACCACATGCCAGGAGTTTGATGAAGGTTCTCTCATTGCACCCCGACTGCACACAGCTGGCAGTTGGAAAATGACACTGGGCACGTCTTCTGCTGCTTTTGCATGATGAAGCAGGATGTGCCCAACACTGAGTGTCTCCAAAACATGGGCCTCATTCACTCCCCTGTGCTAAGAAGGCCACAGGCCCCAGAAATGTGTCATCCCATCTCCAAACCCAGAGTTGCTCTGAGGGCCATGGGAAACTGTACAATACACCACATCACAAAGGGGTCTGTTCTGAGAAATGTGTCGCTAGGCTATTTTGTCACTGGACAGGCATCAGAGAGTGCACTTCCGAGCTAGGCCATGCAAGCTGCTGCACACCTGGGATGTATGGTGTCGCCGCTAGCTCCCCGCCACAGGCCTGGGCAGCGTGTCACTGTGCGCAACAACACGAGATTAAATGGAGCACGAGAGAAGATGGCGCAGTCGAGACGCAAGGCCAACACAGCTACTGCAGACTTTCTTATAAGTGGAAAGAATCCACTCTAAAATAACGATAAGAAGTAGAGTCAGTAACATAGACCAGTAACAGTTGTTTATTATCAATATCGAGGATCGTGTACATGCCTCATCCATACAACTGGGAGCACAGTAGGTTTGTTACACCAGCATCTCCACAGACTCGTTGAGTGATGAATGCGTTGCACTATGCCGGCTACGATGTCGCTAAGTGACAGGAATTTCTCAGCTCCTTGTGTTCATGGGACCACCATCGTTGACCGAAACATCCTTTTGCAGCATGTGACTGTAATTGGTAATTTTTCACCAGACCTTTTGTATCTCCCACGCCAGCGCCAGACTGGCCAGGGCAAAGCAGATTCTCTGGCAGGGGCATCTTGGGGCCTCCCCCTTCCCACCCAGTGGCTTCAGAGCTTAGCTCTGGTGCCCTGCCTTTGGCAGAACTGGGCCCATCAGTAAAGGTCCACATCCCTGTGTGAACTTCTCCAGGATGCCCTGGAGCTCCCGGCCGTGTGCCCTTCAAGGGCACAGCGGCATGTTGCTGCGCCAGCATCGGGCTCAGACACACAGCTCACAGCCCTGCCCTAGGTGCGATGCTGGGGCTGGCTGCCCCGTTTCTTCACACAGCTTCGAAGTGTGTCCAGGTCAGTCCCGTGACCAGTGACCTTCAAGGAGCTGGGTTTGGGTTGGTTAGTATGGCCCATACACTGGCTTGCCCTGCAGGGGCCCACACACACCTCCTGCCAAGCGGGCTGGTTCCTCCCGCTTAGTCATGGCACCCACCACCTTGTCTTACAGGCTTTGCTGTGGCCCAGTGCATAAACCAGCACAGCTCCCCATCCTTGCCCTCGCCACCGCCATCTGCCAGCGGGAGCCCCAGCGGCAGCGGGAGCACCAGCCACTGCGACTCGGGAGGTGCCAGCTCATCGTCCACCTCCTCTGTCGCCCAGAGCCCATCAGGTATTGGCCGAGTGACACAGTGTGGGGGGTCTTTGGGAAACCTGTGATTACGTGACACCAGGACCACTGATACTCAGCTTCTCCTCACCACCTCGTTTGGGAACACTGCCACTCAAGGGTTCCGTGCTCACTCACAGGACGCTGCCCGCGGGCTGGCTGGTTCAGCTCCCTGCAGCGTAGGACTTACTCCTTTTGCAGTCTGGTCCACTGAAAGGCCTTCCCAACCACAGAGCTGGAGGGATGGTCGATAGGCAGGCTGAGCCTAAATCTACCTTCATCACCTCAAAGTCTTAGATCTCAGGAGGAGTCTCCCGAACGTGATTATTTGAACCCTGGCAAAAGAATCGTGCCCCTGCTCATTCTTTTCCGCCATACATACCAGTTTCCTCTTTAAATGTTTGGTGCAGTCCGGTCATCTGTGACCACGGGTACCCCTTGCCCTCCTATAACTTACACAGACGTCACAGACGGACCCTGTGAGCAGGGAGCCCAGAATGGGACGTGTGAGTGGGTGTCCACCCAGCCTCTTTCTCGGCTGTCGTGAGCCCCTCATGTGAGCGCCCGCTGTGCTGCGTACAAACCCAGGAGTAGAGACATCAGTCTTACTTCGGGAACAACATGGCCCCAGAATGTAGCCAGAGAACAGAGCTGGAGCTGGAACGGCAGCAATGGCCTTGAGAGTGTGTGCGCTTCACACACCATGTCAGGACCCCCATGGTCTGCTGGGCCCTGGGGATGCTGGTATGCACTCCCATTTGGGGTCCCTCAGTGTCCTTCGCTATTCCTGCAAGGTCCTATCTGGAGCCCTCACCATCACATTTCAGGGGCACCCGACCAGACTTTTGTTAAGCTGTGAGT
Source organism: Molossus molossus (assembly GCF_014108415.1). Classification (NCBI taxonomy): domain Eukaryota; kingdom Metazoa; phylum Chordata; class Mammalia; order Chiroptera; family Molossidae; genus Molossus; species Molossus molossus. The sequence goes on along the minus strand of NW_023425366.1, from coordinate 111,606,589 downwards.
CAGTGGATCATGACAAAGGCCATGTGCAGGGCACGAGCTACCTCGGCGCTGGGGAAATGGAGGGTCCCTGGCCACTTCCCTTCGCTCCAGAGGCAGAGAGCTCTGTGGGCAACCACACCTCTCTGGAGTATTTAGCTTCTGCAGGCCCTAGCAAAGGGTTAAGCCAGCGTGGGCGCCGCGCCTGTGGCTCAGGGCACCTCAGCCTGCCTGCACCCTTGCCCTCCTCCCATGAGCATCCATTACCTCCGTCTCTTATTAACATTCACGAGGCCCCGGCAGCAAGGTCACCCTCAAGCCACCTCACTCAGACTCTGTTCCGCTCAGCACCTGCTCCTCTCAGCCCCAGCTGGGGAGATGACTGGCCTTTCTGAACTATTTCTGAGCCCTGTTCAACGCTGGCTGCAAATCCAAGCAGTTGCCGCTGCTGTTCCCAGGCTTGTAGCTGGGAAATTAAGACAGAGCTTCCTCCAGAAGCCAAGAGCATCCCTCAGCCCCTCTGAAGCCTGGTCTCATGCTGGCTCTGGGAGCCGGAGTGCAGGGCTGTGCGTCTGTGTGCTTGTGTGTGCACCCACGTGCTGCCTGCATGTGTCCATGTCTGTCGTGTTGTGTGCACCCAAACACATGCACACTTAAAGTCACATTAGGGATGAAAGGTGTCATCGTGGTATAGCTAGGTACACCTCTCTTTCACTTTCAAGGAGGCACAGCCATCCGTTAGGTGAGCAAATGAGCCACACACTTTTCACCTGGAACCAGCAGAGAGCACATTATCAAGGTCGGGCCCCTGAACGTGTCCCCCTGGGCTAGACTCTGCACCTTCCCCCAGAGGCTCGGGGTCCACAGTGCACTAATTCATTGTTCTTGGCCTCCCTCCTTCATTTCTACCCCACCACCCCCTGCACAGTGCCAACAACATGTCTTTTAGTCTCGGAAATGCAAGGGCTGTTAGCCTGGCTGTCGGGTGGCCAGGCAGTTCCAGTCGGTAACGGAGGCCAGGCCCTCCTGGGTGTCTGCTCCTGCTCGGTGCATCCCCAGCAGCCTGCAAGCCACATGCGAGTCCCCGTTGTCTATGCTGCCGGACAGTACAAGCTGGAGGCCCAGCCTGCCTGTCCAGTCTCTGCGGACTCCGAGATAGCTCACCTCCTGGGAAGGGCCAGTCCATTGGGCAGCCTATGCTTCACTCTTGACCAAGGACCCACCTGTTGATTCCTGGAAAGAGAGAGCGTCGGAGCACATGAGCAGTTAACTGTCTATCACAGCTGCTGGGCCACAGGAGCCAACTCTGTCCCCGGGCCCACAGGCTCGGGCCGCAGGTCTCAGGAGGACCGCCATTCACTTACCTCTCAATGCCAGGCTTCCAGGCCAGCCCTCAAGCTCCCAGGCCCACCAGAGCACAGCACACGGGGTGTCCACGTTTCCTGTAGGGTTACGTCTATTCAGATGGTTCCCTCAGCTGCCTGGTGTCTTACCGAGTGGTGCCAAGGATGGAAGACGGGAGGAAGGTTTTAATGGGACGGGGGCTTTTTGGCCAGTTTCCTGGCTTGAAGTCAGCCTGGAGTGGCGGCCAGTGTTCAGGCTTCTGAATTAGAAAGACTGGCCCTGTGCTGCCCGTTCAGCAGGCTCCCCACCCGCAGGGCCAGGCCTCGGCCTACCAGAGGCGGCATCCTCAGAGGGCCAGCCAGGCAGGGGTGGGACAGGGCCTCTCCCCGCAGCCCAGCCAAGGGGCCACTTGTCCTCAGAGTGGTTTTTGAGGGCACAGTGCTAAATCAGAAGCATTCTTAGTCCTGTGTTTCCAGAGCCTCCGAGGCCAGGAAGTTCCCAGTGTGGGGAGCAGCTGCCAGGTCCTCTGCAGCCAGAATTAGCAAGTCTGGTGGCTTCTTTGCTCTTGAAGCCATGCTTTGCTCAGTCGGGTGTTTGGTTGGGAAAGCGCACGAGAGATGCCAACCACCAGGGGACGAGACAGGCCAGTTTTCCATGTGTCTGCTCTGTGGTTTTGAAACCTGGGATTGTACCGGAGACCCGCACAGCCAGGGGTGGCCCTCCCACCACGCGAGCAGTCCCTGTGGCCCGGCACCTACTGCACGCCTTCTCTGCGCACCGCTGCAGCACATCCCCACACTGGGCCCTGTGGCAGGCACTTGCGCACAAGTACTTCACAGACACCTCCGCACTGAACCCCCTCACGCTGTTCAGCTCAAAACACGGGCTCAGAGGTCGTGGGGCTTGGCCAGGATGCTGCTGCTGGTGAGCGGAGAGGCCCAATGTGAGCCTGCAAACCCATGCCCTGCCTTCTGCAACAACCCAGCAGAGTATCAGTGGGGTTGGTCTCGGGTACCGCCAAGGAGTGTTGCAGAGACTTGGGCCCCAGGTTCAGGTTCCGGTTGGGGACAGCTCACAGGGTGCACACATCTTTCCTTCCAATGTGCATGGTAGCTCTAGAGCACAAATGAAAAGCCACAGCCCATCCACAGAGACCCAGGAAAGCCTGGTAGTCCCCCAAAATCAGCAGCAAACTGGACCCCAAACAGCCACATCTCTGGACCCCCAAATGAGGGCATGAAATCATTTTGATACCTGGTTGTGTTTCTGCCTCTACCCTCTGTCCAGCCCAGGAGACCTTGAATTTTCTGCCTGGGTTTGAAAGAGAACAGGTTTATCCCAAATGTGGATTTTCTCAGCTCCCCATGGGGCCTGCAGTATGAGCTACTCAAGTTCTGTGGCTGTCAGACCTGGTCTCAGTGGGTCCCTCCACAGGCCCAGCCCACACCCAGCCCCTCAGCCTCTTAGTGGCTCATCACTCTGCATCTTTTCTGCCTCTGCCTTGGTACCCTGCCTCCACTGTGTTCACTTTTTCTGAACAATCAGATGTTGTTGAGTCCGTACTACATGCAGGCGCTGGGGAGACAGGGTAACACATGGAGAGCATAGGCTAGCAGGGAGCCCACAGTCCAAAGACGACACACAGATAAGCATCCAGTTACAGACCAACAAAGGAAGCGTGCAGGGGCCCCCACAGCGGCAGGAGGGCCGAAGGCTTCCGAGGGGCATCACTGCAGCTGAAAGCTGAAGGAAGGGCTTAACCAGGCCAGGGCTTCATGAGAAGGTGGCCTTTGGGTCTCACACAAAAGGCCTAGAATCTGGCAGAAGACAGCTGGTTCCTTTTCCCCATCTCCCTGGGGTCTACCTGTAAATTCTGTCCTCAACATAGACTGGGGCAGCTGATTTTTGACAGATAGTCCCCACACCCACCAGGGCTGGAGCCTGTGGCCCAGCACTGGTGGAGGGCCCCTCACACAAGGGAAAGGGACCCCACCCAGAGGGGTCACCAGTTTGCCGGTTGCCCAGAAATACCCTCTGTGCTGGGAGCACCTGCTTCTGATTCACCTTTGCACGTCGGAGACAGATTGTGGGTGCTTGTGAGGGGCTTTTTAGAAGTACGGACCCTCAAATCAGGGCCAAGAGACACCCCAGTCTGAAGGATCATCAAAACCTAATTCCCTGGTAACCAAAGTAACCAACAAGAAAGACTTGGAGCAAGGGATTTTATTTTCATCTTCAATTATTTACGTGTTAAAGGTATGCAGAGGGGACTTGTCTGGTTTTAACACCTAGTACATGAGTTGATCTGTTCCCATTGTCTTTTATTTTTGTTGTTGTTAATCCTCAACCGAGGATATTTTTTCCATTGAATTTTAGGGAGAGAGGCAGGGAAGGAGCGGGGGTGGAGAGAAAGAGGGTGACAGAGAGAAACATCGATATGAGAGAGACACATCGATTGGTTGTCTCCCACATGTGCCCAGCCAGAGCCAGGAATCGAACCTGTGACCCTTCAGTGCTCAGGCCGATGCTCTATCCATGAACCTCACAGACCAGGGCTTCGCACTGTCTGTTAAAGTGCTTTGAGATCTTCAAGTCCTGGGGAGAGCTGGGGCCCTGCACTGGGAAGCACTCAGGAGCCCGGCCTCTTGTCGCCCGCTCCTCCAGCAGAGCTGCCCTGATAGGCCTCAGCTTGTTCCCCAGTGAGGAAATTACAGGGTTGGCATCAGCATATTTTTTCCTTAAACATTTTATGGTTTTGAGAAGCTGAAATTGCAGAGGACATACAGTGGGAAAGAGAAAATAGACCCAGTTTTGGAACCAAATGCAGGACCAGTAGGGATTCTTTAGAAATATTTTCTGAGTTACGCCTGTGCACATGCATGATGATAGATACACACACGCACATACACACGTGCACTCACATGCTTCCACACAGGCACATGCGCTCCGCACAGGGACCTGGTAAGAGAACCGTCCCCTCAGGACAGCTGTGGGACCTGCTCTGAGTCCTGGACCAGCCAGCACTGTGCCCGTCTGGTTGAGCTACTTTGAGGAGGGAGGAAAATCCTTTGTTAGAAAAGTGAAGTCAGAGTAAGGCCAGCCTACCCCTCCTGATGTCCATTCCTGAGGCCCACAGAACTGGGAGCTGTAGCCATTATGACTCTTCCCAGGTTCTGAAACAACAAGGAAGATTTGGCTCCTGTCTAGAGCCTGCCGGGGGAAGGACTGCTCTACAGGGCTCCCTCCCCTCCTCACCTGCCCCCTGAGCTGATTTCTGAACATGCGATCCTCACCCCAGGACAAGGGCCCCTCGGGGCCAACTTAGAGCCACAGGGCCGAGACTGGCCTGTGTGTCACTGAACTCGGTTACCGCATCTGGGCAGGACTTTTAAGGACAGAAACCCAAGTCAAAGGTGTCTTTTCTCTCCAGTTTTCTCTGTGGCATTTACAAAAAGTTGGAGTAAAGTATACAGAACATAAAATGTACCATTTTAACATTTTTAATCTTATAGTTTACTGGCATTCGGTACCTTTACCTTGTGTTCTGTGGCCTTAATTTTAAGGTTTTCGGTAATTCCGAATTTGTCTCGGAGCTGACGAATGCTTCCTTCCTTCCCAATGAGATGCTCCTAACATTTTTGTTTCAGCTGGTTAGAACCCACCCCAGCCGCTTGGCACCAGGTCTCAGATCTTCCTGCCCTGGTGCAGTCTTGGTTTTCAGAGGTTCAGATCACCAGAGCGTCGCCTGGAGAGTGTCGCCTCGTGGCTGGGGAGGAAGTCTCGGAGCGCCCTGCCCACCCGACACTTCCCCAGAACTCGCAGAGCTGTGCTATTGGCTGTAGGTGCCGACACCGAGGGCCACTGGCCTCAGCCGCGGGGTCGGAAATCTGCTCGTTTCACCAGCTGGTTTGGCTCCGGTCCCCTGACCACACAGCCTTCCCTCCTTAGCGTCTCCTGGGGATGCAGGGTTCACATCTTCACTGCTGGTTCGCATTGAGACTGACGGGCAGTTCTGTTCTGGCCCCTGAGGTTTCTCACCGAGACCAGATGTCGCTGATAACCCCGCTCTCTCCATTCCAGCAGGACCGAACCATTGCTGTCGTTACCCCGACTGAGTCCCGACACCACCTCGTCCTAGCGGACAGCGTGGAGGGTGTCTTACCTGCATGGGGGCTGCACCCCACGCCCCGGCTGTCACAGCACCCACTGGGGCACTGCCCGCACCCTTCACGTTCTCATCAATGCTTAGCGTTCGTCTCTGCTCTGTGCCCCTCTCCATGTCACCTTTCTGTCCTGTTGTTAAAGGCTGTCTATGATCTGTTGCTGTGTTTCCCTCTAGTCAGGAGTGGCAGGAAAGGACGCCGGCGAGTGTTCAGCCTGTCGGAGGCCGACAGTCACGGCGGCCACTGGGTTTAGTGCTTCGAACGGCAGCTGTCACGGCAACTCTGGCACAGTCCATTCAGGCAGGTCTCCTCCATTAGCCTCCCGGGCCCACAATGCCCCTCGCCACGCTGCGTTTCCCGTCAGCAGGCTCTGCTCGGCAAGCGGGGCCAGGCTGGGCCTCCCAGGACACGGGTCGTGACCCAAGAGCCGTCCTCAGCCTCCCCTGAGACTGGATCTCCCCTTCCCTTGGTGGCCTCATCTCCTCTGAGGATCCGATCCCCTGGCTCTTGCCCCTTCCAGGCCAGGCCCGGCAGCCCGGACACACTGTCATTGTCTGAGGTACTGAGCAGGCCCCGGCAGGCTCAGCACGAGCCCTCACAGGACACCCCCAGTTTAGGCCACAGGGGTGGGTAGTATTATTTGCAAAAAGCAACCAAGTAGTCAGCTTTTTTGTTTGTTTGTTTTTTGCTTTACATTTTATCCTTATCTTGCTTAAAGCTAAGTGATAAATTCAGTCACATCCAGCCAAAGGGCAAAAGTTACAGACACACCAGTGGATGTAACTCCATCATGCCCTTCCGTTTAGTGCTCCGAAGAGCGGCGAGGTTGGCTGGGGGCCGCAGCGCTCCCTGTGGGCCGCATGCTGCCTTCTCCCGCGGTGCTGCTGCAGGGCTTCCCACGTGTGCCCTCCCCCTTGCCCTTGCCCTCGCCCTCGCCCTTGCCCGCAGGCGCCTCCTGCCTTCTTTTGTGTTTCAAAGCTGCTTCCTCCGAGCTTTGCCCTCTGACTGCTGTGCTCTGCTGTTATCTTCTTCCCCACATCCCAGGCCCTCCTATTCCAGACCAAACACGTCCAGCCCAGATCTATACTGGACACTGTAACTCACTCAACAAGGGTCAGCCAAGCCCCTGCCCCAAAGCCAACGACCAGCTTCTGAGGGTGCCAGCCAGGGACGTGATGGTCAGCTAGGGGCAGAGCCACAGGGAGCCCGAGCATCACTCATGGAAGCCTGGACATCGGGATTTCTCACTCCAGCCTCCAGTCGTCTCCCCTGCCCCTGGCCAGGAAGCCAGAATGTTCTCCAGATCCCTCATTTCCTGGGCCAGGCCCCAGCTTGCGGCCTTAGACCTCAAAAACACCAGCTGCAGTAACCTTCGCAGCTCAGCGCTTGACTGGAAAGTGTGTCCTCGCTGGGTTATTTCCCCCGGTGCAAACCTGGCCGAGTCTCCTCCCCCTGGATGAATGTGAAGATCACAGTCAGGAAGCAGTTCTTAGTTTAAAATAGAATGATTGAGTAAAAATAAATAAATAAATAAAAGGAAGCCTGTGGTGGGTGATGGGCAAGAGGTTCTTTTTCTTATTAAAAAAAAATAGAGGTTATTTTTATGGGGAAAACCTCATCCCTTTTAATAAAATTGTTGGTTCTTTTCCTAAAAAAGAAACCAGTTTTATGTACATGGTATTATTTGTTGGTTGGTTGGTTTTTTTTTAATATATCTGATGGCAACTTTCCCACACCCTTGATTATTCTCGTTACCAAAAACCCCATCAGGGATCAGGACAGGTTTGCCAGCTCTTTTGAATACCTGCATGTAAGCGCAGAGCAGCAGAGAGGCTGCTGGCACGCAGGGCTTCTGAGAGACGTGAAGGAAACGCTTTGCTGCTCTGGCTCCAGATGGCACTGGAGGGCCAGTTGTTTCTGCGTGGCCCTGGCAGCAGCTCGGCTGCGTGTGTGCCACACGCACAGCGTCCACAGGAACGCGCTCGCTCACAGGTGGCAGAGGCTGCGGGAGCAGGGGAGCCCCAGCCCCGCTCCGAGCCTTGCGTCCTGCTGAACATTGGGCCGGCTGTGCTGGCTCAGAACCTGAGCCTGGGTGTCGAAACCAGCCCATCACCACAGCCGTTCTTGCCGAGCGGAGCAAAGTTGTAGAAATTCAGAGGAACGCGAATGCGTGTGGCATGTTCACCGTCTGGGCTCAGATCACACTCTGCTCGAATCACTTTTTCCACCAGTGCCCACGGTGCCCTGCTGCACCCTCCAGGAGTGAGGACAGGCCCCAAGTCCCACGCTGTGGTTTCTCTGACCTTATTTCACTTTTAGAAAGGCCTTCTAAAGAAATTAACTGGGACCTGTGTGCTCATCTCGCCTGAGGTCTGGTGGGAAGAAGCCCAGCGTGTGCTTGGGGCACTCCGTCTGCTGCTTGCACTTTCTCTCCACAGCGGGGATCCTCGTCCTCTCTTCTTTCTCCCATTCTCGGTGCCCTTTGCTTTGATTTTGTTCTCGGTTTTTCCATTCTTTTGCTCTGTGTTCAGTTGGCAATCCTATTTTGTTTTGGCTTAACTTGTAAGAAACAAAACAACTAACTGGAATCACATTGGACAAAAGAATGTCTACCACCATTCCCAGAACCCAGAGTGCTTCAGACCCGCCCCGTGCCGCCGGCACCTCCCGCCGATGTTCCTCAGCCCCACCGTCTGAACAAATAAGAATTTGTTTTCCAAGCAAGATGCCCATCGCCTTATCAGTGTTTCCGAATCAGGGGCATGTGACATCCTAGAAGAGGTTTTCCACAAAGCCCTCCAGTCACAACTGGCGTTTCTGTCCAGGCAGACTTGTCATTGGAAAGCAAATGAGGCCACTTGTCTGTAATCTAATCAAGGATTTTGAAAAGCACCCAGAAAAGAAATTGCCACTCCGAGAATAACTGACAGGAGGAGGCTGCCCTGCCTGCCTTCCTCCTGACTTGGTTTCTCCCTGTGGGGACAAGAGTGGCCCCGGAAAATTATGGTCCCTTCCTGAGTGCTACCTCAGCCCCTCGAGAAGGAACAAGAGACAGACCGGTCCAAGCTTTGGGTTTGGTTTTGCAAGTAAATTTCTATAGAATTCCCTTTTCTTTCCTTTTTTTTTTTTTTTAAACTATCGCAGTGAGTTCCCCCTTGGGAAATGTCACCAAGTGTGAGTCTGGAAGTGACAGGAAGTGATGAGCACCTCGAAGCCCATTTCCTCCCTAAACACGTATTTGCCGTCAGGCAAGTGGGTCAGGACTTGGGCGTACACACAGTCCCCCCGGGCCGTTTCCTGGGGCCCGGGGACTGGCTTCCATCATCCGCCCTTTGGATTTTGCACAAGCCCCTTGTTTTCCCTTGCATCACAAGTGGGGGTGACCCTGGGCCCTGACCCATCTTCCCCCAGGCCTAGGGCAGCCTGGGTTCACCAGCTGTAAGCCCAGGAGGAGGAGATGGAGCAAGCTCCTCCCCCAACACTCCTCCCACCCAGGTGTCCTTGGTTCAGAGGGGAGCAGAGGGTGCCTGTGGGAGCAGAAGGTCTCGGAGCTGAGCGTCCCTTTGTTTCCCCACCCAGATGACCCCCTGACTGTGGAACAGCCTCAGCCTGACCTTCCCGACCAGTTGGTGATCGTCAACGAAGCGGAAGCAGACGCCAGGCCCAGCAAGAGCCTGGCAAAGAGCGTGGACATGGAGACGGTCAGCCTGTCCCCCAGCCTCACCCCAGCCCAGCAGCCCACCATCTCCCTGCTCTGTGAGGACACTGCCGACACACTGAGCGTGGAGTCACTGACCCTCATCCCACCTGTGGACCCCCACAGCCTCCGGACCCTTGCAGGCATCCCCCCGCCACCCACAGCAGCCATAGAGGGCACAGTGACCCCAGGTGGGCGGGCAGCAGGGCCCGCTGAGCACTGAGTCCATGCTGAGCAGCCGCCCTTCGCGCGTGTGGCCCCTCTGGTAGGGACCCAGTGCCACTGCGAAGACACAGTGGGAGCATCTGCGATGACCATCTTCACCACCCGCCCGTGCCCCTCCAGTCCACTCGAGTTCCTTTCACTTTGCACTTCTCTGAAAGCAGCTGGGCCGGTGGAGACCTTCCAGCCATCCCAGAGGCCTGAGGCGGTGCCGCAGGACGGAGGTTGGGGTCCTGGTGTCCGAGCCCCGAAGCCCCGGCCGGCAGCACCCACCAGCACCACCCCTCCATCAGCCAGCCCTCCCCGGGCTCACAGCTCCTCTCTACGGTCCCCAGTGTGCGCAGACGTGGACAAGGTCACTGTAGGTAGAAATTTATAGGAAAGCGAACTTCGATAAACATCTTGGGGTATTTATTTCCACTTTTGGCAGCAGGTGAAGAGCATTTATTTTAAAAGCATCTGTTTTGCTTAGAAGTCCAAAAAGTCCTCAGTGCTGAGGTTTGGTGTCATGTACAAAGTGTGAGATGACTGTTAAGATTCCATTTTCATTTTCCCCAGAACTTCCCAAGTTTTGGTTTAGATTTCTCTGTCTGGCAGACTCCGTTTTCTTAAGCGATTCTTTATTACTCACTAACTCTGCAAGCATGTGGGATGATAAGTAGCTTCCTGGGAAGTTTAGAGTATTTTTTAAACACAGTAAGGGAGATACGCGTACACTCAGGTACAGAGCGCAGAGGGCCGGGAGCTTCTCTGCCACCGCAGCCCAGGGGCCTGGCGCAGCCTGGAGACCTTTTCAGGGCAAGCACGGCGCCGGCTCGGGACCAGCCTCTTCTCCACTGAAAGCGCACAGGACGCTTCTCCAGCATCCCCTTCAGTTGTTCGTGTAAGACCCCGGGCCTGTGCTGACCCGGCCCCAGGGGTTCTGGTGCAGCGCCAGGCCATGGCAGCCGTCCGCCACCTGCCCCTGGACTGTACGCCGCCTTTCCCTGCTGCCGCCACAGACAGCTTGTTTGTGAAACGAACCGCCTCCCTGCTCCCTCTGGGCTGGGTGTGGAAGCCAGTTCTCCAGCACGTACCCAGTGAAGCACCCAAAGTGCCCCTTTCACAGGGCACAGCCCACTGAGCCTCCCTTTCCCCGGTCCCTGCTGAGACCTTCCAGCAGGGGTGTCAGCGCGGCCCAGCCCAGTACTGGGTGGCCTCGGGAGACACCCCGACTGCTCATCGCCCACCTAGGAGAGGACTCAGCCCTCACCACCTCCTCCGTCCGGCTGTCACCTCGGCCTGCAGAGGAGGGCAGTGGCACCTGCAGGTGCCCTCCGGGTTGCTGTGCCCACCGATCTTCAACAAAGGAAGACCCACTGAGGCTGAATTTAGGGGCCCTAGCAAGAGGGACGATCCACGACCTCAGCAGAACCAGGGGGGTGGAAGAAGAGGACAGTCGGTGGAGAGAGGGTGCCATCGGACGGTGGTGCCCGCTTCAGCAGCCAGCTGTGTGCCCTGCTTGATCTCCTGCTTGGGTATAGAAACAGGGCCGTGCACATCTGGTTTCCAAATGACTCGGGCAGCAGAAATAAGAGGGCAAATGACTCCCCAGGCCAGTGGCATCATTGTGAGGAACAAGCCCATGCGCATGGACCTGGGACCACCCGCCTGCTGTCTGATGAAATCCAGTGTTCAGGTGGCTTCAGGCCTCCCTCTGGGCTGGGTGTGGAGCACTGGTGCAGAAGGTCTTGGGCAGGAGGGACAGTAGGCCCCAGGGACAGCATTGCCCAAGCGTGGACAGTTGAACGCAGCCCCGCCTCCATGGATTGTAATGAAAGGTGCCGTTGGGCCCATAGCCAGCCAGTAGCTCACCTGGGCAGAACACGTTGAGGTGTGTGTGTGGGGACGGCTTCAACCAGACACCTTGATGCTGAGAAGGAGGACACGTGTCCTTGTGCTGGGAGGGCTGGGGTCCAGAGGAGGCAGGCGGAGTCATGGCTCTGATGAAGGTCCCGTCTCACCGGGTCTCGGCTCCTGGACAGCAGTGGACTCGGCTGTTTCCAGGAGAACCTGGCACGCCCAGCAGCGGGGGCATTTCCAGGCTGGCCAGTCCATGCATAGCATCCTGGGTCTCTGGAGTTGGGCAGAGAGAAGTAGAGCAAGGAATTCTTGGGGAGCCCAGAGTGGGGGTTGGGGGTTTTCCTCTGACCCATGGGGCCTTAGACTCAGATCCCTGGGGTCAGCCTCAGCCAGCTCCCCAGCTCCACGTTCCTGCAGAAGGAAGGGCTGGGGTTGGCCTTACCTTACCCAGGTCCACACAGCCCCTCGGGTTCGCCAGTCAGGGACAGGGTTGACCACAGGAGCCCCCAAACCTCAGCTTGGAAGGTTGCTATGGAGAAGCACATATCCTTTCTGGTTTGAGTGAGTGAGGGCACCGCTCCCCAAGGAGGAACAGGGGACCAGCCCCAAAGCCACGGTGGTGGTGGGCAGGAGGGTCGCGCCTGCCCTGCTCTGTGCCCCGCAGAAGACAGCTTCCCACCCAGACACCGGCTTCCACAGACAGCGGGCGAGTGAGGAGCAGCGCTGCACAGACGGGCACAGATTTCCTCGAGGTCTCGAGATGCACCGTTAAAGGCACAGCGCAAACTGATTCTCCTTTTCTAGATGCAATAAATAAGGAATATTTCATGTAGTCATGTTGACTGGGCATAAACTGTAAGGGTTCCTAATGTTCCTCTGAGCTGAAAATAGGTAAATAATTTTGTCCCAAGGAGGAGCAGGGTTAGGAAACCTCATGCTTCTGGGTTGAGGGACCGTTCCAGGGAAGTACCTGCTTACCAGTGACTCATGCTTCATGGGTACTGCACACTGGGCTGGAAATGGAAACGGACTTCCTTGTAAATTGTTACTTGGCAATAAAAGAGAAAGCTACCAGAATGCGGCTGCTGCTTCGTGGTGCTGGGCAGGCAAAGGGAGAGGTTCTCTGCTGTCTGACCCCTCAGCCTGTCCCAGCTGCTCAGTGGGGTGGGCAGCTCCTCCCTGCCCCCCTCTGGCCAGGTGTTCCCCAGTTTCTAAAAGGGAGGTGGGGCCTTTCCTGCCTGGAGCTGGGGAAACTCAGATGCAGGGGGTTCCATCCAGAAAGTGCCCCTCCCGCCCCCACCAGGCACAGTGAGCTTGATCCATGCTGTCTTTGTCCCTCACCTATGGGTCAGGTGGTCCATCAGAGCCCCAGGTGCTGCATCTGTGGGAAAGGGCCATTTCCAGCCCTGTCTCTCAGGACAGGTGCAGGGATCCTCTGTCCTCTGCCTTGTGGCTTCGATTTGGGGCTGAGTGCTGGGCTGGCTGGGTGCTGGGCCGGGGGAAGCGGGAAGGACCCAGGTATCAGGGGTTCGTGCTGGGGCGGGCTCCTCCCAGAACACATCAACATGTACCAGCATGAGCTCTGGGAATCCCTGGAAATGGTTTTAGGGCAACTCCTGATGCTCCAGCTTAAACCTTGCCCAGAAACAGCCAGACCTCCTGGGCCTTGAGGTAAAACCCAAATTGAATCCAAAGTGAATGGGGCACCACCCGCCTTCCCCACCTCATGCCACAGGCTGAAGCGATGCCACGGGAAGGTGGAGGCTGCTCAGAGAGCGGCTGCCCTGGGTTGTCAGTCTCCCACTTGCCCCCAGCAGGGCTCCCTTCCCCTCCTAGCTCAGGGCCCCAAAGGCACTGGACTCCCCGGGCCGAGGTTGGATTGTGTGCTGCACGGTGGCCTGCTCGGTACCCAGCGCTGTGCCTCGTGGGCACAGGAGCACTCGTGCGCCCGGTGGACCTTCCTGGTAGGATAAGCGCCGTGGGAAGGGGGAGGCAGGCCTCGGGAGGCAGAACCAGGGCGAGGAGCTGCGAGGAGACAGGCGCCAGGGGGCGGGGCTGCGGGCCCAGGGTGCCTGGGCTGTGTGCAGGGAGCAGGAGAGGAGGCGTGGATTGGAGTCAGAATCGTTTGGAACACTTGTTCGCAATCCAGAACCACGAGCGGCCCCAGTCCTGCTCAGTGAGACCCGAGTTGGTGCCTGGCCGAAGCCCCTGCGCCCAGTGAACGCCGGCCTGTCCTCTTCTGCCTCCCAGCTCTTAGGAAATGCCGGCTTGTCCTCCGGAGGCAGCCCCGAGCCTGCGTGTCCTCCCTCCGGCTGGAAGTGGCCCGTGGTTCCCCAGCGGCCCATCCAGTGGCCAGCAGGAGTCTGGGGACTCCGCCCTGGTGGAGGTGCCAGCAAGCCTGTCCGTGCGTCCACTGATGGCACCTGGAAGGTTGAGGGGCAGGTGAGGGTGGGCAGCAGCCCTGGGCTGGGAGAGATCGCTTTCCAACAGGCCACCCGCGGGAAGTCCCCTGCCCCTCAGTGCCGGCTCCTCCAGGCACTCAGGGCGGTGGGAAAAAACCAGCCCTGTCTGAAGAGCTGTTCTCCAAAGGAAGGCGGGTCTGAATCACCAAACCGGGAACACACGGGCTTTCCTGCACATGTGCTCAAGTGCTGGGTGGGCAGTGTGGGCCTCCCTGCTTGCGTGACCTTTGCACCGGCACCTCGAACTTCCTCCATTCTCCTCCTGGGCCACACGCCACCCAGCTCAGCTGGATTTCCCTCCAACAGCAGTATGTGTCCATCTAAACACACACCCGGGACCCCTAGACGGTCATTTCCTCGACTCTTGACCTACCTTATAAATGCAAAGAACACTTGACTCTTGAACAACAGGCGGGTTTGGGTCTACCGATCCCCAGTGCAGTCAAAAATCTGAGTATAACTTTTGACTCCCTGGAAACTTGACTAATAGCCTGCTGTTGACTGGAAGCCTTACTGATAAAGTAAACAGTTGGCTAACACATATATTGTATGTTATGTGTATAATAATATACTGTATTCTTCCGCTACAGTGCACTAGAGAAGAGAAAATGTTACTGTGAAAGTCACAAGGAAAACGCGGGATAGGGCAAAAGTAGGTTTACAGTTGTAAGTACGTGAAACGGTTTATTCTTGTATTATTATTTATTAATTACTGCATTATTTTCCATACCAACGACTCTAAACCAACTTTTGCCCCACCCTGTACATTTATGGTACTTATTTCTAAAAATCCTTGTATAATTGGACCTGCACAGTTCAAACCTGTGTTGTTCAAAGATCAACTGTATTTATGTATGTATTTATTTATTATAAATATATTTTTATTGATTTTTCAGAGAGCGAGATAGACACATCAGTGAGAGAGAAACATCGATAGGCTGCCTCCTGTACGCCCCCTACTGGGGATCAAACCCACAACCCGGGCATGTGCCCTGACCTGTCATCTGACCAGGCATCGAACTGGGACCTCTCAGTCCATGGGACTACAGTCAGTCCACTGAGCCACACCGGCCAGGCAAGATCAACTGTATTTAAAAGGGAGACTTTATGCCCTGGCCTGTTTGGCTTAGCGATTAGAGCGTTGGCCTGCGAACCGAAGGGTTGCGGGTTGGATTTCTGGTCAAAGGCACATGCCTGGGTTGCAGGTTTGATCCCCGGCCCTGGTTGGGGTCATGCAGGAGGCAGCCAGTCGAGGTGTTCCACTCACATCAGTGTTTCTCTCTCTCCCTCTCTCCCTTCCACTCTATCTAAAAAGCAATGAAAAAATATCCTCTGGTGAGGATTTAAAAATAAAAGGGAGACTTTACCTCTGGAAACCGAAGACCAAGCATTTGCTGTGTTCATTTCCAAGTGCTGCCAATAACAAAGTACCACAGACTCGTGTGGCTTAAAACAACAAATTGATTCTCTCTCAGTTCTGGGGAGCAGAGGTCTGAAATCAAGGGGTCAGACGGCTGGCTCCTGGCTCCCCTGGGGCTCTCAGGGACTGTTCCCTGCCCTCTTGGCTTCTGGTGTTGCCAACACTCCTTGGCGTGTGGCTGCACCACTCCGATCTCTGCCTCCGTCTCCCACAGCCGTCTTCCTCTCCGCAGCTCTGTGTCAAATCTCCTTTCTCACACAAGGACATTGGTCATCGGTCACTCTGATCCAGTATGGTCACCTTAACTTCCTCACATCTGCAAAGGCCCTATTTCCCAGTCAGGTCACATGCCTGGGTACCAAGGGTCAGGTTGTGGATCTGTCTTTTTAAAGGGGGGGGGGTCACCGTGCAACCTACTATTCTTGCCAGAAATTAAAGATATCCCGACAGTAAATACACTAAAAGCGAATCTATGCCATTACATTTTACTGCCTGCCATGGGTTCTGGGCCAGAGGCCCGTCCTCTCCCTCTTCAAAGTGCGCCTGGCGGGGGTCAGAGACCTTTAGCACCCGGCCAGCCTGGGCTTCCTCGGCGGCCGCGGGCGGGGCGGGCGGAAGGAGCAGCCCTAGCCCTGCGCTGGCCCCAGTCTGTGTCCTTGTGCCCCATCAGGTCACCTCAGGGCCACCGGGTGGGGGACGCACCTGGGGCAGAGTGGGCAGCAAAGGAGACAGCTCTTCCTTCAGCCTTTTATTACTTTTATTATTATTAATTGGGGTAAAATTCGCATAACATAAAACTAACTGCTTTAAAGGACATATTCAGTGGCTCTAGGTCCATTTATAACGTTGTGCAACCACCACCTCTATCTAGTTTCAGAATATTTTTATTCCCCCAAGAGGAACTCCCAGGCCCGCCGCGGTGCTTCCCGGGTACCCCCATCTTTCTCCGTGTGGACCTGCCGTCGCGTTTCCTGTAGGGGGGCTCATGCAAATGGGGCCTGTGTGCCTGGCTCATTTCACTTCGCAGGGTCCGAGGTTCATCCTAGCCTGTGTCAGAATCTCACTCCTGCGTAAGGCTAGACCACGCGCCATGTGCTCATCCACCCAGGCAGGCTCCCTGCCAGCTCCAGCTGCCTGGGCAGGACACCTGCCGGGCGAATTCACGGGAACTGCTTGGAGCTCGCCCCATCTCCCAGACTTCTCTTGAACCCGCTTATCTCCCTCGCCTTATTGTCCCTGCGCTTTCCTGCCAGGCCACCTGGGCAGGAACAGCCCTTTGGGGGAGTCCCTGCCAAAATGCCTTGGGAACTGCACCCTCTGCTTGGCTTTGGTGCCATCTGTGTCTGAGGAGAGGTGACTGCAAAGCCCCACCGCCCTCCAGCCACTCCCCGTGAGGCCCAGTGGGCAGGGAAGAGGTTTCACTTCTCTCATCATTTGAATGTTATTCAACAAACGTTGAACACCTACCGTGTACCAGACACTGGGGAGGCAGCAGTGAACAGTCAGACCAAAGTCTGTGCCCCCTGGAGCCAGCCTCCCAGCAGGGGGAGGTAGGCAGCAAACACAATAAATCCACGCATTCTGCAGTGACTACAAAGTGCTGCGCGCACAAGAAAATATAAAGAGAGTCCAGCCCAGCCAGTGTGGCTCCGTGGTTGAGCATTGACCCAGGCACCAAGAGGTCGCTGGTTCGATTCCTGATCAGGGCACATGCCCAGGTTGTGGGCCCGATCCCCAGTGGGGGGCATGCAGGAGGCGACCAGTCAGTGTTCTTTCTCATCGATGTTTCCATCTTTCCCTCTTCCTTGATGAATGATCCTCTCTCTAAAATCATTAAAGAAAAAATAAATAAATAGAGTCCAGAAAAGGGGAGAAGAAAGGGGCTGCAGTTTTAAAGAGGACGATCATGGAAGGTCATGTTTAGAAAGGACATTTGAGGGAGGGAGCCTCCTGGGTGTCTGAGGAAGGGGATCCGGGAAGAGGGAACAGCCAGTGCAAAGTTGGAGGGACCGAGGGCTGGTGTGGCTGGGGAACGCTGGGAAGGGTGAGTGGAGATGAGCAGAGATGACGGAATAGGCCAGGGGTCCTGGGAGGACACCACAGGACTTTTCTGCGAGGATATGGGGAGCCCCGGCAGGACCTTGAGGAGAGGAGGCCATGACATGACCTATACATATATATTTTTTTATCCTCACCCAAGGACATTTGTTTCCATTATTTGTTCAGATAGAGTGGGAGGGAGAGAGAGGAAGAGAGAGAGAAACATCGACGTGAAAGGGACACATCGAGTGGCTGCCACCCGCACGACCAACCAGGGCCGGGGACAAACTGCAACCGAGGTACATGCCCTTAGCGGGAACCAAACCCGGGTCTCTCTGGACCGCAGGCCGACGCTCTAACCACTGAGCCAAACTGGCCAGGGCAACCTATATATTTTTGTTGTTGTTGTTCTCACCTGAGGATATTTTTTCCCATTGATTTTCAGAGAGAGTGGAAGGGAGAGAGGGGAGAGAGAGAGAGAAACATCAATGTGAGAGAGACACATCAACTGGTTGCCTCCCACACGTGCCCAGACCAGGGCCAGGGCACCCAGGTACATGCCCTTGATCAAAATCAAACCCTCGACCCTTCGGTGCTGGGCTGATGCTCTGTCCACTGAGCCACACCAGCCAGGGATCATGACTTGTATTTTAACCACCCAGACTGCTGCTTGGAGAATATTCTGGGTCAGAGTAAGAGTGGAGCCCAGAGGCCAGTTAGGAGGCAGTTATCAAAATCCAGCTCATGCCCTGGCCTGTTAGGCTCAGCAGCGAGAGCATCAGCCTGAGGACCAGAGTCACAGGCTTGATTCCGGTCAAAGGCATGTACCTCGCTTGCAGTTCAGTCCCCGACTCTGGTCGAGGTCATACAGGAGGCAACCAATTATGTCTCTCTCACATCAATGTTTCTCTTTCTCTCCCTCCCATTCTGTCTGGAAAAAAAAAAAAAAAAAAAATATATATATATATATATATATATATATATATATATATATATATCTCCCCCCTCGGGTGAAGTTTTTTTTTTGGTACATGCCCCTAGCGGGAACCAAACCTGGGACTCTCTGGTCCACAGGCCGACGCTCCAACCACTGAGCCAAACCAGCCAGGGCCAGGTAAGGATTTTTTAAAAAGAGTCCAGTTCACCAGTCTAAGAAAGCCCTCCCTGTAGCTTTGCCCCGAGGGCTCCAGCCACAAGTGTACATGTATAAATATACACACGTACACACTGCATGTGTGCATTCATACACATGTCCCCACAATGCACATGTGTGCACATGTGTCCACATAGAGCCACACAACTTTCTGTGTGATTGAGAGCAGGCAACTCCCCATCTCTGCGCCTCAGTTTCCCCTCCCGGTAAATGGAAGTTCAGACACCTTCCCAAGCGCCAGTGGGCAGGTGTTCACTCTCCGCCCAGAGGAGCATTGGGGAGTGGCTGGCCCAGCGGTCTCACACAGAGGGTCTCAGGGGACCCTCTGTACCCTGAGGTGAATGGACTGGACGCCCTGGTTTCTGACTCCAGGGAGTGGCCACTACTGGAAGGCACCTTCAGGGCCCTGGAGACTTAGTGCAGGATTGTCCCAGGCCGGGCAGGGGGCTGCAGACACCACTGCTGTCCTTCGGGGGTGCCTGTCCTCGGTGAGACAGCCCCAAACACAGCCCACCCAAGGTCTGGTGACTCGCACACCCTCCCCGATGCTACAGTGTGAGAAGGTCATCACGAGACACACGGGAAGCACACTCTGCGTCTACGCTCCCTGCCCTGTATTATTCCGTACATGGTCCTTGTTGTCTTTGTCTTCATCAGTATCATCCGCATCATCTTTAGCATCTTATTTTTCTCACTGATTTTAGAGGGAGGGAGAAGGAGAGAGAAACATCGATTTGTTGTTCCACTTATTTGTGCATTCATTGGTTGATTCTTGTCTGTGCCCTGACCAGGGATTGAACCCGAAACCTTGGCGTATCAGGACAACACTCTAACCAACTGAGCCACCTGGCCAGGGCCCATCTTAATCATCTCATCCTCATTTCCTTCATCTCCATTGCCAGCCTGTGCTAAGCACCCGCTCTGCACCAGGCGCTGTGCTAAAACGATCGTCACCATCCATCTCCCTTCGTCCTCTCGAGAACTTTGCGAGGTGGGTATTTTGATGTCCCCATTTCCCAGATGAGGAAGCTGAGGCACAGGCAGGTTACGAGACGTGCCCAAGGTCACAGATCTGGGAGACGGGCTGAGACTGGTCCCACCCAGCAGGCCTGGTCCCCGGCTGGGAGGGGAAGCCTGGGTCCTGGCCTGAGTCTGGTGGGCTGACTTCGCCGCAGACCCTGCTGGGATAAACGCGCTCCCTCGCGTCTGCGCTGATGTCCCCAGGGGCGGGGCGGCTCACTTCCTCTCGCCTCTCCCAGAGCGGGCAGCTGAGGGGAGGGAGAGGCCCCCAGCTCTTGTCCTAGGACCAGGACTCACACCCAGGTGCGTTTCCATACTATGTCCAAGACGGGCAGGCTAGGGGTGGCCTGTGAGGATGGGAGCGTTATCATGTGCAGAGCCCAGCCCCTCCACCCCAACATCCCTTAGCACCCCCCAGCGTGCTCCATGGCTTCACTGTGTCCCCCAAGTGAGATGCCTCACGGGGCTGGGAGTGGGGTCTCAGATAACCTCCAATCACAGGAGAGAAAGCCATTCCCGGTTTTGGTTTTTGTTTTTTTATCTTCACCCAAGGACATTTTTCCATTTTTTGTTCAGATAGAGTGGGAGGGAGAGAGAGGAAGAGAGAGAGAGAGAGAGAGAAACATCGACGTGAAAGGGACACATTGAGTGGTCACCACCTGCACGACCCATCTAGGGCCAGGGACAAACTGCAACCGAGGCACGTGCCCTTAGCGGGAACCAAACCCGGGTCTCTCTGGACCGCAGGCCGACGCTCTAACCACTGAGCAACTGGCCAGGGCCGTTCCCGGTTTTTAATTCCCTACCAATCCTTCACATGAAGGCAAAGAGAAAGTCCCTATGGGTGCTTGTTGGTTTTTCATGCCATTTAAACATTTGCCCATCTCCCCTTTTTGCAAAAGAAAGAAACCCCTCGTCTTCAACCGGCAACCTCTGGAGCCGAAGGGACGTACTTTATTTCCTGGTACTTGTTTGTCACCGGCTGCTTGCGGCGGCCGGGCTGCTGCTTCGCTTGTGGCAATATTGTGAGGTGTCCTTTCGGGTGAACATTCGCTTTTCAAAGTATTGGGTTTCAAATTAACTCATTAGCCACAATGAGATGGCCCCTCACACCTGTTAGGATGGGTGTCATGAAAAAGACAACAGACCTCAAGCGTTGGGGAGGATGTGGAGAGACGAACCCTCGCTCACTGTTGATGGGAATGTAAGTGGTGCAGCCACTCTGAAAAACAGTGCGAAGTCTCCTCAAAAATATTAAAAATAGAGCTGCCATACAACCCAGCTTTTGGATATTGATCCAAAGAAATCCAAAACAACACATGCATCTCTGTCATTTGCAGCATTATCCACCATAGCCAAAATACTGAATCGACCTATGTGTCCTTCAACAGGTGAATGGGTAAAGGTGCGGTGTACACACACATGGAATATGATTCAGCCACAAAAAAAGAAAATCCTGCCACTTGCAACAACATGAATAACCCTGGAGGGTATTATTTTAAGTAAAATAAGCCAGACAGAGGAAGACAAATACTGCATCATCTCACTTATATGTGGAATCTAAAAAAACAAAAACAAACAAACTCTTAAAAACAGATCAGATTCTGGTTACCAGGTGCAAGAAGGGAGCCCGACTCAGCCCAGGAAGAGAGGGTGGGTGTGGGGCTCTGGGAACCCGGAGAGGGCGGGGGGCTGCTGAGAGCCGAGGAGCCCGAGCCGCTGCGGCTGCGGCACCACAGCGGGCACACGGGCACACGCTGTGAGCACGTGCAGGCCCGGGAGGGCCTGAGCCTGGGCCCAGCACCCACGGCCGGCGAAGGGCCCACAGAAAACCCAGGAGGTGTCACGTGTCCCAGTCCCGAGAATCCAGAAGCCCACTAACGGCCTGGGGACTGTGTCCACCTCGGTCAGGGTGGCTGAACACCACGGGTTTCGCTCTCCTTTACCCCGTGTCCCTGGCTGGGGGAGGCACCGCGCATCACAGTGCAGGACGACGGAGGAGAGCGGGGCCCCACCAGCTCAGGAGGGGTTCAGCTCACAGGTGAAACAACCTATCTGCTCACATTTCACTAGTGAAGCAAGGCCCAGGAGGAGAGGAGAACTAAACATCTCGGGGGGCCTAGCAATCTCTCCCCACCCCAGAGAACCCCAGACCTGAGCAGCCACTGCCTAGAATAGAAACCACCGCTGAGCAGATGTCAGCCCAAGGCACCCTGGGACAGGGACGCAGGGACCATCAGAGTTGCGGAAGGCCTCTCTCCCAACAGGATGTTACTCCTGGGAAAAGGGATGGACGGGGGAGGAATCGAAAAACAAGAGTCCTACATCAAAAGAGTTGATGTGAGACAGAGGCGTTTAAACCGTAAGAGGGACAAGGGAAGGTTCTCCAGCCACCAACAGGAATGAAGACGAAGTCACCCCTGTTTGCACAGCAGGGTCCTCATGGTAGTCTCAGCACCAACGCGGCCCTGCCGCTGCGCAGCCTGCTCCAGGCATTGTGTGTGCATCGGCTCCTTCCAGCTCCCCGGCCTGTGAGGAGGCCCGACTGCTCACTCACCTCACAGAGGGGAAGGCTGAGGCCGAGATGTTGGCACAAGACTATGCCAATCACGTTATCTACAGGGTCTCTCACTCCAACCGTGCCCAGTGAAGTGGGTGCTTTATCAACCCCTTGTACAGACGGGCAAACTGAGGGCCAGAGAGGGAGAGCAATCTGCCCGAGGTCCCAGGGCTGCTCAAGGCAGAGTGGGGGCCAGGACCCAGTCCCTCTGACCTAGACCCCAGGCTCTTGCCCCCAACCGTATGTCCTCACGGACAAAACCAGAATGCTCAGTGCCGACACCGTACAGCCTGGCACACAGGCTGAGTTGGTAACAGAGTCCTTGGCTCGGCCCCAGGACGCCCAGATAGGCAGGGCCTTGCCCACTTCTTTGAAGGAAACTTTCCCCAGGCGGCCTATTCCTAGAAGGAAGGGCCACACCCAGTATTTACCTCCCGGGCACCTACGCCAGAGCCACGCAGGCCCTGCCACATGTTTGCCGCCCGGGAAGGAGGGAGTGGTCAGGCAGCCTCTGGCAGGCGCCCAGGAAGGACGCCATCCCCCCCACACACAGGGCAGGCCGCCTCCTGCCCCTCTCTGTGCCTCAGTTTCTCGCCTGATTCATGGGCACGTGAATTCTTCCTGGAACTGTGAAAGTTGTCACGTGTGGGCTGGTGGGGCTGTTTCAGGGAGCCCAGTTGTTATCCTAAGGGTCGTGGGAAGCCCTGGTGGGGAATAAAATGTAAAAAATAGGCTAATTTTAAAATATATATATTGATAACGCCAATAAAAAAAAAGTAAATCCCAGGGACCGGCAATGAAGAAGGAACTCAAGGCTGACCGGACATGACCTAGGTGGGGCCAGGGGACATGGCCTTGGGCCTGCACCTCAGAACCATCACAGACCCAGCATGAAGGCAGGACCGTGGAGAGCCACCCTCCGTGAAAGGGGCTTCCCAATGCCCACCAACCCAGAGACGCAGCCTCGGACCCGGGAGGATGAAGAAGTCTCTCGTGAGAACTTGGAAGTCTGAGACGGAGGGCGGGCTGGGCCAGGTCTGGGGTCTGGGTGGGCACCACCCTGGGCTGCTGCAAGCTCGGGCTGCGGCGTCCGTAGGAGAACTGGTCTCTAGCTGGTGAACCCCTCGGAGCAGCAGCCAGAGCCAACTCACAGGGGCTGTGGGTCTTTTCCATCGGCGCCCGCGGGACGTCCACCCGGGCACAGCCGCAGGCACACACGCCAAAGTTCCCTCTGACAAGCTCATAGCCACCCTTAGGCCCCACGCGGGAAATCCCACCTTTCGGGAGGTCCCACACCTACGTGGCCTCTACCAGAGGTTCTGCCGCTGGGCTGTCTGCCATGGATGGCAGCCTGAAGTGACAGGCACTACCCCTACCGAACCCCCTCCCCGTCGTCCACTCCCAAGCCCTGGCAACCCCTCCCTTCTCAAATCCCTCGCGGAAGTGTGGGTTTATTTCAAGGAATCTCAAGGGGCCTGAGCTTTTCACTGGGGTCCAGGAGGTGAGGAACATAGCTCTCATGTGCGGGAGAACCCTGGAAGTCTCTGGAAATTCTTCAAGAACTGGAGGGAAGGTGCTGGCCCTCTGCAGGGGTTGGAATGCAAATGTGGCCACCTTGTGTGGCCTCAAGGGACAGGTGGCTTCATGAAGCGAATCATCACAAGCTGAGAGTTAAGACACCTGTGTTGAGTGAGGGACACAGGTGGTCAACAAGGTCCCTGCCCTCACAGCCTGGGGAGGAAGCTGACACAGTCACACTTACCTTAGCACGAGGCACAGGGGTACCCTCGGGCTGTTACAGGAGTGGAGAAGAGGGGTCCCCAATCCAGCAAGGGAGGCACAACTGGAGAAGGGACTGTGACATTTTACCTAGAGATGGTGGCAGGCCTGATTCAAATCCTGACTCCATTCAGCGGTGCCTCAGTTTCCCCCTCTGTATAATGGGGGTAATAGCCCTCCTCCTGAGCCCTGGGAGGATTGCAGAAGAAACCAAACTTGGCAGGGCAGCCGCTGGAAGACAGGCCACAGAAGGATGGCTGGGCTTATTACTAATGAATGAAGGGTTGGACCGGTTCATGAGCCACCCAAATGAGCCACAGTGATCGATCTAATGCAATGAATGGACAAATGAGAGAAATGAATCAATGAAACACTCAGTACCTGCCTCCCAGCGCCACAGAGAGGGGGCCTGGCCCCGGGGAGGGAGGAGTGGCCAGCCCTGAGTCAGAACAAGGTCAGGGGTGAGGGCATGGCGCCCCACCATGCATAACGCACACCGTGACACCCTACTTAATCACCCCGCAGTGAGAACATGCCAAGGAGCCTAGCAGGGTCTCTTGAGTCATGTTTCCTGCTTCCAGGCCTGCAACTCACAGCGGCCCCCTCCCCACCCCACCTCCCAGCCCGGCAGACAATGGCAACAATGATTCAGGGCTTTCTAGGGGGAAATAAGAATCAAAGACTCAGCAAGGAAGGTCCAGGCAAGTCCCGGACTTAGCTGGACCAGGAGGGGCTTCTGGCACCTCCCTGGACACGGCTGCAGAACTTGGATACCCCTAGGTTGGGGCCAAGGTGCACTCCTGCCCTGGACTGAACTTCGGGGTGCTTCGTTGTCACCTCACAATCAGCTCCACCCCCACAATAAAGTGATAGTAATGATAATGAGCCTTAGGGGGCAAGGCGCTGTGCCAGGGGCCAGCTCCCAGAAGGGGGACCTCTGATGGGCCCTGCGACATCGCCCACATTCCACCTGCTCTAATCTGCAGAGGTGACAATCTCTTGTGCCACCCAGTAGTCTCAATAGCCCCATTTTGCAGAAAACTGAGGCTCAGGAGGACTGAGCAGCCCGGAGAGGAGGATGGGAGCGGAGACTGCTGCCCCCCCCACCCCGGGCCTTGGAGGCCCTTGGGGAGCGCTTGGGAACAGAGGGCCAGAAGTAAGGAGCCCGTGGTGAGAACTCTGGGGAGCAGGGCTGCCTGGCGATTCCCACAAGGGGGAGTCGATGCCGGGATCCGAGCTCTGGAAGCCAAGGGGAGCTCCTCTTGCTCTCCTGCTGAGGCTCCAGAGCCTCCCCGAGGTGCCAATTTGCACTGGAAAAGGGACCTGGGGAGAGGCGCAGCCAGCCCAGGAGAAGGGGGACGGTGATGCTTCAGGCAGACGTGGGTATGGTTTGTTCCAGTGGGGGTGCCTTTCTAGAATGCTGCAACTCTGGGACCAGGGGCACCAAGTAATCGGCCTGTGGGCGAACCGGCTCCAGAGAGTTCTGAGAACTGGGGAGCAGCCCACCGTGAAGAGATTCAGATGTTTCCTGTGCGAGGGAGCAGGGAGGGAAGGAGGCAGCCCCTCCCCCAGCGGTTTCTCCCTCTGCCTCAAACTGCATCACACGGGAACCTCCACTCCCCAGCCCGTGAATTCAAGGCTGGTTCAAGAAACCCAGCTCCCAGCCCTTACACCAGGACGCCCCGTCTGTCTGCGGGCACTGTGTTGAATTAAGTGCTGCTCACCCAGGGCCGCCGGGAAGTCCCACCGTAGTGTGAGCAGAGGCAGCTCTTCCCCCACCTTCCCGAAGCCAAGAACAAGCAGACAGGTTTACTGACCTGTCCATCACAGCTCTAGGAAGTGAGTCGGGAGAAGACCGCAGAACCTGGTTCTTCCGGCCGCTCACACCTTGGCTGCCTCAAGAAATGTTTGCTGAAAAGTGACACCGAAGGAGGGAGAACGGGGCCCCATGGGGAAGATGGCACTCAGCCCATCAAGCATGGTGCCGCCAAGCTGTCATGCCTGGGATGTGACAGAGGCTCCCATGTCCTGGGAAAGGGGGTGTCCCCATTGAAGGGAGTCTGAAGACACCAGAGAAAGGGAGAGAGCGGCCATCTGTGTCTAGGTGGGGAGGCTCGGCACCCTTTGGGGTGGGGCTGGGAGGCCCAGTGGGTGGTTGGGCTGATTCTTCTGCCTGGAATGCCTCCCTTCCACCCTCGTTGATAAACCTGTCAGTCCTGGAGACCAGTTCAGACACCCTCTCCTCCAGGAAGCCTCCCTGGATGTTCCCACCAAGCACAGGCCTTCCTGGGCCCTTCACTGGATCCCTTGCATGGTACTTAGTGCTTCTAACCCTTGATTCTGACTTCTCTGAGGGCCACAGCCACACTGGGTTCATTTCTGAAATCCCAGCACCTCCCACAAGGGGCGCTGCTGAGTTGAGCTTAATGCCCCCTGGGTGGGCTCACCACCACCTTACACTGCATCTCTCCTCGCACCAGGCCCTTTTCATGTCTTTCCCATGTAGTCTGCATCGCAACCCATGGGTACCACTATTTGTTCCCATTTTACAGACACAGAACCTGAGCCTCACAGGAGCTAAGGAGCTGGCTCTAGGTCACACAGCCAGCAAGTGGCAGACCAGGGTCAGGCTGTGCTGCAGGGTGTCCCTGCTCCACCCTGCTTCACAAACTGTTAAAATCCAGTTTTTCTTTCAGAGAGCATGAAGAGGCCCGAAGCATTCCAACCTCAAGGCGGTGTGAGCACTGTAGAGGTGGGGAGACCGAGGCCCAGGAGGTCCAGACCGCCGAGACCACCTGGCTCTGATTCAGCTAAGCCCAGCTTGCCCCCGGACTCCTGGTTTCTGAGCCCAGCTCAGCACATGGAGTCATCAATCCCTGTCTGGACCTTCCGGGAGCATCTGAGAAATCAGCTTCCTGCTCAGAGCGCAGTTGGGCTTACTGGAAAGAAGCTGGGGAAAGCTGGGAAGGGACAGAGAGGGGGCCAGGTAGCAGACAGGCGCACTTCCTGCAGGTAGAAAGTGAATCCATCACTTCTGGGAACCGGGATGGCTCAGTAAGAGCCTGGCGTACTTTGACCCCAGTGGGGCACCCAGCTGTCACTGCTAACTGCCCCTGCTTCCTTCCGGGGGGTGGGGGGTGGGGGGACTACAGTTGGCCTGGCTTGGAGTCTCCATGTCTGACATCCAGGAGTGCCCATCCAACCACCTGTCTGGACACGAGACAGGATGCCCAGCTGGGGCTTCAGCCAGCTGTCCAGGGACAGATGGGGTAGGCAGCCCAGGCTGGGCAGGGAGCTGAGCCCTGAGCTGGCCCAGCTCAGCCCTAGTGGATGAGGCAATGAGTCCTGTTTCCTGTTACTGTGGATATGCAAATGGGGGGAAATCAGGGCCTCTCCTGGGGCAGGCTTCCTGGAATGATGGCATTGATTGTCCGGAGAAACCTGGCCCCAGCGGGCCCCCATGGGAGGGAGTGTGTGAATGGCTAAGACCCCTTTCTCTCCTGGTGCAGCTCTTGATGTGGGAGCCTGTCTGCAGGGCTACTGCTGGGACAGCTGTCCGCAGCCAGACCTGGGTGGATTATCACCTATCCACCGGCACCAGACTCCGGTGAGACTGAGAGGCAGCATTGTCGTCTCACCACTGCATCCCCCTCTCGTGGGGTGGGGAGCAGGAAGCAGAGAGCCTCCCCGGCTCTCAGTCCCTGTCCCAGAGATCACCATGCCCAATCCCCTCTATTTACAAACGAGGAAACTGAGGACAGCAGACTTGGCCAGGGACTTGCCCAGGTCCCGCCTCTTTCCCACTCATTCCGACACGCCCTAGCGATAGTGGCAAACTTCTACCTGCTACCAGAAGCCTACTGGCCCTCCAAATTCCTCTCCTGGTCCCCACTGGCTCACCAGCTTCGGGTACCAGCCCAAGCCTAGCAGGCCAGGATTCTCACCATACCCAGATGGCCTCCCTCCGTGCCCTCCCAGGTCAGGCTGTCCAAAGGGTCATTCTCAACCTCACATCTGACCATGTCACTCCACTGCTCAAAGCGGGCCCCACGGATGACCCATAATCAGGCCCCTTTCATCTCATGTGGCCTCATCTCTTGGCCCCCTTGCCTCGTACACACCTGCAGGGTGATGTCCTTGGTGATACCAGGGCCCTTTTCAGGTCCCTCTTACATCTCTGTGGCTTTGCTCAAGCTGTTGTCTCTTCCTGGGCTGGCATTTCCTCCACCTTTGTTTCTCTAACTTCTATTCATCCTTTAAGACAGCATTGTCACCTCCAGGAAGCCTTCCCAGATGCCCCCAGTAGGACCGGGTGCCTCCTCTGGGCTCCCCTGCCCCCTGCATGTCTCTCCATAATGGCATGTGCCACACTGGGGTGTCACGGTTCCTGTACTGCCTGCCTCCACCCCCATCTGGGGGCTTTTTGAGGAGCTGGCCCAGAGAAGGCAGGGTAGATGGGGAATACAGATGGACATACAGCAGACATAGGACATTCTGCCTCTAAGGGTGACGATGAATTGGACACGAGTTGTGGTGGAGAGAGGTGTCGAAGAGTGTCCACTGTGCCCACTCCATGATCCGGAAGGCTGGGGTCAGGAAGGTGCAGAAGCTTTGGTCATCTTTGAGCCCTTCAGCCTCTGAACCCCCTTCCCACATTTAGGACTCACCCCTGCCCACCACCGGCCTTGAGGCAAGGAAGAGCCCTATCTCCCACTGGAGGAGCCCAAATAGCCACACCCACTTTCCCATCCTCCCTTGCTGCTGGGGTATGGCTGGCACGTGACCTAGGCTCAGCCAATCAGAGGCACCCCCTCTGGAGTTTGCTGGTCCTACAGAGGAAGGATCTGGAAATGTCTTTCTGGAGGGAGCCTTGGCAATATCAAGTTCCTGAGGTATCTGCAGACATGCATGGGCATCACCAGGCTGGCTCTGAGGAGAACTGAAGTTGGGGGTCTTATCTCCCGCTTCTGCCTTTGTTTTTATGTGGGCTTTCTGCCTTCCCAGGAGTTCAGTGAACACCCAAATATCTGTTCCGTATGTTCTACTTCTGTTTAAGTGATCCATAGTTGGTTCCATTATTTGTTACTAAGAACCCTGAAGGTTCCTCTGGGGACCCCCCTAAATCAACCTTGTAGGAGGAGTCAGTGTTGACAGGAAGTATATTCCGGAGCATGGAACAGCTGACCAGGGTCAAGCTCAGGCTTCAGGGACAGTACAGGGAATGTTGGGGAGAACCACTCATCTGGGTTTGGAGTGTGGGGTTCAGGGAAGGTCAGAGATCCTGATAGGGATCAGACCCAAGACGGCCCCGAATGCCAGGTCAGGAGTAAGCTTGGACATTCGTCACCAGCAGAGGGACTGAATGGCGTGCTTTAACCGAGGTGTGACTTGATGGGATCTGTGTTTTAGAATCTCACTCTGCTGCTGGAGGAAGCCGACCAGGTGGGGAGAGACTGCAGGAGCAGGAGGCCAGGTGAGAGACCACTGCAATGACCCCAGCAGTTCGTCCTGGGAGCCACAAAGAAGACTGAGGCGGTGGCAATGGGCAAGGGCGGAGCTGGGGTTCTGTGTGGCTGGCAGTGGGGAGTCACCGAAGGTCTGAGGGACCTGAGATGATCGTAAGAAAATGGAGTTTGAGCCCTGGCCGGTTTGGCTCAGCGGTTAGAGTGTCGGCTTGTGGTCCAGAGAGACCCGGGTTCGGTTCCCGCTAAGGGCACGTACCTCGGTTGCAGTTTGTCCCCGGCCCTGGTTGGTCGTGTGGGTGGCAGCCACTCGATGTGTCCCTTTCACGTCGATGTTTCTCTCTCTCTCTTCCTCTCTCTCCCTCCCACTCTGTCTGAACAAAAAATGGAAAAATGTCCTCAGGTGAGGATAAAAAAAGAAAGAAAATGGAGTTTGAACTTCATGGCTTCCTGAGCACAAGCTCCAATCATGAGCTGGTCCTCACACAGCCATTATAGCTTCTCAGGGTTTCCTCATAAGGGGTGAGGTGTTGCGTGATCCCAGCCAAGCTGATAACAGACCTTCAGAAGTGATTTAGGAGCAGGAAACAGGTCTATGAACTCCATACCACTGCCAAGGGCTGGGTTCCAGAGGAGGGGCAGGCCCAGAGGGCCACCTCTGCCCAGAAAGGGATTCATTCTGGGTGGTCAGCGTCTGGGAACAGGTGAGGGAAGGTCACAGGGTTCGGGAACTGAGGGGAAGGGCACAGGGCTCCCAGCTGCTTCCTCCCAGACCAGGGAAGGTGGGGCCGAGGAGAGAGCGTCATGACAGTAACAAAATCTCTGGTTTGGCTCAGCAGTTAGAGCGTCAGCCTGCGGTCCAGAGAGACCCGGGTTTGGTTCCTGCTAAGGGCACGTGCCTCGGTTGCAGTTTGTCCCCACCCTGGTTGGGTCGTGCGGGTGGCAGCCACTCGATGTGTCCCTTTCACGTCGATGTTTCTCTCTCTCTCCCTCTCTCCCACTCTATCTGAACAAAATATCGAAAAATGTCCTCAGGTGAGGATAAAAAAAAAAAGAAAGAAAGAAATCAAGTCCGAGGTTCACTCCCTTAACCCCAAATTGCACTGGCC
The DNA here is from genome assembly GCF_014108415.1 of Molossus molossus. Classification (NCBI taxonomy): domain Eukaryota; kingdom Metazoa; phylum Chordata; class Mammalia; order Chiroptera; family Molossidae; genus Molossus; species Molossus molossus. The sequence continues at coordinate 111,576,340 of NW_023425366.1, read as the reverse complement.
TCGTCCCTGGGGTGGAGAAGACTATCTGGGCTTATTTTCCCCCTTTATGGGTGAAAGCTTGGAACCCAGAGTCATATAAGGTAGTTGGTGTTTTTTTTTTCCTTCCCTAAATTACACATTTAAAAGCCAAATGGGGCCCTGGGACCCTCATGGGCTCTCTCTGTGCCAGTACCTTGGGTTTCCTCCTCCGGAAAATGGGGATGTGTACCGCCTTCAGCCGAATGCCTGGAGAATCATGATCACATACTGGGGGTGCCCCCTCCACATTCCTCCCTGGTGACTGTCCGCAACAGCTGTGCTGAGGGCCGGGCGGGCCTCTTTGAGGAAGACAGACAGGCCGTTTCACTTTGACCTCGGAATCGAGTCTGTAAGACAAGGATGAAGAAAGACCCACCCCAGGACCAGGGCCCACTCTGGGCAGGCTTGCTGAAGGCCAGGGCGGGGGGCTGTCCTGCTGGGGTGAGGGGATCTTACCTGCATTGGGTACCACACCCCCTCCCCTGGCTGGGTGGTCCTGGGCATGGCCCTTCCCTCCCCCAGCCTTACTTGTATAGTGGGGGGTTCCCCCACCTCGCACCACTGACCTCAGATTGGACAGAGAGCCTGCCCCCCCCCCATCCTCCCCAGGCAGCCTGGGTCGGAGGCTCCTGGATGTCCCCATGAGAAATGAGGACAGCTGTGGAGACAGACAGAAGCAAACATTTTCTAGAAATAGTTAGAGGCCAAATCTAAAGCATTCGGCAGCTGCAGCAGGGGCTGTGGGTGACCCACCCAGGTCCCCTCTTCCTTGAACTGCCTCCTGCCGGGGAACTTTCTCTGCCACAGTAGCACCTGCCCCTTTTGGTCACAGCACCAGTTACTGCTGCCAGATCGCCCGGGGACGGGGGTATAGAGAGGACACGCCTGTAAAGCCGTGTGCTCTGATCAGCGACCCTCAGGCTCCAGTGTCAGCCCCAGGCGGCTGTTTCTTGGTGAGCTTCCTCTGGCCCCACCTCCCGGTGCCCTTCCTGGGGATACTGGACCCCTCCTCCGGGTCTGTTCCCGGGACCCACACTGAGCACAGCGGCTCATCAGCCGGGGGCGAGAGGAAGGAAGAGGCCGAGTCCAGCTTTGGCTTGTGCAGGGCCGAGCACTGGCCTGGGAGCCCTGGCTGGCGGGCGAGGGGTGCTGTTTTCTTGCGACAAGTTGCTCTATTGGTCATGTTGCCAAGGATGCTCCAGGCAGTTCACCACCCAGAAGAAGGATGACCCTATCCCAGCAGGGCTCCCCCCCAGCAGGGCTGGCCTGGGCCGGTGCCGCTGGGGACGGACCTCTGCACAGGGCAGAGGGCGCCAGATGGGCCCTTCCTGGAAAGTGCCTCCCAGGGGGCAAGACTGGTCCCAGAAAACATGAGTCACGAACAAAGCAACCCGATCGGGCCTCGCTCCCGGCCAGGGCAGGTGCCTCCCAGCGCTGCCCTAAAGGGGCGCAGCATCCTGTCATCCTCAGACTCAGCAGGCCACCTGGAAGCCACGCAGGGCCCAGAGGACACACACGTTTGGCAGAGGGCAGTGCCTCAGGACTCTGCCTGCTTCCCAACACCTTCTGCTCTGCCAGGCCAGAGCCCAGGTTTCCCACGTGGGAACCCCCCCCCCCCCGCCCCGCCCCATAGAGTCATCACAGAGGGCAGGTGCCAGTCATTCAAATACCCTTCCTGGCACAGGAGGGAGAGAGCCAAGCTCTGGGTGAACTGAAGCCCAGGGCACCCCAACCTCAGGCCGCCTCAGCCCCTCCCCACACCTCTCGACCCTCCCACTCCTCCAAGTGAGGCCTCCTGGTTGGTGGGCCCCTGCCCTGCCCCTCCCAGACCTGGGGCAAGGCCCAAACACACTCAGCACATCCCAGCCCCTCTGGGAGGGGGAGGTAGCTACTGCTCTGCGCTGCCTCCAGGTCTGTGGAGGGAGTGGGCAGCAGCAGGCAGGACACACTTTGTACAGATCCACAGGTGTACGCCTCTGTCAAAACCAAGTCAGGGCCCCACCCACGGTCCTGCAAGGGAGAGACACGGGGCTGGTGGACAGGTGATTCTGCAGCGGTCTCTCTCACCCTCGGTCTGCCCTAGCCTTCATAGCCCCTCGCCCACCTAGCTTCTACTCCGGGAGGCTGGCTGTCTGTCCCCTGTGGCCACCTATCCCAGGGGTGGGGACAAAGGGCTCCTGGGCTCCTGCCTTCTCCTGGCTCCAAGCTGGGTCTTTGAACGTTGTTGATAGTAACAGCCAAATCTAGTGTTTACCGCATGCTTGGCCTTTGGCTGAACACTTGGCCCCAGTCATTGTACCGATGATCCCCATTTTTCCCATAAGGAAACTGAAGCTCCCCCAGGGCACACAGCTAGTGCGTGGTGGGGTTCTTATATGGCTATCAACCCCCAGCCTTTACTGTTCTTCATAAACCCAGACATACTCAAAGGGGACATCTGGCAGCTCGAGAAATATCTGTGGATTGAAGACTCAGCAGCTCTTCACTGAGGGCTGCCGATGTTTTTATTTACTTGTGTGACATTCAGTCCATCTTTCTGAAAGATAGTTCAAGATGCCAAAGGGACAAAAAGTGCCCCTTTCCTCCATCCCTAAGCTGCCAGACTCCCTCGCTGACCCCAGGTCTGATGTTTCCCTGAGAGTGTGATGCATCGACTCTGATGTTCGGACACTAACGTGCTGTGTTAGTCATCTGTGGCTGTGGAACAGATTACCCCAAAACTTATCAGCTTCAAAGAGCAACACACCTGCACTACCTCTCAGTTTCAGGAGTGAAGGGGCAACTCCAGGTGTCTGGTGCAGTCTCACGGGAGGCTGTGGTCAAGCTGGGCTCTGCTCATCTGAAGGCTCAGCTGGGGCTGAAGGACTGACACTCCCGAGACAGCTCACGCGTGTAGCTGTTGGCAGCTCTTCGTTCCTCACCACCCAGGGCAAGTGATCTAAAACGGGGCGAGGCAGCCCGGCCGGTATGGCTCAGTGGTTGAGCACAGACCCACGCTCCAAGAGGTCGCTGGTTTGATTCCCAGTCAGGCCACATGCCCAGGCTGTGGGCTTGATCCACAGTAGGGGGCGTGCAGGAGGCAGCGGATTGATGTTTCTCTCTCATCGATGTTTCTATATCTCCCTTCTTCTCCCTAACTTTCTAAAAATCAATAAAACATATCTTTTTTAAAGGGAGAAAAGTGTAAGCCATACATCTTTTATGACCAAGCATCAGAAGACACATATTTCACCCAGCTGGTGTGGCTCAGCGGTTGAGCATCAACCCCTGCACCAAGAGGTCACTGGTTCTATTCCCGGTCAGGGCACATGCCCAGGTTGTGGGCCTGATCCCCAGTAGAGGGCATGCAGGAGGTGGCCAGTTGATATTCTCTCTCATCGATGTTTCTGTCTCTCTCTTCCTCTCCCTTTCTCTCTAAAAATCAATAAAGAAAAAAATATTTTTTTTAAAGACACATATTTCCACCACCATTCACTAGTTAATGTGGGAGAGGGCCACACAGGGTGTGAAGACTAGGAGGTAAGAACTATTGCCTGGCCAGTGTGGCTCAGTAGTTGAGCATCGACCCCTGCACCAAGAGGTCACTGGTTCGATTCCTGGTCAGGGCACATGCCCAAGTTGTGGGCCAGATTCCCAGTGCGGGGCATGCAGGAAGCGGCCAATCGATATTCTCTTTCATTGATGTTTCCATCTCTCTCTCCCTCTCCCTGTAAAAAAAAAAAATCAATCAATTAAAAAAAAAGAACTATTGAGTCACCTGCAGGCTGCCTGCCACACATCTCATGCTTTTTTTTTTTTTTTTTGTCACTGAGCAATGGCCTTCAGAATAGTTCTATATCAATACCCAGGAAGTGACTATTTTTCTTGACTGCATAGTATTCCATGCAGATGCAGCATGATTTATGTATCCAGTCCTCTACTAAGTTCTCTGTTTGGGTTGTTCCTGATCTTTTGCTGTTACAGTCAAGGCTGCAATGACTGTCTTTGTATAGGAATTATTTGGAGTGTATCTGAAGGAGTAACACTCAGGGATGGTGGGGAGGAGGAGCAGGATGGTCTGAGCAGACCTCCTCAGGTGCTAGAAATGTTCTAGATCTTGACCCAGGCTGTAGTGCCATAAGCATAAGCCTATGCAAAAATGTATCAAGTCAGGAGACAGAAAATGGCGGCGGAGTGAACGGAGCTACACAGACCGTCTCCCAGAACCAAACTGGAATTACAACTATAACACAGACAAATCGACGGGAAAAACCAACAGAAAAGCAGCTTGCGAGGACCATACAACGAGGGACACTGACTCCATCCCGGTAGGCTTGCGAAGGCGCGAGACGGGGCTGGGAGCCCACGGTCGGCAGCTCGGCAGCGGCCTTTGCTGGGAGCGGCGCCCTCGGGTCACACTCCCAGGCGGCCCCACAGCGCAGCCGGGACAGAGGCTGAAACAGCCACAGCCACTCACCTTGGGCTCCGGCAGAGGGAGGGCGGACTGGACTGGAGCTGTGTCGGGACACTCGGGGTTTGGAGGGCGCTCGGAGCTTTGGCTGAGTGCAGCCACGCAGGACGGTGGCCACATTGCTCCTTCCCAGGGCTCTGGGGAGAGGCAGCAGCCCCTCCCTCGGAGACCCAACCCCACCCTGTGGGCCATTGAAGTGCTAATTGAGGCTCACTAACGACCAGCATCTGCCCCACCCTCGTGAAAGCCCCTTGGCTGAGCACCAGAGGGAGTTTTTCAATGAACATAACAGTCTGAGGAATACAGTAGACCCAGACACATGGAAATAGGGCACAGACTGACATCCCTCAGAAGAGGGGGTGGGAGGGGTTGGGGGGTGGGAAGAGATAAACCACAGAACTTATATGCATGTATGCATGACCAATGGACATGGACAACTAAGCAGGGGACGGGGGGGGGGGGGGGGGGGGTGCCAATGGGGTAAAAAGGTAAAATGTCTGTAACAAAAAAATAAATAAAAATTCATAAAAAAAAAAAAAAAATGTATCAAGTCAGACAGTCTGTATGAACGCATGCCTCTGATTGCATGTTTTGCCTCAAGGAACACGTTTAAAAATCATTGTTAAAAGAAATTGATGGATTATAGGACTTGCAGCAAAGAAGCACTGACACGTGCTACACTGGGGACGAACCGGGAAGCATGATGCGCGGCGCAAGAAGCCAGACACAAAGACCGCGTGGTGTGTGATCCCATTTATACGAACTGTCCAGACGGGCAGATGCACAGAAGAGAAGTAGACCAGCGGCTGTCAGGGGCTGGGGGAGGGCGTGTGACTGCTGATGTGTACAGGGTTTTATTTGGGGTGACGAAAATGTTCCGGGGCTAGATGGTGATGCTGATTGCACAACTTAGTGAATGTACAAAATGCCACTAAATGGGACAATTTAAATAGTGAATTTGATGTTATGAGTATTTTACTGCAATTTTTAAAAAAATAATTGATGGCAAAACAAAACATTCTGACTTCACTCAATCCACACGACGCCCCTGATGCCCTGTTTTCTCTCTCTTGCAGGCGAGGACCCTGAGGCCCGGAGAGGTGAGGAGCAGGACACGTCCAAGGTCACACAGCCTCCCTGGCTGGCTGTGAGCCAGCACCGCCGTTACAGGAAGCGTTCCTGGAAAGCAAGCCAGCGTGAGTTCCTCGTAGAGATCAGAGGAGCCACAAGATCCCCAGGCCAAGGCAGAGGTCCCCACCCTGGACGCTGGTGACACTTCCCCTAGGTGGGTGGGACCAGGACACGCAGGTCTCAGTGCGGAACAGTGTGTGCTCTCGCCTCGCTGTTCTGGGTAGACTGGGAACAGTCTGTCCTGTAGAACTTCCTGTCACCTCCTCTCGCTGCTTGCTGGCCACAGGGTTGCCACCCCCAGCCTGGCCCTGCAGAGGCTGGTCTCGGAGGCTCCCAGCAGGGGGCGGGGTGGTCTTGGGGCGTTCTGAGCTGAAAGGTCATCACAGTTACAAACCACCTCCCCCTGGTTTGGCTGTCCCTGAAAACAATTTTTTTTAAATCCTCACCCTAGGATATTTTTCCATTTCTCTTCAGATAGTGTGGGAGGGATGGAGGGAGGGAGACAGACAGAGAGGAAGACATCAATGTGAGAGAGACACACGGATTGGTTGCCTCCTGCTTGGCCCTGGGGCAGGGACCAAACCACAACCGAGGTACGTGCCCTTGACCGGAATCGAACCTCGACTCTTTGGTCCTCGGGCCGACGCTCCAACTGCTGAGCCAAACCAGCCAGGGCTATTTTTTTTTTTTTTTTTTCATCAACTCAAATGGTGCCTGGCGAGGTCATGAAAGCATAAAATACAGAATAACAGAATGAATACCCCACACCTGGAAACAGCATGAGTAACTGTCCCCCTCTCCTCTTTCCGCTCTCCTCCTCTCCCCTCCCTTCCTCTCTCCTTCCTTCTTGCCACAAACATTTATTGAGCACCTGCTATATGCCAGCAACTCCCAGCACCTGAAACACAGTAGTGAACAAAGTCCAGTCCCTGCTATTGGGCCATTTACATTCTGGAGGGACTGACTGCGTGTGCGCGTGCGTGCTGGTGTGTGTGTGTGTGTGTTCACTGTAGATGTGGTTGATGGAGAATACAAGCTAAGATGTTTCGTGAGCTCCTCAGAACACCCCCACGGAACAAACAGGCCCAGAGAGCCGGGACTGAACCCAGGCTGCTTAGCTGCGCGGGCTGCTGCTCAAGACAGCGGCAGCGATGACGGATAATAAATCAGTTTCTCTTTGCAGCACAGGCTCCTGACGCACAGGCTGTTTTTTCTTGACAGGTTCCGTCAATCCGCAAATCCTCCAAACTCATTGTCATAGACACCCGCGGCGCTGAAGTCTGCATAGTCAGCCTCCCAGACAGCCCCTTCGCCCTCGGTTTCATTCCCACAGTTTGGGGCATCAGGCCCACCAGCCACATGGGGGCTGCCGGGTCAGCCGGAGCCACCCCCACCCCGGTCCCCAGGCCCAGGGTCACCTGCCCCTCCCTGGGGCCCAGCCTGGTTTCTTGCTGGTGGCATCTGCAGTCCCCCACTCTGTCACCCACAGCTATTCTCGGCCACTGTCCCCTTTCACTTTCTGCTCTGCCTCTTCCTGCCTCGGTGGTTCCCCGACGTCCCCTGCCCCCCTTGTTGCCCCAGCTTTCTCTCCATGCCCCTCTCACTATGGCCGGCCCTGGCTCAGCCTGAAAGCCACAGCAGAGGCAGGCGCAGAGCGCTGTGAGGTCTGGGTTCAAGTCCCCTCCCTGTCCCTTTCTGGCCAGGTGACCTTGGCCAGCCTCCTCCCTCTGAGCCTCCTGTCTCCTGGACGGTGGGATGCTGTTGGTACCTACCTTGCAGGGCTGTTGAGGGGATGGAGCCTCCCAAAGGAACCTCCCGGGAATCTCATCCTGGCACAGGACCTGGCACGTGGTGGGAGCACAGGTATCCTCTGCCCCCCGCCCCGGACACCACCTCTGGTGCCCCGTGGGCTGGGGTGCCGCGGAGAGGAGAAGAGCAGACTGCAGGTGGGCGGTGGCCTGCCCCGGGCTGGGCTCCGGCTCTGCCCTGCTGTGAGCAAGTCCCTCTCCCTTTCCAGGCCTCAGTTTCCCTATCTGTGAAGTGAGGCAGCTGCACTGAAGGCTAGAGTCACAGTGCAGAGTGGTGAAGGCAGTCTAGAGGAGGCCCAGAGGACTGTGGGGCCCCAAGGGGATCTGGATTTGGGTGGAAAGTGGTTCTGGGAAGGCTCCTGGGAGAGGGTCTCAAAGGAGAAGGGTGTTCCTAAGTCATAGATGGTGGGCCATAGCATTAGAGAGGGAGAAACAAGCAGGTGCAAAGGCCCAGGGGCAGAGGGTGTGGGGCTTGGGAAGGGCAGAGGGGCAGGGGGTGGCCAGGAATGAGACTGGTTTGCAGGAAAAGAACACACCACCTGCTCAGCCTGATCAGACCCTGTTCCCCGGGCAGTGGAGAGCCACGGGAGTGATAAGCTTCCGCTGACAAACCCGTCTCCCAGCCAGACTGGGGGCTTCCTGAGGCAGGGGCCAGGCCTTATCAGGCTTTGAGTTTCCTGCATGTAGTACACAACCTGCACGGAGTGGGCAGGAAGATCTAGGCAATGAATGAATAGCATTTCCTGCTCCTCTGAAAGGCTTAGACGTCAGTGAGTGGTTAACGATGCAAGGTGGTCAATCCCCTGTGTCAGGTAGCTGCTGCTGCATAGCCGACCTCCCGGAACCAGTGACTTAAAACAATAAGCAGTTACTGTGGCTCAGAAGGCTGTGGGACAGCTGGGTGTTCTGGTCCAGGCAGGGCTAGGCTGATCGGGGTTGATGCACTCTTGTGTCCACAGCCAGCTGATGGGTCACCGGAGCTAGCTGGTCTTCGGTGGCCTCAGCTAGGATTTTCCTCTCCTCTGCGTGGCCTCTCATTATACAGCAGGCCGGCTCAGGCTAGTTCTCACAGTGGCAGCAAAGTCCCAAAAAGGGAAGCAGAAGCCAGAAGGCATCTCGAGGTTTAGGTAGGAAGCAATACAATCACTTCATCGCTTCCTATTGGCCAAAGCAGCCCAGGTTCTTGGGATGGGATACAGACGTACTGTCAAGGGCATGAATCCAGGGAGGGATGAAGAATTGGAACCATTTCTTTCAATCAATCTGACACCCTCTCCCACACTCACTGCACGTCAATTAAGGAAGTTCCGGTCCCCGGTGGGCGAGTGTTCCAACAACGGGCAGGTAACCCCGTTCTGGCCAATGAGCCAGAAGCACAGCTGCTGGGGTTTTCTGGGAAAGGTTTTCTTGCTCCTAAGGGGGAGCCCCAGGGAGGGATGGTTTCTGGCTTTCTTCTGGATGTGACATCTGGAAACACGTCAGCCATCCTGGAACCATCAGGTGAAACCAGTGTCAAAGTGTCACAGCAGATGGTAGGAGCCTGGGTCCGTGGTGCCGCAAAACCCCCACCTCTGGGCTTCTGTTGGACAAGATATCACATGTCCAACTTCTTTAAGCCACTTTACATCAGGGTCCTGATACATGGACCAGAGGCATCCTCCGTCATGCCCCAGGCCTCTTTCCGTCTCTGCGAACCTCCTCTGCCTGCATGGGCCAGATCAGAGCCAGGGGCACCCCACTTTTTTCCTCAAGAATGCCAGAGGGTCCCAAGTGCAGTCCCCAACCCTCTGCCTTTGTGTTTTGCACAGGAACCATCACCTGCCCCCTGCGCCCAGGACCGCAGCCCTCAGCCTGGACCCGAAGCCCTGGGTTCTGGTGAATTGGAATCTGCAGCTCCAGGCAGGTCTCATCTCTCTGAGCCTTCGGTCGCTCTTCCATAAAATTAAGAAACAAACCCTACCTTTTGCATGGTTAATGCTTAATGATGGTTAAGTGGAAAATATTTGAAAGGCTCTTTTAGGCAATAATAATTTGCATTCCTATACCGTTTTATTTATTTTTAAATACTTTTATTGATTTATTTTAGAGAGAGAGGAAGGGAGCGAGAGATAGAAACACTGATGTGAGAGAGAAACATCGATCGGCTGCCTCCTGCACGCCCCCCACCGGGGATCGAGCCTGCAGCCCGGGCATGGGCCCTGATCGGGAATCGAACCGGAACCTCTCAGTCCATGGGACAACGCTCAGTCTACTGAACCACACCAGCCAGGCATGCCAATAGCTTTGTACAGTTTCCAGTTTGCTTCCTGGTATAGTACCTAAACAACAATAGCAGCAGCCAGAAATTCTGGGGGCCTACTACGTCCCACAGAAACCGTGTGAGGTCAGTATTTGTCATTTTAAGCAGCTTATGGGTTTTCTATTGCTGCAGAATCACCACAATTTTAGCAGCTGAAAACAACACACATTTATTATCTCACAGTTTTCCCAGAAGTTTGCGGCAACATGACTGGATTCTCTGCTCAGGGTCTCAAGGAGCCAACACCAAGGGTCAGCTGGGGTTTCGGTTTCCAATCTGGAGGCTCTGGGGGGAAAATGCACTTCCTAGCTCGTTCTTGACTTTGGCAAAATTCAGTTTCTATAGTTGTAGGACTGAGGTCCCCATTTCCTTCCCAGATGTCAGCTGAGGGCTGCTCTCAGCTGGAGAGGTGACCCACATTCCTGCTAAGGGGCCCCTCCCCTCTGCTCCAATGTCTGCGCATCAGATCTTTCTCGTGCTGCAAATCTCTGACTTCCTTTTCTGGAACCAGCCGGCAAAAATGCTCTGCTTTCAACAGGTTCCTGTGATTAAGTCTGGCTCCTGGACAATCTCGCTGTGTAAAGTCCGATGTGCCATGTAGCATCACCTAAGCCTGGGAGCAGAATCTATCAGAAACAGAGCCTGGCCGTCAGGCAGGGTGGCGGGAATAACGGGGCTGAGCATCCTGCCTACCATAGCTGCTAAGAGTTGGGGTGACTTTTTACAAAAAAGAGAAATGAACACGGTAGTTGATGAACTTTTCCAATAGGGAAGCTCACATCTGTTCGTTTCAGAAAATTATTTCCCTCTCTCTTCTCTGTTCTCTCTGTAACTCCCATGAGTTGGATGTGTTATCTTGTGCAATAAATAATCTTCTAACTTGCTTATCTTTTCTATCACATTTTCGATCTGTCTTCCTGGGAGATTTCCTAACCTTCTCTTCCAATGCTAATGTTGACCTGGTTGTTTCTGCTCTCGTCTCTCTAGTTCTTCCTTGGTCTCTGAATGTCCATTTGCAAAGTCTCTTGTTCTTGTTTTATAGATGTGACATCTTTTGTTGCTCCAAGGGCCTTCTGTGGTCTTGAAGCAGTTTCCTGCACCGGTTCTGTTTTCTAGGAGTTCTTTCCTCTGCTGGTTTTGGTCTCTGCCTCTCATATCACAGGCTTGCCTCGTGTGTCCGGTGATCCTTGGCTATGAGATCATATTGAGCAGCAGGAAACTGAAAACAGATCATTGAAGCTCCACGCCTGTGGGCAGGGCATGAGGACAGGTGCATCTCATCCAGGGGGCTGGGCAGGATCTGGCTGTCATTGTAGGACCCCAGAGTCAGCATCTGAATTGTCTTCTCTTAGGCAGGCCAGTGTCCCTCAAGAAGACCCCCTCCCCCAGCCTCCTACCTGGGGGGAAGCAAGGCTGCCAGCTTCCAGGGACCAGGCAGGGGGGTGGGAGAAGGGGCATCTTACTGATGGACTTGTGGCCTTTCCCTTAGCCCTGTGTCAGTCCTGACCCCACCATCCAGCCTGCCATCCTCAAGTTCAAGGCCTCTGGCACAGTTTTTATTTAGATGGTATGTTTATTATGGGTGTGGGGTGAGAGACTGATAAAGATTGGAGGGCTGCCCTGGCCGGGTAGCTCAGTTGGTTAGAGTGTCATCCTGATACACTAAGGTTTCGGGTTCTATCCTGGGTCAGGGCACATACAAGACTCCATCAACCAATGCATAAATAAGTGGAACAACAAATCGATGTCTCTCTCCCTTTCCTCTCTCTAAAATCAAGCAATCAAAAATTTTTTAGAAGATTGGAGAGCTAAAGGCTTCCCAAATTATCCCTTGGCACCCCCATGCTGCCAGGCAGTGGGGTATAAAATGAACCAGGCCCTTCCTGCCATCAGGGTTGAGGACCTACTCATTTCTGAGCACCTAGTGGATGCTGGGCACTACATTTAGGCCAGAGTTTTGCCCCTCAGGGAACATTTGGCCGTATCTGGAGACATTTTTTGATGTCACAACGGGGGGTAGGTACTACTGACGTCTCGTGGGTGGAGGCCAGGGGTGCTGCTCACCTTCCTACACCAGCTGGAACAGCCCGCACAGCAAACTACCAAGGCGGAGAGCCCCGCTCCAGAATGAGGGAGGGTGCGTCCCTGACTTCGCGGGAGAGGAGCGGAGTGTTTATTTCCTCAGCACTGCTGTCTGCTTTCACACCAGCCCTACAGCCTAGGCACCCGCAGCGCCACTTGCTGAAGGGGGAACGGGCGAGCCTGCCCCAGGAGGGCAGAGGGTGCTCGCCTGTGCCAGGTGTGTGTGGGGAGGGCTCAAATGCCCACCTTCCTGCCCAGCCTCTGGGGAGAGCAGAGGGTGGCAACAGTTGCTGGGGTGCGAGCCTGCCCAGACCTGTGGCCCTGCCTGACGTTGGTCCCCACCGAGCCATGTGACGAGACCAGGCCACAAGAAAGAGGTTTAAAAAAGCGTTATCGCTTCCTGGAACTTCGACTCCGCGACTTCCCCGAAGACCGGCTGTGCCTGGCGGGCGGGCTGAGAGCGGCGGGGACCAGGCTGCCCCTCTCCTCCTCCGCTGTCTCCGCAGCTGCCACCCCCTATCTCAGTCTGACTACCTGGAAACACTCCCCCTCCCAGCACAGAGCCCCTGCGGCTCGGCTGTCAGTTCAGCAACATCCCAGGACCGACCCGAGCCGGGGAGACGGGCTGGTCCACAGGGCCCCTCCAATGGCCTCGGGGTGCTCGGGCCAGGCCGGGGGACCCCCGGTGCCCGGAAACCCACCCACTCTCCTCACTGCCCCTGGCAAGGGCAGTTGGCAACAGGCTGGGCACAGATTCACTGGCAGCAGAATGGACACAAATGCCCCGTTTCATCTGTCCGTGGGAGTGGACGCTCGGCAGCCCCTCAGTTTCTGTTCCTGTCCGTTGGCTCGGAAATCCAGGGTGGAGGAAAATCCCATTTGGGCAAGAGGGAAGGGGTTGGTCAGAAACCTAGGGTTCTTGGGTGCCATATCTCTGGGCCGCTGCGATGACTCTGGAACAAGTCACTTCCTCAATCCGCCAGTTCACAGAAACCTGCTAAAAATATAGACGTGGCCACAGTGGGGTGGGGGTGGGGGTGGGGGCGGGGGGCGCCGGTACCCAGAATGAGAGGTGGATGAAGAAGGGGGACCAAGGACAAAATCTGAATCTTCTGAGCAGGCAGAGGCCTCCAAGCCCTGCCACCGGAGTTCACTTACTCTGTAACATGAAGATGGTGTTAGATCGAACCATGTGAAATTGCCAACATTCGTGTGTTTTTGACCTATAAAAATGGCAATTTCATATGATTCAGCCTAACATAATCTACCCAGAATATTATTTTAAGAATTAAATAAGATGTCATGAAGGGCTTAGCCCGGTGCCTGTATGCAACAAGTGCTAAATAAAAATAGCCCTTATGTTATAATACATACCTTATACCTCCTATGTAATAACATAGCACCAAAGATGATCATGGTGCCCTGGCTGGTTTGGCTCAGCGGTTGGAGTGTTAGCCTGCAGACCAGAGGGTCTCTGGTTCGGTTCCCACTGGGGGCATGTACCAAACAAACAAACAAAAAAAGCTTTGTCAAAGATGATCATGGCACTGAATGTTCCAGTTCCTTTACCCATTCTCCCCTTTTCGAGCCTCTGGGAGCTTTCGTTTATTGCACATGTGCCCAGCATGGGTGTAAGCATTTTTCATTGTCAACAACACTCAGTGTCACCGTGATTCCTGGGCATGTGCCATATGCAGGCATGATACAAGGGCTCAACATTTGCGCTGCACGCGGTACCTAAGCGACACCGTCACTATAGGTCACTTCATCTTGAGCACCCTTGCGGGAAGGTCCTGTTGCCAGATTAACTTGTGCAAGCCGCACTGTGCTCGTGGTTAATCTTGGCTCACACTCAACCACAGTATCAAGGCCAGAAGTCAACCTGTACTGGGCCGGTTGATTTTTTAACCCCAATACTTTACATGATATCTTATATTTCACCTTGGCACCTACTCAGTGTCTTCATCCAGGGCTCGTTTGGGATCCTGACCCCTGCCCAGTGGGTTCACCGTCTCCATAAGCAGGTCGTCTGGATGCTCACGGAGGAATCCGGGAAGATGGAAGGTAGGACACAGCTGAGGCCGGAGCTCTGTGACACGCCACTCAAGACTGCTCAGCCCGTTGGCGTGTGTGTGTGTATAGCTGACAGTTTACAGAGTCAGAGACCAAGACCTGGATGTTGATGCTTCTATCTGGATTCAGATCTCATGAGGTCTAATTTTGGTTTTATCACAGGTTAGCTGTGTGAGCCTGGGCAAGTCCTTTCACTTCTCTGGGCCTCAATTTCCTCATCTGAGAAATGGGGATGATAACAGTCCTACCCCTGAGGGTAGTAAGAAGGATTAACTGAGACCACGTGTGTACGGAGCTCCCAGAAGTGCCCAGCACCAGCAGCCGCTTAGCACGAGCTCCTCATCTCAGAGGGCCCCTCCGAAGGCCAGTCTCCCTCTTCTCAGCACAAAGCTCCCAGAGCCCCTGCCATGCCTCGTTTCATGGCTGTTGACCAGCAGCCCTCCCCACCCCGCCCAGAGCCCCCAACCAGAGTGACCTTCCCTCTCGAAACAGCAGTTTTCGCGTCCATGAAAAAGGAACAGAACTTCAGTGGACAATTGAGAGCATTTGATGAAATGTGTGTCGCGAGGTCAATACCGGGCCCTTCCCTGGTCCTGCTGGCCCTCAGCTTCCTCAGTGACCAGGCGGGTACAGTTGTCCCTACCTTGTCAACCAGCAATCCAGAAGGCTTCTCACAAAATGCTGAATAGAAAATGTAGGTTACAATATGGGTCATAAAGGATGGTGTCTTTTTTTTTTTTTTTAAGAAAAAATATGTGTCTCTCTAGAAATCAGGAAGATATATATGATATGCTCAATAACAACATTGTTGGTAGATTTTAAAAAGTTAGAAACATGTAGAAATTAAAAAATCATGTGGACAGGTACAAGGTGCTGCTGGTGGGGGAGGCTGTGCGTGTGTGCAGCAGTGGGCACATGGAAAGTCTGGGCTTTCCACTCAATTTTGATATGAACCTAAAAGGGCTCTAAAAATAGGTCTTTTTTAAAATGGGAAGGAAATTTTGTTCTAATGTGGGTTTTTTTTTTTCCTAAGTGAAAAAAGTAAGTTGTTAAGAACAACCATGAATCGAGAAGTGTGAACGTGTCTGCATCCCAGCTTTCCTCGAAGGCGGACATCAGTGAGGGGATCGCCGTGGGCCCCCGATCCGGCTGAATCATCTTGTCTCTTCCAGATGTTTTGTGTTTTCCTAGGATGCATTGCACCATTTCCCTCACTTTGTTCCTGCCAGACCTGACCCCTGACCCTGACTGCTCTTCAAACTCTGCCTAGCCAGGACTCAGGGTTGCGAGAGAAACATAACTCAGACAAGCATAAGCGGAAAAAGGAAACTTGTGGCGTGTGTAATAGGTAAGTTCAGAGGTGGATTTCAGGCATGGCTGGATGCAGACATTCATGCAGCGATTAGGGCTCTGGCTTGTGCTACAATGTTTTTGACACACTGGGCACAATGGTTGTCAGCAGGCCCCCGTTTAGAGGAAACGGTTTCTTTTTGTTTCAACAGAAAAGTCCCAGGAGGGTCTCTGATTGGTTCAGCTTAGACCTGAACCTAGGCATGGGGACCTCTAATTGGCCAAGTCTGGTTCATGTCCACCTGTGGCCAGGGCTCTGTGACTGACAGCCCTTTCAGGACCACACAGAACTGGGTGGGGAAGTTCCTTGAGAGCAAAGCTCTAGCTCACAGTGCACCGTATGTGGACCCCGCTTTCCAGCGGCAGAGGCTTTGTACTTCTGTTCCCCCCACCTCTTTAAAATGTGGAGACAGCTCAGCCGGTGTGGCTCAGTGGATTGAGCATCATCCCATGGACTGAGAGGTCCTGGTTCAATTCCTGGTCAGGGCACATGCCCGGGTTGCTGGCTCGATCCCCAGTAGGAAGCGTGCAGGAGGCAGCTGATGGGTGTTTTTATCGCTCTCTCAAAAAAAAAAAAAAAAAAAAAGAATAAAAACCATATTTAAAATAAATTTAAAAAAATAAAATGTGGAGACAGCCTGGCCGGTTTGGCTCAGCAGTTAGAGCACTAGCCCATGGAAGGGTCTCAGGTAGGATTCCGGTCAAGGGTATGTACCTGGGTTGATCCCTGGCCCCCACTGGGGTTGTGCAGGACTCTTTCATATTGATGTCTCTCCCTTTATCTCTCTCTCTCTCTCTTTCTCTCCTTCTCTCCACCTCCCTCCCTCCCTCCCTTCTACTCTATCTAAAAATCAAAGGGAAAATATTGTCAGGTGAGGATTAACCAAAAAATGAAAAAGAAAATGTGGAGACAGAGCCTTGGCCAGGCAGCTCAGTTGGTTAGCACCATCCCACTACACCAAGGGTGCGGGTTCAATTCCTGGTTATCACACATACAAGAATCAACTAATGAATGCATAAATAAGTGGAACAACAAACCAGTGTTTCTCTCTCTCTCTCTCTCTCTCTCCCTTCCTTTCTCTCTCTAAAAAGAAATAAATACAAATAAATAAATAAAATGTGGAGACAGAGATTGTCAGCTCAGGTCTGTGTTCTGTGAGGGCCCAGATACCTTATGTAGAGGAATGAGGGGCACTTTGGGGTCCCACACACCTGGGTGAGAATCCCAGCTCTTCCCCAGCAGGCTGTGTGAGTTAAGCAGGTCACTTGACCTCTCTGAGCCTTATTCTCCCTCCCAACCACAGTGGCGCTGAGGATTTGAATGAGGGGTGTGGGAGTCCAAGGCCTGGGGCAGAAAAGGGCACCCCAGGTGGGACAGCCGTGGTGAGGATCCCCAGTGCTGCTCGAGCCTCCGGGGGAGAGGTTAGTCACTCGGGCTCCCTTGATCCCCACCAGAGCTGTGAGACCTTGGGCAGATGATCACACACTTCTCTGACCCTTTGTTTCTTCACCTGCAGAAACAGCAGAAACTCGCTATTTCTGGGCAGGTGTATGGACTATGGGAGGTAACAGATCACGTGTATATGTGCTGTCCCATACCTCCCACCCTCCTCTTCCAGCTGCCAGGCCTCGTTCGCTTTCGTGGTGCACCCCCATCCCCACCCCCAACTCTCTGGCCCCCTTCCTGTTGGGGCCTGGATAGGGTGATACTGAGACCATGCCCACGTTGTTTCTCCTAACTCGCTGGACCGCTTGGACTCCCTGCTCCCTGCACACCTGGCACACAGGGGCATGAATGAACGCTTGTGGGAAGAACGCATAACCCACGCTGCACGGTCCCCTACTCCAGCACAGGTTCCATCACTGCCGGCAGCGTGGCACTGCCTGGGGAGGGGGCCCTTGAGGGAGGAAGTTCGGGTTGCAGATGGAAGCCCAGGCGGCCGATTTCTAAGAAACCAGCTGAAGGACAAGAAGGCCAGAGAGCAAAGCTCAGGATAGCTTTCACTTTCAGTTTTCTGGCGCTGGAGTGGAGTAGGTGTCCAAGGTACTTGGTTAGGAGAGAAGGGTATTGCAGGCATGGCTTCGCAGGGCCAAGTGGTGGCACAGCCACACTCAGGACATGGACCAGGCCTGGAGCCCAGAGAGGTCCTGCAGGGCCTTCGGCACACAGCCACAAGAGCCGGACAGGGGCTGCCGGGGCCAAGGGCTGCCACTCAGCTCGGCCTCCGGTGCTTTTCCTTCATCCATTTATCCTTAGTTCATACATACCTTGGGTCATTTATTCCTTCACCCATTTATTCATTCATTCACTCACTTATTCATTCATCCATCCATCCATCCATCCATCTATCCATCCATCCATCTCTGTGTCCCTTCTTTTATTCTTTGGCCCTGTTTTCTCTTTTTTTCCTGTTATTTATTTATTTTTTTTAATCCTCACACGAGGACATTTTTCCATTTTCGTTCAGATACAGTGGGAGGGAGAAAGAGAGAAACATCGATGTGAGAGAGACACATCGACTGGTTGCCTCCCGCATGACCCAAACCAGGGCTGAGGACGAACTGCACGAGGTGCGTGCCCTTGCCCGGAATCAGACCCGCCACTCACCAGTCCGCAGGCCTGACGCTCCAACTGCTGAGCCAAACGGGCCAGGGCTCCTTCCTTTATTCTTCTTGTCTTTTCTCTCTGTCCCTTCTCTTCCTCCCCGCCCCCCCTGCCTCTTTCCAGCCCTCTGGCTCCCCCCACCCCATTTTCTCTTCTTACCTTAATCCAGCATTTCTCAAACCTCAGCACTCACCTAAGACAAATTTTTACCACATTTTCTAACCAAATGCCCTTCTCCCAACTTAAACAAACAAAAAATCTATATATGTACTTTAGTGTTGTCTCCGGCAATAACAGCCATAACCTCTCAGGTTTGAGGTGATATATTTTTTCCTGATACACATTAGAATTTTGTACCAGTCTCATGCTTAGCATATCGGGGGGGGGGGGTTGCGGGGGCAGCACACCTGCACTTCAGGAAAGGGCTGTTAGAGTCTCCTTTCCCCACTACTCCTCGGGCTAGCCACCCGCACGCACTGTGGGGCTGCTATTCCATTTCTAGAGAACTGTTCATACACGCATGCTTCTAAGCACTTTACAGACACGGATGCGTTTACTCCCTGTAACAGTCCTGGGAGATGGCAATGATAATAATGGGGAAACTGAGGCACAGAATGGCTAAGTAACTTGCTTGTATCACACAGCTAGCAAGATGGTCCCTGCTCTCCTGGCACTTACAAGTCTGGGAGACCAAGCAAACCCCGTGGCACTCTGACGTGGGCCTTAACAGAGGCAGTGGGGGCCCAGCTGAGTCAAGGGGGGACTCCTGGGTGAGGCGATGGCTGAACGTGGCTTTGAAGGTTGAATCGGAGTTTGCCAAGTGAAGCAGAAGCAAGGGAAACATCAAAGGCTTACCCCAGGCTGCTCCAAAGGCCTAGGGAATGATGAGAAATTGGGGGTGATGGAAGCAGATGGGGAGCATGAAGAGAACAGCGTGTGGCTAGAAATGTCCGTTGGGGCCCGGTGGTGAAAACCCTCAGATCCCGTAGAAAAGGCGTCCTGTTTTCATATCTAACCGTTGGGAGCCATTGGAATACTCCGGCCTCATCCTGCTTGGTCCAAATACTGCTTCTACTTCTTTAACCAGCTGCGAGATCACAGACAAGGAACGGCCACTCCTGGCGTCAGTTGCCCTGAGTGAACAATGAGACCGTAATGGTGCCAACCTAGAAAGTGCTAGGTAAGGGGGAGCGAACAGTGACACTCATTTGCAGTGGGAGCTCAAAAGTCTGTTTGACCAGGTGTGTGATCACATCTGCAATTTGACCCGATGTCCTCCTAGCGCCCCTATCTCTGAGCCTCAGTTTCCCCATATCGAATCCAGGGAAGGGGAGGTCCACTCTCAGGGTCAAGGGTGCATTCCCACCCCTTCCCCTGCAGCCCTGCTCACGTGACTGGGGAAGCCTCGCAGGCCCCTCCCAGTTAGACCTGATGTAGTTTCACTTTGACCCACCTTCCAAACACAGAGGCCCTTCCTGTCATTAGGGTAGCACAGAGGGGACTTGGTGAAGGATGAGATAAATGCACTGAGGAGCCCCGGCTGGGCGTGTCAGGGTTTCATTTTCAGTGTCTCAAGCTGGGGATGAGGGCAGGGCCCCTGACATGGCACCCAGCCTGCCCTGCCCACTCTGTGCCTCTGATGAAACACAAACTCTGTGCCTCACAGTTTATAATTCTTCCTTTTCACCCTCTCTGCCCTGTGAGATCCGGATGTTTAGCCCATTTCCCAGGTGAGGAAGTTGAGGCTCTGAGTCAGTGAAGGGACCACTGGCCCACGACACACAGCCAGCAGCCAGGTGGGGCTGTGTTTCTCGGGCATGGGATGGGTGCCCTGGAGGTCTCTGGATGATGGCTTTAGGTGGGGCACAGGGACAGTTTTATATAACACTGAGCCCTGTCCCACATATGAAACAGCAATTCCTTATTTTATTTTTATTTTTGTTAACCCTCACCCGAAGATATTCTTCCACTGAGTTTAAGAGAGAGTGGGGGGTGGAGAGAGGCAGCTGAGTCAAGGAGGGATTCCTTGTGAGAGAGACGCATCCATTGGTTCCTCCTGCACAACCCCCGACCAGAGCCTGGGATGGAACCTGCAGCCCATGCACTAGCCCTTGCCTGGGAACTGAATCTGTGACTCTTTGGGTCAGTGCTTTAACCACTGAGCCACATCTGCCAGGCACAATTTCTTATTTTAATCCTTTGGTAGTCTTTCTGCTTAAGTCAAGGAGAAAGTCTCATATGGGTGTTATTGTGTCTTAAACATGTGACACTTGACACCTTTCCCTTCCTCCCTTCCTCTCTTCCTCTCCTCCCCCTCCCTCCCTCTCCCCCTCCCTCTCTCTCTCTCCCTCCCTCCCCTCCTCCCTCTTCCCCTCTCTCCCTTCCTTTCTCCTCCTCCCTCTCTCCCTCCCTCCCTCTCCCTTTTCAACTAAACAGGAGCAGACCTTCCCTCAAAGCAGATAAAGACACCAATGTCTAGCTGGAATTCACTAACATCGTTGGGATTTCATTATATTCTGTAAGGGTTACCTTTTGGTGGCAGGTGATTCTGGCTTTCTGTGTATGGTAATGATGTTTCCCTTTGGAGAAAACTTACAAATCAAGTAGAAAATAATAACTGAGTAACAACAGCTGGTCCTTGAATGGATCTGACAAAAATCAGAAAAGAGACACTCCAAGGGTCTGATGGTTTGGCAGAATCAGCTTAGAGCTTAAAATGGAGTGGTTGTGAAACTAGGCTCCCTGTGTCAGAATCCCCTGGGCTCTGCCACCTGTCTGTGTGTGACCCTGGGCATTCCAGCCTCTCTAGGCCTCAAGTTCCTCATCTGCAAAAGGAGGATAAGAATAATCATGATACCTGTTTCATAAGGTTCCTGTGAGGATTAAATGAGATACGGCGCATGTCTTACATAAAACATGCCTGGTGTCTCCTGAGCACTGGGCGGGGTGAGCTGGCAGCCATGGCAGTTCTTAGCGAATGGCAAGCTCAGAATGGGGCCAGGTCCGACTTCATGGCTGTGCTGATTCAAATACATCTGGGCAACCCATGTGATAAAAAATAATAATGATTATAATTCTTATATTTGGGTGGTGATTCATTTTGTCTCCACTCATATTCAATCATTTGATCTTCATTACCCGTTTGAAACAGGGCAGTGGGTCTATTTAAGTATAGTTCTCATTTTCTAGATGAGGCCACTATAGTCATACAATCAACAGGGTCAGGACTTAAACCCAGGTCCTGGGTCCCAGCCCTTTCTGTTCCTCTGTGCTGCCTCCCGGAGCAAATGTTGGTGGGGAGGGGCCCTCCAAGGCTGACTGAGCCAGGCCCTTGCCCCCTCATCTCCTTCATCATGCCTCTGGCTACCCCTCCCAGCTGCACCGGGTGTGGAAGGGACTATGTCTCACCACACAGGCCCCTGCAGGTCCCCAGGTGGGGCCAGCCCTGAATGTCACCCTCCCAGCCCTGCCCTTGCACAGGATCCAGCTCTGGCTCACACACTCCCTGTCCTTGCCCATCCTCATTTGCATCCATGGCCCCCCACCAGCTGCCAGGGCTGTCCCAGGGCCACTCCCCAGGATCCCTTTTGACCACGCAGCCCTGGCCACCCTCCTGGGCTAACTTCTGACACGGCCTTGCAGTTACGTTACCAGTGCCCTGCCTCTCCTGGCTTCCCAGCCTGTCCTGAGAAGAAAGGGCAGATGAGTGAGATGCTCTGAGCTCTGGCTGGTTCTGAACATCCTCCAGGGTGGTCCTAGGTGTTAAAAATAAAGCGTGAACCCTTGAGCTTTGTACTGGGTAAGATCGTGAGCTTGGGCATCAAGCACCTGGTGTCAGACTCTCACACATGCATGGGGGCAACTTCTTCACCTTTTAGGTGGCATTAGTTTAAAACAGCAGCAATGCAATAGTGAAGAAACAGAGTGCCAGTCCAAATTATTGGATACTTGTCCCGTGTTAAGCACTTTACAGGCAACCCTTTACTTCATTTTGCCCGTGGGATTGGTACAGTTATTAATCTTATGTCCAGGTGAGAAAAACAGGGTTGGAGACCTAAGGCTGGAGCAGGCAAGGGTCAGTGTGGACTGGGATGAGGTGGAAGCGCTTAGTGGTCTCTGTGGACTCAAGGGGTTGGGGGAGGGCAGACTACTGTGGCCTTGAGCTGGCATGCCCTTAGGATGGGCCATCAGGGTCCAGAAAGCCCACACATGTCCAGCGGGCAGGATTCACCGGGTGACGTTAAGGACCAAAGGGACCGGGAGCCTGCAGAGGCTCCGAAGGACCCAAGGGGACCGAGGACGGCCAAACTGAACAGAGCAGGGCTTGCTTGTGTGAGTGGCCGTGGCTGCGGGTGGGGCCGCGCGGTGATGTCATCAGCACACCGCACTCACGTGGCAGCCTGGAGTGTGGGAGGCGTGTGGAGCCCTCAGACGTAGGCGAGCGCACCTTTTATTTGAAATAAACCGTCTCGGAAACACCACACATGATGCACAGGAGGTGAGGGAACAGCATGTGCAAAGGCCCCGTAGCAGGAGGGAGCGCGGTGAGTGCTGAGGCTAAACACGTGGGTCAGGGCCACCTGCAGGCCTCTTGGGTCCCGTGGGAGGTGGGCCTTCTACTGAGCAGTGGGAGTCATTGAAGGAGTGGGACTGGCGATGCTGACCCACACAGGGTGTGTGTGTATGGGGGGTAGGGGTTCATACTGGGACCAAATAGTCAGTGTAGAGCGTGAACCCGTTTCCCTGAGGATTGTCTGGCAGGTTCCAGGGCCAGGACCAGGTTTGGGTGGCCCAGTTTGAGTGCCCTCCTTGGGCACCATTGTCCCAGTGTGAATTTGCTTTGTTGAAAACTGTGTCCCCTCTCTGAGGGATCTTGAGACCACCCCAGAATCAGGCCACGCCTGTTATTCCCTGGCAGCCTGGGGCCCTAGAGTCTGGATGACAGTGGTGGAGGCCAGTGAGGGGGGTACAGAGCAAGTCTCCACATAACACTGGTCACATCACCCCTGTCAGCCTGTCCGCCTCCACTCAGGTCTGTGTGTTCTTCCCCAGAGCGGAGGCCAGCTCTGCCCTGCTTAGGTGAACACTGCTCCAAGAAGACCCTCATTGGAAGCTGGGGGCCATGCCCTGGGCTTTGGTCATACTTGGGGTTTCTGACTGATGCCTGCCCCAGGGCTGGCCACTCCGCTCTCAGTCCCAGCATTCAGCCAGGTCTCAGCATTCCTGTGGCTGTCCCCTCCTTGCTGTTGGCCTGACTGGCTGGCCTGAGGGATTTGGCCCAGAACGACACCCGCCCTCCATTCTACTCCATCCCCAAGTTCACGTGTAAGGCAAGAAGCCTAAGGCCATCTTACCAGTCCTATCTGCCTTTGTCCATCTCTACCAAGAAGTCAGAGGATCTAGTCACAGCGCGGATTAGATCAGATCACCCCCAGGCTCCCATTCACACTTCAAATCCACACTTCTTACCATGGCCTACAGGACTCTGGCTGCTGG
Source organism: Molossus molossus (assembly GCF_014108415.1). Classification (NCBI taxonomy): domain Eukaryota; kingdom Metazoa; phylum Chordata; class Mammalia; order Chiroptera; family Molossidae; genus Molossus; species Molossus molossus. The sequence goes on along the minus strand of NW_023425366.1, from coordinate 111,553,028 downwards.
CTGCTGCCTCCCCATCCCAGCTCACCTCCTGCCACTCACCTTCGCAACCGCTCCAGCCTGGCCAGCCTCTGCACTGAACGCCTCCTGACTGATGGTTTGCACTTGCTGTTTTCCTGCCGAGAATGCCTGCCTCCCGAGCTGGCTCCGTCCTGTCACTGCAGGCCCAATGTCAGTGTCCCCTCAGAGGAGACTTCCTGACCTCTTAAATATGCCACCACCACCCCCTTCATCCTTCTAGCCTGTTGAGTTTTTTTTGTTTTGTTTTTTTTTATCCTCACCCGAGGACATTTTCCAATTTTTTTATTCAGGTAGAGTGGGAGGGAGAGAGAGGAAGAGAGAGAGAGAGAGAAACATCGACGTGAAAGGAACACATCAAGTGGCTGCCACCCACACGACCGACCAGGGCCGGGGACAAACTGCAACCGAGGTACGTGCCCTTAGCGGGAACCGAACCCGGGTCTCTCAGGACCGCAGGTCGATGCTCTAACCGCTGAGCCAAACCGGCCAGGGCTAGCCTGTTGAGTCTTCGAGAACTATCACTACTTGGAATGTTCTTGTTTTTTCAGTTTCATGTGTCTTTACTGTGTGAGACCCTGAATGTGAACTCCATGGGAACAGGGACAGGACTCCCTCGATTTTGTTCCATCCTGTATCCCCTGGGCTTAGAGTAATGCCTGAAACACAGCAGGTGCCCAGTGAATGTGGCTATGGACTTAGCTGTCACTTACTGAGCACCGCATCACGCAGTCATGTATTGCCAGGATGTGTGCCAAGTGCTCTATGTGCCTCACCTCAGAAAGAGGCTCAGCGCTCCACTGCTGACTCTGGCACAGTAACAGCTCTCCTAAGCTTAGGAGAGTCGAGCAGGCTGAGGTGAGGCCTAGGAACATGCATTTCCCCAGGATTCCTCCCAGGATTCCTCCCTCCTCCCTCCCCAACTCTTTAAGAAACCAATGGTCTGTAGAATGTGATGGACCTGGTACAGGTCTTGGCTGTCATGTTTGAGCAGTGTGACCTTGAGTGACTGTACTCTGCACCTCCATTTCCTCATCTCTAAAATGGGGATCCGAGTCCCTGGCTCAGGGCGGCTTTGATGTGGGCTGAAGCCTGTTCCTGCACCTGCATGCAGTCTGCATGGTAAAGAGCTGCCCCTTTCCCACTGTGTATGCACCATGCTGCCCAGCTCACCCACTCTCATTCAGGAGGGCACCTCAGTGGCACCTGAGCCCCAGACACCACCCCCAAACCCTCACTTTTCATTCTTGTAAATTGACGTCAGCGCTGCTGAATCATGAAGCTGAGGTTTGAGATCTGCACCACTCGGGCAGCCGCATGGCTCACTGTACCACCCCAGCCCTTCCTCTGCACAGGTGTCTGCACAGGACCTCAGTCCCACGGGGCCCGGAGTGCAGCTCCCGGGGACGCTTAGGTCATTTTAGGCCACTGTACATGTTAGTATAGATATTTTTTTAATGACTTACAGAGAAGGGGCCAGCTGTGTGATCAGAGGGGTCTTTATTCTTAGCTGTTTTGCTTCAGATTTTATAGAGGGAATGGGTTTGTGTAATGAAAACATGGTTTTTAAACTTTTTTTTTTATCCTCACCGAGGACATCTTTCCATTTTTTGTTCAGATAGAGTGGGAAGGAAAGAGAGGAATAGAGAGAGAGAGAAAAACATCAACGTGAAAGGGACACATCGAGTGGCTGCCTCCCACAGGGCCCAACCAGGGCCGGGGACAAACTACAATCGAGGTACGTGCCCTTAGCGGGAACCAAACCTGGGTCTCTCTGGACCGCAGGCTGACGCTCAAACCGGCCAGGGCTAAACTTTTTTTTAAAGGAGGAAAAAAACCTGAAAATATTGTCAACTACCTTCTAATTCATCCCTCTTTGGATGAGGACCTGTTTCCTCATCTGTAAAATGGGGATCTTAGTAGTGAATCATAAGGCTAGGTTGAAAGTTGAATGTTTTAATATAGATAACAAGGGGCTTGGAATGGTGATGGCACAGTAATGCTATATGTAAATATAAGCAGCTGCTGCTGCTATTATTGAGACCACTAGGCCCTTGTGGGAGGCTGTGTTACCTAACGGTACCCAGCCTCTGAGGCAATGCAATCTAAGTTTGAACATCTGGCTCCACCACTTGCTGTGTACCCTACTTTGCATCTCTGAGCCTCAGTTTTCCCACCTATAAAGTGGGGGGGAGGGGGTTTCTAGCTCACAGACTAGTTGTGAGGATTAAACAAGGTAGCACAGGGCCCTCCACACAGTAAGTACTCACTAAGTGTCTGCGGTGTCCCAGCACCGCCTTCTTGGATTTCTCTGGATTTTTTTAGGCACTGCCCAGACTGGGTAGAAAACAGAGAAAGTCAGAACAAGGACAGAACTTGATCCACACAGCAGAGAACAAAGGGCAGGGAGGTGATTAAAAGAAGAGTCCTTGGAGCCACAGAGACCTCAGGGCACCTCCTTCCCTCCCACCCCACCGTATTAAAGGATAAATCACTGAAGCTTTCTGAGATCCCAAATCTCTCCCGGCCATCCTGAACACTGAGGCCTGGAACGTTTTTAATCCCCAAGACAAGCCTGGGCAGCTCCAGGTCTCAAGTTAATTTTATGGTGCACTTTCAAGTCTGAAAGGTATTATTAAATATGAGGACACGCCATTATAAGCATGTCCGAGGCTGCAAAGGCCCATTCCAACTTCTAAAAATGAAGTGCGACATCTGCTTAACCCTAAACCTGAAAATGACTCAATTCACTAGGTGCAGCAGCACAGCCCTGAGTTGCCAGCATGGCTTATCTGTCAGGCCGGACAGAGACATAGGAGTAGCCATAAAACCCTTGCATGGGGCCTTTCTGGGGATGCGGGCCAGCCCCACAAACACCCTGGAGTAGCCCTTCGCTCCCCTGGCTCCTGAAAACATCACTTTCTCTGTAATGCCTAGACACCTGCTGCTGAGGGTTCCATCTCCTCTAACAAGCCCATTTTTGAAGTCCACACTGAGGCCCCAAGAGGCAAAGGGAATTGCCCAAAGCTGCCAGCAGGGCCCTCCCACCTCCACAGACCACAAAGCCTCTTTCGGACTCCAAGTTATGTGTTCACCAAAAAGTACATGAGACAAAACAGGGCGGGAAGAAGGAAGTCAGGTCCAACCTTATATCCTCCATCCCATCTAAAATAGGTTTCTCTTGATGCTGAGTTTCAGAATATACCACTCCTCCTTCCAAAAACTCATCAAGCCCCCACTTCCCCCTCCCTTCCTGGGAAATTACTGTGTGTGTCACAATGAAATTTTCTCTCTTGTCATCCATTTCCCTGTGAACAGCTAAAAAAGATCCAAATGTCTTCTTTGACACAAGAACGACCAAAGGCAAATTTACCTACCCCTGCACTGCTTTTCTCTTCTGTAAAATGGGTTAAGAGCCTTGCTTCATTGGATTGTCTCAACAGGATTAAGTAAATGGAAGTAGGTAAAACTCTGAATAGGGCCTGGCACACTTGAAGTGCTCAAAGGAGAGCTGCCATTTTAACCAGACATACAATACTAAAACTAGACCAATGGTTCCTCTACCCCCAGAGCTGTGGAGGGAACCAAGCACAGAACATGGACCACATACCACCACCTCCAGACAAACAGGTCAGTCTTAGGATCCCTTTCCCCTGGACCCATTCAGAACCAAGGAAAACTTTTGACGAAAGCATACGCTCTAGAAACCTTTTTTCTTTAAAACAAAAAAAAACTTTCATAATAAAGTTTATTACCTAAACTGGTTGTAAAAAATATAAAATAGGATTCTGCACAGCAGAAAAATAAAGCCAGAGACCCTCCCCCAACCCCTGGTTTGTGCAAAGATACTGGGTATATGTAAACATGAAGAGGTAGGAGGTACAAGTTCAGGTCCTGGCCCCAGATACAGTTAAGTTAAGCTGCTACTACAACCAGGGAGACCCAGAGGGAGCACCAGGAGGGGGGCACGCCCCCAAGAGTTGGGGAGGGGTCTGTGGTCTTATCTCCAGCCGAGAGGGTTAGGGACCTCGCCCCCCACACCGGCTCCCTCCAACCCAGGCGGGGAGGGCACCCACGTGGTTCCAAGGAAATAATAATTAATAATAAGAAATCACAAGGCTCCCCAGTTAATGCTGCCTGTGCGGCCGGTCAGATCTGGAAGGGGAAGGAGCTCAAGTAGTCTCGGAGGACGGGGTTGAGGGGAATGCGCGCCAGGTTCTCACGGCCCACGGTGGCTACGATGCACTGGCGACACAGCTCCTGCAGCGGCCGCACGCGGCGCTGGCGCAGCGGGGCCCCCAGAATGCGGCGCGGCGCCGCCACGTAGTGCTCCAGCAGCTCGAAGAGGCAGTCGAAGCTTTCGCGGCTGCCGTCCAGGTGGAAGCGGCCAGCCTGGAAGTACACACGTATGCTTGTGGGGCCCGAGGCCATCTTCACGCTGAGGGCGAAGAAGCAGTTCCGCTGGCAGCTATCACGCACCAAGAAGGTGCCAACTGGCTCAGCGAGAAGCCGCTCATGCGCTCCGTGCACGCTTAGGGGCCCCCAGTAGAAGCCGCAGGCGTCCAGAAGCGCGCTGGTGCGGGTGATGCGCCGGTAATCGGCGTGCGAGCGGAACGTGCGGAAGTGCGTGTCACCCGGGGCCGGAGCCGGGACCGCCGGGCAGGGCCGCGGGCGCACCGGGGCCACGGGCGAGGAGGAGGAGGAAGGCTCTGGCTGCCGTCGGGGCTCTGCTGCCGTGGAGATTGCATTGTCGGCTGCCACCTGGTTGTGTGCTACCATCCTACACGCGGGGCCAGCCGGAGGGGTGGGCCATAGCGTCCGGGGGTGCGCTGATGGGGGAGACAGAGGCAGTGAGCGGAGAGTCTGGGGGTGTGTGGGGCTTAAGGCTGAGCCGCTGACCCTCAAGGGCCGACGGCACAAGACCAACACCGCGCCATCCCCTTGAGCCTCAGTGGGCTCATTTCGAAAACGGACTTCTCTGTGCCCGGAGCACTCCCAGGCGGTGGGGGTCAGTGGGGGCGGGGTCCAGGCGCCCGCAGGCTCCGAGTTTGGGAGAGCGGAGGGGGGCGTGGAGAGCGGTGCCAGGGAGAAGCCTGCCCCAACTACAGGGTGGCACTCAGCTCGCCGCCTGCTGGTCAGCCCAGGGACTGGCGCCTGGTCCGGGCGATTTGGGCACAGGCAGGAGGAAAGCTGCGCTGCGGGAACTCCACGCGCGGGGGGCTGCCAGGGTGGGGCCGGCGGGAGCCAGGGGCTGTGGCAGCAGCGACCCCACAACGCAGTCCTCGAGGCCAGCCTGACACCCGGTTGTCCTTTCCTTTCCGTTTACCCCCTCTCCCACCCGCTTCTTTGCCTCAGTGCCCGGCTCACCTGGCGGCGGGGCGCGGGGCGCCGCAGGAGGGGCGGCGGGGGGGCTCCGGGGCGGCTCTCGCGCATGCTCCGGGGCCGGGAGCCGTGCAGCTGCCACGGCCGCAGCTCGCTCTGCTCCGCGCCCGCCCCTGCAGCAGTCTTTTAAACCGGCTTGGGGCGGGGCCTCCCATCGCGGGCCCCGCCCCTTGTAGGCTCCACCCCCTGCAGGCCCCGCTGTTCCGCGCCACTTTCGGTTTCTTTTTCTTCGGTGGAGGCCACACCAGCTCGACCTTTTGCATACACCGGAGACTCTCCCCTGGGAGGCCCCTGCTCTGACTTAGCCTCGCACCTGTCCTCGGAACCTTCCATCAGGTCTCTAGCCTCGTCCCTGAACCCCCTGGCCACTCCTCGGACGCACCCTTGGGACCTGGTCCCCTTATTTTACCCCTTGTCATCGGTCGCAGATTTCTGCAGCCTAGCCCTTTAGGGTGCTCTGGACTAGTCCTGACACGCCTCTCTCCTCGCCAGGTGTCTCAGCACCCATCTCGGCAGATCTTTGTTTTCTACTCCGCTGGAGCCAGACCCCACCACCTGGGGTCCGGCCTGAAGGTCCCGGCCTCGGACCCCTGGGACTACTCCAGCCGTGCGCTTACCCCGTCGTCCAGGAGCCTCGGGGCAGACGCCCCCGCACTCCTCCCGGCCCGCAGCTGTGCCTGGTCTTGGCTTGGGCTTCCCAGGAAGTGGCGGTCTGACCACAGGCTTCAGAGGAACCCTTTGATAGCGCAGGAGGGGCACGTCGACTACGGGTCGAGTTCCTCAGAAACCGGGCGGGGCCGGCAAGGTCCCCTGAGGGAGGCCTTGGCTCATCCTCCCACGCTGGAGAAACTGAGGCTCGGGGAGGGGCTCAGATTTGCAGTGGCTGTCAGATGGGGAGCTTCGGAGGAGACACACACACTCCTCACTTTAATTTTGGGGAGAGAGCAGCTGGGCACCTCCAAAAGCACTTTGGTGCCCAACGAAAAGATGGTTCATGTGATGATTCTTAAAACCTACTGTTTTCTCTTTGCAGCACTCTCTGCCCCCCACTTCTTCCTGCCTACTCAGTCAAGCGGCTGCCTCCACCCAGCTCTCACACCTTGGGCTTGGGATGGTGGTGCAGACTATAGTGTGTTCATTAAGTGTGACCAAGTGATCCTGTCTGGTAGAAAGGCATGGAGTAGGTGCCTGACTGGAACGTGGATTTTTGAGGAAAAGGAAGAACACAGGAGGGTTGGGGCTGGTGGGTGTGTAGTCTCAGTCTGGAGGGGGTGACACAGAGGACTGGCTGAGGACACGGTGACTGGTCTCACGCTGGCATACACTGCCCTCTACAGGCAGCTGTCAGGTGACAGCCTAGCCAGCTCCTCTTTTTGAAGCTCTGGTGCCGGTTTTCCGGCCCGCCTTTTGCCCCCAGGCAGAACCCAGGCCCCCTGTGTTTCTTCGTGAACACAAAAGGTAGCCCCAAGACCAGTCTTGCTGAGGACCCCGTCAGCTCCCTGAGCTGTGTGTGACAGCAGCTAGTGTTGGTCATTGATGTGGTGGACGTGGATCATATGTGTGTACGCATACATGCACTTGTGTGTAGGGGGTGACAGAAGATACAGAGCCATGCATGTGCCAGTGGTCAGGTGCTGTGTTCATTCCAAAGCCGGACTAGACCCAAACGAGCTGGGTCCAAGTCCACCCTTTGACTTTCTAGCCTTGTGCCCTTGAGCATATAATTAACCCACCTGCCTTCGTTTCTTCACCTGTAAAACAGATAATAAAGGTACCTCCCTCAGAACAGTGGGTATCAACTGAGGGATCATGGGTTAGGCAAGTGCTTACAATAGTCTCTGACATATAATAAGCATTCAGTAGGTGTTTGCTGTTGTTGTTCACCCAAGGATGCCTGTGGGTATGGCAGCATGTTGGAGCCCGCAGACACCTGGCTTCATTCCTTATGCCCATCTTAGAAGCCCTAGGTGAGAAAGCACAGGTCAGAGGAGGCACAGGCAGAGTAGAAATAGGAGAGTTTCACTAGGGCAAACCAGGCCCCTGGATGCTGGCCATGGGGAAGGTTAGCAACTCCTTTTGTCGCTTGAGCTGGGGGCAGGTCATCCAGGCCCAGAGAAAGCAGCCAGGCTGGTCTGGCTCCTGCATGCCTTTTCTTCCTGCCAACATGTCTCCTTGGCAGAGGGAAATCTATAAATAGCTGATGGCCCTTATGTCCCCATGCCCCATTGACAGTCTCTTGGCTACTTGGGAGGACTACCCCTTCTCCCTGAGGATTGGTTTCTCCTTCTCTTGTCCTCCCCATCTTGCTGATACCCTCCCATCCATCCCAGTCGCGCCCCTCCTTCATTTCATTTACTGGGATGGATTGGCCTAATCTGACCGTGTGATAAACGCTTTATAGTCCTGAGACCATTGGATTGGTATACAACAATCCAACCTGCCCATTTTACAGATAGAGAAACTGAGGCTAAGAGGGTAAGTCACTTGCTGAGGGACACACAGCTTAGAAGGGACAGAGCGAAGATTCATACACAGGATATTGGACCCCAAAGCTTTTGCCCTTGTCTACTGTATTGTACACCCCCTTCCCCTGACCTGGTGATCTCAAATCCTGATCTATCTGCTGGAAAAACAGGAGATGCCAAAGAAACCAGGGATTCATTTGGACCCTGAGCCTGCCTAGGGAGGAGTGGGTGCGGGTCTGCCAGCTTCCTTCTCATTTATAAGCTTAAGGAGCTCCAGGTCTTGGCTTCCAAGCCTTCGTCTCGCCCTCTGTGGCTTGGAGCCCTGTTGAGTCTGTTTCCTGGCCTGCACAAGGGGAGTAGCCCCCTCCTCCAGTCTGTCCAGATCCTGGTTGTGAAAGCATGGTGAGTCAGGCCCTAGTTGTTGAACCCACGTGGGTTCTCTTCAGTGCCAACATTGACGGTTACTATAGCTTTGTTTTCATTTTCAAGTCCCAAGTTCAAAACGAAACCAAATCTAGATGCCAAAAGGGAAAAGGAAACATGCTGATTGACAAGCATGTGTCTCCTGGGCTGTTCTTTCCGCAGGACTGGTGCTAGGTTCACAGGAAGCTGGGCAGCATGGGAGCCTTGAGGAGCTGAGAATCTACAACAAGAGTGGGCTGCATTTGGACTCCAGGCCTACTGCATCCTAGATGAGTGACCTTGGGCATGCAGCTGCCCTCTCTGGGCCTCATTGGACCCATCTGCAAAATGGACTCTGGAAGTTTTCCACCTCATAGAGCAGCAGTGCATGCAAAGCCTGAAGCAAAGTGCCAGGAACACAAAATGTGCTCAGCACAAGTGGCTTCTTATCAGCAGGGTCAGCCCTGTGTCCACAACTTGCTGGGCCATAGCCAGACATGTGGAATGGTTCTCCTCCTCCACTTGGCAGGCCCTGGCAACCCAGAAGTAAGGGTCCCAGCCCTCAGAGCTTAGTTTTGCAGTTTTTCTTTCCAGCTTGGGCAAAGTGCCGCTGAGAAAAGCAGCCCCTGGTCAGGATGTATCATCCTGAAACTGCTCCCTGCCCCTGTGCTCCTCAGCCCTCCTCCTCCTCTGACAGGCAGGGCAGCCAAGGTTCCCGCGGCAGTCTTCCTCCGGAGAGCCGAGCTGTGGGATCTAGAGCATGGATTCTGCTATCAGCTGGCCTGGGTTTAAATCTGTCACTTAATAAGCATGTGGTCTGGGGTAAGCTTTGGCTTCTCTGTGCCTCAGTTTCCTTATCTTCAAGGTCAGGGTAATAGTGTATCTATTTCACTTCTTTGGTGTTTATTTAGTAGACATTCATTGAGTGCCTACTGTCTCCCTGGCACTGGGGACTCAAGGGTCGTCAGCAGACCTAGGGGAGACAGATGGATTTCACAGGATCTTTTCAGATCTTGGTAAGTGCTATGGGCGAAATAAACAGGGAGAAAGGGAGCCGCAAGGTGCTTATGGGGTGGGGGAGGAGTGAGATAAGGCAGGGAGGGAAGCCTGTTGGGGTGTAGTGACATGGGAGCTGAGGTCTTTCTAAAAGTGGGTGGGGAGGATTCCAGGTCGGAGAGCCAGTGCCGAGGCCCGAGCTGGGAGTGAGTAGCATCCTGAATGATCAGAAAGGAGATGTGTAGAAAGCAAGAGGTGGGGCCTAGGGCTTGGCCAGTTGAGGGGGCAGGGCCTTGCTGGGAGGTGGGAGGGGTTTGGATTTCACCCTGACTGCAGGAAACAACCCTAAAAGCCCAGGAGACTGCAGGATTGAGTGTAGAAAGAGAGAAAGAACCCTCTGGCGGCTGACCTTGCAAACAGCTAGGGCTTCAGCCAGGATGACCTTCAGCAGGGACCTTGGGGCACACCTCATGACTGTCCCTGACCACCCCCCACCCCCTTGCAAAATGTCACCACACTGGCCCCTGAAAGGTGTGTAAAGACTCCTCTTAGGAAGCGCTGGGACATCTGTGCTTTGTGGGAGAGAGCACTGCTCTGGGAGTTCAAGGCCTGAGTTCTAGGGGTAGCCATTACCCCCCAGGAGGCTCTGGGAAGGGGGTCACCATTTGCTGGTGACGACTTTTTGGTATATTGTCTGATTTCCTTTTCCTCCTGGTTCTGGAAATCATGTGTCACCATTTACCAGATGAGAAAGGCATGACTCAGGGAGCTGGTGAGACCTGGGGAAGGTGGTTTGGGGAGCCCTGCCTCACTGTGTGTGGTAGGTAGACCCTGGCCCTAGCCCTTCCCCACAGCCAGAAAGACCGTGTGTGTCAGCGGGGGGGTGGGGGAGGGGTGTCTGTGCAGCCGGGGACTTGAGTCCAAGGAGAAGGTCCTCCTCTTGGACAGAGGAGGCCGAAAGGCCAGGGAGTGATGACATGAGCCCGTGGCTGAACTCCAGCGTAATGACAGGCTGGCTCCTTGGCCATCCTGGGGAGACTTGATGAGAACCTTCTAGCAGGCCCATTTAGCCCTGTGTGACAGGTGAAGAAAGGAGAGATTGGTCAGAGATGATGTGAAGCAGCTGGTACTAACCAGCTTTCAGAAAGTAGTCACTGTTATTGTGTTAATAACTCCCAAATAGGAGGGGCTGGAAAGAGGATTTCTAAGAGCACTGGTTATGGAGCCCAGACATAACCCGGTTCCAGTCCCAGCTCCCCACCCCCGCCCCATCAGCCGGAGGCTGCAGGCACCTTGACTTAATCTCATGGCTCAAAGAACCGCCGCCAAGCTCAGGCCGGCAGGCCCAGTGCCTTTGAGCAGCAAATCCCTCAGGACCTTGCCCGAGCCTATTTCTTCTGTCTTTGCAGACAAGGCCCTGGTTCCCACCCTGCCCCAGCCCACAGGGGCAGATCAGGAGGCAGCAGCTGACAAGAAGCGGTGGCAGTTACCTTTGGCAGTTGACAGGGAGAGGAGAAAGAGTTTGCAAACACACGCAGGCCGGGGGGTTTGAGAGTGGGGGCAGGACGACCCCTCTGCTCGAGGGCCCCTCCCTGTGAGAAGGTGTTGAGAGCAGCGGGCGCGTGACGAGCGGTGGAATTTGGCCCGGTTCTCCCAGTTTGAGGAGCCACCGTGGTTCGGGGCACGCTGACCGGCAGCAGACTTGACAGCGGCCCATGACGGGACAAAGCCCCGTGTCTGCTGATGCAAGAGAAGGCGCCTGGCCAAGCCAGCAGGGCTCTGAGCAGGATCAAGAAGGAGGTGATCTTTGACCTGAAGTTTAAAGAACAAACGGGACTCAGCCCAAGGAAGAGAAGGGACAGCTCTCCTGGCAGAGCACGGCACAGTCACAGACCTGGAGACAAAAAATTGAGGACCTGAGTGGCAAGTGGCAGGAGCTGAGCCTGAGCGAAGCAGAAGAGGCCCTCAGGGCCACCGCAGTGGTTTATGGGCAGAGGCTTGGCTAGGGAAAGGCGATGGGCTGGCCTTGGCCTCCCTGCCCTGGGGCAAGGAGCCCCTCTGGGCAGAGCCTTCTGAGTCACCTTGCCCAGACCCTCGAGCCCAGAAAGGGAGGGTTGCCACTGTCTTGAGAGAAGATAGCGCTTTGCAGTCACAGAGTTTATGTTCAACATTCTTGTATTATCTCTTTTCAGTGGCAACAAAGCTTTGTCGAGCACCTACTAGATGCTTCACTGATGCTCATTTCTCCCCCCCCTTAATTTACTTTTTATTTCCTTGAATAAAATAACTAAAGCATTTCCCCTCCCCAGATGTAACCCCAGGCACCAGCTTGGTCTATGAGCCTCAGATCTTTTTCTATGCATTACATACCTGCATTTCCCCCATAAGAATACAGTGTTGCTTTGTGTAGAATTTTTTCCTCTATAAATATTATATCTTTCTCCATCAGTCTTTTTCACCCAACACATCCTGGCAACCTGGGTAGATTACATATATATCAACTTTATTCTGTTTTTATTAATTAATTTATTTATTTTTGTTAATCCTCCCCCGAGGGAGGGAGAGAAAGAGACAGACAGACAGACACTGATGTGAGAGAGACACACTGGCTGCCTCCCGCACAGCTTCAGCCCGGCTGGGGATCAAACCTGCAACCCAGGTACGTGCCCTTGACTGGGAATTGAGCCTGTGACCCTTCAGTCCACAACGCTCTAACCGGAGGCAAACCAACCAGGGCTCAACTTCATTCTTTTAAAAAAATGACATGAGCCCAGCCAGTGTGGCTCAGTGGTTGAGCATCGACCCATGCACCAAGAGGTTGCTGGTTTGATTCCCAGTCAGGGCACATGCCCAGGTTGTGGGCCAAATCCCCAGTGGGGGGCGTGCAGGAGGTGGCCAGTCTATGTTCTTCTCTCTCATAGATGTTTTTGTTTCTCTCTCCCTCTCCCTTCCTTCCTCTCTAAAATTAATAAAGAAAAATTATTTAAAAAAAAAAAAAAAAAATATATATATATATATATATATATATATATATATATATATATATAAAGACATAAGCCCTGGCCGGTATGACTCAGCGGTTAGAGCGTCAGCCTGTGGTCCTGAGAGACCGGGTTTGGTTCCCGCTAAGGGCATGTACCTCGGTTGCAGTTTGTCCCTGGCCCTGGTTGGTCGTGTGGGTGGCAGCCACTCGATGTGTCCCTTTCACATCGATGTTTCTCTCTCTCTCTCCATCCCACTCTACTGGAACAAAAGATGGAAAATGTCCTCGGGTGAGCATAAAAAAATTTTAAAAAGACAAAAAAAAACCAAAACACAACTGCATGATATTTTGAAAAATACATCCTCAGAGTTCCTGTTGTTATCCCCTGTGGACAGGCACATAAACTGTTTCCAGCTTTTTGCTCTTGCAAATAACGTGGCCCTGTACCTCCCTGTACAAGGTCTTTGCACAGGTGTGAGAACACTTGACACACTTTAAGTGCTGTCCACCAACGTGCCGGTGCCTGTCCGCCCTCTCGCAGTGGCAGGTGGCCATATCCCCTCCCATGCCTTCATCAGTACTTGTTATTATCAAACCTTTCCACTTTTGCACATTCAATAGGTATGCATCTCACCGTTGCTTTAATGCCTGCTCTTTCATTTCTTCAACAACCATTCACTGAGCTCCAAATATGTGCCAGGACTGTGCCAAGTACCAGGGACGCAGCAGCCGGGAACAGCCTGGCCCCTCGGACCTCTTCACAAAGCATAAGTGCAGATAAGGGTCAGAGAGGTTAAGAGACAGGCTTGGGGTCACCCAGAGAAGGAATGAGGGAGTTGGAAGTTGACTCTGGGTGTGTGTGGCTAAAAAGTTTGAGGTATTTTTCCTCCTGAATGGTACCTCAAATGGCACCCCAACTCAGGCTCTGTACCCTCTTCCCTAACTGCTCCCTCCTCCCCCAGAACCGCTGGGTTCCCTAGTGACAGCTAGGGCCTACAGGAGGGGCAGTGCCCCAGGCAGCTGAGTGGACAGTCGCACCACAGGCAGAGTTGAGTCTGTTTCCCAGACTTCACCACACCCTGGTATTCCATGGAAATTAACCAGAAAGGCAAAATATGTCGCCTTCAGAATCCGCAAAGCCTCTCGGTGGCTGAGGTGGGCGTCTGTTTCTCTCTGTTTCCTGAATTTGGGTTTCCAGCAGGCCTGCCCCCAAACTACTGTCACCCCACCCAAACCAAGTAAGTGAACGAATGAATCTGTGGTTTGACATTTTTCCTCTTGTCATCATGTGTCTGACTGTGAGAAGGTGGGTGTGTGCCTGCTTACGTGAGTGTCTTTCAGCGTGAGAGGGTGTGTGTGTGAGTGACTGCCTGTCTATATGGGGGTGGTGTTTGGGAGTCCTCATGTGAACCTAGGTCACTGTGTCTTTGTTGGTTTGAATGGCAATTTCTTTGTATATGTGATTGGATTATCTCTGTGTTTGTGCCGCTTTCTGTGTGTTGGTTTCAGGGAAATGTGGGGTTAAGGATGAATCCATAAACCACACATGTGACCCAGTCTCTCTGCTTCCCAGTTCACTTCCTCTGTTATAGAGATCATGTCTCTATAATAGAAGATCTCCTGCCTTCCGTGATCATATTATAAAAGGACACTGTTCAGGGAATAGGGAGGTCCTTTGGTGAGTGGAGCTCAAATTCCTTGGCCTTATCCTCTGACCCTCTTTCTCTCTCTCCTCCCTTAAATGTGCTCCCTCGAAGTGTTTCTCAAACTTTTCTGCACTGTGGTATCAAAGACTGTCATGGGATATGAGGCTTTACGTTTTTAAATAGGAATCAGGAGTTTGGGGGCAAAGGATGAATCTCTGGTCTTAGACATGCCCTCCAGGAGATCTTGATCAAGTCATTGTATCTCTGAGTCTCAGCTTCTTCATCTGCAAAATGAGAACAGTAATGCCCCCTGCAGAGGGTGTGTGGTTCAGTGGAAATATTTTATGTCAAAGCATCTGGCACCTAGCAGGTGCTCAATAAATGGTCATTCCCCCAGGCTGGTTGGGCCCTTTTCCACACTCTCTCAGAGGGTGCATGGCACCAACCTGGAACATGTCCCTGCCATGATGGAGAGTTCAAGGGACACACTGAGAGCAGACTGTGTCCCAGACCCTCTGCTGGGTGTTTGCATGGTCGTCTCACTATACCCCAGGGACCCCTGAAGGGAGACACTTTAGCCTCCCACTTTGTAGAGGAGGAGACTGGGGCACAGAGGAAATGACTTGCTAAGGCCACACAGCTGAGCTCCGAAAGAGCATCTTCCAGTGTGTGCCACTGCCTGACCTGCAAAACTCAGGTCTCCTCTTACCGAGCTATCATCAACCTATTGTTAGTCACAATGAAATGACATACGTATCTGTTATGAAATGACCGCCCCAGTGAGGCTCCCTTTCAGCCCCTCTCCCTCCACTGTAGTGTGGACAACCCCATCATTTCCACGCCTGCCCATCCTCCACCTCCATGTGTTCCTCCTCCTTCCTGCAGCCCAAAGGCCAAATGAAACACAAGAGGGAAGACGCGTGACCACGTGCCGGTGCTGTGCGAGGTCCCCTTACACGCCCCTGGTGGCTGAGCCCCCTGAGGCTAGAGCTGCTAGACAGATAAGTGAGTCTCAGAGCGAGTGTGACTAGTGTGGTTCCCCCAGCCAGGAGTGTGGGAGCCAATGTAAACTGGGGTCTGACCCGAAAACCAAGGCTTGTCGGTTTAATTTACATGGGACTCTGACCGTTTCTTAACCTTTTATCTGGACACTAGCCCTTCTTCAAAATAAGTTGTCTAGTACTTGTATGTGCCTTGTCAATAACAGCAGAGAGTCATTGAGTACTTACTGTGTTCTGGGCCTAGAGACCACTTCATACATGTGATCTCATCGAACCTTCCAGTCACCCAGCAAGAGACCCATTTTATAGATGAGAAGGCCAAAGTTTCCTCTTGATAATTGATCTCATCATCTAATGACATAGCATCTTATCTCCAAGTTCATTTGGAAGCTGTGTGTCTATAGGGCTCTTCCCCTTTGTCTCCCCTCCTGGCCCAGTCAGTGTTTGCTGGAGGAGGAACTCACTCCCTCAGCCTGTCTGTGATGGAGGTCTCCAGTGCCATCCTTCAGTCCCTCTTCCTTGGCTCCACCCCCCAATGGCTCTTCCTCCTTCCCTTCTGTCCTCTACAATCCAGTCTCTACACAGCAGCCAGCACCATCTTTATTTTTTTATTAATTTGGTTTTTTTTTAGAGAGAGAAGAAGGGAGAGGGAGAGAGAGAAACATCGATGAGAGAGAACATGGATTGGCTGCCTCCCGCATGCCACAACCTGGGCATGTGCCCTGACCAGGAATCGAACCAGCGACCTCTTGGTGCATGGGTCGACACTCAACCACTGAGCCACACCAGCCGGGTGCCAGTACCTTCTTTAAATACACATAAGACCTTGTCACTTGCTACAAATATAATGTCCGATGTTCAAGTTCCCCACAGCCTACAAACCCCTGCACAGCCTGGCCCCTCCTGGCACCCCCCCTCCTTTCCTGCCACCTGTACACGCTGTACCAGCGACTCCAGTCTTTGAGAGAACCCACGTGTTTTGCACATGCTATTTCCTTGGCCTAGAACCCCACCAGAGTTGCTCTGCTTTGTTACCTCGCTCTCTTGATACAACTTGGCGTGACTGGCAATGTGTGTTCTTTCTCTGGACAGGGCCTGTGTGTACTGCACAGACCCTGAACACACGTGGTCCCTTAGTAAACGTTGGCTGAGACAAATGAGACACACAGCAAGGAAATACGAGCCAGGTAAACCAGGATGCTCGGACTAAAATGCACTTTTCTGTTTTCTGGTCATCCTCACCTGAGGATATTTTTCCATTGATTTTTCAGATCAATGGAAGGGAGGGAGGAAGGGAAACATTGATGTGAAAGAGACACATCGATTGGTTGTCTCCCTCCCAACCCTAACAGGAGCCAGGGATCGAACCTGCAACCCTTTGGTCCGTAGGCTGATGCTTTAACCACTGAGCCAAACTGGCCAGGGCTAAAATGTACATTTCTAACCCCTCTTCCCACCTGTCTTTTTTTTTTTTTTTTCTTTATTGATTTTAGAGAGAGAGGAAGGGAGAGGGAGAGAGAGAAACATCAATGAGAGAGAACATTGACTGACCACCTCTTGTATGCCCCACACTGGGGATTTGACCCACAGCCTGGGCATGTGCCCCGACCGGGAATTGAACCAGCGACCTCTTGGTGCACGGGTCGACAATCACTGAGCCACACCAGCTGGGCCCCACCTGTCTCTTATGCTACTGTGTATAAATCACATGCACAGTGTGTGGCCTATGGGCATCCCACGTGTGTGCACACACTTGTGTGCATGAATGTGGGAGCATGTAGGGCAAAGGGGGGCTCTGCACAAGCAGAGTGTTGCCAGTCTACTTAAAAGGCTTCTTGGTGCCCCCCCCCCATTCATTTCTGCCCCTGTGCTGGTATGGCTCCTTATATTTTCATGAGGTCTGATCACAAGGCATGTCTCTGCTCCCTCTGCAACCTTTTTTCTGCTTTGTGCTACCAGACCAGGCCCCCAAACACGACACCTTTAGTGAAATCAAGATACTGACACAAGGAGAGTCATCCAGCGTACAAGCTTTAATCATTGTTGCATAGAAATCACCTGTAGTAACATGTTCCTGCAAATAGTATTCCACACATGATGGCTTTCTCATTTAGTGAAACCGACACAGGAACAAGCCATGGAGTGCGATCTCAGTTGTATTTTCGCCCTAAGTGACAGGAATAGGAAAGGGACCCTTTAATAGTTGTGTTTCATTGACCTCACTAATCCTCTCCCCTTTGGGTCTTGGCCTGCTCATTTGTAATCCAATATGGGCATGGCTACAACAGACTATCATCAAGTTCCTTTGGACCCATGTGAATCCATCCATCCCATCCACTTAAAAAGACAGGTGGAAAAAATAAATAAGACTGGTGACTCATGACCCATCCGTGAATCACCCAGTCTTTTTATCCAATATTCATTTCATTCTTTCAGTTATATTCAGGCTACCCATCTAATTTCAGTCTGAACATCTATTCTTCCATCCATTGGTCCATTAAATTCATCTGTCCAATTAACCATCCATCAGTTCACCTACCCATTTGTCCACAATGATCGAATGAATCATCCACCCACCTAGTCAATTAACCAATTCACTCTCCATATACCCTTCCAACTAGATCCAAACTTTCCTCTCATTCAACTGCATTCTGTCCATCCACCTACCCATCCAACAATCCATGTAAACAACTAGTCAATTCCTCTGTCATCTCTCTCCCTAACCGCACTTCTAATGAATTATTTATCCACCCAGCCTCCCATCCCTCCATCATCCTTCCATCTAGCTAACCTGCCTGCCACCTGTCTGCTTTCCCAATCAACCATCCGACCTATTAGCTAGCCCAGCAGGCCGCCATACACACAACTGCCCTCGTTTCTTCTCCCTCTGGGCTTGGGGGCTGTGGCCTTCACTGACTGCCCCCAGCATCCAGCTGAGCAGCTCCCCCTCACCTGGGCCCAGGCTCGCCTTTGCCCACCCTCATGAAAAGTACCTGAGCTTCGCCTCTTTGTTTTGTACACCTGCTGGCTCCTCCTGACCACCTTCCTCTTGTTCACTTTTCTTTCCAAGTTCTTTCTGTTCTTGGTGTAGCTGCAGGAATGGGTGGTGGGCCGTGTGGGGCGGTGGTGGGGGTGCATGGTGTGTTTGTGATGCTTTGGTGGCGGGCTGGGGCTTGGATTCGGGCTCTGGTGGCCAGCTGGGCTGCGATGGCTGGTCGGGCCTGGGCTGGAGCTCCGACTGTGGCTGCGACTCTGGCCCCGGCTGCAGCTCTGGCCGCAGCTCTGGCAGTGGTGGCTGCAACTGCACTGGTTGCAGGTGTGGCTTTGGGGCCTAGAGTTGCTGTGGGGCTGGGTGTGGGTGATGGGAGGGTTCTGTGTCTTGGTGTCCATGGGAGGCCACGCGTGGAGAGGCAGAGGCCGCCTCCTCCTCCTCCTCTTCCAGCACACCCAGCTTTACAGGGTCCCTGGCACCCCGGGTTATATAGTTGGGCCCAATTGTGATGGCACAGGCCACAAAGGTGTAACAGATGTGGCCTGGTCAGGACAAAGCTCCCGACCCCTTGCCCTAACCCCAGGGTGGGGCAACTTTCAGGGCCCCCTCTGCGGTAATCCCACCTGTTGGTTAAGAGCAGAAACCCTTGGCCCTGGCCAGTTTGGCTCAGCGGTTAGAGCGTCGGCCTGCGGTCCCGAGAGACCCGGGTTCAGTTCCCACTAAGGGCACGTACTTCGGTTGCAGTTTGTCCCCGGCCCTGGTTGGTCGTACGGGTGGCAGCCACTCGATGTGTCTCTTTCACGTCGATGTTTCTCTCTCTCTCTCTCCCTTCTTCTCTCTCCCTCCCACTCTATCTGTACAAAAAAAAATGGAAAAATATCCTCGGGTGAGGATAAAAAAAAAAACAGCAGAAACCCTTGGAGCAGATCGAGCTGGTCCACATCCCAGATCTGCTTTTTCCTTTCCTTATGGGTCACTCACCTGGACTTTCCCCCCCAAGTCCCAGTTCCCCTATCTTTGTAGAGTGGGGACAACAATAAGGATACGCACCTCCTTAGGGACAACAGACAAATTAAATGAATCTGTGTCCAGCAGTTGGCTCAGGGACAGCCCACAGTAAGAGCTCAATAAACATTGCTAAACATCCTGGCTCTTTTTCTTATTCCACCCAGGCAGCTTCGAAGCCCGGGGCACAGTCCTGACCCCTGTGACAGTTGGCTGGGGTGTGGGTGGTTGATGAGATAGATAGTTGGTATGAGGATCATTGGGTGGGGCCGGGGATGTTGAATGGATTGGATGGCTCTTCAGATGGATGAATGATAAGGGTAATGGAATGGGCCGATGGGTGGTCCTGGAACCAGCCTGGCGAGCCCACTTCCCCAGAGACATTTCAATTTCTTAAATTCGGGACAATTAGAGCCAGGTTCGATCCCAGTTTGTGCCGATGTCCTACCTTGGGTAGGTCATTTTGGTTTGGGCTTGGCTTTCTTATCTGACAAAAGGATGCCATGCCTTCCTTCCTGGTATTCTCGTGAGCCTGCGGTACCTGTCAAGACACCAGAGGCCCTTGGAAACCCTCTTCCTCCCTCAGATTCCTGCCTCCTGACTCTACCCTCCTGCCTGCTAATGAAGCCCACCTTGAGTTGGAATCAGGCCAGCCCCCACTCGGATCTCCCAGCACCTGTGGAAGAAAGCCCCAAACTGTTTGCACCGAGACCCTGTGAGCACACAGCAGCCCAGCCCTTCCCACCCCTCCGCCAACCCCTTGGGCTTAGCTCTTGGCCTGCAGTGTCCCCCTTCTCCCGCAGGGGGACAGTGCAGCCCCCATCTCCCCTCCCCCATCTCCCGCAGGGGGACAGTGCAGTCCCCACCTCCCCTCCCCCATCTCCCCTCCCCGGGCAGGCCCCCCAGCCCACAGCTACTTCTCCTTCACTTTGCCTCTTGGTGTAGGGCTTTGCTCTTATCTGCTTTTATTACAGTTTCCTTCTTTCTTTCTTTCTTTCTTTCTTTCTTTCTTTCTTTCTTTCTTTCTTTCTTTCTTTCTCTTTCTTTCTCCTTCCTTCCTTCCTTCCTTCCTTCCTTCCTTCCTTCCTTCCTTCCTTCCTTCCTTCCTTCTATTTATTTTCAGGTAGAGAGAGAGGGAAAGAAAGGGAGAGAGAGAGAAACATCGACATCAGAGGGACACATCAATGTGAGAGGGACACGTCGACTGGCTGCCTCCCACACGACCCGGACCAGGGCCGGGGACACACTACTACCGAGGTACGTGCCCTCGGCTGGAATTGAACCCGGGACTCACTGGTCCGTGGGCCGATGCTCTACCGCTGAGCCAAACCAGCCAGGGCTACAGTTTATTTCTTAACAAACACGTCACATCACTCACAGTGACATCCGCCCTCATTGAGCACTTCCTGGGCTCCTGGCAACCCCTCCCCCTTCTAGGCAACTTTGTCCTTGAGTGGGTTGAATGGTGGCCCCAAGATATGTCCAGGTTCTGCCCTGGCCGGTTTGGCTCAGCAGTTAGAGCGTCGGCCTGCGGTCGAGAGAGACCCGGGTTTGGTTCCCGCTAAGGGCATGTACCTCGGTTGCAGTTTGTCCCCGGCCCTGGTTGGGTCGTGCAGGTGGCAGCCACTCAGTGTGTCCCTTTCACATCGATGTTTCTCTCTCTCTTTCTTCCTCTGTCTCCCTCCCACTCTATCTGAACAAAAAATGGAAAAATGTCCTCAGGTGAGGATAAAAATAAAGTAAAATAAGATATGTCCAGGTTCTAAGCCCAGAACCTGTCAGTATGACCTTATTTGGGAAAAGCATTTTTTGTAGATGTAATTAAAGAGAATCTCTTCGTTATCCAGTTGGTCCCTAATCCAATCACAGGTGTTCTTTATAGGAGACAGTGGACTGTGAACCATCGTCCCATGAACTGAGAAGTCCCTGCTCAACTCCCGATCAGGGCACATGCCCGGGTTGTGGGCTCGATCCCTAGTGGGGGGCTTGCAGGAGGCAGCTGATGGATGTTTCTCTCTCACATCGATGTTTCTATCTCTCCCTTCCTTTTTCTCTAAAATCAATAAAGAAAAAAAAGTGGTTTTTTTTTTTTTAAAAAAGAGTGTGACTATTCACAACTTACTCAATTTACAAAAAATAAATACATTAAATAAACACAAATAAATTAATTAAATAAAAACATATTTTTTTTAAAAAAAAAGAGAAGACACACAGGAAAGAATAGACCACGTAAAGGCAAAGGCGAAGTCTTGTAGCCACAAGACAAGGAGCCCCCGGCTGCCAGCAGCTGTACGTGGGGAGAAGGCCTCTCCCCCAGGACCCCCGCGGGGATCTGGCCCAGTTTCCTTCTTGACTGCAGACTTCTGGCCTCCAGAACGCGAGAGGATACATTTCTGTTGTTTTCAACCACCGAGTCTGTGCTAATCTGTTCCAGTAGTCCTAAGAAACTAGTGAACCCCATGGGGCAGGTATGATGCTAACATTTTACAAAAAGGGAGCAGGCTAGAGGCTCACAGCCAGTCAGTGGCAGGGCCAGGATCCGAATCCAGGTCTGGCTCCCTCTTGTCCAGCCTTGGGGTCACTAAGGGGCCCGAGGGGATTACAGAGGGCACATGTGTCTCTGTTCTAATGGCCTTGTCTCGTGCGGGCTCAGTCAGGCTGGTTGGCCATGCTGTAAGACCCTTTCGGGGTCCCCCGCCCCCCTCCCCTTCTGATTCCACACTGCACACGCTCGAGTGTAGTAGGACGGAGACGGGGTTCAGTTCAGCCAGAGGCCGCAGTGACCAGCAGGAACAGAAGGGGCTCGGCAAACGATTGCCGGGTGACTGAATGGGCAGGTGGGCCTCTGGGACTTGGACAGAAGGACAAAGCTGCTTGCCCCAGGTACTTGGTCAGGGGTATGGGTAGGAATCACGGACAATGGGGCCCCCTCTTTCGGACATCACTTGCCCTCTGCTGTGTGCAAGTCTTCACGGGGCCTCCCCTCTGAGTAACCCAAGGCCTCTCCTCACCCCTGACATGTCCCCCACCCCCAGAGACATTGCCACTGCCATCCCCCAGGTGCCCTGGTCCAGGTTCTTCTCGGCCAACAGCTGGTGCTTGGGCCCTGCTGAGGGCAGGGGGAGGGGATCACATGTCGTTTCTTCTGGGCAGTGTGGGCAGCAGACACATCCTATGCTTCTCCAAGTGGCCAGAGTAAGCACCCGGGTTCTGCATCTGTGTGGCAGCTTCTCTGGGCCTCCTTTGCCCGTTGCTCTAATGAGGACATGGGTTCTGCCCCCACAGCCACACCCCTTGCTAAAGGCAGACATGAGCTTCTGGGGCAGGGGTGGTCCCCTGGAGTGTGAGAGTGGCAGCAGAAGAATCACTGGCTGAGGACTCAGGCCCTCCACATACTCTCACCCCAAAACCAGGACCAGTGAGGCAGAGAAGCCACCACACTCCAGCAGCAACACGGTCTTAAACATTCGCTGTGTGGCAGGCCTGCGCCCCACCCAGCGTTTTAGTTAATTCTCCCAGCCCACCAACCTAGCGGCCACTGTTAATCTCACCCTTAAGCAGGGAGGGGCAGGCCAAGGTTCAAGGACAGACAGTGACTTGCTCAGGTCACACCCCGAGCAGAAAGAAATGTGAACCCTGGTGTGCTGAACTGCAAGCTAGTACTTGACAAAACCGTCCATGGCCAGAGCAGCAGGGTGGGGGTTTGCTGAGGGAGAGTACACTGCCCCAGCAGAGAGCTCCCCCACGCTCACCTGCTCCCTGTCCCGTCCTATCCCATCACGTGCACCCCAGAGACGGGACTGGCTGAGATGGCTCTCTAGCCCAGGCTACTGTATTTTCGCCCCCTAAAGCAGAGAGGGTGGCTGAGAAGTCACGAGGAGTGGACCTAGTGAGAACTCCTGGCTGGGTGTCAGGAGCACCCCACTCTTCAACCTCCTAAGCGCGCACACACGTACACACACGCACAGGCACACGGTACCAGGCGCAGGGTTGAGGACACCAGAAAGCAGGAGAATTCCTTTGGAGACTTTATTGGCTCTTTTCTGAAAGTTCTTCTCACAGGAACCGCAGCAGGGGCTCTTCCTGGGTCGTCATCAGGGGTCAGGAGTGCGCCTGCTTGGACTTGGGGCTCTGCTGGGCCACGGGGTCGTCTTCGGCGCCCTCTTCCTGCCTCTCGGGCTCCATCAGCAGCAGCTTGCCCTGTACCGGGAGCTCCTCCTCCTCCTCCTCCTCTTCTTCCCCCTCCTCCTCTTCCTCATCCTCTGAGGACAGGGAGAAGTTGTCTTGACTGATGCAGGCCACGAGCTTCTTTATGGAGGATTCGTGGCCCCGGCTGTGACTCGTGCCCAGCTTGCCACAGTGGGAACCCATTGCCTGCTTCGGCTGCTTCTCCGGACTGGGAGGGAAAGCCACTGGGGGGAAGTGGAGGGGCTGTGAGGGTTGTAGGCAGGGCGCTGACATCACAAAGGTGCCCCTGGAGCGCCCCAGCCTTGGATACCTGAGTTTGGGCTGACACCTGACTCAAACCTCAGCCACGAGCAGCCCCACTTAGCTCTTGCCAGCTGCAGAGCAGGACAGAGGCGGACACCAGGCCAGTGCTCATGCTGCCTCCGCCGCCAGGCTGCCTCCTCCATCTGGCCTCGTGTGCCCTTTTAGCTGGGGTGACAGTTGGGGATAGAATTTCCAGAAGCAGGAGAGCACACAGACTCCTCCCCCTATCCCAGAAATACCCAGCCTCAGAGAGCTGCTGACAGTGTGTGATGATGGGTCAGAGTGGTGGCTACCTTTGGGGGCTGGGGACACAAAGAAGCTGCTGGGGGGAGGGGCTGCAAGTGCTCGCTTTCTTGGCCTGGCTGGCGCCTGCGTGGGTGTCCTTAGCTCTGTCCTTCGTGTACGCTGCGCTTCCGTAACGTGAAGGAAACCCTTCTGTCCTCCCCTCCAAAAGTCACCCTTTAAAGGCTGCGCTCCTAAGCTTTCGGGGTCACAGGTCTCTAGGTACACACGCCCATATGACAGTGTCAGCATGGGAGGGCAGAGTGAAGTCCCCTGGGTATCCGTTTGCCAACATGTAAATCAGATTTTGCTGGGTTTCTGCCCACATCCTCGGTGGCTATGGTAGGCTGAGTGATGACCCTCTGAGGACCTGAGATGGGGAAACTCCTGGATTTGTTGGGTGAGCCCTAACTGCAATCACAGGTGTCCCTGGAAGATGAAGGCAGACACTTCATGGAGGAGTCCATGGGACCATGGAAGCAGAGACTGGCGTGACGTGGTCACAGCCAAGGGCACCTGGATGACAGGGAGCCACCAGAAACTAGAAAGAGGAGAGAATGAATTCTTCCGACACCGGCACCCTGGGCCGGCTCCGCTCGGGTCCACGGACCTCACACTGATCCGCCCTTCGTTCGTCTCCTCATGCCCGCCTGCTTCCCTCTCAGCATACTTCCCGAGCTACCCACACACCCTTCAGCTCTTCCGGCCGAGAGCTTGGCTCAAAGACCCCTGTGTAGCCTGGGGTATCAAAGGCAAACGCTACCTCTGGGTGACAGAGGGTGTCACAGGTAACACTCTGGGCTGAACCCCCGCCCTGGCCCTCAGACCCTTTCCTCCCCAAGGAGAGAAACCATGTTTGTGCCATTTTCCTAAAAAAGACCCTGAGAGACCAGCAAGTTTCTTATCTCAAGCTTTATTGGCAGATGACTTTTGCTCATTTTGCTCAAGAAATGGGCTCAGGGTTCGGGCATCCAGCTTGGAGGGATTGCTGTTGTCTCATGACGTGGTTCCTTGGCAGGTGACTTCTTGATTTCCAACCAGGTGTCCTGGGCCCAAGAAGGTCTAGTAATACCTTCTGTGTCTCCTCCTCCTCCTGACCCTTCGGCCACCTTTTGGAAAAGAAAGTTCTGGTCACAGGGCAGTGCAGGGGACCCGGGTGGCGCTGGGGTTTGGGGACTGTCAGATGGGGTGGGTCCCAAGGCATCACGGTCCTCCCACCCCTCCTGTGCCATGGCCCCGAGGTGTGGGGGCCCAGAGCGAGCGCGAGTGGGGACTGGTGACCTCTGCGTAGCCGCCTGCGCCTGCAGGACCGTCTCCGGCGTCTCCGGGAGGAGCGGCGCCGCCGCCTGCTGACCCTGTGCAGCCGCCTGCGGGAGCAGTTCCTGTGTCTGTAGAGATAGCGGCCTCCTCTGAGCGTCCTTCCATCCACCTGGCCGTCCTCTGAACTGGGATCGTGCTCCTGCTCCGGGCCTTGCTGCTGTGGACGCTCGCTCAGGCTCCTCATGCTGTGTCGGACCATCCTGCTCACCGGTCAGGCGCTCAGGTCGGGCGGAGGCTGCAGCGGGCTTTGGCGGCAGGGGAGGAGGGTCGAGGTCTGCACCTGCTCTTGCTGTTGATGTTGGTCTGGTCTGCCGGCAGCTCTTGGGGCGCTTGTATATAAAGGGGGCCCCCACTATGACTCAGTGGCCCCACCCCCCCATTGTCCTCACCCTGGCCAACTCCCTCAGTGAAGAAAACACAGAGCAGCGGTCCACAGCCAGCAGGCCTGGAAAGTCAAGCCCCTTACGGTCCCTGGTAGCAGGTGGGACTTCACCAGCCTTTTCTTGTCCAAATCTAAGCGCTTCTCTCGCCCAGCTGGTGGGAATACACACATAGCCATTTTCGGAAGCTTCCTCGTCACCTTAGAGGCTGTGCCATGGTCTGGGTGGGATTTCATGACTGTTTGTCCAACAGTTATCTAGTGGTGACTACATGCCAGGCATTTAATTCATCTATTTTCCAGATTATTTATTTACTCCTCAGTTATAATCCCCAAAGAGGTTGAATTACTTGTTCAAGGTCTCTCTGCAAATAAGAGGCAAGGCTGGTCTTCATAGTCCATGCCCTTGGCACCCCACCCCCTTCCCAGCCCTCTCATTGTACTTTGATGATCCCATTAAAGCAGAATCAGTCCCAGGCGGTGTGTGTCAGTGGTTGAGCGTCGACGCATACACCAAGAGGTCGCCAGTTTGATTCCTGGTCAGGGTACATGCTCAGGTTGTGGGCCCGATCTCCAGTGGGGGGCATGCAGGAGGCGGCCAATCAATGTTCTCTCTCATCGATGTTTCTATCTGTCTCCCTCTCTCTTCTTCTCTCTCTAAAATCAATAAAGAAAAAAAAATTAAAAAAACAAACCGCAGAATCATTAACTGGTTCCCTTTCAGAAAAATGTCTGCCCATGTCCTAATCCCTGAGCCTGAATGTTACCTTGCAAAACAGACTTTCTGGGTGTGAATTAAGGATGTGGAGATGGGAACTCACCCTAGATTATCGTAAGTGGGTTTGAATGTAGTTACATGGGTCCTTGAAAGATGGGAGAGGGAGGCAGGAGGGTCACAGGAAGAGACCCTCCTGTGACCCTCTGGCCTTGGAGATACAGCAGAACCTCTGGGAGCTGGAAGAGAGCATGGCCCTGCCTACACCTTGATTTGAGCCCTGTGAGACCTGTTTTGCTATTCTGTAATAAGTCTGAAGTTTGTGGTAATTTGTGACAGTGGCCATAGGAAACGGAGGCTCCATCAGCATCATTAGGCAGGCGGGGACTGTGTCCAGCCATCTGCCGTATCGTCCGACGCGATACAAGAAGCCGTCTAGTGACTGGGGTGATGGAAGCAGTTTCAGATCCCCATTTATTGTCCTCGCCTGGATTGACAGGTGTGGTTGTCCATACCTGTCTTGCAAGGTCGGTCTGAGGCCTGAACGCGAAGGTAGAAAACCTGTGCGCATGATGTCCGAAACACAGAGGCCACGACCACGTTACTGAGGCGTAGGTGACCCTTCACTTTAGGGAAACACGAAGGCCGCCACGGCCACGTTGCTGAGGCGTAAGGTGGCCCTGTCACTTTAGGGAAACACGAAGGCCGCCACGGCCACGTTGCTGAGGCGTAAGGTGGCCCTGTCACCTTAGGGGAACACGGAGGCCGCCACGGCCACGTTGCTGCGGCGTAAGGTGGCCCTGTCACCTTAGGGGAACATGGAGGCCTTGGCCACGTTGCTGAGGCATAAGGTGGCCCTGTCACTTTAGGGAATAGGGTCTCAGCCCTGGGCTTTGCTCTGCCACCATGAGAGTGTGAAATGAGCCAAGTGGACTGATGTCCAAAGTGTCTTGTGAACCATCTCCACGTCCCCTGGGGTTTCGGGCCCTAAGTGTGTCATGTGGGTTGAGCGCGCAGACAAGATGGTCAGGTTACCATGTTGCCGCCTTCACAGGTTAAATGTGAAAGTTTAGATGTCACATGTGAAAGCTTAGCTCTGTGGCTAGCTGGGCAAGTACCCAAACAGAGAGGAGCTTTGAACCGATAAAACAGTGGACACTTTGGGCACTGGTGGGATAAGCGATAAGCTGGAGCTGGTAGACGTTTACCTGACTTTGAGGCAGGGACAGGAGAGCGAGCCGATTGTAGCATTTTCACAGATTTCTGTGGCCTTTTCAAGCTGCCAACAGTGTCGTGGAGCCCAGTGTCGGGAGAAATGCACTCGGAAACAGCGTGGCCGGCTCGTCCCCACGGGGGCGGGGGGTCTATACAGGGGTGGTTGGGGGCGCCGATTTTTTTTTTTTATCTTCACCCGAGGACATTTTTTTGTGTTTTGTTCAGATAGAGTGGGAGGGAGAGAGAGGAAGAAAGAGAAACATCGACGTGAAAGGGACACATCGAGTGGCCACCACCCATATGACCCAGCCAGGGCTGGGGACAAACTGCAACCGAGGTACATGCCCTTAGCGGGAACCGAACCCGGGTCTCTCCGGATCGCAGGCCGACGCTCCAACCGCTGAGCCAAACCGGCCAGGGCAGGGTACGCTGATTTTGATTGACTTGGTAGTCAAGTGTTTGGGACAAGATTTCACGTGACAACTGTTACTCATGTCCCCTCTTCCCGGCATCCCCAAGCCCTCCTCTCCCGAGCCCCCTTCTCAAGGCCAAGACACAAGAGTGGAGTTATTTTTTCAGTGTTTATTGACAGGCGGCGTTGTTTGTTAGCAGGCTCCTGTTCATTGAGATGGTGGCATGTTCCAGATGTGGCAAGAGGGTGTCGTAGGCCGGTAAAACTCAGGCAGGACTGTGGTGGACTTGCTCGCTAGCTTGTGCCTTAGCATCTTATCTTCGTCTACACCTCACAACAGTGTAGCGGCGGCAGCACACTGGGGAGAAAGAAAGGACATTTTAGTGTGGGCAGAACCCCCGGTTCTGCCCAGCAGTCTGACTTTTGTGCCCACAGAGGAACCCCTCTTACCTCTCCTCCTCCTCCTCCGACAGCAGCGCCTCCTTCGTCGGCGACATCTTCGTCTCCGGCGGCGGCATCTGCTCCGGCTTTGGCTGCGGCAGCATCTGAATCTGGCCATGGTGCTGGATGGAACTGGCCTAGATGCTCAGAGCAGGGGTACCACCTTGATTGAGCCAGCCAACCTGGGAGCAGGTGGAACTTTGCGGGCTGTGAGCCAGGGGCTGCGCGGCGGCCTCTTATAGACACAGGGGTGGGCCCTGGGCATTGTGAGGTCACAGAGGCCTGCATGCACCTCAGACCAGAGCCAGAGAGGACCTGCCTCATGTCCATATATGGGCATGCCGGAGGCCCAGGGGGAGGGCAGGGCGGGGCTGCCCATGTCCCCAGCCACGAGTTGACTTCTCAGTAAGGGTAATCACTGTCAGTCAGTTAACAAAATATTATTGAGCACCGCCCTGGCTGGTTTGGTTCAGCGGTTAGAGCATCGGCCTGTGGTCCGGAGAGACCCGGGTTTGGTTCCCGCTAAGGGCATGTACCTCAGTTGCAGTTTGTCCCTGGCCCTGGTTGGTCGTGCGGTGGCAGCTACTCGATTTGTCCCTTTCATGTCGATGTTTCCCTCTCTCTTCCTCCCACTTTATCTGAACAAAAAATGGAAAAAAGTCCTCAGGTGAGGATAAAAATATATATATATATTATTGAGCACCTACTACGTGCCAGATTCTGGGCCAGGCAGTGAGAAGTAAGGCAAGACGTGTTCTGCCTCATACACTTTCTAACTACAGGAAACGCTAATGAAATAACCACACAGAATAACTGTAGTTGTGACAAATGCTGACAAGAGAAACTTCAGGTTTGCAGGAGGGTATGTATGTGTTGGGGGGACTTGACCTCATGGGAGGTTCTAGGAAAGCCCCCTACGGAAGTGCTGGTGAAGGGAATTCCTAAAGGATGAGTTGAGAGTTGGAGGAGGGGAAAGCATCTGGGACAGAGGGAACAGCTGGTGCGAAGTTCCGAGGCAGCGCGGACTGTGTGATTCCGTCTACAGGAAGTGTCCAGAAGGGGGAAACCCACAGACGAACTTGGCGGTTGCCGGGAGCGGGGTTTGGAGTGACCACTCAAGGTACGGGTTTCCTTCTGGGGACATGCAAATGTTTTGGAGCTGGAGGGAGGTGATGGTTACACAACACTGAATGTACTAAATGCCACTGAGCTGTTCGCTGTCAAATGATTGATTTTGTTATGTGAATTGTACCTCAATTGACAAGTTCTGAGGCCAAAAGGAGCTGGGCAGGTGTTGGGAATCAAAGGGAGGCCCACCGGGTGGAGCAGAGAGGCGGCAAGGTGAGGCCACACCACTCTGAGCTCCCTGTGATCTTTCCCGTGTCCCCTGGAATTTTAGGGATACAGCGGTGAGCAGTTATTATTATTAGATTTGGTTACTTTTATTTTTATCTTTGTGCTTTTTAAAATTTTCATTTAAAAATATTGTTTCTCTTTTTATTATTTATTGGAGTGGCATTGTAGATTTGGTTACTTTTTTTTTTTTTAATCCTCACCTGAGGATATTTTTGCATTTATTTTCAGACAGAACAGGAGGGAGAGAGGAAGAGAGAGAGAGAAACATCGACATGAGAGAGACACATTGACTGCTTGCTACCCACACGACCCCAACCGGGGCCAGGGACAAATTGCAACCGAGGTACATGCCCCCAGCGGGAACCGAACCCAGGACTCTGGTCGGCGTGCTGACGCTCTAACCGCTGAGCCAAACC
The DNA here is from genome assembly GCF_014108415.1 of Molossus molossus. Classification (NCBI taxonomy): domain Eukaryota; kingdom Metazoa; phylum Chordata; class Mammalia; order Chiroptera; family Molossidae; genus Molossus; species Molossus molossus. The sequence goes on along the minus strand of NW_023425366.1, from coordinate 111,523,114 downwards.
GGTCAGGGCAGATTTGGTTACTTTTAACAGCAAAACAAATTAATTTACTCTTGGATGGAAGTGTTACCTTTCACATCAGAAGTTAGAGGAGGTTTGAACGGTCAATGGTTGTCCTAGTTTGGGGGCGTGCACACTGGAGTATTTAGGGATGATGGGCATCACGTCTGCCAAGTGCTCTCGAGTGATTCTGAAGAAGAGGAGGGACAGGGGGTCCAAACTACACAGAGAACGGGGAGCAAAGTGTGGCGAGGAGAGGGCGGCGGAGCAAATGGAATAGAATGTTAACAATTGACCAGCCTGGGGGGAGGGGAACTCTTTGTACAGTTCTTGCAACTTTTCTGTCACTTAGAAGTTATTTCCAAATAAATCATTAAAAAAATGTTTTTAACAAAAGAAAAGCAAGTCAAGAGGAAGGCCTTCCAGGCTGGTGTATAGGGCTCCACCCTTATTAGGGGCCCAGGGCTGCTCTTACCTTTTGGGGCTACGTTATCTTTTGGCTCTGCCCTCAGCAAGCTCATTCCATCCTCAGTAGCCTCGCAGTCCGAGCACAGGGCCGCCACGGGTGGTTTGCAGTTGATGTATTGCTCAAAGCTCTCAACCTGGGGACCGGAGGGCCTGGAAGTGCAGGCCAGCACCCATAGACACGTGTCTGTCCACAGGAGCTGTCTTTTTTTTTCATTTGAATGCTCCCAGTAGAAGCTTTTTTCTAATTCACACAAAGGCACACTGAGGCCTAGCCTTGGCCCTCCTGGAAATCCATCCGTATTTGCTGTCCAAGCAGGAGGGAAGAAGAGCGAAAGGAGGCATCACTCTGGAAAGGGGTCCCCAGACGCCACACCGGCAGCTCCCCTTCTGACCACTTGCCTTACTTCGGGAGCACCCTGCCCCTCCGGATAAAGCTGAAGCTCGGGAAGGAGAAAGGGGTCAGTGGATAGATAATGAATACTCTTTGTCCCAGAGGGGGTGCAGCCAGAAACTTCCAGAACCCTACCTCCAAACCCACAAAGTAGGGAAACCATAAATCTGAAGCTAAAGTTCACTGAGTTACTAAGAGGGCTGCACCTGACACATAGTAGGTTAAAAATACATTTTCTTTATTGATTCATGTCTAGATCAACTATAAATTATCACCCCCCCCCAATCCTATAACACTCAATAATTTTTAAAAATATAACCTACATGGTCCTGGAGGAGCCCCAAGAAATGGCAGAGTTTGGTCTTTACCCTGTTTTACAGATGAGGTGTTTGAAACATATGGGCTGGATCATTCATTCATTCAGGTTTTTATTGAGCATCTATTATGTGCCAGGCACTGTTCTAAGCAGTATGAATACATCTCTCAAGAGAGAAGAGAGTTCTTGTCCTCCAAGAAGCTTACATTCTAGTTGAGACAGACAGTATTCGAGTGAACAAATAAACAAGCAGAAGACTTTGAAGTTTATCACAAGTATGTACAGAATCAGCCGTTGTGCTCGAGAATGACTGGAAGGTGTTGGGAGAGGCCTTACTGACATTTGAGCTGAGAGCTGATTGATGAGAAGGAGCCAGCTGTGCTAACTTCTGTTCAGTTTTTGTGTGTCCCCACTGGGGAGAGAACAGGAGCTCTGCCCACACAGCCATTCGAGGACTCGGACATTTAGCTCCCAGCGTGTCCTGGATGTTCACATCCAGCCACTGGACGGAGAGAGGGAGACTCGGGAAGGCTCCTCTGTTTCTTAACCCCTGGGCCCGGAAGTGGCACACTGCACCTCTGTTCCCACATCACTGGAGAGCTGGTCATATGACCCTGTGGGACACAGGAGGGCCTGGAGGTCAAGGCTGTGGGCTGCTGCTTCCCAGAAATGCCGTGCTGTGGAAAGCGGAGTGAGAATCTTTGGTGTAGTTCTCCCCCTCTTCCACAGAGCTGAAGGGACACGAGCTGGTGGTGGGCAGAGTGGCTGGCAGGACACTAGTACCACAAGGAGGTCTGAGAAGGCCACTCTGCAGAGGAACATGTGAGCTGAGGCTTGGCTGATGGGAGTGGTCTGTTGGTGTGAAGACTCGGCAGGGGGCAGGGAGAAGGTCAGAACTGAAAGATGGCCCCTATGGCTACAGAGGTAAAACAAGTCTTGGCCGCCCTGGCTGCTTTGGCTCAGCGGTTAGAGCATCAGTCCATGGACTAGAGAGTCCTGGGTTCGGTTCCAGCTAAGGGCACGTACCTTAGTTGCAGTTTGTCCCTGGCCCCTGTTGGGGTCATGTGGGTGGCAACCACTCCAATGTGTCTCTCTCACACTGATGTTTCTCTCTCTCTCCACCTCCCTCTCTATCTGAAGATAAATGCAGAAGTGTCCTAAGGTGAGGATAAAAAAAAAAACAAGTCTTGGCCTTACAGTGCAGTGGGGGAGGTGGGCACTAATCAAATCATCACAGAAATAAGTTATACGTCTTGGAAGAAGAGGTCCATGGAGCTATGGGGGGGGGGGGGGCCATTTGGCCTAGTCTGGGGTCAGGAGGACTTTGGTGGCCTTCTGAAATGTTGGGGTTTATTTGTTATAACAGCTGACTGTTACCCTAAATAGTGCAGCACTTGTCACTAACTGATACTTATTGTATCCATGGTCTCAAAGTAGAATATAAATTCTGGGAGATTAGGAACTTAATTGTGTTCACTGTGGCAATCCTAGTACTGAGCAATCAGTACATAAACCCCAATATTTGTTGAAGAACTGAATAAAAAATGGATGCTTTGTATGAGAAAATTCTTTTGTTGTCATTTTCCAAATATAAAATTATGGTATCCTATCTGATTTTTGAAATGTTACCCCCTTCTCCTGCCCTCTGCCCTGGTTCTGTTGGGTACGGCACCAAGCTCAGAAATGACACTAATCACCGAGACACCTGTCACCTCAAACACACTATACCTCAGGAGGCTAGGCAGTACTGTTCCCTGAGGCCCTGGTTGGTCAGTCACACAGTGGGTGTTGTCCCACCCCCATGTCACAATGACCCCCTACAGCCATGTGATCAAAGGGAGACCCACAAAAGAGGTGAAGGCACAGGCTGGAGCCAGGCAATTGATTCTCAGGATAAAGAGAAGACAGTTTAGCAGTAAGATTACAATTTTTTTTTCTTTATTGACTTTAGAGAGAGGAAGGAAGAGGGAGAGAGAGATAGAAACATCGATGAGAGAGAACATCGACTGGCCGCCTCCTGCATGCCCCTCACTGGGGATCGGGCCCACAACCTGGGCATGTGCCCTGACTGGGAATCGAACCAGTGACCTCTTGGTGTATGGGTCAACGTTCAACCACTGAGCCACACCGGCCAGGCAAGATAACAATGTTTTAAATGTGCCATCACGCCCTGGCCGGTGTTGCTCAGTGGTTAGAGCATCGGTCCACGAACCAACGAGTCATGGGTTCGATTCCAGTCAAGGACACATACCTCAGTTGTGGTTCATCCCCAGCCCTGATCGGGTTATGCGGGAGGCAACTAGTTGATATTTCTCTCTCTCTCTTTCCTCCTCTCTCCCTCCCTCCCACTCTATTTTATGATAAAAGGAAAAAATGTCCTCAGGTGAGGGTTAAAAATAAGTTTTAAAAAAATAAAAATAAAAATAAAAGTGCCATCACACCCTCAATTCCACAGCCAGGGATCTGTCGCAGAAATTCTCACGCATGTTCATAAAGGTGTGTGTAGGCAGGTGTTCACTGCGACATTGTTTATGGGAAGAAGATGTGCAAAAACAATGTTCATCTTAAAGAAATGGCCAGTCATTTGTTACATTTATATTGCAGAACACGGCGAGGTGGGTGCATCGATGGGGGAGGAAGTCTGCGATGTATCAACCCTAAGCAAACTACTAAAATGTAGGGCGTCATTTCATGCTTGTGAAAAGTTTTAAATAAACATTCACATATGCCAAGGGAAAAGTCCAGAACATAACACATTGACTTAGCAGTGGAGAGTGGAATTATGGAAGGTTTATCTTTCTATTTTATTCATTTTGCTATTGTTTGAACTTTTTACCTAAGGGCTAAGGCATTGCTGAATGTTGAGTTATTTCCATGATCAGAGAAAAAATAATAATAATAATACCCATTACTGTATTATCTAAATATTTGCTGTGTCTCATGATCCCATTTAGTTGTGAGGTCATAATTTTTTCTTTAATAAGCTTTTTCTTTTGGGGAAAGTTGGTTACAGAGAGTTCTTGTATCTATCTCTCCCCCACTTTTCCCAGCTGTTAAATCAACATTTGACATCACTATGGAACATTTGTCACAGCTGAGAAACCAGTGCTGGGCCACTAGTGTTCACCGTGGGGTGGTGTTTGGGAGGAAGATGAGGAGAGAGGGGAAGGGCCATTCTCACCTCTGTTAAGGGCATGCGCTCTCAAGATGATTTATCATGATTGATGTTGACCTTGGTCACCTGGCTGAGGTCTGTTTTTCTGGTTTCTTTACTGTAGAATTCTCCTTTCCTTCCCCCATTTTATACTGGGAGGAAGTCACGGTGGACAGCCCACACTTAAGGGACAGTAAGTAATGTCCCACCTCCTTGAGGGCACAGTATAAACATACATTATTTGAAATTCTTTTGCACTGGAGATTTGTCTCCCTCATTTGTTTATTTAATCATATATTTATATCAGCATAGACTCATGGAAATGTCATACTTTGGGTTATAATCCAACACGACTTTATTTTATTGCTCAAGTTGTTCCTGTTCTGGCCATTGGGCGCTCGTGCAGTTGACTCCCGTGTTCCTTTGACGCCCCCTCCAATCATGTGAGTTTTTGAGCACTTCCTTATTTTCAGGCCCTGTGAGATGCTCCCGGCTCATCATGTATATTTCCTGTCCCAGACCCAGACCCAGCTATTTCTCCAAGGAGCCCTGTGTCCTTTCTCTGGAGAATGGTATTAGAGACCCAGATCCGAGAGCCAGCTGGTGTGCTTGTTGCTGGGGTGACGCTGCTTCTAGGCCTCCTCAGCTGACAGAGCAAGGAAATATATGTGCTTATATTAACCTGAGTGTATATACATACCTATATGCAACAATCTGTGTCACTGTGAAGATAAACATGGGTTCATCCTGATGTCTTCAATTCTAATCCACCACGTGGGTCATTCTGACCTCCCGCCTGCGTATCTGGAACTTCCTAGCCAACAGCGGGAACCTGGCTCCTGCTATTCATCATCTATGTGCTTAGTTGCCCCAGTTCAGTATACATGTAGTGGCCATAAAATTGTTCATCTTTACCCCTGGTACCTTTCCATTCATGAATTTATCCAACTAATAGTTGATGCCCTTTGTGCTGGGCAGTGTTTTAAGCACAGTAAACAAACCAAGCTCCCGATTCCGGTCAAGATGGTGGGTAGGTAACCACGGTATCGTGTCCTCCCACAACCACATCAAAGTTACAACTAAACTACAGAACAACCATCACTCAAAGCCACCTGAAATCAAGCTGAATGGAAATCCTACAACTACGGAATTAAACAGATTGACAATCCCCAGAAGAGGGGGTGGTGGGGGAGAGATAAACCACAGAACTTACATGCATGTATGCATGAACAATGGACATGGACAGCAAAGCTGGGGACAGGGCGGGGAGGGCGGGGGAAAGGGAATCAGTGGGGCAAAAAAGAGAAATATCTGTAACAAAAATTAATTAATTAATTAATTAATTAATTAAAATAAAGAAAAGGAAAAAGAAGCAGCCTCATGGAGACTGGTAAAAGGGGCAGAGGCGGAGGGGCTGGTCCCACACCCACGTGTGGGCGATAAAAATCAGGATTGTCCTGGCCGGTTTGGCTCAGCAGTAAGAGCGTCGGCCTGCGGTCTAGAGAGACCCGGGTTCGGTCCCCACTAAGGGCACGTACCTTGGTTGTGGTTTGTCCCCGGCCCTGGTTGGGTCATGTGGGTGGCAACCACCCGATGTGTCACTTTCACGTCTATGTTTCTCTCTCTCTCTTCCCCCTCCCACTCTATCTGAACAAAATATCAAAAAATGTCCTCGGGTGAGGATAAAAAAAAAAATCAAGAGGATACCTCGGCTGGGAAGGTCCTCCCTGAGGACTGAGGGGTCCCCGTCCCACACCAGGTGCCCCGCTCAGGGTTCCAGTGCCAGGAAGAGAATCCCCATAACTTCTGGCTGGAAACACCAGCGGGAACTGAGGCTCAGGGCGGCTGAGGCAGCTGGAGCCCCAGGCGGCTCCTCTTAAAGGGCCCGCACACGGACTTACTCAGACTTGCTCCCTCTAAGCTTGGAGGGGAGGCAGCTTGAGGGGCGCCAGAGACATACAGGGAAGAACTGAGCTGTTTGGCACTGGAGCAAGGGCTGGAGAGGGGGCTTTCTCCTGGACAGACCTTGCTATCAGAGGCCTTTGTTCCTTTGGTGAGCCCTTCCCTGGGGTGGCAGACAGCCGCCATATCTGGGACTCCAGCAACCTGGCTCACACTGGTAGCCCCGCCCTGGTGATTCCCTGAGGCCCCGCCCCACCCAACTTTCAGGCCCACCCAAGATTGGCCTGTCTTGGATCCTGCTTCAGGTTTTCCTAAATTCTTTCTAATAAGCAGCATCTGGTCTCAGATAGGCCCATACCTCTCATTAAGTAATACATAGAAACAAACATAAGGAGGCAACCAAAATGAGGAGACAAAGAAACAGGTCCCAAATGAAAGAACAGAACAAAACCCCAGGAAAAGAACTAAGTAAAATGGAGATAAGCAACCTAACAGATGTTGAGTTCAAAACACTACTTATAAGTATGCTCAATGAACTTAGTGAGAACCTCAGAGAACTTAGTGAGGGCCTCAAGAGCTTAAAAAAAGGACCAGTCAGAAATGAAGGATGCACAGTCAGAAATGAAGGAGGCATTAACTGAAATAAAGAATAATTTACACAGATTCAGTAGTAGACTAGGTAAAGCCAAGAAGCAAACCGTCAATTTGGAATACAAGGAAGCAAAAAACACCCAATCAGAACAGCAAAAAGAAAAATATGCAAAAAAATGAGGATAGTGTAAGGAGCCTCTGGGACAACTTCAAGCGTGCCAACATTCACATTTTGGGGGTGCCAGAAGGAGAAGAGAGAGAACAAGAAATCGAAAACCGCCCTGGCTGGTTTGGTTCAGCGGTTAGAGCGTCGACCTGCGGTCCTGAGAGACCCGGGTTCGGTTCCCGCTAAGGGAGCGTACCTCGGTTGCAGTTTGTCCCCGGCCCTGGTCGGTTGTGCGGGTGGCAGCCACTCGATGTGTTCCTTTCACATTGATGTTTCTCTCTCTCTCTCTGTTCCTCTCTCTCCCTCCCACTCTACCTGAACAAAAAATGGAAAAATGTCCTCGGGTGAGGATAAAAAAAAAAAAAAGAAAAAGAAATTGAAAACCTATTTGAAACAATAATGGCAGAAAACTTCCCTAACTTGGTGAAGGAAACAGACATACAAGTCCAGGAAGCACAGAGTCCCAAACAAGATGAACCCTAAGAGACCCACACCAAGATACATCATCAAAATGCAAAAGGTTCAAGACAAAGAGAGAGTCTTAAAAGCAGCAAGAGAAAAGCAGTTAGTTACCTACAAGGGAGTTCCCATAAGACTGTCAGCTGATTTCTCAAAAGAAACTTTTCAGGCCAGAAGGGAGTGGCAAGAGACATTCAAAGTGATGAAAAACAACGACCTACAACCCAGCTTACTCTAAAAGCTGTCATTTAGGATTGATGGACATATAAAGAGTTTCCCTGACAAGGAAAAGCTAAAGGAGTTCATCACCACCAAACCAGTATTATATGAAATGTTGAAGGGTCTTCTTGAAGAAAAAGATAAAAAATATGAAAAGACAAAATGGCAATGAATACATATCTATCGACAATGGAATCTACAAACAAAATGAACAGGCAGAACAGAAACATTCTCATAGATATAGAGAACATTTTGTTGGTTGCCAGATGGGAGGGGGTTGGGGGAATGGGTGAAAAAGGTGAAGGGATTAAGAAGTACAAATTGGTTGCTAGACTGACAAACCTCAAAGGGAAAGGGGTTGGGGGGTGGGAAGAAATAAACCAAAGAACTTATATGCATAACCAATGGACACAGACAATAGTGTGGGAAAAGGCGGGAGGGGGGCGGGAGTGGGGAGGAGGGGGTCAATGGGGGAAAATGAGGAACATCTGTAATACATTCAACAATAAAGATAAGTTTTTTAAAAAAAAAGCTCCCTGCCCTCATGCAGTTTATATTCAGAGCAGGAGATAGAGCAATAAGTATGATAAATAAGTAATTTTTATATATGTCGAAAGGAAAACAGAAAAAGTAGAGCAAGGTGAGGATGGCTGGGCTTGCTGGAGGTGGTTGGAACCAGTGACAATTCAGGTCATCGGGGCAGGCTTGTTGATAAGGTGACATTTGAGCAAATCCTGAAGGCAATGAAGGGGTCAGTCATGTGGATATCTGGGAAGAGTATCACAGGCAGAGGGAACAGACAGTGCAAAGGCCCTGGGGTAGGGATGTATGTGTTTTGTTCAAGGAATAATAAGGAGGTAGTGTGGCTGGAGTAAAGAGAGGTGAGGGGTCAGTAGGAGACAAGATCATAGAGGTGGGAGCACCAAATTATGGGCTTCTTTGTCCATCACTCTAAGGAATGAGATGGGACCACAGAAGTGACATTCTCTGCTGCTGTGTCTAGAAGGATGTAGAGGAAGGGTGGAAGCGGGGAACCCAGTTAGAAAACTGTGGCCGTTAGAGGTATCCCTGCTGAGAATGCGCCCATGCATTAGCAACATGGTGGACCCTGGCCACCTTCAGAACAGTCTGTGTGAAATGAGGGAGCAAGGAGTGGGTTTGGGGGAGAGGGAGAGGAGAGGAACTGGAGAAAGCCAGCCTGACCGGTTTTTCAGGGACTTCCACTACGAAGGGAAACAGGAGAACAGGAATGTAGCCGGCAGAAGTGGGGCCGCAAAGAGGTTGGGTTGGGTTTAGTTTTGAGATGGGAAAATAGAGCGTGATTATTACCTGGTGGGAACAATCATACTCATTCTTTCGAGAAGGAAAAATGATGAGACTGAGCAGATAGTTATTGGAGCCCTGTCCTGGAGCAGGCGAGAGGGGACGGGATGCAGCTGGACACTGGCTTGGGACTGGCTTTAGAGAGGAGCAGGGTGGTCATCCGGGTACCTGGCAGGAAGGAGGGGGTGTGGGAGCAGGCGCTGCAGGGCAGGCGAACATGGGCTGGCACAACAGACGTTACGCTGAGGGTTTCCCCTCTCCCAGTGAAGGACAGAGATCAGGTCTGTGATGCCCACTGCCAGGCTTCTCTCCAGCTTTTTCACTCATTGGTTGATTGCAGCTCTGTGCAATCAGGAAGGAGTAGATTCATTTTATAGAAGAGGAATGAGGCTCAAAGGTTTAGGGAGTTGTCCAGGGTCTCATGGAGTTAAAATTCAAACTTAGACTGGGTCCAGCCTCTGACCTTGGTTCCAACCCCAGCCATCCCTCCACCCCCCAGGACGGAGGTGTCAGCCTCGACCCAGGTCCTGCTGCAGAGCACGGGGCGTCCGCTTAGAACCATGGCCTGAAACGGGGAGCTCAGCCATGTTTTCAAATGTGTGTATCCTCCCAAGGCAATTTCTTGTTACTCAGTAAATAGGGCATCCTTATCCAAAAGAACTGATACCACTAAGAAGGAGATGGAGTAAACAGCAGTGGTCCCCGCGTATCAGCCCCTCCTCCTGGAGAGCCAGTTGAATAGTTTGGTGGATCCTTCCAGGACTTTGCTGGCGTACACACACACACACACACACACACACAGAGTTGTTTGTCTTTAAAAAGAATAAAGAGGCCTGGACGGTGTGGCTCACTGGTTGAGCATCAACCCATGCACCCAGAGGTCACCAGTTTGATTCCCAGTCAGGGCACATGCCCAGGTTGTGGGCCTGATCCCCAGTGGGAGGCATGCAGGAGGCGGCCAATCTATGTTTCTGTCTCTTTGTCCCTTCCTCTCTCTCTAAACTCAATAAAGAAAAAGAAAAAGAAAAAAAAGAATAAATAGTAGGTCCCACACATTTCTGCAACTTACTTTTGTTCACTTAACCACGTATTAGCAGCATCATTGGGCTGAGCGGCTTCACTTGCATAAGTCTACCCCCTCGATCAAGGCCATCCAATAGGAATAGAACGTAAGGCACAAATACGGGGTATATTTATTTTAACTTTTCTGGTAGCCACCTTAGAAAGTAAAAAGAAACAAGTGAAATTCATTTTAATGTTTTATGTAACCCAGCATAGCCAAAATATTACCATTTTGACATGCCCTTAAAATGGAAATGACGAGATGCTATGCATTCTTCTGTTCGTACCAAGTCTTGGAAACCCAGGTAGCTCTCACCCTTACAGCACCTCCCATTTCAGACAAGCCACATTTTAGGTGTTCAGAAGCCACGTGGGGTTTGTGGCTCCCGTGCTGAAAGTGCAGCCCACAGCGAAGAACTATGAACTCTCACAGATGGCGCACAGCGTCCGCACGTGACCAATCTGCCACAGCCCCACTGGTGACAGCCCAGCAGCGTCCATCGGCCTGGCCAGGAACGCAGGCTGGTCTGCTGGGATACTGCAGGCAGTCAGAAAGAGTGCGTTCGAGGACAGCTTCGAAAATTCTCCCGTGGAGGGTGGTCTCTGTGTGTTGCTGAGAGCTGCTTTCTATTTTAAAAAACTTAAAAACATTCATTAAATAATCCTGAGGAGGGAGGGCGGGGGAGGGATGAGATAAACCAAAGAATTTATATGCATGTATGCGGACCCAATGGACACAGACAACAATGCTTGGGTGGGGGTGGGGAGGCGGGACAGGGAGGAGGGTGTCTTGCGGGGCAGAAATCTGTAACAAAAATTAACTAAAAATTTTTTAAAAGAAAACATTTTTTTTTTTTTTTATCCTCACCGGAGGACATTTTTCCATTTTTTGTTCAGGTAGAGTTGGGGGGAGAGAGAGGAACAGAGAGAGAGAGAAACATCGATGTGAAAGGGACACATCAAGTGGCTGCCACCCGCACAACCGACCAGGGCCGGGGACAAACTGCAACCGAGGTACATGCCCTTAGCGGGAACCGAACCCGGGTCTCTCAGGACCGCAGGCCGACACTCCAACCGCTGAGCCAAACCGGCCAGGGCAAGAAAACATTTTTAAAAAGAGAAAAAGTAAACATTCATTTGGGGGTTAATTTATTTATTTAAATGTATAGACTATTTTTTAGAGCAGTTTTAGGTTTTCAGATAATTAAGCAAAAAATAGAGTTCTCCTATCCCCTCTCCCTCCCTCCACCTCAGTTCCCCCTATTATTAACATTTGGCCTTAGTATGGTACATTTGTTTTAATTAATGAACCGATATTGATACATTATTATTAGCTAGAGCCTGTGGTTTACATTGGAGTTCATGCTGTTGCATAGGTCTGAGCGTTTTGAAAGACGCAGAACCAAGTGCGTCCCCGTTACAGAACCACGCAGACTGGTTTCACCACTAGTCCCCGGTGCTTTGCCTGTCCTTCCCCCCCCCCCCCCCCCCCCCCCCCCCCGGCAACCACTGCCGACCTCTTTACTGTCCTCACAGTTTGTCTGTTCTCGAATATCACATTCATTATTTTTTCAGGAATGAATAGCCCCAACTTTGCAAGTGTGTTCACCAAATTTTCACAGTAGATGTAAGGTTAAAATGAAGGACCCGCACTTTTAACTTTACCTGTGTCTCTATGAATCATTTTTGAAGAGCATATATATATATATATCTCCAATAAAATTATTTATTGATTGATTGATTTTTTTAAAAATCCTTACCCGAGGACATTTTTGCATTTATCTTCAGATAGAGCAGGAGGAAGAAAGGGAGGAAGAGAGAAAAACATCAATGTGAGAGAGACACATTAATTGGTTGCCGCCCGGACTACCCCAAGCAGGGCTGGGGGAAAACTGCAACCGAGGTACGTGCCCTTAGCGGGAATCTAACCCAGGACTTTCTGGTCTGCTGGCCAATGCTCTAACTGCTGAGCCAAACTGGCCAGGGCTTATTCTTTTTTTTAGAGAGAGAGGAAGAGAGAGGAAGAAAGAGATAGAAACATCGATGAGAGAGAACATCGATTGGCTGCCTCCTGCATGCCCTCCACTGGGGATTGGGCTCACAATCTGTCAGGGGCCCAGACCGGGAATCGAACCGGCGACCTCTTGGTGCAGGGGTAAAAGCTCAACCACTGAGCTGCACTGGCCGGGCTGCATTAAAATTATTTTAATGATGCTTCTCAGGCATCAGTGTACCTATCCCCCATCTCTGGGGATTAAAAACATAAATCTCCCCTTTTACTCCGCTTCCACATCTCATTCCCTTTCCTCTCTCCCTGAATATTGGTGTTTATCGTTATATCCATACGTTAGTGTCCCCAGTCAGAACACTCCTGGGTCCTGAAACCTTTGTCCCACATCATACTGTATGTATCACGTAATTTGCTTTGTTTGCCGGGTGTTGTGTGTACGAGACTCACCCCTGTGGTCACACGTGGGGGAGGGTGAGTGGGGGCTGAGCCTCCGTTTGCACAGCTGATACCGCCTTCTAGTTGATGTCTTCATCTCCTTTCCACGGACAGGTAGGCTGTTTCCCGTCCTCCGCCACAGTGCCGCAGTGACCGGGTTTGTGCCCGTGTCAAGGCTTACCATGAACACATTCAGCAGGCTGGTAGTTTTCAAATTTCAGCACGCAGCAGAACCACCTGAAGGGCTTGTGCGAACACCATTGCTGGCACCCAACCCAGAGGTGTGGTTTTGTTTTTCTCCAGTTTGTCTGGCCAGGAGCCTGAGAATCTGCGTTTCTAATAAGTGTCTGGTGATCTGATGCTGGGGGTCCGAGGACCCCATTCCGAGAGCCCCCCATGGGGCTGCTGGATAAGCCATTCTGAACTCGACTCAAGGTGCTAACTAGCTCTGCAGGGTGTTCGCAAGGTATCCTACCCTCCCCTCCCCCTCCCTTCTCATTCTCCACGTCCTCGACAGCTCTAGGCATTGTCACATTTTATCTTTTTTTAAAATAGTATAGTATAGTATGACAAACACGAAACCAAATTATTTGTTTCTATATAGCTACCGTAATGCCAAAGGAGGGAGATGAGACTGGAGGGTAAGAGAATAAATGTGCTGTTTCATTTGATTCATTTTGCTATTTTGCAACGAAAATATCCTCATGTATCATTCATGTGTTTCAGGTTTTTTTGGAATGAGAACTTTTAGAATGATAAAGGCTGCAGGAGACAGCATCTCTAATTTTCCTGGCTATCATATTAAAGCAAAGCCAGAGTCCTACTATTCTTACCCAAAGTCCAGCAATTATTTTTAAATAAATGCTCCTCAATTTGTTATATGCCATTGGTCTAGTCCAAAGTCCTGAAATAATTGTAGTGTTGCAATAAGTATTTTGCCCAGTTTTATAGTTGGGGAGTGGATAGGATTTGCCAGTCTTTTCGTCCACCATCGCGGGAACTCAGTCATTTAATTTTTGCTTGAGTTGAGTTTTTTCCTGAGCCAATGTTTTCATTTTTACGGACTCCGTAGCGTCTTCCCAGGGTTGTCATAGCAAGGTATGGCAAACCGGGGGACTTAAGACGTCAGAAAGGTATTTTCTCGCTGTTATAGAAGCCGGAAGACTGAATAAGGTGTGGGCTATGCCTCGCTCCCTCCGAAGGCTCCAGGGGACGGTCTGTCCCTGCCTTTCTCTTGGCTTCTGGTGGCGGGTGGCCGTCATGGGCGCCGTGGCTTGTAGAGGTAGCACTGGCCTCTGCCCCCGGTCACGTGGGGTTCCCTGTGTCTCCACTTCGTCTTCCCTGTGTGTGTCTGGTTCTAATCTGGGGAGTGATTTCCATGTCTCTTCTACCCTTTATTTATTATTATTATTATTATTTTTAACTAAACTTACGTTGGAATCATTTTAGGTGTACAGAAAAGTTGCAAGGTTAGTACAGAGAGTTCTCATCTACTCCTCACCCAGTTTCCTCTTTTTAGTTTGAAAACTAAAAACACAACATGAGTACCTTACCACAGGGGAGGGCAAAGTAGGTCTGCAGCTGTTCATATGGAGAAAAACATGCAGGTTAAGATTGTTCCAATGGCTTTATCAACTCTGTTTCACAAACTCACGACGGTAAACCTATTTTTGCCCACCCCTGTGTTATGATACTACAGACTTCATTCGGGTTTCCAGTGTTTCCACTAATGTCTTTTTTCTGTTCTAGGATTCAAACTAGAATCCCACATTGCATTTAGTGTACTCCTTCTAAAATGAATAGAATAGCCCTGGCGGTTTGGCTCAGCGGTTAAAGCTTTGGCCCGCGAGCCAGAGAGTCCCGGGTTCGGTTTCCGCTAAGGGCCCGCACCTCGGTTGCAGTTTGTCCCCAGCCCCTGTTGGGGTCGTGTGGGTGGCAGCCAGTCGATGTGTCTCTCCCACGTCGATGTTTCTCTCTCTCTCTTCTTCCCTCTCCCCCTCCTGCTCTATCTGAAGATAAATGCAAAAATGTCCTCGGTGATGATAAAAAAAAAAGTAAAATTAATAGAATAAGCAGACCTCAGGGAAACCCCCACGTGCAGAGGTGGTCGGTGAGAAGGGAGGAGGGACAGTGTCTGGGCTCCACTTGCAGGGTCTCTCTTTCCACGGGGCAGCTCCGCCCACGGTTGCCTAGGTGAGCAAGGGCATGTCAACCCTGCAGGTCCTGGGGAGGAGACGGTAGGGAGGGAGACTTGGGGTTCCTTGTGTGGAGGAGACGAGTGGAGAGAAGAGGCTCTGAGGAGCTGGACTCAGCGCCCAGGTCTTTCACTCATATAGTCAAGTTATAAGGGAGAGAAGGAAAGGACTACCTAGTTTAAGTGGGGGGCATCTGATACATGACATTTAGCTGAAACCCCACATGGTGGGTAGGAGCTGGTTGGGAGGAGCATGGGGAAAGGCATTCTGGGAGAGAGTGTAGGGAGTCACAGAACAGTGAGAGTCCCGTCCTCCTCCCTTGCACACACCCATCTTCTCCCCCTTCACCTGCGTGCTGCAGAAACCTGGGGTCCTCAGGGCCTCCTGGCTCGTCTTCAAACACAGCAAGGCGCTCCAGCCTCAGGGCCTTGGCACTGGCTGTTCCCTCTGTCTGGAACACTGGCCCCATAGTTTTGCCTGGCTGACTTTCTTGTCATGCAAGGCTTTGTTTGGCTCTTCAGAGAGGTCCTCCCTGGCCTCTCTGTCTGATGTTCCTCTTCCTTCTAATGTTTATCACATTCCTGTTCCATTCGTCATCGCCTTGATCATGATCTGAAGTCCTCTTCATGTGTTAACTACCCCTAGACCTCGTCTGTCTTGTTCCCTGCCACATCCCAGAGCCCAGTGCGTGGAGCAAAGGTGCATTCTGAATGCTTATTGGATGAATGTTCCATGTCCCCTCTCTTGTTTGCCATGGTTAGAAGCAACTGATCCCATCAAAGATTCTCCTCCTTAACTTTCTGGTGTATGTGTGTGTGTGTGTGTGTGGGGGGGGGGGCAGGGTGGTCATAGATAACTTCTTGAGGATTGAAAGGAAACCATGGCCCTTGCCCCCAGCACTGAGTATTTTGCATACACATGCAAAGTGGTCTCAGTTTTTCTGCCACCCAGCCCTGCAGTTCTGGGTGGGGACAGCTGCTCTACAAATAATTCTGGGAAAATCTGGCAACAAACATGCGCCATGTGTTCATATAGGCTAGGCATACGAGGTGTGGGGCAGGCGCTGTGCTACAGACACAAGTTCCTCAAATGCACTAACTGTGAAAGAACCCAGCGCTCCCCTCCAAGGGGTGTGGCATTGGGGTCACACAAAGGCTCTGGGCTTGTGGAGAGGTCAGGGGAAAGGCTGCAGTTCCCTGTAAGTAGAGGGTTTCATGGAGGTACGGACCTTTAAGAGGGGTTTAGAGGGGTGAATAGGAGTTCACAAAGCTAGTGAGGGAGGAAAGGACATTGATTTTGGTGCTAAATGTATTATTCAAAAAAACCTCACGCCAGCCCTGGCTGGGTAGCTCAGCTGCTTGGAGCATCATCCCGATGGGCCAGGGTTTTGGGTTCCAGTCCAGTTGAAGCACATGTAGGGTTAACCAGTGAATGCATGAATGAGCAGGGCAGCGGTTCGATGTTTCTCTCTGTCTCTCTGTCTCTGTCTCTGTCTCTCCCTCCCTTCCTCCCTCCTTCCCAGCTTTTCTCTCTCTCTCTAAAAATCAATAAACAGACTGGGGGTTCTGTTTTCTCCTTTGTCAGACTTCCCAAATCTGATTGCTGAGGAACTCCAGCAGCCCCACAGAGCAGATGCTCTGGGGCCAAATAATTTCAAAAAGCACAATTAGAAAAGCCTCTGAAAAAGGTATTTTTACACTAAAAATAGGTGTTTCATGTGGCTCACAGGTCGTTTTGTAGGTTTGCTGTGATGTGGAGTGGGGACTCTGAGGTCTTAAAACAGCTCTGTGCAGCCAGAGAGGAAAACTATTTGGCAGTTTCTTATAAACACACACCTACCCTGTGACCCAGCAGTCTCACTTCTAGGTATTTACCCAAGAGGAAAGAAAGCGTATTTCTACAGACTTGAACACGAATGTTTGCAGCAACTTTGTCCCTGGTAGCCCCAAGCTAGAAACACCCACAGGAGATTGGATAAACAGACTGAGGTGTAGCCTTGCAATAGAGCACGGCTCAGCAATAAAATGGAGCGAACTGTCACTACACACAACGTTGCATGTGACCCTCACGCACGCCATGTTAGAAACTAGACAAGAAAGGGTCACGCTGTGTGGCTGTTGTTTTGTATGCATTTATGATCAGGCAAATCCATGATCTTTACAGAAGACAAAGCAGTGGTTACCTCTATTGGGGGCAGGGGGAGGGGGCAAAGGAACCTCTGGGAGGCTGGAAATGCCCTTGATCTTTCTTCAAGTGCTGGATAGGTATGTTTAAAAAAAGAAAAGCATCAAGCTCAGCTGGTGTGGCTCAGTGGTTGAGCGTGACCCATGCACCAAAGAATTGCTGGTTCAGTTCCCGGTCAGGGCACATGCCCAATGTGGGCCAAATCCCCAGTGGGGGGCATGCAGGAGGCGGCCAATCGATGTTCTCTCTCATTGATGTTTCTCTCTCTCTCTCCCCCCCCTTCCTCTCTCTCTAAAATCAATAAAGAAAAAATAATAATAAAACAAGCATCAACCTGGACCTATAAGATTGCTAGAGCTCATACACTTTATTATGTAAATATTATTCCTCAAAAAAATGAAAAGCAGCCCTGGGGTCCCAGATAACACACGCAGCTGGCCCCGAGTACGATAAGGCACTTGTTTGATGGGAAACAGAAACTCAGCCAGTCGGGGTTAGCTTTCACTTCCCTGCCTGGGCTGTGGTTGGGCTGTGAAGCGGCCTCCCACCTGGCAGAGAAGGCTGCACGTGAGGCACCCCGCTCCCTGCAGGTGCCCCCCAGAAGGGCTGCATGCAGAGCCCGAGTGCCACACGGTGGGCCCCGTTCCTGACGTTCCTCCTCAGCTGCAGCCTCAGTTTCCCCATCGGCAAAAGGGAACAAAGCCCTGTCTTCCAGCTTCACAGTGGAGGCCCTTACAGCATGTGTTTCCGCTCTGGGTTTGGATGGGGGGGGGGGGGGGTGTCAAAAAAACAACACAGGCAACGTGAACGGGGTTATGAGCCCCTGCTTTTCAAATTAAGATAAAAAATAAAACTAACAGGAGGAGAGTCAAACTCTGTCCAGATCTGTTCCTCTGAGAAAAGTGTGAAATTTGTATTACACCAAATTGTTAATGTGGTTTTTCCCAGGAGTTTGGATCTTTAAAAAAAAAAGGGAGAAAAGTTGGCACTTGAGCACACCTACCTTTGTCCTGGGAGACGTGGTTCAGCCCCCAGGGGGAGTCGTTTTGTGGTTTTAAAAATAAAAGTTAATAAAGTGAGAGAAAAAGTGCTTTGAGAGCTATTTATAGTCCCCAGACCCTGCGGTGAGAACCGCGGAGCATCTGTTACAACGCAGGCGTCTACCTGTCGAGGAACCGCCAGTCCCACGCTCGGATGAGGGCAGCTGTGCTGAGGTCTCTCTGTCCGTCGGTTTCTCTTTCTGCCAAATGGGAATAATGACCCTCAGGGCCACTGGGAGGATGAAGGGTCGTTTACCTGCGAAGCCTGAGAGCAGCTCCTGGACAGGGAGCGCGGCTTGCTGACCCGAGCCGTGGCCCCCCAGGATGCTGGCCGCGTGCCCAGTGGGGCAGGGAGCGTGGGCTTGGCCAGCACTGCTTCCCAAACGGGGCCTCCGCTCCCTTGCTGGTCTGGATTTTGAAACCCTTTGCTCGGGCTGACCGAGCCCTCTTGCTCCTCAGCTTCTGTCCCTCTCCTGCGCGGAGGGCCATTGCAGGCTGCCACCGGCCTTGCCGAGCCGGAGGCGGAGGCTGTGCGCGGCCATGGCGCGCTCCGAGGCTCTGGTGGAGACCTACTGTGCGCCCGCGCGGCTCCCTTACCCTCCCACTCCGCGTTGCATTTAACTCCCTGGTCGTCTCAGACAGATGAGGAAACTGAAGCCAGAGAAACCACAGGACTTGTCCAAGTTTACACAATGGCTGGTTGATTCAAAACCAGGCATATTAAGCAACTGGTCCCCAGCAGTGTTTGATCTCCTTCCTCATATCAACGTAAAACATCAGCAAGAATCCTCACGTGTACGACCTTGTTGATAAATTGTATACATCACATTTGTTCCCTAGGGCTGCGGTGACAAATCTCCGCACGCTGGGTGGCTTAAAACAACAGAAGTTTATTCTCTCCCAGCTCTGGAGGCCAAAAGTCTGAGACCAAGGTGTCAGCAGGGCTGGTCCTCCTGGAGGCTCTCGGGGAGGATCCATTCCCTGCCTCTCTCCCAGTTTCGGGGGGCTGCCAGCACCCCGTGGTGTTCTTTGAGTGGCAGACACCTCATTCCGGCCTCTGCCTCCATCTCTTACAAAGACACTTGTCATTGGAGTTGGGGCTCACCTACACGATACTTGATGATCTCACCTTGAGATCCTTAACTTAATTACATCTACAAAGACCATATTTCCACATAAGGTCACCTTCACAGGTTTCAGGGGTTAGGACATGGATGTATCTTTTTAGGAACACACGAGATGCAGGTAAATGCTGGAAGTAATCAGAGGAAGCCGTTTGAAAAATGACAATTGGGATATAAATAATAGTAATACCAGCATATGGCCCAGCACCAGGCACAGGGCGCTCAAAACATGTATGCATGTGTTTACATAGAGAAAATGTTCAGATGCCCCAGCTTTGCCCGGCTTAGAAGTCTTAGCAAATGCTAGTGGGTTTGGCTACAACTGGGGCCCCTGCTCTCGGGACTTTATTAAAAACACCTTTCGCCCTGACCGGTTTGGCTCAGCGGTTAGATCGTCGGCCTGCGGTCCAGAGAGACCCGGGTTCGGTTCCCGCTAAGGGCACGTACCTCGGTTGCAGTTTGTCCCCGGCCCTGGTCGGTCGTGCGGGTGGCAGCCACTCGATGTGTCCCTTTCACGTCGATGTTTCTCTCTCTCTCTCTGTTCCTCTCTCTGCCTCCCACTCTACCTGAACAAAAAATGGAAAAATGTCCTCGGGTGAGGATAAAAAAAAATAAAAAATAAAAAAAGAAACACCTTTCATCTCATTTTTCTGTTTGGCAAACAACCACTGTTCCTGTGGCTGCTTCAAGTTGGTGCAAGTCCCAGGTGTGATCCTTTCCCCGCATGGGGCCCT
The DNA here is from genome assembly GCF_014108415.1 of Molossus molossus. NCBI lineage: Eukaryota > Metazoa > Chordata > Mammalia > Chiroptera > Molossidae > Molossus > Molossus molossus. The sequence continues at coordinate 111,503,343 of NW_023425366.1, read as the reverse complement.
TTGTTCCCGGCCTCGGGTCTTTACTCCTGCCTGCCTTGGCTGGACACCGCCCCTGGGCTGTTGAGATGTGTTCTGTAAAAGTGCTCACTCTCCTTGGGTGAGGATTAAAAAACAAAAACTGTAAAGGACGCTTACTAACTCAGTTCCTTGTCAGAGGCCCTTCACCCTCCTGAACACGGTTAGATCCTAGAATCAAAAGTCATTCGCCTCTGGGAAAAGCGTGCAGCCTTGCATTGTGGATCACTTCGGGATTCCTTGGAATCCTCCTGGCTCCTGCCCTGCCCTGTGGAATGACTGCACCTGGGCGGTCAAAGTCCTCTCTGGGGTCCGGGGAACGGAGTGCAGAGTCTGTGTGGGGAGCGATGATGATGAGAATAACAACAATAGCTAACATCGATCCCAGGACTTGAGGCTTAGAGAGGGAAAGTACCTGGCCCAAGGTCACACAGCTTGTGAGTGCCTCGCTGGTTCTCCAGCCCAGTCTGATTCCAGAACTCAGCGTCAGAACCTCTGCCCTGCCCCTTCCCCATTTGTGTGTGTGTGTGTGTGTGTGTGTGTGTGTAATAGTGAAACAAACCGTGCGCTTGCAGACTCATGTCCATAGCAACTTCTTCATCATAGCCAAAAGGAGGAAACAGCCAGTGTCCATCAACAGATGGATGGATACACAAAATGTAGTGCACTTGTCCGAGGTTTCGCTTCCCGTGGTTTCAGCTACCTGCAGTTAACACATCATCAGAACAAGAAGGGTGAGTACAGCACAGTTCGATATTTTGAAAGAGACCATATTCACGTAACTTTTGTTACAGTATATTGTGAAAGTGTTTATTTTGTTACTAGCTATCGTTGTTGATTTCTTACTGTGCCTAATTTATAAATTAAACGTAAAAAAAAAAATTTCTCACCCAAGGACATGCTTTTATTGGTTTCAGGCATCCACTAGAGGTCTTGGAATGTATTCCCTAGGGATATGAGGTGGGGGACAACTGTATATCTATACAATGGAATATTACTCAGCCTTGAAAAGGAAGGAAATTCTGATACATGCTATAAAATGGATGAAACTTGAGGACATTATGCTAAGTGAAATAAGCCAGTCACAAAAGGCCAAATACCATGTGATTCAATTTCTAGGAAGTACATAGAATAGCCAAATTCATACAGACAGGTGGGTGCCAGGGGCTGGGGGAGAGGGAAATGGGAAGTTAATGGGTACAGATGTTCAGTTTTACAAGATGGACAGAGTTCTGGAGACTGGATTTACCACAACATGAATATACTTGGTCCTGACCTGTACACTTAAAAATGGTTAAGATGATAAAATTTATGTTACGTGTATTTTACTACAATTAAAAATAAAAGAAATTATTGTCTTATTGTGTGTAAGTAATAGAGTGTACAAATCTCTGATGGAATTTTATGTGTGGACACTCGTGGTGACCACCCAGACTGAGAGAGAGAAAGTGCAGCCTCAACACCTCTCCCCGCACAGGTCTTGTTGATCACACTGTCACCCGAGTCCTACCCCTGTTCTCAGATGTCATAAGTGAAGTCATGCCGCATGTCCTCTTCTGCGTCTGGCTTCTTTATCTGGACACCATGTCTGCCACATCCATTCGTTCTCATCACTGTGGTACTCCATTGGATGGACAGAGCGCAGCTTATACGCTCTGTTACTGATGCGGTCCATGTTCCTAGTTCGGATTGTTAGGAATGGTGCTGATCTGAGATTATTTTATTTTATTTTTGTTACAGATGTTTCTCCTTTTTTACCCCATGACACACTCCTCCCCATCCCACCCCGCCCCATCCCCAGCTTTGTTGTCCATGTCCATTGGTTATGCGTACATGCATATAAGGTCTGTGGTTTATCTCTTCCATCCCCCCAAAACCCCCTCTTCTGAGGGTTGTCGTCTGTACGCTACTTCCATGTTTCTGGGTCTACCCTATTCCTCAGACTGTTATGTTCGTTATATTCCACAAATAAGTGAGATTATTGTCTTTTTCTGCTTGGCTTGTTTCACTTAAGATAATACTTTCTAGGTCCCTCCATGTTGTCTCAAAGGATAAGAGATCTTTCTTTCTTACAGCTGCGTAGTACTCCATTGTGTATATGTACCACAGCTTTCTTTTTTTTTTTTTTTATCCTCACCTGAGGACACTTTTTCATTCTTTGTTCAGGTAGAGCAGGAGGGAGAGAGAGAGAGAGAGAAACATCGATGTGAAAGGGACACATCGAGTGGCTGCCACCCGCACGACCAACCAGGGCCGGGGACAAACTGCAACCGAGGTACGTGCCCTTAGCAGGAACCGAACCCGGGTCTCTCTGGACCGCAGGCCGACGCTCTAACCGCTGAGCCAAACCGGCCAGGGCTACCATAGCTTTCTTATCCATTCGTCTACTGATGGACACTTGGGCTGTTTCCAGATCTTAGCTATTGTAAATAGTGCTGCTATGAACATGGGGGTACATATATTCTTCCTGATTGGTGTTTCAGGCTTCTTAGGGTATATTCCTAGAAGTAGGATCACTGGGTCAAATGGCAATTCAATTTTTAATTTTTTGAGGTAACACCATATTGTTTTCCATAGTGGCTGCACCAGTCTGTGATCTGAGCATTCTTATACCCATCTTTTGGCGACCATACAACTGAATTTCTTTTGGGCAAACACTCGGAAAGGGGATTTCAGGATTGTAGGCCGTGTGCACCGGCAGCCTCAGTGAACACTGCCAAGCAGACTTCTGCAGCGTACCACCTCCCACTCAGCATCGGCTCACGGGAGGCCCGGGTGCCCCACACCCGCTCTCGTCTTCTTCCTTATGCTCCTCTGCTGGTGTGCTGCATGACACCTTTTGTGGAGAACCGTGGTCTGAGGCCTTGAGGACCAGCTCTTATCCAGTAAAGGATCCTATGGTGTGTGGAGAGTCACCACTCATCGGCCTGTTCTGAGAATGTTCTAGATGGCATATAGCAGTGATTCTTACAGTGTGGTCCCTGGCCCGTAGCATATACCACCTGGATCTTGTTAGCAATGCAGCGTCTGAGGTCTCACCTCACAGCCACAGGGTCAGGAACTCGGGGTGGGCCCCCCAGGGGATGTGGGAGCCCCTGCCCATAGCTTAACGTTCACATGGGCTTTGCCCCTCACTAGCTGTGTCTCCGAGACATGGCTCTGACCTCTCTGGCCTCAGGCCCTTGTCGGCGGCGTGGGCACAATAACCATACCCCTCGTAGTATGCTTTCAAGGATTCAGTGAACGAATGTCTGCATTGTGCTTGAAACAGCCCTGGACACCCAGCTAGCACTCAACGAGCAGTTGCAAAATGAACAGATAAAGCTCTCGCGGACTAAGGGAGGCTGGCGGCAACACTGCCAGACACACTGGTGCCATGTAACTACTGGTTAGGTGGGTGCACAGAAGGGCTTCTGCTGCCTTCCAGGCCCTAGTCTAAGGCAGAGCTCACGTCTGAGAGGCTTCGAGGAGTGTGGGTGGCGGGGGTGGGGCAGGGCTGCCACCCCAGGATGTTCAGGGAGAGGGAGGCTCCCAGCCCTTTTTCTGGAGAACTGGCTGCATACAAGGCACCTATAGCCCTGCCGGTATCTTTCTCTGGTTCCACTTTCAGGTTCTTGGAAAGCCTAACTTTCCCTTCTCTGGGCCCTCCTGTCAGCCCCCACCCAAGATCGGGGCACAAGAGGCGCCAAGAATATTGAGTCCCATCCAAGACTGGCAGATAAGAAGTAGCCCTTGGATCTGCCAAGGTCAATATCAAACGCACGGGGGCTGGGCGGCTCCACCTCTGCAGGGCACCTCGCAGAAGAGCCCCGGTGCAAGGTGACTTGGCACAGCAAGGCCGTGGTTGTAAAAGCTTGGAAACAACCTGTGTGCCCAGCAGTCTGAAAGTGAAAAGAGGAATTACGGAACATCCGCACCATAACCCAGTTTTTATGTGCTGTTAGGAGACAAAGTACAGGGTGATAAAAGCCAGGGCAGGTCTGGGTGTAGACCATTTGTATAAGTGAGAAAAACCAGTATGGTTTCCATGTGCTGGTTCATACAGAGCATCTTGTTGAAAAGACCCACAGGACATTGATCACAGCAGTTGCCTCCAGGGAGGACAACTGGAGGCTGGGGATGGGTTGGGAGGGAAGGTTTGACTTTTTGTTTAAATCATGAGTACGCTTTTCTTTTTTTTTTTTTTTTAGGAAGAAAATAAAAAAAGGAAACATTCTTTCCTAAACTAGCTTGCTGGAGGGACATCCTATGTTGCTCACTTTCTGAGAGATTTAGGTCAAAATCAATTAGGGCTTTGGACTCAGACAGCCTGGGTTCGAATCTGGGCTGCCTCACGTCGTAGCTATCACAGGCAGGCTGCCCAACGTCTCTGAGCCGCGGTTTTCTCTCCTGTAAAATGGCACGTTACTGATACTCATATTCATATTGCTATGGTGTTGATATTAATATATATAAGAGTCCCTGCCTTCTAAGCTTGTGGTGGGCTTAAATGAGGCAGCACACAGACATGCTTGAGGAAGTGGCAGGCAGGTCGCAAGCCCCCAGTGTACAAGGGTTTGCACTGCTACAGGAGACGGGCCGGGCAGAGATCTATCTATATGCCTATGCGTGGATGGGTAAGTTGAGGCACAAAGTAGCAAAGTCCAGGATGAGAGCCTGGGGGGTGACTCCCTTCCCTCTCCCACACGGGGAAGGCTCTCTGGGGAGCTGTTAAAAGCTGGGCCTCCAAGCACCTGGTCCGGGTGACAGGGCCTGCTTCCCGGCCCTAGGACACAAATCCTCCGGGGTCTGTTCAGCCCACTGTGGTGGGGCTGGCAGTCCGCATGCCCAACAGCTCCCTGGACAGACGGGTGAGGGCTGCTGGCCTGAGGACCACACTTTGGTAACCAGGGCCTGGGGCAGGAGTGTGGCTTGCACGCGTGTGCACGCGTGTACAAATTCATCGACTTACACATTTCAGATGAGTGCACTTTACTGTATGTGGGTTATGCCTCAATGGAAAAGACCACACACACGCACACACAGATGATTTGGGGTGCTATGTAGACAAGGAATTAAACAGCATTAAATAGCTTTGAGAAGGAAATCCAGAATGGTCTCAAGAGGAACTCAGAATGTTTAATGCACCATCACCCCCTGGGCCTGGCCACACACAGTGCCCCTCAGCCTTCCTCTCCCCGCCCTATTCTTTCTGGATAGCACCCCACACACACACACACACAAACACACACGCATCCACACACGCCCATCCACCCGCCCCTCCCACCAGGTGCTGGGGGAAATGGGCGGGCCCCCAACCCAGCCAGCCTGGCCTCTCTCAGGAAATGCGTGTGGTCCCTGGACCTGGAGGCAGAGCCACTCGCTTTATTGTTTGGCCCCCAGGAAGGGAAGAGGAGAATTTCCTCAGGAGAGGGTCCAAGAAGTAGGATTACTGCTTCAAAGGGAGCGCCCCGCTTTAAGGGGCTGATAACTGCTCTGCTGCTTTCCGGAAGGACCCCGACCCTCCCCTCTTTGCTCTGATTCTGCAGCAGGACCGCCCCCTGCTGTCCCCCCCACTTTGCTGTCGGTCACTCCTGGGCCCTGCTGCACGTGCCCTCTGCCCTCTGACCACCCACTGCCCCTCCCCTGGCTGCCCTGGCTGTGTCCTTTCCTGGCCCCTTCCCTCTCCTGCCCCTCCTGCCTCCCTCTGTTCCTCTGTGTCCTCACTAAGGCCCGGTCCCAGGGCCGAGGAGCTGTGTGCTGAGAGTGTGGCTCTGGCTCTGGAACCAGACTGTGAGGTCGGGACTGGCTCCGCACGGACTTGCTGTGTGTCTGTGGGTGGCTGCTTAACTTCTCGGAGCCTTGGTTTCCTTACCTGTAAAAAACAACTTCATGGGGCCCTGGCCGGTTTGTCCTGAGAGACCCGGGTTCGGTTCCCACTAAGGGCGCGTACCTCGGTTGCAGTTTGTCCCCGGCCCTGGTCGGTCGTGCGGGTGGCAGCCAGCCCTGGTCGGTCGTGCGGGTGGCAGCCACTCGATGTGTCCCTTTCACGTCGATGTTTCTCTCTCTCTCTGTTCCTCTCTCTCCCTCCCACTCTACCTGAACAAAAAAATGGGAAAATGTCCTCGGGTGAGGATAAAAAAAAAACAACTTCATGGGGTTGTTTGTGGAGATGAAATAGGAAAATACAAGTGGAGCCCTTAGAATTCTCCACAGGAGTAAGTGCTGAGTCACCGCCCAGCTGCTCAGGGTGGGCTGCCCGGGAATCCAGAGGGTAGAAGGGCCCGTGATCCCCCGTCACAGGCCCTGTCGGCCTCCTCTGTCAACACCGAAACCTTGGCAGTTGGAGAGGGATGGAGGGTGGGTGTCAGGCGCCCTAGCCTACCCCCTCCTCAGCCCTGGTCAGGTCAGGCTATGGGCTTTGGGAGTGGCAGCCTGGAGTTCCCAGAGGCCCCCAAACCTGGAAATATCCCAGGCTTTCGGTTTCAACATCTCTGGGTGTGAATCCTTGCAGCTTCGTGACCTCGGGCCTTAGTTTCCTCAGCTGTAAAATGGGAGTGTTCCCCCTCTGCAGAGCAGGCCACCGTGAATGGCACCTGGTACATCTGCAGCTGTCGTATTACCCCTGCAGTGCCTTTCCAGACCCAAGACCAGAAGTGCCCTGGCTCCCTGTGGGTACCCGCTGCGCCTGTGCGGTTCTGAGGCCCTACAGGAGCCTGGGACGGCCCATTCCTGTTCCCTTGGGGGGGCAGCTCAGCGAAATGCCCATGGAAGCCTGTGTTACTGCCAGTGGGGCTGGCACTACCGGCAGGACCCAGAACAAGCTGCTGGTGTCGGCTCAGTTTCTAGGAACCGGTCAGGGAGCCTCAGTTTACCGACTTGTGAAAAAGCTCCAGTGACCCCTGACCTTAAAGCACTGGTTACCTCATTTTCGGGTTTCAAGGATCAGCTGACTTGATTAGTGGATTTAACTACCAACTCACAATTTTTAAGTTGGAGTTTTGAAGAAATCAACTAATATCTACATTTTCATCCCTTCTTACAAAGACGGATATTCAGTGTGCACACGTGTGTGCGTGTGTACACGTGTGCGCGCACACACAGACGCTCACACTTGAGGAGAGCTGGTCCGCCAGCCGGAAGGCCCAGTGCCAGCCCTTGCACAGTGCCAGCTATGCGATCATGAAGCCCTGGTGCCCGAGGCTGCCTCCACTTCCAGCTGGGAAGCGGGTGCCTGGGGACATGAAGTGAGGTGCCCAAGGCCACACAGCTGCTGGGTGGCAAATCCAGGATTCTAGCCCCGGGTGGCTCCTTAGGCCAATGGTCCTCAAACTTCAGCGTGCATCAGCGACACCCCGAGAGCGGCCCAGAGCTCCTGCGGCTGTGGGGCCTGAGAACGTGCATTCCTCACAAGGCCCTAGGCCTCGGGCCACCCTCAGAGCCACGCACTGTGTCCGACTGTCCCTAGGACTCGCTTTCGCTTTCGCTAGTAGAACACCTACTGACTTGTCCTCTTTTCTCTCCTTGCTTGGAAGGTACGGTTGGGTTCAGACCTAGTCTGAAGACCAGCACATGGGACCCTCAACCGGGGCAAGGACACCCAGTTTGGGGTAGCCCCCCATGGGCCTCAGTTCCCATCTGACAAGCAAGACAGTTGTGACCTTCTCTGCCTTTCTGGTGGGGGCGGGGGGTGAGGAGGAGAACCCAGGTTGTCACTTGGTGTGCCATCCTTTTTGCCAGATGCCCTCAGACAATAGTTACTGAGCATTCAGTGTGCTGGACGTGATTTTTTTTGTTTTTTTATCCTCAACGGAGGACATTTTTCCATTTTTATTCAGATAGAGTGGGAGGGAGAGAGCGGAAGAGAGAGGGAGAGAGAGAAACATCGACGTGAAAGGGACACATCAACTGGTTGCCTCCCACACGACTCCAACCAGGGGACGAATCACAACCAAGGCACGTGCCCTTGACCGGAATCAAACCGAAGACTCATTGGTCTGTGGGCAGACACTCTAACTGCTGAACCAAACGGGCCAGGCCTGACATGATTTTATGTATTTATTTATCAAATATTTATTAAGAGCTTTCTAGGTTTCAGGCAAGCACTGTTTTGAGGCTTTACATCTGTCAGCTCATTTAATTTCCATTATGAGGTAAGGACTATCTTATCCTCATTTTATAGGTGAAGAGAAACAAAGGCACAGAGAGGGTGAGTCATTTGCCTGAGGTCTCACAGCAAATAAGATCAAGATACCAAGCCAGGCTGGGAAGCTCCACAGTCTCTCTTGCTAATGATACTCCAGATCAGGACTGGAATGTGGGAGGGGCTCTGCCTGGTACCACCCCGGGCTTACCAGTACAATGCGTTAAATAGGGGTCCCCCAAAAGATGGGTCCACATTCTAACCCCCAGAACCTGGGAACGTGACTTTATCTGGAAAAACAGGTCTTTGCAGATGTAATTAACTTAAGGATCCCTAGATGAGAACATCTGGATTTAGGGTGAGCTCTAAACCCAGTGACAAATGTCCTTGTAACAGAAAGTCAAAGGGAGATTTTAGACACAGACATGGGTGTGGAGGCCCTGTGACGATGGAGGCAAAGACTGGAACCGCGCAGCTCCCAGCCAAAGAACGCCCGGGGCCACCAGAAACTGGCACAGTTAAGGAAGGACTCCCCCAGACCCTCCAGAGGCAGAGAGAGTGCGGTCCTGCAGACACCTTGATTCCAAACATCTGGCCTCCAGAACTGAGAGAGAAGCGACTGCTTTGTCTGAAGCCGCCCAGTGTGTGGTAACTTGTCCCAGGAATCTGATGTGCTGAGTGACCCCCTCCCGCCCTCTCTGGGCCCCATGTCCTCGTCTCAGTCCCCGCCATTCAGTCCCTGGATTCCCTGCGCACTGGCTCCTAACGCCTGCTGGCCAGTGACCTTTCGGGGACCCGAGGGGAGCGTGGCGGGGCCGGGAGCCTCCCCTGGGACAGTGCTCGCAGGCCCCAGGATGTTCACGCCTGGACCTGCTCCCAGCACACATGCTGGCCGGGCTGGGGTCAGGAGATGTGGGCTCTGCTGCAGACCTCAGTAACTCAGACAAGACGTCGTTACCCTCAGGGCCCAGCTTCCTCTTGCCTCCCGGGGCCGCTGTGAGCATTCCTGGGGTCCTGCCTGTAAACACACAGGAGCTTTTACTGAGCACGTATGTGCTGGGCCGGCCATGCTACCCCCTCAAGGAAGCGGGTTGTTAGTACAGTGATACCTCGGTTCTCGAACATAATTCGTTCCAGGAGGACGGTCGAGAACCAAATTGTTCGAGAACCGAAGCAATGAAACCAATAGGAAATAATGGAAACTGGATTAATTCGTTCCAAGCCCCCAGAAAATGCCTATTTACTGGCCTAATTTGTATATAATATGTAGAAAAACATAAGTCTCAACAAGAAATAAAAGTGTACAGTATGTCTAAGGGTTAAATCCAGTGTAAAGCGTGACTCTCTCCACAAAGCGTGACTCTCTCTCTGCACTCACACTGATGACGCAGCAAGGCGCGCTGGGCCGAATGAACGCCATTCGGCTCAACTCGGCTCATCTCGGAAGTTCGAGTTCCAAATATTTGTTCGGATTCCGAGACAAAAGTTTCTCGAATCTCCTGGTCGAATACCGATTTGGTCGAAAGTCAAGGTGTTCGAGAACCGAGGTATCACTGTATTATGGTTATAATAATCTCCACTTTATTATTTTTTTAAATTTTAAATAGTTTATTATTATTATTTTTAATTGATTTTTAAAGAGAAAGGGAAAGAGGGAGAGGGAGAGCGAGATAGAAACTTCAATGAGAAACATTGATTGGCCGCCTCCTGCACGCCCCCTACCGGGGAACAAGCCACAACCCGAGCATGTGCCCTGACTGGGAATAGAACCAGTGACCTCTTGGTGCTCAACCACTGAGCCATACTGTCAGGCAATGATCTCCACTTCAGTAATGAGGGAAGCCAAGGTTCAGAGAGGTTAAATCCTTTACAGAAGGCGCCAAGCCAGCAGAGACAGAGTCAGAACCCCAGTCCGGGTCTCCCTCCCTCCTCGTCGGCTGCGGTTGCTGGGGGTTGCTTCCTGGTGGTTAGGGGGGTGAGAGTGGGCCATTTGGGAAGGGGAGTTGCAGGGAGAGGAGCTATGTGCCTTGTGTGTGTATGTGTGTGCCTGTGGGCATCTGTGCATGTACCTATATATGTGTATGCGTGTGTACACACACAAGTACCTCTGTGTACTTCCTTGTGTGTGCACGTGTGAGTTTTGCTTTCACATTCAGTGCTGCTCAGGAGCCCTGATTCCCGTAAATCTCACGGCCTAGTTCCCAGCAGACAGACTGCACAACTGTGGCGGGCACTGTGACCAGGCTTGGTCTGCCCTGTGGCTTCCTCTTCTCGCTCCTCTGCTCCTCTGGCTGCAGAGGGTGGTGGGGATGTAAATGAAGGCAAGACATCTGGTCACTGCCAGCTGCAGGGGCTGTGACATCTGTGGCCATGCACTTTTGGGGCTGTCGAGGGCAGAGCTGCCTCGGGAAATGTGGGTGCATCTTGGGGACCTGTCTCAGGGGTCACCACAGCCCAACTGGCCAGAGAGAAAGACTCATGGAGGAATCTACCCACAGCATATGCAGCTGTGGGGGCTGGGCCTCTGTTTCCCCTCCTCTAACATCAGGAGGGAAGTCCTCTGCAGGGAGCAGGATGAACTGCACCAGGTAGTCTCATGGGTCCATCGGGTGAGACCTTGGAGACTGGATCACGAGTGGGACAGTCCTGTGGTGGGCTCAGCCTTGCCATACACCCCCGTGTGCTTCCCTGAGCTAGCACACAGAAATATCAGGGAGTGCTTGCTTCCCCACACGTTTCTGTTCCATTGGGAAATGACACTGGTTGTTGACCTTTCTTATGTCCCAGAAGCTAAATGAGAGCTCCTTCCTTAACCCTACAGCTACCCCCATGTGCTCGTCAGTTGTATTTTCAATCTCCTCTTGCAGAGGGAATTGAGTCCTGTTAAGCAGAGGTGTGGAGGTGGGCCGGGCCGGCACGTCAGGGGAGAGGGGGGAAGAGCTCCAGCAGGGGAGCCGTGTGAGCTGGAGAGGACTCGGCACGCAGAGGCCCCGGCCTGCTGGCGTGAGCACACCGCGCTTCCCTGCGGGGTGAGTTCCAGGGAGAAGCAGGGATAGTCAGCTCCCGGCTGGGTGACTTGCTCAAATCATGCAGGTCTCAGTCGAGGGTACCTGCATCCACCTGGTCACTCAGACCCCAAACCAAGCATCATCCTTGACTCCTCTTTGTCACCCCTTATTAGGCCACGGTGGGGGCGGGGGCCGAAACCAGCCACTCGTCTTCATCTGCCCAATACCACCCTGCTCCAAGCCTCGGCTGTCTCCAGTTACTGCAGTCAAAGCCTCTGGGCTGGTCTCCCTGTTTCTCTGCCCCCACAGTCCATTTTCTGCATAGCATCTACTCAGAATGAAAACAGTCTCTCTCTCTCATCCCTGTTGCATTTAATTAATTAATTTTTTTTTTGGTGGTACGTGCCCCTAGCGGGAACCGAACGCGTGACTCTGGTCCACAGGCTGACGCTCAACCGCTGAGCCAAACTGGCCAGGGCACATTTAATTTTTTTTTTCTTTACTGATTTTAGAGAGAGGGGAAGGGAGAGGGAGAGAGAGATAGAAACATCGATGAGAGAGAACATCGATTGGCCGCCTCCTGCATGGCCCCCACTGGGGATGGGGCCCACATTCTGGGCACTGGCTGGGCGCTGTTGCATTTAGAACAAAGTGTGAGTCTGCCTGATCACCGCCGCCCCACCTCAGGACCTTACCTCTCACTACCCTGTCACTCACTACATGCACCCCCACTATGCTTTCTGTTCCTCAAACACACAGGGTCGTTCCCACCCCAGGGCCTTTGCATGTGCTGTTTCCTCTGACTGGATGACCTTCCCTGCATCACTGGCTCCTTCTCATCGTTCAGGTCTCAGACCAAGCACTGCCAGCTGACAGTCTCTCCAGATAAAGATTCAATCGGTTTATTTCTTTTATGTGCATACACATCATCCAAAACAGTCTCTGTCTCTCTCTTTGCCCCTCACCAAACTTCATAAAATCAGGATCTTTGTCTGCTTTATACGCTACTGTACCACTGGCACAGAACAGGTGTTCAGTAAGTACTTCTTGAAAGAAGAAATGAATAAAAGATCAGACTTAGTCTTTCTCTCTGTAAAATGGGGCCACATCGCACTCCCTGGCAGGGTGATGGTGTGGCTCAGAGATAACATTATCACACAGCAGGGATTCTTTGCCCCTCATCCAAGGCCTCCCCCCAGCCACCCCTCCTGGAGCCTGGTTCTCTCCAGCTTCCTCTATTCCCCTGTCCTCATGCCTGGGCACAAGGGCCCTCCTGCGAGCTTCCTGGCTAACTGCTCAGCCCCTCTACAGCTGGCCTCTGCCCACAGGTCCCCAAGAACTGTGGGGGGGTGTGCTGGTAACCAGAGCCCAGCTCCAAGCTCATGCAAACTCTGTCTCCCAGCCCAGCCTCTTGTGGCACCCTAATGCAGCCTTTTAAAAAAAATCCTCACCCAAGGATATGTTTTTATTGATTTTAGAGAGAAGAATAGAGAGAGAGAGAGGGAGAGAAACATCGATATGAAAGAGAAACATCCATCAGTTGCCCCCCACACTTGCCCCGACTGGGGATCGAACCAGCAACCTAGCTATGTGCCCTGACCAGAGATTGAATCCACAATCTAGTTATGTGCTCTGACCAGGGATTGAACCTGCAACCTTTTTTTGGTGGACAGAACGACACTCCAACCAACGGTTGCCCTAATGCAGCCTTTTGTTAAGACCTCTTAGAGTTGACTCACATGTGCCTCGTCTCCAGCTGGGTTCACTCAAGAGTGTCTGTTTTGCAAGGCTGAGGTTTTTTGAGACCTTCGGGCGACAGAGCCTGGGCAGCAGCGCTGCATGCCTCAGCGAACCTACCATGAGAGTCATGCCCCGCTCACCCCCAGGCAAACAACTCCAGGGCACTTAAGAAACTACCTCTTTCACATCCAACCCATGTGGCTCAGCGGCTGAGCATTGACCCGTGCACCAAGAGGTCGCCGGTACGATTCCCGGGTCAGGGCACACACCCAGGTTGTGGACCCAATCCCCAGTGGGGGGCATGCAGGAGGCAGCCAATTGATGTTCTCTCTCATCGATGTTTCTCTCTCTCTTTCTCCCTTCCTCTCTCTCTCTTTAAAATAAAATAAAATAAAATAATTAAGCCCTAGCTGGTTTTCTCAGTGGTTAGAGCATCAGCCTGCGGTCCAGAGAGACCTGGGTTCGGTTCCCGCTAAGGGCATGTACCTCGGTTGCAGTTTGTCCCCGGCCCTGGTTGGGTCGTGCAGGTGGCAGCCACTCGATGTGTCCCTTTCACATCAATGTTTCTCTCTCTCTCTCTTCCTCCCACTCTATCTGAACAAAAAATGGAAAAATGTCGAGTGAGAATAAAAAAAAAAAAAAGAAAGAAAGAAAGGAAAGAAACTACCTCTTTCTGGCAGGTGAGGCAGTCTGGTTTGGAGAAACAGCTTTAGGCTTTGACAGGTGGTCATCATGTCCATCCCTCTGCCTCCCCGCCTAAACCCACCTGAAACCTACCAGAAGAATGCACCTGCTGCCTTTGGGGGGCTGTTTCAATGCCTCGTGTCCCCCACCTTTCTGTCCTGCCCATGAAATAGGCACTCCTATTCACTGCCTTGCTCAAAGGGTTCTTTGTGGTTATTTTTTCTGTGCAAACATGCACAGTGATGCTCAGTCTCAAATTTCTAGAACAGTTCCACTTTCTCAGAGCTGTCATCATTTCAGGAAAAGGGGTCCATTACAGGTACCACATATTGCCCCAGTGTTCTTGTTTATACCCCTGAAGATAAAATCAGGTCAGACCTCAGGGGAAAGGAATCCTGGACTGGACTCTGTCCCCAGTTTCGGTTTGGAAAAGCTGCTCTTTTTCTCTAATCCTCACCCGAGAATATTTTTCCATTTCTCTTCGGACAGAGTGGGGGGTGGGGGAGAGAGAAAGAGAGAACCATGGATGTGAGAGAGACACGTCGACTGCTTACCTCCCGCATGACCCCCACTGGAGCCGGGGACCGAATCGAAACCAAGGTACGTGCCCTTGACCGGAATCCAACACGAGACTCTTTGGTCTGCGGGCCGAGGCTCTAACCGCTGGGCCAAACTGGCCAGGGCTGGAACAGCTGTTCTTAGAAATCACACATACACAGATCCGAGGTCCTTTACGGCACAGAAGGAACAGTTGGCCAGAGCCTCCAGGTAATAGCCAGTTACTTTTCAGAATGATATTTTATCACGTATGTCCAGTGGAAAGGACTCAAGCTTTGGAGACGGACTGATTCAGGCTCTGCCTCCTATTGGCTGTGTGGCCTTGGGTAAGCTACTTAACCTCTCTGCGTTCTGGGTTCCTTGTATGTAAGTTTAGGACACAGTTATCCCTGGATACATTTTTTTCTGGTTTGAATTTTTTTTTTTTTCTCAAACTGCTGAGCCAAATGGGCCAGGGCTGGTTTGAACCTTTTTTTAAAAATAAAGGTAAGCCCTGGCTGGTTTGGCTCAGTGGTTAGAGTGTTGGGCCTTGGACCAAAGGGTCTCAGGTTCAATTCCTGACCAGGGCACATACCTGGGTTGCAGGGTCAATCCCCACCCCAGTCAGGGTTGTGTGGGAGGCAACCATTCGATGCGTCTCTCTCATGTCGATGTTTCTCTCTCCCTCTCTCCTTTCTTTCCACTCTATCTGAAAATCAGTGGGAAAATATCCTTGGGTGAGGATTAACAACCAACAAAAATAATGATAATAAAATAAAAGTGAAATGCACACATTAACCATTTAAAAGTGTACAGCCCACTTCTATCTAGTTCCAAAGCATTTTCATCAGCCCAAGAGGAGACACTGTACCCATTAAGCAGCCACTCCCCACTCCCCGGTACACTTTAAACATGAACTTACCCGCTGTTGTACCTTCTTGGGTCTCTAGGCTGAGCCCCCAGAAGAGGAAATGGTGTTTTCTGGCTGAGCCACAGCTGGTGACAATAGACAGCCTGTTGCCATGTACATGGAGTCAAGTAGCGTGGGGCTGGGATTCTGCTGTGTGTGTGTGTGTGTGTGTGTGTACACTGCTATGAATTTTAACACAGGTAGAAGGAAATTCACGGGACTACCACCACAACCAGGACGCACAGTAATTCCATCACCCCTAAAAGCTCCTTCCTCACTGCCCCTTTGGAGTCATCCCCTCGCCTCCCCCAGCCACTGGCAGCCACTGCTCTGCTTCTGTCCATATAGCTTTAGCCGATGCAGAGTGTCATATAAATGGACTCCTTCAGTATGTTAACTTTTGAACCTGGCTTCTTTTGCCCAACACAATGTACTTGAGATTCATCCAAGTCGCCACGTTCCTCAGTTGTCCAAACGTTTTTCTTGCTGAGTAGTATTTCATAGCGGGGGTGTACCACAGTTTGCTTCTCCATTCACCTGCTGAATAATATTTGAGTTGTCTCCAGTTTGGGGATGTCAGAGCATTCACAGATCTGCTAGCGACAGATAGGGAAAAGCATAGATCTTCTCCTCAGTAGTTTGTGGTTTATTGAAAAGTCGAGGAAAATGTGGGTAAGTTGTACCCAGGGCCATGTAGCCAGCAGCTGAGAGGGTCCTACTTTCCACTACTCAGAGATGCACTAACACAGCAGCCACAGCCACATGGGGTAACTGAGCACTTGAACTGTGGCTAGTGTGAGTTGAGATGGGCTGTCACTGTCAAATACACAGTGGATTCTAAAGACTTGATATGTGCAAAGGTCCTGAGGCCGGAAGGGTGCCCGGTACATTTGAGCCACAGCAGGGAGACAAGTGGGATTGGAATGGAGAGAGTTAGGGTGAGAGAAGAGATGAAAGCAGAGAGGTGACCTCATGGTGTCTGTCTATGTCTGTCTCCCCAATTGATTGCTGCTCCTTTTGGGCAAGGGCTGGGTCTGCCTTGTAAGTCTCTGTAGCCCAGGGTCTGCCCAATGCCTGCCATAGAGTGGGTGCCTGTTACATGCTTGTTGAATGAATGAATGTGTGTTGGTGGGAACAAAATGCAGCTGAGATAAACTGAGCAGCCTGGACGGATAAGACCATCTGCCCGCTGCAGGGCACTGTGGTGAGTGCCTGGATGGGATGTACCTCTGGACTGAGGCACTCACTCCTCAACTGCTGGGAAAGTTGGTAGTTGACTCCCAGCTGAGTACCTCTCTGGGAATGCTCCCAAGTCACACTCCAACCTGCTAGGACTGGCCAGCATGGAGTGCAAAGGCCCAGCCCCCTTTCTGCAGGTGGGATACTTCCGCGGGGCTTTTCCAGCTCCAGAACTTCTGGTGGGGCAGCATCTCACTTTGGTTCCTCCCTCTACTTCTGCTTCCCTCACTACCTGGCAGGTGCTACCCCCAGTATACCCACTTGCCAATCTGCCAGCTTCCCAGGGAACCTTCCAAGCCTTAACCTTGCCACTCATTCATTCAACAGATATGTATTGAACAACTACTATGTCCTAGGCATTGTTCTTGGATCCATCAGTGACCCCACACAGACCAGCACTGTTTGTTGGAGGGATGTGGACCATCCAGTTTTTGGGTTTCACTGAAACTCTCATCTCCCAGCCCCACCATTGCCATGCCACCCACAGAACTGACTCTGCTTCAGCTCCCTGGACTGGTCCTTAGAGGTGCAAACTAGTGTCAGAGGAGGAAGGGAACAGACTCAGGAAGCTCAGGTCGCTGGAGTCAGACAGATCTAGGCTTAAATTTCAACTTAGTGATTTTTTTGCATTTCCCTAATTGATGATATTGAGCATATTTTCGTGTGCTTATTGGCCATTTGCATATCCTTTTGGGGAAAAATTCTATTTAAGCCTTTGTTCATTTTTAAATTGGTTGTTTGTCTTTTTGTTGTTGAGTTGCAAGTGTTCTTTATATATTCTTGATGCTGGACTTGCACCAGATAGATGATTTGCAAATATTTCTCTCCTTCTGTAGATTGTCTTTTCACTTTCTTTATAATGTCCTTTGGGTGTGCAAATATTTTAAATTTTGAAGAAATCCAATTTATTTTTCCTGTTGCTACTCGTGCTTTTGGTGTCATTTCTAAGAATCTATTGCCACATCCAAAGTCATGAAAATCTATCCCTATGTTTTCTTCTAAGAGTTTTACAGTGTTAGCTTTTACAGGTGAGTCTTGGATCTGTTTTGTATATGGCATGAAGGAGGGTCCCGCTTCCATGTTTTGCATGATGTCCCAGCACCATTTGTTGAATAGACTATTCTTTCCCCATTGAATGATCTTGTCGGCCCTTATCAAAAAGCAACTGGCCAGAGATATAGGAGCTTATTTCTCTGAAATGCAACAAAAAGTACGGTGGATTGATGGATGGATAGAGAGGAAGACAGGTGGATAGAGATGCAATAATGTCAGTAAATTGTTCATTGTAGAATCTATATTTTTTCTTTATTGATTTTAGAGAGAGAGAGGAAGAGGAAGAGAGAAAGACAGAAACATAGATGAGAGAGAACATCGATTAGCCGCCTCTTGCATGTCCCTCACTAGGGATTTGGCCCACAACCTGGGTATGTGCCCTGACCGGGAATTGAACCGGCGACCTCTTGATGCATGGGTCGATGCCCAACCACTGAGCCACACTGGCTGGGCTCAATGTAGAATCTAAATGGTGGGCCCTGCACAACTCTTTCAATAACAATGTCGGGGTGACTATAGGTCGCAGGCCTGCACCACAGCCTTCCTGCATCAGAATCCTGCATGGCAAACCCACCTGGCTTTGATTGCTGTAGGCTTAGTGCCTTTTGAGCCTCTGTCTCCTCCTCTGTAAAGGTCCGGCAGGGGTTTGTGGATGAGATGAGTAGACAGATGGAGCAGCTGGCACTACACATGGCCTGTAGTAGTACTGGCGGCAGCAGCTGCTGTTGTTATTCTTAGCCTGGAAGGATGGTTCTTACTTCCAAAATGTGGGTTTTGCTTAGGGGCTCCTCCAGAAAGCTAGAAGTAGGGCTGGTCACCTTGGGTGTGCATGGAAGAGCAGGCATCACCGTTGGTGCAGGGGACCCAGGAGTCATTGAGGGATGTAACTCCAACTCCCCCCAACCTGGCCTGGGCCTGCGGTTTCCATGGCTGGGGCCTGTGGAAAGGACCCCTGGTCTGCTTGGAGTCAAGAAAAAGGGGCACCAGAGGCCAAGAGGTGTTGGCTTGTCCAGTGACCTCCTGGTGATGTAATATGAATGAGAGACTAGGAAGCCTGCTTTTCACTGGGTGGGGGAGGGCATTAGCGACAACTAAGCAGGCTGGGTCTCAGAATCACATTAGGGTCTGACTCATCCCCGGCATTGTGTATTGAGAGTTGTGTGGTGAACACCGAGGAGCACACCGTTTAGATTCTGCAGTGAAGTGTATTCACCTGATCACATCTCTATCCACCTGTCTTCTCTATCCACCCATCCTCACCCACCCCACTAGTTGTTGCACTTCAGAGAAAGTTGCAGACATTTAGACACCCTTCCACCCCCCTGCATACTTCGGCATGTATCTCATTAACTCAATTTCAAGTTGTGTGTGTGTGTGTGTGTGTGTGTGTGTGTGTGTTTATAGAACCTGTATTTTGTTTTTAAAAAATTCCCAGGGAATTCTTCCCTGGTGATGACCCAGCATAGTGGGTAAGAGTCCCCTTTGCCTGGGGGCCTGATTATGGAAAGATACTCGAGAGGGACCCTTTGTTCCAGGTGGGGGTCAGAATCCCTGGCTCCACCTCTTACCAGCTGTGTGGACTTGGGCAGGTCCCATCACCTCTTCAAGCCTCAATTTCTTTGTCTATAAAATGGGCTTAAGAAAAGCACTTTCTTCTTAAAGTCGTCGTGAGACTGTGCATGGTGCTGGGCACAGAGTAAATGTTCTGCTAACTGCTGCTATCTTGAAGACACCATTGCATGTATATCTTTCCAGAACAAACCCCTGTTCTTAGGGTGGTAGAGTCTGGTCTCTGTTCCAGGCAACCAGAGCATTTTAGACCTTACCTGCCAGGGTGAATGGGTAGTTTGAGTGTGAGGCCAAGGCCCAGAATTCCCCTGGCCTTACCTTTGTCCTCTGGTGGCAGGAAATCCCCTTTCCAGGCTTTGATCTCGCTTGGAAGCTAGGACCCAGGGGGTTGTTTTAGGCTCAGAGTGAGGGTAGGGGGTGGGGAGGGAGATCATTTTTCATGGAGAGGAGTCTCCCCAGCATGTGTCAACACACCCTAGTTGTGTGCTCACAATAATTTTAGACTCCAATTTTGCAACGCCGGGAGCTAGTGAAATGCAGCAGCCCCTTGGATTTTTTTCAGAAGGTTCCAAGGAGCTGCACGTTAGTTAACACACAAGCTGCCCAGGCAGCAGGAGAAGAGCTCGCATTCCAGGGACCGAGTTTGCAGACTGCCTGCCCCTGGGCCAGAGTCACCCACAGATGGCTTTCAGGGGCACACGGCCTTTGTTTGTCTTAGACTTGAACAGGCTGGCAACAATTTTTTTAATATGTAGATTACACATTAAATGTATTGAAAAATCAAATTGGCTGAGTGTGGCAACCACTGGCTGAGTGTGATTGGCCTCTTTGCTGTTTGTCGCTACTACACCAGGGTTACCTGCCTGGCTGCTGTTGGCATCTGAGTTTGGACCCCTGGCCTAGCTGGACCACAGATTCAAGTATTTGTGGTTCAAGACAGAATGCAGGGAGTATCCTCGATTAGGGCAATGGCTCTCCACCAGGGGTGAGTTAGCCCTGTGGGGACATTAGCACATGGGTTGCCACAACTTGAGAAGGGTGCTAAGGGCATCTGGTGAGCAGAGGCCAGGGATGCGGCTCGACATCCTAAATGCACATAGAGCAGCCCCACAGCACAGAATTAGCCAGCCCCAAATGGCATAGGGCTAAGACTGAGGCACCTAGATTAGTGGTGTCAGCAAACTGGTCCGGAAGGGAGGGACCTATAGTGGCTTCCTGAGGAGCAGCAGTCTTGATGGTGGCAGGCCCTTGATGGCAGAGCCAGGTTTCAACTGGGAGAGACTGGGGGGAAGGCATGTCAGGGAGAGCACAGCACGAGCAAAGGTATGAGGAATCTTTGATGGGGGAGGCGAGCAACAGCGTGGTCAGTAAGAAGGCACATGTGGTTCAAGAAGCATGAAGTTCGGAGTCAGATGGAGTTGGCTTTTAGTGCTGGCTGTACCCCTCAAGGTTGTCATTGGCCTGAACCTCAGTTTTGTCACCTGAAAATGGGGATAAGTAATGAGGTGATGTGGGGACACCTCCATTTTCGTTCTTCATCCCAGCTGTTCGGAAATCCTGGCAGTTTGCTCAACATTCCCATTCTCTCCCTCTCCTCCCCGGGCCCTCCATGTGCAGTTACCTCTGCCTGAATGCTCACCTTCCAGGTACATGGAGTACACCATCAGGAGGTTATAAACCAGGCAGTGATATACTCAGATTTGTGTTTTGGAAAGATTATTCTGCCAACAACAAGGCATGGGGCTTGAGAGGTGTGTGTGTGTGTGCACGCACGCGCGTGTGCGTAAATTTGAAGGCCGAGAGAATGGTGGGATATTCCCAGTCTCAGACAAAGAGGCCTGGGAGCCTCAGTCTCTACCCCAGCTCCCTATCCCATCACTTCTCTGGCCTTCAAGTGCCTTGGGGAAGACCAGTGGGGACACACCAGGTGTCAAGGTGTGGGATTCTTTCTTGGTTAATGTCCCTGCTCCCTTCTCAAACCAGGAGCCTGGTTACTCTGCAGCTTTGGGTTGAGGTATTCAGGCCAGAGCCCCACAGAGGTTATTGCCAGAGAGGTCATGGGCAAGTCACCCAGCTTCCCCAAGCCTATTTCTTCATCTGTGTGGAACATAGTCTTTACAGGGTGTGGGGGTCCATGGATAATCCCTGCAAAGCTCTAGGACAGGGCATGGTTTAATATGTCTTAGCTGCTTTATAAAAACCAAGCTCTTGCTGAATACCCTCTGTATGCCCGGTATTGTAGGAAGCCCTGAAGTACAGTCTCCTAAGAACTAGTCTTGTGACTTTAAGGATTGGTTTCGGATTTTGTGGATTTTGCTGATTGGGGATATCTAATTTTTTTTTTTAAATCCTCACTCGAGGACATTTTTTGGTATTTCTCTTCAGATAGAGCAGGAGGAAGAGAAAGAGAAACATCAATGTGAGAGAGACACATCATGTGGTCGCCACCCACACGGCGCCAACCGGGGCGGGGGACAAACCGCAACTGAGGTACGTGCCCTTAGCGGGAACCGAACCCAGGACTCTCTGGTCCGCAGGCCAACGCTTTTTTTTTTTTGTTCAGATAGAGTGGGAGGGAGAGAGAGGAAGAGAGAGAGAAACATCGATGTGAAAGGGACACATCGAGTGGCTGCCACCCGCACGACCAACCAGGGCCAGGGACAAACTGCAACCGAGGTACATGCCCTTAGCGGGAATCAAACCCGGGTCTCTCCAGACAGCAGGCCGATGCTCTAACCGCTGAGCAAAACCGGCCAGGGCGAGGCCAACGCTTTAACTGCTAAACCAAACTGGCCAGGGTGGGGACATCTAGTTTTTAAGGAGTACTTTCATTTCTAGGAATTTATCTGAAACCTGTGCACAAAGATTTAGTTTTAAGTAGGTTCACAGTAGCAATTTTATAGTGAAAAATTTGAAATAGCTTTAATGTCCAACTCTAGCATACTGGTTAGATGGGTGATAATACAAATAGAATATTATGCAGTCATTCAAGAGGAAGCATGGAAAGATGTTTATTATTAAGTGAAAACAATATACAAAACACTGTCTTGTGTCGCTCAGTTGGCTGAGTGTCATCCAGTGCACCAAAAAGTCTCCAGTTCCATTTCTAGTCAGGTCACATGTCCAGGTTGTGGGTTTGATCCCCGGTTGGTGTGCATGCGGGAGGCAACCTATCAATGTTTCTTTCTCACGTTGGTGTTTCTCTCCCTTTCCCTTCCTCTCATATATATATATATATAGTGTCCCAAAAAATGTATACGGTGTGTCCCAAAAAATGTATACAGGGTGTCTATAGATTTACTGCATTTTGAAAATGAAATGTATTTTAATAAAAACTGGCTTTATAATTATTCAAAGTTGTATATACCATTTGGAGACACCCTATATACAAAACGGTATTTGAATATCAAAATTATATATCCATATGTATTTTTATTTATTTATTTATTTATTTATTTTTTGTTAATCCTCACCAGAGTATATTTTTCCATTGATATTTAGACAGACTAGAAGGGCAGGGGAGGAGAGAGAGAGAAATATTGATGTGAGAGAGACACATAGCTGGTTGCTTCCCACATGAACCCAGCGGGGGGCCAGGGAGCAAACCTGCAACCCAGGTACATGCCCTTGACTGGGAATCAAACCCCAGACCCTTTGGTCTGTAGGCCAACCTTCTAACCACTGAGCCAAACCAACCAGGGTATCCAATGTATGTTTTAAAACCTGGATGTTAATACACCCAAATGTTAACAGTGGATATATCTGAGTGATTTTTATCATTTTTTCTTAGTTTATATTTCCTTTTCTAAATTTTCTACAATGAATGTGCATTTCTTTTGTGAGAAATATAGTAATATATGTATTAATTAACTTTTAATTTACTTTATAATGTTATTAAAATATAATAAATAGAAATAGCAATGAAAGGAAGGGCAATTTTACTAGCTGTCCCTGTCCCTCTTCTTAGCCTTTTCTCTTGACTCCATTCTTGATCATTCCTAATAAACATGGACTCATCATGCTACTATTCCTTTCAGTACACATTTACTAGTATTTATTAATCTCAGACTCCTCTCCTATACAAGGCGATGTAAAGATGAATAATACTCACGTTCTCCAAGTGATATTCATGCACGCCAAATTCTGAGGTGCGCTAAGCAGTTTCTTTACCTCCCTCCATCTGTTTATTCTTTATAAATTCATTGTATCCATTCATTCCTAGTTTGGGGGCGTTTATTTACAAGTGCCTGCGCACTCCTTGCGGCTTTTAGGTTCGCTCAACCGGGAGGTCCCGCCTTCTGATCGACCATTGGCCGGCTCCACCAGCTCGCTTCTAATTGGTGCCCGTGGGCCGGGTCTCGCTGCCCATCAAAGTTAGCGGGAAAGCGGCCGCAAAGCGTCATGGCGGCGGCCGCGGTGAGCCACTCGTTTTCTGGCGGCGGCCCGGCGGCGGTGAGACTGCCGTCGTCACCGCCGCTCAAGGTGCTGGCGGAGCAGCTGCGGCGCAACACGGAAGGCGGGCCGGGCGCGTGGCGGCTGTCTCGGGCGGCGGCGGGCCACGAGCCGCTGGAGCTGACGGCCGTGTGGATGCAGGGCACGGTGGTGGAGGCGGGCGGCGGCGAGGCGCGGCTGCGGGACCCGAGCGGGGCCTTCTCGGTGTGCGGCCTGGAGCGGGTGCCGCGCGGGCGGCCCTGCCTCGCCCCAGGTAATGGCCGGAGTTGAACACGGGGCTGACCCTAGTTTTGTGCAGCCAGAGGGCAGGGCCTGGTCGTCCCTCCTCCGGGCCTTTGCCAGTGCCGGTTCCCCGCCTCGGGACCCTTCCTTCCTGTTCCATCCCCAGGCAAGGGTCGCCCGAGCCAACCTGATGATAAGCATCACCTGCAGCCAGACTTAGACAATGCAGGTTCCTAGGACACCCCTGCACACCCCCTCCCCCGCACACACACACCCTGGTCCTAGTCTCCAGGGAAGGAAACACCCCCCCACCCCACCCCGCCCAGCATTTGTGTGTGTAACAAGCCTCCCTCCCATAGGTGCCACCTCCCATCCCTCTTCAAGTTTTGGAAAAGACTCAACTAAAACATGTTTATCCTTAACGTCATGAAGCCCTCCGGGACCCTAGAAATGGGGAGCCCACTTGCACCTCTCCTTCATTGAACTGCTTATTCTGTAGTTCACTCAAGGTTGCCTCTTTTATTTTTATTTATTTTAATCCTCACCTGAGGATATTTGCCCATTGATTTTTTTTTTTTTTAGATAGAGTGGGAGGGAAGGGGAGAAGGAAAAATATCTATGTGAGAGATGCACAGCAACTGGTTGCCTCCTGCAGGGCCCTGGCTGGGGCTGGGGCTGGAACCTGCAGCCCAGGTACTTGTCCTTGATCGGAAATGGAAAAGTGATTCTTTGGTTCCTGGGCCAATGCTCTAACTGCTGAGCCACATCAGCCAGGGCAAGTTTGCCTCTTTTTTTTTTTAATCTTCACCCGAGGATATTTTTCCTTTTTTTTTTTTTGTTCAGATAGAGTGGGAGGGAGAGAGAGAAACATCTACGTGAAAGGGACACACTGAGTGGCTACCTACCACACGATCCAACCAGGGTCAGGGACAAACTGCAACCAAGGTACGTGCCCTTAACGGGAACCAAACACCAGCCTCTCTGGACCGAAGGTTGACGCTCTAACCACTGAGCCAAACCAGCCAGGGCAAGTTTGCCTCTTTGAAAGGCCCACCCCCAGAAAACTGGTGAAAACTGCCTGGGCTCCACCCTCGTGCTTTGTTTCTGTAGGTCTGGGTGCGGCTGAGATTTGCCTTTCTAACCACCTCTGAGCTGTTGTACTGCTGGCCTTAGGGTCAAGCTTTGAGAATCACTGGGCCGGCCTACCACGGGAGAGGTCAGGACTGCCCCCTTCTCACAGCTGTATCTTCAGCATTAAGTTGAATTCCTGGCTCTGCCCCTCTCCAGCTGAGCTACCTGGAGCACCTACCTTAACCTTTCTGGACCTGTCTTGTCTCTATCAAAGGGGCCTCATTCTTTCTGCCTGTTGTATAGATTCAGTACATAAAGGGCTTTCCCACAGCTCCTGGCTCCTAGTGAGGGTTCAAAACAATTGTGGCCATTGTGCATTCCTATAAAATACTCCTGTTGCTTCCTTGCCCCTGCCCCTTCCGTCGTTCAGCCTCCCTCCCTCGCTGCCCCCTGCTGCAGCAGTAGTCTAGCACAGGTCGGAATTACAGGCTGCCTCCTCTTTTCATACGGTTGAGAAACTAAAAATGGTTTTTACATTTTCAAATGGTTGAAAAAATCAAAAGGAGTATTATTTCATGAGATGTGAAAAACATGAAATTGAAGTGTCAGTGTCTCTGTTGTAAGGTTTTAGTGCGACATTCATTTACGTAATATCTAGGGCTGTTTTTGAAATACAACTACAGACTCTAGTGGTTAGAAAGCCTGAAATGTTTTTACTATCTGGCCCCTTACAGAAAAAGTTTGCTGATCCTTGGCCTAGCATGTAACCCAAGCTGCGTGGTATTTCCTGTGTCTGGTCCCAGCCTTGGCATGAGGTTGGCATCAGGAGGTACCTTAGCATTTGAACTTACAAGCATTAGTGAACCTGCCTGACTTACCAACTGCCTGAATGCCTGCTGGCAAGGGCCATACCATTATCTCTTGTTAATTAATACCAAGTCTTGATTGACAGCCTAGTTACTGCCTTCAGGCAGGGAGCCAGGAAAGTAAACCGGCTGTTAAAACACAAAGTAATATCTAGGCTTGAGCACAGGTTGCCAAGGGATCAGAGGAGCCACAACCAGTCTAGGCCTGTAGGGTCAGGGGAGGCTTACTGGAGGAGGTGACCCTGAAGGATGTATTGGAGTTATCTGTAGGGACCAGCCCTCTCAGGTTGTCTAGGACTGAGGGGGTCCTGGGCTGTGGGACTTTCAGTTTTAAAACCAGAACAGTTCGTCACCCTGTGTCCATCTGAGGCAGGAGATTGTCCAGCTCTGTGGAACAGTATGTGCAAAGGCTTGGAGGTAAGAGAGGGCCCGAGGCAGAATGTGGGGCAGCAGCGAAAGGTGGGAGAGCTGCCATCCTGCTGAACTAGTTGTCTGGAAGGACTTGCCTGTTCAAGGTGGCCTTCAGCTATATTCATCACATCAGTGCTGTACTCCCACTGCTTTCTTCTCTGGAGCAGCCAGCAGTTTGTTTCCATAAATGTCAGGTGCTGCATATGCAGAATTGAGTCAGAACTTGCCCACTCTGCAGGGCTAGAGGGGAGAAACAATGACCTAGACCGCACTGTGATCAGAGGTTCTGGAGGCAGGAGCTGCATTTGAGAAAAGTCACTGAGGCGGTGCGATAGGAATCATTGTGAAGAGGAAGTAGCTGGAAGCCATTGAAGTGGCCTGAGGATGAAGGCCTGACCAAAGGGAGGGGAAGGAGAGACAGTGGGGGAGAAGGAATGGGTAGAATGAACAGGACTAGTAGCCAGGTTGTCTGATCTCAAGGAGGAAAGCATGCATGCCTTTGAGCTCATCCCTCTAGTGTGGATGCCTTCATAGTGATTCTCCCGCTAACCTCTGGTTGGGATCTCCTTCGGCTTGTTCTTTCTTTCCTGGGTCTGTAGTCATTCTTTTTTTGAAGGTTCGATCTCTACCAGCACTTCAGGACCATTCACAGAGGGTATAGCAAATGTATTTTTAGAACTGGCCTCTGCCACTGAGGAACCCCACAATTCTTGCTTAAGTAGAATCTGGAGATGAGTTCAGAGAAACCTAAGTACATCCTTCCAGGAGTTGAAAACCAGAGGGTTAGGTGTCAGCTCGTCTGACTTCCTTCAGTCAGAGCGCCAGGCCTGCGTGCAAACTCAGCCCTACTGTTGGAAGCATTGTGATTAAAGTGCCCTTCAAGGGGCATGCAGTGGGGGCTGGCAGCGAGCCTGCCCTTCCTGCTGTGTTTGGTTTTTTTTTTTTTTACACAATTGAGTTTTGTGTGGTTAAGACCTGCCAAGTTTTGCTTTCAAGGAGAGCCACTTCCCCACAGGAATGGGAAGAGTCGCAGTTAATATGTCTTTAGATCACCCAGATGGCAGCCTGCCCTCTTGTTGATTTGTTTACGTGTACCCAGCCAGTGGTCAGGATAAAGTGGGAGGTGGCAGGGATTGGTCCTGAGCAGCTGGAACAATGAGGCAGCACAGGATGGGGGTGAAGGGGTGCTAAACTTGGCCAGCTCTTTTGGCTTCATGGAGGGAAAATTAACTTTGTTTGGGGCTGTTAGGGAGTATCTTTGCAGAAAGGGGACTGGTCCCATGCACTGAGACCAGTCGCATACTCTGTGGCATTGAGCAAGGAACAAGGACAAGAGAAAAGCTTGGGTTTTCTGCCCCTTCCTGAGAGCAGTCTATAATTCATACTCTGATATGAATCTCTTTCATTCCTTGGGCATGATTGTTTTGTGCAAGATGGAAGCTTGCTAATTTTTTTTTAACACTTGAAAACCAAAAACCAAAGAAGATACATATGTCATGCTCCAGGTTAAATGTTGAACTTAGTGTTAGTATACATATATTGATCACTGACTGCTTTGGCATTTTGATCTCTACTGTGTGTAATTTTTCCTTTAAAGTCTTCAATTTGCCTCTCTGATAAAGTTAAGCTCTCTAAGGACTAGGTCTGTTTTGTTTTTGTTTTTTCTACCAATATGAACATTACCTCAGCCTCTTTTTCTTCTAGGAAAATATGTGATGGTAATGGGAGTGATTCAGGCCTGTAGCCCTGAGCCATGCCTTCAGGCTGTGAAGATGACAGATCTTTCTGATAATCCTGTCCATGAAAGCATGTGGGCACTGGAAGTGGAAGATTTACACAGGAATATTCCTTAGATAACTCTGAAAGTGTCATTAAAAACAACTGAAATTCTGAAAGGACTTAGGTTCTTCTACCATGTGGATTTCACGGACATTGTTCAGTGCGTATTTTCTCAAAAGTTCCTCAGAGAGCTTTGCTTTGGCTCACCAAGGAGTGCAGATGAAGGATTTCTAAACACCGGGACACTCCAGTTAACTCGGCCCTTGCTGCCCCTGTGCTTTGACGACCGTTTGCTGATGAAAAGCAGATGTGTTCGTTCTTGCTCTCTCTCCGCTTTGGTTTATGTGTGTTAATTCTCTCTAAAGAGCACAGAAATCTCATCTTGCATTTTTCAAGTTTTACTAGTGATGATACTTTTTCCGTTACCGCTGTGACCCTATTTTATGGTGCAAACTTGAATCTCATTCATTGCCTGTGGTGATTCAAGTGTGGTTATGGGCAGGAAAGTAGACTTCGTGAAAGAAGAGTGACATCATGACCCCACGTCTTCTCCATCAACAACTTCCATATCCAGTTTACAAGTCAAGCAGTAAAACAGCCTCTCAAAGACACAGCTCTCTTTCAAACACCATTCAACCCTTCAGGTCCATTTCCCTTAGACGTGGGTGATGACGTGCTAAAATGCTCTCAAAATTTCTTGTTGAAACTAGAGCCAGGGTTGATTGAGACAACTTTCGGGCATTAACTCAACTTCTAACTTCTGCCTCTTAACTTTTGGTGAGATACTGCAAGGGAGCGTCCTCCTGGTACAGAGTTATTACATTGTTAGTATGGAATGACTTTTTGTTGTGATTGTATTAAATGTTGGGTTTCTGCTCTCTGCCTCTCACCCAGCCCTCCCTTTCCCTGAGATTGTAAATGTCAAAGGAGTCAGGTTTTGATCCAACATGGCTGTGGAGTGTTGCTGGATTATTGATCTTCTACCACCAATAAATTGTTTTATATGCTGCCTATATGTTTTCTTAAATAGACTATTTTTAAAGCATCATTAGATTTATAGAAAAAAAAGGAGCAAAAAGTACATAGTTCCCGTATATCCCCTTCCTCAGTTTCTCTTATTATTCACATCTTGCATTGGTGAGATACATTTGTTATAATTGATGAGCCAACATTGATACATTATTATTAACTAAAGTCTGTAATTTATATTAGAGGTCACTCTTTGTGATATACAGTTCTATGAGTTTTATACATCTACCATTATGGTATTCCACCACATAGTATCACTGCCCTAAAAATCCTATGTGCTCTGCCTGTTCATCTCTTTCTCCCCCTCACACCTGACAACCACTGATTTTTTTTCTATCTCTAGTTTTGCCTTTTCCAGAATGTCATATAGTTGGAATCACACAGGATGTAATTTATTTTCAGATTGGCTTCTTTCATTTAGTGATATGCATTTAACATTTCTCCATGTCTTTTTGCAACTTGACACCAATTTCTTTTTTTAATGATTTTTAAAATTGATTCTGGAGAAGGGGAGAGAGAGAGAGAAACATACATATGAGAAGAACACATCAATTGGCTGCCACCTGCATGCCCCTTACTGGGGATCGAGACTGCAGCTAGACATGTGCCCTGACCAGGAATTGAACCAACAACCTTTCAATACACAGGACAATGCCCAACCAACTGGGCCACACCAGTCAGGGCCCGATTTCATTTCATTGCTGAATAATACTCCATTGTATGGATGTACCATGCTTTGTTTACCCATTTACCTACTGAAGGGCATTGATTTGATTCCAGTTTTTGCAATTATTAATAGAGCTGCAATGAACATTTGTGTACATGTTTTCAACTTTTTGGTGTAAATGCCTAGGAGCACAACTGGTGATCATATGTAAGCCTGTGTTTAGCCTTGTAAGAAACTGCCAGACTGTCTCAGTTCATTTGGGCTACTATAACAAACACCTGGCTGGTGTGGCTCAGTTGGATGGGTATTGTTGTACACACTGAAAAGTCACTGGTTCAATTCCTGGTCAGGGCACATGTCAGGGTTTTGGGCTTGATCCCCATTAGGGGGCATGTGGGAGGCAGCCAATCGATGTTTCTCTCAAATCAATTAAAAAACTATTGAAATGTATCTTTCACAGTTTAAAGGTGCTGCTTCCTGGTTCACAGATGGCTGTCCTCTCACTGTGTCTTCACATGGCAGAAGAGAGAAGGGAGCTCTTGGGGGTCTCTTACAAGGACACTGATCCCATTCATGAGGGCTTTGCCCTCATGCTCTAAGCACCTCCCAGAAACCCCCACATTTCAACACAGGAATTTTGGGGGAACACATTCATTCTATAACACTGTCTTCCAAGAACTATACCATTTTGCTTTCCCAACAGCAGAGTTTCTGTTCTACATCACCAGCATTTGGTATTTTCATTGTTTTGGATTTACTGTATTTTAAAACTAGCATTTTCTTTTAAAGGTGGGCCAATTGGAAATAATGCATCGTTTTTATTACTAATCTGGCTTTGTTGACCACTTGAAGCTTGTTTTGAGGAGACTTATGTTCAGAGTTTGGGGATTTTCAGGCAATGTTACTGAGCTATATCTGGAGCTTTGCAGCCTGGTAGACTTGAATATGAGCCCTTTAAACTTGTATGACTGTAAGCAAGTTACCTAACCTCTCTGGGCTTTAATTTCCTCATGTATAAGATGCAGATTATATCTAGCTCATAGCACTGATGTGAGGAATAAATGAATATGCATTTAAAAACTTTTTCTTTATTGATTTTAGGGAGAGGAAGGGAGAGGGAGAGAGAGAGACAGAAACATCAATGAGAGAGAACATCGATTGGCCACCTCCTGCATGTCCCCCACTGGGGATTTGGCTCACAACCTGGGCATGTGCCCTGACCGGAAATCAAATTGGCGCCCTCCTGGTGCATGGGTCAACACTCAACCACTGAGCCATACCGGCCAACCTAAAAAACATACTGTTTTTTAGAATAGTTTTAGATCTACAGAAAAATTGCAAAGACAGTACAACGAGTACCCATATACCACATCTAGTTTCCTTTATTATTAACATCTTACATTAGTAGTGCACATTTGTTACAATTAACCAATATTGAAATGTTATTATTAACCAAAGTATATACTTTAAATGTAGATTCCCCCAGTTTTTTGTTGTTGTTTTTTTCCCCTAGTGTCCTTTTTCTGTTCCAGGATCCCATCCAGGACACTCCATTACATTCAGTCCGCGTGTCTCCTTAGGCTGCTGCTGGCTGGGACAGTCCATCAGCTGCTTTCGATTACATT
The DNA here is from genome assembly GCF_014108415.1 of Molossus molossus. Lineage (NCBI taxonomy): Eukaryota > Metazoa > Chordata > Mammalia > Chiroptera > Molossidae > Molossus > Molossus molossus. The sequence continues at coordinate 111,472,344 of NW_023425366.1, read as the reverse complement.
GACATTTAATTCTGATGTAGTCCATGGGACCTCAGTTTTAGGATTCTTAGGTTAAAGCTTTATTCCAAAATTATTAAGGAGTTTCCAGTAAGTAGCCCCTGAGCTGGGTGTGTGGTAAGTGCCTTAAGACCTTACACTGCGGTTCCCCTTATCTGAAACCTGCTTTTCTGCTAGAAAATGGAGCCCAGCTGCTGAGAACCTTCACCATGTTCTACCTAGTTTATCCTCCCCTAACTTCTGGTAAATAATGCCCCATTGAAAATTGCTAATTGGGCTGGTCTTGCTGCCTGGGCAGAGAACGAACTCAGGAGTGTGGGAGGTGGGCAAAGGAGGGTGCCCTGTGTTTTTCCAACAGCCCTGCGGACGGCCAGTGCTCCCAGCGGCTCCGTGCTGGAAGTGTGCCACCTCGGCATGTTAGCTGAGCTCTTGTGGTTTCCCTGAATATTAATAACTCTCACTGTTTCGGCTAGCGTTTCCTTCTTGACATCACCAAATGAAATCGCATCTCGGGTAGGGGTTTCAGTGTTCTGGTGCCAAATCAAAGTTGGTTTATCAGCAAGCACCCTCGCCAGACAAGGGCAGGCTGTGTGCTCGGGACGTGCTGCTTCCCTTTTGAAATTGGCTCTTTTTCTAAGAACTGAAAATAAGCACCCTAAGCCGTGACTTCACTTTTCTTGGAACTGCTTTACATTAGAAGAAGAAAAAAAAAGAAAGAAAACCCTCATTTAGCTGGTTTTGGATCGCTGAGTTCCCTAATTCTGTTGCATATTCTTGTAAAGCTCATGTTTTACCACAAAAATCCTATGCATCAGGTGAAGCAGGAAGGAGAAAGACCACGCAAAATAGTTATGTTTTGTCTCTTGGCCTGTGTGTGTGTGATTTGATGGTCAAGGAGAAGAGGGACCTGAAGACATGCTGTGTGTAGTCATCTTCAAATCTCAGGGTTGTCGGCCATGATGGCGTGGTCCTGAGATCTGTCAGGCTGCCAAATGTCACATGTTGCCTAGGCTGGTGTTGCTAAACCTCAGGCCATCATCTAAACTCCTTGAACAGTTGCCTGTTTGCAAGAATAAGGGGGGAAATGCATTTTCAGCCATAGTGACCTACATTTAGCAGACATCTTGGAGCTTGTGCAAAAGCACATCTTTTAGGGGCCCTACCTGCTTGAGATAAAGGAGAGACTTAGCCACACCTGGACTCCAGTCCTGGTCCTGCACTTGGGCTTGAAGGTCAGTCTGTGAAGTGGAATAATTTGTCCACAGCATGGTACCTGGTAGGTTCATGGAAACCGCATTAGGGCCCCCTTCTCAGTGCACATCTCTGTGGATAGGCACATTCTCTGTCTGCATTGAAGGGGCCTCCAGTGGTGTGATTGTGTCGTATCTCTCTGTCTCCACCCAGCATCAGGCCTTGTGTGACATATGGGCAGTGAGGAAATCTTCAGTGAATGGCTGGTTTTTAGGTAGGAAGACAGAAGAAGTATATAAGCAAAGGAACAATGTTGTTGAATTTATACTTGGCACACAATAGTTTTTAAATGAAAGGAACACTTACGGGTCATGCCTGAGTGTACCTTTTTTTTTTCAATTTTTTTTCTTTATTGATTTTTAGAGAGAGAGGATGGGAGAGATAGAAACATCGATGAGAGAGAACATCAATTGGCCACCTCCTGCATGCCCCACACTGGGGATTGGGCCCACACCTGGTCACATGCCCTGATTGGGAATTGAACCGGCGACCTCTTGGTGCACGGGTCGACGCTCAACCAGTGAGCCACATCGGCTGGGCCTGAGTGTACCTTTTAAATCAAGCACCCTGAGGTAATTTGTAACTGGGCTGAGGGTGCTTACTAGAATATTTTAGAATGTTCTGAACAGATAAGAATGACTTGGTCAAGACAGAAAAGTCTGGAGGAAAAGGAAAGAGATAGCTGAGTCAGAAAACAAAGAATTCTAGTCCTATAAAAATCATTAACCATCTCTGGATAAAGAATGCAAATTCAACCAAGAGTTATGTGCCAGGGACTGCTAGAAGCTCTCCCCTGTGTTACTTTATTTTACTGTGTCATTGCCCCTGTGACTATAAAAACTGCATCCAAGGGAATGGAAGTCCTTTGCCCAAGAACATCTGGCTAGCAGGCTGTAGCAGAGACAGGTCTCAGGCCAGCTGGTGTCCCATGTTGTAGGGGAGGTGGCCAGGGCCTTCAGTCTGAGATTTCTCCTAATGAAGAAACTCCTCAGACCCGCTCTGGGAGCTCATGGTCTTTTTTTCTAATGCGCGCGTGCACGTGTGTGTGTGTGTGTGTGTGTGTGTGTGTGTGTGTGTGTGTTTTAAAAGTCCTCACCCCAGGATATTTTTCCATTGATTTTCAGATGGAGTGGGAAGGAGTGAGGGAGGGAGGGAGGGAGAGAAACATCAATGTGAGAGACACACCGATCGGTTGCCTCCGCACAACCCCAGGGCCAGGGACTGAACTGCAACTGAGGTATGTGCCCTTAACTGGAATCAAACCTGAGACTCTGGTCTGAGGACCATTGCTCAAACCACTGAGCCAAACTGACGAGGGCTCATGGTGGTTGTTTTTTTTTTAAGAATGTTGGGTACTACAGTCAGCCATGTGATATTCTCCAATGAAAGCCGCTCTCTCCAACCCTTTTTTCTAAGAGCTTTGTACTGTAGAGTCTTGCTTCATCAGACTTAGCCTCCTTAGTCCTCCGTGGGAGCTCATGGTCTTTACATTTAGATGCTAGCACCCCCTGCTGGCCTGTGCCGTCCAAAATGGGGTGACAGCCGTGACCACAGAAGGAAGCAAAGGAACAAACGGAGCCATAGCTCACAGCTGTCCACCCAGAGGGGTGTTGGATTTGGCAACTAGATGGTCCTGTTTTGAGCCCCAGCCCTACTGTTTATTAACGGGATGACCTTAGCGGAATCGCTTCCCCTCGCAGAGCCTCATTTCTGTCACCTGTAGCGAAGGGATGACTTGGAGTCAGAGAGGTGCAGCAGCTCATCCACGTGGCTGTTAACTGGAATCCAGGCAGTCTTAGGTGCTCAAAAATTGTCACTTAATTGGTCTTTCTGTCACCAAGCACTTCCTCAGCACCTGCTGGGTTCCAGGCTCTGGGGACACACATGGCAAACAAAAGAAACATGGCTGATCCCTGTGAAACACAGTGTCTTCTTACCCTTCAAATCTCTCTGACCACCCACTCAGCCTCATCTCTCCTGTACTGCCTGATCTCTGCTTTTAAGGACTCACGATTAGATTGAGCTCACAAGGATAATCTCCCCAGCTCAAGGCCCTTAATCTGTCTAATCACATTTACAACGTCCCTTGTGCTGCATAAGTTAACATATTCATAGGTTCCAGGGATTAGGATGTGGCCATCTTTAGGGAGAAGCATTCTACCTACCCAGCCTGCCCTCTGGTCCCTAAAGATGCAGGTTCCATGGCCCCAAAGTTCTCATCCCTTTTACAGTATCTCCTCATCTAAATCATTTATATCTGGTAGGGGGTGGCTCTTGGTATAATCCATCTATGAACCTCTGGAACTCAAGAAATAACTTAATTTGTCACCAAAATACAATAGTGGCAACCCAGTGGGGAGAGAGTCTAGTTCTGTCCCTGATCCAAGAGACCGGAGACATGACATGGGCAAAAAAGATGAAGAGGAAGAAACAATGAGGCTCGAGCACCTGGAAATACCACACTATTAAGTTTCCCTTCCCCCTTGGCAAACCAGAAAAGGAAAGGCGTTTCTCAGACCAGTCTGTTAGCACCTAAATCTGTATCCGTTGAGTTGAGGAAAGAGCGGAGCCAGAGTTTTCATTGTATATTTACAGCCTGTTTTAGAAAGTAGGTCAGACTCAGGTCTTCCACTGCACAACTGTGCTGCCTGTGGGCGCAGAGACTCTCCCAGAGTACTGCTGAGCCCAGCTGGGCCTCCTGCGTGGGCCCCAGAACTGTCAGGTGTGGCTCATTTACAGCCCCACCTGCGGTGCCTTGACTTTGTCTCAATCCTAATCTAAGTGTTTAGAAAGCTCTCCGGGTGAATCTTATAACCAGCCAGGTGTAGCAGCCACTTGCCTACATTTTCCTGGCCCGGAAGCATCTGGCCTGGAGTCAGAGCTGTCTGGCACTGGTTGACTGCCGAGCCCTTTGCTTCCTCTGATGGGGGCCCTGAAGTTCAGAGGAGCTGGGCCTTAGCTAGAGGAAGGACAAATGAAGGACTCAGGGGCCCTTAGGACCAGGACCAAGGGGGCCACTTGTCTCCTGGCTTCTCAAGAGGAGGAGAAACAAAGGATGGAAAAAGCTCATACAAGGGAACTGGACTAGACCACCCACTGGCTGTTCTGGGACATCGTCGGCCCTCCTTGGTGCTTGGGCTGCTGCTAAGGGCAACGCAAGGTAGTGACATCAGGTTTTTGTTTGTTTTTTATTCCTCACCTGGAGACATTTTTCCATTTATCTTCAGCTAGAGTGGGGAGGGAGGGAGAGAGGGAGAGAGAGAAACATAGATGTGAGAGAGACACATCAATTGATTGCCTCCCACACAACCCCGACCAGGGCCCGGGATGAACCGCAACCAAGGTACATGCCCGTGGCCGGAATCAAACTCGCGACTCTGTGGTCGGCAGGCCGAGGCTCTAACCACTGAGCACCGGCCAAGGTTGTTTGTTTGTTTGTTTTTAAGTGAGTCAACTTAAAGAAACATATTAAATGAATAATAGTATGGGTGGTATGTGACCAGTAAGATGAAATTCTATTATGTGACCTATATATTTATGGTTCAAGACAGCATTCACACCAGACAGCTATTACTGTGTTGGCTGTTGTCATTTTTTAAAATTAGACAATCTAAGGGAAAAGAGGTCAGTGCTCCTGACTAAATAGTCACATATTGCATTTTTTAAAAAATTCTTGCAGCACACTGGTTGAAAATCGCTGTGCTAGAAGATGGTTGCACTGTCCGTAACAGTAGCCACTAACCTTGTGTAGCTATTGAGAATTTGACCCACTGTTAGGGTTGCCAGATCTGGTAAATAAAAATCCAGGATGCCTCTGCTTCTGAAACATGGGCTGTGCATGGTGACTTCCCTCCAAAGAAGACACTGTGGAAAGGCGAAGTGAGGAGAGTAACTTGACGATGGAGCTAGATACCTGGCAAACACACCTCGCTCAGGTGATCCCGGTCAACATCAACAGTGATAAGTCACATGGATAGTGCGTGCCCTTCATATGATGTGATGAGAATGGCACTTTACCTCTGTGATCTACCTCTCCCAAACCCCTAATCCCCAGTCTATTCATGAGAAAACGGCTGTTTGCTCATCTGCAAAATGGGAATAGGGATGACCTTGTTAAGCTCGTCGTGTGGACTGTATCCGACAGGTTGATGCTCTTCTCACGTCCCTGCTGCCGGAGCTGCCCAGCTTTGTCTTCGCAGTCGTGAGAACGGCGTTTCCCCGACCTTTCCCACATTCTCTGCCTTTCTGGCTCATGATAAGGCTCTTGAAGAAGCATGAGCTCACTGTATTGGGATCTTGGTCTCCCCACTTTGGCAGGCTGGACCAGACTTGGCATGGGAAAGAAACGTCAGTGGGAAAAAATTCTTTAAAAAAATGTATGCATGTAGTAAAATGTATATCCAATTGCAACATAAACATACTTGCACTCATTGGTGTTTGTGAATGAGCCCGAGGTCAGCAGTGTTTGGTAGGTCGAAGTTAATTTCTATCCACCCCCTCATTGCATGGCTCACAGAAGATGAGACCCTTGGTGTTAGCATTCTGGTAGAGGCATTTTGCCAGAAGCATCCTGTTTATTTCATGGTTATGAGCCTTTGGTACCCAATTTGCTTGAAAACCCTGTGAACTTATTAATGGAGAAAGAAAGAATGAGAAACCTTGGGTAATAGGAAAACAAGCGGCCAGTTTTGCGAAAGTTCCAACATGGGTGGTTTCTCACTAATTGAAAAAACATGTCTCTTCTCAGTTGTCTTAATCCTTTTGCAGGGCCTGGGCCTTAAGTGTTCCCAGAAGGTTTAGGGGGGTATAATCAGCTCCCAGGGTGGTCACCACAGTGACAAAAGAGGCAAAGAACTCAAGCCTGCATCTGAGGGCCCTTCAGGTGTTGCCAGCTCAGCCGGGGGCAGCAGGGACCGGCTCTGTCACCAGCCTTCCTGGCTAGGGCAAGGGGGTAGGTGACAGGCACAGCACAACGTGGGGATTCATTCTGGCTTTAAATTTAGCCTTCAGAATGCAAAGTCTGGAGGCAGCGTTTGGGACTCAGACAGGAAAAGGAGACGGCCAACATTTAAGTTTCCTCTGAGCGGAGAACTTTAACTCTTTGATTATAATAAGCACAGTGCTTGGGTCCTTCCATCCTTTTACAAAGTTATTTTTAGAAACAAAGAAGTTGACAGTCCTGCTCCAGCTTTCTCTTCCTCGTTGGGTTTCTCTGTAAGAGAATGTTCCCAGGGACAGATGAGCTGGCTGGGCCATGGCCCCACCAGTGTCCTCAACAGGGAAATCTTTGTCAGCAGAGCAGCCGCAGCCGCTGGCTCCTCTGGTCCAGACGCTGTGGAAATCAGCGCGGCCTAAGGTTCCGGGGGAAGAGACCCGCGTCGGCGTCCCAGCCTTGCTGCTGGTCTCAGGCCCTGGCCTCATCCCTCAGAGCAGAGCTGCTGTGGTGTCACAGGTTGGAGGACAACACGCCCCTCTCCCGGGGTGGCTTCAGAACAAAGGCAGCGCTCGGAGCCCCTCATGCGGGGCGGGGCGGGGCATGGACCAGGAGGCGATACTGCTATTAGAGTTTTAAGTGTTTGCGGTTTCCTCTCTCTGTCTCCACTTCCTTCTCGAAACCCCAAAAAGGCTTCGCAGGAAAGGAAGGGCCTTTCAGATCCCAGAGCACAGCTGGGAATGGCTGTTCTCAGTTAGTCTGGCTGGCCAGAGCCCAGGGTGACTGGTCCGGGTTGGGGTTAGATCCACCAAGCCACTGAGGCACCGTCCTGCCCACACCACCTTTGTTCCTCTCGAGGTCCTGCCACAGCGACGCAAAGGGTTGTTGGGTCTTGTCGCGCTCTGGACAGGTCACTGATAGTAACACTATAAGGACAGACGGGGTCCCGCGCCTTTGTCCCTGGCCCCTCTTGTTACCACTGATTCCACGGTTACCTGAGATGAACCTGCTTTGGCCAAGGTGGGCTGCCCATCATTGAAACAGGGGGGGCAGGTGCCCAAGCTGTTGAAGGCTCCATTAGCAAGTGGCTCTGACTTGGTTATTCTAGACCTAGGAACTAGAATAACCCCTTTGGAGGGGCTCCATGGCTGGCCAGTCCCTTGTTTTATGGAAATGGACCTCTCCAGTCACCTGAGAACCTGTGCTAAGCGGCTCTGAAGCAGGACTAGCTACACACTTTGCGGGGCCTAGTCTTGAACGACCCCTCATTCAAAAATTGTTAAGGTTCATGATGGTGACAGCAGAACATCCAGGCACGAGAGGGGGCTCTTCTGGGTGCAGGGCTCTGACTGCACAGTTTGCACACCCATGCCTGGCCCGGAGAGCTCAGGGCAGCAGCTGGTCTGTGGCATGCAGATAAGTCTGGTCACCCAAATTTGGATGAGTTGACACATCTTTTCTGAACTGTTGACTGACTAAGCTAGTTAAATGATCAGGGCTAGCTGTAGTCTAGGCTGAGTGTGACAGGCAGTGACAAGGGGCGGGGGCGGGGCTCTAAGCGGCAGCTCTCTAGAGCAGGGGGTCCCTGAGCATGGATGCCTGACTCGGTCATTATCTGTCACAGGGTTCAAAATAAAATCCAGAAGACCAACATTCCTGCAAATGCTTCGCCCATGGCCAACCTTTGTGAAAACCTAAACTTTTCTTTCTTAAGGAAGATTTCAAAATAAACTTTTCCTAGCTGGGAAAAGACATTTCTGTTACCAGAAAGCAATTTGCATTTGTTTATTTAATATGTTAATTTATTTTTTATTTTTTTTTTTAGAGAGGAAGGGATAGAGAGAAAGAAATACAGTATCGATAGGTGAGACATCAAGTGACTGACTCCTGCCTGCCCCCTACTGGGGATCAAGCCCTGAAACCCGGGCATATGCCCTGACTGGGAATCAAACTGTGACTTCTCAGTCCGTGGGATGATGTTCAATCCACTGAACCACACCTGCCAGGCAGCAATTTGTATTTAAAGAAATGGGTCACGGCCCTGGCCAGTTTGGCTCAGCGGTTAGAGCGTTGGCCTGCGGTCCAGAGAGACCCGGGTTCGGTTCCCGCTAAGGGCACGTACCTCGGTTGCAGTTTGTCCCCGGCCCTGGTCGGTTGTGCGGGTGGCAGCCACTTGATGTGTTCCTTTCACGTCGATGTTTCTCTCTCTCTCTCTCTGTTCCTCTCTCTCCCTCCCACTCTACCTGAACAAAAAATGGAAAAATGTCCTCGGGTGAGGATAAAAAAAAATAATAATAAAATAAAAATAAATAAATAAATAAAGAGAATGGGTCACGGATCGCTAAGGAAACCAGTGTTTGCAAAGTTTAGCTTACATAAATTGGCAAAAAAGAAAAAACAAGTGCCATTTTGCCCTGGCCAGTGTGGCTCAGTTGGTTGGAGAGTCGTCCAAAGGGTCATGGGTTCGATTTCCGGTGGGTTCGATCCCAGTTGGGATACATACAGAAGGCAGTCTATTGATGTTTCTCATTCTCTCTCTCTCTCCCTCCCTCTCCCTCCTTCTCCCCCACTTTCCCCCGTCCCACTCTCTTACATCAATGAAAACCATATCCTTGGAGAGGATTAAAAAAAACAAAAAACAAAAAAACCACCAAGTGCCAGTTTGTTCTTTCTCCCAGATGGTAAACAGGAAGGGAAGGAAGCCTGTGACTGGGTAAAGTGAGTCATGGAGTGTGGGAGGCGCAGATCCCTGTAGGACTCCTCTGTACTTGGGAGCTCCTTTCTAATTTACCTGCCAAGCTCCAAATTAAAAGGCAAATCTGATTGGATGGCAGCAAAGATTGTCTGAGTGGTTGGATGGGGGACTGAAGAAGTCTGCAGAATCCGAAAGAGTTTCTTTGCTTTTTTTGGGTGGGGGTGGGGGTGGGGATGGGGGAAGAATCTCTTGTTATATTATAAAACCAAAATATCATTTGTAATGCTTCCCTTTTCTTTTTACTAGTCTTTTTCTAAAGAATTGAAACATAGCATAAATTTCACCCCTTTACTATTGTATAATTCAGTGGTTTTTAGTAGTCACGAGGTTGTGCAGCCATGACCAAGCAGTTTAATAGCCGTCTAGTATATCCCAAAACCCTATCTTCTTCTTCTCCTTTTTTTTTTTTTTTATCCTCACCCGAGGACATTTTTTCATTTTCTGTTCAGATAGAGTGGGAGGAAGAGAGAAGAAGAGAAAGAGAGAAACATTGACGTGAAAGGGACACATTGAGTGGCTGCCACCCGCACGACCAACCAGGGCTGGGGACAAACTGCAACCAAGGTTCACGCCCTTAGCGGGAACCAAGCCTGGGTCTCTCCGGACCACAGGCCAACACTCTAACCACTGAGCCAAACTGGCCAGGGCCCAAACCCCTATTTTCTTTAACCAAGGACACTTAAGAGTAAACGGTTTACACTTCTCCTCCCCAACCAGAAAGTAAATAGCTTAAATCACCCTACTCAGGGAGACCAATAGCATAAATCCAGTTAGTGCCATTTACCAACCACACCCAGCTTAATGTGATACTATAGGATTATAATCTGATTTAGTATCTAGTAGGGTTTATTCTTCATTATTATTTTCAGAAATTTCCTGGTAATTACTGTGTTTAAAAAATTTTGTAAACGTTAGCATCAGCTTGCCTAGTTAAGAAATTGTGCAAGCTCATACACACACATGCACATATATCCCTGTGGAGTATTTTTATTGATATTATGTTATTTATATGTTAGATTTAAGAAGTTCCTTTTTTTTTAATCCTCACCCAAAGATATTTTTCCATTGATTTTTAGATAGAGTGGGAGGGAGGAAGAGAGAGAGAGAGACATCGATGTGAAAGAGACACATCGACTGGTTGTCTCCTGCATGAGCCTGACAGGGGCCGGGGATCAAACCTGAAACAAAGGTGCTGCCCTTGACCTCTAATCAAACCCATGACTCTTCCTTCTGAGGGCTGGTGCTCCAACCTCTAAGCCAAACCAGCCAGGGCAGTAGGGCATATGAGATTTGGAATATTTATTTAAAGTCAATATATTAAGGCATACATTGTTTAATAATACTAGCAATTTGCCCTGGTCCTTTTGGCTCAGTGGTTAGAGCATCAGCCCACAGACCAGAGAGTCCTGGGTTCAGTTCCTGCTAAGGGCACATACCTCGGTTGCAGTTTGTTTCTGGCCCTGGTTAGAGTCATGTGGGTGGCAGCCACTCAAGGTGTCTCTCTCACATTGATGTTTCTTTTGCTCTCTTCCTCCCTCCCTCTCTTCCACTTTATCTGAAGATAAATACAAAAAAAAAAAAAAAATCCTCGGGTGAGGATAAAAAAAATAATAATACTAGCAATTTAAGTATATGTATATCTATAAATGGCATTACAGTACCTATAACTCTAGAAGGTATAAATGAATAATAAGTAATTAACTTTGGATATATTTCTGCCTTTGAATTAGCTTGCTACTTATCTTTCCTTTCATTTCTTCTTCAATTTTTCTACAAAGTAATAATTAGAAGCAACTGTTAGGGCTGCCACCGTGACCTCAAATTCATTAAAATCCACTTCCTTGTCCTTATTGGTGTCCACATCCTACATTAGCTTGTCAACCAACTGGAGGTCCTTTTGTAAAAGGGAAAAGAAAATTTCTGACTCCCTGGCTTTGAGGCTCAGAATGACAACTAGAATCGCATCTTTCTTTTATCTATATTAAATTTTTTGTTTTCATTTTTAGCATCTAAGGACAATTTCCAAAAGCCTATTTGCAGGAAGGTTTGAACCAGGCACAGATTCTAAATGAGTCTAGCACTTTGCCCCAGGGCCATATAATTCTGACTCAGACCTAGAGACCAAGAAGATCAAATGATTCCAGTAGTTCATTTCCTCATCATGAACTGCTGATGCTGAAAATGCATTTACTACAGGACCCCCAGGTCCAGGGAGGCAGGCAGAGACATGGAAAGGGTTTTCTATAGTCAAAAGGGGACAGTGTGAGTGGCTCTACCATTTACCAACAATAGGACTTAGAGCAAATCACTTAACATTTTAAAATCTTATTATCTATGAAATGGGGAGAATAATCTCGCCCTACAAATTTGAGGGATACTTCAACATGCTTTTAAATGTGTGTAGCACCAGGTTGCTACATTTAGCAAACAAAAATACAGGACGCTTAGTTAAATGTGAATTTTCGATGAACAGTGAATACTTTTTCATGGGACATACAATATTTTATCTGGCAGCCTTACTAAGCATAATGCCTGGCACAAAAAAAGAGGCCCCGATAAAGGGCAGACCTTACAGAATGACTGCAGGCACGGGTGGGAAGTCCAGGAAGGAGCCCGCAGAGATCAGGGTGCAGAGAGGGGAGGGCTGTGAGGCACCCACATGACAGGTGGTGGACGAAAATGATTCCAGAAGTAGTTAATTTCCTCCAGGAATTCCCCATTGCCCTTTCATTAGCTGCCAATCATTAAATGGTTGGAAATGTAAATTGAATTGATCAAAAATCAACTTGATCAAAAACAATTATAAGTTTAATTTGAATAAATCAAGGTGCCAAGTTTGACCAACTGAGCCTTTTATTCTAAATGTTATATAATACAGTAGCCAAACTGAATTTGAAACAAACCAACAAACAAACAAATTCCTGGGGACTCCTAAAATCACTAAAAAGTGTTGTGAAGAATTACTATATTAACATACAGTATGTGACTGTCAATAATACTGTAGTGCACATTTGAGAGTTGCTAAGAGAGCAGATCTTAAACGTTCTCATAATGAAAAAAAATTTTGTAACTATGTATGGTGACCGATAATAACTAGACTTATTGTGATCATTTTACAATGTATACATATATTAAATCATTATGTTGTACACCTAAACCTAATATAATGTTATGTGTCAATTATACCTCAATAAAAAAATTCTAGGGAAAAAAAAAAAACAGCCAGGGCAAGAAGTTACTTTTTAATGGCTTTATTTTTATACTATAAAACCCACCCATTTTAAGTATAACAGGCCCTTGAATAATATTGTTTTGTTCAATGTCACTTGTTATAATGTTGATAAGATGCCAATTTTTTTTTTTAATCCTCACTTGAGGATATGTTTCCGTTTATCTTCAGATAGAGTAGGAGGGAGGGAGGGAAGGGGAGGGAGGGAGGGAGAGAGAGAGAGAGAGAGAGAGATCAATTGGTTGCCTCCTGCATGACCCCAACCAGGGCTGGGGACTGAACCAGAACTCAGGTACGTGCCCTTGAATCGAACCCGCGACTCATTGGTCCACAGGCCAATGCTCTAACTGTTGAGCCAAACTGGCCAGGGCAAGATGCCGATTTTTTAAATTAAAAAGTTTTTAAATTACAATTAAAAAAAAAAATTGACATACAATATAATATTAGTTTGTGTACAGCATAGTGATTAGATACTTATATAACTGAGGAAGTGATCACCCCGATAAGTCTAGAATCCAAGGAGACACCGCCGAAAAATATTACTAAGAACAATGGCAGAGAGTTTACTATCTGTTTTCTTCTAGGAGTTTTATGGTTTGGGGGCTTACATTTAAGGCTTTAATCCATTTTGAATGTATCCTCGTATATCATGTAAGAAAGTGATCCAGTTTCATTCTTTTGCATCTGTCTGTCCAGTTTTTTCAACACTATTTATTAAAGAGACTGTTTTTAGCCCTGGCCAGTTTGGCTCAGCAGTTGAGCGTCAGCCTGCGGACCAGAGAGTCCCAGGTTTTGTTCCCGCTAGGGGTACATACCACACAAAAAAAAATTAAATTAAAAAAATAATAATAAAGCTCTCAAGGAGTAAAAATAAGAGGAATCTTTCTTTAAAAAAATAAATAGATAGACTGTATTTACCCCATTGTGTAGTCTTGCCTCCTTTGTCATAGATTAATTGACCAGATACACATGGGTTTATTTCTGGGTTCTCTGTTCTATTGTGTTAATCTATGTGTCTGTTTTTATAACAGTACCATGCTGTTTTTATTACTATATCCTTCTAATATAGTTTGGTATCTAGTAGCGTGATACATCCAACTTTGTTCTTCTTTCTCAAGATTGTGTTGGCTATTTAGGATTTTTTGTAGTTTTGTATAAAATTTAGGATTCTGAAAATAAATTTTAGTTCTCTGAAAAATGCCCTTCATATTTTCATAGAGATTCAATTGAATCTGTAGATTGCTTTCATAGTATGGACATTTTAGCGATGTTAATTCTTCCTATCCATGAACACAGTATATCCTTCCATTTATTTGTATCTTGTTTAGTTTCTCTCTTTAGTGTCTTATAGTTTTTTGAGAACAGGTCTTTTACCTCCTTGATTAAAGTTATTCCTAAGTATTTTATTATTTTTGATGTAATTGTAAATGAAACTGTTTTCTTAATTTCTCTTTCTGATAGTTCATCATTGGTGTACAAAAATGAAACCAGTTTCTGAATATTAATTTTGTATCCTACTTTACTGAATTTATTTATGCTAATAGGTTTTTGGTGGATTCTTTAGGATTTTGTATGTATAGCATCATGTTATCTGCAAATAATGACAGTTTTACTTCTTCCTTTCAAATTTATATGCCATTTATTTCTTTATTTATTTTGTCTGATTGCTAGCTAGGACTTCCAGTGCTTTGTTGAATAAAAGTGGTAAAAGTGGACTTCCTTATTGTTCCTGATTTTAAAGAAAAAGATTTTAACTTTTCACTGTTGAGTGTGATGTTAACTGTGGTATGAGTATGATGTTTGCCATATTTAGCCTTTATTATGTTGAGGTATGTTCCCTTTATCCCTACTTTGCCAAGAGTTTTTATCATAAATGGATGTTGGATTTTGCTTTTCTGCATTGATATGATCATATGATTTGTATCCTTCATTTTGTTTATGTGGTATATCACGTAAATTGATTTGCAGTTATTGAACCGAGCTTTCATCCTGGGAATAAATCCCAGTTGATCATGGTGTGTGATATTTTAAATGTATTGCTGAATTCAGTTGGCTAATATTTTGTTGAGGATTTTTGCATCTATGTTCATCAGGGATATTGGCTTATATTGTAGTGTCGACATCTGGTTTTGATATCAGATTAATGTTGGCCTCATAAAATGAGTTTGGGAGCCTCCCCTCCTCTTCAGTCTTTTGGAATAGTTTGAGAAGGATAGGTATTAATTCTTCACATATTTGGTAAAATTCACCTCTAAGCCACCTGATCCAGAGCTTTTGATTGTTGGGAGTTGTTTTGTTGTTGTTACTGTTTTATTATTACTGATTCAATTTCATTAGGAGTTATCAGTCTGTTCAGATTTTGTTTCTTCTTGATTCAGCCTTGGAAGATTATATGTTTCTAGGAATTCATTTTTTCCCAGGTAGTTCAATTTGTTAGCATATAATTGTTTATGGTTGTTTTCTTATAATCCTTTGTATTTACATGGCATCAATTGTCACTTCTCTTTCATTTCTGATTTTATTTATTTGGGCCCTTTTTTTCTCCATGAAAAAAAGGCTAAGGTTTATCAATATTGTTTATTTTTTCAAAGAACCAGCTCTTAGTTTCATTGATCTTTTCTATTGTTTTTTTTTAGACTCTATAGCTTTTATTCCCACTCTGATCTTTATTATTTCCTTTATTCTACTCACTTTGGGCTTTGTTTGTTCTTCTAAGTCCTTTAGGTATAAGGTTGGATTATTTATTTGAGATTTTTCTTATTTCTTGAGGCAGGCCTGTATTACTATAAATTTTCCTTTTAGAACTGCTTTGGCTGTGTTCCATAGATTTTTTTTTTTTTTTTTTAAAGGAGTGGAATATGATTATATTTCAATACACAACTCTGCACAACCGAAAAATAAAACACCACAGTAAAATAATGACAAAAATATGGTATTTAATTTGCAGTGCATGTCAAATGGTTAACATCCTTAGCCATAAATGAGCTCTTAGAAATCAGTAACAAAGACACTAATAATTCAAGGGACTGGAGAAAAGAAACAAATTACTCTTAAGGATTAAGAATACATGATGATTGAGCTGAACAATGACAAAAGAATAATTTCTCTGTAATATCATATTGTCAATACCCCATAGATTTGAATGTTTATTTGTCTCAAAGGACTTTTGATTTCTTCCTTGATCTCATTGTTAACCCATTCATTGTTTAGTAGCATGTTATTAAGCCTTCACATGTTTGTGCGTTTTTTAGTTTTCTTCTTGTAACTGATTCCTAGTTTCATATCATTGTGATCAAAGAAGATGCTTGATATGATTTCAGTCTTCTTAAATTTATTGAGACTTGTTTTGTGTCCTAACATGTGATCTATCCTGGAAAATATTCAAGTGCACTTGAGAAAAATTCTGCTTTTGGATGAAATGTCCTAAAAATATCAATGAAACCCATCTGGTCTAATGTGTCAGTTAAAGCCACAGTTTCTTTATTGATTTTCATACTGGATGATCTATTCATTGAGTCAATGAGGCATTAAAGTTCCTTACTATTACTATATTATTGTTGATCTCTCTCTTCATGTCTGTCAATATTTGCTTTATATATTTTGGTGCTCCTACTTTGGGATCACAGATGTTTGCAGGAGTTATACTCACTGTTGGACTGCTCTCTTTATCATTATGAAATGTCCTTCTTTGTCTCTTATTACAGCCTTTTTTAAAGTCTTTTTCATCTGTTATAAGTATTGCTGCCCCTCCCTGGCCAGTTTGGCTCAGTAGTTGGAGCGTCGGCCCACAGACCAATGAGTCCTGGGTTCAATTCTTGTCAAGGGCCAAGGGCACGTACCTCGGTTGTGATTCATCCCCAGCCCCAGTTGGGGTTGTGCAGGAGGCAGCCACTCAATGTGGCCCTTTCATGTTAATGGTTCTCTGTCTTTCTCTCCCTCCCACTCTATCTGAATTAAAGTGGAAAAATGTCTTCAGGTGAGGATAAAAAAAAAAAAAGTATTGCTGCCCCAGCTTTTTTTCATTTCCATTTGCATGAAATAAATTTTTTTTTTAATTCTCTTTTTTGTGTGTGTGTCTTTCCATCTGAAGAGGGTCTCTCATAGGCATCACATGTTCAGGTCGTGTTTTTTTTTTGTTTTTTTGATTCAGCCACCCTGTGTCTTTTGATTGGAGCATTTTAGCTATTTACATTTAATGTAATTTGATAAGTATGTAGTTATTGTCATTTTATCCATTGTTTTCTGATTGTTTTTGTAGTTCTACTCCGTTCCTTTTTATTCTCTTGCTCTCTTTTGTATGTTGAGAACTTTCATAGTATTGTATTTGGATCCTTTATTTTTATTTCTTGTATATCTTTATAGATTTTTGCTTTGTAGTTACCTTGTACTTCACATATACCAGCCTGTGTTTAAAGAAGTCTGTTTTAAGTTGATAGTCCCTTAAGTATGAACACATTGTAAAATCACTATAATTTTTACTTATCTCCTTCACAGATATATTTTTGTCACTATGTTTATTTCTTTTGTGTGAGTGTTTGTGTGTATCCCTTAGCTTATTGTTGAAATTACACGTGATCTTCCTACTTTTGCCCTTTTTTTTTTTTTTTAAATTAATCCTCACCTAAGGATATTTTTTTCTTTGCTTTTTAGAGAGAGTGGAAGGGAGGAAGGGGGAGAGGAGTGAGGAGAGAGAGAAACATCAATGCGAAAAGACACATTGATTGGTTGCCTCCTGCACATGCCCTGACCGGGGCCAGGGTCGAACCTGCAGCCCAGGTATGTGTCCTTGACTGGAAATTGAACCCATGACCCTTTGGTCCATGGGCTGACTCTAACTGCTGAGCCACATCTGCCAGGGCTTGCCTTTTAACTTTTGTACTTGCTTTATTGTTGATTGATACACTGCTTTTACTAAGTGTTTGCCTTTGTCACTGAGAATTTTTTTCTTCCTTATATTTTCTTTTTTTTTAATATTCTCACCCGAGGATATTTTTTTCTTTTTGTTCCGATAGAGTGAGAGGGAGGGAGGGAGGGAGAGAGAGATAGAAACATCAATGTGAAAGGGACACATCGAGTGGTTGCCACCCACATGACCCAACCAGGGATGGGGACAAACTGCAACCGAGGTACATGCCATTAGTAGGAACCGAACCCGGGTCTCTCCAGACCACAGGCCAATGCTCTAACTGCTGAGCCAAACAGGCCAGGGCTATATTTTCTTATTTAATTTTTTTTTCTACTTAAAGAAATTCCTTTTTAAGAAAAACATTTATTTTTCTTTATTGATTTTTAGAGAGAGAGGAAGGGAAGAGGGAGAGAGAGCTAGAAACATCAATGAGAGAGAACATCAATTGGCCGCCTCCTGATTGCCCCCAACTGGGGATCAGGCCCACAACCCGGGCATGTGCCCTGACCAGGAATTGAACCTGTGACCTCTTGGTGCATGGGTCAACGCTCAACCACTGAGCCACACCGGCTGAGCCCTTTAACTTTTCTTTAAATACTGGTTTAGTGGTAATGAACTCTTTTAGCTTTTTCTCTCTCTCTTTTTAAACATTTAAAAAATTGATTTGAGAGAGAGAGAGAGAAATATCAATGTGAGAAAGAAACATTGATCAGTTGCTTCCTGTGTGCACCCCCACAGGGGATCAAACCTGCAATTTGGGTATGTACCCAGTGCAGGAATTGAACCTGCCACCTTCTGGTTTACAAGATGACACTCCAACCAACTGAGTGACCCGGCCAGGGCTGGGTCATGTTTCTTCAAATAGGTTTTCAATTCCTTGCTCTCTCTCTTCTCCTTCTACCTCCATGATGTGAACATTTGTACACTTGATGTTGTCCCAGAGGTCTCCTTTTAAACTATCCTCATTTTTAAAATTTTTTACTGTTTGTTGTTTTGATTGGGTGTTTTCTGCTATCTTGTTTTCCAGATCACTCTTTGATCTTCTGCTGTTGATTTTTTTTTCTTTATTGATTTCTAGAGAGAGGAAGAAAGAGATAGAAGGGAGAGGGGGAGAGAGAGAGAAACATGATGAGAGAGAGATCATAGACTGGCCGCCTCCTGCATGCTCCCCACGGGGATCAGGCCCACATCTGGGCATGTGCCCTGACCGGGAATTGAACCCGTGACCTCTTGGTGCATGGGTCGATGCCCAACCACTGAGCCACACCGGCCAGGCTGCTGTTGATTCTTTCTAATGTATTTTCCATTTCAGCTATTATATTCTTTGTTTCTGACTGGTTCTTTTTTATGTTTTATAGCTCCGTTTGTATGTTTCCCATCTTTCTGTCAACATTCTTACTGAGCTTATCTGTTCTTCCCTAAGCTCACTGAGCATCCTTCTAACCAGTGTCTTGAACTCTGCTTCTGGTAGATTGCTTGCCTCCATTTATTTTACATTATCCCCCCAGGAGATTTGTCCTATTCTTTCATTTGCAACATGCTTCTTTGTCTCCTCATTCTGGCTCACTTCCTCTGTTTCCATGTATTAGGTAGATCTGCTCCATCGCCCCCTGTTGGCAGAGCGGCCTTTTGAGTAGGTGACTTTTTCTTCAGATCCTTAGTTCCAGGAATTCTGTTCAGCTAGTCTTCAGGTGGTCCTTAACGAGGGTTGTTCTATAATTTAGTTGTAATTTTGATGTGGTCGTGGGAGGAGGTGAGCACAGCATTTACCTAGTCCATCATCTTTTCTTTTTGTTTCTTTGTTTTGTTTTTTATGTTCATTTTTTTTTTTTTTGAGAGAGAGACAGAAACATCAATGTGAGAGAAATACCAATCGGCTGCCTCCTGCACACCCCTGCTAGGGACAGAGCCCACAACCCGGGCATGTGCCCTGACTGGGAATCGAACCACGACCTCTCAGTCCATGAGACGACGCTCAGTCCCCTGAGCCACACCGGCCGGACCTAGTGCACTATCTTCAAAGAGAGTCAGGAACTTAACTCTTGTTCATAGGTAGCCTATGGTAAAGTTGGTTTTATTATACATTGTTTCACTTGTTGCAGAACTTATCAGAGGACATTAAGTGAGGGCTTACTGTATACATTTCAGTGATGTTTAGTGAATTTGCACTAAATAGTGTGTATGCTGCCATCACTCCAGTCTAGTTTTCAGACATCTCTATCACCCACGTAGATCCCGTGCCCATCTGCAGTGTCTGTCCCCAGCCCGGGTAGCCACTAGCCTGCTTTGTGTCTCTACCAAATTTCTCTTTCTGGACCAAATTTCATATAAACAGAATCCTGTAATGTGTGGCCTTTTGCATCTGGCTTCTTTCAGTGAGCATGTTTTTGAGATGATCTCTGTTACAGTAGGTGTCCGTACTTTCTTTGTATTGCTGAGGAGCATCCCACAGTAGGGGCTCACCACAGTTTCACTTAACAACTAACAGGCATTTGTGCAGAAGTCTTTGTGTGAGCATATATTTTCGTGTCTCGTGGGAAGGTACGTAGGAGTGGAATTGCTGAGCTATGGTAAAGTTATATTGAATTTTCAAAGGAATTGCCAAACTGTTTTCCAGAGTGGCCACGCCATCTTACATTCCTACCAGCATGTGTGAGGCCTCCCGTTCCACACCCTCCCAACACTCGGTGTTGATTGTTATGTCCTTTTAGTGTTGACTTTTCTTTTTTCTTTTATCCTCACCGGAGGACATTTTTGCATTTATCTTCAGACAGAGCCGGAAAGAAGGAGGAAGAGAGAGAGAGAAACATCGATGTGAGAGAGACACATCGAGTGGCTGCCTCCCACACGACCCCAACCAGGGCCGGGGACAAACTGCAACCGAGGTACGTGCCCTTTAGCGGGACCCAAACCCAGGACACTCTGGTCCGCGGGCCGACGCTCTAACCGCTGAGCCAAACCGGCCAGGGCCAGTGTTGACTTTTCTATATGAGAACGTTGGCAGTTGGCTCTCTTTGCCATTGAAGTGTTGACATCCCTCGGCAGCTTTAAAAAGATTTCTTGAAATTTTAGTGCCTTTATTTGAGCGAGTTTTATTGGGGGTGGGTGTTGTAGGTGGGATCTAACTGCTTGCTGTTTGTACATAGGGAGGCTAGGTGTTTTGGGGATGTTACTTCTGACCCCTTAGTTGAATCTCGTACTGTCTGGCACATTTTTCAGTTGCTTCTCATGGATTTTTTTTTTTTCCAAAGTAAACATAATTATTTTAACTCTTCCTTTCTTCTTAAATTTATTACTTTTTTCTCTTGCCTCCTTTCATCAGCGAGAACCTTGGCTTTTATTCCAGAGTCTCATGGAAACTTCCGTCGCTTCCAACATTACAAATGATGCTGACTTTTGGCTTGATGGGTGTGGGCGTCTGTGTGTGTGACCTTATGTTAAGGAACTATCCCTCTTCCAAATTTGATACAAGATTTTGTAATAAAAGGTCAATTTTGTCAAATATCTTTCAACATCCATGACAATCATAATTTTTCTCCTTTAACATATTAACATGAAGTGAATTCAAAGATGTCCTAATATCGAATCATCCTTATTATACTGTACAAGTCTCAGTTCTGATGGTTTTTCCGTTTAATGTCCAGGTGGATTTTATTTGCTAATCTTTAATTTTGAACTTTTGCATTGACTTTTACATAAATGAAGCTGGCCTGTGGTCTTCCTTTATGGTGCTTATAGTTGTTGGCTTTTGATACCAATGTTCTATAGTCCCTGATAAAGAATTTGGAAGTGGTTTTTTTTGTTTGTTTGTTTTTTGTTGTTGTTGTTGTTGTTGTTTTTGTTTTGTTTTGTTTTTTGCCTCTAGACCCTGGTGCAGTCAAATAGCATTGGAATTAGCATTTAACTGGCTGACTTCACCTAGGAAACATCAGCGTCTGGGCTTGGTCTCCTTCCCATGTGACTTGGGGATGGTGCCATTTTTCTAACAACTTTCTCAGTTTCTTCTGGTATTGTTAGATGTTTCCTCTTTGGGCACTTGTTACTCCCCCCTCCCCACGCCAGAAAATAATCCATTTCCTCGAGGTTTTTACGTTTCTTTGCATAAACAGTCAGCGTTGATAACCCCCTTCTTGTCTGAATTAGTTTAACCCTCCCCTCCATAAAACAACTTTTGGATTAATTTAAGGCCCCCACTTTCCTGTTAATGTATTAATTTGTGAACACTTGTACCTTCAGGAAATGTGCCCCTGCCTCCAGGTTGGCTTTGGAGAAACAGGCTGAGACACACCCAGAGCCCCGAGGCAGCAGGAAGTCGCTTGGCAGCATCCTCGGCGTTAACATCCGAGGGTCTTGCTCCTCTCCTGGCAGCTGACCGCCAAGTCTGCTGGCCAGAGGGCTTCAGCGTGACCTCATTTCTACCCACTCGTTTCCTGTCTGAAGAATAATTGAGAGCGAGGTTAGGTCATAAATGCTGACTCGGCTTTTCCTAAGATGTGTGTTGACTGGGTCAGTCTCCTCACTTCGCCAGTGGTCAGAGGTGAGTAGTTTCTGCTTTTTCCTTCTGTTCAGGCTTCACTCAATGGCCACACTTTTTAATTTGGTCATAACCCAACAGATGGCAAGAGCGGGAGTGATGACGGTGCAGGGTAGCAGACTACGCACCTGAACACAAACCACTTTGGCGTAAGGATTATTTTGAGCTGAAGGCAATTGAGAAGTGGATAGGAGAAAAGCTCTCTGCTTCCCCCCTTATGCCTAAAAGAAGGACAGAAATTGGTAAAGGTGTCCCTTCCCCTGTAGGTTCCAGGAGGGACAGAGGTTAATCCCTGGAGATAACTGTGGATTCTCATCAGCGCCACAGGAATCTCCATAGCAAACCCTGCTGAGAACCAGCCTTCATCTGCCATCAGTTTCCCCGTATATTTGTTTATGTTCCCACCCATTCTCCTCTCTTGTCATTTCTCTAAAGATGAATTATTCCTGTTAAGATGCTATATAAGCCCAAGTTCCCACCAGCCCATTGAGTTGCTCATCTCTGGGAGCACCTGTGTGTCTGCTTGAGACAGCATGCTAATGTGCATGTTTGTTTTTTGCTCATCGGTCTAATTTGAACCAATGAACCTAAGATGGATAGAGGGAAAGGATGTTTTTTCCTCCTCTACAGAAGTTTCTTC
Organism: Molossus molossus; assembly: GCF_014108415.1. NCBI lineage: Eukaryota > Metazoa > Chordata > Mammalia > Chiroptera > Molossidae > Molossus > Molossus molossus. Next base: position 111,450,099 of record NW_023425366.1, on the reverse strand, counting down.
CAGAAAATGACTTGTGCCCTGGCCGGTGTGGCTCAGTGGGTGGGACGTCATCTAGTGCACCAAAAGGTGGCCAGTTTGATTCCCAGTCAGTGCACAGCCTGGGTTTCGGGCTCATCCCGGTGGGGGGCGTGCAGGAGGCAGCTGATTTATGTTTTGCTCCCACATCGATGTTTCTCTCTCCCCCTCTCCCTTCCTCTCTCTATTAAAGAAAGAAAGAAAATGACTTGTATGTTATTCTCCCTGAAGATAGAAAACTCCAGCTTCAGCCCTGGCCAGTTTGGCTCAGCGGTTAGAGCGTCGGCCTGCGGTCCGGAGAGACCTGGGTTTGGTTCCCGCTAAGGGCACGTACTTCGGTTGCAGTTTGTCCCCGGCCCTGGTTGGTCGTGCGGGTGGCAGCCACTCGTTGTGTCCCTTCACGTCGATGTTTCTCTCTCTCTCTCCCTTCCTCTCTCTCCCTCCCACTCTATCTGTACAAAAAATGGAAAAATATCCTTGGGTGAGGATTAAAAAAAAAAAAAAAAGAAAACTCCAGCTTCAGGTAGGAGGGGGCACCTGCCTTCTTCGCCAAGGCCAGCCTGCCTCCGACGATTGGGGGTGTATTTCTGATCACGTGTGACATGGCTTACGGGCATTTTAATGCATATCAAGAAAAAACGAACAAGCACTACATATCATAGCTTGGGATGGGGCTACAGTTCCCTTGACTCTCAAAGTAAATGGTAGATGATCTGGCACAAGGCTGTTATGAAAGTACAAAGTGGATGATTGAGGTTGGGCAGCCTTGGGAGGCCAACAGGGCCAGACTAGTGCCAGCCTGGCCACCTGCTACTTGTATGACCTTGAACAGGTTCCCTGAGCTGCCGCTTCTCCCATGACATGGGGTCACCATGCCTCATTGGGCTATTAGAAAGTCTAAGAAGCTCAGCTGGTGTGGCTCAGTGGTTGAGCATCGACCCACGCACCAAGAGGTCGCCGGTTTGATTCCTGGTCAGGGCACATGCCCAGGTTGTGGGCCCGATCCCCATGGGGGGGCATGCAGGAGGCGGCCAATCTATGTTCTCTCTCATTGATGTTTCTATCTTTCTCTCCCCCTCCCTTCCTTGGGCCTTTTGGTTGTAACCAATGGCAACACAGCTCATGCTCAATAAATCAGAACCCTTCTGCCTCCCTCTTCCTTCCAGGATGTAGGCACGAGTAGGACTGGCTTCCCTGTTCCCATTCACTCTATTCTAACAGCGCTGAAATTTTCTAGTTTCTTCTAAACTTGATCGAGCCCCTGCTGTGTGCCAGGGACAACCAAGTCTGGTGTCTGGCCTCTGGCTGCCCCCCTCCTCACGGGTGCTGCTTTGCTCTGGAGTCTAGACGCCAGGACTCCAGGGAGCGAGGGCTCTGGGGGGCCCTCGGTGGGCAGGTTTCACAGCCGCCCACGCCTCCCCGATCTCGCCAGTGAACGATCCACCCAGTGCACGTCGTCGTGGAATCTGCCAGCTCTATTTTTCAGTTGAAAACTCAAAGGATGAAGGCTGTCCCCCAGTAGAAATTGATCAACTCCGAATGCTGCATCCTTGGGACCTGATGGCCTGGTGCCCGCAGCTGGAAGGACACTGGCCCTTCAAGAAGGAGGCCTTCTCAAGTGGCCCCTCAAACATTCAGCTCGAGATTCAGTACCTACCCCAGGAAGGGAAGCTCCCCACCCAGGCTTGTGATAAAGGGATCTGGGGTCATCAGTCCCCTCAAGGAACCTCATACCTCAGGGGACCCCCTGCAGAGGGTGGGGGAAGCCCATCCCAAGCTAGGAAGACCCAGGGCAGCCTGGGCTCATACAGTGGAAGCCTCGGAAATAGCAGCTGAGCGACTGGAAACACCCCTGGGGCAAGAGCAGCCACCGGAGCTCCCCTCCGGAGGGGTCCCGCTGGCCCTCTCACGCCTAGATTACAGTGCAGGTGTTGACGGTAGAGGATTATCCAGACCAGCCTGGACTTTGTTGTCCCTGGAAGCATTTGAAAGCACTGACAAAGGGCTCTTCCCGTGCCTGGGGAGAGGGTGGTCGCTGAGCCTCCGGGCCCCCTCCCCCCAGCTGCTCCGCCCCAGCCAGCATCCCGACCTGGCCGAGGAGCTGGGATTGTGGTGGCAGGTGAGACCGTCTGAGACCTTTGGCAGCCAGGTGCTGGTTTAGGCAAAATCTCAAACTATGAAGAGAAGAGAAGTCAGGCTGTCGTGTGGGCCCAGAGGACGGAGGCCCCTGTTATAGCCCCTGGCTCTCTGCAGGCCTAGTGTGACCCTAGTTAAAAAGACATTGCCCCTTGGGAGAGCAGCAGATACGGTTAGAAGATTCCCTGCTCCTGAGACAGAGACCCCCGCCCCAGGAGTGCCCCCTAAGGGGGAGGGCTGAACCCCAGCACACGGCGGTTTGGAGGGCAGAGGATGCTCCTAGCCCAGGCAGGAGGTACAGGGAAGTTCAAGCGGTGATACCTGAGCTGAACTCTGAAAGATGAAGAGAAGGTCATGAAAGCAGCAGGGCATTCGGATGGTTCTGGAACATTGGTGACCCCTGAATGATTTCTCTTTGTTTCCAGAATGAGGTGTGGGAGAGGGGGAGGCGTGAGACAGAAACATCATCGGTTGCCTCCTATGTGCCTGACCGGAAATCGAACCCGAAACCTTTTGGTGTATGGGCCAGCGCTCCCAAAGATGGATCCACCCCCCAGGGCACGTTTTACATTTTGATGAAGTTCAGTTTGTCTTATCTCTTCTTCTGTTGCCTGTGCATTTGGTGTTGTACCCAAGAAATCATTTCCAAATCCATTGTCATGTAGCTTTTCTTCTATGTTTTATTATGAGAGTGTTGTAGTTTTTGGTCTTCCATTTAGGTGTTTGATCCTTTTTGAGTTAATTTTTACATGTGGTGTAAGGTAAGAGTCCAACTCCAAACTTTTGCATATGGATATCCATTCTCCTCAGCACCATTCGATAAAAAGACTGTCCTTCATCTATTGATTTGTCTTCACACGCTTGTCAAAAATCATTAACCATGTATGAAAGGGTTTATTTCTGGGCTCTCTGTTCTATTCCATTGGCCCATATATCTGTCTTTATGCCAGTGCCACACTGTTTTGATTACTGTAGCTCTGTTAAAAGTTTTGAAGTCAGGAAGTATGAGACCTCCAAAGTTGTTCTTTTTGAAGATTGTTCTGGCTATTTGGGGTCCCTTGAGATTCCATATGAATTTTAGGATGACTTTTTTTTTTAATTTCTGCAAAACATACCATTAAGATTTTGATAAGAATTGTATCAAATCTGTAAATCACTATGTCATATTGACACCATAATAATATTAAGTCTCCCAATCCATGAGCATGGGCTGTATTTTTATTTATTTCTATCACTTTTAATTTCTTTCAGCAATGTTTTATAGTTTTCAGTGTACAAGTCTTTCACCTCCTCAGTTAAGTTTATTCCTAACTGTTTTGTTCTTGTTGATGCTACTATAAATTGAATTGTTTTAATTTTCTTTTTGGATTATTCGTTGTTAAGTATATAGAAATGGAACTGATTTTTTGTTGTTGTATCCTGCATCTTTGCCAAATTTGCTAATTAGTTCTAAGAGTGTGTGTGTGTGTGTGTGTGTGTGTGTGTGTGTGTGTGTAATCTTTAGGGCTTTCTACATATAGTACCAGATTGTCTGAAAACAGAGATAACTGTATCTTTTCCTTTCTAATTTGTATGCCTTTTATTTCCTTTTCTTGCCCAATTACCCTGACTAGGGCTTCCAGTAATGTACTAAACAAAAGTGGCAAAATCAGGCATGTGTGTCTTGATCCTGATCTTAGGGGGAAAGCTGCCGGTATTTTTCTATTGGATATGGTGTTATTTGTGGGCTTGTTATATATGGCCTTTATTATGTTGAGGTAGTTTCCTCCAATTCTTAGTTGAGTGTTTTTATCATGAGAGTGTTGAATTTCGTTAAATGCTCTCTTTGCATCAATTGAGATGATCATGTGGTTTTCATCCTTCATTCTGTTAATGTGCTGTATTACATTAATTGATTTCCCTGTGATGAATCATCCTTGCATTTCAGGAATAAATCCCACTTGGTTGTGGGATTTATAAACCCTTTCAACGTGCTCTTAAATTCTGTTTGCATATTTTGTGGAGGATTTTTGCATCTCTGTTCATCCAGGATATAGTTTTCTTGAAGTATTTTTATTTGATGTTTATCGTGTTATTGGGTGGGGTGTTCTGTATTATTGTCTGGCTTTGGTATTGGGGTAATGCTGGATTTGGAAGTGTTTTTTCTTTGATTTTTCATAAGAGTTTGAAGAGGATTGGAGTTAATTTATTCAATGTTTTTGTAGACTTCACAGGTGAAGCCATCTGGTCCTGCGGTTTCCTTTGTTGGGAGGTTTGATTACTGATGCAATCTTCTTGGTATTTATAGGTGTGTTCAGATTTCTACTTCATGATTCAGTCTTGGCAGGTTACATATGTTTCTAGGAATGTATCCATTCTCATCTACAATGTTTCAATTTGTTGTCATATAGTTGTTCAGAGTACTGTCTCATAATCCCTTTTATTTTGGTAACAATTGGTTGTAATGTTCCCCATTTCATTGATTATAGTTGAGTGCTCTTTCTTTTTTTAAAATCAATCTAGCTAAATGTTTGTCAATTTCATTGATTTTTTTTAAACTGTTTTTATTGATTTTTTTTTTTTTTTTTTTTTTTTTAGAGAGAAAGGAAGAGACAGAGAGATAGAAACATCAATGTGAGAGAGAAACATGGACTGGCTGCCTCCTACAGGCCCCTTACTTGACACCCGACTGGGGGTGGAGCCTGCAGCCAGGGCATGTGCCCTGACCAGGAATCGAACTGGGACCTCTCAGTCCATGGGACAATGCTCAATCCACTGAGCCACACCGGCTGGGCTTATTCATCTTTTTTAAAAAACAATTTTATTTCATTGATTTTTCTCTCTTGCTTTTTAAAAAATTTATTGATTGATTTTAGAGAGAGAAACATTGATTAGTTGTTCCTCTCATTTATGCATTCATTGGTTGATTCTTGCATGTGGCCTAAGCAGGGATCGAACCCACAACCTTAGTGTATCGGATGACTCTCTAACCAACTGAGCTACCTGGCCTGAACTTCTCTCTCATTTTCTACTCTCTATTTCATTGATCTCTGCCCTAATCATTATGATTTTATTTCTCCTGCTGGCTTTGGGTTAGCTTTGTTTTGTGTGTGTGTGTGTGTGTGTGTGTGTGTGTGTGTGTGTGTGTGTTTTAGTAAAGTTAAGGTGTTGATTTGAGATCTCCCTAGTTTTTAATGTAAGCAGTTACTGGTATAAGTTTCCCTTTTAACACTGCTTTCTCTGCATTGCACAGTGTGGGTATTTGTGTTTTCAGTTTCATTTGTCTCAAGATATTTTCTAATTTGCCTTGTGATATCTTTGACCCATTGGTTATTTAAGAGTGTGGTGTTTAATTTAGCACAACTTGCAATTTTTTCCAGTTTATCCTCTGATACTGACTTTTAGTATCTTTCCATTGTGATTGGAAAAGACAGCTTTATGATTTCAATTTTTAAGACTTGTTTTGTGGCCTAATATATGCTATATCCTGGAGAACGTGCTGTGTGCACTTGAGAAATATGCTCCTCCTGTTGTGGAGAGGAGTGTTCTATATTCCTCTGTTAGGGATAATTGACCTACAGTGTTGTTCAAGTTCTGTTTCCTTATTGATCTTCTTCCTGATTGTTCTGTGACGGAAAGGGGGGATATCAAAGTCTTACTATTATTGTACATCGTTTCCTCCCTTCAATTCTGTCAATGTTGGGTGCACATATATTTGCAATTGTTACATCTTCTTTGTAGCAGTTTAATTAGAACAGAATTTTTTTTTTTTTCAAGGACAGAATTTTCTTAAATTCTATTTGTCTGATATGACTATGGCCACCTTGCTCTCTTTTGGTTACTGTTTGTATGGACTATCTTTTTCTATCCGTTCACTTTCAACCTATGTGTGTCCTTAGATCTACAGCGAGTCTCTTGTAGACATAAATTCAATTATTGTATTCTTCAGCCCCAGAATTTTGTTTGGTTCTTTATTATAATGACTATTTCTTTGTTGATACTGTTTGCTCATGTATTGTTTTCCTTCAGCTAACTGAGCATATTTAAGACCATTGTTTTAAAGTCCCTGTTAAGTAAGTAAAAGGCCTGTACTTCTTGAGAGTTGGTTCCTGGAGACTTTGTTCCTTTAAATGGGCCGTATCTTCCCTGTTTCTCTGTATGTCTTGTCATCTTTTGTTGAAACTGGGCCTTTGACAAGACACCTACCTCTCCCAGTCTTTGCAGACTGTCCCTGTGCAGGGGAGACAGCAGCCTGGCGCAAGGCCCTGGGTCCTTTCAAACCTACCCGGGAGGGGGGGGGGTGCATCTTCCAGGGGCCTCTGTGTGGCCTGTAATTACACTTCCCCAATACACACAGCTGCTTGCAAATGTCCTAAAATCCCGAGCACTCTCAGGGGTTTAGATACAGTATTATATTCCTCTGCCCATAATCTTGCTCCGGGCCACCCGCCGGTCGGCAGACTCCCCGCAGTGGCCCCCACGCCTGCTTCCCGCACCCTCAGCTGCTCTCCAGACTGCACCACCGTTCACGGCAGCATCTGCGTGGGGAGACGGGCCAGCCCCTCTGGCAGCCCCCACGAGTTCCATCTTTCCCTCGCCTCCCGGGAGAGGAGGCGGGAACTGGTTGGCTTCCTTGAAACTGCCACTCAGAGGGCAAGTCAAACGCCGGGCCTTCCTCCCGCTCTGAATGTGGCTGTTTCTTGGTGGCGGTCAGGTTGGTGCTGCGCTCGGCTGGTTTCTAGAGCTCTCGCAAGCCACTGTGGCCCACCCTCTGCTCCCTAGTCAGTGTTCCCTGGAGGAGGGAACTGTAGCTGCCTAGCTTCCCCGCCTGCCCCCTTGCTGGTGTCTGTCTCCCCTTGGATTTTGACCAATACAACATGTTCTGTGTCGTGTCTGGTGTCATTGGCTACCCGCCAGAAGGGTGGTTCTGAATTACCTGGTCTCAGTCACTATCTCAGTGCACGGTGTCCACACCCTCCCTGTGTTCCAGAGATAACATCAGCTGGTCCTGAAGTTTTGTTAGTGTTTGTTTCAACACGTTGAGTTTTGCTTCCTACTGTAAATAACTTCAGTGTGTCGATCAATGTCAGTGTGTTGAACATCTGCCTCCAGTGTGCAGTTGGGCTTCTAATTTTCCTCTCTTGTAGTGTTGTTGTGGGGTTTTTGTATCCTAAGATAGTACTAACTGCATTAAAATGAGCTGGGAAGAGTCAGGTTTCGTTTTCCTGTTCTGGAACAGTTAGGGTAAATTATTACAACTTGCCTAAAAAAAGTCTCGGCCTGGTGTTTTTTCATTTTTTTTTAAACTTTTTATTTGGAAACAGTTACAGATTTGCAGGAAGTGGCAGAGATAGTAAGTACAGAGAGGTCCTGTGTATTTTTCATCCAGTTTTCCCCAATGGTTACATCCTCCGTAATTATATCAAAACCCACAAACGGACATTGTTAGAATCTGTGAGAATGTGTGTACTTCGGACATTTTGTCACACATGTAGATTCATGGAACTGCCACCGCCATCAACATACAGAACTGTCCCATCACCACAGACATCTCTTGTGCTCCCCCACTGAAGTCATACCCACTGCCCCCCACCATCTGTCACCCCAGCAGCCACTAATTTGTTCTCCGTGTTTATAATGTGTCACTTTAAGAATGTTCTATAGCTGTAGCCCGGCCAGTGCGGCTCAGTGGTTAAGCGTCGACCCATGCACCAAGAGGTCACCAGTTCGATTCCTGGTCGGGGCACATGCCCAGGTTGTGGGCCAAATCCCAAGTGGGGAGCATGCAAGAGGCGGCCAATCGATGTTCTCTCTCATCAATGTTTCTATCTCTCTCTCTTCCTCTACAATCAATAAAGAAAAAAAAAAAAAAAAGAATGTTTTATAAATAGAATCACACAGCATGTGACTTTGAGTTTGGCTTTTTTCACTCAGTGTAATGCCCTTGAAATCCATCCAAGTTGTTGCCTGGATCACGAGTTTGTGCCTTTTTATTGCTGAGTAGTATTCCATGGTATGGATGTACCAAAAGTGTGTTTAACCCTGCACCAACTGTAGGCTATTGTGGCTGTTTGGAGCTATTACAAATAATAGTGCTAGGAATAATCAGGGACAGGTTTGTGTGAGAATATGTTTTATTAATTTCTCTGGGATAAACGTCAGGAGATTTCTGAATCCTATGGCGGGTGTCGGTTTAGCTTTTTTACAAAACTGCCACACCATTTTCTAGAGTGACTACACCATCTTACACTCCCACCAGCAGTGTCTGAGAGATCCAGTTTCTCTGCATTTGGTATTGTTACTATTTTTTATTTTAACTGTTCTAGTAGGTGTGCAGTTTTCTCGCTTCCCTAATGGCTGGTACTGGGGAACATTTTTTCATGTGCTTATTTGCATCCATATGTCCTTTTTTTTTTTTTTTTTTTGCTCGTTTTTCTATTTAGATTGTCTTTTTTTAACTTTTGAATTATTTATATATTCTAGATATCGGTCCTTTGTCAGATATGTGGTCTGCAAATATTTTCTCCCAGTCTATACTTTGTTTTTCTATCCTTTTAGCAGTGTCCTTCATAGAGCAAAAAAATTTTAATCAATCGTGCTCTTGATGTTGCGTCTAGTAACTTCACTAAGCTGCGCCTGTGGTGTTTCAGAGATACATTTTAACCTGTAGATTCGGCTGATTTACTAGCTTTGATATTCTTTCTCAAATCAGTTTGGGCAGATCGTATCTTTCGAGGAATGAATTGAATCTTGCTTTTGCAGTTTATCAGCAGAGTCGAGTTGAATCTGTACTTTTGACTCCTTGCTCATGCCTTGTACAGTTTATGTCTTTTTTCCTCTTGATCTGTTGTTCATTTCTTCCTATTTCATTAATTTCTCCCTCCTGCTTTCTTAGGTTTACACCAGGGATCAGCCAAATTTTCCTGTAAAGGACCAGATAGTAAATACTTTAGCCTTTGCTGCCAGACAGCATGGGAATAAATATGCACAGAGTTCATGTGGTGAGTGTCCACTAGTGGTAAAGAATTTTCAGACAATTCAGTGCTGAGAATGTATTTCATTCATTTTTAATCTTAAATAATAGTTGAACTGGGAATAAGATCTGATTTGACTATTGTTTTCTCCTAATGCTTTAAAGATTGATTCCCCTGTCTTTGGTCACTGCTGTTGGGAGAAAGGTTGTTATCTGCTTACTTCTTGAAAGATCACCCCTTTTCTCCCCCTTGGGTGGCTCCGAGGACCTCTGCTTCTCCTGCAGCTCCAGCCTGGTGTGTCTGGGTCTGGGCTGATTTATACGACTGGACACCCAGTGCCTCCTGAATCCGAGAGCTCACTGCGTCCTCCCTCTCTCATATTCTTCAGTCATTAATTTTCCCTTCTGCTGTTGAATCCACCAAGTTTTAAATTTCAGTGAAATTTGTTTTGGAATGATGCTTATCCTTTTAAGACTTCTTCTGTGTCTTTAATTATAATGAATCCTAACAGCTGCAGGTCTTATAGATTTTTCTCCTTGACCGAACTACTCAGGCTTCTCGACTAGGCCCCGCCCTTTGGGCGGCTGTGTTTGACGGTGCATTATTCCATTTTAACAAGAATTCTGCTGTCGGTGAAGCTAGGATCCTGCATTCTCCATCACTGATCACCTTGACATCGGGTAGTGTCCGCACTAGGCGAGGTGTGATCATTCTGGCCTACTTTCTGCAAGGAAGCCCCCCCCCCCCCCCGTTCTTTGGCTTAAATGTCCACGCCTCCTTGTGTTTGGGGCTGAGCCTCCCTGCAGTGCTCCCTGCTCTATCATGACGGTCCCCCTGAGTGAACCCCACCTCACTGTGTTTTTACGAGCATCATGAATAATGTAACAGGAGTCTCTCATCGTCTGCTGCAGCCGTGCCCAGGGGTTTCCAGACACCGCCGGGTGTGTACATTCAAATCCTCGAATGGACCTGACCTCCCAGAAGCCACAGAGCTCACATTGCTCGCCAGACCCGGCCAGACCCGTCTCCTTCACGTGTGATTCAGCTCACGGTCTGACACTAGATGCCTGTCCCCTGGCAGAGCTGAGAGAAAGGGACTGGGTTACCCCCAGGATGGAAGGCAGGGGAGGCTCACCTCCTGCGGAAGAAGAGCCAGGGGCACGAAGTCACCGGCGCGCAGGTGGATGTGGGTGGCCTCTGGGTTTCGGGCAGTTGGGCATTCCTGGGAACCACAGGTGTCCTGACGCACAGGCTGAGGAATGGTGTGGTGTCACCTGACATCCAGCACCCCTGGGAGTAGCTCAGAAGGACCTTCTTTTGCCCATGGGCCTCCCTAGGGGTCCAGGAGGAAGGTGGGGCTCTGTCCTGGGCACACCTGCTGAGTCTTCTTTATGGCCATGCAGTCGCCACCTACCTGATGGGACAAATGCAAGACTCTGACCTCCTGCCTGAACCTCCTTTGTCTCGGGCAGTTCAGCCTCAGGAGGGGTCAGCCACCCCTCAACCTGAGCTCTTTGCAGAGCATGCAGTCCCGGCCCCTCCAGACACTGTGTCATCTGCCAGCCTCTTTGTCGCTGGTGCCCAGAAGGCAGCAGCAGTGCCTGTGGGGCAGAGGAAGGCAGGACACGTCCTCCTCCTCCTGCACAGCGGGCCAGGCTTTGAGGGGGTGGCCGAACCCTACCCCTCCCTGCTTGACACCATCACACTGCCCCAAACCTTCATCAGAGGGCGAGGAGAGGGCTGAGGAGAGCGGGTGCTCTCCCTGAGCGCACTGGTCCCACCCTGCGGGGCCAGGATGCAGCTCCGTACAGTGCTCCTGGCCGGTCCGCACGGACGGGGGAGCGTGCGTGTCACAGCGCCCTGGGCTCAGCCTTGGCCCTGCCGCTCCTGGCTGTGGGCCAGTCACTTAACCCTGGTCAGGTCACAGAATGACCCTGGGAGGGCTGCGTGAGGAGGGGAGCGTGTGCGTTACAGCCCCAGGAACTGCCCAGCGCTGGACGCGATCAGAGCAGGGGGGTGGCTTTTGACCTTCTTCCAGTTCTGAGCCATTTGGGCTGTTCTCCAGCTCCCAAGAGAGGCCCCGGGCGTGCTGCCCCCCGAATCTGTCAGTCTCAGCTCTGGGAGGGGAGGCCAACCCCACTGGTTTGGAGGCTGCCAGCCTGGGCCCAGCTCAGATGTCACAGGTGACAGATGCCGTCCTCACTGGTCAGCTTGATCCTGGGGATGTCCCTACTCATCTTGACAGGAGGCAGGTCAAGGCTCGGACGGGTGACCAGCTCCTTGGGGCACCAGGCAGGAAGAGTACGGGGCTCAGGACCTAAGTATCTAGACATGACAGGGACAAGACAGTCTCTTCCCTCTGTCCCACATGCTCACCTTCGGGCTGGGGCCGAGGGCAGTGTGTTTCGGCTGCACAGCCGTGTGAGCCCCGAGCCTGCCCAGCTCAGCAAGAACGTGTTGTGAGCAAAGTCCTCAGCCAGCAGCCGGCTGCAGCGGGCACCAGAGCCTGCCCGGCCACCACGGTCTGCGCAGAAGAGGCCCAACGGCAGGGTGAGAAGGGCCAACTCTGCCTGCTGCAGTGGCCCCCAGACCCACAGGGCACCGTGTGTCCAGAGCCCGCCCTGAGGCCGACGTCCTCCTGGGCAGCCCAGCCGGGGAGATGCGACCCCAGCCCAGCAGCCAGTCCCTCAGGAACCCCGGGCTTCCAGATGACGAGCTCGAGGGCGTGTTTACAGCCACACCAGCAGTAGAAAGGGAAGAGGGCTAACCATGCGTGAGCCTTGGAAACTCCTGCTGGTGAAACACGGTCACATGTCCCATGGTCCCATTTACACCGTGTCTGGAGACAGAATGCAGACTGGTGGTCGCTGCGGGTGACGGCTAAGGGATGCGGGGTGTGTTTTTTTGGGTGATGGTTGCACACCTCTGAATATACTCAAATCCACTGAGCTGTACACTTTAAATGAGTGAATTACAGCTGGAAAAAAAAAGATTACAGCCGAAGGTTCCACCTAACACAAGGGAGGTGTCACAAGGCCAGGCTCTGCCCTCTGCATGGCGGGCAGGAGAAGGCCCGAGAAGAACTGTTCTGACCCACCAGGGCAGCGTGGTCTGGACCACACGCCCAGGCCAGCCTCACAGGGGGTGTACTGCAAGCCCCCTTGGTCAGCTGGTGGAGGTGACGGTCACAGACCAAACCATTCACATCAGCAGCTGCCTAGCAACGAGAGGGAGGGCTGCCACTCCTGCCCACCAACTGGAGACCCTCCCAGTACCAAGGAACTGGGCTCAGGAACAGCACACGCTCATGACCCAGAGAGGGAACCTGAGCTGTGACACAGCCCCGTCCGTCCGAGCCTGGACTCGGCTAGCCGCCTCTGGCTGAATGCAGGCCTGCCTTTGCCCTTCCAGCCTGGCCCCCGGGAGGGCGCTGGCCTGGAGCCCGGAGCTGCCTGCCGTGTGCTGGGCCCCTGGCTCCGGCTGTTATATTCCGGACAAAAGCCTGGCTCTGTAACCCAGCCCTAGTCCTCTCTGACCTTGGGCAGCTGAGGCCCCTTGGGGCTCAGCCTGGGACCAGATGTGCCCAGCACTCCAATGTGCGGGCTTCTGTGGCACCCGGGAATGGGCTCGTGCTCTTCCGGCCCCTACATTTCCTGCTGCCACGTCCCAAGGGCAGGGGGCTCCCAGGAAGGAGGGTGGTACAGGACTCGCCTCCAGAGGGGCAGGGGGTAGTCGGCCAGCATGTTGGTCCCACACCGCTCTCGGAGCTGCCCAGCAGCTTCCCCCACCAGGGAGCTGGTCACATCCCAGGGCTCATGCTCGGTTGGCGTGTCTGAGCCTCTCTGCCCGCAGCTGCCGAATGAGGACCTGGGTAAGGGTCCCACACAGATGGCACCGGGCGGGAGCTGGCTTTGCTCAGGAGATCACACGATGAAGTGGGGGCACCGGGTGGCAGGAGAGGCTGGGGTAGAAACCGCCGCCTTGTTTTAACCACACACACATCAGATCTCGTGCCAGGGGCCTGAAAGTGGGTGCTACCTCACCCCCGGGCCTTGGGTCAGTGTGGGGTGGGGCGGGTACAATGGACAAGCGCAGCGAGGACATCGGCAGAAACAGGAAGCAGGAATGGTACAGTCAGAGGAGGACTTGGGAACTTTCTCAGGAGGTAGACCAGGGGATCGGGTGGACCTTGTGGGATCTGACGGAGCAGCAAGAACTCAGAGCACACTGGGGTCGGAGGGGTGATGAGGGACACTTCACACCCTCTGCTGCGGGTGGAGAAGGGGGCGGGGTAGGCAGGGACATTTACCTTCTCCCAGGGCACCTGCAGCCTGGGGCAGGAAGTGGCCTCTCAGCTGCCTGAATCCCTTTTGCAGCACCAGCATCCCGTGGTGACCCTTTGCTGGGACACCCGGCAACAGGCTCCCTTCCGTTTCAAGCAGCCCTGACTCACCAGTCTCCATCCGAGCTAAAGCCCTGCCCGTCTCGGTCAGCTCCAGGGGCTCCTTCCCAGGGCAGGGGTGTCCCATGTTCCCTCTCTGTGCCTCAGTGTCCCCTCCAGGCAGATGAGAGCTAGTCCGGGGCCGCCCTGGTTGGAGCTGGGGCAGATGCTCTGTAAGGAGGGAACCGCCGAAGTCCCAGCCCTGGTCCTGGGGGGCCTCCCTCGTGGGAAGGAAGGGACGTGGGTCCCCAGGCCCATCGCGGCTGCTCTGCTGCTCCGCCAGGGCCAGTAACCTCCGCCAGTTCTGAGGGTGCTCTATGGCCCTGGCCTCCTTCACTTAGGTTTCCTCATGGCTTCTCTAGCTCAGCATGTCCAGGAGGAGCTGTGACCGCCCCACTCCGCCACGGTGGGCTGAAGAACAGCCCCCGAGACATCTACATCCCTAGAACTTACGACCCATTACCGAGGGACTTCGGTGGTGTGACTAGTTAAGGAATTTGAGGTAGATTATCCAGGTGGCCAATGCAGTCACAAGGGACCTCACCTTACTAGGGGAGGCTGGAGGGTCAGAGTCTGGGAGAAGACACAAGGACAGTTTGGAGATGCCAGCTGCCGGCTTTGAAGGGGGCGGATCAGCACAGGCTGAGGAATGAGGCGGCCCCTGGAGCCTCGGGGGAACCAGCCCCGCTGACACCGGGCTCAGCCCATGGAAACCCGAGCCACACCCGACCTCCAGAATTGTCGAGAGGAAACCCGTCGTTTCAAGCCACTAAATCCATGGTGATTTGCTACAGCAGCAACAGGAAAGTAAGGGAGCCCCAGGCCACGCCCCCCGCATCCTTCCCATTGCCCCACAGACAGACCCGCCACCCCTCCAGCTGTCAAGGCCCAAATCCTTGGCATATGCCCCCACACCCCTCCATCCTGGGCTCCCCGCTTCTACCCACACCCCTCTCATGACACTGGGGCCAGTGAGGAGAAAGGTAGAACATGTCCTTCCTCAGCTGAAAACGTACTGCACACTCCATTCCAGAGTGGAAGACGGGCCCCGGGCCGCCTGGAGCCCACTACCTCACTGCAGCCCCCCAGGCTTCCTCCACAGCCCTCAGGCCGGCCAGACGCAGCCCCTCCCGGGACTTCGCACTGGCCTGGGACCCTCCCCACCCGGGACCCTCCCCACCCGGGACCCTCCTTCAAACCCTCGTTCACAGGCTGCCTGCTCACTGAGGCCGGCCATGGCCGCACCCTGTCACATGCACCTACCCAGCTGTTCTGCCTTATTTTCTGCAGCATTTGCCGCCTGTCATCCCAGATCAGACGGTCGCCTGCGGTCCGCAGGCCACATCCAGCCCGGGGCCTGGGTTTTGGACAGCCTGCAAGCTAAGAGTGGCTTTTACACGTTCAAGGATTGCAGAGCAAAAAGCAACGACTACGGACAGGCTGTCTGGCCGACAAAGCCCGCAGGCCTGCCTCCCGGGCCCCTCACGGGGAGGTGAGCCAGCTGCCCGCGCGGGGCCTCTCTGCCACCACTGCAGCGACAGCCCCTCAGACACTGCCTGCTCTGAGACTATCTATAGGGTGAAGCAGCAGCCTCGGTTTCTTCATCTGTAAAGTGGGGATGAAGAACACCTGTGTGGCAGGGTTGTCATGGGAGTGAGACTGAATGTGTCTGAGCATGGTGACTAGTAGGGGCAGGAGCACAGGGCAGGACAACCCGTTACCTGGGTGAGAAGCTGCACAGGTCCAGCGCCCCTGAGGAAGTGGTTTTGGCCCCAAACAGCATCCGGTGGGTGGCCTGGAGAGGGAGGGGGCAAAAGAGCCACGTGCCACCTCTTCACCCCACTTCGCCAACTACAGGCTGCCCCTCGTGGCCTCCAGCACTGCCTCACTGAGCCTGGACCCCCAGGCTGGCGGCTGCCACACCCCATCCAGGGGCTGCAGCATCACCTCCAGACAGACATCCTTCAGCGTGGCTTGGGCCCTGCAACAGGCCACCACAGTTCCCCCGTGAAGCCTCAGGGGCCTGGGGGCAGGCAGGGAAACCAGCCCCCTGATGACCCAGGAAACAGGGCCTGTTACCTGGACTAGGTGGGGGCACTAGGGACCATGCAGAAGAGTCGGCATGGTGGGCCCGAGAGCCCCCTGAGAGGCCCGTTCACAAGGCTGGCCCTTGGCTGGCCTCTGGGATCCTGGATTTCGGGAGGGTCCCCACCATTCCTGGGGCTGGTAAGGCTCACTGTACTAACAAGTGGTTTATGCTGAACACCCCTCTCCTCCTGCAAGTGTGGAAGGTGGTATGTGCCAGGCAGAGGCTGCCTTTGACCAGCCCCCAATAAAAAGCCTGAGAACGGGGTCTCCGATGAGCTTCCCTGGTAGACAGTGTTTGACACCTGTTGTCACAGTTCGAAGCTGGGGGACTGGGGCACCCTCTGTGCCCCCACTGGGAGAGGTCTCTGGAGCACGGTGCCTGGTCCATGGGACATTGGTCCCTGTACTCTCCACTCTGCTGACCTTGCTCTGTGGCAGGTCACCGCTATGGGTTCCTAGTGAATCACCGAGCCTGGGGTGGCCCGGGAGCTCGCACAGAGACCTGAGCAGGGTGAGAGCACAGGTAACAGCCAGTTAGAGGGACACGGGCCTTGGCGCCTGGCGGGGTGGGGGGATGCTTGGGGCAGGAGCACTTAGTACATGGGACAGAAGCTTTAAGAACCAGCACAGCCACACTGGTGCTCATCCCGGGACTGGAACTGGGCCCTGGAATCCGACGACAGTGGGCCCGACAGAAAGCTGTTTACCCAACGGCAATCAGGCGGGACTGAAGAAATGTGGTGAGCAGTCCCTAAAGAAGCAAGGCAGCCCTGGCCGGTTTGGCTCAGCGGTTAGAGCGTCGGCCTGTGGTCCAGAGAGACCCGGGTTCGGTTCCCGCTAAGGACATGTACTTCGGTTGCAGTTTGTCCCCGGCCCTGGTTAGTCGTGCGGGTGGCAGCCACTCGATGTGTCCCTTTCACGTCGATGTTTCTCTCTCTCTCTCTCTTCCTCTCTCTCCCTCCCACTCTATCTGTAAAGAAAATGGAAAAATGTCTTCAGGTGAGGATAAAAAAAAAAAGAAGCAAGGCAGCGGGAGTCGGGGGTACAGCTGCAAGAATGCAGCCAGCATACAGAAAGAATAGGAAGGCTATGGGTCCATGAGAAGTAAGGCAGGAGGGTCTAAAAGAAGTTAGGCTGCAGGCCCAGCAGAAATCGGGCAGCTTTTTTTGATTGAAACAGTGCCACAGGTTGAGTTGAGGGCCTGGGCTTGGGTGCCCTTGGGGTAGGCGTGGATTTGGGTACAGGGTTGTGCCTGTCTGGCCTCCCCACATCTCGGCCACTCGCCTGCACAGCCCCTGGCTCCACCTGAGACAGCTTTAGAGGGGGCCCGCCATGCTGGATAGGGACGTTGAGGTAGGATCAAGGTGAGGTTTGGGGCACAGAAGACCTTCATGCCTGTGAGCAGGGGGCACAGGACAGGCCAGAGGGCCATGCCCACACAGAGCCCTAGCCCTCTTTTCCATTCTCTAAGAGCACCCCTGACACCCCAGCATAGTCTACCCACCGGGCACTGGATGGAACCTTCTCACATAGGCATCCAAGCCTCGGGTCACCTCCTCCGGCCGGGCTTGCACGTGGAACCCAACAGCTGCAACCCCGGACTGCAGACATAGGGGCAGGCTGGGGGTCCAGGGAAGCCTCACGGAATGGGTGGACAGAAGGTTCTCGGTGCTAGCAACATGGACCGAGGACATGTTCGCCGTGCTATGGGCTGGCGGCCTCTGGTTTTCTGGGCACTGCTGGGCCCAAAGGGTTCAGGACTCCCCGTGCTGTTGTCTCTGCCCCAAGGGAACAGCCACAATCCCCCCACCAGCTCTCTCACCTCCATGAGGCCCAGCAGGGTCCCCCTCTCTCACTGTGCCAACCGCCCAAGAATGCCAGCGCTGCCAGCCGCCACCAGGAGCTGGAAGAGGCCAGGAAGGACACTCCCCTAGAGTCTCGGAGGGAACGTGGTCCTGCTGACTCCTTGATTTTAGAATTCTGCAGCTTCCCGGAGCCCTTTCCCCCAAGATTTCCAAGTGGGTGGGTGGGGCAGAGGCTGGGAATCCTTGGGAGAATTTACAGGGGGCGTCTGCAGACCACACTCTGGTCTCTGTCCCGATGGCCTTCTGTGTCCCAGCTGTGCCCTAGTTGCCATCATCAAACGGCAAGGGCCCACTGGCTGGCTGCTGTGCAGCCTGGGTTAGCCCTGACCTTCAGACTGTCCTTTCTCTGCACAGGGGCCACGAGGTTGGCATGAGGACCAAACAAGGCTGGGAAAGGCCTCTGTCTACTCCACAAACCCCAAAGTGGGACAAGCGGAGAAGCGGCGGGCACGGGAGAAGGGCTCACTCCCAGGCCTCCGATTCCAGGCAGGCAGGCCGTGGGGCACTGGGATTACAGAGGCAGGAGTGGCCGAGGGCCTGGCTGGCAAGTGAAAAAATGAGGGTCAGCCCTGGAGAACCTCAGAAGCCAAACTCTTTGGAACTGGACACAGCTCCTGGGCGTGGACATGGGCTGGGAGAGCTCTGGATGCTAGAAGGAAACACCCCCTCCCGAGCACCTGCTGTGTGCATGCCCTGTGCAGACAGCCCCTTTTCCTCCCAACCACTCGCAGAGGAGGTGGGATTTGCTCCCATTTGACAGAGGAGAAGACTGAGGTGTGGAGAAGCAGAGTCACAAGGTCAGGGTCACACAGCCAGGGAGACAAGAGGCCAGCAGACAGCCTACTGCGTACCTGGGCTGTGCGGGCAGAGGGGAGGGTGCCCAGAACCCCACCAGTCACCCTATGAAGTACATCTGCTCCCACTTACAGGTGAGGAAACAGGGCTCAGGGAGGTCCCTTCCCAAGATCACCTGGCCTGGTGGGAGTGGAGCAGACATCTAATCTACCTCTGGCCCTTTCTACCTCCCTGGGCTGCTGGGAGGGGGTGAGAAGGCTGGGCCAATCACAGCTAATAGTAAATAGCTCACACTTAGCAGCTATTAGTGGCTGCTTTGTATCAGGAACTATTCCTATCTGTCTCCACATATTAATGGATTTCATCCTTACAGTGTTATCCATGGGAGATAGGGCAGGTACAGTCACTATTACCCACTTTACAGGTGAGGACACTGAGACACAGTGTAAGCAAGTTGCCAGCTGGGCAGAGGCCAGGCTGAGATTCAAACCCAGGCAGTCTAGCCACTGCCTCTGTTATAGGAAGGGCTAGATGTTGGGGCAGGGGAGGAGCTGCTTGGTCTCAGGACTGCAGTCAGGAGAGCCCCACAAGAGGGGAGCAGGTGCCAGAAATCCTACTGTTAGAGCCCTGGTCAGCCAGGTCCAGGGGGTCCCACCCGCAGATAAGCTCTGGTCCCTGACCAGGGTACTGGCCTACAGTTCCAACAATGGCCACTAGATGGCGCGGATGCCCAGGCTGTCGTGGGCCTACTCGCCAGAGAGAAGAGGTAGGTCAGGGAATCTTCCCAAGGGACAGGCAGCCCCAACCCAGTCACCCACCTCCGGCTCCCTGGAGAAATCATATGTCCAGGGCCTGCTGTGGTTGCAGAGGGTCAGACTCGGGTGCAGGCTGTGGTCCAGGTCTAGGATGAGGTCCAGCTGGCAGTGGAAATGCAGCAGGAACCCATCTTGACCCAGCGTGTTCTCCTCGGAGACCGAGAGGGACCAGGACGAGACAGCGGCATGTCAGCAGTCAGGGAGCTGCAGCTGCAACTTCCTCGCTCCACCACTCCCTAGTCCAGGCCACCATCCTCTCCTCCTGCCCCAGCCCAGAGCTCCTCAGCCCCTCCTCCACTTGGCAGTCAGAATGACCTTTCAAAAATGCAAATCAGATATTATCCCACCACTCGAAGCCTTCTGCCTACCCACTGCATTTAGAGGAGAGACTCAGATAACGCCTAGGGGTCTGTGTTATGCTAGCCTCACCTCCTTACCCACTCTGTATGAGCCACCCTGTCCTCCTCAAACACTAAGCGTGCTCCTACCCCAGGGCCTTTGCATTAGCTGTTTCTTCTGCAGAGCTTGCACTTGTAAAAGGCCCCTGCAGTCCCTCACCCTCCCTGCTTTGTCCTTCCACAGCATTCGCCACCCTGACCACATGTCATGCGTCTTGTTTACCTTCCTCCGCCCACCGGAATGTGGGCTCCAGGAGGCACTGTCTGTCCCTTTCTCATTCTTGTCCCTGTGCCCAGAACGACCTGGCATAAGTAAAACCCAAAATGGTTTTCTGAATGAGTAGATGCATCGATCAGAGGTTAGCAAACTGGTTCATGGGCCAAATCCGGTTCACTGCTTGTTCTTATAAATAAACTTTTATTGGATAGCGGCCACACCCATTCATTTACACATCATCTGTGGTGGCTTTCAGGACACAGCGGCAGATGGTATGATCTGCAGAGCCTGAAATATTTACTCTCAAGCCCTTCACAGAAAGTCTGCGATCCTGGGGTGGACGGGTGGATGGACAGGTGGAAGGAAGGAAGGAAGGGGCACTCAACCAGCTAACAAACCCAAGAGGCATGTTGGCGGAGAGGGGTCCCAGCACCTCCCCTCTAAGGTGATGACAGCAGCTTTGGTTTGTGTGTGAAGCATTCTTCCGGTGTCACACCTCTGAAGTCCACAGTCACCCGACAAGCTGGAGCCTGTGGCTTCTCTCACGCTTCAGATGAAACACTGGACGTGCAGAGAGAGGCGTGCCCTGCCCACGGTCACCCAGCTGGCAAATGGCAGAACCCTGACGTGGGCATCCAGCTCCCACCCCTGCCTCGGCGGTGCCCTCCTCTCCCCTCACCCCCCCAGGGCTCACCCTGGCCCCTTTCCCAGGACAGACTCACGTGGGCAGATTGCAAAGCCCCAGCTGCAGGGACTGGCCAGCCAGCGGCCCCAATCCGTCTCCACTCTTCCCCGGAAGGTCTGCGCGGAGCAGGAGGCGCGGATGGGCTCCAGGTGGCCTCTGCGCGAGTCTTTCTGGCTGGGACTGTCGATGCCTCTGGAACAAGACGCCATCATGGGGCGGGGCTCATCCCGTGAGGCGAGAATGCCCACAGCCAGCTCAGTTGAGGGGCCCCCACGGGAGGAGAGCAGGCGCCAGAAATCTCACCGCAGAGCCCTGGCCAGCATAGCAGCCACTTAGATACTGTGAGCAGGACTTCTGTTGGAAGCAGGAGGGGGCTGGGCCTGAGGCCCACAGGAACTCAGGGTGGGGAGCCCAGGAGCCAGGGGCCTTCAGGGCTGGCTGTCCCATTTCTCCATGGCCCAGTCCCGGCCCCAGGCTCCGCACATCAGTACCCTGACCCTTGACCCCTCTGGGAACCTGTGCTCCTGACCTCCCCCACCCCCAGAAGCCCTCTGGTGTCACTGGCTCCCTGCCATCTGCTCCCTGAGTGCCTGCCTCCCGCTGGGCACCCTGCTCTCCTCACCTCCCAGAGCTCTCGCCACGTGCCAGCCAGGGAAGGAGCCGTGTACCCATTTGCAGGAAAGAAAACCAAGTCTCACAGCTGAGAAATGAGTTGCTAGGGGTCCCACAGCACAGCTAGCATCCAGGACCATATGGCCCCAGCGCCGGGGCTTTCTGCAGCAGGTGGGGCCACGCTGTGGGTCCCCTGCAGGTCCCCAGGGTGAGGAGGGGAGGGAAGCTGGGGGGGAGGAAGCGGGGAGTGGAGAGACCGCCTCCCTTCTCGCCCAGGTCTGCAGGAGCTCAGCCACGTCCAGACCAGGGAGGTAGAAAACACCTCGTTCTCAACATCCGGACTTGTCATTTCCAGAGACAGAATGAAGTCTGAGCCCCTCGCAGGGTCTCTGGCGCTGCTATGGACTAAACTGTGTTCCCCCAAGTTCATAAGCTAAAACCTCAACCCCAGTGTGACGGTATTAGGAGGTGGGCCGTTGAGAGGTGATTCGGGTTAGATGAGAGCGTGAAGGGGCCCTTATGAGAAGAGACCGCAGAGACCTCGCTGTCCCTGACATGTGAGGACTCAGCAAGAAGGCTGTGGCCAGGGAGAAGCCCACGCCAGAGCCCAGCCTTGCTGGCAGCCTGGTCACAGACTTCCAGCCTCCAGAACCGAGAGAAATGAATGTCTGTTGTTTAAGCTGCCCAGCCTGTGGGGTTTTTTGGTTTTAAATCCTCACCGAAGGATATTTTTTCATTTATCTTCAGATAGAGTGGGAGGGAGGGAGGGAGGGAGGAGGAGAGAGAGAGAGAGACAGAGAGACAGCAATGTGAGAGAGACACATCGACTGGTTGCCTCCCACACGACCTCGACCAGGGCCGGGGAGCAAACCGCAACAGAGGTATGTGCCCTTGACCGGAATCGAACCCGCGACTCTTTGGTCCGTGGGCCAACGCTCTAACTGCTTAACCAAACCGGCTAGGGCACCAGCCTGTGGCTTTGTTATGACAGGGGCCCTGCAGTCTGCCCCCCTCCCCTTACCTCATTTCTGTCCCTAGTGCTCACCCGTCACGTCCTCTGTTCCAGGCTTAATGGCTTATGGCTCTTCCTGCAGCATCCCAGCCTGTCCCCGCCTCACTTCCTGTCACAGGTGGGTCCTCAGCAGACAAGCCACCTCCCCCAGGAGGCCCTCACTGGCCACCCCATCTGGAGTGGTCCCCTCTCCAATCCTCTTCCCAGTGCTATCGCAGCTCCTAATTTTCTATCCATCCGGGCGCTCGCCTGTGCTGCCTGGCACGCGTGGGCCTACTGTCTGCCATCGCACAGGTGAGAGCACAGGCCCGAGAGGGGCCTGAGCTGCCCAGGGCCACCCAGCTGGACTGGGCGTGCAGCGTCCTGCTCCCTCGCCTGTGGTTACTGACTAAACAAACGGCCGTGTAAACGATGAATCAGAGATGCTGATAAATGGTTTGCCCCATTAAAATGTGAGCTCAACCAACACAGGGAACGTGTTTGTGCCCGACGCTGCCTGGCATACAGCCGGTGCTTAATAAGGTGTTGATAAAGGAATGGATGGAAGAAGCACCCCCTTGGGGTCCCAGGCTTCAGGAAGCCGATTCCAGAGAAATCCTGTCGTCGATGAACGAACAGGGTCCTCCTCCCCTGCCCATGGTTGAAGGTGCCCCGCCTGTGGGCCCAGCCACGCAGCTCACCAACCCCAAGTCCCCGCCAAGGGCACCTCAGACGCCCCTGCTCCCCTGCTGGCTCTGCCTGCCGCTCCGCTCTCGGCAAGGCCACTGGCCCTGGCATGCCACCAGGAGAGGCTGAGGGCCAGCAGACAACCTTCATCAAGGTCAAGGGTGCGGGGACCACTGGCCCTGAGCACAAAATCCCAGCGCTGTGGGAGGCCTTCGGAGAGCTTCAGCCCATTTTGCAGAGGGGGAAGTCAAGGCTTGGAGAGGAGCAGCCAGGGAGAAGCATATAACAGAGATGGGACCACGGGAGGCACACGTGGTGGCTGAGGACAGAGGTGCGCCCTGCCCTCCTCAGCTGTGTGACTGGGCAGGTCACCGCAGCTCTCTGAGCTTGTGTCAGCGTCTGGGAATGGGCCAACGTGCTGGCACGCGATGGCCTTCAGTGTTAGCCACTGGTGTTCCCGGTGGTGTTCAGTCCCTTGGGAGCTGGGCATGCGCCGCTTGGCCCCGGTAAGGCTCCTCGGGCAGGGCAGGGCCCTGAGCATCCCACTCAACTGCAAGGTGGAGCCAGGGTCTCCTTCCACCCTGACCCCTACCTGGTCCTTGTCACCCCGGTGGTTGCTTCTCCAATGCTGAGTGCAAGCTGGGAGGGGGGCAGCAGGTGAGCGAGCTCCACCGGGCGGGGCGCAGGGACGGCAGCTTCGTGAGCGAGGACATCAGCTTGGGGCCGAGGGGCTCGGGGGAATCTCAGCTGACATGGCTACAAACCAGGCAGGGCCACAGGGACCACGCACTCGGGTAACCTGCACACAGGGGCTGCACCCTCCGTGGTCACCACACCACTCATGTGCGCCCTTAGCTGCCCCGGGACAGCCCACCTCTCCCCTCTGGCATGAGCCGGTGCACCCCCTCCGCCGGGAGGTGCAGTCTGTCTCCCGCCCTCCGACAAGGCTGTGATTGGCTAATACAACTTGGCGACACTGACATTGCTCAGGGGGACCCACTCGCTCTCGGGCACCTCTGCACAGCCAGGACCACAAACCCAGGCTGGCCCGCCGGCGGTGACACCACTTAGAGCGCTGGACAGTCCAGCTGAGGCTGACCTCGCTCAGCTGACGGCCACCACCCCGACGAGGTGGAGAGCCCAGCCACCGGCAGAGCTGCCTCCCCAACCTGGGCGGACCCTCGTGCCTGGGTGCTCACACCCCCTGGGCCACAGTCAGCTGCCCCGTGCTCTCATCCCATCCTGGGCATGACGCGGGGTACCCCCGGGCTGAGGCCTCCCAGCAGGCAGTCTCCGGGCCTAGAGTTTCTTCCCTCAGCCCTCAGGCCAGTCCAGCTGCCCTGACCCCCACCCCTCTTGACCCCATTTTGTCACCTAAGAACTCCCTCCCCCATTGCAGACCATGGCCCCCTTGGCAACCTCTGAGCTCTCTGGAAGGGGTACCACTGCCTTGTACAGGCTCCCGGGAGCTGTGCCCAGATGCTTCTTCAGGCATACCTGGTCATCAGTCCAGGGACCACTGCCCACGTCCATGCACCTCATGTGCAGAGCCACAGCCCTCATTCCCTCCACCCTCTGACCTGTCGGCTCCCTGCTCTGCAACCACACGGCAGGGTCCTCGGGCCGCTCGGCCCACCCCGGAGCCCCCTGCGTGTGCACACATGCACACACACTCGTGCACACTGCCTCGGCGTGCTGAGGGTCTCCTCATTTCCTCTGCCTCACAGGGCACCGGTGTGGTAGTCATGATCCTGGGGAGTTCCGCCAGGCCACCCAGCAAGCCGTGCCCCGGGGCTGGGGTCTGCACTGCGTCTCCCGCCTGGCAGGCCGGCCACCGGGCTCTGCTCTGTGTAAGGGGGCACCTCCAACAGAAACTGACAGTCTGCAGCTGCACAGCCCCTTCCCAGGGGCCCGATTCCTGGAGGATCTCAGGGGTCACAGTGCCCTCGTGGGGCCGCTGTGGGATGGCGCTGACCGCCCCAGCCAACCTGCAGTCAGGCAGCCTCAGCTGCAAAACCTCTGGGGATGCTCGGAGTTGCCACACCTTCCACGCCGGACCCCTCTTACTGTTTTATCATGCTCAGGGTAAAACCCTGCTCCTCACTGGGGGTGACGCACTGTGTGCCCAGATCCCCAACCTCTCCCACCACATCTCCTCTCCCTACTCCTCCCTCAGTCCCCTCCAGCCACCAAGCTTATTCCCACCTCAGGGCCCTTGCAGCTGCTGTTCCGTCTCCCTGCAGTGCCTCCCCTCCGGTCTTCACCACAGCCAGCTCCTCCTGTCATTCAGGGCTCAACCTCGACGTCGCCTGTCCAGACCACCCCACCTAAAGGGCCCTGCACCCGTGAATCACACCTGTTCTCACAGCCCTTCTCACTCTTGGAAGCTGCCACTCTGACCACGCACGCACGTCCCTGCTCACTGCCTGTCTCCCCGAGGGCAGGAACGCAGGGGTCGGAAGGGTGTTCAAACAGGAGACTGCATGGCCCCCGTGAAGAGGGCAGCAGCCCCTTGGCTCCACCTCTAAGCTGTGGAGCAGTTTCCTAACCTCCTGAGCCTCGGTTTTGTTGTTTATGAGATGGTGTGAGAACACTGGGAACGGTATGCTCAGCTCCGGGCTGGACCACGCGGGAGCAGCTGCAGTTGGTAGTGGGATTTCTCAAATGTTTAGTGAGCAGGTAGTATGTTCCTGGCCCAGTGCTGAGTGTTGAGGTACAAAGACAAGCAAGATTGGTCCTGGTCCTTCAGGGGTTCCAAGGCTGGTGGGGAGACAGTCAAGGAGGCAAAAAATGGTGTGGCAGCGTGACAAGGGAGGCCATGAAAGATATTCAAGTTGGTGAACAAAACAGGGAAGGGCATTCTAAGCAGAAGGAACAGCCTGTGCAAAGTCTCAGGAAGAAACCCTCTCCCTGCTGGTAGTTGCACAGTTAGAGGGTGGCTCAAGGGCACTGCAGGGTGACTACTGGGGGAAGAAGTTTCCTCTAAAACCCATGGCTACTACCCCCACCTTGGGCCTAGACATGGATAATTCTCCCCCTGCGGGGTATGGTGGCTTCTTCACTGGTATCTCTGCTGCCCTTGCAGGCCCCTCCTCACACAGCTGCCGGGGGGGTCTCAAATATCGTTCGGATCATGTCCTCAAGAGCTTCCAAGTTCTGAGACATTAAAATCCAAACTCCTCCCTGTGCCCTGTACCATCACACCCCCTCTACCACCTACTGTTTCTCTCCTCATCCAATCTGCTCCAGCCCCATGGCCATTCTGCAAAGGTGCCAAACTCATCCCTGCCCCGGGCCCTTTGCGTGTGTTGTTCTCTCTGCCTGAAATGTCTTCCACCGGGTTTTCAAATGGCTGACATTTGCTTGTCATCCTGGGCTAGTTCTAATGTCACCTCCTTAACGGAGGCTTCCTGGCACCTGACCTAAATAATTCCCCAGTCATTCCCACTCATTATCACCATTTTCTTTTCTCTATAGTATGTATCACCATCTGGTATATTTTCTTAGTTATTTATGTGATTTTTTTTTCTTTATTGATTTTAGAGATAGAGGATGAAAGAGGAAGAGAGAGAGAGAAACATTGATGAGAGAGAACATCAATTGGCCGCCTCCTGCATGCCCCACACTGGGGATCGAGCCCACAACCTGGGCATGTGCCCTGCCTGGGCATCAAACCAGTGACCTCTTAATGCATGGGTTGACACTCAACAACTGAGTCACACCAGCTGGGCTATTTATGTGATTTTTGGGGGGTCAATTTCCCCACTAGACTGTACACTTGATGAGAGGAAGGACTTGTCAACACTGTTCTAGGCAATAGCCTCAGTTTCTGGAATGGTGTCTGACCTGGCACCTAGCAGATGCTCAATGAATAATGTAGACAGGAGGGAGGGAGGGAGAGAAGGAAGGTGCGGGGGAGGAAGGACAAGGAGACCAACTGAGGGTCCACTCCGGCCAATTTTGCCCATTTCACAGCCTTGCCTGCATTGGCTCGCCCTGGGAACCAGGACAACCCATCTGTTCTCAAAGGGCTCCTAGGAGCCTGCTGCCCTGGCCCGGGCCATGCCCCACGCCCCTGGGGGAAGGCCTGAGCCCGAGTGATGTCAGTGAGACCGGCCTCCGCGGCCCCCGGCCTGGCGCGGCTGTAGAAACGATGCTTCTCCACCGCCAATATGAACGCGCTCTTGGCCTCGCCCTCGGCGCACAGTAGCTGGGTTGGAAGAAAAGGGAGAGACCTCCTCATCCAGTCTCTGATGGAACATTCAGGAAGATGCTACTCTAGGCTGCAGGTTCTGCCTCCCAAAGCCCCAGGCCTGAGAGACCCATAGCTTCCTGGACTGGATGAACTCTGATGAAATGACGGTCCCAGCCTGAGTTTAGGCCACCAGATGTGGCCATGACAGTCAACTCCCATGCCCTTCCTACTGTAACACTGACTTGAAGATAGTTACTGGCCTGGGGCCAGCTGGCAAGAATTCTAATCGCACTACCACGCAGACAGCAGGGGGCAGCCTAGCACAGAGGACAGTGCACAGGCTCTGCCACCTATGGGCACGACCTCCAGAGAGCTCCCGGACCTCCGAGCCTCCGTCTGCTCACCTGGGACAGTGATACCCACTTTATGAGTGCGTTGGTATGGAAACCGTATGAAAGAATGTGCTGTCACGTTCCAGGCTGGCTGAATAGCAGAATCACTTAGGGCACTCGCTAAAAATACGGATTCTGGGCCCTCCACCCAGACCCGTGAAAACATAACCTCTGGGAACCAGGAGGAGAACTGGCATTTTGAAGAGCTGCCCAGAAGCATCAACAATTTAGTGAGGACCCTGTCAGTATCAAGCAAACCATAGGACAAACCCAGATGGAGGTGGCTTTGCAAAACAACTGCCTGGACTCGTCAAAATTGCCAACGCCAAGATTTTTCTTTAAGATGGTTAATGGCAATTAAATGTTTAAGGGGGAGGGAGGGTGTATATCAATATCTATACCTTACTGTGAAATGCATAAAAAATTAAGGTGAGCGGAGAGCTATGTGATAAAGGAAGTAGAAGGAAATATGAATGAGAAACTCTAGGTGGTGGGGATGTGGGTGTTCATGAGAAAAGTGTTATTGGAACACAGCCAAGCCCATTTATTTACCTATGGTCTGTGGCTGTTTTTGCACCATGGCAGAGTTGAGTAGTTGGGACAGGCTGTATCGAGTGTAAAGGCTAAAATGTTTACTATCTGGCCCTTTACAGCAAAAGTTTGCAGACCTCTGTTCTAGATTAAGAAACTAGACACATGGCAACCAGTACCCAGGTGATCCTGGATTTAAGACAAAATAGCTTGAAACAAAATTATTGGGATAAGTGTGCACTTTTATCATGGACTGTATAATAACGTTACATCACATTACATTTCCTGAATTTTGTACTTATACTGTGTAATATAAGAAAATATCCTTGCCCAGCTGGTGTGGCTCAGTGGATTGAGTGTTGACCCATGGACTGAGGTCCCGGTCTCATCCCCGGTCAGGGCACATGCCCAGGTTGCGGGCTCGATCCACAGTGGGGGGCGTGCAGGAGGCGGCCAATCGATATTTCTCTCCGACATCAATGTTTCTATCTCTCTTCCTCTCACTCTCTGGAAAAAAAAAAAAATCAATAAAAGAAAAGAAAATATCTTTGTTATAGGAAACATCCTCTGACGTATTCAAGATAAAAATGTAATATGTTTCCAGAAACACCTCTGTATTAGTGCTCAATGAGACAGAAAAAAGCATGTGTGTGGGTGTGTGAATATACAAATGTATGTAACATACAAGTTTAACAGAAAGGTAGAGCAAGATATCAACAATTGGTGAATGTTCATCGTCTTACAATGACTTTTCTACATGTTGGAAATTATTCAAAGTAAGGACCGGGGAAACCAAGAGGTTCTCCGGATGAGTGTGCAGGTGCGTGGAGGCTTGAGGAGCATGAAGCCCTGTGCGAACGTGTGGGTGGGGCCTGGGCACAGTGGGGACTGTGCAGACAGGCAGCCTGGGCAGGGAGGGAATCTGACAAAGCTGGGAGGCTGGCTGGATAGTAAGTGACCAGTCAGCAAGGGTCATCGCTCACTCGCGCGCTCACCCAGTCGTTCATTCCTTCACTGTGCTAGGCCCTGGGCCAGGTGCTGGGCACGTCCTCCAGTGGCTCCCAATTTGGGGAAGAGGGGCAGACAGGTAAAGAGACAATGGCAACACTGAGGGAGAGAGAACCCCAGCCTGGGCCTCTGGGGCTCTCTCATCTATTCCCAGGACCCCCAAATGCCACACGCAGGGGAGATGCATGGCTGGGGATGTCCTGGGGGTTCCAGAGGCCAGGCGAGAATGGGATTCAGACAAGGGCAGGATGACATGCGGAGACCTGGGCCATGGGAAGGCACTTGGGACACCTGGGAGCTGGTGCTGGCTTAGCTCAAAGCCTGTGTCATCTGATCCAGCCGCCGGGAGCACGCCAGGCCCAGCGAGGCAGCGCCAGGCGCCAGGCACTGGGCAGCAGGCCTCCCCTGGCTCCCGAGGGTCTTGTGGGACTGGCTGGGGGCCGCAGGGCTGGCCCGGGAATGTAAACCTGGGCATGTTTGGGAAAGCCGGAGCCAGGGGTTTCTGAGGGCAGCCCGGTGGGGCTCGCTGGAGGCCCGCAGACAGATGTGGGTGTGTTAGCTCTCCCCAGTGGGGCCTGGCCTGCTGGCCCCGGCTCGCCTCGGGCAGGGCATCTGGAAGCAGTTAGGAGCCCAGGGCGGCCGAGGCTGAGGTTCTGCTGGGGCGGCGGCCGGGGGGTGGGAGGTTCTGCTGCCTTAGGGCTGCAGGTCTTCCCTGGAAGAAAGGCCAACGGGTACGAGAGGCCTGGCAGGACGACACCCTGTCCAGGGCCGGGTAGGGCCAAGTCAACCCCCCAACAGAGATCAGAGACTCAGCAACACATCAGCCACCCAACCAAGGGCCCTTCAGTCACACCCCCAAGGCCGGAGTCTGGCATCAGGCGACCTACACTTGAATCCCAGCTGGGCCGCTGCCTAGTTCTGGCATGTCGGGCAAGTTCCTCAGTTGCCCTCCCTGAGCCTCGGTTTCCCCTTCAGTCCCGGGGTGGCATGTCTGTGGGTCCCTCCCTGCAGTGCCCTGCCTCACCCCTCCAGGCTGGGGTGCTGCCGCCAGGTGCTGCCCCATTCCGGTGGCTCCTCTATACCAGGACGTGCCAACCTCAGCGGGACTGCCCCCTGGGCCATATGATTCATTGTTAGGAGCGGATCTGTGCACTGTGGGAGGTTTAGCAGCACGTCTGGTCCCCGCCCACTAGAAGCCAGAAGCACCCCTTCCCCAGCTACAACCACCAGGAAGTTCCCCAACCATTGCCAAATGTCCCTAGGTGGGTAATATGTAAGTGAGGCCTGAGATGCTTTAACCTGTGGGACTGAGAACGCCTCACTTACACCCTGATCCCAAAGGTTAAGGTTATTTCATTAGCTGTGTGACCGTGGGCAAGTCACTTTGCCTCTCTGAGCCTCTGCACATCTGTGCAGTGGGGCTGTGGGGAGGATTCAAGGAGGTGCTGGGTCAGGGTCAGCACACAACTGCATACCTGTTGGCTCCCTCCCCGACTCCTCACCTCAGCGGGGTCCCGGAGCTGCAAAGAACCCCTCACCTGAGCACCCGGTTCTGGCCACGGACGTCGAGGGCCAGGCTGGCTGGAGAGTCACAGGTCAGCTGCAGAGAGGTGCTCATCTCTTCCTCTGCCCAGAGCTTGGGAGCGTGAGCTGTGAGGCGTGGGGGCGGGGACCCTCACAGGCCAGGCCCACACCGAAGCCCCAGCACACCCCCAGTCCCTAGACTGGCGTGGCAGTTGCCCAATAGGCCCAGACTCTCCTGACACCCCTTGGACCATGAGGACCCATGGGCAGGGCCCAGGTGTCTCCCTCACAGCCGCCCAGGTGGCAGTGCCCTCTGTGGGCCCCCAGAGCAGACCTGCACCCCAGACATCAGCAAAGAATGAGGCTCCATGCAAAGCTCCCCCCACCCAGCCCTAGGAAAGGGGCTGAGATGAGGTCGGGGAGAAGGGAAACCAGGCCTGCTCCGTGGTGGGTACAGTGACACAGACCCCCTGCATGAGAGGTGACATCCTGGCCCCTCAGGCGTCTGGGTACTGTCCCTCCTCCCATGGAGGAGTGGATGGGCCTAGGGGGGAAATCGCTGGATAATCTGAAACAGGAGGCTGTGAAGGAGGCTTTGCGGGCCGAGGCAGGCGAGGCAACTCCACGTCCAGGGACAGTGACCAGTGCCTGGCCCTGTGCAGCGGGGCCACCACCGATCCCTTCTCAGAGATGGGAGGACACCTTGGGGAAGGGCCCGGGGACCAAGCCCGAGTCCTTGTTTCACTGCCTACTTGCTATGTGACCTTGAGCAGGCTGCATACATCTCCATGTGTGATCCAGCATCGTGACAACGAAGGTGACGCCATGACCATCATCATCACAGCAGCAAGTCAGCTCTGTCCACACACTGTCCTAGGCACATTACTGATGTCAATGCACTCAAGCCTCACAAAACCCATGTTACTGGTGCAGTTCTTGTCCCCATTTCATAGACGGGGAGACTGAGGGCACAGAGAGGTAAGGGATTTGCCCAAAGCCACACAGCCAGCAGGTGGCAGAGCTGGGACCTGACCTCCAGAGACGGAATCATGCGAACTGTGCTGTCCTGCCTCTCACCGGGGTGTTAGGAGGAGTAAAGGAATCAAAGCATAGAAAGCCTAGGGGCGCTCTGCACGGGGAGCTGGGCTTTGATTCTGATACAGAGTGGAAGAAAGGACCCGGGCCAGCAGCCGGGGCACAGCTCCGCGAGGCCAGTCCACACCGGCCCCCCGGCTGGGAGACATAATAACTTCCATTATTATTAATGAAGCCTTTGCAAACTGTAAAGTGCTGAGAGTCCCAAGGCAAGAGCATTCCCATCAATCGTGCACACAGTGGGTCCTGAGCACCCCGGGGACCAGATGGGAGCTGACAGAATTAGGAGACAGCCCTGCCCCTGCTCGGCTTACCCACCCACTCCTCACGGCCTCGGGAAAGCAGGCGCTGTGTGGCTGGTCACCAGCAGTTCTAGACTGGGCCACCAGGGCTGCCGAGTCCACGCTGACGGCACTGTCCCCGCCACAGAGGGCCACACTGGCCTGGGTCTGGGTCTCTAGAGGTAGAAAATGGCACAGGCTGCTGGGGGAGTCAGGCTTATATCCCTTCCCAGCTCAGGGACACACCAGAGACTGCAGAGGGGCTACACCCTGAAGATGCCAGTGGGATTGACCCTGGGCAAGCCTGGCACGTCTCTGGGCCCCTGGCACGTCATGAGGTGTCTCTCAATCTTGGCCGATCTTCTTTTCTCATTGGGGTTGCTCCTGAATTG
Source organism: Molossus molossus (assembly GCF_014108415.1). Classification (NCBI taxonomy): domain Eukaryota; kingdom Metazoa; phylum Chordata; class Mammalia; order Chiroptera; family Molossidae; genus Molossus; species Molossus molossus. Next base: position 111,417,983 of record NW_023425366.1, on the reverse strand, counting down.
ACACCTCCTTCAAGTAGCCTCCCCTGATTGCCTATCTAAAGTACCTCCCAACCCTTGCTGCTCCCTCCCTGGCCAGAAGGTCGGCCCCGTGGGGGCAGGGCCTTGAGGCTGTTTTGTTCCCTGCTATGTCCCAGGGCTTAGCACAGCTCCTGACACTCAGCAAGTGTCCAGTACTTATTGAAGGAATGAACAAAAGAATGAATGCTTCTCTCTAGGGCTGACCAAATATCAAATCAATTGATATCTACCTGCAGCTCACCCAGCCCAGGCTGGACGGTCCCCCGGCCCCCTGCAGACATCTTTCCAGTCCCCGACCTCCGAACTGGACCTCATCTCACCTCGGCACACAGGTAGAAACCTTCCAAAAAGGAGACTCCAGGACCGGGAACCTCACAGTCGGGAGTTTATTCTTACTATTCTTTGGCTTAAACTCTTCCATCCACAGTTAGAAATGGTTTCCCAAAGTAAACAGATGGAGCCCAGCCTACATCACAGACCAGGCTCCCCGGGGTAGCTCACCGGTCCCGCTGAGAGCCACCTGGCCCAACCCCATCACCTGCCATCTGGGCCCAACAGGGCAGGTGGCTCTCCCAGGCAGACTCAGACTAGCCTGGCAGCTCTGATCCTCAATTTCCTCATCTATAAAGTGGGCACAGCCTGCCCACCTCGAGGGATATTGCCAAGATTAACTGGGCTAACGCTTCAGTAAACTGCCCACGGGAACACAGTAGGTCTCAAGAAATGTTCATGTCCTTCCTTCATTATGCATATTCTACCCTGTGCACCTAACTGTGTGGAGCCAGGAGGAAGGGGACACACGTTGAAGAGGGCATGACTCCTGCCCAGGGAGGCTCGTGACCGTCAGGGACACCAAGAATGTTAATGCCAGGCAGAAAATGCCTCCTAAAGGGTTGGGGCCACTCAGTGTGGACAGCAGTGGGGGACATGAGAGGTCACCTGGTTGGAGGTGACCACACCAGGCTCCTGGGGCTGGGAACAGGGGAGGTGTGGACAAGGTCACCCCTGGATGACCATCCCATCACTCACCCACCAGGTCTCCAGAGCAGTCCCTGAGGGCAGCTCGCACTGAGACAGACTTCCTGTCTGATCCGAGTCTCCACTCACCCTGTGGGAGGCTGAGGACCAAGGGTGGAGGAATTTGAGGCCAGGAGAAGATGACCAAATGACTGGGGGCCACTCAGGGGTCCTGATCTCCACAATCTGCACAGGGGCCAGAGGGTGGCTGGAGTCATACTGCCTGGGTTCAAGACCTGACTTCTTCATTAACAGCTGTGTGGCTTGGGACAGGTGGCGTAACCTCTTTGAGTTCCCATTCACCCCTGCAGAACGGGGATGGAGTTACTAACCCCTAATTCATACGTTCATGCATTCCTTCAGCAGATGTTTAATTGAACACCTACTATATGCCACTCCACAGAACAGGCAGAAATCACCTGTCCTTGTGGAGAGCACATTGTAGCGTTGGATGGGTAGAAGACAGGCAATGAGAAACAAACATATTTAATAAGTTACATAGTACGTTAGAATGACAAAGCCAGGAAGAGGGATGGGGAGAGCTATAGGAAGGTGGGGTGCAAACACAAAGAATGGGTGGGAAAGGCCTCATTGAGTAGATGACATTTGAAAAATATCCAAAGGAGGTAAGGGAGTGAGCCAAGCAGATGTGTAGAGGAAGAGCATTTCAGGCAGAGGGAACAGTTTGTGCAAAGGCCCTGAGGCTACATACTGAATGATTCCAACTATGTGCCACTCTGGAAAAACACAAAACCAGAGAGACAGTACAAAGCTCAGTGCTGGCAGGAGGGTTCCAGGAAATGGAGGGATGAGCAGGCAGAGCATCGGGGACCTTTAGGGCAGTGAAACTTCTGTATGACACAGTACAGGTGGGCATTTGGCAAAACCTGTAGAACTGTATGACAAAGTCAACCCTAAGGTAAACCATGGACTTTAGTTAATAATAATGTATTAATATTGGCTCATCCAGTGTGACAAAGGTGTGCTAATGCAAGGTGTTAATAACGGAGAGGCTGGGGGAGGGGTAGATGGAACTCTCGCACTTTCTGCCCAATCTTTGTGTAAACCTGACTGTTCCAAAAAGTAAAGTGTGTTAATTTTTTTAAAGTATGCCTGGGACCCCCTGACCAGCTGACTCACCTCTCAGGGCTGGGGTCCGGGTATGTTCGGAAACCTCCCGGGGGACCCAGCGCGTGACGGGCTGAGAGCGAGGCTACCCCCCTTTTCTCCAGCTGGCCTCTTGGCCGGAGCGGTCCTGCGAGCCTGCTTTCTGAATGGGGCAATAACGCCCCCAAATGCAAAAGCTGGTTCGGGAGGTGGTGGATGAAAAAGTGCTCAATGTATGTATGAAGAGATGCACACAGCACAGAAACAGAGTAAAGTACTTCTCTAGGATTAAAATTTCATAAAGGGGCCATTAGCGGGGAAAATGCCTAAAAAGGCTCCTTAGGGGCCAATCATGAAAATTAGGTTGAGAAACACTGGCACAGAGCTACCTTGAGGGAGCTTCGGGGCGGGAGGAGGTGGAGAAGGCCAAGCTCCTGCCCCTCCCTCAGCCCCCATTCATCCCGAGACGTGTGCACAAGGGTCCGCACTTTACAAACAGTAATAACGTCTGAAGCCATTGGATGACCCAGCAGTCAAGCCTTCAGTCGATGCCCCGTCTCTCTGCCGGGTCCAGGGCAAGCATGGGCTCTGCAGACTGCCTGGGGTTCCTGCCCAAGATCCTCCACGTCTGTGCTCAGTGACCTTGGACAAGTCATGTCACCTCTCTATGTCTCAGGTCCTCATCTGTGATGCCCCCAGTGGCATCACCGGGGGTCCAGGAGATGACCCCGTGAAGGGTTTGGAGCAGAGCCCAGTGTGTGGCATCAGCTCCCATTAAAACTGAGTAGAGCGATGGCACAGCCTTGCCAGCAGCCCCCAGGGGCACCCCATTTTTCTGTACCGCCTTGAACGTGAAAGGCTGCTAATGAAACAATGAGCCTGTGTCGATTTGAGGACACATCCCCATTTCAGAAATGTCAACATGTGAGGAAACCTGCCTGAGAATGATCAGTTTCCATCATTCAGGGCCTTTCTCAGGCTCCATCCTGAAACGGGCCAGCACAGGGCTGAGCGGAAGGCAGGCGACTGCTGTCCAATTCCGGGCCTCGTCACCTGTCTGCGGCTCCACACCCCGGCCCGCCCCCTGCCTGATTCCTGTGTACACAGGTGCGGTGTTTGCTCAGCGAAGCAACAAACATGGGCACTTTCTACGGACCAGGTCCTGGGAGCTGAGACAGCCTTCCCACCTGGTCCTGTCTCTGCCCAGCTATTGCCTGGTAGAGTGGAAACCTTTCGGTGCGTCTGTCCCACAGTAGGCAAAATACCCCGGGGTCCAAGGACGATCATACAAACATGTCTCACACCCAAATACAGGCTAGGGTTAGAGGACAATTCTGTCTCCATTTTCAAGGGTGAAATGTGATCCTTTTACCCCACAGGGAGCTCAAAATCCTTCTCGCCTAGACAATCACTTCCAAATGATGGATTTGGAAACCTCCCTGCCATCTGTTCCTGATTCTGGAGGGGCTGTCTGGCTAAGCTTAACATGGTGGTGCGGCCTCCCACCTCTTCCCTCCTCAGGGCCTCCTTCCTCCCCATCCCCCAGCAAGCTGGCTGCTCAGAGACATTTGGCAGGCAACTCAGGGTCCCCCGAAGGGATCGTCCATACCTGTGAGTCTGGAGGAAATGTAGGTCCGTGGGGATGTCTGAGCTGGAAGACCACCACCAAGTGGGAGTCAGATCCGTTCAGCTGGACTGAGACCTATTAGGAGGGGGAGTTGGAGGAAGGGGTCAGAGGGGAGCGAGACGTAGGAGCCCAGGAGGTGGCTGGCTGGGCACCTGAGAAAGGACAGGTCATTCCAGTTTGCCCAAAGCCCAGGCCCAACAGCAGATGCCAGAAACCTCCATCCCCCCTTGATATTTCTCAGCCCTAAATCTTACCCAGACTGCCTTCCTCGGAAGCTTGAGAAGTGAGGCCCCAGACAGGGGGCTGGGAGGACAGCCCCGGGACGCCAGGCTCCCACATCCCCCGCCTCGGTGCCTGTGCATGCCTCCCAAGTCCACGGCTGCCCTCTATTTGACCCTGACCATGAACCAGGCATTGGGTTTCTGGCTTTACAATTATCACCACATTTAAGCCCCACCGCTGTTCTCGTAGGCTGGTATTACTCTCCTCGTTGCATAGCTGGACAAACAGGCCGAATGGAGCTGAGTAATTTACCCAAGGTCACACAGCTAGTGAGCGGCGAAGCTAGGATTTGAACCTGATGGGGACAGAAACAGTCACCTGTGCATCCCCAGTACCTAGCCAGGAACCTGGCACGCAGCATAGGCACAACCTGTACGTGGGTGATGAATGAACAAATATACCTCCAGTGGCTGCTACATATTCACCAAACTGCACTCCTTTTCCTCTTGGACACATAGCTAAAACTGCATTTCCCAGCCTCCCTTGCAGCTGGGTAAGGTCATGTAATAAGTTCCGGCAGGAGTGACATGGACTTCTTATGGGCTTGGCCCATGAAAACCTCCTGCATAATTCTTCCCCTTTCTCCCCTCATCTGCCAGCCAGTCAGCAGGGCAGAGGCACAAGGTGGAGGGAGCCTGGGACTCTGAGTGACTACCTGGAGCAGAGCCACACTGAACTGTGATATGACTGGGGAATAAACTTTCATGGTAAAGCAAACTTATATTACGACAGTCAGCACATCCTGATTAATCCCACGCACACTGTCAAAATAAAAGCCGAGCTGTTGACTTTCCAGGGCCACGCTGCCACCTCCCCAGCCAACCCATCGAGGACACCTGCACTCTCAAATTAAAACACCTGCTCCCTCAGCAAGGGGTGGAACTGAGCCTCCCAACCTGGGATGTGACATTGTGGTTGATGTGTCCACATTGCAGTCCCTGGGGGCCCCGTGTGAAGATAACATCCCATCCAAACTCAGGGCCTGGGAAAACCTCAGCCGGGAAGAAACAGACAGCATCTTTTTATGGGGAGAAGGGCGCCGTGTCCAGGGCTATGCCACGTTGGACTCCCCCGTGCCCAGATCTGTCGTGGTGCAGACTGTTTAAGCGCAGCAGACTTTCTGGTTGACTTTCAAAGTGGCCTCAGTGTCCCCATTCTTAGCCGGGGTGTGCAGAACTGGAGGCACTGAGAGAGGTCAGCTGCCATCTCTAAGTGCCAGCAGAAGCCGCCCTCGGAACCCAGCAGTCAGGAGAAAGTGGTCTCAAGACTGAAGGGTTAAAGCAGTCTACGCTTTCCATGTCCCGGGCAGAAAGTGGGGACAGGCACAGGTGGGGTCATTCAAACAGAGATGGCAAACTTCAGAACCCTCAGCTAAGGTTGGTGGGGAGCTTAAGGGGGCAAACTTGAGTGTCTGTGTCTCGTTCAAAGAGAGCGCCCTGGCAGCAGCTTTGCTCACTGCTGATTGATAACACTCAGCACAGGTCCTGGCACATCCTAGGTGCTCAGTGAACCTTTGGACAACTGCAGAACCACTAGTTGTAGCCTGAAACCCCAAGCCATGCTGGGGTAGAATAACATTTCATTCATACCGTGGCAGGCAGAATAATGCCCAGTGTCCCAATGATGTCCATATCCTAATTTCTGCAACCTGCAAATATGTTACCGTACAGGGCAAAGGGGACTTTGCAATGAAGGATCTTGAGACAGGAGATTATTCTGGATTATCTGTTGGGCCCAAGATAATCACAAGGGTTCTTGTCAAACAGAGGCAGGCAGGTTGGAGTCAGAGAGAGAGAGAGGAAGATACCACTCTGCTGGCTTTGAAGATGGAGAAAGGGACCATGAGCCAAGGAATGGGGCATCTTTCAGAAGCTAGAAAAGGCTGGAAATGCCCTGGCTAGCTTGGCTCAGCAGTTAGAGCATCAGCCTGTGGACTGAAGGGTTGCAGGTTCGATTCCTGGTCAAGGGCACATACCTGGGTTGCAGGTTCTGTCCTCGGCCCCGGCTGGGGTCGTGCGGGAGGTAAACAATGTATCTCTCTCACAGATGTTTCTCTCACTCTTCCTTTCACTCCAAAATGGAAAAATATCCTTGGGTGAGGATTAACAACAACAAAAAGAATAATAAAATAAAATAAACAAAAAAAGGGCCAGTGAATGGATTCTCCTCATGGAGCCTTTAGAAGATACATAACCTTGGCGACCCCTTTGGGTCAAGTTCAACACATTTTGGACCTCTGATCTCCAGACATGGAAGATAAATTTGTGTCTGTTAAACCACTGAGTTTGGGGTAATTTGTCATAGCAGCGATAGGAAACAAATACACAGTTACTCGATCCCTCACTCACACGACAGCTATTAAGCTTCTGCCACATTCCAAGTCAGCAGTACTAGGTTGCTACCTTTTCCCATCTGTGTTGACTGAGAAGTTAAAAATGTCTTGTCACAGAACTTTATCATTAGTGTATACCTCGAAATAAAATGCACAGCTTGCCCTGGCTGGTTTGGCTCAGCGGTTAGAGCGTTGGCCTGAAGTCCAAAGAGACCCGGGTTCAGTTCCCGCTAAGGGCACGTACCTCGGCTGCAGTTTGTCCCCGGCCCTGGTTGGGTCATGTGGGTGGCAGCCACTCTATATGTCCCTTTTACGTCGATGTTTCTCTCTTTCTCTCTCTCTCCCTCCCACTCTATCTGAACAAAATATCCTCGGTGAGGATTAAAAAAATAAAAATAAAAATAAAATAAAGCCCTGGCCAGTTTGGCTCAGCGGTTAGAGCGTTGGCCTGCGGTCCGGAGAAACCCGGGTTCGGTTCCCGCTAAGGGCATGTACCTCAGTTGCAGTTTGTCCCCGGCCCTAGTTGGTCGTGTGGGTGGCAGCCACTCGATGTGTCCCTTTCACGTCGATGTTTCTCTCTCTCTCTCTCCCTCTCTCTCCCTCCCACTCTATCTGTACAAAAAATAGAAAAATATCCTCGGGTGAGGATAAAAAAAATAAAAATAAAAATAAAAAAATAAAATAAAATACACGGCTTTATTTTAGAATCGAGATGGAGGAAGAATAAATAAAAATCCAAGAGAAGAGAAAACTGTGTGTCATTAAACAAAGATAGAGTTTACAAAAAAAAAAGAGCCAACTTAAACCTAATGAAAGAATCCCACCTACTTGGTTCTAGCACATTGCTGTTTGGTGGCTTTTCAGGCCCAGTCACATCTTCTGATGTTTTAAACATTGGAGGCTGAAATCTGGGTTTTATCCCAAATCTTCTCATTTTAAATGTTGACAATTAATTTTTTTTAATAAGTTTAAATGCTAAGCAGGCCAAACAAAACACACCTGCAGGTTGGATTTGGCCGGTGGCGCCGTTCTGCAATCTCCGGTCTAAAACACAGTCAACGCCACCGGGGAACGTTTCTGCAGGTGTTCCAGGCTGTCATCCTGCCCTTTGTTTCCCCTCAGGAGCTCCAAGGACTTCGGGGACCCAGCCTCAGGGAGGCGTTCACAGCCCCGCTGAACTGCGGGGGACGCGAGCTCGGCAGCTGGTCTGGAACCCTCCTTCCGACAGACCGGTGCACATCCTGCACGGGAGACACCGCCTCCCACAAGGGAGAAACACCACTGTCCTCCTTGTCCAGGGCCCGGCAGCAGATGCTCAGTCGATGCTTGCTGGACAATGCGGTTTTCTCCCGGAGCTTCTACTCCCAGGGGGCAGGAGACTTGGATGAGGACCTAGTAGGAATGTCAAGTAACTGAGGGAGACTGCTATGTTACATTTTGATTCTTGTAACCACTGCATAAGAAATAAGTGCTGTTGTCCCCATTCTACAGATGAGGCAACTGAGGCCCAGACACATGAAATAATTTGCTAGGAACCCATAGGGAAATATGAGTTTTACTCTTAGGGAAATTGGTGCCAAGATGCCCCTAAGTCCGAGGTCAGGACACCATGGTCCACTTGCCAAACCCAGCCTATTTTTGTAAATAAACTTGTTGTAGTTGGTTCTGGCTGCTATGACAGAAATACCACAGGCTGGGTGACTTAAACAACAGAAACTGGTCTCTCACGGTTCTGGAGGCTGGGACTTTGAGCCCAGGGTGTGGCATGGTTGGGTTCTGGGGAGGACTCCCTTCCTGGTTTGCAGGCGGCTGTCTCCTCGCTTGTCCTCACGTGGAGGAGAGAGAGGGAGCTAGGTCTTTTCTCCCTTGCTTTCTAGAGAGAGTGGAAGGGAGGGAGGGAGAGAGAGGGGGAGAGAAGGAGAGAGAGAGGGGAAAGAGGGGAAGAGAGAGAGGAACATCAATGTTAGCGAGAGACATCGGTTGCTTGCCTCCCGCATGCACCCCAACTGGGGCCAGGAATTGAACCTGCAACTCAGGTACTTGCCCTTGGCTGGGAATCAAACCCAAGATCCTTCAGTGCACAGGCCAGTGCTCTATCCACTGGCCAGGGCTCTCCCTCTTCTTAACAGGGCACTAATCCCATCATGGGCTCCACCCTCATGGCCTATCACACTGGGCTTCAGCATATGAATCTGGGAGGGACACACTGTCCATAGCAAAGGTTTTGTGGGAACAGTCACTGCCGTTCAGCTATGGATTTCCTGTGATGCTTTTATGCTACAAGGGCAGAGATGAGTAGTTGCAACCGAGACGGTAGGGCCTGTGAGGGCTGAAATAGTTACCATCTGGGTCTTCACAGAAAACGTCTGCTACCCTGCCTGCTCTGGGTCGGGGATACAGTGGATTTTCAAAGGCACCAAGGTGAGAACCCTTCACGAAGCGCTGACTGTGCACCAAGCCCCGTGGAGCTCTGTTGTTGAGGGTAAGGCGTCAGGATGTAATTTTAAGTGTCATGGGACACAGGGAAGGCATGAGTCTTGAGTCAGCTAGGAAATGAAGGGGAAGGGTACTGGGCACGGCTAGGGCAAGGGCCTGGAGGCCAGAACTCTTAGCCCCTAGCCAAGGAGACTCCCCAGATGACACTCCCTTTCCCACTCCTTCGGGGTGGCCAGGGGTGTGTCCCTCCACTGCAAGCCTGCCACAAAGGCAGCTGCCCACAGTACCACACCCTCAGGTGTGTGCTGCCCTCCACACGGGGCTGGCAAAGGCTTGGGTGGTGCAGCTGCGAACAGTGGTCCACCTGATTCTCAAGCACGGGCAGCACCAACTGGAGAAGAGCCACACCCAAGAGGCTAGTCAGATCATGCCACTCCCGACCCAGAACATTCTGCTGGCTCTCCACCACCGCCAGAGGTCAGCCTGGGCTCCCCGGCTATCAGAAACTGCCCAATCCACCGCAAAAAGAAACCTTGTACCCATCAACGGTCACTGCCCATTGCCTTCTTCCCACAGCTGCTGGAAACGATACATCTCTCTGTCTTGATGGATTTGCCAACTCTGGCCATTTCCTAGAAATGGAATCATTCAACGTGTGGCCTTTTGTCTCTGGCTTTCTCTTGGCATCAAGTTTTCAAGGTTCATTCATGTTGTAGCAGGTGTCAGAACTTCATCCCTTTTCATTGCTGCATAATACTCTGTTGTATGGATCAATTACACTTTATCCATCCACCCATCTGTTGATGAGCATTTGGGTGGCTTCTACTTTTTGGCTGTCATGAATAATGCTGCTAGGAATGTTCAAGCACAAGTTTTATGTAGACACATTTTCAATGCTCTTGAGCACCTAGAATTGTTGGGTCATATGGTAAGTCTGTGTTTAACATTCTCTAAAAATAAGTTTTTATTGATTTCAGAGAAAGGGAGGGAGAAAGAGACAAAAGCATTGATCAGCTGCCTTCTGCACGCCCCCTACTGAGGTTCGAGTCTGCAACCCAGGCATTACCCTCACTAGGAATGGAACCAGCGACCTCCTGGTGCATGGGACGACACTCAACCAACTAAGCCACACCAGCCAGGCTGCATTTAACACTTTAAGGACACACCAATCTGGTTTTCCAAAGAGTCCCATCATTTTATAATCCAGTATATGAGAGTTCTAATTTCTCACATCCTCACCAACACTTGTTATGTATTTTTCAATTTTAGCCATGCTAGTGGGTGTGAAGGAGTGACTACTTCACTGTGGTTTTGATTTGAATTTCCCTAATGACTATACTGAGCATCTTTTCATATGCGTGTGTGCCATTTGTATAACTTTTTTGGACAAATGTCTATTCAAATCCTTTTTCTTTTTCTTGTTTAATTTGAAGAGTTCTTTATATATTCTCTTATCAGACATATGATTTGCAGACGTTTTTCCCATTCTATAGGCTGCTTTTTCACTTTCTTGATGGTGTCCTTTGAACCCCAAACATTTTTAATTTTGATGAGGTATTTATTTTTATTGTTATTACTGATACTTTCAGAGTCCTAGCTCAGAAACCCTTGCCTAATCCATGGTCATTATGATTTATTCTTATGTTTCCTTGAGAGTTTTATAGCTCTTGCCCTGGCCAGTTTGGTCCGTGGTTAGAGCATCCGCCTGCAGACCAGAGAGAGTTTTAAAGTTCTTAAATTTAGGTCTATTTTGAGTAAGCTTTATACATGGTACAAGGAATCCACTCTTTTGCACATGGATGTCCAGGTGTCCTAGCACCATTTGTGGAAGAGACTATTCTTTACCCTCCTGAATTGCTGCTGGCACCCTTGTTGAGGGACTCCTAGTTCTACTCCATTGGTTTGTATGCCTACCCTATACCAATACACTACCATGCTGTTTTAAGTACTGTAGCTTTGTAGTAAGCTTTGGAATTGGAAAAGTGAGTCCTTCGACTGTTCTTTTTCAAGACTATCTTGTCTTTTCTTGGTCCTTTGCAAATCCATATGCATTTTAGGATCAGCATGTCAATTTCAGCCCTCCCCCCTAAAAAAAGATAGCTCGGGTTTTGATAGGGATAGATAGGGATTGTTGAATCCGTAGGTCAATTTGGGAAGTACTACCATCTTAATATTACATTTTCCAATCCAAGAACAGGGATGTCTTCGTATATAGGCTTTGTTTAATTTCTTTCAACAATGTTTTGTGTTTTTTTATCCTCTCACAGGGACACTTTTTCCATTTTTTTGTTTTTGTTGTTGTTCAGGTAGAGTGGGAGGGAGAGAGAGGAAGAGAGAGAGAGAGAGAGAAACATCGATGTGAAAGGGACACATCGAGTGGCTGCCACCCGCACGACCAACCAGAGCCGGGGACAAACTGCAACCAAGGTACATGCCCTTAGCGGGAACCGAACCTGGGTCTCTCGGGACTGCAGGCCAATGCTCTAACCGCTGAGCCAAACCGGCCAGGGCTCAACAATGTTTTATAGTTTTTAGAGTATTGGTTTTACATTGTTTTGTTAAATTTATTCCTAAGTATTTATTCTTTTTGATTCTATTATAAATGGAATTATTTTCTTAATTCCATTTTCAGGTTTTTTATTGTTAGTGTAGAGAAATACAGTTGAGTTTTGTACATTAGTCTTGTATCCTGCAACTTTGAAGAACTCTTTTATTAGCTCTAATCAATTTTTTGTGGATTTATTAGGGTCTTCTATATACAAGAAAAAAAACTTGTCATCTGTAAATATAGTTTTACTTCTTTTTTTCTAATCAAGATGCCTCATTTCTTTTTTCTTAACTAATTGCCTAGCTAGATCTCCAGTTTAATGTTCTACAGAAGTGATAAAAGTAGATATGCTATCTTGTTCCCAATCTTAGGGGAAAGCATTTAGCCTTTCACCAGTAAGTATGGTGTTAGTTGTGGGTTTTTCATAGACAGCCTTTGTCAGGTTGAGAAAGTGCCCTTACATTGCTAGTCTGTTGGGTTTTTTGTTTTTTGTTTTTTATCATGGAAGGGTACGGAGGTTTTGACAAATACTTTTTCTGCTTCTATTGAGATGATCATGTGGGTTATGTCCTGAATTCTACTAACATAGTATATTACCTTAATTTATTTTCAAATGTTAAACCAACCTCGCATTCCTGAGATAAACCCCATTTGCTCGTGTTATGCAATCCTTTTTTTTTTTTATTGCTAAATTCAATTTGGTAGTATTTTTCTTTTTTCTTTTTAAGGATTCTGCCTCTCTATTCATACCCATTAGGATGGCTACCATAAAACAAAACCCAGAAAACAACAAATGTTGGCAAGGATGTGGAGAAATTGGAACCTTTGTACCCTGGTGGTGAGACTGTAAAATGGTGCAGCTGCTATGAAAAAGTATATGGCAGTTCCTAAAAAAATTACAAATACAATTACTGTATGATCCTGCAGTTCCACTCTAGTTATATGCCCCCAAAAATTGAAAGCAGGGACTCAGACAGACATTTGTACCCCCATTATTCATAAGAGCCAAAAGTGGAAACCAAGTGTCCATCGATGAATAAAAGGATAAACAAAAGGAAATCCTGACTCATGCTACAACATGGATGAACCTTGAGGACATTTTGCTAAGTAAGATACAGCACTGGTCACTATAGGTTTCAACTTACACAAGGCACCCAGAGGAGTCATATTCACAGAGACAGAAAGTGGAATGGTGGTTTCCAGGGGTGAGAGAGGGGAAATACATAGTTGATGTTTAATGAGTTCAGGGTTTTGGTTAAACAAGATGAAAAAGTTCTGGAGATGGATGGTGGTGATGGTTGTACATTACAAATGCACTTAATGCCACTGAACTATACATCTAAAAATGGTAGAAATGGTCAAATATATGTCATATATTTTACCACAATTTAAAAATAAACACACAAAGTCAAGTGTGTGTCTTCTAACAGCACATCACCTGTTCAGGAGCTAAGCATGCAGTTATTCCTGACTTATCAAAAGAGCTAACCCCTCAGCACTGCATTTCCCAAGCCCCCAAGCAGATAACAGAGCAAATACCCTCGAAGATGAGCCCCCTGCTTGCGAATTGCCCCTTGGCAGACCTTGGCGCTCCAGCACACATTTAACTCCCCAAGGACATGGGGGCCAGAGATGTGAAAGGTAAGGTCGCTAAGCCTGCGTTTTAGCAGCCTGTGTACTTGCAATCGCCTTGCAAGCTGACTCTGCCCCTCTCTGGGGGCTGGGTTCACCCCATGAGGTAACTGCTTAGGGCAGGGCCCCAGTCCTTCTGGAAGGTCTGGCTGATCTGGAGACACCTCTTACTGCTGCTCGGGTCCCAGTGCTTCTGCAGCTCACCTCCAGCTGCACGCGCAGGCGGCCGGAGCTGGCCCTGGGACACACTCCACCAGAAGACCCCCGAGGAAGCCTGTGTGCCCAGCCCTGAGCCTCCTCACTGCCACCACCCTGCAATGCAGGCTTGCTTCTCTGGGGAGACAATTCTGTAGGAGGCATGCGGGTTTTTTTGTTTGTTTGTTTTGCATTGATTTTGATTTTGTAAAGCATTGTGTTTGAATACGATTCACCTTCACAACCGCCTTTCTGGCACCCCCTTAAATTCTGAGCCTGGGGTGAGTGCCTCTCATGCCTCACCCTGGAGCATGCCCTGTTAAGAGGTTGAAAAATCCGTGGGAAGATAAATCCTGATCTGCTTCATAGGAAGCCGGGCTCCCTGCCCTCCACTCACCCACATTGACACCGGCTCCTGGACAGAACCCAAATGGTTCAGGGTTTCACACCTGTGGGTTCCTTCTGCTGCCTTCCGCTTCCGAACCACAAATGATGGTAACCCAGGCTCATTCATTTACTCATTTACTCAACACAGTTTTCTTGAGCACCAAGTAGGTACTAGGTGTGGCACTGGGCACCAGGAATCCCCTCTCCCCCAGTGGGAGAGGCAAACTTGAAACAGTAACTTAACAAAGAAACAGCCAATTCTCCCTTTTGCTCACTCTGCCAGCCACTCTGGTGAACAGCCAGTTTCGTAACCAATCTAGTCTCCCTCCTGCCCCAGGACCTTTGCACTTGCTGTTCCCTCTTCCAGCAGCACACTTCTACGGGAACAGAACTGTTTAATGTTTTAATTTCTGGCTTAAAATTATCCCCCGCCCCCCCACACAAAGAAGCCTTCCTCATTGTCCATCCAAACTAGACTCCCTACTATTAGGCTCTCTGAGCCTCTACCCTGTTTATCACCCTGCCAATGAAGTCTCCCTTAATTTGGTGTGTGTCTGTCACTCTCTGCCCCATGCAACAACAGGACATCAGAGACCAGGTTCTACCTTGTGCACATCCCTCCCCCAAGCACTGGGCAAATAGTAGGTCCTTATTAAAGACAAACTGAATGAGTGGATGGAAGACTGAGACTGAAATTCCAGTTTCAGATTCGTCCCCATAGGTGGCCTTGAGCAACTCTATCTCTGAGGATGAGTTCAGGGTACTCATACCACCCTTTCCTGATCCAGGGCTCTCTCTAGCCCACCCCCTGCTCAGCCTGAGCGCCCGCCTGGTGGCTGAGTGCTGGGGTCCGCACAAAGCAGAGTCATGGTCCCACTCCAGCCTCTGGGCCGTTTGCCACCCGCACCTCTGGCTGGTGCTGCAGTCCCGTGCCAGCTGCTTGGTCTGACCTGTGCAGGGAAACCCAGAGACACCTGCCCTTCCTCTGCCAGGCAGCCCTCCATCCTGGTTCCAAGGAGAAGAGTGCCCATTCCCCCAGTGTACATGCACATACACCTGCTATTGTTTGTTTTTTAACAGGTGGGTGCTCGGTTTCCATCAGAGCCACTGGAACGACTGACCGGCTAAGGAGCAGTGGTGAGGCCAAAGCATACAAGGTGACAGTGGCACCTTAGCCCTTGGAGCCACAGCCGCAGGAGACAATGCAGCTCTGCCACCTCCCACCTCGCCCCAGCCCAGCATGTGGGTACCCAGGAGGCTGGCCTTGATCCGCAGGGAGCTAGTCCAGTGCACAGCCCCATGAGCCCCGGCACTGAGACCTCACCGCCCGGGGCCGCCACCTGCCTTCTTCCACCTTCTCTCCAGCCGTGCTGCGGGGAGAGCAGGAGGTGAGAGGGGCTGGCAGGGTGTGGCCATGGCCGCCTCCCAAGGACGGACACCCCACTCCAGCACCAGGCAAGGAAAGGATGTGGGAACCACCAGGAGGTCTGGGGTGGGGGTCCTGGTAGAACCGAGGCCCGAGTCTGCCCAGGAACGCAGCCAGCGGCCGCTGACAGTGTTATTTGCAGGTGGCGGCAACCCCACAGCCACTTTTGTTGTCCAGACCACAGGTTTTAAACAAAGTGGCACAAAAGCATAGAACGGACGAGAGAAATGACCGCATCACTTGCCACCTGGTAAATTCCACCTTCTGAAGCTGGTTTCTGCTGCACTGACATCCAACCAGGGCACACGGCGTGGCCCTGGCAGGAACAGGACCCCAAGTGCCCACGCCCCAGGCGCCGGCCCCAGCTCCTGTCCTCATTCTCTTGGAATCTCCCAGAACACCCCACAGGGAGCCTAACCATGGGCTCTTGCCCAGCCTGGCACCAGGGCAGCCATCTACTCAGACTGGTCAGGACTCAGGCCAGGCTGTGCGCTCAAGATTTAAGTGCCCCATGCAATTTGGGTCCAAATGAAACATGTGCTTTTGAACGTGTTGTGTAATGTGAATCAAAACAGCCCGAAAGCTGCTGTGTTCGAGGCGGGCAGTCAGTGGGCTGGAGGGGACACGGGGAGACTAAATGGAAGCTGTGAGCAGATGCAGAGCCTGGGTCTTTCCTCGGATGGGACATTCACACGGGCCACGGAGGAGAGGGTGTGGCAGGAAAAGGTCCCTCCTGCTACCTGATGGATGGGCTTGGCCGCCAGCAGGCTGCTCAGGCTCACAGAGATGTCCATCTTGCTGCTTGCCTTCTGGGGAGGGTCCCAGCGAGGACCACAGGACCGCCCACCATCACTAGTGGCACCTCCAGCTGGGCCTCAAACCAGCGTCCCTCACTGCCCGCTGCTGGCCACAGCCACCCAGCCCTGGAAAGGTCAGCACCACCTGGGGGATGGGCTCAGCCAGCAGGCCTGGCCCTGACCACAAGAGCTGGGGGCAGACAGAGGGCAGAGGCAGGCTTCCAGGCTGACCCTTTTCTAAGTTCTTTTTTTTTTTTTTTATCCTCACCCGAGGATATTTTTTCCATTTTTTGTACAGATAAAGTGGGAGGGAGAGAGAGGAAGGGAGAGAGAGTGAGAAACATCGACGTGAAAGGGACACATCGAGTGGCTGCCACTCGCACGACCAACCAGGGCCGGGGACAAACTGCAACCGAAGTACGTGCCCTTAGCGGGAACCGAACCCGGGTCTCTCCGGACCGCAGGCCGACGCTCTAACCGCTGAGCCAAACTGGCCAGGGCCCTTCTCTAAGTTCTTAAACTCGCTTTTTCAAAATCGGTAATGAATGTTACAAACTCAGACATCAATATGAAGGGCTCTTCTGTCCCCCTCGTCTACTCCATCAGGGACTCTGGTTAGCTCTCCCTGTGGGACCCCTTCTGCCACCTCCACCACTGCCCTGGCCCCAGCCCTGGCCATCAAGCCCACGTCGCTGTGGCATTCTCCTCCCAGCTCTGCTGACTCCTGCCCCGGCCCCTGACCTCTTCTCCACCTGGTGACCAGAGCAACCCCTTCGAGACAAGAGGGTCATGGCACACCCGTCTTTCTCGGGGTAAAAGCCCAAATCCTTGCAAAGGCCAACAGTGCCCAGACTTTGTCCAAGGTCAGTGGTGCAGACCTGGCCAGACGAAGGCAGAGCTGCCCATGGGAGGGCACTGCGAGGAGACACAGACATGACTCAAAATGCTCTCCGCAGCTCCACACCAGAGATGCTCAGGAGAACCCATGGGCAACTGCAACTGTCATCTTTGATGGCCCCCACCCACACAGACTAATCCCACAGACCTCTCTGTGGGCCGCCAGCAAATCCATTACCCCAAAGATGCAAAAACAACCTCACTATTCTCAGACTGTCTGCTATTTTATGTTCTCTCATAAATCCTGTTTTTCCCTTTGTTCCCTGACAACAGTCACAAATCACTGTCATCTGGTGACTCTTTGGCAAAGCCACCTCTTTCCTGTTCTGCTTCAACCACATGGGCTTTGTGCTGTGCTTCTAACACTCCAGGCACATACCCATCTCAGGACCTTTGCACATGCTGTGCCTTCTACCTGGAACGCCCTGCCCCCACAGAGCCACATGACTCTCTTCCACACATTCTTTACGTCTTTGTTAAACGTTATCTTCTCCATCAGGTTTACTCTCTCAGCCTATTAAAACTGAAGCCAACCCGCAGGCCCTTCCTGTCACATAACTGCAGACCCCGTGCCCAGCCCATGAGTCCCTCTCCTTGAGCACTTATCTGCCCACCTATACCATACAATTTGCTTATTTTACTTTCTCTCCCACGAGAATGTAAGCCCCAAAAGGAGAGAACTCTGTGTGTCTCTTTCACTGAGCTGTCTTCCCAGTATCTGGCACACTGTAGGTGATCGAGAAATAGTTGTTGAATACATGAATAAAGATAGGTTTCAGCCCTTGCCAGTGTTTCTCAGTGGTTAGAGCATCAACACGTGGACCAGAGAGTCTTGGGCTTGATTCCGGTCAAGGGCACATACCTGTGTTGCAGGTTCAATCCCCAGCCCCGGTCTGGGTCGTGCGGAGGCAACCAATGTGTGTGTTTCTCCCTCCCTCCTTCCCACACTATCTAAAAACAAACAAAAAAGATAGGTTTCGTCCCCCTTCTTGGTCTCCCAATCCTTTTCAAAGACAACCTCTGTGCCCACATTCTTGTGCATCTCCAGGAGACATCATGGGCCTATATGAGTCTGTGTGTGTGCGTGTGTGCATGAGTGAGTGTGTGAGTGTGTGTGTACACACACAAGCACACACACTGCATGCTCCCCTTTGCACAAAAGCAGATGCAGGCTCTCCACTCGGCTCTGCTTCTCTTGCTTGATGGTGTGTCTTGGTGATGGTTCTAGCTGGTCTGTCTCAGAGGCTGCTCAGCAGCGGCCGTAGCTTTCCCACAGTGCAGCCTGTGAGTAGAATGACCGTGGAGTTTCTCATCCAGACCAGTTAAAGAGAACACTAGTCATTACTGAGCTGACTCAGCAGTAAACTGGGGCTCTCTAGGCAACCAGAGACACCGGGATGCCCTGTCACCGCACACCCGGGAAGATGGGGGTGCACTCGCCCCCTCGCCCTTCTAAAACCCCGTCAACTGAGCTGAGTTGAATCATACTCCTCTGCTCCATATTCATGAGCTCATCTGCCTCAGTTTCCTCATCTGACAAAGGCTTACAGAGAGGACTGAAGGACGAATCCTGGACCCAGGTCACCTGGTGAACCCCCAAGACAGGCTTCAGAAAACTGTGGGACTCCGCTGTTACCGTGATGGGTCTGAGGCAGTCAGAACTGGAGTCTCTCTAACGGCAAATGTTTCCGGGCTGCAGACAGCCCTCTGGGAAGCAGCAGAAAGGTCTGCAGGGAGGTCGAGCAATTAGCACTGGTGCATTTAGCAAACACCTGGGCTCCCAGGGAGTTCTGGAAATTATTTGGTCTCAGCAGTCAGGCAGCTGGGCCTCAGGAGGAAGATGCTCTCCTCTGACACTTGGCCTCCCCCCACCTGGGCAGGAAGTGGATCTGGGAGCAGAGGGTGTGTTTATACAGCAAAAATTCCAGCCCCGGCTCCAACTCTCGGCTGCAGACACTGGAGACTGAGGCAGAACCCCCAGCCGTGCTGCCGGAGGTGCCCAAGGCCCCTGCTTCGGAGTCTGACGCTGGAGCTTTTGCCCCTGTGGGAGTCACAGACCTGCTTGATCATCCGATGGAAAGTGTAAACCCTCTCCCAGGAGGGTGGACAGACACAAAACATGTGCACAATGGTAGGGGCTTCCGTGGACCCACTGCACGCTCTGCGGGCACCCCGGTTAAGAACCTTCACAAGTACCCACTGAGAGAAAAATGCACACGCCCCTGGCCCGGGAATGCCACGGCCACGAATTTACCCTGCAGAGAAGGGCGCTCACGGAAGTCGATGTATAAGACCAAAAACCTGGGGGAAAC
The DNA here is from genome assembly GCF_014108415.1 of Molossus molossus. NCBI lineage: Eukaryota > Metazoa > Chordata > Mammalia > Chiroptera > Molossidae > Molossus > Molossus molossus. The sequence continues at coordinate 111,398,970 of NW_023425366.1, read as the reverse complement.
TCAAGACCCCTTCACTATGGAAGTAGCCAAACAAACTCCATCCCATCAGCCATCACACAGCCATTCAAAATACACGGAGACTTTTTTCTTTTTAGAAAGATCAGGAGGAAATATGCTGATACCTGTTTGCTAATTGCAGGTCCAGATGATCTCTGAGAGGAATCGCAAAACACCAGCTGTGGCTGGCTTTAGGGAGGGGTGAACGGGAGAGTTTTCTTTTTAATTTTATACCTGTGTTAACCAATAAAACTTTCTACAAACTGGCCCTGGCCGGTTTGGCTCAGCGGTTAGAGCGTCGGCCTGCGGTCCAGAGAGACCCAGGTTCGGTTCCCGCTAAGGGCACGTACCTCGGTTACAGATTGTCTCCGGTCCTGGTTGGGTTGTGCAGGTGGCAGCCACTCAATGTGTCCCTTTCACATCGATGTTTCTCTCTCCCTCTCTCTCTCTCTCCCTCTCTCTCATGGGTTTAATTCCCACTCTATCTGAACAAAAAATGGAAAAATGTCCTCAGGTGAGAATAAAAAAAAACAAACAACTTTCTGCAAAGATGGGAAAGTTCTTGAAAAGTGAGTAGTGCAACTGAGGGACTACAACTCTACTTTCCTATAATTTTTATTCATTTAAGTAGCCTCATGTGGGTCCACCACCCTCTGGACACTCAGTTCTATGCCCTTCCATACCCTTTGAATTTTGAATCATTTAACTGTATTACCTATTTTCTACACTAAATACAATTAAATTGTGCCAGTACATGCTGGTACAAATAGTTTGCCAAGATATATTTTTAATTAAAAAAAAAAAAAAGCACAGTACAGTCCAAGAATAGGGTACGATTATTTCAAATAAAATTTTAAAAAGCCCAGTGGGTGTGGCTCAGTGGTTGAGCGTCGACCCATGCACCAAGAGATCGCCAGTTCAATTCCTGGTCACGGCACGTGCCCAGGTTGTGGGCCAAATCCCTAGTGGGGGGCATGCAGGAGGCAGCCAATCGATGTTCTCTCTTTCTTATCGATGTTTTCATCTCTGTCTTCCTCTCCCTTCCTCTCTGTAAAATCAATAAAAAAAAAAAATTTTTTTAAGCAAGGTGCAAGGAATAGGGTGTGATTATTAAAAAAAGAGCCCTGGTCAGTGTGATTCAATGGTTGAAGCATCAGCCTGTGCATCTCAAGGTCATGGGTTCAATTCCCAGTCAAGGGCATGTACCTGGGTAGCAGGTTCAATCCCTAGCCCTGGTTGGGGCTTGTGTGGGAGGCAACCAATCGATGTCTCTCTCTCTCACATCGATGTTTCTCTCTTTCCCCCATCCCCTTCCACTCTCTCCAAAAAAAAAAAATCAATAGAAAAATATCCTTGGGTGAGGATTAACAAAACAACACAAAAAAAAGGTAACAAAAACTGAACTCAAAGTTGAAAGGTTTTGCAAATCCATAGTATTATGGGTTGAACTATGTCCCCCCAAAAGATACTGAAGTCCTAACCCCCAGGACCTGTAAGTGTGTGACCTGATTGGGAAATAAGGCCTTTATAGATGATCAAGTTAGCACAGCAATTGTCAACCTTTTTCATCTTCTGGCACACATAGACTAATTACTAAAATTTGGTCACACACCTAAAAATGTATTTCTTGCCTGACAGAAAAAAAGGTATAATTTTGATTCATTCACACTGGATGCTATTGTTGTGTTGGCTGTTGTCTTTTTTTTTTTTTTTAATCCTCATCCAAGGACACCTTTCCATTCATTTGCAGATAGAGTGGAAGGGAGAGCTAGAGGGAGAAATATTGATGTGAGAGAGACACATCGACTGGTTGCCTCCCACACCACCCCGACCAGAGCCGGGGACCAAACTGCAATCGAAGCATGTGCCCTTGACCGGAATCGAACCCACAACTCTTTGGTCTGCAGGCTGACGCTCTAACTGAGGAGCCAAATCGGCCAGGGCTGTTCTCATTTTTTAATTTGACAATAGAAGGGAAAAGAGGTCAGTACCCGACTAAATAGTCAGGTATTGAACGTTTTAAAAATTCTTGCCACGCCCTGGCCGGTTTGGCTCAGCGGTTGGAGCGTCGGCCCGCGGACCCATGAGTCCTGGGTCTGATTCCAGTCAAGGGTGCTGTCTCAGTTTGCAGTTTGTCCCTGGCCCTGGTCAGGGTCATGCAGGACGCGACCGGTCGGTGTGGTTCTATCACATCGATGTTTCTGTCTGTCTGTCTCTCTCTCTCCCTCCCTCCCACTCTATCTAATGATAAGTGGAAGAATTATCCTCGGGTGAGAAATAAAATAAAATAAAAAATTCTTGCCGCACAACGGTTGGAAATTGCTGAGTTAACACAAAGTCATAAGGATGGGCCCTAATCAGGTATGACTGGTGTCCTTATAAGAAGTGGAAATGAGGGCATAGACACCTACAGAACAGAGACACAGGGAGAAGATGTCTGTCTACACGCCAAGGGAGGCCTGAGGCTACTAGAAACTAGAGGGGAAGCGCAGAACAGATTCTCCCTCACAGCCCCAGAAGGAACCGGCTGCCAGCACCTTGGTTTGGGACTTCCAGCCCCAGACCTGTGAGACAGCATTTCTGCTATTTAAGCCGCTCAGTTTGAGATACTTTGTTACAGCAGCCCTAGGAAACTCATACAGGCTTCTTGGTATGTGCGCTGACATTTCTTCTGGAAAGCTGGGGACTGGCATGCTGTAACTTGCCAGTTTTATTCCTTAAGCATGTTCCTCCACTACTATTATTAAACATTTTTTAAACATCAGTGGTAGTGGGATTTGAACCCATTTTTTCTTCTTTATTCTGTTTGGGTATCAGGAAGTCACAAATGTTACTGGTAAGTGAAAGGGAAAAAACTGATAAAACTCTAAAGGAATTGGCTATTATAAGGGACTCTGGGACAGGGCCAAAAATGCCCAGAGAGGTGGCAGGTGCCAGCACAGGTGGGTCGAGGACCAAACCTTGAGGTAGAAGACGTCCCTGTCATCCAGCACCCGTTCCCAGTGACTCACATGGACACTCCGGAGAGTCTCGATCCTTTCGGGGGGACAAAACTAGAGTTTGGAGAGTGGGGTCCAACACCCTGCCCGCCCCTGCATTTGCTGGGGGACATGCCGCCAGGGTCCTCATCCCCGAGCCTGCAGCTCCTCGCCCGTAGTACAGGATGGACTCAGTGCTGACCACAGGTCACTGGGGCATCCACACCTGAGCATGTCACAGGTGCCAGCCCTGGGTCTGGCATGTGGCCAGGGGCACAGTGAACGGGGAGGGCACTGTCATTACTGTCCAGCTCGATTTTCTTCCTGGGATGGAGAAGTCTGAGCCGGAACCTCCCAGGGCAAGCTGTAGCTGATGTCCACCCGACGTCCCTGGGCACTTCCGACTTGGGGGCCCCATGAAGAGGTGGGATGAGGCTTCCTGAGAGAGCCTCTGTCCTGAAAACACGGCCGAGTCCTCAAGATCAAGAACCCCATCCAGTCCTGAGGTCCCCCCTCTTCCCGAGAGAAGTCCCCCATCCCCACTGTTCAAAAACTCAAGTTCTTATCCTCATCTTTGACCTCACCAGACAAGAACCAAACCAGGAATTTGAGGATCTAAAACAGTATCCTGGGAAGAGCAGAGCCCAGCAGGACAGCCCGGGACGATGCCGACAGTCTCAACTTGCCTGGCAAAGAGCCGAGGAGAAGGCGCAGGCACTTGGCTGGCGCCCTCCTGGATCCCCTCCGAGCCCTGCAGCTCCGCACGCTCATTGCGGCTCCGGCACACTCCGCGGTCCGTGCCTGGCACCGGGGGCCTCCAGACGTTGTTCTCCAACGTTTTTACAGGAGTGAAAAACATATGTCTGTGCCAGCTGCTCAGCCTCGAGGGGACCAAACCCGGAGATGTAACTCATGCTCCAGGGCTTCCCAGGGAGCAGGCGGAGGCTGCCGTCACCTGACATCGCCCCCGCTCAGCCTCTTCCCTTCCCTGGGCTAATTTCTCCACTCCCACTGGGTCCTTCTGGAGCCTTTTTTCTTTAAAAAATTTTATTTTCTTTATTGATTTTAGAGAGAGAGAAACATTGATGAGAACATCAATTGGCCTCCTCCTGCATGCCCCCCACTGGGGATCAAGCCCACAACCTGGGCATGCGCCCTGACCGGGAATTGAACTGGCGACCTCATGGTACATAGGTCGACACCCAACCACTGAGCCACACCCGTCGGGCATTGGAGCCTTTCCTTAGTCTGTCGCTTTCACCCGAATCCTTGCCTCAGTTTGCTTCTGGGAAACTGCAGCCCAAGTCACAAGCCCCCGTTAAGACCCTGTATCACCATACATTCATTCACCATCATAAACAGGCACAGGGTGTACGACAGAGCACTGGATACCCAAAGTCCCTACATTCTAAAAGGGGAGGCACAGGACCCCCAGACACAAAAGTAAGACAGCAGTCGGTAATAAACTCAGTGGGGAAGGGGTCCTGACAGGGCCACTGTTCCAGATGGAAGGAATTTGAGGAGACTTGAAAGAAGCAAGGGAGGGAGGCAGGTGGATGTCTGGGAAAGAGTGTTCCAGGCAGAGGAAATGGCCAGTGCAAAGGCCCTGGGGCAGCAATGTGCTTGGCATAAAAAAGCAGAGTTCAGTGAGTCTGGATTTCAGCAAGCCTGGTAGAGTTGGGAGGATGGGGAGGAGAGGCTGGCAGGGCTGGGTCAACAAGGGCCCATTGGTCAGGGTGTTTGGCTCCTACTCAGACAGTGATGGGAGCTTTTGGAGAGTTCTGTGTAGCGCAGAGACATGATCTCTTTGGAATTTGGAAAGTCCATCTGGCTATGATGGAGAACAGATGGTAAGGAGACAAGAGTGGGAGCTGTGAAATCAGACAGGAGCCTGCAGTACCCATTCTGTGCCAGGTGCTGGGGACACTGGGTGAAAAATAAAACAGGCACTGGATCTGTTCTGAGGAACTGGGTGACCAATGGGGAAGACAGATATTAACCACCCAGCTCCAGTAATGAACATAAAAGCAACCTAAAGGGAAGCAATGTGCTCCTGTCAGATCAATAATGAAACAACATGACTACCTTGGGGCAATCAGGGCAGGCTTCACTGAGGAGGTGTAGTCTAAGTGCCTGACACTAAGCTTTCCATTGCTGAGCATTCATTTCAAAAGACATCCATCTTGAATAAACATTGCCAAATGGATGATGCAACTATTAGCAAAACAAACAGATTAAAAAAAAAAAAAAGTAGGCTGCTGCCACCTGTGAAGGTCCTGGAACGTGCTGGGTGACCTAGATAAGTGACCATCTGAGTGACCCTGCTTCTAATTCCTGTTCTCATGCTTTACATTTCCCAATAAAGACTGAACCCACGGAACCCTAGATACTCCACCCTTGGGCCCTAACAAAAGCAGAGCTGGGCCCATCTCCTTTCCCCCTCCCCCGACCTTGCTGTGCACCCCTCAGGAGTACCATTTACCCTCCAGGACCTGTGAGTAACGAAGCTTGTTCCTCAAAGTCCCCTGACGGTTTCTGCTGAAGTGAGTCCTGCATTCGTAATCAGAACCCCAAGGGCCAGTCCAGCCACAACGCTGGCCCCAGCTGAGGCAAACGTCTGTGGGAGCTGGCTACGAGGAACACAGGCCCAGCGAGGGCCTCAGGCATCCCTAGCCCATAGCATCACTCACAATAGGCTGGGACTGACACTGGGGAGGTGACCCCTGAACTAAGATATGGAGTCAGAGTTAACAAATCGTGGAGCCCCAGACAGATCAGCATGTACAAAGATCCTGGGGCAGGAGGGACCAGCAGGACCAGCCCAGGCCAAAAGCCCTAAAGAAGAGCCCCGTGTCTACCCAGCTGGGAAAGAAGGGGCCATTCCATAGGGCCTACCTGCAGGGGGAGGGTGTAGGCAGCTTCCAGCAGACACTAGCACAGCCCCCAGTCCTGGTTCTTCAGCATCACACCTGGGAGCACAGGTGCTGAGAGCAGGTGGTGGGACCAGCTGCCGGCCCCAGGTGTGGGGCACTGCAGACAAGGATGAGTGGGCAGCACTAGTCAGTAGAGTCAGATGGCTGCAGGTGGGGCCCACGGCTGTCATGTCAGCAAAGAAAAAGCTTCTCTCTATTTCGTTTAGAGAAACAGTATTGTGTCGACATTAACCATATGAGGCCATACCGTGTAGACCAGAGTTTCTCAACTTTGGCACTATTGACATATAGGGCTGGATAATTCTGTGTTGTGCTTGGGTGGGGACTATTCTGGGTACTGTAGGATGTTGAGCAGCATCTCTGGCCTCTACCCACTAAATACCAGAAGTACCCCCCCACACACACACACACCAGTATGACAACCAAAAGTATCTCTAAATTATTATTAATTATTATTATTATTATTTTTTTTTTTTTCCCTCACCTGAGGACATTTTTCCATTTTTTTGTACAGATAGAGTGGGAGGGAGAGAGAGAGAGAGAGAAACATCGACGTGAAAGAGACACATTGAGTGGCTGCCACCCGCACAACCAACCAGGGCCGGGGACAAACTGCAACCGAAGTACATGCCCTTAGCGGGAACCGAACCCGGGTCTCTCCAGACCGCAGGCCGATGCTCTAACTGCTGAGCCAAACCGGCCAGGGCCCAAAAGTATCTCTAGACATTGCCAAATGTCCCCAGGGGAACAGAATTGTCCCCAGTTGAGGATCCCTGGTGCAGACTTTAAGAGGATGAGGCAGTACTATGAAGAACACAGGATCTGGACCAAGACTTCCTGGGTTCAAATTCCAGCTCTGCCACTTCTAAGCTGTATGACATTGGGCACATTACTTAACATCTCTGGGCCTTGGTGCTCCTCATCTGTAAACTGGGACTGGTAATAGTTCCTGCCTCACAATGTAGCTGTGAGGAAAACAGGTAAGTGTTTAGGACAGTGCCCATCCTAAAGTGATACATTCAGTTAGCTAGACCCCTCCCGAATCTTACTCAAAACATGATGGCAAGAGCCCTGGCCAGTGTGGCTCAGCTGGTTGGTCCTCGTCCTGTGCACTGAGGGGTTGTGGGTTCAATTCCTGGTCAGGGTACATGTTGGGGTTGTGGGCTAGATCCCTGGTACGGGGCGTGCAGGAGGCAGCAGATCGATGTTCCACTCTTACATTGATATTTCTCTCTCTTTCCCTCTCCATCTCCTCTTTCTAAAATCAATTTTTAAAAAAAATTTAATGACTGTAAGATCTGCTATTTGGTGTATATCCTTCCCATCTTTACCCAATTTTGTTGCCTTTTACCTGATGTTATTATCAAAGAATTTCCTCATGTTATTAAAATACCTTCTTTGCCCGGCCAATGTGGCTCAGCGCATTGAGCGTCATCCCATGGACTGAGAGGTCCGGGTTTGATTCCCGGTCAGGACACATGCCCAGGTTGTGGGCTCGATCCCCAGTGTGGGGCATGCAGGAGGCAGCCGATCAATGTTTCTCTCTCACATCCATGTTTCTGTCTCTCCCTTCCTCTCTCTCAAAAAAAATAAATAAAAACATTTAAAAAAATAAAATAAAGTACCTTCTTAATTATAGAGTTTAAAAGCTACAGGATATCTCAACAGTTTACTAAGGGAGGAATTGGCAAGTTTTCTGCAAATGGTCAGATGATAAATATTTGAATCTTCGCTGAACACAGTCTCTGTGACAGCTAAACTCTGCCTTACAGGACCAACGTGGGCACAGACACCAGGTGGACAAACAGGTGTGGCTGTGTTCCAGTGAAACTTTGCTTCTGGACACTGAAAAACGAATTTCAAATTTTTTTCACGTTATGAAATTTTCTTCTTCTTTTGATTACTTTTCAACCATTTGAAAAATGTAAAAATCTATTCTTAACTCACACTCTCTTATAAGCCATTCTCTCTTGAGTTGCTTCCTACTTTCTGCTCTTGTAGATAATAGTGCAACAGACATCTTTGTGTATGGGGCATTTAAAGTGATGGTGGTTTCCCTTCATAGGGCAGAGTTCTAGAAGCAGAACCGAGGTAAGGGGTAAAACTACTTTTGGGGGCAGAAGAGGGACTGGAACTTGGGGCTGGCATTTTTCTTCTTGATCCCTGAGATGCCCAGCTTGGGACGATGCCAAGGAGGCCCGGCTGCCTACATCCCTTGTTGGTACAGGATCGGGTCTGCGCTGGCTGTGAACTTGACTGAGGCTCCTCACACCATCCCCAGTGACGAGATACAGTTTGGAACTGGGTGGGGAAGAGGAAAATGCCGGACAAGTCATTTTCATCCATCCATTGGACAAATACTCCTTGAGTCACCAGCTCAGGGCACTGAAGCAAATTCCACCATGCGAAAGGACAGACCACTGAGAAATTCCCAGGCTGGTGGGGGAGATACTCTATGAACACAGAAGGTGACAGGTGCTACGGGAAACCTAAAATGGGGATGGTATGGGTCTGTCTTGGGGACAGGGCAGGACCTTCTTTAGCTGGGGGATGGGAGGAGCTCTGCAAAGGTAACATTTGAGCTGAGACTCAAAGGATGAGGAGCCAGCATTCTAGACAGAGGGAAGAGCAGGTGCAAAGGCCCTGGGGGGGAAAGAAGTGGCCTTGCTAGGAGTATAGAAAGAAGAGTGGTGTGAGGGGATCAGACTGGAGGAAGGGGAGTGAGTGGGGGCAGGAAGTAAAGGCAGGTGACAGGTGAGAGAGCTGGGCAGGGCGCCCATCAGGTAGGACAATCATGAAGACCTAGGTCAGCCTAGAAGAAAGTGACAGGTTTTAAACTGGGGGGTGGAGGTGGTGATAGGACTTCACTGACATTTAAAGGACTTCCCCCAGTGGCTGTTGCTGGGAGAAGCCTTGGTGGGCAGGAGAGAGCACAGGGCCTCCAGCTCCGGTGGGACCACAAGGCAGGAGGCCCGCGAAGGGGGGCAGCCTGTCTTCACTTCCGTTTAGTCTGGAATCACTGCTCTCCAAACGTCACCTCTCCAGGGGGCTGGGACAAGCAGGCCCCAGGACAGACCCTCATAAAGAGCAGAGGAATATGGGGATTCCCCGCCCCACCCTTTGGCCACCCTCAGTCCCTGTCACAGACACACCCATCCCACACTGACATGCACTTACATACAGTCACACAGCACCTCACAGACACAGATACACCCCACTCGGCATTTGTTCACTGCACGTCACACACACACACACACACACACACACACACGTGCACGTACACAGACTTACTCCTATGCATACACATCACACAACACACACACTCACAGATACATGTGGTCAGATACTGGCTGACACAGACGCAGGCTCACAGACAGACACACAGGTGATCACGTACCCACACTCACATGTGGTCACAGACATACACCCAAGCCCTCAGACTGCACCCATACCCGCACCCACCCTTGATCACTCACACACACTCACACTCACACACACACACACACTCACCAGTTCCCTCCCCCTGGCACAGGCCACCCACCTCGAGCTCAACAGCTTCGCAGTCTCCGCTGGCGGTATATACGTTCAGGGGCACCTTGGGGTCCTAGCCCTTCCTCGCCTGAATCTCGCCATCCAGGCTGGCGGTGCCACAGACAGCTGTCACCCACCTCAGCCCAGCCTGCTCCAGGGCACCCACCGTGCCCACCTGCACCCAGATCTGCCGCAGGGGGCTAAGGGAGAGGCACGCACTGGCTGCATCCTGCAGGCCTGGGTGGCTCCGACCCAGCGCCAACCTGCCCGCCAACCTGGCTGTCCTCTGCAGTCCTGAGCGGAGCAGCCCTCCACCACGTCCACTGCTGACCACGCCCTCCTCGTGCACCAAGCACTACAAACATCGGCCATTCGGTCCTTGCCATCATTGGCCTCAGTTTACAGATGGGGAAACTGAGACTTGGAGAGGTGACACCACCTGCTTGGGTCTCACAGCTGGGATGTGGGACAGCCAGGGCTGGAATCCCCACTGTCAGAGCCCAGGCTCGGGGTCTGCATGCCAAACATCAGCCTGCTCGCTGTGGCCACATTCCCCATGTCAGACCCAGAAACCAAGACAGGTCAGCTGAGTGGCTGGGGACAGCCGCCCAGGAGGCCAGGAACAGGCTCTGGACTCGGACTGAGCATTATACAAATTCTGCTCACGTTGTGTGGCCTGGGTCAGAGTGAACTGGCCTTGAGTCTCAGTTTCCTCAACTGTTACTGGAAATAAGAAAGTGCCCACCTCATAGGTGGTTGTTCCACAGTCTCAAAACCACGCATCTTAAATGCTTCTCCTCCTCTCCCTCGCCTGCCCCTCCGAGGAAGAGCGAGGCAGAGAGACCGGCTGCCTGGCTGTGACGTGAGACTGGAACCCTTGCCGCCTCCTGCTGCTGTGTGGCCTTGGGCACGTGATCTTACCCTGCCTGGCTTCAGTCTTCTCCTCTGCAAAGTGGGCACAACTGCCCAGCTTCTCCTTACTCTGCTTAGCTGGTGTGATGGGTGGTCTGCAGAGCAGGGATCCCCATCAGCCCATGTGATGCCCCAGCTCTTGGCACCCTCTGCAGGGGGAGGACCCCACCTCCCCCAGCTCCAAGAAGAAGCTACCTGAGCTTGACATAACCAGAGAGAAATCTGAGCATTGCTGGAAGCCAGCCTTCTCTCAGGCCAGGGTGCTGATGGTGGCCAACGTGCTTAGGATCGGCCAGGCCGGAAGGCCAGACCCAGGGGGAAAGGCAAGCTCCTCCATGGCCAGGTTCCTATCCACCTGCACCTCCTGCCCTGGAGTCAACGAACCACAGCAGTGCGTGGGACAGTCCCTGCGGGGCCCGGCGTGACCGAGCTCCCATCTCACTCACCCCTCACCCACGCCTCCGAGCAGACATTATCATTATTCCCAGTTTCCAGATGGGAACACTAAGCCCACGGACAGATACAACCACCTGGCCGTGCCCACAGCTGGAACGGGCACAGCTGGGAAACGGTCAGAAGCCAGGAATCCAGGGTCCGTCAGGTAAGGAGTGTGGGCCCTGCCTTAGTAGGTGCCAGGTATGTTCTAAACACTTGGTTGCATCTTTACTGTTAAGTCTTGTGATTCAACAGCTCTATGACGTAGATATTATTACTATGATATCATTCCCATTTCACAGATGCGGCCACTAAGGCCACAATACGTTCAACATGCCCAAGGAGGTAAGTGATCGAGCTGGGCTTTGAACTCGGGCAGTCTGGCTCCAAATCCATGCTCTTTAGTACATCTCCCTCCCAAGGCATCAGAGGAAACGCCAGGGGTCAGCAGGGAGGGGCCAAGCCCAGCCCGAGGCACCTCCAGGAGTTTGACTGCGGAGCTCAGCCAGGTTCAGGGACTGGCGTTCCATGTGGCTCCCCCTCACCCCACAGCTGACAAAACTCAGCTCACGTCCGACCACCTCCCTCTCAGCACACACTGCAGCGCCCGCCGCGCCTTGCCTCTGGCAGAGAACCCGACTGGTGACCAGAAACAGGGTCTGGGTTAGCTGGGCAAGGCGCCTGAACTTTGGGAGGGGGAAGAGGTACCTGGAGAGAACGGTCAGGGTCCAGAACAGCAATACTCAAGGCCAACAGGAAGAACCCACAGACACGTTTTCTCTGACCTGCACAGGACTGCCCAGTGCAGTGAGCGTGTGGGCATGCGCGTGAGTGTGCAAGTATTTTAATACTCTTTATTTTTGAATAATTTTAGATGTACAGAAAAGTTGTAAAGTTAGTCTAGAGTTGCCATATACCCTTCCCCGTTTCCTCCATTGTTAGCATCTTACATTGCCTGGGTCTATGGAGAAAACTAAGAAACCAACACGGCACATTACTGTTAAATATACTCCAGACTTTATTCCGATATTACTAGTTTTCCCGTCCTCACTCTACTCCAGGAGCCAATCCAGGTACCACCTTGCATTTAGTTGTCATAGCTTTTTTTTTTTTTTTTCCTTTAATTTTTTTTTTTAGAGAGAGCAGAAGGGAGAAGGAGAGAGAGATGGAAACATCGATGAGAGAGAACATCAATTGGCCGCCTCCTGCGTGTCCCCCACTGGGGATCGGGCCCACAACCTGGGCATGTGCCCTGACCAGGAATCAAACCAACGACCTCTTGGTATGTGAGTCGACACCCAACCAGTGAGCCACACAATCCGGGCTGTCATGATTCTTCAGACTCCTCTGGTCTGTGAGTTTCTCGGACTTTATATTTCATGCATTGTGCATTTTTTAAAAACTAAATTTGTTTCCAATATTTAAAACTGGGAGATTTGATATAAAATCCGAATTTCCAGTTTCTCAAAAAAAAAAAAAAACTGGCCTGCCTTCCCCCAACAACAAGTGGGGAGCAGTAGCTGCCACTTTTAGCTGAGATACAGGCTTCCCCCATCTAGCTGAGATACATGCTTCCCCCATCTGCCATAGTCCCCACCACTCTCTATTGTCTCTCCAACACTGAGGCCAAGTATTATTCCCATTCTTCACAGTGCTTGTGCAAAACATATTTGAAGATGTGAGAAAATAACAGACCAAAGGGATTGTGGATTTTAAGAAAAAGTATTTATACCACCACCCTCACTCAAGTTACTTGCTGGCCCCAGATCTAGTCAAGGAGGTTTTTAGGGGCAGGGATCATGTCCTGACCATCGTTATGTTTCTGGGCCCCTTGTTCACATTTGTTGATTAGTAAACATGTGAACATGAAAACAAACACCCCAGCGACCCGTCTTGATCACCCTCAGGGAAATGCAATGATATCTGTCTGGTATGCAGAAGGTATCAGCAACCTAAACGTCTATCAGTGGGGAAGGCTTCTGTCAAGTGCGGACCCACCCACACAGTGGGCATTACCATGTTTGCTTGCAGTGCGTTTTCCATAAGAGAGTACTCAGGTCACAATATAAAATGAAAAAGCAGGCTAAACATACACACACCCCATGGCCCAGAAACTCCACTCCCAGATGTATACCCACCAGAAATGGGCACAGACACTCACCAAAAAGACATGCACAGGAATGTTCCCAGTCTTTCCACGGCCAGAAACTGGAAACTACCCAGAAGCCCATCCAAAGTAGAATGGATAAAGAAAATGTGGATGGAACATTACGCAGCAAGGAGAATGAACCAACTGTGAATACACACAGCAACATGGAGCTCCCAGACAAATTTTAAGCCAAAGAAGTCAGAAACAAAAAGGACATGAGCACCGTTATTCACCATCACCAAAAGGTGGAGACAACCTCGATGTCCATCAGCAGCAGATTAATGGATAAACAAACTGTTGTTTATCCATTCAATGGAATATTATTCAGTCTTAAAAAGAAATAAAGGTCAAGATGGCCTCATCAAGACTGGTTGAAGGGGTGGAGACACACAATAGTCAGGTCCCCATGTCTCACACCCACAGTGTGGCAGTTAAGAATTAGGAGGAACATCTTGGCTGCAGAGGTTCCCCCCCACCACTCCCACACAGCTAGGAATCTCAGCCCCACACCCGGCTCCCCACCCTGGGGCGTCAGTGCCAGGAAGGAAAGTCCCTACAGCATCTGGCTGTGAGTACCAGCAGGGATTGCGTCTGAGCGAGGCAGAGGGCTGCTGCAGACCCAGGCACTGCAGGTCTTAAAGGGCTCACACACGGACTCACGTGCTCCCAGATTCACTCACTCTAAGCGCCAGTGCTGAGGCAGCAGCTCAAACAATGTCAGGGACATATGGGGAGGAACTGAATTGACCAGCTTCAGGATGAGGGCCTGGAGGGGCACAGGTTGGGACACCGAAGTACTAGCAGGTGCCATTGTTCCTTTGTTGAGCCCTCCCCATACCCAGCTGCCAGGTGTAGGCATGTGCTACATCTGAGCTCTCCTGGCTCACACTGCTTGCCCAGCCATGGTGATTGCCTGAGACCCTGCCCCACCCCCTTGCCCACCCAGCCCAAGCCTCTTCCAGCCACTCCTCCACGCAAGTGGCCTGCCTCAGCACGCTCTGTGGACTTTCCTCAACTCTCTCTAAGGTCCACAAGCCCCAAACAAGCAGCCGCTGGCCTCAGGGTGACCTGTACCTCTTGCTAAGCAGCCTCAAACACAGCATAAGTGGCGACCAGTCTCAACTTGCACTGTAACTCCATCAGGTGGCTCCAAACCTGTTTGGAGTGTAGCTTCAACTAAGTGGCCACAAGACCAGCACAATTGGCAGCTGGCCTCAGCTCACATTGTGGTGCCACTGAAGGGTCCCAAGCTGACATTAGTGGCAGCATAGCCCCTTCCAGACACCTCCAAGCCCAGCACAAGAAGCAACCAACTGCAGATCACTTTGCAGCTCCCACCAGGTGGCTCCAAGCTGGGCACAGATGGTAGCTGAGCTTGGCCTGCATCAGAGCCCTTCCTGAGAGGCTCGAGAACCAACACACCCAGTGGCTGACTTCAGACCACACCAGGGCAGCGCACAAGCAGCTCCACAAATGACACACCAGAAGAACGGACTTGGCTAGCACCCCGCTAAAGCAACTCCTGCTCCATGGGCTCAGCCTCCAAACAATAGCTCATCTGCCATAGTCATGGCCAGCCCTCACAGCCAGTCAGCCTGAAGGTCAGTCCCACCCACTGATGTGCCAATAGCAATCAAAGCTCAACTACAACAGGAGGGCACACATGCCCACACAAAGGATATTTCTAGAGCACCTGGCTCAGGTGACCAGGGAGACTGTGCCACTGAACCGCATAAGACACCTACAGTATAAGTCATTCTGCCGAGACTGAGAGACTTAGTATATCTATCTAATACACAGAAACAAAACACAGAGAGTGCACCAAAAGAAGGAGACAAAGAAATATGTCTCCAATGAAAGAAGAGCATAAAACTCCAGAAAAAGAACTAAACAAAATGGAGACAAGAAATCTACCTGATACTGAGTTTAGAACACTTTACAAGGATATTCAATGAACTTAGAGGAAGAAGAGATGAACCCAGTGAGAACTTCAACAAGAGACAGAAACCATAAAAAGGGTAGAGAGTCCCAAACAAGATGAACCCAAAGAGACCCACATCAAGACACATCATAATTAAAATGTCAAAGATTAACAACAAAGAGAGAATCTTAAAAGTTGCAAGAGAAAAGCAGTTAGTTACCTACGAGGGAGCTCCCATGGGACTGTCAGCTGATTTCTCAACAGAAACTTTGCAGGTCAGAAGGGATTGGCAAGAAATATTCAAAGAGATGAAAAGCAACAATCTACAACTAAGATTGCTCTACCCAGCAAGGCTGTCATTTAGAATTCAAGGAGAGAGAAAGTTTCCCAGACAAGGAAAAGCTAAAGGAGTTCACCACCACCAAACAAGTATTATAAGAAATATTAAAGGGATTTCTTTAAGAAAAAAGAAAAAATATGAATAAGAAAATATAGAAAGCCCTGGCCAGTTTGGCTCAGCAGTTAGAGCATCAGATGGTGGACCAGAGAGTCCCAGGTTCGGTTCCTGCTAAGGGCATGTACCTCGGTTCTTGTTCGTCCCCAGCCCCAGTTGGGGTCGTGTGGGTGGCAACCACTCGATGTGTCTCTCTCATGTCGATGCTTCTCTCTCTCTCTATTCTTCCCTCTATTCCTCCCTATCTGAAGATAAATGCAAAAATGTCCTCAAGTGAGGATTAAGTATACACACACACACACACACATATAGAAGATTCTCACTAAGACAAACACGGTAAAAAGCAATTACAACAATAAGTAATACATACAAACACACACTCACACAAAAGAAGTAAAAAATAATGGCAAAACATAAGTATGGAGGGGAAAGAAAAACTTGTAGTGATTTTAGAATGTGTTTCAGTTTAAGCAGCCATCAACTTAAAATAGACTTCTATAAACAGAGCTTGGTATATATGAAGCATATGGTAACCATAAATATAAAATTGATAAAGATATACAAGAAAAAAAGGAATCCAAATGCAACACTACAGAAAGTCATCAGTATACAAGAAAAGAGCAAGAGAATAAAAAAGGAACAGAAGAAACACAAAAACAATCAGCAAATAGCTCTGGCCAGTTTGGCTTAGCAGTTACAGTGTCGGCCTGTGAACCAGAGAGTCCCAGGTTTGGTTCCCACTAGGGGCACGTACCTTGGTTGCAGTTTGTCGTGTGGGTAGCAACCACTCTATACGTCTCTCTCATATCAATGTTTCTCTCTCTCTCTCTTCCCCCCTTTCTCCCTCCCGCTCTATCTGAAGATAAATGCAAAAATGTCCTCGAGTGAGGATAAAAAAAAAAAAAGAAAAAATCAGAAAACAATAAATAAAATATAATTACTTTAATTTTTTTTAATTGATTTTAGAGAGAGAGGCAGGGAGAAGGAAAGAGAGATAGAAACATTGATGAGAGAGAACATCGATTGGCCAACTCCTGCATGCCCTCCACTGGGGATGGGGCCCATAACCTGGGCACGTGCCCTGACTAGAATCAAACCGGCAACCTCTTGGTACATGGGTCAATGCTCAACCACTGAGCCACACCGGCCGAGTTGTCAATAATTGCTTTAAATGTAAATGGACTAAATGCTCCAATCATAGGGTGGCTGAATGAATAAAAAAAATAAAATAAAAAATACATAAGATCTGAACATATGCTGCCTCCAAGAGACCCACTTCACGCTGAAGGACACACACAGACTGAAAGTAAAGGAATAGAAAAAGAGATTTCATGCAAATGGAAATGAAAGAAAGCTAAGGTAGCAATATTTATATCAGACAAAATGGACTTCAGAACAAAGGCTATAATAAGAGACAAAGAGGGGCATTTCATAATGATAAGAGATCAAGAGGACATAATAAACATCTACACATACAACACAGGAGCACCTAAATGTATAAAGTGAATTTTGATGGACATGAAGGGAGAGATCTACAGTAATGAGGTCATAGTAGGGGACTTTACCACCCGCTGACACCAATGGATAGCTCCTCCAGACTGAAAATCAACAAGGAAACAGTGGCCTTAAATAACACACACACCGGATGGACTTAATTCATATTTTTAGGACATTTCACCCAAAAGCATCAGAATATATATTTTTTCCAAGTGCACTTGAAACATTTTCCATGATAGATTACATATTAGGCCACAGAACAACTCTCAATAAATTGAAGATTGAAATCCTATCTAGCATCTTCTCCAATCATAATGGTGTGAAACTAAAAATCAATGACAAGAAAACGTAAAAACACGTCAAGGCTAAGTAACAGGCTACTAAACCACAAACGTGTTAACAATGAGATCAAGAAAGAAATCAAACGGTACCTTGAGACCAACGAAAATGAAAACACAAATACCTCAAATCTATGGGACACAGGTCTAAGAGGGAAATACATCATAATACAGGCCTACCTCAAGAAACAAGAAAAATCTCAAATAAACAATCTAACCTTCCACCTAAAAGAACCAGAAAAAGAACAAACAAGCCCAAAATGAGTAGACAAATGGAAACAATATAGATCAGAGAGAAATAAAAGAAAAATAGAAAAGATCAATGAAACCAAGAGCTGGTTCTTTTGAAAAGATAAACAAAATTGATAAACCTTTAGCCAGACTCATCAACAAAAGAGAGTGGGCCCCAATTAAGAAATCAGAGATGCAAAAGGACAAGTGACAACCACCACCACAGAAAAACAAAGGATGATAAGACAATACTATGGACAATTATACGCCAACAAATTTTGGAAAACCTGGAAGAAATGGATAAATTCCTAGAAACATACAACCTTCCAAGGCGGAACCAGGAAGAAACAGAAAATGTGAACAGATTGGTAACTAGTGATAAAATCCAATCAGTAATCCACACGAGGGACAAGCCATCTCTTTTGGGACGATGTGATCCCCAAAGAGGGGTCACAGTTCCTCTGTCTACAGCGGGGAAGATGAAAACCAGGCGAGCTGGGCCCTGCCGCCCAACCAAGCCAGTTGCCCTGGAAAAGTGTCACCTGCCTTTCATTCTGGGAGCGAGAAGGATGGGCTGGTGGGAACTGAAGAGGACTTCCTGCTGGGGCCCATTGGGTCCGGCTCCCTGAAGAGCAGGAGACCCGGCCCTCCTTCTGGGACCAGACTGCTCTGCCTGCCCAGCTCAACTAGACCCTTCTCTTCTGGGGCTTTGCAATGGCAGCGACTGGTCCCAGACCGACTCGGACTAGGGTCACTCCACTGCTGGGCAGAGCCCCACCCAGAGCTCAGCCACCCTTACATACCCCAGGACACTGACGCCTTCAACCAAGAAGGTAAAGGGGCAGCGAGGGGTGGGGGACTCAGGACAGGGGAGCGCTGGTTCTCGGCCTCTGAGAGGAAAACTGAGAAAGATGTATTTTATTTAATAAACCCTTAGATGAGCTCTGTATGTGCCAGGCTCTGCTGTTAACATGCCACACATATCACCCGCTCTGAGACACAGAGAGGTTAAGTAACTTGCCCGAGGTCACCCAGCCAGGAAGTGATGAGGCCAGAACTTAACCCTGGAGGATCTGGCTCTGGGCCAGGAGCTACCCCCATAGTCACAGCTTCACAAAATGCAAATTCTGGGCCCACTCATGAAAACCAGGTCCCAGGGTGCTGGATGTCAGGACCTTTGTGATCCCTACACCCACACCACTCCAGAGTGGGCATCGCCGGGCAGCCTGCGGAAATGCAACCTCTACACCAGCTCTGTCCTTCCCTCAGATTTGTGGTTCTTAACTAGGTCTGTGTACCCATTCGAGGGTGCCCACGTGGGTGTCTGCATGTGTGCATCTCAGTGTGTGTGTGTGTCAGAATCTCAGTGTTTGTGAGTGTGTGCATTCTGGTGTGGGTGTGCATGGATTTCAGTACTTGAGTATCCTGGTATACATGTACATACTGTGTACATGTCCTACACATGTGTGTGCTCTTGCATGAGTATACACCAGGGTATGTGTACTGATGTGTGTGTGCACACACATGTTCCAATGTGTATATGTATGCATGTGTCCAGGTATGGGTGGATGTCCTCACATGTCCCTGCATGTGTGTGGCTTGGTGTACCCACATGGCATGTCTGTGTGTGTGTGCATCTGCATGTCCAGGTATGGGTGTGTGTCTTGGTGTGTATATTTCAATGTGTCTCAGTATGTGTGGGAGGGGACCCCATATGATCCCTGAGGGTTTTCAGGGTGTACGTATGTGAGTCTTGATGTGTGTGTTTTCTTTGTGAAAGGAGGGGAGACATGTGGCTTGGAAAAGCACATTCAATGTTATTCTAGATTCGGCAAATGAAAACCAACACTGCTGTTTTCTTAGCACCAAGGAGGGAAGCAGGGCTCCGCTGGGAGGGCAGGGGTTATGAAAAGACGGAGAGGCCACTCAGACATGCAGGAGGGCTCGCCTGCCAGGGGCCACCACCCGAAGGGCGAGCCGGAGCCGCTGGCTCTCCAGGAGCCGAGGGCCTGGGCCAGCACTGGGGGGGGGGACTTCCAGAGGGCTGACGGCTGCCTTCCTGGATGTCACAACAACTGGAACACCAGACCTCCATGCAGACGTCTCTAACTTTAAAAGGTTTGGTTACGCTCCATTTGAAATCTGTTTAAAACAGTCTCTCTCTCTCTCTCTCTCTCTCTCCCCCCCCCCTTTTTTTTACTTGTTAAAGACAGAAAGATAAAATCATTCCCAAGCCTGTGACCCTCGAACAACTGACTCACTCTTCTGATGGGACTTTGGCATTAGCTCTTGTCCCAAACTCAGTTTCTTCCTCATCCCCAAACCAAGCCTCCCGAAATGTCAGCAGCAAGGCTGGTAGGAGAGGACAGAGGAGGCATCGTGACCGGGAGGGGCGCAGCTGGGTAGGAAAGACTGACAGGCCAAAGTCCGCCCCCAAAACAAGTACTGCTCCCCAAAAGACACTGCCGAGAGAGAACACGGCGCGGAGCCCGTGGAATCCGGCCAGCACGGGACAGAACAAAGTCAGACACACACGTACATGCACGCGCGTGTACACACGTGACGTGGCCACGTCTTACAGAGAATGAAGGAGAAAGAAGCCAGACTCCAGGGGCACATGAGCCCACGCTGTGAATGTCAAGAGCAGGCAAACCCACACGCTGGCTGGAAAGGTCAGACTAGCCGTGACCTTTGACGTCAGCAACTGAGAGAGAGCCTGCAGGGAGCCAGCAATGTCCTCTATCTTGTTCCAGGGGTGGCTACACATGAAAGCACAGGTGTAAAAACGTCCAGTTGGACCCAGAGCAGTGCGATCTCCTGAATGACTAGTTTTACATGTCACTGAAAACACACACCCCTCTCTGCACTGCGGGGCCCTGGTGGGACCCTGGACACACAGAGGACATCAGCGGGAAGGGCAGTGAGGGATGGGAACAGCTGGAGTAAGGTGTCAGTATCAGTTTCTCGGCTGTGACAAATACACCCAGCGATATAAGATGTTAATGGGGGAGCTGGGCAAGGGGTGTACAGGAGCTCCCTGTACTATCTTTGCAACTTTTCTGTAAATCCCAAATCATTCCCAAATAAAAAGTATATCAAAATACTCTCTTGTCTTCCACTCCTCCCTCCTCCTCCTCCCACCCCCTGCCCCGTCCCTCTCCCCTTCCTCCCCACCTCTCCCTGTTGTTCAAAACAAGCCTGCACGCCCAGCAGGCCCGCCAGGTGCCCATCCTCGCAGACTGGACGAGAGAATGAGCAAACCAGCCTGCAGTGGTGTGAGCTCGGGCCCAGAGGGGCGAGAGCCCAGGTGAGGCAGGCGCAGGAGGTCTGGGCTCTGAGCTGAGGGACCCTGCCTGCCCTCTCACCGCATGTCCCTAGCAAGTGGTCACAGCAGTGACGCCAGCCACGTTCATCACCCCACGTTCATCACCCTTGGCACACATCACACCAACTCATTAGTCTGCACAATCACTATGAGTTACTCCCACTGCACAGATGGGGAAACTGAGGCACAGAACAGTTAGGTGCCTTGCCCAAGGTCGTGCTGGTAAGGGACAGAGCTGGGAACTGAAGCTGGGAAGCTCAGAACGAGTCTGTGATTTCAGCCACCGCACTCCCGCCAAACACAGGAGCAAGTGAAAGGAAAGAAGGAAGATGTTTTCAGGGACACTGATGCTGCCCAGCACTGGCTGGGCGCCAGCAGGTCCGCAGTGGCACTGGTGTCCCTGGTGGCCAGAGCATCACCTACTAGGCCATGAGCCGCGGGTTCTGCCCCCCAAGGCCCAGCTCTGACTCAGTGCCCGATTGCTGTCTGCTGAGTGGAGCCGACACTCGGCCTGCCTGGAACAGCCCCACTGCAGACCCTGGGTTGAGGGGTCAGGGGCCAGGGGTCAGGCCTGGGGTGAGTGCTCCCTACACTCCATCTAGAGAGTTAGCCAGAGCCTGACCAGCAGGAGGGACTGAAACATCCGGCTGGAGACCCCCTGGGCCAGTGCGGGGTCTCTCATGCTCCCGGGACCCTGGGCGGCCCATCCAGATCGATAGTGATCCCGGCCCACTATCAGTCTGGGACAGCAGGTGAAGGGCAACAAGTGACAGTCCCCCAAGCAAGGGAGAGCACTCCTGGCAGGGGAGGGGAGAGCAGCATCACCTTGGGCAAGCTACCCAGCCTCGGTTTCCTCCTCTGCAATGTGGGAGTAAGAAGAGCACCTGCTTCATAGATACTCGTGAAGGTTCAGCAAGAGCTGGCCGGCCTCCTTTCACATGCTTTCCTAATCTCCTCTTCACTGAACGTTCGTTCAAAAGAGTAACACAGCTGCTCCTCTGCGTGCCAGACTCCACGCAGACACCAGCAGCGCTCTACCTGCAGCACCTCGGTTCTCACCTTGAGCCCGGGAAGGAGGTTCTGTTCCGTCCCCGTCTTACAGGTCAGTCACAGAGATGTTAGGTCACTTGCCTGGGATCACACAGCAGGAGGGACATTGTTAAGACTCAAATCCAGATCTCTGTGATCTGCCTCCACTGGTTCCCAGGAGCCGGCACAAAGCCTGGGGAGAGCAGGCTGCCCGCCGCGGCCAGTCAGCAGCCGAGTGGGGGAGACGACATGGGTGCGACATGGGTGCTCGGGTGAAGTGCCGGGGATCACCAGCAGCGGGTAGACCATGGCATCTGTGGGCTGAGGGACGAAGACCATCAACCAGAGCCACACCTTTATCTCCTCCTCATCCTCTCCATCTCCCTCAACTCTGTGAGCCCGTCATGAGGCCCAGGCAGGGCTCGGTGCCACAGGAGGGCAGGGACCCACCCACAGTTGCCTGAGATCATGAGAGGCCCAGGGAATGTCACAAAGGTGACGCATCTCGCAGCGGCCTCAGGTCATCGCGGAAGCTATCCAAGGCTCTGAGAGGCACAGTAGGGGCATGTCAACATTCACAGGCCTCAGAAGTGGCCCCGCTGGGCCTGGGACCCAGGCAGCCTGGCCTGATGGCCCGTGCTCTCAGGACCCACAGGGACAACAGTGCCCAAGTCAAATATCACTTCTATTTAAGCCCATAAGAATGGAATGGAGAAGCACAGACCGCCTGGGTTCAAATTTCAACTCTGCTGTGTGACTTTGGGCAAGTTTCCTAACTGTTCTGGGCCTTGGTTTTCTTCTGCAACTGTAAGTTAGGAATAATAAAACCATCTACTCACAGGAATGGGTTGTTGATAGAATTAAATGAGCAAATACAGATAAAGGGCTTGAAAAGGTAATAATGCATCATTAGCTATTATGTTTTATAGTTATTCAATTAGACATTTGGCAATGTTATTTAGCAGGGTTTTTTTCTTTCCTATTTTGGAGTCAATAAAATTTTTTCAGCTCTCAAAATCTCTTCAAAAGCCTTTGAAAAACTCACAGGCCTGAAATCTGGATCTTAGGGGCCTGGTGAGCACCTAAACTCCGGGAAGGAGCCCCAAGCTTTCCCCCTGCACAGCCCTGAGCACACAGAGCTAGCTCCTCAGAGATTCCCCTCCACACGTGGGGGTCTCTCCACACCCCTTGCTGGCCCCACATCAGCAGGGTCCGGTGGTGGGATCTCAGCCCTGCCCAGCAGAAGGATACCCAAGGCCCATTGGAATGCTAATTGCAACTCCCAGCAAGAGGGTCCGAGGCCAGGGCGGGAACAATGCCTGCCTTTATACCGCCAGGCCCTTCAGCTTCTAGAGGGCTCGGGGCCCGTGGGAACCTCCAAGCTCCCCCCTTCATCGCCTTCTTGGCAGACATCCCCAGACTGAAAGACAAGTCAATACCACAAAGATGAGATGAGACATCTCCACCATCCATGCCTACATGGGGACCCAGGACAGTGTCAAACCCACCCAGCCCCCAGGACCCCCAGCCAGCTCCTGGTCCAGCCCCCAGCGTGGGGAGAAGCCATCACCAGTTGTCTCTGTATTTAAAGACAGAGGCCCTGGAGCTCGGATACCAGCAGCATGGGAATCAGAGGGGCAGCAGGAGAGGCCCAGCAGCATGGGGGGACCCCAAGGGTCATCTCACCCATCCCCTTGCCTCCAGGCAGGACTGCAGAGAAAGTAGGCGAAACCCTAGCACCTTCCGCCTGAGGTGTCACAGACGCAGTGAGATGAGGTTGCACATCTGGGCTTCTCTCCGCTGAATCCCTGCCCCTGGCACACAGGGTGGCCGTTTTCATTCTTTCATTGAACAAGTATTTACTGGGCACCTACTATGTGCCAACACTGCACTAGGGGTTAGGGATATGCTGGTGGAAAAATAGGCATGGTTCCTGCATTTGTGAGCTTTACGTGCTAATAAAAGCTCCATGAATGTTCACCACAATTATAATCTAGTTATTATCATGAGTCTTAGCATATTTCACATAGTGAGGTGGCAATCTCTTCTGATATTTTTTAATGAAAAACATTCATCAATGATTTTCAGCATTATGAACAGTGATGGCAAATAAAGAGTGGTTTGTGGGTTTTGTCCCTTGTCGGAAGGCTTGACCAGCATGGTCTCTGAGTGTCCAAAAACTCACAAGGAAATAAAGGACTCTATTCAGAACACATCCCGCTCAGGTTTCAGGAGATATTGGGTTTGGTCCGCGCTTCCTGCTGGCAGCTCCCATGCTTCCCCTCTGCCTGGCCAGGGCCAGGACTGAAGCCCCACCCCCACCCGGGACTGAGTCCCGGAGCGCAGCTTGACTCAGCAAGATACAGCCTGTGAAATAGGCCCCTCGCTGGCCAGCTCGGCCTCGGTCCCTTCTGCCAGCCCGTCTGTCCCCAGGGTGCAGGCGGCGTTCTCATAATGGACCTTCTGTTGGTGGGGCTGCAGACCACGGTGAGCTCTGTTCTTGCTTCCTCGTGCAGGACACACAAGCCAGCCCCTGTGCGGGCCAACTGCCACCGGCATGACGCCTTGACCACTGTCAGCCTCAAAGACTCTCTGTCAACCTCTTCTGAGGCAGCAGCCCCGGAGACTCTCAATCCCAGGCCCGCTGCCTGTCTTCCAAAAGGAGTCAGATTCATGCCCATTCCCCCCTTCCCTGGTGGCGGCTGCCTGTCCCAGCAGCACTGGAGACACTCTGGGCTCAGACACCCGTGCTTTTAGGTCCTCCAGCAAGTGTGCACACTGCTGTGCGTGGCTGGGCATCGTCCCGCTTGGGGAGGACAGGGTGTCTGCCTGCTCCAGGGAGGCCTCTGGTCCTGAGCTTGCTGGCTTCAGGACTAGCTCTTCAGAGCCAGGCGCAGCAGGAGGGATCACAGAGGCTCATTCTGGTTTCCCCTCCCACAGGGAGAGGAGAACTCAAAAGTAAAAGATGGGGCAGGAGGAGGGAGTCTTTGGGATAGAGAGAAGAGTGCAAAGTTCCTGCCTCCCGGGTGAGAATGACAATGACAACAATCCCCACCCATTACCTTGGGGGGGGGGGGCGGGTGCTCCGCTGTGTGCCATGCGCTGCTCTCAGCACGCCACACGCACCCTCTCATCTGACCTTCACAGAGGCCTCTGAGGAGCAGCTGTCAGTGTGCCCACGAAACAGAGAAGGCAAGTTGCATTCAGAGCACTCAAGTCTGGTGCCAGCGATGTCACAGCTATTAAGTGGCAGAGTTGAGACTTGAACCCAGGCCATCTATCTAGCTCTTAAGTCTACACTCTTAACCAGTGTCTTCCACTGTCTTCCACTGGAGGGAGGGAGGGAGGGAGGGAGGAAGGAAGACAGACCTAATTTACAGTGTTTGCCAATTTCCATAGTGTAAATTCTCCCACCATGGTCCATTTCAAGTCATCTGTATGCTGTCACTGAACACAGTTATAATCAATGCAAATAACCTCACTTGCAAAGATAACCGTAAACTAACTAGGTGTTGATGATTTTGAGTACTTGTTACCTTTGTTTCTAACATGAGTCGTTTAATTGGAAGATGGGATAACTTCACCTCTAGTAATGGCTAGAGGCTGTTTGACAACAGCCTGGACTCCTGGAAATCTAACCCTCTGCTCTTGCAAGCCAGCTCTGGCACACTCTGCCTCAGAAATGCTTGGCTGTACACAGTCGGCGTTTAATAAATGCCTGTGACTTGGGCTCCCTATTCTTAAAAGAACCAGTGGTGGTCAAGAGCTGTGCCCTCCCCCTGGCTTCACTCCGGAGTGCCGCTCTTCTTGGCCGCCCCGCCTGGCCCTCCACACTGCGAAACTCCCGGGCCTCTCTGCCAAGGGTCAGGCTGGGGAATCTGCTCTCTACTGAGCACCGAGTCCTGGTTTTGTTTCCAGACTGGAAACCGAACCTTGCCTCCTGCCCACCAACAATGGGAGGGGCCAAGGCATTCCCAGCGGAAGCCAGGGAGGTCAGCACCCCAGCAACCAGGTGGCCCTCAGCACCCCTCCCCCGGGACGGCCTGCGTACACTGAGGCTTCCATGAAAAGCCATTTCTGGAACAAGGGCCTCAGCCATTCATCTCCAGCCCAAAGGACCTCCTAGAGGAGAAAATGACCTTCCTTTCTGGCACGGTAAATACAGGACAGCGCCCTGCGCCCCCTGGGGCCCACACTGCCAGTCTCCGGGAGGGAGGCACAGGCCCGAAGTATGCCCTGTCCCTGTCCCGAGCCACCTCTGCGGGGGAAATGCCCGGTCAGGGGGTCAGAGGGTGCGCCGGGGCCAGATGAGAGGGAGCGGGCCTGTCCTTCCCGCGTTCCGTGAGGTTCAGCACACGGCTGGAACACAGGCTGTACACAGAGCAAGGCTTCTCCACGGGGCAACTGTGCTCCCAGAAGACCTCTGACAACATCTGGAAACACTTGGGTCGTCACAACTAGGGTGGAGGTGATGCTGGCATCTGGTGGGGAGAGGCCGGGTGCTGCTGAACACCCCACAGGCATAGGACAGCCCCCGCCATGAAAAGCAGCCTGGGCCAGCGTGACTGCAGGGCCGGGTGAGAAGTCCTGCGGTGGCGCCACAGCGTCTGAGTCACAGCGCTCTGTCACTTACCAGCTGGGGGCTCAGAGCACCACCTGGCAAGGCCGATGGCTCTTTCCTTTGGGCTGCTTTCTGGCTCCTATGAGCCCTCCAGGGTGAGACCCACCAGACCAACGATTCGAGAGCGCAACGAGCTGAGGGCCTGACTCCCAGCCCCCAAAACAGTGGAGAACCAGCTGTAGGTGTCTGTTATATGTACAAAAATACACAACATGTGGTGTGTGTGTTCAATGTGCATTCAATGTGTACCTGTGTAAGATATAGTCTCCACATACAGTTGACCCTTAAACAATGCAGAGATTAGAGGCAACAACCCCCACCTGCATGCAGTTGAAAATCTGAATATAACTTTTGACTCTCCAAAAACTTAACTACTAATAGCCCACTATTGACTGGAAGGCTTACTTCCCTCCACTGTACCCCACCCTGCAAGGCTCCCCATTTACTCTGAGAAAAGCGATCTGTGTACTCTGCTAAATGGGGTGACTCTGGTCACCTCTCACTCGCATCACTCTGCTCCAGCACATGGGCTTCCTTGTCACTCAAACTGGAACTCACTGCGAAGCTCCTGTCTGAAGCTTTGCTGTGGCCCCTCTCTCTCCCACCCCCATCCCCCACCCCAATATGCACACACCCCAGTCTGCATCTCCTCCAGGTCTTTAATTTTTTTTTTTAAAGGGAGAGGGAGAAAGAGATGGGAACATTGATGGGACGGAACATGGGTTGACCCCCTCCTGCATGCCCTCCAGTGGGGATCGGGCCCACAACCTGGGCATGTGTCCTGACTGGAAATCGAACCAGCAACCTCTTGGTGCACGGGTCAATGCTCAACCACTGAGCCACACCGGCTGGGCTCCTTCAGATCTTTATTCAAAGTCACCTCCCCAGTGAGTCCTTCCCATGCTCTCCATGATTGATTGATTGATTGATTGATTTTTATTAATCCTCACCTGAGGATATTTTTTCCACTGACTTTCAGAGAGAGTGGAAGGGAGGAAGGGGAAGAGAGGGACAGAGGGGGAGAGGGAGAGAGAGACAGAGAGAGAAACACTGATGCAAGTGAGACACATCGATTGGCTGTCTCCCGCACATGCCCTGACTGGAGCTGGAGATCAAACCTGCAACCCAGGTACATGCCTCTGACCAGGAATCGAACCCACAACCCTTCAGTGTGAGGGCCACCGCTCTAACTGCTGAGCCATGCTGGCCAAGGCTGCCCTCCATCATTTACAAGTACCTTTCATGCCACCTACCTTGTCCCCCTTACTCCTTACCCCTGTTCCAGTTGTCCCCCCAGCCCGGACATTTGTGTGAACAGGATGCTCAATTCCCACATTTGAGGGTGTCCCTATTCAAGTCCCCGAGGCACTATGGGGACCCCGCTCTGCTTCCTGCAGCCAAGCAGGATGGGGTCTGCGCCATGTCCGCTAAGCCCCCCGTGACTGAGGCCGACCAGCCCCAGCCCGGCCGCCTCTGGCCCCTCTGCAAACACGAGAACAAACATGCGCCTGACACAGGCAGCGGCACCCACGGAAGCACTTCCCGCACTGAAGGTGCTCCCAGACAGCACCGGCCTCGCCGCATCCTCCTCCACTGTGACTCCCGCTGAGAAACGCTGAGAAACACTGAGAAACACAGCGCTGGGCCCCCCAGTGCCTGGCTCCTGACCCACACCTGCCAAGTCAGGACATCGAGGCTCGAGGTCTGGGCGTCTGCATATCTGAGAAGCCCTCGTGCCCAAGTACTGCCGGGAAAGCCAAGCTCCTGGAGGGCAGGGTGCTCCTGGCACACCTGGTGCCGTGCCTACAACCGGCACCTCCAGCAGGGGCCCAGCTCTGTCCACACCCTGAACGACCAGAACAAATCAACAGTGCACTGGGTGGGTGAGCCAGCCACCCTGGGCCGGGCTGATGGAAACATCGTCCCGTGAAGGTGGGCGGTTCTATGAGGAGGGCGGCGTGGGCAGGCAGCTGCGCACAGGCCAGACACAGCATGGTTTTCCTTTCCCAGGGACAGCTAACCCCCTCGCTCAAGCCCTCCCTTTGCGCACGATACAGGGCTCTCTCCCAGAAACGGGTGGGGAGGAAAAGGCACATCCTCAGAGCACGGCCTCAGTACTCCCAGAAACACTGTCTTCGTCCACAAAGGAGGCAACTGGCCAGAAGTCTCAGCTTCTGGAACTCCCTGCTCTATGAGACCCCCCATCCCATCCACCCCTCCACTTGAAACAGCTGGAAGTTCCAAGGAGGGTGTGGGCCACGTGTCTGACTTGTTCGGGACTTGGAGGGAAGTCCTCAAGGCTGAGGCCTGGGTGTGGCCAGAGATTCCCAGAGAGACCTCCAGGACAGGCCAGTTCCAGAGGTTAGACTGGGGGGGGCCCACCAGGACTGTCTGCCCACAGACAGTTGAGAAAAAGGCCTCCGCTTTGCTCCGACCTGCTCCGGGGCACAGGGCTCAGCACGTGCCAGCTAGGCCCCCTCCCCCCTTTCCTTGCTTTTGCAACCCAGCAAAGTGGGCAGCGCACAACCTGCCTGACTGTACACAGCAACCCTAATACTGCCATCCGGGAGGGTAGACCTTTCTTTTTTTTAGAGAGAGAGGAAGGGAGAGGGAGAGAGAGATAGAAACATCGATGAGAGAGAACATCGATTGGCCACCTCCTGCATGCTCCTCACTGGGGATCGGACCCACAACCTGGGCATGTGTCTTGACCGGGAATCAAACCGGTAGCCTTTTGGTGCATGGGTCGATGCTCAACCACTGAGCCACACCAGCTGGGCTGGGAGGGTAAACCTTAAGGACCCAGCAGGAAGAGGAAGGTGTCCCAGGGACCCAGGCCCAGGGACTCTGGCCTAGGGCTGGAGAAGCCACTTAACTCAAAGCTCATGGTGTGAGCCAGGCACAGCTTCCGTAGCCGGGACAGCGGTACTTCCGGGTTGTACATTAGTCTACTTGGGGCTAAGCCTCCATCATCGGCATCTGAGATGGGCAGTGCTGAATGGGGACACCCTCGTGGGGGAACCAGTTAACAGAAGGCTCCCCTGGGAGCTCTCCCCGCACCTTGCCAGCCTCCTTCCACATGTTTCCAGACACAGGGGAAGGGGACATGCATGAGGAAAGTCACTACAGTGTCACTGCTGACAACAAAAAGGAAACTAACCTATGTATCCATCAGTGGGGAATGGTCAAATAAGCTGACTCCAAAGCCCTGAGGATGGACAGAGAAACCATGAAAATCTCATCCCTACAATGAGAGAGTATTTGGCAATAAAAGAATAAAGTGCTGACCTGTGTTACAACGTGGATGAACTTTGAAAACAGGAGGTGAAGTACATGAAGGAAGCCAGACCCAAAGGCCACATACAAAATGATCTATTTACATGAACTGTTCATTATGGGCAAATCCAAAGAGGCAGAAAGTAGATTAGTGGTGGTTGCCTCGGGCTGGGCTGGGCGGGAGGATTGGGGTATGACTCATGGGTACAAGGTGTCTTTTGTCATTTGTGATAACACAAATGTTATCAAGTAGACTGTGATATAGATGCAAGTTCTGCGCATACACACCGGGAACTGAGGGCGCCTCCGCGGAGGGGGAGCGAGGACAGTGCGTGGGCACAGCTCTTGCCGTCCCAGAGAGGCCGCGCGTCGCTCTGTGGGAGCCTCCCTCGGCACACTGGCCTGCAGGGCGGGAGGCCAGGTCTGGCCGCTGGACCGTGGCAGGAAGGGGAGGGGCTCAGGCCAGGTCCTGACTGTGATGGAACCCAGCTGGTGCCCTGAAACCAGCATGGAGAACTAGGGGGGCCCACTGGGGGCTCCATCGGAACTTCCAATGCTCCCTACCTGGACCGGAGCAACGGCAGCCCAAGCAAAGGCTGCCAGAGACCGAGTACAGGGAAGCCAGAAAGCCCAGCAAACAGTAGCCCCAAGGGTGGCGGGTAACCTCAGTTTGAATGAGAACACCAGTCAGCACGTCCTGCACGAGCCTGCAGATGTTAGGACTGTGCAACAGGAGTGAAGGTTCACGGCCATCGTCTCTTATCCACATCACACACGTACTATTTACAACGCACTTCCCCTGACAGGGAGCTGTGGACAGCAGCAGGGACAGGGACAGGGGGAAGGGGAGTGGGGGGAATGAGGTGGGGGAGAGAAAGCGGGGGTGGGGAGGGAGAGGAGAGAAAGTCAGTAAAGTGAGGGGAGGAGGAGAGGAGGGGAGGGGGCTGAGGAGGGAGGAGGGGAAGGCCCGACAGGGCCTGGGAGCTCAGGAAGCAGCTGGCCAGGTCCTTGGTCTCCTGCAGCCTGTTGAGACCCTGCTGGTACAGTATGCGGTGGCGAGACCCCTGCCCAGGATGTCCACCTGAGCAAGCAGCCTGGTCAGCCCCCTGCTCTCCTTCTACCCTGCACCCCCCTCCAGGTTCCTGGCCTCACCTCCTCAAAGGTCTGGGGGCCATAAGCACCCCAGTGGCCCCGCACCAGGCTCAGCACCATCGGTTTCATATTCAGCGCCCAGCGTGGCTCAGTGTGGTGGGAACACAAGCACAGGCCCTGCATCCTAGACGGAGCCGGACACTGCCCAGGGTGGCACTGAGGGCAGGAGGGCATCAGACAGGGCCACTCCAAGGCCCCAGGCCCCCTCTTCCCTGTCCGGACCACAGCATCCCTGCCCCTCCTGCACGGCCCCTCCTATAGGTCGGCCCCGTAGGAAGCACCCAGGGAACCCCCCTATGCCCCCAAACGGCCTTGCTTTCCTTCTCAGCTGGGCTCTCCAGCGACTTCTGAGTCGAATGACATGAGGGCAGCTGCTCTTTGCCCAAAGCTGTCCCAGGCTAGTCACCACTTGGACAAAAAGCAGGTGTGGGAGTCCCGTGTGAAATCATAGAAAGCTGGGCTCCCACGGGCTTCTGCTTTCCGAAGCTTCTCACTCTCTCAGCCCACCGGGAGGTACTTAGCACGCACCCACATTACAGATGAGGAAACCGAGGCACAGAGCAGGCAAGGGGCTTGCTCAGGGCCGCAGCTGGGATGCAAACCCAGGGAGTCTGCTGCAGGTCTCAGAAACCCCAGAAGTAACTTGAGACTCATCACTGTGCCCAACGCAGCTCAGAGAGGAGTTATGGGGGGAGTCACACAGCGAGTCTGGGAGAGCTGGAACCAGAATCCAGCTCAGTGCTCTTCCGACCACCCCTCACCTGGCAGAGAAGAGCCTGTGCCAGATATCTGCTGGGTGCCCGGATGGGGAGGGTGGCAGGTGAGGGATGAAGTCCCCGCACGGGTAGAAAAGAAAGTGCTCACGATGAAATGCAAACTGCCAAGGCCCCACACGCCGCCAGCCAGCTAGCAAGACACCACCTTGAGGGACACAAGTGTCCCTACTTGTACCACCCCAGGAGGTCACTGTCCCCTCTCTAGCTCTAGCTGGAGCCCAGGGGCCTTCCGGAGGCAGCCCCCAGAGTCTCAGACCTGGTGCTGGAGAAAGGCTAATGGGCCCGCCCCTTCCAGAATAGCATATGTCAGTCTGGTCTGAAGGATCTGACAACCTCGCCCCTGACTTAGCATTTCTGATGAGGAGCCCAGGGACAATAGTCCCTGCTGCCTTTGCTCCTTCTGGCAGCCTTTGAACGGGGACCCATGTGCCCCTCAGTGCACCCGCCATCCCCACAGCGCTGCACAAAGGCTTTATTTTTTAACAAATGGATTTGCAATAAAAAAGGAAGAGGAATCTGTGGAGATGGGCTTGTCTTCATCTGGCGGCTGGACGGAGCTTTGAGGCCACGAGGCCACAGTCAGGGAGTCCTGGGAAACACGCCAGAGGTTGAATTCCAGGCTTGGTTGGGTCACAAAGGGGGGCTGAGCTGGGAAAGGGAGAAGCCCCGGGTCTCCGGAAAACCCCATGTGAGCAGAGAGGAAAGGGGCAGGCCTCCATGGTGCCCAGTGTCTTCCGGAACGTTTTCCATGACAATGCCCAGAGGGTGCTTGGCAGACAAAAATCTGGACATGTGGGGAGGGGAGGGGGGCGTGTGACAGGTAGGGAGATGCGGGGCAAGTTCCTTCCATCAGGAAAGGGAAGGCCACCTGGCTTCCTGTAGTATGACAGCTCCCATCATCTCCATCAGTGGTCTGGTCTGGGTGCTCAAACAAAGGTGGCATTCTCTTTGAACTTCAGTCCGAGAGTGCATCTTTCTGCTGCAGGGGGGTCACCTTAACTGGGATCTCCTAATCTAACCTGGCGGACCTGGCGGCTTTGGAAGAGGGTTCATTTATCCAGGGCTCGTACACCCGGCCCCATCAGGAGCACAGCCCAGCGTCTTGCCCCAAACTCTCTGGCTCCTCCAGAACGGCCACTGTGGCCCCAGCCGGATGTCACCTAGAAATCTGGGAGCTGAAGCAGAAAGCACTGTGAGTTGGTGACCTCTCTGGGATATTCCAGGACCAAACCAGCAACCCCACCTCCAAAGCCGTTCTGGGGCCCAGCCTGATGCACGTCGCGGGGGTGGGGGTAGGCAGGGTCCCTCCCTGGAGCAGGAAGTTCTAGAGTCTGGGTTGCAGACTGAAGATCTCCAGGGGTAAATAAACAGCCAGGCTTCTACTGCTCTCTGCTAAATGTTCTGCAAGTTCTCATTCGCTTCTCATTTTGCCCAAAAAGGCCGTTTGTTTGTGTGAGAGATTCATAAGGCCGTACAGTAGAAACAAAAATTTGTTAGGGCTGCCATCATGAATAAGAGACTCAGAGGTCCCAACATCACCATTGTTATCCCAACACCACCAAGTACACACATTGTGCATTTGCACACGTGTATGCTTATTGAAAAAGAAAATGGACTTTCTAAAGGTGAAAATAAAATCATCCCTAAAACCATAAAAAATCATCCTAATATGATTGATTTCATTTTTTTTTTTTTAATAGACTGTTATGGGTTCATACCAATGAAGAGACTGAGGCACAGAGATTTTCCGTATCCCCCTGTCCCCACACAGGCACAGCCTCCCCCATTATCAACATCCCCCACCACAGTGGTACATTTGTTACAAGTGATGAACCTACACTGATACATCACTATCACCCAAGTCCATAGTTGACATGAGGCGTTCACTCTTGGTGTTGTACGTTCTATGGGTTTGGACAAACGTATACTGACATGTATTCCACCATTATAGTATCATACAGACTAATTTCACTGCCTGTGATTTCACTTTTTTCAAAGTAACTAACCTTCATTCATCTTGTCTAAAACCCAATTCCTTCCCTGGCCGGTTGCTCCGTGGTTAGAGCGTCGGCCTGCGGACCAGAGAGTCCTGGGTTCGGTTCCTGCTAAGGGCATGTACCTCGGTTGCAGTTTACCCCTGGCCCAGTTGGGGTCATGTGGGTGGTGACCACTTGATGGGTCTCGCTCACATCGATGTTTCTCGCTCTCTCTTCCTCCCTCGCTCCCTTCCGCTCTATCTGAAGATAAATCCAAAAATGTCCTCGGGTGAGGATAAAAATAAATAAATAAATAAAACCCAATTCCTCTGTCTTTTAAAACTAGACCTCTGCCCCCATCCAAGGGTCTGTCATCTCCCCAGTCACGCAGGCTTGAAATGTTGGGGTGAAATACAGTTCCATTTGGTAGCAAGACAGTGTCCTGGGCAGTGACTGGCTCAGCCACGTCACTGATACTACTTATCGTCTCACCACAAGCTTGAAAACTATCCATGATAACTGTACTCCAAATATTCCGAAAGTTGAATAGAGACATACTGATTATGATAAGTGATTACACTTACACAAGGTACCTAGAATAAACAAATTCACAGAAGCAGAAAGTAGAACAGTGATGACTAGGGGCCGCGGGGAGGTGGAGTGGGGAGTTATATTTAAAGGCTTCAGTGTTTCTGTTTAGGATGATGAAACGTTCTGGAAAGGGAGAGTGGTAATGGTTACACACCATTAGAATTTACTCAATGCCCCTGGACTGTACACTTAAAATGGTAACTTTTACATTATGTATGTGTATTTTAGCACAATAAAAGGAAGGAAGGAAGAGAGAGAGAAAGAAAGAAAAGAAGCCAGATTCCAAAGGGAACACCCTTTATAATTCCCTTAAAGAGAAGTTCAAAGCTAAGCAAAACTGATCCATAGTGTGTGCATCCTGATTAAAGACAAACAAAACACCTACTAAGAAAGGATCCTGGTGGCTAACTGGGATCCAATTAAAAAAAAAACAAACATAGCCTAGCAGCCATTTCTACACAGGGGCCTCTCACATAAACTGTACTTCAGGGAAAAGCCTGCCCTGTGTTCCCGCCCTCTGAGCCGCCCTTAAGAAGGAGCTCCTGGAATCCTATTTCAACCAATGGGACTGAGGCTTCCCTCATCTAATTAGAACTGTGTAGCTCCAACCAAACAGAGTGGCTCTTTTCTGACCAATCAGCACAGTGCTTTTTGGACCAATCAAACTGCAAGGATTTGGAGTCCTTATTTGCATGAAGATAGACCAATCAGAGACCTGAGGCCGGACTTCTGTTTATATAAGTTAGTTTCCCAAAAGGCTCTGGGATAGTACTTTCTTTCCCTTTCCACCAGAAAAATGAGGGATCTGGTTGCCTGGCTGAGCTGAAACACCAAAGATGTTTCACTAGAGAAGTGCGGCACACGCCAGAGCTGACTGGCACAGAGCAGACCAAAGCACAGCAGAGCAGAGTAGCACAGTGTCAAGCACATAGCAAGCAGGGGAGCAGAGCAGAGCTGTCTAGCTGAGAGGGGCCTGGCCCCAGGGCCACCTCACAGCCCTGCGGTAGCCAGTGCTGTATCACAACTGAGTTGTTTTGCACTGAATAAAGTTTCTTCATGGCACTTCAAATTGGGGGTTCCTTTTGGTGTTGAACTGGTGTCAAGGAACACCAAGGAACATGGACTGACAGGTGCTAGAAATCTGGAGGGCCTTTGGGAGGAGTGACCAGAAGGGAGAAGGAGGGAAGTTATGAGCATTATGTTTGATTTCTTGACGTTCAGTGTAAGAAAAGTAGCTATTCTCTGAATACTTATTTTCATACAAAAATTATTCAGTTGATTGCCTCCTGTGTGGCTATAAAATGTCCATTTACTGAAAATCTCCAAAGGAAGCTAGTTCTCTCTACCCTGGGCAACAGTCAACATTATCAATATTTTTACTACTGAAAACAAAGCAGACAAACGAATAAAACCACATGCTTTGTGAAAAGGGGCCCTGCCCAAAAAGCCACTGCTTGTGTCTCGATGGACATGAAAGGACAGCAAAGACTAATGAAGTGGCAGCTCTGACGGAACAGACTTTCTGGGCGGCTGAATTCCGAGGACTCGAAGCAGCCCCGTGAGAGATCCTCTCCTGTGGTCTACGTGCAAACAGAACAAAACAGTTTTGAGAAACTCTCTTCAGCAAGCACTCCGCCAGTTCAAAAATGCTTCCCAAGTGGACACTAAGAGGCTATTTACGCAGAGTGGGAGGGTTTATCCAGGGAACGCATGGGAGTCATCAGAAAGGGGACAGAGGACAGACAGGCACTTTCTCTTACAAGAACATGGGGGAGATTCAGGAAGAGCTTGACAAAAAGGAACCTTCAACCACCAAATGAGTCACTCATAATTCCGCCTTGACTGGACTCGGGACCGCCACCGCCACCACCCCACCTGACCACTGGTGTTTTATCAGAGCCCATGGACCCAGTGTCCAGCACCAAGGACCCCAGGGCAGGCCTGGAGGCCCCAACCAGGCCTCGAGTTTCCAACCCAGTCTGTTCCTTTGTCTACAAGGCCTTGCTTTGACTTTGCTCACCCCTGGGACCAGCAGGTTCCCCAGTTGTGACCCTCAGTCCTCCCAAGGACATAGCTTGTCCTCATCCTGTGGCTCTACTTGCTCCAAGGAATACCCTCACTCCTTCCTTAACCCTTGCTGCGCCCCCACCGGGCCCACTTTGGCACCTCCTACAACCAAAATGGTGCCATGTTCCCATGTTGCTCTCCAGAGCCCTCACTTGCTGACTTTGAAACTCCTCAGAAAGTTCCTCTCTGTTTATTAGATAAGCTGGACATTTAAGGGACTGTGGCTTCCCCTTGGTCCTCTCCAGTATCAAAGTGACCTTCTGGTTGCCCAAAGACACTTAACCCGTGAGGCTGCTGGCATGGGCCAAGCACACAGGTGACCAAGCCCTGGAGGCCAAGGCCACTCCCCTCCA
This sequence comes from Molossus molossus, assembly GCF_014108415.1. NCBI lineage: Eukaryota > Metazoa > Chordata > Mammalia > Chiroptera > Molossidae > Molossus > Molossus molossus. Next base: position 111,362,428 of record NW_023425366.1, on the reverse strand, counting down.
CCAGGACACCTTCAGGCCAGTGCTGGTGTTGGAAGAAAAGTGATAGGTGAGCCCTGGCTGGTTTGGCTCAGCAGTTAGAACGTCAGCCCTAGAACCCAAGGGTCTCAGGTACGATTCCCGGTCAAGGGCACGTGCCTGGGTTGCAGATTCAATCCCTGGCCACAGTCAGGGTGGTACAGGAGGCAACCAATCGATGTGTCTCTCTCACATCAATGTTTCTCTCTCTCCCCTTCCCTCCCTTCCACTCTCTTTAAAAATCAATGGGAAAATATCCTCAGGTGAGGATTCACAAAAACCTAGCTTCCCATGGTCCCCATGGGAAAATGGGGATCCGTTGACCCTGGAGGGCAGACAGAAGGCTCAGTGTCACCTTGACAATCTGTCACTTTCTGAGACCCAACTGCACCTGGACATTTAGACATCCTTGCTCCCACCTCCCTCTTTCCATCTGGGCCATGAGCTGCCTGCTCCGAGCTTGGGGGAAGGTGGATGGCTGCACAGCCCGACGAGGGTGTAGACGAGAAGGCGAGAAAGACCAGTGCTTGTTAAATGTTGGCCAGTGCTATAGTGTCCTCCCCTAAGAGCACTGCACATACAGGGTCTCAGCCTCGGCACTCTTCGTATTTGGGGCTTTATAATTCTGCTGTGGGGCCTGTCCTGTGACTGTAGGATGATTAGCAGCATCTCTGGCCCAACCCACTAAATGCCAGTCACTCACTCCAGCTGTGATGAGCAAAAATGTCTCCAGACACAGCAAAATGTCCCTGGGGGATCAATCATCCTGATTGAGAACCAATGACTCATTTAAGCTTCCTAATCAACTCTGAGGTGGGTACTCTTTTGTTATTGTTAATCCTCACCCAAGGATATTTTTCCATTGATTTTTAGATAGAGTGGAAGGGAGAAAAGGATGGAGGGAAACAGAGAGAGAGAGAGAGAGAGAGAGAGAGAGAGAAACATCGACGTGAAAGGGACGCATCGAGTGGTTGCCACCCACACAAACCAACCAGGGCCGGGGACAAACTGCAACCAAAGTATCTGCCTTTAGCAGGAACTGAACCCGGGTCTCTCTGGACCACAGGCTGACGCTCTAACCACTGAGCAAAACTGGCCAGAGCTCCATTGATTTTTAGATAGAGTGGTAGAGTGGAAGGGAGAAAGGGATGGAGGGAAAGAGAGAGAGAGAGAGAGAGAGACAGACAGACAGACAGACATTGATGGTTGCCTCCCGCACAACCCCAACTGGGGCTGGGGATCAAACATGCAACCCAGGTATGTGCCCTTGACTGGGATTTGAACCCACGACCCTTTGGTTGGTGGGCAGATACTCTAACTGCTGAGCCAAACTGGCCAGGACCTGAGGTGGGTACTCTTATGTTCTCCATTTTACAGAGTTGGAAATGGAGGCTCAGGGAGGTTAACTAACTTGCCCAAGGTTACAAAGCTGGGATGCAAACGGTGGCCGTCTGACTCCTCACCAGCTGCCGTGGTGGATAGCAAGTAGGGGGCAGGGGCAGGGTAGGGTAGGTTATCCTGATCTTTATAGAAGACAGTTGTAAAGCTGGCCAGCCTTGGGGTCCTGGGGAGAGGAAATAGGAGGGGGGGAAGGGAGGAGAGGGGGGTGATTCTCTATCCTATTTAGACCACGGGACCAATTGTGAAACAATTACAATACTATTTATGACACCTTACCCTTCTCCTTTGAACTGAATTAACATTTTCATATTGATTTCATTGAGCTCAAAAGTAATTACACTTCTCACTTCCCAAAGTGCTTCTCTCCTTACAAAGAATTTGCCCCAAGTTTCTCTCCTCTACTCCACCGCCAACGCCAACGTACAAATGGAATCAGTTGGTTAAAGACTTTTATTCTTTTTGGGGACCATAAGGATGAGGAAACCCCAACCCCCACCCCCTCACTCACCCCCGTCTGGGGCCTGGGATGGGTGTGCTGTTTGTTTCTCTAAATGCAAATGATACTGGGTAGCCTTGCAGGGCTGGCCTTGCTCCTCCCTGCTGGCCCCTTTGGGAATGAAGACAAGACCCTCTGGACTTGTCCCTCAGCATTGCCCCCCACCCCCACCCCACCACCCTCCACCCTGTATGGTCACAAGAGGTGTGGTAGCATTAGCCAGAACAAGGATCTCAAGGTCTGAGCCATTGTTATTAAATGCTATTCTTGCTAAATGTCAAAAATGTAGCACAGTATTTTGCAGACCAGCTGTAAACAGGATGAGCTTGACAGGAACTCAAGGCATAAATGTAGCCAGTCTCAAAGAAGAAATCAACATGTAAAGACCAAATAGTGTACATAAGCAATGGCTAAGCCTCTCTTCAGGGAGACAGAGCTTTGGCAATGAATCCTTTGTCTCACTTACTTACTGCAACTAAGTAAAACTATGTTGCTACAACCAAGTCTCATTGGGCAAACCCCTTGAGTTCAGTAACAATAGGTGTCCTGAGAGATTTGCTCACTTGTATATACCCTGGTGCCTGTGCCTCCAGGGAAGCTGGGCTTTATGAAGCCACAAATCAGACGGAACCAGAGCAAGGCCAGAAGAAGGCACAGGACAGCCAAACCCATGGGCCACTGAGCTGCTCATGAAAGAAGACGAGAAAGGTCCAGGGGCACAAGGGGACAAGAAGAGATAATGCCAGCTCTCCTTTCTCATAGGGCCAGTAGTGACCGCCTCACCTGCCACCCAACTTCTCCTCCCTGTCTTGGGTACAGGCAGCACTATTTCCCAGACTCCACTGCGCAGGCCAGCAACCAGTAGCCATTTGTGCTTCCACTCTTCCCTTAGTACCGAGTCCAGGTCCAAAGTTCTGCCAGTTCCATCAACAGATGCAGGTCTCCATCCCTCCCTTCAACTATCCATCCATCCATCCATCCATCCATCCATCCATCCATCCATCCTTCCTTCCCTCTGTCCATGCCTCCCTTCCTCCATCTTCTATCCATCTTTCCCTCTGTCAACCAATGGTCATGGGCACCAATTCAATGCCAACAGGAATCCCCAATTTGGGGGTGCGGTGAAAAAGGAAACTTGATTCAGTGCAAAACAACTCAATTGTGATACAGCATGGCTGTGAAACGGCAGGCCTTGGAACAGCCCTGGGGCCAGGCCCCTCTCCAGCTACACAGCTCTGCTCTGCTCCATGCCGGTCCGCTTTGTTCTGCCCCCGTTTGTTCTGCTCTGGCGAGCCCTCTTTGATGTTTCTGCTCAGCCGGGGAGTCGAGTCTTCAGTGCAAAGGAAACGTGCAGGCTCAGAGCCAGAGGGGAGCGGGCTTACATGGACAGAAGTCCCTACCCCTGGTCCCTGATTGGTTCTTCCTCATGCAAATGAGGACTCCAAACCCTCAGAGTTTGATTGATCTAAAAGGCATTGTCCTGATTGGTCAGAAAAGAGCTGCTCCAGTTCGGTGGAGCTGCAGTTCCAATCGGATGGGGAAAGCCTTAGGCCTATTGGCTGGAATAGGACTCCAGGAGCTCCTTTATAAGGGCTGGCTCAGATGGCGGGAACAGCGCAGGCAGCTCAGTCAGTGCACAGGAAGGTAGTTCAGTGCAGGCGTCTCCCTGAGTGCAGTATGTGTGGAGGCCCCTGTGCTAGGCTCCGTTTTTTAAAATTTGAGCCCAGTTAGCCACTAGGAGTCTTTCTTAGTAGGTGTCCTTTTTTTCTCAGGGTTCACACCACTATCTATCCCTTCCTCCTTCTGTCTGTCCATCTGTTCATCCATCTATCCATCCATCCGTCCATCTACCCCTCCACCCATCCTTCTCTGTGTGTGTGTCTCCAACTCCATGGCCATCACACTAGGTAAACATATACTTTCTCTTGCCCACAGAAGAGCAGTCGCCTCCTAACTATTCTCTGTGTCCACAATTAATCCTCCACAGCTAAAGGATGAATTTTTTAAACCTAAATCCGATCAACATCACTCTCTGGCCACACCACACCCCACTCTCGCCTTCCAGCCACACTGGTCTTTCTCCTCCAGCTCAAGGTCTTTCACATGCTGTTCCTTCCCGCCTGAATACTCTTCCACCTGCTCTCCAATCCTAGGCTTCTTTAGGCCTCAGAATAAAGGTCTCTCCCCAGTGAGGCTCACCTGACCACTCTGTCTAGAGTAGGTCCCCACCTTATTAGTACCTTATTCTCTTCATTATTCTTACATAATTTTATATGATTTAATTCTTTTGGTTTCTTATTTAACATTGTATTCCCCAGCTCCTGGCAAAGTACCTGGTCCCCAGTAAAGACTGGAACAAACAAATGAACAAATACAAGTAACACTTATATAGCACTTAACTGTGGGTCATGCGCTGTTTCAAGCAATTTATGTATCCCATTCCTTCCATCTCTCAACAATCCCCTAAGCGCTATTACTCCCATTTTACAGATAAAGACACTGAGGCACAGCGACCTTTAGTGACTTACCTAAGGGCACACAGCTAGTTGGTGGTGGAGCTGAGGTTTAAACCCACATACCCAGCCCCAGAGTCCACAGCTGTAACCACTCTGTTATCGCGAATGAATAAGTGAGTGAATGAATGAATGGAGGAACCAACAAAGGCAAGACTGAGAGGCTGCAGCAGTAAATGCTATCTAGCACTGCTGCCTGGTGGGTCATGTGACACCTCATTCCCCTCCCCCTCCATCTCGGTGTCAGAGGACAGCCAGAGTATGGACAGAGTAGGCATATTCTCTGGCTCCCTACACCAGGCTCCTGAGGACCCTCTGCCAGACCCTAGACCTTCCTCCCTAGGAAGGATCGGCATCTCTTCCTCCCCATCCCAACCTGAAGCCTCTCCGTTCCCACCTACTGTCAGTCCTCAGCCACTTGCCTGGATCTTCCCTGAGCACCATCTGTGCCCTGCCAGGACGGCCTTCTTCAGGTGCCAGCCTTCTTCAGGTGCCAGCTGTGGCCATTTTCATTAAGACCATTTCTGCCCTGACCGGTTTGGCTCAGCAGTTGGAGCATTGGCCTGCGGACCGGGGAGTCCCAGGTTCTGTTCCCACTAGGGGCACGTACCAAAAGAAAAAAAAAAAAAAAAAAAGACCATTTCTATCCTTAAAACCACCCCACTGTGCCTCAACTGGCAATCATCATACACGCCAGCCTGTTGAATCCCTTGAAGAACAAAATGCTTCCCCAAAATGGGGGGCGGTGCATTTAATACCATTTGGTTTAGAGTCTTTGAAACAATAAAACCAGGCAGGATATTTGGCAGGGTTTTTCCCCTGAAGATTTTGGCTCATCTAACCAAGTGCTCTTGGCATTCAAGTACAATATTAATGGATAAAACCCCATTTTCTTTTGTTGTTGTTGTTGTTTTGTGTGTGTGTTTTTTTTATCCTCACCCAAGGATATTTTTTCATTTATCTTCAGGTAGAGAGAGAGGGAGGGACAGGGAGAGAGAAACATTGACATGAGAAGAACACATCGACTGGTTGCCTCCCGCTCGATCCTGACCAAGGCCCTTGGCTGGAATCGAACCCGGACTCATTGGTCCGAGGGCCGACGCTCTACCGCCGAGCCAAACCAGCCAAGGCTAAAACCCCATTTCAAAGACTTTTAACCAAATTCATTTCCCTTCCAATCTTCCTTCAACTCTTTAACAACTTGGGCTCTGCGTACCAAATGGAACATGTTTGTGCATAATTATTCAACTCCCAGTTGTGCACAGACCCGCATTCTGCCTGATTGCTCGACCGACAAAGACCAACAGCCTCGGGTCTGTTTACCCACCAGCCGTGCAAGGTGCTCGGAGAGCGTTCTGCTTGGACTTTTCCTCTCCGTTTCTCAAGCACTTAGAAAAACACATCTGATTGTTTTCTTAAGTTTCAGAAAAACAAAAATCATTCAAGGGTGCTATTAAACAGATCCACTAAGGCAGGGAAAACGAGTGTTGGGAGGTAATAAATCTTTCCATCAGATCCTACCCACTTCCAGGGATAGATGGGAAATGGATTGAAATCAGTGTCATCTCTACAGCCTGGAAATGAAGTGGAGCCTCATTTCAGCCTTCTCAGATGTTACTCCTGGCCCCCGTTTGTTCATTTATCCAGGGGACACAGATTTACTGAGCACCTGCTGTGCGCCAGGCAAACGGGTGCTGGAAACACAGTGACTAAAACAGCTGTGGTCTGACCTGCACTAGCCACAGGCAGCCACTGAGCACATGAAATGTGACTGGTGTGGAGGAAATTTTCATTTTATGTCAACTTAATTTAAATTAAAAACTGAGCCCCGGCTGGTGTGGCTCTGTTGGTTGGGCATCGTCCCACGCACCAAAAGGTCGCTGGCTCCATTCCTGGTCAGGGCACATGCCCTGGTTGTGGGCCCGATCCCCGGTAGGGGGCGTGCAGGAGGCAGCTGATGGATGTTTCTCTTTCCCTCTCCTTTTCCCTTCTTCTCTCTCTAAAAATCAATTAAAAAAAAATTTAAATAACGAATTCATTAAAAACTGATACGTCCATTACTGGAAAACTTTTAAGTATCTTTGAAACAACTTCGCATATGACGCTATTTTTTCCACCCTACACTTTGGGAAATCCAAGCCCAGATCAAGTTCTGGCTGTGACACTTCAGTGCCCAACCTGAAATAGACTCTAGATCTCAGAGAACGGAAAATGTCTTTAATCTCATTTACATTGATTACATGTTTCTAATGAGGTCTTAGGTGTATTGGGTTAAGTACAACACAATATTAAAATTAATTTCACCTGCTTCTTTTTTACACTTTTCTAATGTGGCTACTCAGAAACGTTTTAAGTACATATCGCCTCGCATTAGATTTGTATTGGATAGTGCTGCCCCAGACCCTCCTGCAGCAGAGAGACAACAAATAAGAGTTTGTTTCACAGCATGAGCCTGCCTCAGAGCGCTCTTCAGTACCTTTAAGCACAGCCCCTCACACCCCTGCAGACAGCTAACACCCCTGCCCTCGGGGTTCAGAGAGCCCAGAAGTCAGAGTTGCATCACTCAGGATGCAGACCTGGTCTCAGTTTCCAGAGGATGTTGGTGGAAGATGGAAGCGAGAGATGAGAGATCCACCTGTAGTCTCTTCCTCCTTTTCCCCAGGAAAGGCAAAACCAAGGGAAGCAGGGGATGTGCAGGTAAACAGGCATCTGGCTATAAAAACTGCTGTCCCAGGTGGCGACGGGCTGCCTCCCTTCCCCCAGACAGAACCAGGACTGCAGCTTCTACTTACTCCTCAATGGCACTGCCATCAGCACCCAAAACAGGACCAGACACAGGAGCCCCTTGGGTGCCAGCATTACTCAAGCCAGAGGGAGCCCCACACCGCCAGCCTCTTTCCAGAGCAACTCAGAGCAGCCCTGAAAAGACTCTGCTTTCCAAAGGGCTGGGCTCAGCCTCAGTCCACTCCCCCAGCTCAGGAGCTGGGGAGCAGGTGGGAAGGGGAGGAGGGAGGCTCCAGGTCAGAGACCCAGCCATTCTGAAGCCTCCAACAATGTGTTGAACTCCCCACCCAGGAGGGAGGAAGAGGGCTTCTGACCCATGAGAAGGAAAATCCCTTTTCAATCTACAGGGGAAAGTTTTGCCTCTTCAAACCTTGTAAATGGAGCGCCCAGGATAGAAGGTAATATGACCATGGTTTACCATTTTAACCATTTTAAAATGGCAATTTTGTGACATTGAGTACATTCATGACCTTGGCCACCATCACCACTGCCTAGTTCTGAGGTCTGATTTTTGGTGTCTTCCACTGCGCAGGGTGAAGCCCGGCCCTGGTGATGGCTCTCCCTCAGAGTGGACAGCTGCAGGGTTTTCAACGCTCAGGCCCAAGGCCACCCTCCTTGACATGTTAGGACCGGCTGAGAAGACAGAGAGGCCATCTGCTTACACACACGCAGTGTCCTCTCCCAGCCCCACCTGCACCTTTGGTCTTTAGGCTTTAGGCAGCCAGCCTCCTGGGCCACCACCTGTCCAGGCCCTCTGCTGGCCTCAGCAACTAGCCCCTCTCCTATGCACCTACTTCCCCCCAATAAATGTGCTTTTGAGAAGGGTTCAGGCTGACAAACCTCAGAGTAGGGAGGCGGGGGGGATGGATGAAATGAACCAAAGAACTTATATGCATGTATGCATAACCAAGGGACATAGACAACACTGTTGGGGAGGGTGGGAGGGCAGGATGGGGAGGAAGGGGTCCAGGGGGGAAGAAAGGAGAAACATCTATAACAAAAATAAATAAAAATTGGAGGAAAAAATAAGTTGTATAAATAAAAAAAATAAAATAAAAATGTGCTTTTCATCAACTGCTTTTTTGAGATAAAATATAGATCATACCATTTTCCCATTTAAAGTACACAATGCAGTGGTGGTGGTGGTGGTGGTGGTGTTATTGTTGGGTTTTCGAGCGTTTGTTTTTGTTTTTTTTAGCATTTTTGCAGTCGTGCAACCACCACCACAACCAATTTTAGACCATTTTCATCCCCACGGAAAGAAACCACAAGCCCATTCATTAAGCAGTCATTCCTCATACCCGTCACCCCAGTCCCTGGTCACCACTGACCTGCTTCCTGTCTTTATGGATTTGCCTATTTGGGGCAGTTTTTATAAATGGAGTCATTCAGTGTGTGGCCTTTAGGGACTGGTTTCTTTCTCTGAGCACCAGGTTTTCGAGGTTCCTCTATGCCGTGCAGGTATCGGGTCCTATTCATGGCTGAATGCTGGGTAAACCTCAGCGCAGTATTCATCCGCCCCTTGATGGACAGTGAATTGTACTTTATAACTTTCCAAGAGTGCAATTAAAGCCCAGTTGACCGGTGGACACATCATGTTTTATGGAAACAGTCAATTATGCTATTAGACTTGGGCCATTTTCTTTTCATATTGTGAGGCCAGGAATTCTGCCTGCCCCTCCGCCCCTTTCCACCGGCAGAGCTCAGAGGCTCCCCACCCCCAGACGGAAGATGTAAAAGGCCCCTCAGCCTACAGCTGCCTGGGGGCCCACGTGCCTTCTGGGCTGGCGCTAAATGCTGGAAACTACATCGGGCAGGGCTGGCCTGGAGGAGCTCGGATCAGGCACAAGACACGACCTGCTCTGAGCAGAGCTCTGCTTCCAAGAAAGGACAGTTCCTGTGCCGGGGGTGTCGGGAGCACATGAGAGAGGGATTTCCTCGGGACTTCAAAGAATAGATAACAATGTAATTAGGAAACTGCATAGTTAACCCGTAGATAAATACATTCTGAATACCAAATGCACAGTACAGTTATTACAGACAACAAAACTGGATGATAAACATTACACTTGCTGAGAGACTACATCTTTCTTTTATTTCTTTTTTCTTTTTTCTCCTCACCCGAGCACATTTTTGCATTTATCTTCAGATACAGCAGGAGGGAGAGGGAGGAAGAGAAAGAGAGAAACATCAATGTGAGAGAGATACATCGAACATCTTTTTTTTTTTTTAAATCCTCACCCAAGGATATGCTGTTGGCTTTTTAAAATTGATTTTAGAGAGAGGAAGAGAGAGAGAAAGAGAGAAAAACATCGATCAGTTGCCTCCCATTTGCACCCTGACTAGAACCTGTGACTTTTTGGTGTATGAGACAATGTCAAATGAGCCACCCGGCCAGGGCAAGAAACTAGACCTTAATTGCTCCCTGGAAGACATGATCATTATTGATGAGATAGAGGTGTTAGCTAAGGCTACAGTGGCAACCATGTTGCAATATAAATGTATCAAATCAATGTTTACACCTTAAACTTACACAAAGTTGTATGCCAAAAAAATCTCAATTAAAAAAAAAAACACTTGCCCTGGCTGGTTTGCTCAATGGTTAGAGCGTTGGTCCGCAGACCAGAGAGTCCTGGGTTCAGTCCCTGCTAAGGACATGTACCTCAGTTGCAGTTTGTCCCCGGTCCCGGTTGGGATCATGTGGGTGGCAACCACTCGATGTGTCTCTCTCACATCAATGCTTCTCTCTCTTCCTCCCACTCTATCTGAAGATACATGCAAAAATGTCCTCTGGTGAGGATAAAACAAAACTGTATCAGGCGCTGAGAAAAACACTCGCTGAATATTAATTCATTCAATTAAACCTCCACCCGCCCTGTTCCCACCAACCACCACCCGCAAGGCGGAACTAGCATCATCTTTGTACAGACAGGAAGTAGCAACACAGAGAGGTTAAGTCATTTGCCCAAGGTCTCACAGCTCATGAGGATTTTAACCCCATCTGACTCCAGAGCCTCCTCTCTATTTCAGCTTTGCTCAGTGGTCATCATTTACTCCATCTTCTCCTTCAGGAGATTCTCATCTCTGCCCACGTCCTGGATTCTTCCCCATTCACTGTCAGGATTCTGGGGGAAAGCCTCTGTGTTTCGGGTGGTGGTTTCCAGTTAACACGGCGACATCACATTCTAGGCCTGGAAAATCAGAACCACCAGGGTGGGGCCTCCCTCCAGGCCATTCTGATGACTAGTGGGGTTGGCCATCACCCCAGTCCACCAGAGTTGGCCAGAGTCGGGCTCCCTGCATCTCTGGCTTCCTGTCCCCATGTCTATGTCATTACTGGACAAGAACGTGGTGAGCTGGCTGGATGGAGCACCAGGACTCAAGGATTTGACTCATGATCAAACCCTCCTAAATAAGCCTTCCCACCTCCTCTTCCACCAAAGCGAAGTCCTGCTTTCTCCTTGAAAGAATTTGCAGGACTGGGTTTCCCTACACTGGGGATCAAGCTTCCACTTCTGAATTAAGGCAGAGAATAAATTAGGGCCCATCACACCCAACTCAGAGTTGCCAGAATTAAAAAGCCTTTTTAAACCATCAAAATGTGGTATTATTTTGCCAAGCGAGAGCAAAAGATATACCATGGTAGAGAAGAAGTAATCATTAGGGGGCACAATGAACTCTTCTTACCCGGGTAGAGGATTCCACATAGGACTTTTGTCCTTTATAAACCATTGCCACCATATTTTTTGAGACTATTTTTTTTTTCTTTATTAATTTTTAGAGAGGAAGGGAGAAGTAAAGAGAGATAGAAACATCGAAGAGAGGGAACATCGATCGGCTGCCTCCTGCATGTCCCCCACTAGAGATCAGGCCCACACCCTGGGCATGTGCCCTGACCGGGAATTGAACTGGCGACCTCTTGGTGCATGGGTCGACACTCAACCACTGATCCACATTGGCTGGGCTTTTGAGACTATTTTTTAGAGAAGTTAGGTTCATGGCAAAATGGAGAGGAAGGCACAGCGATTTCCCATATGCTCCCCAACCCACACATGCACAGCCTGCGCCGTTATCAACATCCCTCACCAGAGTGGTACATTTGTTACAGTGCACGAACCTCCACTGACACATCATTGTTACCCAAAGTCCATGTTCTAGCACCATTAATTGAAAAGACTATCTTTGCGGTCCTTTCCTTTTCCTCTAGAACTATTCATCTCCCTCCGTTTCATAATGCCACACAAGTGTGATGGAAAGTAGATGTCTTGATAAGGAAATGCTAACACAGAACACAACCTGGGGGCAGGGGAGGGGAAATCTCTTGAGAGGAAGTGTTTATAGAAGTTTCAAAAGGACTGTGGACAGGTGAGTGGTAAAGGTGCAATGTTTTGCACTGCTCCTAGTTAAAAAGTTACCAGTGTCACCCAGCCCAGTGGTTGAGCATTGACCCATGCACCAAGAGGTCGCCAGTTCGATTCCCAGTCAGGGCACATGCCCAGGCTGTGAGCACAATCCCCAGTGGGGGGCATGGAGGAGGCGGCCAATCGACGTTCTCTCTCATTGATGCTTCTTTCTTTCTAAAAATCAATAAAGAAAAAAAGGTTTTTTTTTCATTTACCAGTGTCCACTATATTTGACACCCTGAAGCATAATATGGTGGTGTTATCACCATCTCACGGAAGAACTACTTAGAAATCAGGAAACTGTTCCCTGTCTTGGTCAGGTACCTCCATTTCTTTTCTTTCTATGAAGCAGTAGGATCCGTGGGAAAAACATGGGCTTTGAATCTGACAATTGGTTTTACATTTTGGATCTACTACATATCAACTGTGTGATTTCAACATGTTATCTAACTTTCCTGACCCCATTTCTGCCCATCTAAAATTGCATTTGTAATACCTACTCACTAGAACTTTTGTGAAAGTTCAGCTAAATTATGTTGTAATGTACCCAAGTGGTCTCGGGGCAGAAAAGTCTGTTAACTTCTTCTCTTTGTCTTAACAGAAAAAAAGCAACAAATACTTTCAACTAATTCTTTTTTTTTTTCTATCCTTACCCGAGGACACTTTTGCATTTATCTTCAGATAGAGTGGGAAGGAAAGAGGGAGGAAGAGAGAGAAAGAAACATTGATGTGAAAGAGACACATCAAGTGGTTGCCACCCACTGACCCCAACCGGGGCCGGGGACAAACTGCAACCGAGATACATGCCCTTAGTAGGAACCCAACCCGGGACTCTCTGGTGTGCAGGCTGACGTTCTAACAGCTGAGGCAAACTGGCCAGGGCTCAACTAATTCTTAATAAAAAAAAGAAAGTACTATCTTTGCTTCATTGTATTGCCTGTGCTCCTGTGTCCAAGATTGGTTGACTATATTTATATGGATGTATCTCTGGGCTCTCTCTTCTGTTCCACTGATCTCTTTGTCCGTTCTTTCAACAATGCCACGTTCTTGAATACTGTAGCATTGTAGGAAGTCTTGACGACAGGTGGTGTGGTCCTCCACCTTGGTTCTTCCCCTTCAATATTATGTTGCTATTCTGGGTCTTTTGCCTCTCCATGTAAACTTTAGAATCAGTGTGTTGATACCCACAAAAGAACTTGCTGGAATTTTTATTGGGATTGCACTGAATCTGTAAATCAAACTGGCAGGAACTGACATCTTGACAATATTGAGTCTTCCTACCCGTTTACTTAGTTCTACTTTGTTTATTTAGTTCTTTGATTTCTTTCATCAGAGCTTTGATGTTTTCTTCATGTAGATCCTGTACATCGTTTATTAGATTTATACTCAGGTATTTTATTGATACTATAAATGGTGTCATGTTTACTTTAAAATTCCACTTGTTCATTGCTAGTAGATAGAAAAGCGATAGACTTTTTGTGTATTAACCTCGTATTCTACAACCATGTTATAATAGCACAATAGTTTCAGAAGTTTGTCATTTCTTTTCTATTTCATACATAGATGATCACGCCAACTGGGAAGAAAGACAGTTTTGTTTCTTCCCTCCCAGTCTGAACACCTCACATTTATTTCCTTTCTTTGTCCTGTTGCATTAGCCTGACTGCCAGTACCCAAGGGAAGGGCCAGTGACCCGGACACCCTGCCTCAGTCTGGATCTCGGGGGGAAAGCTCTGGTTTCTCACCACTAAGTAGGGTGTTAACTGAACTTTTTTTGGTAGATATTCTTTGTCAAGTTTAGGAAGTTCCCCTCTATTCCTAGTTCACTGAGAGTTTTTGTCATGAAAGGGTGTTAGATGTCGTTAAACGTTTTTCCTGCATCTACTGATAGAATCATGTGATATTCTTTGGTCTGTTGATGAGATGGACTACATTAACAGACTTTCCTGCAATCTTTCTATTATTGGCTTGCAGTTTATCAGTTCTAATCTCAGAATTTTAAAAAAAATTTTTTTTTTATTAGAGAGGAAGAAGAGAGAGGAAGAGGCAGCTGGAGGGAGTGGGGGGAGAGAGAGCGACACCTTAATTTGGTATTCTGCTTATTCATGCATTCATGCGTTGAGTCTTGTATCTGTCCTGACCAGGGACCAAACCTGCAACCTTAGTGTATCAGGATGATGCTCTAAGCAACTGAGCTACTAACTGCTGAGCCAAACCGGCCAGGGCTCTTTTTTTTTTTTTTAAAGAAAGAAGCCTGGGGGTGGGGTTGGAGAGTACATTCTGTATGTCTTCGTTTAAGTAAAATTCTAGAAAGCAGGCCAGTGGTTGCTCAGAAGGTATGGGGTCAGGGATTTACATGACAAAGGGGAATAAGGAAATTTATTCTTTGTGAGTAACAAGTGTTCTCTATCTTGACTGTGGTGATGGTTTCATAGGTATAAATATCAAATGTATTACACTGCCGTCTTTAAATACATGTGGTTTGCTGTAAGTCTGTTCTCAAAAAAACTGGTTTTTAAAACCTACCACATGAGCCTGGCTGGTGTGGCTCAGTGGTTGAGCGTTGACCCATGCACCAAGAGGTCACCGGTTCAATTCCCGGTCAGGGCACATGCCCAGGTTGTGGGCCTGATCCCCATTGCGGGGCATGCAGGAGGCGGCCAATTGATGTTCTCTCTCATCGATGTCTCTGTCTCACTCTTCCTCTCTCTAAAATAAAGAAAGAAAAAAAATTTTTTAATAAAAAATAAAAGCTACCACAGAATATCCTGTTCATCTATCAGATTGACACAGGCAACACCTTGTGAGAAAACAGTCCCCGGCTATACATACACTATGGAGAAACAAACACACACACAACATTTGAGGAAGAAATTTAACAGCTGATAATATTTAATGTGTACTTTGACCTGTTTGTAGAAGAGATGCTACTTTTAGGAATTTGCCTCTATTGGTTTTCTGTGGCTGTCATAACGCATCACCACTTATTATCTCAAAGTTCTGGAGGGCAGAGGTCCAGGGGCACTGGGTTCTTCCCTTGGAGCCTCACAGGCTGAGATCAGGCTGTCATGACTTCCTGGTAAGCCTTCCAGAGAGTTCTGCATACTAACAAGAAAATACATGCATTTTCTCTCTTCCTCTTGTCTTTTCTTTTAGCATAAGTCACACCACATTCTGCATCGTGCTTTTTCCATTTAGTAACAGATCGTGAATCTGACTGTGGTTTGCTTCCGCTGCCTCTACTCCATGTGGATACACACATCATTGATGTAACCCCCTCTCTGGAGGCTCTGGGAATGAATCCCAGGCTCCTTCGGGTTGTTGGCTGAACTCAGTTCCTGTGCGTGTAGAAGTGAGGTACCTGTTTCCAGCGGGGGGCCTGGCTTTGCTCCCGGAGGCCGCCCACATTCCTTCAAGACCTGCCTGTGGCCACTCTAATGTGTCAAATACTTCCTCCTGTCTCATCCCTGCCTCCAGCCAGCCAGAGTCCTGCTTCAGTGGCTCAGTAACAGATGGGGAGTATTTGTTTCCTATTGCTGCTGTAATAAATTGCCACAAACTTTGTGGCTTAAAAAGACAAAGATTTATTCTCTTCCAGTTCTGGTCAGAAGTCCGACACAGACTGGCTAGAATGGAGATGCTGGTAGGGCTGAGTCCTTCTGGAGGCTCTGGGGGAGGGGCCTGTTCCGTTGTCTTTCCAGTTTCCAGGGGCTTCCTGCTCATTGGCTTGTGGACCCTCCCTCCACCCCAAAGGCTAGCACTCTGATCTCGGCTCCTGCCATCATGTCCCCCGATTCTGACTCCTGCCTCCCTTCGAAGGGCCACTGCGAAGACACTGGCTCCACCTGGACCATCCAAGATCATCTCCCAACTCAAGGTCCTTAGTTAATCCCACCTGCTAAATCCCTTTTACCATATAAGGAAACATTCACAGGTTCTGGGGGTGAGAGTGTGAATGTTGGGGGGGAGGGGTGGCATTATTCAGTTTACCATTTTGGGTTTACCATCCAGATAATTTAGGATAATCTCTCTATTTAAGCTCCATAAATTTAGTCACATCTGCAAAGTCCCTCTGGCCTTGAGTCATAACGTATTCACAGGTTCCAGGGACTGGTGTGTGGACATTTTGGGGGGGGCCATTCTGCCTACCACATTATCCTACAGTCATAGCTGTTTGCGTGCAAAGCACCGAACCCACAGAGTGAGCACGTCATGGCCTGTAACAGCTAAGGACTGGAGACCACCCCTGTCCTTCGACGCCAGGACTGGTGTGTGGCTTACACAAACGCCGCGGAGATTCACAGGCGAAGGAGCACGCAGCTGTAGGAAAACGTAAGTCAGATCGGTGGTATTTTGTTAAATGAAAAAAGGAAGATGCAGAGTGTAGTGTGTTTTATGCCACCATTGTGTGTTAAAAGGTGAAAGCAAGAGTCCTGGCCTGTTGCTCAGCGGTTAGAGCCTCGGCCCGCAGACCAAGGAGTCGTGGGTTCGATTCCAGTCAAGGGCACACACCTGGGTTGCAGTTTGGTCTCCAGCTCTGGTCGGGGTCATTTGGGAGGCAACTAGTCGATGTGTCTCTCTCACGTGTCAATGTTTCTCTCTCTCACGTCAATGTTTCTCTCTCTCTCTCTCTCCCTCCATCCCTCCCACTTTATCTGAAGATAAATGGAAAAGTATCCTCGGGTGAGGACTTACCTAAAAATATGGAAGCAAGAGAGAAAACACATGTGTTTGCTTGTTTGTAGAGAACCCTGTGGGAAGATCTCCCAGGACTGGTAACAGCAGTCGGCGGGGGCAGCAGAGGGAGAGCCCATTTTCCCTGTAGCAGCTGGGGGTGTGAATACAGTGTTTATAAGGGAAAGGACCAAGAAGTTTGGATGCAATAGCAGCAGCCAGTGAAGGGTGAGGACACTGCTACCAGGGAAAAGAAACGGGAAAGGTGTTTGGACGCTTTGCAGATGAAGGATGGAAGGCAGATCAAGGCTGTGGATGTGAAACTCTTGCAGACAGACAGTATGTCATCACCAAGGGCAGAGACCACCACTCTCTCTTGGATCCCACATCTCAGCTATTTTGAGTTGCTGCCCGGGCATTTTACAGTATTACAACCTTGCTCACACCCACAGTCTGCACAGTTAGATAAGAACCTGAGCATACATCTCCCACCTTGCTTTTCCCAAAGCACCTTTTACAATAACCACTTCGAAATGAACCTGTGAAAGGGTAGTGATCTCTGCCCCAGTCACCTTACAGGTAACATATAACTGCTACCCTGCTGTCTCCTGCTTGCTGGTGACCTGGGACAGCGGCCCTTCCCCCAACTCACTGTACCCCCACTCTACCCCCATTTCTGTAATATATTTTCTGACTTTACTTCCTCTTTGTTAGTGTATTGAATGTACTTTCTTTTCTTTTAAATTTTTTATGTATTGATTTCAGAGAGAGAGAGGAGGGGAAAGGGAGAGACATTGATTTGTTGTTCCATTTATTGATGCACTCATTGGTTGATTCTTGTATGTGCCTTGACCGGGAATCGAACCTCCAACCTTGGCATATCAGGAAGATGCTCTAACCAACTGAGCTACCCAACCAGGGCCGGAAGCTGCACATTCAATCAAAACGATAAAACAAATATAATGTTGTATACCAACTATAATTTTTTTAATGACCTGGGGTTTTCACTGCCCCCGACTGGGAGCTGGGGTGCTGAGGGAGCTCCCCGCAGACCCCGTGTGGATGGCCCGTGCCTGCTCATTCCACGGACCGTCACCCCCAGAGTCCTTTGCCTTCGTTTTAAATTTTGAATTACAGCTGTTAGATCAGTTTCAGGTGTACAACGTAGTGATTAGACATTTATGTACCTTACGAAGTGACTCCCCGGTAAGTCTAGCACCCACCCGGCACCACACACAGAGCATGTTCTTAATTGAACACTCCAGCTCCAGGCCCCCAGTGCAGATGCAGTTTCACTCCCAAAGCCGGAGCTCAGCGTCAGCTGGGACAACAGAGCTCAGAGCCCCAGGGCCAGAGCCCCGAGTAAAGCACTGGGACGTGGTGGGGTCTTCTCACTGTTGAGGCAGCCCCGACACCAAAGGCTCTGGCAGTTTTATGGATTCTGAGCTGGAGGGGGTTGAGGGTTGGAAATGCACTGAGTCCTGAGCGGGAAGCAATGTTATCAAGGTTCCCCTTCTCCCCACCCCCATAAAGAGGCTGTAGCAGAGGCACCCGAAGGAAACCCTCAGCTGGAGAGACCTAGGATGCAGACCTGCGAGGGCACAGCCAGGGCCCTGGCCCTTGGCTGCAAGTCCCCTCAGAGACTGCAGTGCCCTGGCTGGCACCAGGCATGCTGTGGGAAGGGCACCTTGCCTTTGCAGGCCTGCGGGTCAGGCTTGAAAACAATCACACGGAGGTTTTCACTAGGAGCTGCACTCCTCGGCTCTCTCACCCTGGGCCTGCTGGGACCAGACAGGTCATTGTTCTCACCTGGCCCAGGACGGGGGCGTCCGCACCTGGGGGCTGCCCAGGACAGCCGGGATGCACGTCTGTTGTCTGGTATCACTGAGTAGCTGCCCCTTTCATGCTCTCAAGTTCCTACCGTGAATTGCCGCAATGATAAAAGATTTTAAACAAATACAGACATGGGGAAAAGAATAAAGAAAGTGAACGGTATTTTTCATTCTTTTTTGAACAGTTGATACAATGAGTAGCTATTTTAGAACCATAAATTTCTTAGAAAAAGGCCACCATCCACAGATGAAGGGATAAACGAATTGTAGTCTGTCCACACAATGGATACACTATCTAACCATAAAAATGAGCGAAGTACACTACAGGGATGAACCTTGAAAATATTGTGCTAAGTGAAAAAAGCCAGACACAAAAACCACATACTATATTATTCCATTTATATGAAATGTCCAGCACAGGCAAATCCAGAGACAGGAAGTAGGTTCGTGGCTGCCTGGGGCTGGGGGAGGAAGACGGGGCTGAGGACTAAAAGGTCTGGTGTTTCTTTTTGGAGGTGTTGAAACTGTTGTAAAACTGTGGCGATGATTGCAAGAGTCTGTGACTATACTAAAAAAAAAAACACTGAATTGTGCATTTTAACCAAGTCAATTTGTTTGGTATATGAATTATGTCTAATAAAGCTATTACCAAAAAAATACAAACAAAACAAAAACAGTTCTTACCTAAAAGCCCTCTGGCTATTTACAGAGGAGATTCCGCAGTGGAGTCTGAAGACAGCTCCCGGCTTCTTGGGGGGCCTCCCTCTCCCGGCACCTTCTCCCTCATTTCTTAGCGCCTCAGAGCCCCAGCAGCCACCTCCCCAGCCCTCAGCTCTAGAACCAACACCTGCTTCCAACCCCACCTCCTCCAAACAAATACACCTGCCTGCCGCTCCACCTTCGTTCACACCAGCTGCCAGGAGAAGGCACAGGCCGGGCGCCCACCACAAGCAGTGCGCTCCTGGGAGGACTGTGACCCAGGCCCGCGCGTCCTTGCTCCTGCTTTCGGGGAATGGAGCATTCATCTAGACCCAGGGAAGAAACCACTCTGCCGAGGTCACTGAATGCAAGAGTTGCTTTGTCGGTGGCATTCCAGGCCCCGCAAGGGGGCAGGTGGCACCCTGTGGCCCACCTGTGAAATGAAATGTGGGGGCAGAGGGGCTTGCTCTTAGGTGCCAAGACTGTCTCTTGAGAGGCTGCTCCTGAATGTTCCAGCATGTTCTGGCATGTTTCAAGGCCTTCCTTCCCCTGCGTCTCTCATTTGCCAGCACAGACTTACAGAGTTGGAAGGATCTTCCTGCCTCGTTTTAGACAGGAAGGGAGCTCAGCGCAGGAAGTCTGAATGACTGGCCTCGGCCCTACCGCAGGTCACCGGTGACTCGGTCACCGTCCTTGATGGAACTGCTCTAGGTCTTTTTCCTCCTCAAGGCCAACAAGCGGGACTGCCCACGGAGTTCAGCCCGGCACTGAGGTCCTGCCCACAAAATCTGCCCCTGCTTTTAAAATAGTATCTAATTGTATGTTACACCCTTATTACACTTGTTAATGGTTACAACCTGGTTGAAATACCCACTCAGATTCCCACTGCAGTCACCACTCACTCTGCCCCCCCTTGACTAACTGTCGCAGTAAATCATAGAAATTGGCAAGTATTTTTATGGAGGTGAAACTCACCTAACATAAAACGAACCACTTTAAAGTAAACAGTTCAGCAGCATTTAGAACACGCACAGTGTTGTGGAGCCTCCTCGAAATCCAAACCATTTTCATCTCCCCACAGGAGACCCTGTGCCCAGGCAGCAGTCACCCCCCGCTCCCTGGCAACCACGGATCCGCTCTCCGTCTCCATGGATGTGTCTATTGCAGACATTTCCTATAAATGGAGTCTTGCAATATGTGCCTTCGTGTCTGGCTTCTTTCACTGAGCACTGTGATTCAAGGTTCATCCGTGATGTAGTGCGTACCATTCCTTACTTTGGGAATTAGCGTATTTTACATTTTAACCACAGGAGACGGTTGCTTCAACCCAGGGGTTCTCAAACGGAGTGATCTGAGAATGTTTAGCAGCGTCTGAAGACACATTTTGATTGTCACGGCGGAAGTGTGTGTTTGTGGCACATGGGGCGTCGGGGCCAAGGAAGCTGCAGCAATGCACAGGACAGCCCCGCCGCAGGAGGGACCAGCCCGGTGCCAACAGTGCGGGGTCGGCTGCCACCTGGCCTGGCCCTCAGGTCCTTCCCTCAAGCTGAGCTGGGCCCAGACCACAAGGAGCATCATTGCTTCAACTTGCCTGCCCTGAGGAGCCACCAAACAAACAAAAGCATACTCCTGGGCTCCCTCCTGGGCCTTCTGAATGTGGTTCTCCAGGGAAGATGCCCGAATCCGTACTTTAACAAGCCCGAGGTGGATTTTAGGACCAGAAGGAGTCACTCTACTATGGATCGCTCAGGAGGCCTGTGCAAATCATGCTTATTATGTGTCTCTTCATCCGTAAACCAGTGGTGTTTTTCTTTTCCATCTGGAAAAGTTCTTGGCGGGATTGGTAAAGACAGTATTTGAGGAAGCGTTCGTGGGCAAAATACCTTATCATAACATGCAAAGCCATCCTAAGATGATGAAGTTGTTCTTTATATTCCCACGAGCAGGGGGCCTATCTCTGTCTGCTATGTCCCCGGAACATGCCACACACCCTAGAAAAGCATGTATTGAGTGAATGGAGGCACGACTGATTCTACCACATCGACAGCTCTGCAGCTCAAACCAAGCACCAGAGCCTGCAAGACAGGGGCGAGCTGGGGCCACACACGGACTTCCTGGGCCCCTCCCTCCAGAAAAATATCTTCAAAAGTGCATTTTAAGACTGTGTTGATAGGAAGAGGAATATACTCCATATGTAACATTTATTATTATAAATTCATTATTATTTTACTCAGGCTTTTCCTTTCTGATTAAAAAATAAAATAAAATCCAAGCATTTCCCTAAGCCCCTAAAAGTATCATGGGCACTAGGCACTGTGCCAGCTGTGCCCAGTGGAGAGGTCAGCCCAAGGCCAGATGGCACCCTGGGCGACTCTGATTCAGTTGGTCTAAGGTGTGGCTGAGCATGGAGGTTCCCAAATGCTCCCCCAGGGGATTCTGACTGCAGCCCAAGCTGAGAGCAATCCCCAGCCCCAGTCCTATTGTGTGAGGAGAGCTCAGCTGGAACTGGACTTTCCCAGCTGAAATCACCAGCCTGAAACCTAACACAGGCGCGGACTGGCAAGGTGGGAGGCCAGGTGTGTCCACACCCTAACGGCATTCCGAGCGAGGGCTGGGAGGAGCAATCAACGTGCCCTTTCGTCCCCCAGATCAGCCAGGAGACTGTCATTCCCCTGCTGGGGTGTTTGGCCTGAGAGTCCTTGGAGGGCTCCCAAGCTAGAGGCCTGAAGGCATATTTGGGGAGCTGTGGAGGGGATGCCCAGGGGACGGCTTCCAGGCACACACCCATATACACACCCGCACCCGCACCTGCACCCACACACACATGCAGAGCCTGACACTCGTGGCCCCTAAGACACCCGAGCCCCACAGATACCTAGGACCTTCCCGAACATCGCTGACACTCCCACGTGCCCAGACCGTACACCCCTCACATGCGTGCACGCACACAGGTAGCATCTTCAGTGATCTAAGACCAGAGGGAGGTGACGGTGAAACGAGGAGGAAGTTAGAGAAACAGCAGAGCAGGCTCACCAGTGCCACAGGGAAGCTGTCAGGGAAGATGCCCGTGGTGGGTGCTCACGGAGGACCGTGACCAGCCGCGGGAGCTCACTGCTGGGCTACGAGTTTCAGGTTTGAGCACGTGCAGGAGGACGAGGCCCCATCCATGACCTCCCACCAGCCTTATGATAAGCATTTTTTCTACCCCTTTAATTTCAGACATGAACAAGAAATGCAGTTATACCTTAGAAAACTCTCAAGGGCTAAGTGCATTCTTTTTGAAAAAAAAATTTTTTTTCTTTATTGATATTAGAGAAAGAGGAAGGGAGAGGGAGAGATAGAAACATCAACAAGAGAGAACATCGATTGGCCGCCTCCTGCATGCCCCCCACCTGAGGATCAGGCTCACAACCCAGGCATGTTTCCTGGCCGGGAATCGAACCGGCGACCTCTTGGTGCATGGGTCCATGCTCAACCACTGAGCCACCCTGTGCTCCCTTCCTGCTCTCTCAGCCTGGAGGGCTCCTGAGAGCAAACAACCACCCCACCGAGAGCTGAAAGTGATTGTCAAATGCTTCCCACTTCCCCCTTTTCCAGTGTCCTTCCTGGGGATGCAAGGTCTGGTCAGGTGAGAGCCCAGGTCCAAGAGGGCGTCCCATCCTCGGGAGCAGACACCTGGGAGAACTGTGGCCTTCTGGGCAAACGGGACAGTTCTATCAGGGGCAGTCACACAGTCCCTGCCGGAATCCAGCCACTTACTGGAAGCCAGTCTGGCCCTTCCTGCTTATCAGTTGGAAACCAGAAGACTTCAAACTGGAGAAAAAGATTAAGTTTCAAGAACGGCCACTCCTCCAAAGACAACAGAAGGACTCCGCTACTGATCCCACCCAGAGAGGGAGAAACTGCGAATTAAACCGCAGGGCGCACAGGGCGACGCAGAACACAGACGAGCTTTCCATGTACAGCCTCAGCCTCGGCGGCATGGACTCCGAAGGGCTGCCTCTTCGCCAGGGAAACGGCAGAACGACTTGATCATTTTTCTTTTCTTTGTTGATTTTTTTAGAGAGAAAGGAAGGGAGAGGGAGAGAGAGATAGAAACATTGATGAGAGAGAACCCCCTCCTGCATGCCCCCCACTGGGGATCGGGCCCACAACCGGGACCTGTGCCCTGCCTGGGAATCGAAGCGGTGACCTCTTGGTGCATGGGTCAGCTCTCAACCACTGAGCCACACCAGCCGGGCAACTAGATAATTCTAAAGGGTGAAGTGCCCCCACCTGTAATCTCTACAGTCCCTACAATATGCTGTTTTCCTGTACTTTTCCCCCCTGGTTTGTATTGGTTTGTAATGTTAGGTTTTCTTATTAAATGTCTCCACCCACCACCCTGCCCCCAATTCCACAGGGAGAGGGCGGCATCCCCTCTCCGCTGCTGTGTCTCAAGCTGGTGTGCAAGTACACAGGACGGACAGTCGAACGTCAGAGGACTCTATTTTTGAGCTTATTGCACCTTCTCAAAAGAGGGTCCACGCAAGGGCCTGTGATACAGCAACCACCCTCCTCATTTTCCGCTCAGTGGAAGTCCCAGGAGGAAGAATGGGGTTCAGCCCGTTGAGCAGTCAGGCGGGCCAGCCGGGCGCACAGGTCTTGCTCTGCATCTGGCTTGGTTGCCACCAGGCTGTTCCAGTGGCTCTCTCGATAGAAGAGGACAAAGTTCTCTCTCTGTACCAGGGCAGTTCCAAATGGGTAGCCTTGCTCGATGTGGTTTTGCAATGGAAGCGCTTAAGAAAACCACCAGGTGGTTCCTCAAACAGTTAAACTGGCTCTGGCCAGTTTGGCTCAGCGACTGGAGCGTCAGCCCGTGGACCAGAGTCCTGGGTTTGGTTCCCGCTAAGGGCATGTACCTCGGTTGCAGTTTGTCCCCGGCCCGGGGTCGTGAGGGAGGCAGCCACGTGATGTGTCTCTCTCACATGGATGTTTCTCTCTCTCTCTTTCTCTTCTTCCTTCTCTCCCTCCTGCTCTATCTGAAGATAAATGCAAAAATGTCCTCGGGTAAGGATAAAAAAAAAAAAAATTAAACTGAATTATCATATGACTCAGCAATTCCACACCCAAGAGAATGAAAACATACATCCACACAAACCCTGTAAACCAACTGTCACCGCAGCATTATTTGTTAAAGCTAAAAGGTGGACATGACCCAAGTATCCATCAGTGGATGAAAGCATAAACAAAATGTAGAATAAACATACAATGGAATATTATTCCACCACTAAAAGGAACAAAGCACAGGCCCAGCCAGGCTGCTGTGGCTCAGTTGGTTGGGCGTTGACGATGCACTGAAAGGTTGCCTGTTCGATTCCTGGTCAGGGCACATGCCTGGGTTTCAGGCTCAATCCCCAGTAGGGGGCGTGCAGGAGGCAGCCGATCAATGTTCCACTCTCACATTGATGTTTTTCTCCTTCTCCCTTCCTCTCTCTAAAAATCAGTAAAAATTATTTTTTTTAAAAGGAACAAAGCAATGATCCCTACTACGTGAATGAACCTCAAAAACATGATGTTAAATGAAAGAGGCCAGACACAACAGGTCACATATTATCATTCCGTTTATATGAAATATACGGAATAAGCAAATCCAAAGAAACAGAGGCATACAGGTGGCTGCCAGGTGATGAAAGTCTTTTGGAACTTGATATAGGTGATGGTTGATTTAGGTGAGTGTACTAAGTGTCGTTGAATTACACACTTGAATGTTAGGTAAATTTTAGCTTATAAAAAAGCCACCAGAAATGTTGGCAGGGCAGTGCCGAGCCCACTGCTCCCCCTTGCCAGGCAGGGCTGGGTTTGGTACCCAGGTTGTACGACACCTTCAATACAGCCAGGGTCCATCAGTGAAAAAGAACATGAAAACCACTGTATGATGGGCCACACGTTGTCAGATGTTGCCCTTGGCACTCTCTGCACTGTGACCCCCACACATACACAACTACATAACCACAGGTTTCAAAACTCTATGCGCTGTAACAATGCGTGGTGTTGATTTTGCCCATTTGGGAAACTGGGTACAAGATCACATGAGGAACTGCAGGGCTAAGGTCTCTAAAAGGTACTTAAATGTGTGGTTTGCTGAGACAATGGAATGTTGTTCAGCACTAAAAAGAAGTGAGGAGAAGACTTAAACGTATGACTTAAGTGAAAGAAGCCAGGCTGAGAAGGCTACAAACCCTGATTGCGACCGGATGACATTCTGGATGAGGCACAACTGTGGAGACAGTAAACAGATCAGTGGTTGCCAGGGGTTTGGGGGAGGGAGGGAGGATAAATAGGTGGAGCACAGAGGACTTTTAGGGCAGCAAAACAACTCTGTTCGATTCCATAATGATGGACATGGCATTATACGTTTGTCCAAACCCACTGCAGACACACCAGAGTGAGCTGTAATGCAAATTACTGACTTGGGGCGATGATGGATCAGTGGTACAGAATGTGCCACTCTGGAGGGGACGTTGATAATGGGGGAGCCTGGGCATGTGTGGGGTATATGGGAACTCTGTTCTTTCTTCTTAATTTTGCCGTAAACCTAAAACTGCTCCAAAAAGTTTACTTTTAGGGGGAAAAGTTACTTAAACGTGTGAAAATTTTCTTAATACTACAGAAAACAGTCACAAAACAGTTAAGTAAATGCACTAGACTGTATACTTGGCCATGAAGTGTTTTTTGTTTTTTTTTTAATCCATCTGAGCCTCAGAATCATGTTTCTTTAAAATTCTTGGACTAAAACTCCCTTCTCTTTCATCGCCCTTACTGGGTCTCTCTCGGTTCACTCATGCCCTATGTAAAACAGGCGACTCATTGTGAACATCTGAGTCATAAATGCAGGAGATAACTTTAATAGGCTTCAAAATGCAAATCAGAATTTTGTACGTAAAAGTCCAAGGTCTCCGCTTACACCTGAGATCTTTGAGCCCAGAAAGTCAGAGGAGTTTTAACATCCCAAACACATGAGGCCGTCACTGGGGAGAAAACGGAGGCCAAACTGTGTGCGTATATGAAGCCACATTTCTAGTTCAGTGCCTGTTAGAAGGGTTCTCAATAGCCACTGAGAAGCCAGCTGTCCCAGAAAAAACATTTTCACGGGCAGTGCTGTGGTCAGCAAGGGATCGGCCATGTGCTTCAAGTTGGCTTAGCTACATGCAATTACTGAGAAGGTTTTGTTAACAAGACATAAACCAGTATGTACAACGTTACCTCATCTAGACGGACTAACAGTGTATGAAGAAGTACAACCATTTGAGGTTTAGGAATTGGTGAAATCCTTCTTTGCGGTCCAAACAGATATAAAGTATTTTCATTAATTGAATGTGATTCAGTGTTTGCAAAAAACTTCCTCCCAAATCCCCAATAGTGGTAGAACAAAAGCCTTTAATTTGTACAAATATGGGTAAGCCTGTACTGTGAACAATAAAATGGGAAGTCCAATAAATGCTCAGGTGAGCCCTGGTTCAAGGGAGGGTCTCCAGGCCTGCCATTATTTTAAAAGTCCCACAGTATATTTTATGGTCCCTGAAACAGAGCTCTTGTTTGACAACTTTGCATATGTGATTAATAACAGCTTGGGAACATTTACATACCACCATCGGAACAAAACTGCTAAATATGCATGGCCTTCCATTTTGTCCAGTGAAAGAAACACGTATGAACAAAACTGAGTGAGGAGCAATTTTTCAAGACCATATGATCGGAGTTTAAATGACAATGTAAGCCACGCCAAGATGACATTATTTTCCTGCTCTTTCCAAAACGAAGCTTTGTCACCAGGTAGGAAAGGGGAGGATGACATTCATGTTCCTGGCAATTCACAATGCTCTCCTTTGAGCATCTCACAACCACCCTGATCAATTAACAAAGCATGTTTTGTTCAGAGAATGAATAGGGACAGCTTTCTTCTGTGCATTTTATTAAAACTTGAAAGCTATGGCTGGCTGCCATCGATGACGCCTATTGAGTTCCAATAACCTAATGTTCAAATCTGACTCCCTAGCCATCCACCCAGCTCAACATCAGTCATCCTGACATTGCAGGACATTCAGTAAGTCTGAAGTTTTGATCAGGAAGGATTTTCTACTATTATGGAGCAAATAAGGGTTCTTTGTAACAACGGCTAGAAACACCAGACCTTTCTTCACACTGTAAGAATTGGTAAATAGATCACCAAATGAACAAAAGACTTTATTTTTTAAAAGCAGATAAACACCAAAGTACGATGTCGTCTCTCCATATTCATTGTAAAAATAATTACTGAAACTTTCAGAACATCAAATGAATAAGCTGAATCAATGGCTACAACTCTAATGTTCAGCCAATATACAGATTTTCGTTCAAGGTCTAAGCTTGATTTCTACATAATATTATTCACATGCATTCCTTGTGCCTATTTATTATCAAAATAGGGACTCCTGGAAGTCAAGTCTGGCTTTCTCTTGATTTCAAAGATGACACAGCAGCGGCCCGAGGACGCTGGCTTGCTGCTGGAGTCCTAGAAATCATGTCTCCCAATGTTACACAACAAATTATATTTCCGAAAAATAAAATCAGACTTTAGATTCCTTTCGACAGTTCAGGTCTCCAAGCGTTTCAGCACCGTGGTACCTGGACGCGCTCACACGTGCTTCTGTCTCTCCAAACGCACCACCAGGAACCCAGAAGGGCCCGCTTTCGAAGTTCCATTACAGAGGTTTTCAGAAGCACACTAAACCCAAGCAAAGGCAGTGGGCGCATTCATCCGTTACTTTTTCAATTAAAGAAAAAAATATATACGCATGCCCTGGCAAATGGGAAAATGATACCAATTATACGGTTATGGAAAATGGTTCTATAAATCCCTTCTTTCAAAATTAGGTTGAAAGGTGTTTAAGATCAAAAAAGGTCATAAAAACTGTTAATACAAATCACTTCTCCACAAGAAAAAGCCCTTCGTGAAAATGGCTGAGGACCTGCAGAAAGAACGGGGGGGAAGGCAGATCGACGGGAGACCCCGCTCCACATTTCCAGCAAGCATTTATGACCCCATGGGTCTGGGTCTGGGAGCTGGGAAGAGTCCCTGCCTAACTAAGAAATAAAGTGAATTTTTGTGCTAGTGAAAAGCCTGCAATTACAGAATCTGAGAGCCAAGGCCTTAAGGCAAGATTTCTGTCATCAGACATGAGAACAGATGGACACGACGGCAGCACTAACGACTGGCTTAGTCGTATTCAGGCCAGAACAGTCTCGAGAATAAGGCAACCTGTGGCTTCTCAGCTGGAGCCCACCACCGGAAAGGCCCACTGAGGCAAGGAAAGAAGCTGGCAAGGCAAATCTCCAGAAGATATTCAGACAGGGCAGCGATCACAGTTAGATGGAATGGCTGGGTCGCAGGCAGGCGGGACCCGTGGACCCTGTGACCCGCACTCAAGGTGAATGTCTTTGCAAGTCCTGTGCACGACTCCAAGCAGCAGTTTCTGGGGTTTGGATGTGTGTTACTCTTGCGATATTTTCCCCCCAAAAGAAGACACAAAGGTGGAATCCCTGGAGGGATGAGACCACTCGGGTGGAACCTCCACCGGGGGTGGAGCTGGCGAGAGTCGGAAAGGACTTCCTGGCACACGTGGCTCCCTCCAGGTCTGGTCGAGTCCTACAAACGCTTGTAGGTGCCCAGGAGAGCTTTGCAATTGGGACAGTAATGGTCCACGTCCTGCAGGGCGTCCACACAGAAGGGGATGAAGCAGCAGCCCGCTATGCATCTGGAAGAACAAAACAGCCACAGGCACAGCATGTTAGCGACTGGAGTAGTTTGCATGGTGGCCGCCAAAAAGATGCATCAGGTGTCCTAATCACCGCCCACCCCCACCCCCGGAACCTGTGAATTGGAGCAAGGGTCTTTGCAGGTAGAATTAAAGATCACAAGATGGGGTCATGCTGGATTATCCAGGTGGGCTCCCTGAACCCAGTGACTGGTCTCTTTGTAAGAAGAGAGGACACACAGGAGGGCAGAGGCCCCGTGAAGACAGAGGCAATGACACGGCCCAGGAACACCTGAACTACCAGAAGCTGGGGGAGCAGAAAGGATTCTCCCTCAGAGCCTCCAGAGGGAGGATGGCACTTTGATTTTGGACTTTGAGCCTCCAGAACTGTGAGAGAATAAATTCCTGTTGTTCTTAACCAACAGCTTTGTGGTCATTTGTTATGGCAACTCTAGGAAACTGATACGCCAACCAGTGCCAAGGCTGCTCCCACAGATGGACTGTACCGAGCGTCCTTTCAAATCCTCGGTTCTCTGGGCACCTTTCAGAGTCTTAGACTGAGGCCGGAGGACTTCTTTGTAAAGGGTCACTGCAGAGTAAAGCAGTCACAGGTAATCCATCTACCTGTTCAGTAGAACTTACAACGGGCTGGGTTTGGCCCTTGGGCCGTACTTTGCTGACCTGTGTCTCAGACTGATCACCTTTCCATATGGAGAGGCTGCTGCTTACAGCAACAACCACATGAAGTTCCCCAAAATAATGTCTCTTAACCTACGTAATCAGCAAACACAGACGGGACCTTCGTGAGGCCTGTGGCATCAGAAGAAACAGCCAGCTGTGCGAGAGGCAAGGGCTGCTGAAAAGAAACGCGGACCCCACCTCTCCGCAGAAGGAAACAGCCCGGTGGTTTCGCGTGACCCCCACGGCCAGGAATAGGGTGACTGCCTTCATCTGTTGGGGGTGGGGGTTAAATTGTGTTTCTTCACATTTCTGCCAGAACAAAACCTATTGTCTCTTTCAGTAAAATACCCTTGGTGCAGACGTGAATATTTACACAGTCTCCTTGTGGAGGCAACGGGAAAAATACTTGGGCTCATAAAAGGGTAAGGAGTTTTGAAGAGATGACTATCGAGTATTTTAATGTACAGACTGTTTAAAGCTTTCTCGGAGTCAGGCAAACATGATTACTTAGGTCACAAAATTGTAGAAGAAAAAGAAGTCCCTAGGGCATCACCCTACACAGACGCAAGCAGCTGCTATGCTGGTCCCTACACGCAGGGAGTGTCTGAGCCGACGAGCGGGAGAAATGGTGGGACAGCGGCCTCCAGGCGTTGATGTGCTCAAGAGCAGAGTTCTCAACACGGGACGATTTCTGTTCCTATGATGGGAGCAGGCGCTGCTGGCGCAGAGTGGGTAGAGGCCAGGGATGCTGCTCCACATCCTACACTCACCGGACGGCAGCCCACAAGATAGAGTATGTGCTACAGTTGAGAAATCCTGCGAGAGAGGAATGTGGGAGAGCCCGGGGGTCCAAGTGCACCCCAGACTTACCCGAGCAGGCACAGGCTCCCACAGGAGAGCCAGGTGAGGGCACCGGCATTATAGGACAGCTGGGTCACAATCATCTTGTTGCAGGAAGGGCAACACATCTGGATTGGACGGTCGAAAAAGGACACTGGCTGCTGCACGTAGACCGTCTGCACAGCAACTGATGGAGGAGAGAGGACAGAGCTTGATCAGTGAATGAGGAAAACGCTGGTTAGATGACAACAAGGTAGAGGCAGGGTCTTGACAGTTATTTGCACACCCATGTTCACAGCAGCACTAGTCACAAGAGCTGAATGTCCATTGATGGATCAACGGATAAGCAAAATGTGGTCCATCCAGACAATGGAATACTATTCGGCCTCGAAAAGGAATGCAGTTCTGATCCAGGCAATGGTGTGGGTGAACCCTGAGGACGTTATGCTGGGTGAAATGAGCCAGACACCAAAGGAAAATACTGTGTGATTGTCTGGGAGGCACCTAGAGTCGTCCGATTCAGAGGCAGAAAATAGATGGTGGTTGTCAGGGGGTGGGGGGAATTGTTTAATGGAGACAGAGTTTCAGTTTTGCAAGATGAAAAAGTTCTGAGAAAGGGTGCCAGGTTGGTCACATGGCAATGTGAATGTACTTAATGCCACTGAACTTACACTTGGAAATGCTTAAGAGGATATATTTTATGTTGTATATACTTCACCACAATTTAAAAACAGGTGGGGCGGGCCTGGGGCTGCAGAAATCTGGGGCAACCACCATCAAGAAACCCCATCAGCCCGGCCGGTTGGCTCAGTGGTTGAGCATCGACCCATGCACCACAAGGTCGCTGGTTCGATTCCTGGTCAGGGCACATGCCCAGGTTGTGGGCCTGATCCCCAGTGGGGGCATGCAGGAGGCGGCCAATCGATGTTCTCTCTCATCAATGTTTCTATCTCCCTCTCCCTCTCTCTGAAAAAAAAATCAATAAAGAAAAAAAATTTAAGAAAAAGAAGCCCCATCAGGGGCTGGAACTCCTTTGCCGGCGTGGATTAGAGTTGGGACTCCACAACTAGAACAGTTGCAGTTTTATTTTGCTTTTTTATGGCCTTTTCCCCCTGAAATGATTTGTAGTTGTGTGTGTAGCACTTAGCCCTGATACATATGCTGCAATAAAAACCAAATCGAACATAAAAAAGAGGGGGGCTGACAAAAAAGGGGAAAGAGGCAACAGTGGCAGATTTCCAGAATTATCATGTCAAGGGCTCTCTCAGGACTGTTCCTACAGGAGGGACGTGGCTCCGCTGGGCCAGGCTTTCAAACTCGCTGTCCCTGGAGTCGGGTGGGGAGCTCGCCGGGAACAGACTCCCAGGCACCACCCTGCAGTCCAACGCGGCAGATCGCGGCAGGGTCCCCAAGCTGTGCTTTAAGTTCCCTGCGTGACTCTATGAAGGTGGTCTGCAGGTGGTCATTTCAGAGACCCCCTTTTCTTTACCCGTGGATGAGTGAGGCCGGAGGCCAGGGGGGCGGGGATGGGGAAAGACTACTATTGAGTACGGGATCCCTTTCTAGGGTGATGGGAAAGTCCTGGAATTAGTTCTGGTGGTTGCGCAACTCTGGGAACAGACTAGAACCACTGAACTGTACACCTGAAAAGACTGAACTTTATGGTCTGGGAATTACATTTCAATGAAGCTGTTATTTAATAAATGGATGTAAAAGAGTTGTTGTTAGGATTAAATAAGATAATGCTGGTAGCCCTGGCCAGTGTGGTTTAGTGGTTAGAGCATCGGCCAGCACCCCCAAAGGGTCATGGGTACAATTCCCAGTCAAAGGCACCTACCTGGGTTGCAGGTTCGATCCCTGGCCCCAGTAGGGGCGTTGGAAACAACCAATAGAAGTTGCTCTCTCTCTCTCTCACCTCCCTTCCTCCCTCCCTCTCTCTGAAAAATCAATGGAAAAAATATCCTTAGGTGAGGATTAAAAGATAAATAAATAAGATAAGATAATGCTGGTAAAGAAAGAACCTCACACATGCCTGGGACAGACTGGCCCCTCGGCAAACCAATTCCCCCCTTTCACAAAAACAGGCTCCAATGGCCGGCGAACAGGCTGGAGTTCACTGAGCAGGGACACTGGTCCAGTTCTTCACAAGCCGGGGAACCGTGCAGATACATGCAATGAGCATAGGAAATCATGCTAACGAGAGAAAACTATGTGGCAAACATGTACAGACATTCACCATCATCAGAAGAGAATCTAGATTCATGTCAATCCCAAAGCCCTTAAGAGTTTTACACGTTCTTCTGGTATTTGGCAAAGTTGTCGAAGCTCATATTTCTGTCAAATTAACTTCCTTTGGTTCTTTTTTTAGGCTGTTGGAATGCCGGTGCTGTAATCTGTGTGAGAGGAAATGAATGACTGCCCAAAACTCCTGGACAGGCCTACAAAGATGCTCCTCCCAGGAAAGAACATTGAAGCATACTTCAGCACCTGTGTGCCAATTTTATTAAGATGGGGGGGGGGGGGGGGCCGCAAGAATGACTTGTTTATTGAGCAGAGTGATTTTAGTCAAAAGTTATCCTCTCCCTAAAATATATGAACAAACAAAATGGCAATGAATACATATCTATCAACAATGGAATCTACAAACAAAATGAACAGGCAGAACAGAAACATTCTCATAGATACAGAAAACATTTTGTTGGTTGCCAGATGGGAGGGGGGGGAATGGGTGAAAAAGGTGAAGGGATTAAGAAGTACAAATTCATTGCTAGACTGACAAACCTCAAAGGGAAAGGGGGTGGGGGGTGGGAAGAAATAAATCAAAGAACTTACATGCATAACCAATGGACACAGACAATAGTGTGGGAAAAGGCGGGAGGGGGGAGGAGGGGGTCAATGGGGGAAAAATGTGGAACATCTGTAATACATTCTACATTCAACAATAAAGATTTAAAAAAAAAGTTATCCTCTCCCTTCTGAAGGGGGTCAAAGTTACTTGAGCATTTGTATCAAATGACTACTCATAAACTACATTTCTTTTTTTTTTTAATCCTCACCCGAGGACATGTTTCCATTTTTTGTTCAGATAGAGTGGGAGGGAGAGAGAGAGAGAGAGAGAAACATCGACATGAAAGGGACATATCAAGTGGTTGCCACCTGCACAACCCAACCAGGGCTGGGGACAAACTGCAACTGAGGTACATGCCCTCAGCGGGAACCGAACCCGGGTTATCTCTGGACCGCAGGGCGACGCTCTAACTGCTGAGCCAAACCGGCCAGGGCTACATTTCATTTTAAGAACTCACTGGTGTAGGTACCTGATAAGCCCTAACTTACAGATGGGAAAACTGAGGCACAAGGGGGTTAGGTGAAGCCAGACAGACTCACGGGAACTACTCTCTGACCTGGCACAATCCTCCTGAGCTGCTTGTGATACTGAATCACTTGGTACCTGGGTGGCAGGAAGGACCCAAGAGCAAGGCCATGAAGAAGTTGCTGGAGGAGTGACGAAGATATGTGAGAGGGACTTGACCTGCTGCTGTGGCTTTAAAGACAGAGGCACCCTGGCCCATTTGCTCCGTGGTTAGAGCGTCGGCCTGTGGACCAGAGAGTCCTGGGTCCGGTTCCCACTAAGGACATGTACCTCGGTTACAATTTGGCCCCGGTTGGGGTTTTGTGCGTGGCAGCCACTCAATGTCTCTCTCTCTCTCTCTCCCTCCTGCTCTATCTGAAGATAAATGCCAAAATGTCCTTGGTGAGGATAAAATAAATAAATAAAGACAGAGGAGAGGGGGCCATGAGCCAAGAAGCTGGAAAAGGCCAGGAAATGGATTCTTCCCTAGAGCTGCAAGAAAGGAAGACCTTGCTGTTGACCTAGTGAGACCTGTCAGACTTCTAACCTAGTGCATGGGATAACAAAAGAAGAAAGAATAAGAGGAAGACAGGAAGAAAAGAAAGCAAAAAGGAAGAAGGTATAGGAATGCCACATCTGTGGATGTTTTGAAGTTTCCAAACTGTGATCAACAGGCCACCTTACTGCTTGTTCCCAACTCAAGCATTTAATAGCAAAACCCGATAAAGTCTGGGAAGCTGGAGACCACCTACCGTCACCTTAGACTCCTTTTCCTTCATCTCTAGAAGGATGGACACTTGGGGTGAAATCCAGTCTCCATTTTGGTCCTTCAAGGACCGCTATCAAAACAAATGTGTCAAGAAACACTGGCTTCCAGGAGAAAGGGATTTAAAACCGGAACAGTATGTAGCCATAGGAACCAGCGTTAGCTAATTCCGGCAGAAAGAGGAGTTATTACTAGGAAATGCAGATGGGCTTATGTGA
Organism: Molossus molossus; assembly: GCF_014108415.1. Lineage (NCBI taxonomy): Eukaryota > Metazoa > Chordata > Mammalia > Chiroptera > Molossidae > Molossus > Molossus molossus. Next base: position 111,327,978 of record NW_023425366.1, on the reverse strand, counting down.
AAAGATGATAAACCCCTCCCTCCCTCATTATAAGATATATGAAATTTAAAACTGTACTAAGATAGGATCTTTTGCAAAATTTCAGAAGTTGGACAGAATACTCTGTTGGCAAAGGCTTTGTAGAAATAGGCACTTTCAGACGCTGCTGAGAGGGGTGTAAAACAATCAACCTCTATGGAGGGCAAATTGGCACCAAAATTATAAATGCACTGATCCTTTGACCCAGCAATCCCATTTCTGGGAATTTCTTCTACAGGCATCTACATACTTACAAAACAACATACGCAGTGCTGTTTACAAGCAAAAAACTGGGAACAAGCCACATAAACATGAACAGATACTGGTTAAAATAAACTGTGGTACATCCACTCAGTGGGAAGCTACGCCACTGTAAAAGAGAAGGAGAAAGCGGTCTGGGTACTCATACGGATATTCTGTTACATGAGAAAAAAACAAGGTGCAAAATAAATGAGCGTGCACACATAGCGCGTACACAGCCTGCTACCATTTCTGCAAGAAAGGAAGAGGTAAGAATAACTATTTGTATTATGTCTGCAAAAAGAAATGCCAGAAGGGTACATAAACTTTAAGAGCCGTTGGCCTAAAAGTTGTAAGGGGAAGTGGGGTGCAATGGGAAGGGAGTAAAATTGCTTACACACCTGACTGTACTGCTTTGAATTCAGGACAATGTGAATGAACTGAGAACATTAAATAAAAAGATGCTGTCATTTCCTAGAGGGCCTGGATAACCAGGCTTGGAGGCACTCACTGGAAACTTTAGACCAAATCACTCTGCCAGTTCGTTGAATAAGCCGCGCACAGTCATTCTGAGACGGCAGCAGTGGTGGCCAAAGTGACAGCCAGTTTCCAGAGGCCTAGAGGCCATGGTTCCAGCGGCAGCTGCCTGTGTCCAGCATTCAGTGTCGGGAATTTGAGTAGAACACGCCACGTGTCTGAGTCCACACTGGTGTCTTCGCTGTGCTACACAAATGAACGCCGGTGTGCCAAGTCCTGATCGCCCCAGCATTTAGTATTACAGGTGACAACGGGGCTGGAGCCCAAGCTTGCTGTCTGTAGCAGCAAACAGCCTCAGCCGTTTACCCCACTGTGCGCTACACTGGGTACACCCGTTTACATGTGCTTTCTTTTGAAGACGTTTGGAAAGAAGCGGATTAGAGAACAAGCTTTAAAAGAAAGCCTCCCTGCCCTGGCCAGTTTGGCTCAGCGGTTAGAGCGTCGGCCTGCGGTCCCGAGAGACCCGGGTTCGGTTCCCGCTAAGGGCATGTACCTCGGTTGCAGTTTGTCCCCGGCCCTGGTCGGTCGTGCAGGTGGCAGCCACTCGATGTGTCCCTTTCACGTCGATGTTTCTCTCTCTCTCCTCTCTCCCCCTCCCACTCTACCTGAACAAAAAAATGGAAAAATGTCCTCAGGTGAGGATAAAATAAAAGAAAGCCTCCCTGACCCCACATTCTGACAGGTGTGGAGTGACATTTCATTGTGGTTTAAATTTGCATTTCTCTGATGATTAGAGGTTTTGAGCATCTTTTCATGTCTGTTGGCCATCTGTATGTCCTTTTTGGAGAAATGTCTATTCAGGTCATCTGCTCATTTCTTAATTGGATTGTTTGTCTTTCTGGTGTTAAGGCGTATGAGTTCTTTATATATTTTGGATATTAAACCCTTATCAGATTTTTTTTTTTTAAGTTGCTGGGCCCTGGCCAGTTTGGCTCAGCGGTTAGAACATCAGCCTACGGTCCAGAGGGACCTGGGTTCGGTTCCCGTTAAGGGCATGTACCTCGGTTGCAGTTTGTCCCGGCCCTGACTGGGTCATGCAGGTGGCAGCCACTCAAGGTGTCCCTTTCACGTCGATGTTTTTTCTCTCTCTCTCTTCTTCTCTCTCCCTCCCACTCTATCTGAACAAAAAAGTGGAAAAATGTTCTCGGGTGAGGATAAAAAATAAAAATAAAAAGTTGTTGGAAGGCAAGGAGCAACCTTTGCAGATGGTACGCTGGAGGGCTGGGGCAGGTTTCAGCTCACCATTCCTCACTCGTGGCTGCTTCTGCTCCCTCTCCTACTCCAGCCCTGAACTTGGGGTTTCTATCAACCCTCAGCAAGAAGGGTGGGGCCCTGAAAAGCAAACAGTCATTGCCAAATTTTCCTGGCATCATTGGCTGTGCCTCTGTAAAAGTGCCAAAGGATCGCTTTACGGCGGACTTGCGAAAGCTCATAAACTGAACTTTATTAGGGAAAAGCCGTGAGCCTCACCGATGCAGAACCTGAAAGACTACATGTACCGTTTCATACACATGAAAATTGGACTGACTGGCACTTCGCTCAGCCTCAGAGGCACTTGGGTTGCTCTCCTGATTGTCACGGAGCCCCCAAGGCCAGGACGGTAAGGGGAGCCAGGGAGGCCGCAGGCTGCACATACTTGCATTGGCGTTGGGGACGGGCACTGGCTGGGTGTAGTACGCAGGAGGGTTCATGCCCTTCCCATCAGGGCCATGCACAAGCCCCGTGGTTGGCCCAGGCACAGGTGCAGGAGGTGTGGGGAAGTAACTGTTAGTGGCCACCGTCTCTTCATAGGATGGGGGTGCAGTGGGCACCGAAGGCCCAGCAGCCGCCTGGTACAATCCTGGAGCAGACATTTCACCTAAAGCAAAACCAGAAGATAGCAGATGAGCAATTCAATTGACATCTCTCTCTCTTCTCCACCCTCATTCATTTTCCACCTGACCAAAAGGAAATGACTCATGTCCAGCCTTGCCCAAAAGCCAGAAAGGGAGTCCATGTCCCTTCGAGACCCAAGAATTATCACCTTAAGAAGGATTCCCTAAATAAAGATAAAAGGTAAATAATGACAACCGAAAATCACCCAAACCTAGAAAATCCCAAGGGCAAAGATCCACCGAACTTGAGCTGCAGTTTCTTCACACTTCAAACCACCAACCACAACAACCCATCTTTCACATCTAGTGTTTTTTCTTCTTTTCTAACTGCTGTGGTTTTTTACGAATCAAGTTTCAGGTGCCAGAAAAGACAAAGGCATTAACACCAACCGCAGGCGACTGGGAACAGAGTGCTGCACAAAGGCCGACGCCAAGAAGGCAGCGCTGCCCTGCACGTCGGGCCGGAAATGGGCACAGAGAATCACGAGGCCAGGGGTTAGAGTGGTGACTCTGGGAGGCGGAGAAGAGTCTGGAAGGAGTGGGAGGAAGGCCTACTTTTGGGGATGGGGGCTGGTCTCGTTCTCTTTCATCTGGGGGCTGGTTCCATGGGTACATTAACTTTGCAAAAAGTGAGGTGTACCATTATGTGCACTTTTCTGTATGTATGTTACAGTTTTTAAAAAGTAAACACACACCCCAGTTCCCATTTTGAAAAATGCGTATCAGGGCAGCCAGGCGCCGATTTCCTTTTGTGAGGGCGAAGAAAGGGTTTTTTCTCGCAGAGTCCATGCCCGCCTAGAATTACACGGCCTGTGCCCGGGGTGTGTTCCTGTCCGAAGGCCCGTGCTCACAGCCCCAAGGCAGCGGCAGAGCGGGACACAGCGCCGTCCTTTGTGTGGCTGTTTCCAACCGGACAGGGCCAGGGCTGCTATTAGATGCACTCAGACCTGTCTCAGGAGACATGGGGATCTGAGCTCCCGGGGCAGCAAGCCTCAGTCCGGGGCTGCAGCGGGCCCGCGGCCCCTTCCCACACATTCTGCTTCATCTTCTAGGACCCGTGGGAGGCAGAGGTAGTGATTAGTTCTGCTACAGAGAGAAGGGGAGAAGACTTTAAGTTCTGCCATTAAGCCGAACGCGAAAAGAGACTTCTCTGGGGAGGGGAAGAGAGGACATGTATTTCCACGTGGACAGAGGGGCATGGGAAAGTGAGCGTATGCAAAACCAAGGCGATACCTAAAGCTAGATAGGTTGGGGCTGGGTTTTAGAAAGTTTTGAAAGTCCTTTCGGGGTGTTTGGACTTTACAAGACTGCTGTCCAGTGGAACTTTTTGGAAGGATGAATTGTTCTCCATTTGGGCTGTCTAATATGGTCACCACCAGCCTCACAAGCTGTTGAACACCTGAAATGTGGCTAGTGTGACTGAGGAACTCAATTTTTTTTTTAATCCTCACCCGAGGATATTTTTCCATTTATCTTCAGATAGAATGAGGGAGAGGGAGAGAGAAACAAGGATGTGAGAGGGACACATCAATTGGCTGCCTCCCACACAACCCTGACTAGGGCCAGGGACCGAACCATAACCGAGGTACATGCCCTTGACCAGAATAAAAAACGAGATTCTTTGGTCTTTGGGCCGATGTGCTAACCACTGAGCCAAACCAGCCAGGGGTAGGAACTCAATATTTTAATTATATTTAAGTTTAAGCAATTTAAGTTTAAAACAAAATATGGAATTCATTTATTGGAAAACTTTTGTGTATGTCTGGGACACCCCGGGTACGTGAATCTACATTTGCAACAGCAAATTTAATAGACTCTGAATCCAGATCAAATGTTTTTGACAAAATTTTAGCATCCAATTCGGGATGTGTCGATGTAAAATGCACCCTGGATTTAAAAAACTTTCAAAAACGTGACTGTGGAATGTCTCACTCATAATTTTTTACTACTGACTATATGTTGAAATGACACTCTTTAGATATATGGAGCTAAGTAAAACATGTTAAAATTCATTTCACTCATTTCTTTTTTTTTCCCTAAGTGTGTTTTTATTTATTATTATTATTTTTAGAGAAAGAGGAAGGGGGAGAGAGATAGAATAAACGATGTGAGAAACATAGATCGGCTGCTCCCCACAGCCCCCCCCCCCCCCCCCCCGGAGATCAAACCCAAAACCCGGGCACATGCCCTGACCGGGAATCAAACTGGGACCTCTCAGTTCATGAGACAATGCTCAATCCATTGAGCCACCCTGGCTGGGCTTCACCTACTTCTTTTAAACTTTTTAAAATGTGGCTACGAAATTTAAAATTACCTACGTGGCCCATTTCCTGGTTCTACAGAATACCAACGCTATGAAGCAACGGGAGCCATGGAAGGTTATAGAGAAGAGGAAGGTCCAACCCTAGAAAGGGTAGATGACACAGAAAGTCTATAGGAGAAGCAAGAAGAAAACCGCAGAAGGCCCCTCTCTATATGTGGGACAGAAAGGCGGACACCTAAGTGTACAGGTGAGGGTTAGGCAGGAGGGCAGATCACAGGACATCTTTGTGAAAACAGGCTCAGGGGTTGAACATGAGAACACTGTGAAAAGTAGTTAAGGAATGTCATCAGGTTCCTCTGACACACAGATACAGAAATGCAGAAGGACAAAGAAGGATCACAAAAACCAGCCCCAGGACACTTCCCTATCAGGCTCACCCCCTAAGTCTGCTGATTCTCAGGCTGGCCCCAGGAACATCCCCATCTGCTTCTTGCAGGGAGGGACTGGGCTCGAGGGGTCTTCAGCTGGGGGAACAGGCCAGGGTGCTCTGCAGTAATTTAAGTCCACATTCAACATCAAGGACTGGCTGTCCCTTCCTGTCTCAGGAAAGGCAAACCCTAGCTGCGTACACAATTTATTATGAAAACTGAGTCATATTAAAAAAAAAAAAAAAAAAAACCACGAGAGCAGAAAACGCCATGCACACAGCAAGCCTAAAATAGCCCTGTTTGCTGTGGTTGCAATCGAAGTGCTTGGGAGGGAAACATAAGGTCTGGGATACCCTAAATTGTGCAAATAGTTTGGGTCAAACTGTTGGAAACCAATGACTCAACTCAGAAGCGGAATTCCTCTACTTCAAAACCACAGCTCTCCCTCCAACAGTAAAGAAGTGTGGCCAGAACCCGTGAGAGAGAACATACGAGTGTCGGGGATGGGACTCTTATGTCTCTGAAATGTAAAGAACCCCTGGTTCTGGCAACTAAGGCCTAGGATCTCCGTTTATTGACCAGGCATCATCTTTCTTGCTGTCACATCCTATTTCCTGGAATTTCAGGACACTGTCTCTTGGGAACACTGCTTTTGATCAAACAGCCACATAAACATACTTATAATTTTGAAAAGAACAAGCATGACAAACTAGAAGAGTAACAAATAAAAATAAAGAAAAGAAAAAAGCAACAACCCATAGCCAGCTGGTCTGAAAGCTTTCTAAGTAATCCCACAGCATTCCTTCCCAAGGCCCCAGGCCAGGAAATGCCACTTCACTCAGTCCATGTCTACCCCCTCCCCATTTCTTTTTATTTGGCTTCCCCCAGGGGCAGGAGGCCCACCTAGCCACCGCCTACTCACCCTCCAGAAAGGATTTGCAAAACCGGCCTCCTCTCCCTCCTCTTACCTCCTAAGAGCAGCAGTCTCTCGCCCAGACACGCAGACACGCAGACTCAGATGCACACACAAGCCCACACTCCACTGTCACCAGAGAACCCTTTGTCACTCCCGTCAGCCGCCTATGCGCTGAGGTGCTAGCACAATTGTATCTATGATACTCGTGTCCCTTCCTCTGGGACAAACTGGAAACCTAGGAAGCATCTCTGAGTTGAACAAAACGCACAGCCAGTTTTACACGTAAATGCAGAGCCTTGAGAATCCTGGGCCTTGGGGCATCTCTGCAGAGCCCTGGTTGCCATGGTTACAGGGGGCTTTGTGGGAGGGTGGGTAAAGGAACAAACAAGGGGTCTCCTTCCTTACCCCCCACCCCCCCACCCCCCGTTGTTTAACTTTGTTATTAAGCCCCTGAGAGTGGCTTTTCTTGATTGTCCATTTAAGAGAACACCCTGAGGCCAGTCTCCACTCACCTTCCACCCAAGCCCATAGAAATCAAGGAAACACTAAGGATCGGGCATTTCTGTTTTCAGCGTCTACTTCCCAATTCCGGGGGGCATTCCAAACCCTTATTTTCAATATGGGAAATGTGACTGGCTGGCCTGGCGGTCCCACAGGGCCCTGCACGCAGAAGGCCCTTGCTGGGTGGAAACCCCACAGCCGCCATCTGGACATTCTGGACACCGTGAAGGGGGCCTGCGCCTGCTGCCGCTCAGGGTCCAGTGCTGTCCCCGAATGCGACTGCTGGGTCCAGGGAAGGAAAGGGATCCTTTTCCAACCCACGCATTCCTGATGCCAGAAGAACTGGGCTTGGCCTGTGAAACGGGTCCGTGACCAGCTGCCTAATCATGGCCCCCACTTTCTCATCTGTAAATGTGCCACTTGGAATTTTGGGGTCCCTCAAGGAAAATGTCCCTTGATCCAAGTCTCAACGATCTGCTTAGTGAAGCACTGTCTTCAATGGGCAGCGAGGGTACACGGATATGTACTCCGGGGCCTAGAGTAGGTCCCTCGTGAAACCCGGTAGAGAACAGGACTTCTCAATCTTGTTTTCATTATGGCTGCCTCCCCCACTACTCTCCCACCCCCACCAAGGAGAGAAATAAAATTATATTTAAATTTAATTAATTTAAATATAATTTAATTCCTGCCTAACAAGAGACATGAAATACTAAGAAATAAGATTTCGTTGGGTAGGGTTGAGCTGTGGAGGGCCACACCATTGTAACGCCTATGCTATTTTTTCACCTCTGTCCACCCCCCAAAGAACCGATTTTCACTCCCTTGGGTCCCCACTGAGAATCCACTGTGTGGGTCCAGTGAGTTTTCCAAATCACCAACATTTATTCACCTGGTATTTCTAAAACGCATCTCCGCCCTGGCCGGTTTGGCTCAGCGGTTGGAGCATCGGCCTGCGGTCCAGAGAGACCCGGGTTCGGTTCCCGCTAAGGGCACGTACCTCGGTTGCAGTTTGTCCCCGGCCCTGGTTGGTCGTGCGGGTGGCAGCCACTCGATGTGTCCCTTTCACGTCGATGTTTCTCTCTCTCTCTCTCCCTCCCACTCTATCTGAACAAAAAATGGAAAAAATGTCCTCGGGTGAGGATAAAAAAATAAAATAAAACGCATCTCCTCTTTTCTTGCTGTCATCAATGCAATCGTCCACACGCATTTTAACCTTTTACTGACCGAATCCTAACGTCCCTTATATCTGTATGTTCTTTTGCAGGCATGCCCAGTCTCTCACACCTTAATCTCATGAGCCACAGCTGAGGGCGGTGGGCAGGACAGGGTGACCAGCTCAGGGGACACTCCCTTCTGCTGCACCCAGTCCTGTCACTAGTCACTTGCCTGTGTCTTAAATCTTCTGGGTCCCCACCCCTGAAAGAAATGGAAGAATACTAAGAGGTACCAGATAATGAGGCTGTTAAAACCTAACTGGCATCTTTGAGTCCCGAAATTCTGGCCTGAGCAAAATCTACTCTCCACTCCCACCCCAGGTTCACAACTGCATTGACATGTATCGGGCCTTACTTTATTGTAATGAGCCCTGGAATTCTACCCGGGCCATTCCATGTCGTTCTCAAACCACCGGGTCGGGAATCATTGTTACCATCATCACAACTTACAACAAAAAACTGCGGCCCAGAGAGGTTACTAAGCTGCCTGTCGAGAGTCACACCGATGGAGAGGCAGGGCTGGGGTTTGAACTCATGCCCATTAGACTCCAGAGCTCTTTAGCCCTCACCAAAACACCTCCCAGGTTCCGCGATCCAGACACAACTGGCAGCCTCATTTTGCACACACCTTGCCCCAAACAAAACAAACAGAAAATACATTCTCAGTGGAAACAACACATCTGAACACCTCAAGTGGTGTGACCTCTCTCTTTGCCTCCCTAACGGGGTAAAAAGACACAGACTTTCACACCACACAACCAAGATAAAAGAAAACCCGCCTGCCTGCCTGCCTGCCTGCCTGCCTGTAATGGATTCTGAGTAATTTTGTCACTGGGGACTCTGTAATGCAAACCAATCTGCTTCTTGAATAAGGGTGGGGCCAGGGTCTTACTGATCAACCAAAGGCAGATGTCCAGGAAGCGCTTCCTTCTCGTTTTTTGGGGACAGTCAATGAAGGGAGGAATCTCAGAATTTCTGAGATGCAGGTTTTGTCCAAAAACAGCAAGTGGCTGTGTGCTGGGCCACCTCGGCCACATGCTGTAACACCAGAAAAAGGCAAAGGCCTCCAACCAGCTGAGTCTCAGAGCAGCCGAACCCCAGCCTCCCTAATAGTGCGCTGTTGAAAGAGAAGGGGGAGCCCTGGGAATCCTAGGAAGAGCCACGCCTCCGGCCCTGAGCTGATACTGATGGACTGATCCCGAAACCCCAGGACGTGGGGATAAACTCCACGAGGGATCTCACTTTCAGCAACGGGTCTGCTTCTCAAACATTTGGCTTGAACTGCTTTGGAATTCCCTGAAATGCACCAGGGCTGCGGTTTCAGGTGCTCACCAAGAGCCTGTGAGTGGTCTCACTGGTCCTGTGCCTGCACCTGCTTCAGTGGACGTTCTGGGAGCCAAGAATGGCGGCAGTCTGCCCGGAATCCTAAATTCTCAGGGGGGAATCTCACTTCTGGGAAAACTAGAGATGGCCGGCCAAGCAGTCTCATCACTGATAACTCAGCTCCGTGACACCAGAACCAGCCTTGAAAACACAATGCCAAATGAGAGAAGCCAGACACAAAAGGCCACATCTTGTAGGTTTCTGTCTATGTGAAATGTCCAGAGTAGCCCTGGCCGGTTTGGCTCAGCAGTTGGAGCATCAGACTGCACACCAGAGAGTCCCGGGTTCGGTTCCCGCTAGGGGCACGTACCAAAAAAAAAAAATGTCCAGAGTAGGTAAATCCAGAGGAAAACAAATTAGTGGCAGCCAGAGGCTGGGTTGGGAGGAAATGAGAAGTGACTGCTAATGGGCACGGTTTATTTTGGGGAGATGAAAATGTTCTGAAACAGACAGAGGCCATGGCTGCACAACCCTGTGAATGCACTAAATGCCACTGAATTGTTCACTTTATGTTTTTTGTGGGATTTTTTAGCGAGCAAGGAAGGGAGAAAGAGATAGAAACATCGATATGATAGAGATAAATTGATCGGCTGCCTCCTGCACACCCCCAACTGGGGATTGGGCCCACCACCCGGGCATGTGCCCTGACCAGGAATTGAACCGGGACCTCTCAGTCCATGGGACTTCCCAATCCACTGGGCCACACCAGCCAGGCACTGAATTGCACACTTTAAAATGGTGTACTTTATGTGAACTTTACCTCAATAAAAAGAAAAAAGGCATTGCTGGACACCTCTGGTCTCCATGTCACAAGCCAAAGCCTGCAATCCGAGCATCCGAATTCACAACTAGTCTTGATTCAGCCCATCCAGTGACTCCTGTCTACCTAAAATCAAAACCACTGGGGTCTTTCTGACACCCCCCCAACGTGCCCCACCAGGGTGATCAAGGACACACTGGACCCCTACTACTTTCCACCCTTCTCTCACTTCACCTCCCACCATATTGCAAATGCAGATTTCTTTTTTTATCCTCACCCGAGGACATTTTTGCATTTATTTTCAGATAGAGGGGGAGGGAGGGAGGGAGGAAGAGAGAGAGAGAAACATCGACGTGAGAGACACATCGACTGGTTGCCACCCACATGACCCCAACCAGGGCCAGGGACAAACCGCAATCAAGATAAGTGCCCTTAGCGGGAACCAAACTCAGGACTCTCTAGTCCGCAGGCCGAAGCTCTAACCACTGAGAAAACTGGCCAGGGCTCTAATGCAGATTTTTTCTGCATCTGCGGCCTTGCTTAGATATCTCCAATATGCCAGGCGCACTCTTTCCTCGGTCCTCCTTTTCCTTCCTCCTTTCCCAAGGTGTCTACAAATTCCTCTCACCTATCATATCCCAGCACGTATGTCACTCCCTCCAAGAAACCATCTCTGGCCTTCCCAGGGCAGAATCCCTCCCCAAACCTCTCTACACAGTGCAGAAATCGAGGGTGCTAGGTCTGGAGCCAGACTGCCTGTGGTCACATACAGGCTCCCCCATGCCCCACAGTATGATATTGGTGCCTCAGTTTTCCCATCTGTACAATGGAAACAATAGTAGTTTCTTAAGGTCTTGGGAGGGTGGAATAGGTCCTATGAAAAGCACCCAGAACAATGAGGGACACATAAGCACTCGGTATGTGTTAGCTCTGTTGTCACAGAGCCCTTTTTGTTACTTGTTTGTCTCCACGACCAGTCTGTGGGCCCTAGAAGAGCAAGGATTGAAAAATTTATTAAAACCTGCATCTCTAGCACCTGGAACAAGGCTCCAAACATCATGGGTACTTCCAAGGGTGACCCACCATTCCAGTTTGCCCTGGAGTTTCCCCAGATATAGGACTTTCGGTGCAAAGTTGGGAGGGTCCTGGGAAAATCAGGAGAAGTTGGTCACCCTGATGCTTCAACAAATGTTTGTAGAAAATACCCTGGTGTGCCCTGGCCAGTTTGGCTCAGCAGTTAAAGCGTCAGCCTGCGGTCCTGAGAGATCCGGGTTCGGTTCCCGCTAAGGGCGCGAGCTTTGGTTGCAGTTTGTCCCCGGCCCTGGTTGGTCGTGCGGGTGGCAGCCACTCGATGTGTCTCTTCACGTCGATGTTTCTCTCTCTCTCTCCCTTCCTCTCTCCCCCTCCCACTCTATCTGTACAAAAAATGGAAAAATGTCCTCGGGTGAGGATAAAAAAAAAAAAAAGAAAATACCCTGGTGTAAAAAGGACACCAAGAGCCATCTTGGATGGCATCAGATCTGGAAGCTGACGTAAACCAGAGGGTCTTATCCTCACAGCCTCAACTTAGAATCTGAGAAAAAAAGTGTTTAAAGGAAGATAACCATGGGACCACAGGCCTCACAATCATGGATGGTCTCAGTCCAGCTCAAGGCAACATGAGGATGTAACCAAAGCGTCACCAAATATTCTCCAGAATTGGAATCACTTAGTTGGGTCTGGAACCCTTCATTTCCTGCAGGATTCCTGGGGGGAGCGGTGCTTCTCAACAGGGCACCCTGGGATGCGCAGCAGGGGGTCGAGTTAAGACGTGGGGGGAAAGAACTCGAAAGGGGAAGTGTGGAGGCGTACGAACACCAACAAGATAAAATCAGAAAGAAATAAACCACAGTTTCCAAACCTCAAGATCAGTTCATTTTTACTCCTCGATGCGAATTTATGACATCACTATCATCCCCACACACTCCTGGTTCTCACTGGGGTTACGGAAGTGGCACTTCCTGTGACGGCATCATCCAATCAAGATCTGGACTTCTGATCACCCCAAACTTAGAAATACCGGTCACTCGGTGTTCATTCCCTGGTCCTGGGCATGGCTCTAAAGCCACTTGTCCAACATGGATGCTGTGTCCATTCTCTGGAAATGACCATCTCTTTTTTTATTCATGACTGTCAAGAAAATTTGGAGGCTCCAAGTCACTTGTACCCTGAGATGCCATATCTGGTAAGGATTGAGGGGACACTAGTGGCAGATGAGGGACTTATGGAATCTTAGGTCATTTTCCCTCCCACCCCCATCCCTTTCTGGGGAAATGACCAACAGGAAGGCAGGGCCCAAAAGCAGAAGAGGAAGAGTACAGAGAGGCAATGCCCAACACCGAGAGCTCTTCTTGGACAAGTGTTTAGGATACAAAGGGCTTCACAGCAAACCCCAACCAGAAAACGCCCTGGTGGGGAAACCAAGGCCACGGCCGCGGAGCTCAGAGATGTCACAGGAGGGACACTGCTGCCTGGTACCATTTTCAGAAACACCTGTGCATGTTCCCGTCATTCACAAGGGCGGGTGGGTACCACCCATCTCTCAAGGGTCAGCAGGAATGCCATGGACCTTGCCCTGGCCTACTAAATGCCCACCAGTCACTCTGGGGAAAGAGAGGACATGAAAAATGTGAGAAGACGGGGTATGGAAAGGGGAATGAAAAATGCTGAAAGAAAACAATATTAAGACACAGGAATTTTAAGGCAGGTCAAGAATGTTTAAGGGCAGAAACTGGCACCAAGCTCCTGCGGTTCAAAATTCCAACTCTGCCACTTCTAGGCTGGTTGAACTTCGGTAGCTTCATTTCTGTGTATCTCAGTCTCCTCATCTGGAAAATGGGCTGATAGAAGTATCTACACTGCAGAGGGCTGCTGTACTAGTGAAGCTAGTCTAGTGGATGTAGTCAGAACGACGGGCACGTGGGTTACTATAAACACATCAGTCCTAATTATTTAGAGGGAAGTTGAGTAAAGCCCAGGGAGGGGTCACTTGCCCAGTGACACAGAGGTTTCACTGCTAGAAGGCAGGAAGACCCACGCACAGACCCCTTCACACTGCGTGCATCCCATTCTCTGCCATGGTTCAAATCTCTTTCCTATAAAAATGAAAAAGCTCCTGGCCGGTGTGGCTCAGTGGTTGAGCGTCAACCCATGTACCAATAGGTCACCGGTTCGATTCCCGATCAGGGCATATGCCCAGGACGTGGGCCCGATCCCCAGTGGGGGGCATGCAGGATGTGGTCAATCGATGTTCTCTCTCATCAATGTTTCTATCTCTCTCTCCCTCTCCCTTCCTCTCTCTCTAAAATCAATAAAGGGCCCTGGCCAGTTTGGCTCAGCGGTTGGAGCGTTGGTCTGCGGTACAGAGAGACCCGGGTTCGGTTCCCGCTAAGGGCACGTACCTCGGTTGTAGTTTGTCCCCGGCCCTGGTTGGTCGTGCGGATGGCAGCCACTCGATGTGTCCCTTCACATTGATGTTTCTCTCTCTCTCTCTTCCTCTCTCTCCCTCCCGCTCTATCTGAACAAAAAATGGAAAAAATGTCCTCGGGTGAGGATTAAAAAAAAAAGAAAGAAAAAAGAAAATCAATAAAGGAAAAATAATGATAATAAAAAAAAAAATGAAAAAGTAAAATGCCCCTTTTTTCCCTCAGCCAGCCTCAGCTCCTGGGGCTCCCTGCCTCTCTCCCACATCCACAGAATCACCACCTACCACCAGCCTCCTTCCTCCCTCAGCCTCAACCACTCCAAGTGCACTCCGTTTCCTGTCTTCCTCTCCCAAAGCTGCCAGGCCAGGCACCTCCTCTGGAAGGACTTTTTCATCTGGTCTGGCCCTGAACCTCTGTCTCCTTTGGGGGCTGCTCCTTCCCCATCAGCCCCTCTACAGCAGGCCCCCAGGGACTTGGGTCTGCACACAGTTCCTAGTGCCCCCTCAATCCTCAACCCCACATCCATCAAGCTGACCATGACCCATCCCTGGACAATGTTTTCACAAACAAAAAGATGCTCATCTCTCTCCAAAGCAAGTTAAAACAGCACAGAGACCAGATGGTCAGACTTGGACATCACATACCTGGAGACAGGATGGGGTGAAAAGGGCACTTCAGCTCTGTGGTCTTCCTCCCCCAAACCTCTGACCCCAGGCTCATCATGAGAAAACATCAGACAAACCCCAAACTGGATAACTTTTTTCAGGCGACCAGGCCAGTACTTCTCAAAACTGCCAAGGTCAAGGAAACCAGAGGAGGAGGAAGAGGAAGACACATGACAACTTCATACACTGTGGGATCCGGGAACAGAATCCAGTGGAAAAAAACCAGTGACCTTCAAATAAAGTCTAGTGTTGGGTTGACAGTAAGGTGTCGATGTCGGTTCCTTAGGACAAACACATCCAGCGATCTAAGTTGTTAACAATGGGAGAAGCTGGATGGGAGTACATGGACTTCTGTACTAACTCTGCAACTTTTCTGACAATCTAAAACTATTCTAAAATAAAAGATTAGTGTTCTTAAAAAAGCTCACAACTGATACCATTAGGTCTGCCATTTTCACCCTGGCAAAGAGCAAAACCTTTGTTTGCACATGGAGCCGGCCTTGTGTGGATGTCACACAGGACGGGTGGAGAGGTGCACAGAGGCCCACGCAATGGAAGCATCTACCAAAACTGAACATGCACGAGTCCTCTGACCCAGCAATTCCCCCTCTAGGAATCTGTTTTGAGATAACCCCAAGCATGGGCAAAGCGACAAACCGATGAGCACACGGGGGTATTCACTGTGTTGTTGCTAGAAACCACCTAACTGTCCATCAGCAGGGAGCCAGGTAGATGAGTCATGGTCCATCCACCCAAGGCAATAGTATCCAACCAGCAAAACAGAATGAGGAAGTTTTATGTGAAGAAATGCAATAACCCCCAAGATGAATCAGTGCATGAAAAAAGCCTGAACAGCAGTTATAGCAAACCACCATTGTGTACAAGAAGGATATACATATTTCCTTATATAATATGAAGAAAAAGCTCCAAACGGATGCACAAGAAACTGGAAACAGTGGCTGCCTGAGCAGGGAAAGTGACCTGGGGATGCAGTGGAACACGCACTTTCCCCATGCAATCCCTGTTGAGCTTTTGTATATTGAACCACAGCAGTACTACATAATCAAAATTAAATTAAGAAAAAATTAAATTAAACGCATGTATTAGTTATAACTCAATTTATAATTTATTGATTATAATTTAATATATTTATAATTGTATTATATTTATAATGAAAATAAATTCAATCTTTTTTTAATGGGAAAAAAAGCCTCCTTTGCAAACTCTATCTGCCTTCCCCAAGCCGGCCTCTTAGGTCGTCCCGCCTCTGGGTGAAATGACATCATCACAGCCCTTTGTCCCATTAACTGTGTCTCTGTGTCCTTGCCCAGCACCTGTCCCTCAGCCCCTCCCTGAGTGTTTGCACAGTGATTAAAGCTTCCAAACACTTCTATTTGGTGAGAAGATGTGTACTTTACCATTCTTGCTGTATAATTCCCAAACTGGTACTAACCACATCCTATTTACCAAAATAAAGTTCTTCTCTTTGCATTTGGTGCTATTACCCATTTTTCATGTGAGAGGTTCTGAAGGCCGATGGTAGTCTAGAGATTGGGGAGACATGGATCCTCCCTCAATGGCCCTAAGGAACCCATCTGGAGAGGTAAAGTTAATCAACATAGGGCAGACACAAAGGGGAAACTGAGTCCAGATTCTAAGGCAAGTAGAGGGTCTGGAGGACAGTGTGGCCGAGCATGCAAAAGCAGGCACACCTGTGTCCTACTGGGAGGCCAGAGAGTAGGGTCGGGTTATGAGAGAATCCACACCACTAAGAGTCTGGTCTGGACAAGGTGGGCACCAGGCTGGACCTGCTGGAGAGGGACCTCACACAAGGGTTATTTCATTAACCAGTAGCCCAAAATGAACTTCAAAACCCCTCAAAAGTATTCAATTCCTGTCAAGGAGAGTCCAGATTCTAAAAATAAGCCTCAAAACCTAGAATAGTAGGAGAAACCAACCACAGCAGAAACCACCCAGCAACTCCCCCATCAGCATAAACACACATCAAAGGCCCCACAGCCCACAGCCAAGGGGGTCCTCCCACCCCTCCCCGCCGATTATGTGTAAACACAATGAAAATGCCAGTTTCATAACTTCTGGTATTGCTTCATTCTGACTGACAGCTTCCTTCAACATCCCTCTTCAGAAAGTATCTTACCCATGTTCTAAAATCGATCCCATAGTTCTTTCTGATTTCTCAAAATGTGCAAATAGAAATAAATAAGAAAATGCTTGTGTCGGTTATGATATCCCAGGCTGTCCATAGTCCAACCTGGGCCGACGGCACACCCCCAGCCCACCCTACCATCTGCCAATTCAAAGCTTCCAACAACTGGAAAACCAGAACCCGGAAAGTAAGGGCTGTAGGTAAAGGAAGAGTTACTAGTTTCCTCGGTGCCTCCTATGAGAAAGGTAAACAACCTGGGCATCTGGCATAATGACAACATCTGCACTACTTGGGAGTCTTGTATGTTGGCTCTATTCCCGATGACTGTGGGTACTTTAATTGTCATGTCTTTGAAAACTAGGGAAAACAACAGTCTCGCCTGTAGCAAGACTTGGGAATACGGTGAGACGGGGTGGGGGGTGGGGGGGTAATCATTAACCTCTGCGCTCTTTTCAAGCCTGTCCCACTTCCCCTGAGCTAGCCCACACCATCCAGCCCCCATGACATATGCCTTCCTCAGCATCCTAATTACTTCCTGTTTGCAAGTTACATTTTGTTGCTCAAATGGACCACATTACACCCCTCCAGGGCAAGCAAGGGCTCTGTTCAGTTTCTCTGGATTCCCCACAGGGCTTTGGGAAAGTGATACACAGCCCTTGTAGAACTAGGATTTTCCTGTGCATATATGACCTCTATACCCCACAGACAACGGGCATGTTTATAGCGCCAGCTCCTTTGAAGTGTGTCTTTTTTAAATGAAGAAAAGAAATCTTCCTTCCAGAAGAATGCCAAGTAGGGGGTGGAGCTTAATCTCTTCCCTCCCACTCCTGGGTGTGAGCTGGATTTAATATCTTGTTTTTTTGTTGTTGCTGTTTTTATTTTTATCCTTACCCGAGGACATTTTTCCACTTTTGTTCAGATAGCGTGGGGGGGGGGGGACATTGATGCTAAAGGGACACAGTGAGTGGCTACCTCCCGCACGACCCCAACCAGGGCCGAGAACAAATCGCAACCAAGATATGTGCCCTTGACCAGAATCAAACCCACAACTCATTGGTCCGAGAGCCCATGCTCTTAATTGCTGAGCCAAACCGATCAGGGCTTAGTATCTTGTTTTTAAATAATAAATGAAAAAAGCCCTGGCCGGTTTGGCTCAGTGATTAGAACATCTGCCACCGGATGGAAGGGTCGAGGGTTCAGTCCCTGTCCTCAGTGGGGGTCATGTGGGTGTCTCTCCCTCCCTTCCACTCTCTCTAAAAATCAATAGAAAAATATCCTAGGGTGAGGATTAATAATAATAATGATTACAATGATAATAATAATAAAAGAAAAAGAGTAACTCTACAGTCCAGAAAGGAGAAATCTGGCAAACCCCACCTTCATTTAGCCATGTCATGTGCCTATCATGTACCCCTGATGTGATCTGATGTTCTTCCACAAACCCGTAGGCCTGTATAAGCATGATAAAAACAACTCACAAATCCAATTTGAGGACAATTCTACAACATCCCTGCCTGGTACTCCTCAACAGTCACGAAAAAGAAGAAAAGGTTGAGAAGCTGTGACAGACCAGAGAACACTGGGGGCCGGGGGACTGGATGCACTGTGGCACCGGGACGGGATCCCGGACAGGAAAACTGGTGAACTCCAAATAAGGTCTGGAGTTCAGTTAACAGCGAGGCACCAATTGTCAGTTTCTGAGTTTGACAACTGTACCATGGTGATGATGTAAGGTGTTGACAACAGGGAACGGGGTGAGGAGATGTGGAAACCCCTGTATTAACTAACTTTCCTGCAAATCTATAAACTGTAAGGTTAACTGGGATAGGAGGCCTCACCCAGTCATTCAAGTTCAATTTTTTTTTTAATCCTCACCTGAGGATACTTTTTTCCCATTTATCTTCAGATAGTGAGACGAGAGAGAGAGAGAGAGAGAGAGAGAGAGAGAGAGAGAGAGAAACATCAACTGATTGCCTCCCACACGACCCCAACCAGGGCCGAGGACCAAAGCGCAACCAAGGTTCGTGCCCCTGACTGAAATCGAACCTGAGACTCCTTGGTCCGCGGGCCAACACTCTAACCACTGAGTCAAACCGGCCAGGTCTCAAGTTAAATTTAAACAAAAACAACAACAACAAGAAAAGATTATATATATATAATCTTTGTTTAAATATTTTTAAGTGTATTTTGGTTAGATGCAAAACATTAAATAGAGGCAGAGTTACTAATCTTTCTAACTGGGGAGGCTTAAAAAAAAAGAAGAAAGAGCCCTGGCCGGTTTGGCTCAGCGGTTGGAGTGTCAGCCTGAGGAACAGAGAGTCCCAGGTTCAGTTCCTGCTGGGGGCAGGTACCAAAAAAAAAAAAGAAAATATCTCCAAATTTAAGCAAATGATCAAGCCTTAAGATTTAAGAAATCTCTAAATCTCCTCCCAGCTGAATGCAAACTGATACTCCACAGGTCTACACCCCTCCCTGAAGACTTCAAAACTCTCACAAAATGGTCTTAACCACATGGAGGTAATAAACTCTTCTAAAAATACATCTTCATGATGTGAACAGAACTGGTTTCTAGACTTAGGCATCAGACCAACACACAAAGGGGGAAGGCCTTTAGAGAAAAGATAAAGCAATGTTTTCACCACCAACTTAATCCTGTAAAATCAGTTCTTTCAGGAAGAGAAAAGGAAGATTATTTCATTCCACTCACCGCTTCCACCCTCCAGCCCCAGAAAAGAAACCAGGGAAACATCCCGGAATATGTGCATAACAGAAATGACCTCAGGAGATCCCAGGAAAAAAGGGATTCCTTCAGCAAAGAAGGGCACACATACAAATTGTCAGGTCTCCAAAGAAAATAGTCTAGTTTGTACACAAGGTGGAGGACCAGCTGGAAAAGGCCAAAAATATCTGGTCTTTTACAGTCTCTGGAAAAAAATGTTCTTTATAATCATGTGAGCATAAGTGAAACCTGATTACAAAAGCCCTAAGGAACTCTCTCATTTGTACATGTATTGAATCGAATATTGCTCAGAATTCTTAAAGGGTCATTGGCTAGCCACCTTTAAAATACAAAGACTCTGCAATGCCTTTTGTTGTAGTGGAGTTTAATCTTCATATGGCTCCAGAAAATGTCCAACATAAATGGCGCCTCTTGCCCTGGCCGGTTTGGCTCAGCGGTTGGAGCGTCCGCCTGCGGTTCGGAGAGACCTGGGTTTGGTTCCCGCTAAGGGCACGTGCCTCAGTTGCAGTTTGTCCCCGGCCCTGGTTGGTCGTGCGGGTGGCAGCCACTCGGTGTGTCCCTTTCATGTCGATGTTTCCCTCTCTCTTTCTTCCTCTCTCTCCCTCCCACTCTGTCTGTACAAAGGATGGAAAGGTGTCCTCGGGTGAGGATAAAAAAAAAAAAAAAAAATGGCGCCTCTTATATTCTAAGTTAATAAGAAGAATTGCCCGGCCGGTGTGGGATGACCCATGCACTAAGAGGTCGCAGGTTTGATTCCTGGTCAGGGAACGTGCCCAGGTTGTGGGCCTGATCCCCAGTGGGGGGCATGCAGGAGGCGGCCAATTGATGTTCTCTCTCATTGATGTTTCTCTCTCTCTCTCTACCTCTCTCTCTCTCCCTTTCCCTTCTTCTTTCTCTAAAATCAATTTTTAAAATTTATTTATTTTATTTACTTATTTTTTTTTATCCTCAACCAAGGATATTTTTCTACTTATCTTCAGATAGAGTGAGAGGGAGAGAAAGGGAGAAAGAGAGACACATTGAGTGGCTGCCTCCTGCACAACCCCGACCAGGGCCAGGGACAAACCACAAGCGAGGTACATGCCCTTGGCCAGAATCGAACCCACTGAGTCAAACCGGCCTGGGCAAGAAAAAATATTTTTAAAAAATAAGGAGGAAGAACTTAGACAAAAGAGGAAATTGGGATCTCCAGTCATCTTCAGGAAAGGAAGTAAGAAACTGCACCATGGCTGTTAGGCTATCTGACCCCCCCACCCCAAATTCAAATTCAGTACACTTTCGACAAAATATACATGAGCTCACAGTGAAATGTTTCAGAGAAATGCTTTCAAATTCCACCTTCTGAATTGGGTCTGTTTCTGCAGAACGATGTATTCCACAAGCCACAGATAAAGTTACCACAATCTGAAAGCCAGGTTCAAACAGAGCGCAAGTACAAATTACAGTGAATTGTGGAATGGAAAATGCTTCGATTGGGGAGTTGGGCTGCTCCCCCAGAACCAAAGAGGCCAATTTCTCTCTGGATTCCTGGTGAAACCACATCCCAGTTTCCACATGAATGATGGTTTTTGATGAAATGGTGCAATGAGAACATTAATGGGACTGCATCAAGAGACAAAACTGTGTACCCTGATTGCAACTTCATTAAAAGAACCGGCATCATGACAAAAGACCAAGCCGCCAAATTAAAAAATAGCACACTAGGCTAGCTATTCCATTCACATGGTGAGGCTATGCCTCATTTTCTTCTTTATCTTCCACACTTTCGGTAATATTGTTATTTTTTACATAACTTTTAAAAATATCAATGCAGCCCTGGGCCGGTTTGGCTCAGCAGTAGAGCATTGGCCCACGGACCAATGAGTCTCGGGTTCAATTTCCGCTAAGGGCACGTACCTGGGTTGTGGTTTGTCCCAGGCCCTGGTTCGGGTCCTGCGGGAGGCAACCAGTCAATGTCTCTCTCTCACGTCGATGTTTCTCTCTCCTTCCACTCTATCTGAACCAAAATGGAAAAAATATCCTTGGGTGAGGATTAAAATAAAATAAAAGATAAAAAATACGAATGTGTTATCTATGAATAACCTGGACTCAGGTTCAGGCAAGTCAATGCTAAGCTCTTAAATTTACCCCAGGAACACTGTCAATTTTAAAGCTACACGAGCTAAGTAGCTTAAATTCTCCATCACTTATATTCTCTGAAGTTAACACCAATAAGAAAGTCAGAAAGAAAAAAGTGCCTCAGGCTTTCAGGATCCTAGTGAATTAATGTTCCATCTACTAGGAGGTGAGCAGGAAATCACTAGACACCCTCGATTTTGTCCCTACCTTAAACCCTATTACACACAGTTCTTCTACTGAAATAAGTTAAGTTGAAGGGACTTCATTAGCTACGGAAGTGTTATCACAGCTGCCAGAGTGCTAACGCAGATTCAAACAACAGGACAAAATTTTGATTCAGGAAAGTACCACTTTAAGCTCAAATAACAACTTTACGGTAACACCTATCAAGTACAGAACAGACCACGAGGAGTCAAACGAGCACTAAAAACATCACAAACTTGTCCATACTAAAGAGAGACAGTTAAGGAGGTCTATGTGCCTGATGAGATGGATCACCTCGCCCACACGGCTACCCTCATGGCAGCAAAAATAAAACAGGACAAGTCCCAGTACCAAGACTCTAACTTCCTCATGTGGATCTCCATTTTTTTCCACCACCACTATAGCTGTGGGGACATTCAACTGGGGAAAATGTTAAGTCCCTGACAGGCACCAGCCTATTCTCAGAATGGCATCCTACACACCTCTGTCAGTGGGGATGGTCAATGGCCGGCATGCATGCACTGTTTATGTCCTTGAAGTTTAACATGGGTTGGAAATGCCTTCTGGCTCCTTCCCTCTCAGTGATCCCCTTTTTACTGTCCTCAACCCTGGGCTTGTCTGTGCCTCCTTTGAAGCTTTGCTGAGATGCTTCTGCAAATGTGAAATGCTGCCCACCATGTCCACATGTCCCTCTGCCAAATGTGCTCAGGCCTCAGCTTTGCTACTAAACTTTTCTTGGTTAACCTGGCCCCAGTCTCAGAGCAACCTCCCTTCCATTCCTCCCAACACCCTTCCAGGCATTACTGAGCATTGGCTTTCACCTGTGTGTCCACTTTCCACTCACAGCGTAAACCCCTCAGGACCAGGAGCCATTTCTTCTGTGTCCTTTCCAGGGTAAGGGTATCACTTGATTTCCCCACAGCCAGCCCATAAAAGAGACTGAAGGAACAAAGCAAAATTGACTCACCAAAGAAAGCAGATTATTTCAACCTAGTATTTTAGAAACAACAAACCGATTCGCAGTGTAAGATCAATCACCAAGTCACTTAATCCATGGAAACATTACAACAAGGATACTTTTTCAAGTGTGAATAAAAGCATCTATTATTAATGCCTTAAGTAACAGGAAAGAGGGAAGGTGAGCCTCTCCAATAGTAGATCTACAATGTGTGTGTGTGTTTCTTTGCTATTAGAGAGAGAGAGAGAGAGAGAGAGTGGAAGAGAGAGGTGGAAGAGAGAGATGGAAACATCAATGAGAGAGAACATCAATTGCCGCCTCCTGCATGCCCCCCACTAGGGATCAGGCCCCACAACCTGGGCATGTGCCCTGACCAGGAATCAAACTGGTGACCTCTTGGTGCATGGGTCAATGCTCAACCACTGAGCCTCACCGGCTGGGCTACAATAAGTGTTTCTTAGAGTCTAGTGCACATTAGATCCCAAAGCAAGGGCTGGCTGAGAGGAAAGCCAAGTGCTGCATGAGTGTTATTCTACGCCAGGCTCTGGATTCTGATCCAACTATGATAAAACCAAACATGGTAGTAGAATTCCAGATACAAGCTCTTTACAGGCATCTAGGTTAGTCCTATTTTAAAAGGGCCACCATGAGAAGGCTGGGATGGGGTAGGAAAGTAAGTGAGGCACACATTAATGTAAACCATGGTTTTCCTTAAAACAGCCCCAGGAGAACTGCAGAACTTTCCCTCCAGACAGCCCCTGAACCAGCCCCAAAGTAGAGGGGAGAGATTTATCCCACGATGGGAGAGTCTAACCTGATGAGTTAGACAGGAAGTCCCTGTGGCTTCCAGAAACTGGATTTCCCAATCACCAAAGCACAGTCCAAGGGTGGATGACATAAGCCCCACTATCCCAAAGCAAAAAGTGAAAACTAGTGAAGGTCCAACTTGCCTGATCCCTGAAATGATGGCCCTTCCAGGATTCACCATTTCCCCAACACCTCCCCTTCCCTCCGGGAGCTCCTGGCATAAAATCCAACCCACTGCCCAGATGTACACTGACCTGGCAAGCTGAGGGGAGGGCACCTGCCTAGCTTGGAGGGAGGGGCAATGGCCACCTCTACCACAGGTTCCCCTGCCTGTGCCACCAGCATTCACCCCGAAGGGGGATGGGCATGCTCCTGCCATCACAGGGTGCCAACCTTACTGGGGGGAGGGGGAGCTGGCCGGACCAAGGCTCCCTTAGCGTTGTGTCCCGGATTTTTACCTCCCGGTGCTTCCCCAGGCCCTCGGGTGTCTACATAGGCACCCACCGAGGGCGGTCGTGGATCCCCGGGAAAGGGGCAAAAGCGCAGATGCCCTGGCCCCTAGAAGCCGAATTTCTGGGACCTGCGTCCGGAAATTCACTGGATTTTGTTGTTGGTTTGGTTTGGTTTCTGAATACCCGGGTGATGACTCTGGAAATCTCGTCTTTAAGATCGCAGCCACCAGAGCCAGGCGCGACTTTCTTGGAAAGACTCGGACCCGACGGAGCGCGCTTCAGGTCGGGGCCGGGCGACCTCGCCGCTCGCGACCCACGGACCGGCCCCACGGGCGCGGAGGAGTGGAACCCAGCCTGTCCCACGGCCGAAACTAGCGCTGGGAGGCCGGGCAAAGGCCCGCGCCGGCTCCGCGAGAAAGTTCTCGGCCGGACCCGTGAGCCCTCCGCCCGGTGCCTCCCACCCCGGGACCCGCCGGGGTCCTCGGCCGCCACAGCTGGCGCGATGCCCCGGGTCTCCCGGCCTCAGCTGCTCCCGAGCCCCGGGCAGGTGCTAAGCGCCGCAGGGACCCCGGCTTCCGGCCCCGGGCAGCCCTCGACCCCCACCCCGCCGCCGCGCCCCCAAAAGCGCCCGGCTGCCGCCGCACCGCACTCACCGCCGCTCGCGCCGCCAGTCGAGCCGGGAGGTCTGAGCCGGCAGCGCAGGCGGGGGACGGGCGGGACGCGAGGGGGCGGGGGCTGCGCCCGCGGGGCGGGGCGTGCGGCCGGGCTTCCGGCTTCTCCCCGCCTCCACGCGCTGCCGGGACCTGCGCCTGGGCACTCGCGGGACCACCACCTCCGGCCATCGCCCGTGGGCCTGAGCTCCGGGAGAGACCCCCTACCCCCCGGACTCTGCCCTTTCCCTCCACCTCTCAGGCTTCCACTGTCCAGATTACACCTCTGACCTAGTCACTGTAACCCCCAGTTTCATCCCACGCCCCTTTAGCTGACCTCAGAGCCTCCCAGTCGCTCCATCCTAGTGTCTCCCCTTTGGGATTCTGCCCCTGCACCTCCATCCTCCCTCCTCGTGCCTTGAACACCCCTGATCCTCCTGATTTTGGCTCCCTCTCTTCTCCCCACTCCCCTAAATCCCTCATTACTGGCATTCCTTCTTCTCCCCCACCCTCAAACACTCAGACCACCAACCTGGAGTCCCAGATCCCACGCAGAGGGATCCCTCGCTCCCTGCCCTTCTGAGGGTGGCCCTTATCTCCGCATAACTCAAATGGAAAGGGAGCAGAGAATAAGAGGGAACTAATCATTGTGGGAGCACTAGCCATAGTTATAAGAAATGTTGAACCTCTTTGCTCTGTTCATTGTGATTGCTTTGTTCTGATTAAAGAAAGCCCATTCTGACCTGGCTGGGAGCTGAATGGAGTCTTGGAGGCCTGCGCTGGAGAGTCCACATTTGCCAGCTCCCATTACTTCCTCATGCCTGTAATCTGTAACTGTTTTATCCATTGTTATTCCTGTTGCCTGTTTCCCCAACCACTGTACCCATTAATATTCCCTTTGTCTACTTCCCCAAACATTTTACCCATTGATAGTCCCATTTGCTTACTTCCCCATGTAATACCCAATAGAAGTGACCAGCTATCAAGGGAGTGGAGAACAAATTTGTTCAGGATGACCTGTCTACTCTCCCATACCGCCAGCAATATTGGAATAAACACTCATATACAATTCAACCTTGTCTCTGCTTAATTGGCTCAAGTAGTGACATGCAGCCTGGACCCTTTGTTGTCTGGTTTCAAAATCTGTACATTCAAGCACATCCAGACAGCCCAACGTACCCCGTGTGCTTTTGGGCAAGTCAGTTTCTCGGTTTCCTGTCTGTAAAATGGGCATAACAATACTTGTCTCATAAGATCTACTGAGAATCAACTGAGATAATGCAGGCAAAGGATTTAGCACAGATTGTGTTAAATAAAACGTATCTGCTATTTTACTACTTTGTATGTTTTAGGATGGTCTCTGGCCCCTTGATAGTGTCTCACTGCATTGCTCAACGCTCTGGAAACCAGTAACTTCTTTTTCAACATCCACTCAACCCTCTGTCCCTAAATGGGTGCTGCCTGACTATCTGATAAGAACCCATCTGTCTGCTCACTAATGTCAGCAGCCCTGACTCAGTAGGATTCCCTGGTGAGTCATTATAGGGCATTAATGAGCTTATGCTCTGCTTTGAGAGTATAGTCCTGGAGATGGGCAAAACCCTAATGTGGCTGTCTACAGAAATGCCACTCGGGTGGACAGCTTATAAGCCCAGTCATGGGTGGATTCATAGACCTGCATCCTAGTACTCTGTTAGTGGAATCTTCTGCCTTTACACTGAGACAGGGAGACACTGAGACCCAAACAGGGAGAGTGACTTGCCTAAGGTCCCACAGCAAAGTATCTCCTCCATCCTCACCCAAAGCACTCACCACCTATCACTATGTTAACCTGGCTACCATAAGCCATGCACATATTACTCAATCAGAGGAGGAGATTTCAAAGTCCTTCCAAGCATAAGGAGTTGCCAGGTAGATGTTATTAGTAAGGCCAACCTTTTATTTTTTAAAACTATAGAGAAAGCTGCATTATGCTCAGCCTTGACCATTCTCCATCCTCAAGGTGGGCCAAAGGACCTGTTGTCCTGATGTTAAACCAGAGTATCCTAGACTATCACTAGCAAGACACAAGCCCTTCAGAAAACCTGTCAGAGTAAAATGTTCAAGAAACAGCCTGTGTGGATGCTCTCCTTCATCTCTCCCTCCTGTTCTTTCCTTCTTCCCTTCTACAGAAAGAAAAGCAATCACACATCTGAATTTCCTTCTGTCTTTTACTTGATATTATCATATATTTATTCATTTTTCTCCCCCTAAATGCAGGAGCTGGCTTTGTTTTTTTTGTTTTTGTTTTTTTCATCTGTCTTAAACACACCATGGCTATGAGTATGCGATTATTTATGGGGACAGCTGCAAAACTGTAACTCTTTTTTTTAATCCCCGAAAAATCACAAAGATTGAATTTCCAACCCAAGACTTCAAAGAAGGAAAGAAAAGTAAACTGGCCACATGATTATCTCAGTAGACACAGAAAAAAGCATCTGACAAAATCTAACATCTTTTCGTGATAAAAAACACTCAACAAATTAGGAATTGAAGGAAACTTTCTTAACCTCATAAAGAGCATCCATGCAAAGCCCACAGCTAGCACCATCCCCAATGAGATCAGGAACAAGCAAGGATGTCAACTCTTGCCACTTCTTTTCAATATTATACTGGAAGTTATAGCCACGGCAGTCATTCAAGAAAAAGAAATAAAAAGAATCCAGATTGGAAAGAAAGAAGTAAAACTATCTCCAGTTGCAGATGACATGATTTTCTATATAGAAAATCCTAATGAATTCACACATATACACGAACTATTACTGTTAATAAACAAGTTGAGCAAGATGCCAGGATACTAGATCAACATACAAAAAATCAGTTCCACTTCTATACACTGGCAAGGAGTAATACAGAAATTAAATTCAGAAAATAATTTAACTAAGGAAGTTTAAGACTTGTACACTGACAACTACAAAACATTGCTGAAATTAAAGAGACTTTAATAAATGGAAAGAACTCTGTGCTGTCAGAGAAATGAACCGGAAGGAGATAGATAGATAGAGATAGATAGATAGATAGATAGATAGAAAATATATGAAACTCTTGGCCAGGAGCTGAAATTCTAGTCTATAGGTGGAATTCGTCCTCTGGGAAACCTCAGTTTTGCTCTTAAAGACTTTCAACGGTTTGAATGAGGTCCAAATTAGCAAAATAATCTCCTTTACTTAAAGTTAACTTGTTGAAGTTAACCACATCTACAGTACACCTTCACAGCAACATCTAGATTAGTGTTTACTTGAATTACTATGTACTATGTAGCCTAGTCAAGTTGACACATAAAAGTAACCATCATAGACCTGGCCGGTTCAGCTCAGTGGTTAGAGCATCTGCCCGAAGACCGAAGGGTCTTGGGTTCAATTCCCAGTCAAGGGTATGTACCTGGGTTGTAGGTTTGATCCCCAGCCCTGGTTGGTGTAAGAACGAGGTGGAACAAGGCGGTGCAGGGTCTCCAGAAGTGCAGGTTTATTGGGAATCAGCCTGCCGGACTACCTCTAAGGAGAGAGTAGCAACCGGCTTGTACAGACTAAGGATTTTTAAATTTAGGACTTGGGGGGGTGGTCGTTCAGCTGAGGAGACGTGGTCATCTTTTACTGATCGGGTCTGGGGTTTCCCAAGTTCTTGATTGGTCGGGGGCTGGGGTCTCCTGAAACTTGTTTTTCTTATCGAGTAAACGTTTGCAGTTTTGGGTGGGTTAGGATGGTTCCGTCATTCCGTTCCACCTGACTGGAGTGATGGGTTTTGGTTTTCTGGAATGAGAGGCATAGGGCAGTAATATGGAAGTTAAGAGCGAACAGTTGGGGTCTTTCATAAGGCAACCGATCAATGTGTCTCTCTCCCATCAATGCTTTTCTCTCTCTCCCTCCCTCCCTCCCACCACTCTAGCTGAAAATCAATGGAAAAATATCCTCAGGTGAGGATTAAAAAAGAAAAATAGACATATAAATCAATGAAATAAAATTGAGAGTCCAGATATAAATCCATACATGTGTGGTCAACATGTGTGGTCAATGGATTTTTGACAAGGGTGTCAAAAATCATTCCACAGGGAAAGAATCTTTACAACAAGTGGTGCTAGAAGAACCAGATGCCCAGAGACACAAGAATGAAGTTGGAGCCCTACCTCACACCATATACAAAATTTTTTTTTTTTTTTTTTTTTAAATATTTTTTCTTTATTGATTTTTTTTTTTTTTTTTTTTTTTTTTTTTATCCTCACCCGAGGATATTTTTCCATTTTTTGTACAGAGTGGGAGGGAGAGAGAGGAAGAGAGAAAGAGAAACATCGACGTGAAGGGACACATCGAGTGGCTGCCACCCGCACGACCAACCAGGGCCGGGGAGAAACTGCAACCGAAGTACGTGCCCTTAGCGGGAACCGAACCCGGGTCTCTCCGGACCGCAGGCCAACGCTCTAACCGCTGAGCCAAACTGGCCAGGGCCCATATACAAAATTTAACACAAAAGGGAAAAACTATAAAACTCTTAGAAGGAAACAAAAGTGTAAATCTTTATTTATTTATTTATTTATTTATTTATTTATTTATTTATTTATTTCCTTTATTGATTTTAGAGAGAGAGGAAGGGAGAGGGAGAGAACAATGGAAACATCGATGAGAGAGAACATCGATTGGCCACCTCCTGCATGCCCCCCACTGAGGATCAGGCCCACAACCTGGGCATGTGAACCAGTGACCTCTTGCTGCATGTCGACGCTCAACCACTGAGCCACATCGGCCGGACAAAGTGTAAATCTTCATGACCTTTCTTAAATATGACACCAAACGCACAAGCAACAAAAGAAAAAATAGATATACTGAACTTCATTAAAATTAAAAACTTTTGTGCATCTAAGGACACTGTCAAGAGTGTGAAAAGACAATCCACAGAATGGGAGAAAATATTTGCAAATCATATATTTGATCATATATTTTATTGCAATCATATAGATTGATCAATCTATCCAAATTTTATAAAGAACTCTTACAGCTAAACAACGTAAAGACAAGCAGCCCAATTTTTTAAATGGGCATGGGGATAATAAAGATATTCTGGCCCTGGCCAGTTTGGCTCAACAGTTAGAGCTTCGGCCTGCGGTCCAGAGAGACCCAGGTTCGGTTCCTGCTAAGGGCATGTACCTTGGTTGCAGTTTGTCCCTGGCCCTGGTTGGGTCTTGCAGGTAGCAACCACTCGATGTGTCCCTTTCACATCGATGTTTCTCTCTCTCTCTCTCCCTCCCACTCTATCTGAACAAAATATGGAAAAATGTCCTCGGGTGAGAATAAAAAAATTTAAAAAAAGATATTCTGGAGAAAGGCAAAACTTTGGAGACAGTAAAAAGATCAGTGGTTGCCAGGGATTGGGGGGATCAAAGGCAGATGAATAGGCAGAACCAAAAGGCATTTTAGGTCCATGAAAATACCGATGGTACTTGTCATTGTATATTTGTGCAATCCCAGAGAGTTTGTAATACCAAGAATGAACCCTAATGTAAACTACAGACTTTGGGTGATAGTGATGTGTCAATGTCAATGTTAACAAATGTACCACTCTGGTGGGGATGTTTATAAATGGGGGTGGGGGAGGAGCTGTGCACTGTTGGGGCAGGAGATATGGGACATTTCTGTACCTTCCTCTTAAGTGTTCTGTGAACTGAAAAGTGCTTTTTAAAAATTGTCTCTCTCTCTTTTTTTTAATCCTCACCCGAGGACATTTTTCCATTTTTTTGTTCAGATAGAGTGGGAGGGAGGGAGAGAGAGAGAAACATCAACGTGAAAGGAACACATCCTGCCACCCGCATGAACCAACCAGGGCCGGGGACAAACTGCAACCGAGGTCCGCGCCCTTAGTGGAAACCGAACCCGGGTCTCTCTGGTCCGCAGGCCGACGCTCTAACTGCTGAGTCAAACTGGCCAGGGCCTTGTCTCTTATTTTTTAAGTTCTGGAGATGGATGGTGGTGATAGTTGCACATTGTGAATGCACTTAATGCCGCTGAAATGTACACTTAAAAGTGGTTAAAATGGTAAATTTTATGTAATGCATATTTTACCATAAAACAATATAATTAAAAATGGGTAGGGCCACTCTGGCTGGTTTGGCTCAGCGGTTAGAGCGTTTGATTGAGATCAAAGGGTTTCAAGTTTGATTCCCAGTCAAGGGCACATATCTGGATTGCAGATTCGATCCCCAGCCCTGGTTGGGGTAGTGAGAGAGACAACCAACTGATTGATAGTTGTTTTTTCTCTTTCTCTCTCCCTCCCTTCTACTCTTAAAAAAAAAGTAATAGGAAGATGTCCTCAGGTGAGGATTAACAAAAAGAATTTTTTAATGGGCAAGGCTTTGCTGACACTGCTGCCTTGGAGTCGCCCGTGCCCAGCCATGGTGAACCCCAACCACGAGTCCTTGGGCCGAGTCTCCTTTGAACTGTTTGCAGACCAAAGTTCCAAAGACAGCAGAAAACTTTCATGCTCTGAGCACTGGGGAGAAAGTATTTGGTTATAAAGCTTCCTGCTTTCACAGTTATTCCAGGATTTCTGTGCCAGGGTGGTGACTTCACACACCATAATGGCAGAGGCGGCAAATCCATCTTTTTTTTTATTTCTCACCCGAGGATATTTCTCCATTTATCTTTAGACAGAGTAGGAGGGAAGGAGAGAGGGGGAGAGAGAGACAGAGAGAGAGAGAGAGAGAAACATTAATGAAAGAGAGACACATCGACTGGTTGCTTCCCGGGCGACCTTGACCAAGGCCTGGGACAAACCTCAACGGAGGTACATGCCCTTGACCGGAACCAAACCCAGGTCTCATTGGTCCGTGGGCTGACGCTCTAACCGCTGAGCCAAACCAGCCAGGGCAACAAATCTATCTTTATGGAGAAATTTGATGATGAGAACTTCATCCTGAAGCATTCGAGTCCTGGCATCTTGTCTGTGGCAAATGCTGGACCTAACACAAACAGCTCCCTGTTTTACATCTGCACTGCCAAGCCTGAGTGGGTGGATGGCAAGCAAGCGGTCTTCGCCAGGTGAAAGGCATGAATATTGTGACCGCCATGGAGCACCCTGGGTCCAGGAATGGCCAGACCAGCAGGAAGATCACCGCTGCTGACTGTGGACAACTCCAATAAATCTGATTGTTTTATCTTAACTACCAGACCATTCCTTCTGTCGCTCAGGAGAGCACCCCTTCGCCCTCTGCTTGGAATGCTCTATGAGAACATGCTCTCGCCACAGTTCACTGAATTCCATATTTTCCTTACCCCTTCCAAGTCTAGCTGGATTGCAGAGTTAAGTTTATGATTAGAAAACAAAAACTAAACAACAACAACAACAAAAATGAGCACAGGATTTGAATGGACATTTCTGCAAAGAAGATATACACATGGCCAACAATCACATGAAAAAATGCTCAACATCATTAGACATCAGGGAAATGCAAATGAAAACCACAGTGAGACAGCACCTCATACTCACTATGGTGGTCATAAAAAATTTCTTTCAATGGAAATAACAAGTGTGGGGAAAGATGTGAAGAAATTGAAACCCTCCTACATTGCTGATGGGAATATAAAATGGTGTAGTTCCTGTTTCACTCTTAAGTATTCAAACAAAACTTTGTACAGGAATATATATACACAGCAGAATTATTCACAACAGTCAAATAGTGAAAATAAACCAAATGTCCATCAACTGACTAATGGATAAACAAAATGGGGCATATCCATATGTTAGAATATTATTTGGTCATAAAGAGGAAGTACTCCCCTGGCTGGTTTGGCTCAGCGGTTGGAGTGACAGCCAAGGGACCAAAGAGTCGTGGGTTCGATTCCAGTTAAGGGCATGTACCTCAGTTGCAGTTTGGTCCCCAGCTCTGGTTGGAGTTTTGTGGAAGGCAGCCAATCGATGTGTCTCTCTCACATCGATGTTTCTCTCTCTGTCTCTCCCTTCCTTCCTCCCTCCCACCTTATCTGAAGATAAATGGAAAAATATCCTTGGGTGAGGATTTAAAAAGAAAAAAAGGAAGGAATTACTGATACATGTTACCATGTGGGTAACCCTTGAAAACACTGTGCTAAGTGAAAGAAGCCAGTCACAAAACGTCACATGTTATATGATTCCATCTGCATGAAATGTCCAGAATAGGCAACTCCACAGAGACAGAAAGCTGATCAGTGGTTGCCAGGGGCTGGAAGGATGGGGATTAACTGCCAATAGTTATGGGGTTTCTTTTGGGCAGCACAAGAAGGTTCTGGAAGTTGATGACGGTGATGATTATACAATATTTTGAATGTACTAAATGCCATTAAATTGTAGCGTTAAAAATGGTTAAACGTTAAATTGTTTATTACGTGAATTTTATCTCAATTAAAAAAAGAGTAAACTAGGCGTCTCATGTATGCCCTGTTTGGACACAGAAGTTGGGGAGCCACAGTTTTACATGACATCTGTGACTGTTTTCTCTTCTTGCTGAAGACCTTGCAACTGTGTTCTAATCTGAAAGGACCCAGAACAAGATCTGGGAAGCAGACATATTGACGCCAATACTCCTGGGATCACAGGGACCAGACAGAAAGGGAGAGACTTCCTCTGGGTGAGACTTCCTCATTCTACTTAAAAAATGACAACTGTCAGGAGAGAAAAACAGGTTGCCTAGAAAAACACAGACTATGATACATTTTTGTTAAAAAAGAAAAATACATACACACACACCTGGAAAAAAGTCTTCATACTTTTTCAAGGATAAAGAACACTATAAAAGGTTGTCTCTGAGTGATGAAAATTGGGGGTTTTTTTGTATCCTTTTGCTACTCTCCATTTTTTAACATTTCAAGAACAAACACAAATTGCTTGGGAAAAAAAAAAAAAACACAACAAAACGAATTTTCAAAAAAAGAACTCAGTTTCCAGAAATAGCCTCCACTGACGGGTCTGTGTTATTCATAACAACGAAGTCTGGTAACTAATGTTTCCATAACAACTTTTCCATTTCCAAAACACATTTCCCACACACATCTCCCAATTCATCCTCGCTAAAGCAGAGATTCTGACCGCTGAGCTGTGCAGATGGGGATACTGAGGCCCGAGGGAGGAGACACTTGCTGAGGTTGCAGCCCCGCCCACGTCCTGACGCTGGCTCACGGTCCTTGCTGGGGCCGTGGCTCTAGGTGCTCAGGGGCAAAGAGAGGCCTCGGCAGAGTTGCCAGATATGGCAAATAAAAACACAAGATGCCCAGTTAAATCTGAATTTCAGATAAACAGCAAGTGATTATTTAGTGTTAAGTATGTCCCCAGTATTACAGACCTGTAATGCATTCCCAATATTGCACAGGTTATTGTTTGTCTAAACTTTATATTCAACTGGGTGTTCTCTATTCTCTCTGGCAATGTCACCCACCTGGTCTGCTTCTGGTCAGGGCAGGAGTCCCAGGTCTCTGTCTGTGGGCGATGGCACCTGCAGCCAGCGCCCAGGTGGAGGCCCAGGTGAGCTTCCTGGGGCCCGTAATTACCTGGTCAGCCTTTCCCCCGGAGCTGTGGGAGACTGTCCCAGAAATGGCTACACCTCTGTCTTCACCAGGTCCACCGAGTAGCAGGTGGGGCCTTTTCTGGCCTGCCCAGGGAGAGGACCTGGTTACCTGCTTTGGGTGCACCACAAACAATAGGGAAAATGGAACCTCAGGATGAGAGGCCTGGTGCCCTTAATAACCACACCCAGAGGTCATGCTGCACGCCTCCGCCTCTGTTTCTACCCAACAAGACACATGCCAGCAGGGCAATCAGCCAGAGACAAAGAATGAGCACCGAACGCAGACTGATGAGGATGATAGTGATGGGAAACATTAGCTGGGCCACTGGGTGCTGGTCCCTGACCAAAGCACTTTTACACTCATTATCTCATCTTTATCTTTCCCCAAACCCTCCTGTTTTACAGATGAGGAAACTGAGGCCCAGACAGGTTAAGTTACAAGCCCTAATTCACACAGCAAGAAGGGACTACAGATGGAATTTGAACCGAGTTCAGCTGACTCCTGAGGCTATCATACAGCCTCTTCATTCTCTCAGCCGATGTGTCCTGGGTGCCACCACTGTTCCTGGGGCGAGGACCAGGGTAAAAAAGTAAAGGGCAAGGTCCTAACTTCCCTGGAGTTTATGTTCTGACTGGGAGCAGGAGAGATAAATAATAAATGAACAATAAGTACTCTGACTTTGCAATCATCGCTGGCTCCTTCTCGTAGCCTCCAGGAAGCACATATCTTTGTTTTGTTTTTATCCTCACCCGAGGACAATTTTGCATTCATCTTCAGATAGAGCGAGAGGGAGAAAGAGAGAGAGAAACATCGATGTGAGGGAGACATATCAACTGGCTGCCACCCACATGACCCCAACCAGGGCCGGGGACAAACTGCAACCGAGTTACGTGCCCTTAGTGGGAACTGAACCCGGGTCTCTCTGGTCCACAGTCCGATGCTCTAACCGCTGAGCCAAACCGGCCAGGGTATGAAGCACATACTTTAATTCCTTCTCGGAGATCCATTCCACAGCCCTGCGCGAGGATGGGCGGTGGTGTGGGTGGAGCATGCATCCCAGAACCCTATTTCTTTTACAAGCAGTAAAAGTGCACTAGGCACTGGGCTCCCAACAACTCTGAGAAGGAAGTATTATAACTCCACTTTATATATGTACCAACTGAGGCCCAAAGAGGTTAAGCAAGTTGCCAAAGGTCACACAGCTAGTAATAGTAGCCGCAGCATTTGAACCCACGCGGCCTGGCTCCAAGTCCTTGTTTAGTCCCCACGCCACGGAGAGCTTCCTGGAGCTTAGAGCCTTCTAGATCCCCCAGATTCGCGTCATTCAGGCTGTTGAACCTCACAGCCTTTCCCTTCAGTGCAGTCTCTACAGAGCCCCAACACAGACCAGAAGTAAGCAGTTCCGTGCGAGTTGAGGTGAGCCCCAGGCTAAAGAAAAGTCTGCCAGTTTCCTCCAGTCCAACCCAGGTCTCCATGCAGATTCTTCCCCTCATTCAAGGCGCCCACAGAGGCGCTCTGTTCCTGGAACCTTTGTCTCTCCAGGGGCCCCGGACACAGGTGTCACTGTCCCACCCGGCTTTCAAAGGCACTTCCTCATCTGGGGTTTTCTCCCAGGCGCACCGTTGCTGGGCTGTTTCGTGTTTCCTGGAATTTGAACCTGCACACCAGTGTTTGTCCGTCGGTTCTAGGTTGCCTAGCATTAGCTGCCGAACTTGGTTCAAGGTCAGTTTTTCTTCCAGCGAGAAGGAGAAGTGCAGGCCAGGGGCTGGCGCATGGCTCCTGGGAAGCCTGGAATTGCCCAGCGTCCAGAGGGTCTGACCAGGGCTTGGGGCTGGAGGATGGGCAGTCAGGTCCCTTCGGTTTGAGGAAATGGACCGAGCAGTGGTGATGACTTCGAGTTTGGCACGAGGCCTAGAACAAGTCACCTTCTTGGCTCCTTCCTGGTTGCAGGATCTCAGCCAAACCCTCTAGCCAGACTCCCCCAGCCTCTCGGCTGTCCGGCGTCTCCCAGTGTGGCCGTGACAGTGAGATGAATTCCTGAAGGAAGCAGCATGGCCCCTTGCCTGGCACATACTGAGGCTTCAGTCACGCACAGCCATCATTATTATTGTATTGCTGTTGTTGTCAAGCTCCCTTTCCACCCAAAACAAAAATCCGCAAAGCCTACGACCCCGCCCATGTGCTTCTGGAAGCACAGTTTTGATCTGCTAGCAGCAGCCACAGTTCCCTGATAAGAAAATGGCTCTACCCAAGCGAATGTAATCATGACACAAACCACCAACCACCCCCAACCTGAACTCCTGACTCAGTTTTCTCACTGTCTAGAAAGGTGTCAGGACCCTCCTTAAGGCCTCCAGAGCCCTATATGATTGAAGCCCCATTTCTTCTCTGTCTTTATCTCCAAACACCCTTGCCCTGCTCACTCTGCTTCAGCCACACAGGCCTCCCTGCTGTTTCAGCACAGTCCTGCCTCAGGACCTTTGCACTGGCTGTTCCCCCTGCCTGGACCACTGGCACCCCAGGTATCTACATGGCTTGCTCCCTTCTCTAAGCCTTTGCTTAAATGTTTCCTTCTCAATCAGGCCCACACTGATTGCCCTATCTGAAATTACAGCCCTCCCCCACCCTCTTGACACCTCCCCCACTCTTCTGTACCAATTACCACATTCTAATGAACAACATTCTGTTTATTATTCCATGTCTGACTCCCCAGCTAGACTGTCCGCTCTGGGAGGTCAGGGATCATTGTGGGTTGCTCTCAGGCCTGGCAGATGAATAAAGGGAAGGCAGTGTGGAGAGAAGGGGGAGAACCCTGACACCCTCCAACACTTCGTTCCCCTTCCTTCACCCTGCTCCCAACCTGGGAGTATCAACAGGAGGCCTTGTTATCCGGAGAGTTTCCACAAAAAAAGTGAATTACTCTGCTTCCCCTTCCGCCTACCTACCTTTCTGAGAAAGGACTGTCTCCCCCTTACCCACCTCCCTGTCCCCCTGCCCCCCACCCCAACACCTTCTTGGGGCCACCGAAATGAGACACTGAGATATGGAAGAAACACTGGGGAAACCTGCTGGGGAAGGGCCTCTAAGATTGGTTCTCCCTCCTTGGCTAGACGGAGTTAGGACTAAATGCTCATTACTAGACCTCCTGCCTTCTGAACCAAGAATGTGCTCTTTCTAAAACCATATTTTTTTTTGAAAGAAAGGTAATTGTTTACTACATGCCAAATCCTATTAACTCATTGAAACCTATGAGGTAGACGTTACTATTCTCCCCATTTCGTAGATGAGGAAACTGAGACACAGAGAAGTTAAGTATCTTGCCCAAGGTCACACAGCTAGTGAGTGTGAAACCAGGATCAGAATCCAAACAGGCTCTTTCTAAAGTCTGTGTGCTTACCCATTATTCTATCCTTTTTGCCTAAGAATTATAATCCCCGTATTATAAGTGATGAGGAGACTGAGACCCGAGGTTTTGCCGCTGTGAGCGTCAGGAGCAGGATTTGAACCTGAGACAGGACTGCAACTAAAGGACCAATTCTAATTCAGTGTAGCTGTGGCTCCCATTCCAGCTGTGTGCATGTGTTATAACCCAGTAATTCTCCATCTGCTAGAAGAAGGAACCTCTCCTGGGTTCCTTGAACCCGAGTTGTTTTTGCAAAAATTCTTGAAGAGGAAGGTGTGCATCAGCCATGACCACAAGGGTATTGACCACGAGCTTAACTAATCAGGAGATGCCAGACGGGGCAATGCGACATTCAAGGCTAGGGTCTAGTAAATGTTAAGAAATATAAAATAAACAACTTGTATAGTTGCTAACTGCTGATATCTGCTTCTGTACACGTAGCTTGCTTGCTCTGCTAAACTTTTGAGTAACCCCTGTCCTATATAAGCAACCCTCCCCCTGAGCTCGGGGCTGCAGTTCTCCTCTGTGTAGGTTGGCTGCAGCCCCTGCGCAGGTAGTAAAGCTCCTAATATTCAAAACTACTTTGTGTCCAAGTGAGGTTGACTCTCCTGGGTTACAACACATGCATATATGAACCAGCTCCTACCACCTGGAAACGTACTGGCCACGCCAGACAATACAGAAGACCTAAGGCCTCTGAACAGAAAAGCCAGCTTTGTGGAAAAGGGTTGGAATCTGGGTTGAAGAGGGTTTGTTCCCACGCTGCCCTCCAGTGACAAAAGAAGAAGCAGAGGAGAAAGGAGAAGTGAACTGGGAACGACTCATTTCTACAATGCACGTACGTATTTCCCAGCATCGTAAGCAAGTTGAGCAACGATACAGAAATGAAGTCTTGTGTGGTCTTTGGATGTACAGTGTCCTGCGGGGAGCAAAGGGTCCTTCTTCACCCCCCCAGAAGCACTCCTTGGTGAACCCTTCCCTGGGCCAGTCCCAGCAGCAATCACAATGTTTGCGAGGTGCTTGTTCCGCTCAGATGTCCTTGTACCTGTGCATGGAGGGGAGGTCCCCCAGAACCTTGCTAGTGACAGCCCAAACTGGGGACAACACAAATAGCTATTAAGAAGCTGACAAATACATCGTGCAAAACCTCTCAGTAAGCCCTCTGTTGCTTACAGAGGAAGAAAGAGCCCTGCATGTTTACTTATGGAAAGCAGGCTGTGAAATCCTCAGGGCAAAGAGATTAAGAAGTGCTGTACACGTACTAGTTACGGAAACAGTCACGGGACACACAGCACAGGGGATATGGTCGACAACACTGTAACAACTGTGCCGTGTTAGGTGGGTACTAGCCTTATGGGGTGATCACTTCGAAGGTTATGTAAATGTCTAATCACTGTGTTGTACACGTGAAACCAATATAATTTTATATGTCAACTGTAATTGGAAAATAATTTTTTAAAGCAGTAGCGAGCAATCCACATTGTGTGTTAACATCTACAGCAGTTCACTGACAGTCACACCAAGCAGTGGGACCTGAGGCCATCTGACTGGGCTACTACCAGCACCTTTGTTATGGGATGGGATGGGATGGGATGGAATGGAATGGAATGGAATGGAATGGAATAGAATAGAATAGAATAGAATAGAATAGAATAGAATAGAATAGAATAGAATAGAATAGGACAATCCCAGAGGTCGTTCCTTATAATAAGTATCATGCATAAAACTTGTGTTTTAGTAATATGCCAGTGTCCCGTGTACTGGGTTACCATGCAAAATCTATTTTTTCTCTGTGGCTTGGAGCTAAAAAATGATTTGGCAACCCTTGATGTGGAAAATATCTAAAAGAAAGAAAGGACCCAAACAGACTGGGGAGGCTCCCTCTGAAGAGAAGGGAGCAGGAGCTTTATTTTATACAATTCAGTACTATTTGGGTTTTTCTTTTAAACAATGAGCATGTATTGCTTTTGCAATAAAATAAAGACCCTTTTAAACGTTTCAGAAAACTGAACACGCCCGCCTGGGTCTCCAGGAGAGAGGCTGTGCCCCGCCAGCTGTCAACAGCTTGTTGACATGAGAAAGACCACATCCTTGCCCTGAGGGGCTCTGCCTCCCAGGGGGCTTCCAGGGCCTCCCTGGTTTGTTTCCAGGAGTCCGCCCCTTCCCTTCCAGAAAGCCACGGGAGCATCCAAAAAGGAAACGCGCCTTATGATGTCAGTCTTCATTCTTGAAAACGGATTTCAGAGTGGGGTCGGCGGGCAGAGCCCTGGGGCTGCAGCTGGGAGGCTGGGACCCTCACCACACACAGGCTGGTTTTCCTACCACTCAGAGCAACGTGGCAAGAGCACAGACTTAGAGTCTATGGACCCCCAGCCCAGCCAGGCCTTCTCTGCATGTGGGTATTGTGTTTTTAATTTAATATGATATTGTATTTTCCACGTTGATAAAGAATTCTCATAACCCCTTTTTATAAAAACGTACTTAAGGCTCCACCAAGCAGTTCCGCAAACTTGCGCCCGGTGCTCTCCTGTTATAAATGTCTGCGGCAGTAGATAACTGCTGGGCACCCGGCCTGTCTTTTCTTTTTTGGAGATTAGTTCCTTTGGGCAAATTCCCAGAAGTGTGATTGCTGGAAAGGAAAGTGTAGCCCTCTCCAGGCCCCTGGAACGCTCTGCCAAACTGCTTTTGGAAAGGGCAGGGACTCAAAGCCTTTTTAAAGAGCTGCCAGCTGCGGTGATTAAGTCACCACCGCCTACGTCATGGGACGTGAACCATCTGTGACCCAGGAGCCCCACCCATGTCAGAAAGCATGAGCAAGGCAGGAAAGAGACTTCCCTCTGCTACTCCAGGGACCAGCCAGGGCCTGAGATACGGCAGAGGGGACTGAGGCTAAGGGCCCTGCAGGGCGGCAAGGGCACCTGTCCCCTCCTTCTGCATGGAAACCTGAAGGCCAGGTCCTCGGTGTCCCGAAGCCGGGGCTCGGGGGATGGCATTTCTTCTGAATTGTGCACGGTAGACCTCATCAGTAGGCTGCGACCGTGAGGAATGTGGGTGTCTCGGTCCACTGAGAATAGACTCTGACGGGATATCACAGACTGTGTAGCTTATAAACAACAGGCATTTATTTCTCATGGTTCTGGAGGCTGAGGAGTCCAAGGTCAAGGCTCCGGCAGATTCGGTGGCTGGTGAGGACACACTTTCCGCTTCACAGATGGACGTCTTCTCTGTGTCTTTACATGGTAGAAGGGGCGAGGGAGCTCTGTGGGGTCTCTTCATAAGGGCACTAATCCCACTGTGAGGGCTGCACCCTTGCGACCTAATCACCTCCCAGGGGCCCTACCTCCTAACACCATCATGTCGGGCGTTAGGTTTCAACAAATGAACTTGGGGAAGGAGGATGCAAACATAGCACTGGGCATGCGCTGAGCAGAGAGGACAGGGCCATCGGTTGTCCAGACTGGGCAGATGGCTGGGTGGGGACATAGCTTAGTGTCAGCTCTACTTTGGGGACCCCAGGGGCCCGTGCGAGCCCTAGGGTTCCTCATGTCTGAAAAGCTGCTGTTTCCTGCTTCCAGACCAGACCCCATTTCTCTGAGGTTTGGCAAGCGCTTTCCCTGGGCTGCCCCCTTCCTGGTGTGTGGGCCCCTCCCCAGCCTTGTCTCTGCCGCTCAGGGCAGGACAGAAGAGCACCCGAGGGAGAGAGCAAGAGTGTGGGTGACAAAGAAAGAAGGAGGAGAGGGAGAGAGGAAGGAAAAGAAAAGGAGTTGAGCCCTGGCCAGTTTGGCTCAGCGGTAGAGCGTTGGCCCATGGACCAATGAGTCGCGGGTTCAATTCCAGACAAGTTAGATTCCGGTCAAGAGCATGTACCTCTGTTGCGGTTCATCCCCGGGCCTGACTGGGGTCGTGCGGGAGGCAAGCAGTCGATGTGTCCCTCTCATGTCGATGTTCCTCTCTCTTCATCTTTCTCCCTCCCACTCTATCTGAACAAAAATGGAAATATATCCTCAGGTGAGGATTTTTTAAAAGGGTGTTGAATGAAGCAAGGAGTGAGAAAGAAGGGAAGGGTTGAGGAAAAGAAGAAAGGGCCCCACATGGTAAGTCTGCGTGTTCTGAATGGTTCACACACAACCACACCAAGACCAGTGCCCCAGCTCACTGAAAACCTGTCGCTGACCCTGCACTTAGAATCAAGACGCCGACCCCCGAAGTCGCCCTCTTCCACCTCCGGGCCCCCATTTTCTCCTTAGAGCATCACTCACGCGGGGTGATCTGGTTAAGGGATCGCTTTTTTGTCAAACTCATCATGGACGATTGCAAACACCTTCAACATCATCTGACATCACCTGTGGCCCCCACATCCCCTTCCTCCCCCAGATTTTTAAAAAATAAACTCTTCTTGGAGATGGCCCTGTGTTGGAGCAAAGCCCTGCCACCGCACCATTTCACCTGTAAACCCTGCGGTCTGAGTCTCTGAAAGACGAGGACGCTTTTAAAAAATATAACCCTAAAGCTGCGGCGTCCCAGGGCAAAAAATGAACAATGACTGGATTTCATCCATGTCATCCAGCCTGGGTTTACATTTCCCCAGCGGTCTCACAAATATTTTGAAAAGAATCTGGTTTGTACGAAACAGGACCCCGTTCACTGTGTCTCCGGCACCTGGCGATCGGCTCGTCTGGCAAAGGGTAGGTGCTCCATAAATACTTGCTGGCTGAACAGATAAGGATAAGAAATGGTTTTTTAAAAATACACAAAGCAGCTCACAATTTCAGAGTGCTTCTCAAGCTGGACACCATGGACACTCTCGTCTCATCCTGATGGCTGTGCTGAGAGTAACCCCTTTCATTGACCCTTTTTGAGGAGGACACAACAGGCACAGAGGGGTGAAGTGACTTGCCCAAGGCCACACAGCAAGGAAATGACTCCTGAAGGAACAGGTGAAGAGGGTGTGGGAAACTACCTTGCTGTGCCAGGCACTACCCTTGACTCCACAACAGCCCTCAACCTGCAGGTGAGGAAACACACCCACACCACTCGGCTGTGCTGGGCCAGCCTCACCCACTCCCACCCATACCCCAGCAGTGTGAGGACACACAGGCATGTGGCACAGTTTCCAGGGCTGGGGTTACTTCTCTCTCTACCGACGCCCATGTGGGCACCCTCAGCCTCAACAGTGCCCTACAGAGGAATTTCTGGTCGGCTTTCCCTCCTCCCGAAGACTCCAGGAATGTCTTCCCCTGGGCCCCAGAGGGAGGAGCAAGGGCATCTCAGGCCTCCCTGTCCTCGTTAGGCACACAACAAATATTTGTGGACTATTATTAGATGCCAGCCACTGGGGCAGGCCATGGAGAACAAGTAGTGGCAAAGACCAAGTTTGAGTCCAGCGGGGCGACAGGCCTAAACTGAGACCATCAGATGTATTTATGTCAGTGGGAAAAGGGCACAAGAGAAGGATATACAGGCTCTGGTGCATCTGGGTGGGATCAGGGAGGACTTCCTAGAGGAGGTGAGGCCAAGGCTGAGGAATTGAACAATTCTAATTAAAATGAAATACTATTAAAATACTACTTACAAACAATAATCACAATGGCTAACAATTATTGAATTATGTTGTTTTGTTTTGCTTTTTCACATATGGCATATCCTTTCATCTTTACAATAATCCATTGAGACTAAACCCCATTTTATAGATGAGGGAACTGAGGCTCAGAAAGGTGCAATAATTTAGCAAAGTCACAGAACTCAGTAGGTGGTGAAGCTGGGATCTGAATTCAGGCTGCCAGACTGCAGTCTGATTATGGCCTTTTCTTTCTGTTAAGCAGCCCTGGCACCCTGGATGGACCGTGGCCTGGGCCTCATGGCACCATTCAAGGTCATCTCCCTTTTCCAGCCTTGGGCCTAGGTCCGACACACGGAGTTAGGACTGGGACCAGCCTTCAGAGCCACAGGCCTTGCGCCAACAGCTCTCAGAGCCCAGCTGTTGGCCTGCCTGCGGGGTCCTGCAGCCGGAAGAACCTGAGTTTGACAATGGTTCTGAGG
Organism: Molossus molossus; assembly: GCF_014108415.1. NCBI lineage: Eukaryota > Metazoa > Chordata > Mammalia > Chiroptera > Molossidae > Molossus > Molossus molossus. Next base: position 111,284,614 of record NW_023425366.1, on the reverse strand, counting down.
CTCAGAGCTGTGTGGCCTGAGGCAAGCTCTGCAACCTCTCTGAACTGTGGCCTGGACCCCTGAGACGTGGGTGGGGATGACAATGGGGCCAACCCTGTGAGGCATTCCAGGCAGAAGAAACAGCAAGAGAAAGGAGGTGGGTACATGTTTTGGGGACTAAATAACAGTGTCCCTGGGACATAGGGCTGAGAAGGCTGAAGATAAAGCTGGAGAACTTTATGTCAGACAGTTTATTGAGCACTTACTAGGTATAAGGCCTAAAGACATTTTGTTCTCTGCTGTATCCCCAGTGCCCAGAACATCAGGCTGGCAAACAGTGGGCTCCCAATAGTTGACTGATGAATGAATAGATTAATTAACTAATTAATGAGCGACTGAATCAATAAGTGAATGAGTGACTGGGTGAACTACTGAATGAGTGAGTGTATGAATCAATGAGTGAGTGATGGATACGCATTCTGACAGCAGCCTTAGTGGAATAGCTGGGGACCTGAATACAAAGAAACTACCTTCTCTAGGGGGTAGAAAATCCAGTAAAGGCTTTTTAAAGGGGCTGATGCTCAAGTCAAGTCTCAATATATGAGCGCAGCAGATAGGGAGGGGGAGCATTACAGGCAGAGGGCGCAGTGTAGGTAGGGAAAGGCCTGGCAGGCTGACAATTTTCTGGAGTTTGGAATTAGTGGCGCATAGAATGGAGGTGGGTGTAGTAAGTGGTGAGTCAGGGATGAGCCCCACGGGTCTGGGATCAAGCATTTGAATGTTGTCCTTAGGTAATGAGGAATCACAGAGGATCTTAAGCAGGAACACAGCAGGATCGGATCTGACCACTTCTGGCTGCAGGATGTCCTCCAGCCCAAAATCCTCACCCCTTCACCGCCTTCCACAGCAGGACTGGATCCCAAACACATATCCCCATCCCAAGGCCGAGACTGAAATGTAGGTGTTCCAAAGTATTTACTCAGCAGTCTTCATGGCACAGAGATAAAAGCGGATATGGATTAAGCAATTACTTCTGCCAGCCCTGGGGTCAGCCTTGGGTACATACTATCTCACTTAATTTCCCCAAAAGCCCTGGGAGGTAAATACTATTTCTGACCTATTTCATGGATGATGAAAGTGAGCTCAGAGAGGTTTCGAGAATGGTCCAAGGTCACACAGTTACTTGGAAGTAAATCCCGATCTTGACCCCAGGCAGGCAGGCTCCTATTCCTGTCACTATTCTGAACTGCCTGGGTCCTGTTATCTACCATCAAGCTGGGAAAGTAAACCACCACGCTCAGGGCAGGAGCTGGAAGGGCTGCCTTTGCCAAGCTGCTCTCAGCTTTGTATCACCAGCCCGCTTTGGAGAATGTGACACTCGCTACTGCGCTCCCTATGGGGCTGTTGTTGAGGACAGTATTGTCGCCTCCAGCACTCCTCCGTGGTCTTTGTGTCAGGGCCTATAAGACGAAAGCCTTGAGTTCATCAGGCCCAGGAAAGCTAGATTCCCTAGAGCTCTTAATTTGTTTTCAACTTCAGAAAGCTGAGAATCTTGAAATTGATTGTTTTCCTTTTTGCTCTGGCCACTAGGAAGCTCAGACCAAATGTACAGCCCCGCTCTGGAAGTAGTACTGTGCTTTAGCATAGGTGTTATTTTATTTTCCTTCCCTCTTATTAATTTTTTACCACAGTTTCCCCATTTTTTAAAAAAAATCCATTGTCTTGTTGATGCCTTTGTTACTTCTGATCTATTCTGTCAAGAGGCAAGGTTACAGATAAATACATACACACATGAAACATGAATGAGTAACAATAATATCATTAGATTAGGGTTTCTTTACCTTGGCACTATTGACATTTGAAACTGGAACATTCCTTGTTGCACGGGGGCTGTCCTGTGTATGGTAGGGTGTTTATCAGCATCCCTGACCTCTACCCACTAACACCTACTTCCATTGTGACAAGTAAAGGTGTCTGTTGCCAAATGTCTCCAGAGGGGCAGACTCGTCCCTGGGTAAGAACCTCTGCTCTAGCCTGAGCTCCTTCAAGGCAGCAGGAGGGTGGTTTGACAGCAGCCAGGGTCTAACTGGAGGTGGAACTTGGCAGGGAAAGATGAACAGATGCTGCCCCCCTTATCCATCACCCCTCCCCAGGTTCCCACCAGAGCTCTTGCCATCTCAATCCTCACAGCAGCTCCATGGGGGCAGAATTAGAGCTTCATTTCACAGACACAGGCACTGGGGTCCAGAGAGGCTAAGCGAGTGGCCCCAAGATCACACAGCAAAGGAAGTAAGGCAAAGGGTCCAGGGCAGAGAGAGCGGCCTGCTTCCTGCTGTGGCTGAGAGAGGAGGGGCAGTGGGAGCATAGAATGCAAGCTGGAACCCAAGGGGTAAGTTGGATTGGACTGGGCAGGGGGTCCCTGGCAGGGAAGTCCCAGAAGGGGAAGGCATTTGAATGACTTAAGACCAGGGGACTCCTGAGAGGAGTACAAATGTGCACATGAATGTTCAGAATAGCATTACAGTCGTCCCTCGTTGACCGCGGCTGATCCGCTCCAGACTCGAGCGGCCGCACGTGGCGTTGAAGGATTCCTGGGCGCTCGAACGCATCGGCCCGCAGTCCGTACGTACGGTAATTGTAATTTTAGTTGTAATCCAGGGTGTATAATTGACTCAGACAACCGAGCGCGCGCTGCATCATGGTCACTGTCTCGATCGACTTTTTAATGAATATATTTGAAAAAACCACGATAGAGTGAAGCCGCGACAGTCTAAGCGTGAAGTGGCAGGGCCGACTGTATTCACAATCACAAAAAATGGAAACAACTCAAATGTCCACTAGCTGACGAATGGATAAACAAAATGTGGTCTATTCCTACAATGGGGTATTATCCAGTCCTGGGAGGAATGGAGTTTGACACAAGACACAGGCTGTGATGTGGATGAGCCTTGAAGCATGATGCTGAAGGGAAGAAGCCAGGCGAGAAAGGTCGCACGGCGTCGGATTCCATTTCAATGAAACACTCCGACCAGGTAAATCCACAGAGAAGGAAAGTAGATTACTGGTCGCTTAAGGCTGGGCAACAGGGGATTGGGAGGTAATAGCTAAAGGTTTTTTTTCAAGATGAGGAAATGTTCTAGAACTGCCTGGTGATGTTTACACAACTGTCTTTATGCTAAAACCCACCCGATGGCACTGTACACTTTAAACGGGCGCATTGTATGGTATGCAAATGAAGCTCAATAAAGCTGTTTAAAAAAACACACAAGGTGGAAGGGTTACGCCCAAGGAGAGGATTCGGGTTTCAGGGCTGGCTGCGTGACCTTGGGCAAGTCACCGCCCAGGGCCTCGGTTTCCTTCTCCGTAAACGAGTTGAAGAGACGATGGAGAGATGAAGGTGCGGCCTGGGGCCTGCCATTCTCGAGCTTAGACTTTCCACGTGTCTCCTTCCTACCGGCTTCTCCCTCCGACTCCAGGGGCCTCGAGAACGCCTGTTCCAGGAACGGGGCAGTTTCTCGAAATCTGAAAAGACCGCTCAGGCTTTCCTGGTCTGAGAAGGAAACAGGAGCCTTGCCTATTGTCCAAGTTCCGACCCAAACCCCCGCCAGCCCTCCTTCCCCAGGCCCAGAGGCCCGGCCGCTCATTTACAGTTTAAGACACCAAACGACCCCAGTGACCTGCAGAGGGGTCTTTTCGGCCACCACCACCACCTGAGGCCCTCAAATCCATAGGTCCCACTGCTCCTGGTGGCTTTGGGGACCTCAAAAAGGCAAAGAGAAGCTGGCACTGACCCTGCAAAATCATGCAGTCCGGGTGGGATGGGGTGGAGGGGAGACCCCACAAAGAAGTGAGTGTGCGAGGACCTCCTCTGCGTACAATGGCCCCTCAGAAACCTGTCCCCAGGGAAAACAGAGGATCTCTATTGACATGGCCTAAGAAAGAAAGGCCTGTATTCTGTTAGGACCTGCCTCCACAGGCTCCAGGCCAAGAATGTGCAGTGCGGCAACTATTACGTTTCTAAAATTATGCCTAGCTGGGGGTGGAGGGTGGTTTGGCCAGGGCGAGGAGCAGCAAAGGATGGAGCAGGCAGGAGGGCAGGAAATCTTTAATCCTGCTCCTTGCACCCCAGCCTGCACGCTGGGCAGTGGGAAGAGAGTGCCCCTCCAGCAGATGTCAGGTCGGCCCCAAGACTCAAAAGCCCTTTTGTGCACAGCCTGGGCACGCGGCTGTTTTGAACAGGGCTGTGGTGCGTTCCGAATGGTTCCCGTTTTCCTTGGATCCAGGGAGTTGGGGGGGAATGGACTGGTGTCCGTGAAGGAGTAAATGAAAGGAAAGTCCTGGGAATCAAAATCTAGATGGAGAGGGCTGTGCACTGCCCAACCACAGAGGGCGCTCTTCTCAAATACAGAGTCACAGTGTGTGTGACCTGTACAACCATTCCAGGTGGCCTGTCATATACCAGAGGAGGACCAGCTGGCTCCTGTGGCCAGGGCCTCACTCGGCTGGCGCTGGGGGAGATGAATGAGTAGCCAGTTTGAACAGCAAGACCTCACCACAAATGTCAATCCTGATGGAAATACTTAGACGTTCCCCTCTGCAAATAGCTACATCTAAGAGGGAGGAGAAAGAAGGAAAAAAGCCAAGGGCCTGCCCTGGCCAGTTTGGCTCAGCGGTTAGAGTGTAGGCAGTGTCGGCCCGCGGACCAGAGAGTCCCGGGCTCGGTTCCTGCTAAGGGCAGGTACCTCAGTTGCAGTTTGTCCCTGGCCCCGGTTGGAGTCGTGTGGGTAGCAATGAGTTGATGTGTCTCTCTCACATTGATGTTTCTCTCTCTCTCTGCCTTCCTTTCTCCCTTCCATCTATCTAAACATAAATGCAAAAAAAAAAAAAATGTCCTCAGGTGAGGATAAAAAAAAAAAAGTCAAGGGCCTAAGAACCTCAAAATCTATGGGCTGTCCTACCACACCGATTTGGTTGCTGGAAAAAATAGAGGATGCCCCATTAAATCTGAATGTCAGATAAACAATGAATACTTTTTTTTAGCATAAGTATATCCCAAATACTGCATGAGATATACTTACACTAAAAAATTACCTCTTGTTTATCTGACGTTCAAACTTAATGAGGCGTTCTCTCTGTTTATTTGCTAAATCTATCAACCCTACTTCCAGAGGATATGCCTATAAAAACTCCTTCCCACCCACCATTGCCTGGAGAGAGCTATTAAACCAGCAGCAAACCGGGAGCATGCCCCCCAAGTCGTTTGGATGTGGCACAGGAGGCAGGATAGGCGGTGCGACAGCATTCCCCCACCTCCACAGTGGCCTCCTCCTCCCCTGGGGGCTCTGAAACCACCACCTGGCCTGGCTAAGAGAGTTCTATGAATGTGGGAGCCCGGCGGGCCACGTGTCCCTGGGGGAGGATGGGAGCACAGCCATTGAGCCTCAGGACCTCACAGCAGTGCCCACGCCCCTGAAACTGGAGAGTCTGCTCACTGGGCCCAGATTTACAATCAGGCCTCTGCAGGAAGTTAGACCAGGTGGTTTCCCCAGACAATGATACTGTGACTCCTGGGAGCCTTGGCGGCCTTGGGCTCCAGGGTCCTCTCATTCATCTGAGATGGCAGAGAAGGACGGTTAGCCTGGAGGGGTGGTGCTCTGGCCACTCCCAGGCTGTCCCGGGCTTTCTGGGAAGCAGAGAGAGAATGAAGAAGGAAGGACCTTAGGCAATTCCCAGGTGGTTTCCTTGAGAACAGCTAGCTGACCTTTTGTGGGGCCCCCTGCAGCCAGAGAAAACTGCACGTGGCCTGTGGGCGTGTAGCCACACACCCACAGCACCAGGTTCCCGGGGCCCAGGCTCTGCTTCCCACTCCCTCACCCCAGCTCAGAACCGGCCACCAACTCCCCCACTCCTGCTCCCCATTTCTGTCTTTGTCAGCGCCCCCGGGAAGCACAGGTGGGCAGATGAGGAGGGACTGAAATAACATGCTAAGGAGTGAGTCAGTCCTTTAGACACAAGACCACTCTGCAAGACCAGAGGCGACTGGGCTCCTGGACGTGTGGGTCCCCTCCCCATCACAGGGACGATTCCTGTTCCCCAGAGAGACACAGGGGCACTTGGTCCCTGCAAAAGCTGTCCCATGTGGGACATACCTGAAGGCCCGAGGTGCCCTCTTCTCACCGGACGGCTAACCAACTGAGTCAATGACCAGTTAGTTTCTTGTGTCCCCTTCTCATCCCTGTGGCGTGGGGAGAGGGAAGGACACCCCCAAGGACAAAGAGACCAGCATTCCTGCATCACTGGGGGAACACAAACATAGCCAGACGTAGGTCCTATCTGCTTTCTCCTAAGTATCTGGGCAATTCGCGATCACAACAGGGTTTCAGCTGTCAGACCCTGCTGTTCTGCCTCTTCAGGCAGGCCTGCCCCATGAGCACGCGTGATTCACCCCGTCCCTCTGACTGCGGCTCCTAGAAGGCAGGGACCTTGCTGATTTAGGCTAGGTGCCTGGGAAAGCCCCCAGAGAGAGGGCGTCAGAGAAGGCTTCTAGGAACAAGCTCTGCATGAAGCCAGGGTTTGTTGGGGGAGGAGGGGGAAGGACATTGTCACAGAGGGACAGTAAGATCAAAGGTGGGGCGCCCGGCTGGTGTGGCTCAGTGGTTGAGCATTGACCCAGGCACCAAGAGGTCGCTGGTTCGATTCCCGGTCAGGGCACGTGCCTAGGTTTGGGCCTGATCCCCAGTGGGGGGCATGCAGGAGGCGGCCTATCGATGTTCTCTCTCATCGATGTTTCTATCTCTCCCCCTCCTTTCCTCTCTTTCTAAAATCAATAAAGAAAAAAATTTTTTTAAAGATCAAAGGTGGGGTACATGTGAAGACTCAGCAGTTCGGGCTGGTGGAATTGAGAATACTGTGGGCGGAAGGGGGCAGAAAAAAAGGCTGAACGGGAAGGGTACCCTGGGAACCAAGATCTGCACTCGGAGCAGGCCGCTGCCGGGTGACTCCGGGCAGAGCCACTTCGCTCAGTGAGCCTGTTGCCCCATCGATGAGACAGGGACAATGACAGAGATGGACACCGCTGCTCGGTGGGGTCCTTGCCAGCTTGTGCACGTTTACATATTCACCTGCACATCTCATTCATCCCGCAGCACCACTAGTTAGCAGGTGGCACCGTTATCCCATTGTACAGATGGGGCAGTAGAGGCCCAAAAAGGTTCAGAAAGATGGCCAAGGTCCCAGGGTGGCAAGCTTTGAACCCAGGTCCAGCACTGCGAGGCCCAGGTTGTACCTGCTCCACAGAGGGCTGTGAGGGTGGTACCCCTTTGGGACGTGGGGCAGTTGTCTTTCATTCTCCTTATTCCTTCCTGAGGCAGTCATGGCAAATGACCACCTGCTGGGTGGCTCAAATGGCTTGAAACAACAGGAATGTACTGTCTCTCACTTCCGGAGGCCAGACGTCCGAAATCAACGTATCAGCGTGGTTGGTTCCTTCAGGAGACTCTGAGAAAGAATCTGGTCCGTGCCTTTCTCCAAGCTTCTGGGGTTCAGGACGTGGTACCCCAAAATATGGCACCTGGACATATTGAATACCTCCAGCTGAAGGAGTTTGAGAAAATGGCAGAAGCAGGAAGGTCACTCTGACCTTGGCCTCTTGCCCGTCCTCCCTGAAACCCCCATGTGACAGGTACCTTCCATGTAGCAGGAGGAAATGAGACTTTCTCATCAGCAGGGATAGGGAATTGGGGCCAAGAAAACTGAACAAGCCTTTTTAAATGTTTTTTTTTCTTTATTAATTTTAGAGAGAGAGGAAGTGAGAAGGAGAGAGAGATAGAAACATCGACGAGAGAGAACATCGTTTGGCCGCCTCCTGCATGCCCCCCATTGGGGATTGGGCCCACAACCTGGGCATGTGCCCTGACCAGGAATCGAACCAGCGACCTCTTGGTGCCTGGGTCAATGCTCAACCACTGAGCCACAGCAGCCAGACAGAACAAGCCTTTTTAAAATCATCCTTATCCGCCCTGGCCGGTTTGGCTCAGCGGTTAGAGCATTGGCCTGCGGTCTGGAGAGACCTGGGTTCGGTTCCTGCTAAGGGCACGTACCTCGGTTGCAGTTTGTCCCCGGCCCTGGTTGGGTCGTGTGGGTGGCGACCACTCGATGTGTCCCTTTCACATCGATGTTTCTCGATGTTTCTCTCTCTCTCTCTCTCCCTCCCTCCCACTCTGTCTGTACAAAAAATGGAAAAATGTCCTTGGATGAGGATTAAAAATATATATATATATATATATATATTCGGTCATTGTCCCAGGTTCCTGGCACAGAGCCCTCAAAACCTTTGGAATTTCCTGAGTGATAAGAGTGTCTTTTGTATGCTGAGATAACTCAAGGGGGGCTGGTCACCAGAAAAACCAACCAAGCGATGAGGGTAGGAACCTTCAGCCCCGTCCCCTGACCTCCAGGGAAAGGAGTGGGCCAGAGTCCACCCCCGAGGGCCGATGATTTGATCAGCTGTGCCCTTATGACGAAACCTGAATGAAAGACACCTGAGTGACGGAGTTCAGAGGGCTTCCAGGCTGGTGGATGCGTCCACGGGCTGCGAGGGTGGCACACTCCTCCTGCCCGGGACAGAGACCTCTGTGTTCGGAACCCTTCCAGACCTTGCCCTATGCCACTCTTCACCTGTATCTTTATTTTTATTCCTCACCCATGGATATTTTTCTACTTATTATCAGATAGAGTGGGAGGGAGGGAGAGAGAGAAACATTGATGCGATAGAGCCACATGGAGTGGTTGCCTCCTGCATGACTCGACCAGGGCCGGGGACCAACCGCAACCGAGGTACATGCCCTTGACCGGAATCGAACCCACGACTCATTGGTCCACGGGCCCGATGCTCTAACTGCTGAGCCAAACTGGCCAGGGCTTCACCTGGATCTTTTATAATAAAATGGAATACTAACGGTGGCACTTTCCTGAGTTCTCTAAGGCCTTCTAGCAAATTTTCGAACCTGTGCTTGGCTCGAAGTCCAGGTGGCCCGGGGAGCAGGCAACCAGGGGATGCCATCATGACTGGCATCCGAAGTGGGGCAGTCTTGTGGGACTGCGCCCTTCCTGGGTCTGCGCTAAGTCCGGTGAGTGTCCGAATCGAACTGCAGGACACGCAGCCAGCGCCAGAGAACCAGAGAGGGCGTTTGACAGGTTCCTCGGGCTTCTGCTGTGTGGGATGGGCTAACAGCAAGACGGTTTTCTTCCTGGTAATGATCTCGGGCAGTGCCCTTGCTTCCGGCGGCTGGAGAATTTCTGGGGGGACGCACAGGAGTGACAGGAAGATGTGGGCACCACAGACACCACAGAGGAAGACACTCCACGTGGTATCATCAGCTGAAAGCTGGTGTCCCAAGGGCCCTAAATGTCATGTGAACAACCGAGCACTTAACTCTGTGGGTGAGAGGCTGCCAACTCGGTCCCCTTAGGTGGCCAGGCCAGCAACAGAGATAGAAGTGAGCAGAGCATGATGACCACGGGACATTCTTAGCTAACATCTCCTTTTCTTTTTTTATCCTCACCCAAGGACATTTTTCCATTTTTTTGTTCAGATAGAGTGGGAGGGAGAGAGAGAGAGAGAGAGAGAGAGAGAGAGAGAGATTGATGTGAAAGGGACACATTGAGTGGTTGCCACTCGTGCGACCCATCCAGGGCCAGGGACAAACTGCAACTGAGGTACATGCCCTTAGTGGGAACTGAACCCGGGTCTCTCTGGACCGCAGGCTGACGCTCTAACCGCTGAGCCAAACCAGCCAGGGCACATTTCCTATTTTTGAAGGTGATATGGGCAAAGGACGTTTCTATTCTGTAAGAAAATCATCAGCACAAGAATGATGATGTGAAGAACTAATCCTCAGCCTCCTGTCAGGGAGGTAATAAGGAGTGGTGGGGTCTGTGGCAAACTGGAGAGCAAGGCCCCACGGGCACTGTCATGGTCCTGCCCACATGCCTTGGCAGCTGTCATTCTAGTACATGACAACAGTGTGGATGGTGACTCCCCATCTGTGACTTTCTACCTGAGGTTTTTCCCTTGGGCAAACTGGCAGTGCCAGGGAATTAAAACCCAAAGTAGCCCTCCACCAATGACAGACAGGAGTTGGAGGGAAATACCCCCGTTCCCTCACCCCTCAGGCAGTAGACTCTGAGGCATATTCAATGCAGTCTCCACTGTCCCCAGTGGGACTAAGCCCCAGCTGCCCACAGCAGTAACTGCTCACCCACACTCAGCATTGTGTGTTGGCCCCTGGCCTCCCCTGCCCCTCTTCCCCGTCTCCCAGCTGTGCTTCCTGCTCCCTAACAGACCGCTTGCACTCAGATCCTGGCTCGAACCTGCTTCTGAAGCGACGGGAAGGAAGATAAGGGGTCTGCTGCTCCTTGGCTGCCGCCAATTTCAGCCGGATGGGAAGGCAGGTCCAGCGTGGCCAGGCCTGCCGATTTTTTCAAGGCAGCCAGAATCCAGAGTTTCCTATGAAACCTTCTGAGTTTGCATTGCCAGCTAGAATTAAACAATACAAAACAAAACAAGACAGAAAAACAAAAAACGTGTCTAAGGGCCCACTCTGTCCGTGACAGACCGGCCAGGTCAGAGCTGTCGGTGGCGGTGGGGGCGCAGGGGAGAACACAGAACGCTGTACACAGTGGGACTTGGTCAGAGGGGTGCTTTGGCAACCCACCCCAGTGGACTGAGTGGGGACAGGCAGAGGAGGCCCGTGGTAGGCCAGGCAGCATGGAGTGTTTATGGGAGCCCAGCTGGAAGCATCTGGAGGGCCTGGCGTGGTCCCCCTGGGGCGGCAGCAGTCCCAGAGTAAACAATCAGCCCCCATGCTCTTCAAACAGGCAGCCCCTGAGCTGCCTGCAGCTCTCCTGGCTCGCTGGGCAGGGAGGAATCCCAGGCCCCGCCACTGCCGAACATCCAAACTCAGGCCCAGGAAAAACAAACTCGAGGGTGGCCGGAGCGCCCGCCCGCCCGAGGGGGAGGCAGTCGTGAGAGAGCCACTTCCAGACCCCACACTTGTGAACCTCTTTTTAATTCTGTGCAGATGGAGGAGGCTGTCTGTACAGATTTCCATCTCTCTACGCTGCCCTCGCCTCTCCTCTTGCAGAGAAAACAAAAAGGGTGTCTCCTGAGATTCTTTTTGCACCATTTCACATGGTTATTTAAAGCCACCCCTTTCTGCTGCCTTTTCAGAATTTAAATGAAGAACTCAGGGCATCAAGAGCACAAGCCGGTGATGTGAAATTTTGCTTCTGTGTGTTTTGTTGTCCTACGACCAGCCAAACCCATCCGCGCCTGCTCTAAATTGTTTTGTGCATTTAGCAGTTGTCACGTGGGAACGGTTCACGGATAGGGGTGGGGGAGGCGAAGAGAAATTCCTGAGAGCTGACCTTTAACGGGCCACCTATGAGCCACATATCTCATATGTTGCTAGTTCATTGACTTCTCCCCATGACCCAGATAGCTGCATAGGACTGTATTAAGACACCCTTTGGGCCCAGCCAGTGTGGCTCAGTGGTTGAGCATAGACCCATGCACCAAAAGGTCGCCGGTTCGATTCCCGGTCAGGGCACGTGCCCTGGTTGTGGGCCCGATCCCCAGTGGGGGGCATGCAGGAGGTGGCCAATCGATGTCCTCTCTCATACATGTTTCTATTTCTCCCTCTCCCTTCCTCTCTCTCTAAAAGTCAATAAAGAAAAAAAAATTTTTTTAAGATACCTTTTGGTTTCAAGGTACAGAAACCTACAAAGGGAATTTATTAGCTTACATAATTGGAAAGTCCACGGTAAGGACTTCAGGCATGGATGAATCCAGGAGCTCAAATGCTACCATCAGGAATCTCCCTCTTCATCTCTTGGCTCCACTCTCCTCTGTAACTGTTTCCTTCTCGGGCAGGCCCTTTCCGTATGTTTGTAAAGATGGTCCCCGGTAGTCCCAGGCTTCCAACCAGCCTAACAACCCCAGTAGAAAAAGAACACCTCTTTCCTGAAAGTTTTGGCCCAAGTCCCATGACTGAATCTCATCGGTGCAGCTTGGGTCGTGTGCCCATCCTTTGACCAATGGTTAGGGTGACAGAATTCCTGACCCCTTGTTCAGGCCTGGAGTTTGAAAGGGTCAGCCCCCCCTGAAATACAGGTGGGGATGGGGAGTGACAGTATCCAGGATTTGCTGGACACTGGGCATGCAAAACAGCAGGCGCCTTCCGCAGCGAGGCATCCGAACAGAGCAGATGCATCCCCGGGCGTCTGCAGACTGTCAAGGCTGCGGCATCTCTCTCAGGAGCTCCCTCTCCATTCCCTGTCATTGTACTGTGAAGCATCTTATGACCGACAAAAATGTATTGAAAAACGTGGCCACAGTATTTTGTAGCTCTTACACATCAAGAATCTATGTCCTCACCCTGCAAATCTGGGCTGGCCTTGTGACTAGCTTTGACCCACAGAATGCGGTGGAAGTGACATTGAAAATTGTAAGGCTGGGCCGTAGGAGGCCGGGTTTCCACTCTCGCCTTCTTGAAATGCTGCCCGAGACCAGCATGCGGGGAGGGAACAGTCCGTGGGGGATGAGAAGTCACCTGAGGGAGAGCCAAGGTGTCCCAGTTGCCAAGCTCTGGGCTGAAGGACCCCTGGAGGAGGGACAAACTTCTGGGGTAAACTATTGAAGCTGGGTTTAACTCACTTAGGCTGGGAAGTCAGCTTCCCAGAATCCTTTCCCCGTGTGGTTCCAGGTTAGAGTTAGCCAAGAGAGAAATACGCGCAAAATTTGGAGGATGAAAGCAAACAGTGGATGAAACTACATAAAGATCAATGTGGCCAGTGCAATGACAGTGTCTCCTGGGATGACCTCCTAAACGAACCACTTGCACCCAGATCATTGTCTCAGAGTGTGCTCCTGGGGGAACTGAGTCTAAGACAGGCTTCTCAGGGGGCTCGGAGTGCCCTGTGCTGTGCGCCAAAGGAACCCAGCGACAGCTCTGAGCAGAAAGAGGTGAACCTTTCCTTTTAATCATTCATTCATTCATTCATTCGTTCGTTCGTTCGTTCGTTCATTCATTTGTTCATTCATTCATTCATTCATTCATTCCCTCAACAAACAGTCAACAAGCTCCTGCCATGTGCCCGCACTGGAGGTAGAGAGAGCCCAGAACTCAGAGTCAGCCAAGCTGGTACTAACCCCAGCTCGAGACGCGGCAAGTCACCTAACCTCTCAGAGCTTCCTTTAATGCTCACGTGGTGCTCTGAGGCAGGAAATGTCATGGTTCCCATTTTTCACATGACAAAGCAGAGGCACAGAGAGGTTGAGTGACTTGCCCGAGGTCACATAACTAGTCAGGGGCATGCCAGAGCCGGGATTCGAACCCAGGAGTCGACTCCAGATCTCAGATTCTTAGCCACCTTCTCAGGAGTTTGGGGCTGATTGGGGAAAGTCCCAGAATCTAGGACTTGTTCCCATAAATGATACGGGAACAATCATACTTCTCATTCTTTTTTAATGACTCACTAGTCAAACTAATGATAAATGATATCATGAGTTCCATAATACGGTGAGAAAAATCTTGTTACTTTCCTTTTCTAAGTCTGATGAAATTGGGATCTGATGTCCCTTGCCAGGAGGGCAAAACTTTGAGACTCAGAAGCTTCCCCAGAGACCCTCGCTAAGCTTCTTCGAGGTAGCCAGGTTTCAGTCCCCAGGGACCTCTGGTGTAACAGCATCTCTTCCCTTTGCTGCCAAAGCTTTCCTTCTTCCTAGCCCCACCCCAGGCTCTTGGGACTGAGTCATGCACATGACCAAGGCTGATCATAGCCATTGCTTCAGTAATGGTCATTTGACCCAACTGAGCACCTGAGCCTCAACCCCAAGACTCTTGTGGGAGTTATTGAACAAGAGGAAATTTCCACTAGGCTGGTGAGATGGAAGCCTGGGGCTTCAAGGCACCATCTTGGCCCACCGGAGAATGAAGCCAGCACAGGAAAACAAAGTCAAGAGATGAAGACAGATCCCCAACAACACTGCCTCAGCCCCTGGATCCAGCCATGCCTGAAGCTGTTACACTCCTAACTGTCCAGTGACGTGAAACAATATGTTCTGCTTTGGCATAGCTAATTTCAGTGGAATTCTGTTATTTGTAGCTGGATGAGTTCTGACTGACATACTAACTAGGCTTGAACGGGCCCAAGACAAACGCAGCCCTTGAGAACACAAAGTCACAGTGGCTCTTTGAAGGAGATGGAGGAAAAAATACTTCTCATTCTTTTTTAATGACTCAGTATTCAAAATAAGACTTAGTTCATTCCTCAAACAGGTCATTCTGCCTTACAACTATTACTCATCCCAGCACCCACCAGCCCAGAGGTTGGGATGGTCCCGGAGAACCTGCTACACTCGGAGCCTCCCCAGATTTTCCATAGCACGTGGAAAGAATGTCTGTGTCATCACTCCTCTCTCCTTCAGCTCAGGGTCCTGGTGGTGGGTTTTCCAGAGCTCCAAGAAGACACCATGTAGAACGTCCAGCCAAATCAACACCCAACAAATGCCTGCAATGCACAGGGAGGCCTCTGGAAATCTCACCCCTGCCGGATGTGTTCAAAGCGGCTGGTCTTGCCCCTTCTTACTGGCTGGTGGCCTAGCATGGGTCCTCAGAAGCAAGGGGGGAGGTGGTCAGATGAGGAATGGCTTTGAAGGCTGAACCAAGGAAGTGAGACTTTCTGGAAGGACTGAGGACATACGTGAAGATTCTCAGCTGGGAAATCAGACATGACCTCATCTTGGGTTAGCTCCTTCTAGAAACAGAGCCTGAGATGGGGATCTGGATGTGCATGGCTTGTTGAGGGGAGTGTTCTCTGGAGGAGGGCTGGGCAAGGCGGTGGGGAGACGGCTGTGAGCTGCTGGCAGCCAACACTCACAGCAGCTGGCACACAGCAGCCTGGTGAAGAGGGTCTGGGCGGCCTGGCCTCCTGCCTCGGGACCACATCCCTGCTCTCAGGGAAGGGACTCGTCGGCTGGGTTCCGGGGGGTGGGAGGGCTTCATGAGTGGTGGTGTAGCTCCGTGGTCGAGCACCGTGGCTTCGGAGGCAGACAGAGCTGCTTGAATCTGACTCTGGGATGCTCAGCCCCCCTCGTGGAGCTGCAGTAGTGTAGCTCTCAGGACATGGTGTCGATGAAACATGATCGTGTGGTAGGTACTCCTCCACCCAGAGCCCAGCGTGTGGGAGGTGCCCCCAAAGTCTTGGTTTGGACATATCTCCAAGTATCCGTGGTGGAAGTTTTTGTATCAGTCTGAGTGAGGGTCTTCCCAGCACCCACAGACACTGACCTACTTTTCATACGTGCCAGGCGTTACCAGATCCCTTGTCTTAGGGGTGTCCAAACCTCTATGTGTTGGGGAAGTCCTGGCTCCCCAATTCCCTTCCCATTCTCAGTTCATCTGGATGGAAAAGTACCTTGATTGACATGAGAATCAGGTGTGGAGCATAACGTGGGAGTCCAAACAGAGGAGTAACTCAGTGAGAAATGCAGGAAGTTGGGCCTTGGCCTTGAACTGGAATTGCTCCAATGCTCTAGTGACCCCTAAGGCCCTGAGGACAAGTGCCAGCCGCACGAAGACTACATTGGGGGAGATCTCTTAGCCCTCATTGCTTGCCATGACCCACCTCCTGTGTCCTGGCCGCTCAAAATAGGTGCAAGTCCCACATGCTCCTGCCCCTGGGCCTTTGCATATGCTGTCTCTCTTTCCAGAATGCCTTCCTCGACCTTCTTGGGGTCTACTTGTCCTTCTGCTCTGACCTCAAGCCTTCCCTGACTCCAGGACGCCTTCTCTGACTCTTGCCCCTCTGGATGGGGCCATCCTCACATTCCCCTCCCAGCTCCTCCCCTTGTGCCAACATTCTCCTTCCTCACTGTCTCCCCAGCAAGACTGAGTGCTCCTGAGGGCGTCCTTGGGCTTGACTGATCTGATGTGTACTGTGCAGATGCTCAGGAAACCGCTGTAGCATGAAGAAATGGAAGCTGGTGAGTGGGGTAAATGGCCCCTTCTGCCAGCGGCTAATCAGATGCCACCACTAATTATATCCACTGAGATGTCACCAAACAACATGCTAAGCCAGTGCACTGTCCTCCAAGCTGATTTTGACCATGGTTTTGGATGGCCAAATATTGCAAGATATATTTATTTGTAATGTACACCTTCCTCAACAGATTAAAATTCACCACTTGCCTTTAATGCGCGAATTACAGGTACCACCCCATGAGTAGCAATAGCTACGATACTAGCCATCGTTGCTACTTTTAATGTGCCTGGCTCAGCTAAGCACTGTCTGAGTATTTTTGAAATTATTGTCCCTGTTTGACACTTGTGGAACCTGAGGCTTAACAGGGCTAAAGTCACCTGCCCAGAGTAGGTGGTGGAATAGGAATTTAAACCCAGAACTACAGAAAATAACTAACCAGGCTAAGTGGGCACCGCAGGGAGGGGGCTGTAGGTGCTGTGTCAGTTCCCTGGGGCTGCTGTAACAAAATGACAAAATCAGGAGGCTACGACACCAGAAACGAGTTCTCTCCCGGTTCTGGAGGCCAGAAGTTTGAAGTCAATGTCGGCAGGGCCAGGCTCCCTCTGGAGGCCTTAGGGGTAAGTTCTTGCCTCTTCCAGCATCCAGTGGCTCCAGGTGTTCCTTGTCTTGGCCCCAGTCTCTGCCTCCAGACTTTTCCTGCACATCTTCTGTCTCAAAGCTCCCCTCCTTCCTCTTACAAGGACACCGGGCCCTCCATAAATCCAGGAGAATCTCATCTCTACAGCCTTAACTGGATGACCTCTGCGGAGACCCTATTTCCAAGTAAGATCACATTCATGGGTTCTGGGGGTCAGGACATGTACATATATTTTGGGGCAGTTACTACTCAAGCCACTGCAGGGGCAGCGAGAGAGCAGGGTAAGCAATCAGCTGTCCCCTGCACAGGGCCTGAGAAAGAGGAGGAGGGTGGCTGGAGCCGGGAGGGGCGCCGGGCACAGAGATGGGTGGGGACAGGGAGAGCCCCGGCTCCGTCCCTGCGCACAGCCGCGTATGGAAGCAGCAGTTCTGGAAGGCTCCGCGGTCCCTGCAGGTCCCCACTCGGGACTAACAGCGTGTCTAATCCGTGGTCCCCACAACCTCTCCACGCCCCACTCATTCCTCTGGCCCCATGTCCTGGTGCCTGGGGGAGGCCCCAAAGAGGCAGACCAGGCTGCTGGCCAGACTCCAGGCCCCAGGGAGACGCCACCCAAGCTCTATTTTCAGTTCTGCAAACGCCACCTGCCCTGGTCCTTCCAAGGACCGAGAGTCCAGCCCCCACTTGCACACAACTAGCTGTGCCCCGACCCCTGCCTGGTTGGGGTTTTTTAGGTGCCTCCCAGGCCCCTGAAGGGGTAAATGCCTAGAATTCCATCTGAATTCCCACAGAGCCTGCCCCCGACCCTGGCCCCCAGTAAAGGAAACAAAGGCTGACTCTGGAGATGGGAGGGATGGGCAGGACCCAGGGGGGCAGCTAGAGCTGCCATTTCCTAAGACAGATCTGGAGCCCCCACTGCAGGGCCTGGTGAGGGAGGCCTCTTGACCCCATCACACCTGCCTACACATGTGTGTATTCTCCCCACACGTGTGCACAGACACGCCCACATGAGGTCTGACCACACACGCAGGTGTGCGGCGCCCTTTCCCCCACTGTACATCACACTTGGATGGAACACAGGTGGCATCTTCCCAGAGGGGCACCCATCCATGTGGACCAGGGCAACCCAGGACCATAAGAGCAGGAGCGGGTATAGCCTGAGGTCCGAGGAGAGCAAATCAGTCTGGGTTCAGTTCCACCTCTGCAACCTCGGGCAAGTCACTCAACCTCTCTGTGCCTCAGTTTCCTCATCCGAAGGTTGTTGAGAGGGTTAACTGAGCGAATACGTGCAAGCACTCGGAAGCCAGGACACAGGAGGTTTGCTACGATTATTAGTATAATCGCAAGTATGCACGAAGCCACCTACCTGCACACAGAGATGTGCAGAAGGGCACGAGTAACCCTGAATGAAAGCTCACGTGCAAATACACACGGATACATGTATGCACACATGCAGAGGCACTCATATACACAGATGCACACAGATACACATTCAGAATATAAAACTGGACACACATATGCCACATGAAGTCAGGTATACACAGTGATGTGCAAATATGTGCCCACATGCATGCACACAGACACCAGCCGACACAGGGACCCTCCAGCTGGCCCCTGCAGCTGGTCCACACCCTTTTCAGTGCTTCTTCTCCCCCTCCCCCACCTCCTCATTGCCCAATTGTGTACAGGGCACATCTGGGAGTGGCCAAGGGGACCAGACCCTTCCCTGGCCCTCAAAGGGCACTTGTGTCATCTCTCAGATTACAACACACCATCGCACATAAGACTGGTTTCTGTCTGTCTGACCACAGTGCCCCAAAGCACCCACTGTTCCCTACTCTGCCGTCAGGAGCTGGGAACCTCAGCGGGCAGGGCTTGGGGCCTCTCTCCCCCATGCTGGGTCCCAAAGGGGGAAATGGAGCCGAGCCCAAAATAGAACAAAAACCCAATTGCAACAGGTCCTCCTGGCCCCAGAGGGAGCAGCACTCCCCAGAAGGACCCTTTTTGTCATCAACACTGCACCCCTGAACCTATGGGTTGAAACTTTTTGCCGTTGGACAACAAAGGGCATTTCTAATCCAGAACTCCAGCATCTTAGTTCCTCCAAGGCCTGCACGTGGGCCTCCCGCCATCGCCACGCGGGAAGAGCTGGTCGGGGCAGCACCAAGACCCAGGGCGCTGACGGGAGAGGCCGGAGGGTAGGAAAGAACAAAACTGCCGGTGGTGGCAGGTTGGGTGACTGTTCCTCCCCGAGCCCCAGTCTACTCATCGATAACGAGGGTAAGAGGAGCAGCATCTGTGTGGGCATGGGGCATTGTCTGAGGCTGCGCAACTGTGCCCCTTCCCACACTTGGAGAAACTTCCACCTTTATGAGTCTCTGGGAGAAAACCCCGCTTCTTACTGGGAAAACTGAAGATGGTAGCCTTGCATTTCGCCAGCCTCCAGGCAGGCAGGATGTGGGCATGTGCCCCTGGCTGAGGAATCGGGTTCACAGCCCCAGACAGAGGGCACTAGTACCACAAAGAAGCAGGAATGGGGGGCTCCACCGCGGGTGGCAGGGACACCCATCTGAAAGGCTCCAGGTGTGTTTGCTGCCCACAGTCAGTGCTGGGGCTGAGTTCTCAGTATTTCCTGTCGATTTCTTCTCTGCTGACATCAGCCGGGTCTGTTTCTATCTCTGGCAGCTGGGACCAGGGCTCACCTACACCCTGTAAGTCTGCTGTGAGGAGTGAGTGAAATCATCTATTGGAGGACTCAAACCCTGTTGGCAAGGCTGCTATTAACATGCTATTAGCCCAGCTCCTGCGTTGGCTAGCCAGGAACCTGAGCACATCACACCACCCCTCGGGGCCTCAGTCTCCTCGGCTGTAAGATGGGCGTATCGTAATTCATCCCCCTGTGACCTAACAAGAAATAGATACCTGGTCTCTGCGCCCAGTTCCTGACACAGAGCTCCTAAGTCCCTTGGAATTTCTTGGATGATAGGAGTGTCTTTTGTTCTAGTGATGTGACTTTGGGTGAATTCCAGGGAGGGAGCTAGTCACCAGCAAGACCAAGCTGTGGTTAGAAGCTTGAAACATTCAGCTCCACCCCTACCCTCAGGGAGGGAGAGAGGCTGGAAATTGAGTTAATAATCAATCATGCCTATGGGAGGAGGCCTCCATAAAAATCCCTAAACCATGGGGTTCAGAGAGCTTTTGGGTCAAACACTTCCACATGCCAGGGGGGTGGTGCACCCCAAGTCCAAGGGAAAAAGGCTCCTGAGCTCAGGACCCTTCCAGACCTCTCATTCTGTGCATCTCTTCATTTGTCCGAATGTCTGGATTCTTTATCGTATTCTTTATAATAAACGGGCAAACATAAGTGCTAGTGGGCTGTTCTAGCACATCACTGAATGTAAAGTGGGGGCTGTGAGAATTTCTGACATTGTAGGCAAGTCAGACAGAAGTAGGGGTGTCATGAGGACCCCATCCTTGTGGGTGTCTAAAGTGAGGTCAGTCCTACAGGACTGAGCCCTTAACCTGTGGGGTCTGACACTAACTTCAGGTGGTTAGGTCAGAATTGAATTAATTCATAGAACACCCACCCAGTTGGTGTCCAGAGCGTTAGAAAGTTGGTTGGTCTTGGGGGAAACCTCACACGTTTGAAGTGATAGCAATTTTCTTTTATCCCCATAAGGTGACTGTGAGGATCAAGTGAGATAATGCAAATAACAAATGGCCAGGAAGTATTTCCATTGGTAACATTTGCCTTAACTTGGTAACAGAATGATTTATTTGGATTTTATCCAATAAGAACTGAGCAGGAGTCCTCAAATTCAAAGGATTGTGAATTTAGATGGGGGAGGGGGTGTTACACTTTTATTTCCACTAGCCTGCAACTGAAATTTATTGCAAAACTTCAATTCCTACATGCAGCAACACACCCACAGCAGTGTTTACAAGAATGGGACTTGCTCACCATCAGGAATCACAGGCATTGTTTATTCTATGGCTGTCATTGCAGACGTACATAGCTGGTTTTCTTTGTGAATGGGTGTATTTAATTTTCTGCATTGAAAAAATTGCTCTAAATATTCGACTCTGGTTATTACAGTGCATGACAAAGTGTTTGAAGAAATGGGTGCTGACGTTAGCAATTTACTTCAAAATACATTTTAAAAAATAAGGTGGCTAGATAGAGAGATGGATGGATGGATGGATGGATGGATGGATGGATGGATGGATGGATGGATGGATGGATAGATGAAGAGAGGGATGGATGGATGGATGGATGGATGGATGGATGGATGGATGGATGGATAAATGGATGGATGGATGGATGGATGGATGGATGGATGGATGATGACGGGGAAAAGTGATAAAGCAAAACAAAATGTCACCTGGGTGATGGGAACATGAGTGTTCACTGTACAATTCTTTCAACTTTTCTGTTTGTTTGAAAATTTTCACAACAAAATGCTGTAGGGAAAGACTTCTAAAAGAGAGAAAAGATAAAACTGGGAGGGAAAGGGACATTCAAAGTATGGGCAAAGAGAAAATTTGTGAAAATTCTGAGAAGTTTACTAAAATGCACACATTTCTCGTGCTTCTGGAGTTATTCTTGTTCTTTCAGCGGTGGGCCAGATGCGGGGGGGGGGGGGTGCCAGAAGAGGCAGAATTGCTCCCCTCTGCTTATCTTTGGGGGCACATGCTTTTTTCATTCTTCCTGTGGTCGGACATCTGGGAGATACACTGTCAAACTCGTGCTTAAGATACTTGGAAAGAAAGTAAACTCTTTAAATGATAAATAGTAAAAACTATTTATATCCAGTGTTAACTCAACAAAAATAAAATCCTGGTACATCTTTAAAAATGACACAAAACATTATTTTGGAAGGGGTGGTCTATGGGCTTTGCCAGAGGGGTCCCCAGGGATCAAGGCGCCCCAGCTGGTCTCGGCCCATCTGCCCTTGGAGGATCACGTGGTTTCTGGTTGGGGTTTCCTTCCCTGATTTCAGATGACTCTGCCATGAAAAGACAGTCATCATGAAAACATGAGGCACCATATGACAGTCACCTGACCCTTCTGCGTGGGCAGTGGCCCTGGCCGGGCAGGCACACGCTTTGGTTCCTCTGGTCCATGCTTCAGAGCAAGGAGACCTTGGGAGGGATCCAGCCCAAGTGACAGTCCTCCCTTCTCCTGCTAGAGCCTGGCCTGGAGCTAAGTCAGAGCCCTGAGACCAGTATTTACTCCCAAGGGCAGTGGGGACACCTGAGCTCTGGGAGGTGGGGCCAGGCCGAGCCAGCTGTCACCATCGTCGACAACTTATTGGGAGGCCTCCTAGATTAGGGCCTTTCTGCTGAACACCTCTCCAGACCTGGGCCTTTTTCTTCCTTTTGAACATATTTCGAGCATGTTCCAGGAGCTGACAGCAGACAAACATGATCTCATTTCATACCCGCTCCACCCTGAAGGAAGAGCTAGCATTACACTCCCCATGGCACCGGTAAGGCAATGGGAGCAGACAGGTGAAGTGACTAGCCCAAAGTCACACAGCAAAGGGCCATCTTCTTGACAACCACTCCATCCTGCCTCCCTGAGGAAAGGCCAGAAACCCAAATGGACCCCGCTGCATCCCAGTGAACTCCTGCCAGAGAGGGCACTATGCCAGATCCTGTGCCAGGGAGAGCTGCCCCTCCCCCCCCCTCCACAGCCGGAGGCTGTCACACTGACAGCGCTTCCTGCCCCGTCATCAGCAATCCAGCCACTGTCCCTTTCTCTCCCGCTCCTCCTCTCACCACCAGCTGAGTGGCCGGGGGCAAGTCATTTGACTGCTCTGTGCTTCAGTTTTCCCATCTGTAAAATGGGGTTATGACAGGCCCAGTTCTTAGCGTCATCATAAGATCAAATGCGTTTTCAAATTAAAACACACACACATACTAATATATCAGGGCTTACCATGGTCCTGGCACAGAGTGAGTGCTCAGTGTTATTTCACTATCATAATTATCATCTGTTTCTAGAGCCAGCACAGTGGCTGGGACCCTGGAAGCCCCACAGCAGATGTCTGGCGGGCCTGAGACAGTTTCACAGGCAGATCCAATCGTGTCCCTCCAGCCAAAGGTCCTGTGATGGCTTCCGGCTGAGCCAAGAATGAGACACAAACTCCTCAGGCTGTCCTAGGAGCCCATGCTAATGTCCCCCACACCCTCCTCCTGCCCCCTGTGCTCCCTCACCCTCCATATGAACTCTGACATAACCTTGTCCTGCCTCAGGCCCTTTGCACTGCTGCTTTCTTGCCCAGAATGTTCTTCCTCCAACACCCTGCAGAGCAGCTCCTCCGCCTGCCTCAGGACTCAGCCCACATGTAACTCCTCATACAAGCATCCCTGCCTCCTCCTAGGTCCCAGCATGTGGCTCTTCTCCTTCGCGGCACAGACCACATTTTGTCCCTTTAGACTTGCTTATGTTTTTACTGTCCCTCACTAGAATGTCTGGGACCTCAGGGGTGCTCCTGGCTGGATCCTCCAGGACTTAGCACAGCACCTGGTGCCTGGTAGGTGATCCACAAATATTTGTGGAATGACTGAATGCATGAATAAGCGAATGAATAAATGAGCAGGTGGGGGTCTCATTTAACGCTCATTTTGCTCCTGGGAACCTGAAGCTGCGATTAGGTAACTTCATGGGTCACATACATAAGGGGGTGGAGCCACCTACACTACTGGACTATTGTAAACGTACAAAGGGACACGTGCAATGCAGACAGAGCTCTAGAAGGCTGCTTCTTTGGTTTGCAACCAGCCCTGGTGGGGCAGGCAGCTGAAGGCTCCCCCAGTCACAGCCCTTCGTTATCGCCACGGTGACCCTTGTACGTGACACTAGGAGGAGGAACCAGCTTCGAGGTCTTTTCACTTGATGCTGGGATGGGGGTGGTCACGATAATTCCTCTGGCAGGTCACGAGGACACTCCGCTCCGTTGGATGGGAAAGCTCATCCTAACTGCTGAGTCACAGCCAAGGGGTGGGAGGGGTCATTCATAAGCCTGACATCACGATGTCCATTCCAAACGCAGTCCCAGCCTGGTTTTCCCCTCCCCACACAGCTCAGCTGTATGCAGTCTGCTTACTGGCAAGACACCGCAGAGGAGGAAGGAAGCGAGCGAGCCGGAGGGGCTGGTTTGTGGGGTAGCCTGGACCTATGTCCCGTCTGTGGGGGTAGAATTGCGTCAGGATTCCAAGAAGAGCTAGGCCCACAACATTGTGTTGAGTCCCTTTTCCACACCCCTGCGAAATGAGCAGAACTGTTATCTCCATTTCACAGATGAGGAAACATGTCAGAGCAGTTGAGGGTTTTGACCAGTTTCACACCTGGCCAGAACTACCTCAGGGCTGGGACGCCAGAGCCTCCCCCACAGCTGGTTGTAAACCACCTTTGGCCACATGTCAAGTGCTTAGAACAATTTCTTATAACAAACTTAGGAGCTACATTCGGTGGTTAGCCCCATTTTACAGATGAGGAAATTGAGGCTTGGATAAAAAAGAACACTTGCCCAGAATCTGTAGTCAGGGGCTGGCAGGGGTCGGATTAGAACCCAGTGCATCTCCAGTGCCCATGTACCCATTGCCTCCTATGTCATATCAGATGGGTGACCAGATTCTTGACTTTTGTACAGTTGGGCAGGGGGCAGGTAAAGTGACCTCCAGGCCAAGAACACAGGGCTGCAGCCACCCCTGTCCCCAGCCACACAAGAGTCTCCCTCTCACCCTCTACTCCACCTCCTTCCTACTCCTGGGGCCCCTCGATTAGATGAGCCCCAACAAGAGCGCATGCTCTAGAACAGGAATGAAACACAAAGAACATTTGCTAGTGACACCCCAGGGGAGTTGTGGCTGGGGAGGGGCTGCGGGTAAGAGCTGGGACAGAAAAGTTGCTGACTCACCCCCGTCACATGCTGGTGGGCGGGAGAGCTTCCAGTCAAATGCACCTCTCACTGCCCCAGAGAGGCCATCTGGTCACCTGGGTCCTCAGGTCGTTCTCCACTCTTCGGGCTCTGTTCTCATCAGCAGAGCCCACCCTTCTCAGACCCCAAGGAGGAAGGGAGAAGCCTCTCTGTGTCTCCCCTGTGGTCCCAGCCCAGGCCTCTGGCTCTCGTGTCACTGGTCCCCAAGTTAAAGCCCCTCATTCACAGGTCCAGTCTCCTGCCTTGGCCATGCTGACCACCCATCCACAGGAACCCTCTTAGAGAGTGAACGGAACTGAAACAAGGGACCGAGGCTGAGGGATAGACAGATGAACAGGCAGATGGGGACACAGCCAGGGGACCCAGACAACTGCGCTAAGCAAAAGAAAACAGGCAGGGTACATGCAAAATGTTGGCCCCAGGTAGAAGCAAGGCGGTTGCAGGAATCTGTGCAAACTCGGAGCACAGAGCAGAAATAAAAATGTCCCGATTGCTCATCAGCCAAACACGGCCCCCTGGAGGCCAAGTGTGTGACTTTTAAAGAAATACCCTGACAGCGGCCTGGCTCAGCAGGGAGGCTTGGAAACTATTTTTAAAAAACAGCTTTATCAAGATATAATTCACAGCCCTGGCTCAGCGGTTAGAGCGTCGGCCTGCGGTCCAAAGAGACCCGGGTTCAGTTCCCGCTAAGGGCATGTACTTTCGTTGCAGTTTGTCCCTGGCCCTGGTTGGGTCGTGTAGGTGGCAGCCACTCGATGTGTCCCTTTCACTGAGATGTTTCTCTCTCTCTCTCTTCCTCCCACTCTATCTGAACAAAAATGAAGAAATGTCCTCAAGTGAGGATAAAAAAATAAAAAATAAAGTGGAATATTCTGGCCCTAAAAAAAAGATATAATTCACAGCCCAACTGGTGTGGCTCAGTGGTCCTCAGTGGTTGAGCACCGACACATGCACCAAGAAGTCACCGGTTCGATTCGCATACCACACAATCCACCCATTTAAAGTATGTGTTTCAATGGTTTTAAGTGAAGTCATAAATATGTATAACCATCAGAAGTCAGTTTTAGAACATTTTCATCATCTCAAAAAGAAACCCTTTACTGTCGTGTCCCTGGCCCTCATCCCCACTCCCCTGAGCCTTAAGCAGCCACTCACCTGATTTTCTGTCTCCATGCATGTACCTGTTCTGGACATTTCATATAAATGGAATCATGCAGTTTGGGTACTGGTCCCAGAAGGGGTTGGGGATGATGCTGGGCAGGTAGAACAATGGGACGCCAGGGCCTGCCAGCTCGGATACCCTGGGGCCCTAGGATTGTCCCTTCACACCTCAGAGATGCTGCCCTAGTCTCCAAGGAAGAAGTTTTTCTGGGCTGAGAGAGCGATCAGCCCAGAATTCCAGGTTCTAATCCTCGGCGATATCAGTCCTGACGGGGAAGGTCAATTTCAAGGCCAGGGCAGAATATAGGAGCAGGAATGGACCACCCAGGTCATTGACCTGTGCACCCAGAAAACCCTTTGTCCTGGGTGGTTGGTCACCCTCCTGGCCCTGAGGCCTCATCGCCGGCCACCCCGCCACCCCATCTCTGCTCCTTAGCAGCCTTCACCGCACAACCACCCTCCGGCTTTTGTCAAGCATCCGGTGTTCCTGGCCACAGTCTTCTTTAACCATTTCTCTCTCTGCCCACGTTCCCCAGGGCTAATGCCAGCCCCAAACTCCTAATGTGTCCTTGGCAGGATGAGAAAAATTGAGAGCCTGAATGCGTCATTAACTAGACGTGCTGTTTCAACTCTCGTCCTTCATTCTGAGACAGAGGCCTTCCTGCTGTTACAAACACCCTTTCTTTTATCCAACAGTGGGGAGGGAAGGTGGCTTGGTGAGGTTTAAATGTCCTCGTTCGTTCAAATAAAACACTAGCAATCTTATGTCCATCCTCAAAAAATTTCCAAAAAGCTTTATATTTGAGAATAGTTTTAGATGTAGGGGAAAGTAATAAGGACTTCTGTATCCTATTCCCTTATTGTCAGCATCTTATATGATTGAGGTATTTGTCACAAGGAATGAACCAACACGGATACCTTATTACTAACTAAAGTCTGTGCTTTATTCTCAGTTCTTTAGTTTTCTTCTAATGTCCCTTTTCTGCTCCAGGATCCCACGTTACAGTTTTTATTTATTTATTTCTTTTAACAATGTTAATGTCAACATATGGCTCCAACAAAACAAACTAATAAGCATATCAGGAACTCTCTACACACACACCCAAACAAAACAAGACTTTTTATTTTTTAAAAGAACAAGTCAAGACATTTCAAAAATTAATAGTTACTTGGCCCGGCCAGTGTGATGAGCATCAACCCATGCACCAAGGGATCGCTGGTTCAATTCCCGGTCAGGGTACATGTCCAGGTTGTGGGCCTGATCCCCAGTGGGGGACGTGCAGGAGGCGACCGATTGATGTTCTCTCTCATCAATATTTCTATCTCTCTCTCCCTCTCCCTTCCTCTCTCTCTCATATCAATAAAGAAAAAAAATTGTTTTATAAGTTACTTGAATTATGACTACACAAAAAATTCTAAGTGAGTCCCTCTGTTGCTAAGACCCTAACTTGGGGATGGACAGCTCACTGACTCACATCACACAGGTCAATCTTCATGGCAGAACCGTCCCTGCTCATTCTGGCTGTGTCCACATTATCACATCATGTCCACATTATCATATATGGAGTTCACCTTGGGATAAGCAAGGAGCCTTTCCAGGGGAGCGTAAAACTTATTTCCAAAACAGAAAGGTTTGAAAGCCGTCTCTATGTTGAATTTTTCAAGTTCTGTGAAGACTGGTCCAGAAAATGTGGTGAACCTGGTGTCTTATCTTCCGACCACGTTCATGGCCGTCCTGACTTGAGCCATGTAGTATCCTGACTTGAGCCATCTCTGTCTCATGCTCTGGGCTTGTCAAGACACCTCATTTGTAATTTGTGGAATTCTTTTGCTCTAAACTCAAGTATGACACCGAATGAACAATTTCATAAACATGTTCACCAACGGCTTTGCTACGCCCGATGCGGTTGCCAGTGCTCAGATTTTCTGGGAGACGCATATCTTCCTACAGTAGTATCATGCCCAGCTCCTTCGGGTGGCTCCCCGAAACCAGTAAACTCCACAGAGTAATTGTAGAAATTTGCCACCCCTAAGACCCAGCGAGACCACATCACATTTAGTTGTCATGTCTCCTTAGGCTCCTCTGGGCTGTGACAGTTTCTCAGACTTCCCTTGTCTTTGATAACCTTGACAGTTTTGAGAAGTATTTGTCAAATATTTTGTAGAATGTGCCTCAAGTGGGATTTGTCTGTTGTCTTTCTGATGATTAGACTGGGTGGTGTGTTTTAGGAGAAAGACCACAGAGGTGAAGGGCCATTTTCATCACAATCACAGCAAGGGTATATGCTCTGAAGATACCCTATCACTGTTGGTACAGACCTTGATCACCTGGCTGATCAAGGTGAATTATTTGGAATTCTTTTACATGGGAGATTTTACCCCTCCCGCAATTAAGAAAAGGTATTATCAGCAAAGCCTTAAACTCTGGCGGTCATCACTGCAGACTCCAGATGGCCGAACAGGGTCTGCTAGAGGGGAAAGAGACCCCTCTGAGTGCCAGGCCTTGAGGCGCATTTTCATTTCACACAGGAGGTCGCTTTCTGACGAAATGAATCTCAGTCTTCCCAGTTTAGAGAGGAGACTCAGAGAGGTGGAGCGATAAGCTCTAGGTCACACTGTGTGAGTGACAGCTTCCCACCTACCTGCCCACGTCCCCACTAAGCTATGCTTGCTAAAGCTAACTGCTGGCGTCCCAGAGACATGGAAGTGAGGTACAGACTGACAATCCCCAGAAGAGGGGGTGGGGAGAGAAAAACCACAGAACTTATATGCATGAACAGTGGACATGGACAACAAACTGGGGACAGGGAGGGGGGAGGGGAGGGGGGAATCAGTGGGGGGGAAAGGAGAAACATCTGTAACAAAAATTAATTAATAATAATAATTTTTTTAAAAAGCTAACTGCTGGCTAGGAAGCTGGGTAATTACACCAGCCCGGATCCTCCACCCTCTACCCAGGGGCGATTACCAGCCCTTGGGAGAAATCCCACCGCGGAACTCTGGAGGCTCCCACTGCTCTGGAAACCTCCAATTAGACAGTTCAAAAGGTCAGGGGACGCCCTGGTCAGTTTGGCTCAGTGGTTGAGCTTTGGCCCGCATACCGAAGAGTTGAGGGTTTGATTCCCTGTCAAGAGCACGTACCTGGTTTACAGGTTCCATCTCTAGCCTCGGTCAGGGTTATGTGGGAGGCAACCAATTGATGTGTCTCTCTCACATCAATGTTTCTCTCCCCCCCCCCCCTTTCCCTTCCACTCTATCTAAAAATCAATGGAAAAGTATCCTCGGGTGAGGATTAACAACAGCAACAAAAAAGGTAAGGAGATGGGCTGCCTGATGCCTTGGCCTAAAGACTGCCACCTGGCTTCAGTCCTCCTTCACCACCCTTTACACAGGGCGTGGTGGGTGCCCATCCACAGGAGAAGGCTGGACATTGCATTTGGGAGTATTGGCTTATCCCTGGACCACTCCCCTGATGTTCATCTCCATCAATCCCCCGCCTTCTGGTAGGGCTGGGCTGGGCATTGGTGAAACCAGGGGGCCTACACCCATAGGGAGATCTGGGGGTCCTAGACCCCACTTTTGACCTCTAAGATCTCTGTAGTGTCCTCATACCTGGGGGATACAGCTCAGGTTCCTGAGCAGGAGCAATGGACTGGGGTGGGGGGCTAAGATGCTGAGTCACTCCTTTAGGGGAGCCCTTTCTGCTCTCTGGGCCTGGGGGTTAAGAACTGACTCCCTGCCCTGGCCAGTGTGGCTCAGTTGGTTGGGCGTCCTCACATGCACCAAAAGGTTGCAAGTTTGATTCTTGGTCCGAGAACATGCAGTTGCAGTCTTGATCCCCAGTAGGGGGCGTGCAGGAGGCAGCCGATCCATGTTTTGCTCTCACATGGATGTTTCTCTCTTTTTCATTCCCTTCCTCACTCTCTGAAATTCAATTAAAAATCTTAAAAAAAAAAAAAAAAGGCGGACTTTCTGGAGGCTGCCCAGTCCTGGCTCTAGTCCCTCTGCTTACCAGCTCCCCCACAGCTGTCTGTGACAACAGCGCCCCCTTCTGGCCGGGTGCCTCTTAGCCGCCATGGTACATCCCCTGCTCTTTGCCTCCGCCTGTAGGTCATTCTGGAAAGGGCAGTTTGGTTGAAAGCCACCAAGAAGGAGACTAGAACCGGGTTTCTAGACTTGGGCACTCCTAGGTTACAATCTCTACTCTACCACCTACTAAAGGAAACTTAAGTGTGCCGCTGAATCCCTCAATATTTAACCCAATGCTTTGTCCTTTGTAAAATGCATATAATATATAATACGTATTTTATATTTTGGGTTAAGACATAAAACCCTTACCACAAAATATATATAAAGGTACACATCTTAAGCACACAGCTCAATGAATCCTCACAAAGAAAACACACTCATGAACTACCCAGGGCGAGAACAAAAGCATTATCAGCACCCAGGAAACTTACACTGCTCGCCCCCCTAGCCCCTGCTCCCTCCTCCCCCAGATGTGGCCCCTAGCCTAAATGCTAACACTGCATGCGATGGGTATAACATTACCCCCTTCCTCAGAGAACTGTGAGGAGGACTAGATGGGGATACTGTGTAGGACAGTGCTCAATCTGTGGGCTCTGGCAGCCTTTTCCCTTCCTCCCCCCATAGTGGCAGAGTGTCCTTTCCTCAGAGCTGAGTGATGTAGAATGACTGGCCAGACAAATAAGTGACCAGCACATCTATGCCTCTCTGTGGTAACATTTGCCCAGGAACGTATGACCCTCCAGCCTTGCCCGTTCTGCATCCTTAATACTGTAATTTCCATCACCATCCCTGCCAGGCTGGGCCCTAAGCCTCTCTCTCAAATCACTGCCTAATCCTGCAAATGGTTCCCAGTGTCCATTCTCCAAATAGCAGCCAGGGTTCTCTTTTTTTTTTTTTAATTCCTCATCTGAGGATATGGTTCTACTTATTATCAGATTGAGTGGAAGGGAGGGAGAGAGAGAAACATTGGTGTGATAGAGCCACATCAACTGGTTGCCTCCTGCACGACCGGACACGGGCCAGGGGCAAACCGCAACCGAGGTACGTGACTTTGACCTGAAACAAACCCGTGATTTATTGGTCCGCGGGCTGATGCTCTAACCACTGAGTCAAACGGCCAGGGTTCTCTTTCTAAACACAGGTCTCAGGAGTCACTCTTCTGCTTCCAATACTCAATGGCTGCCTATCCCTCTCAGGGTCAAATCACACCCTTCATAGCATTTAAAACCTTTTACCTGTTGAATGGCTATTATATTTTTTAAAAATTTTATCTTTATTAATTTTTAGAGAGGGAGGAAGGAAGAGGGAGAGAAAGATAGAAACATCGATAAGAGAGAACATCGATTGGCCACCTCCTCGTGCCCCCCACTGGGGATCTGGCCCACAACCTGGGCACGTGCCCTGACTGGGAATCAAACCGGCAACCTCTTGGTGCATGGGCCAATGCCCAACCACTGACACACACCAGCCGGGCTGGCTATCATATTTTTTTAAAAGATATCAAGTGTTGGCCAGGATGTACAGAAAAGGGAACCCTTGTGCACTCTTAGTGGGACTGTGCATTGGTGCAGCCTGGATGGAAAACTCTATGGTGGTTCCTCAAAAAATTAAAAGTAGAACTACCATATGATCCAGCAATTCCACTTGTGGGTATACAGCCGAAGGAAATAAAATCACTATCGTGAAGAAAGACCTGCACCCTCCTGTTCACTACACCATTATCCACAATAGCCAAGACATGGAAACAATGTCAGTGTCCATGGACAGGTGAATGGATAAAGCAAATGTAGTCTATACATACAATGGAATATTATTCGGCCCTACAGAGAAAAATAATCCTGCTATTTGTAACAACATAGATGGGCCTTGAGGGTATTATGCTTGATGAAGTAAGTCAGACAGAAAAAGACAAAAACTGTATGATCTCACTTATATGTGGAATCTGAAAAAGCTGAATACAGATGCAAAAAACCGGTTGGTGACTGCCAAAGGGTGGAGAGAGGGGATGTGGGGGAGGGGTGAAATGGGTACAGAAGGTACAAATTTCCAGTTATAAATAAATCACAGGAATGTAATGTACAGCATGGAGATCATAGTTAATAATACTGTACTGTATATTTGCAGGTTGCTAAGAAAGTAGATCTTAAAATTTCTCAGCACAAGAAAAAACTTGTAACTATAAGAGGTTATAGATATTAACTAAACTTATTGTGGTGACCATTTCACAATATACGCAATATCAAGTCATTATGTGGTACACCTAAAACTAATATAATGTTATATGTCGATTATGTCTCAAAAAAAAAAACTGGGGGTGGGGGAGAACAAAACTTTTAGACCTAGACTCTGTCTCCGGTCCAGTCATTTACCATTTCCTTTACCATTTACCATTTCCATATCAAATTCACTGTAACCCTCTGTACCCCCTCACCCTACAGTGATTCTGGCATCTGGGCCTTTGCGTATGTTGTTCCTGCTGTTGAAGGACCTTGCCTGTACTTCTGTCCACCACCTGTCTTTCAGGATGCAGCTCAAATGTCCCCACCACTGAAAAGGCTTCTTTCCTTCCCACTCCTTGTCCAGCCCAAAGAAGAGCGGGTCCCTCCTTCACCCTGTCCTTCATGTCTCTGCCCAGGATCCCCCGATCCCTTCCAGGAAGCCATCCCTGACCATCTCCCCACCCCCAGAGTCGTGTGTTAGGACAGGCTGCCTTTGATCTGTCTGCCCTTGGGGACTGTGAGCTCTGTGAGGTCAGGGTCTGAGTACTCAGGTACCCCCAGTGCCGAAGTAGGACCCTGCACAGAGAAAGAAGCCAGTTGGAGTGTGGTGGGTGGATAAATGAACAAATGAGTGAAGGAATTTGGACAAGCAAGTTAGAGCTGGTGATCACAAGGAGGGATTCCTGAGTGCTACTTAGAGGCCTCTTGGCTTCATGGGAAATGGAAAAGTCTGCTCTGACCCAGATCTTGGATCCTTTCACCCCACCTAAGCCTCAGTTTCTCCACATGCAAACTTGGGAAAATAGTAATACATTTCCCAGGTGGTTGGAAGGATTGAGTGGGATCAATTCTTGGGTATTACTAGCCCAAGGTCACAGCCTGGACCTTGAGTGCCTGATGTCAAAGCTCAGGGGCTATTTAAGGGTTGATTTCATGATGGGATATGGAGGGGGTCCCCAAGGTCTCCAATGCCCCCACCCCCAGTGCCCTCAATGCCTCACACAGGCCACCAGGCTGCTCCTCTAGCTGAGCTTCAGGCAGGTGTGTCCAGGACCCGGGCTCTTTCTCCAGTTCTGCTCTCCTGCTTCTCCAATGCCATCCATCAGTGTCTGGCCAGCTGTCACCCAGAGCAGCCACTTCCTCCACTGACTGCCCCACGCCACCCATCACCACAGCTCCTGGGGCTTCAGCCCAGCTGCAGCCACCCCCTCCAGCATGCCCTCCTGGGGCCGCTCCACTTACTCCCAGCTCTGAACCCAGCCTCTCCCAACAGCAGCTGGCAGGTCACCAAGAAGACCCCCCAGCTGTTTGTAGGCAACCCCTCCCCCCACTGACATTACAGACAGGGCCCATTTGCAGGCACTGCCCAGCCTCCCTTACAGCCAGGTGTGGCCAGGTGATTAAATTCTGATAAATAGGATGTGAGCAAAAGTGACATGAGCAACTTCCGGGTCGTGCCCTTAAGGGACATGGTGGGTCTCCCTCCTTCCCTTCTTTCCCCTCCTCTGGTGCAGGACCCAGAGATAACCTATTCAGACCAGAAAAACAAAGGCAGTAGTTTAGGAACAGCAGAGGAACAAGGTACTAGAAGCGGGGTCCCCAATGCCTTGGAGCAGCCAAACCAGAACCAGGACACTTACACCAGGACAGTATGTAAAAGCGAAAATACAGTTTTATGTTGTTTAAACCAGTTACTTTGGGTCTCTGAAGTGGCAGCCAAATCTACATCCCAACTAATAGAGTCACCAGGTTCTGTGCATTTTACCTTCAAATTATCACCCAAATTCATTCACAGTCGTCCCTCACTTATCGCGGTTGATCCGTTCCAGCCTCTAGCAGTGGCACCTGGCGTTGAAGGATCCCTGGGGCGCTCGAATACATAGGTCTACAGTCCATATGTACAGTAGTTGTCATTTTAATTGGAATACAGGAGTGTATTATTGACTCAGACAACTGAGCGCGCACTGTACCATTTTCACTGTCTCGATCAACTTTTTAATAAATATATTTGAAAAAAACCGCAATAGAGTGAAGTCAAAGCGCGAAGTGGCGAGGGACGACTGTACTTCTTTCAATCTCCACCAACCTCACCCCAGATGAAGGCTCAGTACCTCATCTCTCCCCTCACTTTCTGTCAGTTTCTTGTATGTATCATGCTCACACCTGCCACAGGGCCTTAACACATGCTGCTGCCTGAAACACTTTTTCCTCCTCTCTTTACCTACTCACCTCCCAATTTTCCTTCAGATCTCAGCAGGACCACCACCTCCTCCAAAAAGCCCTCGGTGACTGCTCTGACTAGGGCAGAGCCCCTTGTTGTGACCCATAAACTCCTGTGTAATATGATGATTTTATTTTATTTTTTAAAACATATTTTTTCTTTATTGATTTTAGAGAGAGGAAGGGAGAGAGAGAGAGATAGAAATATCGATGAGAGAGAACATCGATTGGCCGCCTCCTGCATGCCCCCCACTGGGGATCAGGCCCACAGCCTGGGCATGTGCCCTGACCAGGAATCAAACCAGCGACCTCTTGGTGCATGGGTCGATGCTCAACCACTGAGCCACAGCAGCAGGGACACAGTTATGATTTTAAATACCATAAGGTCCTCTCAATTTTTCTGTGAACCTAAAACTTAATAAAGTCTTAAGAGTAAGATTTTTAACCAATCAGGAAGAATATATGTACCCCCATGTTCATAGCAGCACTATTTACAATAGCTAAGATCTGGAAACAGCCCAAGTGTCCACCAGTAGACGAATGGATAAAAAAGCTGTGGTACATATATACAATGGAGTACTATGCAGCGGTAAGAAAGAAAGATCTCTTATCCTTTGAGACGACATGGAGGGACCTGGAAAGTATCATCCTAAGTGAAAGAAGCCAAGCAGAAAAAGACAAATACCACATGATCTCACTTATATATGGAATATAATGAACATAACAGTCTGAGGAATACAGTAGACCCAGAAACATGGAAGTAGGGCACAGACTGACATCCCTCAGAAGAGGGGGTCGGGGGGTGGGGGGGGTGGGAAGAGATAAACCACAGAACTTATATGCATGTATGCATGACCAATGGACATGGACAACTAAGCCGGGGATGGGGCGAAGGTGGGATGGGGTGGGGGGTGCGAATGGGGTAAAAAGGTAAAATATCTGTAACAAAAAAATAAATAAATAATTCATAAAAAAATAAAAATAAAAAAAGAGTAAGTTTTTTAAAAATGTCATTACAGCATTTTGGAATCTACCTCTGAAACACGCCACCCAAAATACAAAATTCTGTGCACACAGGTTTTGGTTGTGGTTGTTAGTATTAGCAAAGACGGGAACACTAACATCCACCAGGTGGGAACTGGTTGCGTCCAGTGTGGGGGGCCACAGGGAGAGATGCTATGCCGCTGTGAGCAGGAGTGAGGAAGCGCTCCATCCCTGCGCTGCAGTATCTCCAGCAATGTGATTAAGTAAAAGAACAAAAGCAGAATCCAAGGAGCAGAATTGTGGGTACAAAGTATGTTACCTTCTGAATATGTGCAGGGTGTGCACGCATTTGCTTCTATTTTCAAAAAGTAACAATGGAAGGGGAAAGCACAAACTAATAAAAACAGTTACCTATGGGGGGCGGAGGCCTTCAGTAAGGGGGACAGGAATAGAAGCTAGACTTCTCTTTTTTTTATCCTCACCAGAGGATATTTTTCCATTTTTTGTACAGATAGAGTGGGAGGGAGAGAGAGGAAGGGAGAGAGAGAGAAACATAGACGTGAAGGGACAAATTGAGTGGCTGCCACCCGCACGACCAACCAGAGCCAGGGACAAACTGCAACCGAAGTACGTGCCCTTAGCGGGAACTGAACCCGGGTCTCTCCAGACCACAGGCCGACGCTCTAACCGCTGAGCCAAACTGGCCAGGGCATTTTTTTTTTTTTTGTCTTTGAGGAATATGTTTATTACATGCTATAAAGAAACAGCCAATCGTTGATCACTTTTTGTTTTATTTTCAAATCTTTATTGTTGGATGTAAAATGTATTACAGATGTTCCACATTTTTCCCCCATTGACCCCCTCCTCCCCACTCCCGCCCCCCTCCCACCTTTTCCCACACTATTGTCTGTGTCCATTGGTTATGCATATAAGTTCTTTGGTTTATTTCTTCCCACCCTCCTAACCCCTTTCCCTTTGAGGTTTGTCAGTCTAGCAATGAATTTGTGCTTCTTAATCCCTTCACCTTTTTCACCCATTCCCCCAACCCCCTTCCCAACTGGCAACCAACAAAATGTTCTCTGTATCTATGAGAATGTTTCTGTTCTACCTGTTCATTTTGTTTGTAGATTCCATTGTTGATAGATATGTATTCATTGCCATTTTGTTTGTTCATACATTTTATCTTTTTCTTCAAAAAGACCCTTCATCATTTCATATAATAACGGTTTGGTGGTGATGAACTCCGTTAACTTTTTCTTGTCTGGGAAAGTTTTTATATGTCCATCGATTCTAAATGACAGTTTTGCAGGATAGAGTAATTTTGGTTGTAGGTTCTTGCTTTTCATCACTCTGAATATTTCTTGCCACTCCCTTCTGGCCTGCAAAGTTTCTTTTGAGAAATCAGCTGACAGCCTAATGGGAACTCCCTTGTAGGTAACTAGCTGCCTTTTTCTTGCTGCTTTTAAGATTCTCTCTTTGTCTTGACCCTTTTGCATTTTGATGATGATGTGTCTTGGTGTGGGCCTCTTGGGGTTCATCTTGTTTGGGACTCTCTGTGCTTCCTGGACTTGTATGTCTGTTTCCTTCACCAAGTTAGGAAAGTTTTCTGCCATTATTGTTTCAAACAGGTTTTCGATTTCTTGTTCTCTCTCTTCTCCTTCTGGCACCCCCAAGATGCGAATGTTGGCACGCTTGAAGTTGTCCCAGAGGCTCCTTACACTGTCCTCATTATTTTGGATTCTTTTTTCTTTTTGCTGTTCTGATTGGGCATTTTTTGCTTCCTTATATTCCAAATCGATGGTTTGCTCCTTGGATTTACGTACTCTATTATTGAAGCGGTGTAAATTATTCTTTATTTCAGTTAATGCCTCCTTCAATTCTAACTGTGTATCCATGATTTCTAACTGGTCCTTTTTTATGCTCTTGAGGCCCTCCCTAAGTTCACTGAGATTCTCACTAAGTTCATTGAGCATCCTTATAAGCAGTACTTTGAACTCAGCATCTGTTAGGTTGCTTATCTCCATTTCGCTTAGTTCTTTTCCTGGAGTTTTGTTCTGTTCTTTCATTTGGGACCTGTTTCTTTGTCTCCTCATTTTGGCTGCCTCCCTGTGTTTGTTTCAGTGTATTACTTAATGAGAGGTATGGGGCTCGCTGAGACCAGATGCTACTCGTTTGAAAGAATTTAGGAAAAACCTGAAGCAGGATCCAAGACCGGCCAATCCTATGGTTAAGCAAGTGGCAACAGCTTGGGTGGGACTGAAAGTTGGGTGGGGCGGGGCCTCAGGGAGTCAGCAGGGCGGGGCTACCAGTGTGAGCCAGGTTGCTGGAGTCCCAGATATGGCGGCTGTCTGCCGCCCCCGGGAAGGGCTCACCAAAGGAACAAAGGCCTCTGACAGCACGTTTGTCCTGGAGAAAGCCCCCTCTCCAGTCCTCGCTCCAGTGCCAAACAGCTCAGTTCTTCCCTGTAGGTCTCTGGTGCCCCTCGAGCTGCCTCCCCTCCGAGCTTAGAGGGAGAGAGTCCAATAAGTCCGTGCGCGGGCCCTTTAAGGAGCTGCCTGGGGCTCCAGCCGCTTCAGCTTCCCTGAGCCTCAGTTCCCGCTGGTTTTTCCAGCCAGAAGTTATGGGGACTTCTCTTCCTGGCACTGGAACCCTGAGCGGGGTGCCTGGTGTGGGACGGGGACCCCTCAGTCCTCAGGAAGGACCTTCCCAGCCACGGGATCCTCCTGATTTTTATCCACCACACTTGGGTGTGGGAACAGCCCGTCGCCTCCGCCCCTCCTACCAGTCTGGATGTGGCTGCTGCTTTAATTCCGTAGTTGTAGGACTTCCATCAGCTTGATTTCAGGCGGTTTTGAATGATGGTTGTTCTGTAGTTTACTCGTAACTTTGATGTGGGTGTGGGAGGACGCGATACCACGTTTACCTACCCGCCATCTTGACCAGACCTAGACTTCTCTTGAGTGTATCTTGCTTTAGATTTTTTATTTTGTAAATGCAAATTGGTTACAAAATTATAAAGCAAAGACAGAGAAAGCAACCCCTTAAAAATAAAAAGTGAAAATGAATTAACTTGACTGTTAACTTGGCAACCAACCATACTAAAAAAGATTATTGAGCCTGGCCAGTGTGTCTCAGTGGTTGAGCATCAACCCATGAACCAAGAGGTTGCCAGTTCGATTCCCAGTCAGAGCACATGCCCAGGTTGTGGGCCCGATCCCCAGTTGGGGGCATGCAGGAGGCGGCTAATCAATGTTCTCTCTCATCAATGTTTCTATCTCTTCCTACTTCTCTCTTCCTCTCCCTCTAAAATCAATAAAGAAAAAAAATTTTTTTTTTTTTTATCCTCACCCGAGGACATTTTTCCATTTTTTGTTCAGGTAGAGTAGGAGGGGGAGAGAGGAACAGAGAGAGAGAGAGAAACATCGACGTGAAGGGACACATTGAGTGGCTGCCACCCGCACGACTGACCAGAGCCGGGGACAAACTGCAACCGAGGTACATGCCCTTAGCGGGAACCGAAACCGGGTCTCTCCGGACCGCAGGCCGACGCTCTAACCGCTGAGCCAAACCGGCCAGGGCAGAAAAAAATTTTTTTAAAGGATTATTGAAAATGACTTTGAAGTAGCATTTTGATTGCACATCCCTGTGATTCTGAAGATCACAGAACCACAAAGAAACAGAACCACAACAAAATCCTCAACTGCACTCAGTCATCGTATAGGTAGTAGTTATACTGGTACAGGTATTGTTATGTTGCAACTATTAGCTTTGTAACATAGGATAAAGAAGATAAGCTGTGTTGCTGTTGTTAAGGAACCAAGATTTTCTGCATAAGAAAAAAGAGATAAAAAAAAATGCAAGTTAAATGAAAACCTTGTCATCTTAAATGTGAATGAGAATGGTCCGTTTTTCCAGTTTAAAGCCTAGACACAATGATAACCCAGTAGCAATGAGTATCCCTCATGTCTTTATTGTGGTCTCTAAATCCCATTTACTGCCCAAAGGAACAGGGTTCCTCTCAGAAATGGCAGATCCCAGGTAGCGAATGTATAAGTTGAACCTGGGACAGGTTGTCATGCAGAAATCAAGGAAACTATGAAAGACTACCAAGGTCATGTCAACAGGTCGCAGGACGCAGCATGAAGAAGCTCCCTATTTATTTGGGCTGGGCATGGTTTCAAGCGCTTTGCAAGTACTAACTCATTCTTAGGAAAATTACATAACTTCAATGAACCCTCAAAACAAGCCTATGAGGAGGGTCCTACGAATGCTTGCGTTCATTTTATAGATGAGGAAACTGAGTCCGGAGGAGATTAAATGAATTGCCCAAGACTATGCAGGTAGATGGCTGAGTGAGCATGTCAATCCATGCCTTACCCAGATTCTAAGCTGCCTTTTCCTTAATGCAGGATGTTCAGCATCAAAGTAGAAAAGAAAATAAAGAGATAAGACTGCAGCTCTGCAGAGGCCAGTCTAGGGAGCATGTAGAACCAATGAAAGCACCCCAATCACTCTTCCATCTTTTGGTTCAGTGGTGCCTATAACCAGGGCGCTCAGAGGCTGGCCCCATGGGGATCAGGGACCAGTTGGGATGTGCTCAGCCCCATATCTTGGTCAGCTACAGACCAAGCTCCCATCATGCCCAGCCTCCCTACAAGCCACTCCTCACATCCTCCTGGCCCACTCGAGGCCACCTATGCTCTCTTCCTCAAGACCATCACGGAAGAGCAGGAATCACCACGTAACTCCTCACATCGCCCAACCAGGTGGGGATGGGCATTCCCACTGCCCAGATGGGAAAACGGAGGCTAAGAGAGGTATTGAGCTGTCTGAGCTTATGCCGCTGGGAGGCAGCTGATCCCGGCCTCCGTGCCCTTTTCCCACCCCCTCTTTCCTCTTGTTGTCCCATCCTCTTTGGAAGGCTGAACATGGGGTTCTGGGCCCATGCTGAGGAGTGAGTCACCCTCATTGTGTGTGTGTGTCATGGCCCCAGCAGCAGCTGGGAGCTGGGAGGAGGGGTCTGCAGATTAGAACTCGAGGCAAGAAGGCTCCTTTCCCAGTGAGAGAGCACCCTGGACATCTCTTGCCCTCTGGGTCCATACAGCCAGTGTGCCTGACCAGTTCCACTTCCAGAATATTCTAGGCCCTGTTCCCTCTTCCTCAAAGCCAGCACCCTGGCCCAGGCCACCGGCAGCTTTCGCCCCCATCAATCTCCCTACTTCTTTCCTCACCTCCCTCAATCCGCTTTCTACAAAAGAGAAGCGAGCAGATTCCACATATGCGTTGAAGGCGGAAATGCCACCTTGACGCAAGGGACCCAGGAATCCGTTTACCTGCTCCAACGTCAGTGTGCCTCCTAGGCCTGATCTCACTTCTTTGCAGGTGACCAGTAAGGTGGAAACACCAGCTCTCCACACGGCCTGGAGGCTGGGCCACGCCCTGCCCCACCCCCACCACTCCAGTGTCGGCTGAAGGCCTTTCAGGAGGCAGCAAATCAGTGACGACAAGTAAGGACACTTTCTACAATGACTAAAAAACAAGGAAATTAAAAGATGATCATTATAGTTTAAAAGGAGCCCTGGCCGGTTTGGCTCAGCGGTTAGAGCGTTGGCCTGCGGTCCTGAGAGACCCGGGTTCGGTTCCCGCTAAGGGCATGTACCTCGGTTGCAGTTTGTCCCCGGCCCTTGTCGGTCGTGCGGGTGGCAGCCACTCGATGTGTCCCTTTCACATCGATGTTTCTCTCTCTCTCTCTGTTCCTCTCTCTCCCTCCCACTCTACCTGAACAAAAAAATGGGAAAATGTCCTCGGGTGAGGATAAAAAAAAAAAAAAGAAAGAAAAAAGAAAAAAAATCAATATAGTTTAAAAGGAATTTAAGAGCCCTGGCCGGTTTGGCTCAGCGGTTAGAGCATCGGCCTGCGGTCCGGAGAGACCTGGTTTCAGTTCCCGCTAAGGGCACGTACCTCGGTTGCAGTTTGTCCCTGGCCCTGGTTGGTCGTGCGGGTGGCAGCCACTCGATGTGTCCCTTTCACGTCGATGTTTCTCTCTCTCTCTCTCTCTCTCTCTCTCTCTCTCTCTTCCCCTCTCTCCCACCCACTCTATCTGTGCAAAAAATGGAAAAATGTCCTCTGGTGAGGATAAAAAAAATAAATAAAAAAATAAAAGGAATTTAAGAGATATCCCACCTAAATCCAATGTATGAACTCTTGTTGCTTGATTTAAACCACTATCCATAAAAATACTTTTAGGAAACAGCAGGGGGAAATGGGATTTAGGGGGTATGACAGAATAACAAATTTTTTTGTAGGTGGGAAAATGGTAACTAAAAATGTAGTTATTTTTAAAAGAGTTCTTATCACTTAGAGAAACATTCTGAAGAATTTATGAATGAATATGATGATGTGATTTGCAATGAATCCAGCAGGGGTGGGGGTGGGGAGAGCAGGAACTAGCCCACCTAGAGGACGCTGCACCTTCTCAAAAGATGTACTTCAGTGAAAGCAGTGAAAAGCAGTGTGTTTAGACATGGGGACAGCCTGCAGGTTACCGGTGCTGATAAGAACACCAGGGGAGCCCGGTTAGTATGGTGGTTCAGTTGGCTGAGTGTTGTCCCATGCACCAAGAGTTCGCTGGTTCAATCCCGGGTCAGGGCACATGCCAGGTTTCAGGCTCAATCCCCAGCAGGGGGTGTGCAGGAGGCAGCCGATCAGTGTTTCTCACATCGATGTTTGTATCTCTCTCTCCCTTCTCTCTCTAAAAAAATCAATGAAAATATATTTTTTAAAAAAGAAGAACACCAGGGGACCTGCCTGCCTGTTGGTCCACCATGACTGGTTGATAATTATACAGTCATCCTCTTTATTTCTGTGCATATTGGGGGATTGGGGTGGGGGAAGTGAGGCTTTCGGAGCTAGATGGCACGTTCGAACCCCGCCTCACATGCTTCTTTGCTTGTGACCGTGGCAAGTCACATTCCTGCTGTGTGTCTCAGTTTCCCATCTGCCTGAGAGGGTGCTGTGGAGTCACAGGAGTGAACACTTAGAACACGGTCCAGCATGTCACCAGCAC
Source organism: Molossus molossus (assembly GCF_014108415.1). NCBI lineage: Eukaryota > Metazoa > Chordata > Mammalia > Chiroptera > Molossidae > Molossus > Molossus molossus. The sequence continues at coordinate 111,242,332 of NW_023425366.1, read as the reverse complement.
GAAAGTAAGTTAGTTCTGATTATTGCTATTAGGTGATATTTGAATCTTCTCATGATTTTTTTTTTTTTATCCTCACCCGAGGATACTTTTCCATTTTTTGTACAGATAGAGTGGGAGGGAGAGAGAGGAAGGGAGAGAGAGAGAGAAACATCGACGTGAAGGGACACATCGAGTGGCTGCCACCCGCACGACCAACCAGGGCCGGGGACGAACTGCAACCGAAGTACATGCCCTTAGCGGGAACCGAACCCGGGTCTCTCCGGACCGCAGGCCGACGCTCTAACCGCTGAGCCAAACCGGCCAGGGCTCATGATTTTTTTTTTAACTTTTCATTTGTCTGAGCAGATCTGGACCCCCCACCCCCTTGTGGAGGAGGCCACGGAACACCTGAGATTAAAAAAAGAAAAAAGAAAAACAGATTTATTGAGATATAATTCACAGACCACAGAATTCACTCATTTAAAGTGTACAATTCTGTGGTTTTAATTGTCTTCATGGAGTTATTCATCGAGCACCAGACTCTATTTTAGAACATAACCCCCAAAACAGGGCACTGCTTCGGGGAAGGTGGGGTAGTGGCTGTGAGCCCTCTTATGACTTCTCTTATGACAGAAGGGGTGGGCTGTGGGGGCCACTAGCTCCCTGTGGCTTCTGTCTGGTGGGGCCAATGGCAGGTCCTGTGATGTTCTTAGGGACACCAGGCCACCACTGCCAGACCCCACTTCCAGACACAATTTCCTGCAATTGTGTGAAGTACAGTGTATCTTCAGAGAAAGTGCCCACAGACCTCAGTAAAGCTTCTCTAGGTCCATGATCAGCTGCCACAACTTATTTTCCTCCTTTTCTCTCAAGGGGGAGGGAGAGAGCACCCATATGGAGGGTGTTAAAGTTGCTACAAGGTCCATCAAGGGGCATGTAATGACCGGCCCCTGGAAGAGGGGGCAGGGAAGATGGATCGAGAAAAGCTCTGGGTTCTGGTCAAGATGGTGGCGTAGGTAAAGGCGGTATCCCGTCCTCCCACAACCACACCAAAGTTACATCTAAACTACAGAACAATCATCATTCAAAACCACCTGAAATCGAGCTGAATGGACGTCCTACAACTACGGAATTAAAGAAGCAACTGCATCGAGACTGGTAGGAGGGGAGGCGGCGCGATGGGCTGGTCCCACACCCACATGTGGCGGATAAAAATCAGGAGGACACCTCCGCTGAGGGGTTCGGTCCCATACCAGGTGCCCTGCTCAGGGTTCCAGTGCCAGGAAGAGAGTCCCCATAACTTCTGGCTGGAAAAACCAGCGGGAACTGAGGCTCAGGGAGGCTGAGGCAGCTGGAGCCACAGGCAGCTCCTCTTAAAGGGCCCGCACACGGATTTATCGGACTCTCTCCCTCTAAGCTTGAAGGGAGGCAGCTCGAGGGGCACCAGAGACATACAGGGAAGAACTGAGCTGTTTGGCACTGGAGCAAGGGCTGGAGAGGGGGCTTTCTCCAGGACAAACATGCTGTCAGAGGCCTTTGTTCCTTTGGTGAGCCCTTCCCTGGGGCGGCAGACAGTCGCCATATCTGGGACTCCAGCAACCTGGCTCACACTGGTTGCCCCACCCTGGTGACTCCCTGAGGCCCGCCCCACCCAACTTTCAGGCCCACTCTAGCTGTTGCCACTTGCTTAACCATAGGATTGGCCTGTCTTGGATCCTGCTTCAGGTTTTCCTAAATTCTTTCAAACGAGCAGCATCTGGTCTCAGCTAGCTCCATACCTCTCGTTAAGTAATACACTGAAACAAACACAGGGAGGCAGCCAAAATGAAGAGACAAAGAAACAGGTCCCAAATGAAAGAACAGAACAAAACTCCAGGAAAAGAACTAAGTGAAATGGAGATAAGCAACCTAACAGATGCTGAGTTCAAAATACTGCTTATAAGGATGCTCAGTGAACTTAGTGAGAACCTCAGCGAACTTAGTGAGGGCCTCAAGAGCATAAAAAAGGACCAGTCAGAAATGAAGGATGCACAGTCAGAAATGAAGGAGGCACTAACTGAAATAAAGAATAATTTACACAGATTCAATGGTAGACTAGGTAAAGCCAAGAAACAAATCATCGATTTTGAGTATCAGGAAGCAAAAAAACACCCAATCAGAAAAGAAAAAAGAAAAAAGAATCCAAAGAAATGAGGATGGTGTAAGGAGCCTCTGGGACAGCTTCAAGCGTGCCAATATTCGCATCTTGGGGGTGCCAGAAAAAGAAGAGAGAGAACAAGAAATCGAAAACCTATTTGGAACAATAATGGCAGAAAACTTCCCTAACTTGGTGAAGGAAACAGACATACAAGTCCAGGAAGCACAGAGAGTCCCAAACAAGATGAACCCCAAGAGGCCCACACCAAGACACATCATCATCAAAATGCAAAAGGTTCAAGACAAAGAGAGAATCTTAAACGCAGCAAGAGAAAAGTAGTTAGTTACCTACAAGGGAGTTCCCATGAGACTGAGACGATTTCTCAAAAGAAACTTTGCAGGCCAGAAGGGAGTGGCAAGAGATATTCAGAGTGATGAAAAGCAAGAACCTACAACCAAGATTACTCTATCCTGCAAAGCTGTCATTTAGAATCGATGGCCATATAGTTTCCCAGATAAGGAAATGCTAAAGGAGTTCATCACCACCAAACCATTATTATATGAAATGTTGAAGCATCTTCTTGAAGCAAAAGAAAAAATATGAACAAACAAAATGGCCATGAATACATATCTATCGACAATGGAATCTACAAACAAAATGAACAGGCAGAACAGAAACATTCTCATAGATACAGAGAACATTTTGTTGGTTGGCAGATGGGAGGGGGGTTAGGGGAATGGGTGAAAAGGGTGAAGGGATTAAGAAGAACAAAGTGGTTGGTAGACTGACAAACCTCAAAGAGAAGGGGTTGGGGGATAGGAAGAAATAAACCAAGGAATTTATATGCATAACCAATAGACACAGACAACAGTGTGGGAAAAGGCGGGAGGGGGGTGGGAGTGGGGAGGAGGGGGTCAATAGGGGAAAAATGAGAAACATCTGTAGTGCATTCAACAATAAAGTTAAAAAAAGAAAAAGAAAAAGGAAAAAAAAAAGAAAGGCTCTGGGCTGTGCAGCTCAGCAGCTGGAGAGCTGGTGGCGACATTTGCCAAAATGAGGAAAGTGAAGAGGGAGAAAAGAAAGGGGCAGGGAGTCTGAGCTCCCACTTCCAGAAAACTGTCACGAGGCTCAAATAAGAAATGACAAAACTTCAGGATGAGACTAAGCTGGGTTCTAGTGTTGGTCCCTCTTTTGAAAGCAACCCCAAGCCTGGAGTGAGTCACACTGTGTCTGGCTCTCCTGATGGGTAAACTGGGGTCTATACAACCGGAAGGGTCTGTGTGAGGGTCCCGGGGCGGGGGGGGGGGGGAACGAGGCATGGCACACGGCAGGAGGTCCACCCGCCATGCTTTACCATGATAAGCGTTAGTTCTCTTCTTTGGCTATAGATCCTGGGGAACTCCCAGCCCTGGGAGTACCTGTCATGAGGGTGAGGGAGACAGAGATGCTGGAAAGACCCTGGGGAAAGGGCTAAAACAGGGAACTACAAAGAGGGGGTTTCTAGGCTGAAGGAGAAGGGAGATTCCAGACATCACCCCCGTCTGAAACCCACCATGCCTCCACAGTGTCATGCTCACCCCCTCCCAAGGCCTGGTCCATCCCTTCTCTGCCCCTTTCCACCACTTCCTCCCCTCCCAGACCCCTGGCTTTGTTCCCTCATCAAGCTTTTGCTCTGGCTGTTCCCCCACCTGCAATGTTCTTTCCAAGACTGTTTTCTTTGCATCCTCAGAGGGTCCCACCCTGACCCCCTCTATGGTACAGCCCCCAGCCCACCCTCCCTTTCAGTCTCTATCACGTCACTTGTGAAAGCATGTATCCCTCTCTGACATTACGTTACACAGTCTGTTTATTAATATATGGAACATTCCTAGGTGGGCAGGGGCTTCCTGGGAGGAGGACTCCAGGAGCCCTGGGTCCCCAAGGAAGCCCCCAGAAGCTCCAGGGCTGGGCGGGCCTCAAGCTCCTTCCAAGGATGCCTGTGTCCAAGAGAAGTGTCTGGCTCCCGTGTTTTCTGTGGAGGCAAGGTTAGCACACCTCATGTCCCCAGGCTCATGGCTCTGGCCAGGGGACTCTTGGCTGGTTGGTGGCTGGGGGCTGGCCAGGGACTTGGAGGCTTGTCCAACCTTGCTTCCTGAGAATAAGCAGCTCCCTGCTGGCCTTGGACACCAGGCCTCACCCTGGATCCTTCCTTTCCTCTATCCACAGATCCAGTCCATGTTTGAGCCTGTCACTGGCTCTTTTACAAACATCCTCTGAACCCGGTGGCTCTCTCCGTCCCTCTTCAGTCCAAGTCACTCAGGGGCTGCAGGAGCTCCTCCATGCTCTTCCAGCCCCTCTGAATGGTTTTCCACAAGACAGACACAGCCAATGCTTTAAAATTTAATTGGGTCCCATCTTTCCAGGGATGCCAAAATTCTTCAATGTCCTCAAATTGTTCTGATGATAAACCTCGGCCACCCTCCTCATTGCTCCAACCCTCCCACCCTGTGTCTGTGGCCTATGGGGTCTCTCCCAGGCTCTGCTCTGTGTGTTCTCTGACCCCTGGGCCTTTGCATGTGCAGTTTCCTCTGCCTAGAAAGATCTCTCTCCCTCTCTCTGCCCAGTTGTTTTTTCTCAGCTTTTCAGGCCGGAAACATTGCTTCTTTCAGAAAACCTTCTCAGATCCTTGGTCAGGTCACACTCCCCCCTCAGGGCCCGTATTTGCCTTCAGGGACCATATGAGGTAATTAATATAATTATTTATTTCACATCTGCTTACCCTTAGTCCTCAAAAGCCCTGGGCAGAAACCCTCTCTTCTAGGCCTCTCCTAGCACTGCAGCTGGTACATCAAAGTTTGGGGGAGGAGAGACGTGTTCCTTCATGCATTCATTCATTTGCTCTCAATAGCATTTCCTACTGAGAATCCACTGTTGCTGGGTTATAAAGTTGGCACAGAGCTGACCCTGGCCCTCAGGGATTTCAGCCTGTTGGGGACCACAGAAGCTACAGTGAGACCTGGGCTGGGCTGGGGCCAGAGAGCAGGATCTCGGGGAGGGCATCCTGGGGCAGAGTCTTAAACAGATGGGGGAAAGGGTGTCCCAGGCCGTGGAAACAGCCTGTGCAAAGGCCTGGAGATGGGAGAAGAAGACATGAGGCATCAGGGAAGTGTTTGAGAAAGGATGCAATGCTAGGAAGGAGGAAGTGGGCAGAGGGCATAGGACAGATGGAGATGCTGAGGCCCCAAGAGTCTGAGTAGGAGCTCAGGACCTGAGCCACCTTCCTGCTTCAGCCTCTCACTCCCCTCCAGTCTCCCAGCCAGGACAGGTCAGAGCCTGCAGGAGACCACTCACCAGCTCTAACCCCTTCCCTTAGGGGCCAGAGCAGCAGGGACAGGGCTTGGCAGGGACCTAGGGCAGTATGGGTGCTTTTCCCTCAGTGCATCAGGAATCAGGAGGCCTGGGGAGGCACCACCTCTGCTCAGAAACGAGTCTCATTCTCTTGCACACCCCTCTCAGCCAGACTTCTCAAGTGCTCCGGCTGCCCTGTATCAAGCCCAAGCCACAGACAGAGAAACTGAGGCTCGGGGAAGTGGAGTCTCAGAGCTGGGAGGGGCAGAGCCAGGCGTAACCCACAGCTTGTATGGCTCAGCACCCAGAACAATGTTCCCTGTCTCAGTTTCTGCAGAGCCCGTTCCAGGTGGGGCAACGGCCCCTCCCTGAGCTGCACAGGGCCCGTCAGGGCTCAGGACTGTCTCAAGAGCATCAGCTTCTGGGCCCTGCTCTGAGCACTCTGTACATACAAACGATTCTATCTCACCACAGCCTCAGAGGCAGGCACTGTGCCACCCCATCAGCCCACCCCAGAGTTCTGGGGGTTCTTGACAGGACAGACACAGCATTTACAGAGGCCCCGAGGTTACCCCGACAGAGCTCACTAGCTCAGGGTCCCCATGAACAGGAGGGAGCAGATGGCTGGGTGCAGAGTTCTGGAGCTTAGAAAGTGGCAGGAACTTGCCCTCTACCCATCTTTCATCTCACACGTGAACCTGCTACCAGATGGGTTCCATCTTAATTCCTAGCAATGCTGTCCCTGCTAAAAGCTTCTCCCCTCCTGGAGTGAGATCGAAGAGGGCAGAGTTCTGACTGGACCCCTAGGCCCCGTGTCCCCAAGCACAGCCCGAGAGCCAGCCCTGAGCGCACGGGGCCTGTCTCAGTTCCCGCGTGAGTAACCTCAGTTCTCCCTGGTTTTGTTCTTCTCCCAGTATTTTGTCTCAATTATTTATTTTTTCTTATCATTTATATATTTTCTTATCTTTATATATTTTTAATATACAAAGTTGGGCAAAAGAATACAATAGCCCTGGCTGGTTTGGCTCAGCGGTTAGAGAGTCGGCCTGTGGACCAGAGAGACCCGGGTTCGGTTCCCCCTAAGGGCATGTACCTCGGTTGCAGTTTGTCCCTGGCCCTGGTTGGGTCGTGTGGGTGGCAGCCATTCAATGTGTCCCTTTCACGTCGATGTTTCTCTCTTTCTCTCTCTCTTTCTCCCTCCCACTCTATCTGAACAAAAAATATCAAGAAAAAAAAAATGTCTTTGGGTGAGGATAAAAAAATAAATTAAAAAATAAAGAAAAGAATACAATAATTAATAAATAATAATACAAGAATAAACTGTTTCCTGTACTCACAACTGTAAATCTACTTTTGCCACACCCTGTATGAAACATAGTAAATTATATATTTCTATTAATATATTTATCATATATTAACACATTAGATTATGTTAATATGTCACCATATGTTATAATATTACTGTGTATTAATGTGATATAATAATACTCTACATTAGTAGCTTACTATTCTGTTAACCTCAACAGAAGGTCTCTCAGACCCACAATCTAGGGTTTCACATGTCTCTGAAGTTAGCAGTTTTTCTTTTCCATCTGTTTATAAAAGCCGACCATGAACCTGGATTATTTTTTGGGAACAGCACCCACATTGTGGGGTATGGGGAGGGTTGGATGAGGTGACAACTCTCAGGACAGTCAGCTCTCAATAAATGCCAGGTTCTGTCATTCCAGCTCAGCAACACTGTGTCTTTGTTTCAAATTATTATTTAAAATTAAGAAATCAAAAAGAATAAAGCATGTCTATGTGTGATGACGGGGGTGTATTTCAAGATATATTTTCAAGTGAGTAAAGAACAGAATGGCACGTATGCAATATTACCATCTGTGGTTTTTTTTAAATGGGGATATAGCACTCATACAACTCAATAGCAAAAAACAATCTGATTTTAAAATAGGCAGAGGATCTGAATAGACATTGGCCAATAGGAACATGAAAAGATGCTGAGCATCACTAATCATCAGAGAAATGCAAATCAAAACCACAATGAGATATCAGCTTACAGCTGTATAATGGCTATTATAAAAAAGATAAGAGGCCCTGGCTGTTTGCTCAGTGGTTAGAGCGTTGGCCTGCTGACCAATGAGTCTCAGTTTGATTCTGGTCAAGGGCACGTACCTTGGTTGTGGTTGATCCTCAGCCCTGGTCGGCTGGTGCAGAAGGCAACCAGTCAATGTGGCTCTATTACGTAGATGTTTCTCTCTGTCTGTCTGTCTCTCTCCCACTCTATCTGATGATAAACAGAAAAATATCCTCAGGGTGAGGAATAAAAAAAAAAGACGTCCTGGCCAGTTTGGCTCAGCGGCTGAGCGTCGGCCTGTGGACCAGAGAGTCCCGGGTTCGGTTCCTGCTAGAGGCACGTACCACCAAAAAAAAAAAAAGACAAGAGGGCCGAGAGCATGGAGACCCAGAGCGGCTTGGCCACACGCCGCCTGCCTCGCTGTGGAATGTAGCCAGGTCCGCAGCCCCAGCTGAGTCAATCTTCAGTCCTTCCCTCTCCCTTTCCTATCTCTGTGTTGCTACAGTTTAGAAGACCAAAGTGGACAGTGGACTTTTGCTCACTATGATGACCTCCGTTTGTTTAACATCAAGGGAGATCTCTGCTCCCTGGGCCTGAGACACCCAGCTGCCAGGTATTGAGGTACCAGCTAGATGTCTTCTCACCAAGGACCCGTGGTGGCACAAGGCACTGGGATCCTGGCAGTAACAGGGAACCTGACACATGGAGCTGGCTGAACTGGGCCCTGCTAGAAGAGAAGGGCAAACGGGGAATCCCTGACCCAACCAAAGCTGCAGAAGAGCAAGCACACCCAGTGCCCAGGAGGAGGGGGAGGTCCAGGTCCTGACACTTCCCCTGCAAGCACACTGCTGTGGAGGAGAGGGAGGAGTTCATGTATAAGGTCTGGGGGGGGATGCTGGAGGGTCATCCCGTATGACGTGCTCCCTGACTGGCTGAAGGACCACACTTACCTGCCGTTTGGCCACAGACCGCCCTTGCCCGCCTTTAAGCTTGCTTCAAGAGCGTGTTCCGCATGCATGCAGAGACCGGCAATATCCGGACCCACCTGCTTGGGTTTGTGCTGTTTCTCCTTCCGGGAATCTAGACTGTGCTCCGACCAAACACATACTTCAGGGCCCCCCTGCAGGAGAAGGTGATTTGGGGAATGTTCTTTCTGGGTGCAGTGCTCTGCCTCAGCTTCTCCTGGCTCTTTCACACTGTCTACTGTCATTCACAGAAAGTCCCTCAGACTTTTCCCAAACTGGATTGTTCGGGGATTGCCCTACTGATTATGGGGAGCTTTGTCCCCTGGTTCTACCACTCCCACTGCTCCCCACAGCCACAGCTCATCTACCTCTCCGTCATCTGTGTCCTGGGCATGCCCGCCACCACTGTGGCACCGCGGGACCGGTCTGCCACCTGAACACCGGCGGACAAGAGCAGGGGTGTTCCCGGGCCTTGGCTAGACTATCGCCGAGGGCTTTTCAAGGCCACCACCATGGGCCAGATGGGCTGGTTCTTCCTCGTGGCTGTGAGGTGCATCGCCGGAGCTGGCCTCCATGCTGCTTGAGTTCCTGAGCGCTTCTTTCCGGGAAAGTCTGACATCTGGTTCCAGTGGCATCAAATGTTTCATGTCCTGGTGGCGGCAGCAGCCTCCGCCTCCTGCTGTGGGTCCCCAACCTTCAGGAATTCTGCTCTGGCCTGGAAGGCGGCTGTGCTGATGACTCCCTTCCCCGAGCCTCCCGCCAGAGGCTGGAAGGGGAACTTCCCAAGTGCTTTCAAAATTAACTTCTTTGCTGAAGTGAGAGGAAGTGTCTGAATTATCTGTTTCTAAAAAAAAAAAAAAAAAATTCTTTATTGATTTTTTTAGAGAGAGATAGAATCAATGAAAGAGAACATCAATTGGCTGCCTCCTGCATGTCCCTCACTGGGGATCGGGCCCACAACCTGGGCATGTGTCCTGACCGTCAGAATCAAACCGGCGACCTCTTGGCGCAAGGGTCGATGCTCAACCACTGAGCCACACCAGCAGGGATGAACTGTCTGTTTCTAGAAGAAACCTCTTAGAGAATTCAGTGCCAGCCAGGCTTCAGCTTCCCACCTCAGGGCAGGGGGATAAACCTTCCATGGAAGGGTGTGGTCCGCTTGGCCATGCCCCTGCCCGTCCTCCGCAGCCCCTCCTCCGCTGCCCCTCCTCAGCAAGGCAGCGCTCTCTCTCTCTCTCTCTCTCTCTCTCTCTATCTCTATCTCTATCTCTATCTCTATCTCTATCTCTATCTCTATCTCTATCTATCTCTATCTCTATCTCTGTCTATAATCTATCTTTCCCTGGCCAGTTTGGCTCAGTGGTTAGAGCGTCAGCCCATGGACCAAGAAGTCATGAGTTCGATTCCGGCCAAGGGCATGTACCTCAGTTGGTTTGTTCCCAGCCCTGGTCAGGTCATGCAGGAGGCGGCCAGTGGATATATCTCTCTCACATCGATGTTTCTCTCTCTCCCTCCCTCCCGCTCTATCTGATGATAAAAAGAAAAATATCCTCGGGTGAGGATTAAATATATATATATTTATATATATCACCACCCATCCATCCATCCATCCTTCTGTGTTTCCATAGGATATCTCTGGCAGGACACCCAGAGGAGACAAAATGCACCCCTGGACTCCACCCCTGCATGCTTCCCTCTTTTGTTTTACTCCCCAGAACATACGTATATGGCACACTATTCATTTCGTGTCTTTATTTATTGTCCATCCCCTACAACAGAATGGCAGCCCCACGAGGGCAGAGATGTTTGACTGCTGTGTTTGCCACTGTGACTCCCGCACCCAGTGCTGCGCTGTCCTACGCTGTAACCACCAGCCATGCGTGGTGGCCAAGCACTTGAAATGGTGCTGGTTGGAACTGAGATGTGGCGTGGGAGTCACACACACTGGATTTTGAAGACTTAACGTATGCTATATACAGAATTGTGTTCCTCTCAAAATTCACATGTTGAAGCTCTAACTGCCAGTTCCTACGAATACGACAGGAAACAGGCCTTTAAAAAGGTGATTAAGCCCCGGCCGGTTTGGCTCAGTGGTTAGAGCATCGGCCTGCGGTCCGGAGAGACCCAGGTTCGGTTCCCACTAAGGGCATGTACCTCGGTTGCAGTTTGTCCCCGGCCCTGGTTGGTCGTGTGGGTGGCAGCCACTCGATGTGTCCCTTTCACATCGATGTTTCTCTCTCTCTCTTTCTCTCTCTCTCTCTCTCTTCCTCTCTCTCCCTCCCACTCTATCTGTGCAAAAAATGGAAAAAAATGTCCTCGGGTGAAGATAAAAAAAAAAAAAGGTGATTAAGGTAAAATGAGGCCATTAGCATAGGCCCTAATCCAATCTAATTAGTGTCCTTATAAGAAAAGATTAGGACACAGGGAGAGAAAATAGGGGCATACACACAGAGAGAGGACCTCGTGAGGACGCAGCAAGAAGGTAGCTGTCTGTAAGCCAAGGAGAGAGGCCTCAGAAGAAACCAACACGGTCATGCATTGATCTTGGACTGGTGGCCTCCAGAACTGTGAAAAAATTAATTTCTGGTGTTTAAGCCACTCAGGCTATAGCACGTTGTTATGGCAGCCCTAGCAAACCAATACACTATTTAAAAAACCATGCCCCTGGCCAGTTTGGCTCAGCAGTTAGAGCGCCAGCCCTCAGATTGAAGGGTCACCAGGCTCAATTCTGATCAAGGGTACATACTTGGATTGTGGGTTTGATCCCTGGCCCCGGTCAGGGTCATGCGGGAGGCAACCAATTGGTGTCTTTCTCTCACACTGATGTTTCTCTCTTTCTCCCTTCCTCCCTTCTACTCGATCTAAAAAAAAAAAAATCAATGAAAAAATATCACTGGGTGAGGGTTAACAAGGAAGGAAGGAAGGAAGGAAGGAAGGAAGGAAGGAAGGAAGGAAGGAAGGAAGGAAGGAGGAAGGAAGGAAGGAAGGAGGAAGGAAGGAAGGAAGGAAGGAAGGAAGGAAGGAAGGAAGGAAGGAAGGAAGGAGGGAAGGAAGGAAGGAAAAAATTAATTTCACCTATTTCTTTCTACTTTTTTTTTTTTTTTTTTGGTACGTGCCCCTAGCGGGAACTGAACCCGGGACTCTCTGGTCCACAGGCCTACGCTCCAACCGCTAGACCAAATCAGCCAGGGCTCTTTCTATTTTTTTAATATAGCTCCTGAAAATTTTTAAATTTCAAATGTGGCTCATGTCATATTTCTATTGGACATCATAGCCTAACAGGATGCCCGACACACAGCAGGTGTTCAACAAATGTCCATTGAATAAATACATTAAATTGTCTTTGGGAAGTGACTGGAGAACAGGAGGGAGGGAGACTAGCTTTTCACTGTATTCCCTTTGCTTTACCATGCATGAGTATCTTTAAAAATAGGAGGTCTAAAATGAAATGCAATAAAACACACCCCATTGTGGTGATGCTATATTAAGACAAAATGACAGTTGCACTCATACACATAAAAGATGCCTCTCACATGTATGGACATAATAGTCAGCTACCCGGTGCCCTCAGATGGATGACTGTGTCAGCCAGGAACAGCCTGAAAGCTGTGACAGGAGAGATTCCTTTCCACACCCCAGGCTCAGGCAGGAAAGCAGGTCCCAGAGTCCCCTGCGAAGCCCCTTTCCCAGGATGAACAAACGTGGCTGTCCGGGGACAGCCATCAGTGTCAATGAGCTAAGGCCCCTACTCCTTCCAATCCTCCTGCCTGCTGCTGGGTTTGCTTTGTCCATCTGTGAAATAGGCACATTGGGCCCACTCCATTTTTTTTCTTAAACTGTCTACTCTGGAAATGTTCGAACATATACAAAAGCACAGAGAACAGGAAAGGGGGCCTTCACACACACTGCCCTCTCCCCTCGACAACCATCAACTCACGGCCACTCACTCTGTTCCACACGGCTCCCTCCCCAGCCCGGTGACTTTAAAGCCAATCCCCAATAGCAGATCACGGCATCTGTAAGTAGTTCAAGATGCTTCTCTAAAAGATAAAGCCTCTTTATTAAACCATAACCACAATTCCATTATCACACCAAATAAAAGTGAACAATAACAGCTTAATCGCATGCAGGATCCCTTTGGGGTTTACTTTCCCCAAATATCAACTTTAACCAAAAAAAGAAAACAAAGGTAATATTTTCAAATCAGGATCCAAACAAGGTCTATACATTTTGAAATCGGTTTATATGTTTCTTAAATCTCTTTTAACGTAGTCTCCAGATTACTCCTAGTAGGGCCCTCTATCCCCTCAGCCTGCCTCTCTCCCTCTTGCCAATACCCATCCTATTAGTTATCTATTTGCTGCATAACAAATTACCACAAAACGTAGTAACGTAAAACAACAGATACTTATTCTTTCACAGATTTTGTGGGGCAGGAACCTGGGTGTGAATTCCTCCAGCTCAGGGTCCCTCACCAGGCGCAATCTAGGTATCGGCGGGGCAGTGGGCTCACCTGCAGGGTGATTGGGGAGGATGTGCTTCCAAGCTCGCTCAGTAGATGTTGGCAGCGTTCAGTTCCTTGCCATGCGGGCCCCTCCAACATGGCAACTGGTTTGACCGAAGTGAGAGGAGAGTGAGCAAGGGTTTTTCACACTCGAGTGTGCACCAGACTCACTTTGAGGCGCCGTGGGAACTCTCTGGGCTCTGCCCCAGAGCCCCTGGTTCAGCGGGCTTGAGCAGGCCCAGCAGAGTACATTTCTAACGAGTTCCCACATGGTGCTGGGCCCCCCTGGGAGAACTACTAAATTATAGGGACTTCCTGCCCTTGTTTTTATTTCTTCATTGACTTTTGTCTGTTGATGGGTCATTCTTAAGAATTCCCAGGTGAGGACAGTGATTTCAACACTGGCTGCAAATAATAATTACTTAACGAGCTTTAAAAAACTGCCATGGCTCGTCTGGCTCAGCAGTTAGAGCATCGGCGTGTGGACCAGAGAGTCCTGGGTTTGGTTCCAGCCAAGGGCACCTACCTCGGTTGGGGCTGTGTGGGTGGCAGCCAGTCGATGTGTCTCTCTCACATGGATGTTTCCCTCCCTCTCTCTCTCCCTCCCTCCCGCTCTATCTGAGATAAATGGAAAATTATCCTCAGGTGAGGCTTAAAACGTTTTTTTTAATTAAATTAAAAAAAACTGCTTTGTTGCCTTCTTGGAAAAAAACAATATGCCTAACAGCCTCAATTAAGACATTCTGAATCAGAAAACAGAGTTGGGTTTCTGGAGGAAGAGAGAGAGAGAAACATCGACTGGCTGCCACCCATACGACCCCAACCGTGGCCAGGGACAAACTGCAACCGAGGTATGTGCCCTTAGCGGGAACCGAACCCAGGCCTCTCTGGTCTGTGGGCTGACGCTCTAACCGCTGAGCCAAACCGGCCAGGACTGGAGGTACTTTTCAAAGCTCTTCATGTGATTCTCCTGTGCAGCCAGCGTTGAGAACCACTGGGCTGGAAGAACCTGGGATTCACCCTAGATAAGTCCCTTTAAAATAACCACTGTGATAATAAGTAGTGTTTACTAGGTGTGTAATTAAAGCCCCTGCACTAAATACTCCACTGTATCTTCTTGTCTCATCTTCATAATGGTGCCATGACTCATTATTCTCATCTCTCAGGCGAGAAAACTGAGGCTTGGGCAGAAGGGACTCGTCTAAGGTCACCCAGCGTGGTGATTTTCAAAAACATCCGCAAATTCTTTGACACTTCTCCCTGCGAAAAGTAGAGCCTCGCCTTGAATGTGGACTGGACTTAGTGACCCGCTTCTAATGAATAGAATGTGGTACGAGTGATAGACAATGATTTCTGGGACTAGGTCATAAAAGGCATTCTTCTTGCTCTCGAGAACCACTCAGGCTAGGGAAAGCCAGCCACCGTGCTGTGACACTCGTTGGAGAGGCCCTCAGAGTGAAGCACTGAGGCCTCCTGCCTGTAGACATGTGAGTGAGCCACGTGGGAGCCGATCCTCCAGCCTGTCAAGACTTCACGTGACTGCAGCTCTGGTTGGCATCTTGAATGCAACTGTATGAGAGGCCCAACTGTATGAGAAGCACCTGAGCTGCTTCTGAATTCCTGACCCACAGAATCTAAAAGAAAATCAGTGTCTGCTAAGTGTTGGGGTAATTTGTTACACAGCGATAGATAACTAATACAGCCCATGATTCAAACTCAGGTCTGTAATTCCAGGGACTCCACTCTAACTCCTGCCCCTCGGTTAGGACCTTCTAACAGGCAAAGAAGAGAGATTAGCTTTGTTCAGTTTCAGGCATAGGTGTGCATGAGCCTCCACCCCACCCATGGGCAGACCTGGGGAGTCCTTTGCCCTTGTCTGTGCCCCAGCCTGATCCTGGGAGGTCTATGCTTTTCCTGGGACCTGAGACTGTAGGTGTTATGGATGCCCGACTGATTTGATCACCACTGCAAACCTGCACATAGTAAGTGTTCAATAAACAGCTGTTCCATAAACAATCACTTTAACCAGATTTTATGGGGCGATATGTTGGCTTATTAAAAAGCCCCCTTTGCAGCCCTGGCTGGTTTGGCTCAGCGGTTAGAGTGTCAGCCTGCGGAGTCCTAGGTTCTGTTCTCACTAAGGATATATATCTCAGTTGCAGTTTGTCCCCAGCCCTAACTGGGGCCGTGTGGGTGACAACCACTCAATGTGTCTCTCTCATGTCAATGTTTCTCTCTCTCCCTTCCTTTCTCCCTCCCACTCTATCTGAAGATGAATACAAAAATGTCCTCGGGTGAGGATAAAAAAAAAAAAAAAAGTAAGAGCCCCTTTTGCAGATAATACAATGGGGGTCTATCTCTCCTAGGAGGCTGCAAACTCACTGAGGGGTCACACAATCTATATCCTCTATATCCTCAGTAGGGCCTGGGAAACAATCATTGAAAGAGCAAATGCGATAACAAGGACTCCATGATCAAGGCCAGCTATGGTCTACTCATGCCTCTTATATGGATTATTTCTAAATATTGTAGCAAGGCAAGGCCGGTTATTTCCATTTTATAGATAAGGACATTGAGGCTCAGAGAATGTAACTAGGAAGTGGTAGAGCTGGGCTCAAATGCAGCTCAACGCCCTTTGTCTGAGTCCCCCTCAATGGGAAGCCCCCGCCCTCAGAGAATAGGGTTGCTTATGTTCGGGCTCAGCTTTGGATAAAAGCTCCTGAGAGCTGGGCCTAGGGAATAATTCCTGCCTGACCTCAAAGCAACCTCAGGCCCAGGACGGCAGCTGCGAATGATGGATGACACCAGGGGGGTAGGGAAGGGAACCATTGTGGCCAATGATTCATCTCCACAGTGCCTAGTCAACTGCCTGTGGAGGGTGAGGATGGATGGGCTTCCCCATCAGGAGACCAACCCCTCCTTCCACTCCCCAGCCTCACCCCAGCCTCAGAGTCAAAGGCAAGGACCACAAGGGAACTGGGGGCCACTGCCTATCACTCCTCCATTTCAACCTCTAAACTCTTCTTCCTGGAGAGGCAGCCATTTCTCTCCCCAGACCAGGGGAGGGAAATGGCTTGTGTGGTGGTGATGGATGAGGGCTCTGCAACCAGACTGCCGGGGTCTGAGTCTTCTGATGTGTTCTAGCTGTGTGCCCTTGGGAAACGTATTCATTCTACTTGAGATGCATCTATAAAGTGTAAAAAATACCATCTACTTCATGCGGTTGTGAACTAACACATGTAAAGTGCTTAGCACGTCACCTGGCACACAATAAGTGCTCAATAAATGCTAGTTAGTGTTCTTATGCTGTGTACCTGACAATGCAGAAAGCATTCTGCATAACAGATCTCACATAATCCTCCTGGCAACCCAGGGCAGTATCTAGTATAACTCCCATTTTACAGATGAGAAAACTCAGGCTCTCAGAGATTAAAGTATAAAATCCCAGCCTAGCTTGTGTGGCTCAGTGGTTGAGAATCGACCAATGCAGTTCGATTCCCGGTCAGGGCATGTGCCCAGGTTATGGGCCAAATCCCCAGTGGGGGACATGCAGGAGGCAGCCAATCGATGTTCTTATTGATGTTTCTATTTCTCTCTCCCTTTCCCTTCCTCTCTCTAAAATCAATTTAAAAAAATTTTTTTTATTTGCTCTGGCCAGTTCGCTCAGTGGTTAGAGCATCGGCCCATAAACCAGAGAGTCCTGGGTTCAGTTCCCACTAAGGGCACATACCTCGGTTGTGGTTTGTCCCCGGCCCCAGTTGGGGTTGTGTGGGTGGCAACCACTCGATGGGTCTCTCTCTCTCTCTCTCTCATTGGTATTTCTCTCTTCCTTCCTCCCTTCCACAAAAATGTCCTTGGATGAGGATAAAAAAAAAAAAAAAAGATTCCAGGCAGTTTATTGAGGAGAATTTGAACTCAAATCCTGTGAGCAATTTCCAGTACACTCAAGAGTCCTAGTTGAATATCCTGCCCCACCAGCCTCAAAATATACTTGTCACCCTATAAAAGCTCCTAAAATTATATAGCCAATCCCTCCTCACACAAAAATCAACTCCAGATTAAGAACTTAAATGCCAAAACAAATTTTTTTAAAAACCACTTAAAATTTTTTAGATCTTAACGTTGGGAAAGATGACAGATTATGAACTTAAATGTCAAAAACAAAGCTTCAGAAAGTATAGGTGAATATATTTTAGACCTTGGGGTTCATAAAGTTATTCAGCATCATTACTGATCAAAGAAATTCAAATTAAGATCTCTACCAGCAATGATTTTACACTCAACTGGCAAACATTTTAAAATTGAATAGTACCAAGTAAGGGAGAGGACGCGGATCTTACACATTGCTGGTGGGAGTGTAATTAGTATAACCACTTTTGAAGTCGTTTGCTATTGTCTCTCAAAGGTGAAAATCAGATATTCTGAGTCCCAGTGATTCCATTTGTAGGTCAATGCTCTAGAGAAACCCTTGTACACATGCAGCAAGAGCCACTTACCAGAATGTTCAAATTAGCAGACTCCTGGACACCACCCAAAAGGCCACATATAGGAGAGCAGATGTATCAACTGTGGTACACTGACCTGGTAGAATATGACACAACAGTTAAAACAAGTGAAGTACAATATGGGACAATCTTAGCTATATACTATTATATGAAAAAATTAAGCCCCAGAATATTCATACACTTACACTCTTTTTTGGTTGTCTGGATTCCCTTTGTTGTGGATTGAAATGTGTCCCCAAGGAAGTATACTGAAGTCTTAATCCCCAGAAACTATAAATGTGATCTTATTTGTAAATAGGGTCTTTGCAGAAGTGATTAGTTAAGTTTAGATGAAGTCACATTGGGTTAGGGTGGGCCCAAAACCAATGACTAGTGTCCTTATAAAAAGAGGAGTAAGACCTAGCCAAAGCAATTAGGCAAGAAAAAGAAATAAAAGGCATCCAAATTAGAAAGAAAGAAATAAAAGTATCTCTGTTTGCAGATGATATGATCTTATATATAGAAAACTCAACTCCACCCAAAAGCTGTTAGAATGAATAAATACAGGATACAAAATCAAGATTAAAAAAATCATTTGTGTTTCTATATATTAACAACAAACTATCTGAAAGAGATATTAATAAAACAATCCCATGTCCTAGTCAGTTTGGCTCAGCAGTTAGCGCACCAGTCCACAGACCAAAGAGTCTAGGGTTTGATTCCGATCAAGGGCACCTACCTCGGTTGCAGTTCGATCCCTGGCCCTGGTTGGGATTGTTTGGGAGGCAACCAATCGATGTGGTCTCTCTCACATCGATGTTTCTCTCTCTCTCTCTCTCTCTCTCTCTCTCTCTCTCTCCCCCTCTCTCCTTCCCTCCCTCCCACTCTATCTGAAAATTCAATGGAAAAATATCCTTGGGTGATGATTACAAATAATAAATTAATAATAATAATGATAATAATAATAAAAAACAATCACATATATAATAGCATCAAAAACAAAAAAAAATACTTAGGAATAAATTTAACCAAGGAAATGAAAGACCCCTACACTGACAACTATAAGACATTGATGAAAGAAATGAAAAAAGACACAAATAAATGGAAAGCTATACTGTGTTCTTGGATTGGAAGAATTAATATTGTGAAAATGTCACACTACCCAAGGTGATCTACAGATTCAATGCAATTCCTATCAAAATTCCAATGGCATTTTTCACAGAAATAGGAGAAAAAAAAAACTATTCTAAAATATGTATGGAACCACAAAAGATTCCAAATAGCCAAGGTAATCTTGAGAAAGAAGGACAAAGCTGGAGGCATCACACTTCCTGATTTCAAGCTATATTACAAAGTTATAGTAATCAAAATAGTACGGTACAAGCATAAAAACAGACATATAAACCAATGGAACAGAATCAAGAGCCCAGACATAAACCCATGCATATATGGTCAACTAATTTTTGACAAAGGTGACAAGAACACACAATGGAGAAAGAATTGTCTAATAAATGATGGTGGGGTCCAGCCAGTGTGGCTCAGTGGTTGAATGTAGATCTGTGCACCAGGAGATTGCCAGTTCGATTCCCAGTCAGGACATATGCCCAGGTTCTGGGCCCGATCCCTGGTGAGGGACATGCAGGAGGTGGCCAATTGATGTTCTCTCTCATCAATGTTTCTGTCTTTCTCTCTCCCTTCCTCTCTCTCTCAAATCAATAAAAGAAAAAAATTTTTTAATGATGCTGGGAAAACTAGATATGCACATGCAAAAAATAAAAAGAAACTGGACCCCTGTCTTAGACCACTCACAAAAATTAACTCAAAATGGATCAAAGAATTAAATATAAGACCTGAAACCATAAAACTACTAGAAGAAAACATATGGACAAAGATCCTTGACATGGTCTTGGCAATGATTTCTTGGATAAGACACCAAAAGCACAGGCAACAAAAGATAAACAAGTGGGACTACATCAAACTAAAGAGCTTCTGCATAGCAAAGAAAACAATAAGTTGACAAAGCAACCCACAGGATGTGAGAAAATATTTGCAAACCATATCTCTGATAAGGGGTTAATGTCCAAAATATATAAAGAATTCATAGAACTCAATAGCAATAAAAGTAAATAATCTAAGTTAAAAATGGGCAAAGGACTTTAATAGACATTTTCTCAAAGAAAATATTCAAATAAGTGGCCAATAGGTACTGAAAATGTGCTCAACATCACTAATCATAAGGGAAATGCCAATCAAAACCCCAGTGAGATATCATCTCACATTTGTTAGAATGGCTATTATCAAGAAGACAAGAGATAGCAAGTGTTGGTGAGGTTGTGAAGAAAAGGGAACCCTTGTGTATTGTTGGTGGGAATGGAAATTGGTACAGCCATTATGGAAAACAGTATGGAGGTTCCTCAAAGAATTAAAAATAGAATCACCGTATGATTCAACAATCTCACTCTTGGATATATATGTGAAGGAAATGAAATCACTATATTGAAGAGATATCTACTCTCTCACATTCATTGCAGCATTATGCACAATAGCCAAGATATGAAAACAACCTAAATGTCCTTCAACAGATGAATATATTGTACATACATACAATGGAATATTATTCAGCCATAAAAAAGAAAATCCTGCCACTTGCAACAACAATGGATAAACATGGAGGGCATTATGTTAAGCAAAATAAGCCAGACAGAAGAAAGCTGATTTTGTAGAAACATAAAATAGAATGGTGGTTGCCAGGGGCTGGGTGGAGGGGGAAATGAGGAGATGTAGGCCAAAGGGTACAAACTTTCAGTTATAAGAAGTTCTGAGGTTCTAATGCACAGCATGGTGACTATAGTTAATAATCTGTTATTGCATGCTTGAAAATTGCTGAGAGTGGATCTTAAGCTTTCTCACCACACACACACACACACACACACAAACACACACACACACACACAGAGGCAACTATGTGAGGTGACATGTGTTAATTGTCTTGCTCTGGATAATCATGTGTATATATCAAAGCATCATGTTGTACGCTATTTATTTTTTACTTTTTTTCTTTATTAATTTCAGAGAGAGAGGAAGGGAGAGGAAGAGAGATAGATACATCGATGAGAGAAAAATTTGACTAGTCACCTCTTGCATGCCCCCAGTTGTGGATTTGGCCCACAACCTGGGCAGGTGCCCTGACTGGGATTCAAACTGGCAACCTCTTGTTGCATGGGTCGATGCTCAACCACTGAGCCACACCGGCTGGGCTCTCATTGTACACTTTAAATATATGCAATTACATATGTCAATTATTCTTCAATAATGTTGGGAGAAAATAAAAAAGAGTCACTGATACACAGAGGACAGTGTATGTGAAGACAGAGGCAGAGACTGGAGTGATGCCTCTATAAGCCAAGGATTGTCAAGGATTGCTGGCAACCACCAGAAACCAGGAGAGGGAGGAAACAGATCTTTCTCTAGAGCCTTCAGAGGGATCATGGTTCTGCTGACACCTTGATTTTGGACTTATATCTTCCAGAACTCAGAGAATAAATTTCCATTGTTATAAGCCATTCAGATGAATCTAATATGTATTCCCTTTAAATAAAGTTATTAAGTTAGGATATAGGCATAATAAAACTGTTCAGGACATCAGAGAGTGATGAAGATGTGATTCAAAGTAATGGGGACCCCAGGCAGAGGATGAAATGGGGGGATGGGGATCTCCAGATGCAATGTTGGCCATTGTTAGGGTCCTAGCTTTTGTTTTGATTGATGGGCTAACTGGTGTGTATTACATGATTAAAATAACTATAAGCCCTGGCCAGTGTGGCTCAGTTGGTTGGAATGTCATCCCATGCATTAAAAGGTCAAAGGTTTGATTCCATGTCAGGGCAAATACCCAAGTTTCAGGCACCTACAGGAGGCAACCAATTGATGTTTCTCTCTCTCTCTCTCTCCCCCTCTCCCTTTTTCTCTCTCTCAAATCAATTTTTTAAAAAATACTAAGAATCACCAGGTATAAAAAATATATAATAATAATAAAATAACTATGAAATTTTAAATAAAAGCAGGTCATACAAGAACCAAAGAAGAAAATACAACATGATCTGGAGTATAATCTATCATTCTGTGTACCTGAAGTTCACTAAAAAATTACTTAAAAACAAAAATAAGAGCCCGGTCAGTGTGGCCCAGTGGTTGAGCATCGACCCATGCACCAAGAGGTCACTGGTTCGATTCCCGGTCAGGGCACATGCCCAGGTTGTGGGCCCAATCCTCAGTGGGGGGCATACAGGAGGTGGCCAATCGATGTTCTCTCTCATTGGTGTTTCTCTCTCTCTCTCCCTCTCCCTTCCTCTCTCTCTAAAATCAATAAAGAAAAACAATTTTTTTTTTTTATCCTCACCCGAGGACATTTTTCCATTTTTTGTTCAGATAGAGCGGGAGGGAGAGAGAGGAAGAGAGAGAGAGAAACATCGATGTGAAGGGACACATCGAGTGGCTGCCACCTGCACGACCAACCAGGGCTGGGGACAAACTGCAACCGAGGTACGTGCCCTTAGCGGGAACCGAACCCGGGTCTCTCTGGACCGCAGGCCGACGCTCCAACCGCTGAGCCAAACCGGCCAGGGCGAGAAAAACAATTTTTTAAATAAATAAAAATAAGAGAGATCCCTCCCTGGTGCTGGCTCATTGTCTGCCTGCTTCCACATCTGTGAGTTTCTCTGGTGCCAGGACAAGGCTGCATCATCCCAGTGCCTGGCATACCTTCTCAGAGAGGCCCTCCACACCTCTACCCCTCCATGCTCTCACACCTCTTATCTTACTCTCTCTCTTTTTCCATAGCATGTACACTGTCTGACATGCCACTTATTGTACCTGTTTCTGTGTTTGTTTTCTGTCTTCCCCCAGGAGGATGTAAATCTCATGAGGGCTAAATTTGCCTAACTGGCTCACAGCTGTCTCCCCAGCACCTAGCACAGTGCTTGACACATAGTAGGTACTCAGTAAAGATTGATCGAATGAATGGATGATTAACAGGCTCCAGTGCTCAGGGGTGTGTGTGTGTATGTGTGCATGTGTGTGTGTGTGTGTGTGTGCGTGTTTGGCGGTGTTGGTGCTACAGATGGAAAAGCAGGGCAGGCTGGGGATGGGGAGCATTTCAGGCTGGGCATGCTGACGCCCCTCTCTTAGTCTGCCCTTCATCATACTGACACAGACCACAGAGCCCAGGAATAAAGACCAGAGTTGACCCAAACCCCACTCAACCCAGGACAACATAGATGGATTTTCGGGCAGACACGGAGCCTGTGGGATGTCTTGTCTCTGGGCTGGTGGTCTGCCGGGCCCTGCAGTGAGAAGACTGTAGGATGCCTGGGCTGTGAGCAGCCCTCCGGTTCACCTCCACAGCCATCCATTTGCTGTTGTCCCCTCTGCTTTCATCTCCCTGTACATCACTAGTTA
The DNA here is from genome assembly GCF_014108415.1 of Molossus molossus. NCBI lineage: Eukaryota > Metazoa > Chordata > Mammalia > Chiroptera > Molossidae > Molossus > Molossus molossus. The sequence goes on along the minus strand of NW_023425366.1, from coordinate 111,219,402 downwards.
CTTCCATTAATACTTTGCTTTAAGTTAATTAATGTCTCCCCCCTAAATGGATGGATTTAAAAAGGGATAGGTATGTCACTATCATAAATGGAAAAGCAATACCTGTGCCCCAAATAGAAGGTGACTGTAAACATAAATATGCAGAAAATGACACATTATTAAACTCTGAGCCTGAGGTCTGCAACCTCCTGGTTTTGAGGGAAGCCAGTGTGGAGAGATATTAAAGCCACATAACAGCAAGTGAGGCTTTGTCCCCTTGAATGAACATTGTTGTGTGATTCACTGCCAGGTGACACCCTCTGTGCGTCCCACCTAAGCCAACCCTACAGAACTCATCAGTGGGTCCTGCCACCCTTTGGGAAACTCCCCTCTGGCCAAGCAGTTTTCATTTCACTTTTAGGCCTGGAAACTTTATGGATATGCCCTGGAAGCAGATGCCTTTGCAGACTGGAGGCTGTGGGTTAGGCAGCAAGGCCCAGCTGGCAGGACTCTCCCATGAGGCTGGCTGAGGTCTCTCTACTCCCTCCCTTGTCCCAGCCTCTCCAGCAAAGGGGAGCAGGCACAGGGCCAGGCTGGCACAGGGCAGGCTCAGCTGGGCCATGGCAATTCCCAAGGAGCCAGGGTGAGCTCATCCCTTGCCCTTAGTCATCTTCCTGGCTAATGAGAATCTGAGAACCTCCCTGCAATTGCCAGGGAGGACCCCTGGGACACTGGGGGCAGGGAGGTTATATGGGCCAAATGTCACCATGTGTGGGAGACCGTTTGCATGGCATCCATCTTGTTAAAGTCTGCTCTGCTGTCTCCGGCCCCAGGGCGGTGCCTCTCCGCGTGCCATGCCTCTCCGCGTGCCATGCCTCTCCGCGTGCCATGCCTCTCCGCGTGCCATGCCTCTCCGCGTGCCATGCCTCTCCGCGTGCAGTGCCTGCATTCCTCTAGATAATTGTTTGCTCCATTCTTTGCTTATTTGTTCCACCTGGGGTATTTGCTGGGGTTGGCTTCAGGTGGGATGCTCATTGGCTGTTTCACGTGTTTTCCCCCTATATATAATGTGAACTCCCCCTGAATAAACGAGACTTGATCAGAATCCTGTCTTGTCTCCATTTCTCGTGTCTCTTGTCCCACCTCATCCTCACTCCCCCTCTAGGGTCCTCGTTGATCGACCTGCGGGCCGGGTCAAGTGGCGCCCAACGTGGGGCTCGAGCACGGGGGATCCAGTGAAGGACGCCGTTCGAGTGGCCGGCAAAAAGGAAAAGAAAAGAGGGAACGACGTGGGAACCTGCTGCGTCTGCACCCCTCGGGTAAGTGAACGGCGATTATGGGTCAAGCATTCATTGAGCCAAGATAAGACGTCCGTTGAAGGACTAGGAAAGGCTATAAAGGCACGAGGAGTAAAGGTGAAAATCAAGCATTTATGTCAGTATTTTGATTATGTTAAGGAAGTTTGTCCTTGGTTTCCTACAGAGGGATCTATAGATCAAAAACAGTGGAAAATAGTTGGTGACGCTCTTAGAGATTATTATAAGACTTATGGACCCGAGAAGGTCCCGGTAACTGCTTTTTCTTATTGGTATTTAATAGATGAGGTTTTATCTCAGAGACATTCTGATCCTCTCGTTGCCAATGTAGTAGAAAATGGCGAGGGTATATTACAGAAAGTAAAAAGGTGGAATGAAAATGAAAGTAAAGAATGTGAGGACTTCATGTCATTCGATAGTGATAATGAGGAAGAAGAAACTGAGCCCACTTGGAATAAAATTATGCCTAAGGGCTTTCATACAGGGAGACAAGAAAAACTAACAGAAAGAGAGGGTGGAGAAATCAAAAGAACAAAAACTAGTGTTGCCCCAGAGGAAATAATCAAATCCAAGACAAAAATTTATCCCGACCAATCAGTATATTTGGAGACTGTTCCTGACAGAGGGAAGGTTAATTGGGATGAATTGGCGGATAAAGCTGCCAGATATTGTAACTCTGATTATCCGCCTGTTTCTCAACGCCCTCCGCCTTATAATAATAATCCCAGTGCTCCCCCGCTGGCATGTCCAGTTCTTGACCCTAGAAAAGAACTTAGAGACAAAATTGAACACCTCAAAGAACAAATAAAACTGGAAAAAGAGCACCAAGATCTCATAGCCCAATTAGAAGGACTAAAAATAGGAAAATCTAAAAGGGAGAGTGAAGTAAAACCAGAAACCCTTGGGAATCAAAAACCACCCATGAGGGGAGCCGTCCCAAAGATCCCTCCCCACTTGCAACTTGCACAGGAGCTAGATGATATAGAGGCTTTTCCAGTAACAGAAACAGTGGACGCACAAGGACAGCCTTGGCGCCACCATAGCGGGTTTGATTTTAAATTAATAAAGGAGTTAAAGACCGCTGTAGCACAATACGGAGCCACAGCCCCGTATACTACTGCAATTTTAGAATCAGTAGCCGAGAATTGGCTTACGCCTGGGGATTGGCAGAAGTTAGCCCGAGCGACACTTGCTGGAGGAGACTATCTCCTATGGAAATCAGAATATGTAGAGAACTGCAGGGACATTGCTAAACGCAACGCACAGGTTGGTAATGGATGGAATTTGGATATGCTGATAGGAGAAGGAAATTATGCTAATAGCGATGTCCAAATGCAATATGATGCAGGTCTTTTTGCGCAAGTTCAGACAGCAGGCACTAGAGCATGGAGGAAGCTGCCCACCAAGGGCGACATGAGCTCCTCCCTTACTAACATTAAACAAGGACCTGATGAACCTTTTGCAGATTTTGTTCACCGCTTAATTACTGCAGCAGGCAGAATTTTCGGTAATGCAGACACCGGCACGGATTTTGTTCAACAATTGGCTTTTGAAAACGTTAATGCCGCCTGTCAAGCCGCTATTAGACCTTATAAGAAAAAGAGTGATTTAACTGGTTATATTCGCCTATGCTCTGATATTGGGGCTGCCTATCAACAGGGGCTTGCCATGGCTGCCGCCTTGAAAGGGCATACAGTTAGACAATTCTTGGAAAGATCTGCTAACCAACTCTTGGCATGGCCCAGACCCAGTCCTCATCTGGGGCCGAGGTTCTGTATGCATTTACTCTAAGAAAATGAAATCTGCCAGATGGCTACCAGAGCGTCTGGTTAAACAGATTGATCAAGTTAAAGGAATAGCAGATCACCATATAGATAACTCCAGGGACGAAAATTCGCCCTGAGAGGCTTTTCCTGTTTTTTTTATTTCAGGAATGGACCAGAAGGCTGAAATCTTACTGCCAGGAATACTACTGCATCTTTGCCTCCTTGTGGAAAGGAGGTTTTGAGCCTCCTCCAAACCCTGACGAGCTCCTGAGGGCCCTATTTGCCCCCCCATGCAACTGCCTTGCAGGAACGCTGCTGCTTAAAAGAACTTTTCGATAACCCCCTTTGGAGCGGGCTAAATGGGGTGCTGCCTTATCTTCTCCCTCTGTTGGGACTGATTGTGTCACTAGGACCTTTCCTCTTCAATGAGGTGATGGCTTTCAAGCAGCAGATGGATGCCATTAAGATGCAATCTATACAGGTCCACTATTATAGACTTGAAATGGCCGACAGAGAAGCTCACTCTAGCTGTGAGTCAAGCTATGACTATGCCCGAGATGGCAAATAGTCTCAAAAACCTCGTCACCTTGGTGCGCTGGGCTGGTTAGCCAGAGACGGGCAACTGGAACTCACACGCGTCACCGGCCACCGCCTAAGACAGGAACAAGGCCTTATGCTGCCTTGCTTTCCAATGACGGGTAAGGATAGGTTGGAACCGTGTGCAAGTTTCCTGACCTAAGACAGGCACAGTCCCCTCAAGGTATTATTTCGGCCTTAAAATTTAATAAAAAAGGGGGACCTGTGGGAGACCGTTTGCATGGCATCCATCTTGTTAAAGTCTGCTCTGCTGTCTCCGGCCCCAGGGCGGTGCCTCTCCGCGTGCCATGCCTCTCCGCGTGCCATGCCTCTCCGCGTGCCATGCCTCTCCGCGTGCCATGCCTCTCCGCGTGCCATGCCTCTCCGCGTGCAGTGCCTGCATTCCTCTAGATAATTGTTTGCTCCATTCTTTGCTTATTTGTTCCACCTGGGGTATTTGCTGGGGTTGGCTTCAGGTGGGATGCTCATTGGCTGTTTCACGTGTTTTCCCCCTATATATAATGTGAACTCCCCCTGAATAAACGAGACTTGATCAGAATCCTGTCTTGTCTCCATTTCTCGTGTCTCTTGTCCCACCTCATCCTCACTCCCCCTCTAGGGTCCTCGTTGATCGACCTGCGGGCCGGGTCAACCATGGAGAGAGATATGGTAGAGGCCCCAGAAGAGGAAATGAGCTTGGGGGGTGGGGTGGGGTAGGGGAACTCTACTTCCTGCCTCTTCTTTGTAGGGGAGAAAGCTGGGGCTGGGGCAGGCAGTTAATGTGGAGGCACAGGACTCTGAGGCCTATCATGTGAACTTCAGTGCAGGCTCAGTGCTTACCACCTATGTGACCTTAAGCAAGGGCCTTGGTCCCTCACTGTTCAGAGTGTGGTCCCCCAAATATCAGCACCATCTGGGAGCTTGGGAGAAATGCAGAATCTCACACCTAGATCTACTGAGCCAGAATCTGCATTTTAACAAGACGCCCCACCCCCAGGTAGTTTCTGTGCACATGTGCCACTCTGTGCCTCAATTTTCCCATCTGTAAAATGGGGATTAAATGAGTTTCTGCACATGTAGTGCTTCAAACAGTGTTTGCTGCTACTATTTATTTATTTATGTATTTATTTATATTATTATTATTATTGAAGCAACTCAGTTTGGGCAAGATGATGGCTAGGGCCCATCTGGTGTGGCTCAGTGGTTGAGTGTCAACCCATGTACCAAGAGGTTGCCGGTTTGATTCCCAATCAGGGCATATGCCCAGGTTGTGGGCCCGATCCCCAGTGGGGGGCATGCAGGAGGTGGCCAATCGATGTTCTCTCTCATAGATGTTTCTAAGTCTCTCTCCCTCTTCCTTCCTCTCTCTCTAAAATTAATAAAGAAAAAAAATAAAAAATAAAAAGATGATGGCTGGGCCCAGATGGGCTACTCCTAGGTCCCCACCTCTCAGCACCCCAGAGGTGACTTACATGAGACACATATGAAGGTGAGGAGCCTGAGGCTCAGAGAAGTACAGTGACTTGCCCAAGTTCTAATGGGGAAGCCAAAGTTCACCTCTACACCTGTTGGAACTTGTTACTAATGTTAATAGTAAACGGGTGGAATTGCTGCCTCTGCACCAAGCACTTGAGGTACTCACAACCACCCCGTGAAGTCAACCTTACTGTCACCCCCCATTTTTCAGATGAGAAAACTGAGGCACAGAGAGGTTAGGCTGCTTTTCCAAAGTTACCTAGCAGGAAAGGCTGCATTTGGACCTGGGTAGTCTGACTCTCAACTTCTAGGCCATGTTACATTCCACCTCACCATTTTTCTCTTCCAGAAACTTTTCCCCAAAAGTGTCCCTGCCTCCTCTGTTATCACTTTGCCAGTCCTGGCTCTGGGGCTCCAAGCCTGTCCCTCCCACATTCTCACCACTAATGAGGCCTTTGACAGCTTCAGGTTGGGACACAGAGGCCTCTGGAACTGGATCTGTGGGGAAAATCTGTTTCCTTCTGCTCTGGGCTCCCAGGTGTGGCTGGGACAGGAACCTTTGAAGGTAGTTCTGGACAGACCAGGAAGCAGGAGCTGTTTGAGACACTTGGCTCTGGCCTCTAGGGCAGCTGGCCTGGAGCCAGCCTTCCCTCTACCTCTCTGTCCCTCATTCCTACTCAACCACCAGTTCACCATCTGGGCCTGGCCTCTTGGCAAGGACTCAGCTGGGCCAGGCCTGGAGCTCTGTAGTCTAATCATTCATTCAACATACATGTATTCAGCACCTATTGTGTGCCAAGCACTGTTCTGCAGACATGGTAATGAATGAAACTGACCTACTCCTGGAGAAGAAACAGACCAAATTTAATCACACACACTCAAAAATGTTCAACTTCACAATGCACAGAAGGGACAATAACAAAGGGAACCACTCTTGGGTGGAGATTAGGGACATTTAAGCAGAGATCTGAAAGATGAAGTGGAAGAATGTTGCAGCTGGAGGGCACAGCAGGGACAAAGGCACAGAGATAGGAAACAACTTTGTGCATCTGAAGCATAAAAGAGACCAACCAGCCAAGCCAACCTGGAGGGAGTACGGAGAGCCTGGCATCATGGCATTGAGAGTTGTATCCTCTATCTTCTCCCAAAGGGTCTGCTTGAGGCTGGGAGAGAAAGTTCTAGCTGACAAGCATCCCAGCTCCCAGAATGGGGGGCTTTAACTCCCTATCTTCCAAGGCAGAGGCAGTGAACCAGGGGACTTGGGCCACAGAGGTCTTGAAGGACACACCTTCACCCTCTTGTGGGCCCTAGCTGGCCACAAGGCTGGGTGTCTTCTCACTGGGCTCCCTTCTTGGGTGGACAAGTGGAAATCACTGCACTAACTGGTGCCTCGGTATTCCCAGGCCTGGCCTGAAATCCTGCCTTCATCACAAGTCAGCTGTGGTACTTCTGCCCTGCGTAGTCTTGGGTTCCTCGTCTGTGAATGAGGTAGTTCTTCCTTTACAGGTCGTCTTGATAAAACGTGTTGAGTGGTTGTACAGGGTGTGGCACTTGGTGGGGGCCTAATCAGTTATTGCGTTAAATAATCATAATTATAAGCAGCTAAGGGGCTGCAAACTCCCGGTAGGCTCAGCCCTCAGCAGAATGAGAGCTCCACGAGGATGGCGAGGACCTGTCTCCTTGTCCGCAGTTCCTGAGTGGACCGGTGTACCATGCACATGGTCAGCGTTCCACAAATGTTGAATGAATGACTGAATGACCGAATGATTAAATGAAAGTAAATAAATGAACTAACGTACAAGTGAATGACCAGCTTTCTGCCCCAACCAAAGACATTCAGCTCAGGAATCCTGCTTCTCTCCTGCCCGGGCCCGGGATTCCGCTACTCCCGCTTCCGGGCAACACTCTTATCTGCTGTGCGCCTCAGTTTCCCCCTCTGTAAACCCGGGGTGAGTAAGGACAGCCTCCGAGCTCGGAGGGAGGTTTCCTCGCCCGGGACCGGCAGCCCGGGGGGCCCAATACCGGTGCACCGAGGCCAAACGCGTCCCCCCGCCCCCTTTCTGCGAGCTGAGCACAGCCCCCGCCCAGAATTAATTGCCCCGACACCGCGCGCACGTGACCCCTCCCCGCCGTCCCAGCGCGGGCTCGCATTGGCCTCTCCGTATGGGCCCCGCCCCCACCAGGGGCGGAGCCTAAGGTGCCCCGCCCGCCGCTGAGCTGGGGCTCCTGCGTCCCCTCGGTGCGCGGCGGCCGGACCGGGCGGGCGGAGCCGGGCCCGCAGGGCTGCTGCGGGGCGATCGGGCCAGGCTGCGGACGGCGCCATGGTGAGCGGTCCGGGCAGGCTGGGTGATCCGCAGGGCGGGGGCTTGCAGGAGAGGAAGGGGCAGGTCGGGGTCGGGTGGGGGCGCGCGCCGGGCGGCTTAGTAGCGGGTCGGGTGTGTGTGGGGGGTCCCTACGGAGGGGGAGGGGCAGCCCGGGCGGGGACGCGGCTTCGGGAGGAGGGTCTGTTCCGGGGGGCCGCGCCCGCAGGCAGGGGTTCTTTGTCCGCTGCGCTGCAGCGAGATCCGGACAAAGGAGACGGCTGGGGGCGGCGGCTGCTCTGCGGGGATCGGGTGTCCCCCCTACACACCGTGCATGCCCCCTACTGCGGCCCGCAATTCCGCGCCCACGGCCAGCCACCGAGCTTCTCCGAACACTTAGGGGTTTTTTAAAATAACGGAAGAGGCGCGGGTCCTGGCAGACCCCAGGGTGGTCAGGAGGGCTCTGAGGAGTAGGGGTGGGGTCCTGGTGAGATTTGGCACCCATTTGGCAGGTGGAGAAACTGAGGATGGGCCGCAGCGTTTGGTGCTCGGTTCCGTCCATGGTGACTGGAGGAGTGGACATGACTGGATCTCATGGTCCCGGTACCCCCCCCCCCCCCGGGTCCCAGTCAGGCCGACTGGAGTTGCCTCTCCAGCTGTCCTTCCCCCTCCAGCTGTCCTTCCCCCTCCAGCTGTCGCCTCCTGGTCCAAGCCCCTTCCTCCAGCCTCGAATAGCTCCTTGATAGAATGGGGGAGACGGCAGCGTCAGCGTTGGCTGGGAGGGTTAAATGAGAGGATTTGTGGAGCGCGCCTGGCACCGCGCCTGCACGTCGCCCGCGCTCAGCACCTCAGCACGCGGGAGCTGCTAGGGCTTGTCATCCCTGTGTACCCTGCATTGAGCCCTCAGTCCCGGTCACCCAGCATGCCCCTGCTGGGTACGGGTGAGGGGAGGCTGACTGGGGTTCACCTATACCCTGACCCTTCAAACTTGGGAGTGGGGAGGTGTGGATCAAGAATATAACACTTTAGAGTCAAGGTTGAAATCCAGGCTTCTGGATTCAGGCTGGCTGGATTTGAATCCCTGTGCAGCTAATTTTGAGCGGTGTGACCTTGGCAATTGATTAAACTTATCTGAGCCACAGATTCTTTATCTGTAAAGTGGGCTTAGTAATAACAACTCTAGACTTATTTTGAGGCTCAAAGGAGATGATCCTGTGAAGCTTTAACTCAGTATCTGGCACATAGTAATCATTGGGCAACTTTTGTCAGCCATCTGTTATTACCAAACTTGTTTAGCCAGGTGGGCTGGGGCAGCCTGTGAGAATTACCAGTGGCTGATTCACAGGGTGGGGGCATGAGCCTCCAGCCTTGGCCTGGAGGGGACTCAGTCTGACCTTGGGACAGTCCCTAGGCTCTGCCCCAGCCAGCTTCCTCTTCTGCACAGGGGAACCTAGGGGCTTCTGGTGTGAGTTTCCTCTTCAGGAGGGTGGGGGTAGAAGATGAGATGACACTGACCGCAGAGCCAGGCCCAGCCCTGTAATTGTTAGTCTCCCATGAGCATCCCCACTTTCCTGGTCCTGGCATTTAGAGGACAGGAGCCTTGTGTGATGTGTCCTTGGGTCCCAAGGACAGCTGGGGCCTGGCACAGAGCAGACGTTTTACCTGCGCCCTGACTGTACCCAGCAGTGCCCCATCCTCTCTACTATTCTATGTTCCTAATCAGAAACCAGGCAGGAAATGTTTCTGATTTGTGAATTGGGGTCCCATGAAGAGACAGAGCTGGGTTTATTGACACACCTAGCAGATGGCTTTGTTAGGGGAGAGGGTTAGGGGAGACTTAACCCGTAGAGGCAGTGCTAGAAGCCCCTGGGGTGGGAGTGGTTGGCCCCGTCTAAACATGGCAGTCCCAGAAGCGGGGGTGGCAAGTTGGTGACCATCTGGGCTGGGTGACACTAGTGATATTCTTAGTTAAGTGAGAAGGTGGCAGCAGAGTGTCCCTGAGGAAAGGACTATTCATGGCATTGGGCCTGGACCAGGCTCTGTACCCTTCTCAGAGGCAGGTCCTTGGGGAAAAGGGAACCTAAGGGCACACTGTCCTCTCTGTGTCACCCAGAAAGGCATGGTACCTGGCGGCATGCAAACCCAGTAGCCCATGGCCCTTCTGTTTCTTATCACTTCTCATCCTCCCCACAACTTGGGTGAGGTCAGGACCTCATTCCCATTTTGCACACTGAGAAACAGGCCATTAGGAACAGTTTGCTTGGCTGAGTCCAAACAGCTTACAATAGCAAGTGAAGAAAGAGGTGGGGTGGGGTGAACAAGGGGTCTCAAATCTGCCCACTGGGCCTTGAGTGGGCAGTGACCCGTGGAATGGGGTTAAGGCTTAGTTTGAGGGGTCCTGTGAAGAGTCAGGGATAACTGGAACCCTACCTTACTTATATTGAGGAAGACCTAAGCTGTGGGCCTCTTAGGGACAGCAGGACAGTTTGAGGTATTGGCTGTGAGGAGGACTATCCTTTTGGACCCACTGGTGGGCAGAGGAGGTAGGAGGTGGGGAGCTCAGAGGAATAGCCTCTGCAGACTGGAGAGGCTGTGCTTTAGGGCTTGTTTTTCCAGGAGCAGTGGGTGTGTGAGGTCCAGGTCAGGTTCAGACAACCCTTGGCCAAGGGAGGCAGGACTGAGGGCCCACAGAGTGGGAGGGTGGAGGGAGAGTAGAGATTGGCCCTGTATGTTTGGGGGGATCCAAATGGCTTTGGGCTTCCAATGCCAACCTTTGTCCTGACTGAGGGAGCTGGCAAGGAGATGCTACACAGGTTGAGGTGGGGGAATCTGGTCCATCACCTACCCCGAGTGCCCAGAGACTGCAGGCCCCCAGCTGTGCTCTGGTCCCCTCATCTATAAAATGGGGATAATAGTGAGCAGCATTAGCCGCAGGGGTGTAGGGAGGATTAGATGATTGCATGGAATAAATGTTAAGTACTCTGATGATTGTTCTGAGGGGGTCAGGTTTCCCGCCATCCTGTGTGTCTATTCAGCCCAAGCCGTGGCCCTCCCTGTCCCATCTGGGGGCTTTCCTGGATTAGGGTGAGGGGGCAGCTAGCTTGCAGAAGACACCTTGGCTCAGAGGAGCACAAGGATGGGAGGCAGGGGAAGCCCCGGGAGAGGCACAGCAAGTAGGGTGGGGTTCAATCCAGGTCAGCCAGCCTCCCTCATGCTTCAGGTTTCCTCTGGGCTCTGCTTCTTAGAGGCCGTCTCCCCTCCCTGCCTCTCAGCACTGGAAGTGACAGTTGCCTCTCCGTGGGCCCAGGCCTGGCCCGGATCCACCTGCACCCTTTGCTCCCACCTCGGCACTCAGGCTGCAGCCTGTCCTCCCCTGCAGGCTGGCTTCCTTGAGTCTATTCAGACAGGCGCAAGGACCCAAGTCCAGGGTCCTGGGAGTGGCTTCAGAGTGAGGGAGCTGGCTAAGGGATGGGTAACCACCGACCATGATTCCCATGAAAACAAGGTCTCCTCTGACTCATCACTGTATCCCTGGGCTTGGAGCACTCCGCAGACATTTATCGAGCGCCTGCTATGTGCCAACAATGGGGCTGGGGATCCCGCAGTGGGCAGGATGATCAGCGTCCTCCTTTTTCTGGCTCAGAGTCCACTGTGGGAAGGAGACAGCCGCCAGGGAAATGTCTTCCCTGACCCAGAAGATCTCAGGTAACAGAGAGTGCTGGTGTGGCTCAGTGGTTGAGCGTTGACTCATGCACCAAGAGGTCACAGGTTTGATTCCCAGTCAGGGCACATGCCCAGGTTGTGGGCCCAATCCCCAGCTTGGGGTATGTAGGAGGCAGCCAATCGATGTTCTCTCTCATCGATGTTTCCATCTCTCTTTCTCCCTTCCTCTCTCTCTCTCTCAAATTAATAAAGAAAAAAAATTAAAATGAGGTAGTGCAAGGTAATGGCAAGTGTCGAGTAGAGGGGTGTCTGGAGCCAGGGTGGTCTGGGAGTGCATCCCCCAAGGGGTATCTTCTAAGAAAGTCCTCCCAAATAGGAAGGAGCCAGACATGGGACAATCCTGGAAGACATTCCAGGCAGAAGGAACAGAAAGTGCAGGGGCTTTGCGGTGGGAGGGTGGAGGGTGTGCAGAAGCTCGGGGATGCAAGGGGTTTAGATTCTCTGCTGATACTGGGGAGGGTTCTGAGCAGGGGGTGATGTGATCAGATTTCTTAAAAGATGAGTTCTCAGGAAATACTTGCTGAGTGAATGAAGGAACAAACAAATGCACCCCGGGGAGGGCCAGGGAGCACGGGCCAGCCATGACCATGGCATGGTTACTTGGCTCTGTGCTCATGGGGGTGAGGGGCCCAGACCTGGCTGTGCCTACTCCTGGCCTAGTCAGGGGCAGCAGACACTTTGTAGTGTCTTTTGAGGTTCCCATACCTCTTGGAGAATCCCTTTGAGCCAGGGGGCTGCGTCTGCCTTGGCTTCCTCATTAGTTTGGGACCACTGGCTTCAGTGGGTTTGGCCCCTGGGGCCCCCCATCCTCAGGTTTTGCTGCCATTGTTTGATTTCCCAAATCACCCCCATTCCCCAAACACACACAGACTCCCCTTTCTGAATTGATACCGACTTTCCTTCCTGTCCATGAGCACAATAGGAGGGCAGGCACTGCAGCAAGCGCTGGACAGGAGAGGTCCAGTGGAGAGGGGGAGGTGGGGAGGTTCAGGGCAGATAGAGGATCTCCCTAGCAGGAAGAGAAAATGCAGGTCAGGCTTGGGAGGGGGCGGGGCGAGAATACAGCAGCCCTGATGGTGGCGGGGGAGAGGCCAGGATGACCGGTACACTTGGGGCACAGAGATGTGCAGGCCACTCATGGAGCACACAGTCTGATGGAGGCGGCGGGTGCTAACCAGATGTGATGCTACAAAAGCAGGGTTGCTAGCTGAGGCTAGTGGCCTGAAGGGAGGAATCGAGTGCAGTTGCAGAACCAAGGGACCCTCCCAGACAGTGGGGTCAGGAGGCTTCCCTGCCTGAGCTGGAGTCAACTAGGTCAGAGAGTCTTGACTTCCACAGTTGATCTTTGGTGGGAGTTGGGGAGTGGATGGGGGCTATCCTATGCTCTGTGGGATCTTGAGTAGCATCCCTGCTCTCTATCTACTCAGTACTAGTAGCACTCCCACCCCCATACACACCAGTTGTGACAACCACAAATGTCTCCAGATACTGCCAAATGTCCCCTGGGGGACACAGTTGCCATGTTGAGAACCAATGAACAAGGTTAAGGGGAGCAGAACATTTGGGCAGAGGGATTGGCCTGGGCAGCAAGGCTTGGGGACGCATCATGCCAGGTTCTATAGGTCACTGTAAGGACTTGTGGGCTTTTGCTCTGAGTGACAAGGGCCCTGGCTGGTGTGGGTCTGCATGGTAAACCAGGGCACCAGGAGCCTATTGAGAGTGATGGCAGTGGCTTAACCCTGGAGGTGGTAAGAGGGGGGCAGACTCCAGGGATATTGCCCCTCTCCTTCCTGCCCAGATCCGTCTGCAAACGTGAGCATGGTGGCAGGTGGAACTGAGAGGTCTGTAGAGTTTTCCCAGGGCCTGGTCCCCAGACAGACAACAGAGTGTTGACCTTCAGACAGACCTGGCCTTGGGTGCGGGGGAGACTTCCTAGTGTGGATAAAAATCATTTCTAATTAAGGCTGCTATTGCCTGATGGCAGGTTTATCCTGCTGGGAGGGAAAACCTTTCCCTTCCAGCGCTGTCTACAGCATTGATGTCAGTCTTCTCAAAAAAACAAATTCAAACAGCTTGTCTTCCTGAGCACCGACTTGGTGCTTTTCCACACCCTCATAACCACACCACTTGGGTGTTAGTTACTGTTACTGCTTATGGTGAGACATGAGAAATAAAGAGCAGGGTCTCGGGACCCAGGGGAGTCTGCTAGCTTCAGCACTTCCAATCTCAGCAGGCTGTTGCTGGCCTCACCTCCGCTGAGTCTTCTGCACTCTCCTTTGCCCCTCACCAGCCCCACTAACAGGGGGCTCAGTGAGGTGGAGTTGTCTGAGGTTAGGAGGCCAGGAAATGGTGGTCCATCACAAACACCCCCTCCCGCCTTCACCCAGACCAGCTGATGCTCCAACTGCAGTGACCGGCACCCTCAGCTCCTTGCACTTGCCTGAAGGCCCTCTCCTGCCTTCCGAGCCTTAGCAGATGCTGTTCCCCCACGGCTGGCTTTTCCTGCACATCTTAGCATCAGCATTGCCTCCCTAAGTATGCCCTGCCCCACTCAGTCTAGCATTGTGGGACCTGGTTCCCTACTATCCTGGCATGGCATTCCAGCATTTATAGTGATAGGTGTTTGGTGTGTTGACTTGTTTGCAGTCTGGCTCTTGCACCAGACGCTGAGCTTGGGGAAGGAAGGGCAGTCTGTCTTGAGTGCCTTCATCTTCCAGGACTTTGCTGCCCGCTTCCCTCTCAGATGGTGTGGTGGACAGCCTCTTCCCAGGTGGCTGCAGTTCCCCCATGGGCAAAGGCTGTCTTCTCCTGCACCCTCGCACAGGTTTTCCTGGACTTGGTTGAGCTACATGTCACTTGTCTCCTGTCAAATCCCTCTTCTCTGGCCATCACGAAGCACTGGCTTTCAGTTCTTTTTTTTTTATTCTCACCCGAGGACATTTTCCCATTTTTTATTCAGATAGAACAGGAGGGAGAGAGAGAGAGAGAAACATCAATGTGAAAGGGACACATCGAGTGGCTGCCACCTGCACGACCCAGCCAGGGCAGGGGACAAACTGCAGCCGAGGTACATGCCCTTAGCGGGAACCGAACCCGGGTCTCTGTGAGCCGCAGGCCGACGCTCTAACCGCTGAGCCAAACCGGCCAGGGCTGGCTTTCAGTTCTTGAATTGTTGTGAACACCGAGTGGTACTGGGCTTCCAGAACATTCACCTTCAACAGACTCTTTCGAGCCTGGGCTGTGGGGTCGCAGGCTGCAGACGACCACCTCAGGGTCTGTGGCTAGGCCAGGGTGGCAGCCTAACTGGTAGCAGAAGCAACGAAGATAGTGAATGGAAATGAGGAGAAGGCTGGTAACACCACGGTCAAAGAAACAGCAAAATCCAGCCAGCATGTTTTTCACTAGGATGAGGGTGGGATGGTCAGGCTTCAGAAGAGATGATAAATAGACCCTATAGAAGAGTCAGTGCTATCTCGTGAGCTGTCCAGGTGCCTTGCAGAGTCCCGAGTATAGCCTCATGTGACTTTGTCTTTCAGGGCTCTCGTGTCCAGCCCGAGTTCCAGCCTCACTGAGCCGGTCACCCCCAAGACCTTCCTGCTGAGGAAGTCTCCCCCAACACCGACCATGTCTATTATGGACCACAGCCCCACCACGGGTGTGGTCACAGTCATTGTCATCCTCATCGCCATTGCTGCCCTGGGGGCCTTGATCCTAGGCTGCTGGTGCTACCTGCGGCTGCAGCGCATCAGCCAGTCCGAGGATGAGGAGAGCATCGTGGGAGATGGCGAGACCAAGGAGCCCTTCCTGCTGGTGCAGTACTCAGCCAAGGGACCGTGTGTGGAGAGAAAGGCCAAGCTGACCCCCAACGGCCCAGAAGTGCATGGCTGAGCTGGGATTTGAAGGCTCCTGGGCTTGTTTGCAGCCAGCCGAGAGGCATGGGAGGGGGAATCCACAGACATGCTGCCGTTTGAGAGGACGGGTTGACACTTGCTGGCATGGCCTTACCTGGCTTCGTTATCGCATGCACTGACTCTTGGGGTCCCAGCTGTCCTAAGCCAGGACTTGGTGGCCCTGGGCATCCCCTCTGCCTCCTAGTGGGGCTGCCCATTGCAGGCAGTGGGCAGACCTGACCTTGCTGGGGTTTAAGGCCCCATAGCGCTTTTGTTACTTGAATGTTTAGCTGAGCCTGTTTTTGATGGAGCTACTACTGTAACGCGTGAACTCACAAACCTGTGAACTGTAAATAGGCCCCAGAAGCACGTGCTTAAACTTTTTTTGCTGATTTTTAAAAATATCGGATAGTGTACACGGGACTGACCTTACTAATGATAAGCTGAGTCAAGGCTGTGGGGGAGGGTCTTAGACATGTAAGGCCCAAGTTGCACTTGGCAGGGGCCTCTAATGTGTGTGTGTGTGTGTGTGTGTGTGTGTGTACGTAGAGGATGTGTGACATGACCAGTTGGGGTGCTGTGGTGATTTCTGGTTGGTTAGCGATGGCTGGAAGAACCACACCACCGTCTTTCTCTAAGTAGGTTCAGTCATTAAATACCAGTTCCTGTTCATATTGCAAGGAGGCTATGCAGCTGCTTGGGAGCCAGTGAAGGACGAGTCAGGGCACACGTCCTGAGGGCTGCCAGGCATTGCAGTGGCAGAGCAGTTTCTTGACCCTTTGGTCTTGAGCATGCCGAGCACTCGGTTTCTGTCCCCACCCCCACTGGGCATTACTTTGTGCAGACTTCGCCGAACAGGCAGTGGCTGCTTTTGTCTGAAACTTAATGGGCCCAGGAGAGAAAATTGTGGTTTTGTTGTTGTATTTAATATTTTCTGCACTGGAGGGAAGGAGTAGGGGACTGAGGTTTCTTCCACTCCTTCCCTTTTCACAAATTAGTTTCTTAAATTACCACTCACCTGCTGGGGACTGGATTTTACTTTCCTCAGCGGATCACCTAGAAGAGTCCCCTGACCCCACTATGAGGCACAAAGTATGATGGAAGGACACTTCTTGCGTGCATATGTACATGGGGGCCCCCAGATGCACCCTGATTGCTTGTGCTTAGTGAGCACCTGGGGGTACAGGCAGGGGAGTGAGTTTCAGGTTCTGGACTTAGTTTGCAAAAAGATAAGGCATTGGTGGCTCTTGGATTAGGCCAGCGCCTCCACAGCCTGCATCTCCAAGGTGTCCCTTGTGTATACTTCAGTGAACTCGCTTAGATTTTTAATCCCACCACTGTAAACAAATTCTAACTATCAAAATTAAACTATGACTTGTATCAGCTTCCTGGGTAATAAACTGGAGGCCAGCCCTAGCTTAACCTCAGTGCACTGGCCCTTAGCACTTGAGTGGCCTGCCAGCAGCATGGGCATGGATCTCCCAGGGGGCCCTCAGCCTTGCCTGCCAGCCCCCACCACCATCAGAGCCCTGGCCTCTTGGTCAGGCTGAAGGAGGCTTACCTATGGCCTCATTCAAGTCTCCTCTAAAAAGCATGTTGAACTAATCTACTTTCTAGAACCCCAAGGAGGGAGCTTAGGGAACATTTATTTTAGCAGCATATGCCTAAATTGGGGGTCAAACTTATAGGACTTAATAACTTACAGGAAGGGAGAAGGGTGTCTAGTTAGGCAATTTGAGCTGAAGGCAAGAAAAAATGTCTTTGGTCCCTAACTGGAGATGGCCAAGCATGAGAGTTAGGCAGGAGACCGGCAGAGGTCCTGTGGGCTGGGAGGGGGTACAAGTTCCAACGGTGCCGACTTGAAAATCAGGGAGAAGGTGGTTTTATAATGAAGGATGCTCAAGAAAAAATGGAAGGTGTAGGGGTGTTTGATCCATTCCCCTCGCATTCCAGAACTTCCAAGCTTTCTACCTCTACTTTCTGCAGCCAGCAGCATCCACCAAGGCTGTCTTTCACTCTAATAACCCAGGGGCACCTGGGACTTGCATTTTCAGTCTCTGAGCCTGACCTTGAAAATGACCATCCTTTGCCTGCCAGACTTGCCCTAAGGTTTTTCCTGTGCCAGTGAAGTTTAGGTTATGAAATGCTGAAATGTCGCTTTTTCCTTAGTTTCACTTCTGGAAGTTCTTGATTCCATTCCCAGGTTGCCAGGGATGACATCTTTGCGCTTGAGTCCGGCTCATCAGCACGGTGGCAGTGCCGGGTGAGCGTCACAGGCATGGTGGGGCACTCGGGGGGGTCTCTGGGAGGAAAGTGAAAGTGCCTGTAGAACTGGTGAACCACCACATAATAGCTCTCACTGTTCTTGTTTATCAATAGCTACTTTTTTTTAGCATAGACACCAGAGCCACACACTCCACTGGCTTAGTAAGTTATGACCTCTCATTGAATTCTTTCTGAATAGCCCACTGTTGTGTTCAAATTTTCTGACTAGTCAGTCAAGGAATTACCATTTCATCCTGTAATGTCATCGCAGAAGCAACAGTAGGAGAATGGGGAGGGAACTCTGACACTGAGCCACTAAAATATGGACTAATTTTTCAGACAAATCTTCAAATTGTGCTACTGTTTTTGTCTCAAAGTTACCCAGTTTGTGCAATAAGTGGAAGGGGTGTCATCCTTGTTCAATAAAAGCTGAATGACATTCACGCTGATTTTCTAGACCACTGAGAAAATCTTTATTTACAATAAATTTCAATAAAATTTGCATAAATATATTCCCAGTGTACAGTTTTCACCTCTGATTTCTTCATGTCATTTAAAAAGTTAGTCTGTCCTATTCTCATTGCTCCTTTCAGCCACCAGTGGGGGACTGATATTGGCCGGTGGAGGGGTACTGCCAGGTAATCGGGGGGGCCCTGAAGGCTCGGGGTGGTCAGAGTGCACTTCCTCTGCGGGGGTGAGGTTTTCAGCTCCATCCTTGCCCTCCAGTTTCCGCTCCATGGTCGCCACCAGGATCTTGAGCCACGTGTTCTCAGTGAGCAGGTTTTCTGAGGCGTCGGCCAGCTCCTGGAGCTTTCGGGCCACCTCCTCCAGTTCCCTGGTCTTCTGCTCGTACAGGGCCTGCATCTGCTCACTGTGCAGCTGGAGCAAGCTGTGCTGCTTCTCCAGGGTCTGCTGCTGCTGCAGCAGCCGGTGCTCATCCCTGCGTGCGCTGGAAAGCTGGGCCTCCACCTGCATTTGCGCTCGCTGAAGGGTGCTGATTTCGGCCCTTAGCTTCTGGATCTCTCTCTCCAAATGGGAGATGTGCCCCTGCTGTAAGACTGCCTCGCTCTGAAGACACTCTTTGGTAGGAGGGTTAGCCAAGTTCGGGGGGACAGAAGCAGGGTCTGAGTGATGCAAAATGAACCTCAGCAGGTTTGGAAGGGTGATGGGAAGGTCTTCGGGGTATTTCACACTTAGGTCCTTTCTGAAGAGAAAGGGAAAGGAGTCAAAGATGAGAGTCACACCAACATGTTTAGTCCAAAACCAGACTGCTACTAAAGGTTAGGTCTTTATTTTCTACAAAAGACATTCCGAGGATTGGACCTACTGAAGTCAGCAAAGAAAATGTTATCTAGGCAAAATAATTTTCTACAAAGCTTAAGATGTGCCAAATGCTCATTCTGTAATTAAGGTGGCTTATCTCAAACGAGTCTGTTCCTGAGGACAAAGAGCTCAATTCTATTCACAAGCTTCCAAGAAAGAGGAGAGCTACCAGGGCACCGGGAGCGCAGGGGCAGAGTGGCCTCTGTATGCTCTGGGAGGCCCGGGGGCGTCAGCTGGGGTGTGCTGGGGCAGGGCTGTCACCCACATCGCTCTTGTGGCCATCAACAGTGCTTGGTAAAATAGGGAAAACCTGAAACACTCAGCCCAGTGTCTTCAGCAAGCATTTATTCCATATTATCCAAGGCACGAGTTCTTAACTGGGGGTGACTGTACCTCTCAAAGGACATTTGGCAACATCTGGAGACATTCTGATTGCCATGATAGGGAAGGTGTTACTGGAGTGCTGACCCTTGACAAACACACCAACCCAGGGACGAAGGGATTGAAGCTACCGGGCCCTGAGAGCTCAGGATAAGGAGGGAGGGAGGGTGACAAATAAAAGGGGTTTTCCCCAGAGCTTCACTGCAAGTCTGTAGAAAATTCCTTTTTAGAACTTGTCATTTAATTGTCTGACAAGCAAATTTCTAGCACAGAAAAATTTCCCTGTGTACATACAACCTGGCCGCAGTACATCAAAACCACCAGCGTTATATATGAAGTGGACAAACGACCGGTTATGGTCGCCGTTGAGTATTACAGGAATGGAGGTTAAGAGCGGGCCTCTGGAAATGGCCTGCCCAAGGCCGACTCACAGGGCTACTGCTCACTGTCAGGAGCTCCCAGATAAGTGGCTTCTCTGTGTCCCTGCACTGCCTCATCTGTAAAGGGGTGACAAGAGTATCACCTCCCTCACAGGATTGCTGTAAAGATTACATGAGTTACCCAAAAGCTCAGTGAATGTTAGCTTAAAAAGAAATCACATTGTTCCTCCAAAAAAACAAACAGAGAAGGCATTAATTAAAGCGTTCATAACAAAAATTAATTAATAAAAAAATAAATAAAAGCGTTCATACCCTCTCCACAAACAAAACCAATGGCCAAATATCTAAGAAAAGACAAAAGGTTTTCTACTAATAAGTAGTCCTTTCCATAGGAAATAAAAATCACAGGGAAATGAAAATCAGATCAGCCTCATTTTATATAACACTTATGGAAACTTTCAGGTAAACGGAATAATTTCAAACATTTTGGGGGTAAGTATATAACCATGCCCTCCTTTAAAGCATAGTTTTCTTAACATGCAAGCTTTCTTCAAGTGGGGCCTCCCAGCCGTTCCATCAACAACTGACACCATCCTGGCCCTGCAGGTGAGGAAGGACAAGCAGAGGCTGATCTACCACTAAGTTCTGCAGCACAAATCTGGGCTAAGGCAGATAGTAAATGGGAATTAACCTTTAGGGAAAGAGCTACTGAGAGACCTGTATATGTATTTAGAGACAGTTACGGGACAGAAAATGACATTTCTAAGCATGCCATTTTAGAGTTCTTCGAGCAATCTCCATGAATTTACCTACTGGGTATATACTACAATGCTTCCAAACTTTTTAGAAATAGCAAGGACACAGAGTGTCAACAGACTGCCTATAAAAAAGTAATCCCTTTGAAAGTGTGCTGGTAAAGGTCTCACTATTTATCTGACTACTAAATTCACTATATATTTCTGGCATGTAAAAGACCAAATATAAAAATGGCAAATGGGGTATAAGGCATCTACTCCAGAGAAGGGGCTATCATGGGAGGATGGGCCTGATCTTTGAAGAAGTAAGGTCCTTCCCCAGGAGACACATTAGAGTGAACCCTGCCCCCACCTTCTGATCTAGCCCAGGGCTGGGCCAGAGCACCTATATTTTGAAATGTCACAACGAGTAGTAGAAGGAAGAGGGGCCCTAAGTTGCCCCTGAACAGGAAGACTGGCCCAGCCAGTAGCTGGAGGTTGCACATTGTGTCCTTTCCCTAGGAAATAAATATCACAGGGAAATGAAAATCAGATAAGCCCCAATGGCTTTGTTTGTGGAGAGGGTATGAACGCTTTTATTTTTTTATTAATTAATTTTTGTTATGAATGCTTTTAATTAATGCCTTCTCTGTGTTTTTTTTTGGAGGAACAATGTGATTTCTTTTTAAGCTAACATTCACTGACAAGCTCATGTGGTTTTCCTTTCATGATTATAAAACAAGATGTGCTCACTGTAGACAATTTTCAAAGGATGTAAAAAGCAGAAAGAGGCACCACCTGATCACTTGAAATCCTCACTCCTCCAAAATAATCATTGTCAACATCTTGACATCTTTTCTTCCCTATGTACACATTTTAACCAGTAAAAATTTATATTTTATCAAAACACAAACATACTTTTATATTCTTTTCATTAAAAATAACATAAGTATGTGTATTGTGAAAAAGGTCTTACTACATGTTATCAATCAAATTTTTCATTTCCTCTTTTTCGAGCTGTCAGCTCATATCCTTTGCCCATTTACCTTCTGAGTAAATTGAACACTCACTTTGGCCCAACTAATGAGGAGTTTATTTCACTTCCGACTATCATTTATTTTGTTTTGTTGTTTTTTTAAATATGTTTTTGTTGATATTTGAAGAGAGAGACATGGATCAGCTGCCTCCTGCATGACCCTCACTGGGGATTAAGCCTGCAACCCAGGCATGTGCCCTGACCAGGAATTGAACCAGGACCTCTCAGTCCATGGGACACTGCTCAATCCACTGTGCCACAATGTCTGAGCCACTATCATTTATTTTGAAGAAATAAGAGCAATTCCATTCCAAAGCAGTAATGCTTTGGTTTACCAAGCAAGCTTGTTCCACTAAAATAGAACTGGACAGTCTTTTCATGTTCAATATTTACCCTCTTGACTTTAATTCCAGGAAAACAGTAAGTGGCTGCAGTGAGCCCAACATGGGTCTGGAGAACAATGTCACCACCATGCTAACTACATCAGGAAACTTTAGAATGAAAGGCACTCAAGCCAGACTTAGGCTTCCAAACACACAACTCCCCACCACCAAGTCTCTGTGTCTTTCCCTGTCTCTCTTAATACATATTCACGATTCTAGTTGCTGAGAACTTCTTTATGCAAAGGCTAGTGCTGGATGTTATGACTTGAATACTTTTCTCAACTCTGGAATTCCAAAAGTACGCTTCATTAAACTTCATGCCCATCCTCTGTCCCACAGATGGAATTGCTAGTGTTATTGTCCATGGCTCCCTGACTGTGTGGCTCTTTAAAGCTTCTTAGAAAGAATAAAGTCATCCCGACACTACCAGCAGTAGAACAGGGTGAGTCACGATCTGTTTTTAGTTTGTGATTTGACAAGACTGTACTACCACAGGAAGTATTCCAGAAAAAAATTCTTTGAGATAAAGAGGAAAAAACAAGAACATGATTCAATACATATGAAGGAAACACTCTCCTGGTGAAACACAAAAAGCATGGCAGTGGCTGCAATAAACGGTAAAAGTGAGGGCAGGAAATTAAAACAGTAAATGTCACATGTGAGTTAGGGACCTCACTGAAATAACCTGGCAAATGCTTTTCCCCAGTGCAGATATTGTCAAAGCCATGTGACTGGGACCCCCAGGACCTATCCTTTTAAAAGCAAAAGGGAATCTGTAAAAAGGGTTCTCATCTGGTTTACTGGCTTTGAAAGTCTAAGAATTAATTTCTCTTTCTGCCAAAACATCCACATCCACATTTGCCAAGTTGGATCCCTTTTGCTAATGTCCCACCCCTGCTTACTGGCTTTCAAGGCAGTTACAGTAATCACTGAACTTGGAGTACCATTCAGACAAATGTGAGGAGATCCAGGTGACAACTCTGTGGCAGACATTCACAGAAGTCTGCACACTTGGGGAGAAGACTCCTTGACCCCCATTTCCTCCTTGCACAAGAGAGACAAAGAGTCATGAGCTGGGCTCAGTGAGAAATGACACACATGAAAGCTTGGGCGGGCGGGGCCGAGAAACCCTGAAAGGCTCAACAGATGCCTGTGGTTTTGCCCCACGGGAATGTGGGGCTCTCTGCTGTCAATTCTGGCATTCACTCTGTTCACAAGGCCAAGAAAGCAAATGAGTTCTGATGGTGACATCTTTGCTCGTGTAAAACAAACACTCTGGGAGGGGCAAACTTCTATAAAACAAAACAAAACAAAAAAAAACACCACAGCTAATACTGTGACACCAAAACTGTTTCATCTTTCATCCCTAATGGCACATTTTTTAAACAATATATTTTATTCAAAATAGTTTAGTAATAACTAATGATTTACATTTCACTTCCATTAAGTATCTTAAACTCATTTCATTTTCAGCAAAAGAATCCCATCTGCCGAAATGTTGAAAAAATTCTGCATTACCTGTTACAGGGGAAAAATAAGACAGTAGGAAGACGGTCAGCCATAAATTCCCAAGGAAGATCATTCTGAGATACATCAATCCTAGAAAAGGGAAAGAACAGAACAGGTAAAACACCTGCCAAGAAACTCCAACCTAAAAGAACCTTCTCAAATAACTAAAGATCCTAAAGCATTTTCTGTGACCAGCCCCTTCTCAGTGAGTGCAACATTAGGTTTAGGTTGGGCACAGCTCATGCAGGAAGCACCAATAGTTCCAGGACATGAATCTTTCCACTTCACTTACTGAGTGGAAACATAATGTCCTGAAAGTAAAAATGAACTTCCCCAAAAAATGCCTTACTAACACCTCAGGAGTAGTCCACCTACCTGATGAGATCTGGGCAAGTACTTTAATTCCTAAGTTAGCTCTGGAGAAACAAAGGAAATTGTGCAAAATGCATCAAGCCTCTCTGAAGATATAAGAAAACTGGGAAAGAAATACCATACTCTATTTTATATTTTGTAAATCTGGGGTTTTTTTGTTTGTTTGTTTTTATCCTCACCTGAGGATATTTTTCCATTTTTTGTACAGATAGAATGGGAGGGAGAGAGAGGAAGGGAGAGAGAGTGAGAAACATCGACGTGAAGGGACACATCGAGTGGCTGCCACCCGCATGACCAAGCAGGGCCGGGGACAAACTGCAACCGAAGTACGTGCCCTTAGCGGGAACCGAACCCGGGTCTCTCCAGACCGCAGGCTGACACTCTAACCGCTGAGCCAAACTGGCCAGGGCTATATTTTGTAAATATGGACAGAGGCCCAAAAAGGTGTAGTTTCTTAGCGGATTTAATTCTCTAATACAGAAAATGACATCTGTGCTAAATTACCCAGCCTACCTGTGTTTAATTACTACTGAACTAGGAGGCGGCCCCTCCTGTCTATAAGCAGGGCATACAGCAGGCTGCCCCGACCCCAGAGGCTGCTCAGATGGCTCAGAAAGAACGTTCTAGAAGAAGGGAACCAGCAGAGGGCCGCTCAACCCTATTCTCACAAATAGTGCATATAAAAGGTGGAAATGTTTTGACTCATTAACTTGATGGAAAATTTCAGAAAGTATTGGGGGGAATGGATTAATGCAATACATTTATCCAAAAGGATAAAATCCACTTAAAAAAATGACATAACCAAATTATAATGGTTTGAAAAAGCTTTACTAATAAAACAGCATTCCTGCCTACCTAAAACATTCAAGTTCCATTTTTTAAACAAGTGGTGTTGAAAACTTTATTCTATAATCAAATGCTCTTTTCCTCCTGATTTTGGCTTCAAAGAAAGACCAAATTGTAAAATTAAAAGAAAAACATTTTTAAACACCCACTTAGAATTTCATCAGGCTAATCAGAACTTTCTTTCTGGGGCTTTCTTTTAGGCTTGGTGTAGATGCCTACATACTGTTAAGAGCAGTAATCATATATTTCATCCTCTAGTCTTTTCAATTAATGGTATGCAAAGCGTTGTTTTAATGAGTGGGTAAAATCTCATCAAATGCCCAACCATAACTTATTTAAGCATTAATCTACTGTTGGATATCAATAATGTTACCATGAGTCTATGGAAGTCCTATTTCCTTAATTCCCCAAACTGAAATTAACTGAGTCAAAAATCAAAAATGTATAACCATTTCTGTGATTTCTTTTTTTTTGGTGCGTGCCCCTAGCGGGGACCGAACCCAAGACTCTCTGGTCCACAGGCCGACGCTCCAACCGCTGAGCCAAACCGGCCAAGGCTATTTCTGTGATTTCTTACAGTGTTGCTAAAATGCTTTCCAAAAAAGTCATGCCAATTTATTCTATTAGCTACATCTGACTATATGAATTTCTCTTTATTTTATCAACGCAAGATTCTGTCACTTAAACATATTTAATAAGTATAAAAATGACACTTATTGTTTTAATTTACATTTATTAGATTATAATTTCCCCACTTGCTTATTTACTCTCTCCTCTTACATGAAAAACCTGTTCATGTCCTTTTTTCACACTGGAATTCCTCTCAGCTGTTTCTACATGCCACCTCACCCCCTTTTTTTTATTGTGATAAAATATATGTAATATAAAACTTACGATCTTAACCATTTCTAAGTCTACAGTTCAGTGGTATTAAGTACATTCATATTGCTGTGCAACCATCATCTTGCAAAACAAAACTCTGTACCCATTAAACAACTTCTCATTCCACCCTCCCTGCAACCCCTGACAACCCACCATTCTTTCTGTGTCTGTGAACTGGACTACTCTAGGTGCCTCAAGAACCATACAGTGTTTGTCCTTTTGTGTCTTATTTAGCCTAGCATTAATGTCCTCAAGGTTCACTCATGTTGTAGTGTGTGTGTGTCAGAATTCCCTTCCTTTTTAAGGCTGAATAATACTCCATTATATGGATCAGTTTCCTCTCAGCAGTTTCTTAAACCATTTTAATTTTTCAGGGTCCGGAGTATGAATGTCTGATTCTGAATCCTGGTCCCTCACTTACAGGTTGTGTGATTCTGGGCAAGTCACCTAAATCTTTTTGTGCCTCAGTTTCCTCCTCAGTAAAAAGAGACTGATACTCATGCCTGTGCTTCACTGAATGCTCTGGGGATTAAGTCAAAATAACATATACATATAAATCTCTCAGCTCTGTATCCTAAAATTTGGCACTGATGATCACTTACAGCATATATAACAGGTGAACTATATATACCATAAAATACAGGTATTATTCTTTTTTCTGTTATTTATTTTCATTGCACATTTTTCAAGTGGAATTTGTTCATTTTTCTTTCATTATTATTATTTTTTTTTTTATCCTCACCCGAGGATATTTTTCCATTTTTTGTGCAGATAGAGTGGGAGGGAGGAGGAGGAAGGGAGAGAGAGAGAGAAACATCGACGCGAAGGGACACATCGAGTGGCTGCCAGCCGCACGACCAACCAGGGCCGGGGACAAACTGCAACCGAAGTACGTGCCCTTAGCGGAACCGAACCCGGGTCTCTCTCGACCGCAGGCCGACGCTCTAACCGCTGAGCCAAACTGGCCAGGGCTCTTTCATTAGTTTTTAAACTGCTTCACTTTGGAAAATTTCCATCTCTCAAAGTAACTAGCAAATCCAATTCTATCTTCTATTTTTTTCCTACAATTTAATATTTTATATTTAATTCTAATGTAACTGGAGGATTTTGGGGGGGATGGGGGAAAATGTACCTTTAAAAAATTTTCTTCTTTATTGATTTTAGAGAGGAAGGGAGAGGGAGAGAGAAACAGAGATATTGGTGAGAGAGAACATCAACTGGCCGCCTCCTGCACGCCCCCAATTGGGGATTTGGGCCACAACCTGGGCATGTGCCCTGACCAGGAATCAAACCGGTGACCTCTTGGTGCATGGGTTGATGCTCAATCAGCCAGGCGAGAAGACATACCTTATATCATTTCCCCCCAAAACTACTTACTACCTCATCCAAATACTCTTTATTTGAGCCTTGCTTTTAAAAAATAATGATTTTAAATATTTTGTTTACTAAAGAGCCCATATACATTATCCACAGAATCACAAAACTAGAACATGTGGATATCAACCAAGCTTTCCTTTTAATTTTATGAATGAGGAGAAAAATAAGGCCTGGTGGAGAGATTTACTCCAGGTCTCAGGGCTGGCTGGCTTTCAGTAGGTCATGGCCTCAGTGCTATGCAACTCCCAAGCAACCTTCCTGTGGTATTCCAGGAAGCTGGACTCTCCAGGGTACTGTCCTAGTAACCAGGTCAGCACTGCTCCCACAGAACTGCACTCATCCTCCTATGAATTCAATCAGGGCTAAACACACTCAACACCATGGAAAAATCACGCAGAATTCTTCTGGAAATCTTTGGTATCAATGAGGTTTTTGCTCATGACTTTAAGCTGACAATTAAATTCAACCAAGTCTTCCCCAAAGTTAATGAAAAATGAGTAGACCCTTGCAAACCATATGGCTAAGCTGTAAGGAAGAGTGAAGGCAGGAACACAGCCCAAGGTGCTGCAGAAAAGGCTTCCTTACCTTGCCACAGTGAACGTATCCGTTGGCAGGAGGCGAGCTAGCTGGATGAAGACGTGATTGAGAGCTGGACAGAAGCCACACCACTGTGCGTAATAAAGCAGCAAAACATCCTGTGGGAAGGGGGAGATGGCTGTGACTGGCGCCTGGAAAACAGGCTCCTCAGGCCCTCACTCTGCTTGGAACCCATTAGGCATTCAATAAATGCTGCTTGTGCATAAATCATAGTGAAAAAATTTATCTTCAGATTGTTCCAATTATGTGCTTTCTTAAGGACTTTTGCAATTAGAAAACTACATGTAATGTACACATTCTGAAATAAAATTGTCATGTGGTTAATTTTCTGTACGTTAAAACCAACCACTCACCCCAAGAATTACAGCTTTAGAAATAATTTTAATAGGAATAGATGGCTTGATTTTTGCCTCTCTTGTGATTCCATACCTGCTTTTGAAGGACTACTTTCCAGAAGGTATCAGTTGTCACTTCAGTGATTAAATGCTGAGAAGGGAACTGGGCAGAGTCACTTCCAATAAGATGCCTTTTCAAGGGACTGTAGAGAACGCTGAAGTTTTGAATAAAAGACTCTAAAAATAAAGAGAAAATGAGATCAACTCTTCTCTAAGTACAAGGAGAGTAGCTGGCCTAGTTAAAACTCTACATTTTAAAAATTGGGATGACTTCACAGTCTCACATTTTTAACACTTCACTTACACATGCAAAACCCTAAACAAAACTGCCCAGGGTGGCATCAGGTTTAGCTCTGGTGGTATTAACTCAGCAGACAGCAATTTAGATAACAAAACACCATGCATTGTTAGATGCTCTAATATTCAGGTTAGGAATGCTATCCTGTTTTTTCCTAACAAGCTGGTCCACAAATAAGACACCTGAGATTGCCATGCCACAATCAAATAATCAACACGCCACAATCTTTTAAGAGATATCAACCTATAAAACTAAGACCTTTAAGTATAACTACAAATGCAGTAATTGCACCAGTCTAATATAATGTATTAGGTGTTTAATACTCATTGAGGACAAGGGGCTATGTTTTTTGTTCCCTTTAATGAAGTTCTTCAAATTTCTTTCTTAAAGGGTTAAGAAAAATAAACTCAATTATACTTAGCAGAAAATGACATTTAAAAAAAAACATAAATAATCAAAAAACCAACTTGAACCAACAGTTTTAAACCCTCCCTGCAAAGCAGCACCAATCTGAATTTCACTTCCTTTTCTTTTACCTAACTCTTTTCAAGTTCCAATGAACAAGTCAATGTTCTGCAGAGTGAGAGGAAGTGAAGAATGTCATGTGAATGCTAAACAAAATTCATTAGCAGCACTGAATAACACTTAGTTGGCTATGTTTTTGAAACATAAAACCAAGAATTATTTCCTAAGCTGAATGAAACCTAAATTTTGAGACTGCCCCAGAGACAGCTGACTTAGGAGTCAACTCTCCAAACTGACAATGGCATCCAGTAGATTTTTATTTTACAAGGACCCTGTACATTTTGTCACCAGCTATAGGACAAAAACAACTGAGCTCAATGTTTCAGGATAGAGAAGATGAAAAGAAATCTTAAGAAGACTTCTTTCAGATTACCCTTAAATTCAAAGTGAACACATTTTGAGCTCATTGAATACTTGAGTATAAAAGAACAGAATTCAGAAAAATCCAATAAATACTTACTTAAAAGATACAGGCTTGTTTCATTTTAAGAAAACAGAGTACACAAAATGTAACTTTAAAAAACATGAATTAGGAGCAATCTGTAAAATTAATAAGAGTAAGCACTTCATAAAGTGACTGGTCACAGGGTCCTTCAAACACTTGGAGCCTTCAAGTTTATAACACAATTTGATATAGAACAAAATCAATATTTACATAAGCCTTTTCAAATGTATCTAACGTAAGAAACGAGCTTCACCTGGACTTAAAAAAAAAAAAGATAGCTAAAAGTGTTATTTAGGGGCTCTGACTTTACTCTTATAATATTCTCTAAAACTTTAAAACAAAAGGTTTATTTCCCTACCAAATTCCTTCTATCTCTATTCAGCAAACACAGACTTTCCCTCGAGTTTCCAGTGAGGCTGAACTAACATGGCTTTTGTTTTTTTTAAGTACAGACTAAGTTTCTAATCCATATACTTAAATACCAATCTGGGCAAAAGCAAAATGAGAAGCCTACATACTCATATTTTTTATACAACCAAGACATGTTTAATACAAGAATAAAACAAATAAAAAGCTAGAATCACATCCTTAGAAACTGGACCTTGAATTTAAAAACTTTAAAAAGATGGCTTTTGAATTCTTACTTCTTTGTGTGTACATCAAGGATGTCAGCAAAATCCTGGGCACAGGGCAGTGTGGGTTAGATACTGTAGCTGTCAAGCCCCAAGGGCAAGTTTTACCATAATGGGGTCTTACCCCCCAAAAGGTGGTTTTGGTGGTTTACAACCTGACATTTGTCTATTGCACTTGACACTGGTTTGTTATAATCTACGCACCCAAGGTCATAGCAGCATTTCCTAACCCTTAGAAAACAGCAGCAGAAATTAGGCCTTGACACTTAAACATTTAAATCATTGGAACAAAAAGGGAGGACAGGCAGTCTATTTCACTGCTTTCTGTTTAGGTTCCTTGAGAATGAAGCTATGAGGACTCACACTCATCAGCCCCTTGGGACATTCGCACCAGAAGGGCTCTCCAACAGTGGCCAGGTTCCCACCTCCTGCAGCTCTCCCTACCTTAGAAATGTGACAGGCACTGCCAATCTGGAATGTTGGACTCTTACCCTCCAAGGGTTAAATGACAAACTTACCCAAAATTTGGAGTTAGAAAGTTTCTGTTACATTTAATAGACAAAAATGACTGCTTATAAAGTATGACCAAGTGTAGCCTCACCCCCATGACCAAATGTAATGAGATTCCTAGATAAAAGTTACCTATGTGAAGTTACACAGACTTATTGTGCTTGGGGAAGTAAAGTGCCTAGAGTACCTAGGGTGAACTTCATAAGAGCTTGTTTTGGATCCAAGATATAGTGAGACTCTTCTTTCACATCAACAATTGCAGCAAATTCTTTCACCGGAGCGGTGCTAGGAGCACCTAGCCTTTCTGCATACAACCAAAACAAATTTGAATCCAACAGGTAGAGGTTCAGGGTCTTGTTGGTTCTGCAGCTCAGGCCTGTGAAGTTTGTGCTGTTCATGTCCACCTCAGGAAAGATATGCCTGTTCTCCTCAATGTGAGGAACGGAGCCTGGGGTATCAATCTCACATTCCTTCTCGACGGAAGGAAATTCAATGTTCGGGGATTTGAATACATCTGGTTCAGAATCTAAGAAGCCTGTCACACTCCTGTCCATGGTCCTGCAACATGCAGTATAGTAGCTGAAAGGGCTGTAGAAACTCAGAAAATTGCTACACAGCATGCTGTCTGATGCCACATGATAAAAGGCCTGCTCCTTGAGGTAGAAAGAATCCAGAGCTCCTGCCACCTCGAGAAAGCTGCACTGTGGCACGCTGACAGAGCTCTGCGTGACACATAGTTCACAGACATTGTGGGTTCTGGAGATAGCGTGCCACTGAGGCAGCACCACCGTGTTGCAGCAGGGGGATGCCATTATCAGTGGCAGGTCCAGCAGCTGGGCTGGGGGCTCAGTTGCCAGAGACTTGAACACTGGGGCATCCACTTGCCGCAGGTGCTGAAGGAGCCGCTCCACCACCTGGTCCCCATGACAGTTGTTGTACTCCAAGGCCACTTCGGTGATCTGAAACACAGGGAGGAGTGCATGAGAGGCATGGGGATGACTGAGGGAGTAGACACTGTAGCTATTAGGCCTAGAAATCATCCTAATCTGATTCACAAGTAGGAACCCTGGCTGGAAGCACCGCATCAAACAGGAAGCTGTCATACTAAAATCTATTAATAAAGAGACTTGGATTAGTTTTCAGAACATGTCATTCTATTAACAAATAGTGAACCAACTGTTTAGAGACAAAAGGGGTCTTAGGGTAGATTTCTTAGTCTATCATAGGATGAGAATGAAGCCTGGAGTGTGAAGTGGCTCACCCCACAATATACATCCAGATTGTTGAAAAACCAGGAATAGAAAGAATTTAAATCTCAACTCCCAGTTGAGTGCATTTTCCTTTACATCTGTAAAACTCCTCTATACAATCTTTCTTCATCTAAACTAACAGCAAAAAAGTTCCTTTGTCCTGGCCAGTTTAGCTCACCAGTTAGAGCGTAGGACCGTGGAACAATGAGTTGCAGGTCCGATTCCGGTCAAGGGCACGTACCTTGGTTGTAGTTTGTACCTGGCCCTGGTCGGGGTCATGCAGGGACCAAGCTGCAACCAAGGTATGTGCCCTTGACCAGAATTGAACCCTCAACTCTTTGGCCCGTGGGCCAATGCTCCACCCAGTGAGCCAAACCAGCCAGGATCCCAATTCAAGTATTTACTGTAGTCTTTTATAAAAAGTTCAAGTAGGAACATAGTAAGGACAGCAAAATTCCTTAAAAAGTCTTCTTTCCTCATCTTTTTTTTTTATCCTCACCCAAGGACATGTTTCCATTTTTTTGTTCAGATAGAGTAGGAGGGAGAGAGAAGAGAGAAAGAGAGAAACATCAATGTGAGAGAGACACATCAAGTGGCTGCCACCCACAAAACCCAACCATGGCCGGCGACAAACTGCAACCGAGGTACGTGCCCTCAGCGGAAACCGAACCCGGGTCTCTCAGAACCACAGGCCGATGCTCTAACCACTGAGCAAAACCGGCCAGGGCATCTTTTTCATTCTTATCTCTCACAAACAAAGCAGCCATATCAAGGATATATATATATATATAAAATTTTTATTGATTTTTTTAGAGAGGAAGGGAAAGACAGAAACATTAATCAGCTGCCTCCTACACGCCCCCCCACCAGGGATGGAGCCAGAAACCCAGGCATGTGTCCTGAACTGGGACCTTTCAGTCCATGGGATGATGATTAATCTACTGAGCCACACTGGCCAGGCTAAAGGATATATATTTTTTTCTTTATTGGCTTTTTTTTTTTTTTAAGAGAGAGAGGAAAGGAAAGGGAGAGAAACATCGATGAGAGATAACATCAAGTGGCCACCTCCTGCACGCCCCCCACTGTGGATTTGGCCCACAACTTGGGCATGTGCCCTGACCAGGAATCGAACCAGCGACTTCTTGGTGCACGGGTCAACGCTCACTGAGCCATACCAGCTGGGCTGTTTGTATGTTTATTTTTTTAGAGACAGCGGAAGGGAGTGGGGGCAGTGACAGAGACATATCAATTGGTGGAGCAAACCTACAACTTAGGCACACGCTCTTGACTGGGAAGGACTCAAACCAGAGACCCTTTGGTACATAGGCCGATGCTCTATCCACTGAGTCAAACCGGCCAAGGCTATGTAACAGGCAGTTTTGAATATGCAGCTTGAGTTACATCCCGTATGTAAATTACCTGATGCCATATTTAATGTCATGTGAACTAATAAGAAAAATCTGGCAAATAAGTTCAAATGTTTGCACTGTAACTGCTTCATTCCATTTCTTTCATCAGAATAATTGTAAGTCTGAACAAGATGACCGTGCCTTTGCTGATCAGACTCATGGACTGAAAGCTTCAAAGCAGGGCTGTGAAAGCTGAAAACAAGTCCCACAGACTCTGCCAGTTGCGGGAAGCCTGTCTTCTGATAAGCACACTGAGATGTCTTACGACCTCTCTAGAATTCTAGAGACACCAGGGGTCATGGCCTAATGCTGTATGCAGTACAGGCTATGCTTTCCAGTGGGGAGAGTGGGCACATGTCTAAGAGCAGCTGCCGTATCCTGGACTGGGCCTCACAGTGTGGCCACCACATGGCTTTCTTACTGACACCCATCACATTCCCACTACAGCTGCTCCAAACTTCCTTGCTTGGCAAGCTCTCAACTCTACTACCCTCACTCCACAATGACCTCACTCTTCTCACAATGTAAGCTTCCTCAGCTGTCTGCCCAAAGTTAGGCCTAAAAGTAGTAATGGAAGAATAAGGATTAAGGCTTAAACTATTTTGTGTTCGAGGAGACAATGAGTTCTCATTGTTTAGAACTAACCCTATTAAGTGTAGTGTTCATTCCTCCCACCCCTCCCACCAGTGACTTTTGGTCAGTGTGTCACTATTTCCCTAACACTCCCCCCTTCCCATCCCAGTGCCACCATCCAAGTTCAGGATCTTACTGCTTCTCATGTTCACGAAACACTGCTGCCAGGAAAACTTTAATAATAGTAACACACTGCTCTACTGATATCTCCACACTGTCAGTGAGACTTTGATAGCTACAATGAATGCTAAAGTCCTCTAAGGGCCTCTTTACCAAAGGTTTTTTTGGGTCTTCTCCAACCAGCCATTTATGATGGGCCATATAAACTGCATTATTTCCTAAAACCTAAATCTGCTGCAACTTACTCGCCCTGTGCCTTTTCTCAAGCTGTTCCTTCCGATAAGTTTCTTTCAGCCCATCAAGACCCTGACCACCACTGAAGGTCTGTCTTAAATACTTGCTCCTCCCGCCCTGGCCGGTTTGGCTCAGCGGTTAGAGCGTCAGCCTGCGGTCCACAGAGACCTGGGTTCGGTTCCCGCCAAGGGCACATACCTTGGCTGCAGTTTGTCCCCGGCCCTGGTTGGGTCGTGTGGGTGGCGGCCACTCGATGTGTCCCTTTCACATCAATGTTTCTCTCTCTTCCTCTCTCTCCTTCCTGCTCTGAGTAAAAAATGGAAAAATGTCCTCGGATGAGGATAAAAAAAAAAATACTTGCTCCTCCCACAGCCTCTCCCAACCTCTCCCCTGCACAGCCTCCAGCTTCATGAGACACAGTTCTCTACCCTTCAGTTCCTCCTGACCCAGGCCTGGGGCTGACCTTCCTCTGCCTTGAATTATAAGCAGAGTCTTGCTCTCCTACTGGACAAGCCTCTGAGACCATGAGAGCAAGGTGGCGTCTTCTCCACCTTTCTCCCCTATAGCTCCCTGACGTGGTGATCAGTAAACATTTGCTAAACTGATCTGAAATAAAAAGGGAACTGCACTGCACAATACTTTACTGGCCAAGTAATCCCCAATTCTGCTAAAATGCCACCTGGTTTTTAGCAACCTCAACTACACACAGGTTAAGGCAATCCAGTCACCTTGCAGGGACACTATGAGCCCTGAGGAAAGGAGCCACAGGAAAAACTGTAATAAACAGAAGACCTGTCCATAGACAAAAGGTTAGGGGAGATAAAGACAGACATTCAGCCAGGAGCAAAGGGCTGGAAAACAAGTGTCTTGCACCAGGTGCCTAAACTCAACAACTGCCTGAATGGAGGAACTAGGCTCAGGTCACAGAATACCACCCCATCCAGGACCCTGACATGCCCAAACCAGACAAGGTAAAATTCTCCAGAAGAAAAGTTTAAAAGCTAAAGTAAAAATCCACACCTTGCTTGAAAACCCCACCTTTCCTATAAAAAGCTTTAAAGCTCTTAATAGTAGATGCAGTAAAGGCCTAATAACCTGGAAGAGTGTCTTAGTTCATAAAATGTGTAGTGATGATTTTCTAAAGACATTAAGTCTTATTACTTCAAGCCATCCCTAATCAAAGAAGAAACAAAGCTACTTCATTTATCCTTTCTTCCTCTAAACCAGGATTGTAGCGAACACTCAGAATGTCCCCCGAGCAGGGATAATGACTGTCAAGTGAAGGGTCTGGCTGGACAAGAACCCTACCTCCCTCCAGGCAGATTATTAGGCTCACATGAACAGGCTGGGGACAGACAGTGTCTGGTTAACCTGGCTGGTAGTAAACCGGCCGTCTGAAATTGGTTTTGGCCAACTTAAGGGATCCTTGAGGGAAGGAATAAAATAAAAACCCCAGTAAATCCAATTTAGCAGTCCCAGGTGCTCTCTGATGATTGTTATTGCTCTCTCTAAGTGGCTCCAAATGATCCATGTATAAAATAAACTCACAACCAGATAGAGTGAGTGTGCCAGATGAAGCAGAAAAGGCAGAAGGGAGGGGCAGACTCTGGCTATCTGTGCAACAAGAAAGGTTTAGAAAAATAAGGGATGATCCCAATGTCAGCAGTGTTGCTCCTGGCTCTTGGGCTGCAGATGGCCAGGGCCAAGCAGTCTTGCCAAACCCTATGACAACAGCATCTCCTAGGCCACACTAAACCCTGCCTGTGTTGCTGTCCGTCCCCTCTGTCCCACTCCCTGACATTAGTCATCAAAGGAAGAGGGACATATAGTCCTTCCCTGGAGAGGCATGGTTTGGTTTCCCTGTCCCCTCTGACTTACCCAGACCTGAGCAGCTGTCAGTAAATGTGGCCAGAGAGGCTTTGGTGGATCCTATCCTAGGCACGGGCTCTCCTGCCCCTTTATAGGGGGAAGGAATAATGCCAGAGGAGCACAGCTGCCACTCCTGGCAACCACTCACTTACAAGTGGAAATCATTCTGAACATGGAATAAGAGAAGTCCAAATTAATGAGGTTTTCCTACTCCTTATGATATACCTCTTAACATTAGGACTCTTACCTCATTTATTAAAGGATGACTTTCAGCTAACGGATTAAAAGGTATAAATAAAAAAAGGGCTGGTCCTTTCTTCAGTTCATTATTCAGCAGGATACTTTTTCCACCATGTGGCTGCAGCCATCGAAGGAGTGTCTCTTGATTTTCTAAGGCCCACTTATAGATGTTCTCAGCTGTGTAGTTGATGACCTCCCTGGGAAAGACCTGTGAAGGACAAACACACAGAGGATAAAGGGCAGGGCAGAATTAAAGCACATCAGCACTGTCCTCGAGAGGCCTGATCAACCCTACCACTTCACAAGTGAGGAAAATGAGGCTTAGTGCTGCGGTACAGCCTGCCCCTGCTTGTGCAGCTAACACCTGGCTCTACTTCTCCAGACAGAACATTTCCTCAAAAGTGGCTGGAAAAAAGCAAAAATAGTTGCAAGAGGTTACTTTCATAGCATGTGATTTATCTTTTTCCTGTGAGATTCATCGATCAACAAATAATTCTCCCTGCCTGTTGCTGGCATCAGGGACCTCTACCACCCTATCCAAGGGGAGCTATTAGATGTTATTGGGTTATTTTATAAAAGAATCAATAGCCCTGGCTGGTTTGGCCCAGCTGTTTGAGCGTCAGCCTGCGGTCCTGAGAGACCTGGGTTCGGTTCCTGCTAAGGGCACGTCCCTCGGTTGCGTCCCCAGCCCTGGTTGGGTCGTGTGGATGGCAGCCACTCGATGTGTCCCTTTCATGTCGATGTTTCTCTCTTTCTCTCTCTTCCTCTCCCTCCCTCCTACTCTTATTTGAACAAAAAAATGAAAAAATGTCCTTAAGTGAGGATAAAAAAAAAGGATCAATAAATATCTAAGGGAACAGAAATTATGGAGTCATGGTTCATTCAGATTTTTACCTTAGTTCCTCAAAAGCTGGCTCATAAGCGCAGGAGTGGACCTTCCATTAAGGCAAAATATGTATCTGTTTTGCTCACCTGTAGCCCAAGCGATTAAGAACACCTGACACAGGGCTGAAATTTAACAATTTTAATGAATCCATAAATGACCTAGAACTTGTACAAGACCACAAATCACATTTTATGTGTACAGAATGAAGGAACAAGATGCTTAGATTTTTTTGCTTTTTCTATAACAACCAAAATGTGTCAATATCAAATTATTTTTGAAATTCCAATGATATAAATCACTGGGTTTGAAAAACTCCCAAAACAGTGCTTTAGAGGGTGCCACACAATGAGATTCTTTATACCCCACCCCCCAAAAACAGAGATTTAAATAAGCCCCATAACAAAGATGTCCACTGCTTTTACCTTTTAAAATACTAATATCCTGCCCGGCCAGTGTGGCTTAGTGGTTGAGCGTCAACCCATGCACTAAGAGGTCACTGGTTCAATTCCTGGTCAGGGGGCATATGCCCAGGTTGTGGGCCTAATTCCCAGTGAAAAGCATGCAGGAGGCGGCCCACTGATGTTCTCTTTCATCGATGTTTCTATCTCTCCTTCTCCCTTCCTCTCTCTCTAAAATCAATAAAGAAAAATAAATAAATTTAAAAAATACTAGTATCCCAATAATATTTAATTTGATAAAAATAATTCTGGTCCTGGCTGGTGGGGTTCAGTGGCTGGAGTGTCAGCCTGCACACCGAAGGGTCTCGGGTTCGATTCCCAGTCAGGGGCAACTGATCTCCCCCACCCCCACCCATTCTCTCTAAAAATCAATGGAAAAAAAAAATCCTTGGGTGAGGAAGAACAACAAAAAAGGAATTCTACTGCTAAATCAACCAACCAACTAAGCTTAATAACTATGGAACTGGTGCAGTAAACCCAATATATTTTAAAGTGTCATTCTCATAGTCCTATTTTCTTTTCTCCATCTATTTTAATTTCTTCCCCAGTACTCTTTACTATAAATATATGTTGGTTATATAGCATGTTATGAAAGACAGATGAAGGAAAATGATAGACAGCAAAAGCAGATAAAGTTAAAAGAAGCTTAGGGGCACAAAAAGATGGGGTGGGCGGCGGAGAGACAATCATAGCAGTGATTCTCAAAGTGGAACGATGAGAGTTTAAAACAACGTACTCAAACATCGTAATAAACATTTCTATTTGGAAAACACAAAGATGCATTTGATTTTTAGAATATAAACTGCAAGAAGTAAAGCACAACATCTAGGCTACTAGAAATATGCAGAAGCTAGGGTGACTGGCAACCAAGGAGGTGTCCCCTGGAGAGTGCCTAACTGTACCTACAAGGCACAAGACTTATATGCTGATCCAAGGGGCGCATAGGATTAAAGCGCTGGAGTCCACAGGCACAGAGATACAGGTCTTCACTCAACCTTTAAGTCACTGACACTGCCAATGAACTTAGAGATAGCAAATACTTAATAGAAATAAATTCTCAGTGTTGGGACCGAGGAAACAGCAATAAATAGAGCAGAAGCATAGGACTAGAGGATATAGGTCAAAAGCTCAGAAATAGCTGAGTTGAGGTGGGTCCACCAAAAGCAAATGAAATCAGGAAACAAAGACAACAATGGAAAACCAAGGCTCTCTGAGGTAAGAAGCCATCAACTTCTCACTGTGACTTGACAAGAACTTGAAAATCCATAATATCTGCTAAAGAGAAAAGCATGTGATATTGCTACTCTTGATAAATGGAACCAATGAACAAAGAACATCACCCAACAGAAGCTTAACTTCTGTGAACATGGACCCAGAGTAACAATTCTCCAACAAAATAGTTCTGTAATTTCATCCAAGAAGGAAAACTAACAAAGCTGTCCCAAAACCTAAGAATATAAACAAAGAATTTATAGATGTTAAATTAAAGAGCCCTCTAATGCATGGGTTCTTAATCAGGGGCATGGGCCCTAGAGTAGGACTGTAAGAACTCTCAATTTGCATATAAAATGTTGTGCACTTTCCTAGGGAGAGTGTCCACAGATTTCATCCAATTCTCAAAGGAATCTATGACCTAAACAAGGTTAAGAACCACTGCACTAATATAAACGTGATTTCAAAATACTTACAAGTGATGTGTTGAAATGTCTATGTAAATACACACTTCCAGAGTGTACTAAGGATACCAGTTTCGCAAGATGTTTATTTGTGATAACCCCAAATCGTACTGTTCCTAGGTAATCTGAAACAGAAAATTTTCCTTTATTAAAGAAAAGGCCTGTGCCTTAAAGCAACCACAAAATCCAATGATCAAGTCTTGATGCACAAATTCCCCAGAGTAAAGTTCTTTTTGGTCACCTAGCCTAGACAGAAAGGACAAGGAGCTAAGAAACCTCTTCCTGACACAGACCTCATGCCTACTCCTGAGTAACATCTCTGACAGTCACCTGCACTGATTCTGTGCTGATCTGACCTCATTTCCTGTTACTCCTAAACCCTCACTCACCAGCCCCACCTTGGAGGTCTGGCATATGCAGTTCTCTCTGTCTGGACACTGTCATGGCTAGCCCCTTCTTATCATTCAGATTTCAGTTCCAACCCCACCTTCTTTAAGAAGCCTTCCCTGACCACCCCAATTCAGGGCAAGTAATCAGAGGATGAAGTCTATAAGGGAAAACTGGGGCTACTTCCCCATTCAGGAACTCTCTTTGCCATTACCCTATTTTTTTAATAGCACTTACTAACATCTACATAATCTTATTGACTTATTTAGATTTTTAAAAATTGGGACTAACTTCCTCGTAAGTTCTGTGAAATTAGAAACCTAGTTTACTGCTGTCACCCCAGCAACTACAGCAGTGTGTGGGCGTATTATAAGAGATCAATAAATGAAAGGATCTAAGACATACAAAGAACTCATATAAAGTATTAAGAATAAAAAAGCAGTTAAAAATGGGCAAATCAGAGAAAAGAAAATGTTACAAGTTAATAATTACATGAAAATATATTCAAACTCACTATTTCAAAGGAAAGCAAATTAAAACAAAATACCACTTTTTACCCTCAGATTGTCCAAAATTTGAGACAGGAAATCTCAAGTATTGATGATCAATAAAGAAATGAGTACTCTGACAGAATACTGATGGAAAAGGTAAAAAGGAAGGCATGACACATGCTGTACTGATCATAATGACACATGGACATAGACTGTAGCCCTGTAATTCTACTTCTAAGAGTCACAGGTAAGGAAAGTCACCAAGAAACACTCTGAAGATGTTAAAAACAATGGGGAAGGGCTATCTATAAAACATGAGTAAATTTTAAAGACATATGTGAGTGAAAAAGCAAGTGAGGAAAGATAAACAAAAAAACAAAACTCACAATTATAAAACAATATTATTTTTCCTACTGGCATACATATTCAGAAATGTATAAAGTATCTCAAAACATAATAAAAGTAGTTTTGTGTTGGGAGATGGAAAGCAAAAAAGACTTTATCCTTATGAGTGAAGCTTTCTTTTTTTTCCTCAAGGAGTATATGTAATGTAATACTCGTGTGATTAGAAACGGACTTAAATATTTCATGCTAAAGGAGGGTAGATAAGATGGTATAGGAAAAGATACACTCTTTCTTATCTACTTTCTGCTTTATTAGAAGACATGAAATAAAGTATTGGTTAAATTTTAAATGTTACCAAGTTACATCCACCTAACTAAAATATAATAGGAAGGTACTAAACACACAAAGTTTCTATCTTAACCACATGAGCCCCACCCTCCTGGTATTCTTTCTTTCTTTCAGGGGAGTGGTTATCGAGGATGAAGCAGAAGTGACTATGTCCCTAAAGCCATACTGGATAATCTTTAATATAAACCTGATGAGTTTAAAATGGCATAACCCCAAAGAAACACAGGAACTAGAAACTTGCAATTGGTTGCTTAAAGGATGGGGGGGGGGAAGGCAGAGGGGGCAGAGAAGGAAGAATGGAAACTAGAGAACAAGGATGATATGGCCCAACCCTCCTCCAAGTAGACCTTTTTTATCAGACTCGCTTCAAGCCCTTTACATGCTCAAAAACTAAACACATCATTAAACCGGCCCAGATGTTGGAAAACCTAATGTGAATACAAACACTAGAAATGAAACCTAACTGTATCACAGATGTACCACACCACAATGAAGGGGTGAAGGCTGGGGGATAAAAAACTGAGTAACTGGAAACAGTATCTTAACTGGATACTGTAAAACTAAAGACTGTGAGAGCCAGGATTCTCAGGATGGAGAAAAAGAAGTAATATATTAAGAAGGGACCCCTAAAATGAACCCTGTGGTGTCAGACTGGAACCAGAGGGAATCAGTATAAACTTATGGCTTTTAACACACACACACACACACACACACACACACACACACACACTATAGAACTATAGATATATCCATATGCATGGGTATAAATACATGTATGGCCCAGCCAGTGTGGCTCAGTGGTTGAGCATCAACCCACGCACCAAGGGGTCACCACCAGTTCGATTCCCAGTGAGGGCACATGCCCAAGTTGTGGGCCCAATCCCCAGTGGGGGGCATGCAGGAGGTGGCCAACTGATGTTCTGTCTCATCAATGTTTCCATCTCTCTCTCTTTCTCCCTTCCTCTCTCCCTAAAATCAATAAAGAAAAATTTTTTTTTCTGAATTAAAATACATGCATGTCCTAGCTTGATCTGCTGAGAGGACCTAGAAATAAAGACGCCTGATACTAAAGACAACAGCTAGCACCCAGACCTTGGTTTCTAAATGCCATGCTCCAATAAAGGAACCAGAGCTCCTTGAAAAAGAGGCTGATTCTAGAGCTAGGGCAGGGAATATACAAGATGAGTCTAAAGTATCTTGTGTTGTCAGAAATAAAGTGCTCATAAAAGGATGGGGACTAATCCAAGATGCTCCTAAAGGCCAAAGATGAGACTATTTGAACAATAAAATAAGCAATCACCACTGTTTTTCAAAAGTATCAAGGTCATAAAAGACAAGGAAAGACTGAGGAATTGTCACAGACTGGAGAAGACTAGGAGAAAAATTAAATGTTATGTGGGATTCCAGATCGGATCCCAGAACAGAAAACAGACATTGGCAAATTCAAATAAGGTCTACAGTTAAGAATACTGTACCAATGTTCATTTCTTGGTTTTTACAAATGGATATATAACATGTTAACATTGGGGGAAGCTAGGTGAAGGTAGGGAATTAGACAACTCTGTTCTATTTGGGCAACTTTTCTGCAAGTATAAAATTAGTTCAAAATTTAAATTTAAAAAATGGCATAATATAAAAGTTCAGATCCCAAAACTGTCAGAGGAAAAAGTAGGACTTAAGAGAGGATATGAATTGGTAGAACCAATAGACACCACTCTCCAGGAGGGGGTTGAATCTTGGTGGACAGTAGCTAAAAAGGGAAGGAAAGAAGGAAAAGCAGCCAGTAAGGAAATTTATTTGCTAGTCTGCTGAAAGTCACCAACATGATCTATTACATCAAAGGAATAAGAAGTGACAGCTTGATCCAAAAGTTGAAAGGGACCATTCAAAAACCCATTTAATTAATAAGAATGGAGAGCTTGCCTGCACAGAACAGATTTTATCATGCCCAAACATGTTATAATTTCAAAACTTTATTCTTTACACATAGAAACTTATAAAAGCTACACATCTATTTAATTCTCTACATAAAGTAGAAATCTTGCTGGAAAAAACAGCTTAAATTTGCCATTTCGTGTGTACAAGGAGTAACTGAATTAGCAGAGGAAGTTTATAGTGTAAGAATGATGTAAGAAAATAACACTCTCATCTCCATATCCAGAACATGATCTGTTATGCAGGGCTCCATGGCTTTCTATAATAGGGGGTTTTGTCATTTATAAAACTGAATAATTTTGTTCTAAAAGTAATGACACTTCAATATTTTAATTAAGAACTCTGAATTTGTTGATTAAAAATAAATTCAGCCCTGGCTGGTGTGGCTCAGAGGATGGAGTGTCAGCCCATG
This sequence comes from Molossus molossus, assembly GCF_014108415.1. Classification (NCBI taxonomy): domain Eukaryota; kingdom Metazoa; phylum Chordata; class Mammalia; order Chiroptera; family Molossidae; genus Molossus; species Molossus molossus. The sequence continues at coordinate 111,176,793 of NW_023425366.1, read as the reverse complement.
CACCAAAGGCTCTCAGTCAATTCCCAGTCAAGTCCACATACCATAGGTTTGATCCCTGGACCTGGTTGGGGTGCATGCTGGAGGCAACTGATCGATGTGTCTCTCTCACATCAATGTTTCTCTGTGTGTGTGAGCGTGTGTCTCTCTCTCTCTTCCTCCTTCCCTTCCACTCCTTCAAAAAATCAATGGAAATATCACATGATCTCACTTATTTGTGGAATATAATGAACATAACAGTCTGAAGAACAGGGTAGAACCAGAGACGTGGAAGTAGGGTACAGACTGACAACCCTCAGAAGAGGGGGTGGGGGAGGAGGGAGGAGATAAACCACAGAACTTATATGCATGTAAGCATAACTGATGAACATGGACAACAAAGCTAGGGACGGAGTTGGGGGCATGGGGAGGTGGGTGTCAATGGGGAAAAATGGAGAAACATCTGTAACAAAAATAAATAAAAAATAAATAAATAAAAATAAATAAAATAAAATATAGATTCCAATGTCCTAAAAAATATATAAAAAGGAAGACAGATTACAATACAGTATCATCAGCAGTTCAAATAAATAAATAAATAAATAAAAATAAAAATCAATCCTCAGTTGAGGAGTAACAAAAATAAATAAATAAGTAGATAGATAGATAGATAGATAGATAGATAGATAGATAGATAGATAAACTCAGCTTTGGCCAGGTAGCTCGGGTGGTTGGAGTGTCATCTTGTGCACCAAAAGAGGCTGTAGGTTTGATTCCTGGTCAGGGCACATACCTAGAATTTGGATCTAATCTTGGTCGGGATGCGCACAGGAGGCAAAGGATGTTTCTCTCTCACACTGATGAAGTTTCTCTTTCTTTCTTTCCCTTCCTCTCTAAAATCAATAAACATACCCTCAGGTGGGGATAAAAACAATTTTATAAAAATAAAATAAAGCCCTGGCCAGTTTGGCTCAGCAGCTAAGAGCGTCAACCCACAGACCAATGAGTCTCGGGTTCGATTCCAGTCAAGGGCACGTACCTTGGTTGCGATCTGTCCCTGGCACTTACTGGGGCTGTGCGGGAGGCAACCATTCAATGTGTCCCTCTTATGCTGATGTTTCTCTCTCCCCCACCCCCTTCCACTCTATCTGAACAAAAATGAAAAAATATTCTCAGGTAAGGATTAATAAATAAATAAATAAAATAAAATAAAATAAATTTAGCCTGGTTGGTGTAGCTCAGTGGTTGAGCATCCATCTATGCACCAAGAGGTCACTGGTTTGATTCCTGGTTAGGCCACGTGCCCGGGTTGTGGGCCCAGTTCCCAGTGGGGGGCATGCAGGAGGTAGCCAATCAATGTTCTCTCTTATCAATGTCTCTATCTCTCTCTATCCCTCTCCCTTCTGCTCTCTCTAAAATCAATTAAAAAAAAATTTTTTTAAATAAATTCAGGCCCTGGCTGGTGTTGCTCAGTGGTTAGAGAGTCGGCCCACATGCAGAAGGGTTGTGGGTTCAATTCCCAGGCAAGGGCATGTATCTGGGTTGTAGATTTGCCCTGGTTGGGGCACATTTGGGAGGCAACCGATTGATGTGTCTCTCTCACATGGATGTTTCTCTCTCTCTCTCTCCCTCTCTCTCTGTGTCTCCTCACAATCCTCCCTCCCTTCCACTCTCTCCTAAAAGCAATGGAAAAAATATTCTTGGGTGAGAATAAACCAAAAATTAAAAATAAATAAATACATTCAGAATAATGTTCTCCCATCCCCCACAAAAAAGGCCCAGCAGTGGCATAACCCTATTAAAGTTATCAAAAATAATAAAGTAAAAATCTCAATAAACTCAGCCACATAACTGGTCAGTTTCAAGTCTCTATTTAACATCCAGTGAAAGGTGTCAGACTACTGAAAGATTTAATGGGATCTTGAAAGAACATCTGGGTAAAAGTAGTAGTTACTGAGCAGTATCTGCAGCTGGTCATGCAGGCAACTAAGTAGGTCAAGGTGATGACAGCATGAAGACTGGCTTGCCTGTTGCTTGCTGCAAAAGTTATGAGCTCTTGCCCCACTACAAGGCAACCCACTTCCCACATAGCCACCATGTAGGCCTACTGCATCACATACCAGGGATACGGGTTGAGGAGAACCAACACTACCCATGTTGATTCACTGTTTGTGCGCTTTGAGTAACAAAATGGCCTTGTTTTGTTCCCTTAAATCTTCTCTACTTTGGCACTTATGCAGGCTTACCCCTTGCTCTCTTTTTATGAGGTTGGGATTCTTCTCTGCCACTAACAGAATGCTCCATCCCTCTTCCCACATTCCCCTAGGTAGAGCTTCCATTGACCTTCTTGTGCCTTCCATATTTCACTGTCACCATTTACCTTGAGCTGAAATTCCATCTGGTTTCCACTCAGATACACCTGGCTCACTCGTGATCTCTCAGGTTTACATCAAGTTTTTTTGTTTTTTGGCTTTTTGTATAACACGTTAATATCAGACTGCTTTATTTTACTTAAAACCACTTGCCTTAGATTCAATTTTTAATATAAAACTTCAGGTTAGTATTAGGGTAAAGCACACATTCTGAGGCAAGAACTACCTCGGTGAAACAGGATGTTAAAATTTTCAAACATATGCCCTGGCCAGTTTGACTTAGCTGTTAGAGCATCGGCCCACAGACCAGAGAAGCCAGGGTTCGGCTCCCGCTAAGGGCACGTACCTTGGTTACAGTTTGTCCTTGGCCTCGGTTAGGGTCGTGTGGGTGGCAGCCAGTTGATGTGTCTCTCTCACATCGATGTTTCTCTATCTCTCTCTCTTCCTCCCTCTCTCCTTCCTGCTCTATCTGAAGGTTAAGTGCAAAAAAATGTCCTTGGGTAAGGATAATAATTTTCAAACATTCCAGAAAGAATAAAAATAGTTTCTTCTGTTGGGAAAAAGAATAAAATTTTAACTGTGCTTTAAAATGAACAATGAAGGGTCCTGCCAGAAATAAAGCTACACAATTCATACTCACCAAGTAACAGACTACCAGCATACACTGAAATGCTATCACAAGAATGTACCTACAGGAGACTCAGTATCTTATGAAACAATTGCTTTTCTCTGGAGAGTTGGATAATGAGGCTTATGTCCACAGCTCCACTATCCTATATGGGAGCCACTAGCTAAATGTAGCTAGTGAGCACCTAAAATATGAACTGGGGAACTAAATTTTTAGCTTTATTTTAATTTTTTAAAAAAACCGTCATTCAATTGTCCCCGGCCCTGGTTGGTCATGTGGGTGGCAGCCACTCGATGTGTCTCTTTCATGTCGATGTTTCTCTCTCTCTCTCTCTCCCTCCCACTCTACCTGAGCAAAAAATGGAAAAAATGTCCTCGGGTGAGGATAAAAAAACAAACAAACAACCTTCACTCAAGGATATGTTTGATTTGATTTTATTTTTTTTTATCCTCACCCGAGGACATTTTTCCATTTTTTTTGTACAGATAGAGTGGGAGGGAGAGAGAGGAAGAGAGAGAGAGGGAAACATCGATGTGGAAGGGACACATCGAGTGGCTGCCACCCGCACGACCAACCAGGGCCGGGGACAAACTGCAACCGAGGTACATGCCCTTAGCGGGAACCGAACCCGGGTCTCTCCGGACCGCAGGCGGACGTTCTAACCGCTGAGCCAAACCGGCCAGGGCAGGATATGTTTGATTTTAGAAAGGGAAAGGGAGAAAGAAACATCGATCAGCTGCCTCCTGTACCTGCCCCAACCAGGGACAGGACTCCCAACCCAGGCAGGTGCCCTGACTGTGAATCAAACCTGCAACCTTTCTGGATACGGGATGACACTCCAACCAAGCCACACTGGCCAGAGCTGATTTTAATTAATTTAATTTTAAAGTGATACTCAACAGTCATTGGAAACTTTTAAGTATGTTTAAAACAACTTGGGTATGTAAATCACTTTTTCAACTGTAAATTTTATGAAATCTATATACAGATCAAGTATTTCCGATAAAAGTTCAGCATCTGAATTGAGATGTGTTGTTAAATATAAAAGTATAAAAGACTTGGTCAAAAAAAGAATATAAAGTAACTCGATAGTGTTCATACTAATACATGTTGAAATGATAATTTGGACACACTGGGTTAAATAAAATATATTATTAAATTAGTTTTACCTATTTCTTCTTAAATTTTAATACAGCCACCAGAAAAATTTACGTGATTCATGCTATATTTCTAATGGACTGTGCCGGGGTGGTAATAATGAAAAAGTAAGATTCATTTAATTTAGGAAGAAAATTAGGCTGAGATAATAAATCCAGTAGCCAATAAGTTTGAATAATGGGCAATTATTTGAGAAGAATAGATAAGACAATTATTTCTTGAATTTTGGGGAAGAAAACCCTTCTAATAGCAGAGAGTGATTATTTTTAAAAACATGCCCCCCACACTCCCTTCAAAAAGAAAAAGGTGGCTGCAGAATTGGTGACTCGAGGTATAAAGTGCTGAGCTTCTGAAATAAAGTCTCTCTCAGAGGCTTAGAGTAAGCAGCACCTACTGTACCACAAAGTAAGGTACTCAAGGACACACTGAAAGAATGAACAGAATGCCTGAGTGAACAACATGGAAATTTTTACATCGGGACTAGCCATCTGCTCTCCAGAAGACTTCTGTGTGAGCAAATCTCTCTGGGGTCATTGAAACAAAACAGAATATCAGGTCAAGAAAAAGCCTCATAAAGATAACTGCTAACAGTCCGGCCAGTGTGACTCAGTGGTTGAGCATCGACTCATGCACCAAGAGGTCACTGGTTTGAATCCCAGTCAGGGTACATGCCCAGGTTGTGGGCCAAATCCCCACTGGGGGCATGCAGGAGGTGGCCATTTGATGTTCTCTCTCATCGATGTTTCTCTCTCTCTCTCTCCCTCCCCCCACCTTCCTCTCTCCCTAAAATCAATAAAGAAACAATAAATAAATAAATAAAGATAACTGCTAACAAATAAATTATGATACATTTCAAAGCGAAATACCACTGGATTATGTCACATGGCTTTTAATTAGCATGGCTAGGAAGTCATATACTCCCTGGGAGAATTTTTCTCACTTCTTTACTCTGGGAAGTAGTGACATTCCAAAATGCAAACCTGTAATGTGGTACCTTCCATCCTGGAAAGAGTCCTCATTTTACTCTATACTCTGCCATTTTATTAACTTCTGCTTTCCCACTCTTCTTTCCAAGGTTTTGGACAAGGAAGAAAAAAGAAAATGATAGGATTATATAAAACAGGTAACAACAATCTTTCCAATGTTACTTAGCACTTACTCAATCACTGGATAATGACTCACACATTTCCAATGAAAAATACATTACCAAAATTAAAAATTAAAAAGCCCTGAAAGAAATGTAATAGATTACAGAAATGTTTGTTTTTAATGTATGAACTATAGCTATTACTTTCATTTTCCCCTAGAAATGTGACTTTGAGACATATACATTTTCAAAATTCTTAATATAAAGCACAAAGCAATTATCTAGAAAAAAAAAAATCTGGCATTTGGGCACCACAGATACAATATGCATTTTCTGGTGCTTGTCAAGATACTGCTAAACCCTAAGTAAAAACATGTAACTCCTTAGCCATGATTTTTTAATTTCTTGTGAGTTAGAGAGGAGGGGAAGAGAAATCCAGTTCCCAATGCATTCTTAGGGGAACATAAACTATATAGCTAAATATGCACTGGCACATATATTAACAGGACAGTAAACTAAACATACTCACACCAGCCATTCCCATTTAACCAAAGCACAATATTAAACATCAATTCAAACACTTCCCTTGTATGTAATTCAGTTAAATTCCTTTCTTTAACAGCCTCAGGGAAGGAAAGACTTCATAAAAGAAACTTATCTGCTTAGAAATCCCTCCTACACTCCCTTTTAGGCTGTTCTTTAGTGTCCAGCATGGAGCCACATGTTCTTTTTTTCTACCCAAACAACCCTTTACAAATATAAAAACAATTCTTAGCTCCCAGGCCTACAAAAACAAGCCAAGATACTTTTCAAGCTGCAGTGTCCTTTAGAGGTGACTAGGGCAAGGCTCCCTTATTTTACAGATGGGAACCTGAAGACCAGTGAGAAGGGGTGACTGAGTGGGCCCTGATCACTCAGGATACCTGCCACTAAAATGACTTGTCAGGAGAGTCAGTCCCTGCCTATGGGAATTTTTTGTTAGGAAGATACTTCTGAAGTCCAAGGGAAATAAGAAAACAATACTAATTGCTAAGTGGGAGACATAGCCAACTAGTGCAGAAGTTCCAAGAAGAGGACCGACCAGTGGTATGGTATCTCCATTTCATGTCAATGTGCCTGACATCATCCTAGGTAGGCAATATTTATCAAGCCCACAGGACTTCAGGTAGGCATTAAAAGTAAGAAAGATATTAGGAAAAGGCTATATATATATATATATATATATATATATATATATATATTCTGTATTGATTTTAGAGAGAGAGGAAGAGGGAAACATCGATGAGAGAGAACATTAATCAGCTGCCTCTTGCACACCTCCACTAGGGATCAACCCGAAACCCAGGCATGTGCTCCAACCAGGAATAGAACTGACAATCCCTCGGTGGACAGGTTGATGCTCAATCACTGAGCCACACTGGCCAGGCAAGAAAGGCACTATATTTAAAGCAGTATCATGAGCAAAGGCCAGAAGGTAGAAATCATCATATTGTGCCACCTGCCTCATCCCAGGAGAGTACAGTGGTAAATGGAGTAACTTGGTCTTGGGCTCCTTTCTCAGCTCCTCATTTATGGTAACTGACTATATTGGTTTTCTATTTCTGCTATAACAAATTATCACTAACTTAGTAGCTGAAAACACCATAAATGTATCTTACAGTTCTGAAGGTCAAAAGTCCAAAATGGGCCTCACTGAAATGAAATCAAGGTGTCAGATGGGCATGTTCCTTCAGGGGACTCCAAGGAAGAATCCTTCTTGCCTTTTCCAGCTTCTAGAGTCTACCTGCATTTCTTGTTTTGTGGTTCTCATCCGTCTTCAAAGCCAGTAATGGCCAGACAAGTCCTTCTCATATTGCATCACTTTGATGTTTTGCCTCTTGATTCCACTTTTAAGCATCCTTCTGATTATATTGGGCCCATTCAGATAATCCAGGTCAGGGTACATGCTTAGGTTGTGGGCCCGATCCCCAGTGGGGGGCATGCAGGAGGTGACCAATCGATGTTCTCTCTCATAGATGTTTCTATTTTCTCTCTCTCCCTTCCTCTCTCAAATCAATAAAGAAAATAATATTTAAAAAAAAAAAAAAAAGAATGTTACCTACAGGGTAAGTAAATCCTACCCTTCAGACCTCTTGATGCTGTATAAAATTTCACAATCTAACAGAAAAGTGCTCCAAAAAAGCTTTATTTATGAATAAGGATATGGAGGAAGGCACTTTTATATGTACTGACTTAATTCTACCAGCGAAACACAGCACCATCAGATGCCACCTGGTGGAGTAGAGAGACCCTACACTGGAATTACAAGATTTTCCCCTCTAATTCCTCTTAGAAAAAGTCATTGCAACAGTATTTCCCAAAGGTATTCCTTAGAAAACTGATGCCACAGGTTCCTTTGGCAACTAAGTTTAGAAATTCCTAAAGCTGGTAGAAGGCAGTGAAAATGATATCTTTAGTTAAATAGTTTGGTGTATTTTATCTTATTTTTTTCCCATCACCATTTATATCCCCATCTCCTCTTCCACCTCCACTCACCCCTCTCCCCTAGCCCCCTGCAATCACCACATTGTTGTCTATGTCCATGAGTTCTTTATTTTTGTCTTTTTTTTTTTTTGTTCAGTCCCTCCACCACCTCCCCAGCACACACCCATCCAAGATGTCTGCCTGCTCTCAATCTATGAGTCTGTCTCTATTTTGCTTTTTGGATCGGTTTTAGTGTATTTTCAAGGTGACACTGAAGTATCATTTGACTTTCAATTCAATTAATTAGGATTGTGGTGTCAGGGGACAATAAGAAGCCAGTGGAAAGAAAGAAGAATAGACCAGACAGGGCTCCATCCAATCCTGTTTTAAGTGATTCCTCCACATTGGTCTATGAACCTGAAAGGCCAGGCATGAGGAGAGTAGTGGTGGTGGGAGGGGATCCAAAATAACTTAACATCCCACTGCTAAAATCATTCTCATTTAAGCAATTTCAAGGTGCCCTTTATTAGTCATTATTCATTCAATCTCTTAGCTACAATGCTGATCAAGCAGTGTTACAGCTGCAAAAGTAAGAAGGCAAAATCTTGGCCTCAAGGCACTCAATAAACATTATCTGAATAAACCAGCTCCTATTCTGGTGGGAGAAAGATGCTGTCAGTTCTACAGTGAGGACACCATGAAGTACAAAGAAGCAGATAGACTGCTTCAGGAAAAGGGAGGAATAACTGTGTCCACTGTTTGGTCAAGTTACATAAAATCTGGTGTAGACGCTTTTACGAAAACAAAATTCACTTTAAGTGCCTTCAGCCAGGTGGCTTTCTAACTAAGCTAATATAGGCTTTAAGACTATTACTTTATTCATACCCGATGTATTTCCCATAGAATGTGACCTGGTAAAACAAGCATTAACCTTATCTCCAACCTCTAATTTTACAGACAATCTCAAACTCGGAAAAGTCAAACATTTTGTTACAGTTTACAGATCCTGTCAAGGGCAGGCAAAGAATAAGGACCAGGCACTGCCAGCTCCCAAGCCACTGCTTTCCCCTCTAAACAGCACTGCATCCCTTTTGTAGGCTGAAAACAAACAAAAAAATACCATGATTTCTTGCAAATTTTCTTTAAAAAAAAGTCACTGAACTACAGCAGAATATAACATTTTACCACAACACATTTTACAGCAAATAATGAAACAAAATTAAAAAAAAAAAAATCAAGTAACCTAAAAATATTGATCCCCTCTACCAATTTTTTAAAAAATTTATATTTGCTGAATGTATCACCAATGAACTCCTTTTTCCTCCATTGACCCCCTCTACCTCAATCCTGCCCCCCTCATGCCTTGCCCACTCAACTGTTTGTGTCCCCTGGTTATGCATATATGCATAGAAATGCTTTGGTTTATCTCTTCCTGCCCTCCCTCCCCACTTCCCTTTGAGGTTCATCAGTCTAACAAACAATTTGTACTTCTTAATTCCTTCATCTTTTTCACCCATCCTCCCAGCCCCCTCCCATTTGGCAAACAATAAGAAGTTCTTTGTATCATCTATAAGTCTGTTTCTGTTCTGGTTGCTCATTTCCTTTGTAGATTAAATTGTTGATAGATATGTATTTATTGCTATTTTATTGTTCATATTTTTGTTCTTCTCCTTCAAGAAGACCCTTCAACATTTCATATAATACTGGTTTGGTTGTGATGAACTCCTTCAGCTTTTTCTTGTTTGGGAAACTCTTGATATGTCCATGAATTCTAAATGATAGCTTTGCAGGATAGAGTAATCTTGGTTGGTCATTCTTTTCATCACTTTGAATATCTCTTGCCACTCCTTTCTGGCCTGCAAAGTTTCTTTTGAGAAATCAGCTGACAGTCTTATAGGAGCTCCTTTGTGGGTAACTAACTCCTTTTCTCTGGTTGTTTTTAAGATTCTCTCTCTTTGTCTTTAACCTTTGGCATTTTGATGATTATGTGTCTTTGGTGTGGACCTCTTTGGGTTCATCTTGTTTGAGATTCTCAGCAATGCCTGGACTTGTATGTCTGTTTCTTTACCAAGTTAGGGAAGTTTTCTGTCATTTTTTCAAATAGGTTTTCAATTTCTTGCCCTCTCTCTTCTCCTGGCACCCCCATGATGCTAATGTTGGTATGCTTGAAGTTGTCCCAGAGGCTCCCCTTACACTATCCTCATTTTTTTGGATTATTTTTCTTTTTGCTGTTCTGATTGGGTGTATTTTGCTTCCTTATATTCCAAATTGATGGTTTGCTTCTTGATTTCACCTACTCTACTATTGATTCCCTGTAAATTATTCTTTATTTCATTTAGTGCAGCCTTCACTTCTGACTGGTCCTTTTTTATGTTGCTGATGTTCTAAGTTTCTTGGAGTTCTCCTTAATCTCCTGGAAATTCTCACTAAGGTCCTTCAAGGTCTCACTAAATTCCTTGAGCATCCTCATAACCAGTGTTTTGAACTCTGTATGTGATTGCTTATTTCCATTTTGTTTAGTTCTTTTTCTGGAAGTTTGTTCTGTTCTTTCATTTGAGACATTATTTGTCTCCTCATTTTGGCTGCTTCCCTGCATTTGTTTCTATGTATTAGGTAGAGTTGCTATGTCTCCTAGGCTTTGTAGGGTGGCCTATTGTTGTAGGTGTCCTAGAGGGTCCAATGGCACAGCTTCCCTAATCACCCGAGCTGGGCCCTGAAGGTGTACCCCTCGTGTGGACTTTACACCCTTCTGATGTAATTGAGCCTTGATTGCTGTTGGCACATCAATGGGAGGGATTATTCAGGCTGATCAGCTGCAAAGACTGGCTGTGCCCACTGACCACTAGCCTCTGACTACCTCGGAGGATCAGCAGTGTAGGAGACCACCACACAGAGCAAGACTTACTTCAGCAGGGCTCTGGTACCCACTGAATCCACTCATGGAGTGTGTCACTTGTAGAGGTGGTTGGGTAGTGGTGCTTTGATGTGGTCTGAAGCTGTCCACTGGGTGTGCTGGCTCTGGGGCAAGGTCAGCCACTGCCTGTGTTCTACCCGGGGCCAGGCGTAAGCTACAAAGTGATCTCAGATGACTGCTTCTTGGGCTGGGCTTGGAGGAACCCAGGAAAAGTCAAGTTGTGAACCAAGGCTGGCTGCTTCTAGTGCCAGGCCTGGGGCCACTTAATGAAAGGTATGGGGCTCACTGAGACGAGATGCTGCTTAAGAGATTTTTAAAAAATGTGAAGCAGGATCCAAGACAGGCCAATCCTACGGTAAAGCCATTGGAAACAGCTTGGGTGGGCCGAAAGTCAGTTGGGGCAGGGTCTCAGGGAATTACCAGGCTGGGGCAAACAGTATGAACCAGGTTGCTGGAGTCCCAGATATAGCAGCAGTCTGTTGCCCCAGGGAAGGGCTCACCAAAGGAACAACGGCCTTAACAGCGGTCTGTCCAGGAGAAAGCTGCCCCTCCAGCTCTTGCCCCAATGCCAAACAACTCAGTTCTTCCCTATATGTCTCTGGTGCCTTTCAAGCTGCCTCCCCAACATTGGATCCCAGAAGGAGCAAGTCTGGGTAAGTCCGTGCGGGGGCCCTTTAAGAGGAACTGCCTGGGACTCCAGCAGCCTAAGCCTCCTTCAGCCTCAGTTCCTGCTGGTTTTTACAGCCAGAAGTGATAGGGACTCCTCTTCCTGGCACTGGAACCCTGTGCTGGGAACCTAGTGTGAAATGGGACCCCTCACTCCTCAGGGAGGACCTTCACAGCCGAGGTGTCCCTACTGATTTTTATCTCCCACATGTGGGTGTGGGACCAGCCTGCCCACACCTCCACCCCTCCTACCAGTCTTGATGTGGCTTCTTCTTTAATTTCGTAGTTGTAGGACTTCCATTCAGCTCAGTTTCAGGTGGTTCTAAATGATGGTTGTTCTGTAGTTTAGTTGTAATTTTGATATTGCTGTAGTTGTAATTTTGATGTGATGTACTTGGGAGGAGGCAAGTACCACGTTTACCTACGTGCCATCTTGACTGGAAGTTCCCTACCAAATTTTTTCTTTCTTTCTTTTTAAAGAATTTTTTCTTTATTGATTTTAGAGAGAGAGGAAGGGAAAGGGAGAGAGAGACAGAAACATCGATGAGAGAAAACACTGACTGGCCACCTCCTGCATGTCCCCCACTGGGGATTGGGCCCACAATCTGGGCATGTACCCTGACCGGGAATCAAACCAGCGACCTCTTGGTGCATGGGTCAACGCTCAACCATTGAGCCACACCAGACAGGCAGCTACCATATTTTCTTAAAGCAAAAAAGGGAAAGAAGGCTGTCTGCCAAGATCAAATGTGCAAAGGTTAAAAGAGGAATAGGCTTTGCAGTCTGGGAAGAGTGGAAAAGTCCAAGAGACTGGTTTCCCTCAGGATCTTGAAACATACACAGACTGCCAGCCCACAAAATCATTCAACACTTTGAGATGCTTAAACTTTAATGAAGGATGTGTGAGACCTATTATAAAAAATTAAAAGAAAGGGTTGAATAAATAATCATGCTGTGATCCTAAAAAAGGAAGCTGACTATTATGAACATGTCAATTACCTCTAAATCAATTTATACATTTAATACAATTTCAACCAAAATCCACCAAATGCATGAATAGATATAAAAGAATATTCTATAAAACATAAGAATTAGAGGAAGCAGAGTCCAGACTTTACTTAAAATCAAGAAATGTTATATTTACATATATAAAAAGAGGTATCTAGACCTAGAGAAAACACAGAAATAGACCCAATTATATGTAAAAAAAATATTTCACGATAAAACAGGCATCATCAAGATAAGTAAAAAAGGAAGCATTATTTTGTGAATGGTGCTAACTTATTAGCCAATAAGGAAAAGGGATGGAGGAGGTCAATTGTGCTCTGTATTTTAAGCCAAAGTAAAATTTTTTAAAAAGTGAACTAATTAGTTATCAGATTTTTAGGAGGAAAAAAAATTTTTTTTTTAAATCCTCACCCGAGGATATTTTTCCATTTATTTTCAGACAGAATGGGAGGGAGAGATAGACACATCAATTGGTTGCCTCCCGCACAAACCCAATCAGGCCCAGGGACCAAACTGCAACCAAGGTACATGCCCTTGACAGAATCGAGCCTGTGACTCTTTGATCCATGGGCCGACGCTCTAACTGCTGAGCCAATCCAGCCGGGGCTAGAACAAAAAATTTTTAATCATGAAAAAGAACCACAGCCTTAGCCAGTGTGGCTCAGTTGAATGAGTGTCATCCATGCACCAAAAGGTCAGAGATTCAATTCCAGTGAGAGCACATGTCCAGGTTGCGGGTTCAGTCCCCAGTCTGGATACTTATTAGAGGCAACATATTGATGTTGCTCTCTCACATCCATGTTTCTTTCCCCTTCCCAACTTCCTTTCTCTCTAAAATCAATTAAAAAAAATTTTTTTAAGAAAAAGAACCACAGATTTAATTACATGAAAATATAGAACTGCTGTATAAAAAAATAATAATAGTAAACCAGCTAGAAAAATAATAAACAGAAATATAACAAAGGGTTACAAGTCCATACCTCCTAACAAACAGGCCTATATAAACTAACAAATCAACACCAAGACAGATCGACAGGTCAAAGATATGGGTAACTGAGATGAAAAGAAATAGTTAAAACAATAAAAAGAGAAAGCAGTTAATATTGTGCTGAAGTGGTAAGTAAAATTTCCCTTATTTCCTTATTATAATGTGCAATAATATCAAACATTAGATAAATACTTTTATTTATTTATTTTTTATTTATTTATTTTTTTTATCCTCACCCAAGGATATTTTTTCCATTTTTTGTACAGATAGAATGGGAGGGAGAGAGAGGAAGGGAGAGAGAGTGAGAAACATCGACGTGAAGGGACACATCGAGTGCCTGCCACCCGCACGACCAACCAGGGCCGGGGACAAACTGCAACCGAAGTACGTGCCCTTAGCGGGAACCGAACCTGGGTCTCTCCGGACTGCAGGCCGACGCTCTAACCGCTGAGCCAAACTGGCCAGGGCTAGATAAATACTTTTAAAGGGATGGCAATGGCAAAGCACCATAGAACCAGATCTTGCAACATTTTTGAGGGTAGGAATGTACTGCCTTCTTAGCACACCCCTAGCACCTAGGCATGATGCTTCATATATGGTATATGCTCAAAATATCTGTAGACTAATGGCCAGCTAGCTTCAAGAAACAAATGTCACAATATGTCCTGGTTATTTCTAAGGCAATTTTTAAAAATCACTGAGGCAATTGGAAATGCTGTGCATTTGTAAATGCTTGTGACTTGTTGAACCGGAACACCTGCTCTCTACTACAACAGTTTAAACACTTCTTCAGTTAAGCTCCCTATAATTAAACATTAAGTGTGTCAAATGTTTCTCAGGCCTTGATTTGTGCACATAATCTAAACACAACACTGACCAGAATTTACAATTCAAACCGTACCATTAAAAAAGAAGTGAGGGCCACCATCAACAAATCATCAAAAAGAAGTGTTGGCGAGGGTGTGAAGAAAAGGGGGCTCTAGTACACTGCTGGTGGGAATGCAGACTGGTGCAGCCACTGTGGAAAACACTATGGTGTTACCTCAAAAAGTTAAAAATTGAACTGCCATTTGATCCAGCGATCCCACTTCTAGGAATATACCCTAAGAAACCTGAAACACCAGTCAGAAAGAATACATGTACCCCTATGTTCATAGCAGCACATACAATAGCTTTTTACAATAGCTAAGATCTGGAAACAACCCAAGTGTCCATCAGTAGATGAATGGATAAAAAAGCTGTGGTACATGGACACAATGGAATACTATGCAGCTGTAAGAAAGAAAGATCTCTTATCCTTTGAGATGGCATGGAAGGACTTGGAGAGTATTATGCTAAGCGAAACAAATCAAGCACAGAGACAAATATCACATGATCTCACTTATTTGTGGAATATAATAAACAAACTGCTGAACAAAATTAACCCAGAGACACAGAGGTGGGGTACAGACTGACAAGCCTCAGAGGAGGGGGGGTTTGTGGGAGAAGAGATAAACCACAGAACTTACATGCATGTATGCATGACCAATGAATACAGACAACAAAGCTGGGGATAGGGAGGGGGGAAAGGGGAAGAGGGTATCAATGGGGGGGGAAAGGAGAAACATCTGTAACAAAAACAAATTAATAAATAAAAAATTTTTAAAAATAAATAAAAAAGACATGGGGCAGGGGGGATGGGTGGGAGCAGGAAGAAGGGTATCAATGGGGAAATAAAGGAGGGATATCTATAATACTTTCAACAATAAAGATAAATTTAGAAATTTTTAATTAAAAATAAAAAGAAGTGTACATATGTTTCTCTTACCAAACATCTGCTATTGATAATAAGTAAAATACCATTTGACTTCATGGTAGGAGAAAGAAAAGAGGAAAATAGCCTAGATGCCCAAAGCATAATTTATTTTAGGTAGTCCTTCACAGTGAATATATTATGAGAAAATCATTCCAAATTTGTCTTTTTCTTCTAAAAATGGTTCATTAAACATAAGTGGGAGCTCATCTACAAAAATGAGATGAAAAAGTTCATACACAACAGGATTAAACTAGAATAGGGTCACAAGATAGGGAAGAAATGTAGTACGTAAAGTTAAACGAGACTAGATTTATTCTGAGAAGAAATTTCATATAATCATTTGTCAAAATTAATGATTTGACCAAAGAGCTTCAATTTGTACCTTCAAGTAGTTTTTACCCATTTATTGCCTTCTTTTGCTTAAAAACAAAAGAAATAAACAGGGAGGAGAGGCTGCTATCTTGCACTTGAAAAGGTTTTTCCAAAAAGAAGCCATATTTTGGCCCTGGCCGGTATGGCTCAGCAGTTAGAGCGTCGGCCCACGGACGGGAGCATCCCGGGTTTGGTTCCTGCTAAGAGCACATACCTCAGTTGCAGTTTATCCCGGCCCCAGTTGGGGTTGTGTTGGTGACAACCACTAAATGTTTCTCTCTCACATCGATGTTCCTCTCTCTTTCTCTTCCTCCCTCTCTGCTTCCTGCTCTACCTGAAGATACATGCAAAAATGTCCTCTGGTGAGGATAAAAAATTAAAAAATAAAGAAAGAAGCAATATTTTGGAAACCTCTGAATCAAAAAGTAATATAAGATGAATCATCAGCACATAATATAAGCTAACCAAATAACTAAACATCTTTCCACAGTCTTAAAATATCCTCTTCTACTAAGAACTTGAATGCTACCATCACTTTAGAGAATGTCTCTAGGTTTCCCTTTCATATATAATCTTCAGTTGAGATGTTCTTCGAAGGACTTTAGTTTCCTAAGATTTCTGAATTTCTGCTTCCTAAGTTTATTTACTTTGATAGTATTTTGTTTTCAAAATTCAAACTAAGACTTCTTAGTCATCTGAAGCTGTGCAGTTCAAAGTCTTTAAAGTAGACAAAAGACATACTATGTGACAGCTTGATTTCCTCTCCCAATGTCCCCTGATCAAAAACATGAATACAGTAGATTCTCTATGCATAAAACCTTAAGATAATGTATATATTAAAATGGCCAGTCATACAATTGTTTGCTATATAAATAGTATATTATAACAACACACACACACACACAAATAAAGCTATATAATACCCAATAATAGAAGGATGGTTACATATTTTTGGTTGATCTACTGGGGGAAAGATGGTATGGTTATTAATCTGATCACTCACTTGATAAATAGTGATTAAGCCTCTGTTATGTACCAGACACTGGAGAAAGAATGCTAAACTTAAGACACATGATCCTACCCACAAAATCTCAGTCTAGGGAAGAAGACAGACATTACACAAATGATCTAATAAATACATACATAAATAGCAACTATGTTAAGTGCTATGAAATAAATCAATGGGGCACCCAATTGACATTGGAGATTTGCAGAAGTGATATTTGAGAAGATCCTGAGGGATGAATAGGGGTTTGACAGGTGGGGAACTGGGGCCTAAGGGCTGGGGAGGGAGAGGGCACATTACAGGCAGAAGGACCAGCACTTGCAAAGGCCCAAGTGTGAAGAGAAAGGGGGCCAGAGTGAATACTAGTTAACTGTCTACTGGTCTAGTCCAGGAAAGGGGAAGGGGCTTGGACCAGAGTGCTAACAAAGGAGATGGAGAAAAGAGAAAAGACGAAAATGTATCCCACAGAGAAGGGACATGATGTTACAACCGATATAAAGAAAGAACACGGAACAACATGAAAAAACGGGCAGGATACAATGTTTAATTTAAAAAGTAGGACCTCATATAATATATGATTTAGCTAAAGTTAAAAAAAATACATTTGAGAATAGTGAAACTGGCAGTAGGCTTACAGTGTAATGTAACATACTTTTATACTTATAAAAATACTTCTTAAAGGAAATGTATTCCTAAATTATGGCACATCCAACCAACAATATAACCATTAAAAACTTGGACCAGAACTTAGAACACAAAAAAGAGATTATGATATAATGAAATTTAAAGTGCAAAACATATCATTGCAGACAGCATGATCAAGCTACATTTTAAAAGGCTAATGTTCATTTAAGAGAATACATATTAAAGAGCACAGTATTTTCTGTTTGTCAACAGAACATAAAACAATACAATTATTTAATACAAATACAGAGAAAAGGAATTAAGAAAATAAAAATAATCATAAAGATAACACATGCAAAAGAAGCTATCAATATATATACATTTTTGTTAAAGTTCTAGTGTCTTAATATGAATGATTTTTACCTTTTTTTAATGAATATAATGCTGAGGTGAAGAAGGTCAAATAACCAGGAGGCTGGGGCGAGCCACTGAACTCAAAGTACCCAAGTACTCCAGGCTGCAGGAACAAAAGCAGAATTAGGTGACTGAGGTATCACTAAACACTGTGTAATGAAGATATTTTAAAACAAGAAAGACATGCCATTATAATTTGACAACTGCCATTCGTTGCATTTCATTTTTTTAAAAGCCTAACCACATGAAAATAAAGTTGGGTTTTAGGGTGGACCCTTCCTTCCATTTAGACAACAGGGTTAAGGGATACAATTTCAGCAGCTTTTACAGTGGGAATTAATTCAGACCTGAAACTTCCTTCCTTCTGCCTAAATAGGTCTTTCCACTCTCTGTTGACATTTCTCCTACGTCCCTGGTTTAAAACCTCACCATCAAGTACAAGTATTCACTCAATTCTGTTTAGCAACTCCAGGCAAGTTGTCAATTTCCTTTCTTAGATTTCTCCCTCTATTGCTTCCTCTCACTCCAAACACACCTTCACACTTATTGGAAATCAGGTGACATCTGACTGACTTCACTTGTGTTTTAGGTCATCCTTCGAGGGACTCTTTCCTCCCCCGATATCCAGAACCCAGCATTCCACAATGACAACCCTGCTCTTTTGTCAGATCAGTCTGCAAAGGGTCCATTTCTTGCTCTATACCCCCACAAACTTATTTCCACCTGTTCATTCCATTTCTCTAAGCTTAGGACAGAATGCCCCACCATTCTGCCAAACCAATACATTATCCCTTGCAGATAGATTCTGCCTTCCTGTTCAGAATAATTTCTTCCATCTTTTAAGGCCCTGTGGCACCCATTCTCTCTGGTTTTGTTCTACAATGATTGCAACTGTCTGAAAAGCCAAACTGATATAGCTGAGGAAAGAGTACTAGGTATGGAGTCAGAAGACTTAAACTCAGGTCAGATAGCTGAATGATCTTGGGTGAACCCTTCAAAGAGAAGCTTCAGTTTTCTTATCTGGCAAATGGAACAATTCATCATGGGGTTACTGAGAAGAATGAGCTTGATGAACTATAAAGTACTAGACAAATGTTAAGGATCCTCTCTAGCCCTAAAGCATGTAATATCATGCTTTTTTTTTTTTTTTTAAATCCTCACCCAAGGACATTTTTGCATTTATCTTGAGAGAGAGAGAAACATTGATGTGAGAGAGACACATCGACTGGCTGCCACCCACACGACCCCAACTGGGGCTGGGGACAAACTGCAACCCAGGTATGTGCCCTTAGCAGGAACCAAACACAGTACTCTCTAGTCCGCAGACCAATGCTCTAACCACTGAGCCAAACAGGCCAGGCCATCATGCTGTTAATAAATAATGGTGGAGCTGATTTGATCACTGGGGCAAATTCAGATCCAAAAGGTAGAAATTTAATCTGTTGCTGAAATTTTAAATCACCAAGTTGTATAAAAAAGGAAATTTCTAATCTGTAGTGGAACATACTAGCTTTCAAATCCAAATCACTTGTTTGTTCTCCTAAGATTCAATTTTCAATAAATCACTTGGTTTTTATTCTGGTAGGAATTGGGATATTCAGAATGTTCAATCCTAATATTATCTACAAAAAAAATCCAGCAAATAAGCAATTTCTAAAACAACTTAGAACATCAGAAAGCAAAGTATTGAAAACAGTATTTTCTTTTGCTAAACTCCTTCAAAATCTTTTATTTTATGTTTTTAATCCTCACCCAAAGATATGTTTAGGGAGGAAGAGAGCGAAGGGAAGAAACATTGATGTGAGGGAGAAACATTGACTGGCTGCCTCCCGTATGTTCCCAAATAGGGGATCGAACCTGCAACCTAGGTATGTGCCCTGACGGGAAATCAAACCCAAAACCTTTTTGTGTACAGGAAGATACTCCAACCAACTGTGCCACCTAGCCAAGGTTCCTCCAAAATCTTTTTTTTTCTTTTTTATCCTCACCCGAGGACACTTTTGCATTTATCTTCACAAGAACGGGAAGGAGAGAGGGAAGAAGAGAGAGAGAGAGAGAAACATCGATGTGAGAGAGACACATCAAGTGGTTGCCACCCACACGTCCCCAATCAGTGCCGGGGACAAACTGCAACCGAGGTACATGCCCTTAGCGGGAACCAAACCCGAGACTTTCTGGTCTGCAGGCCGACACTCTAACCGCTGAGCCAAACGGGCCAGGGCCTCCAAAATCTTTTTAACAAGCCAATCCAGAATTGGCTTAAAGTAGAATTGCATAGTGTTGGGTTCTTAAGGTTTAAAACCAGGGTACAATGGTGTCATAAGCCTTACTACCAAGAACAAAAGACAAAATCTTCAGACATTGTAGTCACTTAGTTCATGTTGGATGCAAGATTACAAAAATGGAAACTAGTGGAAAGAATAATGATTTATTTTTTAAAAACATTCTGACCAATCTCCCAAACTAAAACCAAATGGAATAAACTCATCTAAATATTAATAAATGTTTCACTGCTAAAAATCAAATGAGATGAATTTCAGCTTTCTTCTCATATCATGGTCTCTCCAGTGGCTTCACAGAAGTGAACATATGACCCATAAACACATCTACATCTACATGAATGTATGCAACTACATAGGTGTTTATGTACCCAAATGCACACGTGTACAGATATTAACAGAAGTAAAAAAAAATTTGAATCCTGACTCTGCAAGAGAAACCCCAATTAAACCTTTAAAAATAAACAAAAGTTGGACCATTTGCAGGGGTTCTTTGTGAAAATTTCTCTAATCTGAGGATTTATTTTTGTCAGTGGCATCACTGCTGCAATTTTATAAGGGGCTACATAGCTTGGACAAAGGAGCCTCTATCTTCATAAGAACTGGTATTGAACTTATCCAGTAGTTTGATCAAAAATATTCCATAAACAATAAATATAAAACAAATAATCTCATAGGCAAAATTATTTTCACATTTTATTGCCAAAGAAACAGAGACCATAAGATTCAACAACTATACGAGATAATTTAAAGCCGTATAACAACTATTTTAAAATAAAACAAAAACAGGCAAAAAATATTTTTAAGTGTTATTTTTCAAATAGTCACAATGTTGCGACAATCTATATTAAATTTTGAAAACTGGCCTGTTTGAGGATGTAACTTAAAATTAATATTTCAAAATAATAAAAAAAGGAAATAAAGTGAATTGCTAGTTATCTGTTTATTTCTATTACAAATTATCATTTAAAATGTACTAAAATGACTGGTTATTCTTTTTTTTTAATCCTCACCCGAGGACATTTTTCCATTTTTTGTTCAGATAGAGTGGGAGGGAGAGAGAGAAAGAGCGAAACATAGACGTGAAAGGGACACATCGAGTGGTTGCCACCCACACAACCCAACCAGGGCCAGGGACAAACTGCAACCAAGGTACGTGCCCTTAGCAGGAACCGAACCTGGGTCTCTCTGGACCGCTGGCCGATGCTCAAACTGCTGAGCCAAACCGGCCAGGGCACGACTGGTTTTTCTTTAAGTCAAACAAAGTTTGCAACCATTTCCCCAAAGTTTCAGTGTCTCCCCAACAGAAGCTGCATTTGAGAAGAGATTACATATGTCAGAGTTCCTTCCAGAATTCTTTCTTAAATCTGGAAAAAGGAGAGTTTGGGGAATAAAAGTCATGCATATGCATATATGCAAACCTTTCTAGGCCTGGGTTCCTAGTCTACTCAGCTGCAAATAAACCAGGGGCTGGTTCAAAGCACGACTCTAACCCTAATATACATCTGAGGCTCTTTTTCAGATGAGCTGGTTGAGCACATAAGCCAGCCTGACACTGGTTTACAATGGGGTGCAAGCCCTGCTGGTACATAAATTATTCCTCCTCACTCTGCCACTTGCCATTTGTAAAGATCATCTGACCCCAGGTTCCAACTGCAATGTTTCTATTAGTCCACTCCCAGATGCTTAAACAGCTACCAGGTAAACAGTCATGGGAACTCAACTGAGAACATTAATTTGGGGAGGACACTACTCAACCCTCTACATCTTGTTTATCTGTTTTCCTTTGTTATTTATCTCCACGTTAGAACTCCATGAAACAGAGGCTCTCGCTTAGTCATCACTATATTTACAGCACATAGCAGGCACAAAATAAACATTTGTTAATGAGTGAATGGGGATAAAAAGATAAATAAGACAATACTCCTTTATTAAGTTAACAATTTAGCAAAGAACATAATGAATGCCAGATTATAATCTGACCCACTTTGTGATTTTAATTCCATTCCATAATGTACAGTGTATTCAGTACCTGCTATAATGAGGTTAAAAATAAATTATTAATAGGAGGCCAGCAAACCCTCATCAGCATTAAATATTTATTTCCTAAGTGAATACTATTTGCATTTTGGCATAAATTTCAGCAAATGATGGCAATTGAAATATTTCTGCACTAATGTTAACTCACACCTAGAAAACTTAAAACTATTTAGTTCACAGTGCTATCAAACTATAAATTGACAAAGTATCTATATTTGCTTGGCATTCACAGTAGTCTTTTACTAACAAGCAACAATAAGCAGCAGGTGCCAGGCATTCTACTAGGTGTTTCTTCAAAATGCTCAGGTTTTCTGTTACCTAGCAATTTACCCAACACCTTGCTTGTCCCTCCAAAAGATTCCCAAGCCTTTTCCCATCCCACTTAAATGTAAAACAATTTGGTTTACCATAAATGACAAGCATAAATGAATGGATGTATGCGAAATCACTACGCTTAAATAGATAAAT
Organism: Molossus molossus; assembly: GCF_014108415.1. NCBI lineage: Eukaryota > Metazoa > Chordata > Mammalia > Chiroptera > Molossidae > Molossus > Molossus molossus. Next base: position 111,154,535 of record NW_023425366.1, on the reverse strand, counting down.
TATAGAAATTGACAAAAAGATTTAGAAAATAATTTGGCTGCATATGTAAGATAAGAGTTCTAAATAATACTGTTGGCATTTAATGGTCAGAATAAAAGGTACAAATCAAATTATTCTTATTTCTTAAAAAAGTAAAAAAGCATTATGGATGTAGAAGCTGCTGATACCTAAGCCAAAAGATGCCTTTAAAAATACCAAAATTAGCCCTGGCTGATAGAGCGTCGGACTGTGGTTCCGAGAGACCAGGATTCGGTTCCCGCGAAGGGCACGTACCTCAGTTGCAGTTTGTCCCCGGCCCTGGTCGGGCCGTGTGGGTGGCAACCACTCGATGTGTACCTTTCGCGTCAATGTTTCTCTCTCTCTCTTTCCCCCTCCCACTCTATCTGAACAAAAAATGGAAAGATGTCCTCGAGTGAGGATAAAAAAAAAAAATACCAAAATTAGAAGAGCCATAAAACTAGAGAATTTGAAATCATGACATTACCATTATTCAGTCCTATCCCTTTCCAATCAATTTAATGTCCACCAAAATAAAAATGACACTGGGATATGTTTGCCTATTTTGTACACAAGGAATAAATCACATTTCCCTGTCTGTATCTTTTTTTTTTTAATCCTCACCCGAGGACATTTTTCCATTTTTTGTTCAGATAGAGCGGGAGGGAGAGAGAGAGAGAAACATCGATGTGAAGGGACACATCGAGTGGCTGCCACCCGCACGACCAACCAGGACCGGGGACAAACTGCAACCGAGGTACGTGCCCTTAGCAGGAACTGAACCTGGGTCTCTCTGTACCGCAGGCCGACGCTCCAACCGCTGAGCCAAACCGGCCAGGGCCCCTGTCTGTATCTTAAACAGGCAGGAATAACCTCAATAAAGAAGGATTCTACAATTAGAGTAAATGAAGAAAGTAAAATTTCTTAACATGATTTACAACGAGATGACTTAATGCTCTTGATCTCTCTCTGTAGTATGTATGCACTGGCAAGTTTGCTTCAGTTTTTAACTACATTCATTATTTATAAGGTAGTCATGATTTTAGGGCATATCTGGGAAGAAAATTCTAGAGCCTACTGTGTCTCAATATTGTGATTATCATACACAAAACTCTCCCAGTTCTGCAGAATAGATACGAATGACCCAATTAACAATACCAAATAGTAAAAACTCTGCTGCTTTAACAGTAACTCAAGAGTCACGGCCCCATCCTTTATCACAATTTATTCTTAGAACCATTACTAAAATTGGTGAAAAGAAGTCATGAGTCAAATTAAGAAGCCAACACCTTGAAAATTTTTTTTATCATGAAAGAGAAAGGTTCAAAAATGACATAGAATAGTTCAATATTCAAAGTTTTAACTTTTAGCTACATAATGACGTTCAACTCAGATACCTTACTTAAAATTTATTTGTGTACAAGGGAGAATTTGGGGAGCCAGACCTGGGCTACAGGCCAGTCTCCAATTAGGGCAAAATCATACCCTCTCTGTACCTTATTGTCTTAATCTGTTCAAAGGGCCTACAATTTCCATCTATCGCACATGGCTATTGGGAAGATCAAAAATAAAAGCACTTGAAAACCAAAAGGCACTTACCAATGCACAGTTTTTGCTCATTATCTGTTTACTTATAAGAACTAAAGTACTTTGAAATTTATACAATCAAGTATTTATAATATTCATCCTTTAATGTCTTTCTGCAATGTTAAGTAATTACATTGTTTTCCTAAAAATTACATCAAGTCAGAGTCATATTTTATAAACATAAAACTATGGGTTAATGATGAATAATCTGATTAGGGCAGGTCTGAGAGATCTAAGTTACATAAAATATTTTCCATTGGTTACAAACTTCTACTTTTCTTTCTTTTTTTTTTGTTCAGATAGAGTGGGGGAGAGAGAGAGAGAGAGAGAAACATCGACGTGAAAGGGACACATCGAGTGGTTGCCACCCTCACAACCCAACCAGGGCCGGGGACAAACTGCAACCGAGGTACATGCCCTTAGCGGAAACCGAACCCGGGTCTCTCTGGACCACAGGCCGACGCTCTAACCGCTGAGCCAAACCGGCCAGGGCACAAACTTCTACTTTTATAGGTAATTCAATATCAAATAATCTGAATAGACTTTTAAAAATATGTTTTTACTGACTTTAGAGAAAGAGGAAGGAAAAGAGAAACATCAGTGTGAAAGAGAAACATGGATTGGCTGCCTCCTGCATGCCCCCTACTGGGGACTGAGCCCGCAACCCAGGTATATGCCCTGACCAGGAATCAAACTGGACTTCTCTCTCAATCCATGTTTGGGACAATGCTCAATCCACTGAGCCACACCGAGCATGAATAGGCTTTTAAAAGGATTCATCTAGTCTGGCTGCTGTGGCTCAGTAGTTGAGCACTGACCCTGCACCAAGAGGTTGCTGATTTAATTCCTAGTCAGGACCCATGTCCAGGTTGTGGGCCCAGTGTGGGGCATGCAGAAGACGGCCAATCAATGTTCTCTCTCATTGATGTTTCTATCTCTCTCCTTCTCACTTCCTCTCTCTCTAAAATCAATAGAAGAAAAAAAAAATTTTTTAGAGAAGTCATCTATAGGACTTACACAAATTCAAACCAAGACACCATTACAGCATTCCTCTCTATAACAGCAATATAAGCATGTAAGAATTAGAGTTCAGTATACATAAAATAAAAGTGTATGTTAATAGCTCTGGCCGGGTGGCTCAGTTACTTGGAGCATCATCCTGAATACCAAAAGGTGTTAGGTTTGATTCCCATTCAGGACACATATCTAGGTTTCGGGTTTGATTCCCAGTAGGGGCACATATGGAAGGCAACCAACTGATGTTTTTCTCTCACATCGATGTTTCTCTCTCTCTCTCTCCCTCTCTCTCTCTCTCTCTCTTTCTCTCTCCTTCTCTCCCCTCACCCCCCTTCCTCTCTCTCGAATCAATAAAAACATATTCTCAGGTGAGGATAAAAAAAAAAAGTTTACGTTAATATAGAAAAAGTTGTTAATTTCAGGAGATCAATACTTCCCAAGTAATAAACACTAACTGTACAATTTTATGATGGTCCAAACTGTTCACAAACATCTGGATTAGAGACAAATCAATTTATAATACATGAACATGTTTTTTTGTTTGTTTGTTTTTTTATCCTCACCCGAGGATATTTTTCCATTTTTTGTACAGATAGAGTGGGAGGGAGAGAGAGGAAGGGAGAGAGAGAGAGAAACATCGATGTGAAAGAGACACATCAAGTGGCTGCCACCCGCACGACCAACCAGGGCAGGGACCAACTGCAACCGAAGTACGTGCCCTTAGCGGGAACCGAACCCGGGTCTCTCCGGACCGCAGGCCGATGCTCTAACCGCTGAGCCAAACTGGCCAGGGCGAACATGTTTTTTTTAATGCAGGAAATATTATCAAATGCCACAAGACATCACAAACACATTCAGAAACGTAAGTAAAAAACAATGCCCTTCTAACAAACCTCAGAAGTGCCACAAAAATATTAAATAACTATTTCAGCCTAATTTTGGTATACCTAAATTTAATATACTTTATAAATAAAATCCATATTTAGAAAAAATATAAATCAGGAGATAAGTCTCTTGATCAAAACAAGTCTCTCTCTCAGTACAATTTCTTTTTTTTTTTTTTTAATCCTCACCCGAGGACATTTTTCCATTTTTTGTACAGATAGAGTGGGAGGGAGAGAGAGGAAGAGAGAGAGAGAGAGAGAAACATCGATATGAAAGGGACACATCAAGTGGCTGCCACCCGCAAGACCAACCAGGACCGGGGACAAACTGCAACTGAAGTACGTGCCCTTAGCAGGAACCGAACCCGGGTCTCTCCGGACTGCAGGCCAACGCTCTAACCGCTGAGCCAAACCGGCCAGGGCAGTACAATTTCTTTAAATCAGTGAAGTCCTTAACATACTTAGGATGCATGCTATTTTTAAAATCCTCATCTGAGGATGTTTATTGATTTTAGAGAGAGGAATGGGTGGTGGAGGAGTGGAGAGAGAAAAACATTGATGCGAAAGAGAAACATCAATCGGTTGCCTCCAGTATACACCCTGATCAGGGACTGAGCCTGAAACCCAGGTATGAGCCCTGACTAGCTATCAAACCCTCAATCTTTTGGTGTACCAGGATTTTGCTCCAACCAGCTGAGCCACACAGCCAGGGCAGGATGCATGCTTCCTTAGCCGGGTTACAGACAAACGATTTGAATAAAAATCTGAGTCTCAGGGACAGCTCTATTGGTGACAATATAACTCCCTAGTCTTCCACAGATAACACTCTAGAATTTTCTAGTCAAGTTACTGCTTAATTTTCATCTGCTCTCTACTGCCACTGTTATAAGCAGATAAAGTTGTAACAATTAGATTGTGGCATTGTGTGCTACATGAAAAAAAGATGTGTGTATACTAAGTAACACCTATAAGGCATCATCTTAAGGTTTTATTTGGGGAAACAGTAATTTACAGTAGTGGCTCTCAACTGGGGTGACTTTTCCATACCCCCACCCCCAACCTGCCGCCAAGGAACATTTTGGTGATACTTGGATATTTTTGGTTGTTACAACTAAGAGGGGTGGGGAGGGTACTGGTATCTAGTAGGTCAAGGATGCTTCTAAACATCCTGCAACACACAGGAGAGCCCCCACCACAAAAAAATTTCCTGACTCCAAATGTTAATAATGCCGAGGTTTAAATATCTTAATTCAGAGGAATGTCCAAAAGTATATGTGCTCTAGAGTGGGACCTCCTTCAACTTTATTATTTATTCAACTGTCAAACCATAATAGTGGTTTCATTTCTAGTTCTGGAATGTTGTCTTTATGTTCTCTTGTGCACTGTGTGTATGCAATTGACATCACTTCTTTCTAGGCTGGATTTGGCATGTTTCACAAGATACATGGTTTCACAAATGTCACTTGAGCTTGATTCTCAAGTTCTTTCACAATTAATCAAATGTCTCTTGTCAACTAGATAATTTCATCTCAATGAGAAGAAATTCTGTGAAGGATAAAACTCATGACAAAAGCTATCTACAGTTTTGGGGAGGAAGTTCCTTTAAAGGCCAGGAGAAGCTGTACAGGGGTCCCACTGTGGCAGCACTCTTTTGGTTCTGTTCAAAGGTAGTCTAAACACTGTTTGTACATCATTATAAATAAGTCGGCTGTGCTGCCAAAACAACCTTGAGTACTGTCACTAGCACATCAGTGAGTCTGATGTGAACTCAGTGTTAAACTGGGAGCATAATCTCTAAAAGCACTGTGAAAAGCAGGTTCAGAGAATGCACAGGCTAAATAAAACTAAGAATTTATCCTTGCTGCTCAGTCATAAACATGCATCTGTCTCTCTCCTACAGACACAACTAGAGAGAACACTTCAAATATCTTAGAGGCAAGAAATTAAAAAAAAAAAAAAATTAGAAAGATCTCTAATACAGATGTTCAAGGCATTGTCATAATACTTTTCAAATCAAAAACTGATGAACCTTCTTCCTCTGTCTGCCTCTTTCCAACCTCTCTAAATTTCATCAAGGATAAAACATTCAGGAGAGATTATCTGAGCCAACTCCTTTACTTTAGAGATGAAAAATCTGTGTAAAACTCAGAAATCAGAGACTTTCTATTGTCAAGGCCAAACCCCAGGATTCCAGAATCCTAGCTGAGTCCTTCTCCTTATCACATGACCTCTGCTAAGATCAGGCTCAAATCTCTCTAGACACAATTCTCTGACAGAGCCAGCCAGTGTGGCTCAGTGGACTGAGTGTCATCCCATGGACTGAGAGGTCCTGGTTCAATTCCCTGTCAGGGTACATGCCTAGGTTGCAGGTGGTTCAATTACCTGTCAGGGCACATGCCTAGGTTGTGGGCTCGATTTCCAGTAGAGGGCATGCAGGAGGCAGCCGATTGATGTTTCTCTCTCACATCAATGTCTCACATTGATGTTTCTATCTCTCTCTCTCTCTCTAAAAAAAAAATCAATAGAAACATTTTTAAAAAATCTTTGCTAGAGCTAGAAGAAATAATAAAGTTGCCTCTCAGTGTTCTTACTAGGGTCAGTGATCTCAATTTCTTCCCCAATTTTTTTGAAAGAAAAAACAAATGCTGCAATGTATCTGTTGATGTACACAGCTCCTCTCCAACTTTTCTCTTTACTTTTTAGAAGACAATAAAAACTTAAAGGAAAAACAAAGGGTAATGATCAAAACTGGGCAGGGTATTTTACAAAAGTCTCAACAGCACAACTGAAGAAAGACCACTTGGCCCTTGCAGGTCATTTTTGATCCTCTTAATTATAAAACAAATAAAAGGTTTCTTTATATAAGTAGGGAATTTGTCAGGCATTATGCACATTTTAAGTTTCTCTCAATAGTAACAAATGTACAGTATCTTTCCACTATTTTTCATTTATTGGGACTATATCTTAGGCATTTTCATTTCTTATCTCCTTTAATCCCTATGTTACAGATGAGGAAATGGAAGCTTAAAGGGGTTTAGTAACTAGTCCAATGCCACACAGCTAGTGACAGAGCTGAGTTTGGACTCAGGCCTGTTGAATCCTAATTCTTCACCATTTTGCTATACCACCTCTAGTGACTCTGCCTGCCACCTACTGCAAATCTGTGAAAACCCATTCAGCACACAATTACTGCACTTGAGTTAAAAGGAGTCTCAAGAATACCCTGTTCCAGGCCCCTGATGCCTGTCAGGTGAGTGACCTGTCCCAAGTCACAGATCTAGTTAGGGCTGACAAAGACACTGGGCCCAGCTGCCTCACCTCCCAGTGTAGCTCCTGCCCACCAGCAAAATGGGAGAAAAGACCATCCTTTATCCACATTAAGAGTAAAGAAGCATTAATGCACATCTGAGAACTATAAGCACAAGAACTAGATATTAATCCTGCTGCATGGAGAATCTGCTCATAGTTGATATATAAATAGTATTTTTAACACAACTGAAAAAGCTGTGAATGATATTCTAGTGAAAGAAATTCATATCCAAGCTACATAAAATCTACATACCACAAAAATTTAACCCATCACTATTACTAAATTTTAAATTATGAGGTCTGGATTCATATGGTTTTTATTTCTATTTGGTACTTAAGGTCTTGATTCTGTTGTATATAAGCATCATTTTTTTTTTTAAATTCTCACCTGAGGATATTTTTCTATTTATCTTCAGATAGAGTGGGAGGGAGAGAAAGGGAGAGAGAGAGAAACATCAACATGAAAGGGACACATCAACTCGTTGCCTCCCGCACGACCCCAACCAGGGCTGGGATTGAACAGTAACAAGGTATGTGCCTTTGACCAGAATAAAACCCGCAACTCATTGGTCCTCCGGCTGATGCTCTAACTGCTGAGCCAAACCGGCCAGGGTTAAGCATCATTTTTAATTGTTGCTAGTTCCCTGGTGGATTCAGCACTTTCACTTGTGCCTTAGTATGACTTAACACTTGCTCCAGTAAGTTTTTTGTGGAACTATTTTTACATTTTATTGAGATTATTTTAAGCTTTATACTGGTCTCTCAATAATAAGCTGTCCTGCACAAGCATTGAACATCCTATAAAAATAATTTATTAGGGGTCGAAGCTGGCAATGGAAAAGCAGTTAAGACCTTAAAATAGTTATGCACATAATAAAATATAAAGGAACATATTTTCAGCTTTGTTTTGCTTTTAAAGGCTACATTATAATTAACAAGTAAAACCAGATACCTCACCAGTAAGATGCCATAAAGAGACAAAATAAAATTTTTAGAAATTTACAGCTGCATATAAATATAGTTAATTCTTACATACTTTAAGTTAATTGTGAGACAAACTGAAAGTTTGTTGAAAATTCCCAAATAAAAAATAAACAAGGTTTTGCAAGCATTCTATTTTCTCAAAACTCACTTGGCCAAACATCTCTATAATCAAGTATCTCAAAAAGCATTTAATTAGGGCTTACCTATATATAATGTGATCTTTTAATTGCTGCAAATCAGGAGGTATAAACAACTTTTCTAATACAAACATTCCAATACAACCTGGTGAAGCCTTGGGAATGAAAGGAAATATGAAAGACAGGTACCTCGTAGTTTGAGAGAAAATCTAGTAATTCTGATTGAGATGGGATGTACAGAAGTGGTTTCATCACCCGACGGACAAACTTCTCAATGTAAACAGCACTGATGGGGCCTTTGTATTCGATTGGTCCAAAACTAGTACCAAAAAAGTAAAAAATAAAAAGAATACACCATGCATTAAACCTGTAATGTATAACTGAAATCATCAACAACACAAAATGAAAATGTCCTGCTTTAGGATCCTGACTAGTTCACAGGTAAGCTGCCTTCTTTGTTTCAGGAGGCAACCAGAGGACCAATTAAGAAGCATTTATGTGAGAAAAGGTACAAGCAGCCATTACAAGCAATCTCTAAAAAATGAATTAATTCCCAAAATATTTCCTTAAAAAACAAAACAGAAAAGCAACCTTGGAAACTGACCAAATGCTAAAGGATTCCAGGATCTGAACTACACAATTCAATGTAGAGGGGCAGGCTTTCCTTTGAGCAGTTGGCCCTTGGCCTACTAAAAAGTAGTTATTAAATAGTCCCATAGGCACTTACACAAAGGATCACTAAATGAACCTTAAACCTACTTGAAGCTTTATTGTACAAACAAAAAATTATGTGAAGGTACAAGTCAGGGACTTGTATAAATGATTTTCCTTATTTTCCATTCTAGTTGTATTGGGGGATGCATAGGAGTTTGATTTAATATTGCTAAGCCATATTACTAACATTCAGTTATCCTCTTAATCAGCTAATCAGAATCCTCACATGGCTTTGTTCAATTTTGTACAATACCATCAGACATTGTTCAAATATAACTGGATGGTACGTAGAGTGGGTAGGGAATACAGTGAAATTCAGCAATTCCATAAACATTCTTCTTTCTAAACAGAAACTGACATTAAGCTTAGTGTTAATAGCAAGAATAGACAGAGCACAGTAAAGAATTAATAAAATGCATGATCGCAATACTATAATATTTGGTTACAGAAATTACACACACACGTGATAAAATAACCACAATTCTTCAGTGTGCACTGCAGAATATGATATAAAGAAATATTAGCATGAAAAGTAAAAATAGCATTCTACATGCACAACTGGGAGACAGAGTTAACAATTCTGTATTTCAAGACTTACTACAACTAATTTGTTAATTAATTTTAACAGTTTGTTTTAAAATCACCACCATCAACAACCCCATCAACCATCAACAATTTTTAAAGGAAAAAATAAAAAATAATTCGATAACTTCTTATATTCAGCAAAAAGGAACCAAGCAATCTGGAAACCTCATCTACTCAAGCAAATAGGCTCTACTGAGTTTCATGGCATGTTACAGGGTCCCAGTGACTTATAATCAGAAGATCCCAGAATACAGGAAAAGGAACATGTTTTAGCAACACACTAAAGCCATCACCACAGGAAAAGCTGACCTAGGGCTGCTGAAATTTATGCAACTGTTTTGAGAAACTAACCAAATGTTGGTTATAAACTCCCTGTTTGAGAGCCTTTTATAAACTGTCTTTGTAACAAGCCAAAAAATGGGGAATCTGTCCTCACTTCAGCAGCACATATACTAAAAAAAAAAAAGGTGAAATTTACTTTCACAAGACAGAAATGCCTATTACTTTCTTTAAGCAGCTACAACTAACTAAGTCATTATACAAACAACAGAAACAACCACACAACAATAGTAGTCAGTTCAGTGATGAGATTCAAGGGTCACATTTGCAAGCACATTAACCAAAAGAATCTCAAGACTACCAAATGCTTACAAGACAGTTTAGCTGGAAAAAAAAAGAGTTTAGCTGAAGGAACACATTCATTCATGTGTGTTATATGTAAACAGAGGGCTAGAAGATTCTTAAATAGAATATGGAGAGGCTGCTCTGGCCGGTTTGGCTCAGCAGTTAAAGCGTCAGTCTGCGGACCAGAGAGACCCGGGTTCAGTTCCCGCTAAGGGCATGTACCTCAGTTGCAGTTTGTCCCCAGCCCCAGTTGGGGTCATGTAGGTGGCAACCAGTCCATGTGTCTCTCTCACATCAATGTTTCTCCCTCTCTCTTCCTCCGTCTCTCCCTGAAGATAAATGCAAAAATGTCCTTGGGTGAGAATAAAAATAAAAGAATATGAAAAGGCTACCTTTAGGATATTTCTGTGCCTTAGCCCTTTCTGCTGTTTTTGATACACTGGGAATGGCACATGTTGAAATGAGTATTAATAGGCCTGGACTGACTTAAACAAGTAAAATTTTAACAGGTAAAGATGAAAAGCAAGCACTTCAAGGTGAGTACCAACCTCAAATTCCTCAAATGAGAGGGGTGGACTAGATTTTTTTAAAGTTCCTTTCATGTCTTTTCAATCTTTCTCTAAAACTAAGAAAGCAAACAGTGTAAGACAACATTGCACACCCACATGAACCAAAATGAGTTTGTACTCCATTCAAGGGAATTCTTCTGATATTAATGTCAAATCAAGTTAAGTCCACCTCTGGGAAGCTAGCTTCGTTGCATATAGTTGCAAGTCCTATACTCCCCACTAGGCATCTGTGTCCTATTTCCTATTTTCAAATATCTCCTATTTCTAAGAAAAGAAATTCAGGAAACTTCATAAGGCAAGTTCATTATCTCATTAATAGAGCACAGAGTTTTAGAACCTTCAAGTATAGCACTTTATACTTACCTTAAAAAAAAAAACACAACTCTGAGAAAGTATTCATATATCTAATGGAAATCTGAGGGTGAAGATGAGGTAGGAAAGTATGTTTATGTCCAAATACTTACTAGCCCCAGGAAGCAACAGAATGTGCTACACAACATTTTATGTTAGAGACATGGAAGTATGATGGAATGTGACAGATAATCGACAAATGATAATTTGTTGATATTGGTTATAAAGCCCCATTGACTAAGGTACAAGAAGTTTAGCAGGAGGGAAAAAATAAAATCTAAAAAGTAAAGCTCTACTAATCACATCTTCTTTACCCATTTTATCTTCATTAACAAACTTCAAGCTAACTACATTGAACAAAGTCCAGAATCCCATCTCAAGTCTCCAAAATCCTTTAAGTCAAATTTTAGACATTATTTAACACTCATATAGCAAAGTCAAGCACCAATATTTCTTCAGCAAAAGAATAAAATGGCACCTTAAGTGGGATAAAGACTATAGGCAGCCTCTTATTACTTCAGGCCAAATGAATGTATTTGGGGACAAGATTTATGAAAAATCTTTCAGGTTTTCAGGCTTTTTGGATTTCAGAATCATGGATACAGAATTATGGACTTGTAGTAATTTTCTCCCCAGCTGAAAAGATGGGATTCCCTCCTGATTATGCTATCCTATGTTATCCTGGCAAGTAACAGGATAAAGACTTTTATGTATTTTTATAACATAAAACACTTTTTTTTTTTTATCCTCACCCGAGGACATTTTTCCATTTTTTGTTCAGATAGAGTGGGAGGGAGAGAGAGGAAGAGAGAAAGAGAGAGAGAAACATCGAAAGGGACACAGAGTGGCTGCCACCCGCACCACCAAACAGGGCCAGGGACAAACCGCAGCCAAGGTATACGCCCTTAGTGGGAACCGAATCCGGGTCTCTCTGGACCGCAGGCCGACGCTCTAACCGCTGAACCAAACCGACCAGGGCAAAACACTTTTAAAATATCTGAAATGTACAGTCACACAATGGAGTAACCGGTACTATTATAAACAAGGCTATAGAGCCCTGGCCAGTTTGCTCAGCATTTAGTGTCAGCCTGAGGACCGAAGGGTCGTGGGTTTGACTTCTAGTCAAGGGCACATACCTGGGATGCAGGTTTAATCCCTGGCTCTGGTAGGGGTTGTGTGGGATCTTGCCGGAGGCAAACAATCAATGTGTCTCTCTCACATCGATGTTTCTCTCCCCCTCCTTCCCTCCCTTCCACTTTATCTAAAAATTAATAGAAAAATATCCTTGGGTGAGGATTAAGAAAATAATAATAATACAAATAAAAATAAAAAATTTAAAAATGCTGTAAAATATGTAATGACATGAAAAGATGTTCACAAAAGTAAGAAAAGCAGTTTAAGAAAGAGCATTACTGCCCTGGCTGGTTTGGCTCAGCAGTTAGAGCGTTGGCCTGTGGTGCAGAGAGACCCGGGTTTAGTTTCTGCTAAGGGCACGTACCTCGGTTGCAGTTTGTCCCCAGTCCTGGTTGGGTCAGGGCCGTACGGGAGGCAACCACTCGATGTGTCCCTTTCACATCGATGTTTCTCTCTCTCTCCTTCTATTCCCCTCTCTCTCTGAACAAAAAATGGGAAAATATCCTCGAGTAAGGGTTAAAAAAAAAAAAAAAAGAGTATTACTACATAATAATTTTTTTGTTTTTGTTTTTTTTTTTAAATAAAGAAGGGGGTGGATATACACACTGACAGGAGAATATAAATCAAAACACACAGTGATTATGTATGGCTGATAAAATTATCCAGATCCTTTCATTTATTTATTTTTGTTTATGTTTTCTCAATCTAATACTTTTAAACAGACAAAAAACAAAATCACTTCAAAATTGATAAACTTACTTGGAATCAGAAATGCTATTTAAAATTTCTTACCTCCGATGATACAGATATATCACAGGAAAATAAAAGAAATGCTTCTGTTTTCTGCATTTCCCCTGGTTCCACCAACAGTTAATTGCCACAAACAACACCTGCAGAGCCAAAAAAGGTTTCAAATGACTATGAATAACAACTGAAAAACTACTCAAACTTAAAAGATAAAATTATAGATATGGAACTATTCCTCTCTGAAACAGAAAGTGTAAAAAAAAAAATAGTTTCAAAAGTTCAAAGAAGGTCATCATTTACTGCTACAATAAAAAAGAAAGACTCTTATCGATAGCTAGGACATAGTATTTTGGAGTCTGGCCCAAGAGGAAAATGATTTCCTTTGAATTCTAAAGTGAATGAGCACCAAAGAACTTTTTCTAAGCATAATTAACATGAAAACTTAGCAGAACAAATGTCTTTTGATAGTCAAACTGGGTATCTGAGAGTGAAAAAAATGCTACCTATAAATAAAATATAACAAATTTCAAAGGACCATTTTAATTACTATATTAAAAACTAATAAAGATAATAGATGATTAAAACTATTTTATAAAATGTATTAAAGAGCAAAAATATTGATCAAGTACATATTTATAGGTGGATGATGATTTAAGAAGTGTCCCTATGTCTGAAATTTACTTTGAAATGTACCAAAAATAAGATGGATTAATAGAATGGAAAAAAGTTTCTCAGTTTTGGCAGTATTGACATTTTGGGCATGAACTGTTGTGAGATTTTTTCATTGTTGTTATGTTTGTCTTTGTTGTGAGGGACTATCCTATGGTATTGGTGTTTATCAATAATCCACATCTTTTACCCATTAGATGCCACTATTGTTCCCCTCTCAAGTACCAAAAAACCCTCTCTAGACATTGCCAAAGGTCCCTGGGGGGCAAAACTGCCACTAGTTGAGAAACACTGATTAGAGGGATAATAAGATGAATAAATATATAATAAAATGTTAACAGTAGAATTTAGTGGCAGGTATACAGAAAATTCCTTCACCTCTGCTATATGTTTAAAAATTTTTATAAATCAATATTGAAAAAATATGAAGACTACAAAAAGTCACTTTTAGATGCCTATACTTACTAGATAGCAATGTTGTTCAAATACTTTACTGCTCCTTTTAGAGTCTATTTATGAGAAAGAAAAGCAAAAATATATTTACGTAAGGCCAACATTTCATTTCTTCTTTACTAAAAAAATAAGGCACAGCACCGGCCAGTGTGGCTCAGTGGAGTGAGCATAGTCCCAAGGACTGAGAGGTCCCGGTTTGATTCCCAGTCAGGGCACATGCCCAAGTTTGAGGCTTGATCCCCAGTAGAGGACATGCAGGAGGCAGCCAACTGATGTTAATATCTCTCTCTCCCTCTTAAAAAAAAATAAAATAAAAACATTATAAAAAAATGTTTTAAAAGGCACAATCTATTGTTGCTCATTTTACTAAGCAATGTGGCTCAAAAGATTTTTGCCTGTTTCTTTTTTTTTTTTTTTTTTATCCTCATCCGAGGATATTTTTCCATTTTTTGTACAGATAGAGTGGGAGGGAGAGAGAGGAAGGGAGAGAAAGAGAGAAACATCGACGTGAAGGGACACATCGAGTGGCTGCCACCCGCACGACCAACCAGGGCCGGGGATAAACTGCAACCGAAGTACGCGCCCCTAGCGGGAACCGAACCCGGGCCTCTCCGGACCGCAGGCCAACGCTCTAACCGCTGAGCCAAACTGGCCAGGGCGATTTTTGCCTGTTTCTGACAATAAACCTGCTTCTTTTCCCTACTGAGAACTGGGAAAGGAGCTGGGAAAGTTTTTTTTTGCGGGGGGAAGCAGTGCTGGTCAGTTGTTTATGGCACTATGACCTCAAACATTTGACCTGTGATCTTTAACAAACTGCTGTGTCCTCTAAGCCTGAGGTCCTGCCTCAGAACAGAACACCAGCATCAGCTTCCAGAGCTGTTGTAAGGAACAGCACAGGACAGGCACTCCCAAATACCATTCCTATGTAATCACTCTGAAGGGCATACTACTTAAGTTGACAGTAAGATAATAAGTGACTGACACCCTAATATATTACATTCTCCATTTGTTCTCCACATATTCTCTAAATTCAGAAAATTTGGGGAATGACTTGCAAAGTGGTAAGTTCCTTTATACTAACATACTGCTTGCCTCCCAGTGCTCCATTAGAGTTCCTGTTTGCTCCCGGAAGTATCTGCCAGTTTGGTTACTCTTTGCCATTTAAAAGTTGTGTGTGTAAAGTAAAGACGGGAATAGATCAAATTCATGGGCCCACAGTTGGAACACAAAACTATACCCCCCCCCACCCACACACACAAAGTATCAATGTTACAGGGAATGAAGAGTTACATTTAAATAGTACTTGGTACCACATACAGAGATATATAATGGTTAAAAACACTTTACTAGGCTGAGTAGAAAGCTAATCACCACTTATAACATTGTTTCTAAGAAAAACCAACTGAGAGTTCCAAATAAACTTCTGGAACTCAGCTACCTGCTTAAGTAACCTCAGATCAGGAGGTCCCAGCAACAGTTTCTTAGATGTTTTTGCATCTTGCAAAGACTGGGGAAAGAGGGTGGCGGGTGAGAGGTGGGGCACATACTACAGGGCATGTGGTGAGTGGTAGGCAGGGGCTGTCATAGATACCCTGCAATGCTCAAAACTGCTCTGCACAGGGAAGTCATCCCAGAGCACTTTAAATGCCCTGTCCAACACCAACGTTGGGGAAAACCTGTTTGTTATTATTTGAGCCCAGAACCTAATTCCATTTTATATGTGAATCCAAAGCATGGTTTTTGTATTCACTGAATTTCTCAGGAAGGCAACTTCTGTGTCAATTGAGAGCAGAAAGTACTTTGTTTGATTCAGAACTTTACCAAGAGCTGTTCATTGTTCAGAAATATCAAATCACTGAGAGCAACGCCCCCGTGATTTCTGAGTCCAACACATTATACATTTATCAATCTACATTTATAACTCTTCCATCTCGGTAGCTCTACATAAAGGTACAAGGACCTATTTTGTCCAAGCATTTACAAACTGAAACACATATAACTTAATTATACATTACTTTGCTCCCTTCCACTTTTAAATTATAATTAGGTACATTAGATTAACTATTTTGAAATTAGATATGTAGGGAGGTTTTCTCATCTATAAATTCCTTTTCAAGGCATAAAAAGGAATAAATATAAAATACTTGTTTTATAAAGAGCAATTAGGATCCACTGGCTTGAAAACCACTGCCACACAGATAACTCATTTACCTATATATCCCTCTTATCTAGCACAAATGTTGCATTCATTCATTAAGTATTTGTTAAATATAATTCTGATCCAAGTATGGGTATTTAAAATGTTAGCCAGCTACATTATAGTCGATGCATAAATTTCTCCTAAATAAAATACCTAACTAGCAAATATCAAACAGATATTCAACTAGGACTTTCAGTCCCCCACCTACTTCAGCACAAAAACCAAACAGCATAGCATCCTGGAATGAGTACTACTACTCATGAGATACAGAATCTGTTCCTACTTCTGATGCTAACCAACTAGGATCATCACAATCAGAAATCCTCTGTTTCTTTTTGGAAGGCTTTAGAATATACAAAGTGCTCCTGGCCTTCATCTTGGCAAAATCAGCCAGCTGGGTAAGATGTCTCTATGGGGACAACCTGCTCTGCAACAGGACTAATAGTCATTTGATTCTTAGGCCAAATGTCAGTATTACCTGGTCTGAAAGCTGACTCGCTGCTTGCTCAATTTCTGCTCTGGCAGCCATGGACTGTCCACACCATGGGGCATAGAAGAACAGCAGCACCACCTCTGAGTCCTGGCGAACGTGCTCTGCGTAGTCCAGCTGACCCTGGAAGAGGTCAAGAACCGGAGACCTTGGGGAGAAAAAGCTGACAGGTGGCTTTGCTGGTATTATCACATCTTTGGCTCGACTGAAAAAGAGCAAACACAAACAAGATGGCTGAGTTTATTTTCTTCTAACAACAGCTTCATATGGAAGGAGAATGAATTTTAAGTCTTCTTTTTAAGAAAATGGAGTCCTCAAAACACTGTCCTGATGTAAAGAAGTAATATTCTATGCTAAGGCAATATGTGGCCGAGAGAATGAAAGACTGGAATATGAGAATGGAATATGCTGAAAATTATTCTATAATATTGTTTCCCCATGTGTGGAGTGGGAGGGCAGTGGAAAGCAGAGAAGAATGTCTTGGAATAATCCATATTCTTGCCCAGCCGGTGTGGTTCAGTGGTTGAGCATCGACCCATGCACCGAGGTTGCCAGTTCGATTCCGGGTCAGGGCACATGCCCAGGTTGTGGGTTTGATCTCCAGTGGGGGGGGCATGCAAGAGGCGGCCAATCAATGTTTTCTCTCATCGATGTTTCTATCTCTCCTTCTCCCTTCCTCTCTTTCTAAAAGCAATCAAGAAAAAAACAATTTTTTTTTAAATCCATATTCTTGCCTCCACACTCAAGATTCACCCTCATCTCTCTGCAGTCTTGTTCTCCACAGCAGCTACTGATCTCCAGGGCATCAGAGTCACCAGTACTTGCTCAGCATTAAGGAGAGGGAGCACATGTGACTACTGCTAATTAGATTTCTATAGGGAATGCTTACAATCAACTCAACTTTAAGAAAACTTAAAGTATATTAGCTGGAGTTGGCCTGTACTTATCCAGGGCATTCAGGAAAAAGTAATAATTAAATAATAATATAGCTTTCTCCAGATACGTATCATAATCCAAAGGTTAATAAAGATGAGTAACAAAGCAACAGCCCATTTAACTAGAAAACAGTCTTCCTGAGTACTTGAGATTCCCAGAAGGGAGATGTCAGGACAAAAAAAAAAAAAAGAATGAACAAGTGGTCAGAAGTCACAGAGCTGCCACAACTTTCCCCATTAAGACAAAAAGGTCTTCGCTGAGGCTGCATCCCACCAAGTTAAAGGGGCCTAAAAATACCGTGAGTCATCCACATAACTGCACTAAAAAAGCATAAAACCATTATAGAAGTTTAGCTAAAAAACCAGTAGAGGAAATAAAAATGGAACCCTAAAAATATATTAAATTAACCCAAAAGAAGGCAGAAAAGGACCAAGAAAGGGACAAAAACCAGAAGGTACAAGTGGAAAAGAAAGAGTCAGAAGGTAGACTTAAACCCAACCATATCAACAATTACATTAAATATAAAAGAACCAAACCATCCAATTAAGAGGAAAAGATTGCCAGACTGGATAATGAAGCAAGACTCAATCATATGCCATCTAAAAGAAACACATTTTAAATATCAAGACATAGAGAGGATGACAGTATAAGGATGGGGGAAAAAACAGACCATCTAAATACTAAGCATAAGAAAGCTAGAGGATAAATAAACTAGGGTATATTCTTACAATTAAATGTTATTTGGCAATAAAAAGGAACTGATACATAAAACTGGATGAGTCTCAAAATAATGAAACTGAATGAAAGAAGTCAGACACTAAAGAATACATACAAGGTGGGGCAAAAGTAGTTTTAAGTTGTGAGGCTGCTAAACAGAAATTATTCTTATATTATTATTAAAAATTTTTTTTTTCTTTTATTGATTTTATAGAGAGAGGAAGTGAGAGGGAAAGAGAGTTAGAAACATCGATGAGCAAGAACGTCAATTGGCCGCCTCCTGCATGTCCCCACTGGAGATTGGGCCCACAACCTGGGCATGTACCCTGACCAGGAATCGAACAGGCGACCTCTTGGTGCATGGGTCGACGCTCAACCACTGAGCCACACTGGCCGGACTTATATTATGTATTATTGTATTACTTTCCATATAAACAACTGTAAACTTACTTTTGCACAACCCTGTATAATATGAAACCCAAAACAGGCAAAGCTAACCTATAATGAGATAAATCACATCAGTGGTTGTCTACAGTGGGGAGTGGGGTAGAGAGTAACTGCAAAAAGGTACTGAGGACATTTTTTCTCAGCTCCCTATTGGTTGCCTTCATAGCTCTCACCACACTATTACTTATATTACCTTTTTATTATTTATCTACTCTACGAGACAGATCATTAACTCCAGAAAGACAAGGACACTATCTTTTACACTGTTAGATCATCGTTTAGCAGCTCCTGTTACTCTGACGTTCAATAACCTGTGAAATGAACAAACCTACCATTTACCTCACCTGAACATATGTGAAAGGAAATTAAACATAAATCCATATAGACATATATTATTAAGAACAGTCTGAAAGAATCAAAGTGTCAGAAGGCCCACTGCTTTACTAGGGATGATTCTAAGGGGCACCTAATTGTGTTTTAACTTTATATGTGTTCAAATTAACTTGATCATCTGGGTTTTCAGAAAATAGCCAAATACAAGTTGTCCTCTGTATCTCCCGGTTCCACATCCATGGATTAAACTAAACTTGGATAAAAAATATTCTTTAAAAAAATCACTCAAGCCCTGGCTGGTTTGACTCAGCGGTTAGAGCGTGGCCCACGGACCAGTGAGTCTTGGGTTCAATTCCAGTCAAAGACACTTACCTCTGTTGTGATTCATCTCCCACCCTGGTTGGGATTGTGCAGGAGGCAGCCACTCAATGTGTCCCTTTCACGTTGATGTTTCTCTTTCTCTCTCTCTCTTTCTCTCTCTCTCTCTCTCGCTCTCTCTCTCGCTCTTGCTCTCGCTTTCTCTCCCCCCTTCCTTCCCTCCTTCCCTCTTTATCTGAATAAAAATGGAAACATGTCCTCTGGTGAGGATAAAAAAAAAAAATCATTCGAAAAATGTTACACTGTTACTGATGTGTACTACATAGTCAGGCCTACCATGGTTGCATCTATACTGAACATGTAGACTTTTTCTCGTCTGTAGTCCCTAAACAATACAGTATAACAACTATTTACATAGCATTTACATGTATTAGGTATTATAAGTAATCTAGAGATGACTTAAAGTATATGGGAGGATATGGGTAGGCTATATGCAAATACTGTACTACTTTATATAAGGAACTTGAGCATCCAAAGATTTTGGAATCCGAAGGGGGTCATGGAATCAATCCCCTGCAGAAACCAAGGGAGGACTGTAGTAGGAAGGAGTAACATGAAGGAAGGTGCTGACAACTCTGAGATTTGCAGCAGATAGCCAGATATTTAGAAGCAAAAGAGAAAACATATATAAACACCCAAGACCTGGACTGTTGGGTCATTTAGTATGAGGGAAAGAGTACCACATTCTCCTCTACATCTAGAAGATATTAGCTTCCTGAATTAAGAAGACAGTTTTAAATATATCACTTAACTATTTTAACCAAAGGTTGTTAACATCATAAAGGTGTTAGAAGTTGGAGCAAATCTATTTATTCACTCAAACTAACATTTTAACTCTAAAATCAGTGAGTTTTGTCTGTGTAAAATATCTTCACAACCTGCAAATCTCAGTCACTTACAACATAATTCAAAAAATGTTCATTGAGCAAAACTTATTGTATTGTAGGCCCTGTACCAGATACCAAGGGCGATAGTAGTGAGCATGTTTTCAAGGGGCTTATTTTTCTCAGGGAGGAAGACAGGCAAACAACCAAATACATAAACAACAAACAATAAACACACAAACGATCACTGCCATGTGGGAAGTTTTACTAGCCAGAGTGCTCATCCTTTTAAGATGAGATCTGAATGATAAGAAGAAGTCCCTGTGGCACAAGAGTGACACATTTTCAAGAACTCCAAAATTCTGCTCTCTAAAGGTATTATTTTTCTACTATTCCAGTTGCACGGTAAGTGCTAAATAACATAATCTGAGGGAAAATGTAAGTCTGTGATGGCCAAAGAAAGGATAATTATCAACTTAGTATTACTGCTTTGCCATGTTCAGAGTAGTCCCTAAAGTAAACAACACACCAAATAAAATATGTGGCCCATCAAAAAACAAACATTAACCAGGGAACAGAGACATATGCCTCTGCTCCACCAGAAACATTCACACGTTTCCATTTAACTCTTAAATTAGCTAAACTTTTTGAAAAACTATACCTAGATCAAAGATTTCCTGCAGCTTTCAAGTCTAAATCTCAGGTACAAAAAAACTCAAGAGTTAGTTGCAAACAAGAAAGGTCTGTTG
This sequence comes from Molossus molossus, assembly GCF_014108415.1. Taxonomy (NCBI): domain Eukaryota; kingdom Metazoa; phylum Chordata; class Mammalia; order Chiroptera; family Molossidae; genus Molossus; species Molossus molossus. The sequence goes on along the minus strand of NW_023425366.1, from coordinate 111,133,700 downwards.
CAATTTCCAACTACACACACACACACACACACACACACACAATTTTTTCCTCCAAATCAGGACAAAAGGAAAGCAAGCAGGAGAAAGTCATGGAAATTCAGTGCACAGAAAGGCAAACAGGATACAGATTAAATGCCCCAAAATACACAATTATTAGTTGTGTTTCAACTCCAAATCAACCTTTTTTATGCTATCTGGTTTGAATTCAGCTAAACAACAGACACTGAAGAGGGTTCTCCCTTATTTCAGGTCTGGAGCTATTAACAAAAATTAAATTTAAAAACTTACACTCTTCATTATGCCTGTCCTCATTAACACAAAGATCCTAAAAATAAAATAGAAAAGGGGGGCCAGAAATGTTCGAGTCAGTTGAACAGCAAAAAAACTGTATCATGACACCATTCAATCAAATAGGACTTAAAAAAAAAAAAAACAATCTGAGTCTATTAAAAGACTGTCACATTTGCCAGTGGCACAGAAAGGAGCTGGTCAGGCAAGCTGTGGTTCTCTCTCCTAGCTGAAGCAGGCAGGGATCTTGTTCTGTCTACTCTAATAACTGGATTTATACTCTCCCATCTTCCTGAAATTTGAAAGGACTTTCATATCTAATATGTTATTATTTCTACAGACAGACAAGCTAATGTCAGTAAGCTCCCCAACTCTTTTGCTAATTTGAACCCAGATGCCACCTTGAAATTATTCTATCTTGTAAAATATTTTGTAAATTTTCTTGATGAAGGAAGATGATAAAGAGCAAGGTTAAGAGCTTATCCACTTAATAGGCAGATGTGATTTGGAACAAGTTTTGTAACATGACCAAAGCTCAAGTCCTTTATCTGTAAATTGAAAGGAAAAGAGCATATCCAGACTTTACTGGGAAATGAAATTTAAATCCAAATGATTCACGCTAGGCTCTCAGATTCTGCACTGAAAGAATAAATGCACTCTTGTAAGCTGTAGTTCTCAAGCAGGCAATCTTTTTCCCCGGGGGACACCTGGCAATGTCTGGAGACATTTTTTGACTGTCACATCTGCACAAACCAGGGATGCTAAACATCCTACAATGAACAGGACAGCCCTGCAGTTAACATATTCAATAACAATGTTCTAAGTTGAAATCTTCCTCTTGGCCAATAGGCAACTCGGTGGCAACACAGACATAAATTGGAGTCCCAGGAGATATCCTGTGGATTTGGGAGGCCAAAAAAACTCCTGAAATTTAAAGTAAAATTTACTTTTGTGTACTTTTTCAAAGATAGGCACATTAACCTTCATTTTTCCTGTTCATTATGCATCAGCCTTTTACAGGCCTTTCGTAGTTCCAGGAAAACACCAGGCTTGTCCTGCTTCAGGCTTTTGCACTTCTTGTTTCCCCTACCTTGGACACTCTTCCCCAGATCCTCCCAGTGCTGGCCCCTTCTCCTTGTGTAAGCTTCCGATGTGGCTTCCTTAGGAAAGCCTTTCTGCCCCACCCTCATTGCTTCCATTCTCCGTACAGCACGTACAGAAACCCTTTAATATTAAGTTTACTTGTTTACTGGCTGTCCCACCCACTGCAGCGGAGAGTAGAAACTTTTATCTTCATCGCTCACCTGGATGAGCGCTTCCCATAGTAGGTGCAGGTAAATAATCGTTAGATCAATGGTTCATAAACTCTCAAAGGGGTCTGGGACTCTAATGGCTGTGAATGACTACATTCGAAGCATAAGGGCAACAAAATAAGTGGTAAGTGAGGATCCTACAACTTGGGCAGAAGTGACAGGTGCACCACAATAAGCCCCAACGGAGCAGCTCAGAACCTGGCCCACCTCCGCTGGTACTAAATGGGATGAAGGGGTGCCGAGCAACACCCGGAAACCTCGCCATATGGCTGGGTGGCCCACCAGGGAGAGGGGAAAGCAGCTGGCAAAGCCGCAGGCTGGAGGAGGGAAGGTTAAGACCCTCGTTCCCAGCAAAGTCAGGTCCGACTTCAGCCCCCGGAAGTCGCCATAAGCCCTGAGCTGGCCACGCGCCGCCAGCCGGGCCGAGAAGGCGCCGGTGACCCGGGGGTGCGGGCCCCTCACCTGCAGGTAAACTTGAGGGCGAGGAGCAGCGCGCAGCCGAGCGCCAAGGCCCCACAAAGCAGCTCGGGTCGCCGGCGCGCCATGAGGAAGGCGCCGCGCAGTCCGCGACGGAGCCGATCCGCCGAGGACGCTCCAGCCGGGGCCGGGCTGAGGGAGCCGGAGCCCGCTGGGCCGCCGCCACCTTCCTCCTCGGCGTCGTCGCTGCTGCTGCTGCTGCTGCCGCCGCTGCCGCCGCGGCCTCCGCATTCCGACATTACATGCTCCCCGTCGCCAGCTTTATACCGCCGCGCCGCCGCCGAGGGCCCAAGGGCCCGGCCCGGCCCGTCGCTCCCCAATCCCGCAACTCGTAGTGCCCGCTAACCGTGACCCTCCACGTCAGCCCTGCAGCCGCCGCGGATCCCGCCCCCGAGCAGGGAGTTCCGCCCTCCGCCCACGGAGTCTGCGCGGGTGCTGACAGCTACCAGAAGCCCCGCCCTCCCCCGGAAGGACACGCCCCCTCGTCCTTGGAGCCGGCGCGGACTGCAGTCCGCTCACACGTTCTGCAGTCCCGCCTTTAACCCACGGGCCCCACCCTCCGTCTACGGAGCCTGCGCAGGCTCTAGAACCAAGCGCCTGGCCACGCCCACTCCGCGGTCCTCCCAGCACCGACTAACGTAGACTCCGTACTGGGGAAGGCCCGCCTGCCCCACAGGATTTTAAGATCCATGATGATGGCAGAACACGTGCCCACTAGTCTCATTGCAGTCCCCAAAGGACGTAGGTGCCGTTTATGATCCCCGCTTAATGGTAGGAAAACACGTGCAGAGGCGAGAAGTGTCCAAGAACCCAGGAGTGAGGCGAGAACGATCGGTCCCTTGGCCTCGGTTTGCACGCCTGTAAAATGAGGTAATAGCAGTAACTCTCTCACGGGTTGTTTTGAAAATTAAATGAGGTAACTCATGGAAAGTGCCTGTCAACCTACCGGTCATTTTGCTACTTGTTTTCTATATCTCACATCTTTTTTGTTCCTTACTTTTATCTTTTGTATTAAGTGGATATTTTCTAGTATACCATTAATTCCTTTAATGATTTTAAACTTTTTTGGTATAAGGGAAGTTTGCTGTAGGGATCACAATATACATTTTTTCAGAATTTCCGAATTTCTGCTTCAGACTTACACTAAATTCCAGTAAGATATAGAAACTGTTCCAATATAGCTCTGTTCTCTTTTTTGTGTGTGCTATTACTTTTTTTTTATTTTATTTTATTTTTTTCCTCACCCGAGGATATTTTTCCATTTTTTGTACAGATAGAGTGGGAGGGAGAGAGAGGAAGGGGGAGAAAGAGAGAAACATCGACGTGAAGGGACACATCGAGTGGCTGCCACCCACACGACCAACCAGGGCCGGGGACAAACTGCAACCGAAGTACGTGCCCTTAGCGGGAACCGAACCCGGGTCTTTCCGGACCGCAGGCCGACGCTCTAACCGCTGAGCCAAACTGGCCAGGGCTACTTTTTTAATGTTATATTACAAACCTAATAACACAGTGTTATATTGTTTTATATAATCTTGTTTAAAGATACATATATGTAGTTTTTTTATTTATATTAATCTTATTTACCATTTCTGGTTCTCTTGATTTCTTTATGTAGATTTGAATTACATTATTAATGAAAATAAATATGGTCAGAAGTCACCAATTCCCATTCACAGTAGGTTGCTATTACAATGTACCCTACACTGCCATAAGACACCTGTTCTTTGCACAGCCTTTATAAGGTTCAAAGTACTTTTGCTGCCTGTGGGTTATCTCATGAGACCCACAATACCTTGTGGCAATGTAGGGTGGCATCTTACAGGCCAGAAAACCACTCTGGAGTAATAAAGGTATGGTTCCTTTCCTCATCTCTTTCTAGATATCTGGCTGCTGCTCTGGCAGTTGTTCTGAAACAAAGATAAAAAAATATATTTCAAATTACAATAGGGTACCAAGGGTCAGGCTATACTACTGCTCTTCAAGGCTAGGTTAGCCCTAACTTGTCCACATCAACCGGAATATGAGCTTTTGTAGCCACTTTTTTTTTTCTTTTCTTTTTGTTAATCTTCACCCAGGGATATTTTTCCATTAATTTTTTCAGATAGAGTAGAACAGAGAGGGAGGCAGGGGAGAGACAGAGAGAGAGAGAAACATCGATGTGAGAGACACATTGATTGGTTGCCTCTGGCACGACTCCAACCAGGGCTGGGTTTGAACCTCCAACCCAGGCACGTGGAACTTCCAACCTTGACTGGGAATTGAACCTGCAACTCTTCAGTCTGCAGGCCAACGCTCTTAGGGCTGAGCCAAACCAGCCAGAGCCCTAGCCACTTTTTATACCCTGATCAAGTGGGTAGAGTTAGAGTAGTAGGAATGGAGAAGATTTGAGTTTTTACATATATATAAAAGAAAACCTTTGTCCTGGCCAGTGTGCCTCAGTGGTTAGAGTGTTGGCCCGTGCACCAAAGGGTCTCAGGTTCAATTACCAGTCGAGGGCACATACCTGGGTTGCAGGTTAGATCCCTGGCTCCAGTCAGGACATGTGCAGGAAGCAACCAATCGATGTGTCTCTCTAACATTGATGTTTCGCTCTCACTCTCTCTCCACCCTCCACTCACTTTAAAAATCAATGGGAAAAATACCCTCGGGTGAGGATTAACAAAAAAATTTAAACAAACAAACAAAAAACTGACAACTGTTAGCATAGAGCCCTCAACACTTAGTTCCAGGGTTCCAGGGACCTGCATCAATTGGGGAACTGAAGAACACATTCCCCTGGCAGTTAGTACAGATTTCAAACACTGTTTATATATAAATATCCTATATGTTAATCCTTTCTTAGAACCAGAGAGAAACAATGCTCTCCCCCCATTTTTTTAAACTTCCAAGCATTTACTTAATAAATGGGTGTGTCTAACAAGGTACAAGTTGACAGGTAATGCAGAGGGAAGCCCCCACTCCCTCAGTCTGGGTATTCTAGCTGATGGTATTCTCTAGTGTTTCTTGGAGATTTTGTATCAAGACCCTAGAATAGCTGTCCAGAAATTGACATTTATTCCTTGCAGCAAATACAAGAGGGCCATTGAAGAGTGTTTGAAACCTGCACCCCAGGGGAAGTGTTCTCCTTTGTTTCCCAATTGATGCACTCTATTGAACTAAGTAGAAACAAACGTTGAGGACTCTGCAAATAATCATCAAAGAGCAAACAGCTAGAGTGATGGAGAGAGGTAGGCACCCCCAGCACCAGCCTGCCTGCCCAGGGTGCCTGGTCACAGAGTGGGAGTACTGGGCAGAGGAAGAATTCCCTGAGAGCAAGGACCCACTTGCAACCTCCCACACACCTCTCTAGGGCGGCTTATTACAGCCAAAACTTGCACATGAATATTCATATTCACAAAAGCCAAAAACAGGGAAACAAATGTCTATCAGCAGAGGAATGAATAAACAAAATGTGGTATATTAGTAAAATGGAGCATTATTTGGCAATTAAGAGGAATGAAGTACTCATACCTGCTACATGAATGAACCTTGAAAACAAAGGCCACATTGTATATATGATTTCACTTATATGAAATGTCCAGAACAGGCAGATCCATACAGACAGAAAGCAGATCAGTGGTTGCCTATGGCTTGAGAAGCAGGGCTAGTGGGTAGATTGGAGTGTGGATTTTTTTTAAGGAATGAAAATATTCTAAAAATTCATTGAGTAATTGTAGCACATTTGGAATATACTGAAAAACACTGGATTGTAATTTAAAATGGTAAAGTTTTTATGTTAGTTGTATTTCAATTTCGTAAATGTTGAAAAAAAAATCCATACTGCGGAGATAGCTAAACATGTCCAGGGAGACATGCCAATGATTACTATTTCCCCTGCTATTACTCTTGGACTTTTGCTCTCATACTCCACCCCACCCCCAACCCCGCCCCAACCTTCATACCACTCTCTCCTCCAAAGTTACCCATTTGCTTCTAGGATGGGTGTGACTTCACCTAGAATAATTAACATTGACTTCCTAATGCTGAGACCAAGGCTGTGGCAGGTAGGGTTTAGCTGCAAACCAGAGTGTTACTGGCTCATTTAGGAAGAAATGGAATTTACTGAAAGGATGGCTGAGAGCACAGAGAATCAATTACAAGAGGTTGAAAGCCAAGGTACAGGAAATGCAAGGGCGTGTGATAAACACAAAATTCTCATCTTGACCAATCACAGGATCTTCAACTCTAAGTTTTGAGCCTGAATTCCCAAGGTTAAGACGACTAACTTTTAATTTATTATTTATTTATTTATTTATTTTAAATATGAGCACTCACCAGATATTCACTCTTAATGAATAATTGTTACTTAAAAATATTTTTGTTGATATTAGAGAGGAAGAGAGAAGGGATAGAAACATCGATGAGACAGAACATCAATTGGACGCCTCCTATATGCCCCCCACTGGGGATCGGGCCCACAACCTGGGCATGTGCCCTGACTGGGAATCAAACCAGCAACCTCTTGGTGCATGGGTCGATGCTCAACCACTGAGCCACGTTGGGCAGACACCAACTTTTTAATCTATAAACTGAAACAGCACCAGGGACAACTTTATATATATGATAAAGTTACTTTTATTTTTAATTTTTTCATTAATCCTTATATTTTTTTCCATTGTTTTTTTTGGGAGAAAGTAGGCGGAAGGGAGGGAGAGAGAAACATCGATGTGAGAGAGACACATCAATTAGTTGCCTCCTGCACGTGCCCCAAGCGGGGCTGGGGATCAAACCTGCTACCTAGGTACGTGCCCTTGACCGGAAATCACACCCGCAACCCTTCGGTGTGTGGGCCAGTGCTCTATCCACTGAGCCACACTGGCCAGGGCTAGAGACAACTTTTTAACATTTACTATTCTCCCTAGAAAAAGACAAAAATATATTGGGAGAAAAAAATAATGTAATAAAGGCCATCAGACTAGGAAGTCCTAAGAGAACAGTTAACATTACCAATCTATTCTACAGAAAATGTCACTCCTAACAGATTATTTGGCAAATGAGATACATTCCTAATGCACCTACCAAATAAAAACTGGACCCACTGCCTTCCCACACACGAGAGGAAACCAGTCTTTCCTACAATCTTCCAGGAATCAAGGGAACTTGCTTGTCACTCCGTAGCCCCCGATTCTGCTAAATGCTCTACTTCTCTCATCTCACTACTTGCAGCTATGCTGCGCCCTCCCGCCCTGACTGGACTCACAAGCAGAACAAAGACTCTTTTCTGTTTTCCCCAAAGCCCACTCATTCAAGATCATGGTGAAGAACTGACTTTGCCGGAGTTTGAAGGTTTGGTACATCAGAGCCTAGCAGATCCCTGTCTTCCAAGTTTGTCGGCCGTTCTCCCTAACCGCCCCCCACCACCCAACTAGGACTCTGCGCTGGCAATGTCCTCATGAGTAGCTGCCCCCCAAGCCCCAACGATGACTCTTCTCCCTAACTTGCTGGGTTCCAGCCTCAGAAGCAGGTATCTGAGAGAGGACAGGTTGGCCCTTTCTGTTTTTCCATCAGCCCATACCTTCAGTGGTCTTTCAAAAGCCAAACACATCTATCAAGGGTATTGTGCTAGACACTTGTCTCTGTGGAACTCCAGTCTGCAGCTGTGACAATCACTCATCTGAACGAAACACAGAATAGTGCCTAGAAGAGTTACCATGTCAGTCAACAAAAGAAGACTCCTATCAACCAAAATCTAGAGAGCAGGACAGAGTGAAAGTTGCTTCCTTGTCCCTTTATTTTGCATTGTTACTAATTGCTTAAATAAAAGTGTCATTAAAAAGAAAAAGCAAGCCTTGTGATTTTAGTACCCAGTTTTAACAATTATTTGTGGGGAAAGAATCACACCAAAAACTGAATGACATCTACATATAAAATCTTTATTACGGGCAATATTGGTCCATACACTACACAATACCAACAGTACAAGTTTAATCTTTCAAAATCATCATTTAAACAGCAAAAGACCAAGAAATAAAATTTGAGTCAGCTGATTATTTTTCAAAATATTCTCAATGCACATTATCCTCAGTTCCCTTATATAGTGAAACATTCAAATACAGAAAAATACCCCATTTAACGTATACTAGTGTTAAATGGTTATTTGGCTTAAAATCTGAGTTAAGAAAATCCTTTTTAGCAACCTACATACAGATAAGTAGCAAACTTTATTATATTAAACAAATTCATTCTGCTTAAAATGTGTAAAGAATTTCATCCGTCATGTGTTCTGATCCTAATACAAGTATTGAATCTCTCAACATCATGGTTCTTATCTGAAGGACCATCTCAAGGAGTTGTCCTAGACATAACCTTATCCTCTTCCCCAACACACTTCATCCAAAAGTCTGTTCAACAGAGGGCAACCAGGTAGCAGTCACTTCGCCATTTGATGCCAATGGTGCTGTGAGAGCATGGCCAGACCTGTTAAACAGCCCTTTTCCTACCTACTGTGGGTTGCTGCTCAGGAGGGAGGATAGATGCCAATACAAGCAGAAAATCTGCAGCTCCTCTGCTACGTTCCTTAGAACACTTTCAATTTTTCTGGTCAATGCTCTGATTAGGTAACATACATAAAAGCCAGCATATTAGTTTAAATCTTTAAACAAAAAACTATATTTTCCAAAGTCATTATCATTTGGGGCAATTAAGTGATCTTTTCTTGCTTTGTTGAGCTTCATCTTTAGGGCGTCTCTTCTTTCTTCCCATTCGTGAAGTTCAGCATTTCCATGTGCAAATTTACAGCTGCTCCCTTCTGTGCAGGTACCATTCATGTATCTGTCAGGACAAGTTAGCTTTATAAGTGCCCACAAGTTGTTTATCAAAACCTTAAAAGGTACACTTCACTAGCTTTATGATTTGCATAAAACTTTTAGTTCAAAATCTTAAGCCTAGAAAAATGGATATTTTATAGCCTTGCCATCCACAATAGAGAAATTAGTACTTTAACCTATTTAAATGTATTTAATGAAAAACACTGTTTTATTGTTACAATTCAAACATTTTCTTAAACAAATGTATCTTTAGATAAATTGATTAAAATAAACTTAACCTGATTTTGTAATCTGGTAAAAAACAAATAAAGTGAACTTATTAAAAAAAAAAAAATAGGAGTGCTCGCTTCGGCAGCATATATACTAAAATTGGAACGATAGAGAAGATTAGCATGGCCCCTGCGCAAGGATGACATGCAAATTCGTGAAGCGTTCCATATTTTTACTGACAATCCCCAGAAGAGGGAGTGGTGGGGGAGAGATAAACCACAGAACTTATATGCATGTATGCATGAACAATGGACATGGACAACAAAGCTGGGGACAGGGCAAGGAGGGAGGGGGAGGGGGGAATCAGAGGGGGAAAAGGAGAAACATCTGTAACAAAAATTAATAAATAAATAAATAAATAAAAATAGGAGGAAAAATACTGTTTAATGGGTTTGGGGAGGGACTACAATCAGAAGTGACATTAAGCAGAAGCTGCCTTATAGGTATCAACATGGATCTAAATTTGAAAATTAAATATCAACAGCGCTTTAACAAAATGAGAAGCAACTCAAAATTATCTTGTTTGCCACTGAAAATGTTTCCAAGTAAACACCGGAGAGATACATTCTCCCTTGACCCAAGTTAATTTTCCGACGAGTTTCTGAAATATTCAAAGGCAGTTTCAAAACTCAAGAACATCTATGACAAGAAAGGCTGTGGTGAAGGGTTAGACAAGCATGGCTGAGAACTCAAAAACTTTCTGGGCAGCCTGGCCAGTTTTGCTCAACGGTTAGAGCATTGGTCCGCAAGCCAGAGTCCCAGGTTTGATTCTGGACAAGGGCATGTACCTCGGTTAAAGTTTATCCCCGGCCCTGGCTGGGGTCCTGCGGGTGGCAACCAGTCGATGTGTCTCTCTCACATTGATGTTTTTCTCTCTCACTCTCTCTCTCTTCCTCTCTTCCTTTCTCCTGCTCTATCTGAAGATAAATGGAAAAATATCGTCGGGTGAGGATTTAAAAAAAAAAAATTGGGCAAACTCAAAGGAACATACTTATCTATTCAGTTATCTTAAGACATATCAAACTGGTACTGGAAGACTAGTCAATCTTCCTGTAACCACAGAAGAGTGAAGAAATGTTCAAAGAACAACTAAAGCTGTGAGCTCAAATCTAAGCCTCCAATATTAGAAGACTTATCATCCGGATATTCTCTGTCCACTGATATAATGACTGTCAAAGTCATGTGAGACCGGTACTTTTCATGTGGAAAGTTTAAGAAACCTCCATACCTATCACATATACTAAAATATCCTGTTGGAAAGCGGTGCTGCCAGCAGTACTGGTCGTCTTCAGTGTGGAAAACCTTCTCTTTGTGCTTCTCAGAGGAGATGTGGCCTTGCCACTGCTTCTCACTGTTACAGTTCTTCCCACACATCCAGCAGTGAAAGTCCACCTACAAAGCACAAAAGACATGCGTCCCATCAGCAGGTGTTGTCTGTGTGTCCCTCAAACACGGTCAGGGCACCAGGACTACTACAAACCACCCAACCAAGGACCCAGACTCTATTCTTGGGGAGCCCATCTAGTGGGAGAACCAGTCAAGAACATAAAACTCAAATGAACAGGACCAAGGAAAGGATGCCAAGACTGGGAAGTGTGCCATACACAGGAAGCAGAGCTTGGGGGCAACAGATTCAGCCAGATGTCCAGGAAGTCGCCAGCAAGGAGATGATAGGAGCTACTGTGCAAACAAGGATATCTATCAGGAGGAAAGGGGCCAGGTTCAAACAAAGATTCCGGGAAGGAGTAACACCACAGGGAAAAGCAGAAAGAATGTGAAAGCCCAGGGCTCGCCAGCTGCAGAGGGATGAGCAGCAACTCCTTTCAGTGTACATGAACGGAGTCCCTACTATGGGCCAGGATTTGTGCCATGCTGAGAAGACACTGCGCTGGGGCACAAACCGACAGAGAAGGCACTCTGATATGTTGGGGGGTAAGTGCTACCACAGATGCAAGCTTTAAGTGTCTGAGTAGTATTTCCCAAATAGCATGTGTAAGGATCATTGCAACACTGGATAAGAATAGACTCTGGAGCCTGGCCGGTGTGGTTCAGTGTGTCGTTCCATGGACCGAGAGGTCCCGATTCAATTCTGGTCAGGTCACATGCCTAGGTTGCAGGCTTGATCCCCAGTAGAGGGTGTGCAGGAGGCAGCCAATCGATGTCTCTCTCTCATACCAGTGTTTCTTTCTATCTCTCTCTCCCTCCCTCTCTCTAAAAAATCAATAAAAACGTTTTGTTTTGTTTTTAAAAAGAATAGACTCTGGAGACTTCCCATGAGATTCTGACTCAATATGCCTGGGATACAGATGAGAATATATCTTATTAAACACCCAGGTAGATCTCCTGACCCAGGAAGTGAGTGTGGCCCTGCTTTGGGACCCCAAGGAGGACTTGAGAAAAGGTGGCAAGGGAATCAGAGCTGAGCCTTGGCAGAGGGCAGATTCACAAGGTATAATGCAAACAGAGGCACGGGGCAAGGTCAGGCCATGGATGTGACCTGGATCAGACTGAATCAATATGGAGAGGAGCCAAAAAGAAAAAAGTAGCAGAATAACTCATATGCCTACGTCAACTTAAAAAATATGCAGGCAGACCTATAGATTAGGAATAAATAAGTCAAAGATATGTACACATGGCCTGGAAAAACACACACCGGATCTGGGCCCTCTGGGAAGGGGGACAAATGGGGTCCCAACTTTATCTGTAACATTTTATTTATTTTACAGAAGCAAATACAACAAACTGTTAACATCACTTCACTTGGGACGGTGGGCTCAAAATATTCATTATATTATCCTCTTTAGTTTTCTCAAAAATTTAAAAGAAAACCACAGCAGTAAAAGACCACAGGTGATTAATGTCCCTGGAGAACCCTGAAGGCAGAGGTCAGACTGCAGATGAGTAAGGGGGGAATGACAAAATGGGGGGAGAGGGGAGCTACATGTCCTGAGCACCTTCTGTGGCCAAGCACTGGAATGAGTGTACAGACTCACTACACTTCACTTCATCATGGCAACCCCACTCATAGATAGTTAGTAATCTGCCCAAGCTAGAACCAGGACTTAAACTTGAAATTCTCTGGCTCCAAAGTCAGAAAAAGGTTCAAGGAAAGCATTTTAGAATGAAGAAACTTAGCTAAGACAGCAGCAGGCCACTGGAGAGAGATGAAGATGCCAGAAAGGGCAGGGACTGAGTGATGGATGCAGGTTTTGGAGAAGGTGGGGGGAAAAGGTTCCTTCTATGGCTTGGAAGCAAAGGAGAGGTCAAATAACCAACATTACTTACAGTAACTTCAGCATAATCTGTTGGCATGTGAATTTGTTTTCCATTTTCCTTGTTGGATTGACTGGCTACATCATCACTTTTTTCATTTTTTTGACTCTTTAGCCAGAGTTCATAAAACTGCTCCATATCTTGTACTAAAGAAAAATGAATCACTTTCAGCAGCAAAGATTTAAATACACTATTTAAATAAATGCAAGATCATGCACACTTTTTGTATCAGTCAGCATACATTTTCAAAAGAAAAGCGAGAGGCTGAATGGAGACTGATCATATTAGACAGGAAGAGACGGTCCACGTCCAAGCAGCAAGTGAACTATCATGGGCAAGAACCAAATTCGGGACTGTTAGACCGCAAACATTAGTTTTCAAGATTAATGAACTCCTCCCTGCATTTGCAAGACACTTTGGGGGAGGGGATGTTTAAAATTCAGAAACCAATACAAGGGTACCGATAAAAAAACAAAACAAAACAAAAAGCCTCCACACAGCTTCGTGGTGCCCACATTAAACACTTGTTATCATTGCCATAACCGCACAAGCTACTTACTCAGCTTGGGGGAGCCTGGAGCTCCTCACTGCTTACTAAGAAAGAGAACATACTACTATTGGGACCAAGATTCTGACCCTGATGGGAGTCCATCAGTCAAGCCACAGTCCCAAAGGACCAACATGCTGGGGTACGATTTACAACACAGGTCCTGGACAGTAGCTCAAGCTGCTTCCTGTGTAAGAACAGGTGCACTCTGCATTACTGTCAAGTACTAAGGCCAGGTTTCTCAACCTCAGCACTGCTGACATTCTGAGACGGATTATTCTTTGCTGCTGGGGGCTGTCCTGTGTGCACTGTAGGTTGTTTAACAACATTCCTGGACTCTACCCACTAGATGACAATAGCACATTCCCAAAAGTGATGACAGTAAAAATGTCTCCAGATATTGCCAATGTTTCCAGGGGGAGAGGAGTGTGTGGGGCCAAATTTATCCCCAGTTGCTGTCGCATCCCTACTCCAAGCAAGACAGCGAGGAAAAGTTCCATCCACACAAGTCACTGAATTTTGACACAGTTGAAACACGGCAGGTGACATGCTTAAATCCGACTAGTTCGTCATCCAGAGATTGCAGGTCTTAAGCGTCCATAATGTTCCATTAGTTAAGATTAAAGAACAGTGATCTTTGTAATAAAACATTTTCTGGTCAAAAGTGAAAAGTTGTGCCCTGGCCGGTTTGGTTCAGTGGTTAGAGTGTTGGCCCGCAGACCAGAGAGTCCTGGGTTCGGTTTCCACTAAAGGCACGTACCTCGGTTGCAGTTTGTCCCTAGCCCTGGTTGGGGTCGTGTGGGTGGCAACCAGTCGATGTGTCTCTCTCACATTGACGTTTCTCTCTCTTCCTTTCTCCTTCCCGCTCTATCTGAGGATAAATGCAAAAATGTCCTTGGGTGAGGATTAAAAAAAAAAAAATGAAAAGTTGTTTGAGGTTCTTTGCAAAGACTCCCACAATAAACTACAAGTTTGACCAAGATACACTTTCTTTCCTTGGGCCTTTGAATCTGGGCCTGTTCTAGCAGTAAGGCCTTCCTTGAAGAAACCTCTGATTCTAATCTGATTAATTCAAGGGGGACTATTCACAACAGGAGCAGGTGATCTGGTTTAAGCAGTCATGGAAGGACTGAACTTCCATAGACCATCACTCAGGAACACATCCACGCCATTAAAAGACGCAAATACATTATCTGTATCCAAATCTGACCTAAACACAGATCAAATGTCAGATTCTGCTCCACTGAGAAAACGGTACAATTGTTTCAGATGCAAATTGCTTTGTGTTCACAGCAAGCTGGCATATTTTCAGAGAGGAAAGAAACTTTCAGGCATACTAGATTTCAGGGATGTCAAGGCCACAGTTAAAACATCAACTTACTCCCGTTCTCCTTCATGTAAGTCCACACTTCTCGTTCCTCAGGACTATGAGCAAAAGAACAGTTTCCAACATATTGACATTTTTTCCCAGAAGCAATATGATTACACAGCTGTATAAAAAAATATGAATATAAGACAGTATACTTAGTAAAACTGCCTAATTTTTACATGTAAGCAAAATAAGCATTATTATCCATGCTAATGCTGTGTAACACAATTTAAAATTAAGATTGATTTGATTCTATTCAAACTGACTATAAGCCCAAAATACATGAGATGATATTAATATTAAGCTTTCCATTTAAAACATTTTCAAAAGAAAGTATGGAACTGGAATACGAAACATTTTCTTACAAGAAAATGTCTACAAACTCATTCAGAGTATCTGCTTTTAACACAGCAGAACTCTTTTATCTCCGGATGCAGGTCTCTAGCCCCTCAGCCTGACAGCTCCTACTCTCCCTACCTACCACCAAGGATGCCTCCTTGTCAGCACTCGGGAAGTAGTCAAGAAACTGCAGACCAGTCCAAAGGTACTAAACAGTGTCAAAAATCTTAGACATTTAGCTTCCTAAAAACCAGCACTGGCAGCGAACCTTGGCCATCATTCACTAGATATGTATTTTCTGAAGACGATTATTATGCTAACAAGCTATCCAGTTACATAGCATTCAAATAATACCTTTTCTGGTTATCTGCATTTTTATTTTACAAAGTATGTACAATGGTATTGGTGGGGGAAAAAAGTGATAGCGATCAGCAGAAAGCAGTCTTCCTAGGAACCTTGATTATGAAGAACTAAGAAAATCTCCATCAGCCCTGGCCGGGTAGCCCATTGGTTAGAGCATCATCCCAATATGCCAAGGTTGCAGGTTCAATCCCCAGTCAGGGCACATACAAGAATCAACCAATGAATGAATAAATAAGTGGAACAACAATCAGTTTCTTTCTCTTTCTCCCTTTCTTTCTTTCTCTCTCTCTTTCTGTTTCTCTCCCCCACAAATCCTCACTATCTAAAATCAATCAATAAAAATTTTTAAAAAAACCTCCATCACCAAGAGCTCATTCTTAAATATCAAGAATACACTTGTTTTTATACAGCATAAATTCTAGTACAATTAAATGTTAGCTTATCTTAGTTTATTTGTATTTCAACAAGAGCTGGCTCATATATTAGCTTACATAATATTAGATGCTTAGCATTGGTTTTTGCTAAAAATCTAAAGCAGTGCCCTCAACACTGTACGTTTTCTCCCTGGGACCAAGGTCAGTGGCCCCTCCCCTTAGAATCTTCTGTATTATGTCAGTAGTCAAGAAAACATTCTGTGACTGACTTTATTGTATTATTTTCCCAATCAAACCCCAGTAAGTACTTAGGCATTACTAGGGAAACATTTACCAAGTCTTTAAAGCTCAATGATGAGTGGCAGGGAGAAGAGAAGACAAAGGAGAAGGCCGGCCACTTTGCTGGGCTTTTTACATAACACCATCTCATGTAATCTTCCCTATAATGTAATTATCACCATTTACAGATGAGTAAACTGAGGCTGAGTAACTTGACCAGAGCCCTGACAGACTCTGAAGCTCATTCTCTTTCCACCCTACCACACTGCCTACACACACACACACACACACACACACACACACACACAGTATTATTTCTTCTTTTATACTGAGCAATACCTAGTATGGTAGAAAAAGAAAAGGAAATAAGCTACTGTAACAGCAATATACCACATCCGAGATTTCAGAATAGCCAGTAGTCCTAGGCAGCTGCCTCATGAACTAGAATTATTCTCAGTCATCATTGTTTTAACAAAGTATTAAGGAATATACTCATAATCTCCACCATCTTTTAAAGCCCAAGATATCAATGGTTCCAATCAGCCTTCTTCCCCTTCTATATATCCCACTGATTAAGTCATCTAAATCTATGAGTCTGAAACCACTGTGGATACAACACAAACACGCCACCTCCTTCCAAGACTGACCCTGTAATCTGTATAAGCTTTACAAAGCTGGGTGATGAGAAATTAATGTCTCTTCCTCAACTCTTTCTGACAAGTCAGAGAGGGAGGCTTCCTTTACCCAGGGGACTCTGTAATACATCTGACCTGCTTCTCTGGGCAAAAGGTTCTCTCCATATTTCGCCCACTGGGGCAGAAAGTTTACAACCTGTCAATGTTCCAGTGTCCCTGTCCATTAACTCACTTGGTGAATCCCTCCAGACTCTCTCCAGACCCATTCCCTCATGAAGAGGACAGTCCACAGCCAGCTCACGGCATATGCTTGGACAATCATCTTCAAGACCATGTAAGGCATCACAGGGCACCGAGGTGAAACAAGCCACCTGGTGAATGAAGTGCTATCCTAACTTTAAGTTGGTATGGTATTTTCATTCTAAAGGTTTTTGAGGAACATGGTCCTCTAACATGGAACATTTTTGGGGGGTTTTTAGAAGGTCCTATCAAGTGTGGTATCTTTTAGTTAGCATCCATTGCTTCAGTGAAAGAAATAGGCATGATAAAAACAACTCATCTACAGCATTCATAATACAAAAGGGCTTGGGTTTGATAGCAAAGCTGAGGAATCAAATTTAAATGAAATTCTCTTCTATTCCCTCCCAAAAGTAATTCATCTGAAAAATAAGTTAAACCATGCCCATAAGTTTCTTTTTCTTGATTCTCTATTTACTTTTTTCCAAATAGCTCCTAAAATTCCAATCCATCTGAAAACTGTCCCAGAATCACACACATATTAAAGGGAAGGAAAAAAGAGAGGACCATTTAAATTTCATTATTATGATTAGCATTATTTAAAAGACGCCAGTTTCGATCTGAATTACTACTATTTTCTAATAATTTGAAATGCCTAATAAAAAAAAAGTGGCTTAAAAATTACGTATGTACATCAAACTGTAAAGGCATTTGTTTCTTTGTGGGGAGAGGACGGATGTTCATCCACTTCTTACGTTCAACAGACATCACTCTCATCGCACGACGATCTTTGGTCCACCTAAGAAAAATGGAGTTCAGAAAAAACAGACACACTGGCAAAAGGTATAATATAAAGGGACAGGTACAAAGCTTGTACCTAAAGGACCAGAGATTTTTCTCAACCCTTCTAAAAGAAATGTCTTATGATGCTGTCATTTTATTTCCTGTTGATATTTGTAAACAAACATTCCCTATGAATCCTAAAGAACTGATAAAATAGGAAAAAAAAACACTATTGAATTTTGTTGAATTCTTAGCTACTAAAGCCTAAAAAAATCTCTTTTCTCGTGCACTGTAATTATTCCTAAATTATCTACTTTCCTCTCCCCTCTTCAAAGTCTTAATCTTTTCTCACATGTATGAATTTACACCTATGAAACAGATCATTATGAAACAGGTATTGTCTCCACACACACGATACTTACGGATGCCCTGCTTTTGCACTACAATATTTTCTGTTTTTATCTGGTTCAATGACTTGACCATTTCTCAGACACTGAGCACACACAAATTTTATCTTCATATTAAGAAATCCAGGCATTATTTGGTTGCCAGGTACCTTAAACAATTAAAAGATCAGTTTTAACAGAAAGCCAGTTTTCTGAGAACAAAAAAAAATACTGAATTGCCATGCATATATTTTTCAATAATAGCATACAATATCTCCTTTTGTCTGGTACGATGATTTGACCATTATACATAAGATGCGATAACTAAATCTCCAATTCTCCACCCAAATGCAAGAGAATATGATAAAAAGCAGATTTTTACCTCTCTTACATAATACAAAATATAACTTTGTACCCCTAATATTTCTTATACTTCCAGTATAATTACATACTTATATATTATATACTTATACCAATTAATATTATTTATGAAGTCTTAAAATTATTTTTTTGGATAATAGAATCCCCAAAGACCAAGATCTCAACTGTTCTGTCAATTAGGCTGAATAAGAAAATTGTGTTCTATATTCTTGGTAGGTTATGGGATGCCTAATTTTTTATGATAACCAACTAAAATTCAGAATTTTTTTTCACATTAAGAATTCCTCGCCCTGGCCGGTTTGGCTCAGCGGTTAGAGTGTCGGCCTGCGGTCCTGAGAGACCCGGGTTTGGTTTCCGCTAAGGGCACGTACCTCGGTTGCAATTTGTCCCCAGCCCTGGTCGGTCGTGCGGGTGACAGCCACTTGATGTGTTCCTTTCACATCGATGTTTCTCTCTCTCTCTCTGTTCCTCTCTCTCCCTCCCGCTCTATCTGAACAAAAAATGGAAAAATGTCCTCGGGTGAGGAAAAAAAAAAAAAAGAATTCCTCAACTCAATAGATATTAAGAAAGTAACAGGCTGCAAGTATGAACTACCTCTGCCAACAACTAGCATCCATTAGGCCATTCCAGAAAGATCCCAAATACAGAAAGTACAAAAGAGAAAATACCTGAGCTCCAGGTACATTTGCTTCCAAATTTTGCCAATATCGTTCAGATTCTTGAGCAATAGCATCATGTGAGATACCTGAGAAATGTACAAGCCTTTCTTTAGGTCAGCGGTTCTCAACCTGTGGGTCACGACCCCTTTGGGGGTCAAACAACCATTTCACAGGGGTCGCCTAAGACCACCAGAAAATACATTATTTCCGATGGCGATTCATTACAGTAGGAAAACAACAGTTACAAAGTAGCAACAAAAATAATTTTATGGTTGGGGGTCACCACAACATGAGGAACTGTATTAAAGGGTCGCAGCATTAGGAAGGTTGAGAACCACTGCTTTAGGTTCTCTATGTAATAACAGTCCACCAGGCAGGTCACAGTCAGACTCAATTCCCTAATTATTCCCATGCAGTAAAATCTACTGCCAAGGAGGAATGAACATCTTTTTCAAAATGGAACATTTACAAATAGAACTCTAGTAAAAGAATCTTCCTCACAAAACCATACTACATGCATAAACTTGTACTAGCAATTAATTACATGAGACCTTATTAAAAACAGGCCACTCTAAAAATGAAAAGTAACAGTTTAAAGACAAAATGAACAGGGTTGCCACATCAGGGTGATGGAGAAGGGGCTCATCAAACCCAGCCGGCTCTTGAGACATGTCTCAGTCACACACACACACCCACCTGTTTCACTTTGCAATATCCAGACTTTTAATTCTACAAGACTGTGAGCATAAAAGCACTCATCTTCCCTTAAACAGCCATATCGCACCTCATGTCGACATAAATCAAGCTGACACTGCCCATGAAAAGAACGTATTTTGGAGTATTTTACTGTTGTCTCTCGTAAAATATGGACAAGGCACCTAAGATGAAAAACAAATGACATTTTAATATTGTCTACTATAAATCTTTAAAAAAATTTATATATATACATATATATATATATTAATGGCATCAAGTTTAGACTAAAAATACATTTTAAATCTTTATCCCACTGTAGAAAATTGTTGGATTAATTGGGGGTATAATAGTTATACATTAAGCCACAAAACACTTAAATCCATGTCATGAACAGCTAAAAATCAGTAACACTTTTTTGTATTACATAATTAATTTAATAACTCATTTAAAAACTTCCAGCAAAATCCACTAGCAGACATTTTTAACTAGTCATCATCTTTCAAAACAACAACCAAAGGAGAGGGGGAATGCCTGGGCGGATACTAGTCTGGCTTTATGTGGGGCTAAGAAAAAAATCTGTTTTGGCACAATAAAATTAGAAACTAGCAACGTACTTATTGTCTTGAAACTCATGCTTTGTAACCGGGTGAGAACAAGAAGTAGAATTATCTTTATTTCTTTTACTGATCATTCTAGGCTTATGATCAAAACATTTCTGGAACAAAGAAGAAAAATTATCACAAAAAGATAATACAAAATATAGCTTTTGTACCCTGAATATTTCTTAGTTTCAATATTATTACATACTTATACATTACATACTTATGCCAACTAATATTCATTATTATCTTTAGGATAATAGTAAACGCTACCATTGCCAAGTGAATACTTTAGCAGGACCTGTGCTAAGTACTTTATACTTCTGGGTTTGCAAATCAGAAACTACCACCAATTTTACAGCAGAAAATAAGGTTTGGAGACAGCACCTCACAAAGAAATATAAATTCTCCAAGATGGTCTTGCAGAAGTTTGAATACGGTAAGTTTGACCTTTCCATTGCCACCAAAGAAAGCCTCTCTACTGAATGCCCCTTTCCGTTCCAGCGTCCAGACGTCTATCTCTTCTTGGCAATAAGCAAATGTGCAGTGGCCTGAATATCTACATTCCTCCTCAGCAGCAACATCTAGAAAGAAAGAGAATTAAAAGACACTTATAGTGTCCTGGCCAGTGTTCTCAGTGGTTAGTGTCAGCTCATACACGCAAGGGTCTCGAGTTCAATTCCCTGTCAATGGCACATATATGGGTTACAGGCTTGATCCTTGACCCCTGGTTGGGGTGTATGAGGGAGGCAGCCAATTGATGTGTCTCTCTCACATTGATGTTTCTCTCTCTCCCTCCTTCCCTTCCTTCCACTCTCTCTAAAAATCTATGGAAAAAATATCCTCAGGTGAGGATTAACAATAAATAATTAAATAAATAAATAACATTTATAATGTGGACCACTGGTTTTTCAAAGCCAATGAATATTATACATGTTTAGGGCATCATGTGAATTTTTATAACAACTCACAGAGAGCTTCAAACAATGATACCCATGTTACTATCCAGAAATGGTACTAACTCTTAAAAAACCAGAAAACAGCCCTGGCCGGTTTGGCTCAGCTGTTAGAGCGTCCGCCTGCGGTCCGGAGAGACCCGGGTTCGGTTCCCGCTAAGGGCATGTACCTTGGTTGCAGTTTGTCCCCGGCCCTGGTTGGTCGTGCGGGTGGCAGCCACTCGATGTGTCCCTTTCACATCGATGTTTCCCTCTCTCTCTCTTCCTCTCTCTCCCTCCCACACTGTCTGTACAAAAAATGGAAAAATGTCCTCGGATGAGGATTAAAAAAAAAAAAAAAAAAAACAGAAAACAAAAAACCCAGCACCACAAATATAAATTTCTTTTTTCCAGATAGGGAAAAAAAGCCTTGATACCCTTATGTACTCTACCTAATTTTAAAAAATAATTTAGAAACATTCAGTTTGTTCTGATGAAGTGGCATAACAAAATAAAAATACTAGCCAGGCTGGTGTGACTCCGTGGAACGAGTGTCCTCCCATGGACTGAAGTCCAGGTTCAATTCCCAGTCAGGGCACATGCCCAGGTTGTAGGCTCAATCCCCAGTAGGGGGCGTGCAGGAGGTAGCCAAGGGATGTTACTCTCTCGCACTGTTTCTATCTCTCTCTCCCTTCCTCTCTCTCTAAAAAAATCAATAAAAACATATTTAAAAAAATAAAAATACTAAGTTCTCTCCAAACCAGCTTAAAGAACAGTATTTTCAAAGCCTTAGTTCAGTGTTCTGATTCTGTTTAGACAAGTCATAGAACTTAAAAGTTTGAGACAGTTTCTGTTTAAAGCCTGGTCAAAGTCCTGTGTCCATAAACAGCTATAAAAAATATACCACAAGAGAAGTTTAAAACCAAGGTAAAAATAATATAAAATGTACTAATGTCTCAATCCAAGGAACTTGGCATTAACTCAATCTAAATGTCTTTAGTAAAAGTAATCCTGGAACCATTATAATAAATGCAGCACATCACCCTGGCTAGTTTTGCTCAGTGGTTAGAGCATCGGCTTGAGGTCCAGAGAGACCTGGGTTCGGTTCCTGCTAAGGGCGTGTACCTCGGTTACAGTTTGTCCCCATCCCTGGTTGGTCGTGCGGGTGTGGCAGCCCCTCAATGTGTCCCTTTCACGTCGATGTTTCTCTCTCCCTCCCTCCCTCCCTCCCTCCCTCCGCTCCCACTCTATCTGAACAAAAAATGGAAAAATGTCCTCAGGTGAGGATTAAAAAAAAAAAGCAGCACATCACTTACGTAACATATACTAAGTAGTTCTAGTGCATACCTTTACATATATAATAAGGTCCTTCATAATTTGTTTTTGTTGGTCTTGGGCGTATTTTTTTCCATGATTTATCTTCAACATTCTTTATCCTACCAATTAAAATATCTTTCTTACATTTATGATCTAAATCAGCAAGGTAAGTGAAATCCATTAACTTAGGGCCTGAAAAAGATGTAAAAAGGATTGCTCATAATCATAGAAAGTACCATTTCATTTTACAGGCACATTTACAAGCAGATATGAGCAGATTCACTGTTACTAAATTCCCACAAAAATTCCTTTTTTCATAACACTGAAATGTAAAGAAGCTACTAAAGTAATGTTTGCCTTATTATGCTGTTTGTTAGACAACACAAAATTCTATTCAATACCAGTCCTAGCATATACCTTTATTTACCTATTAGGATAGGAATTCCAATGGCTTATAAAGAACACTATTAAATATAAAACTAAGAAACAAAAATGAACCAGGCCAGTGTGGCTCACTGACTGAGCATTGACCCATGCCTCAAGAGGTCACCAGTTCAATTTCCAGTCAGGATAGATGCCCAGGTTGTGGGCCTGTTTCCCAGTGGGGGCACGCAGAGGAGGCCAATCGATGTTCTCTCTCATTGATGTTTCTCTCTCTCTCTCCTTCCCTCTCTCTAAAATCAACAAAGAAAAAATATTTTTAAAATAGAAAAAAAATGGCCCTGGCCGGTTTGGCTCAGCGGTTAGAGCGTCGGCCTGCGGTCCAGAGAGACCCGGGTTCGGTTCCCGCTAAGGGCATGTACCTAGGTTGCAGTTTGTCCCCGGCCCTGGTTGGTCGTGCGGGTGGCAGCCACTCGATGTGTCCCTTTCACATCGATGTTTCCCTCTCTCTCTCTTCCTCTCTCTCCCTCCCACTCTGTCTGTACAAAAAAAAAAAAAATGGAAAAATGTCCTCGGATGAGGATAAAAAAAAAAAAAAAGAATTGGGAAGTTGATGGGCTAGTTTGAAAAAAAAAAAAATAGAAAAAAAATGAATTGGGGAATAAAGTGTATTTCAGCTGAGAATAAATTGTGTTTAAATCACTTAATTTAGGGGTAAAGATAAGAAACAAACCAGCCCTGGCCAGTTTGGCTCAGTGGTTAGAGCATTGGCCTGCGGTCCAGAGAGACCCAGGTTCGGTTCCCACTAAGGGCACGTACCTCGGTTGGTTTGTCCCCGGCCCTGGTTGAGTCGTGTGGGTGGCAACCACTCGATGTGTCCCATTCACATCAATGTTTCTCTCTCCCTCTATCTGAAAAAAATATCAAAAAATGTCCTCGGGTGAGGATTAAAAAAAAAAAAAGAAACAAACCAACAGAAAGAATTTTAATTTCCATAAACATTATATCATATACTGGTCTTATAATATATATATTTTTTGTTCTTGCTCTATTTGAAAATGACCAAAGTTCTTAAACATATACTTAGGACATAAACGATTTCATAAAAATCTCAGTAAGCTTTCAAAATCAGGTAAATATTCTATTCCATATGATTCTATAAAGAAAATTATATCAAATAAGATCTGAGACTTATTAGACTCCAAAGGCCCCAAATCAATAATTGTGGCTGCTTTAGAAAGAATTCAAATAGGGACTGAAAAAAGTCACAACAGCTGGTGTCTGCCACATGTATTTGCAAATTCCTACAAACACTCAGGTTACTAGCTCAATACTATCCACTACTTTGCTTGGTCCTGACCTGATTTTACAAAACAGATCTGGCAAGCTTGTCTCAATTCATGGGTTCCTTCAAGGGGATGTCGTGGGGTCACTGATGAAGGTGGCTTCGTAACTGCACTTCCAAAAAAGTTTCCAAAGTCATTTCTAGGGTGACTTGAAATTCCCAGGAAACTCTCAGAAGCAAACAAACTTCCTGGGCCATTCATCTGCAAAAAGAATAAAAAAACAAAACAAAACAAAACAGCCAACAAATATTGATTGCACCATCACTAAAGCAGAAAACAAATTCTTCTGAAAAATAAGACATTCTTCACAGACTGAAGTCTGTACTATTCTGCCCTTACTGAGCTTTTAGTTAAAAAGTGTTTCTTGGCACATTTTTCTCTCTTTGGGTCTCTATGCCCCTCCCCCACTTTTTCTGACCCTCCATGAGTTGTTAAACAGGACATTGTTCTATTTCATAGCAAACACATTTTACACGTCCTGATCTTTTACACTTGACCCTTGAACAACGTGGGGATGAAGGGGCTCAACCCCGCGCAGTCAAAAATCTGCACATAACTTTTGACTCCCCAAAAACTTCAGTGGTCCAGTGTATCCTCAGGGGATTGGTTCCAGGAATCTTGAGGATACCAAAATCTGAGGATGTTCAAAAGTCCCTTATATAAAATGGCATAAATCAATGCATACAGTTGGCCCTCCACATCCATGAACTCCAAATATAGGTTCAGAAACAGTACAGGTGTTTATTGAAAAAATACACATATAAATGGGCCCTCACAGTTCAAACCCATGTGGTTCAAGGGTCAACTGTATTTCCTTGTTTTGTTTACTTTGTGCTAAAGTCTCTTACACTGTCTGCGACAGTGACTGATTTGTTATGACAGATCCAGTCTTAAACACAAAGCATTTACTACTGGATGTTCCAAAAGAGTCTTATTCTAACACTATTCTCACAGCGCACACAAAATTTCAGGGAGACTATCACGTTCACTCAAATAACTCAGTTACTTAAATAAAAGACCTATTTTCAATTTAACTGATATATTTACAAAAGAGGAAGTGGCACTTACAAGTAAAAGGGAAGAATTACTGTTGTTAAGCGATGTTCCCTCTCTAGAAGTTGAGGTGGACAGATCTAAAATAATAAAAAAACTTCAACAGACCTTTTCATTCTAATCATGTAATAAGAACATCAGGGCTTAGTAGCTGACTATGGCTTCCCACGTTATTTTCCATCCCAATTCCTAGAAGCTTTCTTGCTCATGAATGACACTCAAAGAGGGCTATGGAGTTTGTCCTTTCCTCTAGAAACCAAGGACATCAAAAATCCCTTAGACAAAAAGAAATTAAATACAAAGCTATTTTCAGACATAGAAGCTTAAGACAGGGCCTACCAAGTGAGACTGTTAAAAAAAAGACTAAGAGCCCTGGCCAGTGTGGCTCAATTGGTTGGAGCATCATCCCGCACACTGAAAGGATGCAAGTTCGATTCCTGGGAGGTCAGGGAACGTACCTAGGTTTCAGGTTTGATCCTGGGTTGGGTGTGTACAGGAGGCAAGCGATCCATGTTTCTCTCTCACCTCAATGTTTCTCTCTTTCTCTATCAAAATAAATAAATAAATAAAAGACTAAGAAAATAATCCATATTCAATGGGAAAAGAGCCTCTCCTTTTGAAAATATGAAGCAAGAATTCACCATAACATTAAGAAAATTAGTAAGGTTCAATTACTTTTGTTTTGTTAATCCTCATCCCAGGTTTTTTTCCCCACTGATTTTTTTAGAGAGCATGAGGGAGGGATGGGGGGCCTGGGATTGAACCTGCAACCCAGGTACATGCCCTTAACTGGAATCAAAACTTTTACAACCCACCCTGGCCGGTTTGGCTCAGTGGTTGGAGTGTTGGCCTATGGATCAGAGAGTCCCAGGTTCGGTTCCCACTAGGAGCACATACCAAAACAAAAAAACAAAAAAACAAAACCTTTACCACCCTTTGGTCCATAGGCCAACTCTCTAACCACTGAGCAAAACAGGCCAGGGCTACTTTTATTTTCTTAATCTACCACTTAATTATTTTCTCCCTGCCATTCTGTCTTCCATAAATTTTAGTTTCTTCCATTGTCAGTCTGTTTTTTCAATCTGTTTTTTAAGTGTATTTTTTATTGTTGACAGTATTACAGATGTCCCCTATTTTCCCATTTCCCCCTCCACCCAGCCCCCACACCCCCACTGTCAATCTTTAAATCAATTACTTTGATTTTTGCCCCTTTAACCTTGCAACAATGCCTCAGAAATATGAAAGTATTTATTAACCCTGGGATTACATAAACAGGAGTCAGACAAAAAACTAAGCAATCCCTGTAAAACTAAGGCACAGCCTACTGAGCTGAACGATGCAGCCTGAAATAGATGTCATCATTCTAAACATTGATCTTAACTTTTAAATAAGTATTTGTCCAGTTCAGAATTTAAAAGAACAACCTGTCTTTAAGACCTTTTAAGATGGGGTACACCTTTCTTGGAGAAAATGTTAAGTCATTTTACCTCCTAAAACAACAGACACCCAACTTAACAAACCATCCTTAAAAAAGCCCGATGCCACATACATTCCTTTGTTTCTTGATCTCCAGAATGGCACATTTAAGTCAAGATGAATTTTAAATTGAAGGTTTTGTTTTTATATTTTCAGCTACAATGAAAATAATTCAAGTACTAACTACCTAGGGTTACTTAAATAATTTGCCAAACATAAAATGTCATTCTTAGAAAATTAACTGCAACTGTTTACACAAACGGCTGAATTCTTACCTCGTTTGGATTCACTCATTGAAAATGAATTTAAAGAAGAACAGAAATCTTCTAAGGATGAGGTCAAAGGTGGATACAACTCTGAGAAGGAAGGTGGAGGGGCATACCTCGCACTAATAGGCAAGGTACCTAACAGAGACGTCGAAAAGGGTATGCTAGGGGTGACACTGGCTGTCGGAAGGGGTCCTCTGACTAAAGCTGATGGCTGGAAAAAAAATAAAAGATTTGATGACAATCCATGAAACTCAGTTCCAAGTTGGCTAATCTGATTTTAACATTAGCATATAAAAACAAGTCATTACACTGGGTAATTATGTCACATAACAAAGTTGAAATCAAAATCAAGACTCAAGTAGAGGAATCTAAGCTACAGAGCTTAACTCTCTTCAAACCCACATTTTAACAAGGACTGAGGAAAGAAGTCCTCATTCATTAAACTTTTTTTCCCTTAAATATCAAATGCCTGTTCTTTGTCCAAACGTTAAATTTACCCTCTCCATATGTGTGATTCCAACAGGAGTTGAAGAAAAATTGGCTAATAATTAGATAGTTGTTTC
Organism: Molossus molossus; assembly: GCF_014108415.1. Lineage (NCBI taxonomy): Eukaryota > Metazoa > Chordata > Mammalia > Chiroptera > Molossidae > Molossus > Molossus molossus. The sequence continues at coordinate 111,106,283 of NW_023425366.1, read as the reverse complement.
TTTTTTATTACAAAAATGACCAAAGTAGCCAGTTAACACCAAAGACAGACAAAAGTAATTTTCAAGATAAGAAACCCAAAATTCAGCCTATAGGCAATACTGAAAATATCTAACAGGTTATATTGTCATCAAAAAAAAAAAAAAAAAATTAAGCCTGCCTTCAGAAAAAAATAAATAACACTGAACTTTACCATAACAGTTTCATTAGTTTCTGGTGCGGAATCAAGGAGGTCATCTATTTCATCTCCAAGGACCATATCTCCATCATCTAAAAAAGCTTCCGGCATAGTGAAGGGGATCTTTCCTCCATTTGCCAACACTGTTGATGGCAGAGAGCTCTCTTCCACTTGCAGTGGCAAAAGAGAAGTTAAGGGCATAATTGAAACTGAGGCCAGCTCACTTCCAACTTGGTGAGAAAAACTGGATGCAGGTATAGAAACAATAGGAACTGCTTCTTGCCTTGGAGTTAATAAATCTGCAACATGGGTAGAAATGTACTCACTCATTTACTAATGTTAATAAACAATAAGAGAGAAAATAAAGAGCTAAATGAGGATATGGAAGCAATTATGAAAACAAATAAATAGGTAAATACAATAGCAGAAGCAACTCAAATAAGAGAATAAAAGTAATTCTAAAAATAATTTGTTTTACCCAGAATAGATATATTCATTTGAGAAAACATTTCCTTCTTCCCCAAAATGCCTGGGTCCCTTTTGGGCAGAGCTATTAGCTGGTGGTAAGGCCTCAGTGGGACTTCGGCGATTGCTTACTGACATCAGTATTATCAATCACGTGCTGGCACATCCAGAAGTACAAAGGTGGTTTTCAAAGTTATTCTTGCTTTCATACCAATAACCACGCAGTAATCTCATTTGACAACTATAATACACATAATGTCTAAAGCTGGCACTTTTCAGATTAAGATGACATGAAAAAACATACCTGGCTCTATATCTTCCACAGAGAAGTTCAAAGCCTAGAAATGAAACCAAACAATGAATCACAGTATTTTCAGGATTCTAAACTATAAAGCCATCTGTAAAACTCACTGTAAGAGACTCCCTCCCAATTAAGATCCAAGAAATAAATGAAAGATGTAAATCTTTGTAATAGGTGGTGGTAAACAGTGCTAGTCTGTCAGTAACGCCCCATGTTTCCTGTGACCAGTATTTCTGAAAGGATCAGGATCATGCCAGTTCCAGAGGTACTAGTCTGGCCACCACTCACTCCCCAGCTCCCAGTGGTCACTAGCACCCTATCAGCTCTAAGACAACATACCTTTGAAACATACCTGTGTTCATCCCAGTGACTCCCAAAATTACTTATTTGGCCCTATACCACTTTTCTAACAAAACCTAACATCTCTGAATACCCTGTGTAACATGCTCCATCAGACTTCAGAAAATGCTGGTTAAGAGTAAAAGATATTGCCCTGGCCGGTTTGGCTCAGCAGCAGAGCATCAGCCTGCGGACCAATGAGTGGAGGGCACGTGCCTTGGTGCGGTTTGTCCCCGGTCCTGGTCAGGGTGGTGCGGGAGGCAACCAGTCAATGTGTCCCTCTCACATTGATATTTCTCTCTCTCTCCCTTTCTCTTCCTCTCTCTCCCTCCCACTCTATCTGAAGATAAATAGAAAAATATCCTCGAGCAAGGATTAAAAAAAAATAATAAAAAAGATATTATCTGTTTTCTCTTTACAGGACAGGAAGCTCTGGCCAATTATGTGTTTGAGAAATAAAAAGGTCTCAAAAACAGACACAAACTAAAAATATTAAAAGCAAAACTGCTGCCCTGGCCAGTTAGAGCATTGGCCCGTGAACCAAACAGCTGCAGGTTCAATTCCGGTCAAGGGCACATACCTCAGTTGCAGTTCGGTTCCCAGCCCTGGTAGGGGTCATGGGGTAGGCAACCAATTGATGTGTTCCTCTCACACTGATGTTTCTATCACTCTCTCTCTCCCCCTCCTACTCTATCTAAAGATAAAGGGAAAAAATATCCTCTGGTGAGGATTAAAAAAATAAATAAGTAAAAGCAAAACTGCTAGCATGTCTATCTTTTCTTCTTCTTCTTCTAATTATGATTTTATTTTTGTAATCCTCACCTGAGGATATTCTTCCACTTTTCTTCAGATAGAGTGGGAGGCAGAGAGAGAGAGAAACATCAATGTGAGAGAGACACATCGACTGGCTGCCTCCAGCACGACCCCAACCAGGGCCGGGACCAAACCACAACTGAGGTACATGCCCTTGACCAGAATTAAAACTGCGACTCTTTGGTCCACGGGCCGACACTCTAATTGCTGAGCCAAACTGGCCAGGGCTTAATTATGATTTTACAGAGATAATAGCTTTACCTTGGTAGCCCCATCCCCAGGAACTGATTTCAATGACAGCTGAAAGAAAACAAAGATGTAAACTTAAAAACAGAACTGACTCCAAATTACAAAATAAAATGAGAACACCTGATGGAGAGAACTCCAGCTTACCTCGGCTCTAACATATGCTTTTCTTATTTTAAATCCCAATTTCTGAGCTAGTTCTTGAGTTAGTTTTATTACATGTTCATCCTGAAACAAATGACAATATATAATTAATAAAGAGTTATATTTTACTAACTGTGAAAAATAGGCAAAACTTTTGCCTATATAACTTATATTCTGTCAAGACACTTGCTTTACGAGCAATTAGTCCTAACTGAAGCAGGTTGCTGGTTGGTTAAAAAATATAAATTTTTATATGCCATATACCCACAAGAAAAGTAATAAAATGGTCATGATGTAAACAAATAAACAAAAATACAAATCCCATACCTGAGGCACCGCTAAGGAGCACTTGGCCACCGCGTCATAAGCCTCTTTGTATCTTCCCAAATCGCTTAGAGCCTTAGATTTCCGATACAGAGCTTTGCAGTTACTGGCATTTAAACTGAGGACTTTATCACAGTCTTCCACAATTTTATCAAGGAAACCCTGGTGTGTAAGACCAAATAAAGTTATCAATCAAACAATTCATTTCTTGCACTGATATCTTCCTGTAAATACAAACACATTAAGATCTCAGGCTATTACCCTCCAGTTTAACTGCAGGTTGGCAGTATTATTTTTCTTCTTAAAATTATTTTCATTATGAAATTTCAAATACACAAAAGGAGAAAGAAAGACATGAACACCTATGTACCCACCACCCAGATCAGACAAATGTTAACATCTGGGCATAGAGGCCTCAGATCTTCAAGAAAGAAAACTTTCTAGACATGATTGATGCCTGCAGTTGTTACTCTCCTGTCTATTCTCCTCCATCCGGTGTTACCCTCTTGGTAGATCTCATCAAAATGTCAAATGGAAATGTACCTCCCAAAACAGCTAGAAGGTGAGAAGGGAACACACTACAGAGAACAAAATAAATAGCAATGAATGCTTGTTAACAAAGAACTAGGTGACAACATGGGTACCTTTCTTATTTTCATAGGTAAGTTTTACTGAATGCCCATAGTGAAAATTATAGGCACATCAAAATACTGCTTTTTAAGAAAGCTGATGCTACTTCTTTTGAAGGCTAACTACTTTTTTGTGCTAATAAAGCCCCTAAGAGAACTGAATTTTGACTAAGAAGTGAATTGTCAACACTACTACCCAACAGACACAGTCATCTCTGAATATTTATATTTTATCTCCTAAACTGCTTTTTTTAAATAAGCGACACCCCACCCAAAAACACTCAAATGGGAATCTCCAACGATGGCTAACTAAGAAACAAATCACTTTTAAAATCCCTAAACATTGTCCAGAGCTGATTTTTGAAAGGTTCAAGCAACTCTAAAAGAAGTTAATAACACCTTTATTTAAAACTGAAATTAGAAAATTAACTTATTAATGTACTATGTTGAAACACTGTTTTAAAAACCACAACTCACCATATTAGAATAGCAAGCAATACGATTTACATGTAGTTTTTCAATGATTTCTTTAGGGATTAAAATTTCTTCAGACTTTGCATAATCAGCTATATTCAAAGCTTCGGTGTACTGGCTCATTGAGCTGTTCCAATCACCTTCCCGATAAACATCATTTCCTTCATTGAAAAGATTTCTCACAAGAGCACGTAAATATACCTATAAAAGTTAAGTTACCACTTTAAACCATTTAAGGAACAAGTCATAAGTACATTTTAACTTCTGTACCTAAAACTTCAGTGGAAATCATTTGACAGAGCAGCAAGCCCTCTTGTCAGAAGTTGTGAAATCCAGGCCAAGTCACCGCTATCTCAGTGAGGGTTTCATCTTACTTGCTTTCTTAAGAGAAAATTCGATTTAAAATTATTAAGAAAAATGCAGCAAAAACACCCTGTAAACATTCCTCCACATCTCCAACTCTGTGCCTGGGATAATTCCTACAAGTGGAAACTCTAAGTCAAACAGAATGAGAATTTTAACGCTTCTGACTAGTATTTCTAAAATGCCTTCCAAAAAGGCAGTAACAACGAATGCTTCTGGCAGATCCCCTCATGACACCCCCATTAACACTGAGTAGCATATGCGCACCTGCATGTCTACCCCTAAAATTTTTACCAATTTCTAGGTGAAAATGATTCCTTTTTTGATTCGTGTCTTTGATTCCTGTGAGGTTGAACTTTCCCACATTGTTTTTCTTTTTAATCCTCACCCAAGGATATTTTTCCATTGATTTTCAGATAGAGTGGACGGGAAGGAGAGGGAGAGAGAGAAACATTGATGTGAGAGAGACACATCGATTGGTTATCTCCCACACAACATCAACCAGTGCCAGGGATCGAACCACAACCGAGGTACACGCCCTTGAATGGAATCAAACCCACGACTCTTTGGTCGGCAGGCCAACACTAACTGCTGAGCCAAACCAGCCAGGGCAAACTTTCCCACATTTTTATGAAGCATTTTTATTTCTTCTTTTATAACATGTTTGCTCAGGTCATTTATTGACTTAGAGGGAAAGGGGTGTTAAAAACCTTTTTGTTATTGTGTAAGTATGTACATTCTTTTGGTATATAGAAAAGTTTTTAAGATTTCTTCATGATTTCTATCACTGCTTTAACATTTAGCATATTACTTAGAAATAACAGAAGTTCTTTCTTATCAGAAGATCAAATAAATATTCAAGTCTTCTGTCTCATTTAATGAATTCAGGTCTAAGCTAACAAAAGTAGTAAAGAAAACTGGACAGATCAATCTTTAACAATTGAGGTGACTTGTGACATGCCACTTAACCTCTTTGGACCCCAGATCCGATTAAATGTAAGGATTATTCCAGGTGATTTGCAGCCATAATTATTTTATGATTCTATACCTGTTTGGAAAGAGGAAGGAAAGGAAGAGGAAAGAGGAGAAACTGAAATAAAGGAGAGGGAGGGACAGGTAGAGACAAGGAAGTGACCCTTAGAAGCATCAAAACCCTCAGAGACACAAGACCACAGGTGAAATAATAGTCTGTAGAGATGAGGACCTGTAGTCCCAGAGCCAGTGACCTGGGCTTTCTCTCTAACTCATCACTGGCTCTTCCTACTACTCAGTCACCCTTTAGTACTATTAGAACTTTTCTTCTCCTAAATAACAGCAGAAGATTCTCTGCTCTCTCCTTCTCCACATATTCTGTTCCACTTAGTTTCAATGAAATGAGAGGTAAGGTAGAACTAATTTTCAAGGGGCTCAAAAGAAATTCAAAACTATACTAATAGAGAAAAGAAAATATAAGACAACTGTCTGTCAAAAAATCCAATGTTGTCCTTTAAATGAAGGTCAGAATACCTTTTCTGTAAATGCCCAGATACTAAATTAAATATCTTAGGCTTTGTGGGCCATACAGTCTCTGTCCAAGCTACCATTACTTATGAAAGCAGCCATAGATGATATACGAACAAATGAGTGTGGCTGTATTCCAATAAAACTTTATTTACAAAAGCAAACAATGGGCCAGATTTGGTCAACAAGGCCACAGATTGCCAACCCTTACTATATATTTATAGTTCACAAGCTACTGAAGAGCTTTCAAGCCGACCTTCCCAGAGTCATTACCGCATATTGTTCCTGTGTTCCTGGGTATGACAGCGGTGACCTAAGAAGAAGAGACAAATTAATTTTAATTATCAGGCTCTTATCAGGATTTGTTCATCCAGAAGGCATCTTAAACATGAGGTTTCAAAGCAGGTACCTACTTCTCCTTTACTATCATTAATCACCTATAACTGTAGTCATGGGGGAAAAATCTAAAATTATTCCTTTGTCTTTTCTTGACTAAGTACAACATGTTCTCAAATCTACTGCTACAAAAAAGAAAGCTAATTTTTCACATGCCAAAAACGTTTTAAAAATAGTACAGAACCACTAAAGCTATTTGATCCAATTTACTGTAGTGCAAGGAGAAAACTGTCGGCTTCCCAGGAAGAACAGAGGGACTTCTTCCTGGACACATCCATCCACGCCACAACTGTCTGGTCACTGCCATGCCTTGCAAAGGTCAGCCAGAGACTGAGCTTCTCAACAGAAACGTTTGATCACAAAAGCCCTGTGTGTTGACAGATGTTCACTTTCATTCATCAAAACTGTTCTCATGAGATTAGGTTCAAATTCCTCAGTCCAACATTCTCAGGGACACTACAGGATTTGGGCCCTAACAATCAGTGACAGGAAGATCCACTTCAGAACACAAAGAAATCCAATGGACAAGAAAGAGCAAAAATGATTACTGGAACAAAATACCTAATTTCTAACCCAAATTAATGGGGCTTATGATACATGACTAAAGATCCCTTGATCTCTACAAAATGTAGAGCCATATAAAAAGGTTAGTAGTGGATGAGAACACAAGTATGAAATAAGCTCTTACTGTATAAACTGTAGTCCTTCCTTAATGTTCTGCTGCCTTTTTCTTCTCTCCTCGGACACACTGGACATGTTATCCCACACATCCACTTTCTAAGTGAGCAATCTAGAAAGAAAAAAACACACGAAATTATAACAGGTAGCACGACTCCTGGACCCCAGTTGAAACACCCATCATATAAGGCCTTGTCACAAATTCATGTGGACACGTCCATCTGCACTGACTTGACTCTAGGGTCCTCAAAGCCAAGAACCCGTCTGAGTAACTGTGTGGTTCCCGTTGCCTAGCTCACATAGCACAAGATGTTCATACTCCTTTAGGTCAAACAGCCATGCAGACTTTGAAGGCTCCCCAAAGTAACTGCCATGAAAAAGTCATTTCTTTCCTCTTCCTTTACTCCCCCCCTTCTCTCCTTCAGCTTCAGGTTTTGTTTCTTCCCTTCCTCCACAGGCACGTACACTGCCACCGAACAGTCCGGCCTTGTTTTGCTCCTGGAAGCGCTCCAGAAGTAAAAAGGTTTCACATCCGCTCGCCTCTGAGGGAGGCTGACTTCCTTGTGAGTCTAAACCATAACACTTATTTTGTTACGCAAACTTCTGAAATAATCCTTTTTGAGACACTGATAAAATAAATGATCTAACTGAATTTCCTTCAACTGAAATTTTCTGGAAGATTAAGGGTTCACCTTCCATGTAACACTGGCAAATGTCAATATGTGTTGTTGTTGTTAGTATCTAACCCCACTAATCAACATTCATTAGGCAATTCCCAGCAAGTTTGAGGAGGACCACAGGGAAGAGACCTCTGATAAAACAGCATCTCCCAATGTCCTAAACTAGGGTTTCTCAGCCTCAGGAGTTGGGCGGGATGGGGGCTGTCCTGTGCACTGAAGATGTTGGCAAGATTCCTGGTCTCCACCCACCGAGATGCCAGTAGCCCTCCCTCCCCCATCCCTGTGACAAGCAAAAATGTCTCCAGATACTGTTAAAGGTCCCCTTGGAGGGGGTGGGGGTGAGGCACATTCCCCCCAGGATGGAAGCCACTGAGATCTAAGCCTCAGAAGACATCTGAGCACATAAACCATGTCTTTGGACCCACGTGACAGATAGGGAAATCACAATCACATTTCAAAATACACAGCTGAAATTTTTTAGTTTCATTATTGCTTACCACTCTAGCTTTATCTTTAAATCTACCTTTTTGAAAGCGCAGGCACAAGGATGAAGGTTGGAACGCCCAAAGGTTGACAACTGGCACTAATTCTTTTCGTCTTTTAAATACTGTCAGTTCTAAATATTTCAATCTCATACTTAAAAGTTGGTACTTCACTGAAGTGTTCACATGTGAAAGAATGATATTTGGAACTTGCTTTAAAATACTACACAAACAAAAAGGGCGGTTGGGAGTGGGGATGAAACAGCAGAACACTGATAACCGGTGAAAGTACAGGGCTTTTTTTCCTAATACTCTGTAGGTTTGAATTTTTCCAAAATAGAAAGTTTAAAAAGCCCGTTACACCACAATAAAATGGCATAATTTCTGGATTTGTAAGACAGTCTAGACTAAAAGGGGATGAAAGAAAGGTGTCACAAATATGGGTAACTGTCCCTGCTGGACAATGAGGAGGAATGTGGGGTTCCATCTGCCCTTCCACAAGCACAGGTCTGACCATTTCCATGATTTAAAAATATGTTTGTAATTCATAATTGTCTGTACAAAGTTATCTAGGGAGGCACTATTTGTAAAAGAATAAGATTGGAAATTAACTCAATGTCTATCAAAAAGGAAATGGCTAAATGGTGCTGAGGAGGAGGGGAAGAGGCAAGGAGCAACTGTCTACAATATGACCCAGGTTTATTGCTTGTTAAAAAAAAAAAAAAAAAAGCTCCAGCCCTGGCCAATTTGGCTCAGCAGTTAGAGCATCGGCCCGTGGACCAGAGAGGCCCAGGTTCAGTTCCCGCTAAGGGCAGGTACCTTGGTTGCAGTTTGTCCCCAGCCCCCGTTGAAGTTGTGTGGGTGGCAACCACTCAATGTGTCTCTCTCACATCAATGTTTCTCTCCTCGCCCCCTCCCGCTCTATCTGAAGATAAGTGCAAAAATGTCCTTGGGTAAGGATAAAAATAATAGTAATAATAATAATAATAATTTTTAAAAAGCTCCAGATGGAATCACAGAAAACTATAGCAGCAGCGGAAATGAATGGGACAGTGTCATTTCACTGAATATCTTTAAAATTTTTCTTTTGAACCCTGTAAATAACTTATGCCTGGAAAAAAAAATTCAAGTATTTTTTAAAGTCTAGCCCTGGCCAGTTTGGCTCAGTGGTTAGAGGGTCAGCCCTTGGACCAATGAGTCACAGGTTCGATTCCGATCAAGGGCACGTACCTCGGTTGTAGTTCGTCCCCGGCCCTGGTTGGGGTCGTGCTGGAGGCGGCCAGTCCATGTGTCCCTCTTGCATGCATGTTTCTCTCTCTCCCTCCCTCCCTCCAACTCTATGTGAAAATCAATGGAAAAATATTCTTGGGTGAGGATTTTAAAAAATAAAATGAAGTCTATGTAGCATCTAAGCCCTTCCTTGGGCTTCAGGGACCACTAGGGTTTTTTCTATTTTATTTACAGCAGGGCCAACTCAAGAGTCAGAACTTTAGAGCTCAAAGGCACCCAGAGCCCCAGCCAGAGTGGCTCAGTTAGTTGGGTGTCATCCCGAGCACCAAAGGTGCTGGTTCAATTCCTGGTCAGGGCATATGTCCAGGTTGAGGGCATCAAGCCCTAGTAAGGGGCGTGCAGAAGACAGCCAATTGATGTGCTTTTTAAAAAAATATATGCCCTGGCCGGTTTGGCTCAGCGGTTAGAGCGTCGGCCTGCGGTCCGGAGAGACCCGGGTTTGGTTCCCGCTAAGGGCACGTAGTACTTCGGTTGCAGTTTGTCCCTGGCCCTGGTTGGTCGTGCGGGTGGCAGCCACTCGATGTGTCCCTTCACGTCGATGTTTCTCTCTCTCTCTCTCTTCCTCTCTCTCCCTCCCACTCTATCTGTACAAAAAATGGAAAAATGTCCTCGGGTGAGGATAAAAAAAATATATATATATATATATATATATATATATATAAATGTTTTATTGATTTTTTTTTTTTAGAGACGGAGGGAGAGAGAGACAGAAACATCAATGTGAGAGAGAAACATCGGCTGCCTCCTGCACACCACCTACTGGGGATCGAGCCCACAACCTGGGCATGTGCCCTGAACCGGGACCTCTCAGTCCACGGGACGACTCTCAATCCACCGAGCCACACTGGCCTGGCCAACTGATGTGCTCTTACATCAATGTTTCTCTCTCTCTTTCTCTTCCTCTCTCTCTAAAAATCAATAAACTAGCCCTGGCTGGTTTGGTTCAGCGGTTAGAGCATTGGCTTGCGGTCCAGAGAGACCCGGGTTCGGTTCCCGCTAAGGGCATGTACCTCGGTTGCAGTTTGTCCCTGGCCCTGGTTGGGTCGTGCGGGTGGCAGCCACTCGTGTCCCGTTCACGTCGATGGTTCTCTCTCTCTCTCTTCCTCTCTCCTGCCTCTGCCCATTCTGTCTGAACAAAAAAATGGGAAGGTGTCCTCGGGTGAGGATAAAAAAATAAAATAAATAAAATAAAAATCAATAAACTATTCTTTAAAAAAAAAAAAAAAGGTACCCAGAGCAGCACTTGGGGGTCCATGGCAGTCAAGACATAGGACCTGGGACAAAAGCAAAGACACCAAATGTAAGAAGTGTTGTTTCGTCTTTTCAGTGAATGGCAAACCTTTGTCCCCACCTCTGTCTAGCCAAGGTGAGATACTAGTTTTCGATTCACTCAAAAAGTAAATCTGTTGGCTAAGAAGGGACTCATGGGTAATGATAATCCACCAAGTTAATAGACTTAGAGCTATTTCCCCCAGATAGTGCTGGAAAACCTTGAACCTGGACCTCTTAGGGACAAAGGGCAGGTGGCAAAGAGCTGACAACTCAGATAAGTGATTAAGAGAAAAATAAAATGCAGACTCTGAATAGCATGAAATATATGCCTCCTTTACATGTTTAAAGATTTGGGACTATAGATAGTATCAGGTGACATTTAAATGTATGATAGAACATTTCATGTTCTATAAATTTTCCCCAAAATTGTATTATAAAAATTGTTGCACACAGTACAGATAAATTTTCTTTTCATAATGCACACTATATACCTAACAGTACCTATACTCTTCAATTACTATTTTACTATATTGATCACTTCTAACCATGTTTATCTATCTACCCATCCTTTTGTCCTTCCGTCAATCCACATTATTTTGGTAAATTGCAAAGTGAGTTATATTTAATTCATCCATTATAATTCACCTCTCAACACTTCAGTATATGTATCATTACCTAGAGTTCAACATTTAAGTTTCTTAATGTAAAATGCAGATTTTAAGACAAGTTTTTTTTTTAATCTTTATTGTTGAACGTATTACAGATGTTTCTCATTTTTCCCCCATTAACCCCCTCCTTCCTACTCCTGCCCCCCACCCACCTTTCCCCACACTATTGTCTGTGTCCATTGGTTGTGTATATAAGTTCTTTGGTTTATTTCTTCCCACCCCCCAACCCCTTTCCCTTTGAGGTTTGTCAGTCTAGCAATGAATTTGTACTTCTTTTTTTTTTTTAAATCTTCACCCGAGGACATTTTTTCCAGTTTTTGTACAGACAGAGTGGGAGGGAGAGAGAGGAAGAGAGAGAGAGGGAAACATGGATGTGAAAGGGACACATCGAGTGGCCGCCGCCACCCTCACGACCAACCAGGGCCGGGGACAAACTGCAACCGAGGTACATGCCCCTAGCGGGAACCGAACCTGGGTCTCTCCGGACCACAGGCAGACATTCCAACTGCTGAGCCAAACCGGCCAGGGCGAATTTGTACTTCTTAATCCCTTCACCTTTTTCACCCATTCCCCCAACCCCCCTCCCAACTGGCAACCAACAAAATGTTCTCTGTATCTATGAGAATGTTTCTGTTCTGCCTGTTCATTTTGTTTGTAGATTCCACTGTAAGACAAGCTTTGACCAATGATACATTTATGTAGCCCAAACCCCTATCATGATATATAGACCAATAGCTGTGGTCACTCCTCATGCTGTTTCCCCAGCCCCAGATAACCATGTTGATTTTTTTTCACCATACATTAGTTTTACCTGTTAAATAAGCCTCCCCCACCTCCTATTTTGAAAGAAAAATATCTATGCTTTATATACCATCTTAGTTTTGGATCCAATTAAAATCTTGCCTCAATTTTAAAGTGAGAAAGAATTTGATAAAGTTAATCCAACAGCCATTTTTTTAATTCAAATTCAAGTAGCACATGACAGGTGTCCACTTCCTCCTTGAAACTGGGATTCCATCTCCAGCTGACTTCTAAATGTGAGAGCCCTGGGCTTCATCAGACCTTCTCTCCCCACCTACACTCCCCCTCAGGGATCTCCCACACTGCCCAGATCTTACAAACCCTCATCGAGGGCCCACGACACTCCCCAATCCATCCCCAGCCAGAGCTTGATACTCTCCACCAATGTCTCATAGACATTACAAACTGTTTTAAAAGTAGTGTTTTATGAAATGTTTCCTCCTAACCCTGTCACTCAACCACTCATGTGCCTGCCCTTCCTGAGGGCAATCAACCACTGTTACCAGCCTCTTCTGGGTCCTGACAAAGACAGTCTGTGGAACAGTACTGTGGTTACATGAATCTATCTGTGCACAGACACAGACAACTGCCCCCTCCACACACACACACACACACACACACACACACACGTAAAAACTGGGGAAAACTGAATAAGGTCTGTACTTAGTTAACAGTATTATACCAATGTCAATTTCCTGGCTTTGATGTCCCACTGGTTATATAAGATGGCACCACTGGGGGAAGCAGATGAAGAGTTCATGGAACTCTACACACTTTTGCAATTTCCTGAGAATCTATATTTCAAAATAAAAAGTTAAAAATAGCACATGCATATGTTATTTTTTATACAGCCTGGGGCTCCTAACATATTCTGCACCTTGGTTTTGTCATGGAGTACCTAATCTAGAAGGTCATTCCATAGCAGCACGTAGAAAGCTGCTTTAACAGCTGTGTAGTCTGTTCCAGGATATGGCTGGACCATAATTTCACCAGGCCCCTAGTGAGGGACATTCTGGTTGTTTTCAATCTTTAAAATTCACCAGATACAGAGGTTATTTCACATATGTGTGTCTTTAAAGAATTTCTATACGATATGCCCTGGTCGGTTTGGCTCAGCGGTTAAGAGTATCGGGCCCTGGCAGGTTTGGCTCAGCAGTTAGAGCGTCAGCCTGTGGTACAGAGAGACCTGGGTTCAGTTCCCGCTAAGGGCACGTACCTCGGTTGCAGTGTGTCCCTGGCCCTGGTTGGTCGTGCGGATGGCAGCCACTCGATGTGTCCCTTCACATCGATGTTTCTCTCTCTCTCTCTTCCTCTCTCTCCCTCCCGCTCTATCTGAACAAAAAATGGAAAAATGTCCTCGGGTGAGGATAAAAAAAAAAAAAAGAGTATCGGCCCACAGACCATTAAGTCACGGGTTCGATTCCAGTCAAGGGCATGTTCCTCGGTTGCAATTCATCCCTGGCCCTGGTTTGGGTCATGCGGGTGGCAGCCACTCGATGTGTCTCTTTCGCTTCGATGTTTCTCTCTGTCTCTCTCTCTCTTCCTCTCTCCCCCTCCCACTCTATCTGAACAAAAGATGGAAAAATGTCCTCAAGTGAGGATAAAAAAAATAAAAAAAATTTCCATAGGATAGAGTATACGTATATCTTTATTTTGCCAGCTATTGCCTACTTACACCAAATGACCCAACGCAGAACCAGTGCTTGAGGGTGCCTACTTCACGGCTTCACCAGAAGTTATCAAATGTTTTCCTCTTTGTCAACCCAGAGGTGAGAAATAGTGGGACAATGCAGTGGGTTTGGTTTTGTCTTTTTATCATAAGTAGAGCTGATTTCTTCATTATTTAAGAGCCATCTAAACTTCCATTTCTGTGGATTTTGCTTACTTAAATTCTTTGCCCATCCTTCTTCCAAGCTGAACTTTTCTTATTTATGGAAGCTCTTTATATATTGAGGCAAATAGTCCTTTGTGATGTTGTTATCCTTTTCCCCAATTTGATATCAATCTCTTGACTTTGATTATGGTACTTTTTTTTTTAATCTTCACCCAAGGACATTTTTGCATTTATCTTCAGATAGAGCAGGAGGGAGAGAGGGATGAAGAGAGAGAGAGAAACATTGGTGTGAGGGAGACACGTCAAGTGGATGCTACCCACACGACCCTAACCTGGGCCAGGGACAAACTGAAAGCCAGGCACGTGCCCTTAGCAGGAAGCAAACTTGGGACTCTCTGGTCCACAGGCTGATGCTCTAACCGCTGAGCCAAACCGGCCAGAGCGATTATGTACTTTTTGAAGTTATATTTTTAAGTAGCTTAACTTATCAATATTTTCTTTTGTGGCTTATGGATTTTGACATACTCAGAAATATCTTCGCCACTCTGAGATTTTAAAGTAATTATTCAGCCCTCGCCAGTTTGGCTCAGCGATCAGAGCATCGACCTATGGACCAAAGGGTCTCTCTCGGGTTTGATTCATGGTCAAGGGCATGTATCAAGGTTGCAGGTTTGATCCCCGGCCTTGGTCGGGGTCATGCAGGGGCAACTAATTGATGTATCTCTCTCACATCGATGTTTCTCTCTCTCTCTCTTCCTCCCTTCCATTCTCTCTCTAAAAAAAAAAAAAAATTATCCATGTTTTCTTCTAGTACTCATATATTTTCATTAAACATATATATATTTTAAAATAAGATTCACAAGTTTACTATAAGGAGTGATGTAGCGATACACTGCATATACTTCCCTCCCAAAGAGCTACCCAATTGCCCAAACTTCATTTACAAAAAGGTCCTCTGTTCTATGCTGATATGTGCAAGGTCATCTTTACCACATAGGAAATTCTGGGTCTGTTTGTGACTTTTATTCAGCATTTCTAATTTGAATGGCCCTAATCCTCTGCCCTCCTCCCAATCCTAACCCTTTGCCCAATCTTGCCTTTTCAGTAATGAAACCACCTTCGGGCCAGGTGCTCAAACCAAAAACCCGGTGTTACACTCTTACTTCCCTCACATTTCACATCCAATCAATTCAATGACAGAGCCTGTCAGTGATACCATCAAAATAAGTGCAGGGCATCCCAAATATGACCACTCAAAAACTCCCTGGACTGAGTCACACCACCTCATGTGAATGTCACAATACTCTCCTTTCAGTCTCTGTTCTCAGCTCTAGGTCTCTCCTCTGCCCCTCCCCCATTCATTCCCTACAGGAAACTAAAAGGAATGCTCTTTCAAAAACAGCCCTGTCTAAAACCCTTCAACGACTTCCCTAAGCATTTAGAAGAAAACCTAGATTCCTTACCTCAACTTACCAGATCTGGTCTTTCTACTCCACCCTCCCTCCAATTCACTTACTCACTTCCTGTCAGACTGGCCTCAGTGTGTTTCTAAACTGAATCAAGGGCTCTGTGCTTCTGGGTCATTGTGTTTGCTGTACCCTCTGCCCATGACACACCTCCCAGATCTGCAGAGCTGGCTCCTTTGCATCCTGGAGTCTTGGTTTAAATGTCACCTTTGGAGGCCTTCCTTTACCACCGTGAATTGTCACCAAATCCCACTCTCATCCATTCTCCATTTCAAGGGGTACCTTGTCTTTCTTAGTCCTGACTGTATGTCACCATAGCTGGGACCAGGAATGGAAGAATGAATGAATGCAATGTTGAGAGTCGTCGCACCCCATATCCCATCTCCCTACCCCCGAGTTCAAATCTGGTAAAACTGTTCACAAACAGGCAAGCAGGAGAAAGGAGGGTGTCCCGCAGGAAATGACTAGAGGTAAGCAGACCTGGCTACAGGGGACTCCGCCCCCAACCGAGCAGGAGACCAAGTTAGGGAGTAAATCAACTAGAAACAGACAGAGAGAAAAATCTGAAACCTTAAGACTCCCAAAGCAGTGTGGTGATGACAGAAAAGGCTAGTCAGACCCACCCCCCTCCTCCTTAAATGAAAAGGAAATAGAAGGCTGGGGAAGCTTTCAACAGCACATTTTAAAGCAAGAAGTTCAATTAGATATGAACTTCATTAAATTAACTAAACTCCTGGAAGCTGGAACATCATCTTTCTGGAACCAGCTGATTTTAAAATTGTTCCTTAGTCTAAAGTTTTGTGTAAAAACAAAGAGCACCTTCAATCTTCATTATAATTTCTTTAAGTATTTACTCAGGGCCTGGTAGGTGAAACTCTTTATACTAAAGTCTAGTACAATGTACAGAGCTAGTAACTGGACAATGTATTCATGCCCGTGACACTGTGGCCTTTCACAGTAACTTTAGAAAGTAACTCCTATTTACAGAAGACACCAAGGTAAGTGAAATGTAGGTGCAACAAATGGCACTGACAGAAATAACAGCTAGCACTTAGTGCACTTACTGCATGCCAGGCATTGTTCTAAGTACTTTACATATGTTAAATAATTTAACCCTCATAATGACCTTAAGACATAGGTCCTCTGAGGAAACTGAAGCACAGAGAAGTGACACAAGCAGTCCAGGATCACACAGCTTCCAAGTGACAGAGCCAGATTTTAAAGCCAGACAGGCTGGCTCCAAGCCTGAACTCATCCACCACACTCATTTGTACCCGAAGTGCCAGTGATGCCTGGAAGAGAAGCACATCTAAGTTGGCCCTGGGCGGGGCTCTAAAAGACCAATGCAGCTGTGACAGACAGGTGGGCACTTGAAAGCCACTCAAGAGGAACAGAATAAACACATGCCAGCATACACAGTGACATACGTGTTCAAAGAACATAATTTAAAGTAACTTAGACAAAGCAGAGGGTTTGCACAGGAATGCAGTGGACACAGTTGAGTCAGGATACCACTCCAGGGAAAATCTACATGGAAATCCGATTGCCCTTACCATAATGTATTTAGATACAAAGAAGAAATATTAAGGGACCTTATTTACAAATGTTGTAATGCAGAACCAAAGAAAGTGCCCCCAAGGAACACAGCACCATGCTTGTATTTTTGCCTTAAAAGGCATTCCTAAGTTTCAAGTGAAAAATTGTAATTACCAGTCTGCATCAGGCCTAAGCCTCTGTGTAATGGATAAACAAGCAAGCAAACAAAAAGTAGTTAAAGTAGCATCACTGTCAACCCTCTCTTGCAACAATATATTAGCTCACTCTGGTAACACTTACAAAAGCTGTGGATACAATACAATACAATCCTCATGACTAGAAACCCAGGCAATGAAATATCATTACAGATGTTCTACCACCTTCTTGAAAGTGTCTCTCCTACTGGATATTTTATGAGACAATTTTTCCCTTTTACTGAAAATGAAAAGGTCATGATGGAGGCTGTGCTAAACAACATCAGAAAGGTATTTTCATATTTTTGCCCACCTCCCCCCCAAGATTTTCACTTTGAAATCGCTGTCAGATATATGTGCCAACTGCCACCTACAGTGCCCAGGCCTGCTAAATAAAGCACAGGACACATCTCACCTCATACACCAACTCGGTATGGGAGGAACCAACAAACAAGATGTGCCATCTTCAAGACAAATAGTCTGTCCAGAGTCACACATACTGCCAGTGACATACCAGGCCTGCAGATGAGGGCATAAGGGCCATGTTAATATCTTGCTCCAAATTCAGGTATTCTCATAAAATACAAAGGCTCCGTTCTCATTTTATTTGTCAAATAGAAAAATTACTGCCTCTTTCTTACTGGTTCCAGTACATGGTTCCTGAGGTTTTACATGGATGTGAAATTAATTAACATTAATTAACTAAACTCATAACAAAATAAAAAAGCAAATTTCTTGTTGGGACAAAACCTGGTAAGGATAAGTAGGCTTGTTTCTTTACATCAAAGAAAATCACCTCAATAAGTTAGTCTCTCTCTCTCCTTTCTTTATATGTGTGTGTGTGAATTAAAACATGTATCACCACAAACATTAATTTTTAAACTTCTGGATTAATATTTTAATATTTCTCCCCTCTAAAGATATTATCCAAAGTTGTTTTTTTTTTATTTTTTATTTAGAAACACCTCACACACATTAGAGGAAACAAATTTTACTTCCAATCCTAAAATTCTGGAAAAAAACGTATTTTCATTAAAACAAAACACTTCAAGATATAATCTAGAAAATAAGTTTCCACATATCATACTTATTCTAGAAAGTCCATTCTAGAGTGAGGCAACAGGATACAGATATCTTTTGTTTCTAACTAGTTCTTTTATTTATTTGTTTATTTGTTTTCTTTATTGATTTCAGAGAGAGAGAGAGAAACATTGATGAGAGAGAACATCTACTGGCCGCCTCCTACATGCTCCCCACTGGGGATCGGGCCCACAACCTGGGCATGTGCCCTGACCAGCAATCGAACTGGCGACCTCCTGGTGCATGGGTCTACACTCAACCACTGAGCCACACCGGCTGGGCCCTAGTTCTTTACTGGAAAGCTCAAAACTTTCCAACAGTCTCTGTCACCATTCCTAGAGTAGAGATTCTATCCTAATTCTCTCCCAAGCCAAACTGGCAGGTTTTTTAATCAATCAAAAATTAAGAACTGTGGGAAAATAGAGTTGACAACCACCATTTTTACAGGCAAAAACTGACTGTATCTGAGGAATAGAAAGATCAGGGCAAAAATAAGCCATTCCCCAAGTAAAAGTCACAGTAACTTAGAGGAAGGCACGAGAGCTCCAGTTCCTTTAAGTGGCAGAGGCCCTGAAAATTAACATGCTCTCTGCAGAACACACACATGAAAATACCAAAAATATTCAGCCTCAATAATTCATGATCTGATTCTGAGTTGAACATTATATGACTATTTCCAGACTCCAACACAGCAGATACAGCAAAAATATCTTTCAAGAAAATTCTGTCCATTAACTTGAATCATTCTGCATATTAGGACAAGATCCTCATTATGCAATCAGCTCAACAGTTCAGTTCAGCTGAGGGTGAGAAGAGGTTGGTGGTGGTGGGGTCTTGGAGAGCCTACAGAACAAGAGGCCACATGCCATCAGAGAAGAAGGAAAAGATAAGCAAATGGCATAGGCACCCAGCCACCCCTGCCCCCATTCACAAGGCTCTATTTGAGCACTGTCCCGCAGAAATATAATTCGAGCCACATATCTAATTTTACATTATGGCCACAGTAACAAAAGTAAAAGTAAACAGGTGATATTAATTTTATTAGTATACCTTAGTTAACCCAATATGTTCAAAATATCATCTCAACATGTATTATTTAAACTTTAAAAAGTATGAGAGGTTTTACACCCCCGCCCCCATAATAAGTGTTTAAAATCATGTGTGCCTTATTCACCAGAATTCGGTCTAGACACATTCCCAGTGCTCAAGGCTCCCCTGGGGCCAGTGACCACCTTCCTAGGCATCGAAGGTTTAGTTAAAGTAGATCCTTGCTCTTTAAATACCTAAGGCGGGTACCTTCTTTCATTCCTAATCATGGAGGTGGGGGGACGGGGACGGGAAAAATACCCAACTACCGATAAATTTACCCAATCAGGGTGCAGGCGCAACTTCTCGGGCCCAGCAAGCGCTTTCCAGCTTGACCACACCCCTGCGATGACCATCCCCAACAGGAAATTCACTAACGGCAACTGACAGGTCCTCATTCTTTAAGGGTGGGTTAAAGACACCTAAAAACTGGCAGTCTCTGTATCCACAATAACAAGAAACCATTCACCGCGCGTCCTCGATGTGTGTCCCCCGCGCAAAAAAAAAAAAGCGGGGGGATTAACCCGAAATAAATGAGCCACGCACTCCGCATGCATCCTCCCCGCCCCCAAATCCAAGACACTGAATTAGGGGAACCGTGATGACCGGAACGGACATGAATAATGAAAAAATAATGTTTTTTAGTACAATAATCAGAAAGGAGGTATCTAACCAACGGAAATGCAAGCATGGGATGGGAGAGAGAAGCAGCCCTTTGCTCCCCACTTCCCGGAGTCGCGCCCCCGGCTGAGTCCCCCCCACCTCCTCGAGAGCAGGGAATGGAAAGGGGAGGGGACCCCGGGGACCTCGCGCGCGCGCCCACGTCCGCCCGACAATCTGTGGCCCGAGCGGGGGCGCGCCCCCGGACCTTTCCCCCCGCCCGCCGCGGACCCTTTGTGGCGGAGCCTCTCCGCCACGGGGCCTCCTCAGGGGACCGTGCGCGCCGCCCCTCCCCCGCCCGGGGTCCGTTACCGGCCGCGCGCGAGCACAAGGCGGCGGCGGGCGCGCGCCGGGCGGTTCACCGCGCGGGGGAGGGGCGGCACGCGGACCGGGCCGGCAGCGGGGGTGCGGGACCCCGGCGGTGCCCACCTACCTGTGGGGATGGCGGCGCCGGCCAGCGGGCAGGAAAGAGGACAACGGCGCGCAAGGGAGAGGGCGACAGCGGTGGCGGAGGCGGCCCCAGTGCTCGCTCGCAGCTTCCCTCCGCGACCGGCGGCGGCGGTGGCTTCTCGGCGCCCGCGCAGCGCCCTCTGGCGGCGGGAGGCCGCGCGCGCCGCCCGGGAGACGCCGCCATTGGCTGTGCCAGCGAGCGTCGGTGCCGGGGATGGCCGCGGCGCCACGTCGGGCCGGGCGGGGACCGGGACGGGACTGGCTCAAGCGATAGCGACCCTCGGCCTTACAGACCGCTGGCCCGTCCCAGAATCGAGTGCGGGATCAACCGCGGGCTGGGCCGCCGGATTGAGCCAATAATGGGGTCAGGTCGTGTCCGGGACACCGGAGTACTGCTAACTGCGGGAGGGTGGATGTATAATTCAAATTAATGTGCGACTTGTGTGCTTTTTTTTTTCTCCTAGTCTGCGGCCCCAGGGTTAGAACCGCATCTAGCAGGGAACTGACCTAGTTTCGGGGATCAGGAAGCCTTCCCAGAGAGACTGTTTATTTAGCAAGTGCTATCTAGTGTTTACTATTCTGCGATTAGTAACTCTTTGGAGCCTCAAAACAACTATTCTTGTCCCCATTCCTACAGATGAGAGGGAGCACGGAGCTCAGTGGGAGCTCTGGGATGGAGAGATTGCCTCCCACCCTTGGAAGGCCTGCCTCCCTGTTCTCCAGGTCCCAGCTCAAATGCCACTTCTCCCACCTATATTTTCAACAGCCAGTTGCCCCTGTGGGCAAGGCCCTCACCGTGCTCTGGGACTCAGCAGTGGCCAGTCCCTGCCCCATGACCGTTTGGGGGGTGGGGAGGAGACCAAAAGGACATAACGAAGACCATTTGGAATGGTGAAAACCAAAGCAACTAAAGCAGGGTGTTGTAACAGTGATGGGAGGGCTAACCAAGGAGAGGAGATGAGTCAGGGAAGGCCTCTGAGAAGGTGACGGCAGAGCTGAGATGGGAAATGTGCCCCAGTAAAGGGAAGAGCAAGTGCAAAGGCCCTGAGTCAGTGACACACATTCAGGGAGAGCTGATAGGGAAGGCTCCTCTCACCAGAGGCTGCTCATCACTCAAGTCTCCGCTCAAATGCCTTCTCTTAGAGAGACCTTCCCTGACAGCCCATCTAAAATTGCTCCTTAACATGGTACCCAATTTGGTCTTCTTTTAAGCAGTCATTGCTATCCGGAATGACCATGTTTAATCATTTGAGTACTTATTGATGGTCTGCCTCCACCCATAGAACAAACACTCCTCTTGTTTTGTTCTGTATCCCCACCCCTAGAACAGTGCCTAGCACTCTATAAACACTTCTGAATAGAGCCTTGGAGCTAAGCTCTGCAGGATGAACAGAAGGTAATAGCTACAGGGGTGCATGGAGAGAGTGGAAAACATTTAAGTCAGAACTTTTTTCTTTTTTTCGTTTTTTTTTTAATTTTTTTATCCTCACCTGAGGACATTTTTCCATTTCTGTTCAGATAGAGTGGGAGGAAGAGAGAGAAACATCGACGTGAAAGGGACACATCGAGTGGCTGTCTCCCACACGACTCAACCAGGGCCAGGGACAAACTGCAACCGAGGTATGTGCCCTTAGTGGGAACTGAACTCCGGTCTCTCTGGGCCACAGGCAACACTCTAACCGCTGAGCCAAACTGGCCAGGGCTCTTTACGTTTTTTGTTTTTTGGGTTTTTTTATCCTCATCCGAGGACATTTTTCCATTTTTTGTTCAGACAGAGTGGGAGGGAGAGAGAGGAAGAGAGACAGAGAAACATCGACGTGAAAGGGACACATGGAGTGGCTGCCACCCACACGACCAACCAGGGCCGAGGACAAACTGCAACCGAGGTACGCGCCCTTAGCGGGAACCGAACCCGGGTCTCTCCGGACCGCAGGCTGACGCTCTAACTGCTGAGCCAAACCGGCCAGGGCTCTTTCTGTTTTTTTATCATGGAATTTTTTGTTGAATTTATTGGGGTGACATTGGTTAATAAAGTTATATTGATTTCAGGTGTACAGTACCATAACACATCATCTGTATATTGCATTGTGTGTTCACCACCCCCAGTCAAAACATTCTGAAAGGCCAGGAAGACTGGACCACAGAGAACTGGGAGGGGTGTTAGGGAGATGAGACCAGATGAGCAAGGGCCAGGCCCTGAAGAGCACAGAAAGACACCTGAAGTTGGATATTATTTGACAGTATAACAGAAAACTCAATGGGATTGTATTAGTTTTCTCAACCTGCTGTAAATCACCACAACCTTAGTGGCTTAAAACAACATATTTATCTCTAAGTTCTGGAGGTCTGCTGTCAGAAATGGGTTTCACTGGGCTAAAGTCAAGATGTTGGCAGGGCAGGTTCCTTCTGGGGGTTCTAGGAGAAAACCCGTTCTCTTGCCTTTCCCAGCTTCCAGAGGCTGCCCACGGATTCCTTCGCTCATGGTCTCTTTCTTCAGAGCCAGCAATGACCAGGCAAGCCTTTCTTGTGATGCATCACTCTAACTCTGCTGCCATTGTCCCAACTTCTCTGACTCTCCTGCTTTCTTCTTTCCCTTATGTGTACCCTTGGGATCACATCGATCCCATACAGATCAGATCTTCCATATGTATAGTTTGTATACATTTGTGTTCTAAAGTAAAGAAGGCAAACAGGACTGTTCTTTTTATATAGGTTTTGTTTTTCCTAAGGCATGATAAATTTGTTTGTGATTTTAATCTATTGAGTCAGGACTTAAAGTGGCTTCTGGTTACCTTGGTTTTTCTTTTTTTTTTTTTTTTTAATCCTCATCCGAGGACATTTTTCCATTTTTTGTACAGATAGAGTAGGAGGGAGAGAGAGGAAGAGAGAGAGAGGGAAACATCGACGTGAAAGGGACACATCGAGTGGCTGCCACTCGCACAACCAACCAGGGCCGGGGACAAACTGCAACCGAGGTACATGCCCTTAGCGGGAACCGAACCCGGGTCTCTCCGGACCGCAGGCGGACGCTCTAACCGCTGAGCCAAACCAGCCAGGGTTACCTTGGTTTTTCTTTCAGCAGGGCACCAAATTAGGTATCTGAGTGAAAGAACCTCATCTCCTAACACTCATCTGGGATGATTTTTTCTTGGGTCATGGGCTCTTTGGACAGATGCCACACCTAGACAGTAATAGCAGTAGTGGTTCTGTTTTATATATAAAATTCCCCAAAATTCTCAGCTGAAACTGGCATGCGAACATGACCAAAGTGTATTTTTAAATATATATTCACAATCTAAGTTCTCTCCAAAGGAAAAAGATGTTATTTTTTTGTTTTGTTTTTTTCTTTATTGATTCTAGAGAGAGAGGAAGGGAAAGAGAGAGAGAGAGAGCGATAGAAACATCAATGAGAGAGAACGATTGGCTGCCTCCTGCATGCCCCCCACTGGGGATTAGGCCCACAACCTGGGCATGTGCCCTGACCAGGAATTGAACTGGCAGTCTCTTGGTGCATGGGTCGACACTCAACCCCTGAGCCACACTGGCCGGGCATAGGTGTTCTTTATTGTTATAAACACCATACTCTTTCAAGCTCTTCCAAATAAATACAAAATAAATGTTATGGACTTAATGCTTGTGTCCCCCCCCCAAATTTATATGTTGAAATTCTAACCCTCAACATGATATTAGTAGGTGGGTCTTTGGGAGGTGATTAGGTGATGGGGGTGGAACCCTACTGAATGGGATTAGTGCCCTTGTAAAAGGGACAAGAGAGGGATGCTTTCTCATTCGAGGACACAGAAAGAAGATGGTCATCTTCAAGCCAGGAAGAGGGTCACCCTAGACACTAGATCTTGATCTTGGACTTCCCAGCCCCCAGAACTGTGAGAAATAAATATTTGTTGTTTGAGCCACCCAGTCTATGGTATTCTGTTAGAGCAGCTTGAAGGAGAGGGATTTTGGAGTCTGGAGAACACAGGTCAAATCCTAACTCACTCCTTATCCATCTGGATGGCTCTTGACCAATTTTTTTTTTTAATTTTCTTTATTGATTTGAGAGAGAGAGAGGAAGGGAGAGGGAGAGAGAAACATCAATGAGAGAGAACATCGATTGGCCGCCTCTTGCATGACCCTCACTGGGGATCTGGCCCACAACCTGGGCATGTGTCCTGACTGGGAATTGAACTGGCGACCTCCTGGTGCTTGGGTTGAAGCTCAACCACTGAGCCACACCGGCCGGACTTGACCATTTCATATATCTCAGAGTCTTAAGTTTGTCACCTCTAAATGTGAAGAATGGTTCCTCTGGCATGGTGAGGAGTAAATAAAATGTATGTAAGGCACTTGGCAGAGAGGGTGCTCAATAAGTAGCCATTATCTCTCCCTAGAGGTCTAACGAATGGATTAAACTTTTCAGCATAATCTTTGGAGTGGGAGGTATACTTGCAGCCCAAAGAGATTGTGAGGCATGCTCCCCAGTCCCTCAGGGAATTGCTGACTTTGGGGAAACTGTTCTTGAAGGGTATAATGAAAAGGTGACAGATATCTTAGGTGCACTGCAGTGAGAAAATGCTTGAGTGTCACTGGCTTAAAAATGGAACGTAGGGGAGAAACTGTCAATCTTGTGGCCATTATCATAATATTGCCTACAAAAATGGATTGATCGCAGGGGCAACCTCAAATAAGAAAGAATAATAAAAAATGATCTGTTTGCAAATATGACATACCTATACAAGAATAGGAAAACCTTCAATCTTATAGCACTCAAAACATGGAAAATGTAAGCTGTTTGCCAAATGAACACACAATACATTGACAAGCCACATACATTGAATTTTGTCAGTATTCATACAGGAACCTATGCTGGATTCTAAATGTGCAACATTAAAAAGTTTAATAATATATTTCTTCTTGAATAATGAAGTGAGTTGAACAATCAGTGTGAGTCACCTGGACCGTATTTCTTCCAAATTATGCTTTGATGAAATGCTGAAGTATAAGACAGATACAAAATATTGACTGCAGCGCTGGCCAGTTTTGCTCAGTGGTTAGAGTGTCAGCCTGCAGACTGAAGAGTCTCTGGTTCAATTCTGGTCAAGAGCACGTACCTCGGTTGCAGTTCATCCCCTGCCCTGGTTGGGATTGTGCAGGAGGCAACCAATCAATGTGTCTCTCTCACATCAGTGTTTCTGTTTCTCTCTACCCTTCCCTCCCACTCTGTCTGAAAATAAATGAAAATATATCCTCAGGTGAGGATTTAAAAAATTAAAAAAGAAATATTGACTGGATTTCTTTATTTGGCTTTGTAGGTTCCTCTCCACTTTCTCTTAGTATTTATTGTATGCTCTTAAGCTTTGAAAAATGGCTTGCTAAAAACTTGGCTTACAGGCTGGTTGCCTGGACATCACTTTAAATGTGTAGTTACGTGCAAGCTAGCTTCTAAACATTATATAAGGCAAGAGAGCCCTAATAATCCAAGAAGAAAAAAAAGGAGCAGGTACATAAATAATTTGGGAGATTAGAAAATAGACTTTGTATTTTACTTGCCTGAGTTTTTTTCCCAGTAATTCTTAGGCGCTCTCCTGAAGGATGCTCTGCACACTGGCAGGAAAGCAGATCTTTACTTCTAAAGTGAGTTCCTTTGGTTGTCAGCATGGATTTGATACAAAGTTTAATGCCACAATGTGTCCCACCATTGTGGCATGTGGGAAGATACCTTTAATACTCAGAAAAACAATTAGTCTAAGTCTAGTAGCTTCTGGAAATGAAGGGGCATGAGAAGTCAGGAGTGCTTTCTTCCCAGACCCAGGTCCAATTCTTTCACTGGCTTCTTTCTGCCCTAAAGTTGGGAATGTGTTCTATCTCCCACTCTATACCTCTTTCTAGCTGATTCTTCCTCCCCCTATTCTCTGATTATGGAGTTAATCCGAACATAATTCCTACCGCCTTCAGCCTATGGAATTTAAGCCACTTCGAATTGGTCTTTCTGGAGTTGTGGAAGAAAGTTGGGAAACTCCATTCATCTGTTCAACAGACATAAGTGCCAACTATATTCAGGGGAGTTTGCTGGATCCCCAAATCTACCTGTCATGGTGCCTACACTCAAGATACTTAAACATGCTGTTTCAAGATCCCACCAAGATGAGGGTTTGGGAAATGGGCTATAGAACAAAAAGGAGCGGAGACCCCTGTGATTAAGCAAAAAAAAAAACAGATTAAAGGAGCTTGATCTGTTGAGATAGAAGGTCCACGATCTTTCTCTCTTGACATGTGAGGTTGTTGGGACATGTATAAATGAGAATTAACATGAAATCAGAATAAAACACATCTCTGACTCTTCAGTTTAAAAGATGCTTCAACCCTGGCCGGTTTGGCTCAGCGGTTAGAGCGTTGGCCTGCGGACTAGAGAGTCCGGGGTTCAGTTCCCTCTAAGGGCACGTACCTCAGTTGCAGTTTGTCCCCGGCCCTGGTTGGGGTCATGTGGGTGGCAACCAGTCAATGTGGTGTCTCTCTCACATCAATGTTTCTCTCACTCTCTTCCCCCTCTTTCCCTCTAGTTCTATCTGAAGATAATTGCAAAAAATGTGCTTGGGTGAGGAAAAAAATAAAATAAAAGATGCTTCAGTGAGCCCTGGCCAGTTTGGCTCAGTGGTTAGAGTGTCGGCCCATGGACCAATGAGTTGCGGGTTCGATTCCGGTCAAAGCATGTACCTTGGTTGCAATGCATCCCCAACCCTGGTCGGGGTCATGCGGGAGGCAACCAGTCGATGTGTCCCTCTCACATTGATGTTTCCCTCTCTCTCTTCCTCCCACTCTATCTGAAGATAAATAGAAAAATAAGTAAATAAAAGACGCTTCAATTAAAGAAAACTGCTGTCAGGCCTCCTTTAAATCAACGAATCAACAATAGAATGCTAACTTTCAAAAAAAGAAAACATGATCAAGGATCATAATTTTACAGTCTTTTATATCCTTGGCAGGATGCCAAGGCTTATTAGGAAATTTGCCGAAACCATAAATATAAAAAATGCACATGTCCTCCCTTGAGTAACCACATGTATGTTTCCAAAAATATATCTAAAGCCATTTTCCCTTCTGTGAATGTGTTAAAAAATGTACTTAGCACGAATCCATGTCGGCTGCTCGAGACTTATTTATAGCAAAATTTTAAATAAACATATTTTAAAGACATTTCCAAAAAGGAATAAATGTGAATAAATTCTAAATCTAAATCATGGTAATGTGCTTGTACTATAAATTTTAAATAATAATGTAAAAACCCGAGCCAGCTCTGCTCCCTAATTTTTAGCATTCCATCCTTCAAGCCTGATATTTAAGGCATGTGTCTTCATTAGAAGAGTTATTTCTGGAAGCATGTACTGTTACAGGTGCATATGTGCAGAGAACCAAGTGTGTGTGTGTGTGTGTGTGTGTGTGTGTGTGTGTGGTCGTCCTTTGGAGGAAAAATAATTTCAACTAAGATTTTCATGAGTATGTTTCACATACGTTTATTACAGGGTAGGCTTAAATCTCTAGTTTCCTTTCCAGAGTATGCATATATAACTAGTTGTTAGATATTCTGGCTTTATAAGAGTTTTCTATGCTTCTCAATTTAAATGTTAGTTTTCTCCATCTCATCTACACTATCAGTGAAGTCTACACTGCTTTTCTTCTGCTTTGATCAGGACATTTTATCCATAGTACACATTACAGTGGTTTAGCACCATTTTATAGGAGGACGTTGAAATCTAGCAATCAAGTCCCTCAGTGATTCAGATACCCTTTGGGGGCCAGTTCCTTCTCAAGCACTTTACTGAGGTTTTTTAATTTGTTTGTTTTTAAGGAATTCAAAAAGAGGTATGTCAAGAATTTTTTAGTTGCAACGGATCTTTAAGTAGTGAACCCTACTTAAACCAGGGTGAGGCAGAATGCAAATTTATGAGCTCATGTAACTTAATCATCCAGGTAAAGTTGGCCTCAATGTCATCACAGCCCAGTTGTTCTCTATCTCTGCTTTCCAACTCTGCTTTCCATTCATTTGTGGCTGGTTCTTCCAAGGAAAAGTTCTGGTATCTGAAGAAGGGCATAAGTGAGTGGCACATATGTCCAAAACAGTGACTGCTATAGGTCTTCTGCTCCTCAACCCCATTGACATTCCTGGCTTCCACGGTCACTTCTGCTGATGGCTCTTGACAGGTATGTCTCTAGCCCAGATCAGTCTTCTGAGCCCCAACCCTATATGTTCAACTGTCTACTTAGCATCTCTTTTTGGATATCTCAGAAGCATTTCTATTACATGTCAAAAATGGAACTCAAGGCTTCCCCCTTTCCCACATGACACCTTCTTAGGGAAACCTTCTCTAGACACATTCAGTGAATGGCATACCTCCCTCTAAGAACTGGACGCAAGTGCAAGGTTACATTTGTTTGTGTGTTATTTGATTCATGTTTGTCGCTCTCACTAGACTGTAAGTCCCATGAAGGCAGAGGCTGTATCTCTTTTTCTCAATGTTGTATTCCATAGTGAATGGAACACAGTTATTCAATAAATATTTTATACACTACATTAATATTTATTCATGTATTTACTGAGAAAAGTTGTCCACTACTGTAAATACTCTATTAAATAAATAAATAAATAAATAAATAAATAAATAAATAAATAAATGGGGGTGGGGGGAGAGCACGCTTACTAGTTGGACATTAATTGAAAGTACAGCAGACCATATGGGTTGGTGGTGGATGGAAATAAGTTATTTATAAATGTGTACTCCTTCATGACCACTGGTCTGCAACACAGAGATTCTAAAAGGAATTTTAAAGGCCATCCTGAAAGATTTCTATGAAGCATGAAGGCTCTTGGAAGATATGTGAGTCTAAAAGAATGCATGTAACATTTTATATTTAGTTATGAAAAGCAAGCAATTATTAAATATTAGTATATCTGTGGTGATTGAGATGTCAGTGGGAAAGACATGATCAGCCCAGGAATAAACAAAGCAAAGACAGATAAGATCAGAGAAAAGGCCAGGGAGCAAAATGCAAAGACAAGGAAGGAAGAGTAAACAATAAGATGTGAGCAGCCAGGGAGAAAACTGTTCTTCAAGGAAGTGAAGGCTAACCCAAGCTCAATGTGTTTACAAACAAAAGTAGCACTTCTGAAGGTAAAACTTGTGTTATGTGCTTTTTTACCACAATTTTAAAAATAGAAGTGGCTGCTCTGAGAATTATCTGCTTCATTAGACAATTAAGTAAATTCTTAAAAGGCTGTGATGTAAAACAGCTTTAAAATAGTCAGGAACTGCCCAGCCGGTGTGGCTCACTGGTTGAGCATTGACTCATGCACCAAGAGGTCGCCGGTTCGATTTCCGGTCAGGGCACATGTGGGCCCAATCCCCAGTGGGGGGTCATGCAGAAGGTGACCAATCAATGTTCTCTCTCATCGATGTTTCTCTCCCTCTCTCCTCCTCTCTCTCTCTCTAAAAAATCAATAAAGAAAAAAAATTAGCCTTGGCCGGTTTTGCTCAGTGGTTAGAGCGTTGGCCTGTAGTCCAGAGAAACCCAGGTTTGACTCCCGCTAAGGGCATATACCTCGGTTGCAGTTTGTCCCCGGCCCTGGTTGGGTCGTGCGGGTGGCAGCCACTCAATGTCTTCCTTTCACGTCAATGTTTCTCTCTCTCCCTCCCACTATATCTGAACAAAAAAATGGAAAAATGTCCTCAGGTGAGGATTTAAAAAAAAAATTAAAAACAGGTTTAAATCATTTTAAAATAAATAAATAAAAATTAAAATAAATGAAATGAAATAGTCAGGAACTGCCATTCATACTAAGAATCCATTTTGGAAGGCAAAAGACCCTGGAAAGATATTAAAGATTGAAAACAGAAGTTAAGGGGAAGGATATGGAAAAAGTGAGATGCAAGAAAAAAAATGAAGTGGGTCTAAACAAACTCAATATGAAAAGATTGAAAAGTAAGAGTGCTAGGGGAAGAAAATGTAAGATGTTTCCCATCAAACTCTGAAAGCTTTTCTTCAGAATATTCTGAGAGCACTCTGGTAACATTTGAAACTATCTGCACATTTTAACAACCTCGATCTAAAGAAAGGAGGTGACATCTGGCATATTCATGGAATTCAGTAATTATTACACAATAGTAAAATGTATTATTGCATCAAAAAATGAGTAATCGATGTAAACCATTATTAATAGTTTGGTCTAAGTTTCTATAACTAGTTATCATTAAACTTTTTTTGCAAGATCAGAACCAAAGTGATATATGATAAACATGTAATCCAACTTATGTCTTTTATGTGTACATATACACTATTGCACAAACATTATTTTGTGGATATAATTATTTATGTTTTAATTATGGACTACCCACTTACAATGTTTAATTCAACCCAGGTTATAATTAAAATTTTGATTTAGTGAGCTTCAGATCAGGAATGCTTTATTGTATTGGCAGCAGCTGATAATTTCCAGGCCTCTATCCATTTTCTTGCATCACTTCTAGATTAATATTCAAAGTGTTGTCCATGGACCAGCAGCATTAGCACTTTGAACTTGTTAAGGACCTAATTCAGTCTGGAGAGGGGCCTGGGTTTGGCACTTCTTACAAACTCTTAGGCCATGCCAGTACTACTGGTCCATGGGCCACATTTTGAGAAGCAAGGTTCCTCTAAAGCAGCGATTCTCAAACAGGTTGTGGGTCACAACCTGTTTGGGGGTCGAATGACCCTTTCACAGGGGTCGCCTAAGACCATCGGAAAACACATATTTCCGATGGTCTTAGGAACCGAGACACCTCTCCTCTCTCTGTCTCCAGGCAGGTTCGCCCACATGCAGATATGCCCATCTATAGATACACCCACATATGAGTACCCATTGTGATGACATCATTGTGCCAACCCCATCACATACACCCCGTACAAATATAGGTGTATGTGACAGGAGGGTTGGCTCTATAATGTACTTATGCGGACCAGTCACACATGTGTAGAGAGCAGCTACTGTGTAGAGAGCAGCTACTCTGTCAAACGTAGCTACTGTGTTGAAAGTAGCAGTATTGGAGGTAAAATGACACTTCATGAATTATAATTACTGGGTAAATGTAAAATCATGTACTGTAAAATCATCAACTACTGCAAAAAATAAAATATCTGTCCTATGGGAACTTAATCTGGATGCTGATTGGTCTTTTTATAGCTGTGGTTGATGTGAATACTGCCCCCTTGTGATGGTAACAGGTATGTAAAAAAAACAACACAAAGAATGTAAATCATAGGAAACTTTAATGAACTGTATTGACTAAACTATGCCATGTATTAGTAAAGCTATTTGTATTAGTAAAGCTATTGTTATATATTATTTTCATTAGCAAACCATCCCATGACAATGGATCCTGTAGAGAAGAACGTTAAGAAAAGAAAATATAGTGAGCATTTTTTACATTATGGTTTTACCTCAGTAATTACAGCAGGAATTGAGAAATTGCAATGTATTATTTGTTGTGAAGTTCTATCAGCTATCAAAACACCATTTTGATAGCAAGCATCCCAGCTTTGCCAGCAAGGATGCCAACTATTTTAGAAGCAAATCTGATGGTCTCAAGAAAGCCAGACTTGACACTGATGGCAAGTACCACAAACAAAACTTAGCAGCCTTTGAAGCTTCATATTTGGTGGCACTCAGAATCACAAGAGCTATGAAACCTTACACCATTGCTGAGGTTTACTGTTGTGGCCAAAGACATTGTTCAAGTTATGATCGGAGACAAATTTGTTACAAAATTGAGTGCAATTTCCTTATCAAACGACCCTGTCCACAGAAGAATAGATGACATGTCTGCTGATATTCTTGATCAGGTAATCCAAGAAATTAAATCTGTTCCATATTTAGCATCCAGCTTGATGAATCTACATACATTACAAATTGTTCACAGTTACTGGTTTACATGAGGTATATTAATGATGGCAACTTTAAAGATGAGTTTCTTTTTTTGCAAACCTCTTGAAACGACAATGACCGCACGTGATGTATTTGACACAGTTGGTTCATTTCTGAAAGAGCATAAGATCTCTTGGGAAAGGTTTGTGGTGTTTGCACAGATGGTGCTCCAGCTATGCTAAGATGTCTCCCTGGATTTCAATGTTTGGTACTGAATGAGTCACCAAAATTTGTTGGAACTCACTATATGATTCATCAGCAAATATTAGCAACGAAGACGCTGCCACAAGAGTTACAAAAAGTAATGAAAAGCGTCATAAGTTCTGTCAGTTTTGTGAAGGCAAGCACTTTAAACAGTGGACTGTTTTCTCAACTGTGCAATGAGTTGGATGTGCTGAACAATGCTCTGCTATTTCACACTGAAGTGAGATGGTTGTCGACAGGAAAAGTTTTAAAACGTGTTTTTGAGCTTCATGATGAACTCAAAATGTTTTTTAATCAGAAAGCAAGACCGCAGTTCAAAGCACATTTCAGCGATAAAAGTGAACTGCAGAAAATAGCTTACTTGGTTGACATCTTTGCCATCTTGAGTGAGTTAAATTTATCACTGCAAGGACCAAATGCAACATGCCTCAATTTGTCTGAAAAGATCCAATCATTCCGAATGAAACTTCAGCTTTGGAAAAAAAAAAAAAAAAAATTGGATAAAAATAAAATTTACATGTTGCCTACCTTATCTGCTTTCTTTGAGTTGAACCAGACAAATGGATTACGATGATAATTTCTGTGAAAGAACACTTGCACATGCTTGCAGATGAAATTTCATTGTACTTTCCAAATCTACCTGACACCCCATTTGCACTTGCCAGAAGCCCATTTACAGTCAAAGTTGAAGATGTTCCTGAGACAGCACAAGAGGAGTTCATTGAACTTATTAACAGCCATGCAGCGAGAACTGATTTCTCTACAATGCCAGTTACAAAATTCTGGATCAAGTGTTTGCAGTTATATCCTGTTCTGTCTGAGACTGTGTTGCACCTTCTTCTTCCATTTCCAACAACACATCTTTGTGAAACAGGGTTTTCCAGCTTGTTGGTTATGAAGTCTAAATACAGAATTAGACTTGTTGTCGAAGATGATCTTCACTGTGCTCTTGCAAAGGCTGCCCCGAGAATTTTTGATCTGGTGAGAAAGAAAAAATCTTGACTTTGGCTTTTTACATATACTGTCACAAAATGTAGCAAAGTACTTTATTATTATTATATGAAGACTGTTACCTATGCTACACCATGCTTCAAGACAAAATTTTATTTATTTGCAATTAGAAATAAATATTTCACAATATATAATTACATATTGTTTTTGTGATTAATCGCTATGCTTTAATTCTGTTCAATTTGTAACAATGAAAATACATCCTGCATATCAGATATTTACATTACGATTTATAACAGTAGCAAAATTACAGTTATGAAGTAGCAACAAAAATAATTTTATGGTTGGGGTCACCACAACAGGAGGAACTGTATTAAAGGGTCGCGGCATTAGGAGGGTTGAGAAACACTGCGCTAGAGAATGTCCGTTTCCTTCCTTAAATTCTATTCATTTTCTTAGGGATTTTCTACCTAAAAAAAGAAGAGTGGAGTATCAGGATTAAAAATATTCCCAATCAGGAAAACAAAACAAAACAAAAAAAAAACCTGTGCTTGAATGTGGCAGTTTTATAATTCTTTTTTTTTTTTTTTAATTTTTTTTTTTTATCCTCACCCGAGGACATTTTTTCCATTTTTTTGTTCAGGTAGAATGGGAGGGAGAGGGAGGAACAGAGAGGGAGAGAGAAACATCGATGTGAAAGGAACACATCGAGTGGCTGCCACCCGCACAACCGACCAGGGCCGGGGACAAACTGCAAACGAGGTATGTGCCCTTAGCGGGAACCGAATCCGGGTCTCTCAGGACCGCAGGCCTACGCTCTAACCGCTGAGCCAAACCGGCCAGGGCTATAATTCTTATTTTTTAATATGACCAAGTCCTTTCTTCGTGAATGACAAGTCTTGGAGGGGTGGGGGGGATTAAAGAGGGCTATAGCAGGCCACTAGTGACACTCTGTGGCCAGTTCTTATAATTACAATAGCATTTTTGGGGTCCCTTTCAAAAGCAAAATTACAAAACCCGATATTGTTTTTTCATTTCTCTGGACCACAGGCCGATGCTCTAACCACTGAGCCAAACCGGCCAGGGCTGTTTTTTCATTTCAATAGTCTATTTAAATACTATTTAAAATTTTTAAACTTTTTCTTTTGAAATAATTATAGATTCATAAGCGATTGCTCAGAAATTTATAGGAAAGTCCCATGTGCGTTTCCCTCAGCCTCTCCCAATGTTAACATATTATACTATCAAAA
Organism: Molossus molossus; assembly: GCF_014108415.1. Lineage (NCBI taxonomy): Eukaryota > Metazoa > Chordata > Mammalia > Chiroptera > Molossidae > Molossus > Molossus molossus. Next base: position 111,071,581 of record NW_023425366.1, on the reverse strand, counting down.
CCAAGAAATTGACATTATTCATATTTTATGAGTTATATCTAGACTCATTTTTATAATAGTATGCTTTAAATTTCATTTTAATTAATTTTATATGTTAATTATTATTGACATACACTATTACATTAGTTTTAGGTGTACAACATAGCGATTAGACATTTATGTAACTTACAAAGTGATCACCCCATAAGTCTAGTACCCATCTGACACCATACATAGTTATTACACTATTATTGTCTATATGCCCTATGCTGTACTTCACATCCCCATGACTGTTTTTATAACTGGCAATTGGTACTTCTTAATCCCTTCACCTTTTCCACCTATCCCCTCAACCTCTCCCCGCTCTCACCTAGCAACCGTCAATTTGTTCTCTGTATCTATGAGTTTGTTTGGGGGTTTTTTGTTTATTTATTTTGCTTTTTTAAAAATTTCATGAATAAGTGAAATCATATGGTATTTGTCCTTTTCTGTCTGACTTATTTCACTTAGCATAATATCCTCTAGTTCTATCCATGTTGTCGCAAATAGCAAGATTTCATTCTCTTTATAGCCCAGTAGTATTTCATTGTATATGTGTACCACTTCTTCTTTATCCATTTATCTATCAATGAACACTTAGGTTGTTTCCATATCTTGGCTATTGTAAATAATGAGTAATGAGCAGAGGGGTACATGTGTCTTTCAAATTAGTGTTTTGGATTTCTTCAGATAAATACCCAGAATTAGAATTGCTGGATCATACGGTGGTTCTATTTTCAATTTTTGAGGAACCTCTGTACTGTTTTCCATAGCAGATGCATCAGTTTACAATCCTACCAACAATGCACTAGGGTTCCCTTTTCTCTACATCCTCACCAACACTACTTGTAGATTATTAATGACAGACATTCTGACAGGTGTGAGGTAATATCTCATTGTGGTTTTAATTTGCATTTCCCTAATCATTAATGACACTTAGAATCTTTTCATGTATCTATTGTCCATTTCTATGTCCTCTTTGAAGAAATGTCTATTCAGGTCATTTTTAATTGGATTATTTTTTTTTTTTTAGTATTAAGTTATATGAATTTTTTACATACTTTGGATATTAACTCCTTATTGTATGTGTTATTGGTGAATATCTTCTCCCATTCAGTAGGTTGTCTTTTTTTTTTTTGCTGTGCAAATACTTTTTAGTTTTATATAGTCCCATTTATTTCTTTTGTTTTCCTTGCCCAAAGAGACATATTCAAAAAAAATATTACTAAAAGCAATGTCAGAGAGTTTACTGCTCATGATTTCTTCTAGGAGTTTTATGGTTACATGTCATAATTTAAGTCTTTAACCCATTTTGAGTTTATTTTTGTATATGTTCTAAGAAACTTGTCTAGTTTATTTTTATTTTTTTGCATGTGTCTGTCCACCGTTTATTAAAGAGACTATTTTTATTCCATTGTATATTCTTGCCTTCTTTGTCATAGATTAATTGACTGTATAGGTGTGGGTTTATTTCTGGGCTCTCTATTCTATTCCACTGATCTATAGATCTGTTTTTATGCCAGTACCAAGCAGTTTTGATTACTATAGCCTTGCAGTATAGTTTGATACTAGGTAGTGTGATACCACCAACTTTATTCTTCTTTCTCAATATTGCTTTGGCTATTTGGAGCTTCCATATAAATCTTAGATTATTGGTTTTACTTCTGTAAAAAACTTGGTATTTTAGTATTGGTATTTTGATAGGGATTGCATTGAATCTGTAGATTGTTTTGGGTAGACATTAAAAAATTTTCTTTTCTTTACTGATATTAAAGAAAGAGAGGAAGGGAGAGGGAGAGAGTGACAGAAACATCGATGAGAGAGAACATCAATTGGCCGCCTCCTCATGCCCCCCACTGGGGATCAGGCCCACAACCTGGGCATATGCCCTGACCAGGAATTGAACTGGCGACCTCTTGGTGCATGGGTCAATGCTCAACCACTGAGCCACACTGGATGGACTGGGGTAGACATTTTAATTATATTAATTCTTTTTTTTTTTTAATCTTTATTGTTGGATGTAAAATGTGTTACAGATGTTCCACATTTTTCCCCCACTCACCCCTCCTCCCCACTCCCGCCCCCCTCCCACCTTTTCCCACACTATTGTCTGTGTCCATTGGTTATGCATATAAGTTCTTCGGTTTATTTCTTCCCATCCCCCAACCCTTTCCCTTTGAGGTTTGTCAGTCTAGCAATGAATTTGTACTTCTTAATCCCTTCACCCTTTTCACCCATTCCCCCAACCCCTCTCCCAACTGGCAACCAACAAAATGTTCTCTGTATTATGAGAATGTTTCTACTCTACCTATTCATTTTATTTGTAGATTCCATTGTTGATAGATATGTATTCATTGCCATTTTGTTTGTTCATATATTTTATATTTTTCTTCAAAAAGACCCTTCATCATTTCATATAATAACGGTTTGGTGGTGATGAACTCCTTTAACTTTTTCATGTCTGGGAAAGTTTTTATATGTCCATCGATTCTAAATGACAGCTTTGCAGGATAGAGTAATCTTGGTTGTAGGTTCTTGATTTTCATCACTCTGAATATTTCTTGCCACTCCCTTCTGGCCTGCAAAGTTGCTTTTGAGAAATCAGCTGACAGCCTAATGGAAACTCCCTTGTAGGTAACTAGCTGCCTTTCTCTTGCTGCTTTTAAGATTCTCTCTTTGTCTTGAACCTTTTGCATTTTGATGATGATGTGTCTTGGTGTGGGCCTCTTGGGGTTCATTTTGTTTGGGACTCTCTGTGCTTCCTGGACTTGTATGTCTGTTTCCTTCACCAAGTTAGGAAAGTTTTCTGCCATTATTGTTTCAAACAGGTTTTCAATTTCTTGTTCTCGCTCTTCTCCTTCTGGCACCCCCAAGATGTGAATGTTGGCACGCTTGAAGTTGTCCCAGAGGCTCCTTACACTATCATTTTTTTGGATTCTTTTTTCTTTTTGCTGTTCTGATTGGGCATTTTTTGCTTCTTTATATTCCAAATCGATGGTTTGCTCCTTGGATTTACGTACTCTATTATTGAAGCTGTGTAAATTATTCTTTATTTCAGTTAATGCCTCCTTCAATTCTAACTGTGTATCCATGATTTCTGACTGGTCCTTTTTTATGCTCTTGAGGCCCTCCCTAAGTTCACTGAGGTTCTCACTAAGTTCATTGAGCATCCTTATAAGCAGTATTTTGAACCAGCATCTGTTAGGTTGCTCATCTCCATTTCACTTAGTTCTTTTATTGGGGTTTTGTTCTGTTCTTTCATTTGGGACCTGTTTCTTTGTCTCCTCATTTTGGCTGCCTCCCTGTGTTTGTTTCAGTGTATTACTTAATGAGAGGTATGGGGCTTGCTGAGACCAGATGCTGCTCATTTGAAAGAATTTAGGGAAACCTGAAGCAGGATCCAGGACGGGCCAATCCTATGGTTAAGCAAGTGGCAACAGCTTGGGGGGCCTGAAAGTTGTGTGGGGCGGGGCCTCAGGGAGTCACCAGGGCGGCGCTACCAGTGTGAGCCAGGTTGCTGGAGTCCCAGATATGGCGACTGTCTGCCGCCCCAGGGAAGGGCTCACCAAAGGAACAAAGGCCTCTGACAGCACGTTTGTCCTGCAGAAAACCCCCTCTCCAGCCTTTGCTCCAGTGCCAAACAGCTCAGTTCTTCCCTGTGTGTCTCTGGCGCCCCTCGAGCTGCGTCCCCTCCAAGCTTAGAGGGAGAGAGTCCGACAAGTTTGCACGAGGGTCCTTTAGGGAGCTGCCTGGGGCTCCAGCCACTTCAGCTTCCCTGAGCCTCAGTTGCCGCTGGTTTTTCCAGCCAGAAGTTATGGGGACTTCTCTTCCTGGCACTGGAACCCTGAGCGGGGCACCTGGTGTGGGACGGGGACCCCCCCCCTCAGTCCTCAGGGAGGACCTTCCCAGCCGAGGTGTCCTCCTGATTTTTATCCGCCACACTTGGGTGTAGGACCAGCCCGTCGCGCCTCCGCCCCTCCTACCACTCTCTATGTGGCTCCTGCTTTAATTTTGTAGTTGTAGAACTTCCATTCAGCTTGATTTCAGGCGGATTTGAATGATGGTTGTTCTGTAGTTTAGTTGTAATTTTGATGTGGTTGTGGGAGGACGCGATACCGCGTTTACCTACGCTGCCATCTTGACCGGAAGTCCATATTAATTCTTTTTAGTTATGAGCACAGTATGTCCTTCCATTTATTTGTATCTTCTTCAATTTCTTCAATATCTTACAATTTTCCAAGTACAGGCTTTTCACCTCATTGGTTAAACTTATTCCTAGGTATTTTATTCTTTTTGGTGCAATTGTAAATGGGATTGTTTTTAAAATCTCTTTCTGATAGTTCATTATTGGTGTAAAAAGTGCAACTGATTTCTGAATATTAATTTTCTATCCTGCTAATTTACTAAAGTCATGTATTAGTTCTAGTAGGTTTTTTTTAAATCCTCACCCGAGGATATTTTTCCATTTATTTTCTGACAGAGTGGGAGGGAGAGAGAGAGAGCAAAACATTGATGTGTCCATCAACTGGTTGCCTTCTGCATGACCCCAACCAGGGCTGGGGCCGAACAACAGTATGTGCCCTTGACCTGAATCAAACCCATGACTCTTTGGTCCGCAGGCCAATGTTCTAACCGCTGAGCCAAACCAGTCAGGGCTTGTTTGTTTGTGTTAAAACCATTTCATCTTGATAATTTGTGACCAACAGTATTCTTATTTGCATGACTATTTTTGTTTTTCATTTTTTTATCCTCACTCGAGGATATTTTTTCATTTATCTTTAGACAGATTAGGAGGGAGAGAGAGACAGACAGACAGACTGAGAGAGAGGGAAACATCAATGCAAGAGAGACACATCGATTGGTTACTTCCTGTACTAGGGCCGAAGATGAAGTGCAACCGAGGTATGTGCCATTGGCTGAAATCAAACCCGGGCCTCATTGGTCCACGGGTCGATGCTCTAACCACTGAGCCAAACCGAACAGGACTACTTCTTCCTTTTCAATTTTGATGCCTTTTATTTCTTTTGCTTGTCTGATTGCTGTGGCTAGGACGTCCAACATTGTGTTGAGTAAAAGTGGTGGAAGTGGAAATCCTTGTCTTGTTTCTGATCTTAAAGAAAAAACTTTCACCATTCAGTATCATGTTAGCTGTGGGTGTGTCTTATATGGCCTTTATTTTGTTGAAGCATGTTCCCTCTATTCTCTTTGCTGAGAGCTTTGATTATAAATAAATGTCCAATTTTGTCAAATGCTTTGTCTGCATCTATTGATATGATTGTATGATTTTTATGTTTCATTTTGTTTATGTGGTGTATCATATTGATTGATTTGTGGATATTGAACCAACCTTGCATCCCAGAAATAAATCCCACTTAATCATGATATATGAACTTTTAAATGTATTGCTGAATTTGGTTTGCTAATATTTTGTTGAGGATTTTTGAATCTATGTTCATGAGAAATATTGACCTATAATTTTCTTTTATGTAGTGTCATTGTCTGGTTTTGGTATCAGGGTAATGCTGACCTTGTAAAATGAGTTTGAGCTCTTTTTCTCCTCTTCAATTTTTTGGAATAGTTTGAGAAGGATAGGTATTAATTCTTTGAATGTTTAGAAAAATTCACCCATGAAACCAAGGAATATATGTTTTTGAGACAGTGTGCTTGCTAGGTGGACTCTGATGGCTTTTTAAATTTAATCCGAGGGTTGTGAAAGAATTCATAGAGAAGAGTAACTGAGCAAAAAGAGGTTTATTCACTTTCCAAGAGAGGAAAGGGGACGAGAGCTATAGAGAGTTAACAGCCCTACCTCCGTGGGGAACTGAGGTTTTTAAGAGCTGTTTAAAGGTTAAGGTAGGGGCTCTGGGATGGAGCCGGCTGCTGCCTCTGGCTCACCTGATAAAGTAAGGTTAAGGTGGCGGCTCTGGGGCAGAGCTGGCATCAGCGGGGTCCAGATGTACAGTGTGCTTTGTTCCTCAGCCAGGATGCAGCCATATCTAGAATAGACTTAGAATTGGGTGGGGAGAGTTGTGGAAATGTACTGTGGGTTAAGTAAAAGGTCTGTGGTCTTAGATGGGTCATGGGTCAGGTTCTGTCAGTGCTTACAGAGGAATCTGCCAGTTCCCAGCCTGGGCAGCAGAGGAGGCACAGTGAAATGGAGGAGAGCAGTATATCTAGACCTCAATGAGGCCAGCTCTGCCCCAGAGCCTGTACCTTAACCTTACTTTATCAGATGAGCCAGAGGCAGAGCCCTTACCTTAATCTTTAAACAGCCCTTAAAAACCTCAGTCCCTCACGGAGGTTAGTGGTCATGATTTGAAGGAATTCTTATTGTATCTTTATCTCAGGAAGTTTGGCTTCTTAGATTTGTGTACCACTTTGATAGTCCAATGAAGGTGCCAGGAATATACAGGAGGGTCAGATGGGTACAAAAAGTTGGGAGTTCACAAAGGACAAGAAGAGAGTCAAGCGCTGTGGGAGAGTAAAGAGATAGTGGCATCAAATAAATTGGAGAAGTTCATGACATTTGAGAATTATCAAGTGAGGGGCACAAGAGAGAGTTTCTGAGGACAAGAGGAGCTGTGCAGTAAGGGAATGGGTGTCTTCAAGGACGTTTTGGGGTATAGGACACTACCATGAAAGTAGGTAACTGATGGGGAAGAGAAGAACAGGACACTGCAGGTGAAAAGGGTCATGAGCTGGGCACCTGTGGTCTGGGATTGGTCACTTGGCTGCACATTAAAATGTACAAGAATTGATGTGAAGAGCCAGAGTGAGAGGCAGAAGCCAGATTCTCAATGATGGTAAGAAGAGAGCAAGAAGGTGGGTAGTTGCAGCAACAGGCAGGAAGAAACTGGTTCCTTGTTCTGACATGAACTTGAGAGAACAAGGATCTTTGGAGAAAGAAATAGAGTTTTCATAGACGCAGTGGGGAACAAGAACATTCCAAAATCAGATAATAAGCTTCTTAGAAGCCAGAGTTTATTTCTATTTAAAACAATGCTGACAGGCAGTTAAAAGGTCCTAAGGCCCAAAGATATTAGGGTTTAATCAAAATTATAATAGGGCTGCCCTGGCCAGTTTGGCTCAGCGGTTAGAGCGTCGGCCTGTGGTCCAGAGAGACCCGGGTTCGGTTCCCGCTAAGGGCACGTACTTCGGTTGCAGTTTGTCCCCGGCCCTGGTTGGTCGTGCGGGTGGCAGCCACTCGATGTGTCCCTTCCCGTCGATGTTTCTCTCTCTCTCTCTCCCTTCCTCTCTCTCCCTCCCACTCTATCTGTACAAAAAAATGGAAAAATATCCTCAGGTGAGGGAAAAAAATAAATTATAATAGGGCTTGCTGTCAGTGCCTCCACTTTGCAATAGTCATTTCTGAGCCTCTAGGTGTTTCTAAGTTTTGATCATTCTTCTAAGCTGAAAGGTGAATCTTCTGAGATTTGGCATACTTCATACAAAGCGAACATTACCGTAATAACAATGAAAACAATTCCAGAAACAGCTATTACATTGCCAGGAAAAAAAGCTCTATGATTCAATAAGAAAGCTGCCACAGAAAGTTCCAGTAGCCAGATGATTAATCCAACACACACACACAAATCCAGCTACGTTTGTAAAAATTCTGGGGAAACCATCCCTGCCATATTCTCAGCAACCAGCTCCTCTGGTTGGAAACTTGAGAAGGTGGGATCATGATGAGTTTTATCTGCAGAGATTAGAAGAAAAAAAAATTAAGGTAGAATAAGTCAAAGGTTGACTGGGAACCTATTGCCCATTTAGCATGACATTGCTTCTAGATCAAGTTTTGAAATCCATTGACTCTAAGTTATCAAGTGTCCTGACAGTGTCAAACAAAGGGCTAGTGGGCTAGGATGATCCAGGGAGGTTGCCAGGAAGTCAGGAATAATTAGTATATATTCCTAATTTCTTTTTTTTTCTTTTTTTTTTTTTTTTATCCTCACCCGAGGACATTTTTCCATTTTTTGTTCAGATAGAGCGGGAGGGAGAGAGAGGAAGGGAGAGGAAGAGAGAGAGAGAGAAACATCGACGTGAAGGGACACATCGAGTGGCTGCCACCCGCACGACCAACCGGGGCCGGGGACAAACTGCAACCGAGGTACGTGCCCTTAGTGGGAACCGAACCCGGGTCTCTCTGGACCGCAGGCCAACGCTCCAACCGCTGAGCCAAACCGGCCAGGGCCCTAATTTCTTTTAAATGCTCTTTCCAATAACCTTCATGAAGCTATCACAAAATTCTGGAATCTTTCCAGGGAGACCAATGTTGATTGTGGGCATTGCCCACAGTCCTAAGTTTTGCCTGGTGATGTGGCAGGACTTAAGATAACTGAAGATAGATACACATTGCATTTTCTGGGAATGTCAGGATTACCCGACAGTATATTTAATATTGTTACACTGGTTGTAGCACAGATGATATGGAACACAAAACAAGAGCCCTGTTAACTAACTTAGATTCAGATATAATATAATAGAGGCTGAAAGCAACATGCACTTGAGACAAAGCCTAACAAGGGAACTTTTAATTCTAGCACAAGGTTCTATTTTAATAGCTACATTCTCATCTGAATAAAGAGTTACCCCTTCCCTCCTCTTGAAAAATATCTGGCATATAACCCATTTGACCAGCGAATCCTGCTGCTGGGCACATTTTGTTACACGTTAAGACATTAAAGAGGCAATGTCTTGAAAAAAGGTCTATGATTCAATAAGATCATGAAGTCCTATGTTTTGATATTACCTTTATTCATTTTAATCCACTGAGAACTTTTGTACATTACATAAAACAGAAGTGTATTTTTTTTCTCAAATGAATAGCCAACTATTTCTCTACCAACCTTCCCTGTTATTTTGAAATGTCATCTTCATTGTATTAAACAAACCTATTCCTTTGGCTGTTTTAACACACTATCTTCCACTGATCAATGCTTTGCCATTTCCTAATTGTGCTTTTATTATCCGGTTGCAGGTGTCCTCCTTCAACTTGTCTTTCAGACTTTTCCTGGCATTATTCTCAACACACAGATATATTGGATTTTTTTTGGGGGGGGGGAGGAAATGTGGGGAAATAATTATTTGGAAGACATTATATTTTCATAATACCATGTTTTCCTTTTCAGAAAATGCTATTAACTGAGTTCATCTTTATATTCTTTATTACAGTTTTATGCTTATTTTCCATTTACTATTTATAATTCTGTTCATATATCTATACATAATATATACATTTATACAATTACAATTATATCAAGTAATTTTATATCACTGATATTATATACTATAACTGGGAATTCTATCAGGTCTATTTTTAACTGGTAGTTACACCCACACAGGAAAACTACTGAATCTGTGTACCAATACTTGCAGTTAGTCATTTTAATTTATTACAATAATTCTAAAAGCCTTTAACTAAGTTCTAGATTTTCTAGTTGTATAGTCATTTCCACACAAAAACAATCATTTTTCCAACAGTCATACCATTTTATTCTTCAATTTTATTACATTATATTGGTATAAAATTAGAGTAACTTTTTTTTACTCATCTGAGGATATGTTTATCGATTTTTTTTTTTTTTTTTAAGAGAGCGAGAGAAAGAAACAGAAACATCAATTGGTTGCCTCCTGTATGTGCCCTGACCGGGAATCAAACCCACAACCTTTTTGTGTATGGGATTGCACTCCAACCAAGCCACTGGATCAGGCTAGACTAATTTTTTTGTTGTTGTTAATCTTCACCCAAGGATATTTTAAAATTAATTCTTAGATAGAGTGGAAGGGAGGAAGGGGGAGAGAGAGAGAGAAACATGGATGTGAGAGACACACATTGATTGGTAGCCTTCCACACAACCCCAATTAGGGCAGGGGATCAAACCAGCAACCCAGGTACATGCCCTTGACTGAGAATCTAACCTGAGACCCTTTGGTCTGCTAGTCGACACTCTAACCGCTGAGCAAAACTGGCCAGGGTTAGACTAACTTTTTAATAATCCTTTTTATCTGACTATATTTCTTGTCCCATTCAGAAGATGCTAATAATTTTTTTAAGGCTTTGCCAGGGATTTGTTTACTAGTCACCTTTCCAAGAAGTAGTTTTTATTTCATTCCAGCAAGAGTTATTTTAGGTTTTCCTAATTCAAGTGTTCCTTCATTTTCGTGTTTGTTTTTTTTGCCTAATTCCTCAGAATAAATGTATATTTTCTTTATTTTCAGTCTTCCCAAAGAATGTGAAATCCATCATATTTCACTTGGGAAAAAATGAAACAGAGCCCTGGCCAGTTTTTCTCAATGGTTAGAGCATTGGCCTGCAGTCTGGAGAGACCCAAGTTCAGTTCCCACTAAGGGCACGTGCCTCGGTTGCAGTTTGTCCCCAGCCCCGGTTGGGTCATGTAGGTGGCAACCACTCGATGTGTCCCTTTCACGTCGATGTTTCTCTTTCTCTCTCTCTCCCTCCCTCCCACTCTATCTGAACAAAATATGGAAATGTCCTCGGGTGAAGATGAAAAAAAGAAAATTGTAGCATGTTTTACCTGGTATTAAATGCAGCTCTTGGACAACAGACACCAGCAAACACCCTTCAGGATGAAATGCTAAACACAGCTCTTTGTGTTGCTTTTATAGGAGATAGGATCTTGATTGAATAACTATAACAACATGGGTTCTCACGGAGAATCATTTTCACCCATCAGCTTAGCTTTCTCTCAATCCAATAATATAAGAGCCTAGATCATGAGAAAACTCCTTAAAGGAGAGAGTAGTGACAGACACTTGTTATATGGTAGTTAATGATCATATGTCCATGTAAGAAAAGGCTAGGAAATCATCATTTGTTTTCCCCTGGTGTTGATGGTGGTACTTTCATCTGGCTTCACCGCCTTGTCAGCTACCACCCATTTTATCCCAGTGTTTCCACCCACTCCAGGCTCGACAAATTTGGGGTCTCTTGTTGAAAGCACAATTTTCCAGATTCTTTCATGGAGCACCAGATTTCCACAAGCACCTCAGGGGAATCTTAATGCCAGTGAATATTGGAGAGATAATACTTTAACTCGTTCACTCTGTACTTTTTTTTTTAGTATTTTTTCTTTATTGATTTTAGAAAAAGGAAGGGAGAAGGAGAGAGAGAGAGAGAAACATCGATGAGAGAGAACATCGATTGGCCACCTCATGCATGCTCGGGCCCACAACCTGGGAATGTGCCCTGACTGGGAATCAAACCAGCGAACTCTTGGTGCATGGGTCAATGCTCAACCACTGAGCCACACTGGCCAGGCACACTCTGTACTTTTTTTTTATCCTCACCTGAGGATATTTTTCCATTTTTTTTGTTCAGATAGAGTGGGAGGGAGAGAGAGGAAGAGAGAGAAAGAAAGATCAACGTGAAGGGACACATCGAGTGGTTGCCACCCGCACAACCCAACCAAGACCAGGGACAAATTGCAACCAAGGTACGTGCCCTTAGCGGGAACCGGGAACCAAACCCAGGTCTCATGGGACCACAGGCCAACGCTTAACCAATGAGCCAAACTGGCCAGGGCTGTACTTCTTTATTCATATCTTCATAGATGTACAAACGTGGTACCCTAACTGCACATATTTTAAAGGTACAATACAAGAGTTTTGGTGTATGTGTATATCCATGAAAACATCAGTACACTCAAGATCATGAACACATCTGTCACCTCTCAGAGTTCCCTTTGTTCATCCATGTCTTCTTCCCTCCAATCCACAAGCAGCCACTGACCTGCTTTCTAGCCATTGCTTTGCATTTTATATAAAGAGTACTGTTCAGGCCCTGGCCAGTTTGGCTCAGCAGTTAGAGTGTCAACCCGCAGAACAAAGAGTCACAGGTTCAGTTCTGATCAAGGGCAGGTATCTCATTTGTGGTTTGGTCCTTGGTCCTTGGCCCTGGTCCGGTCAAGCAGGAGGCGACCAGTCGGTGTGTCTCTCTCACATCAATATGTCTCTCTCTCTCTCCCCCCCTCCTCTCCTCCCACTCTATCTGAAAATAAAAATGGAAAAATGTCCTCAGGTGAGGATTAAATAAAAAAAAAGAGGTACAATGAAGGAACAATTACTTTTTCTTTAAAACAGTTTTATTAAAAAAGTCTTGAAACTATAGATGTTAAAACAAAACAGCCCTGACCAGTTTGGCTCAACGGTTAGAGCATCGGCCTGTGGTCCAGAGAGACCTGGGTTTGGTTTCCGCTAAGGGCGCGTACCTTGCCTGCAGTTTGTCCCTGACCCTGGTTGGTCATGCAGGTGGCAGCCACTCAATGTGTCCCTTTCACATCAATGTCTCTCTCTCTCTCTCTCTCTCCCTCTCTCTCCTTCCCACTCTATCTGAACAAAAAAATGAAAAAATGTCCTTGGGTGAGGATAAAAAAGAAAAAAACAAAAAACAAAAAAAACATGGGAAAGGCAATCCCTATACATATAGAAAATGATAATCAGAAAATACACCATCTTTATGTCAAGAAGTGGGGCTTTGGATAACATTTGCTTCTAAATGTTCAGTTGCAGAAGTGCAAGATATTTCAAAACCATCTATAGGGAATGTATCCACATTTCAATCATGAAAATGCTAAGGCAAAAAGTCTATAGTTGAAAGATTGGCAGAACAGCTGGATCCCACAGTCAGCTGCTGGATTAAGTCTGACTTTCCGTAATACAACTTCACTTCCTGCAATACATAGTATGCATTCATATATACAATATTATAGCAATTTTATTTTTTAGCAGTTTGTTTTTGAGATTACAAAGTCTTGGGGGAGGGTGAGAGACACATCAACTGGTTACCTCCTGCATACGCCCCAGGGCAGGGGATCAAACCTGCAACCCACATATGTGCCCTTGACCAGGAATGGAACCTGTGACCGCAGGCTGACACTCTAACCACTGAACCACATGGGCCAGGGCTCAATGAAGTTTTGAATTTCACATATTGTGAGTTATCAAGTGTCCTGATGGTGCAATACAAAAGTCTAAGACAACCTGGAAGTCAAGGAAAATAGCTAGAAAATCTGGGATAATCAGTATATATTCTTAATTTACTTTAACTATCTCTTCCAGCCCTGGCCGGTTTGGGTCAGTGGTTAGAGTATCGGCCCATGGACCAAAGAGTTGCGGGTTTGAGTTCGGTCAGGGGCACGTACCTCAGTTGCAGTTTGGTTCCCAGCCCTGGTTGGGGTCATGAGGGAGACAACTGGTCAGTGTGTCTCTCTCATGTTGATGTTTCTGTGTCTGTTTCTGTTTCTCTCTCTCTCTCCCTCCCACTCTATCTGAAGGTAAATGGAAAAATATCCTTGGATGAGGATTTAAAAATGAAATGAAATGAATAAATACTTCTTCCAATAACGTTCACGATGCTATTAAAAGCACCTGGATCACTTCCAGGGAGACCACCTCTGGACTGGGACATAACCCATAGACCTGAAGTTTGCCAAGGGGCATGTAAACTCAGGAAAACATTGCACTTTACTGGGATCTCAATACTACTTGTGGTATTTTTTTTTTTTTTTTGGAGCCTGCCAAATTTTCTCTGTGCGTGTTGGCGTCCTGCTGTTTGTGGCTCCCTCCTCAGCACATTTAGATAAGTTGAGGTTTTAATTGGAATTTCAACAAAATAACTTCATAGGAAAACATAGTATTTTCATAATAGTAAGCCTTCCTTTTCAGGAAAAGCTCTTCACTAATTAAATTCATCTATATATATTATTTACCTCTTTAGGCTTATTTCGCATTTATTATTTATGTTTCTATTGTTTATTTCAATGTATACTATATAATAATTCCATCATATAATTATAAATATTACATATAATAATAACTAGAAATTTTATTCCCATTAAAAAAAACTACCAAATTTGTATACATTGTTTCTCACTAGCCCTTTCCATTTGTGATATTAATTCTAAAACTCTTCAGTTACATCCTGGATTTTTGAGGTATACTGTCATCCCCACAAATAATCATTTTTTCCAGTAGGGACACTATTTTCCTATTGTAACACATAATCTAACACAGTGGTCTCCCTGTTGGGGCATAAAGACTGCTCAGGTGGTTCATGGTCCGGAGCTCTGTCAGGCTCCACACCCTCAGCTTCCTGGGTCCTTCCCACAGCTGCTCTGCCTGCAGTCCAGACAGCCCTTGGCCAGGTGCCTTTCTCCCCCTTCACAGAAGAAAAGCATCTCTCTCATTCTTCTTTATCTTGCTCTGGTTCACTGTACCAGGGTACTAGAAAATATCTGGGGTGCCAAACGTAAAACACCTATATTTTCACTTGTGCCTGTGTTAAGCAATTAAATACCTAATAACTGGGTAACAAATAGTATCACCATTAAACCTCTCTTATTTTTTATATTAACAAAGTGGAGAAATTAATGGAGTTGTCTGCTGAGGGGAAAAAAACTCAGTAAAGAGCATTATTTGATTTTTGCGTATAACCTTGAGGAAGTTCAGAGAATTCAGAAACACTATTCTAATGAGATTCCATCATTCTCTCTCTCTCTCTCTTTTTTTTTTTTTTTTTTGCATTTATGTTCAGATAGATCGGGAGGAAGAGAGGGAAGAGAGAGAGAGAAATATCAATGTGAGAGAGATGATACATTGAGTGGTTGCCACCCACATGTGCCCAACCAGGGCCGGGCATAAACTGCAACCACCCATATGTGCCTTTAGTGGGAACTGAACCTGGACGCTCTAACTGCTGAGCCAAACCAGCCAGGGCATCATTGTCATTTTTTTTTTTTTTATCCTCACCTGAGGACATTTTTCCTTTTCTTTTTTTTGTTCAAGTAGAGTGGTAGGGAGAGAGAGAGAGAAACATCGATGTGAAAGGGACACATCGAGTGGCTGCCACCCACACGACCAACCAGGGCTGGGGACAAACTGCAACAGAGGTACATGCCCTTAGCGGGAACTGAACCCAGGTCTCTCTGGACCGCAGGCTGATGCTCTAACCACTGAGCCAAACCGGCTAGGGCCATTGTCATTTTTTTATGTAACATGACCAAGATTGCTTTTGCTCCTGTTTGACAAAAATAAAAGTAACAAGAGAATTGATGATCGCCCTGTAGCTGTACTAGTTCTCCACACACACGTGCACTAACAGAAAGGAATAGAGCAAAGGAAAGAAAAGAAGAAAAGTATTCACATTGCATGGCCCAATCCCCAGTGGGGGGCATGCAGGAGGTGGCCAATCGATGTTCTCTCTTATCAATGTTCTCTCTCATCGATGTTTCTATCTCTCTCTCCCTCTCTCTTCCTCTCTAAAATCAATTTAAAAAAAAAATTTTTTTTTTTATCCTCACCCGAGGACATTTTTGCATTTTTCTTCAGATAGAGTGGGAGGGAGAGAGGGAGGAAGAGAGAGAGAAACATCGATATGAGAGAGACACACCTACTGGTTGCTACTCACATGACCCCAGTCAGGGCCGGGGAGAAACTGCAACTGAGGTACGTGCTTTTAGCGGGAACCAAGTCTTTGGTCTGCGGGCCGATATTCTAACCGCTGAGCCTAACCGGCCAGGGCTGAAAAAAAATTTTTTTTTAAATAAAGAAATATAGAGAAGTTTTAGTATATGAAAGAAGAGCATGTTCATGTGTGTTTTAAATGGATAACAAGGTTTAAGAGTCAGATTGAATATATACATTTAAAAGTGGTAGAGCCCTGGCCGGTTTGGCTCAGCGGTTAGAGCGTTGGTCTGTGGTCTGGAGAGACCTGGGTTCGGTTCCCACTAAGGGCACACACCTCGGTTGCAGTTTGTCCTCGGCCCTGATTGGGTCGTGTGGGTGGCAACCACTCGATGTGTTCCTTTCACATCGATGTTTCTCTCTCTCTCTCTTCCTCCCACTCTATCTGAACAAAATATCAAAAAAATGTCCTCAGGTGTGGATGAAAAAATAAATTAAATAAAAATTTAAAAAGTAGTGGAGCAGTTATCTATTGTTTCTGCTGTTTATTATTTTTTAGATTCTACATATAAGCGAAATCATACGGTCTTCATCTTTCTCTATCTGACTTATTTCACTTAGCATAATACCCTCTAGGTCCATGCTTGTTGTCGCAAATGGCAAGATTTCTTTTTTTTTTTTTTTATGGCTAAGTAATATTATATACATATCACATCTTCTTTATCCATTTATCTATTGATAGACACATTTTGATGGCTGCCAGATGAGAGAGGGTTGGTGGATGGATGAAAAGGGGATTAAGATGTACAAATTGGCAGTTATAAAAGCAGTCACAGGGATGTAAAGTACAGCATAGGGAATATAGCTAATAATATTGTAATAACTGTGTATGGTGTCAAATGGGTACTAGACTTACCCAAGTGATAATTTTGTACATTATATAAAGGTCTAATCACTATGTTTTACACCTGAAACTAACATAATGTTGAATGTCAAATGTAATTTAAAAATTAAAAAAAAAAAAAGTAGAAAAGCAGTTACTTTGAAGTGTCAGTATTTACAATAAGCCAGTATTCTACCTTTTGTGCCTGTTTTAATTTATGATGAAAACCTTTAGAGGTCAGCATGGTACATACATAGTACAGAGTGTTTCCCCCTCAAAATATTATGGTCCCTGGGATCAGGGACCCTTGAAGATTTCAAACAGAAGAAGAACACTGAAATACACAAAGCTTTATATATTGCTTTTATGGAAATGCTGTGATTATGTTACCATTTTTATGGTGTTTGCCATTTGCTATTCTCTTTTGCACATTTCGAAATAATTTTCACTCCCTGGCTGGTTTGGCTCAGCGGTTAGAGTGTCGGCCTGCATTCTAGAGAGACCCGGGTTCAGTTCCCACTAAGGGCATGTACCTCGGTTGCAGTTTGTCCCCGGCCCTGGTTGGGTCGTGTGGGTGGCAACCACTCGATGAGAGAGAGAAACATCGATGAGAGAGACACATTGGTTGGTTGCCTCCAACACAACCCCGACCAGGGCCAGGGATCAACCTGCAACCCAGGTGCACGCCCTTGACTGGGAATCAAACCCCAGACCCTTCCGTCTGAGGGCCGACACTCTAACCACTGAGCAAAGCTGGCCAGGGCTAACTTTCTCTCTCTCTCTCTTATTTTTTTTTTATTAACATGAAGTTCATTGATTTTTTTTCTAATATGGAACCATCTTTGTGTTCTTAAAATATGCCCTTCTAGTTATCTATTATATTAAACTGTACAGGGAATTTTCTTGTATAAAGCTAGTATTGAGTTCTTGTAAAAGAATGTCTTTCACCGACGGAGATGCACATTCAAGAATGTCATGATGTCCGTGACTCACTCTCAAAAGAGCCAGCAAATTACAGTGATAATAATAAATTATATACACATGCCACAGTCACAACAAATGTTAACAATTTATAGCATGTAAGTGGAATAGGTAGTTGTGTGTGTATTTTGTTTTGTTTTGTTTTGTTTTTCTTTATTGATTTTAGTTTAGAGAGAGAGGGGAAGGAAAAGGGAGAGAGAGATTGAAACATCAATGAGAGAAAACATTGATTGGCCGCCTCCTGCACGCCCCCCTCTGGGGATTGGGCCCACAACCTGGGCATGTGCCCTGACCAGGAATTGAACCGGCAACTTCTTTGGTGCATGGGTCGATACTCAACCACTAAGCCACACCAGTCAGGCTGTTGTGTGTGTTTTTTAAAGTTGTTTGCATAATTTAAAATTATTGTGTATAAAAGTTTGAAAAAATCCCAACCGGTGTGGCTCAGTGGTTGAGCGTCAACCCATACACCAAGAGGTCACCAGTTCAATTCCCAATCAGGGCACATGCCCAGGTTTTGGGCTGGTCCCCAGTGGGGAGTGTGCAGGAGGCGCCCAGTTGATGTTCTCTCTCATAGATGTTTCTCTCTCTCTCTAAAATCAATAAAGAAAAAAAATTTTTTAAGTGTGAAAAAAGACAGGATTTTCTCATGTGTTAGGAATTTTTATAGGAGTATATTTAATTTAGAAAAGACTCCAGCTTTGTCATGGGGATTTTTATGGGCACTGGAGCTGGGTAGTGCTGCCTTTGTAAAATGACTCAGAAGCTTCCAGAGCTCAAAGGCACTGGCCACTAAGGCCATACTTGGGTTGATCTGTGAACATCTTTTCCCTTTTTCCTAGAAAGATTGGTCTGATTGACATTTGTATCTCTTGAGGCGATTTTGGTCACTTTTGTTTTCAAGAAAATTACCTATTTTGTGTAAAATGTCAAGTGTATTGAAATGAAAATGTACAAAATCTTAATCCTTTTCGTCTCACTATATTTCTAGTCTCATTTAGAAAATGCTAACTTTTATTGGTTTGCCAGAGATTTAGGTACTTGGCCCCTTTTTCAAATACAAGCTTTTAGTTTTATCCCCCAGTGGAGTATTTGCTTTCCAACTTATTTTTATATTTCCTTGGTAAATTCCTCCTCGATTTCTGTTGGTTTTCTTTTTTATTTGTTTGTAGTTCCTTAGATTGAATGCATGTTTTGTGTATTTTCAGACTTGCTAAATAGGAAAAAATGTTGAGTTTTACTCCATTAAAAATGCTTTTTAAAAGGGTATTTTTATCCCCTGAATGCCCCAAGACATCAGAGACAAAGTCTAACTTTGTCAGTGACAGATAGAACATATTTGACACACATAAAAGACAAAAAATCAAGATCACAAAGAACATTGACAAATTAAGAAGAAAGCCAACAAAGGGTATAAGAAGAAACATCTGAGAAAACGTAATGGTCAGAGAATGTAGAAACACGAAAGGAGTGTCTTTAATGACTTTAAAACACACCATTACTGTTATATATGTTTTTAATTATAGCATGAGTCCAGCCAGTGTGACTCAGTGGTTGAGCGTCAACCCATGCACCAAGAGGTCACTGGTTTGATTCCCAGTCAGGACACATGCCCACATTGTGGGCCTGATTCCCAGTGGGGGGCATGCAGGAGGCAGCCAATTGATGTTCTTTCTCATCAATGTTTCTCTCTCTCTCTTACTTCCTATCTCTCTAAAATCAATAAAGGAAAAAAAAGTTATAGCATGACTTACCTGGTATTAAATGCAGCTCTTTTAGGACAGAAAGCAGCAAATACCCTTCAAGATGAAACACCCAACATAGCTCCCTCTTTGTGTTGCTTTTACAGGAGATAGGCCCTTGACTGGATAATTGCAATAGCATGGATTTTCATGAAAGGCCATTTTCACCCACCAAATTAGCTTTCTCTCAGTTAACCCCATGATATAAGATCCTGAGGGGCTGAGAAAACTCCTTCAAAGAGGGACTGGTGGGACACTTGTTATATGGTATTAATGATCATGTACTTGTGTGAAACACTAGGAAACCATAGATTTCTTTTCCCCTGATGTCGATGGTGGGTTTCAGCTGGCTTCCCTTGATGACAGTGTGGTCAAGACAGGGGAAGGCTCCTTCTCAGCTACTACCCACTTTATCCCAGAGTTTCTTAACCTCCTTGACCACGGGAATCCCAGGGCTCTTGTTGAAAGTGCAAGTCACCTGGTATTTCATGAAGGATCTGGCAGTAGGACCAGGAGTGTGGACTTTTGCAACATCCAAGGGCTTAATATCAGCAGAAATTGGGGAAACACTGCTTAAACTCATTCACTCTATATTTCTTCATTCACAAATTCATATAGGCATATAGGAGGCACAAAAATACGACATATTTTAAGTATACAATTTATTTGACACGTGTCCAACTCAATGAATTATACACACACACACACACACACACACACACACACACACCAATGAAAGCATCAGAACAAATAAGATAAAAACACATCTATTGCCCCCCCAAAGTTTCCTTGTACCCCTTTATAAGCAATGCCTCCCTCCTTTCTATACCCAAAGAACCACTAATCAGCTTTCTGTTACTATAGATTACTTTCCTTTTTATATAAATAGCATTGAGGACAATATTTCCTGTCTTGCTTCTTTCATTTAGGTTAGTAATTCTTTAGAGATTCACCCAGGTTGCTGTGAGTGTTAATAGATTGCTCCTTTTTATGGTGAGTAGTACTGCATGGCTTGGATATATCATTATTTATACATTCCCTCATTTATGAATATTTAGGTTGCATCCAGTTTGGGGCTGTTAGAAATAATTTAGGTAAAGATGTAGGATAAATAACAGTTTAGTCTTTTTTCATTGAAAAAGATTGTTATTGACAAAATCTTGAAAAAATATAGACTTGGAATATAGGTAAAAATTTAAAAAACCCATTTATTTTGGGAAAAGATTATCAGAAAACCCATCGTTATTACCGTTTGGGACTTAGTGGGCTTCGGGTATTATTTTCACTTCATCTTAACCAAAAGGCCAAGAAACAATAGGATATTATTTTCTTACAGATATTTTATTTTAGAAATGCAAGACATTTCAAAAATATCATAGGGATGTATCCTATTTCAATAATGGAAAAACCAAGACAAAAAGTTTATAGTTGTTTTTTCAAAATGTTTTTATTGATTTTTTTTTTTTTTGAGAGAGAGAGGGAGAGTTAGAAACATTGATGAGAGAGAGAGAGAAACATTGATTGGTTGTCCCCTGCATGTCCCCCACTGGGGATAGAGCCCCAACGCGGGCATGTGCCCTGACCAGGAATCCAACTGGCCACCTTTTGGTGCATGGGTTGACACTCAATCAACTGAGCCACACCAGCCAGGCTATAGTTGTTTTCATTTTATTATTATTACTTTTTTATCCTTACCCAAGGACATTTTTCCATTCTTTATTCAAATAGAGCAGGAGGGAGGGAGAGGAAGAGAGAGAGAGAGAGAAACATTGACGTGAAAGGGACACATCAAGTGGCTGCCACCCGCATGACCAACCAGGGCCGAGGACAAACTGCAACCAAGGTACGCGCCCCTAGCGGGAACCGAACCCAGGTCTCTCTGGACCACAGGCCGATGCTCTAATCACTGAGCCAAACTGGCCAGGGCCATTTCCTGTAACTTTTCACTGAGTTACTGGGATATTGATATATTTATATATAAAGACAATTTTATTTTTCAATCATTTAGTTATTTATTACAATGTAATATATATATACCTTGGTAAAATTTTGGAAAATACAAAGAGATTCAACTAGAAACAGGTTATTTTTACTCCACAACTGAAAAACAATCATTATTAATGGTGATTTTATATTATGTTGGCTTCTTTTTGACAACAGTTTTAGGGATAGTAAAATGTTTCATTGTCTTATACTATTGCATCTTTTATTTTATTTATTTTTTTTATCTTCACCTGAGGACATTTTTCCATTTTTTGTTCAGATAGAGCGGGAGGGAGAGAGGAAGAGAGAGAGAGAGAGAAACATCGATGTGAAGGGACACATCAAGTGGCTGCCACCCACACAACCCAACCAGGGCCGAGGGCAAACTGCAACCAAGGTACTTGCCCTTAGTGGGAACTGAACCCGGGTCTCTCTGGACCACAGGCCGACGCTCTAACCACTGAGCAAAACTGGCCAGGGCTATTGCATCTTTTAAAAAGAATCTCTAGCCCGACCCGTGTGGCTCAATGGATTGAGCGTCGTCCTGTGGACTGAGAGGTCCGGGTTCAATTCCAGTCATGTGCCCAGGTTGTGGGCTCGATCCCCAGTACGGGGTGTACAGGAAGCAGCCGATGGATGTTTGTCTCTCACGTCCACGTTTCCATCTCTCTCTCCCTTCCTCTCTCTCTCTCTCTAAAATAAATAAATACATACATACATAAATAAATAAATAAATAAATAAATAATTTTAAATCTCTATTGTTGGACATTGTTTTCAGGATTTTTTTTCATTGTAAAATTGTTCTTGAATATAGTGTCTCACTTTTATCATACAAATGTTTGAATTTTTATTTCTGCCATCATGATTAATTTTTAAGAGTTCTTGCTTTTTCTTACCGATCCTTTATAATATCCTATACTTATTTTATTTATGCAATATGTCTCCTACATGTCTTAACATATTAAATGCAAGTTGAAAGATATTTTTTTCTGTTACTGCTGCCTGTACTATCTGTGCATCTTCTAAGGTCCTTTGAGTTTGCAGATCATCGCAGAGGCATTCTTAAAGATTCTGTTTCTGGCCTCTCCCTTCACATGTCAGAGTGAGACACTCAAGGGCTTGTTGACTGATGCGATTTCTATGATGAATACATGAATGATTGTCATCATTTTCATTGTGGGATCTTTGCATGTCAATCAAGGAAGAAGGGAGGAGGGCTTTTCTTTGACCAATTATATTAGGATACAACCTTCCAAACTCCATTAGGGCTGAAGGAGAGGGGATACATCCAAATGGCAGGGCAGAAGCAGGGAGTGTGATGTAAGGCAGTGGTCATGATTTTAAAAGAAGTCGGTCAACCTTTTTGCAAAATTTGCTCCAAGATGCTTGAGTCTCTAGATTCACATACACAGTAGATAGTTTGATTAAGTCAGGTTCCCATAGTTCCAGACATGGAGAGTTAGAAGGGGCAAGAAATTGGGAGTATTTCCAATTACAAAGACTCTCTCTCTTTTTTTTTTTTTTTTATCCTCACCCGAGGATATTTTTCCATTTTTTGTACAGATAGAGAGGGAGGGAGAGAGAGGAAGGGAGAGAGAGAGAGAAACATCGACGTGAAGGGACACATCGAGTGGCTGCCACCCGCACGACCAATCAGGGCCGGGGACAAACTGCAACCGAAGTATGTGCCCCTAGCGGGAACCGAACCCGGGTCTCTCCGGACCGCAGGCCGACGCTCTAACCGCTGAGCCAAACCGGCCAGGGCCAAAGACTCTCTTTTTGACCAAACTTTAGTCAGGCTCTCCTGAATCCTCTTCCCAACTAGGACTCAGCATTTGCACTTCTGTGTCTGTCTTTGTATTGCTCAATTTATAAATTGCTTTAGTGAGAAACTTCCACCCTCAATATCGAATCAACCCCCCGCCCCCAACCATCCTCCAGGTGATGTCTGCTCCTTCTTTAACTTTGATATTTCATCTTAGCCCTGGCTGGTTTGGCTCAGTGGTTGGAGCGTCGGCCTGTGGTACAGAGATATTTCATCTTAGTCATTTTCCATCCACTGACCCCCACCTGCTCCTTGGCTATAAATCCCTGCTTGAACTTGCTGTATTCAAAATTGAGCTGGTCCTACACTGAGGTCTTTTTCCCCCAATCACAATAATAGTTCCTCAGTAAAATCAATTTTTACCACTTTACTGTGTGGCTCTGATTTTCTCTAACACCAAGGAGGAGCCCAAATTGGACAAGAATAAAGTGAAAGCACCATGGGAGGGTGAGGAGAACTTGGCATCAGAGGGTTTGAAAACTCCATCACATCTGAGAATTAAGTAGGGGAATGAGAGAAAATGATCAAGAATGATCAGGGAGCCCTGGCTGGTTTGGCTCAGTGGTTAGAGTGTCGGCCCACTGACCAGAGGATCCCGGGTTCGGTTCTTGCTAAGGGCACATACTTTGGATGCAGTCTGTCCCTGGCCCAAGCTGGGGTCATGTGGGTGGCAGCCACTCGATGTGTCTCTTTCACATCGATGTTTCTCTCTCTCTCTTCCTCCCTTTCTCTCTTCAGCTCTAGCTGAGGAAAAATGCAAAAATGTCCTCAGGTGAGAATAAAAAATAAAAAAAAAAGATCAGGTATGTATGGTAAGGAAGATGTGTAGTGAGGAAATGAGGTGCCTGAAATGATGTCTTGGGTCTTACAGGTAGCCGATATGACAAGGTACAAAACGTGACCACAGAGCGGGGTATCTGATAGGAGAAGAACAGGACACTACAGGTGAGGTAGGCTGTGAGCTGGGCACCTATGTTCTCGAATGGGTCACTTACGTGCACATTAAAATCTGCAAGAGTTGATGTGAAGAGTCACAGTGAGAGGCAGGAGCTGGATCTTCTGTGATGGTAGGAAGGCAGCTGAAGAAACAAGCAGGAAAAGGAAACTACAGTTGACCCTCAAACAACATGGGGGTTATGGCCTCTAACCCCCAAGCAGTCAAAAATCTACATAAAACTTTTGACTCCCCCAATAGGTAATTACTGTTAACCAGAAGCCTTTTCGATAATGTAAATAGTCGAGTAACACATTTTGTATGCTCTGTGTATCACAGACTGCATTCTTACAATAAAGTAAGCTAGAGAAAAGAATATGTTATTAAAAAGTCATAAGGAAAATACATGTACAGTACTATACATGTTATTTAAAAAATGCACATATAAGTGGACTCATACAGTTCAAACCCGTGTTGTTCAAGGGTCAGCTTATTTCGTTCATCTGACCCAAATTTGAGAGGACTTCTGCAGGAAGAAAGGTTTCATACAGGCAAAAGGTAACAAGAACATCCAAATTCAGATAACAAAGCCTTTTAGAAGACAGAGCTTATTTCTTTTTAAATAATACTTAAGAAATTTTCAGAAGATTAAAAGGCCCAAAGATATCTGGGTTTAATATATTTTAGGCAGGTGCTGGTTGTTGTCGTCTCTGTTTTGAAATCCTCAAGATGACCCTGGGAAGTTGACACTTCAGCAATTCTTCTAGCCCATGAGTGCTGTGCTCCTGTGTTGTGGTATAGTTCATACAAGGATACCCTCCAGTAATAATTACAATGCCAGAAGCAATCACTGTCATCGAGAGGAAGAAAGGGATATAATCAGAGAAGAAAGCCACCACAGCAATTTCAAGAAGTAATATTAATCCAGTATAGAACAAACAGAAACGTTTGCGGAATCTGCATGAAAGCACTTCTTGTGTTATTCTTTGAAACCAGGTCCTCTGACCAGTAGCTGGGATCACACCAGGTCTTATCTGCAGGATGAGGGTTATGAAAATGTTAACATCAGATAAATCAAAGGTTGACCAGGAACTTGCCTCCCCGTTTGGCATGACAGTGCTTTTAGATCAACTTTTAAATGATATCCACGAGTTATCTAGTGTCCTGATGGTGTAACAACAACCAGCACCTGGCTAAAAGTGTCCAAATATTACTTGGTCACATACTTTAGATTATTATACTAATTCAGATATTGATGAAATGAAACACAAAACAAAAGCTCTGTTAAATCAGACACAGATATCATGGAACACATACTAAGAGCAACATGCACTCCAGACAAAGCATGACAAGCGAACTGTGGATGCCAGCAGAGGATTCTATTTCCCCTCCTCTGCCAGCGGGAGGACCTGGGTGCAAAGTTTGAACGCAAGAGGAAAGAAAGCCTCCAGGTGTTTCCCACTGATGCTCTTGCCCTTGCCAGAGTGAACTGAAGGGGGATTCTTAAATTCACCAGACTTCAAAGGGGCCTCTTATGAAGGGTAGAGTTAAGAAGACAGTCAGCAATTTGTTTGGGTTGGCATTTTAATAGATGAGTTGCCTGCTCTCTCGACATGGTTTCTAACTGATGTGGTTAAGAGTCACAACCTCGAGACTTCCGGTCAAGATGGCAGGTAGGTAAACGCGGTATCACGTCCTCCCACAACCACATGAAAGTTACATCTAAACTACAGAACAACCATTATTCAGAACCGCCTGAAATAGAGCTGAATGGAAGTCCTACGACTACGGAATTAAAGCAGCAGCCACATCGAGACTGGGAGGAGGGGCGGAGGCGGACTGGCTGGTCCCACACCCACGTGTGGTGGATACAAGTCAGGACACCTCGGCTGGGAAGGTCCTTCCTGAGGACTGAGGGGTCCCCGTCCCACATCAGGTGCCCCGCTCAGGGTTCCAGTGCCAGGAAGAGAAGTCCCCATCACTTCTGGCTGGAAAAACCAGCGGGAACTGAGGCTCAGGGAAGCTGAAGCAGCTGGAGCCCCAGGCAGCTCCTTAAAGGGCCCGCGCACGGACTTATCAGACTCACTCCCTCTAAGTTCGGAGGGGAGGCAGCTCAAGGGGTGCCAGAGACATAAAGGGAAGAACTGACCTGTTTGGCACTGGAGCGAGGGCTGGAGAGGGGGCTTTCTCAGGGACAAACGTGCTGTCAGAGGCCTTTGTCCCTTTGGTGAGCCCTTCCCTGGGGCGGCAGACAGTCGCCATATCTGGGACTCCAGCAACCTGGCTCACACTGGTTGCCCTGCCCCACCCAACTTTCAGGCCCACCCAAGCTGTTGCCAGTTGTTTAACCATAGGATTGGCCTGTCTTGGATCCTGCTTCAGGTTTTCCTAAATTCTTTCAAACAAGCAGCATCTGGTCTCAGCTAGCCCCATACCTCACATTAAGTAATACATAGAAACAAACACAGGGAGGAAGCCAAAATGAGGAGACAAAGAAACAGGTCCCAAATGAAAGAACAGAACAGAACCCCAGGAAAAGAACTAAGCGAAATGGAGGTAAGCAACCTAACAGATAATGAGTTCAAAATACTGCTTATAAGGATGCTCAATGAACTTAGTGAGAACCTCAGCGAACTTAGTGAGGGCCTCAAGAGCATAAAAAAGGACCAGTCAGAAATGAAGGATGCACAGTCAGAAATGAAGGAGGCACTAACTGAAATAAAGAATAATTTACACAGATTCAATGGTAGACTAGGTAAAGCCAAGAAACAAACCATCGATTTTGAGTATCAGGAAGCAAAATAACACCCAATCAGAAAAGAAAAAAGAAAAAAGAATCCATCTATAAAAAAAAGAAGAAAGAAAAAAAAAGAAAAGAAAAAAGAATCCAAAGAAATGAGGATGGTGTAAGGAGCCTCTGGGACAACTTCAAGCGTGCCAACATTCGCATCTTGGGGGTGCCAGAAGGAGAAGAGCGAGAACAAGAAATCGAAAACCTGTTTGGAACAATAATGGCAGAAAACTTCCCTAACTTGGTGAAGGAAACAGACATACAAGTCCAGGAAGCACAGAGTCCCAAACAAGATGAACCCCAAGAGGCCCACACCAAGACACATCATTATCAAAATGCAAAAGGTTCAAGACAGAGAGAATCTTAAAAGCAGCAAGAGAAAAGCAGTTAGTTACCTACTTTATTCTTTTTTTTAATCCTCACTTGAGAAAATTTTTCCATTGCTTTTTTTTTTCTTTTAGAGAGTGTAAGAGACGGAGGGAAAGAGAGAAATATCAGTGTGAGAAAGACACATCGATTGGTTGCCTCCTGCACGCACCCCAACCAGGGCCAGGGATTGAACCTGCAACCCAGGTATGTGCCTTGACCGGAATTGAACCTGCAACCCTTGAAAGTCTGGAGGCTGATGCTCTAACCACTGAGAAAACCAGCCAGGCCACTACGACATTTATACCGGTGTTTCCCACCCTCCCTGATCATAGGAATCACTGGCTGCTTGTTAAAAACATATTCCTATGCCCTGGCCGGTTTGTCAGCGGTTAGAGCGTCGGCTCATGGACCAGAGTGTCCTGGGTTCGGTTCCGCTAAGGGCACGTACCTTGGTTGCAGTTTGTCCCCGGCCCCCAGTTGGGGTTGTGTGGGTGGCAGCCAGTCAACGTGTCTCTCTCACGTTGATGTTTCTCTCTCTTTTCCTTTCTCCCTCCCGCTCTATCTGAAGATAAATGCAAAAATGTCAAGTAAGGATAAAAAAACAAAACAAAACAAAAACAGATTCCTAGGTCCCGCCAATTGAGTAGGTCTGTGGTGGGACCAGGAGTATTTTTCAAAAGTGCACCCTCCCCATCTGCAAGGATTTCTTAACATTTTCTCTGTGATAGACATTTAAAGGAATAAAGTGAAGGAGGGCTGACATCTGATCATTTCATTTAAAGGAAGCTTGGAAGATGAGAATAAAAAAGGAATACTTATGCATAGAAGATATACAGATGGCAAATAAGCCTATTCCATGTCAATATCACCAGGGAAATGCAAACTGAAATGAGATGCCACCACACACCTATATGAACAGCTAACTCCAAAGGCTGTTGAGCATGTGGAGCACCAGGAACTCTCCTTCACTGCTGGTGGGAATGAAAAGTGGTAAGGCCACTTGGGAAGACAGTTTGGCAGTTTCTTAAAAAACCAACATACTCAGCTCTGGCCGGTTTGGCTCAGCAGTTGGAGCATCGGCCTGTGAACCAGAGAGTCCTGGGTTCAGTTCCCGCTAGGACATGTACCAAAAAAAAAACAAAAAACAAAAAACAAAAAAAAACCCAACATACTCTTAGATGATCCAGCAATTACACTTCTTATCCAATGCAGTTGAAAACTTGTGTCCACACATAAATCTGCACACAGATGTTTATAGCAGCTTTATTCTTACCAAAAATGGCAGATAATATTCCAATGAAATATTTTTCAGCACAAAAACAAAATGTGCACTCAGCCGGTGTGGCTCAGTGGTTGAGCATCGACCCATGCACCAATAGGTCGCCAGTTCGATTCCTGGTCAGGGCACATGCCCAGGTTGTGGGCCAAATCCCCAGTGAGGGGCATGCAGGAGGTGGCTAACTGACGTTCTCTCTCGATGTTTTCTCTCTCTCCCTCTTACTTCCTCTCTCTCTAAAGCCAGTAAAGAAAAATAAAATATTTATCTTCACCCAAATTTAAAAAAAAAAAAAAGAAGAAATGTGCTACCAAGCCATGAGAAGACATGGAAGAATCTTTTTTTTTTTTATCCTCACCCAAGGACATTTTTTGATATTTTGTTCAGATAGAGTGGGAGGGAAGGGGAGAGAAACATCGACGTGAAAAGAACACATCGAGTGGCTGCCACCCACACGACCCAACCAGGGCCGGGGACAAACTGCAACTGAGGTACGTGCCCTTAGAGGGAACCGAACCCGGGTCTCTCTGGACCGCAGGCCGATGCTCTAATCGCTGAGCCAAACTGGCCAGGGCGACCTGGAAGAATCTTAAATGCATATGACTAAGTGATAGAAACCAGTCTGAAAAGGCTATATACTGTATGAGTTTAACTATATGACATTTTGGAAAAGGCAAAACTATAGGTAATAAAAAGATCAGTGGTTGTCAGGAGCTCCGGAGAGAGGGTGAGAGGAATGAATAGGTGCAGCATAAATGACTTTTAGGGCAGTGAAAATACTCTGTATACTATAATGGTGGATACATGTAAATATACATTTGTCCATACCCATAGAATGTATAACACTAAGTGTGAACCCAAATGTCAACTATGGACTTCAGCTAATAGTGATGCGTCACACAGAGAACAGATTATCTGTTCATCTGCCCTATGCAAAACAGCACTTAAATCTTCACCTCTGAGTAAGTGAAATAAGTCTGTCTGAACACCTTCCCACAGAATCTAGTCTCCATGGAAAATGTTTCAATTAAGCTAAACCCCTTACAACATATTATGTTTATATTCATTTTTTTTTTTTTTTATTTTTATTTTTTTATCCTCACCCGAGGATATTTTTCCATTTTTTGTACAGATAGTGGAAGGGAGAGAGAGAGAGAAACATCGATGTGAAAGAGACACATCGAGTGGCTGCCATCCTCACGACCAACCAGGGCCGGGGACAAACTGCAACCGAAGTACGTGCCCTTAGCGGGAACCGAACCCGGGTCTCTCCGGACCGCAGGCCGACGCTCTAACCGCTGAGCCAAACTGGCCAGGGCTATATTCATTTTTAAAAGCCTATTAAGAACACTGGAGTTACAAACTATTTTATATATTAGAGGCTTTCACAATTTAAAAAGTTAACATTACAGCCCAGCTGGTGTGGCTCACTGGTTGAGTGTTGGACCCATGCACCAAGAGGTCCCCAGATAGATTCCTGGTCAAGGCACACGCCCAGGTTGCGAGCTCGATCCCCAGTAGGGGGTGTGCAGGAGGCAGCTGATGGATGTTTTTTTCTCTCTTCCCCACCTTCCTCTCTTAACAAATAAAAAAAATAATCAAGCCCTGGCCGTTTTGGCTCAGCGGTTAGAGCGTAGGCCTGTGGTCCGGTTCCTGCTAAGGGCACGCACCTTGGTTGCAGTATGTCCCCGGCCCTAGTTGGGTCGTGCAGGTGGCAACCACTTGTGTCCCTTTCATGTTGATGTTTCTCTCTCTCTCCCTCCCACTCTATCTGAACAAAAAATGGAAAAATGTCCTTGGGTGAGGATTAAGAAAAAAAAATTAATTAAAAAAACATTAAAAAAGCCCTGGCCGGTTTGGAGAGTAGGCCTGCTGATCAGAGTCCCGGGTTCAGTTCCCATTACGCCCTAGTGGCTAGGGGCACATACCAAAAAAATATATATATATATATATATAACATTACAGTTCAGTTTGTGCGGCTCAAAAGCAACAGCTGTCTCAAACTTGCCAGGAACCATCTAGAGCTTTATTCCTTGTCATTGTTTCTGAACCGTGTGATCTTTGGAAGCATGTCTCACGTTGGCTTTCCCATACTACAGCGAACCCATCACTTCCTACTAGAGATGTGTACCCCAACTCTAATCCACTAACAGGCTGCATACCTGAGAAGTCATTTACTGCCTCAGCATATATTTAACAATCACCCAAATTTAACAGTCTATGCTTCCAGGCTTCCTATCATAGAGGTGCCAGATCTAAGCAAATCTATATAGGGTGAGAAGTGATCTGGAGGAAGTTAAGTATTTTCTTGCCTCTAGCAGGGAGGATTCAATGTGGTGCCTCTATAAATGACGCCATGTTAATTTTTCTCACCAAATGTATCAGTGGTTTATAACCTTGGCCAACTACCACCTTTCTAAGACCCACCAAGATATACCAGCTCAGCATAATGGGCCAAGAAACCTGAAATTTTCCATAAATTCCACAGCTGATTTGCATGCAGTAAGCCCATCACTGACTTGAAGGTGAGCTTTGGAAATGTTTGCAGAAACTGCTGTTTTGGAGCCAGATAAAGGTTATATCATAGGCATTCAAGTATAAACCAACAAGATATGGAATAGTTTACTCAGAAACAAATGTTACACTTTAATAAAAGCACTGTATTTTTTATTATATTAGCAAATACACAGAAGAGCAATTTAAAAATGGATTCAAACTACTGGTTCCTACACTCACAAACATACACCAGAATCACGTGTGGAGGGTTTGAACATATTTAAGTCCAGGCCTCACTCTTGGAGAAGGTTACAACAGGGGTCAGAACCCGGGTATTTTTCAAAAGTTCTCCAGGCAGCTCTGATGTTTCCTCCTGGTTGAGTCACTGATTTTAAGTCGACTGGGGCACTTTGGTTTTTTTGGGCCATTGTTTGGAGGTTTGGGGAGCTTTTCTTGCAGATTTATTGGCTGTAGTGAAGAATTTGGCCTCTGGCTTTTTGGGCATTTGTCTTGGGTCTTTTTTCCCCAATGGGGCGTTTCTTTGCTTCTCCACCTCTTCTTTGATTCTTGGCTTCTTCTCTGAGCCTTTACCTGGGGTCTTAGGCTCTGCTGCTTTTGGAGTCTCCAAAGCTGGAAAGGCCTTTCTCTTCTTTCCACGAGGTGTGTTGGGACCTTGACTCTTTTTTGGAGACTTCTTTCCTGTGGCATGTTTTTGTACCTAAGCAAAAGAAAAAAGTTAGCCCTCACCGGTTTGGCGCAGCGGTTAGAGCGTCGGCCTGCGGTCCAGAGAGACTCGGGTTTGGTTCCCGCTAAGGGCACGTACCTCGGTTGCAGTTTATCCCCGGCCCTGGTTGGGTCGTGTGGGAGGCAGCCACTCGATGTGTCCCTTTCACGTCAATGTTTCTCTTTTTCTCTCTCCCTCCCTCCCACTCTACCTGAGCAAAAAATGGAAAAATGTCCTCGAATGAGGATTAAAAAAAAAAAAAAAGAAAGAAAAAAGTTAGGGGTCTGAGGAAAAAGAAAAACCAACTGACAATGTAACTCCAAGAGTTACTGTTTTTGATTATTTAGGTAACCCCCCAAAGGTATACCTCAGTATGAGGAAATGACGAAAGGTAGCTGTATTCCATTATTCATTACTATAAAGAGGATCCTGGGGTCTTCCTGGTCTGATCAAAGGACAACCATCTTTCCTAATGGCTGAGTATAGGGCCTCCTGGAAGCACCCACTGGGAGCACAGTAGAGAAACCTGTGACCTAATCTTGACTCTTATTCACCTTCAGTTGTAAATTCCTTGCACATGGGTGAGGTCATGGGGTTCCAAATTGAATGTGTAAAGACCAACTGGGGATGGAATGTTTGGAAGATTTTTGAGACAGGATCCAGGACTCACCTTCAGAAGCTGAAAACCACAGGCAAAGTTTCTTAGAATTATTAATATGGTCAACTCTCCCTTGATTCCAAGGTATATAAAAGGGCTGTATTTACTATGCATGGCTCTAATATTCAAACAAAAGGTCAAGTAATTCATGGTAACTATCTCCTGGGTTCTTAGGGTTTATCCTAGTATTTTTCTCTATCATTTCAAAATCTTTGGTAGAACAGGTTTCCCTCGAAACAGAATTCTACTAACAGTGCCTGCCTCCCATCAATGCTACAATTCTTACAGTCACCACTCAGCAGTGCCTGCCTGACTCACAGTGGCCACTAAATCAATTTACTGTGAATAAATATTAGCAAACATACCTCGATGTTTCCTTTGGCAGGAGTTTCTCCTATTGGAACCAGTAATGGAATTTCTTCTTCGGATTCATCTTGCACTTTATTTTGGGCTTTTACTCTGCGGGTCTCTTTCTTCTCAGGCTTGGGAGTCTCTTTCTTCTCAGGCTTGGAGGTCTCTTTCTTCTCAGGCTTGGGGGTCTCTTTCTTCTCAGGCTTGGAGGTCTCTTTCTTCTCAGGCTTGGGGGTCTCTTTCTTCTCAGGCTTGAGGGTCTCTTTCTTCTGGGGTCCAGGGTCCTTCACAGGAGGGCCACTAGTTTTAGGGGCCGCCTCCTCTGTAGTCAGGGCCGAGGTAGCCTTTCCATCCTGTTTCATGAGCCTTTTGTTTCTTTTCTTCTCCTTTCGTTTTTTATTATGTTCTTTTTGTTTTTGCATTTTCTTTGCTTCCTGCCGAAAAACCAAACATAATTTTAGTAGGAGATACTTTAGTTGGAAAATAAATGGTAGAGACTTAGCACTTGCAGTTCTCATTACTCATAAGCTCCCTGAAAAGGGCCTTGACTTGTATAAGCTCTAAGCAAACAAACCCCATTACCAGCACTTGAACCCTGTCTCTACTTTGTTTCTGGGTCATGGACACAGATGCATTTTATGTGAGAAATTATGTATCACTACTTATACACAGGCACAGGTTTTGTGAAAGTTAATCTCATTTATAGGTGAATGAAGAGTCACCTAGCCCTGGCCGGTTTTGCTCAGCGGTTAGAGCGTCGGTCTGAGGTCCAGAGAGACCCGGGTTCAGTTTCCGCAAAGGGCGTGTACCTCAGTTGCAGTTTGTCCCCGGCTCTGGTTGGTCGTGTGGGTGGCAGGCACTCGATGTGTCCCTTTCACATCGATGTTTCTCTGTCTCTCTTCCTCTCTCTCCCTCCCACTCTATCTGAACAAAAAGTGGAGAAATGTCCTCGGGTGAGGATAAAAAAAAAAGTGTCACCTAGATTGTACTGTATGTGATGTGAATTGCATCTCAATAAAGCTGTTACCGAAAAAAAATAAATAAACAAACCCCAACCATTCTTTTCCTACTTCGAGTTGTGGTTGAAAAGTTAAAACAGTAAAAGATTTACATAGCCAGAGGCCCAGAATCCTTACCACAGAATACTGTTAAATAACATCTATAATAACATCCAAATTCCATTTTAACCAGCGATTCCAACATCTTCACAAAGCCTTCAACTGAATCTGCTAATGGCAAAAAAGCCAGACTTCCTGATTCCTATAAGTCTATATTATTTTTTGATCATCCTCCCAATAAAAACAAGTAAAAAGGCAAAGTAAAATATTGTTAAATGTTTTTTTTCATAAAAGCAATAATAAGGTGATTATATGTAAGAAATTAAAAACAAGAACCCAATGGAGTAAATGAGCCCAGAATCCATTTTTGCCCAGACAGTAGTTCCTGATCACTAACTTTTGTTTTAAGAGTCATGCGAAAACTAGGGGGTAGAAGTGGTATATAAAGGGAAATCAAATCCCAGCATCCACACTGAGTAGGGATTCTAAGAGGAAACACCCCCTCACAATAAGCTGGGACCCCATGAGTTTGACCCACAGGGCAAAGATGAGGAAGAAACACAGAGTCCTGCAACTTTAACACAATGGTTTACATTATCATTCAGGAACCTGCAAGCAATGCACATTTAGATGGTCCAAACTGAGAGTGCCCCAAGGTGCTTGGCAGACACAAATATCAATCCTCCAGGGAAAGAATCTTACTCCTACATCTCAAATCATTTCTACAAGTACTTTCCCAAATGCCATAACTGTCACACAGTCAGAGATAACCAAATATATAAGGAACCGGCAGGCAGGGATGACAACCTGCAACACGAAGACTTCTACTATTTGAATTAGCAGATAACTACTGAGTAATTGTGTTTAACATGTTCCATGAATTAAGATGAATTGAAAAAAAAAAAAAAAAGATGAATTGGAAGACTATTTATAGGTAACAGAAAACCAAAAATAGCCAATCTGAAAAAGAACAAAACATGGAACTTCTAGAAGTAAAAATATAAAAAAATCAAAATGAAAAAGTGGACACAATGTGGCTGAAGAAAGAATAAATAAACTAGAAGATTGGTCCAACAAGGAGCAAAAAATTCAATTTTCTCTCATTCTGGCTTCTTTTGCAATAGTACCTGTTAGCACTGAAAATCAACAAGCCAAAAACAAGAGGTGTCTGTTAGCCTAATAGAATCTTAAATTTTGCCCATAAATAACAAAGAATTAAACTAGATTTTGCTTCTCCTCTTTCTCTTAGCTCCTCTTGCCAATGAATAGGCCCCTTTTAAGCCTAACTAGACCTTTTAAGAGAAATTAAAACACCTAACTTATCATAACTACACAATATTTATGTCCTACTGTACTTTATTCACACCAATATTAACTAGTGTCATATGTAAAGAAGGGACAATGAACACAAAAGCACTGGAAAACTAGTGAAAGACAAAAAGTCAAGGCAGGATTGGCAACCTAGTTCTCTCTCTGGGCAGCATTCACATCCTTGACTAAGTCTACCCAGTATTTAAAATTCTACTCACTTTTTTCTTCTGACTAGGAGTGCGCACTCCTTTGGCTTCACCCTGACAGCTGACAAATGAAGAAAAGATCGGAAGGGCAACCGATCTCTCAGTTTTCACGTACAAGAGTTTCACACTCTCCCACTTCTGAAACAAACAAAATAGAGCAATATAATCTGCACATATTTTGTTTCTTTAAAATAAACAATCAATTAATGTATCTGTAAGACCATACCTCTGGCAATTTCTGTGAAAGCTTTCTTGTGACAGCAGCAATGTTTTCGGTGATGTGCTGAACCTGCATTCCAGTGTGACCGATGCGGATAGTGCTGAAATGTAATGAAGTGCCAGACAAAAAGACTTTTAGAAATAATTCTTCAAGATCACAGGCAGGTATGCAAGAAATATAAACATACAGTCCTAAAAAAGAAAACTCAGGTCCACTGAGCCAGCCCACAGCTTTTCTCCAAGGATATTTTTCCATTTTTTTCTTTTAGATAGAATGGGAGAGAGAGAGGGAGAGGGAGAGAGGGAGAGACATCTATGTGAGAGAGACACATCAAGTGGTGGATTCCTGACATGCCCAAATTGGGGCCAGGAATCGAAACTGCAACCCAGGTATGTGCCCTTGACCAGAAATCGAACCCATGACCCTTTGGTGTGAGGGCCGATGCTCTAACCATTTAGCCACACTGGCCAAGGCACCCACAGCTTTTTTGAGGATAACTACATCTAGCAGTGACTGTTCTGAAAGGAAAGAGTCCCAGGAGAGTTGCTTGCTTTGCTGTCTAATTTAGAGTTCCACTGCCCTGACCCAGCTGCCGCCTCTAAAACAAAGAGGTCTCCTCCCTTCTACAGTATCGGGTCTTCTGGCCAAAAAACAAGACCATCACTTCAGTTGAAGCAGAGTGCAGACATAAGCCAAGTGGGAAGCCAAGAAGTGCTGGGTGCTCAGTCACTGCGTCCACCTTTCCCTGCCAGTCCCTATCTTCCCCACCATGGGAGCCCAAAGGCAGGTAGGTGTCTTAGAAACAGGGTGAGACAGGCGCTGGAGCCCCCACCTCCCTCCAGCCAAAGAAGGGCTCTGACCACCCTGTGTGCCTGCTGCCACCTACCTGTAAGCACACTCACAGCTTCGCAGATGGAAAAATAGCAAGGCGGGTGGGGTGAGAAGGAGAGAAGAAAGATGGAAAACTTAGGGAAAGGAGATAAAAGAATAGTTTAGGTTTTTGTATTGTTTTTATTATTGGTCCACAATGTTTCTTAAATTGTACGTGTTTGGCTTGGAAAATCCTCAGGGGCAGGAGACTGCTACTCCTTTAACTGGCTGCATGGTGCTGTCCCGTTCTCCCTGCTACACCCTGATCCCAGACCCCTGACCTTCTAGCTTACTGCTTCCCATGAGCCACTACTTTGATATCAGTCTATAACCAAAGAGTAGGGATCCAGGCCTGATGAACAACTCTTCTTAGCTACCTGAAGACTCCCAATTAAGGAACTTCCCACCTGAAGGCAGAAGGCAACACCAGAACCCATCTCTCTTGCCCAAATTCCGTTCTGCCCTACCTGGAAACACTGTGCCAAGGTCTGGCCTCCCTGGTGTGCAGGGTCAAAAACCTAGAGGTCCTATTTTATGGTATATGTGACCACTGGGTATACATGGGCTCTTTGGGAGGAAGGACCATACTCTGTAGCTCTGCCCTACTGGCGGCTACCCATCCCCACACAACAGATGCCCAAATCAGCAGACTAAGTATTTTATGAAATGATTCTAAATATTTTTAAACCAAGACTGAGGTGGATCTTCACACTAAAGGATAATATGATACTGGTCAACATGAAAACCCAGAACTACTGATGTTCTCTAAGCACTAATCTTATTCTCCTTGCTATCCTTAATTTAGAGGTGCCCTATCCAATATGGCACGCATTAGCCACACATGCCTATTTAAATTTAAAGTCATGCCCTGGCTGGTTTGGCTCAGCGGTTAGAGCACTGGCCTGAGG
Source organism: Molossus molossus (assembly GCF_014108415.1). Taxonomy (NCBI): domain Eukaryota; kingdom Metazoa; phylum Chordata; class Mammalia; order Chiroptera; family Molossidae; genus Molossus; species Molossus molossus. Next base: position 111,034,553 of record NW_023425366.1, on the reverse strand, counting down.
ACTGAAGGGTTGTGGGTTTGATTCCTGGTCAAGGGCATGTACCTGGGTTGCAGGTTCAATCCCCAGCCTCAGCTGGGGTCATGTGGGAGGCAACCAATTGATGTGTCCCTCTCTCTCCCACCCTTACCCTCTATCTAAAAACAACAACAACAACAAAAACAATGGCAAAATAGCCTTGGGTAAGGACTAACAAACAAACAAACAAAAAAACCTAATTAGCCCTGGCCAGTTTGGGTCAGCGGTTAGAGCGTCAGCCCACAGACCAGAGATACCTGGGTTCAGTTCCCACTAAGGGCATGTACCTCAGTTGCAGGTTGTCCCCAGCCCCGTCGAGGTTGTATAGGTGGCACCCAGTTGATGTGTCTCTCTCACATCAATGTTTCTCTCTCTCTCTCTCTTCCTCCCTCTCTCTTTCCCACTCTATCTGAAGATAAATGCAAAATTGTCCTCAGGTGACGGGAAATGACGGGAAAAAAAAACAACCTAATTCATTAATTAAGGTCATATAAAATTAGAAATTTGATTCCTCAGCTGCAATAGCCACACTGCAAGTGCTCAACAACCACATATGACTAATGACCCCTGTAGGAGACAGCAGGGATCCAGGCCATTTCCATCTCTGTAGAAGGTTCTATGGGACAGTACTGTTATAGAGAACAGAATATGTCTAAGGAATGGATTTTAGTTTAGTTTTTTTTTTTTTTTTTTTTATCCTCACCCGAGGACATTTTTCCAGTTTTTTTGTTCAGGTAGAGAGGGAGGGAGAGAGAGGAACAGAGAGAGAGAGAGAAACATCGATGTGAAAGGAACACATCGAGTGGCTGCCACCCGCACAACCGACCAGGGCCGGGGACAAACTGCAACCGAGGTACGTGCCCTTAGTGGGAACTGAACCCGGGTCTCTCAGGACCGCAGGCCGACGCTCTAACCGCTGAGCCAAACCGGCCAGGGCTGGATTTTAGTTTTAACAGAGAGATCTGGTTTCATAAGCACCATCTCGTAAAAACAGTTTATAAAATCATTATTAAATATAAGATTAAGCATAGGTACATTAATGCCTTTTACCTACCTGCAAGAACCACTTTTAGAGATGTTTAAGACAGTTCCGCCTATCGAGGAGTTGATCTCTTTGGAGAGATTCTTGGCTTTAAGGTTTACAGGTACTGGAACTCTGTAACGACACGCAGACATTTAGAGTACAATGCATACATGCCTATAAACTTCATGCTGCTCTAGTCGTCATTGCTCAGAAACTTACTTCTTTCTCTTATAGAAATGTCTTCCAAGGTGTGAGGGTAAGAGCCGCCTGATTCTTGCATCCGTAAGGAACAAGTCAAAACTACCCAGGAGGCGGAGTTTGGCCTCATAGGCTTTATATTCCTTTTTTAAAGTTCGGAGGGGAATAATCTAGAAAACACAGAACACAAATAGTTAAGAACATAAGCAAGAAGAAGAAATACTTGGGCAACAATGTGTATTCAGATTTTAAAATGTTCTGGAGCCATAGTTTAGTGAACATGAGAGTGTCTAACATGTGCCAGTATGCTAAATGCTGGGAACATGGAGACAAATGAGATGGGACCTCAGCTAAAGAAATGACACCAGCAACTACAAAACAGGGTAAGAAGTGCCAAGTGAGAGGCAAACACTTCCTCCTCTGGAAGTACAGAGGAAATGACCTAATGGAGCAACTGTTTGTAAAATCTTCAAGAAAGTTACTGATGTACACAGTGAACTTTTGGGTCAACAAACCTTGACAGCTGAGCCATCAGAGGAAAGATGGAATATGCCCTACCTAAAGCCAAGGAGAATTATGTTAAAAACAAAAAATTAAAAATTAAATTCCTAGGAGAGAAATACTAAGTAACACAGCAATGTATTACTTATCACTTCAATTGAACTGAATCTTTTAATTGTCTTGAAAATATTAACCTGCTCCCTACCTGAGAAATGGTTTTAATTCCATGCTTGTTCAAAAGCTTCTTATAAAAACGTTCTGTCTTTTCAGGAGTTACATTGGGTTCATCCTTAGTAAATAAACAGATATCTGCTAAATCTGACCGAATACCGTGAGGCAAGAACCTGCAAAATACATGAGAAGAAAACCAAGGAATAAATTATTCACAGAATGTCTGTTCATACTCCACAGAACATACAGTAAATTTACTGTCATTTCAATAAACTTCATTCTTGCTATTTAAGCAAATACTATATTGAGAACATTAAAAAATATGCCTGGTTTTCAATGGTACAGAAGAAAGATTTAACATGGAAGTAAGTCACCACAAATACCCATAGGCCAAAATATCAATATTTGGGATATAATAAGAGTTCAAAGACACCCAAAACAGTGCATACATAACTATTATTTTATATGTTACTATATATGTACACGTCCTATAATGTGCTAGAATTGATTTTCAGCAGGACAGTTCTGGTTCCGAACTTTACCTTGCAGAAAGTTCTGGGCTCTGTAAACAACATAGCTCTTAAGAGCTGTAACAAAAAACATGGAGCAAACCAAGAGGGACTAACAAACATGCCATTATTATTATGTTGAGTCTTAAAAAGAAAAAAAAAAGGTTTAACATACTTCCTAGGCCTACATGTTCTAAGGAAACATTTCCTTAGTTTAAGAAGAGTAATACTGAGTAGCATGACCTGCCAAATGATGTGGGAAGTGCTGGTAAGCAGCAGAAATAACCAAGAGGTGAGAGGATGGGAAAAAATTCTAGAGAAGGTAAGCTTTCCAGAGAGAAAAATGTCCTGAGCAAAGGTGTGGAAAAAAGCATGCAGGGGGGATACATAAAGCAATAACTAAGGCAATCTGGCTGAGACAGGCTTGTAAACATTACTTAACGGAGCACCTCAGGATCAAAAGGGTCTTGTCAATTTGTAATCATTCTTGCCCCCCTCACCACCCAAAAAGAATAGACACCATCTACCCTATACACCGCTTTCTTTAGCAGAGCTGGCTTTTTGATACTCAGGAAATGAGGGGCTCCACAGAGAGGCAGTGTTGCCAGATAGAAGACAGGACACCCAGTTAAATGTTAATTATTTTTAAATAATTAACTTATACTAAAAAATTACTTGTGTTTTTATTTGTTAAGTCTGGCGCAGAGGAGGCATCTCTGACCTAACAGTTCTAGCAATAAGAATATGTAAATGCCATTGGTTTCTTTTACACAACAAGTTCACTGCCAAGTTTTGTGGTTTTTTTTTTATCCTCACCCGAGGACATTTTTTGTTCAGGTACAGTGGGAGGGAGAGAAAGAAAGAGAAAGAGAGAGAGAGAGAAATATCGATGTGAAAGGGACACATTGAGTGGTTGCCACCCGCACGACCGACCAGGACCTGGGACAAACTGCAACCAAGGTACATGCCCTTAGCGGGAACCGAACCCACGTCTCTCGGGACCGCAGGCTGATGCTCTAACCGTTGAGCCAAACCGGCCAAGGCACTGCCAAGTTTTTGTTTTGTTTTTCATCCTCACCCGAGGACATTTTTCCATTTTTTGTTCAGGTAGAGTGGGAGGGAGAGAGAGGAACAAAGAGAGAGAGAGAGAGAGAGAAACATCAATGTGAGAGAGAGAGAGAAACATCAATGTGAAAGGGACACATGGAGTGGCTGCCACCCACACAACCAACCAGGGCCGGGGACAAACTGCAACCGAGGTACGCGCCCTTAGCGGGAACCAAACCTGGGTCTCTCAGGACCGCAGGCCGACGCTCTAACCGCTGAGCCAAACCAGCCAGGGCAAGTTTTTAATAGTCTCTGTAAAAAGAATCCAGTCTGGGACCTCAGGGGTTTTAGCTTGAACTAGCTTGACATGGAAAGATAACAGATTCTATTAAAATACAAAAGCTGTTTAATTTATTCCAACTTTTGTTCTCTCAAAAAATGGGTTTCAAATTCAATAGAACTGCTTAGGTTAATTGTCCACCAAGCACCCAGAAAACAAATTTCTAGAAAATTAAAGCTCGTCTGAATTCCTATGTTTCTTTTAAGGCACAATTATTTATATCAACTCAGATTTTGAGTTTTCAAAGTTTCCATTAGAAACTAAATTGCGACTGTTCAAGCTACACAGAATTGACAAAGCAGAGAAAAACAGCAAAGACAGAAAACCATAACTTACAATCTGACCCTCAGTTCTTTACTTGGAATTTTCCATAACACCACCATTAAAAAGAAATTTTCATTCTCATTCAAAAGCAATCCATTCGCGTTTTTCCTGGACCTGGAATGTGCCAACAGAGCTTCCACTGCCTTTCTGATCTGCAAAGTGAAGACACACAAATAAATTAAACCTCAATCTAATTTAGCATGTGTCCTCTCCCCACACCTTTTCCCTTTTTTCTGCTCGAGTTCTATTTTACTAGGCAATCTCCAAAACCGTAACTATTAGGAAGGATACAATTTGTAATCACAGTAACATAAGACTATCAGAAACTAAGTATCCGTTTCTAGCACTCGTCTGAAGAAAAGTGCCAGATGAAACATGCTTCCCGTTTGCGATGATGCAGTCATCACAGTAAATGCGCGACACTACAACTATTAATTACGGAGCGCTTCCGATATGCCAGGCACCTGGCTACAGCGCTTTACGTGTTATTACCGCCTCTGATCCTGCAGAGCGGAGGGCAACAGAGCCCATTTTCAATACGAGGTAAGGGAAGTTTGCAAAATTAAAGGACAAGGCCCCAGTCAAACGGTGGGGAAGCAGAGCCAGTTACACCTCGCCCAAGGATCCCAAGCTACGACTGCAACCCAATTCAAGAGAACTAGGCCGCAGGGCTGGGATAGGCCGGCAACTACCCGTGCGTATAAAAGAGCCGGCAGGGTGAGAGCACCGCGAACCAGTGACCCTCTCAAAGCTCCGGGAGAATCCAAGGAGGCACGAAGCCCGCCTCCACCACCACGCGTATCACAGCGCCACGGCCACCTCGCTTCCGAACCCCCCTCCTGGTGGCCTCTCACCTGCTCTTTATCCAGCTGTTCCAGTGCGGCCGGGGTCGCTGAGGTCGAGGCGGAGGTTGCGGGTGGGGTTGAAGCAGAGTCCTCCATTTCTCCCTCACCGCGTGCAAACGCGCGTGCGGAACCCCACAGCTGGCTCCCCGAGCGCACGCGCCGGTCCAGGCGTGTAGCCGGAAGTTAGGGGGCGTGGCGCGGGACTCGCGTCACTTCCGGGCGTCGCGCCGTAGAGGTTTGGCGGGTGCGAACAAATTGAGTGTTGCTGCTCCTGCAGTCCCAGTCTCTTCCCTGAGGTAACGCCTCTCCGTCCTTTCTGCTTCGTGCTTCCGTGAGACTCGGGGACAGTCTGGCGACATTTTTGGTCTCTTCACAAAAGACATCGAGCAGGCGCTTGGAGGCGGGAGAGGAGGCCTGTCCACGCACCCAGTGGAGTCATCCGCTCTCCGTGGACCCAGCGTTTGGGCCGGCCGCGAGGGGCGTGCGGAGAGTTCAGGCCCCACCACGCACCTGCCAGGTGACTTCGAGCGAACCACTTACCCTGCCCAGCCAGCCTCCTCGAACGCGAAGGTGGCGGGAACCTCCCCACCGCTGGTGAGAATTCCGTGGACTCAGGCACGGGAAACACCAGCCACGTCGCTAAGCGGTGTGGGGCCCCGAAAGAGGAGCCCGGTGCGCCTCGGGTTTCACAGAGGTGGGAGGTAAGAGCATATAAACGTAAGGTGCAGGCTGGAATACGGTGCAAGGTCTCCGTCCTGCCGCACAGCCCCGGAGGGACCGCTGTTAACTTTCTCCTGGGACCCAGGCATGTTTAGGAAATAGTTACAACTTTTTCTCTCTGTGTTTGGCCGGGTTTGAATGTCAGCTTTTTTATTTTAACACAAATAGTAGCCTAGTTGACTCATTGACTTTTCTTCCTAATATATCTCGGAAGTTGGCCAAGTCAGTCCTGAATGCTCTGCCTTATCCTTTTTTTTTTAAACTCCGATTGACCTTCCCGCAGGTAGATAAACAATAGTTTATTTAGGAGCTTTTTGACGGAACTTCAGGATGGTTCTAGTCTTTTTGGAACTAGGTATGGAAATGTTAGAGAATGAGAGGAGACTGTCCATGTCAGTCCGTCCCCCGTCCCCCCGTCGTCCCCCCCCCCCCATGCTCCTTCCGTATTGCCAAAGCTGGAGGAAAGGGTGTTCTGCTGTTCTGCAATAATGCCTTTGTCGTTGATCAACTAGTGGAAGACACTTTCTTAAATCTTTGGTACCTACTCTCACTTGTTTATTGTAGTATAAGGTGTGAAATGAGTTTTAGCACAAGATGATGAGTTGTTACATTCTGCCTCACTTGTCAGCGTTTTCTAGTGCGTGAAAAGAGCATTGGGGCTGTCAGATGCGTCACCTGCATTCAAGGGAATGGTATGAATTCAAGTGAAAGAGCACGGTGGTGTTTGGAAGTAGTAAGCAGTAAGGCTGGATCGGGAATGTGCAGAAGGAAGGGATGGGAGATGAGGCTAGAATGGTAGGTTAAGGACCTGATTCGTTTTCCAGCTGAGGGTTTATACTTTGGAGAAATCGTAGATACAAGGTTTGAACTGGTGCTAGGGAAGAACAGGAGGTAGGGATGAACTATGCTTTAGGAAGGTTAAGAATCTGGATGTGATATTGTGGTGGTTTAAAAATGTCATATGCCCACAAATTCTTTTATACTGAAGTGATGGGCCTTCATTCTCCTCCACCTGAGTGAGGGCTCCACTTAGTGACTTGCCTCTATCAAATAGAATTTAGCAGACATTATAGGATGTCACTTCTGAGATTAAGTTATAAAAAGACTATAGTTTCCACCCTGAGTGTTCTTTTCTCCCCATCTCTCCTCCCCTCTCTTTCCTTCACTCATTACTTGCTCTGGGTGAAGTCAGCTACCATGTCTTGAGGCTACTCTGGCAGCTTGCCAGCAACCACTTGAATGAGCTTGGAAGTGGATCCTCCCCCAATCAGACCTTCAGATGACTGCAGACTCTTCATAGACCCTGAGGCAGAACCACCTAGCTGTGCTGCTCACAGATTCCTGACCCATAAAAATTGTAATCGAAACTGTAGAATCAGCTCAAACTGGCTCTGTCCTGTTTCTGACAAGATACTGAGTTGCTTTTCAGAGACAGAGACCAAAACCACAAGTCATGCAGCTGAAGCATATTCAGAGGAGACATTTTGACCTTCACTCGCACGCAGAACCAAAGCCATTCTTCCCCCCACCTCCCTGAACAAAAGGACTGGGACATGACTGGAACTTGAACACTGGAACCCTTTCAGAACTAAAGGGCCAGTTGTTCCAGGAAGATCTGGTGCTGAAGCCCCATACCATATCTTACCATAAATGGCCAAGTTCCAAAGTTCTTCATACAAAACCTGCCTCGCCAGCACTTTCATATACCAGCCTGTTAGCCCTAATCCCTTAAAAAAACAACAACACCCTGCATCAGAAGACAGATTTGAGCCTTGTTTTCTGTCTCCTTGCTGGTTGACTTCACAGTAAAACATTTTCTCAAAAGCAAATGTGCAATGGGCAGTGAGTCCTTGCTTGGTGACAAGATAATGTTATTTAAGCCATTGAATTTGGGTTGATTTGTTATCCATAAACAGATAATAGAAATTTGTAGACCTCCCATCTTCAAATCCATCAACTGTGTTGAAGTAGAATTCCTATTAGGGCCTCACACCCAAATGTCCCACCATGAATTCATTCTCTCCCTCAAACCTGCTCCTCCTGTTTTCTGTCTCAGTCATTGGCACCACTAGCTGCCTAGTTGCTTAGAATATGGGAGTCATATTTTCTTTTCATCCCCCAAATAATAAAATCTTGTTGTCCTGGCCATTTGGCTCAGCAGTTAGAGCGTTTCCCCAAGGACTGAAGGGTCTCGGATTCAATTCTAGTGAAGGGCATGTACCTGGGTTGCAGGTTTGATCCCCAGCCCTGGTAGGGGTCGTGCTGGTGGCAACCAATCAATGTTTCTCTCTCCTCCTCCCTCCCTCCCTCCCTTCCATTCTATCTGAAAATCAATGAAAAAGTATCCTCAGATGAGGATTAAAAATATATAAAATCTTGCTTATTCCTTTTTTTGTTTTGTGTGTGTGGGGGTTGTTTGTTTATTCCTTTTAAATCTCTCATATTTATCCCATTCTTTTTATCCTTTCTACCCTGTAATGCAGGCCATCACTTTTCTCCCTAATAGCCTCCTGGTTTGTCTTCCAACCTCCAGTTTTGCATCTTATAGTCCATTCTCTGCCTTTCAGTTGGAGTGATATTTGTAAAGTGCAAAGTCATAAATGGTGCTTCCAAAGGAATACTACAGGTAGTTATAATAGGGCTGACTGTGTTAAAAGAAAACCAAATATAAGTATCTTGAACCAGTCCTGACCGGTTTGGCTAAGCGGTTAGAGCATCAGCCCATGCACCAAAGCGTTGCGGGTCCGATTCCAGTCAAGGGCATGTACCTTGGTTGCAGTTCGATCCCTACAACTGGTGGATGTGTCTCTCTCATATTGATATCCCCCCACCCCCGCTCTATCTGAAGATAAATGGAAAAATATATCCTCAGGTGAGGATTTAAAAAAAGTCTTGAACCAAGTATGTGAATTACGTTTTCTTTTAAGAGAGTGGATGGGAGGGGGAACACCAGTGTGAGAGAGATACAGTTGGTTGCCTCCTGCATGTCCCCAACCTGGGATTGAACCTGCAACCTGGGTATGTGTGCTGGCCAGGGTGTTAATTACTTTAAAAAAATTTTTTTTTAATTTATTTTTTTAATCCTCACCTGGGAATATTTTTTCCATTTATGCTTAGTTGGGGGAGGGGGGGAGAAACAGCGATTGGTTGCCTCCCACATGACCCCCACCAGGGCCCGGGATGAACTGCAACTGAGGTACATCTTGGCCGGAATCGAACTCGCAACTCTCTGGTCCATGGGCTGACACTAACCGCTGAGCCAAACTGGCCAGGGCTACCTTTTTTTTTTAAAGAGAGAGGAAGGGAGAGAGATGGAAACATCGATGTGAGAGAGAAACATCCATCAGCTGCCTCCTGCACTCCCTCTACTGGGGATCAAGCCCACAACCCGGGCATGTGTCCAGACCAGGAATTGAACTGGGACTTCTCAATCCACTGTGCTATACCAACAGGGCTACTTTTTTAGACATTAATATACTATGACATCTTGGGAAGAAGACAAGGTAATTAGAGTGTATAATTCTAACGGCCACCATTTATTCTAGGTTGGGAGGTATATAGTTCTTCACTACAAAGCTACAACATCCAAGGTATTGATGCTATTTTCCAGAGAACTTGTCTGTGAAACTGGTTCCATGGGCCGATAATTATAAAATTCTCTACTGTCAGTTTTCTATCCACTGCAATACAGTTCTTATGTAGGGTATGATGCCCAAATACATTTAAGAAAGTTGTTCTTTCAACAGTATTTGGTAGACAGGGTTGGAGACCTGGTCATTTAATAGAAAAGTGTGGGAAATGTCAAGCCAGTTATTTAGAACTTTTATTTGAACCCCTGCTTTGATAGCAAACTAGTTTATAAGTTTTAAGCTAAGACTCATTTAATGTCAAACACCCATACTCTATAGAGACTGAGTAACAAAACCTTGAGGTGATTCCTTTCACCTAAAGTTAAGCAAGAACTCATTCTAAACTCCATAATAAAAGATGAGTATATACAGAAATGTATAATGCCTGTTTATCAGTAATTTCTTTTTGCCCTTGTACAGTAAAGAAGGGCAAGTACTATATGGTCTCTTGATCATTATTTAAATCCTGAAAAATAGAAATTTGTAGTTCTGGCAGAATCATTTGTTTCCCCAACTCTGTTCATATAAACCACATACTGTGATATAGTTATTCGATTTGTTGTTAAGCATCTCTTAACTCCTTATCGGGTTGCTGTTTTGTTAAGAATCATATTAACTATACAAAGGCGTTGCATACTATATGCAAGCAGACCACGTTTGTAAATTCCTTATGTGACAGCTTATTAGATCCATCCAACAAGTCTGCTGGTAGAAGGTTCCAATACTTGATACAAAATACTGTAAAGGATAATACAGAAAATGGACAGGTACACTCATGGTATGATAAAATACAGATAATTATAAACAGACAGACAAATCCTTCAAAAGGGTAGATGACAATTTTTATTGTTATTACAAAAGCAAGTATTTTTAAATTTGTCATTTGAGTAATTGCAAGAGCAGACTAAGGGCTTAATCCTCACACAGGCACCAAGTCAGGCACAGTAGGTAGCTACAAATCATAAGAAAAAGGTTTCTTTACCTTGGATTCCCATTATTCCTACCTAAAACATTCTGCCATGCATTAGAATTAGGTTTAAAAAAACCCAGCAAACCTAATCAGTTCCCTTTTTTTCTCTTCTTTAATGAGAACTAGGTATTAACCTGCTCTCTAGTGAAAACTAGTCACTAAATCCTGGCCTGAGAGAGATCCACATTTCCTTTAGAACAAACAGAAGGAACTAGCTAACTAAGGTGTGTCGAATTTTGAGAGCCCAACATGAGTCCTTAAAATGCAGACCTTCGAAGCTCAGACCTATTTCACCTAATGCATGTGGATGATCACCTGAGGAGTGTAGGAGCTCCAGCTCCAGCACAAATTCTTCCCAGGCAGCAGGAAAGGAGGTAGCAGGGACTTGGGCTGACATCTGAAGCACTAAGCTAATGTGCCTGGCAGAGGGGAGCCTCAGGAAGCACAAAATGTCATTTCACCTTTGCTGCCCACAAACCTGAGGTTTCCACGTTAAATTGTAAATGGCACGGTGGCATGTGTGACAAGGCAGAAAAGACAATTGCCATTCCCAAAGTTGCTTAAGAAATCCTGTGTCATTTTCTGCCTAATCAGACATGGTGCCTATCTGCTTTTCCATTGTATTGGAGAACATAAAGATTTTAATCTCCATTCCCACACTTCCAGGGCCCTTGTAACATTCCTTAGTAAACAACTTGGCTAGCGTATTACTGTTTCAAGGAAGCATAAGATTAGAGGTATGTGAAAGTGTATTTATTGAAGGGAAGACTTAATATGTTCTGGGATATTGAAAATCAAGAGTATCCTAGAGCCAAAAACATCATTACAAGTTGAACCAAATCTACCCTGTCTGAATTCTGGCAGTAAATTGGTTCAAATGGGATCCTCTGAACTACTATAGGAAAGTAAAAACACTTCCTGTTCCATTTACTATGAAATCTAATATAACCAACTGACTGCTAAATTTAAATTTTTTAAATTTAAGTCTTTTAAGTTGTGCTACGTAATTACATTTATTTAACAAGTTGCTGACATGGCACGATCTCTATAAAGAAACAAGATCATGAATATATTAGATGCCATCTGCAAGAATCACTGAAAAACTTGCTGGAGGAAATAAAAGCTGTATTATTTGGAGACAGAAAATCGTCCCCTAAATCCTATTGATTGCTATCTACCTTACATATGTCTGTGAGAGGATTAATGGCACAATTTATTCTGATAAGGTAGGCCAACACTGAATATAACACTTAATCAACCTATAATCAAAGCTATAGTGCTGGAACCAGAATTTTTACAAAGGGTTTAAAGGTTGAAAGTTGCCTGATGTTAAGAGCTGTAATAAAAACTGTTTACTTGTCCCTTGACTACCTTAAATCCCTACCCAAAGCAATGAAGCTATCATCCATGAAGCAGCAGTCCATGAAGAAGTCCATGCCAATGAGGAAAGGTGCTAGAGTGCTGTCATATGGAATAGTCATCAAAGATCACGGAGTAATTAGTCATAACTAGTGTTCCTGAAGATTGCCAGGGAGTTTAGCTGATTTTTTTTCAAAAGTTCATCATGGAAGCAGTTTTTTACCATAGGTTCACCTTTTTCTTGGGTTACAAAACTGCATCTGGTTGAAAGTGTGACCCAAAATATCTGCAGTACTTCAGCTGAGAGGATGCTGGTAACTGTTCAATAGCATCACGATCATAGTACATCCCGTATTGAAAAGAAGTTCTTATAGTTTATGTAACTAGCAGACAAGTATGAATTACCTCGTTACAGTGAACAACCTGTATTCTTTTACAATTTACAGTTTTTACATTCAATCATCACATATTTCAAGACTTTCAATTCAAACAAAGAAATATACATGGGCTCAATTATTCAACAACTTTACTATTTGTTCCTGGATGTACATACTCAGTTCAACTCTTGATTTTACATAGATTTGCACTGGATAAGTCCTATTTGCAAATTAAAAACAAGCCCCCCACAGTAAGAAATAAGGGTTTAGAATTGCAATTACTTACACATTTATTTCAGTGATATCTTTTTTCTTAAATTCAATTCATTAATTTAAAAAACTATAATTAAATAATCTAGCATGAAAGTTGTATAAACATTAATGTAAAAAGATGCAGAGAATTATTCTAACACATCTATGCTAAAGATAAATTTAGGTCTGTAATATCCTATTTCTGCTGCCAATTTTTACCCTCTATTTTTGCATTGTCAACCATATAAACACACTTGCACTTGCACTTGCAGAAGACAAAATGACAGCATAGGAATCTGTATTGCTTGTTAAAGATCCAACAACTCCACTGCCAGTTCACGTCAGACATTTATTTCCTCATCCAAATAACTAACCATTGTACTTAGTTTAAAATGCAGCAACTTTAAGTGAGAATACTTAAAAAAAAAAAAAAAATTAAAGCCCATAAAGTGTATGGTATTGGTTAATTTAATGAGGTTTCTATTAAATAATTATTTGCACAAATGTGCAAGAATCCATGAAATTTTTCTTTCATAATTACATTTATATTTATCATTTACTTTTTAGAGGTAGGCCCTTCACAGTTGATAGCCATTTTTACTTAAGAGTGTTGGCAACATGCACATAATATTCTAAAAGTGTAAATGTTTTAATAGCAAGCATAACTGGTTTTTAAAATGTGTTCGATTCAAAAATGGAAATCTATCTTTGTAAGTAGTTTCAATGACTCTTGAACTTTTCAAGAGTCATTAAAATCAAAGCGATTGCTAGTATTTTGTTATTAACTTAGAAGTACAAAAAGTTTATGTTCTGATTAAAGTTCCCATATTTCCCAGAAAAATAAAAGCCCAGAGATTTGCAGACATAATAAAATTAAGATTCATGCAATTTAATAGCCATGAGTATAGTTATGGAAGCTGCAGGGATGATAACTTTGCTCTCTCCATAAGATATAGCCCATTCATGAAATAAATGGGATTTCTATAGTTAAGAAAACAGGGTTTTAAATTAAGTTTCAGGTTTTGTGACTGGAAATACAGTTTGACTAGGCTTTTCTTTTCTGAGGAAGATTACAGAGAAGGGACATGTCATTAAATAAATAATTACAAAGTATCTTATTTAGAAATAAATCACGATCTAAAAGAGGCCAAGTCTTCAATAAATGGTAACACAAAATCAAAGGGGGCTTCCAATAAACTGATAAATTGTCTTTCCCATTTATTCTCATTAAAAATTTCAAAGTCATGAGTTGTAGCAGAAAGTCATCCTTTGATCTAAAAACCACCAGTACTACATTGTGGTTCATCCAAATCATAGTTTAACAAATTTCAGCTTTATAGTTAAGAAAACAGTCAATTTCAAATAGTTCAGAAAAACTTATACTGTACTTGTTTCTAATTGTTCCTAAGTATGTGTTCATTTAGCTGCTTGATGAGATTTAGCTTTAACCAGCAAGGAACACCCAACCTTTAAAACTGAATAATTTGTAGATCTGGCACTTCCAATTGATAGTTTTCATACTAGATGCATGCAGCTCTTATAAATTCTAAAGAAGGCATCTTGCCAGGTCTCAACATGCTATTTTTTATTGTAAATTCCACCAATTTAACATGTTAATGGAATTTTCTGCAGGGGTACAATTATGCTTTCTTATAAAAACTACAGTATGCTTTTATTTTAAAACAACTTACTGTGTTTAAGAAAGTACGTTAAAATATAAATTGGCAGAAAATAACTGAGACCTAATAAGCAGTATCACAGTTACATAAAGGTATTTAATTGTATGTATGCATTACCATCAAAAGGGATCAAACTAATTCTTTCCTTTAATACAAACTTGAATATTGTTTGTAAATGCCTCATTTAAAGTAGTGGATAGGGAAAGAGTTTAGAAAAGGCCAAGTAATAAAATGTATTCAATTACTTGGTAAAGTTAAAAAGCTAATGCAACAATGTTATATCCAGATAAAAAACATTATTCAAAAGCAATTCAAATACCGAAAAGGGTTTCAAATAGAATATTTTATTAACATGGTAGTTGTCTTTGTAACATGTGCACACACACTCGCACACTCAAAATGATCTGCCTGGGGGAAAAAAGACTATGTATGCCTAAGGGGAAAATGAAAAATTTAAAAATTTCTGTAGGTTTTCATTATTGTAGGCAATTATGTCCACATCACTTACAAAGCTATTGCCAAATCTGTCCAAGGAAGCAGTTTGAGGGGGAAGAAAAAAATCTTGGGAAAAATTCAACAGTGGCATAGCAGAGCTCTCAATATGAGAAAGCTGACATAATGTGGACTTTTGCTATGAATTTTGTCTTTGCAAAATATGGGGAGAGGTTTGTCAATGAGCAGAAAATAAGAGAAGGCGGTGTGAAGTAGGCTTTTGCAGTCAATTTTCCTCACAGTATTGTGCAGGGTCATCAAGAAAATGCTTAGTCTTTCTCTGGAACCAGTTTCAGAACTTTTCCAATTGCAATGGTCTTACCTAAAAATGAAATAAAAACCAAAACCTTTTTCAGTAGTTAACAGCAAAGCCATGTAAGGTATTTAAAGCTTATTATTTTAAATCATAAAAATAATTTTTGCAATGTAAATTACTAACTTGGCTCTACCACCAAAGGCATGATTTCTGATTATGAAGTCTTAATAATGGGGGGGGGGGGGGGCACACGTGTGAGGCTGGACTGAAAAGAGGACATGATTGCCTATATCAAAAACCTCTCTTGCCCTGGCCGGTTTGGCTCAGTGGTTAGAGCGTTGGCCTGCGGACCAGAGAGTCCCAGGTTCAGTTCCCGCTAAGGGCACATACCTCAGTTGCCGGTTGTCCCTGGCCCTGGCTGGGGTCGTGTAGGTGGCAACCACTTGATGTGTCTCTCTCACATTGATGTTTCTCTCTCTCTCTGTCTTCCTCCCTTTATCTTCAGATAGAGTGGGAGGGAGAAATACAAAAAATGTCCTCAGGTAAGGATAAAAAAAAGAGTAAAAGAAAAAAAAATTTTTAATAAAAAACCTCTCTTTAGATTAAGTAAAATGTGGAATGCTATTTGGTAACAAAAAGGAATAAATTATATACAAAACATGATATATAATATTTGAATCTCAAAAACAGTGGTGCTGGCCAGGTGGCTCAGTTGAAGTATCATCCTGTGCACCAAAAAGTTGTGGGTTTGATCCCCAGTTGGGGTGTGTACAAGAGGCAACCAATAAAATGTTTCTCTCTTAAAAAAAAAAATCCTCAGGTAAGGATTAAAAGAAAAACATACTGAGTGGAATAAAGTAGACACTAAAGACCACAAATGTTATGATTCTATAAGGCAAATAGAAAACAATGATGTGAGACTGCCCAGCCCTGGCCGGTTTGGCTCAGCGGTTAAAGCGTCGGCCTGTGGTACAGAGACTGCCTACATCTAGGGGTAAGAGTAGGAGGTAACTGTAAATAGGTATAAGAGCTTCTTTTTAGATACTTTAAACATTCTAAAATTAGAATGTGATGACTGTACAACTCTAAACATACTAAAATTAATTAAATTGTACATTTAAAACAGGTCCATTTCATTGTGTGAATTAGGTCAATAAAACTGGTAAAAAGGGCTCTCCATCTTGTGAAAAATCTAAAAACTAATCTATTTAGGAAAAAATTCCCGGGGCTAAAAATTCATACTACATTAATTTCTACTGTCTGACTTTATCAGGCTATAATTGGTAACTAAAATTCTCATTTTGTTATATTAATAGGACAAACCTAATAACCAGTTTCACTAACACCAAGCAGATTTTTAAAATAAAAAAATTTAAGGACTTTATTACTGTCTTTATAGAAATTTCTCTAAACTAAGGTGCAGGGGCCACATTTATTATATTTCCAGTGTTCAGCACAGTTCTTGACATGCTAATAATATACAGTGAATTTTCTGCTGAATGGAGTTAGAACATGCAATTATATTGTATATTTCAATTGAACCAAAGTTTTATCTAAATTTTCCAATCTTAAAATAGTTATCTAAATTAACAATACACAGAGAAATGCTTGACAAAAGTCATTTTTTTCTCCTGATACCAAGAATTTCATGGCCACAAGATAGGAACATTACAGCTGTTCAAATTAACTCAGGCAGAAATGAACACATGCACAAAAGAACATGAATATTAAACCTCTAAAAAAATAGGTATTAAAAGACTATCAAACTATATCCCTTTTATTCCCACCCCCATATCAGTGCAGTGAATTTATATTTAATTTTTAAATGATTTCTTCTGGCTGCAAAAATGATGAGATATGTACCTCAGGCTCACCTCACAAAATCTTAAAAGAGCAAGATGGGCTTTAAGCACACATATTACAAAGGATTTCATCACAGGAATATCCTGTTTGGTAAATAAATTACTCTTAAAAACTATTTGCAAAATATCAAAATTCTTCCTCTAGACCATTACTGCCAAAACGCATGTTAATTTTACCTGCTGTCTAATTCATTTAACTCATAAAACATGTATTATGTGAATATATATGATAGAACATGCATCCAAGTTCTCTATAAACTAGTTGTAATGTGCACTGTACTCGGATGAAGAGTACATTATAGGCATGCTACTAGACATCAATTTAAAGGCTTACCCTCATCTCTCAAGGTAAATCGGCCCATCTGAGGGAAGTCTTTAAAGGTCTCAAGGCAGATGGTTCCTGCAGTCCTTAAGCGAGCAATGCATACTTGATCTTGTTTCACAAAACGGGGTCGAGTCTTACTTTTTTCTCCTGATTTTTTGTCTACCAAGCAAATTAAGGCCTATCCAAGATAAAAGAATGTGAAGACATCAGAATAATGCCAAATAAAAGAATCTTTAAATTAAGAATAGTCAAAATTATCAAGATGGGTTTAAGACACATAAATAAGTCCTGGCCGGTTTGGCTCAGCGATTAGAGAGCATAGGACCCCTAGGATCAAAGAGTCAGGGGGATCGATTCTGGTCAAGGGCATGTACCTCAGTTATGGGTTTGATCACATTGATGCCCCCCCACCCCCACTCTTATCTAAAAAAGCCTATGGAAAAATATCCTCAGGTAAAGATTTAAAAAAAAAAAATCAATTATCTTAAAACTCACTGTTATTTCAACTTCCTCAATACAGGTATGAATATGCAGCACCGCATTGTAACCTGGGCAGATGATGGATTTGTGCTCTATAATCACTATCTGTCAAACAAAAAGAAAATTCACATCTTTATCCCTAGGGCAAAAAAGAACTGAATGTGCTAAAGTACCACATAGTATCACAAGAATGTATAACTCACCATCTTAAATTATTTGTGTGTTAGAAGTGGTAGGTAAGGTCATTTGACCTTGAAGAATGAACTCTGATATCTTTACCCTACTGATCTCCTTGGCAAGTGCCCAAACAGCTTTAAAAGAAGCAGGCAGATACTTTGCCCCGCTGAGAAGTCTTTCCTTTATACCTTCCCCAAGGAATCATTACTGCTTACATGCTACTGGGTTTTTTCCTTTAGATGTGAATTATCATAGTTTTACCCATTTCTCAATATCCAAGGTCCAGTAAAAGTAAACAGTCTTGTATCTGGCATCAAAATTTAATTTGATTAGTTGCCATACCTTGTAACAGAACTAAAAAATTCTGTGGGCTCCACCAATCATTATTCTATCATTCTCCTGGGGAGGTCAGGTAGCTAATAACATTGTACATGTTTTCCTGTCTGGAAAGTTATCTGCCCTAAAGGAGCAGACAATCCATGGCTTCCAAGGCAACTTGCTCTACTTAAAGTGAAAGATATTGAGTAATAATATAAACAGTATAAGATTTTAAAAAAAGAAAAGAAACTTATAAAGAATACTACCTACCCAGTAAGATCTGTACCATCTTCAAGACTTTATGTTGTAAGATACTTTATGGCTATTCTCTCTCTCTCTCTATCTCTCTCTCTCTCTCTCTCTCTCTTGCACACACACACACACACACACGATTTATTCTATTTCCGTTCCCCTTCTATACATGATAGTGTATCATAATCAGGACAAAGGACATTTATATTCTAATTTCATTTAAACAGTAAAAATCACTAAGACAACACAATAACTGGTTTACCTGGGCATCAAATGTGCGTCCAGAATGACAAAGATTATTAGGATCACAAAGTATAAATCCTGGCAGAATCTCCTCTTCTTCAATTCCTTTCAGTCTGATTTTGAGGTTTTCACCTGGGGCTACAGAATCAGTTTCTACATCATCAGAAAGGATTCCAAGAACTTCCACGTTGTGCTTAAAAAAGAACCAAGATTGGAGGTTTTCTGACACATTCACTCACTGCATTATAAACAACCTGTTTGTTGAGTGGTTGCAAGTCATTTTTCTGTGCTCGATTAACCAAAATACTTACTACATTTGTATAACATTTTTGCATTTATCTTCGAATAGAGCGGGAGGGAGAGAGGGGGGGAGAGAGAGAGAGAGAAACATCTATGTGAGAGAGACACATCGACTGGTGGCCACCCACATAACCCCAACCGGGGCTGGGGACAAACTGTAACCGAGGTACGTGCCCTTAGTGGGAACTGAACCCAGGTCTCTCTGGTATACAGGCCAACGGCCAGGGCGATAATTCAGATTTTTAGAACATATACCAGAAAACCACCCTGACCAGTGTGGCTCAGTTAGTTCAGTAAGTATCATCTGTGCACCAAAATGTTGCCAGTTCAATCCCCGATCGGGGTGTGTTTGGGAGGCAACCAATCAATGTCTCTCACATCGATGTTTCTCTCTCCCTTCCTCTTTCTCTAAAAGCAATAAAATGGGAACAAAAATATTAAAATATATATACCAGAAAACCAAACAAAATAGCCTTCAAGACAAACTATCTCATGATGGTAGATGAATGGTGGAAAATGCAGAATCATCATATTCTATACCAGAATTCTACAAACTCACTTGTGAAGCTCTAGTAGCTTTACCCCTCTTCCACATAATGATTTTCTTTCCCAGGAGGTAACTTATACCTTAATAATACCTGCCTATTGAAATTCATCCTAAGAAGTGAAATAGAGCCATATTTGTTAGCTAAATTCTTTATAGTAACAAGAAGATAAAGGGGGTAGAACTTAGCAGTTCCACCATGTACAAACTTTTTTTTTTTATCCTCACCGAGGACATTTTTTCACTTTTTGTTCAGATAGAGTGGGAGGGAGGGAGAGGGAGAGAGAAACATCAACGTGAAAGGGACACATTGAGTGGTTGCCACACGCACGACCCAATCAGGGGCGGGGACAAACTGCAACCAAGGTACATGCTGACTGAACCAAACCAGCCAGGGCCCACCATGTACAAACTTAAGTATTATATCGTTCACTATTTTTCCCCCCAAATAATCCAACATAATCCCTTCTCCCCAGATATGGTATTTCATGGCTAAATATAATAGAGCTAGTATATGATTAAGTTAATCCATTTGGTAATCCCAGTCAAACTTTAAAAACAGAACAGGCAGACTATTACTCCTCTGGGAAGCCTTTCCTTTAGAATTTCCCCAAGGAATCATTACTACTCCCAGTAATAACTCAAAAATTAAGATCAAAATCAACAAATTCTCACCCTGGCTGGTTTGGCTCAGTGGTTGAAGCGTCAGCCCGCAGACCAGAGAGGCCTGGGTTTGCTTCCCACTGAGGGAACGTACCTCCGGTGCAGTTTGTTCCCGGCCCCAGTTGGGAGTCGTGTGGGTGGCAACCACTCCATGTGTCTCTCACGTCTATGTTTCTCTCTCCCTCTTCCTTCATCTCTATCTGAAGATAAATGCAAGAATGTCCTCAGGTGAGGACATTCTCTTAGTTTATGACAGGTATTAAAGATAACATTTTCATCTTTAGAGATCCAACAGGTAGATGTGTATGTGGAATGGTTTTTAGGCTATATTTAGGCAATTTGATAGGGACAAGTGGTTAACATGTAAGTAAAGGATATCTGCAACTGTCTTCATAGATGTCCCTGTTTTGACTGAGGTGTGGTACCCTGGTCTTATCAATTCAAGGACTCTTTAAGAACCAGGAGTTGCCCTGACCGGTTTGGCTCAGCGGTTAGAGCGTCAGCCTGCGGTCCAGAGAGACCCGGGTTTGGTTCCCACTAAGGGCACGTTCCTCAGGTGCAGTTTGTCCCTGCCGCTGGTTGGGTCGTGCAGGTGGCAACCACTTGATGTATCCCTTTCACATCGATGTTTCTCTCTCTCTCTCCCTTCCACTCTATCTGAACAAAAAATGGGAAAATGTCCTCGGGTGAGGATAAAAAAAAGAACCAGGAGTTAACAAACCAGCAACCTACAAAAGGTCTAAATATCAATCTGTGTACCTTGGAACAATTTTGTAAACCATCAAAGCTGATCAATTTTTAATTGTACTCATTAACTTTTTAAATACTTTTAAAATATTGTGGTAAAATATAGAACATAATACCCCTGAACATTTTGTCAGTTTAGTATTAAGTACACTTTGGTATACAACCAATCTTCAGAGTTCTAAATTTTTTTCATCTTGCAAAACTAAAACTACACCATTAAACAACTCCCCATTCTTCCCTCCGTACAGCCCTGACAACCACTATCTACTTTCAGTTTTTATGGAATTTGACAACTCTCGGTACCTCATAGAACTAGAATCAAGAGTATTTATCTTGCCCTGGCCGGTTTGGCTCAGCGGTAAGAGCGTCGGCCTGCGGTCCTGAGAGACCCGGGTTCGGTTCCCACTAAGGGCATGTACCTTGGTTGCAGTTTGTCCCCGGCCCTGGTTGGTTGTGCGGGTGGCAGCCACTCGATGTGTCCCTTTCACATCGATGTTTCTCTCTCTCTCTGTGTTCCTCTCTCTCCCCCCTCCACTCTACCTGAACAAAAAATGGAAAAATGTCCTTGGGTGAGGATTAAAAAAAAAAAAAAGAGTATTTATCTTATTGTGACTGGTTTGTTTCACTTAGCATAATGTCCCCAAGGTTCATCCATGTTGTAGCATATGTCATAATTTCCTTCTTTTCTAAGGTTGAATAACATTCCACTGTACATATGTACATTTGTTTATCTGTTACTCCATGGGGCTCTTGGGTTGCTCCCACCTTTTGGCAATTGTGAGCAAGGCTGTTATGAACATGGGTATACAAATATCTCTGAGACTCTGCTTTCAATTTGGGGCATTATATACCCAGAAGTGGAACTGCTAGATTTTATGTATGGTTTTATTCTATTTTTAATTTTTATGAGGAAACACCATTATGTTTTCCACAGCAGCTTCACAATTCTATATTCCCACCAACAATGCACAAGGGTTCCAGTTTTTTCATATGACTGCAAACATTTGTTATTTTCTGGGCTTCAAAAAAAATTTTTTTTTTTAATTCTCACCTAAGGACATGCTTTTATTGATTTTTGAACTGGCACCCTTTTGGTGTATGTTGCACAAGGCTCCGAACAATAAGCCACAGAGCCAGGTTATTTTCGGGGGGTGGGGGGGTATAATTACCATACAGATGGGTATAAAGCATTACCTCATTATGGTTTTGACTTGCATTTCCCTAATGATTAGTGACATTGATAATTTTTCAAGTACTTGTTGCCTATTTGTACATCTTTGGAGAAATGTCTATTTAAACCCTTTGTGTTTTCAGCCAGGTTGTTTGTTTTTTGTTGTTAATTGCAGGTGTTCTTTATATATTCTGGGTATTAACCTCTTATCAGATTTATGATATACGATTATTTCCTCCCATTTCATAAGTTGCCTACCATTAATTTTCAAATGTAAAATAGTATGGCACCTATATCTTTTAAAATATTGGCCTGGCAGGTGTGGCTCAGTGGTTGAGTGTTGACCCATGCCCAGGTTGTGGGCCCAATCCCCAGTGTGGAGCATGCAGGAGGCGCCCAATCGATGTCCTCTCTCATCGATGTTTCTCTCTCTCCCTTTCTCTCTAAAATCAATAAATAAAAAATTAAAATATTTAACACTGTTCCACAGAGATTGAGGAGGACTAAAGTGAACAGAGTTGTTGTTTTTTTAATCCTCATCCGAGGACACTTTTCCATTTTTTATTCAGATATAGCAGGAGGGAGAGAGAGGAAGACAGAGAGAGAGAGAAACATCGATGTGAAAGGAACACGTCAAGTGGCTGCCACATGCACGACCCATTCAGGGTCGGGGACAAACTGCAACAGAGGTACATGCCCTTAGCAGGAACCAAACCCAGGACTCTCTAGATCGCAGGCCAACGCTCTAACTGCTGAGCCAAACCGGCCAGGGCTGAACAGAGTTTTTAAGGCTCACGTAACCAACCACAGGATATGCTATACCTGCTCAGTAAGTAATTAGTATAAAGTGATAGCTTCCACAGAGAACAGCCACTTTGTGTATAACTAGTATACGAAGGCCCTTGACCATAGTGAATTGTATTTTTCTTTCTATAGTGGTAAAATACCACATAACATTTGTCTTTTAAAACCATTTTTACACTATACAATTCAGTGGCATCTAGTAAATTCACCATGTTGTACAACCATTACTATGTACTTCCAAACCTTTTCATCACCCCAAAAGGAAACCCCGTACCCATTAAACAGTCACTCCCATTCTCCCTCTCTTAACCCTTTGCAACCAACAATCCCCCTTCCATTTCCCATGAGCAAACTATATTTCTTTCTTTTTTTTTTAATCCTCACCTGAGAACATTTTTCCATTTTTTGTTCAGGTAGAGTGGGAGGGAGAGAGAGGAACAGAGAGAGAGAGAAACACTGACGTGAAAGAAACACATCAAGTGGCTGCCACCCGCACGACCGACTAGGGCCGGGGACAAACTGCAACCGAGGTACGCGCACTTAGCGGGAACCAAACCCAGGTCTCTCAGGACCGCAGGCCGACGCTCTAACCACTGAGCCAAACCGGCCAGGGCAGCAAACTATATTTCTAATGACTGTTCTACAGACAAAACTGAGCAAGGACTCAAACCGACAGTTATTTTAATTCAGTTGTCACTGACCTTCAAGTTGCAGATAATTACCTTGGAAAAAGTAGGCTTTAAAGTAAAACATTTTAGAACAAAAATACGATAATAAAATAATCTCAAATACATAAGGCATCAAGACCCCCCCGAGTATAATTTGTAAGATGCCAATTTATACCTAAACACTATATTGACAACAGATACCTTTTCTAATTCACTGTGCCTAGAGTTGAGCACAGTAAAGAAATTCTCATTTTAATCTAACAAATCTCTCTTTGGAGGTTCTGATGATTCAGGTCTATTTTCCTATATTAAGCAACATCTTTGGAGTTATTAGAGACGCCTTCTCTGGAAAATAGGTTAACAGTCTCTTAGTAACATGTCATCTGCAAATGTCACCAAGTTAGCAGTTAAAAGTAACACATAGAGTCCGCCTGGTTGGCTCAGTGGATTGAGGGTCATCCCATGCATCAAGAAGTCACCAGTTCAATTCCGGGTCTGGGCACATGCCTGGGTTGTGGGCTCGATCCCTGGTTGGGGGGGGGGGGGGTTGCAGTAGACAGCTGATCAATGTTTCTCTCTCATTGATGTTTCTATCTCCCTCTGCCTCTCCCTTCCTCTCTATCGACAAAAAAATCAATGAAAACATTAAAAAAAATTTTTTTTAAATAGCACAAAGGAGTAATTCATGGAGATTTTCCATGTTTTAATAAAACCTCTCCAATGATGAAGAAATCACAATAAGTAGGAAAGAGTTAAGGAGAGACCTATTTATGATAAAGACAAATCCTTTACTCTTAAAAGAAATTAGGAACATAGCTTAAACACATTATTTTGTAGTATCCAATGTAACCACATACAAAAAGAGAAAAAAAGCTAACAATATCTTGATTAAACCTGAGTTTTCCTCCTTGGCTCACTTAACTAATGCAGTGTGTTAGCAGAAGCAACTCACTTAACCAATACAGATAGACATCTCGTGAAATAATGGAGCTGAAGCTCTCTTGGTGCATCTTTTAGCTCTACCACTATACTGCTAATACTTACCTCTTCCCATTTGTCAATGAATAACACCACCTATTCTTTCTTAAATTTTATACCTGACATAAATAAAATATAATCCTGGATTTAAAAAGTTAAGTTTCTTTTCATGGAAATCCTTAAGCTTTTGAAACGTCCTAGCTCCTTGCTAATATTTTCAAGAAAAAGCGAAATGAGAAAGAACATTACTAATTCTTACCTTGTTTGGCATCATCACAAGCTGCTGGCCTTTACAAATAGATCCCGATTCCAGCTTTCCCAAGACCACAGTGCCCATATCCTGTTGAAATTTAAAATAAAATATCAAGTCAGACTTTTATTACCACTCTACAACAGTTCAATAACCCACAGTGAAATCTTGCAGGGCTTACTCATAAAAGAGAATCATTAGGATCAAGTGGTACAATACTCAGAATTAATCTTAGACACAGGATAGGTAAAAAATGCTCCATAATATTTGCACTATAAGCATATGCACAATTATAATACCAATAAATAAGTATGTCTAAGATTAAGAAAGCATGGTGCAGGAGACAGCACAGAATTTTACATTTGAAAATGACTTATGTGTTCAAATTCAGGTTTTCCCAATCTCAGAGCCTGTTTCCTCATCTATAAATATAGCTTGAAAAACAATACTTGTTTAAGAAATCTAGGTGGACAAACCTAAGAGGAGGTGGGGGTGGGGAGATGGGGAGGGAAGAGATAAACCAAAAGAACTTATATGCATGAGCAATGGACATAGACAACAATGCTGGAGTGTGAGGGGGTGCGGGCGGGATAGGGAGGAGGGTGTCAATGGGAGAAAAAAAAGAAACATCTGTAACAAAAATTTTTTTAAAATAAGAAAAAGAAATCTAGCATGGAGCCCAATGTTAGATTTGGTCTGGTGTGGTCCCAATAGTTGGAGCACCATCCTGTACACAAAAGGTCGAGGGTTCAATTCCACATCGATGATTCTCACTCCCTGATCCCCCCTTTCTTTCTCTTTAAAATCAGTAAAAAGCAAGTCATTGGGTGAGGATTTAAAAAAAAGGAAATCCAGCATGGGGATAATTAAAGAGTCAAGTATTTGAAGAGAAGGCAAAACATTACATTGTTATTGCAGTTGAAAAGAATGATGCTTTTGCCCTAGCCAGTTTGGCTCAGCTGTTAGAGCATCAGCCCAAGGACCGAAGGGTCTCGGATTTGATATCTAGTCAAGGACACATATCTGGGTTGCAGGTTCTATCCCTGGCCCTGATCAGGGTTGTGCAGGAGGCAACCAGTGATGTGTCTCTCTTACATCGATGTTTTTCTCTCTCTCCCCCTTTCTCTTCCACCCTCTGACTCTATCTGAAGATAAATAGAAAATTATCCTCGGGTGAGGATTAAAAAAACAATAATAATAAGAGACATCTATGTTATGTTGTTATTCAAGTTGTTTCATAATTTAAAACAAAACAATTATTTGATCTCCCATAAAACCCAATTTCTTGAACATTTTGGGTACCTTGTATTTATCCACAATTGGCAGCCTGATTGGTCCATCAACTGATCTATTGAAGTTTGGCAAATTATCCAGATATGGAATAAATGGTAATCCACTGAGAACATAACAATATCCATTAAAGAGTGTCAACATAAACATCAAAATTTTAAGAAGTTACATAACTGTAACTTTATACAAAAAAAAAAAACATGGTTATAACCATGTTTTCATTCTGCCCATGCACTCATCTCATTAATTCAATTTACTGTCCAGTTCATCTCATTTATTTCTCAGAAAATTAAAAATGTTAACAAAATAGCTCACTATAACATGAAAAACCTTCCCCATTAACATTTAAGATTTAGACAAATAATTTATAGCAAATAGCCCACATGTTGTAATATGACTACACTCTTTTACTTAATTTTTATGAGCTTTACCAGCTCTGAATCAGGATTCTGTAAAATAACTTCCCCTGTAAAACACTGTCAAGATGGCAATGCTCCCCAAACTGATCTACAGATTCAATGCAATCCCTATTGAAATCCCAACTGCCTTTTTTGCAGAAATTGTTAAGCTGATCTAATGTTCATATGGAAATTCAAGGAACCCAGAATAACCACACACTCTTGGGGAAATAACAAAATTCAAAGACTCACCCTTCTCAATTTGAAAACTTACAAAACTAAATAATAATCAAGAATTCACTTTACCAAAAAAAAGTAACCCAAAGTGAAAAACACACCTAAATGTCAGTAACGGGCTTAGAAGAAAATAATAGGGCTCTAACTCCTCCTAACAAGATTATGCAGTTTTTCTATGTACGGCACCAAATGCACAATCAACAAAAGAAAAAATAAACTGAATTTCATCAAAATTAAATACTTTTATGCTTCAAGGGACACCATCGAGAAAGTGAAAAGACAGTCCACAAAATGGGAGCAAATATTTGCACATCATGTACTTGATAAGGGACTTGCAGACAATGTATGAATAACTCTTACAATAACAAAAAGACAACCCAATTAAAAATGGGCAAAAGTCCTGGTATTTTTAAAGCCCAAGTTATAGTCATTATTTTCTTAAATTACTTATTAAGACATGAACTGTTTTTTAAAGGAAAAAAAGGTTACTTACATGTACCAAGGACAGAAATCTGATTGCTCTTTAAGATTTGCTCCAGTCAGTCCTGAGCAGGGCATAAAGTGAATGTCCTTTTTGGGATTGAAGCCAACTTTTTTCAAAAATGGCACTAGTTTCTCTTTACATTCTTCATATCTATAATATTTATAAATAACTCAATTATAATATAAAGCAAATGAACTCTAGTTTCAGTTTAAGAAATGAAGTTTAGGAAAACTACAGGGGGAAAAAAATAAAATAAAATAACAAAACCATCCTTTATTTCAGTAACATGGCTATAAAAAACTAGTAAGATAGCCCTGACCAGTTTGGCTCAGCAGTTAGAGCGTCGGCCTGCAGACCAGAGAGTCCCGGATATGGCTCCCGCTAAGGGCACGTACCTCGGTTGCAGTTCGTCCCCGGCCCTGGTTGGGTTGTGCGGGTGGCAGCCACTCGATGTGTCAGTTTCACGTCGATGTTTCTCTCTCTTCCCTTCTCTCCCTCCCACTCTATCTGAACAAAAAACGGAAAAGTCTCCTCGGGTGAGGATTAAAAAAAAAAAAAACTAGTAAGATATGTAAGCTTACCTCTCATTGCTCCAATTCACTGTTGGATCATCCATCTTATTAATAAGCACAATTAAGTGTTTTACACCTGCTGTCTTTGCCAACATTGCATGTTCTCTTGTCTGTCCTCCTTTTTCAAATCCAGTTTCAAACTCTCCTTTCCTGGCAGAGATTACCTATTCCAAGAAATCATAGTTTATTCTTACACATTCCAGTATACCCTTCTAGCAGTAAAACATCGTCCCTTTAGGTTTTATCAGAAGCTTTCTGCAAGAATACAGAAGAAAATGAGTCATAATATACATGTTATGTCTAAGTGATTTAAGATTTAAGTATAAATGTTTCCTACAATCCTCCAATTTTTCTAAAATCTAGTATGCCTGTATATTTTATAATCCAAACATGTATGTGATTTAATTTTAGTACACTGATTTAAAAAAAAAAGAAAGCCCTGGCCGGTTTGGGGTCAGCGGTCAGAATGTCGTCCTGCGGACCAGAGAGTCCTGGGTTCGGTTCCTGCTAAGGGCACCTACCTCAGTTGCAGTTTGTCCCCGGCCCCAGTTGGGGTCATGTGGGTGGTAGCCAGTCATTGTGTCTCTCTCACATTGATGTTTCTCTCTCTTTCTCCCTCTCTCCCTCCCGCTCTATCTGAATATAAATGCAAGAAAGTTCTCGGGTGAGGATTAAAAAAATTTGCAAAAATGACTGAAGGCCTTAAAGGCCTTAAAAAACAGGTTAACTCCTTATTCATTGTCATACCTAGTACCTAATGATAGGTGTGGCATTTAGTAGACACTAAGTATATAACAGCAATGGCAGAGGAACGCTGAAATATCTTTTCATAAATAAACCAAATTATAGCCCATTCGGTGTGGTTCAGTGATTGAGCATTGACCCATGCACAAAGAGGTCGCCAGTTCAATGCCCAGTCAGGGCACATGCCCAGGTTGTGGGCCGAATCCCCAGTGGGAGGCATGCAGGAGGCAGTCAATTGATGTTCACTCTTATCAACGTTTCTCTCTCTCTCCCTCTCCTTTCCTCTCTCTCTCAAATCAATAAAGAAAAAATTTTTTAATAAAATTAAATTAAAAAAAAAAATAAACCAAATTATAAAAATTTCTTGAGTAGATCACTGAGTGAAAATTGTGACCATGAAAAAATAAATAAATAAATAAATTTTTAAAAAAATAAAAAGAAAGCCCTGGCCGGTTTGGCTCAGCGGTTAGAGTGTCGGCCTGCGGTCCGGAGAGACCCGGGTTCGGTTCCCGCTAGGGGCACATACTTCGGTTGCAGTTTGTCCCCGGCCCTGGTTGGTCGTGCGGGTGGCAGCCACTCGATGTGTCCCTTCACGTTGATGTTTCTCTCTCTCTCTCTCCCTTCCTCTTTCTCCCTCCCTCTCTATCTGTACAAAAAATGGAAAAATATCCTCGGGTGAGGATAAAAAATAAATAAAAAATAAATAAAAAAAATAAAAAGAAAATTGTGACCATGTATATTTTCACCACAACCTAAATTCTAGCTTTTAGAAGATAAACTCAAATATTTAAAAATTTAAGTGAGGCTGCTAACAAATATGAAAAGTGAGTTAGTTGGAAATGTCTTTCTTACCAGTACAGCCAAATCAGCTTGAGAAGCACCACCAATCATATTTGGGACAAAACTCTTGTGGCCAGGGGCATCTAGAATTGTGAAATGCTTCTTTTCTGTTTCAAAATAGGCACGTCCCACTTCTACGGTTTTACCCTTGTCTCGTTCTTCCTGATTTGTGTCTAAGGCCCAAGACAAGTACCTGAAATAATTTTAAAATGAGAATAATACTGATAAGAACGTGAGAATTTTTAAGATATTCTTCTACCATTAAAGATGTAATTGATGACATCTAGTTTTATGTCCATCATACAACATTTAAACCGGGAACAGGACTAGAAAGAAATGAAAATTAAGAGAATGAAAATCATAGTATTGTTTTTTAAACACTTGCAACTTTTACATATGTCCACTCAACTACATATTCTAAAAGCAAACATTATTTATGAAAATAGCTGACAACATAGACAGAAACACTACTTTAAGTACCAATGCAATATCACCATGCATTAATAAATTCCTCTGTATTTCATTTTCATAATCATCTGTCAAAAATACAATACAAATAAAAAATAAATGGCTGTCTAAGGATATTTTTTAAAAGTGAAGGCCACTAACCTGCCATTTGGGAGCAATAGCTACTTGCTAAAAGTATTTCAGTATTACTTTGCCATGTAAAAATTATTTAAGTTGAAATCATCCATGATAGAAGGCATTATTTTAGATTACCTTATTGTCTGTACAGTTGTCCCTCGCCACTTCGCGCTTCCACTTTTGCGGTTTTTTCAAATACTATACTATATTTGAAAAACTGCCATAGAGTGAAGCCACGAAAGTGGAAGCGCGAAGTGGCGGGGGATGACTATATATAAATAAAGAATCCTACTTCACGGAAATTCATTTATTGTGGTAGACTCTGAAACTTATTAACCGCGATAAATGAGGGCCGACTGTATTTCATAGTATGTACTCATTAAGATTTTCCTGACAGAGCAAAATAAACAAAACTACATCAATATCCCACTCAGATAAACTTAACTTTTTAAAAAATAAAATAGATAAGGTTAGAAAGAAAATAGTTGACCTTTTCTCTCACCACTCAAGAGAACCACTGTCAATAACTCCTTCCATGTTCTTTTTCTTTCCATCATTTATTTACATAGTTAATGATCATATTCTAAGTACTATTATGTTTCCTGTTTCCTCCCCAAATTCCACTGTAACATAAGTTCTATTCCTGATTACTATAAATTCTTTAAATGCAATTTTTTAGTTGTTAGGTAATAGCCCAATTAAATGGATGGTTTTTAATTTATTCAACAAGTCTCTTATTACTGGATGTTTCCAAACTTTCTCTATAAGTTTTGAAGTCATCAGGAAATGATCTGAGTAGTATGAGGGGAAAGAAACTTCCTTTGTTATGACTACGAAAACATGAAGTGAGCAGCA
This sequence comes from Molossus molossus, assembly GCF_014108415.1. Lineage (NCBI taxonomy): Eukaryota > Metazoa > Chordata > Mammalia > Chiroptera > Molossidae > Molossus > Molossus molossus. Next base: position 111,004,058 of record NW_023425366.1, on the reverse strand, counting down.
TTTCCTTTTTTAAAAGTAATTACAGTATCATAAAAGTTTAGTATACCAAGTTTCTCTGTTTTTTTCTTTAGCTTCTCTTTCATATTTCTCAAGTGTCCTTTTGTCAACCATTCCAGTCAAATACCTGGAAACATTTAAAGAAAAAAGAAGTAAACACAAATTATTAAATGAAATTAGGAAGTTTAAAGCACTGAAAAAGGAATTCCAACTCTAAAAGTATTTAAGTAAAGGTATCTCTTGTGGATGCTTTAAATCAGGAAACTTTCATTGGAAAAGATATTTGATTAGTCTCAAATCATCTCCCGCAAAATAAAGGGAAAAAAAAAATAACTTTACCATGGAGAATCCTGGTAGACTGCACCTTAACTAGGTAATTTCTAGCTAATATCACCAGTAATAAATAAAACATACTGAATGTTGACATCTTTTACCCCGACTGGATGCCCCAAGAGCACAACATATCTTTTGTGATATTCTTGCCCAAAATGCCTAACCTTAATCTGATTAGAAAAGACATCAGTTAACCCAAATTGAAGAAGAATATCATATAAAATAACTGAATAGCACTCTTCAAATTATGAAGGTCGTGAAAGACAAGACAGGAAATGTTGCAAGTTTAAGAAGATGAAGGCCACAAAACAACTAAACGCAATATGGAATTCTAGAACAAAAAAACATTAATACAAAAACTGGTGAAATTCAAATAGATCTGTAGTTTAATTAATAGTATTATAATTAATAGTACGTATTATAGCAACGTTAACTTCCTAGTTTTGATTGTACTATAGTTATGCAAGATGTTAACATTAAGATAGGCTAAATGAAAGGTGTATGGGAACTCTATTTTTGCAACCTTAGTGTAAGAGTAAAATTAATTCAGAATAAAGTTTTTTTAAAAGAAGCAAATGAGCCTTGGCCGGTTTGGCTCAGCGTTAGAGCATCGGCCTGCGGTCCAGAGACCCGGGTTCGGTTTCCGCTAAGGAACCTCGGTTCCTTACCGTACCTCAGTTGTAGTTTGTCCCAGGCCCTGGTTGGGTCGTGCGGGTGGCAACTGCTCGATGTGTCCCTTTCACATCGATGTTTCTCTCTCTTCCTCTCTCTCCCTCCCACTCTATCTGAACAAAAAATGGAGGAATGTCCTCGGGTGAGGATAAAAAAAAATAATAATAAAAATAAATAAAAGCAGCAAATGATGGAAAACAATATGGTATTTCCTCTAAAAATTGAACTGCCAAATGACCCAGTGATCCCACTTCTAAGAATGAACCCTAAGAAGCCTGAAACACCAATCAGAAAGAATATTTCTACCCCTATGTTCATAGCAGCACTATTTACCATTGCTAAGATCTGAAAACAGCCCAAGTGTCTGTCAGTAAATGAGTGGATAAAAAAACTGTGGTGCATATACACAATAAAATACTACGCAGCTGTAAGAAAGAAAGATCTCTTATCCTTTGAGATGACATGGAGGGACCTGAAGAGAATCATGCTAAGTGAAATAAGCCAGTCAGAGAAAGACAAATATCACATGATCTCACTTATTTGTGGAATATAATTAACAAAATAAGCAGATGAACAAAATAGACCCACAGACATGGAAGTAGGGTTCAGACCGACAAACCTCAGAGGTTGGGCGGGGTTGCAATAAACCAAAGAATTTATGTGCATATATACATAATAACTAATGGACACAGACAACAATGCTGGGGACTGGGTGATCCAGAGGACGGGGTCAATGGGGGGAAAAAGAAACATCTGTAACACAAATAAGTTATTAAGAAACAAAAACATCAATAGAGAAGACAAAACAATAACCAAATATAAATAAATAAGCAAATGTAAATACTATATAAAAGAAAGTGATTCTGCTCAGGCTGGTTAGCTCAGTTGGTTAGACTGTCATCCTGATCCACCAAGGTTGTGGGTTCAATCCCAGGTCATGGCACATACAAGAAGCAACCAATGAATACATGAATGAGTGTAACAACAAAATCTCTTTCTCTCCCTCCTTCTTCTTTCTCTCTAAAAATTATTAATACATTTTAATATTTAATATTTTAAAAATATTATTTCTCAAAATGAGATTATTTAAAAATAATTCCTAAGCAATTCCAGTTCTGGCTTTCATCTCTATGGATTCTCTGTGCAATCACCTATAGTGCAAGTTTCTAACCATTTGGGTACAGAATCCCCAGTGAAATATCAACGAAAATTACAGCCAATAAGCAAAAAATATACATTGTCCTGAAACACAACATCAAATGGGCCTAACACTTGTATCTATAGACCCTTAGGTGAGGATCCTTGTTTTAGGGTCTGTTGGAGAATCTTCAGAAATGAGAATTGGCAAGATTTCCAATTAAGATTACTTTACAAGCAAAACAATGATGATATACCCTCTAGATCCTCTGATGACAGTTTAAAGAAATGGGTCATCTATGAGGGATTAAATATTTAGGACCTGTGAATTTAAATGTTTTTTAAAATACTATATTACTAAAGACTAACCATGGTGTCTTCATACCTTGATAACTTGTATAATATGATAAAAAATTATCTTAGCATGTTACCCAGACTACCTATCTTTGATTAAATCCACATAAATTTAAGGAGTTGATGATGAGGAAAAAACAGTTCTTTCCATGCACCAGATTCAAGAGCTGGTTTTCATTATTCCCAAGAAAATTATATTCAAAGACTAAGGTTTCCTATAAGTTAGGATTGGTTCTATATTAGTTTTTATAAAAAATGTAAAAGACAGCCCTGACCAGTTTGGCTCAACAGGTTTCAGGCTCAAGCCCCGGTCAGGATCATGCAGGAGGCAACCAATTGGATGTTTCTCTCTCCCCCTCCTCACCTCACCCCCCTCCACACTATCTAAAAATCAATCGAACTATATCCTCAGGTGAGGATTAACAACAACAACAACAAAGTAAAAGACACCTTTCAGAAATATATTTAATTCATGTAACATGAGATTCTGATGGTGGCAACGAAAGAATTTTTGTGATGGCCTACAATCCATCAGAAAATACTAATGATAACATTGTAAGAACTACTCCTTAATATCAGTCTTCCCTATAGGTAATGTCATTTTATTATTAATTTTTCTTAACTTGAAGTAAACTGTTTTATCTTCTATGTATGATTTTATGAATATTTACAATTCCCATAATTCATTCAACTGAGTTGACTCTATTATTCAAGAAAAAATGTACTTACATTATTTGTCCTCCAATGGTTGACTTGCCAGCATCTAAAAGTAACAACATCAACAATATACAAAGCATAGGTATAAAAAAATATTTTAAAAAGCCAACCAGTATATATACCTAAACGAACTAAAAATATGGTTTAGCATATATTATAATTAAATCTTGCAAAAGCAACAGAAACTGTAGGAATTTAAGGCAAAAGCCCTTGGTTAGTTACCTCCTCCTTTGGAAAAAGAAGCTGCTAAGTCCCCCTACAGCTCAATAATGTTTTAGAACTAGTTAACCAATAAAGAGCAAAAGAAAGAATTTTTGAACAGATTGCTCCCTGACCTTCAGCTAAGAGTCCAGCAGCAAATGAATATAAATTACCTAAGGTGAGTCTTAGAGGACAGCAAAAGTAGCCAAGAGCTGTGACTACATTTAGGTAGTATGCCTTTCACTTTTAGCAAAGAGGTAAGTGTTTCCATACAAATTTCAAAGGAGTTCTTGCTACTAAAAAAGTAGAATGGTGTATCATCATATTCAGGGTGGAAATAAAGGGAAGAAAAAAAAAGGCACATGAGTATTTTTTTCTTTTCACAATTTTGGGGATAGGTCAGATGATTAAATATTTAAGTAAATCAAACGGGGAATGGGGGTAGAAGTTGGGGTTTGTGCTAAATCAACAGCCTGACTTCAAATTACTAATTCTCATGTCCCACAACATTAAACTGCCTAGTAAGGTTAATGCCATAAAATTAATAAATTTCACACACAAAAAAGCACATTCCCTAGGGAATTAATAGATGTCATAACATGCTCAGCCATCATCAGTATACCATAGACTAATTATGCATTATATAAATATACTGAAGCTTTTTTTCTTCCAGCTTCCATGCCCTTACAAAATTGTTCATCTGCCCAAACTTTGAGAACAAAGTGTTTGTTGGCAATTTTCTGCCAGCTAAATAATCTAGCAAGTTACAGTTCAGTTTCATCTCTAAATTACTAAATAAGATGTTCCATGTTTTATGTACCCAGTAACTTTGATCATTTCTTATCATGACTATAAGTAACTTACCTACATGCCCAATGAATACTACATTTACATGTTCTTTTTTAGGAGCACCTGGTGGTGCAACCACAGACTTAGGTTTTGGTATTTCCTCCTCCTCCTCCATCATTTCTTGGGCATTTTCTTCTGAGGGCTTTCCATCTCCCAAGGAACCACTCTCTGGCTCTGCTTCATTTATTTCTTCTTTGTGCTCCCATGATTCTTCTGGGGACATTTCTGTCTCTCCATTTTCTACTGAAATAAGGCATTTTAACTTAGTATTCTAAAAAATATTTGTAACATATACTTTAAAACACAGATGCTTTCAAACAATAAATAGAACTGTGCATATTTAGTTCCATTTCCTAACGTCTAGTGACATAAGCAAGAACATCTCTTCCATAATAGCTTTCACGCTGGTCTCACTGCCAACATCAGAGTTCTGACTCAGAGACTATGAGAGATTGCTAGTTTAACAAATCTTCATTTTCATAAGGACAAACAACATGTAAGCAGGAGATCTAATATCCCTAACAGCCCTGTTATTCCAGTGTCAAGATGACCTGAGAGTTGAAAAGGGGGAACATTCTGCACATAGGAAAAGTGTGAAAGAATTTAGAAGATATTTTCTTTTTCCTCTGCAAGTAATATCTTTGGCATCAATTTTACTAATCACCTTGGGAATATGAAACCCTTAAGAGTAATAGTTACAAAAGGGAAGACAATTTTTCTCAAAGTAAATGGAACAGATACAACTATTAAAACTGACTTTAACATTCCTCCACTCAATTCTTTTATATTTGCAATCATTAAATTTATCACAGCAGTGTTAATGCCCAATTCTAAATCTTCATAGCAAAGACTCAATGTCAATTTTAAATGTAGGCATTACAATAATCATAACACTTACATTTGCACCTTAAATCTTGAGAGTGAAAGAGTTTCTTATTACTGTATTAATATGGTCAGAAATTTTCTTACCAACAGGTTCTGAAAGTTCCATGCTAACAGCTGAATTTGAACCTAGACAAGAAATTGAGATATAATATATATTTACAAAACAGTATCTAGCTTTACACACTATTACACAACTTAATGTTTTCCAAATTAAATAGTAACAGTCACATCAGAGAAAATTACCTTCACAAAACGACTGTTCCTCTTGAGAAGGTTCCACAGGTGCTGTTTAATAGAAATAAGTTCTATTAAAAATTAAGACCTATATATCCATTTTATTTACATTTTTAAAAACAAGTTCAAAACACATCAAAAACCTCAATAATTTAGACAACTAACTTAGGTTTTCAAATTAGAAGTCAAATTAACCTACTTTAAAAAAAAGCAACTGAAATGTATTCATAAAAGCATGATTATTCTCTTAATTTGCTCCATAAACTTTTTCTTTACAGATATTAAAAAAGTAATCTGCTGCCCAGCACAGATCAAATTAGTAAGATTTTGCTCAACAAATACACATTACTTCTCTAAATTCTCTCTTGGTAGCACTAGCCCAAGAAAGCTATGATTAGCCCTTTTTAAGATTCTGTAATCACATGTTATCATCAAGATCCTTGAATAGGCTGGCCAGTGTGGTTCAGAGGATTTAGAGTCATCACATGGACTGAGAAGGTCCCAGTTAGAATCTCAGTCAGGGCACATGCCCAGTAGGGGGCATGCAGGAGGCATCGATCGATGTTTCTCACATCAATGTTTCTTCCTCTCTTTAAAAAAAAATATATGTATTTTTCTTCATTATTTTTTTATCCGCACCAGAGGACTTTTTTTTTTTTTGCATTTATCTTCAGATAGGGAGGAAGGGAGGGAGGGAGGGAGAGACAGAAACATTGATGTGAAAGACACATATCTAGTGGACACCACCCACATGGCCCTGAGGTATGTGTTCTTGGGGGAAACCGAACCTGGGATTCTCCAGTCTGCAGGCCGACGCTCTAACCGCTGAGCCAGACTGGCCAGGGCAAAAATATATATTTTAAAAAACTACTCTGGCTAGCCCTGGCCAGTTTGGCTCAGCGGTTAGAGCGTCGGCCTGTGGTCCGGAGAGACCCGGGTTCGGTTCCCGCTAAGGGCACGTACTTCGGTTGCAGTTTGTCCCCGGCCCTGGTTGGTCGTGCGGGTGGCAGCCACTCGATGTGTCCCTTCATGTTGATGTTTCTCTCTCTCTCTCCCTTCCTCTCTCTCCCTCCCACTCTATCTGTACAAAAAATGGAAAAATATCCTCGGGTGAGGATAAAAAAAAAAAATTTAAAAAAAAAAAACAAACTACTCTGGCTATATATAGGCCCTTAAAACATCTCAAAGGCAATTACAATGATGCCAGTTTTGTCCTATGTTAGAATTCTAAGGTCAAGGAACAAATCCGGTTTCCACACCAAAAATCTATTTATGACATCACTAGAAGAGATATATACTTTATCCAACATTTAAATTTATTTTTTATATCTGATAAACCTAAATGATACTCCAATATGAAAGTGCCCCTGCTTCAAAGAATCTGCAAAATACAAAAAAATCTGAAGTCACATGAATCCTACACATCAAGTAATAAAGAATAATTAATTTGTAACCATCAAAACTCATTTAAAATCATTGCCCAGGGGGTAGGGGGAGGTAGGATAGATAGGGCAAAGAGGAGATAAATGGTGATGAAAAGAATCTTGACTTTGGGTGGTGAACACAATACAATACATAAATGATGTATTATAGGACCGTACCACTGAAATCTATATAATTTTATTAACCAATATCACTCCAATAAATTCAGTTTAAAAAATAATAATAATAGCCTAGCTGGTGTTGCTCAGTGGATTGAGCATCATCCCATGGACTAAGAGGTCTGGGTTCAATCCCCAGTAGGAGGCTTGCGGGAGGCAACAGATTGATGTTTCTCCCTCACATTGATGTTTCTATCTGTCCCTTCCTCTCTCTCTAAAAAACCAATAAAAACATATTTAAAAATAATAATAAGCCCTGGCCAGTTTGGCTCACTGGTTAGAGTGTCCGCCTGTGGACCAAAGAATCCTGGGTTTGATTCTGACAAAGGGCATGAACCTTGGTTGCGGTTCATCCCCGGCCCCGGTTGGGGTCGTGCGGGTGGCAACCAATCGATGTGTCTCTCTCACATCGATGCCCACCCCCCCGCTTCCTCCCACTCTGTCTGAAGATAAATGTAAAAAATATCCTCAGGTGAGGATTAACAGTAGTTAATAATAAAATAACATCACTGCCCAGAAAGTATTAACACCTATAGAGTCAAGAAAGGTTCTGGGCCCAACCTTCAATAACACAAAGTGTTGAAGAAAGCAATTTCCTGTCCCTGAAAGATGAAGGGCAATCAAGGTTTTTAGAAGTAACGTGAAGTATCACATAGGAAGATCATTCTATGGTAGTATATAGATGAACTAGAGAGGGAAAGACACTATCGGCAGAAAGACCAACATCACTACTACAAGAAAAGTGTGCCATTATGGTAACTGAGCAGTAAAACTAGAGAGGTGGCGTTAAGTGCACAGGTAATGATCACAACATCTAACAGGAGTAGGAAGAAAAAATGAAAGGTTTAAGATGACCCCAACCTGTCACAGAAACTGGGGGGGGGGGGGGGGAATCATTTGAACTAGGATTAGAAGGGAACAGGAATTGTATTTCAGAGATAATATAGATTAACCTTTTTCATTTTCCTATTTCAAAGCTAAGTTTATGGGTAAGGTAAGGAAAAAATATTCAACTTTGAGAGGAAGTTCATATGCCATGCAGAGATGTAGGAGGCAGCATGGAGTAGTGGTAAGAGGCTAGAACTGAGCTGACTCCCTGACTGTAAATCATGGCTTGTCACTAACAAGTTGTGAGATGCCGTTATTTCAGTGGAATAATAGAAATCACATGCCATCCACTGGATGAAATTGTTGAGATGATTAAATGAAAAAAATATATTTGTTTAGTATCAATTAAATAATTCCTGGCACCTACCAGATATTCAACAAATGACAGTCTTCACCTCCCCAACATGTACTGAGTATTACTAAATTTTATCAACTAACATACTGAGTATTTACTCACAAATACACACACTACTGTAGGGTGTTTTGGAAAATAAAACTGAACAGATTTTTCATTATGCTGCATCATGCAGCCATGTGGAGGTGGTCTCTACTGCTGGAGGTGGGGGCAAATTACCCTAACTCCAACTGATTTTTATTGAGCTTATATGTGTTAACTGCTGTCTCATTTAAATTCCATCAAAACCCTATGAAATACTATAATCACTACCACCTAACATACAGACATATCAGACTTGTATAATTTTCCAAATTACACAAGTGCCATCTTGCCTTTGCTCAAACAGCCTGTGTTGCAAATCAGTCAGTAAAAGTAAAATGAGTAAGTTATGATGTACAAGTATTTTTTTATGCAGGAAAAAGACTGAGACAACTGGTATGGTGGGCTCCCGTTCCATCACCTGATAAGATAGTGCCAAACTGTAACTGAGGTTTTCAAAACCAAATAGTACCTACAGCTGACTACCTAGTTCTAGAACCAACTCTTAGATTTACAAATATACAATACTGTACATGTATAAAGCTGTAAGGTACTACTTAGGACTGTGACATCAGTCATGAGACCACCTCCACATGGCTCCATGATGCAGCATAATGAAAAATCTGTTCAGTTTTATTTTCCAAAACACCCTACATTTATAATACGCTTGACTTAAATTTGTAAAGTTCACAGAGGCAGTGTGTCAAGTACCACAAACAATGAAATGCTTAATACACTAAAACTAATACAAAATAATATTGAAAGTAAACTGTGATGGAAAAAAATAAAAGAAATGCTTAATATACAGGTAACAATGATATTAAAGGGCTCAAAAGAAAGAAGTTGACCAGTTCCATGCTGTTGGAAAAGGCTTTCCATGTATTCAGATGATGAATCACATTATAAACCTTAACAACATTTGCCAACTGATGTTTCTAAAATAATGAGCCAGAAAAATCACAGACATAACAAAATGTTCTTTAAATGTAAACTTTTCAATATAGTTGTACCCAGTCTTCACACACACATAAGCAACCTTCTCTTGTTTATTCGATTCTAGTCTTATTCATAATGCATACCACATCCATTTTACTGACTACTGATGAGCAGGGGCTTAGAATTCTACTAGGCCCGATGTCATTTGTTCACAGTTAGCGACAGATGAGCATTCTAATTAGAGTTTGATTTTTCAGATCTGGCATGATTCATATCTGCCAGTGAAAGAGAAGTTAGTAAACAATGAAATTATGGTTTCATATCTTCATATCTCCATGTTCAGAAACACACCCTTATCAAGTATTCAAAAACAGAACAACTCTAATTAAGTGGAAAAGTTATCTGAGTGTACCAGTTCTGAATAAAACTGTCATACCCCAAATTGAAAAGAGAAACTAATACTATTGTTTATGATAAAGAAAGACTAATAATGAACTGGCTGTGATACTAGGTGTATTACCACAAATTTTAAAACAAGAAATACAAAAATTTTAACAGAAGACAGTCAGACAGTAGTTTAATACAGATGATAATCTGGATTTCTAAACTGTTAGTTAAAATTTGATCATAGTGAAATAAACCAGCCAAACACAAAAGGTCACATGCATGATTCCATTTATATAAATATTCAGGATAGTAAATCAATAGAGACAGAAAGCAGATTGGGTGATTGCCAGAAGCTGGGAGGAAAGGGAAATGGGGAGTAACTGCTTAGTGGGTAGTGGTTTCCTTTTGGGGTGACAAAAATATTTTGGAGCTAGATAGAGGTGGTAATTGTACAACACTGTGAATGTATTCAATACCACTAAATTGTTCACTTTAAAATGGTTAATATATTATGCAGATTTCACCTCAATTTTTGAAAAGGATATGCATTTTTTAAAAAAGATTTGATCACGAATCCAGGACTTCAATATATATGTGGTAGGTAATAAAAGCCATGATTTGATTCAACGTACAATTTTATTTTTATTATTTTTTAAAAAAATTTTTTCATTATTGATTTTAGAGAGAGAAGGGAGAAGTGCGGAGAGATAGAAACATCGATGAGAGAAAACATCAATTGGCCGCCTCCTGCATGACCCCCACTGGGGATTTGGCCCACAACCTGGGCATGTGCCCTGACCGGAATTGAACTGGCGACCTCTTGGTGCATGGGTCAACGCTCAACCACTGAGCCACACCGGCAGGGCTAAGGTACCATTTTAAACACAAATGTTTGGCCAATCCTTGAAAAGTGCTTAATCCATATATTTCATAAATCAGCCATTTAAATGTGCACTGCTTTAGATATAAAACTAATCTTCAATCTTCTTTACACACTAAACAGCGGTATTTAAAATAGCCACCCTAACTAAAATGTCTTAATCCTTTTAGCTAAATGGTGTGTTCGTTAAAGAAAAAACAAAACAAAAACAAGTTCAATGCTGTCACAGAAGTCACAAGTATCTTACAGGTGAAAATTCCGTTCAATACAAGTTTCTGCAATGATGGAAAGGTTCTATTATAATATGACAGTCACTAAGCTACATGTGGCTATTAAACACTTGAAAGATGGCTGTTATGGAGGGAGGAACTAAATTTTAAATTTTATTTAATTTTAATTAACTTAAATAGCCACATGTGGTTCTCAATTATAGTACCAGCTTCTCTTACCTGATTTTCCACTTCTATCCCACTCCCACCCACCCCACCACCCTGAAGGACAAATGATCTCTCTTCTGAACTCCTCTAGGATATGACCCTTCTTTCAATTATAGGTACCCACATCTATATCTTAGTTCTTGACCTCTAGGAGATTACAGACTTCCAGAATGACTGTGGTTTTCTGAAATATGGAGCCTTTTCTCTCTACTTTTCCAGTCTCCATAGGTTTGCACAGGGCACTAAATAGAATACACAACTGATTTTTACTGGATTAACTTCAGCAGTTTTCTTTTTTATTTTCATAGCTCACTGGGCTCCTTGTAATCTTATCACTTCATTGTCCTTAGCATCCCTAACATCTATGTTTACTGCATTTCCATTAGGATTAAATAGAGTAAAAAGAATTTTATATGTGCCAGTTTTCTAAGAAAGGGTAGAGAAACGCAGTATTCAAGGGATATTAACGTATGCTTGAGTAAGAACTAAATATTTTCTAGCACTCAGGTAACCATATAGTCTTACCAAAATTGCACACTGTGTTATTTTTTTCCCATAGACAATACTGGAAAACAGTAAAAGCACACATCAGAAAGAGCACAGAACACATATAAATATCCATTGTGTTGCCTTAATTATCTAACACTCTCAAAATAAAAAAGCACAATGCTACAGACAGTAAACAGAGCTGTTTAAAGTATTTTTCATCACTTCCTAAAATGTAGAAAAAGCAAATTTCAAAGTATTACTTTAAATTAGAACATTGCCTACTTATGACAGTGCCATTGCTACTACTGAGACTGTGCCATAGTCAAAATTCATGGGTGGTTTCTGAAAAAGTATCTCAACCAAAAAGATCTTTTAATATCAAATCAGAAGGAAAAGACTAGCAGAGTCATTATTACTAGACTAAACTTTGAAATCAGACCTAGATTATAATCCTAGTTTCTCCATTTATTCCTGGATGTCACCTGCATAATTTATTTAGCTTCTCTGAGTTTTAATTTTCTTATTTGTAAATGGGTCAACAGTCCCTATACCTCAAGAGATTATTGTGAAGATAAGAGCATATTAAGCATGTGGTAACTGCTTAATAATCTTATCACAACAAGCATTTCAAAACCCCATAACTACAAAAACTTTTAAGAATGAAATATAAGTTTTGGGGTGGTGAACACACAATACAATATACAGATGATGTGTTATAAAATTATACACCTGAAACCTATATAATTTTATTAACCAATGTCACTCCAATAAATTAAATAAGTTAAAAAAAAAAGTACATCAGAAAATTAAGAAAGGCAATTTCCAAGGTCCCTCTCAGAATTCTATACTGGTTTGTAGTACTTAGCTTTTGACATGCCCTGTTTCCCATTATTAAACAGCATGGTGTGATGGAGAGAACACTAAACTAACTGTTGGCAAATCTGGATTGTAGATTCAACTGTCATTACTCTTGTGAATGACCTTAGGCAGTCACTTAGCATCTCCAGGCTTCAGTTTCTTTATCCGAAAATGAGGAGATTGTATTACTGCTAGGGTCATTTCTATCCCTAACATTCTAAAAACCTATTTATTGTTGCCCTGGCCAGTTTGGCTCAGCCGTTAGAGCGTCAGCAGTTAGTGCGTTCGGTTCCCACTAAGGGCATGTACTTCGGTTGCAGTTTGTCCCCAGCCCCAGTTGGGATTGTGTGGGTGGCAGCCACTCGATGTGTCTCTCTCACATCGATGTTTCTCTCTCTCTTCCTCCCTCTCTCCCTCCCACTCTATCTCAGGATAAATGCAAAAATTTCCTCGGGTGAGAAAAAATAAATAAATAAATAAATAAATAAATAAATAAATAAATAAATAAATAATAAAAACCTATTTATTCAGTCACTAAAGCAATGCCACATAACCTGATCAGACTTTATCTATAGAGTGATTAAAATTCCACTTTATTTTTTTTGTCTTTTTATCCTCACCCGATGACATTTTTCCATTTTTTGTTCAGATAGAGTAGAAGGGGGAGAGAGGAACATAGATGTGAAAGGGATACACTGAGTGGCTGCCACCCACACAACCCAACCAGGGCCAGGGACAAACTGCAACTGAGGTACGTGCCCTTAGCAGGAACCAAACCCAGGTCTCTCTGGACCGCAGAGGCTGATGCTCTAACCGCTGAGCCAAACCAGCCAGGGCCACTTTATTTTTCAAAAACCCTAAAAGATAGTCTTATTATGAGTTTATAATCCACATACTTTAAAAACAATTTGAGGTATATTTAAAATATAAAACCATTTCTGCAGCCCCAATAAGGTACAAAGATAACAGAAAAATACCAATCTGCAACCAAAATCAACCACCCAAAGGAGGTGAACAAAGATTGCTTAGTAGTATGGTAACCTAGTGGTCCTATAGAAATAGTTAACCAAAGTATGTACTTTTTGTTTGTTCCAAGTGAAGTGACACACAGCCTGTTTTGGAATTTGATGTGACCACTCTCAGCCTAGGCTAGTGAAAGATGCTCAAAAAATCCTTACTGTTTTTCTCACTTAGAAGTAGAATTATGATGGGAAACTGGTTCATCTTGGAGCACTATAATAACTAATTTTCTTGGAACAAAGCCATTTATGAAAAACAAACAAACAAACAAAAACCCAAATACATCTATAGCCCAGCCATGCCTTTGTTAAAATCTAGTGAAAAAAAGGACAAAACTTTCAAGAAGCTTTGGTATGAATCAACAATTGACAGCTAAAAAAGGAGTCTGAGGACCTCAGAACAATCAAGAACCTTCAACCAGTAAACAAATTCTTGTTTCCCAAAGATTTCTAAGAACTATGAATAGAATAATGAAATTCTAAATTAACATGCCTCACATATATACACTAGTCAGAACTGCAGTAACCAAATTCACTGCTGTTTAATATGAAAGAGACAAGTAGTGTAAAAAGATATTCGATACTCAACTCTAGCAAATTCCTAGCAAACTTAAAAAACTTAAGGTATTCACAACACTTTAGAAAATAGATCTTTAGTTTTATGATTAGGGTGACAAGATTGGAATTATTTACATAGTGAACAATTACTCTCAGCTCTGAAAGAAAACCCTCTGCACCCGATGTATGGCCCTTTTACAGTGTTGTGTCTTCCATTTGAGTAAATCTGATCCCTTTCTATATTCCTTGAGGACAATTTATTCATCTTGGTGCTGTCAATGCAAGTGCCTAGAACAGCATCCTGCATTCTGTAGGCACTTCATTAATTGTTACACATATATCTTAGCAAAACCAGAGATTCCCATCACAAAAATTTCCATTCTGATACTGCTAACTCACCCCATAAAAGTTATCCAATCTTTTTTTCCCTTTCTCTTCAACCAGAAAGACAACACTATTTTAACACTAAGACATTTCCTCCTCAGCTAACAAAAGCAAGCAAAACAAGGCTTAAAATCTGTCCTCTACAATATTTCCCTAACTCGCCCTGATAAATCTTAATTGCTGTCTTTTCATGCAGTACAATTCCAGAAAAGGTGAAAAATAAAGGACAAAAGAATGCAAAAATCTATGTACTTACTGCAATAAATAAAACCTGCTCCAAAGACAGTTTATTCCCAATTAAAATTTCTAACAGTTTAAACAACTGCTCAACATGGCCCAGTACTACTTCAATAAATCCTCCTGCTAGAGTCATTCAAGAATGTAAAATCATAGAACCAGAGCCCAAATCCAGTAATTTAATAATCAGTAAGTCAAGATAGGAAAACAAAAAGACACTCCAGGAACAATACTTTACCCTGATTTCTGCCCACTCTATTCCATTTACTGTCCCACAGAAGCCTGAAAAATCCTGTATACTAGAATTGTTATTGCAGGCTTTTCAGTGTTAGAGGAAAAGGAAAACAAATCTAAAGCCAAGAACCTTTACTATCTAAACGTATCTACCAGTCAACAGGTAATGTTTAATAATAATAAAGTATAAGAATCCATCTGGAGGAAATAAGCATTGCCACTTTGATTCTGTATCTTCTCTACTCTGGGACCCAAAAGACATCACCTTTGAGACTATTCAAACATCCACCAAGTAATGCTCGTTGCATAACTTTTCGACTATACTAAAAACCACAGAACAGTACATTTTTTAAAGGTGAATTTCATGCTGTATGAATATCTCAATCATTTAAAAAAAAAAAAAGGAAATCCCCCCCCACACACACATACACATGCAATGCAATCCAAGCAGTACAAAACAAACATTTTTCTTTAAAATTCAAGTTCCAGCCCTGGCTGGTTTGGCGCAGTTAAAAGTGTCTGCCAGCGGACTGAAAAGTCATGGGTTCGATTCCCAGTCAAGGGCATGTACCAGGGTTGCAGGTTTGGTCCCTGGCCCCGGTGAGGGTTGTGGGAGAGGCAACCAATTGATGTCTTTCTCACATAGATGTTTCTTTCTCTCCCCGCCCCTCCACTCTATCTAAAAACCAATGGAAAAATATCCTCAGGTAAGGATTTTTTTTTTTATCCTCACCCGAGGACATTTTTCCATTTTTCGTTCAGAGTGGGAGGGAGAGAGAGAAACATCAACGTGAAAGGGACATATCGAGTGGTTGCCACCCGCACAACCCAACCAGGGCCAGGGACAAACTGCAACTGAGGTATGCGCCCTTAGCAGGAACTGAACCCGGGACTCTAAACCACAGCCCGACACTAACCGCTGAGCCAAACCAGCCAGGGCTTTATTTTTATTAAAAAAAATAAATAATTAAAAAAATAAATTCAAGTTCCACAAAACAGTGTGGTACATTTTGGAGACAAATCTGCCTCCGAGGACCTACTGAGGATTACTGGTCTTATTCTACACTTATTTTTGTTGTTGTTGTTAATCCTCACTCAAGGATATTTTTTTCCATTGATTTTTTTTTTTTTTTAAAGAGTGGAAGAGAGGGAAGGGGAGAAAGAGAGAAAACATCAATGGGAGACACACATCGATTAGTTGCCTCCCACATGTGCCTCTACTAGGGCCAGAGATTGGAACTAAAACCCAGGCAGTGCACTTGACTGGGAATTGAACCCGAGACCCTTCAGTGCCTGGGCCGACGCTCTAACCACTGCACCACACCGGCCAGGGCATCCCCCCAAAATTCTTCAGTTGAAATATTAATGCCTGAAGTAATAGGTGGGGCTTTTGGAGGGTCCTGGGTCATCAGAGTGGAGAGCTCATGAATGGTATCAGTGTCTACAAAAGAGGCAGCAGAGATCTCCCCTGCCCCTTCTGCCATATGAGGACACAAGAAGTCAACAGTCTAATATCTAGAGGAGGGACTTTGCCCAACCAGGCTGGCACCCTGACCTCAGATTTCCAGCCTCCAGAACTGTGAGCAATAAATTTCTGTTGTTTATCAGCTGTAATATTTTGTTATAGCAGCCCAAATGGACAAAGACATCAAGTAACCATGATTAACATGGTTAAACCTGTTTCTCATGTATTAAAAAAAATAGAGACTGAACTAGATGCGAACTAGAACTTAAAAACATTCTATTGCTGAAAATGTTTGTTTTCTATATTTTCATTCCTTTAGGATCTCTAAAGAGCATTACTTAGCCCTGGCCGGTTTGGTTCAGCGGTTAGAGTGTCGGCCTGCGGTCCAGAGAGACCCGGATTCGGTTCCCACTAAGGGCACGTATCTCGGTTGCAGTTTGTCCCCGGCCTGGCTGGGTCATGCGGGTGGCAGCCACTCAATGTGTCCCTTTCACGTCGATGTTTCTCTCTTTCTCTCTCTCTCTCTCTCTCTCTCTCTCTCTCTCTCTCTCCCCCTCCCTCCCCCCTCTCTATCTGAACAAAAAAAAAAAAAAAGGAAAAAATGTCCTCCGGTGAGGAGAAAAAAGAAATAAAGAACATTAGAACATTACTTAGCCAATTTACTTCAATCTGTAGAGAACTGAACTAAAATGGGTTCTACTTAATGATGTCTTTGGAATCTTTTATTAAAATTTCAAAGATATCCTAGGTCAATCCCAAATTAGGATGGCTGGAAACAGGCCTAACCAGCAGCCAGCCCTCCAGTGAAGGTTGATGACATTTCATACAAAAGCATCTATCTCTACTAATTGCTCAAGGTGCCCGTATAAAATTTTTAAAAAGAGAAAAGGAAAGGAGAAAAAAGAAACTATCCTATTACAAGGAGAAATGACATATTCATCCTAAACAGGCATATTTTAAAGTTCATTCATTCTAGCCTGGCTGGTGTGGCTCAGTGGATGGAGCACTGTCCCACGCACCAAGAGGTCACTGGTTGGATTCCCTGTCAGGGTACATGCCCAGCTGCAGACTCGATCCCCAGTAGGGGGTGTGCAGGAGGCAGCTGATAGATGTTTCTATCTCTCCCTCTCCCTTCCTCTCTAATATCAATTAAAAAGAAAAAGTCATCCATTCTAGTACTCTAGTTCTAGATTCCTTCAAGAGCTCTCCTGGTATCTAAATTGAAAAAACACCGACCATGAATTTCAGCTATGGCTTAACAACAGAAAGAAACACGTTAGCCCTGTCTATTTCCTCACTGTATTAAAAAAAAAAAAGAAAGAAAAGCAAACTTTATGGTTCCTCCTTAAATGTAAACTTCAATCTAAGTGCCATTTCCATTTTCCCCTCTGCTGCTTCCAACCATAGTTTTCTGCCCTGATGGTATTTTATGGACTAAAATGGGCTTGAACATGCAATCTAACAAACAGTCCCACATAACTCAGGACCTCAATTCAGAACATCCATTCTTTTTCAAATAGATAATCCTACAAAGGATAATTTTTTAAAAACATTAATGGGCATTTGTAGAAGCAGCTGATAAAGTCTGTAACACCAAAATAGATCTCTGAAAAAAAAAAGAAAAAGTTTACCATAATGTAGGAACTTTCCTTACAACCACTTTCCTATGCATTTTTACATCTCTAACTTCTAGTAGGTCACAGAAAAAAGAATTAAGAGTAAATGGCAAATTAGCAGATATCAGGAAGAGGACAAGTTCTCCTGGGTAAGAGGTAATGCCTAGTCACTCAACAATGACCATTCCAGACCACTGCTCTAAGGATAGATGTCCCTTGATGACTGGTGGTTGTCCCTTGATGACTAATGGGTAGCTAGGCTGGAAACAGGTTTAACTAGAGGGGTGCTGGTGGCTCCAGAGTAAGGAGGGAGGACACAGACACACACACACACACAAGTCTAGATAAAAGGGATCTGCACAATAAGGCAATGGAAACCGGCACTTTCAGGAGTTGGACTAGTTTAAGTAGCCAAAATGGCTTGATCTAAGGAAGTAAAGAAATAAAAGCTAAGCTTCCAAAACACCAGTCAATAAAACAACCAAATCCAAACTGTGTGCTCACACATGTACATACTAGCAAAAGTATTTCTCCAAAGTCTCTTTTGCCTCTATATAAAAAATGGTAGCTAAAGTTTTTAAAGAAATTAAACTTGTACGGTGTCCACATCGTATGTCTTATCTAAGACATACTACAATATAGAACTTTATTCAAATTAATCCTCATCCAAGGACATTTTTCCATTGATTTTTAGACAGAGTGGAAGGGAGAGAAGAGGGGGGAGATGGGGGAGGGGGGTAGACAGACAGACAGACATTGATCGGTTGCCTCCCACACGGACCCAGGGTCCAGGGATGGACCTTGCAACCCAGGTACATGTCCTTGATCAGGAATCGAACCCACGACCCTTCGGTCAGCGGGCTGACACACTAACCGCTGAGCCAAACCAGCCAGGGCTACAATATAAAAACTTTAAAGACAAATCAAAAATCTGCTCTCACAAAATGTTGGGAATGCCTATGATCTAGTTCCATACCTTGGCTAAAATGCAAGGACATTCAGCCCTTTTTCTCTTTAAGCTAATACTGACAGTTCCTAAAATAAGCACCTTTCTTAAAGGGAGAATACTTAAGTTCACTCATCTGATATTCCTACAAAATCACCACCTGAGAGAATGCTATCACTTAAGCGGCCCCTAAATACACGAAGATTTTTAAAGTCCGAACTTAACTTGAAACCACAGAAAGTTTGTCTACTACCTAAGATCAGAACGGCACATGACTACTGTTAAGTTATAACGAATGCTCAAGTGTCTGAATGAATAGACTAATTACTGACACATGAACATAGAGAAAGTGAGTTATACCCAACAACCTGAGTAAGGTAAACGATTTTGATGCACTGAAAATTCTAAACCTGTCACTTAAGAAAGGGGCACACAAATTAATGTAATTTCCTACCCATATTAAATAAGGTAGTCTAACTTTGTGGCATTTTGTGAACTTTAAAAGCTTACAAATTGCTATGAGTGAAAAAAATCTTTGTATTGATAGCCAACAGTTTCTGCCGGATCACAAGATTGCAATGCATGTTGGGATTCCTTCAGGCCGGTTCCGTGCCACAGATATTTAACACGTAATTACAGTTTCAATAATAGAAATTGGAGCAAGAGACGCTCTCTCCTAGGCCTAAGGTGAAGGGAAACGAGCATTCGTCCTCCCCAACTCCTCGGACCTCTCAACGCCCACTCTACAGACTCCTGATTCCATCTGTCCTCACTGCTAGGCCTCTGTTACTGACCCGCCGCCGCCCCCTCTCCGTTCCATACGGTTCCCACCTCAAGTGGGTAACCACGGTCCCCTGGGGAGGGGAGCAGGCCCCGCGCCCCGCCAGTGTCCTCCGCGCGCTTCCCCCGCCCCACCCGGCCCTGCCCGGCCCGGCGCTCCGCCGCGGCCACCCCACGCAGGCCGACTCCCCGGCCCCGGGCCGCCCCACCCAAGACCGCCGGCGCCCGACGCCGCTGTCAGCGCCCCACGTGCCGCCGGACCCCAAGTGCCCCGGCACTGCAAGGAGCGCCGCCTCACCCCACCCCAGCCCATCCCAGGTGGGCCCAGGCCCCCAGGCCGCTGCTCCCGCCCTCGCAGCCCGGCTTCCTCCCGCGTCTCGTGGCTGCCCTGAGTCCCGACCCTTTACCCGAAGGGCCTCCCGCGCCGCTGCCGGCTCCGTGGTTGTTGGCTGAGGCGCCAGCTGGGGATGGCGGCAGCTGGGCCGGGCCCCGCAGGAAGGACGGCACGAACTCGGCAGCGTGGACATTGGGCACGAAGGGTTTGGCGTTGACGTTGAGTTGCCGGCTGAAGGCCGCACTGAGGTGTTCACGCTGGGCCTCGACCACCGCCGCCGCCGCCACCAAAGAGCCGCCAGGGCCGCCGCATGGGCCTGGCCCGGGGGCTTCCATGTCCGCCTGGTCCCAGCAGTCGGGCGCCGAGTCGCTGCTGCTACTGCCGCTGCTGCTCCCACCGCCACCGACGCCGCCGCCACCACTGCCCGGATCCATGATCGGGGGGGCCGTGTGTGTGGTGAAGAGAGGGCGGGAAATGGAGGCGGGGGCGACCGGCCGAGAAGGAGGAGGCCGCGCTGACCCCGGGAAGCGGCGAGGCAGAAGGACCGAGGGCTAGCGACACAAACACCGGCGTCGTCGCGGCGGCAGCTCCAGTCCCGACTCCGCACTCGCGACAACGACGGCGGCGGCGGCTCAATACTCCTCGTGTGTGCGAGCGGATCTCCTCCCACCCAACCCCAACCACCTCCGACAGCCTCAGCGCCAACCCCACGCCGGGCGTGGGTTGACCCCTCGCCGCCACCCGTACCTTCGCCTCGGTAGTTCCCGGCCCTGTGCGTCCCCGTTTCCGGTTATGAAGCGCAGCAGAAGACGGAACTACGAGTTCCGGCAGTCTCCGCGCGACCCTGCTGCGGTTTTCCCGGAGGCTGCCGGGAGTCGAAGTTCTGGGGCCCAGAGCAACCGGAAGCGGCTCGGGCTCCCAGCAGGCAGCGCCAGGAAGCCGCGATCTGGTGGCGGCTCAGCGGGCCCACCTGTCACGGAGTGGGGGCAGGGGGTCACAGAGGCGAGCCCTGGCGCGACTCGGCGAGTCTTTCAGCCCGCGAGGGTGGTCCACTCGTCCTGTTAGGCACAGGATGCGGGGGGAAACCGCTCAGCTCCTGAACATTCCTTCCCTTTTCACCAGTGTTCTCTCCTCATGACTCCCCACCTGTTCTTTTTCTTCCCACCTTCCTTCTCCCCTCCCCCCCGCCAGATTTTCCCTACGTTTCAAAGCCAGTGCAGAGCGTCTTTCATTGTATTCATTTGGTGGAAGAGGCAGTAAAACCGTGAGACATTACAACTTAAACTGCGATGTGGCTCTTCAAGTGCTCGGGCCCAGGCTCTGCCCTGGCAGAGGGTATTATTAACTGGAAACTTTCAATGACTCACTGTTTGACTAGTCATTTAAATCCTTCACCCAAACTTTTCCATCCCTCCTCCTTCCAGCTAAGGGCTTTGCAAATTGAACAGAGGATTGCCTATTCCTTGGTGTATCCAACTGTACCCAACTAGTAGGGTTATTTTGGTGCGTCCAGCTTCTTAGGCACCAGTAGGTGAAGTGGTTTTCTTTTGAATGGTCGGATTCGCTCATTTATTCCCGTAGTACTTTCTTGACTACATCTCACCCTGACAGGGTTGTGTTTAGGTTAGTAAACATGTGAAAAGAAAAAAGCAAAAGAGAAATACTTTGACCCAACTGTATGAAGTAAAAATAATAATAATAACAGCCAGCCCGTGTGGCTCAGTGGTTGAGTGCTGACCCATGCACCAACAGGTTGCCTGTTTGATTCTGTCAGGCAGGGCACATGCCCAGGCTGTGGGCCGGATCCCCAGTGAGGGGCATGCAGAAGGCGGCCAATCACTGTTTTCTCTCATTGATGTTTCTCTCTCTCCCTGTCCCTTCCTCTCTCTCTCTTTAAAATCAATAAAGAAAAAAAAAGTTTTAAAATAATAATAATCATAATAACATGTCTCCGAGGACCCGTTAAGTTTTCCTGTAATTCACCCATGTGGAGTCCAAGCAGAGAAAAACATATTGTTCATATTTTTTTTTGCAAGGAGTCTAGACAAAGTGCACCTAATCTGCTATTAATTAAAGAATAAAGGCATGGACACACAGAGACTAAATTTTTTGTTGTTGTTAATCCTCACCCGAGGATGTTTTATGGTTTCCGCTGATTTTTCAGAAAAATCAGCGGAAGGAGGGAGGGAGGGAGGAAAGAGAGGGAGAGAGAACCATCAATGCTGGTTGCCTCTCTGGCATGACCCCGACCAGGGCCAGGGATTGAACCTGCAACCAAGGAACATGCCGTTGACTGGAATCGAACCCATGACTCTTTGGTCCAAGGGCCGAAATTCTAACCGCTGAGCCAAACCAGCCAGGGCATATGTATGCTTTTGTATGTACCCATATACTTGGGACATGTGAAGAAACCAGATACCTCTTATAATAAGACTGACTTTGTTTCTTGTCAGATCTGTGGTCCATGCTCCCAGAAATCCTATGGACATTTCCCCCCCACAATAATGTATTCCTCTGATTTAAATAAAGTTCTGGTTACAACCTATCATAGTTCTCTGAAGACCCAATTGAACCTTTCTTAAGAGAATCCCATTTTGAAATTGGTATTAAGTGATTGTCCTCAGATTTACAAAGAACTTATATAGGAGACCTGCATTGCTATTGAATGAGATAAATATTTTTATCTTATGTTCACAAGAAGAAAATACAATGTGCCTTCTCACTCAAGATTTAGACTCCCCAACCTATTCCTAAAAAAAAAGGTCATAATAAGCAGTTGACTCAAATAGTAAACCACACTGTCCTCCCACCACTTTGTCACTGGATACCATACTTCAAGATGTGTCACCCATAGGGCACTAGATTATCACTCTGATAGATCAATTGATTCTTCACATCTAATTAAAGTAAAGTTTCTTTGTGCCTGGTGCTCTTCCTAGGGAGAAAGTCAGAAACTGCTGACTGCAGCTTAGAAAAGCAGTTGATGTCATAACATCCATATCCCTGAATAGGATAATTATGGATATTCAGGAAAGAATCCACTCCATTGGTTTTCAAAAGCCTTGACCAGCCAGGGTTGAGGCACTGCTGCAGCTAGAGAGTGAGAAGCTCTTCTTGATAATTACCATTGAGCTAAGACTGAGCAACTTGAGGTCAGGATCTTTTCTTCATCTTCTTTATATTCCAAATGCCAAGCAGAATGTCTGGCATTGAAAAAAGGTTAATAAATGTTTAATGAATGAATGGGTGAATCATAGGGAGTTTGAGATGAAATGATACTGACTTCTTTTTTTTTATTTTACCCATTTAGGGCTGGTGAGACACAGGACTGTCAACTTTGAATTTTTCCAAGGACATCATGCTATTCTTTGTGATACACACACAGGGTGATCTAACAACAACTGTACTTCACAAAGCTATGCTCAGTTCAAGGTCTGAGCCATTTCACAACAGATAATTCCTATTTTCCATTGAATATTCCACCAGTTGTCATTTCTAGTAGTCTCTGACTTCTGTTCTCTGTTGTCTTCTTATCCTTCCTTAGTTATTCTGCCTTTAAACTGAATCAAGGTTTCAGTGATTGCCCCTTTTAGTCAACTACGAGTACTTTGTTGTTGTTTTTTTAATCTAAGAGTTTATCTTTTATGCCAACCATGAGGATGCTAAGAAAACTCATGGCTTTCCCAGGCTTTTAGTGGGTGAAAATGCAAAAAGACAATGATGTACCTATCCTGTTCCTGGAAATGTTTTCCACAGAAATATGAGCACAAGTGTGAAAAGCTGTTCTTTCCAGCACTTTTGCAATAGCTCTGAACTGGAAACAACCTAAATATCATCAGCGTGAAAATGATTAAATAAGTGATATTATATCAGTCTTATGGAATAATATGCAGCCGTCAAAAGAGTAAAACAGATTAAATGCCAACATGGAAATGCATTTTTAATAAATGGAAAGTAGCCCTGGCCAATTTGGCTCAGTGGTTAGAGTGTCGGTCCAGAGAGACCTGGGTTCGGTTCCTGCTAAGGGCACGTACCTTGGTTGCAGTTTGTCCCCGGACCCTGGTTGGGGTCGTGCGGGAGGCAGCCACTCAATGTGTACCTTTCATGTCAATGTTTCTCTCTCTCTCTCTCTCTCTCTCTTCCTCTCTGTCCTTCCCACTCTATCTGAACAAAAAATGGAAAAATGGCCCTGCCTGGTTTGGCTTAGTGATTGGAGCGTTGGCCTGCGGACCAGAGAGTCCCAGGTTCGGTTCCTGCTAGGGGCATATACCAAAAAAAAAAAAAAAAAAGGAAAAATGTCCTTGGGTGAGGAAAAATAAATAAATAAATGAGAAAGTAGGAGAAAAGCAAGATACCTAGTATGCGTAGAATATATAGTGGATCAATGTATCTAGTTCAATCTTATTTCTTTTTTTTTTTTATCTTCACCCGAGGACATTTTTCCATTTTTTGTTCAGGTAGAGTAGGAGGGGGAGAGAGGAACAGAGAGAGAGAGAGAGAAACATCGACATGAAGGGACACATCGAGTGGCTGCCACCCGCACGACTGACCAGAGCCGGGGACAAACTGCAACCAAGGTACATGCCCTTAGCGGAAACTGAACCCGGGTCTCTCAGGACCGCAGGCCGACGCTCTAACCGCTGAGCCAAACCGGCCAGGGCTCAATCTTATTTCTTTAAAATTATGTTCTTTATTCCTCTCCCTCGTATATTCTTTTCCTGAATTGTCACCTCTCTAGTTCCTTGTTATCATTCAGCTCAGATGCTGTGTCCTCATCTCAGAGGCCTCTCCTCATCACACTGGTCCTCCACCAACCCACATCACTCTCTGCCCTCTTATCCTGTTTTATGTTTAAAAAAATTTTTTTCTTTTATTGATTTTAGAGATAAAGGAAGAGAGAGGGAGAGAGAGAGATAGAATCATCGATGAGAGAGAACATCGATTGGTTGCCTCCTGCATGCCCCCCACTGGGAATCTGGCCCACAACTCGGGCATGTGTCCTGACCGGGGATCGAACCGGCAACCTCTTGGTGCATGGATCTACGCTCAACAACTGAGCCACACCAGCCAGACCCGTTTTATTTTTTCACAACACTTGCCATGATCTGAAGTTATCCATTCCCATGTTTACTACCAATCTCCTCCAACTAGAAAATTAATTCCATTAGTCTGTCTTATTTGCTATTGTGTTCCCATCATCCACAACATTGCCTGGGTGGATAAATTGTTCAGTAAACATGTGGGAGAGAAAGGAACATATGTATCTCTTTGGATGTTATAAAACTTTTTAAAAATGTGAATAGTTACATATTAAACAGTTAATGGAAGGTATATATGTGGGGTGGGATTGGATGTGGAGAGGACAGCAGCTAGGAGAAAAAATTGAAAATTTCACTATACTTTTATAGATGAATTTTCCTACAATAAGCAAATTGCTTAAAATTTCTTTTACTGAGGTGAAATTCACATAACATAAAATTAACTATTTTAAAGTGAACAATTTAGTGGGATTTAGTGCATTCACAATATTGTGTAACCACCTGTGTCAAGATCCAAGACATTTTCTTTTTTTTTTTTTTTTTATCCTCACCCGAGGACATTTTTCCATTTCTGTTCAAGTAGAGTGGGAGGGAGAGAGGAACAGAGAGAGAGAGAGAAACATCGATGTGAAAGGAACACATCGAGTGGCTGCCACCCGCACAACCGACCAGGGCCGGGGACAAACTGCAACCGAGGTACGTGCCCTTAGCGGGAACCGAACCCGGGTCTCTCAGGACCGCAGGCCGACGCTCTAACCTCTGAGCCAAACCGGCCAGAGCAAGATCCAAGATCTTTTTCATCATGGCACAAGGAAACCAATAACTCTATAGGAATGGGTCCCATTCCCTTGGGAACATGCTCCTAATTCTCCTTCCCTCCCTGCCTCTGATAACCATTTTTTCTATCTCTAAAATTTACCTATTCTGGTTATTTCATATAAGTGGAATTTTATAATATATGACCTTCTGTGTCTGGCTTTTTTCACTTAGCATAATGTTTTTGGGTTTTTTAAATTCAGATACTTAAAAAAATTTTTTTTTCCTTTGTTGATTTTTAGAGAGAGAGGAAGGGAGAGGGAGAGAGAGAGAAATATCAGTGAGAAAGAACATCAATTGGCTGCCTCTTGCATGCCATCTGCTGGGGATTTGGCCCACAACCTGGGTATGTGCATGTGACCTCTTTGTGCATGGATTGATACCCAACCACTGAGCCACACCAGCTGGGCTAGCATAATGTTTTTAAGCTTCATCTA
This sequence comes from Molossus molossus, assembly GCF_014108415.1. Taxonomy (NCBI): domain Eukaryota; kingdom Metazoa; phylum Chordata; class Mammalia; order Chiroptera; family Molossidae; genus Molossus; species Molossus molossus. The sequence continues at coordinate 110,977,902 of NW_023425366.1, read as the reverse complement.
TGTTGTAGAAAGTATATCAGTACTTCATTCCTTTTTGTGGCCAAATAATATTCCACTGTGTGCATGTACCATTTCTTGTTTATTTATCTATAGATGAGCAAATTGGTTTTTATAACTTAAAGACACTGACATTAAAGATAAAAGAGCCCTGGCCGGTTTGGCTCAGCAGTTAGAGTGTCGATGTGTCTCTTTCACGGTTGATGTCTCTCTCTCTCTCTCTCTCTCTCTCTCTCTCTCTCTCTCTCTTCCTCTCTCCCCCTCCCACTCTATCTGAACAAAAAATGGAAAAATGTCCTCGGGTGAGGATATTTATTTAAAATAAATGAATGAATGAATAAATAAATAAATAAATAAATAAATAAAATGAACATGTATCTTACTTTGGCTATTTGGAACTTAAAGTCAGTGGTTCAAATTTAAAATTTGTAGTTAAAAATCCTAGCTTTAGAAAGGTCAATATTAAAAATAAAATAAGCCCTGGCCGGTTTGGCTCAGCGGTTAGAGCGTCGGCCTGCGGTCCAGAGAGACCCGGGTTCGGTTCCCGCTAAGGGCACGTACCTCGGTTGCAGTTTGTCCCCGGCCCTGGTTGGTCGTGCGGGAGGCAGCCACTTGATGTGTTCCTTTCACATCGATGTTTCTGTCTCTCTCTCTGTTCCTCTCTCTCCCACCCACTCTACCTGAACAAAAAATGAAAAAATGTCCTCGGTGAGGATAAAATAAATAAATAAATAAATAAAAAATAAAATAAAATAAAATAAAATAAAAAATAAAAGTAAAGATAAAAGAAAAGTTTGCCACAGCCAGTGTGGCTCAGTGGTTGAGCATCGGACCCATGCACCAAGAGGTCGCTGGTTTGATTCCCGATCAGAGCACATGCCCAAGTTATGGACCAAATCCCCAGTGAGGGGCATGCTGGAGGCAGCCAATCAATGTTCTTTTTCATCGATGTTTCTATATCTCTCTCCCTTTCCCTTACTCTCTCTCTAAAAATCAATAAAGAAAAACTTTTTTTTAAAAAAAAAGATGAAAGAAAAGTTAAACAGATGAAATTCCAATAAGGTGTGGATATACTTAACTGTATTGTAGCAATGTTAATTTCCTGGTTTTGTTAATGTTACTATAGATGTGTAAGATGTTACCATTAGCTGGGCGATGGATACATGGGAACTCTTGTAATATTTTTTTCAATTTCTTATGTCTAAAATTATTTCAAAATAAAAAGTTAAAAAATTTTCATACTGCCCTGGCTGGTGTGGCTCAGTAGGTGGAGCATCAGCTTTCACACCGAAGGTTCATGGGTTTGATTCCCAGTCAAGGGCACATACCTAGGTTGCAGGTTCCATCCCAACCCCAGTCAGGGTGTGTGCAGCAGGCAACCAATCAATGTGTCTCTCTCACATCAATCTCTCTCCCCACCTTCATCCTTTCCACTCTCTCTAAAAATCAGTGGAAGAATATCCTCAGGTAAGGATTAACAAAAACCAAAAACCAAAAAAACTCTCATACTACCAAAAAGCCATGATTTCTGAACTCTTACAGCCCACTTATAATTACACAGACTTTAGCCTCAGTTCTTATCTTTGTTAAAGGTTTTTTCTGCCTTCCTTAAATAAATTTGTTTGGGCCAGGGGTAGAAATGGGAAAGGGTGGTTTTTTGTTCACCTTTGAGAATTTTATAAATATAGAATAATACAAAGAATCACAAACACTCACATACCTATACAGAATCCCAAGTTTGTCAATTGTTAACATCTCATCACCTTGTTTCATGCTTTAAAATCAGGAATAAAACAATTCCAATGCATGTTACCTCTTTTACCCCCATCCCACTCCTATTCTACACCCTCAAAAATGGTAACCACTATCATATATTTAATGTCATCTATCTAATCTATTGTATTTTATTTTTATTTTTATTGCATTTATCTTCAGATAGAGCAGGAAGAAGAGAGGGAGGAAGAGAGAGAGAGGAAAACATCAACGTGAGAGAGACACATCCAGCGGTTGTCACCCACACAACCCCCACCGGGCTAGGGACAAACTGCAACCGAGGTATGTGCCTTTAGCGGGAACCGAACCCAGGACTCTCTGGTGCGCAGGCCGACGCTCTAACCGCTGAACCAAACCGGCCAGGGCTATCTAATCTATTTAAAACATATTTACATATATAACATACAAATCAATAAAAGATCACTGTAATGTTTTAAAGTTTACATATAATATATAAAAGTTACCCTTCGCCCTGGCTGGTTTGGCTCAGCGGTTAGAGCGTTGGCCTACAGTCCAGAGAGTCCTGGGTTCGGTTCCCGCTAAGGGCACGTACCTCGGTTGCAGTTTGTCCCCGGCCCTGGTTGGGGTAGTGTGGGTGGCAACCACCCAATACCCAATGTGTCTCTCTCTCACCGATGTTTTTTTCTCTCTCTCTCTCTTCCTTCCTCTCTCTCTCCCACTCTATGAGATAAATGCAAAAATGTCCTTGGGTGAGGATTAAAAAATAAAAAATAAAACAAAAAATAAAACCTACCTTTCACTTCATGTGTTTGTCTTTTAAACTCTATATAGAGTAATTCCATCTCTGTTTATACTCTTTATTTTTTCTCCTTTATTGGTTTTTAGAGAGAGAGAAGAAGGGAGAGGGAGAGAGAGATAGGAACATCAATGAGAGAGAACATTGATTGGCCGCCTCTTGCATGCCCCCTACTGGGGATTGGGCCCACAACCTAGGCATGTGCCCTGACCAGGAATTGAACTGGTGACTTCTTGGTGCATGGGTCCCATGCTCAACCACTGAGCCACACCGGTCGGGCTATACCTCTTTTTATTTATCCATTTCCTTATTGATAGGCTTTTAGGTTACTTCCAAAATTTTGTTATACCAACAGTACTAGTACAAGTGTCTGTATCCTTTCAAAAGCAAGTTACAGAAATTTCAATTCAAACTGCATATAACTATAAGAAATGCTTTTTCTTTCTTTTTTTTTTTTATCCTCATCCAAGGACATCCATTTTTTTGTTCAGATAGAGTGGAAGGGAAAGAGAGGAAGAGAGAAAGAAACATCGATGTGAAAGGGACACATCGAGTGGCTGCCACCCACATGACCCAACCAGGGTAGGGGACAAACTGCAACCGAGGTACATGCCCTTAGCGGGAACTGATCCCGGGTCTCTCCGGACCACAGGCTGACACTCTAACCGCTGAGCCAAACCGACCAGAGCTGCTTTTTCTTACATAACTATAAATCCTAAGGTTGGATTGATTTCTGCGACCACTGGTTCAGTAGCTTTGTTTTCAGGGAAATTGGGGAAATCCGGGATCAAACATGCGACCCTTCAGTATGCCGGCCGACACTCTAACCACCAAACAACACCAGCCAGGGTGGAATTTCCTTCTTTTTAAGGTTGAATAATATTCCATTGCCTATATATACTACATTTTGTTTATCCATTCATCTCTTGTTGGCTACTCGGGTTGCTTCCACCTTTTGGCTATTGTGAATAATGCTGTTATGAAAATGAGTGTACTGTGCTGTGGTCAGTTGCTCAGTGGTTAGAGCATTGGCCCATGGCCCAATGAGTTGAGGGTTTGATTCCTGTCAAACCTTCCAGGAATCGTTCGTCCCCAGCCCTGGTCAGGGTCATTCAGGAGGCGACCAGTGGATGTGTCTCTCTCACATTGATGTTTCTCTCTCTGTCTCTCCCTCTCCCCCTCTCCCTCCCACTCTATCAGAAGGTAAACAGAAAAATATCCTTGGGTGAGAATTAAAAAAAGGAAATGAGTGTACAAATATCTGCTCAAGTACCTGATTTCAATTCTTTTTTTGATTCTTACCCGAGGATATTTTTACTTTTATCATCAGATACTGTGGGGGAGAGAGAGAGAGAGAGAGAGAGAAACATCAATGTAAGAGAGACACACATCGAGCCCTGGCCAGTCTGGTTCAGAGGTTAGAGCATCAGCCCATGGACCAGAGAGTCCTGGGTTTGGTTCCCACTGAGGGGCATGTACCTTGGTTGCAGTTTGTCCCCGGTCCCTGTTGGGGTCATGTGGGTGGCAACCACTCAGTGTGTCTCTCTCACATCGATGTTTCTCTCTCTCTCTTCCTCCCTCTCTCTCTCCCACTGTATTTGAAGATGAATGCAAGAATGTTCTTGGGTGAGGATTAAATCAATAAAATAAATAAATAAATAAAAAGGAGAGACACATCGACTGGTTGCCTCCTGCACGATCCGACCCGACCAGGGCCGGAAATAAACTGCAACCAAGGTACATGCCCTTGACAGAAATTGAAGCCACAACTCAATTGGTCTATGGGCCAATGCTCTAACCACTGAGCACCAGACTGGGTCCTGATTTCAATTATTTTAGATATATTTCTAGTAGAAGAATTGTTGAATCATATGGTAAGTCTACGGTTAATTTTTTAGGAACAGCCATACTATTTTTCTGTAGTGGTTGTACCATTTTGTATTCTCACCAGCAATGCACAAAGGTTCTAATTTCTCCAGGTCCTCACCAGCACTTGTTATTTTCCGTTGTTTTTGTCTTTCTTTCTTTCCTTTTTTTTTTAAACAATAGCCATTCTAATGAGTACAAAGTGGTATCTCATTGTGAAAAGGGAATCTCTTTAACTTGCGCTGTTGGTTGCATATTAAAATCACCTGGGTGGCCCTGTCCAGTTTTGTTCAGCAGTTACAGCGTTGGCTTGAGGCCCAAAGAGTCCTGGGTTCGATTCCGGCCAAGGGCATGTACCTCTGTTGCAGTTTGTCCCCAGCCCCAGTTGGGGTCGTGTGGGTGGCAACCAATCAATGTCTCTCTCACATCGATGTTTCTCTCTCTCCCTCCCACTCTGTCTGAAGATAAATGTAAAAATATCCTTGGGTGAGGATTAAAAAGAGAAAAAAATTAAAATCACCTGAGGGGAGCTTTCAACCTAACCCATCTCTAGATTTAGCTTTAATTGGTTTGGGGCAGGACCTGGGCATTGATACATTTTAAATACATCCAATGTTAGGCTGTATGTGAGGCCACGTTTGAGAACCACTGGTCTAGAGACAAATGATCTACCCAAAGCAAAAACTGGATATTGGAGAACCAATTACAGTATTCAGTACTACTCAGAAGTGAAACTTTGAGCCCTCAGTAGAGTTTCTGTACTTGCTAAGTACAGCCAACTCTGAATTATTCATAGAAATTTAGAACCAAAGTAGCATATTAGCCCAAATAACTATAATGGACAGAAAATACGCTGTTTGCTGCTTAATCTTCTCACCCAGCAAACATTTTGTCACCATGGGCAACCAACACTATGGAAAATTGACTGGTTCTGCACTTCAGCTAGACTTTCTACTTTCATATGGTTTGTTTTGTTTATTTTTAACAGCTTATTGAAATTTAATTCACATGCCATACAGTTCACCCATTTACAGTGTACAATTCAAAGGTTTTTTTAAATATATTCACTGTTGTGAAACCATCACCAAATTTCATGGCATTTGTTTATTTTTTTAAGTCTGATAAATGGAAATTTAGTTTGGAATGAAATGACCCAAGAGGCAACATCAAGTGGAAAAGAATCAGGAAAAGGTAGTGTCGATAAGTCACGAAATGCATAAAAAAGTTCTTCACAAAGAAGACTGCACTGGGCAAGATAAAATGGTAATGAATGACAATTGCTAGCAGAGGCTGCTGTTGTGTTAGGACTTGGTAATGCCAATGTAAGCTCAATGACACTGAACCTGACAGCTTGTCTGAAGGAGTCAATGGACCAGTTCTCGGGCAAAAATTGGCTTCCTCACTAGCTCCTATGGGTTAACCACCTTTCCCCCAGGAATTGGAGATGTTTCCATGAGTAAATCTTCTTTGTCACTTTGCAGGCCTCATTTTCCAAGACCGCTCATCTGGAGGAAATGTTTAGCCAATGTAATCCTGAGTGCCCTCTATGACTAAAATCCAGGAGGTTTATTGACCGCTGACTGCTGGGTTTCCCTGTAAATGGGTTTGTCCCCCAGAAATAGAAAGAAACCATCAGGACCACCCTCAGCGCTGCCTGTTTCCTCAGCAAGCTCCCTCTGTTAGCACAGCTTGGCCTTTAAAAGTTGTCTAGCCCTGGCCGGTTTTGCTCAGCGGTTAGAGCATCAACCTGCAGTCCAGAAAGACCCGAGTTCGGTCCCCGCTAAGGGCATGTACCTTGGCTGCAGTTTGTCCCCGGCCCTGGTTGGGTTGTGTGGATGGCAGCCACTCAATGTGTCCCTTTCACGTTGATGTCCCTTTCTCTCTCTTCTTCTCTCTCCCTTCTACTCTATCCAAACGAAGAATGGAAAAATGTCCTCGGGTGAGGATCAAAAAAAAAAAAAAGTTGTCTAAACACAGCAGGCCCCAGGTTCCATTGGCTTATTGATTTACATTTGAATTAGCTGTCTCATTGTAATGATTATCTCATTACATCCCCTTTGTAAATGTAAAAGACCCACAATAAAGAGCACAGAGAAAGTCTGATAATAATCACTTGACTCAGATGAAAAGTTGATTTATTCTGCAGAAATCAGGATTCATTATTCCTGAGGTATTAACATTTTTTTTTATCCTCACCCGAGGACATTTTTGCATTTATCTTCAGATAGAGCAGGATAGAGAGAGGGGGGAAGAGAGAAGGAGAAACATGGATGTGAGAGAGACACATCGACTGGCTGCCACCCACACAACCCCAACTGGGGGCCGAGGACAAACTACAACCGAGGTACATGCCCTTAGCAGGAACCAAACCTGGGACTCTCCAGTCCGCGTGCGGACGCTCTAACCGCTGAGCCAAACGGGCCAGGGCAACACATTACTTATGTTTTACACCTACGAACCTGACACCTTTCTTTCCAGGTTCCAGCACATTTGTACAGACCACTTGCTGGGGAAGGTGGGAAGAGGAAAACTCTAACTAGATTCAGTAGTGTTAAACTGCACAGCTAGCTTATTAAATAGTGTATACATTATACAAACATATCATAACAATAATAATTATTATTATTTATTTGTAAGTACTATCTTATTATCTTTATTGGTTTTACCTTTAAAACTGAGCCCAGCCGGTATGGCTCAGTTGGTTGAGCATCATCCCATGCACCAAGAGGTTGCTGGTTCCATTCCAGGTCTGGGCACATGCCCCAGTTCCAGGCTCAATCTCCAGTAGGAGGTATGCAGGAGGCAGCCAGTTCATGATGTTTCTCTCTCATAAGTGTTTCTATCTCTCTTCCTCTCCCTTCCTCTGTCTCTAAAAAATCAGTGAAAACATATTCTTTTAAAAAAGAATGTCTTCTAAAGCTTTACTTTAACAAATAAACTATTTTCTGATCAGTTGGATTAAAAAAAAAATCTTTAGTTTAAAAACATCATTGATTTCATCATGGTGGCCAAGTGTTCTAAAATGTTACTGATTCAAACTCCTATCAACTTCCAAAGAGGCTTGGAAGCATTTTATAATAGAACTATAGAGACGATGCCAAAAAGCATAAAATAAGAGAAAAGTCAGAGAAGAGAAAAGAGAAAAGATATAAAAAGGGGAGAAAGGCCCTGGCCAGTTTGGCTCAGCGGTTAGAGCGTCGGCCTGCGGTCCGCAGAGACCCGGGTTCGGTTCCCGCTAAGGGCACGTACTTCGGTTGCAGTTTGTCCCCGGCCCTGGTTGGTTGTGCGGGTGGCAGCCACTCGATGTGTCCCTTCACATCGATGTTTCTCTCTCTCTCTCCCTTCCTCTCTCTCCCTCCCACTCTATCTGTACAAAAAATGGAAAAATGTCCTCGGGTGAGGATAAAAAAAAAAAAGAAAAAAAAAAAAAAAAAAGGGGAGAAAGAAGGGGAAAGGATACAAAGTTTCTTGGTTGAAGAAGGCTACATGGACTGATCACAGATATTTAGCTTCAAGCACGGGAAAGAAAGATTATGTACCTTTCTTTGGTACTAGAGTACACACCATTCATTCATTCACCAGTTTAATCTTTTTAGATATATGATTCCTCATTCTTGGAACAGAGTTTCCCTTTCTGGTTCTCAAGGACTCTGTTCTCAATGTACTTCAGGTCAATGGCTCTCAGAATTTTTTTTTTTTTTAGTTTTTATTTATTTATTTATTTTTAGTACATGCTCCTAGCAGGAACCGAACCCAGGACTCTCTGGCCCGCAGACTGATGCTCCAACTGCTGAGCCAAACCAACCAGGGTGGAATTTTTTTTTTTTTTTTTTTTAAATCCTCATCTGAGGATATATTTAGAGAGAGGAAGAGAAAGAGAGAGACATTGATGTGAGAGAAAACATCAATTGGTTGCTTCTTGTATGTGTCCCTACAGGGGATCAAACCCAAAATCTAGGTATGTGCCTTGACTGGGAATGGAACCCACAACCTTTGGGTGTATGGGACGATGTTCCAACTGGCCAGGTCTCTCAGATTTTAATACTATCATATTTGCCTGCAGGTTTGCTAGGTTTGCAGACCTGAGCCCCCAAAGACACTGGTGTAAGGTAGCTCATTCTAGGGACAAAAGGAATGTCAGGAAGGGAGTGGGGCAAGAGAAGGGTGGGGCATGGAATAAAATTTGAGAAAAAGGCAAAGTCAAATCCTGCAGAGCCTTGCCCTGGCTGGTATGGCTGAGTTGGATGTTGTCCCATGCACCTAGGGTTTGCCGATTGGATTCTCAGTCAGGGCTCGTGCCTAGGTTTTGGGCTCTATCCCCAGTAGGGAGCGTGCAGGAGGCAGCTGATTGATGTTTTGCTTTCACATCTATGTTTCTCTCTCTTTCCCTCTCCATTCCTCTCTCTCTCAAAATCAATTTAAAAATCTTTAAAAAAAGTCCTTGAGAGCCCTGGCAAGTTTGGCTCAGCAGTTAGAGCTTCAGTCCACAGACCAAAGAGTCACGGGTTCAATTCCAGTCAAGGGCACGTACCTCGGTTGCAATTCGGACCTGGCCCTGGTCGGGGTCATGTGGGAGGCAACCAATCAATGTGTCTCTCACATGGATGTCTCTCTTTCTCCCCCTCCCTCCGACTCTATCTGAAGATAAATGGGAAAATGTCCTTGAATGGGGATTAAAAAAAAAAAAAAAAAATCCTGCAGAGCCTAAATGGTAGCAGTGGCTATCTAGCAGAGCTCCCACTTCTGATTTGGTTTCCCCGATCTGCTCTCTGCACCAAAGCTGTTGTCATCCTCAGTGATTCTTCTGCTCAAAGTGCTACGTGAGCTGGTTCCCTGTCTCCCGGAGATGAAAGTCAATGTCTTCATCATGGTCTGTAAGGCCCACCATCACCTGGCTTCCTACCACCACTTTGCTCACTCTGCTCAGCCACACCGACCTTGCTTATCCTTAAACATGCCAAGGCTACACCCACCTCGGGGCCTTTGCACTTATTATTTCCTCTGCTCCAAAATACAGATCTCAACCTAAATGGTAAGTTTACAAGGCCTTCTCCATTGCATTTATTACTGCTTAACGTACTGAGGTAGGAAGGTTAGAAGAGGGAACAAAGGCTTCAAGCTCTACCCTCCCCATTTCTGTCCTGGCTGGAACATCAAAGATGTGACCTTCACTGACCACCCGTTCCCCTGCTTTTTTCTCCCCAATTTCCTGTAATTGAGATAAACAAAAGCAGTCTCAACCAGATTCAGCAGCCATACTGACCTAAAATAACCAACAAGGCCATTGTAATATCTTTATAATAAATTTTTATTACAGTTTTGGGACCCTCCCCATTCCTCCAAATCTCCATGACATGAGAGAGACACATCAAGTGGTTGCCACCCACATGACCCCAACCGGGGCTGGGGACAAACTGCAACCAAGGTACGTGCCCCTAGAGGGAACCAAACCATGGCCTCTCTGGTCCGTGGGCCAATGTTCTAACTGTTGAGCCAAAATGGTCAGGGCAAAACAAGAAAATTTTTAAATATGTTTTTATTGATTTTTTTAGAGAGAGAGGAAGGGAGAGAGAGATAGAAACATCAGTGTGAGAAACATCAGTCAGCTGCCTCCTGCACGCCCCCTACTGGGGATCAAGCCCAAAACCCGGGCATGTGACCTGACCCGGGATCTAACCAGGACCTTTCAGTCCATTGGGTGATGCTCAATCCACTGAACCACACCAGCTGGGCAAAATAAGGCATTTTTAAAAAATCTTCACAGAAGGATACTTTTTCATTTATCTTTAGATAGAGTTGGAGAGAGGGAGGTGGGGAGAGAGAGAGAGAAACATTGACATGAGAGAGACACATCGATTGGGTACTTCCTACATGACCCCAACCTGGGCTGGGGACCAAACCCCAACTGAGGTACATGCCCTTGACCAGAATCTTTGGTCCACGGGCTGACGCTCTAACCACTGAGCCAGATCAGCCAGGGCAAAACAAGGACTCTTTTAAAATGACACCCACATACTTAAAATTTATAAATGTGCACACATCTGCCAATCTCTTGAGGTAGTATTGCTGGTGAAAGTGATAAGTTCTTTTTCGGTGATGTAAGAAAAGAATTTCAAAGGCACACATATGAAGAAGTTGAAATGGGAAGGCAAGATTTTATTGTGAGTTAAGGGAATTAATGCAGCCTCAGAGACATGGAGGGTGGGCAGGCTCTAGAACACTGCCCCGAAGCTTTCGTTCATCCTCCATATATCTTCTTGATTCAGGTAAAGAACAAAGAACCATTCAAACTATCCAGCCCAAATTCCTAACTTTACCAGGGTTTGGGTTGGGTCCTCCTCTCAGTAGATTCCTTATACCAATAACCAGCTATCTTCCTCATATTAAAAACTAATTACCTACGTTGACAGTAGGACCACATCTTTTCTTCTAGGACAGGCCCAATGAGTGGGGTTCCACTCCCCCAGGACCTCCACATGTTCACTAACCTGGAAGTTCTCTGAACCCCATCCGCTTGGGTTTTTGCAGAGACTTCATTACATAGGCAAGATTGATGAAATCTCTGGCCATTGGTGACTGATTTCATCTCCAGCCTCTCTCTTCTTCCTGGAAGTTGAGGGATGGGACTGAAAGTTCCAACCTTCTTCTTTTTCTTTTTTTAATCCTCACCCAAGGACATTTTTCCATTTCTTGTTCAGATAGAGTTAGGAGAGAGAGAGAGAGGAAGAGAGAGAGAGAGAGGAAGAGAGAGAGAGAAACATCGACGTGAAAGGGACACATCGAGTGGCTGCCACCTGCACAACCCAACCAGGGCCGGGGACAAACTGCAACCGAGGTACGTGCCCTTAGTGGGAACTGAACCCGGGTCTCTCTGGACCTCAGGCTGATGCTTTAACTGCTGAGCCAAATCGGCCAGGGCTCAACTTTCTAATTACAAGGTAGATTCTCCAGCCAGCCAGCCCCATCCTAGGTGCCTCCAAAAGTCACCTCATTTGCATAACAAAAGACACCTTAGTCACTCTCAATACTTAGAAAATTCTAAGGTTTTCTGAGCTGGGAGCCAGGAATTGTAGATCAAGACCAGAAATTTGTGAGAAGTGTATTTGGTCATCTGAATGATTATCTTTCTTATAAGTCACAACATCACAGTCTGGTCAGCATATCAATGACCCTCTCACCTCTTCTCAAGACTCAGAATCCAGGGAGAGCTGCCCATTAGCCAAGCTCTTGTCACATTCTTCTCCCCAGCCAAGTGGACTATGGAAGGTACTCCGTAGAGAAAGATTACCCACAAAAGTATTTCCCCAATCAGGAACCAATGTGTTATTAGAAAGAGGGAATGGGTGTCGGATAGCCCAAAATAACAAATGCCAGGACAGGGACTCTGCATGACAGAGACTCATGACAAGCACACAGCATGACAAACACCAGGTCATGGATATCAAATGACAAATGCCAGGACATTTGGTCACTCAGTCAAACTAGCAGAACGTCATCCTTCCTGCTTAGTCATTCATTTAACAAATGTTATTTTACACCTACCACGTTCAAGATTTAAATAGTATTAACATGCCTTTGGTTGTACAATGAATCCACTCTTGCTGATTACAAACCTCGAAAATAATAATAAGCCCTAGAAACCGACTATTGATTTACCCTGGGGCAAGGTATGGGGAACTTAACTAGATAAATTACCCGGTTGTTTTTTATATAGGTGAATTGGATTAGTGTGACTCTCCATAAAGAGAACTGTTGAGAGTCCACAAATTTGAGAAGAGCTAGGCGAGGAAAGTAGAACACAATAGAAAGAGTCCAACTTGGGGTTTGATAGACCTGGATCTGAATCCTCCTGTAGTATCTAGCTATGTGACTTTTTTTTTTTTTTAATCCTTACCCGAGGATATTTTTCCATTTTTTTGTACAGATAGAGTGGGAGGGAGAGAGAGGAAGGGAGAAAGAGAAACATCGATGTGAAGGGACATATCGAACGGCTGCCACCCGCACGACCAACCAGGGCCGGGGACAAACTGCAACCGAAGTACGTGCCCTTAGCGGGAACCGAACCCGGGTCTCTCCGGACCGCAGGCCAACGCTCTAACCGCTGAGCCAAACTGGCCAGGGCTAGCTATGTGACTTTTGACAAGTTACTTCACCTCTGCGAGCCTCTTCCCTTAAAGCTCTTAGCGTACTGCTTGTGCTCCGAAAATAATAATATGTTCAAGGACATGAGTGTGATGGTAACTTCCTTGTATTATGACTTAAGACAACAGAAAGTGGATTTGAACTGTTGCAAGACCGATTTAGGTTACGAATCAAGGAGAATTTCTCATTGTTAGCATGCCCAATTTAGAGAGAGGACAGGGCCTGGGCTGCCAGGGGGGAACAGCCAGGACTCCCTGGGAGGGCCCGTCAAAGGTGCAAGCTGAGGGTAGGACCATCGTGGTGGCTTGAAGGGAATCCCTTACCTAGAGGAAGATCTGAGTTCATATAGTTGATGGGCCTTCAGGATCAGCCCACCCCAACTACCTTTCTCCCAATTCATGCTCTGCCTTTCTCCTTATCACTGGCTTCTCTGTATACTTCAGCTGCCCTGACCTCCTTTCTGGTGCCCTAACTCGCCAAGCTCCTTTCCTCCTTGAGTTCTGTACTCTTGTGGCTTTTACTCCCTGGCATGCTGTGTTCCCTGCACTTCACATGGCTGGCTACGTCTCATCATTTAAGTCCCAACCGGAATAGTACCTCCTCTGAGAGATTCCTAATTGAAAATTGATCTCCTTGCTCCTCACTCTCTATCACATCACACTGATTTACAGTGGATCCTCATTATTTTCAGATTTTGTGTTTGTGAATTCACCTACGGATTTATTTGTAATCCCCTAACCAATACTTGCAGCACTTTCGTGGTCATTCCCAGATGTGCACAGAGTGGCAAAAACTTCAGTTACCTGAGGTGCGTGTTCCTGGCTGAGTTGGAGCAAGGCCACGCTCTGCCTTCTTGCTTTCGCTCTTGCGTTGTAAGCTAGTGTCCTTTTTGTGAGGAGCTTAGGCACAGACGATCTCAAATTGTCCCATGTCTATGTGTCTCGTTTATTTTCGCCCATCTCCGTGCTTTGGAAGTGCAAGTGCTCTGAGAAAGGCAGCCTCGGCTCCCACTTTCGGGGGTCTCTCCCCATCTCCCCCGTGCCCAGCAGGCACTTAATACGTATTTGTCACAGGAATGAACACAGTGAATGAAAAGATCCGACTATCAGCACGCAGGAGAGAGAGTCATGAGCTGGGACAGCCCAATCTAAATAAACAAAGTGAGCCCTGGACGGTTTGGCTCAGCAGTTAGAGCGTCGGCCTGCAGTCTGGAGAGACCAGGGTTTGGTTCCCGCTAAGGGCACGTACCTCGGTTGCAGTTTGTCCCCGGCCCTGGTTGGGTTGTGCGGGTGGCAACCACTCGATGTGTCCCTTTCTCGTCGATGTTTCTCTCTCGCTCGCTCTCCCTCCCTCCCACTCTATCTGAACAAAATATCAGAAAATGTCCTCGGGTGAGGATAAAAAAATAAACAAAGTGAAAAAACAAAATAGAAACAGACTTATAGTTATAGAGAACAAACTGATAGTTGCCAGAGGGGAGGGGAGGGTGGGTGAAAAAGGTAAACAGGAATAAGAGGTACAAACTTCCAGTTACAAAATAAATAAGTCACGGGGATATAATGTACACAAAGGGAATGTAGTCAGTAATGTTGTAATAACTTTGTACGGTGACAGGTGGGTACCAGACTTACCATGGTGATCACATCGTAAGGTATATAAATGTAGAATCACTATGTTGTTCGTACACCTGAAACTGATATAATATCGTATGTCAACTATAGTTAAAAAGAAAAAGAAAGAAAGTGCTGGGAGAGTCTACTGACTGGATGACCACACTGGGAAGTTAGGGTAGATGAAGTGAGGATGGGAAGGGGCAGGCACGGGGAATCAGGCCTGCACAGTGTGGGACTAATCTGGAAATATTTTTGTCAGTGTTGCTTACACGACCTGGGATGGAGCCTTACATGGGTGGACTTCTGAGTGTTTACGAAGACACCCAAACGTGGAGGTAGACGGGATAGCGGTCACATCAATAACTCACTGAGTGGACTGCTTTTATGAGTCAGACGCTGAGCTTGGTGCTTCATCTACATATCTCTTCTAAGCCACACAACTGCTCTGTGGGGTTGGGATTATCCCCCCAAAGGAGGGAAATAATGGGATCACAGAGCTACTAAGTGGCACAGCCAAATTCAAACTAGCCTGATCCCAAATCAGGACTCCTTAACTGCCGCCACTGTGTGTCTCAAGCTCAAGCTTCCCGTTTTTGTCATTTGAATTTATCACTTGTACAATTACTTCACATTTTTTCTTTGAACTGACACCCTCTTTTCACTACAATTTATTTTCAAAGGAAACTTTATTACTGTAGTAAATGCAAAACAAGTGCCCCTTACCATGAAAAGAAGATACTTTGGAAAATATACAGGAAGGAAACAAAACGACGTTACATTTTGGCCAGACCCTGTAGCCTGCTGGAGGCCCACCCTTGCTCTGTTCAAAACAGAGGTCGGCAGGCGTTGGAGATTGTGAAAGACGGAGTAGAATTCTTCTAGACCGTTTTCTAGAAGGAATAAAAGGGTGGTTAAACAGAGAACAGCTGTCTCACTATGTGACTCTACGTTCTCTAGTACCCTGTCTCTTTACCACACACCACCTTCTCATATTCCCGCTAAAAGCAATTCGTGTACCACTCTAGGCTTCGAGAAACAGCGGTAGACCTTTGTGGCCTTACGCCCTGGCAAGCATCCCTTCTGAACAGCACGAGGAGGCAAAGCTTATGTTATAGAAAGTTGTAGAGGGAATTTAAGGAGCTGTAAATGCAACTCCTTAAGCTGACATTTGATCCAGTTCCAGAGAATAGGCGAAGGGAGCAGCTGCCCCAGACAATGAGAACTCCGCCGTGCTTGCTTTCTAGGGATGCATCAAGGTCACGATGTCTGGCTTTGAGAATGGTGATTAAAGTCATTGTAGAAAATAAAAATTCATACTAAGGGCACAGTAGGGACAGTAGTTGTGGAGTGACACACAGCCTATAATAGGTGGAAAGCCAATTTAGAAGATAGACATAATCTCTCTGCCTTTCACTCTGAGTCTTCCTTTGCAGGCCTGGAAAACAAGTCAATTATTTGATGTGCAAAGTGGAAATGAAGACCTTCCCAAACAACAAAAGCAGAAAGGAGGGGGTTTTAAGCTGGAAAAAAACTATAGGATTCCTCTCAGAGCCTTAAGTTACAGCCTGATCGTCTGAAGTGATATCAGAGGATGAGATGCATTTGTTGTAATATGCATGAGACAGCCTGAGGTTTAAATCAAACGAGATCTTACGGCATCTCAGACCTGGCAGGTAGCTTGGATAATTGAGGGGAGATGTTGCTAGAGCAGCTTTGGGGAGAGAAGAAGGGGGGTGAGTTGCGAAGGCATACACACTGTCTTGCAACTTCTTTCTTTTTCTCCTGTACTCTTCTCTTTTAGTTATATAAAATAATTTAAAAAATTTTTAGAGAGAGAGAGAGAGACATTGGTATGAGAGTGGAACATGGTTCAGCTGCCTCCTGCACACCCTCAATTGGGGATCAAGCCCGAAACCCTGGGCATGTGCCCTGACCGCTAATTGAACCAGCAACATTTTGGTGCACAGGTCGATGCCCAACCAACTGAGCCACATCGGCCAGGGCCACTCTTAGTCACTTTAAAATGAAAGTATCTTCAGTTAAAAGGTGGGATAAGGTGTACCATAAGGAGAGTTCCGTAACTAATTATTGCTATTACTAATATTTTAATAATTACTATCACTAACATTTTAATCAACAAAATAGAAAGTGAAGTAGCTTACAGGAGGGAATAACTCTAGGGGCAGCTGGGGAAGCTTCCCGGAAGAGGTGATGGTTTCCAGTTTGAGCTTTAAAGAATGACTAGAAGTACTGCAGGGCACTCTGAGTAGATGATGCAGTGTGTGGGCAGAGGCACACTCTCTTATTAGAAGCCATTAAAAAGCAGTGAGCCAAGGACATAAAAAAGGTGGTCTAAATCGGTTTATAGAACCTGATGTTTTTCATAATTGCAGCACATAATTTCTTCAACTTCCCAGCTCCCAGTTTCTTAACAGTGTTCTCCAACGCCAGTCAACAAGAGATCCCTCGAGGAATTAATGAATAATGCAGGTGCCTGGGCACCCATCCCAGAGGTTCTGGCTCAGCAGACCTAGTGTGAGACCCAGGATTCTGCCTTTCAAATAAGCATCCTTAGTCATTCAGTTGCCATTGGTCTAACTGTCATACTTGGAAAACCTCTATCCTAGCGTTCCAACTCTCCATTTGAGAAATACTCATCTAGATCTGTAACGTAGATTATAGCCAAGTCCATGAGTGAGTATAATCAAACTTGGCTTTGCCTATCTGCTGAGAACCATCCCTCTGAGGATCCATACACCAGGTCTCACTCTTAGCCCATTTTTCCTTCACCACTGGAAGTGCTTGTTTTTTTATTTCTGTACTTGGCTTATGTTAGGAGGTAACCCAAAAAATGTATATTTCTAAACCAGCGCTGTTCACTAGAACTTTCTGTGATGACAGAAATGTTCTATATCTATACTGTGGTTATTGAGTGTTTAACATGTGGCTACCGAGACTGCAGTACTGATCATTTTGTTTACTTATTTATTATTTTATTTATTTTATTTTTTGTTAATCCTCACCTGAGGATATATTTCCATTGATTTTTTAGAGAGTGGTAGGAGGGGGTGAGAGAGAGAGACATCGATGTGAGAGAGACACATCAATTGGTTGCCTCCCGCATGCACGCTGACTAGGGCAAGAGATCAAACATGCAACTCAAGTACATGCCCTTGACCAGGAATCAAACCTGATACCCTTTGGTGTGTTGGCTGGTGCTCTAACCACTGAACCACATTGGCCAGGGCTATTTATTTATTTATTTATTTATTTATTTATTTATTTTATCCTCACCCGAGGATATTTTTCCATTTTTTGTACAGATAGAGTGGGAGGGAGAGAGAGGAACAGAGAGAGAGAGAGAAACATCGATGTGAAGGGACACATCGAGTGGCTGCCACCCGCACGACCAACCAGGGCTGGGGACAAACTGCAACCGAAGTACATGCCCTTAGCGGGAACCGAACCCGGGTCCCTCCGGACCGCAGGCCGACGCTCTAACCGCTGAGCCAAACCGGCCAGGGCCAGGGCTATTTATTTTTTTAATCCTCACTTGAGGATATGTTTTTATTGATTTTGAGAGAGAGAGAGAAACATTGATCAGTTGCCTCCTGCACCACCAGGGGATCCCATGACCAGGGATCGAACCCATACCTTGGGCAGGCGCTCTAACTGGGAATCAAACCCACCACCTCTTCGGTGTATGAGATGATCCTTCAACCAACTGAGCCACACCAGCCAGGGTCTGATAATTTTATTTTATGTTTTTAATTAATTTATTTTTTATTAATTAATTTTTGTTACAGATGTTTCTCCTTTTCCCCTCTGATCCCCCCCTCTCCCTCCCTCCCTGGGGTCGTGTGGGTGGCAGCCAGTCGATGTGTCTCTCGCATATCGATGCTTTTCTCTTTCTCCTGCTCCCTCTCTTCTTCTCGCTCTGTCTGAAGATGAGTGCAAAAATGTCCTTGGGTGAGGATAAAAAGAAAAAAGAAAAAGAAGAGATGAATGGAATGGTGGTGATGGTTGTGGAGCAGTGTGAATGAACTTAATGCTACTGAGCTGTATACTTAAAAATGACAAGTTTTTGGTTATGTATTTTTCACCACAATAAGAATTATACAAGAAAAAAAATAAGGCAGTAAGATCTTAACATTGCCATCTCACCTTTTTTTTTATTATTATTATCCTCACCTGAGGATATTTTTCCATTTTTTGTTCAGATAGAGCAGGAGGGAGAGAGAGGAAGAGAGAGAGAGAGAAACATCGATGTGAAAGGGACACATCGAGTGGCTGCCACCCACACGACCAACCAGGGCCGGGGACAAAGTGCAACCAAGGTACGTGCCCTTAGCGGGAACCGAACCCGGGTCTCTCTGTACCGCAGGCCGACGTTCCAACTGCTGAGCCAAACCGGCCAGGGCCCCTCTCACCTTTTTTAGTCACTACTCCAAAAGGAAAATCTTGGGAGTGAAGCCTAATGGAAAATATCTCTGTACACAGTTCTCTGAGGTGAAGGAGAGAAGCCAGTGGGAAGGGTGGAGGAATTCTAGTTTAAAAATTCCCCCAACACCCTTGCCGGTTTGGCTCAGCGGTTGGAGCGTTGGCCTGCGGTCCAGAGAGATCCGGGTTCGGTTCCCGCTAAGAGCACGTACCTCTGTTGCAGTTTGTCCCCGACCCTGGATGGGGTTGTGTGGGTGGTAACCACTTGATGCATCTCTCTCACACTAATGTTTCTCTCTCTTCCTCTCTCCCTCTGGCTCTATCTGAAGCTAAATGCAAAAATGTCCTGGGGTGAGAATAAATAAATAAATAAATAAATAAATAAATAAATAAATAAATACTTTTCTGGCAGACAGAATGCATTACTGAAGGTGAAAATCCTTGGAAATAATGTTGACACTGTTGATAAATTGCTCCCTACATAAATAACATAGGTGAATCTTGAAGTGTGGCCATAATTACAGTGTAATCGTCTTTAAACAACTTGATAAATCAAGTCATGTTTGCAGCAACATCCTCAATTGACAATATTATTACTTAGCTCTACAGTTAGGCTAAAAAATTTGATCTATTTGATGGTTACAACCACCTTCATTTTGTCTGATGCCATATTCTAGTTTTGCTGAATTTTTTCTGAGCCTGTCAGTTTCATAGTACTTAATAGTAACTGTAAGGAGAACAATGAAATACCCTACTTTCTGCAAAAAGGATATGGACAGCCCTGGCCAGTGTGGCTCAGTTGGTTGGGCGTCATCCCGTACACCAAAAGGTGAAGCATTCAATTCCCAGGGAGGGCACATACATAAATTGCAGATTCAATCCCTGGTCCAGATGATACAGGAGGCAACTGGTCGATGTTTCTCTCTCTCTCCCTTTCTCTTTGTAAAATCAATAAAAATCAAATAAAATATATCTACATATAGTAAGAAAGAAGAATTTAGCTTGGACTGAGGAATCGACTGTTTATTCCTCATCAGGCTGGGCTAACAGAGGTAGATAAAGCCATTGTAAAGTGTTATGACAACCCCCTTCTTTGAGTAAGTACTGTCTTTTTACTCATTGAGAAAATTTATTCTACAAAATTGTCAATAACCAGAAACATTCTTCTTTAAAACTATACCAGTATGAACATCCCCTCACCTAGCCAGTGTGGCTCAGTGGTTGAGCTTCGACCCATGCACCAAGAGGTCACTGGTTCGATTCCCAGTCAGGGCACATGCTCAGGTTGTGGGCCCGATCCTCAGTGGAGGGCATGCAGGAGGCAGCCAGTCAATGTTCTCTCTCATTGATGTTTCTCTCTCTCCCTCTCCCTTCCTCGCTCTAAAATCAATAAAGGAAAAAAAAATAGAATATCCCACTCTTATTTGGGGGCATCTAAGTCACTTTGACAAAGAGAAGCAGCCTCAAATTCTAATCCAGGGCAGAGTATCAGATAAGAGGTTTCTGAACATGACAGTTCATATCAATCAAACTATAGTTTTCAAGGCAACAGGACTCTGGGTGTATTTTGCAGTTTAGACCTGATCTTGAGTCCTACTTTGCTCTGAGCCTAGCAAAACCCTGCTTCATTTACATTTTACCCAAACTCTACTTTCCCCCTAAATTCAGTTAGAATGTTATTTTTTTCTTTGTTTAGTGAGAAACCCCATAGTTCCTCTGGTGTGTGGTCCCCTTGTTGCTTGTTGCAACAAGTCATAATCCTGACTTTATGGTCTACAGATTTGTCCCATGTGACCCTGAGGTTCAATAGAAACCTCAGTTGAACAAAAAAATTAGTCAGTCATGGTTTAATATGTGTGTGTGACCACAGGAAAAGTAGTCACGGCAGGGTCTCTTTATTTATTTATTTATTTAAAATATGTTTTTATTGATTTTTTAGAGAAGGATAGAAACATCGGTGTGAGAGAGAAACATTGATCGGCTGCCTCCTGCACGCACCCTACTGGGGATTGAGCCCGCAACCCGGGCATGTGCCCTGACCGGGAATCAAACCGGGACCTCTCAGTCCATGGGAGGACACTCAATCCACTAAGCCACACCAGCCTCTGAAGGGTCTCTTTAAAAAAAAATTTTTTTTCTTTATTGATTTTAGAGAGAGCGAGAGAGAGATAGAAACATCGATGAGAGAGAACATCGATGAGAGAGAACATCTATGAGAGAGAACATCAATTGGCCGCCTCCTGCATGCCCCCCACTGGGGATCGGGCCCAAACCTGGGCATGTGCCCTGACTGGGAATCGAACCAGTGACCTCTTGGTGCATGGGTCAATGCTCAACCACTGAGCCACACCAGCCGGGCTGAAGGGTCTCTTTAAATTGTGGCATTCTCCCTACTCTCTCTACACTTAAAATTACTGATTTAGGCCCTGGCCAGTTTTGCTCAGTGGTTAGAGCGTTGGCCTGAGGTCTAGAGACATCTGGGTTTGGTCCCTGCTAAGGGCATGTACCTCGGTTGCAGTGTGTCCCCAGCCTTGGTTGGGTCGTGCGAGTGGCAGCCACTCGATGTGTCTCTTTCATGTCGATGTTTCTCTCTCTCTCCCCTAACTCTATCTGAACAAGAAATGGAAAAATGTCCTCAGATGAGGATAAAAAAAAAAAAAATTACTAATTTAGATTTACCTGTTCCATTTCATATTGACATTATTTATGGATAAGCAAGAGTGGCTCTAGTGCTGCAGAACCTGTTGCCTTTTTCATAACACACCTTTTGTTACCCCTCATTGAATTCCAGGGGGCTGCCAGCAGAGACGGTACCTATGCCTTCATATGGTCGTAGGGATCCAGAGTCCAGTGAGTTGGCTTTGTGTATTTTTGTTAAGTCATTCAGAGGTGATCAGATTCAAGGACTGATTCATAATTATGAAAATCTTAAGACTCTGATAAAGAAGTTCATTCTTGTACCTAGAGAAATGTTATAGCCAAGTAGGCTAGAATCCTGTATTGGCTTGATCAACAATTCTCTGCTATATAGGAAAGTGTACATGGGAGTCACATGACTCCAAAAGAGTTGTTTGGTGATTACTAGACTGTGATTACTTGATGTTACGCATGTGTCCATCCATCCATCTATCCATGCATGCATGTCAAATAGACCAACATAATATTGACTAACATTTATTGTGCATTCATTATGTACTAGGCGCTAATCATTTTACAATTTTCTACTCAAGATTTATTCAGATCCTATGAGGTAAGTCCTATTATTCATTCTTTCAGATGAGAAAACTGGGCCCAGAAATAGTAAACAACTTTCACTTGATCACAACTATGAAGTGGCAGAGGCAAGTCAGCATAGACCCCGGACCCACACTCTTTTTAATCTTTACCTTTTAGAGTTATGAGAAAGTTATAAGAGTATTACAAGAAATTCCTGGAAACTCTTCACCCGGATTCCTCAAATATTAACACTTTACTACATTTGCTTTATTATTCTCTATCTATTGCTATATAATATTTTTTATGAATTGATTTAGAGTATGCTTTACCAGTAAACACTTCAAAATGTTTGTATCTTAAGAGCAAGGACATATCAAGATCAGGAAATTAATATCGGTAGAATATTACTATCTAATAAACAATCTCATTCAATGTCACTAATTGTCTCACGATGTTCTTTATAGCAAAGAAAATTCGGGTCATGTTGCATTTGGTTGTCATGTCTCTTTTTTCTTCTTCTTCTTTTTTTTTTTTTTATCCTCACCCAAGGATTTTTTTTCATTTTTTGTTTAGAGTGGGAGGGAGAGAGAGGAAGAGAGAGAAAGAGAGAGAGATTGACATGAAAGGGACGTATCAAGTGGCTGCCTCCCACAAGACCCCAACCAAGGCCAGAGACAAACTGCAACTAAGGTACATGCGCTTAGTGGGAACCGAACCCAGGTCTCTCTGGACTGTAGGCCGACGCGCTAACCGCTGAACCAAACTGGCCAGGGTAGTTGTCATGTCTCTTTAATTTCTTTTAAAAAAATTATTGTTTTTTAAAATCCTCACCCAATAATTTGTTTTACTGATTTTAGAGAGAGGGAAAGAGAGAGAGAGAGAGAGAGAAACATCGATTGGCTGCCTCCTGCATGAGCCCCGACAGGAGATTAAACCTGCAGCCTAGGCATGTACCCCAACTGGGAATCAAATAGGAAACCTTTTGGAGCACAGGATGATGCTCCAACCAACTGGGCCACACCAGTCAGGACTCTTTA
This sequence comes from Molossus molossus, assembly GCF_014108415.1. Classification (NCBI taxonomy): domain Eukaryota; kingdom Metazoa; phylum Chordata; class Mammalia; order Chiroptera; family Molossidae; genus Molossus; species Molossus molossus. The sequence continues at coordinate 110,955,061 of NW_023425366.1, read as the reverse complement.
AATTTTGTTCTTTATTGAGTTTTAGAGAGAGAGGAAGGGAGAAGAAGAGAGAGATAGAAACATCAATGAGAGAGAACATCGATTGGCCGCCTCCTGCATGCTCCCCACTGGGGATCGGACCCACAACTGAGCATGTGTCCTGACCAGGAATAGAACTGCCAACCTCTTGGCACATGGGTCGATGCTCAACCACTGAACCACACTGACCAGGCCAGTCAGGACTCTTTAATCTCTTTTAATGTGGAGCAGCAGTTCTATAGTCTCTCTGAGTTTAATGTCGTTGACATTTTTTAAAGAATACAGGCAAAACTATCATGCAATTTCACAAAAAGGATATACTGACATTATACAGGTAACATAGTTCCATCATCACAAGAATATCTCATGTCAGCTTTTAGGTTTAAGTTCTTTTGTTGTTTTCTTTGTACATCCAAAGCTTCCTCCATTGAATTGCTTTTACAGCTTCAAAAATCAGTTGAGCATATTTGTGTGGGTCTATTTTGGGGTCCTCTATTCTGTTCCATCAATCTATGTTTATATCCCTTCACCAATATTACACAGTCTTGATTACTGTAGCTATATTATAAGTCTTGATATTGGGCATGTGCCCTGACCGGGAATTGAACCAAGGGCCTCTTGGTGCATGGATTGATCTTACTTGGATTTTGATAGGAATTGCATTTTTATCAGTTTAGGAGAATTGGTAGATATTATGTTGAGCCTTTCAGTCCATGAACATGGTATGTCTCACCATGTATTTAGATTTTGTTTGGTTTCTCTTATTGTTTTTGTTTACATTATATAAATCCTGTACGTGTTTTGCTAGATTTGCACATAAGTATTTTAATTTTTTAGCTATTGTAAATGGTATTGTATGTTTTTTCAAATACAAACGAAAGTTTATTTGGAATGTCACAAAGGTAGAAAAAGTGAACCAGCTGGGCTGTGTGGGCTCAGTACACAAGTTACAGAGCAAAAGAAAGGCCCTTGGAGCTCAAGAGTGAAAGAGCAAAGATATATGCCTTGAGGGAAGAAGAGGGAGAAATGCGTGGGCCAGAGAGAGAGAGAGAGAGAGAGAGAGAGAGAGAGCGCGCCCTGGTATTGCATTTTTAATTTTAGTGTCTACAGGTTTATTGCTAGTATATTAGAAAAGGCTTCTGAAAAAAATACAAATGTCTTAATGTCCAGGTCCACCCCCTCCACAGATCCTGATTATTTTTTCTAGGTGGGACCCGGCATTGATATGATTTTAAAGCAGGTAGTTCTAAAGTGGAGCCAGGGTTGAAAACCACTCTTTGAATGAGCCTGGTTTCACACTTGCTCTTCTCAATGCTCAGCTTCCTCTTGCCTTGGCTGCATCTTATCATTTGAGCCTAGGCTCCAATATCACTCCTCAGAGGCCTTCCCTGAACACACCTCCCTGAACACAAAAAGGCCTTATCTCTCTCCTAAGATACTCTCTATCTAATTACTCTCTTTTATTTTTCATAGCACTTTCTTATCTGAAATGATCACCACTTTATTTCCTGGGCTAGCTCTCTCCACTAATCCCTAAGAGCAGGCACTGTTTGTCATTTTCCTGCTATATCCTCAGGGCTTGAATTGTGCCTGGCATACAGTGGATGAATAATTAATTAGGTGTTTTTATTCTCAGGTGGATGATGTTTCCAATTCACTGTATTGAAATTGGTATTCCTCAAGTCTGTATTAGTAGCACATTTACAAACTATGTTTTGAGATTTTTTTTTTTTAATCTGGATAATTTGATATGCTTTGTCTATATTATTTTAAATGTTAAAAATTGTACAAATATGTGTTCATTATAGAAAAACTAGAAAACAAAAGTCTTACAATGAAAAAAAATTATAGTGCAATAAACATAACATAAAATTTACTATAGTAACCATTTATAAGTGCACAGTTATGTTAAGTACATTCATGCTGTTGTGCAACCAGTCTCTAGAATTCTTTTTCATCTTGTACCTATTAAACAAAAATTCCCTATCTTTCCTGGCCTATGTGGCTCAGTGGATTGAGCATCATCCCATGCAACAAGGGGTCACAGGTTCAATTCCCTGTCAGGGCACATGCCTGGGTTGTGGGCTTGATTCCCAATAGGGGACATGCAGGAGGCAGCTGACAGATGTTTCTCTCTCAAAAATAAATAAAAACATATTTTAAAAAAAACAACAAAGTAAAAAAAAAAACTCCCTGTCTCTGGCAATCACCATTCTATTTTCTCTCTATAAATTAAACTAGTCTAGGTATCTTATATAAGCGGAATATAGCATTTGCCTTTTTTTTGGTCTGGCTTATTTCATTAAGCATAATGTTCTCAAGTTTCATCCATGTTGCAGTATGTGTCAGAATGTCCTTTCTTTTTTAGATGTAATAATATTCCATTGTATTTGGTTATCTATTTATCCATCAATGGACGTTTGGGTTGTTTTAACTTGTGGCTATTGTGAATGAACATTTGTGGCTATTCCTGTGAACATGGTTATGCAAATATCTGTTAGAGGCTCTGCTTTCAATTCTTTTGTGTATATACCCAGAAGTAGAATTGCTGAATCATATAGTTCAATTTTTTGAGGAGTTGCCATACTGTTTCATAGTGGCTGAACCACTTTGCATTCCCAGCAAGGGTTCCAATTTCAAATCCTCATCAACACTTGTTTTCTGTTTTTCCCCCCACTTTTAAATAATAGCCACCTTAATGGATATGAAGTGGTACTTCTCTGCAGTTTTGATGTGCTTTTTTTTCCCTCACCCGAAGACATTTTTGCATTTATCTTCAGATAGAGCGGGAGGAAGAGAGAGAGAGAGAGAAACATCAGTGTGAGAGAGACACATCGAGTGGTTGCCACTTACACGACCCCAACTGGGGCCGGGGACAAACTGCAACCGAGATACGTGCTCTTAGCAGGAACCGAACCTGGGCCTCTCTGGTCCGCGGGTCGACGCTCTAACCACTGAGTCAAACCAGCCAGGGCTTGATGTATATTTTTAATGATTAGTAATGTTAAGCATTTTTTCAAGTGCTTGTTGGCCATTTGTATATCTTCTTTGGAAAAATTATTCTTCAACTCACGTCACTTCTTTATGTGTCAGGGTATCTAGTTCTGTAGCATTTTTTTCATAGTTATGTAGTACTCCATTGTATAGATGTTTTACGTTAGACGAAACCAATTTCTCATGGTAGGAAGTTTTTTACTACTTTAAACAACATGATGATGAACATTCATGTAACCAACTCTTCAAAGGCTTCCTTAATTCTGTAAAATAATTTCCTGGATGTGAACTTTTGGATCAAAGAATATGCATTTTTCAGAGCCTTTCAATTTACAGTGCCAAAGGGCAGGAGTACTGCCTAGACTACTGTCCACATTGTAAAAGAGAGCTATATTGCATTGGTTTAGTTCAGCATCACATTTTAAGCCTTTATCCCTTATAAATTATAATTATGTCCTGTTTCTTTGGGATTTAAATTGCCTTTGCCAGATTAGCTGTGCTGGTGGGTGCTAATCCTTTGCTCCTATTACTGAAAGCTACTAATGTTACTAAACTAATATCAGCAACAGCATTAGACTCAGAGCAGGTTTGCCTTTCATTTCCAGCCAGGTGATTAGAGGCTGTTTATAATTGCTTGGTGCAGAGACTGGCTGATTTCCAATGAGCAAACCAGACAAATAGCATTTGTTTGGATTTTCTGTTTGTGTACAATAAACTTAGTGTTTCCATAATTCAGTTCTTTTTTAAAAATATGTTTTTATTGATTTCAGAGAGAGGAAGGGAGAGGGAGAGAAAAACAGAAATATCGATGATGCGGGAAACATTGATTAGCTGCCTCCTGCACGCCCCCTACTGGGGATTGAGCTGGAAACCGCAGCATGTGCCCTGACCAGGAATTGATCCTGGGACCTCCTGGTGCATAGGTAGATGCTCCACCCCTGAGCCACACTGGCCAGGCTCCGTAATTCAATTTCTAATTAAACATAAAATCAGAGAATGATCATTTGCCTGATAGTTCCTGGATAAATACTTGCACTCTTGTTACTTAATGATTGTTTCTGAAGATGCATTTGATTTTTGTCTCCACTTTGCCATAGCCTTTCAGCCTTGAAGTGTTAAATAGAGCAGTAACACAAAAGGCTTCGATAGATCTGGGCAAGGATATTCAAATGACAATGGCTTTGTCACAGTGCATCAGCTCTCACTTTTCTTATGTCTACATATTTCTGTTATTCTATTGCGTTACCTGTCATGAATTGATGGTCCAGTTCCTGTGACTTGGACAAGTAATTGAATCTCTCTGTGCATCAGGCTCATATGTAAAGAGGCATAATAATAATGATGATGATAATATCAATAATATAATAATAGCTTCCCTTTAAATGAGAAAACGGATGTAAAAATGCTTAACATGTGCCAGGAATATGACTAGTCTCTCAGTAAATATTAGCAATTATTATTGTTGCCATTATTACATCATTGTTGCAATTGCCTTTAGGAATCTTCCTGTGGAAATTTGCAGTAGAACATTTGAGAACAAAGCTAAATACAAAGAATTATATCTGTGGTGATAAAATTTGTTTCAGGTCTGTTAATGCTTATTTGGGGTTCTAGCCTCCCTAGGGCAGGGACAATTGAATTTGTTTTGAACCTAATCAGGACTCTCAATTCCTGTAAGAAATGTACCTCATCAACTCATAATTTAAAAAACAATTTTTTTATATTGATATTAGAGAGAGAGAGAAAGGGAGAGGGAGAGAGGCATAGAAACATTAATGAGAGAGAACATTGGTTGGCTGCCTCCTCCATGCCCCACACTGGGGAGTGGGTCCCCAACTTGGGTATGTGCCCTGACCGGGAATCGAACCAGTGACCTCTTAGTGCATGGGTCAACACTCAACCACTGAGCCACACTGGCCGGGCTCAACTCATAATTTTCATGTGGGTTAAATAGAATAGCTGAACAGTTGGCACTGAGTCTACATGCTGGTGCATTCGTAGAGTAGATGCTCAATAAATACCTGTTGCAGATTGCCCAGGGATTTAGCCATTGGTGGTTTGGGGCACACCATCACCATTGCATGGATTCCTTTCACTTTGTCTCTGTCTTTTGGAAGCACCCCCCACTATGCTTTCTGGAGGGGTGACCCTAGGTGGTCATTTTTAAAAATATATGTTTTTATTGATTTTTTTAGAGAGAAGGAAAGGGAGTTGGAGAGAGAGAGCAATATGGCTGAGAGAAAGAAACATCCATTGGCTGCCTCCTGCACGCCCCTTATTGGGGATTGAGCCCGAAGCCTGGGCATGTGCCTGATCGGGAACCGAACCTGTGACGGGAAGCTGGGCCAAGTGGTTCTCAGTCATCAGGCACCCTTGGCTCTGAGGCCTTTGAAAGCTTTATTACTTTTTTTGTGTCAAACCGAGGACTGGATATTTGGTTAAACCTTATTCTGAGTGTCTGTGAGAGTGTTTCTAGGTGAAAATAACATTTGCATGAGTGGATTAAGTAAATAGGGTTGCTCTCCCCAATGTGTAGGCCTCACCCAATCCATTCTAGAAATGAGTAGAACAAAAAGGAGAAGTCGACCTGGTCAATTTGGCTCAGCTGTTGGAGTGTCCGCCTACAGACCAAAGAATCACCAGTTTGATCCCTGGTCAAGGGAACGTACCTTGGTTGCAGGTTTGATCCCAGGCCCTGGTCAGGGTTGTGTGGGAGGCAACCAATCCATGTATCTCTCTCACATCGACGTTTCTCTCTCTCTCCCTCTCCCTCCCTCCCACTCTATCTAAAATAATCAATGGAAAAATATCTTTGGGTGAGGATTAAAGGAAAAAAAAAAAAAAGGGAGCTGAAGCTGTTAATACCCCAAGCTCTTTCCTCCTGTGCTACTCTCCTGCCGGTGTCTCTCACTGGCTGAACCCAAGTATAAGAAAGAGGGCAAGGATCAACTACTTTTGGTGTAGCCCCCCCACATTGGCCTCCTGGGGCAGAAGTCAGGGTGGAGAAGGTAGAAGGTAGGAATGGATGGGTAAATGGAAAACATTCAGCACAGAAAGCAACTCTAAATGTCCTCTGCAACAACAGGTAGAACTTTGCAACAGTCCAAAAGATCCCACCTGATGGAAGAGAATGGTGTTTCTGGATAACCTGGTGGGATCAGACATCAGCTGGGAGATTGGACTACATGACCATTAAAGGACTTTAAGACATTAAGGGATTCTGTGATAGTCACTGCTAACAGGTGCCATTCCTCTTTATTTTTAGATAGGACCACACTAATAGTAATAATAATAATAACCATAACTATTAATGTGTTATTAATGTGGTACACGTGGCACTGTGCTAAGCCATTTGCATGTATCATCGTATTTATTCCTCATGACAACCCTATAAGATAGCTACTTTTACTGATTGTATTTTTAAACAATTTTTATTTTTCAATTGCAGTTGACATACAATATTACATTAGTTTCAGGTGTACAACATAGTGATTAGACATTTATGTAACTTATGAACTGATCACCCTGATAAATCTAGTACCCATCTGATACCATACATAGTTATTACAACACTATTGACTAGATTCCCAAAGCTGTACTTTATATCCCCATGACTATTCTGTAATGGCCAATTTATACTTCTTAATCCATTAACCTTTTTCACCTATCCCCCAGACCAAAGACCAAAATGTTCTTTGTATCTACGAGTGTGTTTCTGGTCTGCTTGTTCTTATTATTTTTATTTTTTTAGATTCTACATATAAGTGAAATCATATGGCATTTGTCTTTCTCTGTCAGACTTATTCCACTCACCACAGTATACTCTATGTCCATCCATGTTGTTGCAGATGGCAAGATTTCATTCTTTTTTATGGCTGAGTCATATTTCACTGTATCACATGCACAACATTTTCTTTATTCATTCATGTATTGATGGACTCTTAGATTGCTTCCATATCTTGGCTATTATAAATAGTGGTGCAATGTACATACAGATGCATCTGTCTTTTCAATTTTGGGTTTTTGTGGGTTTTTTTTGGATAATACTCAGAAGTGGAATTGCTGGGTCCTTATCTGTCTCTTTGTTTTAAAGTCTATCTTGTCTGGTATAAGTATTGCTACCCCATCTTTTTTTTTCATTTTCATGAAATATCTTTTCCATCCCTTTATTTTTAGTATGTTTGTGTCTTTCAATCTGAAGTGAGACTATTATAGACAGCATATGTAAGGGTCTTGTTTTCTTATCTGTTCAGCCATTCAGCCACCCTGTGTCTTTTTTTTTTTTTAACCCTCACCTTAGGATGTTTTTCTGTTTAACTTCAGATAGAGTAGGAGGGAGAGAGAGGGAGAGAGAGGGAGAGAAAGGGAGAGAGAGAAACATTGTCGTGAGAGGGACACATCGACTGGCTGCCTCCCTCACGACCCTGACCAGGGCTGGGACCAACCGCAACCGAGGCACGTGCCCTTGATTGGTATTGAACCTGCGACTCTTTGGTCCACAGGCCAATGCTCTACTGCTGAGCCAAACCGGCCAGGGCGCACCCTATGTCGTTTTATTTTTTTTTTATTTTTATTTTTTTTATCCTCACCCGAGGACATTTTTCCATTTTTTGCTCAGGTAGAGTGGGAGGGAGAGAGAGGAACAGAGAGAGAGAGAGAAACATCGACGTGAAGGAACACATCGAGTGGCTGCCACCCGCACAACCGACCAGGGCCGGGGACAAACTGCAACCAAGTTATGCGCCCTTAGCGGGAACCGAACCCGGGCCTCTCAGGACCGCAGGCCGACGCTCTAACCGCTGAGCCAAACCAGCCAGGGCACCCTATGTCTTTTGAGTGGAACATTTAATCTATTTGCATGGAAAGTAATTGTTGATCGATAAGTATTTATTGCCATTTTCTCATTCATATTTATAATCTTTTTCTTCTTCTTCATAAAGAAGATCCTTTAACATTTCTTGTAATATTGGTTTGGTGGTGATGAACTCCTTTAGCTTTTTCTTATCTGGGAAACTCTTTATCTGTCCTTCAATTCTAAATGATAGCTTTGCAGGATAGAGTAATCTTGGTTGTAGGTCCTTGCCTTTCGTCACTTTAAATATTTCATGCCAATCCCTTCTGGCCTGCCAAGTTTCTGTTGAGAAATCAGCTGGTAGTCTTATAGCAGTAACTAACCACTTTTTTCTTGCTGTTTTAAGATTCTTTGTCTTTAATCTTTGGCATTTTAACTATGCGTCTTGGTGTGGATCTCTTTGGGTTCATCATGTTTGGGTTCATTCTGTGCTTCCTGGACTTGTATGTCTATTTCCTTCACCAGGTTAGGGAGGTTTTCTGTCATTATTTTTAAAATAGGTTTTGAATTCTTTACTCTTTCTCTTTTCCTTCCAGCACCTCCATGATGTCAATGCTGGTACACTTGAAGTTGACCCAGAAGCTCTTTACACTGTCCTCATTTTCGGGGGATTCTTTTTTCTTTTTGCTGTTCTTTTTTTCCTCACCCGAGGACATTTTTCATTTTTGTTCAGATAGAGTGGGAGGGAGAGGGAAAGAGAGGAAGTGAGAGAGAGAGAAACATCGATGTGAGAGAGACACATCAAGTGGTTACCACCCACACGTCCCCAACCAGTGCCGGGGACAAACTGCAACCGAGGTACGTGCCCTTTGAGAGAACCAAACCCGGTCTCTCTGGACAACAGGCCGACACTCTAATCGCTGAGCTATACTGTCCAGGCCTCTTTTTTGCTGTTCTGATTGGGTGTTTTCTGCTTCCTTAACATCCAAATCTCTGATTTGATCCTCTGCTTTTATTTAGTCTATGTTGATTCCCTGTAATGTAGTCTTCATTTCTGACTGTTTTTTCTTATTTTTTTAATGCCCATTTTCATGTTTCCTACCTCTTTGTTGAAGTTCTCACTAAGTTCATCCACTCATCTGCTAAGTTCATTAAGCATCCTTATAACCAGTGATTTGAACTCTGCATCTGGTAGATTGCTTGGTCCATTTTACTTTTTTTTTCCCCCTGGAGTTTGTTTTTTTCTTTTATTTGGGCGCTGTTTCTTTGTCTTTTCAATTTGGCACCCTCCCTGTGACTTTCCATGTATTAAGTGGAGCTGCTACATCTCCCAGTCTTGGTAGAGTGACCTTATGTAGTAGGTGTCCTACAGGACCCAGTGGCACAGCCTCTCCAGTCACCTGAGCTGGGTGCTCCAAGTGTGCCCCCCCCACCATGTAGATTGTGTTCACCCTCCTGTTGTACTTGAGCCTTGACTGCTGTTGGCATGTCAATGGGAAGGATTTACACCCAAGCCAATGGGATATGAGGACTGGCTGAGACTACAGCAACTACAGTGGAGCTGCTGTGGAGGGGCAGACCACACAGAGCAGGACTCTCTTTAGTGGGGCTTTGGTGTCTGCTGAGTCCACCCTTGGAGTGTGCCGCTCATGAAGGTGGTTGATCAGTGCTTCAGCATAGTTGAAGCTGTCCACCAGGTGTGCTGGCTCTGGGACCTCCTGGAAGGTTCAGGGCAAGATTGGCTGTCACCTGTGTTCTGCCTGGGGTCACCTAGCATGAGTTATAGAACAATCTGCAGATGGATGCTACTTGTACTGGGCTTGTGGGTACCCAGGAGAGGTCAGGCTGCAAACCAAGGCCAGCTGCAGCTAGTGCTGGGCCTGGGGCCACTTAGCAAGAGGTATGGGGCATGCTGAGGCCAGATGCTGCTTGTTTGGGGTTTGTGAACCTTTGAGAGATTTTAGGAAAGTTTGCAGCCTGAGCCAAAATAGGTCATTTGTATGGGAACACCACTGGAAGCAGCTTGGGTAGACCCCCAACTTGGATAGGGTAGCATTACAGAGAATCACCAGGGCAGGGCAAACTGTTTTGTTGGAGACTCAGATATGGTGCCCACCTGCTGACTCTGAGGGAGGAGGGCTCAGCGCAGGAAACTCAGCCAGCACTTCTATCTGGGAGAAAGCTGCCCCTCCAACTCTGGCCCCAAAGTAAGACAATTCAGTTCCTCCCTGTATGTCCCCAGTGCCTTTCGAGCTTCTGCCCTAGCACTGGAGCTCAGAATGAGTGAATCCAAATAAGTCCATGCATGAGCTCTTTAAGAGGAATGCCTGGGACTCTAGGAGCCCTCTGTCTCGCTCAGCCACAATCCCTCTGGTCTTCACAGCCAGAAGTTATGGGGACTTCTCTTCCTGGCACTGGAACCCTGGGCTGGGGGCCCCACTCCTCAGAGGAAATCTTAGCAGCCGAGATAGCCTTTCTAATTTTTTTTTTTTAGAGTAAACTTTATTAAAGTTACTTTTTCAGAAAATATATTCAGTAAATATGGTTATGTAGCAACAAAACTTGGGCTCATATGCCTTTGAAATTTTAATCTTCAATGATGTTGATCAGGAAATTCTTTCATTGCAGGAATTACTTCTCCAGTCTCAGAATTGTATTACCTGGGAATATTCTGGGCTCCTTTTCAACAATGGCATATGGTTTTGTATTCACATGATATTTGAAATAATAATGAACAATCCAGGCAGGTATAATAAGTTGATGAGTAAAAACAAGAATACTGTGATGGTATGTCTTATAGATCAGATTCTTCCAGTGGGCCTGGTCCTACAGAAACTTATTCCAGAATCTCTCTATAGGCCATATCCTCTGAGGGGACAGCACTGGCCCCCGGGGCTCAGCTCCTGGTCCTTCAGCCATCACAGTTCTCACAGTTGCTGAAGCCGCAGTTTCTTGTCTGGCATGTAACCTGTCATGTCACCGCTCTCCTTCCCAATTTTTCTTTTTTTAATCTTTATTGTTGAATGTATTACAGATGTTCCACATTTTCCCCCCATTGACCCCCTCCTCCCCATTCCCGCCCCCCTCCTGCCTTTTCCCACACTGTTGTCTGTGTCCATTGGTTATGCATATAAGTTCTTCGGTTTATTTCTTCCCATCCCCCAACCCCCTTCCCTTTGAGGTTTGTCAGTCTAGCAACCCATTTGTACTTCTTAATCCCTTCACCTTTTTCACCCATTCCCCCAACCCCCCTCCCATCTGGCAACCAACAAAATGTTTTCTGTATCTATGAGAATGTTTCTGTTCTGCCTGTTCATTTTGTTTGTAGATTCCATTGTCGATAAATATGTATTCATTGCCATTTTGTTTGTTCATATATTTTATCTTTTTCTTCAAAAAGACCCTTCAACATTTCATATAATAATGGTTTTGTGGTGATGAACTCCTTTAACTTTATCTTGTCTGGGAAACTCTTTATAAGGCTATCGATTCTAAACGACAGTTTTGCAGGATAGAGTAATCTTGGTTGTAGGTTCTTGCTTTTCATCACTCTGAATATTTCTTGCCACTCCTTTCTGGCCTGCAAAGTTTCTTTTGAAAAATCATCTGACAGTCTTATGGGAACTCCCTTGCAGGTAACTAACTGCTTTTCTCTTGCTGCTTTTAAGATTCTCTCTTTGTCTTGAACCTTTTGCATTTTGATGATGATGTGTCCCGGTGTGGGCCTCTTGGGGTTCATCTTGTTTGGGACTCTCTGTGCTTCCTGGACTTGTATGTCTGTTTCCTTCACCAAGTTAGAGAAGTTTTCTGCCATTATTGTTCCAAATAGGTTTTCGATTTCTTGTTCTCTCTCTTCTCCTTCTGGCACCCCCAAGATGTGAATGTTGGCACGCTTGAAGTTGTCCCAGAGGCTCCTTACACAATCCTCATTTTTTTTGTATTTTTTTTTCTTTTGGCTGTTCTGATTGGGTGTTTTTTGCTTCCTTATATTCCAATCGATGGTTTGCTTCTTGGTTTTACCTACTCTACTATTGAATCTGTGTAAATTATTCTTTATTTCAGTTAATGCCTCCTTCATTTCTCACTGTGCATCCTTTATTTCTAACTGGTCCTTTTTTATGCTCTTGAGGCCCTCACTAAGTTCACTGAGGTTCTCACTAAGTTCATTGAGCATCCTTATAAGCAGTATTTTGAACTCAGCATCTGTTAGGTTGCTTATCTCCATTTTGCTTAGTTCTCCTCCTGGGGTTTTGTTCTGTTCTTTCATTTGGGACCTGTTTCTTTGTCTCCTCATTTTGGCTGCCTCGCTGTGTTTGTTTCTATGTATTACTTAACGAGAGGTATGTGGCTAGCTGAGAACAGATGCTGCTTGTTTGAAAGAATTTAGGAAAACCTGAAGCAGGATCAAAGACAGGCCAATCCTATGGTTAAGCAAGTGGCAACAGCTTGGGTGGGCCTGAAAGTTGGTGGTGGTGGGGGGGGGGGCCTCAGGGAGTCAGCAGGGCGGGGCTACCAGTGTGAGCCAGGCTGCTGGAGTCCCAGATATGGCAACTGTCTGCCACCCCAGGGAAGGGCTCACCAAAGGAACAAAGGCCTCTTACAGCACCTTTGTCCCGGAGAAAACCCCCTCTCCAGCCCTCGCTCCAGTGCCAAACAGCTCAGTTCTTCCCTGTAGGTCTCTGGTGCCCCTCGAGCTGCCTCCCCTCCAAGCTTAGAGGGAGAGAGTCCGACAAGTCCGTGCGCCTTCCCAATTTTTAACCACCACATGTGGGTATGGGACCAGCCTCTCCTGAGTCTCAGCCCCTCCTACCAGTCTCAGTGTGGCTTCTTCTTCATATCCTAGTTATAGTATTTCTGTTCAGCTAGATTTCAGGTGGTTTTGAATGATGATTGTTCTGTACTTTATTTGTAATTTTGATGTGGTTGTGGTAAATGCAAGTTCCGCGTTTACCTATGCCACCATCTTTTTTAAAAATTTATTTTAAATCCTTACCTGAGGCCCTGGCTGGTTTGGCTCAACGGTTAGAGCGTTGGCCTGCGGTCCAGAGATACCTGAGTTCAGTTCCTGCTAAGAGCACGTACCTTGGTTGCAGTTTGTCTCTGGCCCTGGTTGGTCATGTGGGTAGCAGCCACTCGATGTGTCCCTTTCATGTCGATGTTTTTTTCTTTCTCTCTCTCTTTCCCTCCCACTCTATCTGAACAAAAAATGGAAAAATGTCCTCGGGTGAGGATAAAAAGAAAATCCTCACCCAAGGATATTTTTCCATTTATCTTCAGATAGAATGGGAAGGAGAGAGAGAGAGAGAAAAACATTGATGTGCGAGAGACACATCGATTGGTTGTTTCCCGCAGAATCCCGACCAGGGCCGGGGACCAAACTGAAACTGAGGTTTGTGCCCTTGACTGGAATCGAACCCACAACTCTTTGGTGCATGGGCTGACACTCTAACCACTGAGCAAACCGGCCAGGGCCCTATGCCACCATCTTGAGTGGAAGCATTCTGATTCTATTTTATAGATTAATAAACTGAAGCTTTGGCCCTGGCCGGTTTGGCTCAGCAGTTAGAGCGTCAGCCTGCAGTCCAAAGAGACCCGGGTTTGGTTCCCGCTAAGGGCATGTACCTCGGTTGCAGTTTGTCCTCGGCACTGGTTGGGTCGTGTGGGTGGCAACCACTTGATGTGTCCCTTTCATGTCGATGTTTCTCTCTCTCTCTCTCTCTCCCCCTCCCTCCCTCCCTCCCTCCCTCCCTCTCCTCCCTCCCTCCCTCCCTCTCCTCCCTCCCTCCCTCCCACTCTATCTGAACAAAATATGAAAAAATGTCCTGGGCGAGGATTTAAAAATAAATAAATAAATAAACTGAGAGTTTCAGTAACTCGCTGGAGGTCACACAATTAGTAACGATCAGAAGTGGAATTTGAACACAGGTCTCTGCAATGGATGGGTATAGCCTGAAAGCCAGGAAGCAGTAGTGGTTTTGCAGTTAGAGTGAGGAAGATATAAAACTTCCTCTGGAAAGAATAAGGAATAGGCAACTCCAAGAGCGGGGCCCCGTATTTACTGGCATCTCTCTCCAGTGTCTAGATGCTTGGGCTTCCCTGGCTTCTACAGCAGTTGAGGTCACCAGTTTCAGTTCTTCCCGCCCGTTCACGAGGGCTCAGTCTGGTTCTCAGTCTCTGGCTGAGTCATTGTCAGCTAAGTACACAGACAGAGCTTCCCCTCCAGCCGGGGAAAGGAGAGGTATAAATAATAAAGTCGGGATTCTGCCTGGAACCAGATTCTCATGTCACACTGGTAACAGCCAAGATCTGTCATTCTTCCTCTTTGCTGACTTCCGGGCCTGGTTTCTGCTGATCAATGTATCTCGCACACTGAATGTGCATGATGTCCACCAGGGGCCTCCAACATAGAGCAGCAAACTCATGCCTGTGGTCCATGGCAGAGTTGGGGTTCTTGTTTTTCAGAGAACTGGCTTCAGGGCCACATGTCTCATAGTGGGGAAGCATACTGAAAAGTGTGCATCTATAAAATGGGAACTGTAATAGAACCTACTACATAAGGCTGTAATGACAGCTAAAGAGCACCATGTAAGAAGTGCATGTAGTCCGGCTGGTGTGGCTCACTGCTTGAGCGTCGACCCATGCACCAAGAGGTCGCCAGTTCGATTCCTGGTCAGGAAACATGCCTAGATTGTGGGCCTAATCCCCAATAGGGGGCATGCAGGAGGTAGCCAATCAATGGTCTCTCTCATTGATGTTTCTCTCTCTCTCCCTCTCACTTCCTCTCTTTCTCTAAAATCAGTAAAAGAAAACAACAACAAAAGTGCATGTAGTTCCCTGGCCGGTTTGGCTCAGCGGTTGGAGCATCAGACTGTGGACTAGAGAGTCCCAGGTTCGGTTCCTGCTAGGGGCACGTACCAAAAAAAAGAAAAAAAGTGCATGTAGCACAGTGCTTGGTACATAGTAGTCACTCAGTAATTTTTTGTTGAATGAAAATGCCTCATGATATAATTCTAGAATGAGCACTACTTTGTTATGTTGCCCATTCTGTATAACATTCTTTTTTTTTTTTAATAGTTCTTATTTTATTTATTTATTTATTTTGATATGTGCCCCCAGCGGGAACTGAACCCATTTTTTAGCTCCATCTCTTCTCTGTACCACTTAGCTTCAAAATGATCAACTAAAGGCCAACCTTCGTTTATCTTTACCCCACCTTCTACCCCCTAGGATTATTTTCAAGCAAAACTTACACATCATATCATTTCAACTGTAAATATTTCAGTATGTATCTCTAAAAGGTAAGTACTCTTTGAGAAAACATAAACATGATATGATATTATACCAATAATTTCTCAATACCTAGTAACTCCTACTTAGCGCAGTTGCAATGTATCATCTTTCAGAGTGACGATCTGATTGTTATGCTTTCCACTTGACTGTAGCATCATGACATCATGTGAGCAGGAACTGTTGCTGGTTTTTGGTTCACCTGGATGGTATAGCCTACTACACACCTATATATGATACAGCCTATTTCTTCTAGGCTACAAACCTGTACAGCATGTTACTGTACTGAATACTGTAGCAATTGTAACACAATGGTAAGTATTTATGTATCTAAACATAAAAAGGTACAGTAAAAATATGGTATAAAAGATAAAAAATGGTACACCTGTACAGGGCACTTACCATGCATGGAGCTTGCAGGACTGGAAGTTGCTCAGTGAGTGGGTGACGAGTGGATGTGAAGGCCTGGGACATCACTGTACACTATTGTAACTTTCTAAACACTGTACACATAGGCTACCCTAAATTTATTAAAAAGTCCTTTTGTTTCTTCAATAATAATTAACCTTAGCTTACTGTAACCTTTTTACTTTATGAACTTAAATTTTTTTTTAAATCCTTAGACTCTTTTATAGTAATACTTAGCTTAAAACACAAACACGTTGTATAGTTGCACAAAAATATTTTCTTTCTTTATGGCTTTATCTATCAGCCTTTTTCTATTAATATATATATGTATATATATTTTTTTTACTTTTTGAAAATGTTTGTTAAAAACCAAGACGCAAACACACGTGTTAGCCGAGGCATACTCTGGGTCAGGATCATCAGTACCACCGGCTCTCCCCTCCACACCTCGTCCCACTGGCAGGTCTGCAGGGGCAGTGAAAACAGTGCCTTCTCCTGGAACACCGCCCGAAGGACCTGCCTGAGGCTCTTCTTGAGGAGGTGCCATTCTTTTCAGAAATGTGGCCATGGTGGTTTGCTCGGCTTGTTTCTTTTTTTTTCAAAAATATGTTTTATAGACTTTTTAGGGAGAGAGGAAGGGAGAGAGAGAGAGAGAAGCATCAATCGGCTGCCTCCTGCACGCCCCCCACTGGGGATCAAGCCCACAACCCAGGGGTGTGTCCTGACTGGGAATCGAACCGGGACCTCTCATTCCATGGGACAATGCTCAATCCACTGAGCCACACCGGCTGGGCTTTCTTTCTTTCTTTCTTTCTTTCTTTCTTTCTTTCTTTCTTTCTTTCTTTCTTTCTTCCTTCCTTCCTTCCTTCCTTCCTTCCTTCCTTCCTTCCTTCCTTCCTTCCTTCCCTCCCTCCCTCCCTCCCTCCCTCCCTTCCTCCCTCCCATTCCTCTCTGTTAATGAAAACCGTTCAGTGTTGGGGCTCATGTTTTCAAACATTTTAAGGAGCTCGTTGAGGTCTTTTTTTTATTTTTTCCTCCTGGAGTTTCCTTTTCTGTTTTTCAGCTGTGCCCTCCTGTTGCAGTTCCAGCAACAAAAACTCATTAGTCAATTCCTCAGGCACCACCTCTAGGAGCTCTTCAACATCATCCTCATCCACAGCCAGGTTCAGGTTGTTTGCCATCTCAACCACAACCTCATTGATTTTTGCAACCCTTGTGCTGCGACGTTAGGGTGACTACGATGTTACAATGGCTATGACGTCACTAGGCGATAGGCATTTTCAGCTTTATTATAACCTTACGGGACCTCTGTCACATGTGGTCTGAAATGTCGTTGTGGGGTGAATGACTGTATTGAGAAGACAGAGGTGAATGCGGGGATTCTCTTCTTTCCCCCAGGTACCTCCCCTTTACAGAGTTGCAGTTTGCAGCCTTGTAGGCTGTGCCTGCCCAAATCTCGGGCCCCTCCCAGGAACTGCAGTGTGAATGCTCTCCCTCGGAGGTGTATGACACAGCATTCTGACTTCTCATGGGGCCTGGGAGGCTTTGGGAAGGCAAGGCAGAGTCTTGTCAGTAGATCAGCAGAGGCTTTGCTGTCTACTTTTCTTTTTTCTATTTATTTATTTAGTTAATCCTCACTCAAGGACATTTTTCCATTTTTTGTTCAAAAAGAGTGGGAGGGAGAAAGAGAGAGAAACATCGACGTGAAAGGGACACATCGAGTGGCTGCCCCCCACAGGACCCCAACCAGGGCCGGGGACAAACTGCAACCGAGGTACATGCCCTTAGCAGGAACCGAACCCAGGTCTCTCGGGACCACAGGCCGATGCTCTAACCGCTGAGCCAAACCGGCCAGGGCTCTCTCTCTCTCTCTTTTTTTTATTAATTAATTTATTTTTGTTACAGATGTTTCTCCTTTTTAAGGTTTCTACTTTTATTGATTGTTATGATCAAATGTTTGTGTCCCTCGCCACCCCCAATTCACATGTTGAAATGCTAACCACCCAAGTGATGGTTTTTAGGAGATGGGCCGTTTGGGAGGACCTTAAGTCATGAGGTTGACACTTTCATGAATGGAATTAGTGCCTTATACAAGAGAGATTTCCTTCCACAGAGATCTCGCCTCCTTTCACCAGGTGAGGATATGAGAAATCTGTGACCCTGAAGAAGGTCCTCGCCTGTCCCTACTGCCACCCTAATCTCAGACGTCCAGCCTCCAGAACTGTGAGCAATACTTTTCTGTATTTTGTAAGCCACCCAGCCCGTAATGTTATGAGATAGCAGCTCACTGAGACGCTGATACTTTGGTAATTTTTATGTGGACTTTGGGGAGACGGTTCTTCGTGTTAAGCTTGGCATAGGGTCTGGCAGGTAAATTGGTGGTAAAGAGGGGTGAGGGGTGAGCGGGAGGCATGTCCTGCTCCTCCACCTTCCCAGAGCTCTGGAGAAACTGTCAGTTAGCAACAAGACAGGATGGTCCAAAGAACAAGAAATCAGCTACCACATCACACACTGACTTGTTCCATGAAAACATAAACCTTGCCGATGTCTCATCAAGATAGTGAAACGCCACTAGCCAGCGGCAATAAAGGCAGGCCGGGAGCACTTCCACTGGAGTATCTAAAAGGAAGACATAGCACTCTGTGTCCAAATGGGGTTTGCCCAGCCTCCCAGCCTTTCGGTAACTGACGTAGGCTGGCACGTGGCTGGAATGACAGCCTTTCAGCTGATAGCGGCCCTGGGATCTGGTCCCTGCAACTCTGCTTTCCCAGACTAAACACTGTAAGATGTGTGCCTGTCTTGTAAGTACTACTTGACGCGTGTAAGTTATGTGGCAAATACAGTGTTCTTGAAATTTACTTACACATTGAATCTTTTCTTTAAAAACAGCTTTATTGAGATATAATCCATGTATCATACAAGTCACCTATTTAAAGTGACCAATTCAATTTGTGTGTGTGTGTGTGTTTGTGTGTGTGTGTGTATATTCAGAGTTAGGCAACCATCACCACAATCAATTTTTTTCTTTTTTATCCTCACCCAAGGACATTTTTGCATTTATCTTCAGATAGAGCGGGAGGGAGAGAGGGAGGAAGAGAGAGAGAGAAACATTGATGTGAGAAAGACATATCGAGTGGTTGCCCCCCATACGACCCCAGTCGCGGCTGGGGACAAACTGCAACCGAGGCACGTACCCTTAGCAGGAACCGAACCCGGGTCTCTCTGGTCCACAGGCCGACACTCCAACCACTGAGCCAAACCGACCAGGGCACCACAATCAATTTTAGAACATTTTCTTCACCTCAAAAGGAAGCCTGTACTCATGAGCAGTCACTGCCCATTTCCTCCCAAAACCTGCTCCCCAGCCCTGGCAACCACTAATCTACTTCCTATGCTATGGATTCATTCGCCTGTTCTAAACATTTCTTATGAATGTAATCATAGCTTTGGCCAGTGCGGCTTGGTTGATTAGAGCATCACCTGTGCACTGAAAGGTTTTAGGTTTGATTCCCGGTCAGAGGACATACCTGTGTTGTGGGTTTGATCCCCAGTCGGGGTGCAAGAGGGGTGTGTGTTGTGGGGGGGCAACTGATCAATGTTTCTCTCTCACATTGATGTTTCTCTCTCTCCCTCTCCCTTCTTCTTTCTCCCTCTCCCTTCCTCTCTCTAGAACCAATGAAAAACATCCTTGGGTGAGGATTAAAAAAAAATAATAACCATAAAATCCTCTTGCACTGGCTTCTTTCCCTGAGCATAATGTTTCATGGCCCATCCATGTTGCGGTGTGCATCAGTACTTCATTCCTTTTTATGGCGGAATCACATTTCATTGTATGGATATGTCACATTTTATTTATTCATTCATCCATTGATGGATATTTGGATTATTTCCACTTTTTAGCTATGAACAGAGAGTAATGTGAGTACAGAGAGTAACACTACTATGAACATTCTGTACAAGTTTTTATGTGGACATATTTTCATTCTCTTGGGTACACACCTACGAGTGGAATTGCTGGGTCATATAGTAACTATGTTTAACCTTTTGAGGAACTGCCAGTCTGTCTTCCAAAGCAGCTGTACCATTGAACATTCCCACCAGCAGCAGGCTTCTGCTATTCCAACGCAACTGTAATTAGCAAAAGCGATCAGAAAGGAATCAGGGAAGAACCTGGTAATGAAATCAACAGCCTATTCAGGCAGAGGAAAGCTGGAGGATCCCCCAGAAGAATGCACTCATCTGGCTTTGGGCTGGCTTTTGAGGCACAGGATGTTTTCCCAAAGTCCTGCCCTGCCCTCCCTGTTGAGCACGGCCTCTCTGAGAACCTCGGGTTCCAACTGGAGAACAGGGAAAGGGCGAGGGTCTCACGTGGCTCCCTCTTCCTGAGCCACCGTGTAGGATTTCTGTGTAGTTCCCCATAGCGACATTGGGTGTCACCTTTGAGTTGTCTGAAGACAGCTTCCCCAGATACCGACTAAATATTTAGAGTTTCTGGCTCTCTAAGATCCAGTTTGGAGGTATTCATTACCAGCACTTCTGCTCCCAACCCAGCCTGGATAATCCGGTTCTCCTTTACAGGGCCAAGCATTGTCCTGAAAGAAGAGGGCTTTTTGCAGCCAGATAAACTCTGAGTTTGAAAATGGGCTCCGCCCTGGCTGGTTTTGCTCAGTGGTTAGAGCGTTGGCCTGCGGTCCAGAGAGACACGGGTTCGGTTCCTGCTAAGGGCACGTACCTTGGTTGCAGTTTGTCCCTGGCCCTGGTTGGGTCATGCGGGTGGCAACGGCAACCATTCGATGTGTCCCTTTCATGTGTGTCCCTTTCATGTTGATGTTTCTCTCTCTCTCTCTCCCTCCCACTCTATCTGAACAAAAAAATGGAAAAATGTTCTCGGGTAGGATAAAAAAAGAAAGAAAATGGGCTCCATGGCCTTGACTATGTAACCAACTTCTGTTGAAAGGGGGTGATGCCGTAGTATGAGAGACAGTTTATGCAACCCCTACCAACTAGGAGCCCTTTTCTCCGAGAGTTCTCTGCAGTGTCTCTTTTCAGGAAAGTCATCTGCTCACACATCTGTGTCCACACTAGGCTGTGGGCAGTTGTGAGCAACTTGGGAAAAGGGACTCTATCCCTCTTCCCTTCCTTTCTTCTGCCCTTCCTTCCTTCTTCTTCCTTCTCCCTCCTTTTCTTCCTTCTTTTCTTCTTCCTTCTTTCCTTCCTACATGTATATTTATTGAGTACATATTATGTGCCAGACACTGGGGCAATAACAGAAAACAAAATAGCAAAGTTCTCTTCCTTCATGGAACTGACATCCTAATTTCTTATTTATTTCTATGTTTTTAGCACCTAGCACATAGTAGGTATTTAATAACTGCTCTACTGGCTTGATCTATTCTCTTCTCTTCCAGTTTTTTTTAATGCATATATTAACATATGTATATGATATTTAAATTTTATATAAAAATAAAATCACCCCTTAATAGTATTCTGTGACATTTCCCCTACCCCCACTTAATAGTGTATTATGGCCATTTTCTAAGTTAGAACATAAAATTTGACTTGGGGATTCAGGGCAAGATGGCGGGAAGGTAAACATGGCCCTTGCCTCCTCCCATAACCATATCAAAATTACAACTAAACTACAGAACAACCATCAT
The DNA here is from genome assembly GCF_014108415.1 of Molossus molossus. NCBI lineage: Eukaryota > Metazoa > Chordata > Mammalia > Chiroptera > Molossidae > Molossus > Molossus molossus. Next base: position 110,933,905 of record NW_023425366.1, on the reverse strand, counting down.
TCAGAAACACCTGAAATTGAGCTGAATGAAAGTCCTACAACTATGAAATTAAAGAAGAAGCCACATCAAGATGGGTAGGAGGGGCAGAGGCACGGTTGGGCTGGTCCCACACCCACATATGATGGATAAAAATCAGGAGGGACACCTCAGCTGTGGAGGTCCTCCCTGAAGAGTGAGGGGTCCCCGTCCTACACCAGGTGCCCAGCTTAGGGTTCCAGTGCCAGGAAGAGAATCCCCATAACTTTTGGCTGCAAAAACCATTGGGGACTGAGGCTGAGGAAGGCTGAGGCAGCGGGAGTCCTAGGCAGTTCCTCGTAAAGGGCCGGAGCACGGACTTACTCAGTCTTGCTCCCTCCAGGATCTAGCATGGGGGAGGCAGCTTGAAAGGCACCAAAGACATATGGGGAAGAGCTGAGTTGTTTGGAATTGGGTGAGAGCTGTAGGGCAGCTTTCTTCCAGACAGACATGCTGGTGGAGGCCATTGTTCCTTTGGTGAGCCCTTCCCCCATGGGGCCTGCAGACCTGAGCCATATCTGGGACTCCAGCAACCTGGCTCATACTGGTTGCCCTGCCCTGGTGATTCCTTGAGACTCTGCCCCACCCAGCTTTCAGGCCCACCCAAGCTGTTTCCAATGGCTTTACCATAGGAATGGCCGGTCTTGGCTCCTATTTCAGATTTTCCTAACTTCTCTCAAAAAAGCAACATCTGGCCTCAGTGAGCCCCATACCTCTTATTATGTGGCCCCAGGCCTGGCACTTGAAGCAACCAGCCTTTGTTCACAACTTGGCTTTTCCTGGGCATCTCCAAGCCCAGCACAAGAAGGAGCCATTGCAGATCACTTTGTAGCTCATGCCTGGTGGCCCCGGGTAGAACACAAGCAGTGGCTGACCTTGCCTCAGAGCCTGTATACCCAGTGGACAGCTTCAGACCACATTGAAGTACCACCACCCAACCACCTCCACAAGCAACACACTCAAGGAGTGGATTCAGTGGGTACCAGAGCCTTGATGAAGTAAGTCTTGCTCTGTGTGTTGGGCCCCTGCACAGCTGATCCTGCAGGGTAGTCAGAGGTCAGTGGTCAGTGGGCACAGCCAGTCCTTGCAGCTGGTCAGCCTGAATAATCCCTCCCATTGATGTGCCAACAGCAACCAAAGACTCTTACAACATAAAGTTTTACAGCCAGCTGGGGTGTTCAGAAAGACTGTGCCACTATACCCTACAGGACACCTACTACAATAAACCACTCTAGGAAGCCTAGGAGACATAGTAGCTAATACATATAAACAAGCACAGGGAGGCAACCAAAATGAGGAGACAAAGAAACATTTCTCAAGTGAAAGAACAGAACAAAACTCCAGGAAAAGAACTAAACAAAATGGAGATAAGCAATCTAACAGCTGTGGAGTTCAAAACACTGGTCATAAGGATGCTCAGTGAACTTAGTGAGGGCCTCAAGAGCATAAAAAAGGACCAGTCAGAAATGAAGGATGCACAGTCAGAAATGAAAGAGGCACTAACTGAAATAAATAATAATTTACAGGGAATCAATAGTAGAGTGGGTAAAGCCAAGAAGCAAATCATCAATTTGGAATATAAAAAAGCAAAACACACTCAATCAGAACAACAAAAAGAAAAAAGACTTTTAAAAATGTGGATAATGTAAGGAGCCTCTGGGACAACTTCAAGTGTACCAACATTCACAACATGGAGTGCCAGAAGGAGAAAAAGAGAGCAAGAAATTGAAAAACTATTTGAAAAAATGATGACAGAAAAATGTTCCTAATTTTGTGAAAGAAACAGACATACAAGTCCAGGAAGCACAGAGAGTCCCAAACAAGATGAACCTCAAGAGGCCACACCAAACACATCATCATCAAAATGCAAAAGGTTGGCTGGTGTGACTCAGTGGTTAGAGCACTGGCCTGCAGACCAGAGAACTGTGGGTTTGATTTCAGTCAAGGACACATACTTTGGTTGTGATTGGGTCCCTGGCCCTGTCTGGGTCATGTGGGAGGCAACCAATCAATGTGCCTCTCTGACATCAATGTTTCTCTCTCTCCCTCCCTCCCTCCCTCCTGCTCTATCTGAAGATAAATAAAAAAATATCCTCCAGTGAGGATAAAAAAAATGCAAAAGATTAAAGACAAAGAGAGAATCTTAAAAGCAACAAGAGAAAAGCAGTTAGTTACCTACAAAGGAGCTCCCATAAGACTGTCAGATGATTTCTCAAAAGAAACTTTGCAGGCCAGAAAGGAGTGGCAAAGGATATTCAAAGTGATGAAAAGCAACGACCTACGACCAAGATGACTCTATCCTGCAAAGCTGTCATTTAGAATCGATAGCCTTTTAAAGAGTTTCCCAGACAAGAAAAAGTTAAAGGAGTTCATCACCACGAAACCATTATTATATGAAATGTTGAAGGGTCTTTTTGAAGAAAAAGATAAAATATATGAACAAACAAAATGGCAATGAATACATATCTATCGACAATTGAATCTACAAACAAAATGAACATGCAGAACAGAAACAGTCTCATAGATACAGAGAACATTTTGTTGGTTGCCAGATGGGAGGGGGATTGGGAGAATGGGTGAAAAAGGTGAAGGGATTAAGAGGTACAAATTGGTTGTTAGACTAACAAAACTCAAAGGGAAGGTTGGGGCAGGAAGAGATAAACCAAAGAACTTCTATGCATATATGTATAACCAATGGACACACACAATAGTGTGGGAAAAGCAGGAGGGGATCAGGAGCAGGGAGGAGGGGGTCAATAGGGGAAAAAGGAGGGACATCTGTAATACATTAAACAATAAAGATATGTTTAAAAATAATAAATACATAAAAACAAAAATAAAAAACCCCTTTTTATTATTTTAAAACAACAAACATTTGTTGGTTTTTAAAAAAAAAAAATTCTCGCCCTGGCCGGTTTGGCTCAGCGGTTAGAGCATCGGCCTGCGGTCCGGAGAGACCCAGGTTCGGTTCCCGCTTAGGGCATGTACCTCGGTTGCAGTTTGTCCCCGGCCCTGGTTGGTCGTGCGGGTGGCAGCCACTCGATGTGTCCCTTTCACGTCGATGTTTCTCTCTCTCTCTTCCTCTCTCTCCCTCCCACTCTATCTGTACAAAAAATGGAAAAATGTCCTCGGGTGAGGATAAAAAAAAAAAAAAAATTCTCCCACGAAGGAATTACACACCAGTCTACTCAGACAGGCTAATCTAATCCACTCACTTTCACCTCTTCCCTAATATTTTTTTATTGTTTATTTTTAATATGTTTTTATTAAAATATTAAAATAAATATTTAGAGAGCCAAGAAGGAAGAGAGAGATAGAAACATGATGTGAGAAACATTGATCAGCTGCCTCCTGCACGCCCCCTACTGGGAATTGAGCCTGCTACCTGGGTATGTGCCCCTACCAGGAATCAAACCAGGACCTCTCAGTCCATGGGACAACGCTCAGTCCACTGAGCCACACCAGCCGGGCTCTTCTCTAATATTTTGAAGCAAATCATGTCAGCTCTAAAGATTTAAGGGTTTAGAGAGATGCTGTTTTTCGATGAGAAATTCACCATCTCCCTTCCAGTTCTTCCAGATAGTGGTAATGGAAAGTTACCGAAGGAGCTGATGGGTGGGGGCAAACTTCTAGCACACTCCTTGTGTCCTTTCGTGGGAACCCTACTCTTATTTTGCAGACAGGAAACAACAGTCACCCACACGGATGACTCAGCCAGCCCCAGGCCTCTTTGGTCCACTGCAGAATCCCCACAGACATAAAAGCTTTGCTTTAACCATCAGTTTTCACTTATTTTTTATTCATTACAAAGCCTGGCAGGAAATTGCCATCAGTACACAAATCATGTAGGAATCTTTCCTTTGCCCTTTTCCGTTTGGATGTTGCGTTCTTGAACAATATCCATGTTGATGGACATATCTCCCTTTGCATCTTATTCTGATGGATACTGAGATCTGGCTGGTGGGGGGCTGTGTCTATTTCACTGCTGAGTACTGGGAACCCGGGTTGAGCCTGGCTTTGTGGGCTCTTTCCACTAATCCACACTACGTCTCAAAAATGGCTGCTTTATGGGGAACTGTCCTCCGTAGCCATCTGGATGGAAAATTACTGCAGCACAGTCCCCAGGAAGGTAATGGCTGAGGGTTAACAGCAGCTTATATTGGTGTTGCCAAGGGCCTGCTCAGGAACCTCCCAGGGTTCTTCAGGCCTTTTTTTTCTCTCTCTCTCTCTTTCTTTCTTTCTCTTTCCTTCTTTCCTCCCTCCCTTCCTTCTTCCTTCTCTCTCTCTCTCTTTCTTTTTGAGAGAGATTTTGTTGTTTGACTTATTTATGCATTCATTCACTGATTCTTGTACCCTGACCAGGGATAGAACCTGCAACCTTAGCATATGGGGATGACACTCTAACCAAATGAGCTACCGGTGAGGGCCAGGCCATTTTTTGAAAATTCCTCGTGCTCCTGACAGGCTCCATCCTTACTTTGCTTCACGCCAGGAATACCGGGCACTGAGGGGTTCGTTGGCCAGCTCTCCAGGACAGCTTCACAGGCAGCCCTGCCTTCTCATTTACAGAGATCAGTTATTGCCAAGATGGGTGCTAGTCCTCAGAATCTGGGAAGCAGGGAGCCCGCAGGAGTGCAGGGAGATCGGGGCCGCTGATCCTAGAGAGATGCTGTGGCTGTCTGCCTGGAAATGCGAGCCAGCAGCCTGACTCTGTGTGCGAATGACGTGAGCTGGAGCCCGCACGCTGACCTGTGCCAGCCACCAGGGTGCCTTCCCCGCGCCAGCTACAGATGGGCATCATTCTCACTTACCCAAGAACAATGGGAGGCTCTCAGAGAGATTAAGGAACTCACTGGAAGTTATATAAAAGTGAACTTTTGAATGCAGGTCTTCAAATTGGAATTTTGACCCCAAGGCTTCCATTTTGATGTTTGTTTGTGTTTAAGATCCAGTACATCAGAAAGAGGTCATAGCAGAGAGGCCGCCCAATAAAACCCACCTCTGAGGCACAACCTGGGGAATCGAAGACAAGTAAGATCAGGTAAGAGATGGCATGCATATTGGCCACTGACACTTTTACAGGTCTAGGTCTAGGTCTAGGTCTAGGTCTAGGTCTAGGTCTAGGTGATGGAGCCATTTAGTGCAAAGTTCTGCGAACAGCCATGAGGAAACTTTCTAGCTCAGTGGGGCCATTGGAATGTTCTCACATCATAGCCTGTGCATTCATGCAAAGTCAAGTACTGTGCCCAGGCAGGGGTGCTGGGGCTGGGCTCTGCTCTATCTCCCTCCTCAGGACTCGGCCACCAGGGAGCTACAGAATGCCAACGTGGTATAAAAGAATTTGCATTTCTAAGTGTTAAGTGTTTGGTAACAACCAGAGACAGGATTTAATTGTTTCCACTGTAGGAGTTCAGAATACGTCACCCCCACATATGCTACTTTGGCATATTATTTTGAATTAAAGGTGCTTGAGGAACAGCCAGTACAAGAAGGACACTCTGACCTTCCTTTGTCCCCCTGAAAGCAGGAGATAAATCTTCCAGGTGACAGGTGTCCTCCCTGTGCCAGGAGGGTAGAAGGCGTCCTCATCGCCAGAGACAGGGAGTTTAGGGCCCAGAAGGCTGGGTAAATAAACCGACATACATACATGCATAATTTTTTTCTTCTCCTGTTAATCTGTATTTTATTACAGGGGTATCTCAGCCAAGAACCTAGAAAAAATTTTTCCCCTCTCCTCTAACACTTAGCCCCATCAAATAAAGGTGCATGATGGGGAGCTTTCCAAATGCAAGCTGTGACATGTGTCAGTGCTCTGTCATCATTCTGCATGGAGACCCTCCTCCCCACCAACCCCAGTTCCTTCAGTGAGTTTGTGATCTCGCCCTTCGTCTGAGGCTCCTAAATAAAAGACTCAGCTCACCTTCCCTCTCCCGCACTCCCCATAGCAAGCACTCATCACCGACCTCTGTAATTTATTCTTTCTCCACATCATTTCAAACTTTCAGCAAATCTTTTAAACACATCTTACATCTGTTGATTCTTCTGCATGTCTATTTTATACCACTCTGGATTCTCTTACTCGGGGAGAGGGGGTCAGCAGTCCCCTCTTAATGGTCTGCAGCCTCCCCTTCTCCCCTCTGCATTCCATTCTCACAGCACAGGCAGAATGAGCTTTTACAGCCTCAAATCAGATCGTGTCACTATTCTGCTTAAAATCCTTCAGTGGCTGTCTTCCCACTGCACGTAGGGAAAATTCAAATTCCTTCTCTTGGCCTCCGAGACGCCTGTGAACTGTCCCCTGCCTGTCCACTCCTCTGGGCTGGCCTTTGTTGCAGACACACTAGCTTTCTTTTTTGCAGGTGGGTGGGGGGATTGATTTTATTTTATTTTATGTATTTTAAAACTTACCTTTATTGTTGAATGTAGTACAGATGTCCCCGTTTTTCCCCCATTGACTCCCTCTTCCCCGATCCTGCCCCCTCCTGCCTTCCCCATCCTATTGTTTGTGTCCACTGGTTATGCACATATGCATAGAACTTCTTTGATTTATCTCTTCCTGCCCGCCCTCCCCCCTTCCCTTTTATTCTTTTTAATCCTCACCTGACATTTTTGCATCTATCTTCAGATAGATAGGGAGGGAGAGAGAGAAGAAGAGAGAGAGAGAAACATCGATGTGAGAGAGAAACATCAAGTGGTTGCCACCTACATGACCCCAACCAGGACTGTGTACAAACTGCAACCGAGGTACGTGCCCTTATCGGGAACTGAACCCTAGACTCTCTAGTCTGTAGGTTGACACTTTAACTGCTGAGCCAAGACGGCCAGGGCCTCCCCCCTTCTCTTTGAGGTTCATCAGTCTAACAACCAATTTGTACTTCTTGATTCCTTCATCTTCTTCACCCATCCCCCCGGTCCCCTCCCATTTGGCAAGCAACAAAAAGTTCTCTGTATCTATGAGTCTGTTCTGCTTGCTCATTTTGTTTGTAGATTCAATTGTTGATAGATATGTATTAATTGCCATTTTATTGTTCATAGTTTTTGTTCTTCTCCTCCTTCAAGAAGACCCTTCAATATTTCATATAATACTGGTTTGGTGGTGATGAACTCCTTTAGCTTTTTCTTGTCTGGGAAACTCTTTATGTGTCCATCAATTCTAAATGACAGCTCTGCAGGATAGAGTCATCTTGGTCGTAGGTCGTTGCTTTTCATCACTCTGAATATTTCTTGCCACTCCTTTCTGGCCTGCAAAGTTTCTTTTGAGAAATCATCTGACAGTCTTATGGGAGCTCCCTTGTAGGTAACAAACTGCTTTTCTCTTGCTGCTTTTAAGGTTCTCTCTTTGTCTTTAACCTTTGGCATTTTGATGATGATGTGTCTCGGTGTGAACATTTACGAGTTCATCTTGTTTGGGACTCTGCGCTTCCTGGACTGTATGTCTGCTTTCTTCACCAAGTTAGGGAAGGTTTTTTTTTGCTCGTTTGTTTTTTTATCCTCACCTGAGGATACTTTTGCATTCATGTTCAGATAGAGCGAGAGGGAGAGAGAGAGAGAGAGAGAGAGAGAAAGAAACATGGATGTGAGAGAGACACATCGAGTGCCCACATGACCCCAACCGGGGCTGGGGACAAACTGTAACTGAGGTATGTACCCTTAGTGGGAACCAAACCCAGGTCTCTCTGGACCTTGGGCCGACACTCTAACTGCTGAGCCAAACTGGCCAGGGCTAGTTAGGGAAGTTTTCTGTCATTATTTTTTCAAATAGGTTTTCAATTCCTTGCTCTCTCTCTTTTCCTTCTGGCACTCACATGATGAGAATGTTGGTACACTTAAGTTGTCCCAGAGGCTCCTTACACTGTCCTCATTTATTTGGATTCTTTTTTTCTTTTGCTGTTCTGATTGAGTGTTTTTTGCTTCCTTATATTCCAAATTGATTATTTGCTTCTTGGCTTTACCTATTCTACTATTGATTCCTTGTAAATTATTCTTTATTTCAGTTAGTGCATCCTTCATTTCTGACTGCTCCTTTTTTATATTGTTGATAGTCTCACTAAGTTTCTTGCAAGTTCCTTGAAGGTCTTACTAAGTTCCTTGAGCATCTTTATAACCAGTGTTTTGAACTCTGCATCTGATTGATTGCTAATCTCTATTTTGTTTAGTTCTTTTCCTGGAATTTTGTTCTGTTCTTTCACTTGGGACATGTTTCTTTGTCTCCTCATTTTGGCTTCATCACTGTGTTTGTTTATATGTGTTAGGTAGAGTTGCTATGTCTCCTAGGCTTCGTAGGGTGGCCTATTGTTGTAGGTGTCCTGCAGGGTCCAGTAGCACAGCCGCCCTGATCACCCCAGCTGGGCCCTCGAGGTGCACCCCTAGTGTGGACTGTACACTCTTCTGTTGTAATTGAGTCTTGATTGCTGTTGGCACATCAATGGGAGGGATTATTCAGGCTGACCAGCTGCAAGGACTGGCTGTGCCCACTGACCACTGACCTCTGACTACCTTGGATGATCAGCTGTGCAGGGCCCACCACACAGAGCAAGACTTACTTCAGCAGGGCTCTGGTACCCACTGAGTCCACTCCTTGTTACTTGTGGAGGCAGTTGGATGGTGGTGCTTTGATGTTGTCTGAAGCTGTCCTCTGGGTGTGCTGGCTCTGGGGCAAGTTCAGTCTCTGCCTGTGTACTACCTGGGGCCACCAGGCGTAAGCTACAAAGTGATCTGCAGACGGCTGCTTGTTATGGTGGGCTTGAAGGTGCCCAGGAAAAGCCAAATTGTGAACCAGAGCTGGCTGCTTCTAGTGCCAGGCCTGGGGCCACTTAGTGAGAGGTATGGGGCTCACTGAGACCAGATGCTGATTGTTTGAGGGATTTTAGGAAACTCTGAAGCAGGATCCAAGACAGACCAATCCTATGGTAAAGCCACTGGAAACAGCTTGGGTGGGCCCGAAGTTTGGGTGGGGCAGGGCCTCAGGGAATCACCAGGGTGGGGCAAACAGTGTGAATCAGGTTGCTGGAGTCCCAGATATGGCTACAGTCTGCTGCCCCAGGGAAGGGCTCACCAAAGGAACATCAGCCTCCCAGAGCAAGTTTGTCTGGGAGAAAGCTGCCCCTCCAACTCTCACCTCAGTTCTTCCCTATAAGTCTCTGGTGCCTTTTAAGCTGCCTCCCCAACACTGGAGCCCAGAAGGAGCAAGTCAGAGTAAGTCCGTGCCCAGGCCCTTTAAGAGGAACTGCCTGGGGCTGCAGCAGCCTCAGCCTCAGTTCCCACTGGTTTTTACAGCTAGAAGTGATGGGGAGTCTCTTCCTGGCACTGGAACCTGAGCTGGGAGCCTGGTGCGGGATGGGGACCCCTCATTCCTCAGGGAGGACCTTCACAGCTGAGGTATCCTCCTGATTTTTATCCACCACACATGGGTGTGGGACCAGCCTGTCCCTGCTGGTCTCAATGTGGCTGCTTCTTTAATTTTGTAGTTACAGGATTTCCATTCAGCTCCATGTCAGGTGGTTGTGAATGATGGTTGTTCTGTAGTTTAGTTGTAATTTTGATGTGGTCGTGGGAGGAGGCAAGACCGTATGTACCTATGCCACCACCTTGACTGGAAGTCTCCACACTAGCTTTCTTTCAGTTCCCTTCCGTCAGCAAACTCTATGCAGCCCCAGGGCATTTGCACTTGCAGTTTCCACTACTTGGACTACTATGAGCCTGGTCCTTATCTTTCAGGACTCTGCTGAAGAACAGTATTAGTCCCTCACAGATCATCTTAGCAGGTCTCCCTTTTTTTAAGTGACAGTATTCCTTTTTTTTTTTTTAATCCTTACCCGGGTATATGTTCCTATTTATCTTCAGATAGAGTAGGAGGAAGGGGGGGAGGGAGAGAGAGAGAGAAACATTGATGTGAGAGAGACACATTGATGGGTTGCCTCCCACATGACCCTGACCAGGGCCGTGGACTGAATTGCAACCGAGGTACGTGCCCTTGATCGGAATTGAACCTGTAACTCTTCGGTCCATGGGCTGACACTCTAACCGCTGAGCCAAACTGGCCAGGACTGTTTTCTTATTTGTTTATCATTTTTCTTCCACTTGACCAGACTTTTATTTCTGTACTCTCTTTTGTACCCCCAGTGCCCAGCTGTGTATCTAACACATAGTAAGTACTCACCAAATATTTCTGGAGGTATCGATTTCCCCACATGATCAGCTATAACATCTTACCAACTTTAGCTTGCCTTGTGTTCATTGTTCTATATTCTGTCCATTGCTTCTTGCTTATGTTCATCATCTTCCTTTGGCTTATTGCAAGAACCTTGCAACTGGTCTCCTTGCTGTTTAATGTAAATCTGATCTTCTCGCCCTGGCCGGTTTGGCTCAGCGGTTAGAGCGTTGGCCTGCGGACTGCAGAGACCCGGGTTTGGTTCCTGCTAAGGGCACGTACCTCGGTTGCAGTTTGTCTCCTGCCCCAGTTGGGGTCGTGTGGGTGGCAACCAGTGGATGTGTCTCTCTCACAATGATGTATCTCCCTCTCTCTCCCCCCCCTCCCCCTCCCTCCCGCTCTAACAGAAGATAAATGTAAAAAAAAAAAAGCCCTGGCCAGTTTGGCTCAGCGGTTGGAGTGTCGGCCTGTGGTCCAGAGAGACCCAGGTTCGGTTCCTGCTAGGGGCACGTACCTCGGTTGCAGTTTGTGCCTGACCCTGGTTGGTCGTGCAGGTGGCAGCCACTTGATGTGTCCCTTTCATGTCGATGTTTCTCTCTCTCTCTCCCTCCCACTCTATCTGAACAAAAAAAAAAAAAAATGGAGGAATGTCCTTGGGTAAGGATAAAAAAAAAAATCTGATCTTCTCACTTTTCTACTTTCAACCTTTTGCCCATTGCCCTATACTAGTTGTTGGACCTTGAGCTCACTCCATAAACTCTCAGCCTCAGTCTCCATATCTGAGGAATGGCAGTAATAATTGCGCCGACCTTACCAGGCTGATATGGAGGGAGATGAACTATAAGGATCAATGGAAAGCAGGTAATGCGGCATATCTCGAGAGCCCTGGAACTCAAGCCTTCACTATTAAGGTCTGTTTGGAGTGAGGCTAGAGCCCCGAGGCTGTATAAAATGAGTCCTTGGTTAAGGCTGGGCAGAATGTTTGAAAAATCACATGTTCAAAGCTGGCTTGCTCAACAACTGGTAACATGATGAAAAAGCAGAGTTGGCTTAGCATTTTGGCCTGTTAAAGTTGAACAAGTTCAGCCTGTTGAAAAGACAGTTATTTTGAAAGCATGAGTTTTGCATATCATTATGCACACAATGAAAATACATTAAGTGAATAACTTAATGTCAACTCATATTTATATTAAGATCATATCATTTGGTGCTCGTTCCAGCAGCACATATACTAACATTGTAATGAATGTTACAATGTGCAAGGAAGACACACAAATTCATGAAGCATTCCATATTTTTTTTTAAAATTATATCATTTATACCATAGCAATAATCTTAAATATAGAAATAAAGGAATTCATTTTATTTTATTTATTTATTTATTTTTATCCTCACCTCAGAACATTTTTGCATTTATCCTCAGATAGAGCGGGAGGGAGAGAGAGAGAGAAACATTGATGTGAGAGAGACACACTGAGTGGCTGCCACCCACAAGACCCCAACCAGGGCCAGGGACAAACTGCAACTGAGACACGTGCCCTTAGCAGGAACCAAACCCGGGCCTCTCTGGTCTGCGGGCCGATGCTCTAACCGCTGAGCCAAACTGGTCAGGGCTAAAGAAATTCATTTTAATCATGACTCAGAATTGATGCCCTCCTTTTCTGAAAACCTCTTAATCAAGAAATTAAATAAAAACATGTTTAAAATGCATGGTCACACATTTCAGAGCAATTCCAAACTTTAAAAAAAATCCGCACCTGAGGATATGTTTTTCAATGATTCGAGAGAGGGAGAAAGAGAGAAAGAAACGTTGATGTGAGAGGGAAACATTGATTGGTTGCCTTCTGTATGTGCTCGACCAGGGATTGAATCTGCAACCTGCGTGTGCCCTGACCGGGAATCAAACCCACAGCCCTTTGGTGCATGGGAAGATGCTCCAACCAACTGAGCTACACTGGCCAGGGCACAGTTCCAAAATTTAATGTGTGCAAATTATTCACATGTTCGTAATTTTATTATAGCACATGAGATTTGGGGAATGAAGAGCAGGAAAAGGGGAATATCCATGAAGTTCTTTCAAAAGCCCATAAGTAAAATGAATTTATATATTATAACTACCTTCCTATTAACTCAGAGCTATTGCCAAAACACTAGCTATTTAATAAGAAAGGAAATTCTCATTGATTTGAAATGCTCAATTGGTGAGAATTTTTCTTCTTCAAAAAGCTTTCTTTCAAAAAGTCATGCTTTCTGTAGAGTAGAACCGAACTATGATGCGGTCAGTTGCTTTTTCGAAGCTGCTCTGGTTTGATTTGGAAAGTTTTAAAAATAGTGCCAGCAAGGAAGGGAGTAAATGATTGAAAATGGAAATACAAACATGCCTGGATAGTATAGCTAGCCCCAGGGAGCCCACAGCAAAAACAGCGTGCTCTTATTTATTATTTATTAAAGTAGAAATCCTCCTCAAAGTTAGTAGGAGAAACACAACGACTTTTGGTCAAAGTGCTCTGGCCTGGAGGGTAAGACTGATGATTCAGGCAGCCACCTCCCCAAGCACACACTCTGCCTGTCATATATCTATTTCTGGACCCGAACCAGCATAGTTATGGGTCTTTGGGTTATTACAGTCACTCAGAGGAGGCAGAGACTGCTTGACAGGATGACGCTGGGGAGATTGGACTGACTCTGGGGAATGTTCCAAGCCATGAGAATCAAATAATGACCTGGCCAGGCCCACATTTATATCATGAAAAAGTAAAATCTTCTAAAGTGTTCTCTACACAAGTATACCCTCATGTTGTATACAATTAAGATAATACAGATGAAATATTAATGTTCCTTGACTCTACTCATGTCCCTACCCCTCTCTACCTGGGACCCTTGTTCCTCTCATTGCAAATCAACAGGCACTGGTATTGTTATTTCCGTGTATCTTGTTCTAGATCTTTTCTATTCTATCTCTTTTTTGTAAAATAAGTTTTTATTTTAAAATTACAGTTGATGTACAATATTATATTAGTTTCAAGTGTACAGCCCAGTGATTAGATAGTCATGTAACTTATCTGGTGATCATTCCAATAAATCAAGTATCCATCAGACACCATGCAGTTATTACATTATTGACTGTATTCCTTATGCTGTACTTTACATCCCTGTGACTACTCTGTCACTACCAATTTGTGCTTTTCAATCCCCTCACCTTTTTCACCCATCCACCGCAAATGGCAATCCCTTCCTATCTGACAACTGTCAAAATATTCTCTGCATCAGTGAGTTAGTTTCTCTTCAGTTTGTTCATTTATTTTGTTCTTTAGACTAAACATACAAGTGAAATCATATGGCATTTGTCTTTCTCTGTCTGACTTATTTCACTCAGCACAGAGCCCTCCTGGTGCATCCTTGTTGTGGCAGGAGGTGAAATTTCATTCTTTTTTATGGCTGAGTCATATTCCACTGTATACATGCCCCATTTATTCTTTGTTCATTATCTATTAGTGGGCACTTAGGTTGCCTCCATATTTTGGCTAATGTAAATAACACTGCAATGAACAGCCCGGGGTTCCAGTGCCAGGAAGAGAAGTCTCCATAACTTCTGGCAGTAAAAACCAGTGGGGATTAGAGCTGAGTGAGACGGGGGGCTGGTGGAGTCCCAGGCATTCCCCCTAAAGAACTCACACACTGACTTACTTGGATATGCTGGCTCTGAGCTCCAGCACTGGGGCAGCAGCTTGAAAGGCACCAGGGACTTACAGGGGGGAACTGAGTTGTCAGGCATTGGAGCAAAAGCTGGAGGAGCTGGAGGGGCAGCTTTCTCTCGGACAGAAGTGCTGGCAGAGGCCATGGTTCCTTTTTCTGGGCCCTCCCCACAAGGAGCCGGCAGGTCATATCTGAGTCTCCATCAACCTGCCTATCACTGTTTACCCTGCCCTAGTAATTCCCTGAGACCCTGCCCCACTCAATTTGTAGACCCACCCAAGCAGCTTCCAGTGGCTTTTCCATACAAACAGCCTGTCTTGGCTCATACTTAAGACTTTTCTAAAATCTCTCCAACAGGCAGCATCTGGCCTTGGTGTGCCTTGTACCTTTTGCTAAGTGCTCCCAGGATGGGCACTAGCAGCAGACAGCCTTGGTTTGCAGCTTGGTCTCTCCTGGGTACTTCCAAGCTTAGCACAAGAGGCTGCCATCTGCATATTGCTTTGTAGCTCATGCTTGATGGCCCTGGGCAGAACACAGACAGTGGCTGACCTTACCCTGCACCTCCTGGGAGGCCCCAGAGCCAGTGCACAGGGTGGACAGCTTCAGACAACACTGGAACACCATCCAACCACTTACTTTAGTAACACACTCAAGGGGAAGACTCAGCAGGCACCAGAGCCTTGCTGAAGTAAGTCCTGCTCCATGGGGTCAGGCCTTGCATAGCTGATCCTCCACGGTGGTTACAGCCAGTCTTTGAAGCTGATCAAGCAGGGGAATAAACCCCTCACATTGATGTATCAACAACAATCAAGGCTTAATAACAACAGGAGGGTGTATACAGCCCACACAGGTGGGGGGGTGGTACAGGTCGAGAGAATGGGAAGGCTGTGCCACTGGACCCTATAGGACACCTACAGCAGGCCACTCTACCAAGCCTGGGAGATGTAGCTCTACCTAATACATAGGAACAAACACAGGGAGGTTGCCAAAATGAGGAGACAAAGAAACAGGTTCCAAATGAAAGGACAGAATAAAACTTTAGAAAAAGAACTAAACAAAATGGAGACAAACAATCTACCAGATGCAGAGTTGAAAACACTGATTATAGGGATGCTTGCTCAGTGAACTTTGGGAAGAGTTCATGAACTTAGTGATAACTTCAGCAAAGAGATAGGAAACAAAATGGACATAGAGAACACAAAAAAGAACCAGTCATAAATGGTTCTTTAAATAAAGAATATATTACAGCCCCGGCTGGTTTTTCTCAGTGGTTAGAGCATCAGCCCACGGGTCAAAGGGTTGTGGTTTTGATTCCTGGTCAAGGGCGTGTGCCTGGGTTGCAGGTTCGATCCCTAGCCCTGGTTGGGGGCATGCAGGAGGCAAGCAATTTGTGTGTCTCTCTCACATTGATGTCTCCCCCCACTTCCAGTCTATCTAAATATCAATGGAAAAATATCCTCGGGTGAGGATTAACGAACAAACTATATATATATATATATATATATATATATATATATATATATATAATGCGTATTTGTTCATGTTCATGTTTATATTTATATATTAAAAAGAATTAACAATGGAATAGATGAAACAGAGGATTAAATCCGAGATTTGGAAGATAAGGAAGCAGAAAACACCCAATCAGAACAGCAAAAAGAAAAAAGAATCCCCCCAAAATGAGGATAGTGTAAGAGGCCTCTGGGTCAACTATAAGTGCTCCAACATTTGCATCATAGAGGTGCAGGAAGGAAAAGAATGAGAGCAAGGAATTAAAAACTTATTTGAGCCCTGGCCGGTTTCGCTCAGCGATTAGAGCGCCAGCCTGTGGTCCAGAAAGACACGGGTTCAGTTCCCGCTAAGGGCACATGCCTTGGTTGCAGTTTGTCCCTGACCCTGGTTGGGTCATGCGTGTGGGAGGCAGCCACTCAATGTGTTCCTTTCATGTCGATGTTTCTCTCTCTCTCTCTCTTCCTCTCTCTCCCTCCCACGCTATCTGAACAAAAGGTGGAAAATGTCCTCAGGTGAAGATAAAAACAAACAAACAAACAAACAAATAAAAACTTATTTGAGAAAAGAATGATGAAAAATGTCTCTAACCTGGTGAAGGAAACAGACACACAAGTCCAGGAAGTGCAGAGTACCAAACAAGATGAACCCAAAGAGGCCTTCACCAAGACACATCATAATTAAAATTCCAAATATTAAAGACAAAGAGAGAATCTTAAAAGCAGTAAGAGAAAAGCAGTTAGTTACCTATAAGGGAGCTCCCATAAGACTATAAGCTAATTTCTCAACAGAAACTTGGCAGGCCAGAAGGGAGTGGCATGAAATATTCAAAATGATGAAAAACAATGACCTACAATCAATATTACTCTACCCAACAAAGTTGTCATTTAGAATAGAAGGGCAGATAAAGAGCTTCCCAGACAAGAAAAAGCAAAATGAGTTCACCACCACCAAACCAGTATTACATGAAATGTTAAAGGGTCTTCTAGAAGAAGGAGAAGGAGAAGGAGAAGAAGAAGGAGAAGAATATAAATAATAAAATGACAATAAATACATATCCATCAACAATTAAATCTAAAAAACAAAATAAATAAAGAAGCAGAATAGAAACAGACTCATAGATCTATAGAGACCATTTTGAAGGTTGCCAGATAGGTGGGTTGGGAGTATGGGTGAAAAAGGTGAAGGAATTTAGAAGTACAAATTGGTAGTTATAGAATAGTCATGGGGATGCAAAGTCAGAATAGGAAATATTGTCAATAATATTATAATAACTATGTATGGTGCAGATAGGTGTGAGACTTATCAGGGTGATCTCTTGGTAAGTTATATAATGTCTAATCACTGGGTTGTACACCTAAAACTAATATAATATTATATGTCAACTATATTAGAAAACTAGAATAACAACAAAACTAATTTAAAGTAAATAAACAAATAAATAAATAATAAATAAATAAATAAAATACCATGTTTATCTATGCCACCATCTTGACCGGAAGCCCTATGCATTTTCAAACACACATATACATATAAAAATGTGTACGGTTTGTATGTGACTTCCAACCTATATCTTTGAAAATATTAAGTTATAATGCTTCTAGTTTAGGGATCAAATTGTTATAGAAGAGTTTTATGAAGAAAATCATCTATTGAGTCCTGAGTGCTAGGTACTGAGCTACGACACTGTCCACGGCAATTGTCAACAGCATCACTGATTGAATACTTCCTCTCTGAGTGGATCACTCCCTCCTGACAGCCTAGAGCCCACAATTTATCCCCAAATCTATGCTCCATGTCACAGTAGAATTAAGTGAAATAGTTTCTATCCTAAATTGGATCATAATACTTTCTTGTTTAAAATGCGCCAATAGCCCTGGCCGGTTTTGCTCAGGCGTTAGAGCATCGGCCTGCGGTCCAGAGAGACCCGGGTTCGGTTCCCACTAGGGGCATGTGCCTTGGTTACGGTTTGTCCCCAGCCCTGGTTGGGTTGTGCGGGTGGCAACCACTCGATGTGTCCCTTTCATGTCGATGTTCCTCTCTCTCTCTCTCGCTTCTTCTCTCTCCCTCCCACTCTATCTGGACAAAAACTGAAAAAATGTCATCGGGTGAGGATAAAAAAATAAATAAAATAAAGTAAAATAAAGTGCACCAATAGCTTCCAATATACTGGACCTAAAACCCTCCCTCCCAATCCTGCAGTGGCCTACCTGACCTGTGTGCTGCTTATTTCTCCATTCACACCTTCAACATGCTCCAGTCACACAGGTCCTCTTTCAGGTCCTGCAGCCTACCTGCTCCCTTACTAGCTCAAGAGGCATTGCCCTTGCTCTGCCCATTCAGGTGGCTTACATGGCTGCCTCCTATGGATCTGGTGGGCCTCAGACTAAATATCACCTTTGTATTCATTCCCTAGGGCTGTCATAACAAAATACCACAAACTTAGTGGCTTAAAACAAGAGAAATTAATTTTCTCATAGTTCTGGACGTCAGAAGTCTGAAATCAAGGTGTTGGCAGGGCTGTTTCCTCCTGGAGGCTCTGGGAGGTCCATTCCCTGCCTCTTCCAGCTTCTGGTGGCTGCCAGCAGTCCTTGGCCTCCTTTTTTTAACCATTAAAATTCTTAAAAATTGACTTATTGATTTGAGAGAGAGAGATATCTATTTGTTTTCCCATTTATTTCTGCATTCCCAATGGTTGCTTCTTGTATGTACCCTGACCAGGGATCAAACCAGCAACCTTGGCATATTGGGTTGATGCTTTAACCAACTGAACTGCCTGGCCCGAGCCTGGCCTTGGCCTGCCTTGGTTTGTAGACACATGGCTTCAATTTCTGCATTTGTCTTCACATGGCATTTTCCCCCGTGTCTATGCGTGTGCACATTTCCCTCCTTGTATAAGGACACCAGCCAACTGATAGTGCCTACCCTAATGCAGTATGACCTCCCCTTAACTTGATTACATCTGCCAAGACCCTATTTCCAAATAGGCTGCACTCACAGGTACCAGAGGTTAGGACTTCCAGATATTTTTTGGGGGGGACATAGTTCAACCCGCAACACCTCCTTAACACAATTCTTCTGAACGGAAGTCCCAAAGCACCTTGTTCCTTCAACCCTATTTAAAGCTGTTGTACAGCCCTGGCCAGTTTGGCTCAGCAGTTAGAGCATTGACCTGTGGTCCAGAGAGACCCGGGTTTGGTTCCCGCTAAGGGCATGTACCTTGGTTGCAGTGTGTCCCCGGCCCTGGTTGGGTCGTGCAGGTGGCGGCCACTCGATGTGTCCCTTTCATTTCGATGTTTCTCTCTCTCTCTCCCTCCCACTCTATCTGAACAAAAAATAGAAAAATGTCCTTGGGTGAGGATAAAAAATAAATAAATAAAAATAAAGCTGTTGTGCAGCCATGACAATGTGGTGGCGAGTGGAATGGCTGGCCCAGCTGCTGCCAGTGGGTCCTCACAGGGCTCCATGTCTATCTGGAGTTAGTCTGGACATGACATAGCCTTAATTCTCAGTCAACGCCACTGTCTGGAGGCGTATGGAATGCCCAATCTGTGGGCACAGGATCTCACATGATACACAGAGCACTTGACCAGGGGATCTGCTTTGTAGTGAGGGAGGCACAGGAGTGGGCCCAGGACCACTGGTTATGTTATATTCTGTACCACGCTGGTCACAGAGAGCATTGCATCACGGAGGGGGGCTCCTTAAACACACACAGAGACTGTGACAGCCGTGTGACGTCTGCGCGGTGCAGGGAGCATACCTGACTGACCGCCCAGCAGCTGCCACTCACCACCGCTCTCACGCTGAGGCTAAGCTTCCCAGGGTTGCTCCCAGCCAGGCCTGAGCATGGCAAAGGTTTTTCGTGCATTAGGCCCATTGTTAAGAGAAACAGGGCTGCCCTTTGGGTGACTTTGGCTCACAAACTCGGGCTGGCCAAACCTTTCTTGAACTTGCACTACAGACTCTTGCTACCCAATTTCCCTTCCTTCCCCTCTCCTTCAGTGGTGTCGGAACATTCTCCTTCTCGGACTTCCTCCCTTCATTCTTCACAAGTGTTTCTCTGCCTTCCCCGCCCCCAACCTGTTGCAGTCTAATTTCATCTTGGAGGACCCCCAGCTAACACTGGATTTCTTCCCCTCGCCCCACTCACCTTTTTTGAGTCTGTATCTGAGAACCATGTTTTTTCCATAATAGCACTTTCACAATAGTCTGTACTTTATTTATTACTTTAATTATTTTTTTCTGTTTCCACCTCTAGACTGTAAACTCCATTCGGGCAGGAACCACATCTGAAATAAGCTCACTGCTGTACCTCGGTGCTGTACCTTGAAAATCAGAGGGAAGCCACTTTGAAAAAGTCTAAAGAGCTGACAGACCCTGGCCGGTTTTGCTCAGCAGTAGGGCGTTGGCCTGCGGACCAAAAAGTCGCGGGTTCGAGTGTGGTCAAGGGCACGTGACTCGGTTGTGGTTCGTCCCTGGCCCTGGTTGGGGTCAGTGGGAGGCAGCCAGTCAATGTGTCTCTCTCATGTTGATGTTCCTCTCTCTCTCTCTCTCTCTCTCTCTCTCTCTCTCTCCCCCTTTCTCTCTATCTGAAGATAAATAGAAGAATGTCCTCGGGTGAGGATTAAAAAAACACAAAAAGAGCTGACAGAATGTGGCACTTCTGACAGTGCTGAGAGGAAGCGGGAGTTCAGAGGAGTTGATCTCAAAGGCAGCCTTCATGGAAAATGTGCAGAGGACCTCGAGACTTGGCCCCCAATTAGCCTTTTCATGTCCACAAGCAATCAGGGCTTCTGAGGGATGTGCAGAGATCTAAGAGGGAGCCCACATGTTTGCCCTGGAATCTGCCCGTGCGGGACTCGCTCAGTGGACTTCTGAGCCCTGCGCCTCCTTAGATCCGGGCTCTGAGTTGTTTCATCTCCTCCAGCTCCTCTTAGCACAAGGCCAACCCCTCCTCCCCCTACTGCTCTGTTTCGAGTTGAAGAAGAAATTTGACCATCTGCAGTTTATGGGCACATCAGAGGGCCAACGTTTCTGGCTTAGTGTTTGAAGAGGCAGTACTGCTAAGTGGTTAACACCATGGCCTTGGACTCCATCAGTCAGGATAGACCAGGTCATGTTGCAGCAACAAACGACAACCAGATCTCATTCACACAATGTGTTGGTCTTTGCTCAGGCTGCTCTAACAAAATAGCATAGGCTGGGGAGCTTAAACCACAGAAATTTGTTTCTCATAGTTCTGGAGGCTGTGAGTCCAAGATCAAGGTCCCTTCTGCTCACATTTCCTTGATCAAAAGCAAGTTACTCATCTACATGTAACTTTGAAGTTACATGGAAAGTATAATCCTGCCTTGAGCTCAGGAGAGAACTGTATCATTGGAAACAGCTCCAATGATCTCCAGAGTCACACAATCTAGATATTGCTGTGAAGGTATTTTCTAGATGTGACTGATATTTAAATCATCAGACTTGGATAAAGCCGATTACCCTCTACAATGTGAGTGGGCCTCATCCAATCAGTTGAAGGTCTTAAGAGCAAAGACTGAGGGTTCTCAAAGAAGAAAGAATTTGGCCTCAAGCCTGTAGCATAGAAACCCTACGTGAGTTTCCAGACTGCCTTGGCTTGCCCTGTGGATTTTGGACTCAAGATTGCAATAACAACTTTTTCCTGAATTTTCAGCCTGTTGGCTTGCCCTATGATTTCAAACTTGCCAGCCCCACAGCTGCATGAGCCAATTCCTTAAAATATGTATGTATGTATGTATGTATGTATGTATGTATGTATGTATGTATCTGATCTCCTATGGGCTCAGCTTCTCTGGAGAACCTTGACTAATACACAGTTATACCTCAAACACAGAATTACTCCCCCACCGTGCTAACACCCAGTCCCGAGTTCAGTCTTGTTTCTTTAAACCTCTCAAATCACCTAATACAAATCCAAATCCTAGAACAAGAACTTTCTAACCTTCTCTAATTGAGTTACTTAAAACTGGCTACATAACTTGTGGGGCCCAGGGAAAAATGGAAAAGCAGGGCCCTTGTGAAAAAATGACTGAGTTTTAAGATAGCAGCAGCAGCAGCAGAACACTCATCCAAGTATAAGACACGTGACCTGGTGCTTATAGGTCATGTGCCCACATAGATGGCTGCAGAGCACCTCATGGTTTCCCATGGTTGTGTACCAGGTCAGTGTTCAACTACAGGTATGTTTCTGGTTGTCCCTGGCTGGAAGGTGTTTATGAGAATTTCCTTCCAATCTTATATATATGTATATACATATATTTTCATTATATGAGACAGAATGTGTTTTCTCTCTCTTTCTCTCTCTCCATATGTATACACACACACACACACATTTTTCTATCCTATACTTGTCTCATAATATTAAAAATTCTTCAAAAAGAACATTGACCAGCTGCATAATATTTACTACTATATGGATCTGTATCCATATATATTAACCATGTTCCTTGTTAAAATTTGCTACATATACCGGAATACTTTTAACTACCTGAAGTAGTTAAAAAGAAATTACCCCCAAATATGAGAAATAAGCTTTTATTTTATTTTATTTTATTTATTTTTTATCTTCACCCGAGGACATTTTTCCATTTTTTGTTTAGATAGAGTGGGGGAGAGAGAGAGAGAGAGAGAGAGAGAGAGAGAGAGAGAGAGAGGAGAGAGAGAGAAACTTCGATGTGAAAGGGACAGATTGAGTGGTTGCCACCTGCACGACCTGACCAGGGCTGGGGACAAACTGCAGCTGAGGTACATGCCCTTAGCGGGAACCGAACCCGGGTCTCTCTGGACCACAGGCCGATGCTCTAACCACTGAGCAAAACCGGCCAGGGTGAGAAATAAGCTTTTATATAATACATATGAGAGCATATATAGAGAAAAAATAAGCTTATGATATTTTTTCTTTTATATATTTTTAGAGTGAGAGAGAGAATCATCAATCAGCCTGAACTCTGGGCACGTGCCCTGACCGGGAATGGAACTGGAAACCTTTTGGTGAATGGGATGATGCCCAACCGAGTCAAACCAGCCAGGGTGTTTATAATACTTGTTTAAAAATATTTTATTCTTTATTAATTTTATTTATTTATTTAATTTAGTTTTTTTAACTCATCTTTATTGTTGAATGTGTTACAGATGATCCCCCCTTTTTTTCCACATTGACCTCCTCCTCCCCAATCCCACACCCCTCCTGCCATCCCCATGCTATTGTCAGTGTCCATTGGTTATGCATATATGCATAGAAGTTCTTTGGTTTATCTCATCCTGCCCTCCCTACTCCCTTCCCTTTGAGGTTCATCAGTCTAGCAGCCAATTTGTACTTCTTAATTCCTTCACCTTCTTCACCCATCCCCCCAGCCCCCACCCATCTGTCAAGCAACAAAAAGTTCTCTGTATCTATGAGTCTGTTTCTGTTCTGCTTGCTCATTTTGTTTGTAGACTCACCTGTTGATAGATATGTATTAATTGCCATTTTCTTGTTCATATTTTTGTTCTTCTTCAAGAAGACCCTTCAACATTTCATATAATACTGGTTTGGTGATGATGAAGTCCTTTCACTTTTTCTTGTCTGGGAAACTCTTTATAAGGCTATCAATTCTAAATGACAGCTTTGCAGGATAGAGTAATCTTGGTTGTAGGTTGTTGCTGTTCATCACTTTGAATATTTCTTGCCATTCCCTTCTGGCCTGCAAAGTTTCATTTGAGAAATTATCTGACAGTCTTATGGGAGCTCCTTTGTAAGTAATGAACTGCTTTTTCTCTTGCTGCTTTTAAGATTCTCTCTTTGTATTTAACCTTTGGCATTTTGATGATGATGTATCTTGGTGTGGACCTCTTTGGGTTCATCTTGTATGGGGCTGTTATTGCTTCCTGGACTTGTATGTCTGTTTTTTTCACCAAGTTAGGGGAGTTTTCTGTCATTATTGTTTCAAATAGGTTTTCAATTTCTTGTTCTCTCTCTTCTCCTTCTGGCACCCCCAAGATGTGAATGTTGGCACGCTTGAAGTTGTCCCAGAGGCTCCTTACACTATCCTCCTTTTTTTTTTTCTTGCTGTTCTGATTGGGCATTTTTTGCTTCCTTATATTCCAAATTGATGATTTGCTTCTTGGCATTACCTACTCTACTATTGATTCTCTGTAAATTATTCTATATTTTAGTTAGTGCATCCTTCATTTCTGACTGGTCCTTTTTGATGTTGTTGATGTTCTCATTAAGTTCCTTGGAGATCTCCTTAAGTTCTTTGAAGGTCTCACCAAGTTCCTTGAGCTACCTTATAACTAGTGTTTTGAACTCTGCATCTGACTGATTGCTTATCTCCATTTTGTTTAATTCTTTTCCTGGAGTTTTGTTCTTTTCTTTCATTTGGGACATGTTTCTTTGTCTCCTCATTTTGGCTGCTTCCCCGTGATTGTTTCTGTGTATTAAGTAAAGTTGCTATGTCTCCTAGGCTTTGTAGGGTGGCCTATAATTGTAGGTGTCCTGTAGGGTCCAGTGGCACAGCCTCCCTGACCACCCCAACTGGTCCCTCAAGGTGCCCCCCTAGTGTGGGCTATATACCCTTCTGTTGTAATTGAGTCTTGGTTGCAGTTGGCACGTCAATGGGAGGGATTTACTCAGGCTGACCAGCTGCAAGGACTGGCTGTGCCGACTGACCACCAACCTCTGACTACCTTGGAGGATCAGCTGTGCAGGGGCCCACCACACAGAGCAAGACTTACTTCATCAGGGCTCTGGTACCCACTGAGTCTGCTCATTGAATGTGTCACTTGTGGAGGTAGTTGGGTGGCAGTGTTTTGATGTGGTCCAAAGCTGTTCACTGGGTGTTCTGGCTCTGGGGCAATGTCAGCCACTGCTTGTATTCTATCCAGGGCCAACAGCATAAGCTACAAAGTGATTTGCAGATGACTGCTTCTTGTGCTTGGCTTGGAGGTGCCCAGGAAAAGCCAAGTTGTGAACCAAGGCTGGTTGCTTCCAGTGCCAGGCCTGGGGCCACTTAACGAGAGGTATGGGGCTTGCTGAGAGCAGACGCTACTTTTTTGAGAGATTTTAGGAAACTCTGAAGCAGGATCCAAGACAGGCCATTCATATGGTAGTAAAGTCTTTGGAAACAGCTTGGGTGGGCCTGAAAGTTGGGTGGGGCTGGGCATCAGGGAATCACCAGGGCGGAGCAACCAGTATGAGCCAGGTTGCTGGAGTCCCAGATAAAACGGCTGTCTGCTGCCCTGGGGAAGGGCTCACCAAAGGAACATCAGCCTCTGCCAGCACCTCTGTCCAGGAGAAAGCCACCTCTCCAACCCTGAGGCCAAACAGCTCAGTTCTTCCCTCAAGCTGCCTCCTCTTAGAGCTTAGATGGAGCAAGTCCCAGCAAGTCTGTGTGGGGGCCCCTTAAGAGGAACTGCCTGGGGCTCCTGCAGCCACACCCTCCCTCAGCCTCAGTTTCCCCTGGTTTTTCCAGCCAGAAGTTATGGGGATTCTCTTCCTGGCACTGGGACCCTGAGCTGGGCGCCTGGTGTGGGATCAGGACCCCTCACTCCACAGGGAGGACCTTCCCAACTGAAGTGTCCCTCCTGAGTTTTATTTACCACTTGTGGGTGTGGGACCAGCCTGTCTGTGCCCCCGTCCCTCCTACCAGTCTCCATGTGGCTGCTTCTTTAATTTTGTAATTGTTGGACTTCCATTCAGCTTGATTTCAGGCAGTTCTGAATGATGGTTGTGTTGTAGTTTAGTTGTAATTTTGATGTGGTTGTGGGAGGAGGTGAGTACCGTGTTTACCTATGCTGCCATCTTGACCAGAACTCCCCTTTTATTGATTTTAGAGAGAGGAAGGGAGAGAGAGACAGAAACATCGATGAGAGAGACAACATCGATTGGCTGCCTTCTGTAAGCCTACAACCTGGGCATGTGCCCTGACCAGAAATCGAACCAGCGACCTCTTGGTGTATGGGTCACTGCTCAACCACTGAGCCACACTGTTTGGGTACTTATGATATTTTTATAATTTTTTTCTTTATTGATTTTATTATTTATTTATTTTTTCCAGATAGAGCAGGAGGGAGAGAGAGGACGAGAGAGAGAGAGAAACATTGATGTGAAAGAGACACATGGAGTGGTTGCCACCAACACGACCCCAACCAGGACTGGGGACAAACGGCAACCAAGGTACATGCCCTTAGCAGGAACCGAACCCAGGACTCTCTGGTCCGCGGGCCAATGTTCTAACTGCTGAGCCAAACTGGCCAGGGCTCTTTATTGATTTTAGAGAGAGAGGAAGGGAGAGGGAGAGAGAGCTAGAAACATCGATGAGAGAAAATATTGACTGGCTGCCTCCTGCATGCCCCCCATGGGGATCAGGCCCACAACTTGGGCATATACCCTGACCAGGAATTGAACTGGTGACTTCTTAGTGCATGGGTCAACGCTCAACCACTGAGCCATACCAGCTAGGCTATTTTAAAACACATATTGAAGTATTAAAGAAAACTCTAAATAATAATTACCAAAATAATGTGCCATAATTAATACCACCCTTAACCACCAAAGGAAATGACGTTGAAAGCATCTAGCTATAGATGAAGTATTGCAATGATATTTGAATTTGTGGATGATATTTCTTGACTTTAAGAAAAGGTAAGGGTTGTGTTCTGAACTTGTAGGTGATTTATAGGCCACTGTGCCTGCTCTGAGCTACACATCATCCTAGAAAAAGGGAATTCAGGCATTTGCCTGCTACTCAGTACCTTAGTACTAATCCCTTGCCTTAATTTATTTCTCAAACACAAATGCGTCCTGCCTTCCAGGCTTTCACTGCCTTCTTTCCTCATCTTCCCTTGCAGTCCTAACATTTAATGCATGATGCTGTCTTCCTGGTTAGGGTTTGGGGATGACCCTATTTAGGTGGGGTCTCCCTCTGGTTATTCTGCCTTAGCCAGACATGGGCAAACAACCTTCCCAGAAACTGATTGGCTTCGAGCTTCTTGTTAATAATAACAAAATCAGCCCTGGCTGGTGTGGCTCAGTTGGTTGGTGCATCGTCCTGTACACCAAAAGGTTGCTGGTTAGGGCACCTACCCAAGTTGTAGGTTCGACCCCTGGTCAGCTGTGTATGGGAGGCAACTGATCAATGTTTCTGTCTCAAATCGATATTTCTCTCTCTCTCTCTCTAAAATCAATGAAAAACAACATATCCTTGGGTGAGGATTAAAATAATAATAATGATGATAATAATAATAATAACAAAATCAATAACATTTGCTGAGCATTTACTTTGGGCCATGAACTTTGCTCATAAATTATTTGCACATACATTCATGTGCTCTATAATTTAACCCTTGCAACAATCCCGGGAGGTTGGTACGTACTGTTGTCAAGGACATTGTTACAGATGAGGAAACAGGCTGGGGAAGGTTAAGCCACTTGCCCAAGACCACACAGGATGCATTGTGGTGAAGCTGGGCTTCAGATTCTTTTGGATCTAAAATTTGTATCTAATCATAATACTGTGTCTCGGTGGGCAGGTTTTAGACAGTTCCGTGTGAATATTTAAACTGCAATCCTTAATATTTAAACAACATTAAAGATGTATATGAAGGAAAGGGGGCAGGGGAGGTAAAAGAGGGTATAGGGGGGATAAGTGGTGATGGAAGGAGACTTGACTTTGGGTGAACACACAATACAGTATACAGATGATGTGTTGTAGAATTGTACACCTGAAACCTATATAATTTTATTAATCAATGTCACCCCAATAAATTCAATAAAAAATAAATCAATAAAAACAAAAACATGCCCTGGCTGGTTTGGCTCAGCGGTTAGAGCATTGGGGCCTGTGGTCCAGAGAGACCCGGGTTCGGTTCCTGCTAAGGTCATGTACCTCAGTTGCAGTTTGTCCCTGGCCCTGGTTGGTCGTGCGGGAGACAGCCACTCGATGTGTCCCTTTCACGTCGACGTTTCTCTCTCTCTCTCTCTCTCTCCCTCCCACTCTATCTGAACAAAAAATGGAAAAATGTCCTTGGGTGAGGATTAAAAAAAAAACAAAAAACAAAAAACAAAATGAAACAAAAGATGTATATTGGTCAAGATTGGTCAGGGGAGCTGTTACGATGAGTGTTACAGCATAGGAACACACATTAGAGGAATCGGACTTCCCACAATTGTGGGAGGAGCTGAGAAGGTGAGGACCAGAGGAGTCACCTACCAGTCGATCTGAGAGGTCAGGAACATCCAGTTGCTAACATGGGGTTATGAAGGGAACTTGTAGAATGGTCCAAGTTTCCTCTGTGTAGCCCCTACCTCTGAATCAGGAGCCAAGCATTTGGCAGCGGGGCTGGGGCCATTGTTGGTCAGCAGGGCCTGCAGTTGGGAAGCTGAGCCGCAAGTGGAGCAAAGGAGGCTGAGGATATACTTACACCTATTGGACATCATCGTCACCATCCATCATTGCGTGCCATGATGACGTCCTTCAGAGAACAGTGGCTGCTGATTCCCACCTGTTCTCCAAGTCTCATGTATGTTTTCTCTGTTAGCCAACTCTTTCCTGAAACCATACAGGGATGGCGGTTCTGGGAGAGACAATTCCCGGAGTAACCAAGTGGACATAACACAACGTGGTACAGAGGTTATTCAAGGAAGCTGAAAAGAAGGCAAGTCTTGGATGCATAGTCAAGGGCCTTGTGGTGGATAATTTTATTTGTCAACAAGTGCTGTCCAGATATTTGGTCAAACGTTATTCTGGGTGTGTCTGTGAAGGTGTTTTGGGATGAGATTGAAATTTGAATGGCTAGACTGAACAAAGCAGATCACCACCCCCCCAACCCCCCAATGTAGGTGGGCCTCATCAAATAAGTTTAAAACCTGAATGGGATAAAAAGGCTGACTCTCTCAAGTAAAAGAGAACTCTTGCCTGACTCTTGAGTTGGGATAGTAGTCTTTTCTTGCCTTTGGACTCAAACCAAAACACGGGCACTTTTTCTCCTCCTCCTCCTTCTCCTCTTCCTCTTCCCCTCCCCCCTCTCCTCTTCCTTCTTCTTTTTTAGCAACAAAATTTATTGTCTCACAATTCTAGAGGCTAGAAGTCCAAAATCAAGGTGTTAGCAGGGTTTATTTCTTAAGATAGTGGTATCCCTCCTATGTCTCTCTCTCTTTTAACTTATCTTTATTGTTGAATGTATTACAGATGTCCCCCTTTTCCCCCCTTGACTCCCTCCTCCCCAGTCCCACCTCCCTGCTTTCCCCACACTATTGTTTGTTTCCCACCCCACCTCCCCCCTTCCCTTTGAGGTTCATCAAGCTAACAACCAATTTATACTTCCTAATCCCTTCATCTTTTTCACCCAACTCCCCTCCCATCTGGGAACCAAGAAAACGTTCTCTGTATCTATGAGTCTGTTTCTGTTCTGCATGCTCATTTTGTTTGTAGATTAAATTGTTGATAGATTTGTATTAATTGAACATTGGCTCTTCTTGAGTCTCGAGCCTACTGGCTCTTGGAGTAGAACTTACACCATTGGCTATCCTGGTTCTCAGGCCTTCGGATCGAAACTGAAACTACAGCATCATCGTTGACTCTCTCCAGCTTGCCAACCTTAGATCTTAGGATTTTTCAGACTCCAAAATTGTGTGAGCCTGTTTCTTATAATAAATCTCATTCTCTCTCTATATACATCCTGTTGGTTCTGTTTTCCTAGAGAACCCTCATACAGATCTAGGTTTCCCTTTCTGAGTAAAAAAACATCTACTTGAATTTCTTGCAATAAATTGTGTACTTCTGGTTTGGACTTAATTGCTAAAGGTCAAAATGTTCTGCTGTGAAAACTTGCTTGCAGTTTAGTAATTTTGGAAAAAGAATCCTTTAGCTGGATGGAATTTTTCTTGCAGAACATGCTAATGGCTTTGGACGTCTGAGGCAGCATCTCTTTGCTTCTTTGGAGCTGTGAGTGAGAGCTGAAGCTTGAGGATGACTCGGGGACGCCTCTCCTCTTCGATCTGTGTAGAGCGAGGTCAGACCCAGCACCCTTTCGGTGATGCTATCACATGAACAAACTCTTTCATGAAACGTTTAAATGTCCTTCTTTAAAACCATGCTACCTCTGTTTTACTGTGGTTCTGCCAAGTCCCCAAATTACAGTCTTTGAGAACTGAAAGGAATCATGGAAGTAATCTAGCCAAAATTTTTCCAACTTGTGTTGCACAAAACATATTCCTAAATGTTCATTGGTGGTCCTTGAAAAAAATAATTCTATGACCAAGTAGTTTTGAGAAGGGCAGCACACATCTCCCCCTCCCCCCTTTTAAAATGTTTTTATTGATTTTAGAGAGAGGAGGGAAGAGTAGGAAACATCCATCAGCTGCCTCCTGCACACCTTCTACTGGGGATTGAGCCCGCAACCGGAAATCGAACCAGGGACCTTGTGATGCATGGGATGACAGTCAACTGAGCCAACAGGCCAGGGCAAGACTCTCCCTTTTGGAGAATCCAAATACACTTGAGTAAAGTTTGTGACACCTCTTAGACTTTGAAGTGTAGCTATTAAGGAAGCAGTTAGTAGGTGGGTCTGGATTTCAGGGGCAATGTTGGAGTTGGATATATAGGTTTGGAAGTTAACACATTTAAAACCATGAGAGCAGATGAGATTTCTCAGGAGAGAGTTTAGAAGAAATAAGAGTATGTGAGGTCTGGAGGTGCTATAGTCTCTTGTGACCATGCATGACCTGAGAATGGAGCCAAGACCCAGAAGATGGCATCAAGTGACCAAGAGAAACCAGGATACTTTTGGCCATAACTCAAGCCACTAAAGCTGACTCTACCATTGTACTTTTCAGCTATAAAGCCAGTAAATTAATTTTTAACCTTTTATGTCATTCCTTATGGAAAGAGTTCTGACTACCATGACATCTCCCAACCTCCTTTGCACATTTATCTCTGTCTCCTCCTAGTCTCTCTCCATCAGCTTACCTGTCATGGAGGAGAATCAGCTGACCCTAAGGTGTCAGCGTTAACCTGCCACCCCCACCTTGAGGTGCAAATGGGAAAGCACGACTTACCCCAATCGGTGTCGCTTGTCAGCATTTCAAGCGTGAGTGGAGGGATCAGTTAAGAATTGATTAATACGCTTAAGGACTTTATTTTTAAATTGCTAGCAACCAATCAAAGTGGACTCTGGCTAATTTAAACCAAAAAGGGACTTTGTTGGAAGGCTCACAGGGTTGCCCACAGAATCAAAGACAGAGATGGATAAGCCGAGCGACAGAACCTGAGAAAAGGAAGAACCTGAGCCGCCCTGGGGAGCCTCAGCGGGCTTTCATCAAGATCCTCGCTGGGCTGAGTTCCAACATGATGCAGCTGCAAGGCCAGCCTCTCTGTGTTCAAGCTTGAGATGGCCAGGACGGAGAATATACTTGAAGGGAGACAGGGTAAGGCAAGCAGGGAGAGAAGGCGAAGCCCTTTGGTTTCTGGGAGTCCACCTGCACATCTGAAGCAACAGGCCAAGAAGGGTCTGCTGTAACCTCTGAGGATGGAGCCACCCCTGGGCTTCTCCAGGCGGCACGAGGCCTGGAGGTGATAAAGAATAACCTCTGTCGGTGCGGCGCTCTTTCGGCCCAGTGAGTGCACCAGGGGAAGGGCTCCCTTCAGTGCTTTTGATTTTCAGGCCTCACACTGTCCCAGATTCTGCCCAGGGGTGGTCTCTCTGAAATCTTTCATCTTTATTCTTTTTCCCTTAGTCTATGCTCTTCATCTTTTCATTCTTTCTCTTCTTGAAGTTCCCCCTTGCTATAGACTGAGTGCTTGTCCCCCACCTCTCAATTCATATGTTGAAACCTAATCCCCAATGTGAGGGTATTAGGAGGTGGGGGGCCTTTGGAAGGTGATTAGGTCAGGAGGGTGGAGCCCTCACAAATGGGATTAATGATTTTATAAAAGAGGCTCCAGAGCTCTGGCTGGTTGGGCTCAGCGGTTAGAGTGAAGGCCCATGGACCAAATAGTCACAGTTTGATTCTCGGTCAAGGGCACATGTTTCAGTTGTGGGTTCGTCTTCTGCCCTAGACAGGGTCATGCAGGAGGCAACCAATTGATGTGTCTTTTCTCACATCAATGTTTCTCTCTCTCTCTCCCTTTCCCTCTCTCCCTCCCACTCTATCTAAAAAAATTATGGAAAAATATCCTTGGATGTGAGTTAAAAAAAAAAAATCTCTCGATCCTTCTGTCATGTGAGATTATAGTGAAAAGATGGCTATGAACCAGGAAGTGGGCTCTCACCAGACACCAAGTCTGCAGGTACCTTTGTTGTTGCAGAAATTCGGTCGGCGGGAGAGACAGACTGCACACACTCGGAGGATTAAAAAATGACTGTTTAACGCGCACCGATGCTGGCCCAGCGGAGTCACCTCCAAAGGCTGAGCCCTAGCCTGGGTTCCAACTGCCTTTTATACATGATAAGCTTCCGGCTCTTTGGGGGCTTTCTAGTTCTGCAGTGGTTTAGGCAGTTGACTGATGTAAACTGATTACAAAAGCCAAGGGCGGGGTCTCTGTGCGGCCTGAGGGGGTTGTCTGCAGAAGTCTTGCCTTCTCACCTTGACCTTAGACTTCCAGCCTCCAGAACTGTGAGAAATAAAGTTTTGTTATTCATAAGTTACCCAGTCTGTGGTATTTTTTAATAGCAGTCAGAATGGACTAAGACACCACCCTTTAGAAAACGACTCTTATTTAAAAAATAATCCTTATTATTAAAAAAGAGTTATTTAGCCCTGGCTGGTGTTGCTCAGTGGATAGAGTGTCGGTCCGCACACCGAAGGGTTGCAGGTTCGACTCCCAGTCAAGGGCGCATACCTGGGTTGCAGATTTGATCCCTGGTCCCTGTCAGGGTGCGCGTGGGAGGCAACCAATCAATGTGACTCTTTCACATTGATGTTTCTCTTTCTCTCTCTCTCCCTTCCACTCTCTAAAGATCAATGGAAAAATATCCTTGTGTGAGGATTAACAACAACAATAACAACAAAATAATAATTATTATTCAGCCTGGCCGGTGTGGCTCAGTGGTTGAGCATCAACCCATGCACCAAAAGCTCACCAGTTCAATTCTGGTCAGGGCACCTGCCCAGGTTGTGAGCCAAATTCCCAGTGGGGGCATGCAGGAGGCAGCCAATTGATGTTCTCTCTCATCAATGTTTCTATCTCTCCCTTACTCTCTCTAAAAATCAATAAAGAAAAAAAAATAGTATAAAAAATAAAATAATTATTATTATTCAGCCCTAGCTGGGTAGCTCAGTTGGTTACAGAGTCATCCTGACATACCATGGTTCGATCTCAAGTCAGGACACATACAAGAATCAACCAATGAGTGCATAAATCAGTGGAACAACAAATCAATGTTTTTCTTTCTCTCTGTTTCTCTCTCCCTTCCTCTCTTTGTAAAAAAATAAATTAAAATTAAAAAAAAATTGTTCAAATAGTACCAAAGATTTTTCAATACAAAGCAAGTCTTTCCCCCATGCTACACTTCCTAGCTCTTGCCAGAAGCAGCACCTACTATCCATCTGGAAGATACACGGAGGTAGCTTATGTTCATGTCTCTGTATATGAACCTTAGCTATTTCATTTGTAAACACAGAAGAGCTGACTGTACACACTGTTCAGTACCTTTCATTCTCTTCTCAGTGATGTATTGCTTATATCAGAACACACCTGTCTCATTATTTTTGATGGCTATGTAGTATTCCACTACGAGGCCTTCCAGTGATAGACAGGCTTTTGTAAATACAAATGATACTGCATTGTACAGGTGACTTCAGGCACCTAAGTAGTAAGCACATCTGTCAGAAACAACAGTGCTTTCTTTCCCAAGAGTTGTCAAAGCTTTGTTCTTCCAGTTTCCACCAGACTTCCTAGGTGTGGCCTACATTAGCTGCCTCCTCTTTCTTTCCATTCCCTAAATATCTACAATATGTTTCTTTTTTCTTTTCTTTTTTTTTTTTTTATCCTCACCCGAGGACATTTTTCCATTTTTTGTTCAGATAGAGTGGGAGGGAGAGAGAGGAACAGAGAGAGAGAGAGAAATGTCGATGTGAAAGGAACACATTGAGTGGCTGCCACCCGCACGACCGACTAGGGCCGGGGACAAACTGCAACCGAGGTATGCGCCCTCAGCGGGAACCGAACCCGGGTCTCTCTGTACCACAGGCCAACGCTCTAACCGCTGAGCCAAACCGGCCAGGGCTACAATATGTTTCTATCCACTGACACACTTAATGGCTACCAATGACCTCATTGTATTGCCTCTGACTTTTCTGTAGAACTTGACGCTTACTGCTCATCCTGTCTTGAAGTTCTCTCCTTGTTTGACTGTTACAGGGAGATAATCTTTGTCCTCTTTCTCTAATCATGCTTTTCCTGTCCTTTGCCTGTCCTCCAAAAATCACCATTTGGCAGGAGCTTCAGGGAGTGGACCCTGCTGGGCCAGCCCTTTTAGTTCCTTGGTTATCCCACGTAGGCGGTCACACTGTTTAGCCTACTGCTGGCCCAGAACGTAAGGTTTTGATCAATGTCCAAGTCCGAACTCTCTTCTAAGCTCAAATCCTTCATTAAAAAAAAAAAAGTGCTGGTCTTGCCCTGGCCGGTTTGGCTCAGTGGATGGAGCCTTGGCCTGTGGACCAGAGAGTCCCAGGTTCAGTTCCCGCTAGGGGCACGTACCAAAAAAAAGAAAGAAAGAAAGAAAGAAAGAAAGAAAGAAAGAAAGAAAGAAAGAAAGAAAGAAAGAAAGAAAGCTGGTATTAATTCCTGCATTTTATTTTATTATTACTATGTTAATAGTTATTACATACTATTTAAAAAATATAAGAAGTTGCAAAGAATAACAAAAAATATATAACAAATATCAATGTATCTACCATTCAGCTTAATAAAATGTGACCAATACAGGTGAAGCCTTTTTTGTACCCTCCCTGCTACCGAGAGGTAATCACTATATGAATTTGGAGTTTGTAATTTCCGTGCATTTTAACTGAATCCTGCATTTCTGACTGACCTTTCTGATATCTCTAGATGGTTATTTCACTCAGTATGGTTAAACACAAACACAAGTGATTCCATTTATGTGAAAAGAAAAATACATTATATAAATATCTACCCATCCATCCACAGAAATCCTTCCAGAAAGATCTGTATCAAGCGTGGGCCAGACAGAACACGTCAGCAGGCCCGTTTGTCACCTCTGTGATACACCAAATTATTGAGTGATTATTTCTAGACTGTGGATAGTTGTTTTCTACTCATGTGTATTTTCTAAATTTTCAACAATGGAACATAGATTACGTTAATAACAACAATTTAGCCGTGGCCGGTTTGGCTCAGCGGTTAGTTAGAGTGTCAGCCTGCGGACCAATGAGTCGTGGGTTTGATTCCGGTCAAGGGCACATACCTCGGTTGCAGTTTGTCCCCGGCCCCAGCTGGGTCAGGGCCGTGCGGGAGACAGCCCCTCGATGTGTCCCTTTCATGTTGATGTTTCTCTCTCTCCCCCCCCCCCCCTTCCATTCTGTCTGAACAAAAAATGGAAAAATGTCCTCGGGCGAGGATAAAAAAGAAAAATTAAAAAATGAATAACAACTTAATAATACCTCGAACATATCTTTCCCTTCAACCCTCATGCCAATTTAGCTTTTACCCCAGACTTCCCTATTTCTGTCAGAATTCTGCAATTCTTCCTAGGTTCAAAATCTGGTAGGTGAGCTTGATACCCTTTTCTCTCTCCCACATTCCATTTGTTCCAACTATACTTTGGGGTTCCTTGTGTGAATTGCCATCTCCTCTGTTAGACTCTTAAGGGGCACACACCTTATCTTATCTAGCTCCCTGGGGCCCATCACATAGCTCAGCACACAAGCAGACGCTCAGCTCATCGATATAGAACCTTCTGCTTGGTGCCTCGGGCTCGTCTACATCTTGCAACAGTCACCTGGCTGAGAAATTGTCGCTATAAATAAGCATTTTCTGTTTCAGTACCATTTATCATTGATGTTTACACTCCAAGTCTTGCCCCACCCAAGCCTCAAACTAGGAAATGAGAATTAGAGTTGGTATTCAAATTCTTAGCCACAGTGCAAGGAGGCAGCCCCCATAAGCACCCGGCCACTGAGCTTCTTGTTCTCTCTAGACATTGTATAGCTGCTGTCACTCCACTCGCTGGGGAATTCGTGACAAGATTTTACTTGTCTTTCCATGCTGTTCCTTCCGTGGTTTCTTTGTTTCTTTTTGCGATCAAGTTCCAGATGGCTCAGCAGTGCCTCCAACATGAATATTTTGACAGACTGCTGGATGCCTGCACACCTTGTCACCTTCGGTGTTCTCACACCCCTCCTCTCACATGTCAGCGTTACTGCAACACGGGTAAGTGCTGCTGCTCGAACAACCGTTCGTTGGTGTGAAGTAGTCTCTCTACACTGACTAGCTAGTCAAAGAGTGAACGTTACAGGGAAGATGGTGAGATTTTTCTGAATCAAAAAAGAGACAGAGAACAAGGCAATCATTTCAATGCCAATAGGAATAAAGTAATTATTCAGAGCTGAACTCAGTTTTATTCAGCACTGTTAGCAAACCTGTATTTGATCAACTCTTCAAAGGAAGTGTTATTGAGAAATTTGAAAGTCAGTGCTGATGAATTAGCGGAATTGGATAGCAAATAATCTTTACTTGATGTAGGTGTTATGTTACCCCTTCATTATCTCTCTGACATATCTTTTAATTCAGCGATAAATGCCATTCTTTGGACCTGTTTGGGCCTGAGCTTGCTGGTGTCTTTGACAGTTTTCGTGCTGATGTTCTTCCTACGGAAGATGAACTCTGAACCATTGAAGGATGAAGTTAAAAACACAGGTTGGTTTGAAATCTTTTTCCAAGAGGTGGCTTTGACACTGACTATTTCACTAGGTAATTAGAGCCCTTCTGAATGTGTCAGAGGACAGTTATATTAAAGGAACTCCTTGGTAGAAGAGAGCTGTCTTCTTTCTGTGTTGGTGTTTACGTCTTCCTTGCTGGTGTCCGACAATGTCAGCCATCTCCCACATTCTTCCCTTGACAATCACTTTTTTGTTGTTGTTATCCTCACCAGAGGGCATTTCTCCATTGATTTTTTTGGTTTTGTTTTAGATAGAGTGGAAGGGAGGGATGGAGAGAGAGAGAGAGAGAAACATTGATGCGAGAGAGACACATCAATTGGTTGCCTCCCACATAATCCCAAATGGGGCCAGTGATTGAACCCAAAACCCAGGTACATGCCCTTGACCAGGAATCAAACCTGGGACCCCTCACTCCAAGGGCTGATGCTCTAACCACTGACCAAAACTGACCAGGGTGATAATCACTGAGGCTTTCCTGGGAAACATCCTTCTCTTTGACCAAAGCTCACACATTGATTAAAGGTCACACTATCAGAAACTGCTCTCCAGGTCTGCTACTCTTAGGAAAAGTATGTTTGGCAAGATGCGGGGCCATATTTTTAATGCGAATATGTGTTGTTTGCTTGGGTGAACATTTTACTGTTGAAAAATATTAGAAATAAATAGCCACTTGCTCTTGGATTACTTGAGCAATCATCTCAAAGATTATTATCTTTATAAGCAGTTGAGAACCAGTCCCAGAGGACTGAATGTTCCTAGAGAATTGACTGTTCCTTAACACCCTCAAGGTCTGAAGGGCTTCTTAAGATAAAGCTATTTTCGGCAGCACCTTCGGCCGTGATCTGATTCTCACACACCGCAGCCATTGCCCTATTTCTCTGTGCATTTTCTGTGCATAACCTTATCTGCTTTCTTGTGCAGTAAGGAGAGGTAAATGGTTGCCCTGTATAACGTACTCTTTTTTATTTTTGTTTTGCCCGGGGTCTGAGAAACAGGTGGGGAAGGACTTTAAGTGTGACGTTTTGGGAGATGGAGTACTACTGGAAGGTTGGGGAAGTAGTAAAATTTACCCTCACAGGCATATAATGGGGGCATAATGGAGACTCCTTCCTTATGTGATCACAGATTCATTAAGGAATTTTAATCTGACACCACATGTGAAAAGAGAAGCAGCTTTATTTTGAATTCTAAAGTGTCACCACAGGCTGATTTTCGTGTGCTGGAACATATGGTAATTTGTTGTTTCATGTGTGTAAAATAAGGCTGAGGCCAGTCTCTAAATTTGTTTGTAAAATCACTTGATTTTTAAAAGTAATTTTATTTTTTAACATTGATTTTAGATAGAGGAAGGGAGAGAGAGGGAAACAGTGAACCTGAAACCTGGGTATGTGCCCTGACTGGGACTCAAACCTGCCACCTCTTGGTGCACAGATGAGACTCCAACCACCTGAGCCACTGGCCAGGGCAATCATTTTCTTTTTCTTTTTTTTTTATTATGTTTAATCCTCACCCAAGGATATTTTTCCATTGATTTTTCAGATAGATTGGGAGGGAGGGAGAAAGGGGGGAGAGAGAGAGAGAGAAACATTGATGTGAGAGAGACATATCAACTGGTTGCCTCCCGCAAGACCCTGACACCTGGGCCTGGGATTAAACTGCAACCAAGGTACGTGCCCTTGACTGGAATTGAACCCACGACTCTTTGGTCCGTGGGCTGATGCTCTAACTGCTGAGCCAAGCAGCCAGGACAATCACTTGATTTTTAAAAATTTAATTAAATTTTTTTTTTTTTTTATTGACTTTAGAGAGGAAGGGAGAGGGAAACAGAAACATTGATGAGAGGGAATGTTGATTGGTCGCCTCCCGCATGCCCCCCACTGAGGATCAGGCCCACAACCTGGGCATGTGCTCTGACCAGGAATCGAACCAGCGACCTCTTGGTGCCTGGGTCAACGCTCAACCACTGAGCCACACCGGCTGGACCAATCACTTGATTTTTAATGGTGGGCCAACATAAGTGAACACTTAAAAACACACTCTGCCCTAAAGCATGTCTTTGAGCCTTTTGTGTCCTGTGGTCTGTTAGTTCCTGACTCCTGGTGTAGGACAGACTCCTCTGTTTTGTAGGAAAAGGTGTCTTGTGCCGCTCTGAGCCTGAGGTATACTGCCAAGACCGCCAGGACCGGACGCCCTGGGACGTTTAGTTTAACTTTTCTGTTTCTGCGTTATCAGGACCAGGTCTCCAGAAGGAGGCAAATGTTGACCTGGATGACAGGAAAGATGGCAGGACCGGGGAGGAAGTTCTTTCCAGAAGCCTGGAGTACACTGTAGAAGAATGTACCTGTGAAGACTGTGTCAAGAGCCAACCAAAGGTCGATTCGGACCATTTCTTTCCACTCCCAGCTATGGAGGAAGGTGCAACCATCCTGGTCACCACGAAAACAAATGACTATGCAGTGGCCTGCTAGCTGATGGGAGTATCACAAGGATGGAGAAATCAATTTCTACCAGATAGTTAAGCATTTTGAGTGGTGTGAGCTACTTAGAAAATCTGTTGTCAGAAGGAAAGGAGGATGTATCAGATCTCTTTAGGATGATTGTTACCAGTTACCGATACAGCTTTTTGTCCTCTAGTTCTAGAAAATCTTTATGTTAGATGTAGTTCCCTATCTTACTTTTGGGAATGTAACTGTGGAAATTTCATTGGTTTTAATAATTAAATTCTTGATTCACTGAAAAAAAGTACGGCAATGTGTCGATCCCATGGTCGCACCTTTCTGTGCTGGACCACTTCCCTCCTCTACGTGCATATATGAACTTCAAGACGAATGGAATTTTTCTCTTTATCACCAAAGGTAAACAAGGTTATTCTATGTATTTCTGTAGACAGGAGAAGCCTAGGGCCAGCCATGCTAATTCACTGTGCCATGACCTTGTGAGTTTCCAGCTAACTGGAGGCTTCAGGCATTATTATTCTTATTCTTATTTTTTTAATTCTCACCCGAGGACATTTTTTCACTTTTTTGTTAAGATAGAGTGGGAGGGAGAAAGAGGAAGAGAGAGAGAGAAAAACATCAATGTGAAAGGGACACATCGAGTGGCTGCCACCCGCACGACCAACCAGGGCCGAGGACAAATTGCAACCGAGGTACGTGCCCTTATAGGGAACTGAACCCGGGTCTCTCTGGACCGCAGGCTGACGCTCTAACCGCTGAGCCAAACCGGCCAGGGCCTCAGGCATTATTATAATCATATAAATATGTGTACAATCACAAACTCTGATAAGTTTACTAGGTATCATTTTCAGACCCAAATGCAGGTCATAATGATAGATAACACTGAATAGTTATTAATGTGCAGGAATTGTTCTAAGTGCTTTACCTGTGCTAACTCATTTAAAGCATACAACAAAGGTGGACCATTATCATCTCCATTTTACAGATTATGACAGAAACTAAGTCAGAGCAAGGTAACATAGTCAGTAACTGGCAAAGCCATGATTTAAACCCAGACATCTTGAGCTACTTTTTTTTCTCTTCACAGCAACTTAGTTCCATTTCTGAATTCCCCATTTCTTTGTGCTACAATCTCAGTCATTATAGGGGGAGGGTTCCCCTCTGGGGCTAAGCAAAGGTCCTGGGGTTACACAAAGCTCTTTATGGAAAGGCTATGCAACAGGTGATGTGCTGTGATAATCTGCTGACTTTGATCTTTGTTAAGATGCCCACTGGAGCCCTGGCCAGTTTGGCTCAGCGGTTAGAGCGTCGGCCTGCGGTCCTGAGAGACCCGGGTTCGGTTCCCGCTAAGGGCACGTACTTCGGCTGCAGTTTGTCCCCGGCCCTGGTTGGTCGTGCGGGTGGCAGCCACTTGATGTGTCCCTTCAGGTCGATGTTTCTCTCTCTCTCTCCCTTCCTCTCTCTCCCTCCCACTCTATCTGTACAAAAAATGGAAAAATATCCTCGGGTGAGGATAAATAAATAAATAAATAAAAGTTAAAAAAAAAAAAAAAGCCCTGGCCGGTTTGGCTCAGCGGTTAGAGCATCGGCCTGCGGTCCGGAGAGACCCGGGTTCGGTTCCCACTAAGGGCGCGTACCTCGGTTGCAGTTTGTCCCCGGCCCTGGTCGGTTGTGCGGGTGGCAGCCACTCGATGTGTCCCTTCACGTCGATGTTTCTCTCTCTCTCTCTGTTCCTCTCTCTCCCCCGTACTCTACCTGAACAAAATAAATAAATAAATAAATAAAATGTTTAAGGGCATTTAAAAAAAAAAAAAAAAAGATGCCCACTGGCACCACAGCATAGATCCTCAAGGTCCTGGGGCTTTGTGGCTTTTGTGTCAGGTTTGGAATACTGGGAACCTCGGTGGGATCTTTTTACCCAGTTGGAGCTCATCAAGGCTCCATTCCAGGTCCTTAAGGGCCACAGGAATCAAAATAGTATAGTGGTTAAGGCATTGGTTCTTGGAGCCAGACTGCCTGGGATTGAATCTTGGCTCTGTTACTAGAAAGTTGTAGACCTTGGGTGACTATAAGAAAGTTACTTAACCTTAAGTTATACACACACATTTTTTTTTTTTCCATAAAAGTATCTGATTCATAATAAGTAATCTAGTTAGTTACATTGCTATGATGATTTTTGTTAAACCCTTTGAGGTCGAGTTTCTGAGGGCAGGCACACATTCTTTTTCTGTATATTGCTCCTAAACACTCTGTATCCTCTCACGCCCAGTGCAACTTTTAAAAAGCTGACGTTAGGCTTCTGATTCTTGGTCTTCCAGGACCAGGCTCACATTTTGGGAAGAAGGGATTACAACACTTCAAGGGGATGGTTGGTGCTAGAAAACACAAAGCACAAACTACAATTCCAATAACTTATCCTGCTTCAAACGATCTGAAGAAAGGCATAGGGTGCTATGAGAAAGCATAACACAGCGTCCTCACGACAGCCCCAGGAGACGGGTATGTGACTCCTTCCCAAAGGCTACAGAGGCAGGCCATCCGGAACTAGGCTTTCTAGGAGAGGATTCAGACACACCCACTCTTTAACTAGAACAACAAATTGACAATTGTCAAGTATAATTTAAAAAATGGGACAAACAATGCTCCTAACCAAACACAAGTATTTTCATTAAAAATTTCAAAAAAAAGTTTCCACTACAGTTGACATATTATATTAGTCTCAGGTGTACAACATAGTGATCAAACATTCAGATAACTAATGAAGTGATTACTGATCAGTACTCATCTGACAAATATTTTCATTTTTACATTCTCCCTACACATGGCTGTATTTTGACATAATTGTAGATGTACAGGCATTTCGCATGGGACTTTTTTGTTTTTGTAAACTTCACCTGAGAATGTTTTTTCCCAAGGATTTAAAAAAATTATCTTTACCGTCGAGAGTATTACAGATGTCTCTTTCTTTTTTCCCCCACTGCCGCCCTCCACCCAGCTCCTATCCTGCCCAGTCCTTCACCACTCTATTGTCTGCGTCCATGAGGAATGCACATATGCATATAAATTCTTTGGTTAATCTCTTCCCACCCCACTCCTTCCCTCTGAGATTCGTCAGTCTGTTCCGTTTCCATATCTCTGGTTCTATTTTATTCATTAGCTTGTTTTGTTCATTAGATTCCACATCTAAAGTGAGATCATATGATATTTGTCTTTCTCTGACTGGCTTATTTCGCTTAGCATAATGATCTCCAGGTCCCTCCATGCTCTCTGAAATAGTAATAGATCCTTCTTTTTTACATCTGTATTATTCCATTGTGTAAATGTACCACAGCTTTTTTTTTTCTAATCCTCACCCTATGACATTTTTTCCATTTTTGTTCAGATACAGTGGGAGGGGGAGAGAGAGAGAGAGAGAGAAACATCGATGTGAAAGGGACACATCGAGTGGCTGCCACCCCCACGACCCAACCAGGGCCAGGGACAAACTGCAACTGAGGTACACACCCTTAGCGGGAACCCAACCTGGGTCTCTTTGGACTGCAGGCCTACGCTCTAACCACTGAGCCAAACCGGCCAGGGGTACCCAGCTTTTTTATCCACTCATCTGCCCATGGGCACTTGAGCAGTTTCCAGATCTTAGTGTTATAACTCAGTGCCATTGACCCAAACTCCCAGAGGCCTTCACGACAACCAAAGGGGTTGTCAGTTTACTCATTTACTGAAGAACATTCTTCACTAACTAATCCCTAAGTAATCGCTAACCCTGGGGTAATAACTAACCCTTGAGTAATCCTGGGGTCGGCGCCAGGGATAATCTATTGAAAACATCTTGACCTTTGAGATGTCTGGGAAACTGAGTAACAGGTAATTAACCAACTGCTAAATTCCGCTTCTGTAACATGCTTGCTTACACGTAGCAACCCCCCTTACAAAATCCTATAAAAAGGAGCCATTTTAGCTCTCCGCGCCGCAGTTACTCCTGTGTGGGACATACTGCAGGCCTGCGGACTTAGCTCAATAAACTCCTTTTGTTAAACCCCATCTCAGCGTCTGAGTTTGGTCGATCTCCTGGGTTACAACATTAGTTATTGTAAATAGTGCTGCTATGAACACAGTGGTGCAACTATTCTTTCTGGTTGGTGTTTCAGGATTTGTAGGATATATTTCTAGAAGTGGGATCATGGGGTCAAATGGCAATTCCTTTTTTTTTTTTTTTAATACATTCAAGGACCACACGTGCGGTCAGTAGAATTAAAAAAAATTTTTTTTTCTTTACTGATGTTAGAGAAAGAGGAAGGGAGAGGGAGAGAGAAATAGAAACACAGATGAGAGAGAACATTGATTGGCTGCCTCCTGCATGTCCCCCACTGGGGATCTGGCTCACAATCTGGGCATGAGCCCTGACTGGGAATTGAACCAGCAACCTCTTTTTTTTTTATCAATCCTCACCCAAGGACATTTTGTTTTGCATTTATCTTCAGATAGAGCAGGAGGGAGAGAGGGGGGAAGAGAGAGAGAGAAACATCAACGTGAGAGAGACACATCGAGTGGTACATGTCCTTAGCGGGAAACGAACCCGGGACTCTCCGGTCTGCAGGCCGATGCTCTAACCGCTGAGCAAAACCGGCCAGGGCGAACTGGCAACCTCTTGGTGCATGGGTCGATGCTCAACCTCTGAACCATGGTTGGGGGGGGCGGGGCTTCATTTTTAATTTTCTGAGGAAACTCCACACTGTTTTCCATAGTGGCTGCAGCAGTCTGCATTCCCACCAGTGTACTAGGGTTCCTTTTCCTCCACATCCTGGTCAGTACTTATTTGTTGATTTAATGATGGTAGCCATTCTGGCAGATGTGAGGTGATACCTCATTGTCGTTTTATGTTTTTATTTGTACCTCTCTGATGATTAGTGATGTTTTCCATTGATTTTTAGAGAGAGTGGAAGGGAGGAGGAAGAGAGAGAGAGAGAGAAAGCGAGTGAGAGAGAATCATTGATTGATTACTTCCCGAAACTTGAACCTGCAACCCAGGTACCTGCCCTTGACTGGGAATTGAGTCTTTGACCCTTTGGTGCTAAGGCCAACACTCTAACCACTGGGCATACAGGCCAGGGCACATGGGGCTTTAAAAAATGTTTTTATTAATTTTTTTATAGAGAGGAAGGGAGAGAGATAGAAACATTGATGTGAGAGAGAAACACTGATCTGCTGCTTCTCCCACACCCCCCACCGGGGATCAAGCCCAAAACCTGGGCATGTGCCCTGACTGGGAATTGAACCGGGACCTCTCTGTCCATGGGACATCACTTAATCCACTGAGTCTCATCAGTTGGGCAACATCGAGTATTTTTTAAACTTAATATTTTTTATCAGTGGCCTTTCCCACTTTCCCATACTCTTTATGATTAGCATTTTCAACTGCAGAGGTTCTTTGTGACGTGGGCCATTACTTGCTTAGCTACTCTACCGTAGTTGGGTTTTGGTGCTTTTCACTTTTTCACTATGATAAACAATGCTGCAGAGCATCATTCTCCAAAGAGCTCTTGACCTCTGCTGAGTCCAAAATATAAATTCCCAAGGGCCAGAGATTAGGTTTAAAAAGGGTCATGCTGGAACTCTGGCTCCTTTTCCCAGTGGAGTTTGGTCCACAATTCAGTGTTTTCAACTATGTATC
Organism: Molossus molossus; assembly: GCF_014108415.1. NCBI lineage: Eukaryota > Metazoa > Chordata > Mammalia > Chiroptera > Molossidae > Molossus > Molossus molossus. Next base: position 110,889,497 of record NW_023425366.1, on the reverse strand, counting down.
AAGACATATTTGTGGATCAATCGTCTCAATCAGCATTAAAAAAAAAAAAAAAAGTAAAGTGAAAGAGAATACATCACACACAGAATTGTGTTAACTACTTAAATGTACACGTGTGTATTGAGATGTGACGTAAAAGGTAATTTTTTTTACTCTGGGTTGCAGGCAAACACGTTGAGCAACTGCTCTTTTAATTTTTCCGGGTCTCCAATCTGTAAAATGGATTCATAAGATTGTTGTGAACACATATTCACATATGATCCATCCATCGTCCTTTCCACTGCCACCATGCTAGCCCTAGGCACTATTTCCTCTTGCTGGACAATTGCAATGTACCCCTAACCAGCTGACCCTCTCCACCCTGTCCCTCTACAGTTCATTCTCAAATCCTGAGAGTAATCGTTTAAAAACCTGATTCAGACCATGTCATCTGCTTAAATTCTTGCAATGACTTCCCATTCCCTTACCTACTTAAGAATTAGGTTTAAAAGTCCAAGCCTCTTAAGATAGGGTTTGCAAGGCCCTCCACCCAACTCTTCACTCTCTCGCTTCAGTCAACCCCTCCAGGCAGGACCTTTTGCACTTAAGTAGTTGTTTAACAAAACAATTCTGTGTGTGATGTATTCTCCTTTACTTTACTTTTCTTTCTTTCTTTTTTTTTTTAATGCAAAAGGTGTTCCTTTTGGGACACCTTATCTGCGGATCTTCTCGGGCTGTCTCCTTGTCACCCAGGTCTCAACTCTCAAGTCCTCTCTTTATTTTTATTTATTTTTTTATCCTCACCCGAGGACACCTTTCCATTTTTTGTTCAGGTAGAGTGGGAGGGAGAGAGAGGAACAGAGAGAGAGAGAGAGAAACATGGATGTGAAAGGGACACATCGAGTGGCTGCCACCCACACAACCAACCAGGGCCGGGGACACACCGCAACCGAGGTACGCGCCCTTAGCGGGAATCGAACCCGGGTCTCTCAGGACCGCAGGCTGACGCTCTAACCGCTGAGCCAAACCGGCCAGGGCTCAAGTCGTCTCTTTAGGTCGGTCCCCTGGGGCTGCCCATCTCCGCTGTCCCCACGCTTTGGCCCATTACTCTTTTTTTAATTTCCTTTCTCTGCTCCTAGCGCGGTCTGGAACGTCTCGTCTCCGGGCTTTCCTAGTTCACCGTCTGGCTTTCCGGCACAGGTGTGAGCCCAAGAGGGCGGGGAGGCATCCTGACCCGCCCCGCCGCACCCCAGGATTCGCGGACCACCTCTTGGTGGTTCCTGCTTGCCCCGGGCCCCCGCCAGCAAGCGTCCAGGCTCCCCTGTCCCGCACAGGAGCCCGTGTTTATGTTCCGGGTCGGAGGGCGGGGCCGTAGCGGCGGCGCTCCACTTCCGGGGCGGGGCGGGGCAGACAGGCGGGGCGGGGCGCGCTGTCGGCCCGGCCTGTCTGCAGCTTGGCGGCAGTGGCGGCGGCACAGCGCAGGCACCGGCCCGGAGAGCAGCAACATGAGCGGTGAGTGGCGGCTTCGCCGCTGTCACCCGCCCCGGCCGCCCTGGCTCCCGCCCCTTCAGCTGCACACTTTGGCCCCTAGTCCCCGCGTCCCACTCCCAGACCCCTGTCCCATCGCTCCCAGTTTCCTGACCCCATGTAACCCAGTTCTTGCCCCTGGTCACCTGCAGTTCTCGGGCGTCCCGAGTCCTGGCACTCCTAGCCCTCTGATTCCTGTCCATCTCTTAAAACCAGCCCTTCGACACCTGTACCCCACTCCACCAGTCTTTCCCAGTCCTCCGACCCCGTGTCCAGTTCTCAGACCCCCGGTTCTCAGACCTCCTGAACCTCAGTGCCAACTACCTCTCAGACCCCTGGAGTCCCAGTTCCATTTCAGGGTCCTCCCGCTCCCCAGTCATCCCCACCACCCAGGCCCCTTGTCTCCAGCCACTCCAGTCTCCACGCAGGCTGAGTGTCCTCTCTAGACACTTTTAGTTTGCCGACCCCTGAACCCCGTGTCCCCATAGCTCCTGGTTCCCAGAGGACTTGAATTCTCCAGCCTCTTTGTTTACCCAGTCCATTTTAACCCCTGTCCCCAATGCTTTGCTGTACCAGTCACCAGTTGTTCCCCACTCTGGTCCTTGGTTCTTACATCCCCTCTCCCACTATACTCCAGCCCCTTCATTTTATTTTCTTGGATCATTTTAGATCTTCCTTGTCCTGTCCTGCAAGCTTTCCCTTGTGCAATATTGAGCCCATCTGGGGACCATCGCTTGCCCTGCCCAGTCCACCCCTCTCCCTCCCACAAGGGGAGGAGGTTGGTTTCGGTGGGGAGGCTGGGAGCGGGAGGGAGTTATGTTTGGACAGCCTTCCTCAGTGCTTCAGAAGTTGAGTTCCTAGACTTGGACAGGGATTCTCAGTCGTTTCCTTTGTTGGTGTTTTGGTGCTAAGTCATTCCTGGGTGTTGCATGTGGAGATGGGAGTGACTCAGGGAAGCTTCTCAGCTCACCCTTACTGGGATCTGGATTCACTTAGAAGGGCCCGTCTACCCTCATATGGCTGGTTTTCTCTTCACTGAAAAGTCCAGCCCTTTGGCCCTAGCCCCTTTAACCCAGACATTTCTGGAGGTCGAGAGAGGACAAGGCACGCCAATACATCTCTCTTCATTATTAACTTTTAAATGATCTCAAAGGTTTTTTTTTTTTTAAAGTGATGTGCTTTTGTTTTTGCTATTCAAAAACAAGATTTATGATGGTCCTAATGAGGGAGCTGTGGATGGGGGTTGTTTCCTGAGAGATAGTCCTTCTTCTGTGTCCAGAGTGAATGATTTTTGGCCTAATTAAAGTTTCTGGTCCTTGAACATTAGTGATACCACAACAACGATGTGATGAGCTGGTTTCCACCCAGGAGGTAATATGATCTGGTGTAAGTGCAGGCCCTGCAGCTAGACAGCCTGGGTTCAAATTCTGGCTCTGCCTTATAAAACTGTGTGATATAGAGCAAGTTACTTGATCATTCTGGAAGTCCTAGCAAAATGGGGTAAATAATAGTACCTGTCTCCTAGGCTTGTTCCAATGAGCAAGTAACATTACTCAGGTTGAAGTGATTGGTATTGTGCCTCTCACATGTATGTAGTCAGGAATTTAGAGCTGTTATTGTTGTTTCCATAAGGACATGGGGTTCAGGTGGGATTGTTTTGTGGCCTAGCCCTGGGACAAGGCCTGGAGCTAAGTACTCCCGGAAAATCTCTTGCTTTTAATGTGAGGGAAGAGCTCTGCCTCAGGCTCACAGTTAGTTTGCATCATAGGAATAAGGGCAATTGACAAACGGGAGGGGGGGGGTTGATCAATGTGTTTTTAAAAAAAATTCTTACAGAGAGCTTTTTGTTGCTTGCCAGATGGGTGAGGGCTGGAGGGATGGGTGAAAAAGATGAAGGAATTAAGAAGTACAAATTGGTTGTTAGACTATGATTCTCAAAGGGAAGGGGGGAGGGAGGGCAGGATGAGATAAACCAGAGAACTTCTATGCATATGTGCATAACCAATGGACACAGACAATAGTGTGGGGAAGGCAGGAGGGGGTAATAGGGAAGAAAAGGAGAGACATCTGTAATACATTCAACAATAAAGATGAGTTAAAAATATTTATTGTTGTAAGTATTACAGATGTTCCCCCTTTGATCACTGTATCTGTTAAGGAACAACTTAATATCAAAGATAAGAGTTTTAAAATTTAATTTAAAAAATAATTAGGTGAGGCTAAACAAAAGGAAACCAACAAATGTCTTTCTTAAAGGAAGAAGCATTCAGAATGAAAGCCTTCTTTTGGGAAGATTGTAATTGAGACAGAAAAAGTGGTTGCTGAGTATGGAAGGGGAAGTCCAAGGTATTTTCAATCATTTATTTCTTAAGAAAAGTAAAACTATTTCCTCAAACTGTAAACAGTACACGTATAGGTTTCCATCAATCATTTCTTGAGAATACAATTGAAATGGGGGTTTTCCCACCTGTGGGATTGATAATTGGCACACAATAAAATAACATGGCAAGGAAATAATTTCTTTTTTTCTTTGGTCCTTTTTATTAATAGAAATGTTCAAACATCAGGGAAGTGGAGAGAATAGTCTGATGAACAATTATAAACTCATGACCACTTCACCTATATACCTTTTAAATTTCTACCTCTCTCCCCAGTTTATTGTGAAGCAAATCCCAGACACTGTATCATTTCATCAGTATGTGTGTGTGTGTGTGTGTGTATATGTTTTATTCTCACTCGAGGATATTTTTTCATTGATTTTTAGAGAGAGTGGAAGGGAGGGAGAGAGAGAGAAGGAGAAACATTGATGCAAGAGAGACACAGCAATTGATTGGTTGCCTCCTGCACGGCCCTATTTAGGGTGGAGGATCGAAACTGCAACCCAGATATGTGCCCTTCACCAGGAATCAAACCCAAGACCCTTTGGTCCAACCGCTGAGCCAAACTGGTCAGGGCTCATCAGTAAATATTTTAGTATGTATCTCTAAAATACAGGTACTCCTTTTTAATAACACAATTCCATTTCCATATCTATAAGAATTTAGCAATAATTCATTAATCAGATATTATATTCAAATTTCCATAATTGCTTTATAATTTTATTTTATAGTGTATTTTTAAAAACTCAGTTTAAGTCTTTTAGGTCTCTGTCTAATTTTTAAGTTTAACTATAATTTTTTTGTGTTCAATATATTCACAGAGTTTTGCAGACATCATCATAAATTTTAGAATGTTTTCATTACTCCCAAAGAAATCCTGTACCCATTAGCAGCCATTCCTCATTCTCCTTCCCTTCAGCCCCAGGCAATCACTAATCTTTTTTCTCTCTTTGGATTTCCTAGTCTGGATATTTCATATAAATTAATCATACAACATGTGGCCTTTTGTGTCTGGCTTTTTTCACCAAGTATGTTTCCAAGTGCATGTTGTAGCATATGTGTGTACTTCATTTCTTTTGGTGGCTGAATAATATTCCACTATATGGATAGGCCACATTTTGGAGGGGGAGGGGCAGAAAAAGGAGAGACTTTATTCAGGTGAACAATTTGCAAACCAGAGAGATGCAGGTACCAACAGAAAGTGAAAGTGCATCTCACTGAGACAAAGGGGAGACCCACTATATAAAGTACCCACAATGGTCACTGATTGGTCCATTTTTATGCAAATGAGGAATCCCAATTTACATTTTAATTTGTTCAGATAGCACTGTCTTGATAGGTCAGAATTTCACATCCTGATTGGTTGTTATGGAGCCACTGATTGGTCAGTAAAGATGCAAATGAGGATATAACTGTGCAGCTCTGATTGGATGGGGCAGGTCTCAGCCCATTGGTCAGTGTACCATCCCAGGAACTCCTTTACTATATCAGGATCAGCTCCTCTGGCGGGAACACAGTCCAGGAGCCTGGCAGCTCAGTCAGTGGCTCTTCCCTGAAATGCAGCATGCATATGAGGCCTCTGCCTCTGTCAGCAATGGTTGCTAGACTCTACTTATGAATTTGGGCTTAGTTAACCACTATGAGTCCTTTTTGGCAAGTATATTCTTTCTCGGGGTCAACAGTTGTAATACAAACAGCGAATATTTATTGAGTGCTTAGTCTGTCAGGCACTAAGCTTTATCTGGATTACATTTAAAAATCCTCTCAAAAACTTTATGAGGTAGTTATGTTATAATCCATCTTTTACAAGTGATAAAACTGGAGCATAGAAAGGTGAATAACTTACCAAAATGGACATATATCCAGCATTCAAACCCAGCATCCAAAAAGGAGCGTCACGCAGGTGTCCGAGGGAAGCAGGAGGGTGGAAAAGGTGGACCATGCAAGTGCGGGTCATGGGGAACAACGAAGACCCATTTATCGTAAAACAGCGGCAGAGCTCTTTGTGATCTTTAGGAATGAAACCCAGATATAGAGCATTCAGGCCTGCTGGTTATAGCAGCACGATTTATTACATTGTTAGGACGGTTTAGAACCATCTCAAAGAGAATAAATAAGAGGGATGGACTAGTAACCAGGAAGGGGTAAAGTAACTGAAGGGAAAGCAGCAGCTTCAAATACCTGTTAGGTTTACCTCTTAGGACGTGCCTGCACCACAGGTCAGTATTGGTTCCAAAACGCCTTTAGTGGATTCGGGAAGAAAAGCGTTTCCTAGTCTTCACCTGTCCCATTGGACTTGGCCAGTGAAACAGAAAACGTGCATATAGCAAGGATTAGACTAGTTGGACCACGTTGTGAATTTCTGATGGTGGATGAGGTTAGTGTGGAGTAAAGCTTTTCCCGCATTCACTGCACTGGTGAAGCTGCTTCCCTGTATGGCTTCTCTGATGCTCCGTGCAAAAGGGTTTATTACTGTAGCTCCTACAGCCCTGGCTGCACTGATAGGGCTTCTGTCCCCTGTGGAGTCTCAGGTGCTGGATGATATGGCACTGTGACTGAAGGCCTTCCCACGCTCCTCACAGTGGTATGTTGTGGATTCCTCCGTCATTAAAAAGACCAGGACTCAGACGGAAGGGGTTCACACACTCATTACATTCACAGAGTCTTTCTCCAGTGTGAATTCTTCGACACTGAATGAGACCTGAGCTTTGAGCAAAGCTCTTCCCACATTTGTGTTGTTCTTGTAGGGGTGGGGAACGTATGGCTGGTGGGCCGTGTACAGCCAGTGAAATCAATACCAGCTAACATCACACGTCTCACCAAATTAGCCCGACCAGATACAGCCGGCTCATTTTTAAGTTGATCATTTTGTATGGCCTGTGAATGATGTTATAAATATAAAAATGGTCCTTGGCAGAAAAATGGCTCCCCACCCCTGTAAGGGGTTTCCCCAGTGCCCTTCTATCTAAGCCTTTTATTCACCAGCTTCTCTATGTCAGGGATCCGGTGTGACACCTCCCAGGTCTCTCCATAAGATATTCTCCCATGTGGCTCCACTATCTCAGGGCAATTTTTCCTTTGCACCAACTCTCTGTCCTCAGTCCTGGTCATGCTGTCTGTCTCCAACAGGGCAGGGTACCTGAGCAGGCTCCCGTGTGAGCTGGCACTCCTCAGGCTGGGACTGAGGCTCAGTGATGGCTGCTCCCCTGGAGCCACTGTATCTTCGGAGGGGACTTGTCTGTGTCTGTAGGCTCCATCTCATGCCGCGGTTCATTGAGCTCTCTCTCTAGATCCTCCAGAAAAATCACTGCTTCCTCTCCGCTCTGTGGGTGCTGCTCCCTCACCCGGGACTTGGATATGCCACGTCTTGTTTATCCCTTCATCAGTTGATGGGCGTTTGACTTGTTTCCACTTTTTGGCTATTATGAATAATGCGCTGTGAACATTCACGTGCAAGTTTTTGTGGGAGTATATGTTTTCATTTCCAGAACTACCGGATCCATTTGAGGAACTATCAGACTGTTTCCCAATGTGGCTGCACCATTTTTCTTTCCCATCAGCATTGGGTGAAGGTTCTGGTTTCTGCATAATCTTTTTTTTTTTTTCTTAATCCTCACCCCAGGACAGTTTTCCATTTTTTGTTCAGATAGAGTGGGAGGGAGAGAGAAAGAAACAGCAACGTGAATGGGACACATCGAGTGGCTGCCACCCGCACAACCCAACCTGGGCCGGGGCAAACTGCAACCAAGGTACATGCCCTTAGCAGGAACGACGCTCTACCAGCTGAGCTAAACCTGCCAGGGCTGCATAGTCTTTTTGATAATAGCCATTCTAGTGATTGTGAAGTGGTGTCTCTTTGTGGTTTTGATTTGCATTTCCTTTTTTTTTTTTTTTCTAATTTGCATTTCCTTAATGACTAATGATGTTGAACATCTTTTCCTGGGCTTATTGGCCACTTGTATATCTTTGGAGAAATGTTTGTTCAGAGTCTTTGTCTATTTTTTTAATAGGTTGTTTTTCTTTCTGTTGAGCTATAAGAATTTTTTTTTTTTTTTTTTTTTTTAATATCCTCACCCGAGGACATTTTCCCATTTTTTTGTTCAGGTAGAGTGGGAGGGAGAGAGAGGAACAGAGAGAGAGAGAGAAACATCGATGTGAAGGGACACATCGAGTGGTTGCCACCCGCACGACCAACCAGGGCCGGGGACAAACTGCAACCGAAGTACGTGCCCTTAGCGGGAACCGAACCCGGGTCTCTCCGGACCTCAGGTCGACGCTCTAACCGCTGAGCCAAACCGGCCAGGGCGAGCTATAAGAATTTTATATAATTTGGATCCGGGTCTCTTTTCAGATATGTTGTTTATAAACATTCTACCCTCTTGTGGGTTGTTTTTTTACCTTTCCTGATGATAGGTATCCTTTGAAGCACAAAGTCTTTTTTTTTTTTTAACTATAAGCTCCCCTTTCATCCCTCTTTTTTTTCCCACCTTGCAATTTTTGTTGAAGGAAGCATTTTATTCTGTAAGGTTTCTTTGCAGGATTTTGCTGATTGCATCCTTTCAGTGTGGTTTGATGTGTTTCTCAGTCTCTTGTATATCCTACAAATTGGCAATTAGAATCTGCTGTACTTTGAGTTTGAGACCTTTGAGTGGAGTTATAGGTCAAGGCCAAATACACTAAGTGCAAATAACCAGGAAGTGGAGTGGCTCTAGGAAATGTGTATACGAGATAAATGGGTATCATGAGGCCAGAAAACAAACAAGATGACCGTTAATAGGGGAGTGGATAAATATATGTGGTATGTTCACATGATGGAAAACTTCAAAGAGGTTAAGAGGAAGAAAAAATGGATTTGTACACATCACTGTGGCTATATCTTAACATTAACATTCTCTAAAAAAAAAAATGCAGAGTGCAGAATTACATCTAAAATATATATCTTTATACACACCAATACATGCACATAATAGTGTTTTTGGATTCATATATGTATGTAGAAGTAAGCACATTGTCATGGTGATAGTGGTCATTATTTATTTGTTTTTCTGTAAAAAATAGTAGGTAAGAATACTTGATTACCAGCCTGTACTAGCTACGGAATTCTGATTTTCAAATAATACTTTTGCTATTATTGGGAAAGTAAACTTATAGGGCCAGAAAGGCATGATTCTCAAGCATTGTCTTTTGTGAGACTATCTTTGAAGCCCTTGATGCTCTTTTCAATCAGTAATTATTCTGTAAAGAATTCTTAAGTTAGAAAGACACTGAAAACCCCATTTCAAGGGTGGGGAAAGCCAGACCCAGAGAAGTCAGATAATTTGTGGAACAGACAAGCTCTAAGGGCTCGATACACCAAAGTTTGGGCTTAGAGGGTACTTCACTGCTGACCTTGCCTGATGTTTATGTACATCTGGCAGCTTTTTCTTGTTTTCTGGAATGTTGAAGGTCGTGTTTTTTTCTTTGGCATTGACTGGGTCATCTCCAGCAATGGCTTGTATTTGGAATAAAGAATAAGCTGAAATGAGTGAAAAAGGAATGGAAAAAGGAATATTTGTGGTTTTCATTCAAAGCAGAAAAAGTGATGGAATCAACGTTTTCGTTTGTTTCCAGTGAAGTCACTGGGTTGGTCCATAATGGCAGTTTGTAAGAAGTAAGTGCCAGCAAATACTTGGTTGTCTCCTATGCAAGCAAGTGGCAATAGACTCCATCCTATTGCCATCGATTCTCCTGCTTCTTGTTGCATGACTGTGCCTGGGTAACAAACAGGAAGTCAAGTTCTTAGAGCTCTTACAACATGGAACTAAAATTTAAGATTTTATGGGCTTCTGTAAATTCTGGCAATGTGAACGTAGTTCCAGATAAAGCGCCTTCCATCTGCCTGCCACTATCTTGTCTGTACACATGCTCTGTGTTCTCCAGGGGACGCCGTCACCCCAGGGGCGTGAACAGTTTCCTGTTATGTATAAGTCACAGGTGTGCAAGCAGTACATAAACAGACGTGAAATATATCCGGGGTATTAAAATTTCATGAAGGGCGTGATTAAGAAAAAAAAGTCTGAGAAGGACCCTAAGGGGGAAAGTAATTTAAAAAAAGGTTGCAAAACACCTATATAGGCTGAAGTAATGTCACTGTTATATAAATTTGCATTTTGCTTTTGTCCTTAACACTTCTAGATAAAACTTCAACACATTGCTACATGGTCTTCATATTGTTCTCTTTTATGAGCTTCATAATCTATCATTAATCCATCATCTTGCATGTAGCATAATTGTTAAACTCTACTTGTGGAAATTTAGCTTACTCCCCACCACTCATTTTTATTCCTATGATAAATAATGATGTGGTGAACATTTTTTGTTTAAGATCATTTTTCTTCCTTCAGATTTTGTCTTTGAGGTGATTTTCCTGAAGCAGCATTAATATAAGTGTCGATCATTCTTTTTTTTTATCCTCACCCGAGGACATTTTGGCATTTATCTTCAGATAGAGTGGGAGGGAGAGAGAGGGGAAGAGAGAGGAAGAAACATCGACATGAGAGAGACACATCAAGTGGCTGCCACCCATGTGACCCCAACCGGGGCCAGGGACAAACTGCAACTGAGGTACGTGCCCTTAGCGGGAACCGAAACTGGAACTCTCTGTCTGGTCTGCGGGCCGATGCTCTAACCACTGAGCAAACTGGCCAGGGGGTGTTGATTGTTTTTAATTGCTCTTTTTTTCAAAGTGGTTGTAGTAGTTTAAAATGCTACCCTTAAGAGTGAAGGCTCTAGTGGCAGCTGGGCCAGACTAGAAATCCAGAAATTTCAGGTTCAGCGTTCAGCAGACGAGTGTTGGATGACAGTGGGTGCAAGTTCTGTCCCTTAGCAAAGGGCTATGCTATTAGTGATTGTTGAAGCGAATTGAATGAACTACCGAAAAATGTTTTCTTGGAGTAATGGGTGTGTTAGCCAGGACTTTTCTTTTTTTTTTTTTTATCCTCACCCGAGGATATTTTCCATTTTTTGTACAGATAGAGTGGGAGGGAGAGAGAGGAAGGAGAGAGAGAGAGAAACATCGACGTGAAGGGACACATCGAGTGGCTGCCACCCGCACGACCAACCAGGGCCGGGGACAAACTGCAACCGAAGTACGCGCCCTTAGCGGGAACCGAACCCGGGTCTCTCCGGACCGCAGGCCGACGCTCTAACCGCTGAGCCAAACCGGCCAGGGCAGCCAGGACTTTTCAGTTGCATGCGGCAGAAGCTTATTTCAGCACAATGGGAATTTAAAATGTCTTGTAATGGCCCTAGCTAGGTGACTCAGTTGGTTGGAGCATCATCCCGTACACCAAAAGGTGGTGGGTTCCATCCCTGATCGGGATGTGTATAGGGGGCAACTGATCGAAGTTTCTCTCGCCCCACCCCTCCTCTCTCTCTAAAATAAATAAAAACATATCTTTGGGTGAGGATTAAAGAAATAAACAGTGTCTTGTAATGGAAAAGTCTAGGGATAGGGCTGGCTTCAGGCTCAGCTGGATTTAGGTGCTTAGAGTCATCAGGACAACCTTTCTGTCCACAATTCTACTTTTTTTCTTTTTCCAAATTATTTTCTTTATTGATTTTAGAGAGAGAGGAAGGGAGAAGGAGAGAGAGACAAACATCAATGCAAGAGAACATCAGTTGGCTGCCTCCTGCATGCCCCCCACTGGGGATTGGGCCCACAATCTGAGCATGTGCTGTGACCAGGAATCGAACCGGCAACCTCTTGGTGCATGGGTCGACGCTCAACCACTGAGCCAGCCACACCAGCCAGGCCACAATTCTACTTTCTTCTCTGTTGTCTTTGTCCTCAGGCAACCTGTCCTCCATTGAGGCAGGTTGGCTACCAACAGCTCTTAGGTCACATCCTACAAAGTGGCAACACCCAAGCAAAGAGCGGGCCTCTTTCCCAGTGGCTCCAGCAAAAGTCCTGAGAGGCTGATACACGGCAGGCTGACTGGCCATGTGGTCGTCCTGGAACCTATCACTGTGGCTGGTTGGCTAGGTCTGGATCTCATGCCCAGTCCAGGGCCCAAGGGTGCATGTGACTTGTGGTCTGGATAGAGGATGAATCGAGGGGAGAGCTGTAGTAATTTTGAATGGAGTAATCAGAGTGGTCCTCACAGGGAGGTCATATCTGAGCAGACCCGGGAGGGGAGAGTGATTTCTGTTTTTTTTTTAAATTTTTTGTTCCTGAGCAGCTCGAAGGGGTAAAAACTGCTTTTTACCGAGGTAGGAAAGGCTGTGAGAAGAGCACGTTTGATGTGGGTGAAGCAGTTTGAAACCTCCAGGGGGACTGAGGACCCGTACCCTGGCCCTGATATCTGCTTGCGCGTCCAGGAGCCCCCCAGAGCCTTGGCTTAGTACTTCCTCTGTCCAGCAGCACCCGGCTGGCCTGTGTTCCCCAGGTCCCTCCAGGGAACCTTGCCTACTCCCATCTCATTTCTCCTTGCCTGCGTCTGCATGTCTTGGAACCTGCTCTTTCCTCCCCATCTTAAAAAAAAGCAAAGACCCAAAATGACATTAAAGACTATTGTGGAAACAGAATATACATCTAAATAAGCCTGCCTTACACATTAAATATTTAGATTTTTAGGTATTCCACTTCTGTATTTGTTCAAAGTATATGCATTAAGTGGCATAATTGCATTGAGCCTACATTTGAATCACGTATACAAGGGTGAGCAAAGTAGGTTTACAGTTGTTTGTATGGAAAAATATATAGTACCAGAATAAATAACAATACAAAAATAAACTCTGTGTTTGGCGTACTCACAATTGTAAACCTACTTTGCCCACCCATGGATTATTGCATTTATCCATGTTCCTAATCTTCAGAATGATTAGAAATGGCTGCATAACATTCCATAGAATTGATGTACCCCAGTTACTTAATCTTTCTCTCATTGTAGGAAAAGAAAGTAAATTCCATTTATGATTTTCTAAGACAGAATTGGCAAATGTTTTCTGCAAAGGGCCCGATAGTAAGAATTTTCTGCTTTGCAGGCCATCTGGTCTGTGTCTCAACTACGCACCCCTGTTGCTGTAGGATAAAAACAGCACAGGCAATGTGTAAATGGAAGGACATGGCTGTGTTCCAATAAAACTTTATTTAGAGCAACAGGTAGCAGCTGGATTTGGTTAGGGACTGTAGTTTGCTGCCCCCCTTTTTAAACACTACCGGAAAAATCTGTGCACCCGTGATGCTATGTTTAGGCCACCGTCGCGCTGTAGTGGGAAAAACCCGGACTCCGGCAGTCCTGGGTTTCACTCCCTATGGCGGAACGTGGGCACCTCTCTCACTCTTAGTTCCCTGGTCAGAAAATGGAAATGAAAGTGAGTGATGGACAGATAGTGCCGTACCCAGTACCTGGAGGACAGAGGGACTGATGAAACAGTTGTTCTTTTTCTCATTTCCCTCATTCCTCCCCCTCAGCTTAGCTTCCAGTGCATCCAGAGAGTTTTGTAGCTTTTGGTATGCTCCACCACACTGTTTCTCAGGAACTCACTGCATCAGAACGTTGTTACTGGTGGTGAGTACCTATCCCCCAATAGCTGGACCAGCATTGCAGAATTTTGTTTTGAACGTTTCTTGGCCAAGGTAGTAGTTATATGATGGTAACATGTGGTGGTTAATTTAGTAAGAATATGATTTGTATTTCTCTAGTCACGGGGGAAGATACACATTCTTTTCCAAGTGTTTGCACACTGCCATTTTAGTGTTTTTTTCTCCAACAGAGATTGACAAACTAGGCCGGCCGCCTATTTGTAAATAGAGCTTTGCTGGAACACAGTGACGTGCAGCCTTTTCCTCTTGTCTGTGCCTGCTTTCACACCACGATGGCAGAATTAAGTGCTATGCCAGAGACCTAGTGGCTTGGGAACCCTAAAATATTTACTGTTTGCTCTTTACAGGGAATGTTTGTAGATATCTGCCCTGGAGTAAATTCTTTGCCCATTTATAAATTTGCTGTTGACTCAGCTTTAGACATCACACGTCCACTTGGATGGCCCGAGCCCATCTGTCTCCTCCTTTCTATTGTGTGGTGGTGGACAGTGTGTCCTTTTGTCTGGCCCAGCTGTGCCATTTTACTCTACAATGCTGGGTCCCAGCACCCTGACTCTGGGGACGAACCACTTGTTCATTTTATCAGCTCACATGCTAGTACTGAGCAGACAAGACTGCTGCTTCTCTCAGCGCATCACACATGTGCGGCTGCGGCCATGGCCTGGCTGGTCTGGGTCCTCTCTGTTTTCTTTTATCCTCACCTGAGGACATTTTTCCATTTTCTGTTCAGATAGAGTGGGAGAGAGAGAGAGAGAGAAACATCGACGTGAAAGGGACACATCGAGTGGTTGCCACCCACACGACCCATCCAGGGTCGGGGACAAACTGCAACCGAGGTACGTGCCCTTAGCGGAAACCGAACCTGGGTCTCTCTGGACCGCAGGCCAACGCTCTAACCACTGAGCAAACTGGCCAGGGCCAGGTTCTCTCTGTTTAAAGCAGCTACTTGGGGGGCCATGGGACTCCCCTTGACGTCTTGATTCAACAATTGCTGATTTCTATGAGCAGGGGTGCGTTAAGGCTTGTTTCCATCCCCGAAAAGGCTCACTACCCAGGGTTGGCATAAGGGGCAGGCTTAAGAGTCTCCATAATCCTTTCTGCTGTAGGGATTGGACCAGGGGTGTGGTGTGGCTGGAGTGTGGTGGAAGCACCATTCAGAGAGCAGTTTATTGTGCCCATGGAGGATTCTTGGCAGGAAGGATTCTCAGCGAAGGTGACATTTGAGCCAGCCATCGGGAGGTTGGTTTGTCTTTGGTGGCCCTTTGCAGAGGGAGCCCTTTTTCTGTCTGAAGTTGAGCTCCCCAAGGTTACTTGGTCTTGTGGAGGTTGGAAGGCATGGGCTTTGGGGTAAATATCGGGTCTACCACCTGCGAGTTGTTCATTGGGCAAGTGATCAGTGTCTCCAAGCCTCAGTTTCTTTATTCGTTATGACGGGGTTGCCAGTACCTAGCTTACAGGTGAATGTAAAGGTTTAATGTGTATCTCAGAATAAAAAATTGGTAGCAGATCTGGCCTCTAGGTGTATTATGTTTGGTTCATGCAGAGTTGGCTGAAACACTTCTCTAAGAAGAGTATAATTAGGTGCCGACTAATTGACATGAAAATAGAAATTTCTGGCTTTCTTAGAAAAACTGGGAGTTGGAACAGTGCTGTACTGGTTGGTGTTGCTGTGAGGTGCTGTCCTCTAGAGCTGAGTAGCTGCTGCACTCTCTAAAGGGGCATCTGGCCCTGGCTGGTTTGGCTCAGCGGCTAGAGCGTTGGCCTGCGGTCCAGAGAGACCCAGGTTCGGTTCCCGCTAAGGGCACGTACCTCGGTTGCAGTTTGTCCCTGGCCCTGGTTGGTCGTGTGGGTGGCAACCAACCAGGTTGTGTCCCTTTTACGTTGATGTCTCTCTCTTTCTCCCTCCTACTCTGTCTGAACAAAAAATGAAAAAATGTCCCCAGGTGAGGATAAAATAAATAAAATCTTTAAAAAGTGTGGCGGGGGGGGCATCTGTCTCGCTCCTGCAGTCTCCCCCTCCCTCTCTCCTCTGCCATCCCTACCACATCACTCATTCTCTGCCTGACCCTGTGGGATTGGAGGGGTTTGATCTTGGTGTCTGCATGCCTCTGGCCTGTGTTGGACAACCCTTTCTGTTCCGGCCTCCATCCCTTCTATGTTCTTTCCATCTCTCTATTTAAAACAGTGGTGGAAATTAAACAACAGCACTAAACTCTCCATTGGGTCAAGAGTGTCAAGCACCCTAGATGCCTACACATGTGATTGAGTATATATTTTGCCAGTGGCAAAGGTGATGTGATGTACCTGTCCCCTGCAAAGCTCTGATGTAGGGTGTTGGCTATAGGGTGAGGGAAGATGGGAACATGATTAAGATGTGACCTGATCTATTACCTGCTGGGGATACCCAATGTGTAATTGTCTTACTCTAGGGTGGCTGTTAAGTCTGGAAAGGTAGACACTATTGTTTTACGTCACCCCCCACCCCCGCATTAATTCTGCTACAGCAGTGGTCCACAAGCTGGGCTGTGGGGTAAATCTAGCCCAAGGCCTGTTTTTGTAAACAGCTATGCTGATTCATTAATGTATTGTCTATGGCTGCCTTTGAGATGCAGAAGCAGATCAAACAACAAGTTCTGGCCAGGGTGTGGAGAAAAGGGGACTCTAGTACACTGCTGGTGGGAATGCAGACTGGTGCAGCCACTATGGAAAACAATATGGTGTTAACTCAAAAAGTTAAAAATTGAACTGCCATTTGACCCAGTGATCCCACTTCTAGTAATATACCCTAAGAAGCCTGAAACACCAATCAAAAAGAATATACATACCCCCATGTTCATAGCAGCACTATTTACAATAGCTAAGATCTGGAAACAGCCCAAGTGTCCATCAATAGATGAGTGGATAAAACAGCTGTGGTACATATACACAATGGAATACTATGCAGCTGTAAGAAAGAAAGATCTCTTATCCTTTGAGATGATATGGAGGGACCTGGAGAATATTATCCTAAGTGAAACAAGCCAAGCAGAGAAAGACAAATACCACATGATCTCACTTATTTGTGGAATATAATGAACAAAACAAACTGATGAACAACATAGACCCAGAGACGTGGAAGTAGGGTACAGACTGACAAACCTCAGAGGACATGACGGGGGCTGAGGTGGGGGCAGGGGGAGATAAACCACAGAACTTATATACATATATATGTAACCAATGGACATGGACAGCAAAGCTGGGGGCGGGGGGGGTATGGGGAGGAGGGTGTCAATGGGGGAAAAAGAAGAAACATCTGTAACAAAAGTAAATAAAAATAATTAAAAAAAGAGATACAGAAGCAGAGCTGAGTGGTTGTGACAGTGACTGTATGAACCACAAACTTAAAAGTATTTACTACCTGGCTCTTTGCAGGAGAAGTTTGCTGTTCTGTGGTACATTAAAGGTGGAGGTTTATTCAGTGAAAACTAGAAACAAATCGTCTGAGATAGTGCACCACAAGCAGGGCTTGTGAACTGCAACTTTGCAGGGTGCATTGAAAGAATCACATAGTATCATTGAGTGTATCATGTGTTTGTTCTGTAATATCAGTGAGTCTACTGAGTACTCATCTGTGCTTCCAGATCTTATGGCCACTGCATAGACAATTCAGTGCAGGGTGAAGGAGATGGGAGCACAAGGGCCTGGGGCCAGAGCTGGGAAAGTGATGTGGCAGGGGTGGCTCTCAGAGGGAGGAGCTGCGCTGGACAGGGCAGCAGAGAACTGGGCTTGCAGCTGGAAGGTGTGTGGGAACAGGCATGGCTAATGTGAAATCTGGGGAAGAGATTACAATATCCTTGTATGTGTAGGAATTTCAGAGATGAGTAAAAAAGTGTTGACAGTGTGGGAAAAAGAGGGACAGTTGCCGGAGTATGTCCTTGAGCAGGTGAGGAGAGATGGGATTCAGAGCACAGTGTAGGTTTAAGTTATTTAGCCTCTTGGAGCCTCCGTCTCATCATCTGTGAACTGGGATAATCAAAACTACTTTAGAACAGAAGTTCCTAATTGTGACACTCTTGACATTTTAGGCTGGATAATTCTCTGTTGTGGGGCTCTCCTGTGCACTGTAGGATGTTGAGCAGCATCCCTGGCCTTCACCCACTTAATGCCAGTAGCACCCTCCAGTTGTGTCAATAATGTCTCCAGATGTTGCCGACTACCCTTGGGGGTGGGAAGTGACATCACCCTGATTGAGAATTTCTTATCTATACCCATTCTTCAGTAGAGCCCCTTATACGTAGCCTCCTTGAGCTGTCCTTATTTGAGTGTGCCTGTTGTTTCCTGTTAGCAGCCTGACCGAGGCAGGAGCGGAGGACCTGCTCGGAGGACCTGCTCGGAGGACCCGCTAGTGTCAGACTGTCCCCTCAGTAGAATAGGAAATATAAAAGAGAAGTGAGTGTGGTGGCTTTTCTCCTCTGTGGTTCAGTGTGGGGGCCGGGTACTCTCTGGAGTTGTCCCACCCATCCTTTGGAGAACCCTGTAGTTGCTCCTTTGGCTTGGTAGGTGTTCTGGGCCGATATCTATCTGTTGCAGCCTTTCCCATAAAACACATACATATATTTGTTGTTGTTGTTAATCCTCACCAGAGGATGTTTTTCCTTTGATTTTTTTTTTTTTTTTTAGATAGAGTGGGAAGGAAGGAGGGAGGTTTGAGAGAGAGACAGAGAGAGACATCGATGTGACAGAGAGACATCCATTGGCTGCCTTCTTCATGACCCCAACCAGGGATCAAACCTGCAACCCAAGTATGTGCCCTTGACTGGGAATTGAACCTGAGACCTTTCGGTCTGCGGGCTGATGCTCTAACTGCTGAGCCAAACTGGCCACTGCTAAGCATGTTTTTTTATTGAGGTGACATTCACATAGCATAACTATTTATGGTTTTAATACAATTTAAACAATGAATAATTATTACATTTTATTATTTATTTATTTATTTATTTATTTATTTATTTATTTATTTTCCTCTGCTGGCATCCTGTAACCCTCTCCTAGCACCCTGGGTCACTAACGGGCTGCCTTTGATCCCTCAAACATCTAATTCACTCCCATCTAAGGGTCCCTCCAGTGGTGTTTGCTCTGCCTGGATGCTTATCCCTTGACCTTGACTGGGCTCTCTGCTCATCATCTTTTTTTATTTTTTTAAATTTTCATTTATTTTTTTTTTCCTCACCCAAGGACATTTTTTCCATGTTTTGTTCAGATAGAGTGGGAGGGAGAGAGAGAGAGAGAGAAACATCGACGTGAAAGGGACACGTCGAGTAGTTGCCACCCGCACGACCCAACCAGGGCCAGGGACAAACTGCAACCGAGGTACGTGTCCTTAGTGGGAACTGAACCCGGGTCTCTCAGGACCGCGGGCCAACGCTCTAACCGCTGAGCCAAACTGGCCAGGGCTATTTTTTTATTTTTAATTTTATTTTTGTTACAGATGTTTCTCCTTTTTTTACCCCATTGACACCCTCCTCCCCATTCCCCCCACCCCGTCTCCGGCTTTGTTGTCCATGTCCATTGGTTATGTGTACATGCATATAAGTTCTGTGGTTTATCTCCTCCCTCCTCCCACCACTCCCTCTTCCAAGGGTTGTCAGTCTGTGCCCTACTTCCACGTCTCTGGGTCTACCCTATTCCTCAGACTGTTATGTTCATTATATTCCACAAATAAGTGAGATCATGTGGTATTTGTCTTTTTCTGCTTGGCTTGTTTCACTTAGGATAATACTTTCCAGGTCCTTCCATGTCGTTTCAAAGGATAAGAGATCTTTCTTTCTTACAGCTGCATACATGATACATTTAAAAGTTATAAAAATAATTGGTCATTTAAAAGTGAAAAATTCAGTGGCACTTAGTATATTCACAATGTCATACAAGTTCCACCTCTATAGTTCCAAAACATTGTCTTCACCCCGAAAGGAGGTGTGTTCTGTCTGTATGGGTTTACTTATTCTGGTCCTTCCCAGCTTTTAAAACACAGCTCAGGTCCCCCCTTTTCATTAAGTTTCCCCTGGCTCCCAACAGGATGGCAGTGTGGCATGTGCAAGGAACACTGACCTAAGAGGCAGGCAGACCAGGGTCTCAACCTCCAAAGTAGCTTTGCTTTGCTGCCTGACCTTGGGAAGAATTCCTGGCATGCAGTGGGCACCCAGAGAAGGTTGCCTTCTTTTTCTTTTCTCCCTTATACCTCCTAGTGCATCGCCAACATTAGTCTTAGACCACAGAAATGCCTGGTATGACTTAACTTCTGCCATTGCAGGAAATTCCACTATTGAAGTGTGTGTGTGTGGCCTTGATCAAGTGACCTAACTTCTCTGTGGGTGGGGAACCATGCTTACCTTGACCTCCAGGGTTGTTGCAAGGATTAGAGAAGGACTATGCATAGGGTGCCTGCTTCATCTTGCTCGTTTTCCCCTCCCCAGATGCCATGGACCCTTTACACCTTTTTATCCCCCAGTACAGCGAATGCAGAGACCTACTTTTAATTGCTTTCCCTGAGCTTTGGAGAGAAGGTAGCCAGTTGAAAGTAATTGTTAGAGTCAGGAGTCTTACACCAACAACAGCAATAATCATAGCTAGCGTGTATAAGGTGCTTGGTATATACTTGGCCCTGTTGGAGGTGCCCAATAAGCATTCAGTCCTTTAACAGACCTCGGAGCTGCAGAGTTTAAGTAACTTGTCTATGGTCACATAGCTGGTGTGCAGGATTCGAACCTGGGCTGTCCCATTCTTCACTCTTTGAGGTCTGTGGTAAAAATTAATGTAGAGTCCTAGGGACACTGTAGATAACAGGGATGCACTTGAACCAGGTGAGTGGTTCCTACACGCACATGTGATTTCTGACTTAGAGCCCTAGGGATCACTGCATTTCCTGACAGGTTTGTGGACACCTGGTGGTGTTTTCTGGGGTGGCTTTACATATTTTATTTGCATTTTGATGGTGATCTCACAAATTAAAAAGAAGCCTGGTCTGGCTTATCTGGTTGATAGTGTTGACTGAGGCTGTATTTGGAGAAGGAAGGAAGCAGGAAAGCTGGGCTTTCACAGAAGAATCGTTCCTGAACCGGCAATGAGGCTGTAACTACGGGTTTGTTATAGGGGCTGAGACTGAGCAAGATTTAGAGATGGCTGAGCCAGGAGCCAGGGAACCTGAGATTGGATCCCTCCTGGAGCACTTCCCATGGGACTGGCCTGGGGTGGGGGAAGGTCTTTTCCTCTCTGAGCCTTGGTGAAGGGAGCCACCTTTCCTTCTCTGTCAAGGACACAAGGATGAAATGTCAGTCACTCAAGGGCTTAGTCCACACTTGAGGCTCAGCAGGTGGGGATAGGTTCAAGACTGGAGGATTCTTCTTGGCCTTGGCAGGGGTGCGGTGTAGCTCTGCCTGCCTGTTTCCACAGAGGCCCCATGTTGGCAGACTGCAGAGCCAGGTCAGGGGCTCGTGCAGAAACCAGTGCTCCGGGAAGGGAAATGACTGTCCTGTCACATGGCCAGCAAGCAGCCTGGCCTTGGTGAGGACTCATGATGCCTTGTGACTTCCCGCTAGTGCTCCTTCCACTCTTCTTGGCCACGGGCCCCTCGGGCGCCCCCTGCAGTCGAGTGCTCCCAAGGCCGCCTGTGCTCCCTCCACCCAGTGAGACTCCTTCTCTTAATCCTCATTCAGGGCCAAGATGGCCGCAGGTGCCCTGGCTGAGGACAGGGTTGTCTCACTGAAGGGCATTGCTTCTGTAGAGAGATGGCAGCCAGGGGGCGTGGTGAGCTGAGGCCTGCACAACCTCAGGTTGTTTCTCCATAGAGAACGGGCCTTTCTTCCTACCACCAGAGAGCATTGTAAGGTGAAGCAGAGGGGGCTGCTGACATCTCACCGGGAAGAGCGGTGGTGGCAAGACGCCGTCCGTAGAGGAGATCTAGGATCACTGTCACATCAGTAAGGGCAGCTGCTATGTCCTTGCTGTTCAGATGTAGGTCAGGACCCAGCAGCATCAGCATCACCTGGGGGTTTGTGAGAAATGCGGACTCCCAGGCCCCACCCCAGACCTGCTAAATCAGAACCTGCCTTTTAGCAACACCCCAGGGGATTCGTGTGCACATGGAGGCTTGAGAATGACTGCACTGAAAGTGATCAGTAGTGAGATAATGGAGATTTTTATTTTCTTTGTGCATTTTTTTTCTAATTTGTTATTATTGTTATTATTATTATTATTATTATTTTTTTTTTATCCTCACCCGAGGACATTTTTCCATTTTTTGTTCAGATAGAGTGGGAGGGAGAGAGAGGAACAGAGAGAGAGAGAGAAACATCGATGTGAAAGGAACATATCGAGTGGCTGCCACCCACACGACCGACCAGGGCCGGGGACAAAGTGCAACCGAGGTACGCGCCCTTAGCGGGAACCGAACCCGGGTCTCTCAGGACCGCAGGCCGACGCTCTAACCGCTGAGCCAAACCGGCCAGGGCTATTGTTATTATTTTTTTATTGATTTTAGAGAGAGCGGAAGTGAGAGGGGGAGAGAGAGAGAAACGTCAATGACAGAGGACACTGATTGGCTGCCTCCTGCATGCCCCTTACTGGGGATTGGGCCTACAACCTGGGCATGTGTCCTGACCAGGAATCAAATTGGTGACCTCTTGGTGCATGGGTTGATGCTCAACCACTGAGCCACACCAGCTGGGCTATTATTGTATTTTTAAAAATTTTTTTATCCTCACCCAAGGACACTTTTGCATTTATCTTCAGATAGAGCGGGAGGAGAGAGGGAGGGAGAGAGAGAGAGAGAAGCATCCATGTCAGAGAGACACATTGACTGGCCGCCACCCACACGACCCCAACTGGGGTGGGGACAAACTGCAACCGAGGTACCGTACCCTTAGTGGGAACCAAACCCGGGTCTCTCTGCCGATGCTCTAACTGCTGAGCCAAACCGGCCAGGGCTATTATTGTATTTTTTACATGAATTACTTTTTATGTTGTGGTAAATACACATAACATAAGATTTGTCGTCTTAATCATTTGTAAGTACATAGTTCATTGGTGTTAAATATATTCACAAGGTTGGGGCAACCATCACCACCATCCATCTCCATAACTCTTATTGTGTTCAAAACTGAAACTCTATCCCTATTAAGCAATCCCCATTCCTTCCTCCCCCCAGCCCTTGGCAAACACCATTATACTTTCCTCTATGAATTTAGCTACTCTAAGTACCTCATGGGAGTGGAATCTACAGTATTTCTCTTTTTGTGACTGGCTTAGTTCACTTAGCATAATGTCCTCAGGGTTCATCCATGTGGTAGCATATTGCAGTTTCCTTCCTAAGAATGAATACTATTCCACTGTATGATATACCACATTTGCTTAACCATTCATTCACTCATTTATGGACATTTGCACTGCTTTCATGTTTTAGCTCCTGTGAGCATGGGTGTAAACTTTCTCTTTGAGACCCTTCAGTTCTTTTGGATATAGACCCAGAAGTGGAATTGCTGAGTCATGTGGTAATTCTGTTACATGAATTACATATATGATCAGAAAAAACAGCAAAGACGCCCTGGCTGGTTTGGCTCAGTGGTTATAGCGAAGGCCCACGGACCAGTGAGACCTGGATTCGATCTGGCCAAGGGCACATAATCCATTGTGTCTCTTCCCAGCCTTGGTCAGTGTCGTGGCCCTGGTCAGGGTCGCGGCCCTGGTCAGGGTCGCGCTGGAGGCAACCAGTCAATGAGTCCCTCTTGCATCGATGTTACTCTCTCTCTCTCTTTCTTTCTCTTCTCTCTCCCTCCCTCCTAATCTGTCTAAAGATAAATGGCAAAATATCCTCAGGTGAGGATAAAAAAACCCCAGCAAAGACATTTCGGGGGTGAGGGAAACCTTGTCAGGTTTCCAGCCAGCACTGCACGAGGGCCAGTAGAGCTGTGGTGCAGTTCTTGGGAAAAGGGAGAAAGGAAACCTGGCTTCTGTGTTCTGGTGCTGGAGGAGAACAGGATCAGCCTTCTGCTCAACGAGGAGCAGGGTTTGTGGATAGACACAGGTGTCAAGAGAGATGTTAGAGGACCTTGGATGGGCGGGGTCTTCATCATGAGTGATACTTCAAGGTGGCCTCTTGACTGGTGGGCACGATGTGTAGGCTGTCCTTTCTCAAACCCTCTTCCGGTGAACTAACAGTGGCAACATTCGGGCAGTCAGCGGTGTACTGTGTGTTTGCGGAGTGGCCACCCTCTGGTTTTATCTCCAGGCCTGGAGTGAGGGAAGAGCCTGTGTGGAGGTAGTTCTAACTCAGGCGTTTGAAGGGATGGTCTTGGGTCAAGGCCACAGTTCCACCAGTTAGTATTCAATTTATAACAAAACTAAGCCCTTTTTCATGGGCCATGAGATCCTTTATGACTTGTCCCTGTCCTTGTGTCTGATCTTTACTTCCCTTTTTTTGTTCAAGTCACAGCAGACTTCCTTTTGGACCTGGAAGACCAGAAGCCAGGTGTGTTCCTGCCTCCTGGGCTCTACTTGGCTCTTTGCTCTGCCTGGTTGGCCATATCTTTCCATGGCCGCTCCTTCTCTTTATAAAGGGCTCAATGTCACCTGGGCAGAGGGGCCTTCCTTTCTCCCTGTCTCATCAGCCCATTTGGTTTTTCTCCCTGGTATGGACCTCTAACATCATCTCATTTATTTGTTTACTTAGGTTCTGTTTGTTTCTTTCTAATAGAATGTTTGCTCCATGAGAAGATGGCTCTGTCACAGCATTTATCTCCTGTGTCCCTGGCCCTTAGAATATTGCCTAGCATACATGTGAAGTTAAATAGATACTGAATGAGTCAATGCACACAGTTATTTGTCCTCTCTGAGCTTCAGTCTTCCCATCTGTGGTATGGGGATCCTAATACCTGGCTTGCAGGGTAGGTGTGAAAACTATAAGACATACTGCATGCAGAGTAGTACTCAGTTGAGTGCCTGGTGTGCAGGAAATGCTCAATACAAGGTCACAGTTGTTATCAACCTGGTGGCCTTGGCATGACTTGGATGAATTACTTGGCCCTGGCATGACTTGGATGAATTGCTGACCTTCTCTGAGGTGGTGCCCTGCTGTGCTCCCTGGTGAAGCCCATGTTGAGTTGCCCAGCAAAGAAGCAGTGTGGTGGCAGTTCAAGACCTGTAGCGTGGAACATCTGCTCTTGAAACCCTCACTCCGAATCTCCTTTGAAACAACTGTGCTCTGTTCTGTATGGTGCGTCATGACATGTAGCCATGTCTTTGTTGGTTGGAGTTACTGGACCTCTTGTGGAGTATCAGATGTAGCTATACAGTGTTCTGCCGGGTACTTTGAAATGTCCTTGCCCAGACCCCCTTTAAGTGGAAGTTCAGTATATGCCATCGTGTATCAGTTGAAGAAGCTTTTGGCTGTAAGCCACGGACCAGTGTACAGTGTTTTGAACAAATGGAGTTATTTGTGTATCAGAGGTAGTAGATTTGTAGTATTGGTTCAGCAGCAAAATGACATCAGGACTGGTGTCTTTGTAATCCTCTTGGCCTTCCCTCCAGGCTTTTTGCTTCATGGTAGCAAGATGCTGCTCCGCTCCACCCAGTGTGTTTATGATTAAGGCATGAAAGAGGGAAGAAGGAAGGAAGCCATTAACATCTGTTCTTTTATCATGATGGCATAATTTTCCTAGAACCTTCCTTGTGTACTTCTGCTTGCATCTCATTAGCTAGAACTTCTTAAGGTCAGCCTTATAAGAGAGGCTTAGAGAAGGAGTAACGATGTTTTCCAGCCTGTGTTGCAGGGGCGTGGGAAAAGGATGTTGGAGAAGACGGTGAGGGGAGGCAATGGGCAGGCCTGCATGGTAGGAAACCTGTATTTTAATTTAGATCATTGGTTCTCAGCCAGGGGCAATTTTTTCCCTAGAGGACATTAGAGACATTTTTATTGCCACAAGTAGGGTGTGTCACATGTGTGCACATGAGCGCTTGCGCTGATGGTATCTAGTGGGTAGAGGCCAGGAATGTTGCTGGACATCCTACAATTCACAGGGTAGCCCGCACCATCTGGCCCAAATGTCAGTAGCGCCAGGGTTGAGTAACCCTGCGTTAGACTGTTGCCAACACATTCTTCAAATTTGGGGACCATAGTTTAGCTGCTTTCCTATGTTTCAGTGACAGGGAAATTGTCAAACTTCATTGTAATAATGCAGATTATTGGTGCTGACCTTGTTACTGATTTTATTAAACAGAAGGCTGACACTGGTTGGAGGCAGCTATATGGTATATGTCAGAAATTCTTGATAGAACTAATGAAACCTTGTTGCATTTCAGGATCACAGAACAATGACATGAAAAGACAATTTCTGCTGGAGCGACTGCTGGATGCAGTGAAACAGGTAAGAGGAAAGCTTATGTTGGACCTTGAGATCAAGTAGTAGGATCAGATAATTAATGTAGAAGTCATCTCGGTTGTGCTATATAGACGGACTTACTCCCACGTTGTATCTGGGAACAGTGAGGCCAGTACTTTTCCCCGGAAGATGATAGAGCAGGGAAGGCAATCAGAGGTAGGGACAGAGGTGTTCCTGTGTCCTGACTTTCTAAAGCCCTCCAGAGGACCCCATCCTTCAGTGATGTCCCTTTGAGAAGGGCATTGCTATGGGTTTCAAAGTCTCATTTCCAAGCAGTTGTGTTTCAGGGCAACTCTTACGGGTGCTCAGGTGGTGGTTGGGGTTAGGATCCTGTGAGCATAAAAATAGAGACAAGGAGGAATGAATCATGCCCAGGATTGATGGTATGGACCCTCCAGGTGGGCTGTGCTCTGAGTGGTTGATGCTGTTTTGGTGTTTGGCTTTTGGCTGGGTGGGAAGTGAGCTGTGACTTGAGCTGGCATAACTTTGCTTGTCTGCGTGTACCATGCATGCATCATTTATTGCACATTCACTGTGTGCTAGGCTCTCTGCTAAGTGTTTTGCATGTAATCCTTCCAACTGCCCTGTGAGGTAGTTTCTACAGTTATTTCCATTTTATGGCTAAAGAAACGGAAGCTCAGAAAGGTTCAGTAACTTGCTTACGGTGTCATAGTTAATAAGTAGCAGAGCTAGGATCCAGCCCCGGGATTTATAGGTAGCTCACATTTTGAAAGGGGCAACTGACAATTATATCCATGTAATCACAAAATAGGAAGACAGGAGATAAACACTTTAATAAAGGTGTGAGTTAGGTGTTGACTGTGTTAGGTGAGCTCAGAGAATTTAGCATCTGCCCAAGCCTCGAGGAGCCCTGATATGATGCAAACAACACAGGCTCAGGTGTAGCTGGGATCTAAGGCCAGTTTCACTTCTTCCCAGCTGTGTGTACTTGGGCAACTCATTTAGCCTCTCTGGGCATCCTTCTCCTCTGTAGTCTGTTCACTGATCTCCACAGGCTGTTGAGAGAGTTGCATTTGTTAAAGTAGGTCAAGGCCTGGCCACCTCCTGGTCCACTGGAAATATGGAGCACACATTATTCTTTTCTTCTTTCTTTGCCCCAGAAATGGAAAATATGACAAGAAGATGAGGCATGTGGAACCACTTTAAGTGTAGCAGTTAAACAGAAATAAATTGGAGCTTATACCCAGATCTGTCATTATTATTATTATTATTATTATTATTATTTTTTGAGGTAGGGGGTAAAAGTGATATATATATGCCTTTTATAAATCAACTTTATTGAAGTATAATTCACATACAATAAAATACACCAATTTTGAGTGTGCAGTTCAGGAATCTTGTAAGTCTGCTACCCACAGCAGAAATTCTGCACCTTTAAAGGAGAATAGTGGATTTTGGTGATGGTTGCACAATATTGTTAATTGAATTGTATAACTAGAAATAGTTTCACTGGTAATTTTATGTTTTGTGTATTTTACCACAATTAAAAAAAAGGAGAACAGTTTGCTTTTTTTTTAATTGATTTTTTTTTTTTCTCAGAAAGAGTAGAAGGGAAGGAAGGAGGGATAGAGGGAGAGACATCGATTGGTTGCCTCCTGCATGCTCCTTGACTGGGTTTGGGAATCTAACCTATAACCCAGGTACGTGCCCTTGACTGGGAATTGAACCCGAGACCCTTCGGTGCAGTCTGATGCTCTAATCGCTGAACCACACCAGCCAGGGCAAGAATAGTTTGCTTTTGTTGGTACCCACCCTGGGTAAATTGTCATTCAGCATAACCAGCTGACTTGTTTGAAGCATGATTTTTAAAAAAATTCTCACTTGAGGGTATATTTTTATTGATTGTAGAGAGAGGAAGGAAGAAACAGAGACACACATCAGTGTGAGAGAGAAACATTGATGGGTTGCCTCCCATAGGCGCTCTGACCGGGGATTGAACCTGAAACCTAGATATGTGCCCTGACCGGGTAGCAAATCTGTAGCCTTTTGGTGTAAAGGACGACGCTCCAGCCAACTGAGCCCCCAGGCCAGGGCTGAAGTGTGATTTATACTGTCATTATTTTCTAGCCAGTCATAACAGCCATGGGCCCTGTCAGAAGGGACCCATCGTTGCAGATTTGTGGAAGTTTTAATTATTGCCTGATAAGAGCCCTGTGTTACATAGCCAGCTGCTGACACACGGAGCTTTCCTAGATAATGTGCAGAAGCTGTGTGCTTGTTTTCCTCCTAGCATTGTTTCCCACAGGCTCACTTCTGTACAAGGGGGAGGAGATAAGGGCTTCCTTTAAGTGGCAGTTGGAAGGCTGGGGTGTCCATCTCACATCCTGGGCTGACACCCAGGGCAGGGTGATGGTCTTCTTCGGCACCCAGAGTCTCTGGCCCTGTGCCCCTGGCCGACCCTGAGGCCTGTGTGGGCTCTTTCGTGACAGTTGAGTGTCCCATCCCAACAATTGATCTCAGTGGCTTCTTTTTCTGTGCAGTGCCAGATCCGCTTTGGAGGGAGAAAGGAAATCGCCTCGGATTCCGACAGCAGGTAAATATGTCGCTTCTAGAACCATTTACTGTGTAAAGCAGAAAGGTGATTAGAGACCACAGCTCCGCAGCCACGTGGTGCGGTGATTGAGTCTGGGTGGTCAGTGGCCCGTCTGTGCAGTGGCTGCTCTGAAGAGTTCCCAGCGTCCCGTACTCTCCTTTAGGAGCCTGTTCTGAGGGAATTCCTTGGAATACCTGCTGTGTAAAGTTATTGTCAGGGAAATTTATAATGCTGAAAACTCGGAAATCTAAATGCTTGGCAATTGGGAAATGGTTAATAAAGTGTAGTGCATCAGTGGAGTGGAAAGTTATATAGCCACTAAATCGATGTCTGTGCAGCATTTTTTAGAAGCAGAAAATGTATGTGTAGAATGAAAAATCATATATTAAGTAAAAATAACAAGAGCAGGATACAAAATTATATGGGTGCAGAGTGATACTAGTTATGTTCAGCAACTCTGGCAAAGAATGTACCAGAATGTGAACAGAGGTAATGTTGGAGTTAAGATTATTGGAAATCTTTATATTTCCTGATATTTTTCATATTTTATACTGTGATTGTGTGTTCCTTTTATAACTAAAAAAAAAATCCTGCCCTGGCCAGTTTGGCTCAGCGGTTAGAGCGTTGGCCCACAGACCAAAGACTCGTGGGTTCGATTCTGGTCAAGGGAACAGACTTTGGTTGCAGTTTGATCCCTGGCCCTGGTCAGGGTCATGTGTGAGGCAACCAGTAGATGTGGCTCTCTCACATCGATGTTTCTCTCTCTCTCTTCCTTCCCCCACTCTATCTGAAGATAAATGGAAAAAAATATCCTTGGATGAGGATTAAATAAAAAATAATCCTAAGACTTGCCATTGACCTCATGACCCAGGAAGGGCTGGCATACGCCTATAGCGTTGACTGGGAGGCGACACAACGGTTTTGGCAGAGGAGAGACACGCAGGCCTTCTCTGGAAAAGTGTTGAGAAGTCGTTGGAGCCGATGCCTGCCCTGCGTGGTGGAGAGCCAGGAGTCACGCTCCTGCCAAAGAAGGGAAGGGAAGGAAAGGGAAGGGAGCTCCCTTGCTCAGCACTCATCCCATCCTGGAGACTTTCCAAGTCCCGCACCCTCTTACCCTGCCCACCCAGCGGAGCACTTCCCTTCTCTGTCCTTTCCCAACCTTGTTCTGGGACACTTGGCCACCATGAGCGCAGCCTGTAGTGCTACGTTCGAACAGAGCCCTGGGGACTGAAACCGGGGGAGAGTTAACGTGCTACCCCCTCCCTTACTCTTCCGCCTCTTTTGGCTTTGTTTTTTTCACAATACTTATCGCCAACTGCTAGCAGTGTACATTGTGCTTTTCTATTTAGTTTATTTCTGTGTCCCATACCAAAATGTCAGCTCTGTGGGGGGTAATGTTATGCTGTCTTGTTCACTGACATACTCCCAGTCCCTAGAAGCATCTAGAAGGTGCTCAGTGAAGATTCGCGGTCCGGTTGAGTGCGTACATTGCATCGTACCATAGTCAAGTGTTTAAATAACTGAGCCACTAGAGGCTTGTCAGCTTTCAGGGCAGAGGGCAGCTTCTCCATTTTTTCACTTCTCAGCATTTTGCACAAACATTTTATGCTTGTCACACATTAGGTTTTCAGTATACATTTGGGGCATTAGATCATCAGACGGATTTATTGCCTCAGTTCTTCCAGGGGGCTGTCGATGTGCCCTGTGCAGGCTGGCATGAGTGTGCATGGGCCCTCAAGGCCCAGCTTTGAGACCTGGCTCTTCCTCCTTCGAGCTGTGTCACTTGCCTTACCCGCTAAGCCCAGGAATTAGGTCTACTGTGATACTGTGATTAATAAGAAAGATACACACTTGTCCTTTGTCCCCATTTCTGGCACTGAGCTCCTAAAACCCCTGGAATTTTCAGTGTTGATATCCAGAAAGGTGTCTTTTGTTATGTCAACATAACGACTTTTGGAAAGCACCAAAGTTAGAGGCTGTTTCCAGGAGAACCTGTGGTTAGAGGGTTGGAACCTCAGTCCCACACCCCCACCTCTGGGCAGAGGGACCTGAGATGGAGTTCAGTTGCTAATGGCCAGTGATTCAATCAATTTTGCCTATGCAACGAAGCCTCCATAAAAACCCAAAAGGAGAGGGTTCAGAGAGCTTCTGGGTGGGTGAGCACTCGGAGGAGCCGGGAGAGGCCCTCCCTGCGAGAGCATGCAGCTCCATGCCCTTCCCACACACACGCTACCTGTTTCTGCTATCTGGCTGTTCCTGAGGTATAAGCTGTTTAAATAAACTGGTGATCTAGTAAAGAACATATTTCTCTGAGTTCTGTGAGCCACTCTAGCAAATTAATCAAACCCAGAGAGGGGCTCATGGGAACCTCTGAGATATATAGCTGGTCAGTCAGAAATACAGGTGACAACCTGGAGTTGTGTTTGTCGCCTGAAGTCAGGGGCTGGTACAGTCTTGTAGGATTGAGACGTTGACCTGACGTTGGGATCTGACACTGTCTCCAGGCAGATAGTGTCAGAGTTGAACTATAGGACGCCCAGCTGGTGTTGGAGTATTGCTTGGTGATAGGGGGAAATCCAAACTGGTATCTACCAGCCAGCTGTGAGGATTCAGTCACATACTGTGTGTAAAAGTGCCAGACAGGTAGAAGTGCTAGTTTCACTCCATATAAGCAGGTCCTTGTCCCTTGGGGAGGGAAGGCTGGCTGGGACACTTGTTACCTAACTTGTGGCACCTACCCACGCAGGTAGTAGACTGCAAATAGCTGGAAGGGTGGAAGTGAATTAGTGAGCCTGTTACTGTTCTTGTTTTGCTCTCAAAGGAACAATGGAAGATGGAGGATTTCTTTTCATGTGACTCTGGGCATAGTTCTCAGTCCCATTCGGAACTTCTTGTATATGTCTCTTCCCACATCATTCTCCTCCAGGAATCTAAGCCCTTGTGTCCACTAAGAGTAAGGGATAACGAAGAGATTTTTCATAAGAGGCCAAGTGTTATCTTTGAATGCATTTTACATTTACTGTCTTGGGGAAAGTTTTAGGCAGGGCTGTGAGGTGTTGGCTTGTGATTGCAGCTAGAGAGTTCAGCTGGTCAGACGGACATCAGTAGGAACCGTGGAAAGGATGGTACACTGGTGTATCTGCCAGGGCTCTTTGGTAAAGAAATCTATTCCAGTTAAGGATATTGTGACCTTAGGGAATGATGGCAGGCCAGGTTTGGAAACAGGAAGGAGTCAAGACAGCTTTGGAAGGCTCATAAGCTTGAGGAAATAAGAGTCCAGAAATGGTCTCCTAGAAGGGATGCTCATCTAGTTGAGGCCCTCACTGCTGGAGTGAACACCAGCTGTTTTCTGACTCTCTCTCATTCTCTTCAAGATTGACCTTCCAGGGAGGAAGCACCTGATTGATTGCTCAGTCTCAGGTCACAGCCACCTGCTGGCCACCAGCAGAAGGATTTGGCTGAAGGAGTTTCTTGGGACTCCGATGCCTTACTTAGTGTGAGCCATCCCATCAAGATGGTACCCAAGGAGGAAGAAATAAACCTTCAAAACGACATCTAGGTGCTGTTATGAAGGTGGAATAAATATGGGGTGACCAAAATGCCTGTCCCCTGTTGCTGCTGAATTGTAATGATACTCTTTCTTATGACAGCGCTATCTGGTTTAAAAATGCTGATGTCTGCACCATCTGTTTCATTTGATCCTCAGAAGGACCCCAGGAGAACAAGAGGGGATATATTTTCTACTTCACAGGCATAAAAGCTTGGAGGCTGGTCACTTGTGCAGCATTTATTTAGCAGCTCCTGAGAGTTGGTGCTGGGGGCACAGGCCTCGGTGAGGTGGGTCGCACGGTTGTTAGGTGGTGGAACGGGACCGGAGCACAGACTTCATGTTCCCAGTGTGGTCCTCACTCACCAGCACTACATCCCCTTGTGTTTTTCTGGTCGAGTTTTCCAGATTGAGAGATTCGTATCACTTCAGGTACTTAACATTATTTTAAGTGTTGAAAGTCATGGCATTAAATTTCTTTCAATTGCCTAGTGGCTCAGTTCTTTTCTTTTTCTTTTTTTTTTTTATCCTCACCCGAGGACATTTTTTTTTTTTTCATTTTTTGTTCAGATAGAGTGGGAGGGAGAGAGAGGAAGATAGAGAGAGAGAAAAACATCGACGTGAAAGGGACACATCGAGTGGCTGCCACCCACACGACCCAACCAGGGCTGGGGACAAACTGCAACCGAGGTACGTGCCCTTAGCGGGAACCGAACCCGGGTCTCTCTGGACCGCAGGCCGACGCTCTAACCGCTGAGCCAAACCTGCCAGAGCTCAGTTCTTTTCTTTTAAATTCTCTTTATGACTTACTGATATTGGGGACAAGACTTGGTTTGGTGTTGATACTGTTAAGTTGAGTGAAAAGAAATTGCCAATATTTGATTGTTCTTGACCTACGAAAACAACAGTATCATACAGTTGAAAATAATGATCTCTGACAGCCCCTTCCCCTCTTCAGACACTGTGAGGTTTCAGGCTCCGTCTCCCTTGTAGGGCGACTCTCCTTCGAGCCCATCATGTGGGCTTTCCTTTTGCAATAGCGATCGCGTTTTTCCTTTTGAGACAGGGTTACGTGGAAAAAGTGAGTCACATTCAAGACAAGTAACTAACAGTAATACCCTCGGATGCGACAAAGTGGCCGAGGTGTTTGGGAAAGAGCATGCTGGCGGGACTGAAGCTGTTGTTTGGGTTGGGGGCCTAAATGGCGCTCAGTGTTTTTCAGCTAAAACCAGAACGCAGAGTGTGAGCGTGTGTGCGTGCACATGCGCATGCGCGAGGAAGGTTCGCGCTCCTGCGAGACGACACAGCAGGATGCACCGCCCTCATCTGAGGAGAGCAGCATGTTCACGAAGGGAAGGGACAGGCAGGGCTTGTTTCCCATCAGATTTTGTCTTTAGAAACCTCCTCCGAGGATGTGGCGGCAGCCCCTGGGCTCCTCACCCTGTTCTGTCGGTGTTGTTTTCCGGCTCCGTCTCCCCTCAGAACAAAGACCATTCTGTGCCTCGTTCAAGTTACTCCACGTTCTGCCAGTCAGACTTGGCCTGTGGAGAGGCTGTAACATACCTTTAGACGGAACGGCCCGAGGACTCAGCAGGCAGGGAGGTACCTCAAAGATGAGACGGGTTGCTGTTCCCCAGAAGCATCTTCTTCCCAGATGGAATTACGGAGCACAGTCTGGAAGTTTCCCTTCGGAGTTATAAGTGGCAGCCCAGACTGCGGGCAGCAGGATGAGGTGGACGCTGGAGCTCAGACTTTGATCCCGGGGTTGCCAGTTCCGTGTCAGTTGTACTGTGGGCAAGTTTCTGACCTCCTCCTGCCCCAGTGTCCTCAGAAACAGGGAGAGTAGTACTGACATTTACTTCACAGAGCTGTTCGGAGTTAGTTCACCCGCAGCCCTTAGGGCAGGGCTTGGCAGCTAGGAAGTTTCCAGATGTAGTGAGCTGTGGTTATCGGCATCATAGTCTATGTCAGCTGTCTTGACACTTGGCAAGTATTCCCTGCACACTGCTTCTCTTTGCCATTATGGGTGAGTTGGCTTTGGGGATTCATCTCAGAACATTTAGAAATTGTAAATTTTGGGGACCCGTTCATTTAACTGTGTCAGAAGAAATGAGAGAAGAACATTTTTTTTCTCCTTTACATGCCTGCCAGGGAAGAGGAATTTGTTTTGGTGATTTTTCTGAACCTGTTGAGGAATTAGAAACATTTTTGAAGTTTTTAGGAAGCAAAAAACCAAAATCAGCTGCCCTTTGCTGTTCCCCAATGTTAGCCTTAGCACAGTGAAAACCTGTCATATGTATTCCTCTGGACACTTATGGAACCAAATGGCTTTTTCAGGCATTTGTTTTCCTCTTTTAAGTGTCTCTGGAGCTTCATCATGTGCTTTTTCTCTTCCGTTTGTCACAAGTTTCTTACCAGCCTCTTAGTTTTTTCTTGAAAGTATTAAAATTTTTTTTTACAGACTGACAGACCTCAGAAGAGGGGGATGGGTGCAGAGGGAAGAGATAAACCTCAGGACTTATATGCATGTATAGGTAACCATGGACATAGACAAGGCTGGGGTGGGGCGGGATTGGGAGGAGGGTGTCAATGGGGGATAAAGGGGAAACATCTGTAACAAAAACTAAAAAAAAATTTATTTTTCTTTGTTAATTTTAGAGAGAGAGGAAGGGAGAGGGAGAGAGATAGAAACATCGATGAGAGAGGACATCTATTGGTCGCCTCCTGCATGCCCCCCACTGGGAATTTGGCCCACAATCTGGGCATGTGCCCTGACCAGGAATAAACCTGGTGCATGGGTTGATGCTCAACCACTGAACCACACTGGCTGGGCTTACCAGCCTCTTAGTAGTTTGAGGTGTTGACTGGATGTTCCATTTCTTCTCAGGCTGGCAAAAAATTCTGAAGTTCATTAATTACATTATTTATTCCCCCACTCTGAGTACTTTATTTCCACTTTGAGGCCCTATAGTAGATAATTCTATATTGTATCTTCTTTTATTTTACTATATTGATCAAATGAATTGATTTCTTTTTGGAAAAAGAGTATTTTTAGCAATTAGGAAGCTCTAGGGCATTTAGCAAGTCTGAGTACATTTCCATATCTGAATCTTAGTAAGTGTTTATGTTGTTTATATTGGTAGTTGTTGAGGGCAGTGCTTGACCCACAGGAAACAATATGTAAGCGCTGTCATCACCGCCATCCTGATAGTGGAGAGAGGCTGTGAGCATGAAATACGAGCTTTGGTGTCAGACATACTTATCTATCGCCCACATGGCCACAAATCACCAATTACCAGCTGTGTAACTGGGGACTTAGCTTCTCTAGACCTCTGTTGCACCATCTGGAAAATCAGGTGATGATCATGTTATCCACTTCCTAGGGTTGTAGGGAGGATTAGATGTAATAATGTTTGCTTGGCACACCCGATAAGAACTTAATAAACTCAGTGTGTTTCCTTTCTGTGTCTAGACCTACCAGTGTTTTGGCTAAATAGGAAACTAAAGGCTAGAGTAATTGCTCATTAATTCCTCTATTTAACAGATATTTACTTAGAGATCACTAGGCTGGCACTGGGGATGCAAACTGGATGAGATGGTTGCTGTCTTCAAGGAACTCAGAAATTGAATCAGGGAGATAGATATGAAAATTGTGGATAGTCACAGCGGCCTGTAGTAATAATTACACAGTCTAGACATGAGAGGTGTGTACAGGGTCTTTAGTGGTCAGATGGGCAATGGGGGTTCTGGGCAGTGGGACTAGCAAATGCGAAGGTACAGGGATGTGCAAGAAAATGGTGAGATCACAGGTGAAGTGCAGTGTGTGGTGGGGGATGGGCTGGAAAGTCATTACTAGATTCTCTTGCTGTTATGGGGAAGAGGAGAATTAGGGTATCATTTCTTTTCTTTTTTTAAATCCTCACTTGAGGATATTTTTCCATCTATCTTCAGATAGAGCCGGAGGGAGGGAAGAGAGGGAGAGAGACAGAGGGAGAGAGAGAGAATGAAACATCAACGTGAGAGAGACACATCAACTGGTTGCCTGCTGCAGACCCTGACCGGGGCTGGAGACTGATCCGAGGTACCTACCCTTGCCTGGAGTCGAGCCAGGGACTCTCTGGTCCGAGGGCCAGTGCTCTAACTGCTGAGCCAAGCCCATCAGGGCTTGCTCGATCTTCCTTCCTTTCTTTTTTTTTTCCTTACCAGAAGATATGTTTCTGTTGATTCTTTTTTGAAGGAGGGATGGAGGGAGAGAGAAAGGGAGAAAGAAAGAAACCTAGAAACATTGATTGGTTGCTTCCCATACATGCCCTGACCGGGGACCACAACCTAGGTACGAGAGCCCTGACCAGAATCAAACCTGCAACCTTTTGGTTATGTAAAGGATGACAGCCCAACCATCTGAGCCACCCAGCCAGGGCAGGGTATTATTTCTTAAACTATGGCTACTTGTATACCATTTTTACAATTTAGCCACTTCTGTATACTGTCTGAGCCAGAGATTGGCTTGAGATGGAATTTCAAGGCCCTGTCTATTCTGGTATTGTCATAATTAATACCATTAGTGATCAAAGATTGATGGCTGGTGACGTTTTTCTTTATACATTAAAATGATTAACATAGCCCTGGCCGGTTTGGCTCAGCGGTTAGAGCATCGGCCTGCGGTCCAGAGAGACCCGGGTTCCGTTCCCGCTAAGGGCGTGTACCTTGGTTGCAGTTTTTTCCCTGGCCCTGGTTGGTCGTGCGGGTGGCAGCCACTCGATGTGTCCCTTTCACGTCGATGTTTCTCTCTCTTTCTCTGTTCCTCTGTCTCTCCCTCCCACTCTACCTGAACAAAAAATGGAAAAATGTCCTCGGGTGAGGATTAAAATAAATAAATAAATAAAAAATGATTAACATAAAAATTGTTCATCTCTGTTACCCTTAAATTCATATTATGTACTATAAACACATAGCTAACTGTGGTAGGAGTAAGAAAGAAACAAAGATAGATAATGACATAACTTTACATTTCAGGAGGCCCTGTGCGGTGGACGGCTGAGTGGGGTGGTTGTACTGGAGAAGAGACAGAAGGATTGAGAAGCCTTGATAAGATTGAGCGACTGACTGCACATGGGGGATGAGACTTAAATGGGTGTGGTCAGCAGTCAGAACAAATGTGTTGTGTTTATTTTTATTTTTTATGTTTTTTAAATCTTCACCTGAGGATATTTTTCCATTTATCTTCAGATTGACTGTGAGAGAGGGAAGGAGGGTGGGGGAGAGAGAGAAATGTCCACGTGAAAGAGACACTTTGATTAGTTGCCTCCTGCACAACCCCAACCAAGGCCGGACTGAACCTCAACCGAGGCACGTGCCCTTGACCGGAATCGAACCCAAGACTCTTGGTCCGTGGGACGAATGCTCTAACCCCTGTGCCAAACTGGCCAGGGCTATTTTTATTTTTTTAAAGCAAGCTTTTAGTGTGGAGTTTCTTCCTCCTAGGATATGGACTCCAGTCAAACGTGGAGATTCCACTGGCTTTATGTCACTTTTATGTGTCCTCATTTCCCACTTATGTGCTTCTCTTTTGACTGACCAGCTCCTTCAGCAGATCCCTGCTCAGCTGCCTCTTCTGTTCCTGCTTCTGACGCTACTCATCGTGAGTTCCAAGCACTGTTTGCCTCCAGACCAAGAGCTCGAGGCCTTTGTACCCCAGAGAACATAGTTATTGTGTTTCCATTAGTAACTTTGGAAAATGGTCAGAAATTATGATTTAACGCCTTTAAAAAATGGCTCTTTTTCTAATTTTTGGTTCTTCTGGTAAAACATTCATTTGATTTCTTTTTACATATCTGTCTGCCATCCTCAAACCTTCACAATTACAATATCTTTAAAACTACTGCCTTGTGAGTTTTCACTAGTTTGTATTTCTTTGTCTACTTTTTTTTTTTGGCCTTCTTATTCTTTACTATATATTCTTCTTCCTCCCTTTGGGTAACTTAAGTTAACGATGAAGAATTATTTGCTTTATATTTTTCCCTGCATGTTCATGCAATCTTTTAAAAATAAAATATACATGTGTATACGCACACAGGTTTTATTGCCATTGTTTTATAAAAATTGAATTATGTGTATTATGTTCTACATCTGTATAATCTCTCTTAGCATTACCCTGTCAAAACCTCTCCAAGTTACAGTTCTAATAATTCTTTTTGTGTGTGTGTTAATCCTCACCCGAGGATATTTTTCCATTGATTTTTTTAGAGAGAGTGGAAAGGAGGGAGGGAGAGAGGGAAACATCAGTGTGAGAGAGACACATCAATTGGTTGCCTCCTGTATGACCCAGACTGGGGCAGGGGATCGAACCCGCAACCCAGGTATGTGTCCTTGACCAGGAATCAAACCCTTGACCCTTCAGGCAGTGGGCTGACACTCTAACCACTGAGCAATACTGGCCAGGGCTCTAATAATTCTTTTTAAAAGGCTGCATTATATTTCCCTATGCAGATATACAGACAATTGCCTATGAAGTAATACTGACTTTATGTCTAGTTTTTACTACTATGGACAATGAAACAATAGACACCCTTGAGCATCTTTTCTTATATACTGAGGCTTTTATTCTTTAGCTTAGATTTCTAGGGTGCTGGGTTGCTTCTTCAAAGAGAGTGTGTTTATTTTTAGTAGTTGTGGTCAGGTACTTTTCCAAAAATGTCTACCGGCAGTAGTACCCTTTTCTTTCTTACTAACAATAGTTTTGAGTGTTGTTTTGAAGTTTTGTCAGTGTGGTGGGTGAAAAATGGTGGCTCACTGTGACTTTAATTTGCATTTCCTTGCTTGCTAGTGAGTTTCAGTATCTTTTTTCTTTTAAATGTTTGTTGACTATTTAGCTTTACTCTTTTGTGCAGAGCTTTTTCATATTATTTGCCCATTTTCTTATTGGATTATTTATCCCCTTGTCCATTTGTGAGAGCTCTTTGTATATTATACAGTTACTAATTAACCTTTCCTCTGCTTTCTGCATTATAAAGTTTTTTTCATATTGGTTTGTTTATTATCTTTGTAAGCACAGATAATATTACTATCTATTATAATATCACATTTAAAAATCTTTGCATGGTTAAATGTATTTTAACTGAGGATACATATCTACCTACCAGTTTCTGGGTTTTCAGTATTTTAAGATTTTCTCCAACATTAGAGTGTGCATATGGTCTTTTTAATTTTCTTGTGAGATTTTTATTGTTTACAGTTAATTCTTTAATCCATCTGGAATTTATTTTTGTGTGGTCTCTGGGATAAGTCATGGATCCAATTTTAGTTTTTTCTAGATGGTTGCCATCTTTCTCACATATCTTTCTGGCCACTGGTCTCTGGGATGCAGTTAACTTTCATTCCAGTTACTTTAAAGCACTGTGTGGATTTGATTTTCTGGTCCTGGGACCCCTGGCGGAGCGAGGAGTGGGGGAGACTGCATGCTGGTGCTGCCATACCGAGGATAGATGCCCAGCCTCGGCCCTCGGCCCTCGGCCCTCAGCCCTCAGCCCTCTGCCCTGTGCTCCTGGTTGAACACTCTGGTTGTTTCCAGTGTT
Organism: Molossus molossus; assembly: GCF_014108415.1. NCBI lineage: Eukaryota > Metazoa > Chordata > Mammalia > Chiroptera > Molossidae > Molossus > Molossus molossus. The sequence continues at coordinate 110,849,945 of NW_023425366.1, read as the reverse complement.
GGTTTTGCTTTTGCTGTTGTAAACAATGCTGCAGTAAAAATACATGTGTGTATGCATATCCTTGTATACGAGTGCTTTTATATTCAGTTGCTTATTTGGGCTTTTAATTTTGAGATCATTGTAGATTCACATGCAGTTATAAGAAATCATCTAGAGCCCTGGCCGGTTTGGCTCAGTGGTTAGAGCGTCGGCCCACGGACCAGGGTCCCAGGTTCGGTTCCCGCTAAGGGCATGTACCTCAGTTGCGGTTTGTCCCTGGCCTCAACTGGGGTCGTGTGGGTGGCAACCAGTTGATGTGTCTCTCTCACATTGATGTTTCTCTCTCTCTCTCTTCCTTCCTCTCTCCCTCCTGCTCTATCTGAAGATAAATGCAAAAGTGTCCTTGGGTGAGGAAAAAAAACACACAAAAAAATAAAATAAAATAAACTCCCATATACTTGCCTTAAAAAAAAAAAAAGAAATCATCTAGAAAGATCCCATTTACTCTTTACCCTGTTCCCCCCAATGTAACATCTTCTAAAACTCTAGCATAGTATTTTAAATTTTCCTAGTTTCAGTTACACTTATTTGTGGGGGTGTGTTTTTAATTCTGTGCAGTTTATTGCTGTGTAGATTCATTTGTCCACCACCACAGTCAAGACACAGAATACTTTCATCAACCCAGCATGCTTCCTGTTGTCTTTTTATAACCATGCCTACTGTACCTCTGTTCCCTCCCTCCCCATCCCTAACTCTCGGCCAATTTCTTCTCCATTTCTATAATTTTATGAGTGAATTCTATGAGCCTTTAACTTTTTTTTTTTTTTTTTTTTTTTTTAGTATCTTGTCCCAAGATTCTTCTGTATTTTTTCCTATTATTTTTACAGTTTATTATTTTACGCTTCTATTTTTCTTTTAGGCAGATCTACCTGGAATTTAGTTCTGTCTGTGCTTTGAGATAGAAGTTTACTCTTCTTGTCTTTCAGCCCTATAGCTACTAGTTAAAGAGCCCACTTTTGCCCATCTGAATTGGCCAAATCTAAATTTATCTACATTTATACAGTAATTTGGCAATAATTGACATTTTAATTTTAATTTTTCCATTCAGGAAAATGGTATTTTTATTTATTTTGATCTTTGTACTTTTGAACAACATATTATGGTTTTTTACATATAGGACTTGTGTCTTTCTTGTTAAAAATCTGATTTATTTTACTTTTTTTTTTTTTATCCTCACCTGAGGACATTTTTGCATTTATCTTCAGAGAGAGCAGGAGGGAGAGAGGGGGGAAGAGAGAGAAACATCTATGTGAGAGAGGCACATCGAGTGGTTGCCACCCACACGACCCCAACCAGGACTGGGGATAAACTACAACTGAGGTACGTGCCCTTAGTGGGAACTGAACCCGGGACTCTGGTCTGCGGGCCAACGCTCTAACCGCTGAGCCAAACTGGCCAGGGCTATTTTACTTTTTTTACTATTGTAGATGGAATTCTCCTCTCCCATTTTGTCTACTTGAAAAAAATTAACTTTTTTTTTTTTTTGATTTTTTTTTTTATCCTCACCCGAGGACATTTTTCCATTTTTTGTTTAGATAGAGCGGGAGGGAGAGAGAGAGAGAGAAACATCGACGTGAAGGGACACATCGAGTGGCTGCTACCCGCACGACCAACCAGGGCCGGGGACAAACTGCAACCGAGGTACGCGCCCTTAGCGGGAACCAAACCCGGGTCTCTCTGGACCGCAGGCCGACGCTTTAACCGCTGAGCCAAACCGGCCAGGGCGAAAAAAATAAACTTTTAATGTTATAGTTTCTTTAATTGTAATGTTTTTTATTTATGTGTTAGAAACATTTTTATAACTTTTTGTAGATCTGCTTTTTTTCACTTACCATTATAATCTAAGCTTTCCAAAAATGCTATTTCAAGTTCTCTGTAAACATTTTAAATAGTTGCATGATTTTTACTCACCATAACCTTTAAATCACATTTCTGCATTCTTTAGCTATAGCTCAAGGTAGCAGTATTTCTGGTTTGTGAGATAGGAACTCTTTTTAAATATTTGTTTTAGGAAAAAATGCTAATTTCAGAAAGGCGTAGAGGTAAGAAAGACATCACCAGTAAGTCTTACCATGTGGCTCTTAATTCTTTTCTAAATATTTTTTAGCATTGTTGAGAAAATACTTAAATACAGTTTCATATTATGCTTATTTTTCATTGTATTATAAATATGCTGGCTTATTGTAAGCTTTTGATAAATATTTTTAAGGGCTAAACAGCATTAAATCATATGCTGTGCTATCATTTGTTTAATTAGTTCCCCAAGTGTTAAATATATAGGTGTTTTTAAACTTCCCATTAGTATAATGTTGCTTTAAATATTTTTATTTTAATATATTCTTTATTTTTCAATTGCAGTTGACATTCAGTATTATTTTACATTAGTTTTAGGGGTATATCATAGTGGTTAGACATTTATATAATTTACAAAAAAGCGGTCCGCCCTGATAAGTCTAGTACCCACTTGGCAACAACCATACATTATTATATTATTGTCTGTATTCCCTGCTGTACTTTATATTCCTGTGACTATTTTGTAATTATCAATTTGTACTTTTTGTTGTTATTAATCCTTACTCAAGGATATTTTTTTCCATTGATTTTTAGATAGAGTGGTAGGGAGGGAGGAAGAGAGAGAGAGAGAGAGAGAGAGAGAGAGAGAGAAACATCAATGTGAGAGAGACACATTGATTGGTTGGCTCCTGCATGCACCCTGTCTGAGGCCAGAGATTGAACCTGCAACCCAGGTACATGCTTTGACCAGGAATTGACCTGAGACACTTCAGTAGGTGGGCTGATGTTCTAACATCAGCCAGGACCAATTTGTACTTCTTAATTTCTTCGCCCTTTTCACCCAGCCCCCCAAGACCCTTCCCATCTGGCAACCATCAGTTTGTTCTCTGTATCTGAGTCAGCTTTTTTTTGTTTGTTTATCTTGTTTCTCAGATTACACATATAAGTGCAATAATATGGTATTTTGTCTTTCTCTGACTTATTTCACTTAGCATAATAACCTCTAGGTCCGTTCATATTGTTGCAAATGATAAGATTTCATTCTTTTTTATGGCCAAGTAATATTCAATTGTATATACGTACCACATTTTCTTTATCCAGTTATCTCTTAATGGGCATTTAGGTTTCTTCCATATCTTGGCTATTGTAAATAATGATGCAATGAACATAGGGATGTATATATCTTCTCAAATTAGTGTTTTGGATTTGGATAAATACTCAGAAATGGAATTGCTCCTGGCCCGTGTGGCTCAGTGGATTAAGTGTCATCCCATGGTCTGAGCAGTCCCTGTTCAATTCCCAGTCAGGGCTCCATCTTCAGTAGAGGGTGTGCAGGAGGCAGCTGATTGATATCTCTCTCTCACATCGATGTTTTTATCTCTCTTCCTTCCTCTCTCTCTCAGAAATCAATAAAAACATATTATAAAAAGAAATGGAATTGCTGAGTTATAAGATAGTTCTATTTTTAGTTTTTGAGGAACCTGAATGTTATCCATTGGGGTCTGGGCCCGGGGTCAGTCTGCTTAGGGCCCCGCTGGTAGTGAGTGGGTTCTTGACTTCGTTAGGAAAAATTTCACAATATGAGTCCAGGTGATTTTGAGAGTATGTTTATTAAAGCTGGGGAAAGCAAAACAAAGGAAGGGCTTAACGATAGAAGAAGTAACAGGGTAGAACCTAAGGTGGGGCTGCTTTAGCTGTCTAAGAAATGGAAGTCACAGTAAAAGAAGTGAGCTCACTGGGAAGTCAGAGAAAAAGGGGCCTTGGAGACAGGTTCACAGGGTGAGCTCGGGTCCAGCTGCCATTACCCACTGCTCCTTTGGTTGCAAGTCTCACGGGATCCCTTAGAGTTTAGGGGCAAAGCAGCAGAGAGGCAAGGTGTGGGCTTGCCGTAGTGAGAGCGCACCAATGGCTCCTTTATCTTGAGGCTTTTTATCTTTCTTTGGCCTTCCGGAATCTTAGGGAGGGTCTCAGCGGAGGGTCTTAACAGAATATTCATTAGCTCTTGAGGTGTGTCTTTCAATATGTTGATTTATCAAAATGTGCAGATAGTGAGGTTGGGTTATTTTCTAATTGGTTTCATTAAAATTTTTTTTTTCTTTATTGATTTTTAGAGGGAGAGAAAGGGAGAGGGAGAGAGAGATAGAAACATCAATGAGAAAGAACATCGATTGGCCACCTCCTGCACACCCTCCACTGGGGATTGGGCCCACAACCTGGGCATGTGCCCTGATCAGGGGTCGAACTTGTGACCTCCTGGTGCATGGGTCGACGCTCAACCACTGAGCCATACTGGCTGGGCTGGTTAGTTTCATTTTTAAAGAATGTCATCAAGAATATCACTGTCAGGGACCAGGACAGAGGCTGTTCTGCCCCTGGATGGTCTGGAATGTGTAAACCTTTTGCTCCTAAGTGTCCTTGGTTAGATAAAACCTTGTGATTCATTAGATCACTGTAAATTGCTCAAATCCTTGGGCCATGTTTAATGATTTTGTCTCAGTTTCCCTTATTCCACTTGTCAAGGAATTCCCCTAGCTTCTTAATATCCTGCCTCATTCATACTGTTTTCCATAGTGGCTGCACCAATCCTTATTACCACCAACAGTACACAAGGGTTCCATTTTCTCTACATCCTCTCCAGCACTTGTTTGATTTGTTGATGATAGCCATTCTGACAGATGTGAAGTGATGTCTCATTGTGGTTTTAATTTGCATTTCTTTGATGATTAGTGATGTTGAGCATCTTTTCATATACCTATTGGTGATTTGTATGTCTTCTTTGGAGAAATGTCTGTTTGGGTCCTCTGCCCATTTTTTAATTGCCTTTTTTTTTTTTTTTTTTTTTCTTTATTGATATTTTAGAGAGAGACAAACATCAATGAGAGAGCTAACATTGATTGGCTGCCTCCTGCATGCCCCCCACTGGGGACTGGGCTCACAACCTGGGCATGTGCCCCGACCGGGATCAAACCAGCGACCTCTTGGTGCATGGGTCGACGCTCAACCACTGAACCACACCGACCGGGCACCTTGTTTGTTTTTTGGTATTAAGTTGTATGAGTTCTTTATAGATTTTGTATATTAACTCTTTATTGACTATGTTATTGATGAATATCTTCTCCCATAAAGTAGGTTGTCTTCTTGTTCTGTTGATGGTTTTTTTCGCTGTGCAAAATCTTTTTAGTTTGATGTACGGTAGATCCTTGCTTTTGCGGACCTTGATTTAATGGACAAGATTTCCAGTCCGTATGTCATATGTAAAAATTAATACCCTCTTAATTTTAAAATGCTTTTAACCACGATTTGCTTATAATTAAATTAACAGGTTATTATTTTGTTATTAATTCATTATTATTTTGAACAAATTTTAATGAATAGGCCTTATGTTGAGAAAAAGTTTTTAGTAATTTCACTAACATAATTAAGTATTACATATCTACAACTATAGTCTACATATTTAAATCCAAGAGTCACCACTCTGAAACAGTGTTTGGCAAATGGTTAGCACGTGATCACTCTGCATTGTGTGTGGTAATTGGTTCTGTTGTTGTGTGGTGTCACTGTGGAAGGGAGGGAAGGAGGGAGGGAGGGAGAGAGAGAGAGAGACAGAGGGAGAGAGAGAGAAAAAAGCATCAACATGTGAGAGACACATCGACTGGTTGCCTCCCGCATGACCCTGACCAGGGCTGGTGATTGAACCTGCAACCCAAGTATGTGCCCTTGACGGGGAATCAAACCTGTAACCCTTTTGTCCTTGGGCCAGTTTGGTTCTAACCACTGAGCCAAACTGGACAGGGCTCTGCACAGTTTTAAACTGTGCTGGTCATTTTCTGATGTGCGCTAAGCCATGCCCTGGCTATGTGCATTTGTTACTCCCAGTGACTGGTGAATGCATGAGTTTATTAGACCTATTCAGTATAATCTTAAAATTACAGTGATATATATATAGAAAACGTTTCTGTGAAATTAAATTTTTCATACATACTTAATTTTAATTACACAAGTGTCTATATAAGTAAAAACAGGTGAACTAACTAGTTTGTCTATTTTTTACATACACATTCAGAAAACCTACTTTATTATATAATGGACTTTTGGCTTTAATGGACATCTCCTTGCCCAAATTAGTCTGTTATATTGAAGTTTTACTATAGTTTCACTTGTTCATTTTCTTTTGTTTTCCTGGCTTGAGGAGATATTTCAGAAGAAATATTATAAGAACAGTGTCAGAGAATTTACTGCCTATTTTTTCTATATTGCATCATCTGTATATTGTATTGTGTGTTCACCACCCCAAGTCAATTCTCTTTCTATTATCATTTATCCCTTCTTTACCCTCTCCTACCTCCCCTACCCTCTTTTCCCTTTGGTAATCACCATATACTGTTGTCTGTCTATGAAGGTTTTTTCCCCCCCTAATCTCTTCACCTGTTCCATCCAGGCCCCTTGCTCCCTCCCCTCTGCTTTGGCATGTATTAATCAACCATATAGGTGTGGGTTTATTTCTGGGCTCTCTGTTCTGTTCCATTGTTTACCTTAAATATTTATCTGACTTGTAGACTACAGCCAGGGATTGATTTCTGCCAGTAAAATTCATGGTTTAAAGGGTGTGAACCTTTTTGAAACTTAATTTATAAAACATAAATGTAGGGCATGGTCCATTTCAAATGATTGTCATGTAATAGCCTTGCTTTAGCAAGTCTAGCTGATAATTGTACTGTCTTAAACCTGAGATGTGGCGAATGCTATTAGTTGACCGGTTTTCATGGGTACAATGGACCCCATTCCAGGTGACATTGGAGCTTTCCACATGTGGATAATTGAGTCCATTGTCATGTTTGCACTTGGTTTTTCCCAAAAGCTTCCAGTAAAGCTGTAATGTAGTAACAGGATTAATTTGAAATATACCCTTCTGTTACAAAGTTAATTTGATGCAGTTTGTAAAAATGCAGCATTGATTACTGATTCTGTCTTGTTCTGACAGTTGCCATAAAAAAAGCACAGGATTCTTAGGAATCTTATTACAGACGAATGTGGCAGGTTAAGCAGTCTTGAAATATAGGACAAAGCTCAGGAAACCAATGCTTCTGTAATTTTAGCAGCAAACTAGTTAAGCTCCTGCAGTATCCAGCTGTTCTGGTTCTGGTGGGTGCTTTTGCATTCAGCAGGAGGACCGTGTTTCATTTTCAATCATTAACCCCTTCATTCCTTCATCAAACTTTTACCAAGACCTTGAGGGAAGTTTTTTTTTTTATAAACAGCTTTATTGAAGTCTAATTCACATACCATAAAAATTTATACCTTGTTGGTGTGCAATGTGGTGATTTTTAAAAACGTTTTTCATTTATTTTTGTTACAGATGTTTCACCTTTTTCTCCATAGACACCCTCCGCAATGATTTTTTAAATATTAAATTTGTAGAATTGTGTAACCATCACCACAATCCAGTTTTAGAACATTCTCATTATCCCAAAAAGTTCCCTTGTGCCATTTTACAGTTTATCCCTGATTTTACTCCCAGCCCTAGGCAACTACTTATCGACTTTCAGTTTCTCAGCATTTTGTGGGATCATATCAAATGTGGCTTTTGGGTCTGACTTCTTTCCCTTAGCTTAATATTTTCAAGGTTCATCCATGTTGTAACATGTATCAGTACTTTATTCCTTTTATTGCCGATGATACTCCATTGTATTGATATACCACGTTTTATTTATCCATTCCTCTGGTAAACAGCTGTGTGCCTAAAAACTTGAAGTGATTTCCTTGATGGGTGCTTTTTGAAAACATTAAAACATTCACTGTTGATTAAGTGCCCCACTTAATTATAAAACATGCCCCAATTCATTAATGTATAATAAAGTCAGAGTGATAACTCCTTGGAGGCAGCCAACCCACCACAGTAATACCTGGGAGCACTTAGCAGAGAGCATTCTGGGACCTAGGAGAGGCTAAATGAGAAAATAGAGAGCTCTGCAAAGCAGGCACCCCTTTCATTTCGCAGGAATTATCATGTAACTGAGTAAAGATGAGAAGAAATGAAAAACGTTAAGGTAACATGGCTATACATCCGTACCTATAGAGTGCTCACCACAAGCTAAAGGGCTTTAGATTCATGAGGTTGGACATGTATGTTCTCCTTGATTCACTAGTATTAATTGACCTGGATTTGGATTACAAATTAAGCAAGATCTCCTGAGATGCATCTCTCCCTTAATATATTATCAAATCCATATTCTGAGTTCCCTGAGAGGAGAACTCATTTTGGTCATGTTTAGCACAGTAGCCAGGCATCGTGTTAGATGCTGGGGCAACTAAGATGAATGAGGCATGATCCTTGCTGTCAGGGAGCTCAAGTTAACAAGAGGAGACAGCCGTGTAAAGAAGAGCAGTAACAGAGATTGGCCAAGAACTGTAGTAGAAAGAAGCTCTGAATGAGGAAGCATTCAGGTAGGCTTCCTGGAGGAGGAGCCCTTTTAAGCTGAGTCTTAAAGGACCAGTAGCTCAGGTCAAATGGGGAGGTGAAAAGGGGACACAGGGAGGATGTTAAGTAGAACGGCCTTCGGCAAGGCAGGCATCACAGTGAACTGATTGTAGGACTAGAGCCCACCTGAGTTTTCTGTGGTGTTAGGTTGATTGTGACCTGTGTGCATCTGGAGGGGAATTCTGCTGATGTAACCCAAACCTTAGGGACTGGGTTTGTGCTGTTCATCTGCATTCCATTCCCATTAGGGGCCTGGTGTTATCCAGAGTTGTCAGGGCAGTCACTGACTCGTGCAGTGCATCGGAGCCAAGCAAACTGACGAGGATTGCCTAGTTAATCATTGTATTTGCAGATAATTTGTTTAAAGGTACAGGCTATGGTTTATTATGGAAAACTGTAAAGGACAGCCCATGGTTTTGTTTTGTTTTCCTCCCTGAGACGGCCCTGGTCAAGCTGTATTTTGGCATGCCTCTGTTTGGTTCCTGTGGAAATTAGATAGTTTTTGTGTCCCAGCTTTTAAGAAGCTCTCAAATGTGTACCTGCATGGATATGTAGAGAGACCAGCATATGCACATCTAATATTTGACAGTGACATTGACCTAGCAAAAGGGTTGTTTCAGTGTTGGGGGGAAGTGGGAGAGGATAATTCTGGGACCCATGGCTCAAGGTTAATTACCTACTTACCTACCCACTGCAAAAGCATTTATGTAGCATATGCTATATACCAGGTGCAGGGGAGCCAGGAAGACAAGGTAGGAGTTGGAAACCAAATAGTGTAGTTGAAGACAAGTGTTAGGTTTGGGATGCCAAATAGTCTTCTTTCCAGTGGAGGGCCAGCTTTGATCATTGGCAGTGATAGCCCAGAATGCTGGGATGGATTAGTGATGTCTCTCATGGGCACAGAATTGAGAGTAAATGTGCAAGAGCTGGTATTTGCTGATACTGTGTTAGGGTTTTCTGGTGTAGACAGATGACTTGAGTAAAGGTTGGGTTTGGGAAGGAGAGAACTTTTGTTTTAGAATAAAGCATGTTTGTCTTGGTTGCGTGGGGTGTATCAGAAACTATCTTGGATTATCATGGGATGGGCAGGGCTGGAATACAGAGGTTGCTGCTAATTATGTACTTAATATGTGTTGTTTCTAAGCCTCAGTTTCTTTATGTGTAAAATGGAGATAATAATACCTGCCTTACCTATATCATAATGTTGATGAGAGGAGCTTATGAATCATGGGTATGAAAATATTTTACCACCCACAGAACAGTAAACCCTTGGAGTGTTATTATTACAGGTGTGGGGGTAGGTGGAGCAGGAAATGCCTGCAGTTCTGCAAGTTGACATGGATGGTGGTGGCCTCAGGACCTTTTCACTGGATCCCTCTACCCAACCTGCTGTCTCTTGTCATATCCAGGCTTTTACTTCAAGGTTACTTTCAGGCCACAGAATTTAAGCTGGTCCCTGCCCTGCCTCTACTTACCACCTCATTCTGTTTTATTTTCTTCAAAGTTCTCATCAACTGAAATGGTTTGGTTAGCTTATTTGTTTGTGTATCTTCCGCCCGTCGGAACGGTGCAAATGTGGTGAGACCTTGCGTGTCTCACCCCACCTTCATATCATCAGAGCCTAGAATAGTGCCTGGCACATAGAAATTCAGGATTTCTTAACGTTTGTTGCACACGTGAATGGAAGGGTCTCTGAAGTCCACAGATCCAACTAGGGCCTAGGAGTGCTGGGAGGATTATTAAGAATAGAGTATAGTTGCTGTGACCTCATCTCTTTGCAAAAATGTTCCTGAATCTCCCATTTCTTTGGTTATTGAGAAATGAATTCAATTAAATGCACAATAATTGTAACTTAATTGAAAATTCTGTCAGCTCTGGATCTGACTTCAAATATAAACTCTTACAACAAAATAAAGAACAAGAATCAGAATTCATATTATTTCTTTAGTGAAAGTAACAGGCCATGAAATTACACAGTGTTTCCAATTTGTCAGGCTGGTGAATTCAATCTCTTAAAAGATAATCTTGTTCCTTAAACTACATGTGATATGAATTTGAGTTGAAATGAGTGAATTGAATACAATTAACACCCACCCCTCCCTACACCAAACTGATTTGCTTTTAAATTGGCTTTTGTTTCTCTCCCGCTGCCTGCGATTCCATTTTCCCTCGTTTCTTGTGAGTTGTTATTATGCTTTCACCAGTCTAATGATTATGGCTAGACTGTGTGGGGCTTCCCTGAGTTATGTGAAATGAACAGACTTGGGGAGAGGTGTGTGGATCCACCCAAGGCCATCACCTGCCTGTAAATCCATATGTAGTGTGTTCCTTCACACCTGGCGAATTACTGGCTCCCTGGAGATGCTGGGGCCACTCTGGTTGTTTCTCACCTCACACAGGGTGGACTGATGATGAATCATTGGTTCTCTCACAGGGTGACCTGTCTGTGTGCCCAGTTCGAGGCCGTCCTACAGCATGGCTTGAAGAGGAGTCGCGGATTAGCACTAACAGCAGCTGCGATCAAACAGGCAGCGGGTTTCTCCAGCAAAACTGAAACAGGTACTGCTTGGCCTGATGTGGTGGCTCAGAGGATGCTGTCTTTTCTCTTGCTCTCTCTTTTTATTTTTTATTTTTAACATTGAGCAAGGCAATCGCTGTGTGGGACTGGTTGGGGGTGGGGTGGGGTGGGGCGTGGTGGTGCAGATATCTTGTGTAAGGGTGTCTTACTTGTCAGTAATGGTGTTGTCTGGCATCTTAATTTTTTTTTTTTTTTGGTATGTGCCCCTAGTGGAAACAGAACCCGGGACTCTCTGGTCCTCAGGCCAATGCTCCAACCGCTGAGCCAAACCGGCCAGGGCTGGCATCTTAATTTTTATAAAATGTTTTATTGATTTCTTTTAGAGAGAGAGGAAGGGAGAGGGAGAGAGAGATAGAAACATCCATGAGAGAGAAACATCAGTCAGCTGCCTCCTGCACGCCCTCTACTGGGGATCGAGCCTGAAACCTGGGCATGTGCCCTGACCAGGAATCGAACCAGTGACCTCTTGGTTCATGGGTTGATGCTCAATCACACTGACCCACACAGGCTGGGCTGGCGTTTTAATTTAAATGAAGTCATCCTTTGGGCGGAATTCTCAGAACCACATGTTGCCGGCTTTGAGGGGCTCAGGGCCTGCAGCCGAGCTGTGTATTTTACCAGTGTGGTATGGCAGCTGCTGGGAAATGAATAATCTGTTTTAATATTATGCATGGTGATAGCATGATATTTCATAATTAAATCTGTCTTCAGTAACAGCAACAGAAACCACACAGGTCTCTGAGTTTATACGTTCTGCTACCATCCATTTTAACTGTCAAAGCATCATGCCATGCTGCTGTGTCTGAATGACAGACATTACGCTGATAACAATAACTACTAACACTTATAAGTATTTAGTGCAAGCCTGGCACTTTGTCAGTCTTTTGTGTGAACTAACTTGTTCAGTTCTCACAACAGCCCTGTGAGTGGTAGGGACCTTTATTTCCTCCACGGCACAGATGAGGACACTGCCGAGAGAGGTTTGCTGTGGACCGGAACCTTGGAGTGTACGCCATCCTCTGAAAACCGTCCTGTGTTGATGATCTAAACAAGAGCTGCATTTTAAATATGTAGACAGTTTTGTGTTAGCTGGTTTCCAGTTGAATTGGTTCTCTGTCCAGTTACCAGTGCTGCGGTCACCTGGGCATTATTTAATGTATTTACTATTAAATGTGCTACCCACCAGTAATGAAATAGACCTTTATGAAAACTGTGCACTTGTGTGTGTGTTTTTATGTTCGCTTTAACATTGAATATTGCCATTGAATGAAATGGATCCATGGATTGAAGATGATCTTAAAATTAAAAAAAAGTCCAGCCATCAGAATCACTTTTGGTATCCTAAAACATGAAAAATTATGAAGAAAACGAGTATACAAACAAAAAATGTCCTATGTTCTCCTTCCAGTGTTTTAAAGAGCATGTTCTTTCAGATGCTGCTTGTGGTTGTTACCCCGAATCCCCGAATCTTTGTCACTGTCAGTGTCACTGCTGAGAAAAATGTGTCATTGTGGGCTAGTTCTCTGTTCACCGCTAAAACCAGTCGTAGCCATGTGTAGTGGTCTCGGTGGAAGTTCTCTGCTGACTGAGCCCTTTGCCGGTCTTCCTCTCCCTTGTATTGGTGTATCTTCCTTCCTCTTCCTCGCTGCCCGTCAGTAAACCTTTGATTCCTGTTCATCTCACTGGCTGCTCATTTTCAGAAATGAATGTGGTTCCTGTTGGGGTCAGGGGAAAGCTGCAAGAGGGAGTCCTGTCCCTGTTGATTTCTCTCCTGTGTCTTGGGTCCCTCTGTTAACAGTCATAGACGTGAGGGGGCTGGCTCAGGGAAGAGCCGCATCAACGGCCTTAGTTTTTGTAGAAACCACTGCTAACTGCTTGGCCACCTCAGATGTCAGTCTCTGTTGTCCCGTGTCCAGGATGCTTTCTTGGGCCCCTGCAAGGGGGTGGCCGAGGGCTCTGGGCTGGTCGATGAGCTGTTCAAGGACATAGCTTTTCCTACAGCCCCCCTCGTGTCCATCTTACCCGTCTGGGCGGCGTGGTGTGTGGGGCGGGGGCTACCTTAACGAAACCGGTGAGGCTCTGGCTCTGCTTCCATTTAGGTGAGGGCAGCTGCCAGCCCTGGCAGAGCAACCCTGGCTTTGGAGTCAGAATGTGAGGGTGAGTTTGGTAGAACCCTGGGAACAGTCGGAGGCTTAGTTGTTTTCACCTGTAAAGGTGGTTCGTGTTGTCTGCCTGGGGGCTGGTCAGGAGGATTTGGCGAGACTCATGTAAAGATCTGCTTCAGTTCGCGTAGCACCTCATAAATGTTTAACCAATTGCCCTCTTTCCTCAATACCCTTTTACCTTTTAACCTCTTCCTCCATCTCATCCCCCTTAAGGCTCGACCTTTTAGCCATGAAGAATGGCTCTATCTGCTCCTATTCAGACTAGAATTCCTGTCTGTCTGTTACTTGGCCCTGATAACCAGAGAAGTGCCACCCCGTTTACAAGGCATGGCCGGCATTCACGTTCTTGCCACGTCCCTGTACTGTAGCACGGTCTCTGCACCTGCATCCCAAGGAGACTGAAGAACGGTTCTCTGGCTTCGTTTGCTGCTGAGAGGATGTGCTGGGCTGCCTCCTGGGCAATGAGAAGCGGGGAAGACCAAACTGGGTTAGCCCTGGAGTGGCTGCCAAGGGCTTTTGCCATCACTGTTGGCAGCGTTAATTAACTATTCACTGGTGCAGAATAGTCCTTGGCTGATTAAAACCTCTTTCCTGCTGTTGAATGAGTGATTAAAAGCCTCACAAGGGAGGGAAGCCCTCGGGCTTTCAAATGCTAAGAGCTGGAAAGATCAGATCAATGGCTTCTTGAGGCTGTCCTTAAAGCCATTGGATGACCTTTTTAGGCAGAATGAAGCAGATGGAATCTGGTGGAAATGAGCATCATTCTGTCCCTCCGTCCCTGCTAGCTGCTGGGCTAGGCCCTTTATGTAACTTAGCAGTTTCTATCAGACTCTAGAGTCAGACGACAAAGTTGAAATCTCTGCTTTGTGACTTGCCATACATGAGGTCTCTGGGACACCCCCTCTCTGAGCTTCTGTTTCCTCATGTGCAAAGTGAGGTTAATAGCAGACCCTTCCTTGCAAGATTGTGGTGTGGACTCCATGAGAAAGCCCCTGCAAAGCCCAGGTTTTGGTACAGAGCTGCTGGAGCTGGTGCTTGATGAAAACTTGGCAGTGACTTTCCAGGGTAGACAAGGGTGTCCTTATTTTCCAGAGGATGTCACCGAGGCTCAAGTAGGTTAATAAGTTGCCCAAGTTCCCACAGCTGGTAAATGGCAGAGCTGAGGATTCCAACCCAGGTCAGATTGATGTCAAATTCCTGGCTCTTCCCAGCTCCCCCCTCCTCTGGTATTGGGCCTGACGCCCAATGTTGCTCCTCTGTAGACCACTGGGGCTCAGTGAACTAAATTGAAAGTGACAGGAAAGATAAATAACGGTGAATTAATCCACAAGACTGCTGCATTAGCTCTGTTTACAAATGAGCAACATTACCATTTGAAGAGAGAAAAGCTGAAAAAGTAAGGACTGACCAAAATGATGTCTCCTTGGAAATCATAGTACAGTGGACAGTGCTGAGTCTGCCAGAGGCATGACTGCATTCAGTCATCTGGGGTTAGGGGCATGCGGGGCTGGGTTTGGTAACTGGTGTTCTGTATAGTATACATAAAACAACATTGAAAAGTTATGAGATAATTATGTTGAAATATGGATTTCTAACTTTTCTTAAACTTGAAGATCTGCGACTCTGGGTTCACATTTACTATTGACTTTGGTTGGAGCCCAGTCCTCCTGCCTTCTGTAGATTGGGCAAAAGTGCTGTAGATCACCACAGTCTCCACCTCTCCCTATTGCCCCTGACACTTGAGATAGTGTCTTTTATTGTTCTACTTTTGTAACTCTTCCCACTGTTGCACTTTTGTTACCGTTCCTATCTAAAATTCAGTAGTTTTAAAGTACAAACACCTCTTAGATTGTAAGCCTTGAAGTCAGTTTATAGAGTGCTGAAACAGTTGTTTTTGTCATTTGGTCCAGTTTCATAGTTGCTTTTTGGGAGGGAATTTGTTAACCTTCACACTTGGCTATAGCGAGAAGTCCTTTATATTCATTATTGTCTGGATTTTGAAAATATTCTTGTCTTTGTAGATGCCTGGTATTTTTGACCAAATGCCAGATATTGTGTATGAAGGATTGTAGAGATGATTTGAAGCTTGGGATGATATCTTTTTTCAGAGAGGTTTTGCTGTTAACTTCTCAGGCAGTTAGGGAAGATCAGTTTAATCCAGTCACAGATTGAGCCAGTTGACACCTGGGCTTCTGCATTTATGAGGGCTCCTGTATTTCTGCGTCTGCCTTGTTTCTAGGATATGGTTCTTTGGGGTTTTCAGCTTATGTCAGTTTCCTAGAGCTGCCATAAAAAAATTTCCACACCCTGGGTGGCTTAAAACAACAGAGAGAAATTTATTCTCTTACAGATCTGGAGGCCAGGCATTCAAAATGTAGGTGTCAGTAGGGTTGGCCCTTGTGGATGCTGAGACAATGCAATCCTAGCTGCTGGTGTTTGTCAGCAGTTCTTGGTGTTCGCTCATTTGTAGCTGTATCACTTCCAATTTCTGCCTCTGTCTCCACATGGCTTTCTGTCCTCTGTTTCTTTCTGTGTCCTTTCCTCTCCTTAGAACACCAGTCATATTGGATTTAGTACCCAGCCCACTCCAGTAGGACCTCATTTTAACTAATTACATCTGCTAAGAGCCTTTTCTTAAATAAAGTCACATTCTGAGGTTTCAGGTAGACATGACTTTTGGGGGGACACAATTTAATCCAGTACATAGCTGCATCCTCGAGGTGTTTTCCAGTGCTCTTCCTCCTCGGGATGCCCCGACCCTGTTTTTCCCTTGTACAGTAGACCCTCTGGGAGTCCTGAAAGCTCAGTTTACCGTTTCACAGAGAAGCTCTATTGCTGGAAAAAGCCCGAAGGGCGAAATAAGGCTCTGAATGCAGGACTCCTGTCTTTGAACTTCCCTCCAGTGCTTCACTTGTTTTAATTAACCCCTGGCCAGTTTGGCTCAGCGGTTAGAGCATTAGCCCATGGACCAAAGTGTCACGGGTTCGATTCTGGTCAAGGGCACGTACTTCAGTTGCGGTTCATCCTTGGCCCTGTTTGGGGTCCTACGGGAGGCAACCAGTTGATGTGTTTCTCTCACATCGATGTTTCTCTCTCTCTCTCTTCCTCCCTCCCACTCTATCTGAAGATAAATAGAAACATATCCTCGAGTGAGGATTAAAAAAAAAAAGTTGTCTAGCTTTTAAAATTGCTGTTGTTCTTTGTGGGAGAGTTGGTGTGATCCAGGCCAACCTTCCGAAGCTGAAAGTTGTGCCACCTCTGTGTGTGACCATCTTTAGTCCCTGTTCTGCGAGTCCTCCGGAGACGAACCGCAGCCTGGGAAAGGTTCGCGGCGGTTGTTTCCTGCAGTGTCGTGATGACTTCCATCAGCGCCTGCGGACATCTCCCGTTTTCCAGTGTGCTGTCTGCGTGGTGTTTCGTGAGGGTGGTTTTTATTTTTGGCTCAGCATTCTGATTTCTGTTTGTTTCTGACTTGGGGAGTTGGGCCCTAAACATCCCTGACTTATGAACGTTGGTGAGACAGATGTGATTATAAGCTGATGTGCCCTCAGCTTTGTCTTGTCGAGTATTGTTGGTGGGCCAGGGAAGCAGCATCCGTCCCAAACAGAGATCCCCTCGAATAGGTCGTCCAGAGAGTTGGGTTGCGAAGGACTCAGAGGCTTGGGATGAAGTCACCTTTAGGATTCAAACCCCAAAAGTGAGAGTCTGCTCTGTCAAAGTGAGCACTGTTTCCTCTTACCTTTGGACGCGTGGCCAGATTTGTTTACACAGATGGTTGATTTGGTGATGGTGCGCGGGGAGTCTGCAATTTCAGAGTCTGGCCCTGCAGTTTGTTTCAACTTTCCCTTCCAGTTAGCGTGAATAATCACAGCAGACATTGGTTGTTCCCCACCCAGCAGTTCTGTCTCTTCTTTCTTGCTCACAGAAGTCTGATTTTGTTCAGATGTTGGGTGGCCAAGAGCTTTGGGCCAGAAGCTTGCCCCAGGGGGAGTGAGTCTGGGTCAGAGCAGGCCAGCCATCAGAATCATCCTGCCGGTAATTGGTTTACGAAAACACATGAGGTGCAGTTCTGACCAACGAGAAGGAAGAAGTCTGCCGAGGGGCTACTGAGACAGTTTCTTGCTATTTAAACGGAGGCACAAGAGAAGGCTTATTATATGGCCGTGGGCCATTGCTTAAGACTGGGGTAATGATCTTGTGACCATGAAGGGAACAAGTCTGAGGACAAAAGTACACCAAGGACTGGCAGCTCAGAAAGATGGGAAGTACCTGGACCCTCATAACGTCGCTGAGCTACTGAATTCACCAACTCTGGAACTGCCTTACAGCTGGACTTAATGTTACACGAAATAGGAAACTCCCTAATGTTTTAAGCCATTTTGAATTCATTTATTTGCATCCCAAAACATCCTAACCTAAACAATAGAGAAAAGTAAGACAACTTAAAAAAAAAAAGAAAGTCAGCCGCCCATGCTCCACAGTGGGAGGAGGGATGTGGTTAGCACATCAGTCTTGGAATGACACCTGGGTGTTTTCTGCTCTTTCTGATGAATGGGCGGAACACAGACTGGCTCTCTTAGTGACTGCTAGACACTCATATCGAGCAGCTCCCGTGACCCGGGGGAATTGGTAGACTCTTCATGTTCATTACGCTGTTTTATCCCCAAAATGATTCTGCGTGGTGGATGACAGTGCCCCTGTTTTACAGATGAAGAAAGTAAAGCTCAAGGAAATGAAATAATTTCCTTAATGCTTTAGAGCTAATGAGGGGCAGAGCTGGGATTTCTACTCAGGTCTACATGATTGTGATTCTGGAGCTTCTACTTTTCTCCATAATGGCACATTATTTCCAGAAAGAGGGCTCTCTGAAAGATCAGGATTCCCCTAATTTGAATTCATGAGTAAGTTAAGCATCAAGTTTTGAGCAAGTTTTGATCACTCCGAGCAGAGGTCAGCATACTGTGTCCCCCCATCTGTTTTTGCAATGAGGTTTTATTGTAACACAGCCACATGCACTCATGTCCTGACTGTTTATGGCTGCTGCTGGGCATTTCAGATGTGGTTACCATTTGGCCCTTCACAGAAAAGTTTGCTAGCCCTCGTCTTAGAGAACGAAGGACAGGGGATTCCATTTTATGTTACCATCACACCATATTTAGTTGTCTGTTGTTCATGTACCCCACTAGATGGTAAGGTTTAGGAATGCAGGGCACCATGTCTGTTTTACTTCCTCTCGACTTTTCAGCTCCTACCATGGTGTCCTGAAATATATAGGTTCTTCAGTAAAGACCCATAAATGCATTTTGGTTGGAAGGAAAGACATTAATCAGTGTGTATGCTACAATAGTTCATAACTCCTGAGGTACCTTATACCAGGATCACTCCAGAGTGCTACAAAGGAACTGGTTAAGTTTTGAGGAAAAGAGCAAAAATTAAATTTTAAATGAATGAAAGTGACCAAGAGCTCTGCATAGGCTTGGCACGGAACTGGTGGGTTTTGCAGCCATTGGAAGCCCACGTAGCCAGTAGGGCATGCAGTGTGGGAAATGGATGATTTTCCCTTCTACTGGAGAAAGAACCACTGCAGTTAGTGGCTTGCTTAGTTCATTTGGGCTGCTGGAACAAAATACCACAGACTGAGTAGCTTTTAAACAATAGCAATTTATTTCTAACAGTTCTGGATGCTGGGAAGTTCAAGATCAAGATGCCTGCATGGTTGGGTGACAGCCCTTTTCTTGGTTCATAGTCGTTGCCTTCTTGCTGTGTCCTTGCATGGTGGAAGGAGCAAGGGATCCCTCTGGAACCTCTTTAATAAGGGCACTAATCCCATTTGTGAGGGCTTCACCCTTATAACCCAACGGTCCTCCCAGTGGCCCCACCTTCTAATGCAATCATCTTTGGGGGTTAGGATTTCAGTATTTGAATTTGAGGGGGTACACATTCAGATTATAGTAGTGACATCACCTTGGAATTTGATGTTCTTGTTAATCAACAATATATTAGCATCAGGTTATGTGTTGGTAGTCTGTGCAAGGTGACAGGCATGATTATGAACATGCCAGAGACACACTTGCTGTAGAATTGAAGTGTAATCTCACTTGCCCATTCAGCAGCCTCTGGCACCAATCACCCCCTGACCTTGAAAAACTATCTTCCCCTCTTCTGCGATGCCATAACTTCTTGGCGTACTTTCTACTTCTTTGTTGATCATTTTGGCATAGCATTTCTATATACTCAAATGGTATTATTCATCCCCAGATTCTGTTGATGTCTCTTGTTTCTACATGTGCTGCTTGAATTCTTTGGTGAGGATTGCTCTCTCTGTGTTACTACTCTTACACCTCCAGCAGATCACTCCCTTGAGCTTTGTCTTTCTCTTGAGTGTCTCTGTTTAGATGGACCACAGGCTCATCAAAGTCTTCAAGACGGAGTCTCATTATTTCCCCATGTTTGCTCCTGTGTTCCTTGCTTAGTGAATGGCTCTGCCCTTCACCCAGGTCCCTTGGGCTTCCACCCAGCCTCCTCCTCCTTCTTTCCCTCTGCCCTCAAACCAGTCCTTCACAAAGCACTGTGTTTTGTCTCTCAGATGGTCCCCTAATTCACTCACATTTTCTCCATCCTTAATGAGTTCTCTTCTCTCTCCCCTAGTTATGTCTTTCACCTTCAGTCTTGATCAATGCTAATCTACTCTGCATATTACAGCCAGATGGGCCTTAAATGACCAACCTGCTCTCTCACCTGACCCCCTACTTAAGCTCCTTCATGGTTCTTTGTTAGATTTGGGAAAGAGTACACACTCCTTGACATGGCTTCTAAGGTCTGTCCCCTACCAGCTTTGTCTATCTCTGCTTTTCCTCTATACCCTAGCACACACCCAGGGCTGACGTGCAGCTGACAGGTGAGATGTTGCCACGCTTCTATCCAGCTGATAAAGACATGATGGCCTGAGCCTCACAAGTTCCGCTGTGGCCCCTGACTTGTGACCCTGGGGACCTTCCCACAGTTCAGCGACCACAGCGTTGATGCTGGACACTCTGGGGGAGAGGGTCTTCAGTACCATTGCTCTTTCACTGCTTCGTGCCTCTGACCAAGTTAGATGGTTAAATCCGAAATTCAGAACAGCACTCCTGGGTTCTGCAGTCCCGAAGCTCTTCAAGTCTGGAAGTACCTCTGTTCTTCCCTTCCATTGCCCTCCTTCCTCCCCACCCCTCGCCGAAATGAGCCGAAATGACAGCTGCTCACACTTCTGTTTTTATTCCTTCTCTTTGAATAATTGTGGTAAAATGCCCTGGCTGGTTTGGCTCAGTGGTTGGAGCATTAGCCCGGGGACCAATTAGTTGAGGGTTCGATTCTGGTCAAGGTCATATACCTCAGTTGTGGTTTGTCCCTGGCCCTGGTCGGGTCATGTGGGAGGCAACCAGTCGATGTGTGTCTCTCACATCAATGTTTCTCTCCCTCTCTCTCCTACTCTCTCTCCCCCTCCTACTCAATCTGATGATAAATGGAAAAGCATCCTTGGGTGAGGATTAAAAAAAATTGTGGTAAAATGTATATAACATAAAAATGACAATTTTAATGATTTTAAGAGGCATTAATTGCATTCACATTGTACATCCATCACCACCATCCATCTTCAGAACCTTTTCATCTTCCTATATTGAAACTCTGTCCCCATTAAACACCAACTCCCATTTCCTCCTTCCAACAGCCCTTGGCAAACACCATTTGACTTACTGTCTATCATACAGTATTTGCCCTATTTGTGTCTGGCATATTTCATTTAACATAATATCCTCAAGGCTCATGCATTTGTAGCATGTGTCAGAATTTCCTTTTTAAGGCTGAATAATATTCCATTTTATGTATAGAGTACACATTTGTCTATTTACTCATCTATCAATGAACACCTGGATTGCTTCCACTATTGACTGTTGTGAATAATGCTGCCATAAACATGGGTATACAAGTAACTGTTCAAGTCCCTGTTTTCAATTCTTCTGGTTGTGAAGACCCAGAAGTGAAATTGCTAGATCATATGGTAATTCTGTGTTTAATTTTTGAAGAACCACCATATTGTTTTCCATACTGGCTGCCTCATTTTGCATTCTTACCAGCAATGCATAAGAGTTCCAATTTGTCCATATCCTCACCAACATTTGCAATTTTTTTTTTGTATTTTTAATGATAGCCATTCAAATGGATATAAAAGTGGTATCTTATTGTAGTTTTGATCTATTCTCTCTCAAAGTTTCAGGCTTTTCTCAAAACCTCATTTATGAGCCCCCCACCCAGGTCAGCTGGACTGTGCCCTTCCAATAGGTGCCCCTCTGCAATCCTTAGTCCTCTGTATATGGCATTACCTGGGTGTTTTTGACTGTCTCTCTTGCTGGTCAAGGACTGGGACCACCCTCGCTCATCCAGTATATTGCAAAGTTGCTGGTAATCAATAAACTATGTTCAAAATAATGATTCAAGAACCCAGACTTCAGGCCACGCTGCTCATTCTCTTGGGCAGTCAAACTCCACTGTCTGTTCTCTGTACACCTTCACAGTCCATTGAAAAGCAGGTGATATTAATATACCCACAGCTGTAAAATTAGAGAAACCAACTTCCTTGCTCGTCAGTGGGGATTTTTCAAAAACGGTTGATTGCATTAAACTCAAAGCAGAATTTATATTTTGCTTCTTTGGGTCATGTTGGGGAACCATTTCATTTCTGTAGAAAATTAATTTTGGAGGAAGCTGCATGTGCCAGGAACACCCTGTGCCCATCTTTCTGAAGGAGGGGAATGTGACTCCCCCACCCTCCCATCCCTGTAAATGTTTTCACTTCCCTCTTTGTGTTTCTCTGTTGTGTTCATGAACTTGCAAATCAGATACTTCTGGTGAAAGAGACCTTGGAAGGACTTCTGCGGAAGGTGCTGAGGAAATACTGATGGATGTCCGGGTTGGTGATAACATGTTTAACAGCTGGTAGGGAACTGCTGGCCTTAGGAGGGAGCCTGGAAGTCAGAGCGCTGTTCCCACAGGCTTCGGTTCATCTGTGAGTTGCCGGAGTATGGGTTGTCCACAGGGTCCTGGGAGGGTCCTTGACAGCTGAGGTGGCCGAGGGCTTGGGCCAGTGGCTATTTTCTAAGGGGCACGAACTGTCCTAGCATAATAAGATCTGGTGTTGCTGGACTGCTGCCTGTTGGCCGAAGGTGACCTTTGGCTGTTTCAAAGGTGTTTGATCCTGATGTGTTAGAAATTGGGACCCAGATTTGGCCTCAAAGTTGTCAGTTTTTAGTCCATAGTTATCTAGCTTGTTGGTGCCATGGGTCCTTTGCTTCCTTCCTGACAGCGTGAAAATGGCCTTTTAGCAGAGGGCAAGGTACGCCCCTGGAAGAAAAAAGACACTTACTTTAAAAGTTCCTGTTTCTTTGGTGCTAGTGAAGATCCCTGCTTTTTAATAAAGGAGATGCTGGAGATTCTTGGATAATATGGGTGAATGCCCAGTGTGCTATGCCGAGCTATTAGAGCTTGGGACTTAGACCTCAGGGCTCACAGGGCCGGACACATGACAGGAGTGAGTGAATGAGGCCAGTGACGGACACCTGGGAGTACAGGAAACTGTGATCACTTGGCCACTGTTGAGCAGGCTGGGAATATAGTGTGTCTGGTGGTTCAGGAAGAAGAGGGATAGATTTTGATGACCAGCTAGCAGTCTGCCACTGGATGGAGGTTTTATATTCTTCTTTGTTATTTTTATTTTTTACTTTTTTGTTAATTCTCATCCAAGGATATTTTTTTTCCATTGAGTTTTAGAGAGAGTGGAATGGAGGGAGGGAGAGGGAAGGGGAGGGGGAGAGAGCAAGAAACATTGATGTGAGAGAGATACATCAATTGGTTACCTCCTGCATGTTCCCTGACCGGGGCCGGGGGTTGGGCCTGCAACCCAGGTATCTGCCCTTGACTGGGAGTCAAGCCCTCAACCCTTTGGTGTGAGAGCCGACACTCTAACCCTGAGGCACACTGGCCAGGGCAGGCTTTAACTTCTTCATAGAGTGGCCAGACAGCCTCTTTCTGGGACATTTGAATAGAGACCAAAGGAAGTGAGGGAATTAGCTACACTGTTATTGGGGGAAGGAACTGTGGTTCAACAAGTTCCAAAGCATGTACACCAGTCAGTTGCTGGTTGCTCTCAAATTTATTCTCTGTCCTTTCCCTGCAGATTCTGTCTCCCAGGCTCTCTTGCCCATTGTCTTCCATTTTGGTTTGGCTAGTGGGAGGTGGTGATGAGTTTAGAAGGTAGGAGGAAGAGGGAAGCTAGACAATTTCTCCCTCTCACCTCTGCCTTCGGTGGCATCTCCAGCAGTGCCTGTGCTCCCTCCTCGGTCCGTGGAGGTCCCACGTGGCCTGCTGGTTAGGTGCCCCTCTTCTCCTCCCCTTCCTTCCCGGGTGCCTCTGCCACCGTCCAGCTGTTGCCTGGCAGCCCTGCTCACACCACTCCTTTCTTTCGTTCCTCTGGTTCTAGGGATGGGTTGGCTTTCTGATCTTGGTGATCCTCTAGGTGGCCTCATCATCTCCTATTGGCTTTTTTAGCTCTTCCAAAATCTTTGTAATGGATGCCCTGTATTCAATTCCTTCAGTAAACTGCCTGGTGTATTCCGTTTTCATGGCTGGGTAGGCTCTGAGGCACAGCAGGCTTGGCATGTTGGAGGAACACCCCGCAGACCAGTGAGGCTGTGGCAGGGTGAGTGAAGGGAGAGTGGACCAAGGGGAAAGCGGGGGTGGGGGGTGAGGAGCCATGTCACATACGGCAGCCAGTGGCAACTTGGCCTTTCTTCCTTGCTTTACTTCGGAGATCTCCATCTGCCCCACCAAGATAACTGGCATTTGTTCTATAGCGTCAGTAGGGATGTTCAATTTAAAAATTTAAATCTATTGATGTCTCTCAAAGTAATCCAGTATCTCGGATTATTATTGTACCTTTATTCATTCTTTAAAAAATGTATCAAGCCCTGGCCGGTTTGGGTCAGCGGTTGGAGCGTCGGCCTGCGGTCCAGAGAGACCCGGGTTCGATTCCCGCTAAGGGCATGTACCTCGGTTGCAGTTGGTCCCTGGCCCTGGTTGGGGTCGTGTGGGGGGCAGCCACTTATGTGTCCCTTTCGCGTCAATGTTTCTCTTTCTCTCTCTGTCTTCATCTCTCTCCCTCCCACTCTATCTGAACAAAAAATGGAAAAATGTCCTCGGGTGAGGATAAAAAAGAAAAAGTGTATCAAATTTTGAATTCTATCCTTTTAAATGGTTAAGATGGTGAATATTATGTTAAGTGAATTTTACCACAATTAAAGAAAAGACAGAAGTGGTTAAGTTACCTATAATTGGCAAATTTAAGTTTTATCTAACTGAAAGGGAGTTTAGTAACAGTTAATTTTAGTTGCAGAGAAATAAAGACAGTTTTATCTCTACACACACAAAAGTATCGATGTAAAATGGTACAGTCTCTGTGGAAAATAGTTGGTGGTTCCTCAAAAAGTTAACAGAATTCACTGTATGTTCCAGCAATTCTACTTCTAAATATTTACCTAAAAGAATTGAAAGCAGGGACTCAAACAGATACTTACATATCTGTGTTCATCTGAAGCATTATTCACAGTAGCCAGAAGGTGGAAACAACCCAGATGTCCATCGGCAGATGAATAGATAAAGAAATATGGTATATGCATATAATGGAATATTATTCAGTCATAAAAAGAAACAAAGTACTGATACATGCTATAATGTGGATGAACCTCAAAAACATGCTAAGTGAAAATAGGCAGATACAAAAGAACAAATATTGTATTATTTCACTTATATGAAGTATCTAGAAAAGCCCATTTCTTAGGGACAGAAAGTAGAATAGAGGTTACCACGAGTTAGGGAGTGGAATGGGGGAGTTATTGTGTAATGGCTGTGGAGTTTCTGTGTGGGATGATGAAGAAGTTGTGGAAATGGATAGTGGTTATAGTTGCACAACATTGCGAATATACTTAATGCCACTGAATTTTACACTTAAAATAGTAAAAATGATAAATTTTATGTATATTTTATAATTTATTTTATTATTTTTATCCTCATCCGAGGACATGTTTGCATAGAGCGAGAGGGGGAGAGAGAGGAAGAGAGAGAGAAACATCGATGTGAGAGAGACACATCGAGTGGTTGCCACCCACACAACCCCAACCAGGGCCGGTGACAAACTGCAACCGAGGTACGTGGCCTTAGTGGGAACTGAACCCGGGTCTCTCTGGACTACACGGGCTGACGCTCTAACTGCTGAGCCAAACTGGCCAGGGCTATTTTACAATTTAAATAAAGCAAAAAAAGTATCAAGTTTATATATTTTGTGTAATTCTTTATTATCTATGGTCCCTGTTCAAACCATAGTCCCTGTGTTCCGGTTCTGGGAGGCAGTCTTGTGGCCGGTGGGAGATGGCCAAGGGGCAGAGCTGCAGCCCTTATTGAGACTGCTTTGCGGTGCATTTGTATCTTGTAGTCAGGCTCCTCCGCTGGGGGAGGGGGCTGGGATTTGGGAGTGCCTGTGCTCACCCAGGTCTCAGGATGGAATACTGAAGCACTTGGTTTGCCTTTCGCTCCTGGAAATGTTGATTCTGTTAGTTTCCTACCTAAAATCTATTTCCCCTTTCTTCTGTGGCTTAGTAGAACCTGATTTTGATGGGGCAGTGGGATATCCTTTTCTAGGCAATGGATGGTGAGTGATTAAGTCAGTCTTGGCATTCCCTTCTTCACTCCCCTGTAGTTTCCTGGGGTTACTTATCCCAGGGTGATAGAGCTGGCTTTATCTTGTCCTCTTTCTTCCTGCTTTGATTGTGGACGTGATTTCCAGAGTGGTGACAGTCCCCTGAGACAGTAAGGTGAAGGTCAAGAAATCGGAGATTCTGCCTGTGACAGAGCCTTTGAACCAGCTGTGTACTTCCAGACTAAGTATGTGAGGAAAACAAACCTTTCTTTGTTTACAAGGAGCCTAGCTTCATGTAGTTGGGATTTTTGTTTCTTGTTGAGCAATTCTTTTTGTCATTATTTATTTTTGAGTGACGCATTTGCCCCTTCAGCGTGCACAGGCATTGCTCAGTGCCTGGTGTGTTGTCAGTTTCCATAAATGCTTGTCAAATGATTGAAGAACATACCCTTTCTCGCTGCATTAGGCTTCCTCTGGTTATGAGTGACTGCAAGCCACATAGACTTGAGGAAAAAAGGGGCACTTATTGACTCAGGTAACTAAGAAATCTAGGGCTTGAGCTGGTTAGGGGATCCGTATCCCACATCTGTCTCTCTGAGCCCACTTCTCTCTGGGTTGGCATCTTTCCTAGGTAGGCTTGCTCTATAGTGATGGTCCCAGGTAGCTCCAGGTTTACAAGATTATCAGAGCTCCTACTTCTAGAATAGTGGTTGGCAAGCTTCCTCATTAAGGGATAAGATAGTAAGTGCTGTAGGCCATAGGTCTCCCACAGCTCTCACTGCTGTGGCAGCAGGAAAGCAGCCACAGATAATATGGAAACAAATGGGCAGGCCTGTGTTCCAATAAAACTTTACTTACAAAAGCAGGTTGGTGGCTGAATTTGGCCCTTGGGCCATTGTTTCCTGATTTTGGTTCTAGAAGAAGATAAGGCCTGTCTTCTGTTGGTTCAGGTAAAGTTGTAGGGAGGACCCTGGGTTGTGGGGAGGATCCTGTGGTCCAAGGCTGGGGCTGGGATGAAGCCAGTGAGGCACCCACTTCAGCCACAAAACTTATGCAAGTGTTGCTTGTGGAAGTAGGGTTCTTCCACAGAGTCACGAGAAGAGCATTTCGGGGACCCACACATAGGAGGATGAGGTGTAGTGGTCAGGCTTATGGAGTGAAAACAAAGGACTGTTCCCAGGTACCTGGTGTCTCATCCACAACCAGGTGGCTCAGCTCCGTCTCACTGTGGAGTAAGTTCTGGGCTGGTGAGCAGAAGTGCCCACCAGGAGGGTCAGGATCCAGAACTGTACTGTCATCACCCTGGGCTCACGTAGTCCAGCATAGTCTGTGCTTCCAGCTGCGCCGGCTGGTGCTGCGCCGCCCAGCTCAGGCCTGCTCTTGGCGCCCCATGGCTGCTGCAGGGAGAAGGCCCAGAGTGAAGGGGCGAATGTGTGCTACCAAGACGGGCCTTTGTGAAGCTTTGATTCTGTTACCTCAGGCTTGGGAGAGAGCAGGCTTTCTTTCAAGCTAACAATCTCTTTCCCAATCCTTCACAGGCTTGTGCTGGCTCCTTCCCCTATCCAATCCAGTCCTTTTCTCAGGTTTTCCAGGCTAGACTCCGCCCCTTTATGTCACCATTTTGGCTCCCACTGCACATGCCTCAAAGTTCTGCCCCCCCCCCCCCATCACCTGGTTTCTACTGTGCAAGTGCCTAGTGAAGGAATTTCTCTCACTCCTCCCCCAGTAATTCCTCTCCTGGTGTCCCCTGGGGAGATTCTTCCTCCCTGCTTGGGGGTTAAGTACCCTCAGGGAGGAAGATGCTTCAGTTCCCTGGGGAGCCTGGTAAGGCTATGGATGGCCTCCTAGTGAATCTGGCTTAATGTTCCCTTTCTTAACTACCTACGCTAGCAGGAGTACAAACAAAACTGAGCAATCAAGACAAATACTATTTTCATGCAATATTTTAAAAAAAAGAAAATCAAGATTAATACAGTGAAAACCCACATGCACAAACTATCAAACAGGGCCGGGATGAGGGTGGGGCGAGATGAGGGTGGGGCGGGTGAGGCACATCAAGGCTTAGGGCCAGCTGTGGCCAGGTGAT
Source organism: Molossus molossus (assembly GCF_014108415.1). Lineage (NCBI taxonomy): Eukaryota > Metazoa > Chordata > Mammalia > Chiroptera > Molossidae > Molossus > Molossus molossus. The sequence continues at coordinate 110,821,862 of NW_023425366.1, read as the reverse complement.
TGCCCAGCCTGGGTTACCTGCCTACCCAGGTAAGGAAGGGAAGGTTGGAAGTGCTGGAGGCAACTTCAAATGGAACTCAGTCCCCTAGGAAAGAGGGGTGCTGCTTTTAGAAGAAAGAGCTTTCTTCTGGGATGTTGTATGCCTGCCTTGGTGCCTTGGTACTAAGTGCTTTATATGTATGCTTTATTTTCTCATTTTTTTTCCCTGCTAGAAAACCTCATTTTTTAGATGAGGCAGATAAACAAAATAGGTTGCCCACGGTCACACAATCTGAACTAGAATCTGAGTCAAAGTTTTGGTCCTCTTTTGTCTCCAAAGCATGAATTCTTGGCATCAATTAAAGTTGAGGCCTGTTAGAAACGTTGCCAAAGGCCCTGTGCTATTAGTTACCCTCTATTAATGAGTGGCCCCAGGTCGCTTGCCTCAGTAACCCCTTCCTGGCTCTTGTTCTGGTTGGCAGATGGCTTTTAGATTGGGAGAGCCAGAAGCCCTCACCTACTTTTGGAATTAGCCCCTTATTTCAAAGAAGCGAGAGCTTGGTGTATATTTCCAAATTAAATTACGGACACTGCAAGCGTTAAGTGGCAGGTGAGCTGCACTTTAAATAGATCACATTAAGTCTGGCAGTGGAAGCGGAGCCCTGCTGGGATAATTCTTATCATCATCAGCACCGCTCTGGCAAGCTTTAGGAGGATTCTGTAGCGGTAAGCAATTTGCGAAATTGAAAGGTGAAAACACACCTTCAAGTGTTCCATATGCATTCAAGGTGAGAGGGAGGTGACTACAGTTTCCAAGAGTGATTGCGATGGTGGGTGAGAGTCACTTGATGTGAATGGTGATGGATATCCAGATGGTTGTCCGGTGTGTTTCAAACTGGTTCATTGGCCAGCCCACTCCGAGGACTGCTCTCACCAAATTTCCCCTGTTCTGGATTCTGAGAGAAGCTTTGAGTGGAAAGAAGGCTGTTAACACACTTGTGCAGTGTGGGATTGGGAAGTGGATTCGTTTGGCACTGAGACAGAAGGCTGTCCTGAGCAAACTGCCCTTTGGTGGTTTTTCCAGTCATTCTTGGGATGTTTATTGTAAACAATCCCAGAGGTTGGCATGATCCACAAATGTATACACACACTCTTACGTACATAGACCTTTAGATGCTGTTAACAGGTAAAGGAAACGGGGGAACGATACCAATGCTCTTGTATAGGAAGGTAAATCTTAAGTAAACAATGGTGAGTCATCATGGACTGAGCATCATGCTCAGTGCCTTGCCTCACTTTCTCCAGTGACCCCAGTAACTGGGTGGCTCTATACTTTGGGGCTTTTGTTAAGGGAGAGGAACCCAAAGCTTAGCATGGTTGAGTGACCTGCCCAACATCATTCCACTGAAAAATCTCTTTAGCTGTTGTTCTGCCCACTAGTCTGGAAGTTTGTTAGGGACAAGGCCTTCTAGTCTCTGCCTGGTAGCCCATAGACTCACCCAGTCCATGGCCCCAGTTAGAAGGCATTCAGTGCTAGCTGAGCTGGAATGTTAGAGTGAGTGCATTAATGGGGTGTCTAGTTTATGGGATGTGTGTATGTGCACCCTTTTGGAGGGAAGGTTCAAAGATCTTGTCACATTCTCAGAGGGGTCCTTGTGCCTGGTTAGCTCCTAGATTCGAATCCATGTCTGGCTGCACACTCAGCATTTTCTCCCTCAGGCTATTAAGCATTTGTGAGCATGATCATTTTAAAGAATGTAGATGCCCCCCACACTTGGCAAGGCAGTGTGATTTCGTGGTTTGCAGTTAAACAGCTCTGAGATCCCATTCTTCTGTATTGCTTACTGTGTTTCGCGCTGTGTGAGTTACTTTACTCGTCTAGGCCTTGGACCTTGTCTTTGACGTGGAGATGACGTTGGTGGTTATAAGGAGTGAGGTCAGATGTAAAGTGTTTAGTGCAACGGCTGGGATGTAGTCAATGCTCAATGAATAGTATCGGCTGTTGCTGTTACTATTATTTGTAGCAAGAAAAAGTGTTGATGTTAGGTAAAGAAAATTGATCACAAAGTTAGGTATACAGTAGAATTATAACTAGAAAAAATCTGTGTGGCTGTGGATAAAAAAAGGGGGGATGTGAAGAGGCACAATTACCATTTTATGGATAAAAACACACTTTCTTAGCTTAAAGCCTTAAATCTGTTCCTATTCTCTGACCTATGAAAATCTCTCCTAAGGAACTAGAAATGAGGACAATTAGTTATGTACAAGGATGCTCAAAGCAGTATGTATGGAAAATTGGCAATATATCATGTTCCCAGCTGTAGAGAAATAGTTAAATTAACAGGAAAGCCATCAAAAATCATGTTTCCAAATCTTTAAATGTTACAGGAAAATGTTCATGACATAGGCGAGAAGAAACAGACCAGCATACAAAATACGTGTGTGTGTATTTGTATATATGTGTATGTATACATACACACCCATATGCAACACACACAATATAATGGTGTATTAGTTTCTTGTAACAAATTACTACAAGTAACACAGGTTAATTTTCTTACACTTACAGAAGGCTAATTCAAAGTTGGTTTCCTTAGGCCAAAGTCAAGATGACAGCAGGCCGGTTCCTTCTGCAGGATCCAGGGTCTCTTCTGGCTTTTGGTGGCTGCTGGTATTCCTTGGCTAGCGCGGCATCATTCCAGTATCTGCTTCCCTGGTCACATCACCTTCTCCTCTTCTATGTCCAATCTCACTCTGCCTCCCTCTAATAAAGATACTTGTAATGATCATGGCCCATAGAGACTGTAGAATAATCAATAATCTTTCCTTTGCAAGATTCTTAATTGAATCCCCGCTGCAAAGCTACTTTTACCACATGAAGTAACATTGGCAGGTTCCAGGGATTAAGACATGATTAGCTTTGGGGGTTATAATTCAGCCTATCATAGATGCTGGTTTCGTATAAAAAAGAAAAGTACAAGAAAAAAGACTGGAGGGAAATGCTTGAAAATGTTAACAATGGCCATGTCTGGGGGTGGACTTGGGGGTCATTTTTATTTTCGGTATACTCTTCAGTATCTTCCCTTTCTGTGCTAAGGAAGTAACGTTAGCACCTCAAAGATGCCCAGGGAGCGTTACTCTAAAAGTGATGCGTGTCCCAGGCCAAGTGCCGCAGCCTGCCCGCTGTCTCCGCAGAGCCCGTGTTCTGGTTCTACGTGAAGGAGGTCCTCAGCAAGCACGAGCTGCAGCGCTTCTACTCCCTGCGCCACATCGCCTCGGACGTGGGCCGTGGCCGGGCCTGGCTGCGCTGTGCCCTCAACGAACACTCGCTGGAGCGCTACCTGCACATGCTCCTGGCCGACCGCAGCAGGCTCAGGTACCGCGCCCGGGGGTCCTGGGGGGGCTGGCCAGTGCTTACAATCACAGACTCTGGAGTCAGGTGGTGGATTTGCATCCCAGGCCCCCATCTGGGGCAACGGGGTTCCCCTCTCTCAGCCCCATTTGTTAAATGAGAGAAGGCCTGCAAAGGGCTCAGCATGGCACCTGCATGTAGCGAGCACTCGATACTTGCCTCTGACTGCTACGGCTGTTGTAGGACACGCCTGCTCTCACTGCATGGAATTTCATTTTATTTTTTTAAATCTTTTTTTCCCTGCATTTTTTCCCCTTTATTGATTTTTAGAGAGGGAGAGAGAGATAGAAACACTGATGAGAGAGAACATCGATTGGCCGCCTCCTGCACGTCCCCCACTGGGGATCGGGCCCACAACCTGGACATGTGCCCTGACCTGGAATCGAACCGGCGACTTCCTTGGTGCATGGGTTGATGCTCAACCATGGAGCCACACCGGCTGGGCTTCTTTATTAATTTTTTTTGGGGAATTTTAATTTGGGATTCTTTTAGGTTCAGAATTTCTTCCTCTTCAGATGTTGGATTTTAGTGCCCAGTTTCATGTTTTGTCTTTACAACTCTTTTCTACATTTTTTATTTTTGGGGGCTAATCAATACCAAACTGACTGAAAGAATATGGAAGTTAAGTTGGGGAGAGAAGTTGTTTGTTGTTAAAACACAACTCCCAATTTTATTATGTTTTTGTTTTTTCTTGATCATAAAGTTCACTGTATCAGGTATCATAGGCCAGGTTATGCAGTCCCAACAAACACGACAAAAGCTTAAGTGGCTTGAGACAGCTGAGTTTATTTCTTCCCTCTGCTTCATGTCTCTCGTGGGTGAATGGGGATTCTCATCTCAGGGACCCAGGCTGAGATGCTCCGTTTCTGTGGACATGTGGTTGAACTAAGCACTGGCTCTTACAGCTTCTTCCCAAAGTGATGCTTCGTCTCCACTCACATGTCACTGGGCGGGCAAGCTCAGCAGGGTGGGGAGACGGCACTGAACGTGCATCAGTGATAGTATAGGCAGCCACATTTTCTTCAAAAACATTGACAGTCCTGTCATTTTTCCTGTACTAATGATGTTTCTCTCTCCCAGTCCCTCTCTCTTTGACTTTGGCTGTTATTTTCCCTCTGAGAATGGTGGACCAGACACGTAGTTTTGTCTGGTGATACAAAGGGAGTGTGATCAGTCCTGCCCTGGTTTCTTGAGTAACTTCCACATCCGCAGTGCCCAGATCCTCAACAGGGAGATTTCATTTGACTCAGTGAGCTGGCGTTTCATTAGTGCCATGATACATTTCTGTGATGTCATATCTTGCCATGTGTGCCCTGGCTCAAGTCTGTCCTGTTTCTTCTGCCCCTTGTGGTCACCTCCCTACCCGTAAATTTGTTAGACATTCTGGTATTGTGTTCTACGGCTCTTATAAATACCCCTTGCTGCCCGGCCGGTGTGGCTCAGTGGTTGAGCATCGACCCAGGCACCAAGAGGTCACTAGTTCGATTCCCGGTCAGGGCACATGCCCAGGTTGTGGGCCAAATCCCCAGTGGGGGACATGCAGGAGGCGGCCAGTCGATGTTCTCTCTCATCGATGTTTCTATCTCCCTCTCCCTCTCCCATCCTCTCTCTCTCTCAAATCAATAAAGAAAAAACAAACAAACCTTTGAGGTTCTCCCATTGATGCTGCCTGTGAGGCTTTGTCCAGTTGTACACTCAGACTCTGTGGGTCTAAATGGGAAGGATGGGGCCCAGGACAACTGGTGCTGCCTGCACCTGTGTGCTGCCCAGGGTCTGAGTCAAACGTCTGTGTCACCTCCCGAGTGTTAACCAGCGTTAGTTAAGGAGAATATAGTCATGTTCCTAAAAATGACTGTTCATCAAGCTCTTCGGCACCACATCATTTGCAAGTACTTCAGAGTTTTGCACTCCACATCAAAGTTGACTTTAACAGTGAGCAGTTGAAGTGGATCCAGCTGTTAAGAATCACAGTTGAATTTACCTAAGCCACTAGTCACTTTAATCTACTTTGATGTGGGAAAACCAGCCTCATTTACATGCGTGAAAACTGACTCACCATTTTTTTTATCCTCACCGGAGGACAGTTTTCCACTTTTGTTCAGATAGAGTGGGAGGGAGAGAGAGAGAGAGAGAGAGAGAGAGACATCCACGTGAAAGAGACACAACCAGTGGCTGCCTTCTGCATGACCCCAATCAGGGCCAGGGACAAATCGCAACCGAGGTACATGCCCTTGCCCGGAATTGAACCCGCGACTCATTAGTCCGTGGGCCGACGCTATAACTGCTGAGCCAAACCAGCCAGGGCCTGATTCACATTTTTAAAGCATCAAAATTTGGGGAATCAGTGTTGCTGTTGCCATGCCCGCCAGGACATGTGCTTTGTGCTTCCCCTGCCGTTCTGCTGGGCCGGCAGGTGTCTCGAATGCCATGCGTCTCCGCTCCCTTTCTGTTACTTGTATTCAGTCACTTCAGCATCTGTGTCCTGTCGCCTGCTGAACTACAGGTCACTCACCCATTGACTGTGCTTCAGTGAAATTTAACTGTGACTCCACTAACTTGGAGTTCTCTGACCTGGCATGGATCTCAGGGGATTGGGGATATTTGCTTGTTACCACTTAGCAGAGGGCTGGATAAAGAGTTGGGGAATTATTTTGAGCTCCCTTTATTGCTAGATAACCTTGGACATACCCCATAGGCCTCTCTGTCCCGCTTTTCCCCACTTAGATTTGTGGGAGCCTTTTTTGTTTCCCAGCTTTTCCCAGGATAAGTTGGGATTTTTGGTCTGCAGCCCAAACAGGTGTTACATACAAATGACCTGGTTGGTGGCGCCATGGAGCTCTGTGATTTCTTTCTGAAATTCGCTCTCTGTGTGTTAGCCCAAAGGGGGCTCTGTGCCTAGCTTAGACTTCCTGTCTGTCTTTTGGAGACCTTACTTGAATGGAAGTCACTTCTCTCTTTGTCCCCTTCTGTTTTGCTGCTTCATAAACACCACATTTACATCTCATGCCTATTTCAGTACTGTCAAGGTCAGGGCATGCTAAAGACCTTGGGGACCAATGAAGAAGTCATAGGATATATGCAATCAGTGCTTAGTTTATAACCAGAAGCTTCAGCCCAGCAGAGACCTCCTGTGTTCACTCTGATGACCGGGCATGGATTTCCCAGGAAGCCATGTAACAGAATTGTTGAGCTAATGGATACAGAGAACCACTGTTTGGAGCCTTTTCCCTTTCTCTTTTAATTTGCAGCACTTTTTATGAAGACTGGTCTTTCGTGATGGATGAAGAAAGGTCTAGCATGCTTCCTACCATGGCGGCTGGTAAGCCTGGGCAAGGCCAGGGGTGATGGGTCCTGTGAAACTTGGTGAGCAGAGGAGGCTGCCTGGGAGTGAATTTATAACTCCAAGGGATGCTCTAATTTTCCCTGCCCATCAGCACTTGAGTCACTTGCCAGTGCCCTTCCTTGAATGGCATTGAGCATTGAGTTCATTTATCTAGAATTTGATACCCTGGCAGGGAGAACATGGGGTTGAGGGTTTTTGGCAGTGGCTTTGCAAGTGTAATATAAAGACCCAGGGAATTGGAGGCAGGAGACCTGCCTTTGAAGCCTCACTCAACCCCTCACTGGCTGGTGACCTGGGACAGATTCTGTGAGCTTTGTTACCTTGACTTTCCTGCTGTATGAGGGGGGAACCCTGATGGCACGGCAGTCCTTTATAGGGCTGAGAGAGAGTCAAATGTGATAAAGAGTCATGTACACCATTTGTCACCATGGAAGCCCTGGAGTGATGGCAGTTGGTGAATTGTTAAGTTGTTCATCATTTGACTCTCCCTCAAAGGGTGAAACAACCGGACAGAAATGGGCAACTTGCTGCTTTCTTCCAAATCCTTTGGTTCCTCCTTTTTTTGTTCTTTCCTGAAAGTGTGCACCAAGTCCCACACATTGAGAGTTTGTTAGTCTAGTTCATTGATGAGGAAGAGTCAGGGTTCGACCATGATTTCCTCTGTCGGCCATAGGATACCAGTGCGTGTTTTTGCCTGAGCAGTGATAATGACATTGATGCACCTTTTGTGGTTGGTCACTGAGCTGGGGTTTTGGTGGGTGATGGTCTTTAATACTTACCCTGTGGAAGAGATATTGTGTCCCCATTTTACAGATAAGGAAACTAAAACTCAGAGAGGTTATAAATAGCTTGACCTGAGGTCTCATAGCTTGTACATGGCAGTGTTGAGGTTCAACCCAGGCAGTCTGACCTCAGAACTATGGCTTACCCTCCTCTTGACAGAGAGGATTTGGAATGACTCAGCTGCTGTGATAGCTGGTATCTACCGACCCCAGTTGTGGGAGATTCTAATCGACATTTAAGATCAGTCTGTACCCTCCTGTGTCCTGTAATGTCTACATCTTGTTTATCGTGTTGGAGGTGTGACTCTCCAACAGCTCACACTCCACACTTTTCCCTTTGTGCGGAAGGTCTGAACTCCATACTCTTCGCGATCAACATTGACAACAAGGATTTAAATGGGCAGAGCAAGTTTGCTCCTACCGTCTCGGACCTCTTAAAGGAGTCAACGCAGAATGTGACCTCCTTGCTGAAGGAGTCCACGCAAGGAGTGAGCAGCCTTTTCAGGGAGATCACGGCATCCTCTGCTGTCTCCATCCTCATCAAACCTGAGCAGGAGACCGACCCCCTGCCTGTCATGTCCAAGCACGTCAGTGCCGGTGAGCCAGAACAAGCATTCGAGGTAGAACAGAGGGGCCGGGTAAAGGACAGGCTGGGGCCAAGGCCCATATCATCTGAAAGCCAAGGGGAGTGAAAGCTGATATAACTAATTAATTATCCTTCTGGTAAATGGGAAGGAAGCCAAGCACTGGGTGCTGTGAAGAGGGATTACTATTGGCCTTGCCTTTTTTTTGGGGGAAGATATTTAAATGGAGGCCAGGGAAAGGGATTAATCAATTAATTACTTGATTAACATTAATACTGTGACATGTTTACAATACTCTGAGCCTTCTGGGACACCCAGAATATTGCTACAGCACAATTTGGAAATTTTGGTTTAGTACTAAGTCCTAGTAGTCTCAAATCTCTTAAAAAAAACAGTAATCATGGTCGTCCCTTTGGGATTATTAGTGATGGTAAAATTCAGAATCTCATGGAGTCTTTGGTACACACTGTCTTTATCTGTTTGCCCTCTCCTTCTCAAGCATAGACCCCATGTGAACGACACAGAAAAGGGTCTGTTGAGGGCTTTGTGTAACAGAGACAATGGAATTTGTATACCCAAGGCAGTATCCTTTCCATTCATTTTGACATTGTCTCAGAGTTGTATGCTCTGGTGAAGCACATCACACCTTGGTTTAGAGGGAATGGAATTTTGGTAATTGGTACAAAGTGTCTCATACCCAAGTTGATGATTAAGAGAGGTAAACTGGGTCATCCAAGTACTGGTCACCAAGGTAGTCTTAATTTCTGTTTCCATTAGCTTTTGCTGTGTAATATATAGTTAAAAATATATAGTGGGTCTGACTGGTGTGGCTCAGTGGTTGAATGTGGACCCGTGTACCAAGAGGTCGCCGGTTCGATTCCCAGTCAGGGCACATGCCCAGGTTGTGGGCCTGATCCCTAGTGGGGGGCATGCAGGAGGCAGCCAGTCGATGTCCTCTCTCATCGATGTTTCCATCTCTCTCTCCTCCCTTCCTGTCTCTCTAAAATCAATAAAGAAAAAAAAATGTAGTGGTTTTAAACAGTCATGATTTATTATTTTTTAATGATGCTGTGGCTCAGCAGGGTGGTTTTTCTGCTGGTGTCACCTGGGCTCACTCATGGGGCTGCATTCAGCTGGTAGCTGAGTTGGAAAGTGTCAGATGGCCTCCCTCCTGTGTCTGACCATTGGCTGGGGCATCTCAGTTTTTCTACCCAGGGCCTCTCATCCTCCAATAAGCTAAATCAGTTTTCTTCCAGGGTAGTTTTAGGGCAGGATTTCAAGAGGGTGCGAGACCTCTTGATGCCTAGGCTCTGGAACTCACACACTGTTATGTCTGCCACATTCCACTGGTAAAGACAGAACACTAGGCCAACCCAGATTCAAGAGGGTGGAGAAATAGATACCACCCTCAATGGACTGACAGAGTCCCATTGTAAAGGGGCATTATGTAGGAATGGGTGCAATTTGTGGTCATCGAACAATTGACTACAACCTCAAACTGGTTTTTTTTGGCTTTGTCTATATCTACCAGCCATGAGAGTATTTCCCAAAGTGAAACAATGAAAATCATTTCAATAATAACATCCTTTGAATCAAAGTGCTTAGAAGGAACAATTTTAACATATGATCTGTGGTATATTTTATTAAAATTATTTTTTAAAATTTATTTTTCAATTACAGTTGACATATAATATTATATTAGTTTCAGGTATACACATAGTGGTTAGACATTTATATACCTTATGAAGTGATCACCCCCCCGCTCCCTTGCCGGGTAAGTCTAGTACTCATTTGACACCATGCATAGTTATTACAATATTGTTGAATATATTCCCTGTGCTGTACTTTATATCACTGTGACTATTTTTGTAACTGGCAATTTGTACTTCTTAATCCCTTTTACAATTTTCTCACATCCCCTCACCTTTATCCTTTCTGGCATCTGTCAATTTATTCTCTGTATCTGTGGGTCTGTTTCTGTTTTGTTTGTTCACTTATTTTGTTTATTAGATTCCATATAGTATTTGTCTCTCTCTGATTTATTTCACTTAGCATATAATAATACCCTCTAGGTCTATCTGTCTTGTTGCAAATGGTCAGATTTCATTCCTTTTTTTATGGTTGAAGCATATTTCAATGCATATATGTACCACATCATCTTTATCCATTCGTCTATTGATGGACACTTACTTAGGTGGCTTCCACATCTTGGCTATTGTGTATAATGCTGCAGTAAACATAGAGGTGCAGATATCTTTTCAAATTTGTATTTGGGATTTCTTCAGATAAATACCCAGAAGTGGAATTGCTGAGTTCTATAGTAATTATATTTAAACATTTTTGAGAAACTTCCATACTGTTTTCCATAGTGGCTACACCAGTTTGCAATCCCGTCAATACTGTACAAGGGTTCCCTTTTCTCCACATCCTCACCAACACTTGTTGTTTGTTGTTTTATTGATAGTGGCCGTTCTGACAGGTGTGAGGGGATATCTCATTGTAGTTTTAATGTGGCATTTTCCTAATGATTAGTGATGTTGAGTATCTTTTCATATGTCTAGTGGCCATCTGTGTGTCCTCTTTGGAGACATGTCTATTCAGGTACTCTGCCCATTTTTAAATTTGATTGTTTGGTGCTAAGTTGTATGAATTCCTTATAGATTTGGATATTAACCCCTTACTGGATGTGTAATTGGTGAATATCTTCTCCCATTCAGTAGGTTGTCTTTTTGTTTTGTTGATAGTTTCTTTCACTGTGCAAAAACTTTTAAGTTTGATGTAGTGTCATTTGTTTATTTTTTCTTTTGTTTACTGTGCCCAAGGAGACATATCTAAAAATTGTTTAAATCACAAGTAGAGGCCCATATCCATTTTGCTCAGTCTCTTCTAAACAGATGTTTTTCCAAGGATTTAAAAATATCTGAATTTAGCTTACAATTGTTAGTGGAGTAGTAGAGGATTTTCCCACAATCTACAGTCAAGATGGCTTGATCACACTTTTATTCTGCCTACTTTTTCTTATATCATATCTTGTCTTTTACCAGATGCAAAATGTAAAAAGGAACGGAAGAAGAAAAAGAAGGTGACCAATATTATCTCATTTGATGATGAGGAAGATGAGCAGAACTCTGGTGATGTTTTGAAAAAGATACCTGGGACTGGGGAGAGCTCGGAGGAGAACTCCGACCGCTCCTCGGTCAATATCATGTCGGCCTTTGAGAGCCCCTTTGGGCCCAATTCCAATGGAAGCCAGAGCAGCAACTCATGGAAAATTGATTCTCTGTCTCTGAATGGGGAGTTTGGGTACCAGAAGCTCGATGTGAAAAGCATCGATGATGAAGATGCGGATGAAAATGAGGAGGATGTGTACATGTCAGGAAGGAAGCGCACAGGCCACTCAGAATCACCCGAGAAGTAAGTCCCACTTGAGATCTTAATGAAGAGTGGTACAGCAACTGCTTTCTCTTTCTGTGGTATTGGGTGAAATTGGGTGCAAGGTTTATATTTGTTTAGGGCATCATTCATTTTCCAGATCTCGATTTGGGAGGGAGGAACATTATTAGCTTGCTGAAAACTAAGTGAGGGGAAGGGAGTCCATTTGAAGGTGCTATTACAAAACTGGTGTCAAGAAGTGTGCCTTGAACTTTCTGCTTTATTGTATATACAGCTTTCATTTTTGTTTTCTAGACCTTCTTCCCATCTGTAACTTGCCATTAGCATAGGACGCTCAGGAGAAAGGCAGGGTTATTCTAGAAAATAGCCATGGGCTAGCGATTTCTGTGTTTATCTGCAGGAGTGTGGACAGCGGTCATTGGCCTGCACTTGCTGCTTTGACGCTGGCGTTGCTGCAGATTGATGCCTGCGGGAGGGGCTTGATGCGCGCGAAGGCACAGAGCAAACAGCATAGTGAAGAGCTGGGGTTTTGGAATCCAGACAACCTGGGTCCTCATTTACGAGCTCCTTGGCTTAGGTTGGCGAGGGTGGACAAGTCCCTTCACCTCCCAGAGTCTCAGGCCTCGTTGGAGGCCTGGGAGAAAAAAAGCCCCGTCGTAGTAGGGTTGTTGTGAAGGAATGGGAGACGGTGTGGGCCATCTGTGCGGTGCCGGCACCTGGAGACACAGCACAGGTCAGCGGCTGCCGCGCTACTCTCGGAACGACTCCTGAGCTTGGTTTTACTCTTCATGCCAAATCCATTAGTTACCTCTTCACTTAGGCGTGACTGCACAATGCCGTCCTAATCATGGCCGACTTCCAAACCACGAGAGGAAACAGGTAGCGAGATCCCATGGTATGATTAAGGGGCACAGTATGTCTTAGCTGGAGCTTTTCATATTCATGTTGTTTTAATAGGATTTTTTTCTTTCTCGTGAGACTATGCCTGCTTTTGTTTGACTGTTACCCTGGCCCCATTCACATGATTCCTGTGTCAGTGGTACCACCTCAGTGACTGTCTGCGATGTGCCAGCTGCTCCAAACTGTATGTGCCTGGTCCTAGTCCTGAGGGTAGTGGGTGTCACCCCCACCTGACAGACAAAAGAATGGGGTTTGTGGAGAGTTGCTGTTTGTCAAAGCAATGAGCAAAGCTGGGGTTCAGGTTAGACTGTGCTGGACTCCATAGTTTGTGCTCTACTGTTGAATGTTTTCCATTTTTCTCCATAATTCCGAATACTGATTGGTTGCTTTTCAGTCAGATCAATATGACACGATTTGCTGAAGTTTCCCCCATTGTTGAGTGTTTAGGTTGTTGGCATCTTTGTCTGTCTTTGCGTTTTGTTATCAGCCATTGTGAAATAGATATGTTCACACACGAGGCTTTTCCTCCTTTCGAAGTGTTCGTTAGAGCAGCTTCCCCACAGCTTGTTTTGCTGACAGGCTGTGAACGTCTTTGTTCCTGGGAGCCAGGTCCTGTGATGGGCTGTATTAGTTGGGGTTCTCCCAAGAAAAAGTACCAATCGATCGTCTCTCTCTAGAGAGATTATTTTAAGGAATTGGCTCATGTGATTTTGGAAGTTTGGCAAATTCAGAATTTGCAGGGTTAGCTGGCAGGCTGGACACCCAAGCAGGAATTGTGGTTTGAGCCCTGGGGCAGTCTGCTGGCAGAGCTTCTCCTTCTGTGGGGACCTCAGTCTTTTTCTGTTAAGGCCTTTAACTGATTGGATGAGGCCCACCCAAAGTATGGAGTGTAGTATGCTTTACTCAGAGTCTGCTGATTTCAATGTTAATCTCATCTGAAAAACACCTTCCCAGGAACATCTAGAATAACATTTGATCATTTGTCTGGCTACCACAGCATAGCCAAGACACTCAAATTTCACCATCGCACTTACCTTTAGTCTCAATCTGGGCCTTTCAGGAAATGCCACTTGTATCCCCTGTCTCTGTAGATTAGTGCATCTCTGAGTTGATAACTTCATGGGTTTTAATTGGCCTCAAACACTGTCATTTCTCTTCCTAATAGACTGGTGCCACTGAGGCAAGTGTGGAGGGGAGGCCACCTTGCCAGCCAAGGTAGCTGCCAGCATTGTGATGTGTGAGACACAGAACAGTGCAGGTGACCTTTACAGAGCCCGGCCTTCGAGGCCATCGAGCCTCCTGCTGACTCTGGACAGAGGACATTCCGTCGAGTGTCTTGGGGAAAGAGCAGAGGAATGATGAGGTGGCCGACTGAGTAATACTTTCATGGTGATTGTAAGATAATGTTCACGTGCAAGGTCTAGGAGCCGAAGGGCCAGAACTCAAGCAGTTTACCAGCGCTGCTGGGTTTGTGAGGGGGCTGGGCAGGCCAGGCCAGGAGATGCACCCGGGCTGCTGGGTTTGTGAGGGGGCTGGGCAGGCCAGGCCAGGAGACGCACCCAGGCTGCTGGGTTTGTGGGGGGTGGGCAGGCCAGGCCAGGAGATGCACCCGGGCTGCTGGGTTTGTGGAGGGTGGGCAGGCCAGGAGATGCACCCAGGCTGCTGGGTTTGTGAGGGGGCTGGGCAGGCCAGGCCAGGAGACGCACCCAGGCTGCTGGGTTTGTGAGGGGGCTGGGCAGGCCAGGCCAGGAGACGCACCCAGGCTGCTGGGTTTGTGAGGGGGCTGGGCAGGCCAGGCCAGGCCAGGAGATGCACCCAGGCTGCTGGGTTTGTGAGGGGGCTGGGCAGGCCAGGCCAGGAGACGCACCCGGGCTGCTGGGTTTGTGGGGGGCTGGGCAGGGCAGGCCAGGAGATGTACCCAGGCTGCTGGGTTTGTGGGGGGCTGGGCAGGGCAGGCCAGGAGATGCACCCAGGCTGCTGGGTTTGTGGGGGGTGGGCAGGCCAGGAGATGCACCCAGGCTGCTGGGTTTGTGGGGGGTGGGCAGGCCAGGAGATGTACCCGGGCTGCTGGGTTTGTGGGGGGTGGGCAGGCCAGGCCAGGAGATGCACCCGGGCTGCTGGGTTTGTGGGGGGTGGGCAGGCCAGGCCAGGAGACGCACCCGGGCTGCTGGGTTTGTGGGGGGTGGGCAGGCCAGGCCAGGAGACGCACCCGGGCTGCTGGGTTTGTGGGGGGTGGGCAGGCCAGGCCAGGAGACGCACCTGGGGCTGCCACAGGCTCTGGAAATATCTTTAAGATGCTCTGTTGGCTCAAAGTTGGGTTTTATGCTTCTGTTTGCTAGCAATGAAGCCGCTTCTTTGATGACTGAGGAAAATCTTGTCTCTACTGCCTCAGTGTTTACAAGTGTTGGCTTTGCTTTCTGTCTTTTTTTTTTTTTTTTTTAAAGAAGATGATACCTTTATTGCAGAAAGGAGTTTCTCTGTCACTTCATATGTGTTCTATGACATCAGTCGGGAAGTGGGGTAAAAACGTAATTCAGAAAGAATTATAAACGTGGAAAAATGTGGCACCTCACCGGCAACGAAGCAACCGCAGAGCGAGAGCAGACGCCATAGTTTGCCCGTCCTGTTTGCCAAGATGTAAAGTGAGACCTGGACAAAGGCGAACCCTGGCCAGTGCCCTGGGAGTGGCCTGCCCTCGGTGTGCCCAGGGCGGCCTCGCACACTAGTTACCTGTGGGCTGAGCGAGGTGGCACGGCTGGCACGGGGCATCCTCCTCGGTCGCTGGTAGCGGTGACAGCCCGCAGGAGACAGTGTCAGGCCAGCAGCCTGCAACACGCTCACCCACCTGATTTAGGGATCTTGCTGCCAGGGAGCCCCCGGGGCGGTCTCGGGAGAGGCTGCGCGTCCTCGTTTAGAGAAGCAGAACTCGGGAGCTGACTTACACGCGTGACCACAGAGGAGCGGTTCATGGAACATCCTGTCGCATCAACCCTGACTTCTTCTTGTTTAGGACCTTAAACCTCTGGACTGAAGTGTAAGAGTGTCCAAGTAGAATAAAGATGAACCTGTAAGTTCATATGGAATGAAGAAGCTGAATATAACATCCTACATTTCGTTTCTTTATGGCCTTGTAAAGAAAAGTACGTGAGCCCTGGCCAGTTGGGCTCAGCGGTTAGAGCGTCCGCCTGCGGTCCAGAGGGACCTGGGTTCGGTTCCCGCTAAGGGCATGTACCTCGGTTGCAGTTTGTCCCCGGCCCTGGTTGGGTCATGCAGAAGGCAACCACTTGATGTGTCCCTTTCACGTCGATGTTTCTCTCTCTCTCTCTCTCTCTCTCTCTCCCTCCTGCTCTATCTGAAAATAAATGCAAAAATGTCCTCGGGTGAGGATAAAAAAATAAAAATAAAAAAGTATGTGTAAGATAGAAAGAAAAAAGATACTAAGGAGATAGTGTCTTGGGCAACGTGCTTTGGGTGTAATTTTTTCCCCTCCATTTTTTTTTGACACTTTCTTGGTTTTACAATGTGTTTTACTTTTCTGCTGAAAAGCAACACCTATTATGTTGTTAAGCCAGCACTGATACCATATTCTGAGTTGGTCTCTGCCTCAGGACTCCCTCCAGTGTGACTCAGTTTTGAGGGGTGGCCCTTGGCCACTTTTACTTGGGCTGCACACTGCGCTGCTGGGGCCTGGCCTCCCCTCGCACCCTGCCTGTGTTGCTGGAAGTGGCAAGATTTCCCCTCAGGAACAGCAGACCCCCCCCCCCCCCCCCGATCCAGTGCAATGGCCAGGAAAGGACTGGAGGCTTATTTTTAATCCTCACCTTAGGATATTTTTCTATTTATCTCAGATAGAGTGGGAGAGAGGGAGAGAGAAAGCGAGAGAGAAACATTGATGTGAAACCGGCACATTGATTGGTTGCCTCTTGCATGACCCCAACCAGGGCCAGGGACGAACCACCACTGAGGTACATGACCTTGACCAGAATTTAACCCGGGCCTCTTTGGTCCATGGGCCAACGCTCTAACCGCTGAGTCAAACTGGCCAGGGCAAGACCGGTGGCCTTGCTGCCTGCTCCTGAGGGGTGCCCTGACCGCCTCTGCGTGTCCTGCAGGCCCCTTAGTCACCAGCTGCTGGACTGGAGCCCTCGGAGGGTGGTTCAGAACAGATGCTGGGGCACAGCCAAGTCCATCTGAGAACGGGCCTTCCTCTCTTACGCCCTGGAGTGCCATCTGAGAGTCTCGTTGTGTGTGTTACCTGCAGGATTAAATAATACATTTTGCAAATATTCTGTAGACGTTTGATCTGTGCCAAATGTATGACCTAGAGAGGGCTGAGAGCAGAATGTCTACATGAGGGTCTCTGAAAGAAGAGGTGGCTACCTGCACCTGCTGGCCAGGTCCCCCCCACGAGCTAAGAATGGTTGGTTGGTACATTTTTAAAGAGTTGTCAAACAAACAAACAAACAAACAAACAGCCAAAGAAGAATAACTATGGTCACAAAGCCTAAAATATTCGCTGTCTGGTCCTTTACAGAAAAGTTTTCTTGATCCCTGCTCTAAAGAAAGACAGACTCTGTGCAGCATGTCACGGTAGGCAGTAGCCAGGAAAGCCTTTGTAGCTGGATTGGGAAACCTGTGCTCGAGTCCCCCACAGGCCTTGGCTCTGCCTTAAGGTGGATGACCTTGGACAAGTCACAGAATCTCTGTTTTTCCCTCTCTCACTTCTTCTTCCCTCCTTTTCTCCTCCCCCTTTCCCTCCCCTTCCTTTGCCCCCCCCCCCCCCCGTTACGTAGGTATGATTATGATCTGCTCTGGTCTTCTTTTCAGCCGAGCTACAAAATGACTTTATAGTCTTTAAAGTACTGCACAAATGCATCCTGGTATTTATTAGTGTTTCTTAATTGCCCAGAGGCAAATACTGCCGTGAGCAAATGCTTCCTGAAACACATTGAATCGAGCCAGCCTGGTATTAGAAGATGGTACGGGTTAGTTTTGTACTTAGTGGATTCAGTACAATATAACAGATCATATGAGTCTGGTTAATATTTGAGCCGACCCCCTTTCTTGGAAGGGACCCAGACATGATGTGGTCTGATTCTGCCCTTTTACCCGAGAGGGTTCGAGAACCAGCAAGGTGAAGTGATGCCAGCCCAAGGTCACGTGGCTGCCATCATTTCAGAACCTGGAACACACCGTACTTCCTCCTTCAGCACTTGCACACGCTGTTCCCTCTCCCTCCGTCCCTTTTGTCCCTTCTCTTCACTCAGGTAACTCGTGTGCTTCCTTCAGCTCTCACCTTAGACCGCCCTTCTTCCAGGAAGCCTTCCGTGACCTTCCTGACCAGCTCCACGAAGCTGAACTGCTGTTTTACACCTTCCAGGGGGATCATTTGATTCATGTTGGTGTCCCCCACAGACCAGAAGCTCCATGAGGGCAGGATAAACACCATGTGCTGGCTCTTTTGCCAGCACAAAATATGTGTGCTGGACACTGCCTGGCATATAGTAGGTGCTCAGTAAACAGTGACCAAACGAACAAATGCAGGGGGTCTGGCTCCGGACTCCATGTTCCTTACTCCCAGCCCGCATCTCCGGCTATGCCCAGCCCCAGCATGGCCTGGTTAGTTTCCAAGAAGAAACTTGTGGGAGGTCTAGCGGATGCTTGTGGTGATCTGAGCCCTGTGAGGTCCTTCACCGTTTCACACAGCTGTATTTGTTCCTCATAGGCCACTGGACGGGAACACCTGCCTCTCCCAGATGCACAGCTGGGCTCCACTGCAGGTGCTACACGGTGACACCGACATCCTCTTTCCGGTCAGTGGAGTGGGTTCCTACAGCCCTGCAGGTGGGTGTCCTGACTGCTCTTTCCTTCCAATACGAGCTTTGCCTCTGAGAACCACAGGGGTGTCTGGGTCACCTCTGCTGGTAGGAGTGGGAGCAGGGAAGCCTGGGGCTCAGCAGGAGGGCCTGCTGGGATTTGGAGTGACAGAGGGTTTGGCTCCACTGCTTACTGAACAGTTTGAGGTGCCCTCGCCTGACTGAGTGTTGGCGGAATGGGCTGCCCAGTCACCAGGGAGTCCTCAGGCCTGCTCCTTTACCTTGCCAGTGATTTGTTGAACGTGGTCATGTACAACCACAAAGGATGACCATAATTTCCGCCTTTCAGGAGAAAGGAGGTCCCAGAACCCATAGCTGTAAGGCCCTGGCACCCTTTGCAACGAAGTGCTTAGGGGTCTGGGAGCAGCTGCCTAAAACCTGCCCGGGGAGAAGCAGTTCTGGTCTGTTCCATGCCGCAGAGCACGTGTGTGTGTGGTTTGTTACTGTCTTCTTAGCCAGGGGAGTTCTGGGGAGTGGTGGTGGGGGGAAGTGCGTGAGCCCAGCCCGCCCAGAAGAGTGGGTGCGCAGTGCAGCTGACTCACTCAGGGCCTGGCACTTCCCCATGGCACCACCAGGTCCTCGAGGCCTTGGTCCCCCAGCCCCGCCCCCAACGTAAGTACCCTTCTCACCTTCCCAGAGCCAGGTTTAAGAATCTGTCGGGCCTACCAACTGCTCAGGAAGCTGTTGACATTCTGAAGCGGATGTCAGACTGTTGTACATGTCGCTGTTTGGGGAGCAGAAGCCACTCAAACTAGTGCATGTGCAGAGGTGGGCGGGGCTGTGGACTGGCAGCAGTTTAGAGTGGGGTCAGATCGGTCCCAGCTCCAGGAAGCTGTGGGAGCTGGGGCAGGCTGCACTCTGCACAGCATGTCATGGAGGTGGAAGAGCATTGGTGGCCAGGTGACAGGTTGCACTGTGAGCAGCATGTCATGGAGATGGAAGAGCATTGTTGGCCAGGTGACAGGCTGCACTGTGAGCAGCATGTCATGGAGGTGGAAGAGCATTGGTGGCCAGGTGACAGGCTGCACTCTGCGCAGCATGTCATGGAGGTGGATGAGCATTGGTGGCCAGGTGACAGGCTGCACTGT
The DNA here is from genome assembly GCF_014108415.1 of Molossus molossus. Taxonomy (NCBI): domain Eukaryota; kingdom Metazoa; phylum Chordata; class Mammalia; order Chiroptera; family Molossidae; genus Molossus; species Molossus molossus. Next base: position 110,802,506 of record NW_023425366.1, on the reverse strand, counting down.
GAGCAGCATGTCATGGAGGTGGAAGAGCATTGGTGGCTAGGTGACAGGTTGCACTGTGAGCAGCATGTCATGGAGGTGGATGAGCATTGGTGGCCAGGTGACAGGCTGCACTCTGCGCAGCATGTCATGGAGGTGGAAGAGCATTGGTGGCCAGGTGACAGGCTGCACTGTGAGCAGCATGTCATGGAGGTGGAAGAGCATTGGTGGCCAGGTGACAGGTTGCACTGTGAGCAGCATGTCATGGAGGTGGATGAGCATTGGTGGCCAGGTGTCTCGTGTTCTCCAGGCTGGTTTCCTCTGCTGGAACTTGGATGATGGTAGCGAGGTGGCCACCACTTACCAAGCCCTTGAAGGGAGTCCAGGACGGTAAGGTGACCACAGCCTGGGAGGAGGGGGCAGGCATTAGTATAGCACCTTCCTCTCAGCTGTGTGGTGAGATCCCGAGATCCATGTGGGAGAGGGTGCCAGGTACACGCGAGGCCCTGGAAAGCCGACTAACATTGCAGCGGTGCTGCGGCAGGGCATCCTGTGGGTGGCCGTGGCCAGGAGCTGGACCTGGAAGGGAGAGGACTCCTGCCATCTGTGTCCCCACACTTCCTGGGCCGTCTTAGCTCCCTCGTGATTTTCACCCCCTCCCCTTTGGCCTGTACTTGACTGAGGTGCCAACACCATAGCCTCAGCCCCGTGACCTTCTATCCCAACCCAACTAGCACGTCTCTCTGGGTCTCAGTTTAAATCTCTAAGAGAGGTGGGCAGTCTGGCTGCCTTGCTCATGTCAGGTTACCTCCTTTCACAGGACAGATGCCTGTCCTTGGTCCCAGAGCCCACGTGGTGGGGGATGGGTGCCTGGTTGTGCAGGTGTGGGCGGAATGGCTGAGAGGGGAGTGGGGGTCTGCAGAGAGCAGGTGGTCCTGATGTGTCTGGGACCCCTGGGGAGTTTCTAGGGTTTGTTCACAGCTTCCAAGTCCTGATCCATGTCCGCATTCCCGTTGCCCTGCTCCTCCCCGGAGGGACCCTTCAGCTGGGTTGTGAAGTATTGCTAGGCTGTTAGGTGCATGACAGCCCGAGGGGTAGTCTGTTTTGTTTTCAGGGGCGTTTTCATTTCTTCACTGGGCTCCTCTAACCCTCAGGTGCTGGGGGCGGACAGCTAGTTGCTCCAAAATGCCATTTGCCATTCAAATTGGGGTTTGGTCTTATAGGACCCGACATCCTTCCGACCTCTGGGCTTTCTAGAGACCAGTGTCTCTAGGGGAAGTAGCTGCAGGCCAACTTCCAGGATCCTTGAGGATCCTCAAGAGAGGACGTCCCCTGGCAGATTTCCACACTCCCACCCAGAGGCTTCACCTTGTCACTGTTGATGGGACTCAAGCTCCAGCTTATCTGATGACCCTCACCGAGAGGCTGTGCAGGAGCCAGTCTGCACACTGTCCGTTTCCTACGTGACAGAGCTGTGGGGGGTCTTGGGAGCTGTGACAGCCCGAGGGGCGGGCGTCAGCAGGAGCGTGGCGTGGGAGGTAGGCTGTTCCAGGTGGTGCTGGGACCAGCCTGCCTCAGGGGTACCCTTGCCTGGGCAGCACCCAGCACGGCCAAGATTTCTTTCCCAGACTCCTTCTTTCCCCTCCTTTTCTGACTAGTGTCCCTTCTGAGTCACCCCCCTCATTGAGAGACGTTAACATAGTCCCTCTCAGTCAGGCCTGGGGGCCATTGCATGTCGTTGGTGGTGACTTTGTACACTCAGGGCTCCTCCCTTAGGGGACTTGCCCATCATCTTTGAACATGTTACCGCCTCTGCTGTCACTGCCTTTGGGGTGTTTAGAGAAAGAGGGAGGGAGGGAGGAGATTAAAGTGGGAGAGGGACACGGTGAGGAAGGGAGGATGGGTGTGTGGTAGCCAAGTCTTGGGAGGGAGAAAACATCAGAGCAGGGGACCTGCACACAGAATCATTAGCCTTCTGAATCTTGATTCTGTGGATCAGGGGCTGTGCTTTGAGCTGCATTTCTGGGGTTAGGGTCGGGCTCAGCTAAAGGAGATGCCAGGTCAGGGTCACATGAGACCCTGAGAAGAAGGAGGAAGGGATGCAGGCATTCCTTGGGCATGCGTATTACCTGCAACAGAGCAGAGCACCTTCAGCACGGCGGCTCTCCAAGGCTGGAAGGGAAAGAGCCCCCCAGTTCTCTGCCAAGAACGAAGGTGGAGGGAGCAAGGCCCGTGACCAACGCTCACCGTGGGAGAAGCCCACGCGCTCCCCGCCCGAGGCTTTCCTGCGGGGGTCAGCAAGTGCAGGGGCAGTTCCCACGATGTGGTTCATCTGAAGCCTCGGGTCCTCAGCCCTCCTCTCCTATCAGGTTGTCCGTGCTTCAGCTGCCCGACCTGCCCCTGGGTCCCGGGAGTTGCGTGCTGAGGGTGAGGAGGGTCTGCTGCAGCATTGCTCTGGTCTGAGGTGGCTGATTTCAGAGCCTGGCTCCCAGGGACTGATTTTACTGTGTGGAATGCCAGGAGACTGGTGGCCACTGGGCTGCATCGTGGGGTTGCTACCCCACTTACACAGGTCGCGTGCTGCTGAGGACTCCTGTTTCCTTTGCCCGTGCTGTGGGAGGTCCTGCCTCAGCACTGTTCTAGGCTCTGGGGATCCAGAGATGAGCCCCTCCTGGGCTTTTGCATGCGAGGAAGGGACAGGGAACATCATTTGAATCACCTGATGTAAAGGAGTGACTGGTTGAAGTATGTGCCCTGAATGGTTTCACCACCCTGTTCTGACTCGGCCTTATCGATCACTTGCCTGGGCTATTTGCAAATCCAGCCTCCCCAACAGCTCTCTCTGCTTCTACCCCTAGTCACAATCCATCATTCTTTTAGCAGCCAGAGTGAGTGTTTACAACAGAAGTCAGGTTGCCTATTCCCTTCCTCCAAACCCCGCCTCCATACTTAGGATAAACCAGAATCCTCTCTGTGGCCACCAGGCCCAGCTCACCCCAACTCCTCCCAGTTCCCCTTCGCTCAGCATCCCTCGCCCCAGTCCCCTGCTTCCACTTCCTTACACCGAGCCTGCCTGCCGTTCTTTCCTCATGCCCCTCCTGCCTTGCTTACCTGCCTGAGCACACCTTCAGGTCACAGCCCAGGTGTCTCGACTGTAGCAGGCGCCTCTGCCCCCTGCGTCCCCAGGCAGGCCAGGCCCCATGTTTCATACTGTGGTGAATCTGGCGTGTCGACATTGCTCTGTGTTTTTGTGATCATGTTTGTGATCATGTATTTGTGTAATTACTTGGTAATGCCTGTCCTACCTACTAATTTTTGAGGTCCGTGAGCACAGGGACCATGTCTGTTTTGATTCAAGTGTGACCCTGACTCTGGCCAGAGCCAGGCCCACAGCTGGGGTTCAGGAAGCCATTGCTGAGCAGCGAGTGGATGGATGCAGTAGGTGTGGGCACCCGGCAGGTGGAAAATGGTATCTGGCTGGGGATACAGTGTGGACAAAGGAATAGTGGCAGGGATGCCAGGGAATTGTAGAGGGAAAAGCACATATTTCAGCTCAGCTGAACCAGAGACAGAAGTGAGCAAGGGCTCAGCTCTGCCACTGGGCAGACCCGGATTCAGGTCCTCGCACTTGGCTCTGAGCTTGGAGAAGTAACTTACATCCTTAAGGACTGTCCTCATTTATAAAAATAAGGCAGTAGTAGTACCTGCCTCAGAAGGGACTGGCGGATGAGGGAGCTGGTCTGCATCTCTGGCTGCTCCGTGGCTCAGGTGCCTCAGCCCACTACAGCTGCCAGCCGGTTGTGGCTGTGTAAACGAAGGGAAATCCACGGGGCTGTGTTGAGCCTGTGGTGCTGGTGGGCGATGGCCTTTGCTCCAGCTGCGGGTTTCCATGTGGGTGCTGGAGCGCCCTTTTGCTTCAGGGAGCAGAAGCTGACAGTCGTGTGTGTCGGCTTAGATGGCGAGAGGACCTGAGGTCACCTGCTGCAGGACACCTGAAGGTGTGAAGCCTTTGGACAAGGGTGCTTGTAAGCAAGGAGCGGGCGATAACCAGGTGGGACCAGCAGGCTGCGGGCACCTCGTAGCTCTGTGATGGGAGGGCGTGAGTGCTACGCTCTTCTGGGTTACAGCCAGTGGGAAGCGGTGACAGAGAGGAGTGGTTCTGAAGGTTAGGGTCAGGTGGGAGGCCCTGTAGGACACCCCGGTAGAGATTTCTGGCAGGCAATTAGAAATGTGGGGCTAGGATTCAAGGTTCAGTTCCTAGCCAGAGGCGAGGGCTTGAGAGTTGTCATCTTCACAGAGGTGAGGTCTGAGCTAAGACCTTGCTGGGTTTACCTGGGGACAGAGGTCACAGAGCGGTGATGCAGGTCCACCTTTGCCCAGGAATCAAAGAAAAAGACGGTAGAGGGAGGGGGACCAAAGATCACTGTTCTGAACACCGACAAAGGAGAGCTCCAAGGAGAACTTGCTCAGCCTTGTCTTAGGCTGCAGGACCGTGTGGGGGGCTGAAGGAAGCATTCCGTGGGGTCCTTGGAGAGCAATTCCAGCTGACTGGGAAGATGAGAGCCTATGGTAGGCAGCCGGTTAGAGGGTCTTGATGCTAGCCCCTCGCTCACTGAGTGTTCTCACTGGTTTTACACGTATTGCAGTGTTGTTATGTGGCATACGTTATTACAGTGTTGTATGGTAGGCAGTAGTGCCATCCCATTTCATAGGTCAGGAAGCCGAGGCACAAGAGTGTAGGTAACTTGCAGAAGTAAAGTTGGGAGCAGGGCTTGAACCCAGGCTGAGCCCTCATCCTTAAACTACCCACAGTAGCAGGGAGCGAGGAGAGGAGACTCCGAAGTAGACTCTCTCTTTCCCCTTCGGACTTCTTGAAAGAGGTAGGAGTAAGTGGAGTTGCTTGATGGTGACAGCAGGGTGAAAAGAAAGAAAGGTGAAAAACCATTTTTCTTTGGAGTTCCCTTAGCTGAACCCCTTAGAGCTGGGGGGTCTTGAGCGTAAACTAGCTACATGGCAATGGCATGGGGGAGGCTGTGAGGATGGCATAGGGAAGGCAGCTGCGTTCCCTTCCTTCTGTGTCCCCTGTTCCTACCCAGGCCTGGCTCAGGCGTGGGGGGTGTAATGACAGACCCGCTGTTTCTCCAGTGAGCAAATGTTCTGGGTGAAACTGGCTTTAAGGTCACCATCTAGCCCAAGGGGCATAAGATTTGCACTTTTTCCTGGAAAGAGACTTGAACAGCAGCTGATGCGTTTATGAACATCTTTAGTGCCTCTTTCCTGTTGTTTCTAGAGATTATTTGTGGCCTCACTTCTTCCACATGCCTGGCCCGCAGGCCACCGAAGGCAGGGCAGGTGGCTTTTTAGAAATCTGCAGTCACTTTGTTTTCACCCGAGCAGACACTGTCAGCGATTAGACTGTGCTGCCCTCTCGTGTCTGTCTTGAGCCACTACAGGCAGGAGTAGTTTTGTCTAACAGCTGATTTGTTATTCTGAGGTTGTCTCTGAATATGGACTTCATGGGTGATACCAGGTGGCTAAAGTAAAAAAGGTTGAGACCTTCAGTCAGTGACTGGTGCAGAATCGGAAACTGGTAGCAGATAAAAATCTAGTGTACCGACGAGGAAAAAATTTCAACTGGTCAACTGGTTTAGCAGATGAGCAATGTCTGCACTGTGTCCTCATCTCACGGAGAAAATGAAATGAAAACAGAAACCTGACTTTCTCGCTGTGACTGCGCTCTGTTCACAGATGCCCCAGTGGGAAGTCTGGAGAACGGGACAGGACCTGAGGACCATGCCCTGCCAGAGCCTGGGCCTCGCTACAGGTCAGTATCCAGAAACCAGGCTGCCTTTGGGACTGAATTTTATTCAGCATTTTATTCTGTTTTTAAAGATAGGTGGGCACCTGGTAGGATTGAAGGGCAAGGCCTTATTTGTGTTCAGGTTCAGTCTTCACACCACAAAAGATGGCTTTGTCAGGGGTGGGAGAGCATGAGAGACTCCATGAGAAACAGGATTGTCCCCTTCAGCTGTGCACTTTTGGGGCCAGATTTGGGTGCCTCCTGTCACGGTTTGCTAACTTTAACATTTGGCGATGATATTGAATAATTAATATCATATAATAGTTAAGCCCCTTAGTTAGTATATGTCTTTGACGTGCTTAGTCTGGAATATAGTAGGAAGTGCCATGTCGGTTTCCTGTTTTCAAATGAAAGCATCTCAGAGACGTTGCCCAAAGTCATTGGCTGTTTGGTGGCAGAGCGAAGTCTCTCATGTTTGATCCTTGTTGCTGTCACCGTGTTTTCCTTTTTTCCCTGCATGGTTTTACTTTGGTGTTTCAGGGAGGTAGCTCTAGGCTGGGAGCCCTGATTGCCCGCACCCCGCTTCCTGTGGTGGTCTCACTCTCTGCTCTCTGAAAGGACGCTCCTGTGGGAGGCCTGGACCAGCTAGTGCAGTGTCAGGAAGGGTGGGTGCCCCAGGGCCCAGCCAGGACCCGGAGTCCTTATTGCTGGTTATCTTAGGAAAGTTGGAAAATGCAGCATTAAATGAAAAAAATAATCACTTTTAACTCCCAACTCTGTTTCATTGTTGATATTTTTGTCCTTTTTCTCCTAGTGGGGTGTGTGTGCATGTGTGTTTTAACCACACCATGACCCTGCTGTTTTCAGGAAAGTTGTGTTATTTTTCCATGTTGCTGTTGTTTGTAAGGATACAGTCAGTTCTCACCGTTTGTGGTAGTTGTGTTCTGCACAGTTGCTGTGGAGACAGCCGCCGCTCTGGGGGAATGCAGGGTCAGGTGCCTGTGAGCCCTGCTCACAACAGTTGTGTCAGCCAATCAGTACATAACTGTTTTATGTCTGTTCCTGTTTGTCAGTGATTCGTTAACATGGAACTCATGGCCAACAGCACTGTAACTCATGCTTGAACAAAGGTTGCCTGACACGCATTTTCTTCACCACGGGTATCGATCTTCTTATGCTTGGGAACACCAGACAGCCCATTAGCACCATGCTCAGGGGTCATTTTATTTTAATTTTTAAAAAATTTAATTTATGTTTTTAAATATGTTTTTATTGATTTTAGAAAGAGAGAAAGGGAGAGGGAGGGGGGGAGAGAGAGAGACATTGATGTGAGAGAGAAATATCGATTGGCTGCCTCCTGCACACCCCCTACTGGGGATCAAGCCCTCAGCAACCTGGGCATGTGCCCTGGTTGGGCATCGAACCGGTGACCTTTTGGTGCATGGGACGACTCCACACTGGTCAGGTCATTGGGGCTGTTTTAAATAGCAAAATCACCAAGAAATGTGAAAAATGTGGCACTAAATCACCCTCCAAAAGGGCACATTTATGGAATGATAGTTGAAAGAAGAAGGCAGAGCTCATATCGCTGGTGCCAGCTGGGAGCGTGCACATCTGGGGCCTGCGCGAGCGCAGAGTGAGCACGAAAGCACAAGTACATCTGTAAGTGAGGAATTGCAAATAGCGAGGACTGACTGATGTCGGGGGCCACCTTCTGCTCCTCCTAGTAGGTGCTGCTGAATAAACTTAGTGCCAGGTAGTGTTTGAGTGGTGAGGTTGTGCACGGTGAGTGGCTGAGTGTAACTTCCTTCTGCCTGCCTTTCCCCAGCGTGGAAGCCAGTTCTCCAGGCCAAGGAAGTCCTCTGAGCAGCCTGTTACCTTCTGCCTCGGTGCCAGAGTCGATGACAGTTAGTAAGTACTTTCTGAATCGCCTCCATCCTTGCTGGGATGACTTCTGGGCCCACGCGCAACGGCGGGGCCTTGGTGCTTGCTCCTGCACGACTGCAGACTGCGGAGCGTGGTCCAAGTCAGCTGTGCGCACCCCTGGTCGTGGGCTTGGAGTGTGGTGCGTGGCTGCAGGCTTGCTGAGCCAAGGTTTGCCCGTGGCGCTTGGCCTTGGGCAGGCCTTCCGGGATGCGCTCCCCCTGGAGGGGCCATGGGCTAGCGGGCGGTCTTCTCGGGTCACGGTTTTGGGGTGTACCTCCTGGAAGGCCACAGAGGGACTGTTTTAATTCTTTACATTTTGATGATTCTATTTCAATATAATCAGTTTGCTTTGTAATCTTGTGTGTCTCGTTTTATGTAATTTAAACCACTCTTCCTGAGAAGGGGTCCATGTGTGTCACCAGACGGCTGAGTGGGTCCTGGTACAAAAGAGGTGACACCCACCCTCCCCAGCTGTGGGACCCTTCCTGGAAGGTGCACACCGTATCCCACTCGGGTGGTCAGCACACACCAGTCCAGGACCTTAGGAGGCAGTGTGCTCCCCCACCCGAGCCAGGGTTTTCATTGCTAAGGAAGAGTGGCATTGGGGAGACAGCCGGTGCTCTCCACTTCGGGGTGAAGGAGGGGTGAGGAGATAGGTAAGGTGGTCTGGTGGGAATCACCTGCCTCACTCTGCACAGTGACATCCTGTAGTTTTTGGGTGCGCCTCAGCCTTGAATTCAGCTGAGCAGATGTTTCTAGGTCACCCAGGAGGTGGGACACAGGCTAGGAGGACATGACAGTTGCTGGTTTTCAAACTTCAGTTGTTTGTTTTTTACCACAGTGCTATTATTGACCCTGTAGTCCCCGCCCCCTTCTTTTGCTTTGAACGTACACTTTAGAAACTTGAAAGTCTTGATTTGAGGAGAGACGTTTATATGGTTATGGTGACTGAACAGCCACAATGAGTTGACTTAAATAGCAGGCAGCTGTAAGAATGGTCAGCAGAAGGAAACCGTGTCACAAAGTTGGGCTCGATGTTGTCGTCTGTCCATGGCTGTGACTGAGACCCTTGTTGAAAAGATGGACCAGGAAGTGAGGGCAAGACCGAGATGGGGCTGTCCTCGCTGTTTTTCCTGGAAGGAACCGAGGGGTGGGAGAAGGGAAGAGAGGCTGTCTTCTCCAGCCACGGCCATGCGGTGCCCTGTCCTGGCACTGGGGTGCTCTCTGTGGGGACCTGCATGTAGGGGACATGGCTGCCTCCAGTGCATCTGCTCTGAAGAACACTGGTTTCGCCTTATTTCCCTTTGTTTTGTTTTTGTTTTTAATCCTCACCCGAGGACATTTTTCCATTTTTTGTTCAGGTAGAGTGGGAGGGAGAGAGAGGAAGGGAGAGAGAGAGAGAAACATCGAAGTGAAAGGGACACATCGAGTGGCTGCCACCCGCACAACCGACCGCACAGGGCCGGGGACAAACTGCAGCCAAGGTACGCGCCCTTAGCGGGAACCGAACCTGGGTCTTTCTGGACCGCAGGCCGATGCTCTAACCGCTGAGCCAAACCGGCCAGGGCTTCCCTTTGTTTTGTAAAGGACAGTGACCCCGAGATTGAGGACATGAGTAGCAGGTTTCATGGGTACCTCGTTCTAGGCATATTTGTAGGGGTCTAGGCGTCTTTTGGCTCCCCAGGGCTACCCTGCATTATGCTGCCAAGTACGTTTCCTGCTTCCCGGGCTGAGGTCCCGCCTCTCAGGTAAAGGGTTCGCATTGTCAGCTGCTCTTTGAGGGGAACCGACGCCATGGTCAGTGGATCCTCCCCAGCCATTTTTCCTCTTCGAGGAAGTCGCTGGCCCTGCTTGTGTGTTGCATTGAGGGGGCTGCTCTGAACACACTCGAGGTATGCTGATGGCAGGGGTGTGAACTGTAGCCAGTGTCATTGCGTCCTGTCATGGGCAAGCAGAGACATGTGCCGAGTTGACATGGATCCCTGAGGAATGTGTCACTGCATCCGCACTTTGACACCCGACATTGCGCAGTGACGGGGTTGGGGGATGGCCGTGTGCGTTCTGTTTTCTGTGGGTGTCAGTTTTGGGGAGCCGAACGGGGCAGCGCTGTCGTGTAGCCTGTGTGTGTTCTGGGTGAGAAATCAGACTTCTTAGAAAATTTGAGCAGAGGAGTTTTGACTTGCACCCCACTTCCTGCGCACACCTCTGGTGTCATCACAAAGAAGGAAGAAGAGCGAGTCTGTCTGGGAAGCAGGGAGTATTAGTTTGCTTGGGCTGCCGTAATAAAATACCCCAGGCTGGGTGCTCAAACAGCAGAAATCTGTCCCCCAGTTCTGCGGGCTGGCAGTCCAGGGCCAAGGGGCCGGCAGTGCTGGTTTCCGGCGAGAGCTCGCTCCTTGGCCTTTTCTCCGCACACGCATCCCTGGCATTTCTTCCTCTTGTACATCCTGTGGGGTCGGGCCCTGCCTGTGACCTCCTTTAACCCTAATGACCTCTGAAGCCCTACCTCCAAATGCAGTCGTATTGGGGGTTAGAGCTTCAACATAGGATTTTGGAGGGATCCGATTCAGTCCATAACACAGGATGTCCCAGGAGCAGGGTCCAGAATGACCCAAATTCAGATTAAGAAATGCATTCCAGCATGTGACACAGGATTCCACTCCAGAGATGCTCGACTCTCACAAACCCCAAAGGAGCCTGGCAAGGGAACCCCAACCCTGTGCTCCCCGAAGCAGTTACCAAGTGGCTTCTCTGCTTCATGTATTGATGTGTGCCGGGGGCTGCTGGGCACCACCATGCAGCTGGGGGGTGGGGCGCTCGGTGCGTGGGGCAGTCACCAGGTCCTCTGCTGGGTGCCACCATGCAGCTGGGGGGGGGGGTGAGTCCTTGGTGTGTGGGGCAGTCACCAGGTCCTCTGCTGGGCGCCACCATGCAGCTGGGGGGGGGTGAGTCCTTGGTGTGTGGGGCAGTCACCAGGTCCTCTGCTGGGCGCCACCATGCAGCTGGGGGGGTGGCGCTCGGTGCGTGGGGCAGTCACCAGGTCCTCTGCTGGGCGCCACCATGCAGCTGGGGGGGGGGGTGAGTCCTTGGTGCGTGGGGCAGTCACCAGGTCCCCTGCAAGCAGCCTTCCCTGGGAAGTCTCTGAAGTGGCAGAGGGGTTTGTCCTGGCTTTTGGGGCATATAGTCTTATCTTCCTTTAGCACCCAAAGAGAAGATGGTGTGACCAGACCCACATCACTGCTAGGTCTTTTCTGCAAGGCCCTTTGGTACTTGATAGAAGGGTCCATTATGAAAATTTAATTATTTAGTGAAGTAGTGAAGACAGTTTTGAGCAAACCAAAACACCCCTAATTCTGCCTCCGAGGTGCTTTCCATTTCTGCAGTGCAGGGTGTGCAGAGCTGTGTCTGGTTGGAACTGCCCCGTGCCCGGTGCTTGAGGGCACAGTGTGCTCTCGCAGCCTGGGGCGCACTCCGGAACCCCGCTGCTGGGTTCAGGCTGCAGCTGGGGCTGTCCAACCTCTCAGTGCCTTGCTTCTTTGTCTAAAAGGGTCATTGTGAAGGTCAATTGTGCTGTTCTTAGAAGAGTACTTGGATCAGAGCCAAGAGTCAATACATATTAGCTATTATCAAGGTGCTTATTTTGTATTCTGCTTTCTTCACATTATTTCAGTACGATCCTTTTCTTCTTCAGCTCTTGCTCATCCTGCTGAGTGACTGCATAATGTGCTAGCACTTGATTTATTACAACTTACTAGATTATTTGGGGGGGGGGGGTCGCCAGGTGTTTTTATTTATTTTTTAAACGAGTTTCTTTATTCATTGTGAAGAAAAAATGAGAAGCTCTAGGCTGGCAGTAAGTGCGTTCTAAGAATATCGCCTGTTATTACTTTTCCTGTACCTGTTCCTTTGGGGTAAGCTCCTGGTTGTGGGCTGGTGGACCAGAGTTCAGGCCTGCCTTTCTGGGTGGTCAGTGAGCAGCCTTTTTATGGTCTGTTAGTGTGACAGCTACCAGTTTCTTTACACTTCACCAAAATTAGGTGCTAACATTTTATGCATTTTTGCTACTTTCAAAACTGGAAAATGGCACTTGGTGTCTGTGTGACTGCATTCCTTCAGGGGCTGTTCCCCTGGTGTGAATTGTTCCTGTGTGGGGCCTTTTGTTCTCCCGTTGGGGGCTCTGCCGGGTTTAGAGAGGAGTGGGAATAGGGGGTGGGACTGAAAGGCGCCCTTTGTGCTCCTGGAGCTGTGCGGCGGGGCCACCACAGTGACACCGTGTGCAACATGACCTGGTGAAGTGGTAACACGCGCTGGCAGAGTTTATATGTGCCGTGGGTTGTGCCTGAACGTTTAGATTGACATTTTCTCATTTAACCCCCAGGAACCCTTTGAGGGGCAGGCAATATTATTCCTTTTGTATAAGAAAACAAAGGCTTATGAGGTTAAATAACTTATCTAAGACCTCACAGCTAGGATATCATTCAGCAGTTATTTATTGAGCACCTACTGTGTGCCGAGCGTAATTCCAGGTAGATTGAGGGCGAGGGGTATGAGGAACCCCGGTTTTCCAACTCCAAAGCCTCAGTGTTTTCCCCACTTCTAGATTAACTAAGGGGACATGTTCCACCATCACCCAGCCGGGCTGCCTGCCGTCTTGCACCAACAATGGGTGGGCACCAGGGCCGGAAGCCTTTACTTATCATTACCTTTTGGTTTTTAATGAAGGAATTCTTCTGAGTAAGGATACTATATTTTCAGGATGAGTAACCAAACTTGTTTATTTTCAGGAGAGCTTTTTCTCCGAGTGCCATAGTCTGAATGTTTGTGTCTTTTCCCAAAATTCATATTTTGAAATCCTAGCACCCACTGTGATGGGATCAGGAAATGGCAGCCTTTGAGGTATGATTAGGCCATGAGGGTGGGGCACTTATGAAGAAGATTAGTGTCCTTACAAAGGAGGCCCCCGAGATCTTGCCCTGTCACCATGTGAGGACACAGTACGAAGTCTGTGACCCAGAAGAGGGCCCTCACTGGACCATGTGGCACCCTGATCTTAGACTTTCAGTCTCCAGAACTGTGAGCGATACATTTCTATTGTTTATACAATTTTTTGTTGTTGTTTATTGACTTTTAGAGAGAGAGGAAGGAAGAGAGAGATAGAAACAGTGATGAGAGAGAACACTGATGGGCCGCCTCATGCATGTGCCCCACTGGGGATCGGGCCCACAGCTTGGGCATGTGCCCTGACCAGGAATCGAACTGGTGACCTCTTGGTGTATGAGCCACACTGGTGGGGCTACATTTCTGTTGTTTAGAAGCCACCCAGTGTGTGGTGTCCTATTACAGCAGCCCAAGTGGACAGAACAGTGAGGCCGTGAACCCTGCAGCTGGGACCTCTTGTCCATACCAGCAACTCCCAGCAAGTTGCTGCGTCTCCACTTCCCAGTCCACCCCCTTCCACTAACCCCAGAGATGTCCCAGGTGGCAACCAAGCCGGCCCAGGTTACTGTGCCACCTGGGAGATGGTCTGGGAACTAGCCCTAGAATCTTTTCTGCCCCATCACCATTTCTTCCCTGAGAACACACATGTTTGCAGCTCTTGGTGTGTTTCTCATTGTAGACGATTTAGGGAATTTTACCTTAGGTTATCATTTCCTATCTATGTAAAATAGTAAGTGGTGATTATAATTAGTCAAGTCCTTTTAACTTTCTATCTCTATTTTATCTCAAAAGTCTTTGTCTTTCTTTTGTGAGTCCAAAATAAGATCTTAATTTGTATGGATAAATAGAAAAGGAGTTTGCCTACTATTGAAGCCAAAGAAAGTCGTATACTTTTGAAGTGAAATTAGACATAAACAACCCGTGTTGTTAATCTCTCATGGCTTTAAAAATACCTTGCGTCCTGGCCGGTTTGGCTCAGCTGTTAGAGCGTTGGCCCGCAGACCAGAGAGGCCCAGGTTCAGTTCCCACTAAGGGCACGTACCTCGGTTGCAGTTTGTCCCCGGCCCTGGTTGGGGTTGTGTGGGTGGCAACCATTTGATGTGTCTCTCTGTGTTGATGTTTCTCTCTCTCTTTTCCTTCCTCTGTCTGAAGATAAATTCAAAAAATTGTCCTTAGGTGAGGATTAAAAAAAAAACAAAACCTTGCAATCCTTCTCAGACCATCTGATATTGGCACAGAAAAGCTTTGTCATTTGCTGTTTAAGCTGACTTACTCCAAACACCAAATTTTATGATGAATAAAGTTTCTATTTCTATTTTCAAGTTGTGTTTAACTGTTGTCATTCTTTTAATTTGTAGCAACAAAGTTTTAGCAAAGTTTTGTATTAAAAAGTCCTGTGGGGCCCTGGCCAGTTTGGCTCAGCGGTTAGAGTGTCGGCCTGCAGTCCAGAGAGACCCGGGTTTGGTTTCCGCTAAGGGCGCGTACCTCGGTTGCAGTTTGTCCCCGGCCCTGATTGGGTTGTGCGAGTGGCAGCCACTCGATGTGTCCCTTCACGTCGATGTTTCTCTCTCTCTCTCTCCCCCTCCCACTCTATCTGAACAAAATATCGAAAAATGTCCTCGGGTGAGGATAAAAAAAAAAAGTTCTGTGGGGTGCCAGTCTGGGATCCAAAAGGGTGCAGAGGGAGTTGGGGGCGAGAGAGAAGCAATGTGAGACGTCACCATGGCTGACCCCAGCCCAGAGCAGGGGTCTTTCTGGAATAGCAAATGTCTCTGCTTGTGGTGGGGAGCACATTAATCTGTGTGATCAGCAGGCTGCGGTAACAGTTAGGGTGAGTCATACCGAAGACTGATGGACCGACGTGGTTCATGGGGATGGCATAAGACGGGCTCTTGGTGGCCAGTAATAATTATGATAATGATTCGTACTCATTCCTTGGTAAGGCAGCAGGCTTTTGTTAGATGCTTCTCTGCAGTCATCCTGGCTTTTCAGCGACCCCCATGGCGCCGGTGTTACTGGCCCCGTGGACAGATGGGAAAGTCCCTGAGGCAGAGGCTGCATGCAGTGCTCAAGGCCACGCAGCCCAACTCCTGCAGCCGGGTCTCGAATCCGAATCCGGCTCTGTCCCCTCTTCCTCTTCCTGGCATTGGTGTGGTTGGGAAGTGGGGGTTTCTGCCTTTTATGGGCTAATCTGGGAGCTGCCTCTGCTAGTAGCTCCGCCACTGCGTTTGAAATGTGCTTGTGGAGGAGGGGCTGGTGGGCAGCGGGCTCTGATGGCCAGTACCAGCGCCACGGGGCCGTGGCCTCGGAGCTGTGCACATTGCCCCGTCCTATTCCGACTTGGCTTGTCTCTCGAGGCCTGGTGACTGGGAGGGGCGGGCGCCAGCCATCCAGGCTGCATGTGGATGTCTGAGTCTGCAGGGCAGCTCGCCCTCTGCAGACCTCACAGCGTCCCTGCTCGGCCCAGCCGGGAAGACTGCAGGCCGAGCACCCGCAGACGGGCTGCGGCAGTGGGGTTGTGGGGTCCAAGCAGGGCAGGCATCTGGTGAGTGCACAGCGCCAGAGGGAGGCACCACATTGTGGGGTGTCCCTTCTGAGGGCAGAAGGGTGCTTTGGGGCGGGTCCTGCCTTGTGCCGTCGGACAGCCCTCGACGCGGTCCACTTGTGCTGAGACTGGGAAGCACACCAGCCTTCACTGTCCGTAGCCCCTGATTAGTGCAGAAAGGTTTGTCTCTGGGCTCTAGGGAATTGTCCGTGGTCATGAGTGGGAGTGGGAGAGAGAGAAATGGCCTTTAGAATTCTCCGAGGAGGGCTTTTCTGTTCTTTTTTAAAACACTTGATTGAGGTATGATTGACGTACAAAAAGCTGTACATATCTAGTGTATATAACATAGTTTGGAGATAAGCACACACCCGTGAAATCATCACCACAGTCTATGCTATATACATATCTAAACACCTCCAGAAGTTTCCACCCACCCTATTGATTGATTGATTGATTGATTGATTTAGAGGAACACCTAACATATCATCTACCACACATTTTTGGAGAGTGTTTTTCTTCATGAAGAAAAAAAAAGTACATTTTCTTTTTCCCATTCTTTCTTTCTCAATTTGCTGGATTCTTTCTTCTATTCAAAAACTGATCATGCCCAGAGCTGACCGTGTGATAGACTCTGCTGTCCTGGCCTGTATCTTGGCAGACATCAGAGTCCTGCCCTGGGAATCGCCGGGCCAGTGGGGGACAGACAGCAGCGGTGTCCCAGTCACATGAGCTCGTCCTTGAAGACCTACAGCATCGTCAGAGAGGTGGAGCCTGGGGGGGCTGAGGGGGGGCTGTTTTCAGTGGGTTACCAGGAAGGGTTTCTGTGGGTGACAGTGGAATTTTGGTGGACGTGCAGCTGGGCAGAGGTGCGAGGGGCGAGCCACCTGGGTGGGTGCTGCAGAGGGTGGTGAGTTGGGACTTCGTCCTGGTGCAGTGGGAAGCTGGCAGGGTCCTAAACAGGAGCGATGTGATTTTTCCCACTTCCTCTTGCCAAGCAAGGGAGGCTGTTTAATAGTGTGCTCTTCAGCGTCGGCCTGCGGTCCGGAGAGACCCGGGTTCGGTTCCCGCTAAGGGCACGTACCTCGGCTGCAGTTTGTCCCAGGCCCTGGTCGGTTGTGCGGGTGGCAGCCACTCGATGTGTCCCTTCACATCGATGTTTCTCTCTCTCTCTCTGTTCCTCTCTCTCCCTCCCACTCTACCTGAACAAAAAATGGAAAAATGTCCTCGGGTGAGGATAAAAAAAAAAAAAAAAAAAAGTGTGCTCTTCAGTTCTTCTCCCTTTCTGCGGGCCCTTCCCTGCACGAGTGGTTCTGGAAGGCCTCCCTTGTGTCCTGCAGGGTGGGGACTTCTGACAGTCCCCAGTTGGTGCCCTAAGTGCCATGTGCTGACACCCATAGTTCAAAGGGATGTGCTAAGAGAACAGAGAACAGAGGAAGGGAGGTTACCTGGGGTGATCTGGGGCCTGGAGCCACCGTCCGGGGATCAAGCCCCAGCTCCAGTACTTCCTAGCTAGGTCTCCCTCCCTCCCTCTTTTTTTTTTTCCTTTTCAGACTCTGGGCCCTATTTTCTTATTTGTAAGATGAAGACACACTGGCATCTCAGGCCATTCTGAGGGTTAAGTACACTAACTCATGAAGGTGTACTGAGTCTGAATCAGGCATCATACGGGATTGGAGCCTTATCATTTAGAAGCTTCCACAGGTGGTATGAGCCCTCTTAGTTCTCCAGAGTCAGGTCATCGCTCAGGTTGAGGAGGTACTCTGGCAGAGGGGTGAGTGGGCCAGAATTCCTGGACACTCATGGGGTGGAAATTCTTGGGGTACCACTGAAAAAAGCATTTTCAGAAGCCCCCATGGGAGAATGAATGGCCTTTATTGGTGTGAAATTATATTTCTGGGGTTGTAAATTCCCGTGTCTCTCAGTCCAATCCTGGAAGAGGGGCAGCTATGGATTCAGCAAAGCTAGAAACAGAGCCAGTGTCCAGAGTGTCTGTTCCATGGTGCAGCCAGGTCCAGATCAGGATCAGTCTAGATTCAGTCCATTGGTCCATTGTGTGGAGTCCACGTGGCTGTGGGTCATGTGGTGGGGGGATGCAGGGCCTGGGAGTCCCTGCAAGCAGAGAGAGAGAGAGAGAGAGAGAGAGAGAGAGAGAGAGAGCGCGCGCGCGCGCGCACGAGCGCTTTCCTTGGTCTAGGAGATTAAATATTCAGGTTTTGCATGCTTGCAGTGGTCATGCCTATTCTGGCCACTGATTTGCTGCGAGGTCTGACAGACAGACTTTACTGGACATGTGTCTAAACTGCCTTTGTCCAGTTTCTTTCCCCATCGATTGGTGGGGAATAGACCTAGAGTGTTAAACTTCAGCTTTCTGGCAAAGCTGTATAAATGGCATGCCTATATTATCCAGTCTTCCCTTTATTCCTTTCCTGTTAAATAGTAACCAGATTATTGTAATGGTATCACTAGGACAGTGAGAGATTCAGTGTGAATGTGCAGTGTCATTTCACCATCTTTGGGTGTCAGGCTGTGGGTAGCATCCCTCCAAGGAGGCTGGTGTTTTCTGAAATCATTTCTGGAGATCCTCTTTGGTGATCAGTTTTTGGGCCTATTTAGTAGCCCCAGGGGTTCAAGCTGTAAGCCCTGGAATTCTAGAATTCTAGAGCCTGTCTCTGGTTTCCATCCTGGCTCCTTTCAGATGACCCCTGCCAGCCTTTACATACCAGATCCACCCCTGAGTTCATCCCTGTCCCTGTCCCTTTTCCCAAGGAGCGCCTGGGAAAGGTGAACAGTATGGATGGCTCATTTAGTTTGCCTACCGTGAACCAGGCTTTGCTTACATTATCACTTGATTTTCACGCATTCCTACAAAGTGGGAGTGTCAGTCTTGTTTTGTAGTTGGAGAGACGGCGGCTGAGAGAGGCTGTGGTGGAGGCCCTACGCCGGGACGTGGGGGAGCCGGGTTCACACCCCTCCTCTCTCCTGGCTGTTCCTGGGATCCCACAGCTCCAGGAACGCTCTGCCCTCAGAGGAAAGCAGTCCAGTCCGTTACAGTGTCCTCCCTGAGCACCCGTTGGCAAGGCCTGGCCTCGCGCACCCTCGTCACGCCGCCCTGAGTTCTTCACGGCTGCTGAGGTCCGGCGCCGGAGCCTTTATCTGATGACGGAATGTGTGCTTTGTTTATTTGTCTCTCCCCTGGAATGTAAGCTCCCCGAGGAAGGCACTTTGCCTGCTGCTCACCCTGTGTCCCCGGTGCCCCAAATCCTGCCTGACAGGGGCTTGGTCAAGAAACATTAACTGAAGGTATGAAGGAAATGCATGAATGAACTAATGTTTATTCTAGTCCAGCAAGCACGAAAAATTCAGAAAGTGTTCTGTAGGAGTGAATTGGGAGAGAGTTCCCCAAGGGCAGGCTCACATCTGTTGTTTTTAAAATAATTTTTATTTTTCAGTTACAGTTGATATATAATAGTTATTAGTTTCAGGTGTACATTCCAGTGATTACACATTTGTGTAACGTACGAAATGATCACCTTGATAAATCTGTTACCCATCTGATACCGTACATAGTTACCACAGTATTACTGACTCTTCCCTTTGCTGCACTTTACATCCCTGGCTGTTCTGTGACTACCACTGTGTACCTCTCAATCCCTTCTCGTCCTCACTCAGCCCCCAACCACCCTTCCATCTGGCACCCATCAAAACGTTCTCTGTATCTACGAGTCTGTTTCTCTGAATGTTTCTAGTGTCTTCCTGGTCTTGGTGGCGGTTCTGAAGGGCAGGCATCTTTGTTTCCCCCTTGCTGACGCTCTCCTTTGCAAATGTGTTGACTGTTAGCTGTGACTGACCTTTGGCTAGGTGAGCCAGTATCCGTGGACACACTGGCCTCTGCACTTGGCCCACAACATTTTCCACTCTGGGCCCGGTGCTGGCCAGTGTAGGAAGCACGGCTGGCTGGAAAGAGGTGGGGTGGTGTTTGTGTGAGAGCCCGGGCCTCCTGGCCTGCTTTGAGAAGACACTGTCTTACTGGAGTTGGTAAAGGTGACTCAGCCTTCTCTGTGAAAGGCACATGTCACCTTCAGGTTTTAATCCCTGGTGGCCAGACAGCCCTTACATTGTCACTGCCAAGTTCCAGCCTCAGGGCTGCTAGAAGATCAACACGTAAATCTTTTCTGTACTTGATTCACTCTGTTCCTGTAGTATCCTAGTGTAGGTGGCATGGATGACTTTGGGTGAGAAGGCAGCATTTGGGATGGAAAGATCAGGGGTCAGGCATGCCATTCAAGAGCTGTGTCACCTTGGCAAATGCCTTAACTTCCCTGGACTCAGTTTCCCCTCAATGAGATGAGGTGATATTACCTGCTGGCAGAAGTCTTACAAGGTTCATGAACTGTCTAGCAAAGAGCCTAGAATATGTCATCTGGGCACTTCATTGGAGACCCACAGACCCAGGGACTTAGAGGCCTTGTTCAAGTACATAGACATTATGCTTGTGTATTTGTGCTCGTGGGTGGATTCTCCTGGGAGAAGTTCCTTTGCTTTCCTCACTCTCCTTGAAAGGATTCCAGACGTTAGAAGAAGCTAAGAAACACGTGAAGCGTGCTCTTGGCGACCATTGCACGTAGTATCTGTGGCAGTCCTAGGACCTGGGGTCATTTGTAGCTGTTGAGTTCTGCTCTCTGATGTTACCATCAGCTAGACTGGCCGTGTCCCTATCCACTTCTCGCCATAGATGAGCAGTAGGAACTTGGGTGAGTTATTTAGCCTATTTGTGCTTCAGTGTTCTTGTGTGTGAAATGGGGTGAATGAGAGTAACCATCTGATAGGGTTGTGAGGTCTAAACATCAGTACATGAAAAAATACCTGATGCTTTTTATGTAAATTATATATTGATAAGAAAAATGGAAAAAACATCCTCTGCAGTGTGCGCAGCATGTTAAATGCTCAATAATTAGTAGATGCTGTTGTAACACCCTCAAAGGAGGCATTGCTGAAAACGACTTCTGGGGCTTTGTGTTGAACTGCAGGTATAGACCTGAAACCACCCCTACTACAGAGGCCCCACAAATTCCCTTTATGTGGCATCTACTCCTTACGCTTCCCTCCAGTTAGGAGATTGATCTCTGCTGTCTTTCTGGTGGCCTCAGGTAGGGAAGTATGATCAGACAGGACAGCGGTTCTCAACTGTGGATGATTTCAACCCCCGGAGGACATTTGGCCTTGTCTGGAGACATTTTTTGTTGTCACATCTGGGGTGGTGGGGGTGCTACTGGCATCTAGTGGCTGATCCCAGGGATGCTGCTGACACCTACAGCGCACAGGATGGCCCCACAGCAGAGAACCAGCCCCAAATATAGAGCTGAGGGCGAGAAACCCTGAATAGGAGAAGGAGGCACTGGGGCTCTTTTCCAGCAACAGTATTTTGTTTCAGACATTAAAACAAAAACAAAACACCTGCCAGCCCTGGCCGGTTTGGCTCAGCGGTTAGAGCGTCAGCCCGTGGACCGAAGAGTTGTGGGTTTGATTCTGGTCAAGGGCATGTACCTCGGTTGTGGTTCAGTCCCTGGCCTTGGTCAGTGTTGTGTGGGAGGCAACCAGTCGATGTCTGTCTCTCACATTGATGTCTCTCTCTGTCTTTCCCCCTGACCCCCACCTCCATACTCTATCTGAAGATAAATGGAAAAATGTGCTCGGGTGAGGATTATAAAAACAACAAAACCCACCTGCCTCCTGCATGGCCCAGGGAATGAAACTTAGGACAAAAACAAACCTAAATGAAACGATCCCAGAAAGCATTTGTCCCTGCACATGTGTGTATTTGGGAACTGTGTGGTTCCATCACCCCTGCAACGAAGATGATTTAGGGGGGCTGTAGGTGCTTAAGGATAAACACTTGTACAGTGTATCAGAATAACTGATCTACACCTAATAGCTGCAGAAACACATTTATATTCAGCATGTGAGCTCATTGGTGCTATTTTTCTGGAACTTATTGGAAATTCCTTCAGTTGATGTTTATTGGTATTCATGTAAGCCTCACATTCCTTTCCTTCCTCTTTAAAAAATGAGTTTCTACTCTTGAATTAATTTCTTTGTTTGACTCTGATTATTTGGGAGCTGAAAGTTGTAGGCAAGTGACACAGCCTATATTTCTGCCAATTTCGGAAAGAGCAGCATGGGGACCACCAGGGGGCGCTCTGGTCCTTTCTCTACTTTGCTTCTGCAGCTGTGAGATTTTGCTCTCTCAATTTTTGATGTCCAGTGTTGTTGCCCTATTTTAACAGTGAGGTGGGGGTGGTAGTGGAAGCAATGGTCTTTTTTAGGTGAAAAACATCAAGCCTGTTCAGAATATTCTATTTTCCATCAGCATAACTATAGTTGTACATTGCCAGTGGCTTTGAAGGGAGGGATAGGTGTTTGGTCCTTTTTTGAAAAGGAATATACAGCTACAGTAATTAGAAAATCTTTCTCCTTTGTCATTGCTTTTCATGAGCTATAATTGATCGTCCATGGATATTTACCTAGCATTTGAAATCTAATCTTTGCCTTCTTTTTCCTTTTCAGAATGGGGTGTGGGGTGAGGTAGAGTGATGGATTAGTGGAGAGAGGTAAGCCCATATAATCAACCCAATTGTTTTCTTTTGATTTTGCCTCACTTTTGATCTTGAGCCAGGGCAGAGAGGGCCAGAAAAAAACATCCTCGGTTGTCATTAGGTCTTGTTGAGCAGGTCCTTTTTATTTCTGGCTATTATTGGAAGGGATTCTCAATACTAGTGAGGAGGTCTGGCTCGTCTCCTGGCAACACGCTTCCAAACATTGGGCAGCTCGAAGAGTGTGTAGTAATGATGGAGGGAGGTGGAGAGGGAGACTGCAGGCCCAGCAGCCAGGCCGAGGGTTTAATGAGATAGTTTTCGGAAGAGATGGTGGGGCAGCAGCCGTTACACTGGTGGCCCACAGCCCCCTGCCCCTTAACAGAAAGGAGTGAATAGAGTTTATGCAGCCAACACACATCCTCAGGTTGGGCAAGTTTCTTTAAAGGGGAAACTTCTCACTGGATTTTATCTGCTAGACAGACCTTCAGCAACTGACTTGGTAATTGGAATGTTCCAGATGGAATTTAGATGTGCCTCACTTCTTTATTGCTATTTATTCAGCCCCAAAACATTTACCGAGCAGCTACCACATGCCTGGTGCTGATTTAGGTGCTGGGAAGTCAAAGGTGAAGGAGATCCAGCCCTGCCACTCAGAAGCTCCGTGCCTCAGTTTCCCCATAATTGAAATGCAGGTAAAAGAGCCAGCATCATAGGTTGTTAAGACTAAGTGAGGTAATACATATGTACAGGGTGGGACGAAAGTAGGTTTACAGTTGTGAGTATGTGAAACACAGAGTTTCTGCTTGTACTGTTTTGCATTGCTCATTGTAGTATTTTCTGTACGAACCACTGGGAGCCCACTTCTGCCCCACCCTGGATGAAGTGCTCATGCCAGGCACTCAGCCTTGGTGGATGTGAACTCTTACCACACAGACCCTGCCCATAAGGAGTTTAAAATCCAGTGGAAATAGCATTGGCGATAAAATGCAGAAACAAAGGATGGTTGGATGGGGAAAAGGAAGGCAACTGGGTCACGTGGGAATGATGTATGCTTTGTTACCTGCGGGCAGAGTGACCGCTGCAGTGGATCCCCCCACCCTCATCTTGCATGACTTCCCTGACGTGGGCAGTCCTAGCTAGAGGTTCACATCACATAGTATAGCTTCAGTCTTCCTCTGGAGCCACAGGGCCCTCTACCTGATGCTGGGCGGGCTGTCATTCACAGAGATCCATTCCTCACTGCCCATGCCTGCAGGCGGGGGGGGGGGCGGGGGGTGGGGGGAGTCAGGGGGTGAGTGTAATAGGAGGGGGCTGTGCAAGAGAGGGTGTGGGAGGAGGGAGGGGCTGAGGGGTGGGCGCGATGAGTTTAAGGAAACCTTCATAGGGAGGGGTGTGCTTGACCAGGAGGGAGGACACTCCAGGAGAGGGGCAGCTGTGTGCCAGAGCCCCACCTCAAGAGGCCCAGCTGGCTGGGGGCGGGGCTCTTCTCACCATCAAGGAGCACCTGGGGAGGTGAGGGTTGCAGCTGCTGCAGAGTCCTCTGGCTTCTTGCCAGCTCACTTGCTCTCCTTGTCAGTCCCATAGGGGAGGGCTGCTGCTCTCTGTGGGCAGAGTGAACCTGCAGTGGGGAAGTGACTGGAGGCAGAGCTGGGACTCAGTGGGTTGAGCCTGTTCCCGGGGCATTGCCAGAGTAATGCTTTCTGGGCAACTTCCTGCTTTCGGCTGTGTCACTGCCTGAAGCGTTCCCTTGACTGGTCGTCCATGGATGGGGCTGCATGAGCTCCCAGGTCTCAGCATCATAGCTGCACTTTGTTTGCTTGTTTGTTCTTTTTTTTTTTTTTATCCTCACCCAAGGACATTTTTCCATTTTTTGTACAAATAGAGTGGGAGGGGGAGAGAGGAAGAGAGAGAGAGAGGGAAACATCGATGTGAAAGGGACACATCGAGTGGCCGCCACCCGCACGACCAACCAGGGCCGGGGACAAACTGCAACCGAGGTACGTGCCCTTAGCGGGAACCGAACCCGGGTCTCTCCGGACCGCAGGCGGACGCTCTAACCGCTGAGCCAAACCGGCCAGGGCTGCTTGTTTGTTCTTTTAAAAGCAAACACTATTTTCCCCCCTCTCTTTGGAATTTCATTCTTCCACTTGAGGCCTGTTACATTTCTACTGACCCCCCTTAACAACTCAGGCTCCTGATTTGCTTACAAATGTTCAGGTGAGGGTGCTTATTAACCCTCAAGCTAGGATTGACTTTTGGTCACTTTTGGTCTTGAGCTTTCTAGTAGTCAGTCCCCGCTCCCCTATTCCACCCCACCCACCCCTCGGGGCCTGGCACAGCTTATGTAACAGTTCCATGCAGTTCAGAACTGATCCAAAACAGGCGTCTTGCTCAGGGGATGAGGTATCAGTCAGATGTGTTTGAAATGTCAGCTTTGTTTGAAATGTACGAGCAGAAGAGCTGGGGCAGCTGTTTGTAGAGTTGCACTGGGGCAGTTACTAGTGTGAATCCAGGGGTGGGAGTAGCCTGGCTGGGTGGAGCGTCAGATGGAACTGGGTGGTCCCCACGTGCTGTGTTCTTCAAGGGGAGGGAGCAGCGAGGCTGGGAAAACGCCCTGCTCTGCAGCCTGACGTGTGGGCTCATGTCATGTCCTGCTTTCTGCATTGCTGCGGATCCCCTCCTTGTGCACCCGTCTCCTCATTTCGAAAAGGAGGTGAATAACACCCGCCTGTGGAGCACGACACACACTTGGTGCAGAGGGCTGATCAGCAGGGGGTGGGGAAGGGAGGTGCTTCTGTGTCGGTTCCAGCCCAGGTCTTTTCTTCCTCCTCTCACACCCCTTCCCCTCCTTCAACTCCTTTCCCTCCACCTTGGATGCTAAATATTAACTTTAAAAATTATTATGAAATTTTTGTTTTGTATGTTAATATATTTGCATGGGAGAGCTCAAAAGATAATGGGACATAGTAAAGAGTTTCTCTTCTCTCATTTCAGCCACTTAGCTCCTCTGTCCCTCCCCCAGGACTCTAACCTTTGGAGTTCAAATTCTGAAAGAGCACAACTGCCAAGCTGAATAGGGGGTCAGACAAAGACAGCATGGGCACTTGCTTTCGACTGCCACATGCCCGTTGGTAGGCTTTCACGTTGCATTGCAGCAGCACCGAGGGACTCCGGGTCTGCGCACACTGCCACTGCAGCAGCACCGGGGGACTCCGGGTCTGCGCACACTGTCACTGCAGCAGCACCGGGGGACTCCGGGTCTGCGCACACTGTCACTGCAGCAGCACCGGGGGACTCCGGGTCTGCGCACACTGCCACTGCAGCAGCACCGGGGGACTCCGGGTCTGCACACACTGCCACTGCAGCAGCACCGAGGGACTCCGGGTCTGCACACACTGCCACTGCAGCAGCACCGAGGGACTCCGGGTCTGCACACACTGCCACTGCAGCAGCACTGACGGACTCCGGGTCTGCACACACTGCCACTGCAGCAGCACTGAGGGACTCCGGGTCTCTGCACACACTGTCAGGCTTCATGTGCTCATGATGCTGTCCATGCCAGTACTTCTGCCTGGTCCTTTCCCTTCTCCTTTTTGGCTTGGGTAGAACTAATCTATCCTTAGATGTTTCCTCATCCAAACAGACAGATACAGATCAAAATGGTAGCTTTGTTATCAGTTATGGGGACTGGAAAACAGAGGTTTGAACCTGTGGGCAGGCTGGCTTGCCAAAACCAGCATCCCCGAGGTCACCAGTCAAGTCAGGTGGAGACCCCCACAGGGCAGCTCCTGAGCTGATGCCAAGGGTCTGTGAGCAGGGGTTGGCCCTGAGACAGAACCCACAGGGGCTGAGCTGAGCATGCCTTGTTCCTCCTCCCAGACTCGGAGTGGGACAGGTTACTCCTCCCTCCTGGGAGCAGTGGGTGAGGGGCAGAGAGATGGGGGTGGGGAATCGAGGGCCTCTGTTCCACGGGGAAATGGAAAGTCAAAGACTTGGGCTCCCCTCCAACACCAAGCACGTCGCTTGGGAATAGATTTCAGGCTGTTTTACATGCACAGTCATGGGTGGGTGACTTTTCTGGGCTCTGTTTTTTCTTCTGCAAAGTGGGATCAATAACCTCTCTCTTACAGTTTGCTGGGAACATTTGCTAAAATCAAGCCTGTAAAGAAGGGTTCCCGAACTTGGCAGGTGGCCTGCTAGCACTAAGCCCAAGGCCCTCACATTGATGGCTGGGTTTTATTTTATTCTCCTACCCTTCTCCCTGATCTTTCTTGAAACCCACCCCCCGCTTCTCCCCGAAGCAAGGAGACTAGAGGCACATCTGCGGGGTGGGGGTGCATATCCAGTATTGACCTGGATTTGCTGGAGGAAGGGCCAGCAAGTTGGTGCTGCGTGGACGCGTGGCGTTAGGTGACAGCCTGCAGCTCAGTGTTTAGTGACCCTGGATTCAGTACCTCCTGCGTGTTCGCGGGGAGAGACTGCTGTGGCCTAGGTGGGTTTGATCCCTTCCTCTCCCCACTTGTACACACTCTCCAGCTGAGTGTTCTGACTCATGTAGCCAAGAATCTGAGTGTAGTGGAAACAAGGAGATCCCAGGGGACAGGAGCAGATGCAGCTCGTCTTAGGTGGCTGTTGTCTTGCCTCTGGGTCTCTTCTCCAGCGTCCTCCTGGCCTTGGCCTTGGAGCCCTGCCAGGCCTGAACAGGCAGCTGGTCTCGACGGTGCCACTGCCCTCTTGTCCTCAGACCTCCTGTATTCAGGAGGAATTGCTCCAGCTCCTGTGCGTTTCGGCTTCAGGGAATGCTCATCCGCTGGGCTCTTCAGGGGAGACAGCCGAGTGCCCAGATGTGCTTGTGCCTCCAGGATGCTGGCCTCTCTGTCCCCTGCTGTCCACCCTTCTCTGTGTCTTAATCCTCTCGCACCTGACTGGTTCTGATGCGGGCTTTGATGTGAGGTCCCTGGTCACAAATCTGTCTCTCTGGAGTACGTTCTGAGCACCGATCACCAGGCAGCGGGAGCCTGTAGAGCACTGTGCCGGGCACTGTTGTAAGCACATGGCATTGCTCCCTCCTCTAAGCTCACATCAGTGCCACGGGGCAGGTCTGTCGTAGCCTTGTCTGATTGATGGCGATTAAGGGGCTGCCCAGTGTCGCACAGGTTTGCTTGATGGGAGTGTGAGGGACCTCATGTCTCGTCCTAAGTCTTGTGTCCTACTGTTTTTGGCTGTTCATGATTTGTTCAGCCATTCATACAACAAATTCTGAGAACTGACTATGTACCAGGCACTGTGCGATGGACTCTCGGACAGGTCTCAGCCTTGACACTGT
The DNA here is from genome assembly GCF_014108415.1 of Molossus molossus. NCBI lineage: Eukaryota > Metazoa > Chordata > Mammalia > Chiroptera > Molossidae > Molossus > Molossus molossus. The sequence continues at coordinate 110,775,402 of NW_023425366.1, read as the reverse complement.
CAACCTTTGGATTAGCTCATTCTCTGTTGGGGGCTGTCCTGTGCCCCAAGGGATGTTTATCAGCATCCCTGGCATCTCCCCACTCGATGCCAATATCTCCTCCAGCTCAGTTCTGACAACCAGAAATGTCTGCAGTTTGCCAAATATTCCGTGGGGTGCAAAATCCCCCTCAGGTGAGAACCACTGTTCTAGGGCTATGCAGGAAACACAGAGCTTACACTCTATTTGGGGAGCGCGGAGTCCACAAACAAATAGATCTTCAGGTGATGCTGTGTCCTCTGAAGCGAAATGAAGTGGAACAAGATGCAGAGTGGCCAGAGAGGCTAGTGTGTCCCGCTGTCTGTGAAGCCCCGTCTGACTGGGGGACTTTTGAGAGGAGGCCTGCTTGGAGTGAGGAAGGGAGCCCTGGGGGTATTGGAGGAAGAGTGTTTCCAGCAGAGGGGACAGCAAGTGCAAATGGCCTGGGGTGGGACGGTGCTGGGCTTGGCTTAAGCAGAATGAGCCAGGGGTAGTAGAGATGAAGGCACAGAGGTCAGGGGTGGGGGTCACTTTAGCTTTCACTTGGAGTGAGGTGGGAGACCATTGGGGACTTTTGAGCAGAGGAGTGACACAGTCTAACTTACATCTTAAAAGGGGTATTTTTGCTACTGGGTGGAGAGCTGGGTAGACTGGGGCAAGGGAGAGTAGCTGGTAGATGACTGTCCTGCTCTAGGCAGCAGATGCCAGCCTCTTGGGGGAGGGGCTGGGTCTCTGCTTAAGAGGATAACCCGTGGGTGTTTTGGAATGTAAATGATCTATACAGCACATTCTCTTGGTTAAAAGACCCTGTCTGGGCCCTCTCTCACTCCCAGCCCTGTTCCTCCTGGGACAGGGTGTGCCTCTAATTCTTTGAGCTACTACTTTAGCCACTTTCTTGAACCAGCACTTTTTAGAAATTATCAATGAGCTTTTTGGTAGAATGGGGAGGGATTGTGGTCACCCCACTGGGCTGAAGGAAAACCAATTTTCTCCTTTCTCAAGACTCTGTTTTTTCTCATCTAAATCCAGCCATCCTAAGGTAGTTTTTGCCTACTTTGCCTTTCAGAACCTTTAATTTCCCTCTCATTATGTTCCTACCTTTAGTCATCACAATTTATTGACCCCTAATTAATTTTAATCATTTTGTATTGGCAACTTCAGTTAGTCACAGCTGTCCCTTGACGATAATGAAAAAGGGAAGTGCCTTCTTAATGTGTCCTTGTTTCCATTTATCACCTCTCCGTGGTGTTCTTGGACCACTGTTAATGAAGAAATCATTAATTTGTTCACTCATTCCTAGGGGCCTGACTGTGTGATTAGGGCCCTTCTAATAGTCACTGGTAGAAAGATGAACTATGGTTGATCTACTCACTTCGACCGTCTGGAATTGGAAACTCACATCGCAGGCTCTCATTCTAGATAAGGCAGCAAAAGGAAAAATCAGGCTGTGTTTCCTTGAAACTGTGGCTACTCCTTGGCCACAGCCCACCCCATAGTTTTTGAGAGTCAAGGTGTGGTTTGATGCTGGTGGGCGCCAGACTCCAGAAGATTCTTCTCAGGGGAAACCAGATACCAAGATCACCCTTGCTAGAGTTCTCTGAGGCCAGTGCCTTCATTATTATTGTTTTTTATCCTCACCTGAGGATATTTTTCCATTTATCTTCAGATAGAGTGGGAGAGAGAGAAACATTGACGTGAGAGAGACACATCGACTGGTTGCTTCCCGCATGACCCCAACCACGGCCGAGGATGAACCGCAACCGAGGTACGTGCCATGCCCTTGGCCGGAATTGAACCCGCGACTCTTTGGTCTGTGGGCCGATGCTCTAACTGCTGAGCCCAACTGGCCAGGGTGAGGCCAGTGCCTTTAGAAAAGTTCTTGCCACCCACGTTGCCTGGTGGTGTGGCTTCATCCAGAATTGCTCCAGGATTAGCTTTGGGTTGAGGCCGTCACTTGTACTCACTGTACCTGAGGTTCTTTATAGCACATGAAACAGTTGCCACACCTATCACCGTGGATACTGGAAATCTGCTACATTTTTCTGTGCAAATCTTGGTTACAAATAGTTGGTGACCCTTGTTTTGATGACTGTGTATTGTATTCAGAGCATTATTTTGCCCTGCAGAGATAGGTCCCAAAGACAAATTATCCTGAGGAAGATGGGCTGGAAGGAACGCCAGAGACTTGCCCCTGCCGCCTCCGCGTGTCTGCTGGGGTCAGCTGGTCCCAGGGCCGCAGGTGTGCTGCCCGGCTCGGAGCTCGGACTGGCTTGCATTTATGAATGCTGCTTTCCCCAGCTCCCCGGCTAATCAGTGCAGGACGGAGACTGAGGCTGACGTGGGGAGTTTTTGGGAAGTCAGCCTCAGTCCTCAGAGCCTGAGACAACACAGTGGACTGTTAACTCACAAAGGAGGCCAGGCTGTACTGAGCATCTGATTTGAAAGGAGCATTTGGAAAAGAAAATCTACCAACATCTCTCTAATGAAGTTTGACCTTTCTGTTAAATTAGTTCTCTTCTAGTTGCGCTGATGACTTAGAGCAGCAGATGTCTTTTTCAGGTAATATGTCAGCAATGGACAACTCAGGGAATGGTGCCACGTCAGTGAAGACGGATGGCAGGGGGTCCTCAGGAGGGCGGCCCCTCTTCATCGCCGCCCACGCCGGCCCCAACGGCACGCCTGCTGCTGAGCTCTGGTGCTGTCTGTCTCTGGGATTCTGTCCCTCGTCCCCTCCCCTTCCAGACGCCTTTAGACGGACCACTGGGTCCTGCCATCTAGTTGTCCCCGAGGAGGAAAGATCACTCTGGAGAGGAGAGATTTGCACAGCTCTCTCCGTGCAGGTATTCAGTTCAGGGGATGGAGCTGAGAAGCTGGGACGGAGGGACTTCGACCGTATTTCATAGAGAGCTCAGCAGTAGGCATGCTGTTTGGCCGGTGTGGGAGGCGATAAAGAGGAGTTGCTCTCCTGAGGAGGCCCTGGGTCATCCATCTCCACTGAGATGGCAGCTCTCGAGGACAGAGGTACATCTCCATCTGTGTCCCACCCAGGAGGAGCGAGAGACACTGCAGCCTGGTCATCACAGCTCAGTACACGATGCGCTCACTAGGGACCTGAGTGTCCGTCGCCTGTAAATTTCGCTTGCTCATCCCTGGCTCGTGTGGACTGAGGGTCGGGCCCAAAAAGTCACCTTGCTGATGCGTTGGTTGCATATGGCAGGCAGGTGCCCTGGCTGTTGTAACAAAGACCCGGAGTAACAAATGTAACAGGTTGGAACTCAGTTCCCCATTGTCTGGTGCTCCGTAGTTGGTCAGATGTGGCCCTTGTCCATGTGCCCATCACCCACATTTCTGCCAGAGAGGGGGCGTGGCCCCTTCTTTTAAAGGCACAACCCCAGCTTCCACGTACTTCCCGCTCACCTCACTGCATATAGTCGTATGGCAATATGTAGCTGCAAGGGAAGGTAGGAAGTGTTTTCATTCGGGGTGGTCAGGTGGCCAGCTATGGAAGAAGAGGGGAATGAGTCCTTGGGACGTCCGGTGCCTGCTACAGGTGGAAGACAACACTGGCGATCTGACCATGGCACCCTTTTATTAGGCATATGTTTTTTTTTTTTTTATCCTCACCTGAGGACATTTTTCCATTTTTTTTTGTTCAGGTAGAGTGGGAGAGAGAGAGAAACATCGATGTGAAAGGGACACATCGAGTGGCTGCCACCCGCACAACCAACCAGGACCGGGGACAAACTGCAACCGAGGTACATGCCCTTAGCGGGAACCGAACCCGGGTCTCTCTGGACCGCAGGCCGACGCTCTAACCACTGAGCAAAACCGGCCAGGGCTAGGCATATGTATTTTTAAACTTTCTTTTTTGAAAGAATTTAAGCCTCACAAGAAGTAGTAAAAAATAGTGGAGAATTCCCATGTACCTTCCCCAGCTTCCCCCAGTGGTAACATCTTACAGAACCAGAGTACAGGGCCAGAACCAGGAATGGCCCCGCTGTAGACCTCACCTGCGTTCACTGCTTTTATATGAACCAGTGTGTGTAGTAGTTGGATGTTCAGTCACTTATGTCGATTCATGTGGCTACCACAGCAGGTGACACTTCCCCTTCAGAGGCTGCCCACCCCTTGGGGGTCGCGTCAGGACACTCCCCAGCCTACCTGTGTGTGGCTTCATCTCCTGCCACTCCTTGATCCTGAAACAAAATGTAAACAGCTGGCCGTTCTGTGTTCACCGTGCGGTTCCTTCACTTCGGCATCTGCTGGTGCGCCCCGGTTTCCAGCCGGCGGTCCAGAGGGTTCCGTGTGCGCTGCACAGCACTGAAGCGGTCTTTCAGTCAGTTGCCAACATCGAACCATCAGGAGATTTTCATGTTAAAAAACAAAAAACCCGACAACAAACCAAACCAGTTTGCCTCAGTGGAAAATTCAGAACATCTTGTGACCACTAGGCGTTTTTGTACTGCATTCAGCAGGAGCCAAATAGTGACTGCCCACTGCAAAAGGTCATTACTGGCCAGTCCTGCCTGTGCCCTTCGGCAGCTGTGTGTAGTTTCTAGCATGAGCAGTTTTCTCTGCTGTGGGGGCATCACCCAATTTGGGGGGCAGCTACCCACCCCAAGCCTTTGCACAAGCAGTTTCCCTCAGGAAGCATTTCCTGACCAGCCACCCACAGCCACTGGCGACATCTCCCCTCCTTGCTTGTCTCCATTAGGCCACTCCAGACGGAGGCTGTGAGCTTGTCGGCGTCCCTGCCAAATCTGCGAGCTCCGTGCGGGCAGGGAGGGATCATGGATGTGACTTTTCTCTCACGCGTCTGCATGTCCTCGACATCTCGCTTGTGTTGGCACCTTGTGAGCCACGAGTAGTTGTCGCTCGAGTGAACAGAACCGGATCAAGGCAGCGAGGTGTCGGTGTGCTGACCGTCCCGCCCGCCAGGCCTCCTCTCGGCCTCGATCTGGGTCCTCACTCCTCTTCCCCGGGACTCTGCAGGGACGCGTTCTTCTGTCCATCTCACCAGGGAAGAAACTGCGTCCCGGAGACGAAAGGGCTTGTTTTCAGTGATAGAATTGGATACCGAGGAAGCTAGGAAGTGACTTCAGCCACGAGCATTTTGTTTTAAGGTCAAGGATTGATTGGCAGCCCCCAAATGAGATGTAGAAATGTATTAGGAGTTGCTAGGAAAACCCAGGAATGAGGGAAAGGTCAGTGTTGAACCATATTTTCCTGTTGATAAATCAATTGCTGTTTGCTGTCCTAAAGAGGATAATTATGCCGCTCCAGATGAGAGGGCAGATGGGCCTGGCGTCGGCAGCCAGCATCCTCGTGGACAGTCCTTAAACACGGGAAGCCCTCTTGGTGGCAGGGGAGGCTGACTTGCACTAACCTTGCCTGTACTCTGAGAAGCGCTCGTGGAAATGTGGAAGGGGCGCTGGCGAGTCTTACTCTTGGGCTGGCAGACCTGATGCCCCTCTCTAAGGGAAGTGCCGCGCAGGCCACGGGGGACTTGGCTAGTGACTCCCGTAAGAAAGGACGGCTGGGCTGGACTTGCCCACGGCAGAGCAAGGCAGCAGTCTGTGTTGGCAGGAGTGCCTGCCTTTCTGGCCCGTCACATGTCACAGCTGGGGACCAGGGAGGCTCCGTTTGTTACTGGGTTACACAGCTGGTGGTCAGTGGAGTGAGGGTTTGAACCCAGGCTCAATTCCAAAGCCTCTGCTTGGTCTGCCACGCCCAGCAGTCTCCACCTTGGTCCTCATAGTCTCCATGCGGGTGCCCGGGCACACGCCATGGGACTGCTGCCCGCCCGAGCACAGCCAGGGCATGGTGGTAGGGCACTGCCCAGCTCTGCAGCTCAGAAGCCCAGCACCGGCCTCCAGGAGGTCCCTGTGAGAAGGAGACTTTCTTACAGGTCCCAGCTGGCTACCAGTTTCCTCGTCTCCAAACTGGAAGTGGTCTCACGTGCCTGCTCTCCTCCCAGGGCAGCGCGGACGCAGAGGGGCAGGTGCTTTGGAAGAAGCAGGGCTGCCCCTCACCGAGCTGGGTTGGCATCAGGCATGAGCATGCCTGTCTCAAACGGCAACAGGTTTTTAAATCTTTTTTTTTTCATCCTCACCTGAGGATATTTATCTGTTTATCTTCAGGTAAAGAGAGAGGGAGAGAAAGGGAGAGAGAGAGAAACATCGATGTGAGAGGGACACATCTACTGGTTGCCTCCTGCACAACCCTGACCAGGGCCGGGGACAAACTGCACCCAAGGTACGTGCCCTTGGCCGAAATCGAACCCGGAACTCATTAGTCCGCAGGCTGATGCTCTACCACTAAGCCAAACTGGCCAGGGCTCAAACTGCAACAGGTTTTGATGAGTCCTTATGTCTCTGCTTGGGGACATTTCTACCCCCGGAGGCTCCTGAGGCAGGATGGAATTGAAGTCTGTGTGTTCGTCTGCTCAGCCTGTCCTTGTCCTCGTGGGGTTCTGCAGCCAGCCCTCCCCGTGTAATCTCTGTCCCTGCCCACAGTGGTGACCACGCATTAGTCTGACTGAAATGAGTGTTCTAGCTCTCAAGGTGGAACTTGGCACAGATTTTCCTCTTCTTTCCAAATGAGTGGTTCACAGGTGCTCAGCCTGTAGAGTGTGAGGGACACAGAAACAAGCTTTCAGGGCCGCCTCCTTCCCCGCGAGCCCCACCATGAGGGGGCACCTCGCTGGGGAGCAAGTGTGAGAGGGAGGTTGGGCTGCTTCACCCCTGAGTTTCTGGGCTCCCCATCAAGACTAAGGCCCAGGCTTAAACCCACGCACACGCACACGCACACGCACACACACACACACACACGCACACTCAGCCCCATGCTGATCACTTGAAACGAGGCACTGGTGTCTACCACCAGCCTCTGTACCGTGACTCAGTGTCACGGCGACTTTCTGTCTAAGGTCTGCAGGCTCAGGCCCCTTCGAGACTGGCTCTGGCTGTGGAAGCAGACCTGGTGATGAATGGAACGTGTTCTCCGTGGGGCCCAGGTTTCGATGGAACGGGACTGCACGAGGGCTCCTAGACAGGCGGCGAGCAGATGCACGGCGCTCAGGCTCCAGCGAGATGGCACATCCATGTCCTCGCTCTCCGGCCCACGCTCCTCCTCAGAACCCTGCAATGGCCTTTCTCTGTAGTTGGGCCAAAACCCAGATCCCTGCTATGGCTTGGCGCGACCCTGCGGCTCTTTGTCTTCCTGTGCCGGCACGCTCCGGCCACTCTGGCCTCCAGGCCTCGACACTGCCACGTTCTTCCTCCCTTGGGTCCAGCGCTTCCTTCTGCCTGGAACGCTCTCCCTCCTCCCCACACTGCCCACCCGAAGGACTTAGTCACCTTCCAGGTTTTACCTTTGTTTCCTCCGCCTTGTCCGACCACACCCCCACAAGTAATTGGGTCCTTCTCACCCTTTTCCCTTCCCAGCACCTCTCTGTTTGTGATAGTTTTCTTTTTAAAAATTGTTATTTATTGATTTTGGGGAGTGGGGGGAGAGAGAGAAACATCAGTTGGTTGCCTTCCTCATGTGTCCCAGCCTGGGTATTTGCCCCGACAGGGAATCAAACCCACGACCTTTCGGTGCACGGGGCGGCGCTCCCACCAGCTGAGCCACACCTGCTGGTCCGAAGCTGTCTGAGAGGGACCCTGAATTCCCACGGGCTAGTGCTGTTTGGGGCACCTTCAAATACTCAGAGTAGGTGGCGACCGAATGGATGGCGGTTCCCCGGAGGGGACGGCAGTGCCAGGTGCGTGGTAGCGAACTGCCCAGGGAAGAGGAGGCGAGAGAACTCGGAGCAGCACATCCCCTGGAGCTGCCCCTCTGGGAGCAGGTGGCTGTGGTTTGCCGGGGAAGGAGGGCAGGGCTGGGAGCTGGCGACCAGCATGCTGGGCCAGGAGCCAGTGGCTTTCTTCTCCCCGCTCCCTTGGATTTAGGACCGGCCTGCGGCAGAGTGGACCTGTGGCTGGATGTGAGGAAGTGGGCGCTGGCCAGAGCTCAGTTCTCGGTGTGGCACGCTGGGCGAGCCCCAGGGCATGCGCTGGGTGGCACCTCCTCCTCGAGGGTGCTGTGCAGGTGGGATCAGGGAACACCCTGCCTCATGCCGGGTGATCATTCATAGCACCTGGCTCCTGTCTCTCGCGTTCTCATGCGAGGAGGCTCACAGGTTTCGGGCCAGGGCCTGAGTGCTTGGTTGGCCTCTGTCTTGCACCCTGATCCCGAGGGTTTCGTGGTGGTTTGGAGTCTCGCTGCGGGGAATCACTGTGAGTATTCGGTGCGGCCCAGGAGTTGACTCCCAACACAGGAAACCCTCAACTGCTGCCTGGCTGGGGAGTGTCCCTCAGCCCCTGGCTGGGCTTCCTCCAGCTGGCCTCATGCTCCCTCCCTGCTGGCCTCGGCACAGGTCCCTGGACGGCTGCTCCCTGTGAAAGCGGGACAGCCTTTCTCTGCGGCTTCATAGTCCTGGGAATGGGGATGCAGCGTGAAAGGGAGATTGTCTGTGTGGCCGCAACGACGTTAGGTGCAAACTCCCGGCTGTCAGGGTCGGCCGTGTCTGCTGGGAGCAGGGTTCTGTGTACTCCGTGCCCTGCTGTCCCTTCCTCACCGTTCCGCCGGGAAAGGGAGGGGAAAGGACCTTAGCTGCACGTGGGAGGTGGCTGTGTCCTGGCGCTGCCCTTGGAGATGTGGTGTAGGTGATTCTGCCCTGGGCGGGGGCATGAATAGGAGGGAGGGAGGGATCGGCCTTCCAGTTCCTACTGGTGCCTGGTGCCAGCCGTTCTTTCTCCTTTAATCTCCGGAACAGCCATAGGAGGTGAATGTGGATCTCCCCATTGTACAGGTGAGGAAGAGGTTAAATCATTTGTCTGAAGTAACCAGCTGGTAATTGACAGAACTAAGTCCATTTGACCACTAAGCAGGAGTTTTTTTTAATCCTTACTGGAGGATGTTTTTCTGTTTATCTTCAGATAGAGTGGGAGGGAGAGAGAGAGGAACATCTCCGTGAGAGGGACACATCAATTGGTTGTCTCCCGCATGACCCTGACCAGGGATGAACCGCGACCGAGGTACTGCCCTTGGCCGGAATTGAACCCAGGACTCATTGGTCCAGGGGTGACACTCTGCCGCTGAGCCAGACGGGCCAGGATGCAAGCGGGAGTTTCTGGCTGTGCCGGGCTGCCTCCCGGGGAAATGAGTGACTAGGGAGGACCTGCCATCGGAGACAGACTGTCCCACTCTGTCAAGTACTTCATTGCATTTAGTCCTAGGGCCTCCCTGGGATACATTTGATCCCCACTGCAACAGGTGGGGACTCCAAAGCTTGGAGAGGACAGGTAACTGGGTCCTCAGTGAGCTTTAGGCTCAGTGTGGTGATCCCAGAGAGGGCTTCAGAGGCAAAGAGGGTCAGTGTCGTTGGTCTCTCACAGGTGGGCCAGAGGGGTGGACGTGGTGAGTCCGTGAGGAATGCTTTCAGCTGCGAGTAATCAGAAACCCAATTAACTGACTTAAAGAAGTGTTTATGGCCCTGGCTGGTTTGGCTAGCAGTTAGAGCATCAGCCTGCGGACAAGAGAGTCCCAGGTTCGGTTCCCGCTAAGGGCACGTACCTTGGTTACAGTTTGTCCCCAGCCCTGGTTGGGGTTGAGTGGGTGGCGGCAGCCACTCAATATGTCTCTCACGTCGATGTTTCTTTCTCTCTTCCTCCCTCTCTCCCTCCCGCTCCTTCTGAAGATAAATGCAAAAATATCCTTGTACACTGCTGGTGGGAATGCAGACTGTTGCAGCCACTATGGAAAACACTATGGTGTTACCTCAAAAAATTAAAAATTGAATTGCCATTTGACCCAGTGATCCCACTTCTAGGAATATACCCTAAGAAGCCTGAAACACCAATCAGGAAGAATATATGTACCCCCATGTTCATAGCAGCACTATTTACAATAGCTAAGATCTGGAAACAACCCAAGTGTCCATCAGTAGACGGATAAAAATGATGTGGTACATATACACAATGGAGTACTATGCAGCTGTAAGAAAGAAAGATCTCTTATCCTTTGAGACGACATGGAGGGACCTGGAGAGTATTATGCTAAGCGAAACAAGCCAAACAGAAAGACAAGTATCATATGATCTCATTTATTTGTGGAATATAATGAATGTAACAGTCTGAAGAATGGGGTAGTCCTAGAGACGTGGAAGTGGGGTACAGACTGACAATCCCCAGAAGAGGGGGTGGTGGGGGAGAGAGAAACCACAGAACTTGTATGCATGTGTGCATGAACAATGGACATGGACAACAAAGCTGGGGACCGGGGGGGGAGGGGGAAGGAGGGAATCAGGGGAGGAAAAAAGGAGAAACATCTGTAACAAAAATAAATAAATTAATAAAAAAATAAAAAGTTAATATAGCAAGACAAATGTTTATGTAAGCACACCTTTTATTGTGCTTTGTTTTATTGATCTTCACAGATTTTTAAAATACATTAAAGGCAAGACCCTCCCCCAGCCAAAACATTACGACTAGCTTTATTGCAGTACTTGCTCTATGAGTGTATTGAAGTGATTGGGAACTGGACGTGCAGTGTCTCTGAGGCATGCCTGCATTTCTCCTATAACAAGAAGTCTGGAGGCAAGTGGTTGCTTGCATGGTGCAGAAGCTCAGTGCCACTAAGGGTTCGACCCAGCTTCTGTAGGGGTTGGTATTCATCCTAACACTGTTGCCTCATGTTGGCAAGATGGTTGCTGCTGTTGCGGATACTATATACATTTTCAAGCAGGAAGCAAGGGAGAAGGGTTAGCACCTGGTTTCTCTTCTCTTTATCAGGAAGATAAAAGCCTTCCCCAAAGACCACCTGGTGGACTTCCCTTTCCATCGCGGTGACCAGAACTGAGTCACGTGGCTGTTCTCGCTGCAAGGAAAACTGGGAAAGCAAGTTTCTGGCTTTCCAGCCTGTCAGGGGAATGCAGCAAAGGAGAGGGCTTGGGAGTGGCTTTCGGCATAACCATCAATAGTCAGTTTAGTGTCGTGTGACAGAAGTCACCCAGGCTGAACAGTGCCGGTGGCTGGCAGGTTATGCCGGGATGCTGTGGAGAGTCACTTTGGACCATTTCAGAGCCCAGAGTGTCAGATCTTCCTGAGGCTGCGGGAGTAAAGCAAGGTCACTGAAGAGAGAGGGTTCAGGTTTGATAGTGTGGGGGTCACTCAATCTCCTGAGCCCCATGTTGCCTGCTTCAGTTCCTCTGGAAGAGATGTGAGGGGACATCCGGCGAAGGTCTAGCAGGTGCTTGGCATGGCAGGTTGTCCACCCTGTGGTCACTGTTCCCGGGCTCTGCCAGCAGAGGGTGTGCAGGGGCCTGCAGAGCTTTGCAAGGGTTCCAGGCTATGACTTGCTGGAAGCTGGAAGTGCATGCAGGTTATTGTTCCTCCCTGTCTTTTGAAGCTTCTTGGACCAGAACAAGGGTGGTCACAGAAGGTTCTTGGTGAGGAGGCAACTTGGTGTTTTTGGCCCTTGGGTTGCTGAGCTGTGATGAGGTACTGATTGAATCCAGTTAGGGTTGACTTGCCAGCTCTCCCTTCACTGCCCTTGAGGGACTCAGAGTTCCGGAGCCTCTGATGGAGAAGGGGGGGTTGAGAAGGGAGCCCCCAGCGGCTGGTCCACAGTGACAGTCCGGTCATGAGCCACGGCACTTCCTTCCAGTCGGAACTCGACTCAGAAAGCAGCAGTTCTCCTCCCGGCCTTTTGAAGCCTCTTGAACTAGAACAGAGGCGGTGACAGAGGCTCTTGGTGAAGAGGCAACTTGGTGCTTGCTGGTCCCTAAGCTGCCGGAGTGATCAGGTACTGATTTCGTCCTGTCCACGCACCTTGGCTGAGGTCCTGCTGTCAGGCACTGTGTTAGGCTGGACGTGGGAGGGAGGGAGATTCAGAGGTGATGGGCTGTATCCGGCTTTCACAGAACCCTCCATTTAGTAGGGAAGGTTGTAGAAGGTAAAGCGGAGGTCCTCAGGCCACCTGGGGAGAAGAATTGGCTTCATTTTGCAGAGTCCGAAAGGCTTCCTGTGGGAGAGGATGTCTGAGCTGGGTTTTAGAGGTAAAATAGGAGTAAGAGTTAAATCCATGAATGCTAAAGGCCACTAATTATTCAGTTTCCAATTACACACTCTTCCTCCAATATGGCTGGTGTTCTACAGAGAGCCGAGGTCCGAGAAAAACCTCAGTGCATTGCTTGCTGATTCCAAAGAGAGAAGCCAGAAGGATCGGCTGTGGAAGACATGGGTTTACTAGGACTTAGGTGTGCCCCAGGGTGGCCGGCTAGTGCAGTTTCCACAACACAGGCCTTCTCAGCTCAGCGTTATGCACAGAGAGCAGAGCAAACGGCCTGCGGGGCTGTGCCTGCTCGCAAGCTGTGTGAGATCAAATCGCAAGCTGTTTGCAACCTGGGCTCACATCAGGAACAGTTGCTGTTGGGCCATTTCTTGGCCAAGGAGCTGGCCAGGCTCCCAAGGTCTCACAGTCCGCTTACAGATGGCCTTCATCATACCCTGCAGGGTGGGAGGGGGAGTTGGAGGTTGGGAAGGGGCCCATGTCTCACATACCACATAGCTGGGCTTGAATAGCCTATTCTTAGTTTAGGGGTCTCTGTTGCCTGCCCTGGGGGCAATTTGATGACACATCTTTTTCCTGCTGGATGAAGGGAACCCTTCTTTATTCCGTCCAGGTTAGAGATTGCTTCTGCTCTCAATAATCGGGGCGCCTGGAGGGAGTCATTGTGGCATTCCACAGTGGAGTCGGGAAACTTGATGCTCAGTGTCCGGAGAGCCAAGCAGTTGCCATTGTGTCTTGGCCACTTGTGTTCTGGGTGTCTCTGGATTGTAATTTCACCTTTCTGGGCCTTACTTGCCTTGGCTATAGACTCCGGAGCACTGGTCTATTTCCCTTCCCTGATGTCCATGACCAAGGAGGTGACCGGAGGGGTGACTGCTTAGCCAGGGGTTAGCATTGCATTCTTCCTTATGAGCACCTCATGCCCTCTCTCCCCTTGAATCACCTTCATTATTTTGGAGGTGGATGGTAGGTGCCATCATGCCCAGTTTAGTTGGGAAACAGAACCAGAGGGCAAGCAATGTACACATGTGGCTGCACAGGAGGTAAGGAGCAGAGCTGGGACTAGAACACAGTCCATTTTGGTGACATGGAGATCCTGTTCTGAGTAACAGACATCAAAGTGTCGAGGGATAGAGCAGGACAGTGTAGAGTTGGAGGCACTCAGTCTGGTGTGAGAGCTGCCCGTGTTCTTGCAGTGGCTGTGTGCTTCTAATTAATTGCAGATCGTCTGTGTGGGTCTGTCTGTCTGAGAATTGCCCACACATGTGATACTACAGCCTGAGGGTGGAAGGAAGCTGTGCAGCTGAGGTCCTAATTATTTATGGGTATTTCACATGCAGTTAATCTTCCTTGCCATCAGTTAACCCTGCTACCCTGCTGTGCATGAGACCAATCGCAGCAGATGTTGGTGTCGCAGCCCTTGGGGCCACGGCAGACCCGGGGCCTTAGACAGGTCTCAGCTACGTGTCTGCTGGTTGTCTGGCCACTGGCTAGGAGCAGATGATGGGGACGCCTCATATGCCACTTTTGCTTGCAGGAGCCAGAAACTGGAAAGGCTCATGTGCTACTCCTGATGAATCACAGCATCTCAAAGCTAAAAGGACCCCAGAAAATCAGCTTGTCTAACCTCCTGCTTTACAGCCTGAACATCTGGGACCACAAGTGGGTGTGGAACACCTAGAGCACCTTGCCAGTTAGCAGCTGAGCCAGCCCTGGACCCGGAGTCTTTATCTGTTACTTTTCTTCACTTCACACATCTTTGCTTAGCATGTCATTTTCTCGTCCTGTGTGTGTCCCACCTCACGGGCCACTGACCCCAGTGTCAGCTCAGCATGGGTTCCAAGGTGTAGCATATAAGATGACTCATTTGGTTGCAGGTAACAGGAGCTTCCTTAAGTAAAATAAGGGAGTGTTATTGCTCTCATACCTCCAGCATCCAGGAGCACCATTGCATTTAGACAGCACTGGGTCCCCAGAACTGGATGGCTCCTGGATCTCTCTCCTGCGGGCTCTGTTAGTAGAGGTGAGATGAGAAGCGGGTGAAATCATGTCCATGACCTGTGACCACGCTGGCTCTGCTCGGAACCTGCTTAGGCTTTGTCTCTTCAGTGAGCATCTGGAGCACGGTGATTTTGGGGTATGTTACAGAGCTGGCAGGGGACCCTGGTTTCTTTCTGAGATCCCACCATGGGGTTGGGGAGACAGTATCACATGGTAACTATGGTTGTGGGTCCCAGTGTCAAATGGCCTGTGTTCTGATCTCTGAGTCTCAGTTTTCTTACCTATAAAATGGGTTTGATTCTAGCACTTCCTTCATGGGTTGTTTGGAGGACTTAATGAGATAATTTGTGCACAGAGTTTCACCCAATGTTTGGACATAGCATATGCCCTGCCAGCGGCTGTTATTGGGGAAGTCATTTGTAACTTCTCAGTTTTCCACCTGCAAAGCTGGGGGGTGGGGGGTGGGGGGTGGTGGTGGTGACACCACCAGTTCCATGAAATAAGAAACTCATTGGTTTCTTTAATATAGCCAAGCCCGACCTATCCTTCAAGGTTGGCAGTGGATGAGAAGTTGTCATGTGTACCAGGGCAGCTAGAACCCAAGGCCCTGTCTCTTCCTCTCCATCTATTTTTCCCTTTCGGCCTGCTTACCAGTTGCATGGAAACCGCATGTCTTCTCTGGGAGTGCTGTGTCCCCTGTAATGCTCTAGCCCTGATGTGGACTCTCTGTTTTTTATGAACATACCTGTGACCACACTGGAACAGTTAATAAGGCTTGTCTGAGAATTGGGGTACATATATCAGTCACCCCACCACCACCACCACCACCAAGGGGAAAAACATCTGCAAACTTCCCCAGAGAAACCATTGTGATTGATCAGCACCAAGGACAGAGGCCTGCCGCCTCTGGTTGTGCAATCCCCTGGTGAAGAACACAGCTGTCCCTGCTTCCTAGCTGTGGGACCCTGAGCAGATTATTCAACCTCTCTGAACCTTAGTTTGCTTATCTGCAAAGTAGGAACAGTGACAGCATGTACCTTGGGGTTTTGGGAAGACTGATTGAGATAACGTCTGCCAAGTTCTTTAGGCAGGGCCTGGCCCACAGCAGAAGCCTTCGCGTCTTGGTTGTAGCCATGCTGCTGTGCTGAGACGTCTTCAGCTCGGGGTGTCCCACAGTGCGCTTTCCAACCTTGGCTGCACGTCTGAACTGACGGAGCAGCGTTACTGGTGCCTGATCCCACCTGGACATTGAGTTAGTTTGTCTGTGATGTAGTCTGAGCATTAAAAAAAAAGCTTGATAGGTGGTTTTAATGTGCAGCCCAGCCTGGCTGAAGAACCATTGCCCTACTGGTCTGCGTCATCTCTCTTCCCTGTGGCGAGGCCACCTTCCGCACCACCCGGGTGCTGCCTTGCTCTGCAGGCCATGCCAGGTCCAGGCCTGAGAGCGAGAGCCGGGGAGAGGCTTGCCTGTTCCCTGAGTCTTGAGGCAGGAGAGTTGCCTCCTGCAGCAGAGACGTCACCCTCTGTAATCTAGCACTATGGGCTGTGCTCCTGCACCTGTAAAGATGCCCAGGCAGAACGGGGTGGGGCTGCCTCCTTGTCTCTTGATCAAGGTGCAAATGTTGTCTGGGATGCTGACAGATCTGGTCAGCCCCAGGGATCATTCTCTATGGAAGATCTACTTTTGACTTCTTTCTGCAAGCCTGTGGAGTCAGGGGCCAGAGAACTCTGGCAGTGGAATCTTGGCACCAGAAGGGCAGGAGTGGGGCTGCCAGAGCTGTTCTCTTCTTGGGCATCCTGTCCTGTGATAGAAATTGGATTCTTGGCCACAACCCCCAAGGAAGAGGGTGGCTCCTCAGTCTATCCAGTGGTTATAGATTCACTGATGTTAGGAGCCAGGCCAGTAACCCCCACACGGGCCCGGTGGGATAGGACATGCTGGTTTTGGCTGGCCCCTACCGCACAGCACAGGCCTGTGGCTCTGGGTGTGGATTGTGGGTGGGTGGGGTTACTAAACGGAATCACCCAGGCCGCAGGGGGATGGCCTGTTATCCAGCACTGCCCACGTGAACACCTCTGCAGAACGACCGTCTCCATGGGTGCCCACTGATTTGCTGTTTTGCAGTGAAGAGCAGGTAGGCCCTGCTCTCTGTAGCTCCCCATGTACCCAACACTGTCTAATTCACACCTGTGTTCCACTCGCACGTCACCGGTGTCGGTCCCGTGCTTCTCACTGGGGCTTTCTTACAGAACGCTTCTGCTTGTGGCCAGCGCTTCCCGCACACTGATGAAGGAGAGGAGAGCAGGCGTGTGCGATGCCCAGTGAGCCACCCGGCCGCACCCCGCAGTGGCCTCTCTCAGTGAGCAGCTGTCTTCACCCCCTTCCTCTCAACTCCGTCGCATTCTCCAGGATTTATTTTCAGCTAAATCTGTAATGATTTGTTGTTAAACTATATTGAAGTGAATTTAGTAAAATAATCAGTACTGACTGTGCTGGGTGGTGAGGACGTAGATATCTACCGTACAAGTTTCTGACTTGTCCTGTGAGGTGTCATGATTCTAAACAGTGGTGCCTCCTCCCTGTGGGAAATGGGGGCAGTTCTCTGAAACGTGAGACAGGGTTACTGAATGATCACACAACTCCTCTCCAGGTCTGTACCCCAAAGAAATAAAAGGAGGGACTCAAACGAGTGCATGTACACACGTTCAGCAGCACTATTCACAATCACCAACAGGTGGAAACAGCCCGTGTGTCCATCAATGGATGAACGGATAAATCAGATGGGATCTGTCCATCATGGGATATTCAGTGTTATAAAGAATGAAGTGTTGATCCGATCTACACTGTGGCTGAACCTTGAAAACGTCATGCTCATTAGTGAAAGAAGCCAGACACAAAAGTTTGTTTACTGTGCAATTAATTCCATTTATGTGGAATTCCTGGAATGGGACGTGTCAGAGCCAGAAAGTGGAACAGTGGTTGCCGGGGGAGGGGCAAGTGTGGAGGAGCTGCCTCCCGGCAAGGGGTCTCCCTGTGGGGTGGGGAGCTGTTTTGGAACTACATGGAGGCGGCGGTGGCGCAGCATTGGATGGCTAGATGCCGCTGAGCTGCCCAGTGTCAAATGGTTACTGTTATGTTACGTGAATTTCATCTCAGTACATTATTTTGAAAAACCACACTGTGCTCCTCCCCACCCTTCCCCCTTCTCACTGGCCAGAGAGGTCACTCCGTTCTGCTTCTTCCCCTGAAGCACCCTGTGCAACTGTGTCAGTTTTAGTTCTTCCAGAGAGACGCCTGTTTAAGCTAAATGATGTGTGGGTGCCTCTTTTTCTTTAAACATTAGAGAATAAATGTAGAGACTCCTGGATATAAAATATGTGGAACTGTCTGAAATGAAGAGATCCCCTTCCATCCCCAGTTACTCCTAGTAAACTTCTGACGATTTCATGTGTGCCCAGGTTTTCTCTAGGCCTTTCTGAGTGGGACAGGGCAGGGTGCTTGGACCTCTTTTGGTCCCTGAGTCAATCCCTTTGAGGTTCCCGGGGAGCTGCCTGGGTGTCTGGTCACTCCCCACTCTCTCCACCGCCTGGAGGTCTCTGCTTCCAGTAGTGCCCCTCAGGCCCCTTCCAACTCTGTACTTTTGACATTCTCTGATGTGGGGCAGAAAGCGGATTTTTAAAAAAACAGCTGTACACATGTGTGCTACTTATCTTGACATTTGCAAACTGATTGGTGGTCAGGAACTCAAACTGGAGGGCAGTGGGCCCAAGTAGTGGCCCATTGCCATGATCTGTTGGGCTTGCCTGCTAAGAGCTTTAGTTACTAGCTTTTAAACTCGATCTGTATACCCTGGTCGGTTTGGCTCAGCGGTTAGAGCGTTGGCCTGCGGCCCTGAGAGTCCCGGGTTCGGTACCCGCTAAGGGCACGTACCTCGGTTGCAGTTTATCCCCGGCCCTGGTTGGGTTGTGTGGGTGGCAGCCACTCGATGTGTCCCTTTTACGTCGATGTTTCTCTCTCTCTGTCTTCCTCTCTCTCCCTCCTACTCTATCTGAACAAAAAATGGAAAAATGTCCTCGGGTGAGGATTAAAAAAAAATCGGTTTGTATAAAAACATGGATTCTGGCTTCTCTTGACAGATGAGAAGTGGGGGCAGCCTGATGCCTTAGCAGGGCACGTCCTCTCCTCTTTCCACTGTCCCATGTCCCTCTGAGCGCTGGCATTGCTTGTGTGGCCCCGTTGGAATTTGCTTGTGGACACCTGCCTTAAGGGCTATACTACGAGTCACTATAAACAAGGTGTGCATGCGCGTGCATGTGTGTGTGTATGTGTGTGTGAAAGAGAGAACACACAAATGAGCAAGAGATCCCCGAATTACCCATATGGAAAAGTTAAAAAAAAGTCTAGAACTTTACAGGGTAGTTTTCTTCTGTCCCTTGTGGTTTTCTTATATTTCTCAGTCTCTTCCCATAGATTTTTAAAACCGTTTCTTCTCCTTCCCAGATCATGTAGAAACAGCAGTGGGAGAGGGGAGCAGATGGGATCAGATTGCTGATTTTCCGAAAGGACAGAGACAGGTTGGGAGAGTGCTGGAGGCCACGCTGGGAGCTGGCTTGTGCCTCGAGGGCCTGCGCTCCAGACGTTGGAGGGGACAGCTAGGCCTGGTGCTCAGCAGGTTGGGGCAGGCTTTCCAGGGAGTCTGCCAGGGGGTCCTGGCCCTGCACCTCCTGGCTGTGTGGGTTGGGCAGTCTGCCCTCTGGGCTTTGGTTTCCTTATTCATAGAGTGGGTGTCACGATTCTTGTTTCCCGGGGAATGTTGTGAGAATTAAATGAGATTGCGTATTCAGAGTGCCTTCTGTCTCGTTGGGCCTATGAAAACAATCAACACATGGGAGCCACTGGCCACACAAGCTTTGGGAACATGTTTTGGGGTACTTTTTTTTTCATACTAACAAATTGCAGTCAGAATCCTGGGTGGACTGGGTGTTGGGGGGAAGGGAGGGAAGCAGGAGAGAGATACAGAACAAAAAGCAAGAATGGCCCAAGATTGGTTTGGAAAGTTACATTTAGAGGCCCCGGCCAGTTTAGCTCAGCAGTTAGACTGTCAGCCCGTGGACTGCAGGGTCTCGGGTTTGATTCCCAGCCAAGGGCACGGCCTGGGTTGCAAGGTTCGATCCTTGGGGTCGTGCAGGAGGCAGCTGATCCATGTGTCTCTCTCACATCGGTTTCTCTCTCTCTCCTCCTCCCCTCCCATTCTGTTTAAAAATCAACGGAAAAAATATCCTCGAATGAGGGTTAACAAAACAAAACAAAACAAAAGTTATGCTTAGAGCTGAATATAGGCTATCTCTTTTCTTGAAGGTGAAAGGAAAGAGAGTGGGTAGGCAGAAAAGGAACAAAAACAGTATGTTAAGTTTGAAAATGACATTCTGGGTTAAGTATATATCCACAGAAGAACGTTTATTTCTGTACATGTGCTCTCGTGAGCGCTCTCTTTAAATATAACTGAGTATGGGCCCCAGGGGAATGTTTGTAAAGGCTCTTTTGAGGTCTTTGGAAAAAGATGCTATATAAAGCCAAAGAATTATCATACAGATCTATGTATATGAGGGAGAGAGAGTGAGAGCAGGTGCATGGGTACGTCCAGATGTATGCATCTGGCTGTCGTTCTCGTTGAATCTCCTTCCCGTGTAATTTGGAAAAGGGAGTTGAAGATCATTTTCTCTCTAGATAACCTGCCCCCTGGAGGGCCTTTAATGGCTGAAGGTGGGAGGGCTCTCACCCCTCCTTCAGCGTCACTGTTTCAGTACTTTATATAGCAACCTCTGACGCCCATGATCATTTCGAGAATGGGTGAAGGTTATCTGTAGCATGTGCCTGTGCTATGTTTGGGTCCCTGGGGGCTGGAGGTTGGTCCCTGGTCTGCTCATCTGTTTGAAATCAGGGATTCACATAGTGGGTGCCAAGGGGAATGGTTTTGTAGGCTTGTCCAGTTTTAGGTTATGGTAATGATACATGGAAATTTGCCCCCTCCCTTCCATGCGTATCTCGTCCCAAAACACATATTGGAAGAAAGCTCAATTAGAGGGAATGCCTGCCACCGGGACAGGAAATTGCAGCTGTGAACCCGATGGTTAGCATTCTCTGGCGAGGCCTTGAACTTCCTGTGAAATGCGGTTGACATTTCTGCCCATCCCATCCCAAACTCAGTTCCTGGAGATGAGGGGCGCGTTTTCCCAGTGGGTGTCTGTCATTCACTCGCTTGTTAATTCACTTGTTCATCCAGCCTTGATGCATTTTTCAGGTCTCTCATGTGCATCGTGGACAGGGGCGGTGGGGGCCCTGGGGCCCCCCTTCTCAAGGGACTCACAGGCTTGCGGGTGGGGCCGTGGTAGCCAGGCCTGTAGATGAACAGGTATTTCCATGGTGGGCGGGAGCTTGGGCGGAGTGGGGTCCAGTGAACTCTCCTTGGCTTGTTTGGCTGTGAGGACATGGGACCTGCTTAGGCTTAGATCAGGAGGGCAGGGGTGGGTGGCGTCCGGGGGGAGCTAGGGTGGCTGTTTCTGTGTGGTGCCTCCTTATTCCCGTGGCCACATGGTCTCTGCATGGCACCCTCAGCTGTTTAGGCTACATTTGTACAACGAGAAACCGTCAGCCAAAGTGAGTTTTACCGAAGTGATGGGGGTGCTGTCCAGAGTTTGGGTTCCTCCATGGCAGTGGTTCTCAACCTGTGGGTTGCGGCCCCTTTGGAGGTCCAACGACCCTTTCACAGGGGTCGCCTAAGACGTAACAGTAGCAAAATTACAGTTATGAAGTAGCAACGAAAATAATTTTATGGTTGGGGGTCCCCACAACATGAGGAGCTGTGTTAAAGGGTCGCGGCATCAGGGAGGCTGAGAACCACTGCTATTGCCCGTTTCAGGCCCATGTTTGACATTTAAGACGCCAGCCACTTTGCTGAGCTCAGCACTTTCTCTGTGCCGGTGGGCTTGCCCTGAGAGGTTTCACCAACTCCTCTCTGGTGGGCTTCTGCCCTGTGTCTGCACCTCATTTGTTGCTGGCCAGGCCTCTGCATCTGGTGATAGAAGAACCCTGGCAAACTGCCCTCGGCTTGCATTGCAGCAGGTGGATCTGGGTGGAGTACATGGGACTTCGTTCTCCAGCTCTTGGGTGAGAGGCATCTGCTCTCACCCTCCTGTATCTCTAGCATAGACTTGGCCCATCCCAGACTTCTGGAAGACTCAGTGTGCTTGGCTTATTTGACTCATCCGGCCCCTCTAGGTCCCACTTGCTGCAGCTCGGGTGGGTGGGAATTGGAAGCCTCTGGGAACAGAGGAGGAGCATGAATAAGACAGGACAGTCCTGCTGACTCACACATCCGCCACAGCCAGAGGGCAGAGGTGTCACAGAAGAGGTGATCTCGAGCTGAAACTCGAAGGAGACTTTGAACAGGGGAGTCAGCCAGGCCTTCCAGCTGCTGGGAGCAGCCTGTGCAAAGACACAGAGGCACAAGAGAAAGGGCCTGGGTGTATTTGGTGCGAGATGAAGCGGGAGGAGCGAAGGAGACACATCCAGGCCTGCCCAGTGGAGGGGCTGTGGTGTGCATGGGCTGGAGCTCCGGGCGTCTGCAGGTGGAGGTCGTGGTTGAGCCCTGGGTGTAGAGGCAGCCACCTCTGCAGGAGGAAGATCCAGGCAAGAAGGTTGAGCAGGGACAGCCAGAGGGACCAGAGGCAAGGCTGAGGGGGTCTTTGAAGATGTGGGGAGGGATCCACAGTGTCTGGGGCAGCAGCTGCTCGACTGCCATTTCCCATCTGTTAAAGCCTGGTCTACAGTCTCTTGGTGGCTAGTCAGTGGCCTCGCCAGTTGGCCCGAGTGTCTGGCAGGTCCCATGCCTCACCACAGAGAGCTACCCGCAGCCCTGCATGGAGGGCCAGCAAGGGGAGACGCAGGAAGAGCTTGCGGATGTTCTCCTGAGATGGGTTGGTAGACCTTTCCTGTAAAGGGCCAGATGGGAAGTATTTTAGGCCAAGCAGGCCCCTCACTCTCTGTCACCATAGCTCAGCTCTGCCATTGTGGCATGAAAGCAGCCACAGACGACGTGAAAACGAACGAGCGTGGCCGTGTCCAGTGCAACCGTTGCCGACCCCTGCCCTGTCCTATGGGTTGGCAATATTAGCACCAGTTTTTTCAGCTGAGGGAACTGAGGAGCAAAGAGATGGTCATTTGCCCTCGGTCATAGAGGTGAGATGAGGGGGGTGGGCTGGGGTTTGAGGAAGCCTGTGTTCTTTCTAGGCTGCCTATCTGCCGCCCTGATGTGGGACTTGTTAGATCGGCCCTCGGTGTGCAGAGGCTAAAAAAAAAAAGAAAATCAAAATTCCTTCCTTAATGGACTTGTTCTTTGTTTCACGTTAAGAAAGGCCTCTGCTGCCCCAGGATGGCATACGTGTTTGTTCACATGTTGATCGAGCTTTTGTTGCTGCATTTCACATATTTAAATTATTACATCTGAAATTTATTTTAATACATAGCAGAAGCAGAAATTAAATCTTGTGTCTTGTTCCCAAAATGGTTTCTTGCCCTGGCAATATTTATGCACGGATCCATCTTTCCCTCAGTGATTCAAAATGCTGTTCTTCATCCCACATCAATGGCTTAGGATGAAAGTTAACGTTCTCCCGTGGACTTGACCAGATTGGCTGTCTGGTTCTCTGAAGCCAAGCCAGGAACCGCTTTTGAGACGGGTGGTCCTTTGCTTCTCAGCCTGGGGAGAGTGCTTGCTGGCAGGAAATGAAGAGGAAGGAAACCACAGTGATGGGCTAAACAGATAATGGGATGTGCCATGCAGGGGACAGGAGAGAAAATTACAAGTTAGGCGGCACCGCTGCCAGTGAGTGTCCCTGGCTTGGAGACATATAATATTTATGTGATATATGGAAATCAACTCAAACCTTACCTACTAGCTTTACCTCCCAAGAGGAGTCAGCAAAGGGAATGCATGTAAAGTTAAAGCCTGCTGAAACCAGTGGTTTTTTGCGGGGAAGGGGGTGATACCAGCTCTTGGACCATCTCCTTTTCAACCCAATGGAAAATGGTCTGTGGTGGCAGCATGGGGAAGGCAGAGAGGACAGTCTGACAGCCTTATTCTGTGATATGTCTCCCCCCCAGCCCCCGAATCGTCTCAGTATCAGAATACTGCTTTATGTGTCCTCGGTCGTTTTGGAGTTGATGCAATTCTGGGACATGGTTCACGAGGCTGGACATGCACAGCGTGGACGGGAAGGGCTCTGCCAGCTTGATGGTGTGCACTGGGTCAGCGGAGGGCATCACTCGGTGTCTTCTGTGCGGTGTGATTTGTGCCCCCTTCATGGTGAGCGTGTGGGCAAGATACCTCGTTACGGTGACTGTGGCTATTCGTATGTTTTCTGGGACTTCCTGGGAAACAGTGCTTCCTCTAAGTTTTCTTTCCCCTGTGAAGTATAGTTTTCTGCTGGAAAGTCTGAGAGGCACTAAAAGCCTAGCACCCAGGCACTCGCTCGATCTCCTCCAGGTGACCCCTCACTCTTGGTCTGATTTCCCACGTTGGCCATGGTGGTCTGTATAAATCCGAAAATCTTGTTACCTAGTCTGCTGACCTAGGGGATAGACCACTTTTAAAAATTCATTTTTATTTCTCAAGGTCAACGTGTACAGAAGCTCAGTAAATCTCCTATCTCCTGAAAATGGGTTTAATTGAACCAATGCGCACTCAGTGGTCACGCTACCTTGTCCCTGTCTGTTCTTCACCTGCCTTTGAAAGGAAAGGTACTGTTTATAGCGATCAGTAACATTTTCTGAATGTTTTCTATGTGCTGGGCATTGTTTAAGCACCTCATTTACATAGTACTTTATTGAATCCTTGCAACACTTGTATGAGATAGTGACTGTTAAGATCCCATTTTAAAGATACGAGACTTGGTGCTCAAAGAGGGAAGGTGACTTGCCCGAGTTACTCAGCTAAAGAGTCAGGATTTGAACCTGGGTCCTGACTCTAGAGACTGTGCTCTAAAATCCAGGACCCTGAACTACCTCCCTGCATTCAGTGCAGTGCGTACATTAGGCTGGTAACTTGAATTTGCTTTTCCAACCATCCTGCAGAGAAGGTGGAGTTGTCCCCATTTTGTATTTTGTAAAGCTGGGAGCCTGCTTGAGATAACCAGGCAGTAAGTAGCTGAGCTGGGTTTGAACTCGGAAGCCAGGAGCCTGTAATAGCAGCTCTTCCTGGATCCTGCTCCGTCATTGCAGTGGAAGCTATTGGACCCCCTACCTGGCTGCCTTCTTGCCCCTGCACCTCCCCAGGAAAGCCCTTTATTTCTCTTCAGCTTTTGGTCCTGCCCAGGATAATTTCCACAGTTTTCGGCCTTATGGTTTGGAAGGCCACTTGGGACCCTGCAGGCAACTTGTCCCAGCGTAGTTTCCCACTCTGTAGTCTTGAGTGCCCTCATCAGGTGGGGGTGAGCATTGAAACAAGGCTTGTCAGGTGCTGACGCTGCAGAGAGAAAGTGCTCACCGCATGGCAGCTGTTATTTTCGCTGTTTTAGTGGCAATGCAGTTAGATAGGAATAGTCTCACAGGGTCCTTCATCTCCCATAAACCTCGACCGAGCACCCAGAGTGTGGGAGGGCTGGGAACCCAAGATGCATGATGTGCTGTGTAAGGAGCTGTGTGCTGACTGCAGGAGACGAGGTGGTTAATTGTTGCACAGTCTGCAGCTTGCTTCCAGGGTAGGGAAATCAGGGAGGGCTTCCCAATCAGTTTCATCAGATTGGGAGGGGGAGGTGAAAACAAGGACAAGCAGGCTCTGGCCAACAAATCCATACAGTAACAACCTATTGGAATATTATTCAGCCTTAAAAAGAAGGAAATACTGACTTATGTAAGCGCATGGATGAACCTGGAGGACATGATGATGAATGAAATAAGCCAGACACAAAAGGACAAATACTGCCTGATCCCACTTCATCTAGAATAGTCAAACTCAGAGACACAGAGGGCAGAATGGCGGTTGCAGGGGCTGGGTTGAAGGGGACATGGAGAGTTGCTTTCAGTGGGTGTAAAATTTCAGGTGAATGATGTTCCAGAGCTCTGTAGTACACCATCATGCCTACATGTAGTGATTAGAAAGCTGAAGAGGGTAGATCTCATGTTAAGTGTTCTTCCCACAATGGAAAACTCTTGATGTGCATCTTAGGGAGGGGCCCGCACATTGTGGGTAGGCACAGCGCAGTGCTGTGACAGTCATTCCAGAGAGCCGCTCAGGAAGGCCCCGGGTCAGAGGCTGCTGGCCCAGACAGACCATGTCTCTGCATTCGAGGCCAGGTGAAGAGGTGGGGACACCTTGGTGACAGCGGGAGAGGGCATAACACAACATCTCAGCATAAGGATCACATTGGCAAGGGCAAGCTGTTCCCTCCAGGAAAGGCTTGGCGGAGCTTAGGGACAGAGGGCACCCCGGCGGAGCGCGCCGGTGGTGGGGGTGCCTGCACTGTGCGCTCTGCTCAGCTCACCCCGCTCAGATCCATGGCGAGGGGTTCATTAGTGTAAGTCAGAAGCCTGGCGAATAGAGTGTAGTTTTCTTAATTAAGAGGAGATTTTACCAGGGGTTGTGGGGATGGATGGAGAGATGAATAGGCAGAGCACAAATTTTTATGGCAGCAAAACTAACATGTTAGATACTATAATGTTACATGTCTTTATAACATTTGTCC
This sequence comes from Molossus molossus, assembly GCF_014108415.1. NCBI lineage: Eukaryota > Metazoa > Chordata > Mammalia > Chiroptera > Molossidae > Molossus > Molossus molossus. The sequence goes on along the minus strand of NW_023425366.1, from coordinate 110,749,527 downwards.
AAACTCATAGGATGTGAGTGAGTGAGTCGTGATATTAAGTTTGGGTGATGACGATGTCCCACTGTGGGTTCATCATTTATAACACATGTACCACGCTGGTGGGGATGTTGATGGAGAGGCTGTGTGTGTGCGGGGGCAAGGGTATAGGGGAAATCTCTGTACTTCCTCCCAGTTTTACTAAAACTGCTCCAAAAATACCTATCTTAACAAACGAAGAGATTTCACCTCTTCCAGCCCCACGTTGCAATTATGAATATCCCATTTATTTGCCCCATATGAAGGTCAGGCCAGTTGAGAATCCCAGTGGGAAAGAAGGCCCTGCCAGGGAATTCAGATCTCAGATAGGCCTTGGCATGCAGGAGACGTTTCCCGAGTGTGCGCAGCATGCAGCTGCAGCCCCCCACGTGCAGCCCCCCATGTGTAGCCCCCCACATGCAGCCCCCCACGTGCAGCCCCCCACGTGCAGCCCCCCACGTGCAGCTCCCCCACGTGCAGCTCCCCCACGCGCAGCTCCCCCACGCGCAGCTCCCCCACGTGCAGCCCCCCACGTGCAGCCCCCCACGTGCAGCCCCCCACGTGCAGCCCCCCACGTGCAGCCCCCCCACGCGCAGCCCCCCACGCGCAGCCCCCCACGTGCAGCCCCCCACGTGCAGCCCCCCACCAGCAGCCCCCACGCAGCCCCCCCTGCAGTCCCCCCTGTAGCCCCCCCCTGCAGCCTCCCCCTTGAAGCCCCCCCCCAAAGCCCCCCACCTGCAGTGTCCCACTTGCTCTGGGTTTCTGGAAGAGAAAAGCCAATGAAATAGTGCCCTGCCTGTCTTCATAATATAATAAGCCTGATTTTGTTTTCATGGCTGTGGTGTCACGGGAATAAATGACTACCTTTTTTTTTTTTTCAGATTAATCAGTGTTTTCAGTTAAACTTCATTAACTTTAGGATTAGGATGAGTTCATCCAACTTGTTAGTGCTCCCTGCTGCAGTCCATAGGAGGCCGTGCCTGGACATGGCACTGTCCCGTGGCATCTCTCCTCTGAGCCTCACACACTGGCGGCCTGAGCCAGAACCTAGTGACTGATGGAGTTCAGTCATCAGACTTTCCCTGGGGCACCCTGAATGTGTGTTTATGTCCTCCTCCGAGGACATTCCTTCCCTAGGGAAGTCGGGAGCCTGGCTCTCCTGTCTGAAAGGTACTTTCTAACCAGTAGGTGCCCAGTAGATGTTTACTGATGAATGAACACACGCATGAGCTCTGAGCCATCTAACTCCAGGCAGAGGGTGGCCCCCTCATTGAGGCTTTTTCTGGTTCCCGTACCAGCTCCCTTCTCCCAGGGGCTTTGGTGTGGGAGGAGGGGCAGCTCGGCCTCTTTCTGCCTCTGCAGGCTGACGAACTCTGCTGTGGGCCTAACCTTCCTCCTCCTTCTCTTCTCAGTCTTGCTCTCTCCCCAATCTTTCTTAGTATCTTTTCTGGAAATGTTTTTTTCTGCCTGTTTTCTATTACAAAATTACCAAACATTGAGAGAAGTTGAAAGGATCCTGTATGGCTCTATTCTTAGGACATGTGCCAGGAACTGAGCCCCTCAGACTCCCAGTCGTGGCCTCATTACCTGGACCCGTGCTGCTCATTGGCTTTGGTTCTGGCCATAGCACATGTACGACTTTGGTCCCCTGGCCCCTGCCTCGGCTGAGTGGCATCGCCAGCCTGGGGTCAGAGGCCTTGGTTTATCCTGGCTCTGCTGTGGACTTGTTTACTTAATTATTATTTATTAATCCTCACCTGAGGATATGTTTATTGATTTTAGAGACAGGGGAAGGGAGAACTTCAGTCGGTTTCAGTGCACAGATCGAAGCTCCAACTGACTGGGCCATACTGGCTAGGACTTGGCTCTGACATTTAAAGGTGTGTTCCTGGCTGGTGTGGATCAGTGGTTAGAGTGCTGGCCCCCAGACTGAAGAGTCTTGGGTTCCATTCCTGGTCAAGGGCGTGTACCTGGGTTGCAGGTTTGATCCCTGGCCTCAGTTGGGGCACCTGTGGGAGGCAGCCAGTTCATGTGTCTCTTTCACATCGATGTTTTTCTCTCTCTCTCTCTTTCTCTCTCTCGCCCTCTCCCTTCTTCCCTCCCACTCTAAGAAAAATCAATGGAAAACATATCCTTGGGTGAGGATTAACAACCACAACAAAAAAAGGTGTGCGGTTGTGTGACTTAACCTCCCACGGTTTGTTCCTCGTATGTAAAATGGATAAACGTTAGTGTGAGGTGTCGATAAAATAATGGTTCTTACCTCTCCGCATGTAAATGGTAGCAAGTATCATTGCTTCCTGGGGTGGAATGCAGAGTTTGGAATTGGACAGATTTAGAGTCAGATTCCAGCTCCTTGGAGCCTGTTTGCACACCTGTGAGATGGACACAAAGATAGCTTCGCACAGAGCTGGTGCGTGGCACCAACGGCAGTGTACTCGACACCCTTAGCTGGGGGGTGCTAGAACCGTCACCAAGTCCTCAAGACTCGAAGCTTCCTGAGGGAGGGCCGCGTGCTCTGGCTCCCCACCATACCCTCCGACCCAGCAGTCTGTCTGCTGGGTCCCGCCCTCGTGCCTGCCAGTGCCCCTTCCTCAAGCCACTCTGCCTTTCTCATGTGACCACGCTGCCACCTCTCAGGACGCCTGCGTGTGCTTTCTCCTCCGTGTAGCGTGTGGCGGCCGTCCTGTCTTCTTCAGGCCTCTGCTCAGGTTCTCTCCTCGCAGAGGCCTTCCCAGAGCACTGTGGGAACGTCACGCTCCCGCCGTCGGTCTTTCTCACCTTGCTTTTGTTTTCCTCCTGGCACTTTTGCTCCCCCTGAGAGGTCCGTGCGTGCAGGCAGGGACTTCGGTCTGTTCTGTTCATTCAGTGCCTGTGCCTTGTAGGTACAGTGAATGTGTGTGGACCCGATGATTTTTGGTCTTCCTTCGTGACGCCTTGGTGACAGCAGGAGAGGGACACTTGAGACGCCTGCCTTAGAACTCCATTTATAATGGTGCAACCACAGGCTTCACACCGTTGAAAGTGCGCTGAGGAAGCCAGGGTGCAGACCTCCGTGTCGGACCCTCATCGCGCCGGTGTGGCTTCTGGGGAAGAAGGGACAGGAGGGTCTGTGTTTTCTCCTGCTTTATCTGAACAAGGGGCCTCTAGTGTCTGACCTACAGACTGGGAGGAGCCTCCATCATTCATTCCTTGCCTTTCTTCCCCATGAAACCTGGGCTGTGGGCTTGAGATCTAAATGATATGGTGAACAACATCTTGAATACGTGGATGGACAGGGACGATGGTTGTTTGATGAAGACAGGACACTGGGGTGGTTATTTACTATAAAGGCATGGTTTCCTGTCACTGAATACTTCCCTATGTAGAAGACATCCAAAAGAGTAGCTCCTAGAAGTGCCTATGGATGTGTATTGGAAAGCCCCCCGCCCCCTACAGTGTCTCCTGTATACTGTTGATAGAAGTCAGTGTAGGAAAACCAGATAGCTTAGTAAACTTGAGTATTTCTATGTCTGTGTGGACCCAAATGTCACTTGATCTGCTGTCTGCTCTGCTGTTGATAGACAACTGTAACTGGGAATAATCAAAACAGATATTGTCCAGCAGCAGGGACCTGGGAAAGCACTTAGAAACCGCAAGCCTGTGTTTTGCAGTGTGGCTGAGTGGATTCACCAAGGAAACACCTTCACGTTTATTCCACCCTGCCTTGCCCTTCTGTTTTGTGTAGCATTTAAGGGTGATCACCTGAGCCCTTTGGAGAACTTAGACTGTATAGGAATTACTTTTGAAAGGGAAAGGGAACTTGTCTAGACAAGTCTCTTTAAATAGCACATAATCCAGATTGGCGAGAGGACGGTGTAACAGCGAGATCCCCTGATTAATTTGACTTGCTCTCTTCCCCTAGATGAGCTGCGACAAGCCATCGTGGCCATGATGAACAGGAAGGATGAGCTGGAGGAAGAGAACAGGTACCGTGATCTTCAGGCTCGAGGCGGGGTCTCTTCCTTAGACATGCTACCTCTGGGACAGAAGAACAACACGGGTGAAGAAAACGCTGCTTTTTGGACAAAATTGTGACCAATTGTATTTTTGTCTGCAAAATACCACTTTAGTATATATATTGTAGTCTGAGTGTTTGCAAGGAATGAAAACCTTACATTCATGGACCACTTTAGAATACACTAAAAATTTTTTTTTTTTTCTAAGTAAAGTTTAGAATTTATTTCAACTGTGAACGCAGGCAACAAACCATAGTAGCATTAGAAGTACTGTGACTTTGTCACCAATAGAAAACACATTTTCATATCCTGATATAGTGGTTACAGCTATCTTGAAATTGTTTAAAATTATCACTACTTCAAAATCACTGTGGCTATTAGACCTACTACAAGATCTTATCTAATTTGTATTTTTTTTTAAAAATTTTTTAATTTATTTTTTTGTTACAGATATTTTACCTTTTTTACCCCATTGGCACCCCCCTCCCCACCCCTCCCCCTCCCCACCCCACCCCCTCCCCGTCCCCGGCTTAATTGTCCGTGTCCATTGGTCATGCATACATGCATATAAGTTCTGTGGTTTATCTCTTCCCACCCCACCCCCACCCCCTCTTCTGAGGGATGTCAGTCTGTGCCCTACTTCCATGTTTCTGGGTCTACTGTATTCCTCAGACTGTTATGTTCATTATATTCTGTATATAAGTGAGATCATAGAATACACTAAAAATTTGGTAAAGCAGACTTTTTAGAACTAAAAAAAAATACACACACAAAACACCAGCCTCATTGAGATACGATTCACATACCATACAGTTCACCCATTTAAAAGGGTACAGGTCAATGGTTTTTAGTGTAGTCACAGCTTCATGCTGTGGTGGTGACCACAATTTTAGAACATTTTCTTCATGTTAAAAGAAACTCCATGTACCCCTTGGTGGTCACCCGTCGACCTAGTAAAGCAGTGTTTTGAGTAACCTTTAATTAAGGGCCTATCTGCCATGTTGCAGGCACTTCAAATACTTGTCTCCAAGTTTTCTCCAATAAGGGATACTTTGGACAAGATGGTATTTGAATTCTTTTGACTTCCCCAGAAGCTCCGTTGCAGACACTGAGAGGGCGAAGGGTTTTTTGACTCTTATTCCCTGTTGAAACCAGTGCTAGATTCTGGCAGGTGTCATCTGTGTCACCACCACCTGGCTGCTGATGGGAGCTTCTCAATGGCCAGCACCTTGCAAGGTGCTCCCTGGGGGTGAGGGTGGTTCGTGGTGGTCCTGGTGCCTGTGTGCGCACGTGTGCGTGAGTGTGTATTCATGTCACCCTCTTATCCTTTTACTCAGAGCAGGAATTGAGCATCCATGGTGACATGTAATCATGATTCTCCTTTTTAAAACCTTATTTTGGGCCCTGCTCAACAAGCTTCTCCCTCATCCTTTATGGAAACATACAGAAGCAAACAAGCATGACTTCTAAAACTAAAGAGAATTTTTTTAAAACAGAATCTTTAGACAGCATGATTTTTCCAACTAAAACTTTCAGCAAAGGGCCCATAGACATTGCAGGAATTTTCCCCCTTGCTCCGGCTGGAGCTGGTATCTTGGAAGAAGCCATAGGTTTTCCTTACCTTCTGAGAAGCAACAGTCACTGTCTGTTAATTTCTTCTCCTTCTCAAAGAAAGAAAACCATCCTACTATGATTTGTGTTGGGGGTTCCAGGCCCCAAGGGGGGCATTTTCTCACAGGTCTTGGAGAGTTTTGTGAACAGTGGGGGTGGGGAGGTCAGACACTTTTGCTTATTTTCGGATGTCTTGTGGCAAGTGGCCTCTACATACGGGAGGTGGATGCACCAGAGGCAGTGGCTGTGCCTTAGACATAGCCGTCGAGCCCCAGTGAAGTAAGTGGTCAGCAGAACCACGCTTGGCTCACTTCCGGTCATTTCTGGACGAGCTGCTGTCTTGTCCGCTACTCACGACCAAGGATGACAGATTCGCAAGCGCATGTGCTTTGGAGGGTTAATAAACTGCAACTATTAATAACATACGATATATGCAACGTCAGACTAGATAGCTCTATGAAACTCTGTATGTGCTTGTCGTCCCTGGAGAGGCAGAGGGTCAGGGTTAAAGTGTGCTTTGTGGCTGGAAGTGGACATGAGGGCAGGCATGTGTAGGGGTGAGCCCTGTTCTGCTTCTGTGGCTCAGATTGTTCCTTTGGTCGGAGCCGGCATCCTTTCCTTTGCTAATCTCCTCCTCAGTGTGACTGTGTCACAGTGGCCTCTGCAAGCCGCACCTTTGGGTGGGGTGTCTGTAAAAGGGTTTGCCCGGGATGCACTCAACTCATTGTTTCTCTTGATTTAAGCTGCCCACCGGCTATTGGGGACGCAGAGCCTGGGCTGCAGGTGATTCCCCTGGGGCTCATCCAAATTATTATTCTGAGACTTTTGAGCGGAGTTGGGTATCTCCTTAAATGAATTTATATGAGATAGATTTGAATTGTGGTTTATGCAGAGCCTTGTGGGAAATGAATTAGAACTTGACTAAGGTAAATAACTGTTCTGGGCTTGATGGACTCGAGGTTAACAGCATCTGAGCAGATGGGCCCTCCCCTGTCCAGGTCGCTGCGGAACCTGCTGGACGGTGAGATGGAGCACTCGGCTGCCCTCCGGCTAGAGGTCGACAGCTTGAAGAGGAAGGTGGCTGAGCAGGAGGAGAGGCATGCCATGAAGACCCAAGCACTGGCACGGTAGGAGGGCAGAGGAGCTGGGAGGTGGGCGCGGGGAGGCTTTACTAAAACCCAGGCACACCTTCACAGCACTTTCTAATGAAAGAAAGACAACGACCAGTGGAAATAACATTTATGCATTTGAAATTTTAATATTTTATTGAATACATATTGAATAATATGTATGTAAATGGTTCAGAATACAAAAGGTATACATGGTTAAAGTGTGCAGTGTCCAGTGACCCAGTGTGCCCTGGCGATGGGCGATGTTGCTGACTCCAGAGATGCTCTGTGCGCACTCAAGCTGATACGTGCACACGTACTGTCTTTTCATTTCCCTCCCCGCCTCCCTTCCTCCTTTTCTCCCTTAATGCCCAGTGGTGGCGTGTCTTCTACACCACTGACTCTACATGTGGAGATGGTTCTGTGCTGGTGTACACAGGGCCGCCATCTTTACCAGCTCATCTGTCCTTGCCTGACTGAACAGATCATTTAACCAGTGCGCCAACAGCCAGGCATTGAGGTGGTTTCCAGTCTTTTGCTACTTCTAATAATGCCACTGCGAATAACCCTTGCATTTGTTATTTTGCTCCTCTATGACTATATTTGTTGGAAACATTCCTGGAAGTAGAATTGCAGAGTCAGAGTTCTGTGCTTTTCTCAGTTGGCTAGAGATCATCAGCTTGCCTTCCGTGGAGGCTGAGCCAATGCTCGTTCCACACAGCGGGGGAGAGGGCGTGACCCTGCAGCCCTACACACAGGGGTTGCAGGGGTCGGTTCCAGCTTCTGGGCCTTTGATAATATTGCAGGTGAAAAATGGTGCTGGCGAATAGTTTTCATGTGCATTGCCCAGTTAAGAGTGTGCTTGAGCCCTGGCCAGTTTGGCTCAGCAGTTGGAGCCTTGGCCTGCGGACTGGATAATCTCGGGTTCGGTTCCCGCTAAGGGCACGTACCTTGGTTGCAGTTTGTCCCTGGCTCTGGTTGGGGTCGTGTGGGTGGCATCCACTCGATATGTCTCTCTCACATCGATGTTTCTCTCTCTCTCTTACTCCCCTTCTCCTTCCCTCTCTATCTGAAGATAAATGCAAAAAATGTCCTCAAATGAGGATAAAAAAAAAGAGTGTGGTTGAGCCTGTTGTTATTTAAGAGCCATTTTATTTTCCTGTGACTTTGTTTATGTCTTATTTAAGGAGAACTACATGGAACCCCTCCAGAATCCCAGCTCCCATGAAAACATACATCTTTATGGAATTTGTTCACATGGAAAGATATTTTTATGTACTATACTTAAAATCTGTAGCCTGTCATTTCTTACTCTGCCCCCCCCACCCCCTTTAAGCTTCATGCTAACCATTCCCATATGCCTGGAGGTAGCCTTTCATTGAATTAATGTACCAATTTAAAATAAGCGTTTGCTGGACATTGGAGTTGTTCCAGTTTCTCCCCCATTTTAGGTGAGACAAACCGTTTATTGGTTATTATTTAAAACTACTTCAAAGTAAGGCCAGGAGACAGATATGCCCGGTGGATGTGCGAGGGACTCGAGGTCAGCAAGTCTACAGCAGCGGGTCTCTCATCCCTGTGCTCAGTGCGAGTGGCACCGATGTGGCAGCCCCGCGTGTAATTGAACGTTGGCACCCTGATCCCACATCTAACTCTAGTCTGAACTTCTCTCCTTTCTTTACATTTTATTTTTATTTTTTTATTCATTTATTTATTTTCCTTTATTTACCTTAGAGAGAGAAGGGAGAGGGAGAGAAAGATAGAGCATTAATGAGAGAGAACATCAATCGGCCGTCTCCTGCATGCCCCCCACTGGGGATTGGGCCCACAACCTGGGCATGTGCCCTGACCGGGAATCGAACCAGCGACCTCTCGGTGCATGAGTCGACACTCAACCGAGCCACTCTGGCCGGACTCCTTTCTTTACATTTTATTTTATTATTTTTTTTCATCCTCACCTGAGGACATTTTTCCATTTTTTGTACAGATAGAGTGGGAGGGAGAGAGAGAAAGAGAGAGAGAGAGGGAAACATCGATGTGAAAGGGACACATCGAGTGGCTGCCACCCACACGACCAACCAGGGCCGGGGACAAACTGCAACCGAGGCACATGCCCTTAGCGGGAACCGAACCCGGGTCTCTCCGGACCACAGGTGGACGCTCTAACCGCTGAGCCAAACCGGCCAGGGCCTTTCTTTACATTTTAAAGTGACATCTGCAGAGCATCGGACAGTTAAATGATGATGACAAATACAGTCATCGGGGCCCAATTTGGCATTTTGTCAGCAGGACCACCGTTTTGCCTGGCCAAACTAGGATTCTGGGGTGTAATGCTGTTTGCTCACAGTCAAGGCTGAAGTCTGCAGAGACTGTGGTTCTGAATCACCAGAGAAAGGCAGACTTATATTCCCTGTCCTATCTGAATTGTGTTAAGGGTCAGCTTAGCCTTGAGCCCCTGTTCCTTTGGGTGAAGACTGAGCGTTTCTGGGTGAACTGCTTAACTTTCCCAGCGTGCATTTTCTCACGTATAACTTGGAGAAGCTGAGCGCATCCACACTGGAGGACTGAGGAGGAAAGGTGTGTGTGGCAGGACATAAGGCTCTGGCCATCCAGTGTGTTTACAGGAAGCATATTTTAGTATGTGATAATTCTTAGGAAAATTTTAGCTCAGGAATGGAGTAGAAAATTTTTTCTTAACCAAGCCATTTTATAACCTGCAGTCTCTTCATTTAAACAACAGGTAGCTCAGAGTTTAAGGTGCTGAAAGTTTGCAGTTTGCAGGTAGAAGGAACATTTGTAAAATAAGCAACTACTTCAAGAAAAATACAGGAAGAAAACAAACAGAGAGGCTGGGTGTGTACGTTTTGAAAAATTCTGCGGCCGACATGTTCCAGGCAGAGTTCCTCTTTGCTGACTGGCAGGACCTTCTTCTTGCCAGAAGGAGTAGCTGTCGGTGCTCTCAAATGGTGGTCCCGTGTGGGCAGCGTTGCTTGGGGGCTCGAGGGCACGGGCAGCATGGGGCAGCGAGGCTGAGCCAGGTCTGTGTGTGAGCACTGGGCCGCCCTGTTCTCTGGTCCACGTGTGCTCAGGTGGCAGGTGGCATGATTCCAGTGTCTAGCCTAGTGGTCGGTGGCAGGATTCTGGCATGCAGGGGTCCGACTGCGGCGCTACTGCTTGTTAGTTGTGTGACCTTGAGCAAGTTACTTAATTTCTCTATCTCCTTAGTTATAAATTGAGGCTAAGAAAACCCGCTACTTCAGAGGGTTGTTGCACAATAAAATGAGAGACCGTATGTCAGCTCAATAAATGTGCTTCATAAATGCTCAATAAATGTTAACTATCATCATTTTTCTCTAGTATGATAATTATATTACCAAAAAACCTTGCCAAATCGAAAGTTATATTTTAACGGCAGTGGTGCAGAACGAATTAAGTACCAGAATATTTCAGACGGAAAAAAGTGAAATTATTTCTGCTATAAGTATTCTAAGAGTGTGTATGAGTGTTTTACTGGCTCTGGGTATATGCTAGTTGTGAAACTGAAACATCACTGAACAAATTCAGCATTTTATTACACATTTCTTTGTGCTCAACATTAATGGCTTTCCTCTTTTGCTCTCTTGGCTCAACCAAGAACAGGGTCATATAGCCAGCCCAGAGCTTGTATGACTCCAAGCAGCTGTTCGTTCTGAGGTGGAGGCGTTAGAATCAGTAGCAGTTCAGGATGGGTGAGCCTTGTTCCCTAAATCATTAGTTTCCTCATTTCCCACTGAATGGAGAAAACTCAAGCTATGAGAAGGTGTTCACAGGAAGAAGACACCCAGTGACATGAGAAGTACCTTTGAGAGAAGCAAGTGAACGGGGTTGTGCATTGTTGGGGAGACCTTTTCTTTTTCTATTCATTGTATTAGTTATTGCTTGCTGTATAACAGATCATCTCCAAACAGTGCACCCTAAAACCTCCCGATCCTCCGCGATTTCTGTGAGTTAGGGACCTGGGGTGGTTCATCTGGGTGGTTCTGGCTCTGAGTCCATCTGTTGGCTGGAGCTGGTCACCTGAAAGCTGGCTGGGGACGAAGGGGCTGCTTTAAGCTCACTCATGTGGCTGTTGGCAGGAGGCTTCAGTTCCTTGCCAGGTGGGCGTCTCCATGTGGCTGCTCACAACACAGCAGGGGCTTCTCAGAGCGAGGAACTCACGAGCAGGGGAACACACCCAGCATGGAAGTCACTGTGTCTTTTACAGCCCACTCTCGGAAACGAGACATGATTACTTCTGCGGTGTTCCATTGTCACCCAGATCAGCCTTGGATTGTGTGGGAGGGGCTGCACGTGGATGTTCATGCCCGGAGGTGGGGGTCATTGGGGACCGTCTTGGAGGTTGCCTACTATGCCCTCCCTGGGTTCCAGAGCAGGCTAGACGGTCCAGGCCTGGACAGTCAGCCTCTTCCATCCCTTGGTCATCATGATCAGGTCAAAGAAGGGCATGTGGCCAGGCTGACCTGCTCACAGCGGGTTATAGCATTCTCGAGAGGATATGATGTAAGCCAGGAGTTGCTGGCAGCTCTTTGCTACTATGTGGGAAGATCCTGGTGCCCACATGGTGACAGCACAGTGGATAAATAGAGGCGGAGAGAGACTCACAGGTCTTGATGATATCATTTGAGCTTCTGGACCCCGTGTTTCCTGAAGGTGTTGTTCCTCTGGGCATTTCAGTTACATGAGCCAATCAATTCCTTTTGTTACTTGAGCCAGTTCGTCACTGGTCCTCACTCATTTGTGCTCTGAGTCTGGACCGCTGATGCTCCTAGTGCGGCTGTTAGGGGATTGCAGCAAGTTGTGTTTTCTCTCCGCTCCCTCCGGGAAGAGACATCCAGGCTGTGTGAGTCCCCAAGGATGCGAGCGCCGCCCACTGGACGGTTGGACAGAGCCCCGCTCAAGGCTTCGTCCTCCTCTCCCATGTTGGGACTGACCTACTCCTGCTCCTTGGTCACAGCTCTTCTCTCCTGTGGAGGACCTCTGGGAACTGCTGTCAGCTGTGTGACCAGAGCCGTTCCTTTCCCCATCTAAGCCGCTGGGTCTTCATCTGCTTAAAAATGTAGAAGGAAGTGGGTGGCACGGGCGCCCTCCGTACTTCCTATAAGGGTGCTGTGACCGTGTCCCGATATAACAGTCTTAACTAATATGGTTTTGGCAGTAGAAACCCAACCAAATTACGTTGGATCAACAGGGGCATTTGTGTTGCTGTAAGGAACTGGTCACTTTCTTCAGGCGTCACTGGGCCCGGGTGCCCCAGGGTGGTCAGCACTGCCCTCCCCCCGCTCTTGGCCCTGGCCCTCTGCGTGTTAGCTCCTCCTTAGGCGGGGCCTCTGCACACATCTGCCAAGAGGGCCTCTCCTTCTCCTGAACATTCTAGGTAGAACATTCTAGGAAGACTCTTCACTGGGCGTGTTGTGGCCAGGAGCAAGCAGAAGGCCGGGGTTGACCTTCGCCAGAGCCCCGGGCTGGTAAATCACGTGGGCAGGTAGATCCTGTCAGATCTGCTTCCCCACAGGATTGTGTGGCAGATCATCCCACTGAGCGATGCTCCTGAAGCAGTCAGTGCAGCTCGGGTCCGTCATAAATGCCGAGTGGATGGTCCCTGCTTCCTTAGCCGGTGCCTCGCCCGCGGGTGGCTAGGGGTGCTGAGGCTAGGCCCCATCCGTGGGCTCTTTCCTGACCCAGCTTCCCTCTGCAAATGCATCTTGGAACTTTTCACCACTGGCCTTCGTCTGACCATCGGCTCCTCCTGGTGCTGTTTTTCTAGCCCCTCCTGCCCAGCATCTGCCCCTTTGTTTATATTTCCCTGTTGGGCTGCTGAGCGGCAGTCTGCTGTGACACAGAGCCATGCCGCACAATCGCACAATTGTAGGGGAAGGCGGGACGGGGCCTGAGGAGCCCTGCTGACGTCACTCTGTCCAGCCCCCCTCAGGGACCTTTACTGGCTTTCTACGAAGGCTGTAAGTCCCCGTTTCTGCCCTAGTGCTCAGTCTATGCCTTTAAACAAATTATTGGAGAAATATGAAGCCTCTGCCTTCCGTGAAAAGGACAGTAAATCTCTTTAGTGTCCATCTAATGGCATTGACTGTTTTTCTTTTTTAATCACAAGAAGCGAATGGTCAGAGTTGAAAAAGGCAAATGTGGGAGATACCGACGTGAGATCTAGCCTGTCCTGGCTGAGGGATGGCCTTGGGGACCGAGTCTGGGCCCTTCCCTGCCAGCTGCCCTGCGGTAGTGCACACTCTTCGGGTCATCCTGTTGCCCACTCAGAGCGGCTGCTGGGGTCCGGGTTGCGAAGGGTTCTGGGGTCTCATCTGGCTCAGCGAGAAGTGCTGTATGGATCGGCGCTGCCTGCCGTGGACGTGGGAGAGGGGATGGGGCGAGCGTTCCAAGAATAGACCGTCCTGTGCTAGTACTGCTGGGGCAGTGGACACTGTGAGTCCCGGCGCCAAGGTGACAGTGTTGCGCCAGAGACGGAAGAAGGGCGAGGTTGTCATTCTTCTAAGAAGTCCTCATGGCTCAGTGCTGTCGTAAGTGAAACGTGCTCTGGAGGAATGTCTCAAAGCTGCCTGTAAAACAAGGAAACTTGACTCTCAGGATGAGTAGAGACCAGAAACAAGGCCTGGTTTTCGTCTGTGCGTCTTTCAAAAAATTAACATGTGCTTTATTGTCGGATTCAGAAGGCCCGTGTTTATGGACGGAGAGTTGGGGAGGAAGAAGGGGTTCTTTGACGAGAAGAGGAGTTGCTGTGGGTACACTGGACTGTCTTTCTAAAGGCCCCCCTGGTGTTATAGGCTAAGCGAAATAAGCCAATCAGAGGACAGGTACCACATGATCTCACTTATCTGTGGAACATAATAAACAAAATAAGCTGATGAACAAAACAGACTCAGAGACATAGACAGGAATGCAGTTCAGACTGACAATCCTCAGAGGAAGCGGACAGGGGAGGGATGAAATAAACTAAAGAACTTATATGTGTGTATGCATAACCAATGGCCAGAGACAACAGTGCTGGGGGTATGTGTGTGAGGAGAAACATCTGTAAAAAAATAATTTAATTAATAATAAAAAACAGAATAAAAGCCCCCTTGACATTTCTTTCACACTGGAGGACCAGCTGTGGCTGGAATTTTCTTTTTTTCTTGATTGATGGTGGGCATTGAAGTCTCCTAAGCGCCAGGGTTCAGCCCTGACTTGTCTAATCTGGTCAAGATAATTCTGTCTCCTTTCCACAGTGATTGGTTCAGACTCGACTCAGCTAGGTGTGGTCATTGGATTTACTTCAGAAAATGGGCACATGATCTAATTCAGGCCAGGGAGACCTGGTTGGAAGTTTGCTGGGACTTCAGAGGAAGATGGTCCCTCGGACATGGGTGTCTAGGTTGGCTCCCTTCTTCTGGAGCACCTGCTGGGAAGGTGTAAAGGCTGGACCTGCTTTATTCATTTTACCAGCATGTGGGAGACAGGCTTAGGGCCAGCGAACGCTGCAGCTTGGAATGGAGAGGGGTGGGGCCGAGGGAACTGGGTCTGATGACGTCAGTGTGCTGCTGAATCAACCTCCCCTTGAAGCCAGGTTTTCCACTTCTGTGTGTCAGTAAATCCCCTTTGCTATTTACGCCAGTTTGAATTGATTTTCTGTCTCTTATTATATCAAGAGCACCCACTGACACAAAAGGCTTTACCTACCATTTGCCTGGCCATGGCTGTGCTGAGGTCTCCTGTGCTGTCCTCCCATGGGGACCAGTATTCCTCCATAGTATGGTGTTGGCCGTCATAAATCTGTATTGTCTTTCCTTTGAGACTGCACTCCACAAAGTCAGTGACCATGCCTTTGTGCTTCCCTTGTTTATTTTCCTTGTAACTAACACAGTGCCTGGCACACAGCAGAGACTCTGGAATGTTTGCTAAATGAGGGAGCCAATGGACCATGGGACCAGTGACATTGTCACTTGGTCTGAGTCTCATTGGGAGATGCTGGCTCTGTCTACATCTTGATGGCTCTTCTTCTCTTAGCACAATACAGTCACTCTGAGCTTAGTTTCAGACCTGCTAATGCTCATCACCTGCCCTAAGACTACATTCTGGTCACTTTTTGGGGAATTGTGGCTTTCTGCGAATCCCTCAGTTCTCCATTTAATTCTTACCACTTAGTGTAGGCAGGTAGTGAGAACTACTAGTGGCAGGTGACAGAAACTGGCTCATGGAAAGTGCAGATGGTTGGCTCGTGGAACTGAAAAGTTCAGGACAAGAGCGAGCTGTCTGCCCAGCTGGACCCAGTGGCTCAGGGGTCAGGTAGGACCTGTGTCATTCCACGTCTCCCCTCTCTGTCCCTTGGTCTCAGCTTCATTTTCAGGCTTGCTCTTTTGTGATGACCAGAGAGCCCCCAGCAGCTCCAGGCACAGATTGGTCAGCTGGGCAGCCCCTGTGGAATGAGAGCGCTTCTTCCCGAATGCCGCAGAGAAAGTCTCGGGGGTCACTTTCATTTCCCCAGTGGGATGCATTCTTCTTGCTGCTCGGCCTGGGTCACGTGCACCCCCTGGAGCCAGGAGGTGGCTGACTTTTCCTCATTGACTACAGGGGACAGATGCCATTCTTCAAGAGGAAAATTAGGGTTCTTGCCATCAGACGGAGCTGAATGCTGGGTGGGCAAGGACAGCGCATGCTCCCTGCACTGGGCTCATCACATTCGAGCCCTAGGTTTCCCCGGTGCAGGGTCTTTGCTGTCACTCTTGAGCCAGCTGCACTCAATGGGACCCTGACTTCCATTCTCACCTGTCGCCCAGTGTCCCTGCACTGTGTTCTCTCTCATGTGTCTTGGTTGGATATTAATGTTCGATAATAATTTGACCTCATTCCAGGCACTGAATCCAGCTACTTTGGCATCGTTACACGTGAAGTTCTTAGTCTCAGCAGAATCAGTATTTCCTTTTTTTATCCTCACTCGAGGACATTTTTTCCATTTTTTGTTCAGATAGAGTGGGAGGGAGAGAGAGGAAGAGAGAGAAAGAGAGAAACATCGACGCGAAAGGGACACATCGAGTGGCTGCCACCCGTACGACCAACCAGGGCCGCGGACAAACTGCAACTGAGGTACGTGCCCCTAGCGGGAACCGGACCGGGTCTCTCTGGACGCTCTAACTGCTGAGCCAAACCAGCCAGGGCAGTATTTCCTTTCTTATAAAAACATTTGGTAACGAGCTCCCCCTTTACTATCCTGAAATGAAATTCATAGCTAATATAACCTACCTATACAACTAACTTAAAAAGTATTGGTATAACATCCTAACTCAAATATGAAGGAGAAAGAAAAGGGAAGTAATTTATAATAGAAAGTAGATTTTAATATCTATTGGCCAGGCATGGTTTTGCTAGAAAACATGAGGTGGTTAAGGGCTTGCATCTACTTACAATGCATAAGTTTGGATTTAAAGGCAGTAAGAAGATCATAAGTCATTCTTTATAATCAGTATGGAAAATGAAGAGCAGCATCTGGGTGGACTCTAGGGTAAAAACGAGTATACGCAGTGTACAGTAAGTGAACTAGATTGTAGGCTGAGATTATGAACAAGTTTTTCCTACACGAAGAGCCATCGGGACAATTGAAAGTATGGCAGGGTGCAGGCTGCTCCTGGCTGTGGGACGGCCTTGGCCTTTCAGGAGAGCTCGCACCCCTGGCCCTACTCCGCAGATGCGGTAGCGCCCCGTCAGCACCGTGATGTGCAGCAGTGTCTGCACACCTTTGCCTTGCTTAGACCGTGGAACTTGTGAAACATCGGTGTCTCCAGCTCTAGAAGGCAGCACGGGTCCCCAGTGAAAATCATTGCCTTCATTCTCTCCCCAGTGTTCCCATTTTCAATACCATTTGCAAATGTACCATCAGCATTTTATGTTTTGGAGCCTTCTGGTCCATTTTCAGTGGCCTCACTCTTAGGCTGAACCCTGACCACACTGTATTGTCTGTTGAGCTCCTACTGTACATCCCTACCCACCCTGGTTCTCCTGTCCCCCACTTCTCCCTGGGCATGAAGCTCGCGTCCCCAAGGTTGCTAGCTCTCTCACTTGGCAGAGTCTCATCGCTGCGTGAGCTGTGCTCATCATCATTTTTCAGCATGCCCTTGTCAGCCACTCGTGGGTCTTGAGTGACTTACACCAGGCAGCCGAGGAGAGTTGAGTGCTTGGGGTGGGACCAGAATGAGCGTGAGACGATATGTCAGGGTGTGAGACAAGACAGCTTAGGAGTTTTCCTGGAGTCTGCTGCTGAAATCCAGTGAAAGATGAGTCTAGCCCCTCCTGCCCAGCATCTGCCCCTTTGTTTATATTTGTTCATTCACTCATCAAATACCTATTCCGTATTATGCTCAAGTCAACAGAGATAAACAAGATGCAGCTGACTCGAACCTCCAGATGTTGACAATCGAGGGAGGACTATATAAACAAAGATTTTAACCTTTTGGCTGACAATTCCCTATGCTCCAGTTGAGGTGGCCATTGTGAGAAGGAAGTATAGTGTAATGGTGTGGGGCCAGCCTTGGACTTGGGCCCTACTTCTCAGGGATGGGACCTGGGGAAAGGTGAGTGAGGCACGAGGGTGCACAATTTCAGGAGGCTGTCACTCTGAGGATCGTTCAGATGCGTCTCCCGCTTCCGGTTGTGTGATTTCAGGTGGTCATGTTATTCCTAATGGTTCTCGTCTGGAAAACTGGGATAATAATAGTCTCTCCCGTATAGACACTGTGTAGGAGCTGATACATGAAAGTGCTAAGCACAGTGAGTGCCCTGGTAAGTGCTTGGTAAAAGCCAGCCACGGTTATTATTACTGGTTTTGTGGAAGTGAATTAGTCTTCTATTCAAGGCTGCAAAGAGTCATTTTCTGGAGTTCATCTAGCCTACTGTTGCTCAGACGTAACTAACTTGCTAACAAAGACGTCTCTGGGTTGAAGAGCCAACTGCCGTGCTTAGACTTTGCTATACATTACTGTCACCAGGGGAGCTTTTAAAACGATGTCCAGGCCGCCCTCCAGACCAATTAAGTTGGAATCTGTGGAGGTGAGACCCACACTGCTCAGGTAATTCCAGGGTGCACCCAGGTTTGACAGCTGCTGGGTTGGAGCAGCGCCTCTCAGCGCACCTGGGGATCCTGGCCAACTTGAGACTCTGTTTCAGCAGGTCTGGGAGGGGCCTGGTAGGTATTTCTAATAAGCTGCTGCTGCGGGTCCCTAGAGCACGCGCAAGGCTCAAACAGTGCGCACAATGATCCGAAAGGGGAAGCTCAGTTATTTGAGATCGCTGGGGTTCTTGGATGAAGGCACTTGTGATTTTTATCTCAAAACTGAGTTGGGAGTTAGTGTTTGCTTGTTGATTTGTTTGAAAAATGAAAAAAAAAATGCTGTGATCCATTGCAAGAACTAGCGCTATTAACATTTGTTATTTTGGCTTGTGATTTTATTTTAAAGTGAACTATAAACAACATGACTTGCTTTTGGTGGGTTTGCAAGGATCTGCACGCGAGCTTTTAACATGAGCACAACATTGCTTTGCTCACCCAGCAGCGAGCTGGACGCTTTCGGGTTAAGATGCACAGGGGTGGGTCTAGGGCAGGTGCCGCCATGACCCGCAGCCTGAGCGTTCTCCAGAAAGCTGTTTTCATGCTTTAAACAATGACCTTTAAGTTGTAAAACCAGCATAATCATCTGGACTGGAGAAAAGAGCCCTAAATCTCACAACCCTAGCATGACAATTATTTTACTTTTAATCAATATATTTATTTATTTTTTTATCCTTACCTGAGGACATTTTTTTTTTTTTTTTATCCTCACCCGAGGATATTTTTTCCATTTTTTGTACAGATAGAGTGGGAGGGAGAGAGAGGATGGGAGAGAGAGAGAGAAACATCGACGTGAAGGGACACATCGAGTGGCTGCCACCCGCACAACCAACCAGGGCCGGGGACAAACTGCAACCGAAGTACGTGCCCTTAGCGGGAACCGAACCCGGGTCTCTCTGGACCGCAGGCTGACACTCTAACCGCTGAGCCATACTGGCCAGGGCCTGAGTACATTTTTTGATATTTTGTTCAGATAAAGTGGGGGGGGGGGGAGAGAGAGAGAGAGAGAGAGAAACATCGACATGAAAAGGACACATCGAGTGGCTGCCACCCACATGACCCAACCAGGGCCGGGGACAAACTGCACCCAAGGCACATGCCCTTAGTGGGAACCGAACCCAGGTCTCTCCGGACCACAGGCCGACGTTCTAACCACTGAGCCAAACTGGCCAGGGCGTCAATTTAAATACAATTTTTACATAGTTACAGAACCATGAGCATGTACATGCAATTTTATTCCATTATTTTATGTTTTCTTTTATTTCTAGGTAGATTTCAAATTATGTCGAAATAGAGATTTTTTTCCTCTCCCTAGACTATAAAAATAATGAAAAAATTACAACCCACAAGTCTGGGAAGAACAGAAAAGTTTAAAGAAGAAAATCACCTGGACAGAGTTATTTTTAATGTGTTTTATTTGTTATTTATGAGGCATTGTGTCCCAGTATACATATTCATTATTCATGTTACATAATTCAAATCATTCTGAATCTATAAGTGGGTGATCTGCTTTAAAAAGAGTGTCATGTAAGCATTTTCTCTTGATATTCACATGTATGGATATCACTTTTGGGGGCCTTGTGGACTTCTGTTGGGATCTGCCCTTGTTTCTCATACAGTGCTTTCCCCAACCTTCCCTCCCCATGCCGCCTGCTAGGAGTAGCAGGCCCATGAACACACACACGCACACACACGCACACACACACGCGCTCTCTCTCTTTCTCTCTCTCTCTCTCAAGATTCCTAGAAGTGGAGTTCCTGTGTTAGAAGGAACAAGTGTCTGTATTAATTCATATCGCCAAAACCTTTTTCAAGAGAGTCATCACTTGATATTTTTGCAGCAGTCTGTGGAGGGCCTACCCCAGTGTCATTTTTTCAAAAGTCTTCACTCGATATGTTTCTTGATTTTAGGGAGAGAGAGAGAGAAACATCAATGTGAGAGAGAAACGTCAATTGGTTTCTTCCTATATGTGCCCTGACCAGTGACTGAACCTGAAACCTAGGTATGTGCCCTGACCAGGAATTGAACCTGAAATCTTTTTGGTGTACAGGGTGATGCTCCAACCAACTGAGCCATCCAGCTGGGGCTTGGTGTCATTTATTTATTTTTTAATCCTCATCTGAGGATATTTTTCTATTTATCTTCAGATAGAATGAGAGAGAGAGAAATGGGGAGAGAGAGAGAGAGAGAGAGAGAGAGAGAGAGAGAGAGAGAGAGAGAGAAAGAAACATCCATGTGAGAGGGACACATCGCTGGTTGCCTCCTGCACGACCCCAACCAGGGCCGGGGATGAATTGCAATGGGGGTACATGCCCTTGACTGGAATTGAACCCGTAACTCATTAGTCCTGGGGCCGATGCTCTACTGCTGAGCCAAACTGGCCAGTCAGTGTCATTTTTAATGGCTGTATAGCACAGCACAGTTTACTTAGCGGTTTCCATGTAGGTTAGTGTTTCAGTTGCTTCTGGTGTTTGAGATTGTAGCAAAGATTGAGTTGCTCTCTTCGTGTCTGTAGCTCGTTTTCCCCTCTGTCAGTTTCATTCCTCAGTATGTATTCCCAGCAGTGGGATCACAGGGCAAAGGATGCGAATGTTTTAATGGCACAAGCTGTGTGTTGTTGTAGCCCCAGGTTGAGGCTGGAGGACCGGGCCGGTTCCATTGTCGTTCATCACCTCTGAGCTTCTGCTTTTTGCAAGTGTGGAGGGTGAAGGGATCCTTGGTTTGAATGGTTTTCTGGCCGATTTTTCCTATGGGAGCACAGACATGGGAAACCCCTACAGATAGGAGAATGGAAATGCCAAATGTGTTCCCGTCTGAACTTGCATTTATGGACGCACCTTCTCGAACACCATGAGCAGTGGAGAGCCATATCCCTTCATTCACAAGCCTTTCAGAACTTTGTGACCGATGGAAGTTTCTGGTTATTTTTCCATATGGAGATGATGGACAGGAACAGGTAGAGTGACATCTCCTAAAGCAGATGCATGCATGGGAGAAAACCACATGCTTGTTTATTTTCTCTGATTCCAGAATCCAATCAAAGACTCAGATCTTGTTGATGAACTAAAATTTTTAGGGCGTAAGCAGCAAGGTATATGTGTGCGAACATCTGCACTCTGAAGCACGTGCCCACATTGAATGGTTCAGCGTCAGAGCCATTAGTAGTTGGTGCCAGGTGTTCCCTAAAAGATGTGCACTGAACATGGGTTTGGGTGTCTCATCAAGATGCAGAAAACATGCAGCTGCTAAGGGAAGAGGGAGAAAGTTGTGTTTGAGACATCGCTTTAGCTCATCGCTTTTCCCTGTCAAAGCATGGAAATGGGAGGAGATAAAAAATGATCAAAACCAATAAATCTGATAGAACACTTATTAAAAGGTTATGCTAATTACCCGTGGGGGAGAGAAATACATTTACCATTCATTAATGTTCCATTTGCTGTCTTTTCTAATGAGAAACAGGTAAAGACATCTAGAGGAGTAAATAAAAACAACAGAATGGTTTTGAGGGATAACAGAAAGCTCGCGAAAGGAGGACGATTGGAAGAGAGACGGTGCTGCAAGGTGAATGTCGGGGTTTGTGTTACTTGTGAGATACGGTTGAAATGAACAGCTGGTATTAGCTGATCCCAGGGCTGGAGCCTGTTGCTCAGTTTAACACCCTGGTTAGAGGCAGACGTTGTAACCTGGTTATTCGGAGAAAATGCTTTTTCCAACCTTGCCTTTCCGGTACGCTTCACAAGGTGGCAATTTCCATGTCACTGAACATGAAGCCTGGGTCTTGAATATAGCCAGCTTGTGAATGCCCTGCAGGCGGTGACAATGGCAATGACATCACTGCCAAGCAACTTCTGGTTATTTTGGAGCTGGAGCGGGGAACAACAGGAAGCTCGGCGGAGGGGAGATATTCTTGGCAGCTGCAGTAATGTGGTTTAAAGAGAGACAACTGTCAAGTCTAGTGATTCTGGAAGTTTGCAAAGTTTTTGTTCACTGAGCAAACAAAAAAGTTCACTGAGTTCATACTGGTGCTAAACGTAGACAATGCAGCCGTGTGAGACGCTCAGCCTGCCGTCACACTGCTCCTGCTGCCAAACAATCATCACACAAACGTTTATTTTCAGCAGTGAACTGTGTCTTCAAATGCAGTCTTACTTCGGCTCCAAATATAACTTTGCTGAGAGCTGAAATGCGTGGAGCGAAGTGGAGAGCAGAGGTCCGTGAATACCACCCACTGAGCTACAGCCCCCCTTGTGAACCCTAGAGAAAAGACCATTTACAAATGATCGTCCAGGGTGGAGCAGGTTTCCCTCTGAGTCCAGTTCTCTCCTTTCTGGTGACGAGGAATAAGGCGCTGTTGTGGTTGAACTCGGTCCATGATCTCCACATCTCTTCTCCATCTCCCGAGGCTGTTTCCTTTCCCAAAGTGGCTTCACGGCCTCTTGTGAGATCTTCTTGTTGGTCAGATTTCATCGTGCTGCCTCTCTTCTCTGCACTATCAGCTCTCCTTATTTTTCTCTACTTTTTTCAATAGTATTTGTCATCTGTTATTTATTATAGTCACCATTACGGCCTTTTTCTCTTATGTTATAAGCCTCCTGAGGGCAAGAGCCTTTGCTCACTTGTTCAGTGGTAGATCACAATGGCTGCTACATAATAGAACTTAAAAATTTGTTAAGAAAACAAATGAGTATTTGTCAATTACTTCTGTGTTGTTGCTCTGCTGTGTTTGGCTTCTGTTTCTAAGGTCTTTTCATGGTCTAAGATGGCTGCAAGAGCCCCAGCCATTGCATCTGCATTCTAGGCGGCAGGAAGGATGAACCAGGGGAAGGGAAAGAAGAGTGTGTGCTAACTTTTAAGGAGGTTATCCACAAGTCACTCAAAACAGTTTCTCTTACCTTTCAGGGGCCTGAACTTACTCTGCTCGAGATGCTGAGGAGTGTGTGTGTGTGTTTGTGTTTTAGTAGAATATATTGTAACTCTAGCCCTGGCCGGTTTGGCTCAGCGGTTAGAGCATCGGCCTGCGGTCCTGAGAGACCCGGGTTTGGTTCCCGCTAAGGGCGCGTACCTCGGTTGCAGTTTGTCCCCGGCCCTGGTTGGTCGTGCGGGTGGCAGCCACTCGATGTGTTCCTTTCACATCGATGTTTCTCTCTTTCTCTCTGTTCCTCTCTCTCCCTCCCACTCTATCTGAACAAAAAATGGAAAAATGTCCTTGGGTGAGGATAAAAAAAAAAAAAGAATATATTGTAACTCTAAATAAAACAGAAGAAGGAAGAACAGGTATTTTGGAAGGCAAGTAATGGTCTGTGATCATCAGTGCCTTGCACGTAGTAAACTCTTATTAGAAAAATTCACTTCTTTTGCTACTTGGCATGACAAGGTGGCTTAGGTTCTGTTCTGTGGTCATCAGTATATCAGATTGTCCCCATCATGATTGACTGGATGGCTTTGAGTTAGGAAGACCTTGGCTCAAATCCCTATGTTAAGCATTTGTGATCTTGGCCAAGTTATTTTAGCTCTATGAAATTCAATTCCAAAAAATCCATAAGATGGAGACAATACAGCCCAGCCGGTGTGGCTCAGTGGTTGAGTGTCGACCCATGCACCAGGAGATCACCAGTTCGGTTCCTGGTCAGGGCACATGCCCAGGTTGTGGGCCAAATCCTCAGTCGGGGGGCATGCTGGAGGCGACCAGTCGATGTTCCCTCTCATTGATGTTTCTATCTCTCTCTTCCTCTCCCTTCCTTTCTCTCTAGTGATCAATAAAGAAAAAATAAATTTAAAAAAAATGGAGATAATACAGAACCTCCGTAAGGGTGATGGTGAGGATAAAATGATATAATGTGGGTAAGGAAACATGGCGTGGTGTCTTAGGTGTAGGAGGCTAATGAATGGGGACCATTACGTATTATCCCTCTTAATGGTGAAATGGCACCAGATGTTAGACCTTGGCCCTGGAGTTTGGCTAAGAAAAGAATTCAGAGCCAAGGAACTCAAGTATAAGTGAAAATTTATTTAGAAAGTCACAGGGGTAGAAGAAGTGAGACATGGAAGAAGTGAGCCAGTTGGGCTGTGTGGACTCAGGAAACAAGTTACAGAGGAAAAGGAAGGGCTTGGAGCTTAGGAGAGAGAAAGGCAAAGAAAACGCGTCTCCGGGAAAGAAGGAGGTGGGGGAAGGTGCTGGTGCACTCCAGAGAGAGCAGGCACTCTTAAGGGGTTTTTTCTGTTTCCAAAGGTGGAGATTTCTAGGGGAGGTTTCAGGGGAGGATCTCAATAGAATATTCATCAGCTTTCTAGGTGTGTCCTTTCAGGGTCATGGTCTCTACTGATTGGTCAGCACCGGGACAGGGGGACCTTAGTCATTGCTGCTGATCCTGAAGTCTACCATGGCATTGTTTCCTCTGGTTTCGCTGCTTTTCTGCACTTGGAGCAGAAACACAACTGAGGCCGAGATGTTATCTCTAGTTTGATCAAACTCTGGCTCTGTGGTCAACAGACCTGAGGCTTTGTTCTTAAAATTATTTGGCTCAGCGGTTAGAGCATCGGCCTGTGGTCCAGAGAGACCTGGGTTCTGTTCCCGCTAAGGGCACGTACCTCGGTTGCAGTTTGTCCCTGGCCCTGGTTGGGTCGTGCGGGTGGCAGCCACTCGATGTGTCCCTTTCACGTCGATGTTCCTCTCTCTCTTTCTACCTCCCACTCTATCTGAACAAATATGGAAAAATGTCCTCGGGTGAGGATAAAAAAAAAAATGAAAAAAAAGTTATTTCATATTGATCAGAACCTCATTGTCCTGAGGACTTACTGCTTAAGGGAGTGGTCATATGAGGGAGTCTTATGAAGCGATTCTCTGGCTGCCTTGACCCTTCTCTAAGGGGGCCTCCCACATGACCAAGCGATAAGCTAGGGGCGGAAAGGTCACCCTGGTGGCAAGGTCCCTTCCTACAATACTTACGTTTCCAGTTTTGCCTGTTGTTGGGCACCTGGGCTTTCGGCCCTGGTGACCTTCTGTACCTCTGGTTTTGCTGCTTCCCTGAGCTTTTCCTACTCTGCCCATGTCTGTCTAACTGTCTACATATCAATCCCATGATCTTTATCGCCATCTTAGTCAAGTATGGTTCTAGGTGCCAAGGATCCAAAAATAACGAAGACATGGTTTCTGTGTTCCAGAAGCTCCCAGAGGGGCCTTCCAGGCAGAGAGAACAGTTTGTCAAAGGGAGAGAGGCCTGCACTAGGGTGAGGCACTGGGGAAGGTGCAGGTAGCTCACGAAAGCCGCCGCGCGGAGTCCTGGAGTCCAGCGGTCCAGGGTATGTTTGGAGAATGACTAGGGACAGTTTGGAAGGGCGACCTGGGGACAGACTGCAGAGGCCCCAGTTCAGAGTCTGGCCCTGCCTGGGGACAGTGGGGAACCAGCAAAGGCCTTTGAGGAGGAGGGTGATTGATGAGGTCTGTTCTGTGGACAGTTCCCTCTGCCGGGCCTCATGGAGGACCGGATGGAAGGAGGCAAGTCTTGGAAAGGGTGCATCTGGGTGTGGAGGTTTTTTGAGCCATTCAGGCAGGAGATGGTGCTGGTCACATCTAAGCAGGGCCAGCGATTCCAGAGAGAAGGTGGAGGGTGGGATAGCAGGTAGAATCAGCACTGATGAGTTTCCCTGCTAGCCATTCTGTTCTGGAGGATAAACAAGATGTAAATGAAGTGTTTGCGTAGCTCCTCCAAAGAGAAGACCAGGTCCAACCCAGGTCCTTGCTGGCACCGGCATTTGCACTGAGGGTTTTCACCTTGCTCCTGAGCTGAACATTCGTTGTTGACCCGAAGCTGCTGAGAGGCAAGTCTTTTGAAGAGCGAGACAGTCACAGCTCTAAAAACACGCTCCCTGTGGCAGGTTGTCACCACCAGGAACAGTCAGCTGATGAGCTAACTGTTGCCAGTGGTCGCATCCTGAGATTGTGTGTGGAACCTGCGATCCTTTGTAATCACCACGGTCACCGTGTCAGCCGGCCCCAAGCCCAGGGGAGGAGGTTTTCCCTGGGTCACCAGAGGGGATACAGCTTGTGATTTTGGTTCATTCGTGCAGATGGAGGCAGGCCCGTTTGGACTCCATCTATAACGTGGAAACTGCTCAGCTGGGCAAGAGATGTGGTCATTTAGCTGATGCACTGGGATGGAAGTTGTGAGGCGGGATTTGACCCGGGTGTTCCTCCCAGGTTCATTGGTAATAAGGATATGACCTTGGCTCTCAGAGGTCCTTCACCAGGCTAAGAAGGCTTTCTGCCTCTGCCACACAGCAGTAGAGCAGGGTTCTCAGCCTTCTGATGCCATGGCCTTTAACACAGCTCCTCATGTTGTGGTGACCCCCAACCTTAAAACTATTTTCGTGGCTACTTCATAACTGTAATTTTGCTACTGTTAGGTCTTAGGCGACCCCTGTGAAAGGGGTCGTGACCCACAGGTTGAGAACCGCTGCAGTAGAGCGAAGCTTTTAGTGTTTGTATAGTTATGTTTCTTATTTAACTTTTATTCATTATGGCATTTTGCTAATACGTGTGAAAGTGGACAGAATAGTGTAACAGCATGTACCTGTGACCCCATGTGCCCGTGACCATCCTCAGCAGTCATCAACATCTTATCACTCTTTTCGCTGTTCCCGGCACTGCTGCTTTGTTTTTGCTGGGGCCTTCAAAGCAAATCCTAGGCACTATTACTGCTTGCAAATATTGGTTATTGATAAAACTATATAACAGGTGAGGACTTAAAAAATACCCTTGTACAACACTATCCTCACATTTAATACAATTAGCAATAATCCTTTGGTATCATCTAGTTTCTAAATTCAAAGATCTTCAGTTGTCTCAAACTTTTGCGGTGGTTTTGTCTGAATCAATTCTGATTTCACTTCTTAAAAGTGTAAATTAGCCCATGTCATCTCTGTTACACCCAGAAAAAAGAAGTCCATGCTCCTTTCTGTGGCCTGTGAGGCCCTGGAGATCCGAGATCCGGCTCGTGCCTTCCTGCTTCCTGCTGAGGCTCCTGCTGTTCTGCCTGGAGCGGCCTGCCCAGGCCTTTGCCTGGCTGCTGCTGCTCCTCCCCTCTGAAGGGGGCAGCACTGTCTGCAGCAGGTGTCCCTCCCTCTCCCCCGTCTCGTCTTTCACCCCCTTCTGGTTTTACACTTTCTTGTGCCGCCTCCTCTTGGGTATGACTTTGTGCTTTTGTTTGATGTTGATGTCCTTCCAGTCATGGATGTCAGCTGAGTGAGGGCCGGGCCGGGCCTGCTCGGCCACTGCTGTTTCCCCGGCACCCGTCACACTGGAGCTGCTCAGCCAGTGCTTGTGAAGCGAGGGGGCAGCTGTGCAGCGCAGCCCCTCTGTAGGCTGTGCCTGGAGGCCTGGAGCACTCGCCTCTGGGGAAAGGCACTGAAAGGGGAGTTTCTCTCCCTTCTCTCCTTCTCTCTCTTTTTTTGTAATTGCGTTGTTGGCAGAAGTTCACGCTCTCAGAAGAAGCCATGCCAATGGTAGTCATTATTTTCATAACTAATGCACTGTAGACATCGCATTGTAGAATCCTTGGTTTATATAATTCCTCCCTGTTAGGAGGCAGTCCCAAACTCGCATTTGAGCCATCACCTTCCACATCCAAGCCAGGAAACTGGTCCACCGATTGGGAAGTCAGGACACCTCCAGGTGGTCACATCAGGGTTTTGCCCGGGACTTCAGTGCCGAACTGTTTGGAAACCCTGCCCTTTCCTTGCTGCGTAAGCCTGAGTGCATCACTTACCTTCTCTGGACCTCAGGTTGCTCATGTATGAAATGGGTGAGCCAACGTCTCCAAGCCGCGGGCGGCCAGGCCTTCTCCCAGCTTTCCACGTGTCCTGCACTGAGAGACCAATTTCTACTGGCAGCAACATAATTGGTGACAGTGTCAGGCTGAGAGCCAAACACAGTGCACACCCATAGGTCCCTGGAACAGATGCTGCCCATTAATTATGGGCACACATGTTTCATAGCTACCTTTTTCTTTTCTTTTCAAGAGTTTTTGTGCAGCAGGAATTGTGCTGTCACACGTAAATACATCAACTCGGTCAGTCCTCCAGCGGACACTGAGCTGGTACTGCGGCTGTCTCAGTTTATAGGAGGGTGCCGGGTTCCACAGCTCGCCCAGGGTGACACACACTGGCGGGGCTGGGGAGTGAGCTCCGTCTGCCTCCAGGCTCTGCCATCAGGTCCCCTGCCCTCCCCCTTCATGGTCATCAGGAGGGTTTCTGTACCATGTGACTGCCAGTGTGTCTCTGTTGTCCTGTCTGTGACTAGCGTTATTATTTTCTAAAATAGAATTTTATTAATTTTTTTAGAGAGCGAGGAAGGGAGAGAGAGGGAACCATCCATGAGAGAGAAACATCCATTGGCTGCCTCCTGCTTGCCCCCTACTGGGGATTGAGCCTGCAACCTGGGCATGTGCCCTGCCCCGGAATCAAACCGGGACCTCTCAGTCTGTGGGGTGATGCTCAATCCACTGAGCCACACCAGCCAGGCATTTGACTAGTGTTATTTACAAAATTTTTTTTAGACAAACCTTGGGGTAGGGGTGGGGGGACGATAGGAGGAGATAAACCAAAGAACTTATATGCATAACCAATGGACACAGACAACAATACTGTGAAGGGGGTGGTGGGGGCTGGAGGAGGGTGTCAGTGGGGAAAAAGGAGGAACATCTGTAATAAAAATAAATTAATTAAAAATTTCTTTCCTAAAAAAAAATTTTTTTTTTGTCTCAGCCCTGACTGTTTTGAGTCTGGGATAGTGATAGTTTAAAAAGGGCCGCATCCTTCATCTTCACCTGTAAGGAGGGATGTTTCATCTTCCAAGGGTGTGGCTGGTTCTGGACCTTGCTCCCGGGACCTCGGTCTCAGCGCAGGCCGAAGGCTTCTGCTCACAGGCCCACGTGCCACCTCTCCCCTAGTCTCTGTGGGAACTTGGAGCGCAGCTTTTCCAGAAGTTTTCTGTCACAAGACACTGACAGGAAGACAAGTTGTTGGGCTTTAAATTGAAGAAAGCCAGAAGGCAATCTGTCTGATGTGCGCCAGTTCCCTCGCGCTCTCCTTCGAGTGTGAATTACGAGATGATTTTCTATTGCTTCGAAGGTGGAACCGCTGGGAGGTGTTTCGCTGGGACCGGCTATATTAAAGCATTAAGAACAATTAGATGTAAAGTCCTTTTTTTATTTTCACAGACTTTGACATGTGAATAATTGGGAGTTTGTTTTTCTCTCTTTGGCGCTTCCCTAGAAGTCAGAAAGTACTGGGATAAGTGGATTTTAGGGGGAATGCGGCAGCAGGCTTACCGTAATTGCCCAGAGAGGGAGCAAGCAGACTTACTTCTAGAGGTGGAAACTGATCTGCAGGCCTGTGTGGCCAAACGGGGTGTGCTGTCTCCTTTCCTGAGCCCCAGGCCCCGCAGGCGCTGGCCTCCCTGCCCGGTCTGGGACCCTGGGGATGGGGCAGGCTGTCCTTTGTAGCCTTCACTCTGGTTTACAGTCACAGCAGGTCCTTGATCAGTGTTGCTTCGGTGGATGTCATTTCATTATAACGCTGGAGATGCTGTAGGAGCTTAACTCTTATTTATATCAATTAGCTTCTGATAAAATCAGTTTCATTTTAAGTTGGTCTCCTTGAAGTCTCAGAACCTATTGACAATGTTCAGTGAGGACTTACTGTACATTCGTGTGTGTGTCTCTGATTAGGGTCTGTCTCCTCTCCTAGACTTGGAGCCCCACGAGAGAGGGGACCTGGCTCTTCCTGTCACCTCTGGCTCTCCACCCTCAGGCCTGAACCCGTTGCTAACACAAGACAGATGATTGCCATCTTAGTATTTGAGAAATGAGTGAATGTAACTTGAACAAGACTTGCCCACTTACTCCCCACAACCCACCCCCGCACCCTTCCGCCACTGATCCTCACTGACAGGTGCCCCGTCCTGAAGTCTGCACCCTGGACGTCCCCTCCCGTTGGTGCTGACTCCCACTGCTCCACGTAGGCCACTCTGGCCCTTGTTGCCACTGTGTTGCTCAGAAGAGGAAGTTCCATCTCGGGAGGAAATGGGTCTGGTTAGAAGGTTTGTGACAGTGTAATTATGCGTCTGTGTGTGCTTGGAAATATTCTGTGTATTATGTTGTTAGAAAAATACTGTGCTAAGTCAGTGATCTGCAGGCTAAGTCAGCCTGCATTTAGTAAGCCTTTGGGAGCAACAGCTAACATAAGTGCTACTGCATGTTCATCTTGTTGAGAGCACAAGGATGAGATGAGCCGAGGATGCGGCCATGAACAAGTGGAGGGGAGGGTCTGGCTTGGGTTGAAGGACCCGGGCCCCTCCACTGGCCTTTGAGTAGAGGCCGGTGCCACGCTTAGGTGGAAAATAAGAGGGTAGACTGAGCTAGGTGCCTGGGAGCACCTTGGGGCCGGGACTTTCTCTAGTTTATCCTGCTGGAGTGGCCACACCAGCATGAACACACTGAGTGGTCACAAGCCATGTGGCCTCCCCTGTTCTGGCCAACAGGCACCATGCAGTGTGCGCCACTAGGCTGAATGGAGGCGTTCTTTCACTTCCTGCTGCGTGACCTTGGGCAACTCTGAGCCTGTTCCTTCAGTGGTACAATGGGGGGGGGGGGGTGAGGATGAAGCAGGGCTCCCTTAGCCTCGTGCTCAGCACACAGTTATTGACTACTAAGTACGGGCCACTAATTAGTGCCCAGGAATTGTTGATGTGACCCTAAGTCAAAACAAGAGTCTTCTTTGCCTATGTTTCTCCAGCCACCGGGAATGGATCAAGAGTGTTGCTGGGTTTAGGTCAACCCTCCTGCCAGGAGAACCCTGGAGATAACAGGGTGTGGGTGTTGGTGGGGAGCACATCTTGTTCATTATCTTAGAGTCAGACCAAATGTCGCTTCCACATGACCCTGCAAGGACACCAGTCCAACAAAGATCTTTGGCTCCCAGCAGCAGCCGGCAGCTCTGTAAGCGTGTGACAATTCCCTGCCTGATTAGTCCCGGTCCTGCCTAATCCCCAGCCCCAGGCGTATCCTGCAGAGCATGACAGGGAGCTGGCTGTGCACCCCCCACCCCCCCTTGCTCATTCTCTTGGGGACCAGGGCTCAGTGCACTGTGGGCTTGGCTTCTCTGAACACAGGTGACAGCTAATTCCTGGCAGCCAGAGCCCAGCACAGAGCAGATACAGAAGCTCTGGAGCACTCTGGCCATTTCATTTGCTAAGCTTTGGCTTCAGATATTTTGGACGAAACTTCCTCCTTGAAGATGATGCCAAAGTTTCACCAAATGTGTTGGGGCCACAACTCCTTGGAGATACAGCAGAGTGTTAATTAGAGCAGTTGACCTCAGCGGTAGGAGAATAAAAATCACTGCTGATTAGGAGAACTCATGCCCCGTGGCTGCTGGGCTCATTGCCTGTGATGAGCATCTGAGAGAGGGGTGAAGATACAAGGTCCTTTTCTGCACCGCATGCTCATGGCAGGCATTATTCATCAATCCCTGAAGTCTTGGATTAGCCCCAGCATCTTCTTAGTTCCCTGTCTTGGAAACCATGCCTGATCAGAGTTGGTTTTTTAGCGAAAATCTATTCTTTACCTTTCCTGTCTCTGAACCCTAAGAAGACCCTTTCCAGAGAGGGTAGACGGGCCAGACCTCTCGGAGAAATGGTTCTGCGGCCGGGAGGAGCACGACTGGCGTGATGGCAGGCCTGGAGCCATGGCAACGCGGCTGCTCGCCAGCTCGCTGGCCCTCTGAGAACTGCCTCCAAGGCGCTTCCTCCCGGGACTTGCATCGCAGGAGAAAATGTCCGTTCTCACATGGAGAACTCTTCCTGGGTGCGGAATGCTTGGCCTTAGTTCGCTTTTGATTTACAATCGAGTTTATTTTAGCCTCTGAGTTTGCCTCCTGGGTAACGTCTCAGAGGACGGATGCTCTCTGTTGACCAGCCCACCAACGTTGAAAGGCCCCAGCCAGAGGAATGGTCTTACACCAAGCATTTAAAGAAAGCTTGGTGCCCTTATGATTCCATGCATAGGTGGTGTCTAGAATTGGCAGGTGTGTAGAGACAGAAAGTGGATGACTGGTGTCGGGGGCTGGGGATGGAGTGGGCAGTTGGGAGTGGCTACTGATGGGTACACGTGTCTCTTTGGGGTGAGAAAGTGTTCTGGAATTAGTAGCGGTGATTGTACACACTTGGGAATGTACTGAAACTACTGAATTATGCACCTTTAAGAGTGAATTGTGAATTATATCTCAATAAAAAAAGGTGGGAAAAGTACACGAGCATTTTAAGCACAGTAAAATCAGATTCTAACAATAGCTACCATCTACTGAGCACTTGAAAAGGAACTTGTGGCACAGTGTTGGTGTCCCGTGTTTCCTGTTTTTTGCTCCTTGTTTGGGACACCCTGGGGGGGCAACTGGTCTTGGTGTCTGGACCACACGTGGTAGGAGCGTGAGTGCGTTCATTTCTGACCCTGTGAGAGTGCAGCTCTTGGGATAGGCAGACCATTCTCTTCTTGGTTGGCCTGCTGGCCTTGTCCAGGGTATCCCGCCTTCCTAAGTTGGTTAGGGAGTAGCAGGCATTTTCTGTAAAGGGCCAGAGAGTGAATGAATATTTTTCGCTTAGCAGGCTGTATCATCTTTGTTGCAACATCTGCCATCATAGCCAGAATGCAGCCACAAAGAATGAATACATGAACAGGCATGTCTGTGTTCCAATAAAACTTTATTTACAAAAACAGTAGATATTTGTGGTAGGAAAGTTGTATCTCCATCAAGCTGTTAAAGAATGAGAAAAATAGGCAGCACAGTGAATTTGGCCTGTGGGCCGTAGTTCGAGAGCCTGGTCTCATCCACTCTGGGCCCGGCGCTCTGAATGGGCCTGTCACCAGGCTGAGGAGTGCAGTAAATGTCCCGCGTGCAGATACTTAACGCCTGCTCTGTGTAGGTCACTGTGCTGGACAGTGGCCACAATGGTAAAATAAGACAAAATTCTTGCCCTTGGGGCTCTGAAAACAGGCAGCATATATTTATTGTCCAACACGTGTTGCTTCTGATGAGAGGTGGTCGCTGCCTGGGCACGCACAGGTGGATCTGCTCATTGCGCTGGGAAGGAAGCAGGAGGAACCCTTGGGGAGGAACCCTCAGCATCTGAAGGATGATTAGGGCTTTGGCAGGTGGAACAAGGTGGGGTGGCAGGAAGGAAGGCTTGAGAAGGGTGGGAAGGAAGGGTGAGTTTGAGGGACCGGGCTCTGCAACCCAGGTGTCAGAGTGCCTGGACAGGAGCGTGACTGGACAGAGGCCAGGTCGCAGAGAGGCCTGGAGGTGTGCTTTGTGGTTTGGTCACTGCTCTGTAGGCAGTGCAGGGTCACAGAGGGAGGCAGAGTTGAATTAACATGATTAGAGAAGCATCTTCAAAGCCGTATTAGGGGTGGGCAGGAAGGGCTGGTGGTAGCAGGAGACAGGGAGACTGTTTAGAAGCTTCTTGTCCAAGAGTGGGTCTTAGTCTGGGGTGGGGTCCCAGGGGAAGGGATACTTGTCAAAGCTGAATTTATATTCAGTTAGGGCTGGGGTCTGTTCTCTGCCTTGGAACTCAATGTGGGAGAGAATGGATGGTAGGCTGATGCAGACTCTGTTTCTGGCTTAATAGATGGTGGTACCTTTTCCTGGTGCAAGGAGTGAGCAGTGTGTTGGGGAGCAGATGTGGTCAGGTTTGGACATTCAGGTAGCATGGAGAAGAGAGACAGACTAACAAGAAATTGAAACATAAGATTTTAACTAGCATAAGGACAGAGAAGATAGTAAAAGATGGTTGATGTGAATGTTAGTGGGGGCATTTGGTGGGGAGCTGCTGCTTCCTTAGTTAGGAAGGCCTTTTGATGGTGGTGGGGCACAGAGGAGCAGAGGTTGGAAGGATGAGGAGAAGGGAGGATGGGGCAGACTGTTCCAGTGAGAGGGAAGGGCATATGCAAAGGCCCTGAGGTGAGAAGGAGCATGCGGTGTGTAAGCATGTCCAGAAGGCTAGTGTGACTAGAGCAGAACTCATGAAGGGGTTGCGGGCAGGCTGGTGAGGCCGCCAGGAGCCCCATCATGGAAGCCACTGTAAGGAGTTTGGGAAACACCATTTCCAACTAATGGAGCTCTCTGGTTAATAGGATGCTAGTTACACCAGTTTAAGAAAACCTGTGCAATGGTGAGCTGGTGAATAATGGGGATTTATAGGATGTAGTCGGGAATTCTTGACTGTGGAGGTTTGAGGATTTTAGTGGTTTAGCTGCTACATTTTCCCTTCCAGCCCAGTGTTACAACTTTGAGAAGATTTAGTACTGTTTACGAGTGTGTTCCTTTTTGATTGATGATATTTTTTTAAACTTCTCACTTCGAAATGGGCTGGCACTCGAAGGCGATACGAGCAGTCTGAGCATTTGGCTTGTTTTTAATCATGGGACTGTCTTATTTTGGGCAGTGAAATTCATGTGGAGTGTGTTTATTCCTGCCTCTTTGACTAATTTCTCCCACGGTGAATTTGCCTCCATCGGAATGAATTAAAATTCTTCGTGTTCAGTCTTTTGAGGGACAGATAAGGAGCACTTATCAGAACTTTGGGAGAGACATTAACTCTTATTAAGTGGAAAATAGATGGTTTCACACAGAATTTCATATGAATAGAGGAGGCCCTTGTCTTTGCTTTTGCGCCATTATCACTCAGTCTTGCAAACAGACCTTTTCTGGGTAATCACCTGAAGCACAGAGTCGCTTGAGTGACACCCGGTCTGCAAACACCTTTGTCCTTATCGCACTGTGCTTTCTAGTTACTTGGTGGTGCATGCATGGCTTGTCAAGCTGTTCATCGATTTGCCGGCATGAAAAGATAACTTGCCTGTCATTTTTTGTTTCAGGTCAACTCGTTCATGCCCAAGGAGAGGGAAGAGTGATGTATGTAGTCAAAATTGTCAATCCTTTAGTTTCTAAATGCTTGCTCAGCTAAACAGTTTTTATCAGCCTACTTTTCTCGGCCTATTTTTATCATTCAAATATTAAAAATGAACTGCGATTCCCTGAGTGCTTCAGGAGGGGCTGTGCCTCACGGAGGGCTCTGGATGGGGAGCCCCCGGAAACTGCATGCGGACTGGCTGAAGCACAGAGGGGATCCATGGGCTCCCGTGACCGGGTGGGTTTGGCATTAGGCCTGACTGGGTCCAGGGTCCACCTCTGCTACCCTCTCTGTGAGGGCCTCGTTCCTTGACAGTTCCCACTGGCAGGCAGACCTCCCATTTTCTTGGCTTTGTGTCCAACAGGCAAGACAGAGCATCCAGGCTCTCAGTAGTCAACTCTCAGGCTTGACTCTCATTGTCTCATGTTGGGGCCAGATGTGTGCCCAGCCCTGAGTTGGTTTCTACTGTTGGGGAGGGTGATGGCCTGAGCCAGCTCCAAATTACACACCCATCCCTGGAGCTGAGGGAGGTGGGAGGTAGCTCTCAGGGCAGCCCCCTGGGAACACAGGTATGGAGGAAATGTTCTTGCTGAGAGCAGAAACAAGAGCTGCTTCCTAAGGTGTGTATCCCTCCTTCGGCCTCACTTGCCCAACACACGCCCCACCTGTGCTGGTAGAGTCACTGAATGTTCTTGCTATTCAGATGAAGAACTTTAAAAAAATTTTTATTTATTGATTGATTTTTAGAAAGAGAGAGGGAGAGAGATTGGTTGCTCCACTTATTTATGCATTGTTTGATTGATTTTTTTTTTAATCTTCAGAGAGAATGGGAGGAGGGAAGGGGGGGCAGAGAGAGAGAGAGAGACAGAGAGACATCGATGTGAAAGAGACATATCAACTGGCTGCCTCCTGCACGACCCTGACCAGGGCCGGGGATAAACCGCAATGGAGGTATGTGCCCTTGATCAGAATCAAACCCACGACTGTTTGGTCCGAGGGCCAATGCTCTAACTGCTGAGCCAAACAGGCCATGGCCAAATAAAGACGTTTAAATTTCCATAACTACATTTACTTGACTGAGTTTTAAATTTTTAAAAAAATTCTAATTTTTAAATTTTTATTGACATGAGAGAGAACAAACATTGATTTGTTGTTCCACTTATTTATGCATTTACTGGTCGATTCTTGTATGTGCCCTGACTGGGGATCAAACCTGCAACCTTGGGACATCGAGGTGATGCTCTAACCAACTGAGCTACCTGGCCAGGGCTGTATTTGACTGAGTTTTAGAAAATAAAACATAATCATTAAATGTGTGACTTTTCAGATTCTATTGCTTAGGACATGATGGTGTAAAAAGTGGGTTAATTTAAAGAAAGTATTAAGGAAGCTGTTAGCATAGGTGCCACAGGATGTAGTTACACAGCCTGAGGGTGGCTCACAGGTGAGCAGTGTGTGCAGACTTGGGACAGTGATGGTCTAGAGTCTGGGTCTGGAGCCAGGCTGCCCAGAGTAAGCCAGCTCTGCTCACAGTGGCTGTGTGACCCTGGGCTTCTTGCCTCGCCTCTCTGGGCCCCTGTCCTTCCTGTGGAGTAGGGCAGCCTTGGGGGTTTGTTGGGAGAAGTGTAGCAGAATTGTATAAAGTGCTTACCATAGTGCACTAACATGTTTGGTCACTATCAGCTGTCGTTATCGGTAGTAGTGGTAGTATAATACACATGGCACATGGTTAAAAATGTGGTTTGGAGGTGCAATGAAATAGATGCGCGGTTCATTAATGAAATAAATGTTTATTAAGCATCTACTGTGTGCTGGGCACTGATTAGAGTACTCGGGATACAGCGGGAAATGGGCAGAGCTCTCGTTCTTGAAGGGCAACCCGTCTAGCGGGAGAGACAAATGGGAGCCATGACAGGAGTGCGGAGTGGCGAGCGCCCAAGCGGCTGGCGTGGGAGCACAGAGGAGGACACCAGACCGCGCAGTGCCAGGGCCGGAGAAGGCTGCTGAGCTGGGCCTTCAAGCTGGAGGAGCCAGCCGGGTGAAGGTGGTGAGGGAAGGGCCAAGGCACAGGACATCCACAGCTGCATCCCATGGGCTGATTGTCATTTGGGTCGTTGCATCATCACATCCTTTCCCCACCCACTTCCAGGTGACTGCTGTCTGTGAGGGGACCAGACGGCAAACTGTGGTGTAGCCACAGCTCATGGAAACTCAAAATCCTTGAGGCCCTTCCTCTGTCAGAGGCCCTCTGTTTATTTAAGAACTTCCACCAATAGCTTCAGACATCAGAGTTGGCATGTCTGCCTACGTGAGTATGTGTGTTTAAAACCTGGACATCTTATTATGTATTTACTTATTTAACTTTTTTAATTGATTTATTGGGGTGGCATTGGTTAATAAAATTATATAGGTTTCAGGTGTACAATTTTGCAATAAATCATCTGCATATTGTATTGTGTGTCCACTACCCCAAGTCAAGTCTCTGTCACTATTTATCCTCCTTTACCCATTTCTATCTCCCCCCACCCTGCATTCTCTCTGGTAATCACCGTACTGTTGCTGTGTCTATGAGGGTCTTTTTTTTTTCCCTTAATCCCCTCTCCTTTTTCACCTGGCCTTCCAACACCCCTCCCTTCCAACACCCCTCCCTCTGACAGCTGTCAGTCTGTTTTCTATGCTTTTGTTTCTATTTTGTTAGTTTATTATTTTTTTTAATGACTTCTATTAAATGATTCCAGAGAGTTCATGGTCCAACTGAACCCTGTGAATTAATAACTGTAACTAATTATTGGTCTATTTGGGCTATTTATTGATGTATTTGTTTTACAAAACAAAGCTCAAGGCCTACTTTGAAAATGACAGTGCTTTCGTCTGTCCTTGGGTTGCTCTGTGGGTCTCTCCTGTGGGGTCAGCCGGTGACCAGTGATGGTGGTAAACTAGGGACATTCTGTCACAACTCCCCACATGGCTCATTAGCTCCATGCCCGTCTCTTTTGCTTCCAAGGGAATGTGTGACTTCACGAGGGACCCTGTAATGAAGTCTGAACTTTGCTGGCTGAACGAGGAAAACTGCCGTTTGGCCAGCGTTCAGCTGTGAGGTCACCGTTCTCCTTTGGAAAGGAAAGTGCTTGTTGTTTTTCCCTGTCTCTTGAGAAATTGGATTCCAGTGGCCCGTGACTGCACCAGCTGCTTGGCTGGCCCAGGACCCACCTAATGGTCCTTCGTGAGCTTGGCCATGGAAGCAGATGGGTCGGCTGCTGAGAGGTGGCTGTGGTGGGCCACCTGTCTGGCCTTCCAGCTGTCCGGGTGTCAGATGTCATGGAGCCTCTGTGCACCCAGGTAGAGTTCTTGAAATCTCCCATTCCTTCCCTGGGCGCACCTGGTTGCCTCTCCTTGTCAGGGTTGGCTTCCTCATCTTCCTCATCATTAGGGTCCCCATGTCGATAATCTTTGAAGTGGGGCCGTGCTCTGCAGGCTCCAAGTGCAGGCGAGGCCGACTGGGCCGTGCACAGCCCTCAAGGCTGCACCCTGGCATTGACCACACCGGAGTGCGCCTGTGTGCCGAGCCCTTCGTGGGATTTCTTCCTGGATACACCCCAGGAGGCCTGTGGGCTTGTCATTGGGCCAGGCTGGGGCGTCTGGGCCTGGGCTGGGGTCAGGCCTCTGCTGCCACCTACCTACCTGGGAGATCTTGGTGAAGTGGCTTCACCGTTGGGCAGGACACACATGGACCTGCTTTGGGAACAGGAGGGCACAGTGGACATTTAGAGGAATTTTTTCATTAAAAAAATTTCTTTTATTGTTGGCAGTATTACAGATGGTCCCCATTTCCCCCCCTTTCCACCCTCCACCCAGCCCCTGCCCCCGGCAGGCCTTCCCCACACTATGTCTGTGTCCATGGCCTACGCATATATGCATATATGTTCTTTGGCTAATCTCTTCTCATCCCTTCCCACCCCCTCCCCTCTGAGTTCATTTTTTATTAAAAACATTTTTTTTCTTTATTGATTTTTTTTTTTTAAGAGAGAGGGAGGAAGGGAGAGGGAGATAGAAGCACGGATGAGAGAGAACATCGATTGGCCGCCTCCTGCATGCCCCCCTCGGGGGATCGGGCCCACGACCTGGCATGTGCCCTGACCAGGAATTGAACCGGTGACCTGTTGGTGCATGGATTGACGCTCAACCACTGAGCCACACCAGCCAGGCTGAATTCATTTTTTCAATATACGAGTACGCACTGTCCAAAGGCACTGGAAGGAATGGTGAAGAGAGGAGATGGGCGCTTTCCCAGTGGAGCTGACAGTCTAGAGCTGGTTTCTCAGCTGGTTTCTCAGCCTCCACCCTGCTGACATTCTGGGCTGTGATTCTCTGTTGTGACTGTGTTGTGCACCGGAGGATGGTTAGCAGCGTCTCTGGCCGCTATTCACTGGGTGCCAGTAGCCTCGCCTCAGTCACCACACCCAGAACGTCTTCAGATGTTGTCCAGTGTTCCCTGGGGTCGAGATGGCCCCTGATTGAGAACCAGTGCTCTGGGCGGTGGGAGCAGCCGGTGCCAGGTCCCTGCGGTGGCACCATGGCGGGCACGTGGGCCAGAGAGAGCAGGCGGGGTGGTGATGGCATGTGGGGAAAGGACCCGTGACCATGCCCCTGGAAGAGCAGTGCACCTGCGGAGCATGTGGGAGCACCGGGGCGGCCCGCGGGCAGAACCTGGCCCCATCCGTCCTCCCTGTCTCACTGGGTCCCTGCGCTCAGTGCTTCTGTCTTCTCAGCTGTCAGTGGACGTGAGAAAGGGCCTCACCGCACTGCTGTGCGAATGAAAGGGCCAGTTCCGTGACGGTATTCAGCGGTGACCGCCGCGAACTGAGTGCTTCCTCCATGTCAGCACTGAGGCTGGAAGTGGAGTGATGGGCAGGTGCGGTGTCGGGGGGATGCGCGGTGTCGGGAGAGATGCGCGGTGTTGGGAGAGATGCACGGTGTCGGGGGGATGCGCGGTGTGGGGGGGGGAGATGCGCGGTGTCGGGGGGGGGGATGCATGGTGTGTGGGGGGGAGATGCACGGTGTCGGGGGGGGGATGCGTGGTGTCGGGGGGGATGCGTGGTGTGTGGGAGGATGCGCGGTGTCGGGGGAGGATGCGTGGTGTCGGGGGGGATGCGTGGTGGGGGGATGCGTGGTGTGGGGGGGCATGCGCGGTGTCGGGGGAGGATGCGCGGTGTCGAGGGGACATGTGCGGTGTGGGGGGGGAAGATGTGCAGTGTTGGGGGAGCTCATGATATGTCTAGGGCTTGGGAAAGTCTTAGGAGGATGTGACATCTGATCATTTGGAACCCTAGGGGACGATGGGAGTCATGTGGAGATGGGAAGGGATGGTGTGTACCTGTGTGCAGGTGTGTGGGCAAGTCTGCACGCCTGGTAGGGCAGCAGGGGACGGCTTCTCATGCACGCGGGTCAGATGGAGAGCGCCTAGAGGCCATGTTCCAGCGACCACCTATGGCTTGGTGTGAGTGAGTGGGGCGGGCCTTTGCTCTTGGGGAGGATGACTGCCATGTGGGACGAAGGAGTGAAGTGGCACCGGCGGGAGGCCAGTCAGTAGGGTGGAGGTGATCCAGGGGGTCAGACGGGCTGCGTGAGGGGCTCTGGTGGGGCGGTGAGGGCAGTCTGAGAGGAGCTGGGAAGGTGGGCTCCGTGAGATGGAGTGCATGCAGAGAGCAAGCTGTGGAGGCTGGTGGCGGGTTCTGTGGAAGGTGTATGTGTTCATGCGTGTGGGGTTATTGATGGTGACACCAGCTGAGGACTTGACTGTTTGCAATGCCTCTGAGATATCCAGCAAGAATTATTTCCAGGTCGACAGTGGTAGAATATACCTGTGGCTTTGAAGAAAAATCACAGTTGGTGCTTTTAGGGTCTTGGGAAAGTGACATGTTTTTAATATCTTAACTTACTCTGGCAGCTTGGAGGAGAGCTGGGAAGACCTTTCAGTAAGTCCAGGGTCCTTGGTGGTGGTCTGCGATTCCTTCTCTAGCTCCTGATGGCCCCTGTAGGAGAGT
This sequence comes from Molossus molossus, assembly GCF_014108415.1. Classification (NCBI taxonomy): domain Eukaryota; kingdom Metazoa; phylum Chordata; class Mammalia; order Chiroptera; family Molossidae; genus Molossus; species Molossus molossus. The sequence continues at coordinate 110,708,643 of NW_023425366.1, read as the reverse complement.
TCTGACCCTGCTCTGTTTGACAGAGGCTCTGTGACAAGCCGAGGGGTCCCTACAGAACTGTAGGAAAGCTGCCCATGTCATCTTCGTGTGATAGCTGAGAGCACAGATTGAACCTGGCTCTGGGGTGTGCTGTGGCATTGCTAAGCCTTCTAGAAGGCTGAGATTTATAAAAAGGGATGGAAGAAAAGCACTCACAGTGCTTCTATCTTGGGATCATCCTGCGTCAGGTAGCTCTAAATGTCTGATTTTGATATGTCTTTCCTACAGCATGTTTTTTTTTAGGTGGTGTTGATAGACTCTCACTTTGAACCTGTGCTGTTTAAAAACAGATTGCCGAGTGGGGGAGGGTGCCCCCAGCTCTGGCTCTGGCTCTGTTCCGGAGCCTGTGCCCTTGTCTCTCTGTAAAACACCAGTGTAGTTCAAAGCTATAGCTTCCTCTGTCGTCTATGGGTTCTCTCTCTAGGAATGGCGACTGTAGGGGAAGGGCCATGGCCGTGTGTGAGGATTGTTTTTGTTTGTTTGTTTGTTTTTTGGTAAATCCCGCATGTGCTCCGACCAGGCCAGGGATTGAACTTGCAACCCAGGTACATGCCCTTGACCGGAAATCGAACTCGAGACCCTTGGGTACACGAGCCAATGTTCTACCACACTGAACATACCAGCCAGGGTGGTACTCACTTTTGATATCAGCATCTAATGTCGATTGTGTCCACGACTCATGGGGTGGTCAGGGCCTTAATTTTAATTCTCAGCTGTGCTCTTTACTGGCTGTGTGTCTTCAGGCAAGTTTCTTGACCTCTCTGGGCCTTAGTTTCCAATGAACACCAAGACTGCCTACTTCATGGCCCCTTGGTGAAGACCGAATGAGAATCCTGACTTGGTCAACAGTGAAGTCCCTAGCAGACATTCTTGCTGCTGCTGATTATTGATGTCATTCTGGGGCACACATATTTTTTTCTAAGCCATACCAAACACTTTGAATCTTTATTTTGGAGGTGTTACTTTCTCTGATTTGGTGGTTTTTTATTTGTTTGTTTTTGTTTTCCTATGTGAATGTGAAGTGTTGATTAGGAATGAATGCAAATTGGTACCTGAAGTGGCCCTCATTTTGTCTGGCTTAGTTTACCAGCTGAGGAGACGTAGACTCTGTATGTTGTTGTTTTTTAAATCCTCACCCGAGGATATGTTTTTATTGATTTTTTAGAGAGAGAAAGAGAGGGATATGAGAGAGAAACATTGATCAGCTTCCTCCTGCATGTGCCCTGACTGGGGATCAAATTTTTGGTGCACGGGGCAATGCTCCAACAAACTGAGCCACCCAGCCAGGGCTTTTTAAAAATAATTATTTTATGCTGAATTTACTCTTGGGCCATAAGTTTTTGTTTCTTCAGTTTCTTCTGGGATATCTTTTCTGTGCAACCTCCTCTTCTGGTTTAGGAACAGCTCTTTCTCAGTAGGACCATCTCAGTGAGGCCGGGAGAGCTCGGGTGTGGGTTACTCCGCCCGCGAGCTCTGAGCTCTGCCCTGCGTCTCAGTAGGACCATCTCAGTGAGGCCGGGAGAGCTCGGGTGTGGGCTACTCCGCCCGCGAGCTCTGAGCTCTGCCCTACGTCTCAGTAGGACCATCTCAGTAGGACCATCTCAGCGAGGCTGAGAGAGCTCTGGTGTGGGCTACTCCGCCCACGAGCTCTAAGCTCTGCACTATGTCTGGGAGCTTTGGATGTGCTCAGTGACCAGAGGATCATCTAAACCCTTCAGCTCAGCATCGCTCTCTGCATTTGAAGCACGTGCAGCAGAGGTTCAGTGCCCTTTTTGGGCCACCGACCCTGTGTCCAGCCCCACTGTTTGGCCTGGACACACCTACCCACTCCTCCATGTAATGATGTCTGGCAGACATTAAGGACTCAAAGAATTGTCATCATTATTACAGTGATGCTGTAATGAATAAATTTGATTTTTATAACCCTTTGAGGTATGAAGGACAGATGATCATGCAATTCTCATTTTAAGAAGGGACACAGAGATTCAAAGACACACAGTAACTATGGGAGGTATCACAGGGCTCATGGGTCAGCAAACCTTTTCTCTAAAGGACCAGATAGTAAATATTTTTGGCTTTGTGGTCCATATGGTCTGTAACAACTACTCCACTCTGCCATTGTGGTGTGAAATCAGCCACAGATGACACATCAACTGATGGTTGTGGCTGTGTATCAATAAAACTTTATTTACAAGAACAGGTGGTGGCTGAATTTGGCCTGTGAGCCACAGTTGCCAACCCCTGACATAGCTGGTAAGTGGCCAGGTGCTGAGTTATGTCTTACATCCGAGTCTTCTGGCTTCAGATTCTAGCCCTGTCTCACTGTGACACACAGCTTCCTCTACATTTGTATCAGGAGATGCTTGTCTGCCAACCAGGAGCCAGACACCTGCTTCTGAAGCCGATTAGAGCAGCGAAAGGCCTCGTCTCCCAGCTTGTGAGATGCCTGCAGAGATGCCTCCTCAGTGTCTTATGTTGCCACCCCTCTGCTGCTTGTTGACACGACAGTTCAGCAGAAACGAATCTGATTAGCTTGAAGTCTTTACCTGGATGGCAGGCTCCTGATAGTGCCCGTCTCGGGCTCAGACAGTGGGTCAGCAGCCTCCCTGGCACCCCATTCCTGCTGCACAGCAGCCACCAACAGCATCTGCTGGGAGGTAGCTGGGCGCCCGCTCTGTGCTCCTGTGCAGCCGCGTAACCGCGTGGGGCGGGATGGAGGCGTGAAACCCATTGAGAGAGCAAGTGGCCCCAGTTATCCTGGGACCATTCTGACCTCTGAAAGCAAGGGCAAGAAGAAGGTTCCATCTTGGGAAGATAAGTCACGTGAGATTTTCAGCCTTGACCTCTCTCGAAGGAAAAGTGAGAGAATCCAGCTATTGCTGTCAGTGTTAGCTCTGGGAGACGGGTGGGAGAGGGATTTAGCGTTGGATTTCAGCCAACTCTGCAGCAGTGTTAGCTCAGGTCGACCCGAGCTAGGCCCAGAGAGGACTTAATGATGACAGACAGACCACCTCATGTGGCATTCACCAACATTCAGGGCAGCACTCGAAGCAGCTCATTTAAAACCCAAAGGAATAGGTTTATTTTCCACAGGATAAGGCTGGTGGTGCTTTATAAATAATAAATAATAAAAAATAAATAATAAATAATAAAAAGATTAGGAGGTCACAAAATGATATGAAAGTGGAATCTGTGTTGAGTTTGAAAGTTGCTGTGGCTTATTTGAAAGTTGCTGAGTTCTCCCTCCTCTTAGTAATAAACAGCATATTTAAAGAGATTTTGTACTTGGTGGCTTTGCTCTTCGGATTTGTAGGGGAGGAAAATGGTTCTGTAAATTGAAAATATTGTTAATACTTGAAACCATCTCGATTCTTTTGTCACTAAGGTAGAGGGTTAGTACATAGCTGTGTCCTCTCCTGAGAGGCCCAACAAACATTCCCTTCCAAAAGCAGATTGGGGAATAATCATTCAGGGATTATTTTATTTTTAGGGTCGATGTTCAGGGATTATCTAAATTGCTAATAATCTATACTAAGCTGCATTTTACGCGTTGCCTCTGTCACAGATTCGCAGCAGGTGTTGGCGCCCTGTCCGAAGTGGGTCACTGTGATGGACTCACTCACGAACTGCCCAGATTCGTACGCCGAAACCCTGCCGCCAATGTGACTGTATTTGGAGATAGGGCCTTTAAGGAGGCAGTTCAGGTGGAATGAGGGCCTGAGGGCGGGACGCTGCTCCAATGTGCGGGATGTTCTTTTTAAAAAAATTTATTTTTGTTACAGATGTTTCTCCTTTTTTTCCCATTGACACCCTCCTCCCCATCCCCCCCACCCCGTCCCCAGCTTTGTTGTCCATGTCCATCAGTCATGTGTACATACATATAAGTTCTGTGGTTTATCTCTCTCCCCCAACACCCCCTCTTCTGAGGATTGTCAGTCTGTACCCTACTTCTGGTTGTTCTTAAGAAAGGGAAGAGACTCCAGGAACATGTGTGCCCAGAGGAGAGACCACTTGAGGACACAGAGAGAAGGCGGTGTTCACAAGCCAAGGAGAGAGGCCTCGGGAGAAGTCAAACCTCCTACACTGCAGTCTTGGTTTTTCAGCCGCCAGGACTATGAGAAATACATTTCTATTGCTCAAGCCACCCGGTCGGTGGTATTTGGTTGGGTAGCCCTAGGAGAGGAATACACTATTAACTGATGTCTCTTCTCCCAGCTTTGACAGATATAAGTTCAAATCCTGGGTCCAGCACTTATTAGCTATGAGTACTCGGGACAAGCTGATTAACCTTTCTGTGCCTCAGTTTCCTTTTCTGTAAAATGGAGATAGCATATGCCCCAGAAATTGCATATTATGTGTATATGTGTTTTGTTGTTATTAATCCTCACCTGAGGATATTTTTTCTGTTGATTTTTAGATAGAGTGGAAGGGAGGGAGGAAGGGAAGGAGAGAGAGGGAGGGGGAGAGAGAAACATTGATGTGAGAGAGACACATTGATTGGTTGCTTCTCCCACATGCCCTGACCAGGACCAGGGATTGAACCTGCAACCCAAATACCTACCCTTGATCGGGAATTAAGCCCATTACCCTGCAGTGCATGGGCGGATGCTCTAACCACTGAGCAACACCGGCCAGGGCTGTATGTGATGTTTTAGTGTGAGTTGTGGAAGGGTTGACTCTCTGTGAGCCCTGCTATCTGATGGTGATCCACATGCTGATGCTCGTTGTCTCTGCAGGATCCTGGTTTGTTTTCAGGGACTCAGCTGTGTCAGTGCTGGAGGCACGCATCTTACCAGGACTGGATTTATGCTCACGGTGGTATGGTGTGGGGTCAGGCTGCATGGGTTTCATCTCAGCTTTGCCTCTCTGGTGGGTGTGGCCATTGGCTACCTGCTTTGCTACCACAACCTCAGCTGTAAAACGAGGTTAGGAGTGGAATTGGGCTGGATCTTCTTGTATATGATACAAACTTGGTGTCATGACTCCATTTTAATCATCGATACGTGACTGGACTTCTCATGACTGTCTTTGTGAATTTTTTTTTTTAACCTTGGTGGGGGTGTTAGTTTTGCAGAGTCTTGATGAAATACATGCTGATCTACTTGAGAGGCAGACCCTGGAGGTTATATTCTCTCATATCCTCAGTGTTTTTCTCAGTGCCTGGTATACAGTAGATGCTCAATTTTTATTTTTTAACAACTTTATTGAGATATAACTGCCACATCATGTAATTCCATCCACCTAAACAATGCAATTTAATGTTTTTTAGTACATTTACTGTGCTCAATTATTTTTTATTTAAACAAATGAATGAGTTAATTCTTTATCTGGTGCTTCATATGTAACATCCATTCATTCAGTGTGTCGGTATTTGCTGAGTGTCGGCTGTGAGCAAGGCAAGGAGCCATTTCAACACTGGATACAGCAGCATCCCCATCAGATGACAGTCTCTGCCTTCATGAGCTCACGTTCTCGTCAGAACACTGAGCCAGGATTTGCTAGTGTCTGGCCTTCCCGCTCTCATGTAGCGTCTCTCTGGCTCTGGAACAGAGCTACCCAGCGGTGACCCAGCGTCCCCTCTCTCTTAGATGTCATTGTCCCTGCTGTTCACCAAGTTGCCTACATAGGTTCTGTGCCACTGTAGTTTTCTTCTGATCAGTCTTCATTGGACCTGGGGAGGGGACCACGGGCAGGAAAATGTCAGGCTGGAGGTTTCATAGTTCTGCGCGCTCCAGAGGAGAGACGTGAGGGACCCCCCAGGACTGAAGGTCTAGTCACAGGGCACAGCCGCCGTGGTGGGTGGCCCTCTGGCCTGTTACGATGATGTCCCCTCCTTTGGCTGTGATCTGTGGGTAGTTACTGTGTTGGAAGAAGGCTGGTTAAGCTGTTAATTGCAGTGGGAAGAGCTGGGAGGCTTGAGTTGTACTCATTTGAGAGTGAAGCTAGAGACCATCACTGCCCTTGGTCCCAGCCCTCAGTCAGGATGTCAACCAGATCCCAAGATTCCACAAGCCATCCTGGCTTTCACCTACCTTAAAATCAACCGAGGATCACAAAGGGCTAAACCTCCTGAAGAAAAAGGCCTGTGGTCTGAAAACAATATGGAACCCTGAATAATCAGGAAGCTCGTTTAACAGGCATTTTTGTCTCCTCACTGTGGGGAGGATAATAGCAGGCACTCCGATTCACGAGGAACGAGTTGAAACAGAACTTTCTAGTGTACAGCTGGTCCTTGAACAACGTGGGCCTTAGGGGTGCTGACCTCCCACACAGTTGAAACTCTTCGTGTAACTGCCATTTGTGGACTTGACCCTTGAACAACACGAGTTTGAACTGCACGGGTCAGTTGAAAAAAAATCCGCTTACACGTCGACCTGCAAAAAGTTCAAACCCGTGTTGTCCAAGGGTCAACTATATACCATGGGGTCCTCTCCTTTTTACCTTCTCCTTTACTTGTGATGGAAGTTACCTGTCTTTGTGGACCCTGAAATAACATCCAAGTCATTGGAGAGAGTTCGTAAGCTGCAGACTAAATTGAATGGTTTTTTGTTTTCTTTGTAAATTATATAATTGTATAAACATGTGTAACTTGGATGGCGTATATTTGGCTAAATGGACATGGACTTCTTGAGTCCCTACTCTAGCAGTATTGTTATTCTGAGTCTGTTGTGGTATAAAGCACCTGAGTTTGTATGGTATATGCTAATTCTGTCATCCTGTATAACCTTGATGTACTTTGTGTGAGGAGAAAGCACATACAAATGTAATAGGAAAGAGGTTAAGTTAAAAACTGTAATAATGAATTTGAATTGGCAATAGCAGGTATTTCACCTTAAAAATATGTTTGTGTATATATCTATATGGATTCCTATGTGTAGATAATCTGTAGTCTCAGATAACACAGCTACTGCTGATACTGGATACTAAGCAGATCCAAGGCTGCCTGTCACTACTTGTGCCAAATTAATCAGAGAGAGAGGGTTGAATCATATATGAGCGTTTATTACAGTAAAGCCGGCAGTTTGGAGAGAGCAGTGGGTCACCCTGTAAATTCTGCTCTGACCCCCTCGGCAGTTGGCTGATTATATACAGGTGAGGGAGAAGATAACTATGTGCAGCTGTGGGCTCTGAGTGTAACAGGGAAAGGAGGGGGTAGGGTCTGCAGTCCGGCCTTCAAAGCTCAAAGTCTGATAAGGTGGCTGATCTTCTATGATGCTACAGACAGCTCAGTCTGTTCCTGGGACAGGAGAATGGTTGGCATTCCTGAGGCAAACTCCCAGAGGGGGTCAGGGTCCAGGCACAGCAACCAAATCAGTGTGTCCTGTCCTTAGTCTGTTCTCAAAATGTATTCGTTTTCTGAGTAATGGACCCATCCAGGCTCTGAGGTGTCTTTATCCTTTTTTTTTTTAAGTTCTTACCCGAGGACATTTTTTTCCCATTTTTGTTCAGATAGGGTGGGAAAGGGAGAGAGAGAGAAAGAAACATCAATGTGAAAGGTATACACATCAAGTGGCTGCCACCCGCACGACCAACCAGGGCCAGGGACAGACCGCAACCGAGGTACGTGCCCTTAGTGGGAACCAAACCCGGGTCTCTCTGGACCACAGGCCGATGCTCTAACTGCTGAACCAAACTGGCCAGGGCTGTCTTTATCTTTTTTACAGCTGTGTTTCATCTTCCAGTTTCCCAGGGTCTGTAAGACAACCTCTTATCTATAATTGGTAAGGCGAATAATTATTAAACAATTGTGGCTCTATTCTTATGTGCCGCTCCCCTATCCCTGCCACACTATAATTGCTGAGGACAGATAAAGATTTTCACATATGCTTTCCCCATTCTCCTCTGTTCTTGGAAAATATTCATTCTGTATCTACATGACCTGCGAATATGGCTCTTATCTGTCGTTTCCGTACAGTTCTTCACCTGGCCTGGCATGCTTTCCTGTCCAGGGAATACCTGCTGGGGACTTGGGCGATTCTTCTCAGGCTGTCTCATCAGGTGCCCTGTGGCTTCTGTGTCCTCCTGCACAGCTGCTGATGCCACGCAGACCCTGTGGCCGTTGTTTTGTCCTTACTGGTTATATTTTGGGATTTGTGGGGGGTACTTGGTCATCTAGCTTTGTTATGTTATCTATAGGCTTGTGATTAAATAGGCATTTAAAATACTACTTCCAAATCCCCCCCCTAATATAATCCCACCAGACAGAGCACCAAAGAAGAAAGCTCCCAGTGTGGGTGAAACCGAAGGGGCGCAGTCAGCTGATAATAGGAGGATCGATTACTATGGATCAGAGCTCATTTTGCTTCACGAAAGTGATGACTCTGCTGGTTCCTAATAACCTTCGTTCATTAAGAGCAGAGCTTCCCAGCCAGACTGCTGGGTGGGCGCGTGGGCCCAAGAGGGAATTGCTCCAGCCTCCAGGCTGCCCGAGGCCCGAGGCCTCCGCCAGTCGCCGGCCATCTGCGTGGCTTCAGATGCTCACCTCCCTGGGCGTAGACGTGTCAACTTGAGCCTTGCTTATGGGTCTATTTACTCATCAGACATTTTATATTTTTAAAGAAATTTCCCAACTTTTTATTTTGAAAAGCTTTGAACCTACAGAAAAGGTGTAAGACTAGTACAATGAACTTGGGTACACATACCCTTCACCTAGGTTCACCAGTTGTTCATATTTCACACACTTGTCTTTATTTCCATTCTCTTGTTATTAATAAACAAATGACTAAACACATACACATGTATATATGTATATATATTCATACACAGGTATTTTTTTCTGTATTCTTTGAAAGTTGTTTCAGGTACTGTGATTCTTTATATCTAAATCTTTCTACATTTATTTCCCAAGAATAAGGTCAGCCTCCCTCATTACTATAGCATTATTATGCCTGAGAAAATTGACAATAATTCCATGATATCTAACACGGTCCATTTTGGCAATTCCCTCATTGTTCCTAAAGCGTCTCTTTTAGTCATTCCCCCGAGACCCAGGATCCAGACGAGGTTTGCGAATTATACCTGTTTGTTACGGCATCAGACTGTCCTCGCGGAGGAATGCAGTGCCAGGCACGCTGCTGGATTTGGGGACACACAGGCGGCAGGGCCAAGTTCCTGCTTTTGAGGAACTCATGGTCCAGCAGCCGTGTGACAGACGAGCAGCACAGAGTTGGACTTCCTAGATCTTCCTGCCAGTAGCTTTGTTCCTGGGCGGTTCAGTTCACCCTTGTAACAGCTGGTATCCAGCCCCCTCCCTCCTGGTCTTCAAACCCACCGCCTGGTCAGCTTCCTGGAATCCGTAGGGACCCATTCACGTTTGGGCACGGACCTGATTTGCATTAAGGCAAATATGCTTTTTTGAGCAGGCCAGTGACAGTTTTGCTGTGGTTGCTGAGCCATCAGCCACCTAAATTTTGTCATGTCCTTGCTTTGACCCTGAAGTTCCATCCCACAGCTGTCTCTGGAATCTGTCAGAGTGCCAGGGTCCGTGTGCAGCAGGGGTCTGAAACTGGAATTCCTTCCGGGGCCAGCTGGGAGTCTGAGGAGAGGGAGTAGGGGGGGTCTTGGGTCTAGAAAGCACTTGTCCTCCAGCAGCAACGACTCAGTGGTAGCCGTGCGCAACCTCGGGCACGTGGGCTGGGCAGTTAGGCACTTGGATTTGTAAAGAGACGTTGGAAAGCTAGATCTTTAAGGGGAATGACTTGATTTTAATTATCGTCACCTAACTAAAAGCCACATCACACCCACACTCATTTAATTTGAGGGTCAACAAAGCATGTCTACAAGCCGGACACTCCTTGGCTTGGATGAGTGGTAACAACGCCCTCCTTCAGTAGCCTTTGTCTCTCTCTCTCTGCTTCTTGGTCTCCATTGTTGTATTTTGTTGTTACCTTTTTATTTTTGCTTCATTCGCAGTTCACATTTTCTGCCTGTGGTCCCAAGAGGCTGGGATTTGATGAGACTGTTGCGACTTGTTCAAGAGCCAAATTGAGTTTTCAACTTGGTATTCAGATGTGCGCTGTCGCTGTCCAAACGCAGTGTCAGTCACAGCAGCCCCTCCACAGCGATCAGAATCCCCGGCAGCATGTGCCAAGGTCTTTCCCCTTCCCTCCTAGGCAGGTTGCAGATAATAATAGTGACAACACCCCCTCATTCCCCAGCCCCGCTGGAGGTGTTTTTAGGCCCTGTCTCTGTGGTGCTGCCTGCTTTCTCACATAGGAGGGGCAGATTTCGTGAACCACAGCCCTCTGAGCCATGATGTTTATCAAAGTAATTAGTAGTGGCGGGACCTTGTTATTCCTAGGTACTATTTAATACACTGTATTTATATTTACCAAGCTAATTTTTCTTTGGCTGTTCAGTGCCAGTTACGAGCTATTCAGTAACTCTTTCAACCCTGCTGTGTGGGCTGTTGTTATAAACCCCTATTTTTGTTGATTGGGAACCTTTCTTTCTGAAGGGTTTCTTTTTAAAAAAACTTCTTATTTAGAAATAATCTTAAATTTGCTGAAGAATTATAATCATAGTAAGAGAACTCCCATGTGCCCTTCAGTCAGATTCACTGTTGGTATTTCGCTCCATTTGAGAAGGATTTATCTGTCTGTATTTTTTACCCACATAAACCTTTTTACCTGATCCATTTAAGAGTTAGTTGTAAACAGCCCTGGCCTGTTTGGCTCAGTGGTTAGAGCATCGGCCTTCGGTCCAGGGAGACCTGAGTTTGGTTCACACTAAGGGCACGTACCTCGGTTGCAGTTTGTCCCCGGCCCTGGTTGAGTTGTGTGGTTGGCAACCACTCGATGTGTCCCTTTCACAGCGATGTTTCTCTCTCTCTCTCCCCCTCCCACTCTATCTGAACAAAAAATGGAAAAATATCCTCGGGTGAGGATTAAAAAAAAATAAAAGAGTCAGTTGTAAACAGCATGACTTTTTATGCCTAAGAACTTGTATTTTCTAAGAACAAGGGCACTTTCTTACATAACTACAGTGTGATCATAAAATTCAGGAAATTTAACATTGATGTGTTATTATGTAAAGTAGAGCTCATATTCCTGTTTCACCAATTGGGCCAATTAAGCCTTTGATGGCCATTTTCTTGCCAGAATCAGGCACTGCATTGAATCACCCAGACTCTTTAATCTCCTTTAAGCTGGACCACTTCCACAGCTGCTTTGATTTCGTGCCTGGACCCGCTGCATCCCTCTTCTGGCCAGTTGCTTTGTGGCACAGCCTTCCCTGCGGGCTTGTCAGCTGTGTCCTCATGATTACATTCGGGTTATGTGGTTTTTTAAAAAATATATTTTTTCTTTAGCCCTGGCTGGTTTGGCTTAGCGGTTAGAGCATTGGCCTGTGGACCAAAGAGTCGCGGGTTCGATTCCCACCTGCTTAACTCCTGTGTTACCTGCCTGGCTCCTGCAGGTCTGTGACTCTCAAACCTCCGGTGGGCCTGCAGTTCTCTGCATTCTGATCCTCTACACATTCTGCGTTCACTCTTCCCGAAGGTAGAGTGTCACTCAGGGACCGTTAGGGTGTCCCAGACTGGCTCTCATGGGAGCCGAATTTAGTGGGAGACTCCTTCAACTCCCAGTTAACATGGGAAGTGCTACATCCCCGGAGGGACCTAAGCCAGCCTGGGGAAATCAGACAAGTAATTTCTGAGGAGGTGAGGTTGAATCTGGAGATGCATCCAGTTGGTTAGGGGACAAGCTGGAGGAAGAGAACTCAGTATTGATGCTTGACCTGGAAATACTCCCAGGAATGATTCGAGGATCCCTCCAGTCTTCCTTAGCGCTTTGCTTCCCTAGAGAAAACAGACCTTTTTGGGTTGGAATACAATAACAGTAGAGTCCTGGTTTATAATTTATGACTAATGATAATAGTAATAGTAATTATAAAAAATAATAACTGACATTTAGTATATGCCAGATACTTTATATGTATGTGTATTTATGTGCACACACCAACACAGACATATTTTAATTCTCCCTATAGTTTCTGAAGTAAGTACTTTTATCATCCAGTTTTATAGGTGATAAAACCAGGATCCAGACAGGTTAAGAGACTTGACCGCCCTGGCCAGTTTGGCTCAGCGGTTAGAGCGTCCGCCTGCGGTCCGGAGAGACCCGGGTTCGGTTCCCGCTAAGGGCATGTACCTCGGTTGCAGTTTGTCCCCGGCCCTAGTTGGTCGTGCGGGTGGCAGCCACTTGATGTGTCCCTTTCACATCGATGTTTCCCTCTCTCTCTTTTCCTCTCTCTCCCTCCCACTCTGTCTGTACAAAAAATGGAAAAATGTCCTCGGATGAGGATAAAAAAAAAAAAAGAGACTTGACCAAGGTCACACAAAGGCAGAACCAGGCTGTCTGACCTCCAAGCAAACACTTTTAATGGCACAAAGGACTGAAATTAGCTGTCTTTGTGATTTGCAAATGCCTCAAGAAGTAACTTGAAAGGGTTTTGAGTGAGCGAAATGACAGTCAAGTATGATTCTGCCTGTTATTAAGTTTGAAACCCAGCGATTTTCCTGTTGTGCTCAGGATATTTTGGGTGTGTGTCATCTGCAATTAATTACCTTCCTGAGATACTGGAGTTGTTTGGGCTGTTTCCCTGGCTCTGGATGTGAAATGTGGGGTCCAGCATGCCATTCTGAGCGGAAGTTACCAGGTGGCTAATGAGATGGGGTTTATAAAGAAATAGTGAAATGATGGGAACGGGGAGCAAGCACTAAAAATCAAACAGGCTTTTTATGGTCTTCCCCTCCTGCTCCAGCTGGCAGATGAGACACCACCCAGCCCAAGTCAGGGGCAGCGAGGAGGAAGGCAGACTTCCTGGAGTTCTGGTCCCCTGGCAAACCCGGCCCTGTCTTACTAGAGAAAATGGTGGCTGGGAAGAAGGGAGAAGCAGTCAGATTTCTTGACTAGGAGAAGAGGCTACTGTATCTGAAAAGTGTTAGGAGACGGGATATCACAGGAGAGCATGGGCGGTGAGTGGTTTGGGGGCTTTAGTGTGGCCTAGAAGTGTCCTGGAGGCTTGTTAAAATGCAGCCCCCAGCCCACCGTGGTGTATGTGTTGCTAACTTCTGCATCAGGGCCTGAGAATTTGCATTTTACTTTTTTTTAAACCCCTGCATGTGCTAGTGTTTTTATACAAACAAAACATTCTCTTTCATAAGTGCCTACAGTAATCAAAATCAGGAAAGTAACATTGATTCGTTTCTACCATCTAGTCCTCACCTCACACTCCACTTGCACTGATTATCTCTTGTGCAAAATAATTGAGTACAAAATGACTTGTTGCACTTGTCACATTTCTTCAGTCTGGAACAGTTTCTCACTAACCTTGACTTTCGTATCCTTGACACTTTTGAAGATTACAGGTCAATTTATTTTGCAAGATGGGCCCTGATTTTGGTGGGTTTACTGTTTCCTTGTGTTTAGATTCAATTTATGCCTCTTTGGTAGGAATATTGCAGATAATGCATATTCTTCTTAGTGCATCCTGGCAGGAGGTGCATGGCTTCAATTGTTTCATTAAGGATCATGTTACCTTTGATCCCCTGATTAAATTAAGGTGGTGTCTATCACCCTTCTCCACTGTGAAGTTAATCTTTTCCCTTTTACAATTATTAAGTATTTTGTGGGGAGGCAATTGGAGCCTGTGTAAATATCTCATTATGCATTAGACTTTCCATTTATTCATTTATGGTTTTGTCGATTTCTATTATAGTTAGTAGTTCATAATCCATTGTTGTTGCTATTTTGATGTTCACATTGTCCTGGATTTGTCCAGTGGGAAGCTTTTTGCTGGCGTCTGTGTCCTTTTGAAATGCCTTATAAGTTTACACTGGCACCTTGAACTCCACTAACTGTGTAACTGGTCTCCAGTGGCTTTGGACTGAACCATTCAGGAAGGGGGAAGAGCAGGGCTGAGGGGAGATGGGCTCTTTAGTGAGCCCCTCCAGCTGATTCCATTGTGGGAGATCCTCCATCCTCTGAGCGCATTGGAAGCACTCCGGCCTAGCATTGCGGGTGTGGGCTTCAGAGTCACCCAGACACCAGCCCCAGTTCCACTCCAGCCAGCCAGCCCGCTGAACCTGTTTCCTCCTCCGGTCAAGTGTGGATAGTTCTTTATGGTTATGGGCTAAAATGAGATAAATTAGGACCTGGCCACTCTCCACACGGTCTCACAGTCTAGATGGGGTAGATGAGCGCAGGCCAGGAGTAATAAAATGTTTGAATTGTGGAGAGAGGCTTGTCTGGGATATGGTGGGGGCAGAAGAGGGAGTGGTCACAAATCCTAGGTGGTGGAGGTAGGTTAATGGAAGGGCTTTTGAGGACCCTCTTGCAAAAGGTGTCGGTGTTCACCAGGGACTTGGGCAGCTGGAGTTGCAGACAGGAGGTCAGAGCAGCTTCAGCAAGGCATAGCAGTCAGAAGGAGCCTGGCTGGTGTGGGGGCCAGTGAGGGGCTGATTGCCACGTCCTAGCGTGGGGATGGGTTTCTCTGTGAGCCTGTTACATGAGCTACTCCAGGAGCCCTGGACTGCTGCAGGAGGAGGGGTGGAGGACACGGGGTAGCCTGTGTGAAAGCCTGGGCAGGCTCCCCAGGATGGCCCTGGGGTGGGTGCTCTGGAAGGCATTCCTGGCTCCCCACCCTGACCCCCTCGCTGCCTGGATGCTGGCTGGCTGGGTTCTAGTGCCCCAAACCTCTTTTGATTGTTTATTGCAGTGGCACATCAGTTGGAAATCACTGGTTTTTTACATTATCGAGGCATCAGAGAGGATGGTCAGGTTCTGACTCTGGAGCCACCTGCCTGGCTTTGGACCCCAGCTCTGCCACTTGTCACCCTTGACCTTTGCCAGGAGAATTACTGAGTCTCCCTGTAGGTATCTGTATCTGCAGGTATCTACAAACCTGGCTGACCCTGCTTGCCTCCTTTCTCTCTAGTCGGTGCTGAACCGTGTTAACTACTGCTGGTGTCACGTCGTGGCGAAGGTACAGGGTGTAAATGCAGACACATCCTGTGAATGAGTGTAGCGTTCATCCCAGCAGCGGGCCGAGAGTTAAATGCCCCAAAAAGGTTGGGGTGGGGGCTGGAGTTGGGGGTATGCGGAGACCAAGAGGGGAACACAGTCTGGGAAAACTGATTTTTCAGTGTTGACTGTTTTATTTTGCGTTGATCATGACCATGAATACTTAGGAGTATTGCTGTACACAGGGCCGGGGGATTTACGCCTGCCTTCCTGCCTTTTTTGTTGGTGGTTGCTGGGGACAGTGATTTTTTCCTATAGCCTGGTCACTTGACCACATTCTTCTAGTAGTCAGGTGCGGTGATGGTTGGTGCCTACTCGGTACCGGGCGGCAGTGGGCCTGAGGCGCCCTCCCTCGTGCCAGTGTCTGGCTGCGGAAGGCAGATGCCTGTAGTTGCATCTCACTGTGATGTTTTGATGCCTGCGAATTACCAAACACACTTCACAGGGTCGTTGGTTTTGTTTGGAGTAATTATTCTTTGAGTGGTGCTGTCTGGGGTTGCGGTTGTTTGTTCTGACACCGGGGCAGGCATAATTGCTCTGCCTTACAAACATTAATTATTGCAGGCATTGGGAGCTGTTGGAGAGGTACTTGCTACCTCCTCCATGATTTGCTTCCTTTCCTGATGCTTTTCAAGAAAACCGCAGGGTGGCCAGCAGGTGTGTTTGGGGCCGGGATGGGAGCTGGCAAGGCTTTTTGGAATCCGTCAGAGGAATATGTGAACCCTTCCCTGTCTCTCCTGCCAGCACCCCAGCCCTCTCAGGTCTGGCCGTCAGCATGTCTTGCCTGGATGCGTGATCCATCACAGTAGCTTCCTTCTGGTCTGTACACGTGTCTGTTTCCACCCCCCACTCTTTGTTTTTCCCACATAGCATGTCACTCCCCTGCAAGCCTTTTACTGGTTGCCCTTCAGGCTTCAAGTTCACACTCCCTACCAAGCCTCAGATCCCCACCCTGCTCCAGTATCCATGGCTTCCTTTAGTTCCAGGAACAAGCCAGGCTGGGCTGGGCTTGGGCTTTGCCTTGGCTCATTCCTTTGCCCGGAACCTTTCTGTTCCAAGTGAGGCCCAAGGTCTGGCAATATCGGCATTCCTAAGGGGCTTGGAAGAAGTGCGGAGGCTCAGGCCCCACCTGAGACACTGAATCAGAACCTGCATTTTAGCAGGACCGCCAGGTGAGCCCACCTCCCATGTCCACAGGTGCACTTCTTCCCTTCCTTCTGGTCCTACCTGTGTCACCTTTTGGAAAGGCCTTCTCAGACTCTCCCGCCCCAAAATACCCCCTTACTCTGTATCCTTTCCCCTTGCTTTATTTGTTTTTAAATTAATAAGCATTTTGGGGAGCAGTTTTAGATGTACAGAAGCATAAACAGAAAGTACAGAGAGTTCCCACATACCCCTCATTGCCTTCCTCCCCAATTTCCTTTACTGTTAACATCTTGCATTGGTAGGGCACATTCGTTACAATTGACAGACTAACATTGATACATTATTAATAACTAAAGTCCATAGTGTCCCTCAGGGCTCACTCGTGGTGGCGTACGTGCATTCTGTGGGTTTGGGTCAATGTATACTGACATGTGTCCACCGTTATAGTAGCACAGACTAGTTTCACTGCCCTAAAAATCCCCCATGTCCCACCTAGTCATCCCTCCCCCAACCCCTGGCAACCGCTGATCTTTTCACGGTCTCCATGGTTTTGCCTTTTCAGAATGTCATAGAGTTGGAATCCAAGTGCGTAGCCTTTTCAAACGGACTTCTTTCATTCGGCAACACGCATTTCAGTGTCCTCCATGTCTTTTCATGGCCGTGTAGCCCATCTCTTCGCATTGCTGGGTAACAGTCTACTGTCTGGATGCCCCCACGGTTCGTCCCTCCATCACCTAGTGCAGGTCATCTTGGTTGCGTCCAGGTTTTGGCATTTATGAATAAAACTGCTAAATGTTGTGTGCGAGGTTTTGTGTGGCCATGTTTTCAACTGTTGGTAATAACCAAGAAGCGAGGTTGCTGGATCACATGCTGAGAGTATACTTAGCTTCGTAAGAAACTGCCGGACTGGCTTCCACAGTGGCTGCACCGGGTTGCGCGCCCACCAGCATGGGTGAGGGTTCCTGTTGCTCCAGCTCCTGGCCGGCATTTGGGGTGTTGGTGTTCTGGACGTGCGCTGTGCTGCAGGTGCGGCTTCGTCAGCTCTGGAGTCCTTGCTGTTACGTGGCTGGTTTGTGCACTCCCTTTATGAAGGTCACTTCCAGGAGGGCAGAGACCTGGTCCTTTCTGTCACCTGTCCATTTCCGTTGCCTAAACAATACCTGGTACACAGTAGGTCTCAGGAAAGTGTTTGTTGAATACATTCTGTACTTTCTGCAACACTCTGGTGAGGGCCTCAGTACTCTCCCGTTATTTAGGTGGGTACACGAGGTGCAGAGAGGGATGTTCACCTTGCACACATTTGGCCAGGTGTGAATTACTCAGACCCGTAGACTTTGACTTTGACAGATGAGGGAATCGAGGGTCAGAGAAGCTAGTTGCCTTGGGCACATTCTTTGTCTTCTCTGTCCTCCCTGCTCTGTTCCTAAGCCCAAAATTGAGGTAGCAGTACCTCACAGAATTGTTGTGAGGATCACATGAATTAATACATGTAAAGCTGTATGAGTTATCAGCTACGCAACAAATTATCCCCCAAATTTAGGAGATTAAAACAACGCACTTGTTATCTCAAAGGCTCTGTGGGTCAAGAGCCTAGACATGGCTTAGCTGGATGCCTCTGGCTTGTGGTCTCTCATGAGGTCAGGGTGTCGGGGGGACTGTGGTACTTTCGGAGCTCCCTGGGCCCGGAGAGTCTGCTTCTAAGCTCACACGTGGCTGCTGGCAGTCCTGCTGCTCACAGGTGGGCCTCTCTGAGGGCTGCCGGTTCCACGTGGCCTGGCAGCTGGTGCTGATCAGAGCGCTAGTGGGGTCGGGAGGGGGGAGCGGCGTTGGGAGAGCACAGGAATGACCGTGACCTCTGGGTCGTCCAAGGTGGATGGCATTGTGTTTGTGTGGGTGTTTTGTTAATCCTTATCTAAGGATATTTTTTCCCCTTGATTTTTAGAGGAGTGGAAGGGTGGGGGGAAACATTGATGTGAGAGAGACACATCAGTTGGTTGCCTCCCACACATGCCACGACCGGAGCCAGGGATTGGACCTGTGACCCTTCGGTGAGCATCCACGTTAATAATCATACATATTCATCATAATTTTGACAGCTCTGTAGGTTTCTTATATAGGTGGATACACCATAATTAATCTCTCTACTCTTCCACTATCAGACATTATTTTATAACCAGTTTCTTTCTGATGGATGCACATCTTCCTGTATACGTTTGAGACTTCTCCTTATTTCCTGAGTGTAGTTTCCTAGAAGTGGGATTGTTCGGTCAAAAGGCATACAGTTCTTGAGGCTGTTGAATCATATTTCCTGAAGCTCACTGGTGGCCAACCACTTGCATTTTTGAGCTGTCTGACGATTGCTAGCAGAGGCTTGAGTGTAACCCTAGGGGAGTTTCTTGACCTCTGAACAAAGCTCGCTTGTCAGAAGAATCCTGTTCACATTGGCACGAGAGCCTAACCAATCAAAGTATTCTGCAGACCTAAGCTTATCGACCTTGTTTTTTCCACTGAAATCTGTAGCGGCTTTACATTTTCTACTGTGACCATTTCACTTAATTCTCTAAATTTATATGATGCAATGTGAGGCTTTGGAGTTGAAGGAATATGGGTTTGAATCCCAGGTTGAGTGTATGAGTCATTTGACTTTCTGGCCCCCAGCTTTCCCATCTGCAAAATGGGCACAGTAAAACCAGCCTTAGGAGGTATTGATACAGTGAGACCAAGTGTGTGACAGCGAGGAAAACATGGACTTGGAGATGCTTAAGTGTGAATTGTGGCCCTGCTTTGTGCTAGCTATGTGGATTATTTGATAGGCCACAACCTCTCTGAGCCTCAATTTCTTCTTTTGTAAACGAGGGTGATAAAAAATGGGGATACTCATAACCCCTCTCTCCAGAGTTGTTGTGCAGATTAAACAAGAGCATCTCTGCAACACTTGGAAGATTGAGTGCCCTGCTCAGAGGCAAATAACCATGAGCTAGAGATAGAAGATACATCTCATACTGATGATGGAGGGGTCTTCTGGACGAGGTGGAGTATCTACCTGTAGGAGGTCTGGGCACCGAGCAGTTTCTCAGGTCTTGGCTAGCATGGAGGATTTCAAGGAAGGTGGACACATCTCAAATGCCCACCTCTGCCATGGTCCACGTGGGCAGTACTTTTTTTTTTTTTTACAGAGACTTGGTTCTGTTCCACTGAAGTGTTTCTGCCAGTCCTAAGGGGCCAAGCAGCCTTTCATAAATTGTGGGGTGTGAGGGGTGAATAGTCAGTCAATGCATGTAAATATTTTGAAGGCACTGAGGAGCCCTGGGGAGGCAGCAGGGGGCTGGGTTTGCTAATGTTAGTGCCTCTTTTCCTGACTCTCAGAGCCCTTTGCCATTTCCTGGCATACAGTTTGGTAATGTGCTTTAAAAGTATCTCCTCCTTATTCCCTTATTGTATCTCGAGCCAAGATTCTCCTCCTCAGGTTCTAGTCACTTCACACCACCGTCGTGGTTTTCGGCATGTTTGTGTGTCTCCCGCCTTATTCTCTTCTTAATATCTTTCTTTCGAGCCATTCACCTGCGAAAACATTTATATTTCTTTCTAAAGGGTTCTTGATATCACTACAGTTTTTTTTTTTTTTAGAAAAACATACTAGAAGAAATGCTAACCTAAAAAGTTTGGTGAGCCCCTCAGATGCGTTTGGAAACGTACCACATGTGGGAGGTTCTGTTTCAGGTCATTCCCTGTGGGGTTTTTCCCTCCCTGTTCATTGACCTGTGAGGAAGTCGGATTTCACGACTCTTCACCGTGTAGAAAGAATTGGACAAGTAGACGGGCAGCGGGGAGGGGGAGGGGAAGTCCGCAAGTTTATCGTCATGAGGCTGGAGTCCCACTGCAGTTGCTTGGGTTCCAAAAGACAGAGTCCACCTGGGTGAACCCCTACCCTTGCTCCCCCTTGTCCTGTGGATTCTCCATTGTCGATTAATCGCTGAGGGCACCCCAACTCTGCCTCCTCGTTTGAGGCAGATGTGTGAGTTGCAGCTGAAATACTCAGTCCTTGGGGGAGCCCAGTGTTGACAGGGGGATCGCTGACTGGTCACAGAGGGTGAGAGGTGCACCAGCTGCTCCTGGAGCACCAGGGACTAGGCTCGGGGTGGAAGTGGAGAAGCTGGTTGAACCCTCAGGCTTCCCACGCAGCCTACTTCAGAAGGTCTGAGCACTGACAATTCCTTTACAATAAGAACAACCCTCGCCCCAACTTTTCTGGGGAGTTTTCAGATGGAGTCTTAATGAAATCACTCTGTCAGTTGCAAAAAGAGCCAGGTGTCACCGGGCCAGGCACACCCTAGGGCCAGAGAGGAGGAAAATCCCATGAAGCAGAGAAGGAAAGTTGCTCTAGGATGTGGCCGATAGGGCACCGACCATCTGTGCCCCTTGTTCCGAGGTCTGTCCTCACAGGCTCACTCAGCCCCATGCCGGGGTATAGGTGGGTGGGGGAGGGGAGGGGCCTCACCCCTGTGGGAGAAGACCAGGGACAGGCTGCTCCACAGCAGCTCATCGTCCACCAGAGAAGTTAAAAGTACGAGCCCTGTGTCTATAGCCCCAGGCTCTGTGAGTCTCGGTCTCTCATACCAGTGCACGTGCATGCGAACGCACACACACACACGTGTACACACACACGCGCGCCTGTGGGGTGGTGTGTGTGAAGAGGACAGGTGCCAAGGCTCTGAGGACAGACGGCCTGGGCCTGAGGTGGGCGCTGCTGCACCGGAGCCCTGGTCAGGTTTGGTCCTGGCTGCTCCCCTTGCTTCTCACCTGTTCAGGTTGCCGGGCTCCCGGCTGAGGGCCCCGCTGAGATGGCCGCAGTCATCATTGCAGTTCCGAGGCCTTTCATAGTTAGGGTGTGCTTAATGAACCCATCCACTCCGCTACCTCATGAAGTGTCAAAGGAAAAGACATCTTTCTTTGATAATCCAGCGGAGACCTGTGTAACATGAGTGGTGACTTCTATGTGGTCCTTTGATTCACAAATCCAAGTCCTGTTACCTGGCAGCAGATGAGTTGTCTAGAGCCTAGGAATTATTTTCTTGGGTCACTACCATGTTAAGTTTTTAAAAATACATTTTGATTGGGCCATAACTCTGCAGTTCGCCCGAGTTCCCCACCCCCTGTTCCCTCTTGTACTTACACCCAGTGTGCTTTCCTCATTGGCCTGCTGTGGTCATTCAGGTCTGTGCTCCACCCTAAGGGACCCGCGGGCAGAGGACGGCAGCTGCTAAGCCAGCGGCTGGATGAAGCACACACATGTCCTCGTGCCACTCCCCATAGCTGTGTGAGACGTGACCGCAGGGGGACTGGGCCGAGGGGATACACGACCACCCTCTTGGCGTTATCTTTGCAACTTCATGTGAATCTACAAATACTTAAAAAAATGGGCCTCATGCTGCTGGGGTGGGGGGAGGGGTGTTCAGGAGCAAAGGACCTCTTTGGAGTGGCCAGTGTGCCCTCCAGGTGTTTGGTTTTTATTCAGAAGCAATTCCAGGGACCTGAAAGTGTTCATTTCCCTGAAAAGGCAAATAAGTTCATTGATACAAACTTGGCTGGGATGAATTTATGGCTCCCAAAGGTGTCACCCCGGTGGTTTGATATATTTTCATGGCTCCCCATCACTTTGATGCAAGTCAGATTTGCATTAAAAATCTTGACTTTCATCTGTTAGATCTCATGTTTAGATAGCCTTAAGACACCATTCAAAGACTGATTCAAACCAGAAGAACAGCAGCCACTTGAAACAGTCAGTGCTGGCCGCAGAGACAGAGATGAAGGGGGAGCTGAGGGCCGGCTTGTGTGGTGTGAGCAGGGGACAGCAGCCAGACGTTGACACGACTCACCTGCCAGCCGGCCAGAGTGGACCTGCCCAGTCTGCCTCCTGGGGGATGTTCTGCCATAAACTGTTGTTAAATTGTGCCACACAGAAATGCATATCAATTTCATACGACTTGAATTCACATATGGAGATTAGGACTAAGCTGGAATGATTGACAAGACTCTGGCTGAGGGAACCCAAGAAAATGATTAAATCCATGTACATTGGGGAATATCTTTTTCCACCACAAACCTTTTCAGGACTCGTTAGTTGTGTAGTTTCAGATGTGTGCCAGTCACATCACAGAGAGAGTGCAGAGACCTCTAGGAACATCCGCGCCAGGCTGTCTAGGGGGCAGGAGCTGATTACGGGCTCCTCTGTGCTTTACCCTCTCTCAAGCTTCTGAGATGAACCGCAGTTCTCAGGCGACACCTGAGTGGTGGCAGAGTCTGCAGTTGATGTGGATGTTCTTTCTGCCAAAATAGTGCAGAAAAGCAAAATACAAAGTACTGTCTTTGCAGATGGAGATGTAGTCTGATGTGCTGAAAACAGACGACAGGGCCAGCGACGGGCGGTCTCAGGGGTCTCCATCGAGTAGATTGTGGCATATTCATATCAAGGAATGGCATTTCCATCCACTACACTGAGTTAGACACTTCTGGTGGTGTCTAATGAGACAAACCTGGTTGCAGGAAAATTTATAGTGTGATACGATTTTATAAGGTGAATTAATTCTATTTGAGTGTATCAGGTTTGTAGTGACTATAAGAGCATGGAGGAAGGCATGGAATGTGTATATCAGGTTTTTAACATTGATTGCCACAGGGAAGGGGTGAATGGAATTGTAGACAAGGGAAAAAGCACTTCAAACGAAAAGTTAAAGGAGTGTGAACAATGTTTCATCCACACACAAAAAATTATATTTAGGACTTTGTGTGTGTGTGTGTGTGTGTGCGCGCGTGCGTGCGCTCATGCCTAGTGAGGGGTATGATAGACTAGTTATAAAAAATGTTGGGTTTGGTCCAGTTGGTGTGGCTCAGTGGTTGAGCGTCGACCCATGAACCAAGAGGTTGCTGGTTCGATTCCGGGTCAGGGCACATGCCCAGGTTGTGGGCCTGATCCCCAGTTGGGGGCATGCAGGAGGCGGCCGATTGATGTTCTCTCTCACTGATGTTTCTCTCTCTCTCTCCCCCTCTCACTTCCTCTCTCTCTAAAATCAATAAAGGAAAAAAAAATGTTGGGTTTGTTTTAAGGTGTTGGGTTTTCAGCTGATTTTTACATTTCTTCTTAAATGTGATCTAATTGAGTATTTTGCAATGAGCACTTCTACTTTTAAATTTATTTTTATAAGCATAAAAGAAACCTAATCTTAAAGCTCTTTCACTGTGTTCAAAGGCTTGCAGGCTTATTTACACCCTTTTGGGGGGAGCAGAAACAAATGTGGAAGAGGCACCTCTCTGGGGTATCTGCTGAGAAACCAAGTCCAAATCCTAAGGAGACGGAGAAAAGCTCTCCTGGGCCTTGGGGCCGAGAGGCCTGTTTTGGATCTTGGCCGTGTGCCTTACTTTGTGACCATGGTTGGAGACCTAATCCATGCCTTAATTCCTCGCCTATAAAATAGGGAGAATACTGTCGTGTCATTGTGCCTGACACATCATAGGCATTAATGAACATTTCCCCACTGAATGAAGAATGAGTAAATGAATGAGTGCTCGGTTTAGTGAGGTCACATATGTAAAGTCTGAGCTGTGTCGTAAATACTCAACCAGCGGTAGTTTTCTTTCCCTGATCCCCATGTCCTTGTCCTTAGCCAGGGTGCCTGGAGTGAATTCAGTAGAGGGGTCTTGTTGTAGCCTGAGTTCCATGCTTCACAGTACAGTCTTACCTGGGTGTGGATGTGGACCTTGGTCAATTGCTTCTCCTCTTTATGCCTCGTCTCTGAAATGGATGTTGTAATAGTACCTTGAAAGAATTAAATGAGATATCTAAAGACTTCACATTATGCCTGGCAAATAGTGAATATCCAATACATTTAGTGGTTAATAAAAATATTGAGTATTCCCCAGATTGAATACACAGTACTTGGTATGTGCTTCTGTAAATGGAGAGTGTATTACAGAGTGCCTGGCACAGAATAGGCATCTAGCAGATTGATAGATTCAAATAACTTGAGCATAGCACATGTCAGCATCCTGATTTTATGGGCACTGGAATCAGTTAGCTTATTTCCGTCACGAAGGAACAGTTCTTCAAGGCATTCTGCAAATGTGCCTTAGCTAACGCTGTCTTTTCCAGTGATGATCTCAGAAACGGAGAATGCATTATTATTTATAAGATGAACATTATGTGTTTTTCTTTACACAGATTCTCCCCTCCCCCCCCTCCTTTGGTCTAAATTACCAATTTAAAAAAATATCTTTTTTAACATTCTTGTACCTGCAGGGAAAATGAGGTGCTTAAAGTCCAGCTGAAGAAATATGTAGGAGCTGTCCAGATGCTGAAAAGAGAAGGTCAAACAGCTGAAGGTGAGGTGGAGACCAGCCTGGTGGGGAGGGGGCCAAGCCTTTGCATCTTTGTCACTCCTGTGCCTGGCGCATAGTCGACACTCAGCATGTGACAAACACATATGCAGATGAATTAGAAAAGCAGGATTCTGGAAAATTAATTAGATGGAAAACCCTGCTGTGTATTCTTGCTAAACCAATGTTGTAAGACTTTCTTGCTAGATTATTAGCAACAGTTATATCAATTTGTTTACTTGGGGAATTTTACATCTAGAGTCTTGAGACACCACTTACAAGGCAGTGAACCTTGCAGCATGATTACAAGCTCTGGACTTAGGCTGGCCGGGTTTCAGCCCCAGCTCTGCATCCGTTTCCTACCTCTCTGTACCTCAGTCTCTCATCTGTAAACGAGGGCTAGTTGACAGCACCTGCTTCACGAGGCAATCCATGTAGACAGCATAATGCCTACCACAGAGTAAGTACTGAGTACATTTTAGCCATTATTGATATTGTTGATCAGAATACAAGTGGATAGCAGAGTGATCACTTGACAAGATCTCATGAAATGCAGAAGCTGTATGCTTCCTCTCTCCGCAGTCTGGCTACAGTTTAACTGTCCCGGATCTTCTGACACATCTCTCAGGTCAGCCTGAAGAAAGGATATTTGACTTTGGCTGAAGTGTCTTGCAGCCTTCAGCCAACTGACCATTACAAGATTTTCTTAAACAGAAGTGAGCTTCTGGAGTCCTGGACATTTTTAACAAAGGGGTGGGTGCTCCATGCTCACAGGTCTTGGGAGTCAGCCAGACCTGGATTTGAATTCCACCCACTATAGCCTGACTTCTTGGGGTTAATTTGCCATCTGTGAGAGAAAACATCACATCAATGTCATGAGGTCGTTGTGGAAATTTACCAACAGCGCAAAGCTTCTCGTGTGGCCTCTGGCATGTTATAGGTGCTCAGTACATGGTAGTTATTGTTCTTGTAATAGAGGGATGCAGGGTTAGAATCTGGATATGACTTGCCTAGTGTTATCATAAAGACTCGGTTATTTTTTAAGCTTTTATATTTCTCCCAGTCTCAGCTTGATCAGGTTCAACATTTTGTTAATTTTTTTTTACAGAATAACATGCATTGCTTCATTCGTGGTTGGTCTGTAGGTTATCACTGCGGAATTACTTATTAATCATGGTTTCCTTTGTGGGCTCATCACCCTTTTCATACAGATATTGCAGTTATGGCCCCAAATTCATTTCATTCTGTGGAGTTATATTTTTGTTGGTCTTCCAACTTTTCACTCCTCATCTTTATTTCCCCAGCACCTGGCTTTTGTAGTCATTCATTCCATTCCTTACATGTTTTCAGTGAATAATATATGTCTAGTCCTGTACCCTGTCCAAGCAAGTTCAAGTCTATTCTCATTTGACCCAGTAACTCTGGGATGAGTATGTCTTTTCCTCTGTTTAAAAAAATTTGTTATTGGAGGCTCAGGAGACCTTACGGGACTTGTACGTGTGTCTGGGTGGAAATGAACTTGGGTCATTTTCCTCCAAATTCTTGGTTTTTTGCATTATAAAGTCCTTCAAGTTTAGTGTGCAGACGAATTATCTGGGGAGCCTATTAAATATTCTCTTCTTGGAGAAGAGAATTCCTTTCCTTAGGGCTTCTTTCAGTGGATCTGGGGTGCGTTTCAGATGTGCACGTCTGGGTATGTGCCCCAGGTGCATGTGGCCCGTGGAGCACACTGCCACCCTCTGAGAAACCTGCACGCACCCCTGTTCAGAACTTTGGGTGCAGTGAAAAATTTAAGCCTAGGATAAAAGGGAGCACCAGCTCCCTCAACCCTATAAAATACATTTCTGAGTAGGAGTATTTTTGGAGTGACTCCCTACACACGGGTACATGGCACCTACAACGTGCTGAGTTGTTTCTCATGGCAGCCGAGTTCCCTGTCCTAAGGCCCAGCCCGAATGCTCTGCAGCCAAAGCGGAGTAGGAGCCTTTTCAGGACAAAGTTGAGGTGGTCCTTTTAAGTTTTATTTTGATTTTAATTCTTTTAAATTGATTTTGAGAGAGAGAGAGAGAGAGAGAGAGAGAGACACATCAGTGTGAGAGTGAAAATGATCAGCTGCCTCCTGCAAGCCCCCTGCCTGGGATCAAGCCCACAGCCTGGGCCTGTGTCCTGACCAGGAATTGAACCGGCAAACGGGATGATGCCCAGCCAACTGAACCACGCCGGCCAGGGAAGTTGAGATGGTTTTAAGTGGATCAGAGTGAGAAAATGAAGCAGCAGCCCCTTACCGCTCTGTGTCTGACCATGCAATGTAAGGCCGTCTGCCGTGCCTGTGAGGCACCCTTTAGCGGGAGGTTTCTGTAAGAGCCCCCGAGTGTGGTGACGCACCGTGCCCGTCGCTGCCTGTTGA
This sequence comes from Molossus molossus, assembly GCF_014108415.1. Lineage (NCBI taxonomy): Eukaryota > Metazoa > Chordata > Mammalia > Chiroptera > Molossidae > Molossus > Molossus molossus. The sequence continues at coordinate 110,681,658 of NW_023425366.1, read as the reverse complement.
AGTCCCGCACTTCCCTCCTCTCGCTCCATGCTTGCTGAGCACCAGGTCCGTGTCGGGCACCAGGAAGCAGTCTCATGAAAAGGCACTCTTTCACAATTGCACGTGGGCCCTTTAAGAGCTTTACCTACTTTTCAAGGGATGTCATATGTTACTCAAGGAAATTGAGACGTGCTCCTCAACTGCACTGACTGAGTTTGTTGAAAACCACTGAGTATGTGTCCTGACCAGGCTGCAGCAGCTCGGGGTGTCCTGGCCAGGCTGGGTGGTTTGGGGAGCTGGAGGAGCAGGGCCGGGAGAGGATGGAGAAGGAGGGAGTCCTTTCTGAGCTATACTTTCTTTGGCTCCCGATGTTAAGGGAATGGCTATAGGGATGGGTACTGGCCTGCAAAGTTCCAACTGGAGTTCAGGAGCACTTTCCACACTATCAGCCTCTTGGTTTGAGGGTATAACGCTTCTTTTTCTCTTTTGGCTAAATGGTGTTTATGAAACTATGGACTCATCTGTAGGGAAAAGAGGGAAAAGTTATTTAAATTTAAGTCAAATGCCTTTAGGATCAAATAGATTGCTGAGAGCTACCTTGGGACCCTCACCTTCATTAGTCCATTGTTATTGTGGAAAAATGTGCCCAGGATAAAAACAAAACAAAAAACAAAACTTAAAATGGATCTCTAGAGTCGATTGCTGATAACCTTTAATTTTACAGCTATCAACTTTCAGTTCCCACCCTCTCCCCTGTTCAGAAGATCAGGATCTACTCAGTGTGGGGTAGGCTGGGGCGGCCTCATCCAGCGACGGAAAGGATGTTGGCCCTGATGTGGTCCAGAAGTGGGGTTAGGCTGTTCGCCGCTCAAGTCTCTGTTTCCTGGGTAAGGGCGGGAGGCTTCCCGAGAGCTATGCCTGCGCCTGCGTGGTCGGATCTTCCCCACCCCGGAGCTGTGGTGCTGTCCCACCCGCCGAAGCGGTGAGGCAAAGGCCCGTTGTGCCCAGGAGGAGCTGGCTTGGCAACTAAACTTCTGTTGTAACCCTGATTGGACATGTGATCAATCCTTTTGTCAAAGAATTTGGATCCCCCTCCCCCGCCCCCGGAGCCAATGTAGGGCAGTTGCTTCCGGAGGGCGAGCAGGAGGTCCTCTCCCAATCAGTGTGTTCATCTCAGGCATGTTGCCGAAGTCGGGAACAAGAAGTGTGGCAAGTTGGCTGCTTGCCTGGAGAGGCCTGGGGAGTAGGTGAGTCCCCCAGCCTCAGACAGCTGATGGGCTCTGTTAACGAGACTGACTCATTCTCTTAGCAATGGATTCACGTTAGCGAAGCACACAGAGTGGTGTACAATCAGAAGAGGGATTTATTCATCGTTCATGAGAAATAGAGCCAGTGGGTCAGCCACAAGGTCCACACCTGATGTTCAGGCATATCGTCCTCTGGGCTGATCAACCTGGGGCTGGAGTCTCACCTGATGGCTGCGTACTGAGCCAGAGAAGGGGGACTGGTTGAGTGGGTCACATGTTCAGTGGCTTGGCATGTCTGTTATGTGGAGAGGGAAGGTCTCTGGGCCTGGGCAAGCCCTTGGAGAGACACTGTCAACTTCTGGCTCTTCTCATGGCCCTTTTCTTACTTTTATCTGTGGTCCATCGGAGTTCTGAGGAGTACTACTTCTGTTGGATGTGGCTGATGTTGAGAGAACGCAGCTCTTCTGTGTGGTACTTATATATTTTCTATTTACCTTAAAACAGGTGGTCAGCAAATAACATTGTTTTAATTTTGAGATTGTCATTACATGTGGCTCGTCTTTCCCGCTCTCCAAGTTCTCTATAAGACATAGACGCAGGAATCAGACACACAGTGAGCAAAATAACATTTTTCTTACTGACGGTTGGAAGCTCCAGCTGGACCTGTCGCCAGAGTCACACTCCCTACACCCTACACTGTCACCCAGGTGGACCAGGGACCCCTCTTATGAGGGGTTGTTGGGTCTGCAGAATGATTCCACTCAGTGGGGACCGAGCAGGAAAAGAGACCATGGGAGTGTTTCACTTTGTGATACATCACCTCTGCCCAACTGAGAATCGCCCCGATTGGGGAGGAGGTGGACAGGGGGCGGAGGACGTTACTGTGGTGGGAGTCCCCTCGTGGGAACACGCTCCAGAATGGAGGCCCTTCTCCAGGGGCTGTGACACCTGCAGCTACTGAGATGCCTCCTGAGGGAGGTCCGAGGGCAGCAGGGCAGGGCAGGAACCTGTTCAGTGAGTGGACGCCCCCTCCATTGCATCTGACCATCTGGAGAAAGGTCGTGCCAACAAAAGGAAGGTTTGTCCCACCTGTACGAGGGTGTCATTCTCCAGGGGTGTCCCTTCATCCTAGTCTCCATATATGCCCCATGAAAACAGTGGTCATGGCCAAAACCTTTAGAAAACACTATGCATCCCCACATTCTTCCTGCATGTCACGGTGGACATCAGAGGACGAATAACTTCTGTGAGAAAAACACGGAGGACTCCCCCAGACAACAGACTTCGAGTTCTCGTGACCTTTCTGTGACTCAGTTTCTTCCTCTGTAAAATGGGAATTGTAACAGTACCTTTGTTATTGGGTTTGGGGAAGATGAAAAAGATTAATACATGCAAAGCACTTAGAAAATGTCTTGTACATAGTAGCCATTCCATAAATGTTGGGATAATTATTACTGTTATTTTTACTAGTTTGCTTCACCTCTCACAGCCCCTTTGATCATCATGCAATTAGGATTGAATTAGTATGTACTTCATAGGTGGTTGTCTTCAGGATTAAATACTAAGTGATGTAATTTAGATAACAGACATGCTTGGGTTAGAATCTGGGATCTAGGACATGCTGTGGTAGACAGAATAATGGTCCTCCAAAGATGTCTGTGTCCTAATCCCTGGAATCTGTTAATATTCCACTTTACCTGGCAAAGGGGACTTTTCCAATGTGATTGAGGTAAGGATCTTGAGATGGGGAGATGATCCTGGTTTATCCAGATGACACCAGTGTTCACAAGGGTCCTTATAAGAGGCAGGCAGGAGGGTCGGAGAGGGAGAAGATGTGGTAACAAGCAGAGGTTGGAGTGGTGAAGTTTGAAGATGAAGGAGGAGCCATGAGCTGAGGAATGTGGGCACCCTCCAATGGGCGGGGAGCCTTTTTCTGACGAGGGCCATACAAAATTATCAACTTAAAATTAGCCTGCTATCTTTGGTCAGGCTAATCTGGTGAGGCGTGTGATTCCCCCCCTCTGCTCTGATGGAGAAGACAAGGGCATGGATTCTGCCCTGGAGCCTCTAGAAGGAACACAGCCCTACTGGCACCTTGATTTTCGCTTGTAAGACCCACGTGGGACATCTGACCTGAGCTGTAAGATAACAAGTTTGTGTTGTTTTAAGCCACCAAATTCGTGGCAATTTGTTATAGCAGCAATAGAAAGCTAATATATCATGATAGTATTAACTATCATGGATGGACTTGAGGATCATCTTCATCATCATCTTATGGAACTTGTGATGGGGAGGTTGATATTTTGAAGGATGGGTTCTTTGGTCAGAGGTCTCCTGGTGGACAGACTCAGAACCTCAGGGGGAGTGGGGCCGTTGATTTGCAGCCACACCTGGGATAGTAAAGCCCCCTGCCCTTCCCCCACACTCCTGCATGGTCTGCCTGTCTGGTCAAGCAAGGGAATTCCTTGCCCCAGTCCATACTCGTCTCAGCTTGGGGTTGCTGGTACCAGTGCCGGGGGATGGGTCCTGTCACCAGCCTTCTCTAGACAGTGCAGTTGAAGCCTCCACAGCTGTATGGTTGTGGCCCCCTGTCCAGTAGACCATTGGCATTACTTTTTAGGTGTGGACATTGGTGTCATGTGTGGCTGGGGAGGCTGGTTTCTCTGAATGTCCCATGGGTGGACATTCTTATGTAGGTCTTTCCTGCTAGACAGAAGCCTACTAGGTGTTGGTCTTCTGGGCTCTCCTAAGAGCATCTGCCTGTGAATCAGAGCTTGCTTTCTGTACTAAGGAAGATCTCCTCCTGCCAGGGGCAGCCGAACTTGGCGTTCCAGAAGGACAGGGGTCTGCCCTGGTCGCGTGACCTCCGTAGTGTCAGGTTCCACTTGCTCTGGTTTTCACCTGACTTGTGTCCTCACTCAGCGTCAGTCCTGTGACAGAGGTGGGCTCCACCCTCTGCCCTGCACTGACTAGCCGGCCGCCCTCGCTGGGTCTCAGGGCTCTCGTAGGCTCTCAGGAGGAGTTCTTTCTTCCTGTTGGGCTGGGAAGGCTGGGGATGAAGCCATCCCAGAGAGAAGCTGGGCTGAGAGGCAGGGAGGGACTGGTTCTGATCTGGACCTTTGTGCCCTCCCGTCAGCTGATGTGATCGTCCAACTCTGAACTTGTTAATGAGAACAATAACTACACCAATCCCCCTGCCCCTGTTCTCCAGCTTGAGTGGGATTTTTAAAGCTCATGTGGTCCATGGCAAACTATTAGCTCTTTACTGGGTATGGAGTCCATCCTGTCCTTGTGAAGGGTGTTATTTCTCCGGAGTCTGTCTTTCCAAGTGTGCAGTGTCTGTTTGTCGTGAGGCCCTTCCTTTCACCCTCCCTCTTATTCGGTACGGTCCACTGTCATCACCTGCCCTGGCCACCGAGCTCTGTCCTCGAGTGACGGATTTTAAGGCTGCAAGGTCTTGTTGGCATCCCCATTTAGTTACTCTGCCGCAGGCTCAGGGACGGGGGAAGAAGAAATGGGTTATTGCTAGTGGGAGTCATGGGGGGGGGGGAGGTAGACTGGGAGGAACTTGACAGATGAGGGAGGCTTGGGAGCAATTTTAAAAGAGTTGATTCTAAGAAACAAAAGAAGTAAACAAACCAGGAAGTCATAAACCTCTCACGTGTCCTGTCTCTGCCTGCATGTGGCGTGCTCCAGGATCCCGTTCCACACTGCATGTACCTCATGCTCTCGCAAGGGGTCTCGGTTTCCCTCAACCTCGTTAAGGAGATGGTTGGTCATGGGTGAGAGGGTTCCTAGGCTTACATTGTTTCAGCCTCCATCAGTTTGGCTTTGGGCTACCTCCTCTTGGGTGGCCTCATGTTCTTGGCCCAGGGAGCACAGCATCTGTTTGAGGCAGGCTTCCTGAGTCATAAGGAAAGCGAGCTCTTGACTGTGTGTGTTTGTGTCTGGTTCTAGTGGGCTCAGCATGGAGCCTCATGGGAACATAAACCCAATCCCATCATTCTGCTGTGTAACACCCAGTGCACTTTTTGGGGTGTTCTTCAGGGCAGATGTGATCTGGCGCTTCCCCGAGTTCTAGCCCCATCACTGACCACCCTGGCCTTCAGGCTAATGCCTACCTCAGGGCCTTGGCAATGACTGCCCCTCTCCTGGCTGCTCCTCCCTCCATCTCCACGTGGCTGAGTCTGCCTTGCCTAGCAGGTCTCTGTTTAGAGGTACCCTCCTCGGACCCTGCGGTCTCACGTGTGCCCTCTGCTTCTTTGTCTGTTCCATTACTTCCTTTATTGTCAGCACAGCACTTACCGCTATGTCACAGTCCTTTGGGTGTTCATTTCCTTCCTTCCTTTTTTAATAAATATTTTTTCTTGCCCTGGCCAGTTTGGCTCAGCAGTTATAGCGTCGGCCTGCAGTCCGGAGAGACCCGGGTTCAGTTCCCGCTAAGGGCATGTACCTTGGTTGCAGTTTGTCCCCGGCCCTGGTTGGGTTGTGTGGGTGGCAACCACTCAATGTGTCTCTCTCATGTCAATGTTTCTCTCTTTCTCCCTCTCACTCTATCTGAAAAAAAAAAGGAAAAATGTCCTCGGGTGAGGATTGAAAAACATTTTTTTTTCTTTATTTTTTTTCTTTTTTTCTTTTTTTTTTTTCTTTTTTTATTTTTTATCCTCACCCGAGGATATTTTTCCATTTTTTGTACAGATAGAGTGGGAGGGAGAGAGAGGAAGGGAGAGACAGGGAGAGAAACATCGACGTGAAGGGACACATCGAGCGGCTGCCACCCGCACGACCAACCAGGGCCGGGGACAAACTGCAACCGAAGTACGTGCCCTTAGCGGGAACCGAACCCGGGTCTCTCCGTACTGCAGGCCGATGCTTTAACCGCTGAGCCAAACTGGCCAGGGCGAAAAACATTTTTTTTTCTTTATTGATTTTAGAGAGGAAGGGAGAGGGAGAGAGAGATAGAAACAGCGATGAGATGACTGGCCCCCTCCTGCATGCCCCTCATTGGTGATCGGGCCCACAACCTGGGCATGTGCCCTGACCGGGAAATGAACCGGTGACCTCTTGGTGCCTGGGCCGATGCTCAGCCACTGAGCCACACCGGCCGGGCTATTCCCTTCCTTCTTTACTGTCTACCCCTCCCTGCACTCTGCAATCCACAAGAGCAGGGACCTTGCCTGTCTTCTCCCTGCTGTGTTCAAAGTGCCTTGCACGGTGCTTGACCCCATGGCATGTACTCCATACATATTTATCACATGAATGGGTGGAGATGTGGAGGAGCTGCCAAGCGACCTGGCCTCCTGGCGTTGAGGTGGTTGAAGGCCTTGGCCGCGTGGGGAGCTCAGCAGTCCGTCCGGCTGTGCCGTGTCCCTCGGCACTGCTGCTTCAGGTGTCGTCTGCTCCCTGTGACTGCAGTTAGCACATGGCTCTGGTTCCCCATGGGCGCACCATTCTTGACCAGAAGAGTCAAAAGATCCAATTTAATCTGGTTTAAACAAGACAAAACAGAAGTCTGGGAGTTCCATCTCCAGGGAAGGCTTGATCCAGCAGCTCAGACAATCTCAGGACTAGATCTCCCCCCCCCCATTTTTCAGCTCGCTTGCTCTCTCCCCCTTTCTTCTCTCTCTCTCTCCCCCTCCACATATTGGCTGTGTGCGCTGGTAAACGTTTAACACCCGCCCCCTGGGGAGAAGAAGCGCTTGCTGATTTCCGTGGTGTGAACGTGCCCCTGTGGCTGATTCCAGGCCGCCATCGCAGCGTCACTGAGCGCGGAGCCGGGCGGATGCACGGGACGCCCCTGCGAGCCGGTGGGCCCGGCCCGGCCCCCACGTGCTTTGGCTGCGCTTGCAGGCAGGTGTTCCCATGCTGGCGAGAGGCTGCCAGCAGCTCCCAGTCAATCTTCTCACCGCTCAGTGGAAGAGAGCCTCCCTCCCCACCAGTCTCCTTATGGACCACCCTGCCACCTCTCCCACTTAGAGCCCTGCTTCTTAATCTCGGCTCTGTATTGAGTCTCCTGGGAGTTAAAGATCCCAGTGCTTGGCCCCGAGGAACCACTGCCTTGGAGGATGTCACTGTCTGACTAATGGAGTTCAGGGTCAGCCAGGATGTTACAGATGTGCCGACACTCTGATTCTTGGCCAGCGCTGCACGTCTCAAGTCAGTCAAGGTTCCTTTTTCCCCTTCAGTTCAGATTTGGCCTCAGAGCTCGCCTCTCCAAACACGTTCCACCAGTTAAGAAAACGGGGTGGGGGTTAGGGGCCTGCAGTGGAAGCTGTCACCATCGCTGTTTGAGTTAATGTGGCACTTTACTGTGCGTACCCCACTCCCACCCCCGCCCCGCAAGGATCCGAAGTGAGAAGTGAGCGTTAGCCACCTTTCACCTCTCCTTCCGCTGACACAGGGCCCTTTCCATCCCCCCCACCAACTGCTCATCAGGAATCTTCGTCGCAGTCGCCCTTGTCTCCCACATGCCCCCACCGGACCACCATCCGATCCTCTCTGCTCACCGATTCCTCTCCTGGAGATGCCACTTGCCTTACCCTTGGCCAGCCCAGATGCTGCACTTGGTGGGAGAGCCCCCTCTTCTCCTGTCACCTTAAAGGAATCCACCCACTCCGACCTTTCGGTTTCCTAAACCGTTACACTCATGATGAGCAGTGACCAAGGTCTAGCGCTGGACTGTTTGCTCCCACGAGGGAGTTTGCGGTCGTCTCGTTGTGTAGTCTGACCGCACAAAGAGGATGATCTGCGCCCTAAAACTTGATGTGTGTGTTGACCAAGTACACAGCAGGTGCTCGATAAAAGCCTGTTGCCGGACTCTGTCCAGGTACTCGTAGGCATGATTTCAGAGGGACAGACAGCTTCATATAGATGGGTACAGCATTCTCTAAGGGAAAAGTTTGGGAAGTGATGTTGTATACTACCTAAAAGGAAGAGGATGATAATTACTGTTACTCTCCCTTCTTCCAGAAGCGACCCACACCACTCTGCTCCTGATCCATTGGTGGGGACTGGTCAGACGGTCCCACCTGGATGCAGAGGGGTCTGGGAAGGGGTGTCTGACTGGGCAGCTGCACCCCAGGAAGAAAGCTGCTACAGCGGCAGGGGGGAGGGGTTCGTGCTGCGTGTGCTGGGCCCTCACTTGGATGCATGTGGTTTCCATCTTCTGAGCATTTGTGTGGCTCCCTCGAAAGGACCTCATACCCAACAAGCTTATTTTTGGGTCTGTGCTCTTAAAGTGTCAGAAGGAATGCTCGTAACTTGTCAGGGTCTGCAGTAGAAAGAGTGTCTAAGAACGTGGCAAGGAGATATCTGTCAGAAAGGACTGATTTTCTTGTCAGTCAGGAGTTGGGATGAAGAGACCAGATTGTACTTTCCCTCTTCTGAAAGGTGTTTCTGGTTTCTCTTGTGACACCCCAGTACACACACACACACAGATACATGTATACGCACATACATAATACATGTATCTATACATATCTCTGTTTATCTATCCGTCTATCTAGAGTTGATTGACTGACTTTAAGGAATTGGCTCATGGTCTGGTGGGGGCTGGGAACTCCAAAGTCTGCAGAGGAGGCTGCAGACTGGAGACTCAGTTGATGTTGCAGCTTAAGTCTGAAGACAGTCTGGAGGCAGAATTCCTTCTTCTGGGGACCTCAGTTTTTCATTTAACACTTTCAACTGATTTATTGAGGCTCACCCACATTATGGAGGGTAATTTGCTTTACTACAAGTCTACTGGTTTAAATGTTAGTCATATCTAAACAATACATTCATAGCGACATTTAGACTACTGTTTGACCATATGTCTGGGCACCATGGCCTAGCCATGTTGACACATGAAAGTAACCATTCCAGTTGTCCACCTAGAAAGAGGTCAAACCAGAATTACCACCCGGTCTATATAGTACCCGAGAGGCGGTGTGTGACAGTTACCCACGAGATGCCTGCCGGTGCGGGGCAGTCTCTGCCTGGGCTGGGTGGGTTGACTGCTTAGCATCTGCTCCTTAACTTGATCTCGGGAAAGAGCTTCTCTGCTCCCCTCTTCTCTCTGGGTGACTGAAATCTAACCGCGTGCCATCAGCCACATGGCGGGGGTGGAAATAGGTCAGAGTGTGAGGGACTCGGAACTGGACATCAGACGTGGGGGGCACACTTCTCAGTCACAGTGGTGTGTGTGTCATGCGACTGGCATTTTTCTTCTTCCACAAAGGCTCCTCCTCCCACAGGAGACGAGAGGAGGAGCACGAAGAAGGGCCCGCAGAGCCTGGAGACAGAAGGCAGGCACAGGTTTCCCGGTTGGGGGGATCTGGGTGGAATCTCAGCTCTGCGGGTACTAAGGTCCAAATTCTCAGAATAAGTTTTTTTTTTGTTTTTTTTTTTATCCTCACTCGAGGACATTTTTCCATTTTTTGTTCAGGTAGAGTGGGAGGGAGAGAGAGGGAGAGAGAGAGAGAGAGAGAGAGAGAGAGAGAAACATCGACGTGAAAGGGACACATCGAGTGGCTGCCACCCGCACGACCAACCAGGGCTGGGGACAAACTGCAACCGAGGTACATGCCCTTAGCGGGAACCGAACCCAGGTCTCTCCGGACCGCAGGCCGACACTCTAACCGCTGAGCCAAACTGGCCAGGGCAGAATAAGTTTTTATCTCAGAGCTTCAGTAGTTCCATTTGAGGAGTAGAGATAATAATGTTGACTTCATAGAATTACTTGAAGTTTCAAAGGGAAGACATGTGTAATGCACCAGGCAATTATTGACATTATTTTGAATTGGAGATGCATTTTGAAGGGCGTCCAAGCTGTGGAAGGTCAAAGCACATTTACAGAACACCTGTACATTAATTTCTGAAAGTGGGTGAGTAATTATGGTGATAATTATAGAGTAAGCTGCACTGAAAGCTTTGCAGTCCATTATTCTGGCAAAACAGTATTTGTGTGATTAGCTAGTTTCCTGACCTTTAAATAGCTGAACAGGTAGCCTCAGTACCTGGCTCTCACTAAGTGCTCAGTACTGGTGGCACCAGGAAGACGCTTCAGGGACAGTAGCACATGCTCTGACTTTTTTTTAAAATTAGAATTTACTGAAAAAGTCCAGAGAACAATGTACTCAACACCCCCAGTGTGTTCCCCACCTAGATCTAACTGATAATTCGTATTTATTTCAGATTAATAAAAAGTATTAAAAGTTATAAGTGTAGTTGAGGGTGTCCTTACTCATTGCACACACAGATGTTTCCAGATGAACTCTGGCCCAGCTAGAGGGGCATGACCCTGGGGACTGCAGGTGGGGAGTCAGAACTCTGATGGCCAGGCTGGGTTCACAGGGCGTAATCCTGGCAGGGGTGAGGTGGGAGCAGCCCCATGCAAACACACTGGCTTGAGAATGGGCGAGGGACGGCCCCTGGGAACAGGATGGATTCTGATATGAGAAGAGAGAATGCTGGGTAGCAAAAGCATAGGTGGCCATGCAGCTGGAGTGACGTGGGAAACAGCGGTAGCCCCACAATTTTTATGTGCAAGTGGTTTAGTGTTTTGTTAGGAAGGGGGTTGGAGGCCTCACCTTGAAACGGCCTCTGTATAGTGTGCACTTTGTTTTTTACCGAATTTGTATGTTTATTTGGGCGAGTATATCAGGTGGACTAGGTTTGGCCGCAGGAAAAAGAAAACCTAAGCAACAGAAACAAGGTTTTTCTCTCCTCCCACACAAGCCCAGCATAAGTCGTTCAGTCCAGTGCTAGTGTGACGGCTTTGTGATCATTGGGAACTCAGGCCGCTTTTCCCGTTTTGCTCTACCATCCTTAGCACGTGGCTTGTTCTCTTCATGATTGCCTCTGGAACCTGGACAGTGGCCGGTGTTCCAGCCATCACTTCTGTGTGGGAGGGAGCGAGGGAGAAGCAGGAAGTGGGGAAGGGCAGAGTGCATTTCACAGGGGACGTCTACAAGGGTTTCAAGTTATAAAAATAATAAACTTTCTTTTAAGGACCCCCACCTCTTCCCCCAAATGACTTCTACTTAGAGTTCTGGGTCTCTCTAATTGCAAGGAAAGCTGGGAAATGCGGTTGCTCTACTGGCACATTAGGAATTGGCTGCTGGGTAGGTGGGCAGCAGTCCCTGCGCCAGGTGGCTTTAGGGAGGGTGAGGCTGATGGAAATTCTGCGGGAGGGTTGGGGATGGGTGCTAAAGTACCCCAAGTCACCCCCTGTGCCATCACTACTGGGAAAAGCTTCATCAAAGGTCCCGGGTCATAGCAGTGACCATCTCTCTCTGGAGACTTCCATAAGGGATAATGTTTTATTTGCTCCCCCTGATTTTATCCCCCACAGGATCCTTTTCTCTCCTAAATCATTGCAAAATCAATTGTCTGGAAACGCCAACTATCAATTCGTGATTTCTGTTCATTTCCTTTTTATTGTTCAGAAGGAAACAAAGGCCCTGAAACAGAACAGGAGCCCTTGGGAAGCTATGGTCTCGCCTTGGGGTCTGGGCCAGATATGTGTTTATCGCTGTCATCATCACTTTGAGAGCCAGTTCGGCATGGTGCCCATGTCTGCCGTCTGTCAGTCAGCGTCTTGTTTGGTGTTCAACTCCTCTCCTTCCCGGAAGCTCACAGGGGGCCTGTTTTGTTAAATGCCACTTTGGTTCTGGAAACTGCTCTGTTTTAAGTTTCTAATTACAGCTTTCATAAGGCAACGGTTCATTTTGCTTTGCTCGAGTGGGTAATGATGCCTTGTGATCGGCTGAGAGGGACTTGTCTAAATTGTTTTCTCTGACGGGACAGGAAAGTAGACACCCTGTAAAGAGGAAACCCAGCTCTTGGCCTGGGGTTGTTTCACTGCTGTGTGGCTTCGATCCCTTCTTTGCCTCTCAGGAGGAGTACGCTGCCTCTTGTCCTGTGTCTTCTGCTCACTCCGTCTGGACTCTTCTGACTGCTCAGCACCCCGTTCACTGTTGTCATTGCCCCGGAAGCCGTCTGTGACCCCGCCATCATTTCCATAGCTGTCACTTCCGGATCTCTAGTGTTGCTGCTTATTGTGTATACAAAATGTTTATTTCTTCCTGTAGTGACATACCCGATAAACATTTACCAGGATGTAAGCTCCATGAGGGTAGGGACTGACTTGCTTTTGATACTATTGTGTACCCAGCTTCTAAAACGGATACCTGGCACCTGTTAGATGATCAGTAGATGTTTGATAAGGGAATGAATGAATGAATTTATTGAGCACCTTATAATAATAATAATTGATAGTATGGATTAAGCACCATATGCCAGGCTCTGTGCTCACTTCTTTTACTAGGCACCCTTCCTGTGAGGTAGGTACTGTTATCATCCTCGCATTGCAGGTGGGGAAACTGAGGCTTAGAAAGGTCGAGCGAGAGTGTATAGTGGGGCCAGACTGTGCGGCTGTAAGTCCCTGCCATCTACTGTGTGGATGTTGGGTGGCTGTTGTCGTTGCCCAAGGCGCACAACTGGTGAGTGTGAGCTGAATCTTGGATGCCCGAGACGGAGTGAGGGACACACAGTATCTGTCCCTGTGGAGCTCAGACTGGGTGACAGGGTAGGACAGGAACCTGCGCTCCTGGAGTGCAGTGAGCAGAACAGGTGAGGATGTGGATTTGAGCTTGTCAGGTGCTACGTGGTGCACTTGGCCCAAGTTCCTGGGAGGCAGGTGCTGTACCTCACATTTCTCACCCTGATGGGCTCCCCCTCACTTTTCCATTTCCCTCCCAGTCTTTCCTCATAATCTCATCATTTGGGGGACCCACTCCCTCCAAAAAAATGCCTTCTCTCCCCCATGTGGAGCCAATTAGGCCAAGTTCAACTCTACCTTTAATTACTCTTGCCTTCATTTGCATCTGCTTTGTTATTATAATGCCATTAGCTGAGTGCAGGGGCCCTGGCTGGGCAACTGGAATAGTGCCTGCTCCTGTGAGGCCTTGTTCCTGTGGGCGTGGCTTCCTTCTGAGCAAGAGGAAGGATTTGGGACAGACAGCAAGCGAATGCACACCCGCGGGCCAAGAGCAGCCGGTTTTGTCTGTCAAAGGCAGTCGTCATAGCTTGCCTTCAGATTGTTTTTCAGCAACTTTATTGCTGGAAAACAATTTGTGTTTACTTTCCTTGTTAAAAAATGAAGCCATATTCATTCTAGAGAATTAAAAAAGATAAAGATTAAGGGAAAAGGAGAAAATAAAAATCATTTACACGCCCTGTAGCATTATTAAAATTTAGCAATGCAGTCTTCCAGATCGGCATAGCACTTTGCTCTGTGAACATCGTAGGATAAACAACCCCTGCCTGAGGGCTTGGAGATCCCTTACCCGCTTCCTTGACACATGGACTTCATGCGCCAAGAAGAAAGCCGATGGCATAAAAAAATTGGTAAGGTTTTTAATAAGAAAATCAGGCAGTGGTACAGTGTGAGTATTGTTATGTCAGGTGCCTGTCAGCAACACATGCGAGCTGGCTGTCGCTGTCCTGCCTCCTTCCTCACCTCTTTTCCAGAGCAGAACGGGACAGCACTCATGAACGCAGCCCGTCCTGGGACGTGTTAGAGCATGAAGGTGTGTGGACGGTGGCTTTGGCCCAGAAAGTCCTGGCTCTGCCCTTTGCCATCAGTGTGACCTTGGGCGGATTACCCAGCCTTTTTATTTCTCTCTCTCTCTCTGTTTTGTTATGGATAGTTGCTTTTGCCAAGTCTTCAAGTTCACTAATCTTTTCTTCTGCAATTTGCCTGTGTCACTTTTATGTAGCCACATCTAGTTGTAAGGGATGCTGGGAGGCATAGTCTTTGTTTCCTATCCAGATAATCAGGTGCCCAGCCCAAACCTAGGGCTTTTCTTGTTCAGAAAGAAAGAGTGGCTATTATAGGACATTAGCTGTTTCTGCTGCACTTCTGAATTATCCGCTACTCTGTTTTTGATGAACATGGGGGGTGGTGTTGCTGGCTTTGCTAGCAGTGGTGGTAATGGGATCAGTTTCATTGGAGAAATGGGGAGAAATAAAATGTGAACAAGGGTATCTACTCAACACTTTGAAATTCCCTGTTTGGGTGAAACAGTCATCCTTCTCTTTATTTTAAAGAAGTGAGTCTTAGTGGGGAAAAAGGAGAAACATCTGTAACAACAACAAAAATAGGTGAGCACTGAACACCATTTGTTTTAAGGTTAGGATTTTATCCAAAACTAAGGCAACAGGGTAATTCCCATTTTAGCATCATGTTTTATTTATGTTTAGAGATTCTTCAATATGTTCAGCAAAATTTAGGAGTTATAGATTAAAATTTTTCGCATATATAGTAAAAGAAAAAAAAAAAGTGAGGTTGTCAGTTACTTTGTGTCCCCTGCTTAATTTTCCCTGTGAATCTAGGGTGCCCTGGAGCATGAAGGATTGGATTTGCCATGGGCCCTGTGTCCTGTTGATCAGCTACTGGTCAGTGCCGAGAGAGCTTGATTAAAGTAGGATCCAGACCCAGGTCTAAATCTCGGCTTAGTGCTCAACTGTCATATCGTTTTAGGACGGCATACAGTCAGCCACTCCACATGTAAGATGTGGACAGGAATGGCCTGGCTCAATTAACAGTGGGGCCCCGGATTCCAAGCTCACGTTTTAAACTACTTTCTATGTCATTTGTCTCCCACTGGGAGAGGAGAATCAAATTCTTCTTGGTTTCCCATGACTTATTACCCTTTTTACCTTGTTTGGGCAATTTCTAGTTGTAGAATTCTTTCTGTGACAGTTGGAATCCAATTAAATGTGAATTATACAACGTCCTTTCTGTTATTTGCACTGGAAAAAGAAATGGTTAAATATATTAGAATTGACTTCAGTGAAAGTGATCACTAGTTAGCTTATACTTTATGTATTTTCTATTATTGAATATTTTATTGGAATTCTCTTTATAACAAGCCCAGCAATACAGAGATATATAAAGAAGTTAATAATTTACTTCCAATGCTACCTACTTTAGACAACCATAGTTAATTGATGTATGTAAATTTATGCAAATTTATACTATACAAACATGTGTTTACTTGCTTGCTCTACCTATTCCCCACCCCCCAAGTGGGATTACAGTTTCTCTTAGGGGTTGGCAAACTACAGCTCATGGGCATGTCATTGGTTTTTGTAAATAAAGTTTTATTGGAACACAGCCACACCCATTTGTGTATTGTCTATATATGCTTTCTCCATACAACAGAAGAGCTGAGTGCTAGTTCCACAGAGAACATGTAGCCTGAAAAACAGAAAATATGTACCATCTGGCCCTTTAGAGAAAAACAGTGCCGACCCCTGATCTCCTATGCCTTTCTCAGGTAACAGTGTAACACTTAGCAGTCGTGACTCTTCCTTAGTTCAATAGATACAGATCTAAATCAGTCTTTTTAATATCAGCATATTAGAGACCATTGTGGCTGTGCTATCATATAAAAAAGTCATTCTCCTATAAATGGCATTTGGGTTGTTTCCAGGTTTTTGCCACAACAAACAGTATTGCTGTAACCCCGTGTACATGTGTCCTTATGTCCTGGGGCTTCATCTCGGTGGGGAAGACGCAGAAGTACCGTCGCTGAGTGAAAGCGTCGCTGAGTGAAAGCGTGGGTTCTGCGCCTATTAGTCGTTGCCTTTTACTTTGAAACCAGCACGTCATGTCATCAGATGTCCTCTCTGATCTGAAAATTTTTCATATGATATGACGACATCTTTTTTTTTTTTTTTTTAATTAAATTAAATTTTTAGCCCTGGCTGGTTTGGCTCAGCAGTTAGAGCGCCGGCCCTTGGACCAGAGAGGCCCGGGTTTGGTTCCTGCTTAGGGCACATACCTCGGTTGCAGTTTGTCCCTGGCCCTGATTGGGGTCGTGTGGGTGGCAGCCACTTGATGTGTCTCTCTCACATTGATGTTTCTCTCTCTCTCTCTCTCTTCCACCCTCTCTCCCTCCTGCTGTATCTGAAGATAAATGCAAAAGTGTCCTTGGGTGAGGATGAAAAAAAAAATTAAAAAAATTTTTGTTACAGATGTTCCCCCCCCCCCATTAATACCCTCCTCCCCCCCCCCCCCATAGCATTGTTGTCTATGTCCATGGTTACACATATATGCATATAAGTTCTGTGGTTTATCTCCACCTCCCCCCCTTCAGCCCCCCCTTGACGGCGTCTTTTATAAGAGTGGTTTCAACCCTTTTTGACGGTGGCTCACAGTAGAAAATATGCTTTTAAGCACACATGTTCATGTATATATGTAACCGAGACACAGTCTTCCTGCTACAATACTTAACCTTTACTACATGCAAAACATTTTCATGTTTTATATCCTGTTCCATTTTAACAAACACCAGTTGAGTCTCACTGAATTATTTTTGCCACCTTACTAAAGGGTACAACCTGTAGTTTGAAAAAATATCATGTAATACAAAGGGCTCTTCTTCTGGAATCATGCAATCTAGTTAAGAAGTTTGAGATTTTTGTCTGTTGGTCAAGACCATTCTTTCCTTATTAAAAGTCGAAACAGCCCTGGCCAGTTTGGCTCAGCGGTTAGAGCGTCGGCCTGGGTCCGGAGAGACCCGGGTTCGGTTCCCGCTAAGGGCACGTACTTCGGTTGCAGTTTGTCCCCGGCCCTGGTTGGTCGTGCGGGTGGCAGCCACTCGATGTGTCCCTTCACGTCGATGTTTCTCTCTCTCTCTCCCTTCTTCTCTCTCCCTCCCACTCTATCTGTACAAAAAATGGAAAAATATCCTCGGGTGAGGATAAAAAAAAAAAAAAAAAAAAAAAAAAAAAAGTCGAAACATTATTTTTCTTTTTGAAAAATCATACATATTTTAATACATAATGTCTTTATATTTGCAAGGTAGGACACAGACCAATCTCCTTTGGCATTGGGAGCTGTCCTTTGGTCATCATGTCTTCCTGAGAGATTGCCCTTGGGGGTTTGCCACCATGGACATACCTGTTATTCAAGCCGCCTCACAGCTGTATACTCAGGTCTAGCCCAATTGCTCATACATGCATCCTGACCATCCCGACCCAGCATTCACGCACATGCACACGCACGCGCACGCTCACTCACACACCCCCTCTCTGGCCTTAACCCTGTCATGTCCATTCTTCGGTGCTCTGTGGGCTTTGGCCCAGACCAGCCATGAGAAGTGTGATTCTGCTACTCCCCCAGGGTCTGTTGAAGCCTGCAGCCTTATTTTAGCCATAGACCTTTTTTTCCCTTTGGCAAACGATAGAACTAAGAAGCATAGGGTGCAGGTATGGCTAGATCCAGGTGTGCATACAATTTACCAGGAAGATAGATTTCTCTCCCTGTTGGTTCTGCTTCTAGTGTAGGCTTGTATTATTTTTCAGACAGGTTTACTCTGTCAGACGGAGGAAGAGGGGAGAGATGAGCTGGAGAGACAGACGGGTCAGATCAAGGAGCACTCTCTGTGACTTGCTCAAAGAGGCTTGGGTTTTATCCTCAGGCCTGGGAGGACCTGGTGAAAAACTTAAAGTGGAAGTGACACGAGCCAATCTGCATGTTTCGTCCCCTCACACAAAGATCCCCACGTGATGTTGTTTCTGTGCCTGTCAAAAGCTCCATTCTGCCTTTAGAGGGACGGTTACTTTTTGATACCTAAAGTATTTTTTTTTTCTTTTTCTTTTTTTTTTTTGAAATTTCTGACATTGTTTGAATTTAATGATTCATATTACGAATTATTCATGAAAATGATCTTTTAAGCTTCTTATAATAGCTGAAATTATCCTTCATTAGTTACTGACAGTTCCTGTGATGGGTGTAATTATAAAAAAATTCTTAGGCTAGCTATATTCTGCAGTGTTAAAATTACGCAAATGAGCAAGGGATAAGAATAGAAGCTGAGTAGGATGGTCAGATTTTATGGGAGAAGGAGGGTGGCAGCATTGAAAATTTTCTAAAAATGAATAAATCTGCGCTGTACACACGAAGTACGTTTTTATTACAGTCTGTCTCAACGCGCACCCTCTCTTCATTGGCAAGGGAGTGGATTAATTTTAGCGCCCTGAATTGTTTGTAGCTCCTGCCTGTATATGAATCTCATGAAGGGGATTATTTTTTTTTTTCTCATCTCCTTCATTCCACTCAGCATTTTCTGCAAGGCATGCTGTAGTAATTTCTAATAGTTCTGAGAATGGCAGGCTCGTCATTAATACAGATAAAGCGGAGTGGAGAGAGGAGGATTGGAGGGTGAGGGTAGCAAGCTGTGGTCCAGTGGCAGGGGCTTATGTCTGGGTAATTGAGCCTCAGAAATCTGGACCTCATCTCATTCATGTGCAAAGAATGGCCATGAGGGATGTGCATGCCTTACAGGGAGGGGCCAGACCTCTTAGGACTGACCTCAGCAGCATTGTGGGGAAACACAGGGATGAGAAGAACTGGGTGGCGTCTGTTATAAAACCATCGTGTCCTGGGCCCCGTGTGACCCGACCCTGCCTGCCTCTCCAGGGCCTCTGGTAGTAATACTCCATTTCTGCCTTTCACTGTGGTGGCCCCAGCCTTCCCGAGGGGCTCTAGGAAGCCCCTGAGAGAGAGGGCTTGGTTAACAGGGCGCCGTCACTGACCACACAGTGTCAGTGCAACTCGCAAGCAGAGCCAGTAGCTTGAACTCTCCCACTCGCTGTCTTTGAACTGGGCCACGCAGCAGAATTTCAGTAGAGAGAGCGGTAAGAAATAAGAACAGCTCATGTTCTTATAGTGTTACTGACTGTGCCAGGCACTATTGGAAAAACTGTCCGCTTACTTATTCAGTCTTCACAGCAGTCCTGCGTGGTAGGTGCTCCTTAACAGAGAGCTTAAGTCACCTGCCCCAGATCACACAGCAGATCAGGGAAGTGAGACGGTGCTGGGAGAGGTGATTATGGCAGCGGCGCTGGGAGAGGTGCCCCATCTGCCCACCCATGAGGTTCTCACACAGGCTTGGACTTTTCATGTAGATGTCTCTGCTTTCTCTCACCTCTTTTCCCGTCATCCTTTTCCCCCTCTAGGTGTCTGGGCACCCACCGTGCCTCCTACTTCTGTGCCCAAATTTGGCGGGGGCCGCCACTCCTTCCATAGTGTGTCGCTGTAGCATGGGGATGGCTTGGTGTCCTCCTTATTGTGTATCTGGGCAACCCTGCTTGGTGTTCGGTTTTCTTCCAAAATGTGCACAGACCTCATTATGCCTTCATGTGACAAGAACTAGATGTTTACATTCCATTATATCTTAGAGACCAGAGGTTGGCAAACATTTTCTGTGGAAGTTTGATAGTAAATATTTTAGGCCTTGAAGATGGTCTCTGTCTCCTCCTTCCCTCCTTCCCCTCCTCTCTCCCTCCTCCCCCTCTTGTTCCTAAAAGCTATGGTTATTACAGTACAGTAGATCCCACTCACAGGGTGCAGTTTGCCAGCTGTCACGGATATTTGTTGGTGCTAGACTGCCCCCTTGGAACAGTTTACCCGTCCTTTTCCTGTGGGGTTGACTTCTGGTCCAGGGTATCCTGTGCAGTGATGATGTCTGCTCGCTTCTGAAGTGCTGTGGACCCACTCTGGTCTCTTCTTCCTCCCATTTATCCCCTGCCAGTTTATCTCCGGTCTGTTTGTGTTTCACTGCAGCCACACTGGTGCTCTGGACATTTCTCTAAGATTCAGAGCCAGTGGAATTAAGGGTGAGGGTTATTTTCTTCTTTATACTTTTCTTTTCCTAGTTTCCATGGCGGACATCATTTCTTTTTATAAGAAAAAAGTCTGCTTGATAAAAGGTAACTACCAGCCTGTGTTTCGCATCAAAGGGACATCCGTTCGGGGCAGGTTCCCCGGGCGCCTCCGGTGCAGCAGGAAGAGGCGACCAGTGACTTCCTTCTGGAGCAGAGCTTTCTGTTTGCAGAGAACTGTAGTCCCATCGACTCGTCGCCAGCCTTGAGGTCACTGGTGTCCACATTATCTTCTCACTGTACAGCTGAGAAACTGAGGCTTAGTGCTAGCCAGGGGCACAGCTGGAAATTGAGCTTAGGTTTTTGGATTTCAAGCTGGGGACTCTGGCTGTTGCCTCCTTTAGACACAAGTAATTCTGGACTCCTTTAGTCAGCGCGGGCTATGGTTGGGAGTGGGGTTCCTGGAGTCGGGGTGTGAGGGTGGGCCCAGCTCTACTGCTCGACAGCTGTGTGATACTGGGGGAGTTACTCACCCTCTCTGCTTTCTTAGGTGTAAAGTCGAGATAATGATAATGCTGCCCTCGGGGGTTGTTGGGACTGTAGAATGATATCAATAAGATAATACTCAATTACGATTCACTGTCATTGCTATTTCTTCTGTATACTTTTCTTTTTAGAGAGCATGGAAGGTAGGGGGAAATATTGAGAGAGAGAGAGAGAGAGAGAGAGAGAGAGAGAGAGAGAGAGAAACATCGATAAGAGAGACACATCGATTGGTTGCCTCCTGCACAACCCTGACCGGGGCTAGGGATCAGACCTGCAACCCAGGTACGTGTCCTTGATCAGAATCGATCCCGAGACCCTTCGGTCCACAGGTTGATGCTCTAACCACTGAGTCAAACCAGCCAGGGAGCTTTCATTTTAAGTTCTAGTACAATGCATATAACAAAATTTGCTATCTTAACCATTTAAAGATATTTTTATTGATTTTTTGATATTTTAGAGAGAGAAGGAGAGGGAGAGAAAGAGAGAAAGAAACATTGATGTGAGAAAGAAGTATCGATTCGGCTGCCTCCTGCATGCCTCCCCACCCCCCGTACACAGAGGGAATCAAGCCCGTAAGCTGGCATGTGTCGACTGGGAATGGAACTAGTAACTTTGCAGTGCATGGGATGCCACGGAACCAGCTGAGCCACACTGGCCAGGGCCCCTATTAACCATATTTAAGTTGGTAGCAACAAGTGCATTATTGTGCAACCAATCTCTAGATCCCTTTTCATCTTGCAAACTAAAAATCTGTACTTATTAAACAACTCCCCACTCCCTCTTCCCTGAGCCCCTGCAGAGGCGTGCCCTTGAAAACAGCACCTGGAGTCTGGAGACAGTTGTTCTGCTTTGCCCCGAGCATGAGCCCAGCACTCCTGAGCAGGGGTGAAGCATTCAGACTTGAAGAGCTTGCTCCCTGCCTGGCCATCCTGTCTGCTACTATTTATTGGTTGCTTACACTGGGCCTGGCTGCTGGCTACGCACTGCGTGGTCAGCGCGGAATCCTTAGCTTAGTGCTGGCACGTTCCGATTGTTCCCCTGTTTTGCATAAGAAACAGTCTCGCACAGGTTAAGCAGATTATTTAAGGCCCTGTGTCTAACAGGAGGGCAGACACCCAGGTCCATTAACTCCAGAGGCATCGCTCTTAACCCTTGCCCAGGGTGTGGCTTTGCATTGGGTAGCCTTTTGCCCCCTCACCAATTTGTTTGTGGTGAGACTTTTCCCAGCACATGAGATACTAAGCTATGTGGATAGTAGCTTATTGGGGTGCCCGTACCAGACTTCAAGAATGGAATAGATGTGGCAAATAATACATCTCCCTCCCTCCTGCTCCTCTCTTTCCTTACGGCTTCTCTCTTCCTTCTGACCCCTCCTTCTGTCATTCATAGGGGGCCTGCCACAGACCAGGCTCAGTGCAGGACAGCGGGGTGCAAACACGACAGGTGGGTGGGCAGACAGAGGAGTAGGGAGAAGTGGTACCGTGTGGTATGTCCCCTGCAGTGGCACTGAGGGACGTGCAGAGTGTGATGGAGAGCCCTCACCTCTTCTGGATCTAGGTTCAGCACCAGGGATGGGTCCTTGGGGAAAGTGACATCTGTTTTGAGGGCTGAAGGGTGGGTAGGTGTTCTCCACATCAGAACAGGAAGGCTCAATGGCCAAAGTTCCTGAAGAATTCTAAAGAAACCCTATGTGCGAAGGTACAGAAAGGAGGATCATTGAGCTTACAAACTGATCTTTCTCTAGTCAAAAGATATATATTTTTTCCTTTTTTATTTTAACAGCAGGCAGGCGCAAGACCAGGTAATCTATTAGGACACGCTTAGTGAGCTCTATCTCTGTGTTCTTTGGGTGTTTCCACAGCCCCCCGTGAAGGAGCCCAAGGCAAACGTGGCAGTATTCTAGGGGCAGTTAACATAGGATTCAGATCCGTGGCTGTCCACAAGGCCAGCACAGACCGAGCCTGGGTTCCCCAAAAGGGTGAAGGCTGCTGGGCTTCTTGGATGTTCTCTGTGTCCAAGCAAAGAAAGAGTATACAGCGTTTCTAGGTAACGTGTAAATCTTACTTTCTTTTACTTCCATGCAGCATCTTCTCTAACACCCATTATTCTAGTGAACAAAGTCTTTGGTGGTGATCAGATGGCTGAGGTCTTCACGCGCATTGTAGAATGTGCACTGGGCCTCTGGGTCACCCCAGGCGCAGGACGAGGGCAGAGGTAGCATGGAAGGTTAAAGGTCATTTTCTGAGTTATTTGAGTATCTGAGGAGCTTACGTAGGGATAGAACCAGATTTCAGCAAAGCCCAAACAAGTCTTTTTCTTAGTTCTAAACTCAGCAAGCTTCCCAATGTATTAAAAAATGCTTTGACTTTGCCACTGTTGTCGTAGTTAACTCTACAATAAAACACTACAGTTAATGAAGAGGTTCTCCCGCCTTTTAACTAACCCTATTAGACAGATGAAGCAATCAAGCTCTGTGTGTCACGCGTGGAAATCAGCTAGCATCCAGCCCACATCCTCTGGCATTCTAGCAAGAGGCAGCTTCATCCAAGGCATGAAATCTTGCACATACAAATGACTTCTTTGCTGTCCCCCTCATTCCTAACAATTAATCCAGGTGATGATTAATATTTTAGCTCTTACATTATCTAAAGAACAATCTTGTTCAACATTCCGGCGACCTGAAAAGCACTGTATGTGTTTAATGTTAATAGGCAGCCACTTGGAAAGGCAGAATAAATTGAATTAATATTGTGTGAGAGTTTGGGATATTGTAACCAGCAGAGGCCCAAAAGTGAGGTGTCTGCTGGTGGGGAGCATGAATCACCTCTCCGCAACAGGAGAATGTTCTCATGATTTTTTAATGGCCCCCTGAAAATGAATGTGCACTATTAAGGTAACCTCTTTAAAAATTAAGGCTTTTGTAATTCTGTGAGTTTAAAAGGGAGAGAAAAGACTCTGTAGACTATGACTCATAGGAGGCAGGCAGTTCTCAGGGTGACTGGGCCTGCACAGAGCGGCAGGATTCTGTTGACTCTAGAAAGGGGGCTTTGGTGTCTGGGGATGCTGAATGCCTTGGATTGAGCCTTCAGGTTTGGAGCATATTTATATAATGTGGAGTCCACTGGGCAGCTGATTCCATCTGCAGGCAGCAGGGTCTGGCTATGATCCTTGATTTTGAGCTGATTTGGATCTGTCTTTGGGAGAGAAATTTGGACTTGGCTGATGCTCATATTTAGTTGGGATTATGGACCAGGACTGTGGTGGAGAACAGACACAGGATGCAAACTCCCATTTGGGGCTTTTGCAAGAGCCAGTGTTGCTGTAATAATGCAGCACAGCTGGGGGTCCAGCAGGGGGCACAGTGCTGCTCTTCTGGGCACCTAGCAGCAGCAACTCCTTTCCTTAAGGTATTTCCTTTGTCAATCCACAGAGCTTAGAGTTCAGATAATAACCCTGTGGTTAGAATCATTTCTGTTAAGTAGATTTCTAGTCTTTGCATTCTCCTCACTTTTTTTGGACTCCTTACCCCCACCCAAATGATCTTTAGTTTAGTTAGGATGAGGTTGCAACTCCACAGATGATAAACACAATACATACATGTGATGTTGGTTAGATTCTAGGGTGATGCTTTTTTATGGTCAGCTACCTGGAATTTTTGGAGTTCTTTTTATAGCAGTTGATGTCTGAAAGTCACCAACACTCCTCCCCCAAAAGAACCAATCCTCCCAAACCCAAACCCAAACCCAAACCCAAACCCAAACCCAAAGCCATTCATGTATACTTGTTGAGTGTCCTTCTGTGTCAAGCTCTGGGAGCTGGTGCTCATCCTGTGCAAACTATGGGGGAAAGAGTAGGTCCTCTAGATCCTTACTGTTCAAAATGAGGTCTCTGGACTGGCAGCATTGGCATCTTCATCTGGGACGGTATCAGAAATGCAGACTCTCAGGCCCAGCCCCACCTTTTCAGAATCTGCACTTTAAAGATCCCCAGGTGAGTTGTATCAGATAATAACCCTGTGGTTAGAATCATTTACATTACAGTGTGAGAGCACTTCTCAAAGTTTCTATAGACAGATGGAGGACAAATCTTGACACACACAGTGGTTATTTCCTCTCTTGTTCCTGTAGCAAGCATCGCTAGTCAAACCCAATGCTTTTCCCCAGTGAGCCCTGTCTGACTTCATAATGCATCTCAACACAGTGTTCTGAGTAGCTACTTCCAGTTGCTTAGAGCAGGCACTTGAGATCAAGTTCAGCCACGTGACTCTACCTCCAGCACAGCCCACGATTCTCTTACAGCATCCTGGTCTCCCTGCTTCCACTCTTGCCCTGCTCTTCTCCGTTCTCCACAACAGTCATCTTTTGAAAGTACAGTTGGCCTTTTGTATCCAGGGTTTCTGCTGCATCCGCAGACTCAACCAACCTCAGAAATATTTGGAAAAATAAACTTATGTTGTTGCTGACATGTACTAAGTACTTAGGCCTGACATGGTTGCTGTGTACTGAACATGGAGACTTTTTTTTCCTTGTTATTCTTCCCTAAATAATACAATATAACAACAAGTTATGTAGCATTTGTGTTGTATTCGGTATTATAAGTAATCTAGACATGATTTAAAGTAGAGGGGAGGATGTGCATAGGTTATATGCAAATACTACACTATTTTCCATAAGGGACTTGAGCATCACGGATTTTGATATTTGCAGGGGGTCTTGGAACCAATCCCTCCTGGATACCAAAGGACGACTGGACAAAATTACCCTGCTTAATAGTGACTTTCCATTGCAATTAAAATAAACTCTGAATTCCTTACTGTGACTTGTAAGACCCTGCTTGACTTGGCCCCTGCTCACCTCCCGGCCCTGTTTTGTGCCTCCCTCCCTCCTTGCCGGACATTCTCTGCCCTCGGCCTCATTACAGTTCCTGGAGCATGCCAGGTCCTCCCATCCAAGGGCTGGGACGGACCTTAGTCACGTCTCCCCAGGTCTCCCCACTGTCCATGTGAGAGCGCTGATCAGCCCGAGGCCACATGGCCAGTCAGAGCTGTCGCGAGTTCATTTCTAAGCCAGGGATGCTCCTGTAAGTTACCTACCCCCAGTGGACCACAGCAGGGAGTCTCCAGTGGGTCCTCTGAGTCTTCCTGTCCTTCCTGTCTCTAGAATGCTCCCCTCTACCCCCACGCCCACTGCCTTGCGTGGCTAGCTTCTGCTCCTCCTTCCTCAGGGCTGGCCTTGGGCCCATCACCTCCTTAGAGAGGCCGTTTCTGGCCGTTCTGCTCAAGCAGCCCCAGCCTTCTCTGTCTCAGCATTCCAACTGTGTTTCCCAGAGCACTTGTCATAATTTGCAGTTAGTTTTGTCTATTTGTTGTTTGGCTTGTTTTCAGTCTCTCTGATAGTATCCAAGCTCCGTGGTAGCAGGAATCCTGTTTGTGTCGTTGGCCGCACACCTGAAGAGCGAGCACAGTGCCTGGCACATAGTAGGTGTTCAGTACATGTGATTTGGATATATGCATGAATGAATTATGGAATGGGAGGACAGTTTACAGGCCCTTGCTCTAAGATGTCTGAATTAATAACCAAAACACTTTAAAAGTTAGATAGCTTTCATTGCTGTCCAGACTTGTTTGCAAAGTGCTTTGAAAGATGGCTTTGAAGCTGCTGTGGACTCGGGAGCTGGTTTTTAAAGTTGAGGAATGTTGTTTTTGGCTTCCTTTTTGGGCAAAAAGTCAAGCAATGATTTATCAGTTGCAAAAAATAGTTTCGATTTTTCAAATAAACAATCACATTTTCTTCATCAGTAACCCATCTGCTTGGGCCTCTGCAGTACCAAGGAAAGATTCCTTCGTAAACACAGTAGCAAGATTGTATAATCCAAATGATTTCTGTAGTGATGTAGCCATTTTTTTTTTTTTGGACACTGGACTGTTCTGTTAATGGGTTCATTATCCTTGTCCAGATGCTGAGAGGACCATTTGACATTTGTGGAAATACCAATATGCTTCAAGATGTTAAACAAAATTCAACCAAATAAATTTGAACATTGAAATGGCTTTATTATAAGGTTCTTGAATCAGGCAGCAACCCATCTAGCAACTAGAAGGGCACTCCTAGGATTTGTACAAAATGGAAAGATTTTCTAGGAAGAAGGATGGGCAAGGGAGTTATTAGTGAAAGATTATTTTTGGGCCTGGACATCTTTTCTATTCTTTTTTTAAAAAATCCTCACCTGAGGATACATTTTTCATTGATTTTAGAGAGAGGTGAAAGGGGGGAAGGGGGGGGGGAGAGAGAGAGAGAGAGAGAGAGAGAGAGAGAGAGATGTGTGTGTGTGTGTGTGTGTGTGTGTGTGAAAGAACATTCATTGGCTGCCTCCTGCATGTGCCCTGACCAGGGATGGAACCCGCAATCCAGTATGTGCCCTGACTGGGATCGAACGCGCAACACTTCAGTGCATGGGATGATGCTCCAACCAACTGAGCCACACTGGCCAGGGCTGGACATCTTTGTGTGTTTACATGGGCGGGGCGGGGGCACGTAGAGATGGGGAAGGATTTTAATTATGTAGATTACCTCTTCTTTCTAATGGGGATGGAGAGAGCCAACTAGAAAATTCCATGCCGGTTGATTATGTTTCTGGGAGAGGTTGAAATTTCAGTTAGCTCAGGTATTAAATCTAGCTTTGGTATCATGCCATGCTGGGCCTGTGGTTTTGTTTGTTTTTTAATAGAGGCATGTCAAACAGAGCGGCACGTGGACAAATGTCAGCATGTGTTTTCTGAACAGTGAGCAGTGGAGAGGCCAAGCACTCGCCTTTGAATTAGATTGGAAAATAAAATACAAAAACAAATCCAAAGTGAGGATTCAGGCTATTCTGTTACCTGGAAATGATTTGGGCTGCAAGTAATAGTCATGGCATTTAAGAAGGAGGACTTATTTTCTCTCGTAACAAATCATTTGTTATTTTTTTTTTTTTAATTTTTAAAATTTTTTATTAATCTGTTTTTTGTACAGATGTTTCTTCTTTTTTTCCCCCATTGACACCCTCCTCCCCATCCCCCCCACCCCATACCCGGCCTTGTTGTCCGTGTCCATCAGTTATGCGTACATACATATAAGTTCCGTGGTTTATCTCTCCCCCATCACCCCTTCTTCTCAGGGTTGTCAGTCTGTACCCCACTTCCACATCTCTGGGACTACCCAATTCCTCAGACTGTTCATTATATTCCACAAATAAGTGAGATCATGTGATATTTGTCTTTCTCGGCTTGGCTTGTTTCGCTTAGGATAATACTTTCCAGGTCCCTCCATGTCGTCTCAAAGGATAAGAGATCTTTCTTTCTTACAGCTGCATAGTACTCCATTGTGTATATGTACCACAGCTTTTTTTATCCATTCATCTACTGATGGACACTTGGGCTGTTTCCAGATCTTAGCTATTGTAAATAGTGCTGCTATGAACATAGGCGTACACATATTCTTTCTGATTGGTGTTTCTGGCTTCATAGGGTATATTCCTAGAAGTGGGATCACTGGATCAAATGGCAATTCAATTTTTAATTTTTTGAGGTAACACCATATTGTTTTCCATAGTGGCTACACCAGTCTGCATTCCCACCAGCAGTGTACTAGAGTCCCCTTTTCTCCACACCCTCGCCAACACTTGTTGTTTGATGATTTGTTGATGGTGGCCATTCTGACAGGTGTGAAGTGATACCTCATTGTTGTTTTAATTAGCATCTCTGATGATTCGTGATGTTGAGCATTTCTTTATATGTCTCTTGGCCATTTGTATGTCCTGTTTGGAGAGGTATCTATTTAGCTCCTCTCTGCCCATTTTTTAATTGGGTTCTTTGCCTTCCTTTTGTTGAGTTACATAACAAATCATTTGAAGGTTGAACTGGCTGATGAGAAAACAGGCCCAGGTTGGTTCAAGATGGAGCCAGGTTCACTCACTCATGGGCTCCAGAGCTCGGTCCTGTTCTGCTATGCTGTGCCAGTTCACCGGAGAACATAAGGCGAACAGGACGTCCTGCAAAAGATTTCTGCAGATGCTTAAAAAAAGCATCCTTCTGCATCATGCAGGTGCTACACAATTAGAATAAATGTATAAGCATATGTCTTGCTTTTCTGAATGGTAGTGGGAGAGACTAGCCAGTATCATTTAAAATTTTTTTTCCCCTCTTGATCCTCTTCACTCACCGCCCATCCCCGGCAATCTGCACTGTGTTCTTCATGCAAACCATAAGATTGCTCATATAGTTGGGCAATCTTATTAAAGAAGTCAGTAAAGAAAACAGTTTTGAACTGATGCTGTGCAGACAATTTTGCATCTTGCTTCTTCCCCTCAATCGTCTGTCTCGAGGCTTTTCCTCTCAGTAGATAGATTGCATCACTCCAGTTTGTAACAACTGCGCGCTGTTTCATCTAGAGGGGGGACCACAGTGTCGTCACCCTCCTTGTTACTGTTATTTTACTGAAAGATGCTGCAGGGAGTCTTCCCATGTGTCCAGTTATTTGGAGGGATGTGATCCCCCCCCAAAAGGAATTGCTGGATGAAATGCTGTGTTTTTTTCTGACTTTTATTATGGATTTTCATATTGTTCCCAGAAGGACTGTGTCATCTGAAAGTGTCACCAGCAAAAAGGGCCTCTTGGCCACTCTCTCCAGCTTCAGTGGAAGGTGCCACTTAAACACCAGTAGGCAAACGTCTCTCTGGTTGTATTTGTATTTCCCAAACTGCGGTGGAGATGGAATACTCTTTTCTGTATTTATGAGTCAGATTTCCTTCTGAATTATCAGCTCATTTCCTTGGCATATATGTTTTAAGGATTTTTGCTGTGGGTTCTATGGGGGCTTGGCACCAGTGAAGATGCTGGTGTGTGTGCTTTTTAATCAACAATGCCTCTTTTATTAATTAGCCTTATAGCACAAATAACTGGCGTTTTTGTTTTAATGGGTTCACAGTTCTAGAGTATAGGAAGAGTCATAATTTGTCCTTCCCTATTAGAGTGTTCCCCAGTTTAGGCTTTTAGCAGCAGGCCTGGTTTAAGTACTCTGATGGTCTGTATTTTGAGGATGAAACCTTCAAGTCTTTGTTTGAAGGTACTTTATAAGGGATTATGATCATTAAGTGGGGAGAAGCCTCTGTAAACCTGTCGAAATCTCCCTGCTGTCTTTCCCAGGGTATAATTACTTTGGTAGTAGATGCAGTTTAAAAGCTTGAATCCTGGGCTTATTTTTCCTTCAGTAAACAAAAGAACAGCTCTGGTTTTTAATCTCCCAATGATCGTCACAGTGGGGTAGTTGAAATTTTTGGAAATCTGGCTACTCACCAGAGAGTAATTCTCACCAAAGCTACAAGGACTCTGGAACTCAGTTGCTGCCTGGAACCCATTACCCAGGAGAAAGCAAGGGTTTCACCAGGGCCTGTGTGAGGGAGTGTTGGTGGCTGACAGTGTTTGATGAGCACGTGTTCTGTGCTGAGCCCTGGGTGTTGCAGAGGGAGCGGTCCAGGGGTCAGGCTGGCTGCAGGGTGGTCTTGGCCATACCCTTTGTTGAGCTGCATCCCTTGGCAGAGCCACTTCTCTGAGCTTAATGTTCATCAAATTTAAAAAGAAATGTTTTTTTTAATCCTCGAGGATATTTTTAAAAATTGATTTTGTGGGGGGAGAAGAAACATCAATCAGTTGTTTCCCATGTGCACCCCAACCAGGGATTGAACCTGCAACCTGGGTAGGTGCCCTGACCGGGAATCCAACTTGAGACCCTTCAGAGCACGGGACAGCGCTCCAACCAGCTGAGCCACAGTGGACACAGCTGTGTTCCTCATCTTCAAAGCGGGTGTGGTAATGATTCCCTGAGGCCTGTCTGTACCGGGATCACATGAGAGGAGCAAGTCCAAGCCTGGCCGGGCCTGTGGCTTGGACTCTGATGACATTTTCTCCCTGCTCTCCATCTCACGTTGAAGTGCCCAGAGTGTATAAAGTGCCTTCGTATTTGTTACCTGTTTTAATCTGTAAAATAACTTTATGGGTTTTGGTCTTTTTTATTTGTACAATTCAATTTATACCATCATGTCACTGTTTAAAAACTTTTCATGGGCCCTTCATTGCTCTTAATGTCAGCATGGCCCAGCCTGCTGTCTCCTCAGCCTCACCCCCTTGTCCCAAACCACTGTCCCCATGTACACACCACTGCACTCTTCTCTGTCCGTTCTAGCCACATGGCCTGGGTCTTCCTTCAGTTCTCGGGAGCCACAGCCTCTTCCTCTTACAGCCTTTGCACTAACCATTTGTTTGCTTGAACCCTAACTTCTTCCCCTCAACCCCCTCACCCGTGCCCCAGGAAAAAAAATAAACAGCAAACTCTTTCCCCTTTCTGACCAGCCAGGGCCTGTATCCTTGAGGCCTCACTCAGCCAGGGTGCAGGGTGTAAGGGGTACAGGGGCTGGTCAGTCAGAGGAGCGGGGCAGATTACTTCTTCACTTGGGTTGCTTGCCCGTCACCCTTAGCCTGGTTGCAGTGTGTCATCATTCATGTAACTCGGTGCTCAAGTCCTGTCTTCCCACCGGAAGCAGCCGCTCCCTACCTGCCTCCCTCCAGCCCCAGGCAGCCACTAATCCACTTTCTGTCTATGGAATTGCCGAACCTGGACATTTCATATAAACAGAGGAGTATAATATGTGACCTTTTTATGTTTGGCTTATTTCATTTAGCATAATGTTTTTGAGATTCATCCATACTGTAGCATGTATCAGCACTCCATTCCTTTTTAAGACTGAATAATATGCCACTGTATGGGCAGTACCACATTTTACTTATACATTCTTCAGCTGGTGGACATTCGGGCTGTTTTTACCTTTTGGCTATTGTGAATAATGTGGCTATAAACGTTCACATACAAGCTGTGTGAACAGGTTTTTTTTTTTTTTTTATCCTCACCTGAGGACATTTTTCCACTTTTGCTCAGACAGAGTGGGAGGGAGAGAGAGACAGAGAAACATTGACGTGAAAGGAACACATAGAGTGGCTGCCTCCTGCACAATCCCAACCAGGGCTGGGGCCAAACTGCAACTGAGGTACGTGCCCTTAGTGGGAACTGAACCCGGGTCTCTCTGGACTGTGGGCTGATGCTCTAACCACTGAGCAAAACCGGCCAGGGTGTGTGAATAGGTTTTTTCATTTCTCCTGGGATAAACTTAGGCGTGGCATTGCTGGACCAAATGGTAACAGCGTGTGCAACATTTTGTGGAGCTGCTACACTGTTGTCCAAAATGACTGCACCTCCCAGCAGCAGTGAAGGAGGGTTCCAGTTATTCCCATACTCTTGCTTACATTTGTTACCCTCTTTCTTTTTTTGTGATAGGCATTCTAGTAGAGGGGCAGTGGTATCTCATTTTGGTTTTGATTTGCATCTCCCTGATGCCTAATGATGCTGATCATCTGTACCTGTGCTTACTGGCCATCCATACATCTTCAGAGAGCTGTTTCTCCAAATCCTTTGCTCATTGTTAATTCGGTTGCATTTTTAAAAATTGTTGAGTTGTGAGAGTTACTTGTATATTCTGGACATTAGACCCTTATCAGATATATGATGTGTGAATAGTTTTCCCTATTCTGTGGGTTCTTTTTTCACTTTCTTGCTGATGCCCTTGAAGCTCATATGGTTTTAATTTTGATGAAGTCCAGTTCTGAGGTACGTTTTTGGCATTTCGGATGGGAGCATTGCAGGCAAAATTTTCCCTGTGCACTACTGCTAGAGTTTGTCAGGAAATCACTATTTCTGCCTTTCCGTTTTCCTGTTACTCTCCTATATTGACATATTTTCACCTGCCCAATGTTGGAATATTCTTCATGGTTCTTGCTTTCTCATTCAGTGGCAAGTCTCAAAATAACACAGAGGAAAGCAATGGAAAAACCTCTGAGGGAAAAAATATTTGCACTCCACATTTCTTTTATTGAAAGGAAAATTAATCAGTGTTTTGAATAGAAAACTGAAACACAATAAAAGGTGGATAAAAATATAGGTTATAAATTCGATCTGTGTGGGTTTGGAGTGTAGATTCTGATTTATAATCACAGTTCTTTTTGACAGTGTATGAAAACCTTAGGGAACTGAATAATAACAAGTAAGGATTCAGAAATAAATAACACTTTAGGGGTTATTGTAAAAATACAGTTTTCTGTTTCTGTAGGACTTGTTTCTACCTGGAGAGGGGATGTGTGTGACGTAAAACCTGGCCTCTCTGTCCCCCAGTTAAGAAGTTTTCTTGGAAGTCCCATCTAACAATTTGAGTTGACATCTTACTGGCTGGATTTAGTGGCACCAGTTGGGCATAAGAGAGGTGTGGGCCTCGAGCATGGCCTTCCTGAATAAAACTGGGTTTCTGCCATGGGGGGGGGGGATGGGTGCCATAGGCCCTGTTGCTGTGGGCAGAGAGCTAGTGCAGCATAGCAGATGTTCGTTGAGTGGCTACTGCATAGTAAGTGCACTATAGGAAGTTCATGGCATGTATTAGAGATGGCATGTGGGTAACCAAGGCAGCTTACATCTGCCTCAGCATTTAGCATTTGGTTGGCTTGTAGATTTTTAAATCCTTCAACACCATTTCCTGGGCTGGATCTAGCTCACTGGACTATAAACTCCTTGAGGACAGAAGTCTTGCTTTTGTCCCTCAGAGTACCTAGCCAGCTCAGAGCTCTGTACCTAGGAAATTCCGCCAAATGTTGTCTTAGGAAACCAAAGCTGTTTCTACTGAAAAATGTGTGTGTGGTCTCAGTGTGTATATGTATTTTCTGATTTAAAGGACTATATGTTTATTAGAGAGACTCTTTAAAATAGGGAGTAGGACAAAGAAAAAAATCAGTTTTAATCTAATCACGCAGAAATAGCCACTGTTAATGATTTTTGAAGAGCCTGTTTTTGACTTTTCCCACTGGACTTGTATGTGCCTTTGTAAAACAAATCTGGAGCAGAGTATGTACGTCATTTTGTATTCTCTCATTCCACTTGGGATTATGCCAACAGCCGTTTTACATGTTGTTAAGTATTTTTTCTTAACAGTATTGATAGTTTCATAATGTTTCATACTTCCTGTGGCTGGACATTGAAGTTGTTTTTATTGCTACGAGTGCTTTGCAGATGTTTTGGCATGTGAGTCTTTTTTATTTATTTATTTTTGTTACAGATGTTTCTCCTTTTTCCCCCACTGATTCCCTCTTCCTGATATCCCCCTCCAGTATTGTTGTCTGTGTCCATTGGTTGCACATACATGCATATAAGTTCTTTAGTTTAATCTCAATTCCACCCGACACAATGTCCCCCTCTTCTGAGGTTTGTCAGTCTGTACCCTGCTTCTATGTCTCTGGGTCTATTTTGTTTATCAGCTTATTTTGTTCATTATATTCCACAAATAAGTGAGATCATGTAATATTTATCTTTCTCTGATTGGCTTATTTCACTTAGCATAATATTCTCCAGGTCCCTCCATGTTGTCTCAGAGGATAAGAGATCTTTCTTTCTTACAGCTGCATAGTACTCCATTGTGTATATGTACCACAGCTTTTTTATCCACTCGTCTACTGATGGGCATTTGGGCTGTTTCCAGATCTTAGCAATTGTAAATAGTGCTGCTATGAACATAGGGGTGCATATATTCTTTCTGATTGATGTTTCAGACTTTTTAGGATATATTCCTAGAAGTGGGAACAATGGATCAAATGGCAGTTCAATTTTTAACTTTTTGAGGTAACACCATATTGTTTTCCATAGTGGTCGCACCATTCTGCATTCCCACCAGCAGTGTAATAGAGTCTCCTTTTCTCTACACCCTCGCCAGCACTTGTTGTTCGATGATTTGTTTATGGCAGCCATTCTGATAGGTGTGAGGTGATACCTCATAGT
Source organism: Molossus molossus (assembly GCF_014108415.1). NCBI lineage: Eukaryota > Metazoa > Chordata > Mammalia > Chiroptera > Molossidae > Molossus > Molossus molossus. Next base: position 110,647,331 of record NW_023425366.1, on the reverse strand, counting down.
TGTTTTAATTTGCATCTCTGATGGTTAGTGATGTTGAGCATTTTTTCATATGTGTCTTAGCCATTTGTATGTCCTCTTTGGAGAGATGTCTATTTAGATCCTCCATTTTTTTTTTTCCATCCTCACCTGAGGACATTTTTCCATTTTTTGTTCACATACAATGGGGAGGGAGGGAGGGAGGGAGGGAGGAGAGAGAGAGAGAGAGAGAAAGAGAGAGAGAGAAACATCGACGTGAAAAGGACACATCGAGCCCTGGCCGGTTTGGCTCAGCGGTTAGAGCACCCACCTGCGGTCTGGAGAGACCCGGGTTCGGTTCCCGCTAAGGGCATGTACCTTGGTTGCAGTTTGTCCCCGGCCCTGGTTGGTCGTGCGGGTGGCAGCCACTCGATGTGTCCCTTCACGTCGATGTTTCTCTCTCTCTCTCCCTTCCTCTCTCTCCCTCCCACTCTGTCTGTACAAAAAATGGAAAAATGTCCTCGGGTGAGGATAAAAAAAAAAGAGAGAGAATAAAAAAAGGACACATCGAGTGGTTGCCACCCGCACAACCCAACCAGGGCCAGGGACAAACTGCAACTGAGGTACATGCCCTTAGTGGGAACTGAACCTGGGTCTCTCTGGACTGCAGGCCGACGCTCTACCGCTGAGCCAAACCAGCCAGGGCCTCTGTTCATTTTTAAATTGGGTTCTTTGTCTTCCATTTGTTGAGTTGTATGAGTATTCTATATATTTTGGCAATTAATCCCTTATCTGATATATTGTTAGCAATTATGCTCTCCCATATAGTGGGTTCACTTTCCATTTTGATGCTTGATTTTTTTGCTGTGCAGAAGCTTTTTAGTTTGATGTAGTCCCATGTATTAATTTTTTTCTTTGTTTATCTTGCATTAGGCATCGAATCAATGAAAATTCTGCTGTGTGTGATACCTGAAATTATGTTGCCTAGATTTTTTTTTTTTTATCCTTACCCAAGGACATTTTTGCATTTATCTTCAGATAGAGCGGGAGGAAGAGAGAGAGAGAAACATTGATGTGAGAGAGACACATCAAGTGGCTGCCACCCATGCGACCCTAACAGGGTTTGGGACAAACTGCAACCAAGGTACGGGCCCTTAGGGGGAACCGAACCTGGGATTCTGGTCTGCGGGCCAACGCTCCAACTGCTGGGCCAAACCGGCACGGCCTTTGCCCAGATTTTCTTCTAGGATTTTTACTGATTCACGAGTCACATTTAAGTCTTTTATTCATTTTGACTTTATTCTTGTGTATGGTGTAAGTTGGTGGTCTAGCTTCATTTTTTTTTTTTTTGCATGTAGCTGTTCATTTTTTCTGGCACCATTTATTAACACAGGAAACAGGCTGTCTTCACTCCACTGCATGCTCTTGCCACCTTTGTCAAATATTAATTGAGCGTAATGTCTTGGGTCAAGTTCTGGGTTCTCTGTTCTGTTCTATTGATCTATATGCCTGTTCTTGTGCCAGTACCAGGCTGTTTTGATTACAATGGCCTTGTAGTATAACCTGATATCCGGTATTGTGATCCCTCCTACCTTGTTCTTTTTCAAAATTTCTGTGGCTATCCAGGGTCTTTTTGGTTCCATATAAACTTTTGGATTACTTGTTCTAGTTCTGTGAAATATATCATTGGTATTTTAATGGGAATTGCATTGAATCTATAGATTGCTTTGGGTAGTGTGGATATTTTAATAATGTTAATTCTTCCAATCCAAGGTATGTGTTTCCACTTTTTTATATCTTCCTCTGTTTCTTTTTTTAATGTCCTGTAGTTTTCTGAGAAAAGGTCCTTTACTTCTTTGGTTAAGTTTATTCCTAGGTGGCTTAGGTTTTTGCCACAATGGTGAATGGGATTGCTTTTAGTTTCTCTTTCTGTGAGTTCATTATTGGTGTATAAGAAAGTCGTCAATTTCTTGATGTTAATTTTGTATCCTGCTACTTTGCCAAATTCATTTATTCAATCTAGTAGATTTTTGATGGAGTCTTTAGGGGTTTTTATGTGCAATATCATATTTGCAAATAATGATAGTTTTGCTTCCTCCTTTCCAATTTGAATCACTTTTATTTTTTCTTCATGTCTAATTGTTGTAGCTAAGACTTCCAGAACTATAGTAAATAAGAGTGGCGAAAGTGGGCATCCCTGTCTTGTATCTGTTCTTAAGGGAAATGATTTTAGTTTTTGCTCATTGAGTATGATATTGGCTGTAGTTCTTTCATATATGGCCTTTATTGTGTCAAGATATGATCCCTCTATTCCCACATTGCTGAGCGTTTTTATCAGAAATGGGTGCTGGATTTTGTCGAGTGCTTTTTCAGCTTCTATTCATATGATCATATGGTTTTTATCTTTTATTTTGTTTATGTGGTGTATCACATTTATTGATTTGCAAATAGTGTACAATCCTTGCATCCCTGGGATGAGTCCAACTTGGTCATGGTGAATAATTTTTTTAATATATTGCTGGATCCGATTTGCTAATATTTTGTTACGAATTTGGCGTCTATATTCATCAGAGATATTGGCCTATAGCTTTCTTTCTTTGTAGTGTCTTTATCTGGTTTTGGAATTAGAATTATGCTGGCCTCATAAAATGAGTTTAGAAGTCTTCCTTCCTCTTGAATTTTTTGGAATACTTTGAGGAGAATTGGTGTTAGAACTTCTTTGAATGTTCAGTAAAACTCTCCTGTGAAGCCATCCGGGCATGGGGTTTTGCTGGGAGTTTCTTGATTACATCTTCAATTTCTTCTGTTGTTATTGGTCTGTTCAAGTTTCCTGCCTCTTCCCAGTTCAGTTTTGGGAGACTGTGTGTTTCTAGAAATTTGTCCATTTAGTGTAGATTGTCCAATTTGTTGACATATAATTGTTTATAGTATTTTTAAACGATCCTTTGCATTTCTGTGGTGTCAGTTGTTTCTTCCCTCTTTCCTTTCTGATTTTATTTGGGTCCTTGCTCTTTGTTTCTTCGTGAGTCTAGCTAAGGGTACTTCAATCTTGTTTATCTTTTCAAAGAACCAGCTCTTTGGTTCATTGATCTTTTGAATTGTTTTTTTTTTAGTCTCTATGTCAGTTATTTCTGCTGTGATCTTTACGATTTCTTTCCTTCTACTTGCTATGGGGTTTTATTTTTGTTTGTTTTCTTGTTCTTTAAGTTGTGAGGTTAGATAGTCTATTAGAGATTTTTCTTGTTTCTTGAAGGTAGGCCTGTGGTACTATGAACTTACCCCCTCAGGACTGCTTTTGCTGCATCCCATAAATTTTGTGTTGCTCTGTGTTCATTTTCATTGGTTTCCAGGAAGTTTTTAAATTTCTTACTTGATGTCCTTGGTAACCTATTCAGTATTTAATAACATGCTATTTCGCTTCCATGTATTCAACTGCTTTGCTTGTTTTTGTTGTAATTGATTTCTGGTTTCACGCCATTGTGATCTGAGAAGATGCTTGATATGATTTCAGTCTTCTTGAACTTGTAGAGACTTAGTTTGTGTCCTAACATGTGGTCTATCTTTGAGAATGTCTCATGTGCACTTAAGAAGAATGTGAATTCTGCAGTTTTGACGTGTAATTTTCTGTAGATATCTATTAAATCCATTTGCTCTAGTGCACGACTTACAGTCACTGTTTCCTTGTTAATTTTTTGTCTAGAGAATCAATCTAATGATGTCAACAGGGTGTTGAAGTCCCCTGCTATGATTGTATTGCTGTCGATTTCTCCTTGAAGTTCTCCAGATGTCTTAAAATGTAGTTTGGTGCTCCTATGTTGGGTGCATATATGTTTACCAAGGTTGTATCCTCCTGTTGGATAGATCCTTTCAATATTATGTAGTGGCCTTCTTTGTCTCTAGTTATGGCCTTCATTTTGAAGTCTATTTTATCGGATATGAGTATTGCTACCCCAGCTTTTTTTCCCTTTTTGTTTGCTTGGAAAATGTATCCATCACTTTCAATCTATGTGAATCTTTTGTTGTGAAGTAGGTCTCTTGTAAACAACATAGATATAAGTCATGCTTTCTTATACATTCAGCTACTCTTTGTCTTTTGATTGGAGCATCTAATTTATGTTTAAGGTTATTATTGATATGTACTTATTTATTGCCATATTTGTTATTGTGGTTATATTTTTTTTCCCATTTCTTCTACTTATTACAGCAGTCCTTTTAACATTTCTTGCAGTGCTGGTTTGGTGGTAATATATTTGCTTAGCCTTTTTTTTGGTCTGGAAAGCTCTTTATTTCACCTTCTAGTTGAATGATAGCCTTGGTGGATAGAGTAGTCTTGGGTTTAGATTCTTGTTTTCCGTTACCTTCATTACTTCATGGCATTCCCTTCTGGCCTGTAGTGTTTCTTTTGAGAAGTTAGCTGACAGTCTTATGGCAGTTCCTTTGTAGGTAACATGTTGCTTATCTCTTGCTGCCTTTAGGATTCTCTCTTTGTCTTTAATTTTTGGCATTTTAATTATTATGTCTTGGTATGGGCCTCTTTGGGTTCTAACTTGGGGCTCTCTGTGCTTCTTGAACTTGTATGCCTTTTTCTTTCACCGAGCTATGGACATGTTCTGTCACTATTTCTTTAAATATTCTCTAACTTTCTCCTTATCTTCTTTTTCTGACAGTTGTATGATGCGGATGTTGTTACATATTATATTGTTTTACAGTTCACTTAGGCTGACTCCATTTTTTAAGTGTTTTTTTTTTTCTTTTTGGTTCTCTGATTAGGTGATTTTTTTCTACCCTGTCTTCTAATTCACTGATCCAGTCCTCAGCTTCTTCTACTCTGCTGGTTTCCCTTTAATGTGTTCTTTATTTTTGCTATGTCATTCTTCATTTCTAATTGGTTGGTTTTCAATTTTTCTATATCTTTACTCATGCTGATGAACTTCCTCATTATTATTACTGTGAACTCTACCTCTGATATCTTGCTTAATTTCTTTTCATTTATCTTGTCCTGTAGAATTCTGTTGTTCTTTCATTTGGGATTTGTTTCTTGATTTCACCATTTTGGCTTTCTCAGTGGGTTTTGGAACCTGTCAAATTTTCCCTGTGGGTTTTGGTGTTTCGCTGGTTGTGTCTCCCTCTACTGGGTTTGGATGAGTGTGGGAGGACCTGCATTAAACACCACTGTCAAGTCTTACTTTTCTGGGTATTTGCAAGCCCAGGAAAGGTTCAGTTATCCTCTAGCTTTTTGCTTGGAGGCTATTATTCTCAGTTACTTGATGACCCCCGATTTGTAGCCCTCGGCTGAATGAAAAGTCCCTGAGGTGTAAGAGGATATTCTGCACATGGGCACTTGCTTGCCATCAGACTCTAGGTATTAATGACCCTCAATTTGCATTTCTCTGACCTGGTCTGGCCTGGTGGTGTTGAATTTCTGAGGGAGGGGCCATTGCTTCTCCCCAGGGCTCTGGGAAGGGGCTCTTGAGTAAGATGGTTACTGTCCTAATAAGGAGTGATTCAGCACAAAACTCTGAATCACAAAACTCTGTGTCCTCCCCTCCAGCTCTCTCCTAAGCCAGGAGCCCCAGACTCTTTCCACACAGTTCTAGTCCAGTCTGCCCTCCCTCTGCCGGAACCCAAGGTGAGTGGCTGTAGCTGATTTGGTGCTTTTTAAAACCCTCACTTTCCCAACAGGAAGCGCACACAGCTAATACAACTTTCCGCTGCTGTTTGTGGGCTCCTAGCCCCCCCCTCACGTGCCTCTGCAGTTTCTACCAGGCTCGATTTGGTGTCCTCTTTTTGTCCCTGGTTATACGATGGGTTCTCTCTAGCTGCTTTCCAGATGGGGTTTCTTGATTATTTGTCTTTATTTTAGTTGTAATTCCAGTTGGTCCTGGGACACAGTCTCTGTAGTTTCCATTCATTCTGCTGCCATTTTTCCTCTTTTTTCTAGCATATGATTCTAATGACTTCTCTGGGGTATGTTCCTGTGCAGAGAAACACGAGGCCGTGTAAGGCTCTCCACAGAGACTGCCAACCTGCTTTCCAGAAAGAGAACGCTGACCCAGCTGTGTGCAATGTGCATGCCTGTTCTTCACCTTTGTTGGTGGGGAGCGTTGCTGTTTTAACCCTTTGCTCCTTTGAGAGCAAGTTTTGTTTTATTTTCTATTTCTACAGTGGTTTATTTTTTCTAGGTATGTTGGTCATTTGTTGTCCATTTATTTTCCATCTTGATTTATTTTTTCCTCTTAATTTTATGGTTTCCTACTTTTTATTTGGTTGAGCTTCGTATTTATAAGAATAGCAACACTTGGTTATTTTTGTGGCATACATTTGTTTTTCTTTCATTTTTCTGTGTAATGTTCTTTGACCTGTAACAGTTTTTAATTTTCACCAAATTGAATCTGTTGATTTCCCTTTGTGATTTCTTCCATTGATTTGGAAACTTTTACAGGTCCTGACAATGAGTGTTTTCTTATTTGACTTATTTTAAACTTTTAAATCTCTTTAGTACATTTAGAGTTTTCTGTAGTGTAAAATACAGAGAGAGGGCCTGACTTGTCTTCGCTACCCCTCTACCCATAAATTAACCAGCTATTTTGTTCTGCACCCTTTAGTAACTTTTCTCTCTCATAATTTGTGATCCTGCTTTTCTGTCTTTGTCATGAAAACAACCCTCTTCGACCCCCAGCATTTTAGGTCCTTTATCTGGTTATCTTTTCTGTTTCACTGAATCTGTTGGTGGACACTTGTACTGTATTATGTTAATTATTATAATTTTGTAGTAGAAGGGACAAGTTTCAGTTCACTCTTTTTTTTTTTTAATGTTACCTTTTTTTGCTCATTTTCTAGATGAGCTTTAAAATTGGGTCAAATTAAAATCATAATTAACTAGGATTCCAATTGTAATCTCATAAAATGCCTAGGTTGCTTTTAAGAGGATTAACGATTATTGAGTAAAACTCTTCTTGTCTTGCTTGGCCTAGTGGTCCCTTTGGAGTCATTGTTGTAAACAAAGGGATATAGTTGAGTTAATATTGAAGCAAGGAACCCTGAAAATTAGCAGTCTTGTTTTACATTAAAGGGGAGTTAATTGATTTATGTAACGAGTTTCTGGCTTCATGTAATGCTTGATCAAGGTCTTGGTGTGACCAGGACCTTGTATGTCTCTGGGTCTGCCTGTCTGTCTCTACCTGTGTGTGCTCTTATGTCTGGTAGTTTCTCTTTGTCTCTGTTTCTCTCCTTGTCTGTTTATGTCCCTGTCTCTCAAGTTTGCTCCCCTTGATTTGGCTCCATCATCGGACAGGTCAGTATTCCTGCATGACTGAGTGTAAGATGACTGCAGCAGGTCCAGGACTTGGATTCTTTGTAGTTCAAGTCCAGTGTGGAAGAGATGGACGCGCCCTGCACAAGTTTCCTGGAGTTGCACTGACTCCCTCGTGCCTACCTCTGAACCAGTAGCTGGCTAGAGAGATTATAAGGCTCTGATTGGCTGGGCCTAGGTCACATGCCACCGTCGGGGCTGGGCTGGAGTCAGTCCTGAGGCAGAGTCAGTGGCATTGAAAACCGGGGAGAACTGGCTTCCCTAATGAGAACTGGGTGAATGGAGTTCAAGCTTCTAATATATAGCACATGTCTATAATGATTTATTATGAGGGGTGGAGCACTCACAAGAAATGCACCATGGGAGAGGGAGGGGCAGGGAGGGGAACTGTTGGAGGAAGCTACCACTGCCCCGACTTTTTCAGGAGGAGTTACATTCAGTCTTGATTTTGAATCTTGTGAGTATTGCTGTTTATAGGCCTCTTGTCTTTTATGTTGAAAGCAGCCAGCTCTGTCTGTATTTGTGGTTAGAGGAGCATGAGGCTGCTAAGTTTCGCAGAGAAGAGCATCTGCCCAGGAGTTAATGATGTCTGGTTTGGCTGACTGTGGTCATTAACAGAGATTCTGAATCACAGGTAGCCCACCAGAAAATGAAGATCCTCTTGCCAAGTTGTTACCTCTTCATCAGCTGAACTCACGTAAGGGTGAAGTGGAGCTGACATTAGTCATGTAAGTGTGGCTGATCAGGAAATCACGGCGGGACCATGTTGGTTAAGGACATATGCAAAAGGAGGAAACACAGGTACTTTGACGAAGGTGGTAAATACAAGTAAAAGCAGTAGGTTCAGTGGAAATATGTTCTGTTATCAAAAAGCACTGTTCATCTTCCTGTTTTTTCTTGTCATTTGTATTTCTCCAACACATTGTTAGGTGGCCTTGGGTGGCCTTTTGTGTTCCTGTGAGAGGTCTTGCTGAGTTTGGAATAAGTGGCCCTGTGATTGAATCATTGGTAGGCTCAAGAAATGCCACTTGTCTGTTCAAGAATGCTGTTAGGCCTGGCTGGTATGGGTCAGTGGTTGAGCATCGACCCATGCACCAAGAGGTTGCTGGTTCAATTTCTGATCAGGGCACATGTGGGCCAAATCCCCAGTGAAGGGCATGCTAGAGGCGGCCAATCGATGTTCTGTCTCATTGGTGTTTCTATCTCTCTCTCCCTCTAAAATCAATAAAGAAAAAAAAAAGAAAAATAAAGAGAATGCATGTAGCCTGTTTGGGCCTTCATCCTGGCCCAGACATCCGTGGGGCATTTAATGGGTTGAATAGTTTGGTTGGGTTTCAGGTCCATCAATCTGGAAAGACTTCAAAGGCTCCGATTGTGGGCCTGATTCTGCACACATAGGATCTTGGTGGGTCTTCGGCATCCCTAAATACCAGCTGTTCCTCTGCTCAAACAGGACAGGCGCTGGTCACACCTGCATCCATGTGTCCTGTGGACTAAGTAGGATGCTACCTGTTGAGACTTCAGAATGGACCTGTAAGTCCATTCTGCACACTAGTGTTCATTGTCTCAGGTCAAAGTCCTTTGCAGCTCTTGTAGAGGCTAGGTTCTCACCAGCATGGACAGTGAGAATCACCACTAGTTAGAATTACTCTGGGAAATCCCTCAGGAAGGTACAATTTTGTAGAGGCTCCTTCTTCTACAATGCTGTTTCTGAAGTTGAACAACAGATGAAGTGGCTGGCGGGTATTTAAGAAGGTCATTTTCGCCCTGGCCGGTTTGGCTCAGTGGTTGGAGCGCCCGCCTGCGGTCCAGAGAGACCCGGGTTCAGTTCCCGCTAAGGGCATGTACCTTGGTTGCAGTTTGTCCCCGGCCCTGGTTGGTCGTGCGGGTGGCAGCCACTCGATGTGTCCCTTTCACATCGATGTTTCTCACTCTCTCTCTTCCTCTCTCTCCCTCCCACTCTGTCTGTACAAAAAATGGAAAAATGTCCTCGGGTGAGGATTAAAAAAAAAAAGGTCATTTTCATTCTCCCTCTCTCCCTCTCTCCCTCTTCTCTTTTCTCCCTCTCCCCCTCTCCTTCTTTCCCTCACCCCCTCTCTCCCACAACGTCTTAGTTCAGCCAGAGCCTTGTACTAGGAGCACGTAGCTGCTGGGACTCCTGGGGAGGAGCAGTAGTTCACATGTCTGTTTCCCCATGTCCCTGCACACAGGGTCCATGAACAAAACTGTGGGGTGGCACACAGTATTGACATTACTTCTCTTCTGTCTCTCTCTTCTTGTCTTTTTTAGTATAGGTCTGGTGTTTCCCTTGTGCCCACACTGACCCATGCACACAGTTGAACACGAATAAGCTATGTGTGCATGGATGTCTCTTAGCGCAGGGGTGGACGTGGCCGGGCTTCATGCGCTGCATGCGACTGAGGCCTCGTAGCTGAGCCTGGCTGTCACCCAGCTTGCAGAGTGAGTGCTGGGGCATGTCTCCTCTCTAGCCCTTGCTGACCTCTGAGCCCGGGCCTCTCCCATTCTGCCACTCGGCTATTCAGCTCTTACATGCCTGGCATCTCCTTTTGCTGTTGCTATTATCATCTGATGCCTTGTCCTGAGTTTACTGGTTAGGTGAGAACACACTGGGCTGAGAGACTCATGGGTGTGAGGTTTCAGGATAACTTTCACTAGGTCCTGGTTACCCTTGTCCCTTCAGGGAGGAGAACCGGGGTCTGAATTCTGACAATGGAACAAACGATTCTGTTTTTCCCTTCATATAATCGCATGAATCACATGTGCTGAATAGAAGGGTTTTTGTGCTCCTAGAAGCAAAATCATCTTTCCAGTGTTGCTTCAGACCCGTGTAACCTCGGAGGAAGACGGCTGGAAGACTGTTCCCCTCCTGAGCAGTGCTGGCGGTGCCTGAGCGCAGATGTGTGCTGCTCCCGAGTCACATTTCTCACCATTTGTTACTGTTGCTTAATTTGAAATGACAGTTTTGTGTTCTCAAAAGAACAGTCACGTTTCTCCTTCCAGATTTGTTGTGGCAATTTATTAGTGGATCTAATTATAATGCTTGTTCAACGAGGCCTCAGGTAGGACCCACCTAAGTGGTAATAACACAGTTTTAAAAATAAGCCTGAAAGGGCATGTTTTTCTTATAACGACAGAGAACATTGATTTCTTTTTTTCCCCTACAAAAATTGCTCCTAAATGGTAAATTGAAAAAATGATGTTTCCCCTTTTTGTTGGATTAGGTATGTGATGGGTGAGAACTTGGGCTCGGGACTCAGTCATTCTTAAGGCAGAATCCTAGCATTGTCCCTGTCAGCTGCGTGACCTTGGCTGAGCAGTGTGACGTGGCTGCCTCAGTTTCACCAGCGGTCACGTGGTGTGATAAGAGGAGCTCCTCACAGGGCTGGCTGGTTATTCACACGTCTGTGCTGTGCTGCGACAGTGTGTGTCAGGCGCTTAGTAAGGTGGCCCCTGCTCTTCTAGTGAGTACTGTTATGATTGCTTTGTTTGAATTCTTGTCGAGCTTCTGCTTGTTATTCTTTTGGCAGAAGTTTATGGTTTTATTAACACAAATACCATGTCACGTAAGCTGTGTCTTCGGTTTCCTCGTGACGCAGCTGGCATTGTGGTTGGTGGCTCTGATGGCAGCTGGGCTGCTCTATTTGTGCTGGCCTTGCGGTTCTTCAAGGACACGCTGTGCACAGTCTCGGCACGGTGAGGCCTGTTGCACACCAGCTGCACTTCAAGCTCCTTGACACTGTGGACCGGGGACTTCCGAAAGCCACCGGGCACCATGAGCTTTGCTTTCTCGTTGCTCCCATAACCAACGCTGGGCACCAAGTCTGGCCTTGAATCTTCTGCGCACCCTGTTGTCAGTGCCTCTGGGTTCCTGCCAGTTCCACTTAATTTTGACACATTGGTCTGACTGGTGCTGGGTGGACTTCTTGGTCCTCTTTTTGACCATCTTGGTTGCACAAGGGTCTGAGGGCAGCCATGGTGCCGCCGAGTAGGAGATGGCTGACCCCTCCGTAGGCAGCGCCGAGGAAGATATGCTTGGGTTTTGAATTATAGTGACACGTTTTTGTTTGAATTTCCTCTGGCATAAGAGATGCTGACTTTTCTTAGTTTTTTTTTTTATTTATTTTTTATCTTTATTATTGAATGTATTACAGATGTTCCTCATTTTTTCCCCCATTAACCCCCTCCTCCACACTCCCGCCCCCCTCCCACCATTTCCCACACTGTTGTCTGTGTCCATTGGTTATGCATACAAGTTCTTTGGTTTATTTCTTCCTACCCCCCAAGCCCCTTCCCTTTGAGGTTTGTCAGTCTAGCAAACAATTTGTACTTCTTAATCCCTTCACCTTTTTCACCCATTCCCCCAACCCACCTCCCATCTGGCAACCATTAAAATGTTCTCTGTATCTATGAGAATGTTTCTGTTCTATCTGTTCATTTTGTTTGTAGACTCCATTGTCGATAGATATGTATTCATTGCCATTTTGTTTGTTCATATATTTTATCTTTTTCTTCAAAAAGATCCTTTATCATTTCATATAATAACGGTTTGGTGGTGATGAACTCCTTTAACTTTTTCTTGTCTGGGAAACTCTTTGTATGGCCATCGATTCTAAATGACAGCTTTGCAGGATAGAGTAATCTTGGTTGTAGGTTCTTGCTTTTCATCACTCTGAATATTTCTTGCCACTCCCTTCTGGCCTGCAAAGTTTCTTTTGAGAAATACAACTGAGAGTCTTATGGGAATTCCCTTGTAGGTAACTAACTACTTTTCTCTTGCTGCTTTTAAGATTCTCTTTTTGTCTTGAACCTTTTGCATTTTGATGATGATGTGTCTCGGTGCGGGCCTCTTGGGGTTCATCTTGTTTGGGACTCTCTGTGCTTCCTGGACTTGTATGTCTGTTTCCTTCACCAAGTTAGGGAAGTTTTCTGCCATTATTGTTTCAAACAGGTTTTCGATTTCTTGTTCTCGCTCTTCTCCTTCTGGAACCCCCAAGATGTGAATGTTGGCACACTTGAAGTTGTCCTAGAGGCTTCTTACACTATCCTCATTTTTTTGGATTCTTTTTTCTTTTTGCTGTTTTGATTGGGTGATTTTTGCTTTCTGATATTCAAAATCGATGGTTTGCTTCTTGGCTTTACCTAGTCTACTATTGAATCTGTGTAAATTATTCTTTATTTCAGTTAGTGCCTCCTTCTTTTCTGACTGGTACTTTTTTATGCTCTTGAGGCCCTCACTAAGTTCGCTGAGGTTCTCACTAAGTTCACTGAGCATCCTTATAAACAGTATTTTGAACTCAGCATCTGTTAGGTTGCTTATTTCCATTTCACTTAGTTCTTTTCCTGGGGTTTTGTTCTGTTCTTTCATATGGGACCTGTTTCTTTGTCTCCTCATTTTGGCTGCCTCCCTGTGTTTGTTTCTATGTGTTACTTAACCTGTTAACCGAGTGGGACGTATAAATACGTCAAATGTTGCATACAGTGAAAAGGGAATTCCCCGGTTAACAGGTTAAGGAGAGGTATGGGGCTATCTGAGACCAGATGCTGGTGGTTTGAAAGAATTTAGGAAAACCTGAAGCAGGATCCAAGACCGGCCAATCCTATGGTTAAGCAACAGCTTGGGTGGGCCTGAAAGTTGGGAGGGGCAGGGCCTCAGAGAGTCACCAGGGTGGGGCAAACAGTGTGAGCCAGGTTGCTGGAGTCCCAGATATGGCGACTATCTGCTGCCCCAGGGAAGGGCTCACCAAAGGAACAAAGGCCACTGACAGCATGTTTGTTCAGGAGAAAGCCCCCTCTCCAGTCCTTGCTCCAGTGCCAAACAGCTCAGTTCTTCCCTGTAGGTCTCTGGTGCCCCTCGAGCTGCCTCCCCTCCAAGCTTAGAGGGAGAGAGTCCGATAAGTCCATGCGCGGGCCCTTTAAGGAGCTGCCTGGGGCTCCAGCCGCCTCAGCTTCCCTGAGCCTCAGTTCCCGCTGGTTTTTCCAGCCAGAAGTTATGGGGACTTCTCTTCCTGGCACTGGAACCCTGAGCTGGGAGCCTGGTGTGGGACGGGAACCCCTCAGTCCTCAGGAAGGACCTTTCCAGCCTCGGGAGCCTCCTGATTTCTATCCACCACACTTGGGTGTGGGACCAGCCCGTCGCCGCCGCCCCTCCTACCAGTCTCGATGCAGCTGCTGCTTTAATTCCGTAGTCGTAGGACTTCCATTCAGCTTGATGGCAGGCTGGTTTGAATGATGGTTGTTCTGTAGTTTAGTTGTAACTTTGATGTGGTTGTGGGAGGACGCGATACCGTGTTTACTGACGCCGCCATCTTGACCGGAAGTCTTCCTTGTTATATTTAAGGGGGAAAATTCTCTTAAAACATGATCAAAAGTATAGTGATTAAAGGAATTTAATTTTATTCTTTTCTCTTTTCTCGGTCAAATGTAATCCCGTGGTCGACATTTAGCTGCCATCACTACCATCTGCCTCTTGATTCATGGCAGGGTTCGCAGACCTTGGCTCATGAATTCTACAACAAGAGTTGTCTCTGGCAGGAGCAGCGTCTGTGTCTTTGGCTGGAGACACTTGTGCTGGCTGCTCTGGGGTCGGCTGGTTCTGACTGATGGAGTGTCCTGGAGAGGCCAGTGGTTGAGGGGACGCAGAGTTGCTGCTGCGGGAACTCGCCGTCTTGACTGACAGTGGAAGGGGTATGTGTTTGGATTTGTCAGCCGTTCGACCTTGGGTTAATCATTTCCTTAGCCTCCTTTTTCTCATCTGTGAAATAGGGATATTAACGATGTTGCTCTGTAGAATTTTTGTACAGATTAAATGAGTCTGCAAAAGGTAATTAACGTAGTGCCTGGCAGGTAGTAAGCACTCCGTAAATGTTGGCTGTTGTATTTTTATTTTTGTTACTACTTTCTTTGCAAAGCACTGAAGATGAGGAGGAGTGTGTCTACATGTGTTGACCTTGTCATCCCTTTCCTTGGAGTGTGTATTAGGCTGATATATATTAGAATTGAAATAAATTCAGTGGTGAAATATGGTGATACCTTTATTTCAGAAATGGGCATATGTCTCGATGTCTCCAAGAACATCTGGCTTGCAGAAGTTTTGACATGTGGCTTTGTATGGTCTGAGGGAGAGGATGCTGGCATGAGGTGGAAGTAATAATTAGTTGCAGCTAATAACCCCCTCTTTTTTGAGTGAGTCACAGCTGAGTTAAGCTTTGGATCAAAAGTAGTGTTAAGCTTGATCATTAATGATTGCGTCCTGGAGTCAAAAGGGCAACCCCTTTGTATGACCAGCACAGAAGGGCCAATTTATGGTATTCTGAGAAAAATTTCCCTGGGCCCACAGCAGTCATGCAAAAGCATCAGCTTCAGAGAATCTGCTCAGGTGTGGGGATTGGAGGTGAGGGTCAGGGACAGCCTCTCTAAGGAAGAGATGCTGGAGCTCAGATCTGAAAGAGGAAAAGGGTGTTTGTTCCTCCTTCCCCCACCGGTGATCTAGTTGCCTAGTAGGTAGAGAAGTCTGGAGGCAGGGTGTTAGAGGGACTAAAAGAGGCTGAATTGCTGGAGCTCAGAGAGTGAGGGGAACAGGGTGGGGCCCAGAGCACACAAGACCTTGTGGATTCCAGCAAAGGCTTTGGTCTTTTTATTTTTATTTATTTTTTTTCTTTATTGATTTTTGAGAGAGGAAGGGAGAGGGAGAAAGAGAGAGAGAGAAACATCAATGAGAGAGAACATTAACTGGCCACCTCTTGCATAGCCCCCTCTGGGGATCATGCCCACAACCTGGGCATGTGCCCTGACCAGGAATCGAACCTGAGACCTCTTGGTGCATGAGTCGAAGCTCAACCACTGAGCCACACCAGCAAGTCAGGGTTTGGCCTTTATTCTAAGACAATAGGTGACTGATGGGGCTTATCCGCATTTTAAATGTATCACCTTTCCCTGCACTAGAGAGAAGAAATTGAAGCAGACAAAGGTATGGGCCATCCGTTGGCTGCTGCTGCCGCCATCATCCTGGGCAAGGAAACTGGTTGGCATTTGGGGTGGACGTGCCAAAGGATTTGGGAGAGATGCGGGAGATAAATGGCCAGGACCAGGAGTACATGTCTTGCATTTTTATATAGAACTTTTTCTTCTCAGATTAAATTTTTTCTCTAGTCTTTCTGCCTTTACTTAATTTTCCTATGGCTTTCACAATCTTTTTCCTTCTGCTTTTCCCTGAAAGTGATTCCGTGGGTAAAAATAAGTGTCTTCCAACTTAGAACAGCTCCTCTTCAGGTGAAGCAAAGGCGTGAGCGACTGAAACGAGCCGTGATTGGTGACGAGGAGGGAAGCGGCGGCAGTGATGGACAGGCGCAGTGCCCCGGCCCCGAGAGCTCTGGGTTCCTGTCCCTTTTACAAACGGCAGCAGGGCCTGCATTTCGCAGTGCCGTTACCCAGTGGGGTATTGCAGTGTTTCGTTTGTTTTCATCTTCAATTAAGATCGAAAAGTCCCACTTCCAAGCCGTCTGCAGAGTAGGTTTGCTTTTCCTTAGACGGGCTCCGGACATGGTGCCTGCAGGAGGCGCTGTTGGACCGTGTGGTAGAAAAGAGAACCAGCCGGATGCAGCCTCTGCTGTTTCCCTCCCACCCTGTCCTACAGGAGGGGTCACCGATCCAGCCTTCCCCCAGAGAAAGGTAGACAGTCCCCTGTTGTTTGCCAGCATGGGATTACCCCTCCTCCACCGTCCCCCCAGTTCCAGTCGCCCTCCTCACATGCCGCAGCCTCCTCGCTGTCTGCCCGGTCCCCCGGCCCGCGCCTGCTCTGCCGTTGAGTGTCCACTACCTTCACAGTGACCCTTTGGAAACAAGTCAGGGCGCCACTCACCGGCCTCTGGCCTCTCGGGCTTCCCTCAGTACTGAGGGCACAACAGGCCCGAGCCTTGTCCTCGGAACCCCGCCTGGTCCTGGCTCCTTTCCTGTTTCTGACCACGGTCCTAACCGGTACCTCCCTCCTCCCTCCTGGGCCTGTTTCCCTCTCAGAGCCCTCGTTGTTACTGTCCCTTCGGCTTGGAAGGTTCTACTTCCAGACCTTTGAATGTTCTCTTCCCCTCTTCCTTTAGGTCTCTGCTTAAATATCACTTTATCGAGAGGCCATTCTCTCTAGAGTGGCACCCCTGTCGTGACTTTGCTTTTCCATGCAGCTCATAGCACTTGACATAAAATTAACTCATTTGTTGACTTATCTGACTCCCCTAGAACGCAAGCTCCTCGAAGGCCAGGGCTTTGTCGCTTCTGTTCTCTGCCAAATCCTGGGTTCAGGCAGTAACCGGTGCACCGTATTCTCTGTAATATGTTGAATGACTGAGAAGCACGGTGAATCCTCATTTAATAACGTCAATAGATTCTGTGTATTTAAGCAAAACAAGGTATGATGAAAGAAATTTTACGATAGGCTAATTGACATAATAAACCAGAGTTAGGTTCTGTGGCTTCTCATCAATGGTACAATGAAACAACATTGAACTAAACGAGGTTGTTAGAGGACCCGCTGTACCCCACTGGGTTTGCATGGTCTTGCCTGTGGAAGCAAGGCAGCGTTTCCACGACCTACTCTTGTGCCAGAGATAAAAAGCAGAGGGATCTGTGCACAAACAGTTGAACATTGGATTGTAACTGCTCCAGTTGCGGCATGTGTGAAATGGAGCAGGCAGAGAGATGAGTTGTCGTGGGTAGTTCAGGGCAGGCTTCCTGGAGGAGGTGACATCTGAGCTCAGTGCAGAAAGACAAACAAGGATTTTCTGAAAGCATCCTGTCTGCATCCAGAGACACTGCTGGTGGTTTGGTTTTCTTTAAAGTCAAGGTCGCTCACAATCAGCCTTGGGCTGGTGTCCTGTCTGGGAGACTGTAGTTACTCATGCAGACCTTGGGGTTCTGGGGAGGATGGCAAAAGAGAGAGCTGCCTGCTGCTCCTCAGAGCTCCCCAAGGGTTTCCGCCTGACACCCAGGGCCTGCCCTCTGGACCACAGGCCGCCCTCCAGATTGCACGGGAGCACAGTCAGAAGTTAGATGGCTGGGGTTGGAGGTTCGGCTCTGCCTTTTACTGACTTTTTGGCCTTGAAAAAAGTACCTAAACTACCTTTGCCTTGGTTTTCTCATCTGTGAAGTGGAAGCAATATCAGTTCCTATCTCATAGAGCTCGTCTCAGGTTTAAATGAGCTAATATGTGGAAGGACTTAGAACAGCAGTAAGAACTCAGTAAAGATGTTGTGATTATGACCGTTAATATTGTTGACTCTCAGTGGACTGCTACATAGGGTGTTCAATGACTTGTACTTTGTGATAAGATGCTGTTAACTATTTTTCTTTGCCAGAAGGTTGCAGCATTCCGCCAGGCCCTGCATATTGCCACAGATCATTTCTTCTATTCTAATCAGGTTTTCTCCAAATCCATAAAGATTTCCAGAAATAAAATTAAGTGACAAAGAAAACAGTCCACTAGTCACAACCTCATACCTCAAAGTGATAGATATAGATTTAAAGGGAACTTTCACACCCCCTGCCCAAGGTCCAAAAGCATTTGAACCCCCTGGGTGTCTGCTGGAAAACTGGGAGCTGCTACAGGGTCTGGTGTGGGCTCCCTACCTGACAACCTCCTTGAGTGTCCCTGGGACTCTGAGCCATAGCCCCCTTCGCCACCAGCTGGCCCCTTGATCTCTCGGGAATTCAGTTTTCTTATCTCCCAAATTGGGGAGTGTATGTGCTAAATGGGATGAATGGGGGAATTAAGTGAGGTAGCGTGTGCCACTTTGTTCATGGTAAGTGCTCAGAGGATGCTTGCTGAGACCCTCTCATACCCTAGTAATCAGTAATAGTAATCGCCACTCACGATGACTAACTGTGAGCGTGTGCTCACTTCCTGTCCACCAGTGCCCTGGTTCTCACTCTGCTTGTCGGGACAGCTCCGCCTGTGCTGGCAGCCTGGCCTCAGTCCTGCGGGTCTGGGGGGAGCTCCGCTTCCCTGGCTCGCACCCTAAGAGGCAGCAGCCATCTGAGGGGCCTGGGCACTCAGCCACATGGAGCCTTCAGTGGGCACCGGCTGCCTCTCCAATGGCGCAGTGCCCACGGCGAGGGAGCAGCTGCCTCTCCAGCTGTCTGATTGTCATCAGATCCACTCGAGCACCAGCTTGACACATTTATGCCTTCATCCCAAGCCATCTTTCTCATGATCTGGTCTGCCAAGCCCGGGAAGGGTTCGTGGGTTGGGTTGGAGGAATTTTTAGACCCAGAAGGAGACGCTGGTGGTATTTGGGCCTCTGGGTCATCTTTGTGGGCCTGGTGGTCCCAAAGGAATGGTCATGTGTTTGTTCAGCAGATGTCTTCTTACCCCTACCGTGTGCCAGGCAGATCTTGAAATGAGAGAGAAAAAGATGGTGGGACACAGTCATTTGGGCCATAACCTATTGGCATCTGGGCATTCACCTTAAAGTAGCTGTTCATTCATTTCTTATTTTAATAAATATTCATTAAGTGCCTATCATGGGCCAGACACTATTCAGGGTATTTGGGCTAATAGGGAATCACCAGATAAAGATTCCTGCCCTTGTGGAGTTACATTCTGGTTAGGGGAAGACACATGATAATCAACGGGCATGATAAACAAATAATGTATGTAGCATGTTGGAGGGTGCTAGTTGCTATGATGAAAAGTACAAATAGAGCAGGCCAAGGGGGCAGGGGGGGTCAGGACCAGGGGAGCTATGACTGTAAACAAGTGAGCATGCGTTTCGTTGGGAAGGTGATGTTGGAGCACAGACTTGAAGGAAGGAGGGAGTGGCCATTGGGGGTTGGGGGTGGTGTTTCAGGCAAGGGAACAGCTTGTAATGAACTAGGATGGCCGTGTGCCCGGCATGTCCAGGAACATCCAGGAGGCACCGAGGGGAGAGTAGGAGGAGGTGAAGTCACAGGACCTTCCAGTGGGTCAGGTCCACTGTGAGGCGGTCATGGGTGCGGGGTCCTCACCGAGGATTTGAGAGAGAAGGGCTGTCATCTGACATGGCTCTGACTGCTCGGTGGAGACTAGTGTCAGGAGGCAGGGCTGGAAATAGGGAGGAGAGTTAGGGGCTCCTCAGCCAGGAGAGGGTGGCAGCGGCCAGTGAGGCAGTGGACGTGGCGAGACGTGGCGAGAAGTGCCGGCTCTGGCTGGGTGTTGAAGCTGAGTGGTTTCCGGGACGTGGGTTGTGAGGTGTGAGTGGGAGCAGTGAAGAGGACTGCGAGGTGTTTGGCCTAAGTGACCGGAAGGATCGACGTGCCCTCAGCCAGGCTGGGGATTGCTTTGGCACAGTGGGCTTTGTGGGGTCGAGCGGTTCTGGTGTGAATTGCTGACTTTGAGGTATCTGGGTATCTCAGGGGGGGAGACGGGAAGAAGTGTGAATCCTGGGCTGGAAACACAGACTTGGAAGGTGTGGACATACCAAGGTATTTAAAACCCCAGGACTGGATGAGATCCCTGAGAGAGCAAGTGTAGATGGGTGGGGACTGAGCTGGGGCCTCCCCCGTTGAGGGGTAGGACAAAGGAAGCGGCACCAGCAGAGGGGACGGAGGAGGGCCTCAGGAGAAAAGGGAAAGCCGCAGTGTGGTCCTGGAAGCCAAGTGGAGAACGTGCTTGAGGGAGGAGAGGGAGCAGCTGTGTTCAGTGCTGCCGATGGATCAAGCGGGGCGGCCTGTGGGAACATGGCCGAAGCCGTCGGGACCCTGGGCTGGAAGCCCCATTATAGAGCGCTGGGGAGGGGACAGGAGACCCTGAATGTGGACAGCTCTGGGGGCAGGCGGGCTGCACGGGAGCAAGGAGGTGTGGCGATGAACTGCAGGGGCAGGGGTGAGACGTTGCTCTGAAAGAGGCTAATCAACATTCACTTAGCAGTTTGTGGCACGCCTGCTGTGTGCCAGGTATGGTGCTGCTGTCTGACGGGGCGCAGGGCCTGGTTCCCGGGTACACGGGGCTTCTGTCCACGGGGCTCCATGGCAGAAGAGGCAGGCGTGACCATTGCCCTCTGCACCAGGTGTGCATAGCCATGTGCCTCCTTGCCTGTCCACTGGGGGGCAGCTGGGGCGGAGCCTGTGCTCTCCCCATGGCGCGGTCCCTCCTCTTCCCCCGAGCCGTGCTAGGTTCCTCCTGCTGCAGTGACCCAGGGCAGGGCTGTGGTGGTTTAAAACACACGACTTTATCATCTTTCGTTCTGGAGGTCAGAGGTCCAGCGTGGATCCCTCCGGGCTGAAATTGGGGTTTTGGCAGGATTGTGTTCCTTTTTGGAAGCTCCAGGGGAGAATCCATCTCTTTCTCATTCAGCTGTCACAGAATTCTGTTCCAGGTAGTTGCAGAAGTGAGGTCCGCACTTCTTTGCTGGCTGTCTGAGGGGCCATTCCTGACCCCCCCCCCACCCTCTGCCAGCCAGCGCGTCGGACCCCCTTCCCTGTCACCCCTCTCTGCTTCCAGCCGGAGAAAGGTCCCTTCTCGCAGGGGTCGCGTGATTAGATTGGACCCGCTCAGGTAATCCTAGATAATCTCCCCGTCTCAAGGTCCTGATCACATTTTCAGGGGCCCCTTTCTGTGTCAAGGAGCACAGTCACAGCTTTTGGGGATCCATTCTGTCACCACCCCATCTCAGTGTGCCACCAGCTGGCCTCACACCAGAAATCCAGGAGTCACCCTTTGTCTCTGTGTACCCTTCACCCCCATTTCCAACCCATCAGGAAGTCCTGTCAGCTCCAAAATACATCCCCCAAATGGCCAACTTTTCCTGACCGTCTCACTGCCACCAGCCTGGGTTGGCCACCACCACCTCTTATCTTGAGAACTGTAGAGGCTCCTACCTGGTCTCCCCTCTCAGGCTTCCTCCTGTGCAGTCCTGTGCACACAGCAGTCGCGGTGATCTAACAGTACGCACACAAATCACATCGCACGCGTCCCCTGTGGAAACCCTCCATCGGCTTTGCCGTGTCTAAGGATGGGATGGAAAATTCTCCGCATTCTGAGAAGCCCTGTGGGATCTGGCTGCCGCCTCTCCTCCTCTCCCCATCCCCTCCCCTCCCACTCTCTTCCCCTCCCCCTTTACCCCTCCCTCTCCCCCTCCGTCCCTCCTCCTCCTCCACTCCCTCATGCCTGGGCTCCACTGGTCTTCCTTCTGTTCCTTGGAGAAGCCCTCCTTGACCCTATGTCATAACCTTCTCCAGTCCCTCTGCCAGAATAGTCTCCCCTATGATATTCCTTGACTGATCTTGTCCCCTCAGAAAGGCCTCTTCTCCTCTGGTCTACAGGGGCTCCCCAAGGCACTTTCTCCCAGTTTATATTTTGATAGCAATTCTGCCCATCAGAAATTATCCTCATGATTCATTTGCTCAGTTGCCACAAACCAGACCTAAGTGCTCGGGAGGCAGCAGCCTAGCGTGTCCTGCTCCCCGTGGGCTCCAGAGTCTGACCCGGCGCAGCCTCTGACCGTGGGTGTGCTGGTGGGAAAACGTGACTGTGGCCCCAGAATCCTAGAGCCTTTGGAGAACGAGTTGTATTTCTAAGATAAAAACACTGTCTTTTACTCTGCTCACAACACTTCTGACAGCAGATGTGTGGGATTTTCCCCCCACACCAACCCCTTCTCCAACTCGATGGATGCCAGCTGGGTGGACTGCCGTGCAGCTCAGTTCCCATACTGACTGGAGACAGTCGCAAGGTTACGGCTCACATGTCTGACCAGCTGGCTTTAAAGCAGAGATTCATCCACGCAGCCTTCTCCTCAGGCTCCGTGCTTTGCTGGAACAGATCATAGAACTGAGGGCACACTGACTTCCCTTGCTGGTTTGTCATAAAGTGGACCACGGCTGAAGAGTCAGGCGAGGAGGTGCATAGGGCGAAGTCTCGCCCGTCCTGAGCACGGGGCATCTTCCCCGTGGAGCTGGGCTGCTGCCTCCTCCCAGCAGGAGGCTGTGTTCACCAGCCTGGACGCTCTCCGTGCCCTGCACCTGAGGGCTTTGTGATGGAGGCTTCCTCGCTCAGGCATAAAGGATCATTAACTCAACTCCAGCCCTTCTCCCCTTCTGGGGTCGCGGTGGGCTGAAGCTTCAAGCCTCTGATCGTGGCTGGATCTTTCTGGTGATAGTCCACCCGGGAGCCCACCCATCACCTGATCAGAACAAAAGGCTCTCCTGTCATCCAGGAAATTCCAAGGGATCGAGGAGCTCGGTCAGGACCTGGGGGCAGAGACTTGCGCGCGCACACACACACACACACACATATATGTATATGTTTAATATATATATTCCTTACTTCACAATTTTAGCTAGGAGGAGGAAATACTTTCCAGCTGCCCGTGTCTTATGGGACTAGTAAAATGTGGGGACTTAGATGTCTCCTCAGTTAGAGGTGCCAAGTGTGGAGAGCGTGGATATTTTCTTATCTAATGTACAATCAGACACCCGAGAGGACTTCCAGCCTCCCTTGGGAAATTTCCTTGACTCTCAGTAGGAGGAGGCCTTCTGTCTTATGTCATTGTCTGACTGTAATAGTCAAATACAAAGCGACAACTGTAAGCAGACAAGAGACAGCTCAGCAGCGCAGAGACAGGTGAATCAGCCCTCCGGCTGGGAATGTTCCATGTCCTTCCCCAGGTTCCTCCTGCTCTCTCTTCTGTCCTCTGCTTCCTCCGGCTCATTCTTGCTTTGGCTTCTTAGATATAATTAAGATTTTCTGGGAAGTTGTCAGGGCTGCCGAACCTCTCTGGGCTGTCGAACCTCTCTGGGCTGTTTGAAATGGCCTCTGGTTTGTCATTTGTTATCATGTTGTTCCAAATATGTCAAGGTCTCTTTGTCACGTGGGAGAGAAACACACTCAGCGTCCAGGCATCCAGGTGTCAGTCAGATCACAGAGGGGTCCTGGCTGGGCCGCCTGGTCCTTCCACCCCTCCTGTGAGAGGAGGCAGCGCGGGCTTGGTGGGGTGAGCGGGGTCTCGGCCGAGGTGGAGCCCTCTCTCCTGCCCTCCTGCAGCTGGAATAGCCCTCCTGTGCTGGGTGTGGGAGTGCCAGCCACTTGGGCAGAGCTGTGATGGGGGCACCATGCTGGCGCTGGTACGTGCTGAAGTCGGCACCGGGACAGCGCTGGCGGGTCACGTGTGGGTTCCAGAGCGGAGTCCTTGGGGGAGGTGGTTCCCCACTTCCTGCCTCCTCTGTCTCAGGACATTTTCTCATGGCCGAGTGCACTGGTTCTCCGGCCTGGTGTGTGCATGGGAAACACCCAGATACTTACTGGAATGCAGGTTCCTGGCCCCTTCCAGACTCACTGAAGTAATTTCTGGGGACGGGGCCCAGGAACCAGCATTTTAACACTCCCCACTCCTGTCTCATCCTCTCCAAGTGATTCTGAGGACGGGGGCCTACAGTTCACTCTTGGAGCCATGATGGTCTAATGGACCTCCTTGTGGGGTCAGCATCCTGGCCAAGAGCCCCTGGCCAGCAGCCTTCTCCCCTGCCCCCACGTGGCCTCTGCCCTGGGGAGTGCAGCCGTCTGGACCTTCGCTCCTCTCAACGAGCACCCACTTCTCCGTGTCCTTCTCTTCTATCCCCTTAGGAGGCAGCTGCCATGTCGAGGTTTCTTCCGTGTGTCTCTGTGACCCCATTTTTCTTTCCTTTGTGACCCAACCCTGGGGCATTATTTGGAATTCATAAGAGATGTGGGCTTTCAACATGATTTCTTCTCTAAACCAATCTTTTCTCGCCCCTCGGAACATTAGACTTCACCGTGACCTTGAGGCTCGGGCTGATGGTTCCCTCTCCCCGCCTGTGTCCTGGGCGTCTCCGTTTCCGGCTCCACACTGCTCTCCTGCGGCGCCCTGAGCAGGGGTAGGTTCCCCGTGCTCAGCATTAATTGTGCGACCTTTTTCTTTTAACCCCTCCTCTGGACAAAATCACCTTCCTTAGCCTTAATCTTTTGGATTACGGGCTTTCTCTGCTGCCTTTGTGCAGCGGGCTTCGGCTTCGGGCTGAAGGTTGCCCTTGCACACGGCTAGCTCCAAGAACTTGCTGATAACCCCTCCTCAGAGCCCAGACCTGCGTTCCTCTCCTCGGCACGTGCCTGCCCTGTGGCTTGCCAGCCCCGTGGTCTGAGGTCTTGTTTTGTTGAGTGAGTTTCAACTTCTGGTGTCTTCCTCCTGCTTGCTCTCTGAGCTCTCCCAGCTGGGCTGCCCTGGGGCCGTGCTGTCCTGGGAGGTTAGCACACGTGCTCCAGCTCCACCGGCCCTGTGTTGGGCGTCCCCTGGGTCCTGTGGTTTCCAGAAGGGACCTCAGAACTGAGGCCACCTAGAAACCTTCCGCATGGTTCCATCAGTGAGGATGAAAATTTAAACTGTGCATAACCTTTGACCCAGCCGTTCCATTTTGACGAGTCTATCCCCAAGATCTACTCGTGTGCACAGACAGATATAAGGCTTGAGGCATTATGTGAACTGGGACCAAGAAAGGATTGTGGTTCCGTCCTCTGTGCAGCTGTGACAAAGACGGTGCTGGTGGGCGCGGCTGCCGGGCGGGTTGTGGAGTGAAGTGTGGCCGTACAGCCTGTGCCATTTATGGTTTATAAACGACAAGCCCCGTGAGAGTGGTACACAGGCACCTGTACGTGTAAATACAAAGGAGCGCGTATGGCCCGGGAGAACAGTCCCAGGACGTAGTGAGGAGAGAGGGATCGGGGTGTGTGGGGCAGGCTGTGGTTAGGGATGACCTGCGCTTTCTAGACTCTGCTTGGCCGGTTTTTTATTGAGATATAATTCACATACCACACAATTTGCCAGTTTAATGAGGGTTTTCATGTTTTTTTTTTTTTTTTCCAGATGGAGTGTAAGAGAGGGAGGGAAGGGGGGAGAGAGAGAGAGAGAGAGAGAGAGAGACATCGATTGGTGGCCTCCTGCACAACCCTGACTGGGGCTGGGGATCAAACCTGCAACCCAGACACATGCCCTTGTCCAGGAATCAAACCCGAGACCTTTTGGTCAGCGGGCTGATACTCTAACTGCTGAACCAAATCAGCCAGGGCTCAGTGTTGTTTTCTTAAGGATACTCACAAGGTTATGCAACTGTCACTACTATATTACTCCAGAACAGTTTTGTCACCCCGAAAAGAAATCCTGTACCTATCAGCAGTCCCTTCTCCCCCACTTCTTCCCCTCAGCCCTTGGCAACTATGGAACTACTTTGTGTCTCTCTGGATTTACTCCCTATTCTGGACGTTCGTGTAAATGGAATCATAGTACATGTGGCCTCTTGCACCTGGCTCTTTCACTTGGTGTAATGTTGGTTCATCCATGTTGTGGCATGTATCACTGCTTCATTCCTGCTGGGATTTTAAAATTTGTAATTGTGGTAAAATACACACAACATACAATGTAGCATCTTAACAGTTCTGAAATCCGCAGTGAGGTGGTATTAGGTACATTCACTTTGTTGTGCAGCCATTCATGTCTAGAGTGTTTCATCACCCCAGACTGAACATTTGTACCATTCAACAGCAGCCCCCACTTCTCTCTCCTCCCAGCCCCCGAGACCAGCTCCTTCCTGCCACCATGGATCGACGAAGTGCCTCATGTAAGCGGAATCAGGCAGTGTTTGTCTTTTTGTGACTGGCTTATTTCACTTAGCATAGTGTCTTCTAGGTTTATTCGTATCATAGGATATGTTCCAGTTTTCATCCTTTTTATTATTTTAGAGAGAGAGAGAGAGAGACAGACAGACAGACAGACATCAATTTCCTGTATGCACTCTGACCGAGGATTGAACCTGCCTGACTGGGCATCAAACCCACGACCTTCCAGTGTATGAGATGACCCTCAAACCAACGGAGCCACACTGGCCAGGGCCCAGGTTTCTTCCTTTTTGAGGCTGGGAAATATTCCGCTGTATGTGTGCACCACATTTGCTCACCCGTTCATCCACTGATGGGCACTTGGGCTGCTTCCACTCTTGGCTGTTGCGAATAATGCTGCTACAAACATTTAAACACAGGTTTTTGTAGGGACATGTATTTTCAGCTTTCATGGATTGAATTTTTTAAACCACAAACTTGTGCTCATGTATGACTTTGGAATTTATAATGAAGTGAGAAATAGAAAAGAAGTGGTCACATCCAGACTGTCGAGTTTCCTGGACTCTTGGTGTCTTCTATGGCTGTGCAGTGTGTGGGAAAACTGGCGTCCTGGGGACAGCATACCAGCCGGCTGGAGCCTGCTCAGGCTTCCCCTGGAGTCGGGGGCGCATCTGTCTGTGCCAGGCCAGACGATCAGGTCGAGGGAGGGGTGGAGGGTCCCGTGGAGTGCGATGCCGGCGTGGTTGACAGTGGAGACTCAGCTCCCTCGTCGCACGATGGGAAGGAGGATGAAGTATGTCAGTGCCCGGAAAGTGCTTGCAGCAGCGCCGGGCACGTAGTATGCGCTCAGTAAGTAGTAACCGCTGTTACTTGGTCACCGCGTCTTCTCTTCTTGGACAGCCATCCAGTCACCCAATCCCTGAATAGTTGTATGGACCAAAGGAGAGAGTGAGTGTGTGCCCACCTTTGAGAGAATCTGAGCTGTTGAGAAATATAATGGATTCTCATGACTTGTTGGCTGGGTTGGGGTTCATACCCTCTTCCGGTAGTTTGATTTGCAGAGCTGTTGTCTGTACAGCAGCAGCATAAAAATGGATCTGTTCTTTCTGCAGTGAGCATGTGCTACTGTTGTTTCTTGTTAAAGAAGTAAAGGAGAACACGACAACAAGGCCTGCGATCCAGGTGAACCACGCCTGTCAGTAGATGACACCTCCAGGAAGAGTAGCGGATCTGTATTGACCAGTATTCTCAGTGAGGTGATCCATTCAGACTCAGGAGGAGTTGGTCAGTCAGTCAGGAAGTATTGAGAAGCTAATTGGTGCCCCATTAGATTCTGAACGTTTTTTGGGTTCAGAGAAACAAGAAGGCGCCTTTGGCTTTAAGGCACTGCCAGTCTAGGTAGACAAGGCCACAATTTGATGTTCCATGAATTACCCCAGCAATCGCGACCACCATGGCCATGTACGGAGCATGCTTCCTGCAGCAGGCCTCTGCTGGCTGCTTCGTCTACTTCCTGTTGAACTCCCCAGCGGGGCCCTGCATGATGGCTGCAGGTATCTTCTGTATCGAGCAGAAGGCCTTGCGGAAAGTGGTGGAGTTGGGATTTGAACACGGATCCAGCTGAATCCAGCTCCTGTTTCCTTTGCACACTGTGTCCTTCTCATTCCACTGACACATTTCCTTTCCGGACTGCGCCACATCTAACTGCCTGTGGTACGACACAGTCCTAGGGTTGACGCAGTGGAAAGAAGCCTCTGCATGGGTGTTTGAAATTCCAGGAGTATCATCATAACCTGTTAACTGGGGAATTCCCTTTTCACTGTATGCAACGTTTGACGTATTCATACGTCCCGCTCGGTTAACAGGTTAAGGAAGGTTTGGATTCCCATAAACCTAGGGCTTATAGGTGAACAGTTTCTGCCTCCGATTTGGGCAGCTCTGCTGCTTTAGGAATGAATTGCTAAAGTCGCCATGCTTGTCGTTTCAATTACAATGGTCCAGAGGTTTAGAATGAAAACATCGATTGTTAGCTACTGCTCTCCACACCCAGCTCACCAAGGTCCACAGCTCGGGTGTGCCCTTTGTCCTTGCTCAGACCACCAGCACACATCAACATGGTGTCCTTTCTTTCCCCTCCCTCCCTCCCTCCCTCCCTCCTGAACCACATCACACACGTTTCTGTTGCTAGTTTAATTCTTGAACCCAAACACATCTGCAGCTGGGAGTGGCAATTCTAAAAACAGCATTTGGAGCCATCCATGGTACCTTGTCCCACTGCCGACGAGCCGACCCTCCCTGGGGCTCTCAGGTGCAGCAAGGGTTAGGGTTCTGTTCAGCAAACTGTTGTACCAGTTAGATCAGGGCAAGAAATCACTGTCTGGCAAGCCTGGCTGCGTGTTTCATTTCAGCAGAAGAAGCGGTTTTTCACCGTTCAAGTGCTTTTCACTTAGGGGGAGAAACACAACTCGAGTTTTAGCAGAGCCGCTGCAAGGCTGCATCACAGGAGCAGGTGGCAGTGTGCTCGGTGAAGGGTGTGATGACAGCCTGCTTCTGCGCAGCAGCCGTTCCCAGCTGCCCTGTGCGTGTGCATGTAGCTAGATGATCTCTTGGAAGAGAGAGGCGGCATCCAAACAGGTGAGCAGATTTCTCTGGAAAGACCTGGAGGAGATGGAAACTTCTAATGAAGAGACTTTCTGACTTGAAAAAGAAGGCAGGCTGTCACTTTGCACTTGTCTTTTAAAAAATTGGATATTTAAAGCCTGGGGTGACAATGTACAGTGGTTTATATTCTCCTCTTGTCTCATCCTCCAAGAGGGCCTGTTATCCCCATTTTATAGATGAGACACGGAGGGTCAGAGAAATGAAGTACTGTGCTAAGATCTCGCTCTAGTTAGTGACAGGGCCTGGGTTTGACCCCAGGATGCCTTGTGTCTCTGCCCACACTTCTCATGCAGAAGTCCTCGTCAGTGATTGGAAACAATACTCTCTCAATCCCGTGGTCCTTGTGGGTTTTGTTGGCGTGGGTAGCACCTGCTAGGACATTCTTCAGGTAACGTTTTCTTAGCTTGGTTATCACATGAGCCCCTTCTGGTAAAAATCCAGAGAATCATCTCTCTGTGAGATACGGGTCTATATTAAATTTGTTAATAATTTGTGTGTGTGTGATACGTGTAGGGGAATGGGTTTCCTTTGGGGTTTTAACACATGGCCCTGGAAGCCTGTTGTAGTGGAAATTGGTACCACAGTGGGGAGTAGGCTTCGGATGGAAGGAGGGCATTGTGGTGAGTTGGGAAGAGTGTGGAGTTTTTAATTCTTATTTTTATTTATTTTTTTATTCCTCACCCAAGGATACTTTTCTATTTATCATCAGATAGAGTGGGAGGGAGGGAGGGAGGGAGAGAGACAGAGAGAAACATCGATGTGATAGAGCCACATCGACTGGTTGCCTCCCGCACGACCTGACCAGGGCCGGGGATGAACCACAACCGAGGTACATGCCCTTGACCAGAATCGAACCTGCGACTTATTAGTCCGCAGGCCGACGCTCTTAACCGCTGAGCCAAACTGGCCAGGGCAAGAGTGTGGAGTCTTGAGGTCAGGCAGACTGGGGTTAGTATCACTGGGACCAAACTTGACAGTGTGTTTTTAAAACAATAGCAGCCCTGTGTTCTCCGCTCTCGGCAGTGGAGGCCCCGAGCCTTAGACGGGAGGCTGTGACCCGCGGCTCGGGGAGCAGGAGCTGTTTGCCTCCTCTGCTGCCCAGAGCTGTCTTGTGTGGAGCTGAGATGCGGCAGGGAGGGAGTGCCATCCCTTCTCAGTGCCACAGTCTGTGTTATGCCACCTTCTTTTCCAATACGATGGCTTGGCTTCTCCTGAGAAACTCCAGGTTGAATAAAAGTTTTTCAGTTTTGGGGGGCTCCCTCCCCCAAGGTCGAAATTAGCTGAGTAGTAGCCAGAGTTCATCTGTTGCCCCACCCCTATAGGCCATACACGTCCAGTGTTGTCTCAGAAAGTCTCCTGAGAGGCCAGAGACCTGCTGCCCTGGTGGCACTTGGCTGTGTGAGCCCAGCGCCCAGCGGGGAGCAGGTGGCCGTGGAGGGTCATCCTGTGAGCTGGGGCTCTCATTATTATTATACCTCTTTGTTGTTCTACCATTACAACACCTCTTCTCCACCACACCTGCTCCTTCCCCAGTCCTGCCCAGCCCAGTAACGATAGCTGCATTTTTCCAGGTTCCTGAGGCCACACATCTTGGTGTTAACCTTGGCTCCTGTCTTCCCCCAAACCCCACACCAAATCTATTAGGAATTCTTTTTTTTTTTTTTCCCCTTTATTGATTTTAGAGAGAGAGGAAGGGAGGGGGAGAGAGAGTAGAAACATCGATGAGAGAGAACATTGATTGGCTGCCTCCTGCATGCCCCGAACTGGGGATCAGGCCCACAACCTTGCCATGTGCCTTGACCAGGAATCGAACCAGCAACCTCTTGGTGCCTGGGTTGATGCTGAACCACTGAGCCATACTAGCCGGGCTGAGGAATTCTTTCCCACTCCTTCTCACACTCATTGCCGCCCCCTGGTCCAGCCAAGTACCATCACCTCTTGCCTGGACCATGGCTATAGTGTTCTGACCAGCTGCGTCTGTTAGATGCTCTGGGAAGAAGACGCCAAGACAAAGTTAGGGGTGCAGGAGGAGTGCTGGGGGGTAATGCCTGTGAGAGGTGAGGGGACACATGGCATCGGGCAGGGAGAGCCTCAGACTTCCATGTGGATTTTACAAAGTTTTGCTCACGCAGCCCAGTGGGGAGATCTGTGCAAAGATTGCCCATCAGAGGGGTCACACATCAGGCAGAAATACCCTTCTGTGCTCGGCCTTTGGCCAGGGAAGCCTGGGAGGGGTAGCACGTCTGGGAGGTCCTAGACCTGGAGATTGTCAACCACCTGTACTTTTTGTAACAGAATGGCAAGTCCTTCCCTGAAGGGAGGCCCGAGCTGTGTACCTCTCCTCCTGGCCATTACACCTCCTCTCCCAGCCTCCCCACATTCCCCTTTATACAGCTGGTAGAATGATCTTTAAAAAAATAAGTCTGATAAGAATCTTCCAGGGGCTTCCCATTTTGCTCAGAGTAAAATACCATAGCCTGAAAACCTGTGCCATTTTCTCTAGGGCCTCATTTCATGTCCAGCTCTCTCTCCTGTTACCTTATTCTTCAGCCACACTGGCCTCCTTGCTGTTCTGGGAACACATTAGGCCTGTGCCTACCTCAGGGCCTTTGCACTTACATTTCCCAGGAATGCTTTCTTCCAGGGGTTTGCATGGCTCATGTCCCCACTTTATTCTGGTCTTTGCTCAGATGGCCTCTCTCTAGTGAGGCCTCTCCTTACCCTTTATTTAATTAGTATTCTTCCACCATCCTTTCCTCGTGCTTGAACTCTCCTCTGTGCTTCCCACAGCCTGACATGTCAAATAATTAGTTCTTTACTTTGAGTTCCCCCACTCGAGTATAAGCTTCATACTGGCATTCACTCCTCCCACCCCCTAATACACCCCTGCATCTTGAGTGTCTAGTGCCTGGCATGTAATGAATCTCCAGCAGCTAGTTGTTGAGGGAATAGTAAGAGACTCCCGAGGTCACTCACTGGAGAGTGGTGGGGCCAGACTGTGCCCTGAGTCTGTGATAGCAGAGCTCACACGGCCTCGCTCACCAAGCCCTGTTCTTGCACAGCGAGCACTAGGAAAAGGAAGGATGCTATTTTCATCAAGACGCTTTCCTTTGCCGGAACAACTGTGGGTGCCTGCTGTCTTGTAGGGATTTGTGTCATCCCACCCAGGGGGAACCTTTCTCCTCTGGAGCCTGAAAGTGTCCCAGATTTCCCACCACAGAGAACCTGGCCTGCTGTCACAGGGCCTGCACACCTCCTTCTGTCCATTAACGTGTTCAAGGGAATGGTCTCTGAATTAAAAATGGCTCTTTATTCCTGTTCGCCACCAACGCCTCCCACTGTTTGCATCTGGGGTCATGCTAAGCTCGTTCAAATTAAAAGCAAAACAGTAACCTCATCATACTGTTTGCCATGCTGCTCTCTATGGTATTTGAAGTTTTGCTTAAAATAATTTAGGCAGAAAAC
This sequence comes from Molossus molossus, assembly GCF_014108415.1. Classification (NCBI taxonomy): domain Eukaryota; kingdom Metazoa; phylum Chordata; class Mammalia; order Chiroptera; family Molossidae; genus Molossus; species Molossus molossus. The sequence continues at coordinate 110,615,328 of NW_023425366.1, read as the reverse complement.
CCCATGTGTTCTCTGGTGCCTGCTAGTGAGACCAGCATAATGTCTCCTCATTTCGCATGACTTATCACAGACACCTCCAAACAGGAATGGCGGGCTGCAAGGAGCTGAAAAACCGTCACGTTCTCCAAGTTTAAATGACCTGCCCCTGGTGGGAACAAGCCCACATCTTTTCTGGAACATGTGCAATAGTTCTGATTTAGAGTCAATGTCTTTGTGCTTCTACCAAACACAGTTTTAATGTCTGACTATTTGGATTTTAAAAGAGAAGGTTGCCCTGGCCTGTGTGGTTCAGTGGTTAGAGCATCCACCTGTACACCGAAGGGTCGCAGTTTTGATTCCCAGTCAAGGGTATGTACCTGGGTCGCAGGTTCGATCCCAGGCCCCAGGTACATGCGGGAGGCAATCTCTCCCTCTTTCCCTCTCTCCCTCCCCACCCCCACCTCCACTCTTCCTTGAACACCCAAATGCTCTCCTGCGCCCCAGGCTGATGAAATCTTCTTGACTTGAAAATGAACGAATCCAACATGGCGCCTCTATTAACTTGGACTCAAGGGAGGAACTGACTTCTTGTGCCTAGCTAGGGATTGACCTTGCCCAAAGAGAAGCCCTGGCCGGTTAAATGCTCCCTTCACTTTCCTGGTATCAATCCTTAAGCTATGGAGACGTATTGGCCAAGTCCGCCTCTTAGTTTCCTTTATATAAATGACATCGTGTGCGGCCATGTCACCGTCTCTGTAACTTCATGGTCTGACTCAGTCTCATTCAGAGTCTCCCAAGACGTCCCCACCGGATGATTGACGGCACTGGATCGGTTACCCACTGCTGCGCAGCAAATCACCCCGAACTTTAGCAGCTGCAAGCAACAGTCATTCAGTGTGTGTAGGAGAGGAGTCCAGGGCCTCACGCGGCTGCAGCGGTCATCTCAAGGCCGGCGGGAGGCCCCGTCCCCACTCCCGTGGCTGGTGGCAGACCCCGGGCTTTTGCTGACCGTTGGCTGGAGACGTGATTTCCCTGCCACGTGGGTCTCTCCAGACCGCAGCTCACAAGATGGCAGCCGGCCGGCCTCAGAGGGAGGGAGGGCACCCGAGATAGAAGCCACAGCCTTTTTATCACCTAACTCTCAGACGTGACATCCATCATTTCTGTCAGATTCTGTTCTGAGACACAAGTCAGTAAGCCCCGCCCACATTCAGGGGGGTAGGGATTGGATAAAAATATGGATACCAGGGGCTGTCTTAGAGGGTGCCTGCAGAAGGGAAAAGCGTGCTGTAGTTGGGGTTCGTGTTTTGTTACATTATATTGTGTGTGGAGTAGTTTCTGATGTCTTGTTAAAGCTTCAGGGCCTGCTGAGGCAGCAGGGGTCAGACAGTTGCAGGGCAAGGCTGACTGAGAGACATTCTATAAATTCATGACTGTCCCTGGTCTGTCCTCAGTCATGAAGGTTAAAAATCTGATCTATGCACCTGCCTCCTTTAGTGCAGAAGGCAGCAGATGTCTCTTCAATGTGCCCACAGAGGGCCTGGGGCCTGAGGACGGAGGGCAGGGGCTGGATTTCTAAAGAGATGTGCGACATCAAGCAGACTGGACGGCCGTCGCTTTCTGAGCAGCAGGTGTCCGGTGGGGGAAAGAAGCAGGGTCAGGAAGGATCAGGCCAGGGGACAGCAGCCCGACTGTGCGTCCCATGTCAGTGACAGCTGTGGTGTGCGTCAGCACCGGCTTTGCTGACCAGCGGCACCCAGCTTCGGGGGGGCTCCTGTGTTCTGACGGCACTGCTGTCACCATCCGACTTTTCCAATCCCGTTTCTGCGTGCTGCCCCCTCTCAAATTCAGTTTTTAACTTAAAATCGAATTGAGTTGGCGCTTCAAATATAAAACTTCTGTACATAATTTATTATAAAAGACCTTATTATGAAAGACTGCTGCTTCTAGCCACCACCCTCCCCCATTTACTACTTCCCACAAGCAATTGCTTTAAACTTTTTAACTGATTCTTTTCATAGTTGCCTTGATATCTCTGAATAATGCCTGTCTTTTGCCACTTGTTGATTTCTCCATTGTGGGTGTTATTTATCGATTTCTCACTGTGGAAGATAATGATTAGCTTTCTTTGATCCTTCCACCCCCACAAAACACACACACACACCCTCCAGCACAGACGTATAATCTTTTCGGTTCGATCCCTGGTCCATGATTACATTATTACGAGTCTTAAAATGCTGTCCAGCCGAGCTGTGAGGTACATAATCATTATGTTTGCACAACTTTTTGATTTCTTTTGAGTTAATACTTATCTTTTTATTTTAATTTGGTTGATGTTCTATGTACTAAATAACGAATTCAATTCCAAGTGCTCTGTCAGTTACGGGAATTTCCTCAGTATGTTAAAAAAAAATGAGGCGCCTGTCAGGTGTGTCCCGGAGTCCTCTGGCCTCCGGTGGCGGAAGCCTGACCGTGCTGGAGCCTGTTCACCACCCCTGGTGCCACGCGCTGCCGCTTCTCCCTCCGCACTGAGACGCAGTCTGTGCCCTGCAAGTACTCAGTGCAGAGGGTTTGGTCCGTTCACAAGGATGTGCGGCCATCACCTCTCTAATTTCAAAACACCCTCCACCCCCAGAAGAAATCCTGGATATGCATTAGCAGTCACTCCCCATCCTTTTATCCTCCCCGTCCCTGGAAACCAGAACTTGGACCCTTCGTATAAATGGAATCATGCAATATGACGCCTTTTGTATCTGGCTTCTTTCACGTAACATGATGCTTTTAAGGTGCATCTGTGCTGTAGCATCTATTAGTACTTCATTCTTTGTCATGGTCAGATACTATTCCGTGGTATGGAGAGACCACATTTTCTTTACCCATCAGTCATCTGTGCTGGTCGTATGTGTTGTTTTCGCTTTCTGGTGGTTATGAATAATTTTCTCACTCATGTTAGTGTGGGATCCTCTGTTTCTTGGAATCTCCGTTTCCCTCTAACTAGATTTCTTCGCTTCAAATTTTTGAGAGGTTGCATGTCTGCAAGTGTCTTTAGCTACTTCTCACGTGGTTTGGTTTGGTGCACCATTGTGGCTTGGAAATAATTCCCTGGAGGATGTTGACAGCGTCCGTCACTCATTGTTTTCTAGCCTGCAGAACTGCGGTGTAGACATCCTATGACACTTCTCACTTTCCCTCCGCTGAGGATTCTGCTTCCGTGCTGGAGGGCTGTGCCCTCCTCTTTGTGCCCAGGCTCTAAGAGTCCACGTGAGGTTGAGGGCTAGTCCTCGTCTGGCTGCCCATGGAGCTCTTCCATCTCCTTGCTCGTGTCTCTTGATTCTGGAATTGTGTCTTTGTTTCCATCTGCTCTGTGTTCTCTCTCTCCCCCTGCACCCCTTTTTGAACTCTTCTCATGAGGTACCTCTCCATGTCCTTCCTTGTTTTCCACGTTCGTACCTTTGGCTCTATTTTCTGGAGATTTTCTTACCTTATGTCTAGTGTCCCACTTTGGCTATCACAGTTTTGCTCGCCAAAAGAGTGTTTTGCTTTCTTCGCTGTTATTTTTTTCTTGTTTTTAAATACTCTCCCTAGTATTGTTTCTCAGCTACACCCTCTTCTCCTCCCTCTCAGGGAATATGACCGATAGCTTGAAGTGCACTTCTCCCAGAATTGCATCTCTTTCCTACAAGGTATTCCTCTGTCTGTTTGTTCTGGTCCCTGTCTTTTCATCTCAGATGCTTGTCTCAAGTGGAAGGTGATTTCCGGCTGTCTACTCAGAGGCAGGAGTGGGGTACTGAAAAGCTCATTTAGTTCTTGGCGAGGTATCCGGCTCTGCGATTTCACCGGAGAGAACCTGTCTGCCCTCAAATTGGTCTCTTTAGGTCTTTTTTCTTCAGTTAGTTAGATTTACAGGAAAATGCTTTCTTTTCCCTTGCTTACAGGTATAGCTTGGCTGCCTGCTGCTCTGGGAATGGGAGGGAAGGGTAGGAAGAAGATGGTAGAACCTCAACATTTCAGCGTTTGTTTATTATTATTATTATTGTTGTTGTTGTTAATCCTCATCCGAGGATATTTTTCCATTGATTTTTAGATAGTGTGTAAGGGAGGGAGGAAGAGAGAGGGAGAGAGAGACATCACTATGAGAGAGACACATTGATTGGTTGCCTCCCACACGACTCCGGCCAGGCCTGGGGATCAAACCTGAAACCCAGGTTTGTGCCTTCAACTGGGAATTAAACCTGCAACCCTTTGGTCTGAGGGCCGATGCTCAAACCACTGAGCAAAACTAGCCAGGAGTTTTATTTTTGTCTCTTTTCAATAAGGTATCCCTAAGGACAGTCAACCCTATCTTCTGGTAATTGCTTCCCAGCCTCCGAGCTCATTCCCACCTTCAGTGTGCCTGAGCAGCCATCGGCGGCCTCTGCGCGTCATCCCATTTGGATCTGACCGTGTTTTGCTGTTGCCCACTTTCGTCAAGAGTGACGTTTTCTCAGCCTGTCAAGTTACTTATTTGTTATCTCCTTGCTTCTTAGCATCTAAAATTTTATTGTCTGGTTTCCTCTCTCATTCTCTTTTCCTTAAGAGTGAGGCCTTTAGAAAGGATTTTAAATTGGTATTTTAATGGGATTCAGAGAGGACGTGAATGTAAATGAATGCGTTCAAGTCTGTCTACTTCAACCGGAAGTCCGATACATTTCTTCTCAGTGCCTCTTTCAGGTTTCAGGTTGTTGTTTGGTCACTTCCCCCAGCAGCGGCTGGAACTGTAGTCACTGCTGGGGTGGACACGACTTAGGGTTTCCTTCCAGCAGGTTCTGTATTGTCACCAGGGGCTTTGCTGCTCTGTGGGCTCCAGCTGTGGTCTGGTGGAGGCTTCGGTCGGTAAAGGGGCCGGGGAGCCACAGGTTATTTCAGGCTCAGTCACCCCGTGTCTTTCTAATCCCAGTCACTGGGGGGCCAGCCTTAGACTCTCCTTTTGCCTCATTTCCATTTCATCACACTTCATCCCAGGGGTTCACCTCCCAGACCACCCCGGGGACCGGGCCTGCACGGGCTTGCTTGTTCTCAGGCTGGGCTGGTCGGCACTCCGTGCACACCGCAGGGTCCTAACCACTGCGTCTTCCCTAGCCACGCGAGCAGGAGTCCCGTCCTGCTCTTGTTCCGCTTTCCTTGGAGCTGTCCGGCTCGTTCCCCGTTCTTATTCATTCACTCTCTCCACGAAGTACGCATATATAGATACATACCTAAAAGTAGAGACAACTGTTGGTGTCTGCCATGCTAATTTTTTAAATGGAAGTTTTTCTTTTAATTTTTAAATTTCACATAGTGAAGCCCTCCGGGGTGGGACCCAGCTCTGTTCGTTTGGCTTTAGAGAGCATGCGCAGCAGGCTGTGGTCGAGACCATCGACTGAGTTCTGTCTTTTACTGACTCCATCTGTGCCTAGACCCACGGCTCCCTTGAACCATCGGCATCTTCCCCTGCTTTCCACGTCAACCCAGCACAAAGGCTGCCGTCCTGACTCAAGCCTCCATTGTATTGAGCCTGGACTAACGCCATATGGTTTTTCTGCTAACCCTCCGTCTAGCCTGCGTCGATTCATGTCACAGAACCAATATTTCTTGAGCATGTACTATTATATACCAGCCCCTATCTTATCTTCAGACAGACCCAAGCCCCACCTCTCTATTATTTAATCTTCCTGAAACATTGTTTTGCAAATGTCACTGCACATGCAAAACCTCTACTGTCTGTTCATTGAAGTCGAAGCTTCTCCACCTGAGCTCCATGGCCTTTATTCTTCTCTCCACTTCTCTCCTACAACCCTGCTAATTCCTGCGCTGGCCTGGGGCTGGTCTCTCTAAGAAGTCTTTGCATTGCCCTTACGCATTGGTCTTCGCGTTTCCCCAGAAGCTGCTTTGCTGGTTTATCAGTGCCAAGTCTCACTGGCTCTGTGTGCACACTGACCCCCACTACCATTTCCCCTTGGACTGGAGGTGGGCACAGCCTCATGGAAAACGTTTTGTTGGCGGAAAAGAAATTTGATCATTGTAAAACACGCAGGTATAGGCTCTTACGTATTGCCAACGCATTGCCTGTTTTCCCCGGAATGGGAAGTGGGGTAGTGACCAGACTGTGCCCCCGACGCCTGTGTCTCTATGACAGTGCTTCCGGTTTTGAAAATCCGTGTTATCACTACTTTGTTGCACTGTTGCAATGTTGAAGTAATTGTGATTCTTTTTCCCCCTTAAAAAGAGCTTTCTCTCTGGACAAGTGATTTAGAAAAGAAGAATCTTTTTGTTTTTTGTTTGCTCGGAGATTAATTTTTGCTGACTGTTAAAATATTTACGGAATGTCCTTCTTTCTCCTAAAGTTTTACCCAACCTTTGGAATGTCGATGGAGAAGTGACAGTCGCCGAACCGAAGCCGGGAGAAGTTGCCGAGGAACTGGCGAGCTCCTATGAAAGGAAGCTCATCGAGGTAAGACTGGACGGGTCTGCGCCTTCCCTGCTGATGTGGCTGCTTCGGGACGTAGGCCCGCCTGTTAAATAGCTGTTAGCACAACCACCAAAGCAGTGCACTTGATAAAGAAAGGTGAGAGCTGGTTCTTTGAAACATATTATTTCATTGAAATTTTGGATCCTTTTGGCCAGGAAATGAGAGAGAAAACAAATATGTAATGTTAAAAATAAGAAAACGTGTCTACCCTTGGATTTGGAGATTAGAAACAGGAGAGAACATCACACACAACTTCGGGCTGAGCCATGTGAAACTATGGATAGATGGACTGTTGTCCAGGATGACGTCTGTCATCAGATTAATGGAAGAGGAGGCAGAGTGCCTGAAGGGTGCCCAAAACAGGTGGAAGAAAGTCGTGAAAGTGGTTAAAGAACCGGTTCCCTGGAAGGAGGCAAGGCTGGATGGTTTTATGGTGATTTCTAAGAGAGCCTTCAAGCCAACACAAAAGCCCCTTGCTATTTATATTTCCTTAAAGCATTATCTGTAGCTACACCTGTTCTACATCTATATCTGCTCATGTAGCTATATCTGTTCATGTATCTGTATCTCTGTATTTTGTCTCAATGCATTTCACTTTGATATAAAAAAACCTGACAAAGATAGTATAAGAAATAATACCGTAGACTTATCTCATTTGTGTATAGATACATCAAAATTCTAGAAAGATACTACCCAATCAAGTTCAGTCACACATTAAAGGAATGATCCACATAAAAGTAGGATTTATGTAGGATTCCAAGGTCAGTTTAATGTTAGGACATTCATCAAGTCAGCTCATTGATAGATCGAAGGAGAAAAGCCAGATATTGATCTTGATAAGTACAAAAAAGTCATTTGATAACCCTGATCATTAATATCTGATGAAAATATTCTTTATAAATGAAGAATAAAGGTACTTCTTTGATACGATACAATTAAAAAAAAATCAGAAACCATTAACTATCGTCATACACAATGGGAAAGCTGAGAGGCAAGTTTCTGACTAGGCAACTAGTATATAAAATATACATAAGTGTGTGTATATGGTGTGGTGGTCACATGGTGTATTTATTGCAAGTCACGTATGTTGCATGTGCACGCACATCTAAGCATACAGCGTGCTTTCCACTTACTGTCAGATCTGCCCGCATTGTTGCTCGTTAGCTGCCAGAGTTAAGTACTGAACTCACGTCAGGGGGAGCAGCGGCTGGGTGTAGAGATTTCTCGTGACAGCCCTGATTTCCTTTCTTGTGCTCCTGTGATTCTCTAAGCCCGGGAGCAGCAGAGTGGATGACTGTTGTCAACGGCTGAGATGTTCCTCCAGTGGAATTGACTACCCCAGATTGATTTTTCTTTCTTTGTTTTGGTTGCAAAGTGAGGGCCTGTTGGTGATCTCTCATCTGTGAATATTAACAGCATTTCATTGCAGCAAGTCTTTCACTGAACCCTGTACGTTAGCATTAATCGAGCTCTCTACAATGTTTTTCCTGGTGCTTGTCTTGTTTTATTAATGGGTTGGCTTTGACCGAGACAGAGTTGTAAACAGGTGTTGGAGTGGACTAATGAAAGAATGTGGGGGAAAGGTTGATGTACTTCTCTTTCCATTTCAAAAGGGCAAAGGAAGAAGAAACATTTCAATTTAAATAACATGACTACAGTCGGCCCTCATTTATCGCCATTAATCAGTTCCAGACTCTACTGCCATAAATGAATTTCCGAGAAGTAGGATTCTTTATTTATAAATTGAATATTTTCGCAGTTAGAGCATAGAAAACCTGCTTACGACCTTCTAAATACGTTTTTTAACATTATTAGAGCCCTCTAGACATGAAATAACACCCTTTGGTCACCATTACAGTCGTATTACCAATACATTAGACAAAATAAGAGAAAATAAGACATGTTAGACATTACAGATATCATATTATTATTATTGCACATTTAGTTACACATACACAGTTCTTACACACAACCACTAAAACCTATGAAAATAGTGCAACTTGTTCGATGATGAAGCGATGAAGGTGAGAGATGTACTGCACAGCAAAGAAGAGCAAGGTTACTGCTCCTCTGCAGGCACGACCTCAGTAGGAGAGTCTTCAGGTGGTGCAGTATCTTCAGCAGGTGTGTCTTCATCTTCCGCTGAAGAAGCACTAGGAGTAGGCAGTGGGTGTCTGGGTGCACGGCTGAAGAACATCGTGATAGGCAGTTGCTGGCGCTGTCTTTTCATATGCGTGAGGAGGCTTTTGTAGGGTTCTGTCGCTCCATCAAGTGCATCCAGAACCACAACGCATGCATCATTTGTGGGTCCCATTCGCCAGTCATGTCCTGTACCACCTTAATAGTTCTCACGACTTGCAAGAGACGCTCAAGTGTGAGGCCAACTTCCCCCTCCTGACCCCCAGGAACCTCTGGCTGCTCTTCCTCCTCCTCATTCGCAGACTTAGTCGTCTCCACCAGATCCTCGTCAGTTAAGGGACCCGAAGGTGTCTCCAGCAGCTCATCCACGTCATCGCGGGTCATATCCTCGAAACCTTCTCCTCCCAGCATCTGGGCTAGCCTAACTGCCTTATCCACTGCGGAGTTGCTTACATCCTCTGGGGTGAATCCTCTGCAGTCGTGGACAATTTCAGGCCACAGCATCTTCCAGCTGGACTTCACGGTCCTCCGTCTTTATGTCCTTCAATGCAGCCTGGATGTTCTTCAGACAGGTCACGATGGTATACTGCCACCAGTACTCCTTCAGCAAGAAGTTCTCCTCATGGTCCTGCCTTCGACGAGGTGCTGCAGGGTGTTTCGTGTGTAGAGGGCCTTGAACGCATGAATAACCTGGATCAGCAAAGTGGTGTTGGGAGGAAGGAACTCGATCTGCACACCGTCGTAGGATAGGTCTTGCGCATGACCTCCAGCACTGTCCAGGAGGAGAAGGACATTAAACTCGAGTCCTTCTCCGTGAGATACAGCTGACTTGGGGGAGGAAGCACTCGTGGAACCAGTCCGATGGCAGCTGCTTCGTGATCCAGCCCTTGTCGTCGTGCATCCAATGCACTGGCAGCAGGTTCTTGTTCTTATTCTTCAGGTCCCTCGGGTTCTTGGCCTTGTAGATAAGGGCAGCTTGAGCAAAAATCCCTCAGCATTTCCACACATAACGATAGTCACACGATCCTTACACACCTTGAAGCCACGAACCTTGGCCTCCTCCTTGAAAATGAATGCCCAGCAAGGCATTCTCTTCCAGAACAGTCCTGTTTCATCCATACTGAACACCTGTTCTGGATGATATTCACCCTCCTTAAGGATCTTCTGGAACGTGTTGTTCATGTAGTTTTCTGCTGTAGGCTGGTCAGCAGAGGCAGCTTCTCCGTAGAGAACGACACTCTTCAGATGATACCTCTTCTGGAACTTCTCGAACCAACCCTTGCTCGCCCTGAAATCCATGGACGTTGCAGAAAAGGGTCCTGGCTGAGGTTCGTCCGCCGTAAAGCGCCGATAGAGCTGCCTGTCTTCTCCCGGACGACCAGCAAATCCAACGGAATGTTTTTCTTGCAGCTGTCGCTGATCCAAAGGGCTAGGGCAGACTCCGTTTTCACTATGAACTTATTACGACTTGTCACGACACGCTTTACTTCCTTGTTGAAAGAGACAGCAGCTGTTGCACGGATGTTCTTTTCATCTTTATGGATGGAGTGAACGGTAGACTCATTCAAGTCATAATGGCGGGCAACCTCCATGATTTTCTTGCCATCATTGATCATAGCCAAGAGTTTCACCTTCTCCTGGATGGTAAACATCTTCCTCTGGCGCTTAGTTTCATCGTCAGAAGGCTTAGAAAAAGCACGTTTAGGAGCCATCGTGGGGCTTAGATAAAAGTTCTCAGAAATCACAAACACTTACAAGAGCAAAGATGCTTCTGATGCGTAGCAATGTAGAAGCGTGTATGAGAGAAACAAACTTGCGTGAGGCTAGGATAGCCAATCAGTGAACAACACACTCTGATTGGCTTGGTTTCACCTGATTTTTTGGAAAGAAGTTATTGCCCACACACAAGGAGTGGTCGAGCGGTTGTACCTGGCATTGAAGGATTTGCGGGGGTGCTCAAATACAGTCCTTACGTACAGTAATCTTAATTGTAATACAGGGGTGTATAATTGACTCAGACAATCGAGTGCACTTTGTATCATTTTCACTGTCTCGATCAACTTTTTAATGAATATATTTGAAAAAACAGTGATAGAGTGAAGCTGCGAAAGTCAAAGCGTGAAGTGGCGAGGGCCAACTGTATTTGAAGTACACTAAGAGTTGAATTACTGTTTTGGGATTCACCCCAATAAAACGGGAGTTCCTGAACACTCTTTTCCTAGATGTCTCTCAGAGCATCAACCGCCTCGCGCACCTGCACACACACACACACACACACTACATGCTGCGTATTCAGGCACAGTGGCCTGGAATCCAGCATCCAGACTCTCAGAACCCAGAGCATCAGGGCCAAGGACTGGAGGTAGAAAGAGTGTTCCTGACATCCTATGGTGGTTAACTTTGGAAAACAAGAAGAGAAGGAGAATGCTGGCAGGTATACGTTAATCTGGCAGGAGAGAAGCATCAGTGTAAATACACTGATTGTGTAACAGCCACTGTCATATAGCAGCCAGTGGGTGCGCTTTTATTTCCAGGCACCATGCTCAGGCTTTTGCATAGATGGACTTACGTAATCCTCAGCAGTGTCCTGTGAGGAAGATACGGTTCCCAGGTGGGGTTTTGAGACATTAACTTGCCCAAGATTTTCCAGCTGCTAAGAAGCAGAGCTGGGTTCAAATCAGCCAGGCCGTCCAGCACCAGAGTCCAAGCTCATACTCCTCCGCTCTGGAAGGACAAGTGCATCGAGGAAACAACCGGTGAACTTGACTGAAGGGAAGACTAAGAATGTTTAAAAGAATGAATGGCAGGCCCTGGCCGGTTGGCTCAGTGGTTAGAGTGTTGGCCCACAGACCAGAGAGTCCGTGGCTCGGTTCCCGCTTAGGGCATGTACCTCGGTTGCAGTTTGTCCTGGTCCCTGGTGGGGTCCTGTGGTGGCAACCAGTTGATGTATCTCTCTCACTTCGATGTTTCTCTCTCTCTTCCTCCCTCTCTCCCTCCTGCTCTATCTGAAGATAAATGCAAAAATGTCCTTGGGTGAGGATAAAAAAAAAAAAAAGAACGAATGGCAAAAGCTGAGCCGAGGATGAAAGCCAGCCGTAGATAACAGAAGTGTGCCACAACAGTTTGAGAGAGTGCTGGGAGGGGCCCCTTCCATCCCCTTAGTTACCGAAGAGGAGATGAATGTTTCTTCTGTGGTTGGAATTACCTGCTTCTGAAGCAAATTGTAATAGAACGCCAGGCTGGGAATTCCTTGAGGGGATTGGGAACATTATCTTTTTAATTGTGTATTCATTGCCTTATTCAACTCCAACTAATGGTAGCAGCTCCATAAATGTTGAATGGAATGACAGTCTGCTGAATGGGTTCAGCTGTTCAGAGTAATGTTTAGAGAGTGATACATGAGACTCCAGAACAGATTGAAAGTGAGTTGCACCAAGGACCCGCCATAGCTCGGAGTGTCCTGGTGGGGAGGGTTCGATATCTAATAAGAAGAAACATGGGTTCTTTAGAAGAGCCAAACTTTTTTCTGGCTCTCAGTTTTAAGGGGAAGTTTAATGTAGAGAGCCTGGAGAGGGTGTTGAGTAACAGACAGATGGATGCCACCGACTCACTGAGGACATGTTTATGTAATGCCTGCTATGTACCCAGCCTGTGGCTTCCTTTCTCTGCCTGCAGTGGCCTCCCCGAGTAGTGGAGGTGATGATCTGGGAGATGCTACCACAAAAAATGCAAGGTCGTAGCAGACATGTTCCTTAAATGGCTTTTAGTAGATCGAGTTCTTCCTTTGACTATAAAGGCATTGATGTTTCACCTATGAATAGCATTTGCTCTTTAAAAAAAAAAATTTAATCCTCACCCGAGGATATTTTTTTTATTTACCTTATGATAGAGTGGGAGGGAGGAGGAGAGAGAGAAATATCGACGTGAGAGGGACACATCGATGGGTTGCTTCCCATGGGACCCTGGCCAGGGCCGGGAAGAAACCACAACCAAGGTACGTGCCCTTGGCCGGAATCGAACCCACGACCCATCGGTCCATGGGCCGACGCTCTAACCACTGAGCCAAACCGGCCAAGGGCATTTGCTCTTTATTACCCCAGGGTTGGTCTTAGGGCACAGAGATGCACAAGGCACCATGCCTGTCTTCAGCGAGCTCCCAGCTCCCAGCAGGTTAGGGAGACGTGTCTGTTGTGGTCAGGAAGCAGGGGTGAAGTGTGCACATGGACCCCGCGTTGTGGGGTCCTAGGGCCACTCCTTAACTGCACTTCTGCAGAGCTTGTGCGCCTAGGTGGAGCTTTCAGAATGTTCCTCCCTTTTTCTTTGGGATTGCTAGGAATGACACTTGGAATTTGTTTTGTAAACTTCCTATCCCTCTTGACGCTCTAGACATCAGAGGAAATGGATTTGTTCTTACCGCCGGTGTGAAGATAAAAGTTATTGGACACTCCAGGATGGGTCTATTATAAGATTTTCCTTACCTCGTTTAAGTACAGTTCCTTTGGTTTAGACTCGCCTCCAGAGATCTTTTTGTTCTTTTCCAGCAGTAGCCATCAAGACACATGTAAAATGTTGGTGGCATTTGGACTGCCATCCTGCATCTCTTTGCCACCGCATTCTGCAGCCGGGTAGCTTAGAGGGCACACGATGTCCTGCGTCAGACAGGCTGAGTTCAGGGTCGTTCCTTACTGCCACATGTCCCTGGGCAGACCGCGCTAAGCCTCAGCGTTTACGTCGGTAATATGTAGCCAAGGGTACAACCAGTAGGGTGGCTCTGGGAATTAAATATAGAGAATCTGGCTCCGTGCCTGTAGTGGACAGGAGGGATCTCCCTGTCTCCCCGCGCTTTCCCTTGGAGTGATGACCTCTCCACCACTGCTTGCTGTCTTGCTGTCTTGCTGTCTTGCTGTCTTGCTGTCTTGCTGTCTTGCTGTCTTGCTGGAGGAGTAAGTCTTAGTCACTGCCCTCCTTTGGCCCAGGGGTGGGTGTGGGACCTGAGCCAGGGCAACTGAGGCTCTAACTCCTGACTTACACAAGAACAGCAGAATTGCTTGGGACGCCCCTGGTGCCCAGCCAGTTGTTCTGAGTTAAACTTGTCAGAGCTGTTCTGGTTACAGTCCCATCTCTGAGCCAGATTCCCCCGCTTTCCTGCCTGTTGCAGAAATTCCTTTCTAGCAGAGGACAGAACCTGTCTCTGTTATGTACTCCCAGACCCCTAGCTCACGTGCAGCTTCGTGTACGTGAGTGACCGGCAGCTGTTATCTTCCTCCGTCTGCTTACCAGGGCTCCTTTGTCCTGCCTTCCCCATGCGGGCCCTGCCGCCTGCTCGCCGCTGGGCCGGTGCGTCAGCACTGCTGGTCCGCCCTCTGCACACAGCTCTGGACTTCCTGCCAGTTGGCAGGGCTCCGCTAGTCGTTGATTGATTGTTCGTATTTTAGAATAGTTATCATTTACCCTCTGAGTGTATTTAGTGCCTGAATTTTTGCTCATGGGTGACATAAATGCTATATTAGCAACATTAATTTTCATTATGATGGCAGAGTTACTATTAATGGAAAAGTAAGCTTAAGCATCAAGCTGGTAAAAAGTACATTCATAATCATGCGCTGTAGATAAGTGGATGTGATCATCATCTTAATAAAATGTAGAAGTTCTTGAAGCAGCCGGGACCTTGGGAGCAGTTATACCACCAGCACTTGCTTCATAATTGGCACCAGTGGGTTCCCACGCTCGCGATGTATCTGAGTCATTTTCATACAAAACCACGATGGGTTTTTAAATAAAACACCGGCTTCAGGATGAAGAACTCTGAGTGGAGATCAAATTGAACTGATACTCAAAAGAGTGAGGTAAGTTTGTTTTTATTATTTTTTAAGTCACATAACGCTGAGTGACCTCAGCTCACGCAAGGGGAGAACTGTCCTCCCACCCAGCATGCAGCGCGGCGGCTCTTGTTGCGTGTGAGTGAGAGCTGGGACGGAGCTCTCCTAGACAGCCGGCTGGAACACGCACCAGAGCATGGGCGACTCGAAGGCTAGGCCTTGGGGGAGTTCGTAAAATCTTTTTATCATGGAGAAGTTGAAAATGTGGGAAAATGGAAGGGCACAGCAAGCCTCCGTGGGTCGTCACCCGGCACCAGCAGCCGTGCCTGTGGGTGTCTTCTCACTGTGTCCTGCTGCCCAGCCTGTCGTGCTGTTTGGAGCACATCCGGGATTTCACAGTGTTGCATTCCTGAGTGTTGCAGGGTATATCTTTAAAAGATAAAGGCTCTTGCCCTGGCCAGTTTGGCTCAGCGGCTGGAGCGTCGGCCTGTGGACCAGAGAGTCCCAGGTTCGGTTCCCGCGAGGGGTACGTACCAAAACAAATAAAAAAAAGAAGATAAGGGCTCTTAAAAAACAAAACAGAAAACCACCCCACAACATCATTAAAAAGCCTTATGAAGGAGGCCCATGGCAGTTCTCGTGAATCTCAAATGAAATGGCAAAGAGAGGGACACCTTTTAACAGAGCGTCTTTCCGGGGCCCTTGCTCACTGCTCCCCTTCTGCAGTTGCCCTAGGAGGGAGCCTCAGCACCCAGTTCGTGCACGACGACCCCGCCCAGGTCTTTTTTCCTCTGGTTCTGCTCTTCCCAGGGCTTTCGACATTGGTTCCAGTTCATAGCAACCATAGCCGTGGCACCAGCTCTGCTACACTGGCCCTTGGGGATTGGGGAGTTTGCCAAAGGAGGTGTGGCCACAGCTTGCAGGCTTCCAGCCACGCGCTGGGTCCCAGGCCTCCTGGGCCCCTCATTCAGGCACGCGCTGGTCCCTAGCCGCGGGCTCTGAGGCAGAAGGGGCAGGCCGTCTCCCACCGGGGTCCTCATCAGTATCTTTTAAAGATTAATATTATGCCTACTTCAGATATATGTGAGCAAGACAGAGGAATGTGATGAGCCCTCAGGGCCCCTCCCCCAGCCGCTCTCAGCTCAGGGCCAGTCTTGCTTCCTCCAGACTGCCTCCTGCTGTCCCAGCTCCTTACAGCACCTTCAAAACATCGATTTCATCTCAAAGCAGTTAAAATATAGATCTCATAAAATATAAGAACACCCTTTTCTTTGTTTTTACTTTTTATCCTCACCTGAGGACATTTTTGCATTTATCTTCAGAAAGAGCGGGAGGGAGAGAGGGGGAAAGAAAGAGGAAGAAAGAGACAGAAACATCGACTGGTCACTACCCTCATGACCCCAACCGGGGCTGGGGACAAACTGCAACCGAGGTATATGCCCTTAGTGGGAACCGAACTCTCTGGTCCGCGGGCCGACACTCTAACTGGCCAGGGCAAGAACCCCCTTTTCTAAAGAGAAAAAGCCCTATAATATCATTATCATACCTAAAAATTAGCAATAATTCCTTAGTATCATCAAATATCTGGTGAGTGTTCAAATTTCCACTCCAAACAAATGTTTGTAAATGGAGTCTGTCCACAGGTGGTGATTGGCTGATGGGCCTCTTACGTCTCTCTGAATCTGCAGGTTCTCCCATCTGTATCTTCCTCCCTCCCTTTCTTCACTATAATTTATGAGTTGAAGAAACTGGGTTGTTGATCCTGGATCCCCCATTGTGTTTTGAGGGTCTGTTATGTGGTTCGTTCTCTGTGACCTGTTAGGCTTTTGGGGCTGTTTATTTAAAGAAAAGCATCCATCAGACATTCATGATGATGGGGGGAATGGCAGTTAGCATAAGTTGAGGGCTTATTCTATTTCCAGGTCCCGCGCTAATTGTGTTACATGGGATTGTCTCATTTAACATCTGCTGCATCCTTTCCGGTGATAAGTTACCTGCCCAAGGTCCCAGGGCTTGGGTGTGTGGAAGAGGGTGACCTGGCTGGCTGACTCCGGGGTTCACCCACTTTCCCTTATGCTGCTTCGTGCTGGCTGGAGACAGGAATCAGGCCTTCCCGGCTGGCTGGCCTTAACTCTGAACCCTGGAGGAACCAGGGCGAGGAGAGCAGTGGCAAGCACCCCAGCTATGCACTCGTCAAACCCAAGGGAATTACCGCAGAGACAAGGAAGGATAATCGAAGTGAATTCCAGCGGACAGACACAGCACCTGCTGGAAGCCTTGGTGATGTAAACAGACCTGAGGGCTTGCTCAGATGGCAGGCCTGTTCCGACGTCCCTTGTGCCCATTAGTGCCCCCAGTCTGCTCCTGTGCACTGAGCAGAGAAGAAGGTCCAGGGCAGCAGAGAAGAAGGTCCCACCCTTGGCAGTGCCCCGTTGTCGCCGGGCAGGTCTTTCCTCTGTCCCCGTGGCCTTCCCT
Organism: Molossus molossus; assembly: GCF_014108415.1. Classification (NCBI taxonomy): domain Eukaryota; kingdom Metazoa; phylum Chordata; class Mammalia; order Chiroptera; family Molossidae; genus Molossus; species Molossus molossus. The sequence goes on along the minus strand of NW_023425366.1, from coordinate 110,598,429 downwards.
GGCCCACCGCCGGGCAGGGCGTGTTCAGCTGCAGGTGGCCGCCGTGCTCCTGTGAGGGCGTGCCCACACTCCTGCACTCGTTAGCATGCGTCCCTGCCTGCCTTCTGATTTTCTTGTAAACTCTGGGCGTCCTTTTCTCCAGTTCGTGGTGGGGTTGCCACCCTCCGTTGGTGACGCTGCCACACACCCCACTGTTTGCTCAGTGTCACCAAGACGTGTGTTCTGCTTCTGGTCCTGTTAAAGCCTCGTTCCAGCTGTGTGGGAGCCTGGAGTGCTTGCGGATGAGCAGATGAGCTGCCCTGGAGAGAGGCTGGCCCTCCTTTTTGGGCGATAGATAAAAATAGTTGTAATTACGGTGGCTGGTTTTCAGCTTCTCAGACTCTCACTATTTTGGGCCTGTCTTATGTTTGCTTTTCTCCTAAAGGCAGGAAGTGGCTTCTTGCAGCTCCTCTGGGCCACAGAAGGAGTTGTCTGGTCTCAGTGGCAGGGGGGACAGGACTCTGTCCTCTGGGGATTGGGCTCAGGGTTCGGAATGCGGCAGGTGAAGGGCCAGGGCTGTCCCGTGTGCTGAACGAGCCTACCCCAGTGACATCAGGGAGCTGGCTCTAGACATGCGGGTCTGGGGGCATGTTGATGAGCCTGGGAGGAGAGGGGACGGTGTTGAGTCTCATGCACATGGATGGGATGATGAAAAACTACTTTAGGCCTGGTCAGCGTGGACTGTCTTCCTGCTGAAAACTCTCCAGTGCTCACCTTTGCCCTTGGGCTCTTTACACACTGCACATTTCTTATGTTTTCACCAGACCCTGTGTGTGGGACTCTCGCCTTCCTCCCAGTCATACGTCTCGGCTCACTGCGAGCTCGCTTCGTTTCTGAAGGCACATGTCCCCCCTGTCCTCTCCCTCCCCTCCCTGGGTCCCAGGGCTGACAACTTCTGATCTTTCAGACCTCATCCTAGAAGCCTTCCCTCACCACCTCTCCCCAGTGCTGAAGGCTGGCTCAGTTGCCCCCAGGTGTCATGTCGCCTCCTCTGTGTTCGCCCCCTCGTCCTGACCGGAAGTGTGCCCTGGCCTGTCTCGTCTGTGTCTTGTTCCCCCTCCTTTCCCCTGCCTCTCACTGGGCTACAAGTCCCACGGCGGTTGTCCCTTTCACTGTGGTCCAGCATTTGCCCTGATCCCGGCGCCAGGCTGGTGCTCATGTCACGCGGGAGTCTTTTGGTTGAAGATGAGAGAAAACTCAGCTAGACTGGCTGTAGCAGAGACTGTATTGTGTTAATTAAGCCCGTCCATTTCTCTTGTCCTGGACACATAGGAATGGTGCATTTCCCAGGCTCCCTTATGGTTGGGTTGGGATCGTGGGACTGGTTTGGCAGTGGGCTCTAAGTGGAAGTGATGTGCCTCATCCAAGGTTGAAGCACCGAAGAATTGGTATGAATTTTCTTTATTCTTGTTCTCCTTGCCGTGATGACCCCAGAAGCCATGTGTTCCATGTGGCACAGCTAAAAGATGACACTGGCCTGGGTCCCCGAGTCACTGCTTGGAAGGGAGCTGCCTGGTCACGCTGCTGGGCCCACTACAGACGTCCTGAGAGCAGGAATAGACCTTCATCTGCTCAGCCACAGAGATGGCTGGGTTTGCTTTTTATTACAGCAGAGAATAATAGCCTACCCTGATTCTCCAGAAAAAACGTTTCTTGATAGAAGAGCTATTCTGGCTTAAGCTGTGTGGCTGAGTCTTGGGATGTGAGCTCAGCCACCAGGCCTCTCTCTCTGGACAAATCATTTTTCTTCCAGGTTCACGTAAGGCAAGTGTCTGTCTCCACTCCTGGCCAGAGCCTCGAGCTCACCCTACAGAGCCAGCCGTGGTTCCCCTCTCCTTTCCAGCCAACCGCAGGGTCTCGTGCTACGGCTGAGGGCAGAGCTCCACTCAGAAATGGAGAATGAAGGCTGGGGAGAAGACTGGGTCCCCGAATGAAAACCGAGACTGTGCTAGACAGGAAGTGGATGCCATTGCATGTTGGAATGAATGAATGAATGAATGAATGAATGAGTGCCAGATCAGTGGATACTTTGATGACTCCGCCCTTTCTCTTCCCTCAAGGGCCCACAGCCTGCTGAGGAAGTGAGCTTCGTCAAATGGTCACTGGTAGCAGCAAGTAACCGGTGAGCCAGAAGTAGTGCAGGGGAGGGGGATCAGCTCTGGGGTCTGGTGCTGGAGAGGGCGCGGTTTGCAGAGTCTGGGATTGGCACTTCTAGTGGAGTTTTGAAGGTAGAATAGGAATTTGTCAGCGAGATGGAGGGGAAGGGCAATGGGGTTGCAGGAACAGTGTGTGCACGGATTGGGCCAAGTTGTCAGGAGGGAGCTGATGGATCAAGCGAGACAGAGGCAGACTGTCCCAGATTTTTATTAGCACTATCCATTTGTCATTCCACTACAAGGTGTCCTCCCTTTCAGGTGCTATGATCAGTGGTTTTTCTTCCTGGAAGCAGTACAGTTGGAAAGTTTCTCCTTCCTTTGCCTTTTCCTCTGTCGGAGTCTCCCTGACACGGGCATGTGGCCTGCCACCCCTGCCACCCCCGCCACCCCCGCCACCCCCGCCACCCCCGCCACCCCTCGCCACCCCCGCCACCCCCGCCACCCCTCGCCACCCCCGCCACCCCCCGCCACCCCCGCCACCCCCCGCCACCCCCGCCACCCCCGCCACCCCCCACCCGCCACCCCCCGCCACCCCCCGCCAACCCCGCCACCCCCGCCACCCCCCGCCACCCCCGCCACCCCCGCCACCCCCGCCACCCCACCCACCCCCCGCCACCCCGCCACCCGTCGCCACCCCGCCACCCCGCCACCCCTCGCCACCCCCGCCACCCCGCCACCCGCCCCCACCCCCGCCACCCCCGCCACCCCTCGCCACCCCCCACACCGCTGCCCCCCCCCGCCCCCCCCCACCCCCGCCCCCCCCGCCACCCCCCCGCCACCCCACGCCCCCGCCACCCCCGCCACCACCCCCCCCACCCCCCCCCACCCCAGCCACCCCCCGCACCCCCGCCCCCCCACCCCGCCACCCCCCCGCCACCCCCGCCACCCCAGCCACCCCTGCCACCCCTGCCACCCCTGCCACCCGTCGCCACCCCTGCCACCCGTCGCCACCCCTGCCACCCCTGCCACCGTCGCCACCCCTGCCACCCCGCCCCGCCACCCCGCCAACCCCCCGCCACCCCCGCCACCCCTCGCCACCCCCGCCACCCCCCGCCACCCCCGCCACCCCCGCCACCCCCGCCACCCCCCGCCACCCCCGCCACCCCAGCCACCCCAGCCACCCCCGCCACCCCTGCCACCCCCGCCACCCCCGCCACCCCCGCCACCCGTCGCCACCCCTGCCACCCCTGCCACCTGTCGCCACCCCTGCCACCCCCGCCACCCCTCGCCACCCCCGCCACCGTCGCCACCCCTGCCACCCCTGCCACCCCCGCCACCCCTCGCCACCCCCGCCATCCGTCGCCACCCCCGCCACCCCTGCCACCCCCGCCACCCCCGCCACCCCTGCCACCCCTGCCACCCGTCGCCGCTCTCGGCTCTCTGACGGGCACCACTTCTGACCCGTTCGGGAGAGGCAGTGTTGTGGGTCAAGGCAGTGGTGCCTGGAGGCCGCTGTTCCTTGCGCAGCCTCTCCAGCTGCCCCTAAGGGATGCCACCCTAGGACTTTCGTGGGAACGGTTTGTAGCGTTTTGCCCGGGTGTCATTGGGAAACCTTGTGAGAAGCGTGGCCTGAGGGTGTCCTGTCATTTTAGGAATGGTCACTGAGATGTGAAAGTCAGACTTGGGACTTTGCTTCCCATAGCTTGATGCTCTTGTTTGTTTTATTTAAAGGAGCTAATACCTTCCATCCCCTGCCTGCTCTCCTCCACGGACAGGCTGACCCAGCACAGTGGCTCTGGCGACAGGTTTGCAGATGCCAGAGGTGTGCCTCACCTCGTCCAAGCTTGTGTGAGAATCGCCGCTCACATCCACGCAAGTGACTTTCTTACGTGGAGGGAGTTGAGATTTCCCTACAGCCTCACTCATCTGGAAACGAATGAACAATGGGATACAGATCACACAACTGGTGCCACTGAATAAGCACGCACTGTGTGTCACAGGCCAACTGGGGTGTCGCATGCTCCCCTCATCTGCTCCTCACGGCAGGCCGCAGATCGGGGAGCTGAAGCGTGACAGGGAGCAGAATCCCCAGCCACCCAGCTGGGGGGAAGCCCTGTCTCTGCCCAGTTCTGACCGCGGCCGTGGCTGTGACCCTGCCACCTCGCTGTCCAGGCAGTGCCTGCTTTTACGAAGGGGTCCCTGAGATTCGATGGCCCTCGCTGGAGGGTAAGCCCACATTTCTGTTTTCTCACAGTGTATGACTGGCTTGCAGCGGAATACCGTTCTAATGCTTGAAATAGACTCGAGACTGGGCTGGGAGCCGCACCGAGGTTTGTTGCTTCTCCTGGCTTGTTCCGGTGCAAATGGCTCTAATGAATTAGGCGGCTCAGCTGGTAACTTGCTTGGATCCAACAGCCCTGTAGAAAGGAGAAGGTGAACGTTTTTATTCATCCACTTTGGAGGCATGTTTGAGTGGATTAAAAAATAAAAAGCAGACAGAATCTTGCCTGATATTTGGGGCCGTTCTGTTCTTTTGGGTAGTATCTTTCTTAGTCATTGTCAAGCTCCCTGTCAGGCTGGCTAGCTTACAGCCATTCCGTGCACACACCGGGCCAGGTGCTCTTCTGAGCCCTTTATGATCTCATTGGATCCTTAGTCACTTGATGGGGTGGTATTGTAAAGATTTTTATTGTTTTGTTTTTTTTTATTGATTTTTAGAGAGGAAGGGAGAGGGAGAGAGAAACATCAGTGTGAGATCGGCTGCCTCGTGCATGCCCCCTACTGGGGATCGAGCCTGCAACCCAGGCATGTGCCCTGACTGGGAGTTGAAATAGCAACCCTTTGGGTGCACGGGATGATGCCCAACCAACTGAGCCACATTGGCCAGGACCCTTATCCCTGTTTTATAGAGGAGAAAGCTGAGGCTTGGTGAGGTTGTTGATGTTGAGTATCACATAAATAATTGGTGGCAGAGCTGGGCAGGAAATTCCAGACCCGGAGCTCATAACCATTTTCTGTTGACAAGAACTTTAAATTTATACTACTCTGGCCAGAGTATGAGGGCTCCAACCGTAGCCTTGGTATGTGCCTTGGCCCTCTTTAGCCTCTGCAAGCCTCCATTGTCCTTGCCCATAGCCCGGGAATAATCCTGTCTGGTGTGCGTGTGCACAGGTTGGACGTGGAGGAGCACACTGAATGCATTGCCTCCTCTCCTCGTGTGGTGTGTGTGCTCTGGAGAAGGGCTTTCTTGTCTTATTTACCTAGGGGACAGACAGGGTCCCTCTGGAGCTGAACAACCCTGAGCCCAGCCAGGCACGGAGTAGCTACAAGACTAATCTTTGCTGGAGCCTGGGCTCTGATGGCCGGGAGCGGCCTGTTGTGCTTACTCGGGGAGAGTGGGTCGTTCCTGGTTTCTGAGGACGCCCCTCCCACGAGGCCAGGGGACTCCGTGCCATCACCCTTCTGTGCGGAGTCTGGACGGCTTTGGGTATATGCTGCTTCTGCTGCCATCACCACAGCAGAAAGTGTGGTCTCTGCTAGCCCCGCCCCAGATGGTCCGGGCTCCCACCCTGACCCTCGTCTAAAGGGTGAGGACGCACCTCCTCTTGGGGTGGATTCAGGCCCTTTCAGTCACTGCCCGGACTAGCCTTTCTCCTCAGCTCCCTCATGGCTTGGCTGGGGACAGCTGGGGACAGCTTGCTGGACCGCTAGAACTGCCCTGGAATCCAGGCCCCGTGCAGACAGAGCCCCATGGAGAAAAGTCTCTTTGTTCCCCTGTCCTTGGTTCTTCACTTCTGTCCTGGGGTTGACTTTACCAGAGTGACCAACAGTGGGGTCATCGATTCCCTCGAGGGGAACCCTCACTCCTGCTTCTCGGGGATCCACTGCTACACTGCCACGTGCCCGCATTGTTCAGATTCGTCACCAGGGTGGTTCGGAGAGGCCGCCCAAATGCCCGGGCCGGCCCCCGCGCCCTCCCAGCCTAAGAACTTGGTTTGCCAGGTTGCCCGCAGCTCCTGGTTCTGACTCAGCAAACAGCTGTCTCACGGCTCCCTTTGGGGCTGACCCCGCAGCCGCCAGCCTGTCCGTGGCTCCGCGGACGGAGGTCAGCCTCGCCTCTGGACGTGCACGTGAAGGGCTGGAAGTGCCCTGCTTCCTGCCCGTGACTCGCAGCTCCACCTCCAGGCCCACTCCGCCCCAGGGCCAGCTGTCAGCCCTTCGTTTCACACTGACAAGTGCCTTTCAGACATTTCTTTTCCCTTCACAAAGCCTGTAAAATGCCTCGATTCATTCACTCCTCTGGGTTGTGCAGGCAACTCTGGGGCCTGCTGAGGGCAACAAAGGCTTTTATCAAAGGAGATTGAAATTGGGTTCTGTCGACCCCCCGCCCCCAACTCACCTGCCCAGTGGCTTAAAAGACAGCTCCGTCTTCAACCGTGTGAAGGCAGGGCAGGGAGGGCAGAGTCACAGACCCGAGCCTGTCTCCACAAGGACCCGCCCTGTGTGCCTGGCGCCTGGGCCCCGCGTTTCTGAAAGGGGGTCCTTCAAACTAAATGAAATGTGCTCCGTGGTAACAGCCCAACTCAAACTATGTAATAGGTAGAAATTATTTTTCCTTTGTGAAGAAAACTGGATTTAAATGCTCAAATATTCTTTCTTTTGTCTTTTTGAAAAATCTTTTCCGCCTTTGGTCATGAAAGCTTTTGAAACGAATGGAAAATTCCCCCATCCCATTTGCTGTGGCTGAGCTCAGGAGGAGAGCGAGGTATCGGTTTCTCTGTAAATAGCATAACAGCCGCCTTCCCGGTGTTTGAGGTTTGAACTGCTTTGATGGAATATATTTTCAAGCAAAAGTGGTGGTCAATCTGGATGAAAAGTGATAAAACTGAGTGGATTAAATTGGCTGTCAGCAGTTGAAATGCTATTTTGCACCTGAAACTTGGTGCCAACAGCCTTTATGTCTGTAGGGAATGAAATATGTTTCCTACAATTTTTTTGTGACACATCAGCATTATAACCATTTTTTTGTATAGCACTTTACAATTTCTGGATCATGGGCCAGCGAACTTTTTTCTCTGACAGGCCACATATAAGTATTTTAGGTGTTGCAGGGCACACAGTGCAGCGACGCAGCTCTGATGGCACTGAAGCAGCCCCCGGCGATTTGTAAGAAAGGGCCATGGCAGTGTTTTAATAAAATGTATTTACCACCCCAGCAGCTGGCCGTGTTTGGCCTGCAGGTGGTGGCGTGCTAGTCTCCGTTCTAGACAGTTCTCCTAATTCATGGAGGTGGTGGGGATCATGCCCTCAGAGTCAGCTCCTGCTCTGATGCCTGTCCGGTCCAAGCAGTAGACATACAGTCGTCCCTCGTGTATCGCGGTTAATCCATTCCAGACTCGAGCGGCTGCACCTGGTGTTGAAGGATTCCTGGGCGCTCGAATACATAGGCCTACAGTCCATACGTATGGTAATTTTAATTGTTATACAGGGGTGTATAATTGACTCAGACAGCTGAGTGCGCGCTGTATCATTTCCACTGTCTTGATCAACTTTTTAATGAATATATTTGAAAAAACCACGGTAGAGTGAGGCTGTGAAAGTCGAAGTGTGAAGTGGTGAGGGGAGACCGTACTTACTGCGTGTAAACCCCTGAATGAAGGGTGAGGGTGATTAATGCCACTTTACCGAGCAATAAAGTATGGCTCAGCTGTGTTCTTTATGAAAACTAATTTCCACAAAATAAAAATGAAAGCCAACTCCTGCAGTTAAGGAGGCATGCTTCTCCACGTCTTTCGTAGCGACCTTGTACTTCTCAGTTGATTATTGTTGATGATGTGCTCTTCTGTCACTTTGGAACCTTCCGTTAGATGATCCCTTTTTGTAAAGCGCAGTGGACTGTCTTGGAGCCACATTTTAGGGTAAATGCATTTGGAAAGAAATCTCACCATTTTCTAAAAGCAGTCCTAGTTCAAGAGGATCCGTTCTGGGCTCTTCAGGATTAGTCACATCCTTATGTCACTGGGAATAAAAGTAACACAATCATTGGGGGAAAATACATGTAAGAGAAACTTGACAGAAGAAAACTGACTTGCCTTTCATCCCAGAGATAATCACTGTAGACACTGGGGTCTATTATGAAATTTTGTTTCCATGTAATTATGTAAATATGGATGATGTATGTCATGTAATATACTTAGTTTTGACTGGAATGTGAATTTTTCAAACTTGGGATCATACTCTCGGCAGAGTTTGTCGAATTCGAGTTTCCACTCCAGAACCGTCGTCAGCAGTCGGGTTAGTCAGCGCCATTTCCAAGTGCACCATGTGACCTCTTGACGGGTTGTCAGGTTTCCTTCCAACTCAACAGCTTGAAAAGGGTGGAGAACTACCCTTGGTCAGTAGTACACCCGTCTTCCCTCCGGGTTTGTGTGAGTGTGAGGTCAAACGTTATGCCATCCAAAAGCCTTCCAAAACTCATTTTTAAGAAATGATATTCCTGAACACCTGCCTGAAGGTCATATGGTCTGTCCACGAAAGACCCTTTTGTGCTTGAATTAAGCTAGATCATGGGGCAACAGATGTGGCCTGAATTGTTTTAGTACTTATAGAACTATTCTTGTGCAGTCCACCACGAAGCTGTCAGACCAGCAGCCGAGAGTATCCAGCCCACAGGTGTGTTTTTCTTCCACACACAGAGTTGGTCCACATAATGCTCTTTTTAAAAATTGGAATTAGTTTGACCAATATAAAAATCTAGATTTTAGCTCCACCCTAGAGAAACACTTGCCCACGTGGACAAAGAGAGACATACATACAGCTAAGCCCATCACATTACTCATAGTGAAAAACATCCAATGCAGCACAAATATCAGTCAACAGCGAGTAGGTTAAAAAAAAGTGAGGCATGTCATAGAAATCAACACAGCAATGAATAAATATCCGAAACATAGAATTCACACATGGGGCAAACTTCAGAAAGCAAGGGGATTATAAACATAAAAATCAAGGTAATGATAACAGGGAGAGGTTCTCAAAAGTACTAGAAGGTTCTGTGTCTTAAGTGACATGCAGGTATTTGTTTTATTACTGTTATTTCTTTCCCGTGTGTATGTATGTGTTATTTACTCTTTTGTATGCTTGCAATATTTCATAATTTAAAAATTAGATTATGTGAAAGTGTTGTCCCATGCTCCTACATGGCCGCAGTTGGCTGGAGCTCAGCCTCTGCTTCCTCCTTCAGATGCTACAGTTTTCAGCTTAGAACAGTCCTTAACTTCCTCCTGTCCCCTGCAGTTCCCCTGGCCCCACCTGCCTCACCCGTTTCCAGTAGCACTTGAGCTTTTGACCTCTGACCTTGGGGTGTCAAGTGGTACAGCCTGCTGAAAAATCACCTTTGTATTTTCTGCAAGAAGTAGGTAAGGATGTTGTTGACTACACATGCCATGTGTCATGTGAGTAATTTCTACGTGAGAGAAATTTCTGTCAGGTGTAAGTACTAGGAACGATTCTCTTGACTAAGTAGTCAAGTCTTTTGGATGCTGTGAATGCTGTCACTGATCATGTTTTCTTCTTCTCCTTGGCTGCTAGGAAGCTCAGAGGCAAATATGATCTCATCCTTAGCTAAAATGGAGATATTGTGGCATGTATTTTCAGTTTTTTTTTGGCTTTATCTGTTCTCGTGTGTCTCTTCCCTTTTTTATTTTCTCAATACATATATATATATAATTTATTTATTTTTATATGTTTTTATTGACTTTTTTAGAGAGAGAGGGAGAGAGAGAAACATTGATGTTAGAAACATCCATCAGCTGCCTCTTGCACGCCCCCTACTGGGGATTGAGCTCACAACCTGGGCATGTGCCCTGACTGGGAGTTGAGCTGGGATCTCTCAGTCCATGGAATGAGCTTAATTCACTGAGCCACACTGGCCAGGTTATTTTCTTACATACTTTTAAAATACTATTCCATAATATAGCTATTTATTATTATAAGTGGCCATATACTTTTTTGGAAGAAGAGAGGATATAAATAAAAACTTTCATTTTAGGGTTTGTGAGAACATTTTGGGAATCTGAGCTTTATCCGGAATATTTTATTCACAAAGCTGCCTTGATCATCTATTTCAGCCATGTGAGTTACTAATTTTCCAAGAATGAGAATATAATTAAAATACACTTAACGCTAAAATGCAACTGAACATAATTTGATCTTCAATAATTTAGAAAGCAGTTAAGGAACTTGCCGTTCCTCATGGCCATAATTACGAACATCAATTATCGTAGTGTGACACTATAAAAAAACCTGGTTATTTCAGCGTCCTGATTATTTGAAATCTGTAGGAACTAGAGTTTGGAGTCTGTGCATGCAGTGTGCATGTAGGGTTTCAGGCCTCCACATATGAATGGTTCATAGAGAACTTCATAGCTGGCGAGTATCAGAAAAGGGGAGGCAGGTGGGTCATAGTGGAATGAGCTCCGTTCTCCAAACATTTACCAGGTAGCACCTACTATGTGCCAAGTGCTAGAGAAGTCTTTGCCTTTTGTTTTGGTGCCAAATACAGGGATGCAAATACATGTACTTTAAAAATTTTTTTCTTTATTTTTAGAGAGGAAGGGAGGGTGGAGAGATAGAAACATCGATGAGAGAGAACATGGATTGGCTGCCTCCTGCATGCCCCCTCCCCCCCAACCTGGGCATGTACCCTGAGGGAATCAAACTGGTGATTTCCTGGTGCATGGGTTGATGCTCAACCACTGAGCCACACCAGCTGGGCAACACATGTACTTTTTAAAACTGGTGAATGCCTTGGCAGCACAGACTGGCCTCTTTGGCATGAAGGGAATAGTGAAGGAGTCACTGTGCCCGGGAATAGCACGTCCGTCGGGAGGGGCAGAGTGCGGTGGACTGAGGTGTGGAAAGGTGTAGGGAGGCCTAAAACAGCCTGGTTTATTTAAGGGCTCACCTCTTTTTACATCCTTATCCTCGTGGTCATAGAGGAGGTGGTTGCGATGGTGGAGGAGGAGATGGTTGAATGATGGAGGTGGTGTGGGAGGTGGAGATGCTGGTTTCAGTATTTATTGGGCATTTATAGTGCCAGGCCCTATGCTGAGCACTTCACTGGTCCTCTCTCATTTAATCATTATAGGAGCCCTAGGAGGGTAGATATGTTTTTGCGTTTGCCATTTTATTTTTATTTTATTGGTTTAAGTATAATTGCTATACAATATTAGACCTTTTAGTTTTGGATGTGTGATATAGCGATTCGACATTTTTATACCTTGCAGTGTGATCACCCCACTAATTCTAGTAATTTTCTGTCACCAGGTAAACTGACCACCGTATTATTGACTATGTTCCCCTTCCCCTTTTCACCCGTCCCCCCACCCCTTCCCCTCTGGTACCTAGCCTCTTGGTCTCCCTTTTTGTATAAGTCTGGTTTTGTTTTTCTTAGAGTCCACATATAAGTGAAACCATGTGGTATTTGTCTTTCTCTGTCTGACTTACTTCACTTAGCATACCATCTAGGTCCATCCATGTTGTTGCAAATGGCAAGATTTCGTTCTTTTCTATGGATGAATAATATATATATATACCACACCTTTTTATCCATTTGTCTGTTGATGGACATGTAGGTTGCTTACACGTCTTGGCTATTGTAAATAATGCTACAATAAACACATGGATATGTATGGCTTTTCGATCCAGTGTTATGTGTCTCTTTAGATAAATACCCAGAAGAGGAGTTGCTGGGTTGCGTGGTAAACCCATTTCTAGTTTTCCACAGTGGCTGCAGCAGTTTACATTCCACCAGCACGGCTGAGGGCTTCCTTTTCTCCACACCCCTGCCAACACGCTATTCATTGGTGTGTTTGCCATTTTGTTTATTTATTTTTTAATATATTTTTATTGATTTTTTTTTTAAGAGAGAGAAAGGGAGAGAGAGATAGGAACATCGATGTGAGAGAGACACACCGATCAGCTGCCTCCTGCACGCCCCTCACTGGGGATCAAGCTCGCAACCAGGGCATATGCCCTGACCAGGAATCGAACCAGGATCTCCGAGTCCATGGGAGGATGCTCCATCCATTGAGCCACACCGGCTGGGCAATGTGTTTGCCATTTCATAGTTGAGGAAGCTGAGGCATGAAGTGAAGTACGTTTCTCCAGGGGTGGGAGTGAGAAGAGGTGCCCCAGGCCTGGGGGGCTCATTCTCTCACCCCTCTCAGGTCTGTGCTCATCCACTTCTCAGAGAGCCCTTCCCTGACCTCCACTTTACCTCAGCTTTTTACCCACAAACAGCACTTGTAAGTCTCAAGTGTGCAATGTGATTGATCACGTAAATATTGCGAAAGGATTAACGCAGTAAGGTGAGGTAACACCTCCATCGCCTCACATAATTGCCATTTCTATTTTTATGGTGAGAGCATTTAAAGTCTGCTCTCTCAACAACTCTCAAGTATATAATTATAGCATTGTTGACTGTAGTCACCATGCTGTACATTAGATCCTCAGAACGTGTTCACCTTATAACTGGAAGTGTCTACCCTTTGACCTACATCTCCCCACGTCCCCACCCACAGCCCCTGGGAACCACCACTCCACTCTCCCTTTCCATGCCCTGGGCTCTTTCAGATTCCTTTTCCCCTGTGAGTGAGATTACGCAGCATTTGTCGTCCCCTGTCCGACTCATCTCACTTAGTGTAATGCCCTCCAGGGCCATGCATGTGGTTGTAACCTCAGGATTTTCTTCTTTTTCTGACCGTTCTATTTAAAACTCATCCTCTCTTCCCTGTGACCAACTAGTCCCATTTCTTTTTCCTGCTTTGTTTTCCCCCCATATTAGTTATGTTCATATTTACTCTGCATGTCACCCACCGGAATGTAAACTCCATGGGGCAGGCGTGGGGTCACTCTGCTCCCTGCTGTTTGCCCAGCACTGCACAGTGCCCGGCACCCGGTGTCGCTGGCTGGAGAGTCCTGCTTTCTCCACTTCCTGTGGACAGTGGCCCCAGCGTCACCAGGATGTTTCTTTGCTAAGAGAAGTCACACATCTGGATTTCTTCTGAAATCTTAATTTCAAAATATTGGCAACTGATTTGTTTCCATTGCAAACACGTTTGCTTGCTGAGTTCAGCTACTCACTTGCTCCCCTGTCCATCTGGGAGAAGCACCTGCCGACTCCAAGCAGAGGTGAGATGTACACGCCGTGAGGCTCACCCACAACAGTGTCGCCAGCACTGGAGCGGGGCGAGGCTGGGGCAAGGCAGGGGTTCCGCGAGCACAGCGCGGAGGGCCTCTCGGCCTGGGTGTTTTAGTGACCAGTGGTTGTGTGATGGGCAGATCACTTCGCTGTTCTGGGCACGTTTCACCATCTTCAGAAAGGGCCGCCGTGTGGAGCCCGGCCACAGCAGGGCCTGGGGCGTAAGGAAAATTTAGTGACCCCGATCCTGTCCGTATTTAAATGTGGCTGCTCAGTTCGGTACAGATTTTTTTTTGCATTCGCTTTAGTTTTTCCAAATATTGCATGAAATCATGTATGATGATAGAGTTTTTTGATGCTCCCTCGAAATTTGCACCTGGCCCCTCATCACCCCAGTCCTACCCTGAAAAGCAGATTGTTCTTGACATCGGCCTCATCCGGGCTCAGAAAACCTCTGCAGCACAATTTACAGTTTCCTAATTTGGTTCCCTGGGCTTTGAATAGGTAAAGACAGTGTTTTCCACCCAGAATGTGGTCACGTCACTTGTCTTTTCTGTGTGGAAAGGCAGAGTATCGACGTGCTGTAACCGGTCCAGACTCACGGCGGCCCGTGCAGTGCACTCTGGGTTTGTTGAACTAGCAGCTCTTTGCCGGGAGGATTAGGTTCTGAGGACCTTCGCGGTCCCCGTCTGCTCTGGCCAGTCTGAGCGTGGAGATGTCTGTGCCTGAGCAGCCGCCTTCCCTCCCGCTGCAATGGAGGGCGCCTTTCTCCTTCACTGGTGGTGGCGGTGTGCGCCCGGTGCCCTGGCCTTCAGGCAGAAAGGCAGCAACGTATTTAATTTTGCTTCCTCGGCACTTTGGAGATTGTTCATAAAAGTTACTCGGGATCTGACAGCAGAGGACAGAGCTGTCAGCTGAGCTGGCCTGTTGAGCTCACAGGCGGGCCAGCATCCAGTGGAGGCTGAACGTTTGTCTCGGTGGTGGGGGAGGGGGAGTAGGTAGGACCGCTGTTCCTCAGAGCTGCAGGGTAGACTGAGCAGGGGGGTTGCGGGGACATGCTGCACCTGAAACGTGCTGCCTGGGGATGAGGCTTGTGAGGGGGGCATGAGAGAGGACAGTGTCTGCAGGGACCCCGGCTGGAGTCTCGGCTCTGGCCCTGTGAATCGGGCCCCTCCCCTTCTCTGCACCACGGTTTTCTTGTCCTCAGACAGCTGGTGAACAGGCTGTTCTGAGACTGGGTTTCAAGAGAGAGTTTGGTAAACCGTCATGGCTGTGATAACAAAGATTCGGTTCAATTTCTGGGTCCTCTCACCCACGCTCTCTCCTCCACTGAATGGAGCAGGGACATCGACTGCGGGCTGTGATGAGGACCCAGGGCTGTGGGTCTGATGCCTGCAGACAGAGGCTGTGGGCAAACGGCGCGTCCTGTTGTTCAGGAGACGGAGAGGGTGCGACGAGGACGCCCTTCCTGTCCCTGGAAGAGGTGAGGCCATGAGCGGGGCGAGGTGTAGGGCCACGCACCTGGAGCCGTCACCACACGCGTGCTTCGTGGACGTGAACCAGGCCGGGCGCCTCCTGGGCTGCTCTGGGCTTTCTGCTCACCGTTTACCCCGTGTTCTCCCGCGGTCGGCGGCTCAGCAGGTATGAACGCCTGGATGCACGTCTCAGCCAAGAGGAGGCCAGAAGCCGTCAGCGGTGGAACCCATGGAGGCTATGAGGTCCCCGAGAGGTCCCGCCTGTGTCAGAGCTCAGAGTGGCTCTGGGGCCCGGGGGCCTGTCTGCACTGCGGTCACTGCCCGGCTGCCTCTGGCAGGGCTTGGATTCAGCACTGGCATGGCGGTGCTGGTCCTTGAAGTGCTGAAGTCCACCCCCACCTGTTGGCAAATGCTGCCACCAGCTCCCCGTGTGGACCTTCACTGCCCCAGTGACCTTGACCATCTGGACTCTGCCCACCAGCCACCCCTGCCCTGAACGTGTGTCACAACTAGTGGCCCAGGTGCCTCGCGGACAGGCAAAGGCCTGCTTTCCCTGCCCCAGCTGGCATTCTGCCCAGTCACCGTCCGTGGCAGCTGCTGCGGCCTGCAGCCTCCGCTCTGTCCCCTGATGATCAGTCTTGTGAGCATTTCCCCTCAGGGTCTGCGGTGGTCCTGGGTCTGACCCCGGCTTTGGGTTGCTTGTTATCCGCACGCGAGGTAACTGCTGTGGCACTAGGCTGGGGTCAGATACTGTCCTCAGTCTTCAGACACTCCTGCTCGGTAGGTACCGTCATCATCTCCACTTTGCGGTCTTAGTCTACAAATACTTACTGAGCACCTACTATGTGCCGGCCACTGTCAGGGTGCCAGGAGCAACAGTGAAAACAAGAGCCTCCTTGACTGCAGGTCTGAGGCAGGTTGTTGCAATGCGTGGCTGGTATTCAGTGCTGCTGCTCACACGGAAGTGTTTCTGGATGGGTACAAATTAAAGACTGTCCCCTGTGTCTCAGCCGGAGAGTCTGGACAACATGTGAGGATTTATTTAGCTAACGAGCACAGGCGATGAGAGCGCCGACAAGGTGCGGCGATGGTGAGTGTGATCGTGCAGCTGTCGACTGTGTGCAGGTCCATAGGAGGTGATAAACCTGTTGCTCAGAGTGCTTCAGGGACATGGCAGGTCTCGGCTGGCTGGGGATGTGGGCAAACAGAATGGTGGCAGCAGAGACCATTTTATTTTTTGTTAATCCCTACCAAGGATATTTCTCCATTGATTTTCAGATAGAGTGGAAGGAAGGGAGGGGAAGGGA
This sequence comes from Molossus molossus, assembly GCF_014108415.1. NCBI lineage: Eukaryota > Metazoa > Chordata > Mammalia > Chiroptera > Molossidae > Molossus > Molossus molossus. The sequence goes on along the minus strand of NW_023425366.1, from coordinate 110,582,312 downwards.
GAGAGAAACATTGATGTGAGAGAGATACATCGATTGGTTGCCTCCGTCATGACCCCGACAGGGACTGGGGATCAACCTGCAACCCAGGTTCATGCCCTTGACTGGGAATCGAACCCAAGACCCTTTGGTCCACGAGCCAGTGGTCTAACTGCTGAGCCAAAGCAGCCAGGGCAGCAGAGCCCATTGGAAAGGAAGCCCTGCTGTGATGAATGGTTGTCTCTCTTCGGGGCATGAGCATAGACAGAAACTGCTCCAAGATAAAATTACCCACCCAGTGTGTTTGGGAGTGACTGTGGTGTCTGAGCCCTATGGTGCCGTCCGTGTACCCCGAGAGAGGTGGGGGAAGAGATGGGCTTCCCTGTGTGAGCTCAGGGTCTCTTGGCGTTGTGTGCAGCTCACAGGACCTTTGCTTGGACAGCATGCTATGTCAGCTGCTGAGCAGAGACGGGGGCTCGGATTGGGTGCTGCGCAGATACATAGTAACCAAACTCCAGCCGCCCCACTGCCCTGCACCCGGTTCTAGTTGAGCCTGTAGGACGGTGGCCTGCAACCCGTGAGGGCTCTCGTGGTAATGGCGTCACATGGTGTCTGCTCCTCCCTGATCCTCGGCACCAAAATAGCCTGCCGCCTCCGCCATGCTCTTGCCCCCGCCTTGTTTTTCTTCACGGCGCCTGGCGCATCCATTTATTTGCGTGCCACCTGTCTCCGTCAGCTTGCTTTGCTCCCGGGGTCATCCCAGAGCTGACCATGGTTCCCGGCACACAGGAGGCTCTTCACAGATGTGTGTTGAGTGAGTGCACCCTCACAGGGACTCCCGGAGGTGTGGGGACTGACTCACTCTAAATCACTCGTGCCAGGGATTACCTGGCTGGAGGTGTCCTGTGCTCTGCAGAAACCGGGAGTTCCCTTCAGGAGGGGCAGTGGAGTCACGCTGCCATGTAGGTGTCACTGAGTGCCTTCGGTTGTCCTGCCCCCCTGGAATCCACGTGCCCTCCCCAGCCATATGGCTGCAGTCCCCCCCCGGGGCTGGTTCATATTCGCCTTCATACTTCTTGAGCCGCTATGCAGCAGTCAGGGCTCAGTCCGAGGAGCAGAGCCACCAGGAGGTGTCTCCATGTGTACAGTAAGGACTGCGGCTCAGAACTTGGCCTTCCGCTGTGGGCACTGTTTGCACACCTGGCGCGGGAGCTGGCAGTCCTCAGGGAGGGCGTCGGGGAGAAGAGCGCTCGGGCATCGGGAGCAGCCGCCACCGCCACAGGCTGAAGCCCGTGCTTGTTCTTGTTGCCTTCCTCTCGGTGCTGAGGGTGCCTTCGCACTCCAGGCCCCTCATGGATGGGCTCAGGACAGGGCCCCAGGCGAAGGTGGGGTGTTTGCAGGCCAGCGTGGCTTCACACTGGAGAGGTGAGTTTGCAGATGAGCAAGAAGATATAGAGCTACAGAGGGACTGCTTGCTGCTTCCCTCCCGTCCTTCAGATCCGCATGGCCGCCCCTCCTGGAAGCAGACCGGAAGGGAGTTCTGGGAATGGTGCTCAGCCCAGCCAAGGGGACACACTGGGAAGCCACAAGTGCATGCTGCTGAAATAGATCAAAGCACTGAGAAGCAGCTTAGCAAATTGATTAAGACTGTGGCCTCAGGGGCCAGAGGGCCTGGGTTCAGATCCTGCCGCCATCATGGACTTGCTGTGTCAGTCACCTGGGGCAGGTGTCTTCAGCAGTCTGGCCCTTAGTTTCCCTGTCTGCAAAGTGGTGATGGAAATGATACCTGCTCGTGGGGCTTTGAAGGAATGAATTCAGTCAACAACTGGGAAGTGCTTATCCCAGCCTGAGCTGTACACTGAGAGCTTCAAATGTGGAGAGCAATAATACGATAAAAATGTTTCCCTCTGACCCACTTCACGTTCCCTCTCAGCCAAGGTCACGCCTGGCCTGCCTCTGGAGAGACAGCTAGACACTGATCTCAGCATCTGAACGTGAAAAGAGAGGTGCACAAAGGGATGGTCCTCCACCTTCCCAGACAAGGTTGTCATTCCACGCCTAGGTTTTAATCCCTGAGAGAAGGAAATACTCGTCCCTGCAGAGACTTGTGTGCAGACGTTCAGAGTGACTTTATTTGTGACAGCCCCAAACTGGAAAACCCCAAATAGAGCTACCTGAATTGTGGTATGTCATATAATAAAGAGGAGTGAACCACTGGTAAATGCTAGCATGGATGAATCTCAAAATCATTATGTTGCATGAAAAAAATCAGATCAAAAGAGTACTGGACGATTCCACTTAGAGCAAACTCTAGGACGTGCAAACTGATCTTTATAGACAGACACTTGTTGCTTGAGGGGGGACGTGGGGAGGGGCAAGAGGGAGGGTTCTGGGGAAACGTTCACGGACCATGGATGTATTCACTAGCTTGTTGGTAGTGATAATTTTGTGCGTGTAAACAAATGTCAAAACTTACCCATTACACACTTTAAATGTGTGCAGTTTTATTGTATGTCATTTATACCTCAATAAAGCTGCTTTAAAAAAAGGTGAGGCCAGAGGGCTTAGGGTATCCCGGCACATTTTGGAGCAGTGCCCTACTACAGGAGAGACTGAAAATCCGTCCATCCATGTAGGGAAAGATAATTGCAAGCAGCAATTCCCCATGGGGAAGTTTGTTATTCGTAAATAACTGCTGTGGAAGGAGGGAAGGAGGTGTGTAATGAGATGAGGCTTCCCTGGGAGACCATAACCTAGTTATAAATTGTAGTCAAAACTACATAAATACGGCTCCCTTTGAAAAGAAAGCTATAAGCAAGAGCTGGTCATTTACAATCAAGTCTTCGAGGCAGAGATGCATTGCTAAAATCTCCAGCTTTTTTTTTTTTTTAATCCTCACTAGAGGACATTTTTTGTTCAGGTAGAACGGGAGGGAGAAAGAGAGAGAAACATCGACGTGAAAGGGACACATCGATGGTTGCCACGCGCACGACCCAACCAGGGCCAGAGACAAACTGCAACCGAGGTACATGCCCTTAGCAGGAACCGAATCCGGGTCTCTCTGGACCGCAGGCCGACGCTCTAACCGCTGAGCCAAACCGGCCAGGGCAATCTCCAGCTCTTTGTCCGAAACCTGTCTGGGACCCAAGGAGCCACGCTCTGGTTTTCTGAAATCCCTTTGGCAAGGGTATGTTTTCCCAGCTCTTCAGTACTTCTCTCCCACAGGTGGCTGGACATGTGTCAGGGTGTCTTCTCCCAGGTCCCATTACAAAGAGGACGGGGATTGAAGGCTCGGGGGAAGTCTCTGATTGCCTCTGCTTGTGCAGTTCCCCTGTTTGAAACATAGCCTTCCACCCCCAGACATCATTTGAGACCCTGCTCAGGCGTTGTCTCCTCCAGGCAGCCCTCCTGGGCCACTCAGGCTGGGTTCGGTGCCCTCCTCAGTCCTCATGTCCAGTCTCCTTCTCCTCTTGGCCTGCTGGACTGCCCTGCAGTGGCCTCTGTTCATTTCTTTCGAAAGACTTCAGGGCTGTGGTACTTGCAGCTCCCTCCGCCTCGGAATGTTCTTCCTGAGCCCGCACCCCTCAGCTTTCAGCTCTGAGCTCCCGTCCTTGAGAGGGTGCTGCTGAGCTCCCGTGCTCAGGGAGAGAGTCTCAAACCCTCCACCTCACTCCCTTCAGAACAACACCGTCCACATGACCGTTTCCCAGGTCTTGTCTGTGTCTAGTTAGAACGTGAACTCCGTGGAGCAGAGGCTTCGGCTGTGGCTGCGGCGTCCCTGGCACGAAGAGCAGGTGGGCAGCATCGCTGGGCGTGTTCGAATGAGGCGGTGGGCAGCTGAGAGGAAGAGCTGATAGCGTACCTGGCATGCAGGAAGCACCACCTACGTCTGTTTAAAAATCTGAACCTGGGCCTTGGCGTCTTCTTCCCTGTAGCTTTTAAAATTGAGGTCCTTTGACTCTAATTGAAGTTGTGGTTGAGCAGAAAGAAAAAAGCCGCAAGAAGAATAGAAGCCACTCCTGTCCCTGGCCCTTGATAGATCTTGGCGGATAAAAAGGGACACAGATGGCGCCACTTTGTCTCATACCGGAGGGCGTGTCTTCTTCCCTGTCTTCTGAGCAGTCCTTAAGTGGTTTCCGAATGACAGTGGGAGTGGTGTCTGCAAACCGTGTGTTCCGCCACATTGCCTGGGGCTGGCACTTGACAGGTGATTCTGATCCCTAGTCTCCTGGGCATATCTTAATTGTGACTCATGGGCTTACTTTTTTTTTTAATCTTTATTGTTGAATGTCTTACAGACATCCCTCCTTTTTTCCCCCATTGAACCCCTTCTCCCCAATCCTGCCCCCTCCTGCCTTCCCCACACTATTGTCAGTGTCCATTGGTTATGCATATATGCATAGAAGTTCTTTGGTTTATCTCATCCTGCCCTCCCTCCCCCCTTCCCTTTGAGGTTCATCAGTCTAACAATCAATTTGTACTTCTTAATTCCTTCATCTTCTTCACCCATCCCCCTAGCCCCCACCCATCTGGCAAGCAATAAATGTTCTTAGTATCTATGAATCTGTTTCTGTTCTGCTTGCTCATTTCGTTTGTAGATGCACTTGTTGATAGATATGTATTAATTACCATTTTATTCATATTTTTGTTGTTTTTCTCCTTCAAGAAGACCTGTTAACATTTCATGTAATACTGGTTTGGTGGTGATGAACTCCTTTAGCTTTTCCTTGTCTGGGAAACTCTTTTTATGTCCATCAATTCTAAATGATCGCTTTGCAGGATAGAGTAATCTTGGTTGTAGGCCGTTGCTTTTCATCACTTTGAATCTCTCTTGCCACTTCTTCCTGGCCTGCAAAGTTTCTTTTGAGAAATTGGCTGACAGCCTTATGGGAGCTCCTTTGTAGGTAACAAACTGCTTTTCTCTTGCTGCTTTTAAGATTCTTTGTCTTTAACCTTTTGCATTTTGATGATGAAGTGTCTTGGTGTGGGCCTCTTTGGGTTCCTCTTATTTGCGACTCTCTGTGCTTCCTGGACTTGTATGTCTGTTTCCTTCACCAAGTTAGGGAAGTTTTCTGTCATTATTTTTTCAAATAGGTTTTCAATGTCTTGCTCTCTCTTCTCACCCAAGGATATGTTTCTTCTTGATTTTTTTTTTTTTTTTTAAGAGCGAGAAAGGGCGAAGGGGAGAGAGAGAGAGAGGAACATCGATGTGAGAGAGAAACATCAATCGGTTGCCTCCTACAGGTACCTCGATTGGGGATCAAACCCACAACCTGGGAACATGCCCTGACTGAGCATTGAACCCACAACCTTTCAGTGTACAGGATGATGCTCCAACCAGCTGAGCCCCTCGGCCAGGGCTCATGGGCTCGCACTTTTAATCTCTGGTTTAACACTCCAGGCCATTCTGGCTGACTTGGGGGAGTGACACAGCCACTGGTGACTGTGAAGCAAAGTGAAAGAGTCTGGGTGCCCTGGACTGGACTTCAGTGGGGAGCACGAGGGTCACCTTGACCGTAGTGGGAGCCTTGCTCTAGACCAGGAGCCAGCAAACTTCTGTGAAGGGCCACGTAGTCAACTTTTCATACTTTGCTGATTTGGAGTCTGTGTCACAAGTGGTCAGCTCTGTCCCTGTGGTACGAAAGCCAGCAGAGACCTCATGTAAACAAGTAAGTGTGGCTGTGCCTGTGATGCACTGAAGTGTGTCCCCCTCCCCCCCACATTCCGACGTTGAAGCCCTAACACCCAATGTGACTGTATGTGGAGATAGGGCTTTTAAGCAGGCAATCAAGGTTAAATGAGGTCATAAGGACAGGCCAATGGGACAGGACGGGTGTCCTTATATAAAGAGGAAATTTGGATACATGAAGAGACACCAAGATTGTACATTCAAATAGGAAAGGCCACACCAGGACACAGCAGGGAGGTGCAAGCCAAGGAGAGAGGCCTCAGGAGAAACCTACCCTGCCAACACCTTGATGTTGGGCTTCCAGCCTCCAGAACTGTAAGCAATTAATTTCTGTTGTTTAAGTCCGTTAGCAATATTTTGGCAGCTCAAGGAGACTAATGCAGTTCCAATAAAACTTTATTTAGAAAAACAGGTGTCTGGCTATCTTCAGCCCATGGCTTGTAGTTGGTTGACCCTGCTCTAGAGGACTGTCCACCCTAAAATCAGTAGGAAATGTCAGTGCAGGTGTTCTGGGCGGGGTACAAGGGCTCTAAGGGCATAAACGAGGCACACGTTCTCTGCTGGAGATTACATTCTTGTGGGGGAGGTGATTTCAGATAGCCAAGTGCACTGAAGAAAATGCAGGGTGATGTGATCAGAGGACTGTTGGGGGTGGGTGGGTGGGGGAAGTGGTCTCTGAGATGATGTTTGAAACGCAAAGGTCTAGGATGGAATGTCCCAGGCAGAGAGCCAGCAAAGGTGAAATGTTGGAGGCAGAATTTAAGCTTATTAGGTTGGAGGGGCTGTCAGTAGCCTCAAGGGTACATGAATTAAGAGTAGATTCCCCAGGGATGGGGCTCACTTGTATCTAGATTAGTGTTGTATGAAAAGGCCCCTTTTACTGGAGTCAGGGGTCTTACTCTTGGTCACCTCAGGGAGCAACCCCGCCCACCTCGTGTCACTCCCTGCACACCCCAAGGTCCTCACTGCCGTACCCCCTGCCCATCAGAAGTCCTGTCCCTTTGGGCTCAGTGAATGTGGGCACCTCCTCCTCCTGGTTTCTCTGCGCTTTCCCCTCGTGGCACTGTCCTGTGGATGGAATGGCCAGGGCAGGGCTGGTGCAAGGTGACCTCGGGCAGCGGTCTGAGCTCTCCCGAGGCCCTGTGGAAGGTCGTTGGAGGGTTTTGGGCAGAGGCAGGTTTTCAAAGGCTCATTCTGGCTGTTGAGTTGAAAAATAGAGCCTGGAGTGGTGGCTCCGGCGAAGCCCCAAATCCCCGGGGTTAGAAACCTCACATTTTATTTATTTTTTATTAAATGAAATCTGCCTTGTACTCTTTGTGCCCAGCTTGCTTCCTACCTGTTCTGTTTGGAGGAAATCTAATCACAGTCATCTTTTCTTTTCTCTTCCCCCCGAAGTTTCTCTTTGTACCTTGCTTTCTGCAGGAAGCAGTGTTCCTCCAGGGAGGGCTGGTCTGCAGTCCGTGGAGGTGGCCTCTGCCAGCGCTTTATGCCAGGCGGAGTGCCGGCAGGGGACGCCGCTGGGCGCTGCCCTTCCCTCCGGGGACAGGCCCCAGTGCACGAGGCGTGAGTTTGAATACCGTCTTTATCCCTTTACTCCGGTGCCTCAGTTTCTTCATCTGTAATATGGGCCTACTTTACAGGGTTGTTGGAATTAAACAGAGTCGTATTTTCAGATGTCTTCACATGAACTATGTAGTTGATAAAATGCAGGCATTTATTATTATTGGTTTGAGCTGTTATTTGGGCTTTCCTGTGCTCTTTGACAAATACTTTGTTAAAAAATATAGCCCTGGCTGGTTTGGCTCAACCGTTAAGAGTGCCGGCCTGTAGACCAGAGAGTCACAGGTTCAGTTCTGGTCAAGGGCACGTGCCTTGGTTGCAGTTCGATTCCTGGCCCTGGTCAAGGTCCCTGCAGGAGGCAACCAATCAATGTGTTTTTTTCACATCAATGCCCCCCACCCATTGCCCTCTATCTGAAAATCAATGGAAAAATATCCTGGGATGAGGATTTAAAAAAAAAAAAAAAAAAAATATATATATATATATATATATATATATATATATGAAAATAGAAAATGATTTTAAGTGTTTTTTGACCAAATTGACTACACAGTGTTTCTGTGGGGCCTGAGTTACCCTGGTCTGCAGAGACTGCAGGTGAGCCATCACAGGTTATTGATTTCTTTCTTTCCACATATGAGGGTAGCTTTCTCTGAGCCTGTCTCCTTTCTCACCATTCCATGGCCTCTTGGGGGTCCCATTAGTCACATTGAGGACGACATCCTCAGAGCTCCGAAAACAGAGCAGCCCATGCCCACTGGTCCCTGGATGCTGCGAAGGCAGGGCCCACCAGTGCAGATGCTGACGCCTGGCAGGTGCCGCCTGCCAGGGATGGAGCCCGCGGGGGGAAGGCAGGAGCATCCAGAGTAAGGCCCTCCTGCGTTCCAGCGAGTCCTGCGCATTTAAATGTCGGCCTCTGGCTGTTGTCTTTTCTTCAGTTGTACTGGGTGCGCAAAGCCTATTTGCAGTCTCAGTCCCGGGCCCTTCTGTTAATTGATTCTATCCCCTCCCCCTTTGCTCTCACATTGTTGACCTTGAAACTCAAGTCTTGGCTCTTCACTTATCTCATATCCCCTTTGACAGTAGCCAGTGCCCCAGATATGGCTCAGAGCTGACAGCCGGCCCTTCTGACCAGGAACCCATCTTTGGGAAATTACTGAGACCTCCCAAGCTACCTAGACACCCATTTCTAAAACCTCCCAGACGCTGTCAGGTAATGAGAGAGATCGAGGGAAATTAGAGCAGCAGAAACAATAGCAGGGACATTTCAACCAGGACACAAGCTCTGCGCGACTTCACCCAGGAGGCTTTCTGTTTCTCCCTCTGGCCCTTTATGTAACCCCCGCCGTGGTAGGCACGTTACAGCGATATCGCGCCCTGCCTGCCGGTGAGACACACAGAAGCGTCCCTATTCCAAAAGCACAACTACTTGCCTTTGCCAAGCTTTGCCCTCTACTCCGATGTATCCCATGCTTGCCGTTCTGTGGGCCCTCCCTAAGGGAGAGAGCAAAACTGTAACACGGCTGCAATTCGATTGTAGCCCTTCCAGTCGGCTCCCTCTGAAAGGCATTTGGAAGAAGGAGAGCAGCATTGTTAGAATGTCACAAGGCATTTCTTTGCGTGGTCTCGTAGCAGATTTTAATTTGACAAGGAAACTGTGCCCAGGAAGAAGGATTGGGAAGCCAACGCGAGGTGATTTGGAAAAGGTTTGCTTTATAAAAATTAGTTAAATGCATTGTGGCAGCTCTTTTTTGAAGGTTAATTGTGATACTGACTGTTAGGGAAAACCTAATTAATAATAACGGGGGGGAAAAAACTACATTTCAGTAATACTAAGGTTGTGACAAGTGTTTTATAAAACCCAGAATTCAACAGTGAGGCTTAGAGTTGATCTTCCAACCCGCGGCCCATTGTTCCCAGGTGGTGAAGCAGATAAAATGCATTAATTAAATATTTGGGAAGCACTTTGCTGCTGCTTCTTATTTATTATCTTGTGTGAGGTTGACATCTTGGCAATTTCAGAGAACAAAAGGATCTGCAGAGAATTAGGTTTGTTCTTTGTTTTATCAGTAGGATTATGTTTAAGTATATATTTTTTCCCTTTTCTCTTCTTCTCTCTGGGTGTAAGGGCAGTCAGGGTTGGGGATCATCCTGGAAGGGTCGAACTGGGCAGCATGGTGAGGGTCATAGGTCGAGAGCAAGGTTGTCAGACTTTCTGAAAAGGGCTGGATGATAAATCAGTTCAGCTTGATGGACACGTGGTCTCTGTTGCATTTACTTCCTTGTGCGGACAGAATTGTGAGTGGGCAGAGCTGTGTTCCAATAAGACTTGATATATGAAGACAGACAGCAGAGTTGGACTTGGCCTACGGGTTGTAGTTTGCTAATCCCAGCTGGAGTTGGAGTCAAGTGGCTGGGGTTTGAATCTAGGTCACCCCGACTCTGCAGCCCTGGACAAGAGTCCCGATAGGTTTGTCGGAGTAAAATGGGGCTAACCCCTTTAAAGACTCCATCTCCAATTACAGTCACATTCTGAAGTCCTGAGGGTTAGGATTTCAACATCCGAATTTGGGGTGGGGGAGCTAAATCCAGGCTATTAGCAGAGTCACTTGGCACTTAGAAACAGGGCGTGTGTAAGTGAGAGCATGCAGAAATCAGAAAATCCGGGCCATTGATGTGTGCAGAGAGGACAAGTCCTGAGCTGGGCCACCTGCTGGGTTCTCTCCGCAGAGGAGACTATTTTGGGTTGGGTCCAAGCAACACTGGACCGAGAGCCACAAGGACAGGGCCCTTCATGTCACCAGCCTGGGTCATGGCATCGTCCTCTCGATTTCTACAGGGCCTGACTGTGGAGCTCAGCCCCACTCGGGCCATCTCCAGACAGTCACCTGGTGGCACAGGCAGCGCCAGGGAGTCAGACCATCCTGGCTTTCCAGAGCCGGCTCAGCTGCCGCTTGCTCTTTGCTCTTGGGTGAGTCACCACTTAACTGAGCCTCAGTTTCCTCACCTGTGAAATGGAGATACCCATACCCATCTTGTACTACTGGGGAGATTTAGTGAGAATTGACACACAGTGTTTACCTTGGTGCCTGCCACAGAGTACCCCCAGTAAATACCAGCTGTTTTTTTTTGTTGTTGTTGTAGCTGATGCTTTTATTGTTTTACTGCCATCGCTGCCCTCTGCCAAAGATGCTTTTAGCTTGTCGGTATCCCTGGACTTTCAGATATGGATTGTTTATTAAAGTAGCTAATCCTAAAGGGGCATCAGTGATGGTTTCAAGTACCTTAGCTAAATAAATGTACAGAAAATTCTTCCACAAGCTAAATAGCAAGTCCTTGGTTGGCCCACATCCCCAGTGACAGTGTTTTTTGTGCTGGCAGCCACTCTCAGAAGACAAAAGCACAGGCTGTGGTCTTGACCCCGAAGCACTCGATTATTGGCTGGGGTGAGGCCAGGCTTCCTAGAGATGACCAACTCCGGGGGCCTGGCATCTGTGGTTCTGTCCCCAGAGGACCTAACTCTTGGACTGGTCAGTCACCTTCCTTTATCTCACAAGTTCAAGCCTTTCTTGAGGAGGAAGGTTTGATCCCTCCTCTTGGGCGTCCTTCAGATTGGAATATGTTTCTGTCATGGCTCTGCGGACTTTATGTACCTGTGTCACTTGTGAGGCTTCTTTTCATTCTGATGGCCAGGAACTGACCTTGAGAAGATTTAATCATTGTTGAAGCAAAACGTAATGGCTCATGTAACAGACTCTTCTAAGAGGTGGGCTTCGGGTGTGGCTGGATGTGGGTGCTAACATGATACGATCAGGACATGGTCTGCCCGCTTCTCTCAGCTCAGCCTTCCCAGCTGGGGTTTGTTCTCAGTGGGCTGTTCACATGCAGTAGCAGAATGAGCACCCCAGCTCCTGGCTTCCATCCCAGCAGCTCATTGACCCCGCTGTAGACCTGGGATGGCGTCCCAGTGGCCTCTTGCGGAAGGACTTCGCAGACTGGCCAGCCAACCGCTGGTGCCGTGCACACTGGAGGTGGACAGTCATGGTTTCCCAGACAAAACCATGTGTTACCAGTAGGAGGGAGGAGATGCTGAGCTATCCCAAACATCTGACTTCTTAAACCCCTCAAAGGCGGGAACTCGGGCTTACTGGGTTTTGTGGTTCCAGCTCCTCGCATAGCACCTGGCAGAGAAAGCCCAGGCACTGAACATCGTTGTCACGTGAAGATAACTGGGATCCTCACGGGGACCCAGCCCTCCTAATGGCTTGTGTGCGTCTGTCTTCCAGTGGCTTAAATAACCCGAGAGGTGGTCCCCTGTGCATTGACCCTGTGCGGTGAGCGGGATGCGTTCCTGTGGTGTCTGCATGCGTAAGACATGGAGCCCACTGGCCTGGAGCGTGCTGGCCGCCCGGGCCCCCGGTTCGCTGACACTCAGTCCCGCTCTGTGTCGAGAGGGTGGGGGAGAGGCGTGTGTGCACTGTGGAGTGGCCCTTCTCTGTCCAGCCGACGCTGAAGGACTGCACTGGCGCTTTCCCTTGGCTAGCACAAACATTCTTCCTCTGCGAAGAAGGGACTTCTCTCCCAGTGGTGTGTGCACCTGGGCTCCACATTCGGAGGGGACTGTGCACCACGTGTCATTCTGAGCGGGTGTGTGTAGTCCGTTTCCAGGCCCTGCCTTTCCCCCAGGAACCATTCTAAGTGGAAGTGGTCAGTTCCCAGGCTGCCCACCTCACCCCTTTGATCCAAGTAGGTGTCACCGAGTATTGCTAATGAAACTGGATCTTCCCTGTCCCCGATTGAAAGGGATAAACATCTAATGCGTGCCTCCAGGGGCGCCGGTTTTTGCCCTCAGGTGCCACCCACCTTGCTAATGCTTCAGAATCACCCCTGCCTTTGAGGGCTCCTAGGACGGGCCTGTGCGGAGTGGCTGGCCAGGGATGCTCTGTGTGGGGGCGTGTCCCCCAGGGGACCTGGGGCCACGTCCTGACACATTTTTGTTGTCAAAACTGCGAGGGGTGTGGTACTGGCTACATGAGTCAAGGCCGAGGATGCTGCTAAATACCCTGCAAATCCCAGGATGGCCCCCAGTGGAGAATTGTTCAGCCCAGAATGACGGTGCCTCTGAGGCTGGGAAGCCTGGGCGAGTCTTCTTCCTGTGGGGCGTGTGAAGACACGGAGCGCCTTGGGGACACAGTGGGAGGGGCTGGATCCCTGTGCAACCCAGCTGGCCTGGTGTGCAGTGGAAATGGTGTGGACATGACGATGGCTCCCATCCCTCGAGTGTGACCTCCTGGCCACTGCTGCAGGCCAGAGTCTGAGAACCCTTTTCTGTAATGGCCAGACAGAAGGCACTCATGTTCCGTTGGGTCTGTGGTCTCTGTCATTGTCACGTGAAGGCAGCCATGGGCAGCATGTGGATGAGTGGTCACTGCTGTGTTCCAGAAGAAGGCTGTTTAGGGAAACGGGCCCGGGCTGGATGTGGGCCGTGGGCCAGTGTGTGGACCTGCTCTAAGTGGTTGTACGGGGTGTTTCTCATTTTCTGGGTTGTTCGTTAGAGAACATGTGATACAGTTAGAAGGTTTTGTTTTTGACAGGATCCAAGTGTGAACTTTGGTCCTGCCGTTTACTTTCTTGTGACCGTGTCACCCAGCCCCGCAGGCCCCAGTCTGCGCCTGCAGACGGACAGGAATGCCGACTTCACTGTGGTGTGGAGGCTCAGGAAGGGCCTGGCACAGCGATGTTGCTCGGGAAACACTGGCCCCCTCATGACCTTGAGCAAGTGGCTTAACATCTCTGCTGCTCAGTTGCCTCCCCTAAGAGATGGGCATGATGGCCATAGATAATAACTAACAGTCACGCAGAGCGTCTTTGAGCTGGGCTTTCTGCAAGAAGTGAACCGTTTAATCCTTCCGACAGCTCTATACGGAAGGGGCCCTTGCCGCCATTTTACAGAATGAGTAAACTGAGTCCTGGAGAGTCTGAGTAGCCGCCTGAGGTGACATCCTGGCAGGTATTGGAGCCGGGCAGCCGATCCTAGAGCCCTGGTTAACCTGTGCGTGAGTCCTGGGTCTCGGGGCCTTGCCTCTGATGGGTCCCAGAGTTGTGACATAGACGTCCTTACTCAGGAAGTCGCAGCAACTGTTTTTAGCCATGGATTCAAATTGCTCCGTCAGAAGCCCGATGTGATAGGCTGGTAGGTGAGTTTAGGGGCATGTTCATGTTCAAAAGAAAAAGTTGTCTTCTCTGCATTTTCTTCCTAAGATTCCTGGGGCAGAACCCTGTCCGGAACACGGCTGTCTGTCCACTCCATTCCTGCCATCCCCACTCACCCCTGTACTCCCAGAGGGTCCCTTAACTGCCCTGCACACGCTGGGGATGGCTCAGTGTCTGAACTTTTTTGGGCCTGTGAAGAAAACTACAGCTCCTCCTTGGTTCCCAGCTTGTGTCAGTCCTTAGTAGAGGGCTGTGGCCCCTACCCTGTACCTTGGCTGGCGGGAGCTGGCATGATTCGCTGTTTCCTGGGAATATTCTAACCTCTCTGAATCTCAGTTTGCCCCATCTGTGTAATAGGGCAAAGAGAAGGCCTCATGCAGAATGTTGGTTTGAGAATTAATGATTTATACCATAGCATTCATTACTCTTCTGTTGTTATTAACATTATTACTATTATGGTCATCTTAGAGAAAAATGGATTGTCAGGGAAGGCGGGTGTTAGTCTGACTCAGACCCGGGAGTGTGTGCGCATGCGGACATGAGCTTTTGTACACATGCACGCACATGCGCATCCTGACCTTATTGCCAAATGGTTGCATCTAGTTTTCCTCTGCATGAAGCTCCATCTTTTCCTATGGATTCTGAGCAAATTAACTTATGCTATAGCCAAGATTGCTCATTAGTAGTCATGCCTGTTAGGAAAGTCTTGTTAAAGCAGTTTTCTTGGTGGTATTTAAAAAATGTTACTCTGTGTATTCCTTTTGCCTGTTGGAACCATGACATTGGACCCTCCCTGGTCCCGGTCATGTTTAAGGCAAAACTTGGAGAGCTAGAGAAAGACCCGGCACTTGGTGGGACGGTGGTGGGTGCCCTGGGGTCCTTTTGATTCTGGCAGATGATTCTGATGTGTGAGACCCCCCTCCCCCCAGTCTTTGGGTCCACCTGCCAGGTCCACAGGCTCCTGGGTGGACACCCCTCTCTGATGTCCTCCCAGCCTGATCTCTGTCCTGGCCCTAGTCCCGCCCTGTATTCTACAGACTCTGGTCTCCTCCTCTGTCCTTGTAGTCCTGTCTTCTCTTCTGCCATCCCTCTGGGCTTCATATACCCTCCTGCATCCTCTGGACACCGCCCCCAACGTTGAGACCTCACGCCAACCCTTCTCCTGTTGTCCTGCGAGCTTACACGCATTTTGCTGGAGGCAGTTCGGGTGGGGAAATGGGAGAGTGGAGGAAGGGAGGAGGGAAATGAGCATTTAACACTTACGGTGTTCTGGGCACCACGTTTCACGGTCAGTCGGTTACTTTTACAGCAGCTGTGAGGATGGCAGTGCTGTCTTTCCTGTTCGAGAGATGAGAACCCCGAAGCGCAGAGGGGGCAAATAATTTGACCAGAGACGATGAGATGAAGCGCTGGATTTAGAGTTTGTTCATTTCGTCCAGTCGTTCAGCAGCTTTGCATCGGACACGTGCAGCAGGCCTGGCCGTTGCAGGTGCTGCGCCTGCAGCTGTGGCCTGGGTTCTCTTTGTTCTCTGCCAGGCACCACCTCATCTGGTAAGGGTTTCTCCTGGGCAGGTGCTAAGGCTCTACTTGGACCATTGTTCATGCCCCTCACGGAGCCTGTGTGTGGGGGACTGCGTGGGAGGGGGAGCTCCCTTAAGGTGAAGGACTGACTTAGAGAAGAGCGTTTAGCTCGATCAGTCTGGTTGTCCTAGAGACGCGGCTGAGGGCGATGAGAGCAGCTGCCAGATTGGCTGCATCCAGCCTCTCTGTGTCCGTGTTCATCTCCGTCCATCCACGACCTTGAACACAGCTCCATCGGAATGCTTGTTGTTTCCTCTGGAGCTCATGGGTCTATTGCTAAATACCTGGGTGGTTTAATTTTTGGACATCTTTTGAGGAAAGCAAAAAGATGGATCCCATTCATCTAGAAGGAAACAAGTAGGAAATCACATTTCAAAGGCAATGTCCCCTCCAAAACCAGCCCCTCCAGCTTTCCAGGTTTTTTGACTAAAGACAAATCTAATGGAATGCTGTGTTGATTAAAAAACCTAAGCAGCCTGGCCCGGCTGGTGTGGCTCAGTGGTTGAGCCTCAACCCATGTACCAAGAGGTCGCCGGTTCGATTCCTGGTCAGGGCACATGCCCAGGTTGTGGGCCCAATCCTCAGTGGGGGGCATGCAGGAGGAGGCCAGTCGATGTTCTCTCTCATTGATGTTTCTATATCTCTCTCTCCCTCTCTCTTTCTCTCTCTCTAAAATCAATAAAGAAAAAAAAATTACAAAATATCTAAGCAGACTGGAGATCGTTTGGATGGGATTTTTCTTTTTTAAATCCTCACCCAAGGATACTTTTCTCCATTGTATCTTCAGATAGATTGAGAGAGAGGGAGAGAGAGAAACATCTATGTGAGAGAGATACATCGATTTGTTACTTCCCTTATGACCCCTGACCAAGGCTGGGGACCCATCCGCAACCGAAGAACACACCCTTGATCAGAATCGAACCCGTGACTCTTGGGTCTGTGGGCTGATGCTCTACTGCTGAGCCAAACCTGCCAGGGCTGGATGGGATGTTTGAAAATGAAGGTCAGCACAGGTGAACCCTCTGAGCTCAGGGCAACTTCTGCAGCCTCTGCTCGTTGATGGGCCTTTTGATGGAGAGACAGGTCCAGGGCTTTGCTCCTCTGAGCTTCCTTCTTCCTCTGTAACTGGTCCCACTTCAGGGAAAAATCATACTTGGCCACATTCGAATATTGCTGTGTGCTAGTTACTGTGTAAAACACTTTGCATGGATGACTGCACTTCATCCTGATTTGTAGAGCGGATGGCCGAAGAGGACACTATTCTGATTACAGAGGATTCTTCCCTCAAAGATGAACTTATTTGAGGGGCTCCTTTAAAACTGAGATTGGAATGTGGCAAATTCAGCCATATCTAACCCACAGATCTATTTCATTTGGTGAGGATAGGTTTTCAAATTGAATTTATTGACAGTGTTGAACAACTAAGACATTTCACAGAAAACCTTTGATTTCTAATTTATCTTGAAAAAATGGGAAGAGACAACAGCAACAGGTCTGTGCTTTCCAGGGCTGAGCCGCACCTGCTCTGTTTCCAGGAGCCGGTCCTGGGCACCCCACTGCACCCCACTAGCCCCTTTCTCTCACTCGTCTCACCTGCCTGGCCCCTGTGTGCGTCCATCGGCCCCTTCTGCTCTGCACGGCCAGCTTCCCAACGCTTTTCAAAGCAACAGTTTCTCGAATTTGATTTCATATGTAAAGTTTCAGACATGTCATTCATTCAACCTCCATACAGCAAACGTATGTGTCAGGAAGAGAAATCTGCCAAGATGCAGGTCGGTTGACTCTCGCCTCCTGGCATTTTCTGTGGGAATGGACCTGAACTGGAGCAGCGGAGGAGCACCCTGGACCCTCAGCAACCCCTTCCTCGGTGGGTCCCGTGAAAGCATGGCGTCCTCGGAGATCTCTGGTCACTCCCGCTTGCTGTTGTCCGAGATGGTGGGGCTTGGATCTGTGTGGACTGTGGACTCCAGGCAGGCTGGGGGCGGGGCGGGGGTGGTGATTCTTCTGGATGTGGAAAAAAACTTTCATTTCCCTGCAACTGTTGTTGCGTGGAACATAAGAATTCATCTCATCAATCACAAAAGGCTTGCCCTGGCCGGTTTGGCTCAGCGGTTAGGGCGTCGGCCTGTGGTCCTGAGAGACCCGGGTTCGGTTCCCGCTAAGGGCATGTACCTCGGTTGCAGTTTGTCCCCACCCTGGTTGCGGTCGTGTGGGTGTCAACCACTCAATGTGTCTCTTTCACATTGATGTTTCTCTCTCTCTCTCTCTCCCTCCCACTCTATCTGAACAAAAAATGGAAAAATGTCCTCGGGTAAGGATAAAAAATAAATAAATAAATAAAAATTGTAAAAAAAAAAGGGCTCAAAGCAGTGATGGTCAGTAGTATAGGGACAGCGGCAGCTGATGCTGTTGGACATCTTATTGTGCACTAGACACCATGCTATGTGCCATTATTTCAGTCATTTCTTGAAGTAATCCCATGAGATGGGTACCACGGTTACCTGTGTTTTACTAATGAAATGTCAGGGCCCAGCAATGGTCAGTACATGCTCAAGGTCGTACTGTTCGCAACTGGCAGGATCAGGATTTGAGCCTGCAGTGTGACTTGACACCTCCATGCCTCCTGCATCCTGTGAGCCGAAGTGCTTCCACGGTGACAGTCTGCCTGGGTCTGTGTGTATAACAGTGGCCAGGACACTTTGTGTCTTTGTTAACCCATTATATTCAAAGAAGAGCCAGCTGGTGATTAGGGAGGTAGAAAACCTATTTCCATTTTAAATCTAATTAAATCAGACCATAGCCAGAGACCCAGAGGCAGAGACTGTTCCCAGAGTAGCTAACAAGGTTGAAATTACTTAATGTTGCCGTCTTCCAGCTTGAGGGAGGACGGTTAGGGGTGGAACGCACCATAACACAGGTGGCGTCAAGGTATTCAAAGTAGACTCTCTGCCAGCACCCTGCAACAGTATGAGAGCCATAAATAAATGTGACCGCAGAGCAGTTCTTGGCAGCAATTTAAAAAAAAAAAGTGAGCTTTTCGCAGGTGGTGTGAAACTCTTCACACTGCCCTGTGTCGTCGCGACGCTGCTCAGACTGGCCGGGCCGGCTGGCACCAGTCCCTGGCGCTCCTCTCGTTGTGGTGGCTGATACCTTGAAGCTCTGTCCTCTTTGTCCAGGGGGTTTCATCAGAGACATTGGCTCCTCTTCGTGTGTCTGAAGGGATGGCAGGTGACAGATGGTTTGCTCTCCCGTTTTAGAGTGGGAATAGAGAGGGACAAGGAAGCCATGTTCTGTCATAGCCGTCCCACGGCTGGTACCGTAGGGAGCCCTCGAAGGCCAGGGGACTCAACATGGATTGAGTAGCAGCCCTGGCGAGGTCCATGAGAATTTTATTTTATTTTATCTTCTTAAGCATCCTAAGCAGCAGGTAGTAGTGGATACTTCTATAGACAGGGACACTGAGTGTATGACACTGAGCCTAAGTTATGTCACCTGTTCAAGGTCACCCCGCTGGCAGGTGATAGAGCTGGGATGCAAAACTAGATTTGTCTTCGTTCCAGAAGCCCCATCCTCGTCACAGTGCCACACCGCCCCCAACACGGTTCTATGGAGATGTTTTAAAGTGCCCGCCTGAGGTTCCAGCTGATGTGGCCATGCCTGAGCCAGTAACTCGGGGTGGGGGTGGGGTCAGTCCTGCCAATACCTATGGTGAAGAATGGGAGGGGGACCCTTTCCCTTGGTGATTTGTAAGAGCTCTTTGTCATCTGTATTATAGAAATCTGATCTTTAGATTTGTCACTGGTCTACTGCAGGGCTGGCTGCATAATTTGCAGGGCCCAGTGCAAAATGGAAATCTGGTCTTTGTTGAAAAGTTAGTATAGAACAGAGAACCCAGAAATTGACCTAAGCCATTATGCTCAAATTGTTATTTGACAAAGGAGGCAAGAGCATACAATAGAGTAAAGACAGTCTCTTCAATAAATGATGTTGGGAAAATTTGACAGG
The DNA here is from genome assembly GCF_014108415.1 of Molossus molossus. Lineage (NCBI taxonomy): Eukaryota > Metazoa > Chordata > Mammalia > Chiroptera > Molossidae > Molossus > Molossus molossus. The sequence goes on along the minus strand of NW_023425366.1, from coordinate 110,563,288 downwards.
TACGTGCCAAAAAAAAGAAAAAAGAAACTAGACCACCGACCTCCATCAAACCATAGGCAGCAAAATCTCAGACATCTCATGTAGCAGAATTTTCACCAACATATCACTTAGGGCAAGAGAAACAAAGGAAAAACTAAATGAATGGGACTACCTCAAACTAAAAAGCTCTGCACAGCAAAAGAAACCAGCAACACAATGAAAAGGGAACCCACTGTATGGGAGAACATGTTTGCCAATGATGCATCTGGTAAGAGGTTAATTTCCAATATAAAGAACTCATACAACTTAACAAAAGGAAGACATTTAAAACATGGGCAAAGGAACTAAGTAGACCCTTCTCCAAAAAGGACATACAAATGACCAAGAGACATATGAAAAAATGCTCAGTCACTAATCATCAGAGATGCAAATTAAAAGGACAGTGAGGTGTCACCTCACACCTGTTAGAATGGCCGCCATCAACAAATCAAACAAGTGCTGGTGTGAGGATGTGGAGAAAAGGGAACCCTAGTCCACTACTGGTGGGAATGCCTGAAACACCAGTCAGAACGAATATATGAATATGTATGTTCATAGCAGTGCTATCTACAATAGCTAAGATCTGGAAACAGCCCAAGGTATCATCAGTATGGAGGGATCTGGAGAGTATTATGCTGAGTGAAATAAGCCAGTCAGAGAAAGACAAGTGTCACATGATCTCACTTATATGTAGACTCTAAAGAACACAATAAACTGACAAAATAGATCCCGAGACACAGAAGCATGGAACAGACTGACAGATGTCAGAGGGCTGAGGGGTAGGGGCAAGAAGAGATTAACCATAGAGTGTGTGAGCATCTGAAGTAACCAGTGGACACAGACGATAGTGCAGTGAAGGCCTGGTCGGGCGGCAGGAGTCGGGTAGAGGGCATCAGTGGAGGAAAAAGGGGCGGAGGATATGTATGTAATACTTTCAACAATAGACATAAATTTTAAAAAGAGTTAGCATAAAAACACTTCTTCCTTCTGCAGGCTCTCTTGATTAGTCAGGGTGTTTTTCGAAGTTCTCTTTGCTATTTAAAGTCTCCCCCCTGGGGCACGGATGCTTGCAGGGCAAGTGCACACTCTCGAAGGAACCTGTCAGGTGGACCGCGGCAGCAGGAACCCACGTGTCCTCGGCTCGTGCCCGCGTTCCGTTGCCCGTCAGACTTCACTTACAAAGCACAAATGGAGGGGGAAGATGATTAAGGATCTCCAGATTGCAAACACAGAGCATTAGGCCCCATATCAGGGCCGCGGCTTCTGAGCACGGGGCCCTGTGTGACTTTGCTGAGGTAATTTCTGTACCAAAGTTTTGACTTTTTTACCTAGTTAAGCATGTCCATCATTTGTTTTAGTTTCTGTGTTCCCCGGTTTTGCAAAGGAAAGTGTGGGTTCTTATGCAGGAAGGTGGAATAAGTACTGGGCAAGAACGGAGCTGACGCCCGTTACAGGGAGATGCTTGTGGCCCGTCAGAGGGGGCGAGGGGTGTGTGTGACCAAGGAGTAGATGAGCATAGGGAAACTGGGTGGCCATTAAGTTATTTTATTTTAAATATTTTTTTCTTTATTGATTTTAGAGTGAGAGGAAGGGAGAGGGAGAGAGAGATAGAAACATCACTGAGAGAGAATATTAACTGGCCACCTCCTTCATGCCCCCCACCAGGGATCAGGCCCACAACCTGGGCATGTGCCCTGACTGGGAATTGAACTGACGACCCCTTGGTGCATGGGTCGATGCTCAATCACTGAGCCACACCAGTCGGGCTAAGTTATTTTTTTGATGTAATAAACCTATTGCCACTGTATTGACTCAGAAGTGCCTGTTCCATGTGAGCAGTGTCTCCCAGGGCACAGTCCTTGGCACATACAGCATTTTCTCCGACTACAGTCAGCCCCCTCCAGGGCTCCCTCCTGACAGTTGAGAGAAGCTCATACCTCCCTTTGCAACTGAGATGACGAACAGCTAGTCTGGCTCAGCACAGTCCCTGTTTAGTAAAGCACCATCCCTTCGGGCAGAGGCCCTGGTGGAGAATGGAGAACGGTGTGTCCCGTGCCCCCCTCCTCACCTGCTCAGCCCAGGCTGTGGGGTCAAGGTGAGAGCTTCTCCAGCCCATTGCACCCCGGCCCCAGCCCCAGTCTCTTCTTTGCTGCTTTCTCTCTAACCTTCGGAAACCAGTGAAAATGTGTGTGTTAACACCCCTTACAGAACAGCAAGTTGTTTTTAAAGACCTGTTTCATGTTGATTTCTGGCAAAACTTACAAAGCCACATATGTATAGATTAGTCTGTCAGTACTGAAACCACATGCCAGTTCCTTCCCGGAATAACCCGTGCAGAGGGGGCATCTACGAAGTTGCCCCAACTCACTCACGCTCGTTTTGCCAAAGCAGTGATTAGAGCATCAGGGTTGTGTGGGGGGAGCAGACGGACCTGGCTCTGAATCTGACAGGCAGGTGGCTTTGGCCTGTCGCTTCAGCTCGGCGCTCTCCTCTGTGAAATGAGGGAGAACGACGCCTGGCCGGCGGTGAGTGGAGGCGGCGGTGCGGCTCAAGGACAGTGCGTGGCACCTTTCAGCACATGCCAGCCTTCCTTGCTGGCCCGTGATTTATGAGTGTTCTCCCGGAGGTGGGAAGCCCCGCTGGAGGACCTCCCGGGGAGCTCTCCCAGGAAATATTTCCAAGCATGGCTGATGTTATGACATCCTAACACTGGAGGGGTGTGGTACAGAGGCCTTAGGAGGAACCCGCCAACTGACATAGAAATTTTCTTGATTATTTTTGTCTTTTCACAAATATTCATGGAGTGCCTTTGCCAGGCACTGCTGTGCATGCATGAGTGTGTGCGTGTGTACATGTGTATGTATGTGAGCACATGGGACAGAGTTGGTCCTGCTTCTACGGAGCTTCTATCTAGCAAAGGGAAGAGACTGTAAACAAGTTATCAACAACTAAGTTAGTCCAGGTGCACTAGTTACCTATTTCTGTACCATAGACGACTCCGAAACCTAGTTTGGAACGACATTTTAGTCATTGCTGATTTGTGGCTAAAGCTCCCAGCGAACCTGTGGATGTCCGTCCTGATCCCAGGCCAGTGCCCTTTGGACCGCAGAGCCTCGTGCATGGCCTCTCCGCTAACGGGCAGCTGGCGTCGTCGGAGGGAGGCGGGAAGAAGAGCCTGAGGGACTGCGGCGGAAGTCAGCCTCTTACAGCCCCACCTCAGCTGTCTCCAGGCTCTTGTCATTTTCTGTTTGTTTGGAATTAAGTCACCAGGTCCGGCTCGTACTCAAGGGGAAGGGCTTACATGCAGGTGTGACGTGAACGAGCAGGCAGGGTGGCCCGGGCACGGCCTCTCCGCACGTGTGACGTTTGCGCTGAGTCCTGAGGGGGGGCAGGGGAGGGCAGTCCCTGCAGAGGGAACAGAAGATTGAGATTCTGAGCGGGGACCTGCTCATTGGAGGAGCTAGAAGGATGGCATTGTGTCAGGACACAGTGGGTTTGAAAATGAAAGGTGTGGTGGGATTAGGCTGAAAAGTTTGGCAGAGACCAGCTCTGTTTGGAAACCTGTGGTGATGGGAACTCAGCACCTTACAGGCCAGGCCGCCTGACTGTCGGATGGTCGCGTGGCGTCACCTGGGGAGCTTTGCCTTTATGTGCTGGAACCGGTCATCTCGCACGGCCGCAGACCCCGTCCCGGATCTGTGCTCAGTCACGAGATTCACTGAGCACAGGGGCCTGCTGCGTGCACCAGGACGGCCTGGAGAGCACGGAATTTGTGCTGCGGTGAACATCCTGCCGCAGAGAAGTGCCCAGGAACAGGGCAGAGGCCGTTCTGTACGAGAGACACTCGCCCACTGGGAGTCGAAGGCCGCCTGCTCACGTCCAGTTGGAGGGGTGGGCGGAGGCTTCTGGAGGAGACAGCACTGAAGGTGTCTGGCTCGGGGGATGCTGAGAGGCCTGCCTGGTGAAGGAGCAGACAGCGGGTCTCAGATGCAGCGCGCCGGTCATGGTCACCGAGGGCGATGGGCTGGAGGGTGGTTCAGGCCTGGGCAGGCCCAGGAGGGCGACCTGGAGGAAGGGGGAGAGTTCCCAGATGGAGAAGGGCTCAGAGGTGGTGTTAGGTCTGGAGTCCACGGTTGCCTGTTGAAAAGACCCTGGAGCATTCTGTTGGCTGCAGAAGGAGCCTCTGGCCTGGTGTGCTTGCAGAAAACTGGGAGCCAGTGTGCACATTGGATTTCCCTCCTCTCCCCTCGCTCCTCCATCGCGTGCTGGCTGGAGCCCAGCGCGGGCCCTGGAACCGACATGCACAGCTCACTGAATTGATCTTCATAACCCCCGTGATGTGGGTATCATGACCCTGCTGGGCCCAGGAGTGAGGCAGCCTGCCCGGGTCATAGCGGGGAATATGGAGATGCCTCCGAAGCCTCCAAGCCTGTCCCCTTTCTGCTGGCCACACACCCTCGCCTTTTCTTTTCAAAAGTCTCGGGTCAGAAAGCATCACCGGTGCCCACTAACCGTGCCCAGAAGCTGCCAGAACCCACGGAGCAAGTACGGAGACCGACTTTGCCACTTTGCCGTCGTGGGGAAGGCCCTCCTGTGAGCGAGCGGGAATGCGGCAGGTATTTCCCTCCCTTCCTCTTGGTGGGTGGGCCCCGGCTGCCTGCAGTTCCCTGCTGAGATTTCTTAGAGGATGGCGTGTGCCAGGCACTGTCTTTGTTTTGGTTTTTCTGTCCCAGAGATACAGCAGTGAACAAAACCAGAGTCCCAGCCCAAGTCGCACCAGCTCCCGTCTACAGGGAGCCCCTCGTGTGCAAAGAGAGAGACATTTGTTTCTCACGGTTCTGGAGGCTGGGAAGTTCAAGGCTGGGGTGCCAGCAGATCCATTTCTTGCCAGCTCCCCACTTCGCAGATGACCATCTTCTCCTTGTACACGTGGCAGAGAGAGAGAGAGAGAGAGAGAGACAGAGAGAGAGAGAGAGACAGAGCCCGCGCGAGCGCTTTCTCAGCCCTTATAAGGGCAGTGCCACCGTCTGAATGTTTGTGTGCCCCTCCCCCCAGCTCATGCACTGAAAACCGGATGCCCGAGGCATGGTGTTAGCAGGTGGGGTGTGTGAGAGGTGGTGGGGCCCTGAGGGCAGAGCGTTCAGAAAGGAGATTGATGCCCCCAGTAAAAGCAGTGCAGGAGAGCCCCCTGGCCCCGTCCACCATGCAAGGACAGTGCGAGAAGTCAGCAGTCTGCAGTCCAGAAGAGGCCTCACCAGCCCCCGACCGCGCTGGCACCCTGATCTCAGACCCCCACCTCCAGGACGGGACATGGATGTCTGTCGCTTACGAGCGCCCCGGTCTGCAGCGTGCTGTCACAGCCCGAGGGAGCTAAGACAGGCGCTGACCATTCATCAGGTGGCTCCTCAGGATCGAATCCATGCCTGAGGCCACACCTCCTGATCCCATCACATTGGGGGTTGGGTCTTCACGTGAATTTGGTGGGGTACATGGCGTTCAGTCCACAGCACTAACTTACGTCACAAGGAGAGGTGTGGTAATAAAGACCACTCACTGGAAGTAAGTCCTAATGTCCTGGCTGTTTCCTTTTTTTTTTTTTAACACTTAAGAAATGCCTGTAGGTAATTTCTGTTCTGCTCCCCCACATGCTACACCTTTTCTGAGCGCTGACTGTGTGTCAGGCTCTGTTCCTGGCCCTGGGGCGCAGCAGTGGACACAGCAGACAAAAGTCACTGCCCTCCCGTTGCGTCCCTCTGGTGAGATGGCCATCAGACGCCAGGAAGTAGGGGCTCTGTCAAAATCAGAGCGAGTGCAGGGGCGATGGGTGTGCGGAGAGCTGGTTTATACGGGGTGGACTTGGAAGCCTTACTGACACGATGATCTTGGACTAGAGGCCCACAGGTGGGGGGAGGGAATGAGCCAGGAGGCTAGTTATCTGGGCGAGGCACGTCCTACGCAAAAGGCACAGCAAGTGCCCAGGCCTTCGTGTTTAAAGAACAGACACGGGGCCGGGGTGGCTGGAGAAGACACGGGGAGGGGGCATGGGTAGGAGGAGAGGTCAGGGATGTGAGGGGCTGGCCAGGGTGCATGGACTTGGCTTTTACTCTGAGCGATAGGGCAGTCGCTGGCGGAGTCTGAGCGGAGTGACAGCCACTCTGTTGAAAGCAGCTGGGGGCGGGGCCGGGAGACTGCCAGGTGAGACAGGCGGTGGCCTGGACCGCGTGCTGGCAGAGGCGGTGAGGAGATGGCCGGGCCCAGGTTGCTTTGGAAGGAAGGCCCTCGTCAGAACTGGCTGTGGCGCGGTGGGTGGGCTGAGAGCAGAGTCAGGGTGACTCCAGGGTTCCTGGCTGGAGCGAGCGGGAGGGAGGCGGTGGACTGTCACTCACTGTGAGGGGCGAGGCTGCCAGGCAAGCAGGTTTGGGAGGAAAAATCAAGAGTTTGGTGTTCAGGACATTTACATTGAGGCTTGGGTGCCTGCTGACATCCAAGTGGGGCTGCTGGGCAAGCAGGATGTTGCGTCTGGGTCCCCAGCGGGAGAGGATGCAGCGGTCCGCTGTGTGCAGGTGGGGTTTAAGCTGTGAGACTGGCTATGTCACCGGGGCGGGTCTGAAAACCTCACCGAAGAAGGCGGCTCGCAGACATCTATCTCCTAAGCCATTTGCCCCGACGTGGGGTGGGGACGGAAGGGTGGCCCGCTGCGCCAGCGAGGCGGCGTCTGCCCGCAGCGCCAGGGCAGCACGCGCTGGGACGCCCGGGGGTCTGGCCCTGCGTCCCCGTCAGCTGCCACTGCCAGCAGCTGCCCTCGTCACCCCAGGCCTGGGACCGTTTGTCTCAGGTCCTAGGAATGAAAGCACAAAACTTGAGCCAAGTGAAAGTTCCTGGGGCTGAGTGACTTGAGTGCACTTCCATGGCCCTCCCGCGGCTGCGTCAACTTCAGCTGCTGCGGGCTCGGGCCAGAGTCGTGGCCCTCTGCAGCCCTTCCTGGGGAGCCCGGCGGGCGGCTCGGTCCGAGCATCTCCAGGGCATCGTGGAGTAGGTGTAGGAGGCGGTTTATTCTTGGCATAATCGACTTCTACCTAAGTCACTGTGTTCTCGGGTGAGCCACATGAGGGTGGGAGGCCGATCAGCTGTGAGGCCGGACATCACCTTTCCAACCTGCCGCAGGCTAGGCCTCTCTGTCCTTCGAGAAGCAGAGTGCGGGAAGGCAGGCCGCGTCCGAAGCAGTGTGGAGGTGATGTGTGAGATCCAGGTGAGAGGGAGGCGGGTGCTGAGCCCTGTCCAGAACCTTGCTGGTAAATAACGAAGCTCCTGGTGGGCCGGCAGGATCCCTTCTTCCCTTGGCTGCCTTCCCGCTGTCACAGGTCCCCCGTCGCGGTACAGCTCGTCTTCCCTTGTGCGTTTGCTGTCAGTCAGGTGCTGTGCCGTGTATCCCAGGCTCTTAAGAGCTCTGGAGAGTCCATACCATTGACGTTCCATTTTACAGACAGAAAACTGAGGCTCACAGAGGTGATGCACTTTGTATGAGGTTGCACGGTAACTCTCTCACCAGGTCTGCCTGAACCCACAGCCTGCATGCCTCTCCACCATGGGCAGCTCGGCCGCAGCCATCTGTCTTCATAAGAGTCCTGGAGAGCAGGGGCCTGCATCTAATTCTTCTCTGCAGCCCACTCCTCACCTTACACGCAGGGGCCCGCAGGGAGTATTTGCTCAGTAAAAGAGTTTGAAAGAAATAGATTTAACATGTAACCCAAGACCACACAGCGTTCCTGGTGGAGGATTGTGATGTGGCCCCTGAAACGAAGGCCTGACGTGTAGAAGGACTGTGCTTGTGCCGGCTCCGGTCCTCACGGGCTGGTCCCAGGACGGCACCGGCAGCGCCTGGACCGGAGGGAGGAGACGGTCCACCGTGGCTGTGTAAAGATGGATGGTAGTGAGTTTCTTGTACTGGAGGTGTGTAAGCAGAGACTAGACCGTGACTGGGTGGCTCTGTTAGTCAGGATTCTCTGAGTCAATGACAGAAAACACCACTCAAACTGGGTTTTAACAAAACACGGAGTCTGGTGGTTCATATACACATTGGACATCCACCCAAGGGTTCGTGTCACCTCAGGCCCTGCGGCAGCTGGGGGTCAAATGATACACGGTGGGTGTTCTTTTTCCTGCTGCTTGTTTCTACTTTCTTCTTCGTGGTCTTTTCTCAGGCGGGCCCTCCCGTGATGGTCTCCAGCAGCTCCATGCTTACATCCTATGAGCTGAGCATTCCGGTGGTTCCCCTTCTGTTAACTCCAACGAGATTCTTGGAACCGAGTTCCGCTGGCTTGAGTCTCCTGCCATCTCTGAACCAATCAGTCACTGAGGCCCAGGGGATGACATATGCTGAGTGGTGGGGCCAGGGTAGATGCCCACTGGGCCTTGGGGAGGTGGTTAGAGCTACGGGTGGAAGAGGGTGTTTCCCCAAGAGAAAGCAGGGTGCCATTGGCTGAAGAAGAGAGAAATTAATTCAGGGTGGAGGGAAACAAGAGCTGTTCGACCTGAGGGCCACTAGTAAATGGTCTTTGAGCATCAAATGGGAAACTGAAGACCGCTTTTTAAAGTTTTTCTAATTTAAACGGTAATGAACAGCTCAAATTCTTAGCCAAAAGTTTTTTCTGCTGCTGCTGCTTTCTCTTCTTCGTTTTCATCTTGTCTGTGTCTGTGTCTGCCTTCCTGGACAACTAATCACTGCAATGGAATCTAGCTGCTTGGACACTCAGGCGGTTTTCAGATGCATAGTCAGGACTCTGCAGAGGAAGCAGAGTTTCACTGCAGCCCCACCTTGCACTTGCGCCCCATTCCCCGGGACTGGGCTCAAGCACCCTGTCCTGTGGCCAATGCGCATTTATAACCTTGAACCCTGGAATGAAACTCAAGGGAGGAAGAGATTTTTGTCTGTTCACTGCTGTATCCCCAGTGTCTAGATAGTGCTTAGCACAGAGTAGATGCTTAGTCATACGTCCCTGTTACACAGATGGATGGATGGATGGATGGATGTGGCAGGCAGAGTGTGACAAGCATGATGCTGAGCTGGACAGACCTGGGTTTGAAACTGGACCTGTGCAGAAATTGATTCGCCTGGTACAGAGTGACCACTCAGGGACACTGTGTGGTTATTATCAGTCACTTGTTCCTGGTGGCCAGGCAGACAAGAGACTAGAACCTCCAGAACAGTTGGGAGGTCTCCAAAAAGATGATCTTCCCCCTTCCTGCCCCCTCCACTTCAGGAGGGAACGTCTGATTAGATCCCTCCGGCCACGTAGTATCTTGGGCAGAGATGTTTCTGTGGGCTCTTGAAGGCCTGGGATCCGCTGACAGGGCCTGTTCCTGCGTCTCTCAGTCTATGTCCTTTGCCCATCTCTGTCAGCGTCTTTCCCTACTTATATCACCGTCACCATCATTATGAGAGCTGTGCCCATGGTCTCTTTAGGCCTCTGTTTCCTTACCGCTGAAAGGGGACTAATGCCCGAAGGGGATGTGACTATTGCGGTGCAAGAATGTTGATAGAGCGCCTCGGACAGTGTCTGGCACGTAGAGTGTGCCTCACCTCTGGTTGCTGCTGTCACTGGAGCCCAGTGAGGGAGCTGTATTGCATTCGAGGTGCTCACGAGCTGAAAACATTACAAAGTGCTTTCTGGGCCTGTGCAGTAGACAGACCATAACCTTGGGATGGGCAGACTTGGGTTCAAATTGTGGTTTCACAACTTGTTAGTTGTATGACCTTAAATGATTTAATTTAATTTGTCTGAGCCCAGTTTCTTCTTCAGTGCAAGGAGGAAGGAACATGAAACCTACTTCTTATCGGTGTAAGGCAGCCTTCCACAAACGTCTTTGGCCTCTGTGCCATTCTGCGTACTTTCATGTCGACTGTGGAGAGTCAGGGAGACAGAGTTGTCCAGCTGAAGGATTGTGTTAGTTAGGACAGGCTAGGTTCTGCTGCAGTAACAAATAGCCCTTTGCCTCGGTTTATTTCCCATTCATACTGTATGTCTAACATGGGCTGTCCGGCTCCATGTAGTCACCTCGGAATCTGGGCTGACCGAGACTCCCCCATTTGGCAGCCACATCATCTAGAGGACATGGCTTTCTCGCCTAGTGTGGCCAGGGGAGGGACAGCTGCAGGGTCACACAGCAGCAACCTTATGCTGAGACTCAGCAGCAACACGTGTAACTTCTGCCTGGAGCCCGCTGGCCAGAATATTCAGGGGGCTGGGAGGTGTGGGAGCAGGTGGGATGCTTGTCGAGCATTAGCCTCTCTGCTGCAAGGCCCTCTTGTCTCAGTGTAACTTCCATTTTCGGGCCGGAGTCGCGGGGGCTCCTGATTGCACAGCCAGCCAGGCCACCTCCAGGCCAGTGCTGTCTGCCGGCGGGGAAAGAAATGTAGGCCTCCTCCCCCCAGCTTGACGGGCGCTGCTGGAAGTGTGAGCTCCCTTTACCTCTCCCAGATCCTGGAGAGCAGGCATGGTCTTAGTGGGCCGCCGACTGCTCAGATAACAGAAAACAAGGAAATCACCTCTGACAGGCTGCTCCTTTAGGGTCAGTGAGGGGGTGGAGCCCTGGGATATTGTTGCATTTCTCTTCGCTACATATGTCACCAGGGCTCGAATGACCCAGAGAGAAGTTATACCTCCTGTGCTCCTCTATGGAAGGAGCAACTGAGTGAGGCTGAAGGCCTGCCACGGGCCAGGCTGTACTCTCGTTACTTAACTATATATGATGTTTGTTACATCCCCTAGTACCCCTTGGAGAGAAGTTATGATCTCTGTTTGCTGGAGAAACAGGCTTAGAAATGCTCAGAACTGTAGAGAACGAATAGCTTCTTCTATCCATGGGACACACCTAGCCACGCGTGGTCCCAGATTCAAACCCAGTCTGTCTGCCTTTAGCTGCCATGTTTTGATTTTTATCATCGCATCTTGTCTTTCCACTGTGACGACCATGGGGGCTTAAAGCAACGTTAGAGATGCACACATCTTGGTCTGTTAATAGGGGCTGTAAGAGTGCAGTCACCATCGCCGGATTGTTTTGAGCCCTGGTCATGCATCCACTCACTGGATCCTCAGAGGAGCCCTGTGACATGTGGGATTCTGCAGCCACCACAGTTAGGGGCGGAAACGGAGGCCCAGAGAGCCTGAGTAACCTGCCCAGGGTTACCCAGCAACTTAATGGCAGATCGGGATCCCAGGCCTGGCCATGCGGCTCCAAGTCACCCTCCAGACCACTGCCCATACCGCCCGCTTCTCCGCGAGCACAGCCTTCCTTCTGTGCAGGTGGCTGGGTGCTGCCCCCCTCCCCCGGGGAAGCAAGGGGTCCTTGCCTGAAGGGGCTCTTGAAGCCAGTGCTATCTGGTGTGAGAAAGGGACTCTCCAGGGAGAAAAACATTTTCCGATGCTCATAAAATTTAACGTTTTTCGCTTACTGTCTTTCTTTTGAAACATGGGCGTAATTTATTGAGCTGTGTTTGAAATATTCAGGAGGTCTCTATATAGTCTTTTGGAGGAAATAACGATTAAGAATGCATACTTGGCCTCCCCTGATCTCTGGAAGACAGAAGAATTTGACAAAAGGCCACATAATTTCAGAATTTATATCTTTATACGAAATTCTGTGCTCTCCAGCATGTGACACAGTAAATATAAAAGCAACACTTCAGGGTGAAATATTTTCTGGAGGAAAGGGATCGGGGAGTGAGTGCGATATTGTAACACTCCCTCGGTCTCGCAGCCAGTTCTAGGTCTCGCAGCCAGTTCTCGGGGGTCAGAAGCCGTTCCACGAGCTCCTGCTGTGCGCCATCCGGGGCTCAAGTCTCTGCTGCTCCCATGTGGTTTCCCCACCAGCCCTGCCTGCTCAACGTGACGGATCCCACTTTACAGAGGAGGAGACAGAGCAGGAAGCGGAGGGCCTGGGGCCGAACTCCTCCTCCTGCCTCATTCTGGCTCACCTCCTCCCACCACGAGCCTCAGCTTCTGGTGGCTCCTGGAACTCTCCCCTGGCCTGTGCCCCAGGACCTCAGTGTGCTCCTGCTCTGCCAGGGCACCCTGCACGGGGACTGTCAGCATCTGAATCCCTGGGAGATGGGGTGCTCCCTGATTCACCGTGATGCCCAGCCCAGGACAGTGCCTGGCACCTGGGTGCATGAAGGAGTTCCAGAAGCGTGCGGGACGCACACGTGGCCTCAGACAGGAGGAGCTTTACAAAATAATGACCCCATAGCCGCGAGAGAGTGCCGTGTGGCGGCTGTGAGCATGGGCTCCAGGGTTCAGCTCTTCTCCTTTCTCTCCTTCTCCTCTTCCTCCTTTTCCTTCTTCCCTTCCCTCCTTCTCCTCCTCCACCCTCCCCTCCTCCACCCTCCCCTCCTCCGCCCTCCCCTCCTTCTCCTTCCCTCCTCCGCCCTCTCCTCCGCCCTCTCCTCCTCTGTTTCTCCGGTGCTGCCTGCCCAGCAGGCTGCAGAAGGCTTTCTGTCCTGGGAGGCAGAAGAGGCCGACACTGAGCTGCCTTCCAACTCTGCCATCCTTGGAAATCAATAGTCATTTCTGTGAGCAAGCCCGTAACAGCGGTGCTTCAGAAAGGAGAGACCAGCAGAGCCTTTTAAAGTAATTCTTGACCCATTTTCACAAGCAGTGCTTTGTACTTGTAATGGATTATAATTACAACCATTGTATGATGCCAGGTAAACTACGCTGTCTGCTGTGTTAACAGAAGACAATCTTTGCCCTCTCGTCCTCCATTGCCCCCTACCCCACCCCCGGCTGAGCCAGCAGAAAGTTAGCCCTGGAAGCATCTGGTTTTGTCTAGGACAAGTGGAGCTGGTTGAGACCCTGTGCTCCACGGCAGGACTGTGAACTGCCTGAGAGAGAGTGTCTCTGCATGGAGCACGGCAGGTCCCCTGCTGCAGAGCTCTGTGCAGCCAAGGGTGTGTGTCTGAGTGTCAGCTGGTGTGATCCTCTGTGCGACTGTGGGCAAGCGTTCCAGCCCCTAGGACCCGAGTTTCCCCTGGAGAAGGGGGCAGCAGTGCACCAGCAGGCTGTGAGGTGCTGTGCGGCTGTGCAGGCCCTAGGACCCGCGTTTCCCCTGGAGAAGGGGGCAGCAGTGCACCAGCAGGCTGTGAGGTGCTGTGAGGTGCTGTGAGGCTGTGCAGGCCCTAGGACCCGCGTTTCCCCTGGAGAAGGGGGCAGCAGTGCACCAGCAGGCTGTGAGGTGCTGTGCGGCTGTGCAGGCCCCTAGGACCCGCGTGTCCCCTGGAGAAGGGGGCAGCAGTGCACCAGCAGGCTGTGTGAGGCGCTGTACGTGGCTGTGCGGGTTGTACACGGTGAGGGCTCGTGGCTCCAGGGCCCATGGTCCACTCACGGAGCGGGGCCCCCCAGGCCCGTGGCCACCCAGAGGGGGCACCTTTGTACAGAAGAGCCTTTATCTGTGGCCCTGAAGGTACTTGACATATTGTAAGTGCTCAGAAAATAGTAACTGCTGTTACCACAGTGAGGACTCACGTGTGGAGAAGATGGATGAACGGACCAGAGGGGCAGGGAGTGAGGCAAATGGAGATCTGAGTTCAGCTTTGGAGGGTGGTTAGGATTTTCAGAGCTGTAAATGGGAGGGAATTGGAAGTAGGTGCAGGACATAATCTCATTTGACCAGTGTCGATATTGCCCTTGAAATACGTCCTGCCCTCCCCGCCTCGCCCCTGCTGCGTTGTTGTAGGCCATGCCCGGGAATCTGTGGAAGCCACTGAAGGATATTTTCTGGATTGTGGAGCAGTTTCAGCCTACTGCAGTGTACCCATCACACAGCCCATCCACCCCAGCTCCCAAGGCCAGTCCTACTCCATGCTGACTCCGTCACCCCACTTCCGTCATGGAAGCAAATTGCAGATGTTGTCTTCATTTTATTGGTCAAAATGGTGAACAGTTTTAAGCAGAGAAGAGACATGATCTGGTTTGGGCTTTAGGGGGGCTGTTTGAACATCAGCTTGGGGGTGAGGTGGAGGACAAGAGGGGCAGCAGACAGCAGGGGCGGGCTGTCCTGAGTGTCTAGGTGGGAGTGGGGGTGCTTCGGAACTAAGGCTTGTGCGACAGGCTGGAGGAGGGGGGACAGATCTGAGAGGGTGAGGCTGTGGATTCCAGAGAACCAGTGTCACTCGATGTGCTCGTTGGTGCGTTTTTAGTGGCGTAATAGTGGCTAACAGTTACAGAGTGCTCCCTGCGTGCCCACCTCTACGCTAAGCACTCCTTGTGTATTATTTAAACCTCACAAAAGCCCTGTGAAATTGACACTCTTATAATCCTCATTTTCTGGATGAGAAACTGAGGCCCAGAGAGGTCAAAGCAACTTGTCCAGAGTCTCAGCGAGGAAGTGGGGACGGAGGGTTTTGATCCCGGGTCTCCTGGCTGGAGTGTGCGCCGTCAGCACTGAGCCGTGCAGTCTGTGGTGATGCCCCAGCAGACGGGCAGCAGCTGACGGGAGCCGGGGGACAAGGCTTCACAGCTGCCCGAAGCCTCGTGTGCTCCCGCATGAATGCATCTCTCCGCGGAGGCTGGAGCTCATGGGTTGTTTTTGCTTTTGTCTCCTGTCGTTGCTCATCTGTTTCAAACAACCTCCAGGAAGGTGTTGGCTGCTGTTTCGTTATTGACATTTCCGTATATGCTGCCCTTGCTCCTAAAGGGCCGCTGGTGGGAAGGCAGGAAAGGAGAGGTGTTCTCTGGGCTGTGGGCCAGCCACTCCGCTCACCTCCTGTGTCCCTGAAAGGTCACACATCGGGAGCCAGGAGGACCAGCTCCGGTGGGAGCTGTAACAGTTACCCGAACGTCTGGTTCTCAGGGGCACCCATATTAATTGAGCTGTCGTTAGTTCTGGGTGTTCCCTTCTTCCCACTAAAGCGTAATCCCCGCCAAATGTTTTTAAGTAGCTCTTCTCTGGAGCTCAGTGTTCCGAGCACGGAGGGGCTTGTTACAGAGATTAAGGGAGTCTCTTTTAGATGTGAACTTACCACCAGGGTTTCCTTACAAGTGTCTACTTGGCTCAGTGGCTCTGCAGACGGAGCCCACAGGGCACTACCTCGGGGGCACTTCACTGTGGATCCGCCTCACGGGCTTCCGGGGCAGTGTCACTTGCTGGCTCCACCACATGATGTCGAGGAGGATCAGTCCCGAGATATGAGATACGAGGCTTTTGCCTCATCCAGACGAGCCTGAGCATCAGCCCCCTCCTCCCAGCTTCATCAAAGCAAAAGGCAGAAAGCAGGGAGAAAGAAACTGGAGGGCTCCTAGGATGCACGACACAGGGTGGCAGGCACCAGAGTCAGACCGACCCCTATGCAGACTGCTGACTGGATAGTCGCTTTACCTTTCTGAGGCTCATCTGTAAAATGGGCATGCAGCTCTACCGCCAGGTTGCCATGTGTGCTAGTGTGTAAGCACCGCCAACACTGCCCCACTCCAGGAAGGGTTCGTTTTGATTACTTAGGGACCATTGTCCGTGACAGGCACTGGGGAGCTACCCAGACTGTTACTCCTTTGTTCTGCATGACAAACTTGTGCAATAGAGGACAGTGTCCTCATTTGACAAAGAAAATAGCAAGAATCAGAGACTGAGATTATTTACGCAAGGTCACACAGCAGCGAGTAGACAGGACCTAGGTTTGACCTTCACGTTCCTCCTTTGTCTATACCCCATCTGAGGGGTCCCCACTTAGCTCCTGAGGCTGAGTACCCCGAAGTAATACCTGTCAGTCCCCAGAGTGTCTTCATGTTGGAATTGTCATTTAGAAACTGGTTTCCAACATGCCTTCACAGGAACTAAAACCACTTTGAAGAAAGTTCATCTTTAACTGCTGGAATTCCCAGAATCTTCTCAGTTTCTCCTTTGGCCCTGAAACCACGGGGGGTCCTGACTACACCAGTGCTCCTTCCCTTGCCGGCAGCACCCCCAGGAGGAGTATGTTTGCAAATTGGCCTGTCACAAGCCAGGCTGGGCCTTGGGATCTCAGAGGGCGGTGGGAGCAGCTGAAGATGGTGCCTTTTCCACGCGCGCGCGCGTGTGTGTGTGTGTGTGTGTGTGTGTGAGAGAGAGAGAGAGAGAGAGAGAGAGAGAGAGAGAGAGAGACAGAGATGGAGCTGGAGCCCCTTGCCGTGGGTGGAGCTCTCAGCCTTTGGTCCCGGGTTCATCACGTCCTTCAGGTCCTCTGCTGGTCTGCTGGTATCCTCAGGTGGCAGCCCAACATGCTGGTGAACGGTGTATGCTGAGAGGCAGGGTAGGGGTCCAAAACGTGACTCGGAAATTTGAGTCCCAGTTCTGCTGCTTGCTTTCTGTGTGGCCTTGGACAAGGGGTTTACTGTTCTGTGCCTCCGTTTCCTTCGCTATAAAATTAGAAACAGGGCTCCCCTCCCAGGGAGCTGTAGGGGTCCAGTGAGGTTCTCCACTGAGAATAGGCAGAGCAGCCCCCACGCGGAGCCAGTGTTCTCTGAGCCTGGCCTCCCTCCCACTGCCACTGGACAGGCAGGACAGATGCTTTCCCATTCTCTCCTTTTTGAAAGTCTCCTGGCCCCCCAGGAGGGCAGATTGGATTTGAAAGCAGGAAACATGGTCTGCAGCCCTGGCTCTGTGCGGGGAATCACTGTGTGGCCTCAGGGCGCTTAGCCTCTGGTTCCTCCACCCCAAAGTGGGCACAGTGTTTCCCCTGGGTTACTCTTGTCGTCTGAGGGCTCACATGGTCTGGAAGACCTGGGCTTTGGAGCCATGACAGCTGGGGTTCAAGCTGCCGCGTGTGAGCTCTGTAAAGTGGGGCAGTGTGTTACTTAGCCCTGGGCCTCCCCTTCCTCCTCTGGGACATGGGCACGATCAGGTAGCTGTTGGGAGGGCCAGCAGGCCCAGGGACTTCCGTGCCCTGTCCTGGGCAGGTCTGGACTTGCACTGTTTCAGTCATCATTTAATCACCTTAGTCTTCAAGCCTACTTGACACTCTACAAGAAAACAAAAGAGTGTATGTGCATCTAAAGAACGGCAGATGTTGATAGCATTGGTTCTGTCTTATTTTTCAACTTTTAAATTTTATCCAGAATGGTCATGTTTCGGCTGCTTTTTCATCATTATTCCTAATAATTAATGCACGACAATATTTCAGAAACAGCATGTGTGTTGTATATAGTTGCTTCCCAAACTATTTGTGGTGGAGAACCAAATTCTACAAAAGATTTCCAGTTCCTTGCAGACTAATACTTTTGTGAAAGACTAAAAAACAAATCTAGAACAATTATGGACTTTCTGGATTTCATAGCAACATGAAATTGCTTTAAATGTTTCTAAATGCTTAACATCAGTTTCTGTGCTTGTCTCGGACGGGTAGGAACAGTGTGCGTCCGGCCCCGGGTCACAGACCGCTCTGGCCGCTCTGTTGCAGGCTAGCTTCTGGGCCGTTGCCAAGAGGAACGAGGCGGCACGTGGCAGCTGCCAGGGTCTGCTGTTGGCTGGCGGGCTGGCGGCAGCTTCTCTGGCTGGTGGCCTGTTCACCCCGGTGAGAATTCAGTACTTGAGAACTGACAAGTGGAAGAGCTTTTGTGACGTCCCTGTCTTACAAAGGAAGAACTGAAAAACTGGTTTCTAAAACGAGGGAGTGGCCCAGCACAGCTCAGACCTCAGTGAGCAAAGTCCTTCCCCTTTGTCTTCAACAGCGGTTCCCAAATCTGATGGATCATCACGGTCACTGGGGCCTTTAGACTCCTCCCCTCACGGAATCAGAATTTCTGGGCCTAAGGCCGAGAATCTGCATTTCTCAGAAACCCTCCAAGTGGCTAACGGTCAGTTTGCTTATGGCGCCACTAGGCAACACTGCCCCCCTTTCTTCTCCAGACACACTCATCCCCCGAACCCCTGAAGGGCTTGGCTTTCTACCGCACCCCGAGATGGAGTTCGAAGAGCACAGGCAGTGGGCCGTCCTGCCCTGCCCCTCCCTGACTCGGAGCCTCCAGGCCTCGTCCTTGGGAAGGCAGGCCCACCTGCCGGAGGGTGGCAGGGTCACGTGAGCTGACAGATGTGGTGCCTGGAGAGGCCGGGCACACGTGCGCTTGGTGCTCCACTGTGTGTCAAGGCAGGTGGACGGTGGTCAGGCCTTGGCTTCACCGAGGCAGGTGCAGCAGCATCCCAGAAGGAGGTTCCGGGTCCCTCCCATAGCGGTAAATGGGACCAGAACCAGCCTGTGCACTCTATCAAAGCTAGGTAGGTTTCGAAGCATCGAAGTGAACATTCTAGGAGAGTTTGGGTATCTGACCAAAAAGAGCTTCGGTTGCCATTCCAGTTTCGGGGTGGGAGTGTCTTGATCTAATTAATCTGGAAGTGTCTAATTAGGGAGCCGAAGGAGGGCAAAGCATGATTTACTTGGATGTGATTAGATAGAACATTCTGGTATGAAAGGAAATGCCAGAGGCATTCTTTTTAAAATTTATAATCCTTTCATGATTTGGCAGGTAATTATGATAATTCTGGGATTTTCAGACTTAAAAGCTTTTCCACAGCCACATTATTTTTGGAGATCATCTTCCCTGATGCTCCAGCTGGGACGGATTGTTCAGTCTCAGAAGTTCCAAAGGCATCATCTTCCACAGCTCAACTCAAATGTCACCGTCTTGATGCTGTCCCTCCATCCAGTGCCAGGGACACCAAACAGGTGTCATCGTGTAGGCCAGCACACTGTGGCACCTGGTGTCTTCCTGCGGTTGGCTGGTGATGTCTGCCAGGGGCTGGGCCTTGGGCGAGAGTAGCTGACCCTGATGTATTTCATCAGCCCCCAGCGGTTGGGCATTTTGCTAAATTTCGGCCATTTGGATGTAAACTCCTGCTTTGAGCACATGTGTAGATACAGGGGCAGGGTCACTCCCCAGCAGGGACTGGCCAAGTCACAGATGAAGGATTTAAAAGTCTGATAGATGTTGCCACACAGCCCTGTGACTTAAAGTTCTTAAAAATGTCTACCGTCTTCTCACCAGCTTTAAGGATGAAACCCAAACGGTGACCGATCAGCATTTACACCTTATTAAGTATGAGTTGTGCACGCCCCGAGCGCAGCTCAGGGACCACGTCTTCCAGCCGGGGCCTTGGGCCTCCCAGAGTCAGGGCTCCTTCTCAGCCCTCGCCCAGGGTGTCTGTGTCTGAGCTGCATCCTGAGATTAGTGTCCCTCCACTGGCATTTGCTTTTGATTTGTCACTGTCGTTAGTGTTGTCAAATGGCGCCTCCTCCTTGACTGCCTTCAGATTAGTTTTCAAGGAACGAAGTGCTGAGAGTAGAAAGCAATGTGGGGGACTCTCCGAGTGGCCCTGACGCAGGTGGGGACGCAGCACAGTGAGCGCCTGTGCAGGGTTGGGGCACATCTGATTGGGGGGCGGGCGCCTGGCACGTGCTGAGGCCAATTCGAGAAGTGACTCCTCGGTGGTTTCTCGGGGGAGGCCTTCCCGACACCCTGTCTTCTCTCTTAGTCTTCCTTTCTTCAAGCTCTAAATGATTTGATCTTTAGGATGTGAACCCCGTGACTTTTCTGCCCCACCCCCGGCACCCCCAGCACCAAGAACAACACTTGGCATATGGCTAACAATTCTGCTGGTGACATTTCCACTTGGGGACAGTGAGCCTCCCCCAGCTGCCCAGCCCCTTGGTACAGCACACCCCCCACTTTTCCTCTGGCTTCTGAGCCCCGCCTGTCCTCCTCCCCTTGATGTCCCTGAATGTGACCCGCCATCAGGTAAACCAGCTCTCTCCCTGAGCGCTTGCGAGGCCCTGGCACGGTGCTGTGCCTCCTCCGAGCAGTAGCCCATTTACTGCACACAGTGGCCTGTGCGTGGGGATGGTGTTTCATCCCAGTTTGCAGGTGGATCGCCTCAGGCTCAGAGGTTAAGTGACTTGTACCAGTGCACATTGTGCTGGGATCAAGCACAGGCCTGTCTTGCACCAGTCTGAGCCCTTAATCACCTCTCTCCACAGCCTCCCATCAGCCTCGGAGCCCCTGCCCTGCACTTTCTTCTGCTGGGTGTGCCAGTCTCCACTTTGTCTCCAGCACGTTTTTGGAACATAGCCGTCTGAGTGGAAGTTAGTGAGACACTGGCAGGGAGGGGCAGAAGGAGGGTTAGAGAGGCAGGTGCCAGCTCTTGAAGGCGTTTGTATTCTATCCTTAGGACTGTGGGAAGCATCGAAGGTTTTAAACAGCAGGTGACAATATCCCACGTTGTTTTGGGAAGATCACTCTGCCTGCTGCGGGGAGAATGGGCTGGAGGGCACCCGCTGTCTCTCTGCTCTGTTCCCTGCGATTCTCTGTAGCTGCTGAAACAAGGGCTGAAGATGAACCTGTAAGGGCCCTCGGAGCCTTGGAGCTCCCGCCGGCAGGGACGGTGTGGCCTGCCTTTATTCTTGTGTGCTTTCAGATTCCTCTTCTGAGGCTCGCTCACTCCGTTTCAGTTCATTTCTAGTTATTCCAGAATTTGGAAAGAGTTATCTGAGGAACATTAAGCTTAGTGTGGTTTGTGTGAGATGAAAGCTGTTTACATCAATGACTACATGTAGGCAAATGTAAGAATTCAGAATTTCAGAGCTGAGCTTAAGAGCAATGAGCATTGTGGTGTTAATGGCTGCTGGAAATTATTTAATCGAATTTTGTCTCGTCAGTCCCATAGGACTCCCCCTCCCCCCTCCCATTCATTCCCTAGCAGGAGGAAAGCTTGGTCGGGCCTGGTCAAGGCACTTTCCTGCCTACGAAAGAGAACTGGGATTTTGACAGCTCGCAGTAAACACCACTCTAGGCTGGGATGTTTCAATGTTTTATGCATTTATGGAAAACTGTTTTTTAACACTCTGGCTCCCACTGCAAAGCAAAATAAAAACAAAAACAAAGCAAAAGCCTGATTTGCTTTGGAAATAAGAGTGGCGTTTATTTAAAGCTTGAACTTTGTGGGGGCCTATTAGCAGGTATTTAGCAGCAATATTGCCAGTCGTGTGTTTCCTGCTAACCGAGGGTAGCGGTTCTCAGCCCCCAGGAAGCTCCCGGAGGGGTGATGTGGTCATGGTGTGGAGAATCTGCACAGGCACTATTGGTGATAACCGTATTTATTTGTGCAAGGCCAAAAGAAATCATCTTAAGCTGTTTTTACACAAAAGGAAAAAGGCAACTGGAGACTGTTAATGTCAGGTCTGCACAATGAGAAAACCTGTTTAGAGGCTCATGACTTGTTCTCCTTTGTTCATGGCAGTGTCTCGTGCACTTCCACGTCACTCTGGCTTGGAAGGGGTGGGCTCCCGAGCACAGAAAGGGACTCTTCCCAGCGTGGGGCTTCCAGAGCCGTGACTGAGCGCCAGGGTCACCCCTGGGAGCCTCGTGCATTTCAGGTTGGTTGTGCCATGGCTCCCTTCAGTGTCACGTGAAGAGTTTTAATTCTTTTAAATAATCTAAGTGGTTATTCTGACTAATAAATGAAAGTGTGCGCCTTATTAGGAAACTAAAAAGTCAGGAGAGGTAGAAAGAATGGACTAAGATGGATGTTAATATTCTTTGTATTTCCTTTTTGGCCTGTTAGCCTTTATATAACAACTTATCTAAAAAGGGAGGGCTCCTCTTTATTCTTCCTGAGGCATCAGGACTCAGGTTAATGATCCTGCTTTTTAAAAAGCCTCTCCTAATGTCTCTTCTTAATTCTGACAGTATGTTTTTTTAAGATTAAAAAAAATTTTTTTTCTTTATTGATTTTAGAGAGAAGGGAAGGGAGAGGGAGAGAGAGAGAGAGATAGAAACAGCGATAAGAGAGAACATCGATTGGCCACCTCCTGCATGTCCCCCGCTGGGTATCTGGCCCAAACCTGGGCATGTGCCCTGACCAGGAATCGATCTGGCGACCTCTTAGTGCATGGGTCGACGCTCAACCACTGAGCCACACTGGTTAGGCTGACAGTACGTTTTTATATGTGATGTGAAGTACGTGTTGCAAACAGTCTGCTATTGATGCATTATATAGAGTATCATAAGTGCGTTGGCCACTTAGGAGATCTTTGTGTTTTTTTCAAGTTTCAGCTGGAAGCATCTGTTGTTCATTCTGCACATCAATCACAGGTTACCTATGTCTACCTCAAGAGTATTGCATGAATGTGGAAAAATTTGAGGGCTCACCGCAGGCCTGATTGGGTTACATCGGGGCACAGCGGAGCCGTAGGATTGTGGCAGGTAGCCCAGGGGTCAAGAGCCTGGGCTCCAGAGACAGTCCTTTATTAGCTACATAACCTTGACCAAGAGCCTTAAACTACACCATGTTTCTCTTCCCACACAGCGGGAACGATGCCACCTGCCTCATAGAGCGGCGCGAGGAAGACCAAGGCGTGCACAGGAGCATTTTCCTGGCGTAAAATAAGCAGTGGCCAAAGGGCAGTCGCGCTGCTGCAGCTGTGTCTGCCACCCTCGCCACCGCTGTCTCAACGAGGCTGCGGTTCTGTTCTCTTGGTTTTCAGAACCGAGACCCTGATGAACAGAAGTGGTCAGTTATTCAACTTGTGCCACTAGCAGGGACATTCTTCACAGACATAACTCAGATTTGCAGGAAAACCTTCATGTTCTCTTAGTTAAAGTGTTCATTAATTAAGAATAAAAGCCTAAGGTACAAAAATGACCTGATGCAGTCATGCTCTGATCATAAACATGTGGACTGTCGATTCTATCGTGTTAAATTCAACCAAGTAAAAAAATGTATTCGATGTTCGGGTGGATCTGTGTGGCTCGTGGGTTTCAGTGTTATACCTCCAACAGTCTCCTGATGCCTTGCTGATGCATGGTGGGCCCAGAGGAGGTGGGGAAAGTCACTGGGGCGATCTGCCTCTGAGCCTCACATTTGGTGCTTGTGTGTTCCAGGTGGCAGAGATGCACGGCGAGCTGATCGAGTTCAACGAGCGCCTGCACAGGGCCCTGGTGGCCAAGGAAGCCCTCGTGTCCCAGATGAGGCAGGAGCTCATTGACCTCCGGGGGCCGGTGAGTGCTACCTCTCAGGAACGCCATGCCCTGCCCTTCTGCCCAGTCTCTGTCAGTCCACCAGCCCTCCTGTCCTCAACCCCACTGTGTAGTTTCTTCATCGTTAGCAATGTCCAGGGCATGGGAAAGTTCAGAGGCTAAGAGAGTGAGCATCAAGTACCCACCATCTAGATTTTATGCACATTAACCTTAACCACATCTGTGGGTTTTTTAGGTAGGAGGGATAGAATAAAGTAAATGGTCCACATTCTATCAAAGCCCCTTTGTAGCATTTCATGCCTCTGCCCTGGTTGTCAATATTCTGAAGCTGGTATGTGGCCTTTGCCTTCATAGTTTCACACTTGACTATAAGATAGATTCCCATGAGCAATAAACAGTCTTGGTTTTGTGTAACTTTTACCTCCATGGTATTACTTGTACATATCTCTTTGCCCCCTGTTTTTATTTATTTGTTTTTGATTCAGTACTGTGGTTTGAGGACTATCCCGTACAGGTGTAATACAGAGGTGTTAAGCTATGGCACTCTTGATTGTTTGGGCTGCATATAATTACTTGGGGGGGCTGTCCTGTGCATTGTGGGATGTTGAGCAGCATCCCTGATCTCTACCTGCTACATGCCGGGAGCACCCCACCCAAAAATAGCTCCAGATATTTTGCCAGATGTCCCCTGGGGGGCACAGTCACCCTCGTTGAGAACTCTTAATCTGGTTCATTCACTTACTTGACTCTGGATTTCTCTCCTGAATGAAGGACGGCAATGTTTTTCATCTAGTTGCCTGTCCACTGATGTAAAGACTGTTACCAGTATTTTGCTTTTACAAACCATGATGAGAGCTTCTTGTCTTTTTTGAACACATTTATAATAATTTCTTTTTCATTTAAAAACTTTTTTGTTATGTCAGATGTTAAATGCTCGGAGGTAGGCAGATTAGTATAACGGATCTTACTTATCCATTGTCAAGATGAATTATTATTAATCCTGGTCAGTCTTTTTGAAGTTAGCCCATGCCCACTTCCCCTTTTTGTATTATTTTGATTCAAATCCTGGGTGTTACTTCATCTACAGATATCTCAGTATATATGAAAATGTATGATATCATTGTCATCTTTCCATTACCAATAATTTCTTTATTCCATCAAATATCAGTGTTCAAATTTCTTATTGTCTCATGCTTTTTTAAAAATAATTTTTTAGCCCTGGCCGGTTTGGTTCAGTGGTTAGAGCATCGGCCTGCAGACCAGAGAGTCCCAGGTTCGGTTCCTGCTAAGGGCACGGACCTCAGTTGCAGTTTGTCCTCAGCCCCAGTTGGGGTCATGTGGGAGGCAACCAGTCGATGTGTCTCTTTCACACTGATGCCCCCGCCCCCCCCCCCCCCATCTGAAGTTAAATGCAAAAATATCCTTGGGTGAGGATAATTAAAAAAATAATGTATTTATATATATATATATATATATGTGTGTGTGCATATATATATTTAACTGATTTTTAGAGAAAGAGAAATATCGATGTGAGAGTACAATAGCAATCTGCTGCCTCCTGCATGCCCCCTACTGGGGATCAAGCCCACAACCCAGGCATGTGCCCTGACCAGGAATTGAACCAGGACCTCTCAGTCCATGGGATGATGCTCAGTCCATTGAGCCACACCAACTGGACAAGCCTTTTTGTGGTGTATCTTTAGTATATTTATTTAGTTAGTCATTTCCAAGTTCATTCATTAGTTTATAAAAAGATTTCATAATAGCTTCTTATTTACTTAAGGATAAAGTTTAAATTTCCCCTGAATAAAAGATCTTTCAAGATCTGATCTCTGCCTGTACTTTGTGGCCTGGCCAGGATCCTAACTTAAACATGTCTGTTATAATAGTTACTTGTTAAATTTCCAGTTTCTCTTTACCTACTGGGATTTTTTTTAATTTATTTTTTTGTTACAGATGTTTCTCCTTTTTCCCCCATTGACACCCTCCTCCCCCTCCCTCCCCACCCCATCCCCAGCTTTGTTGTCCATGTCCATTGGTTATGCGTACATGCATATAAGTTTATCCACCCCCCCACCCCCCCGGCACCTCCTCTCCTGGGGATTGTCAGTCTGTACTGTACTTCCACGTCTCTGGGACTACCCTGTTCTTCAAACTGTTATGTTTGGTCATGCATACATGCATGTAAGTTCTGTTGTTTAGCTCCTCTCCCCCCCACCTCTTCTGAGGGATGTCAGTCTGTGCCCTACTTCCATGTTTCTGGGTCTACCGTATTCCTCAGACTGTTATGTTCATTATGTTCCGTATATAAGTGAGATCATGTGGTATTTGTCTTTTTCTGCTTGGCTTATTGCACTTAGGATAACACTTTCCAGGTCCCTCCATGTCGTCTCAAAGGATAAGAGATCTTTCTTTCTTACAGCTGCATAGTACTCCATTGTGTATATGTACCACAGCTTTTTTATCCATTCGTCTACTGATGGGCACTTGGGCTGTTTCCAGATCTTAGCTATTGTAAATAGTGCTGCTATGAACATAGGTGTACACATATTCTTTCTGATTGGTGTTTCAGGCTTCATAGGGTATATTCCTAGAAGTGGGATCACTGGGTCAAATGGCAATTGAATTTTTAATTTTTTGAGGTAACACCATATTGTTTTCCATAGTGGCTGCACCAGTCTGCATTCCCACCAGTGGTGTACTAGTGTCCCCTGTTCTCCACACCCTCGCCAACACTTGTTTGATGATTTGTTGATGACGGCCATTCTGACAGTTGTGAGGTGATACCTCATTGAACAAGCCATTTTTTAATGTACAGTTCTGTGGCATTAGGTCCATTCACAGTGTTGTGCAACCTTCACTACCATCCATCTTTTGAACTTTTTCATCCCTAGCTGAAACTCTGTGCTCATTAAAGACGAACTCCCATTCTGTTCTCCCCTAGCCTGGACATCATCATTCTGCTTGCTGTCTCTATGAATGCACCTGCTTTCTTATATTTCCTTTCATTCTATAGGGCCCTCTTTCATCTCTCTCTTCTTTTACACCTTATATATTGAAGACCCTGGGTCATTTCATCACCTGAAATTTGCTGTTGTATCTCTAGTCAGTGCTGTTTGACATGCTCCTCTGTCAACCGTATTTCCTCAAATTGGTGTTTGAATCTCAGGGCCTAGATTCAGGTTTAATTTTGCTGAAAACATAACTTTTATTGGGGTCATATTTTCTGTTAGGGAATGCACAATGTCAACTTGTCTCTCTCTTTTTTGATCTTCCTAGCTGTTTATTATCACTTCCTACATCCATAACACAAATGTTTCCTTAATTTAAAGTCAGTGTCTAAGTGTGAAATTGCTGAATTGTAAGGTGTGGTATCTTAAACGCGACTGTTGCCATATTGTGGTGATTTTCAACATTCCTCACCTTGTGGCACACACAAACTAATTACTAAAATCCTCCATCACACCAAAAATAGATCTTTTGCCAATCTGACGGAGAAGTTAGGTATAATTTTGATTCAGTCACACCGTATGGCTATAGTTGTGTCGAGCTGTTGTTATTTTTTAATTTCATAATCTCAGGGGAAAGTGGTCAGTGCCCCTGAATAAATAGCCAGGTAGTGCATGTTTCAACAATTCCCGTGGCACGCCGCCACGTTGTGAAGTAAAGACGCCTGTGCTATCTGTGACTCCGCTCTCGGTGTGCAAGGGTTCCTTTCGCATGCACCCCCTGCTAGCCCTGCAGGTGCGAAGTGCTTTGCACCTGCCGTCTCTGCTCACAGGTGAGGCGGCTCATCTTTTCACTGCCTCGTTGCCCATTTGGGTTTCCACTTCTGTGGTCAATTGTTCACGGCCTTTTGCCGTCCTCCCTCCCTTCCTTCCTACCTTCCTTCCTTTTCTTCTCACCCTGAGGACATGCTTAGAGAGGAGTGGTGGGGGCGTGGTGGGGGAGCGAGAGACAAACATCAGCGTGAGAAACATCAGTCGGTTGCCCCCCAGAGGCAGTGTCGAGTAGGGTTTGTCGTTCCAGGCACCCACACGCTTTGGTATCTAGCGCCTGCTGTATTCAGTGTTCTGCGTATTTACACGTAGCGGTGCAGCATTCTTTCTCAGAACTGGATCGTCTTTCCTTGAACTGGCAGTGCATGATTGATTTAGCCAGGCTTCTGTCAATGGGCACTGAATTGGTTCCCATTTTTATTTTTAAACAATGTTGGCATACCATTCTTGTGAAATCCTGCATTTAGGTGAGCAGGTTGCCGGGCAGCTGCAGGGCTGAGCTCACTGGGGTGAAGCCCCAGAGATCTTCCTTGCAGGATCTGGGGCGCTGGGGGAGACCACCATCTTCCTCCATCCTCCTCCCCCTGTGGCGGGGAGCTCTTCCTCAGGGCCAGCCTCTGCCGGCAGTCACGTTGTCAAGTTGCACGATGTGGCAGGCCCACGTTGGGTCCTTGCCTTCGTTCTCTCATTTACCTTTGGAGATAAGCCTGTGACTCAAGCATGTTGGTCTCCCTCTCGTTAATATGGCAGCCGAGCTGTAGGAGGTGTGGGCCCTGCCGGCCTTCTCATGATGCCCTACCCCAGAGCGAGGCTCTCAACTCCTGGGCTTCCTCCTGCTCCGGGCCCTGGGCTTCCTCCCTCCACGGGCCTTTGCTCCCGCCGTTCCCTCTGCCTGCATGTTACTCTGGGCCCAGGTAACTCACTCCTCAGTATCAACTCATTGCTTCCTCAGGAAACCTTCCTGATGCCCTGACAAGGTCAGACTTTCCATGTTGAATATGATGCTTGTATGTGTCTCTTCTCTTGATGTAATTTTGCATTTCTCACTGATCAGTATCTGTCTCTCCTGCCCCATGAGGGCAGCTTTCATGTCTGTCTCTGCTCCTCCTGAGTCCCAGTAATGCACGAGGGGGTGCTCAGTAAAGGCGGTTGGCGCATCGAGCGAGCGAGTGAGCGAAGGACTGTCACGGGTGTATGCGGTGGAGGCCAGATGTTTCCTGGGCCTGCGGCATGCAACCCACCTTCTCCCTCCACGCCGCACCCCTTGCTTCAAGTCTGCTTGCCCTGCAGGGCAGTGACCCGTTCACATAGAGGTAGCTCTGGTTGTCATGGTGTCCCTTCCTGGGGCAGGTTCTGATGATCAGAGGGAGGAGAGAGTGAAGACGTCGTTCAGGGCCTGAAGGATGTTGGGAAAAGCCAGCCATATTTGAGCAGTGGCCCCAAGGGGACACCTTGACCTTGTCATTATTGCCTCCGCCCGCCTCTGCTCCTCTCCCTGGGGTCAGACAGCCTGGGCAAAGGGAGGAGGGCACTTCAAGTTCCATTGCAGGCCTGAGGCCTGCCTTCCTTTGACTTGTGAGAAACATTTGTCCTGGGAGTCCCAGCCTCTCCTCCCTTCATTTCCACGGGGTCTGGCTCTCTGCAGACCCTGGATTAGACTCCCACCCAGACCAGCAATGTTTGAGCGCCTCAAGGTCAGAGCCACTCTCCTTATTTGTAAACCCGTTTCCTCTTCTGTCAAAGGGAGAGTCACGTGGCAGCAGCCTCATCGGCAGCTTGTTGAGGTACTGCCCGTGAGACATCTGGGGGCGGGCATGCCAAGAGCCCCGCCCTGTTTCACCTCTGACTGCGGTGCCTAGCTCTCTGCCCTGCACCTGCTGGGTGCTCACGGGGTTTGCTAAGTGAGAGCTTTGTATCCGTAGAGTGGAGAAGGACTGCCTGGGCCAGATGATAACTTTTTAAAAGATAGGCGCAGAGACACAGTTGCTTTTCAGTGGTATCTTTTTACAATATTGTAGACTTTTGAGCTAAGTCACTTATTTTAAGAAGGAGTTTGAGATGAAGGGTTTGATTGTTTTCCTCTTCTTTCTTTGAGCGTATGTTTAGGACTCTGTCATTATTTCCCCCCCTCTGTCATAAGATGTGAATGAATGCTGGAGTTTTTTTGTTTTTTTTTTTAAACCTTTTAGCAAGATTTGATTACAGCCCTGAAAATTCTCTGGGAGAAGAGTTTCTATTTTGAGTAATAAATGGAGACAAGGTAATAGAACCTATAAGGTGCGAGACATAGAGGTCAGTGAAAGACACAGCACAGGGGAAGCGGAGGGCAAAAAACTCATTAAATGCAGGTTTATTCTCACGGGGGAAGCAAATTTGGTCTCACTATGTAATTGCAATTGGATTTCTCTTTTTTCTTTTTTCTTCTCTTTTTTTCTGTTCCCAAGTACCATTCAAGTGGTTCACCTCCACTTAAACAAAGAGATGGCCCGATGTGGTCTGCCCTGAAGTCTCCATAATCGCTGCCCTCACCCGTCCCCTCATGTCTGCTTGCTGAGGGGACCACCCTTCGTTAGCCGTTTACTCTTTGCTTGGTGTTAGCATGCATTTGTACCCTCTCACCCTCAGAACACGTGGAGTTTATTGATTAGACCTGCTTTCCAGCTGAGCAAACTGAGGTGCAGATTGATTTCATGACTTACCCCAAGACACCCAGTTTCCTGTTCGCACAGGAACCAATCCAGACTGTCTCATTCCATAGCACCTGCTGCTTACTCTTTGCTTTTCTTTCTTTCTTTTATTTCAAGGAAAATGCAGTGTCTGTTTTGCTCTAGGCACAACACTCTGGGTAGTTTTCAAGATTCAGATCCTTGATGGAACAAGATTGAAAATGTTAGCTTAAAGGGTGTTCAGTCGGTTTCTTCGCTGAAGCACTTCCCTCCAGGGTGCCTCGTGGCTCTCCAAAGGGGGCGATGTACCAGCAGTGTACGCATTGTTTGCCACAGTTATTTCCCCAAGAAGCATCTTTTCTAAGCTGCTTTCTGAGGAATGCATTTAGGAGATATCAGGCCAAGGTGTGTGTCATGCCCTGGTTGGCAGAGAGGTCATGGAAGCCTGCTTTGTCTCATGAGCCTGCCTGGGCATGGGATCCGCAGGGCTTGGAGGAGAGGAGGTGACAGTGTGTGGCCGTGGGGTGCAGCGAGCTTGCCCATGGTCCACTGGAGGTGAGTGACAGGCTGCTTCGGTCCTGGGTCCAACTGCCCCCTCCTCACTCCCCGGCGGGCCTGGGCCTGTCATGTTCCCAGCGCGGGATCCCCAGGCATTGGGCCTCTTTCACGTTGCCTCTCAAAGCCCGGTGGTCCTGGTTTCCTCTGTGTTCTGTTCTCTCTCACTCTGTTTGTCTGTGTTTATCTGCCTCTCGCTTCTTCTTTTGTCTCTGTGTGCTTCTCTCTTTTTATCCCCCTCTCACTATCTACCTCTCTTTGCTTCTCTTTGTTTTTCTCTTTCTTTTTTGGTCTACCTCTGTCTGACTTTATCTCCGTCTGTCTCTCTCACTCCCGTGCGCGTGTTGGTCTGTCTGGTCTGCCTCTCTGCCTCTGTTTCTCTCCCACACCCGAATATCTTTCTCTGTATCTGTGTCACTGTGTGTCTTCCCTTCCTGTTGTCTCCAGTTCCACGAACATTTCTGTCACTTGAGGATAATTGCTGTTCATTGCCATTGTCTTGGAGAAACCACAAATCCTTTTCATGTCTTCATTGTCCAAGGCTGTAGTGTTTTGCACGAGGTCCCTGTGACGTGGTTTCCAGTAGAATCCATTTCCATGACAGCCTTCGCGGCCCTGGCCTCCTGAGCGCTGGGCCCGCGACTGTCTCCGCGGCACTTTGTCCCCAGCATCTGTCCCTCTGTGTAACCGCTTTGTGCTGCATTTTCTTTTCTTCACCTTGGACTGATGATGGCTCCCCGAGACAGGGACTGTGTCCACTTCCCTCTCGGGCTGGCACACAGTCGGTCATGGAGCATGTGACGTGGGAGTCTGACCGCGCCTGCTGTATCTATGGTGACACTGTCGGCCACAGCACTTGAGTATCCAGAAAGGTGCCTTCCTGGGTCCTGCTGGATAAGAGACGTGCTGTGAGCTCTTGGTGTTTCCATGGCCACCTTCCCTCCACTGTTGAAATGAGCTAATGGAGAGAAAGACAAGTAATTTAACATTCAGGGTGGGGATGGGTGGAAACAACTCATCCCGATTTTGTAATGAGGTTCGCTTTGAAATAAATGCTTCCTGGGACTCTCTGGGCGTCTTGAGAAGCTTCAGAGGGAGTGCGCTCATCCGCGGGCTGATGCCGTTTAAGTCAGGAAGCTGGACGAGAATGTGTGTCTCCCCTGGGCGGCGCTCGCTGAGTATCTGACAGTCCAGGCTGGCGGTGGTCCCACGGCAGCTCTGGGCATCACATTCCAGACCAGGAGGCTTCCTGACCGGCCCCTGGACATCGTGTTTCATCAGCGGCTGTCTTGGAGGAGATTATTTCCAGAAGTGCCGTTAAAGAGCGGCTACTAAAAGTACGTCTCACGTAGAGGCTTACCTCAGAAATAGTAGTTTTTGACAGATCATCTGGAAAGATGCTTTCAGAACACACTTTAAACTTCTTGGTGCCAGAGAACCAAAGCCCCTCCTTGGGCCCACACATGGTTTCCTGCCACAGCAAATACCTCGACATGATGCTTCCTGTACCTCGGAGGGCTCCCCAGGTCACAGGCCTTTCTTCCCACGTGTGCTCGGATTAAACTCTTGCCCCCCATTGATGCCTGGCTTGCCCATCACTATGGGTAGTTAGTTCCACCGGGGAGCTTGGGGGGCTACAGGGCAGGGTTTGGGTGGGCAGAACCTGGCTCCCCAAGGCTTGTGGGTGTGGGGCTGTGAAAATCACGTCTTCCTTAAGACGAGTTTTGTGTCTGTTGGCAAATGCAGTGTGTGCTGGTGGCCTCAAAGCCGTCCTGTCCTGCGTCGCTGCAGATAGGAAGCGTGAGCAAGGCTCAGCTCGTCCACACCTGTGCACTTGTACTCCGTGACGACCAGCTGTGGGGGAGGGAGGGGTTTTCTGCACCTGCTCAACCTGCCTGCCGGTCACTTGTGTTTCTTGTGATGTCTTATGCAAGGTGTGGGGCACACGGTGGGGACCAGGTCAAAGACCAGAATGTGTCTGGTGTGAATTGTGTCTCTCTGCTGAGTTCATGTGACTAGGCTTGGAGACTGAGGTCCAAAACAGATAATCCTGAGACCTTTCCTGTCTCACATTCTGAAGAAGTAGGAGCCAAGACCGTGAGGCAACCTCTGACCCCCATTTTGCTGACTCTGCTCTCCAGCACGGCCCTGGAGCCTTCGGTGTGAGTGTGCTCCCGGCCCTCCAGCAGGAGAGAGGACAGGCAGCAGCAGCCAGGTGCCCCTTTTTATTAACCACCAAGTCCTTCCTGAGATGGGCTCCTCCTTCCCTCTTTTGTTTTCAGCCGACCCGGGAGCTCAGATTTGGATGAATCAGAATCCCGAGCTAATGACACATGCTCACTGTTAGGGTAAGCAGGGCCTGCCCCTGTTTATTTGATGAGTCGGCTTTGATCTCTCTCTTTGCCTTCTATGGAAGATGCTCCCAGTCATCCCCCCTCCCCACCCCAGGTAGTGACCTCCAGATCTCCCAGGTAGCAGACTGGGTTACTCAGCTCCTGGCCACTGTATATTTGGTTGGCATGTAGTTTTCTCAGTAGAAAGTTCTTATCGTGGAAAAATGGTTCCTGTGACTGGGGCAACCACAGAGGACTCTGGGATCTGACCTCTGTCCATCCCTGTGGTCAGACTGCAGCACTGCCCTTGTCTCGTTTCCTCCCTGTCATCCTCAGAATGTCGGCTCGCCAGCCCTTCGTTCTTCTCCACCTGCCTTGTACATCTTCCTGACCAAGACCACCCGTCTCAATTCTCATGTACTTTATTCTATGTCTGCTAAATTAGTACACGGCCTTTCTAAGGACACATAATAACCATGTGACTCTACTTGTGAAAACCCTCCAACTAAATACATAGACTTATCATTTAATATTTATTATTAATAATTACTTCTCTGTA
Source organism: Molossus molossus (assembly GCF_014108415.1). NCBI lineage: Eukaryota > Metazoa > Chordata > Mammalia > Chiroptera > Molossidae > Molossus > Molossus molossus. The sequence goes on along the minus strand of NW_023425366.1, from coordinate 110,530,384 downwards.
ATAATAGAGTTCCCTTATGGTGAGTCTTACCTTCCCCACCGATTGCATGTGCCTTTCTACATTCTTTTTATATTTCCTCCTATTTTTACAATCTTTAAAAATAAAAAGAGCTCATCTCTACTTCCTTCTCTCCGGGCCCATCATTAACTTAGGGCTAAGTTGAAAGTGAGCAATTTTAGTTGAGTGACATTTGCACATCAAAGGGATCATACAATGTGTTCTGGAAACTGTCTTCTTGACGGGGATTTATATATCTTCCAGTAGAAATAAATGCTTCTTTGGAGTATGTTTCATGGAGGCTGAGCCCCTGGCCAGCTGGCTGTGGAACCCAAAGCCACTGTGTATAGATGACGTAGCTCTCTTCCAGGAGACCAGCCAGTTACGTGATTGGATTGGAACAGAGGCATCTTGGTAAAGAGATCTGTGATTAAGGTGCAAAAGGCCAAACCAGGGGCTCCCTTTTCCTGTTTTTGTAGAGATGCCCTTTTCTTGAGGGATGGGTGCCATCTTGGAATTGCCCATGGGGTTCCCAAGCCTTCTTGCTCCTGGGGTCTGCAGAGCTGCTGCTCTGGTTTGGAGGAGAATGATTTTGTGGACCAGGGTTCCAGTGGTGTTCTCCCAAACACTAGAAAACGAGGGCTCCTGTCCACACCAAGTTTGCTCTGTAACTGATGTGGCCAGCCGGGCATCTGAGATCTGACCTGGCCAGGGCTTGAGCTAAAGTAAAAAAAAAAAATCAGGTTCCCTTAGATTTTTATTTATTTTCTGGAAAAGTGGCATTTTTTTTTTCCTTTTGTTCAGGAGTATCTTCACCTTTGCCAGTATGGGTGTGTGTGTGCCTCCACTGGGAACCGTCTCCTGCCCCTGTTACAGCGGGGCTCACAGCCGGCTGTTGCGCCCCTGCCCCCATACAACGCAGAGATGGCTTAGCGGTGTGTTTTTTTTTTAATCCTCACCCGAGGATAGTTTTGCATTTATCTTTAGATAGAGCGGAAGGGAGAGAGGGAGGAAGAGAGAGAGAGAGAAACATTGACATGAGAGATACATCGACTGGTTGGCACCCACATGACCCCAACTGGGGCCAGGGACAAACTGCAACCGAGGTACGCGCCCTTAGCGGGTACCGAACCCAGGACTCTCTGGTCCATGGGCCGACGCTCTAACCACTGAGCCAAACCAGCCAGGGCTTGCTGTGTTTTTATAGAATGTGGCAGATGCTGAAGCAGGACCTGTCACCTTACTCCTCACCTCTTTCTATTGGCCGGTTGGCCATGAGCCCCGCCCCTTGCCCTTTGCTCTTGTTCTTCCTTCTACTTGCAGTGTCTTGTTCCTCTACCTTTCGTCTTTCAGAAGATGTGCTTTAAGTTTTTTTCTAAGTTACATAAATTATCGAAGAATATATTTTTGAAAGAAATAATGTGCAACCGAATAGAGTACAAAATATATGGCCCTCTGCCAGAGATCCCTATAATGAAGAGTTTGGTATATGTCCTCCTAGATAGTTTTTATACATATATTTTTTACATAAATGGCATCATTTATGCTATTCATGTTTATGCTTTTTATATTTCTATTTATACTATTCATATTGTTGAGATTGGCTTTTTCCCTGTGTTGGCTTCTCCTTCCTTCCCACTCTTCCCCATCCCTCAAGGTCTGGCTCTTGCTTTAAGAAAGCCCTTAGGGGCCCTGTCAATACTGAGTTGTTTTTATTTGTAACTTCCTCTAAGTTCCCCTAATCTCTTTTTCCCTCCGGACTGCCCATTTTATCTATGTTTTAAATGTTGTCCTTTAGTCACAAACTAATTTGTTCTGTTGAGCTATATCCAGTTAGTTTTCTCTGTCCCCAAGAAGTGTGTTGTCCAGTGGAGGACACAGATGTGTTAGCATCGTTGCAGTGGGGTGTGATGAGGCTCTGGCCGAAAGTAGGCTTTTGAAACATATTTGTTAAATGAATGAATGAACAAACAAAGAAGAATAGAGTTATGTCATTAATTGGGTATAATGGTGACACCACGGTGGCTTCATTAACTGCTGGGATTGGTCATGGGAGGCGTCAAAGAGGAGATGTTGGACTTGGGTGTCCAAGCATGACAGGAAGTTGCCCAGGAGGGTGGGCCTGTTAGGCGGGGGGATGGTGTTATACATCAACATGGTTGTTCATGGATATTATCAGCCACTAGTTTCATGGGGGTATCTTTTGGCTTCTGCATCAGGTAATGAATCCTTAGACGTGGGAGTGGCATTCACACACCATCTGACAACACTAGATAACACCAGGTGAATGCCTGTTAGATACCAGATCCAAGTGTTCCACGTGTAGCACCAAGCCCCTGATGTAGGTACTCGGTCTCTGTTTTAGTGGTGAGGAAATGAAGGCACAGTAAGGTAGATAATGTCCCCAAGTCCTTGTGACTAGTAAGTGATGAACTGGCAAGTTTATTACTTTTTCGGAGTCTTCATGCCCTTATTTTTAAATAGAGCTGGTGATGTTCACCAGAGTGAGTTATATGAGGTTTGAATTAAACAAGAAAATGCTTCTAAGTCATCCGGAGTAGGGGGTCAAAGAGCCCTGAATAAATAGCACCTGCTTTGTTTTCTTCGTAGCACTGTCCCTACTTGGCATAGAGTTGTTTATCCACTTTATACTTGGCTGTGTCCTCGAGGTCTGGTCTACTTGTCGAGTGAATGAATGGATATTAGTTCCCCCTTCTCACCATAGCCCCCTGACTCTGGATGCCCAGAAAAGACTTGGTGAATTGGACTGAAACGGAATGTTCTGTGTCAGTTCCACATACCGCCCAGGGACCATGCATTTACTTGTCACAAGATGATCAACGTTGCTGTTTTCATTTTTTATTTGCTGTCATGTGTAAGGAGCTATCATATGTCTCCCACCCTGATTTTCCTGATGTCTCAATTTAAATGGTTTCCAATTTGAGTATGGAATTATCCGTCAGTCACAGAGACACTGAGGTTGTCGGAACAAGCAGAGCTTATCTGAGGAAGCCGTTGTTAGAAGGCAGGGGCTGGCTAGAGAAGGCTTGTCCCCCCGCCCTGCGCCCCTCCCCTAAGATCTGGGGAGGGTGACACCTCCTTTATGTATCCACTGGATGCAGAACTAGCATCCTCTGTTTTCAGGTGCTGACCTTCTCACTGGCAGCCAGAGAACAGGCCTTGGACTGTCCCCTGGACCCTCGCAGTCTCCAGTGTAGGGGACAGAGAACAGGCCTTAGACTGTCCCCTGGACCCTCACAGTCTCCAGTGCAGGGCACAGAGAACAGGCCTTGGACTGTCCCCTGGACCCTCACAGTCTCCAGTGTAGGGCACAGAGAACAGGCCTTGGACTGTCCCCTGGACCCTCACAGTCTCCAGTGCAGGGCACAGAGAACAGGCCTTGGACTGTCCCCTGGACCCTTGCAGTCTCCAGTGCAGGGGAGAAGACACCCGCCTGAGCCCTTGCCGGAGCCTGTAACCTACGAGTGTCCACGGCTCAGCATCTGTGCGTTCGGAGAGAGCGCACCATGGAGGATTTCCCAGGGAAGTGGTTCTGCCCACTCCTCAGATCTGTGTTTCCTGAGGTCTGAGGCACGAAGCCTTGTGGGGGGCAGGATGATGTCAGGTGGTTCAAGTGTCTGGTGTAAATAACGTGGACCAGGTGTAAATAACGTGGACCATGCTCGTGAGGAGAGGTGTTTCCTCTTTAGTTTCTCTTCAGCCATGCTGGTGCAGTGTCAGGTCACGTGAACATGTCTGTAATGCTTCTTAGATGCCCTGACAAAGCAAGTATAGGCTCAGGGCCAGGGTGCTGGTCAGCCACAGTACCTGGATGCCAGGGTGCCAGGGCTCAACCCCAGACCAGCTGAAAGAGCATCCCTGAAGGAGGGCCTGGACAGGTGGCCACAGGTGCTCTGACACAGCCAGGGTTGAGAATCACTGCCACTTAGAATTCAGTCGAATTTTGTTTTCATTAGATTCAGTTTGCTTTCTGTGTATAGCAAGTGAAATTATTTTTTCATGTGCTGGAGTCATTTCCTTTGTAAGTATATTTCGTAGCTAAAAAAAGCGAATCAATCTAAGAAGTAACGTTGGTGAACAATAGTGCAAGTAGTGTAGGAACGTGGCACAGTCATGATGGTGCCTTGGGACGAGCTGAAGGCCGGGGAGTCCGCCTCTAGATTGCAGCCCAGGATCAAGTTCTAGGCACCAAGATTTTGGCTCCATGGCATCACTGGGAGTGATTTGGCAGCATGCCAATGCTTTTACTAAGGGATAGCACCAGAAACAAATAGGGAACAAAACTCATTAGTGTGTTTATTTAGTTGTACTGGTTATCCATTTCTGCATAACAAAATTGTCACAAAACTCAGAGGCAGAAGCAACATTTTGAAATAACAACATTTATGACCTCACAGTTTCTGAGGGTCAGGAGTCCAGGTGGAGTGCTGGGGTCCTCCGCCCGGGGTCGCTCACTCCGGCTGCAGGGGCTGAAGACATGGCAAAGCCTCACTGGAAAGGGCCCACTTCCACGTGCGGCTGTTGGCTGGACTCAGTTTCTGGGGCCTAGACTGAGAGCCTTGGTTTCTCCCGGCTGTTGGCTGGAGGCCACCCTCTGTTTCTTGACAACCTGGTTCATCATAGCCTTTCGCTCCCCCGGAGAGAGCAAGCCATGAAATCCAGAGGCAAGCCCACGAAGACGGAGGTCCCAATCTCATCGCCTGCCCTTGGAAGCGGCCTCAGAGCACTTCTGCTTGGACCTCCTGTCAGGAGCAAGTCACTGGGGCCAGCCCGCCCTCAGGGCCCGGGCTGTCACTTCTGTAGATCAGCTAAAGGGTGTGGATGTCAGGAGACAGGCCATGGGATCCACTTGGAAGGCTCCTTCCCACAGGAATATTGCTGGACACCCACTAACCCACACCTGTCATTTCTGGGAGCCCATGGAGAGAGTTCCTTCAGGTCCCAGCCGCAGAGAAGCTGTGCTGCTCCTAAGCAGTGCTGATCCCCACGTGGGCAAGGGGCTCGAGAGTGGTTTTGCTTCATGAGACAGCTAGGTCAAATGACTGCTTCCCTTTAACTGACTGTGTAGAAATAGCATACTGATTGTAACGGAATGTATGGTACAGAAGCTCTAATGCAGGACATTTTGCGTACCGACCCTCTCTGGTCTGGTCTTCAGTGATAGTTCTATTTGATTTTCTTCATCTCTCCTCCTTTCTCTTGCAGCTTTATCACACGGCGTTGTACAGGTTCTCACATGCCTGTGACGTCACATGCCGTGGGGTTTGGGGAACGTGGTATCTGTGAATTTTACTCTGTCGTAGGGTGGGCTGCTGGTTTCTGGGGCACAGAGGTGCTTGGGTTTCCAACCAGGAAAGCCCAAGTCAGCTGGCATGCAAGGGGATCACACCTCCTCAGACGCTGAGGACAGCTGGGCCAGGGCGTCCTCTGCCTCAGTGACAGCGTGGGTTTTGGACAAGGTACTTCACGTTTGAGCCTCAGCTTTCCCGTCTATAAGATGGGTGTAGTATATGAGGCTAGGCTGGGTCATGCTGTAGTAACCTCTCCAAGATGTCATTACGAAAACACAAAGGACTCTGTCTCATTCATGTTATGTGTCCTTCATCTCGCCATCATCCTCACGCCCAGACTGTGGTAGAGGGACAGAGCCTGGCCAAGCACACGCTGTCTTAAAGCTTCCACCCAGATAGGACACATACCACTTCTTTCTTATTGCATTGGCAAAACAAGTCCCACAAACGGATCTCACTGCAGGGGTGTGTGTGTGTGTGTGGGGGGGGGGTGCAGTCTTACCGGGCACCTGGAAAGAGCAGAGTTATTTGCGGGTGACCCTGGTGACTCCCACAGATGACAGCTTACTCAGCTGTCGGGGTGGGTTCAGTCAGATAATACACGCAGAGCTCTCGGTGCCTGACACCTGGTTAGCACTCACTGAACAGTGGTGCTGGTGGTGGTTACAGCGGTCATGGTAACGATGCTGGTTAGAGAAGTCGAGCTTACCTAGGGGCCCACAGTTTACAAACCTTTCTCTTATTGATCGGCTCAGTCAGTCCCCAGGTATCTTGTTGTTTCTCAGTTTCCTGAGTTCCAGATACTGTGCTTTGAACTGGGGATCAAGGATAAGAGCGACAGGGCCCGTGTCCTCAAATACCTCCTAGTCTCCTTGGCGGCAGGGACTGAGGGATCCCCTCTGGGGGTTTACTTCTAGGGCTCAGCCTTCCTGTGAAAACAAAAAATACAGTAAAGTAAGTGCCGGAGCTGGAAGGGATCATCATTTCTGTATGTTAGGTTAGGTTGCTTTCAGCGGTAGAAACAGAGAACTCAAGCCAAACTTGCCTCAGCAAAGCAAGGGATTTCTTACATTAGGTAACTGAAAAGTTCAGAGCGAGGCTGCTCATCCTCCCAGTCTTGCGAAGAACAAGACTGTCCGACATTGCCAGCAAAATCCGCAGCATTCACTTGGATTGAGCCAGCTTAGTTAGCTCATTGACCAACCTGCACCAGTCACTGTGGCCGCAAGGGTAGGATATGCTGGTTGGCTTGAGTCATTTGTGCTCACCCTCGGATCAAGGCATGGAACCATTCCACACAAATCTTTAGTCAGGGTGATTTCCCAGGAGAAATGTGCGCCAGGCAGCCGGACAGCGACAGGCCCCCCTCTGTCCCGCCACTCCCTTTCCTTGGCAGCTCAGAGCAGGGAAATGATTTGCCTGGTGCCATCAGCATGTTAGGAACAGTGTAGGGACCAGGCTGTGGGTCTGGGACTGTGCCCTCTGGCTGCTTTGACTCAGTGCAAAGACATCTCGAAAAGTGATCGGTTTCAAAGGGGTTGGGGGAAACATTGCACTTTGGGAGCTGTGATTATAAAATGGATGTTAAGTTGCATTACGCCTGCCATGTTTAATTAGCAAAACTTCATCATTCATTGGTCACTGATAAAAGATTGAAATTAGGCAGATTTCTCCCTGGCAGGGCAGCTCCCTGTGTCTGATTTCTGTGGAGACAGGTCAGCATTCTAACTGAGGGTTCTGGTAACTGGCTTCCTAAGTCAGGGAGTGGGGCCGCCCAGCTGTGATGAGGCCATTGGTCGCTAGCTGGCTGTGGGAGCTGCTGGGGGAGGGGGCTGTTAACTTCTGTGAGGGGTATTTCTGGAAAGGACTGTGACTGCTGGTCTTCATCGCTGACCACCACAGAGCACGTTGTCCAGGAAGTAGGTTCTGGAATGTGCCTCTTTAGTGTCTGAGGACAGAGAGCTCAGCTCCAAGAAGTGTCTCTCATTTTCTGCTAGCAGAGAGATAATCTTTAGTCTTGCACAGTGGAACTCCTAAAGCTAATCAACTGCCTGAACGGTTCTGTGAAACTTATTCACCCTCCACCCACCGACCTGGCATTTCCCCGAGCCGACGGCATAGTTGATCAGGTTGCGGGAGTGAATTTAGAGAATGATTTGTGCCTCTAGTCATTGTGATCCTCCTGGAAGAACATGTCCTCAACCATCCCCTGCCCTCCGCCTTCTGAAATGACGGTCCCTGTCAACGAATAACACCCTGACGCTCCCTTCCACGCCTTCGGATGATACCGAGCACCTCCGTGCCAGTCTCTGGGGTACGGTACACCCGCGGATGCTGTGCTTCCTGCTTTCGCTTACTCCGTCGTAAGCCTGGCAGGGAAGTCAGGTTTCCCCTCGTTGTGACTGAGGAAAGTGAGGCCCCGAGGAGTCAGGGGCCTTGGTTGGGACAGCGGGGTCAGAGTGCCAGCCGAGACTGGGCTGGACAGCCGTGCTCTTTGCGATGGTGTCAGCCTGGTCTGGACTCTGCACCCCACACTGCCTGCTTCCACTCCTGGCTCCGGACTGCAGTCTGTGCCCTGAGCGAGTTAAGTCAACTCTCTGGATCTCAGTTTCCTCATCTGTAAAATGAGGAAGATCACAGGATCAACCCATTGGGAGGATGATGTATCTACATGTGCAGCATGGCCTGGCACCAAGCAAGAGACCAAGAAATGTAACGAAACCGCACACACTTGCTCTCTAACAGTCTAGAGGCTGGAACTCTGAATCAAGGGGTCAGCAGGGCCATGCTCCATCTGCGGGCTATAGGGGAGGGTCCTTCCCTACCTCTTCTAGCTCCTGGCGTTCCTTGGCTGTGGCCACAGCATTCCAGTCTCCGTCTCTGTCTTCACATGCCTTTTCCTCCTTGCGTGTCTCTCCTCTCGGTGTCTCTTATAAGGACACTTGTCATTGGGTTCCGGGCCCACCTGGATAATTCAGGATGATCTCATCTCGAGGTCCTTAAGTACATCTGTAAAGATTGTTTTCTCAAGTAAGTCATGTTTACAGGTTCTAGGCTTAAGATGTGGATATACCATTTGGGGCCACCATTTAATCTGCTAGGGCTGCTATTAAAGAAAAAAAACGCTTGGAAGGCACAAGGGATACATGAATACATGCTTAATGCCCACATCCAGATCCTAGGTTAAATCCGTTGGGCTGTCACCCTCAATTCCATTCCGTACCCCAGAGATAACCGTCCCGATGAGTGGGTGCTTATCTTTCCAGGCGTTTCTGTTCGGATAGAAAGATACATGTCGCCATGGATTATTACCCTATTGCCAGGCACCAGGGTCAGCCCTGGGCATTCCGAGGTGAGTTAAGTCCCATCCGGGGCCCAGTTGGCTTGCAGCCCTCCAGGGACGTAGGGGGTAAGCTGATGGCCTCATGCATGTGGGAGGTGCTGGAATAGACACACAAAGAGCAGTGGCAGCATGCAGTACCCCCCGTGAGAGGGGACTCCTGAGCCCTGTAGGGTTGACAGATGCAAACCGTGAAAGGTCCGCATCTGGGAGTTGTGTCGGGAAGCTGTGTCGGGAGTGGACGTGGCCGCTCCAGCGGCAGATAGTGAATCGACGTGTATTTCCTGGAGGATGTTCCCGAGGATTGTCATACTCGGAGCTGGAGCTATAGTTGCTGACCCCTGGGAGGGAAATGTGGGGAGATGCTGGGCGTAGGGATTGGAAATGCAAAAATGAATGAGCCACAGTCTCTGCCCTGGAGGGTTTTCCCCAGGGACACGCCCATCCTTGCAAGCTCAGAAGGGTGTTCTGTTTGCAGGGAGACAGCATCTGGGTGGTGGACATGGCGTGTGCCTTCTGCAGTCCTCGCAGTCTGATGTCTCCGGCACATCAACCCAGATCAACCAAAGCCACTCCTGTGGTAGCAGCAGGCTCCTCAGACTTGCTGCTTAGACATCTCTGATACCTTTGATGCTCTTACATGCTGCTCCCTGGCTGGTTTCTGAGCGACGATTCCAGCTGTGGTTGCAGCGTTGTTAAGGAAATCCTACATTTACTCTCTGGTTACACCACAGTGTAGTGAGAGGGGTTTGGATTCTGGAGTTTGCACCACTCTGCATCTCTTTGGCATCTTTCCGTTGCTCTGTGCCCAGTTTCCCTGGTTGTTCAGTCAGAGTTAAGGGTGAAATGAGAATGAATGAGGCAGTTTGTTTTGTGTTTTCTGACCTTTTTTTTCTTTTACATAAATCTGCATGTGCAACCTTTTCTATAAGAGATCTTCCTTGAAACTCAATGTGAGTAAAGGGTCAAAGTAGAACAGGTCTTGTAGAAGCAGGGCATTGGGGGACAGTGAGGTGGCCTCTGGCCGCTAAGCCCATGGTGCAGGTACCAGTCACCCTGGGGATCTGTCAGGAACAGGTGACAGACCCCTTCCCCCATGTGGGACGCAGTAGGAGTCTGCAGCCAGGAGACCCAACCACCGCGAGGTCACGTCTCTCCTCAGGCCTTGGTTTCCTCATCGGTAGGGAAGCAGGCTTGGATTAGTAGAATGCGCTCTTCTCGTCATTACAGGTGTAGGTCTTTCATTAGACATTGGCTGAAAATTCAAAACTTACGAATAACTTCATGTTAGCAATTTAAGCTTAGCGAAGCTGCAGACAGTTGTTAATTAGTACTTTTCTTAGAAGTGAGCTTTAAAAATCTGTTGTTGAAAGGCGATGGGCAGAGAGGTTGGCATAGTATCTCGTGTGCACAGTCAAGATGGGGTGTGTGTGTGTGTGTAGCAGTCTCCTGGCTTTTCTCTCTTGCCTGCCTCCCACTCTCTCTGCAGCCAGTGACTTTACTGAAACGTGGGCTCCTGTCTCTCCCTTGCTGAATTCCCTTCAGTGGCTTCCCTTGATTTGCGCAGAGACCGGGGACAGGCAGTTGTCCCTCATGCTTCCGCCTCAGCTCCAGCCACCTGCTCTCCAAGCCACTTCCCTTCTCCCTTCGCAGCCGCCTGTCATCCCAGGTCCTCTCCGCAGACCTGCACACCATAATCACGTAATTAATTGTGCTGCTTGGTTGTCTAAAGATGTCTTTCCTGATGGATTGTGTGCTTCATGAGCCCCGGGGCTCTTTGTCTCTCCTGTTCACTGACGCAGCTCTGGTACTCGGTACAAATTTGTGGAGTAAACATCGAATAACTGGAGAGCCTGTGCATTTGGGGACTCATGGGTGAGCGCTGCTGGGCCCCCAGCTGCCGACCTGCTGTGTCCAGCACCCTTGAACTCTGTCCCTGGATGATGAGAGTACCACTTACCGAGCAGCTGTCTTCCGCCAGGTGCTGGGCAGGGGGTGGTTCTTGCAGGATCCTGTTGACGCCTCACAACAACCCCACCGGGGCTGCTTCTGTTGCCCCATTTTGCAGGAGGACAGGGCCCAGAGGAGAGGGCTAGTTTTTCTAGTTCACGCAGCCAAGTCCAAGCCCAGCCCCAGCCAGCCCAAGCCTAATCCAGGCCTCTTTATTAACAATTACAGTATTTAGATTGGGGGAAGAAATTACAGCACCTTATCATTTTGAAAGAGCAGATAAATACCACCAATATCTCAGGATCCCGAAAAATATAATAGTTTTATTAACCTTCTGACATGATTCTACACCACATCTTCTCTACATGTTTAAGCTGATAGCCTTACGCACAGAGCCCTCCGCTGCTGCCTCCGTGAGACAGTGACTGTACTATTCTCCACACAGAGAGCGGAAAGAGGCTCCAGTTGTGTTCCACATGGTTGATCAGAACACATTTTTCCTCCAGTTTATTTGAAAAATTTAAATAGTTACATGAGAGATTTTCACAGGGAACACCTGTATACCCATCACCTGGATGCCACCATTAATACTTGATGGCACTTGCTTTATCCTCCCTCCCCACCCTCCTCGTGCACCCAGCTCACCCTTTGTTTCCTGAAGCTTTTCAAAGTAAGTTGCAAATATTAGTTTATATGTCTCCCAGAACATGAAAGTGTACATAATGGAGTTTAATATTTTTGTTTACAGTTTTTTTTCTTTTGAAGTAACATTTATGCACAATGAAATGTACACATTTTTTAAAAATATGTTTTTATTGATTTTTTTTTAGAGAGAAAGGAAGGGAGAGAGAGAGAGCTAGAAACATCAATGTGAATAACACTGATCCGCTGCCTCCTGCACGCCCCCCACTGGGGATCAAGCCCGCAACCTGGGCATGTGCCCTGGCCCGGAATTGAACCGGGACCTCTCGGTCCATGGGATGACGCTCAATCCACTGAGCCACACTGCTGGGCAATTTTTTCTTTAATCCTTACCTGAGGATTTTTTTTATTGATTTTTAGAGAGACTGTTTCTCATTTTAACATCAATGTGAGAGAGGCACATCTATTGGTTGCACCCTACATGACCCCAACTGGGGCCAGGAATTGAACCTGCAACCCAGGTATGTGCCCTTGATCGGGAATCAAACCCGTGACCCCTCGGTGCATGGGCTGACGCTCTAACCACTGGTCTCACCCGCCAGGTCTGGAATATACACATTTCACTTGTACGTCGCTGAGTTTTGACACGGGCACTCTCTTCCAGGTGGAGACCCTTCATACCGGAACTTCCTTCCCGGTCAGTCCCCACACCGGTCTCCCAGAGCGGCCGCGGCCACGTTTTTCCCCATCTTAGATATAATACTTTTTTCTTTTAATCTGATATTTCAAGGTTATCACACTTATTTTTCAGAAGGGTAACAGTAAAAGATGGGTCTTCCTCCTGGCCTGACCCTTGGCTTCCTGCGGCCCTCCCTCCCTCCCTCGCGCGCATCCACGGGGGGCAGTGTCTCGTGTCTCTGGGAACGATGGCTGCAGGCAGGCTCGTAGGCACGCCTGTCTCCCAGCCTCGTCGGGACCAGAGTAGCCTACCTGATGTTTTGTGTCTTGCTTTTGGCGTTGACATTGTATCTTTGAAATCATTCCCTGTTAGCAGTGGAGACCTGTGTTCTTTTAGTAGTTGTGCAGGCTGGCTCTGACTCTAGCAGTGTTTTATGTAACCATTCCATTATTGGTTTCCGGGAGTTTTTGCCGTAAATGGTGTTGCCATAAATGTCTTTGTACAGGTGTCTGTGCCTGTGTTGTCCGTGTATCTGAATTACTTGGAAAGAACCGAGATGTCCATCTTCGTACATTAGAGAATTTCTCCCACTCCTTCCCTCCCTTCCCTGCCCTCCTCCCGTTCATTGTCCACCTGTCCGTCAATGGGAACATGCTTCGAGTGATCGTTATGTCCCTGATACCATCGTGGGCTCTGAGAACACTGTCCTCAGACTCTCAGTCTTCTGAGAAGAACAGACAGACACATGGAATAGGAGTTCACAGGGGTGTGCTAGTCTGCATTGGCGCAGGCTGCCAGGGTACTCGGGGCAGAATGAAGAACTCTTTAAAACTCCCGGCAGGAAGTCTTAGATCTCAGCTCATTTTTAAACTTCCCGTGGCTCTGATACCTCTAATTGTATATCTGTAAAACAAAAGAACAAATAAGCAAACAGATCCACAGGGAACTCTGGAAGTGGTCCAGACCCAGGCCCGCCCGGTGCTCCGCGCTGCCGGCCATCCCCGGGGAAGACAGAGCTGAGCCATTTCACATTTTGTTCCTTATTAACATATGAGGTGAGAAGGCAGGGGTGTTGGCAGGATGGGAAACAGTGATCGTTCTTGGCAGTGTAAAATGAGAACTAATTGCTGACGGGGAGGCTGTTTTAAAAGAGGGATGAGTGAGAAAGTGACTCTGGGAAACAAACTGTGGGAGTCGTTTCTCGACGGGACGGAGATTCGCTGCCCGCTCACGTCTGCCTGTCACCTTTTCTGTGGAGCAGTGGACCCGAGAGCCCTGTGTGAGAGGGAATCCGATGCACTTCCTGTGGCTCTTCTAATCTCCAGACTAACTTGTCCTTGTCACAGGAAGATTGGAAGTTTTCTACAAAGCAGTTTAAAAGTGGATTGGTGCCTCAGTGTGGAAACACGGCTCACATTGTATCATTCATGCCTTTCATCAGCCACATACATTTGTTCCGTGCCCACCGGGTGCCAGGGCTCCGCAAGGCTGCCGTGTGCCGCGGTGAGCACAGATGTGGACGCTGCTGCCCGTGGGTTCACAGGGAGGACCGACGCAGATGGACCAGAATGGAGCTGTCGCCGGCTGAGCGACAGGAGCGACAAGGGGCGGTGATGGAGAATCTGGTGGTTCTGGTGGTCAGGGAAGGCGTCTCGCAGGTGTTCGTACTTTAACTGGGTCGTGGAGGATGAGGGAAGAGCCAGCCATGCAGAGAGGTTGGGTTAAGAGAGGAGGCGACTGTGACTTTGGATACTTGCTGCACAGTATTTGGGGATTAAATGCGTGAATACATTGGTACATTGTAGGTGTTAACACACGTTGGTCCCTCACCCCCACCATCTTTGTTGATCCTTTCGAATAGGACAATCAGAGACTGGTTGTCATGGGGTAGGCGAGGAAGAACCACGATTTGCCGAAGCCAAGTGACTTCCCTAACCGTCAGTAGGAGCCTGGATGAGAAATCAAATGTCTGTGTTTCCGTGTGTCTGGGACCTTGTGGACTCAGCGCAGAGTCTGGGGAGTGCTGTGTATTCGGAGATGGAAAAGGGGCTGGGCTTCCAAAGGACAACCAGCCACTGTGGACAGGCCCGGTCCGGGCCTTGGCCTCCAGGCCTGGGGACTGCCAAGACCACTCTGTGGCGACAGAGGGGACAGGCTGTAGGAAAGGCGTAGGGTTTCTGACCCGGTTGTCCACCTGTGCATGTCTGCTCTTGAGCGGTGAGTCTTTCGGACTTGCTCTACCCCGTCTGTTCTCTGCACCAGCCCCGGTCTTCCGTGTGAATCTGGGCAACTTCACCTTCTGGGCTGCTTAGTATGCAGATGCCAGACGGGAAGAACGGGGCTTCGTAGTGGGAGGCAGCACAGCCTAGAGGTGAAAAGTGGGACTTGAGCCAGACCACCTGCATTTAGACCCCCCTCTGTCACTAGCTAGCTGAGTCACCTCCCAGGGTGCTTTCTGGGCTGTCTGTTGCTGTGTGTCAAACCACCCCAAAACTTACTGACTGAAAAAACACATCCATTTTCTTCTCTCTCATGATTATTTGGGTCGACTGGGCTCAGCAGGGTGGTTATGCTACATCATAATGTGTCAGCTGGGGCTCTAATCACCTGGGGCTCGACCTAGCTGGACCTCCAAGATGAGGGAGCTTGCTCATTCAGGTGGCAGGTAGCACTGGCCATCCCCTGGGACCTCAGATGGGACCGGTGAGCTTCTCCACCGGTGGTCCCCAAGGCTGAGGCTGCTAGGAACCATGGCCCGCGAGATTTGGGTTGGGCTCATGGCATCTCCACTTCCTGTTTATTCACACCCATCACTCGCCCTCACCTGTGAAATGGGGGTGATGCCTCTTCCCCAGGGGCTCTGAGGAGGAGGATGGAGAAGAGCTGTGTGAAAGCAGTCCGTACAGCTGCAGCCTTTGGGGATGCGCTGTTGCTGTGTCGCATGTGTCCCAGGGCTGGAAGTGAGGGCAGCTCCCTGGAAGGGGAGGGTGTCCTGCCTCCTTTGCCACCCCTGACGGGGTTCCGATTCTGCCCATGGCCTCCCATGTATGGTTTCGCCCTTGGTTTTGGCAAATTGGTCCTCCCTCCCTCCCTAACTTCCTAAAAATTTCCTTCCATCCCCTGCCTCCCTACCTCTCCCCTCTCCCTTCCTTCCTTCCCTCTCCCTCTTCACATAAATATTCATTTAGCACACTGGCCATTTTTTTTATGTGGTAGAACCTCTAGTATTTGAACTCTCTTCCCAGGCAGAAAGTCCCAGAGTCAGGATTACCCAGTGTCCAAGCTCCACGCTGGCATCGTGGGGTGGCTGCTGTCGGCTGGCCTGTCCCTGTGCCCCAGGCCCCAACAAGCCAGGAAATGGACCCAGGAGAGTTTGTGGCAGCTCGTGGCCGAGGCAGCCCAGAGGCTGATGCCCAAGGGCCTTCAGTCCTGTGTCCGCACTGCTGTCTGCTCCAGGAGGGGCCGGATTCCTGGCTGCCCTTCCTCAGCAAGGGGCTCTGCCTGTCCCCGCACCCACATTCTGCCACCTGACTTCCCAGGGGCCGGTGGTCAGGGAGAGGTGAACGGAGACAGCCGTTGCTGCCAGTCGCGCATGCCCCAGAGGATGGGGCCATCGGAGAGAGGGCTGCGTGCCCAAGCTGTGTCCTCCAAGCTCCCTGGGCTTCAGGGGGTCATGAGGGATGTTTGTGGCCAGTATCAGTAGAAAGTTGATTTTTCTGATAAAATACTCTCTGCTCCACACTTCTTTTATTGCCAGAATATGAAATAAAAACCAGTTTCCTGGACAATTACTCTAGCCCTTGATGATATTTAGCACCCATCTGTGTAGACAGCATGAAAAGGCAAATTGTTCAGATGTGTAACGAGTTTGGCCATCAGCTCTCAGCCTGCAGTTGCTATTGAGCCAGGCCTGAGTTTCCAGATACATTCCACAAGGTCAGAGTCAGTTCACAGAGTCTTTCCCAGCCAGCCTCCTGGCTTGCTGATCCCAGTACGGCCACGTAATTAGAAGAAAAGCTTCAAAGTCGGGAAGATTTAACAACTCCCAGATACTGATATCCACTGTCTAAAAGGTTCCCTAGAACCAGCATCTTGAGGAAAAACTGATCTGTCAAGAAAATGCCTTCTTCTTAGACATCCATCATTTTTGAAGAGGCTCTTTGTTCTTACCATAAAGTGATGTCTGTCCTTAAAAGCCTCAATTCTGCTTCAGTCCTTCTGGTCATCTCCCTCTGCATTGTGGGGAGACACAGCCAGAGCTCCCTTTTTGCAAAGGGGGTTTCCCGGGCATGAGCTCTGTTCACTTCAGTCTGAAACGAGGCCGCATGTCCAGGGAGTGGTGGGCACGATGGTGCAGCTGGTGTCCTCCCGGCCCCTCCTCCCCCCGCTGGGAACTCCATCTGATCCTCTTATCATGCAGGAGACACTCAGTGCTGAGGGGGAAGCTCAGAGGAGGAGAGAGGCTGGAGCCGCCTACAGCCCTGCCGGAGAGGAGTCCTGGCCTTTCCTCCCGGCTCCCACTCCTTCAAGGGAGTGCCTGGGACGCGACGTGCCTCAGGGCCTGCCTTCGCCCTCTTCCACCCCGAGGCATCAGAGACTGCAGGCAGAGTCTCCCCATCTGGCTTTCTGCATTCTGGCAAAATGCACTGGGGGAAGGAGTTGAAAAAATATATAATTTACATAGAAATACAACGCACACTTACATTAATATACAATGTGTGCGTATCTGTTTGTGGTTACACGACTAAGGCATCCTCATTGTGGCAAGTACAGAAAAGTTCAAACATGTCCAGACTCATCCGACTCTCTCAGCGGTAAGTGACGCTAGGAGTCCCACTGGGCATTCGCAGCCCACGGCTGCTTTTTATTAAGCAGGGACCAGGCGCTTTCTTCCGTGCCATTAAAAATCGATCAAAGCACTCTTTCGGTGGGATTATACTTCTTTATTTCAATTTGCAAACAATATATATAAAAGGGTGTTCAGTAGATAGCTTCACTCCCAGTGCTGGGCACCAGCTGCCTGGGCCCCCCAGAGCCCCCAGGTGCCCCTTTGAGCGGTGTTTTGAGTTTCACTGCTGTAGCTTCTTGATGCAAAAAAAAAAAAAAAATCAATACAACCGATAGTCTTTAATTATTTGTTTTTTGCACCCAAGGTAGTGTTTTAGACCCACCGACTACAACTGGCTTTTACTTTCCCTTGATCGACCCCTGAGCCAAACCTGCCAGGGCCCAGAATTATTTTTATGCTTGCACCCTCGTGAGTGTGTGCACCCCATGTTAACTTGGCCGTCCCATATGGGACATACCACAGGTTCCTGAGCCATTCCTCTGTAGGTGGGCCTTCAGGTTGTTTGCTTTTTTTTTTTTGACTAGGCAATGGAAAGAGAATGACCTTTGATGTAAATGTTGGTGTCTTTGGTTGTTTCTTCTAGATGAATTCTTGGGAGTGAGATTTCTGGGTCAAAGGATGTGGATGTTTTAGGGATCTTGGTACAGGAGCCTCACCGCTTCTTGGTGCATTATACCGTCTCTCCTCTCAGCCAGCCACAGGAAATGACAGTCACCTTCACAACAAGGCCGCACCGATCCCCGCCCAGAGGTTCTGCTCATCTGAAAAGGAAGTGTTTTCGAGGGGCTCTGCAGGTTTCCTCCATGTTGGGCTGGAAGGAATCTCTCAAAAGCAGCTTCTGGGCAGAGCCTGCTGCCAGGAACCCAGTTTAATTGTGTAGCTCCACACATCTCTGAAGGGCTCAGGTTGGGTCATTGTCCCTCTGGGGTGCCATAGATGAGGTGAGAGACACCCCTTGGGTTGGCAGGACAGAGTCATGTCTGGTGTCAAGGATAACAGCACACACTGCTCTTACTTATCAATAATTGTCGTGTTATTATAGCGCAGTCCGTTACTGAGGCCTTTCTACCTGCCAGGCACTGCTTTGCATACTCTACAGGTATTGATGCACTTTGTCCTCAGAATAACCTATGAATAGTACTACTGTTATACCCATTTACAGGTGAGGTCAGTGGGACACAGAGCAATTGGGTGATTTGCTCATGACCTCATGACCGCATTCTGGAAGAGGTGGAGCTGGGATTGGACCATGAGCCACGGGGCCCCGGAGCGCAGGCTCCATAACCACTGGATTCTCCTGCCTCCAGAGGGAGCCCACTGTTTCTTTAAGGAGGACCTTCCTGTGTCTTCTGAACTGCTGTAGGGCAGACCTCCTGGCTAGGAGCCTCACCTTCCCTGTTCACCTGGCTTCTCCCCTGCCTGGGAGGGTTTGTAGCAGAAAAGCCTTTGAGGTTGTACAGACCGGATTCATGTCTCGTTTGCACATGTGTGACTGTGGGCCACTTGTTCAGCCTCCTAGAGCCTCGGTCTCACCTACAGAGTGGTGGTGGGTTACGCCCACTCCCGGAATGTTATCCAGACTGATGAAGATTGTCCAGATGATACGAAATCTGTGACAGGTACAGAGTGTGAAATAAAAGCCCTCTTTCCCTCACTACCCCGCACCCTTCTCTGTTCCACTTGGTTCCCCTTAGTTTGATCCACATTCTTAAGCTCAAACCAGTTCAGATTCGATCAGTTCACAAAAGGAGATGCATTCCCTGCGTGTGATGCTGTCATTCATTTATTGGGCATCCTCCAGTGCTGTCCATTGTGTGTCTGCTTCACATAATAACCGCCAGCACGCCAGGCAGTCGGTCTGTTCACTCCCCATGCTCTCACGGGGCCCTGCTGAGCCAGAGCGCTGACAGGAAGGAGTCACGGGGGCAGGCTCTGGCTGCTGGTGTTGATGCATCGGGTGTGTCTGTGTGTGTGATGTTCATCTTGGCGACAATGAATATATTTTTCTACTGCACATTTGATATCTCACATCTCAGATTTTAACTAGGCCTTCATAACTCCCAAATTACATGCTTTTGTATGCCTGTGATTATCTCAATAGGATGAACAGCCCTTTTTCTGTAAAGATAATTGAGATCTCTCGTGGTGGCGTGTGTTTGTTCCTGGGACACCTTCCCTAGCCATCCTTGCACAGACTCGCTCATTGTTTCCCAGCACTGCTTCTTCACCTCAGTCTGAGCAGGAAACACTCCGGGATCACTGGGAGGCAGGGGTTTTTTTTGATTATGCAAACCATGGTAACCATGATGTGTTTTCTCTCTCCCTTCTCCCTCTCCTGATGGCAGGTGCCTGGAGATTTGAGTCAGACGTCTGAAGACCAGAGTTTGTCGGATTTTGAAATGTAAGTCCACGGCGCCTGCTTACGAGGGGCCCCTTAGAAATGGGACTCTGTGGTTTGGCTTGAGTCCCAGAAGGACCACACGGGGGAACAGAAATCATGTTTGAGTCCGCACAGGCTGGGCGCCTGCAGCCCGAGTCTGGCCTTCAGGTGTGCTTTCTGTTTCCCCTTCAGTATTGAAACACAATTAATTTGGTTTTTGGCTGACATTTAAGAGTCGGAAGATATCACGTACAACTTTAAATTTCCCTATTTTCTTTACAAGAAGACTCAAGTCCTTGCAAGGCCACTGTCAGAGCTAAGCTGCAGGTGCCTCCTTCACACAGGCCAGTGCGCGTCAGCAAGCCGCAGTCCCCACTTCTCCCTACTGCACGGCTCTGGCCCACCACTCATTGCTTTGTCTGTGTGTCTCCTGCAGGAATTTCAGTTGACAGCCCCTGGGTTGTTGGAGACAGCAATAATTCAGTACATTGGTCTGGATTTTTTTTATTCCTCACCCCAGGATATTTCCCATTGATTTTCAGATTGAGTTGGGAGGGAGGGAGAGAGAGAAACATTGACGTGAGAAAGACACATCGATTGGTTACCTCTCACATGACCTCGACCAGGGCTGGGGATTGAACTGAGGTATGTGACCTTGACCAGAATCGAACCCAAGACTCCTTGGTCCTCGGGCCGACGCTCTAACTGCTGAGCCAAACCGGCCAGGGCCATTGGTCTAATTTTTTTATTGGATTCAATTCTATCAGCTGCCTCTGCTGATAACCCCTAGGGAATTCAGTTGGTCTTCAGCCCAAATATTTCTGATCAGGTTGCCTTGGATTTTGGAAGAGCTGGTAGAGAGGGTGGAGTAGGTCCTGGATAAGGCCAGGCAGAACCCCACCTTTCTCCTTTATCTGCACCGAGTGGAAGAAGTGCAGCCTCCCGAGGGAAGGCGTCATCTGGGAAGAGCCCGCGGCTGGAGGGCGAGGCAGGACATGGGAACGAGCATTTTGTCCGCCAGGCTGGCCTGTGTTGAAATCTCAGCTACGGGACTCACACGGTTGTGACCTGGGCAAGCCACTTACCCTCGCTGGGCCTGCGTTTCCTCATTCACAAGACCAAGGTCATGGTGCCAGCCTGGCAGGTTGTGGTGGCGATTAGAGTGAGATTATGAAAACGTGGAGGGCATCAAGGGGCCTCTTGGTGGGGGTGCAGGGGGCAGTTAGGTTGGTAGGATGAGGAGGTCCGTGCGGTTAAGAGTGAAGGATGAAAAGCAAAGGGAGTTTGCCTCCCATGAGTCTGTGGGTGGGGTGAGGACAGCATGAAGCAGGTAGTGGGTGGAGGGCCGGGGTGGGCACAAGCTGGGGAGACAGGTGAAAGCTGTACAGGAGAGTCCCAGAGGTGTGTCAGTTGTAACCAGAAGGGACTCATTATTCAAGTAAGATTGTATCAAGCACCTGCGGCAGAGTGGTGTCATGTCAGGTCCTCGGTGGAGGGGATGAATAAGCCACGGTTCCTGCCCTCCGCTGCCGCTGCCTGGTCTGGTCACATCATCTCCCTGAGCTTTGCAGCCTCCTCCCACAGGCGTACTTATCTCCCTACAGCCAGAGGGGTGCGCTGTGTCCCTCTCAAGATGGAGACCAAGTCCACCCGGTAGCTTGCCAAGAAGGCCCATGCTGACCTCTGGCTTCTTCCCAGCCCCGTCCCTGCACACCAGCCGCCCTGGCTGTCTCGACACCTCTAACTCACTTGCCTTCCCTACTCAGGACCATTATTGCATTTCCTTCGCCCACCCCAGCACAGCATTTCCTCTGCACTAGGCACTGTTCTAACTCCGTCCCTGCAGCAACCCTCTGACGTGGATGTCGCCCAGAGGCAGGCTGGATCTAGTCTGTGCCCTTCACAGGTGTGAATCCACCTGCCGGAGCACCTTCCTGACCTGGCCTCTCCTCCCCGCTTGGCTGACTCCCAGCCTTCCCCAGAGCCCTGCCCACACGTGGCTTCCTGACAGAAGCACGACCCCTGGTGTCACTCTCCTTGGAACAGTATTCCTCAGTGGCACCCACAGCAATGATAATTTAAAAACTTTTGTGTAGCAGTTATAAACATATGCACCTAACAACAGAGCCCCAAAACATACCATATAAAAAATGGACAGAAATGAAGGGGAAAATATTTGCAATATTTTCTAGTTGCAATTTGCAACTATTGCAATAATAGTTGGTGACTTCAGTACCCCACTTTCAGTGATGGAAAGAACATCTAGAGGGACCTGTAAGGGGAGAGAAGGCTGGGAAGCAGTTAGATCTAACAGGTGCCTACAGAACACCCCGCCAAGCGGCAGCAGCTTGTCCAGCCCTTAGCAGTCCTGGAAGGTTAATGAAAACCAGAATGTTAGTTACACTTCTGCACCCCCCCCCCTACACACACACCTTGACAGAAATGAAAGGGGAACACTTTAGGCACTGGTACAATTTTGGGGACCTTTACAGGAAGACAGCCATTAGACATACAAGCCAATGTGGTTGCTCAGAATTGCAGTTTGTATTTGGAGTCCTGAGGAAGTGATCAGGAGGGCTTATTCTGCCCAGTGAGGGAGGTCAGCACCTCTGCTCAGAGCTCAGAGGAAATATGAGGACCATTTCTTTGTGAAAGTAAAATGCTGTTTATTCGAGAGGTTGTGAGACATGTTGGACCATGGAACCTTCCATGATCAACATCTCAGGTTCCCAGCTCAGGAGGTGGTGGATTTCAATGAGCTGCTCTTGAGAGAGGAGGAGAACTTGGGACCAAGTGTTTAGCCTCAGAACGGCTCCAAGGAGAGGCAGGGGCTGGAACATGCCAGCCCTCCCAGAATCGCACAGAGCTGTTTGGATAGCCGTTACCACTGACCTCGAGCTTCAGCCACAGTCCACTTACCAGCTGCTCATGAACTGCATCCAGCCTGGTGGAGGTGTGGTGGGGGGTCGGGGGCTGTCTACCCAGTGACTCATAAGTTAAGTGTAAAGCTTCCCAGAAGGCAAACTGCCACATAACCAAAATAACCCTGGAAAATTCCTTGATGGTTTATGAGGATTCACTGAGATAATATATATAAAAGCACGGAGCCATCAGTTGTTAGGTATTTGGTAAATGATTTTGTATTTGAATTTAAATCTTGTTTTATTTCAGCCCTAAGCAAAGATTTTGTTCATGGAAAAGTTGAACGAGGGGTCCTTGCACCCGGCTTTGGTGCCGTACCTCGTTGTCTTCCTGTCTCGCCCTCCCCCACGCGGTTGCTCTCACAGCATGGGCTCTCGCGGGTCTGATCTTACACGGGTCGGGTCTAAAGTGAGCACGGCAGGGACAGCAGGACTCCTCTGGGTGTTCCTGGGACCCCGTGGGCACGGCCCCAGGACTGCGCAGTCCCATCAGGGCCTTCTGGTTTGTATCCCCTTCTTCAGGGGAGGAAGCTGAGGTTCACATAAATTATGAGCGTGGTCACTCAGAACTGAAGGGCAGCTCAGCCTCATTCCAGAATACAAGCTGCAAGTATAAATAAAAATAAATTTTTTAAAAAACGAAGCCCTTTAAAAATAATCGTGGGGGACCACGAAGTAGCGACACTGAGGCTGGTCCTTGACTGTTGCGTGTTGGAGATGTTGTCATCAATCGTTTACGCACGGTGCCCACCTCCTTTTTTTTGGTAAATTGAAACGACCGCTCTCGATCTCTCCTTGGTCAGATCAAACCGGGCGCTGATCAACGTCTGGATCCCGTCAGTGTTCCTCCGGGGCAAAGCGGCGAATGCGTTCCACGTGTACCAGGTAAGGCCTGGCGGGCAGGTGGGCATCCCGCTGGGGAGAACGGGCACCGGCTTGTCGTGCCGCAGCCTCTGCCCGTGGCAGTGCGCGCTGGTGCCCTACGGAGGAGGCCCCGCCGCACACACCAGCCTCCAGCCGCCCCGTCCCTGCAGGAGTGGGCCTCCGTCAGACAGGAGGGAGCAGGTGGAGCTTCTCACGCCAGTTAGGCCCCTCGTGTGGCCCTGGCCCCCCGCTCAGGCTGCCGGAGCAGAGACCGGAGCGGCTGCTTCGCTGGCACTGCCGAGTCCAGGCGTCCAGGCGAGCTCTGGCCGGGAGTGACTGGTGCTGTGCTCAGGAACCGGCTGCCATCTCCCCTTCCCTCTGCTGAGGCGCCCTCCCAGGGGGCGCTCTGGGGGCTGGTGAGAGGGCTCCAGCAGTGCCAGCCTCGGAGCCGCAGGGTGGGCTTGGCGAGTCCCCAGCATTTCTCAGTGGTCTGTCTTGGATCTCAAGCCCGTCCCTAAACCTTGGGACTAGATGATGGACTTATGTGATTGGCCAGGTTTGGGTCACGTGACCACCGCTCGCAGTAGGGGTGGAGTGGACCTTATCTGACCCAGTGTCTGAGAGAGGGGAGACTCCCCAAATGTGAACCAGGATACTCTCTCCAAAGAAGGGGCAACAGGGACACACAAACGGCAGATGTCTCCTTTATCTCCTTAAGGCAGAGCTGGCCACACACTGGTTGGGGGTTGAGTGTCTGGGACCCTGGGAGTTTTGTCTCTTTTGGAGGTGGTTTTGCCTCAATGACTGGGACCCAAGTTTTCTAGCTTTTCTCTGATTTTCTGACGGCTCTTCCAGTCCTGCCTACTTATTCTCTTTCTGTCCGTCTTTGTTCCCGCCTTGGATCCTGATTTCCAGCCGCTGGTGTTCACTCGTCCTGGGACTGTTCTGTTGTCCACTCTGCCTTGTAGTTGCTTCCAGTTCTGCTGTCTTCTTGTATCACAACAATGTTCGCTAAGTGTTGTTTTTATTCCCCACGAGCTCTGTGAAAAGCCTTACGTTCTGTTGCCTTGTCCCAGTGGCGAACTGACCCATTGAAGAAGACTTCTCAGATATTAAGATATTTCCCCCGAGACTGAGGTGGTGAAAAAAGTGACCCTGAACTTGAAAGTAAAAGCCCTGGTTTCAGTTTTGTGGCCTTAAGTAAACCTTAGCGTCCTCGTCTGTGACATGCAAATGACGACAGTTATGTGGACACTCTCATCAGCATCAGGTGACGCAGTCCCCGGAGACACTGTTTTTTTTTTTTATTTTTTTTTTATTCTCACCCGAGGATATTTTTCCATTTTTTTGTACAGATAGAGTGGGAGGGAGAGAGAGGAAGGAAGAGAGAGAGAGAGAAACATCGACGTGAAGGGACACATCGAGTGGCTGCCACCCGCACGACCAACCAGGGCCGGGGACAAACTGCAACCGAAGTACCTGCCCTTAGCGGGAACCGAACCCGGGTCTCTCAGGACCGCAGGCCGACGCTCTAACCGCTGAGCCAAACTGGCCAGGGCGGGGAGACACTGTTTTCATTTCCCGTTTTCCGAAACCATGGCCGTGCTGGGCCTCCGGGCGCAGGTCTGGTGGTGCGCGACGCACACCACCTGAAGTCTCAGGACGGATGGTTTGGCCGGGACGCCGCCCCGGAGAGCCGTGTGCTCCCTTGCTCTCCGCTCTGACTCAGAGCGGAGGGTTAGTTGTGACAGATTTCTGAGTGTCCTCTCCTCCTTTCTCTTTGTGTCCCCAACCCCAGCAAACAAACAAGCTCCCTCTTATTTGAGTGCCCTTCAGGTTCCGCTTTGCGGTCACCCGAGAACCGGGCGGCGCCTGGAGGACGGAAGGGGTGCGGGCAGCTTTCCCGGCGGAACGGAAAGATGGCATCATTGGAGCGCTTCCCTCGACCTTTCTGTTTGGACCCTCCCCGCCCCCACCCCAGGAAGCGACTTGGCAGGTTCTCGCTTCCGAAAGTCCATTATGAAGTGAGGCAGACACGCGCTGCCGTTGCCCGGGAGACCGTTTCCACAGCAGGCACTGTGGCGTCCCCGCCACCTGATGGGCACACACTTTCCCGAGCTTTCCTGGGTGCGGTCCAGCCAGCGCACGGCTCGGGCTGCAGAGGGGCCTCAGGAGGTATTACCGAGAATCTGCCCGGACGCTGGCAAAGCGTGCTCTGAAGTGCCAAGGGGACCGCGATCTTGTGCCAGGGAGGGACCCGGAGTCACTGGCTCAAAGGACTCTGGCAGGAAGGGCCGTCCCTGCCCAGACCGAGGATTTGCAGGGTGTGCGCCTCTGAGCACGGTGGCTCCGTGCTCCTGGCCCGTGTGCCGAGGTTGGGACCGCGGTGTGTTCTGGCTCTAAAAGTGAGAAATGCAATGCCAGGCCAATTTTCAGGACAAGTAAAATCGATGTCCAGAACTTTCCAGTGCAAGTCTTTCGTCCATGAATATCTCTTACGCTTCTGGCCCCCGCTAATGCTGGGCCGCTGGCAGACGCTGGCCGGAGATAAAATGATTAAGCAGCAGCAAATAAGGTGAGGAACAGGACTCGGTCTGCCAGCTGGTCCTGCTTAGTTCTCCTCTTTCTGCTGTGCTTCCAGGTTTGATTTTCCGTCACTTCCATCCGGTACAGTTACATCTGTTGTTCACCAACTAGTTCCCAGTTTCTCCCTTGGAAGTGTTTGATGTTATTCCCCAAATGCCCTGACTTCCAAACTAGTTTGCGGTCCACTGCGTTAGTGCTGCTGGGGCGTCTGTGAAGGCAGGCCAGGCGGGAACACAACCCGCCTGCTTTCTCTTAAGCAAGGAGCACAGCCTCTCAGCTGCCTGAGCCCCAGGTCTCTCCCTCTGAGACGCTGCTCACTGTCAGTACAGCTGGAGTGAGGCTCGAGGGGGAGGCGTTCAGCCCGCTGCACAGGATCGCACCTGCGCAGCTCAACCCGCCAGGCCTCCTTCGTCAGGAGGCTGCTTCCTCCAGGAAAAGTCCGTCCGCCGTGCTGGAGAGCACAGGCTTGCTGGAGGAGAGGTGGCCCCCAGGAAGACCCCCTGAGCATTTGCTGGAGAGCACAGGCTTGCTGGAGGAGAGGTGACCCCCAGGAAGACCCCCTGAGCATTTGCTGGAGAGCACAGGCTTGCTGGAGGAGAGGTGGCCCCCAGGAAGACCCCCTGAGCATTTGCGGTCTCCCTCCCCCCAGGAGGAGAGCCCGTAGCCTGGGCAGTTATTTCCAAGGTTCATCCTAGGGCAGGGTATTTATACACGCGGTGCAGGAGCATCCATTGTTTCCCCGTTAGTAACAGATCACAGGGCCCAGGAAGGCTGCGTGGGGTGCAGGCAGTTTGGAGGATTGTGATGTTTCTGCTCTTTGCACTTTCGAGTTTCTCAGCCCTTCCGTTTCGTCTTCTCTTCCGAGGCTTACCCCTGGGCCCTCAGGCTTCCTTCCCCCACAGCTGTGTCCCCATGTTTTCTTGGCGGGAGCTATGCAGAGAGGGGGGAGTTCACTAAGCAGTGAAGGTAGAAACGGTGGGGCCTGACGCGGAGCGGGGTCACCGTGGCCGTACTCGTGCACCCCGAGAAGCCCTGCCCCGGAAGGTGCGCAGCCAGGTCTGGGGAAACGGGCACCTGTTCTGGAGCCGAAGTGATTCTTACCCATGTCCAGTCCTTCCCGCCACACCTGTGTGTGCAAGGCAGGCAGGACAGGCAGCTGTGGGTCGTTCAGTTTCAGAGTTGCCTTCCGGCCAGCGTGGGCTTAGGGGCTGCAAGTCCACGGAGCCTTTGCTCTGTTTGGCTTGTTCCTTCCTCCAGCACTTCCCATCCCACGAAGTCAAGCTCCTCAGCCCCTCTGGGGACAGCAGCCGTTCTTGGATGCTCAGGGCCTCCAGGAACGCCTGATACAGGCAAAACACACACGTGCGCACACACACACGTGCACACACACACGCGCGCACGCACACACACATGCACACACGCGCGCGCGGTTTTCCTCCCTATGGATGCTGTGTTGCTCTTATTTTCTGTTGCTGTGTTTAGATTCCCAAACAGGAGGAACTTCCTTCCCTGTCACAGTGTGGTTCCTTTCTTCATCGCAGAGCTGTTTATTGAGGGGCCCCGGTCGCCAGCCCGTGTTGAACTGTGTGGAGCCAGCGGTGACCGAGCCGGCGTTAAGCTCACCCTCCCAGCCTCACATTCCAGGGGAGACAGATGCTGTGGACAGGGACAGAGAGAGGGACGGGGAGGGAGGAATGCACTCAGCTCGCAGAGTGACAGCACCTGTGACGGAGGGCGTTCAGCACAGGCCTGGCCCACGCTGCTGGGTGAGCGCTCCTCCCGTGACCTGCTGGCCTGGAAGTGAGCAGTGAGCAGTCCCCGTGTAACTGAATGTCTCTGGCTCGTCTCTGAGCTCACACAAGCCTTCATTTAGCATTTGCTCGATCGGGGGCCCCACAGCAGCTGCCCCTGGGGCTGCAGCGAGCCAGATGCCTTTGTCCTCAGGGCAGAGTCTGTGCAGGCTCCCGCAGGCCTGGTGGAGGGCGAGCTCTTCCGGTCAGGGAGTCCAGAGCTCAGAACACAAAATCTAGTTATGATTAACTTCCCAAATGAGACTCCCTAGAGGCCTGAAGGAATCGATGCCCAGGCCCCAGTACATTATAGCTTTGCCAGCTGAGTTTAGTCTTGTTTTAAATTTGAGCACAGTCATTACTGGTTGAGTAGTGAACTGGACCCTGCATCGTTCACCAGCATCTCCAAGGTGCCTGCCCGCACGTGGCCGCAGCATCCCCACCCTCTCTGCCCCTCCCGGGGAGGGCTCCCCAGCTGGTCTTCTCGTGGGGTGCACAGGTCTGGATGACTCAGCGCCTGTGTGTCCTCGGTGTCAGTTGCTGGACTTACAGCTGGGCTGGCCTGGCCGGGGGCCCCTCTAGGTCTGGCGCACCGGCCCGTGTTCTTCAGTGTGCTGCAGCTGCTCTTTGGTGGTGGTTGTGGCTGTCAGGGAGGTCTACTCGCAGACCTGCCCTGTGGAGTCTGTCTTCACTGAGCTTTCTCTTGGCACAAATTCTCATCTTGGAGTTTGAGGACGTCGCCACCTCTCTCTCGACGTAGAAATGGGCTCTGGTGAATTTACTGAGTATTAAGTGCAGGCTCACCTTGGAGATGCTGCCTGGTGCGTTCTGGGCCACTGCCGTAAAGTGCGTCCACGGACTTCTTGGTTTCCCAGTGCAAATAAGTTATGTTTACACAGTACTGTAATCCAGTGAGTGTGCAATAGCACACGTCTAAAACATGTGCAATACTTCATGGCTTAAAACAAAAGAACAAGGCTGGCTACCCACAGTCTAAGCCTTCAGCACGTTGCCATCGTTTTGCGCTGGGGGTGGCTCGCCTTCACCACGTCAGCCGCACCCTCTGGAGCACAGGCACACCTGCTGCACAGCCTCTCACCAGAGCCTTGTCCCCTCCGAGCTCCTGGCCAGCAGGGGGCGTGCACGGGCACACCTGCTGCTCAGCCTCTCACTAGGGCCTTGTCCCCTCTGAGCTCCTGGCCAGCAGGGGGCGTGCACGGGCACACCTGCTGCTCAGCCTCTCACCAGGGCCTTGGCACTGCCCTTCCTGCCTAAGCCTGTGGCCTCAGAGCTGCTTCGCTGGCAGTTACCATCCTCACTGACTGTATTTTCATTCATTAGTAATAGTATTGGTTTTTGTTAATCCTCACCTGAGGATATTGTTTTCCATTGATTTTTAGAGAGAGTGGAAGTGGAGGGGGAGAGAGAGACACCTGGATGGGTTGCCTCCCGCCGGCTCCCCAACTGGGGCCAGGGATCCAACAGCCCAGGTACATGCCCTTGACCAGGAATTGAAACCACAACCCTCTGGTGCGTGGGCTGACCTCTAACCAGGGAGCACACGGCCGGCGCTTC
Source organism: Molossus molossus (assembly GCF_014108415.1). NCBI lineage: Eukaryota > Metazoa > Chordata > Mammalia > Chiroptera > Molossidae > Molossus > Molossus molossus. Next base: position 110,501,499 of record NW_023425366.1, on the reverse strand, counting down.
CCTTACTGTTTTAGGTGGTGGTATCAGGTGTTCCAAGTGAGGCAGGGTGTGGATAATTACACTTAAAAGTCAGAGGGTGTTGGGGAGGCAGTCTCTTCTCCTGCTGTGCATTAAGCATGGCGTCAGCAGGCGGGGTCAGCCTGGCCACCGTGGCCCACCTCTACCTCCACCTCGTCATCGGGCCTCGTCAGCCTGGCCACGTGTCCCACCTCTACCTCCACGCCAGAGAAGCCAGAGCCTGGGAATAACTTGGCCGAGGCAAGTTATTAACTTGTGTCTCCTCCAGCACCTCTTTCTTCTTCCAGGCCCCAGTCACGGGCAATCACGAGATTGGCCCTTTCTGTCCCCGCGTCTGAAGGGACAACTCTGGTGAAAGAGTTCTCACAAAGACATCTTCCTGCCCGACTGTTGTTTTTTAAAAGCCTAAAGCTTTTGTTTTTTAAAGAGAGACTTCTTTGTGTTTTGTTGGCCCGAGGAGACAGATGGGGGCTGGAGAAAGGAAGCCCAGGCGGCAGGGTGTGGGGGCAGGCAAGACCCCCGGGGAGTCTGGGCCCCAGCCCGAGCAGCACTAGCCTGCCTTGTGTGGTGTGGGGGCAGGAGAGCTGCAGGGCCCCCAGCAGGCAGGCCAGCGTCTGCAGGTGGGGCCACTCCGGGTGGTCTAGGCGCCATGCAGGCGCCCCCATGGTCCTGTCAGCCAGGGACGGGGCAGGGCCCAGTGGTGCCTGAGAGGGCCCCCCCAGCTCGGCAGGGCCGGCTCAGCGTCCTGATTGAAGTGGGACTTGGGGAAGCCTTTTCCCCACGCCCGCCCTGAGCACCGTGTGACATGTTTGAAGGAGTCTCGTGATTGCACAGGAGGAACAGGTTGTCACTTCTCCCTACCCTCTTGCCCGAACAAAATATAAAAATTAAAAATTCCAAGCTGAATTAATTCAGCCGTGACGGTCTCCTCACAGGAGGATCGCATTTGTGCCTCGGGTGCTGCCCAGTCTGAGGCCCAGTGCCTGCGTCCAGCTGACCTCCCAACCTGCCTGCTGACCTCTCGTCACTCACAGCAGGAAGGAGGAGGTGCCCGGCCTCCCAGGACAGTATCTGGCTCCTCCAGGGGATGAAATAAGGCCAGGACAGGAGACTTGGTCAGGGCTGGCAGGCAGATGGATCCTTCTCCCAGTCCGGTCTCCACGGAGAAGAGATGGCGTGGTCCATAAAGTGCCACACCGTGTGCCCTCGTGCTGCCTTCCGGGCCAGAAACGCCCAGTCTTTCTTTACTACAGTGCGAGGTTTGATAGTTTTTATGGGGGAGTGGAAGCCACAGACATTAAATTCACACCTCCCCTGGGGGCGGCTCTGGCCAGAGGACATGACAGGAAACCTCCCCCAAAGCTCATCTGGGAGCCTTGGTGACGGAGTGAGTGGCTGCCTCCCAGCGCGTGGCCAGGGCCCCTTTCCCACGCCTGTCTCCTGCCTGGGCAGGGAGCGCGGGTCTCAGCCTCAGCGCCTTCGCAGCAGCCTGTTGGGGGTGGGAAAACCAGACAGGCCGTGCTCTGCTCACAGACTCTGAGGGCTGTTGGCGACCCTCCTCCCTGAACGCCGGTCTCTCTGCTTTTCCTAAACGTTTCCCCCAAGTCCACCGAGGCGAGGAAAGGCCAGGAGTTTGGGGCCAGCGCCCAGTCTTTATTCATTCACCAAACGCTGAGCCCCTGCTGCGTGCCCGCTCGGTGCTCAGACCAACAGAACGGACCCTCCCCAGGGCTTCCAGCCCAGCAGCCACCCTGAGGACCAGAGCCTCCTGCTCCGCATGAGACAGTTGCGGGCACTTTGCATTCCACTCCGCGGGTGCGGCATGCCAGGTCCCTGGGAACGGTGCGTTTCCCCAGCTGGTCCACAGAGCGCATGCTCTGGGCTCCCTATGTTTAGCGCAGACTTTGCCCTGTGGCATCCCTCTTGTGTTCAGAGTCTGCCAGTATTAGCTTCGCTGGAAGCGGTTGGGTCTGAGCGGTCCTGGGCACCCTCTGGATGCAGCATCTCTGGCAGGACCCAGCCTGCTCCTGTGAGGTGGTCCCCATTCACATCCAGACCAGGGCTTGTCCAACGGGCAGTGTGGGAGACTAGCTGCCCACCGATTCTTCTGATCCACACCTGCACTCTCTTGGTGGAAGGAGAAAGGAACCCAGTCAAACTGGCTTAAGAAGGAGCTTTGCCTCATGGGAAAGCTCAGTGGCAGGAGGACTCGGTCTCCCCGCTCTGAGAGCTGCTTTGCTCTCTGCAGGCAGCCCAGGCTGACAGCCCCTCGGCCCCGCTGCCCCGTGGGAAAAGCCTCTTTCTCCGATGCTGACAGTGGTCCTGGGATTGATCTCATGGACTCCCCTCGCGCAGGCCATACGCACCCTTGGGAGGTAATCACTGTGTCCGGATGAGTGCTGTCCTTGCAGGTCATGTACCTGCTCCCAAAGCAGCACATCAGTGGGAGGGGTGCTTCCCCAGAGGACAAGGAGGATGCTCCTACCAGCAGAAAGGGGGGCAGCGTCAGACTGACCCACACAGCACTTGTCCAGTGAAGCCTTGGGGCTGCTGACAGCCCAGGTCTGGCTATTTGGGTGACGTTTATGTCCCTCTACACCAGGCTTCTCAACTGCAGCACAGTTGACATTTTGGGCTGGATAACTCTTCACTGTGGGGCTCACATGTGCATTACAGGACGTTGAGCAGCATCCCTGGCCTCAACCCGGTTGTTCCCACACCCACCCCTTAGTTGTGATGGCCCAGGGTGTCTCCAAACATTGCAAAATGTCCCCTTGGGGCACAGTCGCTTCAGGTTGAGAACTGCTTTACGCGGACCACTGAATGCGGACCAGTGAATGCGGTTACGGCTTCATTGTGTTCTGCTGGACATCAGTGGGATCATGTAATACAGGCCTTCCTGCTCAGTGCATTGACCTCTCCTCCTCACTCTTCTTCAGCTTCCGTGGATGGATTATTTCCTAGTACGGAGCTTTATTTACATAGCTTTTCTGATGATAGACACTCAGTTACCTTATTTCCAACCACTGCAAACAAAGCTGCCAGAACTGTTCTTGTGTAGACCTCTTTGTACACACGACAGGTATTTCTTTAGGATAACTAGCTGGAAATAGATTTGCTGAGGTGAGGAGTATCTACATTTTTTATTTTAATGGGCCCATCCAGATTGCTGTTCCAAATTGCCGACATTGAGTATTATCAATCTTCTAAATTTTACCAATTTGATGGAGGAAAAAAATTACATTTCATTGATGTTTGACTTTGCATGTTCCTGGTTACTGGTGAGGTTGAGCAAACATCTGTGCTTTGATGTTTCCTTTGTATTTTTATTGGGCGAATTGCCTTGGTGTCCTAGACCCATTGTTCCGTGGCATTGTTCCTTATCTTCTTGTCAATTACTGTCCTTTGGATGGTAATCCTTTGTACTCTGTTACGGTCTCATGCTTGTCATTAATTCACTTGTTAAGTGTTCTTTTGTTTCCTGGTCTCCAGATCTCCGAAAGCACTAGGGTTTCTGAAGTACTGGGCCTCATTTCATTGCGTGTTGCCGTGGCCCTGAGCTTTTGCAGACCTCTTTCCATTTTAGGGGTGGAGAGAGAGATGCTCAGAATGGTTCGTAAATACCTTGTCCAAGGTCATGCAGCTCCAAAGCCTCAGAGCCGGAGTCACCGCTGGCCTCCCTTCCCCGAGCTTTTACCTGGAGGCCCAGATACCTCCACAGGACAGAAGGGAGACCAGTGGGCGGAAGCTGGAGAGAAACGGGTTTCGGCTCATCTGTTAATGCCTCCAACCGTCTGTTCATCTGTCTGTCTCTTTATCCTGTCATCCTGCAGTGGGTTAGGTGGGATGTAGTTGCAAAGAATAGAGACACAGTCTCGGCTATTGACTACTTGATTTAGGAAAAAATTGGACATGGAGAGCTGTTCAAAGTCAGGGGGGTCTTACCAAGTACTGGTCTAGACGCCCCCAGTTACCTATGACCTCTGTCCCGTGCAGGAGGGACCAGGTGACTGACCTCTGTAGCCCCTTCCCAAGTTTATACATTTGTACCAACTTTACTAGCTCTCAGATCTGCTGGTCTACATGGGCGAAAAAGGACCCTCACCACTCTGTCATTGTTGATTTTACTGTCAGAACATGACAAGTGGGTACACAGGGACCCCTCCATCTGGAGGTTGACCCAACTGCAAGAAGCAACCCGACTGACCTCAGCCCGGCACTTCTTGGGGAGGGAGAGGTGCTCTACCTGATCTCTTTGTAGCCTCTAAACCAGGGTGCCCCAGAGCAGGGGCATGGCTTGGTCAGAGCCAGAGGCCTTGGTTCGTGCCGAGGTTCTTATGCAGTCAGCACGGCCATGGCTACCACATGCATGTCCCAGGCCTGTGGTGCCCACCATGTGCAGGCTGCGACCTGCCCCTCCTTGAGGTGATGCTCACCCAGTAGCAGGCCCGCTCCATGACCCACAGCTGTGTGTCTTGTTCACTGCTACATCCCAGTGCCTAGAACATGGGAGGCAAAGTCATTGCATATTTGATGGATGGATGAGTGAGTGAGTGAGTGAGTGAGTGAGTGAGTGAAATAGCTTTCTAGTGGGAGGCACCAGGTTTGCCACCTTGGTGTTGTGCTCTTGACTTCAATTCTCCACCCACCTGTAGTACGTCCTGATAGGAACCTCTCTCCAGAGTTTTCACTTTAGATCTGTTACGAAGCTTTTCCTAAACTCCCTGGATTATTCCTCTTAGCATTCAAGTTCAACCTGGCCTCAGTTTCCTCACTGATTCAAACAAATTTCCTCATTGTTTACAATTGGCCCAGCGCTGATTCAGAAAGTTATACCTGCCCCAGGTACCATGCTGCCTTGTGCGATAGTAGTGGTTTAGTTTCCCTAGAGTTCAGTGGTCAAGGGTGGCCCGTACCTCCAGCTGTAATCCTCAGACCTTTCTGTAATCACCTTTACCTGCTCAGTGCCCCCATCCCAGCTCCTGCTCCAACACCTTAGGTCCTGTGAGTAAGAATTCAGGATCAGCAGAAGGGCCTTTGTGAAGGTCAGACAATAAGGCATTTTTGAGCTCCTCCTATGAACCAGGCTCCGTGCTCAGTCCTGGGGTTGTCTCGGCAAACATTGTAGACATGATCTCACCCCCTCGTTGGAGCTTACGGTCCTGTCAGAGAAGGGACTTGAAACAGTAGTGCAAAGAGCATGTGGAGCTGTATGCAGTCTGAGGGGACGGAACGGCGCCAGAGGTGGTGAGAGGGCTCGGCTAAATTGGAGGTGAGGAGGGGGTCTCAGAGGGCATCTGCTCCTTCCTGAAGGATGGTTTAGAGCTCACTGAGCAAACAGAGGAAGAGCACCTCGGGCAGAGGGAGTGGCATCTACAAAGCCCTTGAGGGAGGAGAGAACACGGTGCATTACGGATGCTAAGACTGGTGTAGCTGGGGTGGAGTGAGGGAGTGGGACATGGGCTGGGACACTGCCAGAGGCTGGGTCTTTCAAGGCCTCATAGGAGAGTCTGTCTGTCTGCCTCTCTATCCACCCATCCATCCATCTACTCACTTATTCACCCACCCACCTACCTGCCCACCTCGTCACTACCGCAGGGGACCAGGTGAGAGAAGGGGGTTTAGACAGGTGCAGTGCTGTGGAGAGGAGAGTGGGTGATGTATCTGAGATGTACCTGGGCACCTGAGAGAGGTTCCAGCGTGGACTCTAGAAACACCCCAGGTCTGAACCCAGCTCTGCCCCTTAGTTCACAGTTGGAACAGTTGGAAGACCTTTCATGTGGAATATCTGTGATCTTGTCGAAGTCACCATTTTTCCACCTTTGAAACAGAGATACTACTCCCTTCATAGGGTCGCTGTGAGCATTAAATGAGAGCATGTCGCCAAAGCACTTAGCACAGGGCTTGGCTTATTCGGTGAATGAGAAGGACCCAGGAAGGACCGCCGCTATTTCCATTTGCTCAACCAAACACGCCTCCATGGGAACACGTGTGTGGTGTGAGTCTTCACTTCACAGGTGTGCACTCGCAGACCTGTGGGCCAGAGCCTTAGAAACGTGTTCCTCTCCAGCAGGGAACCCAGAGCCCTTGCCTCCCCCATCTTTCCTTCTTGTTGAGTTAGTGTTTAGATGCACTAACTCCTGGGTGGTCGTTTAACTGAGACGAGACCTGAGCGGTGGTCTGGAGCTTGAGCTGGGTGATGCTGAGCTGCAGTTCCTCTTCTGAAGGTGGTGACGCTCTCCCCAGGGTTCATCCTCAGGTGGAGGTAGGCGGCAGGTAGAGACAGTTTCCAAACCGTCAGGCAGCTGTTCCAGCGTCAGCTACTGTGACTGATGTTTACGTGATGAATGTTTTCTCAAGGCCTGTGGCTCAGGAGGAGTAATTATTTTATTTCTGTGCATTGGTGAGTGAATGCCTCTCCGAGCTGGGGTGAGCTCCGTTATGATCTGCAGAACCTGGTTTGTGCCGGCCTTGAGAGGCTGTCATCTGAACTGGGGTGCACACCATTAGGGCTCTTGTGGATTTTTGTTCCCTGTGCTGGGCTTTGAGAAGCCTTGGTCTCATAATAGAGTAGAAAGGGTGGGGTTCCTACTTGAAGCTTTAGGTCTTTTTTCCCAGAGACAGAAAAGCATATCGAGTCCAACCTTTAAAAGTTCTTTCCTTGTGCCGCCAGCAGACTCATCCTGAGAGGCTGTGAATTCCAGCTCCTTGCCAGACTTCCCCGTGGAGCGGATTCTGCCAGACTGCTCTGGCTGTCTAGAGCTGAGGCAGCCGCTCCGGTTGGCGGTGTGCGGAGGCTGCTTTGCAGGGGCCAATAGAGAGGAGTACGTGAGAGATGTGTGGCGTGCTGATGGGTCCAGGAAGTCTGGAAGGCCTGTGTTCTGACTGCCACACAGGATGGTGGAGCTGGGCAGGAGGCATCTCGCCCCTGGGGTGGCCGTGCTGCGGGTCAGTGGCCCAGACAACAGGAGGCAGGTTGGAGGCAGAGAGCCAGTGAAGACTTGGAGGGAAACAAGGTTTGAACTACTCAGGTACCAGAAGCTGAGGGAAGGAGAACAAGCTGCATTTTGCAGCATGTGATTTAGGGGAAGCTACGTGCTGGGCTGTGGAAGCGACTGAGTCATGTTACCACGTCTGCCCCTCGCCTGCTCGTTTTTACACAAATCTACTTATGAGAAAAGAATGTGGGAAACAGATGCATACGGCCACTGTGAAGAGTTAGCACTGATGTGTACTGAGCCTTTCATACACATAAGTTTGTTTCCGTGCCACCCCATGAGGGGAAGCATTTTCATCTCTATTTACAAATAGGTAAACTGAGATCAGAGAGGTGTAGTGACCTGTCCAACGAAACACAGCTAGTGAGTAGCTGAGCTGTAGACCTTCCAGCTCTGTATTCTTTGAGAGAAAAATGTGCCTCTTTCTCACCTGAGTTTCCCCAAAAAGGAAAGGAGAGAGAATGTGAAATAAATATAAGGATGTTGGATGGTTGACTGGGAGGAGGATGGTGAGGTTGATGGTATAATGATGGTGATGGTGATGATGGCTGTAGTTGATGGTGGATGATGATGATTGAGGATGATGACGGTGGGTGAGGAGGAGGATGGTAGATAATGATGGTTAATGATGACAAGGATGGTGATGGTTGATGAGGATGGTGATGGTTGATGATGAGGAGGATGGTGACAGTTGAGGAGGATGTTGATGGTTGATGGTGGCGGTTGATGGTGAGGATTGATGAGGATGGTGATGGCTGAGGAGGAGGAGGAGGTGATGATTGATGATGGCCGCAGCTATGTTTCCTGAGTGCTTCCCCTGTGCCAGACATCATGCCAAGTTCTCTCCATGTTTTATCTCCTTAAACTCTCACAAGGCTCTAATGAGAAAGTTCTAGTTACAGTTGTAGGAATAAGAGGCTCATGTTTTCCTTGACTGCCCCATCTGTTTTAAGAAAAAGCTGATCAAAAAAGATCCAGGGTTCTTTTCACCATTGAGAGAAAATGTTCTACACATTACAGTGGGTTTTTATTTATCCACGGCTCAGGGCTTCACAGAGCCACAGAAACCGAAAGGCCTGTTTAGTCCCCAAGCTTCCTTTGGGACCTTAGTTTGTACTCTCTCCCTGCCCAGATTTGTGCTTGGACTTGCTGAAAGTGCAGAGTGGGCTGCTGTGAATTTCCACATCCCGGCCACATCCTGCCAAGACCTCCAGGACCCTCTGTTAGCGGTGAGGTCCCACAGGGCAGCCTTGGCGTGGATCCTTCACTGGCCAGTGACAGGAACTTGGTTAGTTTAAATGTTTGTGTAAAAAAGATGGGCTACTAGTTTATGCAGCTCAAAAATACAATGGAAGCTCAGTCGTCTAATCCCTGAGCCCAGGAGGCTGGACTCGCCACCTCCGTGACGCCGTCTCTCCCGTGCCGCTTGCACAGTGGGCATTCTTCCTGGGTTGGGAAGACCAGTGGGCAGAGACCCTTTTAAATGGTTTCATTTCATTTTCTTAGATATTTAAAGGGTGTTTTAATGCCTTTAGAGTACCAGGCAGCAGAGGCTAAGTTAGGCCAGTGTGACAATCTCCAAACCTGTGCAGCATCCAACGATGTTTATTTCGTGTCTGTTTCCCTCTCCTGCTGTACCTTTCTCGTGGCCGGTTGGCTCTGGAGGTGCTCCACCTGGTCTCTCTGCCAGGATCCGAGAGGAAGAAGCTGCCCTGCAGTGGGCACGCTGCCCGCATGGCAGAGGGGGAAGGGGTGGCAAAGCAGGCTTGGTTCTGGGGGCTCCTGCTTAGGGGTGGCTCTGGGTACAAGAAGCCTGCTGGTGACGGGCCAGGAAGAATGACCCTCTCAGAGGAAGGGGCCCAGCCCAAGGGGCACCTGCGATGCCTGGTGGAGTAGCAATCCGGTGCACCTCCAGAAGTGACACCCACTCAGACAGAAGAATCAGGAAAGACAGGGAAGCATGATAGAGCCATTAAAAGTGATGCTGCAGATCTGCTGTGTCAGCTTGCAAGGTTGTTGCTCATATGTGAGAAAATAAGAAAAAGCAGCTAATAGAATATGTAGTTTAGTCCGATTAAAAAAAAGTCCCCAACATTTAAAATGTGTATAATTGCACCCTAAATGTCTGCAGAGCCCAGGCAGGAAGTGGGTCAGGTCAGCCACTTCTCCGCACCGACTGACTGTCGCCACGCAGCGATTTAGACTCCGTGTCCCCTGATATTTCAGGCCTTTAAAAAATGGAAATCTGGATTTAAATGTTAAAACCTCTTATTTTTCAATGTTGGCAAGTAATGAAAAACTTCAACCTGCATGGCCTGCCATTTTCACAGCTTCCGCTATGAACCCAAAATGATTTTCTCTGGGTGTTGAGATTTTGTATGATTTCTTCCTTTTTTACTGATCTATTGTCTGACTTGACCACAATACTGGACATTTCTTTATGACAAATAATAATGGAGAAAACAAACAGAAAGATCGTTAATAAAAGGAAAAAATATATTTTAGCTACAGGAATTGATCTCGACTTTGCAACTCACTATTTTGTTGGCGGTTAATCAAACAATAGTGAACTAAAGCATGGGCTGTCCTTGCAGCTGCTTCATGTTGATAAAACTGCCAAGGACCCATGCCTGTGAGCAGCTGACCAGGGGAGGCTGAACCCCAGGAGGTCGCGGGGAAGAAAGCCCAGGGGTCCTCCTTGGTGGCCTGCTGACCTCAGGCTTCAGCAATCCCTGGGCTGGCTTCTAGCAACAGAGCCAGAGGATGTATCCTACTGAAAAGGACGCCACGCCTGGGGAGGGGCAGAAAGAAGCCAGCTATCTGAGTGGGAGAAAGGAGCAACGTCCTGAGGGCAAGTCCAGAAGAGCTGCTAAAGAAAACCCGATGCAGCACTTGGACTGCCACTGAGCCCTGTTCAAAGTGCTCCTGCCCGCGGCCACTCCGCTCACCGAAGGCCTTTCAGGGTGCAGGAGGTGGCGCGGAGCGGGACAGAGAAGTTGTTGGGTGTGAAAGAGAATGTAGGAGGAAGCTTTAGATTCCGTGCACGCTGTTGAATATTCAGGGTTTGTTGGTTTTCTCATTTCTTTTTTCCCCAACTGTAATTCCCTGCTTCATCACCCATCATGCAGATGTGGTTCTTATGCGGTTTCTAATGTGACTCTTTCCCTAAACAAGTAATCAAAACAAGGTTTTGAGCTGTATTTGAGCTGCAAATAAGTTTAGTATAAAATGCAATTATTCGCCTCAAAAAATCAACAGAGACAATTTGGACATTTGAAAGGCTCGAATTACCCTTAAGCAGAACTCAGAAGGGCGTCCATTCCAAGGATTCAAATGAGCTAGGACTCAGCCCTACTTGATAATAGCCAGTTTCTTAAAAAAAAAAGGAAAGCTAAGAAATGCCTTTAAAAATGCTAAAAGTAGTACATGTTGATTATAAAAATGGAAAATAAGGGAAAGTTAGGAAGAAGGAAAACAGTGACTACATAGATACAGTCACAATAATGTCTTCTTTTAATCTTTTCTCTCTGCATCTTTTCTCTAGATGGAATCATCCCACGTATGATTGTGTCTTCCTTTTTAATTTAACATAATTTTTTCCCACGTTACTCTACATTTTACGTCAAAATCATCTTCCACAGCTGTATACTATTCCACCATAGTGGTGCAGTATAATTTCTTTGATTAAGCACATTACAGATTTTAAGAGTTTATTTGAGCAACCATTGATTCAGATTGGGCAGCCCAAGCCAGAAGTGGCTAACGCGTTCCACCAACAGGAGCTGGGGGCAAGGCTCTTTTTATAGAGAAGATGCAGAAACAAAGCAAATTTCATCGACAACAGCTTAAGTGAGTGTATTATTTAGGAGAGCCTACTTGGCTGTTTGTGGTTGCTGCTGCTTTTTTATTAAATTTATTGGAGTAATTACAGTATATAAATTGCAGGTATATAACTTTATTATATGACATCTACATACTCTGTTATGTGCTCACCACCTGATGTCTAGTCTCCTTCTGTCACTATGTACTGGGCCCCCTTTTCCCTTTTGTCCTCCCCCCGCCCTCTTCCCCTCTGGTGATCACCATCCTGTTGTCTGTGTCTATGAGTCTGTTTTTTTGTTTGTTTTTATGTTTGCGTTGTTTGTTGCTTTGTGCTTTATATCCCACATATGAGTGAAATCATGTGGTTCTTGTCCTTTTCCGCCTGCCTTGTTTCACTTAGCAGGGTGCTCTCACGATCCATCCATTGCAGATTGTTTCATCTTTTTTTTCATCCACTGTTTCATCTTTTTTACGGCTAAGTAGTACTCCATTGTAGATATGTACCACATCTTCTTTACCCAATCCCCATAGAAGGACACAGGTTGTTCCCATGTCTTGGCTACAGTGAATGATGCTGCGGTGAACACGGGGATTATCATCAATACGACAACAAATAAGTGTTGGTGAGGATGTGGAGAAAAGGGACCCTTGTGCACTGCTGGTGGGAATGTAAATTGGTGTGACCACTATGGAAAACAGTATAGAGGTTCCCTAAGAATAGAGCTGCCCTATGACCCAATAATCCCTCTTCCGGGTATCTACCTGAAAAATCGGAAAATACTTTTTTGTTAAGATATAAGGTTGTTCTTCCTAACCTGGAAGTGTTTACTGGCCTTCGCTGTGGCTTAGGTTTCAGTTTGCTTATGTGGACAACCAGGGCATCAGAGCACCTCAGTCCGATTAGTTTAACAACTGTTACTCTTCGACATCTAGGTTTTTTTCAATTTCTCATGGTCCTAAACGGTTCCAGAGAATCACATTATTCTTCAGGCCTGTGCTGTGGTTTACATTCTTTTTTTCCAAATAGGTCTGTGCTTGAAGGGGTGGCCGGGTGGCATTGTGATCATCGACTTCTGGTGGACGCAGGTTCCAACCCTGACCCTGCCACGTTATTGCTTTGTGACCACAGGCTACTGTTCAGTTGCGGCGCCTCTCTTTCTTCATCTGCATGGGGAGGGGGGGAGGCTTGCGAGGTCATTATGACATTTAAAATAAAGACTGAAGTAAGTACCTGGCCTATAGGGAGCACTTAGATAACTCAATGTGCTGAGGGCTACAAGAATAGAGGACCTGATCCACAATGACCTTGACCTCAGACGCACCGGCTTTGGAGTGGGGTCATCCCTGAGTTTACATCTCAGCTCTGCCCTGAGAGAGCTGTAACCTTGGGCAAGTTATGGAACATCCCCGAGCCTCGGTTCATTCATTTGTACGAAGCTTACAAAGGGGTTATGAGGACTAAATGAAATAAATACAGTGAGATTATATATTTAGTACCTCATGTAGTACCTGGACTATAGTTCATACTTAGTACATGAGAATGGTTGTTATTGTTATTATTTTTATCATCACTTCTCTAATCAGTGCTGTAAGTGAGCCTTATAAAGCTGCTATAGGAGAAGGAGACTCCCGTCTGTTTGCCGGTGGGGCTGGGATGTCACTGAAGCTTCCAAGAGGAAGAGATTCCTGAACGAGTCTCAAATGCCAAGCTGGGCTGAGCCTGGTGGATGAGAGACAGCAGGTCCTGTGTGCTCCCAGGCCCAGCGATGGGAACACACCGGGCATGGCTGGGAGAAGGTGGCACCGGGCACGGTGCCAGGTCAGAGCAGACTCTGAGCACATACCGACTAGCCGAGCCGTGGGGTTCGGAGGGGGCGGAGGAGAGTATTAAATTCTCCTTGCTGTCTCCTGTGCGGGGGATGGAGCCTCCTCTTATTTTCTCACACGGCCGTTATTGATCCGCAGTTGTATGAGCGATGCCTCCAGCCCTGCGTTGTAATGAAAACACTCAGCTTTGATGGAACACGATGGAAAATGAAATACTCGTCCCCTCTTTAAAAAATTGAACTTTTAGAAAAAGTTTCAGAAAGTGGGTTCATGTTGGATATAAAGTGCCCCTGTTATTTTCTTCCGAGTTGAACAAAGTCAAGAAAGAACGGAGTAGCCGCCTTCTGCCCAGGCGGGTGAGAGGTCAGAGGTGCCGCCCTCCGCTGGTGCCCTGCGGCCGGGAATGCTCACACGTGGGCCGCTCACATGCGCCTTCCTGGACGTTCGTTCCTTCGTTCTTTTTTATTTTATTCAGCCAGCCAGCCAACAAATATTTATCGAGCACCTTCCACGCCAGAATTTCTTCTTTGTCCTGGGAATGTACTCATGAGCCAAAAGGATCAGATCCCCGCTCCCTGGGAGCGTGCGTGCTAGCGCAGGGGCTCAGTAGACCACGGAGCAGGCACCGAAGGTTCCCTCAGTGGTGCATGCTGGGAAGGAAGTAAAATGGGTGATGTGGGGGAGGGGCCGGGAGTGCTCAGGTAGAAGCTGCTGTAGGTGGGGTCATCCAGGGAGGCCTTTCTTCACTGGTGAGTGTGAGAGTAAGTCCTTGGGCGTGTTGGTAGTGGAATGAATTGGTCCTCCCCATTCACAGATTCAACAGATGGTTACTGTTACTTACAGCTCTTTGTATGTCTTTGTTTTCTGAGTTGGCCCTTGTCTTCAGGGAACTTGACGGCCTGGTAGAGGAAACAGGTACATTGGGGGTAAGTGCCCTCTGGTAAGTGGTAGGAGGACACCTGGATTGGGTACTGAGGTCAGGGCACTGAGCTCATGCTGGGTGTAGGATGTTCATTTAAAACACATCTCTGGCCCTGGCCAGTTTGGCTCCGCAGTCAGAATGTCAGCCTGCGGACCAATGCGTCACGGGTTTGATTTCAGCCAAGGGCACGGACCTTGGTTGTGATTTGTCCCCGGCTCTGGTTGGGTCGTGCAGGAGGCAGCCACTCGATGTGTCCCTTTCACGTCGATATTTCTCTCTCTCTCTGTCCCTCTCTCTCCCTCCCACTTTATCTGAACAAAAATGGAAAAATATCCTTGGGTGAGGAAAAAAAAAAAAGACGCATCTTTGGGAAAGAGAAGCTTGGGCTGGTAGAAGGGTGATCAGGCCAAAACAGGTGGGCAGGGAGCGCAGCCAGGGAACAGCACGTGTCAGAAGCCACGTTGCTGAGCTCGCGTCAGACGCTCTGTTAGCTGTGAGGTCCACGTATGGGGCCGTCTTGGCTGGATCCCTCACTGGATCCAGATGACAGGAACGTGGTTAGTTAAAACTGTCTTTGTTTTTTAAAGATGGGCTATTTGTTTATGCAGCTAGAAGAATGCAATGGAAACCCAGTCGTCTGATCCCTGAGCCCTGGAGGCTGGACTCGCCACCTCCATGACGCCCTGTCTCTCCCCGTGCCGCTTGCACAGTGGGCATTCTTCCTGGGTTGGGAAGGCCAGCGGGCAGAGACCTTTCTCTATGGTCGTGTGTCCCTCTGAGGGCAGGGCTTTGAGGTTCCCTCGGATGGATATGGCCAGCCCGTAGACATGGGACATGGGGTAGCAGGGCCATGCCATGGGGCCAAAGGTGTGGGTAGAGGCGGTTTCTGTGGCAGTGCCATCAGGAGACAGAACCACGCTCCCCTGAAAAGTGTGTTCACCCCATTCCTTTCTGACCATTGCAGAGGTCTGCTCCTACCATGGTAATTACTGCTCTCGCGTTGTGGTCAGCTACACGTCTGGGCAGCTTTGGTCAGTTAGAAAAGGGGAGAAGACATGTCTCGAGGGGAAATCATAGTCTACATAATGAGCCTCCTTCCTCCGTTTTAATGTCCACTAATTGGAATATGCCCTTTAGTAAGTCTTCTAACAGGAAAATAATGAGAATTGCAGAAATCAAAGGCCCCATTCACCTTCCTGGTGTGTGCGTGAAAACGTCTCCAGATCCCAGACCTGTTACAGAGGCCCCTCTGGCCTCTCTCATCCCAACCACAGCTGTCGTCAGTGCTGGTATTCGTCTGCTACTTGGCTCGCCCGCCCTCTGTTTTGAGGTCCTCATATTGGGCATCCTTTTTGTTTCTAAGATTTGCTTATCGATTTTTAGAGAGAGACACATTGATTGGCTGCCTCCTGCAACCCCCCCAACACACACACACACTGGGGATCGAGCCTGCAACCCCAACACATGTCCTGACCAGGATCTGAGCAGCCAACCTTTCAGTGCATGGGACGACATCCAACCAACTGAGCCACACTGGCCAGGGCTGGGCGTCCTTTTTTTTTTTTTTTTTATTGCCCCCAAACTCATTCCCTAAGTCAAGGGTGATGGATGAGTTTACAAGACACCCTTTATTTTATGTCCTTTGAGATGCTGGGGCTCTGTGTCAAGCACCTGGTTTCAGGTTCCATCTCACCAACCTCTCCTGTGTGGCCTTGGACAGCTCCGTAAGATAATGTCAAGTGTTACAAGTGTAGTGTCTGCAACTAGGTAAGCTCTCAGTGACTGGTTTTGTTTCTCTGTTTGCCCCAAATAGGGAGTGGCTAATCAGGGAGCTCCAAGATCTGGGCCCTGGGCCCTGGGCCCAGTGGAGCAGGGTGTTTGGTGGTGGGAGGGTGGGTTGGAACAGAGGAAGGGGCACTGTTGTCCCAGTTCGTCCTTCCTGTCGTGCTCCAGCTCACACCCCAAAAGCCGGTCCCTGTGAGTGCTGGGGACCATTGGGCTCTGTGACAGTGCTGCCGGCAGCTGGACTGGGGGAGCAGAGGGCCCCTGAGAACACTGGTGCCAGCCTGTGCCAAAGGGCTGGAGCAGGATGCTCTCCAGGCTCGGCGTTTCCGCTGCGGCTGGGTCATGCCTCCGTGCCGGCCCTTCGTGACTGCTGCTGGGAAATAACGTGAGCCCTTGTGGTCCCCGAGAGAAGGAACCATCCCTGGGTGTCTTGGCTGTCAGTGCTATTGGGTATTAAATGTGGGTGGGCGATCCCTTCCAGGGGAAGGGGCTGTGACCAGGTTACAGCCCCGGAGCCTCAGTTCGGCCCCGCTGGCCTTCCGCAGGCCCAGGGCAGGTGGGAGGAGTCGCACCTGCACTGGCCCCTTTGCTGGCGTTCTTGGGCTAAAGAGCATGTGGCCTCTCTGCTTTGAGAGGTCGGCTCAAGTAACCCCTGCTGCACTCAGCCCTTGTCTAGAATAAAGGGAAACAGGAAATAAAGGTTTGCAGGAGAACTGTTTGCTTTGCACCTGTTCCTTAAAATTCTGAGCTGTTCTCTCTCTGGCTTAGAGAAGGATCCCCTTTATCAAACTGAGGACTGAAAGGAGGTCAAGTAATTTACTTCCTGGAGACTCCTGCTGCAGAAGGGCAGCGAACGGTCTGAGGACCTGCCGGAGACCTGGCGTGGCTGTGGGTCCCATTTGAAGAATACCTGTGGGCGTTGCCTGTAGAACTGTTGAGGACAGTTTGGAAAGCACTAGTTTACGCACGTATTTTCCCGGTGGTGAGCACATTTCCTCCAGTGGCTTCCTAGGAGCACAACTGGGTCCTTGGCCACGTGTTTCCATCACTTTGCACCCTGGACCCTGGCTGGAGTGGTGGCGGGTGGAGCCATCTGACCCTGGAGCTCCCTGCAGTGGCCACGTTTGAGGCCACTCCTGCTCCGTGCCCCTGGCTCACAGCAGCTGCTAGGATCGGGTGAGAAGAGGGGCCCATGCCGCTCAGCCAGGGGCCATGCATGACCCTAGAGTTTAATGTTGGGTTGCAGCTGTCTCCCAGGGTTGATTTTTCAGAGGGTTAAAGCTGTTTTCTGGGAAAGTCTAGCACACGGCCCTGCCCTGCTCCAGGCCCTCAGTGAGCGGCATGGCACAGTGAGGGCACGTCTCCGGCTTGGACCCAGGTGTCAGGCTCGGACCGGAGGCGGTGGGGGAAGGAGCTCACACCAGGTTTCTATTTGGAGCGGGGAAGGAGCGCAGACAGGCGCGCAGCACCGTTTTTAGTACAGGGAGACGAGACAGCTTGACGTAAGCGCGGCGCGTGCCGTCTCCGTGTGGAAGGTGTGCTGGCGGAGCGGGGCGCAGCACCTGGCTCCTTCCTCCCGCCAGATGCCGCTCTCGGGGAGATGCCCGAGTTGCTCAGACGGGCGTTCGCATCCTGACTGCTCAGGTGCTGGCCCGGCTCAGAATTCGGGTGGCGGAGGGGCCTCTGTGAGCTCCAGCTGTATCTGACAGGACTGGTGGCAGGAGGCACAGACACGGTTCCTGCCCTCAGGGAGCTGTTGGGGCTCTCGTGCAGTGGTCAGGGCTTGTCACTGAACAAGCGGTCCCAGTGCTGCACGTACAGGTGCAAGGCGAAGGGCTGTGCAGAGCCAGATCTGACAGCTGAGGCAGTTACCCAGGTGTGGGGGGAGGATGCTCTAGACCAGGGAAGGTCCTGGACTAAGGTCCTGGAGCTGGAGGAACTGGAGGGAGGCCTGTGTGGCTGGAGAGAGAGAGGTACTGCGAGGGAGTGGAGGGTGGTGTGGGATTGGGCAGAGGAAGGCATGACCAGGGTCGTCTGGCCAGCCATGTCTACCCTTGTATTCCCTCGTGGTGGCAGGATGGCCGCTCCTCTTCCAGGGCCGTGATCAGGCAGAGTGAGGCCTCTCCTTGCCCACCTCTCTCACCGAGGCCCCACCAGTACACTGCCCACAGGTCCCAGGGGGCAGTTTGGGTCACCCGCTCCTGCCCTGCAGGAACTCCTGGAACGTGTGTCATGTACCAGCTCTGCCGTGGGAGGCATCTCCGAGGGCGGGGAGAAGAGAGACAGTGGTGGGCATGTCAGACCTGCTGAGGAGACGGCCTCGGCCTGAGGGCAGGGGAAAGGCACCCACTGCTTCGTCCGTGTGCAGGTGTGACGTCAGAGTGTGGCTTCTTATTTAGCCAGGAACGAGCAGTGTCACCTGAGTTTAGTTACTTTCCCTCTCTGAGCCTCAGTTCCCCCCTTTACACAGCAGCAGTAGTACCCCTTCACCACTGCACTCAAATGGCTGGTACAAGTGGGCGCTCCCCAGATACCTGGTCCTGGAGCCTGGCAGGCAGGCTGTGGGGAGCACCGGGGAAGGCCTGCTGGCTGGCACGTCCAGCCTGAGGGGTGCAGTGGGCACGGGCTGACTCCCCCTCTGCCTCCGTGGATTGCATGGCCTTGCAGTCTAGCTTCTCAGAGCCTCACGCCCAAATGGTGATGTCACCACCCCACCGGATCGTTTGAGGCTAAATAGGTTGATGTCGTGAGGAGCACAGCACAGAGCAGGGGTCAGCCTCTGGTGTCTCCTTTCCCTCCGATCGTTTCTCTTCTCTCACTCAAAGAGAAAATTCAGATATCATTCACATATGATAAAATCCACCTTTTTAAAGTGCGCAATTCAGTCACTTGTTAGTAGATTCACAAGACTGTGCAAAACCATCACCGCTACCCAGTTCCAGAACATTTTCGTCACCCTAAAAGGAAACACTGTATCTATTAGTCACTCCGATTGTCCCCCCGCTTCCCTGCCTATTCCCTGGAAGCCAGGAATCCACTTTCTTCCTCTGTGGGTTTCTCTGCAGGTGTGCCTTTCTGTGACATTTTGTGTGAGGGGAATCCTGTAGTCACACAGTGTGTGCCTGTAATGTGGGGTTCGTTCACACTATGTAATGTTAGCCACCCAGGTTGCAGCAGGCATCGGGACTTCATTCCTCTTCATGGCTGGATAATATTCCCTTGTATGGATGACCACACTCTGTTTACCCACTTATGCATTGACGGACTCTTGGTTTATTTCTACTTTGTGGCTTTTATGAACAATGCCACTGTGAGTATTCATGTACAAGTTTTGTGTGGACATTTGTTTTCAAGTCTCTTGGGAATGCATGTAGGAGAGGAATTGCTGGTTCCTACCTCTGTTTTGTTGAAGAAGACCGTCCTTGTGCTGTGGAGTAGTATTTCATTGTGGTTTTGATTGTCGCTCCCCTAAAGGCTGATGATACTGAGCATCTTTTCATGGGCGCGTTGGCTCTTTATGTATCTTCTTTGGAGGAATGTCTGTTCATATCCTTTGCCCACTTCTAAATTGTTTTTTCTTTTTCATCTTATTTTTGAGTTGTAGACGTCTTCTCTATATTCTGGAAATAAGGCCCCCATCAGATATGACTTGCAAATATTTTCTCTAGTCTATGGTTGTCTTTTCACTGTGTTAAAGCACAAAACTTTTTAATTTTGATGACGTCCAATGTGTCTGGGTTGTTGTTGTTTTTTTACATTTGTTGCTCTTGCTTTTGGTTTGATAACTAAGAATCCTTTGCCTAATCCAAGGGCACAAAGATGTAGGCCTATGTTACTTTCTAAGAATTTTATATGTACAGTTTTAGCTCTTACATGTAGGCCTTTGTTCCTTTTTGACTTAATTTTAGTATATTGTATGAGGAAAGGATCTAACTTCATTCTCATGTTTGTGGATCCAGTTGTCCCGGCACCATTTGTTAAAAAGACCGTTTTCCCCCCATTGAATGGTCTTGACGCTTTTGTCAAAAACCAGTTCAACATAGATGAATGGGTTAATATGTTTCTAGACTCTCTATTCTTTTTTTTTTTACTCAAAAAATTTTTTTTGCCCTGCCTGGTTTGGTTCAGCAGTTAGAGCGTCAGCCCGTGGACCGGAGAGTCCTGGGTTTGGTTCCTGCTAAGGGCATGCACCTTGGTTGCAGTCTGTCCCCGGCCCTGGTTGGGTTTGTGTGGGTGGCAACCACTTGAGGTGTCTCTCTCACATTGATGTTTCTCTCTCTCTCTCTTCCCCCCTCTCTCCCTCCCGCTCTATCTGAAGATAAATGCAAAAAAATATATATTTTTTTCAATTACAGTTTATATTCGGTTATTTTGTATTTGTTTCAGGTGTGCAGTATAGTGGTTAGACAATCATATACTTTACAAAGTGTCCCCCCTGATATTTCCAGTACCCACCCATCACCATGTGTAGTTATTACAATATTATTTGACTGTATCCCCTGTGCTGTGCTTTATGTCCTGTGACTGTTTTGTAACCACCAGTCTGAACTTCTCTATCCCTTCACCTTTTTCACCCTGTCCCTCAGCTCCTCCCCTCCAGCAACCGTCAGTCTGTTCTCTGTCTGTGATGGACTCTCGGGTTCTGTTCCCTGGATCTATATGCCTCTGCGTGGGGCCGTACCACGCTGTCTTGATTCCCGTGGTTTTTAGTAAGTTTCGAAATCAGCAAGTGTGTCTCTCCTCTCCCACCTTGCCTTTTTTTCTGTTCTTCCTTTTTCTCCTTTGATCTTTCTTGCATTCTTAGAGTTTAGAGCGAGGACTCGCGACTGGTTTCAGTAGAGGACCAGACAGTAGCCATTCCACGCCGTGCAGGCCACGCAGTCTTGACCCCACGATCTCAGCGCTATTCTCGCAGCCTCAAAGCAGTCATAGGCTATATGTGATGCACGGGATGTCTGTTCTGATAAAACTTTGCCTTTTTTTATTTGACACTGACATTTAAATTGCACATGCTTTCCACGTGTTAAAAAATTACTTTCTTCTTTTGATTCCCCCCCCCCAGCCATTTAAAAATGTAAAAACCATTCTTAGTTTGTAGACCATGTCAAAACAGGCAGCAGGGATGTCAATCCCTGTTCGAGGGGGTGTTTCAGAGGAAGGTGGAGTGTCCCCGTTCGTCACACATGGCCCCGGGCCTGGATGGGTTTTCTCTACGAACACCTCCTCGCAGGGCCCACCCTCCCCAGTGGAGGCTGCTCGGTAGGTCCTGCGGGGCATGTGACTGACTGAGAAGGCAGAGCCTGGAACTGGTGTGGATCGGGAGGGGGTGCCCTGCCGACAGCCCCTCCCCCCTGGCTGCTGCAGCCCCGGCCCAGGGAAGCAGAGAGCCCTCCACGCAGACACTGCCACCAAATAGTGAGTGCCAGCAACGGCTGGCTCTCCCTTCCCTCCCCGAAAAACCAGTCCTCCTTGCACCCCCACGGGACCAGCTCTGAATCTCATTCAGGAGCACGGATTTTAGAGCCAGTACGGACTGCCAGAGGCTGTCTTGGGCGTCAGGTTAGCTGGCCCGTTGGGGCCTCCATTGCCTTACTGTGAGCAGCAGGTCTTACACAGTACAGTGTGCAGTGTGCTGGCTTGACTGCTGCGTCCCCTCGCTGTGATGGTGTGAGGGGACGAAGGGGCCGTGTGCAGCATGCAGTGGACCCCTGCGCCCGTCTCCTGTCTCACTGAATAGGCGGATGTTCAAGCACCGGCCGTGGATCCGGGGCGGAGCAGGTCCTCACTCCTCTTCTCTGGCTTGAGCTGCAGCAGGTGACTCTGGGGTATTCTTATTCTGTCCCAGAGCGACTATTTGACCTGCCTCTGGTGGCATCTGTACAGTTTCCTGGGCTTTCTGAGTGAAGCAAGACCTTTCTCTCCCCGGCTCTGAGATGGCTCCCAGGCCACAGGCAGCCCCAGCGTCACCCTGCCTATCGTCTCAGAAGCCCATTCTAGGTCAGGAGTCAGCGGGCTATGGCCCGACCGCACCGGCCCCTGGCATTTGATTAGAATGCAGCCTTAGCCATTCATTTACATCTGTGGCTGCTTTTATGCCACAGTGAGTGGCGGAGCTGAGCCTGTGACAAGACCTGAAAGAGTCACCACCTGCCCTTTGCAGAAAACATGCCTGGCCCTGCTCCTGACATCTCTCTTCAGAGCTCTCATTTCTGGGGCTCCCTCCGCTTTGCACTCTTCCTGCTGTGCAGTGATGGTCTGTCTGTCTGTCTGCTCCTGTGTGTGTCCCTGTCAGGTAGGAGTTCCCTGGGAACAGCGGTGGCCGTCCCAGGTCCTGTCTCTCTCGTAGCGCAGACGCGCAGGAGGTGCTCGGTCACCAGGAGACAGGTGGATGACCGCCTGGCTGAATGCAGGAAACAGGCGTGGTCGACAGCGGCCTGAGGTGGAGTTCTCCTGGGTGGACCCGAGCTCGGCTCTTTCCGCTGCAGAAAGAGGATCTCAGTGCACATTGGGTCCAGGCATTCTCCGCCCACCTCAGTCCTCACAGCGGGTAGCCATCACTGATAAACGTGGCTGACACCCAGCAACACACCCACTGTGCGCCAGGCTCTTGTACTCAGTGCTTTAGAGATATTGACCAATTCCAGCCTCAGGACAGCCCGGGAAGGAGGCACTGTATTTCCACCATTCTACATGGGGAACTCGAACATTGGAGCGCGTAAGGGCTTCCAGGGTCCCAGCCAGACCCATCGGGTGAGCTCCGGACTCTGCTCCCTGTGATCACTTCTCACCTGCTGGGGCCCGGGGTGTGCTGCTGAAACAGGAAGCTGCTTTCAGCTCCTCCACTTCAAGTCTTCGAAGCACAGTTAGTGATTGTTCTCTCTCGACTGGTGGCACACTTACTGCATTCACTTCCTGTAACTGAATGGTAATTCGGGACCCATCCAGCACTCCAAGGGCACCCATTGTGTGCTCCACGTGCAGAGAGTGGAAAGAGCTCGTCGAGAACATTTCTCAAAACAGGATCTAGCAGTAACTGTCTCGTTCGGAAGAGCTGGCCCCGTGGAGGGGACTCCTCCCAAGGCTTCATGACAGCCGTGTTCCCGATGACTTCAAAGAGCTCAGGGGTTCTCCTTCTGGAGGTCTAGCAGTAGGCTGGCTTAAAGTAAGGTGAAGGGACAGGACCCTTAAAGCAAAATCGGGATGCATTAATCACGGGGAGTGCACAGACGGGGAAGAAAAATGAAACAACAAAATAGGTAAGAAAAATGGCTCCTGCTACTGTTGCCTCAGGAACGGAAATGCTGTAGTGTGCGTGTGCGTGAGCGTGTGCAGTCAGTGCCTTCTCTCTCTCTCGTTCTTTTGTTCCTTCCTTCAGTCAATAAATGTGCTGATCACTGTGTTAGGCACTGAGTATGCACGAATGAGCAAGAGGCTCCCATCCTTTGCCTTCGTGGACACTGGCCGAGCCTCTCGGGGGTCAGATCCTAGTCGGAAGGGTGCTGTGTGTTGAGACGCCAGGCCTTGGGTGAGTGGCGTGTCGGTGGCGCCAGGCTGAGATGACTGTGTCTCTCACAGCAGGGAAGGCCTTGCCAGTACCGTCTGAATGGCCCGAACTCTTGGCAGAAGCTCTGTCTGGCCGGACGGTGCCGGACAGGCAAAACCAGTGTCAGCTTCCTTCTTAGAGGTATCAGGCTGAACTGCATGAAAATTTCCTTTCTGTAGGTCAGAAGGAACAAGTGTCAGCATTTTATGTGGGTCGCCCTAACATGCCTGGACTGAGGTGCCAGGCTGGTCTCTCTTGCAGGAGGCATGCTGAGCTCTGCTCCCATCCCTCGAGTGGTCTCTCTAGGATTTAGCCCCTCTCTGCCTGGATTCTCCCCGCTCCTTTCTCCTCCCCACCTGTCCTCTAGGCCCCAGCTAGAATCTCCTTGTCTAGCAAGATGTTACCTCACCCTCTTCCCTGTCCCCGTGACACTGTTTGGACCTGCCACCTAGCATCATCCACGGTCAGTCTTCAGTGGCACTGATTGGAGCACGTGCCAGGCAAGCGTGAGGCTCTGGGCCTGACTGCCCGGGTCCCTCGCAGCTGGCCCCCCACCAGCTGTGTAACCTTGGACAGGGGATTCACCCCTCTCTGTGAGGATTGCATGCGCTGACTTATGGACAGTACTTATTATAGGTCCTGGTATGTACCAAGCTTTCAAATGAAATGGCCATTATTTATTATATCCTGCTTTATTAAATGTATCCCAGCAAGCCACCTTACGTTCTTTATTTTAATAGGGCAGGATATAAATGTTCTAAATACTGCAATCTACCACCATTCCTTGAGATAACACTGTGATCATAAAGCATTTCAGTAGTTGGGGAAGGCCACAGAGGTGTTGGCATGAACATGGGTATCTTTTGACCTTGCTTTCTTTTTTTCTTTTTTCTTTTATTTTTTTAATTCTCACCCGAGGACATTTTTGCATTTATCTTCAGATAGAGCAGGAGGGAGAGAGGGGGAAAGAGAGAGAGAGAGAAACATTGATATGAGAGAGACACATCGATTGATTGTTACCCACACGACCCCAACCGGGGCCAGGGACAAATTGCAACTGAGGTATGTGCCCTTAGCAGGAACCGAACCCAGGACCTGGTCCACGGGCTGATGCTCTAAGCACTGAGTAAAACTGGCCAGGGCTGACCTTGCTTTTTTAAATAAATGGGCAGAAGTACATATTAGTGGGTATTTGCCTTTGGTGGAATTCTAAAAATCAGAAATGAAATTTCCCTGGTGCCGGGCCTAGTCCTGGATACCCCTAAAATTCTCAGTTGATACTTTGTGGGTCACTTTTTACCTCCTATCAAACCTCGTTTTTTACCTATGAAAACAAAAGCCCAGAGAGACTGCATAGACAGGTGGGGATTTCATAATTGAGGAGATTGCACGAACCAGCGGCCGCGCTCCTTCCTCCTAGATTCATGTTCTCTTACCGTGAGGGCGGAATCACGGGACGCAGTTGGCCAGGAGACCTCACTCTGTGCACTCTGGAGACTCCCAGCCTGAGCTGAAACACAGGTCAGACCAGACTGTCAGGTCCTGAGATATTTTTCAGAGCTCGCTCCTGAGATTGTTTTTTACGATGTGACTAATTAGAGTATTTCCTTTTACTGGGCAACAGCTAAAATGGCAGCTCCGCTCAGAGCCCCCCGTCGCCCACTCCCTGCCCCTCTTGACATACTTGGGAGTATCTCCACCTGTGGCACAGTTGTCGGGAAGGGGCAGGGGAAGGGCCTTTGGAACAAATGCTTCAAATGGTTACCTGAGATGTAGACCTCCCCAAATCAGCTGATAGTAACTGAGACCATCTTCATCAGCCCAAGGAAGCCCAGAAGTCGGGGCTCAGGAGAGATGAGGAGGACAAAGACGGTATTCTTGAATGTGTTCTGGTCGTTGCAAATATATGATACCTGTGCCTCACAATAGCCCTACAGGGCAGTAGCAGTGATAACACCATTATCCCCATTTTAGAGATGAGCACTGAGGTTCAGAGAGGTTAAGCGAGCTGACCAAGGCCACACAGCTTTAAGTGACTAAAACCAAGACTCAAATCTCATCTATTTCACTGCAAGGCCTTTACATTTCCTGCTAACCACCTGCCCCCACCCCAGCTTCAGCGAGCTGCCCTGATTTCTCTGTCGGAGATGATGGTGACTATGGCAGACTCCAGCCTCACATTCCACAGTGTTTTTATATGATTCTTATGATATATATTTATATGCCTGTATTTGTTGCTAAACATCTTTTTCTTATAGATTATTAAAGTTGTTGAAGATAATAGGGAACTTTTATTAAAAGCCCCCAGCCAGTGGTCCCATGTGACTTGTACTTATCTCTCACTGTGAAGTCTCCTATGTATGTGCAGCCCAACATCTGGCAGAACGCTCAAGGCTCTGAGCTGATGCTGGGAAGACAGCAGATCATTTTCTCCAGATAATTCTCTTATCCCCATAGTTGCCTGGAAAAGCCTGACCCTATCATAGGACCTCATCCGATTCATTGCGATGTCAGTCCACACTGCTGATCGTAGAAGTGGCTGCCCAGTGCCCAGAGACACAGCCATACTGTCCATAATGCGTGTGGTTCGTGATCACGTCTACTGTCCTTCTCTAACACGTCCTAATAAGGTGCTTTGGATATTAATTTTGCATCCAACCCTGCCCATTCTTTACTTCTAATTGATCATCTTCCTTTTCCTTTTAGACAGCAGTGATTTGCTTGGTTTCCATATTCACTGGACTCTACCTAGAGGGACCAGTTTGATTCCAAGCGATAGGTTCTCCAAGGTATTCGAATGGTGGCTGGTTGCCAGGAGGCTGCCAATGGAGCAAGACTCGGTTCTGTTTCAAAGAAACCCTTTCAAAGTGACCTACTTACTGCTGGGGTGGTGCCCCAAACTGGGGGAGCGTGATGAGGAGATGCAGCTCCTTACCCTTAGGTGGTGCTCAGTCTGTGTGGTGGGGCCAGGAGACAAGGACAGCAGCAAGTGGGGAAGGACACTGTGAGGCTGGCCCAGAGCCCGTGGGATGTGAAGGTTGGGTACAGTTGGCAGCAGGAGGAGAGCCCAGGGAAGGGTGTTCCGAGAAGATGCCTGAGACTGGCAAGATGAGTAGGACTCGGTCAGGTCAGATGGCGGTGGGGACGGGCAGAGCTCACGGGCTGAGAGGAGGTGTCGCAGGGAACGTGCATACATGGGGAGTCGGGGAGTCGGTTCAGCGAGGTGATGAAGTGCACGGCGGGTAATGAGGTTTGTTTCTAGCACTTCCTTGGAAAGCAGAAAGCAACTCAAACTGCCTTACACAACAGGATGCATTACTCCTTGTGAGTGAACGTCTGGCTTCAGGCACGGGTTGATCAGGGCCTCCCACGAGGCCACCTGCTCCCAGCATCTCCCTGCTGTCTTCTCTGTGGGCACAGCCTTAGATAGGCTTTCTTCTCACAGCGAAGTCACCTGGGGCCATTCCACATACGATCCCCTTGACTTCAGGTCAATGAGAAAAGGGAAGAATCTCTTTCCCACCCATCCCAGCAAAAGCCTCACCAAATCATGGGACGTCGTGTGTCCATTCATGACCCACTCCCTGTGGCCCAAGGAATGAGGGGATGAGCTGATTGGCTCGGGCCTGGGTCACAGACGCCATTTAGAGCAGAGTGAGACGAGGGAAGACGGTGGCTTCGCAGAGAGCATCAGGCCGTAGGAGCCAGAGAGAGCGGCACTGCAGCCGGCGGCCCAAAGCAGCCGGGCCCGGGCAGGCTGGCGAGTGGGCTCATGCCCGTGCCACGGAGCCCGCAGAGGGCGGCAGGGAGGCAATGATGCGTCTGACGGGGACTGCGGCCGTCGTCGTGGCAGTGGGCACGGTGGGTGCCTGAGGGTCTCCTCGAGGGTCCTGGAAAAGTCGACGAAGGACTGAGCTCGAGTGTAAAAGAAGAGGGGACAAACCTGGAGCCCACATGGGTGTAGAATTGGTTGGACTTGACGCGCTCATTTGCCTGGTGAGAAAAGTGCGTGGAGCTGTACTGAGCAGTCAGACGCGGGGCCCAGTCCTGGGGAATGAAAAGGCTTCTCATCATGATTTTAAACTGAATATTGACCTTCCACACACAAGGGAGAATGTTGATCCACAGCCGAGCAGTGGCCACTTTGGTCCTTGAATAGATCTCCCAGAGTACTCACTGCTGTTTTTATTTATTGAACAATCCACTACCTAGTGGCACCCAAACTCCTGAGATTTATGTTCTCATTAATCTTCACCACATTTCCCTAACGTCCGCATTAGGCTCATAAACAGCAGTCCGGGGCTGGGAGCAAATGGAGATGCACTGTAATAGAAAATTAGCTCGCCTGCCAGCTCCGCTGGGCCTGGATTTCATTTCCGTTGACAGCAGCGTTCTTGGTGGGGGACAAACGGGAGCCTCCGGTTAGGAGTGTTCATGACTAATCACTGAGTGGTAGCCACCTCCTGTGATCCATCATTAATGATCTGGTGGTGGCCCAGTATGCAGGGTGACCTGTGACCTTCTGTGTCTTATTTACCAACGAAAGAGATCTGTGCAGCACTAAGACGAACATGAACGATCACCACGCGGCGACCACACTGCTTCAAGCAGCAGATGGTTCCAAACCCAGCCGGCCGTGCTGGTACCTCTCACTCTTTCTGCCCACATGTCTGACTGTGCAGCAGCAGCTTCAGCCACACGGGCCTTTTGGATTCTGTTCTAGAAGAGGCCAGTTCTCAGTGTTGGGAACAGACTTGGGGCAGGTTATCAAGCCTCTCTGAACCTCAGTTTTGCCATCTGTAGGTTAGGCGTGTTTGTACCCACTTCATCAGATTGCTGTGAGGCTTAAATGAGCTACAAGATCAGCTGTAAGGTGCTTAGCACGAGCCCTAGGTGGTGACCCTGGACTTCTCTGATTCTGGCCACCCTTCAGTGATTCTCCCCAGGAGCGGGCTTGCTTCTGGAGGAAACGTGGCAGTGCCTGGAGGCCTGTGTGTCAGCTGGGAGCTGCACTGGCCTCTAGGGGCAGAGGCCCGAGATGCGGCTGGATGTCCTGCTGTGCCCAGGACGGCCCACAGCAAGGCCTTCTGGCCCTAAATGTCAGTCGGGCCGAGGTCGAGAAGCTCTGATAAGCAGAAGTGCTTGATGCAATGGTGGGTGCTCTGAGCCAGGGACCAAGGACACGGCCCCCGGCTGGTGATAAATACCAGTTCAGAGGAGAGTCACCTACCCCAGCCTGGGCGGCAGGCAGGGCGGAAGGCTGTCGCGGACCACCGCTTGGAGGAGCTGAGTCTTGAACTTTCCATAAATCCTTTTCTCCCCTCCACTTGCCTGGTTGATGTCAGAGCTGGGGCACCAGCCCTGGGGATGAGTGTAGAGACAAGGCGGCCTGCCCGTGGGACTCCTGGACCCTCAGGTGTCAGTCACACGGGCTGCGGGACAAGGAGAGGCACGGGTGGTGGGGCTGTGGGCAGACACAGAGCTCCGGGACAGGAGCTGTCACCTCTGCTGCGTCTGAGATCACAGCTCTGTCCATCTAAAGTTGGGTTTGAAAATGAAATTGCATCTTGTTCTGACTGTAGCTGTCGCTTCTTTTGTTACTTTTTTTCTTTTAACTTTTTTTTTTATCCTCACCCGAGGACATTTTTCCATTTTTTGCTCAGGTAGAGTGGGAGGGAGAGAGAGGAACAGAGAGAGAGAGAGAAATATCGACGTGAAGGGACACATCGAGTGGCTGCCACCCGCACGACCAACCAGGGCCGGGGACAAACTGCAACCGAGGTACGTGCCCTTAGCGGGAACCGAACCCGGGTCTCTCCGGACCGCAGGCCGACGCTCTAACCGCTGAGCCAAACCGGCCAGGGCCTTTTGTTACTTTTGAGGCTGTTTGTTAGTAAGGAATAATTTGGGGCTTGGAGGTGGCCTTCATTTTGGCAAATTGCTAAGCGCCCACTTTCTCAGACACAGAGGCCCTAGGTGCAGAAAAGTTTTAGCCAGACTGGGGCCATCTCACCCAGTGGCAGCGTGTGTCTCCCTTACCGCCCTCCGCCTCCTACCTCCGTGCAAACACAGCATTTTCGCGGTCAAACGACCCTCAGAAGTCTCTGACCCGCGTGGCTCTCCCATCGCCAGGCTCATGGCAGACATAGCTGACCAGTCACAGCTTTTCTCAGAACCCTCCCCCACACATCCACTACCTTCCCAGGTAGCCACCTGGGCACTAGGGCAGGCCAGCAACTCAAGACTTGGCAGGGCTGCCATCCTTGGTCTAAATTCTTGCTGGCTGTGTGGCCCTGGGCACATCATGTGACCCTTCCAAGTGTGTTTTCTCTTCTGCAGAATGGGGATAATAATACCTATGTTGCGTGTTACGAACATTGGAGAGGTAAACATACGTAATGTGCCTAGCATAGCGCCAGGGATATGTTAAGTGCTCAGTCATTGCTCATGGCCTTCCTGTTTGCATACGTCGTATCCTTCAAAGACTGCAGTAGGACTTGTGGTCCATGTTTCTTCTACCTGCTACTGTCATTTATCTTTTCAGCCTCATTTTTCGTAATCCTCAGTTGGGCTGTGGGCATTGAGAGACCGGGAATGGTGTTTTAGGATTCTTTTCGTCACTGGCCTTCCGTCAAGATATTGTAGTTAGGTATATAGGCCTGTGGCAATGACTGTTAGTTGCTTACCCAAAATATTCATTTCTCACTTAGATCTTAGTAACGGAGCCCTGAGCAGTGTGCCTACGTGGAACACCGAATCTTCCAGCTTCCCTTGCAGCAACATATGCCCATGTGACTAGAATTCAGACATGACAGCTGGAGCTCCAGCAGCCAGCTTGGTCCATGAGGTGACCTTGATAATAGCTGTGCAGTGAGGATGGTACTATGGAAAGATGGCAGGCGCTTGGCCCCTGATGACTTTGTGAAGTAGCCATACCAATCCTGCATGGCCTTCTTTCAAACTGCTGTGCGTGATAAAATAACCCCACAAGGTTAGGCACCTGGTGTTTGGAAGCCAAATGCAATTCCTAACTGCTGCAAACAGTCTTTGAAAGAGTTTGAGAGAACTGAATGCCCAGAACCCTAGAGCTGTTTATATAGCACATGGCATTTAGGGATCTTGGAGTTCATTCATTTATTCAACAGCTATTTATGAGTTTCCACAGGTACTGGTGCTGCTGGCGCAGTATGACTCATTGGTGATGTAAGAGGGAAAGTAGCCAGAAAAGAATTTTTTTAAAAATCCTCACCTGAGGACATACTTAGAGAGAGAAAAAGAGAAAGAGAGAGAATAACCAATGTGAGAGAGAAACATCGATCGGTTGCCCTCTATATATGCCCCAACAGGGGATCGAACCCGAAACCCAGGTATGTTCCCTGACCAGAATCGAACCGGCAACCTTTCAGTGCACAGGATGACACTCAACCAACTGGGCCACTCTGGTAGGGCCCAGAGAAGAAATTGAGGAGAGAGATGAGCAAGGAGAAATCATGCTATGCCCTGTACCATGTCCAGGAATTTAGACTTAAACGTGGGTGCCATGGAAAGCCATTAAGGGACTTCAGTTTGTGCTTTGGAACCGTCGCTCTGGCTGGGGTATGGATAAGGGGGTGGGTGGGAGGGTAGAGAGCTGACTTCATCCCTGACCAGGCTTCCTTCTTTCCCCTAGAAGACCTGAGCCTGTCAGCCAGCTCTAAGACCCCTTTTCACACCGGAGCTCTGAGTCTTACTTGGGTGACCAGTCAGACATTGGTATATTTCTGAGCTTTTCTAAGACACTCACAGCTCTTGACATCCTTCGAACCATGGTGGGTCTCTCCCAGCCATAGGCCTTATCACTGAGAACTCCATTCCTGGTCAGCCACAGGCCATGCGAACAATGGAAGAGTTGGGCCAACATCCGCTGTGTCTGTAACTGACCTCTAGGTGGCGGTGGCTGCCTGCTGCCGCTCTGGCTATTGGTGCCATGGCGACCGGAAGTCCTCTTTCCTCCACATTAGCCAGTGTTCTTGTCTCTTCCCTCCCTGGATTTTGGAAACAGGTCCCTAACTCTTTCTTTCTCTTATCTTACGTGCTACCCTTTTGACAGCACAGTTTCCACAGCTGTGCATGTCACGTATCTTCTTTACAAAGTCTTTATTCATGCAGGGGGCTGAGTGAGGTTTCACACAGAAGTTTGCGTACGTAGACCTTGGTCCTGCCTGTCAAAGATAGTCCACTGCTCGCTGTCAGTCACCAACAAGGACAGGTGTGTTCCTGTGTTTAGGTGACTAGATGCGATGAACAATGTGCCTGTCTTCCCTCCCTCCAGCGTGCCTTTTTCTTTCTTTCCTCCTCTTCCTTCCATTTATTCACCCATTCGAAGAGACCATCCTATCCATCTGCCTTCCCACCCACGAACACCCACTGAGCACCTCCAGGCACTGAGGAGTCCCAAGGGCATCTCACCCATGGGCTCTGGCACTGAGAGAATCCACCTCCTGGTAAAGATAGCAAAAGGTGTAAAAGACACAAATGCAGGTAAATGTTCAGGTTTCTTCATTTCTTCATTCATTCACTGAACAGTGTTTATTGGGCTTCTGTTATTTCCTAGGCACCGGTCTGGGTACTGGAGCATAGCGATAAGAATTGTGGAGTTGACATTCTATCTGAGAGGAGACAGAGAGCACTCAATAAATAAATATGTAAGAACATTTCTGATTATGCAGAATGCTAGGAAGAAACATAGAGTAATATGGTAGAGGATAATTTGGGGGTGGGGATATGATAAAAGTTTCTGCAGAGCCCAGTAGGAGGTCCGATGGGGAGGGTAGCAGGAGTTGTCTTGGGAAATGTGTGGGGTTTTGCCAGGCAGACGGATGAGGGAAAGGCCTTGCAGGCAGAGGGCCTGGCATAGGGAGACCACACTGAGTGGAGCCCTCGGGTGGGGGCAGGGAGCCTTCAGGGGCCTCTGGGGATGTGGCCCTGGCTGCAAGATGGGATGTGAGGGGCTGGGGCTGCCAAGGCGGGCAGAGAGGAAATGGGGAGGGGCCGCATGCACTTTGTCAAGGCCTGTGGCCTTGCTCTTCCGATCTGCGTGCGTTTTGATTGGGGTTTGTGGTGGTCTAGCCCTCCACTGAGGTGCCCTAAGTCCACCCTGGGCAGACAGGGATAGGTGGGGCCCAGCCCCCTCCTTGCTTAACAGGAGCTGCTCAGCCTGCATTGCTTATGTATATCAGATCTACACATAGGGTTTGGTTTGAAAAGGGGGTTTGGTAGTAAAAAGGATACTTGAAAACTAAGAGTAGGAGTGGGGAGAGAGATTTGAAGATTTCTAAGTTAAGTGTAGTTTTTAACCATTTTGGATTTTGCTATCAGATCTGGCTCTCTGAGCCTCAGGTTATTTGTCTGTGAAATAAAGAAAGCAATAGTACCTGCCTCTGGAGTTCTTATGAGAATTAAATGTGTACAGTAAAGTGCTCAGCACCAGAGCCTGTTACACAGTAAATGGTAGTTGTGGTCAGAGTTAGTGTGAGTTCTCACATGTATTTTTCATACTTCTCTAGTGTTTATCATAGTTCTACATACACAGTCAGCACTTAAGAAATTAATAAATTAACATTAGTTGACCTCTTTTACCCTTCCAGCCCAGGATCCCATGGTGGTAAATAGAGATCATCTCCTTATTTCTCTTTCACAACCAACACTTTGGAGGCTGGAGGAGAGAGCTTAACACAGTGGCTATAACACTCAGGCTCGGCAGGTCAGCCAGACAGGTGTAGAATCTCTGCTCTGCAGAAGTCTAGCTGTCGCCTAACCCCTCTGAGCTTTCGTAACCCAGTACTTATAAATAAAATGTGTGGAAAGCAGTTGTTAGTGAAAACCAGTGACCACACCGTAAGTGCTCAGTAGAGTGGTTTCATTTGTGTTCAACCTATCCAGTTTCAACTATTCTAGCCAAGTGTATCAGTCAGCTAGCGCCAGAGTAATCTGGTGTAACAAACACCCCCTAAACTTAGTGGCTTAAAACATTCCATTCTTGCTCATATATCTGTGCATTGCTTGGAGGTTGGCTGATCTAGGCTGGGCTTAGATCCAAGGTGCAGTCAGTCTCCTCTTCACATACCTCTCGTCCTTCTGGGCCCAGCAGACTAACTGGGATGTGCCCTCCTGTTGAAGGCAGAGGTGCAGAGACCCATCCAGCCATTCAGTGTATCCCAAGCCTCTACCTAAGCTGCTAATTTTCTCTTGGCCAAAGCAAGCAAGATGGCCAAGTCCAAAGTCAAAGAAAGTACAGTCTGGCTCTGGTGAGCGAGACTGCAAAGCATTCGGTGAATGGCGTAGATATGTGGAGGGGGAAGAACTGGGGCCACTGATGCAATGAACCCCAGGAGGCAAAGGAAGAACAGAGAAAAATGGGAACAGTGTAGCCGCCCCACCTTTCTCTTATCAAGTACCCTCATAGAAGCATAAGACAGGAGACAATCTGCCGGCCCTTTTCCTGGTCTTAGATGTAAAGTTGCTCCCTGGAGTAGTGTTAAAGATCTGCCTCTTTTATATAATTGTATCTTATGAAATTGTGTTTTGCATATACCCCTTACATATTACACACTGCTGTGCGCATTATGCACTTATATAGCCCCATTATTGTGCAGGCCTGTGTACCAGACCAAGTTTACTGTGCTTTATGGGCAGTTTAAGAGATGTCTAGGTCATAATTTTTATCAAGTTCGTTTTTTTGCTTCTGGGTAGATTTTCATAAAGTTCAGTTTCATTTAAATGGACTCTTTTATTGAAGGTCCATGACCCCTTATTCAAAATTATTGAGGTCAAAATCAAGATGCATGTTTTCATTTTCCTTTCCTTCTTGGTGTTTAGAAAGGAATGAGGCAGTAATAAGGGGTCTAGGGCAGCGCCCTGTGATCAGATACCGGGATTTCTCAGAGAAACAGCACATAACCGAGTGGGGCCGGTGAGTTTACAAATCCCCTTAATTTGGTTCAGTCACATTTTGCTGATAAATTAGTTTGCACTGAACTTACTAAGCCTTTTGGTTTTCAGAACTTCTTTGGACTGGAGAGTGGTTATGGGGGTTGTGGGTGAGGGAGGGGGCCTCTGTTACCATTGCTGCTGTCGCATTGCCACCCAGAGACACGTGGGCCAGTCGGTCCTGGGCCCTGAGAGCCGCCCCTCCCCCAGGCTCAGGAGACCATTTTTTGGCTCATGTCCACTGGGTCAGCAGGTGCCAAATTTGTGGTTAGCGCAGCTCCTTCCTGCCGTCAGAGCTGGTCTGTGTGCTGCTGGCTCGACGGCTCAGACACAGATGGAGCAGAGTCTCAGGAGGAAGCTGTGGGGACTGGTGTCCGGTGCTCAGCTGCTAGATCACAGCAGGCTGCGGGGCCGTCAGCGGGGCTTCCTGGCCGCCAAAAGCACAGGCTCCGCTGGTAGTGTGGGGTCAGAGCGTTGGCCTGTGCACTGAAGTGTCGCAGGTTCAATTCCCAGTCCAGGGCATGTACCTGGGTTGTAGGTTCGATCCTCAGCTGGGTCAGGGAGCATGAGGGAGGTGATCGATTGATGTGTCTCTCTCATATCAATGTTTCTCTCTCTCTCTTTCCCCCTCCCTTCCTCCCTTTCACTATATCAAATTCAATGGAGAAAATATCCTTGGGTGAGGATTAGCAAAAAGATAAAAAACACAGGCTTTCCCTCTGCCTCAGCCTGTGTGGCCTACCTGTCCCACAGTGGGTGGGCTTGGGGGAGCAGCAACGATCTGGGAATGGGGGTTCCTAGAAGAGGGGCAGTAAGTGTTATCAGTGCAGTGCAGTCTTATTTGGCCCCTATTGGGCTGAAAGCGCACTGTCACCTCTCAGAAGATGTGTGCCTTTCTCTCTGAGGTGGATGTGTGACACTGACCCTTGGGACTGCAGCGAGGAGTGCATGAGAGTGGACTGTGAAGGCCACCGAGTGCTGGCCCCCAGGGGGCGCTGCAGCCCTGGCTCTTCAGGGTGCATCACTCAGGGACTCGTGCTCAGACCTGGTCAGTCACCACTCCTCGCTTTCTCAAGTGAGCCGAGATAATCTGTAAAAGTGTGTGGACCTGGTGGGTGCCTGTGTGTGTGCATTCACCTAAGGGTATGTGTGTGTGATTGTCTTTGTCCAGGAGAGAATCCATAGGCTTTCTGGATATTTTCAGGTCGCCTGTGACCCAGGAAAGATTCCAAATACAGGGAGACATGCCGGGGTAGGTAAGAGCTGCTCAGGGGCTCCCCAGCCATGAACTCTTGGAAGGCAGGGGACCTTCGTCATCTTGCCTGCCAAGGGCCTCTAGGGAAAATGCCTTGCGCGCCTCAGGCTAAAGGAGTGCTTGAATCTCGCGGCCAGAGTTCGGGTGACAATGTACCACCTCCTTAGAGGGCAGTGAGCTGATACCGGGGCCTTTTTCCGTTTCTTCCCCGTACTAAGCAGCAATAGAGCCACAGAGAGTCAAGCCACATTGTGTGTCCATCTAACATTTAACAGGACCTCAGCCCCTCATAAATGCCTACTAGTAATATGGTAGACACTTGTCATGCATTGTGTCATTGGGCCATGACAACAGCCCTGTGAGGTAGATGCTAGTCGTATCCCCGTTGTACGGATGCTAAAACCGAGGCTCAAACAGGTTAAGTACCTTGGCCGAGGTCCAAGCTGGATGGAGCCAGGGCTTAAATGAGGCAGCAGATCCCACAGCCTGGTGGTTTAACCTTTGCTCCCTGGACTGGGACCTCCCCATGCAGGGTTTACTGAGGTTGCAGACACACAGGGGTCTGCAGGATGCCCACACGCTGCTTTCTCTGGGGCTGGAGCTCCTTCCCTGCTGCTTGGGGGTTGTGGGGAAAGAAAGACAGATGGGGCTGGAAAAGACAAAAGTTCAAATCAGATCTCCACCACAGCTGGCTCTGGGCCTTTGCAAACCCCACTCACATGTCCCTTAACACATCGTCAAAGGACAGATCTCGGAGGATGGGGAGGATGGGGAGAGATCAACCAAACTATATATATGCATATATGCATAACCCATGGACACAGACAATAGTGTGGGGACGGCCGGGGCGGGGGGGGGGGGGGGGCAGGGACAGGGTGGAGGGAGGCAAGGGGGAGGGAAATGGGGGATATCTGTAACAGAGTGAAAAAATAAAAATGAAATAAATTAAGAAAAGATACAGACAAGACCAAATGACACACGTGAAGTATCTAAATGTTCATCACAGCCCCACCTTGGGAACTGTTTCTAATGCTTTCTTCGGGGCGTCGTTAGGAGGCAGAATGATTACATGGAGCAGGCTAGCTGTGTCCATGTTTGTGGTCTGCCAGCGGCACGATCTGGCCGTGTGGGGAGACAGAGGAGGTTCCTCTGATGACTGATGTCTGTCCAGACGCGCATTAGAGAGAGGTGCTCACAGTTCTCACACCACATCTGAAATGTTCCATTGTTTCGTTTGTTTTTCATTACTCTGAAATGATGACTGCAAAACTTAACTTGGAGGCTTTTCAAAGAGGAGGATCCCAGGCCATGAGCACAGGCTTGCCGCTGTGTGCGCAGGAGATGCGTCTGTGTGGCTGCAGGCGGAGTTTCTGCCGTGGGCTCTCGATAGCATGTAAAGGAACCCCCAGGCCTGCCGCAGGTGCATCTGCCGTCGTCCCTCTGTGATCCTGCGTAGAGCTAAGTTGGTGACTTGTAGCATTTCTGCCCGAACTCGATGCCATCTTCTTGGCGTTTATTTAACTTGGCGTTATTTGACGTCTCCTAAATGCATTTCGATGGGGGGTGGGTCCCCATAATGCGCAGACAAGGATGCTTAGGTGTTCCAGAGAAACCCAGAGACCCCAGAGAGTGCACAGGAGGAAGAATGGCCCGGTCTCCACATGCCCACTGTGTGGTCTTGCTTCAGGGACGGGCTAGGGATCCGGAGCTGTGTGACAGGACCAGCTCAAGTTGGAGAGTCTAAGTCTGTTATCCACAGTTTGTTGTTAGAAAGTCGCCACGTGTCCTGTTTCTAGAATGAGGAGGGAAGTATCTGTGGGCGTGGTCCTGGCTCCAA
Source organism: Molossus molossus (assembly GCF_014108415.1). Lineage (NCBI taxonomy): Eukaryota > Metazoa > Chordata > Mammalia > Chiroptera > Molossidae > Molossus > Molossus molossus. The sequence goes on along the minus strand of NW_023425366.1, from coordinate 110,464,524 downwards.
GGTCTCCTAGCCCGTAGCTGCGGGAGTCACTGCCAAGGACACCAGAAGAAGCTCTGCTTTGCGGAGTGAATAAGTTAAAGGGCCCTTTAAACCCAGAAGGGGGGTACTCTGGGCACCAAGGAGGAGGTATCCTTTGGGGTATTTACCAACCTACTTCCGCTTCTCTGAGAATGGCCCCCTCTGCCCACATACACACTGCACAGACACACAGGGTAGATGCTTGCCGTAACTCATTGGCCAGAGTGGACACTCACCCAGGGGAAAACGGTCCAGATACAGGCCTTATTACATTCTCTTTTGGACTGAATTCTTTTGATTGCAAGTGGCAAAAAACATCAGCTTAAAACAGAATTTATTGGCTCATGTAACTAAAGAGTTCAGGTGTGGCTTGATCCAGGAGCCCAGTCACTCTCCTCCCCTCTCTCAGTTCTGCTTCCCTCTCTAACGGCTTTCCTTTCTGGCAGCTCTGAGCTTACATCCTCAGAGGGCAAGTGTCACTGAAGAAGCCCTCCTCTCCTTCCCAGTCATACGAGCTCTGAATGGCCTGACTTGGGCGGGACACGCAGGGCTTTGATTGGCCAGACCTTGATCTCGTGCTCGCCTCTGGGCTCAGAGCTGGAGTGGGATCCACAGGAAGCACAGGGACTGAGGTTGGGTGGAAAGTGGGTCCCTAGAGGAGAATCAAGGTGCTGTGGCCTGAAGAGGGGGCTTGGATGGCCGGCAGAGAAAAACACCCAGTATCCACCATGAGGCTCTCTCCCGGAGCACTTGGGGCTGGGCAGGCGCTGACTGGGTTGGTCTGAGAGAACCCGGGCTGTGCTTGACGGGTATTGTGGTTGGACCCTGAGAGAAAGTGTGTCTACGGAGAGAGCAGAATTGAGTGGGAGCAGGAGAGAGGCAGAGCGTGGGTGCGGCGCCTGCCCCGGTTCTGGGCTGCCTTCTGGCTCCTGGTCCGAGCCCTCGGGGGCCCAGCAGCACTGCCAGCTCTTAGTTCTCTGAGATGCCGTTAAATCCTTCCAGGAAGTCGCCATTTCCCTGGAGCCGTAGTGAATGGGTTTTTATTGGCTCACGTGACTGCAAAGAGATGGACCAGCGTCCGCGGGAGACTGGCCCCCAGGGTTTCTCTCCAGGAGAGAGGCACCTGGCTCCCAGGGCGCACTGACGAGCCCAGAGCAGAGGCTCGGTAAGCAGAGCAGAGCCTGGCAGGGATCGGATGCTGCACGTGAGAGAAGCCACCAGTTCCTTAAAGGACCGTTAACAGCGGCCGGAGGAGGAGGTCATCTTAATCAAATTAGAAAGTGACACTCTAATGGCCATCCTCGCTGAATGATCACCTCCCCAGCCCATTCGGTTACAGGAGCTGCGGGCCTGGATGGAACCTGATCACTCAGCTCACTTCTTGGATGCCAAATAAGTGCAGCTGAAACTCCTCATTCAGAAGGGGTGCCCCAAACTATCTTTGAGGGGGCAGCCATTAGTTTGGTATCTTCCAAGTTTAGTTCATTGCTTATTCAAATGCCAAATTCTTTTATAGACCTTTTGTTCTTACTAGTTTCCTATTCTCAGGAACATCTGATTTGTAAAGGTCTTGGTGTAATCAAAGAAAGTAGAAAACTCTTGCAGCTTTGGCCTGGACTGCCCTCTACCCAACCCCTTCCCACCCGGGCCAGCTCCACCCCATCCTCAAGGCTTTGCTCAGACACCACCTTCTCCAGGAAGTCTTCCTTGATGGCATCCACACCGCATTCCATGCTGCTTCTCCTTGCCTCCTGGCCTGTGCTTACACTTATTCTGCTGGACTGTAGTTTTTGTCTGTTTGTCTGTCTGTCTCACTCATGTGTGAACTTCTTTAAAAGCAGGCACATAGCAAAAGCTAACTTTTGTTAACTATTTACATGCCAAGGAAAGTGGTTGATCTTAAACACAGTCCTAGAAGGTAGACACTAAAAGTGTCTTCATTTCACATTAAGAAATTAAGGCACTTGGAGAGGTTCAGTAAATTAAGGTCGCATAGCTAATAAGGTGAAATCAAGATGTGAACCCAGGCAGCCATGGTCCCAGAGAGCGCTTTTCATCACTGCTCTAAACTGCCGGTCCACCTCTGCCTGCCTCCTTGAGCTGGCATGGGGCCTGGCACTCAGTAGGTGCTCAGTTAACACTTGGTAAACTGGAGTGGGTTAGAAGTCTGTATATCTAAGCTCAGCTTGGAAGGACATTGTCAGAAGTGGTTTTGCTGCTGCTGTTATTACTGTGGAGAACTAGAGGCAGTTTGGTTTTCCACTCAAGCAGAGTTTTGCAGTAAGAGAGCAAGTTCTCACCAGGGCCCTTTTCTCCAGGCAGAGAGACTTACTGTGCTTTAAAAACATATGTCCTGTGCCAGCAGCCTTCTCAGAGGCATTAGCTCTGAGCATTCAGGATGAAAAGTAACTTCCCATGTAGCACAGCATTGTCACCGCTGTTTGGGGCCGGGGAACAGTTTGGGACATCAGGTCTTCCAGTAGGGTTTTCCTTTACATTTCTCTCTCTCTCTTTTTTTTTTTTTTTATCCTCACTCAAGGACATTTTTGCATTTATCTTTAGATAGAGCAGGAGGGAGAGAGGGGGGAAGAAAGAGAGAAGCATCAATATGAGAGAGACACACTGAGTAGTTGCCACCCACATGAGCCCAACCGGGGCCGGGGGCAAACTGCAACCGAGGTATATGCCCTTAGCAGGAACCAAACCTGGGACACTCTGGTCTGCGGGCCGACGCTCTAACCACTGAGTCCAACTGGCCAGGGCTACATTTCTTAATATTTCAATTTTTTTTTTTTTTTTTTATCCTCACCCGAGGACATTTTCCCATTTTTTTTGTTCAGGTAGAGTGGGAGGGAGAGAGAGGAACAGAGAGAGAGAGAGAGAGAAACATCGATGTGAAAGGAACACATCGAGTGGCTGCCACCCGCACGACCGACCAGGGCCGGGGACAAACTGCAACCGAGGTACGTGCCCTTAGCGGAAACCGAACCCGGGTCTCTCAGGACCACAGGTCGACGCTCTAACCGCTGAGCCAAACCGGCCAGGGCTCAATATTTCTTAATATTGAAAGAACTCAGGCACGTCTGGAGATCAGCATTGCAAACTCCGTGGGCCCCAGGCTGGCTTCGCACTGTTTGCCCAGCGTGGTCCCCTGCCACGGCGGGGCTGCCTGCTCCCCGGTCCAGCGAGCACTCGCCCGCTGGCCCTGCAGCCCAGGTCGGGGCTGCTCCTGTGGTCAGCTCTGCTCCCTCTTCACTCGGGAGGTTTCCTCTTTTTCCTAAATGACAGAGCTAGTCCTTTTGTTTTCTGAAATAGCTGTGTATTTCAAAACATCTCTCCATTTTAACTTTTATCCAATTATATTTGGAGGGGGGCGGGTAGGATAGTCATTGTCTTCACAGTGCCCCCAGAAGTCCCGCTTGCTTGAGAAATAACATTTATTTTTTCTAGTACCAAAGTCAGTATTTAATAGAAGAAAGATTTGGGGAACTTGGACAACCATAAAGAAATCATAAAGATAATCAAAAAATCTACCAACATTCAGAAATAACCACTGTTAATGCTTTGAGTCCTTCTGGTAATATTTTTGGGGATACACTTGCACACATACGCATATGGGATTAGAATCATACTTAAAAATATAAGTAGTCCCTGAATTAAATTATTTGAAAAAGCAGATGCCCAGCTTCTGCTTCCCTGTGCCCCCCCCCCCCCCCCCCGATGTGGCTGGTGTTTATATCAGGGAAGAGAGGACCAGGAGACTTTCCTACTTTTCCAGTGAGTTTAAAACTCTGTCCACAATTTCGGTGCCCCGGAGTAACCAGCTTTTAGCAACTGAACATCTATCTATCGCTGTGCACAAGGCTGAGGGGGCACAGTGTGCATGACTCAAATACCCAGACTGCAACATGTGATTGTGGGATGAAGTCATATTTCTTTTTTAAATCCCCCAAATGTGATCACTGGAGCCCCCAGCAGCTTGATTGCCGGAAATTAACTCCGATCAAAGTGGCCCCAGCTGTTCCTGAGCTCCCCAGGGACGTCTGCCGTGCTCTCAGGGACCCTTGTGCTGCGCTTCGTGGCCCCCATGTTGCTGGCCATGCTGGCGATGACCCTCACCAGGCAGCCAGCCCCTGGGCACAGCTGCCCACCAGGGCTGGCTGTCACTCTGGCTTGGGAGGGGAGGGGTACAGTGCTCTCCCTGCTTTGTTCCTCAGACCGAACTATGACAACTGACCTGGTCTTGTACCCCCAGCACAGTTAACACTGTGCCAGCCATGGGGAGCCCGGCCGAGAAATGTGTCCTGGGCGGGAGCTCTTTGCTGCTGCTGGATGCGGCCACCCTCAAGTCCAGGCCCACCTTCGGGTCTCTGAAGGGTGTCTCCCTGCCCGATTCCTGGTCTCCCACTCCCTTAAAAGGGCCAGCTTCCCGCCCCACCAGCGGAAGGTTCTGCCCAGAGCCCCGGCAACGTCACACGGGTCTCCTTAATGCTCTGGCAGGTGCTGGTGTGAGCAGTGGCTGGGACTGAGGGGCTGCAGGCGTGGCAGGTGGAACAGAGGGTCCCAGCGGATCTGAGGCGAGGTGGAGACGGTCCCTCCGTGACAGCCTATCTGCATCTGACCTTCATCAGACGTGGTGCTGCCCGCAGCTCCATGAGTCGTAGGCTTGATTTGAGAGACAGGGTGGGAGCCAGGGTCAGGAACTCAGTGAGTCAAGGGGCTAGAGTTCCTGCCTTTTTCATAGCTTCCTTTGGTCTGGGGAGGAGATGGTAGACAGTAGTGGGAAGACAGGGCCCTGGAGTCAGGCAGACCTGGGCTTCCATCCTTGCTCCCTTCTAGCTGGCTCTGCCTGGGACCGTGGCTTCGCTTCGGTGAGACGAATGCCAGACGGTGAACGTGAATGGGCCAGTGGCTCAGTGTGCGACGGCCAACGTTTGCTGTCCTCTCGGACACCCGTATCATCGGCGAGTGAGGGAGGAGCACTGTCCACATGCAAGTGGCTGCTGTTCAGGGTCCCCCTCCAAGTTTGTGGGTGCTGCAGATGGCAGCCCCTGCTCCTGTGCGGACCCCCGTGCACAGAGCACATGACAGGTGATGAGACTGAGGGGCGAGACCTGTCAACAAGAGCCTGCTTGGCGGCGCTCTAGTCAACATCTGAGCAAAGCACCCGTCCACCCTGGCCTGCCCGTCATCTAACCATTCATTCCATTCTTCTTAGAAACTTGTGCAGTGAATGCATATTGGGTGCCTCCTTTGTACGGGGCAGAGGCACAGCAGTGGGCAAAAGCACCCAGCCCTCTGCCCTCAGGGAGCTTATCCTCTGGTGAGAGAGACAGATGACAAACAGTTGAAGAAGCGAATGCCTAGCGTGCCAGATGGTGGTTGGTGCTGGGGAGCAGAGGTGGTCGTTGGAGTGAGGGGACAGGCATTCTGGGAGAGGCCACAGTGATGGCAGAGGCCCTGAGGCTCTACCCTTTTATTATCTGGTGGCATCTGAAACTCTTCCACCTTCAGCATCCTCTACATCCCTTTTTCTGGACCACTGCTGCCTTCTTCAGTCCTCTTGGATTCCTGCTACAGGCTGGGGCCCTGCCCTTTGCCCCGGAGCTGTTTCCCCTCCAAGACTGGTCCACTCTGCCTCACTGTTTCTGTCCCAAGGCAAACCTCCCGGCTCTGCTAACCCAGCCCCACTCCCAGGCCCAGCACAGCTGGGAGAACCATGCCCTGTCCTCACAGCCTATCTCCATGGGAACAACAGGTTCAGGTGTGTGGTTATTTGCATCAGGTCGGCTGTTGGTTTGGCTGTCTGGCTGACTGTGGGCTCCAGGAGCGGAGGAATCATGCCTGGTTTTGTTCCCCACGATATCCCCAGGGCACAGCCCTGAGCTTGGCACATAAGAGGCACTAGTGGTCACCCAGAGGAGGGAACTCTCAGTTCTGCATGAGGTCCTCAGGGGACGGGGAAAGAAGAGACCTGACCTGAGCAGGGTCTGGAAGGAAGAGTAGATGCCCTGATCCAGTGTCCAGCTCTCATCACCTCCCAAAACCAAACCAGCTGCAGACTGGCGGGGCGGTGGGCCGTGCGCTTTCAGAGGCGCGGAGGCTGGTGTGGGATGTCCGGAGACAGCAGCGATCGTGAACATGGGCACCGTGATCTCCTCCCTGAAGGGAGGAGTCCGCATTGATGCAGGGAGAGCAGAGACTGGGCTGGGTCTGTCCACTGCTAACCCGCTCAGCTGCACCCTTCTGTCACAGGCGTGTGGGCTTGTGCCGGCCATTCTCAGTAAACAGTGCATCTCTGCTTGCCTGGTCTGCCTCACCCCTCGCCCCAGCCAACGAACAGCCGCTCTTCTCTGGCCAAGTCATTCATCTTATTCTCGGCGTTTGGCTGCAGTAACACCCCTCCCTCAGCATGGTCGCACAGTAATTCAGGCGTTTGTTCTAGCAACAAGGACACTTACCTTTAATAACACATGAAGCCATTTCGTTAAAAGGAAGTTTTGTGAGGATACCTTACCACAGGCTGCCGACCAAAACACAAATCATTTCATTCCTTGGATATTAAGGAAGCGAAATGAATTCGGAACCTACAGCCATTTTTAAAAGAATCTTTGTTACCCTAATGTCGTCTGACCATCTTTAACCCTAAGGGTCCGTGTGGCGGGCACCGCGGTTTCACGTCTGTAACACCCGTTTCTCTCTGCGCTGAGGCAGTGCATGTGCCCGGGCCCCAGAGCGCAGGCCTGGGCCTGGTTCTGGTTCTCCTCGTCCCGGGCCTCGGAGGGCCCGCTGCTTCGCTGTCCGGTCTCTGGTTCAAGGCATATGGAATCACAGGGCTTTGGTCACAGCCGTCGGTGGGGCGTCTGGCACATCACCTCTGTAGGTCCAGGGCGTCCTCGGAGCTACGCCAGCTTCCGCGGCCATCACAACACGCAGAACCGTGTCCGTGTCCGAGGTGAGCTGTGCAGTGTGGGTGTGTAAGGAGGCGCCCGGACTGTGAGGTGAAGGATGCCTTTGCTCTCCGCTGCCGGAAGCAGGGCAGCCCTCGGTTTGTGTCCAAGCGCAGGCGTGTGAATGAGTGTTCATCCGCTCCTGCGCGTTGGCGGCGGAGGGTTCTCGGGGGTCTGCTCCTCGTGTCTCCCAGCGTCCACCGGGCATCTCCTGCGAGGCCCCCCGCAATGGCACTCTTGTCCCAGAGCCCCGGTGCCCTGACAGGGCGGTGTGAAGGCTGGCCAGCCTGCGGCCCAGACAGTGCACGACGCTGGTTCTGAGTCGGGAGCCCGAGTGATGCATCCCTGGTTCTGTTTTGGTCCTGGAACATCCACTGAACAGGTCACTGACTGAACTCTGCGGCTTCTGTTGACAGTCTTTTGAAAGCAAAGGGGATTTTGAACTGCCCAGCCCAGACTGTGCACTCTGTTTGTTGCCTCGCCTGCCTGGCATTTGACAATTAATTAGGCATGGTAATTACCTGCTTTAATTCCGTGATTGCACATCCTATAATTACCCCTAATCCTGTAATAGGGAAGTTCATGTACACAAAGGCAGATGCCGAGGAAGGTGAGGGGTTACAGTGTTAACAGCTGCCGCGCTCCCTGCCTGCAGCAGGGCCTCTCAGCCACCCGACCGGTGGGCGTTGTCCCATGTTACAGAGCAAGAAGCTGAGTCTCGAGGTGGATGGGGTATCATCCCCAGGGTCACCGCTGGCAAGGGGAAGAGCCAGGATTTGAACCCAACCCCTCTGCCTCCACAGCCCTTGCTGCCTGTTGCATGATGGGCCTGAGGCAGGCGTAGGAGCCAGCATACTGCTGGCGGGAAAGCCTATGCCTGTGCTTGGCAGACCTAGAGCAGATCCGGGACTGCAGTCGACTTAAAACAGTTTTTATATTTTCATTCTCCCTCTCCCTGTATCTCAGTTTTTCCCCTCTCTCCCTTTCTCCTGACTGATTGATAGATATGTAGTTTATATAGATATGTGTGTGTTTCAGAGATACATTTTACTCTAGGATGTGCAACATTTGATGGTTAGATGTGTTAACAGATGTAATGAATGTTGCTCTGCACATAATTGCTTAGTTCTCCTGCCCTTAAGAAGTAGCTACCAGCACTGTCCTCAATTTCCACATGGAGAATTGAGGCTTAGCAAGGGGAACTCACTTACCTAGGATCACTTGGCTAGCAAGAGGTGGAGCCAGGATTTGAACGCAGGTCTGCTGAGCTGAGTCCTGACATCTGACTGTATGTCATGTCCGTGTGGATGCTCACCCACCACAGTCCACTTTAGACCTCCCAGGACTGTAAGTTAGATAAAAGCTCACTCGCCTGAGGGTGGTTAAGGCATGGCTCTCTTTTTTTTTTTCCACTTTTGCTTTTAAATCTACATTTAATATAAGTATCCGTTAACTCTTAAGTATTTGGTTCATTTAATTTTTACTTTTATATATACGTACTGCCTACTGTGTCTGCCCAGAAGGACTTTTATGCTCTTTTGTATTCTGTGTAAGAATCTTTGCAGGCCCCAAGGTTGTTAAGATATGTTTTCTCCTGGTAGCTTTATGATTTTACCGTCCACAGTGAAATCTGTGATCCTCAAAGAAATGAGTACAAAAACAATGCTCATGCACACTCATAGCTGCCTTACCCATAATAGTCCCAACTGGAAATAGCCTGAATTCCCATCCTAGCAGAATGGCTAAATAAAGTGTGGCATATTTGTACAGTGGAATACTATGCAGCACTGAACAAGAACAGGTCAGTGCTATGCACAACAATATAAAGACACCTCACAAATACAGTATAGAGCGAAAGAAACCAGACACAAAGGAGCACACTCCATATGAGTCCATTTAGATTTAGTTCAAAAACAGGTGAAAGAAACCAGGGGTGGCGTGCTCAGCCGAGCAGGTGAGGAGCATGCAAGAGGGTAGAAATGCTCTAGGGATGTTCTGAACCTTCTAACGAAAGCATTTCCCAGAGGCCCCGTCAACACAAGAGGTTGTGCTGGGTTTGATTCATGGATGGACCAAGGTTTTATTTCTCCCTGCTAACCTCTCCTTACCCAAGTGTTATTACAGGCATCACTGGGGTAATTCTTCCCAGTAGAAAAGAAACCTCAAGATTCGAACTTCCTCTTAACACAGAAAAGGGAGGGCATGCCCCGATTCCCAATTAGAAATATTACCCTCCTATTTTATTTTTCTTTTACTGAGTCAAGAAGATTGGACTTGAAGTGGCTTTTTATTGCTTGTTTTAAAAGACGACTTGTTTTTGCCAGAAGGCCAAAAGAGGTCAACTCTTGCTCCAAGGAATTGTTATCTTTATGGCTCAAGCAGAAGGAATTGGGACCATCAAATTTAATTTTGATGGGGGAGCCCTTTAAAGTAAAGAGAGAGAGAACGAACGAGCTAACAGTTTGGGACATAAGTTCTTTCAGTTCTTTAGTGAAATAAGTGCACAATTTGGTTTAATATAATTTAAAGAGACAACCTAATTTGCAGAGAAAGTTTTGCAGTTTGGGATGCTAAAAGCATTGCTGTTGAGGGTGGAGCATTTAGGTAATTCTGGCTGAACTTAGTGGCATTAGATTAGAAGGGAGAAGCATAAGTGAGAAGGCACAGTTAGAGACCATTCTGGAGATACATGACCAGCCCAGGAAAGGGGCAGTGGGACCTCAGAGGGATCGTGCAGGGCCCTTCCTTGGCAGCTGCTGTCCCCATCTGCCAGCATTGCTGGCTTGGGGGCTCCTGGGGCTTCAGCAGCCATGACTGCAGCAGTGTGCTGTCATAGAAAGCCAGACCTGGGTTCAAGTCCTTTATCTCCCACTTCCCCCAGGCAAGGGACGCTCTCTCTGAGCCCAAATCCTTATCTGTAGAAGTGGCGGGTTCACAGCATCTGCCTTGCAGATTAACTGAGGATGAAAATTGAGGCATGTGGGCACCTGGTGTACCTTGCACACAGTAGGTGCTTCATCAGTGGCAGGTGTTAGGGTTGAAGGTATTTATATTTTTTGGAGTTTTGAAAAATATTATTTTACTCCTTTGGATCTGGCAGTGGGCAGCTCTTGCTGCATTTCTCCTAGAGCTCTATGGCTTTGATGCTTTCAGGCATCTTTTTTTTATATTATACATACTTCTCAGATAAGCAAACAGAGGCCATTTGCCTACCATCACATAGCTAGTGGGTGGTGGAGGTGCTGACTACTGGGATGCTGCTGTAGGTCATGAACCAGCCATGAGTGTCCTGATGTGTCACTGCAGCCCAGTCTCCATCAGTCAAACCACTGGAGGAAATTCATGTGAAAGCTGATCACCAAGATCAGAGATTTCCAAAATCCAAATCTTTGTCATTCCCTGTGACAATCTAATTGATAAGGTGATTTTTAAAATTTATATATTTTTTAAACTCATTTTTATTGTTGAATGTATTATAGATATTGCCCCCTTTTTGCCCCATTGGTCCCCCCACTTCCCCAATCCCGCTCCCCTCCAGCCTTCCCCACACTATTGTCAGTGTCTATTGGTTATGCATATATGCATAGAAGTTCTTTGGTTTACCTCATCCTGCCCTCCCTACTCCCTTCCCTTTGAGGTTCATCAGTCTAGCAGCCAATTTGTACTTCTTAATTCCTTCATCTTCTTCACCCATCCCCCTAGCCCCCACCCATCTGTCAAGCAACAATAAGTCCTCAGTATTTATGAGTCTGTTTCTTTTCTGCTTGCTCATTTTGTTTGTAGATTCAATTGTTGATAGATATGTATTAATTGTTATTTTATTCATATTTTTCTTCTTCTCCTTCAAGAAGACCCTACAACATTTCATATACTACTGGTTTGGTGGTGATGAACTCCTTTAGCTTTTTCTTGTCTGGGAAACTCTTGATATGTCCAGCAATTCTAAATGATAGCTTTGCAGGATAGAGTAATCTTGGTTGTAGGTTGTTGCTTTTCATCACCTTGAATATCTCTTGCCACTGCTTTTTGGCCTGCAAAGTTTCTTTTGAGAAATCAGCTGACAGTCTTATGGGAGCTCCTTTATAGGTAACAAACTGCTTTTCTCTTGCTGCTTTTAAGATTCTCTCTTTGTATTTAACCTTTGGTATTTTGATGATGATGTGTCTTGGTGTGGGCCTCTTTGGGTTCATCTGTTTTGGGACTCTCTATGCTTCCTGGACTTGTATGTCTGTTTCCTTCACCAAGTTAGGGAATTTTTCTGTCATTATTGTTTCAAATAAGTTTTCAATTTCTTGTTCTCTCTCTTCTCCTTCTGGCACCCCTATGATGCAAATGTTGGCACACTTGAAGTTTTCCCAGAGGCTTCTTACACTATCCTAATTTATTTGGATTCTTTTTTCTTTTGCTGTTCTGATTGGGTGTTTTCTTCTTCCTTATATTCCAAATCAATGGTTTGTTTCTTGACTTTACCTACTCTACTATTGATTCCCTGTAAATTATTCTTTATTTCAGTTAATGCATCCTTCATTTCTGACTGGTCCTTTTTGATGTTTTTGATGGTCTCACTAAGTTCTTTGAATGTCTCACCAAGTTCCTTGAGCAACCTTATAACCTGTGTTTTAAACTCTGCATCTGATTGATTGATTGATTGCTTATCTCCATTTTAATTCTTTTCCTGGAGTTTTGTTCTTTTCTTTCATTTGGGACATGTTTCTTGGTCACCTCATTTTGGCTGCTTCCCTGTGATTGTTTCTATGTATTAGGTAGAGTTGCTATGTCTCCTAGACTTTGTAGGGTGGCCTATTGTTGTAGGTGTCCTGTAGGATCCAATGGTACAGCCTGCCTGATCACCCCAGCTGGGCCCTCGAGGTGCCCCCCTGGTGTGGACTGTAACACCTTTCTGATGTAATTGAGCCTTGATTGCTGTTGGCATGTCAATGGGAGGGATTTACTCAGGCTGACCAGCTGCAAGGACTGGCTGTGCCCACTGACCACTGACCTCTGACTACCTTGGAGGATCAGCTGTGCAGGGGCCCATCACACACAGCAAGACTGACTTCAGCAGGGCTCTGTTACCCACTGAGTCCACTCCTCGAGTTTGTCACTTGTGGAGGTGGTTGGGTGGTGGTGTTTCAATGTGGTCTGAAGCTGTGCACTGGGTGTGCTGGCTCTGGCACAGGTCAGCCTCTGCCTGTGTTCTGTCCGGGGCCACCAGGCATAAGCTACAAAGTGATCTACAGATGGCTGCTTCTTGTGCTGGGCTTGGAGGTGCCCAGGAAAAGCCAAGTTGTGAACCAAGTCTGGTTGCTTCTAGTGTCAGGCCTGGGGCCACTTAACGAGAGGTGTGGGGTTCGCTGAGACCAGATGCTGCTTGTTTGAGAGATTTTAGGAAACTCTGAAGCAGGACCCAAGACAGGCCGATCCTATGGTAAAGCTTTTGGAAACAGCTTGAGTGGGCCTGAAAGTTGGGTGGGGCGGGGCCTCAGGGAATCACCAGGGTGGGGCAAACAGTATGAGCCAGGTTGATGGAGTCCCAGATATGGCACCTGTCTGCCACCCCAGGGAAGGGCTCACCAAAGGAACATCAGCCTCTGCCAGCACCTCTGTCCAGGAGAAAACCCCCTCTCCAGCCCTTGTCCTGAGGCCAAATAGCTCATTTCTTCCCTGTATGTCTCTGGTACCCCACAAGCTGCCTCCCCTCCCAGCTTAGAGGGCGCAAGTTTGAGTAAGTTCGTGTGGGCCCTTTGAGAGGAGCTGCCTGGGGCTCCAGCAGCTGCAACCTCCCTGAGCCTCAGTTCCTGCTGGTTTTTCCAGCCAGAAGTTATGGGGATTCTCTTCCTGGCACTGGAACCCTGAGTGGGGCACCTGGTGTGGGATGGGGACCCCTCACTCCTCAGGGAGGACCTTCCCAGCAGAGGTGTCCTCCTGATTTTTATCCTCCACACGTGGGTGTAGGATCAGCCTGTCCGTACCTCCGCCCCTCCTACCAGTCTCGATGTGGCTGCTTCCTTAATTTCATAGTTGTAGGACTTTCATTCAGCTTGATTCCAGGTGGTTCTGAATGATGGTTGTGTTGTAGTTTAGCTTTAATTTTGATGTCTGATTTTTTTAATTTATTTTTTATAAAGTATAATTTACATGTAGCATTATGTAAGTTTCAGGTGTACAATATAATGATTTGATGTGTGTGTGTGTGTTGCAAAATAATCCCCACAATGTGTAGTTAATATCCACAATGCGGTTATTTTAAATTATTCATTTATTTATTGAACACTTACTGGTATCTTCTATGGACCAGGCCCTGGTAAGCACATTACATGTGTGAACTCGTTTAATTCTCCCAAGACCCAGTGAGGGAGGTAATATTATCACCCGTATTTCTCAGAGGAGGAAGTGGAGGCACAGAGCAGTTGAGTGACTTTCTTAGGGCACGCAGCTTGTGTGTGGCAGAGCCAGGATTTAGATCAGGCAGTTTGGATGCAGAGCCTGTTCTCTTAACCACCGCCATGCAGTGTGTCTCCTACTGATCACATCATTAAGTCACATCCCTCCCTTCCCACCGAAACGGTCTTGCTCTTGTCCTGCCCTGGTCATCATGCCCATGATGTTCCTTCTTCTCGATGGTTCACTCACATCCTCAGTCCAGGTGGCTTCCCCCAAGTCATCGGTCTGCAGACCTGGGAACACCTTCTCAAGTGGAGAATGTGGGGTCGGGAGAGGGGTATTGTCACACCAACCCATGACTTGTGAAAGGAAGGGGTGAACGAGTGGTTTCTGAGCTCCTGTCTAACCCAGCACCCTTAAGTTCTGGGATCTTGAATGTCTGCTGTCACCCACCGCAGGAAAAAGAGCACGAAGAACGTTGACAGGCCAAGGATGCTGTCGCTAGGACAGGGTATTTGGGCTGATCTGAACATATTATAGAATGCTTGAAAGAAAGGCTAAAGCAATTTTTAAGAATTTAGGAAATTAAAGAATTTTTAAAAAAATGCGGGAAAACGGGCAGTCTGCTGGTTTGCCAAAGCAGGGGGTGGAGCCTGGAGTAAAATGGCTGTGATGGGGCAAGAGCCTGTGAGGTGCCCGCACCCTCCCAGGACCTGCTGGCCCTGCAGGGCCGCGTGCAGAACTGGAACGGGGAGATGAAAGTGACGGACCGGCGGACACGGCAGGAAGGACAACTAGAGGCTGAGTGGGAGTCCCGGGAGAGCGGCGCTCGTGTAGGGGAGAGGAGGGCCCGAGGGAAGACCTCCGCCTTCGGGGGGTGAGCAGAAGAGGAGGTGCCCACATGGAAGCCACGAGGGCCACTGAGGAAGCAGAGGACTCGACGTTTTCACAGCGAAGCACTGGGCGCTTGGCTGTGTTAATGAAACATGTAGAGTCAGGATGCGCCGTAGAGATGCTTGCTTTTATCGTTATGTTAGAGGATTTAAGTAAGCGGTGTGTTGACATTCACTGGTTGCAGGTTGCAGCAGCCATTTATCATTGGAGATCTTATTCTCTGAGCTTGTCCTTGACTCAAGTAATTTCTAAAAAGGAACTGGTCTCTCTCCCACGTCTCTGTTTTCCCTTGCAGTGTAGTTGCTGTGGTCCTGGAAGGTGTTGGGGCCTGTGAAAAGCTGATAAGACAGCCCTCACATTTTGTACCCCCAGAGTGTTCTCTTGGGAGTTACAGCTTGATTAAAATAAAGATGTTTTATGCCCCCATTGTGCTCATCCCATCTGGACATGCTCTTCCGTCCAGTTGGGTGATCTCTGGCCCCTCCCTCCTTCCCCAAATTAAGTCCCACCTCCTCCACATGAGGGTCTGCATGGTCCCCGGCACAGGGCGTTGCTTCTGTACCTGAGCGCTGTCCATCCCACCTCGGGAGGAGGTGCTGTTAGTCCGCTCCATCGTACAGAGGAGGGAGCGCAGCCAGAGAGGAGTGGACTCTCCCCAGGGACTCGTCACTGTGGCAGTGTGCGTGTGACAAAGCGATGAATAATGCGGCGCTGAGCTTCACTGGGGAAGTGATGTCCAGCGTGTCGTCCGTAACCCTCCTGATCCATCTCCCACGCGCTCACTCAGTGCCAGGCGCAGGCATCAGTGGCTGGGAGACAGGTGCAGCCTCTGCTCTCAGGGACCTGGTTCTCACGCGCGGGGACGCCGCGCACCAGCCCTTCGTACGAGTGTAAGAGACGTCTCCACCTTCGTTCTCTTTCCTTTCTCGCAGGTGTACATCCGGATAAAAGACGACGAGTGGAATGTCTATCGGCGGTACACAGAGTTCAGGAGTTTGCACCACAAGTTACAGAACAAATACCCTCAAGTGAGAGCCTACAACTTCCCCCCCAAGAAGGCCATTGGAAACAAGGTACTGTCACTGGTGCCGCACTGAGCCGCCTGTCTGCTCTCTCTTCAGTTTGTGGTTCAGCACAGGAGATGCGGGCGCCCCGGGCTGTGGGTCCCTGGCTTCCTGCAGGGAAGGAGTCCGCATAGAGTTTGAGGGAAAGTGCGTTTATCTGTGAGGCAGTGAGACCGAGAACGGACCACTCCACAGACAGAGCGGCCCTTCCTCGTGGGATCTGCTCCTTATTGAGCTCATTTCACCGAGGGGTCGGGCGTGCCGTAAGGGGGAGGGATATTCAGGATTTTTCCGGGAAAGGGGTGGCGATTTCTTGGAAGAGCCCCATCGGCCAGTTTGTGTCCTTACACGGGCTCTCTGTTTCCGACCATGGCGCACAGGCTGTTGTTTACATGCTAAGGAATTACAGTGAGCATGTCCCGAGGCCAGGGGTCACTGCAAGGCAGACGTGTCGCCATGTCGGACCGAGCTGCTTGTCTGCTGGTTCTGAGCCATAAATCCACTGGGGCTGGTCTTACTGTCTCCTTGACAGTCCCTTTGGGCCTTGTGGTTACAGTTGTTTCACCATTTACCCTATCTAATGTGTTCCTATAAATATACATCTCAAAGGCTGGCTGCTGTGACTCGGTTGGTTGAGCATCATCCCATGCACCAAAGGTCTCTGGTTCCATTCCTGGTCAGGGCACCTGCCTGGGCTGCAGATTCAGTCCCCTGCCGGGGTGCACGAGGGAGGCAGCTGATCAGTGTTTCTCTCTCACATCAATGTTTCTCTCTCTCTCCCGTTTCCCCTCCCCTTCTCTCTTCTCTTCCTTCCTCTCTCTCTAAAATCAGTAAAAACATACTTTTAAAAATCAGTCACCCATAATTCCATCACCTAAAGACAATCAATCACATTTTGTTTGTATACATCCTCTTATGTCTCTAGGGAAGGGGTTGGCAAACTTGTTCTCTAAAGGGCCAGAGGGTAAACATTTCTGTCTTTGGGAACCATACCATCTCAGCTGAAAACACTCAACTCTGCCCTTGCAGTGTGCAAGCAGCCACCGACAGCGCAGACACAGATGGTGTGGCTGTGTGCCAATAAAACTTTATAATGACGGGTGGCAGTTGGATTTGGCCTGTGGGTCATACATAGTTTGCCGATCCGTATTCTGGACCAACAAATATTTCCTAGTTCTTATCCACAGTTGTTATATGTATTTGAACTTCTGAATGTTAAGTTATCTTCCAAACAGAGCTTTCTCAAAGAGCTTCTGTTGTTATAGGGCTACTGCCCTCCTGAGGCTTGGTGATTTATAAGGACAGAATTCCTCTGTGTATTCATCCAGGCACCCTGGAGAAGGAAGCGCTAGTCCTCCACAAGTTGGCCAGTCGATTCATTTTCATTCATTCAGCAAGTGTTGCTTGGGCACCTTTATGTGTCCTGGTGCAGGAGGCAAGAGCCCAGCCCTGCAGAAGACAGGCCTGGGCTCAGCGCGGGCCTGCGCACATCTGCCTCGGCCGCTTGCGTCATTCTGTCAGCCCTCGTGTTGCGCGGAGCAGCGGTTCTCCATCTTGGCTGCCCTTGGATCGCTTGGAGAGTTTTCAAAACTACTCAGACTCGCCCTGGCCAGTTTGGCTCAGTGGTTAGAGCATTGGCCCATGGACCAATGAGTCGCGGGTTCGATTCCAGTCAAGGGCACGTACCTCAGTTGCAGTTCATCCTCGGCCTTGGTCAGGTTGTGTGGGAGGCGACCAGTCCATGTGCCTCTCTCACATCGATGTTTCTCTCTCTCCCTCCCACTCTGTCTGATGATAAATAGAAAAATATCCTCAGGTGAGGATTTAAAAAAAAAACGACTGAGACTTGCTCATCCCCCAGCCCCATCCTGATTTAATTTGTCTGGAGGGAGGCCTGGGCCCTGAGGGCAGTTCCACTGGGCAGCCCAGCGGGTGTTCCCTCCACCTTGGAGTCGAGTAGGCGATGGAGACATGTCAGCAACTGCAGTGTGTTAACTAGCTTGGCAGGGACAGTTCAGTCGGATGAGATTTTTGGTCCTGCTCCTGTCTGTGGTCAGGACACGTAGACATTGGGCCCTGTGTAAGAGGGATCCCTCTACCACCACGGTTCTCAGAGTGTGGCCCTGACTGGTAGAAACAGCATCACCTGGGCGCTTGTTAGAAATACAGATTATCAGGCTCTACCCCAAACCTACTGAAACACGAGCTTCAAGGCTGGGACCCAGGAATCTGGGGTGAACAGACCCTCTGGGTGGTTGGTGCACGAGGGTGTCTGAGAACCACCACGCATCTTGTCCTGACAAAGCCCTGTGGCAGGTTCCACATGCCACGGATTTTCTAGTTTCTCTCTTGAAGACATGACTTGCTAGGATTTCCTTCCATCCTTTGGTGGGGACGTTGGGGGCCCGTGCAGCACTCTTCCTGTCTGACCACCGTCTGCAGTGCAACTGCCGCCACGGTGCAGATTTTCGTGAAAACCCTGTGGGAAAGACCATCCGTCTCCAGGCCGAACCCTCACATACAGCAGGAAATGTAAAGGCCGAGACCCAGAGTGAGGAAGGGTCCCCGGTCAGCAGACTGGTTTGGCTGGCAGACACCTGGAAGGCGGCCGGGCCGTGTCTGCCCGCACGTTCCAAAGGGCCCACTCTCCCTCTGGTGTGGAGATCTCGTGCTGCTGCTAGGAAGAGGAAGGGTCCTCACCACTCCCGAGAACGCGCGTGAGAGAGGTTAGGCCGCTGTCGTGAGACACTGCAGAGCGGCATGAAGGCAGACTGGTCGCCCTGGTGGAGGCGCCCTTCAGCTGAATGTGGTGTCGGAGTTTCTATGGCAGCCACTTTGACAGACATTGTGGCAAATGTCTGACCTGTTGCTTCAACAAACCAGAAGACAAGTAATTGTGTACGGGTCAATCAAAGACATGAACTAACATTAAAAATAATTTTTTCTTCACTTACAGTTGACACAGTATTCTATTACTTTCAGATCCATAGCACAGTGGTTAGACATGTGACTGAACCTACAGAGTGGTCACCTGGCGACCCATTGCCCATCTGACGCCACACAGTTACTCCAGGGTTATTGACTCTGTACCCCATGCTGTGCTTTACATTCCTGTGGCTGTTTTGTAACTATCAATTTGTGCTTCATCTCGCCATCTTTTTCACCCATCCCCCACCCGTCCTCATGGCAACCATCAGTCTGTTCTCTGTATCTATGAGTTTGTTTCTGGGTTAGTTTATTTTCTGTGTTTTATTTTATTTTTTTAGGTT
This sequence comes from Molossus molossus, assembly GCF_014108415.1. NCBI lineage: Eukaryota > Metazoa > Chordata > Mammalia > Chiroptera > Molossidae > Molossus > Molossus molossus. The sequence goes on along the minus strand of NW_023425366.1, from coordinate 110,445,945 downwards.
CCACATATAAGTGAAATCATAGGGTATTTGTCTTTCTCTGTCTGACTTATTTCACTTAGCATAATACCCTCTAGGTTCATCCATGCTGTTGCAAATGGCAAGATTTCATTCTTTTTTATATCTGAATAATACTTCATTGTACGCATGTACCGCATTTTCTTCACCTATTCATTTATCATTGGCAGTTACCTTGCGTCCACATTTTGGCTATTGTCAGTAATGCTGCAGTGATCATAGGAGTGCATGTATCTTTTTTAATTAGTCTTTTGGATTTCTTCAGATAAATACCCAGAAGTGGGATTGCTAGGTCACAGGTAGTTCTATTTATAACTCTTTGAAGACCCTCCATACTGCTTTCCATAGTGGCTGCATCAATTTTCAATCCCCCAACAGTGCACAAGGGTTCCCTTTTTCTACATCCTCGCCAACACTCATTTGTTGATTTATTGATGATGGTCATTCTGACAGGTGTGAGGTGATACCTCATTGTGGGTTTAATTTGCATTTCTCTGCATTTCCTTCCATCTCTATCTTAGAAAGCCAGAGCAAGAGTTGCCATAACTCACTCTCAACCCTTGGAAATTCCATAGGGTAAACTGTTAACAGCTGTTATGTTTACATAGTCATAGAATTTGGTGTTTAAACCTGATTAGAAATCTGATCACGTCGGGGCCTGTTAGATCTTAATTTAAATAGTTATAAAGCAGTTTATCTCAGGCCCAGAATTATTGTCACTCCATTTTTTTCTGTTAAGGAAAAGTGGAGTTAAGCCCATAAAAATGGAAGACTTAGACATTCTACGCTTGTTCCTAGCAAGGCGTACAATAATTCTTATGAAAAGAGGAGGGGACATTATATACTGATTTAATCTAATGACTCGTAGGCTCATACAAATCTTGGAACCCATCCAAATGTCTTAGACTGTCATAAAACAAAATTCCGCCTGACCGTTCTGTTATCATTATAAGGTCGTCTCGCGTGCCGAAAGCATTACCCCGAAGCAGCCCTTCCATGGCGCCTCCTTCAGGGGGCTCGGGCTGTCTGCAGCTTGCCAAGGGAAATTAGTACAAGGCTGTGCTGGGCCATTCACACGGTGAAACGTCTGGCATCGTGTTGTCACTTCCTGTGGCTTCTGTAACACACGGCCACGCAGTCAGTGGTCCTGAACAACACAGACACATCATCTTATAGTTCTGGAGATCAGAAGCCCAAAACTGGCCCACCAGGCCAAAACCAAGGTGTCGGCAGAACTGTGTTCCTTCCGAGGCCCCCACTTTCCTTAGCTGTGGCCCTCCTGTGTCTTCAGCCACACGACCGACCTCTGCTTCTATCAGCGGTCTCACCTCTGACCCTGGCTCTCTCCTCTTATGAGGACCCTGCAGTCACAGTGGGCCCACCCAGATAATCCATGATAACTCCTGTCTCAAGAGCCTTAACTTTTTCCATGTAGGTTAAGGTATTCACAGGTTCTGGGATTGGGAGGTGGCCATCTTTGGGGGCACACATTGCTGAATGCTTTCTCTGCATCCCAGACTCCCTCCCCACCTTGTATCTGCTCAAGCCAATAGTTAAGCGAAACATACTTAAGACAGCAAACTTACCAAGAACACCACCAAACCTAAGAATCCTGTGGGCGAGCCTCAGTTTTAGTGAGCTGAAGCCCAGGCCTGAGGAGTCGGAGGGTCTGTCTGGAGTTAAGTCATTTCCAACGAGCCTGAAGCAGTCCTGTCTGTCCTGTGCCAGGAACAGGGGCTCCAAGTGCATGTTCCCTCTGGGGGGGGGTGTCATCCTCAGCCCTGCTTCAGATTCTGAAGAACGTTGTCAATTTGGGGGCCAACTTTGAGCAGCTGTGGATTTCTTCCTAAGAAATCTGTGCCAATAGGACAGCGTGCCCCTCCCCCTCCTTCAGTGCAACTATTTGCAAATAAACAAGCTGGGGAATGCAAGGTCCCATGTTGGTGGGCCTGCCCCGTGATGACTGCTGTACGGATGCTCCAGCTGGTCCTTAACGAGACCTTTGGTCCTGTTCCTGTGGTCAGGGCTTTTGCTGACAGTTCCCTCTGTTGCTCAGGAATCTGCCAGTTCTTGAGTGGTCATGGGGCCTCTGCCTCTTGCAGTGGCCTGTGCAGCCCCGTAGCCTGCGATCGGCTGGCCGTGACTGCGCTTCAGTTCTTTCTCCAGCCCCTGGCTGAGACATCCTCGCTCCCTTAGGTACACTGTGGCTCTGCCAGCACCGATCTGAGGGGCCCTCTGAGTGCCGAGTGCAGACTGAGGCAGAGCTCAGGACTTGGTGCTCAGAGGCTACCCGTGAGCTCTGCTGAGAGGCCGCGTGGTTCAGGGTGCCCGCTCCAGTACTCCGAGGACGGATTTTCTAGAGGGCTTCGATTCTGAGTTGGACCAGAAAAATCTACCAGGTCAGAATCTTATCTTTGATTGAGTCACTTCAAGAATGATGCGTGTGGACCATGAAGGCTGCAGACACCATACCTTTGGGGGGCTGAGTTATGGATACCTTTCTACTCCAAGCCTTGGACCCGTGAAATGAATCACTGCAGAGTACCTGGACAGTACGCAAGGACACCTGAAACGTGGGTTAGCCTTTTGTAATTCATCAGATGACTAACTTTCTAGCCTGATTTTCTAGATATTTACTTGATGATGCCAGTTACAGAAGTAAAATGTGATCTGGACCCCAGTTTGAACTTTTTTTTGTTAATCCTCACCTGAGGATATTTTTCCATTGATTTTTAGAGAGCGTGGGAGGGAGGGAGGGAGAGAGAGGGAAACATCCACGTGAGAGAGACACATTGATTGGTTGCCTCCCGCATGACCCCGACTAGGGCCAGGATCGAACCTGCAACCCAGGTACGTGCCCTCGACTGGAACTGAACCTGCTACCCTTTGATCTGTGGGCCGGTGCTCTAACGGCTGAGCCAAACTGGCCAGGGCTGAACTTTTTTAATTGATAAAATTAGCAAATTGCATGGTCTGTGGATACAGGATTTGTCTTGACCAGAGCATTTCTTCTGCCTCCATAGGCCGTGCGTGTGTTTAACCGGAAATGCACCAACGCCCAGAGTGCTCACCAGAGGCAGCCATGCCAACACGCACCGCTGCAAGCCCAAGTCTTGTTAAGATAGTTCCCTGAACACCATCCACCTCTTGATGAAGTTTATTCCTTTGTAGCTGAGTCAGGCCACAACAGTCATATATTAAAGTTATTTATTCGTGTTTAAATGTCGCAGACATAGGGCTTATATCAGTCAGGGTAGGCTTGGTTAGGCTGAATTAACAAACAACTCCATGACTTTGTAGCCCAAACCAGCCGAGATGTATTTTTGGCTCCCACATGGTGTCCTTGTGGTCGGCTGGGAGTCCCGAGCCGCGGGGTGTCAGGCGCCAGGCTGCTGGAGGCTCCTGCCTGTGTGGTGGTGGCAGGGGCAACACAGGCAGGTCAGACACTGGTTCTTTGAGCTTCGGTCTGGAAGGGATACATGTCAGTTCCACTCATATTTCATTGGCCAAAGCAACTTACAGGGCCATGCCCCATGCCAGGAGCCAGGAGTCCACTCCTGCCATGAGCGGAGAAGGAAAACCAGGATCTGTGTGGTCAGCTCTCATGACCCCCCCGGGGGCACGTCTCTCGAGCCCCATTGCCGAGCAGGACTGAGGGAGGGGAGAGCGGGACTCCACTAATCAGGCCTGTGGGCTCGGCTCTGAGTCCTCCCAGTTCGGCTGCTTCCCCGTCCCTGCTTAGGTGACCCTAGCCCAAGCCACCGGGCATGGGCACTGCAGTGGCTGCCCGTTCCACTCCTGCCCGACCGGCAGTCTGTTTCCTACACTGTGGCCACAGGGAGGTCTGTGTATGTGAATCAAATTGTGCCGCTGTTGATTAAGACCCTCCAGTGGCACCCGTGGCAGTTAAAGCCAGGACTCTTCACTGAGGCCTGCGAGGTGTCCCAGACCGCCCCCCACTCCCTGCCCTCCTTATCTCAGGCCCCACTCCTCTCCCTCTGCACCCAGCCACACTGACCCCGGACCTCCACACTGCTCCCACAGCGTGACCTTTCACCCGCTGTTCCTCCGCCGGGAGTCTCCATTCTCTGCAGGGACCCCCGCCCCGCCCCCGTGAGGTCTCAGCTCCCACTCGGCCTTCTCCGAGGGGCCGCGCCCACTGCCCTCGTCAACACTGCCCCTTCCGTCACTCAAGCCATCACTCGGTTTTAATTTTCTCCTGCACGTGCCATGAATTGAAATGATTTTTTCGTCTGCTTGAGTATCACTGGTCTCTGCACTGGATCGGAAGTTCACAGAACAGGGCCTGGGCCTGGGCCTGGGCCTGCTCACTGCTGTCTCCCCAGCTCCTAGAGTAGCCCCTGAGATCCTCGGCCTGAGTTAATGACAAAATGCACCGAAGTCCAATGGAAAAGTTTCCCTTTTATTTCCTTCTTCCTTTCACTGGGTTCTCTGCACAAATTTAAAAAAAAAAAATCTTAAATTACAAAAGTGAGTAGAATAACTTTCAGGTGATTTGGGAGGTTGTTCTCATTCCACTTTTGAGTGGATGCCTTTTGCAGAATGGGCAAGAGGCCATGGCCTGTGGAGACAGAGAGATGGCTCCTCAACGATCCCTGTCCAGATGGACTTTGCCAGTGAGAAGGCTTAGGTCAAAGACTCCTCTCTGATGATGCTACTAAATGTGTACATTACTGCTCGGGGAGCAGATGAGATTGAGAGACTGTCATTCTTTCTTAGGATAATGGCGCCGGTCTCCAAAGTTCATTTGGCATTAAGGCAAGGCAAATCGCTTTCCCCCGAGCCGCAGATAATGCAACTTGTTGGAGAAATTGTGCCTTAAAATCCTCATTAAAAACACATACACCAGGATGTGGCGAGGAGCCGGCGGGCACGCCGAGCCGCGGGGAGCGCCTTTGCAGCTCCCTGGGAGCCTCAGATTTCAGTGCAGCCGGCGGCAGGACCCCAGCAGTGGAGGACGGCTGGGAACCAGGAGGCATCGAGAATGCTAACGCTGATTGATTTCCCACTGGGAACACGTGTCCGAGTGCAGGGGTGTCATGCTAGGGGTAGAGGTCACAAAGATGATTCCAAGTACGGTCTCCGCCTTCATGAAGTTCAGTCTTGTAGGGGGAAGAACAAGCAAATCGTTCTCAGGGACGAGTCCTCTGGGCTGGAGGAGGGCCCCCGTGCTCTGGACCAGAGTGAGGAGGCGGAGCAGGGCTGCTTTCTGCTTAAAGGGCCAGCAGGAGCTTGAGTTAACCTTGCGCGTGGGGGCGCAGGCTCAGTCCAGGGACGTCCTTCCCTTCTGGGCACCTTTCCCCAAACATCTTGTATTAGTTTCCTGTTGCTGCCGGGACAAATGACCACAAACCTAGTAGCCTGAAACAACAGGCATCTGTTACTTTATAGTCCAGTAGGCCAGAAATCTGCCTCAGGTCTCACTGGGTCAGTCAAGGGTCAGCAGGGCTGTGTGCCGTCTGGAAGCTTCCTGCATTCCTTGGCTCGGGCCCCTCCGCTGTGCTCAGCGCTGCGTCTCAGAACGTGATTCCGTGGTCACGGTTCTCTGACCCCAGCAGGGAAAAGTCCTCCACTCGTAAGGAGTGTGGTCAGATTGGGCCCACTCTGATAAGCCAGGAGCATCTATCTGCCCACCTCAAGGCCCTTAACTCAGTCACACCTGCCAAGTCCCCTGTGCCATGTAAGGTGACGTGCACACGTCCTGGAGAGCAGAGTGTGAACATCTCTAGGGGAGCAATTGCTCTGCCAGCCTTTCTTTCCTTGCCTGAGGCACAGAGCTGTGACTGTCACCTCACAGACAAATGGGGAGACGGAGGCACAGGGAGGTAAAGTGACTCCTGAGGCCCTCTCACTCGTCAAGGCCTCGTCAGGTCTGTGGGCCAGGCAGACGATCTGCAGAGACCTGCACAGAGCACCCTGGGTGAATGGAGATTATGTAGCCACTGCCCAGTTGATGTACATTTCCTTGCCTCCATGAGTGAGCTGCACAACCTCAGCAGGGTAGACGACAGGGAGCAGGCGGAACCAGGACCTCTGGTTGCCTCTCCCGTCTACTGAACATCCACCCCTCACCCACCACCCGCTCTCACTTAGGGACCATGATCAGAGCTCGGAGCTGCTGCCCTGCTTTTCAGTCTGTAGGCTGACAAGCTTCCCTGCTGACCCTAAGCATACAAAGAGTCATGTATTCATTCATTGATGCATTCATTCATTAGCAGAACTTGACCAACTCTGAGGGTAGAACGTGCAAAACAGAAAAGGCAAGAAAGAAAGGAAGGTTCCTACTGCTTCGCTCACTTTGTGGCCTTGGGCAAGTTATTTGATCGTTCTGTGCCTCAGTTTCCCCATCTGTATGCCAGGGATGGGCTGGTAGTGAGATGGAGTGTATCTTCAACATGAAAGATGCTGGGCTCTGAGCCCATGCAGTGGACGAGCCTGACCTAGGTGGCCTGTGAGAACCCTCACACCCTGCGCTCTGTGTGCTGTAGTACCAGCCATCCTGTGCCAGGCCTGTCATGCACCCTGGAGGCTCTCTACTCATTTTCTCATCATGCAGTTCTTGTCAAGCTCCATATAAAATGTCTTCCAGATGAGGAAACGGGGTTTGGAGGCTGTAAGCATCCCGCAGCTTGTGTCAGGAACTGGGTCAGACTGGTGCTGCTCCAGCTGTGCCGTCTGCCCCGTGCTGAGCAGCCCTGCGCTCCCCCAGCAGGTCTGGGGGCTGGTGACGCGGCAAGTCACACATGACTGCAGGTTTCTACGTGGGATTCTGTCAGAAACACCCTCGTGTGGAAGAGGACCCAGAAGACAGTGCCAGTCCCCCACCCGCTTGGAACGGATACACGGGGAGCTCAAATACCACTTCCTGAAGATGAAGGCTTTGCAGACAGGAAGTTGGGCGAGAACAGAAGCTCCAACCGAAGGAAGCCAGAAACTCAAGCTCCTTTCTCCTCTGACGCTCTGCCAGCCACTGTGTAAATGGTCGTGGTACTTAATGTATTAAACAAGAAGAAGAGAGAAATTGGGCTCATTATACATCACATGTTTGTGTTTCTGCTTAATATGGTAAAAGCCTCTTAAGATATTTGCCAGGAGAGCAGTTGCTAAAGTCATCTCGCCAGAAAAATCGTCTTGGGAGAGAGACAGTGATGCGCTTCAGGCCTGGGAGGTGTGTGCCTGCATCCAACGCGTGTGTGCAGTACGTGGGCTTCCGGGGCTTCTCTGTACCATCAGGTTAATATCCAGGTTAAAAATCAAGGTCATTGTATAAACAAATACCCAGGGCCAGCAACTGAAAGTGTCTCTGCTGCTCTGTTCCCACCCCGTGCATTTCTGCGTGGAGCACAGGGATCATCTTGGTGGTCTCGGGTCACAGATCTTGCAGGTCCCACCTCCTCCAGGAAGTCTTCCCTCACCTCAGAGTGTTAGCTGTTTCTCCTGCAGGTCCCTTTCTCATACTCTCTTGGCTGTTTGATACACAGTTCTCTCCCCTTTGTCCATCAATTAGAGAGCAGGACCAGGCCTGTAGAGTCTTTGTCTTTTCAGCATCTCACACAGTGCCTGGCGCTTCGTAGGTGCTGAGTAAAATGTGTTTGATGAGCAAATGAACTCAAGCTATATAGAAATCAGTGTGGTATGGTTACCGGTTTCCCCTCTCCTGAGTTCCCTTCATTACTTGAACTTGTGGGTCTCCAATAACTGTCCCTAGAAAGATGCTCAGGTCTTACCTACCCAATGGATACTGAAGCAGCGCTGCGAGTATTTGCAGGAAGTTCTGCAAAGACCTCGCATTACCGTGCCGGGAGACGGAGATGAGTTGGCACTCCGGGGATCTGGCTTTCCCAATTTACCAATCAGAGTTGGCCTCTCCCCTATTTCACTCATCTAGGCTGAGCTTGAGGCCTCCAGTGTTGAACCCATTGGTTTGGAAATTGACATGAATTATAAGACACTTGACTCTCTGCTGTCCAAAATATTTCTGAGGCTGTTAAATCGCTTGTATGTCATTATTTAAGCTCTCCTCCTCGCACTGAAGGCCTTCTGAATATACTTACCCCACACTGCATCTCTCTTTCTCTCTCGTTCTTGGATAGCTGATTAAAATCACACCCCAGGAGAGTCCTTCTCAACCTGTACTCTCTTCGTGGATAATTGAAAATAATTGCTACCTTCCCCGTTAGCACTCCTATTAATATTGAGAATTGCGTATTGTAGTCCTGGTTCATCTCAGCAAGCTGGGAAAACCTTTTTGGTTTCTCAAGTTACCGCCTTGTTAGTCGTTTTCTTGTTACCAAGTCTCTGGGTTCAGGCTCCCTCGTGTATAGAGGAAACTGTCCTCTCCCAGGACACTCACTGCAGCTGTACGGCTCCCACACATTTCTGGAAGCCACACAATTTGGCTTCTGTGTTGCCTGAGGCCCAGAGGTTCAGAGTTTGGGCTGCGGCGTCTCGCTGGCCTCGGTTTAGATCCTGTGTGGCAGCATGGGCTGTGTGGCCTCCAGCAAGCCCCCAGCCCCTGTGCTGCTGCTGTCTCGGCTGCCCCGCCAGGCAGCGTTTATATCATGGGCTCTTGTGCCAGTGCAGGGCGATGCGGGAGCTAGTTCAGCGTGGCGCCCGGCATATCCTGCACCCTCCAGTGCCAGCTGCAAGTCATAGGTTACAGCGCAGCCTCGCTCATTTGGTTTCTGCTCTTGTCATTTGTGATCACTTTGACCTGTGCTGGCTAGATTCTCCTTTTTTTCTTTTATCCTCACCCAAGGACATTTTTTCCCCCAATATTTTGTTCAGATAGAGTGGGAGGGAGGGAGAGAGAGAGCAACATCGACGTGAAAGGGACACATCGAGTGGTTGCCACCCACACGACCCAACCAGAGCCGGGAACAAACTGTAACCGAGGTACGTGCCCTTAGCGGGAGCCGAACCCGGATCTCTCTGGACCACAGGCCGACGCTCTAACCGCTGAGCCAAACCGGCCAGGGCCAGATTCTTCTTTGTTCCCCACATTCCTCTTGTTACTATGGGTGGCGGGTTGTATCTCTCCCTCCTTTTGTGGTGATTTTTTTAAGTTGACTTACAACGTACCTCCGATCTTAAGTGCACAGCTTGATGGATTTTCACAAAATGAACACACTGCACAAACAGCATGGAGACCAAGAGACAGACCATTAGCAGAACTCCAGCCTCCTCTTATCTCTCTCGCACGAGGGGCCACTGTGCGGATGTCTGATCATAGGTTAGTTTGCCCGTTCTGGGACTTCACATAAATGGGGTCATCTAGCTTGTATTCCTTTGCTCTGTCTCTTTCTTGACATCACATCTGTGAGAGCCACCCCTATTGTTGCAGGTAGCAGCTGTTTTTATTGCTGTGTAGTATTCCATTGGATGACTGGACCACGGTTTACTTATCTTGACTGTTGATGGATGTTTGGATGGCTCCCAGTTTGGCTCAGTTATACACAGTGCTGTGATTAGCATTCTTGTCTGTGTCTTCTGGTGGCCATAAGCCTGACTTCTGTGAGTTTATACTTAGGAATGGAATTGCTGGGTCATAGGCTGTGTTCACTCTGGGAGGTACTGCCGAAGACGTTCCCAAGTGCTTGTACAGTGGTAGGTGGTTGAGTGGTGCTTTCTGAAAGGAAGGGAAAAGAATAAGATAATAAGCATATTCCCACTATCTAGCATCAACAGCTATTCACATTTTGTCATATTTGCTTCTAAGCTCTTAAATTTTTATTATAAAATGTTTCAAATGTGCTCCAGAATACACAGAAAAATATAATGGACACACGTATCACACCCTGATTTAGTAAGTGTCAGTGTTTAGGAATCGAGCGTTGAAGGTACAGCTGGACCCTCTTTGCCCTCCCTCCCGGAGGGAGTCCCTCTGTGGGGTGGGTGTGTCCTTCCTGTCTGTGGTCTTGTACTTGTATTACATATGATTGCAAGAGGGTTATTATTATTATTTTTGTACTTCACATAAATGGTATCAGTCTTCAGGTATTTTTTCACACCTGTACTTTTCACCTGTATTGCCTTTTTGTGATTTGTATATTTGTATGCATGGCATTCTGATTCGTTAACGGCTATATTACTGATATTAAATTGTATGAATATTCAATGTTGTATTCATTTATTCTCCCTTTGATGGGAGGTTAGGTTGTTTACTATTTTTTCCTGTTCAAACAGTGTTACAGCACGCATCCTAGACACATCGCAGGCATACATGTTTGATACTCCAGGCTGTCTCCCAGTGAATGAGGTTGGTGGCTGATGGGCATGCTTGTCCCCAACTTTTCCAGCTATTTTCAAGTTGCTCTCCAAGGTGGTGGCACCCGTTGTTCACTCCCACCCAGTGAATGAGAGTTCCCATGTGTCACAGTCTCAGTAACACTTGGCATCATTAGACTTCAGTTTATTTGTGTTATGCTAACACAATGAATTCACAACTGTGTCTCGTCACAGTTTCATTCATGTTTGCCTGATTACTGACAAGGTTGATGATCTGTTTGAGATATTTGGCCATTCAGAGTTCCTCTTCCCTCTCTTGTCTGTTTGTATCCTTGGGTCATTTTTCCACTGGGATGTTGTTTTCTTCTTATTTGTGTCTAGGATTTCTTTGTGCATTCCTTTAAAAAGAAAAAACCCTTGCCCTGTCTCTTTTGGCTCAGTGGTTGGATCATTGGCCTGTGGACCGAGGGGTTGCAGGTTCGAGTCCTCGTCAACAGCACATACCTGGGTTGTGGGTGCAATCCCCGGCCCCAGACAGAATTGTGTGGGAGGAAACCCATCAGTGTGTCTCACATCAATCACATCAATGTTTCTCTCTCTCTCTTCCTCTCCCTCTCTCCCTCCTTTCCTAAAAATCAATGGGAAAAATATCCTCAGGTGAGGCTTAACAAAATAATAATAATAATAATAATAATAATAATAATGATAAAGATAAAATAGTTGTCTCCTCCTCCAGGAAACCCCTCTCGCTCCTCGCTGTAGCACCCACCGCCCCTCCTTCCTCCCGCACCCTGGCGCTTCCCGCACCCTGGCACCCAGACCCTCACAGCCCCACCGCGGTGCAGCACGTGTACTCTGTGTCTGAGTTTCCAGGGGGCTGACCGCACACACCGAGACCCTGTGGTGTCTGCTGTCAGCAGAGGCTGGAATAGTGGTTATTTGTACAAAACCAGTAGGCCCCAGATGGCATTCTCTACTGCGGACTCCGTCAGTCCTGTCCACGGCTGCTGTCTCCCAGACGGGCCCAGGGAGCTCTGAGTGTCCTCGAAGTGCTGGCACAATTTCCTTTGCTTCTCCGGAGAGCCATCTCCTCTACCCGTTCCCCACTGTGTGAAGCTTAGCCACCCCCTTGGAACCTTCTCATCGATAATTCCCCAGCTCTTCTGCCTTCTGGAGGAAAGCAAAGTGTTTTGTCTATAATGAGTTTAGAAGTTTCTTTGACTGAAGTGCCTGATCCTCCTAAGCCCATGAAAATGGAACTGTTTTGTATCATAAAGGAGCCTTTGATACTGGCTTTCAGCTGTCCCTCCTGAACTGGGCAGCCTTATTCCTAGCAGCAGGAAATCAAGCAGCCTTTATTCACACCAGCAGTGCCCTCTTACTAAGAATAGCGGCCATTCACTGAGCCCTAGGTACAAGCCAGGCACCGTGCCAGGGGCCTTACCTGCCCACTCTCATTCATTGCCCAGCAGCCTGGTGGTGGAGGAATTGTTACCCCCGCCTCACTCCCTCTTAGATCTTGACCCCTCAAGCTGTTTCTTGCCTCAGGACCTTTGCACATACAGTTCCTTCAAGAACTTTTCATCCCCAGTCTTCCTGTGGCTGGGCGTTTCTCATTTTTTAGGTCTCAGCTTTAACTCTTCTTCCTTAGAGAACCCTTTCCCGCTATCCAGAATAAATGCTCTCCCTCCATTGCGGGCTTTCTTGCCCCCTTGTTTGTTTGTTTGTTTTTCTTTGTAGTAGAGTCACATTTTGTGACTATAGTTATTTGTTTAAACACGGTGTTTTGTGCGCTCGTGCGCACGTGTTGGCGGGGGAGCAATGGAAGGATTTTAAGCACGAATGACAAGATCTCACTGTGTTCTGGAGATACTGCTGCCGCGTGAGGGTGGATCGATGGGGTAAGCAGGGGACCCATGCAGGGTGTGGGCAGGAGGAGAACGGAGAGGGCAGTTAGCAGGCCTGGAGAAGGTGGGGCCCAGCCTTGTCTAGAGACAGAGTATCGTGGGAAAGACACACACGGGTGGCTGTGCTCTGGGGGTGATGGTCCTCTCCTCGTGCCCCGGCCAAGCCTAGCCCAGAGGTGGTCAGCTTGCCACACAGGCCACGTTCTACCTGAGAGATGGTCGTGCGGGGATGAGGCCCACGGTGACAGCGGAAATTGTAAACCCACGTCTCAGCTCGGGGCGCACAGACTCCTCAGCAAGGAGAGGCCGGTCTGTCTCTTTACCTCAGTTCTCCGTGGCCTCAGCTGGCAGAGCTGAGTGCAGGCTGGTCCTTAGGTGGCGACGCGCTGCCAGGGTGCCAGCCTGCCCTGGTTCTCTCACTTCGAATTCGTCATCCCTGGGAGTTCAGGACAGACTCCTTGGAGGGGTGATGTTTCATCTGAGCTTTGAAGTTTCAGTGGAGAAGGAAGGGAAGGGCATTCCAGTCAGGGAGCAGCATCAGCAAAGGACCAGAGCAGGGAGAGTCAGTGGGTTCAGGGGTGTGTGGGTTCTCGGTGTCCCCGTGCTTCCCTCACCAGGGCAACTTGGGGAGCAGCGATGACGTTGGCCTTGAAGGAAGTCCAGGCGAGCGAGATGTGGCGGGAGGAGGGCCCTGGGCCCGGTCCCTTCTCAAGGCCTGGACCTGCCCCTTCCTTCTCTCCAGGACCTCTGACTTCAGAGAACTGAAAAATGAGCATCTGGGAGCAGAGGAGACACTATCCCGAGGAGCCTGGGGTTCTTGTCAGAAAGGCCCTTGAAGTAAAACAAAGTAAATGGAAGTGTCCTTAATTTCCAGATAAAAAATTCCTTCATTTTTCTATTTCACAAATCTTTATTGCATATCTATGGTTCACCAAATCTCGTGGCTGCTGAGGTGAATGAGGTGTGTTTCTTGCCCTCAGAGAGTTAACAGTCTAGTAATGCACTTGGATGATCCCCCAGCAGGTGCTATGGGGGAGGTTGAGTTGAGGTTCTGGGGAGCACAGGGGAGAGTATATCATCTGGGGTGCTGTCCACTGCAAGGGACAGTAAACAAAACCAAACTTTTTAATTTAAGAAGAGGATTGACTGGCTTCTGTAATTGAGAAATTGAGGGCTAACTTCAGGTAGGGCTGGATCCAGGAGCTCAGTGACCTCATTAGACATCAGTGTGCTGGCCAGTCTCTTTCTCTGCTCTCTCACTCTCTTGCTTCTTGTCTATCTCTCTGTTTCGCTCTCTTTTTTTTTTTTTTCTGTGTTTGCTGCATCCTTAGGCAGGTTCCCCTCTCATGGCAAAGATGGGCACACACCTCTAGGCTTTCTTAATATCACCTTAATACCTCAGACTGAAAGAGCCGATCTCTTTCCCAGTAGTTCCGGTCTCAGTGCTGACGCTCACTGGTTCTGCTTGAGGCTGTGCCTATCCCAGGACCAGTTCTAATGCCTGGATTGGCTGGGCTATGTGCATGGGTTGAGGGCTGGGATCAACCCCATCCCAACCTCATGGTCTGAGAGTGGGTAGTGATAAGGCAAAACAACCAAAGGAACCAGCGTGGGGGAGAAGGGAAAGCTAGAGATCAGACATGCTTCAGAAGAAAGGTGATCCCAGAAGGGAACCTTGAGGGATGAGCAGGATCCGACTGTTAGGTGAGATGGGGGATTCCAGGCAAAGGGAATGGCACTCAGGAGGCAGAGTTCACGGTGCAGCAGGACCTCCTTAGGTGTGTGACACCTGCTGAGCCAGCAGCATGTGCTGCACACATTGGCGCGTGTGGCAGAGACAGTAACCTTGCATACTTAGCCTTGGAATTTGGGCTTTTAGCCTGAAAGCAAAGAATGTGGCGTGATTTTAAAAAATGGCTTTGCATTTAAAAAAAAATTTCCCTCAGGGAGCAGTGTGGAGGGTGAATGGCAGTAGGAGAGACCAGCCCAGAGAAATGCCCAGAGGGTTACGAACATAGCAAGAGGAATGTCATTTACTCACACGTCCATTTATTCAAGGACTTTTTCTTGAGCACCTACTATGGGCCAACCACTGAGAATACAGCAGGGAGCTAAACAGAAAAGCCCTGTTCACATCGGGCTTACAGTTGGGGGTGGGGCAGATGATGTACACTTGAACAAACGTGGAGGTAATTTCTAATCTCTGAACAACACAAACTAGGTACAAGACATTTAGCTTTAGAACTGCCCTGGGAAGGTTACCCAGGTCATAGGAGGTATTCAGTTATGAACTGAGCAGTATGGGATTTCTTTGATCTATAAATTTTATATATATATTTATTGCTCACTGCTGCCAACAAAAGTAAAATTATTTAGCTTTCTTTGAAAGGCAAGGGTAAAAATAGAGAGGTGGTAGATTTTCATCTAGCAATGAACTATCCTTTGGACTTGACCTTCAACTGCTCGACGTTCAAAGTGCCTCTGTGAGCCAAGTAATGGATCCGTAGTTCAGTTTGGACAGGTGCATAAATCTTTTGGGGAAACTAGAAAAATGAGCCAGCCTGGCAGACCTGGCATTCTGAATTAAATGCTTAATCCTCATTTCCACCTTTTATCGTCTCCCCTCACCCTCCGTTCATTCCTCTCTTCTGCAGAGGGAAATGCCCGCAGAAAGCCCAAACTCGAGTTCTGCAGAGGCGTTCTTCAAACTAGAGCAATAAATAAGAACTGGTTTTGCTATCTGGGGCCTCTCGTCAGTAATACCATTAGTGTTCAGGCAGGTCTGGGGAGCTGTGACTCGTCCCTCTCACCATTGCTTTGGTGACAGTTGAAGATGCTTCAAATGCATTGATTTTGGAGATAATGGGACAGAATGTTTCCCTTTTCCAATAGATTAGGCTTTGTAGCCATGCTGTAGGTGATTGGTGGGTGTGCCGATAGTGCCAGTACCCAAGCAAGGCTGTGTCTTTTCCAGAGTCTCAAACGAAGTGGTCATTGACTGCCCCCCAGGCATCCCCTAAATCTATATTCAGGACATATTGCACAGCACTGGTCAGCACCACGGACAGTTCCTCCCACTCTGAATGTGTATCTGAAGCATTGTGTTTAAACATGCGGGTGCTCAGACCATAGCACAGACCTAGTGAATTAGAATCTCTAGGGGTGAAGCCTTAGAATATATATTTTTGAAAAATTTTTGGATAATGTTGGCACAGCTGGTCTGACCAAGGCCCAGGGGGAAGAAATAAGTTGCCTGAGGCTACAGGGTGGAGGGTTCAGAGAGCCAGGACTGGAGCTCTTACATGACCTCAGCAGGCTCGTGTGCCCTCAGCCTTGTGCTAGTCTCCAGAGGAGCAAAGAACACAGTGGTGCATGTTTCCTCGAGTTGCTACTGGGATTTCCAGCCAAAATCTGGTTTGAGATGAATGAGATTAAATAGGACCTCAAAGAATGATTTTAAACTTCTGTCTCTTGTGTATTCTTTCTACAGATCTTGCCACTTAAAATGTGGTTTGTAGACTGGTGGCTTCAGCCTCACCTAAAAGCTTATATAGAAATGCTTGCCCTGGCCGGTTTTGCTCAGTGGTTAGAGCGTCGGCCTGTGATCCAGAGAGACCCGGGTTCGGTTCCCGCTAAGGGCACGTACCTCGGTTGCAGTTCGTCCCCGGCCCTGGTTGGGTTGTGCGGGAGGCAGCCACTCAATGTGTCCCTTTCACATCTATGTTTCTCTCTCTTCTTCTCTCTCCCTCCCACTGTATCTGAACAAAAAATGGAAAAATATCCTCTGGTGAGGATTAAAAAAAAGAAAAATGCTGAATCTCAGGCCCTACCCTAGTCCTGCTGAATCAGAATTTGCATGTTTAACAGGTTTCCCAGGGGGGTTGCCTACACATGAAAGTTTGAAAAGCCTTGTTCCGTGTTGTTTTTATGTTCATATCTGACTCAACCCTTCAAACAAGGCTCTTCCCCCATCTCCTTCCTGTCCTGCTCAGTCTGTTCCCCTTCCAGGGGGACTATTGCTGCTGAGGTCATCAGATGGTCAGTTCTGGCCACGCGTGTTGGTGGGCAGAGCCGGTGTGTGTTAAGGTGGTGAAGCAGGCTGTGCCTGTGCCCGGTCTCGCCCTCCCGGCCTGAACAGGCGGGTCCGCAGAAGCAGACGGGCCCAGGCCCGCGGCTCTCTCCTCCTCTGCCTCCACAGTGATGCAGCATCTTGTTTAAGATGGTGATGGAGACAGGTGTGCGCCTGCCCTCCCAGAACTTTTGGTTTAGCAGGGACAGACGTTAAGCAGATAAGCCCTTCAGGGGTTCTCAACCTTCCTGATGCCGCAACCCTTTAATACAGTTCCTCATGGTGTGGTGACCCCCAACCATTAAATTATTTCCGTTGCTACTTCATTCCTGTAATTTTGCTACTGTTATGTCTTAGACAACCCCTGTGAAAAGGTCGTTTGACCCCCAAAGGGGTCGTGACCCACAGGTTGAGAACCACTGCCTTAAATAAAGATATTTCCGAGTGGTGCCGTTTTTACGTAGGAGCGGTGCAGGGAGCTGTCATGGAGAGGACCTGGCTTAAAGGGTCCGGGCAGGGCCACTTAAACTGAGACATGGAGGCTGGTGGTGGCCGGAAACCACCCGGAGAGCATGTTCCAGGCAGAGGCAGTGGCGGCAGATCAGATGCAGGCCTGCGGGCGGCGCCACGCTGGACAGTGGGTCGGGCCCTCTCTCCCCGTCTTCCTGGCTCACAGGCCTTCCGGTCTCTTTGGAATGGAAACATTCTAGTTCTTGGTGAAAACGTAGGGTCTGCTTTAGCTCCAGGCTTAGAACTGCCTCTGACCCAGGCAGACACGTGTTCCATACAGATACACAAGGTCTGGAGCCAAGGCCTCCGCTCAAAATCAAGTCTGACTCGGCCTTCTTCACCTGCTCTGGGCACTTGCTCTCCCTGGGACTCTGGAGAGGTGGGAGTGAGATGGGGAGGGGCCTGGGTTCCGGTCGGTGTGCTTGGGCTTGAAGCCTCACCCCAGTGCGCGCTGGCATGTCACTTCTCTGTGCCTCGCTGTCCTCAAGTGTAAGGACACTGGCCTCTCCCTCGAGCTGCTGCCCGGAGTAGGTGAGGAAATGCAGTGGCCAGGCTTAGCATGTGGCCTGGCCCACAGGGAGCGCCCGGAGCTGCTCTGGGGATCACAAGGCCCTTTCCTGGGTCTTAGTGCCGCCCCCTCCCTCCCCACTCCCGTCCCCTTTGCACAGGGGGCGGGCCTCGCTCCCAGCTCTGTTTGACAGGTGGGGAGACTGACTCAGAGTGGCCCACGCAGAGCTCGGCCTGTCTAGCCCAGGCGTTCTTACCTTAGGGTCTGGGGATAAAATCCAAGTGACCAAAGTGAAAAAGAATTATACTTTTCACTAATATCTAGCTGAAACATGAATTTAGGCCACAGCCCATAACAGTAGTCGTGGATCAGTGACTTGTCCTGCGTGGAAATCAGTCTGTGCACTTTCATTTACATGACAGCTGCTGGGGATGGCTGCAGATATCCTCAACCTCATCCCCACACTGGATCTTGTCACTTAAACCTCAGCAGAGGGACACTGGCGTCGCTTTATCAAGTTTTGGTAACTGCTTAAATATAAGTGTTTTTCTTTCTAATCCTGTGTTTCATGAATTTAAAAACGCAATTCTGATAAGGGGATGATGGATGGTCAGCTTCACCAAGGCCACAGAGAGCGTTCAGCGCCCTCCTTCACATCCCAGGGTCCCCCCCACACCCCAAGGCTCCCTGCCCTGGCTGGGGGCTGCTCCCACCACCACACTTTTCAGCTGCCTTTCTCTTTCCAGACTCCGCCCTAGCCCTTCCTCGAGTTCCTTTTGTGTGTGAAGCAGGTGGTGGATAAATAATTAATAGGGTGGGGAAATTCACTGGAAAGAATACAGCTCATGTTCATATTTAGGCAGCTGAGTTATAGAGCAGGTGCGGTCAGGGTGAGGTTGATGGAGGCTGCCGCCCGTGGGGGAGGGGTTTTCAGGTAAGCCCGTGCATTGGGAGAGTTGGGAGGGGGGGGGCAATGGGGCTCCAGGGTGGGAAGCCCAATGAAGGGCCTGGGTCTGTGACCTGAACAGTCACAATAACTAGGGGATGCCAGGAGGGTGCCAGAGGAGAATCCACATTTCAGGGAGGAATTTCAGAAAGCCCCTCCCACATTGCAGAGGCATGAGAGGACTTTACTTACAGGACCGACCGGAAGGCAGCTTCAGGCAGAGCTGGCCCGGCTCCCCATCAGACCCCATCAGAATCTCTCGCTCTGTGCCACCCTCCCTCTCTCCTCCGCATCCCTCTGTGCTGGCCTCGTTTTCAGACAGGCCTTCTCCAAGACGGCCTCTGGCAGCCCTACCCTGAAAGCACCCAGGAGACGAAGCTGCATTTCCCAGTAGTTTCCGCAGAAATCTTGGGATCAGATCTGCCCGGGTTAAGTACCCATTCTTTTCTCTTTTTTTAAACGGCTTTACTTTCTGTTTCTATAGATTTGCCTATTCTGGAAATTTCATTTAAATGGGAACATATACTATGTAATCTTTCGTGACTTCACAGAACGACAGTGTTTTTAGGCTGTGTTGTAGCCTGTATCAGCACTTCATTCCTTTTCCGTGCCAAGTACTGTTCCTTTTGTGGACATGCCACACGGTGTATCCATGCATCAGCTGATAGACATTTGGGTTGTTCTCACTTTTTTGGCTGTTAATGTGTTTTCTGTGGACATTTGCGTGCAAGTCTTTGTGTGAACATATGTTTTCGTTTCCTTTTTGTTTCATTTCATTCTACCTAGGAGTGGAATTGCCGGGTCACGTGGTAACGAACAGTTTGAAGCACTGTTCATCTTGCAAAGTAGCTGTTCCCCCGAGTTCTGTGAGCTGTTCCAGCAAATGACTGAGCCCAAGGAGGGGCTCATGGGAACCTCTGATTTATAGCCAGTCGGTCGAAGCACCAAGCTGGTGTCTGAGAAGTTGGAGAATTGGAGGTTGTTGGGGAAAAGAAATCCACATTTGGTGTTAGAAGGACCGCAGATGACACCGGTTCAGGCTTGTGCTGGACTGAGGTGACCTAAAAGGTGGGGCTCCCGTCCCCCACCTCTCCCATCCCACCAGTCCCCAGCATGGCAGACGCTCAGTTACGGTTTTTGAATTGAATGACGTTTGTAAATTTCCCCTGTATAAACAAAGGGGCAGTGAGGGACAGAAGGGTAGCTGGGCCTGGAAGTTGGATGGACCTGGGTTCAAATTCTAGCTGTGACCTTTCCCGTGTGACCATGGACGAGTTCATTCCTCTCTCTGAGTCTCAGTGCCCTTACCTGTCCATTGGACCTACCACCCCTTCCTGGAGAAGCATGTTTTTGAGGGTTAAGGAACATGCTGTGTTCTGAATGTTTAGGCTCAGGTGCGTGTGCTGGGTGTTCCAACTGCAGCAGTGACAGCCTAGGGCAGCAGTCCCGGGAAGGGGCACCATGGTGCCGTCCCACCCTGCTCTGGCGGGGGAGCAGGCTGCACCCCTTCCACTGTCTGGACTGTTTCCGCAGGAGGTGCCTGTAGCGGCAGCACGGAGCCCGCCCCCTCTCAGGCACAGCACGGGAGCTCCCATGGCAGGGCGGGGCCAGTCTCGCAGAGGTCAGTGTTCTGATGACCTATCCATGTTTCTGCTGCTTCCGGGTGGTCTGTGGATTTAGTTGGGCTGCACCGTGATATTTAAGCATTTAAATGAGCTGCCAACTGATTTGAGAGTTGAGAGACGTCACCTGACGATCAGATTTGCAGCTTCCCTGGAAAAGCGGGAGGAGCTGGCAGTGGGCTCCTGCTCCCCGTCACATTCTGCTGGACCGTCCTCGCCGCGTCCATCGCTGCGCCTCTCCCGGGCCTGAACGAGCAGGAGCTCGCGCACTGCCCTGTGTGCACCTGTGCCCTTGCCCTAGGGAGGGTGCCAAGGCTTCGCCACCACCTTTCTCCGCCTCGAAGCCTGCTCGTTCCTCTCAGCCTTGTCCAGCCTCCCCGGGCCTCCCTGGGCCGGGGGCTCGGCAGGGAGATGGAAGGTGGGCTCCGGAGCCTGATCTCTCCCGGCTCTGCCCTGCTCAGCTGTGACATCTGGTCACAGTGCTCTCCTTCGAGCTCCATCAGTGGAGTGTCATTAGGACCAGAAGCACGGTCCCCAGGCGCTCCACTCAGTTCCTGGCGCTCAACACCAACGGTGGTGTGAACACTGCCTCGATTCTGCCCTCCGCTGCCCGTCCAGCCATTTCAGCCTGTGGCATCAGCGGTACAGAATATCTACTGACCGCACAGGCTACCACTGACAGTTCAAGACGGTGCCATCTAGTGCCGCCGCAGCCGCTGCTGACGCCCCTGAGAATCCCTGAACCAGACCCCGCGAGACCATCACATCGTCAGTAGACTGTGAAGTGATCAAGGCACCATGAGGGCGCTCGCCTGTCGACAGTGAGGGGACGGCCGCCCGCGCGCCATCTGTCAGCCCAGCCCAGCCAGACGCTTGCACTGCAGGGCAGTGGGGCCCGGGGCGCCCCCAGGGGGCTGGGACCTAAAGTACAGGAGAGCACTCTGCAGGTCCGGTGGCAGGGGTGCAGCTCAGTCTCCGTCCCTGGCCTTGGAGCTTTGTTAGGGCAGAACACGTCTGAACCCGGGATCCCTCGTGGGTCTTTGGGTCTGATGGAGGGAGGTCCTGGCAGTAAACAGGTACAGGCAAGAAAGTACCACCTCTCTCCCTTTCGTTTTCCTCATTGGGCCTCCGGTACAGAAACACGAGGGGATGCTACTTAGTCCTCAGCTCCCGACACACTGACCTCGTCAGCCACTCTGTCCTCTCGGCCCCCTGTTCTCCCCACCACAGCAGCTGTTCCAGTGGTCGGGCTCATCGTTGTCTGTATGTTCCCTTCGAGAATATGTTGCATTGTCGTATTTTAAATTTACTTAGGCAGCCCTGTGCTGTAGTATTTGGTCGTCTGTCTTTTCTCTCGGCATCCTGATAAGCTCCACACGTTGGCTGCGTATGCCTGTCCTGTGCGTCTGTAATTGTCCGTTATGTGTGCAGGTGTGTGGCCACCACACTTCACTGTCCTGTCCCAAGGGCCGCTGACCCCTCGCCAGTCCAGAACAGTGCAGCCCGCAGCCTCCCGAGTGTGCCCCTCGGGGGCCAATCCGAGCATTCCTCTGGGGTACGCGGGATAGGATTGCTGGGTCATGTAGTCAACTGTATTTATTTTAACCAAATCGATTGCTAAAAAAAAAAAAAAAAAAAGTAGTTTTGAAGGCAGAGGAACCTGAGTCGTGCTTGCTTCTAAAAAGGAAATTCACCGTGTGTTTGTGTTGAGTGTTTACTGTGTGCTGGGAACAGTCCCGGTTTTTGTTTAAAAGCATGATTTCATCTGCTCGCAACATAATCCTCTGAAATGGGAGCTCTTAACACCTGCATCACTCAGACGGGCCTGGGGTCCAGAAGGAGCAACTCCGATCAGCAGGAGTGGAGCTGAGCCGCCCCGAGTGACTCTGAGGGACACAGCACACTGCTTTCCTAACAATCCCAGCCCCAAGCCTGGCTCGGCAGATTTGTGCGAAGTCCTTAAGTGAAGGAGCATGAGATAAGACACCTCAAGTTGGTGGCTCTGTGTGGCCCACACTCTGTGTTTTGTGTGATCCACCTGGTCTTTAAATGTTTTGCAATCATTTTCCAGTGTTTTAGAATCTGAGCTGTCACGTAATCGAGGAGATTGGGCAGCATTTCCAGGATGAAAGTGGTGGCTGCCCCTTTCCAGCTCGCCCTGCCCACACCGGCCCCTCCGCTGCCCTGTCTCCCAAGCCCTCCCAGCACCGGTCTCAGCTCCTGGCAGAGACATTTGTGCACATGGGCATGACCGCTTTTCCTATCTGAGTTCTTCCCATGAGTGCATGAACCAGCCTTTCCCCTTGGCCCAGATGTCCAGCCTGCAGTTTCCCGTGGCTACAAAGTCAGTCACGGAGAAACACAGGCGTTAGCTGCGGCTGAGCCTGCTGCTCTCCTGCCTTGAAATCATTCGTTGTGTCCTGCCGAGGGCCCAGCCTGTGCCGGGCCCTGTGGAGGGCAGAGGAGACGCTGCAGACCGACTCGCGCCTGCGGGGGACAGGCCACTGTGTCCAACCCATTTAATAAATGAGCTGCCAGGAAGCCTGTGCACATAATCCACACCCCACAGATGGGGTGCTGTTGATATAAAGACAGAATTCATCCAGCCATAAATACTTATTGCTGTGCCAAGACGAGGTTTTCAGAATTATGGTACTGTGTTCACTCTAGATGACCTGCAGGACTCATTTGTTTTTATTTCTGTTTTTAGCAAAGCTGCAGGGCTCCTGTGGTTGTGACTCCATTGATCCTAAGAGTTAGGACATCGTCGTGGTTATGAACTGAGCTCCAGGACACGGCTGACATCCCAGCTCTGCTCCTCACTAGCTGGGGCACTTAATCTCTTGGAGTCTCAGTCTCTTCATCTTCAAAATGGGGATATTAGGGTGTAATGCTACAGCTATTGCAGGGGTCTGTCAGCAATTTAATGCAAGTCAACATTTCACTCAGTGCTTGGCACACAGTAAGCTTGAAGTGAAGGGTGGTGGTGTTATCATCGGCATCGTTGCCAGGAGAAGAATGTGGGGAGAATGTAAATGAACCTCGCATCCCTTGTGGATCCTCTGTTCCTTTTCTAAAACAGAGACTTCCTTTCTTCCCTGTTCACAGGTAGGGTGTGGATGGATCTCCCTTCCCTGCAGAGGGCTCGGGATTGCGTTTCTGACATTTAGCGCCGTCCTGGTGCCCTGGGAACACTACCGTGCGGTTTCCATGCTCCGTCATGGGTGTACCCCCGAGCCGCTCAGCCCTGGGGGTCTGCTCTAGCTCCCCCATTGGAGATGAGGTCTTGTAAGCAGTGGGGATTGCTTGGGACAGTTTGGGCAGGAGCAGGAGGGTGTCTGACCTACAAGAAGAGTGTGTTTGAATTCAGCGCGGGCTGAGCCCTGTGGCCTTTTTCGTGAAGGGAGTGTGGAGAGGACTCTGGGTCAGCCCTCTGTCTTCTAGCTGCCAGCAGGGCGTAAGTCCCCATGGGTGCCCTGCAGTAAGGCTGAGGGCGGGTCTTCGGCAGCCCCTCCCTCCGGCTGCGCTGTTGCTGGGGCAGAGGACCTGTGCTACGCCAGTTCTCTGACGTGTCCGCTCCGTGAGCTGGGCAGTCCTCCTGCCCCTCCGGCTCCTCATCTGGGATGGGATGACAACAGAACCTGCCTTGGAAAGTCCTTTTAAGGATGAACCAGGTAATAGGTGCAAACACTTCAAACAGAGTGTCCCGTAGTAAAAGTGTTATTACTATTATTATTACTTTCCTGTTGCCGTTCTTTTTTTAATTCCTCACTTGAAGATATTTTTCTATTTATCATTAGATAGAGTGGGAGGGAGGGAGAGAGAGAAACACCTTTATGACAGAGCCACATGGACTGGTTGCCTCCATGTCACATGACCCAACCAGGGCCGGGACGAATCGCAACTGAGGTACGTGCCCTTGAGCAGACTGGAACCCACGACTCATTGGTCTTCGGGCCCACGCTCTAACCCTGAGCCACCGGCCAGGGCCCGCTGCTGTTCTTGATGCCTCTACTGTGAGGATGTTTTCAGTTCCTAGGGACTTTCTCTTCCCCATTAGAAAGGTGGGGTTCGCGGTTTCTTTGACATCACCACACACAATTTGTTCTACCTAGGACAATTTAGCAATTTTGTGCAAAGATACAGTAGATTTAGGTAAAAAAGTCCAGAGTTTGAATTCCGGCCCTTCTACTTCTGTTCGGGCTTGGGCAAGGTAAAGGTAACTGGCCTGGTAGGTCTGCCGCCACCTCCCCTGCCCACCCTGCGCGTGGGGTTGAGTCAGCCAGGATGCTGTGCTGGGTGGGCTCTGTCAGCTCCCGGCTGTGAGTGTGCCCGGCCCACTGCCTTTAAGAATTGTTGATCTTCTTTCTCCTTTAAGTAAATATTGAAAATATTGCCAGGGGGTTAGGAGCAAGGGCTCTGGTGTTGGACGACTGGGTTCAGATTCCAGCGCCATGTCTTGCTCCTTGCTGACGTGGTGAGTGTCATCTCTGAGCTCCGGCTCCCCTGTGTGTGAAGGTGGCTCCCCTGTGTGTGAAGGTGGCTCCCCTGTCTGTGAAGGTGGCTGTGACGACGACGAGGGTGCCCACAGTGACAGCAGGCGCGGGGTTTCCCCCCAGCTCCGCATCTTGGGCCACTGTTGTGATTCTGGTTCATTTCCTTACTCCTCTCCCTCCGCCTTATATTTGTTCCCATTCACAAGCCAACAGCAGGGTTGTTGACATAACAGTAGGGGAGGGGCTGGGGACCGGACAGAAATCAAGGAAACTAGCAAGTACCTTCAAGTTACAGAAGGAGCTCGGGGGAGAATGGAGGTGGCCTGGGCTGACGTAGTAAAGCAGCACCGCAGACTGCAGCCGAACGAGTGGCCGACCCAGGAGCTTGGGCTCCTCCCCTCCAGGGGACTTCCCACGACAGAACGCGGGTCATCGGAAGGCACAGTGTCAGAGTTCTCTAGCCCTTGGCCGCGTTGCTTGCGGTGCTAGGCCGCGGAGCATTGCCCCCGACTCGCGCCCGTTTCCATCACGTTGCCGTGCTGAGGGGAGCTCCCGGTGCGAGCAGTGTGAGGTGTGGGCACTGGGGGAGTTCTCCTGAACCGTGGAAGGGAAGCAGAGGACAGCTGAACTGGATCAAAGAGCCTGCGGGGTCTGGCCTGCCCCCTCCCTTTACAGTGGGAAACTGAGGCTCAGAGGGGACCTGGCATTCCCAGGGACATGCAGGGTGAGCCCAGGACCCAGGTCCCCCATTTCCCAGCCTGTGACCCCCGCAACCTCCCAAACTACCGTTTGCTGTAGATTACTGAGCAAGAAAGAAGGCCGGGGTACGTTTTTATTCTGTGCTTAAAAATGAAGGAGTTGGCCCCTGTTTTTAGCTCTTGACCAGAGATGCCTAGATATCAGTTTTCCATGCCAATTAGCTGGTAGGGTTTGCCACACCCCTCCCTCTAGAGCTCATGCCAGCTCCATGCCCTGGGAGCACAGGGTGGGTGGGAGGAGTCTCCCCTGAGAACCAACCAGGTCTGCAGAACAAACCCATAAAGAATGAAGGTAGGAGAAAAGGTAGACCTTACTCAAAAGGAAACCCAAACCCCGATGATGTTGGAGCCGCATGTCTCCCAGAACGGATAAAGCTGGCCTCTGGCAGCACCCCTCCCCCACTTCCCCAGCAGGGCCCCGAGAACCCACTCTCCAGGTAGCCCAGGGTTGCCTGTCCGCACTGGCTGCTGCGCGGGGGCTTCATAGTGTGCCACTTTTCCAGGGAGCATATTTGCATTTTAACAAGGACTTCCGCAGCTTCACTGCAGGAATTTAAAACCCCAGCAAAAAGGGTTCAGCTGTGGGCTCTAGAGAGAGGCGAGGGGCCAGGGTTCAACTTCTAGACTATGTGAGCTTGGGCAAATTCCTTCACTTCTCTGTGCCTCGGTCTCCCTCACCGTCGAACGAGAGAGTAGCCGTGTGGACCTTCGAGGGGTGACATGTGCAGAGAAAATGTCCCTCAGGGAGTTTGTTCAGTCAGTAAGTACTTTTCAAGCACCTGCGCGGTGCCAGGTCCGGTCACCAGGCATCAGAGATAGACGTCGTCGTCACTGCACAGAAGGACGGTGAAGGCGTGATGACAGAGTGGGCAGGAGGTTGTGTTTGGACAGAAGGGACATTTGAGCAGAGATGAGGAGAAAGTGAGGGTCTGTGCTCACGCAGCTCCACGGGGAGGTGTTCAGGACGATGCGCAGGCCCAGAGGCATGGTGTGCTGGGCGTGGGCGGCTCACCGACAGTGAACGGGGAGCAGAGGGGAAGGATGTGGGGGTGAAAGGAGGGGAGAGCCAGAGCACGGTGGCCATGGGGCCACAGCGAGGACCTGGGGTTTGGTTCTAGACGGGCTGGGAGAGGCAGGAAATGGTGTACCCCTTGTAAGCGCTCAGTGCTGCTGCCATCACTTAGAGGTGTCTGCCCTGAACCTGGCCCTGAGCTGGTTACTGCTCCACCAATGGTCACTGGTGCCAATTCAGTGCCGACAGGAATCCCCAGTTTGGGGTGTGGTGAAGAAGGAAACTTCATTCAGTGCAGAACAACTCAGTTGAAAACGCCACGGCTGTGAGGCAGCCCTGGGGCCCGGCCCTCTGCTGGGAGACAGCTCTGCTGTGCCCTGCGTGGTGTGCTCTGCGTGGTCTGCCCTGCGTGGTCTGCCCTGCTCAGCCGTGCCAGTCGGCTCTGACCTGCGCGCTCTGGTCTGCTGAGACGTCACTGGGTCCGGGAGAGGCAGGGGAGGTGGATCTCAGAATCAGAGGGCACCTGGCTTATAGAAACACAAGTCCCCTGATTGCTGTCCTCGGACAAATGAGGGCTCCAAATCCTCGCAGTTTGATTGGTCCAAAAGGCACTTTCCTGATTGGTCAGAAGAGAGCCACTCTGGTTGGTCAGAGCTGCACGTCTCTGATTGGTTGGGGAAGGGCCCAGCCCTGCTGGTGGAAACAGGACTCCAGGTCCTCCAGATGGGGGCTCCCCGAGTGCAGTGTGTGTGGAGGCCCCTGTGTAGAAACGGCTTCTAGGCTCTGTTTTGAAAATATTTGAGCCCAGTTAGCCACCAGGAGCCCTTCTGAGCAGGTGTGTTCTTTCTGAGGCCTCACCTGCAGAAGGATGCAGCAGGCAAAACCATGGTCTGTCCTGGGGAACTTGTGCCCGGGAGAGTGAGGTGTGAACCGGTGAAGGCGGCCAGTGCACTCAGACCTGGGCAGACAGAGCGCCAGCTTCCCCGGGGTAGGGAAGCACTTGCTCCGGACACTGAAGGTTGACTGGGGGATAGGAACGTGTCTCCGGGACTGGAAGTGCCCGGGGGGGCGGGGGGAGCTCTGTGCAGGCGGGAGGATGAGGCGGGAGAGGCCAGTGGGAGCTGAGTGCTCACGGGCTTTTGGTGCCCTGTGAAGGGACCCGACGTTGATCCTGAGAGCACGGGGAGCCACGAAGGTCTCTCTGCAGCAGTGAGTATGAGCAGAGCTAGTCCCGGGAAGGCCAGGGGATGTTTCTGTGGGGTCAGGCTGGGGTCCACCTCACTCTTCACGTGGCTGCCCTCGCTCATCCCACGAGACGCAGAAGCAGGACGTGCTGGAGGCAGCATGCGTGGCAGGTGACAGCATGACCTTGGAACCTGACTGCCCTCCAGGTCCTGGCTCCGCCACTTAACAGTCAGTCACCTGGGCAAGCTGATTCTGCCTCGGTCTCCCCAGCTGTGAAATGGGGATAATTCAAGCCTCGCAAAGGGCCACAAGGGTAGACACATGAATTCTTGTGAAGTACACAGACCGCTCCCTTGTTGCGTGGTGTCTTTTCCCTCCCTGGTCTTGACCCCTAGACCTCCTGAACTCCCAGCGTGTGTGCATGGTATCTCTTCCACACCCTCTGAACTCACTTCCCAAGGCCTGGCTAATCTCCCTGGTTCAGTGCACCCACGCCATCACTGAGAGGACCCCCTCCCTCCCGGGGTCCCCTCACTGCTCCTGACTCACCTCTGGTCAGCTTCTGTTAAAGCCCACCCACCCCCAGACCAAGGCCCGAGTGCCTGCCACTTCCACTCTGGCCCTGAAAGAGGGACCACCACCCTCCACCCTCCAGGCTCGTGTGCTCTGCCACCCCTGGCCTGTGAGCTGGCACTGACTCCTTATCTAACCTCGTGAGCCCCCGCACAGTGCCTGGCACGTCCACTTCCTGTTGGAAACAGTGAGGGCGTTCTAGACCCTGATCTCTGCGAGGGCAGCGGGCGTGCTCACCTGCCCTCACGCCTTCTCATCATGGGCCCTGGTACCAGGCGGCGGCCAGGGGAACGTGGACGGTGGGCGGGATCCTCTGCGATGGTGCCTGACCGAGCACACCTGTGTGAGGGGGTGTCAGGGGACAGCTCTCAGGGCCTGGCACACAGTAGGCGTCAAACAAATGTTCGCTTAACTCAGCGGTTCTCAACCTGGGGGTCAAACGACCCTTTCACAGGGGTCACAGTAGCAAAATTACAGTTATGAAGTAGCAACAAAAATAATGTTATGGTTGGGGGTCACCACACCATGAGGACTGTATTAAAGGTCGCGGCATCAGGCAGGCTGGGAACCACTGGCTTAGATGATGGGTGAGCATGTCCCATGGACTCAGGTGTGCGGAGAGGGAGACTGTGACCTCCGTAGGACTGGGCCTGTTTCTTCCCTTTGTCTTGCCCGTGGATTGCCAAACCGTGTTTGGTAAATGGGGGCGGAGCTGAGTTGCTGGGGTAAAGTAATTAAGGGGATTTCCTTCCCTGTCCCTTCAGGAAGGACAGTAACCCTGACCTCTAAATTAGTGGGTGTGCGGAGGCTTCTCACCCAGGGCTCCTGAGAGACACGCCCGCCGTCCTCGCCCCTCTCCCACACGGCTCTGCACAAGCCTCCTTCCTCCCTTCCGCCGTGTCAGCCCCACCTGAGCTCCAGCCGGGCGCCTAGGGAAAGCCTGTCATACCACCTGTTTAAACCAGCCAGGCCCCCACGACCACCTGGAGCCCAGCCTCACCGTGAAGGTAGACGTTTCCTTCTCTAAGTTCACAGTTTCATTATTTCCTCCAGTTAACCAAGCAAAGATACTCTGTGCAGCTTTGCCAAAAACATCTCATCAAAAACTTATGAAAGGACCCTGGCCAGTGTGGCTCAGCGGTTAGAGCGTCAGCCCTCGGACCAGTGAGTTGTGGGTTTGATTCTGGTCAAGGGCACGTACCTCGGTTGCAGTTCATCTCGGCCCTGGTCGGGGTCGTGCAGGAGGCAACCAGTCGATGTGTCTGTCTCACATCAATGTTTCTCTGTCTCTTCCTCTCTCTCTCCCTCCCTCCCATTCTATCTGAACAAAAATGGAAAAATTTCCTCAGGTGAGGATTGAAAAAAAAAGGTTGTGAAAGGGCTCAGTGATGTTTGGGAACCCGCTAGAAGGGTCCATCACGCCGACTGTTCACCGTACAGTTCTGTAACACATCGTCTGTCCGCTGTGTTGTGTGTTCACCACCCAGAGTCGAGTCTCCTGCCATCACACGTCCCCCCTTCACCCTTCTGCCTCCCCACCCACCTCCCTTCTGGCTGTCACCCCACTGTCTGTCCGCAGGGCTTGGGTTTCTGCCACACGGATGGAGCGCCGGCATCACTTGTAATGAAGTGAGCGCACGGGTGTGCGGCCCTTGCGCTGGGACACGGCTCATTCCCCACATCCCAGGCTACGCGGGGCCTGCGGTCAGGTGGGCTGCCCCCACACCTCCCCGCTGACCAGCACGCAGAGAGGGGCGATCTCAGTGCCCCAGGAACAAGACAGCGCGTTAAAGCTGCAGTACCAGATCTCCTTCTCAGTCTCTGCTGAGATGCCTGTCACCCCAAGGCAGAGTCCAGATTCTTGGCGCGACCCCCAGGGCTGCCCTCAACACCCCCTACCCCCTATCCCTCTGATCCCGAATCCTCCTTCCCTCCAGCTGTGTCCCATCCAGGCTGTTCCCTGACCCCTTTCTCTCCCTCTGTCTCGAGCAGGGTTGGCTCCTGTCCCCACCATCAGTGTTTGTGTATTTGGGCCTGAGTCTCAGCTCCCTCTCTCTGACCCAGGAATGCTAACAGGTGCCTATCCGAGTGGGCTTCTGAGAATTCCATGGGAATGCGGGTATGCTCACCCGTCGCCTGGCACAGGACCTGTCGGTAAATGCCGTGCTTTTGTGGTGACTGTGGCATCACAACATCCTCCGGGAAGGCACCCGCGTGCCCGTGCAGGGGGCCCGGCCTGCCTTTGCCACGTGTGTCCATGGCTTCATCTCCCTGCTCTGTGCTGACCCGTGTGTCTTTCTTTTGCAACCCTCTGAGCTCCATGCAGTGGGTTGTCTGCTCATTGCGTTGATAGTTTCCTTTGCTGTGCAAAAACTTTTTGGTTGAATGTAGTCCCAGTTTTTTATTTTTTATTTTGTTTCCCTTGCCCATGGAGATACATCAGGAAAAATATTGCTACGAGAAATGTCTGAGATTTTACTGCCTGTGGTTTCTTCTAGGACTTTATGGTTGCGTGTCTTGCATCTAAGCCTTTAGTCCACGTTGAGTTTATGGTTGCGTGTTTCCTGCCCCGTCTTGCCCTCCTCCGATTCTGCAGGTCTCACCTTCAAAGCGCCGCCTCCCGGGCTGTGTCTGCCCTTCCCATGTTCCTCCCACACCCGCGTCCACCGTGGCAGATCACTCTGACCCCGTACCTGCTTTCTTCTCCTTCCCCTGCTAGACTCCTGGCTCCTGCAGGGCCAGCCGTGTCTCGAGCAGTGTGCGTTCACTCAGGGCACGCTGCCTTGCACGAGGGCAGGCGCAGGGCCGCCGAGGGAGCCGCGTGAATCCGCGTAACTAGCACACCTGCCTGTAACCCCGGCTCTCGGTGGTGGCGGCACCTTCTCATTCATGGCGCAGCCCAGAACAGACTGGGTGCCCGGAGGCACCCCCTCCTTTCCAGCGGCTCTGCCATCTCCACGCGTGGCCTCCACGCGCTGCTGGGGGAGGGAGGAGAGGGCAGGGGAGGGTTTCTGAGCACTGTCCGTGCTGTGGCTGTGCCTGGACGTGGCTGCTTCACGCCCACTCACGTCGCGCTGGCCAGACCTGGTCCGTGGCTCCCATCCCACTGCGGGGCTGCTGGGACTCTCGTTTCCCTCTGCGCCCAGGCTCATCAGAACTGGGCATGGGGGACCTCGCAGCTAGAGGGCCTGAGCGCCTGCTCCTGAGAGGTCAGTGCTCCAGGACTCTGGCCAGCGACAGGCCGTCAGATCGCAGGCCCGATGGGAGGGACCCGCTCTTTATTTCAGAAGCGGCCGGCCCCTCAGAGGAGGAGGGGGTCTGGGCATGCAGAACCCGGCCCACCTGGCCGCTCCCCCGAGGGACAGCTGGGGTGGGGCGGGGAGGGTCCGTGGTGAGGAGATGCCTTGTCAGAAAGAACCAAGGAAGGCAATGTCATGACCATGCAGCGGCCGGGGCCAGAGCATTTGTCCCAGAAACTGTAGCTTGACATCTTGTTCACAGCGTCCTACCGTAAAGACAGCTGTTCTTAATTTGATGGCGTCTTTATCTTCTTGAAGCTCCAAGTAAAAGGAACTTTTTTGGAGGGAAAAAAAAATTCATTAAAATAGCCCTGAAGGTTCTTTTGTAAAGAGAGGACTAGCTCTCAATGCCCTTTGTTACTCCTTCTAAACCATCCCTGACAGAAGTGTCATGGTCAGAGGGCCACACATGTGGCAGCGTGCCACCCGGAGCCTGGCAGGTCCACGAGCCGGGCTTCCCTCCGCCCCAGCACCTCTAATGCCACGTTGGTTGTAGCCCAGGAGCCCAAGCAAAAATCTCCAAACACCCCACGGCTGTCTGAGCGCTGGTGCTACCCAGTGGGGTGGCCCCTGCAGGGATGCTGCTCTCCCCCGAGCCCCGTGTGACAGAGGGGTCTCTGAAGGACCAGCCCCTGTCTTCCTGTGCTTATTACTGGTCTTCTGCTCTTCACTCCTTGCCCACAGGGATTTGGGACCAGGGAGCTGACCACAGGCCGGCCAGCCTTCTCTCCATGCTCAGGGTCTTTGTCAGCCTCCACGCCGTTCTCCCTGGTGGCCTCCCTGCTTCCCCTAAGTCTGCGCCCTACATTTATTCATTCTTGCAACAAATATTTGCGGGGCCTCCTGTGAGCTCTGAGCACGGTGTCAGGCTCTAGAGATAGAGTTGTGAGCACCACAGATGAGGCCCCGCCTTCTGGGACTTACATTGGTGTAGAGGAGGCACAGGGAAAGCCTGAGGTCCTCCCAGCAGCTAGGCGTTGGGCAGGGAGCAGAACGGGTGGCTGGGAGCGCCTGGCAGCCTCAGCTGGCATGTCCAGGAGGGGAGAGCACAGGCGCAGAGACCCAAACGGCAGGGCGCTCCAGGCCGGGGAGCAGCCCGAGAAGCCAGGAGACAGCAGGGTCAGTGCGCAGGACCCAGGAAGAACGCTGGGAGCTGAAGTGTGGAGGTGTTGGGTGGGGGCTGAGGGTGGGGACAGGCGACATGGAGCGAGGTGGGCGGGGTGTGTGAGGGCCGCTTCCTAAAGGTTCCTGTGAACACGCCAGTTCAGATGTGTCGGGACGCGAACAGGGTCTTGGGAACCAGTGAAGAATTCCAGACAGGAGGGTGTCCTGGTAGGTTTTTGAAAGACCTCTGCCTGAGGCTGCCTCAGCCTGTTTCCCCAGCAGCAGTTTTCTCAATGCTTACGAGACCCCCCCCTCCTGCGCCCCACCTCCCATCGGCTGCTTTCCATCGTCTCCAAGGAGAGGGATTGGGGCCTGCTGCCCATACATCTCCCCTCCCTGGGCCCGCTAAGCCCAGCCACGGGGACCTTCTTCCTGCCAGGCTCCTGCTGCCTAGGCTTCTGCATTTGCTGTTCCTGCCATGCCCCCCGTGCCCCGAGGGCACCGTCTGGACCCCTGACAGCACCTTCCCTCCAAGAGAAACCGAAGCAGTGTCTTCAAGGACCCACTCCTCCGAGGGAGACCCTCTGCATTTGTCATGTAGACTTCCTGAGCACTCCCTGCACCTGCAGATCACAGCACCCCCACCTGCCCCTCCTGGTGCCCACCCGTGACCGCTGTCCCCACCCACACACCCGCAGCTCTGGAGTAAAAGCATCCTGGCGGAGCACCCACGAATCGCCAGCTTCTATAGAGCCTGGCTGGCGAGACTTAGGCTGCCAGGTGCTTAGTCTAGGCTGTTGCGCCTGAGGGGGGCGCCATCCTCATCCCCGTTTTACAGATGAGAAGCCCAAGGCTCCAAGTGGTTTACCACCTGACAGAGCTGGTGAATGTTGATGCAGGTCGCTCTGCCTGCCTGAGGGAACGGCAGCTCATCTTGTAGAGCAGTCGTTTGGCAGGGCGGGTGGGCTCCTGGGTGCTTTTGTAGGGCCCCCCGGCACGCCTGCTGTGCACTGCATACCTTAGGGCTCTCAAACCCAGGCCGCGGGAGCCATGGCAGGAGCCATCCCGGGCAGGAGGGCAGTTCTGCCCATTCTTCAGGGGAGGCCAGGAATCTGAATTTTATGCAGAAATATGCTCGTTGACATGTTTTTAGGCCACACGAGCCGTTAGCAGCTTGTAGTGAAAGGCAGGACGACCTTCACCAACAAGTCAGCAGCCGACTGGTCCCCGCGGGGGCGCTGCCCTGACCCTGCCGCATTCGGCCTGCTGAAGGGCTCTGTCCTGGGAGGCTGCAGCTCCTCCAGAGATCCCAGGCACTGCGGGCACCCCCGGAAACTCAAGTGTTTGAGCCCGTATTCGGTCCAACACCCGAAAATACCATTTGTTTTGTTAGAGGTGACGATGGTTAAATGGGGACATGTTCTTGGTGAAGTATTCGGGGCTGATCTGCCACAATGAGCCTAATTTAGACGCCTCAGCAAGAAGGTGAAAATATGAAGCAAATGTGGAAAAAGGTTAAGACTTTATTAGATAAAAGGTCATGGCGATTTATTTGCTCTGCTTTTTGCTGTATTTTGACATGGTCATAATAAAAAATGCAAAAAATAAATAAAAAATGGAATGACAGTCGGGAGAAAGAATACAGCCTCCTTGGATCGTTCCGAGGTCGGCGCCCGTGGGCTCTGCCAAGTCGGGTGTGCAGCTCAAGGAAGCAGCCCCGGTGCAGCTGGCAGCCAGGCGCCGAGGTGACGATGATGTCTCCTGCGAACGCCCACCAGTAAGCCTGCGGTTTGGGCCTTCAGATTTTTCTCCTGTAAATTCGAGAACGTTCTGGAACGAGGGCTGCTCTCATTGCTCGAAGGTTGAAGACCTGGGACCCTGGGTTCTGAGCCCTCGGGCCAGGTCCTCACGCTGCCCAGCCGCAGTGTCCAGACTCAGGTGTGCGGTGAGGGTGCGGGGCAAGGAGGGCCCCGGGCACAGAGCGAGGACGAGGACGCCATGGATGCCGCTGCTGTCTCCTGGCGGCTCGGGAAAACCGCCTGGATGTCGGATTTCTGCTGCTGCCGTGTCGGACTCTTTCAGGAGCCGGCTGGGTTTCTGGGGTGCAGCTCACTGGGGGAATCCGTCCAGGGGAAGGACCTGGAGGCCTCCGGGGTGATCACCTTTCTGCCTGGCGCTCTGGCCCCGGGACTTGGGTGACAAAGCACTGATCAAGCGGAAATGGGCAGACTCGACTCCTTGGCGGATCCTCTGACTTTCCTTTGGGGTCCCCACCTTCCTGGGACCCTGTAGTCCAGCCCCACAGGTCACAGGGGTGTTCTGAGCAGCCCCTCCAAACAGGGAGAACTCTGTGCCATGTCTTCCCAGGCTGGTCTCCTTGCTTGTCTTCCCGCTCAGGGCCTCAGAGACCTCGAGGGTTCCTTGTGCAGACGGAAACCAGATGTAATTAGCTCGATTCAGCACTAACCTAAGCTGGCCTCTTAACCACCTTCCCACGCAGGGGCGTGTGACTGCTAGTAACGGGGTGAACTTGGAGACCACGGAGAAGGACCTGGCCAGGGAGCAGAGCCCGGGCCCCAGTGTGGCCGAGGACCTGCGGTTCTCCTGGCTGGTGCCTCCGCTCTGCCCGCTCAGCGCACCCACGCTGCCTGCCGGCTGCCCCTGCGTGGGACTGCGCTGGTGGAGAGGCCACGGGCCGGTCCCACTGCTCCACCCCTGGAGGGAGTCCCCGCCCAGGCAGTCGTCCAGCAGTGGCTGTGGGCCAGAGGACCTTGCCGTGACCTCGGAGTGGCCCGGGCTCCTGCTCGTCGTCCCTCCTCCCCGCTGGCGCTCAGAGGAGGGTCGCCAGGTGAAACACAGCACAGCCAGTGAGATTTTAATTTCAGGCAAACAGTGCATAATTTCTCAGTTTCAGTGTGCCCCAAATATTGCATGGGAAGGGTTTATTGTGTGGTGCACACTTGAATACTAAAATTATTGAATATTGAATTATGAAAACTGAAAAAATGACTCATTGCTTATCCAAATTCAGATCTCACTGGGCATCCTGTATTTTTATTTGCCAAATCTGACACTTCTTTTTTTTTTTTTCCTCACCCGAGGACATTTTTCCTTTTTTTTTTTTTTTTTTTGTTCAGATAGAGTGGGAGGGAGAGAGAGAGAGAAACATCGACGTGAAAGGGACACATCGAGTGGCTGCCACCTGCACGACCAACCAGGGCCAGGGACAAACTGCAACCGAGGTACATGCCCTTAGCGGGAACCGAACCCGGGTCTCTCTGGACCGCAGGCTGACGCTCTAACCGCTGAGCCAAACTGGCCAGGACCAAATCTGACACTTAAAGTTGCTCGGCCATGCTTGGTCCTGGGCACGGCCTGTGGACACCCTGTCAGAGACGAGGGCACACACTGGGCAGGCCCTCGGGTGGCTCTGCGCGCCGGCCTCGTTCAGCAGACTGTTAAGGGTCCTGCCTGGGCCGGCTCGGTGCTGGCGCTGGGGCGTGAGGCGGAGATGAGAGCCCCAGTCCCTCTGGGACCTCGTGGGCGAGCTGCCCAGCTCCTCTCTGGCCGCAGCTTCCTCGTTTGTGATTAATCAGAGCACGCTGCTTCTGTTCTCGTGAGGGTGGATGACCTCCTCCGACCGCCCTCCCTGCTGTTCCCTTATTCACCCCCTTGGCCTGCAGTCCAGGGGGCATCGCTTAGAGAAAGCCTGCCCTGCTCCCTCGCTGGCCAGGGTTTCTCTGTTAAAACCAGGGCCCCCGGTACAGATTTGAGTGAACAGGGGGTGCCACAGAATCTGTGGGGCCAAGGGCAACAGGAAAATGGGGGCCCCTTGTTCCAAAAGTATTAAGAATTTCAAGACAGGGACAGCAGCTCATGACACAGGTCCAAGTTCCGACCCTGAGTGACTGCACTGCACGGCGGATGCTTGGGAAGCCGGCCCGCCCCCAGGGCCAAGGAGATGCCCGGTGGGGTGGGGTGTGAGCAGCAGGGTCCGGACCCCTGAGCTGGGAGGGCTGGAGACCGCACCAATCTTCACCTTCTCGGGCCATGCGGTACCCCCCCCCCCAGCCCGGGGCTGCCCTGTCTCCTAGGTTTTCAAGAGAAGGTAGAATTTGTTTGTTTATTAATGAAATCTTTCTTCAATAATGGCAACTGATTTATATTTCAGAAAATTCCTGTGAAGGCAAAATGAAGCAACCTCTCTCCAGGGTGGCATTTAGTGTGATTAACAGTTAAACACTGACCTGCGTGGTCACTGGATTATCCGTGCCCCCCTCCACCCCGGCCTGTGACCCCCACCAGGGCCACAGCAGTGACTGTGTCCCCTGTTGTCACCTGTGTCCCCAGCACCACATTTGCACATGGAAGGAACTCGATAAAGAACAGCCACAGTTGCCCGGCCAGCGTGGCTCAGTGGACTGAGCGTCGTCCCCTGGACTGAGAGGTCCCAGTCAGGGCACACGCTGGGGTTGCAGGTTCGATCCCTGTTGGGGGGTGTGCAGGAGGCAGCCAATTGATGTTCTTCTCTCACATCAATGTTTCAGTCTCTCTCTCCCTTCCTCTCTCTCTCTAAAAAAAGCAATAACAATATATTTTAATAAAATAGCAGCCACAGTGGCTGAGACTCGTTTATGGGAACACACCATAGGGAGTTGGGTGGCCCCGCTGTCCACCTGACATCATGAGCACCGTCCCTGTCATTGAATGTGATCACATGTAAAGCGGAGGCACCCTTCACGTGTGCCGGTCGCTCAGGGAACGCGAGCTGCCTGGGTGGCGGGGACGGGGCGCCGCGGGGCAGGGCGGGAAGCACGCTTTGAGCGCCCTGTCTGTGTCTCCCCAGGACGCCAAGTTTGTCGAGGAGCGAAGGAAGCAGCTGCAGAGCTACCTGCGCAGCGTCATGAACAAAGTCATCCAGGCGGTCCCCGAGTTCGCCACCAGCCCCCGGAAGGAGACCCTCGTTCAGCTGATGCCCTTCTTTGTGTGAGTACATTCGCAGACGTGCTCCGCCCGAACATCCGTCCTCTTTTCCGAGGCTGGGCAGGGGTGTGCGTCTGGGTCCTGGGCACCCTGGCCCCAGGTGTATCCCCGGAGCGGGGGAGGCGCCGCCAGGGGACGTGGCCACAGCGCCCTGGGGCTCCTAGGGGCTCCCGAAGAGTCTGCAGTGAGCCTTGTGGATCGTAGGTTTGCACGTAAATGCAGGGCTGTGTGGTTTCATACGCTCACACGTTGTGACAACAGGAAAGATTCATTTTCTCTGCAGCTCACAGGTGGTCCAGAGCTAAAATGCTCTCTGCATCTTCAGCTTGGGGAGCGAACGCAAAGAAACATTCTCGGATGCCCACTGGTACCGATTTAAAGGATTTTCATGATAATATCACTTACCTATTAATACACAAGAAACTAGGCATGAGTTCGTTGTTCGTGTATCTCCTTATGACAGTGAAACAGGTAAAGACGCTGGCGTGTTATGCGCTGGCAACGTGGCTGTGATCAAAGTGGGCAGCACCCCGTGCGCAGCGGGGGCCTGTGTGCGCCCTTGCCACGCCCACGTCTGCCTGCCCACTCCCAGCCTCCCCGTGTTTCTCAGGTCCCGTGGCCTGGAAACGCCTGTTGGCACAGCCCCTCGAAGTGGGTGGCCATCACTTGGTGTCACCATCTGGTCACCCTGAGTCCACTGGGCCCTGGTAAGTCTCCTGTCAGCCTGAGACATTTATATCCCTGAACCTGGAGCTGAGATGAGGCCATGCGCGGTTTCCACAGCCTTTAGGTGTGGTGGAATATAACTGTGATTTCTAAAATGTCGTCGTCATCATCATCATGGAAACGCAAGATGGAAACAGTAGCAGGCCTGTGGTCCCCCCGAAATGGGATTGGGATTCGTCGTTTGAGAAACACTGGTCTGAGTCTGACTGGTTGGGGTACGATGGTGGGGGGGGTGTCTGGTTCATTATAACAGGGATGCTGCCGCGTAACACTGGGCTCATTTCTGCTTCTGAATGTGGGGGTGCTGCTTTGGCATCACACTTCCTAACCGTTCCAGGTCGACCTTCCAACCAGACCGTGTGGGCAGCCCTGTCCCCCTGACCTGCGTAGGGCCTTGGGCACGCTGGTTGCTGATGTTTTTCTAGTTGCTTTAAGGCTTCTGTGCGAAGGTGTGATTGCATTGCGCTGCCTGTGACCGGAGACGCCCCGTGCTTCCCCGTAGAGCGCGCCGCTTGTCAGTGCCGCCGGGGCCTGAGGGGAGCCTGATCCTTGAGTGGTCCTCAGCCTTCCTGATGCCGCGACCTTTCACACAGCTCCTCATGTGGTGGTGGCCCCAGCCATTAAATTATTTTCATTGCTACTTCATAACTGTAATTTTGCTACTGTTATGTCTTAGGCGACCCCTGTGAAAGGGTCATTCCACCCTAAAGGGGTCGCGACCCACAGGTTGAGAACGCGGCTTTGGAGGCGGCCCTGGCCCACGGTGTGTATTGGGAAGAATCACTCAGAGTCCTAAGTTACAGAGTTGGTCCTAAGGTTCTGATGCTGAGAACGGAGAAAGCCCTGCCCCACACGGGCCTTCCTGCCGGGCCCCGACATCTCCGGTGGAGCGGTTAGCGAACCTGAGCCCGTGGACCTGCGAACGTGCTAGCGAGGGCGTCTGTGCCGTGCGGTCTCAGCTGCGCCGGTGGCCATTGGTCAGAGCTGGGAGAGGAACCTCTGTGCCTGATTAGCGGAGAACATAAGGTTCAATTTCATGGGCTTAAAAAACACAGAGGATTTCCGTCAGAGATGGCGGCAAATGACACAGTATTGACACCAGATTTCTGACTGCACTCGGTCTGGACCCCAGGCGACTCAAACAGCGTCCCCTGTTGGCGCTCCTCGGGGGCCAGACTCAGCTGCCCGCCCCACCTCCCTCCGTGTGAGCCAGATGAGGTGGCGGGAGTGTCAGACTGTTCGTGGGGGAGTGCGGAGGAGCCGGTGAGCCACCACCTGAGCGTGTCCAGTCTGTGTGCTCCGGGAAGACGGCGAGACTGGCATCTCAGCTCCAGAGCGCACCCTAAGAGATTCCCAATTAAAAAACGAAACAAAACAAAAAAACCAACTCTTGGCTAAGGAAATAAACCTGGAAAAGCATATTTTAAAAAATAAATCTTAACAGATTTCCTTGGCTCTCTTACGTGGTGACTCAGGACCCTAAAGTTCAGCCTGAGCTACGGGACACACGGTCCTGTCTGCTCGGCGGGCTGCCCTCCCGCCTCCCCTCCGGTGGGCATGAGCTCAGCGTCTGCCCTGCGGGATCTCCCCGAGAGCCTGTGAGGTGGGCACCGCGTCTCCGTTTTATTAGGTGGAACCTTGACCACGTTGTCAATAAAAGGGCCGTTTCATACGTTTCAGCTAGTACTGGCGAGGAAAGGGGGGTCTGGGAGGTCCCCGGGCTGGGCACCCACCAGCACTGGGAGCCTGGGCTGTGCGGGGCCATCGCCCATGTTTTGGGACATGGGTGACAAGCTCACCACCTGTGGATGGAGCCTGACCCTCTGCCTGTTTTATTTGACCAGTCTGGTGGGGTTCTGTTAATTTGTTTTTCTTTTTTTTTTTTTTTTTTTTTTTTATATTATTATTATTTTTTTAATCCTCACCCGAGGATATTTTTCCATTTTTTTGTACAGATAGAGTGGGAGGGAGAGAGAGGAAGGGAGAGAGAGAGAGAGAGAAACATCGACGTGAAGGGACACATCGAGTGGCTGCCACCCGCACGACCAACCAGGGCCGGGGACAAACTGCAACCGAAGTACGTGCCCTTAGCGGGAACCGAACCCGGGTCTCTCCGGACCGCAGGCCGACACTCTAACCGCTGAGCCAAACTGGCCAGGGCTAATTTGTTTTTCTTAACTGAGGTAGTACCAACATCAAAAAATTAGAAGGTGTTAGATTTTTAAAAATCAGACATCGAGCTTCTCTTGAAAATGAGGATTGGTCACACCTTGTTATGGAGTGAATGTTTGTGCCCCCACCTGGCCCCCCAACTTGGCCGCAGCTATAGCCTCACAGTGCTGGCATGTCCCCACAGAGCTCCCCGCCCCCCACCTTGTCTCTTGGACACTGAGCTGAGCCTTCCTTGCTATTTCTGGTCGGTATTTGGCTACTTTTCTCATATATTCAAGTGGCATCGCTCACTCATGTGGCCTGCAGTCCCGTCTCTGACCGGCAGCTCAGACAGCCTCTCCCTACAGGGTTTGGACGAGGGGACCAGACACTGCATTTTTCCCACGATGCATCGGCTCTCCCTTGTGCTCCCATGTATGTTCCGTGAGCTCGTCCTCTGCCGAACCTCAGAACGGTGGTCCCTTTCCCGTTTCGGCGGGAGAGAAAAGAGGGCAGGGGAATAAAATCCTGTGGGGTTTTTGGTGCTTTGTTGTTTGTTTCCCATAAAGATTCCTTAAAGGTTTCAGGCTTGTGCAGCCCGGAGTCCAGTGTTAGGTGGGACCTGCTTTTGCATGCTCTTTTCCAGTTCATTTTCCTGTTTACTCCATCAGTACTTCACTGCGTTCTGCAAGGGGCACCGTGACTTCCAAGTATTCTGCCATCCATACAGATCTGAGAGGTGGATCAGCAGCTTGAATTTTCTCTCCGAATCTCTCTGCCTTCCTTGCTAACTCCAGCAGCAGTCTGTGTTACCAAGTAGGACAGTAGGAAGTGGGCTATTTCTTTTCCATTTTGAACTCTGTGTGTCAGTCTGGCATGTGGGGACCAGCGTCTGCCCATCAGAGTGGCGAGTAGATAGATGGCAGCCCCTGACACCCCCTTTTGGGAGCGCCATGTTCTTTGCATTGCCTGGCATTTCAGAGCAAGGTGTACACTGAGCCGTGCAGATGTCAGCAGACACCGAGGGGACTGTCAGGGATGCTTTAGAAAGTACGGTAATGAAGGGAGGCTTGGGCTCCAAGAATTTACTCTGCAGAGCTGGACCGCAAATCAGTGAGGGCTTAAGAGATTTGCTGTGTTGTCATTCAGCATGTTAATAAAATGGGGCTTTTTTCCCAGAGTAATTTATCCTTGGGAAATGTATCATATCCTGCTGTTCCTGGAGGGGAGAGAAAGAGCGACAAGGGTGGACGCTAGAGTGATGTAGGTCACTGCACAGATCCCCACCTGGGTTCCCCGCAGAAGACTCGGTGTTCCCCACCCCCACCCGCTGCCGCATTCCACTCTTCAAGTTGTTGGATATGATCTTGGGGAAACATGAGCTGTGTGTCCTCCCAGGGAGCAGGGGTTCTGCGTGGGGATGGAAAGCTTCAACTCAGGCACCACCAGAGGTCACCTGAACCCCCCCCCCCCCCGCTTCCCAAGTTCTCTGTGAGGAGCCTGACCAGCCCAGACCTTCCAGGCTTGTCTGCCGCGTGGCCAGATGCCAGCAAGGAGACCCTCAGAACATGCGGCTGCACCGCAGACTGCTTGGGTGTGGGCAGCGTCTTAACGTGACATACAAAAAATATATAAATACCAACATCCAATCAGAACGCTGTACACCTGAAACCAATATAATGTTTTATGTCAATTATACCTCGATTTAAAAAATAAACAACCTGTTTTTTTTTTTCCTGGTGGTAACATTATGGGTTTTCTTCTTGCTTGTTTTCATTAAAATTTTTTTCCCATAATATGCACTACTTTTTAATTAAGAAAAGATAATTAAAGTTATTTTTATTTTTAAAAAGGGAGAAAAACAGCCTGTATCTCATATACCTTGAAGTGGCAATAATTACTTAATATTACATTGAATTGAAAGGCATAGGAAATAAAAAGTTGGGTACATAAATGTGAGTGACTTTCGGTAAGTATCCCCCAGCGTGGCACCTTTCCAACCTGTCCCCTTACGTGTCCTGGTGGCCTGCTCCGCTGCTTCACATCAGCCACCGGCCCTCGGAGGCAGACGAGTCTGAGACCCCTGGTAGCCAAATGGGAAGTGCGGGGACTCAGGTCAGCGGCCGTCCTCAGCTCCACCGCTGAGGAGGCTGTGATCGTGGGCAAGGACTCGCCTGAGTCCGAACTTCCTTCCTTATGAAATGAGAGGTGCCACCATCCCGGTCTGTGGGGGCAGCTGTGTAACGTGACACTCTGGGAGTCAGCCTTTCTCCCCCTCCCTCCCGGGCTGGTTTCTCCAGTCCGGGTGAAGTGACCCAGGGCCAGCCTCGGGGAAACTGGGCGTGGCAGCCTCCCCTCCACGGTGCCGGTTCTGTCCCGCAGGAAAGCCCGGTTCCTCCTTCCCCAGGAGGTCCGTCCACGGATCCCCTCCCCTGGGGCACCGAGGACATGTAGAGGCTGTGGAGGGATGCAGCGAGAGTTCAGTCCCCAGGGAGCTGGCTCTGCAGATCTGCAGGGCTCCCGCCTAAGGGATCGCAGTGAATTACTATTTTTGAAAGTGTTGAGGGTGACAGCTGTTCTCTGTAATATTCAGATCATCTCTCTGTCCCCTCGGCAGCCCACCAGTCACAGAGATTATGTTCCATTTCTGCCCTTTCTTTCCATTTGGTGGTCGCTTCCAGAGAGAGGAGGGAGAAGGGGGAGGAAGAGGGTGATGGGCCCAGCTGATACACTTTCCAGGAGTGGGGTGGTCTGGAGTCTCTCCGGGACAACAGCTCTGCTGAGTAGCATATGGAAAGTCCCCTCCAAGGGGTCTGTATTCAGGCAACATCTCTCTCGTCCAGCCACTGTTTATTGAGCACCTACTAAGTATTCAGCAAATACTGGGGGTATAGCAGAGAACAAAATAGAAAAACCCTAAGAATCCTCTGCCTTTACAGAGTAGGGGAGGTGGAAAATGGACAAGTAAACA
Organism: Molossus molossus; assembly: GCF_014108415.1. Classification (NCBI taxonomy): domain Eukaryota; kingdom Metazoa; phylum Chordata; class Mammalia; order Chiroptera; family Molossidae; genus Molossus; species Molossus molossus. Next base: position 110,402,862 of record NW_023425366.1, on the reverse strand, counting down.
TATACTATTTGGCAATGGAAATGAATTTGAAGAAAGTTAATGTAGAGCTAGAGACTAGAGAATCACACAGGGTGTTTCCCATAAAATGGTCAGGAAAGGCCTCTCTGAGGGAAGCTCCTGTGACTTTCTCAAGGAAGGGTGTTCAGACGCGGGGAATAGTAAGTGCAAAGGCCCTGAGGCAGGAACAAACTGAGTGTCAGATGATGCCAGTGTGGCCAGAACAGAGAGCGGGGCAGTGAGACCGAGGAGGTCACCAGGGCCATACCAACGGGGGAGATTTACTCTGAGGGCTGGGAAGCCACCCAGAAGTTTGGAACTGAGGTGAGTGTGTGACGTGACCTGGCTTATGTTTTCAAAATCCCACTGTGGATATGGGGTAGAGAATGGAATTGGAGGGGGCAGGTCACGAGGCGTTTTTCGGGTCCTGGCAGGAGGAGTTGGTGACTTGGCCAAGGTAACGAGAAGGCCAGTGTGATGAGCAATTGCTCGAGGACTGATGGTCAGGTCTGAGAGAATGGAACTTGGATGACATGCCCAGCCTCCTGCCAGACCAGGCAGAGATACCGCGCCCAAGCTGCTCAGTATAGGCACACTTAGTATTCACATCAACATGTATCAAGCACCTACGCTTTATAGTCCCCGGGACTAGCAGGAACCCAGCACTCAGCAGCCAACATATGTATAGGTCATGATATTACAAGGCAGCATGTCTTTCATTTATTTAATAGGAATTTGCAGTGTGCCTCGTTCTGTGTCAGACTGCCCTGCCACTCACTAGCGGGGTGGCCTGGAGCCAGTCACGTAAGCTCTCCTGGGCCCCGGGTCGTCATCTGTGTGATGGGGCTATCAATAGCATCCACCTGGTAGAGTGGCCACGAGGGTTACATGCGCACACACGTCAAGCTCTTAGAGCAGCGCCTTTCACAGTGAGCTCTGTGTGTGCACCTATTTTTACCAGCAGAAAGGGAGCACGGGGGAAGGAGAGTCTGGGGAGCAGACGTTTTGGAGGAAGTGATAAACTGATGGTATTAAAAAATAACCTGAAGCACTACTGAAAGATATAAGGTGAAATTAACGTCACACGCCCCTCCACGGTGCATCGTGCCCCCACCCCCACCCTGTGATCACTGCCGGGTTCCTTATGTAACTGCAGAAATTGTCAATACTTATGTAAGCCAAAGCCACTCTCTACAGTGTTCTGTAGTTTGCCTTTTGAATTTAATAAGCTGGCTCATTCTTTTTGAAAACTACATAGTATCCACTGCAATGGCTGTTTTGTCACTTATTTCACCATTGCTCTATTTGAGCATTTGAGACATTTTCAGATTTATTTTTCCCTCTAACAGGGTTGCCAGAAATATTTCAGTAGATACACATTTTGGCAGGTAGGTCTGTAGGATTGGTTCTTAGGAGTTATTCTGGCTTGGATGGCATGTGCATTTTAAAGTCTTTCAGATACACAAACGTTTGCCAATTTGATGTGCAGAATTTGCATAGGCATAGAAGGGAGAAGTACTCTTTCCAGATGTGCAGAGCAGCTGCCAAGTTCAAGGAGCCAAGCCATCTACTGTGGACAGCGCACAGGACGCTTGCCCTGTGGTCCAGATGTTCTGGAAAGCAAGTCTGGGACCCGAGGGAGTTTCCTTCTGGGTCTCCCAGGAGGGAAGCCCTTGCAAGACTTTGAGATCAGGGCTGTGCTTTGGGGGATCATGCTGACAGCATAGGGAGGGTGGAGTGGGGACGGGAGCTGGGTAGGGTGCTTTCGTAGTAGCCCAGAGAAACGGGGCTAGTGCTAAATTTCTGAGGCTGGATGTCTAGGTGAATGATAGTCAGGGGGATGAGAGGGAACTGGTTTGGGAGCAGGGTAGGTGATAATAAAGTGTTGGGACTCTGAGATCCTGAGGGCAGGTTGGGGGCCCAGCAAGAGAGAGATGTGAGGGGCTCCTAGGATTGCATACTCTGAGCTCAGCATCAGGTCAGCAAACATGTTTCCAGAGCTCAGAAAAATCTGTCAAGGAATCCTGGGGAAGGATTATAGCTCTCCTGTGAAAATTAATTCAAGTGCAGGCATCAACGTTCATGGTTGGAAGGAATCCACACGGAGCAGGGGGAAGCAGGTTCAGGTCAGGGAAGGTCAGCATTGCCCTGCACCAGGACAGAGCTCCTGGGACAGAAATGGCCCCAGCTCAGTCAGTTTTGCTCTTTCAGCTGATGCCGTTACAAGTGTGTGCTCATGGCCCTGTCTGCTGCAAACAGTGAGTCATTCCTGCAAATAGAATAAATACTAATACGTTTGTGTGCATGGTATACTTGATGTGAGTGGCAGTCCAAAAAATATCAAGTTTTGGAAGCACATTAAGTTACGATATTAGCGATTTCCATGAGTGATTCTGCGGTGCCTGCCTTTGCAGGAGACCCGGGTGCATTGTTATTCAAACCGCGCCCGACAGTGTTGGCTGGTGTTTGCCAGCGTTTGAATATTTACTCCAGGCTATGCTTCTTTGTAAATACTACCAAACCAAATATTTCTTATTTATTAAGCAAATCATTTTAGATTTCCACAATAATGAATAAATAGTATGAAGAATGTCGGGAATATTTTAAGACTAAGTTATGATTTGGGGAATTCTCCAGAGCTCGAAAGGAATTCTGACTTCTTGCTCTCAGATCCCAGAGTCATCTCTTTCAGGAATTTGGGAATTGTACCCACTCCTTGGGGTACAGTGTCCTGGTACAGACTTGGGGCTGGTAATCACAGCAGTGGGGAAGTGTGCCTAGGGAAGTAGGGGCACAGGAAGAGGTGACCGCCCAGGATGGGAGCTGGGGACAGGGCGGCTGCGCCCGCGCAGCAGAGGGAGCCCAGGGAGGAGACTTGGAGGAAGCTGGGTCAGGTTGGGAGGGGAGGGTGTTTCCCAGAGAAGCCTCCTGCAGAATTAGCAGCTAGTCCCAGAGCGGCAAGAATAGCAAGCTGTCCTCCTTCTTCGTGCCAAGTTGGCTGGGGCCCACGGAGCAGGTGGCACAGCACAACTGTCCCCCTCGTGGCGGGCAGAGCACTGCGAACAAGCCATCCAGGGCTGCAGAGGGGAGCCGCGCCTTGGCAGCCCCGCCCGCCTGTCCCGCCTCCCAGTGGGAAGGGGTTCGGCTCCATGGTCCTGCTTAGAAATGCCAGGGCCTCTGCCAGGCAGGCCTCTCTGTGGGAACTGGCCCTGGACGGGCGGCTGTCTGAGGTGCGTGGGGGGCAGTTTGTTCTGTGTGGAGCGCTGTGCACAGCTCTGCCTGGAAATGCACGTCAGTGACTGTCCGGGGAGCTGCAGCCCCTCGGGGTCCTGGGGTAACTTAGATCAGAGAGAGGCCTTTCGGCTCCTAGTCTTCACCCCTTTCTCCTGTGTTGGTGCAAAGCACTGCCGCCTCACTCCCTGCCCGGGGTCCATGAACAGGCTGTAGACTTTCCCCATTGCAGCTGTTCCACTATTTTGTAGCTCCCACCTTGTATCCCACCGTTAATCAGGTCCGTTATGTGGGGGAGGAAGCAGCTCACCCTCAGGACTGACACCCCAAACTGGGACAGACTTGCCCCAGAGAGAGGCCGCTCCTGATTTGCTTCTGTGATCTTTCAGCATCTTGCTTATTGAAGCTTGGCACCTGCCCAGCATCTAGGATCAATAGAGCAAACAACCCAAATCTACCCATCAGCTGGGGACCGTGACAGACTCAGGTGCCTGCAGGAAAGAGGCAGGTCATTTGAGTGGATAAAGCCTAAGGGTGTGACAATAGGGAGGGGTGGGGAGTGAAGCTCACAGACCCGGCGGTCAGCCCCGGCTCACCCAGGCGATTATTGCTGTGTGGGGCCGCAGGCTGACAGGTCTTCAAATATTTCAAGAGATGGCAGAAACCCATAACTAGATATAAAATCTGACTTTTAAATTAGTTGGAAACTAATTCACGAGCCAAACAAAATTTCTGTGGGCCACATATGGCCTGTTGGGTATTAAAAGTCTTTTCGGGTAAAAAGGGACTGCATTAGATCTGCCTAACATGTGAAGAACTGCAGGGTGGAAGGAGGTAGTGACCCCTCAGTCCCCGGGGACAGTGGTGACGAGATATTGATCAGGGCGACTCTGATACCAGGGCCTCAAGACAGAGCATCCCCGCATTCTGGCTGAGGTCCTCTTGACAGCCTGAGCCTGCCAAGCAATGCGCCCAGTGAGGCAATCCCCGGGCCGTAGGTCCCGGCTTCAGATCCAAGTACCTCCCTCACCCCGCCCGCTCCCAGTGTGGAAGGTCCTGTGTTCCCAGAGGGCCCCTCGACCAGCCATGTGTTTGACTCTTCCGGGCAAAGTGCCTGCCTCGGTATCTTCTGTGTTCAGCTGTTTTTGTCTCGGTTTTTGTGTGGCCATGGGCAGTGCTTGTGTCCTGTTAAAAAGACCGCCTGTAATTACCTAGTCCCAGCAGCTCACCAGGGAACGTGGGTTCTCGGAGGGCAGTGGCCTCTCTTCCAAGGAACTGATCACAGGTTGTTTGGGTTGAAAAGGAAGTCTGGTAGCTCACCTGTTAAGTTCAAGGCACAGATTCTGTTCACAGGCACAGTTCACCCGACAGGGTGTGTGCACAGCGGCTGTTGGACCATTTATTCTGATGGTGGTGGTGGTCCTGCTCTCTCTCTCTCCTGCCCCAGGCCCCACTGGGTTTCCTGTGCCTGGGACCCACGTTCTCAGCTGGGGCAGTGCTGCCTCACTCCCCTGCCCCGGGACGGTGGCAATGAACCGAGGTGTTGTGGTTGTCACCCTGGGGTGAGGGGCATGCTGCTGGAACCCAGTGGGCAGAGTGGAGGGATGCTGCTGAGCAGCCTGCCAAGCAGGACAGACAGCCTCACCACAGAACCAGCGGCCCAAGGCCGGCCGTGCCGAGGTGGAGGAACCCCAGTCCAGCCCAGAAGCGGGTCTGTCATTGGACCCTGGTTAAACAGCGGCCAATGCCCGTGGCCCCATGGCCAAGAAAGAGCTCGAGAAGACACCAGATATGAGGCGAGGGGCTGTTCTCGCATTCAGTTTTCACATGTACCTTTGAGTTTGGTGTCATTGCCCGGCAGTGAAGTGACCTGGCCATGGTCCCGCAGCTGAGGCGTGGGGGAGGGGTGTGCGCTGAGTCTGAGTCTGTAGTTGGGCAGCCGCTGGTCTTTGTCCCCGCGAGGTCAGAATGAAGCACTGGTAGAGCTCTCCGAGATACCTGCATGTTTGACTGTTCCCAAGCTCTGGGCTCACTGGCGGGTCCTCCATGGCCCCAGGACGGGAAGCCTATGCTCTGTCACACCCCTCTCTTCCTCGGGGTCTCTGGTGTGGGCCGTGGCCTGCGCTCACCCCTTCTCTGCTGTGGCCTCCCAGCGCAGACACCTGTTACTCAGCCTCAGTGGGTGCTGTCCAAGGTCCTACCCAGCTCTCTCTCGGGGTCACTCCTGAAGTAAATGTGGTACAGAAAAGCCTGGGAAGTGGGGCTGTAGAGGCCTCAGAAATGAGGAGTTTGGCCCAGTAGAGAGGTTGTCTGAGACCTGTGCTCAGCACCCACATCCCACCCTGCGCTTCTAACAGGTTTGCTCGTGAGCCACAGCCCCTCCTTGTGCATGAATCGAGTGTGCCCAGGACAGTGTAAATGCACCAGAAAAGAGAGCCAGAGTCCTGGGAACACTCCTTTGAATGCACAGGCTGCAGGCTCAGCCCGCATCACTCAGAAGATAAAGCAGGTCACGGCTGCTTGGTAAGAGCAGGATTTCTTGTTGCTATTTTTCTTTTTCACACATGAGAATGCGCTGTGACAGAGTTATGGATGTTTTCTGCACTAGCTTGTTTGGGGAGGCAGGTTGAGCAATTAGTAATGCAACGGAAATAAGCTGTTTTGTTGGGGTTGGGATATGGCTTGTTCCCTGACTTTCGCATGACAGGTGCAGACAGAATGGCATTGTCCACAGCGGCTGCAGCAGCGCGGGACCCGCTTGCACTTGAGGCCATGCCTCTTGTTAGCGTGGTGGGCTTGGATTACCCCCTTGAACGACTTTGTGCCTCGATTTCCCCATCTGTAGAATGGGACACATAGCAGTTCCTACCTCAGGAGGCAGATTCAAAGGCCGCAGTGATAACAATTGTTTCTGTTATTGGCAGGAGTGTACACAGCTCATTCCTGGGCCCCTTAGAACCAGGAGACCTTGGAGTTACAGGATTTCCACAGCAGGCACACTCACTGAGGTACTTAGGAGGCAGTATACATTTCTCCATGACTCTCCCCACTAGGGTCGCTCCTTTTCTTTCCAAAGATAGTCAAGTTGATCGGGGAGACTGGAGCTCTCTGGTCTTGTTAGCGTCAAGATGGCATCCCTTTGGCCAAGCCCTAGATCGCTGAGCCCAGAGACGGGGCTGAACAGTGCCAGCCCTCCCCTCCCCAATAATGGACCTTCTTCTCACCCCTGTAAACTGTTCATTCAGTGTGATGGGTAGTCAGATTTCATTAAGATAGGTAAGCCAGAACTCTGTTACTAATTTTTGTTATTGGAGTCGAACAGCAGTTTGGTACCTAACTGAAAGCAAGACTGTGGGTCAGACAGACCCGGGTTCAGATGTCAGCTCTGCTACCTAGTGGACTGGTGACCTTGATTTCTCTGTGCCTCCGTTTCCCTCTCTGTGAAATGGAGCCATAGCACAGACCTTGCAGGTTGGCCGAGAGGATTAAAGGAAACGTCTCCTAGTAGGAGCTTCTCCAAGGGGAGCTGTTCTGGCTTCAGTTGCATTTCCCGTAATTCTTTGTTCAGACTCTCACCTGTCTCAAAATGATTTGAATGGAAGCTTAGTTATTATTGCAGTTGCTTGCCCTACTTCCTGGTGCGTATTTTTAAACATTAGAGCATCCGAAAATTCAGTTTGGAGCAAGGGAAGCAGGTTAGATTATTTTGGGCACAATAATCTCCATCCTATTTGGGGTTAGTAAAAGAAATAGTAATAAACATTCATTTTCTAACATCAGGGCAGTGAGCTGCACCACACAGGAAGTTGACCACCCTTTGCAGACCAAAGTATCTTGTCCCGCCGAAGTATAATCAGTCTCCATGGTAAATTTCTTCTCAGTAGGCCAAACAATTTCACAGGATTCTGCATTCTACTTGCACTTTTTTTAAAATCCTCACCTGAGGATATTTTCCATTTATCTTCAGATAGAGTAGGAGGGAGGGAGGGAGGCAGGGAGGGAGAGACAGACAGACATCCATCAACGGGTTGCCTCCCGCATGACCCTGACCAGGGTTGCGACCGAACCACAACCAAGGTACATGCCCTTGACTGGAATTGAACCCGTGACTCTTTGGTCCATGGGCTGACGCTCTAACCGCTGAGCCAAACCAGCCAGGGCTCTCCTTGTACTTTTTAAGTGGTGTCTATGAGTGACCACTGAGAATGGTTACTGTGTGGGGTCATGTATTAGCTACGACCATGTCGATGCTGTGCAGTTATGAGCGTGGTGTGCCTGGTGGCGTACCAGAGCAGTGAGGTGTGTTTGCGGTGTGCCTGGCGTACCACAGCGGGGAGGCGTGCTCGCGGTGTGCCTGGTGGCGTACCAGAGCAGTGAGGTGTGCTCGCGGTGTGCCTGGCGTACCGCAGCGGGGAGGCGTGCTCGCAGTGTGCCTGGTGGCGTACTGCAGGGGTGAGGTGTGCTCACGGTGTGCCTGGTGGCGTACCAGAGCAGTGAGGTGTGTTTGCGGTGTGCCTGGCGTACCACAGCGGGGAGGCGTGCTCGCGGTGTGCCTGGTGGCGTACTGCAGGGGTGAGGTGTGCTCGCGGTGTGCCTGGTGGCGTACCAGAGCAGTGAGGTGTGTTTGCGGTGTGCCTGGCGTACCACAGCGGGGAGGCGTGCTCGCGGTGTGCCTGGTGGCGTACCAGAGCAGTGAGGTGTGCTCGCGGTGTGCCTGGCATACCGCAGCGGGGAGGCGGGCTCAGGGTGTGCCTGGTGGCGTACTGCAGGGGTGAGGTGTGCTCGCACCCTGGGTCGTGGGCTGGGAGGCTCTGCTCACTCTGGCTGTGTCTGCTTCCATGCCTGGGCGACAGCTCGCTATTGACTGGCCCAGGGTGGCCTTGACTGGGAATAAAGGGACAACCGGGTCCTGCAGGCTACCCTGGGAATGTACGGCAGAGGGTGAGAACACTTCCCAAGCTCTGCCGTGTTTGCTAACATCTCATTGGCCAAGGCCAGCCCGGAGGCGGGGACCAGAGTTGGAGGGGGAGGGTGCTGCAGAGCATGGCAATGGGCGAGAGGCAGAGAGGCTGAGGACCTGGGCTTTTCCACCCCCACGGCAGGCTGATAATTGCTCCTAGGGAGGTGTGGAAGGGCCTGCGTAGGTGGGGTGGGGCCAGTTGTGAAATTTCAACTAGTAAGAAGACGGAAGGAGAGGTAGTGATTAGAGCCCAGACGGCCCAGAAATCCACAGTGGGGCTCAGAGAGGGGTCACTCCACTGCATTCTGGGAAAAGGCCAAGTTAGGGCCTTAAATATATTGACCAGAGTCCTGCTTGTCTTGACCAGATAGTAATATAGACTTTTTTTTTTCTTTTTGGTGTTCAGCTCTACATGTATAGATTTGAGTGACCACCCCCTCACTATCAGGACATAGGACAGTTCCACCACCCCGGAGGGCTACCTTGTGCTGTCCTTTATGGTCACACGGTGCCCCGGCCCTGAGGCGGCGGTGCTGACCTGTTCTCTGCACTCTAGTTCTCTGTCTGAGCACGCCGTCCACAGGGAGTCACACTGAGGCACCTCTGGCTCCTTTCACTCAGCACAGTTCCTTCGAGAGTCCGCCACGCTGTGGGCTGCGTCGGTAGTTCGTGTTCCAGTAGATGAATAAATGTATGGATGTACCAGTTCGTTGATCCCTTCACAGAGACACTTGTGTTTTCTAGTTGTTGACAGTTTTGAATAGCGCCAGTACAAACATCCGTGTGCGGCTTTATTTCTCGAGAGTAAATACCTAAGAGCGGAGCGTAAGTGTCAAACACTCTCAGGCTGCTCCGGAGCGGCCGTGCCATGTACGTGCCCACAGCCGAAGGCCAGGGAGCTTCGGGTTCGCGGCACCCTCGCCAGCGCGTGGCGTTGTCCGTGTCTTATTTCAGCCGTGCTAAAGGATGCGTAGTCGGTCCATCTCATCGTGGGCATTCCCCTAGTGGCTAATGATAGTCTCATCTTTTCATGGGCTTATTTTTATTAGCTATGTTCTCTTTGGGGAAATGTCTGTTCAAGCCTTGTGCCCATTTTTAAAAGTCGGGGTGTTTGTTGTTTTACTGTTGAGCTTTGATGGTTCTCTGTATTCTGTACACAGGCCCTTCGTCAGATGGGTCATTCGCGAATAGCCTCAGCCTTTTCGTTGTCCTCAGAGGTGGCATTGCATAGCAGAACTTCTTTATTTGGCTGAAATCCAGTTTCTCAAATGTTTTGATTATCCATCAGCTCTCAGGTCTAAGAACTCTTTGCCTAAACCAAGGTCACAAAGATTTTTCTCCTAGAATTTCTTCTAAAAGTTGTATAATTTTACATTTGATCTGTGATTCATTTGGAGTTGACTTTGGTATAAGGTGTGAGGACGGGGTCAAGGCTAGACACCTCTGTGCCTGCACCCCTGCCCAGGGCCAGGTGGAGGGGGGCAGAGAGGACAGGGGGCCACGGCTCTTCTGATTGAAGAGGAAGATTCCCCCTGTGTTAGAGTCCTGTGGCCGCTCTAACAGACCACCCCAAACTTAGTGGCTTAAAACAACACGTATTTATTCTCTTAAGTTCTGGAGGGCAGAAGTCCAAAGTCACCTCACTGGACTCGTCACAGTGCCGGCGGCTCTGGGGCCGAGTCTGCTCCCTCGAAACACTCGGCTTCTGCTGGCAGCCACTGCTCTGTGCCTGACCTCACGCCTCCTCGTCCACGGACCTGCTTGATCACACTGGGCCCACAGGGATAATGCAGGATCATCTCCTCTCAGACCCTTACATTAATCACACCTGCAAAATCCTTTTTGCCAGAGAGTGTTGGGGTTGGGATGTGGATCTTTGGGGAGCCATTGTCCTCGTACCACACCCTCCCTGGGAGTTGCGGGTGCGTGAGGACCCTGCAGACTGCGGGATGAGGAGAGGGAAGAGGAGAAAAGAAACGCGATGTCCCCCACTCTTTCTGAGCATTAATTGTCCACTTTCCTGTTCTTTGAGCCAGAACCAGGGGGCTCTCCGAGAGCCCTCCCTGTCCATACCCTGCCCATGTTCAGGGGACAGGCTGCCTAGAGCCCAGGCTGGAGGACCCTAGAGGGGAAATGGTCAACTCGCTGCAGGTGAGATGGTGCGTGAAATCCTGGCATCTCCCCCACCCCCTGCCACCATTTACCTTTCTGCGTCCTCGAGTAGCTGCTTTGGGCTTTCCCTCCAGGTGTCGTAGCTGCACTTGGTGGAATGAGTGTTCTCTGTCCTACCCAGATCTGGAATCCCTTCTGCACTTGCTATGCCAAAGTGTTGTGGACTAGCTGTGCACGCAGAGAAGGGTGTGCTGTGCCAACAGGAGCTATGTCGGAGTGCATGCTAACAGGAGCGTTACTGCTAATCACGGTGGTCCGGTTTGCTGAGTACTCTCCGTCTGCCAGAATGCTCTTATTCACTTTTTATCATTCTCCCTAAGAGGGTAATTGCATGGCCCATTTTGCAGATGAAGTAAGGCTCAGAGAGGCTAATTAACTTGTTAAAGGACCCATACTTAGTGAGTGAGGGAGCCAGGATCATGGAGCCAGCTCCGTGCGACTCCGTTGGTACCACTCCATCATGCAGTTTTAGCCGCCTCTCCTACCAGGACTGCCAGCCCTCTCTCCTGAGTTCAGACCCAGGCATGTCTGTGTTTGGCTTTATCCAGTCTTCCTTTAGCCCTCTGGCCTCCCATTACCACTGCCGTCAGGCAGGGATGTGGGCCCCTAGATCCCATCACCACAACCGCCTGCCCCTCCGTCCCAGCAGCGGCGCCTCCTGCTGACTCGGTGTGTGGACCTGTGCTTCTCGCCCTCCATGGAAATGCCTGGGGCCAGGAACCCGGCCTCTCCCCCTTTTGTGCCCACTGTGGAGCATAGTGCTGGGAGGTAGGTGCTCAGAGAATGTTTATTGTTATGAGCCAAAAGCTATTTTCCACGATTTGTCGCAATAGGAAACTCCCCAGACGGGATGTTTCAGCCATTTAAGGAGATGTGGCTTGTCTGATAAATCCAGAGGGCTCGTGTTTGCAACTCTACTTTTGTTTTCTTTTGAAAATGAGTAAAAGTGTGCCCAGCTGGTATGGCTCAGTGGATTGAGTGTCGTCCCATGGACTGAGGTCCTGGTTTGATTACCCGTCAGGGCACATGCCTGGGTTGCGGGCTTGATCCCTAGTGGGAAGCGTGCAAGAGGCAGCCGATCAATGTTTCTCTGTCACATCGATGTTTCTATCTCTCCCTTCCTCTCTCTCTAAAAAAAAAATCAATAAAAACTTATTAAAAATAAATAAATAAATCTAGTAAAGATAGACCTAATCACCAGTTAGCTGAGATCCTATACGATGTGCCCTCGCAGACTCATCCCTACGCTGAACCCCCACTTCTGATTCAGCCAGGTCACCTGGTGCTCGGCCTGGTGGAAGCATTTCGTATGCAGGAGCTCATCTGACCTGCAGTTCTAAGGGAGGGCCTGTTGTCCCCACTTCATAGCGGAGGCTGAGGCCCAGAGTGCTTGCAGGACCTGACCAGGTCACACAGCGGCCAAGTGTAGAGCAGGACTTGAACTCGGGCCTAACCATAAACATGCTGTTTGAAGGCAGAGTGTCGGGAGCGTGGACTCTGGGTCCAGGCAGGTCTTGGTCCCAGGCATGTGAGCACTAGACTATCACTGCCCTTAAAAACAAAGATCAGATGCCTTGGGCGGTTTTGCTCAGTGGTTAGAGCGTTGGCCCGCGGACCTGAGAGTCCTGGGTTCAGTTCCCACTAAGGGCACATATCTCGGTTGCGGTTTGTCCTCGGTCCTGGTTGGGGTCGTGTGGGTGGTGACCACGCAATGTGTCTGTCTCGCATTGATTTTTCTCTCTCTCTCTTCCTCCCTCCCTCCTGCTCTATCTGAAGATAAATGCAAAAATGTCCTCGGGTGAGGATAAAAAATAAAAATAAAAAACAAAGGTCAGATAAGTGGCAGACTATGGTAAAGGCTTTTAGTAAGGTGTCTGGACCCATGACAGGACTCAAGATGCTGCCTGAGCCTCCAAAGGTCCTGGAAGCAAGGTACGTGCCATGAGTGACTCTTGTTCGCAGAATTTCAGAAACCCGCTTCGAGTGAGCTTAAGCTGAAAAGGAGTCCTTATTAGCTCGTGTGTTGGCTTCATTTTCAAGTAGGTTTTCTCTGTCTGGTGGGAAGACTCCCCTGGCAGCTGCAGGCCTTCCGGACACTCTAGATGCAGGTCCTGAAGAATAAACATCCTTATCTCCGACTGCAGCCAAGCCCCAGGGCAGATTCTTGTTCAGCTGTCTTTCCCAGTAGCTCCCGAGGAAATTCTAGGCAGATTCTGATGGTCTCATCTCTGAGCCAATGACTGTGACCCAGGGAACCAGCACCTTGATTAGCCAAATCCGGGGAAACGGGGAGGGGCCTTCAGCCACCTCAGCTCCTGGACGGAACATAATTGTTACAGAAGGAGGGGCATGGAACCCTGAAAGAAGAGAAGGTGGGTAGACAAACGGGTCCCTTCTGTGGGTCTGTTGGATGGCTGTCGGTAAAACTGCAACCAGCTACTGCGGCAATTTTTATGTAAGGAGCGTGTGCCACCTCCGGCCCAGCCTCCACGCCCAGAGCTGGGAGACCGGGCTTCAGGCAGCAGCCATGGGCAGCCCCTTCTCGCCGTGCTGGAGGGGACGAGGGGTGACTCCAGCAGGCCCCACCTTCCTTAGAGCTGCTTCCAGCCTGGGGACTGGGCAGTCCTACTGCACAGGACTAACCAGGACGAGGTCTTGAATGTGGGGTTGCCGTGGGTTCGACTGGGCTTGCAGAGTAGATTCCCAGGTGTCTCTGCTGCTGGAGAGTTTCTCCCGGCCGGTGGGGGGGGAGGGTAGAGACTCTTGAGGGACTGTGTCTGTTTGGAGGATAAGAAGTCTGCTTACCACGCCACAGGAGCGCTCGTGTTCTGCATCTGGGGTGTCAAAGGAAGTCAAGTGCCCTCTTGTTCCAGAGGAGGAACGGGTCCCTTGGAGGGGGCGAAGGGCAGAGGCTCTGGACTGAAGACCCAGCCCTGGCCTGTGCCATCCAAAGCCACAGGAACCGCTGTTGCTCACGTCACCGGGGGCGAAGGTCTGTCAGCAGGCTTGGCTGCTGAGGGCTGCCGTGGGGGAGAGGTCCCCAGGCCCAGATTTAGAACAGGTTTTATCATTGATCGGAACACAGGCAGGTGGGAAGGGGAAGCGTGTACACCAGCCAGGGGCCAGGAAACAGCACCGGCCACAACCTCAGACTCCCAGACAGTCCTCGACACGGGAGGGTCAGGAACGTGGACCTGGTCGCAGTCACAATGCGGCACACGTCAAACGACAGTGGAAGGGAGAGCTGATGGGGAGGGGACATGGGGCCTGTCTGGCAAAGGGCAGGGTCTGTCCTCTGTGGAGACTCTACTTCCTTTCTATCCCTGCCATTCTGAGGAGGCCCAGTCCCTCATAGGGCCCTCGAAGGAGTGTTCAGGCTGTATTCTCCCAGGCCAGTCTACGAGCGGCCTTGTTTGCTCGTGGTCATTGATCCTGTCCGACCCGGGGTCAGGGGGCTCACGGGAAATCCCATGTGTTTCACACAGCAGCCCTGGAGAGAGCTATTGCTAGGATCATCTTACTACCGTCCTCGGGTAGGAAAAGGAAGCCCGGGGGGTGAAGTGACTTCCCCTGGGCACCTTGCTGCTGAGTGGCAGTGCCCAGGTTCCAGAGGTCAAGCTCCGAACCGTGCCAGGGAATCAGCAAGAGCTCCGTGGCGCAGTACCGTGGCTCCCAAGGGAAGGGCGACATGGATCCACTCATTCATTTTGAAGTTTCAGAGCGAGGAGTTGTTAGCAGTAGCAAGAGGAAATGTATACTTGTTTGCCATCTCTGTGGCTGTAATTATTAATACCAGGAGCATGGACTTGATGTTAGAGCCTGGTCCAAGTCCTGGTTCAGTTGCTGAATAGCTGTATGAGCCTGGGCGAGTCACTGGACCTCACAGGGCCTCAGTCACCTCCCTGTAACCGGGGGTAATTGTAGTTCCTGCCTCTTGGGGTCGCTAAGAGGATGGAATGGGACTAATGCTAATGGCCAGGCGCAGGGTCGTGCTCAGGAGGTGGGAGTGTTGATCATGAAAGAGTGTTGAATTTTGTCCTGTGCTTTTTTTGTATCAACTGGCATGATTGTGTCTCGTTTCACTTTCAACAGTTTTGGGTCACTGCCCCAACCCATGAGACTGTCTCAGGTTAGATGCTGGGTGTTCCTACGTGTAGCAGGCACTTTACATGGCAGAACATGTGTTTTTAAGCATAAAAAGAAAACTGGCATTTCCCAGACTTCAGCATGAAAACTTTTATATAACCTGAGGTGGGGGGGGGGGGGGGGGAACGACACAAATTTTAAAGACAAATCCACTGAGAAGATAATTGTAAATTTTTAAAAGGAGATTTATATAATCGTGTGTCTATTTTATTCACATTAAAATACTCATAATTGAAGGGTTTTTTGTTTTGTTTTGTTTTTTAATTTTGTGCACGAAGAGCGAGCATTGTTTCTGTGGTGAGGTGGACGTCTTAACTCAGTCCAGCTTCTTGAGGCCTGTATCCCGCATCCTTCACGTGCTGACGGACGGGCGGCACATTTTGAGGCCGAGTTTCCCCAGCAGAGGTGCCGGTTTGAGCAGATGTGTGGGACCAAGAACCCTGGCCGATTTTCTCGCGTGGCACCAACAGCTGCCAGTGGCCCTTCTTGCTCTCTGGGATGCAACGAGGCAGTCGGCACATGATCGTGTTCTTCATTCTGCTATCAAGGTATATTGCATCGATCAGTTTTAGTATGTTGAGCCCGCCCTGCATTCCGGGAGTAAATCCACCTGGTCGCGGCATGTGAGCCTTTTCACCACTGCTGGATTGTGTGCTGGTGTTTGGTTGAGGATCTTCCGTCCATGTTCATCGTGGGTCTGTGGTTTTCTTTTCTTGCAGTGCCCTGTCTGGTTTGTGTGAGGGCAATGCCGGCCCATAGCACAAGCTCGGAAGTGTCCCCTGCGCTTCCATTTTTGGGGAACGTTAGTGAAGGATTGGCATTCCTTCTCTGAATGTTGGCAGAACTCACCAGCAAAGCCGTCAGGCCCAGCCTTTTCCTGGTCAGAAGGTTTTAGATTACCGATTCAATCTCCTTACGAGTTATAGGTCTGTTCAGGTTTTCTACTTCTTCAGTTGAGGTTGGTTTTGTGTTTCTAAGAATTCGTCCGGTTCGTCTCAGTTACCCAGTTTGTTGGTTTGTGTTCCTTTTGTAATCCTTCTGATTTCCGTGGAATCAGGTGTAATGTGTCCCCATTCTCATTGCTGATTTTAGTCATTTGAGTCTTTTCTCTCTTTCTTAGTTCATCCAGCTAAAGGTTTGTCAGTTTTGTTGATATTTCAGAATACCAACTTTTGGTTTCATTAATTTTCTCTATTGCTTCTTCGTTCTCTATTCTATCACTTTTAATCGTTAGTATTTCCTTCCTTCTGCTAACTTTGGGTTTCATTTGTTCTCCTTTTTCTAGTTGCTGAAGTTGTAAAGTTAGAGGGTTGTTTTTAGGTCTTTCTAGTTTTCTGATGTAAGCATTTACAGCACTGGAGCCCCCACCACCACCACCTTCACTGCCGCCCAGACGTTTTGGTACGTTGGTTACTATTTTCATTTGCCTCCAAGAATTTTCTAATTTCCCTGAGATTTCCTCTTTGATTTGTTGGTTAAGAGTGTGTTATTTAACATCCGTAACAGTTTGTGAATTTTACAGTTTATTATTGGTTCTAATTTCATCCCGCTGTAGTCAGAGGTGCTTTGTACGGTGTTTATCTTTTTAAATCTGTTGAGACTTAACTTGTGTCCTAACCTCTGGTCTGCCCTGGAGAATGGTCATGGGCACCCGAGAAGCGGTTACTGGGTCGAGTGTTCTGTATGTGCCTGTTAGAGTCCGTGTACCTTCCGTCTGGTGGCTCTGTGCACTCCTGAGAGAGGGCAGTGGGCGTCTCCAGCTGCTCCCGGGGAACTGATGGCCTGTTTCCCCCCTCAGCTGTCAGTTTTCACGTCATAGATTTTAGTCTGTGACTAGGCGGGTAAATGTTTATATTGTTATTTCTTCTTGCTGTATTGAATGTTGCGTTGATGTACAACATCCTTATCTCTTGTAGCCTTTCATTTAAAATCTATTTCGCCTGAGATTAGCACAGCCATGTCAAGGGTGCGAGGGCGAAAGGAGTCTTACCATCACCCCTGTGTTGAGATTCATGCCTTTATTTAAAGAAACACTTGTTGAACCTCGTCTGCTCCTTCCTGGCCACTGTGCTAGGCTTTAGGAAGACAAACCAATAGTCCCTGTCTTCAGGGAGCCTCTAGGTCAGCCTGAGGGCTCGATATGAGGGCAGGAGGCGTAGTCAGTGCAGGGGTCTGCCTTCAGCGCCTCACTCCCCTGAGGGGTTATGGGGCGGCCCCTTGGCATTGCCACCATTAGAGTGAGCCGTGACCCCCAACCCCTGGGGAGGGTATCAGCTATGCCCGTAGGTGTCACAAGGGTCCCCTGCAGGCTGCTCTAAGACAGGACACTGGAGCCTGGCCTGGGGTCAGGGAGCCTTTGCTGAATGGGGAGGAGCGTGGGTGGTAGAAGGTGAAGTCAGGGTCCAGGCGGGGCCTCGGGGGTCATGACGAGGCCTTCAGATCCCAGCCTGAGGCGCAGGGGCAGCCCTGGGAACAGCTCTCTCTCCTCCGGGCTTGTGGGCTCCTGCTTGGCTTCCTCGTCAGACACAGCACTGCCCTGCCCAGGGGAGCAGAGAGGGCGTCCTAGGCAGCAAGGTCATGCAGGCCGGGCCCCCAGCCTCAGCAGGACTCGGGCACCTGTCACGGGCTCAGAGTCTGGCTCTAGACAACTGCTCTCGGTGGGCGTCCCTTTGAGAGAGGAAATACCAGGAGGGGCGAAGAGTCTCGGGGGAGCCTGAGCAGCCCAGGTATTTTGGGGTATTTATTCTGTACTTTGGAGGGAACTGTAGTTTGTACACCTAAATATAGAAAATATCATGACTCGAAAGAATGGCAGTCTGGGTTCAGGTCCCCTGTCTGTCACTTGGCTTCGTGACCTGGGACAATTTTTCTCTCCTCCAAACCTCATATTTCTTTATCCATGAACTGGAGCTAATGACCCAGACCTCACAGCATGGCCGCAGGTAGTGACACAGTGAATATAAAGCAACAAGGCGCATAGGAGGTGCTCAAAACCACAGAGTAAAATTAATTTCCCCTTTCCATCCTTTGCTCATCCAGGAAGGAGAAGTAGAATATAAATACTAGATTGATTGATCAATAATTATAATTATTAATTGGGGGTATCTTTTTTTTTTAATCCTAACCTGAGGATATTTTTCCATTGATTTTTATTTATTTTAAAAATTGTTTTTCTTTATTGATTTGAGAGTGAGAGGGAGATGGAAACATCGATGAGAGAACATGGATTGGCTGCCTCCTGCATGCCACCCACTGGGGATCAGGCCCACAACCTGGGCATGTGCCCTGACCAGGAATTGAACCTGCGACCTCTTGGTACATGGGTCAGTGCTCAACCACTGAGCCACACCAGCCGGGTTCCATTGATTTTTTAAGAGAGACACATTGAGTGGTTGCTTTCTGCTTGACCCCAACCAGGGATTGAACCTGCAACCCCGATACATACCTGTGACTGGGAATCAAACCCGTGACCCCTTGGTCTGTGGGCCAACATTCTAACCACTGCCGAGCCCAACCAGCCAGGGCTTTATTTCTTAACACATGTAGAACCATTGCAATTAAAGCTGTTGTTTTGACTGGAAAACTAAGAGAACATGATGAGAAAATTACAGAGACTGCTAAGCAGCTGCCTCCTGTGAGTCAATTTTTATTAAAAGACATTTTAAATATAAGTGATTAGGGCTGCTTTATTTTATTTTATTTTAATCCTCACCCGAGGACACTTTTCCATTTTTTTTGTTCAGATAGAGGGGGGGGGGGGAGAGGAAGAGAGAGAGAGAGAAACATCGACGTGAAGGAACACATCGAGTGGCTGCCACCCACACGACCAACCAGGGCCGGGGACAAACTGCAACCAAGGTACGTGCCCTTAGCGGGAACCGAATCCGGGTCTCTCTGTACCGCAGGCTGACCCTCAAACCGCTGAGCCAAACCGGCCAGGGCAGGACTGCTTTAAAAATACATAAAAATAAAGAGATTAAGATTAGTCTGAGCACTAAAAGGTAAGATCAGGCTGGCTTGGTTCTTCCCGGACCTGTCAGAGTCCCGGGGACAAGTACAGCTGCTTCGGTCTGGGCTGGGCCAGAGAGCAGGCCGAGTTGTAGTAGGATCTGAGCAGGGACGGTGGGGAAATTCCTCAGTCCATCTGTGCACCTGCTTTGTGCTTTCGGATAGTTCAGTGAATAAAACAAAGTCCCTGCCCTAATGGACATTCAAAAAACAAACAAATATGTACATGTCAGGTGGTAAGTGCTTAAAATAAAACAGGAAAGGACATCTAGGGGATGTGTTGGGGAAGGCCACAAGAATAGTTTGACACAGACCTGAGGGACTGAGGCAGAGTGTTCAGTCTGCGTGAGAAACAGCAAGAAAGTCAGTGTAGCAGGAGCAGGAAGGGCAGTGGAGGTGAGGGCCTTGGAGTCGAGGGAGGACTGTGGCTGCCTCTCAGAGTGAAGTGCGAGCATCCGTGGGGAAGGGCTTGGTTGTGGAGGATGCTGTGGCCACCAGGTGAGGAGATGGTGAGAGGAGGCTGGGAGGGGCAGTGGTCACATTCCGGATGTTCTCAAAGTAGAGCGGACGGGACTGCAGGTGGGTTGGCGTGGGCGTGAGGGAAAGAGAGGTCAGGATGGTGCCAAGGGTGTTGGTGCGAGGAACTGAAAGAAGAGAGTCACCACTTACAAAGTGGGGACAGCCAGAGGTGGTGGGGATTAAAGGCATGGCCTTGGACATGTCACGTTCTCAGTGCTCGTCACTGACTCTACGTTAGCCTGGAGGTCTGCGTGGGAAAGAACCTCTGGGTCGTCACGTGTAGGTGGCACTTGACGCCATGAGCCTGCGTGAGTGTGCCAGGGAGCGAGCCTGGAGCCCTGCCCACCCACCGTGTAGGTGCTGGTACCTGAGAGGGACCAACAGAGACGGAGGAGAGCAGGCAGGAGGGCAGACAAAATGAGCTCCAGGCTCTTCGCACCGGAAGATCCTCTGTACTTTGCCTCCCAAGTGCATCTCCACATCACAGCCTCCTGGGCAGACAGCCCTGAGCCTAGATGCAGTCGCACACTTCGCAGACACACGGGGTCCAGTGGCCCTCACCTCGGAGGACTTGCTGTAACAGGATGCCGACGCCAACCTCGGGGACTCTGCCAACGTTAATTTCTTTGGTTCTTTGTCCGTTCCCCACTCAGGTGCCAGTCTCTGACCCTCCAGCAGATGCTGCAGGATGGCATGCGGTGGAGGAGCTGGGGGGAGGGGGTAGCTTAGTGTTTGCAACATCCTGGTGCAGGGCAAGCAGGACCCCTTCCACGCGGCCGCACGCCTTGTCTCGTCCGTCACCTCTGCCCCGTCTTCGTCCTTCTACAGATGGCACCCTTGGCTTTCCAGTGGGTGGAAGGGGGTAAAATCTCTTCCTTGGGTCAGAGGAAACTTGGCCATGCTCTGGCCGGTGTGCCAGTCGGGCAGGTGGCTGCAGTCCCCAAGTGGCTTCCTTAGGCATGAATGAGTCGTCTATCTGGGGACCACTGCCACAAGCACCCACATGTACACCATCCGGGCTGACCCCTGGAGCCCAGGCCACCCCTGGCCCCCTGCAGCGGGCAGTGCTGATGGAGCCCGGAGTGACGTCAGCATGTTCTGCAGACCGGGGTCGGGTCTGCAGATGAACCTATGAGATGACGACGGTAGTGATCGCAGCTGTCATCGACCCGCCCTGCCTGAGCGGTGAGCGGTGCCCTGCGCTGGCTACGTAGCTGCAGTCGTCACTGTTTCCTGGTGAGCAAGCTGAGGCTCTACAGGGAAGTGACTTGCCGGAGACTCCGACCGGCCCTCTTGTCCCCAGCGTCGCGGGGTAGTCGCGTGGATTGGGGCGGCAGCCTGCTGCCTGCCCTGTAGGTAGGATGTGGTGGCAGAGAGAGGCCCCTGTGCAGAAAGCAGGGGAGCACTGCGCACTGCCCCCACCCCCGTCACCGGGCCAGCCGCCTTTGTGAGCCGCTGCGCACTCTCTACAGAAGGCTCCCCCAGGGAGTCAGCGTTCTTTGTACCTGTTAGAGAAGTGAGGAACCTGAGACTCAGGTGGCTCGGCCCGAATTTGAACCCAGAGTGGCAGCTGTGCTCTGGGTACCTGGTGCATCCAAAGGACTGGTCAGAACAAGGGCGACAGCAGGCGGCATGATGGAGTGGGGGGTGGTGCTGGCCCCAAACCAGGTGGGCCTCGGTGTGAATGTCTGTGGGTCCACTCTGGCCCTCAGTGTCCTCATCTACAAAACATGCTTATTACAGAACCTGCTCAGCACCTGACATGTAAGCCTCACATTTGTGCAGGCACAACAGAGCGCGGGACCTCCCCAGCCCTCAGCCTCTGATGGAAGGAGCTGGGATGCGAGCCCAGGCCATGTGCCCCCGTCCACTCACTCTCAGTTCAACAGGACGGGCTGACAGCAGGCACGTGCCAGGCACACGGTGGATATTCAATGCGTGCTTCTGAAGAAACTCCTAAACGCTTTCTCAGGAAGGCGGGAGGCCTGTCCAGTCCCAGGTTGTCGCAAGGAGACATCTTGTTCCCATGATACCTCTGTCCAGAACTTCTCCCACGGTCTTGCACCTGGCCAGCTGGGCTGAAGGCCCACGAGTGGCAGGCAGCGGGCAGCCACCCAGCCAGTGCATCGCGCTCTCGTTCTCCGGCGGAACCTTCTTTCCACGGCTTCCTCCTCCCATCAACCTGGGTGGCCTGTGGCCTGTGGTAGGCAGAACAGTGTCCCTCTAAAGATGTCCACATCTTAATCCCAGAACTTGTGAATGCGTTATGTGGCCAAAGGGAGGACGAAGATGCTAACCAGGTGACCTTGAAATAGAGAGATGCTCCTGGGTTCTCTGGGTGGGCCCAGTGTAATCGCCAAGGTCCTTAAAGTGGCAGAGGGCGGCCAGGGGCACGAGCGGGCTGTGAGCCAAAGAACACAAGTGGCTGCCAGAAAAGAGACTTCCCTAGAGCCTCCAGGAAGACTGGGCCTGCTGACACGGATTGGGCCCCCGGATTCTGAGGATATGCCTGTGGTCTCAAGGCTCTATGTTTTTGGTAACTTGTTACCACAGCCGCTGGACCTGGCTCCCTTTCATGCTGCTCTCTGACAGCGCTGTCCCCCTGGTCACCCAGGAGTGTAGGGGGCGCTGTTGTCTCCTCCGACCTGTGCACCTTGAGCCAGGCCCTCTGGGAACGACCTCTGTCTGGTACCATCTATAGGCTCTCGATAAAAGTGCCTCGAATCGGGGTCTCCTGTCCTGGCTCACTGCGCTGTGCTGAGCCTTCCTCTCCAGCTAAACCTGGGGCTGCAGGTCAGCGGTGGGACCCGCGTGGTGCCTGGCCCTGGCCCACTCTTCCTCAGTTGCTCCAGTTTCGGCCCTCGGTGTATATCCTGCAGACGTTGCTGTTTTGGGAGCACCTGCCATGGGCCAGGTGCGGCCCTGCTCTTCTGGTGTTTTGCATCTG
This sequence comes from Molossus molossus, assembly GCF_014108415.1. Lineage (NCBI taxonomy): Eukaryota > Metazoa > Chordata > Mammalia > Chiroptera > Molossidae > Molossus > Molossus molossus. The sequence goes on along the minus strand of NW_023425366.1, from coordinate 110,380,882 downwards.
TGGGCAGCAGTTCTAACTACAGGTCAGAGGTCAGGGCAGACTCCTCTGAAGAAGGGGCAGGTCGGTCATGTCCGCGCATGTAGGCAGGCTTCGCATCAAAAACAGATCATGGGCATCTTGGAACCTATGGCCACTCTCACAGCTGACTCTTCTTCGTAGCATCTGGCATCCTGTTAAATGACATAGGTTCTTGGGGACACAGCAGGTGGAAAGTCCTGGGGTAGAGTTTCGACCTTTCAGTTAGTGAGGATTTCCCTCCTCATCATATTTGTCATCTGTTGAGTGTCTGCGGGCCACCCCGAGACACTTTGCATTAGTGTCTTTTGGATTCTCACATGTAGCTGATAAAGGTTGGAGAAGGTTCATCTCTTGCCCCTGTCTGCACGGGGCTGCTCAAACCAGCTTGAGGTGGTCCCCAAGGCTGGCACTGTGGGGTCCTGGATGCTGCTTGGTGGCCAGTGGAGTCACCAAGCAAAATCTGTTCCATCATTTAGCTTGAAGTGTGTTGTGTAACGAACAGATGGGTGGACTGTTTGCTTCAAGTGCTCGTAAAGGAGAAAGGCCCCATCCCGGTCCCTGTGCTATGGGCAGTCGGCCAGGCCTCCTCTGGGTTGTGCGGCCTTGCACGGCTGAGATTAGAAAGCCAAGCATTTAGACAGATAGAGGACAGCAAACTATGGCCCGTGGGCCAGATCCCACCGCCTGTTTTTGTCAATAAAGATTTATTGAAACACAGCCACTCCCATTTATTTACATATTGTCTACAGTGCTTTCATGCTGCAGGGGCCGAGCTGAGGAGCTGCAGCAGAGTCCAAATAGCCCATGAAACCTAACATGCTTATTATCTGACCCCTTAGAGAAGTTTGCTGACCCCTGAATGAGAATATCGGGGCTGATCTAGATGTAGTGATAGGGAGAAATCTCCCTGACACGAGATGCAGCACAGAGCATACATTTCCATTTTTAGAAATAATAAGATATATATGTAACACACACAAATTATATGCTCCAGAAAGATGCATTAGAAGGTGATAACCATGGCTGCCTGGAGGGCGGAGGTGGGGAGACACCCCTTTTTCTACGTTTACCTCTGGACGCTTTTTTATTTTGCACCACTTTCTATGTTGCCCATTCAAAATAAATGAAAAAAAAAAAAATTAGTCCAAAAGTATGTGGAGGCTGAAGTGTTGGGAGAAAGATGGAGAAAGGAATTTTTTGCCTTTATTTAAGGACAACGGAGCTACTGTCTTTTTTTTTTTTTTTTTTTTTTTTAACACAGGGCCTTTTTTATATCCTCGCCTGAGAACATTTTTTTTTTCTTTTATCTTCAGATAGAGCAGGAGGGAGGGAGGAAGAGAGAGAGAAACATCGACTGGCTGCCACCCACGGGACCCCAACCAGGGCCGGGGACAAACTGCAACCGAGGTACACGCCCTTAGCAGGAACCGAACCCAGAGACTCTGGTCCGCGGGCCGGCGCTCTAACCGCTGAGCTACCGGCCGGGGCTGAATGGTATTTTCATAACAGACTCCTGGAGGAAGCCTGCGAGGGAAGCAGTTCCAGTCCGGCCGTAGGGTGGGGAGGCTGGCACAGTGGACAGGGGTCTCAGTCCTTGCTCACCTTGGCCGAGTGATCCTGGCGAGGGCCGCAGGGCCGTCTCGTCGTCCAATCTCTGTCCCTGGCCGGGGCCTGGTCTGGAACGATGAAACAAGGGCACCCAGCTGCCTGGAAAACCCTGGGCACCGCCATCCACGTGGCTCTCCTACCTGCGAACCCGCACAAACTGCCTGTGCTCAGATCTGCCTCTTCCGAGGACAGTTTAAGATCATTTCCCCAGAAAGTCCAGACACTCAAATGCTCCATTTGCCAGCCTACCAAAAAGCCACCTCGACCTCAGAGATAAAGGGCACTGCAGTCGTCCCTCATTTATCACGGTTAATCCGCTCCAGACTCTCGCGGTTGCAGCTGGCGTTGAAGGATTCCTGGGGTGCTCGAATACATAGACCTACAGTACTTTTAATTATAATTGTAATACAGGGGTGTATAATTGACTCAGACAACCGAGCGCGTGCTGTATCATTTTCACTGTCTCGATCAACTTTTTAATGAATATATTTGAAAAAACCGCGATAGTGAAGCCACGAAAGTCGAAGCGCAAAGTGGCAGGGATGACTGTATTCTACTCTAGCTGGTCTTTACGTTTGCAGAATTTCCTTGAAAGGTACGACTGCTGTGAAGTCGTGGTTCTCAGCCCCGCGTGCTTCCGAGCAGAGGCCGAGCCCTGCCCAGGTCACTACAGCGTAAATCTTAGGGCCTGAGCACCAGTGTTGTTTTCAAGTTCCTCGGGTGATTCTACAGATAGCCAGGGTTGAAAATCCCTGCTTTAAAGCGCTGGAACAAACCCTGGGTCTGACCCTCCGCTCAGCCACTCACAGTGCCGGGGCCCAGTAGCTCTCTCTCACCTTGGTTTCACACCTGTATGGTCGGAGGTACGCCACCTCCCTCACACCTGGCTCACGAGTGAGGGGGCTTGTGAAAGGGAGCCGCAGACTCCGTGCACAGGCGTGTCCTCACCACCTTACTCTCACGTGTCCCGTGGAACAGCATGCACTTCGGAGTCTCACTTCCGGATCCCAGCTCTGCCCCTTAACAGCTGGGCAACATGGGACAAGCTCTCTGACATTTCTGAGCCTCCGTCTTCTCATCTGAAAGGCGAGCTCATCATCCCCAACACAGAGCAGGTGCTCAGTAACCGCAGCTCCGGCTGGTCTGCTTGACATGACCCAGTCTGTTTGTCTAGAGGAGGCTGTGAGTCAGGGACTCAGAGTCCATGTTTTCTGCTTTGCAGGCTATCCAGTTTTTGCAACTACACAACTCTGCTGTTGTAGTGTGAATGCACCATAGGCAATATGGAAATGAATGGGGGGCCCTGTTTTAATAAAACTTTATTTACAAAAGCAGGCACACCCTGTGGTTTTCCAGCCCCTGCGTTAATCTGTGGATTTTGCCTTTCTCTTCAGCTGCAGCATGTAGACTAGGTGGGAATGTATTTATCTAATTTTGTAGATGGGAACACCCCCAGGATAAGGAACATAGGGCTCTGTTTTACAGGGGAGGGCCTGGGATGCACCCTCACCTATAACTTCTGTGCCTCAGTTTCCTCATCTGACAAAGGGGGTGAACAGCTGGACCTCCCTTGCTGGCTTTGTGCAGATATAACGGGTGAATACGTGGAAAGCAGCAAGGACAGTGCCTAAGAGGGGTCACGTTGAAGTGGGGGCAATCTTTCCAGTGAGGTGACTTCTAGACTCAGGTGCAAATTCGTGATGAGCAAGGATCTGGCTGCATATGTCTTCCTGGAGGGGGCATGGCGTTTGTCCAGAGGGCAGCCTCCGCAGGGCTGTGATCCCGGAGTGTGACATGATCAGCTTTGTTTTAAGCTTTGCAAACCTAATTAGAGGCGCTCGCGCTCAGGGCCACTGCAGTGCCTGGCTTGGCCTTTGGTTTGCACACTAGGGAGGTCTCAGGCATCTGGCGTTCAGTTCTGTGACCTGTCTGGGAGTTTCTGAATCTTAGTCCATGTACAACTGCAACTCTTTCCAGGGGCCACCCACCCAGGCCCCGAGAGGAAGGCGAAAGCAGGAGACAGCAAACAGACGGGCACAGCTGGCCAGCTCAGCGACAAGACAGGAGCCGATGCCGTCTCCTCGGAGCTGGCTGGAGAAGGCAGTGAGAAGTTCTAGTTGCTGAAAAACAGATCCCACGCGCTCTGGATGGCTGAACCCCTGCAAGGCACCTGGCGCGCACTCCCGGCACAGAGCCCTGGGACACTGCCCCGGGGAATCCCCAAGCAGCAGCCTGGGGACTCAGTGAGTGAGCCATGTGAGACTAAGTTCCCATTGAACAGTGCCCTCTCCACTGCCTTGTGGTCCTCGCATTTAGATGCACGCGTGTATCAGTAAGATCACACGTTGTGTCGGTTCTGTGAGCTGCTGTTTGCACTTGGGCATCCTGCAGGTATCCCTCTATCTGCACAAGGGTGTGTTTCGCCACCACAGTGGCAGGACGGCATTGGCCTTCAGTGACTGTACCTTCCTGTATTTAGTATCTTTCACCTCTGGGCAGGGAGGTGGTTTCCACGCTTCCTTATGAGAATCCGTACGGCGTGGAACATGCTTGAGTATTTCTTTAGGAGGGACACCTGGAAGAGGAGTTCGAGTCAAAGGGTTTGCACAGGTGTGTTTATGTGGGTGCCCGCGCCCGCGCCCTCAGCTCCCTCAGCCTTTCTAAAAGTTTTCACCTGCTGGTACAGCGACCAACCACACGTGGCACCACATCTCAGCAGCCCACCAGTGCCCGGCAACAGTAGTCTTTTACCTTGGCCAGCTTGCATTTTCTGGAGGACAAAGGAGGGTAACAATTCCTGGCTGAATTGTTCACCCTTCTAGGACTTGGTGTCACCCACTCTAGGCGCTGGGTTGCAGCTGTGAGCAAGACTAGCAAAGCCCCCTCAGGACAACATGCCCAGTGACAGTGCAGAGCAGAGAAGGTGGGGAACGGGTTGGGGCGGGCAAGGAAGGCTGCAGGGAGAACCCGCAGGAGGTGAGGGCGAGCCGGCCCTCAGCCTTTCTTTCCTCGGGGTGAAGACACCAGAAACTGCAAGGCCCCAGGGCAGGGGTGTGCCCTGCGCCCGCAGAGGAGTGGAGAGGGAGGCAGGTAGGTGGGGAAAGGTGGTGCTGTGGCAGAGCGGGGCTAGGCGAGGAAGACGACCACGCTCCAGCCAGTCCCTCCAGCAGATCACTCTGGGCCGCGTTGAGCCTGGACCAGCAGGTGCCCGAGGCCACGACGTCACCATGCCCAGAGCAGGAACTCTGCTGCTTGGCACCGAGTAGGGCCTGGCCAGACAGCAGATTACTGACCGTGTTTTCGTCTGTGACGGGCCCGCTGTGTCCTTTCCCTGTGTGTGCTGGCCGGCAGCGCTCGTGGTGGTTTGTCGGCCCCTCACACCCTGGACGCGTCAGCTGCGCCTCCTCCCAGTCTGTTGCCTGAGACAGTCAGGCGCTCAGTCTCTTTCCCTCTGGGTGTTTTTGCACATGGTGGTGTCTGCTCACTGCGCACCACCTGTGATGCCCCCACTGTGGTTCTCTCTGCTTGTCCGGTCCCTGCACCCACACTCCTAACACTAGCTTCTGCCTGATGGGACGAGTCTGGGTGTGCTTTGGGGGTTACTGTTCTTATTAACAATCTCACATAAGTAAGTGCTACCAGCTCCATTCTGTACCAGAGAAGCCAGCGTGGGTCATTCCATTGACTGGGCCTCAGAGGTGTTCAGTGGCTTTCTCACAGGGACCCCTGCAGGGCAGGAATTCAGCGCTGGGCATGTCCAACGTCTGGTCAGACCAGGAGGACAGGTCAGCGTGGATGGGCTCGGCACTCGTGGGCTGTTGACCTGATGCGAATGGTCAGGCGTGCCGGCCATAACTCAGGGTCTGCGGAGCGAGCAGGGGACCGAACGTGCAGCCTGCCTGGCCTGGGCCTTTCTTTTCCTGGTCTTGCTGCTCAGCAGAACCAGAGCTGGGTGCGTGATGGGGATGAGCTCCACGGGGTGGGGGGGGGGTGCGGTGGTGACTACCCTATGAGAAGGGAATGAGGACTGGGGACGGGGCAGTGCAGGATGTGGGGGGTGGTCTTTATGAGTAATCAGCAAAGGGGGAGTTAGAGGGGCTGAGCAGAGAATCACCTGGCTTCCTTCCAGGTGAACTGCCTAACCCAGCAGACAGCGTACGTACAGACTGTCTGAAATGTGTCCGCGTTAGTCCAGGAACTCGTGACATCCACGTGGGACGAGGCGGAGCTGTGAAGAGGCTCCCAGCCAGGGCCACTGTAACGAGCAGGCCTCACCCAGCATGCTTTGCAGCCAGGAAATACCCGAAGCTCACGGCACGCCAGTAGGGGGCAGCATTTATGCGGACTTCGCTCTCCTCCTCTTTACTTTTCCTAATGGCATCGTTCCCCGGAGGGCCACCGCGCCATGCTTCTCTCCGGCACTTCTGGAACTTCCCTCCACCTCGGCCACAGCCACGGCCAGTCTCCAAGCACAGAGGAAGCCCGTTCTCACGTCCCCATCAGGGGTCCTCGCGCCCTGGGCTTCCTCTCCTCCCCCAGCCCACTGGGTGATGGACTACATCCAGAGCGGGTTACACTCCTTATGGGGTACCCAGCACCCACACGCCAGCTTCTTTAGTCATCCTTGTCAGAGGGTGATGAAGGTCATTAAAGAAATTTCTTAAAGTGACTATACAGGAGACACACGGGGGCGGGGGGCGGGGAGCACGACCAGGCTCATTTAAGGCAAGTTCAGTCGTCCCTTGTTTATCGTGGTGAATCTGTTCCAGACTCGAGCGGTTGCACCTGGTGTTGAAGGATTCCTGGGGTGCTCGAACACATAGGCCTGCAGTCCATACGTACAGTAATTGTAATTTTAATTGTAATCCAGGGTGTATAATTGACTCAGACAACCGAGTGCACACTGTATCATTTTCACTGTCTCGATCAACTTTTTCATGAATATATTTGAAAAAAACCGCGATAGAGTGAGGCTGCGAAAGTAGGAGCGCGAAGTGGTGGTGACGACTGTATATTCATGGTCAGAACCCTTTAGACCTTCTTTTTCCTGCACACGCTGCCCTGCCCCTGCCACGTAACCCTGCGATGAGAACCCGCTACTGTCAGGCGGGCCCGGCGAGGCATGTGACATCGCCAAGTCCCTCCACCCCCGGAGCCACGCCTGCCGGTCACGATAGAGCCCTCGCCTCCGGGATGGGAGGGCAAACGGGCGGGCGGTGCTTGGCCTGCACCCGCCACACAGCCGGCCTGCAGAGGTGGAACTGTCCTGCTCACCGCATCGTCCCTGCTGCTCCCGGCCCTCCGCCAGCGCCTTGGCGTCCTGAGACAGAAACCGACTCGAAAGAACTGCGCACTCAGAGCACAGAGTGACCATTTTCATGTTGAAAAGTTCCCTCTAACAAACACACAGAAACATCCCGAGTGCTGCCCTCGCACCAGGCATCCGTGCGGGTGGGGTTGCAGCCAGTTCTGCCCTCCTCCATCTCTGCACGTCTCTGTGACAACAAACAAGCATGAGCCCGCGTCGCCCTTCACTTAACTTGTGCTGGCGGGAACGTGGAGGAGGAAAGCTTCGGGAGGAGCTTAGAAACCTGTCAGCACCGAGGAAGGTGCACTTGGAAGACGGGAAACGATGCTGGGTTCTGTGGGGCAGTGGGAACTGTTCGTCTCTGGACGTCGGGGCAGAAAGCATTCCTGTCCCCAACCCTGCCCTTTCCTCCAGGGCTCATGCTCACCTCCCTTGCAGCCTTCCCTGGCTCAGGTCATGTATATTTATGGGATCGAAACCTTGCTAGGCGGCTCGTGTTGAACACCTCCCCTAACTCCCAGAGGTGGGCCAGCCTTCCGTCTGCTGACTGTGCTTCAGAAAGCAGTGACCTCTAGATGCTGGGGCCCCTGCCTGACTGCAGTCCCGTGTGCCGCCTCGTGGGGGCGCTGGGCCCTAACTGCACAGTCCCGTGTGCCGCCTCGTGGGGGGCGCTGGGCCCTCAGCCTTCGCTCCTTACTCGCTGGGGGACCTTGAGCAAGTGACTGACCCTCTCTGCTCTCATGTCCACATCTGTAAAATTGAGGCGCCAGTCACTGTACCTCTTCATAAGGCTAAAGATCACATCAGATTTTGTATAATTTTTAGCCCAAAACTTGACAAGCAGTGGCCTTCTTTAATTATCCACAATAATTAAATCACCTGGGAACTGTGGGGATCCAAAGAACTGGACAGCCCTGGCTGGTTTGGCTCAGTGGTTAGAGCATTGGCCCAGAGTCTCAGGTACGATTCTGGTCAAGGGCACGCACCTCGGTTGCGGTTCGGGCCCTGGTTGGGGTCGTGTGGGAGGCAACCAATGGATGTATCTCTCTCTCCCTCCCTCCTACTCTACCTGAAAATCAGTGGAAAAATATCCTCAGGTGAGGATTTAAAAGAAGAAGAACTGGACATGGCCCTGCCTTCGGGGAACCCTTGTGACTGCCGGAGCCATTTCTGGATCACGTCTGGATGGTGACACTTTGGGGACTCAGGATCAAACCAAGGGGCAGGAAATGCTGTAAGGTCTCCTTCCGGGGATCCCCTAGATGAGGGTCCCAGAGGGAAGCTGTGAAGAGGTTAGTGGAGTGGGAGCTCCATGGGGCCCATCACAGGGTCCTGAGTGCTAGGGCAGGCCTGGGAGCTCATCCAGAGGCCATTTAGCCTGGGTCACCTTGACTGACATGCCTCCTGCAGCCCTCAAACCACCCAGGGTGGGTCAGGGCCAGGCCGCCCCTCCTGCCTCGCAGACCTGAGGGCATGAGACAGAGGGCAGCACTCCTCCAGGGTTTGCACCTCCTGGAGGTAGAACTGTTCTCCCAACTGCCCCAGACCTCATCTGGGAGCCGGGGCTCGGCACTGTGGCCACATCTTCTGCAGCACACGGCCTGACCCCAGCCGCAGGCGTGGCCCGTGCAGAGGCAGCTCCCAGCAAATGGAATGTTGACTGGCCTTCGGAAGCCCGTCGATAAGTGAAATGAAAGCCGATCTTTCCCAGTGGCCTTTCTGACTTATGAGTGGTTGAGGCCATTGACCAGTTTCACCCGCATGCTGGGGACTGGGGCTCCGGGCAGGGGCCAGCCACAGACGTGGGCTCTCTCGGGGCCTTGATGGTAGCCGACAGCAGGGAAAGATGATCAGACCAGCGAGTTTCTGAAGTGAATACTGAGCTGGCCTCTCAGAGATGGGAGGCTGGGGGGAGGGGTGCGGAGGAACGGTGGGGCCACGGGGACCACCTCCCGGGTACAGGTCGCAGGAGGCTGCTGCTCTTGCTGCCTGCAGGCGCCAGCTGCGGGGAAGCCATGTGCACATCTTGGTGGCAGTGAGTCCTGCAGCCTGTGGAGGCTGCATCTCGTGCACGGCCTCACTCCCTCATTTCCCACACACGGACTGGAACTGGGCCTCCAAGACCATCCCCTCCTGGGCCCCAGAATGGCGCCAACAGCACCAGATTCAAAGGACGGGACCCGGTCGTCCTGAGGGCCATTTGCTCAGAGGGGCACGAGCTGTGCCGGAGGGGAGGGGACATGGTGCCCTGCTCTGTCCTGGCGTTGACTGTCGTCCCTCAGCGCTGTCTCAGAGCCTGCGATATCCTTCTTCCGTTGTATTGGCTTCTGCCAGTTTTACAAACATCCTTATTGGCATATAGTTCACTTACCATACAATTCACTCACTTAAAGAGTACACACATCAGTCACTTTTAGTATATTCGCAGATGCACACAGCCATCACTACAGTCGATTTTGGTACGTCTTCACCACTTTACAAAGAAACCCGTACCTCCCCCTGCCCCACAGACAACCACGCACTGACTTCGTGTCTCTAGGCTCTCACATGCATGGCGTCGTTTAACATGCGCACTTCAGGCTGCGTCTTTCACTGAGGACAATACTTTCAAGGCTCATCCCTCCCAGGGTTTTCCACTTGGGCCTGAGAGGCAGAGTAGAGGACAAAAGTATACAGATTTGTGTTACGTGACATGGGAGCCCTCATAAAAAACGGAGACACAAAGAAATGGCCTCAGCGTGTCCCATACCTCCTGCTGAGTGGCCCCAGCCCCGGCTCACAGCATGGCCTCTCCCAGGCACCTCGAACCAAGCAAGAGTGGCAGCCATCTGTACATCACTGTACAGCTCATGCCGAGTGGCCCCAGGCAGGGCACAGGCAGCAGCTGACCTTGGCCAGCACCACCCCACCACCTCCACAAGGGACACACTCAAGGGTGGAGTCACTGGGTACCAGAGAGCCCCACTGACGCAACTTCTGCTCCGTGGGGTTAGCCCCTGCACAGTAGATCCTCCAATGTAGTCACAGCCAGTCCTCACAGCCGATTGGCCTGGGAGCAAATCCCTCCAATGGATGGGCCAACAGCAACCAGGAAGGTGCACAGAGCCCACACAGGAAGTGCACCTGGAGTGCCTGCCCCCAGTAACCACGGAGGCTGTGCCACTGAGCCCTCCGGGACACCTGCCACATCAGGCCACTCTACCAGACTGAGAGACATAGCAGCTGTACCTCATACATAGACACAAACACAGGGAAGCAGCCAAAATAAGGGGACAAGGAAACAGGTCCCAAATGAAGGATCAGAACAAAACTCCAGAAAAAACAAAATGGAGACAAGCAATCTACCAGATGCAGAGTTGAAAACACTGGCTATAAGGATGTTCAGTGAACTTAGAACTTCAACAAAGAGAGAGAAAACATAAAAAGAACCAGTCAGGAATGAAGACTACATTACAAGGAATCAAGAGTAGAGTAGATGAAACAGGATCAAATCAGCAATTTGGAAGATAAGGAATTAGAAAGCACCCACGCAGAACAGCAAAAACAAAAAAAGGATAGTTTAAAGAGCCCCTGGGACAACTTCAAGCATACCAACATTCACATCATGGAGGGAGAACAGAGAGAGCACACAAGGAATTAAAAACCTATTTGAAAAAATAATGACAGAAAACTTTCCTAACCTGGTGAAGGAAATAGATGCACAAGTCCAGGAAGCACAGAGAGTCCCAAACAGGATGGACCCCAAGAGCCTCACACCAAGATGCATCTTAATTAAAATACTAAAGGTTAAAGACAAAGAGAGAATCTTTGCAGCAAGAGAAAAGCAGTTAGTTACCTACAAAGGAGCTCCCATAAGACTGTCAGCTGATTTCTCAACAGGAACTTTGCAGGCCAGAAGGGAGTGGCAAGAAATATTCAAAGTGATGAAAAGCAAGGATCTACAACCAAGATTACTCTACCCAGCAAAGCTATCATTTAGAATGGAAGGACAGTCCAACCAGTGTGGCTCAGTGGTTGAGTGTCGACCCATGCACTAAGAGGTGGCCAGTTCAATTCCCGGTCAGGGCACGTGCCCAGGTTGTGGGCCAAATCCCCAGTGGGGGGGAGGGTCTTGCAGGAGGTGGCCAGTTGATGTTCTCTCTCACCGATGTTTCTATCTCTCCCTCTCCCTTCCTCCCTCTCTAAAATCAAAAAAAGAAAAAAAAATTTAAAATAGAAGGACAGATAAAGAGCTGCCCAGATAAGAAAAAGCTAAAGGAGTTCACCACCACCAAACCAGTCTTACGAGAAATGTTAAAGGGCCTTCTTTAAGAAGAAAAAAAATATATTTTAAAATACAATAAAATGGCAATAAATACATCTCTGTCAATAATCACTTTAAATGCAAATAGATTAAATGTTGCATCAAAAGACATAACAGTGGCTGAATGGATAACAAAACAAGACCCTTATACATGCTGCCTACAAGAGACTTACTTCAGATCGAAAGACACACAGACTGAAAATAAAGGAATGGAGAAAGATATTTCATGAAAAGAGAAATTAATAAATAAGCTGGGATAGCAATACTTGTACCAGACAAAACAGACTTTAAACAAAGTATAAAAAGGGACAAAGAAGGACCCAGCAATTTTACTTCTGGGTATTTATCCAAAGAAACCCACAGCACTAATTTGAAAAGACATGGAAGCAACCTAAGTGCCCTTTAGTGGAAGAACGATGCACATGTACAGTGGGATGTGACTCGGCCTTCCAGAAGGAATGAAGTCTTGCCATCTGCAACCACATGGGTGGACCTAGAGGGCATCGTGCGGAGTGAAGTAAGTCAGACAGAAAGACGGATGCCGTCATTTCACTTATATGTGGAGTATAACAAACAAGCAGAACAGAAACAGACTCATAGGTATAGAGAACATTCTATGGTTTCCAGATGGGAGGTGGGCTGGGGGAATGGGCAAAAAAGGTGAAGGGATTAGAGTAAATGGGTAGTTACCGATGTCTAGTACCCCGTAGAGAATACCGTCACTAATATCGTACTATGTATGGTGTCAGATGGGTACTGGATTTATCAGGGTGATCACTCCATAAGTTATATAAAAGTCTAATCACTGGGTTGTATACCTGAAACTAAAAATTTATTTAAACAGAAAACAAAGCAGCCGCACCGTTGCACACCCCCACCAGCAGTGTCCGGGGGTTCTGGTTTCTGCACACCCCCACCACCACTTACCTGTCCTCTTGGCAGGAACCTCCCTGATGGGTGTGACGTGCATTTCTGATGAACAGTGATGCTGAGTATCTTTTCCTGGCCTTATTGGTTATTTCTATATCTTTCTTTGAGAAATGGCTATTCTGGTCCATTGTCCATTTTTAAATTGTCATTTATCGTTTCACTGTGATCTCATCTCACAGATGAGAAATCTGAGTCCGGCGGAGCGGCCTGTCTCGGTGGCTCAGCTGGCGAACAACCGAGTCGGAGATTTCTGTCCCCAGCCCCCTGTCTTTCCACCCAGGGAAGGCGAGGAGGCCAGTGTCTCCTAGGAGACCCAAGTGCCTATTCGTGCCGAAAAAGCAGAGATTTAAAAAGACTGCTTTTTTCGGCCATTATTGAGACCGAGGAGTAACTGCCACGGTAAGACTTGCCCGTTGTATTGTACCATCTGTGAGTGTTGACAGATCGTGGAGTCCTGTACCCCCCCCACCACCAAGAGCCAGAACAGCTCATTGCCCCCGCACCCCCAGTGCCCGCGGTCTTGCCTCTCCAGAACGTCACGCGTGGAAGCAGACAGGGTGTCCCTTTGAGCCTGGCTCCTTCCGCAGAGCACAGTGCCTCTGAGGTTTATCCAGTGCGCCCATAAACCTACATTTTGAAGAAGAGAACATCCACCCAGTATTTGGCGTGGTAAGTGAACCAATGATGATATACAGGAAACATTTTGTTTCCCTTTTATTGATTTTAGAGAGAGAGAAACATAGATGAGAGAGAACATCAGTTGGCCACCTCCTGCATGCCCCTCACTGGGGATCAGGCCCACAACCTGGGCATGTGCTCTGACCAGGAATCGAACCGGCGACCTTTTGGTGCCTGGGTCGTCGCTCACCCACTGAGAAACACCGGCCAGACTACAGGAAACATTTTTTATTTAATATGAATTAAATCCATGTATATGGATTTTTTACATACAGGCCAAAGTAACCTAAAAACAAAGGTATTTAAAGAAAAACATGCTATTATGTAGGAGATACGCAGGCAGCAGAACCGGCATGGGAAGTGTACTAGACGACAGAGCTGGAATCTGGGGACCACTCTGCGCGTTCAGCGCAGCGCTGGGCACCTCGACCCGGCCTCCCCCCTCGCCACTGACCCCGGGACCAGAGGAGCTTCAGAGTCACCCAGACAAGTGGCTCTGCAAACGCCGTGTCTGGTCTGGAGCCCGTCCCAGACTGCTCTCCGAGTGACAGGGGGCTGCGGTTCCGTACTGTGTTGTGCAGGATCAGCGGCAGGGCTGGTGGGTGGTGACTGGATCGTGGAGTGTGTATTACGTCCCTAGTCGGCAGATGTGGTGACCTGACAGGGTTGACACATTGGTCGGAGTCCATTGGCGGGGCGGGGGGAGCTCTGCCCGGGCTGAGCGGTGACGAGTTTTGTTGCCGTGGAAGAGCTGAGTCGCCCCAGCACTGCTGAGTGGGCTGCGCCTCACCCGTCTGTCGTCTCTGGCCTCCCTGGCCCTCACACTGCCCTGCAGACCAGGCAGCTTCTCCCCCTCTGCTGAGCCTTCCTTGGCCTTCTCGGCTCCTCCCTCCCCGGCGCAGGGTTTGGCTTCTGTGTGGTTTTCCCCGTCCCCAGTCAGGACCCTGGTCCGAGCAGCTTGGAGGTAGAAGCTGAGCTGTGAGCTTGCTCCCAGAGCCCGCACAGGGCCTGGCCCCCGCCCTGGAACCCGCGCCGGCTCCTGGTCTGGCGGCAGGTGCGCAGCCCCGCCCTGGTTTGCCGCTAGACATGTCCGAGGCCGGCTGCCCACCCGTTCGCTCGAGGACTTCTTTCTTCGAGCTGTCTCCAAACAGCTCCCAAATCCCCACCTCTCTCCTGTCTCTGGAGCTTTTTAGGGCCCTGACAAGACATGAGGCTACTCTGATGTATCAAGACCCAGAGGCTGGTCTCGTCGTGGCCGGTCCTTCCGCTGCCTCCAGCCGCACCCCCGTCGGCGGAGGGAGGGGCCGAGGGTTGGCTCTGGGTGAAGGAGACTGGGAATTCAGTGCATTTTAGTAGTTTGTGAAGTCTTTGTAAAAACCTCTGCCCAGCTCCCTCGATACATTGACGCCACGCAGGCCAAGTTCCTACGATTCTGCCAGATGCTTCCATTCTCATCGGTCATCTCAGGGCCTGGAGCCAGCTCCTCACGCCAAGCTCAGCGAGTCTGTGGGGTGATCACGTGAGGGGAGGAAGGACCGGTACCATCCCCATCTCACAGGTGGGACGTGAGTCCGGGAGGGCAATGTATCCTCCTCCAAGGCCCTGCGTGTCTAACTGAGGGAACCCAAGTCCACCCGGGCGTCACATGAGGCCGACTGCACACACCAGTCTCTCCATCCGCTCACCGCCCGGGAGACCTTGGCTGTCGTGGCTGTGCCGATGTCCCGGAGAGGGACAGCAGGGCAGGGTGCTTGTACTCACTGAGACCTGTACCCCGTGCCACAGCGGCTGGGCCGTTTGCTCCCCGCAGTCTGCGAGGGTCTCATTTGCCACATCCTCCCCGACACGCGCCATCTCGACAGGTGTGGAGTGTCACTGTGGTTTTGATTTGTATTTCCCTGCTTAAAAATGGGCACAGGACTTGACTAGACATTTCTCCAAAGAAGACATGCCAATGGCCAACAGGTACATGACACTGTTAGAGGTTTTCGACCTGGAAAGTGGCAGCTCCGTGTTTGTCCTCATCTGTGCCGGTGACTCCACTCTCCAGCTCTTTCAACAGAGCCAGACCTGTATGTGCAGCTGCCTGGTCACCCGCTCGCCATGGACGCCTCCAGCTGGACCGTCCACAGCTGTCATCCACTCAGCTCATCTTCGGGGGACTCAGAACCGTCCACTCTCCTGTGTTTGTGGGACTCACCACAGCAGTTCTGCCCAGTCCCACCTGGTCACCGCTGGGGCTTAGCTCATGGTCACTGCTTGCTAGGACCTTGAGGACTGAGCTGACCCTGGCCCCCAGTGCATTCTGGGTACCACCTGCACTCACCGTGGTGCCCTCCGCCCCAGCAGCTGACACTCACTGAGCCCTAAGGCGCCAGGCATGAGCGTTTGGCCGATATCATCCCAGTGACTGCTCCTCTGTCCCCGAGGTAAATCCTGCCTGTGGGGCCCATCTGCCTTCACGCGTGCTGTTCTCAGACCTAGCGGGTCCTTCTCACGGAGAACCGTCCAGCTCACTAGCTCGTCCTGCAGGAAGCCCGGCTGCCTCGGCGACCAGTCTGGTGCACGGGCCCAAGCCCCGTGTTTACCGGCGTCAAAGCAGCCACCACCTTCCCCAGGACCAGCCTGCTCTGGGGTCTGCCCTGCCCACTCCCCAGCGAGACTGCGGGTTACCCCGGCTCGTGTTAACCGCTGCACCACTCGGTGTCTGGCAATGTCCCCTGCTTCTGAGTGGTCACTCTTGCCAGGCATTGTCCTAACTTGTTCCCCGTAATACTCAACCCCCCCCCCCCATTATAGCAAAGGGAACGGGCACTTGACTTGGGTAGTGGCTTTGCATGGGGTTCACTCTCGAGCCCTTATTGCAGGACCGTGAGGGCCCTGTGATCATCACCCCATGTGACAAACGAGGGAACGGGTCTCCCAGAGGGCAAGGGACACAGCCCACCCAGCAGGGCCAGGCTGAGAGCGGGCACCCTGACCCCCAGTGCAGGCTGCCTTCCACACAGGCAGTGCCATTCGCTGAAAAACAGAATGAAGTGGCCCATGTCCTGGGCCCTGTTGGCTCTTCCTTCTCAAAAGCCACTAACCTCTGGGACCCAGTTGGCTCTGGTCATTGCCAGCAGGTCATGCCCAGTGATGGCAACAGCCACAGGCTTCAGGTTGGACCCTCGTGTGAGGGGAAGGGTTACATTTACATCTTCCTTCCTTCCAGCATCTTCTACCCATCCTCTCGGGCACGTGGGGAGAGAGGCTTGGTGACAGGCGTTTTGAAAGAAAGGAAGGTGGTGGTGTGGGGCCCGGGGCCAGATGTGCCGCTGCAGGACTGCCCCACCTGTCCAAGGTCATGCTTCCTTTCCTTCCGTGCACAGAACCAGGGCACACCCAGAGGGCCTTTCCATCTGTCGTCATGTCGAGACGTCAACTGGAACTCGAAACAAGGGGCGCCTCAGTGCGCACAGTGGCCACGACCCTGAAGAAGTGTGGAGCTCGGATCGTTGACAGAACCACTCCTGAGACGGGGAACAGAATCCAGCTGCTTCAGGGACCTGCAGGGACCCTGGGCGGGGGCCGTGCTTCTGGGTGTGTCTCGTTTCCCTAACTCATCTGGACTGGGCTTGGATGAGCCCAGATCCGCCCCTGACTCACGGGGTGGCCCTGGTCCTCCCCGAGCCCAAGGGCCCATCTTTAGGTGGGTTCAGGACTCGCAGCAGAAGGCCCCCAGCACAGAGCCTGAAGCCACGGGCACACAAGACGGAGCTTTCATCTTAGTTTGTTTTATAAAAGCATTTTGGACCAGTGAGATATTTAGTATGAATTTTTTTCTTATTTCTCATTTATATTTTCTACCAGCTGTCATCCCACATTTAACTTCCTATTCAAATCTCAGTCCGTGCAGCAAAGAAAATCGTCAACAAAGTGAAAAGACAGTTTACTGAATGGGAGAAGATGCTCACCAGCGGTACATCCAGTGTGGGGCGAATACCACACCACACAAGGAAGTCACACAACTAAACTCCAAAAGAAAAAAACAGACCAAACAATCTGATTAGAAATGGGCAAAGGACCTGAATAGACATTTCTCCAGAGATATACAGATGGTCATCAGACGTATGAAAAGATGTTCAACGTCACTAACCACAATGAGAAGTCACCTCACGCCTGTCAGGATGGCTACCGTCAATAAATCAACAAACAAGTGCTGGCGAGGGTGTGGAGAAAAGGGAACCCTCGTGCACTGCTGGTGGGAATGCAGACCGGTTCAGCCACTTGGAAAATAGTACAGAGATTCCTAAAAAAATTAAAAATAGAACTACCCAGCAATCACACTTCTGGGTATTTATCCAAAGAAATCCAGAACATGAATTCAAAAAGCCGTGCACCCCTATGTTCATTGCAGCATTACTTACAATAGCCATGATATGGGAGCCACCTAAGTGCCCACTGATAGACATTTGGATAAAGAAGAAGTGATACATCTATATACAATGGAATATTACTCAGCCATAAAAAAGAATGAAGTCTTGCCACCTGCAAGAACATGGGTGGACCTCTAGAGGGTGTTGTAGTGAAATAAGTCAGACAGAGAGACAAATACCATATGATTTCACTTATATGTGGAATCTAAAAAACTAAATAAACAAATAGACTCATAGATACAGGGAACAAATTAATGGTTGCCAGAGGGGAGGCGTTTGGGGGGCTAGGAGAAAAAAGAGAAGGGATTAAGAAGTACAAATTGGCAGTTTATAGGAACAGTTGCAAGGATGTGGATGTAAAGTACAGCGAAGAAAACACAATAATATTGTAATAACTATGTATGGTGCCAAGTAGTTGTAGACTTACGGGGTGATCATTTCATAAGATATATAAATGTGTAATTACATTTTACTCATCAAACTAATATAATATTGTATGTCAACTATAATTGAAAAATAGAATTTAAAAATGCAGAGATTAGTATTTAAGCCACCAATGAAATATTTTGCTGTACTTGAAAGCATTTCAAACCAAAAGATTCACAAAGGTTGACTGGATACCAAGTTAAGAAGTCAGGCTAAGAAGTGCTGGTTAAAAAAAAAAAAAAAAAAAGTCTGTGCCAGACAGAATAATGGCCCCCAAAGGCCCACACCTTGTTCCCTGGAACCCACCTCGGAAAACGGCAGGTTACCCAGGCCCAGTGTGGTCACAGGGTCCTCAGAAGAGGGGGAGGTCTGAGGATGCTGGACAAGGCGAGGAAAACAGGTTCTCCCCGAGCCTCCAGCAGGAGCCGCCTGGCCCTGAGCCCTGAGCCCCTTTTCGGGTGTCTGACTCCAGAATGGTAGGGCAGGACACCTGTGCTGTCTCAAGCCACTAAGTGTGTGACAATGTGCTAAGTTGCTGTAGGAAATAAGACAGAGTTCACCACCCCTGCGTTCACAACCACAGCCCTGGCCCCTCCACCCAGCACGCAGGAGTCACTTAAAATGCAACCAGGTGGTGGGCTCCCCGGCCCAGAGCCCTGCCCTTGCCCCTCAGGGAGGCTCCAGCTGCATTTGTAACCTAAGTCTTTATAATACATGAATGTTAGCATCCCTCCCCACCTGTGAGCTCCACGGGCCGGGAGAAGCTGGTTTGTCCAGCTTTATCCCCAGCACCTAGGATGCGCTTGGCCCATGTGTGTCCAGGAAGATCCGTGGGCTGAAGGAATGAACAGACATCCTTCAGGTTTCCCTACACGTGGCAGGGCCACACCCTCCCTGTTTTGTTTATATATATCTATCTCTATCTCTATCTCTATCTCTATCTCTATCTCTATCTCTCTCTCTCTCTATCTCTCTCTCTATCTCTCTATCTCTATCTCTATCTCTATCTCTATCTCTATCTCTATCTCTATCTCTATATATAAAGAGTATTTCAGTTCTTGTCCTTAGAATCTATACAGACTATACATGATTTGGAAGTGAGACCACCAAACACCAGCCAGAGAATGGTCCAGTCTGTGCCTCTCTGGTCTGGTCACCCAGACATACGGTGTTATCAGCTGTGATTGTTGCCGCCCTACGTTACCTTTACCCGTGTGAGCACCGTCTCCTCCCACGTGGCTCCGAGACCCCTTCCCGGATGCGCACATCTCTGAGGCCTGGTGGAGTGCTAAATTCTGCCACGTTTTCTGAATGACATCACCCACTTGGTGTGCCTCATTCTCTCCTGATTTCCACCTCATTTGTTGCTGAAGAAAATACTGTGACTGGGTTTTCCTTCCTATCCAACAACAGGGTCTGACCCACTCACCCGAGTCACTGCACAGGATTCCGAGACTGGCCGACGCCCCACCGTGGGCTCTCGTGTCTGCGCCGATGCAGCGCCTGTGCCCGGGGCTCGGGCACTGCTCCTGTGTCTGCGGTCTCATCTTCAGTCTTTTCCGGGCGCCCCAGATTCCCCTTCGTTTCACCGTGTGTCGTACCCTGTGCCGGTAAACACACTCCTGGCGCTGCCCTCACTGGCCCGGCGGCCCCGGCGCAGACTGGACACCCAGTATCAGCAGCCCGGGTTGGGCTCGTTGGTTGTCCCTGCTCCAGGCGCTCACGCCTGCTGTGGACACCTTTTAATTGGATGCCGGCGTCTGCCCTGCACCGCCTGCATGCCTACGGCCGTGCTGCCCAGAGCCCCCCCTTCTGTGACGGGGAGATGTGCCTTTGCTGAAGAGCATGGGGGGGGGGCGTGGCTGGAACCTTCTTCGTAGCCTTAGACTCCGGACCCACAACGATGCAGAGCCGCGCCCGAGCCCGCTGCGCTGGCACTGACTAACCAGGCTCCCGCTGTCTTACAGGGACGTCGCCCCTGCCGGAGAGCCGCTGGACAAGAACAGCCAGCCCCGAGCGGCTCCCCGCTTCCCCAAGCTGTCCCGCAGCCACCCCAGGGAGACGCGCAACGTGGAGCCCCAGAGCGGTGACCTCTGACCACCACAGCTGGAACCCCAGACGCGGCCCTTGTGCTGTGCCAGCTGCCCCCACCCTGGGCACTTAGCACCCGGTGTGGCCACAGCAGCTGGGTCCTCACACCCGAGTGACAGCCACACCCACCCAGAGGGCACACCTTCCCCACCGGTTACATGACACCTGATTAAACTGGTCAGTCAGAGAGCACGGTGGCTCTTCGCCGGGCAGGCTCGGACACGCGGGCACCCTCCCCCAGGGGCTGTCCTGAGCAGCAGGGCCTGCCGAGGTGCACAGCTTGGATGTTTTGTTTGGTCAGAAGGTTCATGCAGAAACCACCTCTTGACTCTTTCCCACATGGGAATTAGAAGGACTGTTAGTCTTTTTTTTCTTCTTTTTAATGTAATTTCCTGTTACAACCTATGACCAAGTTGTGGGGGGCTCCTTTCTATCAGACAGAACCCCGGTCATGGCCCGGTCAGTGGCAGCTCGTCCAGGGAGACCCTCCGGTGGCCTTCCTGCGAGGGAGCCGGGAGGACCAGCCCAGTGGGCAGCTCGGGGTCCCCGCATCCACGGGTGGCCAGCAGCAGCCTGGTGACCCCGTGTTGAGCCCTGGGCTGTCCAGACCCGCGGCCTTGGCCCCCGGCCTGCAGACCGTCTCTGGAGCTCCACGTGGGTCTCTGCACTCGGACGCGCTGTCCACCTTGAACAGATCATGACCATCCCCTGGTGGTCCTCAGCCTTCCTGACGCCGTGACCCTTCGCTCAGCTCCTCAGGTTGTGGTGACCCCCAACCATAGAGTTATTTTCGTTGCTACTTCATAACTGTAATTTTGCTACTGTTCTGTCTTAGGCGACCCTGTGAAAGGGTCGTTCCACCCCCAAAGTGGAGAACCGCTTCCCTACAGACATGGGTTTGCAGTGCGCCCTCTGCCCCCCACTGCTGTCCGAGGGAGCGGGGCCCTGTGTGCCCCACTGATGGGAGAGCTGGTCCCCAGGCCCTCCTCCGGCCTCACGTCAGACCCTCTGGGGCCAGACTGCCCGGCCCGCTGTGACGCAGAATCATGGAACTGCCTCCCCGGGCAGGGGCCGTCCTCAGCTGCCGTGCAGAGTGCGTTTGCTGGGCAAATACTAAAGGACCAGACACAGGCTGTGATGTAGACTCCACGGGGACAAGATAAACTGCAGACAGACAGGCAGGGAGTCTGAGGACACAGACGCCGCAGGATGGTCCGTGGAAGGCTCACCAGCCCCGCTGGGAGCTCGGGCAGCAGCCTGGGCAAGCACTGAGCAGGCCCCAGAGAGGAACACTCTAGAAGGAACCGCCTGGAGGTGTGCGCGGTGCGTTCCGTTGGCCAGCGGCACCTTCCCCAGGGCAGTCTGGTGAAGAGGGGAGGACACACCCTCAGGAACAGGCCTGCATCCCTTCCGAGGGGACCGCCGGGCTGGAGGACTGCGGGAGGCCTCCTCCACGGAATCACGACCACTGCCTCCGCGCTCCCGCCGCCCCCGGTCCTCGGGACGCCGTCTTCGGTCCCAGCACTGCCCGTCTGGACAGCGGAATGGAACCTCCCCCCCAGGCCTCAGCTTCCATCAGCCAGCCTGTGCTGGCGCCTGACCCGAAACACATTGAGTGTGAATCTGGCCTCGCTGCCTCCAGCCACCTGCTTCCATCGCTACGACGGGCGGTGTCACCCAGGGGGACAGTCTGCGCGCTGCCTGTGGAGAGGAGCCCTGCCCCCGCTCTCCACCCCCAGGTGTTCATGGGAGACGTGCCCTGCTCCCCCGAAGATGCCTGTGAAAGCACATTCCGAGGGGCCACGCGGGACCACAGCTGCTTGCTCTTTGCACCCCCTTGTTCATGATCATGCAGAAACCCTGAAATCTGTGACGTACCACCCCCTGACTGAGCTCAGAGGCATGAGACCTGCACATCACAGCAGTGCCTCACAGCCTTAACTTTGGAGTAGAATGTTCTGCAACATCTAGTCCATTCCTGCCCTGCGGGTGGCAGGACGGACTCCCCGGTCCTGGAGGAAGGGCTCAGGCTGCCAGGGCCGGCCGGGTTCAGGCTGAGAGCTGGCGCAGTGAGGTCACGGGAGACGGCCCGTGGACAGGACCGACTGCAGCGGCCTGTCTCCCTGATGCAACTGGAAGATGCTTTGAAGCCTTTCACACCGGCAGCTGAGAGGAAGCCCACGGTGCTTCAGCAAGGACGTCGCGAGGGTCGGTCTGTGCCATCATCTGGTTCGTTTCTTCCTCCATCCCCCACATGAAACGAAACCCAGGGAGACTAGGGCTGGGCAGATGTCTGTCCTTAAAAGTGAAGACCAGAGCTCCAGGAAGGGGCCCACGGCTGGTGGGGAGCGGGCAGTCAGTCTTGGCTCTGATTCCTGGGCGCACACGACCGCGTTGCTGGCAAGACGTCAGCTGTAGAGGGTGCGGAGCCCCAGTCAGAGCAGCCAGCACTTGGCTAGTCGGGCCCTGGGGGAGGAGGCAGCTGTCGTGTCCAAGGGGGTTTCCTTTAATACCCCACAGCCAGGCACATCCAAGGGCTTCCTGGTTACAAAAGGGGTCACCCGAGAGGGGTAAAGACGAGAAACCATCTTGTGAGACCTAGCAAGAGGCACGAACAGCGAGAGTGAGGGGCGTGGGCCTGGATTTGGGGACAAGGTTTCCTTACAGCACCTGGCTCTGCTCCGGCTCGGAGCTTATTAAGATGAGTCCTTGGACAACTGCTGAAGTGCGCAAGGCAGTCCAGGCCGCGCACGGCCCTGTGCGGTGTGCCAGGCAGTCCAGGCCGCGCACGGCCCTCTGCGGTGTACAAGGCAATCCAGGCCGCGCACGGCCCTCTGTGGTATACAAGAGAGTCCAGGCTGTCACATCCCTCTGCCGTGTACAAATCCCTCTGCGGTGTACAAGGCAGTCCAGGCCGCGCACGGCCCTCTGTGGACTGACACAGCCACTGTGGAGTGAGAGGCGGCGTTCCTGGAAGCCCAGTGATTAACTCCGGTTTGGGGCCCAGAGTCAGGGAACAAAGGAAGACCCAGCAGCCTGGCAATTAGATGCAGTGCTGCCGAACCCCCTGGCCCTGCGCCTGACCCCCAGCCCTGCACCCCACCCCCCTGGCCCTGTGCCTGGACCTCCTATCCCCTCCCTGAGCTTGATCCCCGGCCCTGCACCCTACCCCTCCCCAGCCCCGTGCCCGACTCCCAGCATTACAGCTGTGGCCAGGCAAGCTGATGGCCTCCTTTTCCTCTTGGTATCACATGGAACAATGTGCCCCCCTGAGGACCAGGTCACAGGTCCCAGGCCTCAGCACCCCCCCTTCACATGGTGGCAGCCCAGAGGTGCCGGCTGGCCCGTCACGTGGAGACCAGGCCTGTTCTCTCGGATCCCGACGGGCGCCCTCTAACCAGTCCCTCCAGAACCCTTCCCTCACCCTGGCCCTCGGTACAAGCCCCAGCGTCCACCCCCGTGGCAGGTAACTGACCGCAAAGAAAGGCTGGCCTTCAGCCTAGCCCAGGTGGGCAGGCCCCAAACTTGCCTGAGAAAGACCCTGCCCAGAACATCAGGCTGAGATGTGCCCTGGAGGGCACACCGTCCTGGGGTCCACCTGGCCGGTCCCGGCCTGCGGCTGTGCCTGGCAGCGGAGGACCTGCCAGCAGGGTGGTGTCTGCTTCTGAGCAAGGTGTTTGCAGCGATCATTTTTCAAATATTGTACCTTGTTTCATTAAAGCTAACATTAAATATTTGCTGTTCAGACTGGCTTCTGTGCTAATTCTGCACAATTGTAACACTGTATATTTTATCTAAGATCCCCGTGCCAAAAAGTTCATTTTCATGTTTCTGTAACACGTGGTCTGGGTTATGTTTCTAAAATAAAACTTGGCTACGGGATCAACAGGAGAGGGTGGAGCGCCAGCGATCTCTGCTGTGAGCCAACCCGGCGGCTCAGCCGGTTCCGGAGACGCACCTCAGGGTTCACCTCCCGGGTCCTCCCTCGTCAGCCGTGAGCGAACGCAACGGATGGGCCCGATTTCGGTCACAGAGCCCTTACTTCTGTCTCGGAACCCCAATGCCCACACTGAACAGGCTTCCTGACTCACCCAGTCCGTTTCTGTCGGGAAAAGACATCCCATTTCTCCAGAAGGTGGCCGTGCCTCTAGCCTGGGTGATCACCCCTAGTGGAACCTGCTGGGTTCATTCGTGTTTTGATGTCCTGGGGTCTGTTCTTACTGGCACATGAATGTTTTCCCGTCAAAACTGGAAAACCACCGGCAGACTTATCCAGGCCGCCCCCTCCCCCTGGAGTCTGCCCCCGGCCATCACGAACGGCACGGGG
Source organism: Molossus molossus (assembly GCF_014108415.1). NCBI lineage: Eukaryota > Metazoa > Chordata > Mammalia > Chiroptera > Molossidae > Molossus > Molossus molossus. The sequence goes on along the minus strand of NW_023425366.1, from coordinate 110,356,775 downwards.
CGAGCCACCAATGCACCTGGACGACTCCCCCACACCCACGGCCACACAGGAGGTGCCCTTGCAAACACGGACCGGAGACATGGAAAGATACCAATGGCGGGTTGCCAGTCACCCCAGAAATGAGCCTGGAGGACATGCATTTCTGGGGAAGGGGGTAACGGACTTTTCATCATCTGGGATTCATCCTAGAAAGAATGTCTTGACCTCTGCAGCCTTAGCTTCACCATCCCTGGCATAGCTGTTTGGCCAAACTCCGCTTCACTTCTCAGACACTGACTTCTCGGAGGAGGGGTCTTTGAATGCGGGAGCCGTGCCATCCAGGTGGGCGGCCCCGAGCCTGGCCGGCGCCCCACAGCTGGGTCCCGGGGTCGCGGGACAGGGGGACAGGGCAGCGTGTGTCTGGTCTGTCACGGGGCCCAGATGTGTGCAGATTTGCTCTGGAACGTGTCGTGTTCTCTTAACCACCCTCTTCTGTTAAGGTTTACATGATAGAATTTTTAAACAAATGTGTTTAATTTTCTAAAATCTCTTGTATTAACATTTTCTTTTGGAATACGCTGTGGTAATTTTGTTACGATCTGGTTGAGATACACCTCTTTACAAAGACAAAATAAAAATGGTGACATTTTGTACGTTAACTGCTCAGCTACGGTCTCTCTGTTTCTTGGGCTCAGTTCATTTTCAGCGGCTGGAGAGCAGGTGAGCCTTCTGTGAACACTTCTGAAAAGTCTGAAAAGGCCGCTCGCATCTGCCGCGATACCGTGGACAACGGGGTTTGACCGGGACTAACGTCGATTTAAGTGGAATTGCTGTGGAACCAAATTTCATTGATTAGGCAGATCTGTATACATTGGAGGGGGAATAAAAATTCCAGAGGGATGAAAAGCCCTCATTACAGGTTTTTATTCGCTCCCTCCTGGGCACCTAGTGTGTGCCAGGCATGGTGCTGGGGGCGGCGGTGAACCAGGCAGAGAGACCCTGCCGTCTGGGGCTTACATCCAGGACAATAACGTTGTTTCCTCCCCAAAGTCAGCCATCCAGATAGTCAGCCTGCGGCAAGTGCCACGAAGAACTCGCGTGAGCGGGACGAGGAGAGTGTGGCGGGCCCAGCACTGCTTCCCAGTGCCGGCCGGGGCGTCCCTCCTGGGCGCTGTGCCACACGGGCTGGGCGGCCGCCGTGGGCCTGTGCTGCCCACTGGAGGACCTCACAGCCCCCCGGCCTCCTCCACGGGTGCCAGCAGAACCCTTTCAGTCGCAACAGCCAGAAAAGTGACCAGGTGTGGCCACATCACCCACAAGGGTGGTCCCCCGTTAACCATGGGGCCAGGCCAAGGGCGATCGGCGGAACTGACTGACGTGAGCCGTGACCTACAGAATGAGAAAGAAATGCCACACTTTCCCCCACTCCCCAAACATGACCTTGGCTCAGAAACCCATTCCAGATAGCCAGGGGCTTGACCGCTGTAACCTAACGATGGTAACTGAGGAGAAGCAGCAGATCCTCAGCACGAGAGCCCAGGCCCGAGGTGTCTGTGACCCACAGCACCAAATCCTGGGTGGTCTGACTGGGGCCCCACGAAGGGTCCCTGAGCCGGTAAGACGGGGGGTGGAGCAGGACTAACGCTGCTTTAGGGGCGTGTATGTGGTCAGCACCAGCTGACCCAACCCTCAGCCAGCCCAGTGCCTCACTCCACTTGAGCAGATGGGAAAACAGCACAGACGAGCACTGGCCCGAGGTCCCAGCTCCCAGGAGAACAGGGGGGGAGGGGGGAGGTGCGATGTGTTCACAGCCTGGATTATCTTGTCCACACTCTAGTCTGTCCAGTCTCCCCCCTCCCGCGCCCTCCCGGGGGGACCGTGTGCAGTGATCAGCACGGTCCTCAGAGGACGGCGGTTCTCATCCTTCTTGTTCCCCCTTAGGGCAGGGGAGGGGTTGTCATGGAAACCTGTCCTGGTGCCACCTTGAAGGAAAAGGCCTCCCATCCTGCCCTGAGGGCTGGGTTCTGAGGACTCGGTTCCGTGTCCATCACGTGACGGGTGAGGGGGTGTCACTGAGCACTGTTCTGGGCCTGCTGGGCCTCGGTGAGCGAGGCACCCAGATGGGGCCCGAGTCCCCACTGCACCTGCCTGCCCCCACCCACAACCGACCGGTAATGCCCCCACATGTGCACACCCTCGACCTAGAATGAGGGAGCACGTTGTCCTACGTAGTGTAACGGGGTGAACAGTACCTCCCCCGCATCCATTTCTACCGGAACCCGTGACCACGACCTTACCGGAAAACGGTCTTTGCAGACGCTGCCAGTGTCAGATGAGGGCAGCTGCGCGTGTGGCCCTGATCCCATGACAGTGTCCTCAGAAGAGGGAGATTCGGACACAGCTGTGCACACACCACGGACGACGGCCGAGTGAGCACGGAGGCAGAGATGGGGTGAGGCACACTGTCCCTCGGGGCCCCGGGGAGGGACCGGCCCTGCTGAAACCTCGCCGTGGCCTCCTGCCCCTGAGCTGTGAGACGCGGCCCCTTCTTTAAGCCCCGTTGTAGCGTTCGGCAGGGGCTTTGCGGCTCTGAGGAGGGTTTTAAGATGACGATTCTCTGGACCAGTGGGGTGGTCCCGAGATAATGACAAGCGTCCTTGTAGGAGAGACAGGAGGGTCAGGAGGTGGGAGCAGAGAGAAACTTGCAGCTGCCGCGAGCCAAGGGCTGTGAATGGCCTCAGGAGCTGGGATGGGCGAGCAAACAGATGCCCCGTCTGACGACCCAGGGCTGGCTGGCCACCCAGCGACCCCGCAGACCAGAGCAAGGCCCCCGGGCTGCCGGCACCCCACATCCTGCACGTCGCAACCTCCCTGGGTTCAGTGTCCCCGTCTGTACATGATGAGGGCACGCTGCCTTCAGAGTTGGTGTGAGTGCTGACACGTAGAGACGGCTTAGGACGTGGGCCCGCCCGCAGGGATGCCCGCGTTGTCACTGACCCTCTGGCCGTCACGTGGATCCTGTCTCTGCCCCGGCTGCACGCGGTGAGCTCAACGCCTTCTCCCTCCCTCCGCTCCAACCCCGGTCCCTCAAGATGCCCGCACACCCGCGTCAACAACAAAGCAAACTCTACGCCTCTACCTGATCTTACTTTTTTATTTTTATCTTCAGATAGAGAGGGAGGGAGGGAGAGGGGGAGAGAGAGAAACAGCCATGTGAGAGAGACACATTGACTGGCTGCCTCCCGCACAACCCAGACAAGGGCTGGGGACCAAACCGCAACTGAGGTACGTGCCCTTGGCTGGAATCGCACCCGTGACTCTTTGGTCTGTGGGCCGATGCTCTAACCACTGAGCCAAACCAGCCAGGGCTGCCTGATCTTACTCTAAACCCTCACCGTGCCACGAGGGAGCCATCCCTGCCCCCCCAGTTCACCGACAGGGAGAGTGAGGCTTGGGGAAGAGAAGCAACTTGCAAACCAAACAACCCTGAAGAGGCTCAACACAGGTTCCGCGACGACGAGGAAGGACCCTCGGACAGGTGCCGTCCCCTCCGTGGCCTCCGTCGGTCTGCTCGGTGGGGACCACGTCCCTCTCCTCACAGGCTTGGAGGGACCACGCGAGGGGACAGTGAGCATGAGTCCCCAGCAGGTGTGCCCTGACGGTCCTACCCCTCCTGGCATGGGGACTGGGCAGCCCCATGAACGCAGCCCACGGCAGGGGGGCCCAGGGACTCCCACCGCTGATGAGGGTTATTCTCATGTACGGGGCACGTGCTGTGTGCCAGGCACTGGCGAAGCCCTTTTCCAGTTTTATGTCCTGGGAGCCTCACGGAGCCCTAGGAGGAAACAGGCTCAGAGAGGTTTGGGTGGTGCCCGAGGCCACACAGCACCGCAAGGCAGACTCCACGGAGCACCGGGGGGGGGGCTGCGCTGTCCCCGTCTTGCCTTTGCTCCCAACTCACTCCCCCAGCAACTGTGGAAACGAGGAGCCCAGCAGAGATGTGCCTTTTCCAGTAAAAAAAATCACTCACGTCACGTTGTCCTGGAAAAGGCCTTGGCTTCTACCTTGTCTGCCTGCCTGTCCCGTTTCCCTTCCCTCGCTTTGTCTGAAACACAACTAGCACCCCCTGCTCTTTGTCTCTCTGTGATGGCACAGTGCCGGAGGGGCCAGGCGATTCCAGACAAGGGTTTTTGGTTTTTGTTTTGTTTCTTTTAAAGTTTTTTTCCTTTATTGATTTTAGAGAGAGAGGAAGGGAGAGGGAGAGAGATAGAAACATCGATGAGAGAGAACATTGATTGGCCGCCTCCTGCACGCCCCGCACCGGGGATCGGGCCCACAACCTGGGCATGTGTCCTGACCGGGAATCGAACCGGCGACCTGTTGGTGCATGGGTCGATGCTCAACCACTGGGCCACACCAGCCAGGCCCAGGGAAGGTTTGCATTTGTAAATCCCCAGGTGGCCGACAGAAGTCACCTGGGACACCAGTGGGCCTGTGGTTCAGAGAGGCCGCCTCTGCCCAGGAACAGACCTACTGTCCCCACACTGGGGGATGGAGGCACCAGATGTGAGAACAGGACCCCGAGGCTGACGGCCCTTTGGAGATGCATCTCTGTGAGCAGCTGTGCAGGCCTCACGCCCTCAGTCCTGCCAGTGCCTGGCCCTCAGCTCCTGGTCACTGTGAGGATGCTCTAAAGCTCACCACCCCATCTTGGCACCCCCCTCCCTCCTCAGGACCTGGGTTGGTCTCATAAATGAAGGACTGGTAAGACCCAGATAGCCAGGCACACCCCCAAGCTTCTGCTCCTGGGGCCCGGAGACCCGGGCACATGCATTTCTAACAACGCCCCCTGAAGCCCCTTCTCCCAACGGGGCCCGCACTGCAGAACCTGGGCTGTGGAGGTGGCAGAACGGTGATGACTTCACCCAGCACCGGTGAACCTGGGCCCTGTGCAGAGTCTTTGCATGAATAACTCGTTCTCTCTCACCACAGCCTCTGAGGCAGGGCTGTTACTATCTCCGGCTCACGGATGAGCGAACCGAGGCACAGGGAGACTGGATGCACAGTAGGAAGTGGTACTGCTGCGGAGCCCGAGGACATCTGCGTCAGGATGCCACAGACTTCCCAGGCTCCCCTCCTCTCCCGCAAGGGCCCGTGTCCCCACACAGCTGCGCTTCCCAGAGCAGTTCACGTGCAAAGGTCCTGTGGTCCATTACGCACTCCCAGACTCTTCAGTCCCAGGGCCCTTGGCTGCAAGACATTTGGGGCCTCAGAGGGAGGATGGGGGCTGTGGGAGGGAGACCTGGGTGGCCTTGGATCAGAGCTGCCTACCTTCCAGCCCCATTTACCAGAAAACTCTGCACTGGGGTAAAAAGCACCCCAAAGCCAAGCGCTGCCCCACACCCCATCAACCATGCTCCTTGGGGAGGAGGTGTCGCAGAAACAGGGACTGGACGGCTGTGGTTTGAGGCACAGTTAGTGTGCAGCAGGGTCCCCAGCCAGGCCGTCTCCCTAGATGTGACCTTGCTTTACACCCATGTGACTCAGGGAGGATTGAAGCTGGCAGGACAGAAAGACACTGAGGCTGCAGGATTTAAGCTGAGCCCCAAAGGGGAAGCAGGAACTGGTCTAGTGAATATGAAAGGAACAGCATTCAGGCAGAGGGAACCGCGTGTGCCCACAATCTGAGGGAGAAAACTCAGCAAGACCTGAGTCCGCTTGCAGATTTGAAAGAATTCTTTTCCTTCCCGCGTCACCATCTTTAAGGTTTCAAAAGTTCTTGGATTTCACCCAGCTCGCTCCAGCAATTGTAATGGATCTGAGTACTAACCACAGGCCAGACACCATTCTTAGCGCTGTGTGTGGATTATTTCACTTAACCCACTAACAAGTGGCAGGTCGGCACACGATCCCCATTTTACAGATGAACAAATGGAGGCTGGTGGTTTAAGCGCCTTGCCCGAGATCACACGGCAAGCAAGTGGGGGATCAGGGATTCCAGCCCGTGTCTTCCCGCTTCCAGATGCCGCGGTACCGGCTCTCAGCTGCCCGACCAGAGAGCCGGTCTCTGTCCCCACGCTGGGCACCTGCTCTGGGCCAGGCACCTGCAGACGCTGTCTTCACATCATCCGACTCAAGCCTCACAGCAGCCCCGCTGGCAGGTTCCATCATCCTCCCTGTTCCACAAAAGCCAAATCAAGCCCAGAAAGGGGAGGCTGTGAGGGGTGGGCCTGCGGTCTGCTTTCAGGAGTCAACCACCGAGGTCTCAAGCGCCACCATGCGGGTTCGAGGGTTCCCTTCTACTGTTATCACAAGGCTACGGGGTAAAGGCTTCTTCCCCATGTGGTCACTGACAACACCTCAGCTTCCACCCAATGCCACCCGCAGTGCCGGGAGGTGCCATGGGGTCGTGGCCTTGGCCGGCCTGTGACATAGGAGCCCTCAACCGAAACTGCCGAGGTCAGCAGAAAGGTTAAGTCACCTGGCAAAGAGCAGACAGATGCTTATTGGATGGAATGGGTGGAGCGATAGATGGGAGGAAGCGGGGGGCTAGGGTCCCACCTAGGCGGGACTAGGCTGGAGGAACAGCAAGATCAAAGCCAGACACCCTAAGAAGCCTGAAACACCAATCAGAAAGAATATATGTACCCCATGTTCATAGCAGCGCTATTTACAATAGCTGAGATCTGGAAACAGCCCAAGTGTCCATCAATAGATGAGTGGATAAAAAGGCTGTGGTACATATACACAATGGATACTATGCAGCTGTAAGAAAGAAAGATCTCTTATCCTTTGAGACAACATGGAGGGATCTGGTGAGTATTATCCTAAGCGAAACAAGCCAAGCAGAGAAAGACAAATATCACATGATCTCACTTATTTCTGGAATATAATGAACAAAACAAACTGATGAACAAAGCAGTCCCAGAGTCATAGAAGTAGGGTACAGACTGACAATCCTCAGAAGAGGGGGTGGGGAGGGATAAACCACAGAACTTATATGCATGTACGCATAACCGATGGACATGGACAACAAAGCTGGGACGGGGTGAGGGGGGTGGGGGAGGAGGGTGTCAATGGGGGAAAAAGGAGAAACATCTGTAACAAAAATAAATTAATAAACAAACAAAGATCAAAGCCAGAAGAGCTCCAAGACATGGGCAGAAATAGAGGGGAAATGTCCACCACTTAACTGTGATTAGAGACCAGGGTCAGAGGTCACTGAAGGGGCGAGGTCAGCAGCCAGCGAAGTCAGGACTTGAGCGCCCAGGGACCAGCACCCTGCGCCCTTGCCCACCCTCCGAGCCGGCCGCCCTTCCCAGCAGTCAGCCACGCCGGGCACTGCTGTGCTTCGCGCCCTTGTCCCCAAGCCCCTCCGCATCGCCTCGGCGGTCCCTGAGGTCAGACAGGGCAGGTGTTTCCAGACCACCCGTGGGGAGGGCTGAAGCCGGACTGAAACCCAAGCCTGGAGCCTCCACGCCTGTTTGCATTCTGGGGCCACTGAGCGGGCCAGGGTTCCCGGATGGCCGGCCGGCCCCCGTTTGTCCATGCCCCCCGCCCCCACCCCTCCCTTGCATCCCTCCTGCTCTCAGTGCTCACACTCTGGCCCAGGTCCACGTTCCCAAACACGTCTCCTCTTCCTCACTCTGCCTGCGCCCACCTCCCTGATCTTCCCAGGACTCCAAGCCCTCAGCACCCGGTTCGTTGCCCCTGCGCACTCCCTTCCCCTGCCTGGCTCGCCCGTCCCTCGGGCACTTTCCTGGGAAGCGTCCCACCCCCTGGCCCCTGGTGTGCCATCAGCCCCTCCGCCCACCCTCATCCTGCAGGCTGTGCAATGATCTATTTGTTTGTAAGTTCGCACTGCGAACCGAAGCTCAGCTCCGGGAAGGGGCCACACTGGTGTGAATCACCAGCGCGGTCCTGTTCTGGAATGTAGCAGCAGACACTCAGTAGGTATTTGTTAAGTGAATGAATAATGTAATAAGTGAAGAAAATGAATGAACAAATGATCAGTCACTCTTGTGACTCTTCTCCATCTCTCCTGGTTGAAAGGCACAATCATGTACCTTCACCCAGGAGATCTCTCTGGAGCTGGCCAGGAAGCTGCCGACTGGCCTTTGCCCTGCAGCGTAAGAGCTGGGACAGCAACGGCTCCAGCTGAGGTCCGCGCTGCAGCCCCCAAGCAGGTGCTGTGGATGGGCGACAGGTTGGCCTTCTCAGGCTCACGGCTGTCAACACCCTGCCCAGGTGGCTGTGAACTCTGAACATCTGGGCCCCAAACACATCACTGGGACCACAAGTCCTCAGTTTACCCTCATGCCCCAGGGGTGCTCTGTGGACTATTTCCAAGGACAGGGGTCCCATGGAAGCAGAACTCTTCCAGGGGGCTCCCTGGACTCTGTGCTGGGCACCTAACTGGGCTGGGAAGAGGAGAGGAAACCTGGTCAGCCAGCGGCGGGACATTTCTGATGCAGCTGCAGGGGAAAAGCTAATATGCCATCCAAGTCCCTCTACTCTGCCAGCACTGTTCCAGGTGACCATCAGCCCACACCTGGGGCATCCAGCACCCTGCCAGCTGGTGTCCATCTGTCTCTCAACACACACGTGTGTACACATATGTATACGCATACATGTACACATGCACACAACACACATGCATGCCAACATATGCACACACACATATATACATGCATACATGCACACACGAGTTTATGTGTATACTTGTGGATTATATTAGTACAATAGATGTACATACTGTATGTGTGTGATGTGCACTAGCGTAACCACCTCACAAAACAAGACAGATATTTTCTTCTTCCCAGAAAGTCTCCTCCTGCCCCTTTTAACTTCCACAGATGTGTGACCCGCCAAGCACCACGTTCTGATTTCTATCACCATCGGTGATGCCTGGGCGTCATAAATCAAACCGGGTGCGCGCGTCGTATTTGGCTTCTTTGCTTGGCGTCCTCTGTGATTCATCCGTGGTGCCGTGTGTGTCAATACTCGATCCTCTTACTGCCGACTTATCCCAAAGGACCAAAATGTTTCAAAACTACACGGAAGTAGGGAACAGACAAACCTCAGAGGGATGGGGTGTGGGAGGGCAGGGAGAGATAAACAAAGAACTTATATGCATATGTGCACAACCAACGGACACAGACATTAGGTTGGGGAGAGCAGGGCTTCCCCCCAGAGGGAAGGAGAGGGCAAATGGGGGGGGAAGGGGGGACATCTGTAATACTTTCTATAATTTAAAAAAATTTTAAACTAAATAAAACAACGATCAGATCATGTTATCCTGGTGCTTAAACTTCGCCTACAGCTCTCCAGGACTTAGCCTGAAATGCAACCCCCGACGGGCTGCTGGCCTCCTGTGCCCTGAATTCTGCCGACCACCCTGTGTGACCTGTGCCGGGGCCTCCATCCCTTCCTCAGACATGAAGAACTTGTCCTTCCTGGCCACCCTGTGGGAGATAGCACCACGTGTACCCCACCCCACGTTCTAGTTTACTCCGGATGATGTCACCGTCTGTTTACGCACACGATTGCTGCGCCCTCACACTGCGAGCTCAGTGGGGCGGGGCTCACTCCCCAGTGCGGTCTCAGCCCCTTGCCTAGCATCCTTGACGATATTCGTCGAACGAATGGCCTGCCAGGAAGTCCAACTACAGGTTGTGCTTCTTGTGTCGTTCATCAGCGCTCCTCGTGGCCCCCCGGCTCCTCCTAGGCCTGTTGAGCAGCGGGCATGGCAGAGTGGCTTGCTCTGGCCTCTGAGACGTGAAAGGAAGTGGTGTGTGTTTTTCCAGGTGGACGCTGGAAAGGCCGGCGCACGGTTCGCCTTCCCTTCGCCCTGCCCATGGTGATCGGGCAAGTTCGTGTTGAGAGAGACCTTCTACCTGCCGGGGCAACAGGACAGCTTCAGTGACTAGAGGCTCTTGTGGGCCTCTATCAGACACATTACAAACCAGAAACTTTACTGTAGACAAAGACTTGGGGGATGTTTGTTACCACAGCAGAACCTTTCTCCTCCTAACTTGTACAGTTCTCCTCTCCTATGCCTTCTCCACATTCCTCTCCCCCATCTCTCTTGAACCCCTCTGATCTGGCGTCCATCCAGACACTTACCTGAAATCACTTCTTATTAAGATGACCAATGACCAGACTTCTGGTCAAGGGGGCAGAACAGGTACATGCTGTGCTCGCCTCCTCCCACCACACCAAAACTACCACTAAATTATACAACAACATCACTGAGAACAGCCCGAAGACTAGCTGAACAGAAGTCCTCTAACCAGGGATAGAAAGAAGCAGCCACATCACGACTACGGAGGGGCAGAGACGTGAAATGGGCAGGTCCCACACCCACGGTGTGGTGATTAAGAATTAGGGCTATCTCAGCTGTGGAGGTCCCCCCAAGGAGCAAGGGGTCCCACACCCAGCCCCCCATCCAGGGCACAGAGCCTGGAAGAGGAGTCCCCATACTCCTGGCTGTGAAAACCAGCGAGGCAGGGGGCTGCAGGAGACCTAGGCTCTGCCGGTCTCAAAGGGCCAAAGAAGACTCACTCACTCACAAACTCACTCACTCTGGGCTCCAGCACAGAGGCCGCAGCTCAAAAAAAAAAAAAATGCCAGAGACACGAGGAGGAATTGAATTGAGTGGCTTCGGGGTGAGTGACAGAGGGGCAGGAGTTGGGACACCTCTCTCCAGGGACGGAAGTGCTGGCAGGCACCAATGTTCCTCTGTTGAGCCCTCCCCACACCACGCCAGCCCAGAGCAGGCAGGTGGCAAGTCTGAGCTCTCCAGGAACCTCCTAACAGGGTCTGCCCAGCCATGGTGATTCCCTGAGACTCACCCAACTCACACCCTGGCTAAACCTCTTCCAGTGGGTCCTCCACGCAAATGGCCTGCCTTCGTTCCGGATGTTCCAAAATCTCTCACGTGTCCACAAACCCCAAACAAGCAGTAGCTAGCCTGGGTGTGCCCTGCACCTCTTGCTCAAGTACCCCAATACCAGCATAAGTGGTGGCCAGTCTCAACTTGAATTGTAACTCCCAGCAGATAGCCCCAAGGCCGGCATAAACAGTAGCCAGTCTTGGCTGGAATGTAACTTCAACTAAATGCGTGCAAACCCAGCACAAGGAGCGGCTGGCCTCAGCTCACATGGTGGTGCCACCCAAGGGGCCCAAGCCCAACACTAGGGGCAGCCTTCATTTACAAAATAGCCTCTCTCAATCACTGGCCCCCTGAGCCCAGAACAAGCAGCAACCAACCGTAGATTACTTTGTAGCTCCTACAAGACAGTCCCAAGATGGGCACAAGCAGTAGACAACTTTTACTTCCAGTGGAGCACCTCCCAAGAAGCTCCAGAAACAACTCACCTGAAGGACTGACTCAGCTGGCACTACAACCCCCACTAAAGCAACTCCGCTCCATGGGTTCAGGTGCTGAATGACGGCTTATTTGCTGCTGTCACAGCCAGTCAGGACTGAGTCCACACAGCACTGAGGTGCCAAGAACAATCAAGACTCAACTACATCAGGAGGGCACAAACAATCCACACAAGGGACACCCAGGGAGCACCCAGCTCAGGTGACCAGGGAGACTGTGCCACTGGATACAATAGGACACCTGCTACACAAGCCACTCTGCCAAGAACAAAAAAACATACCAGGTCCACGTGATGCATAGAGACAAACACGGGGAAGCAGCCACAATGAGGAGAAAAACAAACATGTCCCAGATGAAAGAACACAACAAACTCCAGAAAAACCGAGTGAAATGGAGACAACTAATCTACCAAGTGCCAAGTTCAAAACACTGGTTACAGGATTCTCAGTGAACCCAGGGGAAGAATAGATAAACTTGGTGAGAACTTCAACAAAGACACAGGAAACATAAAAATGGATACAGAAAACAGAGAACCAGTCAGAAATAAAGAATACAATGACTGAAATGAAGAATACATTAGACAGAGTCAACAGCAGATTAGATGAAGCAGAGGATCAAATCAGTGATCTAGGAGTCAAGGTAGAGGAAATTACCCAACTAAAACAGTATTTTAAAAAAAGAAATTAGAAAAATGAAGATAGTTTAAGAAACCTCTGGGACAACATCAAGCATACCAACGTTAGTATCATAGGTGCACCAGAAAGAAAAGACACAGAGGATTGAAAAACCTATGTGAAGAATTAATGACTGAGGAGGAAGGAAAAATGGCGGCGGAGTGAACGGAGCTACACAGACCATCTCCCAGAACCAAACTGGAATTACAACTATAACACAGACAAATCGACGGGAAAAACCAACAGAAAAGCAGCTTGCGAGGACCATACAACGAGGGACACTGACTCCATCCCGGTAGGCTTGCGAAGGCGCGAAAAGAGGCTGGGAGCCCACGGTCGGCAGCTCGGCAGCGGCCTCAGCTGGGAGCAGCGCCCTCGGGTTACACTCCCAGGCGGCCCCGCAGCGCAGCCGGGACAGAGGCTGAAACAGCCACAGCCACTCACCTTGGCTCCAGCAGAGGGAGGGCAGACTGGACTGGAGCTGTGACGAGACACTGGGGGTTTGGAGGGCGCTCAGAGCTTTGGCTGAGTGCAGCCACTCAGGACGGTGGCCACATTGCTCCTTCCCAGGGCTCTGGGGAGAGGCAGCAGCCCCTCCCTCGGAGACCCAACCCCACCCTGTGGGCCATTGAAGTGCTAATTGAGGCTCACTAACAACCAGCATCTGCCCCACCCTCCTGAAAGCCCCTTGGCTGAGCACCAGAGGGAGTTTTTCAATCAACTAACAACCCAAAACTCATCAATTAACCTCGACTGCAGGCCTCCAGGCAAAAAGCTAGAGGATAATAGTACGTTTCCTGGGCTGGCAACTTTAACCAGGAAAGTAAGACTTGACAGTGGTGTTCAACGTGGGTCCTCCCTCGCTCATCTAAACACAGGACAGGGAGCCACAAACAGCAGAACACCAACACCCACAGGGAGAACTTGACAGGCTCCAAAGCCCACAGTGATAGCCAAAATGGTGAAACACAGAAACAGAAGCCAAATGAAAGAGCAAGACACCTCCACCGAAGATGAGATCAATGTGGAGCAATTAGGCATGTTAACAGAGCTAGAATTCAGAGCCATGATCTTGAGGAAGCTGAACAGCATGAGTAAGGACATAGAGACACTGAAAATAAGCCAATTGGAAATTAAAAACCAACAAGAAGAGATAAAAAATGACATATCCGAAATGAAAAACACATTGGAAGGTTTAAAAAGCAGAGTAGGGGAAGCTGAGGACCGGATCAGTGAATTAGAAGACAGGGTAGAAAAAATCAACCAATCAGAAAACCAAAAGGAAAAAAACGATTAAAAAACAGGAAGACAGCTTAAGAGAACTATGGGACAACTGGAAACGTAATAATATTCGCATCATAGGAGTCCCCGAAGAAGAAGAAAATGAGCAAGGGATAGAGAATATATTCAAAAAAATAGTGAGAGAAAACTTCCCTAATTTGGTGAAGGAAGAAGGCATTCAAGTTCAAGCAGCACAGAGAGTCCCAAGTAAGAAGAACCCAAACAGGCCCACACCAAGACACATAGTAATTAAAATGCCACAAATTAAAGACAAAGAGAGAATCCTAAAAGCAGCAAGAGATAAGCAACAGGTTACCTACAAAGGGAACCCCATAAGGCTCTCAGCTGTCTTCTCACAAGAAACACTACAAGCCAGAAGGGAATGGCATGAAGTAATCAAGGTCATGAAAAACCAGAATCTTAATCCAAGACTACTCTACCCAGCAAGGCTATCATTCAAAATAGAAGATCAAATAAAGAGCTTCCCAGACAAAAAAAAAAGGCTAAGGGAATACATTAGCACCAAACCAGCACTGCAAGAAATGTTAAAAGGACTGCTGTAATGAGCAGTAGAAATGGGAAGAAAAATAGAACCACACTAAACAAAAATGGCAATAAATAAGTACATATCAATAATCACCTTAAACGTAAATGGATTGAATGCTCCCATAAAGAGACACAGAGTAGCTGATTGGATAAGAAAGAATGACTCATCTATATGTTGTTTACAAGAGACCCACCTCTCAACAAAAGACTCACATAGGTTGAAAGTGAAGGGATGGAAAAAAATTTTCCAAGCAAATGGAAAGCAAAAAAAAAGCTGGGGTAGCAATTCTCATATCTGATAAAATAGATTTCAAAATGAAGGCCATAACTAGAGACAAAGACGGCCACTACATAATATTGAAAGGATCTATCCAACAGGAAGATATAACCTTGATAAACATATATGCACCCAATATAGGAGCACCAAAATATATTAAAAATCTGGAGGACTTCCAAGGAGAAATCGACAACAATACAATCATAGCAGGGGACTTCAATACCCCGTTGACAGTACTGGATAGATCCTCTAGGCAAAAAATTAGCAAGGAAACAGAGACTCTAAATGAAGCACTAGACCAAATGGATTTAATAGCTATCTACAGAGAATTACACCCCAAAACTACAGAATACACATTCTTCTCAAGTTCACATGGGACATTCTCAAAGATAGACCACATGATAGGACACAAACTAAATCTCTACAAGTTCAAGAAGATTGAAATCATATCAAGCATCTTCTCACATCACAATGGCATGAAACTAGAAATCAATTGCAACAAGAACATGCAAAGACATTTCAACACATGGAGGCTAAATAGCATGTTATTAAACAATGAATGGGTCACCGAGGAGATCAAGGAAGAAATTAAAAACTTCCTGGAAACCAATGAAAATGAACACACAACAACACAAAATCTATGGGATGCAGCGAAAGCAGTTCTGAGAGGGAAGTTCATAGCAATACAGGCCTACCTCAAAAAACAAGAAAAATTTCTAACTGACTGTCTAATCTCACAACTTAAAGAATTAGAAAGCAAACAAAAAGAAAACCCCAGAGCAAGTAGAAGGAAGGAAATAGTAAAGATCAGAGCAGAAATAAATGACATAGAGACCAAAAAAAAACAATTCAAAGGATCAATGAAACAAAGAGCTGGTTTTTCGAAAAGATAAACAAGATTGATGGACCCTTAGCTAGACTCACCAAGAAACAAAGAGTGAGAACCCAAATACACAAAATCAGAAATGAAAGAGGAGAAGTAACAACCAACACCACGGAAATACAAAAGATCGTTAACAACTACTATGAACAACTATACGGCAACAAATTCGACAATCTAAACGAAATGGACAAATTTCTAGAAACACACAGTCTCCCAAAATTATTCCCGGAAGAGATAGAAAATTTGAACAGACCAATAACAACTAAGGAAATTGAAGAGGTAATCAAGACTCTCCCAGGCCCAGATGGTTTCACGGGGGAGTTTTATCGAACATTCAAAAAAGAACTAACACCCATTTTCCTCAAACTATTTCAAAAAATTCAAGAAGAAGGAAGACTTCCAAACACGTTCTATGAGGCCAGCATAATTCTAATTCCAAAACCAGAAAAAGACACTACGAAGAAAGAAAACTACAGGCCAATATCCCTGATGAACATAGACGCCAAAATCCTGAACAAAATATTAGCAAATCGGATCCAGAAATACATCAAAAAAATTATTCACCATGACCAAGTGGGATTCATTCCAGGGATGCAAGGCTGGTACAATATTCGCAAATCAATAAACGTGATATACCACATAAACAAAATGAAGAATAAAAACCACATGATCATATCAATAGATGCTGAAAAAGCATTTGACAAAATCCAGCATCCATTTCTGATAAAAACGCTCAGCAATGTAGGAATAGAGGGATCATATCTCGACATAATAAAGGCCATATATGAAAGACCTACAGCCAACATCATACTCAATGGACAGAAACTAAAAACATTTCCATTAAGAACAGGAACAAGGCAGGGATGTCCACTTTCGCCACTCTTATTTAACATTGTACTGGAAGTCTTAGCCACAGCAATCAGACATGAAGAAAAAATAAAAGGGATCCAAATTGGAAAGGAGGAAGTGAAACTGTCATTATTTGAAGATGACATGATATTGTACATAGAAAACCCTAAAGACTCCATCAAAAATCTATTAGACTTAATAAATGAATTTGGCAAAGTAGCAGGATATAAAATTAACGTCAAGAAATCGACGGCATTCTTGTACATCAATGATGAACTCACAGAAAGAGAAACTGAAAAAACAATCCCATTTACCATCGCGCCAAAACAATTACGATACCTAGGAATAAACTTAACCAAAGAAGTAAAGGACCTATTTGCAGAAAACTACAGGTCATTGAAAA
The DNA here is from genome assembly GCF_014108415.1 of Molossus molossus. Lineage (NCBI taxonomy): Eukaryota > Metazoa > Chordata > Mammalia > Chiroptera > Molossidae > Molossus > Molossus molossus. Next base: position 110,340,494 of record NW_023425366.1, on the reverse strand, counting down.
AAGAAATAGAGGAAGATATAAAAAAGTGGAAGCACATACCCTGTTCATGGATTGGGAGAATTAACATCATTAAAATGTCCATACTACCCAAAGCAATCTATAGATTCAATGCAATCCCCATCAAAATACCAACGACATATTTCATAGAACTAGAACAAATACTTCAAAAGTTCATATGGAACCAAAAAAGACCCCGAATAGCCACAGCAATCTTGAGAAAGAAGAACAAAGTAGGTGGGATCACAATACCAGATATCAGGTTATACTACAAAGCGACTGTAACCAAAACAGCCTGGTACTGGCACAAGAACAGGCATATAGACCAGTGGAACAGAACTGAAAACCCAGAAATGGACCCAAGGCAATACGCTCAATTAATATTTGACAAAGGTGGCAAGAGCATACAGTGGAGTAAAGACAGCCTCTTTAATAAATGGTGTTGGGAAAATTGGACAGCTACATGCAAAAAAATGAAACTAGACCATCAACTTACACCATACACAAAAATAAACTCAAAATGGATAAAAGACTTAAATGTGACCCGTGAATCCATAAAAATTCTAGAAGAAAATGTAGGCAACAAAATTTCGGACATCATACGGAGCAGAATTTTCACTGATACATCACCTAAGGCAACAGAAATAAAGGAGAAAATGAACACATGGGACTACATCAAACTAAAAACCTTCTGCACAGCAAAAGAAACAATCATCAAAATGGAAAGGAAACCCACCGTATGGGAGAACATCACTGCCAATGATGTATCAGATAAGGGGTTAATTTCCAATATATACAGAGTGCTCATACAACTCCACAAAAAAGAAGACAAAGAACCCAATTAAAAAATGGGCAGAGGAGCTGAATAGACACCTCTCCAAACAGGACATACAAATGGCTAAGAAACATATGAAGAAATGCTCAACATCACTAATCATCAGAGAGATGCAAATTAAAACAACAATGAGGTATCACCTCACACCTGTCAGAATAGCCGCCATCAACAAATCATCAAACAACAAGTGTTGGCGAGGGTGTGGAGAAAAGGGGACTCTAATACACTGCTGGTGGGAATGCAGACTGGTGCAGCCGCTATGGAAAACAATATGGTGCTACCTCAAAAAATTAAAAATTGAACTTCCATTTGACCCAGTGATCCCACTGCTGGGAATATACCCTAAGAAGCCTGAAACACCAATCAGGAAGAATATATGTACCCCCATGTTCATAGCAGCACTATTTACAATAGCTAAGATCTGGAAACAGCCCAAGTGTCCACCAGTAGACGAATGGATAAAAAAACTGTGGTACATATACACAATGGAGTACTATGCAGCGGTAAGAAAGAAAGATCTCTTATCCTTTGAGACGACATGGAAGGACCTGGAAAGTATTATCCTAAGTGAAAGAAGCCAAGCAGAAAAAGACAAATACCACATGATCTCACTTATATACGGAATATAATGAACATAACAGTCTGAAGAATACAGTAGACCCAGACACATGGAAGTAGGGCACAGACTGACAGCCCTCAGAAGAGGGGATGGGGGGTGGGGGGTGGGAAGAGATAAACCACAGAACTTATATGCATGTATGCATGACCAATGGACATGGACAACTAAGCCGGGGATAGGGTGGAGGGGGGATGAGGTGGGGGGTGCCAATGGGGTAAAAAAGGTAAAATATCTGTAACAAAAAAAATAAATAAAAATTCATAATAAAAAAAAAAAAAGAATTGCCCTGGCCAGTTTGGCTCAGCGGTAAGAGCGTCGGCCTGCGGTCCGCAGAGACCCGGGTTCGGTTCCCGCTAAGGGCACGTACTTCGGTTGCAGTTTGTCCCCGGCCCTGGTTGGTCGTGCGGGTGGCAGCCACTCGATGTGTCCCTTCACATCGATGTTTCTCTCTCTCTCTCCCTTCCTCTCTCTCCCTCCCACTCTATCTGTACAAAAAGTGGAAAAATGTCCTCGGGTGAGGATAAAAAAAAAAAAAAAAAAAAAAAAAGAATTAATGACTGAAAACTTCCCTAACGCAACGAAAGAAATACAAGTCCAGGAAGCACAGAGAGTCCCGCACAAGATGAACCCAAAGAGGTCCACACCAAGCCACATCATCATCAAAATGCCAAAGGGTAAAGACAAAGAGAGAATCTGTCTTAAAAGCAGCAAAAGAAAAGCAGTTAGTTATATGTAACAGAGCTCCCATAAAACGTCCAGTTGATTTTTCAACAGAAACTTTGCAGACCAGAGGGGTTGGCACAAAATATTTAAAGTGATGAAAAGCAAGGACCTACAACCGAGATTACTCTACCCGGCAAGGCTATCATTCATAATTGAAGGAGAGAGAAAGTTTCCCAGACAAGAAAAAGCCAAAGTTCATTAACACTAAACCTGTATTACAAGAAATGTTAGAGAAACCTCTTTATTTTTTATTTTTTATTTATTTTTTTATCCTCACCTGAGGACATTTTTCCATTTTTTGTTCAGATAGAGCGGGAGGGAGAGAGAGGAAGAGAGAGAGAGAGAAACATCGATGTGAAGGGACACATCAAGTGGCTGCCACCCGCACGACCAACCAGGGCTGGGGACAAACTGCAACCGAAGTACGTGCCCTTAGCGGGAACCAAACCCGTGTCTCTCTGTACCACAGGCCGACGCTCCAACCGCTGAGCCAAACTGGCCAGGGCGAGAAACCTCTTTAAGTAGAAAAGATCAAAAATAAAAATAAGAAAATATAGGAAAGAAAAAAATGTTCACTGACAAAGGCATACACTTAGTAAAAACTGTGGATCAATCAACTATAAAGGTAGTACAAAGGTTTAAAGGCAAAAGTAGGAAAATTATGTGTAATTACAATAAATTAAGAGATACACACATACACACAAAAATTAAAAATAATGACAAAACCATAAACATGGAGATATTGAGTAAAAATTGTAGTGATTTTAGAATGTGTTCAAACTTAAGAGACCGTTGGCATGGCTGGTTAGGTTCAGTGGTTAGAGCATTGGCCTGCAGACCAATGAGTTGTGGGTTCGATTCTGGCCAAGGGCACATATCTCAGTTGCAGTTTGTCCCCGGCCCTGGTTGGGTCATGTGGGAGGCAACCAATCTATGTGATTCTCTCACGTTGATGTTAATGTTTCTGTCTCTCTCCCTCCCTCCTTCCCACTCTATCTGATAATAAATGTAAAAATACCCTCAGGTGAGGATTAAAACAACAACAACAACAACAAAATACTTAAGAGACCATCAACTTAAAATAGGCTGCTATAAACATAGCTTGGTATATAGGAAGCACAGTGTAACCACAATCCAAAAATCTACAAGAGATATACAAAATATAAAGAGAAAGGAATCCAAACATAACACTAAAGAAAGTCATCAATGTACAAAAGAAGAGGGTAAGACAATAAAAAAAGAGAGAGCTACAAAAACAATCAGAAAACAATGAATAAAATGGCAATAACTACATACCTATTAAGAATTACTTTAAATGTAAATGGACTAAATATTCCAATCAAAAGACATATGGTGGCTAAATTGAGTTTTAAAAAGACCCACACATATGCTGCCTACAAGAGCCCCATTTCAGATGAAAACACACACAGACCGAAGTTAAAAGGATGGAAAAAGAAATTCCATGTCAATGAAAATGAAGAGCTGATGCAGCAATACTTATACAGTATCAGACAAAATTGACTTAACACAGGCTATAACAAGAGCTACAGAGGGGCGTTTCATAATGATAAAGGGATCAATCCAACAAGAGGATATAACACATGTAAACACCTACGCACCCACCACAAGAACACCTAAATGCATAAAACTAGTATTGACGGACATAAGTGGAAACACGGACAGTAATGCAGTCATAGTGGGAAACTTAAATATCCCATTGACATAAATGGACAGATCATCCAGACAGAAAATCAACAAGGAAACAGTGGCCTTAAATGACACATTGTATCATAGGTATCTAGTTGACATTTTTAGAGCATTTCTCCCCAAAACAGGATATATATTCAAGTGTGCATGGAAGATTTTCCAGGATAGACCACATGTTAGGACACAAAACAAGTGTCGATAAATTTAAGAACACTGACATTATATCAACCGTCTTCTCCAATCACAATGGAATAAATTAGAAGTCAACTAGAAGAAAACAAAACCACACAAACACGCAGAGGCTAAGTAACATGCTACTACACAATGAATGGGTTAACAACAAGATCAAGGAAGAAAGCAAAAGGTATCTTCAGATAAATAAAAATAAAAACAACCTTAAATCAACACAACCAAAGTAGTTCTAAGAGGGAAATTAATTGCAATACTGACTTACATCAAGGAAAAAAAAACCTCAAACAACCTAGCCAAGAAAAACAAAGCCCAGAGTGAGTAGAAGGAAGGAAATAAGATCAGAGCAGAGGTAAACAAAATAGAGTCTATAAAAAAATACAGAAGATTGTTAACCCAAGAACTAGTTTGATGAAAAAAACAGAATTGATGACCCTTTAGTTACTCTTCAAGAAAAAAAGAGAGAAGGCCCAAATAAATAAAAAATGAAAGAGAAGTGACAATCGACAGCACAGAAATACAAGGAATTATAAGAAAATACTACAAACAATTATATGCCAGCAAATTGGACAACCTGGAAGAAATGGATACATTTCTAGAAACATACAATCTTCCCAGATTGAATTAGGATGAAACAGAAAATCTGAACAGACTGATAACTATCAATGAAATCAAATCAGGAATCAATAAACTTCCAAAAAACAAAAGTCCTGGATCAGATGGCTTTGCAGGTGAATTTTACCAAACACTGAAAGAAAATTTATACCTGTGCTTCTCAAACTATTCCAAAATACTGAAGAGGCGGGAAGGCTCCATTTTATGAGGCCAGAATTAATCTGATATCAAAATCAGACAAAGACACTACAAAAAAAACAAAATAAGCCTTGGCCAGTTTGGTTGGAGCATCGGCCCGCGGACCAGAGAGACCCGGGTTTGGTTCCTGCTAAGGGCATGTACCTCGGTTGCAGTTCATTTCCAGACCTTGTTGGGGTCGTGTGGGTGGCAGCCACTCGATGTGTGTGTCTCTCTCTCCCCCTTTCTCCTTCCCACTCTATCTGAAGATAAGTACAAAAAAAGTCCTTGGGTGAGGATAACACACACACACACACACACAGCAAAATAAGGCCAATATCCCTGAAAATATAGATGCAAAAATCCTCAACAAAATATTAGTAGCCCAATTCAGCATTATAAAGATCACACACCACGATCACATGGGCTTCATTCCTAGGATATGGGTTGGCTCAGTATTTGCAAAGCAATTAACATGATATACCACACACACAAAATGAAGGATAAACATATGTGATCATATCAGTGGGTGTAGGAAAAGCACCTCACAAAATCCAACATCCACTGATGATAAAACTCGCAGCAAAGTGGGGACAGAGGGGACACACTGACAGCGCCGTCATAGTCAACAGTGTAAGGCTGAAAGCTTTTCTTTAAGACAAGGATGTCCACTTTCACCACTTTTATTCAACACAGTGCTGGGAGTCCCAGCCACAGTAATCAGACAAGGGGAAAAATGGCACTGAAATTAGAAAAGAAGAAGTCAAAGTGGCATTCTTTGCAGATGACATAATACTATAGAGAGAGAGTCCCAAAGAGTCCGCCAAAAAACTAGCAGAACTAAAATTAATTCAGTAAAATAGGAGGATACACAATTAATATTCAGAAATTGGTTGGATTTTTATAACACCGATAACAAACCATCAGTGAGAAAAATGATGGAAATGATGTCATTTACAATTGCATCAGAAAGAATAAAATACCTAGGAATAAATTGACCAAGGAGATGAAAGACCTGTACTTGGAAAGCTGCAAGTCATTGAAGAGAGAAATTGAAGAAGATACAATTAAATGAAAAGAGATGACCAAACAAAACAGAAACAAACTCACAACTACAGAGAACAAATTGGTGACTGTCACACAGCAGGGGGTTGGGTGAAAGAGGGGGAAGGGATTAAGTCCCACAGATTGCCAGTTATAAAACAATCACGGAGATGTAAAGTACAGCACAGGAAATATAGACAATAATATTGTAATATTAAAATAAGTAAAACAAAATAAGGCTAATATCCTGAAAATATAGATGCAAAAATCCTCAACAAAATATTCGTAGCCCAATTCAGCATTATAAAGATCACACACCACGATCACATGGGCTTCATTCCTAGGCAACAGGTTGCTTCAATATTTGCAAAGCAATTAACATGATACACCACACACACAGAATGAAGGATAAAAATATGTGATCACATCACACTAGAGGTAGAAAAAGCATCTGACAAAATCCAACATCCATTGATGACAAAACTCTCAGCATCTGGGGACAGAGGGAACACACCTCAACATGTATGGTGTCAGATGGGTACCACAATTATTGGGGTGATCACTTCATAACTTATATAAGTGTCTAATTACTATGTGGTACACCTAAAACTAACATAAACTTGTATGTCAACTATAATGAAAAAATAATGATCTGTCCTTTTATGTATGCCAAGTTGGCAAATAGTAAAGTCCAACAAGTTGTGATTGGCAGAACACTGCTCCAAAGACGTCCACGTCCAATCCCCGGAGCATGAGTATGTTCTGCTAGAGGCCAAGGGCGAATTAAGGGCGCGAGCCCGCTGACCATAGATGGGGCGATTTTCTGGGCAGGGCCGGGGGTGATCCAGGGCGCTTCATCACGGGAGAGGGAGGCAGAGGAGGACAGAGGCAGCGTGAGAAGGATTCCGTGTGCTGCTACTGGTTTTGAAGGAAGAGGAAGGGGCCGTAGCCAAGGGGTGCAGGTGGCTGCTGGAAGCAGGAAAGGGCAAGGGAATGATTCTCCCGAGCGCCTCCGGAGAGGACGTGGTCCTGCTGACGCCTTGATTTCTAGCCCAGTGCGACCTGCTTCACATCTGAACTACCGACCTACAAGGGGACGTTGTGTAGTACTGAGCACGCAGTTCCTTTCCTGGCACCTGGTAGGTGCTGGCTGCTAGGAGCACAGATCACCAGTCTTGGGGCAGAGGGGAGGGGGATCAAGGAGACTTTCCAGAGGAAGCAATGCCCGAGCTCCAGCTGGAGGTTCAAGCCGGAGGAAGGGGCTGTGGCTCCCAGTCCCCCGTGGACAGGCGAGCCGGGAGAACTGCGGGCAGTGGGTTCTCTAGGCAGAGGACGGAGCAGGCACTGGGCATGTCACTGGCCACGTCACAGCTGGTGGACTTGACTCCAACCTATGGGAGCCTGCAGCTGGGTAAGGCTGGGCCTCATCAAGTGTGCCTGGTGCCAAGCCCGCCCAGGGCTGCCCTGTGAGGAGAAGGGACCGGGAGACCCCAGGCAGACAGGTAAGAGTGGGCTGCGGCGCCCAAGCAGAGGTGAGGCGTGGAGCAGGGCGCTGCTGGAGGAGGAGGTGCGCAGACCGACCCCCGGAGTGCCTCAGGGCTGCTCGCCCGGACTCGGGGTAGACGAAGGAGCTTTGTGGCTGTATTATTGGAGGTTCTCGGCACGTCCTTCTACCACATTCCTTCCAGTACATTCTACCCCGAGTCTCTAAAAGCTGCTCTGTACTTGAGGCCACTGCTAGCTCCTCCCGTCCCCAGAGGAATGTGAGACACGGAACAGGGGTTGTCGCTTACCATCTGCCGAGAGCAGCCGGGCAGAGGGGGCAGAGGAGACGGAGAGAAAACGACCGCCATCTGCTCGGTGCTCTGGGGGGAAGAGAGGGACAGGATGGGAAGGTGGAATTGGTGACCTCAGTTGAGTTCAAAGGGCAGCAGTCTCGGGGTCTGAGCTGAAGGGACCAGATGTCCTTGGAGATGCCCTTCGAGTTTCTATGGCCCCAGCTGGAAGTGGTGGTGCCCTTCCCAAATGGGGCAGGGGCTCGGTGTGGCCTGCCACACTGGGGCTCCATGGGAGGGCCTGGACGGGGGACAGCCCCAGACGGGTGTGGTGGAGGGACAGTGAGTCTGTTGGCTGGAGAAGACATCTGCACAGGGCAACGGAGGAGGACGTGAGAAACTGCCCTGGGACACACGCAGGCTGGGTGCGTCCCTCACGTTCTCGGGAGAACACCAGTTTCCAGGCAACGTGGGAGTAGAAGTGGGAGGTCCTTCTATAACCCACATGCTATATGAATGAAGAATTATTAATCACCCAGGTAGTTCTTTTTGTTTATTTTTTTTCCATCACCATTTATCTCCCACATTTATACCCTCTTTCACCCCCAACAACCCTTCCCCCATTTAGTCTTTACATCAAATGGGGCGAGTCCTGTTATTTTGGCCATTTGATAGATGGGGACACGGAGGCCAGATGGATTCAAAGGTCAAAGCCGGCCAGTGCACAAGCCTGGGCTGAGGTTCTGGTGCGTGGCTCCCGCGTGCGTTGCTGACCCACGTGAGCAGGCTGCAAGCTCCCTGAGGGCAGGGCCAGGAGTTGGTGCTGTGACCCTACCCCCCAAACTCTGGGCCCAGAGAGTTAACCCTCATTGGCCGATGTGGTTAACTGAATGGTCCTTTCCCAGCTCTGACTGGACAAGCGGATGAACGCCTAAATCCCAGCTGGGAAAGAAACTGCTGTTAGAAGTCAGGGGTCAGCAAACTTTTCCAGTAAAGGGCCAGTTAGTGAATATTTTAGGCGTTGCTGGACATCAGATCTTCGTTTCTACCACTCAGCTCAGATGCCTGGACATGGCTGCCTCCAGGTCACATTTTATCTACAGAACCGGGCAGGCCGGATTGGGCCCAGGCCAGAGTTTGCTGAGCCCATACACACCGTAATTTACTAACATCCAGCTGTGGGGACACGGTGGGTATCAGATCTCCAAGAATGAGGTTAGCGTTTCTCTTTCTCCTTCTTGTAAGAAAGTGAGCAAATCCTGTGCTGGAGACGGGAGATTAATGATATTTACATGTAATGTGGTGTCCACGCCTGTCGGGGGCCTTACATTCATTAGCTGTCATCCTCGGAACGACTCTCAGAGGGAGAGGTTTTCGTCTTGTTTTCCAGATAAATGAAGAGGCTCAGAGAAGTTAAGGAAGTCGCCCAAGTTCACACAGCCAGGAAGGGTAGAGGCGGGATTCCGACACAAAGCCTGTTCGCTTCCGACTCAGACTGTGCTGGTTCTTCTCCTGGCCTGGCCTCGGTCCCCTTGCCTGCGAGGCGGCTTCTTTATGCTCATGGCGCCAGCCCTGCAGGGTCAGTGCTGGGAACCAGGCCACAAGCGACCGAACAGCTTCCCTTGAGGCAGCTGACCCCCCAGCGCAGGACGGCTCGAGGTGGCGCGGGCTGTCTGCTGACCACTGCAGCCCAAATGAGAATTCGAGATAAAACATGAGATCGGAGAAGAGGCCGTGATGAGACATCAAGGAACCTCTGGGCGCTGGGGAGAACTTTGGAGGGTACTTTGAACATCTCCAAATCCATGGAATAGGGTTTCAATCAGTCTGACCTAGCTCTTGAGGGACGGGGAGATGCCCGACCGATGCGGGCTCCATGCCCAGGTATATGTGAACTTGAGGAGGGCCTGCTCGGGTTGGAATGGGAGGTGACCGGCGCAGGAAGCTGCTTAGTGTGTCTCCCCTTCCTCCCCAAAATCAGTGGACTAAACGATGCTTTAATTAAAGTCTCGTTAGCCTTGAGATTTGATCATTATGGGAACTGTACATTCGATTTCTTTCCTTAAGAAAGGAAAGAAAGACCATGGCCGTGCTCCCAGGGAAACTGGCGCAGACCAGATGTTCACACCTTGTTAACGAGCACACACGTGGGTGTGTCTGCCCTTGAACTCTAGGACGAAGAGGGGCTTCTTGCTCATGTCCTTCCCACACCTGGCACCCTGACTCCGTTCATGAGAAAACTTCCAAGGGCCACAGTGCTTGGGAAAAACTACTGGGGAGGAGACTTAGAGAAACTTGGGCCTCGGAACCGATCATGCATATTTGCTTTCCTTTCGGGGCTCACCTGCTAGTTTTTGACAAAGTTCTGCAATGTCAGTAACTGGAAATCAGAAGGAGGGAGATACAATGATGAAATACAATGGATGTTTAATTGCATGTACTGTTATCTCTTGACTTGTGTGTCCCAGCTTTTTCAAGGACATAGTTTACATTTTATCACCAGCCAACTTTGTTTATTTCAGGGTAAACAAATATATAAATGACCATGGTGTTACTCTTTAACAATGTATATGTTATCAAAGAAAAAGTAAGAAAGTAACTTTATACATCTATGTGGGATGTTATACAATGGAGATATTCAATGGAGGAAGAAGGAAATGGCAAAAGGGTCAAGGGTCCCAGCGAGACTTGTCTATTTCTGTCCTAAAAGACTGTGAAATAACAATAATGATAATAGCTATGATCATAATAACTAAGAGTAACCCAAATGCTTTGAGTGCTTACAGTGTGCTCAGCATTGTGATTTACATGGTGTCTGCTAGGGCTGCCGTGACCAAGAACCCCAGACTGGGAGGCTTACAAAACACACACTGGTTTTCTCACAGTTCTGGAGGTTGGAAGTTCAAGGTCAAAGTAGCAGCAGGGCTGGATTCTCCCGAACCGTCTTTCTTTGGCGTGCAGACAGCCACCTGTTCCCTGCATTCAGTGGCCTTTTCTCTGTGTGCACAACTATCCTGGTGTCTCTTCCTCCTCTTTTTTTTTTTATTAATTAATTTTTGTTACAGATGTTTCTACTTTTTCCCCCATTGATTCCCCCCTTCCCCCCTCCATGCCCTGTCCCCAGTTTGTTGTCCATGTCCACTGTTCATGCAAACATGCATATAAGTTCTGTGGTTTATCTCTCCCTCACCACCCCCTCTTCTGGGGATTGTCAGTCTGTACCCCACTTCCACATCTCTGGGACTACCCCATTCCTCAGACTGCTATGTTCATTATATTCCACAAATAAGTGAGATCATATGATACTTGTCTTTCTCTGTTTGGCTTGTTTCACTTAGAATGATACTTTCCAGGTCCCTCCATGTAGTCTCAAAGGATAAGAGATCTTTCTTTCTTACAGCTGCGTAGTACTCCATTGTGTATATGTACCACAGCTTTTTTATCCATTCGTCTACTGATGGACACGGGCTGTTTCCAGATCTTAACTATTGTAAATAGTGCTGCTACAAACATGGGGGTACATATATTCTTTCTGATTGGTGTTTCAGGCTTCTTAGGGTATATTACTAGCAGTGGGATCACTGGGTCAAATGGAAGTTCAATTTTTAATTTTTTGAGGTAACACCATATTGTTTTCCATAGTGGCTGCACCAGTCTGCATTCCCACCAGCAGTGTACTAGAGTCCCTTTTTGTCCACACCCTCGCCAACACTTGTTGTTTGATGATTTGTAGATGGCGGCCATTCTGGCAGGTGTGAGGTGATACCTCATTGTTGTTTTAATTTGCATCTCTCTGATGATTAGTGATGATGAGCATTTCTTCATATGTTTCTTAGCCATTTGTATGTCCTGTTTGGAGAGGTGTCTATTTAGTTCATCTGCCCATTTTTTAATTGGGTTCTTTGTCTTCCTTTTGTTGAGTTGTATGAGCACTCTATATATTGGAAATTAACCCCTTATCTGATATATCATTGGCAATTATGCTCTCCCATACCGTGGGTAGCATTTCTGTTTTGATGGTTGTTTCTTTTGCTGTGCAGAAGCTTTTTAGTTTGATGTAGTCCCATGTGTTCATTTTCTCCTTTGTTTCTGTTGCCTTAGGTGATGTGTCAGTGAAAATTCTGCTGTGTATGATGTCTGAAATTTTGTTGCCTACAGTTTCTTCTAGGATTTTTATGGATTCATGAGTCACATTTAAGTCTTTTATCCATTTTGAGTTTATTCTTGTGTAGGGTGTAAGTTGATAGTCTAGTTTCATTTTTTTGCATGTAGCTGTCCAATTTTCCCAGCACCATTTATTAAAGAGGCTGTCTTTACTCCACTGTATGCTCTTGCCACCTTTGACAAATATTAATTGAGCATATTGCCTTGGGTCCATTTCTGGGTTCTCTGTTCTGTTCCACTGGTCTATATGCCTGTTCTTGTGCCAGTACCAGGCTGTTTTGATTAAAGTCGCTTTGTAGTATAACCTGAAATCTGGTAATGTGATCTCTCCAACTTTGTTCTTCCTTTTCAAGATTTCTGTGGCTATTCGAGGTCTTTTTTGGTTCCATATGAACTTTTAAAGTACTTGTTCTAATTCTGTGAAGTATGCTGTTAGTATTTTGGTGGGGATTACATTGAATCTATAGATTGCTTTGGGTAATATGGACATTTTAATGATGTTAATTCTCCCAATCCATGAACAGGGTATGTGCTTCCACTTTTTTATATCTTCCTCTAATTCTTTTTGCAATGACCTGTAGTTTTCTGCAAATAGGTCCTTTATTTCTTTGGTTACGTTTATTCCTAGGTATCTTAATTTTTTTGCCGCAATGGTAAATGGGATTGTTTTCTTAGTTTCTCTTTCTGTGAGTTCATCATTGGTGTATAAGAATGCCATCAATTTCTTGACATTAATTTTGTATCCTGCTACTTTTCCAAATTCATTTATTAACTCTAGAAAACTTTTGATGGAGTCTTTGGGTTTTTCTACGTATAGTATCATGTCATCTGCAAATAATGACAGTTTCACTTCCTCCTTTCCAATTTGGATCCCTTTTATTTTTTCTCATGTCTGATTGCTGTGGCTAAGACTTCCAGTACTATGTTAAATAAGAGTGGCGAAGGTGGGCATCCTTGCCTTGTTTCTGTTCTTAAGGGAAATGCTTTTATTTTTTGCTCATTGAGTATGATGTTGGCTGTAGGTCTGTCATATATGGACTTTATTATGTCGAGATATGATCCCTCTATTCCCACATTGCTGAGCATTTTTATCAGAAATGGATGCTGGATTTTGTCAAAGGCTTTTTTGGCATCTATTGATATGATCATGTGGTTTTTATTCTTCATTTTATTTATGTGGTGTATCATGTTTATTGATTTGTGAATATTTTACCAGCCTTGCATCCCTGGGATGAATCCCACTTGGTCATGTGGATAATTTTTTTGATGTATTGCTGGATCCGATTTGCTAGTATTTTGTTCAGGATTTTGGCATCTATGTTCATCAGGGATATTGACCTGTTTTTTTCTTTCTTTGTAGTGTCTTTTTCTGGTTTTGAAATTTGAATTATGTTGGCTTCATTAAATGAGTTTGGAAGTCTTCCTTCTTCTTGAATTTTTTGAAATAGTTTGAGAAGAATGGGTATTAGTTCTTTAAATGTTCGGTAAAACTCCCCCATGAAGCCATCCGGGCCTGAGCTTTTGTTTGCTGGGAGAGTCTTGATTACATCTTCAATTTCTTCTGCTGTTATTGGTCTGTCCAAGTTTTCTCTCTCTTCCTGGTCCAGTTTTGGGAGACTATGTGTTTCTAGAAATTTGTCCATTTTGCTTAGATTGTCGAATTTGTTGCCATATAATAGTTGTTCATAGTAGTTGTTAATGATCTTTTGTATGTCTGTGGTGTCAGTTGTTACCTCTCCTCTTTCATTTCTGATTTTGTGTATTTGGATTCTCTCTGTTTCTTTGTGAGTCTAGCTAAGGGTCCATCAATCTTGTTTATCTTTTTGAAAAACCAGCTCTTTGTTTCATTGGTCCTTTGAATTGTTTTTTTGGTTTCTATGTCATTTGTTTCTGCTCTGATCTTTACTATTTCCTTCCTTCTACTGGGGTTTTCTTTTTGTTTGCTCTCTGGTTATTTAAGTTGTGAGGTTAATAGTCTATTAGAGATTTTTCTTGTTTTTTGAGGTAGGCCTGTAGTGCTATGAACTTCCCTCTCAAAACTGCTTTCGCTGCATCCCATACATTTTGTGTTGTGTGTTCATTTTCATTGGTTTCCAGGAAGTTTATGATTTATTCCTTGATCTCCTTGGTGACCCATTCATTGTTTAATAACATGCTATTAGCTTCCATGTGTTCAAATGTCTTTGTATGTTCTTGTTGCAATTGATTTGCAGTTTCATGCCATTGTGATCTAAGAAGATGCTTGATATGATTTCAGTCTTCTTAAACTTGTAGAGATTTAGTTTGTGCCCTAACATGTGGTCTATCTTTGAGAATGTCCCATGTGCACTTGAGAAGAATGTGAATTCTGTAGTTTTGGGGTATAATTCTCTGTAGATATCTATTCAATCCATTTGGTCTAGTGCTTCATTTAGAGTCTCTGTTTCCTTGCTGATTTTTTGTCTAGAGGATCTGTCCAGTGATGTCAGTGGGGTGTTGAAGTCCCCTGCTATGATTGTATTGCTATCGATCTCTCCTTGGAAGTCCTCCAGAAGATTTTGAATATATTTTGGTGCTCCTATATTGGGTGCATATATGTTTATCAAGGTTATATCTTCCTGTTGGATAGATCCTTTCAATATTATGTAGTGGCCTTCTTTGTCTCTAGTTATGGCCTTCATTTTGAAATCTATTTTATCAGATATGAGTATTGCTACCCCAATTCTTTTTTTTCCTTTCCGTTTGCTGGGAAGATTTTTTTCCATCCCTTCACTTTCAACCTATGTGAGTCTTTTGTTGTGAGGTGGGTCTCTTGTAAAGAACATATAGATGAGTCATGCTTTCTTATCCAATCAGCTACTCTGTGTCTTTTTATGGGAGCATTCAATCCATTTACATTTAAGGTGATTATTGATATGTACTTATTTATTGCCATTTTTGTTTAGTGTGGTTCTATTTTTCTTCCCATTTCTTCTGCTGATTACAGCAGTCCTTTTAACATTTCTTGCAGTGCTGGTTTGGTGCTAATGTATTCCCTTAGCCTTTTTTGTCTGGGAAGCTCTTTATTTGACCTTCTATTTTGAATGATAGCCTTGCTGGGTAGAATAGTCTTGGATTAAGATTCTGGTTTTTCATGACCTTGATTACTTCATGCCATTCCCTTCTGGCTTGTAGTGTTTCTTGTGAGAAGACAGCTGAGAGCCTTATGGGGTTCCCTTTGTAGGTAACCTGTTGCTTATCTCTTGCTGCTTTTAGGGTTCTCTCTTTGTCTTTAATTTTTGGCAGTTTGATTACTATGTGTCTTGGTGTGGGCCTGTTTGGGTTCTTCTTACTTGGGGCTCTCTGTGCTTCTTGAACTTGAATGCCTTCTTCCTTCACCAAATTAGGGAAGGTTTCTGTCACTATTTCTTTGAATATATTCTCTAACCCTTACTCATTTTCTTCTTCTTGGAGGACTCCTATGATGCGAATATTATTACGTTTCCAGTTGTCCCACAGTTCTCTTAAGCTGTCTTCTTGCTTTTTAATAGTTTTTTCCTTTTGGTTTTCTGATTTTTTTCTACCCTGTCTTCTAATTCACTCATCTGGTCCTCAGCTTCTCCAACTCTGCTTTTTAGACCTTCCAATATGTTTTTCATTTCTGATATGTCATTCTTCATTTCTTCTTGGTGGTTTTTAATTTCCAGCTGGTTGATTTTCAACATTTCTATGTCTTTACTCATGGTGCTCATGTCCTTACACATGCTGTTGAGCTTCCTCAAGATCATGGCTCTGAATTCTAGTTCTGTTAACTTGCTTAACTGCACCTCATTCATGTCATCTTCGGTAGAGGTCTCTTGTTCTTTCATTTGGCTTTTGTTTCTGTGTTTCACCATTTTGGCTATCACAGTGGGCTTTGGAGTCTGCCAGATTTTCCCTGTGGGTGTTGGTGTTCTGCTGTTTGTGGCTCCCTCTCCTGGGTTTGGATGAGGCAGGGAGGACCCATTTTATATACTACTGTCAAGCCTTAGCTTTCCTGGTTAGTGATGCTAGCCCAGGGAATGGTTGTTATCCTCTAGCTTTTTTTTTTGCCTGGAGGCTATTAGTAGAGGTCACCTGAAGAACCTTGGTTTCTGAGTTGCCTGAAAAACTCCCTCAGGTGCTCAGTGTAAGAGGATTTCCTGAGGGTGGGGCAGCTGCTGGTTGTTAATGGGCCTCAATTAGCATTTCAATGACCACCAGGTGGGGCTGAATCTCCGAGGGAGGGGCCGCTGACTCTCCCCAGGGCCCTGGGAAGGAGTAAGGTGACCACAGTCCTGCGTGGCTGCACTCAGGAAAAGCTCTGAGCCCGCTCCAAAACCTAAGTGTCCCCACACAGTTCCAGACCAGTCTGCCTTCCCTCTGCCGGAGCCCAAGGTGAGTGGCTTCTGCCAATTTAGCCTCCGTTCGGACTCTGCATCATGGAGCAGCCTGGGACTTTTAACCCGAAGGCGCTGCTTCCAGCCAAGGACGGCCGAGGCTGTGGCACCAGCCGAGGGCATAGCACCTAGCCGAGGGCATAGCACCCAGCCGAGTTCACAGGACTCAGCCGAGGGCACAGCACTCAGCCAAAGTCACAGGACCCAGCCATGGTCGCCGGACGCAGCTGATTCGGCGGCAGCTTCCAGCCAAGTCCCCTGGTCCTAGCCGAGTCCGTGCGGCACCAGCCGAGGGCATAGCACCCAGCCGAGGGCATAGCACCCAGCCGGGTTCGCAGGACTCAGCCACGATAGCGGGACACAGCCTAGGCGGCAGCAGCTTCCAGCAGAGTCTCCTGGTCCCAGCCGAGTCTGTGCGGTACCAGCCGAGGGCTTAGCACCCAGCCAAGTTTGCAGGACTCAGCCGCGGTAGCAGGACGCAGCCCAGGCGGCAGCAGCTTCCAGCCGAGTCCCCTGGTCCCAGCCGAGTCCGCTGGTCCCAGCCCAGGCCGCTGTGGACCGTGGGCTCCTGGCCCCCCTCGCGTCCTCGCAAGCCTACCAGGATTGAGTCTGTGTCCCTGGTTATGTGGTCTTCCAAGGTGTCTTTCGCTTGCCCCTTCCTGACGATTTGTCTTTATTTTTGTTGTAAATCCAGTTTGGTCCTGGGAGATGGTCTGTGTAGCTCCATTCACTCCACTGCCAGTTTTTCCAGTGGTCGAGATGGTCTCTCTTCCTCCTCTTGTAAGGGCACCAGTTCCACTGGGTGAGAGCCCTACCCTTATGACCTCATTTAATTACCTCCTTCAAGGCCCCATCTCCAAATACAGTCACATATGAATTTCACAGGGAGGGACTCGGTTTGATCCATACCACATGGATTATCGTCATCATCACCACTACCCCAGGTAGGTACTGTTATTATCCGTTTTACATCTCACAGCTGTGGAAACTGAGGCTCAAAGTCCACAGTATGCAGAGTGAGGTTTACACCACAAGCTCAGTCCAGGGCCCAGACTGGACCACGGGGCGAGCCTGCCTTTCACAGGTGCTAGACCGCACTTCCTGTGAGCAGACCTGAGGGAGCAAGACCCGGGGTCCCTGGCAAGAAGCCTTAGAAAGGCACCTGGGCCCTCAGTGATGAGCCCATTTGAGGACAGGAGTCTGGAAACACAGGCCCTGCCTTCACCGAAGAGCTGCGCGCTCAGCTGCAGAGTGTCCTTAGTTCACCTCCTCCGTACAAAGGGGGCGCTCATCTCTGCAGTGTGTGACCACGACATTCACAGCCAAGTGCTCAGAATCCTGAGAAGTGTGCAAGTACATCTCATCGTTATCCTCGATCTTGGTTTTTCCGAGCTGTTAGCACTGAAGCAGAGTTGTTGAGATCGTGCAGGGCCATGCCCAAGTCCCTTGTCCCAGAAGAGGCGAGGGGGTTGGACAGCGGGTCCACGAAGCAACAGCACTGGAAGTAACGAGCGGAGCTGACAGGTTCGACAACTCATCCGTCCCACAGAGCAGGAGGAGGGGCCGGGAAGCCACGGAGAGGAGAATGCATCAGGGGGCTAAGGAACAGGAGTGACTCTTAAAACTGATGGTTTCCAAAGAAATTTAAACAGGAGGAATAAACAAAGACAAGGCTGAGGAAATTATTTGGCATTGGGAAAAAAAAAAATGTTCTTAAAGCTTTTATATTATGAGGATAAAATAAACTCTACAAATATCCAGGAAAAATACAATAAAGGTTAGCTACAGTAGGCCACAGATTTTCTAGGAAAAAAAAAAAATCAGAATCCATTAAAACAAAAGGTAAAGGATTTTGAGAGGAAAAGCCATGAACCTGACCATTTTGTGCCCAGCAAGCCTGTGGCTCATGCTTAAGGCTGAGAAAAAGATGCTCTCCGAAGAATAAGCAGGCAATGTTAGTTTCAGAAAATAATGAAAAATAATGCCTGGTGGTGACTAACCTGTCTGTGTGTTAAAACGCAGCATAAAGCTGCAATAAACAGAGCAGTGTGGTAACAGGATCAGCAGGATCAACCCTGCGATCAATGGATAGTTCAATTAGTAATCGTCAGACGGGCCCCCCTCAAGTTTTGTAAAAGTTAGGGACACTGCAAAGATTCAAGTTGTCCCTGCTCCTTTCCAAACTTTGTACCGAAGCTTGTAGCCTATGTAATAAGAAGAACTATAAATACTAGAAAGGGAAATACAAAGCTATTTACAGATGTTATAATAGAAGATATTCCTACAAAACTAAGGGTACAAACTGAGAAACCATTGATAATTAAGAGAGAAAAATGACCAGATATTAGATCACCACACAAATCACAAGTAGAAGAGGAAATTTTAAAAAATTGAGTTAACAACAGCAGCAAAACTAACTTTATAAGAAGACATTTATAGAAACAGTACACCCTCACTGAACAAGAGAGGTGTATAAATGGGGTGATTTACCATGTTTATGAAGAAGACTCTAGTAAAATGTGTTAGTCGGTTGTTCCCAAATTATTTTATAAATTAAATGCAATCCCAATTGTATATGTCATAGAATTTGACAAGCTTATTCTGAAATTCAAAAGAAGAACCAGGACAATTTGGGGGGTGGGGGGACAGGGAGGAAACCTTCTCCCACCAGATGCCAAAAATATGTGACAAAGCTGTGTGATACTTAGCTACTGTGATACAGAAATAAATCGACGGAAGAGAATACAGGCCTAGGTAGAAATGAAGGTTTCATATATGTTAAAGGAGGTATTTCACATGAGCAGAGAAACAAAGACTTTTCAATGCTTTGTGTTAAAACAGTTGGCTGTGCACTTGGAAAAAATGTAAGCTGGACACACAAAAATAAATTTTAGTAAAAACCAATACGATTAAATTTTTGCAGTAAAATATGACAAATATTTTTGACTCTGGGGTTTTAAAGGCCTTTACAACTAAAAGGTTTTCAAAGCCATAAAAGAAAGACTGATAAATGTGATTACACGGCAAGTCCTCAGATCACATCATTTTGTTATGATGCTGATGAGAAGCCGTACATCACTTTGCCTCTCGTAATACTGGCTTCATTCTCTGTGGTTCCAAGAACCCATCAATGTTAAGTGAGGACTTTCTGTACTGAAATATTAAGGTTCAGTATAACAAAATATTATATCAACAAAGTTCAAAGACAAGCAACATTCCAGAAGGTATTTGTAACATATACAACAATGATCTAGAATATACATATATATAAATTTGGGAGGTGGGGAGGACCCTTTTGTGTTGGTTAAAATAAATCAGAAGGAAAAGGGGCAGGGCTATGAACGAGCAATTCCCAGAAAAGGAGATACGAATACCCAGTGATCACGTGAAAACGTGTTCAACCTCGTTAGCAAGCAGAGAAGTGCAAAGTAAAATGAAATATTGTTTCCCCCTATGAAATCGCCCCCAACATAAATAGTATGCCGGTGTTCTCCCATACATGCCGCTGGTAAATGGCTACAACATTCTGGAGAATATGTTGGCGGTAACTATGCACATACCCGAGGACGAGCAAGTCTAGGGTCTCTGGAAAGGCGCCTGCCCACATCAGCAAGGAAGCTGGAACACATCGCGTTTACCAGCATCAGGAGACGACCTGGGTGCCAACTACTAGGCGAATGACACCACAGGTGACAGTTGCCAATGGAAGTTAACAGGTAGGGAAAGGTCTGGAAAGACAAACTCTTGGCCCATCCAGTCTGGAGGGGGTAGGACAGGAGGTCTGGACTGCGGCAGGTGGACAGACAGCCTTCAGCCTTGTAGACGATCCAAAAGCATCCAGGTCGCACAGACCGCTGTTCTCTAAAGGGACTGAGAATAACTCACACGTGGCCAATGTGTGCAAAGTCTGGAAAAGGAGCTTGAGAAATCTCTGCTTAAATCCTAAGGACATGGGCAATGGATGCAAGCAGGGAACCGGACTCGAAGATGTGTTAAGCTGGGTTTGCTTCTCTCAGGTAAACCGATCCCAGGAGGAAAATGTTCTGTTTGTTCAAGTTCCTGGAGATCAACTTAACCCAAGAAAGTCAAATTTCTTCTGGTACCGTGTCCCAGCATCATCAGTGACAAAATCAGAATTCCTGGACTCAAGTCCCCATCCCACCACTTCAAAACCAGCAATCATTGGGAAAACCTTTTTTTTTTGATCCTCACCTGAGGATATGTTTTTCACTGATTCTAAAGAGAGGAAGGTAGCAGGATGGGGGTGGAGGGGAAGGGGGAGGAGACATCAATTGGCCGCCTCCCATACTTGCCCTGTGATCACCCCAACCTGCCTATGTGCCCTGACCGGGAATGGAACCCGAAACCCTCTGTGTATGGGGCGATGCTCCAGCCAACTGAGCCACTGGGCCAGGGCTGGGCGAACCTTTTGACATCACAGAGTCTAGGACTTCCATATACTCAGAACGGGATCACATGCATGTCCTGTCTACCTTCCCAGGTCGTTCTGAGTCTTACACATCATATAAGCAGAGGTGCTCTGAAGGCTGTAACAAAGGCTATAATGACATGATCCAGGGTGACTCCCCCGAATAAACACAAACACCAGGGTACAATATTCACAAACTCGTGAAGTAGCTAAAAACTCATTTCAAATAGCCGTTTCCCCCCAAATTTCTCATCAGCTCGATACCTCATGTCACATTGTAAAATAAGGCTAGTTGAAATAACCAAATAGTAAAAATGAAACCGTAAAAAAACAAACAATATGTTTCCTGAACATAAAGATCACACAAAACTTTTAAACTTCTTTACGTCAAGTAATATAAGCAAGAGTGAAAAGGTAGACAACAAACCTTCAAAGCAAGAAATACCACATTTCGTACAGAAAGATCATTCACAAACCACGGTGAGAAACGCAAATCCGCTAATAGAAAAATAGACAATTTCCAGAACTATAAGCCAATAAATCAAGAAAGTGTCTGACCTCAGTGAAAATCAAGAAAATGAAAAACAAATGAGATGCCATTATTCAATACCCAATTGGACAAAATTGCAAATACCAGTAACACTTAATGCCATCAAAATGGAGTTGGTGGACCCTCTACTAAGTAAATATATGCCAGCCATATATGTAATTTAAAACTTTTCAGGATCCATGTTTAAAAAATAAACAGGTAAATTTAAATTTTATTTATGTCATCCAATATATCAAGTGTTATTTTAACTCGCTATAAAATTATTAGTCAATATTTACATTTTCTGGAGGAGTACTAATTCTTTGAAATTGAGTGTGTATTTTATTTTTACAATATGCTGTAAATCTCTAAACTTTTCATTTGAAAAAAGGAGATTCACACGCCTGAGTTGTTCCAAATGTAAGTTTTTCGCAGTGACTGAACTGAGTATTAGGTTTTAGAATTCATTCTAAATTAAAATTAAACTAATTTAATTTGTTTCTCAGTCGCGTTAGCCACATTTCAAGCTCTTGAAAGCCACGTGAGGCGGTACTGGACAGCGCAGTTCTAGAACAATCCACCTGATCCAGGCCGGCCCACAGGCAGAGGCAGCGCTCAGCCCCCCGAAACTGGACACAGTGGCCCTCGGGTCAATGTTCATGGAAATTTCCAGACTTACCCCTCAGTCCTCCACAGGTACCGTCCACTCCTCCGATGGAAACATCTCATCGTCCTTTTCTCTGCCTGCTGCGACTGTTTTCCCAGGAGACCCACAGCCGGGTCCTTCATGGGCACATTTGAACCCTCATGACCTACACAGGAAATAACAGTGGGAATGACAAGAATGATAACACACGCATCAGGTCGCGTCCATTGGGCAGACCGGGCGCCAAGGTGTTCTTTCTTTATTCACCATCTGCGCCCCTCCAGTTTGCAGACACGAATCGGGCTCCGCAAAGGAAAGGGACGTGTTAGGGCCACACTATTCGCAAGTGGCGGCGCCCCTCACGGTGGCCCAGAGCGAAGTGGCCCTCCCCCCCTGCTCTCTCCCTCCCCCATGCTGTCCCCCTTCCGCTTGTGAGCTGTCTCCCCTCCCCATGTACTTCCCCCAGTCACCACCCGGGGGCGCGGGGGCACTGGGGTCCCATGGGGCACTGCTTCTTAGGATGTCCTGAGGCCAAGATGGTTCACAGGAGAAGGGGCCACGAGAGAACCACCGTGGGCCAGGCCCTGCTAAGCTCGTGCACAGGCCTCTCCTTTGGTTCTCACCGCAACTGGGGAACCAGCCACTGTCATGTCCCGGCATTTTCGAGAGAACCAACTTGGCTGAGGGCCAACACTCAGGAAGTGGGGGCTGGGACTTCCTGGTGGACCGTGTTTTCCATGCTCTTCCCAGGGGACTAGTGAGGTCAAGGTAAGACCCCCAGGCAGGTGTCTTCCCCATGCCTCAGTTTCCACCCAGCACCTGCCCCATACCCGAGTATAACCCACAGTGCATCAGACACACACCTCTGCTGTGTGCTCATGAATGAGGAGCCGCTTCAGTGCCAGGGGGTTGGGAGTGGATTATGAAGCACCTACTGTGTGCTAATCTGGTGCTAATAATTCAATGTATTAAAAAAAATTTTTTTTCTTTGTTGATTTTAGAGAGAGAGGAAGGGAGAGGGAGAGACAGAAATATCGATGAGAGAGAACATCGATTGGCCGCCTCCTGCATGCCCCCCACTGGGGATCGGGCCCACAACCTGGGCATGTGCCCTGACCGGGAATCGAACCGGCGACCTCTTGGTGCATGGGTCGATGCTCAACCACTGAGCCACACCAGCTGGGCAAATATTCAAAGTATTTTCACATCTTCGTCTGTTAACAACCCTACAGGTGTGGTGCCACCATTTGCATTCCACAGATTAGAAAGCTAAGGCCACGAGAGAGGAATCTAAGTTGCTGCAAAAGCGGGTGGGTGGCTGAGGTGGAGAACTAAGCCCCATCCCAAAGCCTGCGTTCACCGTGGAGGCTCATTCCTTCCTTCTCTCCGGCTGACCATTCACTGACCACCCACTCTGGGTCAGGCACTGACCAGACACACAGAATTCAGGAGTGAGTAGGACCGACGGAGTCCGCGGAGCTCTGTCCGCAGAGGGTAACTGTGCCAAAGTCATTTACTGACGCCAGGTTTCCAGGGGCCACCCCCTCGCCTGCCAGTCCCCAGCCCCTGGCAGTTAGGTAGGAGGGTCCCTGTGACTGGGTCCAGCCTACAAGCTCTGACTGGAGCAGTGGGTGTCATCTCCAGGCTGAAGCCCTTAGGAGTCAGGGGACAGCTCTCAGCTAGCTCTCCTTGGAGGCGAGGAACTGAGCTGCGTGTCCTCATGCAGGGCGAGGGCCAGGCTTTGGTGTGTGAACCTCTGAGATGAGGGGTTTGTCACCACGGCAGAGCCCACTCATCCTGGTCAGCACACCGAGACATACGTCCAAGCACCATACAAAATAGCTGTAACTTACATAAGAAATACGGGCACAGCGGGAGATCGGAACAGACTGCTTTGGTCTCCTGGGGAAGGCAAGGGGCTGGTAAGGGGAAGACTGAGCTGAGCTCTGACAGGTGACAATGGCGGCAGGTAACATTTATTGATGTGCCAGGCACTGTGCTAAGCGCTTCACAAACGTCCGAGCGAAAGCCGTTCTCAGAAAAAGCCTGAAGCTGGGAGGACTCGGCAGTCACTCTCCACTCATCCATCAGTGTGCGGAGCGGAGCAAAGTCTCTGCTTTCCCGGGTTCCACGCGCTGGAAGAAGGGGAGCCACTGAGATGGAACATTCCAGGAGCCTCCCTGTCATGCTGACAACGGAGCAGAGGGCCAGAGAGGAACCATGAGCCCTGGGCACAGGGACAGCTGGAGGACATTCAGAGGGAAGCACCACTGCAGAGAGCTGAGGCTGGCAGGCCTGAGAACAGGGAGGGGGGGTGGCTGGAGGAGGGAGTGAGGGGTGGGAGGAGCCAGGGGCACCAGGCTCTGGAAGCTGCTCCGAGGGAGACAGAAACCTTCGGAGGGTTTGAGCAGAGGAGGAACATTATGTACTTCATGCTTTAAGAAGATCTCTCGGGGCAGCTGTTCTCAAACAGGGGTGATTGGACACCCCCAGGGGACGTCTGGCAATGTCTGGAGATGCTTCTTGTCACCAGTCAGGGGTTTCTAGTGGGTGGAGGCCAGGGACGCTGCCAGGTGTGCACAGGACAGCCCCGCAGCAAAGGGTGATCCAGCCCGGGCGTGGCCAGGGCCTGGAGAACAGACTGCAGGGGAAATGCAGAAGCAGGGAGCCCAGGTAGCCGACTGAATCGTCCAGACAAGAAACTGCTGGTTTGGCCCAGGGTGGCCAGCAGTCAGATTGGAGATGACTCTAAGAACAGCCAGCAGGATTTCCCAAGGATTGGAGGTGGATCAGGAGAAAAAAGGAGAAGTCCAGGCCAACTGAAAGTTTTATGATCAGAGCAATGAAAGAACAGAGACGCATTTACCTGCCAACAATATTAATTGAGCACGTACTATGTGCCAGACAATGCTTTAGGTGTTAGGGACATAGTGAAAAGAAAAATAATACCACTGTCCTTATTGGCACTTAGACAAGCCACAAATTAACATAGTAACTTCAGACAGTGATACGTTATCAGCTAGGAAGACAAGAGGTGATTCCATAGAGAGGGGATTACTTCATGCAGGGTAGTCTGGTGTCTCTCTGAAAAGCTGAGGGCTGAACTAATGTCAGCCATGAGATCTGGGCTGCAGACATGCCAGGCAGAGGGTGTGGTTAATGCAAAGGCCCTGAGGCAGGGAGACCAATGTGGCTGGAGGGAGGGAGAAGCAGTGGTCACTGGGCAGGTAGGCAGGGGTGCAAAATCAAAGGGTCCTCAGATTTCATCTCCAGTGCAGCTGGCTGCCATTTGAAGGCTTAATCAGGGAATACATTCAGCTGATCACATCTTCCAAAGGTGTCTCCCGGCTGCATGGGGGAAGGGACACTGGGGGAGTGGGGATACCCCCAGGGAGGCCGAGATATCAGGAGGGGGGATTTCCTCTTGGAACTGAAACCTGGGAGTCAGAGCTGATCTTGCATAATGTAAGAAAATGAAAAGCCGATGGCTGGGCTGGGGCCCTGAGCCTTCAGGACCTGGACCCCTCGCTGGGGTCACAGGCAGTGTGCAGGCAGTGACTGTCACCATCCACAAGCATCCCACTCCTGGTGTGCTCAGGGGAGCAGTGGCTCAAAGGCCTGTGGCCCAGGTGCTGGGCTCTGCCCTGGCCACCAGACCCCAGTCAATCCCCGTAGCCACGGAGCTTAGCTGGGACCTTCCCAGAGCTGTGCTGTCAGGCAGACTCGGATTAGGATCCTGACCCCACCCCCACCCCCACCCCCACCCCCAGCCCCCAGCCGAGGGCTCCAGCTCCCTCCTAGGTAACAATGAAAACAGTGGCACTTCCTGCCCCATAGAGTTGAACTTAGGCAAAGTGCCCGGCCCAGAGCAGGTGCCCAGGAAATCACAGCAGCGATGGCCCGTCTGCGCAGGCGCCGAGATTCGGTGCAGTGAAAGGTGCCCCCTCCCCACCCCCACCCCCACCCCGCCTAGCCCCCTTGCAGAGGAAGGGGTTGGGTGGGAAGGAGTCCGTGGGTCTGTGACCCTGGAGCCAGGACGCCCGGGTCGGGGCCTCATCGTGGGCTCTCAGGCAGCCCCTTTGATATTGCTGAACCTCATCTGCAAAGTGAGATTAATGCAGCGACTGCTTCTGGGGCCTGACGAGAGCCTTCCCCAGGGAAGACATGAGCGATGCTCAGCTCAGCACCACATGCCCGCTGTCCATCGAGAGTTAAAAGGACGAAGGCGTGAGCAAAGGGGACACTGCTCTGGTGTCCGTTCCCAAAGGCCCTGCTCTCATCTCTCTCGTTCTGGACGCTCCGAGGCAGCGGTTCTCAAAGAGCAGTCCCAGCCCAACAGCATCGGCACCCGGGAGGCCGGCCCGCGGCCAGGCCAGCGCAGTCACACAGGAACCCTGGTCCCGCGTCCGAACGGCCGCTGCTTGGTTCCATGCTCTTCTGTCCCCATCTTGAAATTCGTAATTTGAGCAAGGGGCCCGATGCAGACCCTGGGGGCCCTCCTGGGGGGTGGGGCAGCCGGCTGTGTTTACTCAGAGACTCACTGTCCCAGGCAAGCCAGCAGCGGGCACCACCCAGCAGCCCTCGCTGAGCAGCGTTTCTCCAGCGGAGCCAAGCCCTGCGGGAGGGGTGGGACCAGCAGTCCCTCGCTTTCCGCCTCCAGCCGCGGCCTTCCCTCCGCTGACCCTGAGAGCTGTCCACCAGGGCCAAACTTAACAGGAAGCCAGTGATGCCTCCCTCGCGTGCAAAGGCCCCTCCAAGGCCCAGTAACTGGTTTCTCTCTATAATTGTCATCTTTTCTTAAAGCGGCCCCCAAGCCGTATCCGCTGCAGGCCCTGAGACACCTGGGCATGCCGCTGTCCAGAGAGGCAGGTGGGATGACCTGTGAGCTCTGCTGGCTCAGCTGCTCCATTACTAGGCAGTGCTTCTCAGACTGCCGGGGCTCTCACCGGGGGCGTCCGTAAGATCCAGATGGCTGGGCCCCACCCCCAGAGCTCCGGTCAGCAGGTCTGGGTGCGGCCTGAGAATGCGCATGTCTAACAATCTCCCAGGACCGCACTTTGAGAACCATCACTTCCACCTGCCCTACTCCCCCAACTTCATGTAGCTACAGCTGCTCCCTCACCCAGCAAACACCCTTCAGCCTCTGAGGAACTAACCCTGAGTGACCACCTCCTCCAGGCAGCCCTCCCTCACCTCCCAGGCTGGGATTGGAACCATTCCTCAGGCAACCATAGCCCTTTTCATTCTCAAGCGATACTGTAGCGGTCACAGGCAGCCCATGAAGAACTGTCCTTTCCTGGAATTTCCCGTGCCCACATCTACACGCCTCCTCCAACCAGCCAGGCCCACTCCTGCCCCAGCAGGCTCTCTCCCCAGGTTCCCCCAGGAGGGCCCCCCAAGGTGACTTTGTGCATTCACCGGGAGGGCGACGCGGGTGCTGCGGGAGCTGGGGACCTGCAGGGCTCTGTCTCCAGGTTGAGTTATTACCAGGGAGGTGGCAGCTGCTCCCAGCACAGCGACCTCTGGAGCTGCTGCTGAATTAGGTCACAGCCAGCGGAGGGGACAAAGGGACGAACGGGGTGGGGTGGGGTGCCGCTTTCCTTTCTGCACACCCAGCCCCTGTCCGAGAATAAAGCCAGGGTGTGGAGGTTGTGGTTTAGAGGCCTTCGTCCAGCACTTGGCCTCTGTACCGCCCCTGGCCCAGCAAGTCTGTCTGTCCCTGCCTCACTCACGGGGCCAGGCCTTCTCCTCGGCTTGCCCCCCCCCCACCACAGTCCAGCCTTGCCCCTCCCCCACCTCTGCTCGCCTCAGACAACCCCCTTCTCCCTCAACTCCTCCAGTCAGTCCAGTCTCTGGAGTCCAGTGAAACCTCAGAGACCGGGTCCAAGGCCGGTTCAGCAGGGACATGGACACGCATCTGAAGTCCCGGGGGGTGGCCCAGCTTGCCCTTGTTCACCCTGTGGAGAGAGAAGGGGGCTGCTCACCTCTCCGCTTCCCGGACCTCCTCCTGGGCTTGCGGGAGATCTGGGAGGGGCTGGCGGCACCTGGGCTTCAGCTGGCTGATGAACACGCGCCACAGCTGAGGCCGCGGGCCCCCTGGGCCAGCCCACTGAGGGCCTGTCTGGCCCCGGGCGGAACCTGGTCCTCACCACTTTGTGGGCTTCACCTAAGGTGCTGGGGAAACATTCCTGGCTCCACCCAGACCCACTGAGTCACAGCTGCTGGGGCTGAGGCCTGGGGGTCTGCATTTTCAAACATGGGGGGGGGTCTGAGGACCGGCTCGGGCCTTTTACTGCCTGAGGAGCTACAGCTGTGCAGGTTTTCTTCCATCTTCACAATGATGTGCTCGCATTTTCTACGAGCAGAGGGAAGCGCTCAGCTCTGAGCCAGGCACTGCATAGACAAGGACAGGAAGCTGCATCATTACAGAGTACCCCCGGTGAAAAGCTCTTTCGGCCCTGGTCAGTGTGGCTCAGTGGTTAGAGTGTAGGCCTGCGGACCAAGGGGTCTTGGGTTCGATTTCTAGTCAAGGGCACGTACCTCAGTTGCAGGTTCAATCCCTGGCTCTGGTCGGGGCACGCGTGGGAGGCAACCAAGTGATGTCTCTCTCTCCCTCTCAAAAGGCCCAGCTGGTGTGGCTCAGTGGATTGAGCAAGGTCCCATGGACTGAGAGGTCCCGGTTCAATTCCCAGTCCCGGCACATGCTCAGGTTGCAGGCTCCATCCCCAGTGAGGAGCGTGTTTCTCTCTCTCTAAAAAAATCAATAAAAACATATTTTAAAAAAATTTAAAAAGCTCTTTCCCTCTGTTTACTCAAGTCTTGCACACCCATTATAGGGAATTTGGAACCTACAGCAGATTATAAATGTCAAGCCAAACATCCCAATGCCCCCCTCGGATGCGACCATTTGCTAGAACAGACCACAGAACTCCAACAGTGGGGGAGGGGGCATCGGGAACACAGCCCTGTTGAAGGATGAGAGGTGCTGGAGTGTGTGGGGGCCCGATCTGTGTGGCTCTGGGATCCCCACAAAGCTCCCTTTCCTCTGAGGGGTTCTGCTGAGCTGGAAAGTTGCTGAGGGCACTGACGTCATAGTCAGGCACCCCAGTCGTAGGACCTTGGGTCCTTGTTCCCTCCTGGCCAATCCAGTTCTCTTCTGAAGAATGGCGCAACAGTTTGGGCCACAAGTAAAACACTGGTGAAAAGTGGCCCAAATGACAGACATTTATCATTTCACTGAATGAGCAGCCAGGTGGTTCCAAAGTTACTTAACTCAGCCCCTGGTCTCAGGGTGGGCGCTGGGACAGCTTTCCTGCAGTTCTAGGGTTCACAACACCACAGCCTCATGATGCCCAAAAGCAGGTGGGGTGGGAGGGGTCCTCTGAGGACATGTCTCTTTTTTAAACAGACCCCAGATCACAGCAGACTTCCCCTTACGTCTCATTGGCTGGAGCCTGGTCACATGCCCATGCCTAGACCAATCACCAACGTGATCGAGACAGCTCCACCAGGTCTGGGTGCTGCCACCCAGGCCAGCCTCATCAAATGCCACTGTCCCCAGAGTGGCTCCTCTGGACTCCTTGAATGACAGTTCTCTCCTGCTACGAGACCCACCTGGCATTAAATAACACCAAGTTGCTTACTGAGAGTTATTTCAACTCAAGGTTCTTTTCCAGCTCTCTGTTCAGTCCAGGAGAAAGCCACAGCTGGGTGCTGGTGTATTTTTAACTCTCTGACCATGTTGGAGTAATCAGGAAAGGTAAGACTAGCTGCGCTAACAACTCCAGAAAACTACTGTCTTCGCTCAGAATGGCTCGTGTCTTGCTCCATCCAGTCATTCAGGCACCCAACCTCCACCCATCCGGTGGCTCCACCCACCCCAGGCTTGGAGTCTTCCTTCCACTCCTGCGTCCAGTGGCCGGCAGGGGAAGGAAGGGCGCTGGAGGCTGGCTCCCGGGGGAGTCAGTGTGGCAAACAGTGTGACGATAGATGAATGTCGGACGTTTGGGGAATATCCATCTAGGGCAGCACCGCCCAGTGGGACAAAATGCAATGATGGAAATGCTCAACCCCGTGCTGTCCGACGTGGCAGCCGCTGGCCACGCGTGGCTGCTGAGCGCTTGAGACGTGGCGAGGGTGACTGAAGAACTCTAGTTTCCATTTAATTTAACTTGATTTAAATTTGACTATAAAAGACAATGTAGATCCAGGGTGATAACCTTGATTAACAATGAATGCTTCGAACGTGTCTAGGAGAGTTCAGACGGCAATAGTGCTGTGATAGATTATTGATGTCTGGCATGGGTGTGAGAGGGGAGGTGATGGAGGGAGTGCCATTTGTTGGTTATTGCTACACTCTATTTTCTCATAGGGTCTTCATAGCCCTAACATTCCAGAATTACAAGTTCTTCCCTAAAACTTCAGCAGAATTTAGTACCTACTTAATGACCTGTCCAGCTCAGCGTGCGGTGGAAATGTTTGTCTCTGGTCTCTGCGTTCCTTTTAAAACCTCCTGCCATCAGCTCCTTTCCTCATAAAAGCAGAGACTATTGATTAGAAAGGTTCACTGGAAGGTATTTACCCATAGCTACATGCATTTGCCCGAAACGAATGATTTCAGGCTTGTGAGATGAGTCACCTTCTCTTTTTTTCAAGAAAGACATTGAAAAGCCACCTCGTTAGAGGCAGGGGGTCATTACCACCGGAAAAGGGGAGGACCCCTTCTGTTTAATGTGTGGCTAAAAGTAGGATGCTGGAATTAACCTTTTGTCACGGGACCGCAGAGGTGGGACAGATTGTCCGCTGGCTTGGCCGCCTCGGAGAGGCATCCACAGGTCCCACGGCACGGGAAGGAGGCAGGTGGGGAGCTGTCCCTCCCCGGAGATAATGGACAGCCGCCCCCAGCATCCCCACCAGCGGGGAGCGACAGGTCAAGGGGTTGGCCTTGCCTGCCGGTTTCAGACAGCTCTGTAATTATCCTTCAGCGAAGCAGTAACCTTCGGATCTCATTTGGGAGCGTGTGTGTTTTAGACGTGTCTTTTATCTCAGCCTGATACCCTAATCATCGCTTTATTTTATTTTCTTCTCTGGTAGTTATCACTTAGACCACAACCCTGGAATGTCAAGGTCAACTTGGTTTCTCTTTCCTTCTGTTTTTTTCCTGCTATTGAATGACCTTGAACAAGCCCCCCCACCTCTCTGACCCCAGTTTCCCATTTGCGAAATAAAATATTTGGGTGAGATCATAAAAATTGGTAACAGAACTCTTGACACAGTGCACCGTGTTTCTGTCCCCTGCCTTTGTAAGTCCTTCTCCTCTGTCATAATGAGGACCATGGTCCTAACATCCCAAATGGCGTCCCAGCAGGGTCGGTGTTCTGGTGAGAGGTCTTACTGGTCTGCAGGTGGCTGCCCTCTCCCTGTGCCCTGCATGGTTGAGAGAGACAGGGAGAGTGGGAGAGAGAAAGAGGGAGGGAGGAAGAAGGAGCCGGTGAGCAGTGAGCTCTGGTCTCTTCCTCTCCTTAGAAGGACACTAAACCCGTAAGAACCCCCCCCCCCCATGACTTCATCTAAACGGAGTTGCCTCTCAAAAGCCCCACGCTCAGGACCACCACATTTGGGGTTAGGGCTTCACATTTGGCTTTGGGGAAATAAGTATGTAGGCCACAGCCCAGCACTAAGGATTTCCTTCCCGAATCCAGGCATCTCTTGCAACTCAATGGCCGGATCAATCAACTGGGCTCTCCTCAGATGAGAGACGTCAATAAAGAGAAATACTGTTATGATATTGAATAGCTTAAAATGAACCGGGGCATCAATTCATAAGTTGTGAATAGAATGGGTTTTGAAAAACAGAATAAGAGTATCTATTCTCTATGGCAGAATAAAAGCCACCCAAGTGGCGACCTCACGACATAATAAAAGTACCTGAGATTTTCATCTTTGTAACGCTCAAGGGCAGGGCAGCTCCCTGGCGACTGCTGCAGAAGGACAGGAGGGTTTAATCAGATACACGAGCCAGTGGACGTTATGTAACAGGCCTTCAGAGCAGGGTGTCCACCTCACGTGTCCACTGCTCTTTCCCTGGACCTGGACGAGGGCCTGGTAAGTATAGCTGCTCAGTGAATATTTGCAGCTAATTGAGAGTCACAAACGGGTATCTGTGAAGCATTGGCTCATCCCCCGAACAGGATGGTCTGAATTTCTGGTTTCTTTCCTGAGTCTGCGCTGTCCCTGGATCAGTAGGGGCACACCCCTCCCTTGCCATGCCTATAATCAACCCCCTCACCAGCCCGGCTCTGGCTTAGGGGAGGAAGCTGCAGAGGTTGAATGGAGATGATAACGGGAGTTGAGATCGACATACAGGATGGTGTGTGAGTCAGAGCTCGTTCGCTTTGCCAAATAGCAGAAAAGAGACTTCAGCAGAAAGAAAGATGTTCATTCATGTAACTGAACAGCCAGGCATTCACTGGCTTCAGGTATGGCTGGACCCAGGAGCTTATTTTGGGTCCTCATCTCCTCTGTCTTGTTCTCTCCCCATTTCTCTGCTCTAGTTTCCTCTCCGGTGCTTCACTCCCAGCTAGGTTCTCTCCTAGGTGGGATCCCCAGTAGAAAGAGAGTCTCTCTTCACGACATATCCAGCAGGAGTCCTGAGACTGTCTGACCCGGGTCATGTGGTCCTCTCTGAACCCTGGCACCAGAACCTTGGCACTCTGATATGTCACATCCACTCCTACTTCAACCTCGGCAAAACCCAGGAACGGGACCAACCCCACCTGCGCTACAGGCTACAGTAGGGGAGGGGAGGCCCCCCAAATAAAATCCGAAGGTGTCGTGGATGCTGCACAGGTAGAAGCAATGGATGCCGGTGGCGTGTGGTGTTCACATGGCCACTAAGTCACTCTGGATGAAGGTCCGGAAGCCTTCCATGAAGGATGGATGCGCCGACAGATTGGCAGACGATCGCAATGAGAATGAGCCTTGAAGGGTACCCGCAGCACAGAGCGGGTGGCCGAGCATTTGTGGATGTATGAAGAAGCGAAAGGCAGCAGAGGGGCATCGGGATAATGGGGAGCACACCAGCCTCATGTATGGAAATGGGGGTGAGTGGCATCGGGGGAGGGGAAGCTTACACCCAGAGGGAGCTGTAGGCAAAGCAAGGTCCTGCCTGGTAAGCCACCTAGCAGGGGGTGGGAATCGTCAGAGCTCAGAGAAGAGGTTGAGAAGACCAAGGGATGTGGGGATTGACCCAAAGGGGAGGGCCAAGAAGGCAGCATCGTTACAGCAACTGAGAAAACGTGAAATGGGTCTCCTCCCCCAGCCTCCTGTGGCACGTGGCTTCTCCCGCACAGATTTCCTGGAACAGAAGGACGTGGAACCAGAAGAAAGCCCTGTAATTAACTGTGTGGAAAGTCTTTACTTCTCCAAAGCTCG
Organism: Molossus molossus; assembly: GCF_014108415.1. Classification (NCBI taxonomy): domain Eukaryota; kingdom Metazoa; phylum Chordata; class Mammalia; order Chiroptera; family Molossidae; genus Molossus; species Molossus molossus. The sequence goes on along the minus strand of NW_023425366.1, from coordinate 110,307,236 downwards.
GTGGAATCCTGCCACTGAGGGATTCAAATTACTCCTCCGCTTTTCCCCTTTTTACACAAAAGCATATTGTGAAACTTATCAGTATCCATTAATATTTGTATCTGCTCTAATCCTTTAGGTATTGAACCATTTTCCTTTCTGCTGGGTTTGGTTATGAGACAATAAATGGTACCTAGGGGCACACGAGCGCATTGGTGGTTTAATCTGAATGTCGGATGCTTAGCAAAATCCAGCCCAATGCAAACAGCCGCAGAGCCCTGAAGAACCCCACTGGAGCCAAGGTCGGTGGGGTGCCCAGGACAGACCGAAGCAGAGCGAGTTCCTAAGGTCTAGTTCTCCAGAATCTGGTGTGATCACCGAAGGGTGTCACCATGGTCAGCCCTGTTGGAGAGGAGCTGCTGAACCGTCTACGCAGCAGCAGAGAGCTTGTTTTCCGAGACGATAATCAGAGCGTCTCTGTGGGGGAGCCTGTTCATAGAGACGCTCCCTCTGAGATTGCTCCGTCCACACAGACCGGCAGCAGGGCAGGGCCGCCGCTCCTTAGACATGACATCAGCCTTTGCCACCCCCTGGCCAGTTGTGTCGGAGAAGTAACTAAAGCTAAGGAAACTTCCTTTTCTTCTGCGCAAGGAGCTGCGGAGGCCCTGTAGGTGTGAACGGCGGGCCACGAAACCCCTCTGCTGGAGATCTGGGGAATGTCTGACGTTAGTGCTAGAATTCCTTGGAGAGACGGGGGGAAAAAAACCTACTTAACTAAATTAAATGATTAAGTGGTTCAATTTGTCTGCGGAGACATCATTTTGAAATGAGAAGAATTTTCCCAGTCTGACTCCGAGACGAGCAGAGGGACCTCCGTGTTGGAAGAAGGACAAGCTGGGGTTCTGCCTGCGTTGTTCCCACCCCCTCCGCTGCAGGAGGCTGTGGGCTTCCCCGATGCCAGGCCCCCAAGCCACGTGTGCAGCATCCGAGCCATGGGCTCTAGAACCACGCGGCCTGGGCTTGAGTCCGGCTCTGCCACTTAAAAGTTTGTGATCTCGGGCCCAGCCGGTGTGGCTCAGTGGCTGAGTGTCGACCCATGCACCAAGAGGTCACCGGTTCGATTCCCGGTCAGGGCACACGCCCAGGTTGTGGGCCCGATCCCCAGTGGGGGCGTGCGGGAGGCGGCCAGTCGATGTTCTCGCTCATCGATGTTTCTCTCTCTCCCCCTCCCTTGACGCAATAAAGAAAAAATATTTTAAAAAAAGGTGTGTGATCTTGGGCCGGTTCCTTAACATCTTTGTGCCTCAGTGTCCTCACCTGCAAAACGGGTTTGCATCCACGTGAAGTACTCGGAAGAGGGACTGGCCACGTAGCAGACTCCCCCTGCTCAGCTGTCCTCTCCTTTGCTGACCAGAGGGTAGTTTCTTTTTCCTTTTCGAGGCTGCATGATAAAAACACCAGCTGCTGCTCAGCTATTCATCGTGCCTTCTCCGCTTGTCCCTTCCCCTGCTGCCAGGCCTGTGCTCGGGCCTTTGGTAACTCTTGTCCTAGGCGTCCAGCAATATAAACTGTTTTTAAGGAGCCAGTCTGGAAGACTCAACACGTGAATGGTCGGGGGACAGTGAGCCCCTTGAGCTGTACTGCAGGGGTCTGTTCTGAGGGGTGGGGTGATGTTTGATGACGATCAGCATCGTTGTTATTGCCTACCGTGTGCATATTCTGCACCTAACGCTGTGCTAATGCATTAAGAAACAGGCCCATTTAAACCTTATAGGGAAGGTACCATATTGTACCCATCTTATAGATAAAGAAACTGAGTCACCCAAACAGGCCATTACCTGCCCAAGGCCACAGAGTCATTGAGTGACAGACCAGGACTCAACCCCAGATGGGCTGACTCTATCCTATTAGCAGATTTTCCTCCCTGCCTCCCCTCCTCCCTCCTTCCCTGGCTTGGAAGGGGCAAGACATACCAGGGGCAGGGAGACTGGTTCGGAGGCTGCAGCAGTGGCTCAGTGACCTGGATGACAGCTACGGCTATGGAGATGACATTCACTGGGTGCTCACGGTGTGCTTGGCACTGGGCTGACTGCCCGACGGCCTTGTGTCACTTAATCCTCATCCAGGGCCCGTGATCATCCTTGTTTTACAGATGACGACGTAAAGGTTGGTAAGAGGTTAAAACCCTGCCCCCAGCCAGGCAGCCGCAGTGGCCCGGATGGAATTGGGGCTCAGAGTCTGTGCAGGGGGGCACCTGCTGTCGACCACTGTGCCGAGGATCGGGGGCACAGAGTGCTCGAAGTGGTGAGAGGCCGGACTGGCGCGTGGGGCAGAGGGAGTGGGGCTCAGTCGAGGCAGAGGTGTGGGGGAACACCCCCCTTGTCAAGACGGGACAGTAGAAGAGAAAGTGTTTTTAGAAGGGGGATGGATTAAATTTTGGAAACGGTGTGCCCGAACCATCTTTGGGACATTGTCATGCTGTCCAGTTGGCATTTGGCGTCTGTGACTCCAAGGCTCAGAAGTTCACCTCATCTTAAAAATGGTTTATGTGGGAATTGTCATCCCCAAAGTGCTAATTAAGGCTACTGGTGTCAAAGTGTCCCAGGGGCAGAAGCATACAGAGAAAGCTGCCCGGACATAGGAAGCATCGATATTTAATGGTCTCCTGAGGTCCCAGGTGGCTCTCTGCTGGTGCCTGGCACAGGCTGCGGCGTACTTGGCAAGCATCCTTGGGATGGAGGACTCGTCGGAGGGAAGGCTCGATGTGGGAGAGTTGCTTAGCAGAGTGTATCAGCAGGGAGTCCGCACATATCTATGAGGCGTGCCAGGCCCTGGGCCAGGTGATGAGAACACGGCAGCCAGAAAGCTGCTGTCCCTGCCCTCAGGCGCCCGCGGTCTTGTCTGACAAACATGGGAGACCAGGAAGCGCAACCTGCACGGGAAGTATGGTGCGATTTCATTTAAATGGCTTTCCAGGAAATCTGGAACAGCCAGAATATGTGGTTGAGGGATATGTTGGTAGTTAAGAAAATGAAAAAAGCAAATTCAGAGTCTTTCAAAGACAGTGTAAGAGATGAAATTGTCTAATTTTTCTATGAACGTTTGAAAGGACAGCTTTAAAGCCCAAGGGGAGACTTTCACGCGGCCTGGTGGGAAGCCACACCCTCAGTTTGCTCTTTCAGTGTCCAAAGCGCACCCAGATGGTCTGCCTGGAGGCAGCCCTTCGGTGGAAGCCAGATGGTTCCTGGTTCTGCACAGATGGTGGATTGTGCCTGACAAGACGGAGGAGAACTGTACATGAGTCCAGAAACCTCGCGTGCTGCACAGAGTGGAACAGAAAGAGTCCCCCTGGGAAATGCATCCGCAGGAAGTGGAATCTGCCTGTCAATCAACCATCCCACGGTCCACCCACTCTCTTCCTGTTACCGCCCTTCCCATCCTCTTGTTTCTGGTCTCCTGGTCAAGTCTGGGCTCCAAACCCATTTCTTTCCCCAGTGTCCTCCTCCCATCCATTCTTCTCCTGCTCTGTGTCCGTTTTTACCCTCGTTTTCTTGATTGCTCCCTCCTTCTGTTAACATGCTCAACCCACACTTTTCTCCACTTATTAACTTCCCTCCCAAGGTCCCTGGAAAAACTGGTCTTTGCTTGTTCCCTTTTGGAACTCGGTGGGAAGCGCTGCACCACCACAGGTGGCCTGAACCCTCCTCCCCGTCTTTTTCGACTTGTGGCATCTGTGGGGTTGTATCGTTGGCATTTCTGCTTCTGGCCCATGGGAACCTGTTGAGAAGCTGCTGGGAGCTTCTGGGAGACGATCTCTCAGAAAAAGCAGCTCCGGAGGTGAGACCCACCCCACCAGCCTTTTCTTCCTGTCTGTGAACACGGTTTCCTGAGGACGGGATGCTTGGAGCTGCGGGGCGTCACCATGTCGAGCTGCTGGGACACCCTGGAGACACGGACTGCAGGACTCAGGACTGACCGTGGTGGAAAGAAAGCTCCTTGCTTGTGAGGCCTTCTGAGCTGACAGTGCTGCCGTCAGCTGGAGCGCCCCACCTGGCCCAGTAGGTGCCCTTCACCGATGAGGCCTGAGGGGCAGAGGCCGGGAGATGGAGCCAGAGAACCCACGGCTGAGGGAACAGCTGGCCGCAGGGACTGAAACCTGGGTGTGACTGCAGGACCTCTGCCCTGGCTGGTGTGGCTCAGCCGGCTGGGTGTCGTCCCATGCACAGAAAGGTGGCTGGTTCGATTCCTGGGCAGGGCACATGCCCAGGTTTTGGGCTGGATCCCTAGTGGGGTTGGGATTAGGATTGTCCTTAGGTCTCTTCTGGTGCTACTACATTTTCTCAGGCATCTCATTCATTTCCATAACCTCTTCAGGCAGCACTTCAAGATACATTTTATCCTTTCTTCTGAGTCTGAGACTTGGTTTTCCAGCCACCTGTTTTATGTATTCCCTACTCCCTTTGGCCTAGTCAGCCCCTTTGGCGGGCTCCCCTGCTTTGGCTGCGGGTACAGTGTTCATTCAGGGAGCTGGTTTAGGGTTAGTACCGCAAGGACACTTCTCACGTCACCCCTGATTTCTTCACTGTGAGTGGAGAACCAAAGATAACAGTGATGTTGTTAGTTGTTTTGTTTTTTTTTATCCTCACCCGAGGACATTTTTCCATTTTTTGTTCAGATAGAGTGGGAGGGAGAGAGAGAGAGAAACATTGAGGTGAAAGGAACACATTGAATGGCTGCCACCCGCACGACCAACCAGGGCCGGGGACAAACTGCAACCGAGGTACGTGCCCTTAGCGGGAACCAAACCCAGGAGTCTCTAGACTGCAGGCCGACGCTCTAACCGCTGAGCCAAACTGGCCACGGCACGTTGTTAGTTTTATTCATTTATTTATTTTTTCTTTATTGATTTTAGAGAGAGGAAGTGAGAGGGAGAGAGAGATAGAAATATCCATGAGAGAGAACATCGACTGGCTGCCTCCTGCATGCCCCACACTGGGATCAGGCCCACAACCTCGGCATGTGCCCTGACCGGGAATCGAACTGGCGACCTCCTGGTGCATGGGTCGATGCTCAACCACTGAGCCACACTAGCGGGACACGTTGTTAGTTTTTTATTGGCCTGTTGACAATACCTAACTTTGAGGACAATCCCAAAAGAACGACCACGAGACTTAGGAACACGCCTCCCTGCCTTCCCTCCTCCGGCACTAAGGGCTGACATCGATGGGTAGTATTGCTCTGTACCCTGACTCGCTCCGCCGAGGCCGCAGTCATTGCCAGGTGTTCACTGAGCGGCCACCCGGTGCCCCAGGCACAGTGCCAGGGAAGAGGGATGGGACAGAAAAGGTCCTTGCCACCTGGAGCCCCGTGCTGGCGGGGGATACACCCCGAGAGCACGAAGCAGCCCGGTCCTTCCTGGCGGGCGAGGGCGATGGGCAAGGAGTGCCCGCGATACAGGGCGGCGGATGGCCACGCCGGCAGTGGTCCCCGCGCTAAGAGCAGAGCCATGACAAGAAGCTCATCTCCGCAGAGGAAGCACCCAGGGCAAGGGCAGTGAAGGTCGGAAGGTCAGGCTGCACGACACGCTGAGGCAGGCAGGGGCAGAGCGAGCCGCGCCTGAACGTCTCCGGAAGGAGTTTGGACTTGATTCTAGGTGAGGTGCAGAGTTACTTGAATGACGAAAATGGCTTTTTAAAGACACGTATCAGATTAGAATAATGAACAATGAAAGGTATCTGATAATTATTCATATTCAATCAACGTTATTTACACAGATAAAACCCAAAGGAAAAAAAATCAATCTGTACATTTGTGTTTGTATAGTCACTAATGTTTAAAAAATAAAAAGGAAATAAAAATCACTTGGAAGAGGATTTAGTCAGTACAATCTTTTCTAGAAAGACGCGAGTAGTAATTATTTGTAGAAAAGAATCATATAGATGAGCTCTCCAATGACATGACAGTATTTTTCGAAGTTATAAGAAAAATTAATTTTACCTGTCATGCACGACCTTTTGCATGTGCAGCTGAACCTGCGAAGGTGATCAGAACACGAAATCCCTGGTGTCTACTACACAGAGCTTTCACGAGAACTTGCCTTGACCTTCAATTTCCAAACCCACCCCCCGCCCCAGCCACCCAGTTTCATGACTGCACAAAGAGCTGTTTTAGGCAACTTGGGGAGTAAGTTTTAAGAGTTCGAGTAAATGCAAATGATATTTTTGCTACCTTTTCTCAAAAGATTTCACGGTAGACTACAGACTATAATGTTAAACTGTATTCTGTCTATACAGTTTCTACAGATATACAGAACTTGGTATCTCTGGACGCTACGTAAGATAAACGGTGGCGTTTGCCTTATAACTCTATCAGGGGCTGACAATCTTGGAATGCTGAAAAGCACAAAATATTAAGACATGTTCTGTCTGTTTGCTAGTTCCATCAAGTTTGCCAGGTCCACCCCCTGACCCCTCTCCAACCTCAGGAGAAGCATACCTGAAGACTGGAGATAAACGTATTTACTGTAAAAAGCGAGTGCAGTCAGATGACCCTCTCCCCACCTGGTCTGCAAACTTGCTCGTTTGAGTCTTGACAATCCACTTTTCAGCCATTTAAATAACCTCCCCCTTTGGCAGCCCTATTGTCCCCCATATGAGATGATTCACTGAAGGGAGAGCATTAGGTGGTGCTCCTTGCCCTGAGAGAACGTCACGTTCCTTCCCCTGGTGGGAACTAGACACAGGAGTGAAGCGTCATCTGGTGAGCATTCCTCATGTGGGCAGAGCTGTGGCCTGTGGCCCTTGTAGTTAATTTCTCCACTCTCCTCGGGCAACAGGTCTCCGTCTGAACAGTCTGCTCCTGGGACAGGCTTTGCCACCGTGGACCTGGTACAATTCAGAGAAGGGATGGAGTCCGAGGGCCTCCAGCTAACACTGGGTTCTCGCCCAGGAAGGACGGCCAAAGGTGCCGAACACTGTAGCGTTGCCATGGGCTGAGCTGGTTCAAACTCTCACCCATTAAAAGCATTTTCCAGGAAAGAGAGGACAGCGTTAAGGAGCATGGGCTTAACAGTCGGACGGCTTGCATCCCGACCCTTCCCCACGGAAGAGCTGTATGACCTTGGCCAAGGGGAACCACCTCTCTGAACCAAAGCACTTAAAACAGCATCTAGCACTAAGTAAACACTCAAAAACCATAGCACTTATGATCACTGACTGTTTTCTTGTTTTCCACAGTATAAGGGACTTGTTTGGTATTTGATTTAGAGAGAAAAAGGAATCACAAGCGAAAACATTGGTGTTTATCACTCAGGACGATACACACTCGTTTACAAAATCACTTCCTAAATCCTCACCACTGCAAATATTGCTGTTTGGCAACTTTGAAAATGGCGAGAATTTCATATGATTCCCTATCCTTAGCATATTCTTGCTGTGTTTTGAATCAACTCTTAATTATTAGGTTTCTGGGAAGGAGGCTTAGAAAATTTAATTTCCATTGCTTGTAATTATCTCTGTATCCTTCCCCAAAACTGCAGTGCCCCAGTCCAGGGCGTCCTGCACACGGGACACCACAAAGGCAGCCCCGCCAGCCCACTGTGCTGACACCCGTCCCCTTTCCCGGAGCCCACGCCTGCCTTCATGATCCTGGGACACAAGCGTGGCAGCTCATCCTCAAAGCGTCACCACCGCCCATGCCTCACACGCATGGCTTATTAGTTATGCCACTTACTAAACCTCTTCCTGCTGCACGCTCAGCCACACCTGCAAAAAGAAACGGATACAAAGCAAGAACACAGAACCCTAACACAGGAGCATCTGACTTGGAAGCTGTGGAATTTTCCTGTGCCTCACGACCATGAGCTACGGCGTGTCGCGGGTCGGTAGCATAATTAACTTCTTGTCTTCTGTTCCTTGTAAATTTACATATCCAATTATCTTTCTATTTAATTTCTCGTGGTGTTGCTAGACTGACAAACTTTTGAAGGAGAGATTTTTTGAATGGATGTTGCAGTTCATTTGTAAGCAGTCGGTTGTGAAAGGTGTTTTAAGGTGACAGTGTGACCGCGGGGCGCTGTGAGGTGCTCCTGGATGAGTTGGGAGTACCCTCGGCCCTCAGGACCCCCACTGAAACAGGCTGTGTGCTGACTGGTGCATGTCCCCGCCAATTCCGATCAAGTGGCTGAAAGCTGTCTGCCCCACTGAAAGTTCTGCTTTGACTCTTTTGAAAAGCCCTAAATCAATTCCCACTTTCTCTGTCCAAGTAGACACAGCCAAGTGTCACGAGTGGAGGGTCACTCTGACCGCGTGAGGACACTGACCTGCAGGGTCCCTGCAGCGCTCACCGGGAGCGGGGCAAGCTAAGAGCGGCTGCCTAGCAACGGCAGGAGGCACTTGAGGGCTCTGGCCCTAGTCTCTTCGGTGAGATTCTTATATATAGGTGGCTGATTGATGTGCAAAGGTGACGTTTCTGGTCACCAAGAAGGCCAACTCAAGCTCTGACTCGTATCAACTGTCATCAGCATAGAGGTCTCGGCATTTAACAGCACATGCCGGCCACTGTGCTCCTCGTGGGAGAGTGTCTACTCGGTTCGGGTACGAGGACAGAACTGTTTCGTTAGGAGGGGAAGAGACACCTGGCTGTGCCGAGCACTGGGGTCACGGCTCCAGTTTAACACTATCAGATGCAGTCTGTCGAGGACTTAGCAGAGACCACACCTGGATATCCAGCTGGGATTGAGGTCCACGTGTACACATTCACCGTACGCTATGCGAAAACAGTTTGATTCACAAACAGAGAACTTGAGACGGATGAAAAACGCATCATTAGGAGAGTTTATTCAAACACTCATGCAGAGATATTCCAGCACATTTATTCTTTTATTCCCAGGCTCCAACCCTCAACCCCTTCTCTTTCTTAAAGCTGGGATAGGACCCAGCTCTCTGATTTATGTAAAAGTACATACATTCACCAATCTGCCTGGTATACTTTTATATTTAGTAAGTGGTTGGGTGCAGCTGCTGTTTCTGTCAAAATTGAAAAAATAGTGGAAGTGAAAAGTGAATGGATCATAAACAGCCATCATTTTTCCTTCATTAAATCCATCAGGTCGTCTTCTATTCCTTTCTCGCTCAACTCATCTAAACTGTAGTACCGGTGAACAATTTTCTCAGCGGTGACCACCACGACTCGGAGCCCGTGGGTGTCTTTGCCCAGCTGGCATCCGATGGCAGACGACACCACCATGTCAAGGTTCTGGTAGGTGCCTCCGGCATTCCTGTGGTAGTGACCCGAGAACACAGCTTTGATACCTGCAGGGAAGGAGAAAGAACATTAGGGGCCAAGGGTTTCCATTTAGGTCACGTGGAGGCTCCAAAGTGTTCTTGTTTGAACAACGCATCATCATACTGCATGCGTAAGATCATGCAGGTGTAATGCACGAGAAGGCAGATGTGTGATTCCGGGATCTTTCCCGGGAGGACTCGCATGTGCAGGATGTTATCGCATCTGTCACAGTGAGTACAGGGAAGGGTGAGGGAAGACAAATAGGAAAGGACCGTGAGGTGAGTACTGGGAGAGAGGAAGAAGGCTGAAGGAAATATTCTGAGGGCAATATGAGCGGCCATATGATTGAAGTTACATGTCTACGAAAAATAATGGATATGGAGTTCTGGTCAAGGTAACACAGCATGTTCAATATTTAATGTAATCCTCCACTCCAAACTTAAAGCAATGATGGATACAACATAAAGCAAACCAAAGGACAGAGGCAACCGTAACATCAAAATAAATAGTGCGAAGGGCCAGAAACAAAATAAACAGATCTCTGGATCGGACACAAAGCAGGGAGGCAGAGGAACGAGCGGGGTGACAGTGCCTCTGGGAGTCAAGCTCTTGGCGTAAGATAATCAAGACGGAGAGCACGTTCTGGGAGACGAGGAGTCAAGCCTGGCCCCCGACGGAAACAGAGGTGGCACGAGCGCTGGTGTTTACGGAAGGAGACTGAGGAAAAGGGCCGCTGCCTGCTGCCTCGTGCCCGGGCCCAGGGCAATGCCGTGCTGGTGTGTTAAACAAGGATTCCAGAAAAAAATAAATAAAGACCTGATTTGTAATGTTTCCTAATCTCCATGGCTGATCTCAAATGACCAACACGGCGTCACTGACCCAGAGCAGGAAGAGACGCCTGGCTGTGCACATTACAGTGTTTCCGCCACACAGATACAGGCGCTGTCAGCCTCGTCAGCACGGGTGACCGTGATACGTAGCAAGACAATTAGAAAATGGTAAGTTTCGAGTCCTTACTACCTTTGCTGTTTAATATAATTTATTTAAGGGTGAATTTGAATAATTTAAATAATGGCTGTTTAACAACCTGCTCATAAAATTCCTTAAAATGTAATCATTGGTTTTGGAGCTGGTAGGAGCTGACCGCAGCACACCACCGGCGAGGGCTGGCAGCCGCCTGTGGTCCAGGAAGGAAGGAGACACAGGCTCAAGTCTAGGAACAGAAACACATTTCCCCAACAATACTGTGGGCAAGGGCGCGAAGTCACTATAAGACCTGGTCCTGGATGGGGCTGGGCTGGAAGTAACCAACACCATAGACAGGGGAGGAGTTAGTGAAGAGAGAAAGTAAGAGAAAGAGAAAAACAAAAACAAAAACAAAAAATATCTCTTACTCAAATTGAACCTGAAATTAAAAAATGCCACCACCCATGAAGAAACCTCAAACTAAGTAAGACGGTCTACAAACTCTTCATTTAGGAACACAGATTCATTCCAGATTAAGTCAATGATATAAAACTGTCTGGAAAACATTTTATTTTATTTATTATTTTTTAAAATATGTTTTTACTGATGTTTTTGAGGGAGAGAGAAACATCGATGTGAGAGAGATAAATCAGTCAGCTGCCTCCTGCATGCCCCACATTGGGGATCGAGTCCACAATCCAGGCATGTGCCCTGGCTGGGAATCAAACTGGGACCTCTCAGTCCATGGGATGATGCTCAATCCACTGAGCCACACTGGCCGGGTTTGTCTGAAAAATATTTTAAATAAATGGGTTTAGGATATCAAAAGTCCTTAGTAAAGGACTAATATCTATTAAAAAAAAAACTGAACAGCCCTGGCCGGTTTGGCTCAGTGGTTAGAGCGTCAGCCTGCGGTCAACAGAGACCCGGGTTCGGTTCCCGCTAAGAGCATGTACCTTGGCTGCAGTTTGTCCCCGGCCCTGGTTGGGTCGTGTGGGTGGCGGCCACTCGATGTGTCCCTTTCACATCGATGTTTCTCTCTCTTCCTCTCTCTCCTTCCCGCTCTATCTGAGTAAAAAATGGAAAAATATCCTCAGGTGAGGATAAAACAACAACAACAACAACAAAAAAAACCGAACAAATAACATGTTATGAAGCAAAACAGGCATACATTGAATAGATATAGTTGAAAATGAAAATTTAGAAATGGTGGACATAAAAGAAATTACCATTAAAATTTAAAACAAAAACAACCCTAAGTGGCAAAAATTCTAGACTTGGCATTAATCAAAGAGCTCATGTGGTATTAGTGAATAAAAGGCAGAACTGAGGAACTGAACCAGAAGATGACAGAGACCCAGTGATATGAACAAGCAGTTCAAAGAACCCAAAGGACAGATTAAGAAGTATCAATGGGTGCTCAAGAGAAACTGTAACAGGGGATTGGTATAAATAGTAGTAAGACTAATTTAAAGAAATAATAGCCGAGAATTTTCCATATCATAGTAAAATTGTGGAGCATCAGAGATAAAAAACTTAAGACAACATGGTAGAATATTACAAAGAAATGACAATTAGATAGCAGGCATCTCAGCAATAACAGAATCAAGGAGTTATACCTTCAAAATGCCGAGGGCAAGTAACTATACACTTCAATTTTTATACCTAGCTAAACCACCATTCAATTTTTGTTGTTGTTGTTAATCCTCACCCTAGAATATTTTCCCATTGATTTTTAGATAGAATAGAGAGGGAGGGTGGGAGAGAGAGAAAGAGAGAGAAACATCGATGTGAGAAAGACACATTGATTGGCTCCTCGTGCACAACACTGATGAGGGCCAGGGATCAAACCTGCAACCCAGGTATGTGCCCTTGACTATTCAGTCCACAGGCCAATGCTCTAAACATTAAGCCAAACTGGCTAGGGCCCATCATTCAATTTTAAAGGCAAAATAAATACATGCTTGGACATACAAAGACTAAAAGTTTACCACTTCCAAATCTTCACTAAAAGAAGACACAAATAAATGGAAGGCTATACCTGCTCATGGACTGAAAGGATTAATACTGTTAAAGTATCCTTTCTACCCAAAGCAATACCTATATAGAGTCAATGCAATCCCTATTAAAATACCAATGGTGTTCTTCTCAGAATTAGAATAACTAATGCTAAAATTCATATGAAATCAAAAAAGACCCCAAATAGTCACAGAAAGTTTGAGAACAAAGTGGGAGGTAGGATGCTCCCTGTTATCAAATTATACTATAAAGCTAAAATGATCAAAACAGCAAGGTACTGGCATAAAAACAGATATACAGATCAATGGAATAGAATAGAGAACCTAGAAATAAATCCAGGCTGACATGGACAATTAAGCTATGACAAAGGAGGCAAGGATAGTCAATGGGAAAAAGACAGTCTCTTCAATAGGCAACTTTGGGAAAATTGGACAGATACATGCAAAAAAACACAAATAAAAACATGAACCTAGAACACTTTGTTATACCATATAAAAAAAATAAACACAAAATGAATTAAGGACTTACATGGTAAGACCTGAAGCCAAGAAACTCCTAGAAGAAAACATAGGCAGTAAACTCTTTGACATCACTCTTAGCAACACTTTTTTTCAATGTCTCATTAAGCAAGGGAGACAAATGAAAAAATAAACAAATGGGACTTCATCAAACTAAAAAGATTTTGCACAGTGAAGGAAACCATCAACAAAACAAAAAGACCTACTGAATGGAAGAAGATATTTGTTGATGATACACCAGATAAGGGGTTAATATCTAAAATATATAAAGGATTCATGTAAGTTAACATAAAAAAAATCCAATCCAACTTAAAAAGTGGAAAGTGTACTTGAATAGACATTTCTCCCAAGAGGACATACAGATGGCCAACAAACAAATGAAAAGATGCTCAACATCACTAATCATCAGGGAAATACACATTAAAATCACAAGATAACACTTCACACGGCTCAGAATGGCTATCAAATAAGTACTGGCAAGGATGTGGAGAGGGAACCCTCACACACTGTTGGTGGGTTTATAAATTGGTGCAGTCACTGTGGAAAATAATATGGATATTCCTCAAAAACTTAAAAACAGAGCTGCCGTATGACCCAGCAATTCCACTTTTGGGTATTTATAAAAAAAAACAAACCCAAAATATCTATTCAAAAAGATATATGCACCCCTATGTTCATTGCAGCCAAGATATGAAAGCAATCTAGATGTCCATCAACAGATGAATGGATAAAGAAGACGTGGATATACATATATACACAATGAAATATTATTCAGATACATAAAAAGAATGACATTTTGCCTAGAGAGTATTATGCTAAGTGAAATACGTCAAAGACAAATACCACACGATTTCACTCATACGTGGAATCTAAAACACAAAACCAATGAACAGACAAAACAGAAACAGACCCGCCGATATAGGGAACAAGCTGATGATGGTCAAAGAGGAAGGGGAGTGGAGGGGTGGGAATTAAAAAAAGCTGAATTTCACTGTAAATATAATAAACTTGCTTTCATAAAAAGTTTTAAAAATGGAAAAAGAACATTATCAAGAAAATGAAAAGAAAGCCCACGGAATGGGAGAAAATATTTGCAAATCATACATCTAAGGTTCTAGTATCCGGAAAATAAAAGAACTCCTACAATTCAACAATAAAAAGAAATAACCAGAAAGGCCGTAGCCACCAGAGGGAACAGAGAAAGCAAAGGCTTCCCGAGTGTGATCAAACCTCACCAGGAAGTTTCCAGGAATCAGCTAAGGAAGGTCTCAAAACGGGCGATTTCCTGGCCTCCCATTTACTGTGTTTTTTTTTATCCTCACCCGAGGACATTTTTCCATTTTTGGTACAGATAGAGCAAGAGGGAGAGAGAGGAAGAGAGACAGAGAGAAACATCAATGTGAAGGGACACATCAAGTGGCTGCCACCCGCACGACCAACCAGGGCCGGGGACACACTGCAACCGAGGTACGTGCCCTTAGCGGGAACCGAACCCGGGTCTCTCTGTACCGCAGGCCGACGCTCCAACCGCTGAACCAAACCGGCCAGGGCCCATTTACTGTGTTTTGTATTAAGTACAAGCTTTAATAATTTCTTCAATTTTTTTTTTTTGTATTTACAGGAAAATTTATAGGTTATTTATAAAAGATTACAACCCTTTTAGGCACTACTTGGTTTTGCACATTAAGAAACTCAAACATTTATCAGCTCTTTACAACCTTTAGTTCACCACAGTCAATAACAGTGCATACTATTTTAAACATAAAACATAGTTTTGAACCTAGTAGGGAAGTAAATGGGATTTCTTACTCTGGTTTATCTTAAGGGTTTTAACTGTGATGTCAGAAGCTTTCATTAGATCAACTAAAATGGAGATCGAAGGAGAGAATGGGAAGAACTGACTTGGAGCTCGGAATCTGCCGTGGCTAAATATTTAATTACCTTCTGATGGCTGGTGGGATAACGCTGGAAAGAAAGGTTCTTTAACCTTTGGCCATATTTCCCCTGCTTTTCCCAGGATTAAGGACTCTGGGAGAATATTAAGAATGAGAGTACACTGCCCAGCTGGTGTGGCTCAGTGGATAGAGCGATGTCCCATGGACTGAGGTGCAGGTTCAATTCCTGGTCAGGGCACATGCTGGGGTTTCCAGCTCAATCCCCAGTGGGAGGCGTGCAAGAGGCAGTGAGTCGATGTATCTCTCTCACATGGATGTTTCTATCTCTCTTTCTTCCTTCCTTTCTCTCTAAAAAAATCAATAAAAACGTATTTAAAAAAGAAAAAGAATATTGCAATTGAAAATTGTCACTTTGAATTCTACTGATTATTCAGAAATTCAAGCTGATTTGTGTTTTTATCATAAGTGGGATTCTTTTTTTTTTATCCTCACCCAAGGACATTTTTCCATTTTTTTGTTCAGATAGAGTGGGAGGGGGAGAGAGAGAGAGAAACATCGATGTGAAAGGGACACATTGAGTGGCTGCCACCCGCACAACCAACCAGGGCTGGGGACAAACTGCAACAGAGGTACATGCCCTTAGCGGGAACCGAACCCGGGTCTCTCTGGACCGCAGGCCGATGCTCTAAGTGCGGAGCCAAACTGGCCAGGGCATAAGTAGGATTCTATTTCATGATATAAATCTATTTCACTCTTCCTCTTTTTTTTTTTATCCTCACCCGAGGACATTTTTATTTTGAGATAGAGTGGGAGGGAGAGAAGGAGGAAGAGAGAGAGAGAAACATTGACGTGAAAGGGACACATTGAGTGGCTGCCACCCACATGACCCCAACCGGGGCCGGGGACAAACTGCAACCGAGGTATGTGCCCTTAGTGGGAACCGAACCGGGTCTCTCTGGACTGCAGGCCGACGCTCTAACCGCTGAGCCAAACTGGCCAGGGCTCACTCTTCCTTTCAATAGTTTCTTTAGGCTTGTGAAATTTCTTCACTACATTTAACAGCTGTCCTATCCCCCACTCCCCAAATCAGTTTTCTTTTGTCACTAGGGCTGAGGAAATAAACATTTTCATACACATACACACACTCAAAATAACCAAATCAACAAATGGGTAAAGGACTTAAACAAACATTTCTCCAAAGAAGGTATACAAATGACCAATAAGTACATAAAAAGATGTTCAACATCATCAACCATCAGGGAAATTCAAATCAAAACCACAATGAGATATCACTTCATGCCAACTAAAATGGCTATAATAAAGTAGATGAAAGATAACAAGTGTTCGCAGGGATCTGGAGAAACTGGAACCCTCTCATAGTGCAGGTGGGAATATAAAATGGTGCAGCAGTTTTGGAAAACCACTTTGGAAGTTCCTCAAAAAGTTAAACATATAGTTACATGACTCGGCAATTTCACTCCTTGGTATATAGTCAAGAGAAATGAAAGCATCCATTACGGCAAAAATTGTACATGGATGTTCATAACAGCATTTATTCACAATAGCCTAAAAGTGTAAACAACCTAAATGTCCATTAACTGATGGATGGATGGATGGATGGATGGATGGACAAACAAATGTGGTACATCCAGGCAACAGAATAGTACTCAGCCATAAAAAGGAGCAAAGCATGGACACATGCTACAACATGGATTCACCTCAAAAACGTTACGCTGAGTGGAAGAAGTCAGATACAAAAGGATGCACACTGTGTGATTCCACTGATATAAAATGTCCAGAATAGGCAAGTCCACGGAGAAAGAAGATGACTGTTTGTCAGGGGGCTGGGGAGGAAGGAAAAGGCAAATGGAGAGGGACGGCTGAAGGGCACAGGGTTCCTTACAGAATGGCAAAGAGGATTTGGAATTAGACAGTGACGATGGTTGCACAACCTTGTGAATGTATTAAAATCACTGAATTTTATACTTTAAAAGTGAATTTTATGGTATGTGAATGATATAGTTCGATTAAAAAATGCAAAAAGAAAAGGTGGGGGGGAAAGGGAGGAGGCTAGAATAATCCGTGTGGTAATGGATTTGAGTTGGAGACATCTGTATGAACTCATGTTTAGCTTAATATTGAAGCAAACAGCTACATCCAGAAATATTTACAGATGTGTAAATACACAGGGTGGTACTCAGACACACATTCTCTCGCTCAGCTGAGAGTGTCTGAGAAGCAAGGACATAGGTTAGCAGTGAGCATGCCTAGTGCTCAGACCTTGGTTTCTCACACCATTCTCCAACCAGACAGATGCTGGATCTGTGGAGAGATGGCTGACTGGAGGGTGGGGGCGGGGGATACACTGGACGAGCCTGGAGTATCTTGCAGCGCCAGAAAGTAAGTGAATGTTCAAAAATGCACAATGACGGGGCACGTCTAAGGGACGCAACAGCCAACTGAAAGAGCTCCCAATGGCCAAATTTAACAATTGAAGAAAACAAAACTAGAATTAAATTATAACTCAAAGCATAAAAAAAAAAAAAATCCACAAGTCCAACTGATATGATTAAATAAATAAATACACGTGGGAGAAAGACACAAACCTCCCATACTGAAGACTCACAAATGACTTAAATAGACATTCTGCCTTCAAGGAGGTGGGGCATAATGTCCCGCCCCAGAGGTGTGTGGACTGTGCACAGTGACTTCCTAGAGTAGGATTTCAGTGGAGAAACTGAACAAATATGAGCCACATGGTAAGTCATGTTAATAGTATGTGCCTTTGACATGATTGCAATGAGATATCATAACCCCAGCATGAGAAAAACATCTGACAAATCCCAATAGAGAGACATTCTATAAATGCTGACCCAAACGGTCAAGGTCACTGAAAACAAGGAAAGTCTGAGAAGCTGCCTCAGCCAAGAAGAGGTGGAGGGAGTGTGATGACTAGTTCCAATGTGATATGCTAGACGGGATCCCGAGCCGAAGAAGGGCGTTCGGTAAAAAGTAAAGGAATCTGATTATGGACTTTATATACCATGCTAGCATAAGATATTAATAGTAGGGGAAAGTGGGTATAAGGTATATGATAATTCTCTGTACTATATTTGTAATTTTTATTTAAGTCTAAAATTATTCCAAAATGAAAAAGAAACATATATATTATTTCTAAAAGAATAAAATGGAATATATAGCTTTTAATCAGCAAAGAGGGTGAAAAAATCGCAATCACTACACCAACTAACCAACCAAACAAACAAAAAATAAAAAATGTTACTAACACAAATGCTGGCTCTGGTGCAGAGAGACAGGATCACTCTTACAGGGCGAGAGGAATGTCAAGTTGTACAGCCACTCTGCAAACTGGCTAGCAGGTTCTTATAAAACTGAACATGCAATTACCGTATGACCTAGCAACACAACTCCTGGACATGTGTGCCAGAGAAATGGAAACTTATGCTCACTCAGAAGTCTGTACATAGCCCTGACTGGTTTGGCTCAGCAGTTAGAGCATCAGCCTGTGGACCCAAAGGTCAAGGGTTCGATTCCCAGTCAAGGGCACGTATCTGGATTGCATGTTTGATCCCGGCACTGCTCAGGGCCGTGTGGGAGGCAACCAATCAATGTGTCTCTCTCACATCAATTTTCTCTCTCTCTCCTTCCCTCTTCTCCATCTAAAAAAAAAAAAAGGAAAAATATCCTTAAGTAAGAATTAACAGCAGCAACAAAAAATCTGTACACAGATATTCACAGCAGCTTTATGTGTATTAGCCAGAAAATGGAAACAACGTGCATGTCCTTCAATAGAAAGATAAACTACCACGCCCACACCATGGAAGACTACTCAGCATACAACCTGCATGTCCTTCAACAGGTGGATGGTTAGACTACCACGCCCACACCATGGAAGACTACTCAGCATACAACCTGCATGTCCTTCAACAGGTGGATGGTTAGACTACCACGCCCACACCATGGAAAACTACTCGGCATACAACCTGCATGTCCTTCAACAGGTGGATGGTTAGACTACCACGCCCACACCATGGAAGACTACTCGGCATACAACCTGCATGTCCTTCAACAGGTGGATGGTTAGACTACCACGCCCACACCATGGAAGACTACTCAGCATACAACCTGCATGTCCTTCAACAGGTGGATGGTTAGACTACCACTCCCACACCATGGAAGACTACTCAGCAATACAAGAAGAAGAACTACTGATACACACAACTTGAATGAATATCATGGAAAGTATGCTGATTAAAGAAAGCCAAAAAGATTTCATGCTGTTTGATTTCATTTATGTCACACTTTTTGTTGTTGTTGATACATGTATTATTTTATTTTTGTTACAGATGTTTCTCCTTTTCCCCCACAGACACCCTCCCCCTACCCCACCCCCCGCCAAGCACTGTTGTCTGTGTCCATTGGTTAGGCATACATGCATATAAGTTCTTTGGTTTATCTCATCCCTCCCCTATGTCACATTCTTGAAATGACAAAATTATAGGTATGGTTGCTAAGAAAATATGTTTAAAATGTTTACAGCAGCTGCTGCTGGTTAGTGGGATTCTGGGAGACTTTTGACAGGGCTCTCAAGACCATAGCCACAAGCATGTGGCAGCGACTGAGACCCACCTGTGGGCAGGTGCGGCTGTCTGTGAGCTGAGGTCCACATGTAGGGAGGGAAGGGACGGTGACCCAGGTCTCCCCACAGCCACAGGTGGGGAGAAACAGCTGTTCCCATTTACGATTAATAGGATGCAAACAGACACAACTCATTTCAGAGGGTAACAAGATGCTATCTTCTCACATTTCATTGTGCCCTTGACCCAACACCACCACATTGATAGTAATTTATCCTTCGGAAATGCCCAGTGAAGAGTCCACAGACGCAGGTGTGTTGTGCCTGTGGGCAGAACGCACAGTGCGGTGCTCACTGCGGCACTGTTTGCAGTGCTCACTGATGGGAGGCTGGGTAAACCGTAGCAGGTGTACTTGAGAGAAGAGGTAGATTAACAGATTCCGACAATGAAAGGCACCAAATAATCAGTTGGAACAGGAAGATGCAAAAAGGGTTGTATGATCCTGTTCTTGTAAAAAACAAACAAACAAACAAACAAACAAACAAACAAACAGATAACGTATGTGTAAGAGGGTGTGTGTGAATGTGTTTGTACCTCCGACTGAATGGGGGAGAGATATACACTCAACTCCTCACACTGGTTATTTCACAGTGAGGCTGGTTGGGTGGGACCGGTAAGGTGGGCACCAGCATAGAGGTGGTGCGACAGATGGACTGGGGAAGATGACGGGAGAGATGGAGGTGCCACCATCCCAGGGCCTGAGCTGTGTGGTTCGAGAGCTGGGTGCCCAATGGGTCCTCGCTGCAAATGGAGACGTGAACAGCTCCCGAGCACTCGCCCTGGAAATGACTGTGTCCTCGCGTTTCAAAGCCTGCGGCCAGCAGGGACCCAAACGGGGGCGAGTGCTATTAGTCCCGCCTCGAGGAGCTCCTAATGGCCTGTCGGGAAGCACTTAGCACTACTATTTCGTTGTACGCTAAATTATGTTTATGAAATCTGGCTCTTTGTGCCTAATTCATAGTTGCAAACTGTACTATTCTGGAAGGAATGTTTGGCAATTTTGAAAGTTGCTCGCATTAGCTGTAATTAGCTGTAAAAACTCATTTATGTTTAAATTTCACGCCGTATCGATTGGCATTTGCAGAGACAGGAGCGTTAATGGGGGCTGTTCAAGTGACCGGGGGACTTTCAGAGCTGGGCTTCTCTGCCGTGCACGGTCCCATCCACCTTCCCACTCCAGGCCCCTAGGGCTCACCGTTATTGCTAATGTCCCATGTCACAGAAAATGTGACTGAATGCAGACCCTTACACAAGCGACGATGCCCGCAGAGAACGAGCAATAAAGACGAAGGAGGTGTCGGTGAGCAGAGCCCCTGTGCCC
This sequence comes from Molossus molossus, assembly GCF_014108415.1. Classification (NCBI taxonomy): domain Eukaryota; kingdom Metazoa; phylum Chordata; class Mammalia; order Chiroptera; family Molossidae; genus Molossus; species Molossus molossus. Next base: position 110,286,595 of record NW_023425366.1, on the reverse strand, counting down.
AGAACCGGCTCCCCTCTGCTGGACGAGGGCTCCCCACCCCATTTCAACAGGGACTCGGCGTTCTGGAGTCCTGAATGAGACCCGCGTTGGTCACGCAGCAGGTGTAGAGGACGTCGGCCGGAGGCGGCGCGGGCACTCTGATGCCAGAGCCCAGCTCTCACCTGGCCTTGCGGGCTGGGGTCTGCCTCAAAAGCAGGAACACGAACAGAACTCTCCACTCTCCCAGGTCCCGGGGCAGAGTGCAAGGCTCTGAGGTAGTTCTGGTTAGCCTAGTGAAAACCAAAACACATGACGGGACTCGGGGTGGGAACCAGAGGCAGAAGCCTGGTGTGTGGTAGTGGGAGTTTCTATTTCCCACTTTATGGCAAGTCCAAGGTTATGTTCCCCTTGTTTTGCCCCAGAGGAAGGGCCAATACTAAGGCAGAGTGGGGTGAAGACGACAGGATGCTAAGGACTTCATCCATCATCTCACTGAATCCTCCCAATGGACGTGTGTCGTAAGGACCTGAATGATCTCCATTTCACAGATTAGAAAACTGAGGCCTGGAGACATTAAGAAACCAAGGCAAAGTCACACAGCTAGAAAACAGGGCAGCCAGGATCAGAACGTGGGTGCCCTGGTATGTCAGAGCCCAAGCTCTTGCCTGCCTTGTGGCCTCCAGTTCTGTCCTTTGGAACCTTCGGCAGTTTACTGAACTTCGTGAGCCTTGATTTCCTCATTTGTAAGACAAATGGCAACCCCTGTCTCATGGGTGGCAGGTTTGGAGGAGAGTTCGGGTGCCGGTAACAAGCACCCAGTAAAGAGCAGGTGTTCATCATCTCCTGAGGCCCCCTCCAGGGCAGGGCCAGCTGCTCCTCGCTGGAGGGGGACGGACGTGGCGTGCTGGCTCTGCAACGTGCAGGCTCTGGTCCGAGGGAGAGTCCCGCCCCTTTCACACCAACAGGCCATGGGGACTTGTAAGTAGTTTTGCCCATCTCGACTTTGTATTAGCTTCTGATAGGAAAGCATTGATTCATGGCTCAATGGAGGCAGGGAATGTATTAATAAGTCCTGGTTTCCCTGATGGGGAATTGATTTTGGCCATGTTTTTAAGAGTGGTGCAGGATTTCCATCTGGGCTGTTCATCAGTCATCTGGCCAACATGCCTCTGTGGTTCCTTAATTGAGTATTACGTATGGATTGTTTCTGAATTATGAACTGCTGTGTGGAGTTGACAAGCATCTTCTTAAATTACCACTAGGAGAATTCCCAGCAAAGGCAGCCCCTGCATCAGCAGAAGACGACTTCTGCGGCATGAGCTTCATGTTTATTTCTCCACGGTATTAAGTCATAAAGACGCCATAAAAGCTATTTTTAAGCTGCCTTGATTCAAATTCATTTCAAGTCAGTCAGAGGACTGGGATGCACTCTCCGTGTAGTTTAACATTCTAATATCAAAAACTTGTCTTGAATCAATCAGGAAATCGGAATCTACCTTGGGACAATTTTGATATTAAAAACTAGCTTCCTGCCCTGGCTGGTTTGGCTCAGCGGTTAGAGCGTCGGCTTGCATACCAGAGAGACCCGGGTTCGGTTCCCACTAAGGGTATGTACCTCGGTTGCAGTTTGTCCCCGGCCCCAGTTAGGGTCGTGTGGGTGGCAACCACTTGATGTTTCTCTCTCTCTCTTCCCCCTCTCTCCCTCCTGCACTATCTGAAGATAAATGAAAAAATGTCCTCGGGTGAGGATAAAAACAAAACAAACAAACAAAACTGGCTTCCTTACAGCCTGAGTGTGACTTAGGCCTGGAAAGTGTGAACAAGTTAAAATTGGACAGCTTCTACTTTCATCCCGCCTGAGTACACGTCTGTGAACACCCCATGCACCTTTACACTGCCCGCTGAAACTGTGGAAATTCTGTTGTGAATCATCAGTCACATCGAATTTGTTCTGTTCAGTGGTAAAAGTAACTCGTTAAAAAAAAGAAAGTGGAAAAGAAAGCCTGGATGTGAACATACAGAAAGCAGGTGTTAGTAACCCTTTCTGCAGAAAGACTCTCCTCATCAGGCAGCTGAGAGGCTGCGGCCACGGGCCGGGGGCCTAGGCAAAGGGGAGGGACAGGTGTGTCCTACTCAGGGCCGGAGGGTGAGCTGCTGACTCGAAATCGGGGTCAAGGCTCATTCAGCCAGAGGTTCTTCACTACGAAGTTCTGGTTTTGATTGCCGACTTGGGAGTTCTGCACTCCGGCACATCGCACTCCGAGTCTCACCAGCATGCATCTCTCCAAATGCCAAAGGGCCTGGGTCCAGGCGGCCGGGCCAGGTGGAGAGGAAAAGGCCGTCTCGCGTCCTGGGGGAGGCAGGAGGCCGCTGCTTCGGCCCATTTCAGACAACGAACATTTGTACCGAGCTCCCTCTGGGTGCCAGGTGCTGTTGGAGTGTAGTGGGCGCCCAGATCGACATGCCCAGGAATGGAAAGCTTAAGGCCTGCCTACAGCTGGGCAGTAATGTAGAGTCATTCATAGTAAAATGCAGAAAGTGACAACAGCATGGTGTAGCAGTGCTTTATTTGCTAACACCCACTCCGAGCTGAGCACTTGGAATATGCATCATCTCAGTTAAGCCTCATGGGGACCCCCATGAGAATATGACCCACCTCCCCTTATAGGTGAGGGAATGAGCCACAGAGAAGTTGACTTGCCCAGGCTCACACAGCTAGGACGTGTACCGGGACCAGGCTAGCTCGAAGCAGTTGCTCTGTCTACCCCCCGGAGGCACAAAGTGTCAAGGGTCATGGCACTGCAGGCCCAGGAAGGCGGCTTCCTGGAGGGGTGGCTTTGACCTAAACACATGCCTAACTTACTCTAGTTTTTTGCTTGTGTCGGACTGGGACTTGATTAGAATCATGATTCTGGTGATAATAATGAATAATAATAACTAAGAGCTACGGAGTATTCACTATCTGTCAGACATTGTTCTCAGCACTTGACATGTTATTAAGTCACTTAATCCCCACAATTTCCCCATGAAGAAGGCACGATCACCCCAGGTTTGCAGATGAGAAGACAGATGTGGAGACAGTAGTTTGCCTGCGTCAGCCTGGAAGTGTCACTCTGGGATCTGAACCCCGAGTCAGCGCTCTTAACCAAACACCTGCTAAGCAGAGGTAAAATATAAGCACATCATGAATGGGACATATGAGCAAAGAACAGGAGTCAGGTGTGTTCAGGAAGCAGCAGGAGCTAAACAACAACAACAAGGCTCCTGCTGACTGGCCACCTATCAGCAGGTATTTCCTCTCTAGCCTTTGAATCCTCACCAGACGTCTCACATAGGAGACATTCTTATGTGCGTCTTCCAGGGACGAGTGGGTGACAGTAGCAGGGTTCCGGGTCAGATTCTGGTTCAGGTGGAGGGCAGGGGAGGCAAGGCCAGAGGGCCAGACCAGACGGGCTGAAATGGAATAAGACCAAAGTTCCAAGCTCAGGTTTGGGTCTTCCTTTCCTTCTCCTGATAAGCATCAAAGCATCCCAACACTTCCAGTTTCAGCCACTCACTGATTCAGTCCTAACTTGATCTGCAAACCTTTTTCGTAAAGGGCCAGACAGTAAATATTTTAGGGCATGGGAATCTCTGCTGCAATTATGCAACTCTGTCTTCCTTTGTAGGGTAGAAGCAGCCACAGAAAGTAGGTAAGCACGTAGGCATGACTGTGAGCCAATAAAACTTTATTTACTAAAGAGGGAGGAGGGCAACCCCCTAGTAACCGGGGAAAAGAAATAGCATCTAAAAAAAACCCAAAAAAACATTTGGGTGATCAAAATTCAGTCATGATTTCTTGATTCTTCAAAAATTAGAAGCTTCTGAGCTTCTTAAAAATAAAGGAAACAATACTTTGTAGTTCAGTTTATGAAACTGCCATTCCGACAGGGGGAGACGAGTGCATTTGCCCAGCACAGAACAGTGCTTCAGTGAACACAAAATCGGTCAGTTACTCTGTAAACATGAACATCTCTAAAGACCTTTATCTACGTTAAACCAAAAGGGTGCACATCCTTCCATTTAAAAACGTAACTCAGACCTGAAATGTTAAAGAGAATTGCTTGCTGACAATTTTTCTTGAAATAAATAGCTAATGGGTTTAGAGTAAACACATGTACCAGTGAGCAAAACTATAAATTTAACCCGCCTGTATAGTTTATACTCCATCAGTGTAAACAGGTACTGTTGGACTGGGTTGCTAGCTGTCCTGCAGAGTCAAGACGGGGCGGAGAGAGCTGTGCAGTGCATTGTTCAAGAGAACGCAGGTGAGCCTCATGTGTGATGTAAAATATTCTAGTGTCTACAGTAAAAAAAAAAAAAGTAACAGATGCAATTAATTTTGGTTATTTAACCCCAAACATCTAAAATATTATCATTTCATTGTGTAATCAATATATGAGATAGTATTAATTTTCCACTCTTATTTTCATACTAAGTCTTAAAAATCCGGTGTGTGCTGCGGTCTGGAGAGACCCGAGTTCGGTTCCCGCTAAGGGCATGTACCTTGGTTGCAGTTTGTCCCCGGCCCTGGTTGGTCGTGCGGGTGGCGGCCACTCGATGTGTCCCTTTCACATCGATGTTTCCCTCTCTCTCTCTTCCTCTCTCTCCCTCCCACTCTGTCTGTGCAAAAAATGGGAAAATGTCCTCAGATGAGGATTAAAAAAAAAAAAAATCCGGTGTGTGTTTTATACCACACCGTGAATGGGGCAGACGTGGAAATCCAGTGCCAGCCTTGGCACTTTGTAACTGAATGGCCTTAGTTTCGGCATCTGTAAAATAGGGATTGCAACAGCCACCTTGTAGAGCCGCGGTTGTGAGAAACCGCTGTCCTGTGTGCAGCACATAGTGGCCACCTAAAGAGGGCCCCAGCTATATTAATTAAAGCGCTGAATATTTCTGTAACAGAAATGCTGGATTACGATCATATCACAACTTATGATAAGGCACTTTGGCAGAGCAAAAAAAATGTAACAATGCCACATAAACAAGGCTGGCTCCAGGGTCAACAATTTCCAAATTTTGTAAGAAAATTGAATTGCGGGGTCAAAGCATCCGTAGGCTTGTTTTCTGTACAACTTAGTATGATTGAAGAACCATGAATGGCACCTATTTGACCAGTTGTAACATACCTACACACCTGGAAACCATCACCAGGATCAAGATCATGAACACGTCCGCGGGCCTCCCTGTCCCAGGCCTCCACTGACTTGCTTTCTGTTCCTATAGATTAATTTGGATTTTCTGTAAATGGAATCATACAGTATATGCAATTTTTTATTTGGTCTGTCTTCTTCCACTCAGCATAATTTTGAAAGAATCACGAAAGCACGACTTTGAAAGATCTGTCAGGTATCAGGAGTTCATCCTTTTTACTGCTGAGCAATATTCCATTATATGGAAATCCTATAATTTGTTTACCCACTCAACTGGTGATGGATGCTGAGGACGCTTTCAGAATTCCCCCAGCTCTTTTGATGGAAAGTGATTGACCATATATGCTTGGGTCTATTTTTTAACTCACTTTTCTGTTCCACTTATCTATTTATTATCTTTTAATACTAATTGCCAAACAGTCTCAATCACTGCAGGGTTATAGTTAGTCTTGAAACCAGGTAGGGTAGGTCTTTCAAGTTGTTCTTCTTTTTCCTTTTATGTGTAATTTGCATGTCCACAGAAATGTTAGAATCAGCTTGCAGATTTCTACTGAAAATAAAACTATAGAAGTGTTTATTGGTATTATGTTGATTCTCTAGATCAATTTGGCGTACACGCTACATTAACAGTAATCTTCCAATCCATGAACATGGTCTATCTTTCCATTTACCTAGGTCTCCTTTCATTACTCTTAGTAATCAATGTTTTGTCATTTGTAGGGCAGAGGCCTTACATATCTTTGTTATTTCTAGGCATTTTCTGTATTTTGGTAACATTGTAAATTGAATTACTTTTACAATTTCACTTGAAAATAGTTTGCTGCCAGAGTATAAGAATAAAATTAATTTTTGACTATTAACCTGATATCTTGAGACCTTGCTAAACTCATTTAATAGTAGTAATTGTTTTGTAGGTTCCTAAGACTTTTTCTAAGTAAACAATCATATGATCTACATTTTGAGAGTTTTACTTCTTTTCTGGTCTAGATGATTTTTCTTTCTTTTTCCAATGGCTGGAACCTCCAAACTGCTGTTAAACAGGAGTGATGAAAGCAGGCATCCTTTCCTGATTCAGGGGGAAATATTCCCAACATTTAGACTTTTGATATGACTGTCAAATTATCCTTCAGGAAGTAAACCAGTTTAAATCCCCAGAAGAGTGTGAGAGTGTACTCACTAAGATTTCGCCCCTTGGTGGTCGTGCAAGGGACAGCCTTGCAAAGATGAAAAGGAAGACTGTCCAGGACAACATACTACATGTTTCTGTATCAGAAATTCTGAGTAACCACCACCCTTCCTGTTCTTCACTGTGTTGGACAATCCTTATCACTTTAGTCTTGACAAAACCCTTTCATGATATACTCTGGTGGACATTGTCATTGTCCCCACCAGGCCCCTTTATAGGCTTGTGTGTCCACCCTCCAGTTCCTGGGAGCGTTGGCTGCTAATGGCTCACAGTGGCCCTTCTCCTGGGACCTGAACCAGGGCCGCCTCACTCAGGAGGTTGCCTCCCCTTGCTGGGGGAAGGGGCATAGCCAATGACTGACACAGGGAGCAAAAGGTGAGGCTCCAGGTCATGTACTGTATGATTCCATTTATATGAAATACCCAGAAGAGGCACATCTATGGAGACAGAAAGATTTCTAGGGCAAAGCGAGAGGGAGGATTTGGGGAGGAAATGGGGGAGTGACTGCTAAAGGGACAGGGTTTCTTTACAGGGTCATGAAAACGTTCTAAAATAGACTATGGTGATGGGTGCACAACTCCGTGAATAGACTGAAAACTGCTGAACTGTACACTTTAAGTGAATTGTATGGTATGTTACTGGTATGGCACATCAATAAAACTGTTATGGAAAAAAAGCAAAACAGGGAATAATGAGCACAATAGTAAAAGCTATCATTTATTGAAGATCTATGAGCCAGGAACCACGAACAAGCCTAATCACGTGTATTATTTTCAATTCTTCAGCATTCCTACAGATTCCTGTATGTGGGGGTTGGAGGGCTTGGCTGCCTCCTCTAGGTGGGGCCACCTGTGGTAGGATCTGTGCTCTGCAGCTCTGGCTGGATGAGGCTGAAGTCCAACCCCAGCCGAACACATACCTTTGCTTATCTTTGTTCCTTCCTTGCCTTGTCCTACAGCCTCATCTCCCTGCTCCCCAGCGGTCCCCTCACATGTCCTCTAACCCCTGTCTTGGACCCTGCTTCCGGGGATCCTGACCTAAGGTCAGATGGACCTCCTGCCACCTCTGTTCCTCTACTTGTGGTGGCAGAGGCAGCCCGAGGCTCCAGGCTCGACTTCTCCCTCAGCTCACCCACTTTGAAAAGAACAAAGGCTTTCTCTTGGAGCTTCAGTTTGGTCTTTTCAGTGGCTTCTACATTTTCTTTCCACTATTTACCTTTATTGCTTTTCTGTGTTCAAAAGTGACGCGCGGATAGGAGGGAAGAACTGACGCGCACAGTGACAGCGGAGAACGAGGAAGACGCCAGGAGCTGATGTGGAAAGGGTGCCACAAGGGTATGTGAGTAAGGTGCAAAACACCTCGCACGGCCACCTTCCTTTTGGGTAGGAAAGAAAGGAAAATAGGAAAACACACACATGACACGTGCAACTAACCCTCAGATCAGGAAAAAATAAGTATTTGCAATATCTTTCACAAATAATAAAAAATAAAGCAATTGGGGTAAAACGCCAGATAAAGCTGAGTAAAGGGCAAACAGATAGGCGTTCGTTTTACTTGCAGCTTTTTTGTAAGCTTAATAATATCCCCAAATAGCCCTGGCCGGTTTGGCTCAGCGGTTAGTGCATCGGCCTGCAGTCCAGAGAGATCCGGGTTCTGTTCCCGCTAAGGGCATGTACCTCAGTTGCAGTTTGTCCCCGGCCCTGGATGGGTCGTGCAGGTGGCAGCCACTCGATGTGTCCCTTTCACGTTGATGTTTCTCTCTCTCTCTCTCCCTCCCACACTATCTGAACAAAAAATGGAAAAATGTCCTTGGGTGAGGATAAAAAATAAAATAAAATAACATCCCCAAATAAAAAGTTAAAAGAAAATAACAATGCCTGCTTGCTAAAAGTAAAATCAAATGTAAAAATACAGAGCATAAAAAAAAGGAGGGGGAGAGAAATCTCTTCTCATTTTAAAAGTGTGTATTACCCAAATAATTTAAATATCGGTACAAATAATAGATATTAGGTATAAGTCTATAAAAATACATATATGTACAAATACATTTAATGTCACAAAAAGGAGACATGCTATCTATGGATTTGCAACTTGCTTTGATTCTCTCGACACTGTATCATTTCATTGTTCCACTCAGGACATACAGAGCTACTCTAAAAAATCCTGAAAACTATTTCTGGTGTGCAAAATCAAGGCTATCAGATGATCATTCTATATTGTGAACTGGGAGGTCAGGGCGTTCAGAGACTCTCAGCCCTTCAGGGGCTGCTCAGGTAGATGGGGACACTCAGAGTTAGTACAGCTTCTGAGAAAGCCCTGGGACCTGGGGCAGGGACGCTCCTGGGAGGACGGCGAGGTCTCGGGGGAGGAGCCATCTACCTTTCCTATTTGCTGCAGGATGGTCAGCACAAGAAGAGACTCAGGTTAGCAGGTTACAGAGCACCTGACCTGGGGGAGGGGTGCCTTATCCCATGTGGGAGCTGAGCCCCTATCTTCTGAAGGGTGTGAGCAGCCACAGGCTGGTGAGGGCTTCACTGCCATGGGCCCAGGTGGCCCGGGAACCTGCGTCCCTGCCTCTTCTCCTGTGGGCGCAAACCACCGACGTGTGGTCCCCTCAGGCATTTGTTCAGATGCCTGGTCCACATGATGCCAAACATCTGGCTTGTGTTAAGGATTCGCAGCCACCTCTTGAGATTCTCTCTTCCTCTGTATTTTCCTTTCTGTTATTTTACGTGTTGTTTGGGCAGAAAGTAATGGGTCACTTTTTTAAATGACCTAGACCCAAGGCCAGATCATATTCTATAACCAGAAGAGATTTCTTTTCTTTCCTTTCTTTATAAAAAATGGTTCCCCCTGCTCGGCTGGTGTGGCTCAGTGAATTGAGCGTCATCCCATGGACTGAGAGGTCCCGGTGTGATTGCCGGTCAGGGCACATGCCCAGGTTGTGGGCTCGATCCCCAATAGGGGCCTTGCAGGAGGCAGCCGATCGATGTTTCTCTCTCACATTGATGTTTCTGTCTCTCTCTTTTCTTCTCTCTACAAAAATCAATAAACACATATTTAAAAATAGTAATAAAAATAAAAATGGTTACTTCAATTTAATTCCTTAAAAAAAGGCACACTGGCCAGTTGGCCTCAGCAGTTAGAGCGTTGGCCCGCTGACCGGAGAGTCCCGGGTTCGGTTCCTGCTAAGGGCATGTACTTCAGTTGCAGTTTGTCCCTGACCCTGATTGGGGTCGTGTGGGTGGCAACCACTCGATGTGTCTCTCTCAAATGGATGTTTCTCTCTCTCTTGCTCTATCTGAAGATGAATGCAAAAATGTCCTCGGGTGAGAATAAAAAATAAAAAAAGCCATGTAAATTACACTTTTCTTTGCCTCACCTACATACTAATTGACATTGTACTCTTCCCTTTCAAGGCCCCTGTGAGTGGGACCGCAGGAGGGTGGGAGGGGTGAAACTACGGCTAGCCTGGCAGAGGGGTGGGTGGAGGTGGCTGCAGCAGGCGTCCCGACACAGGGCAGCGGGACAGGCCCGTTTGTTCACCACGGACATTTCCCTCCGCCACCACACCCTCCCACCCGGGACACAGCCTTCCCACTCGGGAGCAGGAGCCCCCTCGGGCCTGGAGGCCTGTGGGTGCAGCGCAGCTTCCCTGCCAGGGACTCGGAGCAAATTACGTCCTGCCACCTCCTCTCGGTCCCCTTCTTTTCTACACGGGAGGCTATGGTCAGCTTTGACATTTCCTTTTCCCCTTCCTGGCGACTTGGAAATTCAAAGCCTGTGTGTGTGGGAGGAGGGCTGGAGCTCACGAGCAATCTCTGGCTGCCAGGGGAGCAGTGGCGGCTCAGGGGAGGGTCAGGAGACGGCCGGAAACTCCGTCTGCCGCGGCCACTGTGTGAGTGTGGCTCCTGCGTCGGCCTCTCTGAGGCTCAGCTTCCTCCTCTGGGGTGAGAATAACATCAACCAGCCCAGGGTCACGACAAGTTCAGGTGAGCCGGAGCCGTGCCCAAGGTCACACAGCAGGAAGCTGCGGAGCCGTCTCAGCGGTGCGCAGTGATCACACCTTCCTTCCATCCTTTCCTAAGTATCAAAGAGATCTTTTTTTCATTTGCACAAATTACATCTTTTTTTTTTTGCTATTCATAATATCCTCTTTAGGAGCTGGAGCTGAGGCACACATTAAGGTTTCCATCCAGAATGGACAATTTTCTAGATTTCCATTACCCGTTTCCCAGGGCCCATCTTAAACACAGCTGTCAGGACAAGAGGCTCATTAAAAAGATTGTTTTGACTGATGGCATGTTCATGTATCAAATTGGAAATCCATCCAAAAATACTCAAGGGAGGTGACAGGGGTGGCAGCAAGTCACGGGGGGGAGAGTTTTGCAGTGTCGGAGATGAAATGTACCAGGGGAAAAGGGACCTAGGTGGGACTTGAGCCAGGGAGGTCTCGGGAGGGGGTGCCGCAGGCATGGAAATGGGAGCCGGTTTCACTCTAGCAACAGGACAGACAGATTCTAGGCAGGCAGAGGTTCATTAAAGAGTTCAGTGTTCGCTTCTCCATGGCCCTTTAGATGGTGGCTTTCCCTGCTCACTGGGTGACCACAGCCTCCCTATGTCATAACTGCAGCCACCCCCCCGCCCATGATTCCGAATGCTTTCCCAGCCCAGACTTAGTTCTCGGACTGCTCTGAGGACCTCTCCCAGCACCCCTGCAAACGCCGCTCACTCGCTCACTCACTCGCTCAGTCCTTCTGCCCCAGTGCCTGCTCCTCCCCTTGGGGCTCCCTGAGCCAGCAGGCACAGTCACCAGGCAAGGCAGGAGGCACTCTGGACTCCCTTCCCCCTCCTGGGCCGTGTGTCCTGTGGGTTTTCTGCCTGAACCCACTCATAGCCCTCTCTGCTCTCCATCCTTAGGGAGGTCTTTGTGGCTCCTGGTCTCCTCGTCCTCCTGCCTTCCAGTCTGCCCTCCTTTCTGTCCCCAGACATGTCAGGACACTCAGCTGTCAGTGGCTTAAAGGTAAAGGGTGTACTTGGGTGTATTTATGATGGCTGCTGCATCCCACAGAGAGGCAGGAGGTGGCAGCCAGGGCGGATGCAGCTGTGTGAGGGTCCCACTGAATCCAGGTCTCTCTGCTCTGCCGTCTTCAGCCTATGGCTTTGTCCTTGAGACTGTCAGATGGCTACAGAGCTCCCAGACACTGTGTCCAAGTTCCAAGCAGAGAGAAGAGGGCAGGGCCAATAAACAGCCTTCCCGGTAGCCCTGCTTGCTAAATTCCAGGACTGGGTCACGTGGTCACACGTAGCTATAACTGGGTCTGGAGAGAAGTACTTTCGGCCTGTCAGTCTGGTACCCTCAACAAAACCAGGGAAGGAAGGAAGAGAAAATGCATCCTGAACAGACTGCGCAAGGCTGGCTTTCTCAAATGCAAAGCCCGGTTGTGCCACTTCCCCACGCAATCTCGTCCATGCCTCCCCGTCACCTTCCGCCCCTGCTGCACATCACCGAACACCTGAGTCCTACTCTAGCCACTGCGCAGCTTCAGTGCCAGCTCCAGCACACCCCAGCTGTTCCGTGGCTCCGGTCTCCACCCACGCTCTGCTGTGTCTTGAACACCCCTTTCCTGCCCACTTCTGCATGATGAACTCTTATTCATCCTTCAAGACCCTGCTTACTCCTCTCCTCAGGGAAAATACTTCCGGCCAAGCTGGACCAAACTGATTCTCCTTCCTCCTGATCCTTGAACATTACTTTGTCCTGCAATTTCTTGTTCCTACCTTGGTGCCTCCTACTGGTCTGTGAGGGGAGAGACCAGATCTGTTTAACTGAACATCAATCTCCAGAATGAACAGGATAGAGCTACTGCTCTAAAAGTGACTGTTGGATAAATGCATGGACTGACGATTGGCTATATGAAACCTGTGGTGACGTTTAAGCTACATTTTTAGTAGGTGTCCTAGAGGACTCTCCTCTTTGCTAATATGATCTAAGGAACAGGAGAGTTCCAGTATTTTCTTTTTTCTGTTAATCCTCACTCGAGGATATTTTTCCATTGATTTTTAGATAGAGTGGAAAGGGGAGAGGGAGGAGGAGGAGGAGGAGGAGGAGGAGGAGGAGAGAGAGAGAGAGAGAGAGAGAGGAAACATCAATGTGAGACAGACACATCAACTGGTTGCCTCCCGCACGACCAGGCCGGCGATGGAATCTGCAACTCAGGTACCAAATCTGCAACCTTTTGGTCCATGGGCCGACTCTCTAACTGCTGAGCCAAACCAGCCAGGGCAAGTTCCAGCATTTTCTGATATTGCAAAATAATTACCATGTTCCTCAGGGGTTACCCTCTTGTAATGTCAGGCCTCCTGACAGGTGGAAGTCAGACAGAATGGAATGAGCACTGGTTTTGAACCCTGCCTGTTCCATAAATGCTTCATGACAAGCGACTTTACCTCCCTCGGTTTTAGGAAGGGTCTGATAACAGATCCCTCATGGAGCGGTGCGAGTCTGAGAGGGGGTGTTTAAGCCCCCAGCACAGGCTCACTACTGCGCACAGGGGACAGCTTTCGGCACGGTTTTTGAAACAAGGTGTGAACATGGGGTCCTCCCTTCCTTGCCATGGGTGCAACGCTGGTTGCCTCCCCACAGCCCCTTTCTTCTCTTTGCTAAAAGAGTCCTGATTTTGTTCTGGGAAAGGTCCTGCTCTGGGAGGTCTTGGGCTTCATCCCCAGAACCAGGACTGAGGCCACTGTGGCAATTCTCGTCCTGGGCCGCTCGAGGGCTGGGAAAGGGTCTGTGGCCCAGGTCTGAACAGGGGACTGTGGGGGGTGTGCCTGCTGGGGGTCTGGGACAGGTCCTGTTTCTTTTAAAAAGTCCCCTTTTCTGCCTCTGGGCGCTGTCAAGTCTGACGTGATGTCCAGAGCTGGGGCAGCCACCTGAGAAGGTCCACCCTGAGGGAAGGGCCACATGGGGAGGGGGGAGCAGAATCAGGGCAAGATCCCGGTCCCTGGGTTAGCCCAACAGAGAGCCTGATTCACCCCCAGCCTTCTATTTACATGAGATGATAAACTTCCTTCTTCTCTGAGCTGGGTGAGTTGGAATACAATCAAAAGGAATCAATACTACCCTGTACGTTTTAGAACAGTGACTCCTTATGGGTGACCATTAATCTGTTTTTGAAAACTCTATAAGCTCGCCATTGGAACATCTTGCGAAAAATAGAGTCGCATGCTCTGCAAGAGGTCCCAGGACATCTCCTTGACAGGGTGGGGTCCAGCAGGGCTCCGTGGAAGTGTTTGGTCAGTGGTCCTCAGGACATCCCTTCCACGGTTTGTGAAATTGCTTTCTAAGCAGCATGCGTTCAACAGTGCCTGGTGGGATCTGGGGGAGGGCCGCAGCACGGGGGAGATTAGGTCATGTCTACATGGCAACTCGGAGACCATCTCGAAGTGAGAAACAACATACTTCAGAGTGAGTTTTTAAAATATCTAAAACATGGTCACCAGAAAGAAAGAAGATCTCTTCCCCCCTTCAGTTTAGCCTTTCACTTGTAGCTAGATGAGATTAAGTGTGGAATGACACTCATATTTAAGGATAACAGTTACAGAGCCATATATATTTTTAATTGATGGCTCTGTAACTGTTATCCTTAAATATGAGTGTCAACAATGACTGATCTTAAGTACTTAAACCAGGGGTCAGCAAACCACAGCCCATTGTCAGTTTGCTTGTAAGGAATGTAAGCTAAGAATGCTTCTGATATTATTAAATTGCTAAATTTAGGTTTATACAAGTACCAGTGTAATATCCTCAATTTTGCCTCTGGTCCACAAAGTCTAAAATATTTACTATCTGGCCCTTTGCAGAAACAGTCTGCCAACCCCTGAACTAGACTCCATTAAAGGGATTATTTTCATTATTCTTTTTTCATTCTTTGAGAAACTTAGAAGATTCAGATGAGTCTAAAAAGTAACATAACATTTATGTCCCCGCCACCCACAGATAACAAATAACATCTTGTAAGATCTGCTTTCACAGTTTTTAAGAAAGAAACAATTAAAACTGTATAATTTTTATATAATTACAAAGTCCCTTTGACCGCCCCCGGCTGTCCCAGAGGCAGATGGCTTTACCTTGATAAAGAATGGGCACCTCTGGCCGGAGGCCCAGTGACCTTGACGAAGTTGAGAAAGGCTATTCCACAACTCTGATCTGAAGATAGGAAAGGGGGGGCGCCAATCACAGTGCTTCTGTGCACTGATGAATCAATCACCCAAAAAGATTTCTCTCCCTTGAAAGTGGTCTTTGCCTTGACACCTGGGCTTGGCACAGAACAGGCAACTCCAAATAGACTGAACTGATTGAATGGTACCCCCAAAGCAAACATCTGATGGAGTGATTTCATGCAGACACAACCGGAAGTAAGGGTTGTTATGACTTAAAGTAAAGGAAGGAGAAAACAAATGCTGAATGAAGAAGAAAGGAATAAAAAGGAAGGAAGGATGAACGGCCTCGACGTAGAGGTATCCGTGGCAACAGATCGGGCACTCCTCACACATTCTTCGGGGAAACCACGCCCTATCCAATAGGTAGTAAACAAAGTAATCGCACATCTTCAAATGCGATGTAAATAGTTTAAAAAGCCTCCTTGAAGTGTCACGAAGTCCCCACTCTAACACTTCTACGTCGACAGGAAGTCTGGTTCCTTTCTGACTCCCCCCCCAGACTTGGCTTCTTGAGGATAGGACGGGGGACCGCTTCTCTTTGCCCCCCGGTCTCCGAACGCAGAGAGTGTGTGCAGCAGGCGCTCACAAATGCCTGGGTGAACGTAACCATCAGGGAAGTCACCCACCCCAGCGGCAAGAGCGCCAACGACTCTTCCAGTGAAAATGCAGAACCTCTCCCACATAAAATGCTTCTCGTCACACTGGGCCTTACCAAGACCAATTTCAGGCATTCGCTTTATAAATTTAAAAATGTACAAGCATTTTTATTTAAGACTGGGACTTGTTAGTGCATGAAGACATTCATGACAGTAGTATTTACCACAGAAAAAACAAGTGGAAATAGCTTAAATGTCCAATAATGTAAAGAGTTCAATGAATGTGGTATAACATAGGACAAATGATCTGTGGTTTGTGGTTAAAATCACATGAGATAATAATTAATGATTCTAAAATGCTCATGTGATATGATTTCAGTTGTATGAAAAGGAACTTCTTTTTTTTTTTATCTTTACCCAAGGACACTTTTGCATTTATCTTCAGACAGAGAGAGTGGGAGAGAGGGAGGGAGGAAGAGAGAGAGAGAGAGAGAAACACTGAAGTGAGAGAGACACATCGAGTGGTTGCCACCCACACGACCCCAACTGGGGCTGGGTACACAATGCAACCAAGGTACGTGCCCTTAGCGGGAAGTGAACCCAGGACTCTCCGGTCCACGGGCCGACGCTCTAACCGCTGAGCCAAACCGGCCAGGGCTGAAAAGCAACTTCTTAATAACAATTAAATGTTCATGAACAAATTGCTTACAAACCAAGCTGCATACTCAAAACACCCCAACCTGTGCAACCAGGCAGACGGCATCTTTGAGTTAAATCACAAATCACACTGAAGACGCAGGATTTCAGAGCGCTGAGAAAGGGACGCTGGGGAGCTGTGGAATCACGGGGAAGTCGCCGCTCGGGCCGAGAGAACACACACGCTGGTTCCAGAGGAGGGCAATAATCAGATTACTGACGGATTCAGAAAGAGGCCCTTAGGAGAACTGATGAACCCGCAAATACTACTCTCTTACAGAAACGACCCTCAGTGCTGCTGCCAGGCCCAACTGCAAAGTGCAGGATGCTGTCAGACAACTATTTTAGACAGTTCTGGCCAAGGAAACCAAGCCGACATGTGGCATATTCTCTGTTCATTCTAAGACTTAGTGCACACTTGCAGTAACAACCAACGCTTTATCAAGTGGACCTTGCCGGGTTGCCATTATTTGTCTCTTTTATTAAGAGAATGTCTCAAATCAACCTTTTTTAAAAAAATTTTACCACTATTTTCTATGAGCTACAGTCCCCATTTTTTAAGTGAGCTTTTACAGGGGCCCATCATCCTCAGATAAGAGCCAAACTGAACTTGTACCCCTGCGGAGCCCTTCAGAGAGTCGGTAGAGGTGGTTCCAAGAAAAACGACGAAGACAGCACCATGCCCACAGAAGGCACAGCTCACACACTGCGGGTGAAGGCATGGGCTCAGAGGCTCACCCTGAAAGTACGCTTGCTGCTTGCTGAGGCCAGAGGGACTTCCATGCCAGCAGGCTCCCTGGACCCTCACTCTGCGGACCCCCTCAGACATCCCCTTTCCGAGCCTCTGTGTCGGGCTGGCCCGGCGCCTTCTCTGAGGCAGCCCTGAAGTAGGGCAGGTGGAAAGTGGATGTGGTGGGTGAGCAGGTGGGACCTGCCCCAGCCCAAGCTGGCCTGGCTGTGGCACCCGGGCCTGATGCACACTCTGCTCATGGCCCCGAGGGCACCGTGGTTAGGAGGCCAGGCCCCTGAGTCAGACCCTCGGTCCGAGCTCAGCTCCGCCTCTTCCCAGCTGTGTGAATCTGAGTAAGTGAACTGGTTTCTCTGTGCCCCAGTTGCCTTGTCTATAAAATCACAATACTACTGGTAGAATAGTATTTAAGAAGGGGCAGTTATTATTATTATATTAATAGACTGTTCACTGTGTTTTAAATGACTTATGGAGTAAGGCTGATGGTCGAGGAAGTTGGTACCCTGTGGCATCTGGCACCCACTGGCGGCACATCGTGGGGTGTCCCTGGGACTGGCACTCCGTGTGGTGGGCCGAGGAGTGGCGAAAAGCACTGTCAGACACTTGGCTTCCAATTCTGGCAACACTCTGGCAACCCCGCAGTGGGTCAGAGGTGTGAGCTCATGGAAAAAGAAAGTATGTTTCTTACACATCAATGTATCTAATGTCATTTAAATGTTTTTATAATGGTAACAGTAAGATGGAAAATATTAATAGCAATAACGACAACGTGTCAAGGTGCTGAATTAGCTGATTGAATCCCCACCCAAACCCAGGTTATTGCTACCCCCGCCTCACAGCTGTGTGGCCTGCACAAGTGATTCAGCCTCTAGGGCTTGGATTTGCTGGTCAATAAAGTGCAGAGAATGCCAACATCCTGCAGGGTTGCTGCAGCTGCGCAGGCTGTGGTGACAATGAGGACAGCCACTGACAATAATGTGAGTGATAATAAAACTGAACATTAGCCCTGGCTCACAAGAAGCTCATTAGTCGCCTGCCTTTTTCAGGAGAAAAACTGCTTTATCAGGTATCTTCCTGCAGTGGTACCGAGAGGAAGTGCAGTCACAGTCCCCCAAGGGACACAGAAGCGCAGACCCCCACCCAGGCAGGGTGGCCCCGCCGCAGACTCATGGCGAGGGCAGCACCGCACCTGCTCTAGACAAGGCTCCTTCCACCTGGGCAAGGTAACCGCAGGGAACTCCTCACTGGATTCCCAACGGCGCACAGAACTGTGCCTTGCATAAAGAGACATTTAAGAAAAACTTTCTCTTCCTCTTATGTGTCTATACTTTCCATTGAAGATGGACTCAAGAGCCAGAGAGCCTCTGCCCCTTCCTACTGTGTGTTCTGTGTCCTCACCTGTACTGTGTTCTGTGTCCTCACCTGTAGGGCGGACACAGTCAAATACCCTCAGGGCTGGGACAAGGGGCATGAAGAGCCCCATCTGCGCTGGAGGCTCTGCCCACAGGGGCGCCATTCTTTTACCTCCAAAGGAGTCATCAATAGGCAAACGCTGTTGTCAAGGAAAATGGGAAAGTGACATTAAAGCAATTTCCAGGTCATTTTATGTAGTCCTAAATTTGCACTTGGACCGTTGGACACAGGGGAGCAGACGCCTCCGACGTGAAAGCACGTCTGTAAACACAAAGCACTTTAAGCTGGCACCGGAAGGGGTTCAGCCAGGTGAGGGCTATTCCAATTGGACAAAGGACCCCCCCGCGTATTGAAAACAACACGAGTGATGGTTTTAAAACACGACCTATGGAGAGAGGATATAATATTCTGACTTGATACACTTTAACAGACACCACTATTTCCCAAGCACTTTTGGCTCCTTTTTGAAATGCTGCAATGGGATTTTTCAACAAGTAGTTTAATTTTTAGTGCAAGAGTGACTTACAACCCGGGAAGGACCACTGTTTGTTCCACTCATCCTGTCCTCACTGCCTAGCACCGGGCCCAAGCGAGCTGCTGAATGAATGGACGAATGCTGACCGAACCCTGGGAACTGCAGCACATGTACACACGCCACATTCTCAATGTATAAATATTTACCATCAGGACTTGATTAGCTTTCACTGGCCCAACTGTGAGGGGCACCTCCAAAGCGAGAAATGCAATCCCTCCCTTTGCACCAGATGTAGTTTCGGCAGGTGGTCTATTATCTAGTTTTATATGAAACACAGACTTCAAATGACTAAATGATGTTTTATGCTGAGGTGACTGGGAAAATAAACTCAAGATCAATCATAAAAAATAAAGAGGGTAAATTCCTGAATCCAATATACCCCCAGAAACTCCCGATTCTCCACGTGCTTAAAAAAAGAATTATTTGTGAGTTCTCCCTTGAAATTTAGTTAAAAAAAAGAAACGAGTAAGATAGTTTTTAAAACGCATTTTTAACAGAGGGCATTATAAGATGATTGCCATTTCCTTGCGAACACATGTGTTAGATTCAGAAAAATAGGACTATGAAGTTATGCATTAAAAGGTGTGCTTACTGCCCTGGCCGGTTTGGCTCAGCGGTTAGAGCGTCGGCCTGCGGTCCGGAGAGACCCGGGTTCGGTTCCCGCTAAGGGCACGTACCTCGGTTGCAGTTTGTCCCCGGCCATGGTTGGTTGTGCGGGTGGCAACCACTCGATGTGTCCCTTTCATGTCGATGTTTCTCTCTCTCTCTCCCTTCCTCTCTCTCCCTCCCACTCTATCTGTATAAAATAAAATAAAATAAAAATAAAAGGTGTGCTTACTAACACATTAACTGGGGGAAGAACGTGCTTTAAAAAAATAAACAAAGGGCCAAATTCTATCACTAAATTCCACAGGAGTTTTCCATCTGGTTCAGTGATTTCCAACCCTTTAAACTAATACACCCTTTAGATAATACTAAAAATAACATGCATTCCTCATCCACCCTGAAAAAATATCTGATTTCCTGTGACTCTATCTTCCTAGGAACCAAGAGGGTTTTTTGTCTTGCTTCACTCACTGTAGTTTGTATTATAAAGAGTTGCTAATGCCTCCCTTTCTCAGTTTATAGTTATGCCAGCACACTGCAGGCATGTCCCCAAACATGTCCTCACCTGGAGACTCTCGTGTGTACCCCACAAGATCCTGCCCCCTCCTGCCAGCACCAGTGGGGTGAGAAGCCCTGCTCTAACTAAAGGATGAAGCCAGGCCCCCTCCCAAAGCAAATCTGCCTGCTGGGGGCTCGCAACATATAATATACAGCACACAACCTTTATCAGGCACACACTGTGTTCCAGGCACTGTGCCAAGGGCTTTGACACATGCCAGCCTCCATCTGATCATCACGCCAGCCCTATGAGGCTGGGACAATAGTCCCACTTAACAAGTGAGAAAACTAAGGCAGAGGGATGTTCAGCAGCTCACGTGGAGCCAGGTACCTGGGGAGCAGCCCTGAGGGTCTGGATCTAGGTCCGTCCAGTGTCAAGCCTGCCTGCTCCCCTTGCTATTGCTTGGTGGCGCCCATCCGGCACGCAAACTCGTCACCTCCGTGCCACCTTCACAATCCCCGCCTCATCTGCACACCACTCATACTACTATTTACCTGTTATTTTTCTTTAAATTAATGAGCCAATTATATTTTTTCTAACACATGTTAAAATAAACACTCAAGAGTTGGATTTTAAGTACCCTCAGGCACCCTCTCGCCTCCATCCCCACCTCCAGTTACTCATGGGCCTCCAAGGGAACGTGCTCACCCAGGCACACCCTCCACTGAGGAACCTGAGCCCAGTTCTGGGCAGTGGGTCAGGCAGCTGACCTGAAGTCACCAGAAGCATCTCGGAAATGGACATGGTCACGGGGAGAGCCACAGTGACATTGTAACGGAAACATTTCTCTAAGCCAAGGGTGGGAAACGTAAGCCCACTGCCTGCTTTGTAAATAAAGTTTTACTGAACACTTGCTCAGGAATCCCCTGTGACTTTCATGCTACAAGGCAGAGTTCAGTAGCTGCTACAGAGACTAGTCCAGCATTTCTGACCTTTGCAGAAAGTTTGCAAGTTTGCCAGCCCCAGTCTAGGGAAATGCACTTCCCATCCAAGAGTCAGCTGGTCAACACCAATCCACAGGTAATATGGACATTACCTATGATTTTGCTCATGAATAGGTCTGACTCAAATTAATTTTTTTTTCTTTATTGATTTTTAGAGAGAGAGGAAGGGAGAGGGAGAGAGAGATAAAAACATTAATGAGAGAGAACATCAACTGGCTGTTTCCTGCATGCCCCCCACTGGGGATTGGGCCCACAACCTGGGCATGTGCCCTGACGGGAATCCAACCAGCGACCTCTTGATGCAAGGGTCAACACTCAACCACTGAGCCACACTGCCCAGGAAAGTTTAAACCAATTCTTATTTATTGAGGGGCTGCTATGTGACAGTCTCAGCTAGGGGCTGGGCTTACAAAGGTGAGCAAAGCTGGGATCCCACTTCCGGAAAGAAACCAGGATGTAAAATGATTCCAGCACAATGCAGTAAGATGTTAGAGTAAGAGTTGATGTTTTATTTTTCCTATAAAGTGATCCCTGGAAACTAACCTTTTTGTTCTTTAAAACTGAAATTCTAAGACCATAACCTTGGGCTAAGAGCTCTCTCTCTCTCTAGTTTGTTTATTTGTTTTTAAGCATAAATACTAGAGATGAAACTATAATTCTGTGAAAGTACTCATTAACTTTTGTAGGACAGTTCAACTTATTGGGATTTTTCATAATTGCCAAATTTGCTTGTACATGGTTCTACTCTCTGCTGAGAGCGAAAACAAGGAAAGGTATGGAGACATCAAGGCAAACAGTTAACGAGTTAGACTTCGGGACCGAACCCAGGACTCTCTGGTCCATAGGCTGAGGCTCCAACTGCTGAGCCAAACCGGCCGGGGCTAGACTTCTATTTTTTAAGACTGAGTTTTTAAATTGCAATCCATATTAGCTGGGTCACATATTAACCTTCTGCTGAAAAAGGCACAAGGGACAGAGACAATGGCCAGGTTCAACCAAGATTACATTATCTACTATCTACCTTTGCAACTCCAACTAGGTATCAGGTGAATTAAGGGGAAAACCAATTTCAACATCCCAAGGACAGTGATGAAATTGTTCCCCCTTAGGCACAGCGAAGAGAAGACAATAGAATGGGAGCAGCTTCACATCTGTGCACCTGTCCTGCCCTGATAACTTTATTTGTGCTGCGGTCGACAACGTTCTTACTGAGCTCCAGAAAGAGAGAAGAATGCACCCGTTTCTAGGGAAACCTGAGCTGGGAGATTGCAGGCTTGGATTCAGAGATCACATCCCTACACACGCGGTGGCCCATTGTACAATAACACCCCTCCTCCTCATCTACCTCATCCCATTTAGAAATTAATGCAACAATGTGAGATGATTGTTGATGTTCCTTATGAAATCATTTATTCATCCCACACAATGATTCAGAATTATTCATTAAGCTTGCTGGAAAGAAGCTGGGTTCTACCTCCGGGGTGGTTTGAGGAGGGATGTGCTTTTTTAAAAGGATATTTTATAACAACACAATTATCATAATTAAAAGCTACCCTGGATATTCTGATGAGCTTTTGACATATTTTTTAGCCGTGGCATTTTAACGCAGGAGATAAATGAGACTGAAATAGTGTTAGGGAATAATATTGCTGTAGGGGGTAAAGCTGAGGCAGTATTAAATACCATCTGCCATCATCGCCCCCAATGTTATCATGGTTTTAAAGTTAATTGATTTTGCAAAATGTCAGTTGAACTTCTGGCTTTCCAAAATGAGTTCAAATTACACTGCTGTGGCCCGAGCCCTCTCCTGCATACTGAGTCACAGGTGGATACATGAGAGCCCACCTGACCTGCCAAGCCAAGCTGGGCACAGCCTACCAGAGCTGTGTCCACATCTGATCCAATCTCTTCCTGATGTCGCCCATGGTTTGTGTTGTGTTTGAAAGGCCATTAAGCAAAGGGTGTGGTTTGGTTAGGCCACCAAAACTGACAAGTGACTGCAGGAAGGGTGCCTACCTCTCTTGTTTTCCTTGTAAGCAGGTCAAGGTGAAGATCCCAAGGCCAGCAGCCAAGAGGATGCCTTCTCACATGTAAAGGTGGGGCCTGGTGGGAATGCTGAGGGGCCACTTGTGAAGAGAGAAACTGACTGCTTAGTGAGCCTGCACAGCCAGCAGGTGGATCAGAGCAGAAAGACGCACAAGACCAAGGGACTTGGAGGCCACGGGATGGGTGCTGACACTCGGAACAGCCTTGGAAAGGCTATGCCGGGAGCTCTGCAAACGCGTGGACCTGGTCTGCTCTGCGCTGGCACAGTGTCGGCCAGTCACCGAGGGAAGGAGTGCGAGTCTGTCAGTCCTTCATTCATCCCACAAACATTGAGGAGACATTTATTACCAGCTGACCTGAGCCAGGCCTCCTGAGCGCAGAGGTGACTACAACAGTGTTTCTGTGTTCAAGGAGCTAAGCGTCTAGTGGGGGATTCAGACAAGTAAAGACACACAAATCCTCTGGGATCAAGGAAAGCTGAGATGTGGGATGGGGCCGGGGGGCACCTCATACTGAGAGTGTCAGAGTAAAGCAGGAGTTGGCCTGGTGAAATGGGTGAGGCAGAGATGATGGGGAAGGGTGAGGAGCAGACCTTACTCGGGGTGAGGGGAGCTCAGATGGTGGAGGCCGTGGAGCCACATGCCCCTCCGGTGGCTAGGCAGGGATGGACTGAAACTGGGAGGAGGGGTTGGGGCACCAGTTCAGAGCTGCTGGCATAACCCAGATGACAGACGCTGGTGGCCTAAAGACGTGGACAGGCTGGAGAGATGTCAAGGAAGCAGGATTAAAGGCACAAGACCTATCAGAGTCTTCCTGGGCAGGGAGGCCCTCCTGGAGACAGCCCATCAAGGTTCCAGAGCCTGATGCCACTCCGAGTGGAATAAGAACCCTAGCTCCCTGCTCTGCGCCCTGCTTAGCAAGCAACCTCCTGATTATAATTTGGTGTCCCATATCGCTCTGCCTTTGGGAAGAGGCTGTGCTGCTGGGGCCGAGGGGAGGGTTTCCGTGTTGCCCTACATTATTTACTTGGCATTCTGGTGGTAGATATTAGTCTCTGTGAGCCGGGGCAGGTGGAGTCCACGTCCGAGACGCTGACCAGCTCTGGTGTGCCAACAATCCTTCCTGAGCTTGTAGGGCTGCAGGCCTGACAGGGGAGGTGGCCGGTGCAGCCCAGGTATGATGCCAGCCTCCGGGGTTCCTGGGGGGTGGGCAGCAGGCTTCCCCGAGGATGCCCTGTTAGAGCTGTGGGCTCTCTTTTTATAGCCATCCACAGGTCTTTCTATCTGGGGGTGCTGGTGGTCTGCACGTGCTCCACCCTGCGATGGGAGGCCCCGAACCACATGCCACTCAAGGCTGCGGCTGACACGAACGGGGAACAGAGGGCCGCCGAGGGGACCGCATTTGCGTCACTTCACGTTTGACACGAAAGGAATCCTTTCAGTGGCACTGAATGTCCTCTGACATTACTCTCGGCTACAAACAGTCTCCATGGTGGTGCCGATGCCATCTTGACACTTTATTTCCTTGTCATCAAACAGTTTTCTAGGCCAACTCAAGCATGGCACAAAACTTCAAAGACCTCAGAATAAGTTTCCGAACTTCATCTCCAGGGAACAGTGGGAAAATGTCTCCAATTATACAAGCTTTTTTAAATTTTTATTTTGTAAAATGTCTCAAAACTACAGAAGGGCCTATTGTACTTTTCACAAGTAAATGAAAACTCATTTAATGCTCAAAGATGAAAAAAAGAGTGTTAGGATTTTTTTTTTTTTTTTTAATTCTAATGAATGCTACTTGGTGAGGCCACCTCGCTCTCCTCACCACCTAGCCAATACATTTAAAGTTTAGAAAAGCGGACGAAGCACACTCTGGAAAGATCTACACAGAGGCATTAGGACCAAAACGAGAGACACAACAATGGTCAAAACTGGAATCCTGGCAAGTCACTGGTACTTCAACGGATCGGCTCAGAAGTGGCATTTTTCGTGGGAGAAATACTGCAGGTGCTCCCAGGAGGGGAAGAGGTGTGTGAGCTGGTGCCACGCAGAACACCCCAGAAGCGGGTCCTGCAGAGGGAGCACCCGCGTCGGGTGTGAGTGTGCGGGCACGCGTCAAATGCATGATCAGATGACAGCAGACTAGTGCTTCTGGTGTAAGATCACACCCCGCAGGTTTCTCTCTCCTGGTTCTGGAGGAGAACTTGACCTCTCTGAAGGAAAACCGATGTGACCCCAGGCCCATTGTGGCCTCCCTCCTGACCCCAAGATTTCCCAGGTTACACTTAAAGGAGTGTGAAGCTTGGCTCTTAAAGATCACCTGCCCTTGGGCAAGTTTCTGCTCCTCCGAGAAATGAGAAAAGGTGCCCCTGGCACCTCCCTTTTTCCTGGGGGCACATATAGTCACATAAGACCCTACCCCACCTGCAGGGCCCCCATCCTCAGCTATGAGCAGTTACCACAACTTTAGGACAGCTATTCTAATGCTTTACAGCCTCTTCTCATTTAACCCTTACAACCAGCCTGTGAGAGTTACTTCCACTAATCCTATTTACAGATGAGGAAACTGAGGCTGGGAAGGTCTAGCCGCTTGCCCAAGGCCTCACAGCCAGTGAGTGACAGAGCCAGGATCAGAATCTAGTTCTGTCTAAAGCCCCATCCTCTCTCCCCTTTGCCAGGCTCTACAGGGGCAGGAGAAGGATCGGGAAACCTCGCGTTCAGACCACCCTTCCACCCGACACCGGGGTCCTGCTGCTACCTGCTTGGGCGAACTTGTCTGCCATGTCCTTGCGCACGGCCCTGGTGAGGTTGAAGTAGTCGTCGTCCTCGTCCACGCTCTGCAGGAACAGCGGGATGTGCTGGAAGACGACGGCGTGCTGGCACTGCTGCTGCCCCGCGACGCGCAGCTGCTGGTCCAGCCACTGGTCCTGGGCCTGCTTCAAGGCAGGGCACTGGGAGGCGTCGTACAGGAACTGAGAGTTGAGGACGAGGAACAGGACACCCCCGACCCAGAAGCTGAAATAGTCGTCTCCCCAAGTCTGCTGGAACTCTGCTATGGTCTCAGGGGTGGGGGTGTTGCCCACGTCGTGGTTGCCACTGACCAGGACCAGTGGGATCTCGCTGTCCACATTCCTGAGCACCCGCTGCAGGTCCTCCGTCTGCTCCTTACGCCACGGCATCCCTAGAAAAAGTGTGGGTCACGTTCTGAAATGGCCGAGGTTGTTTTTGCATTTACTAACACAAAATAAGAGGGAATAATCTAGAAATCCATTCATCTGGGCAGTAATCATATGCTAAAGCAAATCAATAAGTGAGTTGAGCTGGAGACCGTCCCCTCCTGGGTGAACTGTCCTTCCCCCGGGATGCCCTGGGATTCATGACTAAGTGGCCCTCCGACCCAGCGTTGCTGACGATGATGGTGGCGGTGTGGTGACAGTAAGTGTGAGTGACGCTTGATTTCTATCTTTCATTTAGATGAAAAACAAATATAAATATTTGTAACTCTGCTGCCCCATCTCAGTGGGTCATAATGTGCATCCCTAGGTGTGTGGACCCAGCTTTGAACATCAGCCCCAAACCAAAGTTTTTCACAGTGTACACATGGCTTCACAGACCATGTGAGCACCTCCATGGGAGAAATTCTTAGAACCTGAGTGGCTTGATCAACTGGCACATGCACCTTGCCAAATGCCCAGCACACATATCCCATTAATGGTGTGTAAAAGTGCAAGGGCTCAATGTCTTAATGGTAAGTGTATCCCCGGCATAGGATTCAGTATGGAGATGATTATTTAGCTAGAGAGTTGGAAAGTATGTGGGTACTCTCTTCCCTCAGATTCCAGGCTTCCACACTTCCTATCATAATGCATTAAAACTTTAATAAATGGGTTTTTAAATGACCAATTCAATTCCACAGCTGTTTTTTGAGCCCCTCTGTGCTAATTTATTCAACAAATATTTACTGAGTGTAGGCTATGTATAAGGCACTGATTTAGTTACTGGGAGTGAGCTATGAGCCAAAGACACAAAGTCTTCTCTTCAAACTGGGGGCTCAGAGAACCCGTCAAGTAAATGACAGATGCACACCCACTGTTTCGAATGTTATGCGGCCAAGTGGAGAGTGGACACCTTCCCGCGCCATGTTAGTCCCGGTGAACATGCTCAGCACTGTGCAAAGACAGCGTAAGAGAAATGATGAAAGAGCAGCCCAACTGCCCGAGGGATGATGGAAACTCACTTGAAAAAGGTCGCCATCACAGGCGAAAACGGCACCCAACATTTTATTTCTGTTATGAATTAAAAAGAAAGCAAAAGGTCTTTATGAAGCAATTGCAGCTAAGAAAGCCCATAAAGCAGAAATGAAGAAATTCATCTAGGTGGTCATAAAATAGGCAGAGGTGAAACAGGAACTGGAAGCAACAACGTAGGAAAGAGACGGAGGGAAACACAGAACCATCTCAGAGATTCTGATGACAGAGAGAGTAGCAGTAGCGAGATCTCCGGTACAGCCAAGCAGGCGCCAGTTTTCCAAATATCCCACGTGAGCCCACGGAGAGCGCGCATTCTCTAACCTCGTGCACAGCTCCTCCACTTCCCGCCCAGTCACACTGGTCCGTGGTGTGCGCAGATCTCAGTCATTACTCTCTACTTCTGGCCTGTGGATCTGCATCTATTTCTGAAAGACTTGGTTACGCTGCCACTGCAACTGGATTGATCCGTTTCTCCTTGAAATTCTGCCAACTTTTGTGTTCATTTACTTTTAACTACATTGTCAGATGCCTAAGAGTTGAGAATTTTCATACGTCACCGAAATGTTTTTTATTTAATCCTAATAAAATAAACAAATACAGAGATAGGAAGGTCGTGGAGCCACTCTTTGCACATGGGTATCCAGCATCCCAGCACCGCTTGCTATAAAGACCAGATGGTTTTGGCAACCTGGTCAGAAATCAATTGACCCTAAATATGAAGGTTTATTTCTGGACTCTCACTTCTACTCCATTGACCTATAAGTCTATCCTTGTGCCAGTACCATTGTGTTTCAATTACTGTAACTTTCTAGTAAGTTTAAAATCAGGAAGTGTGAGTCCTCCAACTGTGTCCTTCCTTTTGCAAGGGTCCCCTGAACTTCCATGCGAATTTCAGGATCAGCTTTGGGTAACAGTGGAATCCAGGAGAGCTACGCTCAAGGTCCACCACCCAAGAAGCTTACAGCTTTTTAGGAAGGCTTGTTTGGGTTTCTGTCACCGCAGACACATCCACGGCCTGGCTGCTCTCGGACGGGACGGTGACCCAGATTAAAGGTACTGCTGAAAGTAATGTCCCGACCACCTGTGCGCCTGCACTACAAAGGGGAGGGAGGCAGTGAGGGTGTGGGAGCCCGGATGTGTTCTGAGAAGGGGGTCATGTTAAGAGGACTATGTCCTCATAAAGATTCACTGCTACAGGCAGATGGGATGGCTGGCGGGCAGTGAACAGACGGAGAGGGACTGGCAGAGAGGCGCTTTTATGGTTTCAGGCAGGAGGTGATAAAAACTAGAAGAGGGCTGTGATATAAGAAATGGAAAGAAAAAAAGACCATGTAAATTATGTGTAAGCTTTGTCCTGTTTGTGTAAGAAAACACAGAAGAGAAAATATGTAAATGTCCGTCATTGTCTGTACTTGTCACTGTTGGCCACGGTGTTCCAAACATTCTTTTCCCCCAAAGTGATGATCTCTCTAGTGTTTATGTTCTTTAGAGCCAGCCTTGGTGCTACTATGTCTACATACATGATGATGGAATATACAATTTGCCACGGTAGTACTAGGCAGCTGGTACACGAATGACATTGCTCAAGGCTGATGCTGACAAGAGACAATGCAATGTCCAGGGACAAAGAAATTCCAGGACATTTATAAGCAGATTCACCTTAGGTAACTGCAAGTGCCCTCAGGGGAGGAATGACCACAGTTCATTTCTGTTTAGAGCTGCTGGGGGTCAGATGCATGAAAAGGTCTTATTTAGAATGACTACCTCTTTTTACTTCAAGATTCCATTTTATAATCTGAACTCTGGCACCGGTGGCTATGCCGCTAAATCTTCAGTTTCATTTAGGATTTTAAATATACAATGTAATGAAAAATTAATAGAAGTTTCATAGTTAAACTCCAAATACAGTCACTGCTCTTTCAAAGCCAGAGACAAAATCTAAAACGCCCCAGTTATCCTTGGGTTAGAAGAACGGAAATTATCTGTCTTCAGCTGGGCATTTTTGCAACACATTTGCTGTCCTACTGTGTGCTAGGTCATGGCCACACCAGCAAAAGAAGTGAGTTATCTTTGTTCTTATGGAGCTCAAGTCTAGACGGGGGATCAGACATGGAAAAAGGCGATGACCGTGTGCATCACAGGAGTTGTGAAGTTGCGTGATAGGTGCATCAGGCCTTGTGGAAGCACAGGGTGAGGGTAACCTACACAGTTGAGAAGGGTGAGAGCCTTCCCAGAGAAAGCAACATTCCAACATCAAAAGGCCTGCGATGCATTGGGGCCTGCTGAGAAAGAAGGCAGGAGTCCTAGGCAAAGAAATAGCAGGATGAGGCACGAGGTCCGAAGAGAGCCTGCCACCCCGGGAAGGGGCGGTGGAGAGTGTGTAGCCAGAGCAATACGAAGAGCTCACATCCTGGACTGCCTGTCGTGTTCTCAGCGCCGAGCTGAGTGCCTCATGCAGATTCTCTCATTTGCTCCTACAAGATCCAATGCTGCAGAATAAATAACACAAATGGGGACACTGAGGCATGGGTGAGACTCTCATTCAAGGCCACAGAGTTTACAAGATGCTTGCTGGATTTTAACCCAGGTAGGGCTGCTAGATATAATACAAGATGTCCAGGCATATGGAATTTCAAACGGATAATATTTTACTATTAGTATGCCCCATGCAGTATGTGTATTCTTATATTTCTATTTGTGAAATATGGTCCTCCTAAATTCAGGCCCACCTGGGCTAAGCAGCCTGACTCCAAAGCTGGTGTTCTCAGCTATGACCGGAAATGGGTACACACACCATGTCCTCATCAGAGCCAAGAGCACACGCAGGGCGAACACGATGGGGGAGAGAGAGGGTCCTGCAGGCAACTCCGTACGTTTCTATGCTGAGACGCAAGACTGTGCTTTCGGGTCTAGTCTCATAAACAGTGGGCTTGGCCACGTGTTCCCTGATGTGTTACCCGTCCAACTGGCAACAACCGAAAAGTGTTGCTAATACAATTTGTTGGTCAGGGTACGGGGAAACAAACAGGTCGTCTCTTATAGTGTTGGCTGGTTTCCTTTATTCAAATTTAAAGACCCACATACACTTTGACCCTAACATTTTAACATCTGGTGTGAAAACAATACATGTGAAAAATAATGTACAAACAAGACTTATTCTTGCAGCCTGTTTGTAAGAGCAGAGCAGGGCTAGGAGTAGGATGAGGGGAGTACGTGCAAGGTTTAAGAAGACCCTCACCCTCAGGTCTGTGCAAGGGCTGGCCCTGCACCTGCATGGCCCTGGGAGCAAACACCTCCTTAAGTGCTGCTCCCTAGACACCTCCCTTGCTTCACCCCACCCTTAGTCCTGTAGCATATCGTAACAGACAACCTAAGTGAACGCAGAGAGGAGACTGGGTAAACAAATTATGGTCTAGACAAGCAATGAAATACTATGTAGCCACAAAAAAGAATGAGAAAGATTGTCTATACTAAGGGAAAAAGGCAAGATCAATACAGGCACAACTCAGAGACACTGCCAGTTTGGTCGCAGTCCATTGCAATAAAGTGAGTAGTCGTCTTTTTGCTGGTGGAGTATCTTGCCTTCAATTTGTTAAAAAAAAAAAAAAAGCAGTATCTGTATGTGCAATAAAAATAAGGTCTGCCTGTACTTTGTGCATAATTTGCTGCCTTTTATGTGAAAAACATAAAAAAGGAGAACTACACATAATATGTGTATACATTATCTTTGGAAAGATGCCTTAAAAACATATGAAAGTTGGTCCATATAAATAGATTCTCTGTTTAAAATGTAAATAAATAAAACTATGAAAATAAAATATAAGGAAGAGATGCAAATGTGCTCAGAAATGTATCTGGGAGAGATACACAAGAACCTGGTAGTTGTCTCAGGGAGGAAAACTGGCATCTGGCACGGGGCGGGGGAGGGGTGGGCACTGATTTACCAACTGCCTACCCATATACACAATTTGATTTTACCTTAAATATCAGAGACATATAACTAACTACAGGAGTGTTAATCACACACACACATCACACTGCATGCACACACACCCTATGTTGTCATCAGACCACTGTTAGAACTGGATGACTTGATGCAAGCCCAGACGAGCCCAGACAAGAGCTCGGTGTCCTCGCACAGCCCACCACCTTGCCCCAGGCGATGGCCCAGAGGCCGATCAGAGCCATGCAGGACCAGGCCTTTCTCACCTCTGGCTTTGTGCCCTGTGGAGAAGGAATCCTATACCCTACAAAATAAGACGCCAGATACTCTGAGTGTTCTCTCAGCTGCACCTGAAATCAGACACCCGTTTGTGGCCTGGCTTCTGTCGCTAGCAGGCTCTTCTCAACAAGGTGTTGTTCTGTTTCCGCATGCTCTGCACTCTTTCCCAGGGATTTGTGTTTCAACTAAGGAACCTTCTTCTTTTCCATTCCTTTGACAGTAACATCGGTTTCTGATTTCATACAGGTTGCAGCTCAACACAATTAAACAAGATTAAATGTTGTTATTAGAATAAAATCCCACTGCCTGGTTCATTTATTCCATAATTAAATTCTTTGGGAGCACAGATTAAACGTAAATATCACGTGAACCTGGGACGGCTATTCATGGAATACTGCCATATTTCAGAAGCAATGGGAAAACCCTTGGAAGGATGAGATGAACTCTTGGCCATGTAGCTTTTCTTAGGATTTTAATGCACCACAATTTATTGTTTATTGAGAACCGAGGCGGGTTACTTCATTTCCAAGAACAGAGGTGTCCAGGTTACCACCATTTTTCCTCCTAGCTTAGGGTTCCATCTTCTGAAGAGAAAATAGCCACTATCCCTCATTTAAAGTAGATCTCAACCAGAAGTGCAGGCAGATACCAGAGAAATTTAGTGCTCCCCTGCCAAGCACAGAACACCATGATAATACACATTTTGTTTTCCCCTTTGGGGGTAAAGGAAAAAAGAAGCTGCTGCAAAGTAGTAGAGAATGCAACGTCTTACAGAAAATAATAGAAGAAATGAACAGTGAACCCATGGGCTTCCTTTCCTCTTAACCATCCCCACCCCGGCCAGCAATACGCAGTGATGACAAAGTGCCACCAGCAAACTACCGTTAAAAGCCACCCACCTGCATGACCTTCAAAATATTTTCTCTTTCCTATGGAGGCTGTTGGAACAACCAATACTGCAAATAGATTTCAAGTGTTGTGAATCTATTTACCGTTTTAATACGAAAATTTTCTTCTTTTTTCAACAAGAGCAATGTTCTCCACAGCAAATGGACATGTTGTTTAAAGAAAATAAGGCTTCTCTGTTCCTTCGTCCCTGTAGGCATGAGAATTCTAACGAGAAATGATGCTGATACAGTCAACCACTGTCAGGAAAATTTAAATTAAATAGCAGGACAACCCCAGTAAGAGAGATGCAGTCGGGGATGTAAGGAGCTGCTCATTCAGGGGGATAGAGAGTGGACTTCCTGGTTCAATACACTTAGCAGCTTAAAGAACAACAAAATCAATATGGCCCTCGAGGAAGCACAGTCTGAGCAGTTACTTGCAAACCCAATGATTTCTCCAGCTGAGGCTGGTGAAAGGGAGGTGGACAACTCAGTTTGCGATGGGTTAGAATTTCCTGTCCTAAAAATTACTGCTGTACTTTGTCAGATCCTTTCACACCGCCTAGTCTTGCGGGCCTGCCTCAGGTCAGGACTTTCTTCTGCTGGGATTGCACAGGGACACTGGCTTCACCACGGCCCCCACCCCAACGCCAGGCTGTGCAGTGGTGAGCAGTCTCCAGCAGGATTTTCTTTGTGCAATGAAGATGCTTGGTAGATGTGTGTGGATTTGGTCTTATTTGATTTTACCTTAAAATCAAATGTGTGGGATCAGCTAAGTGTAGAAATGAACCAGAAGACATGAAGATACACACTGACACATCTCTAGTTCCTTCTTCCCTGACTCCATAGTGGGCTATCAGCTGGGCAGCCTCGGGACCCTTCCTCCTCACTCCAAACTTTCTGATAAAAACAGAAGGTTCAACAGCTTTTCTATCTAGCTGCATTCCAGCTTCTACACACACACACACACACACACACACACACACACCCGCCACATACACCACTACCACACGAACACACACACACATACCACCACCACCACCACACACACCACCACACACATACCACCACCACACACACACACCACTACCACACGAACACACACACACACATACCACCACCACCACCACTACACACACCACCACACACACATATCACCACCACACATACCACCACCACCAAACACACATATCACTACCACACACACACACACACTACCACCACCACACACACATACTACCACCACCACACACACATACCACCACCACACACATACCACCACCACACACATACCACGATCACATACCAAACACACACATACCACCACCACCACACACACATACCACCACCACATACCAAACACACACATACCACCACCACACACACATACCACCCATACACCACCACCACCACAAACACACACCACCACACACACACCACCACCACCACACACACACCACCACCACCACACACACCACCACCACACACACACACCACCACCACACACACACCACCACCACACACACACCACCACCATTCCTCTTGTCTTCTAAAGTCTCTTGCCCTAACTAACAGCTGTGGCCAATTTTTAGGCAATTAAAGGTACAACTTGTGGCTTACTGCAATCTATGACACTACAATGCATAGTAGCATCTGCCTGTTATGGACTGAATCCCCCAAGCCCTAATTCGTATGTTGAAACCCTAACTCCCAGTAATTGTACACAGTGTTTGAGCCTTTCCCCCGCAGAGCTGGTCCTCTGTTCTCCTTCAGTCCCTTCTTACCTCCCTCTTAGCATCACAGAACTGCAGGACCACGTTTCTTCTCCCCAGGTTGCAGCTCACCACCTGCAAGACTGCACTCACCTCCTACCGGCCCCTCACAGCCACAGGCATGAGCATGTTCAGCATCACCAGCCTGTCACCCCGCTCCCCTCTCTCAATCGTAATTCAACGTTACATATGCTTAATCTCACCTTCTTATATTTTCTCCCATCTAGCCTGACATCATCCTTCTGACAGTGCAATGGATGGCCTTTGGGCATCTTATGCAAAAGACGCCATCTGAAAACCTTGCCCAGTTCAGTACTTACATGTTTCAAGATTGCTCCTGAAACAGAATGGTCTGTGTATCAGCTGAAGTGTCCCTGCCATTTTGCAAGTGCACAGAGGGTTTTGCATTTACTTAGTATCAGCTTCACTTGCACATGATTCTTGACAAATGTTTAATTTGAAGAAATTTGTACTGCTTCAAAGCTAAAGCATAAACAAAGACCTTTTCAGGGGTATCGTGCTATTTCGGGTTCACATAGCACATGAACCCCATTGCTCTAGCACCACCCTTTACAGATGAGCAAACCAAGACTTCACTGCAGTCACAGGGGAGGGAGCAGGGGATGAAGACTCAGAGCTGGGCTGCACGGAGCCCAGGGCTCAGCCACGGAAGACGGGCCTGCAAACTGGCTTGCTGGTGGGGATCACAGGCGGGGACTAGGGGAGCGAGGAGACTGGCCATCTAAGTCTCTCTCCGGGACCCACTTGCGGTGCCGTCTTTGGCAACACTCAATTATAAACATGCCCCCCCTGTCACAGTGAGTGTTTCTAACTGCCAGGGCACCAAGGCAAGCATTTCACCCCTCATTTCACTGAGACAACAGTCCTCCACCATGATGCCATCTCGTACTTAAAACAATTTCTTCATTGATTTTATAGAGAGAGGAAGGGAGAGAGAGATAGAAACATCGATGAGAGAGAACATTGATTGGCCACCTCCTGCATGCCCCCCACTGGGGATTGGGCACACAACCTGGGCACGTGCCCTGACCGGGAATCAAACAGGAGACCTCTTGGTGCATGGGTCGATGCTCAACCACTGAGCCACACCGGCCGGGCCCCGTCTCATACTTGTGTGCACTGCCTTAATGTCTCCAGGTATAAAGTAGTCATAGTGAATTTGCTATACCAATTTTCCACTAATGGGAAAAAAAACAATGACGTTGAGGCAGGATAGTAAGAAGCTAGGAAAACTCCTGGGCAAGTGGAATGGGGAAACTGAGACAAGATAATTAAACAAGGCCAAACAATCTGACCAATTTACAGACAGCAAATCACAAGACATTATCTTCCCTAACCAAGGACACCTGAGAGCAAATAGTTTAAACCTCTCCTCCCGAACCAGAGAATACATAGCTTAAATCACCCTGGTCAGGGAGACAGATGACAGATACCCAATTAGTGCCATTAGTGCCTGCCAACCCAAGGACGGATGAAGCCAGGGGAACAAATAACAAAAACCGGATTAGAGCCAGACAGATCCAAGATAAAGGTAAAGCTATAAAGTAGAACAAAGAATAATCCCAAACTCCCCTATAGGCTCACTTTGATACAGCACCATATTAAAAACACACCTGGAAAGCTGACGACTATTCTGCTGAAACCCTCCCCTAAGATTCTTGCCCCTTCAAGACACATGATGCTGGCACAGGCTCATTCTAGAACATGCCTTGTTCTTGGGCATGAACTTTTTACTCTCCTTCTTCTAAACTCCACAGGTCCCCAAGAGACATGCAACCATGTCTCCAGGGGAGTAGCAGGGAGCGGCATCTTGTCCCAGCCTCAGCCCCTGAACCCATCTCCAAGGCCCCCTTTTTTTCTGACTTCCTAGTGAGCTAATGCAGCCCTGCCTTAGCTCACTTCTCTCCTATAACGTTTCTAGGGAGCCAAAGCAGAGTCCTGCCTAGACTCTCTTCTGTTGCTTTTTTTTTTTTTTTAATTTTTTTTTCTTTCTTTATTTTTAGAGAGAGAGGAAGGGAGAGGCAGAGAAAGACAGAAACATCAAGAGAGAACATTGACTGGCCGCCTCCTACATGCCCCCACTGGGGATCGGGCCCACAACCTGGGTACGTGCCCTGACCAGGAATCGAACCAGCAACTTCTTGGTGCATGGGTCGACGCTCAACCACTGAGCCACACCGGCTGGGCTCCTGTTGCTTCTTCTATCCTAAGCCCTTCCTTTGTTTCACTGTCCCCAGCTTTAATAAACATACTCTCAAAATCACCCGGACACATGTTGTGAAATCCTTCCTGCATGAAGTCAGGAACCCACACACTACAGGCCGGCCTGAGGCAGACCCACCCTGGGCCGGATCCCCATCTGGTGACAATGTAACGTGCATGGGCTAGGTGGCCCGGGAGAGTGAGGAATGAGGACACTGTCCTTTCCCCATGAAGCTTAGAATGTGTACACAAGGCTTGTGCTGGAGATGTCAGGGGGAAGGACACTTCTACTCGATGTTAAGGACTGTCCTCACAACACTGGTCAGTGA
Source organism: Molossus molossus (assembly GCF_014108415.1). Lineage (NCBI taxonomy): Eukaryota > Metazoa > Chordata > Mammalia > Chiroptera > Molossidae > Molossus > Molossus molossus. Next base: position 110,250,190 of record NW_023425366.1, on the reverse strand, counting down.
ACCACTGACTAAGTGACCATAAAGAGCAAAGAGCCCTCACAGGCTTTCAACAGTGGACAATGTGCCCCTGGGTTTACGTACAGTCAGTATAACCAAATGTGTGTTGGATATAGAAGAGCTTTAGACTTGTTGAAATGTAGCATGCTTAACTTTCAGACTGGCATTCCAGCTGTGGTAATGGGGAATACACTGCAGCAAAACCCTCGGACCAAACTGTCAAATCTGCCAAAGGTTTCAGGGAGGTCGCTGGAATTGCTGGGGAAACTGATATCAAGCCATGGTTTTAAGCATTCCATTCCGACAGAGTAGTGTCGAGCCCTCAAATAAAGATAAGGCTTTGGGATGTCTGAATTCGTTATAATTTGGCACTTGAAAACATTGTAATATGGATGTATTAACTTGAAAAGGTTTGTTGCTTTGTAAATTATCCCCTTGTAGTACCCAGAAGTATTAAAAGAAGAGGGAAAGACACTACAATTACAAAAATTTCTTAACCTCTTAGAGTGGTATTTATTTTACAGATGTATTGTGCGCACAAGTTTGTTCAATAAATGGGCTGCTGGGGATGCAATCGGGCTTTGTCAGAGAAATAACATTTTAACTGGTGGTCAGATCTCAGGTGAGCCCACAAATACCTAGTTAATTCACCACATAGACAAATGCACTGATTCGACGACCTAAGAGTTATAAACAAGCTTTTCACCCTGGCTGCAGTATACTTGCCCAGCAAAACATTTGAGATTGATTACTGTTGTCATATTTTGTGTCTTTTTATCCTTTCAAAAATGCTCTTACCAGCTAGCATAGGAACCTAACCACTATTTATACCCATAGGTAAAAATGATCGTAAGGGAATCTAATATATACTAAAGAGAAATGTTATTATGTAAAGTAATACATCTATTAAATGCATCTGATTAGAGGGTCAGTTGAGGTATAATTTTGTGGGTATCTATACTTAGAAATATTATTTGTTACATTAATGGAAGTAAAATGTACTATATTAGTGGTTTTAGGATAACATGTCTCTAATATATGAAGAAGTAGGGGAGATAAAAAATAAAGGGTTTGCAGGTTGATTATATTCTTAAGGCCCCAAAGAAAGAGTGAGGTGACCAAAGGTCACAGTTAAAGTCTGACTAAATGAAGCAAATAACTCTCCTGGGTTACTCAGAAGAATATATACGATGGCAGTTGTCATTCATGGAGTCCTTACCATGTGGCTAAGCTCCTATATTACTGCATCCTGACAGGCCTGTTACTGTACTAGAACATGCTACATGCTTGGTTCACCAGGTGACTGGGCCCCTCCTCATGGTAATATTATTCTAATGAGTAAAAACCCCACCGAATGACATGAACTGTAACCAGGGGAGAAGAAACCTGATCTCGCCAGTTCTGTGATGCAGCAAGGATGGGTCAAGAGGAATTTAAGTATAGGACAAGGGTCAGCTCTCCCGGGGGAGGGCCTGAGTGGTAAAGGATGGGATGTACAGAGTCTGAGTGCTCCGGAGCATCTCGGCCACTGAGTGTGCCTTTGTCTCACCTGCCGACAGAGACGCCACCACTGTGAGCAGAGAAAGTGTCTGGGACACCTCACTGCTATCCCTGCAGGTGGTGGGTAGGGGTAAACATACAGAATTGGTGCTTTGGGGAAACATGGCCTGACTTCCAATCCAGAGCTCTGCAAATTGTACCCTGCCTCCTAGTCCCACACCACAGAGGTTCCAGGGGTGAGGGGAACACCTGGGGCACACACTTGAGATATAACAAGGTTAAATGTTATAGTATTCACATTTGCCTAGACCTGAACATTATTTAATCAGCTTGAAATCCTAAATATAATAGTTTACTCAGGGTTTTGCAAACTTGGGGAAAAAAATTTAAGGGAAAGAATTCTACAAACTATACTCTCAGTTTGTGTTCTGTATTAATCTTTGTCCGATAAAGACTTGGATCAGAATTATCTTGTTACTTTGTTGATAACACAGAACATAGAAAACAATGTTTGAATAGCTGTAAAAGGCTGAGAGCAATAAAATCTTGTTTTCATAAAACCATTAAGCAGAAATGAGTCAGAGAGAACACAGGGTAAGTGTGTTTGGTGAGACAGAGCTAAAAGCCACCTTAAAATCATATCAGAGCTTCCAATTCAAGGTGGCACATTGAAAACTTTTAGCTCTGTTCCTTCCACAAATCCGACTGCAAAGGTAGTCAACTCTCAAGGACAAGAACAATGGTAAAGGAGAAAACCACAGAAAAGCCACAGAAATATGAAACCCAGAAAGCAGATGGACAACTGTTAATAGACTTACCCAACTTAGAAACTTAAATATTCAGCTGGCAGTGGGACAGTCAGTAAGTGTCTAGTCTGGTACAACCACTTTTGAAAACTCTTTGGCAGTATTTCCCGAAGTTAAACCCATGTGTTTTCAATGACCCAGCAATTCCACTCCCAGGACTATAACTAAAGAAATGCGTGCAGAGCCCTGACCAGTGTGACTCAGTGGTTAGAGTGTTGCTCACTCCCCCCACCCGCACCAAAGAGTCATGGGTTCGATCCCCAGTTGAGGGCATGTACCTGGATGGCAGGTTTGATCCACAGCCCCAGTTGGGGCACGTGCAGGAGGCAACCAATCGATGTGTCTCTCATATCAATGTTTCTCTCTCTCTCTCTCCCCCTCCTCCCTCCCTTCCATTCTCTCTGAAAATCAATGGAAAATATATCCTCGGGTGAGGATTAACAATAACAACAACAAAAAAGTAAACAGGATTCTGCGACCCAGCAGGTAGAGTTGGGGGCAAAGTGCACAGCCTTGTTCCTCCATTTGGATCCTAGAGCCCTCCAAATGAGAGCAGCCAGGCAGAGCCCTCCAGCCAGAGGCAGGAAGAATCTCCTCTGGGGTATCTGAGAGCCAAAAAGCAAAGACCTGAAGACAATGGGAAGAGAGGAGTCTCACCACCCTGTGTGAAGACCATGGGTTGCAAGACGCCCCCTACACACACACAAAGCATTCAATCAGCTTTTCAGTACTGCATTCTTTTTCCCTGCACTCAAGCTGGAGCAGCTAACCAAGGATCATGATAGTGAAGGAAAGTCCAATATGAATGGCACGCCAAAATAACTGAAACAGGAGAAAGCAGAGACTATTTGGGGAGAAGGGAGAAAAACTATCATTAATATTCTCAGAGAAAGAAGGGACTGTATTCATCAAACAGTTACAGGATGCTACTTTTAAAAACAGTAATGACCACCCAGCCGGTGTGGCTCAGTGGATTAAGCATCGTTCCATGGACTGAGAGGTCCTGGTTTGATTTCTGGTCAGGGCACATGCCCAGGTTGTGTGTTCAATCCCCAGTAGGGAGCGTGCAGGAGGCAGCTGCGTGCAGGAGGCAGCTGATTGATGTTTCTCTCTCAAATCTCTGTTTCTATCTCTCTCTCCCTTCCTCTCTCTCTTAAAAAAAAGAATCAATAAAAATGTAAATAAGTAAAAAGAGTAATGACCAAAAATAGCTCTTAGAAATTAAAACTATGGTAGAAGAAATCCAGTAGAAACTTAAAGACAAAGTTGTGCAAATATCTCAGAAAGTAGAATAAGCAAGGAAATAGAAAAAAGGAGGTAACAGTTGAGGCCCAGTATAGGAAGTCAAACAGCTGAAGAATATGAGTACCAGAGAATATAAAAAAACTCACAGGGAGAATCATCAATGAAATAATTAAAAAATATTTGAAGGCCATGACTTTCTCAAACAGATTAAACAGATTTACACTGTGGTATATCACAGTGTTATTTCAGAGCCCTGAATACAAACAGAAGATCCTCCATGTTTCTAGTCTCACAAAAAGATCAAGAATCAGAATAGAAATGAGCATCTGAAAACCCATATCGAATAAGCAAAAGCAAGGAAGCAAAGATTCTGAGAGAAAAATGACTCCTTACCCAAGTTTCTATACCCAGCCAAACTACCAAACTATCAATTTTATGTCAGGGTCAAATGAAGGTATTTTCAAATGTAAATTATTTCCCAGAAGCTATATGAAGATGTGATGCATTTGAAAAGGAAGAAAGCAGGGATCCAAAGGAGAGAGAGAGGGGAAGGTAGTCAGTCCCTAGAATGGGGATGGAAATCCCAAGGTGATAGCTGTGAGCAGGCTTAGAAAGTAACCAGTGAGGGAACAGACGGCTCTAGGAGAAATTTCTTCAAGAAGCTGAAACTGATAGAATACCTAATGTTTTTAAATTTATTGACAGGAAATTTAAGCACTTATGCCTTTGGAAAACGAGACTGAGGCTGAATTAGTACATTTAAAAAACTAAGACCTTTAGAAAATGCAAATAACATTCGCAGAAAAAATAATCATGGAATACTACATAGCTCAGTTGTGAATAATGCTTAAAATAATGTATATATAACTATTATAAATATTAATACCTATATAATTAAAATTAGGCTTTAACAAAGATGCAAACGCAATAAAGAACAATAAGCAGATCCAGAAGTAGCCTGAGCACGCTGTTTAGAACTACATAAGTGATTATCAACAACAGCTAAAATCATTGAGGGTGGTGGCCAATGAGAAGTGAGCAAAGGGCAAGTGAGGAGTTTCAAACTGTTGCTTCTCAACATTCTGCGCACAGCCACCTGACTCATTAATCTGCTTGCACATACAATAATGACAAAAATGAAAAACTAAATAAAAAAAGCAAAACTTTAAATCATAACATTATTTTTGTTTACTGTAAAATAGCAACTCCATAACCTATATAAATGATTACACAATAATTGTTGTAATAAAAAAAATCACCTTCCTGTCCACGTGTGAGCAAAGTCTTCAGGTTAAGATAATAAATATCCAGAAGACAAGCAGGAGTTCAGGGAAGGGAAGAGGGGCGAGGAGACAGAGATAGCAGTATGTGTGAGAACAGTATGTGAAAGGCACACAGCCCACTGTGGAACTGAAGAGCGGTGGTATGGTTAGGGGCCAGAGAGGTCATGGGAGAGTGACAGGAGCCACGGCAGGCAGGCCAGATCAGGCAGAGCCTGTGGCCCACCATGGGAACATGTCTGGATTCTAAGAGCTATGGCAGCCCCTGAAGGGTTTTATGTAGGGATGGCAATGTTTAGGACTGAGGTTTCAAATCATCTCTGGCTGCAATGTTTTTATTGCCCATGCTATTTTTTAAAAATGAAAAGTTAACAGGTGGTCTAGGGGCTTACCCTTGCCTTGCCAAAGAATTCTGTTATTTGTGGGAGGCTGTGAGGCCAGAGGGGCCTGCTAAGTTGTGAGAAGAAAAGAGACACTATAGCGGGCAGTAAAGAGGCTTGAAGTCACCACAGTGGTGACCAGATATCGAACAGTTGAAGGGGCCATTTGGAGGGAACACGTGAGTAATTTTCTGTCTTCTTGGTATTCACTCTCTCAGAGTCAGGAGAAATGACACATACCTGCAAGACTAAAGGATCTGATCATTTTTTAAAATAAAAAAATCACTGGCATCTTATTCTACCAAGGAAAAGTCATGATGACAATAAAATTGATGCTTATTTGTTTGATGCAGGTAGAGGACCTGCTAACAGATGTATCAGAATTTGGATCATTCTTCCCTTAGAAAATGTTAGCAATTCAAGGCTCACATCATAACATCCATGAGATGTTCTAAATGTCCATCAATAACAGATAGCATGTTCTTTTTTGGGGGGTTTTTTCCTTAAGTCATGACTATGGAATGGCACACTTCCACTATAAATAATTTTCTATGAGGAGCCAGATGTGGAGTTAAAGGCAGGAATAAAGGAATGTGCAACTCAAAGTTGTGCCCCCTTCCAGTAAAGACAGCCACAGGCTACTCTACGCTCACCATCAAACCACTCTCTGTAGCACACATAGCCCTAGACTCACAACCTCCTCCACACAACAGGAGAGGAATGCAAGGCTGGTTGGTAGTCACACCGTTCCCTTTTCAAGACCAGCCTCTTGAAAAGGCTAAGCATCCCCACACAAGGCATTACAGAGCAAAACAGGAAAGCATCCTGAAGTTCTTGTCAATGCTTTGTTAGTACTGGGCTCGAGGACTGGACTCCCATGCACAGAGCCATGATGAGACTGGCAGGCTTTCTGTTAATGGACATGGGAGTTGTCTGCAGAGGGACCCTTAGACTGAAATCTCTACAATATAGCAACTATTTCTGTGTTGGGAACGGCCACCTGCAAACTCCAGTCCCACTTCAGGCTGTTTGACAACAGCAATGCCATCATATGCAGGTTAATCTAGGAATAGTGAAAGAAATGAAAGGTCAAAGGCAAGGGCTTGGCACCGGAAGGAGAACACAAGGTACCAGTTCTTAACTTCTTCATAACATAGAGTTGGAATGCACTCTGCAGACTGCCAGAAAGTCACTCCTTAAATTACTACACATTTAACATAAAAGGGAGTAATGTTTTTGGAAGAAAATACATGAAATATCTTTATCTAAAAAATTTTTTAAAATCTCTCCTCTAATAAGTTCTCATATTTGTAGCATATATCACGTCCCAGAGTAGAACACATTATTTCCCACGTCTTCAACCACAGAGCTAAAAGAAACACGCACACACACAAAATATTTTCTCCATACTAACTTTAGGATCAGCCCCAGCCATGGCAGATGTTATAGAAATCCCTTTCCCAAAAAGTGGGGGAGAACTCTAGCGGATGTCGGTGTGGTTCTCTGCAGTGTCCAAGGACCTGTGTTCAGACTTGTGAGTAACTGTCAGAGGCCATCGGGTCAGAGGGCTGGAAGAGAAAGGAGGAAGGAGGAGGGTTGAGGAGGAGCCGTGCTTTCCCACTGCTGTCTTGATAAATCTGGCCTTGACGTCAGCACCCTAGTTCCTGCTGGGCAGGGGAAAATCAAGACACAGAAGACCAGCCAGGGAAACAGGAACCAGTAATGGTGAACCATAAAATGAGGAAGACGTTGGACATTTAGAAAGAGAAGAAATACTGCTAGAATAAAGGAGAGATTGGCAGACAGAGGAGTATTCCTTGGTATGTAACCCCACAAAACATGTTTATAGTCTTCTTAATATCAAGGGGCAGATGCTGAAGCATATCTACCAAGAAAATGTTTCCAAAAAAAAAAAAAAACAAAAAACAAAACAAAAAAGCCCGAGCCAGTTTGGCTCAGCGGTTAGAGCATTGGCCAGCGGACCGGGGAGTCCTCGGTTTGATTCCTGCTAAGGGCACATACCTCGGTTGCAGTTCATCCCAGGCCCCGGTTGGGGTCGTGTGGGAGGCAACCAATCGATGTGTCTCTCTTACATCGATGTTTCTCTCTCTCTCTTCCTCCCTCCCTCCCTCCCACTCTATCTGAGGTAAATGCAAAAACATCCTCAGGTAAGGATAAACAAAAAGAAAATGTTTCTATCTTAAAGTACATAAAATAACATTGAAAATATTTTTACTTAAGGTGCAGTATCATGGTTTTATTTCAGGGTGCATTTCAAAATAGTGAAGCTGTTAATGGTGTGCTGTTAATGAAGGGACATTATGCAGCCATTCACAATGATGCTTGTAATAACAAGGAGGCTTGTTTATGTTACATGAAAAATCGCAGCACACAAAACTGCAGATAATTTATGAACTCAGCTATGCAAAAAAAGAATGTTTTTGTTTTTAAAGATTAGGAAGGAAATATGCCCAAAATGTTACTCATTCTTCTTCCAATTTTTTTTCAATTAAGCATGTATTATTTTATAATCACAAAAAGCCACACACATTTTTTTTTTAAAGCATGGTGCAGAAATAAAATATGTCTGAATATTTTAGTTCACAAATGCGTAACTGTCAGCTGCGGACATGAATATAGATGATCACTGTTTCATTTATTCTGAAACAAGAATGAATGCTGGAATCTTTAGGAATAATAAAGGGCAGAAGCTCCTGGCAAAGTGCTTTACCAACTAAACAGGAAAACATTATGCAAATTATCTAGAGTGCTAAGAGTGTGGACTAACTGCTGGGTAAATGCTTATTAAGTAGCCTACCATACAGGGTTCTGTGCTAAAAATTATAACCCTGCTCATAAAATAAATGTCACCTTATTAGAGACCAAACAGAAAACCACCCTAAATTACAGTGGCAATATTATTAGCAAACTGTTTCCGCCAACACGTTTAGGGGAGAAGCTCGTTCCGGCAGGCTAACGATGACTGCCCCTGGTGGAGACGTCAAGTGCGGGAGCTCTCACAGGATCAGACCCAGCTGTCCAGGGAAGCAGGGGGGCACGGTGGGAGGCAAGAGGGCTCCAGAGAGAGATCTGGGTCTGAGTCTTGGTTCTGCCCCTTACATAGCTGTGTAACTGTAGGCAAGTCATTTATTCTCCGAGATTCAGTTTCTTATCCCAAAATAAGTGTAACATCTAACTTGCCAGAACTGTCATGAGAATAGGCAAGTGTGTGTATGATAGAGTGACTGGTAGAAAGCCTGGCTCAAACCAATGAATGAGTGAATGAACAAATGATCAGAGCAGGTGAGTTTTCCCTCCATTTGGGTATTGTCTACTGATATCAAAGTACTTGTCCAGGTAATTTCTGGAGCAATGGGGCAGGGGGGGCACTCCTGGTGGGCTAGCCCAAGTCCCATTTTCTCCCTTGTTCACCTCCAGCGCAGTGGCTGGGAAAGCTACACTCATGATTTCCAGACTCCTTTCTAGCTAAAGGTGACACTGGCAGAAAGGGAATCCAGGGAAACTTCTGCTATCTTGGAAAAGGGGTCAGATGTCACTGGTACTGCCTCCCAGCCTTCCTCCTTTCCCAAAGATGGAGGAGACGGGGGGCCACAGCAGCCATCTACAACCAGGAGTTAAGTCATGAAACAAAACAAAACATGGCAGACACTGATTATGACCGTGTGAATTGTTACTATGCAAGAAAAATAAGCTCCACTTTATTTAAGCTACTTTTTGTTTTAACCTGCAGCCAAAAACATTCCGAGAGACTACAAGTCATGACTATAATAGGTCTGGTCCTTGCTCTTATGGAGTTTATTGTCTACTGAGGATAAGGACAATAAAAAAGGCTCACGAATAAATGTAAAATGATAATGAATTATGAGTGTTATGAAGAAAGGGGCACTTGAAATTCTCCCCTCTGTGTATCAGGGGTTTTGAGCCAGCTGAGGTGGTCAGGAAAAGCTTCCCTGAGAGGTCATGATGACACTGGGGAAAGAGGGGCTGAGAGAGAGGATTCTCGGCAGAGTGAACAGCAGGTGCAAGGCCCTACGGCAGAACAGAAGAGAATGAAGTGTGAGACCTTAAAAATGACAGTGGGCTGCTTCACAGACAGCATGAAGAAGTATAATACAAGATCAGACCATGGGAGGTCAGCGGGGGCAGATCTTTCGACCTCGTATTTAAGTATTTAGTTGTTTCCCACCCCCAAGAACAAGTGAAAGCAATAAAAGTGAGTTTGGCAAAGAGAGGATGCTTTCATTTTGGATTCTGGTGGTTATTTATCTCTCTGTGGGTGTGGTGTGGTGTATAAAAGAGAGAGAGCTGGAGAAAACATATCTGTGGCCAACACCGCCAACCATGTACCCAGTATCCATTCTTTCTCCCTTCTTCCTTGCCACCAGAAACCAAATTTTGTTTGGGGCAGCAATGTGGCATGCCCAGCTAACGGACTATAAGCACATTTCTCTTCCCTTTTTTCAAGACTCCCTCGAATCCAGGAATGGTCATGAGACCTGCATCTGACTGATGGGACCTCGGAAGATGTCCAGTTGGTGGTGAGAGTGGGGTGGGGGTGAAGGTATGTACATAGGACACAATTTTAGGGAAGTGTTTGCTTTGCTGATAAAAGGGGACCCATACGTGGTCAACACAGCCATCCTGAGACCACAGGGTAACAAACAGGAAGATAAAAGCCAGTATGCTAAGAATGATGGTGTTTATTTATTTATTTTATTTTTTGGTACGTGCCCCTAGCGGGAACCGAACCCTAGACTCTCTGGTCCGCAGACCAACGCTCCAACCGCTGAGCCAAACCGGCCAGGGCAAGAATGATGGTGTTTAAAGGCATGAAGACCCTGGGTCCTCGAGGGCACTGCCGGACTGGTAAACTGAGGACCCCTATGTAAGCTACTAATACTTGGATGGCCTGTTAATTGCAGCCAAACACTTTTCTAAGTAATGTACAGGTTTTTCTCACCTGATCAAAGGAGAAAAGGCTACGGGTCCACAACTAGTCAACATGCCTGGTAAGGAATGTGCTTGACAGCTCTAAGGAGCCAGCACTGCCCTAGGTAACATTCCCATTTCGAAGCCAGGAGAATTGCCTGATACAGCAATATAATGGGAACCAACTATGAAAAAATACGACTATAACTTCAGGCCTACTAGCTGGATGGTATTTATAATGGAGTGGGCAGGACACTAGACGAGGTAAATCATCAGAAAGAGCTGTTCGGCCTCATAAATGGCACCAGAGACACTCAGAATAGTTTTATATCAGACTTCTAAAAAATGGGCAGAAAAAATAAATCCTCCTTCGGACGCTTTTCTGTAGAATAAGTGAATTGAGAAGAACCTGTTGGTGGAGAGCTGCCGAGAATCACAGGTGAGCAGGAGAGAGGCAGTCGTTACGAGTGATAAAGGGACTCCATTCACTTCTGGTGCCATTTAAGGTATTCTAAGCTCAATTCAGAGCAGTTTCTGAAATGGGCGTGATTATCTGCTTTCCTTCTTCAGGGGAAGAAATTAGGGGGACACTACTGATCTGTTCACACAAGCCACCAGAAAATCACTATGGAAAAGCAGTTCAGGCATGTGAATTTCTATGGCACAAGAGACACTAAATGGCCCAATAAGACAACTGCTGGAATTGTGACAGGGTCCCCAGTTAACTGTGCTGAGACTTAAAATGTCTAGTATACAGTACCAGTCACTGTGTGTGTTTACCATTGCCCATCTGTGGTCAAAGTCAACAGCATTTAAAACAAAACAAAATAGAGACATTCTTATAAACACGTGAATAGAGAAATATCTACAAACGACCATAATACTTTAGGAAAAATATTTCAAATAACTGCAGACATTTTAATAAACACATTTTAATAAAATCATTGAACTAATAATGAAGTGTTAACCTAAAGAAACATTACATGAACAAAGGCAACTGGTTGAAGAGCTGGCCTGCTACGTTAGAAATTGTACAGTGACACATTCCAGTCGATTCCGGCTGCTATAATAACCAAGTGCCACAAGCTGGGTGGCTTATAAACAACAGGAACTGATGTCTCGCAGCTCTGGAGGCTGGAGTCTGGAGTCGGAGACCAGGGTGCTGGCAGGGGGATTCTGGGGAGGGTCTCTTTCAGGTTGCAGATGGCTGACTTCTCTCTATGCCCTCACATGACGGCTCCCACCTCTTGGTACCATCACATGGGGGTTACAATTTCAACACAGGAATTTGGGGGAATAAAAATATTTGGTTCGTAGCATGACACAAAGGCAGGAATGTGAAGCATGTTAAATAACCTTGGGGTTTTAAATTCTCAGACAAGATTAGGAAGACAAAAGTCCTCACTAAGGATATTAAAGCAACTATAAATAGTCCAAGATGATGGGAAAAAATCATGATTGCCAACCTTAATTGGTTATGGGTAAATTTATTTCACTATTTGCAAAAACATAAAATATACCTGCCGAAAGATTTACCAGCAGAAAGATTTATCAGCTGAATATGTAACTTCCTCCAAACTACCACAGTACTTTTTGCCTACTCCTTTCTTAATGTTATTAATTATCATTCATTGAATGATAAAGAGTATGTGCCAGGCAGCATATGAAACACCTGAAATCAAAGGGGGCTTGGATGTTTAGATGAAGAAACCAATGTTTAAGAGTAGTTACGGATATTGCCCAATATCTACAGAACTCGGATTATTTTGACATCAGCAGGGAAAGAATTGTGTGCTGGAGGTCCCCAAGATCACCCTAGGTTTGATGACTCATTGGGAGAACCCACAGGACTCAGCACATACTACTCATAGTGTGATTTATTCCAGCACAGGACACGGACCAAGATCAGCAAAGGGATCCGGTGCATAAGGCCAAGTGTGTAAAAAATCAGGTGCCAGCTTCCAGGAGTCCTCTCCCAGTACAGTCACACAGGATGTGCTTAAATCCTCCAACAAGGAGCTGTGACAAGACTCATGACATGTTGTCTACCAGGGAAGCTCATCGGAGACCCCGTTCTCAGGCTTTTTATTGGGGGCTGGTCCAAAGGCAGCCTCTGCCTGGCACGTACCACCTTGCACACTTGCAGGAGAGGGGTGTTCAGCATAAACCACTTGTATGTACAGTTCAGGCACAGTGAGTCCTTCTTATCAGTCCCAGGAATAGTGGGGACCCTCTCGAAATCCAGGATCCCCGATGCCAGCTAAGGGCTGGGCTGGTGAACGGGCCACTCAGAGGGAAGTCTCGGGCCCTCCATGCCGACTCTTTCCTGCACAGACTACTCATTAAATGGTGCTAGGGAAACTGGCAATCCCAACAGGAACATAAAATAAAATAAAACTGGGTCCCTATTGCTACCACACACAAAAGTCAATTCCAAACAAATTAAAGACCTAAGCATAAAAGACCCTTTAAGCTTTTAGAAGAAAACGGAGTATCTTAATGACCTCAGGGTAAAGGATGACTTCTTAAACAGAACAACAACAAAAGTGCACTGAACATATAGGAAATTGGACTACAAACTGAAAACTTCTGTTCATCAAAAAAAAAAAAATTTTTTTTAATGAAAAGATAGTCAAATCTAAGAAAAGTCAGTAACAGCCAATACAAACTGACAAACAGTAACCTGAAATACATGAAGAACTATTTCAGGTCACCAGAGAAGGGCATCAGTATCTCAGTGGAAAGAACAGGCCGAGATGAACAGTGTGGAGAGGTCACCACCAGGTCGGTGACTCCACATGTGAAAAGATGTAAGCCTCCGGTACTTACAAAAATGGGAAGCTGAAACCACAATGAGGACTTACTTCTGCTTTCAGTTGAGGAAGTACACACAATGGATTTACCCTTCCACCTGGAACAATTTAAAAACTGGACAAATTCTATAAACCGATGGCACTCAAGACCCTGCTCAGGAGGCCACGGCAGTCAGTGACCAGAAGAGACAGAAAACCAGTGAGGTGAACCCTACACTGCCTAGATATGGCGTGGTTTCCAGCCATGCTGCAGGGAGGGGAGACCCAGGCAGTCTAATGGTCTCTCTGAGTTAAGAACACGGAGCTGGGCCCTGGCCAGTTTGGCTCAGTGGTTAGAGCATCGGCCTGTGGTCCAGAGAGACCCGGGTTCGGTTCCCGCTAAGGGCATGTACCACGGTTGCAGTTTGTCCCCGGCCCTGGTTGGGTTGTGAGGGTGGTAGCCACTCAATGTGTCCCTTTCATGTCGATGTTTCTCTCTCTCTCTTCCTCTCTCTCCCTCCTACTCTATCTGAACAAAAAATGGAAAAATGTCCTCGGGTGAGGATAAAAAAAAAAAAAAAGAACACGGAGCTGGGAGTCCAGGCATCAAGGCACCAAGAGTTTGAGGACAGAGAACGAGAGAAGAGAGAGCTGCTTTGACAGAGAACCCCAGAATCTGCTGAGTGTCCCCCCTCCAGCCTACACTGAGAACTAATCAACACATGAGGAAGCTACTCCAACCAAGAAAAGAAACACTGGGAAGAACGAGTGGGAATAGTTCTCGGTGGGAATAGCTCACACGGGGCTGGAACAATTCCTATGCCCACCTGTCAGAGAGGAATACCAACAGGTAGAACACTCAAGGGGTTTGCTTCAGTAGTGGGGAAAAAATTGGTCCTGGCTAGCCCTGGCGAGTTTGGCTCAGAGGTTAGAGCATCAGCCTGTGGTCCAGAGAGACCCGGGTTCGGTTCCTGCTAAGGGCATGTACCACGGTTGCAGTTTGTCCCCAGCCCTGGTTGGGTTGTGCGGCAGGCAGCCACTCGATGTGTCCCTTCACGTCGATGTTTCTCTCTCTCTCTCCCCCTCCCACTCTATCTGAACAAAAATGGAAAAATGTCCTGGGATGAGGATTAAAAAAAAAAAAATTGGTCCTGACTAAACTCTGCTCTGGGCCTGCTGCACAAACTCAAGAGCAAGATTGAAGGGATTAGCTGTTCCCAAATAACTGTGTCTTAGAATAGCTCAAAAATATTTAGATATAGAGAAAAAAAATCTAGCTTCCAACCAGGGAAAATTCACTGGAATCCAACCAAAAATTACCAGAAATACAAATAAGTAGAAAAGTAACACCAACAACAAGGAGAAAAATCGATCAATTGATCAGTGGAACAGAAGAGGGTATAGCAGCAAAAAACTGAAAACATCCTCTCTAACAACAACATCGTGGATAAGTAAATTATAGTAGTGTCATATACTGGAATACTTTCCAACAGTGAAAATAAATGAATTAGAATGATACATATTAATGTAGATGACTCTAACATACAGGTGAATGAAGAAAATAAAAGCAAGTTGTGGGGAGAACATATATAGGATATGATACCATTATATTAAGTTTAAAAACGTGTAAAATATGCTATACATTTCTATGGGATACATACACATATAGAAAAAAAATACAAAGATGCAATAAAAAAGAAAGCATTCTTAATTTAGGATAGTGCTTAGCTGTCAGGGTGAAGTTGCTGGCTGCCTACCTAATTACCCTTCTTCTCTTCCTTACCAACAGAACCTACATTTTTTTTTTTTTTATCCTCACCCGAGGATATTTTTCCATTTTTTGTACAGATAGAGCGGGAGGGAGAGAGAGGAAGGGAGAGAGAGAGAGAAACATCGATGTGAAGGGACACATCGAGTGGCTGCCACCCGCACGACCAACCAGGGCCGGGGACAAACTGCAACCGAGGTACGCGCCCTTAGCGGGAACTGAACCCGGGTCTCTCCGGACCGCAGGCCGACGCTCTAACCGCTGAGCCAAACTGGCCAGGGCCAGAACCTACATTTTGATGGCAGCAAAAATGGTCTCTGTTAATAACTACATTTTACATTACAATTCTGGTCTCTGGAATGGCAGTCACTAAATGGGCCTTTTCTCCTTCATGGAACTCAGATGTGATGGCTGCAGCTCCAGCAGCCATTCCGTAAGCATGGAAACAGGGGAAACACACTAAAGATGGAGGAACACAAAGCTAAAAAAGTGTGGGTCCCAGGAATACCTATCCCCAAATGTCTTACTGCCTGAGAGGAGTAAAACATACATGCCTCTGCTTTTTGGGTTTTCTGTCACAGGCCCTTAATGCCTAACTGAAACTGGCACAGAGGCTTCTACAGTATTGTCAATGTTTTATTTCGTAAACTGCCTGTGTACTCATTTTACTAATCTTTAGACTATTTTTGGTGTTCTCTATGCTTTTCAGTTTGTCAGTTTTTTAAAATGCTGAAACATTTAAAACTTTTTTTTTTTTTTTTTTTATCCTCACCCGAGGATATTTTTCCATTTTTTGTACAGATAGAGTGGGAGGGAGAGAGAGGAAGTGAGAGAGAGAGAGAAACATCGACGCAAAGGGACAAACTGCAACCGAAGTACGCGCCCTTAGCGGGAACCGAACCTGGGTCTCTCCAGACCGCAGGCCGACGCTCTAACCACTGAGCCAAACTGGCCAGGGCTGAAACATTTAAAACTTTAAAAATATGTAGCTTAATACATAATCCTCAGTAAGAGTTTGAAGACTCAATGATAAAATGTATGAGAAATGCCTCTGGTAGGTAACTCAATAAATAAACTGAATTAGAAATAATAAGAAAACTCCCTAGAGTCACCAAGCTAATAGAAAGTAGTGCCATAATTCAAACCCAGTTCTGTCTCACCTCCAGGTCCAAGCATCTCCCAATACACCCTCAACTAATGAGCAGATAAGCACAAGTTTGTGTTGAAGATGAAGGTTTCTCATAATAAACTAGTTCTAGTTTGTAAAATCAAACACAACAGGAACAGGGCAGAGGTTAAAGTACTATTTTAAAATAAAAGGGCTCATTTTTTCTTTAGAAAGATCCATTAAAAGAACACCACAAATTATAACTGAAGTTTGATGAAAAACATCCTTTGGGTCTTAAAAAGCCTACCTGATGTTACTTTATAATGTAAACATGTACCTGAATCACTGTTGGGGCTTTAATGAGTTGCCAGCTGGATGTGAAATGCTCATGCTATCTATTACCCTACCACACAAATCAGGGAGCTGTGTTTCATCCCGACAGCACCCATTTAATTCTCCCTAACTGCCTTCTGTTCAACCACAGTTGTCTTCAGGTTGGTGGGGAGAAATCAAGTTGTGTCAGTTTTGAGTAGACCAAATTTATGAAACTCTGAAAACCAGTTACTTGAGGGCAATCCTGGCAGGCAAATGTACGAATAAAGCGAGCGACTATATATGATGGTGTGAAGAAAAAATAACATATATATGTTATTCTGCATGTGTGTCAATACCAACTCCAAGCTCTATTGCCTTTCAGATTTACAAGCTAAAGACAACAAAATTAAGTTAAAGCAAATTCAACTAGTCTGCACCATCATAAATTCAGTACAGTGTGAGTTTATGGTAAATTTTTTTTCTTACTATCCTAATACTGTATCAACCACCAAAAATATTTCTTTGAAAAATGACTAAATTTTCTAACACATTATGGACTGTTCATGCCCCTAACTCCCAATCTGGTGGTTTAAGAAGTAATGGTCACTGGAGGTGATTAGATAAGGGTGGAGTCCTCATCAACTGAATGAGTTAGCGCCCTTATAAGAACAGACCTAAGACAGCTTGTATCCGCTCTCAGCTCTCCACCATGTGGGGACACAAGGAGGTGGCTGTCTGCAAACCAGGATGAGGGCTCTTACCAGATGCTGGGTCTGCTGGTACCTTTATCTTGGACTTCCAGCCTTCAGAATTGTGCGAAATAAATTTTTGTTGTTTAAGCCACCCATTCTATGGTATTTTTTTGTAGCAGCATAAACAGACTAATACACAGGCTAAAAATGGAATGCTTTCAAAAATTATACCAGACTCCTATCTTCAGGGCTTTCCTGCCTCTGCATCTTATTTCATGTAGCTCTTTGTGGCGGAACCTGTCGATCCATTCTGCATTCATTTCTTTTTTGCCCTGCACCACCACTGCGGACTGCAGACCTCCCTTCCTCCACTGTTCACAGGCTCCACTGGGACTGTCCTTTTAAGATGACATGCTCTTCCTGGGACAATTAGCCTTCCTCTCCCTGGAACTGTTTTTTGTTTTTTTGTTTTTTTCAATTACAGTTGACATTCATTATTTTATATTAGTTTCAGGTGTACAGCATAATGGTTAGACAATTATATAATTTATAACATGATCCTCCTGTTAATTCAAGTACCAACCTGGCACCAAACATGGTTATAGCAATATTGACTATATTCCCTATGCTGTAATTTACATCTCTGTGACTATTCTCTAATTACCAATTTGTACTTCTTAATCCCTTTACCTTTTTCACCCAGTCCCCCAACACCCCTCCCCTCTGGCACCCTTGGTTTGTTCTCTGTGTCTATAACTGTTTCTATTTTCTTTGTTCACTTCTTTTGTTCTTGAGAATCCATATATAAGTGAAATCATATGGTATTTGTCCCTGTCTAACTTAGTTCACTTAGTATAATACCCTCTAGGTCTATCCATACTGGTGCAGATGGTAAGATTTCATTCCTTTTTATGGTTGAGTAATATTCCATTGCATATATATGTACCACCACTTTTTTTTCCCACTTGTCTACTGATGGGCACTTGAGTTGCTTCTATATCTTGGTTACTGTAAATAATGCTGCAATGAACACAGGGGTTACATATCTTTTCAAATTAGTATTATGGGTTTCTTTGGATGTATATACAGAAGTGGGATCGCTAAGTCATAGGCAGTTCCATTTTTATTTGAGGAACCTCCATAGTTTTCCATAGTGGTTACACCAATCTGCATTCCCACCAACAGTGCACGAGGGTTCCCTTTTTCTCCACATCCTCACCAACATTTGTTTGTTGATTTACTCATGATAGCCATTTTGACAGGTGTGAGGTGACATCTCATTGTGGTTTTGATTTGCATTTCTCTGATGTTGAGCATCTTTTCATATGTCTATTGGCCATCTGTATGTCCTCTTTGGAAAAGTGTTTATTCAGGTCCTTTGCCCATTATTAAATAGGATTGTTTGTGTGTGGTTTTTTTTGATGTTGAGTTGTGTAAGTTCTTCATAAACTTATCAGATGCAACACTGGCAAGTATCTTCTCCCATTCAGTGGGTTGTCTTTGTTTTGTTGATGGTTTTGGTTTGATGTAGTTCTATTTGTTTATTTTTTCTTTTGTTTCCCTTGCCTGAAGAGACATATCAGAAAAAAAATATCGCTATGAGAAATGTCTGAGATTTTACTACCTATGTTTTCTTCTAGGTTTTTTTTTTTGTTTTTTGGTTTCAAGACTTACATTTAAGTCTTTAATCCATTTTTAATTTATTTTTGTGTTTGGTGTAAGAAGGTGGTCTAGCTTCTTTTTTGCACATACCTGTCTAATTTTCCAACACCATTTATTGAATAGATTATCTTTACCCCACTGTATATTTTTTGCCTTTGTCCAATATTGACCATATAGGCATAGGTTTATTTCTGGGCTCTGTACTCTGTTGCATTGATCTACATGTCTGTTTTTATGCCAGTACCATGCTGTTTTAATTACTATAGCCTTGTAGTACAGTTTGATATCAGATAACATGATACCTCCAGCTTTCTTCCTCTTTCTTAAGATTACTGTGGCTATTCAGAGTCTTTTGTGGTTCCATATACATTTTTGGATTATCCTCATTCTGTGAAAAATGCCATTGGTATTTTGATAGGGATCGAATTGAATCTATATATTACTTTGGGTAGTATGGTCATTTTAATGATGTTAATTCTTCCTATCCATGAGGACAATATATGCTTCCATTTATTTGTTTCTTTATCAATTACTTTTTCTCAATGTCTTATGATTTTCCCAGTACAGGTCTTTTACCTCCTTGGTTAAATTTATCCTTAGATTGATGGGTTTTGTTGTTATTGTTGTTGTTGTTTTTATGCAATTGTAAATGCAACTGTTTTCTTAGTTTCTTTTTGATAGTTCATTATTGGTATATAAAAATGTAACCAATGCCTGAGTGTTTATTTTGTATCTTGCTACTTTATTGAAATGATTTATCAGTTTTAGTAGTTTTTGGTTGAATCTATCATGTCATCTGCAAATATGACAGTTTTTTCTTCCTTTCCAATTTGGGTGCCTTATATTTCTTCTTCTTGTCTGATTGCTGTGGCTAGGACTTCCAGTACCAGGTTAAATAAGAGTGGAGAAAGTGGACATTCCTGTCTTTTTCCTAACCTTAAAGAAAATACTTTTTTTAGCTTTTCCCCATTGAGTATTATGTTTGCTGTGGGTTTGTTATATATGGCCTTTATCATACTGAGGTATGTTCTCTCTATTCCCACTTTGCTGAGAGGGCTTCTGGTGTAGGTCAATGTCAGACAATGCCTATGACCTGCCCGACGCTACGTATTAGGAGCTACAAAGAGATCCATGATTGGTAGCAGCCACTGATGGGCCTGGGTGCACATGGGAGGGGCCAAGCTGCTAACCAGGCCAGCTGTCACCCATTCTGGGCCTGGGGCAAGACAGCAAAAGGCTCAAGGTGCCCCAATGCCCTCCACCACCTGCCAGGTGCCCATTAGGCTCAGCCATTGAAAGATCCTGGAAAATGCTTGAGGCAGGTTCTCAGGAAGTCACCAAGTAGGGTATGTGATATTCATCAGGTTAATACAGATTCAAATTTGGCACTAGTACTGGGTCTAAGGCCACTCAGCAAAAGACTCAGGGTATACCAAGGCCAGCTGCCACCTACCTGGGCCCTATGGACCTTTTCAGTGGGGTAGGGTCTCAGGGAGTCATCAGGGTGCAGCTAGTATAGCTCACTAGGCTGATGAGGGGAGTGCTTAACACAGGGAAGATGATGACTGTGGACTGTGTGATAGGAAGACCCCACACAGGGCACTGGAGACTGCCCCTCCAGCCCTCGCCCGAAGCCACACAACTCAGTCTCTTCCTGTATGACCCCGGAGCTGTCCCTCCTTCACCTACAAGTGGGAGTTTGTGCACTGTCCCTTTAAGAGGGCACCTGGGTTTCTGGCAGCCTTCTGTCTCCCCAGGAAGAGAAAATCCCTGCTGATTTTCACAGCCAGATGTTATGTGGTACCCTAGACTGGGGATCCCAGTGTAGGGCTGAGTCCCCTATTCTTAGGTGGGACCTCTGCAGCTGAGATATCCCTCTGGATTCTCAACCGCTGCATGTGGGTGTGGGGCCAGCTGTTTGGTGTCTCCACCCTTCCTGGCAGTCTCACTGTGGCTGCTTCTGTGTGTCCTTGGTTATATGACTTGTGTTCAGCTGCTTCAGATGGTTCTCCAGGCTAACCTCTATTTTAGCTGTACTTCTGATGTGGTCATGGGAGGAGTGTGTGCATCGTCCACCGACTCCAACGTCTTGGGCCTTCTCCCTCTGGAACTGACTCCTGAGTACAGTGACACAGGATGGAAAATGGCAGAGCCAGACGCCCCTGGACAGCAGTGCTGTGGAAAGATCTGCCATTAAACCCTGCTTCCCAACTCCTCAGATCCAGTTGGTCCCTCTGCTTTCCAGACGCATATTTCTCAGCTTTGCCTTCAATCCTGTGAGCCACCTCTTACTTTTTCAATTAATCCCCTCCCCCCACCCTTTTTATCTTTAAAGACATTTTTTCTTTAGAGAGAAAGAGTGAAAGAGAAAGGGAGACAGAGATAGAAACATCGATGAAAGAGAATATCAACTAGCCACCTCCTGCACCCCACTGGGAATCTGGCCTACAATCTGGGCATGTGCCCTGACCAGGAATCGAACCAGTGATGTCTTTTTTTTTTTTTTATCCTCACCCGAGGACATTTTTCCATTTTTTGTTCAGATAGAGCAGGAGGGAGAGAGAGAGAGAAACATCGATGTGAAGGGACACATCGAGTGGCTGCCACCCGCACGACCAACCAGGGTCGGGGACAAACTGCAACCGAGGTACGTGCCCTTAGCGGGAACCGAACCCGGGTCTCTCTGTACCACAGGCCGATGCTCCAACCGCTGAGCCAAACCGGCCAGGGCACCAGTGATGTCTTGGTGCATGGGTCGATGTTCAACCACTGAACCACACCAGCTGCCCTCCCTCCCTTTCAATTGGCCACTTGGTTTCTGTTGCTTGCATCCAAAGAATCTTTAAGCAACAAAGTGAAATGCCCTCCTCTCTCCTCCAGGCAAATTTCAGTAGATACTTTCTGGTAGAAGACACAGTCCATTCCCATCCCCCACCTGCACATATTCATGGTGATGAGCGCCAGCAGTCATGTTTGTGCAGTGTGACCCTAGCTCCTGGCAATGGCTGACTGGTCTCTGACTCCAGTTGAACCCATCACATGTTCTCTTCTAGGGCTCTGAAACTAGACCTTCTGATGTCAGTGCATCTCACTGAAGACCTTATCTATGAACTAACATGTGGGCAGAGCAGGAATCAACCTTTCTGTGCGCCAAAACCAAGAAAGCTGGTCTTTAATGAAGCGAGGCCATGATGGCCGGTCACTCACAGCTGTCTCCCCTGTCTACCCCAGTCTTCCCCCCGCCTTACTTCGTACTCTTCACAGCCCTGCCTCTGGATTCCATGATATCCTCCCAAGTCCCCCACCCCACCCCCAGTCACTTTTTTTTTCTTAAACTAACTTGAGTGGGCTTCTCTTTCTTATAATAGAATCACTTTTCCTCCAGATTCCCAACCCCCATTTCTCTAGAATCCCCTGTGTCCACTCCACCCTCCTGCTCCAACTGTATGGACCAATTTGAACACACATCCTATTTTTTACATAAAGCCTGTGCTTTCTCTCCTCACCTGGATCATATTCCTTGTGGGAGCCTCCCCTCCTTGTGCTAGTCTCTCCTGTTAAGTGCGGGCTTTGGGAAATCCAACCCTCTTAGCTGCCTGATCCAGGAAAAGGGAAATGTAGCTGTCCCTCCAGTGTAGATCGCACAGAGCCGAAACAAGGATTTCCACAAATGGCCAAGATAAGGCTCTGGGTCACTGAAAAGTGTCTCGTGGTTATTTCATTACAGCTCACGGGACCTCACTGGGGTTCTCTCAAGCTTTCCTCTATGGCTGCCAGTACTTTTCGGCTCCAATTCCTTATTTCTTTGTGCGGCACAGCTTTGTACGGTGGAAGAAAACAGTTATCTGGCCCTAAAATTGCACCTCAGTAATGTAGCTCTGCACTCAGGAGCACTGTGGCCTTTGAACCCCCCATTCAAGGTTTCAGAGTCTCTGTCTGATGACAAATGAAATAATAAACATGGCTTCTATAACCGGCTCTGTCTCTAGATCATCTGACAGGATGTTTTCTAGCCAAACCCAATCCAGATGAGGGCCTCATAGTTCCAGGCAACTCTGATGAGCAACTAGCTAACTGCTTGCTGGTTTCCGATCTGCTGTGGCTATATGTGCACCACAGGCCACATCCCCTCCTCTGAGAGCAGTCATCTTCAATAGACACGGGGAGAGGGGCACAGTTTCTATATCTGACTTATACAAATCTGATTAAACAAATCATGGGGTGAGTGGGCAGCACAGGTTCATTGTTCACCTTACAAAAGGACTTATTGCAGAAGCCCTCTAAGATCCTCTGCCACAGTCTATTTATAAAACTCCAATTTCACAGCAACGTCTCTACTGCTGAGAGGAAGAGGCCAAAGGAGACAATACTAGCTTTTTTTGTACTTTACAGTGGACCAACTTTAAGAAAATATTAAAGTCCAGCAGGAAGAGGCAGAGTTGGCCTCACTGTGAACTTCTGCACACAGGAAGTTGCAGGGCAGGTGGCCTATCAAAGACTCAGAACAGCTCTCTCTCTCTAGGGCATGAGACACCAAACGGTCTCTGATGGGCATCTTTTGGCACTGGAACTGCATCATTTTTATGACTACTATCACAGTGATCCCTATGAATTAATCACTGAAATTTTCTCAGGGTGACCCTCCTACAACCATTTCAATATATATCTTTATGTATCTACTAGCTGTGACGTTAGATCATTTTTGCAATAGATACTTTTGAGAAGGCTCACATCCATGTAATAAAATTAATTCACTCTCTGTTGCTTCATCATATGAAAACTGCTAGACACATCCAACAAATTTGGAAGGCACGTTTGGACAGTGTGACATGAAATCAGGTTAAGTGGCATGTTCGAAATTTGCCCTGGGGAGCTCTGCAAGGCACCTCAAAGAAACAGAAGTTGGTTCAGCTGCACAGCTCCTGGAACAGGTACAATGCAATGTCCAGGAGGTGGGCGATGGGGAAAGCATGCTGTCCACAGTACCTGAGGCTGTGAACACAGCTGCGGGTTTTTAAAAATTTGTTGTTGTTGTTGTTAATCCTCACCTGAGGATTTTTTTCCCATTGATTTTTACAGAGTGAAAAGGAGGGAGGGAGGAAGGGAGAGAGAGAAACATCGATGTGACAGAGGATTGGTTGCCTCCCGCATGACCCCGACTGGGGCCTGGGATAGAACCTGCAACCCAGTTATGTGCCCTTGACTAGAACTGAACCCGAGACCCTTCAGTCGGCAGGTTGATGCTCTAATCACTGACCTTAACTGGCCAGGGCCACTGCTGTGGTTTTAAATAAGAGCCCCGCCCAGAAAGCCACGAGGGCAAATGCTGCAAACTGCAGGAGCCCTTTGCAGAGCTGCCTCCCACACGGCGGTTCTGTGCAAGCTGCTCCAGGGGCAGCAGCAGAGATGCACTTACCTAACAACAGTTAGTGATCCTCTTGAGAAATGCCAGGAAGGCCAGCAGGCAAAATAATAAATCAGACAAAATAAGCAACTGAAGGTTGTTTAGGGAAGTTTAAGGTACAACTTCAATCCCTGAGATCAAAATTATACACCTCAACCATGATGTTCCCCAAATATATCCCCAGTGGATTATTTCCTCAAGTGGTGAACATTCCTATTAAAGCATGTACTGACCACTTCCCATGCCTCACCTCCAAAAGTTTTAGTTACAATGTCCTGAAAGATGTTTATCTTCACACACTACAATCCGGGTGTAGGAGAATCCTATTACAGCATATTGAGAGTGACCAACCGTCTCAGCTGCGCACAAGTAAAAGGTTTCCAAGGATACGAGAATTCCTGGTGCTGAAACTGGGACAGTCCCCAGCAAACCACACTGGCTGGCCACCCTAATCCTGAATAATACAGAGCTCTGAAGTATAAGTACAAACATTACCACCGAAGCGACGAGCTCCATATAATACAGTCTGCCCACAGGGTTTGCCAATCTAAACTGTACAGGGGGACCTTAATATTCTTGAAAATAAAAGCCCACAAATAAGTCTTGGGGATGTAATGTACAGCATGGTGACTACAGCTAATAACATTGTAGTGCATATTTGAA
The DNA here is from genome assembly GCF_014108415.1 of Molossus molossus. Lineage (NCBI taxonomy): Eukaryota > Metazoa > Chordata > Mammalia > Chiroptera > Molossidae > Molossus > Molossus molossus. The sequence goes on along the minus strand of NW_023425366.1, from coordinate 110,225,628 downwards.
AGTACTAAGACAATAGATCTTAAAAGTTCTCATCACAAGAGAAAATCTGTAACTATGTATGGTGACAGGCGTTAACTAGACTTATTGTGCTGATCATTTCACAATATATATAGTATCAGATCATTACTGTACAGCTGAAATCAATATAATGTTATGTCAATTATACTTCAAAGAAAGATTTAAATTCAAAACTAAAAAACTTTAAAAAAAGAAAACCCCACATGATCAGGCCTCCCTCTGGCATTTTATAGACGGTCTCTGACCCGAGGCACTGACGTCCTCCATGGGGGTCTAGGCAGCAGAGGTGCTGAGAGTGAATGACCGTTTGCACACTGGCAGACTTCATTCCCTCAGGATGACCTACCAAACCAGTCCTAATGGCAACCTCTTCCAGGAGGATAACAAGAGTCCTAGCATGCTGTCTGGTGGTGCCAGATTCTAACACTGTGTAATTGTTTACAGGCGATGACGGGTGTGTCAGGGCGTTTCGCTGAAAAGACCATGTTTCCAAATACATCTGGTAGCTAGCTAGGGCTGCTCTAAAACAGAGCAAAATACATGGCGATGAAAGGCAGAAGAGGAACTAGTCATTTAGGCAAACCATATAATCAAACATTCACTTCTCTTCATTGGGCTCTTGGCTGTTGCTGACCTTCCATGCAAGCTTTTGGAATATTTTGAATAAGAGCTAGAAAGTCAAAGAAAGAAAGAAACCAAAGCCCCTCTCTGTTCCTCACATTCCTGCTTCTACAGAAGAAGAGACATAGTACTACTACAGAGCCCAGTGTGGTGTCACTTGATAAACAAATACAGGCCAGGCCATCACTCCATTACGCCACCATCAAGGTCTGTCACAGGCCCTGTAATGTATGATCCTATTTAATCCTCCAAACATCCCAGGAGCAGAGATGTCACCCCTCCCTGGTTCCAGATAAGGAAGCAGACACTCACTGAGGTTCAGGACCTTGCCCAGGGTCAAATAGCTCCTAAATGACACTCAGTTTTAATCTCAGGCCTGCTTGTCTCCAAAAGCTTATATGAGCACCTATGCTTGGAGCACCTACTATGTGTCAGACACTGTGGCAGGTTCTGGGAAACCAGTGGATAAATGGCAGAGAACGTGTCTTCAAGAGGTTCACACGCTGGGAGGAAATCCAAGAAGCAACACCTCCAACAACTATTACGATTACTGAGTGCTGATCAAGCAAAATGTTTCCCAGTTCACACATATTTCAGTTAATCCTCCCACTATCTACTGATATAGCTATTGTTTTCCATGTTTTAGACCCTCAGCCTTGGAGAAGTTAAGCACTAGACCAAAGTCACAAGGTTATTAAGTCACATCTTCTGACTCCTAAAGCCAGACTTTTTTTTTTTTCATCCTTACCCGAGGACATTTTCCATTTTTTGTTCAGATAGAGTGGGAGGGAGAGAGAGGAAGAGAGAGAAACATCAACGTGAAAGGGACATATCGAGTGGCTGCCACCCACATGACCCAACCAGGGCCGGGGACAAACTGCAACCGAGGTATGTGCCCTTAGCAGGAACTGAACCCGGGTCTCTCTGACCACAGGCCAGCACTCTAACCGCTGAGCCAAACTGGCCAGGGAAAACCAGACTCTTGAACTTGACTGTTCCTCAGATAAGCGCAGCCGATGACAGCCTGAGCTCAGCACCACTTTAATGAAGTAGGTGGACTGCTGAGTTTACAAGTAGAAGGAATCACTAAAAGCTGGTACTTGTGGAGAAGTTTTTGAGAAGACAGGGAATGGTGTTGAATCGCAGAGGAAGATGTGGTGGTGGTGGTGATGACAATGATAACAGCAAGGACACAGATGGTGATGGAGGGAGGATGGCTCAGCCACCACTTAGTCGATGCTTGTTGTGTGCTAGCCCTTTTACGTTCGTTACCTTGCCCCATCCCACAACAGGCCTCTGCGGCAGGCACCCTTATTAGCCTCATTCCATAGAGGAATGGCCAAAAGTCACATGGCCATGACAGGATGAAGCTGAGATTCAAACCCCTGCAGAAGAGACAGATGCTATGGCCCATGTTCTTAATTACCACCTCAGACTGCCCCTTTGCTAATGCAAGGAGGAAACATTCCACCTCCCAAGGCGAAGAGCTGAAAAGTCATGCTGCCGGATGGGACACAGGGAGGGGGTATAGAACTGTGGCCATCTTGTAATAAGAACACCACAGGGGTGATGAGCCAAGCACACGACACAGTGAAGGTGCGTCAGGTGGACAGTGGAAGGGACAATGTGATGAGCAGCCACTCTATAGGTAGAAAGCTCAATCAGGAGGCAGCTGCAGAAGTCCTGGCCTGAGTGTCCAGGGCTAACCAGGCAGAGGGGAGGCACAGCTACAGGAAGGGTGGGCAGAACTGGGTAGGAGACGGGTGGGGAGGAAAGATGGCTCAAGAATGAATACAAGTTCACATCCTTACGACTGAGGGAACAATAACACACCACCAAACAAAAAGGACGCTCCATGAAGGGAGTGAATTTGGTTTTCACATAATGAAACAGGATGAGTGGAACAACCAGGAGGATACCTAGGGAGAAGCACAGAGAGAAGTCTGGTCATTGGAAAGCAACTAGAAGTGGTTGTGGAAGCTTCCATAAGTCAGGTTCCTTGCTGCAATCAATTCTGGCTGGTTAAAGAAGTAATGTATTAAAGGACATCAGGTAGCTGTGAGTTTTAAAGAAAGCTGGAAAACCAAACCACGTTTTGAGGCTGAGAGGGCAGAAGCAGCACCGCAAACCACATGCAACAATGCTTCCAGGGAGAACTGCTGGCCTAAGCACAGACCACCCCCACCCCTGGCCCGCCCACTGCTGATGGCGATGCTGGGAGCTCCTAATGCTGGGGCCCTGCTCACTGCTGCCCCTGGAAAGTGGCTGTAGCTGCCAACTCCCCCACCAGGATGAATCCTGCCTCCTCTGTGTCAACTGCTGAAGATTCAAAGTCTGCTTCAGGTGGATCTGTGTGGTTAAGACCAGGTCCCATGCCTGAGTCCTAGCTGCAAAGGAAGCTGCAAAGAACATCAGGGCATCTAGCTTCAATCACAGCAGGTAGTCTCTGCCTTCCTCCAAGACACACATGGGAGGCAAAGTGGAGTTCAAAGGTACTGGGAGGTCAAGAAGGATAAATGTCCACTGCAAGTATCCTGTTCTGTCTTTTCTAAATAATTAATTGTTAAATTCTACACCTCTCTGAATGAACAGAGTTTGAGATGGCGATGCTACGACCGGGACAAGGTGGGCACGTCTGTCCTTAGTGGAGCCTAGAGGCTGCTGTAAGGCTATGGTCTATGTTTCCTGCTGTGGGTGCCCAGGGCTCCCGGGAGGGCTGTCAGCAGGCCTGCTCACCGAGAGAGACAACATTCTCTTCTGTTCAGAAGTGCCGTGAAGCTCCTACAGCATGTGCCAAGTGTGGACTCCGGGGATCTTTATTAACTTACCGATAGTGAAATTTTAAAATGTGACATAGTTGAGTACTGCTGCCCCGGTCTATTAAACAAAGAGAAGCAATTCCCATGCCAATATCGTCCTATTAACTTAACCTGATAATGCTGATGGGGCCCAGAGCTGGCAGGATGGCCTAGATTCAACTAAACAGCACCTGTTTCCACTTACAGAAACATGGCTTCACCCTTACACAGATCCAGAGACAGATCACTTTGTATTTTGTAGGTTTAGATGCAAAAGCACACCTAGGGCCGGCTGCCATCAGCTTCTAGCAGGGAACCTTCAGCACCCTCTCCCCCTAGTTTCTAGGCAGCCGTGGCCCATCGGAGGGTGGCAGGTAAAAGGATTCACCCTAGAAGGGCTGCACTCTCTGAGGGTCCAGGAAAAGGAGGCCTCGCTCTGAGTTACTGAGCCAGGCCCAGCCACGGCATCATATTACCAGTGGGTGGTGCAGGGCACACTGTCAGACCTGAGAGTTTGCTCACCCAGAAAACGGGGTAAGAACACTGGCATTTCATTACAATACCGCTACCTTGGTGGCTCTACAGTACTACGAGTACTACTCCTTACAGTAACAAGCTCTGCCCCATTTCTGGTGGCCACTTAAGTTTACCTAATGATGAGGAACGAATCAGGGAAATTTTTTTTCAGAGTGATTACTTAAAAGAAACTAAAGAAGGCTGTGGATACCAGCAACTCAACTCAACTTAGTAAACTTGCTACTTATTTTCCAAAAGTTTGGGTTTCATTTTTTTTTTTTTATCCTCATTCGAGGACATTTTTCCATCTTTTGTTCAGATATAGTGGAAAGGAGAGAGAGGAAGAGAGAGCGAGAGAGAGAGAGAGAGAGAGAGAGAGAAACATCGACGTGAAAGGGACACATCGAGTGGCCGCCCTCCACACGACCCAACCAGGGCTGGGGACAAACTGCAACCAAGGCACGTGCCCCCAGTGGAAACCGAACCCGGGTCTCTCTGGACCGCAGGCCGAAGCTCTAACCACTGAGCCAAACTGGCCAGGACTGGGTTTCATTTTCACACAAACTATCTTTAATTAAAACTGTGAACAATGAACAGTTAGAGCCTTACCATAAAGGGGTGCTCAGCTATTTGAGATGGCAAGCTGGGGCTTGCCTGAAGGCAGAGGGTGAGCCTGTTTGGGACCCTTCCCTCCACTGCGTGCCCTGGGACTTTAATTTCGACATTAAAAACACCCTCACTTTTATTTTCACTTTTTTTTGGTGGGGGGAGGGGAGACACACAAAGAAGATAGTAAATCTGATCTTTTGGGCCCCGGGGGATATTATTTAGTAATGGAATAAAAAGATTAAAATATACCAGTTTTTAGGACAAAAGCCTAATTTCCATTTTCCTTCAAATTACCACTTGATTCAATCTAACAGTTTATCTCACAGAATGACAACAAAAAATACAATGAAATATTACTCGGCTATGAGAGGAATGACGTATTGGTACCCGCGACGACAGGGGTGAACACTGACCCCATGCTCAGGGAAGGCCCTTCACAAAGGACCACGCGGCGTACAACTCCAGTAACAGGGATCGTCCTGGAGAGGCGGGCCCGTGAAGACAGAAAGGAGATTAGTGGCTGCCCAGGGCTGGGGATAGGAGGAGGTTGGGGGGACATGGGGAGTGACTGCTAATGGGTATGAGGCTTCTTTCTGGGTCGATGAAAATGTTCTAATATTCATGGTGGTGACCCCACAACTCTGTACAGTCTCAAACCGCTGAATTGTACGGAATATGCCCAACCCTGTGTCGTAGGGGAATTATCTCTCAGCAAAGCTCTCATTAAAAAACAACTAGCAGATGTAACTGTAGTTATTGGATAATATTAAATGCAAGACAGTATTCTAAGCATTTTTTTAAGTTTAATGAGGAGCCTACGAAGCAGGTGCCATTATTATCTGCATTTTCACAGATAAGAAAACTCAGCTACAAAGAGATGAGATAACACGCCCAAGGTGAAAGTCTAGGGAGCAGGGATCCAGGATTTGAATGTAAGCACTCTGATGTCACAGCCGTGTTCATAACAGTGACACACATACAAAGAAGCGCCGGCTCAGTCAGAGGCCCTGCAGCACTTGTCATGACAGAATGTGGGACACACATAAACGTCCACCGGCCGGGAACAGTCCACGACATTCCGGCACCTTGTCCGCTGAGAAGAGGACATGTATATGTGCTGCTATGGAAAGACCCCAGAGACAGCATTGACAGACCATGTGTCTTTCTTGCTCCCATTTGGGCTTTTAACAAAACACTCTATGTACCAGTGTATGTAAGCATGACAATTTTCTGTTATCTTTCATGAAAAACTAATACATAGGTTTCCTCTGAGAAGTAGGTCAGCGGTGGCAGAAAGTATGACTTTTTCCCTGTATACCTTTTGGTACTGTTTGATTTGACTTGGTTTTGCAAACCCTGAGTGTGGCAATTCCACTCCAATGTCAAGGAAGCCTTCTCTAACCCACCAGACCAGATCAGGACTGTTCACTGCATCTCCTCATCGCGACACGCACTGCACTGCTGTCATTCACTAAGGCCGCTCTTTTATTTCATCAGCATGGCTTTGTCCTCCCTCCCCTCTCTCACCAGCCTCTAAGTGGCCTGAAAACAGGCACGGGGCTGGTTTCTGGCTGAGCAGCGCCAGGCACGTCGGCAGACCCTCCACAATTACTTGTTGTGGTCCATCAGACAAACCAAGGAGTGAATGAATTAAGGTCAAATTACTGACTGCAGCTCCACTGTCAAGGGCACCAGCAGTGATTGGTGAACAGGACTGGGGACACCATGGCACAAGCAGCCTTGAGTGGAACTTTAAAAAAAGTATCTATTACTTTGAAAAACATTCCTTTCACCCTGGCCGGTTTGGCTCAGCACTTGTAGCCTCGGCCTGCGGACCAGAGAGTCCCGGGTTCGGTTCCCGCTAGGGGCACGTACCAAAAAACAAAAAACAAACAAGCAAAAAAAATAAAAAAAACCCAAAACATTCCTTTCGCCCTGGCTGGGTGGGTCAGTTGGTTGGAGCGTCATCCCATACACCAAAAGACTGCGGATTCGATATTTGGTCAGGGCACACACCCAGGTTTTGGGTTTGATCCCCAGTAGGGGTACATACTGGAGGCAACTGATGGACGTTTCTCTCTCACATTGATGTTTCTCTCTCTCTCTCTCTGAAAAAAAAAGTCAGTAAGAAAACATACCCTCAGGTGAGGATTAAAAAAACAAACATACACACAAACAAAAACCATTTACTTAAAAAAAATTTACTTAACAACAAAAAAGATTTACTTTCGTCTAGTCCCAGAGAATTTATGGAGCCATAATCTTTCCCATCTCAAACCCTTTCCATTATCTTTTCCTAATTAACCGAGGTGTGTAAATTCAGTGATCTGAAACTTTACAAGCATAAACATTTACTCACTAGTGATCCAGCACCACACTGCTAACAGATCAAGCTTAATCAGGTTCTACCGGTTTTTAAATTACACATGTTATTAGACAAGATCCATTTAATTTCCCACCTACCAGCTACAACTTATTACGTTGGCTGCTTCCAGACATTTATAGCAACTCACTGTTGAATCTGTACTAAGAGCAAACTTAGGATACAACTAATAAACTCTTTGATATAATAGGGGGCTTTGGTATGCTATAAAATATACTTTAATATGTCTTGGGGAAAAAAGACTAAGGAAGGTATATTATCCAAGTGAAATTCCTAAAGATGCTACCTTACATATCAATATAAAATCTCTTCACAAGAATACTTATGGATTATGACAGCTGCAATTCACCCAAATAATGTATTTAAAAAGAAAGAAGGAGTCAAATTTTTATACAACCCAAACAATATATATTGTTGAAAAGAGCCCCCATGGTTTCCCAGTAAACTATTTAGGAACTGGAGGAAACAATACAGAATTCCAAACATGCAGTGATTTTCTATATTCTGGGTATTATTCAGTGGGGGTCCTCAGCGGTCTTGGCATTTAAATGTGCTCTATTTTCCTACCTCATTGTTTTTTTTCATTTCACATTCTGATCACTTGACCAATTACTTGATAATTGAACTCCTCTGGGATCATGCTCCTTTTTAGCATTTCATTAGTTGCAGAAAATGGGCCCATCAAAGAGGTGAAATGTTCCAATTCTACAAAAAAGAGTGTTTGCAGAAAAAACAACAGGAAAGACGTAAACATTCCAATCAGCTAAGCAAAAGCTCCAGGCACTAGTTTTGTTTAGACCCTATCTGTTTGCCAGGGGATCTGCAAGCCTCCACAGCATCCATCCACCCAGAAACCCCCTAGGAAGGGGTGAGGGTGGAAGTGGGCTCCAGAACTGTCGCGCTCGGAGGGCTGGTGCAGCACCTCTCAGCAGACTCACAGTTTCTCTGCCAATGGCCTTTACAAGTCACGGTCTGCTCCGAGGGACAGCATCCTTAGATGGGAGTTGAAAACAAGAGCACTGAGATCAGAAATCTTTGTTTCTTGGCTCTTCATCCTTCTGAGTCACGGAGTCCTTAAAGGGTCTGATGGAAGCTACAGACCTTCTCCCCACTGCACTCCCTAAAGCAGCGATGCGAATACACTGGAGTTTGCCCAGTTTTATGGGTCTCACTGGCCAGATGAAACCTGTTCATGGACCTGGAACCCAGGTTAAGAAGCCTGCATCTAGAATTCCCGTTGGAGATTTACATTACTTAGTGCCCCAGAAGGGAATCCTCATAAAGTTTCTTTCTATGAAAATCTGTGTCTCTCTTAGATATGGGTATGATTTTGTTTCTTTGACAACTCTCTTTTCTCTCTGGCTAAACTTCCATCTTATCAACCACAATTACCCTATTTGCTTCTGCCTCCCTCCCTCTGGTCTTGACTTCCTATATGAACTTATATTTTCTTTGTTTCTGATTGGTCGATTCTTATCTTTTTCCATTGTGTGCTTCTGTTCATTTTAAGCCCTCTCAAATGCTTCATGGAACAAAAAGAATAATACAAGGATCTCTCAATTTTCAGTTTTTGATCTGAACACAAGAAATCAAAGAGAAAGAACATGGAAGGTTCTTTTTTTCTTAACCAAAAGGCAATTGTCAACTCGCTCGTGTCATTTATTTTCAATGAATTAGCAAATGTCCACATTTTCCTAGCTATAATTATTCTACAAGCCTTTAGCCTTTAATTAAAGGTAGAGTTTCTGCCATTGAGTTTTTATACTTTGGTCAATTATAATATCCACACATTGACTATGAAGAGGCAGCTCCAACTAGTCAAATAAGAGTGTGTCCATGTGTGCATATGGAGAAGGGTTCTTAGCCTGGGGTCATGGGGATCTGAGAACCTGGGTGGAAAAAAAAAATCTACATTTTCACTAACCTCTAGCTAATATTTAGCATTTCCTTCTCCCGTGAAGCTGGGCAGAAAATCAGAGAGGTATTAATGCTCCTGTGACTTTGTCACCAACAGAGAACAAAAGGATTTTTTCTATCACATTACGGTTGTTGTAAATATCACCCAATATTGTTTAAACGTAACACCACTTTGGTATCGCAGTTATGAGCATGCTGTTAGACTGTGTTACATAACAGATAAACAAAGAAGCACATATGTCACTGTATCGAATAATTAAAAAAATATTTTTATAAGTATATTTCAGTATAACCAGTTTCCTTTGAAATCCCACCCATTTTAAGCATTTAAAGACAATCTTCTGAGAGGTCATCCAGAGGCACCACCTATCTGCCAAGGGGCCCATGACGCCCCACTGGGGACAAAGAGCTGACACAGTCAGCAGGCATGCAGTCCCTCAGCCCTGACGCCACATGGCAAGTGCTGGCAGGGAGGGAGGACGGTCACTGCTGCCAATGACGCTGCTTCTGATCGCACACCTAATCACAAACAACTTTTCAAGTAATGCTCCAAGCTCCCTAATTAGCAATATTAGGTAAATTAGCTCAAACCACTTTCAATCAGCCTCAGCAGACGGGAGGTGGTGTTGCTGATTGCCTGGCTGCTTTAACAGAGCTTATAATGGATGTGAAGGAGCCAGGGAGCCACAGGCCAGCTGACTGCTCCGGGTAATGCTGCACGACCTGCTGAGGAGCTGAGGTGGACAGCCCCCACCCATTCCAGGGCCTGGTGGCATCACAACCTAGGCGCGTCACTTCCAGGCCCTCATGTAACCCGCCTTTTATGTTTCTGTATATTACACTGTACAGCAAATTGTCTTTAATCTTGGCATTTCTTGGAGCCCAGAATAGGCACTTAAAAATAAAAACTCAAGGCTAATTACACAGCTGAGGAAATGAACCTGAGTTAACTAAGCTTCTTTTAGAAACAATAGATCCTGCTGTGATAGGGACAAAGGTTTCATTCCCTGGACACTTTCTGGCACCTCCAGCAGGGTAGGCAGTGCAGGCACTTGGCACCTGGATGAAAGACACTGAGACATGGGGTGCACAGAAGACATGATGTGGAAGGAAAGTACCACTCAGTCCTGAGAGATGTTCTCCAGGGACTGTGTAGCAAACTGGCCAGTGTTCACTCGGTGCAAGTGCTGGTGCAGATCCCAAACCCTGCCGATCCTCTTGACTGCAAGCATGAAGAAAGCTGACCTGAGGACACGAGAAGAACGTCTGATCGCAGCAAGGTTTTGCTCAGCTCCCACAGGGGGAGATTATCATGTCTAGTTCTGGCTAGAAGAGAGGATTAACCAGTTCTGAGATTCCGATCCATGGAATGCAATGTTATTAAAGCCTGACATAAACCTCTATGTATCAACATAAAAGGTTTTTTCCAGACTGATGGAAGGGGAAAAAGTCAGTCACGGAACAATGCATACAGAATGATGACAGTGACATAAGACAAGTTGCTACATACATTCTTTTCACTATGGTGTCCCTAAGGGAAGGATTTGGGGGTGGGGGTGGGGGGTTTACACAGTTTATTCTAGATATAGATTTAAATCTTTACAAAGAGAATGTATTTACATATTACTTATTTAATTTTAAAATCTAATAAAATAACAATAAAACATCTGTATCTACCCGAGTTTAAATCCTACCAAAGATGAGAATGAAAAGAATTCCATGTTTCTATTGTCCATATTCCTTATTTCTAGGCCAAGCACGGGTTTTTGTCTGCTTTGTTCACTCATGTAGCACAAACAGCTAGAACAGTGCCTGGCACAAAGTAAGCACTCAATAAAGATTTGCTAGAGAAATGAATTAATTATTCATCTAATCCAGAAATTTGTGATGAGTGCCTACCATGTGCTAGCTCCTTGCTAAGGATCATGGGAAACATGATGATTTACTTGACCTGCATTCACTGAATACCTTTCATAGGCCCAACAGTGTTGGGTACTAGATGGACCTACACGCTGATACACATACACACACACTGCCCTTTAGAATTTAGAATTAAGCTTGAGGGAAGGTGAACCTGTAGAGGATTGGAGGAAGGAGATAAGGCCTTTTCCCAGCCAGAGCCTTAATCCTGGCTTTGGTTTTCAAAATTATGACTCTGAAGCTTTGCTTATCTTTGTCTTGTACCAGAATTATGTTCATGTGTTTGTGCCTGCCTAGCTGGGGGAAAATGAATACCAACCTTCCTGGGCTGCGTGAACAATAAAAGGACAAATCGCTTATTCTTTGCCTGAAGCCCAGGGCACCAAAGCATTCCATCTTTGCTCGATGGCTTTATTCCCTAATTCTATCCACTCATCATAGAATTAGACACCTCGAAGTAGGGAAGGAGTCTTGACGCTCATTTGGCCATGGCTACTCTTATCTGGACCTTGGCCCAGCCAGTCACAAGTAATTTAAGGTGAGGGGCTACGAAACTAGATAAAATAGAACTTCTCAGGTCTCACTTGGGACTTTTCAGAAAACCACAGTTCCATTTATCAGCAATTCTACTTGACATTCCCACAGTCATCCTAACGATGACTCCACTAGTTTCTTTACTCTCCAGCCTTTGCAGCCCTATCTGCAGAAGCTCAGTCCTTTGCTACCTGGGAGTTAAGACTTTCCACCGAAGTGGCTTATTCTGCACTTATCTGTAGCAATCACCTCTGTGTACATACTCTCTCTTTCAATGTTTCAGAATCATTTCTGAATTCATTTCTATTTTCATATTCAGTCACTTTGGTTCCAACAGAAATGATCCCAAAAATTCAAATGTGAGATGTCTTGGATCACTTTAACTTTGAAACTAAAATGGATCACTCTGCTATAGGTGAACAGAGATGTTAACTTGGGGAACAACATTAAATCAGAGGGAGGATAAACCCTCTGCTTCTAGTGATAAAAGGTTTCTTCATCTATCAATCTAAAGTTATCAATATTGAAGATCCGTATGTTCTTATCCAAAACCCTGTCTAGGTCAGATAGCATTTGAAATTTGGAGTTTTTCAAACTTTAAAAATAAGGCATAGGGCAAATATTAAATAAAACCTAAGCTGGGTCTTGAGTAATATTTCGCTTGCAAAATATATGAACATATGAATATTCTAAGTAGGATAAATAGAGTCTATAAATAGCCTCATGTCAGTTCAGGTCAGTTTTGCTGCCAACTGAATTTAGTTTAAAAATTAAGAAAAATCTCTGAGTTTTCAGAGCTTTGTGAATTTTGGATTGGCAGGTAAGGGATTATGCATATATATATGACCCAAATCAAAGAACCAGATCTAGGTCTCCTGACCATTCCACATAAAGATCCTTTTAAAGCAAATGTGTGTGGTTACCTTCCTGGATATTTTGGTCAAGTTCTGATTTGGAAGCCCTGAATAGCAGAAGTCACCCTGATTTAGTTATTCAAACTGTGTACAAAGCAAAATGAAACCTGCAAACGTAAAGCATTTCCCTTTGAAAGCGGGGCATGGTAACACTAAAGTAATGATAGTTTTCTTGCTAAACACTGTTATCTTTGAAAGCTGAAGGGACTTTTCACATACCACTTTCATACACATGAAAACTGTACATAATACATTTTTGTTGGCAGGGAAACGGCACCAGGTGTTAGGGGGGGGGAGTCAGACCGGACCTCACTACTTAAGTTTTGGCTAAGAAGGAATGCAGAGCCAAGACTCAAACTAGAAGAGAAAGTCTATTTAGAAAAGTCACAGCAGAGGTAGAAAAAAGTGAGTTGTAGAAGAAATGGGCTCAGGAAACAAGTTACAGAGACAAAAGAAGGGCCCTTGGAGCTTGGGAGAGAGAGGCAAGGAAGGCACGCCTCGGGGACAGGGTGGGAAAGGCTCGGGACCGAAGACAGCTGAGCTGGGTCCTTCGTCTTGCGGTATTTATCTAGAGGTCTCAGGGGAGGATCCCGATAGGATATTCATCAGCTTTCCAGGTGTGTCCTTTCAGGGTCATGGTCTCTACTGATTGGACAGGGCCGGGAGTCATTAGTCAATGCAGCTGGTCCTGAGGTCAGCCATAGCATCACTGGTCTGGTTTTGCTGCTTTTCTGGGCCTGGAGCTGAAACACAGCTGAGGCCTAGATGTATTTGACACAGGCCAGAACTTCATTGTCCTAGGGGCTTAATGCTTAAGGGCTATTCTCTGGCCGCCTTGTTCATTCCCCCTCTCTGGGGGTCTAACCCACCTGACTAGCAACATGCCAGGGGAGGAAAGGTCAGGAGAGGGTCCAAACCCCACGACCATTAATATGAAAGGTCAGGGGATCTAAACCACATGACCCAGCAATATGCTAGGGAAGGAAAGGTTACCTGGGGGCCAGGTCCTTGTTTCCCCAGGTTTGCCTGTTGCTAGACACCGGGGGCTTTCCACCCTGGTGACCTTCTGTAACTGGCCCATTGCCTTTACTCTGCTCATGTCTGGCTAACTGCCTGCCACACATTGAAAAGCAAATAAATCCAAGGCCCTGTGCATTTTAGTGTAGTAAGTGCTTCTCAAACTTGATGTCCATTAAGATTCATCTGAGACCTTGTTACACTGCTCACAGTCTCACTGGGTCTGGGTTGGGCAGAGAGTCTACATTTCACACAAGCTCCTGGCTGCTCTCTGGGGACCACCCGTCTTGTAGGGAGACTTCTGTGGGAAGTGCATGAAGTTTGGAAATGTATGAGTTAGATCATGACTCCATCACTACAAGCTCAGTGACCCTGGGAAAAGTACTTAACTGCTCTGAGCCAGTCTCCATCATCAGTAAAAATAGAAATAACAATGACACCTCCTTTTCATAACAATAATGAGTAAGTGAGCTAGCAAGAGTTCCTGAATTCCATCCTGTGCCATCTGGGGCAGGTTACATAATGGCCCCCAAAGATGTCCATATCCCAATCCCCAGGATCTGTGAATACGTTACCTTACATGGTAAGAGGGGAATTTGCAGATGTGATAAATGAAGGATCTTGAGCTTATCCTGGGTTACCTGAATGGGCCAATGTAATCACAGCGTTGTCATAAAAGTGAAGCAGGAGGGTAGGAGTAAAGAGAGAGAACACGTAAGAATCAAAGGTCAGAGAGAAGATGCTGTTTCTGGCTTTGAAGATGGAGGAAGTGGCCTAGTTCCAAGAAACATGGGCAGTCTCTGGAAGTAGAAACTGTTAGAAGGCTTCTCTGAATACCATGTTAGACTTCTAACCTCCCAACTTCAAGAGGATAAATTTGTGTTGTTTTAAGCCACTAAATTTGTAGTAATTAGTTACAGTGGCCACAGTAAACTAACATACCATCCAGGAATAATGCTAAGGCAGGCTTGCCTCACATTACATAATAAAGGATTTCCTGAGGCTGAATCAGCAATTGAAAGGAAATCATGTAAGAGTTGCCCAAATGGAGGTTAATACATAAAGAATAATTCAAGGAGACTTTACATCAAGGGAAGATTTCCTCCTGCATTTTCTGTTTCAACTGGTTATGGCAATTTTAAATAAACAGGGCTGGACACATGTGTTAATGACACACTATGCTAAAGGCAGAATGGAATCTCTTGCACTCTGATTGTATCATCACATTCCCATTTGTCAGCTTCTAACGTAATTGCCGAAATCTAACAAGGCTCCTGAGAACAGCATCAGTGGGTTGATGCCTCAACATCAGGAGGACAGAAGAGAGTAACTCTGGGCTTAGGAGTGAAGAACTGAAAATCAGTGGTCTCAATATCTGTATAAATTTTCATTTGCTATTTATAATGTGGCTTCTCCATAGAGAAGCTTTATGAAAATAAGAAAATACCAGGATAACAAAAAAGATGTCTACAGAATGAAATATGTTTCAAAACTAAATGGATTTTGTCCTACATTCTTTGGCTCCCACAGCTCCTTGTACCATCTCTGGTTTTGCATTTCCCTTACCAGATCTAAGCTCCGTGGAAAGACCTGGATATCTCATTTCCAACTACTACATCTATAGCATCTAGCACTGATACTGACTCTTAGTTTGCAGATAATAAATATTTGTGGATGAACAAATATTATGATCTATATTTATAATGGAAAGGCATATCATGACTTTCATTAGGAATTACCCAGAAAGTTCTTTTTTTTTTTGTTAATTGTCACCTGAGAATACTTTTCCATTGATTTTTACTAAGAGTGGAAGGGAAGGTGGGAGAGAGAGAGAGAAACATTGATGTGAGATACATCGATTGGTTTCCTCCTGCCCTTCCTCCCACAAGGGCCAGGGATTGAACTTGCAACCCAGGTACATGCCCTTGACCAGGAATCAAATCCGTGACTCTTCAATGGGGCCAACGCTCTAACCACTGAGCTAAACCGGCCAGTGCCCCATAGAGTTCTTTTTCTCCAGTTTGAACTTAGAAGTATTGGCCCAAGATATTACTTACAGTAGAATTAAAAGTATGTTTTCTGATCTTACTTGCCTATTAATATATGCATTTGATAATTAACAATGTGCTAAGCAGTCAAAGCAAATAATTACTTTTCTAGTGTCTGCCTCTGTGTAAGAACTAAATGAGGAGGAAGCCACTAATTGCATATTAAAAAATGATAACTAGTTTTAAAACATTCTGTTTAATCTCAAACCACAACACTTAAAACAGTCACAGTCTTTCACTGGCTCAGTTACAACCCCACAAAACAGTCCAAATCTTCAGAACAGATGTAAATTCTGCTTGGGTTGCACTAAATATAAAATACATATTCAAAAGTCTGCTAGTTCACATTTACGAGGTCTTTTGACCAACTGGTAGGGTTGATCATAAAAACTGTACCTTTTAATTTACTTATGTTCAGTATATTTTATTTAAGAAGCAATGTAATCTCATGAAAAGTTATTATTGTGAGTCTTATTTTGAAATATTCAGGCAGGATAGTAAGAAGCTAGGAAAATTCCTTTGCAAGTGGAATGGGGAAACTGAGACAGGCAGTTAAACAGCTGAGCAATTTATAGCCAGGTGATAAATAACAAGGTCTTATCTTCCATAACCAAGGACACTTAGGAGCAAATGGTTTATAAATCCAGACCCTGTAGGGGCTGACCCACCTGGGTCCTGGTTCCTCTTCTGTGACATTCTTTGAAGGTGAAACTGACCAGAGTATGACCCTGACCCTATTAGCTCATTTTGATGAATCAGCATATTAAAGGATACATCTGGAAAGCTGATGAGTATTCTATTGAGATCCTCCCCTGGGATCTCTCCTAAAAGTCCTGCCTTTATAAAACAGATAAAAACCCTTAAGACAAAGGACCCAGTGCACTCTCTCTGGCACATACCCACGCCTTCTCTGGCTTCTTTTCTCAGGCCTATAACTTTGCTTTCTTTCTCCTAAGCTCTAAGGGTTCCCACAAGGCTTCAAACGAGGGGAAGCAGCAGGCAGTAGCAGTTACTCCTGGGTGAACCCCTTGAACCTGTCTCCAAGGGCCCTCCTTTCGCCTCTGTAACTTATTTCCTGAGTCCACACAGTGCAGATGGCTCAATTCTGCTGCTGTGACTTTCTTTCTAAAGGGTCAAGGCAGCCTTGCCTAGGCTCTACTCTTTCAAAGAGCTAAGGCAGCTCCACTTAGGCTCACTCCTGTTGCTATGATCTTGTCTCTTCCATCCTAAGCCCTTCCTTTGTTCACTGTGCCCAGCTTTAAAAAACGTGCCCTCAAAATCACCTGGACTCATATTGTGAAATCCTCCCTGCACGAAGTCAAGAAACCACACATTCCAGACCATGCCAGGGCAGACCCACCTCTGTCCAGGTCCCTTTCTGGTGATGATATGACTGAACACATTAACATAATTCAGAACAAGTCAGAAAAAAAATCTACAAAAACATGTTATATAATTCTGGTGAGTCTGATAATACTCTCTTTTTATCTTATTTTATTTTTTATTAACCCTCAGCCAAGGATATTTTTTCCATTGAATTTTAGAGAGAGTGAAAGGGATGGAGAGAGGAGACGGGGAGAGAGAGGGAAAGACAGAAAAGGAGAGAAAGAGAGACACTGATGTGAAGAGACACAGTGATTGGTTGCCTCCCACATACACCCCAACCAAGGCTGTGGATCAAACCTGCAACCCAGGCATATGTCCTTCACCAGGAATTGAACTATGACCCTTTGGTCTGTGGACCAATGCTCTAACCATTGAGTCACACCAGCCAGGGCCCATAACACTCTTATTTTTAAAGGAAAGAAACCACTGGACAGAAAAATGTTAAATTCAGAATCTGATTTTCAAGTGTCCAGTAAAAACAAAAATGTACTCACTGTGTGGTCCAGAGTCAGAGCTCTAGCTGATGCTAAAGTGCTTATTGGGCTAAATGATTAAAAACAAAAACAAAAAACAGCTAAGTGCAAATCAGACCATTTGGAAGTAGCATTAATCTGTCTGGTCAACTAACACCCTAACCTGGTCTACCGTGTAAACCAAGACTTCGAGTCCTGCTATGATTTCTATCTCCTTTAGAAATGAGCACTCTGTGGTCACTTGATAGCACTGTATAATCTCAGCATCCGGGAACCCTCAGCCAAGAGTCACCAAGGATGGCCTGAAGAAGGTAAGGAGCATGTCCAAGTTCACCCAGTGCAGGAGCAGATGTGGAGCTGGGATCCCAGCCACCTGAGCCCTAGTTCAGGTGTTTCTCCACTAGTTTATTTTCTCCCTTCTCCATCCAACCACCTTTGTAAAGGCCCAACAGCAGGACAGGCTGCTTCTCCAGCGATTACATCACTGGGTTGTACCTGGTGGGAGTCGATGACATGGGCGTGAGCATGTTCAAGAGTGTGTGTAAATACTAGAAAACAGATGAGGGAAGGTCTGAGGGTTCTCCCTGCTGATTACACTGCCTGGACTTTGGGGAGAGCAATTCTGGACAGCACTTTTTCCATTCTTACATCTTCATTCTGGGATTGTTCTAGATAGGCTGGCTGTCAGAAAAGTGAGCCTTGATGGGGAGGAATCAATGCATCTTGGCTTACTGAAAGAGCCTCGGCTTCTAAAGGCATTGGACATCACTGCAGGACTCAAGAGTCTCAGTTGTCAAGTTAACATCAGGTGAAAACGAACATCTACAGCCACTGCAATGGTCCTCAGGTCATTGCTATTCCATTAAGCAGAGCCAGAACCCACATAAGAGCAGCCATAGCTGCCTACTCTGCCTCCCTGAGGGGCAAGGGCAGTTTCCACTTGCTTACTGGGCTATCAGAGAAGGATTATCAGAATAGAGGAGAAAAAAAGCAAGGTGTAGAAGGCTTCTATTATTTTCACATTCCTAGCACTATACTCTTCTTTAGGGGAACCATCCTGTCCTTCAGACCACATGATTGCAGTGGAGCTAACTCCACACCCTGGTTTCAGGGGGCCACATGAGCTGGATGAGTGTCGGTCTGGGACTTTGTACCACCAAGGATGGAAATCTAGAACCCCCAGGAACCACTACCTAGAGAGAGCCTACATGAGAATGAAATCAGCCTAGAGGAAAGCAGGGCTGAGCAATGAAGAGTCCAACTCCTGAAACCCCTCTGAGTCCCTGAATCCGCGATACAGAAAACCCAACTCCACCTCTGATATTTACAGTTCCATAAGGTAACACACACCTTTAAAAAAATTAATCCAGTTTAAGTTAGATTTCTGTCACTTAAAACTAAAAAAGCACTAACAAATACAGGAGAAATAATTGTTAGAAGGTGGGAAATAAGAAGAGATAATTACATTTACTGATAGAGTTATCTGGAAGCAGTTCACGTTTGTCCCCTGGAAATAAAGAAAGGTGACACGTGGGAATCTGTTCCACTTTTCATATTAAGCTCAGATCATCAGAACTGTAGCTCTGCTTAATTACTGTGATTAATCTCGCCAAATTCTAAATATAAAATGAGTGCATTTTCTGATGTTCGATGATACAGCTACAGTCATGAAGAGACGAAATGAGCCATTACCGAATGAAGACATCTTTTAAGAGAAATCATTTTTTTTCTGCCCAAATGCAGTCTTAACTGGGTAAAAGAGAAAAGGTCACAGTGACAACCCGGGTCTTACCTGGCATGGCATGGATGAGGTCCCCACACAGAACAAAGAATCTGGGCTTGGGCTTCAGCTTGTTGATGGCCTGAATGGCTTGCTCAGTTAGGCGAATCTCCTGCCCCCACTCATCTCCACCGTTGTCACAGTCACCAGTGGACCAGGCCTTCATCAGTCCAAACTGTGGGTCTGCACCCTGGATGAAGTAGAATGGGCCTTTCCATTCCCTTTCCTTTTCTTAAAAAAAAAAAGCAGAGGGGGGGAGAGGGAAGAAATATTATGACGTCTGTCAGGGAAAGCATCCAGGTTACAGTGCGAGTGGATACAATATTTTTCTTAAATTAAGTAGGTCATTTTAATAAGCTGCTGTTCAAACATACCATTTTCCTGTCATAGTCTAGAGGATGTTGATTTATACTAATTATATCTGGGACCCAGTGTTTCCCAAAGGCCAGGACAAACCACGTGGGCCTCGGCAGCCATGCAGCAAGCTGTTTGTTTAAAAGCTAGCTGGCCAAAATGGAGCTCGGAGGCACAACTGCACACTATAGAGAGGATATTAATGTTCAATAATAGGTTTTTAATTAGAATTGAAAATGTCCCAAATTGAAAGCTACCAGAAGTATTATATTTAAATTACTAGGTGAAGTGCTCTCAAATCTTCTATGCCAGGCTTAATGGCACAATTTGCACAGTTTCAGGAGATGTGACAGAATTTTAATTATAAAACTTGGAGCTCAGAAGCGCTGGCTATCTGGTGGGAAATGCCGTGCCAGAAATGAAATCTTGAAATGAGTTAGTCAATGTGGGAAAAAAAAAAATCGATGATAACATTTCAAAGACAGCATGATGTGGGCATAAGTGAGGTGTGATGCTGGAGGGGTGGGAAAGAAAGGGAGAGAGGATTCTTGGAAAGAGAGGTAGGTCACATGCACTGAAATTATCAGGCTTGACCCTCCTATTGGTTCAGCTGGCCCAAAGGTCTCTACCCTTATCTTCCAAAGAACCACAGCTAGTGTCTGCTTCTGCAGAACTGGAATGGCCCCTAATGGGCATGGAAGCCCTGTGGAGTTCAAACTTTTTTTTCTGGCCACAGAGTCCCTTCTTCTCCAAAAACCTCATGTGGCAGACCAATGTTGAAAACACAGAGCTGCCCCTGCCCAACTGGGATCTGGGGATGGCACAGTCTGAAGACCCCTGATCTACAGCCCTGGTGCTTATCCTCCAAGAAAAGTGAAGCACAGAGAAGTGACCTGAGTTGCCCAATGGCCCAGCAGCAATTAGTGACAGGGACAAAACTACTCCGCAATCTTGAAACTCTTTTCTTTTTTAAATAAATTAACGTATTTAACATGTTAACTGAATAAGTGGCATTTCCTTTGGAAGTCATGAAAATATTATAATTTCCAAAAGCTCCTGGGATTAATCTCATGTTTCCATGTTTGATTCATTCGTTTACTCAGTAAGTACTTACTGAGAGCCTACCCGGGCCCCATTTGAGGTGCTCACCATACAGGGGTGGGCCAAGACAGGTGAGATCCCTGCTCTCCTGGGCTTAGGAATCATGGGGGAGACAGACAAGGACATCAGCAGAGAATGGAGCCAAGGGCTATGCAAGGATGAAGAGGGAAGCAATGCTTGTTTAAATTGATGCAGAGGGAAGGCCTCCCTGCGGTGGTGTCATTTAAGCTGAGTCTAAACAGCAAGAAGAAGCCATTTGTACATAACCTTTTAAAATCCCATGGCCACCCGCCCATAGCTTACAATCATCTTCAAGTGTACCTCTGATTCTAGGACGCCCTTCCTTCTTCATTCCTTTTTCAGAACTTAAAAAGACAAGATGCAAACAAATAAAACAACCTGTACATACTTTATAGAACAAGTTATATATGCATGTTAATCCACGAGTTCTTGACCTATAGCTCAGAGTGCTAGTTGCTCAGTAAATCACAGCCAACCTGAACTCAATCTGAACAGGGACTGCATGAAACCCTGGAGTATGCATCTCCTTGCTAAGAACAGTGAGAGATCCTGCACGATGATAGATTCAGCTCATTCACTGAGACCTTATTGTGTGTGACAAAAGACTCCCAGATGGCCCCAAAGGCCCCGTGTCATGATACTCACATCCTTGTGTAATCCCCTCCCCTTGAGTGTGGGCTGGACCTAGTGACTTTCTTCTAAGAAACAGAATAAGGTGATCCGCAGAATATCCGTCCCTTCAGGAAGAAGGCTAGACCAAGATATAGACATAACCTAAATGTCCCTTGATGGATGAATGGATAACAAAAATATACATACATACAGTGGAGTATTATTCAGCCTTAAAAAGAGAAAATCCTGCCATTTGGGACAATATGGCTGGACCTGGAGGACATTATGCTAAGTGAAATAAGCCAGTCACAGAAAGACAAATATTGTCTGATCTCATTTATATAGTCTGTAGATTCTAAAATAGCCAAGCTCATAGAAGTAGAGAGTAGAATGATGGTTGCCAGGGACTGAGGGTATGGGAAAATGAGGTCAAAGGGTACAAAGTTTAGTTATGCAAGATAAAGAAGTTTTGGAGGTCTATACAGTATAGCGTCTATAGCTAACAATATTGTGTAGTCTACCTAAAATCTGCTAAGACCGACCTTATGTTAAGTGTTTTCACTACACACATACACTCATCATCATCATCATCATCATCATCATCATTATAGGGATAAAATACTTATCATCATCATCATCATAGGGATAAAATACTTATCCCAAACTCAAAGAATTTACATATCAAATACGTACAGCTTTTTACATGTTAATCATAACTCAATAAAGCGATTTAGAAAAGAGAGATTAGGCTATAAAAAGAGTGTGACTTTCATCTTGCTCACTCTTTCTCACTCTCTCCTGGAACCCTTGCTCTGCAGGAACAAAGCTGCCGTGGTGTGAACAGCCCTATGGAGAAGTCCACATGGTAAGGAACTGAGGGGGGCTCTGGCCAAAGGCCTGTGAAGAATGAGACCCTCCATGTAACAATCCAAAACCACATGAGTGAACTTGGAAGAGGAGCCTCCCTAGTCAAGCTTTCAGATGAGACCACAGCCCCAGCTGACACCTTGCCTGAGCCCTGTGGGAGAAGCTAGGTCAGCCGCACTCAGATTCCTGACAGGAACTGTGAGATGATACATGTGAATTGTTTCAAGCTGCCAACTTCTAGGGTAATTTGTCACACAGTAAGAGATACCTATGGGTCAGGCATTAAAAATAAAGGGTGAGGAAGAACTCAGGGAAAAAACTAAGATTCTGATTGGTGTTTTAAAGTTAACTATTAGCACCCTTTGTTTATTTTACTTGAATAATATCTGTTTTGTACTGATGAATGCATTTAGCAGTGTTTCTGTTTCTGAGACAGTTGGCAGAGCTGCTTAAACTAGATAAATTAATCAGAAGCAGATCAGGGAGGTGATTATCACCCCAAGGGTGAAGCATAAATCAGTGTTCTACAACAAACAGAATTTATAAACAGTTTTCTACAACAAATGTTTGAACAAATATAGTTTCCTATGGCAGTGATTCTCAACTGGTGTGCAGCAGCAGGCACACTGGTGTGCCACAAGAATTTTTAAAACATGCAATACCTGACTATTTAGTCAGGGGCACTGACTTTTCCCTTAGACTGTCAAACAAAAAAAGGACAACAGCCATCTGGTGTGAATAAATCAAAATCATACCTATTTTTTTGTCTGATGAGCAAAACATGTTTTATGGTGTGCCGCAGAATTTTAGTAATTAGCTTACGTGCCATGAGATGAAGAAGGCTGCTAGTCGCTAGTTATAGTCTTAAAAAGTCCATAGTTCTTGGAGGTGTTAAAATAAAGTTTCATTATCGCTTGTTTACTTAGTAAAATCTTATAGACAGAATCTCACTTTGGTGATGACAAGACACAAAATAAATAGATGTGACCTGAAACGAGTAACAGCTCACATTTCACTGTTCTACTACCTGTCTACCTAATAAAAGCAATTTGTTGACTTGGGCTCCGCATTCTCAAAAGCACCTGGATCCTCTTAAGATTCCTGCTACAAAGCTTGTGGTCTTTGGTCTCCTCCTAACTTTATTTATTTATTTTTTTTGGTGGTACGTGCCCTTAGCGGGAACCGAACCCGGAACTCTCAACCGCTGAGCCAAACTGGCCAGGGTTCCTCCTAACTTTAATAAAGGCTGAATTAAATATATCTGCGGCCTGTAATCCTTAGTTCTAGAAGGAAGACTCTTTTGTATACATTTATACTTGCTCCAACCCCTCAGAAGGGCAAATTTTTATGAGAATAAATTAACATTTGCATGAAATTATTTCACCGAAGTCCAGAGTTACCCGCAAAGCAGGGCATAGGTATTAGTTAGGTGACATCTTCAAGAGCCAGTGATGCCATCCCTTCCAGGGCACAGCAAGAGCCCAGACTCTCTTTAGACTCTCTGAAAGCATTGTTCTGGCAGTTCAAGCCACGAAGTGTGGACATACTGAGGCCCATTCCCGAGGCACCCTGATACACCATCAGAGCATTAGAAAAGACGTGTAAGGATCTGCAGCTGGGGGAGGGTTGTTTTTCCCCTAGTCAAATAACTTAAATATGAGACTGCCTGCTTAAAGAGTAAATGACTTACAATGCAAATTAAGAAGCAGAATTGCCTGGAAATGGAGGCCGAGTCAGAGAGAGAAGGCCAGGATGCCGGAGCGAGGATAAGCGGGAGCACTGGGGTTCAGAGGGCAGGGCTGGGCCCACACCTCAGTCTTCAAGGTGTGGCCGGTGGACCACCAGCAGCATCACCACTGGGAGTTTGTTGTAAAAGCAGAATCTTAAACCCGCCTCAGAGTCGGGATCTGCATTGTAACAAATCCCCAGGTGATCGCATGCAAATCCAAGTTTGAGAAGCATTAGCTTGCAACTAATCAAGGAACTGCTTTAACACTGTTTTATAAGAAACACATGCAAAGTGATTTTTGTTTCCCTAAATTAAAATAACGACTTAGAGGATTTGTTCTTGTTGTAAGTGGTGGTGTTTTTATGGTCTTGCATTGTTTCGTATATTTTCCTATTCATTTTTAGGTCCCTGTCTGTGCCCAGCTCAGGTATTTGGTCCTAAACATTTCTTGGTATTATCCATTACTATCTAATCATCACCCATTAAATTACCTGTACTGAGCTGAGTGAGCCTGGTTGTTTTATTTATTTATTTATTTATTTATTTATTTATTTATTTATTATCCTCACCCAAGGACATTTTTCCATTTTCTGTTCAGGTAGAGTGGGAGGGAGAGAGAGGAACATCGATGTGAAAGGGACACATCGAGTGGCCTCCACCCGCACGACCAACCAGGGCCGGGGACAAACTGCAACCGAGGTACGTGCCTTTAGCGGGAACCGAACCCGGGACTCTCTGGTGCACAGGCCGACGCTCTAACCGCTGAGCCAAACCGGCCAGGACGAGTGAGCCTGTTTATTGCAGGCAGGCCCTCCTAGGAGGCCAAAGGCTTACCTTACAGATGCCCACCTTTTCCCAATGAAGAACTGGAAATTGTCAGTGATGGAAGGGTTCCCAGAGTTACTTTAATCAACCCCCTCATTTAACCAAGGGGGGATACTGAGGCCTGGCTAGGGAACTTAGTCATGGTTCAAGTTCAAGGTCACACAGTTAATAAGCAGCAACTTTTACTGTTCAGAATCTCAGTGCAGCCAGGCAGGTCTGAAGAGGAGAGAGCCACAAAGAAGATGGAATTACCCTGAGCTGCCTGAAAGTTGTCCCCCTCCACAAAGACACTTTTGTCTCCAAAAAGTCTCCTTTGAATGGAACATTTTGGTAAATAAGAAGCCTGGACACAAAGATAATGCTGGCAAGGCCTGAACTTTACCCCAGTAGGCTGTGATGCTCACAGTCCTGTGCCAACAGCACAGGGCTGATACGGGGTACAGACTGGGAGCCAGCACATTCATTGTCCCTGGGATGCTAACTGGTGATTTCTCCAGAGATTACAAACTCCAGATCTTTGGATATGGTCTGGTTAGCAGATATGTTCTATTTGGCTCATACAGGGTTTATAAAATTTTGAATTTGTTGCCAACATTTTTAATTCATGAGTTTCAAACATACACCTGTGATTTTTCATGGACAATCTGACCATACCAGGCCCCTGTGGAATGTGCCAATGACTGGCTGGGGCTGAGCAGTGGCCACCCCTCTAAAAGGGCATGTGCTCTCAAATTCACCACAGTCCACACCTGGCCCAAGTCACCATCAAGCCCCCTTAGATATCTGTGACGGCAAGCAGCTTATCTATGATAACCCTTCGATTTTGCTCAGTGGCGCAGAAGAGGAAACCAAGCAAGGTCACGGATAAACAACCTGATGGAGACCACAAGGGGTGAGGGGCAGAACCAGGCCTATTACTCCAGAGCCCCAACTTCAGGGCAGGTGGTCACATAGGTGAGATTACAAAGAACTACCCAGCTAGAAATGCTGAAGTCTGTCCACATGACAAGCCAGAAAAAACAAGCTCTGAGCTGCCATCATAAATTACCATGACTTATTGTTACCACTGCCTAAATCAAATAGTTAACATAGCCTAAATCAAAATTTTAAACTAATTTGAAGTTATTTTTCAAAGAAAAAAATTAACCTTAGAAAGAACTTTCATTCATCCATCGTATAGAGAATAAAGAGATCGGGCCACCTAACTGATAGAGACTGTCAACATAATCATCTTTCAAAATTGAGGAATAAAAAGACAATGGATTTGGGGTAGCATTAAACTATGGACAGGAAAGGCCTTTGAGTCTTCCGTAAGCACTATCAAGTGTAAAATAACTGCATACAGAAAAAACATCTTAAAAACCTTTAAAAAATCACACCATGCCTTAGCAGTAATCCTTCCTATGAGACTGTTTATGTGCCAATAGCCTGCCTGAAAGACAAGACAGATACTCAAATTGTAATCACTCTTTAATATCACAAACTAAATGTTTTCTCGAATCTGTCTCTGCCAATAAATTTTCTCTCATTTTTATTACACCTTTTGGGCATATTTGGTCATTGTTAATGAAAGCTGACTTTTTAATATATACCAAGAATTAGAAATTTCATTGATCCTTTCACTATTACCAGTTAATCAATGACTAACTATAATAAATGTACTCCCAAAAGCAAATGAATCACTACTTTCATTACCCAAGTAGGAAAAGGCCTAAGGGAGCCAGCTCTGTCATTAATACCTAATACTACAATAATTTATGATGCGCTAAACCTGTGACTTTATAGGCAACCTCAAATAATTCAAGGTGAATACAATGATAATTTAATTTTTATAAAGAAAAGCCTCATTTTCGAAATCTAGTTTGCCTTTTGAAAGACCGAATTAAAGTCATTAGATACTGGTTAAGAAGTCTGATGAGCAAATCATGTGATTAACGAGGTTGCTGTTATTACAATACCACGTCATTGTACTGTAAGAATATTTAAAAATTCAATGTTTTGGGCTCCTATTAACTTATCTGGCTCAAAATAATACATGAACTGGGACTACAGGGGCCGCACTTCTCCATTTGTCTAGAAAGCCACAGAATTAATGGAAAAGTGAGTAGAAAGCAGTTGTTTGTTTTTCTGGATATGTCCAAGCTCCCAGTTTGTCCCTTCAGCACCTTCAATTCAACATTCCCACAGCAAGTATATCATCTTTCCTTCAAGACTGGCTCCTTCTCCTGATGGCCCTGATTTTGCCACTATGGTCCCCAGGCCACCCATCTGTAGATGGTAGAATCATGTGTCACTGTGTACTTTTAGCCAACCAGATGGTTTGTATTCATGACCATAGCATCTCCCATACTGGTGCATCCTTCTCATTTGCAGCAACATCACCTTGGGTCAGGTGTTAATCATTCCCATCTGGGGTTACCAGGACAGCTCCATGCAGTGCCCCCCCCCTCTGATCCAACCAGGGCAATCACTCTTCCTAAAACCCTTACTTTGATCATCAAACTCCCTTGTTAAAGGGCCACAAGCCTCTAATCTCTGTGAGAAAAGCCCCAGGGTTGCTTTCCCTCCCCAGTATATTGTCAGCATGCATCACTTGGGCCCTGGCATGTGGGAAGTAGTCAGTAAACATTTGGTGAAGGGATAAATGAAGATGGCAATGGATCCTCACTCATTCTGGCACCTGGGGCTAAAACGTCGTCCAAAACTTTGCCAGCTGCATAGATTAGTCCCCACTAGACCAATGGCTCTAAATCAGGGACAGTTTTGATCCCCAGGGGACACCTGATGTCTGAAGACATTTTTGGATGTCACACCGGGAGGGGGATGGTGCTTCAGGCATCCAGTAGATAGAGGGCAGGGATGGTGCTAAACATCCCATGTGACACAGGGCAGCGCCACAACAAAGACTACTGCAGCCCACAATGTCAACGCCAAGGTTGAGAAAGCCTGCACAAGACATAGCACAGGATGCCTCCAACGGACCCTTATCTGCTCCTCAAACACAGCCTCTGCCTTCCCACCCCTTCCTCCAGGGAAGCTCTCCACCCCACCAGCTCTTTTCTCTTTTTTTCCTACCAATTCTTTTTCCCACTGACATTCCATCTGTCATTCCCAGCCCAGCTCAAACACTACCTCCGCCACAAAGCCTGTCTCCCTCCTCTGCAAGATGCAGCTCTGCCTCTTTCCCTCATTCAGCAAGTTTGTTCTGAGCACCCACCGTTATGACATATGCCACCCTCGTCACTGGACATTCAACAGTGAACAAGGCCATAGGTCCCATTCTTTAAGATTTACAGAATAGTGGGGAGGTGGACAATGAACAGATCAACAACTAACTAAATTACACATGTGCCCCGTACTTCCACAGAAATCATCAGGGTGGTCACAGGCAGAGGGACTGGTGGGTGGGAAAGCTTTGGTTGGATGGAGTAGCTAGGAAACATGCGAGCCGAGATCTGGATGAGAAAAAGCCAGGCACGGGGGGAGCTGTGGGGATGCACTCCAGGCAAAGAACAGGGCAAATACTCAGGCCCTGAGACCAGGGGCAAATGGGAATATAAGGAGGGATAAATCAGACCAATACATGAGGGCTTGGGGAAGGGCTTAACGCCCTGTACCACTTTGGGCCTCCATCTCCCAAAGCCCTAACTTGGTCCCAAGTCTAGCCTAGACTCTGAAGCTTGAATGCCAGGTTCAAATCCCATTTCCATCCTTTACCAACTAAGTGATGGGATGCAGGTTTCTTAACCTCCCTGGGCCTCGGTTTCCTTATCAGCAAAGTAAGAAGAATGTACCTGCCTCAGAAGGGTTGTTGTGAAGAACTAATGAGTTAACACATGCAAAGCATTTGGACTTGGCACACAATAAGCAGTCAAGCGTGAGCTTCTGTTTCCACGACTATTACTCACGGTAACTCCTACCCTTCTTAGCAGAGACAGAGCTACCAAATCTTACCCACTTCTTTGTTCCCCATAGCATTTAGTGTGGTTCAGAAAATATCTGATGATGCAGCTACATACATATGTATACAGGGCAGGGGCAAAAGTAGGTTTACAATTGTAAGTGAAACATGAAGTTTATTCTTGTATTATTATTAATTATTGAATTCTTTGCCATATTAACAATTGTAAACCTACTTTTACCTCACTCTGTATACACACACACACACACACACACACACACACACGCTTTGGCCTTCACATCTTTTCCTCACATATTATAGATATTGCTTTGGTTATAAAACAGCAAAGATGGATAGCCTGGAGGCTTTCTGGCTAAAAAGCAAATGCCAACAAATGCAATTTTCGCAGTTTCTCATGGTAACAATCTGCACAGTGAATCACTATCTAAATGTCTTCGGCAACACCCCTCACCTTCTCTGGGGACTAATCTTATTTTAGAGGTAAACAAAATGAAAAACAGTAACAAAGCCATCCTCCACCACTTTAGACTCTTTCTGGTTTAACAACCCAAATATCCCAACTGTAAAACGTCCAGAACTCAATGTAACAGTTAATAGTGTCTTTCGACAGTGTTTGCCCAGGACTGGCAAGGAGGTAGATGGTGAACACCGAGGGGTATGGAGTTTCTTTTGGGGTGATGAAAACGTTCTAATACTGACTGGGGTGACAGTTACACAATTCTGTGAACAGACTAAGAGCCATTGAATGGTTCACTGTGAACAGGTAAATTGGCCCTGGCCAGTCTGGTACAGTGGTTAAAGTGTCAGCCTGCAGACCGAAGGGTTGCAGGTTCGATTCCCAGTCAAGGGCATGTACCTGGGTTGCAGGTTCCCTGGCCCCAGTAGGGGTATGTGTGGGAGGCAATCAACCAATTGATGTGTCTCTCTCACATCAATGCTTCTTTCTCTCTCTCCCCACCCCCTTCCTTCCTCCCTCCCTCCCTCCCTCCCTCCCTCCCTTCCACTTTCCTTCCACTCTCTCGAAAAATCAATGGGAAAAAAAAATCCTCAGGTGAGGGCAAATAAATAAACAAAATAAAAGGGTATGATCTGTGAAGCCGTTAAGAAGAACTAGTGTCTACCCTGGCCGGCGTGGCTCAGTTGGTTGAGCATTGCCCCATGCACTAAGGGGTCATAGGTTCGATTCCAGGTCAGGGCGCAGGCCCAGGTTGCAGGCTTGATCCACAGTAGGGGGCATGCAGGAGGCAGCTAATAGATGTTTCTATGTCATAGATGTTTCCTCTCTCCCTCTTCCTTCCTCTCTAAAAGTCAATAAAAAAGATATTAAAAAAACAAAAAATTAGTGTCCTTTAGGACCGCCTCCTCCCCCAAAATAATTAACTATTATAGCAATATCTTCAGTCTCCAAATTATATTTCCTAAGTACCAAGTAAATTTATCCAACTTCTCTTCTCCTGGCCTAAATGCATCTAAAAGGTAGTCTCTGAGATACACAAAAGCTTCTGAGTCATGGCTTGGCTGCCACACTTCCATTTGGGAAGGAAGGACCTGCCAAAATCTTATCTGCAGCCCTTCAGAGACGTAAGCAAGCAGATGGGCCAGGACGACTCTCAGCATCACTGGCTTTGGCCAATGCTATTCTAGACAACAGCTAAAGGTGGGGGGGAGGGGGCATTTCCTGAACCTCTCTCACTTTTCAGAAGCAGAACTCCACTTGGAGTTGGCCTGACTGGGGTGGTTGTTTGCTATGACTTTCCCCACCATTCCCCATGTTGCCCAGGCGGCTGGCCCAGACGGTGCTTTGGGCAGAGGCAGCCTGCAGGCACAAGGCTGGGCACGCAGAGGCCTTGAAGGTCAAGAGAAGACAACCCTTCCTCAGGTCAGATGCAGCTCCATGCAAGGGCCCCCACCTGGTTACAAGAACCTCCTCCATCAGACATCTTTGAGTAACTCACAAACTGCAGAGCCCCAGGGTAGTTTGCAAGGGTTTTACTGATTGGTTCAATATCCCAGGTTCTGTTTTGTTTTGTCCAGAGAATACATGGTGTGTGCAAGCAATGGGTTAGGTAGATGTACACGTGACCCAGAGGTAGTATATTCATATTCATTTATTTATTCATGTAACAAATGGCCACTGAGTATCCACTACTGCTAACACCATCCTAGGTCCAGGCTTTCTGCCCTCCAGGACTTCATAGTCTAGAGGCAGGAAAGACATCAGAGTCATTGGAATAAATACACAACTATAAATTGTAATAAGTGTCATAAAGGAAAAGAATGAGTGAAGGTGAATGACAGGAGACCTAATCAGAGAGAGTAGTAGGGAGGGAGAGAGGGAGGAAGAAGGAGGGAGGGGAGGGGGGGGAGAGAGAGAGAGGAAGAGAGAAAAAGAGAGAGATCAGTTGGTTGCCTCCCACACAACCCTGACTGGGGCCAGGGTTAGAACCTGCAACCCAAGTATAAGCCCTTGACTGGAATCCAACCCGAGAGCCTTTGGTCTGAGGGCCGACACTCTAACCTCTGAGCCAAACCAGCCAGGACAGCGTAGGCTTCCTTTAAACTGTGACCTGACGAATGAGAAAGCACAGACAGAAAAAGAGAGGAACAGAGAAAAGCCATATAAAGGGGTGATGGACCCAATTTCTGCTTCAAAGAGATGGCTCTGAATGCTGCACAGGGAATGAATTGGAGTGGCAAGAGTGGACGCACACGGCTTGTGGACTTGCCAGGTGAGAGATGGGGTGGTTGGGGCCACAGTGGTAGGAGCTGGGAAGGAGGTGGACAAAACCAAGGTGAGCTCTGGAGGATGAACAGACAAGACTGTGGACAGCTGGGACATGGAGGCGGGGGAGAAGCTGAGGTCAGGAATGACTCCAAGGCTTCTGGGGGAACAGGTGAGCTGGGGGAACACTGGGAAGGTGAAAAGCTCTGTCCTGTTCTAGTGTGGTCTGGTGGCAAAACCAAAGGGCTGGAGAGCCAGAAGGGCTGCGTTGTCTTCCTGGCCCTCCCACTTCCAGCTGGGACCTGAAATCAGCAAAGTGCCACAGTGCCCTCTCGCAGATGAAGCCAGCGCACACATCGATACAGCTGCACCTGGCCAACACTGCTTCGTCTTACAAATGAGGACCTGTGGCATTAGCATGGCTAGGTTTCTTTTCAACAAGGCTACATGGAGAGTGTGGGCATTCTTTCACTCAAGCATTTCCCGAGTGTCAGACGTTTCTGAGAGTGGCTGGCTGTTCTGGGGCTCTTGGAGTCTCCAGCTGTCCTGACACCACTGCCCCTTCCTTGTTGGAGAATTTGGCAAAGTTAAAAAACACATACTGCACAAATATAAAAAGTTGTCAGTCCTCTCTGTGAAGAAGACCCTCTCTGAACAGACCTCCACTAGACCAACGGGAAGGATCTGCCAACACTCTCCATGCCCTTGATAAAGGCACTGACAGTTGCTGAGGGCAAGTTGAGCCCTCCCATGCTCTATGCACCTCTGCCTCTGCCCCCAAGGAGTCTGCTCATTACGTGTCCATCAGGAGTTGTCCCCAAATCTGTCTATGCTTGTACTTCCATTAAACATGTAAACCAGAGAAGTAGGAATATATAAAGGGTTGTTTCTAATAAAACCAAAACAGATTCTTTGGGAAGACTTAACAAAGGCAAGCTGGTAAAAATAAAATACTGTTGAATTAGGTGTTAGGGAAACAAGTGTAAAATATTTGAAGAAAGAGAAAGTATAAACCTGGAAGCATTCTTCACTCAGAGTGCTCTCCAAGTGATTTTTAACTGACTGCTCCCCTGGAAAAAACCCAAACTGGAAAAGATTCACTGCGGGTGTTTATGCAAGAAAGGCTACATGACAGCCACATCCACAAATCCATACTCCAACGCACGTCCTTGGCTCAACCTCAAAGAGCAGTAAATAAATGTACATTTATAGTTTATATTAAAATGAAATGTTAAAAGAATGTGTGGTATTTTTATGATTGCCCTGTTGAACTGGTTTTTTCTACTCATTGGCTAAATATCAGACATCTACTATGGTAGTTTTCAAAAACTACCATACATAAAAATTAACTCAAATACAAACCTAGACCTAAATATAGGAGATTAAACTATAACACTCTTGAGAAAACACAAGGTGAAAATTTCTTATATGTGACATCAAAAGCACAAGTGATAAAAGAAAAAGATGATAATATAGACTTCATCAGAATTAAAAACGCTGGTGCTGCAAATGATATCAAGAAAGTAAAAGACAATCCAAAGAATGGAAGAAGATATCTGCAAATCAAATACTTGATAAAGGTCTTATATCCAGAACATAAAAGAACTCACAGCTCAATAATAAAAACACAAATAACCTTACTAAAAACCGGGCAAAGGATCTGTATAGACATTTCTGCAAAGATTACAAATGGCCAGTAAGCACATGAAAAGATGTTCAGATCATTAGCCATTAGGAAAATGCAAATAAACATTAGGAAAATGCAAATAAAAACCACAGTGAGATTCCACTTCACACCCATTCGGCTCGGCTCATTATAATAAACAAGTCAGACATTGATATGTTAGAATTTTTAAAACCACAATACTTTCAACCCCTTTCAGACTTGCATAAATAGGGCTACTGTTTCTAGAAAAGTTCTTAGGTGAAACCTAACAGAGATGAC
This sequence comes from Molossus molossus, assembly GCF_014108415.1. Lineage (NCBI taxonomy): Eukaryota > Metazoa > Chordata > Mammalia > Chiroptera > Molossidae > Molossus > Molossus molossus. The sequence continues at coordinate 110,192,596 of NW_023425366.1, read as the reverse complement.
ATTTTTTGTGTTGTTTGTTTTTAATAGAGACTGTTTATTCTCTGCGTATAAGAGGGGACCAAGAAATATTCAGGATTAAATATAATTGGTTCCTCTGAATTAGCTGCAGAGGTTTCAAATGTCCAGGGAAGTAACCTTTTTAAGAAAACCACAAACCTTTTTAAGAAAACCCTGTTCTCTAAGGGGGAAATATTCTGGTGGTAAAATTAACTGGGAAAATGGATTAGGACTGGAAAACAGTTAAATATAGGTAATTTTTAAAACATATTTTATCTTGATATTTCTCCCTTTGAAAATGTCTTCCAAACAGATGTCTTAAACTTTTCAGAAAGACAGTGATTTGCTAGGAAAAAGTGGTCTTAATGAGGGTATGTGTCGAGGAAACATAATTACCAATTTGCCTGATTAAAATGAATATTTGAACAAGCCTGAGGAATGTGAGCCTTCTCAGGTGAGACATGTACAATTTGCTCTCTGTAAACATCTGTCGGCAGAGCCTAGCAGACGATGTTAACAGGGAATGGATGACTGAAGCCACGCTTCTCCTGTTAACACGGTGGGAAGAAATGCCTGGGAACAGTTACTCATGTAAATCACCAGGGGAAATGGTCTTAGAGTACAGTGCTTGCCAGAGGCTGCATGTCTGTGTCCCCCGCCCCCAAATTCTTACGTTGAAACCTAAGCCCCAATGTGATGGTATTTGAAAGTGGGGGCCTTTGGGAGGTGATTAGGTCTTGAGGGCTTAGTAATGGGATTATTGCCCTTAGAAAAGACACCTCAGAGAGCTTCCTCACCCTTCTGTCATGAGAGGATACAGTGAGAAGACAGCCCTCTGCGAACCAGGAAGAGGGTTCTCACCAGACACCGAATCTACAGGTGCCTTGATCTCAGACTTCCAGCCTCCAGAACGGTGAGCAGTATCTGCTGTTTATAAACCATTCAGTCTGTGGTATTTTGTTACAGCAGCCTGAACAGACTAAGACATTCATTCACTTGCCAGACTTCACTTGAGAAACCAACTGTTTAACTGGCTGGTAGGGGCTTCTGGTAGCAAGTGAGAGTCTTCCGTGTCGGGGATGTGATGTTAGGCACTGTTGTTTGAGTTAACCGAACCCCTTTGACAGGCAGTATGTATTTGGGCAACAGACAGGAAATGCCAGTTGCTTCCAGGCCTGCCCTTGGGGCAACTCTACGGGTTCAAGGTTCTACGTTCCAGCAGAGCCTGGACTGACAATGGACCTTAAAGGCATCTCTCAAAGTCACCAGCAATGCTAACAGAACTAGAACCCAGGGAAAAGCCAGTGATAGCAACAAAGGCGTCTTTGTGGACTAGGGATTCAGCACCCAGTGAAGTAAACCAACAAGACCAGGGATTCACAGCCTAAGCCTTCAAGGACGAGCCTCCAAAAGCCCTGTGCTACAGGACCCATACTGGGCATGCCCACCAGGGCTGCTTGACCCACAGGAGACCAAGTGCAGACCCCACTTCTAGAGAAGTCCAGGGTAATTTTCACTCTTCTATCTCATCAATTTATCTTCTAAGACTCCCTCCCCACATGTACCCCTCCCCCCACCTAGTCTTTTCCATGAGAACAATTCTTGTTCTCTGGCCTTACTGGCAGCCTGTGGAAGCTCCAAAGGGTTAGGGGGCTTCAACACCTCAGCATCCCACCATCTCCATCGAAAGCCCCACCACCATGACCACACGCACCTCCAGTTGCTGAAAATAAACAATGTAGGGCAGTGGAAATGATGCTCCAAGGCAAATTCTTGAGCTCCAGCTTCCAATCAGATTGCACCCCAAGTTCCTCGTAAGGAGAAATGCTTTTGTTGTCATTGCTGCAGACAGGCCATTCGATTCAAAGTGGATATCTGACATTCTATACACATGCAGCTTAAAATCCTTTGATGCCATTAGGCAAAGACAAACTCACCTACCCCCAACCCATTCTCCAGTGTCCTCCCATACCACACTGCTCCAGACCCAGTGCTTTCTTCACTCATCCTTCCCTTTCCAGTCCCACCATGCCAGACTTTCAGACTTGCTCTGCCCATGGTCCACAATGGTCTGCCCTCCCTTCAAGGCCCAGTTCACTCCTAATCATCCTCCAGCAATCAGATGACACACCCCTTCCTCAAGGACGCCCTCCCCGAACGTCCTTATTAATGCTCTCTTGGTACCAATCCCTCACTTCTCTGACATTTGCCACAACTGCAATTTACACTGGTTTGTGTGACTGGCAGGTTAATGTCAGGCTTTCCTAGTAGCTACGTGCCAGAGGTGCAGAACACATCTGTTTTTCCCTCTGGCATCTAGCACCATGGCTGGGAAAAGGCAAGTGCTTAGTACACTGGATGAGTGGGCATGTGAATGAACCAAAGACAGATGGATAGAGAGACAGATGAAGATAGGGACATATCATGGATAGAATGATGGGTGGATGGCCCAGTAGATAGATGGATAGACACAGTTGGATAGATGGACAGAAGGATGGAGAGATGGTCAAAGAGTACATTTGGTCCCAGGGTCACCCGCTCTTCCTAGGCCTTGATCCCATCTTTCCCCATCTCCACAATATCTCTCTCCAACAATTATCCTGCCTTTTGCATTTTCAACCTCAGATCCATCTCATACCAATTGTGAGACCTTGGCCAAGTTGCTTAGTCTTTTTTGAGCTTGATTTTTTTTTCTATTATAAAAGGAGAATAATCATAATAGCTACCTCAGCAGGACTGTTTTGGAGATTCCATGGCATAATCCACATACAACCCAGAGTATAGTGCCTGCCTGGCACAAACACCTGATAAATGTTAGATGCTCCTATTGTTCCGATCATTATTGCTATTTCAAACCCTTCAGGCGTCCTTCTGCATGGCTCCTCCCTTAAGCTGCTACTGACCTATGGTTGCAAACAGAATCCTACCCTTGCTGACTTCAGATCCTCACTCTCTGCCATTCCTCAAACATGATGTACCAGGTGTCTCCCTACATCTCCACTGAAATTGTTCTCCTCCAGGCGACAAAACAATCAAACCTGCCATTCTCTGCTCAGCTAACATTCACCTGGACATCGTCAACATCTGATCCTGTGTACCATCCTGCCTTCAGCCCTCCTCCCCAACTTTGGTGCCAAGGTCAGCTCCTGGGTTTATATTCCAAAACTTCTGGTTGTTTTCTGCTAAGTCCTTCAGTGTATCTTTTTCTTCTTCCTGCCCCCTAAACACTGGCATATCCTAAGGTTCCACACACAGAGACACACATCATCCACTACGCCACACTTTCCCCCTTAGCAATGTCACTGACTCCTACAGCAATACAACCTACTCTCCTCTCTGTGGGTAGAAACCACACCTCCAACCCCAGCTGTGCACTATACCCCACAAGATCTGTCATACTTCCTGATGGCAACTCAAAGCCATTACTTCCCAAAACAATCCCATCAAACCTGACCCTACTCCTTATTCTGTGATTTCAGTTAACAAACCCACCATCACCCAGGACCAATGCTTAACATCCCGACTCCTCCCACTGCAGTGGCCCAGAAGTCTACCAGTTATCCCCTCGTCTGCATTTGGTAGCTCTACAAGATACTAAAGAATGCAACAGGAACCTAATAAACACATTCTGAACTGAAATGAGATCTGCAGAGGGTAACAAAGAACTCTCATTCACTGCTGGCGGGTGTATAAACTGGTGCCAGGGTTTTGGGAGGCAATTTGACAAGATCTGGTAAAGCTGGGGATTATACCTTAAAGCCAGAACTTTGCTCCTGGGTATGTGTCCTGGAGAAATTTCCCTATGTGTTCACAAGGAGATGTGTACACAAATGTCCATAACAGCACTGTTACCAAGAGTTAAAAAAACAGAAACAACTCAATGTCCATTATTATCAGGGAATAGCTGGCATATTCAGAATTAGGATAACTAAAGGAGGGTTTAAAAATAGATTGTTTGGGATGTGTTGAGTGTAGAAAACTACAAAAGACAATTTAGGAGCCCAAAGATAGAAATACAGAGCTGTTGCCGCTCCTACATCTGAAAGGAGGGAGGGAGCAAGTGGTTACCCACATCTGAAAAGAATGTCCCATGGAAAGACTATCTTGAAAGCAGCGACCTTCAGGGTAAGGAATATAACCAGCCCAAAGCCCACAGGGAGTAAAGTGGAGGAATAAATACCTTGACTTAAATCCCCCCTTACTCTGCTCTCTGGTCGGGACTCTCCATTGGCTGAACCCAATGGAAAGCCAGAGGACAAGGAGCCCACTGAAGCCCTTAGAGGTTATCCTCCTGGAGCAGGTGGAGAAGGATGACTAATTCAGAGAGACAAAGGGAAGATACTCAGCATATACAGCAACAGAATGCCCAAAGTATATATTTATACAATGAAATACTGCCCAGCAGGAAAATGAGTAAACTGGAGCTACTTATATCAATATGGATAAATCTCAAAAATCACATAATGGGCAAAAAAAAAGTATATTAAAATGTTTAGAGAACGGGCACTACAGCGGACTGCACTTCCCCAAATCCACCACAGCTACATTTCTGCCCCCACCGGGACCCCATGCTCTTCCAGAATCTTCCCACTCCCCACCAGCAGCTGCAAAGAAACAAAAGAACAAGGTTTTAGGACAGGACTGCAGGAGGAACCTCCTTTAGAGAGAGAAACTGAGACAATCTGTCTGAGAAGTGACTTAACTTTAAATAAGCTGTGAAGATAGCCCCCAGCCCAGCTATTAGCTATGGGAGCAGGGAAGGGCAAGAGCCCAGGTCCTGAGGAGAGAGAGACCACAGCTGGCCCTTTTCAACGAGTTCGAGAAAACCAGGGTGGCAACTGGGCGAGGGGAAGCAGGCAGCACGACGCAGGGAAGGTGAGCACAAGCCAGATCCAGCAGGGCTTCTGTGACTTCCCCTGGGTCGCAGCACGGGTGAGTGCAAGGGAGGGAATCTGACTCCAGGCAGCACAAAGCCACAGAGAGAACCAAGGAACCAGGACTTAGAGCTCGAGGGCCAACCTTCACTCAGCAGCACCTAGTCTGTGGCAGACGCTGGGTTTCAAAAACAGTGTCGATCTGCTCCAAGGAAAATCTGGTTAATCTGTTACCTGCGAGAAGCCTCACAAACCCATTTTTACAGTGAGGCAGATTATCTAAATCCAAAGTCCAAGCACTGAACTCGCACGCGACTCCTGAGGCGCCCCTCTCTCCTGTTCTGATGGGCGCTGTTACCGTTTTAGGGGATGACTCATATTACAGTAAAGAGCTGTGACTGCGGCGTATAAAACACATCAAGGTGAGCGACGTAATAAAAATAACGACTTCTGACAGGGGCCGGGCATGCACCTGACACTCATCGCGTGCCACACGGACCCGCTGTTATTATTCCCGTTTTACAGATGGCGAAACTGAGGCCACGGCGTGCTGAGTCACGAGTCCTAGGCAAGGCGTAGAAACCAACCCCACGCTCCACTAACTGCTTCGCTGCCTCACTGTCCCCTCGGGGAAGTTAGGTCAAGGCCCGCGGGGCTCCGCGACCCGCCTCCTCTGGTCTCCAGAGCGCCCGGGAAGCCTTTCCGCGCCGGCTGTGCAGACGTTATTTTGGTCCGCGGCGCCGACTGCGGCCCCAAAGGGGTCCGGCTGGAGACGCGCGCACCCAGACTGAAGGTTCCCCCGGCGGAAGGTTCCGCAGTCCTCAAGTCATCCCCTCCCCGAGTACCTGCGGGAAACGCGTCCAGGGTCCTGCCCCGGGCTCTGTGAAAAACACCCCCCGCCTCCGCCGCGGACATGGCCAGCGAGCTTCTCGTCCCGCTTGAGTACACTGCGTGGGAGGGAGCGGACGACTCCACGCAGCCCAACTGCCTGCCCCGCCCGGTCCGCGGGGGCGGCACCCTTGGCTCGGGGCGGGGCGGCGGGCGGGCGGGCTCGCGGGCTTGGCCGCTGGGGCGCCCCTAGCGTCGCCTGGGCCGGGCGGACGCTTGAGCGGCCCCTCTGGGGTCGGCTGGGGCGCCTGGCGAGTGGAGGCCCCCAGTCTGGAGCCCACGTGCGTGGAGGGGTGTCTTCGGGCTCAGGCTGGGGGCCAGCCCTTCCCTACAGGTAGGGTTGTCAGGTGTAACGAATACAAACGCAGAACGCCCAGATGGGCAGTGAATGTTAGCTTAGTATAAACATGCCCCATGCACTGTTTGGGACACACTTAGGCTAACATTTTTTTCGTTGTCTATCTGAAATTCCTATTTAACTGGGCACCTGTATTTTATCTGGGAACCGTACTTTAAGGTCAACAGGACTGAGCCCTGTCTCAGGACAGTCCTCCAAGCACCAGCTGTGATCTATGACAATCACCAGGGTCTTCAGCTTCCCTGTCATCATCACTATCCTATTATTGTCTTCATTGCTCACTACATATCAGACACGCTCTAAGCACTTTGGGGGCAGCTCACTTAATCCACGCAACAGCCCCAGGAGATGGTGCTGTATCATTCCCTTCATTTGTCAGATAGGGAAACTGATGCTCGGAGAGGTGAAGCAGTTTGCACAAGGTGACACACCTAGAAATATAGCAAAGCAGCAGCTGACTTAAACGAGGATCCAGCAAAAACCATTGAACTGAACTGCAAGCCAGTGTTTGTCGAACTTGTTAAAAATATAAATTCCAGGCTGCTCTTGCCTGTGCTGGTCCAGCCAGTCCTCACCAGGGGCCCTCATGCCTACTCGTCTTTCTTCTCCCTCTGGGCCAACACCAGGAACCTCCATTACAATGTGAATTGAAGTAGCAAGAATGGATATTCCTGATGTTAGCGGCACTTATAGCTATAAATTACCCTGTAAGCAGGGCTGTAGCTGCTTTACAGGACTCTTGAGAGAGAGGAAGGGGGAGAGAGAGAGAAACATCCATGACAGAGAACATGGATTGGCCACCTCCTTCATGCCCTCCCCCCACCCCAACCTGGGCATGTGCCCAGACCAGGAATTGAACTGGCAACCTCTTGGTGCATGGGTCGATCCTCAACCACTGAGCCACACCAGCCAGGCTACGTAAGATCATTTTAAAATATAAGAATCTAAAATGCCAAAATTAAAAATAAACCCAGTGAAGGAATGGGGGAGAAGACCCGACTGTGAGTCCATATGAAAAGATATGTTTGAATAAATTTATCACCAAAACAAAACAAAACAAAAAACCAACAAATTTCAGGGTGGACCTACTGAAACTAAATCTTCAGGAGAAGAGTCTGTTTTTAACTCACCCAAGAGTTCTTAGTTCTGCCAAGTTTGGGAAATTCTCTTCCTAACTAGCTACCTATATCTGAAGTGCTAAAATGACCAGGAAGGGTGTCCTCTAATCTTAGGCAATAGGTAATAAATCATAGTGGTTAGTGTAGAGATTCAGAGGAATCACCCTAAGACGTACCTCTATGGTATGTTCTTAATTTCAAATGCATAAAAGAAGCTGCAAAACTATTATTCTCAGGAGAATTTGAGATCTTGCTCTCTGGCATATGTCATCTAAAAATTCTCTAAGGTTTGTTTCTTATGTCTGCACTCCCCCACATTAAGAATATTAAGTGCCTAGCAGTTCTAGAGTCAGACTGCCTGTTACCACTTACTGGTACTTGGAGCTTGCAAATTACTTAGTTTCTAACTAGTTATTTAGTTTCTAACCTCTCAGCATAGGGTTGCCAGGAGGCTTAAATGACTTGGTGCAGCCAAGTGCTTAGAACAGTAGTTCTAATAGCAAGTGGTAAGTAGTGTTCAATGAATATCAGCCATTATCATTTTCATTATTATTAATCACTGTATCCCTGCTACCTGGGTATGGCCTGGCCCAGGGGAGGATTCTCAGGAAAAGTTTAAGGGGGAAATGGAAAAATGAGAATCAAAAGCCCTAATGGGGGCCTCAAGGACTACAAGATCCAGCCCATTCCTACCTCTCACCCACTAACATTGCAGCTACATATCCTATTTCAGCTCTTTAAACATGCAAATCTATTAGCCTCTTTGCATATGTAGTTCCTTCTGGCTTAGACTGTACACGCTTATTTGAACATCAGTGCCTCTGCTTAAGTCACACTTGCATGGAAAAGCCTTACCCTACACACTTGTACACTTTCCTGGTCTAAACTAAGTCTCCCCCATTCTTTTCATAGCCCTCTGCTCTTGTGCCTCAGCCCTTTGCACAGTTGGTAATGATATGTATGGAAGGAAAGGGGGTTCTGTGGAAGTAACCTCACAGGGTGATCTGGTCATAAATTCCTAAGTGGGCAGGTCATGATGGGTAGGCATGACCAGGCATATAGTTTCTTTAATAAAAAGTTTTAAGCCAACCCTGTCCACTGTTCTTGTGCATTAGGTTAACACATCTTTGAAGACCAGAAGTAATACCCCTCAAAGGGGGTATTAACCCTCAAGAGAGCACATAATCTTGTTAACTGTCCTATAATTCAGTCCCCACCTTGCTTTCTCCCACCTCCATGTAATCTTCCTTAGTTCCCTTCTTAATTTTAAATGCATAAAGGAAGCTGCAAAACTGGTACTCTCTGGAGCATTTGACGTATGTCATCAGTTTGGGCTCAGACTCTCATAAAAATTCTCCACAGGTTTGGATATTTCTTGCATTGACAGTAGTCACGGCTGCAATAATACCTTGTCCACCACTCGGTCCAGCGACCTCTGAAAACATTGCCTGCCCTATTTTCCCTTCATCACAGTACAGGTCAGTGGTTCTACTCTCCCCTGACCGTGGTCTTTCGGCCCATAGACTCTTCTTTTTAGCTGTCTGCCTGAAAGGTTAGAGGAGGCAGACAGGCATCATGAGAAGAACATATTCCTGAACATCAGGCTGTCCTGTCCCATCCACTTCTCAGCTGTGTGACGTGGGGTAAGTCACATAATCTTTCTGAGCTTCATCTCAAATGAACTCATATGGTTTTTTGTTAGGAGTAAATGAAGTTATAGGTAGAGTTTCTGGAACATATGAAGTGCTTGATACATTTTTGCTATAGTCGATATTGTTAATATTATTATTGTTGTTGAAATACCCCTCAACTCATTCTTTTCTGGTCAAAATTCTACTCTTCTTTCAAGATTCTGTTCAGGTGTCACTGATTATAGCAGCCAGTATCATTTCATTGCAATTAACTAAAAATCAGTTCAAAGTGGCTTAATCAGAAAAAGGGGGGAGGGGACCCATTGACATGTATAAATTAAACCCCCAAAGCAGCTTCAGGTGAGGTGTGATCCAGCTGTTCATATGATGTTATGAGTCCGGCTTCTCTCCATTTATCCTCTCTGCCTTTTGTGATTTTTTTTTTTACCTTTAATCTCCACAGACGATTCCCTCTCATCACTTGGAAGCTCCAGGCTCCCCCTTCACAGGAGGAACATGGCTATAGCAGTTCTAGACCACATCCTCCTAAGATACTCACTAGCCCCATTAAACATTCCCTTGCATCACTACAGTGCCAGTTTGAATATGTGCTCCTCTCTGAAGCAAGGTCAAAGGGTAAATGGCATGGTTAGACCTGCTGAACCTATAGGGCCACCGCTGGAGGAGTTCTGTCAATCTTACCCATACTACTTGCGTAAGGATAGAATGCAGAGATCTTTGCAAATGAGATCAGGATACTATTGTCCTGAGAAAGGGGGAATGGCTTAAAAAAAAAAAAAAAGCCAATAGATAACCCACTACATTCCCCATATACAAGTGAGCATTTGAGGGGAGGGAGAGCATATCAGCTAGTGACTATCATGCCCCCTCCCCCACTCTTTAAAAACTGCCCTTTTTCTTTCATCCCGCCCCTTGTAACTGCCCGTTAAAATGTGTTGGTATTTAGAGACCCAGGTAGATTATGAAGGACAGCAGTTGCTGTGCTGGCCTGTATTATAGCCTCACTCCGTGAAGCAAGCAGAACGATTTGTCTTCACATTCAAAGGCCCTAGGCAGCAGAGCTTGTATAGTTCTGTCTACTTTTTATAGATCTTCTGTCTGCTCCTCACTGGCAGGCTGTGAGCTGTCCCTTCTCACTGTTCCCGGAATCTGCCCCTAGCAAGTACTCATTCTCTACCTCCTTCCCTCATTTGTCATCTGCCCAGATTTGTGAAACTAGGTGACAAAGGTTGATAGGATTATGAGCCTGGTTGTCTTACGGACTTGAGCCAGTAGGCTTGGCCTAAGAGCCCCAGGCCTCATTTAGGATAAATTGCTTGGGCTTTACTTTAATGGGCATAGTCATTCCTGGTTAGATGGTGTGATAGTTAATTTTATGTGTCAATTTGGCTGGTCCCTGGTACCCAGATGTTTGGCCAAACCTTATTCTGAATGTTTCTATGAGTGTGTTTTTTAGATGAGGTTTACATTTAAATCAGTGGACTTTCAGCAAAGCAGATTGCCCTCCATAATGCGGTGGGCTTTGTCCAATCAGTTGAAGGTCTGAATAGAACAGAAGAATGACCTACCACAGTGAGAGGGGATTCAGCCAACATATGGCCTTTGGACTTGAAATGCCGCATTGGCTCTTCCTGGGGCTCCAGCCTGCTGGCCCACCTTGAAGATTTTGGACATGCCACCTTCCATAATCGTCATGAGCCAATTCTTTAAAATAAATGTTTTTCTGTATATCTACACATCCTATTGTTTCTGTTCCTTTGGAGAACCTTAACACAGACTATCAGGTCCTCATTGGAAGTGTTAGAGTCCCAAAGCTGGGCTCATAATTCAGGTTAGTATGATCATTCTTCAGTGAAGGGTGGTTTTGTGATGCAGCACACTTGAGACATGGACACATGAAAGCACAATGTAATTAATTAGCAATGTAGGCACTGGATGCCACTCATCTTTACCCAATCCTGACCTGAACTTTTTCAAGTGGGACCTACAAATGATGGAGTAGGGGCTGAGGTAGGGCCAGGGTAAAGGGAATTCCACGAGGATGTCAGTTTTACACATTTGATTACTTTTTAAAAAGTGGAAATAGATGTGACCAGGTCAAAGTGCTCTTTGTACTTCAGATCCAAAAAATGAGGATTTTTTTTTAAATGACTGATTTTACAATATTGCCACAGGCTTGGTATTAACAAGACTTTCAGATTTCTCCTGCTTTTCAAGATGCTAGAGAAATTTCTGAAATGTCTCAGGTATACCTATGTTTTCCAACATAAAAGTTAAATCATCTCCTTGACACTTTTCAGACATCATTGCAACTCTCTAAGGTGAGTTGCATAGCATACAAATTTTGTTTTCATTATTAGAAAACTATAACTATTGTATGCTATCACATGTAATCACTCTTTATGAGTGTCTGCCAAGGCATTTCATGCATATTATCTCCTTTTATCCCCTAAACCAAATGAAAGTTCACCTCATTTTAAAAATAAGATCACAGAGCCTCAAGAAAGCTCAGTGACTTGGCTGGAGTCATCCCACCATTTACCAAAAGTTGCAAAGCCAGGATTTCCCTTCACATCCTCTTCCTGCCTCTTGTGGTCATTTTCCACAACCATTTGGTACTTTTTAGACCTATGCCAATCTTACTTGTTGCCTACCATTTGGCTTTAAAAGTTTCTTAAGTCTTGGCTTTGAAAATTTGTGTCCATAGGACATAATCATTTATACATTAGGCTGGTTCATCTAATGACCTGAATGTAAACTTGCTTATTCTACATACTAGCTCTGTGCACTTAGGCAAGTCACTTAACCTCTCTGAGCTTTGTTTTTGTCACCCATAAAGTGGGGATAATGTTTACCTACAGATTTTTACCCATAAAGTTGTTGGTAGAATTTGATATCTTAGAATATTTAAAGTGTGTAACATAGCACATAATAATTGCTCAATAAATTGCTCATTATTGTTGTAGTTGTAATTATTGCAGATAAGCCACTGAAGGCCTCCCAGCACGGCAGCACACTTGAGCTTCTTGTGCACGGAGGCAGGTCTTCCTGACATTCAGAACCTGGAATGGAGAATCTGAGTTTTAAAATCATCGTCGATGAAATCTCACGCTGCCAGAAGTCCTTTCATGTACTCTGTTTCCTCAGAACGAACTCACTAACCAATATGGCATCCACTTGCCACATGTGGCTACTTAAATTAAATACAACTAAAGTGACAATTTCTCAGTCACACTAGGCATATTTCAAGTGCTCAATAGCCACATGTTACTGGAGTGACCAGAGTTAGGAAGAAAGAAAAAAAATACAGGACAGTTACATTTCAATTTCAGATAAAATATGTCCCAGCATACTTATATGAAAAAAAATCATTTGGCTCTGGCCAGATAGCTCAATTGGTTAAAGTGTCGTCCTGACACACCAAGATTGCGGGTTCGATCCCCAGTCAGGGCACATTAAGAGAAACAACCAATGAATGCATCAAGTAAGTGGAACAACAAATCAGTGTTTCTACTCTCTCTCTCTCTCTCTCTCTCTCTCAAATCAATCAATCAATCAATTTTTAAAAAATTATTTGTTGTTTACCTGCAATTCAAATAACTGGGCATCCATGTGTTTGTCCAGTAGCTACCATACATACATACATACATCCCCATCATGGCAGCAAAGTCTAGGTGGACAGCACTGCTTTAAAACCACAATGAGCAACCCTGGCCAGTTTGGCCCAGCGGTTGGAGCATTGGCCCTCGGACCAGAGAGGCCTGGGTTCGGTTCCTGATAGGGGCACGTGCTTCGGTTGTGGTTTGTCCCTGGGCCCTGGGGTCGTGTGGATGCCGACCACTCGATGTGTCTCTCTCACATCGATATTTTTCTCTCTCTCTCCCTCCCTCTCTATCTCAAGATAAATACAAAAATGTCCTTAGATGAAGATTAAAAAAAAGAAAATTAAAACCACAAGGAGCAACTTGCAGCAGTGAACCCATCCTGTTACTTCTGTTCTTCTGCCCAGTGGCACCTGACTGGCATGAGGACCACAGACAACCAAAAGGATCTCTCACTACTCCAATAAAGTTCTTAGCTTTGAATTAGGTTATACTCATTGTTCCCATTCTTTTTTACCCAGAAATTGGAATTTAATTTCCTCACTTAGGCTTTTGTTCATCCATTTATTTTATTTTTTATCTCTCATACAGCGCTTAACGCTCCAAGTAAATAACCTTCTGGTATCATTGTAGGCGCTTACGTTGATTTTCTAATCTTCATTTTCTTCATCTGAATAGTGAACTCAGCCTCCTGAAGCATTTAAATACTTCATAGTTACTCCGTTTGGGTTGTGAAAAACCATTTTTTTCTTTCTCAACAAGAATAAGGGTTTTCCTTAAAGCTCCAATCATCTCAACCCAATTGTATATTTAATGTTAAATTTAAGCTCCTTGCAGAGATGTAAGCTCCCCAAGATATAGACAGACAGACAGATATAGATATCTGTATATAACTCTCCACTGGAATATACCAAGTGTCTAGAATAGAACCTGATACAAAGGAAGCCCTTAATGTTGAATTGAATTTACTTCTCAATTAAACGTACTCACAAAAGTTGAGAGTCTTAAGGACAGATTTAAAATTCAGTTCCGTTTCTCCACATGCCCCACTATTGGATCAGTTCGCAATGGATGGTGACAACACTAACACAATCCCGCATGCTTCAACGGCTGCCTCTTACATCATGCTTTTTTTTAATTTGTCATGTGTCCACGCAAAGTGACTTCAGTTGATTCCTGGCCATCTCTGGATAAGATTTCGGCCTTTGGAAGCTCAGGACCAAAGTGAAAGCCATTGAGTTCATTGGCAGACACTATAGACACACTCAGCTCTCCCTCTGTTTTCATTTTATTTTTCCATCTTTGTCACACCAGGCACTGTTTGGTTGAAAGCAAATCCTGTTTGCTGACGTCATAATGATACTTTGTTTCCCACAAGAAGGAACAACTACACATAGTTTGAATCTGACAAGTTTCACTGGTTTTTATCTTCCCAAAGCACTAGCCAGGTTTCTACAGAGCTAATGTTCTGGAGAAATAGGGCTGCATCCAAAGGCACTCCAACATGTGAGTCTGGGTTTCAGCCCTGGGGACTCTGACCACGTTAGTCTCAATGAATGGCTGTCAACCCTACCAGTGGGTTAGATCCATCACCTGGGAGTTTTTAAAGCATATCTATTCCCAGACTTCATTCTGGAGTTTCTGATTGAATATGTCTTGGGTGAGACCTCAGCTTTGGTCTTTAAAATGCCCCAAGTGATTCTGATATGCAGCTGGGGTGGAGAACTGTCTAGACTCTAAGATAAGCCAACTACCTGAGTCAGGGGAACAGCCTGCTGCTGCAGGTGTGATGAGAGAAGCACAGCAACAGCTACTCAGTCACTGGGCACTGGGATTTGTGCCTTTTCATTGGGGTGCCATTTAAGTTTTACCACAATCTTAAATGGTTGTACACTGCATTGGATGGTGTCCCCTCAAAAGTCATGTCTACTTGAACCTGTGAAAGTGAACTTATTTGGGAAATAGGGTCTTTGCAGATGGGATCAAGTTAATCTGAGGTCATGTTGGATTAGAGTAGGCCTAAATCTGTGACTAGTGGCCTTATAAGGAGCAGAGTGGACACACAGAGACATGGAGAAGACTGTGATGGCAGCTGCAGAGACTGGAGTGATAATAGCTCCAAGCCAAGGGACACCAAGGATTGCCAGAGACCACCAGGAGCTAGGGAGGGAGCAAGGAAGGACTCTTCCCTAGAGCCTTTGGAGAATGCCTGGTCCTGCTGACACCTTGATTTTGGACTTCTGGCCTCCAGAGTTGAGAGAATGTCTGTTTCTATAGGTTTTTTTTTTTTTTTTTATCCTCACCCGAGGACATTTTTTCATTTTTTTGTTCAGATAGAGTGGGAGGGAGAGAGTGGAAGAGAGAGAGAGAAACATCGACGTGAAAGGGACATATCTAGTGGTTGCCACCTGCACGACCCAACCAGGGCCAGGGACAAACTGCAACCGAGGTACATGCCCTTAGTGGGAACTGAACCTGGGTTTCTCTGGAACGCAGGCCGACGCTCTAACCGCTGAGCCAAACCGGCCAGGGCTGTTTCTGTAGTTTTAAGCCACCCAGTTTGGGGTAATTTGCTATGACAGCTCTAGGAGACAAATACAGATTTGTGTTGTCGCCATTTGAGAGATGAGAAAGCTGAGGCAGTATGAAAGATACAAAGCATCCTGGTCGGTGTGGATCAGTTGTTTGGACATCGTCCCATGCACCAAAGGTTGCTGGTTAGATTCCAGGTCAGAGCATAGTCACAGGTTTCAGGATCGATCCCCAGTAGGGGGTGTGCAGGAGGCAGCCAATCAATGTTACATGTTCACATGGATGTTTCTTCTCCCTTCGTCTCTCTCTAAAAATCAATAAACTGTTCTTTAAAAAAAAAAAAAAGAAAGATACGAAGCAGCTAGACATGTGTCCCCCCCAGAAATTATATTGGGGCTGCAGGAAAGCATCATGTGCAGATTGAAAACTTGACTCTGGAGGAGACAGACCTGGGTAGCATCTCAGCTCCATCACATACTAACCATATGACCTCAGGCAAGTCCCCAAGTCTCCCTGAGACACAGTGTTCTCACCTTCAAGACTGAGTACGCCACTGAATTTTGAGGAGAAGCAAATGAGAAACTAGGAAAAACACCTTGACTCGCATGTGCTCCCCTCTCAAAAATGGTACCTGTTATGATTGTCATCAATATTAACATTACTAATAGATAAATCCGGCTAGAATGCTTTCACAAAGAGGAAGAATCAGAATTTATTTCTAATTTTGTGGGAAAGCTTTACCCCTTAATGCGGCCCAATTGTCTTTGGTCAACAAAGTCAACTAGAGGTAAGGGAGGAGGGTTTTGAGCTCCCCCTAGAGGTGAGCATGGCTAACAAACTGTGTGAACACATGAAGGGAAGGGAAGAAATACACCTGTGGGAAGAACAGGAACTAAAACTGGTTAGGTGGGGCCAGAGGGAAGACACGTGAATGCTAGGCAGAGAAATTGATTTAAGACAGACAGACAATCATTCTGGTTGGAAGGAAGTGGACATGAAGTGAGCAATGGAAATCTGAATTGGTGAAGTGTAAGATTCTGACAGTCATAATGGAAAAGAAAAGGTGCAGGACAAAGTGCTATGAGAGAGAGGACCTGGTGACAAAATGAATACAGGGACTCTAAGACAGGAATCAAAGGCTTGGGCTTCCAGCCTGAGAAAATGGAAGAAAAATTTGGTCTGCTCTGAGAAACAGGTTAGTTGAAAGGGAGAGCCAGTTTGGGAAATACAAAAAAAAAAAAAAATGATATTGAGTTATTTTTGAAAAAGTATAATATGAGGAAAATTGGAATGAGGAAACCTGGAATCCAGTTATGACTGAGCCAGATGTTAATGATAAACCCATCACGTACCCATCCTGGGTCACTTGTCTTTTAAAATTGAGGGCATTGCACTAAACCAAAGTAGGCAAACTGGTGGCAGATGTGGTTTGTTTATTCTACACAGACTTTTACATTTTAATTAGCTACCAATGTTTCGAAATTGGGAGATTTACACGAAAGCCCAGATTTCTGCTTCCAGCATTTGGCTAAAACTGAGTGTTCGCTGTTCCCTTTAAACCGGACATGGCCATGTGGTCCCCAGTTCCCCCACAGCCTCTACCATGCTCTGTGGTCTTCCCGACACTGAGGCCAGATACCAGTTGCTGTTTGTCATCTATACACAGGATGCTTCACATCTAAGTTACTTTCCTGGTCTCCTCTAGGCAATGAGTTTGAGACCCCCTATATTAGAGGCTCTCTAAATTCCCTTTAAGTTCAGTAAATCTATATTTTACCTTCATATTCAGTTGGGAATACAAGTCAGTGACAAGTTTGTAGGGGTACCAATTCGGGGATCACTTGAGTAAAGATGGTAGTGAAACCCTTGAGAAACAGCATAGGTGTAAGTGTAGAAACAGAAGAGTGGAGATCCAAGGGCAGAGGCTGTTCACCCAGGGTCAAGGGAAGGATAGGGGGAAGGTGAAAGGCAATGAAGGAGGCAGACAGGGGGAGTTTAGATGGACAGGGATAGTACAGGGCGATGGAGATGAAAGAAGTCTCTAAAAGGAACAGATGTCAGAGAGATTTCAAGGAATTTAGGAACAACGCAGTAACTATAGCAATGGCTAACTGACTGAGCATCTACATGTGCTCACTATATCCAGATTCACAGCCACCCAGTGAGATGGGTACTATAACTCCCATTTCCCAAATGAGGGAACAAAGGCTCTGAAAGTTTAAGTAACTTGCCCAAAGTCACATAGAATCAGGTGTTTCCAATCAATTCATGGAAATTTGGCACTGGAAGAACAGGTCACTCATTTCCAAGCCAGAGGTCCTCAAGGACAGAGCATAAACCATCAAGGGTTGAGGGTGAAATAAAGCACGACAGTAAGTGGCACATGGTGTAGACGAAGGATAACTAAACCAAAAGAAAACCGCTGATGGAAGCTTTTCCGGTTCACCAGTCATTCATCACACATTTGAAGTTCAGACTGCACTCGGGGTAATTTCTGAGGAGTCCGGCTTTTTCTCCCCTTTTTCATCGACAAGTACTATCCCATTTCAAAAGATCTTTGTGTCATCTTAGTGTATATGTGATTGTTTCGTACCACTGGTTCTTCTCTTCTTTCACACATCATTGTGTCACTCAGGGTGCAACCAGGAAACAGTGCTCTCCAAGTGTCTACAACAGAGGGAATTTAATGCAGGGGATTCATGGCAGAGGGGAGGAAAGAGCTGAGAAGCCAAACAAGGACCACTGAGGCAATCAGAGCTTAGCAACAGCTGGAAGTCACTCCCACTCTTAGGCTGGGGGCAGAGGAAGGAAGTGGTGCTACCAGGCAGGCATCACCTGGAGAAGCAGGTCCCATGAAGGGCCAGTCTCATTAGGGGCTAGAGCCGTGAAGGGGACAAAATCCCTGTTAGAGACATTGCTCAAGGTAGAGAGGAAGGAGGAAAAATACCTCCCAAGGTGCCATCATTGGCTGAACTTAGCCAGCTAATGTGGGAACCTTGGATCCTAGCCCATAGGAACCAGGACCCTGTGATATAGCGCAGATCCAGAAGAAAGGTTACATGAGAGCTATGGTGTCTGGGGCATGTTTTAAATAGATTCCATTTTAAATAATCTTACCAGTTTCTTAGGGAAATTCAGAATAATGCCACGCCATTCATCACCAAGAGTAGGCTTGATATGTTTATTGAGGCTTTGTATTAAGGGAAGTCATGCCTGGAGAATGACAAAGGAAAAAAAATAAAGAAAATGACTTACTGATACTCATAATTATAATAACAGTTTCCACTTACTGGGGTTGGTCATGTGTCCCATGGGTTACACACATTATCTTAATTTATTACGCACATTTTATAGAATAGGAAAACAGACTCGTAATGGAACTTGACAAGGCCACCCAGAGGAGCCAATGTGTGGATCTGTCTCTGACTAGAGAGTTCTCTGCACTCTTCTGGTGTTTCTCAAACTTCAGCTATTTGGAAACAACCTCTATAATTTTTGTCATATTTGCATCCTTTCTGGACTACTTACTCATTTAATATATTTCTTAAAAATCAAGTCACTTTTTCATCTTAAATTTAAAAGTAACTTTATAGTCATCAATGAAAATGGAAAACTCATATCAACTCATAATAGAAGGTACCTGTAAAAACAAATATAGGGAAGACATTATTGGAATTCAGGTAGATATGTTGTTTGCTAAATCCTGAGCCTGGGGCTGCTGTTGGGAAAAGGAGGAAAATCAGCAAGGGTCAGAAAGATGCCAAATACATGCTAGCACCAACCAAGACTTTCCCCCTTCATGTCATCAATGTGATCGAAAGGAAACAGAGAAAGGGAATAATATTCTATGTGTTTTGAAGTAATTTGATGTTGGAGTATGTGTCACCTAAAATGATGTATACCTATAGTAGACTGAATGATGGGTCTCCAAAAAATGTCTATGTCTTTTAAAAAAATTTTTTTCCCTTTATTGATTTTAGAGAAAGAGGACATGAGAGGGAGAGAGAGATAGAAGCATCGATGAGAGAGAACATTAATTGGCCGCCTCCTGCATGCCCCCACTGAGGATCGGGCCCACAACCTGGGCATGTGTCCTGACCGGAAATCGAACCAGCAACCCCCTGGTGCATGGGTCGACACTCAACCACTGAGTCACACCAGCCGGACAAAATGTTTATGTCTTAATCCCAGAACCAGTGAATATGTGACCTTAAGTAGGAAGAGACTTGGAAGATGTGAATAAATTAAGGATCTTAAAATGGGGAAATTATCTTAGATGATCTGGGTGGGCCCAGTGTAATCACAAGGGTGCTTATAAGATGGAAGTGGGGGAAGAGAAGGTGATGTGACCCTGGGAGCAGAGGGAGCGAGGCAGTGTGACAACAGAAGCAGAGGTCAGAGATCCAGAGAGAGCATCAAAGATGCTGTGCTACTGGCTTTGAAGATGGGAAAGGAGACAGGAAGCAAGGAATAGGGTGACTTCTGGACATTATAAAAAGCAGGAAAACACAGTTTCCCCTAAAGCCCCCAGAAGGAGCACAGCTCTGCTGACACCTTCATTTTAGCCTGGAGAATAGTTTGGATTTCTGAGCTCCAGAACTATAATATATTTGTATTGTCTTAAGCCACTAAGCTTGTGGTAATTTGTTACAACAGCAATAGGAAACTAAGACAATACCTCACTTCAGGGAAGTGTTACTGTACTGAAATGCCTCCCAATGAGAGGAAGAAGTCATGGAGTCTAGTCCTATGACCCTCTTTATTCCTCCCCACTAATAAGTTGAGTAGGCAACAAAATTATCTAAAGCTGATGGTGTTTTATGAAAGGCCTTGGATAGGCCCATTGATGGAACTTGCCACAAGTCAGTCACCCAACCTTGTGTTCTTGAGTGATGCTGGCCCCTGTGCCCAACACCATGCTGTGACAACCACAGTCCAGTTGTTAAGACTCGGGCAACTCATGCAAAATAGCCACAAGCACAACACAACGGTGTGACATGTAGCTCTGCACTCCTTGACACAGGCTAAGTATAAGAGAAATTCAGAAACAAGAGGGCAAAGAGGTTTGTTTTCCTGTTCTGTCCCTTAGTGCTTAGAAGCCGCTGACCGTAACTGATATCCTGGACAGCTTACATCCATGTCAAAAATTCCATGAAGCTACAACTCACTTAAGAATTTTAGCAGTCTAAGACCTGAAAACATAGCGTCTCCTTCTTTATAATTTAAAATAATACCAAAAGTAGCCCTGGCCGGTGTGGCTCAGTTGGTTGGGCGTTGTCCTGTGCACCAAAAGGTTGTTGGTTTGATTCCCAGTCTGGTGTTTCTCTCTAAAAAATAAAAAAAAATTTTTAAATAATAAAATAATTCCAAAAATAAAGATGAGAAAGCCCAGCAAAATTCTCATTTTTTCTATCATTGGCATTTGAATGCTTATATTTCGGAATATAATCCATCAAATTCTTTGCATTTTTTTTCTCCTGTTATGACCCGTCTTTAAATGATGTTTTATTCAGGTTTTGTCTACCATCTGGGCATTCCAGTATTATAAGAAATGTAGATGGTAGCCTATGTGAAATGTAAGGGACTTACTAAATTTTCAAGGAAAGTCCAGTTACCTAAAAAAGTATGGTCTTTAGGAAATGTTAAAATAGTTAAGAGGAAATGACAGTTTTTTTTGTAATTCCATTCTTCCCACACATTACCACAGTAAAGAGTTTGGCATATATATCCCAACTTTTAAATGCCCACAGGAATGTGTGTGTGTGTGTGTGTGTGTGTGTGTGTAAAATTCCATTGTTCCACAATTTCATTTGGGCTCTGGAGTTATTTCCATTCTGTTCTTAACACTAAAACTACATGAAATTTCAATCTTCATAGATCAGAAATAGTCAAATATTGCCCATTTCATATGGTCATGTGATTCAACCTAATATTTATAAGCAATAATGCAATGAACAGCTTAAATATATTGGTGTGCTTTTCAGATCATTTCTTTAGGTAAGTTCCTAGAAACGGGGTCATTAGTCTAAAGAGTATACCCATGTAAATGGTGATGAAGTTTGTCAATGTGCCCTCTATTCTCACTAACAGTGTATGAGCCTCCCCATTGCCCCACCCTTGGTCAAAGTAGTTCAGGCCAACAACAGGAGTTCAGGCCAAAGTAACTACAGTACTAAGCTTTGGGTAGACCAGTTCACTCTTATCAAGTACATATGTACTCCTCTTTCTGACAGATTTCTCTGTGGAACTTTTGTATCTTATTGCCTCCCTTTTGAGTCGTCTTTTCTCTGGAATATAGATAGATGCGCAACTGACTCCCCCACCCTTGTTGCACAGGAATCAGGAGGCAGAAACCTGACATGGGCCTTTTCTCCTGTCAACTGTAACAGAATTTCCTGAAATGTGATTTCTAAAATACACTGACTTATATAATTAAATCTCCTATGCCTTGCATTATTTAACTTCTGCAATTAGTGTGCATTATGAATCCAGAGGGTTATTAGTAAAATAAAAGTGATTAGTAAAGTAAAAGGTGCCAGCTACAATGTTAAGCATTTAGCTTCCTGACTCCTCACAGCCACCCTGAGAGGTAGGTATTAGAATCCCCAGTATACAGATGTGAAATTTGAGCTCAGAGAGGTTTAGTGGCTTGCCCAAGGTGGCACAGGCCCTGTACTAGTTATCTATTGCTACATAACAAATTATCTCATACTTAGCAGCTTAAAACAACAAGTGTTCAGTGTTTTACAGTGTCTGTGGGTCAGGAGTTCAGGTATAGCTTAGCTAGGTCCTCTGCTCATGGGCTCTCACAGGCTGCAACAAGGCATCAGCCAGGCCTGGGGGTCTCATCTGAAGACTTGAATGGGAAACAATTAGCTTCCAAGCTCACTTACATGGTCAATTTTTGGCAAGACTCACTTCCTTGAAGGTTGTTGGCCTGAGGGTCTCAGTTCCCTGCTGGCTGTTAGCTGAGGGTTGCCCTCAGTTCCTTGGCACCAGCCCTTTCCAACATGGCAGCTCACAACATGGGGAGAGAATCTTCTAGCAAGACAACTCACACCTTACACACCTGCATCACAGAAGTGGCATCCCATCACTTTTGCCAGACTCTGTTGGTTAAAAGCAAGTCACCAGGCCAGCCCACACTCCAACTGAGAAGGTTACATCAGGGTGACATTCACATACCAGGAGGTGGGAATCCTTGGAGGAGGTTACGAACTCTGGCTGCCACAGCATTTAAATAGCACAACCACGAGCTGAATCCGTCCTTTCAGTCTCCAAAGCTCCCCGCCGTTAAACACTATGCTCTACTGCCTTCCCAGACAAATTAACCTGATTATTTCTCAGGAAGATTAATCTGTTTTTTTTTAAAATATGAACTCTACTATTTTCTCAAATGTATTATACTTTTAAATTGAATCTCCCAAGTGGAAAGCTGAAAGACCCATCGAGCGTGGGTGAATTAACTAGTTCCGTGAATTTTACTTAGGGGTAACTTTAGAAAGTAAGACTAATGACCACAGGACTTCCAAATCCTTGCTAAATCCTGACCCCTTAATATTTTTCTTAAGCTTTCTCATATGATTTTTAGAGCATCAGACCAATTTGCATAAGGATAAATACAAATTGGGCAGATGATTAGATTCAAAGGAGATCAAGCCAAAAAACTTCCTTGGGAGAAAGAATTTATATTATTCATCCAATTCTTTTACTCCTCCTGTTTGGTGTCTTGAATTTGTAACTAAATTCAGAATTGTAATAACTAGTTTTAATAAACATCTTCAGACTTAGCCATATATCTGTGTGTAATTTGGTTTTGGGGAGAACAGAAGAACTGGTTCATGGGGCATCTTTGTGGGCAGAGAAATGTCTTCACATATTGAAATATTTCTAGCAACAGAAGTTGTTTTCTTTTTTTCGCCCCCAAATCCTCAAAGCAGAAAGAGGCAAAATGATAAGAAATTTAGAAAATTGTAGATGTGTTTTAGTTTTTGTAGAGTACAATTGTGTTGTAAGGATATCTCATTGCATTTGCCCCCATACAGTTAGTTTTTAAAAAATTTTAATGACAAACATGGACTAATGTGGGTTTTTTCCCCAAAAGCTAACTTATAGAGAACAGCAGGTAAATGCTCTCATATGAGACTGTTCCGAGATTGCTTTGGCATTTTAATTGCATTTCTCTTGCATGATGATTTTTCCGTTGGCTGTTTTCATATTATTCAACTCTGTGTGCATTCAGAACCTATCCAGTTCAATTCTTCCTGGGACGTGAAAACAATAATATTTATTGATAAATTGTATCTATCCTTACAGTGTTTCTTACTTTATTCCGTATTTTCCATGTATTATTTCATTCTCTCTTCATAATAATCCTAAAAAATAGTCACTTAGCCCAGTTTTACAGAAAATGAGGCTTGAGACTCAGAGAAGTTAAGCAATGCGCCCAAGACCACAAAGCTCGTAATTGGTGAAGCGGGATTTGAGACCATGCTCTTTAGACTATGTTATCCTGCCACCCCAGTGTTTGGACATATGCAATGAATGAACAAATGAATGACCGATGAGCTCAATTACAGCAGGTGCTACCTCTGATTGTATGAGCAAAGCATCTTTTTGCAACTCTTCAGCCCTCCCTTGGCAACAAGTACGACATAATAAAATCTCAGGCTTAATGTGAAGAGCATAAACCATGAAGTCAAAGAGAGCTTCATTCCAATTCAGGTTTGCATAGTTTTGGCTATGTGACCTTGATCAACCAATACAACCTTGTGAAGGCTCAGTTTGCTCCTACAGAAACCAGGAATAATTGAGTGCATTCACTTATTATAGTTGATACGAGGATTTTATGAGGGTATGCAAGTCAAGTGCTTAGCACAATGCTTGACATTCTAGATACATGTTTACTCATTGGTAGTTAACATTCTCATCACATGGAATTATGGAGAGATGGATTTCAGTCCTGGTTCTGTCACTGATGGACTCAGTGACTAGGAGGAAGATTCCCATCTGTGTGAAATGGGCATCACAACAACATCTTATTGTCTTGAGGGATTTTTTAGAAAGGTTGTATGGAAATGGTTGTCAAATGTCACTGAGCGGACAACTGGTAATGTCTGGAGACATTTGGGTGGTCATAACTGAGGAGGGTGCTACTGGCATCTAGTAGCTAGCCATCAGGGATGCTACTAAAACATCTTACAATGCACAGGATAGCCCCACAACAGAGAACTGCATGGCCTTAAATGTTAACAGCTTCAAGGTTGATAATCCCTGTTGTCTGGGCACTTCACAAAAGACTGAGTGCCCAATAAAGGCTAGCTATAATTATTTCCCGTCTCTTTGAGCTCCCCTCTCAGTCTCTGTGTTATTTGCAAGAGCCTTTTGAGCTTTAATATTCTCTGATGGAACATAATGTGAAACTCAGGACTACACATGGGAAACAGGTAGGATGTGAACATTGTTTCTGAATGTTCTCATCAAGACCAGTTGAAAACAATGATCTATTTTGGTAAATTGGGAAATGCATTTCTTTTTGTTATTTGAAGTTCTGTAGAAATCTTACTTTGGATTAGCAGTTGGAAGTAGGCCTTTAAAAAGCTAGCTTTCCCTCCTATTTTATATTAAAAGAACAACTCTAGAAAGGAACTATTTGTGCTATCATCCATCCCTATTTCCAGAGGTTTTATAAAAGGTTTTCTGAGAAAGGACATGTCCATTTATTACTGACTATTTTGTTCTGAAAAGTTACAGTTATGGGCATATCTGTCTATTTATGTTTTAAGAGTTAAAATGGTTTCTGGTCAAGACGACAGCATTCGGTAAACGTGGTCTCACATCCTCCCACAGCCACATCAAAATTACAACTAAACTACAGACCAACCATCATTCAGAACTGCCTGAAATCTAGCTGAACAGAAGTCCATCCAGACTGGTAGGAGGGGCGGAGATGTGGAATGGGTTGGTCCCAAACCCACATGCAGTGGACAAAAATCAGGAAGAATATCTCAGCTTTAGAAGTCCCCCCTGAGGGGTAAAGGGGCTCAGCCCCACACCAGGCCTCCCAGCCCAGGATTCTAGTGCCAGGGTGAGAAGTCCCTATAACATATGGCTGTAAAAACCAGAAGGCATTGTAGCTGAGTGAGACAGAGGCTGCTGGAGTCTAAGTGTTCCTCTTAAAGGGCCCACACATGGACTTACTCGGATTCACTCTTTCTGAACTCCAGCACTGGGGCAGTAGTTAGAAAGGCACCAGGGATATACGGGGAGGAACTTAAGTGTCTGGCATCAGGGTGGGAGCTGGAGAGGCAGCTTTCTGCCAGACGAAAGTGCTGGCAGAGGCCATTTTTCCTTTGCTGAGCCCTCCTCCCACAGAGCTGGCAGGTGGCTGCCACATCTGAGTTTCCATCAATCTGGCTGTCACTGTTCACCCCATCCTGGTGATTTCCCGAGACTCTGCCCTACCCAACTTTTGGGCCCACTCAAACTATCTGCAGTAGCTTTTCCATACAAAAGGTCTGTCTTGACTCATGCTTCAGACTTTCCTAAAATCTCTCAAACAAGCAGCCTCTGGCCTTGGCATGCCCCATGCCTCTAACTAAGTGGCCCCACACTTGGCACTAGTGGCATCCAGCCTTAATTCACAGCTTGGCCTCTCCTGGGCACCTCCAAGCCCAGCACAAATTACAGCCATCAGCAGATCACTTTGTAACTCATGCTGGGTGGTCCTGGGGGGAACAAAGGTGGTAGCTGACCACTTGGCCTGCACCTCCTCAGAGGATAAGGCACCCTGTGGACAGTTTCAGACCACATCAAAGAAGCACCCAACCACTCCCAAAAACAACACACTCAAGGGGTGGACTCAATGGGTACCAGAGCCCCACAGAAGTAAGTTCTGATCTGTGAGGTGGGCCCTGCACAGCTGATCCTCAATGATGGTAGAAGCCAGTTCTTGCAGCCAAATGGCCTAGGGGGTAAACCCCTCCCATTGATGTGCCAAGAGCAATCAAGGCTAAACTACAACTGAAGGGTATATACAGTCTACATGGGGGACACACCTGGAGTGCTCAGCTGGGGTTATTGGAGAGGCTGTGCCACTGGACCCTACAGAACACCTACTACATAAGGCCACTCTACCAAGACTGGGAGACGCAGCAGCTAAATCTAATACATAGAAAAAACACAAGGATGCAGCCAAAATGAGGAAATAAAGAAATATGTCCCAAATGAAAGAACAGAAAAATACTAAACAAAATGAAGACAAGCAATCTACCAGATGCAGAGTTCAAAACACTGGTTATAAGGATGCTTCATGAACTTAGAGGAAATGTAAACAAACTTAGTGAGAATTTCAACAAAGAAATAGAAAACATAAAAACAGAACTAGAACCCAGCCAGTGTAGCTCAGTAATACTCCAAGAGGTCACTGGTTCGATTTCCAGTCAGGGCATATGCCCAGGTTGTGGGCCTGATCCCCAGTGGGGGGCATGCAGGAGGTGGCCAATCAATGTTCTCTCTTATTGATGTTTCTATCTCTCTCTCTCTCCCTTCCCCCTTTTCTCTCTCTAAAATCAATAACAACAACAACAACAAAATAACAAAAAACCCAGAACTAGAAAACATAAAAAAAACCCTCAACCAATCAGAAACAAAGACTACATTAACTAAAATGAAAAATAAATTACAAGGAATCAACAGTAGAGCAGATGAAGCAAAGGATCAAATCAGAGATTTGGAAGAAAAAGAAGCAGAAAATACCTAATCAGAACAACAAAAAAGAAAAAGAATCCAAAAAAATGAGGATACTATAAGGAGCCTCTGGGACAACTTAAGTGTACCAACATTTGCATCATGGGAGTGCCAGAAGGAGAAGAGAGAGAACAAGGAATTGAAAACCTACTATGTAAAAAACTAATGACAGAAAACTTTCCTAACCTGGTGAATGAAATAGACACACAAGTCCAGGAAGTGCAGAGAGCCCCAAATAAGATGAACCCAAAGAGGTCCACACCAAGACACATCATAATTAAAATGCCAAAGGTTAAAGACAAAGAGAGAATCTTAAAAGCAGCAAGAGAAAAGCAGTTAATTACCTACAAAGGAGCTCCCATAAGACTGTCAGCTTATTTCTCAACAGAAACATTGCAGGCCACAGGGATTGGCAGGAAATACTCCAAGTGATGAAAATCAAGGACCTACAATTAAGATTACTGTACCCAGCAAACCTGTCATTTAGAATCAAAGAACAGATAAAGAGCTTCCCAGACAAAAAAAAGCTAAAGAAGTTCATCACTACCAAACCAGTATTACATGAAATGTTAAAGGGTCTTCTTTAAGAAGAAGAAAAGATAAAAAATACAAATAATAAATTGACAATATATATATCAACAATTGAATCTAAAAAACAAAATAAATGAACAAACAGAAAAGAAATGAACTCATTGACACAGAGAACATTTTGACAGTTGCCAGATGGGAGGGAGTTTGAGGGATGGGTGAAAAAGGTGAAGGGATTAAAAAGTACAAATCGGTAGGTATAGAGTAGTCACAGGATGTAAAGTACAGCATATGGAATATAGTCAATAATATTGTAATAACTATGTCTGGTGTCCAATGGGTACTAGATTTTTTGGGATGATTACTGAGTAAGTTATATAATATCTAATCACTGGGTTGTACATCTGAAATTAATATAATATTGTATGTCAACTATGATTTAAAAATTTTAAAAAATTATAAAAAGAATAGTTAAAATGGACATATCAGGCTATATTTTCCCTGGAGATTAGCCTTTTAAAGTGTATATATATATATTTATAATAGCAACACTAATCATTGTGGAAAACTTACAGAGTCAAAAAATATTAGGAAAAGGAGATGAAAACAGGTAAAATCTTATCACCCAAATATATCCAAATAAAGTGCTATTACTATTTTGGCATATTTCTTTCTAATGTTCTTTCTCTAAGCATTTCTTTAGATAATTGAAATGATACTATATAAAGAAGTTTTATCTTGCCCTTTCCATTTAACATCACAGCATAAAAAAATTCTCCATGTTATAAAAATACTTCCTAAACATTTCTAGGGATGCAGAACATTTCATTATATTAAAATATACTTTAAAAATTTATACTCACGTCTAAAAACATTTTACTACCCAATAAATTAGTTTCAAAATGTCAAAAGTACCTAAGTATACAAAATAAAAATTAAAAATTAACCTCTTACCCCTCCTCAAATTTTTTCTCCATTTATAACTATTTTTTAATAATTCTACATGTATCGTATGATGTGGTTTTGTGTTAGTCAATAGTGTTGTTTGCCAAATATTTTCAGTTCTACATCTTCCAGGCATATAATATGATTGCAATTGATGGCTAGTTTATTTTTTTGGTTAGACCATGTAACTAGTTCTGGCCAGTGAGTTATGAGTATTTAATTACTGATGTAAAACCCTTCAGGGCTTTTATTCCTTCTGCCATGACAACTGGCAACGTTCCAATCAGTAGCTACTTCATCAGCCAAATCCCAGAGAAAACGTGGCACAGAGCAGAATTCCCAGACTACTCGTGATGGACATGTAGAGTAAGTGAGAAATAAAAGATTGTTTTATTTAGGAGTTGTCTGTTATAGCAGTATAACCTAGCTTATCTTTACTAATTTAATAGAGTAGTATATGTGTGTGTATATATATGTAAACACATGTATAACACACAGGCAGACACACAAACATAAATCAACTGCAGCGTCTACATTCTTTTGTAGCCTGTTTTTTTCTTTTTTGCTAAGAAATATATTATTACTCAAAAGTTACTTATTGAGCATCTACTCTGTCTCGCTATTCTTGGAGATGTTGATAGTGTCAGCAAACAAACCAAACCAAACCAAACCAAACCAAACCAAACAAAACAAAAAGCCTACCCTTGATGGAGTTTATTTACATGGTTATCTTTCATGTTTGTACATATATATTTACTTATTATTCTACAATTGCCTATTATATGGATGTATCACAATCTATTTAACCATACTTCAATTTATGAATATTTAGGCTTTTCCCAATTTTTCTCTTGTTGAAAAACAAGGCTACAGTAAATATCAACATAGACATATTTGGAGGCTTATGTATCACAGGTGCATTTATGGATACACCCTAGTTTACTTAAACATTCTTCTATACCTGGACACACAAACCATTTCTAATTTTTTCCTATTATCCATACACTGGTTTTATAGTTAACATCTATTGCACTGAAGCTTTTGGGGTAGAAGGAGATTATTTCTTTATGATAGTGACTCCAAAATGTTACTACTGCATCAAAGGGTTCTGGCATTTTTAGGGCTGTTGATACATACTGTTATGCATGACTCTCTTTTATAGATTTCCTCCTTCAGCAGGGACTGTCCTGGCATCTCTGGTTGTTTTACACATAGGGAATAAGGGGATCTGAATTGCCCACCATCAACTATTGTTCCTCAAGGTCATCTGAGGACCCAAGAAAAATCTGGCCAGGCATGAAAAAGCTCAGTTAATACTAGTGGAGAGACTAATTTTTTGTTAATAGTTAGCATTTTGCTTTATTTTCTTTAGTTTTTGTTCCTAGGAATTGATGCATTTCTTTGCTTTTAGAAGAAACAGCGGTCACTGTACATGTATAACTTCACCCTTGAATTGGCCTTGAGTCCAGTAAGGGCATACCTACAGGGCTTCCCTGGTGAGTTCTCTTTCCTAGTCTCCAAGAAAATGGTTCATAGCCTCTTCCCTCATCTTCCCACTACCACTCTCCTCCTCCCTCCCTCCAGTGATGATGTAGACACGGACGGTGATAGTCACAGAAGAGGTCCCTTATCTTGTACGTTGCATCCCATTTCCTCTTGCCTGCTTTGTAGGTAGAAATTC
Organism: Molossus molossus; assembly: GCF_014108415.1. Lineage (NCBI taxonomy): Eukaryota > Metazoa > Chordata > Mammalia > Chiroptera > Molossidae > Molossus > Molossus molossus. The sequence goes on along the minus strand of NW_023425366.1, from coordinate 110,162,673 downwards.
TTGCTCCTCTGTCATTCACTTCAGCACGTGATGGTGGAGAGATTCTTGTTATAGCAGAAGTTTAGCCACGAAAGTGCCTGATCTTTCTCTCTGGAACAGGAATACACAAAGATGTAAGGGGGGAACATCTTGTCAGATTTTCTAACCCAAATCAGGACTCCTCTGATGTGATGTGGGGACAGCGGTCCTATCCTGGAGGCTTTGCCTGTGGGGCAGACCAGCTGCTGCCCACATCACAGAATACCCCACACAAGCTGTGAGTTGTTAACTGCTCATGGCAACTCTATTTCCAGACCCAGAGTTGTTGGTGTGACATTTAGGATTCCCGGCTTGCAGACAATCAGCAGAGCAGATGAACTGAAACACTGAAATGCTATTGTCTCACTCTATACAGTACTGTAATAGGCTTTCTCAGTTAAACAAATAAATATGAAGAACTCCAAGTTAGGTTGATGGGCAAGGAGAGTGTCTCTTGTTTGGGACATTCATCTGCTCTACAAATATTTATTGCATGTCTAGTTCGTGCCAGGCACTGCTTCCAGGGCTTGGGGTACATGAGTGAATAAAATAAAAGATATCTGTCCCCATGGAGCTTACATTCTGGCAGGAGAATTCAGATAATTCATATAATAGATAGATGATATTTATGTTGTGGAAAAGAAAGACAAAGTAGAAGCAGTAGGAGAAGCAGTCACAGAGGTGCTGGGAGCACAGCACATACAATCCTTTTTGTCATTGTTAGGGTTTTGGCTTCACTTGGAGTGAAATAGGGAGCCACTGCAAGATTTTAAGCAAAGGTGTGACATGCTCCAACTTACATTTTTAAGGGATTACTTGGTCTGCTGCGTTGAGAATTATAAGAGGCAAGGGAAGAAGCTGGGAGTCTTCTTAAGAGGCTATTGCAATAATCCAGGTAAGAGTTGATGATGCCTTGAAACAGGAAGAGAAAGGAGGTAGGAGTGGTTGGACTCAACGTATTTGGGGAATAGAGTCAGAATTCAGTTCAGGGCACGTGGAGTTCGAGATGCCTGCTAGACATCCACGTGGAGGGTTAAGAGGCAGTTAGATGGATGAATATGGAATATAAGAAAGTCTTGGGTTTGAGATCTACAAAGTGCTCACCTTTTTTCTCTTCCGTTTTTTTTTTTTTTTTTTTTTTTAATGAGTCAAAATTTCTAGTGGTTTTTGTTTTGTTTTATAAGTACTTCCACGTATCCATTATCAATAATAATTGATGTTCCAAATGATGAACACAAAACTCATATGATCCCCAAATGCCTTTGATTCACTGGTGAAATAACACAACCAGGTGAGGAGGACTTTATTTTTCAGTCTATGTTTGACAGTTGATGATCTCTTCGCAGCATATACGGTGGCATCAGTCCTCTCCAATTCTGCAGGACAGAGAAGAGAATGTGGGATACTGAGCGAGATAGTTTTAGAACCAAACAGACCTGAGCTAGATTCCTCATGCTGGAATGTTTCTGCTGTGAAGAGTAATTAAAATTTTGTGAATTCTCAAAGCTTCACTCTAAAATGCAAGTATCTCTGTTGGAGGGATATCAGGGAAAATGCTATGCCCGAGCGTTTATAATGATATTATGTAATTTACCTCTCGCCTGTAAGGTGGGTGCTCAGTACATCTTTTTGTTCCCTCTATCCACACCCCCGACCACTCACAGAATGTCTAGTACACAGTAGGTGTTCAGTAAATGCTTACTGATTCATCACTCACACTCTCGTCCCCTCGGAGGGGGACTCATCTCTCTCCTCCCTCTGCTACTATATATCTGATTGTTGTCACAGTGCAGTCACTACGAGGCATGTTTACTGTCTTCTTCTGCCAAGAAATGTAAGCTCCAAGAAGATAAGAACTTGTACTTATCCAATCCCTATGTCTCTAGTGCCTGGAACTATGTCTGGTACATTGCAGGGCTCAATAAATATTTATGGAATAAATTAGGAAAGATATAAAGGATGTAAGCAAACAAACCAACTCTATTTTTTAAATTTCACTGATTGGTTTGAGAGAGAGAGAGAGAGAGAGAGAGAGAGAGAGAGAGAGAGAGAAACATTGATTTTTTGGTACCGCTTATTTCTTGGTTTGACCAGGGATTGAACCCACAACCTTGGCATATTGGGATGATGCTCTAACCAACTGAGCTATGGGCCAGGGCCCAACTCGATTATTTTATACACAAAATGAAACTTTAAAGACCACCTTGAAAAACCTGCTGCCGAGCACAGCTCAGGGGAAGGAGGAGGGAGGCCAGAGAGACTAAGTACTGCTTCCCCTACAAATGCTCTCTGTATGTTTCTCCGTTGCTTTGAACTGTTTATCAATACATGACACAGGCCATTTGCTATTCACATGGTTCCGCTGGGAATTCCACACCATCACCCGCCTCCGGAGGCAAATAAAAAACGTCCGCTTTCAAGACTGTATACTTGAATTTCAGAAACGGAATGACCTCCCTGCATCTGGCGAGCCGCGGCTGCCTGTCCGGGCTGCGTGCTCCAGCCCAGCGAGGCGCGAGGCCCACGGCTCAGCCCGCGGCAGCAGCTCCCCGGTGTGCAGCCGGCTGGGCCGGCCGGAGGGAGGTGGATGGCAAAGTTCTCAGAGTCCACAGCAGCCCACGGCTGACTGCAGACTGGGACCCAGGATTTTCAGGTTCTTTCCATAGACCATGAGTTCTCGTCTGCCTGGAGAGAGAGAACTTGTCTTAGTCTTACCTAAGACGTCCTAAGAAGTTGAAAATGACTCTCGTAAACACCGGACGAAGATACAATCACCGAGGATCCAATGCTCGGGTTTTCCTTGAAGTGAAGGATAGAGAGATAGAAAGTAGGGGGGCAGGGGAAGAGTGGAAGTCATCATATGGGCAAGGAAGGTTCCTCCTGCCTGTAAGATTAGGTGTTCATATAAAAGCCGAAATTTGCCTGGAAATGGTCACCCAGTGCTTCTTCGAAGCCCAGATCCTTGTAACTAACCTTCTGACTGCTACAGGGCTGTGGAGTGAAGAGAAAGCATTACTTTTGGAGTTTCCTGTCTAATTGTAGCCAAGATTTCATCCTGCAGAAGGAGCCACCTTTCACAGTGCTCGCGCGTACGCACGTGTACACACACACACACACACACACACACACACACACCAGCTAATGTCAGTGCATCAAATAGCATAAAACATTCATTCGACTCTGGCAGCTTTTCTAGACCTATTTTTGTAAATAGCCACACACAGTTTCTCCATCCCCAAAGCATGATTCCCCCCTTCCCCCCCAAAGCAGTAGACTCCCAAGGTCAAGATTTTGGGAGAAGTCAGTTTAATCTCATTGAGGTTGCCAGTGCTCTGCCCTAATGCACACCTGGCTTTCCTGTACCTCCGTGCCTGCTCACCCACAGGTGCTAGTGTTTGGATGTGGGAGAGAAGATCCAGGATGCACCCCGACTCTAACTGCATAGCTCTTAACTCTCCTCACAGCGGAGGCGTGCAGTTACTGACTCCTTCACTACACCTGGGGGGGGGGGGGGTTCATAACGAAGTCAAGTGATTCTCTAGTTTTACAGAAAAAATATTATTGAAGGTTTCTAAAGTGAGAAATCATGATCACATAATCATAATCACTCGGAGTATAGGCTCCTCGGTAGAGCCTTTGCTGGATGTGCAGTGTTGGTAGAACAGGTGTCAGGGCTCTAGAAAAATCTCAATGCAGCTTGCTCAACTCTGTCCTGGAGTCTCAGGCTGCACATGTTAGGCTGTTGCAGGCCTCCTGCCCCAAGAACCAGAAACCCAGGGTGTTTGCTGCTTTTTGTCATCACCTGGGGTGACCCAAGGTTAAGTCAGGGGACTGTGGTGCAACCAGAATTTGGGACAACTACCCACCTCTTTACTTGCTGTTACTTTGAGGTTGGCCAGGCCCTGGTCACCCTCCCTTGCCTTCAGCCCATCCTTGCCCACCTTCCTAAGAAATAGACCTGCCATGATCTCTGGACCTCTCTACTGGATGACTTCTCTGTGGGGAGTCTCAAACCTCCCAAGGATCAGACCTGTATAGTTGAGAACAAAATAAAATTGTTGCTAAAATATCAGCAAACTGGAGAATGAAAGAAAAAGAGAGAGAGAGAGAGAGAGAGGAAGGAAGGAAGGAAGGAAGGAAGGAAGGAAGGAAGGAAGGAAGGAAGGAAGGAAGGAAAGAGCTACTCTTAAAAGGACAGACCTGACATCATTTTCAGCACTAAAATTTCACAAATTAATTCATTTTTCTGACTCATTTAGTGTGGGTTTAAACCATTTATCTGAAAGCGCCATAATATATTATTTGAACTACTCTAAGAATAAGAGACACAGAAGCTGAAATAATAAGTTCAACACTTGCTGGAGCCATCTCGATGAACCCCTTGTGCATAGTGCCTCTCAGCATCTCTTCCGCACTGTCGGCTTCAGTGCATATTTGGTTTTTTGGGGACCAATTTGATGTGTCTTCCCATTTCCCTCCCAGCTCATTCAAGAAAACAGCAGACCTGACCTTTGGTGACATCACCGCTTTCAGACCGGGAGCTTTTGTCAGAGGTCTGCCAGATTTTCCAAATAAAGCTGCTGCCTCGCCCAGCCCGGGTGTGCCACCCACCCCTGCCGTAGTAATATTTAATAACACAGAAATTACAAGGCTTGGCTGAATGAGTCATTGTTGTAGGTGACCAGCCACATTGAAATCTCCTTTTTAACAAAGAGGCCTTGAAATGTGAGGATAAAAACACACTCTTTTAATTTCTAGTTTTAATAAGTATGCTATGCACTTCCAGGGCCAACACCTGCGTTTTTGTTGTTGTTGTTATTGTTGTTGTTTTTCTTTTCTTTCTGTTGGATTTCATAAAACCTCTCTGAATCTGAGTTAGGTTCAGAGGTCTTTCTTAACTCGGCGTTCTGCAAATTTGAAGCATTTGCATACCATCTTCTCTCACTTTCTTTGCCCTATCTGCATACTACCTGTATTATTATTTACTGAGTTTTCTTTACTGTAACTCACATTTGTTACTTAAATACCTTTGTTTTAAAGAAAAAATAATTTGCCCTGGCAAGGTGGCTCGGTTGGTTGGAGTGTTGTCCCATGCATCAAAAGGGTGCAGGTTCAATTCGAGGTCAGGGCACATATTAGGTTGCAGGTTTAACCCCCAGTTGGGTCGTGTGCAGAGGCAGCTGATCAATGTTTCTCTCTCTTCTCTTTCTCCCTTCCCCCCTCTCTCTCAAATCAATTTTTTAAAAAATGTACCAATTTCTCCCGGCCAGTGTGGCTCAGTGGTTGAGCATCAACCCATGCATTAAGAGGTCACCAGTTTGATTCCCGGTCAGGCATATGCCAAATCCCCAGTGTGGGACATGCAGGAAGCGGCCAATTTATGTTCTCTCTCATCAATGTTTCTATCTCTCTCTCCCTCTCCCTTCTTCTCTCTCTAAATTCAATAAAGAAAAAAAATTTTTTAATTAAAAAAATGTACTAATTTCTTATGTTTTTAAATAAATAGAAAGAAAAGAAAAAAATTATCTTGCCCTTTATGATTCTGGTAGAACATACATATCTCTTGCTACAAACTGACATGAAAAATCAGAGGCGGGGGCGGGGGGGATAATATCAATACTTGTTAGGCCATTTCTGCTGTTTGCTGAGGACTCTGAGCTGGGATTTGTGATGTCTCTGATAAAGAAGGAGAGTGGGAAAATGTTAGATGCTAAAGAAATAGTGAGGGCAGATAGAGACATTCTCCTTGAAGTCATGAAATAAATGGAAAGGGAGAACAGAAGAGGGAGTTCCTTTCTGGAAGCGAAATCTAATAAGAAGATGCATTTATCAGACTCTGAAGCCCTCAAGGGTAGTGCATAGTATTGTAAGAAGCACGTGGTGTTTTTTTGTTTTTTTTCATCCTCACCGGAGGACATATTGTTTTCCATTTTTTGTTCAGATAGAGTGGGAGGGAGAGAGAGGACAAGAAAGAGAGAGAGAGAAACATTGACATGAAAGGGACACATTGAGTGGCTGCCACCCACATGACCAACCAGGGCCGGGGAAAAACTGCAACAGAGGTACGTGCCCTTAGCGGGAACCAAATGCGGGTCTCTCTGGACCGCAGGCCGATGCTCTAACCTCTGAGCCAAACCAGCCAGAGCATGTAGTGTTTTGTTAGGAGCTCAGGCATAGGGTCCCATGTGAAGTGAGTGGAACTCCAAGTCCGGGCAACAGTCTTAACCTACAGAGCCTAGATGTTTTTGGTTGAAAAATGAAGATAATAAGAGTATAATACTTGTATCACAGGGCTTGTACGGGGATTGTACAAAATAATCAAGGCAAAGCATTTAGTATACTACATGGCACTTAAGTGCTCAATAATTATTTGTCTTACCTTTTTTATCATCTTTTTTTCTCTTATTCTCTTTCTTCCTTTTATTATTATCACCAAAGTGGGTTGAATTGTACCCCCCAAAATGACATGTTCAAGTCCTAACGCTGACACCTTGATTTCAGGCTTCTAGCCTCTAGAACTGTGATACAATTAATTTCTGGGTTTTAAAGCCACCCACAGTTTGTAGTAATTTGTTATGGCAGCCCTACCAAACTAATGCAATTGTCATTATTACCTAATCAATCTTTGTACTCCCAGTTTCTATCATGTTATCACTTAAAATATTCCATGAAGTTCTACAGAAAGTCCATTTCACTTTCTTTGCCTTGTGTTTTCAAACTTATTTGACCAGGAACTAGTATACTAGTATTTGCATGCACAAGAAGAATATTTGGGAAATACTAACTTCATCTCATTTCATAACTTTTTTTTTAGATTTATTGATTTTAGAGAGAGAGGAAGGGAGTGGGGGAAGAGAGAGAGAGAGAGACGGGGGAGAGAGAGAGAGAGAGAGAGAGAGAGAGAGAGAGAGAGAGAGAGAAACATCGATTTGTTGTTCCATTTACTTACATATTCATTGGTTGATTCTTGTATGTGCCCTGGCTGGGGATCCAACCTGCAACCTTGGCTCATCAGGATGATCCTCTAACCAACTGAACTACCTGGCCAGGGCTAACTTTATCTCATTTCAAATTAAGAACAGGTGAGAGTATTTAATTTTCTGTAAGCCATAGAGTGAAAATAATGTCATATCTGGAATTATAACTCACTTTTCCTCTCTACTAGTTCATCTTAATAACAACAAAAATAGTCATCATTGAGCCGTGGACTTTTATCTGTCAGGACTTCACAGCTCATCCAATCCAAATCCTTCTTGAGAAATAGAGGCCCAAAGATAAGTAAGTTCCCAAAGTCACAAAGCAAGGTGCTGTATTTTTTCTACATGCATAAAGTTTACACCCAAATTACCCAGCGACCAATGTAAAATAGTAGATGATGCTGCCCCTAGTGGCAGAATTTTGCAGTACAAACCATCACAGAACTGATATTTTTAAATTTTTAACCAAAAAAAAAAAAAAAGTCACAGCCCACCAACTTTATCAGAAGTAAAGAAAAGTTAATTATTAGATCTAAATTTATGATTACTTTTTGCTATGTATAGAACATTAGTCATCAATACTGAAATATTTCTTTTAGCTGATTTTATGTCTTTTTTTTTCTGTGTTAGTAAAATATTATTGCACTTATAGAGCTAGTAACTTTCTGTTGGATATTTTATCCTCACCTGAGGATATATTTATTGATTTTAGAGAGAGGAAGGGAGAGAGAGAGAGAGAGAAACATTGATGTGAGAAAGAAATACCAATCAGTTGCTTCCCATAGGCACCCCACCCAGGGATCAAACCCACAACAGAGCTATGTGCCTTGACCGGAAATCAAATCCACAACCTTTTTTTTTTTTATCCTTACCCAAGGACATTTTTGCATTTATCTTCAGATAGAGCGGGAAGGAGAGAGGGAGGAAGAGAGAGAGAGAAACATTAATGTGAGAGAGACACATCAAGTGGTTACCACCCACGCAACCCCAACCAGGGCTGGGGACAAACTACAACCAAGGTACGTGCCCTTAGTGGGATCAGAACCTGGTACTCTCTGGTCTGCAGGCCGATGCTCTAACCGCTAAGCCAAACCAGCCAGGGTGAATCCACAACCTTTTACTGTGTGGGATGACATTCCAACCAACTGAGCCGCCCAGCCAGGTCTGATGGATTTTTAATACATAGTAAAATATACTTAAATCAACCAAAAATAATATGTTTTCTCCAACACAAATTATTGCAAAATCACTCTCAATACATGAACAATGAAAAAATATTTATATTTCTCCCTAAAAATGTAATGTAAAGTTGGGATATATATCTTATACACCCACATGGCTTATGTGCCAGCAAAAAGTAACAAAGAAAAGCTATTTTTAAAAAATATATGTCTCATTGGGGAATTTTTGTTGTTGTTGTTTTCTTTTAAATCATTTTGTCCTTAACTTCCCAGTCAATAGATATATGAATTTCAACAAAAAGATGATGGGCAAACGAGATACTTAAACCCCCTCTCCTGACCCAGATGAAGAGTTAATCCAAACATACCTGCATGTGATCTACTTTTTGAGGACTGCAGAAATAGAACAGTTCTGAGGTGTTGCTTTTCTGGAAAGATCAGAAAGTGCTCATTGTCTTGGTTCTTCAACTGTAGACAGGGTTAACCAAGACTAGTTGATCACATAGTTGGCAAATAACTTCAGAAATGAGCACAGCCCTAACTTGGCCCTTGCTGTGCCCTGAGAAATATAATAACAATGTTATTGGGCCAAAGGGAAGAAAAGAACCAGTTCAGGTTGACGCTGCCTCATGTATCTTTCTCTGAGAAGAAGAAAGTTAAAGGAAACCAAAATCTTTATGCCAGACAATCCTTTTAAGTATTTCATCTTTAAAAATCCTAACAGTCAGTACTTGTGAGGAAAATGCCAGTCCTGTTTTGTAAATGAGAACCCTAAAGCTCAGAGAGGCTCATCTGTCCTGGTCCTGGTGTTAGGTCGTCCACCAGCATTTATTGAGTACTTGCTATGTGTCAGGATCTGTCGAATTTGTGTATGCGTCTTCTTTCCTTTAATCTTCAAAATTTGTGTGGCATCATCCTTATTTCCTGGAGGAGAAAATTGAGACTAGAAAATGCTGACACTTTTATAGTAATAGGGAACTGTAACACCTTACATAAGGTTTCCTGGAACAAGTTGAGAAATAAGAGAGAGACAGGAGTCAGAAACATGGAGATCAAAACACCATGTGGAAAACCAGAGGCCAATTGAATGCCTGGAGGTCTCCTCCCCAAATCTCACATGTCCAAGGTCACAGCCCGTAAGCAGAGAAGGTAGGATTTGAACTCTGATCTGAGTGGCTCCAAAGCCCAAACTGTTGCCATTAACTGGTTAACTAAGAGCTAATGAATACTTCAGTTATTTTCATCATAACCCTATTGAAAGCTCTATTGAAAAGTGGTCTTCTGCCTGATTTAGCAGGTGACAAGGGCACAACTGCAACCAGCTTGAACAACAACAAAAAAAATACATTTATTAAAAGGACACTTGAGAGTCACACAAAGAAGAAAAAGGTTGTATCAAATGGGGAGAAAGCAGAGATGCTTCTGAGCTTCCATTTAAGGGTGACAAAAATCAAGATCTGCCAGAAAGACTATTTTGGCTTCTCCAGCAAGGGGGATGTTAGCATCCTATTGCTGCTTGTGACAAGCATCACAAACTTAGTGGCTTAAAACCACACAAATCCATTATCTTCTAGTTCTGGAGATCAGAAGTCTGACACTGGTCTCACTGGACTGAAATCAAGATGTTAACAGGGCTGTGTTCCTTTCTGGGAGCTTTGTGGGGAGGTCCACTTCCTTGTGTTTCCCAGTTTCTAGAGGACACCTGCTTTCGTTGCCTCATGGATCCCTCCCACCATTAAAACCAGCAACACTGCATCTCTCCTTGAATGTTCCCGTTTCTCACGTCTTCCTCTGACTCCCCTCTTCTGCCTCTCTCTTCCATTCTTAAGCTCCCTTAAGACAACACTATCCCCATTCCCCATAATCTAGGATAATCTCCCTATTTTAAGGTTTGCTGATTAGCAACCTTAATTCCATCTGAAAGCTTAATTTCCCTTTGCCCTATACCATAATATATTCATGGGTCTGAGGATCAGGGAATGGACATCTTTGGGGGACAATCATTATTGTGCTTAATATAACGGAGGATATGCCTAAATTATCAACCAGCAATTCTGAACACAATGAGTGAGGGTAAATTTCCAAAAGAAATCGGAATTTAGGGAAGGGAGGAATGATATACAAATGGCCCAAAGTGACAAAAGTCCTCCACTGATACAGAGATCAGTTATTTCAGAAGAAGGAAAGGCTCCTGAGTGGACACCACCCTAGCGATCTGCCACAGAGCAAAATCTCTCTTTGATGATGTATGCTCTCTCAGTGTCTCAAGATCAGTCTTATGATGACCAACTGGGCATAGTACTAACAGGAAATTCAAGTAAAAGTGGATTTCTATTGGCTTATAAAATACTCTGGAGTTAAAAAAAAAACTGTGCCCAAGTTCTTCTTTTGTTGCCTGTCTTTTTTTTTTTTTTTAAAAATTAAATTAATTAATTTATTTTTGTTACAGATGTTTCTCCTTTTTCCCCCACTGATACCGCCTCCCCCTCCCTCCCTGCTCTGTCCCCAGCTTTGTTTTCAATGTCCATTGTTCATGCATACATGCATATAAGTTCTGTGGTTTATCTCTCCCCCCACCCCTTCTTCTGGGGATTGTCAGTCTGCACCCCACTTCCACATCTCTGGGACTACCCCATTCCTCAGACTGTTATGTTCATTATATTCCACAAATAAGTGAGATCATATGATACTTGTCTTTCTCTGTTTGGCTTGTTTCACTTAGGATAATACTTTCCAGGTCCCTCCATGTCATCTCAAAAGATAAGAGATCTTTCTTTCTTACAGCTGCATAGTACTCCATTGTGTATATGTACCACTGCTTTTTTATCCATTTGTCTACTGATGAACACTTTGGCTATTTCCAGATCCTAGCTATTATAAATACTGCTGCTACATACATGGGGGTACATATATTTTTTCTGATTGGGGTTTCAGGCTTCTTAGGGTATATTCCTAGAAGTGGGATCACTGGGTCAAATGGAAGTTCAATTTTTAATCTTTTGAGATAACACCATATGGTTTTCCATAGTGGCTGCACCAGTCTGCGGTCCCACCAGCAGTGTACTAGAGTCCCCTTTTCTCCACACCCTCACCAACACTTGTTGTTTGATGATTTGTTGATGGCAACCATTCTGACAGGTGTGAGGTGATACCTCATTGTTGTTTTAATTTGCATCTCTCTTATGATTAGTGATGTTGAGCATTTCTTCATATGTCTCTTGGCCATTTGTATGTCATGTTTGGAGAGGTGTCTATTCAGCTCCTCTGCCCATTTTTTTTTTTTTTATCCTCACCCGAGGACATTTTTCCTTTTTCGTTCTGGTAGAGTGGGAGGGAGAGACAGGAACAGAGAGAGAGAGAGAGAAACATCGATGTGAAAGGGACACATCGAGTGGCCGCCACCCGCACGACCAACCAGGGCCGGGGACAAACTGCAACCGAGGTATGTGCCCTTAGCGGGAACTGAACCCGGGCCTCTCGGGAACGCAGGTCGACGCTCTAACCGCTGAGCCAAACTGGCCAGGGCCCCTCTGCCCATTTTTTAATTGGGTTCTTTGTCTTCCTTTTGTTGAGTTGTATGAGCACTCTCTATATATTAGAAATTAACCCCTTATCTGATATATCATTTGCAATTATGCTCTCCCATACAGTGGGTAGCTTTTCCGTTTTGATGACTGTATCTTTTGCTGTGCAGAAGCTTTTGAGTTTGATGTAGTCCCATGTGTTCATTTTTTCATTTGTTTCTGATGCCTTAGGTGATGTATCAGTGAAAATTCTGCTGCGTATGATGTCTGAAATTTTGTTGCCTACAGTTTCTTCTAGGATTTTTATGGATTCATGAGTCACATTTAAGTCTTTTATCCATTTTGAGTTTATTCTTGTGTAGTGTGTAAGTTGATGGTCTAGTTTCATTTTTTTGCATGTAGCTGTCCAATTTTCCCAACACCATTTATTAAAGAGGCTGTCTTTACTCCACTGTATGCTCTTGCCACCTTTGTCAAATATTAATTGAGCATATTGCCTTGGGTCCATTTCTGAGTTCTCTGTTCTGTTCCACTGGTCTATATGCCTGTTCTAGTGCCAGTAACAGGCTGTTTTGACTACAGTCGCTTTGTAGTATAACCTGAAATCTGGTAATGTGATCCCTCCAACTTTGTTCTTCTTTTTCAAGATTGCTGTGGCTATTCGAGGTCTTTTTTGGTTTCATATGAACTTTTGAAGTATTTGTTCTAATTCTGTGAAGTATGTCATTGGTATGTTGATGGGGATTGCATTGAATCTATAGATTGCTTTGGGTAGTATGGACATTTTAATGATGTTAATTCTTCCAATCCATGAACAGGGTATGTGCTTCCACTTTCTTTATATCTTCCTCTATTTCTTTTTTCAATGACCTGTAGTTTTCTGCAAATAGGTCCTTTATTTCTTTGGTTAACTTTATTCCTAGGTATCAATTATTTTGCTGCAATGGTAAATGGGATTGTTTTCTTAGTTTCTCTTTCTGTGAGTTCATCATTGGTGTATAAGAATGCCATCGATTTCTTGACATTAATTTTGTATCCTGCTACTTTTCCAAATTCATTTATTAAGTCAAGTAAATTTTTGATGGAGTCTTTGGGGTTTTCTTCATATAGTATCATGTCATCTGCAAATAATGACAGTTTCATTTCCTCCTTTCCAATTTGGATCCCTTTTATTTTTCCTTCCTGTCTGATTGCTGTGGCTAAGACTTCCAGTACTGTGTTAAATAAGAGTGGCGAAAGTGGGCATTCTTGCCTTGTTCCTGTTCTTAAGGGAAATGCTTTTAGTTTCTGCCCATTAAGTATGATGTTGGCTGTAGGTTTTTCATATATGGCCTTTATTATGTCTGTATATGATCCCTCTATTCCCACATTGCTGAGCATTTTTATCAGAAATGGATGCTGGATTTTGTTGAAGGCTTTTTTGGCGTCTATTGATATGATCATGTGATTTTTATTATTCATTTTATTTATGTGGTGTATCACATTTATTGATTTGTGAATATTGTACCAGCCTTGCATCATTGGGATGAATCCCACTTGGTCATGGTGAATAATTTTTTTGGTGTATTACTTGATCAGATTTGCTAGATTTTGTTCAGGATTTTAGCATCTATGTTCATCAGGGATATTGGCCTGTAGTTTTCTTTCTTTGTAGTGTCTTTTTCTGGTTTTGGAATTAGAATTATGCTGGCTTCATAAAACGAGTTTGGAAGTCTTCCTTCTGATTGAATTTTTTGAAATAGTTTGAGAAGAATGGGTGTTAGTTCTTCTTTGAATGTTCGGTAAAACTCCCCTGTGAAGCCATCCGGGCCTGGGCTTTTGTTTGCTGGGAGAGTCTTGATTACATCTTTAATTTCTTCTGTTGTTATTGGTCTGTCCAAGTTTTCTATCTCTTCCTGGTCTAGTTTTGGGAGATTATGTGTTTCTAGAAATTTGTCCATTTCACTTAGATTGTCGAATTTGTTGCCATATAATTGTTCATAGTAGTTGTTAACGATCTTTTGTATTTCTGTGGTGTCAGTTGTTACTTCTCCTCTTTCATTTCTGATTTTGTGTATTTGGGTTCTCTCTCTTTGTTTCTTGGTGAGTCTAGTTAAGGGTCCATCAATCTTGTTTATCTTTTCGAAAAACCAGCTCTTTGTTTCATTGATCCTTTGAATTGATTTTTGGACTCTATGTCATTTATTTCTGCTCTGATCTTTACTATTTCCTTCCTTCTACTTGCTCTGGGGTTTTCTTTTTGTTTGCTCTCTAGTTCTTTAAGTTGTGAGGTTAGATAGTCTATTAGAAATTTTTCTTGTTTTTTGAGGTAGGCCTGTAATGCTATGAACTTCCCTCTCAGAACTGCTTTCGCTGCATCCCATAGATTTTGTGTTGTTGTGTGTTCATTTTCATTGGTTTCCAGGAAGTTTTTAATTTCTTCCTTGATCTCCTCGGTAACCCATTCATTGTTTAATAACATGCTATTTAGCTTCCATGTGTTCAAATGTCTTTCATGTTCTTGTTGCAATTGATTTCTAGTTTCATGCCATTGTGATCTGAGAAGACGCTTGATATGATTTCAATCTTCTTGAACTTGAAGAGACTTAGTTTGTGTCCTAACATGTGTCTATCTTTGAGAATGTCCCATGTGCACTTAAGAAGAATGTGAATTCTGTAGTTTTGGGGTGTAATTCTCTGTAGATATCTATTAAATTCCTTTGATCTAGTGCTTCATTTAGAGTCTCTGTTTCCTTGCTGATTTTTTCTATCCAGTGATGTCAGCAGGGTGTTGAAGCCCCTTGCTATTATTGTATTGCTGTCGATTTCTCCTTGGAAGTCCTCCAGAAGATTTTTAATATATTTTGGTGCTCCTATGTTGGGTGCATATATGTTTATCAAGGTTATATCTTCCTGTTGGATAGATCCTTTCAATATTATGTAGTGGCCTTCGTTGTCTCTAGTTATGGCCTTCATTTTGAAATCTATTTTATCAGATATGAGTATTGCTACCCCAGTTCTTTTTTTTTTCCTTTCCGTTTGCTGGGAAGATTTTTTTCCATCCCTTCACTTTCAACCTATGTGAGTCTTTTGTTGTGAGGTGGGTCTCTTGTAAACAACATATAGATGAGTTATGCTTTCTTATCCAATCAGCTACTCTGTGTCTTTTTATGGGAGCATTCAATCCATTTACATTTAAGGTGATTATTGATATGTACTTATTTATTGCCATTTTTGTTTAGTGTGGTTATATTTTTCATTCTATTTCTCCTGCTGATTACAGCAGTCCTTTTAACATTTCTTGCAGTGCTGGTTTGGTGCTAATGTATTCCCTTAGCCTCTTTTTATCTGGGAAGCTCTTTATTTGACTTTCTATTTTGAATGATAGCCTTGCTGGGTAGAGTAGTCTTGGATTCAGATCTTGTTTTTTATGACCTTAATTACCTCATGCCATTCCCTTCTGGCCTGTAGTGTTTCTGTTGAGAAGCCAGCTGAGAGCCTAATGGGGTTTCCTTTGTAGGTAACCTGTTGCTTCTCTCTTGCTGCTTTTAGGATTCTCTCTTAGTCTTTAATTTTTGGCACTTTGATTACTATTTGTCTTGGTGTGGGCCTGTTTGGGTTCTTCTTACTTGGGGCTCTCTGTGCTTCTTGAACTTGAATTCCTTCTTCGTTCACCAAATTAGGGAAGTTTTCTGTCACTATTTCTTCAGATATATTCTCTAACCCTTGCTCATTTTCTTCTTCTTCGGGAACTCCTATGATGTGAATGTTATTACATTTCCAGTTGTTTCACAGTTCTCTTAGGCTGTCTTCATGTTTTTAAATTATTTTTTCCTTTTTGTTTTTTGATTGGTTGATTTTTTCTACCCTGTCTTCTAATTCACTGATCTGGTCCTCAGCTTCCTCTACTCTGCTATTTAGACTTTCCAATGTGTTCTTTATTTCTGATACGTCATTCTTCATTTCTTCTTGGTGATTTTTAATTTCCAACTGGTTGATTTTCAACTCTATGTCTTTACTCATGGTGCTCATGTCCTTACACATGCTGTTGAGCTTCTTCAAGATCATGGCGCTGAATTCTAGTTCTGTTAACTTGCTTAACTGCACCTCATTTATCTCATCTTTGGTAGAGGTCTCTTGTTCTTTCATTTGGCTTTTGTTTCTGTGTTTCACCATTTTGGCTATCACAGTGTGCTTTGGAGCCTGCCAAATTTTCCCTGTGGGTGTTGGTGTTCTGCTGTTTGTGGCTCCCTCTCCTGGGTTTGGATGAGGCAGGGAGGACCCAAGTTAATCACCACTGTCAAGTCTTACTTTTCTGGTTAGAGATGCTAGCCCAGGGAATGGTAGTTATCCTCCAGCTTTTTGCCTGGAGGCTATTGTAGCAGTCACCTGAAGAACCTTGGTTTCTGAGTTGACTGAAAAACTCCCTCAGGTGCTCAGTGTAAGAGGATTTACCAAGGGTGGGGCAGATGCTGGTTGTTAATGGGCCTCAATTAGCATTTCAATGGCCACTGAGTGGGGTTGAATCTCCCAGGGAGGGGCCCCCCCGCCTCTCCCCAGGGCCCTGGGAAGGAGTAAGATGACCACAGTCTTGAGTGGCTGCAACTCAGCAAAAGCTCTGAGTGCCCTCCAAATCCCGAGTGTCCCCAAAAAGTTCCAGTCCAGTCTGCCCTCCCTCTGCCAGAGCCCAAGGTGAGTGGCTGCTGCCAATTTAGCCTCTGTCCCAGCTCTGCGCTGTGGAACTGCTTGGGAGTGTAACCCATGGGCACAGCTCCCAGCTAAGGCCTTCACTCCCAGCTGAGGCCACCGCAGCTCCCAGCCTAGGGTGCAGCTCCCAGCCGAGGCTACAGGTCTCAGCCGAGGCTGCCACAGCTGCCAGCCGAGGGCACCATAGCTCCCAACTGAGGCCACCTCAGGTCCCAGCAGAGGCTGCCGCAACTCCCAGCCCATTCCGCTGTGGACCGTGGGCTCCCGGCCCCCTCTCGTGTCTTCGCAAGCCTACCAGGATTGAATCAGTGTCCTTGGTTATGTGGTCCTCCAAGTTGCTTTTCGGTTGCCTTTTCCTGACGATTTGTCTTTATTTTCATTGAATTCCAATTTGGTCCTGGGAGATGGTCTGTGTAGCTTCCATTCACTCCGCCGCCATTTTTTTCCGTCCCATCTTTTTCTTATGAAAGTGAAATGTAGAATAATGTAAAAATGATTATGTGAGGGCACCAATGCATTGACATTTTATTCTGCTGTGTTCAAGAGAATAAAAATATGTTAAAAATAAATGGTAGTAAGACTTTTTTTTTCACTTTACGGCATTAAACTTGTTCTCATGTCTATTAAAATAGAACCCAAACTTGGTGAATGCTCATGGCCAGCAAAAAAATTTTTTTTTTAATTTCTGGGCTGCTGTGGAATCCTCCTGTCTCATTCCATTTTCAATAGGTAACTACAGTTTAGTTTGGTGTGTGTATTGTTAGCCTATTTCTTCCCAGGGAAGAATCTATACACCTGACTTCTGAATAATGACTTTAATCCATTCCCTGAAAACTCTGCTGCTAAGTAAAAATCCATTAAATGGAAAAAATATTTCCATTAATTTTTAATGGAAAAATTATGCTGCACTCCATAGATATTTTTCAATGTATTTGTATGTAAGAAACCTACTATAAAAATTTTTATTTGCTTTTTTTCCTTCCTCATGTTACAATGCTCTTTAGGAAACAGGGTAGGTCAGGCTATATAGCTCCACCTTGTTCTTTGAAATTGATCATTGTAAGGTCTTGTGAATGTTTTGAGAGAAGCCATAGCTATGTATGGGTAAAGTTTCAATACTTTCAAAGTTGACAACTAATTTACAAATGTGAAGAACAGTGTGAGGCTCACTGAGCATGCCTGTGGGCTTGGTTCATCCTGTAAATGGCTAGTCTGAGAGCTCTGAATGGATGTGCTCTTCAAGGCATGGTTTTGATAGACTCTGCCAAGGTCTGCAAGCAAAGGGGTAAAGAACAACAGCAGACGCACACAGTTGAGGATGAGATGACTGTTGTTGGCCCAGATAAGAGAATCATGCTTCCTAGTTTCCTTGATGTTTGGCAAGGCTGTATGACTAGTTCTAGTCAATGGGTTGTGGGCAGAAGAAACATGAGTCACTGCCAGGCTGCTGTGAAACCCTCTCACTTTGTTCTTCCCAGCTATCATGGAAGCACATCCTAAAAAGGAGCCTCCAGCATCCTGGGTCCCTGAGTGAGTATTTTTTAATTTAATTCTCACCTGGGGATATTTTTCCACTGATTTTTAGATAGAGTGGGAGGGAGGAAGTGAGAAAGGGAGAGATGCATCGATTGGTTGCCTCCCGCACAAGCCTGACAGGGATTGAACCTGCAACCAAGGTACATGCCCTTGACTGAGAATGGAACCCACGACTCTTTGGTCTGTGGGCTGGTGCTCTTACCACTGAGCCAAACTGGCCAGGACCTGAGTAACTATTTTAAGAGGAGACCTTCTTTTTTTTTTTTTTTAAATGTTTTTATTGATATTTTAGAGAGAGAGGAAGGGAGAGAGAGATGGAAACATCGATGTGAGAGAGAAACATTGATCGACAGCCTCCAGCATGCCCTCTACTGGGGATCGAGCTCACAATACCAGCACATGCCCTGATCAGGAATCGAACCAGGACCTCTCAGTCCATGGGATGATGCTCAATCCACTGAGCTACATGGGCTGGGCAAGAGGAGACTTTCTTTTTCTTTTTTAAAAATTTTTATTAATTTATTTTTGTTACAGATGTTTCTCCTTTTTTTCCCATTGACACCCTCCTCCCCCTTCCCCCCACCCCATACCTAGCTTTGTTGTCCACGTCCATCGCTTATGCGTACATGCATATAAGTTCTGTGGCTTATCTGTTCCCTCCCCCCAGCACTCCCTCTTCTAAGGGTTGTCAGTCTGTACCCTACTTCCACGTCTCTGGGTCTACCCAATTCCTCAGACTGTTATGTTCATTATATTCCACAAATAAGTGAGATCATATATTTGTCTTTCTCTGTTTGGCTTGTTTCACTTAGGATAATACTTTCGAGGTCTCTCCATGTCATCTCAAAGGATAAGGGATCTTTCTTTCTTACAGCTGCATAGTACTCCATTGTGTATTTGTACCACAGCTTTTTTATCCATTCGTCTACTGATGGATACTTGGGCTTTTTCCAGATCTTAGCTATTATAAATAGTGCTGCTACATACATGGGGGTACATATATTCTTTCTGATTGGTGTTTCAGGCTTCTTAGGGTATTCCTAGAAGTGGGATCATTGGGTCAAATGGCAATTCAATTTTTAATTTTTTGCGATAACACCATATTGTTTTCCATAGTGGCTGCACCAGTCTGCATTCGCACCAGCAGTGTACTACAGTCCCCTTTTCTCCACACCCTCGCCAACACTTGTTGTTTGATGATTTGTTGATGGCGGCCATTTTGACAGGTGTGAGGTGATACCTCATTGTTTTAATTTGCATCTCTCTGATGATTAGTGATGTTGAGCATTTCTTCATATGTCTCTTAGCCATTTGTATGTCCTGTTTGGAGAGGTGTCTATTTAGCTAAGAGAGACTTTCTAATGACCCACATCAGATATATGTATGATAAGAAATAAACCTTGGTTAATTTATGATTCTGAGACTCTATTGCTTTTAAAATAATTTAAAAATATGTTTTTATTGATATTTTAGAAAGAGAGAAAGGGAGAGAGAGAGATGGAAACATTGATGTGAGAGAAACATCGATTGGCTGCCTCCTGCATGCCCCCCACTGGGGACTGATCCCACAATCCCATTATGTGCCCTGACTTGGAATCGAACTGGGACCTCTCAGTTCATGGGATGATGCTCAATCCATTTAGCCATACTGGCCAGGCACTTTTAAAATAAATTTTAACTTCAGGATGACTTGGTCTATCCTGACTGATATGGGATATATTTGTTTTCTATTGCTGTGTAACAAATTACTGTAAACTTGGCAGTTTAAAACAACCTTCTTTTGCTTGATCACTATTTTTTTTTAAATCTTCACCCAAGGATAATTTTCCATTTATCTTCAGATAGAATTGGAAGGAGGGAGAGCAAGAGAAAGGAACATCAATGTGAGAAAGACACACTGACTGGTTGCCTCTCACGTGATCCCGACCAGGGCCAGGACAGAATGGCAGCCAGGATATGTGCCCTTGACTGGAATTGAACCTGGGACTCTTTGGTCTGCGGGCTGACATTCTAACCACTGAGCAAAACCAGCCAGGGCTGATCACTGTTTTGTAGGTCAGAAGTCCGGCATAGTATGTCTGGATTCACAGCTAAAGACACCACAAGGCAGAAGTCAAGGTGTTCATCGGGCTATGTTCATGGAGAGGTTCTTCTAGGGAAAGTTCCACTTCCAAACTCCATTGGGTCATTGGCAGAACTGCTGTCCTTATGGTTGTAGGACTGAGGTTCCCATTGTCTTACTAGCTGTTGGACTGGAACAATTCTGAGCTTCTCAAGGCTCATCTCAGATTCTTCTCATATGGTTCCCTCCATCTAAGCAATAAAGAATCTCCCTCAAATCAAATCCCTTTCATGTTTTGAGTCTCTTTGACTTTGCTTTCTACAACTAGTCAGAAGAAATGTTCTGTTCTTTAAAGGCTGTTGTCATTTGATCAGTCCTACCGGGATGATCTCCTTATCTTAAGGTCAACTATGTCAGGTAACAATCTAATCATGGAAGTAAAACCCATCACCTTTTCAGTCTCAGGGATTATGCAGGGCAATTTATACCAGAGGGGCAGGAAATCTTGGGGTCTATGTTAAGATTCTGTTGAACACATGGGGAGAAAGTAAGAAAGAGGAAATGAGTGAGAACAATTATTTGTTGGCCTATTTCTGCCAGAATCTATACACCTGTCTCTAGTTTAATGACTTCAATTCATTCCTGAAAACTCGG
The DNA here is from genome assembly GCF_014108415.1 of Molossus molossus. Taxonomy (NCBI): domain Eukaryota; kingdom Metazoa; phylum Chordata; class Mammalia; order Chiroptera; family Molossidae; genus Molossus; species Molossus molossus. Next base: position 110,142,035 of record NW_023425366.1, on the reverse strand, counting down.
CTGCCAAGTAAAAAGCCACTAAGTGGAAAAAATATTTCCATTACTTTTAATGGGAAAATTATGATGCTTTCTGTCTCAATCTAAAATACTCTTACAAGTTTCAAAGACAGAAAAATATACCAATTGTACAATAAAAACACATTTATGTAAGCAATAAGTTTAAAATGTAAAGTAAATATAGTTTGTACATAAGATATAATGCAAAAATTTATTGCATTTACCAAAGGAGGAAGGTAAGACTAAAGTGTGGAGGAGGTGTGCAAGGTAATCATTCTTTGGTGTGTTTTCTTTCTGCATCATTTTCTTTAGTAATTTCTGAAGCACTTGGGGGCTCGTGGGTTGGTTACCTTGCACTCGAACTGTGTGCACACAACAAACATAAAGCATACCTCAGATAAACACCTTTAGGACAAAATAAGCCTAAACATGAAAGTGTTCATGGAAATCATGCATGTATAAAACACTCTGGAATATTATAGAAGATGCTGCCTCTTTATGCCTTTCTCTTGGTGTATATATGCAGAGAGAAATTTGGGGGATCATCCAAACATGACTTGCCAATCATATTTGTTTCACTTGATATTTTCTGACTTGGGGATGTTGTGTTGGGTAAATTGGAGAGTGTGTCTTTGCCTGAAGCCATAATGTCCACTATCATGTCTTGTAGCATATATATTTAATGTGTTCTGGGGCAAAAACATTGGTATTAAAAAAAGAGCAGTGGTTGTCCAAAAGGTAGCATAACTTTGCAAAAACCATTATGACAAAAATTGACTGAATAGCTATAATGTAATCTAGTATTTAGATCTATTCCTAGGGCATGTGGTTTATGGACCCTCTGAAATACACAGGCCCATAATTGATTTCTATTTGCTAACTGTTGTTAAAAATTGCTCTTTCCCCCCAAAGTTACATGAAAATGAGCAAGTCAAGTATCATAAAAGAAAAAAAATGAGATTATATTAAGCCAAAATGACCCATCTGGAGGTCATCACTAATTAGGACTTGCTAGGAGAACCATGTTTAAGAAATGAATGTAGAATTTAAAGTAGTTATAGGCTTTTATAAATATTTCAATGTAATTTTTTCAAAATGGAAATATCAAACTAAAATGTTAATTTCATATTTCAGAGTGCTATTTCCTGTAACATAAAACATGATAATGATAATATGGTTTCAAAAAATCAGCACAAAAGCAATAATAATGAAATTCTGTATCTTCCTGTAAAACAATTTAGTAGAAACTGTCCATTTATGATATAGTATTATATCTCTGTTTTCTAAATACCATGTAGGGTACTTTTTTTAGGATTTTGAATAAGGTAGAAAAGCTGTAAACCTTAGCTTTTTTCTTGTTGTTTTTCAACTTAACTTTACTTTAAAAATTCCTGGGTATAAGTTTAACTTTACCTAAGGTGGGAGAGGGGAGGAGGGTGTCAATGGGGGGAAAAAAGGAGGGATATCTATAATACTTTCAACAATAAAGATAAATTTAAGAAATAAAACAAACAAAAGAATATTTTTAGTCAAGTTCTTTGGTGGTTCAAAAGGAGAAAATAAAGTTTTAAGTAAGTGTTACATAGACTATAATACATTTAAAATGTTTATAAAAGATGTTTTGAGTATGTCCTCAATACATTTATGATCCAAAAGTATTTACTTTGCTTCAATTCTGACAGTTCTTAATAGGCTTATTCAGAACTACCCCATACACGTTGCTTATGGAGAAGTAGGTGAGAGGACTTTCTCTTGACCTCTCTTCTCCACATTCCATTTTAGTTTATTGCTTTGAGCATGAATGTTAAGCAAAGTGAAGGGGAAGTCAATATTTGATTTTTGTGAGCACTGAATCTCAATGTTGACCACAAATAGAGATCAGCATCAATTGTTTCAGGAAGAATTCCATTAGTCATTCCCGTTGAACAAGCTATATTTAAGGGTGTTATCTTATGTAACCTGATTCTCCCCTTGACCACTCCCCCAGATTTTTTGAAGTGAAATTGTTACTGATCATAGTTTTAGGACTTCTTCCCAAAAAGTGATGACAGATCGGAAGGCATTATGTCATAATAGTGTACTAGGGCCAACTTATGCTGCAATGAAACCCTAATGTTAACTTAAACAATAGAATTGTATTTCTTTTTTATACAAATGAAGTCTAGAGACAGATAGTCTGGGGCCAGTGTGGCAGCTCCATAGTTATCAGGGATTCATATTCTTTCTGTATTTAACACATGACTTTTACCTCATTGTCCAACATGGCTGCTGGTGCTCCAGCCAACAGGAAGAAGAAAGGAAGGGAGATGAGGCAAAAGCTACATGGCAGAAATCTCCTAGAAATGTTTCCTAGAAGCTATTAAAGATTACTTACTGAAAGTTAGTTACATGGCAATACCTAACTATAGGTGAGGCTGTGATGTGTAACCTTTATTCTTGGTGGCTTATTTGCTTAGGTAAAAATTTGAGGTTTCATTACCATAACAAAAGGGGAGAGGGATCTTGGTCTGTCCGCTAGGAGAAAGAGCATGGTACCCCAGACAAGAAAAAGCTAAAAGTTTGTCACCACCAAACCAATATTACAAAAAATGTACAATGGACTTCTCTAAGAAGAAAAGAAAGTTAAAAATATAAAGTTATTATTTATAAATAATAAAGTGGCAATAGCTCCATATCTATCAATAATTACTTTAAATGTAAATGGATTAAATGTTTCAATTAAAAGACACAGGGTGGCAGAATGGATAAGAAAACAAGACCTGCCCTGGCCGGTTTGGCTCAGCGGTTAGAGCGTCCGCCTGCGGTCTCGAGAGACCCGGGTTCGGTTCCCGCTGGGGGCATGTGCCTCGGTTGCAGTTTGTCCCCGGCCCTGGTCGGTCGTGCGGGTGGCAGCCATTCGATGTGTCCCTTTCACATCGATGTTTCTCTCTCTCTCTCTTCCTCCCACTCTACCTGAACAAAAAAGTGTCCTCGGGTGAGGATTAAAAAAAAAAAGAAAACAAGACCTTACATATACTGTCTACAAGGGACTCACTTCAGATCCAAAGACACACACAGACTGAAAGTAAAAGGATAGAAAAAAGATATTTCATGAAAAAATAAAAAAAGAAGCTGGGTAGCAATACTTATACCAGACAAAATAGACTTTAAAAGGTTATAACAACAGACAAAGAAGGACCCAGAGATGCTACTTCCGGATATTTATTTGAAGAAACCCCAAACACTGAATCAAAAAGATATATGCATCCATATATTCATCACAGCCTTATTTACAATAGCCAAGATATGGAAGCAACCTAAGTAAGTGTCCATCAACAGATGAATGGATAAAGAAGTGTTGCATATATACAATGGAATATGACTCAGCTATAAAAAAGAATGAAATCTTGCCATCTGCAACATGGATGGACCTAGAGGGTATGGTGCTGAGTGAAATAAGTCAGAGAAAAACAAATGGCATAATTTCACTTATATGTGAAATCTAAAATCCAAAATAAATAAACAAACAAAACAAAAACAAACATAGAAACAGAGAACATTTTGATGGTTGCCAGATGGGAGGAGGTTTGGGGAATGGGTGAAAAAGATGAAAAATTTTAAGAGTACAAATTGGTAGTTAACAAATACCAATGTAAAGTACGGCATAGGGAATACAGGCAATAATACTGTAATAACTATGTATGGTGTCAGATGGGTATGTGACTTATCAGTGTGATCACTTTGTAAGTTATATAAATGTCTAATCACTATGTTGCACACCTGAAACTGATATAATATTAGTTATATTACCAACTGTAATTGAAAAATAAAAAAATATTTAAAAATATTCTGATGCACTCAAAAGAAAAAATGACCACGGTCTTTGAAATCAGGCACATCTAGGTTCAAATCTGGCACTTAGTAACCTTGTGAACATTATTTGGAGAAAGTGATACAACTAGGCCTCCATTTTAAAATTTAAAGCAAGATGATACCACCTAGCTATTATGGTTATTATGGCCTGCTTTCTTCTTTTTTTTTTTTAATCCTCATCCGAGGACATTTTTCCATTTTTTTGTACAGACAGAGTGGGAGGGAGAGAGAGGAAGAGAGAGAGAGGGAAACATCGATGCGAAAGGGACACATCGAGTGGTCGCCACCCGCACGACCAACCAGGGCCGGGGACAATGTGCACTTGATACTATAACTTCTAACACATTCAGACATCTTTGGAAACAATTCTTAAAAATTCCTTTAGCCCAGCCGGTGTGGCTCAGTGGATTGAGCATTATCCCATGGACTGAGAGGTCCCAGTTTGATTCCTGGTCAGGGCACATGCCCGGATTGCAGGCTCGATCCCCAGTAGGGGGCAGGCAGGAGGCAGCAGGTGGATGTATCTCTCTCATGTTGATGTTTCTCTCTCTCATTCCTTCCCCTTCTCTCTAAAAACATCAATAAAAATATTTTCAAGAAGTTAAAAAAATTCCTTTAAAGTTATATAAATCTTATTAAATTAGAATCTGATGCTTCACACAGGGTGTTTGTACGATAAATGTGAACTGAAAGAATAAATACATTTTAAGAATACCCCCATAAATCCTATTGCACAACTGCATAATAAATATTGATTGGATGAAAATGTATTAAAGAAAAATAAATACTCAGAGTCTTTCATTCTTTATTTTAACAAAAACTTTTGAGCAAGTGCTGACTCTGGTTTAGCCCTTTCCTGATTCTACCCCTATTGTGAAGAGAAGGACATTTAAAAAAATTATTATTTTTTATTACAGAAGGGTTTTAGTGGTCTGCAGAACCAAAGGAGACAGCTAGATATAGACATCTATCTATATGTAGATATATAAATCTATATCGTATCTATATTTCTATCCCTATCTATATATCTACATGTAGAATGATATTTATTTATTATTAAAAAAATTTTTTGGAATGATATTTATTAAAAGGTATTGGCTCATATAATCATGGAGGCTGAGAAGTTCTGTGACCTGCCATCTGTAAACTGGAGACTCAGAAAAGCTAGTGGTGTCATTGGAAGGCCTGAGAACTGGAGAATTGGAGATGGAGATTCCAACCAGGAGTCCCGAGGGTAGGAGAGGATTGATGTCCCAGTTCAAACACTCAGGCAGAGAGTAAACTTTCTCTTTCTCTGCCTTTCTGTTCTGTTCGGACTCTCAATGGACTGGATGCTGCCCACCCACCTTGGGGAGGGCGACCCACTCCACTCACTCTATCAATTCATTTGCTAACCTCTGGAAATACTCCCTCAGACACACCCATAAATAAAGTTTAACCAGATATCTGGGCACCCCATGTCCCAGCCAAGTTGACACATAAAATTAACCATCACAAAAAGTGACCAAAACATTGGTTGCAAAAAAAATTGAGTACAGAAAAGTTTAAAATAAAATATTAAACCCATCTTTATCTTTGTTTTTAGCCTCGTTCCTCCAAGATAATTGATGTTTATGGTATGGAATTTTGTCCTTCCTGGTATTTTTTTACTATACATATTCAAATATATAAATATAGAGATAATGCCAAACATACTATTACACAACTTACTTTTTCCCCCCTTAATAATACATCTTGGACATCCATTTTTTAAAAGGCTGACTTTATTTTATTTTATTTTTTTATGAATTTGTTTATTTATTTTTTTGTTACAGATATTTTACCTTTTTACCCCATTGGCACCCCCCACCCCACCCCACCTCCGTCCCGTCCCCGGCTTAGTTGTCCATGTCCATTGGTCATGCATACATGCATATAAGTTCTGTGGTTTATCTCTTCCCACCCCCCCACTCCCCACCCCCTCTTCTGAGGGATGTCAGTCTGTGCCCTACTTCCATGTTTCTGGGTCTACTGTATTCCTCAGACTGTTATGTTCATTATATTCCATATATAAGTGAGATCATGTGGTATTTGTCTTTTTCTGCTTGGCTTCTTTCACTTAGGATAATACTTTCCAGGTTCCTCCATGTCGTCTCAAAGGATAAGAGATCTTTCTTTCTTACCGCTGCATAGTACTCCATTGTGTATATGTACCACAGCTTTTTTATCCATTCATCTACTGGTGGACACTTGGGCTGTTTCCAGATCTTAGCTATTGTAAATAGTGCTGCTATGAACATGGGGGTACATATATTCTTCCTGATTGGTGTTTCAGGCTTCTTAGGGTATATTCCCAGCAGTGGGATCACTGGGTCAAATGGAAGTTCAATTTTTAATTTTTTGAGGTAGCACCATATTGTTTTCCATAGCGGCTGCACCAGTCTGCATTCCCACCAGCAGTGTATTAGAGTCCCCTTTTCTCCACACCCTCGCCAACACTTGTTGTTTGATGATTTGTTGATGGCGGCCATTCTGACAGGTGTGAGGTGATACCTCATTGTTGTTTTAATTTGCATCTCTCTGATGATTAGTGATGTGGAGCATTTCTTCATATGTCTCTTGGCCATTTGTATGTCCTGTTTGGAGAGGTGTCTATTCAGCTCCTCTGCCCATTTTTTAATTGGGTTCTTTGTCTTCCTTTTGTTGAGTTGTAGGAGCACTCTATATATATTGGAAATTAACCCCTTATCTGATACATCATTGGCAATGATGTTCTCCCATACAGTGGGTTGCCTTTCCATTTTGATGGTTGTTTCTTTTGCTGTGCAGAAGCTTTTTAGTTTAATGTAGTCCCATGTGTTCATTTTCTCCTTTATTTCTGTTGCCTTAGGTGATGTATCAGTGAAGATTCTGCTCCGTATGATGTCTGAAATTTTGTTGCCTACATTTTCTTCTAGAATTTTTATGGATTCACGGGTCACATTTATGACTTTATTTTTTTTTTAACTGCTGCATACTATTCCATGGTATGGATGTATCATAAATTACTTAAGTAGTGCCCAAATGTGGATATTTAGGTTATGCCCAATTTTTCTCTATGGCAAACACTGGTTCCAGGAATATCCTTGCACAAATATTTTTGCTTATATCTGTGGGGGAAATTTCTAGAAATGAGATCACTTGGCCTAAGGATATGCTCATTTGGCATTGAAACATAGAATGCCAGAATGCCAGAAGGCAGCATTTAGACATCTTTTGTTTGCCATTAGGTGGTTAGTATCTGCACTGAAAAAAAAAAAAAATTCCCATTGGGTAGAGATATCGATTGTCTCATATTTCCAATGCCCACATCTTACCATTTCTTTCTCCCAGGAGTCCAGCAGGTTATTTAACCATTTAATGACCACTATCATGTAGACAAAGGGGGGGAAAAAAAGCCTGTCTAATGTTTCCCTAAAGTACTGGTAGCATTTTTGAAAGCAGAGATAATGCTTAAAGTAGACTGTTTCCCTTAGGTCAGGGGTCAGCAAGCTAGGACCTGTCAGCCAAACCCAGCTACCTTCTCTTTTTGTGTAGTCCATCAGCTAAAAATGATTTTTACATGCTTATTTTTAAAGATATTTAAGTTTTCTTTAATTTTTAAAATGTTGACTTTTAGAGGGAGAGATAGGGAGAGAGAGAGAGAGAGAGAGAGAGAGAGAGAGAGAGAGAGACAGAAACATCAATGTGAGAGAGAAACATCAATTAGCTGCCTCCTGCCTGCCCCCTACTGGGGATTGAGCCAGAAACCCAGGCATGTGCTCTGACTGGGAATAAAACCAGCAACTTTTCAGTGAAGAGGACGATGCCCAACCAACTGAGCCATACCAACCAGGGTGGTTTTGACATTTTTAAATGTTTGGGAAAAATAAAAAGACAAATAATATTTTTGATATGCAAAAATCATATAAAATTTAAGTTTCATGTCCATAAGTAAAGTTTTATTGAAACACAACCACACTCATTCATTTACATATTGTCTAAGCTTGTTCACAAAATGAGAATGGAGCTCAGTAGTTGCAACAAAAACTACATTTACTACTGGGCCTTTCATAAGAAAATATTTTCCAACCATTTCTTTAGATCTGCAATGTTATTTTTCCTCTTGTGCTAGTCTTATTTTTTTCTTCTATATATCTTTCTCTATAATTCTCTGTTACTTCTTTGTTCCCCCTCAACACTCCTATAAAGAAAATACTGCAAATTAGCAAGGCCCATTTTAATAGTGAATTGCATTTTCCTACTTGTCGAATGTCTGAAGGCAAAATGTATTAAAAAAAAAAAAGAAGTCCTGGCCGGTTTGGCTCAGCGGTTAGAGCGTTGACCTGCGGTCCTGAGAGACCCGGGTTCGGTTCCCGCTAAGCGCGCGTACCTTGGTTGCAGTTTGTCCCCAGCCCTGGTCGGTTGTGCGGGTGGCAGCTGCTCGATGTGTTCCTTTCACGTCGATGTTTCTCTCTCTCTCTCTGTTCCTCTCTCTCCCTCCCACTCTACCTGAACAAAAAATGGAAAAATGTCCTCGGGTGAGGATAAAAAAAAAAAAAAAAAAAAGAATAATGATTTTGACTTTGGTCTAAAATTAATTTGGGTTGCAGTATTAAAACAAAGTTAATGAAATTCAGAACAAAGGGAAAAAAACAAACAAAAAAAGAATTATAAAACATGGTTCTGAATCTTTCTAGTACTATCTTTCCCTGGAAAGACCAATTTAATTTTAATGTAGAGACTAGAGGAACTGCTTTCCCTTCATATTTGAGATCCATCAAAACAAAAAATAGCATTAACCCTTTCTGAAGCAGAACTGGAAAGATGCTGAACAACTGCTAAAGTGTCTCTGGAGAACTCTATTTCTCGCTCACAGATTCAGGGAAGGGCCTGGTCTTTTTAGGTCAATTCCCTGGCTATCTTCTGATTTAAGTGGAGAAAGTAGCATTTAGCATTAAGAAGAGGATGTGAGAAGGAATTCTGGTGGCCCCTTTTCAGGTGGGCTGTGTGGGACAGTGATATGGGACCGTGGTTAATGGGTGGCTAATGGGGCTCGACCTTGGAAATGAGATGGCTCCCTGAAAGTTCGACTATTGCATTAATAGTTCAAAGTGTCTTCTCCGGGGCCAAGTCAGAGGACCTTCCTTTCCTCTGTACTGCCTCCCTTTTGTTCAAGCATAAGCTTAATAACATCTGTCTGGAAATTTAAAAAAGAAACAGTGTTCCCAGATCAGCAGCACTGATGTCTCACCTAGGACTCATTAGAAATTTGAGTTATCAGGTCTCTACCCTAGACCTACTGGATCAGAAACCCTGTGACAGAGACCCAGCAATCTGTGTTTTAACAGCCTCCAGGCAATGGTAATGCACACTCAAGTTTTTGAGAACTTGAGAGACGATGTCTCTCCCAGGACTGCTAAAATGGAATGTTTCTGTGTGTTGTTGGTTGGTTGTCTCTACTGATGATGACAACTATACATCTAGTGCTGTGTCTCAGGTACTCAATACATTAAAATAATAACAGCTAGCATTTACTGAGTGTTTAATGTGTTCCAAACATTGTTCTAAGTCTCTTATTCTACCATCTCATTTAATTTTTGAGAATAATCGAATGAGGTGTGTCATTACTGCCATAACATAGATGAAAAAACTGAGGTATAGAGAAGTTATGTCCTTGGTGGTAGGTCATAATGGTAGCAAAGGGAAGATCCAGGATGTGCACCAGATGCTCAGGCTCAGAGCCCCCACTTGTAACCACTATGTACTGTCATTGGTATTCTGCGATGCATGAATTAATTTAATGCATCATTCAATCTCTTCCACTGTCAGTTTGAAAGTGAAATCTATTAAACAAATTTTACAGCTGGAGAATCAGAGTCTCTGAGAGGTCAATTCAGATTTCTCAAATCACACAGCTCATTAAAGGCTCAGCTGGATTTAGATCCTGACCTGTATTCTTCTGAACTGTTATGTCATGCCCCCCCGCCCCCCCCCATCCCTGCTTGTCATAGTGTTGCCAGCCACTGATAAGAGTCTCTGAACCTATTTTGGGGCAGCTTGACCCGTTCTTTATTGAATACAAGAAACGGCTCCTACCTTCACCCCCAAACTGAACACCACTAAAAAGAACATCCCCAGTAGCCTCCTTGAAGCTTGTTGTCAAACACAGAGAAGGCAAGACCTGATTCAAGTCTGACTCATTTGAACAGAGTTTTCATTAACAAATAAATTGTTTGGGGGGTGGTTGGGGAGGATATTGATTAGAATATGTGGTTGAATAGTCAGAAATATGCAGAATGCCCTTGCGCCTGGAGGAAATCAGCATGTTGCATTAACACTAATTAAGAAACACAGACTGTCTTTTCCAGGCTAAATGAGGCCGAAGATGCCCAAGTAGTGTGGTGGTATAGAAAGTCTATCTGCTTTCAAGTCTGAGCTATAAGTCTTTGGCTGGGGAGTGTGACTCCATCTTCAAAGTTCATGGTTGCTGTCCTGAAGGCTGGTTACAATGACCAGCCTTTCTGACTCTATCTTGCATGAACTCACTATTCTCTCATCATATTGACCCTCTTTCTGCTAAATTGGTCCAAACTCAGACCCTTTGACAGCTCTCCCCTCCACCCAGGATACCCTTTCCTTGGATCTTTGCTTCATCATAACATCAGGTGCTGGCTTATCCTTACAGAGGCCTTTCCCTGGTCACCCTAATGTCACCATGATGTAGGCCCCTGGCTGTTGAAACCTTGAGTATTTATCTCTTCATTTTGGTCACAGGAAGAAAAGAAAAGAAGGAAGAAGGCTAGAACAACAAAAACTGACCAGAGTCAGCCTGAACCAAAATGACCTCCATGAGACCCCCCAACCTCATTAAATGGGGATTATAATACATTACGATGTTAAGGACGCAACTGCTGGCTCCAGACCAGGTCCCACTGGGAGCATATAGGGAAAGAAAAGGGGTGGTGCTCCAATTCTGGGGAGAGACCAGCCCATTCCCCTGGAAAACTAATACATATGCCTCCCCCTCATTACGTTGCCCCCATAATAATTTCCCCCAGACTTCTCTAGAATAGGAAGTGAATCTGTGAGTCTGATTTCCACTTCTCCATTCTCTGGCCATTGAATACAGCTTGTGCTGCTGAATGCTTAGCTTTGCTTTTGTTTTTTGATTTGGGGACACCAGAAAAAGGACCCTTAGAAGGACAGAGGGTGCTTCCTGGGGACTGGGGTCCCTACAGTAGGCGCCTGGATAATCTAAATTGATAATACTAATACTGCTCATTGTCCCTACTCTATGCCAATCATGGACACATCTTCCTATCTGAAATCATTTTTGCTCATGATTTACCTGCCCTCTGTCTCCCCTCTTTGGAACCTCAGCAAACTGACAGCAAGGCCTTGCCCATTATGCTCACCACAGCGCCCCCAGTGCCTGGTACATCATAAGTGAACCATACCTAACGCTTCAAGCCTCCCTGGGAGAAAAATTCCAGATTCCTCACATTTTCTTACTCCTTCCAGTTATCGTGGAATTGATCTGATCCTGGGTTTGTACTAAGGGCCTTGCCCCACGTGAGAATTTTTCACAGTGCACCCTTAAGTCTGCACAACCCTGCTGTCCTCTGGAGAAAGGAGGGTGGCGAGAGCCAGCTTTGCCAGCTCAGAAGCTGCCTTGCTCCAGGCTTGCCTGGGTCTGGCGACCAGAACTCACCTTCTCAGCCTAGAGGCCTTTTTGGTTCTGATGGTGATTATTTGAATGAAGCACTTTTACCTGCACAGTCTGACAAGGGCTTCTCAGCAGGGGACCCATTAATACTGGCCTAAATGGGAGTCACCTGGAGGGAGTGAAGCCCCAGGGACCTTTCTGAAAGCTTTAGCAGAGCAAGTGGCCTCCTCCAACGCTGCGGCTTCCCCAGGCGATTAAATGGACAGCAGACAAGATTGCTCACTTCGCATCTCCAGCCTCTGGCCTCAGACACCGCCAGTGACTCTCTGCCCAGGAGCCTGCAAATCAGCCACCTGCCAGCCAGACCCCCTTCCACCCTCTCCCCAGCTTTCCTTCTTCCCTTCCTCCATCCCCCTCTTTCTTTCTCCCTTTTTTCTTTTCCTCCCCCCTCCTCCTTTTCTTCCTTCCCTCCCTCCCTCTCTTCCCTAAGAAAGTTATACAAGATCTATGAATTCTTCAGCTCTCCACCTCTTATCCCTGGCTTTTGGCTCCACCCACTCCATCCCTTCCTCTTGTGTCTCTCCTGCCTCTAAATCTGAACTATCCGAGGTGACCTACTTTCTCTTTATAAGTGAAGGCCATGAGCTGCGGGCCAGATGAATGAGACAAGTGGGCAGAGGCGTCCAGCTGGTGATAACTGTGGGGCCCCCCAGGTTATCTGCGGGGCTGCTGGTGGCTGCTTGCAGATATAGATTTCAAAGCCTCACACCTTGAGCAACATTCATACACTTGGAGTTCTTGGCCTGAAGTACTTTAGGGTAGCTCTTTTAGTAGCAAATTGAACAGAAGCTGAAATGTCTATAGCCAGAGTGCTATGTTGGCCTAGAGTTTACTGTTAACCACCACTGTGCTAAGTAATGTGATCCAATTAGGAATCATTGTGAGGGTTTTAGAAGGCAAGCGTTTTGCACATTCAATCTCATCTGAATCCTCCCCGAAGCTCTGTGAGATATGGATGATTTGTGCCCATTTTCCAGATGAGAAAACTGAGGTGTAAGAAGGTTAAGTTGTGCTGTTTCTCAATTTACCACATCTCTGTGAGATGATAATTATAACCTCCATTTTGTGCATGAAAACCCCAAGGCTCGGGGGTAAAGATCACACAGCCAGTGAGTAGGAAATCTAGCATTCATCAGCAGTCGCCTCTGCATGCTCTGCTCGATTGCAGTACACAAATAAATTGATATCATTTGCAAAATTTAAAAACTCAGTTGCTAGGAGAATCATTTATTCATTTGATGAGTATTTCCTGCATGCCAGTTAGGAATTAGACTCAGTAGTTGTGTGGTAGTTTGCAAACAGGGCCACACACTACTCCCTTCTCTTTGGCCACGCTCCTTCACGATGTGACTTCGTACTTCTTCCATCAAGAGGTGGAGCCTCTGGCCTCGCCCCTTGGCTGGCCTCCCCAGGAGCTCTGAACAATCAAACATGGTGGAAGGGCCAGAAGAGATGTCAGGAGGCCTTGCAGCTTTTGCTCTCTTGGAACACTATGAGCTCCAGTGGGGCCCAGTGACCTTTTAAAACAAGCCCCTCCCTCACCCCCCCCCGGTGATTGTGATGCATGCTAACATTTAAGAACCACTAAACTAAGTACATGGTGTTATTGTAAACCACTATGTTTTGGGGTGGTTTTTATCCAACAGAAGCTAACTGATACAGGTGTGGAAGATGAACTCACCAATGCCCTTGTGATGCTTAAAGTTCATTAGGGGGAGATAACATATTCTTAAACATAAACAGTTTGTAATGCATAAGGCCAGATATTGAAATTCTAAACCAATACCAGACTCCGCGACAATAATGATAACTAATATTTAAGTAAGTGCTTGCCGTGTGCCAGGCTGTGAAGTGCTTTGCATTCATTATTTTATGTAGGCCTCATGGGAACTCTTTGAGGTCAGTGCTATTTTTTTTTTTTTTTAATCCTCATCTGAGGATATTTTTCCATTTTTTGTACAGACAGTGTGGGAAGGAGAGAGAGGAAGAGAGAGAGAGGGAAACATCGATGTGAAAGGGACACATCGAGTGGCTGCCACCCGCACGACCAACCAGGGTCGGGGACAAACTGCAACCGAGGTACATGCCCTTAGCGGGAACCGAACCCGGGTCTCTCCGGACCACAGGCGGACGCTCTAACCGCTGAGCCAAACCGGCCAGGGCGGTCAGTGCTATTTTTATGTCCATTTTATAGATGAAGAAACCGAGGCCTAAAGAAGACAAGCACTTTGCCTGAGGTCACTTAACCAGCCAGTGGCAGAATCAACATTCTGGTCTCTACAAGACTCTTCAGCTTATGCTGTTATGTGTTGTGGGATCCAACCCCCAAGTGTGGTGCAGCAATTGTGCTGTGACCGTCCCGAGGAAGAGCCTGGCAATTCCACCTGGAAGTCAGGGAGGATGTATGGCAGAGGGAGTCCCTGGGTTGACTTCAAAGCCCAGGCAGGATCAGGATGCGTGTGATAGGAGAGAATGAGCCTTTCAGACAGAGGACACAGCTGGAGCAAAGGTGAGGGAACACGCAAACTGCAGGAGGAGCAAGGGTTTCACTGCCACAAGAGTGTTTCAGGGAAGGGCCGCAGCAGAATTCTAAATGCGGAGCATTCCAAAGATCCAGCATTTATAATCTTTTCTGACGTAAGGTGTAGAAAGGTTATTTGAAATATTAAATTATTAAACCCAGCATTAACAGAATGTCTTCTGCATTATAGGTAGTGTGGTCTTTAAATTGATTCACTGTTGGACTATATACATAGTTTGAAGATGTTAGACTTGACATGGCAGGGGAAATATTTTGTTGTTTACGTTTAGTCTCTCGTCTAAATTTTTTATGTGGATATTTTTTTCCTTGAGTCCCACTGAGAAGGTACGACCTTTCTCTTTCTGCTTTCTTCTTACTTTATATCAACAGTCAAAAGAAGGAATACTTAAGTGAGCATCCAAGAATGTGCCCAGCATTTCAATTCTGCCATGTTCCCCAAAGGTAAGATGCTGCCCCAGCTCCCAAGGAACTTAGCAATCTAATTGGACACTAAAACTCTCTGGCATGAATTCTAAGGACCATTAACAGCGAGAAAGAAAAAAAGCAGTGCAGCCTAGAGGAACCGGGAAGACCTCCGGGGAGAAGTCGGGATCAGTGTGGGAGGAAAACTTTTGAGTTTCATACTGACAATTTAGTATTGTTAGGGCCATCTTTAGTATCAACTAGAATATGCTCTTATCCAATTTAGAAAAATAAGAAATGAGCCTTTGCCCAAAAATAACTTGGTACTTTTTCAATCTGAAATAGCAAGAGTGTTTACTTCTTGGATTAATTCTGCTTGAAGTGCTATCTTAAAAAGGATTACGAGGTCTCTGCCAGCCTCAGGGGAAATGAGTGCTGGAATTGATTAGTGATGCCTGCCACAGGTATGGTAGCAGCCAGTGAGAATAGCCCACATGCATGACTTCCCTCTTCCTCACTTTTCTCTGCAAATTATAATAAAGTTTCTGTTTTTGTGTACCCAAAATAGCTGAAGTCATTAACTAACTGGATTCCATGCATTGATTTTGACATTTAGGACAGAAGCACATTAAAAAAAAAAAAAAAAAGTACATATTCTAAAAGAAAATCTCTCCATACATTTCTGTTCAGCTAGTTAAAATTTAAACTCGTACCTGCACTTTACTTAGAGGACTGTATGTTGATTCCTTTATATTCAGAAAGATGACCCTGAGGTACAGGAAAATCCTGAATTATTAAGTATAAATTGTATTGTTCTGTTGAAAATATGTTCTTAAGCATGTTCTTTACCTTGACTTTTAGCTAGTAGGGAACAGTAAGCTGAACCTGGAGCCTACTCCTGTTGCCTGCAGTCATGTGTGAGTGCATGTCTATCCATGTTGGCCAGGCTGGTGTTCAGATCAGCAATGCCTGCTGGCCAGATGTCAGTGAAAAGACATTGGGGGAGGAGAGGACTTCTTCAGTACCTTCTTCAGTGAGACAGGCACTGGCAAGCATGTGCCCAGGGCAGTGTTTATAAACCTAGATCCCACAGTCATTGATGAAGTTCCCATTGGTACCTACTGCCAGCTCTTCCATCCTGAGCAGTTCATCACAGGCAAGGAAGATTCTGCCGATAACTAAGCCTGTGGACACCACACCATTGGCAAGGAGATCATTGACCTTGTCTTGGACCAAGTTTGGAAACTGGCTGACCAGTGCACAGGTCTTCAGGCCTTCTTGGTTTTCCACAGCTTTGATGGGAGAACTAGCTCTAGGTTCACCTCCCTGTTGAGAGAATGTCTCTCTGTTGATTATGGCAAGAAGTCCAAGCTGGATTTCTTCATCTACCCAGCACCCCAGGTTTCCACAGCTGTAAGTGAGCCCTACAACTCTATCCTCACCTCCCATACCACCCTGGAGTACTCTGATTGTGTCTTCATGGTTGACAACAAGGCCATCTATGATATCTGTCACAGAAACCTACATATTGAGTGCCCAACCTACTCTAACCCTAACCACCTTATTAGCCAGATCATGTCCTCTATCACTGCTTCCCTAATGTTGATGGAGCCCTGAATTTGTATATGACTGAATTTCAGGCCAACCTGGTGCCCTATCCTCACATCTACTTCCTTCTGGCCACATATGCCCTTGTCATCTCTGCTAAGAAAAGCCACCGTGAACAGCTTACTGTAGCAGAGGTCACCAATGCATGCTTTCAGTCAGCTAACCAGATGGTGAAATGTGACCCTCACCACAGTAAACACATGGCTTGCTGCCTGTTGTACCGTGGTGATGTGGTTCCCAATGATATCAATGCTGCCATTACCACCATCAAGACCAAACACAGCATCCTGTTTGTGGACTGGTACATTGGCTTCAAAGTTGGCATTAATTACCAGCCTCCCACTGTGGTACCTGGTGGGAAACCTGGCCAAAGTACAGAGAGCTGTGTGCACGCTGAGCAACACCACAGCTATTGCTGAGGCCTGGGCTCACCTGGACCATAAATTTGACCTGATGTATGCCAAGCATGCCTTTGTCCACTGGTATGTGGGTGAGGGCATAAAGGAGAGTTTTCTGATGTCTGTGAGGATATGGCTGGCCTTGAGAAGCATTGTGAAGAGGTTGGTATGAATTCTGTTGGAGAGCGTGAGGAAGGAGAGGAACACTAATTACCATTCCTTTCAGCCCTGCAACATGTCATACTAAGAACTTTAGGTTCAACAGATGACAGGCGTTACAGCTTTCTGGTTAGATTTTCTTCACTTTTACCTGTGATCATGTCTGTCTTTTTCATGTATACCTATAAGATTTCCCCCTCATGTTTAAAAGTAAACACATTAAAAAGAAAAAAAAAAAGAAAATATATGTTCTTGGTTGGGAGCCTATTTGCATTAAGATGGAAACACTCATTTGAGGATGTAGGTACTTACCGGAGTGTTATTAGGTGATTCTATAGTGTTTGATTCTAATTAACTTTAGATAGCAACTCCAGATTTTGGACGATAGACATCAGGAAGAAAAATGGGTCACATGGGGAAAACTTTTTCTTGATTAGACAGCAATAGCAAGGGGAATGGAGGTGGAAGTTGGTAGGGCTGGCATAATGCACAACTTGAGGAGAGGCCATTTGTAACATAGTCATTTGCAGCATAGTGAACGGGGCCCGCTAACACTGTGTTGTGCAGGCTCTTCCAGTCTAAGCCAATTACGAGTTCAAATGCCAACTTTCAATTCAACTCGATAAATATTTATTTAACATTGACCAAGTGTATTAGCCAGGGTTCTCCAGAGAAACAGAAATATATATATATATATAAATTTATATATGATTTATATATACATTATATATGTGATATATATGTTACTGACCATCCCTTGAGTATGTGTGTGTGTGGGGGCTGTCCCCTCCTCAGCTCTTGTCAATCCTGTGAGAAGGAATTCAGATAAGTGACAGACAGTGGTCATTTAAGCAAAGCAAGCGAATTTACTAAGAATATACTTGATGCCATGGCCAGTTTGGCTCAGTGGTTAGAGTGTTGACCTGTGAACCGAAGGGTCGATTCTTGGTCAAGGACACAGGTTCTTCCATCCCCAGCCCCAGTCGGGGTCATGTGGGAGGCAGCCAATCAATGTGTCTCTCTCATGTCAATGTATCTCTCTCTTCTCAGTCCCTTCCACTCTCTCTAAAAATCAATAGAAAAAAGTATCCTCAGGTGAGGATTAACAAACAAACAAACAAACAAACAAACAAACAAACAAAGAATACACTTAGCATAAAGCACAAGTGGGTAACTCAGCTTGTCTGAGCGCACCACTTGGTGGGGGTTCAAATTTTTCCCCCTATAGGTTTTAAAGTTCTGCTGCTGGCTATCTTGGGTAGCAGACTAGGTTTCAAAGTCCCCTTGGCATTGTTGTGGCTTATCTTGGAATGTTTGTACATACATTTGGTCACATTGTTTGTAGGCAAGTCCTAAGACAGCTGACTTCTTTGTTTAGTGAGTGAGATAAAGTCCGCCTTCTTTCCCCCTTTCCTGTCCTAGCAGCTATCTTTCCTGCCTGACATCCCCCAAGTGATACCTTCCAAATGTTTTTGGGGTTTTGTTGTTTGACTCTCAGACTTTATTTGTCCTTGGGTTTGACTGGCACAAATGGCATTAATTAGGTCTTTGTTCTCTATTTTCCTAGGCCAGGGTGATTTAACCTATGCATTCTCTGGTTAGGGAGGAGAGGTATAAGCCATTTTTTTCTCAAGTGTCCTTGGTTGGGAAAGATAAGGTCTTGTGATTCACAAGCTGGCTGCAAGCTGCCCAAACTCTTTGGCCTTATTTAATTTTCTTGTCTTAGTTTCTCCATTCCACTTGCCCAGGAATTTTTCTAGTTTCTTACTATCCTGATATATCACTGACTCACTTGATTATGGAAGCTGAGAAGCCCCATGATCTGCTGTCTATAAGCTGGAGACCCAAGAAAGCCAATGATATACTTCTCATCCGAAGGCCTGAGAACCACAAGCACTTATGTATAAATCCTGGACCAAGTACAAGATAAATGTTTTAGCTCAAGGAATCAGGCAGAAAGAGAGAGAGAGCCAATTTTCCCTTCTTCCAGCTTTTTGTTCTACTCAGGCCGTCAATGGATTGGATGAGGCCCACCCACATTGGAGAGGATAATCTGCTTTATTCAGTCTACAGACTCAAATGCTAATCTCATCCAAAACACCCTCACAGACACACCAGGAATGGTTTAGCCAAATATCTGGGCATGCCATGATTCAGTCAAATTAATATATATTAACTATTATACCAAGCATCTGGCATTGTGTTTAACAGTGAAAATACGGAGATAAACAAGAAAGGGTCCATTATCTCAAGGAGCTCTCAGCACAGTGGGGAGGGGGACCGACAATTACAATACAGCATAATGCACATTAGGAGAGAGAGAAGTGCCTGGTGCTATGGGCGTACAAGCAAAGGGCACCCAGCCTGGGAGAGTGGCAGGGGAGCGGGGAGGGAGCAGTGAGAAGTACAGCTTTCTAGAGAAGATGATGTTTAAGTTGAGTCTTAAAAGATGGGTGAGAGTTTATGCAGAAAACAAGCGTTGGGAAAGTTGTTCCAGGCAGTGAACAGCATGGCGGAAGGCATGGGGTGTGAAAAATCATGACGTGTAGTGGGAACTATAAGCCATTTGGTATTGCTAAAAAAGGGAAGTGTAGGATTGTGTGTGGCTGGCAATCTGACTGGGAGCACATAAAGGACTCTGGTGCTATAGTAAGGATTTGGGACTTTAATCTGAGGTAACAGAGAGTCAATGCAGGGTTTCAAACATGGGTCCGATTTTCCTTTTGGCTGAATCACTCCAGTGAGTAATGCCAAGGAAGCAGAATATGCACGAAACAGAAGGCCCCTTTCTTCCTTTATGTAAAGTGATGTGGAAGAATAGAAAAAGTTAGGCGAGGGCTTTGATCTCAAATGCCACTGAATGCTAAAAGCTTGGAGCTACAACTGGAGGTTTAGGTGTGTTTTAGAAGCTTTATGAGTCTAATGAGAGATTCCGAAGAGTTGCTTTTGTTCAACCTCAGACAAAGATGCCAAGTTAGATTCTACAGAGATTTTTGAATTAAAATTTGGTGAGGACATATCTTAGAGAAATCTGCGCACAGTAGCACATTTGTGATCTAGAATATTCATAGGAGCATTGTTCAAGATAGCCCCAAAGTGGAAACAGCCTGAATGTGCCTCATCAATAGATTGGATAAAAATATTATATATTCATGTAACATATAGTATGTCCATGGAGTACTATGCAGCAGTGAAAATAAACAGTGTAACTACATGCAACTATGAGGATGAATCCAAACGTAATACTGAGCAAAAACAATTAACAAGAAGCAAGACACAGAATAACACAACCAGTAAGAATCCACTTATATAAGGTGTAAAAAGAAAAAAAAGCAAGATGAAACTATTGTTAAAGGATGTATCTGTTAACGGAGGGGAGAGGGCCTTGTCTCCCTCAGTTGCTAGTGGGGGTGAATTTCTTGTGATATCAAAGAATTTTCTGAGACTTGCATGGGAGAACGAGTGATTTTTATTTGCATGAAATTATATCCCTAACTTTCCAAAGTCCAGTCATAGAAGAGGTTTGGCTGGAGCTTCTGTAGAGCTTCAGTGTCCAGAGTTTCCTTTCCATGTTGGAACCGGGTCCAGTGCAGCATCAGGCTAGCTTCGCTTGTGCATCCCACTGCAGTCCATCAGTCCATTGTGTGTGGGGTCCACATGGCCGTGGGCCATAGAGGCGAATGCAAGAGAGCCAAGAGTCATAAGAGTCACGAGACAAATATGCCAAGAGAGTAACAAGGGAGCAAATTTCTTCATTAAGGAGATTATTTATTCCCAAATTTTCTCATGCTTGCAGTAGCAC
The DNA here is from genome assembly GCF_014108415.1 of Molossus molossus. Taxonomy (NCBI): domain Eukaryota; kingdom Metazoa; phylum Chordata; class Mammalia; order Chiroptera; family Molossidae; genus Molossus; species Molossus molossus. The sequence goes on along the minus strand of NW_023425366.1, from coordinate 110,121,549 downwards.
ACCTATTCTGCTCAGTGATTTCTGTTCCCAGGTGTGATGACAGGCAAGTACCTCCCCTGTGTCACCCCAACTTTACTGGGCATGTGTTTATCTTTCCTTTGTTGGATCCCTTCCTCTGGTGTTTTGCAGGGAATAGGACGGTGGTCCCCTGGGGAGTGCAAAGTTGCAGCTTCCTAGTGAAGCTGCCCAAATGATGTCCTTATAATGTCTGGTCTTCCCTTTGTTCATTTCCTATGATTAATAACTAGCTAATTATTATAGTATCATATTCATAGGTTATAAAACTACAAAGGAAGGAAAGAAAAGCTTACCTTAAAATCCTGGGTAGAGTGTTGTTTCATAAAATAGGACCATACAGAGAGGGCAGGGACAGACTGAAGAACAGATAGGCCACTTCAGATTGGTAGGTGGCAGGTTTTAGCAAGCAAGGGAACTTACATACAAGATTTGTCTTGGACATCTGAAAGATGAGTAGACCTCTACACTGTCCACCAGAATCTTAAAAGTCTATATAGAGGCCTTAAGGTCTTTGGTCACATGTACCATCCAGATGGCCTCAACAATGCCTTATTGTCTCAGGGCTGTGTCCTTGAAATGGTTTGGGCTATGGGAATGTGGGAGAATGGTACGTCCCAAGGACAGGGGAGGATAGTGTGGAGCCTCCAATTGCCTGAGTCCAGCTCAACCTGTGATCATATCCTTTACGTGATCATGTCCTTCACGTGGTCATGTATCTTCAGTGCCCGATTTTGTGTTTAGTAGCACCTACTAGACCCTTAATAGATATTTTTAAATAAATGACTAAATGAGTATCCACATCTATTTGTAAAAGAGAGGAAGGGCATTTTTAAAAATCAGTTTTATTGAGATGTAATTGACATACAACACTAAGTTTAAGGTGTACAATATAATGAGTTGACATACATATAGTGAAATAATTATCACAGTATGTTTAGTTAAGATCCATCTAGAAAAGGGCCTCCTTATTTAGACTGGGCACTCTAAAGGCAGTAAGGGCAAGCCAAAGCAAACCGAATAATCCCATCTGATGAGGGCTTAAATCTTGCACAAGGTGAAATTCATAAAACCACCACTAAAGAGGTCGGTTTGCTGCTCGGTAGATGAAGTGTGTGGGTAGAGCTGACACACACCCACACTGATTTCCTGCTGTCCCCCACACTTCCCAGTGAGATGCTAAGTTGTCCTCTTTTAAGTATTCTCCCCTGTCACACCCCTCCCCGAAATGTGGTTTTGATATCCACATCATTGTTATCTTTGTCGCAACACTATTTTAATGGTTCATGTACTGTATTAAGAACTACAGATTTCTTCTAGCTGTCTGGTCTAAAAAGTATTGGCTGGCTATAGCTGCATTTGAGATTGAACTTTTAATTTTTATTTTTTTAATCCTCACTTGAGGATATATATATTTTTTCCATTTATCCTCAGAGTGGGAGGGGGTGGAGAGAGAGAGAAACATCGACATAAGAGAGACACATCGATTGGTTGCCTTCCTCACCACCCAACCAGGGCCAGGGACCGAACTGCAACCGAGGTATGTGCCCTTGACTGGAATCGAACCCAGGACTTTTTGGTCCGCAGGTCAGTGCTCTAATCACTGAGCCAAACTGGCCAGGGAAGATTGAACTTTTTAAAAGGCAAACACCATGATCTCCTGTGTATGTGTAGGTAATTAAGTGTGCTATTAAAATGAGATGGTGTTTTGCTCTTTACATATGACATGATGCAAGCAAACTGGCTACAAAAACACAGCCAGGACCTTCTCTCAGCAACTTTCCCCACATCTTCTCCTGACATCTTGCTGTACTTTTCAAATTAGACTGCCAAGTCCTTTCAGGTTTTGCCACAATTCTGCCCCCCTCCCCCACTCCCCCAGTGGTAGGAGCATTACGATCCTGGGCTAGCAAGTTGCACAAGATGACACTGGATTTATTTCATGGACTTTCTTGTTCCACCCTCCCCAGCATTGCTATCAATATGCACATACAGAAGGACTAGATTTGATTTTTTAGTTCAAGAAAAATATTCTCCTTTGTTGACAAATATCAAGGGACAAATCTGACTGTACTAACTGAAGTATATTACTTTTGCATCAAGAAATTATCTGTATTACAATTGGATTTCCTCTTTTCAACCCATCTGCCATCTGACCCCTGTTCCTGTCAGCACATCTGCTGGGCAGATGTTATACTAACCTGTTATCTCCCTGGAGGATAAACAGACACGTTTTCCTGAAGCTCCTTCTAATGCCGACCTTCTTGCTATCTGTCAAGTGGTGATAGTCCAGGCTTGTAGTCTCTGGCTAACATGGTTTGCAGAAGAGCAATCCCCAGCTGAACCAGAGGGGCCCAGCGTCCCACCCTAGTCTATCACTTTTATATCTCCCAAGGCAGGAGAGGCAAGATTCAAACTTTCCAGGGAGGGCAGATCAGTGGCTTTTGAGTCTTTCTGAGTCATTCTGAGGTAAATGCATCCTGGAGTTTACCACAACCAAATGTGGGTGATCAATGGCATCATCGGAAAGACTTTGAAAGAACACAGACTCTGATTTTAGTGAGCAGTCCTCTGGCAATTCTGGCAACAGAATCCTTATTTTTTTGGGAAATCCATTTACATGATTTAGGTGGAGTTGACACTGAGACTGCTGTCGAAAGGATGGACACATGACTCAGCCTCACCTATCAGAGCACTATATCTTTCTGGTTAAAAGATGGGCATGTGACCCAAGCTAGATCAATCAAATATCTCTCAGGAACTTTTTTTTTTTTTAGAGAGACCGGAATGGAGAGGGAGAGAGATACAAACATCGATGAGAGAGAACATTGATTGGTCGCTCTCAGCAGGTACCCCGAATGGAGACTTGGCCCACAACCTGGGCATGTGCCCTGGCCAGGAATTGAACCGGCAACCTCCTGGTGCATGGTTGATGCTCAACGTCTGAGCCAAACCAGCCAGGGCTGAAATGTACCCTCCCTTTTTTAACACTCTGAATTGTCTTTGTAATGGGCACCAATAGCTCAGAGAGCAGATGGAGATCAGGGTGGCACCAGTGAGATCCAACACTTATGACCTAAAAAGCCCAGAATCTGTCTCTGAAAGTGGTCCTGCACCACCCTGGCTCCTGGGAGAACCCCTTGGCCAGCTTAGCTTGGGTCAGGACTACTGGCACCTACTCAGGGCTCCAGAGGCACGGATGACAGTCACAGAGCCCTGAGATCTCTGGGGTGCACATGTCCACACCCACGCCCAGGCCTTGCCATCACCCAGTTGCACTGACATGGCTGCCTGCAGCGGGGGTCTCCCCTCAGCTCAATAACCAAGAGCTGTCTCTCAGGAACTTTTGCTGAAACCACCAGGAAAGAGATGTGCTCCTATCTTTGAGGGTCACTAGCATAAAGACAAAGTGAGGACCAGCTGTTGGTGGCTAACAGTTTATCACATGAGAAACCCATAAATGAAGCTAGAAGAGAAGATAAGAGAGCCAGGAGATGGAGGAAAGAAAGAATCTTGAAGGCAGCTTTTGAGTCCCAGGGTCTAGCCAGGCTTAACCCTAACCTTGGACCTTTCAGTTTTAGGGATGGATAAGTCTACCCATTTCTTTTTTTTCTTTAGCTTATACTAGTTTCACTTGCATTCCTATCATTTTCAAACAAAATTAAACTTATTAACACACTCCTATTCACAGAATTTCTCTAGTTGGAAACCAATGAATCAGAGATAGTGATTTCTAAAGTTTAGAATTCATGTCTTACAGAATGCTGATTTCCAGTCTTTCTTTCCCAGAGAGTCTAATTCAGAAGGATGGAGCCCAGGAATCTGTATTTGGTAAGCACTCCAGGTGTTACTGAGCCAGGACCACACTTTGGGAATCACCAAATTAGAATATTCTTCTAGGCCAGAGTTTCAGAATAAAGGAAAGTAACTGATTCAGTGCCTACCATGAGCCAGACCCCTCAGGTAGGTTCTGTACTTACCTCATTGAATCCCCAGAACAACCTAGTAAGGTTCATCAAAAGAGAAATAAGATTTGTCCTCTTAGGTTTGCAAAAATGACTTTGTATTGAAGTAGAACAGCAACTCTACTCTCTTAACAAGAACAGATAGATGCAAGAAATAAAAAATCCACAAAGTTTTCACTGACTTTCTAGATGTTAATAATTCCAAGGACCCATGAAATTAGGAGAAGTTAATTAACTTTCTTAAATGAAAACTACCGGTCTTAATACATGTGGGCAAGAGAAGATGATGCTTCTTCCAACAAAGTCATTAGCAAGGTACAGAGTCTGAGTGGCACATACTAGAGGTGAAGCTCTGAGAAACTGTCATTACATCAGCCATGATCAGAATCGTCCTGTTTTGTGAAACCTTGGAACCAGATTTTTCTACAGCTGTTCTTGGGTCAGTGGTATTTGCACTTTTGTTTCTGGTTTTGAGTAAACTTATAAATCTGAGGCTGAGTTCTTCTGAAGAAGACCCTGAGATGAGAATTCATAGGCAGTTGATTTATTAAGGAAGCATTTGCAGGAGAAACTCAACTTGGAATGTATAAAAAGACAAGCCAAAGTGTGACTTCAGCTTGTCACACTTAAGAGGGTAACTCTAGCCTGATCCTGCAGAGGACTCTGGAGTTTAAGGTATACCTCAGAGTTTGTTCTGACGCACGGCAAGAGAGCTGATACTTCATACTCCTGCACCCAGAAGTCATTGACTAAAGGCTCCTCGAAGGGATATAACTTCTGGTTATAACAACTGGTTCAGAACACTTCAGCAAATTTTCTCCAATAGCCTGAGACACCTTTCTTCCTCTAAAGACTTGCTTGACCATGGTAACAGAAGTGAAAGCACATCAAAGCAAGCAAGAGACACAGAGATGTTCAAAGGAATCCAAGGGGACTTGGCTAGAGCCCCAATAGGTCCAATAACAATGTTTTTGTTGCTGACTTTTTTTTTTTAATCCTCACTTGAGGATATTTTTCTATTGATTTTTAGATAGAGTGGGAGGGAAGGAGAGAGGGAGAGAGAGCAAGAGAAAAACATCGACCGAGGCCAGGGATCGAACCCACAACCAAGGTACATGCCCTTGCCTGGAAATTGAACCCACAACTCTGGTCTGCAGGCAAACACTCTAACCACTGAGCCAAATAAACCAGGACCAAATCTAGTCATTTTTATTCATTTTATGAATTCACCGATAGACCCCTAGTAGATGACAGACATTGGTTTTATAACCCAGCTCTGATCTAATTTAGGATAAAAGATTAAGAAGTATTCTTCAGGTTGCCATTTCTTAGACATGCCTAACTCTTAATATTTTTGTGGCTCAAACGTGCATAAAAAGGTCTACCTTTTGTTTTCTTCATTAACATTGTTTCATTCATTAAAGCAGGTAATCCTAGTTGAAGAATGCATATATTGTCCATGAAAATCAATAAAGCAATCTTTGACTAAAGACAATCGTGGATTTATTAAAATGATAAATGTGAGGCATGCAACAAATCAAATTAGACATGAAAATACAAACAAACAACCCTGAGCTTGTTTGGCTCAGCGGTTGGAGCATCGGCCTGCGGACCAGAGAGTCCTGGATTCAGTTCCTGTTAGGGGCACGTACCAAAAAAAAAAAAAAAAAAAGAAAGAAAGAAAAAGAAAAAACAACAACAAACAAACAAAATGAAAACATCTCTCTCTTAAGTAGCACTGCCTAGAAGTAACCACATTCTAGTGGTTCACCCTATTTATTTAGTCTTCTGGTTATTTAGCCAATCTCTTACTGATGGACATTTAGGTTGTTTCCCATTTTTTACTAATACAATGTTTCAACAAACTTTTTTGGGGTCTACAGTGTTGTATACAAGGATATCAGTGTCTTGTGCACAAGGATAGATCCCTTAAAGGAGAATTGTTGATACCAAGATTCATGCATTAAACATTTTAAAAGATGGAGTCAAATACTCACTACTTATCTACCCTGCAAATGGTACTAATATATACTGTCACCAACAAGGATTAAGTGTTAAATTCTTTAGTTATTTTAATCTTAAACAGAAAATAAACATTGTCCATATATATCATTGTATTTATTGAATTTGCTCCTGTGCATAAAACACAGCTCCTCACCGCTGTCAGTATAATCTGTTCTAGAATATGATTTTGCCCAAGCTAAGGTTGAATCTTTTTCCTCCCAGAGATTTTTAAGTGCATAATTTATTGGATTTCTGTATATTCACAGTGTTGTACAATCACTACCACTCTCTAGTCCCAGGATATTTCCATCACTTGGAAAAGATAAATCCTTTTGAACAACCTTTGTGTGGTACTGAGTGAACACCCTCTGCTTACTGGATGTTTTAGGAAAGGTAGAACAGATTTTGAGTAGAAAAGTGACCATCATTGAGATTAGAGATCCGGTAATCTTTTTTGTGGGTGTCTTGTAAACTTTCAGGATGTCAAGCGTTCCTTTCAGCACTCGACTTGCCCAGTGTGCTCCTCTTTCTAAAGAATCCCCCTTGGCCTGAACATTTTAAAACACTAAGCTGGGTCTTGGTAAAAGACAATGTGGTTCACTCTTAGTCTCATATTACCCTTCAGGTCTGGTCTTCCACTTCATTCTACCACGCAGCCCATCATTCAGCCACGCTAACTGCAGTAGTTCCCCTTATCCTCGGGGATACCTTCCAAGCCCCACGTGGACGCTGGACTCTGTGGGTACCACTGACCCCTATGCACACTATGCTTTCTCCTATACGTGCATACCTACGATAAAGTTTAATTTATAAACTAGGCATGGTAAGAGATTAACAACAACAACAATACAATAGAACAATTATAACAATATACTGTAATACAAGTTATGTAAATGCGGTCTCTCTGAAAACAGCTCACTGTGTTTTACTCCCCGTCCTGTGCAGACGCGAGAGGACACGATGCCTTATTAAGTAGAGAACTTGTACCTTTTCACCTAAGGAAGCACTTCGTCGCTTCTCTTGGGTGTGTCCGAACTGCCAGCATCACTGCCCTTGCACTTGGGGGACCCTTACTAAGTAACATGAGGGTGACTTACACAACAGCACTGAGAACCGAGATGGCAGCGGTATGACTAATGGGCAAGGGCTCGACTCTCGCGAGAATAAGCGATTCACGTTCTCCCCGAGACCGCGCGAGACTCCATCACTCCTCCTCCGAACTGTAAGCACTGTACCACTCATCAATTGTTCATACTGTATTTCCATTTAATATATTTTTAGATCAGAACTGACTGTGGGTAACTGAAACCATGAGAAGAGAAACCGCAGATACGTGAGGCACTAATGTACATGGTGTTTTTGTTTTGTTTTTGCCTCTGTACCTTTATTCAAAGTCCAGAATACTCTTTCCTGGGACATCCTACTCATTCTCCCAAGCCCATCTTCAAAGTCACCTCTTCTGTAAAGTCTTCCTGATATAGATCTCCTTCGCCCATTTATAACCCACAGTGCATTATTTAAACCTCCTCTTTCAGAGAATCTGCTATTCGAAAGACCTAACTGTGCATCTGTCTTTCCCACTTGGATGTGGGTTTCTTGATGGCGGGGATGTTGCCCTTTCATCGTTCAGCTGTCCCGTGGTTTCTAGTTCAATAGCTGTTTGCGGAATTGAATTTAACCATAGAACATGTTACTATTAATTTGATAGTATTGAATTAAAAGGAAATAATTTCAGGAAAAAAATTGATTGGTATTTCTGGGAGGAAAAAAATCTGGTTTAGGATTCTTTTGGATAAAAGAACCCCAGATCTGTTCAAATTAGCTTAGGTGTAAAGGGGCTTTTAAAGAAAGATAAAAATTCCACAAAATCCAAAGAAAAACTAGAAATCTACTTCCTTAAAAGAAAAAGAGCTGGGTGGTACCAGGATCTGCAGCAGAAAGAGTTTATGGACTTTCCCTCGAGTGATTATTTTTTTCTTTCAATTAGTATTTTATTGAGCACATACTATGGGCTAGAGCAGTGAACAAGACTGTTAAAATTCCTGCCCTCATGCAACTTTCAATCTGGTTCTTAAGCATTAATGTAATAGGGCTCTTGACCTTCATCCTCCCCCAATCTGTGTTTCTTAGTTCAAGTTCTTGAGGGTAAACCAAATTAACTTTGGGGCAGTATTCTAGTTGGTTAGAGCCTCCTGAGTCAAGCATCTGGGTCCATCTCTGGTCAGGCTATAGAGGACGAGAGAGCAGAGACTCTTCTAGAGAGGATCATGGGCTGATCAGGCACCCCCCAAAATCATTCTTATTCTACACAATTTGCAAATATGTTATTTGTGATTCATTTTATATCCTTTAAGGCACCAGATTTCAAAGACAGCTCTAATAAAGAAAAAGCCATTTTATATTATGATGGTATCATCCTATGCTGCTCTGGGAAGCCAGGACAATTACAGCTTTAATTTGAAGGAAATTTCTGCCTGAGCAATTAGCTCTGTCAGTGAATATTGCAGATGATTTTGGGAGTTGGGACCTTGGAGAGCACCAAATTCTGCTGACCTATTTTCCAGATGAAAAAACCGAGGCGCAGAAGAGGGAAATGATTTGGTCAAGGTCAAGGATCTGTTGTAGGGGACTTGGAAGTAAAGTCAGGTTGTTGTTGAGCTGTTTGATGCTCTTTTTTTTTTCTTTCTTCTTTTCATTCCTCTTTCTCTTGTTCTGGCCTTTTAAACACACTTTAATCAATTACTTTTCTTGAATAGTTAAAACATACAGATGGTTAAAAAATAGTACACAAATGTATGCAAGGAAAATTAATTCTCCCTCCCTGTCTAGTCCCTGTCCCTAGGAGCCATCACTGCTTCTAGTATATCTTTCCAGAAACAGTCTGTAAATTCTAATCATAAATATGTTTTTATTTCTGCTTTGTATTTCCCCTCTAGATCATGAAGATTATATATACTATATATGTATAATATATATAATACATCTTGAGGATCTGTAAGGCAGTGATACCTAAACTGAGTTCCACATTTTTTAAACTGCTCATCCTTTTTAACTGCTGTGTAGTTTTCTGATACAGAAGTACTGTGAGTTATTTAGCTGATTTCTCGCTGACAGAGCAATCTCTCCCTGAGATCATCAGTCAGAGCCAGTGTCTCACTGCTGGAGGTCATTTTCAACCCTTGACTATTATCATCAATGCCATAAAGAACACTCTTCTACATGTCTCCCTTGCTCTCCTTTATTTTCCCTTCCCTGCCCTGCTCCTACCTCCCCTGCCCTTCCCTGCCCTGTCCACCTGTCCTTTATCTGTCCAACTCATGGAATCAGAAAGGAGAGAAACAAAATGTACATCTGGTGGTGATGAGATGGAGGCCTGAATATCTTGGTCAGAGTTTAAAAAGGAATCAACTTGAGCTAATTTAGGCCCAAATGGGAGGAAGGTAGACGAACTTTATTGGAAGAGGCGGGAGAATCACACAGAACCTCCAAACCTCGAGAACCAGAAAGTCATCGATAATGTAGTTGTTTCTTTTTGTCTTGTTTCTGCTTCTCCCCAAAAATCCATTTCCCCTTTCTGCTTCCCAACTCTTTTTGCTCCTCCCTGTGCTTGGAGGCAGAGAGGGGTCCCCAACAGGACTCCAGTATGCAGGTTCTGATCCCAGAACAGTTAGTTTTTCTGGGTCCCAGATGAGTTATAAGGCCCAGATTAACAGGCAAAGGGATCCTGAATCCCAGGATAGACCGAATGTATGAATCCCTCCCCTGGTCCCCACAGGATGCTTTACTTCTCCAACCATAGCACCTATTACTTGTATTACAACTGTCTGTTTAGGCCAGGACTGGGTTATACACTCACCAGTTCTCTTTCCTCCTCTGAGCAAGTAGTAAGACTGCATTTCCCATCCTCTTTCATGCTGAAGTTGAGACCATGCGACTGAGTTTAGCTAATGGAATATGGTGGGAATGATATATGCCATTTCCAGGCATGGCTGTACATTGCCTGACTTCATCCTTCCTGTTCTTTCTTCCACCTGGCTCAACATGACTTGGCTCAACATGGTATTCACATGGAGAAAGTAGTAAATACTTTTAAGATGGTGGAGCTACATGATAGGAGAAACTTAGATTCTTAAGTCATGACTTTTTAAAAAATGTATATATATTTTTTTATTTTAGAGAGAGATGAAGGGAAAGAGAGAAACATTGATGAGTGAGAACCATTGACGGGTTGTCTCCTGCACATTTCCTACTGGGGATGGAGCCCACAACCCAGATGTGTGCCCTGACTGGGAATCCAACTGGTAACCTCTTGGTGCATGGGATAATGCTCAACCAACTGAACCACTCTGGTCAGGGCTTAAGTCATGTTTTTTTTTTTTTTTTTTTTCTTTATTGATTTAGAGAGAGAGGAAGGGAGAGGGAGAGAGAGAGAGAGAAACATTGATGAGAGAGAACATTGACTGACTGCCTCCTGCATGCCCCCCACTGGGGATTGGGCCCACAACCTGGGCATGTGCCCTGACCTGGAATTGAATCAGTGGCCTCCTGGTGCATGGGTTGATGCTCAACCACTGAGCCACACTGCCTTGGCAAGACATGTTTTATTGTGTTAAGCCACTGTGATTTTTGGGTTGTATATGATGGCAGATAATCTATCCTGACTAAAATTTGTTTTCTTGTTTCTTTTCTTTACCAAACTGTAGGCTCTATCTTATTTCCTGTTGTATCCCCCATCCCTAGTATGATGCTTGGCGCAAAGTAAACGTTCAATAAAAGCTCGTTAAGTGAATGAAAGGCAATTGGATTTGTGGGTAGGAACGGTTAGGTAAAACTAGGGGGAAATATAATTGTCACTGTGAGAAATGAAGGCTGAACTAAAGTAGTGATGATGGGGAAGGATTTGGTATTTACTTATGAGGGAGAACTGATAGAAGTCAGTGACTGATGGGTGGCATCAGAGACCTTCCAGTGTACTGGCTTGGACACCTGGTTGGATACTTTCAAATGTCGCAGGGTTCTGAATATGTAGGTGAAAACATAATTTATATAACTCACTGTGACTGTTGCATCTTTGGTTGCAATATAATTCACGTGTAGCAGTTTTTCCTTGGATATTATTGGTTGTACAGTCTCAGTGATATGGAGATTTTCATTCTGCCATGGTTGGTTGTAAAGGGATTTGAGGTGTGTGGTAGGTTGATGCTATGGTTTGAATGTTTTTGTCCTCCCCAAAATTCATATGCTGAATTTCTAATGCCCTATGTGATGATATGAGAAGGTGGTGCTTTGGGAGTTACTTAAGTCACATGGGTGGAGTCCTCATGAATGGGATTAATGTTTATACAAGAGAGCTCCCACAGAGATCCCTGGCCCCTCTCACCATGCGAGGACCCAGTGAAAAGGCACCGTCTATGCACCAGGAAAAGGCTTTTATCAGAATGTGATCATGCTGGTGCCTTGGTCTTAGACTTTCCAGCTTCCAGACCTGTGAGAAATACATATCCGTAATTTATAAACCACCCAGTCTATGGTATTTTGTTATAGAAGCCCAAATGGACTAAGGCAGTTGATATAAAACGTAAGTACAGTCATTCACACATCCCGGTATGTGCACCCCTTTTCTATGTGACTTTGCAGCTCTTCCCATCAAGAGAAGAAGTCTATTTTTCCACCCCTTGAATGTGGGCTGGCTGCGTGGCTTGCTTTGTGCCACAGAAAGTGGCAGAAGTGATGTGTGCCTGTTCTGACCCTGGGTCACAAAAGGGCTTGCATGCTTTCTCTCAATTCCTCCCTGCTCAGCCACACGTGAAAAAACTTGGGCTAGTCTGATGGTGTGTCAAGAGCTTCATGGAGTGTAAAGAAGCTGTCCCTGCTAAAGCCTGATCTGGACCAACCAGGTGCCTGGTGACCTTGGAGTTAATAGCAAACATATGAGTGAGCCCAGACAAAACCAGAAGAACCACCCAAGAGAGGCCAACCTAACCTGCCAACCGACAGAACTGTTTGTTAAATAAATAGATGTTGTTTTAAGCCACTGAGCTTTGGGATGACTTGTTACATAGCAAAAATGAATCCAATCTGTATTTATAAGCATTTGAGCAGAGAGATGGGAGTCTAGGGAGTAGGCAGCTATGGGGGTTTCATTTAGTCTCAGCTGATTCCTGGGGATATACCTATTTATTTTAACCAATGTGGCTAGCTGGAAAATGCATAACCCCAAAACCTATTTTGGTTTTACAGTAGAATTGGAGGGACTTAAATTATTCAAATAATTGCTTTAACCTACCACTTTACTTGTGAACAAAAGCTACTGTGGGGTTTTTATTTTTATTTTTTATTATTATATTTTTTTCTTTATGGATTTTAGAGAGAGAGGAAGGGAGAGGGAGAGAGAGAGAGAAACATCGATGAGAGAGAACGTTGATTGGCTACCTCCTGCATGCCCCCCACTGGGGATTGGGCCCACAACCTGGGCATGTGCCCTGACCAGGAATCAAACTGGCGACCTCTTGGTGCATGGGTCAAAGCTCAACCACTGAGCCACACCAGCTGGGCTACTGTGGGGTCTTTAAATTAGTGGTCCCAGACTCTTGGATTTTATCCATAGTAAAATGATAAAAAAAATTGGGGAAAATAGTTTTACCAACTTTTTTCTGGTAAGAAATATTTAAAAAGTAACACACACACACAATAAATATAAGACTAACATATACTCACTCCAACATTACTTTAGAAAGTGAATTGTAATACAAATAGAGTATATAACAATTATTTCAATCGCCTTATTTTTCTTAATTTTCTATGGACCAGTGAAAACTTCGACACATACTGGCATTGATGTGTGGACTAGCATTTGAGAACTACTTTTAAAGAGAGTCTACCTAACTTCTTCCTGCTATATTTCTGAGAATGCTCACATATATTTAACTTGGGACTGCTCAAATGTCACCACCTCCAAGAAGCCCTCCTTTCCTATATAGGCAGAGCGAAACATCCTCCTCGAAGCTCCCATAGCTTCACCTCTATTTCTGCTGGAGCTGTACTACCTATATAGAGGCTCAGCTACATAATTGGTGGGGACCCTTATTCAAAAATAATTTATAATTTCAAGAGGAAAACTGCAGAGCATCACATCAAGCATGAGACCCTTCTGAGCATGACCGCACAGACTGCTTGCCCAGGAAGGCTGCCCTGCCTCTATATTCTATCTGGCCCTGGAGAGTGCTTGATCCTGGAGAGCCAGGGTCTATCTCAGTCATCTATCACCCCAGCACTCAGTTCCATGCCTGATACCTTGTAGGCCCTTCGGTGACCCTTTTTTTCAAGCACTGCCAAGGTTCCATTCAATGGGCTAAGCACTCTATACAAGGTATGGAGTTCTGCAACCTTCCTAGGGAGAGACACCATACTTCTCTCCATTTTATAGATGAAAACATGGAGGCTTAGAGAAGTTAAGTGAATTATTTGGGTCATATGACAAAGGGCCAGGATTTAAACCTAGGCATGACTCTGTGATTCTCTGATTATGTCCCCCCACCCCTCCCAAGCTAGGGACATTGGCCATGTCTGGTTGTTAACAGTTTTCCGTCATCACAACTGGGAGGTACTACTAGTGGGTAGAGGCCCAGGTTGCTGCCAAACATCCCACAGTGCACAGGACAGCCCCACAGCGAAGAATGATCCAGTCCAAAATGTCCCTCGTGCTGAAGCTGAGAACCCCTGTTCTGCTACTAAAGCCCACATTTCCTAAATTTCGGTTTTCAGTACCAGACACTTCATATTCTTTTCCTTATTTGTACTTCATTAATAAATACTATGATGTACTTATTATTTTTCTTAAATTGACTTTACACTGATGGGCTTAAAGGGATTCCCCACACCATAAGCATTCATTCCCATGGAGCCATGTGTTGGATGTGTCATTATTTTTTTCTGATGCACATTGAAATAAATAGAAAACTATTTAAAAAATGATTGTTGGGGTACCACGCAAAATCATCTCATGTACCACCTCCAGTCTTGGGGAACTATACTTCAGACTCACTTCACTTCTTCTAGAAGACTTCCCTTATCTCAGCGGTTCTCAGCCTGTGGGTCGTGACCCTTTTGGGGGTCGAAGACCCTTTCACAGGGGTCACCTAAGACATAACAGTAGCAAAATGACAGTTATGAAGTAGCAACAAAAATAATTTTATGGTTGGGGGTTACCACAATATGAGGAACTGTATTAAAGGGTCTTGGCATTAGGAAGGTTGAGAACCGCTGCCTTATTTCTTTAGAATAAGAGAATAAAATATATCAAATGAGGGTGTTGCTTGAACCTGGCAAGGTGCTAAGTGCATTTAGGCTTCTGTTAAAGGAAGTCATTGAGAGGACATGCCCAGAGGTTGACCCTTGAGCTGGACCCAGGCAATCAGAGGCTGCTCCCCCCCCCCCCCCCCCGCGCCCCGTCCTTGAAATGTGTACATTCTGCCCACTGTTCCTGCACTTCCAAGGCTGTAGCCTTGAGAGGGTAGGTGTTGTTGAGGCCATCTGGATGGTACACATGCTGACCCCCATTAAGTCCTCTATATAAACTGGCGGGCAGGTGTGGTGATCTCATCTTGCGGCCCAAGACAAGCCTTCTAAGGTAAGTTCCCTTGTTAAACCTGTTGCCTACCATTGTGGAGCAGCCTGCCTTTCCGCTCTCTCTCCCCGCCCTCTGTGTGTGGGGCCAGTTTCAGATTTCATGCAGGGAGCTCCTGAGGGTTTGAATCAACAGCTTCTCTTGCATCTTTTTTTCTCAAGGCTAACAGTTGCTTAGAAACCTCTTTGAAACCCTAAAAGCCACCTGATGAGGATGATTTTGAGGGCCACCGCACAAATAATCTAATTTGTCCAGTTGCTTGTGGACATTGGTTGTGCCTCCTGGTAAGCACACATCCTTTGTCACGTGGCTCTCTCCCCTAATTGCTGGGGAGTACAGTTGCATTCTCTTTGTAACGTGCCCTGTAGTCTGACATAATTAAGGCTAGGGAAAATGAGATTCTTCTTTGGATATTAAAAGTTCCTGTGTTGTAAATAATAATGTCATCATCTCTTTCTTAGAAAGTACTTGCAATAAGAGCTGCATTTTAATTTCAACACATTTGCATGAATTCATTTGGGTCGTGGCAGGGGGTGTCATTTGATGATGATTTTTCATCTTCCATGAACTTACCAGGTGTTTCAATTAGGAAGTTTATCCCTCCCTCCCCCACCAGGAGCCCTGGAAGATGTTCCAAATGGGGTCCTGTTCCCAATAATCACACATCTATTAGGAGGCAGTGAGTATTTACTGACTGGAACTACCCAGAGGACATAAACTTTTTTCCTTCAAAGAATAAAATGAACCAAGATGATCCTCCCACTTCTAAATAATTTTCAAATGTCTGGGAAACAGGCTCTGGCAATATGCCAGGAGCAATGACAGTCATGATGGACAGGACCAGAGGGAATTTGCTTTGGGCAAAGCTCAAGGGATAGGAGGCTTAAGGTTTGGAATCTGGCAAATAAGCCACTAAGGGTGGATCTGGTCAGCTTCTCTCCAAAGCACCACCCTGCACTCCCTCTGTCACAAACAGGGGGCAGTCTCTGTTAATTAAAGGGGGAGCAGCAGCCACAGCCAGTCTCCTCTGAGGACCCGACTCAAATGTCCAGGTGACAGGCAATATTTTACAGAGACTGGATTTCATTAAAATTTTTTTTCTTTTTAAAAATCAAACGTATAAATGCCTTAAAACCCCAAGCTCTTGTGGGGAAGTGTCTACCACCTACTCTTCTACCAGGTTCTTGCCCTTTGCTCTCAGCTCTGATGCATGCTAGGAAGCTCCAGGGTGGGGGTGCAGTGAGGTGGGATGGCAGGAAACTAGACATTAGAAGTCTGGCCGTCTGTATCCAGCTCTGGTTTTCCCAAGTGCTGGCCTTGTGATCTTGGACAAAGCCCTTAACCTCTCTGAGTTTTAGCTTCCTGGACCTTAGCAAGCCTGCTTGGGGCAGCTCTTTCCAGTTCTCATTTGGCATGTAGGAATGTGCCAACCCCTCTGTAGGTGTCATGACGCAGAAATTCTATCATCTGTCCCTGCCTTGTGTTCCTTTTTTTTTTCTTCTTGATTTAAGACAAGGTCTTTCATAAAAGATATTAATTAGTTAATTAAAACAGCATATATATATATATATATATATATATATATATATATATGTGTGTTTTCCTCTGTTCTAGATGCTCGGGGACTCTGAAAGAGTCATGGCCATTTTTGTCATGAAGTTAAATTTCTATGTGGGGAGATAGAAAAAAATAAATGCATCATATAATGTCAGATGGATGGAGTCTGGAGGCCTGTTTTGCAGTGGTTAGAACACAGACTCCCCAAGTCAAATTTTTGGGGTCAAAAGCCAACTGCACACTTCCTGACTGAGCTACCCTGGGCAACTGGTCTAATTGCTTTGAGCTTCAGTTTCTCTTTCTGTTGTTTGGGCCTGGTAATGTTGCCTAACTGATAGAGTTAAATGAGATCAGCCACTCAATGGTTCAGCAAATATTCCCAGATTGTCTGCTAGATGCTAGGCACTGCTCTAAGCATCTGTGAGAAGCAAGCTTAGTGGGGATGTTGCAAACGCTGAATAAAATGTCAGCTATCGTTAGCTCTCACACACCAAACTGTGTTTGTAGAGATTCACACAGTGGTGGTGGGTGTGGGTCCACAGACAGCCACACTCTTATTTTGGGACCCCCATTATGATGAATCTGATGAATTTATACTCACAACCTCACACCTTGTCTTGTGGGTTTGGCACATAATACAGCCCATAATTCAGTGAGTCTTCCGGGACTGAGATACTCCTGGATATGCTCTGTCAATGTTGCCTTGGTGCATTTGTGCTGGAACAGGGTCATTCTTTGGGAAGACCGTAGGTGATGTGTCTTCAAAGAGAAAGCACAATTAGCTCTTTCTGAGAAAAGCTGCAGTAGAGCCCCAATACACCTCCTTGCTTTTTCATTTAAGGGGACCTCAGCATGTTACTTTACTGGTCCAACTTCTTGGTTCCTTGAAAATACCCTGAGAAGAGTCTGACAGCAGCCAAATAGAGAGGAGAGTGGTGGAAACATCGTAATAGCCCAGCTGACTGTGAAGTGTATACTTAGTTAATGCAATTAAAAAAACAAAACGCAGGGGCGTGTGGAAATCTAAATTTGGTGTAGCAGCTCTGGTACAAATCCTGTTTCAGGGGCTACTGGAGTCAAATTCAAGCAGAGGAGAGGAAGAAGTGGGAGAAATGCAAGCGGGCTGACGATGGCTGGGATCCGCTGAGTTGAGAGAGGGCGACGCAAGACTGGAAGCCGAGGAACAGGGCCAGCTCCGCAGCCCCGGGTGAGGATGACCTGGGGTGGGGTGGAGTGGGGGGCTTGGAGGGGACAGGGGCCAGCCGAGTCTGGGAACTGGTGCACGGGCGCCAGGTCCAGGAGAGCGGCGAAGACTGGGTGTACAGGCCTTGCGCTGCACCAGATATGGGCACGCAGAGGCGGCGCCGCGGTGTGCCCTCCTGTGGAGCGCAGGAAATGCTACCAGGGGGAAGAGGGACAGAAAAGTGGCAGGTCCGGGGCCTGGGAGAGTACCAAGGAAAGACCTTCCAGGACATCCCATTGCCTCGGCCTTGTCGACTGTCTCTCCTTACCCCCTGCGCCTCTTTGACTTTAGTTCAGCCCAAGCCCTTCGCCTGGGTGCTTACCCCGGGCCCAGGGGCTTGCCACCCCACCTTCGCAGCTCAGCCTTGGTCCTCGCCTCAGCCCAAGGAGTTGAGCCATCCGGGTGGCGTTTCTGCCTGGAGCAGAAAGGGCAAAGTGGCCCCGCTCACCTGGGAGGGGCGATCCTGATCAGAATGAGCCCCAGTCTGTGTTGGAGTGTAAACTACTTAATCTGTCCCTATCCCCTCCGAGTCACCTTTTCCCTGTTGGGCAGATTCGAGCCGCAGCTCCTGTGCTCGCACGCCTGAAAAAGCTTCGGGCGTAGCCGCCTCTGCGCTGGGGAACAGGTCTGAGCCGCGCCTCCAGCCCAGAGAGGGCGCGGGAGGTCCCGCTGCCGTCGTCCTCCACCTGCCGAGAAATCCGAGCTGTTCCTTCTGTGGCTGCGAAGCACCCTCCATCCTGCCCGCCAGCCTGGCTCGGTTCTGCACGCCCCCCAACTAGCTCCCGCCCGCCCGCCCGAGTCACCTCTCCCGCGCCCCCGCCCCTCTCGAGCTCGCGCCCGCCTCCCCCCCTCCGCCTCCTCTTCCCGCCCTCCTCCCCCTCCCCCTTCTCCCTGCCCTCCTTTCATTCCACAAGTGTCGCTTCGCTCTCACCAGCGCACTTGGCAAGCTGAAGAGGTGAGAGGGATTCTGCGAGCGGGCGCGGGGCAGCGAGTCAGGAGCTGCCAGCCGAGGGGAGGCGCGGACAGACTGACTCTCCCCTGCTCTCCGGCCCCCGCCTCTCCCTGTAGCCAGCCGGACCTGCACCCCGCGCTTGCCCCCGCTCATCCTCCCCCCGTCCAGCCCTGCGCGCTCCTCCTCGGCCAGCCCCTCGGCGCGGCGCGCTGGAGGCGAACGCGGGCTGAGCCGAGCGCCGTGGCCGCTGACCACCGAGCGCCCCGTGCCGCTCCCTGCATGTGCGGCCCGCGGCGGCTCGCAGCCCCCGGCAGCAGCCTCGGCAGCTTCGGCCGCGCTTCAAGAGGCGGCTGCAGCAGCTCTAGCGGCGGCCGAGCGGCGGAGCCCGGGCTGGGAGACACGATGCGGCGAGTCCTCCGGCTGCTCCTCGGCTGCTTCCTCACCGAGCTGTGCGCCCGCGTGTGCCGGGCGCAGGAGCGAGCGGGACACGGGCAGCTGGCGCAGCTGGGCGGCGTGGTGGTGCTGACTGGGGGCAACCGCTCGGGAGCCGCCTCTGGGGAGGTCGGCGAGGGCGCGAGCGTCTCGGACGCGCCCCCGACCCGGGCGCCTACGCCGGACTTCTGCCGGGGCTACTTCGATGTCATGGGCCAGTGGGACCCGCCGTTCAACTGCAGCTCGGGCGACTTCATCTTCTGCTGCGGGACTTGTGGCTTCCGGTTCTGCTGCACGTTTAAGAAGCGGCGACTCAACCAAAGCACCTGCACCAACTACGACACTCCGCTCTGGCTCAACACTGGCAAGCCCCCAGCACGCAAAGACGACCCCCTGCACGACCCCACCAAGGACAAGACCAACCTGATCGTATACATCATCTGCGGGGTGGTGGCTGTCATGGTGCTCGTGGGCATCTTCACCAAGCTGGGACTGGAGAAAGCGCACCGGCCCCAAAGGGAGCACATGTCCAGGTGGGCTGCCTCCCCCTCGCTCTCCCCTCCTAGCGCTGCTCCCCCCTCTCTCCCCTCTCCACCTTCCCCAAGCAATGGCGTCCCCCCACCCCAGCATCTCTGCTGTGGGATATCATCGGCAAGCCAACTTCGGTTAGGAGAGGGGGCTCTGCACAAGTGTGGATATGAGCTAGTGTGTCTGTGTGTGTGTGTGGTCTCCCTTCTCTCGCCCTCTTGCCGTGCCCCCTCCCCGAGCCAAAGATCGAAGCGGACTTGAAGCACACAGCTGGATGCCCCTGGCCTCGAAGTCTTGGGTTTTAGGGAGGGGTCACCCTCTGGCTCCAGATAGTAGCCTAGGTAAACAGGGGCCGGCTGGCCGGCAAAGGGAAGAGGGGTGTGTGTGAACCCGTTGCGCGCGTGTGTGACGGAAGGAGGGAGGGAAAGGAGTGTGTGCCGCCTGCAACTCTTACGGCTCGCGAAAAAGGAAGCAAGGGAGGTGGAGAGCCAGGGGAGGGCGAGAACAAAAGCCTTGTTTGGATCGGCCGCCTTGCTTTCCCTGAGCTGCAAGGTCTTGGGAATCGGGAACTCAGTCTCTGCCGCCCCCTCCCTGGCTCCGCTCCCCTTTCACTACCTCTCCCTGAGCCCCTTGCTGGAGCTGGGCTGGACTTCAAAGGCCAGAGCCCCCGCCCTTCGCGCCGTTACCACCCCCCTCCCCGACACCCTGATTTGTCAACTTTCCCATTAGCCTCATTCATTATGCAAGTCCCAGCACGAGGAAGTCGCAGCAGATGGAAGAAGGCATTTGGGGATTAATGGAGCTATTTGCCTTTTGCTTGTTTTTTAAGTGTCTGAATTGATTCGCACAACCCAGTAACTTTGGAGACGAGGACGCAGCCCCATACTGGGTAGAGGCCAGGGGTTGGTGTGAGGTCCCGGCAGGTGGGGTTGAAGAGCGACAAGCGGCCTGCTGGATGGCTGGGGTGCACGCTTTATCCTCTTGCCGAGTACGGGTAACGGAGTTGCCATGTGTTCCCCACTACACACAGACACACACATACACACACCATACCTCCGCTGGGGGCCTGTGTGTGCGCGTGTGTATGCACGCGCTCCGGGAGCCTGCCTAAAAAATCTGAACAAAGAGCCCCAGCGAAAATAGGCGAAGGAACATCACTACCTCATTAGTAATTATTTTCTATTTATACGCAGAGTATCCGATGACTTTTTTTCTTCCAGAGGGGAGGGCTTTGTGTGTGTGTGTGTGTAGGGGGTGAGGTGAAGAAATATCTGTCGTTTTGGGTCATTAGGGAGGTGTGGATTGATGGTGAGATCTTGAGGCACAGAAGTAAGCTCCGCAGGTACGCTGACCTACTCTAGGAGTAAAGCGCCGGCCCCGCCCACCTCCTGCAACCCCAAGGTGCCCGGTCGCCACCCCCATTGGCCAGGTGGTTTCACTTCCCCGCAATGCCGGCCTTCCCCGTGGATTCCCGGGGTCTGTGTTAAGGTGAGGGTGAGATACGCAAGCAGGACTGCGGCAGCCGGTGTCGCCTTGGTAGGGAGAGATTCTCACAGGGATAGGTAGGCTACCTTGCAGATTCGGGTTAATACCTCTGCTGAAATCTTCACCGAGCACTTTCCTTGCAAACCTGCGCTTAAAGGTGGGGGATGGGGGCAGAGAGGGAGCAGGGAGGAGGAAAA
Source organism: Molossus molossus (assembly GCF_014108415.1). Taxonomy (NCBI): domain Eukaryota; kingdom Metazoa; phylum Chordata; class Mammalia; order Chiroptera; family Molossidae; genus Molossus; species Molossus molossus. The sequence goes on along the minus strand of NW_023425366.1, from coordinate 110,100,545 downwards.
GTGGGAGAAGAGCTAACCTTTGGGCACCTATGGGAGAAAGTGATGCTAGCTTCAGGCCCTTTGATTTAGGTTTTTCTGTTGCGACTGCACTCCACCGGGTACCTTAGGGCCCAGCAGGGACCCAGCTTCTTGGTCCTGCCTCCTGGCAGCTCTGCTTAGGAGAAAAAGAATCACTCCAGCTCAGCAGGTTCCTGCCACATTCTTCTGCTGGTATCTGGAAAGGTCTGCTGGAAGGTAGAATCTAGGGGTACCCAGTCCTCTGTAACAGCCTCAATACAGGCTCTCCTTGTATACATTTTGGGAATTGCAGAACGGAGTGCAAGTGCACACACCCGAAGAGAAAGAAGAGTCGATATTTTTCTGACCGCTTCTGAGGTGTGGTTTTCAACTTTGGCTGCTGTTTAGGATCACCTAGAAGGCTATTTAAAAAAAGAAATCCTCACCCTGGGCCTTACCCTGGACAGTTTAAATCGAAGTCTTTAGGGGGAGGGCCTGAGTGTACATTTGTAAAGCTCTCCAGGTTTTACGATGTTCAGCCAATCGCTGCTAAGGAAAAGGAAGTAAGATTTGCTCAGAACAGTTCTGGGTGTCAGGCACTGCACAAGGGTGTGTGTGTGTGTGTGTGTGTGTAAACAATCTCTCCTTTAGTTCTCACAATTATTCTATGAGACAGGTGCTATTTTAATTCCTGCGTACAAGGTTGGGTGGCTTGCCCAAGGTCACACAGTTACAAAATTGTACAATATTTAGTTCCCTGGTTTCCACTGTGTCTGGGACAGATCTTTGCAGATGGGGTGAGCATCAGAATTTGAGGGAGCTTCCTAAAATGCACATTCTTGAGTTCTAGCCAGAGAGATTTCCAATAAAGAGGTCTGGAATGGGCCCCACAAATCTGCATTTAACAACTGCCCCGAATGGCTGATGGTAAGTGCCCCACACTTTGAGAAAGACTGTTCTTGGGTTTGGGATTATTTTACAGGGCTTGAATCAGTCCAAGGTGACTCTCTTATTTGCATTCTGTTGCTTGTTCTCTGCATGTATGTAGCCTTGATGTATATTTCTGTGGTGCTGGGACTGTCCCAGATGCCCTCCAAATGCACCTTGGGCCACTTATGCAGGGAATCATTTTAAGTCCCAGCCATAGCAATGGGCTTATTAGCCTGTAGGGGCTCAGGGATGCTTGGGTGGGGCTGACACACCACGCTTGGCATCAAAGAGGCTAGCAGGTGGCTTCCAGGTGAAATTAATATGCTGGCCACAGCCTCTTAATTGGTTTTGTCTCTGACTGTGAGGGGCACGAAATGAGGGGTTTGTTCTCATCTCATCTGAAAGCACCTCCCCTTCAGAGACTGACAGCACATTGCCGCTTCCATGTCACAAACTGCTCCTGGTGACCAGTGCGCTTGTGTTTTCCCAGAAGAAGCCTCTGTGATACCAGTTTTTAGGCTCATAGTCCTGGGCATGTTGCCTGTTTCCTTCTGGGCTGATTAGGACTGAAAGCAGGAAAAAAGACAGTAATTTCAGGAAAGGGGCCTTAGGCTGGATGTTGTCAGAACTATACAGATGCTCATTCAGCAGCTGTAGCAGCAACTACATTCAACCACTGTTTATTGAGGAAAGTGACCGCAAGTGGCCAGTTATGGTTACCCAACCTTGTAGACATGTTTTGTTTGGTCCGGAAGATATTTTTATTTTTTTTCATTTTCATTTTTTTTTAAAAGTTTAAAAGATTGTTTTTTATTGTGAAACATTTTAAACATACAAAAACTTGAAAGAAGAATAAAAAGGAACTTTAGTAGACCCCTTATCTAGACCAGGGTTTCTCACTTGGCACAATCAACATTTGGGGCTGGATAATTCTCTGTTGTGGGGCCTGCCCTGTGCACTGTGGGATATTTGGCAGCATCCTTGGACTCTACCCACTAGATGCCAGTAGCACCTACCCCACAACCTAGTGATGACAGTAAAAAATGTCCTCAGACAGAGCCAAATGTCATCTAGGGGCAGAATCACCCCCAGCTGAGAACTACTAATCTAGACCAAACAGTTATCAGTATTTTGTCATATTTGTTTTACTGCTATCTCTTTCTCTCCAAATATCCCTTTTTTCTTTCCTCTCTCTCCACCTATCTCCCTCTTTTTTCCTTTGTTTTATGGATGAAGCACTTGAAGAAAAGTTGCAGACATGGCACTTTGTCCCTAAAACTTCAGCACGGATCTCCTAAGAACAAGGACGTTCTCCCATGTAACACAATTCCAGCATCGCATCCAAGAAAAACATTAAAATTCCATAATGTCATCAAATACCCAATCATATTAAACACTTCCCAGTCATAGCAAAAACTGTCTTTTGGAGTTCGGTGCTTCAAACCAGGATCCAGTCAAGCTCATTGCATGTGGCTGTGAAATCTCTTTAGTCTCTGTTACACAGGGTGTTTAAAAACCAACTTAGAACCCATTGCCAGTGTTTAAAACCTGGGAGATTTCACACAGAAATCCAGATTTCTGATTGCTCTTGAGAAATCGGTAGGTCTGGCAACACTGGGCATGCATTTGCACATGGCAACTGTCGGTTACTGCTGAGTGGTGACTGCCCCATTTAAGAAGGTCTCAGATTCACCTCAGTAGCCACCCCACCCAATTTACATAGTGATGTGACCTGCAGTCCCTGGAGAGGCAGTCAGGCTGATCTTAACTGTGTGTGCTCAAGTCAGATGGCCCCATGTTCAATCTTAGCTCAGCCACTTAGTAGCTCTGTGTGACCTAGGGAAAGTTACTTGACCTCTCTGAGTCTCAGGTTTTTGACTGTAAAATGAGATCAGGATGATCCTTATGTAATAGGTTTGTGTGAGAATTCATTGAGACTGGGCTTGGAAGGCTCTTAGCACAGGGCCTGTTATATGGTCAATGCTCAGTGACTGTTACCTTTTATCACCATTCTTATTATTGGAATTTTCTACCTCTCCAGACTTGCATTTAATCTTGGCAGGAGGGGGCAGGTTCAGGATACGAGAGAAGATCTATGCATGACTACAAAAATGCATCGCAAATTGTCGGCATAGGTAATGTTGAAGAACCCTTGCTATTTTGAAGAACCTGGTTTTGCTATTTTGCCGTAAACTTACGTGTAAATTCTTATTTACTTTCACGTTGCTCCCCAGAGAGGTAGGCCCTATGGCGATCTGCCTTTTAAGAGGCACAGTTTGCTTTCCAAGAGGGTGAACAAGTCACTGGTGAGTGGAGGGGTTGGATTGGACTTCAAATTCAGTGTGCGGCCAAAGCACAGGTTCTTGACCACTGGGATACACGCCTTAGAGCACAAACATGCAGGATTTCAGTCGTCTCAGATCACAGAGAAGTGCTTGATGCCCTGCAGATCCCAACACGTGCATCAGAGGCAGTTCAAGGAGCCACTGTAAGATCAAGACTAGCGATGTGTTCTGTGTCTGCCCTTGGCAGGGCCAGCCCTCTTGGAGGAGGCACCGATGAAAAGTGACCTTGGGGGCAGGAACATGTGTTTGAAGCTCTGTACATTTGAGACCACTAGAGAACATAGGGCATTATTTTGCCCCTCTTCAAACAGAATCAGAAATCCAAGTGGCAAATTACATAGCATAGTGTTCTGTGTGTATTTCAAACATGCTTCAGAAGAGCTGGATTCCCTTCTTCCCTTGACTTTTCTCTCTTCTCCCAGCTTCCCTTCCACCTTCCCTTCTTCCTACTTTAGTTATCCTGTGGCTTCCACCAGCTCCTCAGGCTGGAGAAGGCCATCCATGCAGATACTGTTGGCCACAGAAAAGTCTCCAAGTTATTTTTCCTTGCAGGATGTAGTTGTTTCTCTTTGGACAGTAAGTCCTTGCATTTTAAAAATCACCTTCCTTGAAGTCAAGTCTACACAATAAAATGCACACACTTTAAGTGTACAGTTCGATGAGCTTTGACAAATGTCTACAGAGTGTAACCACTACTCCAGAAAATTATCTCACCCATGGCTCTTGAATTCTTGAAAAATAAATGATGCTTCTGGGACAAGAGGAAATGCCCAGGAATCTTATTCAAGTGTGTAAGAGTCAGAACATAATTTAGATCCTGGGATCCCCTTGATGCTTTGAAGCAAGAAGTTGGGTCTCTGAGCTCTGTTCAGAAATGCTAGGGTATTTTATTTGCTACTGCAATTGGAAAGAAAAGGGATGCAACCTTTTTATTGTTGTTGTTCATTAAACAGGCCAAGCTCATTGTCACCTTGGAGCTGATTGTGTTGGCTTGGCTCAAATTCTCATCTGTTGGACTTCACATGGCCAACCCTTCCTCATTATTCAGGTCTCAGCTCAAATGTCACCTTTGAGAAGCTGTCCCTCACCACCCAGGCTTTGTTACTGCGGTCCCTTGCCCCCTTCTGCCCGTCATTCAATGTTCTTTGCTTCATTTCACATTACCATCTAAAATTAACTTAGTAATGCACTGTTTTACTGGTTTATTATCTGTCTCCTTCCATTACCGTCCACTGTAGGGAGTACAAGGACACCAACAGTCTTTTCCACTGTTCCATCCTGAGTGCCTAGAAAAGGATCTGGCACATAGGGGTTCTGGTTTCTGACATCCTGGTTACATGACATTCATTCATTTATGTGCTCATCCATATATTCATTCAATAGGTAATTATTGAGTACTTATGGTATACACAGCCCTGTGCTGAGAGCTATCATAGAATAGTTAATAGTACAATCCTTGCCCCCACAGGGCTGACAGTCAAATGGTGGGAGACAGGCCACACACAAGTAAATCTACAAGTAAATTGATACTAAGTTGGACCTTATGAATTGCCAATCTAATCAGCTTTGACCTCAAAAATGGCAATAGGAGTTTCTCCTATAAGGCATCTGTATTAATCAGGGTTCTCCAGAGAAACAGAACCTATACTAAATATATAAAGAGATTTCTTAAATGGAATTGCAATTGACAAGTGTAAAATCTGCAGAGCCAAGTTCCCAACCAGTTTGAGTCTGAAGGCCAACAGGCTGCTGTAATCCAAGGAAGAGTCTATGTCTCAATTTGAAGGTCATCAGGTGGGAACATTCTCTCTTACTCCAGAGGGTCAGCCTTTTATTCTATTTATGCCTTCAACTGATTGGGTAAGACCCACCTACATTATAGAGGGCAGTCTACTGGACTCAGTCTATCAATTTAAACGTTCATCTCATTCAAAGGTGCACTCTCAGACACATCCAGAATAATGTTTGACCAAATATTTGGGAACCCTGTAGCCCAATCAAGTTGACACATAACATTTATCATCCCAGTATCTTTAGGATCTTGCTACTCAGAGTGTGGCCTGAGTGTGCTACTCAGCCGCATCTTTGTTAACTGGGAGCTTGAGCAGAATCTCAGGTCCTGCCTCAGACTTATTGAAACAGAATCTGCATTTTAACAAGATCCCTTGGTAATGCTAATGCACATTAAAGTTTGAGAAGCATCCAAACTATATGCCACAAATTAATGTCAAATGTTTGGGCATTTGGCTTGCAGCACATGGTTGTTTTTTTCCATTGTCTAATTCATTAACTTTTTTTTGACACATCCCTATTTGTAACGTGTTTTTTAGCATGCACCCCAATATATGCACATTTGTTTTCCTAATAAGTATCTATACATATACCAGTGAACAATTATTAGGTAAATTATAAAGCATACTTAAGGACAGAAATTTTAAACTGAGCTGAAAGTGAAATAGATAATTTTAAATTTGTCACTCATTTTGATGACTTCATGCACTCATTAGCTACAATCTCCAACCGTAATACACATTGAGGGTGAAGTTTACCATTAATAAATAAATCCATATTTCGATCATTCCTCATGAGAGTTTTGATTATTTGGGCTGATTTCATTTTGATCTGAATAGACTTTCGTTATTTTAACCTTGTCAGAAACTGTTGACGAGAAGGGGAAAGTCAACTCTATTGTTTTCTTATGTTTTGTTTTATCAGTATTTTTTTTTCAGGCTTGGGTTTTGTTATGGGGGATATTTTAAAGCCACATGTCTCCTTAGTGATGATTAGCTTAGCTAAAACCAGATAATTCATCTGCATATCCCCTTTACAGGTGCACAAAGAGCAATACAGACTTCTGCCTCATTGGTCCAAGATTCCTGATTCTCACCATCTGATGTAGGCATTCCAACAGAGGGCACCAGCATTAACACACATGTTAAATAGATTTCTCATTTTTAATAACTGAAGACCATATACAGACATTCTCCCATTTCCTCCCCCAAACCAAATCATTGTCTGCAGTGCTTGGAGTGAGTGGACCACACTTTGAAGTCTCCTTGTCCAGGACATGGACGTCTCTAAGAATCCTTTTCTCCACTGCATGCTCTGGGAATGGCTGCTTTGGGGAAAAGTGTCGTTGCTTTGGGACTGGATTTTCACAAATTTCGGCACCCAGGGGATCTGCAGATGGATGGCAGTGCTGGCCAAGTTCACGGTACCTGTCCTGACTAATTACTTTGCTATCCTCTTGAAAGCCTGGGTACTTTGGAATTGTGGGGTGACCCTTTGGTGAAAGTTATGGCTTCTTGTTTGAGAAAAATGCACAAATAAAATTTCCATTCAGTTCCAGAGGGGTGCAGAATTCCCCTGAAGCTCATGATGAAGAACCTGTTCAGAAGTGAAAGGGGCAGATTAGATTTGGGAGGTAAGAAGGGGCCTGAACTCTAATTTCAAAGATACTCAGCTTTGCATCCCAGTCTTCTGATGATTAGCTGGGTTAACTTGGGCAGTTTTTCACTCTGTAGGATGGGTCTAATAACACTCACTTGGAACACTTTCCTTGTTTGCCACAACCTTTCAGCTTCGTTGACCTCATTTGTTCTTCAGAGATCTGAATTCTCTTATGCCTCAGGGCCTTTGCACTTGCTGCACCCTCTGCTTAGAATGTTCTTCCCATCATCTTTTTGTAACCAACTCTTTCTCACCATTTAGGGCTCAACTCAAATGTCACTTCCTCAAAAAGTATTTTTTTCTGATCACCCGTCTCCCTCTTTCTCTCAGTTTATTTAGACTTTTTCTAAAAAAAGTATAAATCACTGGTTTTCAGTATATTCACAAAGTTGAGCAACCATTACCACTGACTAATTCTAGAACATTTTCATCACCCTGAAAAGAAACCCCTCACTTATTAGCAGTCACTTCCCATGTCTCAGAAAAATCCACCATCTTAACCATTTTAATTTGTACTATCAGTGCTTTTTTGAATGTCGCCATCATAACTATCTAATTCGCAAACATTTCATTATCACAAAGAGAAACTCCATATACATTAAACTGTCACTCCCCAGTTCTCCCTCCCCTAGTCCCTGGAAACCCTAATCTGTTCCCTGTCTCCATAGGTTTGCCTATTCTGAACAGTTCATGTAAATAAAGTCATACAATATTTGTGTCTGGTCTCTCTCACTGAGCGCAATGTTTCCAAGTGTCATTCATGTTGTAGATATCAATACTTCATTCCTTCTTACGGCTGAGTAATATTCTACTTTATAGAACCCATTTTGGTTATTCATTCATCAGTTGATTTGGATTGTTTGAAGTTTTTTTTTTTGTTTGTTTGTTTTTTTAACCTCACCCGAGGACATTCTCCCATCCATCTTCAGACAGAGCAGGAGGGAGAGAGGGAGGAAGAGAGAGAGAGAAACATCGACATGAGAGAGACACATCGAGTGGTTGCCACCCATACAACCCCATCTGGGCCAGGGACAAACTGCAACCGAGGTACATGCCCTTAGCGGGAACCGAACCCGGGACTCTCCAGTCCACGAGCCGACACTCCAACCACTGAGCCAAACCGGTCAGGGCTGTTTCCACTTTTATTCTATTATGAATAATGCTGTCATGCACCAGTTTCTCTTGATCATGTTACACTTTTATTTATTTAATTTTGCAACCCTTGTCTATTTATTTAATACATATTTTTATGCTCAACCTTAGAAAATAAGCATCATGAAGGCAGTGATCTTGTCCAGCTCATACACTGCTGTATCTCCAGGGCCTTGAATAGCGCCTGGCACATAGTAGGCAATAAATATTTGTTGAATGAATGAATGAATGAATGAATGAATGTTATTGTTATGGTCTTATTCTTTAGCAGACTCAATCTTTTAAAAAACAATTTTTTTCTTTCTTGGTTTTTTAAAGAGGGGAAGGGAGAGGGAGAGAGAGATGGAAACATCAATGAGAAAAAACATAAATTGGCCGCCTTCTGTATGCCCCCCACTGGGGATTTGGCTCACAACCTGGGCATGTGTCCTGACTGGGAATTGAACTGGTGACTGCTTGGTGCATAGGTCGATGCTCAACCACTGAGCCACACCAGTCAGACAGCAGACTTAATCTTTTCCTCTAATTTATGTGGGACTGTTGCTGTGTTGACCTGTCCCTCTCACATCTGACGCTTTTCACCAGCTGTGGTTCTTTGCCCATTGTCCCATGAGCAAGTATTTCCCCAAGCTCGGGCCCTCTGTACCCTACTCCAATCTCTCACTTGACTGTGCAGCACACTCACATGGAGGGTCTGTGAAAACACAGAGAGCTGGCCCTGGCCGGTTTGGCTCAGCATTTGGAGGGTCGGCCTGTGGATCAGAGAGTCCCGGGTTCAGTTCCCGCTAGGGGCACGTACCAAAAGAAACAAAAACCAAAAAACAGAGAGCTGGGCTGAACTCTTGGAGTTTCTGAGTCAGTAGGCCTGGGTGGATCTGAAATTTTAATATGTTCCCTGGGGATGCTCTTGCCCTTGGTTGGCAGACCACTGAGCATCTCTGCTAAGGTGGGGTCAATTTCAACAGACAAGCTGGGCCCACTCAATTCATAAGTGGTACGTGTGGGCCTCACCCAAACAGCTCATCTTCCTTCTCTGTCTCCCTTGATACGGACTCAGAGGGTTTTAGTTAGTTAGTTAAGAGCACCTGGATAGGTCCTACGACATTGCAGTGTCAGTTGGCCTCACCCTGGAGAAGCTCTCCCTGGTCCAAGAGGGACATGCATGAGGATGTGTATTGCAGTGTTGTTTCAGAGCCAGGGGTTGGTGACCACTGAGGTGTCCATAATTAGGAAATGGAAAAGCTGGGCTGATATTCTGTTGGTTCTCAGTGAAACAATGGGATGTTTACAGCTGGCATCCATTCTGATTGGTCAGTCCCCCGCCATGTTAGTTGTTTTATATTGAGACTATTATTTCTACAGTAAGGAAACTATGGGAGTTGCATATGTTATAATGATGCAAGTGAGTAAAACACACACATATGCAATAATACCTGCAGTATTATTTATCTTTTGAGGATATTCATATACCTAAATAAACACATGATTGAGGCTAAAGAGAAACAAGTGTGTTAGTGAGGTCCCACCTCAGGTGTGAAATCTGTTTGACACTGAGCTTCTTTCCTAGGCTTACATTTAAGTGTGAAGGTTACTGTTATGGGTTGAATCATGTCTCCCCAAAAAGACATCGAAGTACTAACACTTCTTGTCCTCTGAACATTACCTTATTTGGAAATAGACTAGTTGCAGGTGTAGTTAATTAAGATGAGGTCATACTGGAATTGGGTGGGCCCTTAAAAGATGCATGCTTGAAATTTGCTAAAGGGTAGACACACACACACACAAATAGTAACCATGCGTGATGGAAATGTTAAATAGCTACATTGTGGTGATTATTTCTTAATGTATACTTATATAAAAATAACAAGTTATACACCTTAAGTATACACACTCTAATTTGTGCATGATACTTCAATAAATCTGGGGGTTGGGGGAACAGCTTTTAGAGTCAAGAACTTTAAAATGACTGCCATTAATTTTATGGCTCACTGATCTAGCTCTTAAGCAATCAATAGTGATTTTCCAATAAAAATGTAAAGTTAATAAGAAAAAAAAATGCCCATTGAAGACAGAGACACATTAGAGTGCTCTGTAAAGATGGGGGCAGCGACTGGAGTGATGCGGTGTGAAGCACTGAATGCCAGAGATTTCCAGCAAACTACCAGCAGCCCGAAAGAGGCAAGGGAGGATTCCCCTGTGGGTTTCAGAGGGAGCAGGGCCCTGCTAACATCTTTTATTTTTTTTCTTTATTGATTTTAGAGAGAGAGGAAGGGAGAGGGAGAGAGGCAGAAACATCGATGAGAGAGAACATGGATTGGCTGCCTCCGGTTTGCCCCACTGGGGATTTGGGCCACAACCTGGGCATGTGCCCTGGTCAGGAATCGAACCAGCAACCTCTTGGTGCATGGGTTGATGCTCAACCACTGAGCCTCATTGGCCGGGCAACATCTTGATCTTGGCCACCAGAACTGTGAGACAATAACTTTCTCAGTTTTAAGCCACCTAGTTTGTGAGACTTTGTTATAGCAGCCCTGGGAAATGAACACAGTTAACTTTAACACCTCTCAACTTGCTTCCTTATTTATAAAATAACAGCAATAAGAATACTAACCCTTGGGTGAGTGTCAAAGAGATGAAACATGATGATAAGTGGAAAGCACCTGAAACGTTGCTGGTGCCCCAGGTTTACACTTTTCCTCCATCCCCAGCTACTGATTAAGAGGAGTGCCAGCATGGGGTGTGTAGGGATCACACCACATCTTCCATAGTTATACTGTGCACAGTTACACACTGCACAGGGCTGTGAGTACTGACTCTCGTTCAAATCCCAGTGCCACAACTTGCTGGCTGTGTTACCTTGAGCAGGTTAATTTACCTCTCTGAGACTTTACTTACCTGCAGAGATGGAGTAATGATCCCCGTAAGGTGTTTATAGGCTTCTTAGTTGAATTAAGGCATGTAACGTGATTAGCATAGTGCCTGGCTTATGGTAAGTAATACATGTTAGGTGTTACCAATAGTGGGCCATTGCTATACATGAAGTGTTGGTATCTAGCATTAATATAAGGTGGGGACTACATCTTTGGGGTGCAGACACATGACATATATTCATCATTTAGTCCTCTCAACAGCTCTGTTCAGTAGCTAGAACTGCTCTTACACAGCTATTGTGGAAGCACATGAGCTATTATGCATGAAGTCCTCATGGAACCTCTAATTGCACTTCTCTTATTTGCGTACTTGTGTCTTTTCCTCCCTCTTATTCCTCACTAGAGGGGTCCTGTCTTTTGTTTGCAAGCATAGTGCTCAGAGCACAGCAGATGCCAATCATTGTGTTTTAAATGAACAGATTTAAATTCTCTCTTCTTTCAGGGCCCTTGCAGATGTCATGAGGCCCCAGGGCCACTGCAACACTGACCACATGGAGAGAGACCTCAACATTGTGGTCCACGTGCAGCATTATGAGAACATGGATACCAGAACCCCCATAAATAATCTTCGTAAGTAGAGCTGCGTGATCTGTTTCTAGTACCTCATGGTGACCAAGGCGGTGGTCACACTTTCAGACTTCCTGGTGTGTGTTTGGGTCTGTTAATCGCTCCTTTTCATTGACTAGTTAGAGGTTTGATTTAATCTCTCCTGGATGGAGCTGTGTGTGGCATCATCCGACTTTACTTACTTTGTTTCTCTGTGAAAGAGTGATTCACTTGGTTGGTTTCTCAGAATTGGTTCTTCTGTTAACTAGTAGACCACTTGGTTGGTTCAACTTGATTGGATACTTAGTTAACCACTGGGTTACGTGGTTGGTTCATTTTGGGTAGTTAATCTGTTAGCCAATGACCCATTTTGTTGGTTCATCTTGATTAGGTAATTGGTTCACCAATGGTCCATTTGCTTATTTGTCTGCCTCCTCAGGTAGACCAGTTGTGACTTCTAGGTTTTCTACTGCTTTCATTGAATAGACACTAGTTCAGAAGAATTGGATCTATGTTTCATAAAACTAGAATTTCATAAAAGTCCTCCACAAATTACTTTGTGGGTGTTTGTGTGTGCGCGGGCTTGTGCACCTTTGTGTGTTGGGAGTTGTGATTATGTTGTTTTGGGGGGGTGTGCGTGACTCAACAGTAGCAAATGCCATTCTGTTACTCTTTCAAGGAAAGAAAAGGTGCATTTGTTATTGTGTTTTATTCTTTAGCTGATGGAGCCTACTTGGGGATCTTGGTATGCTCCCAAAGATTTTCTTTCCTTTCAAAGGTCTGTATATACAACATACATTATGAATTTGATACACTGACTAATGGGAGTGGGGAAAAACAAGACTTTAATTTTCTGACAATAGTGTACTACTGTTGTTATTCCTAGCAATTATGCTTTCAAGTAACCCCTACATTAAAGTAATGAAGAGGGTTTGGTTTTAGAATAACAAAAGCCAGACAATTTAAAGGATGCACTTAGTTGTGACTGGGGGAGGGGGGTTCTTAAAAACAGAGTTCTGGCATTGAACTTTATAGCCTGGGCCACCTTTGTCGAAGCTCCACGAGTTGCTGCATTGGTGTTTTATTTGTTGAATTATAGGTTAGGACTGTTTGGTTACAATTTTTTTATGCTTGATAGGTAGAGAAATATATGTCTGTGGAATTTGACATAGGTGATGTGAATTCTCTGATTCTGCATGGTCATAATTTTTCATTGCCTTGGAAATGTTACAGTACGTTCACAAAGTCAATGTTTACATGATTCGAAAATGGGCATCAAATAGAATGTCTTGGGTTTCACTGTTTTAAATAATTCAACGTTATTTATTTATGAACCAGGTCATAAAATGGTATGAGAAGAGCCACATTTTAGAGCAAAATACACCAGCCATTGGAAGTTTTATGACCACATCTCACAGCCGTAAACGATATGTTACACTGCACAGACTCTGACATCAAGATTGCAGTGTCCAATTCTGGCTTCGGTGGGAATAAGAGCCTTCTCTTTTCGGTGGTGCTGGGAAAGAAGCTGAACCTATGTGTACTTGGATCCAAAACACCATAAGTGGGTGAACGTGATCATGTAGTAGACAAAGCTGAAATTTTGCTGAGTCCCTGGCTATAAAAGGTGACTGTTAATCAGTTTCCCGTGAGACATTTCAATCTTTAGGATGATTTTGAATCAGCACTCAAATGGAGTGACAAACTTCTTGAAGTCATCTAAGTGTCATTATTCCACCATGCGAAGGACAGGATACATGAATGAATCTTGCTTAATAAGGGGCTTTTAAAAAAAGTTGTACTGAAATAAATTACTGCTTAGAAATGAGCGTCTAGGCACCCAGTAATTCAGAAATCTCTTGTGGCAGGCTAACTTGGTTTATTTATAATTCTTGCTTTTAGTTTTTATTTGTGTCTCAGTAATCAGGGTTCTTTTATACCAAGAAAAAAAAATGTGTCTTGTAGTATTCTACAGGGTGAAATATAGGGGAGAATTTCAGGTGTAATGTCGCAAACTTTGCATCCTCACAAGAATGATCACAGATGTTAATTTCATATAATCCTGCTAGGTTGACCCAATTTTTATTTCCTAGAATTCCTGTAAATGTTTAGAAAATAAGACACATATAGCTTTTCCACAGATTTACATTAATATGTTTAATTTATATAACTAATTCAGTAGTTGGTAGTAATGTTAGCTTTTCTTGTAATGACTTTATCTTTTTATTGATCTATAGGGGTTATTTGTATATTATAGACACAGGGAACATTTGCATGTTCAGAAGAAGGAATGATTTTGGAGTTTACTAAGAGGATAGACTAGATGACTTATATTGATCAGTTATTAGGGGTTCAAGAAGTTAACCAGTAACCAGAGCTCACTTTGACCGATAGAGAATTAGGAGAGAAGGAATTTATTCTGATAAATGGAAAATTGCCAGCTCTTGGTGCCAGCATTAGAATGCACCTATTGACTATAAAAGCCTTTTCTAGACATTGTAGAAGTTACAAAGAGTTACTATTACAAAAAATGAAAAGAAAGATATGTCTGCCTGTGATATGCCAAAAAGGGGGCACATTATGCTATTTTCAAGGTGCTCTTCACTAAACATCCAAGTTACCAGATTTGACTGGGAACCCAGTAGTCCCAACTTAAAATATCTTTTTCATTTCTATTCGATGACCTACTCGACATTGCTTTACGAGATGCAATCATCTCCATCTATTTCTCTCTGCTCATCTTCTTAATTCTAATGGTAGATCACTTCCTGATCTTTCCTTTATGCTTGGGTCAGGTGCTAAGAGAACCAAAAGTCAGGGTAGAAGTCTGGATATTTAGAAGTAGGTAGTGGAGAAGGACTAGGGTGAAGTCAGACAGGGAGGAGAAAGCTTCAATTTGGGGACATTTTTGCCAATCTTTCTTTATGAATTTCCTACAGTTGCTTTTTCCTGTGATAGGCAGGACTTGCCTCTTTATCCAAAGATGGGTTTTTCTTCAGCTGATGCTGTTCATGTTTTTTTTCCCAGGCATTCAGTGATATTGCCTAAAAATATTTAGTCTGATAATCAAAAGGGCCTCGACCTCTTTGATTAACAGGATGTAGATTCAGATGAGATAGTGATTTTCTGCAAATGCTCCTTGGCTTCTGTATAATTATAGTTTGCTTTTGAAGGCACATTCTGTCCTCAAGTGCTATGAATGGACTCTGTCTCCCCCACCCTGGCCTCCCTGCCTGCCAGTAACATCCCCACCCCTTTTGGGAGTGTAGAGTAAATATAGGTTCCTTTCAGTCTTAAGAATGGGAGATGAGAGTGAGGGGCTATGGATACAAGGATACAACCTGGATCAGCAATTCTCAGCTCCTTCGTGTGAACAGCACATTTTATTCATTTATTAGTTTTAAAACATATTAAAACAATTAAAAAATTAATTTTGAGAAAGAGAGGAGGGGAGAGGGGGAGAAAGATAGAAACATCAATGAGAGAGAGCATCGATTGGCTGCCTCCTGCATGCCCCCCCACTGGGAATTTGGCCCACAGCCTGGGCATGTGCCCTGACTAGGACTCGAACCAGCAACCTCTTGGTGCATGGGTCAATGCTTAACCACTGAGCCACACTGGCTAGGCATGAACAGCACACTTTAAAAAAAATATTTTTTATGTATTGATTTGAGAGGGGAGGGAGAGGGGGAGAGGGAGAGGGAGAGAAACATGGATTTGTTGGTCCATTAATTAATGCATTTATTGGTTGCCTCTTGCATGTGTCCTGACTAGAAATTGAACCTGTAACCTTGGCGTATTGGGACGACACTCTAACCAACTGAGCTACCTGCCTAGAGCAGCCTACTTTTATTTATTTATTCATTTATTTATATTTTTTGGTACATGCCCCTAGTGGGAACCGAACCCGGGACTCTCTGGTCCACAGGCCGATGCTCTATCCCCTGAGCCAAAACAGCCAGGGCCGCATACTTTTATTTTTAAATAAAATTTTAATTTTGATATAATTTTATATTTATAGAAAAGATGCAAAGAGCATCTTTGCTTGTCCAGAGTTCTGTATACGCCTCATGCACTCTCCCCCAATGTGAACATCTTACATTACTGTGGTACATTTGTGAAAACTAAGAGATCAACACTAATGCACTATTTTTAGCTAGACCGGAGATACTTGAATTTCACTAGTTTCTTCACTAATGCCTTTTTGCTGTTCCAGGATCCAATCCAGGATACTACATTATGTTTAGTACAGCAAACTTGATAGTAGAATTTTAGTTGTGCCGTATTGTTTAATGAGGTAGTAAAGACTAGAACCAATACTAAATAAGGCAGCAGCAATTACAAAGCCTTTATTGCCACAGTATAAAAGAGATGTCTTCCAGTGTTTCTAAAGGCATCCATATAAAAGTACTCACCTGGTCAGCATTGGAATGGACCCAGTTGCTGTCACGACTGTGATCTCACATACACACTCATGGCTCTATACGAACATATGGCCCTCTTCCAAACAGAGTGATGTCACACTGTTTGCTTTACAGCGTAATCTGTGCAAGTGAGACCTCACCCCAAACTGAGGAGAAATGCTGGCTTGACATTTTAGAACACAGAATCCATCAGAAAGACCAGGCTAGTTTTAGCCTCACCCACCCCTACTCCCCCAGGACTATTCCCAGGTGGATTTACAGGGAACCATATGAAAAGCAGTTCCACGGTTAAGTTTCTGAAGATGTTATACAGCTTGTGTCTAGGGCCAGATGGATTTCTATTCATTTTTCCATATTTACCAAGGCACTCAGATGTCCTAGACTTGACTTTTGGAGATACTGGTAGGAATATTTTCAAATATTTTTTAAAAATTGGGAGGAATGTCCTAATCAGGAAAGGCAGAAGGGTAAGTATAGATATAAGAATGTATAAAAATGAAAATTATGTAAGATAGTGTAATATTAACAGTACCTTAGAGAGCATTCTAAGTCCCCAACACATTGAATCTTCAAAACCTTATTAGGTTACTACTATTATTTTTACCATCATAAGGAGGGGACACAGAGACTCAGAGAGGTTAAGTGGCTTGTCCAAAGTTCATACAGCTACTAAATGATGGAACTGGGATTTAAACAGAGCAGTTGAGACCCCAAGGTCGGTGTTTGTAACCACTGTACAATGACTTTTCTTTGTGGTACAGTTGTTTGCAACATGCCAATGAAAGATCCATGAACACTCTAGGAAGAGAGCTGTTTCCAAAATATACCCCAGGGTACTTACTGCCTTGTGATGAGTTCTTCCTCAGGAGGAATAATAACTAGCATTTATCGAGCATTTGCTACTTGCCAGGCACTATATACTAAAGCTTTGAATGTATTAGCTCATTCATACTCAAATCAGCCCTCAAACAGCCTGGCTTATTCCTACCCCAGGGTCTTTGCACTTGCTGTGCTTTCTGTCTACAGCACACTGCTCCCTGGACTCTCCTCTTTCATAGCTCACCCTCATTGCCACCTCATTAGAGAGGACTTTCTTGTCTACCTCTGGCCTCCAAGTCACCTATTTTTCCCCAGGTCACATTGTTTTCTTCATAACTTTTGTCCTTTCTGAAATGGTCATACTCATTATTTATGCCTCTTGCACCATAATGTAAACTCCGTGAGAACAAATGCTTTGTATTTTCACAGCTACACCCCCTACGGCAGGAACTGGGCTGGCTCATGGCAGCAGCTCCATAAATTTTTGTCCAATGAGTGAAAAAGCCTGTGGAAGAGCTATCATTTTTCTTGTTTTATGACAGAGAAAACTGAGATTCATGGAAATTAAGGAACCCATCTAACATGACAACTAAGATTTACTCTAAAACTCTCCAGGAAAATATAAAAGTGTGGGGGATGGTAGATGAAACAAAATGAGGAAATTATTACTGCAGCTGGGTGACCAAACAGAATTATTCTGTTCTATTTTTGTGTATATTTGAAAATATCCACAATAAAATAAGAAATCAAAGAACTTGTCCATGATATCATAGTTAATACAGGGCCAGGATCCAAACCCAGGTCTGTTGGACTCCATAGACTGGATGAACATCGGTTATTTTCTGGTGAATATCCAGACTCAGGAAGGGTGGGAATCAGTACCACCTCAGGGATTTCAGTAGGTGGAGTAGGTAAAGATAGCATCACTATCTCATCTGTTCTTAATTTACTCAGTCGCTATGTCCTTTAGTCACATGATCCAGAGAGAGAAACTGTGATTGGTTTCTGACCAGCCAATGGCCTGGCTTCCCTTGGATCAGCTGTCTGACCCTGGTTCAATCAGTTGGGTGGGGTGCAGTAATCTCAGAACTGTGGTGGGGAAGGTTTTCCAAGAAGGTCATAATTGAGAAGCGGGGTGGGACAGAGGTTACATTTGTTTTATTCACTCCTGTATCTCCAGTGCCTAGAAATTACAGTGTTCAATAGAAGTTTAATGAATAAACAAATGCATGCATGCATGAATGAATCTCTAGTTCAAGTTCCATAAGAAGCCAGGTGGAACTCAACTTCAGGACCTTGTGATTTTGAATTTTGAGGCAAGTGGGCTAATTCCAGCTCATGTGAGGCTTTAACTCTCTTCTATGAAGCCTCAGCCACCAACACTGTTGTTTCTGAAACCAAAACACTTTTTCTACAGTTTGGTAGACTAGCTGTTCCATGTGAAGATCTATGACTGTAATGGTTTTGGCCCTTGGGTCAGTAAATTGCAAGTTAAATAAGAGTTAGGGGGTAGATCAACTAAATATATTTGTAGGTTCAGTGAAGTAGCCTGAATGGACTTTGTGTGTTAGATCAAGAGCTCTGGTTTTCTCTCTCTCTCTCTTATTTTTTTGTTAATTCTCACCTGAGGATATTTTTCCAATAATTTTTAGATAGAGTGGAATGGAAGGAGGGGGACAGAGAGAGAAACATTGATGTGAGAGAGACACATCAATTGATTACCTACTGCATGACCCCAACTGGGGCTGGGGATCAAACCCGCAACCCAAGAATATGCCCTTGACTGGAATTGAATCCTCAGCCCTTGAGTTTGCAGGTCAGATGCTCTAACTGTTGAGCCAAACCAGCCAGGGCTCTGGTTTTCTCTTGAAGTACTCAGTGTTATAGGTGAGTGACATGTGGACAATGCTCACTAAATATGTCCAAGATGCCTTTGAGATAGTGCAACAAGGGAGTTGGGAATATGGGCTTGGGAGGTATCTGCTGTGTCACCTATTAGCTGTACAGTTGTGGAAAAATTAACTTAATTCTCTGAGCCTCTGTTTTCCATCCTATAAAAGGAGTAAAATAATATTTTTCTTACAAGATTGTTGTGAGGATCAAACGAATGAACACATAGAAAGAACTTAGCATAATGCCTGCTGACATCAGTGTTGGTGGTTACCATTATTGTTTGTGGAATGAGTGAACACAAGTGCTAAAGTGGTCTGTCCACCAGGGGACAATGACCCACATCAGCATGAGTTCACTGTGCAGTTGTCTTCACAGTGAAAATGTTTTCATTCCGTGTGCCAGCTGATAACACAAGTTGTGTGTGTGGTGTGTGTATTTGTTACTAATGTTTTTGATGCAAATGAGATATGAAGAAATGATCAATTCCTTCCCAGGGAAACAGCTCTAATGGAGCAGCTGTCCCATTCTTAGCCATTTGTTCTCATCTTTTTTTTCTTTTATTCCTGTTAAAAACCCATGAGCTTTTGTTCTGCTAGGAATATTGATTTTAATATTTATTTACCCTGGCAGACAAGGCCAATAGGAATCTATATGGCCTCATACATGTCTTGTATTTCTACACAGAAAGTGAGTTGTGTGTATGTGTGTGTGTGTGTGTACACATGCAAGCAACAGAAGCAGAGCCCTTAAAACAAACAAACAAACAAACAAACAAACAAACAAACAAACAATCATCACCACTTTCTGTAAGCCATCTTCTGGGCTCTTTTCAAAAATTGTTACTAATGCTGGCCACATGGCATTGCCTAATTAGATTTACATTGCCTTTCCAAAGTGCTTGCAACCAGCTGTAGGACTATTTGTAAAGAAAGCCCAAGTGCTCATCACAGTGTCTGGTTTAGTTTAAAAGATGCCAAGTTCAATTCCTTCCACACTAGGGAAAGCCTATCCTCAGACAGAGTTCCTTTGGGAGAGCATTTCTATTTATATATCAGAATTAAATGATGCAACATGCATATGATGTGATTGACAGTATGGATAAAAAATGAGTAATAAAAAAAACAACAACTGAATATCATGTTTCTGCACCTATTATATGCATGCATTTTACTTCTCACAACTCCAAGAAATAATTGAAACAGGTATTTTCACCCACAAGTTATAGATAAGGAAATTATGATTCAGAGAGTTTAAGTAACTTGCCCAAGGCCACAGAGATATTTGGTAGGAAGTTAAGACTCTTTCTGGCATTAAAACTTGTACTCTATTCATGACCTTTCTCATGCCTTTCCCAAGGACCCACACTGGGTGATGTACCAGATATGTCTCTTCTCCTCCTTATTTATTGATTTCCACTAAGAATCAGTGCATTAGATTACACTCATCCTTGAAAATGGATGGACTGAGATAAAGTCACCATTTCTGTCCCAAAGGACTCAGATTTTGGCTGTTTGCTTTCTTGTCATTAATATTTTCATTTGATCAATCAACATTCAATTGATATTGAGCTCTTGCTACGTGTCAAAGTGCGAAGAATTGGAGGTATGAGAATAAATGAGGCAAAAGTAGGAAATATCCTCTTGGAACTTATGATACATCAGCAGATGGAGAGTAAGTAGACAGGTGACTGCAGAGGGGTAGCATAGGAATAAGTGCAGGATGCTATGGGAGTATGCAGGAGGCCTCTTCAAAACACCTGTGATTGAAGGACAGGGAAGAGAGATTAGGACAGATTTTCCTTAGAAATTGATATTTTGCTCTGTAAGAGAAATACTCCCCCAAACTTTGGAAGAATCTAAGTAAAAAACAGCAGAAAAATTTCATGTCATGACTTTTCTTATCTTTGATAGAGGGGAGAATGATCAGTCTTAGAATAGAGATCTCCCTTGTAGACCTGATTAGTTTTATATACCTTATATAAAGGGAGAAGATTTTGTTGGGTTAGGGTCACACTGCATTTGCTAGGAAAATAAAAATGCTATGTTGACCTGGGGAGATCAAAACTTAAGGGCCAGCTATCAGGAGTTGAATACAGTTTCTTTTCAGAGAACTCTTATTTAGTTAGCTTGCTTTTCTTCAAGATTAGCAATGAATTTTTCTTCATTTAAAAATAGCAGCTGATATAAAATTAAGCAACATAGTTTAATACCTTGATGCATATATTAAAATAATTTATAATAAGGTTTGAGGAAACTGCCTAAAATATCCCAATAAGAATTCTCAATAAAGTTAATTACAAGTTGAAAAGGAAATCCCATTATGTTAGTCTGAGATGCAGTTAATGAAACTAAGTGTAATCATAATCTAAATATTTTATTAAATGGGGGCTTAAAGTAATTAATTTTGGTATTATGCCTGGAGTTTTACTTGTACTAGACTGCCATGCTCAAAGCAGAGCCGGTATTTTTTTTTTTTCATTTAAATGCAACTCTTTTTCTAGGGCTATGAACCTTCACCCCAAAGATCTGTCCATGGTGCTGAATCACTTCCTGAACTTAGTTCCTTTTTATCTCAGAATTTCAAAGCTGGAAGGAACTTTAGGAATCATCTAGCCTTTGGTTTACTACACTTTTTGTTTCAAGGATGATTAAAAATAAAAAAATAATTGAAGAACTGGGGGACCAACATAGTGTCCTAACTTGAAAGAAAGGCAATTATGTAAAATGTAACTATTAAGTACTGTCACCATCATTTCTTAAATGATAGAGACATTTTAACGCAAAGCATTTAAGTAATAAATAGTTCTCGGAATAAAACACAATTCCTAAATAAAATGACACTAGCTTCATGAAAAGCGCATTCCACTGTTCTTTTTGTTTTTTTCATTTATGTTTTAACCTCCAATCAGTGGAAAATGAGAACATGGAATTTATTTTTGGTAATCACTAATCATTCCTTAGGTAGTTTGGTCATTGAATATTTATTGAGCACCTGCTATGTGCCAGGCACTGGGTGGTGGTGCTAGGGGTACAGAGATTAGCAATGTGTGTATATGCATGTATGTACATATGTTATATATGACTTCATAGAGTCCATTTTCTGCATGGTACAAATAATGAAACTGCAATTCAGGAAATTGTATGTTTTTCTGAAAGTTACACAACCATAAAACTTGTAAGGTTAATACCGTTTTTAAAATATTATTGAATATTTGGGACACAATTACGGATAAAAAATACCTTTTGTCTTTGCAGTTATCTGAAATAGCAGTTATCTGAAATGAAAGAAGGGATACACTTCATAGGTAATGGTGCAGCATTGCATTAGTTTGATGCCTCACCAATGATCCAAAGGAAGCCCTTTGGAATATTCAGATATTCTTGATATTTTAACAAAATATTGAATTTTCTAAAGCCCATGACTTGGAAACTGTGCAAGGGCAGAATGTGGTATTTGATTTCCTTTACTGGGTTGTAACAAGGAATGGAGAAAGCACCTCATTCTTGAGAGGCTTTATTTGAAAAATTTTAATGCATGTATTTAAAGTCAAAGAAGGTTATCAATGAAACAATTCTTTGTTATCAGGAACATTGTATAAGCATGTTTTAAAAAATTGTTTCTTATGAACATTTGTGTTCTGCTAATCAGCTTAGAGGTGGCTAGGTTCAGATTCTTGTACTACTTTTTTGAAACGTGTGTTACTATTTTAATTTAACCTTGCCGCTGTCATTAATAATGACCTCTTTATAGACACAAATGTGATCTCCAGTCACATAATTATTAATTCTATGTAAGCTAAAATATTACATTTATTTCAACATGAACTAGGTCCATAACTTTGTTGTTGAAATTTTGGAGAGAGAAATTACTTACTTCTAGGGTTGCTAGAACAACGAGATGTACACCTGGAGATGCTGGAATCCATCTCACTACCAAGGAGAGAATCTGCCACGAAATAAAGGCAGAATGGAGAAGCGAAGTGAGTTTAGTTTTGATGATATTGTTTGAGTTCCTAGATCCAGCCATATCTGAAACCATGGACCAAACTAGAATTACAACTAAAATATACAGCAATCAACTTGAATAACCAACTGAAGATTAACTGAAGAGAAATTTTATAACCAAGGATTTAAGAAGGAACCACACTGAGACTGGTAGGAAGGGCAGAGACGTGAAAAGGGCTGGCCCTGCTTCCACAGGCAGCAGCTGAGATTCTGGAGGAATAGCTCAGCTGCAAAAGTTCCCCTGAGAAGTGTGGGGCCTCCACCCCAAGCTGGGTTTCCCAGCACAGAGCACCAGAGCTGGGAAGAGGCACCCACATAACATCTTGCTATGAACATTGGCAGGGATTCTGTCCACCAAAGAGAGACAGCAGTCTGCTAGAGACACAGGCACCCTCTTAAAGGGCCAGCAGAGGGAGGACAAAGTGGATTTGAGTCATGTGAGGAGAGACTGGGCTATGTCTCTGGGGAGAAATCTAAAGGGACAGCTGCCAGGATCCCTGTGCTGAGTCACTCTCCCATACCACAGATGCCATCTTTCTTGGGTGGAACACGCCCCTCCATACAGCATCAGCCTGGGGGAATGCAATAGCCCTACCCTCTGGACTCCCTTTCACCCCACTCTGTGGAACTTACAGCCTGCTGAAGAATCAGTTTTCTTGGCTGGGGATTTACAGGTCTGGGAAGACTCAGTGGGTGTCAGTGACTGAGTGGTCTGGCTTTCAGCAGAGGCCATTCTTACCACTTTCCCATGAGCCTGACTGGTGCCTCACCCTCATGGAAGATCTGCTAGTCCCATTCTCTGGGATCCCAGTTGCCCCACTCTTCCAAGTCCTGGTGGCTCCATCTTGCTAAGGTCTGGGCAGAATCTGGGACAGACTGACTTGTGTGGCTCTGGGGTGGGGGCACTCCCCCCATCTTCCCTCAAGCCTGACCAGCACCTCCCTTTTCATGTGTGATCCACTAACCCCATCCTCCTGACTCCCGGTGGCTCTGCCCTGCTGAGAGCAGGCTCCTGGCAGAAAGTGGTACAGACCGAGTTGTGTGGCTCTAAGACAGGGGCCAATGTTTCCTCACATGCCTAACCGAAGAAGAGCCCTCCTTTCACATGGCCAAATCTTGGTCTCTTTGGGCCTGATAAAATATACTGACCTCATCCTGATGACTCCCTGAAATCCCCCTTTCCCCACCACAAAAATGTACGAGCACCCAGTGGGTGGCAGCTAGACATGGTATACCCAGGAACATTGCTGAGTGGCTTTAGACCTAGCACTGGCACCAAGTTTGAATCTGTATAATCTGGTGAACACTATTTGCCCCTACCTGGTGACTACCTCATACAACTTGAGTACTGCCAGACACTCTTTCTGTGACTGAGCCTAACAGGCAGCTGGGACCTGGAGGCAGATGGAGGCAGATCTTGGACTGCCTTGAGACTTTAGCTGACCTGCCCTCGGGCCCAGTGCTGGTAATAGCCAGCCTGTGGCACTGCTTAGGACTCCCTGTGCACACCCAGGTCCAGCAGAGGCAGCCACAAACTAAGGATTGCTTTGTAGCTCCAAACAGGTTTCCCAGTGCCAGACACAGGCAGTGTCTGACATTGGCTTGCACCAGAATCCTTCCCAAGAGGCCCCAGAACCAACACACCCAGCGACCATCTTCAGGCAACATCAGAGCAGGAGTTCATCACCACCAAACCAATATTATAAGAAAATTTAAAGAATTTTCTTTAAGAAGGAAGAGGAGGAGGAGGAGGAGGGAGAGGAGAGGGAGGAGGAGGAGGAGGAGGAGGAGGAGGAGGAGGAGGAGGAGGAGGAGGAGAAAAAAACCCCAGAGTAACATAGTTAAAAAATAAAATGGCAATAAATGCCTACATATCAATAGTCACTTTAAATGTAAATGGCTAAATACTCCAATCAAAAGACATAAGGTAGCAGAATGGACAAGAAAACAAGACCCATTTATATGCTATCTACAAGAAATTCACCTCAGAATGAAAGACACACACAGACTAAAAGTAGAGGGATGGAAAAAGATATTTCATGCAAATTAAAATGAAAAAAAGAAAAAGTTGGAGTAACAATACTTATATATGACAAAATAGACTTTAAAACCAAGGTTATAGTAAGAGACAAAGAAGGACACTACATAAAATAAAGGAAGCAATTCAACAAAAGGATATAACTGTAAACATTTATGCACCCAACATAGGAGTAGCTAAACATGTAAAGCAAATCTTGATGGACATAAAGGGAGAGATTAATAGTAATACAAAAATAGTAGGGTATTTTACCACCTCATTAACATCAGTGGATAGATCTTCCAAACAGAAATCAACAAGGAAACAGCAGCCTTAAATGACACACTAAATCAGATGAATTTAATTGATATCTTCAGAGCATTTCATCCTAATGCATCAGAATATATGTTTTATTTTCAAGTGCACACGGAACATTTTCTAGGATAGACCACATGTTAGTCCACAAAACAAGTCTCAATAAATTAAGAAAATTGAAATCATATCAGGCATCTTTTCTGCTCATAATGGTATGAAACTAGAAATCAATCACAAGAAAAAACTAAAAATACAAACACACAGAAGCTAAATAACATGTTACTAAACAATAAATGGGTTAACAAGATCAAAGAATAAATAAAAATATACCTTGAAACAAATGAAAATGAGAACACAACAACCCAAACTCTATGAGACACAACAAAAGCAATCCTAAGAAAGAAATTCACAGCATTACAGGCCTTCCTCAAGAAACAAGGAAAACCTCAGAAGAACAATCTAACTTTGTACATAAAGGAACTAAAAAAAGAAAAACAAACAAAGCCCAAAGTGAGTAGAAGAAAGGAAATAATAAAGATCAGAGCAGAAATTTAAAAAAAGTAAAGTCTAAAAAAAAATACAAAAGATCAATGAAACCAAGTGCTTGTTCTTTGAAAAGATAAACAAGATTGACAAACTTTTGAGCACTCTTGAAGAAAAATAGGAAATAGACTCAAATAAATAAAATCAGAAATAAAAGAGAAGTAACAACTGACACCCTCCCCCCCCAAATTGTAGAAAAATATTACAAACAACTATATGCCAACAAATTGGACAATCTGGCTGAAATGGATACATTCCTAGAAACAAAATCTTCCAAAACTGGACCAGGAAGAATTAGAAAATCTGAATAGATAGATTACAACTAGTAAAATTGAAGCAGTATTCAAGAAACTCCCAACAAACAAAACTCCTGGATTAGATGGCTTCATAGTTGAATTTTACCGAACATTCAAAGAAGAACTAACACCTATCCTTCTCAAACTATTTTAAAAAATTCAAGAGGAGGGAGGACTCCTAAGCTCATTTTGCAAGGCCAGCATTATCCTAATTTCAAAACCAGATAAAGTCACTAAAAGAAAGACAATTATAGGCCGATATCCCTGATAAATATAGATGCTAAAATCCTCAACAAAATATTAGCAAACTGGATCCATGATCATACACCATAATCAAGTGGGATTTATTCCAGGGATGAAAAGT
The DNA here is from genome assembly GCF_014108415.1 of Molossus molossus. Lineage (NCBI taxonomy): Eukaryota > Metazoa > Chordata > Mammalia > Chiroptera > Molossidae > Molossus > Molossus molossus. The sequence goes on along the minus strand of NW_023425366.1, from coordinate 110,074,520 downwards.
TGGCATAATATCTGCAAATCAGTAAATGTGATATACCACATAAAAATGTATAAAAATCACAATTGTATCCACTGATACAGAAAAACATTTGATAAAATCCAGCACCCATTTATGATAAAAACTCTCAGCAAAGTGGGGGAAGAGGGAGTATACCTCAACATAATAAAGGCCATATTTAGCAAACTCACAGCCAACATCATACTCAATGTGCAAAAACTAAAAGCATTTCCCTTAAGATCAGGAGAAAGACTGGGATGTCTGCTTTCACCACTCTTATTCAACATAGTACTAGCAGTCCTAGCCACAGCAATCAGACAAGAAGAATAAAAAACATCCAAATTGGAAAGGAAGAAGTAAAACTGTTATTACTTGTAGATGACACGATACTGTATATGAAGAACCCCAAAGATTCCACCAAAAAACTACTAGGACGGATAAATGAATATACTGATAAATAAAGTAGAAGGATACAAAATAAACATTCAGAAATCAGTTGCATATTTATACACCAATAATAAATTAAGAAAACAATCCTATTAATAACTGCATCAATAAAAATAAAATACCTAGGAATAACTTTAACCAAGGATGTAAGAGACCTGTATTCAGAAAATTATAAGACACTGAAGAAAGAAATGGAAGAAGATATAAATAAGTGGAAGCATATACTGTGTTCATGTATAGGAAGAATTAACATAATTAAAATGTCCATACTATCAAAAGCAATCTATAGATTCAACATAATTTCTATCAAGATACCAATGGTATATTTTATAGAAATAGAACAAATATTCCAAAAATTTATATAGCACTGCTAAAGACCCCCAAATAACCACAGCAATCTTGAGAAAGAAGAAAAAAATTGGAAGAATCATGCTACCTGATATCAAACTATACTACAAGGCCATAGTGATCAAAACAGCATGGTACTGGCATAAAATCAGACATATAGATCAATGGAACAGAACAGAGAGTTCAGAAACAAACCCACGCCTTTATGGTCAATTAACATTTGACAACGGAGGCAAGAATATACAATGAAGTACAGATAGTCTATTAAATGAATGGTGTTGGGAAAATTGGACAGATAGATGCAAAAAAATCAAACTAGACCACCTTCTTACTCCACTCACAAGAATAAACACAAAGTGGATTAAAGACATAAATGTTAGACTTGAAAGTATGAAAATTCTAGAAGAAAATATAGGCAGTAAAATCTCTGACATTTCTTGTACCTATATTTTTTCTGATATACTGCCTTGAGTGACAGCATGGATAGACCTGTAGAGCATTATGCTAATTGAAATGAACCCATCAGAGAAAGACAAATACCATATGATTTCACTTTTATGTGGAATCTAATGAAAAATGAACAACCAACCAAATGAGATAGAAACAGACTCAAAGATGCAGAGAACAGGCTCACAGCTGTCAGAGGGGAGGAGGGTTGAGGAGCTGGGTGAAAAAGGTGAAGAAATCGAGACAAAAAAAAAAAAAAATCCCCAAAACCTTGTAGTCTCAGACAACAGTATGGTGATTACCAGAGGGAAAGGGGGGTGGAGGGACGTAAAAGAGGGTAAAGGGAGATAAATGATTTGGGTTGGTGAACACACAATACAGTATACAGATGATATATTATAGAATTGTACACCTGAGACATATAATTTTATTAATCAATGTTACCTTAATAAATTTAACTTAAAAAAGAATGAATTCTTTTCAAACTTAATCAGTATGAGTTGGGGTTCTGTAATTTTCAATGGAAACACTGCTGATTTCTATAAGCAAAACTACCATTTATAAATTACCCAGTTTTCAAAGCCTCTCATCTAAATCTTACAAAAATCACCTGGGACTATAGCCTCTCAGCCAGGAACACCCAAATCTATGCATGAATGTGTTGACTCTGTTGTGGTCTATCCTTTTAAATTGTGAGCTTCCTGACATCTGAGATAATGCCATTTTCTGTGTATCTTGATTCCCGCATTTAGACCTGAATTCACAGTAGGGAATTAGTAAATGTTTGGTGAATAAACGAACGAAGCCCTGCCACTTAACTGGCTGTGATTGCCCTAAGCTAGTGTCGCTGGATAAATGGTACAACAAGGACTAGAACCCTGATCTCCAAACTCCAGGTGTAGTACTCTTGCTTCCCCACCTTACATTTGGGCATTAGACAATTCGGGGGTTCAGTGACTCTTGGGTCTTTACTTTAACTTCATTACATCATGCTTTACATTGCTTCATTATATTGTTTAAAACCATTCTGTTGAGCTTTCCATTGCTCATTTACATTGCAATAATAATAATAATAAAAAAATTAAACTCACATGCCTACAAGGTCCTGTATCCCCTGCCCAAGCTCTTGTGCTGTTACTCTTTATCTCACTCACTTGACCACAGCAAGTTCTCTTTTATTTGAACATGACAGGATGGCTTCTGCCTTAGGAGCTTGAGTTTTGCTATCCTTCTGCCTGCACACTCTTCCCCGGATCTTTTCAAAGCGTGCTCCTTCCCCTCATTTAGGTCTTGGATAAACTGTCATCTCTTTGTGGAAGTCTTCCCTTTAGAAAGTAGCCACCCTGTATAAAGAATCTCACCACCATCCCTCTTCTATTGGGTTATATTTCATTTTCCTCATAGCTCATATCACTACCTAAAATTGTCTTGTTTGTTTCTTTTGTACCTTTCCCACCAGAATGTCAGTTCCTTGAGACCAAAGACCTTGTCTGTCTCGCTCCCTGCTGTATCCCCAGTGCCTAGTGCAGTGCCTGGCGCATAGTAGGTGCTCTGCAACAATTTGTTGAATGAATGTTGCCAAAATACAATACTGGGCATAGTTCTCCCAAGTAATTGCTACTATTATGTTTCCTTTTGTCAATTCACTGGGATTTTATTTTTTCTGGACTAAACCTTCAGTTGTTATCAGAGTTTAGCAAATGCCAAATTAGGTGCCCAAAGAAGCTGCATACATTTAGAAGATAATGAATATATATTTTGCACTACCTGAAAACTATGAAGTAGCACATAAAAGCAATGTTTTCAAAATCAAGTCCAGCAATTTAATCACAGTTGATTATTTTCAATAGCATTTCCTCCCATTTCATTTCTTTCATCTTCTCTGTATCATAGATTGCCTCATAATGTCCCTATCCATGCTAACTCTCAACTTTCATTAGCATGAAAGCAAAATAAGGAGGGAATTGGGTGTGTTTAATATTTATGAAATGACTGTTGTGTTGATAGGGATAATAAAAAAAAAACAACTTAACTCTGGTGATGCAAAATAACCTTAATAATCCCCTGCTTAGGATCTCAACATTGATTTTAATGTATTGCCAAGCAGATGATTAAATCTTCAACAGGTATATTCCACATTTAATTATTATATTTAAAAGGAAGTCTAAAAACCCAGAGGGAGGAGGTGGTGGGTACAAAGAAAAAACACAACAGATACATAGATTCATTTTCTATCCCATAATTGGGCAATCATCCAATGGCAAACCCTAAGTCCAGGCTTATCTGTGGTTAAGATTGAGCATTTACCTACCCTTTGACTCTGAATTCCAAAATGCCCCAACTATGCCATGGGAGTTTGTAATCCTCACCCTGGAGCAAAATCAGGTTAAGCTAAGTAAAGCTCTTAAGAACAAAAGATGTAGTCTCTGGATTTTTAATCACGAATGCTTTGAGCATTCCCTGCCTCCCAGGATAATTTTTAGAAAAAGTACAGGAGGAAAAGGGGATATATCATGCCAAGGATGGAGCAGATGGAGGGAGGAAGTCATTCTTGCTTACCTTTTCTGTGGTTTTTGATCTTTGTGCCCCACTGCGGTTGCTTCAGCAAGGTTTCTGTTCCTGCCAGCCCATTTTTATCAAGCAATCCCTGCATGTGAAATACTTGGTGAGGCTAACTTGGGACAAAGTAAAAACATCAATAGTTAGCATTTATTGGATGCCTGCTGTGTGCCAGTTGTCTCAAATCTATTATCTCATTTAATTCTCTTTACAACCTAGCAGAGTAGGATTGTCTATATCTGAAATAGTAAACAGGCTTAGGCTGTTCATCTTAAACATGGATTCAAGTACAGCGTGCCCTGATTCTGAAGTCTGGGTTCTTTTTCTTCCAGCCAGAGGAGGCACTTAGGGTTCATTGTGGGTGCTGTCCCTGACGGCTGGTAGTGGCTGCCTGAAGAGTGAAGAAAGGGATTTTGGGGCTGTATTTAAGCACACAGTGGATTTTGTAAATGAGGGAAGATAAATGTAATATAAAATAAGGAGATATAAATCAAATTGATGGATTGGGCAGGCCTCAAGTGCATAGTGCCTAACATATGGTGTTTGGGTGTATTGTTGCTGATTAATGTATCTTTGCTTAATGAATGAATGAATACATAGATGGATAGTTTGAAGCATATGCTACCCTTTGTTCTCCTAGGTTCTCCGAGCTTTTATTTATTTATTTATTTATTTATTTATTTATTTATTTATTTTTTCCTTGTTGATTTTAGAGAGAGAGAAAGGGAGAGGGAGAGAGAGATAGAAACATTGATGAGAGAGGACATTGATTGGCCACCTCCTGCATGCCCCCCACTGGGGATTTTGCTCACAACCTGGGCATGTACCCTGACTGGGAATTGAACCAGTGAACTCTTGGTGCATGGGTCGATGTTCAACCACTGAGCCACACTGGCCAGGCTCTCTGAGCTATTTATATGTATCAAGTAGGACCACCGTAAAACTACACACCAGTCCTGGCTGGTTTTACTCAGTGGTTAGAGCATTGGCCTGCGAACCAATGAGTCATGGGTTCAATTTTGGTCAAGAGCACGAACCTTGGCTGTAGTTTGTCCAGACCATGGTCGGGGCTTTGTGGGAGGCAACCAATTGATGTGTCTCTCTCACATTGATGTTTCTCTCTCTCTCTTTCTCTCCCTCCCTCCCATTCTATCTGAAGATAAATAGAAAAATATCCTTGGGTGAGGATAGAAAAACAAAAAAACTACACACCAGAACTGCATTCCTTGGTTTCCTGTAGAAATGCCTACCTAGAACTGTATTTAAATAGTATATCCTTGATTTAAAAAAATGTATATCACGGTCAGTATAACAAACATGGTCAGTGCAACATGAAGAATGCATTTGTATTCCTGGTAATCTGCTGTTGAAATCAGGGCATATTATACAGTGGAGTAAAGACAGCCTCTTTAATAAATGGTGGGAAAATTGGACAACTACATGCAAAAAGAAAAAAAAAAATTAAGCTAGACCATCAACTTACACCATACACAAGAATAAACTCAAAATGGATAAAAGACTTAAATGTGACCTGGGAATCCATAAAAATTCTAGAAGAAAATGTAGGCAACAAAATTTCAGACATCATACGCAGCAGAATTTTCACAGATGCATCACCTAAGGCAACAGAAACAAAGGAAAAAATGAACACATGGGACTACATCAAACTCAAAAGCTTCTGCACAGCAAAAGAAACAACCATCAAAATGGAAAGGCAACCCACTATATGGGAGAACATCATTGCCAATGATACATCAGATAAGGGGTTAATTTCCAAAATATATAGAGTGCTCATACAACTCAACAAAAGGAAGACAAAGAACCCAATTAAAAAATGGGCAAAGGAGCTGAATAGATACCTCTCCAAACAGGACATACAAATGACCAAGAGACATATGAAGAAATGCTCCACATCACTAATCATCAGAGAGATGCAAATTAAAACAACAATGGGGTATCACCTCACACTTGTCAGAATGGCCGCCATCAACAAATCATCAAACAACAAGTGTTGGTAAGGGTGTGGAGAAAAGGACACTCTAGTACACTGCTGGTGGGAATACCGACTGGTGCAGCCACCATGGAAAACACTATGGTGTTACCTCAAAATATTAAAAATTGAATTGCCATTTGACCCAGTGATCCCACTTCTAGGAATATACCCTAAGAAACCCAAAACACCTATCAGAAAGAGTATATGTACCCCCATGTTCATAGCAGCACTATTTACAATAGCTGAGATATGGAAACAGCCCAAGTGTCCATCAGTAGACGAATGGATAAAAAAGCTGTGGTACATATACACAATGGAATACTATGCAGCTGTAAGAAGGAAAGATCTCTCATCTTTTTTTTTTTTTTTTAATCCTCACCCGAGGACACTTTTCCAGTTTTTTGTACAGATAGAGTGGGAGGGAGAGAGAGGAAGAGAGAGAGAGGGAAACATCGATGTAAAGGGACACATCGAGTGGCTGCCACCCGCACGACCAACCAGGGCCGGGGACAAACTGCAACCGAGGTACATGCCCTTAGCGGGAACCGAACCCGGGTCTCTCCGGACTGCAGGCGGACGCTCTAACCGCTGAGCCAAACCGGCCAGGGCAAGATCTCTCATCTTTTGAGACAACATGGAGGGACCTCAAAAGTATTATCCTCAGTGAAACAAGCCAAGCAGAGAAAGATAAATATCATATGATCTCACTTATTTGTGGAATAGAATGAACATAACAGTCTGAGGAACTGGGTAGACCCAGAGAAGTGGAAGTAGGGTACAGACTGACAACACTCAGGAGAGGGTGTGGTGGGGGGAGGGAAGAGATAAACCACAGAACTTATATGCATGTACGCATAACCAATGGACATGGACAACATGGACTCCGTGTTACATATATATTCAGTGAATCTTCTTCTTGAATTATCTATTTAGGTACTGTGTTAATGGAGCAAAAAACAAGCCAGGTCTCTGACCTCTAGAGTCTACATTTGAATGGAGGAATACTGTTCACATATCCAATAAATACAAAATGTAAGAGTAAGTATGGAAGGAAACAAATAAGGTGATGGGATAAAGAATAACAAAGTTGACATCACTGAGGAAGTGACAACTAAGGTGAGACACAAGGAAGAATAAAAAGGAAACATTCAAGTCCTGGCCAGTGGTTAGAGCATTGGCCTGTGGACCAAGGAGTCGAGGGTTCTATTCTGGTCAAGGGCATGTACCTTGGTTACAGTTTGTCCTGGCCCTGGTTGGGTCATGTGGGAGGCAACCAGTCGATGTTTCTCTCTCTCCCTCTCTCTTTTTCTTTCTCTCTCTCCCGCCTACTCTATCAGAAGATAAACAGAAAAATATCCCCGGGTGAGGATTAAAAAAAATGAAAAAGGAACCATTCAAATCAAGAGTGGGGGAAACTGGCATTCTATGCAGAAACATAACAGAATGTGCAAAGGCACTAAGGCAGGAAAATACTTCATTATGCTTGTGGAAATGAAGGAAGCCCAGTGGGGCTAGACTCTGGTGAAGGAGAGGTAGAGGTTATATGAATAAATGTGGAGAAATGCTGTTGAGAAATGACAACAAAGTGATATGTCCATTAAAGACTATACCCATAATTTTTGAGTCCCTAGTATGTGCTAGGCACTATGACAGGTGCTTTGCATCTATCTTATTGTGTCTCAATGATTGGTCTGTCCCTCTGATAGTGCTTCCCAGTAGGTGTATCACTGAACACTAGACCTTTGAGACATTCTGCAACATTAGAATTTCTTGGCCAAAAATATTTGGGAATACCTTCATGCTCTGTTTACCTTTTGGAGGTTTTCAATACATATCAGTACAGGAAAGACTGAGAATAAATGCAATAAAGCCATTGACAATTGTATTCATTTCAGTGTTTTTCAAACCAATATACTATCTATTAAATCTCCTTTTGTGCAACAATTATTGATAGATAGAGGAAGTTATATTTTGGAGAGCTGACTTTGAAGAATGCTGCTAGATTAGTGTTTACCTGGCTCTACTTAATCTCCTTCTTTGGTGGTAAACACATTACATCCAAGGCAATCCATTCTGCTTCCAGGTGGTCCTCAGAGAGGGAGTTTGCCTTATGCCTGTTCCAAAGTTATCAGCTAAGGCCCTTAGGAGGGGCTAATGAAGTGGAGGTCAAACCTATTGATACAGTTGTTTCTTCCCCTCTCTGCACTCTAGTCTCTGTCATCCTTCAAGGCTCAGGGTAAATAGTCACATCAGGGTGTTTTGGTTACAAGCAACAGAAATCAGTGCTGTGTGACTTAAGCAAAAACAGAATTGTTTTGAAGAATATGAATTGATTCATAGAACTGGAGAAACATCTGTGGAACAAAGCTTGGGATGGTAGAAACCAGAGAGGCTCTAACCAGAGCTGTTTGGCATGAGTACAATATGTGGTTGTATCAAAGCTCCCCTGCTGATAGGAATCACTGTAACCATTTGTTTCTCTGTGCCCACTGCACTGAATTTTAAGGGAGAGTCTGATGGACTCACACTGAGTCACATATGACTCTTGGCTAGGGAGGGCAGGTACTTTGATTGACAGTCTCACCAAGATGGTATAGAGTGAGGAAGAGAAACGTCTCTGAAAGGAGATTGAGATGCTGATCAAGATGTAGGAAGTGTCTTTTTCTCCACACCCTTACCAACACTTGTTGTTTGATGATTTGTTGATGGCGGCCATTCTGACAGGTGTGAGGTGATACCTCATAGTTGTTTTAATTTGCATCTCTCTGATGATTAGTGATGTTGAGCATATCTTCATATGTCTCTTGGTCATTTGTATGTCCTTTTTGGAGAGGTGTCTATTTAGGTCCTCTGCCCATTTTTTAATTGGGTTCGTTGTCTTCCTTTTGTTGAGTTGTATGAGCACTCTATATATTTTGGAAACTAACCCCTTATCTGATGCATCATTGGCGATTATAGTCTCTCATGTAGTGGGATCCCTTTTCATTTTGATGTTTTATTCTTTTCCTGTGCAGAAGCTTTTGAGTTTGATGTAGTCCCATGTGTTCATTTTTTTCTTTGTTTCTGTTGCCTTAGGTGTTGTATCAGTGAAAATTCTGCTGCGTATGATGTCTGAGATTTTGTTGCCTACGTTTTCTTCTAGAATTTTTATGGATTCACGAGTTATATTAAGTCTTTTATCCATTTTGAGTTTATTCTCGTGTGTGGTGTAAGTTGGTGTTCTAGCTTCATTTTTTGCAAGTAGCTGTCCAATTTTCTCTAGTACACTGCTAGTGGGAATGCAGACTGGTGCAGCCACTGTGGGAAACACTATGGTGTTACCTCAAAAAGTTAAAAATTGAACTGCCATTTGACCCAGTGATCCCACTTTTAGGAATATACCCTAAGAAACATGAAACACCAACCAGAAAGAATATATGTACCCCTATGTTCATAGCAGCACTATTTACAATAGCTAGGGTCTGAAAACAACCCAAGTGTCCATCAATAAATGAGTGGATAAAAAAGCTGTGGTACATATACACAATGGAATACTATACAGCTGTACGAAAGAAAGATCTTTTATCCTTTGAGATGGCATGGAAGAACCTGGAGAGTATTATTGTAAGCAAAACAAGCCAAGCAGAGAAAGACAAATATTACATGATCTCACTTATTTGTGGAATATAATGAACTAAACAAACTGCTGAACAAAATTAACCGAGAGACATAGAGGTGGAGTACAGACTGACAAGCCTCAGAGGAAGGGGGGTTTGTGGGGGAGAGATAAACCACAGAGCTTACATGCATGTATGCATGACCAATGAACATAGACAACAAAGCTAGGGATGGGGTGGAGGGGGGAAGGGGAGGAGGCTGTCAATGATAGAAAAATGTGAAACATCTGTAACAAAAACAAATTAATAAATAAAAGTTAAAAAAATAAAACTTTACCTACTCTTAAAAAAAAAAAAAAAAAAGGAATAGGGAGTGGATCCTGAGTATTCAAAAAGAGAAACAAATATCAAAAGGTCCAGACAAATCTTGTCTTCTGTCCAATTTCTTCTGGATGCTCTGCTGTCTGTCCAAGTCGCTTCCAGACCACTCAGTTCTACCAGCACCTGGCTGCTCCTTGGCCACCTCCTACGTGGTTTTCCTTCTCTGTGGCTTAGCTCTTGCTGTGCTTTTTAACTGTGGGTATGTGTTGGCCTTGTGTCTCTAATTAGGCCTAATAATGAAATCTATAGAATGTCACCAGCAAAAATAAGTGATCACGGGGAGATCATTCATGGGGGAGGAAAGTCAAGGAACTGGATGGGGGGCATGAGGTGTGTGCTGCATTGAGGGGAGGGCGATAGGGTTGGTGAGGAAGGAGATATGAGTGGAAACAAAAGCAGGAGGAGGAGCATGTTGGCAGAAGGCCCTAAGGCAGGTGGAAAGGAGCTGGGCAGAGGGCTTCCACCGGGAGTGAGGAGTGATGAAGCTCACTGGAAAGCTTTGGAGTCCAGGTTAAGGAATTTAGAACCGAGCTTCTGTGAGTCCTGGAGCATATGTACTTCCTTCGATCAGTGCTCTGACTCACAGGTGTCTTGGGATTTTGGGATGATGGACCAGAAGGGCCTTTAAGACAATTTGGGGAAGCTCTCAGCAATCTCAAAACACAGCTGCCACTACCTTACCCATAAAGTCCTCGTTCCAACCCTTCACCAAAGCATTTTGAGGGTTGCTAGGAAACCAGAGATGCTTGAGCAGTTGGGATCTGATTATAATAATCCTCTAAGTTTCCATGGTTGGAGGAAGAGCCAGGTCAGTCCAATGCCATGTTCTCTCACCTTACTATGGAGCACCATTAGGCACATGCCTTTGGGTATGTGAATTCAGTGCTGTGAGCTCAGATCAGGGACAGGGAGGGATGGAGAGGGGGAGCAAGCAAGAGAGAGCACAACATAAATAACGTAAGTATTTCTTTTCACCATTCCACGCCATGAGCACATGCTGGAAGTGAGACGGGAGCCGTGACTCTGCCTTTGCCTCAGACAGGCTCACTTCCCACGAGCTTCTCCTGAGTGTGATTCTAGCATTTAAAGACATGCATTTTTTTCATAGAACTTGGCCCCTCAGCGCAAGTCGGTTACTTTATCTGGTGTTCAGCCAGAGACATCGTGGGTAATTTTGGCTGAACATGGTTTTAGCCTCTTTCTGACCTCCAATCTCTGCCCCAGACAGGGCTGCAATGTTCTGTGAGACCCCTACCCGGTGCCCATGAGTTTGCCGTGTAACTGCCTGTTTACTGATTTGCCCACCCCTTGGCACGGTGTTGCCTGGCTGGAGGGAAGCAGTGCTGATTTATTTATTCCTCACTCCATTGATGTCTCTTTTGGGCTCACAGTTATAATCCGAAGCAGAAAGTATCCCCAGGTACCTGCATATAATTAGGTGGCCCTCTCACGAACCATGGCCCCACCCATGCTGTGCAAGTCCACCACTGCCCTAGCATTGCATATTTGTTTTTATTTTTATTTTTATTTTATTTTCAGATGGTTTGTAGAGCTTGGGATTTCCAAGAAGGACAGCCCACTCAGCCCTCTAGGCAGTGTCTTTTGCCATTTACATATAGTACATCTTTTTTTTTTTTTTTATAAGTATTTACTTATCTGGATAGGTCAATATGTACATGGTAGAAAAAAAATCAAGCGATACAAATGGGTGTAAAGTAAACATTAGGTGTCCCCTATCCTCAGCCCTGTTTGCCTCTGCAGATGTAACCACTGTAAAGTTTATTGTCTGATCTCCAAGAGATATTCTATGTACTTATTTACACTTATAAACACTTTCGTGCCTTGCTTATTTAATTTAATAGCAGATATAATAGTCTGCTCGGGCTGCCATACCACAGACTGAGTATTTATTGTTTCACGATTCTAGAGGCCAGGAGGTTCAAGATCGAGGTGCCATCCAGCTTGGTTCTTTGTGCGAGCTGTCACCTGGCTTGCAGATGTTCTCATGTGTCTCCATGTGATAGAGGCAGCAAGCTCTGATGTCTCTGCCTCTTTCTGAAAGGGCACCCATGTTCATTGCAGCAGTATCTCCAATGGCGTGGGGACAACCCAAGTGTCCACTGGCAGATGATCGGATAAAGAAGATGTGGAATACATAGACTTTGGGATACTACTCATACATTAAAAACGAGAACCCTTTATCATTTGCAACCACATAGATGGATTTTAATAGTATTATGCCAAGTGAAATAAGTCAGATGGAAAAAGACAAAAACTATGACTTCACTCATATGTGGAATATAAAACAAAAAGTAACAAACGAATAAAACAATTAAAAACAAATTCATACATACAGACAACAGAATAGTGGTTACCAGAGAGGAAAGAGGGTGGGGGTGGGGACAAGTAGGTAAAGGGGGTCAAATACATGGTAATGGAGGAAACTAGACTTTGGCTAGTGAGCACGTCCTAGAGTACGCAAATGTTGAATTATAATCTTGTATACCTGAAAATTATATAATGTTATTAACCAATGTTACCCCAATAAATTGTATTAAAAAGGCACCAACCCTATTGATTAGGTCCCTACCCTTATGACCTCATTTAACCTTTATTACCTCCTCACAAGCCCTATCTCCACATATAGTCACCTTGGATTTAGGGCTTTAACATGTGAATTTTGGGGTGACACATTCAGCCCATAGCAATGGATATTGGAGATTGTTCCCTACTGCTGTATTTTGACATAGATTCATTTTTTTTGCTCATCCTGGAGGCTGTGGACTGAGCCTGGAGGGTTGGTAGCAATGTGGTTTTAGAAGGTGGGGAATAGGAGACACAGAGAGATGGATGAACTCTATCCATTGGTTCCCTGGAGGAGCCTCCGGAAATCTTAGCAGGTGGGCACATTTTCTCCTGGATGAACTGATGGCATACTTTCGTGTGGATGCAATTCTTTATGAGGCCAAAGCTCTCCTGCGGGGTTAGTGAGAGAGGGAGAGTCTGGGCCAAGTGTTGGGGCCCCTCCCAGAAAGCCCCTCCCAATATGAATATTTTTGGGTGGGTCAGGTCTTAGTCCTCCAGAAACTCAGCCCACTGGGGAAATTGAGACCATAGTGAGGCTATCAGTGTTCTCCTGAAATCTCCCCTTTAATGCGCTTCTCCTTTCTCACTAGACACATCTTATGCCTCCTGAGCAAGGCCAAGCTCAGCTCCTTTTCCTCGACTCCATGGCTCTTACTCTGTGCCTTGCTCATTTCTCATCTCTCCACACCAGCTTACAGTCATTGATTGCTCAGCGCTAAATCTCATTCTGCCTTTTGATTTTAATTGCCTTTGATTTTGATCTTTGTGGTATAACTTAACTTTTGTAGGAGTATCTATTTTTTTTCTCTAATTAGGACCCAAAAACACTTCTAAGGGCAGTAAACACTTCTGTGTTCCCACCATGTCTAGTGTGTAGCATGCTCTTAATAAGCATTGTCGTGATATTGATCAAATCGATACATTCAGATGATGTTTTTGGGGAAGATTGAAGAGCAAACTCTATCAAAAAGTGGCTTCTTTTGAATACTCTGATTGCCCCATAATTCCCCTTCCTAGGTTTATTGTTGGTGTAATACACATCTTGTACTGGTCAAAAGCTCTTTTCATTACACTTGGGATGGGAGCCTATGGTTGACTAAGCGCAGTCATTTACTGAGCATTTACCACCGCTCTCATTGACTATTCAAATCAACCCCATGGGAAACTGAGGCTCAGGGAGGCTGTCAATTGTCCAAGTGGCTGTATTGGGGTTTAAATCCCTAAATGTGTCTGGCTTGTGTTTTCCTCACTTCATCAACTTTTCTTGACCTTCCTCCCCTTTTTCTGCTTCTGGTCAGTGAAATATCACAGAAATGGTAGATACTATGAGGCATCTTGCATATACCTAGCATAGAGCAGATTCTCTGCATGTTGATGAAGGTTTCCATTGCCGAGTCTCATTCTCTTAGGGAAGAGATGCTGAGAAAGCAAGTCTGAACTTGGGACTGGGATATTTACCCTTTAACAGTCTCACCCTCCTCCAAGGTGATTCTGTTGTAGATGATCCTGGGGCCATATTTTCAGACATACTGCCTTAAGGGTTCTAATTAACCAGCCAATGAATTCTTACTCTGATGTAGATGGTAGATACTCAATTGAAGCTTGTGTTCTCCCAGATAGTCATATATATATATATTTTTTTAATCCTCACCTGAGGACATTTTTCCATTTTTTGTACAGATAGAGTGGGAGGGAGAGAGAGGAAGAGAGAGAGAGAGGGAAACATCGATGTGAAAGGGATACATCGAGTGGCTGCCACCCGCATGACCAACCAGGGCCGGGGACAAACTGCAACCGAGGTACGTGCCCTTAGCGGGAACCAAACCCGGGTCTCTCTGGACCGCAGGCGGACGCTCTAACCGCTGAGCCAAACCGGCCAGGGCCAGATAGTCATATTTTCATAGTGTGATTCACGTGTGGCGCTGATGGGATGGAAGGCATTTTTGGTTGGACAAACCCCAGGGGAAAGGGGTTATTCTGCCAACTTATGGTTCCATGATGCCCACCTTCCAGGGTCTCAGGCAGAGTCCAGAGAACAAGCTCAAAAGTTCTTAAGAAATGGGTACTGTTTCATGGGTTCTGCCTCTTACAAATGGTGTGATTTGGGGCAAAGTATATAACCTCTTTCTCCTCCCCTAGGAGATGGTGGTCTTACTATCCAGTTCTTTGGATCATGTGAAGATGAAATGAAATAATGCATGTAAAACTCTTGGCAGAGTTCCTATGGTACTGAAAACAAACAGACAAGCAAACTAAACAATCAAACCTTGTCTTCCATAGTGTCACACGCATTTTTTTTTTTGGCTGTAAACCTGCCCTTGTCCATGGTGCTGGAGTGAGACACATGGTTGGGATGTGCCTCATCAAAGCATCACCACTTCAAGCCAAGTTAGGGGGAACAGTGGTCTTTTTTTTTTTTTTTTTTTTTTGGTAAGGATAAGGAGTCTGGAACAATCTGTTACTTGGGCTGGAGCCATTTGAGATCCTCAGCGCCATGACAGCCTGATGGTAATGTGAGATCCCAACAGCTTGAACTGATCATGGAGACAGGAGTGAAGAAGAGGGGAGCTCCCGAGGACAGCCCCCAACTCTGCAAGTGCCTTGGTGCAGTTCTTCTTGGGGCTGAAAGGCAGGAGTTTCTGATTATCTTGTACTTCCCTCCTCAGTAGGAATCATCAGAAGTGGGAAAATGAGCTTCTTTCTGAGAAGGAAAGAGCAGAAACGGGCTGAAAATAAGTAGTGATTGAAGTTCCAGGAATGTTCATGTACATACTCAGAGCACATGATCTCCCAATCCAGCAGAATCAAGTTGACCAACCATGTCCCAGTGATCCATCAGCATCCACAGCAGAGTCCATAAGTAGCGGCTTAATAGATCCCATTATTGCCTTTGCTGATGGCTGTCAGTCTTTGAGGACATCATCCTCCATATCTCAGTATTTCCTTCCACAAGCCTCTTGTGTTCTGAGAAGTCAGTCCTGGGAAAAAGCTTCGGTCTCCTAAGGATCTCGAATGTTCTCATTGCACACATAATGAGAACGATGTAACACACCAGCTTTCCCTTTTCATCTTGTCGACCCAGAATCACACTGTCAGTTTCAAATCTGCGTTGACCCTCATCTCTTGCTACCTGGTTTTCATTTTGCGTACATCTTGGCATATGCCCTGCATATTTAACTGACAGAAACCTAATACAAAGAGAAAGAGGAGTTTAGTGGACCATGTCCCTGGCCTTGAGGCAGAGCTAAGATCTCAACAAATGTTCTCAGGGCTCTGATTGTCTCTCCATCTCTATATTTTGTGGGCTGGCCTTGGTTTAATTTTCAGATGGGCTCTTTCCATGAGATGGCAAGATGGCTACTGGCAGCCCTAACCCAGCACTGTCCTCGGTGGTCCAGACTCCAGAGAAGTAGAGAGCAATAGCTCCCTACAACTTTGGAGAGGTCTGGAACTGGTCTCTACTAGGTCACATGACCATCCCTGGACCAATCACTTTGACCAGGGGAAGTGATACTCTGACTGGTCAGTCTGGGATCATGTGTTCACTTCTGGATGTGGGTGGAGTCAACTTGTCCAAATCTCACAAATAGAACAGGATCTCTGTGGACTACAATGTGTGTGTGTGTGTGTGTGTGTACACATGGCAGATTTGAGGGGGAGTTCTTCAGAGAAGAGATTTCAAATAAACAACCACCACAACAAAACACCCTACATACCCCTTGTAATTTATATTGTCCCTGTTTTTTGATGTATGATTATTTATTTATATTTACTTCACTGCTTCAAACCCTTTGTGAAATGAGGCGGAATAAATAAATGATGAGATGTATAAGCTGAATGAATAGACACGTCAGTGCATCCCTCCTTATAAAAGGAGGGTGGGGTTGATTCGCAGTGACAGCAGACTCAGCACCCAGTTGAGCTTCCAGTTAAGCTGGAAGTAGGAACTTGTCTCTGATATTCCACAGTGTATGGCCAAGATCTCCATCCTGCTACGGGCATGCCCCTTAAAGAGCGACCTTGCCTCCATTTGTAGATGAGGAGAAGCTCATATAATGTAAACATCATTTTACAGGTTGATAACAAAAGCTAAGAGGAAGACAATAGCTCATGGTTCACATCTTGCAATTCTTGGTTTATTTGTTTTGTTTTTTTGTCATTCTGTGTTTATTTTCCTGTTTTTTTTTTTGTTTTTTGTTTGTATGTTTTTAATCCTCATCCAAGAACATTTTTGCACTTATCTTCAGATAGAGTGGGAGGGAGAGAGGGAGGAAGAGAGAGAGAGAAACATTGATGTGAGAGAGACACATCGACTGGTTGCCACCCACACAACCCCAACTGGGGCTGGGACAAACTGCAACCAGGGTATGTGCCCTTAAGGGGAATCAAACCTGAGACTCTTCGGTCCACAAGCTGATGCTCCAACTGCTGAGCCAAACTGGCCAGGGCTGTTCTTCTTCCTTTATTACAGGGTGTCTCAACCTTGACACTTTTGACATCTTGGGCTAGATAATTCTTTGCCATAGGGGCTCTCCTGTGCGTTGTAGGGTGTTTAGCAGCATCCCAGGCCTCTGTCCACAGAGGCCAGTAGCTACCCCCGTCTTACCCTTGGTTTTGACAGCAAAAAGTGTCTCCTGAGATTGTCATATGTCCCCTTGGTGGTGGGGGAGGAGGACAAAGTCATCCTGCTTGGAAACTACTGTTCTATTAGAATGTGGCTTCTGAGAGAATGGGGACCTTGCATGACTGGGTCCTTGTTTAATCCCTCTACATAGCACATTGTCTGGTACTTCATAGATGCTCATTAAATCTTTGTTGACTAAGTGAACTGACCCACTTTGACCTATAGTTTCTAGATGCTCTTGACCTCTAAGCAGCCACATTTCTTCTTGTTAGGAGAACTCAAAGAAATTATTTATGTAAAGTTTTACCTTCTTTCAGGTACATGACAAGTACTCAATAAATATTAGCTCCTGCCATTACTATTATTATGATTATTTTCTTCCTGGACTAGTGCTAAGAGGGAAGTCGTGTGGTTATTTTGTACTAAAAATCTTTGCTGTGTCTTGAACTGCACGGAGGGACGGGGCTGAAACACCTGGAGAAAGGGAGAGCAGCAGCAGGCGCACAGGTGTGTTCGAAGGACTTCTGGGGGTAGTTCTCCGTGAGATGCCTTGGCCATGGACTTTTCTTAGAGCCAGAGGACTCTAGCTAAAAACCAGCTGTGGAACTAAATGTTTTCTTATGCAACAAAGTACTGCAACCTTTGTGCATCAGTTTGGGTGTTTGGAAACATGTAGGAACTCTTTGGGTGTCCATGTGCCTGGGGAGCTGTCTTGGTTTGATTCTCCCAGAAGCAGACCTGAGACGAGGATTTGAGGGCAAGTCATTTTGGGAGGTGATCCTAGAAAGCACTGTTAGGTGAGAGGGAGAGGACAATAAAGGCTTTTTTATCAGGCAACTTACCCCTGGGGTAACTGGAGCTCAGTCCTGCTGGGGACTCCAGGAGAGAGTGTCCAGTCATTGCAACTAAGAGACAAGGGAGCTGGGGACATGAGCCACCAAATCCTCATTCAACAGGGGTTGAGGGCTGCTTCCAGAGGCATCAATGCTCTGGTACTTCTGATTTACCATGTGTGGGAACCACGTGTGTTTTCTAGCCAGAGCTAAGGTTATCAGGCAGAGAGTTGCAGGTGTTTGCAGCTGGCAGCGGGGTGTAGAGGTGAGCACTGGAGGGATGCGGGTAGGGCGCTGACAGTCTCTGCTATCAGACATTCGGTGGACAGGGACCATCAGGGCTAACTATCTTCTAGCACACAAGGCAGACCCTTACAAGGAAGAATGATCCCGTCCTGAGTACCAATAAACACCTCTTTGAGAAACATGATAAATGAGAATGGCCATTTCCTTTCTCCTTTGGATTTCTAGAAGAGAGAACCCTTTTTGTTTGTTTTATTTTTATTTATAAAACCAATAATTGTTTTTTTTTTTTATTATAAATGCAATAGGTGTTCTTTGAAGAAAATGTGAAAAGTACCAGATAAAAAAATTCCTAAAAGACACCCAGTTGGGTGCATTTCCTCTTTACTCTGTGCACGGGCAGCAGAAGTTATGGTTAGAAACATAGGACTGAAAGTCAGGTAGTCCTGGGTTCACAGCACACTCCACCACTTACTAGCTGTGCAGTCTTGAACAAGTTAGCTAACGTCGCTGAGCCTCAGTGTTCCTGACTGAAAATGGGAATAATAAGATCTTATAGGGTTGTTTTCAGAATTAAATGAGAAAACGTATAGAGGGTACAGGATTTATAGTAAGCACTCATCAAATCTGGCACAAATAAACCCATCTCCCTTTAAAAATGAGAACATCCTTAGCCTGTTATTAGCACACAGCCATGCTCATCTCTCCACGCACTATGGCAGCATGTGCTACAATGGGTAGGTGTGAAACCATATGGCGTTCATAGCCTGAAATATTTACTATTCCCAGCAGCTGGCCCAGGGATCAGAGAACAAAAAGGAATTCAGAGCAATCTGGGGTGGTGGGAGGGCAAGGTTAGGGTTAGTGGTGAGGAGTCAGGAAGACCTTCAAGGACTATGAGGTTCAGGTGGGTATCGGGAAAGGAAATACACCCAGAACAAGTGAAAGACTGTACCGAGGGGGCACCAGATGGCACAGAAACTTCTCTCCAAGGACCACGTGGATATCTGGGACAGTGGTTTGTTTAAGTGAAGAAATCCACTTAAGGCTCATTTCCAGGGGAGAATTCCATTTAGAAACCCTTAATCGGAGAAGTGCATGGTCTGGGGTGTGCTAAATGCAAATGCACCCAGACGTAATTATTTGGAGCAGCTATAAACAAGTCTGGTCACTTAAGATAAAGATGTAAAGTGCACGCTTTGCCTTCAGAGGAGCAGCCAAAGAAGAAAAGGGTATCTCAGCCCCTGATATTGCCGGATGCCGAGCAGGGATTCGTTCGGCGCCGACAGACATCACGTGTTGGCTATCAGGGACATCGGGACAGCAGCTCTCCAGACCCACAAGCTATTTTGGTCAAAGGAGGATTCCATTTAAAATATTCGGTGCCTTTAGGATAACTCATCTGTCACTGGGCCAATTTAAGTCTCATTATTCATATAAAGGAGAAGGGAAAGAGCCCCCTGCCCCGTGAAGCTATTAGTGTACAGCTGTGAGATGGAGGCCTGGTTCCCCTGAGAAATGGAACTCAAGTGACATAATTATGTGGAAATGGGAGCCAGAGTGATCCCCCTGATGAATGGGAACTCTTCCTTGACTCAAAATTGCCAGTTGAGGGTTCTGCTGCAGAGCCAGAGCAACCTGAATGGAAAGAATTTGGACGATTACGAAGGGATCTGCAGGTCACACTTGAGGGATCACGGCATAAGATGAAGACCATGGCTCTGGGGCCAGGTAGCTTCCATTTATACATCTACCATCCACTGAGAACCTCAGCTGTGCCAGGCAAGACACTACGCACTTCTAACACAAACCCTCGTTTAATCCTCACGACAACCCTTTGAGATATCTGTCATTGTTCCCCTTTGACAGATGTGAAAATGGAGGTTTAGAGACATACACTCATTTGCCCAGGGTAGTAGAACTTAAGAGTGGTGGAGCTGGGACTTGAACCCTGGTCTATTTCCAAGCAAGCCAAGCTCTTTAACTGTTATGCTTACACTGCATTTAGGACAAGAGACATCTCATCAGAAGAGGAGTCCTTACCTTGGAAAATACAGAATGTAGGAGGTAGAAGAAAAACAAACAACCGTTCATTCTAATTGCCCAAAGTAAGTTATTGATAACATTTTAGTATATTTCCTTTTAGGCTTTCAGAAAATCTTTATAGTTAAAAACACACACACAGAAAACCCACATATTCACACAGTGCATTTTTGTCTTTTCCAAATCAACATTATACCATAAATGTTTCAATGTTACCCCATACCTTTGTAAGTATGATTTTAAATAACTCTATAATATGTTATGGTTGGATCTACGCATCTGTTAGCCTCCTTATCTTTGAAATGTGGCTAATCTTTCCCACCTCATTGCTTTGTGGTGAGATGAGATAACAGTTATTAAGTGTCTGAAATGATAGGTACTTAATAAATATTTGTACTCTTCTCTCCCAGTATTAGGACACAGTCCCTAGAATCAGAGCCTGAGATGGGGATTCTTGCACGAGTCATTTATGGCGGGGTGCTCTTCAGAGAGATCGGGGTGGGAGCGAAGGAGTCAGGAGTGGGTAGGAGAGCGAGTGAGGCTAGAATGTGGCATGTGCCAGAGCCCAGCTACCGCCTGATCCCATGGGGAACTCGAGCATGAGTTGTACCCCAGAGCTGGTGTCATCTTGAGGCAATGAGGCCGACCTTTTACACCGCCATGTTGGCAGTCTCCCTGGGCTGTGGCGTTGTGTAGGAAAAACATATCCTCCCTCCTGCATGTTTCTCCTTTACTCTCACGCTACTGCCACACTCACACGCTGACACCAGATGTGTGAGTTTATTTTCCCACATCCAGCGATGCTCTGTGATTCCAGCTGGCTGTCCTACAATTCAATTTAGTTCTGACACTAACCGGAGTTGGCACAGACCCCACAGGTTAGGGGCTCTGTCTCGTAAGACTGGGCTCCCACCCCCGCTCCCACTGCAGATGCCAACTGCAAGCCCCAGGTTGTCACCTGGACTCCCATCTGCTGGCTATAAATCAGGGTTCCCTACTTGGGTTTGATCATTTTTTAGAATGGCTTACAGAACTCAGGGAAATACTTGTGTTTACCATTTTACGATGAAGGGCTCTGGTAAAGGACACAGGTGAGCATTCAGACGGAAGAGATACACACAGAGGTGGGATGGGGCAGAGAGCCCCCATTCCTCTCTGGGTACACCCCTCTCCCAGCACCTCCATGTGTTCAGCAACCTGGAAGCTCTCTGAACCTCGTACCTTTGGGATTTTTATGGAGACTTCATCGCGTAGGCATGGTCTATCATTAACTCAACTTCCAGTCGCTTTCCCCTTTCTGGAGGATAGGGGCTGAACATTCTAAGCTTCTAATAATGGCTTGGTGTGTCTGGTGACTAGCCTCCACCCAGGAGCCCACCAAGCTTCACCTCATTAGAGCAAAAGACACTCCTGTCATCCCGGAAGTTCCAAGGGATTTCAGAGCCCTGTATCAGGATCTGGGGCCAAAGACCAAATATTAGAACAAAAGATGCTCCTAGTGTTTATATCACTAAGGAAATTACCAAGTTCTTAAGAGCTCTGTTCCTGGAACTGAGGGCAGAGACATATATATATGTGTATATATAAATTATATATATATTATTTCATAGGCATCAATTATTTCATGTCTCCAGGCCAGACACCTCCTATTCAACCCAAGAAGACTTTCCAGAGCACCCTTTACAACTTGGTAGCCTGTAGCTACATGTGGCTATTATGCACTTGAAATGTGGCTGGTCTTAATTGTGATGTGGATGTGTTATGTGTTTAAAATACAAACCATATTTTGGCCCTGCCCAGTTTGGCTCAGTGGTTAGAGCATTGGCCTGCGGTCCAGAGAGACCCAGGTTCGGTTCCCGCTAAGGGCACATACGTCGGTTGCAGTTTGTCCCTGGCCCTGGTTGGGTCATGCGGGTGGCAGCCACTCGATGTGTCCCTTTCACGTCGATGTTTCTCTCTCTTTCTCTCTCTCCCTCCCCCTCCTACTCTATCTGAACAAAAAAATGGAAAAATGTCCTCGGGTGAGGATAAAAATAAATAAAATACAAATCAGATTTTGAAGACAGTATAAACAATAGCTATCTAAATCATTAACAATTAAAACAATGATTACATATTGAAATGATATTTTGAATATACTGGGTTAAAGAAAATATTAAAATTAATTTCACTTGTTTCTTGTCATTGATTCTTTTGAAGGCGGCTGTTAGAAAATCTGAAATTACATAGGTGGCTCTCATTATATTTCTATTGGGCAGTGTTGTTCTGGAGTAGAGGTTGGCACATTTTTTCTGTAAAAGGCCAGCGAGTGGGCCATATGACCTTTGCTGCAACTATTCAACTTGGCAGTTGTAGGGGGAAGCAGCCACCGACCAAACATACCTGATGAACGGGCATGGCTGTGTTCTAATAAAAACTTGATTGATAAAAACAGGTGTTGGGGAAGGATGAGATAAACCAAAGAACTCATATGCGTGTATGTATAACCAATGGACATAGACAATAATGCTTGGGGGAGGGGGCGGGATCAGAGGAGGGTGTCTGTAACAAAAATAAATTAATTAATAACAAAAAGAAGTGGAAAAAAAAACAATCCAAAAAACAGGTGGTGGGCTGGACTTGGTTCATGCACTGTAGTGTGCTGAGCCCTGCTCCAGAGAAAAATATCAGCTGTGAACTGTTAGCCAGTGCTCACACCAGCTGCAGGTGGTGGAGGTGGAGGTGGACAGGTGTGCCCATCTGGTAAAGGGCACCTGGGTGAGGCACCAACAGTGTGTCCTCTATACTCCCATTTCTCTCCTGGTTAGGAAAAAATTCTTTTTCCAAATGATTGTCCTCTGCCTTTACTCCTGAGCTCTAAATATTTTGTCTTTAAAAGGAGGAAGCTTGACTTCAGGGAGCTTAGACTGTGAAACTCTCCTGCATCAGAGCCTAAAGATGGAGAAATATGCAGAAAGAAGGAAAACAAGGGCAAACATTTATTTCCTTCTTTGAATTGGGAAAGAGGAACATATGCATGTCAATATGGCATTTAAAGATGCTACTTGGTATTCTGAAGGTCTGTGCAACGGGTCTACCCTGGGAGGTGGAGGCAGTGTCTGTCATCTTGGGGATTTAAGTGTATTTTTTTCTTTATTTTTATTGTTGACATTACTATAGATGTCCCCATTTTCCTACCCCTTTGCACCCCTCCACCCAGCCCCCACCTGCCCCCTTGCCCTCTGGTCATCAGCACACTGTTGTCTGTGTCCATGGGTTATGCATATATGTTCTTTGGCTAATCTCTTTACCTTCTTTAAAAAGGACACATCCTCCTGCCTCCTCCTCCACCCCTACCCCCCCAGTTTTTTTCAACACAAACATAAACTTGGAGTTTTTTATTTTATTTTTATGAATCAACAGCCTTTGAGAGCAATTAACACAGAACGCCTTAGGCCAGGAATAATTAACACAAAATTCTGGGGAACCAGCAGCTCTGCAACTCCAGCTTCCCAAGGTGCAATTGCTCAATTAAAATGATTCTTTGTCCTCCAGAGAACTTTCTGTGACCTGTTTAGACTGGACCTGAAGGTGCCACTGGCTCTGTGCATTTCTTCTGGCAGCCCGATGGCCCCGCCCCTCCTTGTAAACACCGAGAATCTCCCAGAGGCCCCTGCAGCTGGTTTGCAATAGATTCTTCCTTTTTTTTTTTTTTTTTTTTTTAACCCATTGATATATTAGGATGGTCTCCTCGCCCTCAGTCTCCTATCAGAATCCTGTTCCTTCAAGGCAGAATTGACATATTCCTTCCTATTCTTTTTTCCTTTCACAAATATTTATTGAACGCCTATAATGTGCCAAGCCTGTTTCAGGCACCCTGTAGTAAGTCAGGCTTAGTATGCTAAGGGAGAAGAATAATCATAAAAAAATGCAAGTAAATAAATAAATAACATAACTTCAGGAAGTGGCAAGGGTTGTGAAAAACTAAAGGAGAGCAAAGGAATAGAGAGAGATGGTATGTGAAGGGTTCTCAGATAGGGTGGGCAGGGGAGGTCTTTTTGAGAAGGTGGCATTTGAAAGGAGGCCTAAAAAAGAGAATAAAAGCAGTCAATGCTTAGATAGTGCCTACGCTGTGCTAGACACTAGAGTGCTTCGCAGACACTGACCTAGTAATTTTATGACAATGCAGTGAGGTAGAATGATGAGGAAAACCACTTGGTAGATGAGAGCCCAAGGCATAAAAAGATGAAATTATTGGCCCACAGATGCCAAGTTCATCAGTGGTCAGATGTGGTTTGAACCCAGGTTCCAGGCTCCACGTACTCTATTTATTTATTTATTTTATTTTTTAAAATTTAATTAATTTCTTTATTTTTGTTACAGATGTTTCTCCTTTTCCCCCTACTGGTACCTCCCTCCCCCCTTCCCTGCCCTGTCCCCAGCTTTGTTGTCCATGTCGACTGTTCATGCATACATGCATATAAGTTCTGTGGTTTATCTCTCCCCCATATTATTTACAATAGCTAGGATCTGGAAACAGCTCAAATGTCCATCAGTAGACAAATTGATAAAATAGCTGTGGTACATATATACAATGAAATACTAAACAGCTGTAAGAAAGAAAGATCTCTTATCCTTTGAGACGACATGGAGGGAACTGGAAAGTATTATCCTAAGCGAAACAAGCCAAGCAGAGAAAGACAAATATCACATGATCTCATTTATTTGTGGAATATAATGAACATAACAGTCTGAGGAACGGGGTAGTCCCAGAGACGTGGAAGTGGGGTACAGACTGACAATGCCAAGTACTCTTAACTCTCAGGAGGCATTAGGACATTGATTTAATAAATATTTGATTCATTGATTTATTCTAAACTCTCACTCTCAGAGGCCCTAATATGGGCCAAGTCCACATAAATAAGACCTGTTCCTCTCTTACTGTCTGGGGGTAGAGAATGCCTTGGGGCTCAGGCTTGCTGAATAGTGTCTCTTCTCAGAACACTAATCCCATCATGAGACTCCACCCTCATGGCCTCATCTAAACTTAATCACCTCCCAAAGGCTCCACCTTCTAATACCATCGCATTGGAGGTTAGGGCTTCAACACATGACATTTGGGGGTGGTGGGTGGGGTGGAGGTGGGGTTACAAACAGTCCATAACACAGATGAAAGCAGCGGTTCTTTGATCAAAGTAGAAGCTGAGGGTCTGAAACTCTGCCTTGCTGCTTTGTTCTCTTGCCCACATGGGCTCCTGAATTACTTCTGGGTGTCTTCTAGGTTTCCAAGGAGCTGGTTTGCAAAAACATTCCTCATCTGCCATTTTTAAAATGGTTGCATTGTATTTCATTGTATCCATGTGTCCAGTTCCTTATTGTCGGACGCCTATAATTTTATGAACAAAATTATAATGAAGTTCTTTGTATTTCCAACCTTGTACGTACCCATGATAACGTCTTATCAAGTCAGATAAAGTCTTAGAAGTAAAAGTGCCGTTTGATATGTGGCTTGTGGAAATTTCCCTCCCATGCCCAAATCTTTGTCTGGCAGAGCAGGAGTGAGGGCCTGGTTCAGAGTGTGTATGTGCTGAGTCATGCTGTGTTGTCAGGACAGCAACAGACATTCCCCTGGGTCTGGGCTGGCAAGATTGATGCTGATGATGCAATCTTGTATTTACAACAGCCTTTTACACTTTTCAAAGCCCTTTTCATCTGTGGTGCCACAGTCACTCCACGAAGTAAATGGGGGAAGAGATAAATCTATGTTTAAAAAAATTTGAAGCATACCAAGGTTCAAAGAGGTTAAGTGAGTTTTCTGAGACTATGTTTCTAGTGAATAGTGGCACTCTGTATTAGTCAGCAACAATTAGTGCAATAATGCTGCATAACAAATACCTCCCCCCTTCAAAATCTCAATGCTTTACATCTACAGGTTTTTTTTTTCCTTTCTCTCACCGTAGTTGGGTCTGAGTGTTGGCTGTGGTTTGGCCGATCTTAGCTGGGCTGGTGTAGCCGGGCGTTGGGGGAAAATGGGATAGTGAAACCAGAAAATGTGTAGAGGAAGCCTTGGTAGAGGAAGCCTTGGTAGAGGAAGATCGTAAAGACCATAGTGAGGGGTTTGAATCTTGTATTCATTGCAACTGGAAGATACTGAAAGATTTTAAGTAGGGGAGTGATGTGATCTCATTTGTGTTTTAAGGGATTATTTGGACTTGTTTATTGAATATTCGATTTTTCAGTGCTGGTTCATAACAGATGCTCCATAATATATTTTGGATTATTAATGAAGCTAGTTCCTCCAAAAAGCAATGCAGTGTAAGACCTGAGGAATTGGGTTCAGTACCACTCTGTGCCATGTGCTGGTAGGTTGGTTGGTTTCTCTTGACAGACCCATTAGATAGCTTGTTTATTCACATATTCATTCATTTCACTAATCCAGAAAACATTTCACAGGTGCTTCCTCTGGGGTGTCCACACCATCAGAAGAAAGACTGTGACTCTGCAAACTCTAGAGACCTCAGATGAAAGTCTGGCTTTGTTTCCTCTGCTGTCCTTTTCTTCTGGGCAGGAAAATCTTAGAGCAGCTGGAGAATAAATGGATTCAGACTCTTCAGAGACAGGATCCTCTTTTTTGGAGTCAGCTAGCCAGGGCAGTAGGAGACAATCATTGTTAGGGCTGGAACACGCTTCATGCATCACATTCAGCTCCATTCTGTGGAGGAGGAAGCTGAGGCCCCGGTGGGGGTGGCCTGCTTGCTGAAAAAAATCTCAGACGCCCTCGCTTCTGCTCCTGGGGTTCTGGTACCACGCGGCACTCCACACTCACCTTTCAGTCAACCGTTTAAACTCCCTAAGTACAAATTTGGGAAAGAATGTAATGCTGTTTATTTTGAACTAAAATGCTTTTTATGATTAAAAACCAACCCCCTAAAGATAGTTTACATTTAAAATGAAATGGTAAAGGGCAAAGATCTCCCTAAGCAAAAGGAATTACGGTTTCTAATTATATGGTATTTGGGACTACATATTTACGGAACCTTTGAAGAAGTAGTTTTATAAATAGGTCCAAACAGGCCTCACTGTCCTTATGTGTATATTTGCCTGGTCTGCTGATTTGGCATTTGGCCTTGATCTTGTGTAGCCTTGAACTCTAGTTAAAATTTCTGGTGGAAATGAATCATCTCCAGTGAGACTGCAAGCAGGATTTTTTTTCCTTTCTATTTATTATTCCTTTAATCTCTACCAAAGTGTCTAGCATAGTGCCAGGTACAGGGAGTTTGCTTAATAATAAATTCAGCCCTGGCCGGTTTGGCTCTGCGGTTAGAGAATTGGCCTGCGGTCCAGAGAGACCTGGGTTCGGTTCCCGCTAAGGGCATGTTCCTCGGTTGCAGTTTGTCCCCGGCCCTGGTTGGGTCGTATGGGTGGTAACCACTCGATGTGTCCCTTGCATGTCGATGTTTCTCTCTCTCTCTCCCTCCCACTCTATCTGAACAAAATATCAAAAAATGTCCTCGGGTGAGGATTAACAACAAAAAATAAAATAAACAAACAAACAAACAAATAAATAAATTCAGCCCAGCTGGTGTGGCTCAGTGGTTGAGCATCTACCCATGAACCAAGAGGTCGCTGGTTCAATTCCCGGTCAGCGCACATGCCCAGGTTGTGGGCCCGATCCCCAGTGGGGCATGCAGGAGGCAGCCAGTCGATGTTCTCTCTCATCGATGTTTCTATCTCTCTCTCCCTCTCCCTCTCTCTAAAAAATATCAATAAAGAAAAAAATAAAAATAAAAAATTAATTCCCCTTCCCTCCCCCTTCCCTCCCCGTCCCCTCGTTCTCTCTTCCCCTCCCCCTCTTTCCTCCCTCCTTTCCCCTTTCTTCTCACCCTTTTTCTCCTTCTTTTCTTCCCTCCTGTCTCTTCCCTCTCTACTGCTCCTAACCCCTGCCCCCTTCCCCATCCCCCTCTCACCATTCTCCTCCCTTCCTTCCACAGACGTTTCAGGAGTGAAACAGTGCCGAGCATCTACAGGCACTGGGGATTCAACGACGGATAAGGTGAATACGTACTTGGCCTGCTGTCATGGAGCTCTGAGTTTGGTTGTGGACACCCGACATGAGACAGCTAGAAATGCAGTGACTCGTAAAATCCAGTTTGTAACACATGGAATACGGAACGGACCGCAGAAGAGCACCGTGCCGGGCATTTGGTCAGGGGTCAGGGACTGCTTTCCCCAGGCATCGCTGTTTCAGCTGAGACCTGGAGGAGGAGGAGGACTGTCCAGCCAAGGGAAGGGAGAGGGTAGACCAGTAATCCAGGCAGAGGGAACTGCACGGTTCAGAGGCCTTGAGGTGGGCAGTGGCCTGGGAGAAATCAGCAGGAGACCTGAAGGCCTGAGCAGAGTGGAGGGGACGTGGACTGGTGAGCCTGCAGACCACACAAGGTCTCCGAGGCCATGGGGAAGATTTCGGCATATTTCTTGAGAGCAATAGAAATTCATGAGAGGGGTTTAAGCAAGAGGCAGACACCGTCAGAATTTTGTTTCTGGAAGGTCACTGTAGGCCAGAAGTGTAGGTGGCTCCATGGATAGGGAGGAGGTTAGATAAACTGATGTGTCCCCACAGCGGCATGCCCTACGGATGTCGCATAGAGAAAGGATGACCTCTGCATCCTGGTGTGGAAATATCCCAAATAACCGTTAAATGGCCCACACCAAGGTGCAGTGCAGTGCCCGAATGAGGGAGATAAAATGATTCAAATTTACATTTGTTTGCATAAAGAATCACTTGAAGGATACAGAAAAAAGTACTAAAAATGGTTGTCTATTGTGTGTGTGGATCCAGATGGATGGGGACCAGAGTGGGGGTGACAGACTTCTCCATGTGTGTCTTTTTATATTGTTTTGACATTTCAGCCATGTGTATGACTTATTATTCAAAAATTGAATAAAAATAAGATCAGCTGGGCTCTGACAGCAATTGTTGTACGATGGGGACCGGGCGCGGGAATGGCATGTGGACTATTGATTCTTGATGGGAAATGCTCACTCATTTCACTTGCTCCGTGCAGATGCTTCTAAGTCTGATACTGATGTTTTAATCATTTATTGAACAAACAGCCCCTTGATCTCCTACTTCCTACTCTATCGAGACTCTTGTCTTAATAACAGTAATTCATCAACATTTTATCTTTAACCGTTGTGGAAGAGTTGCCCCAGTTGGAGGGTAATGTTGTTTAACTTTTTTAAAAAAAATATGTTTCACTGATTTTTTTTTAGAGAGAGAAGAAGGGAAAGAGAGATAGAAACAATGATGCGAGAGAACTATCGATCAGCTGCCTCCTGCACACCCCCTACTGGGGATTGAGCCTGCAACCCAGGCATGTGCCCTGACTGGGTATCGAACCAGGACCTCTCAGTCCATGGGATGATGCTCAATTCACTGAGCCACACCCACCGAGCCGTTGTCTAACTTTTATTGAGCACATGCTGTGTGCCAGACACAGAGTGTTCTACCTATATTGTCACATTTAATTCTCACGATAACTTCTCACCATCTTTTTGTGGACAAGAAAGCTGAGGCATGGTAGGGGAGGTGATTTGTTCAAGGTCACCCTGGGGAGGGCAAATGGGATCATTTATTAGTATGATGGCTATTTGCAGAGTGCCTACTATGTGCTGGGCACTGAGTTAGGTGCTAGGAATATACAGGTGAATAAAAAGCAGTTTGCTCTCAGAGCGCAAAAGGGGGGGACAGGACTTTCACACATAACCCCTATACAGCGTGACAGAGGCTTTAATCCAGATACATGCAGACCCAAGTGAAGGGCAAAGGAATGGGGGAGGGGAATCAGGAAGGTGTCCTGGAAGACGAGGAGATGCTTTAGCAGGGTCCTGTGCTATGTATAGGAGTTTGACCATCAGGTGGATTGTGGAGAGCACTTTAAGGGGAGGGCATTCCAGAGAGAGAATGGTGTGTGCAAAGTCACAGAGGCAGGAACTTGTGGGTCAGGATGGTGGAAATGCAAGAGCTCTGGAACTGACATGGGAGAGTGGTCAGAGAGATGGTGGGGCCAGATCGTGCAGGGCCTTGAGTGCTGCTCTTGGGCTTTATATCACTGTCCTCCAGCCAGCATCTGATGTGCACCTTTCTCTGCTATCAGCGCGTCCCATTGCCTTTATAATTTGTCTGTACTCAGCTCCTAAGATTCACTACTTACTTAGCTGAGCACTTGCTCAGTGTCAGCCTCTGAGCTTGGGGCTCAAAGGTAAAAATGATGAAGTGGTGTCTTGGGTGAATCAGGCATGGAAATGGACAATTTCCATTTGATAACTGGCATAATACAAGGCATTCTGAAGAAGGGCCATATAATTAGAGACAAGAGGTAGTCAAGGAGGGCTCCATGGAAGAGGTGACCCTTGAACTAAGTTTTGGTGGATGAAGAGGACTTGGTTTGGGGGGGAAAGCTGGTATGGCCTCAGAGTAGAGGCATGTTGCAATTACATCTGTATGTGGGACCAGTTGAGTGACCAGAAAGAAGGCTGAAGAGGCCCCAGGAACTAAGCACTGAAGGGCAAATAGGGTGTTTTCCAGGTGAAGAGGGAAAGGGGGAGAATGGTGACATCATCATATTTCAAATACTAGTGAAACCAGGGTGTGTTCTCCTGCCAAGAGCAACCTGTAAACCAGCCCAGGAGCGCAGGAGCACATTGCTCTAGAACTTTCCCCCGGGGAACAGTGGGTTGCTCACAACAGGTCAGGTTTTGGCTGAGCTCTCCACACCAATGGCTGTCATTGGCGTGTGATCACACACACCCGCTGGAAGTTACATCTTGTAGCAAGGCTGAGACTGAGAACCAAGGGGCCAGCTCCTCAGGACTGGTAAGAGTAATTAAAATGGAATCAGTGGTCCCTGTGGCGACAGTGACATCAGTGCTCCCAGCATGGAGGCCTCTGGCCATGACCGGACTTGCTTTCTGAGGACTGGCGCCTAGCCCGCCTTACTGGCCTTGCTTGTTCTGGCCAGGCTCACCCCAGCCGCCCGGCCATCATGTGCTGGTGCTATGCTGCTAACATTTCATACACAGGACCTCAAAATCTCATAACAGCCATAGGAGGCAGGAAGGGGAAAATGAGGCTCAGAGAGGCTCAAAGACCTGCCCCCAGACAGTGGGAGCCAGAGTCAGGATACGAGCCCAGGTCTTCAGGCTGCTGTCAGTTCTGGGTTTTCTGACCTTCCTCACCGTCACTGTTCAGACCCCCAGTTGAAAGAATGATGCTTACCTTGTCCACTGTGTTATGGACTGAATGTTTCTGCCCCTCCAAATTTAGCCTATCCCCAGTGTGATAGTAGTATCCGGCAAGGCCGTTGGGAGGTGATTAGGGTTAGATGAGGTCATGAGGGTGGGGACCACATGGTAGAAATACTGTCGTATACAAAGAGGATGAGACATCAGAACTCTGTCTCTGCCATGTAAGGACAGAAGAAGGTGGCAGTCTGCAAGCCAGAGAGCGCTCACTGGGAGCTGAATCAGCCGGCACTGTGATCTTGGACTTCAGCCTCCATAACTGTGAGAAATAAATGTCTGTTGTTGAAGCCGCCCAGCCTGTGGTATTTTGTTGCAGCAGCTTGAGCTGACTAGGACAACTTGCATCTCTTCCTCTTTCTTAAAGTACCCCAATTTGCACTTGGAGAATTAGATTCTCCTCACTAGCTGCATTTTGTTAGGACTGACCAAGGGGTGGCCATGTGTCTACACTGGGCCAATCAGAATTCTCCCAGGGCCTGGCATCTGCACTAGATTCTTATAATCAGGCACATTCCTCCCTGAGGGGTGCTTAGGGAGACAAGGGGAGCATGGGCTGTAGCTTGATCCCAATCCGACTTCCAATCTGGGTGCTTAGCCAGCCTTCCCATCCACTCTGTAAGCTGCCTGGTCTGTCTAGTCACATCCCTTTCCGCTTGGGTTCTCCACAGATGTTTCTGTTGCTTGCACCCAGAGGGGCCCGAGGACAGTAGCCTGGGGCCGGGCATTTTAGTGCCATTTATTTTTGTGTGTTTTCAACAGCTTTACTGATATATAACTCACCATAAAATCCACCCTTTTAAAGTGCACAATTCACTGGCGTCAGTCTATTCCCAGAGGCGTGCATCCATCTCCACGCCCCGTGTCAGAACATTCTATCCCCTCGCAGAAAACCCCTCCCCACTGGCAGTTAGTCCTCATTTCTCCCTCCCCTCAGCCCTGGGAATCACTAATCTGCTTTCTATCGCTACGGATTTTCCTATCATGGACACGTCATAGAAATGAAATCACACTCTCTGTGGCCTTTGGGGCTGGCTTCTTTCAGGGTTTTCGAGGTGCATCCATGCTGTAGCAGGTAGTACTTTATCTCTCTTTTTCCTTTTCCTTTGGTTAAAAAGCACAGAACATGCGCTCTACCCCCTTAACAAATTGTGAGGTGTCCAATATGTTACAGTTAACCCTAGGCAGAGCATGGAACGGCAGATCTCCAGAATTTATGGTTAACTAATACGGTTAACTGTTGGCACTGTGTTGCACAGTGAATTTCTAGGACTTTTTTTTTTTTTTTTTTAATAAGCAGCTCTTTATTTTTATTATTATTATTTACATTTATTGTTGACAATATTACAGATGTTCCTCATTTTCCCCTCCTCCACCCAGCCCTGCCCCACCCAGGCCTCCCCCACACTATTGTCTGTGCCCATGGGCTATGCCTATATGCATATATGTTCTTTGGTTAATCTCTTCTCATCCCTTCCCACCCCGTCCCCTCCACCCCATCCCTTCTGAGATCTGTTAGTCTGTTCCATGCATCCATGTCTCTGGACCTATTTTGTTCATCAGTTTATTTCTTCTTCTTATTATTTTTTGAAAATCCTCACCTGAGGATATTTTTCTATTTATCTTCAGATAAAGTGAGAGGGACAGGGAGAGAGAGAAACATTGACATGAGAGAGACACATCGACTGGTTACATCCTGCACAACCCTGACCAGGGCTGGGGACGAACCACAACCAAGCTATATACCCTTGACCAGAATCGAACCTGCGACTCTTTGGTCTGCGGGCCAACGCTCCAACCTCTGAGCCAAACCAGCCAGGGCTCATCCATTTATTTTGTTCATTAGATTCCGCATATAAGTGAGAGAATATAATCTTTGTCTTTCTCTAACTGGCTTATTTCTGTTAGCATGTTAATCTCCAGGTCCATCCATGCATAGTACCTTTTCATCTCACATAACTGAAGCTCTATACACATTAATGCTGTTTTTCTAATGGCCAGCTGAAAGTGTCATGAGAGCGTGTGTGCATGTTATGAGCAAGAGGGGTGGGAAGAGAGGAAGGTGCAGTGTGTCTCCACAGGACACAGCATGGGGTGGAAGCAGACATGCGTAGGCGATGGTCTGGGCCCAGGCCTCCTGCAGGAGCTGGCACCAGGGGTCAGAGCTGCAGGCAACCGTGCAATGCGACCTTGGCCTTCAGAGTCTCCAAGTGGGGCAGGAGAGGTGTGACAGGCATAAATAACCACAATACCAGCGTGAACGTAATAAGAGCATGAGGAGGACAAGATCGGTGGTGGTGGGGATTCAGAGGGGAAAGAGATTGTTCAGAGTGTGGGATGATGATGATGATGATGATGATGATGATGATAAAAACAACAAGAATAGCAGAAACAGTGATAATAGGTAGCATTTACTGAACCTCTGTTATGTGCCAGGTGCCTTACTTAATGATTTATGTTTCTGTCATTTAATCCTCATAATGACACTTTAAAGTAGCTACTGTTATTTCTCCCATTTTTCCAGTTGAGGAGACTGAGGCACAAAGAGATTATGTAACTGGCTGAAGGTTACAGGTCTAGGAAACTGTTGCGATGGCCTTTAAACCCTCCTGACTGGCTCCCCAGCCCATGGTGTTACAAGATGTCACTTGGGTAGAGACTTTGAGTCAGTTGTGAAAGGTGGGCTGAGAAACCTTAGCCCAGAGTCGGATAATACTCTCCTCAGGCAGAAGGCATTACAACAGGCTTTTCTACGTGTTCTGGATGTTGTAGCAGAGAAAATCATTCATGTAATCTCTTCCCTCTGGTCCTCACAGAGGGGCTTCTGGAGCCCTTCAAGCCGGGGCCTCATCATTAACTAAACGAAAAGCTCCCCGCAAACAAGGAATCTCCAAAGGACTGCTGCTTGCAGAGTAATCACACTGACAAATCAGGGTTTTCTTCAGAACAAATGGCTGCAGAAGCTGGACCAGGCCTCAGGTCTGCCCCAGATACATTAAGAATCAATATATTTCCAGACCTGGCCTGAGATGCTGGGTTTGCAAAGAACTTGGAGCCAAGATACAGACAGAGCTGATTTGGAAGGAAATAAGAATGTGTCCACTGTCCTCAGGCCCAGGGCCTTGGCACACAGCAGGTACTCAATAAATATATATTGCCCAACCAAAAAAAGAAGGCTTAAAAGAAATTCCATAGAACATGATAGGTATAATGTGAACCAAAGGGGTGATGATGTATCAGTCAAGATTTTGGGGTTTTCTGCTTCTTATGCAACAGAAATTCAGGCTGACTTAAATACTTGAGAGAATTTATTGGCTCTGTAACTAAAATAGCCAAAGGCATGGTGGCCTTCAGGAAAGGTTTGCTCCAGCCATGTGAGTACCACCAAACTATTGTTTTTGTTGTGAAAGCTCAGCCCTGGAGAAACTTAAGAAAGGATGTGTTTATACCACAGACTCGTTTGAAGTCTGATGTGGCATGGTCAAGGGTAAAACAGGGTGAGGCAAAGTAGGTTTACAGTTTGTATGGAAAATATTATAATTATTAAATAATAATACAAGAATAAACTCTGTTTCATGTACTCACAGTTGTAAACCTACTTTTGCCCCGTCTTGTATTTTACTGAGATAGAAAAAAAAATCCACCAGATTGCCAAAGTTTTGTGAAGTACAGAGGAGCAGATCAATAGATTTCAAGAATGTGACAAAGAATGGAGGGAATTCTTAGCTGTGCTAACCACAGAAAAATTGTCTAAAGGTTCCCGATGCATAAGTGCTTAGCACAGCACTGGGCACATAGTAAGTGCTCAATAAATGGTAACGCTATTATGCCCAAAGCGAATGATGTAAAAAGTGATTTTATTGGGAAAATGGTAAAGAGAGGTGAGTGTTTATCTCAGGAACTGAAGAATGGGGAAATTTGTTCTTATTAAATGCTACACTGACACTGGGGTCTCTTGACCTTGGCACTGTTACCATCTTGGGCTGGAAAATTCTCTGTTGTGGAGGTTTCCTGTCTATTGAGGCTGTTTAGCAGCATCCTTCCATTCTATCTGCTGGATGCCATTAGCGTTTTCCAACTTGTAACAACTAAAATTGCCTCTAGACATTGCCAAGTGTCCCCTGGAGGGAAAAATAGCCCCTACATGGGCACCGCTGATCAAAATTGAATACGCAAGTATTCTCTGAAGAACACTTTGCTTTCCTTCTCACCTTAGGGAATTCTACTTCCCTAGATCCACAATGTCCAAATCCCACCATTGACCTTTACACCAAACTCCAATGCCAGCTTCTTCTTGTATCTTCCCTGTTGAAAGAGCTTCTCCAATCTCAAATTTCTAAAGCACTTATCTCTACCTGTTGTATAACGGTGAGTGCCCACTGCGTGCCAGCCTTTATAAACCTTACAGTAATTCCACAAGGAAGGCATCACTAGTTTTATTTACATGTTAGGAAGCCAAGGCTCAGAGAGGCTATTTAACTTGCTCAAGGTCACACAGCTGGTAAGTGACAGAGCTAGGACCTATTTGTGCACATACATTTTTTTTTTTTAATCTTCACCTAAGGACATTTTTCTATATTTTGTTCCGATAGAGTGGGAGGGAGAGAGAGAGAGAGAGAAACATCGACGTGAAAGGGACACAGAGAGTGGTTGCCACCTGCACGACCCAACCAGGGCTGGGGACAAACTGCAACCGAAGTACATGCCCTTAATGGGAACCAAACCCGGGTCTCTCTGGACTGCAGGCCGACGCTCTAACCGCTGAGCCAAAATGGCCAGGGCAAGTTGTTTTTTTTGTTTTTTTTTTAATGTTTCTTCTTCCACTCCACAAAGTCTTTGTAAAAATCCCTTTCTCCTTTGCACTGGAGTGATCTGTACATATAACTTAGTTCCTTTGAAGATTGAGAAGCCCCCGTCTCATTCATTTCTGGCACAATGCTTGGCACATAGTAAATGTGAAAAAATATTTATTGAATGAATAAATGAAAAGTAGTCTCAGAGGAGGCTGTAGGGGAAAGAATCAGATGTAGCCAGATGATTAAGTATTCATTTCCCTGAAGGAAGGCTGTTGTCTGGATTATCTCTCTTTCTTTTTTGTGGGTCAGTGAGCAGGATGTTTAACTCGATAGGCAACTTTATAGATGCAAACACTTTTAAAATATGTTTTTTAGAAGTGATTTTAGAGAGAGAGGAAGGGAAAATGAGAGAGTGAGAAACATCAACAAAGCGAAACATTCCTTGGCTGCCTCCTGAAAGTCCTCTACTGGGGATGAGCCTGAAACCTGGGTCATGTGCCCTGACTGGGAGTCGAACCAGTGACCTCTCAGTGCATGGGACATCACTCAACCCACTGAGCCACACTGGCCAGGGCTGGATTATCTCTTGAAGTCTGCCTGATTCTAGTCCCTCGGCAGAAGTTTCCTGAGTGCCTCCTGTGAGCCAGGACTTGTGATAATCTCTTGGGGTCCAGACGTGGTTTTGTTTGTAGAGTTATTTTGGAGACCAATTTGGAAACTTCTAGGACATTGAAGATGCTTATACTCTCCAAACCAGCAATTTCTCTCTGAGATGTAGGTCCTAAAGAAACTGCTGGTCATGGGCACAGAAAGACGTGTAAAAATAACTATTGCTGTGTTTTAGGTAATCATGAAAAAATTGGAAACAACCTAATTTAGTGGTTCCCAAACTTGTCTGCATGTTAAAATCACCTGGAGATGTTTCAAAAATTCCAAAGTTCAGTGGGAGCAGGAAGGAGGGGGTCAATGGGAAAAAAAGGGGGACATCTATAATACTTTTAACAATAAAAAAATCCAAAAGTTCAGCCCACATCTCATATCAGGAAAATCACAATCTCCAGGGTGGACACAGCCAGCACTGTGTTTTGAAGTGCCCAGGTAATCCCAGTGTGCAGCCTAGTTTGAGAACCACTGATCTCAATATTCATTAACAGGAGAATGAATAAATAAATCATAGTATACTTGCACAATGGATTACCTTGCTGTAATTACAATGAATGAACGGCAGCAAAAGACATGTATAAAGATGTTTGTAGCAGCACTACTCATAATAGCCCCAGACTGAAAACAACCCAAACATCCATCAACAATAGAATGAATAAATAAATCATGATGTGATCATAAAATGGAATATCATACATCAGCGAGAATGAACAAACTACAATTATGCACACGAGTCTCACAGACTGTGGAGTACAAGGAGCCAGACCCAAAGGTGTACAGACTGTATGACTCCATGTATGTCATGCTCTAGAATAGGGGTCAGCAAACTTTTCTGAAAAGGGACAAACAGTAACTATTTTAGGCAGGTTCTGCCATTGTAGTGCAGAAGGAGCCATGCACAATATATGGAGAGTTGAGTGTGGCTGTATTTCAATAAAACTTTATTTATAAAAAAAGGCAGTGGGCTGGATTTGGCCAACCATTCTTCGTTTGCGGATTCCTATTCTGGAGTGAGCAACATCAACCTGGTGAAACTATCATGAAACTTGTTATCTTAGGTGGAGAGTAGTGAACAGAAGGAAAGGCAGCTGGTGGGATTCAGGAAATGACTTTTTCCTTTTATTTGGCTCCTATACTACTTTGTGGAAATTCACCAGTCTGTGCACTTACAATGTATGCCCTTTTCTGTGTGATATTATTCTTTAATGTTCATTTGCACTAGAAGCAGCAAGTAAACAATGCTATTTATTAAATCAGAATATGCAAAAAGTGACTTTTGGAAGATGTATACAGAATGTTAAATATAGGCAAAACAATATAATAAACCATTTAGGGACTGTGCACTAGATTAAGATTAAGAAGACATTCAGGGGAATGATAACCACCAGATTCAGGATAGTGGATGCCTTGGGGTGGGAGGAGAGAGAACAACGGGGCGGGGAGGGGTACAGAAGGGGCTTTTTGTATAGTTGTAATTTCTTATTTCTTGAGCTGAGTGATGAATAAATGGCCTTATCATATTATTTCCTTTTATGTGTTCAAACATTTAAGAATAACAAATAATATCCCTGTTTTCCAGGGGGCATTGGTTGTTGTTGTTAATCCTCACCTGAGGATATTTTTCCATTAATTTTAAAAAACAGAATGTAAGGGAGAGGGAGGAGGAGGAGGAGAGAGGAGAAGAGAGAGAGAGAGAGAGAGAGAGAGAGAGAGATGTGAGAGAGACACATCAATTGGTTGCCTCCTGCAAGATCCCAACCAAGGCTGGGGATTGAACCTGCAACCTAGGTACGTGTCTTTGAGTGGGAATTGAACCTGCAAACCTTCTATTCACTGGCAGACACTCTAACCACTGAGCAAACTGGCTAGGGCCATATATATTTTTAATTACTGTTGACATACAGTATTAGTTTCAGGTGTGTAGAATAGGGATTGTACATTTATATAACTTACAAAGTGTTTTCAGGTGTGAGCCCAGGAGGGCAATGGTTTGTACCTATTTAACTAATTTATTTACCTCCAGTGCCTAGAACAGGGCCTGATACATAGTCAGCATTCACAAAATATTCGTTAAATGAATGAGTGAATCAAATATCCCATAGGACCGAGATTGATTGAACGACACAGTTTGGGAGGGTCATGGGAATGTGGAGAGAAGGGGACCAGAGACTCTCAGGCCCCACCTGGGCGCTGAGAGAAAGATGGATACCCCCAGGGGCTCCTCTTCTGCCCAGTCTCCAAAGGTACTAATTTTCCTCCTAAATGACAAGGCCAAATCTTTGAAGCAAATATTTAAAAGATGATACCTGCTGACTATGTTCCCTCTCCAAATCCTGAGTTTGTGCAGGAAAGGCTGTGAGGACTCCTTTGCTTGCCTGCTTTGCAGGCTGTGTAGCTAATCCTGGAGCCTTTGTCTGGAGCCAGGAAGCTCAGGCTACTTCTGATCACTGATGGGGAAGAAGGTGAGTCGGGGAGACAGAGGCTGTGCCCAACCCTGTTGGAGAAGAAGGCGGAAGCCCGCATGTGTCTTGGCTGGCTGCCTGGTCTTGAATGGGTGAAAGGTCTTCCCATGAAGCATGAGTCAGCCTCTGAAACTTGGGGAGGGGTTGGGGGGGAACTGTGGCCTAATTTAGTGCATAATTGAAAAGGCAAGCATCCTCCCTATGCTCTGGGGATGCTGTTGTTTAAAAAATTCATGAATCTCCTTACTCACCCTGTGCCGTTGTGTGGATCATCTCTCTTTAGGAGGATGAGCACTGGGAACCATGCGCTGTACCCCATTATTTCTGTGATCGCCATTATTATTAATGCCATCATTGTTGTTCTTGGGGGTGGATCAGTGAGGCAATTAATCAAAGCAGCCTTAGTAAAGAAAATCCCATAAAAATGAAGAAAGCCAGTATTTGGCAGACTTTCCTAGCTCCTTTTCAGCTCAGTGTTCAGCTCAATTTTAGTGGCACTCACAGAGTTATTTATATTAGCTTTCTCTTTAAAGGATTGCCCCATGGATTCTGGCCTGTTTTGCATTATATTTGTCTATTGAGTCCACAAAAATGCCATAGTATAGAGGCCTTACTCTATACTATGGCATTTTTAGGTGACTCAGTATAAGAATTTTTTGGAACCAAGAACTATCTATGTCTCTCTATCTCTATCATCTCTCTATCTATATCTACATCAATATCTATATCTATCTCTCTTTAGTTATGTAAACTTTGAAGGTTACTGCAGATTAGCTGAGATTCAGACTTTGTGCATTATTAACCTACATGTTCATTCATTCATTCATTCATTCATTCACTCACTCACTCGTCCATCCATCCAACAAACAAATATTTTCTGAGCACCTGTTATAGCCAAACACTGTGTTTAGTGCTGTGAACACAAATTTGTATAAGATACAGTCCCTGTTCTTGAGGAGTTTTTGGTTAGGTGTAGGTTGTTGGGCGGGTAGGTGGGTGGGGAGACAGATAAACCAACCAAGGAATTGTCAGACTGTAGTCAAAGCTATTACAATCACATACACAAAGTGTTGTGAGGAGATCAGAGCTACTAGCTCTTTCAGAATAGTTGAGATAAATGGATGTTGAAGGATTATTAGAAATGTTTAGGTAATGATGACCAGGGAAGGGCATTCAGGCAGTGGTAACTGAAGGGCAAAGTATGGCATTATGAATAGGCCTTACCTAGGCAGGAATTAGTGAGTTTAAGATAGAGTTTTTGGGTGAGGAGTTTGGGAGGAGATGGATGATGACCCAGATATTGAACAAGATTCTTGGTCATCCTTAAGGGATTTCAAGTCAAACTCACTGGCCTGCCTTCTAAAGGAAGATAATAGCTTCATTTATTTGGGCAGCATTTTGGGCAGGGAACATTAAACCAATACAAATTTCTAGTTAAACTTTAATTCATCAGAAAATCTGATGACCCAGAGCATCCTGACTAATCCAAGTTTTACTGTGATGCTCAATTAGTTCCACTTGGCAATGTGTCCGAAGCAGTCATGAGTTGCCTTCCCCACTGATTGCTCTAGGGAAAGAAACTCATTAATTTTTTAAAGAATGTGGCCCTTTAGATTTCTTCTGTCCTTTTGTGGTCATTGCCATGTGTACATCATCTCTTAGCCTGAAAGGCTTGAGATTCAGCAATTAATTCTGCTACTGTCTCAACTGACTCATGGAGATTTGGAAAGATGCTTAATTCCTACAAAATTCATTTGCCCCATATGTTTGCACCAAAGTGATTTTCCTCATTCTCAGAATATCTCTGAGTTATTCCAGGTGTGCTGAACTGAGTCATTCCAGGTGTGCTGAAAGGCAAAGCATCTTTCCAGGGGTTGAGTATCAAGTGGTTTTCAGGGAGGTGGGAGGGAGACAGAGACTTTGTGGCCGAGAGTCCGACGACCCTTAGTTCCAGCTCTGGCTTTGCCTAGAACCCCTAGGCAGAGAAAATGAAATTGTGTGGTGGAAATGGGCAGATACATGGGGACCTCAGTGGAGAATGGCTGAAGGTAAACCAGTGAAGGCTTTTAGAAAGAGGTGCTGCTTAAGATCACCCAAAAGAACATCTAGGGTTGCATGGCTTCTCTGGAGGAGCTTGAGTGATGTGGGAAAAGAAGGAAAAGTATGAGCAGAGAGCATGTTGGACTTTTTTCCGGGATCAGATCTTGGTAGGATTGTGTGTTAGGCACAATAGTCTGGGTTATGCCACAGTAACAAACACTCCCCAAATCTCAGTGGCTTAAAACAAAAACGTTTATTATTCGTGCTACAAGTCTATTGCACACAGGATCTGCTCCAAGTGGTACCCTGTCAGGAACCCAGCTGATCAGGGCTATCAATATTTAGAATGTCAATTTCCAAGAAAGAATTTTGCAAGTCATGTAGTTGGCTCTTACAGGCGTTTTCACTCACCTGTCATTGGCAAAAGCAAGTCCGTGGCTATGCCTAACTTCAAGGGGGTCGTACAGTCAGGTGCTACCTGGAAGGAGGAACATGGGAAATATCAGGGAACAGAAGGAATGACTACAAACAGAATGCTAACATGGGCTTGGAATCCTTTGGTTGTGTATCCTTACAAGATGAAAAGATGTTGACTATGTTTGTGCCGGGTGACTGATGATAGTTATAATTATAGCTACGAATTATTGTGCACATACTGCATGCTAGGCACTGGCTACACATTTTACATGCATTAGAAATTGAGTCTTCACAACCTACCTTGTATAGTAGATTTTTATCATCCCATTTAATGTATGAAGAAACTGAGGGCCTGAAAGGTTAATTTAAATTTGCCCCAGGCTACACGTTTAGTAAGTTTTGGATTCATGACTTGAATCCAGATTTCGCTTGCATCAAAGCTCAGGCTCCATCTTTCCAGTTGAAAGGGAGGTGGGGCCCTTATAGGAGCATAGGGTATGTGTGTGGGGGGTGATGTTCACACTGGACTGTGAGCTTGATGAAGATAGGACATTTCCTTTCTCATTGACCACTGTGTCCCAAATGCCTGCATAGTTTCTAGTAGATGCCTGACAAATATCTTATGAATGAATGAGAAGAGGAGGATCCTATACTAGGCACTGGACATGGAAATGAAAGAAATGGACCCTGCCCTCAGGGAACTCATGATAGGGGAAAGCGTATGATGGAGAACACAGTCCAACTTGGGGGAATCAGATAAAGCTTCTCGGGAACTCACACCCGAGAAGAACCGTGAAGACTGAGAGAGTTATTCACCTTATGTGAATAGGGTGGAGGTTGGGAAGGAAGCTTGCAGAGAGACTAGGTGGTACAGAGACAGAGGAGAGAGAGAGGGAGACAGAGAGACAGAGAGTGCTTGGACATGGACAGATGATACAGTGATAGGATCCTATTCTCCAGAAAATAAAATGGAAGCCTGAATTTGACCTACATTTAGATCATATTTTCATTACCCCAAATGGCACTGGCTTACTATAGGATAATGGGACTGCTCACTGTCTTTCCTGGAAGAAACAAGCCTGACTTCTATTTCCCCCTGGGAGAGGAATTTTCATCCGTGCAGCCCTGGTTCATCCAGTTGTGATTGCTGATTTATATAGAGAAGGAAGAGAACTATGTAACTCAAGGAGTCGATGTGGATTATAAGTGACATCTGAGTATTATTTGAAGTACTCAGAATTTAATTATGCTCCATGCAAATGGCAAATAATTTGAAACATTAGGCAATGAGTGTATTTCCAAACCCCAGACCAAATGCCAGTGATACAAATTGCCGTCTCCATAAAACTCCCGTAAAGAACAGTTAAAGACAACAGTATTTGTTTCCAGAGTAATCTGTTTAATATCTAATGCAAATGACATTATAAACAGTCTCAAAGGAGTGCAACTCCCTTGAGTGAGGGTTGGAGGGTGGTTTGATATCACGCAGAACGTTTGGTTTTTATGTTGAAGGAGGTGAGATTTTTTTGTTAAATTTGTTTCCTTCCCATTGCGATTTGACAGAAACTGCATGCGAACCCCCTACTTTAAAAAGAAAAGATGGGTTGATGAATGGCTGAAGAGATAGATAAAGGGAAAGATGTGTGTGAAAGAAAATATACCCAAGTGTTAATTGTAGAATCTAGGTGTGAACATGTAGGTGTTCACCGTGCAAGTCTTCCAGGTTTTCTGTATATTGGAAAGTTTTGC
Source organism: Molossus molossus (assembly GCF_014108415.1). NCBI lineage: Eukaryota > Metazoa > Chordata > Mammalia > Chiroptera > Molossidae > Molossus > Molossus molossus. The sequence goes on along the minus strand of NW_023425366.1, from coordinate 110,031,016 downwards.
AATAAACTATTGGGGGTGGTGGTGGTGGTAAAAGAGGTCTTTGAATTATGGGATGGTTCGTGATCTGTTTGGGGATCTCAGAACCTGGTTGCCAACCTTGATTTCTCTCCCCTCTCAATCCCCATATCTAATAAGCCACTGTGTTCTGTGGATTCTACATTGCATGAAATCTTTATATACCATCCTCTCCTCACCTGTTCCCATTACTTCTGCCTCCATCAAGTCTTGTCTGTGCTATACAGCCACATCCTCTTTGCTTGTCTTTATCTGATCCCTCTCTGACCCTTTACACTGCTCTGAAAGTAATCCTCGGTATTTATTCATGAAGTACCTTGTGAGCATCTGCTTTGACGAAGATCTGTGCCAGGTGATTTGGCCTCAGGTGCACAAACCTGGGTTGATCATAGTCTTTGGTTTATAACACACTCTCATTGTTCCATGCAGGACTTGCTTTTATTTAGTTAATTATGTTTAATAGTTATAGTTAATTATTTTTAATAATGTGATAAGTACCTCTGAACTCATGTCCCAAAGAAAAGCTAGAATATTGACAATAATGTGCATGTAATTACAGGGTTCTATACCAGCCCTCCTCCCTTGCCCCCCAACCTTGCTCTATTCAAGTCAACCACCATTCTCTGTCCTGGTTCATCTTTTGCTTTCTTTTCTTGATATATTTCATTACTTCAATTTACATTTCTAAATGTTTATATTTTTAATTCTGGTTGCTTTTAATTTTGAAAAATATGTATATTGCTGTCTATAATCTTTTGCAACTTCCTTTTTCTCCACTTACTAAGCTTTATTCGTAATGTTGTATGTTATTATAGTTCACTCATCTTGATTGCTGTTTATCTATTTTATTTTTTTAGTGTGTTTCACATTTTTATCTTTAATTCTTGATCCCTTTTTCAAAAACAGATGTCTCTATCTTTCCTCTAATGAGATAAAACTTAACATGTTTTCCCAATCTTTTGTCTCTTCCCTCCCTACTACATTGATATTATCTGGATTAGTGCTTCTCAAATTTCAAAGCCCAATGAAATCACCTATGGATCTTATTAAAATTTAGAGTCTGTTTTAGTAGGTTGTGGGTGGGGCCTCAGTTTCTGCATTTTGAAGAAGCTCAGGTGATGTTGATGCTGCTGGTTCAGGGACCACACTTTTAAGTCTTTGTTTTTATGGATATAAATTCTCATTTCATTTGGTCTGTTCTTTAAAGACAGCATCAAACTTTCCCAAGGCATTTGATCATCTTTTATTTAGGTAATTCATCCAAAATTATGTGGCAAGTCTTTGAAGTGTTTTATGCCTGGAAAAAAACCAACATAGTTTAATCCTTACCTGAGGAGGACATGCTAAGAGAGAGGAAGGGGTGGGGAGGGGAGAGAGAGAGAGAGAGAGAGAGAGAGAGAGAGAGAGATCAATCGGTTGTCTTCCATATACTTCCGACTGGGAATCAAACTGACAACATGGCCAGACCTGAAAATATTTATCATATATCTTCATATTTGAATGTCAGCTTCATTTGATATAACATTTTAAGTCCTATGCTTTTTTATTTAATTTCTTGAAAATATTACTTCATGTCTTCTTGAATCCAGTAGTGCTTATGAAAAATTCTGATGTTAATTTGATTCTTCTTAAAAATGTGATCTTCTCTTTCTTCTTGGATGCTTTTAGAATTTCCTCTTTGCTTTTGGTAATTTTAAACTTTTACTATAATATGTCTAAATAGTCTTTTTTTCTTGTTTCTCCTCTTTTAAACTTTTTAGACCCCCTTTAAAAAAAAAATTCTAAGAAATTTGTTTCCAGAGTTCCTTCAAATATTTACTACTCTTTACTTTTATTTCTCTTTTTTGGAATCTTATTTTGATGTTAGTGATTTCTTCTATCCTCTATAACACTTAGCTTTAAAATTTTTTTTTGTTTGTTTTTTGCCTCTTCTTTTTCCAAGATTTCCTCAATCTTGTCTTCTAGTTTATTCATTCATTCTTCAGCTGTATCCAACTCATCCATTTATCCATCCTTGTGTTCTTTATTTTAGCCATTGCATTTTTTATGTCTGATATTTCCGTTTGGTTCCTTTAAATATTTTCTTGTTCTTGTTGCATATTGTTAATGTCTTCTTTTATCTCCTCAATATATTTAATACAAGGCTAGTTTTAAATTCCAAGTCCATCTGTTCTAATATTTTGGTTTCTCCCGGAACCTGTAACCCAGTGTGTTTTTCTTTTGAAATAGTCGTACATTTCAAATGCCTTGTTAATTTGGTTTGTGAGCTCAATATACCCTGGAAGTGTTGGGCTACTCTAATGGGCAATGTGAATGGGCACAGACCAGAGCCCCAGGTCAGCTCCAGTAAACTCAGAGGGTATGGGCTGGTTGAGCCCTAGAATGGAGCACCCTAGATACCAGCAACCCACAGTTAATCACTGCTTATCATTCAAAATAGCTTTTCAGACATCACTTTTTGCCCCCCAGGGAAGCAACATTAAGAGGAGACACTTTGGGGTTACCAAAATGAAGTAGTCCTCATCTCTATATAAGGAAGCGACTTCCCTGAGGTCATTGAGTTCCCATCTGCTTTTCTCAGCACATCTCAGTACACAGCTGTGCCCTGCCCTGATTTTATCCTGATAGCATCTGGACCAGAGGTCTGAGTTGGGCTGTGGGGGCAGGTGATATTTGCCCCAGAGCAATGCGAGGGGAGCACCATGGTCAAACTCTTACCCCACCCCAACTCCTTCAGTTTAGCCTCCCACATCCATGCTGGGCAGCTTCTGCCTCAGATCCCAGTCATCCCGCCCACCCTGGTCCAAAGCAGCCCCCAGCCACTGCAGCAGCTCCTCCCCGGCCCTTTGCTTTTCTCTTTGGTTCCTCCATGGTGGATGATGAGGGAAGGATCCAGCAGTTGAGCCAGCTCAGAATATTGGTCAGAAATGGAATTGGCAATCAGGTCTTCAGTCTGCCACATCTTCTTTATGGGATCATTGTGCTGGCTCCCAATGGATATGGGCAAGTTCTACCCCCAGCACCTCACAACGTGACTGTATTTGGGAATAGGGCCCTTAAGGACTAATTGTGTTAAAATGAGTCTGATTGGTATCTGTAGAAGAAGAGGAGATTCGGGCACAGCCACACAGAGGGAAGGCCATATGAGGACGTAGGGGAGGGCCAGCGACAAGCCGAGGAGGGAGATCTCAGAGGAAACCAGCCCTGCTGACACCTCGATCTTAGACTTCGTTACTCCATAAGTATGAGAAAATAAATTTCTGTTGTTTAAGCCACCCAGTCTGTTAGGCAGCCCTAGTGAACTAATACAGTGTTTCTCGAGGGAACTCTACATAAACCCCCTCCCAAATCTTCTCATCATCTTCTGAACGACGCAGATGCTTGTTGAGTGATTGCTGTATGCCAGGCATTGTTCCAACAACTTTCTACTCACTTAATCCTCACGGCACTCCTAGGAGATATATTATCACCCCCATTTTACAAATGGAAAAACTGAGGCACAGAGAAGTCAAGGAACGTTCTCAGAGTCACATAGCTAGTTTGAGTCAGAGCCAGCCTGACTCTATAGCCCACAGCTTAAATGCAAGATTCTGCTATCCAATATGGCAGCTGCTAGCCACATGTGGCCATTTACATTTCAATGAGTGAAAATAAAGTAGAATTAAAAATTAAATTCCTCAGTTGTACTTGTCATATTGCCAAGTGTGGAATTAGTAGTTACCATTCTGGTCAGTGCAGATTTAAAAGAGTTTCGCCATCACAGAAAGTTCTCCACTACACTAGATTCAATTGCCTCTTAAGAACATGATTACATTTCTTTTCATAGCACAGAAGGTCACTCATGAACTAATTCTTACCTACCTTTTTAACCTCATTTGATAGTAGTCTTTCACACTCGCTGCTTTTCCATTGCACCCAGTTCCCCAAAGCTCCCCAGTAAGGCATGTTTTTCAGGTGTGCACAGTACTTTCGGACAGTGGCTCATGCCTACTTATCCATTCAGAGTGGGTTCACATGCTAGCATCTTCAGGACCTCTTCTCTGATTTGCTGGTCCAGGCCAGGTACCCTTCCTCTGCAAAATGGCATTACTCTTTGTGTCTTTCATCCAGCTTTTATCCCGCTGGATGGCAAGGGTTTACTGTTCCAGACATTGTGAGCCTCCTAAGGCAGGTACGATCATTTATTTCTCTGGGGAGCTGTGGTACCTGGTAAAGTACCGGGAAGAATAAGATGCTCACTCAAGAAGTGTTGCATAAATATGTGAAGGTAATAGGTACCTACCATTTTCCCTACTCACACACCCACTTCATAGAGAAGTTGCCATCCCACGCACCAGCTGCCCTGATTTTATAAGGTGATATCTCACCCGTCCCATCATCACATCTGAAGGAATGAGAGGCCAATTACACTTTGAACCAAACGACATAGACACTCTTATTGGGTACCATTGAATGTAATTATTGATATTCCCATCCTAGTACTTTCATCCAGGTGCCATTTAGAGCCAGAATCGAGATGGCTTTTTGCCCCTCTGCAAGCCTGCTGAGACAGAAAAAGCCAGCCTGCAGGAAGATGCCTTCAGAATATAGCTGACTTAGAGAGAGAGGATAAGATAGAGCTCATGTGGCCAGTGGTAGAGGGAAGATCTTTGTAGGACAGGTGTGAATTCTAATTCTGCCACCTGCAAGCTGTAAAACCTTTAGAAATTTCCTTAACCTCTTGGAATCTCAGTTCCCCTGCCTGGAAAATGGGGATGTTTGTACCCCAAAGAGTTTCTGTGTGGGTACACTGTGAGATAACACAGGTAAAGCATTCAGCACAGTGTCTGGCACATAGTAGGACCTCAGTAAACATTGTTTTAAAAAATGTGGTGTCAGGAGAGAGTGGTTTTACTTTCTAACTTGCCAGTTATTCACCCTTTTGATTTCAATTTTCTGCCTCCGATTCTTTTAATTAAAGGTCTCTCAAGCTCAATCCAGTTTGAGTGGGTTTCTGTTTCTTATAACCAAATGGCACATGATTAAGATAATGAGTGCTTGTTGGCTCTTGGCATTGGCTCCCGTTCATGACTCCCATATTGGCATCCATTCCACTTGGCTGTTGGTGTTTTTATTTAAATACTTGATAAGTAACATTGATTTTGAAGCTCAAGACCATCTTGGACTCCCCATATGGGACATGGCATTCCTGTAATTCCAACCTTTTCAGCCCGGGGCTCCTGGCCTTTCTACCAGTTTGCTCTCGTTGCTCCATTGCCAAGACTCCAATTCCCATCTCTTTAAGCTTCCTCAATATTGGAGCCTCAAGCACCAAGGAAATGAGCAGAGGGACCGAGAAGCAGAAAGAAATGAAAGGCACATTCAGTATCTTCCATGGTAAAAATTGAAGCCCTGTAATGTATTCAATCATCTTTCTTGTAGAAGGATTTCATATGAAATCTCAGCAGCTTTTTATTTTGCCCCAACATATGAGCTCAGTTTGCTGAAGTTCAGTGAATAGTCTAATTCTCTCTTACTGATATCTGTATAAATAAGGCTGAAGATCCAGGGACAAATTACTCGATTACCCCTCCCTCTCTCGATAGAAGTGGGAATGGGGTACTTTTCTAAGATTAGAGGTGCACTCAGGTAATTATCTTTTGAAAATGGGTTTTGAGATGATCTTTAGAACATCAGGAAAAGAGACCCCTCCATATAGTAAGGAAATTGGTTCTTGAGGTTTAAAGGCTACTGTTGTGGAAAGTGCTGCTGCGCTTGGATAAGAATGTAGATCTCTTTTGATTCCTTGGGCATGCTTCTGTAGACTCTGCTTCCCAAGGGATGTTCCTCTGACTCTTTGTGGAGGACTCCCCTGGGCTACTGAAGTCACTCTATGTGGACATCTGCATACCCTGAGTACCTGAGTGGTGCAGGCATATGAGAGCCCAGTTCTTTTGCTTCAAGTTGGAATGAACTCTGAAGCTTAATGTATAATCCAGAGCTTCATATGGGACTGGCACTTTTCCTAAAATCACTTCTTGTTCTGTTTATTCCCATTCCCTGTCCTTCCTCCTCCACTCCCTTACCAGTTTCTTTTGCGAGCACTTCCCTTGTACTGGCTTGCACATGACCTGAATGGCATATACACCCTCATCTCAGGGTCTGCTTCTGAGTCATGTTTGCATCAAAAGGCGGTGGTGTTGAGTGGGGATGGGGGTTGGAAAGAACATAAGCTCAAGAGTCTGGCAGATTTGAGCTTTATTGGAATTTCTCTGTTACCAATGCTTTGTTGTGAAGTCGCCCAAGTTTCCTAAACTCTCTGAGCCTAGTTTGCTCATCTGTAAAGTGGAAAGAACATGACCACCATGAGAAGTTGTGAGGCTGGATATGTCATCTGCATCGATCCCTAGCCCATTGTGAGCCCTCCAAAAATTTTAACTTTTATTACTATTTGGGATGGAAGAGGGTGAGACTGGAGGCAAGGAGTTCATCCAGAAGTAATTGCCTCATAAGAGAAATATTGAGCACCTGAACAGGTACCCTGTTTGGACATATTTCTTCCCCACTGAAGGGTTTGGGCTCACATTCATGTGGTGGTGTGGGCAGTGCCAGTGTTTCACTAAATCTTTAAAAAAAATTTATTTATTTATTTTTATCAATTTTGACAGGCCCAAACCTTTGACTTTCCTGTGTCTTTGCTTCAACAGGTGGTACTAGTGACTCTTGTTCAGAGGACTTCCCAGGTTCCTCCTGGAGCTTCTATTTTTGCTTTGTATCCCGCACTCAGGACAGCCCTTAACCGATGACTTCTGGGCGCATGAAAACTCCACTCTCTTGCCTCAGATCAGGCCAAGAGCGGGGCCAAGATTTGTACTCCAGACTTCTCTATGGGATCAAGTTGAGGCTGGCATCTGTTTTTTGTTTTTTTTTAAATTTTTTTTCTCTTTATTGATTTGAGAGAGAGAGAGAGAGAGAGAGAGAGAGAGAGAAACATCAATGAGAGAGACCATCGACTGGCTGCCTTCTGCATGCCCCCCAATGGGGATCAGGTCCATAACCTGGGCATGTGCCCTGACCGGGAATTGAACAGGTGACCTCTTGGTGCATGGGTCGACGCTCAACCACTGAGCCACACCGGCCAGACTGGGGGTCTTTGTTTAAAGCCCTCATCCTGGCTGGGCTTCCTCCTGTTCTCAGTTCTGATTCAGTTGCTTCTTCACTGATTTTGTTTGCTTGTTTTTGTTTATTCCCTGGGAACGGTTTCTTAGTAAATCACCCACACACAAATCCTTACCTCACTTGACTTCTAGGGAACCCAGATGAAGACAACTGGAATGCACCAGAATGCCCATAATGGGCATTAAAATACGTCCATGCCAACTGAGAAATGGCCATTGCTGTGGTGTTCCAAGTGCCTGCCTGCACCCTGGTTCTTTCTGTTGTTTCCCCAAACCTCCCCCAAACTTTTAATCTAAATGGATATCAGCAGGGGACTTCTAGAACCTTTTCCAAAGCTATGGCCAGTGTCCATTCTGATTGATCAGTAGATGTACTGTTAGGGTTGTTAAATATTTTATCTCTCATTTTGTCAATTAGGCACACATGGGGTTACTCAGAAGTGTGTGCGAGTGTGTGTGTGTGTGTGTGTGTACCAGGAATTGAGAATAGCAGGCAGGCTGGCCCAAATTTATCATTTTTGTGATGGCGTTTCTCCCAGACATCACAATGCCTCCCTTGTTCAACAAAGCATCAAGCACTTCTGTCTGCCCAAATGTCCAGGCTCATGCCAGGGAAGAGGAAGAATTGGCTTCTGTTGAAATCAGCATAAGACCATGAGTCCATTCAGCTGGAGCATCACCCAGGGTGACCCAGGGGACGCTTCTGGATCAGCAGGTGTTCAGGCAGAATAGTCACATGGAAGACACCTGTCACCTGTCTGCTCTGTCAGGTGAGGCTAGTAGAGAGTGTGTTCAGGTGTCCAACTCTCATCCTCAGTGTTCATCTTCAGACAATCCTGTGCTGACCACAGTGATTTTCTTATCGTCCTTTCCTTCCTGTCAAAGGGTTACCTCCCTCCTCCCCTCCCTCCCTCCCTTCCTTCCCTCCTTCCTCCCTCCCTCCCTCCTTCCTTTCTTCCCTCCCTCCCTTCCTTCCTTCTTTGTTTCCTCCCTTCCTCCTTCCCTTCCTTTTTTTTTTCTTTATTGTATGTGTGGGGAAATGAGGCTATTGTTTTTAGAACTGATTTAGAGTTTCCTTTCCATTTGGAAAATGGTTGAATTACTCTTTATAGTCACCAGTCTTTTATGGTTCTTTTTTGGAGAGGTGATAAAAAACAATAAAAGTGTTTCTCTTGATTCTTAAGAAACTTTCCTCTTCATCTGGGTGATGCTGAGGGGGAATTCAGATCTGGTGAGATCATGAACCCAGAGGTCTGCCCAGACTGGATATTGGAGGTGATGCCCGGATCCCGCTGGGAGGGTCTCACCCACCTGCAGGCCAGAGAATCAGACCTCCTCTTCTGAATTCATACATCTTGTCACTCAGATTTTAATGGTGGTAATAGCTAACATTTATTCAACACTGACTGTTGTTCCAGGCATGGTTCTGAGGGTTTCCCCTCATTTTGTACTGCCAACAACACTGTGAGGGAGAAGCACTGCTATTGTTATCCCCGTTTTACAGATAAAAATACTGAGGATTAGAGAGGTGAAGTAATCTGTCCAGGTTCACATGGCTGGCAAGCTTGGAGTTAAAACCAGGTGTGTGGCTTCAGGGCCTGAGCACTAACCATGACCTGATATCACTTCCTCTTCTCACTAAATGGTATCACACTCAAATGATTCTGAGCAACTTGCAGCCAAGGCACTATTTCTTGGCCATCTCAGTATCCTTGGTACCTACCCAGGACCTGGCAAAGGTAAATCAGGCTGAAGGGAAGAGAGAATTGTGGTCAGAAGCATTTCAATAAGTCCTGGACCATCCTTTGTGCCAGTGTTCACCTATTGACCCTGTAGTCAAAGTTTCAGAAAGACGAATTCCACTTTGAGGAAGGTTCTGGTTCTGTGTTTGCAGTAACTTTAAAAAAAAAGCAATCAGAACTGCCATTTTGTGTAGTACTTGCTACCTGGCACTCTTCCGAATAGTTTACACAGCATAGATACGGTCACTCACCTCTCGCAGATGCAGAAGTGAAGGCTTTGGTCCGTGAAGTAACTTGCCCAGGGTCACAGTAGTGAGCATATGGTGGAACCAGGATTCACCTCCAGGTGGTTGGTCCTCAGTCCTCCTATTCTTATGCGATGAGCTATTTTACTTGTCTAAATACATCAATACTCAGAGACCCAAAAAGGCAAGGGAACCGGCAGAACGAGACAGATAGGTCTGGAAGCCAAGTCTCCAGATTGTTTCGGTTTGTCACAGTGGCCTTACTTACCCACAGTTCTTTTGGATTCTCCTCCAATGACCTGGGACTCCTGATTCTCCAGGCACCAGTCCCAATCGACCACAAACATGCAACATTTCCAGCTCCAGCTCCCAATGGCTCTTTATCAGAGCCTGCATTGGTAGTTTAAACTATTAGGCAGTTGAACTCTTCATGGCTGCTGATGCTTCAGGATTCTTGACTTGAAGCTCCCTCACTGTCTAATTCAAATAAGGTTTTCCCACAGGTTGTCCCTTTCTACCGGGTGGATTTTTCATCCCTGTCTTCATTTTGTCACCGAGTTCTTCCCAGTGCCAGGTCCCCAACCATCAGCGATCACTCATTCTCAGGCAGTGTCTCTCCCCAGAGACGTTAGACAAGCTCCTTCTGGCTCGGTGTTGAGTTTTTGTTTACTTTTGAAGAAAAAGATTTTAATTAACAAGGTAGCACCTATTAATGAGAACTAACCTTGAACTGAATACTTACAACCTACCAGGCACCTTGCTAAGCACTTTTAACTCATTATCTCGATGACTTTTTACCACTCTTTGGAACAGGCACGTGGTGATCTCCGTTTTGCAGATGAAGAGTTAGTCAAATTAAGAGGTAGTGAGGCAGAGCTAGAAAGTAGTAGAGCTGGGATTTAAAGCCAAGTTTTTCAGATTAGAAATCCATTCTCTGGCTTATAGAACTAATGGATGTTTTAAAAAAGAAAACAAAGACTGCTTTTTATCCTACTACCTGCAGATAAATCACAACAGGCACTTACTTTATTTATAGTCAATCTGTTTTTCTAAGAATATGTGGCTAATTAAATAACTTTGTTCTTTGCTTTCTTTCACTTACCATTTTATTATGATTAGGTTTCCATGTCATTAAATACCCATTAAAAGCAATGTTTTAAATGAATATATAATACTCTGTCATATGAACAGGCCATAACCGATTTTTTTATAAAAATAAATTTTATTATAAAATTTTATTGCACTTGGAATTTAGGTGGTTTTGAAGTTTTTATTCTTAGATCAGTTGTTCTCAATGGGGATTTTACAAAGTCTTTGCAATATTGGGGGAACATTTGCTAATGTCTGGAGCCAAATTTGATTGTCATTACCACCAAAGGGTGGGTGTGCTCTTGACCTCTAGTGGGTAGAATGTAGGGGTTCTGCTAAACATACTACAATGCACAAGACAGCCCTGACAACAGTAAATTGTTTGACCCCAAATGTCAATAGTATTGTGGCTGAGAAACCCTGACCTTAGATATACCATCATGATGGACATTCTTGTCCATTAAATCAAACATATTTGACAGACCAAACTATGGTTTTCTTATAGTTGATTCCTAGGAGGGGAATTGCCGACTCAAAGATTACAACCTCTTTCAAGGATGTTGAAACACAACATCAAATTGCTTTCCAGAAATGTAGGAATATTACTCTTCCAACACCAGAACCGATTTCACCCCACTCTAGCCTAGCATGGAGAATTATTATGCTATAATTCTTTGTTAATTTGAAGCCAAAACAAGTGCTCTGTTGTTTTAATTTGCATTTGCTTTGACTACTAGAGAGTGGGTACCTTTTCATATGCTTATTGGTTGTTTGTATTTGACTCCTGTGAATTATCAGTTCATATCCTTAACCCATTTTTCAACTGAAGTTTTAGGCGTTTTTAATTGATTGGTGGGGAAGTTTTCCTTTTCAAACCTTCTTTTTGGATTTCAAAGGCAACTCAGAACATATATTTTTGACTCATTATGCATAACTTATGAAATCTTGTTTGGTAAGAGCTGTCTAGTAAGGTGATTGTGGTTTCTTAAGCCTTTTCTCTGTCAGATATAGAGAAGTCATTGAAAGTTGATAATCGTCTTTGAAGATGAAAACATCTTCACCTGGGTATAAATGATCCGTCCTTGTTAACTGAAGAGAAGGAGATGAAAGTGCCTGAAGTTTGAGTGTGAATTGAAAACAGAGAACCAGCAAGTTCAAGAATGTTCTCAAACTGACTACAGAGCCCTAGTCTCTGGCTCAGGAGAGAAAGTTGTGGTAACTGCTGAATAATTACTGCAGTAACATCACTCTGTTCATTGCTCTAGCAGAGTAGGAGAGGTAAGTCATGTCAGTCTTCTCTTCAGAGGAGTTCAGAATAGCACAGTTTTGAGAGTTACAAGGGGTCTTAGATAGTATCCAAGGCCTAGTGTCCAAGAGCACCCACTTTACATGACTGAGAGTATAGTAATAGCATTTGAGATTATAGGTGGGCATTACTGGACCCATTTCCTCAATATTCATGCATTTATTTTAATGTACATTAGGAAAAAATATACCTATCATTATGTTATCAATCCCATGGATATTATTGATCAGGTTGGAGGTAAAGTAGATAATAAGTAAAAAAACAAACAAACAAAAATACTCATCTAGCCCTGGCTGGTGTGGCTCAGTTGGTTGGAGCATTGTCCCATACACCAAAAAGTGGCAGGTTCAATTCCTGATCAGGACGCATATCCAGGTTGTGGGTTTGATCTGCAATTGACCGGGAGGTAACCGATTGATGTTTCTCTTTCACATCAAAAATAAAAAAAAGTACTTAAAAAAAAAATCATCTGGAAGAGTTCCTCAGTGACTAGAGGAATGTCTGGGATATTGTAGGTGCTCAAGAAACATTTGTTGAATAAATGGATATAAATAAAAATATTCAATCAGTAACATTATGTGGAATATAGATACTTCACAGTAAAAACTGTGAGCGTGGTAAGAGAATGAAAGTTTGAGAAATAGTGCTACTAACATCCTTGACTTCAGACAAGAAAACAGCCTCACAGAGGGGAAAACATTGCCCAAGTTCGTATAGTTAGACCCAGAATCTGGTCTCCATCCCAGATTTTCTGCCTCTGAGCCACAACAAAAGGTTGTTTCCAGCAGATTTATCATGGAATTTTCTTCTTCATCATTGTAACTGTAGTGTCTATAGGTATCATTCTGTCTTTTTTGTTTTGGAAAGTGGTGTCTTATATTTTGCAGAGGGCATGCCTTCCAGGAATAGCCAATATTTACCTAATGCTCACCATATACTAGGCAATAATTGAACACTTCACACACTTTATCTCTTGCTTCCTTCCCACACCACTCCGAGGTAGATTCTAGCACTATCACCCCATTCCACAACTGGGAAAATTGAGGCACAGAAAGATTATACTTCTAATGTAACAATGTCTGTGCCATCTATCCGGCCCTTATGTGGGCACTGCCTGTTGACTTACCCCTCATTTCTGTTTTGGATTCTTAAGGAACTCATTAAATTCCTTAAAGAAATTACATGTTTCATGGTGGGGATTGGGTGGAGGGGAGAATGGGACAGCCTCCGTCCCTCCATGAGCCCCCCACTCTGCTTACCCTCAGATATCTTTTGTGTGGGAAGAAGGAGTTGATGTTCTCCTTGTCTTTGGGGCTGGGTTATGTTGCAAAGAACAGGGTGTGACAGGTTGTGTCAGGACCTGAGAAATTACCTTTGGGTTTCCTCTTGAGAAAACAACATAGCACAATAGTTAATTGTGTGGACTGTTGAAACTGACACAAGTGATTTGTACCTGGGCTCAGATTTTTCTTAGTGATGTTACTTTAGGCTCATTACCTTTCTGAGCTTCAGTTTCCATGGATTAATAACCCTGGGTCAGGTATGAGGATGGTATAAAATAACATAGAAAGCACTTAGGTGCTCAGTAAAAGACGATTTGGTTTTTGTTCAGCAACCATTTATCAAGCATCTGTTATGTACACGGTGTCCAATGCTGATGACTCGGTCATGGGCAAAAGAGATATAGCCCCTGCCCACATGGACTTTACTTTGTAGCAGAGAGGCAGACATCAAGTGGATAATTGCCAACCTATAATTTCAACCTGTAACAAACATAAGTTATTTAAGATATCAGTATGAGGAGTCCATTTAGAGTAGGCAATCCCTTGCCATCCTGAGCAAGGATGTTTTAGCTTAGACCTGTAAGACGAATAGAAGGAAGTCTAGGTAGCAAGGAGAATGGGGACAAAGTGGGTTTCAGGTGCAAGGAATGGCATCTAGAATGACTGGGAGATAGAAAAGACAGGAGTAAAGTAGGAGGACCTGAAGGAAGGCCAGGGAGGCTGCAGCATGAATGAGGGCAGAGGGGAGAGGAAATGAAGCTTGATACCCTATGAGGATCCATGTACCCCAGGCTAAATATCCCTGCAGCTTTTGTAGAACCTTAGAGATTTTTCTCGAGTGCAATGGGGAGCCAATGGAGAGTTCAGAATGAGCTGACCAGAACAATCAACAGGTCGTGCTGGCTCCTGTGTGGAGAACAGATGATGAGGGTCACAGGAGGCAGGGAGACTAGTTGGAAGGTGAGAGATGATGGTGACTTGGGCCAGGGTGGAAGCAATGGTGATGTATACAAGTGGGTGGATCTGGGATTTATTTTGGAGGTCACTGGAGACTGTATCATTGTTCAGCAAATATTCACTTCCCCCTCTGCCACTGGAAGAATGTACTTCCATTCCAGACTCCACTGTTTTTGCTCTTGGCCACGTGATATGCTTTGGCGACAGAGTAGAGTCTGAGAAGAGGCTTTAAGAGGACTCATATGTGTCTGCGAGCCTCTTGTGTTTCTATCATTTTCCATGAAGATGGCAAGCCCCAGATTGGTGGCGGTGGTGCTCCAATACCCTACTTTGGGATGATGAGATATATGCCATATACCTGAACTTGACCTGCATCTTGAGAATAAGCCCAGAAGAGTCAGGCAGAGCTCTGGTTGACTTCCTGTGGTCTTCAATCACTGAGATTCTGGAGTTGTTTGTTACTGCAGCAAAACCCGACCCTTACAGAGGTAGAGCAGGTATGATCATGGTCAGGGATATGATGTTATGGGTGAGGAAAATAGAGGTGTCAAGTATGATTCCCACATTTCTGTTATAGGCTGAATGGAGGTACCATTTACTAAGATTAAGAAGATCAAGAGCTCAGTTTTGTTCTTGTTAATTCAAGATACCTGTGAGGTGCCCAAGCCCAAGTAGAGAGTCAAGTCTTGGGCTCACAAGAGCATTCTGGGATAAAGATATGCTGTTTCTCTTCTACTAGCATGTAAACAATAGTCAAAGCCACGGGAGAAGATAAGATCACTTGGCCAGTGCTTTTTGGACTTTGGTGTGTGCCTTGAGGATGCTTGCTGAGAAAGCAGGTGCCGTGGCTACACCCATGGAGATTTTGACTCAGTAGGCATGGGCCAGAACCCAGGGGTTTGCATTTTTAGGAATCTCCCCTGGTGATTCTATGGTAGGGGGTCTGTAGACCACATCTGAGAAACACTGGCCTGAGGAGGGCTGTCTCAAAGTCAACTGGGAGTGTATTTTGAATGTCCATCTAGTATTAAGCCCGACAAAAACAATGTGCTCTGTCTCTGAATGTTGCCTTCTCTTCACTGCTCCTTTATTTGGCTTCCACTTCGACACCATTAGACTTCAAAGCCCCAGAGGATTTCTGAAAGTGATCCTATGGAAAAAAGGGCTTAAAGGGAAATGAGAGTTTGCATTCATTTCTGTTCATTTATTTATAAAGTAAAGTCGGCCTTAACATGATCTAGTACACATTTTAACTAAGCAGTTCAATCTTGTTTATTCATGTAAACGGTGTCTAGGCTGTGCTGTTGAGGTTGGGATCTGCATACCACAGTCTTGTAATTTCCACCTTCATGATGACTGTCACTCAGGAGCGTCACTGGCCAAGGGGTGGACAGGCATGCAAGAAGCAGTGCCCATAGTTTTCACTGTCCTTCTTCAGTTGTGGTTTGTGCCCAAGTCTCTAATGCCAATTGCATAATCCCGTGAAAATCGCAGGCTGGGGTAAGTGAAATCTTCTGACTCTCAGAAGGCAGATCAAATTCCTGGCTGTATCCAGGAAACAAAAGGATGATATACACCTGTTTCTTTGCACGTGTTGCCCAGAACTCAGATGCTTTTGGATTGACGTCTTGAACCAAAAGTTGCAAAGTGGTGACTTAGAAGGGTGGATTTGTCTCCCAGATATGTTTAATACAGGCTGCACAGTATTTTAAAAATTAATTTTATTCCCAGCATTTAAAAACTGGGAGGCTGCATACAAAATCCAGATTTTTGGCTCTCTTGAAAAAAATTCAGATCTGGCAGTGCTGAACCCGTTTTCCCACATAGCAACAATCAGTTGGAGGTGAGGAGCAGCTGTCCTCTTAACAGGGCTGTGTTCACCAGTTTGCCACAAGTCCAGCCTCACCCTCCTGAGCTTGATGTTCTGGCTGAGTGCTAGTTACCACCGATCATCGCTCTCAAGCCTACTGGACTTGTTTGTGTTATCAGCATGGCCCCGAGGTCCACTGCCTTGCACACCTCCAAGGGATGGCATCATATCATAGTCTAGAATTCCTCGCAGGCCCCCTGACCCCATTGCATCAGGAATTTTCAACCAGTGATCCCTGGGCCCTTGGGGTCTTTGGATGTGTCTCAGGGACCTAACCTAGGGCAGAAGGGGAGGGTCTGAGGGTAGGCCCTTTAAAGGACCTTCAATTGCTTATCTCCACTTCAAACAGAAAAGCTTCCCTTGGTTTATTATTTTGGAATGCTGAATAATATTTTTATTTTAAAAAAAGATTTGTGGCTGAGAAAATTTGAAAAAGATGACTGCCAAAATTAGCTTTATATAAAGCACCCAGTGCTGAGTGTGCTGGGGATAAAACCACTCAGCATGCGTGCAGTTAGTTGGCTTCTGTCATCCCCAACTGCCAAATCCTTAGCCTCGGATTTGTTTTAATCAGTAAAATTTACATACAGTGAGCTGCACATAACTTAAGTGAACAATTCAATGAGTTTTGATGGATGCATATACCTATGTAACCAATTTCCCCATCATGATGGGGAGCCTTTCTGTCACCCTCCAAATCCCCTTATGCCCCTTCTCAGTCAGCTCACCATCCCTCCAGGAAACCACTGTTTGATTTCTTTCACCACAGACTGGTTCCTCGTGCTCCTGAACACTGTGTAAATGGAATCACAGCACGTGCAGTCCTTGGTGTTTGCTTCTGCCCCTTCTCCTCTGGTGACCAATGCCAGGGGCCCATTGACCAAGGGTCAGGAAGACGTTCTGCTGCTGCCTGGGTTTCCTCCCCTCTCCAGAGATCACTTGGGTGGATGCATGGACCTAGGCCTTTGGTTCCGAATTCCGGCTTCACAAAGAATCTCCTTTAGGGCATTTAGAATTGCCATGTGTGGTCCAAACGAATCAGTGGTAGTGAGAAAGTCATAACAGCAGTTGACGGTGGGGAATGGAGGGGTGGGTTGACGAAAAAGTGGTCTGCAGGAACTTTCTGGAGTGATGATGATGTTCTGTGTCTTGATGGAGGTTGGGGTTCCATGGGTGTCCGCAATGTTAAGCTCTTGAAATGGTATACTTCAGGTTTCTGTGTTAGAGTCTAAATAAATTTTAGCTCAAAAGAAAAAAAAAAGAACATAAATAGATATGGAAGTCTAGTTAACGGCATGACATAGATGCTGAAGTATTTAAGGGAAAATATGCTGATATCTGTAATTTACTCTGACATGCCTAAACAATTAGTGTGGATTGATGGATGAATAAAGGGATGGATGGATGGATAAACACGTTATAATGCAAGAACAGTGGAATGTTAAATGTAGAAGTTAGGCTGTGGGCATATGAGTGTGCACTGTTAAGATATTTCAACCGTTATGTATGCTTGAAATTTTTCATAGTAAAAATGTTTGGGCCAGTGCCAATGCCCAGGACCTGCTCCCAGGTAAATGGATTTAATTGGTCTGGGATGGGGCCTGGCCATCGGTGCTTTATAAAGCTCCCTGTGGTGGAAAACCACTGACTCGACTTAGAGTAGTAGCCGTTGTGTTTCATAGAGTGCCTACCATCCATACACCAGGACCTTGACATATAAGATCTCATTTAATCCTCACAAAAGCTCTGGGTGATCAGAAGGGGTCACCTATTCATTTCACACAGCTACTAATTGGAAGAGTCAGGTTTGGGAATATCGTGCTCCATGTCCCTAAATGGTGACCTTATATGAGTCCCCTTAACATATTCTAGGCATGAAAGTAAGCTTGCAGCATCTTACTGCTTCTCCCTACAATCATCCCAGGAGTTTGTTATGATTACCCTCCCCGTGAAAAAGCAGAGGCTTCGAGAGGTCAAGTCACTTATTCATTCTGTTGATAAAAATTTTTTGTCAGACACTGTGCCGGCAACTGGCGTTGTACTGGGAGACCACCAGTTGGTTCCTGTCTTCATAGAGCTGATACTCTAGTAGGAAGGTAGGCTAAAAAAAATGCATTCTTAACTAAGTACTTAATGGCAATAGAGAGATGGGCTACAGAAACTGAATGAGAGGGCGCTCTGAGTGCATCTAAGAGGGACACCAGACCGAGCTTCGGGGATGGAGAGACCATCAGAGGAAGCTTCCCTAAGAGAATAGCATTGAGATGAAATCTTAAGGACTAGTTGATATTGGCAAGGGGATGCTATTCCAGGTGGAGGGAACTTCAAAGTGGGGAATATTTCAGGAGCAGGAAGGCAGTGTGGTGGGAGCGGAGAGAGATGGGGGTGGGGGGTGGTGTAAGATGAGTGTAGGCAGCCAGATCATGCAGGGTCTTAAACACCGTGGGAGTAATTTGAGCCTTCAGCCCTAAGTCACTGGGAAACCACGGAAGGGTTTCACACGTAGAAAAAACATGACCTATTTTGCTCCATGTTACTTAAGTTACAAAATGGCCAAATCCAGATTTAGACTTCAAGCTCTCTGCCCTCAAAGCCTTTGTTCTACTCCCTGGGCTTAATGGGATGGTAAACTCTTCAAATGCTATTGTATTTCCAAGAATTAGTCGCTTTGGCCATGTGCAAAAACCCAACCTGCTCACATGGCAAGAAAAATTATCTCTTTTATGAGGCAGAGGGCATACAAGCACCTTGCAAACACCACTAACAACATGAACAACAAATAAAAATCAGAAGTTGCAGCATCGTAGTATTCCGTGTGGCAGGACAAATGAATGGATGTTGGATGAGCGTGTGCTGGCCATGCATTCTTTATGACTTCTATTACAGAGGGGTCCTGGGAGAACATGCTGTTGGACTCAGTAGGAAACAATGCAGGGAGGTAAGGGTAGAGATGTTTCACATGGTCCCTGCTTTACAATGTTCAGAAGGTGTCTGAGAAGAGGACTGTGGGTCTCTTCCTTAAGCCTGCCTCAAAGGGAGTACAGGAAAAAGTCCAGCTGGTGACAGATCTGGAAGGGTCCCTAGTGATCAACTTGTCCATTTTAAAGAGATTCAGAGGAGGATCTCATAGGTTCAAGGTTCAACAGGGAGCCTATGGTAGCTCAGGAGCTGGAAGCCAGGTTGCCTGATGACTAGGTCAGTGTGGCCCCAAAATCAGGGTCAAAAACATGGTCAATGGTGAGCCAGAGGCTGGGCCAGACCAGATCATGCTTTTTTTGGGGGCTAAGATAAGGATTTTGATTTTATTCTAAGAGCCCTGGGAAGCCATTAGAAGGCATTAAGCAGGGGGAGTGACTGGACCAGAGTTATATTTTACAAGGATATCTCTAAATGCTTAGTCTAGAGTGGATTGTTACAGGTGGGAAATGATGGTGACTGAGCCTAGGGCTGGATGGAAGAGATGTTGAAAATGGGAGTGTTTCAAGAAATATATAGGAGATACAATCGACAGAACCTGGGGATGGTTTCGTTATGAAGATGGGAGAAAGGGAATGAGGATGCCTCCCAGAGGTTTGTGTTGGGTCATTGACATGAATGGTTGTTACACTTGAGATGAAAGTGACTGGTTTGTGGAGTTGGCGGGGGGAGGGTTTGCTCCACTGGAGGCACTGTTAAGTTTGGGATGCTTGAGAGACACCCAAACAGAGATGCCCACTCAGCTGTTGGATAGATGTGACTGGAGTTGAAGAGAAAGATCAGCACTGGAGATTTACATTTGGGAGTTTCGGGAGGTTACAGCCCAGATGAGATCAGCTGTATGAATGTCAAGGGAAGCAGCGGGGGTATGGGCAAAGGACAACCAACATTTATGAAGCACCTACTATGTGCTAGGTCATCTTGCACTTTGCAAGCGCCAAATGGGTAGATGTCCATTTTGCCAAAGAGGAAAATGAGGCTCAAAGAAGTTAGGTCATTTCCCCAAGGGCACTGGTATTGGCCCCACTGACCCCATGGCGGGAGAGTGGGGGAGGGGAGGAGCTGGTATGAGAAGAAAGAGGAGGACAGAGCAGGTTGTTCAGGGCAAACAGATACTTTGTCCCTTGGGCACAGCATCCCTGTTTGGAAAGCATTGCCGCCACATGGCAGTTCTTGGGTGACCTCGGTCTGTGAGCAGGGGAAGGTCTGAAGCAGTGGGAGGCTCTTATTTCAGAGAATTGAGCACAGAGTGTTGGAGTCCTTTTAGATTGCAAAGTCACCCACAAAGGCATATGTCTCCCTGAAGCTCAGGCTACAGATGGGCAGTGAAGCCACGCACACGCGCGCACTCCGAGAGACTGATTTCAGACAAGCTTTTATTAGCTAGAATATCATCTGTGCAAAGAAGAGACTCGCGTTTGAGCATTTGCATCATTTGTAGGAAAGAAAATAAGCCTGCCAGACTGTTTCCTTCCTCCCCCCGCAAGGAAGGGGCCAGAGTGACCTCAGCAACCTGGGTGGGTGTGTTTTGCTCTGTGCACCTGTCTCTTGGCTTGTTCTCTAAACCTGGAAGGTGAGAGGTCAAACCACAAGCCATCAACTATGAGAGAGACTCTGGGGGGAGAAGAAGGGTCCTGTTCCCTCTCCTCCCCCCTCTAAATACCAACATAGCAGTCAGCCCGTGACACTCGGTCAATATTTATCGAACACTTCCTCTGTCTCTCCAACTTGTGGCTGAGGGCGAAGAGGATGCCAGTAAAGCAAAACTCCGAGTTCCACCCTCAAGGACTTTGCAAGGCACTTGAAGACTTGATGTATCCCTTTTCCTTCCTTCACCAGAAAATTCAAATGTCTTGTTCATTATTGCGTTCATTGACAGTACCTTGTGTGATTGCCTGCCTCCAAATAGGTGCTTAGTAAATATTTGTTGGATATGCTCTGGGAGGGAAGAAATAAGAAAATTAGACCCTGTGATGCTAGGACTGGGAACTCGTGCATTAGGGGGTCATAAGCACCCCTGGTCAAATTGGATGTACTCTCCCTCCAGCCTACGCAGCTACACCTCATGCTTGACTCCACCGATCATCCTCTTTGACATGCACCCCTCCCTTGGTTCTCGTGCTCTGCTTTCTCCTCTGCGTCCCTCCCACCCCTAGACCCGGCTCAGGCTGCACTCTCCCTGCCTGCCCCTAACTGCAGGTGTCCATAGCTCTTTTTACATCACTCTGCATACCTTCTGCACACCTGCGACCTCAGGGCCATCTCCATGCTGAGGAGTCCCTCCAATCATTCCCTCATTCAATCAGCAGGTGTTCATGGTGTACTATTCACGTGCCAGTCTATTCTAGACGCCAGAGGTAATGCAACAAACAACACAGACCAAGTCCTTGCCCTTAATGGACGTCGATCTCCCGCTCTAGACTCTCTCGAGCTCCAGACTCATTTAGCCCCGTGTGAGCTTGACATTCCGTTAGACAACCAAAAGGAAATTCATCATTTCTCCCACAGACCAGCTCCTGCTTCTGTTTTATGGGTCTTGGCAGATGGTTCTTCCCACCACCTAGTTCCCCAAACCAGAGAATGAGGACTCACCCTAGACTCTGCCTTCTTCCCACACCCCGCACACCCGGCTGGCCCACAGTCCTGTAGTTCCTACGTCCCGCACTCTCCCATGTCGGCCCCTTCTTCTCCCGTGTCTCAGCACAGTGCTCTTGGTCTCTTGCCCGTACGTATTGCCACGGCCACCGTATTGGTCTCTGTGCCTTTGCTCTGGTCTCCCCCTACTTACCTCCCCGCTGCAGCCAGAGGGACCTACGATCCCAATAACATCCATGTCTGCATTGCTCAAAAACTTGAGGGCCTTCCACGGCCCTCGGGGGAGAACCCAAGCGCATGTTTATTTCTTTCTCTTTGGAGGAGAGGAGAACAGTGTCTTATGACCAAAAGTTCAAGTAAAGGGAGCTTCCAGCCTGATGCGTTCTGACGGGGACACTGGACACAGGAGCCTGCTGTCACAGAAACAGTCTGCACAAGATCCCACACTTTTAGACACGGCCGGCCCCCCTGGACACGCCCCCAGCCTCAGCCTTGGAGTGGTCCATGCAGATGTGCTAACAGTTCGAGCGTCCACCCTTTGCCCGTTCCTCCCTCTCTGCAGCTGTTTCTTCCCCCCTCCGGTGTAGAACTGCTGTCTCCACCCCTCAAACCCTTCTGGGGCCCTGTATTCTCTCGGCTCCTGCAATTCCTGTTGCACATGCTCGCCGACACATCTTTCTTTTCAAACTGCACAGTGGAAGGAACAGTGTCCTAGTGTCCCCAGTGCCTGGCCCTTGGAGGTGACCAGAGCAGACACTCTTGGTGCCCTGCCCTTGGTCCTTTGCTTTCCTTTTCCAAAAATGGGCTGCAGCCTTCCAACTCGCAAGGACCCGTGGCTCCCCTCCTGCCAGCTTTTCCTGGCCATGGGCACATGCCCAGGCTGTGAACCGGCAGGATAGAAGTGCCAGGGACTTCACGCGGTAGGGAGTGCAGGGGAATAAATAATAGTACAATTACATGTTAGATAAGGATAGGCATTGCAGGATTCATAACCCAGCTTCCTTACTCCTCGGAGAGTAGGGAACACTTGGAGATCCCCGTTGTGAACATGTCCCAGTTATGTCAGTGGTAACCTCTCATTAACACAGCCCCCCCCCCCCATCATGTTTCCAGTCCTCTGCACAGACTTCCTGGAATTGTCTCCCCAATGAACCCTTGTGTGCAAATCTTCTGCAGGACTCCAACTAAGATAGTGCCTTAAGAAACGTTTGATGACCAACGAATGACGGTAAGATATCCATAAAACAGTAAGCGAGTAACACAAGACAGCTTATAACCAACACTCAGTCGTTCCAAAGCCTTTGTAAACCGGAGAAGGTGCCCAGTGCAGATGGGAAGGAGTAAAAACTAACACTTGGTGGGCATTTACGGTGTCCCAGGCTCTGTTCCAAGGGTGTGTGTCTCTGTGTGTTTTCTTCTCATTTAAATGTCTCATCAACTCATGGTGGGTGCTATTTATAATCCTGCTTCACAAATGAATTAAATGGGGGCACAGAAAGGTTGAGCCTGAGACTTCCCAGCTGCAGGTGGAGAAGCTGGGCGTCAGCTCCAGGCAGTCTGGTTTCCAGCTGGGTTCTGAACCCTTGAGCCTTGCTGAGGGGGTGAGCTGGGTCTTGAAAGTCTGGAAAGAATTGGGAAGGGCATTCCAGGAGCCAAGTCAGCAGGAGCAAAGAAAGGCAAGGAGATGGGAAGACACAGGCTCTGCTCAGGGTCATTCACCGTGTGTATGTTTATTTGCAGGAGGGTCCTCGCGCTCCAAAGATCTTATTTCCTCCTCCATCGTCCCTGTCCCCCAGATTATTTTCAACCCTGGAGGCTGTGGGCAAGGCTGAGGGGCCACTGCCGGAAACAGAAGCCCCTGAGGAGCCAGGCTGCAGTGCAGCGGGAGATTCTCTGAGCTTTACTTACTGGTTCTCTGAGTTTGCAAGAGCCTGGAGCACACCCTGGAATGTCGATTAGAAATCACAGGATCCAGCGTCTCATATCCAAGGTTGAAAACCCAAATGCCTGCCAGGGCCGGGCAGCCAGGGTCACAGGGGAACACCTGGAGGTCAGAGGCTAACTGGGAGGCCCCTTGTCTTGCCTGGAGGAGGCAGGCAGTACCCCGCTGCACCCCATCATTGCCTCGTGGAGTGGAGGCTCCGCATATCTGGTCTTTCCCTTCTATGGCAAAGGAGAGGCTAGAAATCCAATATATAAAAGGTGAAACATCTCAAGTTTTAAATATTGGCAATAAATTAATATTTAAAAACCACTTTGCAAGTGACATTGAGAAGGTCAAACAAAATGTGTTTAGTGGGTCACATTCAGCTCACAAGTGCCCATGATAAGACCCCCTCCCCCATGGTAGACAATAGAACATTGTACTTGGAGGACAGACTCCTGAACTCAGAATCTTAGGTGCAGAATCATTATTATCATAGATTGTTAGACTTGGAACTATCTCTTAGACAGGCTTCTCGGCACACGGAATGATTCACGTGTGAGACAAGGACTTTTAGCTGAGATCTGTTATGTAGAGTCATATAACCAGAAAATCACTATTGGTCTTTTGAGTCTGAATCTTTACTCATAAACCTCTAAAATATCAGAATCAAACATTTTTGGAATCAGATGCCTTCTACATCAAGTATCTGGCCTTTAAGAAATGCTAGTTGAAAAAAATATACTTGCTAAGTCTCTGCTGGAATGAATCCCCTCCTCCTCAAGATATTCTTGCTAATTTCTTCCCAGCATATTTTTACTGAGCACCTAATATGGGCACCAGTAAAACAAGAGAGACCAAATGCCTACTGTAGTGCAACTTATGTTCTTGTGCTGGTGGGAAGGCAGTAAACACAAGATTAAAGTAATCAGTGATCATTTCTAAGGAGAAATAAAACAGTAATATTACAGAAAGTGCCATGGTGAGGCGAGAGGATGGGGCACCTTAGACAGTGTCCAGGGTGGCCTTCACTGTGGAAGTGGCTATTGGGAGGAGACCCAAATGATGAGAAGGACTCAGCCATGGGAAGATCTGGGGAAGGAGAGTTCCAGGGAGGATGAAGAGCAAGTGCAAAGGCCCTGTGGTAGGGACAAGCTTATGTGATTAAGGTGTAGGAAGAACACGGGTGTGGCCATAGCACAGTGAGTGGGCGGAAGAATGGGAAATGAGACCATGGAAATGAAATTTATTCATTTCAAAAAAACAATGAGACACTGTGGGCACATCTGTGTTTAACCTGCAACCCCCCCCCCCCCCCCCGCCCCTCATCTTACGTAAGTGCTTGCTAAGTGTTTTTGGATGCAGAAACCAGGTCACAGAGAATGAGGTGGGGGTTAGCACTGCACTTGTCCACAACATCATGCAAGGGTCCACTGTTGCATTTCCTCAGAGCTTTCGCAAGCACCCTCTTCTGTACTTAAACCACTTGCCTATCATGGCTGCCTTGTGACATCCCCTCTTCCCGGTCCTGTGGTGCTGGGGTCCTGTGTCTCCATCAGGGTGTGTGAAAGCTGTCACAGCCTCTGCGCTTGCTATCTCCATGGTACCCAGGCAGGGGGACAATCTAATTAGGCTATTTTCAGCATCCCAGAGGGAGGGGGAGTAGAGGGAGAGAGGGAGAAGGGGACCTGCCTTTCCAGCTGCCTGTCTCTCTCTCCCTCTCTGAAGTTATTATTGATTAAGCAGTCAGGGGCCAAGGAGGCAGGACCTTTCCACGCTCCATGCTGGGATCAGAGGAGGCTTTCTGGCAATGCAGTGGGACCCCAGAGCTGGCAGGCTTCCAGGCTCCTGGCGCTAATGAGCTCTGAAGCCTACAGCTTTGACCAGAAACACGTCCCCTGCAGGCGGTTTGTCCTCTGCTGAGACTGGCTGCCACCAGCTCCCTCTGGATTGATGGGCCCAGAGACAAGGATGCTGGCAGCTCTTTGTTTCTTAGCCTGAGGCTTGTGTTGGCCTTCAAGGCTTTTGGCTGTGATATTCAGAGCCTTGGAAGGAAGCTGGCTTTCATTTGCCTGGAGCACAAGTGGCCAGTGGCTCCTAGAAGTGACTCACGGCCTGTGGAGTCACTGGAAACCCACTCAACTCTAGGTTTCAATGGCCAGGGATCGCATCCAGTTTGCTCACCCCATGACCCAGCATCTAGCACTTATTAGGTGCCAAACGTTTATTCACCAAATATGCTGCTACACGCCTGTGAGAACGCTGTCTCCAAAGGACTTCCTTCTTCAGGGCACCGCCTCTCACATCTCCCCTCTCACATCTCCCCAGCTGCTTCTGCTTTGTTCACACTCTGCCCCAGTCTGCTGGATTTAGAGGCTAATACAGCCAGGTCAGGTTGGAAAATAATCGATACCTTTAAAGTCCTCACTATAGGTGGGAACTGTGCCAGGCGAACCTCGTGCATCATCTCATTTAACCCTCATAACAACCCCATGAAGGAGGCGTTTTTATTACCCCCATTTCACGGAGGATGAAACTGAGGCACCGAGTGGTTCAAGGAACATGTCCAAGATGGCATAGCTGGTGTCAGGTTTGGGGTTAAAGCCCAGGTTTGCCTGACTTCAGAGCTCACCTCCCAAGGTAATACATTTAAATGGGCTTTCTGACTTCAAAATGCAAAGGAGTCTTTAACAGGCTAATGTGAGTTGTGAGTCACCAAGAAGGGCATTTCCTAAAATCCTTTGATCCTTTCCTTTTATATTCTGGGCACACTTGTTAACATCTACTGACAGCAGTTAGGGAAGGCTGTTCGGAGGTAATTAAACAGAGCAAGTGATAATGTCCTTAATTAATCCAATTCACTCTCTTTCATTTGTGCTTATTTCCTTACATTGGCAATTGCTCCAACAGGAGGTCTTTAACAATCAAATCCCTGCTTATTCCTCCTGACTTCAGAAAAAGCATCAACACCAAAAAGGGCATTTTCAAAGAGAATCTGATCTTGGGTTACTGCTTTGCACCAATCTGAGATGTGATGCTGTCTGTAAGAGCCGAGACCCGAGACCTGGCATGAATTCTGAAGCAGAGTTGAGGCTGCTGCATGGGTGTCCACACATGTGCACACACACACAGACACACACAGACACACATACAGAGACACAAAGACACACACGGAGACACACAGACTGGACATACAGAGACACACACAGACATACACACTGACATATAGAGACACACACACACACATAGAGACACACACAGACACACACACAGACACGGAGACACATAGACACACACACACACACACACACACATACTCACTCACTCACTCACTCACTCACTCACTCACTCCTTTGATGAAGCAGACCTCATCATGGGACTTCGCCCTTTTGTTTAAAGTACTATGGAGTCATAAGATATCAAAGTCATCGTTCTGCTGTTGTCCGTTGCTACAGTCCTTTCACCCATGACACACCCAGAGGTGGGGCCTCACCTATCTGCCTGCTCCTTCTCTCCTTCAGTGTCGGGGCTGGACACACAGAAGTGCTCAACAGATGACTGGTTGGTGGGTCTTCTGCATTCATCAACATTGCTATCATCACCACCATCATCCTCAAAGCTGCCATCCATCAATTGTGTTCCATGTGTGGACATGGGATTTCATGCTGTAGAGCCAGAGGTCCATCCACGACAGATCATGGGCCAAGTTCATATTGCTGCCTGCTTTTGAAACAGTCACGCCCCTCCCCGTGTGTATTATCTGTGGCTGCTTTGGTGCTGCGGTGGCAGAGGTGAGTAGCTGGGTTGGAGACTAGATGACCCTGAAAAGCCTAAAATACTGATTATCTGGCTCTTTACAGAAAAAGTTTGCTGACCCCTGCTTTATACACATACACAAGGTCTTTAAATGTTCATGTCAACCTTGAAAGGCATTGTGCCCATTTCACAGATGAGAAGATGGAGGTTCACGGAGGTTAAACAGCTTGCCCAACTGATATATGGTAGATCTAGGGTTTGGATTCAGGTTGGCATCATCAGAACTAAAGCTCTTTATTCTATGCTCCCTATTTACTACAGAAAATGGAGAACAGACTGAATTTTTTTTACCTTATTTTTAAACCAAGTCTTCTGAGCATCTAGGGTTGATTCCATTGAGCATTGCTAGGGCACTGCCAACCTAAAATTGCCGGAGATGGCGGGCAGGATGCCTGGGTAGTTTGTAGCTGGAGGGGACTGTTACTCTCCACATGGACACACAGATTCCCTCTTGGAGATCAAAGGTGTCTGGAGCAGCTGATTCATCAACACCTTTGAAGTCTGGTGCCAATTTGACAAAGACAAGTTAATTTCTTCAGCTTCTCAGCAGCTGGTGGCTTCCCTGCCTTTGCTTACACCACGGCTCCCTAGAGCTATCTGAATCTGTGGTGACTGTCGATGCTGGGGAGGAGGGGCTGGGTGAGGAGGCCCAGTTCAAACCACCCGTGTGTCCATGTGGTGGTTGTGCAGTGGTGGCGAGGGCAGTGGCTATTCTTGTCTCTGGAGAGAGCCTCAGTTGAGCTAGCCTCATAGTTGCTGTGTTTTCACCATTTACATTTATGTTAGGCACATCTTTCAAGGCTACTGACAAACACAAACTTGGCACATTTCACTTGACTGATTGGTTGGGCCTGCACCTATCTTTGTATGGAAATATTGTATAAGCATGAGGTCATGTGTTGAAAGATAGGGCTTTGTGGAAAAGCTTGAAGTGACATGAAATCAAGATTATCTTGGAAAACCAAGGACATGTCTTTTTAGGTGCTATATAGGTATTTCTCAGGGACATTTAAAAACACAGTCACTGCCCTGGCTGGTTTGGTTCAGCGGTTAGAGCGTCGGCCTGCGGTCCTGAGAGACCCGGGTTCGGTTCCCGCTAGGGGCACGTACCTCGGTTGCAGTTTGTCCCTGGCCCTGGTCGGTTGTGTGGGTGGCAGCCACTTGATGTGTCCCTTTCACATCGATGTTTCTCTCTCTCTCTCTGTTCCTCTCTCTCCCTCCCACTCTACCTGAACAAAAAATGGAAAAACAAAAACAAAAACAAAAACAAAAACCACAGTCACCAAGGAAGGCAGTTTTGACCTGGGGAGCACCCCATGGGTAGGGATTGCAAAGTACACGTTGAGGGGAAGAGCCGGAACCTGTGAATGTGTATGTGTGTGTTGTGGGTCCCTGACCTGTGGGGGCCTTTGCTCTCCTGGAACAGTGGAATCGTGGATTCTGTGTGAGGCACTTCTCTGTACATAGTCTCGGTGAAGCCACAACAGCTTTCCCATCTGAATAATCACCCCTATTTTGTTAAACAGGGAACTAAAACTCACAATTGGTAAGCAATTCATTGAAAGTCACACGGCTACTGGCCTAGCTGGGAGTCTCATTTAGGTCTGTCTTATTGAAAGTCCTTATTCTTCTAAAATAATGGTATCATCATCATCATCATCATCGTCGTTTTATTGAAAGTCCTTATTCTTCTAAAATAATGGTATCATCATCATCATCATCATCGTCGTCATCATCATCATCAACAACAACAATAATAGTGGATGATATAGATTGCCAGCCATATGCCAGGCACTGTAGTAAGCACCATCCATAGATTATCTCATTTAATCCTCACAATAAACTTATGCAGTAGGTTATACGTTATCCATTTTACAGACAAGAGAAACTGAGATTCAGGGCTGGAATGCATCCTTGTGTGGTACCAGCGGTGCAAGGTCATGAACTCTGCTGGTTTCTGCCCCGCTCAAGTCAAACCTCTTCACGTGCTCAACCCCGAATGTCGTTGCCTTCGGGGCCGTCTCTTCCAATTCCCTCATTCCACAAAGGACTTTGGATGATCTTTCGGGGAGGTGCTATCCAACCAACTACAGAAGGGGAGAAAGTGTGAAGATAGAATAGGGTGAAAGCCCATCGTGGAATATGATTCACCATCTAAGATTCAGAGACAGAGGCTGAGGAAGAAAGGGAGTAAGAGTAATAAATCATTGACTGTGTGCCAGGAACCAGGCTAAAGCTCTCCATTTCCCATGTCCAGGAATCCCAACCCTTGGAGGACTAGTTATCTTTGTTTTGAAGAGGAAATGGGAGCTCAGAGGAAGTAAACAAGTAGCCCAAGCACACAGAGGAACTGAGCACCGCTTTGCGGACTCCAGAGCCCGCGCACTTCCTGGCAGAGGAACGTCTGCATGGCCTCTCACTCGCAGCTGCAGGGCGAGGGCGAGGCCAGAACGTCTATTTTACAACACAGGAGCTGTCATTGCTCATTGTGGGCCTCCCCGAGCCTGGCGTTCACCTGCTTGCCTTTGGCAGCCGGAACCCAGGTGCTGAACAGCCCAGCTGGCCCCAGCCTCCTGGGGCAGGGGAGGGGTGTACAGAGGAAGATTTTGGCTAGTTCACAGTCAACACCCTTTTTGGAACCCTTGCCCACTTGGCACTGCCAAGAAACCAGTTTCACAGATAGATATGAAAGGGTTGGATTCCCTATGCCCCACCAGTGCTGGGATTGGAGCAAGCCAGGCAGGATTTCCTATGAAACGCAGTGCGGTGTGGTAGAAAGAGAAGGTTGGAACGAGATGGACCTGGCTTCAAATCTCATCTTTGGCATTTAGGGGCTGTGTGACCACAGGTGAGCTATTTCAGCTCTCTGAGCCTCAGCTTCCTCAACTCTAAACTCAGGGGGTGATAACACCCATCTTCACAGGACATGTGCATAAAGCATCTTGAACAATGCCTGCTACACAGCTGACTTGGAAAGTTCCTGGGTTGGCTGAATTCGCAGGTTCCTGACATGCTTCTCTCCACCCAGGTAGCATCTGTCTGTGGGAGAGGTCCCTGCTTGACTGGAAGGGGCAGATGTGGAGCTGGCATTCCACTGCCAGGTGCCTTCTGTCAAACGCCAATGTGGTGAGCATCGATGCCGATGAACGGAGGTGGATTGGGGCAGGGACATCTGGATGGAAAACTGTGGGATCCTGTGGGACTTGACCTGGAAGGGCCTTTATTGAACACTGACTAAGCCAGGGCCTGTGCTGTGCTTGACTCTCTCTCTCATGTCTGCTCATCATCACCTTGGGATTGATAGCAATATTTTAAGAGGATTCTTTAGAACTCAGCACAACATCATTTCTTCTCTGAACCTCTAGACATAGGTGATGCCCCCCTTCTCTGAGTTGCTAGAATATCCCATACCTCATTTATCATAATACTTATAACCTTGTATTGGAAGTGACTGTAAGATAGGGAACAAATTATTTATTTATTTTTATTTTTTTATCCTCACCCGAGGACATTTTTTTGTTCAGGTAGAGTGGGAGGAAGAGAGAGAGAGAGAGAGAGAGAGAGAGAAAGAGAGAGAGAGAGAGAGAGAGACATCGACGTGAAAGGGACACATCGAGTGGCTGCCACCTGCACGACCAACCAGGGCCGAGGACAAACTGCAACCGAGGTACGTGCCCCGAGCGGGAACCGAACGCGGGTCTCTCTGGACCGCAGGTCAAGGCTCCAACTGCTGAGCCAAAGTGGTCAGGGTAGATAGGGAACAGTTTAAAGGCAAGGGCTAATTACTCTTTTTTTCTAAATTTTCTTGGACCAATGGATTTCTAAATTTGGTCCCCAGGCCAGCTGCATCAACATCACCTGGAAACATGTTAGAAAGTGACTTCCCAGGACATAACCCAGACCTACTGGATCTGATGCACTTCAGTTGGAAAACCGTTGTCTCGACCATGGGTCCTCAAATGTGGCTGTGGCCTGGAGCCCCTTGGGAGCTTTAGAAAACAGTGATGTCTTGGTCTCATTTCCAGAGATTCTGACTTAATTGTTTGGAGGTCTGGCTCGATTATTGGGGTTCTTTAAAATCTCTGAAAGATTCTGATGGTTAACCAGGGGTGAGGACCACCAACATGGACCCTTACTCATAATAGGCACTCACCGTGTATTTACTGACGGAAGTGGTTCAGTGCCTGCTTGGGAGTCAGACAGACTTGAATGACCTGACCTCCTTCTTCCTAACTGTGGGTCTTTTCTTATATATATATATATATATATATATATATATATATATATATATATATATATTTAAAAATGTGGTAAGAATCCTTAACATAAGATCTACCTTCTTATCAAATTTTTTGCAATTTTTATTGTAGTATTATTAACTATTAGAACTATGTTGTACAGCAGATCTCTAGAACATATTCATCTTGCATGATTGAAACTTTATACTCTTTGAACAAAAACTCCCCATTTCTCCTCCCCCCAGACCCTGACAACCACCATTCTACTTTCTCCCTCTCTGAGTTTGACTATTTTAGATGTCTCATATAAGTGGTCAGGCAATATTTGTCCTTCTGTGACTGACTCATTTCACTCATCATAATGTCCTCTAGGTTCATCTGTGTTGTTGCACATGGCAGGATTTCCTCCCCTTTTATAGCTGAGTAATGTTCCATTGTATGGATATACCACATTTTCCTTATCCATTCATCTGTCAGTGGACACTTAGGTTGTTTCCATATCTTGGGTGTTGTAAACAATGCTGCAATGGACATGGAGGGAAGATATCTCTTTGAGATCTCAATTTCAATGATTTTGGGCATAATATCTAGAAATGGGGTGACTAAATCACATTGGAATTCTATTTTTTATATTTTTGAGGAACCTATGCTGTTTTCCATAGTGACTAGGCCATTTCATATCAACTGTGAGTCAGTTCTTAACTTCTTTAAGCCTTAATTTCCCTCTCTATAAATATGAGTAATATAAATGGGAATCTTCTCACAGAATTATTTATATAAATTACCTTGACATAATGGAAAACTTTCAATTATCTATGACAATTAGCGTTAGCTCTCTTTTATAGGAGAAGACTGTGAAGCTCAGAGAATTTGGCCAAGGAAAGAGGAAATCAGTTCCCCTCCTGGATCAGAGTCAAACTTTACATCTTAGAGTTGATAGTCATTGGCTTTGCCTTCAGGGTACCATAACTATCTGGAGTTTTGTGGTTTGGAAGAGACCTGAAGAGACTCCCCTTTCCCACCTCAACTACTATACCCACATCTTTGGGACTATAGCTCATCTATTGAGTAGCAAAACATTTAGATATTCCCAAGATTTCTGTTCTCAATATTGAGTTGTACTATTGGTTGTCAGTTGTTGAGTGAAAAATCCCCACCTTTTTTTGGAAACTGGCCAACACGTAAGGATGTTATTACCTGGAAGAGGGACACCTTCAATAATCTTTCACTTATATGTAGCAGTAGAACCCATGTCAAACTTGCTCAAGCAGTTGATGTTTTTTTTTGGGTTCATGTAACAAAAACTCCAGAAATCCAGATAAATACAAATGCTCAAGAGAGGTCTGCCTTTTGTTTCCTATAAAATGAAACATGAAATTCAACATATACTTAGCATGCAACTCATAAATTTCACTCCTGTGTATTTACCCAAGATAATTGAACATTAAAATTACATCCACACAAAGAAATCCACACTAATATTCATAGAAGCTTTATTCATAATAGTCCCAAACTGGAAACAACCCAAATGTTCATCAATGGGGGAATGAATTAACAAACTGTGTTGCATCTACACAATGGAAGCATTCTCATCAATAAAAAGAATGACTATTGATACATGTGAAAACAAGGTTGAATCTCAAAATCATTAGTTGAGTGAAAGAAGTCAGACACACATTGTATTATTGTATTATATGAGATCTAAAGAGGTACATCTATTGTAATAGAAAGTAAACCAGTGGTTGCCTGGGGTTGGCATGGAGTAATTGACTGCAAATAGGTGTAAGAGACCTTTCTGAAGTGATGAAAATGGTCTATCTCTTGATTGTCATTGTGGTTACATGGCTGTACATATGTGTCAAAATTTATCAAACTGTACACTTAATATGGTGCATTTTATTGCAGGTAACTTAAGAAAGTTTAGTTTAAAAAGTCTGTCTCTATCTCTAGGCTCTGCTTACCACTATGTGGTTGTATTCCAGAACTATTCCATGTGAGCCTAACCTTAGCCTTATGACATAGATATTATTTCTCCTGTTTTAAAAGTGAAGACAATGAGGTTCAGAGAGCCAGGGAGTGGCCAAGCTAAGCTTTGAGCCCATGTCTCTCAGACTCTAGTGACTGGCATGCTCTATCTGAACATCAGTGTTTCCTTTGATATAAGTATAAGTTGCCTGACCCTTGGCTATTTTCTTATCAAGTCTCAAATTACATTCTATATTTTAAAACTTGGCACAATAAGTAATGATATCATATGGCTCACTTTACCTCAGTTATTCCATCTGTAAAGTGGAGCTGTGTCTGTTTGCTATCCACCCACATCATGGAGAAGGTACAATGGCCAAGTATGCTACTAACAAGGCAACAGCACTCATACAGCTCACGAAGCATGAATGACTGGGGCTCTTCATCCAGCACACTCCATCTGACATTGAAGGAAACTAAGGGCCAGAACGAGCAGGGGATTCACCAAGGCCACACAAGAAGGCAGTGACAAGAGCGGGATTAAAATCCTGGAATGTGAATCTTTAGTCAAGTCACTTTCAATATGGCTGGGATAAGATCCATTGTAACCATGATGTCCAGTGGGGCCTGGTTTAGCCATTTTTTTTTTTTACCCAAACTAGCCCCAATCCATCGACACAAGAGAGCTACAGGAATGGCCAAGAGGTGTGTGCTCAGCCTTCCAAGACTTGCATTTCCACAAAGTCACTTGGCTGCACCTACACCCATGGCCCATTATTCTGACAGTGAGTAATTAGCCCTATGCTAGGAGCCAGGCTGATCAATCACTCAACCAATATTTATTGAGAACTCCCCTGTCAGCGACTCCCTCCCTTTTTGCCACGAAAGAGTCTTTGGGGATTCATTTTCCCCAATGCGTTCCTCTCTTATAATTGTTTTCATATTTATTGTTGTATCCATGTATTTCTAAACCACTTAATGTGTATAAAACGGTGCTACTATTTTTATTAGGTTTCTGTGCTTTTTCAATGTGTCACTGATTAAAGCTCTTGAGTGTTGTGCCGCAGCCTCATTTGCCCATCAGCTGTGTGGTTTTTCTTGCACACAATTGCATGGTGCAGTGGATTTTAGGCACGCATATGTCATACTATGGCACAGCTGACTGTATAATGAAGTAAGGTGCTTAGTACATAATGCATAGTACAGAGTGAATATTAAAGTGCCCTCAATCCTTCACTTTTTATCCTCTCATGATAACAAGTAGGAAAACTCAAATTGCTAGTAGGTAGAAAAGAGGGATTTATTAGAATTCTGTGGGGATCTCTCATGGACAGGAATGTAACTTGGCTTCAGGAATTCATAGTTTCGACCTTCAGTTGTAAGAAACAGAAAACCCAGCTCATACTTGTTAAGACAAAATAAGTTTATTGGCTTGTAAGTAAAAAGTTTCTTGAAGACTTGCTTCTGTCACAGCTGGACCAAGCCATATGACATCACTGGGACTTAGTTTTCCACCTCAGTCCCGCCTTCTGCTGTGTTGGCTCTATTTTTAGGAAGGCTTTACCTAGTGGTGGCAAGATGGTGGCCAGCAATTTCTGGCTCACATCCATACAGCTTCAAGTCTGGTGGGAAGGAGCAATGCTTCTTTCTTCTAATCTCATCTGCCTAAATCCTGAGATATATTGGCTCTAAGTGGGTCATATTCCTAGTCCTGACATTATAATTGTGGCCAGAGGGATGCCCTGTTCTCATTTGACTGGGCGTGGGTGTCATACTATCCCCTGGGGTGTGGTGTGGTCAGTTCTTATGCAAATGACTGGCACTGAAAATGAGAAGAAGGATGGTTCTCGAAAGGAAATTCGAATGATTAGAACCTGAATAAGGAAGAATGAATATTGGATGGGCAAAAACAACACAATTCCACTATAAAAAGTGACCCAAACGAGGAATATGGAAGCCATTTAGATTTTCTTTACTGCTTTATGCCTCATTGCTTTCTTTTTTCTGAAATAGTTTTTCCTCTGCTTTTCTGATCCATATGATCTTCATAATGGGCAGAATCTGCTGACCCTGCACTTCCCAAACTACTGTAGAGTCAGCCACCAGAAGGGAGTGAATATCTTATATTCAAAATTCTAGAAGAAGGATTCCGACCCAGCCTGGTCAGGGGCCCACTAACATTCACAGGACCTGAGTTGGGCATGGAGGTGTTGCTGTTTGGTTGTGTAAATAGGCTTCCAGGGGCCCGCTGTTATGTCTATAGATGGGGAGACCAGCAGGAATGGTCACTGTGAGTTGGGTAGACTACTTAGTAGGTGTCCATAACAAGGCAGGACTTCTCAACTTGCTCCAGTCCACTTCCACTGCTTTCAGGATTCAAGTCCAAGATGGCTTAGCCCATGGTTAAAAGTGAAGGAGGCTTATTAAGACACTTGTGTCTGCCCGGCTGGTGTGGCTCAGTAGTTGAGTGTCAACCCGTGTACCAAGAGGTCGCCAGTTGGATTCCTGGTCAGGGCACATGGCCAGGTTGTGGGCCCGATCCCCAGTGGGGCGCATACAGGAGGTGGCCAACCAATGTTCTCTCTCATTGATGTTTCTATCTGTCCCCCCGCCCCCCACATCAATAAAGAAAAAAAAAAGACACTTTTATCTGAGGCCAGAGTCTTCATCTTCCCCAAGCAGAGAAGCAGAGAAGTAGTCAGCTTGGCTCCTTGGAAGCTAGCTCATTTAGAGAGATAGAGGGGCACACAGAGGAGTGGCATTGGTGGTGGGTAGAGGCAGTCAGCACCATCAGCATCTCCTCTGAATGACACAACTTCTCAGCTTCTGTTTCACCTCCTGGCCCTGCTGGACTTGCTAATGAACAGTGATGCTGACTCATGTCTTACAGAAGTCAGGTCATTGGGATGTTCTTTTCTCTGGGATGAGGAAAATTGGATCGTAGATATTCAACCTCATTCCAGAACTTGTGAGATATGAGAGCAGGGAGTAATTTAAGTTTATCTTTTTGGTCTACTTGGAGATTGTTTTGTGTGAGATTGTCATGAGGGACCCAATTCTTCAGTCCTCCATGCATGCACACTCTTTTTTTTATGTGACTTTGGTGATTTGTCACCAAAGATGTGGAGCTATTTTCTCACCTCCTGAATTTGGTCTGACCTGTGATTTTCTACAACCAATCAAATATTCTAGAAGTGGCTATGTGCCAGTTCTGAGCTTAGGGCTGAAGAGCCCTTGGATGTTTCTCCTTACTCTCTTACACTTACACCGTTGCCCAGAGAACATGTTCAGACTAGCCTGCTGGAGGGTGAGAGAGAAGAGATGTCAAACAGAGCTGGGACATCCAGTAACCCCATCTGAGGTTATCCTAGATTAGCCAACAGCCAGCCAGTCCCAGCTGTGTGACTGAGCTGAGCTGAGACTGGTAGATCTACCGAGATGACCCTAACCTAAGTCGCTGATCACAGACCTGGAAGCTAAATAAATGCTTATTCTTAAAAACACCAACACCCACAACACAATCATGGTATTTTTTTTTTTTTTTTTGAGGAGGGGAGGGTTTAAAGCAGCATTGTTGTGGCAACATATATAACTGGTGTGTTTGGGATAGAACCAATCGACCCATATATTGATGATCTACTACTATTCAACAGCCAACTTACATATACTGGCTTCAGTCTTCCCAACACATTTAGGTAGGTTGCATTTTGTAGATAACTGAGATGAGAATTATGGAGGTTAAGTAACTTTCATAGGGCCAACCAGCTAGGAAGGGGTTGATCCGAGATAATAAGACAGACACTTATCTCTGTACCAATCTGCCTACCTCTCTGTGGTGTATTCATACCCAGAATCTCATGCTGAAAATACTAGCTGTTTGTCCAAAGATTTCAATAATTCATAGTAAAGGGGGGACATTCTCATGGATTGTATTATCCTGAGGTTAATTATATCTTCCTGTAACTCTCAGTTTTAATAATTTTTACTATAAGGACTTTGAATTTGTTGATAGCATTGAAATCATATTTAAAAGGGTAAATATTCGAACAGACAAATCTCAAAAGATGATATACAAATACTTGATAAGCACATGACAAGATGCTCAGCATCATTAGTTATTGGGGAAATGCAAATTAAAAACCATAATAATACATCACCCATTAGAATGGCTAGATTAAAAAGAATGACAATATCAAGTGATGGCAAAATGTGGACCAACTAGAATTCTCATACATTGTAGGTGTTAAATGGTACAGCAGAAAAGAGGTTGGCAGTTCTTTTATAAAGTTAAATCAACACTTACCATATGACTCAAGATACATGTGAACATGTCTATGCAAAGACTAATATTTTTGTAGCAGCTTTATTCATAATAGTGCTAAACTGGTAACATCCCCTAAGTCAATCTTAGGTGAATGGGTAAACTACTTGTTGGATGTTACTTAATAATAAAAATGAATAAATGACTGACATATGCATTAATATGTATGAATTCTGAAAAAATTACAGTGAGAGGAAGGAGGCAGATATAAATGAGTACTTACTATGTAATTCCATTTATATAAAGACTAGAACTTACAAATCAAATCTATAGTGACTGAGGGCAAATACGTGTTTTTCTGTGACAGAGGTGGGGGGGGATTTATTAAGATGGGAACCAAGGGGACTTTTGAAGGTGATGGAAATATTCTGTATTTGAGTGATGGTGGTGGTTAAACTGATATATAAAATTGTCAAAAAGCCATCAAAATGTACAATTAAAATAGGTGCATTTAAATTGTATATAAATTATACCCAATAAAGCTGATTTTTAAGGAGAATTAAATTGATGTCTTTTGAAAGTCAGATGGTTAGAAATCCCTGGGAGAGGGTGGATGATATGGCATAATCAGCTTCCTGAAAGTAGAAGGAAAAAGCCCCCAGCTGCCAAAGACAGTTCAGAACCACGGACAGCACCTCAACATTAAATGATAAAATGCAGGGAAAGCAGTTAGCACAGAGCCTGGCAACAGAGTAAGCACTCACTACAAGGCAGATCAAAAATCCCTTTAATGAATGCCTACTATGTGCCAAGTATCACATAAGACACTATTTATATGCATCATTTCGTTTTATTCTCACCAGCCACTATTATTATCCTCACTTGGCTGCTTGGCTGTTGAGAAATCAAGCGTTTCCTCAGTGCCATTTTATAAGGGGGTGGGGCAGGGAAGAAGCAGGGAATAATGAAATACACACACACACACACACACACACACACACACACACACACACACACACGTGTTAAACTTTTAAAATGTTGGTCCCAGTCCTGAAAGGAGGAAGGCAATCTTCCAGGGCGTCTGAAGGCAGAGTAGTCATCAGGCAAGCAGGTGTATGTGCCAGTGTGTGGAGGAGCTACAGGTACATTTCCCCCAAGCCTCTGACAGATCTTTTTTAACATGCAAAATTACTTGTCAGGGAGATTTTTTTCCCTTTAGTTCTCATAGGGTAGAAACAAGAGTGTTACATAACATTCAGCAGCAGTGTTGGTTTTGCAGAGCATCTGACCAAGATTGGGGGGTGGGCAGCAGCAAAAGAGTATGCAAGTTATAACTAAAAGAGCCTCGAAGGCTGAGGTTTAGTGCAGGAGGCTGGGTGAGAAAATGGGGCAGAGATGAACTCTTCTTATAGGAGGTTGGGCAAAGGTCCAAGCCAGGAGCTCAAACTCTGGGGTCCTTGCCTGCCAGCATCTCCTCTCATCCACATTGTTATCACCGTGGTTCCAGCCCCCATCTCTTGCCTGAACTCCAGGAGTAGCCTCGTAACTGATTTTCCCTCTTCCAGCCTTTCCCTGTGGTGACCCTCGAGCATTTAGACATATTCTTTTACTGCCTTCTATCAAATGTATTAAGCAGTCCTCCAAATTGAACTTGCTTCATAAGCACCAACTGTCAACCAAAACCTGGGCTCTGCTACTTTACTGGTCTCTTTCCTTGCTTCTTTGTACCCTACTAAACTATTTGCAGGTCCCTGGATGCATCACACTGTGTTGAATTTTGCCTAGGTGGTTCCTTCTACCTAAATACCCCTTCCTGCTTCAACTATCTCTCTAACTCCCAAATGGCCTCAAATCAAGAACTCAGGTGTCAACTCAGAGTCTTCCTTAGCTTTCTTCCCTCATTACACTTCCAATTGGATTAGAGATCCCTTCTTTGTGCTCCTATAGGATCCTTTTTCTAATCTCCTTTAAACTTTCACAAGGAAATACCCTGGTCTGTTTGATCATTCTGTGGTTTGCCTTTTTTTCTCCATTCTCTCCCTTTCCTTCAGAGCAGCTAGGATACTTATACCCTGGCCCACAAGGTCCTGTACAATCTAGCCCCTGCCCCCACTTTAGCCTCATCTTATCCTAGATCTTCTACTCTTGTTCACTGTGTTCCAACTACCCTGGCTTTTGTTCAGTTCCTCCAAAGTGTACCATACTCTTTCCTGCCTCAGGGCCTTTGTATGTGTTATTCCTAGTGACCAAAATGCTCTCATCCTCCCCTACAGTATCCCATCTTATAGTTAATTTTTATACATCCTTCAGAGTTTAGCTCAGTCATTTTCCCTGGGACACCTTCTCGTAGCTTTATTATCACCCTGCATGTCTCTTTAAATACTTGGACTAACAATTGATTTCATATATTTGCTGATGTGGTTATTTGTTAATTCTCTCCCCTACTAGACTACAGACAACATGGAGGCAGAGAGCACATGTCATGTCTATTCTACCCACTGCTGAATTACTAGGTCTGGTGCATTGAAGAGGCACAAGAATTATTTGTTGAATGACCAAATGGCTCTCTTTACCTCATTCCCTTATTAATACTTAAAAAATTCATAATATTAACCATAATGACCCATGTTTCAGTTCACAAATGACTTTGAGATGTAATGTCTTATATGATCCTACTTGAACTTTTGAGATTGACAGGCAGGAAAATTGCCCCATTTTTCAAATGAGGAATTTAAGGTTCAGAGAGGCTCAGTGACTTGCATATGGTCCTACAGCTGTTCAAGAACCTGTACCTCCAGCTCTCTCCACGCTCCCACCCCAGCCTCATTATTTGGAGAAAGACAGGCCTGGATGACATGTCAATGCCATGGGTTTGTTTGTTTTCATAACTCAGAGAGGACACTGTGAGACTAGGGAAGATGACATATTTAAAGCCCAGAGAAAGCTACAGTATGATTCAGGCCCTTATTACATTACCCTTCGGAAGATGAATTGGAGCTGCCGAGCATTTGCCTAAATCAATAAGCAGTGTTGCATTAACTAGTGTGAGGTTCATTTTTCCTCCCCAAATGAGGAGCAGTTGGCATACAGGGAATGCGCAAACCCCACACACCGCTTTCTTGGCCATGACCAGAAGAACAAAAAGCTCCATAAAAAGAAGGCAGAATGGAGCGAATATGGGGGCCCTGGACCACACAGACCTGGCATCAGATCCTGGCTCTGACAGTTTCCAGCTGTGGGATCTGGACCTCAGTTTGCTTACCTGAATAATAGGCATGAGAAAGCCATTTCTCATTATCCCCATTGGTTGCTGGTCTGCTTGATTTCTTTCTCTCCTGAGTCCTGTCAACTCCATCTATATAATGTGTCCTGAATCTTTCTGCTTCTTGGCACCATTTTGGTCCAAGCAACCGTCATCTCTCTGTTGGTGGATTGCCATAGCCTCCTACCAGGTTTCTCTAATTCTTGCACCCTTCACAGTCCCTTCTCCACATAGCAGCTAGGATGGTCTTTTAAAACAAATCAGGTCATTATCAAATCATCCACCTGCCAACTTCTCACTGTGCATTGCACAGTGGGCTTTGTCTGGTCTCTGCCTTCCTTTCTAATCCACGTACCTCTTCTTCTGCCTTTATTATTCAGTTCTAATCACACTGGCTTCCTTTCTATTCCCCATCCCTGGGCCTTTGCACTTCTTGTTACCACTGCCTTGTGTGCTTGCTCTCTCTCATGGCTGCATGACCATCTTCTTCTTGTCATTCAGATTTCAGCTCAAATGCCACTTCTACACATGGTTTCCTTTTCTAAAAAGCTTCCTACTCTGCCAGTCTCTTTCTTTTGCATCTCCCTATTTAAATTTTTTATAGCATAGATCACATTCCAAATGATCTCACTCATTTGCATGTTTTTATGTTTATGGCCTGACTCCCTCATTAGAATATAAACTTCAAGAGAGAGGGATCTGGCCTATTTTCCCTGCTCTTCCATCAGTGTCTTACACAGTGTCTGATGCAAAACGCATCCCAACAGAATTTTTGAATTAAAAATATTGAAAAGTCACTTAGTGAGAGAGCTTCTTTCCTTTCTTCCTATCATGCTAAAATCTGAGGACTCTTAGAGGTAGATTTTGGGGGGGCAGGTAAATAACAAACATGATTTTTAAAAGGTCATAAGCAAACATTTTTTTTTTTCTTAAGCTGCCCTACTAAGCTTTGCAAGAATTTTCTAGAGCCAGCCTGACTTTTCTGGCACTTGGAGTGAGGAGAATGTATGGGGTCCTCCACCTCACCCCAGAGACCCCTGACCTGAAAATTTGCACCTCTTCTTCAGAGGGGAGTAACAAATATACAAAGCCCTTTATTCATCCTTCTGTCCCTCCACCCATGCATCGATCCATTGATCCATCCATCCATCCATCCATCCATCCATCCATCCACCCACCCATCCATCCATCCAATAAATACTGTGTTATTGAGGGCAGCCTCTTTGCAAGTACTGGATGAGGTACCCTGGATACAGCATTAAACAAAACACACACCTTCTCCTCCCAACAGCTCACAGCTAGGTGAACAGTCTAGTGATGGCGCTTTATCAGAGCAGCATAGCTATCCACAGGAATAGTGCATGCCCCCCAAAGACATTCCCATTCATCATCCTCTTCACCCTGGCCAAGTGGAAACTGCTTATTTGGCCAACCTGAGCTCCAGTTTGCCTTT
Source organism: Molossus molossus (assembly GCF_014108415.1). NCBI lineage: Eukaryota > Metazoa > Chordata > Mammalia > Chiroptera > Molossidae > Molossus > Molossus molossus. The sequence goes on along the minus strand of NW_023425366.1, from coordinate 109,988,862 downwards.
CTCTGAGCCACATCTTACCTCCCTTTGTGCCTTGGGCTCCAGTTCTCATTATGGCTGATCCATACTTAGGACTCCTGCTTTTGCCTCCACTCTGGTCATGGCCATTAGGCTTTGCAACCTGCCTGCCTCCTCCCCCATGTTCAGTGTCAGGCTCTGTTCTGTCTTTGGCTCTTCTCTTCCCTTTTAGAGCCAGGTAGTCCCAGATACGGCTTCTGTAGTACCCACTGTACCCTCACCAGCTGTCCTGAGGCTTGGGCTTACAAACAAGGAGCTGTATGCTGCTCTACTCTGGTGTCGTGCTTTGAAATCCCAATGAAGGGTTTGTTTTAAGGTAGAATGCTGAGGCTGTGATCAAGTTTTGGATCCACTGATCAGATAAAATGAATGCACAAAGCAGTTTCTCCTCATTTCAGCAGAATGTCAAAGCAGTGCCTAGGCTAGCAGTTTTCAAAGGGTGCACGAGGCTTGTTGAGGAAGCTTGATAAATACCAGTTCCCAGGCTTCACCCCATGGGTTCCAATTCTGTATTTATTTGGTGGGACTCTAGAATCTGCAATTTTAACAAACTCTCAGAGAATTCTGATATAGGTCCAGGGGTTAATATCAATAATATTTAACACGTGTTGTGACATGAGCACCATCCAATCATCAAGGTCTTGGAGCAACTTCTCTTCTCCTTGTCAAGTACCTGGCTTGATTTCTGGATTGTGAGGAGGTCTAGGGGACTTGGAAGGAGGGAGTATAGCATCTGGATAATCAGGTGGATGTTTAGGATCATCAGCGCAGTACCTGTTACCAACAAGTGTGGAAGCATTTCTGTATTTCAATAACTGGTGTTACTGCCAAGCTCTTCTATGAACTGCTGGTAGAAGGTCTGCAGAACACAGTTTGAACACAGGCCATAAGAAAAATCAGGAATCTTAGACCAGTTCTCACCTGCAGTTCACCATACAACTGTGTGGTCATGTTGACTAGGACCTGAAAGGGGCTACTTACTTGCTACCCAGCAAAGTTTTAACAATACCATGCTTGTGGTTGATTTCTGCTCATTGATAGAATTTATTACTTTGGGGACTGGTCTATAGGATTAATAAAATGGTGTGTTTGCTCTGATTGTATTTCATTAAACTACAACAGCAACTTATAAGACAAAATATAGCAGAGCTAAGCTCCCCAAACATAGATACTCATTGGAAGCATCTCACCAGGGTCTGAACAAATGTCTCCATTGTTCTCATCAAAGTCTTTCCAAGCCAAGGTCATTTGGCTTCCACTGAGTCAGATGTTCAATTTTTTGATGAAGGGGAGCTCAAGAGTGGTCCCTTTTTCATAGTTCTCTAGTCCTCTCGTGTCTAGAATGCTTATGACACTGAAATGGAGTTGTATGTTTCAGGAAAAATGACTGCCTTTTTCAGGGTAGGTACCCTTCTCTTTACTCTCTAGTTCCATCATCTTGCTTTATTTTCTTTACAGCTCTTATCAGAGTCTAACATCATCTTATTTGGTTATGTATTTACAACCTCTCTCCTCCCAGTAAAACTGCATGAGACAGAGGACCACTATCCCACTGAAGCCTGGAAGCATCCAGGGCGCATAGTTGATGTTCGAGGAATATTTGAGAGGCGAGCGAATTCAAGGTGTATATTGGTTCAAGTCATGCTAGCTTACCAAACAGTTACACCCCAGAATCTTAGGGGCTTAATTAAAAACAGAAATTTATTCTAGAAACACACAGCCTCCCAAATCTGAACCAGAAAGAGATAGAAAACTTGAACAAGCCAATAACAACAAAGGAAATTGAAGATATAATTAAGAAACTCCCAGCAAACAAAAGCCCAAGCCCAAATGGCTTCATGGGGGAATTTTACCGAACATTCAAAGATCTAATACCCATTCTCCTCAAACTATTCAAAAAAATCCATGAAGATGTAATGCTTCCAAACTCATTTTATGAGGCTAGCATAATCCTAATTGTAAAACTGGATAAACACACTACAAAGAAAAAAAAAACAACCACAGGCCAGTATCTTTGATGAACACAGATGCCAAAATCCTTAACAAAATATTAGCAAATCGGATCCAGCAATACATCCAAAAAATTATTCATTGTGATCAAATGGGTTTCATCACAGGCATGCAAGGATGGTACAATATTCACAAATCCATAAATGTGATACACCACATAAACAAGGAAAAATAAAAACCATATGATTATATCAATAGATGCTGAAAAAGCATACGACAAAATCAAGCACCCATTTCTGATATAAATGCTCAGCAAGGTGGGAATAGAGGGATCATATCTCAACATAAAAAAGGCCATATATGAAAAATGTACAGTCAACATCATACTCAATGGGCAAAAACTAAAAGCATTACCTTTAAGAATGGGAACAAGACAGGGATGCCCACTTTCACCACTCTTATTTAACATAGTACTGGAAGTCTTAGCCACAGCAATTAGACATGAAGAAAAAATAAAAGGGATCCAAATTGAAAAGGAGGAAGTGAAACTGTCATTATTTGCAGATGACATGATATTGTACATAGAAAACCCTAAATACTCCCTCAAAAATATACTAGACTTAATAAATGAATTTAGCAAAGTAGCGAGATACAAAATTAATGTCAAGAAATTGACAACATTCTTACAGACCAATGATGAAATCACAGAAAGAGAAACAAAAAACAATTTTATTTACCATCACAGAAAAAAAATAAGATACCTTGGAATAAACTTAACCAAAGAAGTAAAGGACCTTTACAGGTCATTGAAAAAAGAAATAGAGCCCTGGCCGGTTTGGCTCAGCGGTTGGAGCGTCGGCCTGCGGTACAGAGAGACCCGGGTTCGGTTCTCGCTAAGGGCACGTACCTCGGTTGCAGTTTGTCCCCGGCCCTGGTTGGTCGTGCGGGTGGCAACCACTCGATGTGTCCCTTCACATCGATGTTTCTCTCTCTCTCTCTTCCTCTCTCTCCCTCCTGCTCTGTCTGAACAAAAAATGGAAAAATGTCCTCGGGTGAGGATAAAAAAAAAAAAAAGAAATAGAGGAAAATATAAAAAAGTGGAAGCATATACATTGTTCATGGATTGGAAGAATTAACATCATTAAAATGTCCGTACTACCCAAAGCAATCTATAGATTCAATGCAATCCCCATCAAAATACCAACAACATATTTCACAGAACTAGAGCAAACACTTCAAAAGTTTATAAGGAACCAAAAAAGACCCTGAATAGCCACAGCAATCTTGAAAAAGAAGAACAAAGTAGGAGGGATCACATTACCAGATTTCAGGTTATACTACAAAGCCACTGTAATCAAAACAGCCTTGTACTGGCACAAGGACAAGCAGATAGATCAATGGAACAGAATAGAGAACCCAGACATTGACCCAAGACAATATGCTTATTTAATATTTGACAGAGGTGGCAAGAACATACAGTGGAGTCAAGACAGTCTCTTCAATAAATGGTGTTGTGAAAACTGGACAGCTACTTGCAAAAAAAAAAATGAAGCTAGAACACCAACTTACACCACATGAGAATAAACTTAAAATGGATAAGAGACCTAAATGTAACTTGTGAATCCATAAAAATTCTGGACAAAAATGCAGGCAACAAAATTTTAGACACCATACACAGCAGAATTTTACTGATACAACACTTAAGGCAAGAGAAACAAAGAAAAAAATGAATACATGGGACTACATCAAACTAAAAAGCTTCCGCACAGCAAAACAACCACCAAAATGGAAAGGGATCCCACTATATGGGAGACCATAATTGTCAATGATGCATCAGATAAAGGTTTCATTTCCAAAATATATAGAATGGTCATACAACTCAACACAGGAAGACAAAGAACTCAATTAAAACATTGGCAGAGGACCTAAATAAACACTTCTCCATAAAGGACATACAAATGGCCAAGAGACATATGAAGAATGCTCAACGTCGTCACTAATCATCAGAGAGATGCAAATTAAAACAACTATTAGGTATCACCTCACACCTGTCAGAATGGCCGCTATCAACAAATCATCAAACAACAAGTGTTGGCGAGGGTGTGGAGAAAAGGGGGCTCTAGTATACTGCTGGTGGGAATGCAGACTGGTGCAGCCACTGTGGAATACACTATGGTGTTACCTCAAAAAGTTAAAAATTGAATTGCCATTTGACCCAGTAATCCCACTTCTAAGAATATACCCCAAGAAACCTGAAACACCAATCAGAAAGAATATATGTACCCCTATGTTCATAGCAGCACTATTTATAATAGCTAAGATATGGAAACAACCCAAGTGTCCATCAGTAGATGAGTGGATAAAAAAGCTGTGGTACATATACACAATGCAATACTATGCAGCTGTAAGAAAGAAAGATTTCTTATCCTTTAAGATGGCATGGAAGGACCTGGAGAGTATTATGCTAAGCAAAACAAACCAAGCAGAGAAAGAAAAATATCACATAATCTCACTTATTGTGGAATATAATGAACTAAACAAACTGATGAACAAAATTGACCCAGGGACATAGAGGTGGGGTACAGACTGACAAGCCTTAGAGGAAGGAGGGTTGGGGGGGGGGGTGGGATAAATCAGAGAACTTATATGCATGTATGCATGACCAAAGGACATAGACAACAAAGCTGGGGATGGGGCGGAGGGGATGGGAAGGAGGGTGTCAAAGGGGGGGAAATGAGAAACATCTGTAACAAAAACAAATTAATAAAATAAATAAATAAATAAATAAACCAGAAATGTATTTTGTATTCCTATAAATTCTGATTATGTGTTCCTGGAGAGCAGCTGGAGGTGGAGATTGGGATGAGTTGCTCTGCTCTGTGCAGTCATTCAATAACCCAGGTGATGGAGGAAGTTCCAGCTTCATCACGTGGCTTTTGAGGTAGGCCTGGGTATTAATATCTAGCCAGCAGGTGGTGGGGAGTGGTGGAGGATCCCATAGGAGGTTTTATTTTATTTTTATCCTCACCTGAGGACATGTTTCCATGTTTTGTTAAGATAGGGGGGAGGGAGGGAGGGAGAGAGAGAGAGAGAGAGAGAGAGAGAGAGAGAAACATCGACGTGAAAGGAACACATTGAGTGGCTGCCACCCACACGACCAACCAGGGCTGGGGACAAACTGCAACCGAGGTACAAGCCCTTAGCAGAAACTGAACCTCGGTCTCTCTGGACCGCAGGCCAACACTCTAACTGCTAAGCCAAGCTGGCCAGGGCCCATAGGAGGTTTTAAAAGGCTGACTGTGGAAGTGGGTGCATCAGTTTTGACCATATTCTGTTGGCCAGAACTTGATCACATGGCCACATCTAACTGCAAGGGAGCCTGGGAATGTTGTCCAGCTGTGCACACAAGAGGAAGGGAAATGGGCTTGTAAACAGCTAGCCGCTCCCTATCATGATGGCTTTTGTGGTTGATCTCTGACTCTTGAATCCGACTTTAAGATGCTTCTGTTTCTTTGTGCACCCAAAGTTGACATCTCTCTTTCTGAAGCATGAAGTCTAAACTCCTTAGCCTTCTACAGGCTGAAACTCACTGTTCCAACAACCTCCTCCAGCTCTGCATCCCTCTTTGAACCCATACTCCGTAGAGCCTTGCACATTGCACCTTAGGGCTTTTCCTCTGCTCTCTGCCAAGAATACCTTATAAGCTTAGGCTTGCTGAAACTTCTGCTTCTTCATGTCACCGTGCCCAGTTCCTCTCCTCCAGGAAGCCCCCTTGGCATTCCTCCCAGCAGAATCAATCCCTGTCCCTCTGGCTCCAGCAACACGTGGCTTGCTTCTCTGCTTCACTTCACCGTGCCTCCTGGTCCGTCCTTGTTCACCCAGCTAGTCTCCTCTTAGACTATAAAAAGTTCTGTATCATGCTCCAGAATTTAGCCTGGCCAAAGAAATGTGTGTTTACGGTCCTTGGCTGAAAGGAGAGGGCCCTGTTTGGAGTTTGCTTGGAAACGGACTCACGGGATTTTGCAGACTCAACCTTGATCTCTCTCACCCTGTGGAATCTGAAAATCTTGCTGAGGGAAGGGGTCGAAGTCTAATTTAGTTCCCCAGTTTCTGACAGCCAACTGTCAAATCTACGCGGCGCTTATGCATATCTGTGCGGCAGGAAGAACTTAGTCTAGAAAGACACGGGTTGAAATCCCAGCTCTGCTGTTTACTGGCTGTCTGACGTTGGGCAAGTTGCTAAACCTCTCTGAATCTTGCTTTCCTCATGCATTAAATGATTATTTAACAAAACAAATGTTTACTGAGTGCCAGCCCTGAAGCAGGTGCTGGCTGTATGGGGATGAATGAAATGGATATAGACTTTAGGGACTAGGGACCCTGAACCAATGACTATAACAATTAGGTCTCTGGTTACAATACAGAGAGAGGACTTCATGGGAAGGTGTCCCCAGGAAGCTGTGGGGCTGAGACTGGAAGGTGAGTATAAAGGGCAGAGGAAGGGTTACAGCAGGATTCCAGGCAGAAGCAACAGTTTGTGTGAAGGCCCAGAGGTGGGTGGAGACCTGTTGGGGGAATTAAATGAACTGCTAGGATTTCTCAGCAGGTGGTGAATGATACACTGGTGGTTCCCAGGATGATGTTACTGTGGTAGGCGAGTTACCACTTAAAATCCTTTTTTGATAGTCTTCTCTCTTCTTTTTGCATGTTTAAAATTTTCCACCATAAAATGTCAAGTAAAAATTAATATTGATGCCGATGCCTACAGTCTGTAATTGAAAAGCCATGTGAGTGTTCCATGGGGCAGTTAAACACATCGACTCTGGAACCCTGATGCCTGTTTGACTCCCTGCTCTGTGATTCCTAGCCCTGTGCCCTTGTGCCATTTCCGTGCGCCTCAATTTCCTGATCTGTAAGATGGGGATAATAATAGTACTTACCTCATACGGTTGTTATAGAGATTCAAGATGTTTGTTATATTAATGGAAGTAAAGTTTTTAAATGTACTTAAGTCAAGATTGTGAGTCAATATAAAAATAAGTTTGCTTGAATACTTGCTAGGTATTGTTCTACGTATCTTACACATCTCACTTAATACTTACTATGAGGTGGGTGTTATTAACCTATTTACAGGTGCAGATAGATATGTTGTTTGCTCTGGGTCATGCAGTTAATAGCAGAACAAGGATTTCAGCTGGAATTCTGCCTTCAGATCCCACACCACACACCATTACACCATACAGTCTTGGTTTAACTAGTATAGATGGTCCATGGACACACTATGGGTAATGAAAAGCTGTTCGCTTATGTATTCACTCAAGAAATATTTACTGAACATGTACTATGTGCCTGGCTCCATGGCAGATGCTGGGGTTACAATGCTGAACAGTAAGTCTCCTGCAGAGCTTCAATCTACAGGTGATAAATCAGTAAACAAAGACACAAGCCAGATAATTTTGGACCCAGATAAATCTGTGAAGAAAATAAAGCCTGATAATGGGATAGAGAGTGACTGGGGAGCTTTTGTGCAGCTGTCTCTAGGGGAGGGCCACATGGTGCCTGGGAAGGAAGATTTTGGTTGTCATCTCCCTACTGCAGCTTGTCTTTCCTGATAAGCTCGGCCACATCACTGTTATGAATTCAATCCAAATTTCAAGACAGTCAGGCCTATTAATTCAGACCATCCGACGAGTGTGCAGAGCACAGATTTATTATATGTCAATGTTTGTTTAAATTTGTAACTCTCTCACAGTGGAATGGAGGCAGGCTCCAAATAAGCATCAAAGCCCATTCATTGTCTCCAAACGCAATAGTGTATTAATCAGACATCACCGAGAAGCTGTGGTTCTGAGGTGATGGTGATCTAAGACAGATATTTTATCCCCTGCCCCCCCTCCCACTTTCTGGGAGAGTAAGGTTTTCAACTGTGGCAAAGATAAACGTAGAATCACAGTATATCTGAGCTAGATGGGGGCTTATTGAGGGAGGCTGTATCTTCTGAACATAAATCCAGGTGCTCTCTGGGCCGGCGAAGGTTTTTGAACTCCCTCTAAGTGTGAGAGGCATTGTGGATGAGGAATCCAGACTCCCAGTGAGCAGAGTCTCTAGATGGTTTGACACAGGGGGTTTCCTGGGCCTGCCCTGGGCGGGGGAGCCAGGATGGACTCTTGCTATAATTTTGTATCATCAATTCTCTTTTCTCATCTTCCAGAAAACAGAGCTCAGAGAAGATGTGAGTAACCTATAATCACACAGTGAGTTATTGAGTGAACCAATATTTCTGACAAAGCAGTTGGGCCAGGCTTTATGAAAGGGAATTTAACTGAACCTCCTCCTGCCTAAAGCTCTCCATGGCTCCCCATTGCTCTAACAAGGACCATTTGACTTCTTACCTTGGACTACAACACCCTGTATGATCTGGCCCTGGCCTATTTTGACTTCTTCTTGCTTCCCCTCTCCCTCACACTTTCTAAGACAGCCATCAGGAACTTCGTTAAGTTCCTTAGACACCATAGTCTCTCCTTCACCTCCTAGTCTTTGATAGTATTGTTTCTTCTGCTGAAAACACACTGTCTCTACTTCACTGGGCATATTTCCATTCATCCTTCATTCTTCAGTTGCACCATTATTTCTTCTCGAATGTCTTTCTGGAATCTGTGGGTTAGACTAGTCTCTCCTGCTCTGTCTTCTCATTACACCATGTACTCCCCTCAATACCCCTCTGCCTGGCACTGGACACAGAGAGAAACCCGACAAACAGCATTGATGTTGAAGATGGTGGCCAGTGTGCACTGCTCTCTCCACTGGTCTGGTTGGGTATTTTCTGGAGAAATAAACTGAGGAGGCTACAAGTGTATTCCATGAAGATCTTCCCAACTCCCTCCTCTTTATCCTCGCCTTGATTTAATGCCTCTGGGGTTGGTGTTTCGAGACTTACTCTGGCAGTTCTCTCTGCCCTTTCTGCTCACCACGGGAGGAAGAGAGCCAGCGTACTCCCTGCCACTGGCTAGAGGCTGCCTGTTCCTCCATCAATCAGACCCTCTGTCCACGGTGCCTCATCCACCGGGAGGAAAGTCAGCAAAGATTTGTGGAGTCCTTGGGGACAGGGACAGGGACAGGGACAGGGCCTCCAGCTGTGGCTTCCAGTGCTTGGGCATATCCAGCCCCAGATTGCGGTGGGTTTGCGGTTTTTATTTTAAACAAACTTTCTTAGGCAACAGGAGGAAGTTTGCAGCCTGTCTGCTTACCCAGGGCATGGGAATTAGCTTTGCCATAGACGCTTTCTGGAGATTGCCTGGACGTTCACTGCGTAATGGTCCTTCCCTTCAGAAAAAGAAGGAGCATCTCCAATAGAGCCATCTGGGAAAAGTGACAAGAAATAAACATATACGAAGGCCTCCCGAGTGCCAGGATCTGTGCTAGATTATTTACATTTTTTATTTCATTTGAGGGTAACACAATCCTATGGGCTTAGTATAACTAATTATATTCAATAATAAAATCACTAAAGCATACTGAGCACTTGCCACGTCCCAGACCTTACATTTGGGGCTTAAAATATATCATCTCATCGGATCATTGCCACCTCCCTGTAAAATGGAAGTTGTTGATGTTCCTTCACGTAGAGGGACATGAAAACATAGAGGAGCTGGGAAACACTACCAGTGTTGCACCATTTGTAAGTAGGATTCAAACTCCACCCAGCACACTCCAGGGCTCATGTTATTTTCAGGGTCCAGCACTCCTGCTTAGTGGTTAGCTAGCTTATCACCCAACCTTCTGAGGCTGTCTAAGGGGTGTCATCCCAGGAGACAACCCCCCACACCAGGAGTTTCCTGAGATGGATTCAGAAGGTTTGGCTTCCAGGTAGCCTGTCTACAACATGAGCAGGCTAACCAACCCATTTCTTATCCGTTTTCCCACACAAACTCTGTGATCTTGACAAATGGCAGATCTCAAAGTAGAATGATGAGGGAACAAGCCAGGATGATCAGGATCCTGATCAGGATGATCAGGAGGGCAAAGCGCACAGGCATCTCTGAGTGTGCAGTTCCTAATGAGCATTCGGAGCCTTTGAAAAGAACTTGTGGACTTGGAGCACTGTGAAAAAGTACTTTACGAGTCTAGGAGTTTAGAAAAGAAGCTCTGTGATAAGACAAGCTTTGCACTTGAAGAGAACGTCATCGTGGGTAGAAGTCATGAGATCTAACTGATCAAATATGTGTGGTTTCATTGAGTAGACCATTCAAACATACGTTAACTATGCAATTAAATACATTCACTCATTCATGCAATATTTGATTTCTCCTATTTTTTATGGATTGATTCTGTCATTCAACTCTTCAACCCTTTAGACGTTCAACAAATGTTTCTGGTCCGGTGTGTAAGGTGCTGGACTTTTCAACGGGATAAGGAAATTTGTTGGGGAAATATTCCAAGGTGTACTAGAAGGAGGATGAAGCTGAGAGACCGAAGAAGAAGACAGACAACTTCAGAGTGAAACAAACAGTTTATTAAGGGACCTCACAGTGTGAAGCGGTCTTGAGAAGCAGCAAGATAGTGGATTACTACACCCAAAAGAGGATGAGGGCTTGGTATAACAGGGACACAGGCAGCTTGTCCGGTGGTATATTCCAAAGCAGTAAACAACTTAGTGGGCCTACTTATCTATGTAAAAAAATTCCTTTCAGGTGATATGGGCCTGCCCCTACCTGGGTGAACTGGTGGTCACTGAAAGCAACTTGCTTCTTAAGATGGTGTTGGTCATGTCAAGCACGAGAAACCATTTCACCTAACAAACCTTAAAAGATATCTACTTTTTATTCCAGGCTCAGCAGGTACTAGACAGGAATTATTGGCAAATCCAAAGCCTTGAGCAGCCATTCGAACTTTGGGTTAGGGACGAGGGAGAGGGAGAGGGAGAGGGAGGGGGAGGGGGAGGGGGAGGGGGAGGGGGAGGGGGAGAGGGAGAGAGTTGGGTTTGTAGGCTTTCTCTTGACATTTTTCCAGCTAGGTTTCTAAGAATTAAGGAATTATTTCACGGCTTAGGAAAAGAAAACATCGATGAATGGTCCCAGATTGCTCTGGCTTAGAATTTAGCATGCCTGGGCCATGGGGTGGCCCTGCTCCTTAACACCCGTATCATTTTTGGTGAGTTGAGAAACATCTTTAAGTCTCACTTTCAGTAAGCAGGTAGACCAGATGTGCCCAGCCCTGTGCTGGGCATGTGGTCAGCTCTCAGTAGGTAATCCCTTTCCTTACTTCTCTTCCTCCAGGTTTGAAATGGGGGTTCGTCGATAAATGACCCAGCCTGGCTCTGCTCTTCACACCCTGGGGAGGGAAAGCATCCTCTCAGTTGTCCCCCCACTGCACTCTCGACAGTGGCGAGGGGGCAGGAGCTCATGGGATGCGCTGCAGGTGATGTGACTAAAACAAGAACAGCTCTCGGCAGCATGAGTTTCTTCTGTGTCCATAGTTTGAATCTTCCTTGTCAAAAGGGAAAAATTAGACAAAGGAAAAATTCTGAAAGGATAATGAGTCTTCTTTTCTCCCTGCAGTCGAAATGCCCTGGCTTTACCCTCCTACCCCCGACTCAGCATATGCTGCCAGCCTATTGTCATCTTGGGCAGTGTCCATATGGGAGGAGGATGACAGGAGGTTGGGTCGTCCCTCTCTGTGGCTCAGTACAGCACCTGGAATCCCAACCCTGATGTTTCTGCTTTGGTATTTATTTTCTCATTTGTCCCCACTCATATCTTATGTATCTTCTTCTCAAAGAGAGAAACAACTTTTAGGGATTCATTCTGAGGAAGTCAGCTGGGAGGTGTCAAATTAAAAGCCCCCCAAAGGGGATATTACATAAATGAAGTATTATGTCACTGTATTATGATGTAGACGAACTATTGATGTGGAAAGATATCTGTGATGCATTGTTAAGTTTTTAAAAAGCAAAATTGTAAGAATAACATCATTCTACTTGTGATATGGATAGATATATGGATAGCAATATAGATATGTTGATATATAACAAAATGTTGAAGTTGATCTCTGGGTGGGAATATATATTATGGGTACATTATATTTTTTCCTTTTATGCTTGTCCATAGTTTTTGAAAAGAAAATGTTTGTATTGATTTTTTAGAAAAAGAGGAAGGCTGAGAGAGATCAAAACATTGATGTGAGAGAGAAACATTGATTGGCTGCCTCCTGCATGCCCCCTACTGGGGATCGAGCCTGCAACCTGAGCATGTGCCCTGACTGGGAATCGAATCGGGACCTTTCAGTCTATGGGACTCACTCCATGACACTCAATCCACTGAGCCACACCAGCTGGGCCATAGTTTTATAATTTTCTATAGTCAACATCTTTTGCATTTGTAATGAAAAATATAGTAAATGTTATCATAGCACCTAAATGGGGAAAGAAACATAGAGACATTTCTGTCTTTTTCTTTAGTGTCTTAACAAACCAGTGATATGTTAGTGTTCAGTTTTCCTGCTTCCCCACTTCTTTTCACGTAATAGCCTGGCTCCTAAAGATTCATCAAGAAGAATGCACCAGAAAAATCCCAAATATATTGCTCTGTCTCTTTCATAAGTACACCTCTAAATGTAGAAGCAGAAATAGCGTAGTGTACTCCGGAGTTCTGCTTTTATCACTTCTTAGCTGTGTGACTTGGGGTCTCAATCTTGTTACCTGAAAAATGGGGTTAATAGTAATTCCTGTCTCAAAGGGTGTTTGTGAGGATTCCACTTGATGATGTTTCTGAACAATGTTTAACACAGAATGCATATTCAATACCTGTTAGCCACTGTTGGGTGCCCAGCACACTCCAGTTTGGGGTTCAGAAAATATTACTCTCTATGCCATTAGCTCTTACTGTTTCCAGATGGAGACTGGGCTCAGAGCGAGTCTACCTCAGGCCAGCCTGTAGAGTGTGGGTCTTTGACTTTGTGCAGGAAAGATTTCACAATACTAGTCCAAGTGATTTTGAGAGTATGTTTGTTAACGCTGGGGACAGTGAAATAAGGAAGGGCTTAAGATAGAAGAAGCAACAGGAGAGAGCCTAGACGGGGCTGTTGTGGCTTTAAGAAACTTTATAGGAAAGGAGTGGGCCACACTGGGCTGCATGGACTCACAGAGAAGTAAAAGTCACAGGGACAGAAGTGAGCCAAGGCAGGGCTGCTATTAGCTCACTGGAAAGTCAGAGAAAAGGGGGCCATGGAGACAGGTTCAGGGGGTTAGCCCATGATGAGCTGTTGCTGCCCAGTGTTCCCCTGGTTGCGAGTCTCCTGGGGACCCTTAGATTTTAAGAGAAAGAGAGCAAAGATACAGACATGGGCTTGCTCTAGGGAGAGCTGTACCTTGGGTTCTTTGTCTTGTGGCTTTTTATCTTTCTTTAGCAGGTCGGAATCCTAAGGGAGGTCTCAGGGAAGGGTCTTAAGAAAATACTCGTTAACTTTTTAGGTATGTCCTTCAATATATTGATTCATCAAAATGTGTGTATAGAGAGATCAGGGTTATTTTCTAGTTAGTTTTATTTTCATAGAACATCATCAAAGAGGGACTGGGACCAAGGGGGTTTGCTCAGGATGGTCTAGAAGGTGTAAACCATTTGCTCCTAAGTGTCCTTAGTTAGGGAAAATAAAACCTTGTGATTCATTAGCTGGCTGTAAATTGCTCAAATCCTTTGGCCATGTTTAATGATTTTGTCTCAGTTGCCCTTATTCCCCTTGTCAAGGAATCCCCCTAGCTTTGATTATTCTGTGTCATTACTACCCACCTTATTTTTCGACCTGCTTTCTTTTCCCTCTCCTCTTCCTCTTTCTCCTCTCCTCCTCCTTCTTCTGCTTTTAGGGGCACGAGCAGTAGTTATGCTGGAGGAGCATGGTTTAAACAAACAAGCAAGCAAATAAAGGTAAATGTTGGAAACTCATCCCTATTGCTAGAGAGAGGACTACTCTGAATTACAGCCCAGTTTACCCTCAATCATGCCCCCAGCCAGCTTTTGAGTTATTGAAGCATTTTTAGACCTTCAATACTTCTCATTGCAAGCCTTAAATCCTTGAGGAAGGACCAAGTAAATCTAGCTTTCCCACCGATGCTAGAAATCCCTAATCATTAAAAAGTAATACTACACACCAAGAAAAGAAAAGAAGAAACAAACGATATTGTGCAAAACTCCACACTGGAACCCAGTCTCTGAAGGGCTTTATGCTTCCATTGGTGATTTAGAGATTTCCCCCTCTTCTTTCCAAACATACTTCTGGGCTGTGGAAATGAAATGGTTTTCCTGTAATAAGTCTTGGCGGACATGTCACTCAGACTGTTTGGCTGTAAAAGTGATTAAAGATTATGTGTGAGGGAATGAAGAAATAAGGCCAAGGAGCCCTCTTGTCAAGCTTTGTCTTCTGGGAGCTCTATGGTAGTTATTCGGAGAGATTCCTCCCTAACCCCGCCCTGGTTGATGGGTAATGACTCAACCACATCTCTTAAATACTCAAGACTGACAATTACTCTGAAATCATCGAGTCTTGATCCCAATCTATGGCAAAAATACAACTGACTGACACACACAGTAAAAAAACCTATTCAGATGAGTTCACCGAACCAAGAAATCCATATGGCATCGAGTTGCTGGAAAGTCATTTCTGTTTTTCTGGATTACGTTAAATTCCTTTAACCATATGTTGCTCTTTTCCAGTGGCAGCCAAACCTCAAACACACTAATGAAAAAACAGATCTGTTTCTTTTCTTTAATGCTACCTGAGCCAGGCCCTACATGAGGCATATATTTGGTCCTTCCAGCCCCCCTCAGTGTGGGCCTGCTGAATCTCATTCATGGTTGGGGAAACTGAGGCCCAGAGAATTTGAGTTACTGAAGTTGATATAGCTATTAGAAATCAAGACATCCTTTAGGATTTCTTTCCCTCTCGACTCCCTGCATCCAGTCTTCATCAGGTACTGACATTGCATCTCTGAGCTTCATTTCATCTCTACTGCTTCCACCTGGTCCAAGTCTCCATCACCTGTCACCTGAGCTCTTGCCAGTGCCTCTAACAGTAGGTAGGTCTCCCAGACACCCTTCTAGCCCCTTGCAGTCCATTCTCCATGTGTTCATTTTTACAAGGTAAATTGGATTATATCATTCCGTTATGGCACCCCTCCAGAGGTTTTCCATCCACCTGGATTAAACTCTGAGTTCCTCCCCATCACCTCTCTCTCTACTTAACCTTGGCTGATTTCTCCCTTCCTCAGTGTGCTCAGCCTCCTTCATATTTCTTTATAGATCTCAAACCCACCAAACCTCTTTCTTCCTCAGTCACTTTCCATTTGCACTTTCTCTTCTTTCTTCCTGGAACACGCTAGCTCCAGATGTTGGACATGGTTTCACAGTTCAGGTCACATGTCGCCTCCCCAAGAGGTCTTTCAATCCCAGCCAGAGAAGTCTCATCTCTTCACCCTTAGTCATTTGCTTTCATGCGACCTACTTTATCTTCTTTACAGCCTGTATCAATCCCTGAAATTATTTTGTTTACACACAGGTTGTTTAATTTTATGTCATCTTTATTATGATATAACTTCTATGAGGACAGAAGTTATAGCTGCATGTCTCTTGTGTATGAAACCATGCCTGGTACTAAATCTGAGTTCAACATCATTTGATGACTGAGTAAATTACTTCATTTATAGGTTTGGAAAACATGGCCATGCTACATGCCCTCAGCTCTTTTTTGTAATGCACTTTTTATTTTAGAACAATCTTAGATTTACAGCATTATTATGAAGTTAGTACAAAGAGTTCTCGTGTACCTTGCGCTCAGTGTCACCTACCTATTATCAACATCTTACATGAGTATGGTACATTTGTCAGAATTAGTGAACCAATGTTAACATATTATTATTCACTAAAGTCTACACTTTATTCAGACTTTCTCATTTTCCCTGCAATGTCCTTGTTCTGTTCTAGGATCCCATTCAGGACACTATAGTACATTTGGTTGTCATGTCAACATAGACTCCTTTGGGTTGTGATAGCGCCTCCGACCTTCCTTGCTTTTGATGACTTTTGAAAGTTCTGGGGAGGAATAGTCAGGTATTTTACAGAATTTTCCTAGGTTGGGATTTGTCTGATGTTTTTTTCTCATGAGTGGATGGAGTAAATTTTTTTTGGTAGAAAGCACACAGAGGTAAAATGCCATTCTCATCACTTCATATCAAAGCTACATGCTACCAATATGACTTATCACTGTTATTGACCTTGACCTCCAGGCTGAGGGAGTGTCTGTAGGCTTCTCCATGGTAAAGGTTCTCATTTTCCCTCCTCTTTCCAGACTGTGCTTCTGGAAGGATATCACTATGTACAGCTTAGAGATAAGGAGTGATGATCCCCCTATGGAGGGCAAAGTATCTGCATATATAATCTGATGTTCTTCTTCATGGGAGATTTGTCTATTCTCTCCCAT
Organism: Molossus molossus; assembly: GCF_014108415.1. Lineage (NCBI taxonomy): Eukaryota > Metazoa > Chordata > Mammalia > Chiroptera > Molossidae > Molossus > Molossus molossus. The sequence continues at coordinate 109,972,431 of NW_023425366.1, read as the reverse complement.
TTATTTATTCATTCATAATTTATTTACATCAGTATGGACTCACAGATATTCAATTTTTACATTGAGTTGTAACACAGTATTTCTTTATATTTTTTATTGGTCAAATTGTTCCAGCCACTGGGTGTTCCTGTGGCTGCCTCTGGTGTCCTGTTGACATACCCCCACTAATATGTGGTTGCTTTTTAAGCACTTTCTCTCCAGCTCTAGAGCCTCGTCTTGTATCTGCCCTAGTCCTCAAACCAGCCATTTCTCCAAAGACCCTGGTTCCTTTCACTGGAGGGGGTATTAAAAACCAAGACCTGGGTGCTAGCTCCTAGGATTTAAAAAATATTGCCTTGTATGTTACTATAGAAAAAATGCTTAATGCAGCTTAACTATAGCAGATATTCCCCCTCTTTTAAAATTAAATTTATTGGGGTGACATTGGTTTCTATTAATATATAATCTGTATATTATGTTGTTCACCACCCCAAGTCAAGTCTTCCATCAACATTTATCCCCCTGTACCCTCTCTACCCCTCCCCATTCTCCTTTCTCTCTGGTGATCACCATATTGTTGTCTGTGTCTACAAGTTCTTTTGTTTGTGTTTTGCTTAATCCCTTTACTTTTTAGCCCAGCCAGCCACACCCCCGCCCCTCTGACAGCTGTCCATCTGTTCTCTGTATCAACGAGTCTGTTTCTATTTTGTTTGTTTGTTTATTTTGTCCATTAGATTCCACATGTAAGTAAAATTATATGGTACTTGTCTTTCTCTGACTGGCTTATTTTCACTTAGCGTAATACTCATCAGTTCTTAAAATTCTTTATTCTCACCTGCTTTTATTTAAGTTTATAGGGGTTTAGGAGTATGAGCAAGCTTGCTGTTAATCAAGGTACCTCCATGCCCAGGAATGTTATTCATTCCAAAATTTGCTCAAGATCCTTGTGAGAATTTTCCTGAATGCTTTGGCATGGAAGGCAGGGCGAGCAACCCTGATGATTTGCCTAGGACTAGGGGCTTTCCTGGGATGTGGGCAGTCCCAGGCACACCTGCAAGATTAGTCACCCTAATGAGAGGGTCAGTTAACCTGGCCATCCAACCTTCAACCATTGCATTATCTTTCAGCCCTCACCTTGACCACTAATCACAGGTAGTAGAAATGCTATAGATTCAAGCTTTTGATCTAAACATTGACCTTAGGCAAAACATTTAGGGATCATCAGTTTTGCCCTCTGTAAAAATGGGGTAATAATGATCTCTACCGTACAGGGTGGGTGTGAGGACAACATAAGGAATATGCTTGCAGAACCCATGCATCTCAGTGCTGGGGGCACAGTTGGCCCTCAGTGAATGTTACTCCCTTGCTATCCTTCTGCCTTTTTTGGGTAACATTGACGTTTCCTAAGCAGCAAATGAAGAGTTCTATTTTAAACTCCCCGATATTTCTGGGAACCAAGGAGCCTTGTAAGTCATTTGACTGTACACACAGCCACAGAAATTCTTATCGGCGAATCAAGGAAAATGCCTTTAACTTCCCATCATAACCGCCTTTTAAAAATAGCTGACAAATTTGACTGATTTTCAGGGTAACAGTAGCATTTTGCTAAGGGGGTTTGTGAAACTCTTGGAGATGGTTGATAAAAAGGCAAATAACCAATTTACCTGACATGGGGAGGGTTTAGACTTGCCTCAAGGCAAATGCTGAAATGAGAAAGAGCTGCAGCCTGGGCTGCCTCTGTCTGGCCTCTGGCTCACCTCCAACCCTATCTTGATCACTCTCTGCCTTTCAGTTATGCCAGCCTCCTTTCAGTGCTTGGAAATTCCATGCTTTCTCCTGCCACAGGGACTTTGCACATACTGCTCCCTCTGTCTGATCCACTATTCTCTTTAGTCTAACCTGGGTTAGCTTTTACTTGTCTTTCAAATTTCCACTTAGGTAGCTCTTCCTTAGGAAAACTTTCCCTGATGTCTCCAAATCAGATCCCTTTATCCATCACTCCCAGTGTCTCAATGATCACAGATGCAAGTTGACATTTATACAGATGTTCCTGGGCTTATGATGTGGTTGCATCCCAATAAATCCATCATCAATTGGAAACATCATAAGTAAAAAATGCATTTAGACCTGGCCAGGTTGGCTCAGCAGTTAGAGCATCGGCCCATGAATCAAAAGGTTACTTATGAGTTTGATTCCTGGTCTCGGTTGGGGTTATGCAGGAGACATCCAATCAATGTGTCTCTCTCACATCAATGTTTCTCTCTCTCTCTCCCTCCATTTCTCCCCCCTTCGTTTCACTCTCTCTAAAGTCAATACACCTAACCTACTGAACATCATAGCTTAGCTTTGCCTATCTTAAACATGCTCAGAACTTACATTAGCCTACAGTTGGGCAATTATCTTGAGTTTTATCTCAAAAGTAATCACCTTCTTCTTCTCTCACCAGAAGCAGGAGATACAAATGGGTGTTTTGTAGACATGACAGGATGCAAGAAAACAAGACACAATATCCAAAAAACACTGGCAACACAGTATGCTGTAGAGTATTGGCTGTTAACCCTCGTGACTGCGTGGCTGACTGGGAGCTCCGCTCACGGCCGTTATCCAGCATCATGGGAGAGTATCTTACTGCAATTCACTAGCCTGGGTAAAGACCAAAATTCAAAATTTGAAGTATGGTTTCTGCTGAATGTGTATTGCTTTCACACCATCATTAAGTACAAAAATCATAAGTTGAAGACCATCTGTATTTATCATTGTTAAGTTAGTAGTCCTCCGCCCCCTATTTTACCTTCTTCTTCTTCTTCTTCTTCTTCTTCTTCTTCTTCTTCTTCTTCTTCTTCTTCTTCTTCTTCTTCTCCTTCTCCTTCTCCTTCTCCTTCTCCTTCTCCTTCTCCTTCTCCTTCTCCTTCTCCTTCTCCTTCTCCTTCTCCTTCTCCTTCTCCTTCTCCTTCTCCTTCTCCTTCTCCTTCCTTCTCCTTCTCCCCCCCCTTCCTCCTCCTTCCCCCTTCCCCTCCCCCTCCCCCCTCCTTCTCCTCCCTCTTCATCATAGCTTGTACTTTTAGAATTCTTCCACTGTGCCTGGCACTAAGAAATGCACTCATGTTCATTTATATAATCCACACAATAACCTCATGAGGTGGGCACTATATCTATGCCAATTGAATAGATGAGGAAACCTGAACCACATAGAAAGTTAGTGATTTCCTGAGACCACACTTGAAACAAATAGAATTGGGGTTCACACTCAGGCATTCTTGTTTTAGAGTCTGTGCTGATAACCACTGTGCATTCTGTTTCCTTCAAGCACAGTGGAGTAGCGACCTTGTTGATTTTTGTGTCTTGCTGTCTGTCCAGTTCTAATGACACACAGCAGGCTCCACCCACTGTTGAAGGATGAATCTCTCTCTCTCTCTCTCTCTCTCTCTATCAGTTTGGTGTCCTGAGGCCTCTATTTTTTTATTATTTAATTAATTAATTTATTTTTGTTATGATGTTTCTCCTTTCCCCCCCATTGATTCCCTCCCCACCCTGTCCCCAGCTTTGTTGTCCATGTCCATTGTTCATGTACACATGCATATAAGTTCTGTGGTTATCTCTCCCACACCACCCCCTCTTCTGGGGATTGTCAGTCTGTATCCTACTTCCACATCTCTGGGACTACCCCATTCCTCAGACTGTTATGTTCATTATATTCCACAAATAAGTGAGATCATATGATACTTGACTTTCTCTGTTTGGTTTGTTACGCTTAGGATGATACTTTCCAGGTTCCTCCATGTCGTCTCAAAGAATAAGAGATTTTTCTTTCTTATAGCTGCATAGTATTCCATTGTGTATATGTACCACAGCTTTTTTATCCATCTGTCTACTGATCAACATTTGGGCTGTTTCCAGATCTTAGCTATTGTAAATAGTGCTGCTATGAACATGGGGGTACATATATTCTTTCTGATTGGTCTTTCAGGCTTCTTAGGGTATATTCCTAGAATTGGGATCACTGGGTCAAATGGCAGTTCAATGTTTAATTTTTTTGAGGTAACACCATATTGTTTTCTATAGTGGCCGCACCAGTCTGTATTCCCACCAGCAGTGTACTAGAGTCCCCTTTTCTCCACACCCTTGCCAGCACTTGTTGTTTGATGATTTGTTGATGACGACTATTCTGACAGGTATGAGGAGATACCTCATTGTTATTTTAATTTGCATCTCACTGATGATTAGTGATGTTGAACATTTCTTCATATGTCTCTTAGCCATTTGTCTGTCCTGTTTGGAGAGGTGTCTATTTAGTTCCTCTGCCCATTTTTTAATTGGGTTCTTTGTCTTCCTTTTGTTGAGTTGTCTGAGCACTCTATATATATTGGAAATTAACCCCTTATCCGATATATTATTGGCAATTATGCTCTCCCATACAGTGGGTAGCCTTTCTGTTTTGATGATTGTATCTTTTGCTGTGCAGAAGCTTTTGAGTTTGATGTAGTCCCATGTGTTCATTTTCTCCTTTGTTTCTGTTGCCTTAGGTGATGTAAATTCTGCTGCGTATGATGTCTGAAATTTTATTGCCTACAGTTTCTTCTAGTATTTTTATGGATTCATGAGTCACATTTAAGTCTTTTATTCATTTTGAGTTTATTCTTGTGTAGGGTGTAAGTTGATGGTCTAGTTTCATTTTTTTTTGCATTTAGCTGTCCAATTTTCCCAATACCATTTATTAAAGAGGCTGTCCTTACTCCACTGTATGCTCTTGCCACCTTTGTCAAATATTAATTGAACATATTGCCTTGGGTCCATTTCTGGGTTCTCTGTTCTGTTCCACTGGTCTATATGCCTATTCTTGTGCCAGTCCCAGGCTGTTTTGATTACAGTAACTTTGTAGTATAACCTGAAATCTGGCAATGTGATCCCTCCTACTTTGTTCTTCTTTTTCAAGATTGCTGTGGCTATTCGAGGTCTCTTTTGGTTCCATATGAACTTTTAAAGTATTTGTTCTAGTTCTGTGAAGTATGTTGTTGGTATTTTGATGGGGATTGCATTGAATTTATAGATTGCTTTGGGTAGTATGGACATTTTAATTATGTTAATTCTTCCAATCCATGAACAAGGTATGTGCTTTTACTTTTTTATATTTTCCTCTATTTCTTATTTCAATGACCTATAGTTTTCTGTGAATAGGTCCTTTATTTCTTTGGTTAAGTTTATTCTTACGTATCTTAATTTTTTTGCTGCAATGGTAAATGGGATTGTTTTCTTAGTTTCTCTTTCTGTGAGTTCATCATTGATGTATAAGAATGCCATCAATTTCTTGATGTTACTTTGCCGAATTTATTTATTAAGTCTAGTAAATCTTTGCTGGAGTCTTTGGGGTTTTCTACGTATAGTATTATGTCATCTGCAAATAATGACAGTTTCACTTCCTCCTTTTCAATTTGGATCCCTTTTATTTTTTCTTCCTGAATGATTGCTGTGGCTAAGACTTCCAGTACTATGTTAAATAAGAGTGGTGAAAGTGGGCATCCTTGTCTTGTTTCTGTTCTTAAGGGAAATGCTTTAAATTTTTGCCCATTGAGTATGATGTTGGCTGTAGGTCTTTCATATATGGCCTTTATTATGTCGAGATATGATCCCTCTATTCCCACATTGCTGAGCATTTTTATCAGAAATGGATGCTGGATTTTGTCAAAGGCTTTTTTGGCATCTGTTGATATGATCATGTGGTTTTTATTTAATTTTTTATTTATGTGGTGTATCACATTTATTGATTTGCAAAGAGGCCTCTATTTTTGTAGTTTTGCTGATGATCACAGGAAGGTCTCTTGACTCCCAGTTTCATGAGAACTATAATGTGACTTTGTTGAACCCACTGAAAAATGAGTCAGCATCCCACTCTGATTCACAAAAGTTGAGCATTATTCTAAATTCACCTCCATGCCTACCCACCCTGCTTCTTTTACAGCACCCTGGAGGCTGTGTGGCACTCAGAGAAATACTGAAGTACATTCTTGGGGAACAGAGAAGTCACCAGAATAACCAAGGGCATAACAAAGTTAATGTCCTGTTCTTTGTTGTTCAACTAAGGTGTGTTTTAGAAAAACTTTTTTTTTGGGGGGGGGGGTTCCACTGAGAGTAGCTAACACACTACCAATTGTCCTTGATAACAGCCAATGAGCCTTTGCTAAGTGGAGGCCACAGGAGTTGCCATCTAGACCTTCAGACTCTTGCTGATGCACAACACATGGTTTTCATGGTGCTTGAGACACCACATGCTTACCAGGTGGCAGATCTATCTCCCCCAGTAGACCATGAGCTCAAGGAGCACAAGGCCTTGGCATGACCTCCCCAGGGCACAGGACAGGGCCTGACATGTAGCAGGAGACTGGGAAATATGGGCAGAATGGATGTGTGCGATCGAGGGTCCTATATTTCATGGGATGAGCAGGGAAAGCGTGCAGACATTACTCAGCTCTGAATGACAGCGGGGAGTGAGCTGGCAGGTGTTCACTCTGATGGAGAGGTGATGGCAGGAGAAGGAGAGAAGGCTTTGCCTATGGAAGGGTCCAATCACTCCATAGGAGCCTGAACACAAAGAAAAGCCCACCCCTCAACCCACTTCTGGCCATGGGCTCGGTGTTGGTTCATCAATGTTGGAATCACCTATTGACATCAAGGGCAAATGAGGAGATGCCACTAGGTATGGGGAGGGACTCGTATTCAGTGGGTAGAGAGAAGACTTGATCAAAATCAGTTATGGGATGGCAAAATTTTGGGGGTAACAAAATAGTGTGGCTCTGCAACCAGATGGCCTGAGTTTGATTCCAGGGTCTGCTCCTTAACAAACTCTGTGGTGTTAGCTAAGTTACCTCACCCTCTGTGCCTCAGTTTCCGGCACTGTAAAGTGTACCTTCTGCCTCACAGTGTCGTGGTGGAGGATTCAATGAATCCGCACATGCAGTGCTCAGAAGACTGCCCGGCACAGCTGGGAGTGCTCCGTAGGCACCAGCTATCAGGGTGGGAAAAGGGCACCTGAATTAATACAACATGGTTTCTTTTTCTGGCTGGTTAACCCTCTAATGGGGTGAGGAAGAAGAGAGAGAAAGTAGACACAGAGAGGTTTGAGGAGATGGAGAGTTAGGTTGAAGACAGTCTTGGTGGCATGTTAGCTAAGAGACTAGCAAAAGGGAGTATGGCTTTGGGGAGGGACATGTGTGTGGAAAAGTAAGTTTCAAAAGGAGAATCCAAACCTGAAGTCCAAGGAACTGGCCTTGGTGGTATGGCCCTGCCAGCAGGGGACGCTACTGAATATGATTCAGTAGGTGATACTCTTCCTGGGGCTGAGGGCTGGGCTCAACTGAGGCTCCCAGAGTGCAGACCAGAGGGACATTTGTGAGCCGAGCAACCCCTGCTCTCCAGGAGGCAGCGGCGTGGAACGGGGCTCTCACTAAGGACGCAAGCACCCATTCCATGTGGGCTGCCCCCGGGAGATGCTGGTTCAGGAGGGCTGGGGATGGAGCATGGTCCAGAAGCATGAAAATTGGGGGGAAATGCTTTTTCAATGATTGGGTGAATACCAACGTGACTGGCTGTCTGGTGGCGATAATCCCTGAAAGTTTGTTAACATGTGGATTCCCAGGCCTGGCTCTGGAGTTACTGAATTTGCCTCTACAGGAAGGCTGATTCTTAACATCCCTTAATTTTGGGACACACGGTACTACCTTATGCCTGTTACTCAGGGACTTCCTGTGGTCACAGCAAGGGATCTTATTTTGACAAATACCCGCTATGTTCTGCCCCGAGCTGGGGGCACTTGAGGCTCCATCCTTTATTTATTCTCGTGACCATCATAATAGGTGTTCATATCACTCCCATTTTACAGATGAGCAAAGTGAAGCCTAGGGAGGAAAGCTGTAGTGCTGGGACGATCACAGCAGAGCCACAGAGATCCTCTCTCCAAGCCCGATATAGCTGCAGGTCTGAGCTTGTGGGGATGGGTCATTGAACGTTGTGCACATGGTCAGCCGCCCTTCACCATGCTGGCTTTATGACATGGCCTGCCATTGGCGTGTGTGTGTGTGTGTGTGTGTGTGTGTGTGTGTGTGTGATGTCTCCTGCTGGCGGGGATGCAGGTCAGGGCCAGTACAAACCAGCACCATCACCAACTAACCAAGCAGCCCACCGAAAGCAACACGTAATCCCAGACCACTTGGCCAAGCTATGTGATGGGCATGTGTTTGGGGATGGACATTTGGGAGAGTGTTTCTATGTATATTATCTGTATTAGTCAAAAACAGGCTGTGTGATGAGTTGAATTGGCCCTCCCACCCCGCCAAATTCATGTGTTGCAGTCCTAACCCACAATACCTCTGAATGCGACCTCATTTGGGGACAGGGTCTTGACAGAGGCGACCAAGTTAAAGTGAGGTTGTCAGGGTGGGTCCCGATCCACTATGACTGGTGTCCTCCTAAGAAGGGACATGTGGCCACAGAGCCATACATAGAGAGAAGGGGATGCGAAGAGACTCGGGGAGAAGACAGCCGTTTACAAGACAAGCGGGAAGGCCTGGAACAGCTCCTTCCCTCACAGTGCTCAGAAGGGACCAACCCCGCGGGCACCTTAATTTTGGATTTCCAGCTTTGAGAGCTGCGAGAAAATCCATTTCTGTTGTTTAAGTCACCCAGTTTGTGGTACGTTCTTACTGCAGCCCCAGCCAACGAACACAGGAAACAATGACCACTTTTATGCCCGTTTTACAGGTGAGGTAACAGGACACAGAAACGTCAGGAGCCTGGTCCAGGGGCACGGGACAGTGAAGTGCACATGACTCCGTTGGACCCTGAATGGGCCCGACTCGAGTCCACGTGCTCTTCACTGCCCCCGGGCCCCACTGTGCCAATCCCTGAGACCGTCCCTGTGAAAATGACTCAGACTCCTCCCCGCTCCTCGGACCCAGCTGCTGGTGAGCACGCGATGACACTGACCAAACTGTCATGTCCGCCTCTGGAAGGTGCAGACCAAGGTGGAAACCCCCTCCACAAGGCAGGCTGTCTTCACCTCTCTCTGGGCCTCAGTTTCCTTCTCTGAGAAGTGGGGAGAAGGGACCTGATCATCCAAGGCGACGGTGAGGATGGGAAGAAATAATGCTGGGAAACAGCCTAGCACAGGCTGGCCACAGCTGCGGCTGTCATCACCTGGAATTGGGTGGTGACCCCTTCAGGTCAAGGTGCTTGTTACAGGGCATGGGGCCTTTGGTTCCAATGCCCCTAACTCCACCGGGACACAGAGAACTGGCATGTCGCAAAAGCAGAGGGCTTGCTTCTCACCCTGCCGCTTGGAAACTCATCCCTGTTAAACATAGTAAACAGCAGAGGTGTCTTTTCAGGCCCTTCACGCGGCGCCCGATGTGGCTACAAGACCTACCAGAATAGGCTCCTGAGGCCTGTGCATGCGCCCCGTGCTGCAGCCAGATATAAATATGCCTCGCGCACGGCGTTAAGAGAATCGTTCCGCAGCCTACACAGATGTCAAAATAATAACAGGATGATGTTAGGCAGGGAAATATTTTTGATGACGATTCCCCCCGTCTAGAGTTATATAATACTTTTTTTTTTTTTCTTCTGGTTGTTATTGTTGTTTAGGGAAGCAATCTGAAGGTTGGTGAGTTTGTTGGTGGTAAGACTGTTCGATATGGGCAAAGCCTTTGAACTTGGCAGGTTTATGCAATGTCTGGGTTCAAGGGCATGTGGGCTCGAGGTCACTTTGGAGGATGCTTTGGGGACAGGAAAGTGCTGCTGAACTCGGGGTACTCAGTGGTTACATTGACTCAGCGTTTACTGAGCACTTGCTAGGTGCTGGGGGCTGTGCTGGGGGTTGGGATGGAGACGGAATGGCTGGGCACAGCAGTCCGTGGAGGAGAGGCAGCCCCGGACTGAGTAACTGGCCAGGTTGTGATTCCTGCTGTAAAAGAAACAAACAAGAAGCAGAGAGAGTGAGAGGAATGGGACCTGAGGCGACGGGCGGCTTCTTTGAGGACGCGTGTACGCCAAGACTCAAAGGACAGCAAAGTGTGAGGCGCTGACTACTGAGGGAAGGAACATTTCAAGCAGACAGAAGGACCGATGTGAGGTCTTTCAGGTTGGAAAGAGGTTGGTGTCCCTGAGGAACAGGGAGGAGGAAAGTAGGACTGGACTTGAGTGAGGGAAGGAGCAAGGGATGGCAGTTAAATGATTGTTTTTATTATCTGATTATTTTTATTTATTTTTTTATTGATTTTAGAGAGAAAGGAAGGGAGAGGGAAAGAGAGATAGAAACATCGATGAGAGACAATATCAGTTAGCCTCCTCCTGCATGCCCCCCACTGGGGATCAGGACCACAACCTGGGCATGTGCCCTGACCAGGAATCAAACTGGTGACCTCTTGGTGCATGGGTCGACGCTCAACCATTGAGCCACACAGGCTGGGCTTATCTGATTATTTTTATTATCCCAAGTCTGTTGTAAGTAGGGTTGCCAAATAAAATGCAGGACACCCAGATAAATTTGAATTGCAGATAAACAACAGATAACATTTTACTATGTTCCAAAGACTGCATAGGACTTGCACAACAAATCATCCATTGTTTATCTGACATTGAAATTTAACTGGGCGTCCCGTACTTTTATTCACTAAATCTGGCAACTCTAGCTGGCTGGTGTGGTCAACTAACTCCGTGCAGACCGGGAAGACAGCGAAGTGTTCAGATAAATCTTCTGGGCAAAGATGATGGTTTGACATACAAGCAGCAGACTAGTGAATATTTAGAGAGAAGCGAACAGAATTCAAGACTAGGATGACATCCAGGGCACAACCAACTGAAACTAATTCTGGTCACATAAAAAGGACACATTTGCTCAGCTCCTGAATGTAAAAATGATAAATTCAGGCAACCAGGTGGCCCTTTACCTATGTTTCTAGCTCTCAGGTGATATTTATTCTCTCTTTTTTTTATCCTCACCTGAGGACATTTTTTGATATTTTGTTCAGATAGAGTGGGGAGGGAGAGAGAGAGAGAGAAACATTGATGTGAAAGGGACACATCGAGTGGTTGCTACCCACATGAGCCAACCAGGGCCGGGGACAAACTGCAACCGAGGTACGTGCCCTTAGTGGGAACTGAACCCGGGTCTCTCTGGACTGCAGGCCAACGCTCTAACCGCTGAACCAAACCAGCCAGGGCTATTTATTCTCTTTTTAAACGCTTTTTATGTTCTTTGTCTAACTGAACCATTCTGTTGCTATAGAAGAGTTCGAAGGCTTGCCATTGTTTTCCACACCACAGCTCTTCTGTACAGAAGAACAGACAAAGGACAAGAAACATTTCTGAACCAAGATGTTAAGTCCATTGAATTTTCCAAGAGAAGGACACAGAAACCGTGACTGTTGTCGGAGCTCATTTCTGCTTGTCAGGATGACTTTATAGGTCTCTCATCACTCTGAACTAGACCCTGACAATGCACCGACTTCTAAAGCTCAACCTGCACATTTTGTTCTGTGTACTTGTGGTACATGGACTATCTTTTGTGCCAGGGCCCATTGATAACCCATCTGAGTAGCCTGGCCCAGTGAGAAGGTGTGGGCTTGTGAAGGCTCGGGGCTCAAATCCCAGGCCTGTGATTTGCTATCCATAGGGCCTTCTCAGATCTCCATTCAAAGCAGCCCCTCAGTGATGCTCCATCTTTTACTGAGGAAGACCCAGGAGGGCTACCCACAATACTCGCTTTCTTCTGCACCCACTCTCAAGTTAGGAGTGGCTGTATAACTTGCTTTGGCCAATGAGATGTGAGTAGAATGTGTCACTTCTCAGTGGAAGCTTTATGAGCCAGTGTGTGGTTTCCCGTGTCCTCTTCCTCTTGTCGTGGAGATCATGCTGAGATGGAACATACATTGAAATGAAGCCTGAATCAACCTGGGTATGTGAATGAATTCAGTGAACATATCCCTCTGCCTACATGCATTTGATACGTAGTATGAGTGAGACATGGATCGGACACTGAGATTTGGGGATTGTTTGTTACTGCAGCATAACCTAATGGATCCTGACTGATACAATATCACCTTTTCATGTTCTCTTTTTCCTTTCTAGCACTGATCACCATCATCATGCTTATTGATAGTGTGTATGCCTATTTATTTCATGTCTCTTTTTTCTAGAATATAAATTCTATGAGAACCATTTTTTTGGTTTGTTTGTTAGTGTTCAATGGAGTAACTCTAATATCTTAAAAAGAGCCTAGTACATAGTAGGTGCTTAATTAATATATGTGCTGAATGAATTGATTAATAACTTTGTTAACATGGGCAGGTCATTTCACTTCTATGAGCCTTCACATTCTTCATCTGTAGAATGGGAATACTAACCATACCTGCCCTACAGGGGTATTTTGGGAATGAAAGAGTAATGGACACAAAGTACCTGCACCATGCCTGGCACATAGGAGGTGTGCAATACAGAAGTGCTGTTGTTTTTGTAACAACTGTCAGTCCAGTAAACCAGGAACAGGGCCTCTGTTGTCAGTTGCCTTTGGCAGATATACTTTGCACTGTTCCCAGACTTATCCAAGTCCCTCGGCAAATAGGTGGCATTGTTACATTGGAACCAGGGTCCTCACTCGGAGAAACTCTAGAAGGCTTGTTCTAAGTGTTTGCTTTTAGTTCACTGCTGGACGTGGAAGTTGGGCAGTATCTCTCCCATGTGGCCTCGAGCACCATCAAGCCCCCCTGGAGCTTTAAGTGCCTTGGATCTTAAGCTGGATGTTCAAATAGGAAGGAAGAACTAATCCTGCAGAGTCTCCAGGGACTCAGGTAGGACACTACACGGAGAATTAAACTTTCCATGTGGAAAACACCCAGAAGAGACAGACTGGGTGCTTGCACTTATTTTCTTTTTCAGTGCTGGGTATGAAATCCAGTCCTTACAGACTCTTGATGGCCAAGGGATCCCTGTGCCAAGTAACAGCCAGGTGGGCGGGGCTTGTGGAGGTGCCATAGGGCCGGGCTCTGGAGTTGGATGAACTCCAGTGTGAATCTGGACCTGACAGCTTTCCAGATGAGCGACTTTGGGCAAATGGCTCTCCTTTCTGTGCCTTGGCTTCCTCATCTGCCACTCTAGGGAGAATCAGATGAGATTACATATCTCTCTAGCTGGACTTATCTCCTTCAATCTGTTCTCATGGCGGAAGCCAATGTGTTCTAAGAGGCAAATCTGTGAGTCCTCTCCTAAAGACAGAATTTCCAATGGCGTGGCACTGTCCTCGGGATAGAGTCTAAACTCGATATTCCAGCTTGGCCCTGCCTTCGCTGGCCTTCACCCACTTCGCAGTTCCGCCTGCCCCTGCTGCTCCTGCCACAGCCGGACCCCAACCAGCCTTTGTAATAAGCCCTCATGCCATTTCTTACCCTGCTTGGCACACCCCACGCTCCCACCTTCCATCCCAACTTCCATCCTCCCACTAATTCACCCTCACCCTTCAGATCTCTCTTTCGATGTCACGTCCTCACACCCGCAGACGCCAGCATTAAGTAACTATGCACAGTCCCCGACAGACAGGAAGCTGCAGGTGGCTGGGTCAGGCCGTCTTTCTGGGAGGGCTGAAGAGCTGAGTGGTCCAGCACAAAGGCTGTGAGAGCAGGCACCCGGGGCTGGAGCCATGGGTCCACGACAGAGAGGGGCTCAGGCAGCACTCTTCGCCATCCCTTGCCTCCGTGTCCCCATCCGTAACATGGGCCCACAGCAGTCGTCGTGTGGATGATACATGATAACGCAGGTAAGTGGTGCCTGTTGCCTAGGAAATGCTTTATAAATGGTTATTTTCACCACTGTCCAATTGTTTTGTGGACCTGGAAATAAAAACGTCCATAAGAGGGTGTGTAAACACACACAGACACCCATACACTTGTTCTCATTCTCCGTCACTGAGGGGCGTGGAGGACAGTCCCCTCAAAGTGCCACATCGCTCACAGTTAGCCTAGTTTGGGAGCAGCCTTGCTTTTAGATGAAGAACAGGACTGGTTGTCTTTCAGGCTCTCCTGCCCCATCCGAGACCTCCACGAGTAAGCTGATTGTGAGGTATGCCTTTGACGGACTTCCCAAATGCCAGCAAGCACCTCTGCCAGGCCATTAGGGAGCCCGGCTTTCCCTGTGACTTGGAAAGAGAAAAGGATGCTAGGTGTGTGTGTGTATTTTGTCTATGTGTGTATATATGCGTATGTGTGGGTTTTGGGTGTATGTATATGCATGTGTGCATGTGTTTTTATGTGTGTACATGTATGCGTGTGCACGTGTGACTGTGTGTGGGGGTGTGTGCGAAAACAGCAAAAGAAGAGATGAAACTTCCTTTTATCCCTCCTTCCATTCTTCCTTGTTTCCTCCCACCGTGTCCCTGCCTGTCTACTTCATCTCCGCCACTGTCTCTTTCCTCTGTCCCCTGTCTTTGCCCCTTGCTCTGCAAGCCTGCCACTCCCTGGGTCTTTCTCTGTGTCTTCCCCTGGTGCCCCTCTCGCCCAGCACCCAGTCTCTCTGTTGGCACAGGAGTACTGGTTACCTAGGAAACCACTGCAGGGTGATCACATGTGATTGGCCAGGCTGGGGCCTGACTCTGGGTTGGCAGGCAGATTTTTGGGGTGATTCTTGTCCTCAGTCCCCTCTGGGGGAGGGACATTCTCCAGAACCAGAAAGGAGCCTGAGTGTGCCAGGGTGGGCAGAGCTCCTCAGCGGGAAGGAATTCCGGTCCGAATGAGGACTCAGAACTGCAGAATGAGGCCACACTAACAAATTCCCGAAAAGGCATGCATGCAGAAGGCTGGGGGAGGAGGGGAGCTGTAATCATAATCATAGCTAACACCTACTTATCACTATTGTTAAGCTCTTTATGTATGTTAGCTCATTAGCACATCTCTGCAGGAGGTGATCTTTTTCTCCCCATTTTACAGATCAGGAGAGGGAGGCCCACGTGTGGCTAAGGCTACGCGGCTGGTAACACAGAACTGGGATCTGAACCCAGGTGTGTCTTGTATTTAAGAAACCTACACAGCCACCTTTCCTGGGGACTCCAGGGAGGGGATGGGAGATGTGGGGCCAGTGCTCGTAGAGGCAGGGGATGGATGAGGTGGCTTCTCAAGGTCACTGCTGCCCACTCCCCAGTCCCAGCCTTTGACCTGGTTCTTCTCTCTCAACGAACCAGCCGATACCTCATACCTGCATCCTCATCTCTGAAGAAAGACAAGAGTGGCGATGCCTGCACAGCCACAGGAATGTACTTAATGCCACAGAAGTGTGCACTTAAAAATGGCTAATTTTATGTTACATACATTTTATAAAAAAGAGTAATGAGGGTCCTATGTACGTATAGTTGGGTCTCATGAACCCGTGCTTCTGGCTCCGTGCTTTTCCCCAAGAAGGGAGAAGACTCAGGGCACCTTTGAGCACCTCCTCCCTGCCAGTTAGGCACTTTGATAAACACTTCAATGTAGATTATCTCATGAATCCTCACAATATCCTGTGAGGTAGTTTCTCTCATGATCCCCATTTTATTGATGAGGCACTGAAGACTCTGCCAAGTTGAGGAGTTGCTGGAGTTGACACAGGTGGCCAGGGATGCACCCCTGATTCGAACCCAGCCTTTTGGGCACCGGAAAGCCCCCTGAATAAGGGCCTCCTCACTGCTTTATCAGTGCGAGCAGGGATGCCATGAGAGCCCTCTCCTCTGTGGTCCTCGGAGGTGAGATGATTCTCATCCCCGGTTCCAGCTCAGTTCCTTCTGGAGGCTTGAGTGCCCGTTCGTCTCCTAGCTGCACTTAGATGGCCGCAGCCATCTCCCCAGTGTCCTTAAAGTGTCAAAGTGATGTTGCAAAGCAGCGGTGGGAGGTAAATCCGGGACAGGATGCAGGTAAGCCAGCCAGATCAAAGCGAAGAGGCACGTCGTCGGGGAACACTGCAGAGGTGGGCAACATCTCCTGTGATTACCTGCCATCATCACTTCTGAGAACGTGGCTGGGCGGGAGCTTGGTGGGAGGGGAGGAATCCAGGGCTCTGCAGGGCCAGGAGAGGAAGGGGTGTGGCAGGACGTACTCCCTTCCAGTCTCATATGGCAAAATGAGCGCCGAGTCCTGTTGGCCGCCCTGTGCCTGTCACACATCAGCATCGGGGACACCTCTCAGCACAGCTGGCTTGCTGGGATTTTTAGCTGTAGCAGGAGCTGTGTTGCCCATGGAAATAGGGCTCTTTCATGGAGTCACGAGAAAAACATTTTGGGGACTCGTGCATGGGAGGATGAGGTGTAGTGATGAGATTTATTGAAATAAAAACAAAGGACTGTCTCCAGGTGTCTCACCCACGACCAGGTGGCTTAGCTCCCTCTCGCTGTGGAAGAAGTCCAGCCTTGTCTTCACCAAGCCCAGAAGAAGGACCAGACAGAGACGTTGTGCCAAACACTGGCAGGGCCTTTGAAGCTGCTACAGTTCAGTTTAGTTCACGCCAAAGCTCAGCCCAGCTCAGTCCCCGTCCCCATCGGGCCAGCTTGTCTCTGTTCCTGTCTGCACTCTGGCTGGCTCTGCGCTGCCACACCCAGGCCCGTGCTTGGAGCTGCGCTTGGAGCCTGGGGCTTGCCAGACCCACACAGCTGCTTATGGAGAGAAAGAACAGCTGCACGGAGCGAGAACCTGCCAATGAATGGGCGAATGCTGATACCTACAGGAGCCTTTGTTAAGCTTTGATTATACTACCTCGGGCTTGGGAAGGGGTAAGCTTTCTTTTAAACTAACCAATCTCGGTCTTTGCTCTTCGAGGGCTTGTGTTGAGTCCTGCCCCATCCAATCCCTTTGCTAGATCTTCTGGGACTTCATACCCTCATCCAATCCGATCCTTTTCCCAGGCTAGACTCCTCCCCTTTGTGGCCATCTTGGTTTCTACTGTACTTGCCCCCAGCAGAGGAATTTCCCCTTTATTGCTTTTCCTTCGCCCATCGTCTCAGGGAGTGGACTGGTTTTTCTGGGGAGATTGGAAAGCTGGTTCTTCCTCTGTACATGGGACTGAGGGTGATAATCCTGTCGGTGGAGAGTTGGCTGTCTCCTGGGGTTTCTGAAGCTGGAACTTCCAGGCATAAGCCTGATTAACTGTAACTTCTAAAGTCAGCCAGGCCCAGCCAGTCTACCTCCCTTCTCTTTTGCTACCTCCTAGCTGCCTACCTAACAGCTACATTTACATATATGGTCTATTCCATACACTCAACAACTCTGACTGGGCCAGTCGAGATTCCTATTCCCATTTGATAGAGGCAGAAACTAAGGGTCAGAGAGAAAAAATGGCTCATCCAAACTCACATAGCTGGCAACATGCAGAGCCAGGACTGGCTAAGCCCCACCTCTCCTTTTTGTGCAGTTGGCCTCATTCCTTCCTGAAGATTAATCGTGGTTACTAGGGAGTCAAGGCAGGGGCTTATTAAGTGGCCAACGATGAAAGACGGGGCAAAAAGTTCACCGTCTTTCATAGTTCAATTCAGTATAGACACTGGACACTTGTCAAATCACTTGGATGTGGAGTTTTTGCCAAAGGCAGTGGTCCTCAAAGTGTGGTCACTGGCAGCGTCACCTGGGAACTTGTCACAAATGTAAATTATGGGACTAGGGCCCTGAAATCTGTATTGACTGGTGGCCCTTCAGAAGATACGTCCACCGGGAACCTGTGAAAATGATCCTCTTTGGGAAAGAAGGCCTTTGCAGATGTAATCAAGGTAAAGTTTGTGAGATGAGGTTATCCTGAATTAGGATGGGCCCTGACTCCAGTGACATGTTTTTGTAAGAGGGGAAAGAGAAAAGAACAGAGATTGAAGTCATATGAAGACGGGTTTAGAATGGAGCAATAAGCCGAGGGATGTCAAGGATTGCTGGCAGCCCCCAGAAGGCTGGAGAAGCATGGGATGGATCCTCCCTGAGAGCCGTCCAGAGGACTCCAGCTTGCAGACACTGATTTCAGACTTCTGGCCTCCAGAGCAAGGAGGAAATAAGTTTCTCTTTCAAAGCACCTAGTTTGTGGTCATCTGTTATGGTGCCCCGTAAGCCACAGTACTTCTTCACATGTGCGAATACATAAGCCTCATCCTTTGATCACCCAATCACCATCAGCCCAAGGATGTCTATTTTTTAACAAGCTTCTGTGATGATTTTTATGCACACTAAAAATTGAGAGCATTTAGCCTTGAGGAGTGTTACATTGTGAGTAAATACCTCTTGTCTTTTCTCCCTTGCCTGGCCAAATGAGAGACATCTTTCTTTAGCCAGCTCGCTACACTTGCAGGAACACTGTTCCTATTGCTATTACCACCATTTTTATTTTTGTTGCTAGTTTTCTTTGATTCTCTGCACTTGGCAGGTGATGAAAGCGAACCAGGTTTACGGTAGAGACACGAGCACCCACGTGGGACCCTACACCTGCCCTGCACCATGCGTGCACTCCAGCATGCTGCACGAAGCAGCAGGGCCCGGATGGGAGGAGAGCGAAGCTGACAGGCATGAGCATCCACTCCCTGGTCCACAGCTCAGGGCAGGACCATCAAGCAAGCAGAGCGGAGATGTGGAAATTTCCTAATCATGTGCTTGGATGGTGTCATGAAGTCAAAATGCCACCTAATTACATACTTGAGAAGTTTCCATTATTCACCATGTTCTGATCTGCAGCACCGGGTGTCGGCCCCTCAGCAAACAGAGGGACTGCCTGGCAGGAGATTCTTGCCTGGCCCTGTAGGTCCTAAAACCAAGGGATCCTGAGCATGTCCTAAGGACTTGAAAGCTTGGGGTCTTTTGAATCCATGGTGCTCTCCTGCCCATAAGAGACAGGAAGATGACCCCCCTCACTCCCCGGGCTGGGCTGGGAGAAGAATCAGCTAAGGCTGTGGGCTCCCCAGGGATCCTTTTGTTTCTGAAAACAGCCTGGAAATTTCTGGAGATGCGTGAAGCAGGAGCACCCCTCTGAGTTAACAATATCTATGGATAGCTTTGGTTGTCTCCTCCATGCAGGACATATATTGCACATATATTGTCTTAGTTAACCCTCATAAAAGCTTCGTACTGAAGGTATTATTGATTCCTGTTCCAAAGAAGATGGAACAACGCCCAAGGAAAACATAGCCTGCCGAAGGTCACGCAGCTGGTAAGGCAGAACCAGGATTTGTGTAGCCCAGCCTTCCTCAGTACTATTGATATTCTGGGCCAGATTATTCTGTGTTGTGGGGACTGTCCTGTGCCTTGTAGGATGGTGAGTGACAAGTCTGGCCTCTACCCATTAACTATCAGTAGCACTTCCCTCCCTCCATCCGCAGTTGTGACAACCCAGAACGTCTCCAGACAGCACCAACTGTCCCCTGGCAGCACAGTCACCACCCACCCTGCAATTGAGAACTACTGGTCTAACTTTGGATCTTGTGTTTTTTCTAAAATGCTACTGGGCCTCAGAAAGCATTGCAAATCTGAGCACCTCTGTTTCAGGCACCAGGGTATAAAGTTATATATGACACACCTTATTAATCCCATTACCTCCTAGTTAAACCCTTTTCCAAACACAGAGAGACAGACAGACAGACACACACACACACACACACACACACACACACACACACACCCCTATCCACCCCTGCTGTTTTAGAGGTATAGAACACATAGAGGTTTGCTGACTTGTTTTAAGGTCAAACAGCTGGTAAGTAACCATGTCAAGGCTGAAGCCCCATCCTGCAGACCTTCACCCAGTTCTTTTCTCGTTCCTCCTTTCTTTCCCACCTGCATCCCTGCAGCTCCAAGCCTTGTCTGTTGCTTCTGCAGACGGCAGGAGGGGCTTCTTGAGGATTCATTATGTGGCATTAGCAATAGCACATTGAACTAATTAGTTTTCTTCCTCTCTCTTCATTCTTTCCCCAGAATCTACTTGATTATCATCTCCACAGGTTAATAGCTGTCTCTAGTGTGTTTGACATTGTACCCCGAGTACCTGTCATGGTGCTCGGCACATAGTAGGCCCTTGGTACATATTTGTTGAAATAATGAATAAGTCACTTTTAGGGTATTTCATGAATTAAATCACAAGAGCATTCATTAGCTCTCAGTGTCGGTGATAGTTTGTCTTATTTACTACTGTTTTTGAAGCCAGAAGCAGAAACCCACTCAAACTAGATAAAGGAAAAGAAGGCTTATTGGTTGGAAAGACCTAGGGATATGTCACAGACTCCAAGGGCATAATTACAGCCCAGCTTCATGAGGTACCAGGGCCAGGAGCTGGAAACCGCTCAGAACTCAGGCCGTTGCTCTGCTTTTCTCTCTGTCTGAACAGCTTCTGAGAGCAGCAATTGGCCTTATCTCTCTCCTCTATTTCCTCTATTTTTGCTTCATCCACCCCATGCCCCCTTCTTTTTTTATCTTTTTTATTTTTATTAAACATTTTTTTCTTTATTGATTTTAGAGATGGAGGAACGAAGAAGGAGAGAGAGCTAGAAACATCGATGAGAGAGAACATCAATTAGCCGCCTCCTGCATGCCCCCCACTGGGGATTTAGCCCACAATCTGGGAATTGAACCAGCGACCTATTGGTGCATGGATCGATGCTCAACCACTAAGCCACACTGGCTGGGCTTCTTTTTTATTTTTATTTTAGACCAGCTTTCTCTACTTTATCCACATGGGAAGAGATGACTTCCTCAAGTTTGAAATGCTGACTCCCCCCCCCCCCCCCCACACACACACATACTTGACTTTGGTTCCAATACAAACCCAGATCATGATTTCAGGTTCCAAATTTTAAACGACCAAGTTCAAATTTTCAGGAGAAAAAATCTGATTGGCCCACCTTGGGTCAGATGATTATCTCTAGTCCAATCAGGGAAGGCCAGGAAGTAGGTAGGGCTTGCTTAATATAAAAATGACACCAGAGGCCCTCTTTCCGCATGTGGGGAACAGTTCTTAGAAAGGCAGGGGATGGGGAAACACCCCCAAAGGCCTCTACTGCACTTTCTCTGCCTGAGAAGTAGTAGTTCCCCTAGCCTGGCACAAGGCAGGTACCCAAGAATCTTCTGAAGGGGGGAGAACTGGGTGTTGGCATGTTAGCCTCAGGTGAAAACCAGACAAAAAGACTTGGAAGGAGGCCCTTCCCCTTCTCCCTGCTGCCACTCTAATTACAGCCAGTCTTGGTTCATTTGGATCAACTGGGTATGAAAGTCCAGTTCACATGAAAGAAAGCCTGATGGATAGATGTGTTTTTTGTCTTGTTTTGATTACCAGTAAGGACGCACAACAAATTATAATACAATCATTAAAAAATGGAGCAAAAATGAGTGAAAAGAAGCCAAGGAGGATGAATAGAAGCCCAGGCAACAGAAACCCCAGGGGACCTGCTTTATTGAATAAAACCACGGTGGCTGTAATGAACACATAAACCGTTGGAACAAAAACAGGAGCTTGTTTGATTCTCTTAAGTAACAGTAATGAGAAGAAAGAAAACTAGCAAATGGCGTAGAGAGCATTTACTGTGTCAGGCACTGTGCTAAGTGGGTGATAGATTATATAGCAGCTCACTTAATCCTGCGGCAACTTGGTGATGGGGATTCTCAAGGGTGGGAAACCTAGTGTAATAGACCCTGGAGGTGGGGGTGTTCAAACTCTTCAAAAGTGCTTTTGAAATTACTTAGGAAGGTAAAGGAGGATGTCATGTCTAACCTTCTGTAGAGTAGCCGTAACAGAGCGGTTGAGAGCTGGGGTTTCACAATAGCCAGATAGCTGAGTTGTTGTTTTTCAATTTATTTATTTTTAATTTTCAATGAAAATTAAAGATAAATACATATTATTTTAATTAAATAAAATAAGTATTACTTTGTATTGGTTTCAGGTGTGTAGTATAGTGATTAGACAATCAGATACTTTACAAATGTTCCTCCTAATATTATAGCACCCACCTGGCACCATACATAGTTATTACAGTATTATTGACTGTATGTCCTATGCTGTACTTTATATCCCAGTGACTCTTCTGTAACTACCAATCTGTACTTCTTAATCCCTTCACCTCTTTTACCCAGTTCCCCAAACCTCCTCTCCCCTCTGGCAACCATAAGTCCAGTTTCTGTATGTATGAGTCTATCTCAATTTTGTTTGTTCATTTATTTTGTTCTTCAGATTCCATATATAAGTGAAATAATATGGGGTTTATCTTTCTCTGACTGACTTATTTCACTGAGCATAATACCCTCTAGGTCCATCTATGCTGTCACAATTGGTACCATTTCATCCTTTTTTATGGCAGAGTAATGTTCTATTGTAACCACTCATCTATTGATGGGTACTTGGGTAATTTACATACCTTGGCTATTGTAAGTAATGCTGCAATGAACATAGTGTTGCATATATTCTTTCAAATTAGTGTTTTGAACTTCTGATAAATACTCAGAAGTGGAATCTCTGGGTCATAAGGCAGTTCCCCCTAACATTACAGTACCCACCTCCATACAGTTTTAATTTTTTTGAGACACTCCATACTGTTTTACATAGTGGCTGCACCAATCTGCATTCCCACCAATAGTGCATGAGGGTTCCCTTTTCTTCACAGTCTTGCCAACACTTGTATGTTGGTTTTTTGATGATAGCTATTTTGACAGTTGTGAAGTGAAATCTTATTATGGTTTTAATTGTTTTTTTTCCTCTGATGATTAGTGACATTGAGCATCTTTTACTATGTCTGTTGGTCATCTGTATGTCCTCTTTGGAGAAGCAGACAGCCTGAGTTTGAATCCAGCTGAATGACCTTGTGCAAGTTACTTAATCTCTCTGAGCCTCAGCTTCCTCTTCTGTAAAATGGGGATAATAAAACGTACTTCAGATGATCTTGGTCAGGACTCAGTGTGACATAGAACCTCTGTGAAATGCCCAGCACAGCTCCTGGCACATAGAAGACACTTAATAAATGCCATGATATTGAGGATACAGGGAGGATATAGGGTCTGGATTCCAGCTGAGTACCTTACAAGCTTTGCGTACTTCTCACTAAACTTCCATGTTCTTATCTGGGAAACATGGTTGGTGACAGATCCTACCATGTGGAGTCTTGTGAGGAAGAATTCAAGTAATGCAGGTAAAGTACTGAGTATGGTATCTCACATATTGCAAGTTTTCACTGCATGTTGTTGTTATTATTAGCATTCTAAGATGATGCACTAAAGTAACAGAGAAACTGGTGGGTCATTAAAAATGACAACATGAAACCCATTCTTCTGTTGAGTGATTTGCTCTGTGCAATTAGTAAATTACACTTGATTTTTTGCAAAAGTGCTTTACCAAGAAGAGGATGCTTGTGCCAATCACGCCACCCCATAGACAATTCATTTCTCCTGCAAGATCCATTTTCTCCTGACAGTGCTTACTCCTGACAGGCATTTGCATTCCCCTTGATTTGCCTAATTTTAATGAGACTTTAGGGCAACATCACAAAAGTAATTTCAGATTACTCTGGTTCCTAGACAAAAATTCTGTTGTCATGGCATTATTTGGTTTATACCTGGAGAATTTTTTGCCGTTGCTTTCCAGACTCAAACTCTTATGTATTGCCAGGGTGAAATGGTTATTTTTTAGATATATAATTAAGGTTTTAAAAAATCCAGGAAACACCTTTTTAGAGTGTAAACACTGCACATTAGTGTTCATTGATGCAAGCAGCAGAAACCAACCTTGGCTAATGTAAGTAAAATGAGAATACATTGAACGGATAAGAGAAGGGATGACTAGGGAACCAGGAGCCAGGGAATCTAGGTATTTAGGAAGGACAATTGGACAGTCTTGTCTGGACACCACCACTTGATCAGTTCCAACCTTTATCCCAACCTTGATTTGTTCCATTTGAGGGCTGAGGTCCCAGGAAAAGTCTCGTTGGTTTAGCTTGGATCTTATGTCTGCCCCTTGGCTGAATAGCAGAAAAGGTGAGACAGTGATTTACAGTTTCACCAAGAGCACAGACATTGAGGGAGAGGAAATTTTCTAAAAGAAGAGCAGGGATGGCGGAGGCATGGGAACACACAGAGCAGATACGTATCATTTAAGACTTTTTTGTACAGATGATGTATCAGAATTGTACACTTGAAACCTATATACTTTTATTAACACGTAACCCTGATAAATTCAATAAAAATGTTGTTAAAAAGATTTTTTTTTCACATTGTACATGCAAAGAAAACCTGAATCACTCTGGCTTAAACAACTTACGCCGCTTATTGACTAAAGCAACAGAAAAGTCAAGAGCTAATGCTCAATTCAGGTGAGGCTTGATCTGCAGTTTTAAATTCTGATTTCCTCTCCTGTTCCCTTTCACAGTAGCAGCTCCGTCTCCAGTTGTATGAGTGGAACCTCCTTTTCTTTAATTGTCACTTACCCGAATCTCAGCCAATGCTTCGCAGTGGCTAATGTTCACTTTATCCGTGTACTACCCATCACTGGAGGTGTGAAATAGACAAGCTGTGGGAGAGGGTAGTTGCTAGAGTATGGAGGATGAGGATTTTCAAGACCATTCCTAGTCTCATTTTATTTAATCTGGGAATTTTTGCTGTCCCCAAGAATGGATAGAGCATGTGATCCCCAGAGGTTGCGCCTCTTGGGGATATGGGCTTTGCAGTCACTGTACCTGGGAAGGGAGGGCCTCGTCTAGATTTAGACCCAAAGCTGTGGGGAGGGATCATTTTGCACAGGAGGAAGAACATAGCGGAAAGACAACTTTATAGCACTCTATCGTGAAAATTGTAGGGTCAGATAAGGCTGACAAGCCAGTCCTCGTGGCCACTGTGGACAGCTGAGCAAAGCTGGGCTGAAATTGCAATATGAATTATTTCGGTAGAATGGGAGGAAGGACTTTCTGGTGGTGAGGCCAGTTAGACATGGTAGCAGGCCTGCAAAGGAGGGTTTTGATCCAGCGTGGCCAGTAAGTGCCGATTTCACCCCTCGGCCCCTACTTCCTGTATCTGTGATATATATCACCAGGGAATGACAGCATTTCTTCTGGTTAGGATGGGATTTCAGGCTATTTCTCAACCTGGCACTCAAGAAGGCCTCTGCCGATCAAGTAGATTAGCAAAGGGGTGGGGGTGACCATTTACTGCCCATTGTCTAGATTCAGAATTGAGATTATGAGTAGAAACAGATATATCACTAGTATATCTGTTTCTGTGTTTTATTAATATTATTCATTAATTAATGTATCTGTTAATATCGGTTCAATATTTTGCCATTTTGAGGAGCTATGGACAGCCATTGGTAAGTGGCAAGGACAACAACAGACAATGCCAAGGGGGTGAAGAAAAGGACAGGGAATCTTGTAGGGCTGAATTCTTTGAAGCAGAAGTCAGGTATTCACCAGAGATATTTAACTCCTTTGAGAACACACAGCGTGGATACGTATCATTGAAGATTTTTTGCATTGTATACAAAAAAGAAACTCAAATCACTCTGGCTTAACAACTTATGCCACTTATACCCTAAAGCAACAGGAAAGAGATGATGCTTAATTCATTTGGGCTTGATCTGGAGGTTTAAAGACCGAATTTCCTCTCCCTTTACCTTTCCATGGTAATAGCTTCATCCCCAGGCACCTCTTTGTGGGTAATCAATAGCTCTGTGCTCTTTTGGTCCAAAAACTGCTGTAGCAGCTGCAGACATTCCTTCTTCAGCCCACACTATTCAAAGAAAAGAGAGTATCTCTTCAGGTACCTCCTACTGAAGTCCTGGGATCTGCTCCTTCTCATTGGCTAGAACTGGGTCACGTGTTTATCTCTGAACCATTTACTGGTTAGCAGGGCTGTTAAGGTCAGTCCTGAGAGCAGAAGAAAAAATTAGACCCGCCCAAAAGACATGGTTGAAATTGAAGTGGAGGTCAATTTCTCAAATGAGAACAGGGTATGACTGAAAGGAGAAGAGAGAACGGATAATGAGGAGGCAATACAAAGTATTTTCTGTTGTGGTAGTTTGTACATGTGTGTGTGGCTCGGTGAGGGGCTGACATCCGTTTCCTAAAAGCCATTTCTTAAATAAAATAGGAATAAGGAAAAGTTGGGAAGTACATCATGTCCAGAAGCCATCAAGGTGCACGTTTTAGAGAGAAACCTGCATTTCCCAAAGGAGCCCATCGGCTGCTTCAACCACCCCTGGATGTGGAAATTGGTTTGGGCCAACTTTTCCACTGGATTGCTCTACAGCGTTCTTTGGCGTTTCGCCGCCCTAAAAACCCTGCCAAGTGTGTGCGTATGTGTGCGTGTGTACCTGGCTCAGAACTGAGTGCCAGGTGAGCCTGAGCTGCCCCAGTGCTGAAGGATTCAGGGGCAGGCAGCCAACAGTGGGCCACTTGTTGGCTGGCGAAGGAGTAACCTGAGAAGTAGATGCTATTTCTCCTCTGGCTTTCCTTGCTTCTGGGCTGGCTACTCCACGGGGCTGGTGATGGAGCAGGGTAGGGATCTGCTAAGACTCAGCATGGACAAGTTACTTGTCTCTTTTGGTCTCATGTCTCCTCTATGCCATGGCCACGTGAGTGGGTTATTCTGAAGGCTGCTGTAGGCATTCCATGCGATGATGTAGGCAAAGCAGCATCACTTTGTGTCTCAGATGGGGTTCCATAGAAACAGAGTCTGAGATGGGGATTTTTGTGTGATTTTGAAGGGTGCTTCCCAGAAAAGGGTACATACAAGAAAAGCAAGAGGGCACGGGGAAGAACTGAGCCAGGATGTGGTAGTGTCAGCCGGTCTTCAGTCTGGTCCCGTGGGGATCAATTGTGTCTCATAGCTGATGCCACAGGTCTGGCCTCCTGTGCTCCTATGTTCAGTCATCGACTGTGGGACTGCTTCAAGGAGCTGGGTGATATAACCTTACAGGCGAGGCAGCTCCCATTCAGCTGGAGCCAATTTTCCGCAGAGGAGGGTGAGTGTGGGTCATTAGCAACCATCATTCACAGCGGCTTGTGTGTGTGTGGCCCTCCTGGTAAGTGATCTGGACAGGGTACCAATGGCATCCACTGCACCATGCTGGATACAACCTGGTGACAAAAGTGGGGGATAAGGCTTGTGAATAACTTGAATTTATAGATATGGGCACTAGAAACAGAGAGATCAGGTGACTTAAACCCACACTGCCAATAGGCATCAGAGGAGGCACAGAAATGGAAACATCTTGCCTCTTTGCAATGAGGTTATCCTACCACTAGATTTCTCAGAAAAGCACAACAGTTTTGCATAGGTTATCTGGACCAGCTTCTTTATTAAACAACAACAACAACAAACACAAGGAAACTGAGGCCAGAAAAGAGGGCAGACCCAAGACCCAAGACTGCATGAACACATCTATATTCACCTGAGTAAGTCTCATTCTGCTGCTTCCCTGAAAACAGGCAGCTCAGGAAGCTGCTGTTGCTTTGTGGAAATAGATTCCCATGACCTCGATGACCCCCCGCTGCTTAAAAATGAATTTTGATCATGTGGTGAATAAGCCTCCCTGACAACGGTGTTCTAGCTTCAAAGAGGCTTGTGGGAAAATACAGGGAGCTCAGGTGCATGTTAATATGGGTGACAGAGAGGGCTGGCGCCAGGGCATGCACACTTATTTGACAAATATTTATTGTGCTAGACAGTGGGGGTGCTGCATTTCCCAATCCACATGGGTCCTTCCTCCTGGAACTGACTTTCCAGTGGGAAAGACAAACATTAAACAACTATGCAATAAAAATGACAATTGTGGTGAGTGCTATGAACATATATGTGGCAGATACTGTGTGAACATACAACCATGTGACCTGACCTAGTTTGGGACCAGAAAGCCTTTCTCTGTAAGAGTGATGTTCAAATGGAGATCTCAAGAATGAGGAGAAATGAGCTAGGGATGAGGAGGGGATAAAAGAACATTCCAGGCAGAGGGGGCGGCTGTGCACCCTCTCCAAGGTGGGAAGGTCTGTGTGAGACCTGTTTGTGTGAGAAAGGCCAGAGAGGCTGGAGAGTAGCGTGAGGAGGGATTTGCTGAGATGTGGCTCCTTAGTCGAGGGGAAGACAGTAAATGAAGGTAAGCAGGAGTGGGTGTGAGGAATGAGGATATGTGTGTGTGTGTGTGTGTGTGTGTGTGTGTGTGTGTAATGTAACAGGATAAGATTTGTGTTTTATCATTCTGGTAGTTATTATATAGGAGGAATAAACTTAGCAATATGGTAGACGCAACTGGCATAGCCCTCTGCCTTCTTTAAAATATACAGAATTATTGGAGAGATATTTATAATGTATAGTTTATATTAGATATAAATCAATTAATATATTATTAATGTTAGTATTACTATATAGTTGCTAGTTGCAATGGACACTTCCACATGAGGATAGAACTCTGCCTTCTTTATTAAAGGGCTAGAAAGTCTCTGTGCACATGTCCAAGCAAGGTTGTTGCCTTCCACGGTTCAAGGTTGAAAAAAAAAACCTCCAGTGAGAAAGTGAAAGGGCAAATCTGTGTTAGGTGTGGGTGTACCCGCCGGGGGTGGACATTCTAATGTGAGCAATTAAGGTGGAAACTAATCTGGGACCAAAGAAATACCTGGAGAGCAAGACCACTTTGTAAGGTAACTTCTACATTCCTTGGCTCACAGGACTTAACAGAATAAAGAATCCCTGTTGAAGATGATCTTGTAACTAAAAAGAAAATTACAGGCCACATCTGTTAGCATTTTGCGTGAAGAAAAGTTAACAGGCATAGTAAGTAGAAATAGCATTGCAAGAACCTGAGGCAATGAAATCATTTGGAAGAGACTATGAAATAAATTTGTTTAAAATGATCAAAGAGATAAAAGAAGGATGAAGGATAATAATGAAAGCACAGGATATTGTAAAAAAGAGGAAGAAGGTTTTTTCTTTTTTTTTGGTACGTGCCCCCTGGCGGGAACTGAACCTGGGACACTCTGGTCCGCAAGCCAACGCTCCAACTGTTGAGCCAAAGTGGCCAGGGTGAGGAAGGTTTTTTAAAAAGCCAACTAAAATGTATAGAAATCAAGAATATTGCCACTGAAAGGAAATACTTGATATCAGAGTTAAACAGGAGATTAGACATAGCTTCAGAGAGAGGTAGTGCCTTGAAAGGTAGATCATGGGAAATTATCCAGAGTACAGAAAAATGCAATTGAGGATGGATTGGAAGAAGTCAAGAATAGATTCAGAGGTTGCTCTAGTTATATAGGTTGTGATGTCCTGGGACAAAGTGGTGCCTTTGAAGATGGAGAAAGGGGGGATAGATTAGAATGAAATTTAGGAGACTTTGTATTTCAGGGTTGAGAAAAAGAAAAAGAATATCTCAAGGGAGGAATGTGCTTGTCCTCTGAGGGGAAAACAAAGACCAACGGATAGAAGTTGGAGAGAAACTGATTTTTACACATTATAAGGAAGATTTTACTTTTCTAAGAACCAGGCTTGGAGAGGCTATGAATTATGAATTTTAGAGATGGGAATATGAACCTAGTTCTTTTTGAACACCAAAGCCCACCTGTGGAAATACAGAGCTGGGATGTAAAGGGATGTGACTTTGAAATTTGCCTTTGGACAGAGTCCTGGGTCTGGTTGACTGCAGTGAAGTTGGAGGGGGTGGGGAACATGGGCAGCCAGCTCAGGGGTGGGATCCCACTTTTTCTGGGTCTGGGTGCAGGACTTGAATCCCACCTCAAGGTGACAAGATAACATAGACAGAAGGAACTTCTGTTGCAGATCCTGCCTCTCACTGTAAGAAGGGCATTCAGAAAAGCCCACCTCTGACACTAGCTGTGTGGTCTTAGTCCAGTTCACTGCTTTCTGTCTCTGGGCCTCTGCTCATCTGAAAAGTGGGGATGCTAATAAGACTTATCTTGCAGGGTTTTAGACAAGATTAACCAAGTAATGCATGTGATGGCAGGTTGGTTGTAGAATGTATAATAAATGTTAGAAGAACTTGGCTACTGAAGACTATTTCTGGATACAGTTTATAACTTGGGTTGGGAAGGGTCTACATCCGAGGGGATCAGGGAGCATTCTCCGTCATGATTTCCAGGTAAGGATGGAAAAGAGGGACTTCCCTGTGAAAATCAAAGTATGACATGTGCACATGGGAGTGGGGGAGCAGACAGATTATAAATCAGAGAAAGTTTGGCCTCGGGGTAAATCCTAATTCCCTTTGAGTAGCTGTTGTTCCAATTCAGCCCTTGATTTTTTTCCCCCAGGTGCTAAGGTGTGCTTTGAGAATTTCCTTGGGAGTTGGGTATTTTCCTGCCTCCCCCTCCTGCATCCTCTGTATTGCTTTGCATCTCCACTGTGACAAGCCTCTCCGTATACACAGCATGGCACTGTGGGGGATATATATAGTGCTAGGGCAAACCAGTTCAGATGAAACTGTTGCTGACTCAGATGTTTTTCCTCCAGCAGAAGAGGGAGGGTCCATAGGATTTAAATAGGTGTGTCATGCCCTCCTCTTTCTGTCTGCCTCCTCCCTCAGACTTTCCCCTCCCCTCTGCCAAACTGCAGGCCACACCCATTAGAGGCATGCCATTCATAAGTCTCATTCCCAGGAGGCTCCCCAGGTCCCTGCATCTTGGTACTTTTCCATTCTCTTTGTCCTTTGCCAAGGCGCCAGCTGAAGGGATTCTGGGAAAGAAAAGATTGTCATTGTCTCAAGAAAGGAGAAAAGGAAAAATGTGACAGATTTCCCAATGTGCTTCTTTGATTTGGGGTGAGGGTAAGAAGATGCATCCCCCAACCCCAGAACTGCATAAAAAAGTTGAAGAAAAAAAAACTCCCAAAACAACAACAACGTACAACCGAACTTCCCATCCTTGGAAGATGACTTTAAAACAGGCCATTAGACAAAAGTAAGCTAAGAGCCAATTTAGTGCTAAATATACCCATTCTTATAAAATCTGCTATTTTTGAGTTAAATGTTGCGGAAATTACCAAATTTGCATTTAATTACTTTAATAGATCTTGTTTACAGATGACTAGGCAAAAAAAAAAAAAAAAAAAAAAGGTCCCCCAAACTAATTCACTTTGACTGCTCAGGTTGTAACTGTGCCTAAAATAGAAAACATACTCAGAATATTTTCTCAAAGTCAGAGGGAAAGCCAACTTTAATTTTATTGTGTCTGTGTCAACGCCACACATGTGTTTCACCTATTAAATGGGATTTGTACCTTTGAAATTAGGGATGAAATACATTTTCCCTGGTGAAGAAACTTTTTGGACCTGATTTCTAATTGGCTTGTGAGACTTAGCTTGTATGTAACAATGAATGATATTTTGTGTAATCGACAAGACCATGGACTTGTGGTCAAGCATGGCTAGGGTTAAATTCAGTTTTGCTCCAAAATAGCTGTGTGTTCTTGGCCAAGTCACTTGACCTCTCTGAGCCCTTGTTTCTTCTTCTAAAAGAGCTATTAATGTAACTGTATAAGAGTGCCAGAAAAATTACCAATAACTTATGTGTAAAACAGCTAGTATAGTGCCTGGCACATAATAAATGCTCAGTAAATATACATTCCTTCCTTATCCTCTTCTCATTCTCTTTTTAAATATAATCAGTCTTTCCCCACCCTTGCTTGCCCCTCGGTAGAGCAAATTTGCTAGGTTCAGTGGTTTGCCAAATACTTTCTGGCCCTCAGGGATACCTGGGAAGAGCAGAGTTTTCTGAGCAATCATTGTTTGCGGCCATATTTGCAGGCACCTCGTATCCAGAACATATTTCTCAGAGGACTGGCAGGCATGTATTTGAAATGTTTTTCATTCCTATTTCTACTTTGGGAATGACCTAACCTATTAGCCCACCATACACATCTTGTCTTTGTGCTTTCAGAATAAGCTAAGAATGCTGGGAAGCGGTCAGCTTTGCTCTGTCGTTTCTGCATTGGTTGATCCCCTACATTCTGCAGAGGTTACATGTCTTAAGTGGGGGATGGGACAGTAGGTGAAAGAAGCAAACTATAGTTTCTCAAATATGAGTATGGCTACCTCATTGGGCCAGGGAAGAGAAACCAAAATAGAAAGTGTTGGGAGCTGCCAGCATCCTCCTGAGGACCGTTCTAGCTTGTCTGGACTTTTGGCACAATCTTCTCCGTGTGTCAAGGAAAAGGATTGTGGTTCAGACAGTTCTCGTTTTACAGAGCCCTAGCCTTGGAGTTACAAATATGATGGAGTATAACATTCACTCAACAAACACTGGACCATTCTCCCCATAAGGGCAGGAGCTGGTGATGGTCTTTTCTTATAACTGTATTCCCAGCATTCGACATACTATTTGGCACCTAGTAAACACTCAGTATATAGTGAGTGGGTTTATACTGCTGGACAATAGACTGTAGCATTCTCAGTTTTGAGCAGGCATCAGAATTTTGTGAAAACACAGATTGCTGAGCTGCAGGACTGGAGTTTCTGATTCATTAGGTCTGGGGAGGGGCCTGAGCATGGACATGTCTAACAACTTCCCAGGTGACCCTGATGCTACTGGCCCAGGGACCACATTTGGAGAAGCAGTGCTCAGGTGGTCAAGAGTGAAAGATTTTTTTTTTATCCTCACCCAAGGACATTTTTGTATTTATCTTCAGATAGAGAGGGAGGGATAGAGGGAGGAAGAGAGAGAGAGAAACATCGATGTGAGAGAGACACATGGAGTGGTTGCCACCCACATGACCCCAACCGGGGCCGGGGACAAACTGCAACCGAGGTACGTGCCCTTAGCAGGAACTGCACCTGGGACACTCTGCTCTGTGGGCCGACGCTTCAACTGCTGAGCCAAACCGACCAGGGCAAAAATTTTGGGGGCAGGAACACTTGTGTTTGAATCCTTACATCACTGGGTAGTAGCTCTGTAACTTTGAGTAGGTCTCTTATTTGCTCTGAGCCTCAGTTTTCATATCTATAAAATGGGAAACATAACACGCAGGTCTTAGGGTGGTCGTGAGGATTAAATGAGAGACTGCACTTAAAATTGGTCAGTCCCAGTTAGTAGTAGACATTCAGTCAATGGAAACTAGTTGGATTGTGTACTGAACACCTACTGTGTGCAAGCTCCCAAGCTCTGCAATGGATGTGGCTGCAGCCCTCGAGAAGCTCACGGATGGCCTCCCAGGGAGGCAAATGGTTAAACCTAAAAGTATCTACCACAACTGCATGTGACAGATGTAAGCTTCTCTGGGAGCACAGAGAAAGGTACCCAACCCAGCTGGGGCTGGGGGTTCAGAGGAGGATCCCCGGGCAAGGCTGATGCCCAAGCTGAATTGTAGGAAATGTAGAGAAGATGGAAGAGGAAGGTTGTTCCAGGAAGATAAAATGTTTGGGTCAAGTTGCAGTCAACCACTTGGTGTCCTTGTAGGACATCCTCAAAGGCCTTTCAGGATGCTTGAATGTGATTCCTTGGGGTGAAGTGAAGTCCTTTCCTGGAAGTCTCATTTACTGAATCCTTGTCAGGTGTAGACACCCCCTCATTTGCTCAGTTCCACTTTCTTTGGCCTTCTGACGTTCCATGACGTCTCTAAGCTTGTTCTCACCCCAGGCTTTTGCACCATGCTGTTCCTTCCACCTAGAACACTCTTCCACCAGATCCTCTCATGGACAACTCTCTCCCTGCATGTCACTTACACAGAGAGGCCATTCTTGACAGCTGTCTGAAAGCAGCCCCTCTATCCCATCACTATGTTCCTACCCTGCTTTGTTTTTCTTCAAGGCACCTATCACTCCCTGAACTTATATGTATGTTTTCTCATTTATATCCTCTCTCCATCACTAGAAGGTTATCTCCATAAAGACAGGGACTATGTCTTTCTTGTACCCTGAGTACATACTAAGCACTTTGAGAAGTATCTGCTGAATGAATGCATGAATAATTGAAACGACGGATGAGTGAGTGCATCCCTGTAGAGAACCCTACAATGGTCCTTAGATACTGTCTATTTCTGGTTTTTTGTTTTTGTTTTTTTATGTTACAAGGGGAGAAACTGAGGCCCAGGGAGTGGAAGAGAGTTGTCGAGTGCTACGCAGTGAGTTGGTGTTAGGTCTGCCTTGAACCCAGGGCCCTTGAGTCCTAGAATAGTGCTCTTCTCTCTTCTAGTCCAGGCAGTGAACAGGCACTTTATGGGATGGGCCACCAAACGGTGGAATGTCCTACATTATGGTGGCTCGTACAGTCGTCAGGGGCTTTGATTTTGGTGGGAGTGTCCTTCCTGTACAGATTACAGCTTCATATCACTGGGTGAGCTGGGTGGGTGCGAAGGAGTTCTGAAGTTTTGCAGTAGAAGATCATGGTAGACAACATTGACTTCTCCAGGTTGCCCCTGGTTGGTGGTGGGAGCCCTGTGATTGTCAGAGTCAGAGCCGAGTAGTGGTGGTGGTACTAGTCCCAGTACTAGTGGTTCTGATGGGAACTGCAGTCAGCATTAACTGAGGGCTCGCCACCTGTGAACCACTGTGCTCAGTGCTGTACGTGCTGAATCTTCTCAACAGCCTGTGGAGTAGGTGCTATTGGGAGTGTCCATTTCACTGAAGAAAATGAGGCCCAGAGGACGGAAGTCCCCTGCCCAAAGTTTTTTTTTTTTTTTTTATTGATTTTAGAGAGAGAGGAAGGGAGAGGGAGAAAGAGATAGAAACATCAATGAGAGAGAACATCGATTGGCCACCTCCTGCATGCCCCCACTGGGGATTTGGCCCACAACCTGGGCATGTGCCCTGACCAGGAATCGAACCAGTGACCTCTTAGTGCATGACTTGATGCTCAACCACTGAGCTACATCGGCCAGGCCCTGCCCAAGGTTTTGAACAAGGGCTGGCTAATGCCAGAACATGTGCTCTTAATGTTGATGCTGAAGAAGCACATCAGCCCGGGCTCAGATACTGACTGTGACACTGGAGCTGTGTGATCTTAAGCAAGTGACAACCTCTCTCTAAACCTGGGTTTCCCCATCTGTAGAAACGGAGTAAAAATACACTTCCTGATCAGATTGTCATATGATTTAGACATGATGTATATCAAGTGCTGAATGAGTCCCTGGTTCATAATTGGCACCTATAAATGCCAGGTCTTAAATTAATGACTACTACTCTTACTCTTACCTAATTTGGCATTAGCTGTTCTATCAATAAGGTTCTAGCAAGCCAGGGCGTCTGTTTCCCTCTCCCTTGCTGGCCCTGTGCTGTCTTTTAGCTTTCTGAATTTCGGGACCTCGTTCTGTGCAAGCGAGAGGGGGCTTTTCTCTGTGTGAACCGAAGAAGCCACTCTCGGGCGATTGAAAGATAGGAAGGCAGCTTGGAGAAAGTGACAATGGAATGACACCAATGACTCAGAGGTTTCTGGAGGATTGCGGGGCAGAATGACCAGATTCTCTTTAGGCACCTGCTGCGGGTTCTCCGTCACTCCAAGCCCAGCGCTGAGGCGGATGGAGTTGCAAGGAGGCCGGGTGGTTCTGGCTCTGCTCCTTTCGGGCTCTGTGACCTTGGACAGCTCCCTTTGCCTCTCTGGGCCTTGGTTTCTTCATCTGTAGAATGGGGTGGCTGCGAAGAGTACAGTCCCTTACTGATGAACGCTGCTGCCTTTGTTTAACCGAGACTCACAAAGTACGCATCTAATGTCTACGGCGCAGTTCCAGGCGGGGCCCACAGGTCACCTCCACTGCGGCATAGTTTTGTGAGTAAAGCATTCCCGGAACACAGCCACATCTGTTCATGGACGTGTCGTCTGTGGCTGATTTGTGCGACGAGTGCAGAGCTGTGACAGAGATGACACAGCCACGAAGCCTAAGCTATTTTCTCTCTGGTCCTTTACAGGAAAGTTTTGCTGACCCCTGACCCAGGTAACGGCACACAGAGAGTAAACCAAACACACATACATCTCTTCCTTCATGTAATGGGACATTCTAGAAGCGGGGAGAGAGATAATAAACCAAATAAATAACCAACTTTTAAAATATATTAGGAGGTGGTAAGAACAATGGCGATAAAGAAAAACCGGGGTGGGTGACAGGACCCGCTGGGCAGGGGAGATACTGATTTTGAGTATGCCGGCTGGAGCCAGCCTCCCTGACAGGGTGGCATTTTGGCCTTGACTTGAAGGGGGTGAGGGAATGAGCAGTGAGCTATCTGGGGCAAGAGTGCTCCAGGTCGAGGGGATGACCAGTGCAAAGGCCCTGAGGCAGGACTGTGCATGGTACATCCTGAAAACAGTGAGGAGTTCAATGAGGCTGGAGCAGAATGGTTTGGGGGAGAAGCAGAAGGCTGAAAATACTCATCCTGGGGGGTGGGGGTGGGCTGTTGTCTCAGACTAGGTGGGTTCTTAGGACTCTGCTACCCCTTCCCCCCCTATTCCTGAAAGTGAGCTGGAAGCCCTGGGTGGTGTTGAACCAAGAAGTGACATGATCAGACTTGAACTTTACAAGTCCTGCTCTGGTTGCCGTGTCTGAACTGAGGCAGAATCATAGAGATTGGAGAGCCTGGGGTTCCCATGCAGGCCTCTGAGCCTTTCATCCCTGACCATTTCCTCTGACACCTAAAGACGTCAAGAACCTAGACACTGACGGAGACCAGGCTTGGCGTGATTCAACAGGAAGCAGGGACACGTGGCCCTTCAAGGGATGGCTGCTTTTAAGCTCCAGGTGGTTATCTCTCTATGGGAATGTGAGCTGTGACCCCAGAGCTGATTCCTTAAAAGAACTCAAAAGTTCAGGTTTGAATATAAATTCTTTCAGCTTTCCTATGTTCGCTGGTAATTCAGCTTGTCTTTTTAAACACTGCGCACCACAGATCATACCTGCTGCACCTTTCTAGCACAAAACCAGATGCTGAACACTTCCACTTTTACCGAGTCTCCATGATGATTTGGGCTGTGGGCTTGTCTCTTTCTCCCTCTATTTTTGTTTTTTTTTTTTGCCCCAAAGCGGCTGTTTGGGAGCTGGCATTAGCAAATCGTTGCTTCTAATAATGTGCCCAAGAACACAGGTAGCACTGCGTGGGGTGGCATGCCATGTGAGTCCGTGTAACACGAGGCACCAGGACTGGGGTCTGAAGCTCCCTTTTTGGGGGTATAACTGGCACAGCAGTGATGGATGCTGGCCTGGCTCCTTCAGCCTCTAAGCTTGACCCTATGCTCAGGACTGTCCAAGAGACTGAAAAGACACAACCCTGCTTTTGCCCTCCCAAAGTCCCCAGCCTAGGAGAAAGGGTAGCACAATTGTCCTTAAAAACGGGATACTGGCTAGCGCCGGGGTGCAAGGTGGAGCCCTCGGGCAGAGCAGGCCAACAGTTACGTTTGGTTTGGTTTGCACAGTTTTTATATATATAAAACAAACACTGTTTTAAACTAGTTGCTGGCTTTTGAAAACCAAAGATTTTGCAGTCAATTCCTGATTTGGGCTTCTCTTAGAGCGTCAGGAGAACCTGGTCTAAATTCCCGCATGGATGACCTCGCGGCGCTGAGGATGGCTGCCTCCTTCAGGTGGGGTATGTGCCTGCTCAGTCCTGGTTCAAGGCCCCTTTTCTCACTTGAGTCCCCTTCCTCCTGCAGGCTCTTGAGTCTGACTCTTTTTAGTTGGGCTGCAGATCTCAGTGTGGCTCACCTGGGGCTGTGTCCTGTCTGCAAGAATGTCCATGCCCGTCCCCAAGACTCAGAACTGCATGTGTCTTCAAGGGAGAGTTGTGATTCCCAAGCACCTAGCCCAGTGCGCCAGGCTCCACTTCTAGGGCAGACCACCCTCCAGAAGGAACTGCAAGCCGACCGAGGGGCTGCGGCTTTGGCGAAATTCCGACCTGTCTGTGTGTGCCAAGGCAGACTTTCTGTACCTCTGCCAGGTCCCTCTGTCAGCCCCTTTCCCTGAGGGTGGCCATGGGAGCCATTGCCACTCCTCTGACATCGTGAGGGCCAAGAGAGAGGACAGACCTTCCCTCCATCCCTTCTGATTCCCTGTGTAGCTCTGGGGCAAGTTGATCACATGGCAAAGTCAGGGTCGCAGCTGGGCCTTGGGAAACATTTCATCCATGACATCATAATTGATTTTCCTCCTTTTGTCCTCCCTGCGGACCCCTCTGCCTCACCCCCTTTCTCTGCTGCTCTGCTGCTTCACTGATTCCCCTTGACATTCGGGGAGAATTCACTCTCCGTGACTTGCTTTGGCTCTGCTAATCCCCAATCAATATGTGGCATCCAACACAGTCGCTGTTGAGGGAAAAATAATTATTATTCTGCCTGGCCAAAAGTCATCTTAATTTAAAGGATGAATTGCTAAGTCAACTTCCAGACATTTCATTCTTAAGAGAGACGGGTCATGGGTTGGCGGAGGGAGGCGCGGATTCCTGATATTCTATTCATGGAGCAGTACCCTTTTAATCTTTTCTTATTTCT
This sequence comes from Molossus molossus, assembly GCF_014108415.1. NCBI lineage: Eukaryota > Metazoa > Chordata > Mammalia > Chiroptera > Molossidae > Molossus > Molossus molossus. The sequence continues at coordinate 109,934,061 of NW_023425366.1, read as the reverse complement.
ACTTTTATTGAGGGCCTACAACATGCAAACCTCTTTGATTACATTATCTCTAAGGAAACTGAGGCAAAGAGCTTGTGTGACTTATCCAAGGTCATGATGGCAGAGCTTGGATGGGAACTCAGGTGTGTGAGTCCCACGCTGTACATTGAGGGAGAGGCCTCTGGGCTCTCCATTCCCCTGTCTTTCGTCCTTGTCCTTCCCCTGGTCAGGCTAAAAGCCCCCTTTCTCAAAGCTCTTCCCCCAGTATGAATTTGATGATTTGTCTTTCTCCTGGAACCCTGATTTATAGAGTTTTGGTTATTCATAGGGGAACGTGATAATGTTTCTGGGATGAATGATTGCACATTCAAGATCACAGAGCGTCCTTAATGTATCACGAGCAGGTGAGTGGGAGAACAAGAGCTGATGGGAAGGAAGCCAGGGCCTCATCTGCAGAGCAAGAAGTGTCCCAGGTGAGAATCAGCTCTCTCTTGAACATCGTAACCCAGCCTTCCAGCCTGGGGAAGAAGGAGTCACAGGAGCAGGGATTGATCACCCACATTCCGGCTCTTGTTGTCATCACACAGAGGACGTATGCCCATGTGGCCTTTCCCTCTGTTATGTCTGAACATTCCTGTGGCCGGCTTGTTGTATATCTGCTTCTGTCTGGCTACATTCATCTCACAATGTCTGCCATGTTTGTTCTACTTGGCCTCACGATCCATGTTTGCAGCTTGAGAAGTTCTTGAAGGTGCTTCCCAGTGTGGCTGCCCACGTATCACCAAGTCATGGGCCCTGTCTCACCATGTTCACGAAGGTGTCAACTCAAAAGTTTCCCGAGCAGTAAAAGAAGTCATTTCCCCCGACTCTGGGATAGACTCTACTATCCAAGCTCCAAAACCACCCTGATTGGGTTTGACGCTCAAGTGCCTCAGGAAAACAGCCTTCAGTCTCTCCATTCCTCCCTCTCTGGAGCGCTCCAGGGGCCATGCCCCAGCTCTTGCTCCATCCCCACCTCCCCCTCAGGATATCAAAGCTGCCTGCTTTCTTCTTCCATCCCCAGCCAGCGCCACCACTGAATGGACTCATGCACAGCATTATGCCCCGGGGCCAGCTCACCAGCTCTCCACTCTCTCAGGCGTGGCTGACTTTCAGTTTGGCTTCAAGGTAGGATCTGTTAATACTTAATAGTATGGGCTTGGACGGGAATATAAAAGAGTGCGGCAGCTTTGGGAAAATGGCTTGGCAGTTACTTAAAAAGTTAAATATAAACTTACTATATGACCCAGCAATTTCACTCCTAGGAATCCACCCAAGAGAAATGAAAACATATGTTCACACAAAGGCATAGTCATGAATATTTATGCAAGCATTATTCATAATGGCGCCAAAGTAGAAACCATGCAAACATCTATCCATCAGCAGGTGAATATACAAAATGTGGTATATCTATATAGTGGAATATAATTCAGCAACAGAAAGGAAAAAAGTACTGATAGGTGATACAGCGTGGGCGATCCTCAAAAACATTAGGCTGAATGAATAAAGCCAGATGAGGGCTACATTTTGTGTGATTTTGTTATGGAATGTCCAGCAAAGACAATTCTTTAGAGACAGAAAATAGATTAGTGGTTGAGGCTGGAGACGGGAACACAGATTAACAGCATATAGGTGTAGGGGAACTTTTTGGGGTCCTGGAAATGTCTAAAATCAATGGGTGGTCATGATTGAAATTCTAAAATAAAATAACTAAAAAAAAAATCACAGACTTGTATACTTACAATAGTAAATTTTATGGGATATAAGTTATATCTCAAGAAAACGTTTTAAAAATATACATATATATTGGCTCTGATTCAGACAGACCTTAATTTGAATTTCCACTCCATTGTTTACTAGCTATACCATTGTGGATTACTTAACTTAATTGAGCCTCAGTTTCCTTATCCATAAAATGGGCATAAATACTACTTCATTAGGTTTTTGTGAGGATAAAAATTGGTTAGACAGTGTAAAGTGCTTAGCATCAACAACATATAGTAGCAATACAATTGAAACAAAAAAATAAACTTTTTGATATTATATAATAACACTTAATAACAGTTATTTTTTATTGTTATTATCTTTTGTTGATGCTAAGACAATTTTTATATTATTAATACTAACTAGGAAATAAAAGGGTGTTTTAAAGTACTAGGCAAACAAGCGTTTATTGGCCATCAATAAGAATAGCTATTTGGGAATCATTAATTCGGGCAGAAGCCCAAATAATGCTCCCATTTGGAGATGAAAGCAATGGGTACTTGCAAGAGGGGAAGGGAAATAATGACATCAATAGAAGGAAGATAACATAATATAAGGATGCTAATTCTAAGTAATGTTTCAAATTTTCAGTTTGGTAGACATCAGACCAGTCGTCCTAATATCTGCTTTCTTGTTATCTTTGCATATAGTTCTTTGAGACACAAATTTGCTTTGACTCAGTGCAAAGGTTACGTTGCCCTGTTTTAATATTCCAAGGTTTGAGGTATAAGCATGCCAAGCAGCTCCTCTGGTAAGGCAGCTCTGGCTCCACGTTATTTATTGTTTAGATTAATATTTTTGAAATGGACCCTCAGAATGTATGGCTAGCAAAGTAATTGGGTTTCTTTATCTTGGAAAGTGTTTCCGAATGCACGGTGCGTCTGTGGATGGAAGGTGTCGGAGGTTGGAGGAAACACAGCATTATCATTACCGCCTGTCGCGTTCAGTCCCACGTGGGTTTTCTCTGAGCCGCATTTCAGGCCACCAGCCTCCTTCCTCCTTGCTTACCACACAGGTCTTCCGGTCTCCCTGGGCTCCTGCTTCCTATTTTTGCAAAGCATCTTGTAGGGATGCTTAGAAGGAGGATGGGCAGGGTGTCCCCATGGGGCTTCCCGCAGCCTCCCAATTAGACTAGTTGTGGGGAGATTCTGGAGGAGGGAGATCTGGGCTCATGCCAGCAGGATGGCTGCACGTCTGGGGAGAGAGAAAATAGAGCACAGAAAGGGAGCTGAACTTTCTAAGCAGCCGGTTTCATTTTGGGCATGGCAATTGCTTGTGCTGTCAGGAGGAATCAAGTTCATCTGCTGAGGAGAGCTGCCAGGGGCTGAGACTCCATCCTCACAGGTTCCCTGGCTCCTCTCGGGCTTACTGAGAACTTGGCACTGCCTGCTGGGGGATGCAGAGCTTCGAGGCTAGGAAGGCTGAACTGAAGTTGAGACCACCATCTCCGACGATCCAATGCATTAGTCTTCATCGCTTGTCTTCTTCCATAGACACCCTTCACTCTTGCGTCTCCCCCAAGTTTGACTCTCTCGTATGCTCTGATCTCCCTGTTTCCATAGGTAACTGTTCTCCCTCTGCCTCTTTGCATTTTCCCAGCAGCTTTCCCCCCTTCTTGTTGCAGATGAGGAAATTGAACCTGAGAGAGATCGAACAGCTTGTTCAAGGTCATATGGCTAGTAAATGGCAGAGTTGGAATTAAAACCCAGATTTCTATGACTCAAGAGCCCAGGATCTTGGCTACTAAGCCCTATTATCTCCCTGAATTTGATGTAACTTATAGCACACGCTATCGTGTTATATCATAATTGTATGCTGGCCCATCTGCTTCCCTTGTGCACAGATTGTGTGTTTTTCATCTGTGTATTTTCTGGGCACAGCAGAGACCCTGACATATAGGAGCAAGGTTGGTGCGTGTGTAAGTTTCTGAGCCAGAACCTGCTTTCACCACTTACTAGCACTATGCTTTGGTGACTCATTTTAGCTTTCTGAGCCTCCATTTCCCTGTTAGGGGATAACAATAATATTTACCCAGGGTGTTTGTGAAGATTTGGTGTGGTGATGCATGAATGATGTCCCATGCTCCTTGGGTGAGGTGGGCAGGTTTTTGGGTGGGAGAGAGACCCAATCTATTCATTCTCAGCCCAATCAGTTCAGATGGGGTAAATCTCCAGTTCTAGGAACAATGCCGTGACCCTGGCTGGCCTGGCCAGAGTGCTGAATTACTCTGGTCACAGGGATTGGTTCAAAGCTGGACATGTGACTTAGATAGGCCAATCCATGCCTTCCCTGGGACTTTGGCCAGGCATATCAGGAAGAGGTGCATTTCTTCCTTCTGTGATGATGGGTGTGAAGGACCATGCAAACAGTGAGGTATTGTCACCACCAGGTAGGAAAGCACTTTCCTAAGAATAAACTGAGAATGAAGACAACCAGAGGAAACAGAGCCAAGAGAAGGAGAGTGAAAGAGGGAGTTCTCATCATATGGTTAAAGTTTCTAGGTCCAGTCATACCTGGACTTTCCCAGCTACCTAAACCCATAAATTCTCTCTCTCTCTCTCTCTCTCCCTCTCTCTCTCTCTCTCTTTCTCTCTCTTATATTACCTAGTGTAAGTGGGTTTTTGTCACTTGCAAGTGAAATTTCTGTTTCACACAGTAGGCATTTAAAAATGGCCAGTCTTATTTTCATTTAAATGTTGAGTGAGTGAGAGAGTGAATGAAATGAAGTATGCTTGTAACATTATCAGAGTTGAACTTTAGATTTAGCAAAGATCAAGCAATTAGATAGGCAGGCAAGGTGAAGACAGGTAACACGGTCCAGAAGTCACAGGGTGAAAGGTTCTTCCGTGTAAAGCAGAGCATTGAGGCTGAGTGTGTATTTTCTTGCAGAGAGCCCCAGCGGGGGTGGGGGACGACGGCGGCAGGCGAGGCTGACCAGGTAGGATGGGGTCAGGTCCTCAAGAACCTTAAATGTCATGATATTGAATTGGAGGCTAAATAGTAGATGGTAAAAGAAAAGGCCAGTCGCTTATTCGGGAGACTGAATGAAATGGATGAGGACAATGGCACTGGGTTTGAGACACATAGCTAGTTCTTAATTTTAAATCAGCGTAAATCAGACTGGGGAGGGGAGATGAGCAGGGGGGTCTCTTCTTGCATAGCACAGGCCCTGCACATAGTAAACCCTAAACTTGAAAGTGTGACTTGATTTTTTTAAGGCACTGAGCTTGTCAGCTTTAGTTTTACATCACCCCACGTTTCATCCACTCCCCTCATTCATTCATCAGATGTATAGAGCACTTGCCACAGGCCAAGCACTGCCCTGGGCACTTGGAATCAGCTGGCAAAAGAGAGGGTTACAAACATCTTAAAATGCACTTGTCACGGGAGTGGGAGGGGTGAGTATGTGATATATTAGGTGGTGATCAGAGCCAAGAAGAAAAGGAATTTGGGTGGGAGGACAGGGAGTGGGGGGAGAGGAGCTATTCAAGGAGGGTGGGGAAGGAAAGCTGATAAGGGAGTCTATCTTAACATCAAGACACATGGGAGGGTGTAGTTATTCATCTTTGGGGGGGGGGGTCAGCATGGGAACTAGATAGCAGACTGGGATAGGGGGAGATTGCTTTCACCGCTGAGGAAACCTTGAATCTGAGCCACTTTTTATTTATTTTTTTTAAGCAAGTCACATCCAAACTTTGATATCTTTTCATGATTCAGAAGGACTCATATCATAACTGATTGTAACTCAAGACAATATCAGGAGCCTGCGGTGGAGAACAACTCCTCCAGGTAGAGTCCACTCTCCAACATTTCTCCTACATGGCCGTGTCCTGAACTACCTGAGACCTCCCAGCGTGCTCTGAGCAGCGCCCTGTGAAATGGGGCAGGCGAGACTGTGGTCTCCAGGCCTGGGACAGGTCTGCCAGCAGTCAGGCTGACCGTTTTGACCTGGCTCCAGAGTCATTTGATATTTACCAACTTTTCAGGGTGCTGAAAATCAGATCATTGTCTTTTTTTTTTTTTTTTTGAGTTACCAAGTGTTGTGGCCATCAGACACCATGTCCCATTTCCAGCCTTCAGAGGTACCTCGCCACCAGCCTCATTCCTGGCTGAGTCTCTCCATGGGCTCAGGGATGGGACGAGGGATGCAGCAGCCTCACAACTCGTCTCATACACACATCAGCCTGTAACTTTAAAACATCTGAATGTTTGATGACTTTTAAAAAAACCCCACCAACTTTATGGAGGTATAGTTTATTTTTACCCATTTTAAGTGAATAATTCTGTGATATTTAGTACATTTAGTGAGTTTACTGTCACCACTATTCAGTTGTAGAACATGCTCATTACCCCAATAAAATCCTCATTCTTGTTCTCATTGCTAACCCCAGACAATCACTCATCTGTTTTTCTTTTCTGTAAAGTTGCCTAATCTGGCTACTTAATATCCATGGAATCATACAATGTATGGTCTTGTGTGGCTGGCTTCTTTCACTTAACATATTGGCTTTGAAGTTCACTCATGCTGTAGCAGGTGTCAATACTTTCTTTTCTTTTTTCAAAAAATATGTTTTTATTGATTTTTTAGAGAGAGAGATAGAAACATCAATATGAGAGAGAAACATCAGTCAGCTGCCTCTTGCACGCCCCACTACTGGGGCTCGAGCCCACAACCTGGGCATGTGGTCTGACCAGGAATCAAACTGGGACCTCTCAGTCCATGGGATGATGCTCAATCCACTGAGCCACACCGGCCAGGCAATACTTCATTTCTTTTTATTGCTAAATAATATTTTATTGTATGGAGAGACCACTCTATTCATCCATGGGTGGATATTTGGACTCTTTTTATAGGGTGCGCGGGATATTATAAATACTGCTGCTATGAATAGTCTCATGTAAGTGTTTGTGTGGATGTAAGTTTTTATTTGTCTTGGGTGGAAATGTAGGAGTGGAATTGTTGGGTCATATAGTAAGATTATGTTTTCAAGAAGCAAATGGCTTGGTTTCTAAGCCATGCTAAAACGTCCTCCCGGCCACATTAAAGGGTGGTATCTGAATGTCCTTTGTGACCCTGGATGTTCAAAGGTGACTGCCACGAGTTTCCAAAGGCATTTTCTTGACCTTCCATGCATTTGCTGGAGGTCCCCCCACCCCAGCTGGCCCTCCAAGCCTCCCCTTGCTGCTCCGGACGACCCAGAGGAAGGGGGAACACAAAGAGGGCGGTGGCTGTCTGATCAGACCTGTGCGGTCCTGTAAAAGCCGCCGCGATGTTTCCCTGCTGAAAAAGCCTTTTCACGTGAGAGTCAGAAACCGATGCATGTTAATCTCGGAAGGTGAACCTCAGTAGCTGGCATGAAAGGCGAACGCTGCGTGCTCCTTGTTGCTCTGGAAGGAGTCAGTTTTGAGAAGCAGTCTTTTCAGCCTCAGCTACTGCTTCCGTCTATTCTGACATCTAAAAACACAGAGCGGGAACCCAAACCTTTAGCGAGAATCTAAGTACGGTTCCTGGAGATGGCATCCTGATGGTGTGAAAGGTCAGTGAGGCCTGTTAGCCAGCCAAGGAGCTGTGCTGAAGAGAGAGCCCTAATGGGACTAAATTAGGTTCCCAAGATTTAATTGTAGCTCAGGTTGCAAGTTCAAGGTGTAAGAGGTGCACGCCCCTTGCTTGTTAGGAAGGTGACTTCAGGCGTCAGACTTTCCGAGTTCAAGTCCTGAGTGCAGAAGATCATTGGATCATTTATTTCACTTCTCTGTGCCTTGGTTTTCTCATCTGTATAATGGGGCTGACAATAATACCTCCCTTTTTTTGAGGATTAACGGAGATAATCTATGTAAAACGCTTAGCACAGAGATGGATACATAGCAAGATCATAGTAAACATTAACTGTCATTATTGCTACTTTTAAACTTATGTTTTATTACTAAGGTACCTTTCTCTTTTGAGCCTCTGTTCTACCAGTGGGGTGAAGTTGAATCTTGGTCTATTCAAAGGAATTACCAGGCAAATCAGTATTGCCTCTCCCCAGAGATTTGTATTTGAAGCAGGGATGGGGAGAGTAGGACTATTGCTGGCTGGTCTTCAGTTATCATTTGTCTAGTTTGATATCCATCCAGGTCCATTTTGTCATGTATTGGCAGATCTAGAAGCTCAGAGAGGTTAGGAAACTTGCCTCAAGACACACAGCCAAGAAATGGGCCTGAGATTCAAAACTGGGTCTCACTTCAGGGCCCTTGTTAAATAACCATTTGTCTTCTTAAAATGACCACAAAGGCCTCTCCACCTAAGTCCAGGTAGTCAGCCACCCCATTGAAAAGCAAAGGGACAAAAGGTTTTTTGGGAGCGAGCTGTATGATTGCCCTGGGATTGGGCAGAGAAAGGCCTGGGACTTACTTGAATTATCTGCCAAACAAAAAGTTTTGTTAAGTTTGGAAAGCAATCTTGGGTTTCAGTTAACAAGATATATTCAATGCATATTTGTTGAATTGAAGGAAAGAGAGGAGAAGGGAAAAAAAGTGATATAAAGGGAAGAAAGCAAGAAAAAAGAAAAGGAACATGAGAAGGGAAGAAGAAAAGGAGAGAGGGAGGGAGGGAGGGAAGGAGAGAACGTTTTGGTTTCATTCATGCGGCACACCTCTGAAACTACTAAATGGGTGGGACTTGATCAGGCGTATGTATGTCTTAGATATGTGTTCTAGGGCCACATCCCACACGTCCTGCGTTGGAATTCCTGGGGTCAGCGGTGAGCAAATAAATACAGAGGGTTCTAAATGGAACCTCTCAAGAACTGTGTGTTTGTAGGTTTTCTGTTTGGTTGGTTGTTTTTAAGTAAATTCAGGATCAGCTGAGGTTTAGCAAATGCTTTGTTTGGGTTTCTGGGGCTGGGCAGGCTGTGGCTCTAACTCTTATTTGGATGTTTCCAGTGACTTCCACGTCGGAGTGGGGGGGGGTGTGAAGTGATGACCTTCAGAGGCCCTTAAAGGGTGCCCCCAGGTCACGGTTCCAGCTCACCTGTGTGAAGGCCAAGAAATGTGTGCGGGGGACTGTTTCCCTCTAACCAAACCCTGTGCTAGTGGCACGAGGGTCTCTTTTCCTTCTTATCTCGCCTAAACTCCCTGACGGTAGACACAAAATGTGAATAGGCCTTTCTGATTTTCAGGTCTAAATTGACCTAAACCGAAAATGTTTTCAGTAGTTGTAGAGACAATGGCCCTGGAGGTTCCCAAGGGACCAGTAAACGGCAGCTCCTGTGTGTTTGGGGGCTCTCACAGCCCACTCAGGGTTAGGGTTAGGGCAGAGCTAGGGGAGGGTTAGAGTAGGGAGATCTGTTTGTCCAGGCAGTGCCCATCCTGACCTGGAGGTTGCCTGATCCAAATTTCCCATCGCCCAGAGTAGAGGATGGTTATCCTTGCTTGGTACTGCATCTCTGAGTGAATTGGCCGCCTTTGTCAGGACTTGCAGGTGTCACCCGTTGGGAAGGAATAGGCATTGAAGCCCTGGGAAAATGGTCTTGCCTGAGAGGCTCATTACCGCATCCAATACAAAGGAATTTGGGCAGGGAGGTCAGAGTTAATGTGTTTAATATTCAGTTGCTGCAGGGACCCAGCCAAGGAATTGAGACTGTCCCGAAAATTACTGGCTCATTTGTTTGCATTCCCTGGCTGTGTTTTTAGAACCCATGGTGGAGGGAGGGCTGAACACAACGCAAACTGGAAACAGGCCCAGGCCAGGACGTTAGGAGGAAAAGCAATCTGTGGCCATGGTCAAGAGGTCATTTAATCTGATTCCCAGTCAATGTAAGCCTCTGCCCTAAACTACCTAGCAGCCTCCCTCCCGCCCCCCTCCCCTCTCCTTCTTTCCTCCCTTCCTCCCTCCCCCACCTCCTCCTTCTTCCCTCCCTCCCTTCCTTCCTTCCTTCCTTCCTTCCTCCCTCCCTCCCTTCCTCCCTTCCTCCTTTCCTTCCTTCCTTCCTTCCTTCCCTTTCTCAAACACATACTAAGGACCTGCTGTAAGCCTGGAATTTTGCCTGGAAAAGTTGGGGAGATTACCTGCATTGGTTAAAATACTCCTAGATATAGCCCTGGCCAGTTTGACTCAGCGGTTAGAGCGTGGGCCCGCCGACCAGAGTCTGGATTCAGTTCTCGCAAAGGGCACGTACCTTGGTTGCAGTTTGTCCCCAGGCCCGGTTGGGGTCATGTGGGTGGCAGCGACTTGATGTGTCTCTCAAATATCAATGTTTCTGTCTCTCTCCCTCCCGCTCTATCTCAAGATAAATGCAAAAATGTCCTCGGGTGAGGATAAAAAAAAAAAAACTCCTAAAAATAAATGATAGTTGTTCCCAGACTACAAAGACTTAATTAACAAAGTCATAATACTGAAGTCTCCCCTACTCCCAATTGTCTTCTTAAATCATTTTTTATTTTGAGGAAATTAAAAATAATAAAAAAAAAGTACAAAGAACTAGGTAACAATCGCCCAGCTTTTCAGCAGCCAGAAGCCACGATTGTTAACTTTGGGTCATATTTCTTCAGACATGTATCTATATCTATATCTATATCTATATCTATATCTATATCTATATCTATATCTATATCTATATCTATATCTATATCTATCTATATTTATATCTATATCTATATCTATATGTCTATGGATGGCATAGACATATATATATATATTTTTTTACATCAGAACCAATATGTGATAGGTGCTATTGAAACTGCCCCTTTCCTAGCATCTGTCTATATCTACTCCCCTAACCAGCTAGAGTTGTGAATTTTATGTGTTTCTCTTTTATACCTAATCTTAATAACTTTTAATTTTAAATGTCTAAATATTATTCATTTTTAATTATGGAAAATGTACATAATAAAATTTACCTTTTTATTATTTTTCAGTGTACAGTTCTGTGGCATTAACTACATTTACAGCGTTGTGTGACCGTCACCACCAGTATCACCAGAACTCTTTTCCACCTCCAAAACTGGACCTCTGTCCCCGTTAAAGAGTAACTCATTATTCTGTCTCCACTAAGCCCCTCAAACCATGATTCTACTTTCTAGCTCTATGAATTTGACGTCTATAAGTACCTCATATAAGTGGACTCATACAGTATTTGTCCTTCTGTGACTGACATATTTCCTTTGGCATAATGTCCTCCAGGTTCATCCATAGAGCATTGGTCAGAATTTTCTTTCTCTTTTAGGCTAAATCATATTCCACTGTATGGACAGACCAGCTTGTGTTTATCCATTCATCCATCCATTCATGGACACTTGCACTGCTTCCCACTTTATTTATTCATTTTTAAAAATATTTTTTCTTTATTGATTTTTAGAGCAAGAGAAAGGGAGATGGAGAGAGAGATAGAAACATCGATGAGAAAGAACAACCACTGGCCGCTTCCTGCATGTCCCCCACTGGGGATCGGGCCCACAACCTGGGCATGTGCCCTGACCGGGAATCAAACCGGCGACCTCTTGGTGCGTGGGTCGATGCTCAACCACTGAGCCACACCGGCTGGGCGCTGCTTCCCCCTTTAGACTATTGTGACTAATGTGGCTATGAACATGCATGTACAAATATTTGTTTGAATCTCTGCTTTAATTCTTTGGGATGTATACCCAGAAGTGGAATTGCTAGATCATATGGTAATTCTACGTTGAATTTTTTGAGGAGCTACCTTACTGTTTTCCATAGAGGCTGCACCATTTTACATTCCCATCAGCCCTGCACAAGGGCCTCAATTTCTCCACATCCTCACTGGCACTTGTTATTTTCTGTTGTTTTTTTCCTTTCTTGTTTTGATAGTATCCACCATAATAGGTGTGGTATCTCACTGTGGTTTTGATTTGTATTTCCCTGATGATTGGTGATTTTGAGCATTTTTTTTTAATGTACTTATTGGCCATTTGTATATTTTCCTTGGAGAAATGTGTATTTGTATTCAAGTCCTTCGCTTATGTTTAAATTTGGTTGTTCATTTTCTTCTTGCGTTTTAGTTCTTTAACCCCTTATCAAATATGTGATTTCAAAATATTTTTTTCTCCCATTCCTTAGGTTGCCCTTTTACTCTGTTGACAGTGTTCTTTGATGTATAAAGGCTTTCATTTTGATGTAGTCCAATTTATCTATTTTCTTTTGTTGCCTGTGCTCTGGGTATCATATCCAAGAAGTCACTGACAAATCCAATGTCAACAAGCTTTCCTCCTACATTATTTTCTAAGAGTTTTATAGCCTTACCTCGTATGTATAGTTCCCTGTTTTACTTTTACTTGCAGATTTATAATTCAGTAAACAATCTATAGTCTTTTTATATGTTTTCATTTATGTGCATTATATCATAGTTTACATTTCATTCTGCATCTTGTGTTTTTCCCCTTCAGTCAGCATTATGCTCTGGGTCTTTATATATGTTGTTATCTAGCTAAGTAATACATCTAGCTCCATCCATCATCCATCCATCCATCCATCCAGCCAGCCAGCCAGCCAGCCAGCCAGCCAGCTAGTTTTCTATCTATCTATCTATCTATCTATCTATCTATCTATCTATCTATCTATCTATCTATCTATCTATCATCTATCCATCACCTTTCTTCTCCTCCTCCATCCCCATCCTCATCATCATCATTTTTATCACCATCAACATCACCAGAATCATCATCAATGTGTCTTTCCACTTATTTATCTTTCTGGCTGGCTGGCTATCTATTTTACACCTGTCCTATTTCACTCACTCACTTATTCACTCATTTTTCTTGTCTCAGTCATGTAGAAAGGCAATACTCAAAATACCCATATGCCCCAGATAACAAATACTAAACATGTGTAATAGCCCAGTCAGACTAAATTTGGCCCTAAATGGCTGATAAATATATCAGGCTGGTTCACACTAGCTTACAAGTAGCCCTGCCTCTAGGCACTTGTGTTTGAAGCTTACACTGGCAATACTTGCAATTTCTTCCAGTGCTGACATTTTTAAGTATATTTGATTGGTTTTTAGAGAGAGAGGAAGGGAGAGGAAAAGAGAGATAGAAACACTGATGAGGGAGACACATTGATTGGCTGCCTTCTGCACTCCCCCCACGGGGGATTGAACCCGAAACCTGGGCATGTGCCCTGACTGAGAATCAAACCAGTGACCTCTTGGTGCATGGGTCATTGCTCAACCACTGAGCCACACCAGCTGGGCCAGTGCTAACCTTTTTATGAACAACATCCTCTGACTTATTTCTTCAAGAATGCCCTGTTCTTCCTTTAAAAAAAATTTTTTTTTAAATGTTTTTAAATTTATTTATTAATTTTTTTTTTAGAGAGAGATAGAAAGGGAGAAAGAAACATCTATTCCATTTATTTATGCGTTCATTAGTTGATTGTATGTATCCTGACCGAGGATTAAACCGGCAACCTTGGCGTTTTGGGATGATGCTCTAACCAACTGAACTACACGGCCAGGGCAAGAATGCTCTCTTCTTCAACTACTGACATTCCTCCCTGATCTCTGCTTGCAGAAATCTAAGCAGCCTTTTAGGCCAATTCTAAATACTACTTCCTGCATGAATAATTCCTGTAGGATCTCCAAGACAAACTTTTATTTTGACCTTTCACCCTACCGTATAATTGGGGTTAGAGCTGTAGTATTGTCCATGAGTTGAATGTTCCAGGGTCTGTAAGTTTTGTGAAGCTGAGACTGTACCTTACTTACTGATCAATCTGACCTTATTTATTTTTTAAATTAATATCATTCATTTAATATCAAATCAGAAGTATGTATATTTATTTTGAGATAATGTCTTCTTGGAATAGTTTTACTTGATCATATCCAGTCTCTATACTTGTATTTATTTGTTTGCTTTATATCTGACCTTATTTTGTATTCATCTCTCACACAGTCATGCACCCTAGCTCGTCCCTGGGGTACTCCACAAACCCTTGTTAGGTTGGCAGGGAATTAATGGTAGCATCTCCTTGGCTTGGAGTATTTGGAGTGTGTGTGGGGGGCAATATGTAGATATCAGGTTCTCCACTTTCATTCATGGGACTGTCCAAGGTGGTCCTAGGTATAATGGTCCCTGGCTCTGAGAAAACTTGTCAGCGCACCATGGTTCATGGTGTAGCAGAGTGACATTGCTGGAGGTCTCAGGAAGGAGCTGAAATTTCAGATGGGAAACGTACTTTGAAAAAGGTGGAGCAGAGATGTTGTTTGAGAGCCAGGCAGTGAGCAGAGCACTGGCTTTGGAGCTAGATGCTACCCTCTCTGAGCCTGTGCCTAGAAAAGAGTCTTGGAAAGTGTGCATTTGAACCCAGTCGCTCCTGGCACACGGCAAGCCTCTGCTGAGCATGTGAATGGAGCCAGAACACTTCGTGTCCCAATCCTGGCTCTGATTCTTGCTGCCACCTGTGAGATATTGGACACATTTCTTATCTGAAATGAAGCTCAGTTTCCCTGTCTGAAAAATGGTGACGATAATGTCTACCCTTCAGTGTTGCTGGACAAAGGAGATTTAGACGTATCGGGCCTAACACGACCACTGGCACACAGTGGACATGTAATAAGTGCACTGCGCTTGGTTTAGGTTAGGGCTCTTGTATAGATTAGAGACAAACACCTAGGAGGCACACATATGTATATTTGTTCCAATGCTCTTTTAGTTGTGTGATATTGGGAAGGTTTTGGTTGTTGTTGATTTGTTTTTAAACACTCTCAGCTTCAGTGGGTAGGCATGAATACAGCAGACTGCTTTTAATACCTACCGTGAGATGAGCTGAAGAAGATATAGCCAAGTCCTAATCCCTGGAACCTGTGGATGTGACCTAATTTGGGAGGGAAAAAAAAGGGTCTTTGCAGATGTAATAAAATGATGGTTCTTGAGATAAGAGGATCATCCTGGAGAATCTACATGGGCCCTAAATTAGCAGCAGGTGTCCTTGTAAGGGGCACTCAGAGGAGGCAGTGTGAGCACAGGTCTGAGGTCCTGGAGCCACAGAAGCTGGAAGAGGCAGGGAGAGATCGTCCCCTAGAGCTCAGAGGGAGAGTGGCCCCTTGATTTCAGACTTCTGGCCTTCAGGACTGTGAGGAGATACATCTCTGTTGTTTTAAGCCACCACATTTGTGGCGATTTGTTACAGCAGCCATAGAAAACCCACTCAGACAGTTTCTGCGCTACGTTCTGGTTATGTAAGAACCTTTTGCACATTGCAGGGGCTACTGAAATGCCCTTAGGAAGCTCACAGTCCAGAGTTGGGAGGCGATACCTAAACCAACACTTACACAGGGGAGCAGGTGAAGGTTGTGACCCAGAGGGAAGCACAGGAAGGGCAGGTGACCCAGCAGGGAGGGAGGAATGTATGTGTGTCCAGGAATATTTCCTGGAGCTTATCTAAGCTGTGCCCCAGAAATCAAGGAGTTATCCAGACAAGGAAGGGGGGAGGCATTTCATTAGAGGGAACTGCACACAGAGGCATGAGACAGCAAGAACCGGCAATTATTCTAGACTTCCTTATTCTTGGGAAGGTCACACAGCCATCTAGAGTGGTGCTTCTCGAACATTCAGGGGCACAGGGCTCACCTGGGGGGTCTTGTTAAAATGCTGATTCTGATTCAGTGGGTCTGGGATGAGTCCAGAGATCCTGCATTTTTTTTTAACCAGCTCCTAAAAGATGCCGATGCTGCCGGTCTGTGGACCACACTCTGGTGAGCAAGGCCTGAGTATTCTGAACTTCACAACACTTTCCCCCATTCTTCTCCACCTGTGAGCCTCCCCTGGAGACAGCTGTGCAACTGGAAGCTTGCCGAGGGGGTGCCATTCCCAAGGTCACACAGCCTCAAATGACAGCTTTGATTTTCAATCTCAGGTTTGCTGACTTCGAATGCAGGTGCTCTTTTTAAATAACTCACTATGCACTTTAATATGACATGCTAATGAGGGCTCAATTTTGACTTTTTGACCTAGTCTGGGAGTCCTTTTCTGTTAACAGATTGTTTTGTCCTCTTTCCACATACAGAAGTCACATGCCTGTTCATTATTCATTGTCTGCATTTTGGGGTGATGTTCTTGTGTTTTACACATTCTTGCAATTTTCTTTCCCTCTCATTTCTTTTGCCGCAAAATGGTGCTTTCTTCGTTAGTCGCACGCTGGAATCACGCCGTACAGAACGTCAATGAGTTCTGGCATCTAGCTCTCCCCCGAGAGTCGGATTTATTTGCTCTGGCATGTGGTTTAGGCATGAGGATTTTGAAAATCTTCCCCAGGTATTCTAATGAGCAACTGAGGCTGGGAATCACTGATGTAGAGATTTTTTTCCCCTCCCTTCTTGCAATTACTACGATTTCTAAAGTCATTTTTTAAAGGTGTTCTGCTGGTCACCTTGATGCTTAACTAGTACATTCAGTTCCTTTTTTTTTTTTTTTTTCATTTGTTAACAATAAAGTTGCAGTGGAACCCTTGAGTTCTTTATTGTGAAAAATTGGGGTAAAATGTGGATATTCAATCATACATATATCTCTGTTATTCCTTCTACTCCAGAGAGTCTCGCTTTCCATGTATTATTTATTTATTTATTTATTTATTTTCCAATTAAAGTTGACAGTCAGTATTATTTTATATTAGTTTCAGGTGTACAGCATAGTGGTTAGACATTTATATAATTTATGAAGTGCTGCCTCCATAAGTCTAGCACCCACCTGACACCGTATACACTTATTACAATATCATTGACTATATTCCCTATGCTGTATTTTACATCTCTATGGCTATTCTTTTTTTAAAAATATTTTTTCTTTATTGATTTTTTTTTTAGAGGGAGAGAGAGAGAGAGAGATAGAAACATCAATGAGAGAGATCATTGCCTGACCACCTCCTGTTTTGTTTGTTTATTTTGTTCTTTAGATTCCACATATAAATGAAATCATATGGCATTTGTCTCTCTGTCTGCCTTACTTTACTTAGCACAGTGCCCTCTAGGCCCATCCATGCTGTTGCAAACAGTAAGGTTTCACTCATTTTTGTGGCCGAGTAATATTTCATCACTTTCAACTTAATTAGTAAGCGCTGGTGTGTGTGTGTGTGTGGTGTGTGTGTGGTGTGGTGTGTGTGTGTGTGTCCCAGGCCTGTAAGCTTCTTTCTTTTTGTTGGTGTTGTTTATTTATATTACTTGACTTTTCCTTTAACACTGTAAAATTTACCTTCTTTTCCAAACATCATCCAGTTTTAGTTTTGTATTTCAGTAGTTGCCTTTGTTAAAGTACTTTGAAGAAACTGAAAGTGCTAGAAGGATGGAAACAATTATTATTACTTTTATAATAACAATAATAATACCATGTACCAGGACATGTTATCACCATTATCTATAAATCATGACATCTTATTAATTGGGGTCAATTACCGATGAGGTGCCAGGCATTTAAATGCCTTGGTTCAGTTAGGTTTTTGGCTTTTTTTTTTTTTTTTTTATCCTCACCCGATGACATTTTTTATTTTTTGTTCAGATAGAGTGGGAGGGAGAGAGAGAGGGAGAGAGAGAGAGAGAGAGAGAGAGAGAGAGAGAGAGAGAGAGAGAAACATCGACGTGAAAGGGACACATTGAGTGGCTGCCACCCACACGATCCAACCAGGGCCGGGGACAAACTGCAACCGAGGTATGTGCCCTTAGCGGGAACCAATCCCGGGTCTCTGGACCGCAGGCCGACGCTCTAACCACTGAGCCAAACCGGCCGGGGCAGGTTTTTTTGCTTCTGTCTGCATCTGTATTTATAATAGAGATTGGTTTCTTTGTGTGGTGTTTATTCAATTAGAGAGATTGGGTTAAGGTTCATTTCTTATGGTCTTTGTCCAGTTGTAGTGCCAAGATTATACTGGTGCCGTAAAGTGACGAGGGTAACTGCCCATCTTTTTTCCATGCTCTAGAACAGCCTGATCGAAATGAGAATCATCTGTTTCCGGAAGGTTTGCTAGAATTTGGATGTATAACAGTCTTCGGGTAGTACCTTTGTGTGAGTGTAGTTTTTTACCTTGACTTTTTATTTTGAAATTGTGACAAATGTTCAACTTACAGAAAAATGGAAAGAGAAGTACAAGAGAAATTACTTCAATGTTTCAGTGGCTTTTGGTCTACTGTGGTTTTCTACTTTTTCTTGGGCCAGTTGGGTAATGTGAATTTTGCTTGAAAAATTGACCATTTTATCTAGATTTCTAATTTATAGCAAAACTTTTAAATAATATACTCATCACTTTTATCTTAATTTTATCTGTAGTTATAACATCTTTATTATTTCTCACATTGTTTTACTTACGTTATCTTGTCTAACCCTCACAGTGACTTTATGAGGCAAATGCCACATATGGCTGTCCTTTTACAGATAAGGACGTGGAGGTTGAGAAAACTTCCATGACTTGCTCAGGGCCAAACAGCTAGTGAGTGATAATGCCAGGCTTCTACATCAAGTTTCCTGAGCTTGGAGTCCAGCCTACATTAGCTGTACCTTCCCAGCCTGCTGGTTTGGGGATCATAGTTTAGGAACACGGCCTGAGTATTCTGAACTTCATAGCACTTTGCCCCATTCTTTCTCACACTTGAGCCTCCCCTGGAGATAGCCAGCTCCCTGCTTTGCAGCTTTGAAACTGGAAGCTTGTAGAGGTGAGGTGCCTTGCCCAAGACCATGCAGCCTCAAATGGTACCTTTGATTTTAAAACCCATGTCCTTTGACTTTGAATAGAGGTGCTCTTTTTAATAATTTATCATGCAATTTCATTATGACATACAAATAAGGGCTAGATTTAATTTCTGACCCGGTCTGGGAGTCTTTTTTAATAGATTGTTTAAATCTTATTTCCACTTATTAATATAGCATGCATGTTTGTTATTAATGATTACATCATGTAATTATCAAATAATAATGATTAACTAATGAATATTAGTTATCATCAATTAATATTTATATTAATGATCACTGAGCCACCTTTCTTCATAGCCTCCCACAAGGCACGGACAGCAGTCTCTCTGTATTTGCTGTTTCCTTCAGGGAAAGTGACCCAGTGAGGTTTGGGGCTGAACTGTGTTATACTCAAAGCAGTTTTCCCTCTGATCAGAGCCTTAGAGGATTATAGTGTGGATCTGTTGCTTAGAGGAATACAATGTGGGTCTGAGGGTAAGCTCAAGGCAAACATGCTGTTACTGAGTTTTTGACTAACTAGTTATAACAGATAAGTACTGAATATGAAAAGGGGGCCGGTGTTTTGTTGTTGTTGAGGATTGCATAAGATTCGCGCTGCTGTACACGTTCACTTACAGCAGCAGCAATAAGTAGGAGGTACATGTTTTTTTTTTGGAAGAAGGATGATGGATGACCTTGGAAAAAGGGGAATGGACTCCAGGGAGGATAAGTACATGACAGAGAGCCCTAAAGGGATGAAGATAGCATGGTCTGAGCAGTCAGGTGGGAGTGGATGACTACAGCCAACATGGCCTTACAATGGCATGATTACATTGACCATGGTGGGGGGAGCAGGGAGTGGAGTTACGTCTGCAGGCAGCACTGAGAATGAACTAAAGGAAGGGAGGGTACATCTATACATACAAACATATATCAGATAGATAGATAGATAGATAGATAGATAGATAGATAGATAGATAGACAGATACAGAGATAGATAGATTTCTTAGCTTTGGTCAAGCCAGTTTGGGCGCAGAGTTCCCTCAGTGTTGACAGAACTTGTGTGGGACTATCTATCATTATGCCGTGAAACCTGATACATTCCATTCTACAGCTTCGGAGCCTTTGGCATATCGGGAAGGACCTGTACCAGGGGATCTGTGAACAGGGAATTACATGTCAAACATCTGTTCCTCTCCATGACTCAGGATGAGGTTGGTGGCCCTGGCGCTCCACCAGACCGCATGGAGGCCCCATGTCAGCCGGGCCCCCAGAGGCTCGTATGTAGGATGGAGATTTATGTCCAACGAGCACTGCTAAGAAGGTGGGGAAACAAGGTGTAAAAACACAACGAGATAGGGCAGCCTGATGTTCTGCAAATACGTATGAGAGAGGAAAATGCTGAGAGAGACATGGCCCTAGAAGGTTGGCAAAGAAGGAAAGACAAGCATCAAGGATGCCCTGAGCTGTGGGAAGGCTGCTTCCTGAAGGGAGAAGGAATTTAGGTCAGGGAGAATAAAATAATGATGCTTTTAGGGAGGGGAAATTTGATGCTTTTCACTTGTGTTTTTAAACTCCTTATGACAGTCACTTTGCTAAGCACAGGTAATTCTTTGAAATAGGCATTGATAACCCATTTTATAGATAGGAAAACTAAGAGTCAAAGTGATTAAGGGATATTTTTCCCAATTTACTCAGCTAGTAAGGGAGAAAACTGGGATTCCATTCACACTGAACTGTCACCATCCCCAGTGGCCTTTCTGCCACTATATTGCAGTTTCCTGGCCCAGTTCTGGCCTGGGCAATAGTGTGATGAGCAAAGATAATCTGTATCAGCCTTCTGTACATTTTCTGCACCACCATCATTACTTTTTAAACCAAAATATAAACATTAAAAGATATTAATGCAAAAACTAAAATAGACGAAATGTCTAATATATGAAGAATTATATTTAACATGCATTTTTTGGCATAGGCCATGTCTTCAAAAGTCTGTACAAAATGGTGTTGGTGTTCATTTTAGGGGGGAGGGCAGGGAGGAGAATGATCAATGTTAAGGTTCCATTTTGTCCATTTCTGTTTAACATTTTTACAGTGAACATTATGACTTTTATAGTAGGCCACTAAATTAAACAAACACACATACATATGCACAACAGATCTATATAGCAGGCATGTCCTTCTCTCTTGCTCTTAGTTTTCTCTTTGGTAAAATGATGGTAACCGAGGTTCTATTTCATAGGATTCTCTGAGAACTGAGTGGAAAAGTCCACATAAAATACCTCAGTACCCAGCACTCTGGCAGCTCTCACTCCGTGGCAGATGTCGATACATTTTTTCAGCTCACTGAAGAATTCCATGGAGTGGTGGTCGGTGGATGTAGCAGACGCCTTGCCCATAGTCGGGGCTCAATGCTTTTGTTGTTGTCAAAAAGGAAAGAAATTCCCTGGACTGACAGTGGTTTTGAGGAAAGGAGGTGAGGTTTCTGTGTGTGCAGAACAGCTGTAGGAGCTTGCCAGCCATGTCAGAATTTTGTTGTTCAGCCAGAGGTCTTCCTCTGCTGTCCCTCGAGGGCATAGCCATTTCTTGCCAAGTCACCAGCATTTGTTTCTGCCTCTGGCAAGTGGTTATCCTCAGGTTGACTTGAGAGTCCTGTTCTTTTTAAATGCTGGAGAGAGCAGAACAGAAAATTCTCTGTAACGTAGGAAACCAGCCAAGATGTGGTGGTGGAGAAGGAAAGAGATGCCCCTTGAGATGTTTGGGCATTTTCTCAAGAAGAAGTTGGAAGAGAAAGATGTCACTTGGGTTTGTAGATTAGCTTCCCAGTGTTATTCAGCACCAATTTGCTATAAGGAGCAAATAGTCAAGTATAGTGGTTGGTGGTTGGGGGAAAAGGGATAAGTCTGTTGACATTAGTGGGCTGTCCATCGTCCAGGAATTGTGTTTGGTGCCTTGTGTATGTTTTCTCATTTAATTTTCAAACAGTGCTGCAGGGATGATAGCATCATGTGTGTTTTATGGATGAAGAAGCCAGCTTGCCTACATTCACATAGCTCCAACAAATGTGATAGAGCTAGGGTTTGAGAACTAGAATATCTGTCTGGATTCAAATCTTTGGAGGAGTGTGCGGGGGATGGAAAAATAAAAAAGATGTGATAGTAAATGCATGTATCAGAATAGAGTCAGTTTGGTTTCTGCTTTCTTGGGAAATGGGGCAGGAAAGAAGAGATTTTTGTCATTCAGAAAGGATACGTTTGATAAATCCACTCATTTACTTCGGAGCCGTGGACAGCTTGGGCCATGGATGGTGAGAACCTAATCTGATCTGTTATAGTGGCTGCTGAGTGGGAAATTGATTAATGGTGCCTGTATGGATATAGGATGGGGGATTCGTGGCCCATTTGCTATTTCTTTGATACTTACTCATGAAGCAGAGAAATGGCTGCTCTGAGTAACACAGGAAGACGTTCTTTGTTGAATGGCACACAGAAGGGTGGCGGATTATACCCCTGTAAGAACAAAGGAAGGAGGTGGATGATGGGCACAGCTGGAAGATACTGAGAACCTAATGAGAATGGGCAAAGGTCTTACTTTGTGTTATAACAGGAGATGGTGAACTTCCAGCTCTTCCATTGAATCCTAGGGAAGCAGCCAGTCTGGGCGAAAGAGAGACTAGGAAAAATCCAGGAGTTCAAGCCCTTCTAATGCTAAAGTAATGATCAGCAATGAGACATTTGGAGCTAGAAAGATTACATTTCAAATCCTGGCTCCCTGACTCGTGAGCTGTGTGACTTTGGGTTCTCACCTCTGTATTCTCGCCCCCAGGATTTTGATACTACGTGTGACTCTTGGTGTTATTCTGAGGATGAAACAACATAACATTATCAAATTGCTTTGCCTACAGCAGGTACTCAATGTGTGGTTGTTCTCTTCTTCACCCACTCCATCATGCCCTGCGGTTGGAAATGCTCTCCTTGGTGGGGAAAGTCTTCTTTGGGGGTCATCAAATCCTGATCCTGACTTAGTCTAGCCCTTGGTAAACAGGTCTTTCTTCCCATGACCGAACTCCAGGACCCACTTGACTTCCCCTATTACTATTAATGGAAACTGTTCCTAATTCCCCTTACACTGTGCAGTCAATTTACCTCTTAATGCCTAGCAGAGGCAGCATGCAGAAAGATTGACAACATTGTTCACACTGTTTAAAGGTTCCACTGTGTGTTGAAAATTGTCTAAATGGGGGGATAATGAACAATCACCAAATTGGAGCTTTCTCAAGCTGAGAGGGAAGAAAGGCTTTGGAGAGGGATTGCCACATGACCAAAGTTATTAGCCTGGGCGAGGAGGGGGAGGGAGGTAGCATCAGTTAGCCAAGCCTATGAGAGATTGGACCTGCTGGAGCACGTCACATTTGGAGCCTGTCAATATTTGCAGTTTACCTGGTAACTTTTCAGAGAATGCTGGGATAAAGGGATAGGCACACCGTGGGCTCTGTCAGCTGCCGACAGGTTCATAAAACTGTGGCCCAATTGTCGGCTGCCACAGTCTGGACTGACTTGACATGTGATTCAGCATTGGTTTCCTGAGAGTAACTTCCCTACTGGGATTGGAGATCCCGGTGTCTCAAATTTTGGCTTTCTGTTTTATTAGCAGCTGGTCTTTGGGTGGATGACTTCACTTCTTTGAGTTCCCGCTTCTTTCCTGAAATATGGGGTTGATGATACACCTAATTCACAGAACAATTATGATGAATTGTAATCATGATACTTAGTAAGCATAAGTATCATTTACCATGTTCTTATTTTATGATGGAGGAGACATTGTGCTAGTCTGCATTATGATCAACAACCCTGCAATGTAGGTGTTGTTATCCGCACTGTAAAAAATGCGACACTGAGCCTCAGAGTTGAGGTTTCTCATCCAAGACCTTACAATTAGGGACACAAATTTGACACCAAATATATTTAATCTGGTCTCTACAAGACTTCCTCAATGTGGGATGCTTGCTGATTATGAAATCACCCAGGCTGATGTAAGATCATAATAGTTGCTCGAGAAATATTTGTGGGTTTATTGCTTATTAATCTGTTCTCATGACACTGAGCAGTGATCAGCTCTGAAGTTAATGTTAGACATCAGCTGGTTGATGTGTCTGATATTATCTTACTATTGACCATTACCTGGGATGGAAGCAGACAGGCACACAGCAGAGTATTTTTTTCTTCTCTTAACAATGACTATGGCTATCGCAGCAATAGCCAGCCCTACTTGATGTTGACAGGATGTGAGAAAGGGTCCAATTCCATGACATTCTCACAAGTGGCAAGCCCTTAAGCATCATACACAAGTTGCTAAGTCAATGACCTACAGATGCAGGCAAAACCTTGGCAGCCCCATGTGCAGAGATGGTGACATCTTGAGTTTGGACAGCAGTGTTGACTGTGATATAGAGGCTGCCTTGAAGAGCAAGCCTTTCCTGGACTCTCCTCCATGCCCCTCAAGCACCTTAATTTTCCTCCATCATATTGCTTGCCTTGCTGCTACCATTATCTCTTTTTCTTTGTGTCCCCCTCCCCGGCACCTGAGTGTGAGTTCCCTCAGGACACAGACAATGTCTAATTGATCTGCCTGCTCTTCCCAATGTGTTGCATAAGGCCAAGCAAAGAGTAGGTAGTTAAATAATACAGAGAGTGAGCATGCATGAGAGACTGAGTGGAGAGAGAGAGAGAGAGAGAGAGAGAGAGAGAGAGACTGAGGGAGGAAGGGAGAAAAACAAGGAAAGGAGAGAAGAACACAAAGGAAGGGTAGAAAATAAAGGAAGAAGTTAAAGAGAAAAAAGTTAGGAAGGAAGGAATGGAGGGAGAGGGGAGAGAAGGGAGGGAGATGGGCAGGAAGAGTAGAGTCCATAGGACAACTCTTGCAGGGTTTCTCTGACTCTTTTCCATGAACTCTTAAGCTATAAATGGGACTGATTTCCCAGGACACTGGGCTGCAGGGTGAGCTTAGACATTTTGTTGCAAAATACCCAACTTTCTCTAAGGTAACAGTCACAGCCCCCCAAACATAGAAGACTGAAGCAGAGATGAGGCGCTTTGGAGGTGAAGTGTCCAGAGAAGTTCAGACAAGAAGGAAGGGACGTCCTGGAAGAGCCCAATTCCCACGATATCTTGTCAGCCTTTCCTCTTCTAAGAACTGCAGTTGTTAAAATCTAATAGACACTTTTCTCTAGCTTAATAGGCCCGTGTCTGAGAATGGGATCTTTCCTGGGATGTACCCAAACTGTGCTATTTTGAATTCCGCATCATTCGGATAATTAGGTGCCCAGACAGAATTTCAATACTATTAAGGGTTTGGTGCACACTGGCTGGCCCTGGTGGCAGGGTCATTTGGGGACACAGTCTCTCTTTGTTGCTGGTGTTTGGAGCTCAGAACTTTGAGTAGGACGAAATGGGTCTCATGGGGAAAGAATAGGAAGAGAAGAGGAGGTGGCATATTACTGAATTCTTTCTAAGTGCCAGGTGACTTGCAAGGAATCCCACCTGCCTTGTTTGGTTGAAGTTTATCCTCCCAGTAAACTTACCAGGTATGTAGTTGCTCTCCCTTCACAGATGAAGACACAGAGTGGTGGAAGGGTGAAGGCATATGCCCAGGGTCAAGCATCTAGGAAGCTGCTGGCCAGGTGGCCTTAAGCTCTTTCTTTCAGCTCTCTGAGCCTGAATTTGCTGACTTGTGAGATGAAAATGGTAATGCCTACCATGTGCGGTTGATAAGAGTATTAAGTAAGATGGGACACAGATAACACTCTTATCATAGTTCTGGGCAGCTACAAAGGACTTAGTGTGAGCTAACATTCTTATTTATTCTCAGATTATCTGTAACCAAAGCCCAAGCTTGAGCTATGACTCTGAGCCCGGCTATGTCCTACTGGAAAATGAATGTGGGTTCCACATGGACATGTGGTCTGATAGTCCCTTATTCTGTCTAGTACATGAGCACTTTTGGTCCCCATCATGCTGGAAGAATTCAGCCATGCTGGATCTGTACCATGTCTGCACCATGATGCTGGAAGAACTTGGTGTGGCTGTAGGTGTACGAGTGCTCTGTGCTCATGTGTGCACAAACCCACCTCTGCAGGAATGGGGAAAATTGATATCTGTGCAGAACTTTGCAGTTTACAGAAGAGCAGTTTGTATATATGCTTTTATATTCTCTTTTCAGTGACTCTAGGTCATCAATTGCTATGCATCTTGTCCTTACTTGCTAATATTTTTGTCTACAAATGTTTACTGGGTATCTTCTTTATGTCAGACTGTTCTAGAGAGAGAGGGGTGAATAAGAATAAATTCTTGTCTTCATGAAGCTTCCATTTTGGTGGCAGAATGTGTATAAAAGGGGAAATAAGATACTTTATGTATTAAATAGGACTCTAAAAAATAAAAAAAACAACCCCCTACTCTCAGTGCATTAATATACTCAATGTTTATTTCTTGTTCACATTGCAGTGAGCTCTGCTCCATGCAGTCATTCAGGGACTCAGGATCCTTCTATCTTCTGGCTCCACCATTCTCTGAGGGCCTTGCAATCTTACACTGGGTCCCATACATCTGACCAGCAGACTAGGAGAGAGTTAAAGACTGGGAATAGATGGGAGGCTTTTACTAGGATAGGCTTTGAGGAGCAATATAACATCTACCTAGGTTCCTTTGGCCAGAACTATTGTATGGCGATACCTAATTACAAGGGAGGCTGGTGAATATGGTGTTGTGGCTTTCCCAGAAAAGAGGGAACCAGTTTAGTAAAAATGCATACATCCTCTCCCACAATGTACATGCATGCTCTGTTATATATTTGCAATCGCATGGATTTCTTTGGAGGGGCGCAGAGGGACTACTGTCTGCAAAAGAAGGAGGCATCCTTGGTGTGTGTGTATGTTCTCTGTGGTCTCATGGAGTTCAGTAGGAGAAATCTGGCCTCTAGGTCTTTCTTTTTCACATACCCTTTCCTTCCCTTTGTCATCTCTTACCTCCTGGCCTATCTAGTGCTCAGATCTATCTGGTGCTCTGCTTGTGTGCCTTGTCTTCTTCTCCCTTCCCTGAGTTAAGCTCTTCCACCCTTGTGAATCACCTAGCATCCTTCAAAGTCTTCTCACAACTGGGAACCCAGATTATTTTTTATACCTTTGAATAATTCTGAGCCATTAGTAGCAATCATAGTAATGCTACCACTTAATTTGAATGGCCCTTACAGTTTTCAAAGAATTCTCTTGTGCTGAAATTTCTTGCTCAAGGTCTGTCTATTCTACTATACCTTAAGTGCCAAGATGGCAGAGACCATGGTTGTCTGAGCTGGACACTTGATGATTGCACAGTGTGGGATCCATTGGACATACTCAACGAACAAATGAAAAAGTGGAGTATATTTTATTTAATATTCCCAGAAACTTTAGAAGTTATGTATAATTATCTCCATTATGCATTATTTCCCCTCCCTGGTTTAATAATGTTATTCTCAGCTAAGAAAACTCAGACTCAAGGAGTTCAATAACTACTCCCAAATCACAACGGCAATAATTGATTAGTCGTGGATTCAAATTCAGGTGTGCCTGATTCTAAATGCCATGCTGTTTTTGTTTGTTGCCTTCTTTTTACTATACCATATTATATCTCCATCATTTACTACTAATACCATGATGCATATATTTCTTAATACTTTTTCAAAAATACTTTCACATATGTCATTGCATTAGAGACTCATGATATTTCAGTGTTGTGTGCAGCACAGGTACGGGTTTTATTTCCCTACTTCACAGATTTGGAAAGAAATGCTACAGAAAGATACCCCTACACTAGGGCTCAACCAACTTTTCCTGTGAAGGGCTAACCGCTAGATGGTAAATATTGTAGGCTTTGTGGATTACATGATCTTCATTGCAGCTCCTCAACTCTGCTATAGGAGCAGAAAATCAGCCGTAGCCAGTACGTAACAGTTGGGTACAGCCATGTCCCAATAAAACCTTATTGACAAAAACAAGTGACAGCCATATTTGTCCTATAAACAATAGTTTGTCAACTCCTGCTCTATACAACCACAAGAAGAGTGGACCTGAAAAATACCAAAAAAGAAAAATGAAACTTGAGAGCTTAAGTTACTTGCCCAGCGTCCCACAACATATCTATGCCCCAAATCTGGCTCCTTTCATCCTGAAGGAATGTTCTTTCCACTATCCCAACCTCCCTCATTAACCACTATGGTGGAAATAGAAACCAGTCTCGTTCTTATGGATCTGCCATTTGTTTCCCCCACCTGCAAACATTAGTCACCGGTCTGTCATCAGTCCTGACATCTCCCTTCCACCAAAACCGACAGAAGTACAAACTCTGCTTTGTTGCATTCTAAACTTAGCCTCGGGCACAGGATGCTGGGTCTCTTTCCTTAAGAAATGAACCCAGAAGCAGGACAGGAACCCTCCCTGATTTCCAATACACCAAAGTGGTTAAGAATACAGATTTAGAGCCAGACAGTTGAGGTGGGAATAATAGCTCTGATACTCACTAGCTAGGTGACCTTGGGTGCCTTGGTTTCCTCATTAGTATAATGGGATAGTAAACATCTCTATCTGAAAGGGCTGTTGGATAAGGACTGACACAGTTAAAGTGTAAAGCACTTAGAAGAGTGTCTGCCCCCTAGAAAGTGTTTACTGCTGTTGCTGTTTATCATTCTCATCAGCATTGTTTTTCCTAACATGGATCTGGTGACTTCCTATATTTAATGCTTCTAACCTCCAATACTACTAATGCCAAGCTTCTTACCCTGGGCACTACTGACATTTTGGGCTGGATAATTCTTTGTTGTAGGCACTATCCCGTGCATTTTAGGATGTTTAACATCATCCTTGGCCTCTAGATTCGGTAGCATCTTCCTCCCCTTCCAGTTGTGACAACCAAAAATATGTCCACACATTGCCAGATGTCCCCTGGGTGCTGAGGGCAAATTCTCCCAGTTGAAACCCACTGCTCTAATGTCACTGCCTCTTCCTTATGACTGTTTGCCAAGTCCTGACACGAGCCTTCCTCACAAAGAGAGGAAATAACAGGTGTTCAGAAAAAGTATTGAATGCAGTTAACCCCTAAAGGAGACCCTCTCACTGCTATGATCAATGGAAGGTCATTGTAGAAAACTTCCGGGAGAAAGGGAGCAGCTTGTGAGAAGCATTTCTGATTGAAACCAAACATTTTGGGATTTGTCCCCTGACCCAGACCTCTAGGTCCTCATGGGGAGACTATTCTGTGTGATCAAGTCCTTCACTTGGGGAAGGAATATGAGAGAGTCACCAGGTTAGACTATGACAGAAAGAAGCAAGCACAGCCGGTGTGGTTCAGTGGATTGAGCATCAGTCCCATGGACTGAAAGGTCCCGGTTCAACTCCTGGTCAGGGCACATGCCTGGGTGCAGGCTCTATCCCCAGTAGGGGGCATGCAGGAGGCAGCCAATCAATTTTCTCTCTCACATCAAGGTTTCTATCTATCTTTCTAAAAAAAAAATCAAAATCAATAAAAACATATTTTTACAAACTAAGGGTGACTTTCATACACAGGAAGCAATGAAGAATAAGGTAGCATCTCCACATTCCAGAAACTTACAATCTAGTAAAAAAGACAGGTATGTAGACAAATAGGCGAGCAGTTCTAGACTGAGACTATCGAGCTAAGTAGGATCTTCGAAGAGCCCTTTAGTTTTCTGAATCTCGGTTTCATCAGACATAAGGGGATCCTGCATTGATGTGAAAGCTGGAAAGGTTGAGATTCCCACCCTCTGTTACAATAAATTGTCCATAAAATTATCATCCAAGGCCCAAGAAACAGAACTTAATCACCAGATATTAAGGAGTGTTTTGAATTTTGTTTCTCTTTTCCTGAAGGAGTAATTGTTTGGTGAGCAGTGGGCTGTGGAAATGTGGGTCATTGCCCAATAGTGTCTGTACAACCGTAGGTTCCAGATTCCTTCCTGAATCCTCCTGGTGTCTCTGCAGCTCTGGTCACTGGCATAGGCAGGGGCACTGAGGGGAGAGATTTCTCTGTCCCAATACATGATGCGGCCGGGTGATGCCAGGCCCTTTAAATTTGCAAAATGGATGGTTTTTCATTCTTTCCTGAATGCCAGGACCATCCAGCTGAGTTGGCTGGTTCCCCCCAAATTTCACCCACATTACCCAAGGGAGGCAACATGTCAAACTAGGCTATGGGCTTTGCTTTAATTGACAGTCATGGAAGTAATTGGCTTGTTCTCTGTCATCTGCTGCATCTTCACGGTTCTCATGATCATCATTTCTATCAACTAGTTCATTCATTCATTCATTTAGCAACCTTTCAGTATTGCAGCAAGGCGGAAAAGGATCCATCTTGGCAGGGAAGATTATTTCATTACTGACATGGTTTAGAACTGCCAGTGCATGGTGAGAATACAAAGCCGACCAAGTTTGAGTTGGTCTTGTTTAGAAATTTTCATGGTCACTGTTCTCCCTCTATCCTGCAGTAAGGACAGATCCCTCCAAATACACTGATACATCACTGCTACTACTCAGTGTGTATCCACTATGTGTAAGAAACTTTGTCAGACTCTGGGAACATGCCAGTGGTTGCAGGGCAGCACAGTGATTAAGAAGTAGATGGTAAAACCAGACTGCCTGCTTTTGTCATTGCCAAGTGCCAACTAAGTTACTTAACCTCCGTGGGCCTCAGTTTCCCCATTTGTGAACTGGGAAACAGGAGTAATACCTACCTTCCTTTAAGTTATGTTAAATTAAATTATCAAGCACTTAGTGCAATGCCTGGCACACACTAACACCTCAGTATACGTTAGCTCTGATTTATTCCAACAAATATTTATTGACCACCTGCTAGGTGCCTGACAATGTGCTAGGCACTGGGCAGGGATTAACCAGATAGCTTCTACCCAGGCCAATGGGAAAGACTGGAGGAAGTGTTTTCACCTAGGGAGCAGGGGTGAGGGAAAACGGCAGAGAGAACATTTGAGCTCAATCTTTGAGAAAGGGAATGAGATTTTCAAGAAGAGAAATGGGTTTGATGTGGTTGAAGAAAAGCAAGGAGGTGAGGCATGGTGAGAGAGAGAGACTGGAGAGATGATGAGCAAAGGCTAGATTATATAAAACCTTGCTGAGGACCTTGTGTTTTATTTATGTCTTATAGGTGACGGGAGGTGTTTCAGTCAGACTAGGCTAAGTTATGCTGTGCTAACAAGCTTCTCCTCTCCCCATTTCAATGGCTTAAAACAACACAGGTCCCTAACTCACTCATAGGCATGTCCATCATGTAGAGGCTGTAGTTTTTTTTGTTTGTTTGTTTGTTTTTTTTATCCTCACCCGAGGACATTTTTGCATTTATCTTCAGATAGAATGGGAGGGAGAGAGGGAAGAAAAGAGAGAGAGAAACATCTATGTGAGAGAGACACATCGACTGGTTGCCACCCACACAACCCCAACCGGGGTGGGGACAAACTGCAACCGAGGTACGTGCGCTTAGCGGGAACAGAACCCGGGACACTCTGGTCCACAGGCTGATGCTCTAACCTCTGAGCCAAACCGGCCAGGGCAAGGCGATAGTTTTTGCTCCCTATGTATTTACTCAGGAACCCATTCTGAGGAAGCAACCCCTGTGTAAGACATCCTAGACTCTTAGCAAAGGAAAGAGAGAGAGAGAGAGAGAGAGAGAGAGAGAATGCAGTGGCTCTTAAAGCTTCTACTCAGGACTCAGGAGTGGGACACATCACTTTCACTCTTATCTCATTGGCCAATGCAAGTCACATGACTAAGCCTGCTGTTGGTGGGGCAGAAAGTAATTCTTCCATAGGGAAGAATAGCCAATATTTTGATCAACAGTAAAGTCTACTACAGCATATCTTGCTCATATCTGGATTGTGAGGAGCAGATGTGCTAACAGATGAAAATGTCATAAATTGTAAAGCTCCATTCAAATATCAGTAGTTAACATTAGTTTGGGTAAATAGAGATGCACCACATGGGTTCTTCTTCAAAGAAGGACTTGCTGTACAGCCACAAGGAGTGTGGTCAGCAGGTAGCCTACAGCTATCAGCCCATTCAAGTCTGTTGCAGCTGTAGAGAGTTACATCATCACATTCTTTCCAGTGACTGAATGAGGCAGGTACATAAAAGTTGGACTGTTTCGGCCAAAGGGCGCAACCCTGATGTATAACATTTGTTCCAGAACTCCTTGCTGGGGTGTCCCAAGCTTTTCCAGCATAATTGCAGTTCAACTTTTCTCTCTGCACACTCTTGTTTTCTCCCATTTGCAGATGTGATTCCCCAATAACCATCTTGCACCCTGAATTCCATCTCAGCATCTGCTTCTGGAGATTTTAACCTGTGACATTATTATAATAGTAATAATGATAATTTAATTATTATTATTATAAAATGTAATAATATCAAAAACAAGATTAATGTATTTATTTTATTATGCTCCCCATTAAGGGCCAACAAAGGTAAATAAACCAGGTTTTAAAATTAGTAATTAAAACAACAGATCATTCCTTTGAGTTTTGTCTGATAAAACCCCCATTTTGGCCTCTAAGGATTTTGTACTTTTGGGGTAAACATTCCAGGGTCATTATCAGGTCCTTTTGGGATCAATCAGATGTTGAAATTAGGGACCCACACCATCTGAAGCTCAGAGATTCTGGACCAACAAGGGCCCTTTAAGAAAACCCATTGGCTCTTTTACTGCTAGAGCTCTCTAGGAAAAACCACACTGAAGGCTTTGCTAGCCTGTGGTCTTGTTCTTCGTCAATACCCTATCCATGATACCCCCATTTTTTAGCATGTACTGTAAAAGAATCCATATTTCGAGCCAGAGAGACCTGAGCTGAAACTCCATCTCTCCACCAGCTTTTAGTAGCAGGTAAGTCCCTTAACAGCGCTAAAGCTCCTCTATAGAATGTGGATAACATTCACCCCATATGGTTACTGTTCAGTAAGGATTAGATGAACTTTTCTGTATGTAAAGTCCTCAGGCATGTGCATGGCACATAGTAGGAGCTCAGTAAATGTGCGCTTTCTTCCCTTTCTCTCTTCCCCTTGGATGAAATATGCAAACGTCACTTTCTGGATAGGTGGGTTGGTCGCTTCACCTGAGGACCCTGAAATAATTATTCTTCTTATTGAGAAACGCATGCCATGGGGGAAAAGGATGGTGGCCCCTTTTCTCCTGTGCCTGGTAAGACATTTATTTTGACTAAAGTTCTCAACTGGCCAGGGATGGTTTGAGATGGTTTCTGTGACAGTGTTTAGGCTAAGCAGGAAAGAGAATAGGGAACAGTTACTGATGTCTGTCACAGGAACAGAATGAGGAAATGTTGGCACACTTGCCATTCACCTACCATCTTGGTGGCGTTTCAACCAGCTGTATCCTTCTTTTCCTTTCTAGGAGTTTTCGGGTTCAGCCTGCCTTAGCTCCTAGGAAATGAGGTCTAGTTTTGCCTCAGCAATATGTTGACCTGCTGTGTCTGGCCAAGTGAATAAAAAATATTTGTTGGAGCTGAAGTAGGAGACAAACAGTGGATCTCTGCTAGATGATGTTGTGTGAGGTTCTTAACATGGCAGTGTTACCTCTTTCTTTCAGACTCAGTTTGAACGGATCCCCAAGCATGCTGCTTCTCAAGTGTCAGCCTGTGTAAGAGTCACTTAATAGAATTAGGTAAAATACCGATTTCTAGGCTCCATCCCCAGAGATTCTGATTCGCTAGGTCTGGGGTAAAGCCTGAGAATTTGCACTCACACATACTCAAAGTGATGCTGCCCATGGACCATGGGTGGAGTGGCTCTGTCCTCGAACCTTGCTTCTCCATGTATGGTCCATGAACCAGCAGCATCAGCGTCCTTGGGCAGCCTGTTGGACAAGCAAAATCTGAGGCCCACCCCAGGGCTCCTGAATTAAAATCTTCATTCTGCAAGATCCCCAGGGAATTCATAGGAGATTTAAGCTGGAGAACCACTGCACTAGGGTCTCTTCTCTGACTCTCCTTGGCTGGGATAGCGCCACCCCTCTCCTACAATCTGATAGCCCTTATCACACGTTACTATAATCTGGATGATCTACCTATTAGACTTTGAGCTTTTGAGGACAGGGGCCACATTTTCATTGCTGTGTATCCATCTCCTAGGACAGTACCAGGGATCTAGGAGGCCCTCAGAAAATGCATGTTGAATGAACAAACATGGCAGCTCCCAGAGCTTAGACTTCACTGACCTTCACCCAAGTCTTATTCAAGTTCTCTTTTGTACAGTCTTTGAAGAGATATTTTTCTCAGTGATTCAGGATTCTGGGTGCTTCACAAGGGGAATGGTTGAGCCATTTAGGAGGACAAGGGATTTCCAGGCACACCAGCTCTTATTTACATGCAAACAGTTGGTGCCCTGATTATGAATCATTTTCCCCTATTCATGTGAGTACGTCATGAGGATTCTCTGTTTGGCAACATCTTTTTGCAGGATTCATGGCTCGTGAGATGGCCAGCATGTCTGATCTCCTATTTGAAGTTTTTAATTTCCACGACACCACCTTTGCTTTGGGTTTCACTGGGCTTGCTGGGCTTGGCACACATTTAGGATACCCTATTGCATTGTGGGATGGAGGGGAGGAAGCTGTAGCTAATGAAACTTCTGTCCTTAGACGTGGTGTACTGAGCTGAGAAAGAGAGGGCTGGGGTTGTCAACCTAACAGCGCCATCTCCTTCCGTGTGACCTCAGAAATATCACCTCTCTCCTGACTTCATTTTCTCAAGACAGATTTGTGTATTACTAGTAGGTTTTCTTCCTTTCTTTGTTTGTCTTCCTTAACCTTCCTCCTTCCATCATCCCCTTCCTTCTTTCCCTCCATCCCTCCTTTTTTGAGGGGGGGAGATATTAGTGCAATTTAATCACCACAGGGGTGATTTACACAAGATATACTGTTAGTGAAGAAAACAATTAAAAAAAAAATAACATTTCACATTTTTTTAAATGGTACCCATTAAAGACTGAAATAGTCAAAGACTGAGTCCCTGTTACATACTCAGTACTTTAGAAGTTAATGGACAACAGAGAATCAAAAGGCATTTAAAAATCTAGTTTTTCACTACCACTTGAAAAAAAATTCATGGCAGCAATTTCTAAAATCCATCCTAGTTGATGAGGAATGACTAGTGTTGGCACCAGAGAATTGCACTTGCAAATGGTAGTGAAGGAGTCAGTGCACAGGACATACTTTGGCCAGGGCTGCCTTGCTCTCTTGCTCCCCAGCCTTCTGTGGCTAATGGTGGGGCACTCACACTGGAACAGGCTTTGGACCACAAGCTCCGGCCTCGGAGGCAGTTGCAATGCAAGTTCTCCTGGTTTGGAATACAGAAGTCCTTTTCCGCCTTGTGAAAAGGACAGTGTTTAAGAGTGGGGTGACCCAGTAAGTAGCTCGTAGCCATCTTTTCTCTGTACCCCTATCGTTTTTAACAAGAGCATTCTGTGTGTGTGTGGATATAGGGAAAGTGGGGCCGGGAAGGACATGCTAAAAAGGGAAAGGGAGTAGTATTTGTGACGAGGCTGAAAGCATCAACACAAACTCACAAGTTTGACGCTGGTCTTACAAAGTCAGCCTGCAAAGATGCTGACCTATTAGCCTCCCTACCTACTCAAATGCTTCAAGTTCCTACCCCTGCCTCCTGCCACCCCGAACCCCACTAATGAGACTTCTGATCGGAATTCAGTAGACATGAGAATTCAGTGTTGGCACACGGATGAAAGGATGAGGCAATGGATTATCTAGTAAACAATAAAAAGCTACCTACCCACAATGATTTTCCCAGACCAACATCATAAGAAATTATTTCAAGAACCAAGTCATCCTTTGCTTCTGCTGGCCCAGTTCATGCGGATATTGCCCTGAGTGTTTGGAAAGGTGGGTAGCCGCCCATATTAGGGCCAGTTGGGTGCTCAGACACTTATCATCCTGGTCCACCTGTCTCCACACACCATGTTTCTACCTCCCCGAGCCCTTGAGATAAGACCCAAGGGAGGATCCTTGGGCTTGCACTAAAACCACCTTGCTGCCATTGGAGGTCTGACAGGATCCAATACTTGTTACTAAGAAAAAAGTGCTTTTGCAAAAGGGGCAGGTTAGAAGAGGCAGGTAATAGCAATATTCTTTAGGAAAACTCAAAACCCTCTGCTTATCAATATCTAAAAGGCTGAGGCCACCCAGGGCACCATTTGGTCCGTGGAATACTGAGTGGAGGAGGCGGCTAGTGTGAGGAGGCACCCTCACTGCCTGGCTCCTGGGAGCACTTATCCACCCTTTTTGGCTGAGGGAGTGTCAAGAGCTGGGCTGCCTGCTTGCACTGCAGAGAGAACCAGCAGAGCTGGGGAGCGATGAGGAAGGCATTGGCCACATTGCAGAAGAAAGGGATCCTGGATGGCCTTGGCGCAGGCTTAGTTTCTCCGATGGCCGTAGGACCAGTACATGAAGGGGAAAAGAAGGTGGTCAGCATGAGGATTCTGCTCACCTTGTACAGGAGGGTGTGCTGCTGCTCTAGCTGAATCAGAACTTTGCCCAGTGACACAAATGGAGTGCTCAGTTCTGCCATGAAGATGCAGCCAACAGAGAAGTCCCCCAGGTCTCCCCTAAGCCTCGGTGCAGTTGGCACAAGGACCAACAGAATGGCCATGTGGTGTGTGATCATGAGGTGGTTTTTACTTAGGAAGTTTTGAAAAATGGTGAGGGAGCATCTGCGGTTCTGTCTCTGGTTCGGTACCATTCACAGAGGTACATGGCGTAGGTGTCATAGACCATATATGGAATCAAAAACCAGACATATTCTTGGTCAAACCAGTGCCTGGTGCTGATCACAGTCGTAGCCGGTCCATTCGGGCCGCGCAGCGCAGCCCCCAGGTGCAGAGCCCAAGAGCCCCCGGAAGATGAGTGAGCCCCAGGCCAGTGTCAGCAGCACGGGGTGCTCAGGGCTCGGCGCCCTTGCGTGACTCCCATCCCTCCTTTTCTTCCTTCTTTCCTTCCCTCCTTCCTTTCTTTTCTTTCTAGTTTCCTCTTTTCCCTTTACTTCCCCCTTCCTTTGTTTTGTTCCTTCCTCCCTCCATCTCTCTCTCTCTCCTCGTCTCATTCTTTCTCTTCCTTCCCATCCCTCTTTTCCCCTTTCACTCCTCCCTCCCTCACTCCTTTTTCTTCTTTCCTCCATCCCTTCCTTT
The DNA here is from genome assembly GCF_014108415.1 of Molossus molossus. Lineage (NCBI taxonomy): Eukaryota > Metazoa > Chordata > Mammalia > Chiroptera > Molossidae > Molossus > Molossus molossus. The sequence continues at coordinate 109,897,364 of NW_023425366.1, read as the reverse complement.
ATTTTTTTCAGCAGAATCATTTCTTCAAGTATTTTCTGTGGGGTGCCAATAGGTAAGCCAGTTACAAGGGAACCCCCAGCCGAGGGCCATGCTGTGGTCTGCAGCACCAGCTCCCCACTTTCTGGCTTTGGAACATCACGACAGAAGCCCAGATTTCTGGGAAATGTAGTTTACAAACCACTGGGTTGGTTGATCTCTGATGGTTATTTTGTTCCTAACTATTTAAGATACATATGAATAAATAAGATAAGTCGGGTTAGAATCTCTTATTTGGCATCTCATAGCAGGGCGACTTTAAAACGGTCACCCTGGGACCTCCCAAGGGGCAGCTCTAGCTTCTCAGAGTCACTCACACTGTTCCTGACCCAGAGGAGGCTCTTGGTCATCTCCATGCCTCTGCCTTTGTCACGGTCCTGCCCACCTCTCACCCGACTTCCCGGCTTGGCTCTGGGTCTCTGCTTTAGCTCTTGGTCAAGCCTTCTTCTTTTATAAGTAGAGTGGTCCTTTCTCAGGGTAGCCAAACACCTGCTCATTTGTCCATTCACTAAACCCACTCGACAAAGATTTATTATGGTAAGTTCCATATGGCAGGCACTGTACTGGTCCCTGGGGACACAATAAGACATCAGACACAGTGTTGCCCTCAGTGATTTTGTAGTCAGGCTAAACATGTAAACACATCAATTCAAATCAGTGTGATAAGGACAGTGATAGACTCCTGCAATATGGCACTGAAGGAAGGGTGTGAATTCTAGGGAGTTTTGGGGGGTCGGAGAGGTTTCCCAAGAAAGGTGACATTTCAGCTAGGTTTTGGGAAAAAAATCCAAAAATTGGACTAAGGAGGAGGTAAGGCATTTGAAGCTATAGCACTAGAAGTACAGAGACTCAGAGTATGGAAACCACAGAGCATTCTGGGACAGCTGCTGGCATTTAGAATTATCCAGAAATACTGCTGTTTAAAGGAGAGTGGGGGTGGGTTTGGGGGTGAATGATGAAATTAGAGAAACAGGCCAGATTATGAAGGTCCTGGTGTATTAAGCCAAGAAGCTTTATGTCGGTAGGGCAGCAATGAACCTTTATATGAATCCCCTTTTCCCTAAAAGTAACAGTGGGAAATTTAGAAGACAAAAATTAAAGCCCGGCTGGTGTGGCTCAGTGGTTGAGCATCGATCCATGTACCAAGAGGTTACCAGTTCGATTTCCGGTCAGGGCACATGCCCAGGTTGTGGGCCTGATCCCCATTGTGGGTCATGCAGGAGGTGGCCAATCAATGTTCTCTCTTATTGATGTTTCTCTCTCTCTCTCCCTCTCCCTTTCTTTGTCTCTAAAAATCAATAAAGAAAAAAACTATTTTTTAAATTAAAGAAGTAGGAACCCCCCACCCTGCCTTACCTATGAACATTCGCCCTCCAGTGGCAGCCATTATTACCATTCTTGGTTGTATTCTTCCAGTGCTTTTTCTATGCAGTTTTTATATAGTGGCGGTAATACCAACGGAGTTTTAAACGAAGAGCCATATTCAGACTTGCCCATTAGAGCAGTCACCTTATGGCTGAGTGATAGCTTGAACCCTACACAAAATCTCAATGAACTAGGAATGATTTTTGTTTTTAAGGGTTTTATTTTAGAATAGTTTAGTTTTACAGAAAAGTTGCAAACATAGTTTAGAGAGCTCCTGTGTACCCCTCCCCCTAGTTTCCCATTTAATCGTCTTTTAATTAATGGAGGTTTATTGCTATTACATGTTAGTCAAATAAGAAAATAGGCAAGTCATGAGCTTTGTCTAAAAACGTAATGGCTGGGTGCTGCCTTCCCGGCCTCTGATATCCCTTGCAGCTGCAATGCTGGAGCTGGACATTGAGAATTCACGTTGATAATCCTGAAGGGGCATCGGAGGATCTTCCACACTGAAGCAGGAAATTAACTCAGATGGTAGAGAGATTCTTTGCCTCACGAGGTGAAATAAACACAGCTTTCTATTCTACCTGAAATAAAGTCACAGTATCCCCCTTGTAGGAACAGCTCTGAGGCTCACCCTTGAACTCATAGCTAGTCGGGTCTAAGCCGTAGCTCTGCTGGGTTTGATTCGAGGTCCTTGTTGTCTGGGTGTGAGCTGGGCGAAACGGGAGCCCAGGAATGATTATATTGTGCTAAAAACAGAGTGTCTAGCATGACCAGGCTGAAGAGTATAGCCATGCTATTGACTCGGTCTTTTCTAACTCCAAATCATTTAACAGCCCACACGGTCTCTTCTGTAGCTATGCCACATGAGTCCTCCAAACTGTTATACTGCCTGAGCCATATAATTTTCTGCAGCTTCTGAGTTCCTCCAGGCTCCACTTGGTTTTCACACTCTGGCTAAATACAGGTGATCAGAACCTAATTTATCAGACACCTCTCTGGCCAACCACAATGGGAAATTTATAAGTAGGAACCAATAGTCACAATACACAGACTCCAAGTCTTGATATTAGAGTCGTACATAGTTACCTTGCCCCCTCATGATGTCTGCATTACCAAATGGGTATTTCGATTGTCTGTCATCTGGCTCAAAATATGTCTGCCTCTTATTTACCTCAAGTTTATTATTTTATTATCATCTCATTATTATACCGAAGGGGAGATGTTTCTATGGTGATGCAGAGACTTTACCATTTTGAACCAAATTAAAGCACGTTAGCACACACCCCCTTAGGAATTTCTTTAGGGGTACATGATTCAGGATACTGTGGAGTTTGTAACAGGAGCTATAAGGCTCTTTCTAATTCCCCTTTTTATGTTTTATGGCAGAAGATATATTCAAGTTAGTGGGAATGAACAGCATGTAGGAGTGGGCAAAGGCCCCAGCAGATGTTTCCTTTACTCTAATTAGCTTGCTCACTGAACATATCAGTGTGAGTTTTCAGCCTAACCCCACAGTGTACCAAAGGCAGATATGTCCCCACACTTATCCTTCTGGAATTCAGAGCCTACTGAAAGTGACTGATAAGGAAGGAAGCAAAGGGTATCAATAGCAGGTGATAAGGATTTCTCACGAGAAAAAGGAAAGGCCAGTAGCCAACTGCACTTGTCCAGTTGGAAGCCATACTGTGGTCTGGCCACCATGCTCCAGCTATGCTGCCCAGCTGTGTTGGTTATCCCTCTTGATATGGTCTGGCTCTAATGACCGATGTATAAACCATTATGAAAATGTATCTATTACCACTGAAGAAGAGAGGCAGCCATCAAACAGACGATGTTGAGGCAGATAAGTGAGTTCTCCCTCATGGGCCAAACCGCATGGGAAGTTAAATTACAATCAAAGGATTCCTGAGGCATTACCACGAGGGATGGCAGAGCTCATTTGTTTTGACCGACAAGAACCAGTTGGGCACATCGCGTCCCAAATCCACATTCAGTGGGTTGTACACATCTGTACACAGAATCATACACATCTCTTCCCAAATCCAGTGTTCATGTTAGTTGCTCACAATAGGCCATTATGGGAATAGCCACACCATGAAGCTTGGCAAGGGTTACAAACTGGAGCATTTTCCTCCCACAGAAATCTAGTTGTTAAACATTTACCAGCATAACTCTTGTCCTATTACATCTGCCAAAAGGTGTAGTCAAGCTGGTAGGATAGTTTGTACATGTCCTGGGCAGTCCTGGGAGGGCGTGACCAATGCATTTCCTTTATTGTCCTTGTGTGTGAGACTGGATAAGAACTCTTCTGCTGGATGGATCGACTGTTATATCCTAGCCTGGGAGATTTTTTTTCTTTTCAATTCTTCTAAGTTGATATTATTTCTCTCTACTTTGTTGTCCATCTTGCATTCTGCGGATAACCTGATTTCTGGACTCCAGATTCGTGGGCTCCACCTCACTTTTGGCCTTATGGACACTATTGGGGAGGGTGTGGAGAGGTGAACTAGAAAACAACAGTGAGGAGGGGCTGTTGTCACTTTTAGTGACTGTTCCCATCTATCTTGCAATGTCTTTCCTAAAACAATAGAAATAGATTTGATGGAAACTAAAATTTCATTCCCAAACTGGCCTTCTCCTGATCTCAGACCTTGGTTTGGACACATGGAAGTCAGCAGAAGCCACCACTAAGTGGATTTTGCTCTTCTTAATGAGGGCTATAGCGCCAATAAAATTAAGTTCCTTTCATTAGTGAAAATGAGGCTCCTTCATCAACGTGCACATTATACAAAGAAAGGAGGGAGAAAATAAGGCAGTAAAAGAGGGAAACAGCCGAGGCAAAGTAAATGATTATTTTTGATGCATTGATTCCTGCAGGAAGACAGAGCTCCTGGCAGAACAAGCAGCATCTTTCTTCACTAGTGTCATGATTTTCTGGCAGTTATCGACAATGCAGTTTCTTTGACCCTATTGTTTCCCTAACGCCAGCCTCTTTCCCCGTGCTCCTCACCTGTCTCCTTTGGGGACCCCATCAGAGGTGTGAGAGGGAACGAAGATACTCTGCTCCTCCCGGGAAAGCGCAGGGGTGCCTGGGTTGCAGCTACGCACGGTGTTAGAACCAGCCTTGGACTCAAATTCCAGGTGTGTCACTGAGCAGTTATGTGGCCTTGGGCAAGTTAACCTCGCTGAGTCTTAGAATAACTAGCTTGCTCACCTGCAAACTGGAATAATCAGACCTGCCTTGTAATTCCGTCAAGAGAATTAGAGCTGTGATATGGAACACATTCCACCGTGCATGTGGAAAGTAGCAGTTGTTAATAATAGCAGTGATTGGACAGATTAATTTCTGCAATCTGCTGACAGGCACAGTATTCATTATCCTAACAGATACTTACTGAGAACCTTCTGTGTGCAAGAAACTGTTCTGGGCAGTGAAGTTGTATCAGTGAAAAAAACAGACAAAAAAAAAAAAATCCCTGACCTCATGGAGCTTACCTCCTAGCACATCATTAAAAATTCACAGCGACAATGATTATTTGACTTGAGAAGATGCTGGATGCCTGAGCTCATGGGTAAGGCTCTTTACTGAAGCCACATCTCTGTATTCAGAAAATGAAAGGGGCATGATCTAAGCCCACTGGGAGGAAGTTGGATGCAACTTATTTTTTTTTTAATCCTCAACCTAGGACATTTTTTCATTTATCTTCAGATAGAGCAGGAGGGAGTGAGAGAGAGAGAGAGACATCGATGTGAGAGAGACACATTGAAAGGTTGCCACCCATACGACCCAACCAGGGCCGGGGGAAAAACTGCAACCAAAGTACGTGCCCTTAGCAGGAACCAAACCCGGGATGCTCCGGTCCACAGGCCAATGCTCTAACCGCTGAGCCAAACCGGCCAGGGAGGGTGCAACTTCTTAAAGCCAACATTTATGGAGCCCTTACAGTGAGGCAGCATCTCATTGATCTTTTGAGGTAGGTTTGCTACACGAAACAAACGAGACGCAGAGAATTTAGGAAACTTGCTCAAGACCACACATTTTAATGTTGGTAGTCAGATTTCAAAGCCAGCTCTACATAGTCCTGAGCTCAGGCCCTGGGTCACTGACTTGCTGGATGGGATCTTTTCTTCAAACCCTCCTTCTCTCCGGACTCAGGCCTAGGTTCTGGGACTAGATTTCTGGAGAAAAGTCGGATTTCTGTCAATTTTAATATATACACTTTACAATGGCAGGGAACATGCCTATTTGGCTGGCAACTGCATTCTGGAAGTGAATTAAGTTTTTGAAACATTACTTTTCCCAAAATATTTTGAACGAACGAGTGACTCAATCAATAAATGGATTTGGTAGGATGTATCCTTTCTGGTCTTTCTGCTGAAGGGAAGACAGACGAGTTATATTTAATCAGCACAAAGATAGCAACATGTTTCTTTGCGGAGATACTGCCTTTGACGAACAGTCTGTGGATTGGTGACCTTAGAAAGTATGACGGCATAGAAAAATGGCCAGAAATGAGAAACAGGGAGGGTCAGGCCATGCAGGGTCTTGGATGGCATGCTAAAGTGACTAGACTCTATCCAAAGGCTGTAGGGAGCCAAGAAAAAGTTGTTAAATGTGCAAATACGTGGCTGGAGTGGTTAAGCCTCAAGACAAAGATTCTAGAACCAAGAGGAGGAAGGGTTTGCCCAAGGTCAGACCACAGAATAGTGACAGAGCAGTGACCAGAAACCATGAAGCTGGAGAATTTTCTTCTAAACCACACTGTGTATCCTTAATTCTTTTTTTTTTTTCCATTTTTTGTACAGATAGAGTGGGAGGGAGAGAGAGGAAGGGAGGGAGAGAGAGGAAGGGAGAGAGAGAGAGAAACATCGACGCGAAGGGACACATCGAGTGGCTGCCACCCGCACGACCAACCAGGGCCGGGGACAAACTGCAACCGAAGTACGTGCCCTAAGCGGGAACCGAACCCGGGTCTCTCCGGACCGCAGGCCGACGCTCTAACCGCTGAGCCAAACCGGCCAGGGCTGTATCCTTAATTCTTATGGGAAATTGTGAAGTGAGCTTTAACTCTAGGCTCTTCCTGTCCGGGACAGGGTTTTTGGGTTTTGTTTTTGATCATCTCCGTTAGGAGGGGAAATCTCTGCCTGTAGAGAGCTCTGCCAGAATTTGAGAGACATGCAAATGTATCAGTAAATGTTAACTGCTCCAACAGCATGTGCTTGGTCAAAGGGGCAATTAGGAGCTGGGATCCCAGAGGGGCGAAGGAGGGCAGTGGGGCAGCATTCGGGAGAACACTCTCAAAGTTGTCTCTGGAAATGTGTGGGAGGGAGATCTAGGGCTTTTTAAACACTGGGCAGGGGTGCTTAAGACTCTGCGACTGTCTTTCCTGGTGGCATCAGCCATGGTGTTTGTACACACACACACACACACACACACACGCACACACACAGTCACAAACACACACACACCCCTTCTAACACACACCTGAATGCTCAGCTCCTACTTCTGGCCTTACTCCCACATTCACGCTGTCAACATATATTTTCCACACAGCCCCACACAATCCGAATACACACAAACACGTTACCCACACTCAGTGAAATACGTCCTTCACATACGTAAGCAAGAGCAGATGCAAGGCCTTAAGTCCACACACTCATGCACACACCTGTACGCACATCAGCATTGCACATGTCGTGCGGTTTCCACAGCACACTGTACACCTCATGCTCTCAGCCTTGGAAACATACCACGCACCTGTGTCAAAACCTCCCCACCCACAAAATACACACACCTCATGCTCACCTACCCCCCCAACTCACAATGATACTCATTTGTTTACACCTCACCATAGCAAACCATAGGCCACATTCTATATTTGTATCTATATATCCATATCTCTTTCTATCTATCTATATTTATATATTTATCTACATATATATATATCCACACACACATCCCATACACACACTGTCTCTCTTTCATCCAGAAATATATGCACACCCAAACATGCCACAATTACCCCGTGCATATATATATATATATATAATATAGATATGTATTTATATATATGTATTTATACATATGTATTTATATATGTATATATACAATATTTATTTCCTAGGGAATCATAATTCAACAGTGAAAAAATTGCCTGGGGCCAAACACAATCCTCACCTAGGATCACTAAAAAAATATATTATTTAAAGCCTAAAAATTTTATAAGGAAATACAATTCTATTTGCCTATTTTTAGCTTCCCTGAGATTAAATATGGCCTTATTCCATGCTCAAGCAGCTTCTGGGATTATGTAACTTCAACAGCTCCGAGGCCTGACGTCAGTGCAGCCCTACCCTTGGTGCTGGGACTGCAGGCCCCTTTCACCCAGCGGCAGCAGGTGTTCTAGGCTAAAGGATCTTTAGTGCTCTGGTTAAGGGATGGAATATTTGGGGGGGAAGTAATGCCCTCTGCCAGTTTGATGAGTTTCCTTGGTTACAGTAAGCCCTGCTTGGTGATGACTGAGACCAGCAAACGAAGGATGGTCTGTTCTTGTGTGTATCACTTTCTTCCCAATCTCTCTTGGTATGGGGCAAGTGTCTGGGAAAAAGAGTAGGGACTCCAGCTGACCAGGCTCAAGTTCTGAGTCTGAGTGTGGAAGGGCAGCTGGAAAGAGAAACTATGGCTTAATGCCTTGCTCATGTTCACAGAGGGTTTTCAGAATCCACCTACTGGTAGAGATGAAATGACCACTGTTCCCACCAGCTGGGGTTACTGTAGCACAATGGTAACCTGGAGCCAGGTTACTTTGGCTCAAATTCCAGGTCCTGTGTCTCTTAGCTCCTTGACCCTGGGTAAGTTATTGCACTTCTCTGAGCCTCATTTTTCCCAACTCTAAAATGGGGATTGTTGTGATATTCAAAAGAGATCGTCATGAAACGAGCGGAGTACAGTGCCCAACACATAGGAAACAATTGTCACCATCATCTTTATTTCTTAAGAAACCAAGCCTATTCTCTGTTTGTGTGTGTGTCAGTGCTGGCCAAGACTGAATTCTCAGGAGTCCCTGCTCTTTTATTTTTCCTGGGAAGGCAACACTTTACTCCTCACCCATTTTGACCTTTCAGTAGTTCCCCAAATACACTACATTTGCTCACAGCTGTTTCTTTTCTCATGATGTCTCACTGCCATATGCTGCCATCCTTTCCCAGGTTGGCTTGGCAACTTTTGCTTACTACCCTCCAAGAGTGGGCTCAAATGTCACTCATCCTTAATGGACTTCCTAGCTATCTAAGGCAGACTTAGGTTTCTTCTGCTCTCTCACTGTACCTTATGACCCCCACCCTCCCCCTTGTGACAAACTTGGTCCTCTTTGGCAGCAGCAAGAGACAGGGAGAGTAGCTGAGAAGGAAGGCTCATCACAGTGTTCAAGATAATGAGATCAGTCTCCTCCATGCCTTACTACTCAGTGTGTGTTCCAGGAGTCATCCTCATCACCGAGGAGCTTGTTAGAGATGCAGCATTTCAACCCCACCCCAGATCTACTGAATCAGAATATAAATTTTAATCATGAGGTGATTCATTGCATTATGAGGTTTGAGAAGCACTGTCTAGGGCTCCCTCATGCAGTGAGGGTGACGAGCAGGGCAGGTGAAGTCATGTGCATCTGTGAACACTTGGTTTATTTAGTCTGGTTTCAACCATGATTGTGGAAGAAACCCCAGGTAGATATCACATGTATACGAGATGCAATCAAGAATACAATCCTGGTCTATCCCTTTTATCGAACCCCCAAATCTTCCCCCGTATTATCTTTATCATTGATTGCCCTTCTTTTAAAATTTTTTTAATTTAAAAAAAAATGTATTGCTGTGGTATTGATAATAAAATTATATAGATTTCAGGTGTACATCATCTGTATAGTGTATTGTGTGTTCATCACCCGAAGTCAAGTCTCCTTCCATCACCACTCCCAAACTGCATCCCAGTATTTCCAAGGTAGAACCAGCAAACTGTGGTTTACCCTGCCCCTAATTCTTGTTAACTTTCTTTGTATAAGGATTTTATTTTTATGTTATCAATAATGTGAAGAGGAAGCTCCATAAATGTGATAACCAAGAGTGGTACCCACTTTCTTTGTGTTTCAGTGGACTGTATCTTCTCTCTATTTAGTTGAACAGCAGAGTTCAGCTTCCTCTTATAGTCACAAGAATATAAGGACTCTGTAGCTGAATCCTTTTGATATATCTTCTCCACCAAGACATGTTCTCTCAAATCTCCTCAATTAGTATCTGTCTCTTCTGTTGTTTTATAAAGAATATTTCCAAATTTACATGACTGCATAATTAAACCTTTGCAAACTCTTGAACTAACTATGTTTGTATGCTTATTAATTAGCCAAAACCACATCTCTCATTCAGAAAAAAGATTTCCCTGCTGATCATTCTGTACATCCGCATCTGCCTCCTTCATAGCTTTTATCTCTAGACTCTAATCTTCATGAGAACAGCACCATGGGGTAGCCAGCACCTAGTAAGTGTGCTCAGGAAATTTTTTAGATGAATGAATAAATAGGACCCTTGAACCCAGGGAGTCTGACTTCTTCATTCTCCATATCCCCAAGGTTCCTGGCACAAAGTAGGTGTTATAATCTATTTTGAATAAATGAATGGATAGAAGTAGCAGTCAGTTCTTCAGCCTTTGCCTGTAGGGATTAGTATGGCTCTCTAGATGAAATTATGTGAGAGAAATATCGGGGAAGGAAACAAAGCAGAAACCTTACTTCATGCATATTATTATACTGCTTTTTCATTCAGTGTAAATAAACAAAGGGGCTAGTTCCAACAATGGAACTGTGAAAATACTCAGAGGTGCATATAACAAGTCTACCACTCCCTGGAAATAAATTCATCTGGTCGAGCTATTTATTTCAGACTGACTTTTTTTTCTCTCTCTAGAATAAGTATGGTGTCCTCCATATGAGTCAGGAGAGGTTGTCTATGTGTCTGCTTTATCCTTAGTCTCTGTGAGTTTCTCTACTCATTTCCTTGTGTCTGTCTTTGAGTCTGAATCTCTCAGGACTTGTGGGTTGCAAGCAACAGAAACCACTTATAGATGACTTAAACAAATAAATGATCTATTGGGAAAAAGTGGGATAACTCACAGAGCTGGAGAACCTCACTTTAGGAGGAAAGAGATCAGGGAAGTTTCAGAGAACTGGAAAATAATGGTCTCGTTTCAGACACTCTGTCATTGAAATGATTGAACTTCAACCATTTTCCATCATTGGGCCACTCAACCCAGGATTTAAATTCCAGTGTGTCTGATAAGCATACCTTGGGTCACATGTTCGTTCAGTGGACAGGCAAGGATAGAATACCAGTTTGATGGATGGCTTAAGACTGGATCAGAAGTAGAATAGATAACATGCTGGGCAGAATAATGGCCCCTCAAAGATGTCCACATTCTAATTCTAGAAACTGTGTATATGATATGGAACATGATAAGGGGGGATTATCATGCAGGTAAAAATTAAGGTTGTTAATCAGTTGACTTGAAGATAAGGAGATTATCATGGGTTATCCAAATAGGCTGATATATACACAAGGGCTCTTTAAATGTGGACGAGGTAGGCAGACAAGTGTTAGAGTGGTGCATTATGAGAAACTTAACCAGCCGATTCTGACTTCAAAGATGGAAGACCATGAGCCAAAGGATGAGGGACATCCCTCTCCCTTCCTCTCTCTCTAAAAATCAATAAAGAAAAAAAAAAAAAGGTACCCCTCTCTGAGGAAAATAATTTCCATCTCCTCATTAGCTCCACCAGGCTGTTTCAAGGGTGGCTTCTGGCCATTAATGATTCTTCCCTATAGTCTCCAGGAAGGGATGTGACTCTGCTGACACCTTGATTTTAGCCTCATGAAACTCATTTTGGACTCTGACCTCCATATAATAAATGTGTGTTGTTTTAAGCCACCAGGTTTGTGGTACTTTGTCACAGCAACAAAGGAAATGAATGTAGAAATCAATCAGGGAAAACAACACATGTCAAAAACGAAGTCAGCCTCTAAATGTTTGTTTGCTTCTAACGGGAAGTGTGGTGGCTGCAATCCACTCGGGGACGGAGAAGCAGAGTTTGGATTCAGGGCCTAGTTTTGTTTCACTAGGAGGTGCCTGATGAACGTTGGCTTCATACACTGGTAGCCAGCGGGACTTTGTTTCTCTTGGTTCTCCCCACCTGGTGCTCAGTGAATTGTAGAGGTATTCTGGCCCATTATTCTAGAACCTCGTGGTGGAACTCCATCGTGTGACATCCCACAAGGGGAGGGAAGGGGGCCTCAGGCCCTGCTTCCCAGAAAGTCTTTAGATAAGGCAAAAATATGCCCCAGAGTATAGATTCTACCATTACAAGCTCAGCCAGCAGAGAGAAGTGGCCCTCTGGAGGGGCCAAACCTGATGTTGCGGGATGTTTGCGTGCTTCTCTGGAGCACGAGAAAATATTGTACTTGATGATCGTTCATTTTGATTACACTCTGCTCCGGGATGTGCGATACTTTTTTTCTGCAATGTTTCAGAACGAAGCATCTCTGGGCATTGGCTATGCCCATCAGAAATCAGTGTTGTGATATAATTACACTTGTGAAGCAGATGGATCACCAACGAGCACGTGGCTGAAGCTCCTGTTGCAAATAGAGGCAACAGATCTGAGGGCTGGGCTGGGGGCGGGGGTCGAACGTTTCTCTCTGTTCCCAGACAAGAGCCATCTAATTTGTGTGTCTGATGTTTTTGTAAGGAGGTTGGCAAGGAGTTCAGCGCTGGGCTCGGGGAAGGGAATTCATCTTTATTGAACACCTACTACGTGCTGCATTCTTTTCATACTTATCTCATTGAACATTTACCACAGAGCTAAGAAGTAGGCTTTAATTATCCTCATTTTGCAAGTGAGGAAGCTGTGGCTTAGGGAAGCTAAGTTAGGAGCCTATGGATACCCATATGGGTAGTCTTCCGTGTTGCCCATCTAAGATTTCCAGTTCTCCTCACACATACATGAAAACGTCTCTGGTCTTTGTCTCCCCCAAAGTGCAATTGCTCTTCCTTGGCCTTCAGATATGGACAGAAGCATGTGACTGGTTTAGGACAGTGACATGTGAGCAGAAATGAAGAGGATCTCTTCTGAGTGGAAGATGAAGAGCCGATACATCAGTTGCCAGGTGCTCTTTCCCTCCACCGTGGGGACAAGCAGTGTTCCAGATGGAGGCCGCTCTGTCAGCGGGGTCTTGGCAGTGAGGATGCCATGGAGCAGTGCCCCAGCCAAGGTGTGACAGACATGAATCATAAGTGAGAAAGAAAACTTTGTTCTCAGCCACTGAGATTTTCGAGGCACTTTGGTACATCAGCCTGCTTAACACATGGGCTAAAGCAAAGGTCTGGAATTCGACCACTTGTTTGTGTGGCTTTTACTCCTCATGGCACCAAAGCGGTCACGGTTTCCTATGCATGATCAGTGCAGAGAGTTAGAACTTCAGGCTTTTTGCTCTTGATTCTTGATTCGACTGGGTCTGTGAAGGCAGAGAGGGTTCCATGGGTCTTATGTGTTTGTCTCTCAGGAAGAGTTCAAAGATAGAGACTCCTCCCTCCCTGTCTGCAGATCCTTATGGCCCCAGGACTGCTCATATCTCAGATGCTGGTGAAAGATTGTGGCAAGAGTTATCAGAACATAGTGACATGATTAAGAAGACAATAAAATGATGGGATGGGGTGGAATTAACTGGGACACTGGCTTCAAATGGAAGAGTTGCAGTGGATTGAGATGAAATGGAGGTAGATTAGGACAGAATGGATTGAACTGGAATGGAACAGGATGAGTTGGAATTCGAAGGGTGGAGTGGCTGAGAATGGCATAGCTTGCAGTTGAACAGGTGGAATGATGTGGAGTGAAATAGTCAGATGGAACAGAATGGAATGAATTGGATAGAACAGAATTATTTATTGGATGAACGGAATAGATTGGATTGGAAAGAGTTCTTTTCCTTTAGTCTCCTATCCCCAGCCCCTGCCGCAGTAAGTAAATAGTCAACATACTGTTGAGAAAATACCATTGTTAAGAAGATGCCCCTCTTTCCCAGCCAGTGTGGCTCACTAATTGAGCATTGACCCATGTACCAAAAGGTCGCCAGTTTGATTCCGGGTCGGGGCACACACCCATCTTGTAGGCCGAATCGCTGGTGGGGGGCATGCAGGAGGTGGCCAATTGTTCTCTCTCATCGATGTTTCTATCTCTTTCTCTCTCTCCCTTCCTCTCTCTCTAAAAATCAATAAAGAAAAAAAATTTTTAAAAAAGGTACCCCTCTCTGAGGGAAATAATTTTCATCTCCTCATTAGTTCCACCAGGCTGTTTCAGGGGTGGCTTCTGGCCATTAACAGTAGGCTCGTGCACCTGCATGCAGTGGGATGAAGGACGATACCCAGACATAACCTTTGAACCAACCAGAAATTACTGGGCATGGCAGAAATATTGCTGAGTCGGGGGCATTTGGCCAGTTCTATTTAGAGAAGTGCATCTTATCCCATCAGCGCCTCTGCCTCTTCCCCACTTCTCTCCCCTGCTCCTGTTCTGTGATCCCTCTATAGTAACAAGAGGCTTTCTCTGCTCCTTCCTTCCCTCTCTCAGAATGACGGAATGTGCTTGGAAACAGTTGCCGAGGGAGCAATCTTGTTTTTGAAAGAGAAACTATAAAAAAGGGTGCTTGTGGGGATGCCAAAGTGGAGTGAGCCTTATTTAAGTGAGTGGGGTGGTGGGAATGTGTTTACACAGCAAGAAAACGCAGGCTGGTGTCTGCTGTTACTTAAGTGGATGGTATTTTGAAAGGCCTTTATGATCTAGCTTTTAATTCATTGTTACTCCTTCCAGCCCCAGAAAGTGTGCCTTCCTGGCGTTATTCATGTCGCTTGGGTTAAGCAGCAGAAAATTGACAGCCAGTCTGAGCCTGCTCTTACCTAATAGCAATCTGTGTCTGCGCAGCTCAGACAGTGCTGTGTGCACGTGCCTAACTGGGTGCATCCAGAACCACTGTGAGGATTAAAGGCGGTGATATCTGCACGTGCTCCGGACAGAGCTTGGCATGTTGTAAGCTCAAATTAATGTTAGCCCGTTATTTGCTGTGTGCACATGTGCATATGCACCTGATCCTGCACATGTTCACTGACAAGTCCAATAGAAGATGACATCCTTGCACAACTGTGCACAAAGCAGAGCACACCTGTGGGGTTCTGTTTGTACACAGACCTCTGTGCACATCTTTAACGATGTGTACATACAAGCAGATGTGCTCTTACCTGCACATGTGACTCCACATTGTGTGCACCATCGAAATGTGAGGGCACAAAAGGAGGAACTGAACATTTATGGAGATTTTTTTTTTTTTAATACAACAGATTTGCAGAAGCGATCTGCAAATTTCCTTTGGAAACTTGGCTGAAGGCTTTTCAAGCAAGCATCAGAGGATCCCCATTTAGAGCCTTATTTTTATATTCTACTCTTCCGTGGTTCCAAAGGACTCTTTCCTCTCCACTTCCTTGCCACCATCTGAATCCTGATCATACGTGTTCATTTCTTCATTCATTTACTCGTTCGTTTATTGATTCATTCCACCAATGTGTTTTCTATACCTATTGTAGGCTAAACATGGTGCTTGGTGCTGAGCTACAGGACCAATGCGTATCAGTTTCTTCTTAGAACCGCTAATCTATCTTGCTTTCAAGAACATTGTTTGCTAATATGTGTGAAACAATTTACAGTTGCAAAGCTCTAGTGCACACATTGTCAGACTTGGTTAGCACAGCACTGAAGAGCTTTGATTTTGGAGCTAGAATACCTGGGTTCAGATCTCAGCTGTACCAATTACTTGCTAGGGTTGGACAGGTTCACCTTTCTGTGCCCCACCTTCTCATCGTAAAACAGAGATCACAGAAGTACTCAGAGTGTTGGTGAGGATTCAAAGAATTCATACATAAACACCTTTTAAAACAGTGAGTAGCACATGCTGGGTGCTCCAGGTTGTTGCTGAAATTGCCATTGCCCATTTCTCAGATGAGCCTGCACCGTTCATGGTGGTACCCTGTTTTGCACAAACAGGACTACAGTAGCTCAGTGTTACCCCTGGATGACTGTCACTCTCTCTCAGCTGTCCTCCCTGCTTGCTCCCAGGAGGGAGACCACTCCCTACCCCCAGACAACCACTAATTCCTCTCCCAGTTTCCCAGGAATTGGAGGTGAACACAGATTTGAATCTCATGGTGAGAAGAGAGCATCCAAAACAGCTACTCAAGGTTCAGTGAGCTCCACCTCTCTGTCTGATCTCAGCACTCTCTGGCTTCTACTCATCTCCAGGGTCTCATCCCCTCTAACGAGCCCCTTGGTTAGTTTGAAACAAGATTCTTATGTTGGGAAGTGTTGGTGGAGAGTGGTGGGATAGGGGTGAGTTGTGGTACATGGGAATGAACCAGGGACTTGGAGCCCAAACCTGGATTCCAGTCGCTTCCAGGTTGGGTGGTTACCTGTCCTCTCTGCCTCACCTGTAAAATGGGAGCAGAGTTTTATCCAAAGTTCCCCCTCCGGCACTGTAGAAACAATGAAGAAAGCATGGATTTTACCTTCAGACTGACCAGCATCCAGTCCTGGCTCTGCCTCCCCATCACTGGGACTTGCTTGCCTTGTCTAAGGCTGCATCAGCCGGAGTTCTTAGTTGCAAGCAAAAGGACCCAACTCTGAATGATTTTAGCAGAAAATGAATTTACTGAAAAAAATATTAAGGAGCTTATAGAATTTGCAGGGTGTCTGGGACACTAGCTTGAAGAACAAGCAGAGGCAAAGAGAGACACAGTAGCCAGAACAACCACCAAAACCATGCCATGGAAGCCGTCCTGTAAGGACCCTGCTAATGCCCCCATGAGACACTAGATGTTGCCATGGTATTTCTTCCCCTAAGGCTTCTTCACTGTCTGTTTCTTGGGCCATCAGCTCCCAAGTCAAAGTTTATGGCTGATGCATCTGATTGGCCAAGAGCATATGCTCTTACCTGAGTAGCAAGGGAGGCTGGGAGTAGACCCCAGCTCTCTCCAAGACTCCTCAAATGCGGAACTCCCCAGACATAGGAAGAGATGCTTAAGATGATTGAAACAAAAAAAACAAGTGTAACTGAACTAACATTGTCCACTACAACATTGACTCCTCCTCTGTAAAATTGGGAAGAAGACCCGTCTCTAAGAATTACTGTGACAAATGCATGAGTTGACCCTCATGAAGTGCTTCAGCATTATACATAGCACATTATATGCACTCGACAAATGCTTATTTCCTGACCCGGTTTCTTAGAAGCTACTTCAGGACCTGAGTTTCAGGCATGATTCCCAGAAGGCTGCCTTTCCTAGCTGTGTAAGTGGCAGAGGTTGCCTTGGTCTATGGTGCCGATTTGTCTCCAGACCCCCCAGTGGCTCATGGACATTTCTGACAATGACTATGCTTGAGATTTGAGGGGAGGGAGCCTAGTACTGTCCAGTTCTGAGAAGCCACTCAGGATTGATAATAGTCTTGTTCCCTTCCCTAGAACAAGTAAAATTTTATTCAGGAGACTGACAGAAATGGACATGAGTGGCTCTCTGTTCATTAATCAGAAACTTCTTTGAGCATATTCTTCTCTCTTGATAACCATTTGCTACAATTCTATGCCACCAAAGCCTTTCTTGCATTAGATACTTAAAAGTAGCCTCTCTCAGAGGAGAACATAGGCTCCTGGAGATGGTTCAAATCATTTCTCGTTCTTTAAAGCCCAGACTGAAGTACATCTCTAGGGTGAAGCTCTCTGTGACCATTCAGTCTCCAGAAATGTCTCCCTTCCATGAATGCTCCAGTAGCTAATATTGCTTACCCCCTTCCCTCAATCTTGTTCTTCCTTCCACACATATTTGTTGAGGGCCTACTATGTGCCAAGCTCTAGAAATGAAGTAGATTATAAGACAAAAAAAGCAATATGCTTTCAGAGAATGTTCATTTTAGTAAGAGAGAGAAAATAAACAAGTGAAGAAATAAGATAATGTCATATTGTGGCAGGTATTAGGAAGATTCTGAAACAATGACATCAGGGAAGTTTGGGGAACTTTCTGTGTGGATGTCAGGAAGACTGAGCCATGTGTAGACATTGCAGAGGGAGCTCCAGCTAGAGGGAAGCACAATGCACAGGCCCTGAGGTAGGTGTGAGCTTCTATGTTCACGGATGCTACAGAGTTGGCATGGCTAGAGAATTGTGAGGAAATGACAGAGTAGTATATGTGGTTTAGTTCATAAACTTATTTAAAACAAATTAAGTGAGTTATTTAGATAATAACTTTAATAAGCAAGTTATTAAGAGAATGTCTTCTTGGCTTATTTATTTGGGTTTTCTGCAATTAAACCTGTCTTCTACCTCTTAGTTTCTGCCTGTTCTTATGACTAAAGAAAGGTACTTCAGTTGACACTTGTCCATTGACATTAGTTTCTCCCCTAGTTGTATGTTACACTGCAGGATGGCTTGGTCCCTTTAAATTGTTATATGCTACAACATAGTGAAGTCAAAAGCAGAAGATCATTTATGAGGTCCAACATGGCTTAAGTGGGGCGCAGCTAATGAACATTGGGTCATGTTGTACCAATGCAGTCAAATCAGGAAGCCCAAACTCAAGCATTGAATGTGAGACCCAAAGTCTGATGGAGAAAATTCTAGTATGTCCTCTTCGGGGACAGTTTTTACATGTCCTTGGGCTTAGTGTAAAGACACAGCCCTCTGATTCTAACGGTTAACAACCTTCCTGTCACATATGTACACAGATCCAATGCTAGGAACATTGCAACAGGAGGGAGACAGCGTCTCCCCGAAGCCTCCCAAGTCTGTCCCCTCTGGCTGAGACGGGGTAGGTGAGAAAGCAACACTCTCCTTTCCAGACTGGATGGCTTCAAGGAAACATGTCGATTCTCAGCCATGGGGTAGATATTGGTGTTGAAATGACCCTGGTTTCTCTCCCATTTCCCAGGGCAAAAGAAGTTGAAAGCTTGGCATTTGAACCAAAGCTTTACAATACAGACAATTTGCTGGAAAAAGCAAACCCTGGTTAGAGGCAGAGACACGTGTATTTCAAAAGAGCCATAGAAATTCTCATAATTGTCTGCTCTGGCTGGCTCCAGGGGATCGTGAGCAGAGAGAATTACATAGGCTATGGGGAGCTCCAGGCTGTTTAGGGCTTTTCTGAGATCTGTGGAAAAGGAGAATCTCCTGGGATGGTCAGAAGTTGAGGGAGGAGAGGCCTCTGCTACGTTGAGGGGTCACTCTTTGTGACATCACTGAAGACATCTTCTCCAGCTGCCCAGCCTTAGCTACCGATGTGGAAAGTTCCACCTCAGAGCTGGATCCTAACACCCTCTTTGTATTCTTCCTGAACAACATCTCTTAACCTATCCTGTAACGTTTTTCTGACCAGCTTCTGAACCAGTTCATCAACCTCTGTTATTTTGGTCTTCCAATCTCAACCTCAGCTGTACTCCGGCAGCTAATATGCCATGTTCACATGAACTCAAAGGCATTTTCTGTCCAACCATCCCGAGTGTCCCATATCGGCCAAGACCCATGATCAGAACCCAAGCAGTAATGGCCAGTCTATCTTCCTTGTCTCTGCATTCTGTGGCTTTCACCCCCTGGCCCCTCCATCTTCCAGCCTCTTTCACAGGTAGTGGGTCCTTTAGGTTCCCACCGCAGGCCAGGTCAAGCTATGTGTAGGCTGGGGTTGGAGAGTGTAGACTCTGCCCTATAAGAAAAACCCATTTCTGATTCTTTTTCCCCACCAGTGCTAGAAATGGGGAGTTTTGAAAGATTTGTTTTCTTGGAGACTCTCTACTGGGGAAGGGGAAAATGTGATGGCAGAGGTGGACCTCAGATGTGATTGTTAAGAGAAGATGAATTAGCTCAGATGGCCCCAACATTCTCAGGGAGGTAATAGTGTTTTCGTAAAAATATCCAGAAGGGAGGATGTTTGGAAGGAAGTGGATGAGCTTTTTCTTGGGGACAGGGACTATACATATCAGTCTAGGGTTCTTTGGAGGCCTACTTGGTGTAGAAGAAATGAGCATAAGTAGAAGTTTTAAGCTTTGTGAGTGAGGATAGGATGGTGTAATTTATTTGGAAATATAGGGAAGGAAGGTATTTATGTGAACATGGGAGCCATTAAGATACAAATTAAATATGATTTTCAGGTGATTCTTAAAGGGTTGTGAAGGAAAAATGCTTAGAGAGGTAAGGTTGTTCTTTCTACCTTGCATTAGCATCCACCACCATGCTGGGAGCAGAGTACATCTTTAATACATGGAACTGACTGCTAGAATGATAAACCAAATTTTATTATAACAAATTCAAGGTGTGTCCAAATTCTTTTCTGTGATAGAATTGGGGTACAGCAAATGGACTTGGAAATAAGTAGGCCACTACTGGGCCTTCTTGGTGGTGTGTTATATATAGGATTTTGTTGTAATGCTATTTGACATAGTAGGTGGCTATTATCATGTAGTTATATGACCACTGTCATAAAAGAAAATGGGAAGGAATCTCAGCAAAGATATCAGAACACTTGAAAATTATTTTAGTTGCAAGAGCTCTGGAAAGGAACATAGTGAAGTTAGTCATTTACATGAAAAAATTCTGTTATAAGAAGACGAGGAAGTGGTTTTGAACACATCCTGTTTTATCACCTTGGAGTAGTTACTCTAACTGTCAAAAGATGTTTCTTCTCACCCTGGCTGGATGGCTCAGTTGGTTGGAGAGTCATCCCATACATCAAAAGGTTTCAGGTTGGATTCCCAGTCAGGGTACGTACCCAGGTTGTGGGTTTGATACCCAATTGGCACGTATGGGAGGCAACCAATCGATGTTTCTCTCTCACATCAATGTTGTCTCTCTCTCTCTCAAAATCAATAAGAACATAGCCACGGGTGAGGGTTTAAAAGAAAGAATTCTTCTCAATCCTAATTGTTAAGGTGAATATGTTATTTATAATGTTTCTATTTGTCAAGAAGAAGAGATAGATAGATAGATAGATAGATAGATAGATAGATAGATAGATAGATGATAGATGATATAGATAGATAGATAAGAAATTCTAACTCAGCCCATATCCTTTTATTTTTCTTGAAGACCTGGTCTTAAAGAACATAAACAGAACCTAAGTGATCTTAAGCAAACCCCTTAACTTAACCTGAGTCTTAGTTTCCTTGTCTATAATGAAAGGTAATCATGTTTAATTTATAGTGTCATAGTAAGTTTGACATTAGAAAATGTGTTTGGAAGAACCTTCCTAGACCAGGTCCTGGGGAGTACTTAGAAAATCCTGAATGTCATTTATGGGAGGAGAAGAGACATGATCTTCATTTGACTTTGGGAAAATTATTTAACATCTCTAAACAAACTTTATTCAGCTTTTCAAAATTGCTTTGGCTATTATAGATCTTTTGAATTTCTATATGAATTTTAGAATCAGATTGTCATTTCTACAAAAAATGTGCTTGGATTTTGATTGGGATTGCATTGACTCTATATGTTAATTTAAGGAGAATTGCCATTTTAACAGCATGGAGTCTTCTGAGTCATGAACACATTGTATCATTTCATTTATTTGGGTCTTCTTAAACTTCTCCCAGTAAGGCTGGCTTCATACTTTTCAGTGTATAGGACTTGCATATCTTTTGTCAGATTTCTAACTATTTAATATTTTTTAGCTATTGCAAATGTATTTACCTTTCAATTCTACTAGTCTATTACTATTATATCAAAATACAATTGACTTTTGTATATTGACCTTGTGTTCTGCAACCTTGCTACAATCATTTATTAGTTATAATAGGTTTTTTTTGTATGCCAAAGAATTTCTACATAGGTGATTATCTTACCTGAAAATAAAGATAGCTTTAATATTTTTCAACATGGATTCCTTTTCTTTTCCTGCTTTATTGTGCTTACAAGACTCACCAATAAAATGTTCAATAGAAAAGGTGAAAACAGGTATATTCTTGCCTTGTTCCTGGCTTTAGGGTGAAAGTATTGAGTATCTTCCCATTGAGTATGATGTTAGCTGTACATTTTTCCATAGATGCCCATTATCAGTTTAAAGACTCCTTTTTTCCTAGTTTGCTGAAAGATGTTGAACTTTATTAAATATTTTTTCTGCATCCATTGAAATGATCGTATGGCTTTTCTTTTTTTCAACTGTTCATATTATGAATCACATGGATTAATTTTAAAGTAGGAAACTAACTTTGGACTTACGGGATTATTACCAATTGGCCAGAATGTATTATTTTCACATATTATTGAGAGAGGTTAACTGACATGCTTCAAAACACCTGGAAAGTAACAGAACCAGGAGGAGAATTCAGGTGGTCAGACTTCACAGCCTGAGTCCTCACCTCTCCGGCTCGCTGCCTCTCTAGTGAATCAGCTCATTGTAGTAGCTATGTACCTAGTTGCACATAATACGACTTTAGGGCATACATACATACATTTATAACAACTTTGATCACAATCTACTAGAAAAAATATAACTAGCACCTCAAATCTGCAATTTTACAGGCGCGACTGGTTAGAATTAAGCAAAGGTAAGTGATATTAGACCTGAGTCTAGGAAGAGTTATTTTAGTGAACAGTATTTAATTAATCATCTAATGAATAGGGAGTGGGCACATTTGGCAAAAACCATGTCACAAGCTTAGAAAAACATCTGTTGCATCCTCTATCCCATTGGATGGATGGGGAAACTAAGGTTGAGGTGGGTTCAGGGTCCTCCTACTGTGTGTGAGTGGAGAAGGCAGTTCCCGGTGTCTCTTCTCTCTGTCTCAGGAGGTTTGGGGTTCCACACACCAGCCCTTCCCCCCACAGGCAGGAGAGTACATTCGCTCTCACATGCTGATCAGCCAGCCAAGTTCTTTCTACTGTGAATTTATTAAGATTAATTTACTAAGGTGGTTGGTGGATTTATCGAGTACTTAAAAATGTTAATGGACACAGTGCCCAATAAATCATGTCAACGAATCTCTATAAAAACAGGAGGGAGCTTTTCCGTGGGGCCCAAGAAGCAGCATTGGCTCCGCAAGGTGGACTCCGTACAGTCTTTAAAGAAAATGGCAGATATTATCAGCCACTCAGTCTGGAGTCTGTGAATTCTCCCGCCAGGGAATTCTCAATGGGAAGCCATTCTCGTAATAACAGCTATCATTTGTTAATGCTGAGGGTTTGTGGGAGATAGTGCTTGGGATTTTATATGTGCTCTCTTTGATCCCGAAAATGTCAGTTTTACTATCTCCCATTTAACAGTTGTGATAATCCTGAAAAGTGAAGGGACTTGCCCATGATTGTGATAAACCCCTCTCTCTCAGCTGCAACTGTGTCTGGCTATTTACAATTCTTTCGTGCTTCAAGGATTCTGCTCTCATTGCCCCTCCTGTCTGGGGCGCCCTCTAGCTTCTTTATGCAGTACTGGCCAACATGTCCTTCACTCCTCAGCCCTCTGGTCATGGCTCCCATGCCTACCAGTCTTGGAACATCCCTTTGTTTTTAAAATCAAGTACAAACGTCTTAGCATGACTGACAAGGCAAGATTGGTGAAGCCTTTCCCAGCCACTACTAATGAAAGCTCTCTTCTTCTCCCTCCATACTCTCTATCTCTTTTCCCACCTTGCTTTTCTCTGTAACCTCAGTATTACCTGACATTACACATTGATATAATGTGTTGCCTTTCTCCCCCACTTTTTGTTCATCTTCACCCAAGGATATTTTTTTCCATTGATTTCTAGAGAGAGAATGGAAGGGAAAGAGGGGGGGAGAGAGAGAAACATCCATGTGAGAGAGAGACGCATTGATTGATTGCCTCCTGTACTTGCCTTGGCCAGGGCCAGGGATCAAACCTGGAACCCTTTGGTGTATGAGCCAATGCTCTAACCACTGAGCGACACTGCCCAGGACAAGGCAGGTATTTTATCTATGTATTACTGTGTCCCTGGTACTCCCCGAAATGGTTCACAGAAGCTGTCAAAAATAAGGGCAAAGGAAATGGCATTGGGTGTGATGAATGGGAAGCCAAGGGTGACCTTCACAAGGTGGTTCTGAGCAGAGAAGCCAGACTGTGAGGGAGGAAGTAGGGACTTTGAGGAGGCAGTGGGTAGAATAGTCTATCAAGATTTTTTTCCCATTAGGACAGTACTTTTGCATTCTCATTTATTGAACTTCTAAGCAGCATTTGACACAGTTGCCCACTCCCTTCATTTCTGGACTCTTTATCTCATTTCCTAGATTTTCTATGCTGTTCGATTTGCTTTGAGCATATATTCTTGCTCATCCAATGGCTGATGTCTCCTCAGTCAGGTCAGCTCATTTCTGTGTAATAATTATGTTTTCTAGTTTCTGTATTTGATCGATTGCTTTGACATCTTGAGGCCTTGCTGGACCCTGGTAGGACTGCGCATCCCAGGGTAAGCCAGTTCCTGGAGATGGCGAAGGACTTGCCTCAAGTGTGCCTTCATAAGCCACTCATTACTCTCCTTCCTTGGTCACCCAGGTCTAGGTACTAGACAGCTAGGGATAACTCCTGTGCCACAGAGCCCACCAAAATGATTCAAGGTAACCGAAGCCTGCCTACCCTGCCTCTCCCACTCCTTCCTGCAGAAACCACAATAAAGGCTCTTTCATATGTTTCCTTTGCTTCTCCCTCTGTCTCCTGACTGACCCTCATACTTCCCCATGTGGCCCCACCATATTGTGGCATGCCTCCTCCTCTTGGGATCTGTGAGTATAACGAGTTATTTTTTCAGTGGTAATCATTTATTTCCTGATCTCCTGATCTGTTGGCCTTTTCACACCTGAAAAATAATATAATCTACATTTTAAAACAATGTCATCTCCCTGGAGAGTCTTTCCTTGACTACTTATAATACTCAATCTAGGCAAATTGTTGGTTTCCTTCATGGAAGAGACCATAGGTTGTAATGATTTAATTTGTATGTTCATTTGCCTACTTATTTCTTTACCTCTACCAGACTCTTTGTGTTAGTCAGAGAACCATAAACAACAGGAGATACATCTACATCTATATCTACACCTACACCTACACCTACACCTACACCTACATCTACACCTACATTGATATCTATCTCTAGGTATGTCTGGTGGAAGTTCCATTTCAAAAGCCAGCAGTGTTGAGGCTCAAGAAGAGCTTATTTTTCAGTCTGAGTCCAAAGGTAGGAAAATACCAATGTTCCAGCTCAAGTAGCCAAGGTAGGGGAAGTTCCCTTGTACTCGGCCTTTAGTTCTATTTGGGTCTTCGGTTGATTGGATGAGGTCCACCTATACTGGGGAGGGTGATCTGCTTTATTCAGTATGAATTCAAATTTAATCTCAAGAAACACCCTCACAGACACACCAAGAATAATGCTTAACCAAATACCCGGGCATCTAGTAACCCAATGAAGTTGACACATAAAATGAAGCTTCACAGAGATCCAGGACCATGTCTGTCTTGATTGCCATTGTATCTCTGGTGCCCAATAATGTCTGTTGATTGAATGTAGAATAGAGACATATTATTCTTTGAGAGGATAATCTAGTTAGGTGAGGCTAGGCTAGGCATCAGAGATAAATAAATCTGGAAACTCAAGAGTTTAATACAATAAACTTCTATTTCTTATTTACACAAACTCTGCTGCATCCTGGGCAGCCCACCTCCATCTTGCAGCAATGCCATCCAAGCACAGGGCCTCCACTATGGCTAGAGCAGTGACCTGGAAGTGGCTTAAGTCATTTCTGGCCATGCTTCATTGGCCAACATTTGATCACATGGTCCCAGTCTACCAGCCAAGGAGGCTGGGAAATGTAGTCTTTCTGTGTGCCCAGGCTGGAGAACTGCATAGCATTGTCTCTCTGTACCATACCAGGAAAGGGGGGAGGGGCTTTGAAGAGGCTCTGAGCTGCTGCCATGGAGAAAGCTGGCCAGGAAGCAGTGAGAGCTTAAGAGTAGCTAGAGCTCTTGGATTTGCTCTAAGTCTCATTAGCACCTCATTTCTCATTTTTCCATCATCCCCCGAGAGGCGAGGAGGCCAGAATGTGAACTTAGGAGACGATTCACATTCGCTCCTGCCATTAACCAGCTGTGTGGCTTTGTGCAAGTCACTGCACCTGCCAGGTTCTTGGTCCGTAAGAGTGGCATCGAGCTTGGCCTCACAGAGTTTATGGGAGAATTGGAGATTACACACGCATTCAGCCTAGTATGAACACCTTGCTCAGTGGGGAACTGTCATCATTAGAGTTGTTGTTTTTATCTTCTTGATCATGGGAGTGAAATCCACTGAGACATGGCCCCTACCTAGCAAAGAGGAAGCAGCTTCCAGCTGTTGTGCTTCCAACTCCTTGCACGTGGTGACTCACAACAACTCACACCTCAGAGAAGAGAAATACCCTGCCCTGTTTGGGCCATTCCTCTGTCTTAAGTCGCCACCTGATCTCACCCCTCCCAACTCTGGTTGGAGATCAACTGCCGTACAGCCCTTTTCCAGGGTAATCCATTTTCAATGTAGATGCAGTTAGTGAGTAAGCAGTTGATTAGTTTATTATGAAAATACCGAGAACAACGCCGTTTTCGGCAGCAGAAGCTCTGGGAAGACAAATAGGCTCTCTTTTCATTTGGGTCAGCATGCTGGGAAAGTTAACATATTTTACTATAATATCAAGCCCTTTTAACACTGAAAGGTCATTATGTTAGGAAAAAATCCCCCCCTCTGGGGTATTAATTAGAGAGATAGAGCTTAGAAAATATCATAATCTCATTAAAGTCCTCTCTCATAGTTGTTTTCATAAGGAATCCTTAATGTGAAATGTGGATGGAAAAACGCAATTCTGGCTGAAGCATTTATGAAAACCAACAGGCAGCCGATCTATCATTTTAAGGGAGAGACACAAACAAAACATTTTGTCAGATTTCTGGCTTTGGATTTCTAAAACAATTACGAGCAGCCTCGGCCAGGAGTCAGAGAATAATGCCGCCTTTGTAGCACAGTCTCCAGCCGCCCCAAAACTAATGATGACGGATGATCCCTCGGGGTGGAAACTGCTGTTCTGTGTCCCAACCCTGAATCCCTCTCTTTTCTTGGGGCTTTCCTGGGTTGCACTGCGTCTTTGGCTGGCATCATGATTGAGTTCTGAATTTTTACACCGTGTACTTAAAAATACAGGCATTTAAAATACATGTTAATTTGTAAAAAAAACAACAACAACAAACAATGAAAATAAAATAAGATGCATGTTAATTTGTTCAGGTATTCATCCCTATGGTAACTCTCTACTGAGCCACCCTGCATAGCATATGCTGTGATGGTACCGAGGGTACAGTGGTGAGTGGAATAGTCCCTGAACTTAGATGCGTCTATGTAACGGAGGGGCTGCACATGAATCGATAAGTCACAGAGACCGGTACGACATTGCAGGTGTGATAGATGTAACACACAAGGGAGGCGTGAGGTGCTGAGGCCACTGATGTTGTCAGGGAGGGTCAGGACAGGCTCCCCCTAAAGCTGACGTGGAGGAAGGGAGGGGGTTAACTAAGTTGGGCTGGGTGGATGAATGGGGGTGTTTCGGGCAAAGGAAACAGTATTTGCAGAGGTCCTGCCCTAGGAGAGAAAGAGCACGGGAATATGGGAAACTGAACGGAGGCCAGGTGGCTGGAGTGAGCGAGGCAGGAGTGGTGTGAGGCTGGAGAGGTGGCGGGGGCTGTGCGGGCCGGTTTAGGACAGGCATCTTCTCCTAACAGAATGGAAAACCACCAGAGCATTGGAGGAGGTGACGTGGTCATTTCACAAATATATGTATACACAGATGTACATAGGATAAAAATACAATATTAACTATGCGATGCTGAATGAATTGCTTTCTCTACCTAATCCTTTTCACATGTGTTAACTGATACTAATAATAGGACTTACCTCTCGTTTTAGTTTAGCTATTATATGAAATAATCCAAGTTTAAATGCTACTGTTAGTGTTTGGTATGCTGTAGGTGTGTAAGGAAATGTCCTCCCTCCCTCCCTCCCTCCCTCCCTTCCTTCCTTCCTTCCTTCCTTCCTTCCTTCCTTCCTTCCTTCCTTCCTCCCTCCCTCCCTCCCTCCCTCTCTCCTCCCTCTTTCCCTCTCTCCTTCCCTAATTTCTTCTGCCTTTAGCTACCTAATGTTCCCAGTGAGAAAAAAACCAACTAACCGAAGAATATATTTTTCTTCCATTAACTTTTCGAACTCAAAGCTATTAAAAACAAAACTAGGGACTCTGCTTTGCTTCTTGCTCTTATTAAATCAGCTGGTTTTTAAATAGACCAATCAGTGAGTATGAACTTGGTTCTGCGGAGATGGCCGGGGGATTGGACAGCTTGCAGGTACAATACCCTGTATCTCTACGGCCCCACGTGCTCAGGCAGCCCTTCCGTAAACAGGTGGCATGAGGACCACAAGGAGCACAGCCCCAGGTCACTCTGACTGCGCTTCCTCAGCGTGATTTGAGTCCAGGGCCTTTTTAAAGAGGCGCAGTCCTCCTGGTTGTGGTGTGAACTGTTCTCCCTTCTTGCGGCACCGTCCATGGCCCCTCAGTCCCCCTTTTTGTAAAATAATAATGAAAACATCATTTCATTGTCAACAGCAGCCATTCAGCCTACCAGCGACTGTTCTCGCCTATCTGTTCGGGCTTATAGAAAAATGTTAAAAACAATCATATGACCTAATCACAATTCACTTATCTTGATGATTTGCTTTTTGTTTTGGTAAATAATCTTGATGTAAATCCCTGGTGGGCTATGTGAGAAGAGGCAGACTTTTAATGAACTGGTGATGAAGTGGAGTGGAAATATTTTGAAATACCAAATAATGTATTTTAGTTGTCAGCTAATTACTTATCTTCCGATTAAGAGCAC
Organism: Molossus molossus; assembly: GCF_014108415.1. Taxonomy (NCBI): domain Eukaryota; kingdom Metazoa; phylum Chordata; class Mammalia; order Chiroptera; family Molossidae; genus Molossus; species Molossus molossus. Next base: position 109,868,953 of record NW_023425366.1, on the reverse strand, counting down.
ATTTCATAATATCTTACTTCCCGATCTGTTCGTCTGGCAATAAAAATTCCTCCTTGTGATTGCCATGTGCTTCCAAGTAAAGACCAATGCATTAGGAGCTCAACGTATAATGAGGCTTTAATGACCTGATGATGTCTCTTTTATGGAAAGGGTTTTCTTGTTTCACTGAAAATTTATTTTCTTCCCCAAGTGAATATTGTTTAAAAAGGGACTCTTATCAGTCAAAAGAGATGAACACACACACACACACACACACACACACTCTCTCACACATTCACCAATCCAGAAACAAAGGGTTGTTAAATTCCGATTAGCTAGCGCCAACATTTTCTGTTCCCTTTGCTTTAACAATGCAACACAAACACACAGACAATGTGGATTGCATCCCAGAATTAAAAAGTCTTATATCCTTTGGCAAATTATTTTGAAAACCATTAATATGGGAATGGCATGGGCAGTGTGTGTGCACACACATGCTCATACACACCCCACACACATTTCTCATAAGTAGAGATTCAGCTGGGTGTATGTTCCCATGTCAGCGGCCCTGGGTTGCATAATACCGTCCTACCGAACAAGAGGACACTGTTTGTGGCCTCCTCGATCTCACAGCCTAGAGTAGCAGTTATCAGGGAAGATAGTTTTGCTCTCCTGCCCCTCCCTGTCACCCCAGGGACATTTGGCAATGTCTGGAGACATCTTTGGTTGCCACAACTTTTGGGGGAGGAGTGTGCTACTGGGAGGGATGCTGCTAACCATTCCACAATGCACAGGGAAGCCCCCACAACAAAGAAGGATTTGGCCCAAGATGCCAGTTGTGCCAACATGAAGAAACTGTGGTCTAGTGGGAAAGATAAACCAAAAAAAAAAAAAAATCTAGCAATTACAATAGAATCTGATCAGTAAATTCTATGCCAGAGGAGCCCCAGAAGGCTGTCAGGGCAAAGGGAGTAGAGCACATAACCCAGCTTGGGAGTTCAGGGAAGGCTTCCTGGAGGAGGTGAGGGCTGTATTGAGCCTTGAAGGGCAAAAAGATATTCACTAGAAAAAGAAACGGGGAGAAAAGGTATTCTGGGAAACATCACGCAGACTGGAGTGAGAGCTGTGGTGGAGCTGGCAGGCTGGTTCGGGTGCGGCCTTAAATCATCGCTAGCACCTCGCTAGGTCTGTTTCCCACCTCTTCCCCCCACCGTACATGAGAGATTGGACTACACGATTTCCGAAGTCCTTTGTAACTTCATGTTGATTATTCTGTGCCTCTAGTTTGCATCCATTTGTAAAACACATTATCCAATTTTTGCTTGTTTTCTTTTTCATTGTGGGGCCTTCTCATAGGACAGCGTCCAGCTTCCTGCTTGTTTGCCCAATAACAAATGCCTGGCCCCTGAGCCCAGCCTCGTGCTGGGTTCTGAGAACGCGCATATTTCTCCTCCTCCTCATGCCACTGAAAGTCAGGCCCTGCCTCCATCTCCGTGACGTTGTGACGGTCCTGAGCAGCTCCTGTGGGTTGAAGCTGTGAGCCCCTGGGGCCTCTCCGCTTTCCTGAACTGTGGTCCGAGGAGAGACAGCGAAGGCCTGAATTAGGGCAGGAACTGTGAAACAGAACTGGGCACGTGACGTTGGAGGATTGTTAGTGAGAAAGGAGGACTGGGATTCGGTCTGTCATTAGGGCTTGGGTGGTGATGAGCCCCAGGAGAAGGCCTGAGGTTCTGGTTGGACGTGGGGGAGCCCTGTGCTCTTCTTTCGGAAAGTGGGGCAGAGAAGGAAGAAGCTGGTTTCCTATGAAGGTGGTGCTCTAGGCTCTGTCTTCCCAGAGCTGGAGCCAGGGAGGCCTGTGGGGGCAGGAGAGGTCCGAGGCCCAGCAGATCCCCTACCATCTCCAGAGGGAGGCGGCTCTGCGATGGGGAGAGGAGGACTCTTGAGGGGAAAGAGCCACCTTGCTCCACCCCTCGCGATGTCCTGACCCCTTGGAACAGACCAAGGCCAGGGCGGGAGAAGTCGGAGGCTGGGTCCCAGTCCCCAGCATGGGGTACCAGGAGGGACTTGAATTTGGAATGAAATAACCTGAACTTGAGTTCCAGATCTGTCTGTGGGTGTTTGCTCTGGGGCTTCACTTTTCCCCTTTTAAATGGGGGGTGGGGTGAGTCTTCCTATGTCTCAGAGATGCTGGAAGGAGTAAATGAGAGGGTGGGTGAGAAGAGTTCTTTGGAGGCTGCAGAGTTCTGTGATTCGGGTGGGACTTGCCCAGTGGCAGGGTTCTGAGCGGGGCATAAACTCAGGCAGAAGGTGAGGGTCATAGGGGACCCATAAGAGAGGCGGGGATGGTTAACAGGCATCCTCCAGCTAGTCCTCAAGGGACTTGGGATTACTTCCAGTGCTTCTCCGCAGGGGCACCGTCAGCGTGCTGGGTGTGATGAATCCCTTTGTGGGACCTCATGTAGTTAGCAACCTCAATTCACATGCCCTTGGGCTCTCCTCTCATTTATCATTTATGCAGTTTAAAACATGGCCTCTCCCACACATCCGCATGCTTCCAAGGGTGGGTGGGGGTTACAGTCGCTCTGATCAGAATGCCACTTATAAGAAAATCAAGCAAGAGAGAGCGACTAATTGGAGCTAAGGCCATATAGCTATTAAGTGGTAAAACTGGGATTCGAACCAAGGTACACTCTCATTATCTCTCTCTCTGAAATGTATGTGTGTATATATATGACATAGAAATTATTATATAAATATATAAAATATATTTATTTAATGTGTAAATAATACATTTATTAATTTAATAAATATGTTTATTATATATAATATGTTATATAATTATATAGAATAAAGATTAAGCTAAATATAAATATAAATAAATGTATACATATTTTATTTGTTTATTATTATTTTTTTTTTATCCTCACCTGAGGACATTTTTTGCATTTATCTTCAGATAGAGTGGTAGGGAGAGAGGGAGGAAGAGAGAGAAAAAAACATCTATGTGAGAGAGACACATCGACTGGCTGCCACCCACATGACCCCAACTAGGTCCAGGGACAAACTGCAACCGAGGTACGTGCCCTTAGCAGGAACCGAACCAGGGTCTCTCTGGTCCGTGGGTTGATGCTCTAATTGCTAAGCCAAACCGGCCAGGGCATATACATATTTTATATACATTATGTGTATGTATATAAATAGATGCATATATCCATTTATATTTACACATACATGCATATATTTATATTTACAATTTAGCTTAATCACTGTTTCAGGCTCTGATTCTTCCTAACGTTAAAAACTTATATCAATCAATTAAGATTTCCTTATTCAATTTATTCTACCTTCCCCCTTCTCCCCTATATTGCATCTAGATCCAGAGGGGGCTTACCCAGTGTCCAGGCATATTTGGGGTACAGGTCTGGCCTCTGGTCATTATGTGTCTACAGTGGCTTCTACTGATGGATACCTCTTGCACTCTTGGCTGATAGGAGGCATCCGTTTTCTCTTTCAGTGCCTGGGCATACAGTCCATGCCATGCCTACTGCTGTACGTCTTTGTCCTGACCCCAGGGTCTGTCCAAGTCCCAGAGTCTCCTTTCAGAGCCCAGATCTGAACCACCACCTCCCTTGGGTCTGGTAGTCCTAAATCAGCCAGGGCCAAGTGCTCTTGGGAGATTTGGCCCAGGTCAGCCAGCCAGACAGACCCAAGAACAAGGACTTGCAGTGGGGCTTCTGAATTCAGCCCCCTCCCACTTACATAACTGGTGGTGCCAGTTACCTCTGTGAGCTGGCTTTTGACTCAACACCATTTTTTTTTTCACAAGTAAAATATAATTGCAGGCTTATTGTTATATTATAACCTCAGATGGAGGAGTGGGTGGTAGGGTGGGCCGAAATTCAAGACAGATAATGGCCTTGTAGGACTGCAGTTCTCGAATCACCCACATCTCCACTTCTTCTGCTTTTAATCTCTGGTTGAGACAATCACTAAGCCATGATGTTGACTTGGTGTTATTCATCCGCGTGGTTACTCCAAGGCTGGGGAGGACACAGGACTTCAATTACAGGCTGTTTGCCAGGCTTTGATCTTTGAGGATGTGGGGATAGAAAGCCTTCTCCTTTGCTGACTGGGGAAAGCCTGATTTCCTCTGAATTCCTTCTCCCCGCTCAGCCCACCAGCTGGGAATATTTCTGATCCAAGGCCAAACTCTCAGATGTGGCTGGGGAGTTGAGCTGTGGAGCTCTCCATGTCATTTCTACCATGGGCAACATACCGAACCCTGTCTCTGAGAATGCACACCAACAGCTCATTCATTTTCTCTCCTATCTAACTTTTCCTTCTCCTATAGCCCAGGATTCCTCATAGCGTCTGGGCCAGAAACAAAAAACTAGCCTAGCAAATGCTTACCCATCCGGGTCTATGCTGTGTTTTAAAAATCAAAACCCTGGAATTTGACTCTCCTCTTGTCTGCTTCTGCTGTGCAAACTCTCCGTGGGACTCCGGCTGCCCTGTGGCTATTGCCCAATGAGGAAGGGTCACTGCATGAAAAGAAGCATGTGTGTGTGTGTGTGTGTGTGTGTGTGGAGGGCAAGCATGGCAGTCAGCTCTTCATAATATCCCCCAACACATGAATTAGGCACAACTAGTGCCCAATATTTTTTCTTAAAACAAACAGTGGACATAATTTATAAGTATATATCCATTCATGTGATTTTCTTTTTGCCTAATATCCATCTTGCCTACTAAATTATGAGTTCCCAGAGGCAGGAACTTGGTCCATATTTTCATGGATATATTCCCAATGCCTGGGATGATGCCTTGCACATAGAGGCACTCCAAAAATATCTAATGCATGAACAGATGAATGAATGAATGAATGAATGAATGAATGAATGAATGAACGAACGGTCAAGTCTATTCTAAGGTTCTATAGAGAGGAAGACATCCTTGGCCTTGAACAATGTGAGTATAGGGAAGGGAACGGGGATGTTTTTTCTCAAGTTCTCCGAGAATCTTAGGTGGGAGTTAGGTCGGGTAGGTCAGTGTGGAGAGAGATATAATCTAGATTTCTGGAGAGTTGACTCTCAACTCATCCTGGCACGGACGCGCACTTGCTGCGTGACTATGGACCAGCTTACTTCCTCTTTAGGTCTTGGTGGTTTTTATTCTTTTATGTTTTTCCCATCTGTAAAATTTTTGAAGGGACCGGGAGAGTCTTCAAGGTACACAGTCCTACAGTCTCCTGAGGAGGCTTCTGCCTCCCATCTAGGGCCTCACGCTTTGTAAGCTGCTTCCTCCGATCCCCCTCCAGGCTCCTGACACAGCAGATGGGGCTGGTGCCACCCACGGCCGACAGATGAGCCTCATTGACAGCCCTCAGCATTTAACTACTTGGCAGAGTCATTTAGCTCTGAGACGCTGGGGGAGCCCTCCTGTCCCCAGCATCACAGACAGCATCCTACCCCCAGGCCCCTGTCTGTGCCAGAGACCTGGGAACATGGAATAGAAGAGATGGCTTCCAGCCATGGGTCCATGAGGTCTTAGAGAGAAGTCATGCTTGAACCTAGCAATATTGCCCAGATAGCAGAAGACGATGAGGGTCTCCAGAAAAAAATCATCTAGCTTGGTCTACATCCAGGTCCAATTTCTCAGAGACCAGCTAGTCACTTTTGCTGCCCTACTCATAACAATATCAGCAATTCTAGAAAGGCCTGATATTAAATGTAAGGGTGACTTGAAAATGGAAGCAAATGTTATTCCGATCTCATTTGCTGACATTTAAGGCTTTGAGTGGCCAGCTATTTCCATGACAATAACAATTCGCTAATACCTATTGAGTGTCCACCAGGTGCTAAGCATAACCGACTTTACAAGCTTTATCTTATTTTATTCTCACACCTTCATCACAAGAGAGGTACTAAGATTATTGCTATTTTATAACTGAGGAGACGGAGAATCGGAGATATTAAAAAATTTACTCAAAGTCATAATATAGTTACTAAAAGGCAGAGCCAGGATTCACACCCAAGCAAACCCACATTTCTCCTCCTTTGTCCTTCAAGTAATTGAGGGAATTCATCCATTAAACAAGCCTGCCTCCTGGCCTCAGCCCAGTGATGGGAAGGAGGGTAGGGCTGGGGAAAGGGAAAGTCCTCTCCTTTCTATGAATGACTACTTTTGAGGTTCAACAATGCATGGCCCGAGTGGAAAATTACAGAATGAGACAAGGCCATTGGGTGGGAAGAGAGTCCTCTTACTGTAAAGAGGGCCGGTCATAGCCAAAACCTCCCTCTGATACTTCTTCCTGGCAGAAGGATGTGGGTGTTGAAGTATTGCGTCGGGAGCAGGATGACATGGGTAAGACAAGATTTAAAATATTTGTTTAGATCTTTTTTTGGGGGTTGATGTTGGCCAGGACATTGATGGCTTTATTCCGTGAGGGGTAATAAACCCCTCTGGGCAGTTAGGAAACTTTCCTCAGAGTCTGTGAGGCAAATGTCCTCTGGCTCACATAGTTTCTTAACTTAGACCACCCAGGAACCTTTGACTTAGAGCTCCGAGGGGCCAGTAGGTCTAGACATGGACAGTATCCCCGAAGTGTTTGTTGAATGAATGGAGACTCTTTTTAATACTTTTACACTTTTGACTCTTGGCTCCCACAAAGAGGTATATAGCTCTATATTCAGGGTGTCTGCTTCCTTTCTAACTTTTAAGATAAATTCACTACCAGCAGCTCGGTTGAAAGAAAGATATTTGTCATGTTGAATTGTATGTGACTTCACCCCTGTCCCAGGTCACAGAAGTTGGAAGAAGCAGAGGGTTTGGGAGAGGAAGGATGGTTTGGGATCTACTTACCCGTCAGCTACTTCCACAGCTGGTAACCTGGCAATACCCTCACCCCTTCCTCTTTCCAGGATCCACCTCTGGGATGTTTGAATCCATCTTCTGCAGCTCTGCTCTCTGGCTCAGATTCCATTTGGAATCGAATCCCATATTTCAGATTCCTCACTCATTGTTTCTAAATAGGGTGATGCCTTTACATATTTTAAAATTTTACTTTCGATTTATATTCAGTAAAATGCATTCTTTTGGTGAACAGTTCTATGAGTTTGGACAAGTGCCGGGAGTCATGTAACCGTCACCACAATCAAGACACATGGTGGTTTCATCCCCCCAGCTAGCCCCCAAATTCTCTATAAAGAATGCCCCTTTGTAACCAGCCCCTCATCCAAACCGTTAGCTACCACAGACAGGTTTTCTGTCTCTGTAGTTTTGCCTTTTCCAGCATGTCACATAAATGGAATCATATAGTATCGACATTCTGCATCTGCCTTCCTTCACTTAGCATAATGAGTATATTAATAGTCCGTTCCTCTTTATTCCTGAGTGGTATTCCATTGTATGGCTGTTCTGCAGACTGTTTTCAGCTCAGCAACTGAAGGATGTTTAGTTTGCTCTCTGTTTTTTGGTGATTAGGAATGAATCCACTTTAAATATCATGCAGGTTTTTGTGTGAATATACCTTTTCATTTCTCTTGGTTAAGTACCTAGGAGTGGGATTGCTGGGTCCTATTGTAAGCACGTGTTTGACTTTTTTAAAGAAACTGCTAAACTATTTTTCCAAAGGGGTTGTACTATTTGCACCCCTACCAGCAGCATATGAGTTTCAGTTGCTCTGCACCCTCAGCAGGACTTAACATTGTCAGAGTATTTTTTATGTTGTTTTTGTGGTTCTTATACATACATAATGATGTTTCATTGTGGTTTCACCTTGCATTTAAAAATACTTTGACACTCATTGTTAGGAATTTGGTATAGGAGGGATAACTAAGGTATGCCCTATCTTGAAACAGAGGATGCCTCTGCTCTTTGTACCTACTTTCAATATCACATGTTATAGGGAAGTCATCTGCCTGTCTGCTACCCCCATTGGGCTGTGAGCCTCTCAAAGGCAAGGGTGAGTTTGATTAATCTCTCTTTCCCTGCCCCCAGAAAGATGCCTGACCTAGGACTGGCACGTGGTGATGATTTGCTCAGTAGGTTATTCAATGAAGAAATTTGCTCAACCTGTAATTTAGAAAGGATTTGGTTTACTCAACAGTCTGAGAGTCCCTAGAGAAATAAATAGTTAGGTTGTTCTTATTGAGCTTGAATATTTTTTTCTAATGCTAATGTTGCCCTGGCCAGATAACTCAATTAGTTAGAATGTCATCTCAATATGCCAAGGTTGCGGGTTCGATTCTTGGTCAGGACACATACAAGAGTCAACCAGTGAATGAATAAATAAGCAAACAACAAATCAATGTGTTTTTCTTTTTCTTTCCATCTCTCTCTCTCCTCCCCCCGCCCTTCCTTTCTCCCTAATATCAATAAATAAATAAATAAAATTTTAGTGGTGATATAATGGGAAAGAAGATTTAACATTACAGACACTCATGTGTGTCAACCATTAAGGTCGGTGTTTTCAGGATGTGTCTTGTATCCTGTCCTGAACTTGTCACAGATAATCAGAGAGAATGGAGAAAAAAGCACTGGCTTTGGATTCTGTCTCTGCCGCTTGTGACCTTGAACGAGTAATTCAAAGCCTCCCTTTGCCTCAGTTTTCTCATCTTCAAAATGAGCACAATAATGCTTAATTTATGGAATGGGTTTGGGTATAATGAAGAGCACGTGGGTAAAGCACTTGACATGTGTAGCTTTTTCCAGATTGTGGTAAGGAGTGCATAACACAAAATCGCCATCTAAGTGTACCGTGCAGTAACAGTAAGTATTTTCACATTGTTGTGCAACCAATTTCCAGAACTTCTTTATCTTGCAGAACTGAAACTCTCTACTCATTAAACACTAACTCCCTATCCTTTTTTTTTTATTCTCACCTAAGGACACTTTTTCATTTATCCTCAGACAGAGTGGGAGGGAGAGAGAGAGAAAAACATCGATGCAAGGGAGACACATCGACTGGTTGCCACCCACAAAACCCCAACTGGGGCCGGGGACAAACTGCAACCGAGGGACGTGCCCCTAGCGGGAACCGAACCTGGGACTCTCTGGTCCGAGGGCCACTAACCCCCCCTTTTTTTCTTCCCCACCCCCAACCCCTGGCAGCTATCATTCTATTCTCTGTCTCTGTGAATTTGATTACTCTGAGTACCTCATATAAATGGAATCATACAGTATGAGTTTTTTTGTGATTGGCTTATTTCACTTAGCATATGTCCTCAAGGTTCATATTGTAGCATATGTCAGACTTTCCTTCATTTTTGAAGCTGAATCACATTCCATTGTATGAATATACCGTAGTTGGTATATCCATGCATTTATCAGCAGGCACTTGGGTTACTTCTATGTCTTCAATACACATGAGTATGCAAACATCTCTTCGAAATCCTGTTTTCTTTTTAACCTCACCTGGGGACATTTTTGCATTTATCTTCAGATAGAGCAGGAGGGAAAAAGCAAGGACGAGAGAGAGAGAGAGAAAAACATCGATGTGAGAGAGACATATTGAGTGGCTGCCACTCACACGACCCCAACCGGAGCCGGGGACAAACTGCAACCAAGGTACATGCCCTTAGTGGGAACTGAACCCGGGACTCTTCGGTCTGTGGGCCGACGCTCTAACTGCTGAGCCAAACCGGCCAGGGCGAAATCCTGTCTTCAATTCTTTTGTTTTTCTGTGTTCTGCACTCAGTTCCTTTGTTTGCCTGTGTCCTGCACTCAGTTCCTTTGTTTGCCTGTGTCCTGCACTCAGTGATATTTAGTTTCCCCCTTTCCCTGTTTAATATGCAATGAGTGGGGGTGCCAGGGGTCAGTTAATTTGCCCAAAGCCTCACAGCTGATATGTTGTTGGAGCAGGATTTGAACCCAAGTTTTCTGTCTCTAAATGATCTATTTTATCTCAATAACCTCACTTTGCCCGAAACTAGTTCTCAAGAAGAGGGATTGGCATCTGGAGTGACAGAGGAAGCTATTTGCAGAACTTTAGGAGACCTGGAAAAGGGGAAGAGAGATTGTGGTGTCCATTACTGTGACTCTCACAAACATTTGCTTACACATTAGTGACAGGCCCTTAAAAATGGAATTTCAAAGCTAAGTGGGAGAGATTTGCAGCCCAAGCAAGTGAGTGCTTAAATAGACAACATGTAAGGGTGATACAACATCAAAGAGTAGTATATTTCCGTGAATTGACTGTGTGCACATTCAACCAAAGCATGAGCTAAAGGCCTCTTTGGTGCACACTGAAAAATTCCTCAAACAGCCCCTCTTGTGGGACTGTCTGGAGGGCCCACCTACTCCTGTGTGGAAGCATCTTCACTAGAAACTTGGCGTGGGGCATATTTCACCTTCCACGCATGGGCATGCATGCTGTATTCTCACCTGAAGGGTGCACACCTGAGCAGTGTAGCATGCTGTTTAGGAGAAGCTCAGTTTTCTTGTTTGTTATATTGCTTTGCCTTTTTTGTTGTTGTTGTTATTATTTGCTGTCTCAGACATCAAATGGTCCATAAATAAAACACTTATCCGTCTCACATACAGTCGAAAAAGAAAAACAATGAATTGCCGAGCAACTAAAGTGGTTGTTGCTAAGCCAATACTTACAATGCAGTTTTCTGCGTGACTGCCTGTCACGTCGCAAGTGCCTGAAAAATGGTCTTTGTTTCCTTATCCTTTCCTGTATTAGAATTCAGTTCCATGCAAGGAGTTAGGGTGGGACTGGAGGGGTGGGGAAGATACACGGGTTCCTGACTTCAGAGGTGTGGGACAACAGGCATGGCACAATACATAGAAGTGGGACCTTATGTGGGAATGTCATTGCAGATGCTTTCCATGGTCTCAGTTACCCATGGCCAACTGCGGTCTGAAAACCTTGGCGGAAAATTCCAGAAATCAACAATTCATAAGTTTTAAAATTGTACCCCTTCCATGTTGCGTGATGAAATCTCACGCTGTCTCACCCGTGATGTGAATCAAGTATTCACACCATGTACGCTGCTCCCCAACCTTTAGTCACTGAATAGTCATCTTGGTTATGAAACCTGTCACAGCATTGCAGTGCTTGTGTTCAGGTCACCTTTATGTTACTTAATTACAGTCCCAAAGCACAAGAGTAGTGATGCTGGCAATCGGACACGCCAAAGAGAGGCTAGAAAGTGCTTCCATTAAGAGAGAAGGTGAGTGTGGTTCAATAAGACACTGAGAGAGACAGAGAGACAGACTGCATTCACAAAACTTTTATTACAATATATTGCTATAATTGTTCTATTTTAGGATGAGATATTATTGTTAATCTCTTACTGTGCCTAATTTATAAATTAAACTTTATTATAGGTATGGATGTATAGGAAAAAACATAGTATATAGAGGGTTCAGTATTCTCCAAAGTTTCAGGCACCCACTGAAGGTCTTGGAATGTATCCCTGCAGATAAGGGGGAACTACTGTAATTAGTTGAGATGAGGTTATACTGGAGGAGGGTGGGCCCTAATCCACTATGACTAGTGTCCTTATTAAAAAGGGGAATTTGGACACAGACTTGCACACCAGAAAGACACAATGTGAAGATGAAGGCAGAGATGGGGTGGTGCATCTACAAGTGGATGAACTCCAACGGTGGCCAGCAGACCACCAGAAGCCAGGCGAGAAGCATGGGGAGACCCCCCTCACCATTCTAATGAGGGACCAACTCTACCAACACCTGGACCTTGGTCTTCAGCCTTCAGAACTCTGAGGAAATAAATTTTGGTTGTTAAAAGCTGATAAAACAGACCTAAGTATGATGGAGCAGAAAAGAAAAACTATTAAATAAATGGAATTAGTGGAAGGAGAACACAGGGAAGAGAAGAAACTAAACCATACCACTCTGGGGCTACTGAGTTAAGGGGCAACCATCCACTGTTACATGATCTGATGAAATTGGCTTCCTGAGGAATGGCTACTGTGAGCATAAAACAACCTTTCGTGCCCGGCCGGTGTGGCTCAGCGGACTGAGCGTCGCCCCATGGACTGAGAGGTCCCGGTTTGATTCCCAGTCAGGGCACAAGCCTGAGTTGCAGGCTCCATCCCCAGTGAGGGGCGTGCAGGAGGCAGCCAATGGATGTTTCTCTCTCACATGGATGTTTCTGTCTCTCTCTCCCTTCTTCTCTCTCTCTTAAAAAAAAAAATCAGTAAAAACATATTAAAAAAAAAACAAACTTTTTTGTATTTATAATGGTGATGCTGAGCCACCAATGGTGAATTTAACAATGTTAGACATACCGTATTTCAGAAGTGAAACCAATAAATTGTAATTTCTTGAGCATACACATGACGCTCCTGGAATTTAGATGGTCCTCCTAGTTGCTGTCTTTGCTAGTCCCTCTTTTCCAGAATGTAGATGAGGAAGGTCTTCCAAACCTGGGTTTGGTACCCTTCCTCTTGTGCTTTCAGAGAGCTCTGAGCTTTCTCTGCCATAGCCCTAACCATGCTGATTTCACATCCTCCAACTCACCTGCCTCATTTTCCATCTGCCTCCTGCCCTAGCCTGTCATCTCCTCGGAACACAATCTGAGATTCGAAATGGAATTTCGTCCCCCAGAGCCTGCGTAAAAACCGGCCCAAAGTGAACATTAAATAAATATTTATTTAACAACTCCAGTTTTAAAATATTCCCATCTTAAGTGGTGAAAATAATTCTTTTTTTTTTTTTTTTTTTGCATGCTTAGAGGTATGAACCCGTGGGTAGCGCAAATGCTTCATTTGCCAAAGGTTTTTACCATGATATATGCACATTTTTTTTTCTCCATTGCAGATCCCTGCTGGTCCTTCTGCCACCAATTAATTATTTTTCTACATAAACCTTTTCTGGTGGGAGCCTAGCCTCTTATGTTCTCCTTTGACAAATCCAGGGTAATTTTGAGATTGATTTTTTTTTTTTTGCTTGCTTGCTTGCTTGTGGCCACAGAAAAATCTACATGGTGTTTCAAGGTGTACTTTTCAGGTTTTTTCTTAAAAAGGATGCTGGGCATAAAGGTTTGAAAAAAAGAAAGAAAGGAAAACAGCTAAAAACCGAGCTCTGTTATGATTTCGGAAGGTCTATTCTCCTACTGGTGCACTTGGCCCTGAAAGAACATCTCCTGCCTCTTCCCTCTCATTTGTCCTTTTCTGAGACAACAGAATAATCTGGACTATGTCCAGACATTCTGAGTCCAGAGAGGGCCGTATGGAAACCTAACACCCTCTTCCTCTCATGGTCACCCCATCAGTGTCTTGGTTTCCTGGTCAGGAAATATACAAGATGAGCCTGGACCATCTTTCAGGACATGGAAGTAAGAAAGTTTTATATATATACATATATAAAAAGATGGAGGTCGGTATGTCAAGGTATGTAAGAGCCAACTGGAAGAGTTTATAGTTGCCAAACCTGTAACCATTTGAGCAATAAAACAAAATAATTAGCATTGGATTATAAGCCAAAGTGTAAAATACATTATTCATGTGTCCCCACTGATATAAATAAATGATTGAATAAATAAATAAACGGGGATGAAGAAGAACTCCAAGTAATGTATATAGATACTCCATGCTCACGGAGGTGGAGCATAGCTCCCCACCCCTTAAGTGTGGGCTGTATGTAATATAGTGACTTCCTTCCCTGGAGTATGATATGGAAAAGAGGGAAAAGAGAGGAACTTTACAGTGGAGAGACTTGGTAAACACTGCCTCAGCCAGGTGATTCGGGTTAGCATCAATAGTGGTAAGTCATCATAGTACATATTCCTGATATGTGATGATAAGAACGTCACTTTATCGCAATGGTTTTCCTCCCCAAACCCATAACCGGAGTCTACTAACGAAAAAGCATCAGACAAATTTCAGCTGAGGGCCATTCTGCAAAATACCTGACTGGTCCTGCTCAAAACAAGGTCAAGCCATCAAAAACAAGGCAAGTCTGAGAACCCACAGCCCAGAGGAACCTAAGAAAACATGCCGACTAAGCTGACTGTGATACTGGGATGAGATTCAAGAACAGAAAAAAGGCAGTAGGTAAAAACTAAGGAAACCTGAGTGATGGGGGCTTTAGCGAATAATATTTGGTCATTAATTATACCAAATGTATCACACCATAGGAGATGTTAATAAAAGGGGACTTGGGGGTATGTGGGAGCTCTCTGTATAATCTTTGATGTATTTCTGTAAGTCTAAAACTGTTCTACAATAAAAAGTTTATTTTAAAAAAATGTTGTTACTTGCTGGCCAGGGCCTGGAGCCTGTGGCCACCTCCGCGACCACCAGCAAGTCTGGCGTCTGGAGCGCGCAGCCGCAGAGCCGCAGCGGAGACTCATGTGAGTCGCCCAGAGTGGCAGGTGCCAGGACACCTCAACCTCTGGCTGGAGCTCCAGTGGGCTGAGATACCCTCGCCCCTCCGCATCTTGCCCCACCCCCAGGCCCAGACAGCAGGGCTGGGTCTCCCCAGACGCTGGCCTGACTCTTCTCAGGCCGAGTTCTCCCTGCCGAGCCTGGTCCTCGGTCTCAAGCTTCCTTCAAACTCAGGACGAGGCTGGAAAACAGTGAGCACCCGACCCAGGTGTTTTCTGGGCCCCCAGGCTGTGTCTGGGTTGTAGCAACCGGGAGCCCCCTCTTGCTGCACCTGTTCAGCTAGGGAGGGACCTCTAGTGCGTTCCCACTGCCTCAGTCTGCGCGTCGCCTTCTCCTCCCATTTCACAACAGGCTTCTCTCCTTTGGAAATCCGTCTCAGGAGTCCCAAACATCCATCTGGTTTCCTTCCTCGGCTCCTAAAGCACCCTTAGCAATATTTACTTATCAGGGCTGAGAATCGCTCGTTTTTGACTTGGCTTTTTATCCCTTTTGGGAGACAAAATTTGTTCCCTTCATACCCTCTTAACTGACACTTCAGACCCAGGACCTTATTCATTTGGATCACCAGCTCCCTGGCCATATCTGTGTGACTTCCTCCACCCAGCTGAGTTCCAATTTCTTCTGGGCTCCAATCTCCAGCTTCCGTGGATCTGGTCAGTCCCAGCCCCAGGACGGAGTGGCCAGGGGGCTCTGGCCCAGGATCCCCCACTCTGGAAGGCAGCTCCAAGGTCGTGAGAGAACTGGGTGTCAGATACCAATCTGGCAGCTTGGGAGTGGGTGCTCCACTCATCCCACACGGAAGATGAAAAAGCGCCAAGAGCTCAATGTAGTGATTGTCTTGTTTGGGGACAGCCAGAGAAGGAAGCCCAAGGAAGACTCAGGCCACCGCCTGCTTCACACTGAGCCTCCTGACTCAGACTCAGTCCAGCTCCGAGGAGGAGCAATTCCATGTTGGACCTCGTTCTTCCTTTGTCTGCCAGATCTGGCATCCCCTCTGTGCTGTTATCACCTTGTCGCCTGTGTCGTGACAGGTGCTGACTTGGTGTTGCAAGTTGCTCTGAAGTGGGATCTCGATGCCCTCAAGGCAACATTTAGAACAATGGAACCTAGTCAGCAAAGCTCCTTCCAGGAAATTCCCCAACTTACTGAAGAAGTACTCAGCAAACTAAAACCACTTGAGAATATTGAATCTGAAGAGCTGGGCCTGACAAGGTCTGGAGAAACACCACAGAAATGAATAAGTAGATTTCTCTGTTGAATTTTGCAGCAAACCACCTCAAAGCCAATGCTAAATCAGCGGCAGACTTATTTAGCCTGCCTGCCACAGCACAGGGACTTCCAAAAAGCCTCGCTTCCATTAGCAATACTTTAAACAGTGTCCATCCTGCTTGGAGGCAATACGGAAAACTGCACGGACACAAGGAAGCCGTGGAATTACTACAGAGTGATATGAATCAGCACTCCTTGAAGGAGACCAGTGGAAGCAAATAGATTATTCCATTACTTTCAGCTCCATCAGAATTTGACAATAAAACCCACAGTGAGAATTTGAAACAGGATATCCTGTACCTTCACCACTCTTTAGAGGAGGTAAACAGTGCCCTACTGGGGTACCAGAGACAGAATGACCTTAAACTCGAGGGGATGAATCAGACAGTCAGTAATCTTAGCCAGAGAGTCAACTTGGTAGAAAGAAATCTGGTTGCTACGAGCAAGGAAGAATAGCAAGCGAACTGTCCTTCAGCATGATGGGTGATAGAGCTGCCACTCTGAAAAGAGTCTTTGCAGCAGGTGACCTGCAGAATAGAAACAGTAAAACCCGAAAGCATAAAGAAAGAAGATGGTTCCAACTCTCAGGGATCCAAGCTCAGAGAGGAACCACAGCTGATCAATGCTCTCACCAACCCTGAGAGCAACAGGCCTCCCGAGACCACCATGAAGAGCAAGTATAGTTTCGCATCAAAACCATCAGCATCACCAACATTTCTGCAGTCTCTTGGAGGCCGCGTTGAGAAAGCTGCCCAGGTAAGACCTATCTCCCTACTAGGAATTTCTAGCACCCAAGAACTTCAGGGTTTATTCCATAAGACTGGCCAGAACATGGAAATTTGGAACTCCTTGGGTTCTGCTGTGCCAGCTCCAGAGAGTTTGATGATGATGAAGATTGAAGATACTCATTCCTGGAGCTAAGAGTAGCTTATTTAGAAATGGGTATATACCTGGGCTACCCAATATCTACTCCTCTAACAAAAACAACACTGCCATTTGCCTATCAGTCCTCCAAACTACTGTAACAGACACATTGCCACCTTTTAGCTTGTTTGAAAAAGCTATATAAAAGTTAATTTTTAAAAAAAGACCATTTTGCCCTAGCCAGTTTGGCTAGCAGTTAGAGCATCAGCCCGCAGACCAGAGTCACAGGTTCGATTCTGGTCAAGGGCACGTACCTCGGTTGCGGTTCATCCCCGGCCCTGGTTGGGGTCGTGTGAAAGGTAACCAGTCGATGTGTTCCTCTCATGCCTATGTTTCTCTCTTTCTCTCTCTCTCTCTCTCTCTCTCTCTCTCTCTCTCTCCCTCCCTCCCTCCCTCCCTTTCCCCTTCCCTCCCACTCTATTGAAAAATAAACAGAAAAATATCCTTGGGTGAGGATTAAAAAAAACAAAACCATTTTACTTATGATATGCAGAAATCTATGATTTCCTGAAACGAGTAAGATCTTAATTTTAAAATTCCCAGAATAAAAGTCAAGCTCCCTTTCTTTCTCTTTTCTTTTTTTTTTTGAGGGAAGGGGACCTTATCTTTTAGAACTGAGAAATGTGTATTTAGAGAGAATATTTCACATAAATTTGCCTTAAACTAGCTGCACATTATACAGACTCAGAAAATGTTTTTCCTTTCAAAGATATACTTTTTCTGTTTGCAACTATTTAGAATGAAAGAAAGAATCCTGCATATTTTGTGGGAAGTAAGAGGAACGGCTTGAAGCAGGACATGAACAAATGACTTGTTATTAGAAACTGCTAATGGAAGTAGGGTACAGATTGACAACCCTCAGAAGAGTGGGTTTGGGGGGGAGGGAAGAGATAAACCACAGAACTTATATGCATGTACATATAACCGATGGACATGGACAACAAAGCTGGGGACGGGGCTGAGGGGATGGGGAAGAGGGTGTCAATGGGAAAAAAAGGAGAAACATCTGTAACAAAAATACAGTGATACCTCGGTTCTCGAACATAATTCGTTCCAGGAGGACGGTCGAGAACCAAATTGTTCGAGAACCGAAGCAATGAAACCCAATAGGAAATCATGGAAACTGGATTAATTCGTTCCAAGCCCCAGAAAATGCCTATTTACTGGCCTAATTTGTATATAATATGTAGAAAAACATAAGTTCAACAAGAAATAAAAGTGACAGTATGTCTAAGTGTTAAATTCAGTGTAAAGCGTGAACTCTCTCCACAAAGCGTGATCTCATCTCTGCACTCACACTGATGACGCCAGCAAGGCGCGCTGGATAATTAATAAAATATATATATATATATATATGACTTAAAGAAAGAGAAGAAAGAAAGAAAGAGAGAAAGAGAAAGAAAGAAAGAAAGAAAGAAAGAAAGAAAGAAAGAAAGAAAGAAAGAAAGAAAGAAAGAAAGAAAGGAAGGAAGGAAGGAAGGAAGGAAGGAAGGAAGGAAGGAAGGAAGGAAGGAAGGAAGGAAGGAAGAAACCGCTAATCTGATCTGGTGGCGGCTGAAATAGGCCCATGTCTCCTTCAGGCATCTCCTTGAGGGGCTGCCATGAAGTCTGGTCTGGTGGCTGGAGGAATATATTTGGGAAGTGGACACTGAGGGGACAGTGGAGCCTCCAGGCTCAGGAAAATGAGATCTTGCTCTTTGTTTCTTTCCCCTTAGCTAATCCCAGCCTGTGAACCAGAGAAGTCTTGCTGGAGATTTTCCTCATTTTCAATCCTTTCTCGGGGTTTATGAGCATAAAAAGTTACCCACTGGGGAGCTTCGTTTTCCTCCTTAAGTGAGCTAGAGTAACACACACACACACTCACACACACAAGTCTATCTTAAAGCTGTAGCTGATTTCAGCCTCTGATGCTGTCTCCATTCTGAATGTCAGGGATGAAAATCCCTTGGCCACTGTCTCAGCCTGGCTGCCCAGGAGCTGTAGAGGAGAGTTGTTCCTCTAATTCTGACCCAGGAACCGCACTGAGAGTTTACCTGACCAAGAACCCCCTATGCTCCTCTGGGGGTTAAGGCCAGAAAGGTTGGGATCCTATTTGGTTTCTTCATAATTATCAGGTCAGAAGAAGCTGGAAGCTTTATGTCCAGAGAATGCCAAACAATAGCAGACATGCCTGGAACACTTGGCTTCATCTGAAGGTAGCAAGTGTTTTCAAACCTAATACAAGCGAGTGTGATACTTTTCCTTTTACATACTTCTGTAGCCTGGTGCTCAAGGGCCCTGGACTGGAAGGAATTATACCTTCGTGTCACCTGTGCGTGCTGTGTTCTCAGAAGTAGTCTTCAGACGACACTGAAGGAAACACTTTGCAGAACCTAACTGTGCTGTAGGCCAAGTCAGGGAGAAACTAGAGAAGTTATTATGACACTGACTTTTTTATTTCATTTTATTTTATTTTTTTTTAAGAATAAAGCCAAGTGGAGTAAGGATAGCCTCTTTAATAAATGGTGTTGGGAAAATTGGACAGCTACATGCAAAAAAATGAAACTAGACCATCAACTTATACCCTACACAAAAATAAACTCAAAATGGATAAAAGACTTAAATGTGACTCATGAATCCATAAAAAATCCTAGAAGAAACTGTAGGCAACAAAATTTCAGACATCATCCGCAGCAGAATTTTCACTGATACATCACCTAAGGCAATAGAAACAAAGGAGAAAATGAGCACATGGGACTACATCAAACTCAAAAGCTTCTGCACAGTGAAAGATACAATCATCAAAACGGAAAGGCTACCTACTATATGGGAGAGCATAATTGCCAATGATATATCAGATAAGGGGTTAATTACCAATATATATAGAGTGCTCATACAACTCAACAAAAGGAAGACAGAACCCAATTGAAAAATGGGCAGAGGAACTAAATAGACACCTCTCCAAACAGGACATACAAATGGCCAAGAGACATATGAAGAAATGCTCAACATCACTAATCATCAGAGACATGCAAATTAAAACAACATTGAGGTATCTCCTCACACCTGTCAGAATGGCCGCCATCAACGAATCATCAAACAAGTGTTGGCGATGGTGTGGAGAACAGGGGACTCTAGTACACTGCTGGTGGGAATGCAGACTGGTGCAGCCACTATGGAAAACAATATGGCGTTACTTCAAAAAATTAAAAATTGAACTGCCATTTGACCCAGTGATTCCACTTCTAGGAATATACCCTAAGAAGCCTGAAACACCAATCAGAAAGAATATATGTACCCCCATGTTTGTAGCAGCACTATTTACAATAGCTAAGATCTGGAAACAGCCCAAGTGTCCATCAGTAGACAAATGGATAAAAAAAGCAGTGGTACATATACACAATGGAGTACTATGCAGCTGTAAGAAAGAAAGATCTCTTATCCTTTGAGATGACATGGAGGGACCTGGAAAGTATCATCCTAAGCGTAACAAGCCAAACAGAGAAAGACAAGTATCATATGATCTCATTTGTGGAATATAATGAACATAACAGTCTGAGGAATGGGGTAGTCCCAGAGACATGGAAGTGGGGTACAGACTGACAATTCCCAGAAGAGGGTATGGTGTGCGAGAGATAAACCACAGAACTTATATGCATGTGTGCATGAACAATGGACATGGACAACAAAGCTGGGGACAGGGCAGGGAGGGAGGGGGAGAGGGGAATCAGTGGGGGGGGAGAAACATCTGTAACAAAAATTAATTAATTAATTAAAAAAAATAAAAAATAAAAAGAATAAAGCCAGGGCTATCTTATTCTTTAAAAAAAATTTTTTTTCTTTTATTGATTTTAGAGAGAGGAAGTGAGAGGGAGAGAGAGATAGAAAGATGAAATAGATGAGAGAGAGAGATAGATGAGAGAGAACACCAATGAGAGAGAACATCAGTTGGCTGCCTCCTGCATGCCCCCTACTGAGAATCGGGCCCACATCCTGGGCATGTGCACTGACTGACAATAGAACCAGCAACCTCTTGGTGCATGGGTCAACGCTCAGCCATTAAGCCACTCTGGCCGGACTACACTGACTTCTTTAATGGAGCTCATTTCCATTTTAATGTTGTCCAAGTTGCCCGGTGAGCCATGGATGCAGCTAAACACCCTTCACGTTTTTTTTTTTTTTCCTTTATATGATATTCAGCGTGGTGTTGGCTAACCCTGAATTTTTTTCTAGAAATATTAAAACTTAGTTAAAGCAAGATGAAGTCCTTTCCCGTGGATGTTCTGCTTAACCCATTATGGCTTATGCTTCTCTTTCTTTTAAAAAATGTGTTTTTTCTTGCCCATCTGAGCTATTTTGCTTTCTTGGAAAGGTTAACGTACAGTATAAAATTAGCCTGGCACTTTAGGTAACTTGAAGATAACTCTTCTGACTGCCTTCCACGCCTCCCCTTTTAATATATATATATCCTGACAGATTTTGTAACAACCCAATAACATTCTAGCAATACACTGAATTATATTGCTATATATGTATATACTGAACCATAAATAGTATGGCTATACCTGGAAGCTATTTTTTTGAAAACTGATTTATATGAAACATACTTGGGGGTATTGTAGCTTGTCCTTTTTAGTTTCAAATTCTTCTTCATAGGCAGATACTTTGACGACACCTTAGCTCTTTGTTATATGTACTTTTTCATCAAATAGCTATCCATGGAGGGCTTAGTTTTGTTTTTCAGTTTATCATCTGTTCTCACCTCAAGCTTGTCTGGCTAGCATCATCCCAGAGCCAGGCATAGAGTACCATCCTCTCCCCCTACCCAGTCGGGCAGAGGTGTGCTCGCTGCACTCTCGGACCTGTGAATACCCTTGTCACACAGCCTGGGAAAGTGCCCGATCCCCCAGGCAGCGCTAGGGCACCTTGAACTCCTTCGTTCTAAGTTGAGCAGACTCATTGGCTTACGAAGAGTCTCAGAAGCCTATTTTTCAGTGTTAATTTGGGATTTTTATTTATAAATTGTCTTCACTTACCCAACCTGTGGCTTGTGTTTAGCTGTAATCCAGCCTCACCTGCCACATCTCAGCTCTGAGAGGAAGGTCGAACAGCAGTGGTGAGTTTGGTTTTGGTTTCAAAC
Source organism: Molossus molossus (assembly GCF_014108415.1). Lineage (NCBI taxonomy): Eukaryota > Metazoa > Chordata > Mammalia > Chiroptera > Molossidae > Molossus > Molossus molossus. Next base: position 109,847,305 of record NW_023425366.1, on the reverse strand, counting down.
ACTTTGACCTTCCCACTCCAGGAGCTCCTACTGCTACTCTCCTAGGTTACCCAAAGCACTGCTTCTTGGTTTTCATTTTCTTTTATTTTGTACTGTCTGGTATAATGTTTACTTAAAGGGCCTCCTTATAAGTCAGAGAGGCAAAAAGGTTTGGTAGGAAGAAAAGAACCAAGAGAAGAGAGAACCCAGCTTAGAGATGACTGTGGTGTTGTCTTAGGGGCAGAGGGGGGCCTGGCACTTAGGAACGTGTCTCAAGATTTTGACTGGGACAGGCTCACTCTCATAACGGCCTACTGTTGGGTTGTTTTTAGTGGCAGTTTTTGTTTGCTACACACCTCATTGGCTTGCTTACCAACACCAGCTAGCTGTGGTCCCTTCTTTCATATCCAAACCAGAACACGTTGGGTATTCCTGAGACGTTATAGAGCGTGTAGGGTTTGTCACATGAACCTAACCTATCTTGTTTTCTCGCATTAAGAAATGTCAACCTACTTTGCTTTAGTGGGGCCACTTTGGTAATGTATAAGCTGTTCTGGTTTTGCTTGGGGAGTGAGTTCAAGGTTTCGGTGGCTTGATTTGAGCTTTGCTTGTTTCATATCTGCAATCCAACCATTTTAATTATTGAAATAAAATATTTCATTTCTCCCAAAGAGAAAAGATATTGTTCATAGATCACTACCTCCTAGAGTTGATACAAGGATTAAAGGAGATAATGCATACGTTTTTTTAGAAATTATTTATTTATTTTTAAATTGAAAAAAATTTTAATTACAGTTGGTGTACAACATTATATTAGTTTCAGGTGTACTACCCAGTGATTAGACATTTATATGACTTACGAAGTGATCACCCCAATATTAGTACCCACTTGACACTGTTCAGAGTTATTGTAGTATTATTGACTATATTCCCTCTGCTGCACTTTACATCTTCATGGCTGTTTTGATATCTGGTAATTTGTACTTTCTAATCTCTTCTTTTTCACCCATTCCCCCACCCCCCAAATTTGGCAACCATTAAACAGTATGGAGGTTCCTCAAAAAATAAAAGTAGAAATGCCATGAAACCCAGCAATTCCACTTCTGGGTATTTATCTGCATAAATTCAAAACACTAATTTGACAAGATATCTGCACCTCTATGTTCATTGCAGCATTATTTAAAATAGCCAAGATATAGAAGTAGCCCAAGTGCCCATTAATAGACAAGTGGATAAAGGAGATGTGGTATACATACACATGTAAAACCTGAGGGAAAAAATGACACCTACAAAGAAGGGCTCCTGGTGGCTAACTGGGCTCAAATTTTTCAAAAAATTTGAAATTATTTTGCATTTTGCACAGGGACCTCTTATGCAAACTATGCTTCACAGAGAAGCCTGTGCTGAACTGCCTACCTATACAGTGTGTTTCTGCCATCTGAGCCAGTCTCTATAAATGAGTTCCTGGAATCCTATTTCAACCAATAGGATGGAGTCTTTTTCTATCCAATCAGAGCTGTGCAGCTCAGACCAATCAGAGCAGCTCTGTTCTGATCAATCAGGACAGTGCCTTCTGGACCAATCAAACTGTAAGGATTTGGAGTCCTCATTTGCATGAGGATGGACCAATCAGGGACCAGAGGCAGAGACTTCTGTCCATATAAGCCAGCTTCCCTCTGGCTCTGGGAGCATACTTTACCTTCCCACTGTGGTCTGAAGACTGTCTCCCTGGCCTAGCTGAAACTCCGAAGATGCAGACCAGTGCAGCACAAAGCAGACTGGCACTGAGAAGAGTGGAGCAGAGCAGTCTAACCAGAGAGGGGTCTGGCCTTAGGGCCACCTCACAGCCATGCTGTTTCACAATTAAGCTGTTTGCACTGAATAAAGTTTTCTTCTTTATTGTACCCTAAATTGGGGATTCCTGTTGGAGTTCAATCGACACCAATGACCATTGGTTGACGTATACAATGGACTATTATTCAGCAATAAAAATGAATGAAATCTTACTATTTGCAACAACATGGATGGACCTATAGGGGATCATGCTAAATGCAATAAGCCAGACAAAGAAAGTTAAATACCCATATGATTTCATTTATAGGTGGAATCTAAAAATCAAAATAAATGAACAAACAAAACAGAAACAAATGTATAGATACAAAGAAATTCTTTATCAAGTGACTGGTACATAATACATGCTTCACAAAACAATAATATTTCATCATCTTGTGCCTTTCTGTGCTGTTCTTCCTTGTGCTATGTTGTGAAAGACTTACTAATGTTGCCTGTCTTCCAAGACGAGCCTAATTGGTCTAGTTTCTGACAGTTGTTGTCTCCCCTGCACTGAGAAACCTGGAGCATCATCCCAGTGTAACTGAGCATTTTTACCGTAACCGATTCCATCTGAATTGCATTCATTTCATGTCTCTGTTTGGCAACTAAGATATACCACATAATAATAACACTTATACGGTGCTTACCTTGATGTAAACCTGCCAGATGCTTCCAAGTAGAGTAATGGAACCTTAACTTTCTTTGAAGAAAGTTTTTCAAATGCACGAGGCCTCTCCTCTCTCTTAGGGGAGCACAAGGATGCCATCAGCTTGTTTGCTGACTGAGGGTCTTGACAGAATGCAGCATCACAGAACATCAGGTTCTTGTTCGTTATGCCTAAGCTTCAAAATGAGCTGCAACAGTATAAGGAGGCAGGGGAAAAAGTCTTCTGATGGCATTGGTTAGGAAGCACCTTTCTACAGAGGTGAGGTAAGCCCAAGGTGTGTCTGGAAGATAAATGATCCTGCTTTGAAAAAGACATTGTTGGTCCTACTGGATTCCCTTTATGGTCATGACTGTGCAAAAGACAGTATACATATATACTTATGTATATATCGATATATTTATATCTATTTATTATATATTATATCTAGATATAGCTAGATATATTCAAGCATATTGATACCTATATATATTCAAATCTATCTATCTATCTTTATAATCCTTCTTTCCATTGGCAAAGGCATGATTTGCAGATTATAGCCCTGGTCTTACCCACTCTTCACTCACCTTATTATTTTGTTTTCTTGGATGCCAACCTGGGCTTACTTTCCATCTACGCTTTTGTTTCTCCTCCTTAGCTGGATACATTTGTGGAAAACTCACAGGGAAACTGAGTTGTGAGGTCTGGTCCATTTTCCTGTTCAGTTAAATAAAAATAATATTTAAAAAACCCAGTCACAAATGTCTGTGTAATAATTCGTGATTGCTGCCCTGAGACTGGTTTCAATATTTCTGAATATTCAGTGCCTGGAAGCTAGCACAAAGTGACTATTGGAAACTGCCAGAAATTTGCTTCCCGTGGTTCTGAATGTGAAAGCAAGAACTTCGGGGCAGCCTCGTGTCTTCCTTTGTGAAGGATCACTTTGGTGAACCATCTCTGTCATGCCCACTTACATTAAGTAACTACTCACTGCCCTTGAGGTAGCTTAGGACTTGGGAGAGTCATCCAAAAGCAAGTACTTTATAATGGAATATTAAATATTCTGTTTAATAATACAAAAGGCTGTCCCGAATGCTGAGGAACATCTCTGCAGAATTTTTTTTCTTTAATGAAGTGTTTAGCATTTCCCCCCGACCAGCCTGGAAATAGGATTTGAGCCTAGTGGGTGGGATCTGGGACTGAGGGAGCGAAGAGATGGGAGAAAGAGCTCCCACTTGCTGATGGGCTGAGGAGGTCAACTCTGTAACTAGACAGGCTAGTGTTTGGGATCTATTTCTGGCAAAAAAGTGGGACCTGCCATAAAGACATTAGTTAATTAGCTTATGAATATCATTGAGCATTCGTTATGCACTCTGAAGGCAATTTGCTGCTTGAAATATTGACTGGAGCTCTGTAGAAAATCCAGGGATAATGCCTTTCCCATCTGACACAGTCCTCTGGCCTTGCCTTATAGCCCCATGGGCAGCCTCCCTTCTGGCCAGTCCCAGATAACAGTCACACTAGTCAGAAGTCTACCTTGCAAGTGACAGTAGTCCCAGAACATAATAGCTTATTTAGAAAGGGGCTTCTTTCCTCTTCTTCACACCCACTGTCTGTATTCTTCTCTCCCATTGTCCTTATTTCTTCACCATGGAAAGAGATTTTATCCATGTTATAGTTTCACACTCGCTGGACTTCATTGCTGCCTAGCTCCTTGACACCAACAGTTCCAAATAGATAAATTCAGGGAAGAACTCTGATTGGCTCAGCCCTGATCACACATTCACTTCTAGCCCAATCACTGCGAGGAGGGTGTTATTGGTGTGATTTGGGTCCTGTGCTCATTTCTGTGGCCAAAAGGGTGAGGTACTGGCCTGATTTCCAACTGCTGGCTCTTACCTCTATGAGTAAGAATTTCTATGGCTCCTAAAGCTCATCTACCCATGAACAAGGCAGGTTGCAAATGCTGAGGAATTTCTGTCTCCCAGTCAACCAATGACTAATGGGAGTTAGTGTATAAATACCGAGGTGCTCCCTTGCTCTGGGGTGACAGAATTCTGAGACATGCACTCCACACCAACATACCAGAATTCCAGAGTGGAATTAAATTCCAGCTCACCAAAGATGCTTCTTGCTTGGTATTACACTCTTTATCTGCTTCTTCCCCTTCCTGTCTCACTCCTCCTGCCCCTGTACCAGTATTTCCTGAGATCACCTCCCATTTATGCTCGCTTGCACGTGAGTCCCTTATCTTAGTGACTTCTTCTGGGGAAACCCAGACTAAGGCAGTTACCATGCTTGGCAGCTGATCCCGTGACTCAGATGAGGATGAAGCAGCATGCCAAAGGAAGGGATGGTCCTCAACACACCGAAACAATAGCTGTCCACTAGAGAAATATATCATGAGAAAAAGCACAGAACAGCAAACAATGAGAACATGCAGTAAGCCACTTCCAACTGGACCAGCATTTGGGCACACACCGTGTCTGGCCTGACGTGCCCAGACCTCCCAGAGAAGCAGACAGACCTCCCCAGCAGGTTGCTCTGGAGAGGAAAATGTCAGAGGATCTCGAGGTCCAGGGTACAGTGAAAGCTGTACCTTCTGCAATATCTTTTCCACTATCAATTCATTAATCGTCAACTTCTCCTGCTCCAGCTGAATCTTAGTCAAAAGCTCTCATGGGAGAAGGCTCTGCCTGCCTCCTCAGATGCTGGCCAGGGGCTGGGTACTTGGCTTATGTCTGGTGACATTTCCATTAGGCAGCTGGGCTGGTATGATGGCCGGTGCATGTGCAGTGATAAAAATACTCTCCTTATCTCTGTGTCTCAGCTGTGGAATCCCTGCCTCTTTCCATCTGGGTTATTGGTTTCTAATGCCTGGCTATTCCATGCATGTCATGTGTTGAATTGTCTAGAAGCAGCACTTAAGAGGGGGGTTCAGGTCATGAAACTCGAAAGAGAGCCCATCAGGTAACACACACACACATGCACACAACCCCCTCTAAAGTGAGGAAAACAAAATATTAAAGATAAAAGAGCTACACATGAGGATCTCAGTCTCAGATAAAAGCCTAGATCCAGGGTTGTCAAACATCAGCCCTTGGACCAAATTAGTCACCACCTATGTGGTTTTAAATAAACTTTTATTGGCACACAGCCACACCCATCATTTACATAATGTTTATTCTGCTTTCTGGCTGCAAGGGCAGAGTTGAGTAGTAACCGGATGGCAAAGCCTACACTATTTACAATCTGGCCCTTGTAAACCCTGCTCTAAACATGTCCCAACCCATGGGAGCTCAGTGGTATCCATTGCTCCATAATTCATCCCCACCTTGAGACAAGGGGCTGGTCTCTGTACCTTAGTGGCAGCCAGACATTGGTCGTCGACCACCAGGTGGTGAGGGCAAGATGCATTAAGCACACTAAGCCTGTCAGCCCAGAGAGCAACTCCCCAGACACTAGGAACAGCTCTGAGCTGTTAACTGCTGACACAGCCCCTGGGAAATGGGCGCACGTGTTGGGAATCTTTCGAGGCACCAACCGCATCTCCTGCCATGTTTGTCTGGATCTGCACATGTGCTTCATGATGTTGGAGAGAACCCATTATTTCCTGCCTGAAACAGCCATAATGATGTCCCCTAGACTCCTGTCCCCCAATCCACTCTTGCCCCCTGTCCATCCATCTCTTGCTCTCAGAGTGAAGATGGGAAAACTTCACAAGATCTACTGGGTCCTGCCAGCCTCCCAGCCCCACCTTGTCCCACTTCCGTCCCACTCTGCTCTCCAGCCGTGCCTGGCTGATGGCTGGGAAGTGCTCTTTCAGTTTTGAGGATACACTGTTCCCTCCAGCTACTCAGGATGTTCATCCTTGCTGCTTCCGCTGCCTGGAGCGCCCTCCTCAGCACCTTCTACTTTCCCCCACGTAACTGACATCCAGATCTCCAGGTCTCAACTCAAAGAGTATTTCCTCGGAGAAACCACTCAAGACTCTCTCCCCATGAATCTCATTTCCCATAAGTAGCCAGTATTCTATTTGTGTGTCTTGGAAGTATTTTTTTTTCTTTCCAAACTATTGCACAAAAATATGCATAGATTTTCTTTTCTTTAACAAAAATGCTATATTGTTCTCTTTGCTTTGACATTTTCTTTTTTCCCCTTAACAATATAAAACCATAAGAATCTATCCAGTTTGACATGGGTAGAGTTAAGTGATTTTTAACTTATTTTTTTTTCTAATGGATGAATAATATCCTATCATATGTATGTATATATTATGTACATAATATGGATATACAATAATTTATTTAAGAATTTTGTGAGCATGGATTATGTTCTAGCTCCTAAGTTGGATGGTGGGTGAATAACTTACATATATGTGTACATATATTTATTATGTATCAGTTTTACATAATTAAATTTAAGCAGTGAATAGGAATAAGAGAATGAACAGGCTCAAAAGTGATAAAAGAAATGGATATTAAAATTAGAAAAAGAATTTCCATATTGGTAGGAGTTCAGACTATTTCTCTATGTGTGTGTGTGTGTGTGTTTAAACCTTACAAACTGTATAAAGAATGTCTGAACAAATATTTTTACATTTGATGCTTATATTTCTGAAGGCTCAATCCCTAGAAATGGTATTATTTGGTCAACATACACAAGCGCTTTAAATTTCAATACTCACTCCCAGATTCCTTCCTGCAAATAAAGCAAATCACATGTCTACCATTAGTTTATGAGACTGCCCAGTTTCCAGCATCTTTGCCAGCATTGGTGACTTTCAATCTTTTCGATTTTTTGCCAATCTCTTGACAAGGGAATGGCTTCTCATTGGTGTTCTGACTTGCGTCTCCTTGACTATTATTGAAGTTGGTCGTCTCTTTATTTATATATTGTTTTCATAATAAAAAATAGCCCCTACAGGCCCTGGCCAGGTAGCTCAGTTGATTAGAGCGTCATCCTGATACACCAAGGTTACTGGTTGGATCCCCGGTCAGGGCACATGCAAGAAGCAATCAATGAATGCATAAATAAGTGGAACAATGAATCTCTCTCTCTCTCTTTCTCTTTCTCTCTCTCTCTCTCTCTCTCCTTCTCCCCTTTCTCTCTCTCTCTCAAATCAATTAAAAACAAATCCCTACAATGATAGGACTTTGTGTTGATTTAGGATAGAGGTGGAGACTTTCTGGGCACATCCTTTGCCTTTACCCATCTGTCCTCACCTGCTCTCCAATGAAGACTGTGTTTAATTTTTCCTGATGCGTCTGCACATCCTCTGCTGTTCTTTCTCTCAAGTCTCCGAAGGGTCAGGAGTTTTGGTCTCCATGAATATGGCAATATGGTGGGGGTGGCAGAAGGACCTGCACAGCCTGTGACCATCTCCCTCTGTGTCTTCATCCCCAGATCCGACCCAGATGAACAACGCAGTGCCCACCTCCCCGCTGCTGCAGCAGATGGGCCATCCACATTCGTACCCCAGCCTGGGCCAGATCTCCAACCCCTATGAACAGCAGCCTCCTGGCAAAGAGCTCAACAAGTATGCCTCCTTGAAGGCCGTCGGTAAGTGTCGTTCCTTTTTTTCCCCTCTTCTCCCTTCTCTACTTTTCTGTTCCTTCCAGATCTCTCTTTTTCCAACCTTTTTCTATCTTTTGAATCTCTGTCTTTCGTCATCTATCATCACTCGAAATCTTCGTCTCTTCATTTCTCTTTCTTCTATCTATCTACCTGTCTATCTGTTCTGGGTCTCTCTACCTGAGATACAATTTACTAAGGACCAGAGCCCCTCAGCTGCTTTCTGTCTAACCCAGGTCAAGTCCTACCTTGCTATGTGGGGAGAATGGGTGGGCAAAGGGCACATGTTGGGCTGTTTCCTGGGGAGGGGAATCTGTGTACTCATTTGGTCCCACTGACACCTCAGCTCTGCATCATCCACCATCTGCCCTGGTGAATCCTCAGGGAATCTTGACATAGAATCCAGGACACTGAGCCTCTGAATGCCTTGCCCTTCAGTGGGTGGCACTCATCACCCACACAATTATCCCCTGACTGAGAAGTGGGTAAGAATAGCATCCTTATCCTGGGAAGGTTCTGCTCTTCAGGATGTAAGTACTTCCTGATGGAGCTACTACTAACTGAGCTCTTATCAAGTGTGAAGCACCACATTGGGCCTTTTATACATTCTCATTTTCTCACAGTGATCCAAAGAGGGAGGCACAGTTATTGTTCCAATTTTTAGATTAGGAAACTAAGACTCTAGGAGGCTAATTTAACTGGCCCCAGAACAAGCAGCCTTGGGGGCAGAGCTGAGACTTGAACATGTGTTTTTATTACGCTGGAGCCTATGCTCCTGCCACTACCCTCCCCTGGCCCTGGTCCTCCTTCAGCCCATCCCCCACTTGTACACAAGGGAATGTGACAGTGACCCGGGATCCTCAAGAACATACTCATTGCAGTATTCTATTGGATGGAAGCAACAACACAGCTAAGTCAGACTTTGGGCAAACAGAAGGCCCACAGACCATGTGCTTTCTTATATTATCAGCTTCTCACCCTCTCTCCTTCTCCCACTGCCCGGCCCCTCAATAAAGATGGGTTGGGAGACACTTGCTGGTTGATTCCAGTATGAAATATCTTAATTCCATTATACACTCACACCAGAAACCCAAGCACAGACACCATCACCTGTCCATGATGCTTGCGGTTGCCATGGTCTACACACATCAGACTCACAAAACAACCATATGGGTGCGCAGCAGAGAGCCAGGCACATACTAGGAGCTTAGTATAAGTTTGAACCAGAACTCTATCTTTAGGGATTCATGTTCCCTGATCTTTTAGGACTTCCAGATGGAACCATGCAGAGAGGGGTTGAGCCAGATTTATAATACCAAGGACACAGGTTGTGCAGACTGACACAGGCTTTTCTAAATCCGAGGCTTCATAAGACCTTCCGTACCAGTCCCGTAGGTTTCATGTTGAATTTCTACCCCCAACTCAACCCCCATATTCACCCCATGACCACAGATTCCCCTATTCTATAGTGCATGTTTGCATAGCATATGCATTTTAAGCATGTTCAAATAGACTCAGATATTACTAGGAAGGAATGAGGGCTGTTGCCTAGGAGAGAAAGTCAGGGCATCTGTGCCGATGTAACTATGGAAGACTCATGTGCTATTTGATGGCTGCCTCCCTTTCTGAGCCTTGCATCTCAGTAATAAATAGTGTCTGCTCTTATATTTGATTCTCCTTTTGGCACTAAAAATAAAAAAAAAGAAAAAGAAAAAAGAAAAAGTCTAGATGAGATGCTTTTTCTTTACGAACTGATCACATTACCCTGAACAATTCATTTCTTCCACTTAGGCCCAATGTCTCAAAACCCAATAGTTCTTTGGGTGAATAATGGATGGATATTACACAGAATTCTTTTATTCTGGAGTTCAGGATTCACGCAGGGCCCTGTGCAGAGCAAACGTCTGCTGTGCAGTTGGAATTAAATCTGCAGTATTTGACACCCTTTGAGTAACCCTTTCTTCCACAAAGGAAGAACTCCTGAAATGTTTGCTGAATGAATGAATGAGCTTGTCTTTGACAAGAATCAAATAATAGCTTAGTAGGAAAGGACCGGCACCTCCATATCTTCTAAAAACTGTGAAGGATCTCACTTGGGGAACACACCTCAATCCTGGATATGGTGAATGTGCCCCTCTTCCTTCTTCTCCGACTGTTGTGGGAGTTCACAGTCTATCTGAGTTACAGATGGTCTTGTGAATCTCTAGTGGGCGGAGCTTCAGTGAGGAGCTGACTGAGGGACAGCCTGACGCAATGGGTCACCCAGGAGCCCAGCGTCTGCCTGCACAAATGACATGCAAATCCCATAATTAAAGTTCTTTCAAGGGTTCTTTATTGTCATAATGTGACCATGGTGTGAATGATGGAATGCATTTCATTATTGAAATCATTACTGCCCGGGAAGGAAGTTATTTAAAAAATGGCTTGCTGTTAAAAGCTCGGCAACCTCTGATAACCAGATTCCTTTTATAAAAGCTTCAATGCAGTAAATAAGGGGAGCCTTGGAGAGCTTTTAGGGTTAACTGCCAAGTTTAAAAATACCCCCGAAAAATTAATTTCTCCTTGTGGCTTTAATATCCAGAACATCAGGTGGGTTTGGGGTGGTCACTGAAACTTTCTGACCCAAGTTTCTTTATTTGAAAAATAAGGAAGCTGAATGATATGGACTCCAAACTCCACTCTAATTTTAAAATTAGAAAATCAAGCATTTCCATTCATCTAGTTATTAGAATATCTGTGGGCCATTAAATTGTACCATTCATTGACCTCCAAATCTGGGGAGAAGAGGGCGGTAACTGTTGTTTGTTCCTCTTATTTAATTTTAATTTTTTTTTTTTTGTTTGCTCGATGAAACCACACTCATTCATGTTTAAAGAGAGGTCTTTTCTCTCTACAGTTCAGGAACTTGGACACGTCACATTTGCTTTTATATAGCATGTGACCACAGAACCCCTTTCCAAGGGGTTCACTGCCCAATTATTGGTTAAAGACTACCACACACTAGAGAAATGTCACAGGCTAAACCCCATAAGACTCTGTACAACAATGAGCAATGGATTAACTTATCATTTTTTCAGTTCATTCATTCATTCAATCAATCATTCATTCCCCAAACATTTAATCTGCTGTCCCTTTTTTGTTGGGGTATGAACCAAATTTGCCCCATTCATCAACATATCTCCAGCATCTAGCACCATGTGGGGAAATTGATATGTGATCCCAACATATATTTGTAAAACTGGTTAATAATACCATATGATAGGCACCACATGAGGTGATGAGCAAGGTGGCGGAATGTCGCATGGCCTCTGCAACTGGTCAGGACTGAGTTTAAGATCTAGTTCAGACATTTATCAAGTAATTGAAGAAATTACTTACCCCCCTCAGGTCTCAGTTTTTCCATCTGGAGATAATAAAAGTACACAGTTAATGGTTTGTTGGAAACATTGAATAATATAGTGCACAGAAAGTGCTTGACCTGGTCTATAGTCAGTCTTCAGTGAATTGTGCCACACATCTAAGTCTCTAGACCAGAATTGTTTGTTGCTCATATTTTCCCTTGAGTCTCCAAGATATGCTGGTACCTTAATGAGCATACAGTTGCCCAGAGTGCACTTTAAAGGAAATAGATCGTTAGATCCATATCCTTCACTCCAGTTGGATGGGAAAGACTCACGTGAAAGCTAACTCACTTTGGAAACCTCATAAAGCAAACAAGCAAGTAAGCAAACAGCAGATGACTTTTCAGAGGACCAGCAAAGAGGTGGCCCAAAGGTCTTCATTCTCCCCATCTAGTTCCCAGACAACAAAGATCCATGCCTCGATGAATGGCTATGGTCTATCAAAGAATGGTTCCATTTCACTCCATTAACCCTCCTTACTAAGTCAGAAATGTGGGTTCAAACAGTTTAGAAATATTTTCCTCAAGATTGAAGTCAAGAAGTGTGTTTTGTGACAGACTGAGCCAAAATGTCACCTAAAAATGTAGTTAAGCACGCAAGTTCTCTGGCCTGAGCCACCTGTGTGAGGGGTGGTGACAATGTGAAGACTCACTTTATGGTTCTTCACCGGTCAATGTTTACAAGACAGAATTGTTTGTCGAAATATCCCTGAACATCACCTGATAGTTCTGTGAGGGGTGAATCCTGCCTCCAGAGGTGGCAAAAGACCCTTCTATGTACCTCCTGATGGGCTTTGCAAACAGAAAATTTCCCCCCACATTAGCATTGATCTCCCATGGGCTCCAAGTCTAGTTTTCCCTTTAGGTGTCTGAGTATTTAAATCCTTGGTCACCAAAGCTTCCCGAGCCCTAAGATGCTTCCGCAGAACTTCGGTTACCTAGTGAGAGAGACAGGCTGCACCAGCATGATTGATAAAGTGCTGCGGTGCCTATGTTTTTAATTCAGAATTTTAATAAGAAAATATTTTCTCTGTTGCTGTTTGACAGATGATGGACTGTTTTTGCTGGAACCTTGTTACATTTTCTAATAGCACTTCTTAAAAACACAGCCACAGTGTACTTAGACATGGCGGGAATTCCGTCTTCACTTTTTTTTCCCATTGGTGTGAAAACCCTAAATGATACATAAGAACCTCAACCATGAATTGACCTCTGCTAGTTTATTTATTTATTTTTTAAGTTATGGCAGAAAGGGAGCTAGCATAATTGAACTCTCAAACAGTACACTTCTGTGTTCGTTCCAATGTTTTGCAGATGGGGAAAGTGAGGCTCAGTATAGTTAAGTAATTTTCCCAAAGTCACACTTTTGGTAGGTGACAGAGACAAGAGTCATATTCAGGACTGCCTGATTCAGAATCCTATGGTCTTTCCACGAAATGACACTGTTTTCCAGAGAGCAATTTCTGGCATCAGAAGGATGTAGCCAGGCCCTCCCCCCCACCCCCCAAAAAATGGAGGAGGCCCATTCTCTTCTTGTAGGGGAGGACCTAGTAAGGTAATAATTGTTTATCATTATTTGAAGGCAAAAGTTTTCCCACGAGACTGAGTATCATTGAGATATAACATATTTAAGATATACTATAGTTAAAGTATAAGTTACACTTAGTGAAATACACAGATCACAATTTTCCAATAGTGTGATTACTGAAATATACACACACTAAGCCCAGGCCGGGTAGCTCAGTTGGTTTGAGCATTGTCCCAATAAACCAAGGTTGTGGGTCTGATCTCCGCTCAGGGCACATACCAGAAACAACCAATGAATGCATCAATAAGTGGAACAACAAGTCTCTCTCTCTCTCTCTCTCTCTCTCTCTCTCTCTCTCTCTCTTCCTTTCTGTCTCTAAGAATAAAAATCAATTTAAAAAAAAATAAATAAATATATATATACCAGGGTAACCAACGTCCCAGTGAGGATAAGAAATATTTCCATTTCCCGGAAAGTACCCTCATGTCCCCTTCTTCTCAATGCCTTAGGCCCATCCCTTTTAAAATAAGAATTTACTTTTTCACCCCCCAAATACTTATGTAATGTCTACTAGTGCCACCAAGTGCACAGTGAAACCGTAACTAGGTGTTTTGATAGCCTACATGCCATGTGATTAAGTGCCCTTATTAGCAATGGATTTATGGAACAAAACTGGTCCCTGCCTTGCGGGAGCGAAGCCCCGTCTTGGGCAGTGGGGGCAGAGGTGACTGCAGCAGGTTCCTGCCTTCACGGCCCACAGTGATGGATTTGACCCGGGGTGAAAGGGTTTCCCTGAAGTCTGTGACTCAGTGAATTGGTCAGGCTTCTGTCCACCCGCACAGGAAGATGGGGGCCACGGAACTATTTCCAGATGTCAGCGACCCTGGCTCAGAGGGAGAAGAGACATGAAGTCGTCCAGGCGGGGCCCACTTAATTTTAACGTCACTCCAATTTCCCCGCTGTCGTGAGTGATGAGGGGGACGTGGCCATGGGAGTGTCCTTCGGCACGCAGGAGAGGCTGACCGGAACCGTTTAAATGGGGCCGGATGTGTGCTCTGCAATCATTCGGATCGCAGACTGTTTGTTCCCGGCCTCTCCTCCCAGCTGGCAGCCTGGTGTATCTCAGGACACTGTGCAGAAACCTGGAGAACTTGGTCTTTCCAGGTAGACTCCGGAGAAAGCAAAGGGGGCTGGTGGCGCACGCTGATTGGTCGGACCTGCAGCCAATGGGCGGAGGGTGCTGCAGACACACGTGGGCAGGTTTGCCCAGCTTTGAGTAAAAGCTAGCCTTACAGAGCAAGCCTACCAAGGACAGGCATAGATAGGGTGTGTAGCCATAAGCCATCTTTTACTTTTTAAAAGGGGTCCCCAGGGGCTCTGCTAATAATGTGAGAGTCCCCCAGCGCTCATTCAGAACCTCTGAAATGGAATTCAATTTGGAGAAACTGATTTATCACTCAAATTCCAGGCATTATGGGATTCTCAGTTAACCAACTGAGCTTTCGGGGGTTTCCCTACCTTAGGGAAAGGGACTCCGTGGAGAAACTTGAATTCATTCATTCATTCGACAATATTTTTCAAATACAGCTGCCACCCAGCATTTAAATTTGCCATCAACAATCTGCTCCTACCTTGAATCGGACGCCAGTAATGCACCCCTTCCCCTTTTTCAGGAGGGGGATCACAGTAAAACAGGATAAAAATTGATCTCTTGTCAACAGAGCGTTGGCATTAACCAAAGTCACCTCTGTTTCTTAAAGGGCTGAATTTAGAGCTAGCTGCTGCTTAAGAATTCTCTCTTCCTTGACATTACCGAAACCATCGAGGCCTTTTGCAGGGTTTTCTTTGGTCCTCCATGGACTTTGTCTTGGAACTGCTTCAAGGCTTTGAAGAAAGAGGTGCCCACATAATTTCATGTGTACATGTGGCCTTCGCCCTGTTCCCTGTGGGCCCTGAGGCCTGCCCCCTTGGAGGCTCCAGCTGGGGTGGTCAGCAGCACCTGGTGTGAGGGCACAGAGACCGGAAGCAAGGAGCAGATCAGCATCTCTTGATTGTTATTTTTTAGGAAGTTCTGATGGTGACTGGGCAGTGGCGACGCTTAAGTCACCAAAAGGTACCGTACAGCTTTTTCTGGCTCTTTTGTACAGGTGTTGTCGGATTTGACATTCATCAGTGAGGGCACGGTGTCCTGGTGTCTGTGTATGACCCAATGCACACGTGTGTCTGTGTTGGGTGGACCTGCAAGTCCGTCTAAACTCCAGTGTATAGGTGTGTGTGTGTGTGTGTGTGTGTGTGTGTGTGTGTATGGGGGCCCACTGTGGTGTGTCTGTGCTTGGGGCCCATTGTTGAAGAATTACTACTTCTCACTTCCCAGTATATGTTGCCTGAAGGAAAAACCATCCCAGTTAAGACTTCCAGGAAATGTCTCCTTTTCTCGGAAAGCTACACAGACAGAATGGCAAAACACAAGGTAAATTAATGTAGGGGGAACACTCAACTTTGGAGGGAGAGATAAACAAATAAATAGACAGAGAAATAAACATTCCCGGGGTCTTGAGAATAATAAGGTTTTTATGGAACAGAACAGTATTTTCAACTTTCCTCGGGTGCATCAAACGTTAAGGAGTTGGTCAACTTGAGTCTGTTAACTAGCTGGGTAACCAGGAGGTAGTTACAGCTTGTTACCTCCCTAGTACATGCCAGATGAGTGCTCTGTTATCATTTAATTCTCCGATGACCCAGCAGTGTAGGCGTTGTCATTCCCCATAGAGGTGAGGGTGTGGGTGTCTGAGTGAGGATGTCTTGCTTGCCTAAAATCACAGGGCTGCTAAGCTGTCATTTGAACTTGGGTCTGTCTGTCTGACTGTAATGCCTAAGCTGCCCCCCACTGGGGGGTGATGGGAACAGAGGAGAAATTTGGTTCTTTTTCACTCCGGGGGCTCTGTAGGATTGGTGGTGGGAGAACGTGACCCAAGGAGGTGGAGGTAGAACTCTTTAGTGACCTGAACAGGAGCAATTGGAAGGCAGGGCACAAGGCAGGATATTGGCACGGACAAGTTTGCATTCTCAAAAGATCGCTCTGGTTTCCAAGTGGAGACTGAATTAGGAGAAAGTAGACTGGCATTGATGACACCCACTGGGAGGCTCCTGAAGTCATCCAGGGCAGTGACCTGAACTGGTGTGGGCAGAGGAAGGACAGATCATTACGAAGCTGTGGAATATAGTGAATGAGTGCATGTGAGTGGGGAGGAGGGAGCAGAGGGCCCAGCAGTGGTTCTCAGATCTAAGCCATTTGGGCATACGTGCGCACACCCTGGAGGGTTGTTAAAACCCAGAGTCCTGGACCCCACCAGAGATTCAGATTCACCAGGCCTTGGTGCCTCAGTGGGTTGAATTGCTAACAGATTCTGAGGTGACACTGTTGCTTCAGGTCTGAGGACCACACCTTGAAAATCACTGCAGCAGAGAAATTTTGTCTGGAAACTAAGACCCTTTGATTAGGTCTCCAGGTACCCTTCTGGGGGCTGAGGGTTCAGAAGAGAGGAGTCTGATCAGGGTCCCAGAGGCTCAGAAACAACCTGAGCTCTGGGGCATGAGAGCAGAGGGGGCTGCACTGTGTTCCTCTATCAGGAGACAGAGCTTTCCATCCCCGTGTCAAATGAGAATCCCTTGACTACTCAGTTGTTGCCTTGAGAGAGGCAGATTTTTTAGGTCTTGCATTAGATAATAACTGTTCACATGTCAACGTCCATTTTTAGAAATGCAAACAATTTGGAACATGACAGACCTACTAATTTGAGGCATAAACTTTTTTTCCCTCCCCTGCGACAAACAAAGCCATTATGATTCCCGTGACAGTGTTTGGAGGCTGTCAGCATCCCTGTCCTCACATCAGCCTGTTGTTACCGGATGCATTTAGGAACGAGTTCAAGCCAGGTCAAAAGCAAGAGCTTGGGAGCTGTTTTTCTACCCAAACTGGGCTAATTTCACCTGTCCTGCTAAGTGCGCCTTTATTTATCCTGGCTTGTCCAGGGAAGAGAGAAGGGGGCCCAGAAAGGGCCAGGCCACGTTCCTCGGGGCCACAGATCTTCCTGCAGCCTGTGAGCCCTGAGTCTCCAGTCTCCATGAGGTGTGATAACAAGGTTGAGGACTTTGTACAGCTCCCACCTCTCACACCCGCCACCTTCTTCTTCTTCTTCTTTTTTTTTATCCTCACCCAAGGACATTTTTGCATTTATCTTCAGATAGAGCAGGAGGGAGAGAGGGAGCAAGAAAGAGAGAGAGAAACATTGATATGAGAGAGACACATTGAGTGGTTGCCACCCACACGACCCCAACAGGGGTCAGGGACAAACTGCAACCATGGTACATGCCGTTAGTGGGAACTGAACCTGGGACTCTCTGGTCTACGGGCCGAGGATCTAACCACTGAGCAAAACCAGCCAGGGCCCCACCGCTTCTTAGAAAGGGAAACATAAGCAGGATGTGATTGTGATGGGCTTCCCCTCAGACACACCTGGGTTTCTATTCTGGGCCCATCCTGTGGTATTCTTGTTACCTTCAGCAAGTCACTCAGCCAATCTGAGCCCCTATTTCCTGTAAGAATGAGATGAGACACTGTGTACGACACATATCACAGTGCCTGGCATGTGGAAAGTCTATATGCATGAAGGCCATTATTAGTATCTTACTGTTATGAGGTGAGTTAATGAAAGGCTCTGGAAAATCTCGTGGTGACAAAAACTCAGGTTTCGTATAAACCATCATTTTCCAAGCACTTTCAACGTCTGATCTCTTATCTTCAGGAAAACCAGTTAGTATCTGAACATCCGGTGGCAGGAATGTTGCTAGGAACCCACTTTGGGAACATTAGGAATGAGCCCATAAGCAGGCAGAGGAGTGGGTGTTACGTGGGAATGATGGCCAAGGAAGGGGTAGCTCGAAGGAGAAAGGGCAGGTCCCTAAAGGGACACGTTTTCTGCCGTTACCCACATTGTCTTGGAAGGGAACCATATCTGTCAGGACAGGAAGTGACAGATCATACCAGTTGGCACTATTTACCTATCACTCCTAAAGATTTCCCATGCGGGTCGCCCCCTAGTGGTCACGGTGGTTGATCCACCCATGCCCAACCCTGGGAGCTTCCAGCTTATTTGTTTCAAACCCAGGACAGAAGAAACCACCACCACCTCAGCCCAGTGGACTCTTCTAACCAACATGAAGAAAAGCCTCTCAAAATCTGTTTATTTTTCAAAAAGAATCTTCCACGCTGACACTGAACTTGGGGAAAACTGCCAGCACTGTCCAGTGATTCACTCGCTCCGGCTCTGAGTAGAATCAGGCTGTGTGCTCCTGTGCAAGCCACGCACATACTCAGAGTACCCGTTTCTACCATTTCCAAAGCAGAGGCAATGGTGATATCTATCCTCCACCAGGTCTGGGCGAGTAATTGTAGGAGACAATGAAGTAATACACTTCAGTGAAGTCAGTGAAGAAAATACACTTCGCTCAGCTTTTCTGCTTTTTCAGATGAAGAAACTGAGACCCCTGAGATAAATGGTGTTGCTCAGAGTCACACAGGAAAATCACACCACACCCCGGATCAGGACCTAGACTTCAAAGAAAGGCTTAAAGACTGGACCCAAAATTACTGGAGATGCTTGTAGAAGTGTAAATCTCAGGCACACCCGCTCCTAAGGAACTGGAACCACGGCATGAGAGGTCTCCACATTGTTTTTGTTTGGTTTTTAAAACACACCTTCTGGATAATTCCGTGTACACTAAAGTTGGGACCTACTTTTTCTAAGACTCAATCCTAGGTGCAATTTTTCCTTAACCACCAATTTTCACATGCTAGCATTCCTCCAAACATGATTATTTTTGCCGTTTGTGGAAATAAAACTGTTTTCCTGGTTGGGGTTTGAGCTGGGGCTATAGCTGGAAGGTAAGGACGCGGGAGGTGCACAGTCTTGGATCAGCTGTCCTGCTCGGCTACTTATCAGTGGTGACCGAGTCATTTGGCAGCCAAGTTACTTTATATCTCTGGGCCTTGGTCCTCATCTGTCACAGGGAAACATGATTATTTTTTGTCACCTATCTTAAGTGGGTTTAAATGAGATAATGTTGGTGAAATGGCTAAAGCAATGTTTTTACATAGTAGGTACTCAATAAATCTTAAGTTATTTCTTTTGTCCAAGAAAACTGATATAGTTCCGTGGTAAACATTCATCCAAGAAATGCCACAGAAGGCGCAAGGCAAAGAAAACGTGTAATTCGGGTTATAGTTCTGCTGGAGGGCACACCTCCTGGGGCAGAACTCACCGAAATGCAGCCTTAAAACATTACTTCATGAAATTCAGGCTTTTGAAAAATGTTCTGATTTGGGTTATTGGTTTGCTGGCGAGCAGTAGGATACAGAGCAGGTGGAGGGAGGATAGGGAAGTGATGTGTTTTTTTTTTAATAAAAATCAAATCCCCTTAACTCCTGAGTTCGGCCTCTTTTGAAAAGCACACAGCAAGCACTGGAGTTTTGATGAGCTGTCTTGGGAACCTACAGGGGATGAAGTGAGTCCGTGGAAGAGATTCTTCACTTTGCAGAAATTCCATTGCAGCAAGACTGCGATAAGCATTTGAGTAGTTCAAAGGTGTATCTCTCTGAGGCTAAGCCAGCTAGATCTCAGTCATTTCAAACTTCCCCAGCACCTTGCATGGTACCCAGGGCACATCGTAGACACTCAGCATACACTTTATTAGTAAATTATTAAGTGAAGCTGGGCATCCTGTTGTCTTCTCTGAAGAGGCACTGAGATATAGCAGAAAAATCACCCAGACAGAAGTCAGGAGAACTGTATTCTAGACCCAGTGATGCTTTTACCCAGCTGGGTGTCCTTGAGCCCACAGCTTCAGTTGCCTTCCCTACAAAATGCAAGGTTTGGAACACTGATCTCATTAACCCTCTTTATCTCTAGAAGTAAAAGTCCCGGGCTTTGCTCTGATTGGCTTGCCTTGTCATATGCCCACCTCTGAACAAATTGTTGTGGTAAGGATAATGAGATGGTGTTTTTGCAATCACTGGGAAATAACTATGGTGTAGGGGAGTTGGAGGAACATATCATCCAGACCACATGGACTATGAATAGGAGAGAGGTGAATCCCCACCTGAAAACCGGGGCTCTTCCTGGAAGTAGAGTGAGTGAATGACTGGGTTTGTATCAGATATCTATCGCCACAATAGTGCTGTGTAACAAATGACCTCAAATCTCATGGCTTGAAAATTATTTAGCTCTCAATTCTTTATCAAGATCGGGAGTCTATGTGGCAGTGATTTATGGGAGGTTCTTCTAGTCTCAGTTGAGTTCGCTCATGTATCTGGGAATTGGTTGAGTGTTGGTTGATCTAGACTGGTTTTAGCTGGAATGACTGGATGGCTGAACTCTACTCCAGGTGTCGTTTATCTTCAGAGAAGGTATCCCAGACATGTTCTTATGGTGTTGGCAGAGATGCAAGAGAGCAACCCAAACCCAGCAAGCACTTTTTCCAAACATCTGTTTATGTCATGTCTGCTTGCATTTATTAGTCACGTGGATGAATTCAGAATAGTGGTGGGGAAACAAATCCTCCTTTTGGGGGGTGAGTTTCAAAATCACACTAAAAGAGTGTGGATACAGGGAAGTGTGAAGAATTGAGGTCCTTCATGCATTAATCTAGCATAGGGTCCCAAATCTTCAAGTTGTCTACGTGGAGATGGTCCTTTGCTATAGCAAATTGGAAGAAGGTACATAGGATTAAGGATAGTTAACCTTTATTGCTTCATTTGGAAAGTCACCAGTTGGATGAAACTTTATCAGCTGGGGAAATGCTCAGAAGACAAAGCACAGTGAGTCGTGGAGCAGCGACGCAGGATGCATGCAAAGGCAGTGAATGAGCACCTGGTTTCCATCCAGAGCCTTCTGCACAGAGGGCTCTGTGGTCAGCCGCGGCTGGAGTATGAGATCATCCACCTGTGTTCAACAACCTCTCAAAGTGGTGACTGCATAGCAGGATGGCCTCAGGGAAGAGACACAGGGCTTGTGGTTTCAGAGGCCTGTGGGCAGCAAGAGTTTGACAGAGGACTCCCTGCAGCCACAACAGAACGGCTCATGATGCAGCCTGGACAGCTTCCGTGCAAAGCTCCAGCCAGGCACTCTTTCAGAATCCTCTCCAGCAAACAGCAACACCTCCTGTTGGGAGCCTTCAGGGTTAAGACCAAAAAGGCCAGGCTCTTGGACTCCCTTGATCGGTTTTCTCTCTTAGACATGGCTTTAGGAAAGGTATGGGGCCCTTTCAGAAGAGCCCAGAATCCTGAGCTTCATGAGGATCTGGTTCAAATGTCATTTTTTCTATGTGTGTCTCTGCAGCAAGGCCCAGGACCAGGTGAAATGGGGCTAATTTGCAATAAAGACACATCTTCTTGTCTCCTCCCCAGTCCTCTCCTGCCTGGGAGACTAAGATTTGTTCCTGCCTTTCTTGTTTCTGCCTGCTGAGACAGCCTCAGGAACCTGCATGGCTTTATAGAATTTATTTCAAAAGAAGAGAAATACCTGGTTATTTCTTTTAGCAACATGAACTGTCCCTCCCTTTTACTTTTTAATTCAGTTTGTGAAGGAGAAAAAAAAATTGAGACCCAGAAAATATTCCTAGATAAGTAAAAAGTAAATACTGTCTGACTGCACCAAAAGGCCCCACAAATACAGTGGCTTAAAAGAAAGAAGTCATTTTTTCTCTTGTGTAGGGACCCAGGTTCCTTCAACATTGTTGCTCTACCTCCCTCTACCATAATATCTTCTTCTGCATTGTTATAGTTGGTTGTTGGTTCAGCCTGAGGAAAGGGGAAAGAGAGAACACCCAAAGAAACCAGTTTTCTTTTAAATAAGTAAGGTGAAGTGAAAATTGGATGCATCAGGTTTGTTAACATTCCACTGGTGAAAGGTAAGCCACCTGGCCAAATTTACCTTTCAAGACGACTGGAGAAATCTATTGGAGTTAAGTGGCCATGTGTCCAAGAAAAAAGGCAGAAGATAAATGGGAGACAGGTAGCAGTCTTTTACGACATCTTCTCGGGTCAGGTCAGGGTATACACTTGAGGAGTCCTGCTATGCATCATACATAACAGTTTGTGCCTTTACATTTACTTCATTGCAATCAGCAAAGTTGATCTCATTATTCTCATTTTATATTGTTTCTATTTTCTGACAAGAACAACAGTAGCAGTTTCCATCTATTGAAAACATACTTCAAGGCAAGGACATTGATACTTTACATTACATAAAGTACTTCCATGATTCTCTTCAATACTCAGGCCCCTGCCACATGGGCATTGTTATTTCATTTTCCATTTTACCGGGGAAGCTTAGAGAGCTTAGCTAACTTGCTCAAGGTCTCCAGTTTATAAGTGCAAGAGTTGGGATTTGAACTCAATCTATCTGCTCTCAAAGTTGCTGCCTTTTCTACCATATTGGAAGGAAGATTTTTACAGTCACAAAAGCAGGTGAGCATTCTTCTAAACTGTCATAGACCATATCAACCCAGTGCCCCGAATCCTTCATATTCTTGACCTCATCAATCCCTCTCTCTCACACACAACATTTTCAGATCT
The DNA here is from genome assembly GCF_014108415.1 of Molossus molossus. Taxonomy (NCBI): domain Eukaryota; kingdom Metazoa; phylum Chordata; class Mammalia; order Chiroptera; family Molossidae; genus Molossus; species Molossus molossus. The sequence continues at coordinate 109,824,714 of NW_023425366.1, read as the reverse complement.
CACTGCTGAAGTCTTGCCTTTTAAGACTACAATGGCTGTGCCCTGGCCGGTTTGGCTCAGCGGTTAGAGCGTCGGCCTGCGGTCCGGAGGGACCCGGGTTCGGTTCCCGCTAAGGGCATGTACCTCGGCTGCAGTTTGTCCCCGGCCCTGGTTGGTCGTGCGGGTGGCAGCCACTAGATGTGTCCCTTCACATCGATGTTTCTCTCTCTCTCTCTCCCTTCCTCTCTCTCCCTCCCACTCTATCTGTACAAAAAATGGAAAAATATCCTCCGGTGAGGATAAAAAAAAAGACTACAATGGCTGTGAAGAGCTCGATGTAGGATTCAAAACCAACACTTTGGCTCTTTGTCATCATTGAAAGTGATTGCTGCTCTCTGAGGAGTGGGGAGGGCATGGTGGAAGCCCAAGGAAAAGAAATATTGGTTAATGTCTCAAAATATGATCTTGCTCCATTGTCATAAGGGGAATCAGTGTGACATAGCATAAAGAGTCCAGGCAGCCACATGTACGTCTTTGGGTCAGGGTCAGGGAGTGGGACAACTAAATGAGATAATATGTATGCAGCACCTGGTGAGTGCCTGGCCTGGAGCACTGATGGAGAAACCTCAGTCTCAGCTCAGTTCTATGAGTATGCTCTGGGATGGGAGGCCATCTCTTGGTAGGTGATTGGCCAGCACTCCAGCCAATGCCAGTGCACCACAGAGGATGCTCAGACCTGCACCTCTTGTGATGTGCTCACCAACCTGAATGCTGGGAGAACCAGAATTTGGCTGGGAGAGTTTCATGTCACCCCCAGCTCCCTTCTCCTGCCCCAACTTAAGGAAGAAAAAGGTACATGTGTTTTGCTGTACAGGTCTTCATTAAACTTCTAGCTGTGACAGTCAGGTGGTTCTTCTTGAAAATACAGTATTTACATGGCTACCCTAATACCTGGTGTTTTGAGAGGGGAAATCAAGAAAAGAGTGTTTTCTACACAATTCTCACTCTGTCCTTCATTTTCTTTAGTTTTGGAGGCATATTTCCCTGGAGATAGACCCTTGTTAAGGAAACAAGTCTATCCCCTACAAGGCAGGCAAGTGGTAAAATAAACGGTGAGTGTTGTAATAAAAAAATCCGTAAATTCCAGATAGCTGGTATTCAGCCAGGTATCCTGGTTCACATTACAGCTTAATCACTTGGACAAGTTGCTAAAGCTCTCTAGCTCCAGTTTCCCCATTTATAAATTGAGACCAATATTAGCACCTACCTCACTAGGACATTGAGAGTATTAAAGGAGTCAATGAGTGTAAATTCCCTAGCCAAGTACCTAGAACAGAATGCACACTTGATAAAGGTAAGCTTTTTCTCAGTTTATCACTGGGAGCTGCAGGGGAGGCCATGTCAACAGTCAATATGCTGCTATACCCAAGTAGTCTCTCACCAACCGCTGCCTCCTTTGCCCGACTTCATTCTACCACCCCAGAGCTGGGACTGCTAGAGAGCATTCCTGCCTCTGCAAGTTTTCAGCCAGGGAGCTGGAGCTGGAGCTGGAGCTGGGCTGGTTCTCCTTCCATCCCTGTGAAGCATAGGTCGCTCAGTCTTCTGTGATAGGGACTAGCTGTTAGGGTTCTCCAGAGAAACCAAATCAATAGCATATACAGTCGACCCTTGGACATCATGGTGCACTGTTGAAAATGTGTGTGTCACTGCGGTCACCTCTCCACATATGCACATTGCCAACGTGGAGTTGGCCCTTGAACAACATGGGTTTGATCTATGTGAGCCAACTGAAAAAAAAAATTGGCATATAAAGTGTATCCATGCAGTCCAAATCCATGTTGTTCAAGGGGCAACTGTATATATGTACTATTATTCATATATATTATATTCACATAGGTCATATGAGTATAATCAAGTTAAAATGAGGTCATATATGTCATGTATGAATAATAGGAGATCTATGCTATTGGTTTGGTTGAACCAATATCTCATAATAAATCTCTCTTTATGTATATATGTAAAATATAAATATATATATATCCTATATGAATATTTATATATATGAGTAATAGGAGATGTATCCATAAAAGGAGATTTATTATGGGGAATTGGTTCCTGCAATTATGGAAGCTGGGAAAGTCCCACGATCTATTGTCTGCTAGTTAGAAACCCAGGAATACCGGAGGTATAATTCTAGTCTTAGTCTGAAGGTCTGAGAACCAGGGGAGCTGATGTCGTAAATCCCAGTCCTAAGGGCAGGAGAAAACCAATGTCCAAGCTCAAACAGGCAGACAGAAAGGACATGCATCTTACTTCCTCTGCTTCTTGTTCTAGTCCCTCAGAGATTAGATGATGCCCTCCTACACTGGGGAGAGCCATCTACTTTATTGATTCCACCAATTCAAATGCTGATGTCATCCAGAAATACCTTCACTGACACACTAAGAAACAAGGTTTAATCTGGTCAACACATGGATCAGTCAGGTTGACACATAAAATTAGATACCTATCACAGACTAGATGATCAGAAGATGAAGCATCCTGCCCATTTCTAATATTTTAGAGACTGTCATTGGAATTGAAATATATCTGGTGCCTTCCTTCTTTCTTCAAATGCATATTATTGTACCACTGCCCTGTGCCAGGCACTGGGTAAGGTGCTGGGGATACAACAGTGAGCAGAGCAGATATAATCTCTGTCTTGATTGGAGCTCATACTCTAGTCAAGGGAGACAGACAATACACAAGTAATTAAGAAAGATAATTCCATACAATGATATAGGTTAAGAAGATATTAAAATAGAGATCGGTGATAAAGGCAGCTGGAGGTGAGGGGATCTGTTTGGACAGATCAGGAGCAATTTTCTGGGGAAGTGACCTTTGATCAGAGAACAAAACGACAAGAAGGGTCCAGATATACCAACAAAAAGAAGAGCGCTTGGCAGAGAGAACAGTGAACACGGTCCAATGGCTGAGAGATGAAAAGCTCGGTGTGTTCAGGAGCAGACAGGAATCCTGTGTAAACTGTGTTGAACAGTGATCCCCTCCACTCTGTGTCGACTAGGAGCCTCAGAATGTCACCACACTTGGCAATAAGGTCTTTGCAGATGTAATCAAGTTACAATGAGGTCATACTGCATTCACGTGGGCCCTAAATCCAATGGCGGTGTCCTTACACAAAGAGGGACATTTGGACACAGGGATGCATACACAGAGGACGGCCGTGTGATGTCAGAGGCAGAGACCGCAGTGATGCAGCTACAAGACATAGAAGGTGAAGGATGGCTGCAGCCCCCGTATGCTAGAAGAAGCGAGGAAAAATCTTCCCCAAGCTGTCAAGGCCCCGCTGACACCTTGCTTTGGGACGTCTAGCCTCAAGAACTGTGAATGAACACATTTCTATTGTTTTAAGCCACCCAGCTCCTGGTAATTTGTTATGGCAGCGCTTGGAAACTGACCCACTCTGTGATGGGTTCATAGTAAGTGTGGGAGAGATGGAAGTGGACACGTAGCCAGAGAGAAGCCAGGTCATGCAGACTTTGGGGGCCACTGCAAAGAACCTGAATTTTATTCGTGGGTGTGCTGGGAATAGTAGTCACTTCATTCCCACGTATTCTTGGACCAGAGACAGGGACAAATGAGGAACGGTGAAAGCTTTGGTTTGCTTACCAGGTGAAATTCATCACCTGAGACCCAAGAATATCACCACGTGAGGATGAGCTGCAGGAAGCCCTCCTTAAGCTATCTTTGGCCCAAGGAAAGAAGGTAGGTGGGAGACCACCTGCCGAGACCCTCAGATGTGCAACTTGGTTTCAAAACTGGTTATTACCTTGACTCTCTTCATTTCCATAGAAGCAGTGCCCCATCCCACCTCGCACCTGTACAAGTTAAGTGTCTGCTGCTAATTAAGAGAGAGACAGATGGAGGAAGGTACAGTTTCATTTTACAGCCTCAGTTCCTTCAAGGCAATTAGGCTCATTGGAAGGAAAGCACCTTTTTCATTCTTTCTTCCTCTTTTTAAATGAAGAAAAATCAAACCGGAGAGGACCGGTGTTGTTGAAAGGCTCACACATCTGTTTCCTGGTTGGCTTGTCAGCCATCTGCCCACGAGGTAGCAGGGCTGATTAGGTTAATGCATTTATTAATGGGGCTTACAAGGCTGTTCAATGAATCTGTTATTCCTTTCACAGGAGCTTTTTAATATACTAAGATGGGCACAGTGCACGAAGCCAAGAGTGGCCATGTCAGCATTTATTTATCCTCCTCTGGAGACAGAACATTGGAGAGAGGGTTTCAGGAAAATGGCATTTCCTGGTTATGGGAACAGTTCCTCCAGCACCAACCACAGTCTGCTTGTTGACATACTCTTGAAAATAACTCTTCAAAGGACAGTTTTGGGCCCCAGGCCACAGTCTGTATCTGCTCTTTACTTCTCTAAAACATCCGAGTCTAGTGGAGGGAGGATGGGCAGACAAACAGGTGTGAGTGATAGAGTCTTGCCTACCGGACATTAGACGACCTTGCTTTCTTCACTCTGCCACACAAATATCCTTTCAGTTTCTTGAAGAAACTGTTCCTTCCCATTTCAGGGCCTTTGCAAATGCTGTTCTGTAGCAGTTATCTAGTTCTGTGTAATAAACTATCCAGAGCTTTGTGGCTGAAGTCAGCAACCAGTTATTGAGCTTCTGATTCTGGGTCAGCGGGGCAATTCTTCTGGTTTGGGCTGGATTGGTTGGTCTTGGCCAGGCTTACTCAGTATCTGGAGTCAGCTGGCAAGTCAGCTGATGGCTGCGTGGTCTAGGATGGCCTTGATCAGTATCTGGCAGTAAGCAGGCTGTTGGTTGTGGTGAACATGAGCAGCTGGCCCGCAGGTGTCTCATCCTGCAGGAGGCTAACCTGGGCTTCCTTCTTCAGGTGGAGGCAGGACTTCAAGAGCCTCAGAGAAGTACCTGTAGAACTTCTAAAAGGCCAGATTCAGGACATGCATGACATCAAAGCCAGTTATAAGGACACGCCAGGTTCAGAGAGTGGAGAAATAGACTCCACCTCTCGATGGAAGGAACTGCAAAGTATTATGGCCATTTCTGCTGTCTACCAAATTCCCTCACCTGGAACGCTGCTTCGGTGACTCCAGCTCCAGATGGCGGTTCCAGGGCATCTCTTCGAGAGGGACCCCCTCAGCATTTCTTCATCCCACACAGATCAGTGCCTTTTCTTATGCCATTTCATTGGGAAAACTAGGTCCTCAGCACACATGGTGGGTGGAGGGAAGCAAAGAGGGAAGAAAGAAAAGAAAGAAGGATGGTTGGCTTGGATATTTGCCTCCTTTGTGCTCAGCAAGTTGCCTGGCACAGAGTGCCCAGTCACTGTCTGCTGGATTTAACTCAGTTCTTTCATAGGCCAGGAAGCAAAATAAATGTATTGAATAGTTACTCTATTTCCGAATTGTGCCATGTAGCTTATATATCTCATAGAATTTATTCCTCATAAACCGGAGAGTAGTTTATATTATCCCCATTTCACATCTTAAAAAATAGAGTTTCAAGTGGTTTAAATGACATTCCAGAGGTCTCATAAACTCTGATTCTAGAGCCCAAGGACTTTCCTGTCCGCTCCACGCTTGTCCCATGTACTGAATACTCTCTATGTTCAGGGAGTACCCGATGCCAGGTTCACCAAGAGACCAATTCAGGGTGGAGGATAAAGAAGGATGTCGATTTTCCATGTGGAACTCCATAATTCTTCTTAAAGGGGGCTTCTTTCCATGACCTGCACCAGTGTGGCAAGAGTGGAATGCCTCTCTGACTATTTTTCCTTAGAACTTTTGGAGAAGACATCACCTATCTCAGCTGTTGGGACATCTACTTCATAATCAGTTTGCTCAGCTTGTCAGAAATAAAAACCCTTGAAGGCATCCCTTGCTCTGAGCAGGCCTTAGATTAATCCATTGTCTGGAAAGAGAAACGTGGGAATGACGTAATGACAGCGAATGAGCCTTTCAATGAAACCCCCAGGGGGAAAGGGGAGAGGAGTAGCCACTCCAGCTACTACCCTGGTATTCTCTATTCTGTTACAGTATTCTGCTCATACATTCATTCACTGAATGTTTATTTATTGAGTATCTAATATCTGCCAGGAACTAGGCTGGACATTGCTTATGCAACAATAAGCAAAAATCAGACCTGGCCTTGCCCTCTTGGAACTCTAGTGGGAGAGATAAACAATAATGAATGAATAGCGCAAAGGAGTGTAAAATAGCAGGCATGATACGTGCCAGGGACAAGAGCCTCCCATGGTGGGATCTGACCTTGTTAAACTTCCTAGAAGGGAGAGGTATCTGCCATGAGAGGCAGCTGGGGATCATAGGAGCAAGATGGGAGGTCACTGCCTTTTAATTCTTCACAAAAATCCAGTATTACCAAGATGTCAGTTCTTCCCGATTTAATATATAGATTCAATGCAATCCCAATAAAAACCCTAGCAAGTTGCCTGGCTGGTGTGTCTCAGTGGTTGAGCATCGACCCATGCACCAAGAGATCACCGGTTGGATTTCTGGTCAGGGCACATGCTCAGGTTGGGGGCCAAATCCCCAGTCTGGGGCATGCAGGAGGCAGCCAATGGATGTTCTCTCTCATTGATGTTTTTATCTCTCTCTCTCTCTCCCTTCCTCTGTCTCTAAAATCAATAAAGAGAACATGAATAAATAAAAGCTCCCCCAAGTGCTGTCAAGATGGCAAGCCACTGAGTTGCACAGATGGAAATATAGGGTCCCCTCCTCTCGGAACACTCATGGTCTAGGGAGGACAAAGAGATGAAAATGAAAACTTAAAAAGCAGCAAGGTCAGTGCTAAGATAGAGCTGCAGTACCTGAGGGAGCCTGAGGGAATCTGGAAGCAACACCTTAGCCAAGTTTCAAAAGATGAATAATAGAGACCTCTACGTCGATGAAGGCGTGGAATAGCTCAGTTCCAACATCCAGCCGTCCGACCAACTCAGAGACCTCATTGGACTCATAAGACCAGATATTCTTCCTAGCACTTACCATAAAACCACATTTATACTTTGTGTAATTTGTGGGACTATTTGGTCACTATCTGTCCCTCCCTAGCAGAATGTCCACCCCATGAGGTCAGGGACCAAGTCTGTTTCTGATTCTGCCTTGTATTTCCAGTGTCTAGCACATGCCCCAAGCCTACCTGAAGGACTACATGACTGAACAAACTGCTCAGAGGTTTTGGTGGATGAGTGGCATTGTCGGTTTTGTATTTTAGAAACATGCTTTGACTGCAGTGTGGAGCATGGACTGGGGGAGGGGAAACTCAAGGCAAGGAGTGGGGCATTAGTCAGAGTGGGGGGGATAGGTTAGAGAGGTATTTGGCTAAGATACAAGGACTTGTGGCTTAGCAGTTGTGCTAGGGAGGAGAGGAGGATAAAGTCAGCAACTGCTCCCCTGTTTGTGGCTTGAGTGACTAGAGAGTTGGTGACCCCATGCCAGAGAGAAGGACGAGCCTGATGGACAGAGCCGGTTCAGGCATAGCCATCTGGAGTGGGAGATGCCAGAGAATCTGTCCTGGATGTAACTGGATACATGAACTTGTAGTTCAAGGGGGATATCAGAGCATCCTGCTATGGAACATTCGTGGCATTGGAAAGCTAGACCTCGCCTCTGGAAGGCGGAGAGATGGAGATCTAATCTAACCCAGGCCATGTGAAGCAGTGCGCGGTATTTCAGGAAAGCGTGTGTGCTCTTAGCATCTTCAGTAACAGACTCCCTGGTTCCTTGTGGCTTCGACATTCTGGATCTTCAGACAGCTCTAGAATTCATGGAAAGGAGGACTTTCTCTTGAAAGATTGTATCTGTCAAGGCAATTTGCTTTGGCAGCAACAGAAACCCAACTTAAAGTGGATGTAAGCCTGGAAAGTCATCCTGCGGCTTCCTGGGGCATTGTGTTGAGAAGGAATCTCTATTCTGCGGCTTCCTGGGGCATTGTGTTGAGGAGTTGGAGTGGAGGCCACATTTGCCAGGAGAGAGCACTGTGATGAATGAGTGATGTCTGCCATGGACCAAGAGGGGCAAGTGGCGGATATTTTTGCCCACTTAGTTATGAAAGCTTTCCCTCCCTGGCCTTTCAAAAGCATCAAATAATGTCTATTAGATGTAGGTTCTACCCTGGCTTAGCCACTAGCTTTGTGTCATCTTCGTTACATCAGTTCACATGCCTGAGTTAGACAATTTCGTACTCCATCCAGCAGGGGCTAAAATCAGGGTTGTTGAAAGGATCAAACGAGAAAAGAAACATGGAACTGTGATGGTCCCCATGAATTCACATATCTAATAGAACGGGATGTTGTGCAGCAACTATTTCTGGTCTCCTGAGAGATGGAGATTCAAAGGTGTATTGAAAAGAAGTTAATTTAAGAAGTGTAGCGGATCATATAAGGAAATAATTGTAAGAGAAAAATCAAATAAAAGATCTCATACATTTATCAAATAAATAAATAGGGAAAGAGAGAGAGGGAAGAAGGAAAGAGGAAGGAAGGGAGGGAGGGAGGGAGGAGAGAAGGAAGGGAAAAGAATGAGAGAAAGAAAGAAAAAGAGAAAGGAAGAAAGAGAAGGAAGAAAGGAAGAGAAAGGGAAAGGGAGAGAGAGAGAAAAAAACAGTAAAAAAGAAAGGGGGCCAGAAATCAGTCTGGAGAGTGTGGTGAAATGGAGTGGAGATTGTTATAACTTTTTCTTAGCACAGTTGGCAATATATATCAAGGGCCTTAATAATGTTTACGCCCTTTAAAAGTAATTTCACTTTAGGTAATTCATTTCAGGGCTGAATAGTAAATATTCCAGGCGTGAGCCAGGCAGTCTCTGTCACAGGTACTCACAGCTACCACTGCAGAGCAAAAACAGCCACAGGCCACAGGAAAATGAATAAGTGTGGCTGTGTTCCAGTAAAACTTTATTCTCAAAAATAGGCAGTGGCTGGATTTAGTCCATGGGCTATAGTGTGCCATCCTCTGATGTAGATTGAGAAGCTATTTTTAACATCGTTCTAAATTCTAAGTGCAAAGAGAGGTTTCGTCTAGAATAGTCTCTTCTCAGCTTTATTTATGTTAGCCAAGTATTGGCACAATTGAATGTACATTGACAGGGTGATTGATTCACTTTTAATAGTTCCATTCAATAAAATATTCTGTAGGCATTCAAATCCGTTTATTAATAATTTATAACAGCAGGGGGGAATGCTTGACAGAATATTACATGAGAAATCAGCTATTCACAATGATAATGATGATAATGGTGGTGGCTAATATTTAAGCACTTCACACACATCATAACATTCAACCCTCCAAACAGTCCTATGAAACATACTTTTTATTGTGCATACTTGCCTTATGCAGAAGCCGATGATAATAAAAGTTAAGTCATTTACTCCAAGTTACACTGCTAGTAGTTGGTTGAGTTGAGATTCGAACAGGGGTCTGCTTAGCTGCTAAAAACAAGCACACTAAGAAAAATCCCCGATTAATTCTGTTTATTGAGACGACCACACTCAAGTGTCGCTATCAGCTCGCTTGAGTGGTGGGGACAGATACAAATCTCTCTCCACACGGTCAATATTTTCTCTAACAAGAACGTATCATGTTAATAACGAAGAAACAACTCTTGCATTTTATAAGAAAGCCAAGGGTGTCAGCGTGAGGCGTGAGTGGTGGGAGAAGTGTTTATCTGACAGGGTCTAGGGGTGCTGTCGGGGATGCCCTGGCCCTCTCTGTCCTGCTCTTGTCTGTGCCAAGGACACCGCCCTGTCCTTCCTTCTGTCTGTTCCAGGTGGAGTTTCTAATGTGTGTGTCGTTTGGACTGTGGCCCACTCTGATGCCGTTTTCGGGTTGTTTTGCCAGTCCCTAACTCTCTCTCTCTCTCTCCTCTCTCCTCCCCTTCTCCGTCCACCTGCCCCACTGTCCAGCCGACAAGGCCAATGATGACTTCTTCTCCAAGCGCCGGCACCTGGCTGAGCTTGCCGCCAAGGGGAACCTCCCTCTGCACCCCGTGCGAGTGGAGGATGAGCCGCGGGCCTTCAGCCCCGAGCACGGCCCTGCCAAGCAGAACGGACAGAAGTCTCGTACCAACAAGACGCCCCCACACCCCCTGGCCTACAATTCCACCACCACCTTCAAGGGCTGGGACCCCAGCGAGCAGTCTCTCCGGCGGCAGGGTTACAGCAACAAGGGCAAGCTTGGCACTGCCGAGTCAGGCTCCAGCGACCCCTTGGGATCTCGCACCCTGCACCACCCACCCCCACAGCCGTACTTCATCACCAACAGCAAAACAGAAGTGACTGTCTGAGCTTTCTTCGCTCCATGGAGCGTCCTGGAGACCACAATCAACTGAGAGGCAAAAAATATCCTGCTCACCCCCTCCCTGGCCTCCTCCAACACAACCACCCACACAGTCCCTCTCCACACCCACCGACCAGAAACCCGCTGGTGACACTGATCACGCTTCTCCTGGGTCTTGCCTAACACGCGTTGGTGGGCAGCTGAGCAGAAACGAGGCATGGGCGTCCAGCAATATTGAAAAGGGGAAACTGAGGCACACTCTTTCGACTTCAGCCCCAAGGCTGCTGGCTCACTTGCCCAAACCGTGGAGGTTCATTTCTCTTTTCCTCCTAACTTGAAACTAAAATCCATGATGAGAAATAACAGTAGCACAATTTAGAGCAATTGCCCGTTTGAGCACATCTACCATTTGCCATGAACTGTCTGTTTCTGGGTGAAGGAGCCAGGGTAGAAGCAGGGCAGGAAATGAGGGTGGACCGGAGATGAGTTTATTTGCAAAGAGGAGTCATTTGGGAGAAATCTGTGCTTATTACAAGCATTTCCTAATCCCAAGAAGTGGTGACCTGGGCACACAATTTTGATGAGCATGAGACAGTAACTGGACCCTAACCATTCTATTTATAGTCCTTTTCATATCATCAATGTTGGAAGCAAAAAACAACACACACTCAGTCTCACAAAACGTAAATGACCCTGACCCGCTACCAGTGACTAGAGAAGAAAGAACATGTTAGGACTCCCATTAAGACCATGACCATGGAAATGGGAGGGATGAGCTTTTATGGTGGGGAGAGGGTCCAGAGAGTATTAAATAACTTTTTTTTAAAAAAAAGAAAAATGAAATTTAAGCCCACTACAAAACAGACAAGAACAGCAAACTCATTTTTATCCCAAATCTTCAAGACTTAAGAAGTCAATGATGACATCAAGAACAATGAAAAGCAAAATCAGAGCTGAAAAGTCAACAAGAGGTGAGAAGGGGACCTAGGAGTGCCCGATTTCTGGCACGTCCCTCTGTCTCTGAGACAAGACACAGACACACTGACCAGTCCTCCACGAACTGTTGGTTTCCCACTCCTTCCCTTCCGCCCGTTGCCGCCGCCGCTGCCGAGTTTCAACTGCTTTGGACTGAAAATGTCATAAGCGTGGGTGGTGCCTTCAATGTGTTACTGTTTAGTGACAGTCTCATTTCACAAGTGCAACCTGTGTTCTATTAGCCTCCCTTCCTCCTGTTTTTCTGCAGTGGTAGAAGATGTTTCCATCCTCCCTTTGTTGGTGAGCCCCACCCCATCACCCCTCTGGGGGGGCTGAACAGTGCCAGGGGTACCTAAAGACCAAGATCCCCCTACCTCCCACACTGGCAGAAATCCATGATCTACCATTTTCTTGCTCCCCAAACCTATTAAGCATTTCCACGTCCCGTAATTCCCAGGGACCCTGCAAATCACCTCGCCAGACACTCAAGTGTGTTCCTCTCCCATCCAGAACACCCTGAGGTTGTTTTCAGGTTGGTTCTCACAGCCAATAGCAGTTTTTACGCTAGTTCTATTTGCTTTGTGGAAGTCCAAAAAGGGGTATTGGGTGAGAAGAGATGTGTATTTAAGGTAAGACGTTTTCAGCCGGTCTCTAAAGGTCATAGCTGATTAACAGGAACCTTTGTGAGCCCCTCTAGCTGTTCTGGTGTCAGAAGCTGCACGTGGTCCCAACAAGACAGAGCATTTCCTGGGATGCTGAGTTCCAGTGTCCATCTCTCTCTCTGACATCACAGGACCAGGGAAACCGGGTGGTCCTTCTGTTCACTCCCAGCTGACCTGGGGGCATTGACAATGCATTTCATCTCTCTGGGCCTTAGTCTCTGACCTCAGACACGGGGAACTGAGGCCTGATCAAGCTTTTCATCATTTCTGAAATCGCACACCCTCTGCCCATTTATGTAAAATGAGATTGTGCACAGAAGCCACAGTATAAGATCCCCTTTCATAATGAGGCTCTGTGCTGGGCGGGAGATTTAGTGCCCACTTCCTCCGCCTCTTTGCTGGGACCCAGTGCTCTGCAGAGTGGAGTGAACACCCCCGGGCGTGGTTCCCTTGACTTAGTCACCTGTGGACCTGCAACACACGTTTGGCGTCTCTGTCTCACTGCCACAGTATTTGTATCTAACTTGACTCATTTTGAATACATTTAACTTTTTTTTTAATCCTCACCTGAGGACATTTTTGCATTCATCTTCAGATAGAGCTGGAAGGAGAGAAAGAGGAAGAGAAAGAGAGAGATAAACATCAATATGAGAGAGACACATCGACTGGCTGCCACCCACACGACCCCAACCGGGGCTGGGGACAAACTGCAACCGTGGTACGTGCCCTTAGCGGGAACTGAACCCGGTCTCTCTGGTCTGCGGGCCAATGCTCTAATCGCTGAACCAAACTGGCCAGGGCTAATACATCTAACTTTTAAAAGAGGAACTCCCTGCCCTTATCATAATTAGAATGCCAGTATCAGTCACCCTAAATAAAAAGTAAGAATAAAAATCAGTACAAAGGGAACAAAGCACCAATTGTCAAATTCTAGTGAGATACTAGAGCCCGTGGAAGGGTCTGAACCTAGAGCCTGTTGTTTGCACTTTCTCTCTCTCTCTCTCTTTCAATCCTTCTCATCCCCCCCCCTGTTTTTTTATTAAAACAAGATTAGCAGATATTAAAGAGTTGTTAAAGATATACCAGCCTCCAATGCAGACTTGCTCCTCAAAGTAACCAGCTGGACTGAGAAACATGCAAAGGAACTCATTTCCCATGTGACTCAAGGCTAATTAGTGCTCTGTCCATGTACTACTTAAAGTCATTGTTCGTATGCTAGTGGTACACAGCCCATGCTTCAGGAAACACTCGGCTGGCTTATCTGGGAGGTTCTCTGCAGCTTAGGAGTTCTATCATTCTAGTCTCCCTCTTAGCTCAGCTTTGCTCCCTGCCCTCAACTCATTCCATCTCACCTTAACTCCCAGCCCTGATTAAGGACCGTTCTTGGTCTCTAAATCGACAGGATTTTATTTATTTTCCATGTTCCTTCTGTTCTGAGTCACCGTTGTCCAGTGACTTCTGTTAGTTGGGGGTCTGCAGCTACAACCTGAGCAGCAAAGCTGTGGTATGGTCAAAAGGATGTAGGAGGGATGATGGCCCAAGAGGAACAGTACTTCTCAGTCTCATCACCTTCCAGTTGGCTTTGGGAACCAAATGGAGGGGGGAAGTGTGGCCAGGGAAGTATATTCTTTGGCCTCCTCTGGGGAGAGTGGACAGACCTCCAGATGCTGAAAGAGTGTCATGAGGGTTGACCTAGGGGACTGTGACTGCTGTGGATCAACAAGGATCCAGTAGCTAGAAGAGGGAGACATAGAAGAGGATCCAGAGTAAAGCAGAGAGACGATTCCTCCCCCACCCCATGCCCTGGCACCAGCCTCTACTTGCCTTTAGCTATCCTGACCTCCAACCCCATGGGACCACAGTCTGACTTCCCTTGGCCTCCCCAGAGCGTCTCAGCCCCCATCCGCCTTGGGCTCTGCCTGGCCTCCCCATCTAACTCTCCCCAAGTTTTTGTGCAAATGGAGCATATTTTATGTGCGAATATTTTAGTAACCGTATGTTCTGCAAGTAAACCTGTGTTAATACTCGTCAACAACTTCAGAGTTTATGATACCAATAACACTTCCTACAACGAAGACAAAAAACATTTGTTTGTTTTCTAAGAATGTTTATTTGTAAACATATGTATTCACTATATTAATATGAATTTCTTACCTGGCAATAAAACTGATTATATGTGATGCTCTTGGGCTTGCCATGCCTCTTTTTAGGGTTCCATAACCTGACCTGAGTTTTCATCAGGGGACATCACTGTTAGCATAGAGAGTGAGTCTTTTTTTTTTTTTTTTTTAAATCCTCACCCGAGGACATTTTTGCATTCATCTTCAGATAAAGCGGGAGGGAGAGAGGGAGGAAGAGAGAGAGAAACATTGATGTGAGAGAGACACATTGCATGGTCGCCACCCACACAACCCCAACCGGGACCGGGGACAAACTGCAACCGAGGTACGTGCCCTTAGCGGGAACCGAACCCAGGTCTCTGGTCTGCAGGCCGACGCTCTAACCGCTGAGTCAAACCGGCCAGGGTGAGAGTAAATCTTTAATACTCGGAATGTATGGGAAATCTTTCCAGGTAAAGGAACATTTTAGTTAAGACCAACTTAGACAAATTTTCTGGGAGACATTTTTCTTTGAAGCCTTTCTGGTGATTCTGTCATGTATTTTAGTTCACTTTCTACCTTTAAAAAATGTCCCACTGTCAGGTCCCCTCATCAGAACTAAATGTATCCTTAATGGTCAAGAATCTTGCTAAGACTAGCACTTTTGTTTTTATCAGTGCCCAGGGTTATAAAACACACAAGAGGATGGGAGATTGGATTCTTTCCTTGCTTATTAAATGTTATTTCTTGCCTGGCTTCTGTTAGCGTTGTTTGAAATTTTCAGGTAGAAATCTGCCTTAGTATGGTTCACTCAAAACACGCTCTGAGACACAGATTTGAGTGCAAGTAGTTTATCTGAGAAGTGAAGGGAACACTGGGGGGGGGGGGGGGGGGCTGTAAGACACAGAAAGGAGAGCAGTCAAACCTGGATACTGTATCGTGCCAGCTGCCGCTGTGAGTGGCCAGAGTTTAATGCTGCAGGGCAACTTTGGGCAAGGGTGTAGGATTAGCCCACACCAGAATTATTGTACCTAATGGGAGATAGAGCTGGGTGTCGACATACCAACTTCCATCAGACATCACTTGAGCACTGCTTCCAGGAATGTTAATATTCAGACACTCCAGGCTGTCTGTGCAAGAGCAGAGGCATTTTCTTGGCACTGGAGAGAGCCCCAGGCACAGAGATGCATCTACTGGTAATTGGAAGTCAGCCATTGTGTACCGAAGTCCTAAAGACCCAAGGGATGCAGCCAGGAGCTCACAAGGGCTGCTCTACTCCAGAGGTCTGAGGTCTCCTGGGACTGAAGCTTCCACTCCCTGGACACTTAGAGAAGTTGTCAATGTCAAGCAAAGGGGATAATGGACCACAGTCTGCAGTCAGAGCGAAGGTTCTTTCACTGGGATTTGGAGACTCTTCTCTGGCCAGATGGTCACTTGGTGTCTCCTAGAGATGATCCCATGGACTCTCTCTCTCTCTCTCTCTCTCTCTCTCTCTCTCATAATTCTGGTTATTGAAGAAGTCTGGATGGCAGAGGATGCTCCTCTAGTACTTGGGAACTGTCCAGGGGTGCAGTCACTGATCAGACACATCATAGCCCCCAGGATGCAGTAGAAGGACGGGGAATCTTTCCTTGGGGGTTGGGATGGGGTTTAAACACTAAAAACCCCTAGTGAAGTCACGCTTGGTTATAACTCATATACAATATATTATGTATATCTTACATGCATTGTCACATGTGACCCTCACCAATGTATAAGATGGGCATTATTGGCTTTGGAGGTGGCAAATGCATCTACACTTGAGCAATTTTGCCCAAAGTGATTTAACGAGTAACTGGTGGAACTAGTATTCGAACAGCAGAGCTCATGTTAACTGCTATCCCAATACTCACCTGGATGAGCATGTGAATCAGTGGGGAAACTTGATAACAATGCTGATTTTCAAGCTTCTCCCATAGAGATTCAGGTGAGGCAGGTCTGGATGGGAGCCCAAGTTTCAGTGTTTGTAACAGATACCCCAACATCACAAAACTCCTGGACCACACCTGAGAAGCATTGCACGATACCACCTTCCCCGATCACCCAAATTCTGTGGGTTTTTCCTGAGGGTCCTAGGATGCAGAAGGAAATGGGATGGAGGTGTATGCTTTCAGAGAGAGGGACTTTCATTCTTTGGTTTCATGTTCAATGTTGGAAGGTCCTGTCCTATAACAGACAGAGGATGACACGAGAAGACCTGGTTGCTGGTATTGATTCCAATGCTCATTTGCTATATGCCTTGGGGCCTGAAACAAGCCCCCATCAAGACTGTTTCTTCACCCCAAGAAGAAGGAGTCTGGGATAGCTGATCTCCAGTCCTGCTCTCTAGCTTTATTGAGTCTTCTTCCTCCTCATTATTGTGGCATTTGGATAGTCCAAATCCTTATCACTTCCAAAAGGTTGCTCCTGGATCAGCAGGATTTTGCTGGGTGTAATAATGGTCATTATTGTAAAGGCACTGAGCACTGACTAGGCACCTAGCTTTGTGCTAAGGTCTTTGCATTGCTCTAACCACTATGGACTGGTACGAAGCCTCTTAACTTTTTTGGACCCCTTTGACAATCCATGAAGTCTATGGATTCTTTCTCAGGATACTTTTAAATGCATAAAATAAAATAAAATGCATAGGATTACAAAATAAACATCTTAAGACACAGTGATGAAACTATTTTTAAAAATCCACATTTGTGAAACAGTGATATAGGTGATTTTTTAACTAATGCATTAAATAACAAAATCTAATAACAGGTTTTAATATGGAGATGAGCACCAATGATTCTTTGAGCAATCACCTACAAGTACCATTTAATGTGACAATATCTGTGTTTCTATTGGTGACATAGTCCCAGGTCAGTGCTAATATCATGATGGTTTGTTGCATACATTTATAATTGAGGGACATACTAAATTTCAATTAGAGGCCAGTGAAAATAAGGATTTTTTAAACCATCCAAGTTCTCAAACCTACTGAATTTTATCCAAGGGTCCTCTTGAGGGTCAGTGGTCTCAGTTAAACACCCATGGACTAGTAGCACTTAGAGCTATTTACTTATTTTCTCCATGGTTTTACTTTCTCATCTTTAAAATAGGGATAATAATATCACCATCATTGCCTGTTGTGAGAGGTAAAATAATAGATTTCAAATACATTAATTAGCATCTGGTAAACAGGAGTTAGCTTTTGTTATCATTATGTCACTGAACCCTTATGATGACCCTACAAGGTAGCATTTTTATTATTCCCCCACTCCCAGAAGAGGAAACTGAGACTCAGAGAGATGCAACTTGCACAAAGTAACCCAGCAAGCCCGTGACAGAGCCAGGACTTGCTAATTCCACTGCAAGCTCTTGCCCTCATGGCAGACTGTGTGATGATAGCTTAGCAGTTACATTCATTCCTCCAACTCTCTGGAATGAATCCAGCAGATAAGGGGGCAGCTCATGGTGATACCTCAGTTCTTCACCCTCCCAGGAGAAAGGCAGGTTCTAGAGAATCTGGGAGCTCTTGTCAGACTTGTCTGGGATGATTTATTTAAAGGCATGTTGGAGCCCGGCTGGTGTGGCACAGTGGTGGAACTTTGACCCAAGCACCAAGAGGTTGTCGGTTCGATTCCCAGTCAGGGCACATGCCCAGGTTGTGGGCCAGATCCTCAGTGGGGGGCGTGTAGGAGGCGACCAACCCATGTTCTCTTTCATCAATGTTTCTATCTCTCCTTTCTTCCTCTCTCTCTAAAATCAATAAAGAAAAAAAAAATAAAGGCCTGTTGGAAACTATTCATAATAATGTCCTCCCATTCAAAACAAATGGACCTCACTGTCCCCAAAATGTTCAGATTCTGTTTTGTTTTTAATTTTTTTCTTTATTGATTGTAGAGAGAGAGAAAGGGAGAGGGAGAAAGAGATAGAAACATTGATGAGCGAGAACACCGATTGGCCACCTCCTGCATGCCTCCCACTGGGGATTTGGCCTACAATATGGGCATGTGCCCTGACCAGGAATTGAACTGGCGACCTCTTGGTGCATGGGTCGATGCTTAACCACTGAGCCACACCGGCCGGGCTAGATTCTGTTTTTTAAATCAATCCCCTTAGAAGTATAGTCATTCCCTAAAACTGAAATAAGTCTTTCTCATAAATTCAGACAGTCTTAGCCTTGAAAGATAATAATATTTATAATGATAATAATAGCAACAACTCCTTCTGTTACCAATTATTGAATTGTTATTATGTGCCAGGCCCTGGAGTAGTCACTGTACATACATGGCCTCATTTTATTCTCTCAACAGTGCTCTGAGGAAAAGGGTACTATTCCTATTTTCTAGATGGGAAAACTGAAGCTCAGAGAGGTGAAATGACTCATCCAAGATTGTACATCTAGTGAGTGGCAGGATTGGAATTCAAACCCAGATAACTTTGTATGATTCCAAAGTTAATCCCATCACAATGATTCATTTTGTTCTTTCATTATCCATTCCTATGCTTGCTTTCTTTGGGGTAAATAATTGGGAACTATACTGTGTACTAAAATTGTTCCAAGGAGATATGATTAAGTCCAGGGAAAGGTGTACGCCTCTGGATCAGATGGTATCACTAGTCAGTATCCATTCCTACCAGCCGTCACTGACCTAGAGACATTGAACCAGCCTGATGCTGCCTCAGTTGATATTTCTGTCCTTCAAATCTGTTCTCCAACAAAACAGACTTGATCTTCAGAATGCTTTTGTGTTTCTGATGTAGACAGAAAGCAGGACCATAAGTGGCCTCTGGGGCAAGCAGACAGGAAACTAGACATTTTAATTCGGTGTGCCTTAATTTAGTATGACCTTGGGAAAGCCACTTCCCCTCCATAGGAGCGATGTAATCTTTTGGGTAAGAGTAGGATCTCTGGGGTCAGGGGATCCATGTCGGAATTCAAGTGCGCATAATAATAGCACCTATCAAAGGGTTGTTGTGAGAATGATATAAAGCAATTTCCATAAAGTTCCGAAAACAGCTCCCAAAGAGTATTATTTTCAAGATTTTCAAACCTCATTTAGAAATCATCATCTACCCCAGGCTTTGCAGAAGGGATTAGAAGAAACACTAAATTTCTTTGCTTTGAGTAAGACATGTTATCTGAACTTGGTGTGATGCCATGTCTTCCAGTGCTTTGGCTGTTGGTGACGTTACAAGCATGTGAGAGATCTGATTTTACTGCAGACCCTTTTGGATATACTCTCAGTGAATTTTAAAGATGGGAAAGAAAATAAATTCTTGCTCAGTGAATATGATTTGCTTAATGAAAGGATTTTTTCAGATCTAGAGGTCTATAGGGATAACATCATACTTAATGAGACCCATGGTAACAAAATAGGTTGCAAACTCCTGGTTTCAGATGGTTTATCAGTTACCTATTGCTGCTTAACGATGTAATTACTCCCAAACTTACTACAGCTTGCTGCAACACATGTTTATTATCAGGGTCAGGAATCTGAACATGACTTAGCTGGGTCATCTGCTTCAGGGGTCTCTCGGGAGCCTGCAATCAAGGTGTCAGCCAGGGTTGGAGTCTCATCTGAAGCCTCAAGTGGGGAAAGATCTGCTTGAAGCTCACTGGTGTCGCTGTTGGCAGAATTCACTTCCTCGAGGATTATTGACTCAATTTCTCCACTCTGGCAGCTTGCTTCATTTAAGACAGCAAGAGAGAGTGTCTGCTAGCAAGAAAGAAGTCTCAGTCTCTTCTCATCTAATGACAGGAGTGACAATCTCTCAACATCGCCGTATTCTGCTCAAAAGCAAGTTGCTCAAAGGGAAAGGATTACTTACTGTGAAGATCAGAGGACGGGGCTCATTTGGGGCCATGTTAGAGGCTGATGCCACAGATGGTATCTAAGGCCCCTCCAGGCCAAAGTCTGAGCTGATATGTGTTTAATGAGTAGTGAGTTCTGTCACCACTGTCACTTTCAGAGAGAGAACTAACTTTTCTGGGATCCAATGTTAGCCCCACCATTTTCAGTGCTTCAGTGTGTCCACCTTCAATGACAGAGATAATAATAGCACCCCCTCCTCAGGTTATTCTGTGAGGTATTCACTATGGAATGTATGAGCAGCACCAAGATTGCCCAACAAAGACGACATGTAGAGTTCTGACTGCCCAAACAAGGCTCCGCTTTGCTCCCCAGCCTTTTTCTCTTGCATACTGGTGGGGGTCATGTGCTGGGTTCTGTCCAGCACAAGTGGAAATGATGTAGACCTGGCTCAGGAAATCCTCCAGCATAAGCCTCCCAACCCTGTTCCCCATTCTGGATCAATGCCAATGCCCAGTGCAAACTTGGAAATCACACAATGAAGATGGCAGAGAGTTGGTCAGCTCAGCCTTTGAATGATTGTTTGGAATTTCCTCGCCACCATTCCCACCACTAACTGAACTGTGTGTGTGTGAGAAAGTATCTTTTTTTTTTTTTATCCTCACCTGAGGACATTTTTCTATTTTTTGTTCAGGTAGAGTGGGAGGGGGAGAGAGGAAGAGAGAGAGAAACATCGATGTGAAAGGGACACATCGAGTGGCTGCCACCCGCACGACCAACCAGGGCCGGGGACAAACTGCAACCAAAGTACATGCCCTTAGCAGGAATCGAACCCGGGTCTCTCGGGACCGCAGGCCGACGCTCTAACCGCTGAGCCAAACCGGCCAGGGCATGAAAAAGTATCTTAATGTTGTCTTAATCCCTGAGAGTTTAGGGTTTATCTGTTAGAGTAGCTAAAATTTTCTTAACAAATGCAACAGATGACACATTTTGAACAGTGTCTGGCAAATAAAACCATACAATACATGGCATGTCTTCTGTTACCATCAACATCATTATCATCTTAACTAAAATGCTAAACCTATTCTGTATTAAAAAAATTTTTTTTCATACCTGATCTTTAATCCTCCCAGCAACTCTGACAGTGTTAGTAACCCCATTTAATACCTAAGGAAACTGAGAAGTCCAATGACTTACTTAAGGTCGCAGAGCAAGCACTGCAGTGGGAAAGTCAACCTGGCACAGACTCTCTGGTCCCAACACTGCCAGCGTCCCATTTAGCCCTCTCAACGTTGCTGGACCCAGTGACGGAGGTAAAACCTCCATAGGAGAAGAACTTCTACATTGTCAGCTTGGCATCTCACTTATTTTCTTGTCAGATTCCAAATCCCAACTCGTGCTGTGTTGTACAGTTCAAAGAAAGCATTTCACATCAAGAAATGTCATGGATGCTAGAAATAATTTTGTCACATCTTCTTGAATTTTTCCTCTTTGCAAATTCGGAGGTTTCAGTTACATTCACATCTTATAATGCTTCGTTTTAAAATATTATAAAAGGGCACCTTGTTCTTTTTTTTTTAATGTTTTTATTGATTTGAGAGAGAGAGAAAGAGAGAGGAAAGGAGAAGAGAGAGAAACATCCATATGAGAAACATCGATCGGCTGCCTCCTGCATGCTCCCTACGGGGGATCGAGCCTGCAACCAGGGCATGTACCCTAACTGGGAATCCACCCAGTGACCTTCTGGTACATGGGATGATGCTTAACCAACTGAGCCACACCATTCAGGGAAAAGGGCATCTCATTTTTAAAAATCTAAACATGCAAATAGAACACTTTCTTGCCTTCATCTTAAAGGTACAAAATGGGAAGATTCTAAAGAGGCCATTTAGAATGCACAGATACCTTCATTTTGGTAATTGGATGCTATTTTTTTTTTTTTTATCCTCATCTGAGGACATTTTTCCATTTTTTGTTCAGGTAGAGTGGGAGGGAGGGAGAGGTTGAGAGAGAGAGAGAGAGAGAGAGAGAGAGAGAGAAACATCGATGTGAAAGGAACACATTAAGTGGCTGCCACCCACATGACTGACCAGGGCTGGGGACAAACTGCAACCGAGGTACATGCCCTTAGCGGGAACCGAACCCAGGTCTCTCAGGACCGCAGGCCGACGCTTTAACCGCTGAGCCAAACCGGCCAGGGCATGGATGCTATTTTTGATGCTGTAATGTTCTTGGGTTTTGCTGTCCACTTGCCAAAGGCAGTTGAACGGAATGTACAGGAACTCTATGAGTTGGGTGTCAACTGAGTCCCCAGATTCAGGGTAACAAAAATGAACACCATGTAGGTCTTACCACCTTTATCCTGTGTTTCATTATCTGCCATGGAAATCTGCCCCATGATAGGCAATACTTCCTCAGACTGAGTCCACAAATTTTAGAGAAACGTTGGAAATACTTCCAAGTGTTTGGTTTTTGTCAAAACATCTCATTTAGCTGTTTGCTCAACAAGTACAGAGCACCTTCTATGTGCCAGGCATGGTACTGGGCCTTGAGGATACAAGGATTCCTCCCTCCCCGGCTGAAAAAAGAAAGGAAGATGGAAGGTGGACAAATGAATAAACCGGACCATAAAGAGAGCCATAATCAATGGAGAAAAGCCTTGATGTCACGTAGTCTTGGATTCAAATCCTCTCCCTAGCGCTTCTAGCTCTGTGGCCTTGGGGACATTACTGACTTCCTCTTCAGAGCCTAGGTTTCCTCATCTCTGGAATGGACACAATCAAGCATACCTTGCAATGTTGCTTGAGCATTTAAGATAGGTTGTGTGAGACATTTAATCATGGCGAATGTTTCATAAGTTGGAGTTATTAATATATACCAATTGCTGATTATTGATTTATATTTATTGAAACCAGGCTAATGGGCTAGCTTGGTTTTTGCCTCTGTTTATGTTGGGATCCCCAGAAGAACTCACGTGCAAGGAACAAAGAGATCCCAGGAGAAGCTGGTAAGGGAATGGTGGGACTTAGAAGGTAAAGAAACCAAATAAGGGTACAATTTCAGGCAGTGTCCCACAGATGGTACCTCTGGTGTTTACTAGGCCTTAGATCCTACATCTACCCAAGCAAGGAAATGGGGCTTTCATTTTTACGTAATCACCAACAATTAGCCAAAGATACAGGAACCTCCAAGAACTCTGGCTCCCTGCATGTAGGGGACACATGTCAATAGTCGTAGGGAAGACCTGCAAAGAGTGTCTTGGGTGCTGGTAGGTATACTCACAGGCACACGGGATCTGGAAGAGGTGCATAAAAATAAGAAAGGCAGCCCCGGCCAGTGTGGCTCCGTGGTTAGAGTGCCGGCCCTCAAATGGAAGGGTCTTGGTTTCGATTCCCAGTCAAGGGCACATACCTGGGTTGCAGGTTTGATCCCCAGCCCTGGTCAGGGCACGTGCCAGAGGCAACCAATCGATATATCTCTCTCGCATCCATGTTTCTCTCTTTCTCTCTCTTTCTCCCCATCCCTCCCTCCCTCATTCCACTCGCTCTAAAAATCAATGAAAAAATATCCTCGGGTGAGGATTAACAACAACAACAACAAAATAAGAAAGGGATATGAGAACATCTGGGTGAAGTGTCGATGGTGTCTGTTGTACCTGCCTTTTCTGAGTTCTGGGGGCCATTGGCCCTGGCTCAGGTAGTCCAATAAGTAAGATGAGTTTTCCTTGCTTCATAAGTTCAGGACGTTTGGGGAACCTACCTGTCCAAATATGGGAGGCATGGAGGCAGAGCTTTGGGGTCAGCCTGGTTTAAGATAAAAATCTCAGCCCCTCTTTTTATAGCCAGTGTCATTTTGAATAACTGATTTAGCCTCTCTGACTTAAATTTTCTCATTTATAAAATAGGAGTAACGATACCCTTTTTTTGTAGGCTTGCTCTACAAAGATATCTCTCCGTTCACTGATTTACTTGACAAATATATACTGGGCAGCTGCTGTATATCAGGCTCAGGGCTGAGCACTGAACACTGAAATGAATCAGACACTTGTCCTGCCTTCCAAGACGTTGTTATCAAGTGGAGGAGGCAGACATATGAATTACAGGCCGTGTGTCCTTCCTTATACATCCTCTCATTGTCTCCCTCTCTATCTATGTCTAGTTTTTGACACTGGTCATTTTTCCTCTCCTTCCTTCTGCTCCACTTCCTTCCTCCTTCGCTTGCTCTCGACAGTTCCGTCGTGAATCTTCCTATCCTCACCGAGGCCACTGTTGTCTTATCAACTGGATGACATCCAACCTTCTGCCCTATCCATTTCCTGCCTCCCATGGCTGCCTTCCAAGGGCCCATCTGAAGGCTGAAGAGTCTGGGGAATTCTGGGGAATTCAATTCAACTCAGTCTCTCAGGTGTGACCAAGGAGACTTAGAGATAACAGACAACCATCCAGCAGTTAGTGAAAGCTTGGGGACCAGGGTAGGGTGGGGTGTGGGGAACATGAGGGCAAAAGCAGTCCTGGGTCCTGGGGAAGGGCAGATGGAATATATGGCTAATTGTCCTGGGACAGTGTGGGCGGGGGGAGGCTCTGGATGACAGTGCTGATCTCCCTGCTATTTTGCAGATGTGTGGATGCCCAAGTGCACTAGGATAGGAGTCAGGAAATTTGTAGTTTTCATTTCTAGCTCTGGAGTTACATACATGATTTGGGACTTTTTCTTGCTCATCCCTGTGCAACAGAGGCTGTGATCTTTTAGGACTGCCCTGGTCCTCTTGGCCAGGAACTCTGCCTTCAAATATTTCTCATTCCCCTACACCCCATGGTGGGTCAGTTTTGGAATGGCACCCACTAGGGGATCCTATAATAACAGTCAACTATTTTGTTTTTCATTCCAAGATTCTGAGGGATGATTAGCTTTGGGTTTGAGAAAGATCTAAACCCAGGGCCCTGGAAGCAGAGTCTTTTGGTCAGAACTCAGTGGCCATTTCATTGTGAAGTCCAGGGCAGCTGCGTCAGCGGGAGAGGGGAACTCTTGTGACGCGTATAGAACAGTACCCAGAATAGAATATCATGCAGTCTCTTCGGGAGGTCCTGAAATCAGCATTTTAAGAACGGTACCAGGGAGCTGGTGGACCACTGAGAATTACTTCTAGACACCTGTGCTTGGCTTTGCCCCCGTACTCTGGCCTGGTTGAGGGAGGTCCCTGAGCATCTTTCTTGTCTGCACAGCAGGGTTCTTCACCCCTGCCCTGGCTTCCTGCAGGATTGCTCACAGGAACCGATGAAATGGCAGATGGGGATACCCTGAGAGAGTCCAGAGAATCAAAGATGGTGGCTTCTGTGCGTGGGTGAATTTGCACTACCTCAAGCGCCCACCTCTTTTCTCAGAATTGGGGACTTGGGACAGAATATTTGCGAGAACACTCGAGCCCCTCATCCCACCTCCTGTATCACATACCTCTCGAGGCCCACTTCACTTCCTCTTGGCCAGTTGTTTTTCTTTCCCCATAGCAGTGGCAACCTGCTGAGCAGGTATACCCCCATAGCACCTGGTCCAGGTGTGCTGCTGAGCTCTAGCTTTCTGCGTCGATGCCTTCCTGCCTGCCTCCACCATGTAGGATAACGTCAGGAACCTGCTCGCCATCTGAAGCGAGTGCAAGCCGAAAGTGTGAGGCGTGAACACCACCTGGGGGTGGGCACTGGTGGTGCATATTTCTCTCTTCCCCCCCTGGAAGTATTCTGTCAGCTCCTCAGAGGTCCTGATGAGCTGGAGCCCACTTATCCACAGTGGGTATTCATGAAGCCCCCTGGGGTTGGCTTTTCCTCCTTCCCTGTTTACTCTTCCCAGCCCCTTCTCCTTTTTCTTGGGATCTCCTCCCAAAATAATTGTCTTCAAGTTCTACTTTGTACCTGCATCCCCTGAAAAACCTTAATATAAAGTGGTTCTCTAGAACGATTCTGCCAATTACGACCTTAACCCTAAACTCTTATCCGAACCCACCTGCTCACACCAGGCTCATCCTACAATGCCCATCCTCAGTGACTCTGAGGACCCACCAGTTCTTCAGCAGGAGGGGACAGACATCCACCTGGGCACTAATTGTCCCTGGACAAGAGTGTTAGGAAACACCCCCATGAGATGAAAAGGTGAGTACAGAGGAGAGGTCTCATCTAATTTCTTCTAACGCTCACTATGATTAAGAAGACAAAAATGAGATGCCATTGAAAGTTACTTTTTTTCACTTTGTTATAATCCACCCACTTCCTGTTTTCTCTGGGGAGATTGAAAAGTGTCTTCTCACACATTTCTCATGATCAGAAGTTAATGAGAATTCTAATTAGGGCTACCGCACACTTCGGTGGTGGTTTGCAAAAACGGAGCTCTGGCGTCCTGTTTGTCAGGCTGCCAGTCTTTTGCATCCTTGCCAAAGATGCCCTCCCTAATAACAATGCTAATAGCTATCATTTATTGAAAGCCTACCATGTGGCAGGCAATTTGCATACGTTGGCACTCATCTTCAGAAAAATCAGATGAGGTAGGAACTATTCACCCTCATTTTGGATGCAGGAAGGGAAGCCCAGGCTGGTGAAAGTGGTTGGCCTGAAGCTATGCAGCTAGGAATTGACAGACCTGGAATTCAAACTCGAGTTTACCCTCTGGTCAAGGACTTTTCATGCCCAGCTGGCACAGAAGATCATGGGGAGAGAAAAGAGAAGAACAACAGGATAATTGCTTCTGGAAAAGCCATCAGTCCCAATCAGAGTATTTGCTAGGAGTTACGGTGTCTCCAGCCTCGGTTTCTTGGTCTCTCTGGGAACAGTACTATAGGGTAGGGAATCCCAGGAGACTCTAAGACATGCAATTAGAAGGGCAGTAACATGAGACCGAGAAATAGACTGCTCATCCATTATTCTTGCTAGGTCTGAATTCTTCCATCCATCATAGAGAAGGCTGTCAGCAATTACCACCACGTTCTTTCCGGAAAGGGGCCTCTTGGCCTGGTTAATCACCTCTTCCACAACCGAACATGGTCCCAAGGCAGGTCTTCCTGATGCGACATCAAACTTCTGCTGTCTCTGGGGCTGCCCAGTGAACCCTCGGCGAACACCTTGGGGGCAAAGTGAGACAATGTTGTTGCAAAGGAAGAAACCATCCCTTCCAGCCTTGTTAGGTGCCAATTGTCTTGCTGAGCAGGTGTGCCCAGAGGCAATGTGGTCTTGTGATAGATCAGCAAATTAATACCAGGCAATGGAGGATCAAGATCAGGTGTGAGCTGGACCATCTGCACAACAAGAGGGAGCTGGGTCTATTCTTCTCTATTCCTCTCAGCAGGGGCCTCTTTCATTTTGATTATTCTCTTCTTTCTCTGTCTTCCTCCTCTCTTTTACACATCCTTTTGAGCATCTACTTAATAATACATTGTACCTGACTTGACCAGATCAAGAGCATCACTGATACCATCTATAGCTCCTCACCCTCCTACTGCCTTCTCACCTTCCTCATCCTACCTTCTCTCTCTCTCTCTCTCTCTCTCTCTCTCTCTCTCTTTCAGGCACTTTCCAGCCTCGAAAGCCTGCTTTACCCCCAAACACATTCTTTCCACTCTTTCTTTCTGACTGTCTCCCCTCTCTTGATCTCCATCTGTAAGAATCTATATCTCTTCTCTGACTTTCTGTTTCACTCCCTCTCTCTTTTTCATATACATAAAAAGAATGAATTCTATTTTGAAGTGAGTCTATATTAAAGCATCACCATCGTCTTTAACGTATATGTGTCTCATCCCAAACAAGCACCATTCAAGTTAAGAAGACAGACGTTAAACCCAGATACGGCTGACTCAAGCTTATGCTGTTAGAAGCTGCCTCTATTTCCCTCTTCCCCATTCAATCTCTTTCCAGTTCCTGCAAAATTAATACTCTACTTTTCACACCTGATAATCTACCTCCCCATTTATCCACTCAACATTTACTACTTAATCACCTGCTACATGTCAGTATCTATACCAGTAGGCTTTGGACAAGTGATGGAAAAGATAGAAGAAGACACAACCCCACTCCACAGGGAAAAGAGATGATCACTTTCTTTGTATATGTTTTCTTCACTTCATGCTTGGGTAGGTATAACAAATTTTTGTCAACCCCCTCCCCATACTGCAGGTAAATTACCTAAAGCATTGTTTAAACCCTTTAATAGGCCCCCTTCCCTGTGGAATAAAGAATTATTATATAACACCCTCCACATCCTGTCCTGCAGCCACCCAGACTCATCTTTCACCATCCCTACCTTTTCACGTTCTAGGAAACCTGGGCTGTTGGGAGTTCCCCCACAAACCACCAGCTACTTCCTGCCACCTGACCTGGTTCTTTCCTCTGCCCAGAATGGCTTTCCTTCTACATCTGGTCAACTGTACTCCTTTAAGACTCAGATCAGCATCTTCCCTTTTTATGGCCTGTTAATATCCATTATTAAAATGATCATATTACTTCTATAATACTCTGCTTCAGAGTCTTTTTCCCGACTAGACTGGGAGCTCCCACAGATTCATTTGTCTCTGAATTGCCATCTCCTAGACTAGGTGAAAGGTGAGGCACGTGATAAATACTCAAATAAATAAATGAATGAACAAGTCAATGAAAGAATGCTACAGCTTGTTTCCTTTCTGAGCATTGATAGTTCAGGGCTTACTAAACACAGGGGGCAATTTGTGGTTGGAAAAATGTAGGGATCTTCCTTTGGTGGGGATGGGGTGTCTTGGATTTCTTTGAGCATCTGATGTGACCATTTCACCAGAAAAATACACAAAACCCACTATGTTTGATATAGTTGTGGAGAACTCATGGATTTCCAATGCTCATATATGTTGACCTGTAGTTCCCTTAAAGCCAGTATTAAGAACTCCATCTCTAGAAATGAAGCAAGGATGCAATGATCTGCCAGAGAATCTCTGTCTATTTAAAAAATTTGTAGAAGCAGAAATGTGATTAGAACTCTCTGCCTTCTCTCTCTCGTTTCCCCTGTGACATCATACTTCCTGTCAACTGAAGAGTTAGGCCATCAGTATGGAAACCTTCCCTGGGCAAGGTTTTCTTTCTTTGTTGCTGCCGACAGGAAAAGCTTTGTTATAACCCTGGAAAGTGACTTGGTTGATTCTTGGAGATGCTGTGTAGGGTAATTGAATGTAATTAAGCTGGTCTAAATTGCATCTGGCTTAGTTATTATTAATTATGTGGCAAGTTACTTAACTTCTGGGATTCTCTCTCCTCATCACTAAGATCGGGCTAATAATAGCAAACCAAGGTGTTACACCGATAACATTCAAGTTTCTTCACTGGGACAATATCTGCTATATGGTACATGCTCAACAATCATCATCATCATCATCATCACCATCACCATCATCATTGTCAGCATCCCTGGGATCCAGTTCCCTTGATCTATGTGATGCCTTTTCAATATCATCTTATTTGGATCATTCCTTTTCAGAAGCAGAAGGGATGCTGGTGGATATCATTTCCTCTGGGTATCATTTTCACCTATTTAAATACTGTGGTTCTGAGAAACAATTCATGTATCTTTGCGGATGAGACCACCTCTTTGTGTCCACCTGGGATCAAATACTTATGTAAAAGCCCTTGCCTTGACCTTTAGACATGGAATGCTCTCCCTTCCCTTAATGTTTTAGACTCCCTTTGGTGCTGCTTAGAAACGGATGAAACCTAAAATCTGCCCATTATGTGCTTTTTGGAGAAACACCCAATTTAAACACTTAATTTTATTGGTAACTAAAACCTGTGTTTGCCATTTTCTTTGCAAAGAACTCTGAGATTTTGAAAGCAGCCCTCTGCAAATAAAAACATCCTGACCAGACTTCTCAGCATGCCCTGTGTGGATGAATAGTTTTGCAAATGGAAAATATTGTGCATTTTCTTGATTCCAAGTGACTGGAATTTTACTAGAAAAATCATAGCAGCCCTGGGGCCATGTAATTTGGTGTTCCTGACACCATTCAGCCATCTGCCATTTGCTTTCCCGACCTCAGTGCCCCTCCCCTACAATCCTATTTGAAGACAGTTAAACTTTGATTACATAGAATACTCAGAGTAAGGAAGATTCTGAATAAATACAATTTCTGGTTCATTAGGAAATGATCCTGAGGAAAAGATCACTGGGCAGACCTATGAGTATTGTCAGTGCCACTTATTAACTGTATGTCTTTGATCAAGTCACTTAACTTTCCAGAGTCTTTATTACCACAGCCAAGGTTTCAAGGTTATTTTGAGGATTAGAAATAAATTTGAAAAGCATACTGCATATTATAGGTGTTCAGAAAGAGTTAGTTCTCTTCCCTTCTACTTTTTATCCATTATTGAATAGTTACTGTATACCAAGCACATTCCTAGGAACCAGGGAAATGATGTCCAACAAAACTATATTGCCCATGTCCTTGAGGCAATATAGTTAAAATGTGATATGTTCTAAGATGGGGACATTCGGGGTGCTTTGGGAGTTCATAAGAGAGGAATCTAACCCAGCCTGGGTCTATTTATAGATTATAGATGGAGTATAAATGATGATGATGACACTCACGTTTTGTGCTGAGCATTGACATTAGGAGACTTGACCAAGGCCACACAGTTGATAAGTGTCAAAGTCCAATTCAAACTGAAGCTCTTCTTAACTCCAGAGTTCAAGACTCTCCCCAACCAAAGGATTTACTCTGAAGTAGACAAGAAATAAAATTTGAGGCATCCAAATCTTTACACTGTGATCACATCCACTACATTCTTTTCTATAATCCAAACCCACTGGCAATGGATATGGGCTTGTGACCACAGCTTTCATGAGCCATAGAGGACTTTGACAAAGAATATTGTGAGATGGGAGTCAGTGAGATTCAAACTCATCTGTGGCCAACTCACTGCCTTGATCAC
The DNA here is from genome assembly GCF_014108415.1 of Molossus molossus. NCBI lineage: Eukaryota > Metazoa > Chordata > Mammalia > Chiroptera > Molossidae > Molossus > Molossus molossus. The sequence continues at coordinate 109,793,917 of NW_023425366.1, read as the reverse complement.
ATATAAACATCTTCAGGAATCAAAGCATCTCTTGCTTTGCCTCTAAGTTCTGTCTGAGGATAACAGTCGATGGGAGTCTGCTGGCAGGTGTAGCCCACAGGTCTGTCATTGTGCAGCTTTAATATCTATAACATGACAACAGCTTCAAAGGTGGCAGATAGATAACAGAGACATTAATTAAATCAGCCAGCCCAGTGGGCTCCCTCTACTGAGACTCAGAAAGTAGATGTAAGAGCCAGGAGTTTCCTTTGAGGTTCAGACCAAGAGAAAACCAACATCCCTACCACCCTTAAATGACCTCAGACAGCCTGGCAAAACAATAGGCTGTCAATCATCCAATGAAGAAAACGGGTCCTGATATGTTCGGGTGCCTGAAAAGAACGGGTCGATACCAGCTATAAATTGATGTGAGGTAGCCTGAGCACTTACATGGGTGATCACAGCCAGGATGGACTGGTTTTCATACAATATCTAAAAGTCCAAATTCCTGAACCTGGACTCCACAGCCGTTTGGTGAATTTCAGCCTCATTTCTCAGCTCCTTCCTTCCCCAAACACATTAGTCTTAGCTCTCACCACAGTCTGTCTATATTCAAGAATTTAGCAGATTGTATCTCACTATTGCTTGGAAGACCCTTAAAGGCAGGAACTCTATCTTATGTATCTTTTTAACTTGGCCCATAGTAGGACCAATAGAGCTTCTCTATTCTGGCCCAGGTACTGGGTTCTCAAAGCTTTCTTATGTTGAAGGAAGAAAAGGAAGGAAGGAAGGAAAGAAGGAAGGAAGGAAGGAAGGAAGGAAGGAAGGAAGGAAGGAAGGAAGGAAGGAAGGAAGGAAGGAAAAAAGAGATTTAAACCATTTTACCCATGGTGACTGGGTGTACTACATTCACTAGGATCACCCAATTGAAAGATGTAAAGCCAATCCTTGCTCACTCAGCCATAACTTACAGAAGGGGACATTAACTAGCTCTCTACTCTGTTCCTTCCAAATCATTGTCCCTAGGTACACCCATGCCTTTCACCCCCCACCCCATGCATATTCCTCATCTCAATCGAAGTACCAAAACGCCTCTATTTATTCTCCTTAAACTGCCTTCAACCATGACTAACCTGCCCTTGGATTCGAAATTTTCTCCTCTCTTAAAATTCCCAGGGCCTTCACTCTACTCCCTATATCTCAATCCACTTGAACTACCCTTTCTCATGAATGTCTGCCTTTGCTATTTCCCCTTGTAAGGAGAGTTGGTATACACTAAGACAAGGACCTTAAACTTGGTGAGTCCATGGTCATGCAGTCTGTGGATAATGTTCAGGTACACACACTTCCCCTGAAACTGAATATGAAATCCTGTGTGAGAACGTGCCAATAGCTGTCCTGGGTTTTGATAATGGACTGCACTTATGGAAGGGGTCACCATTGCGGGAAGCCAGATGAAGGGTGCCTGGGACTTGTGTACAAGAGCCTCTTCTGAACTGCACACGTCCACCATAGCTTAAGGGCTGAAAAGATGTCTGTTTGTTGTACAGAAATTTGTTGGGGTGTGGGGGGGAGTCCAAAATGCAAACTGTGGGTTGAAATATTAACCATCTCCTTGGTTCCTTGGAATTCACGGTGCCTGATCCTCACATTTCACTGTGGCTGTTTCTGTCTAGTCTACACTGCATTAGCCAAAGACATTGGTGCTGCATAACCTTTTGCACTATTGTTTTGGCTGGATTTGTATTACACGCAATTTTTTTTTTTTAATTCACACTAAAAACAACAACAAAACCATAAAAATAAATATAATACTGTAAAATCTTTTGTACTGCAAAGATTAACCCCATGCTAGTGTTTCTCTTACATGTTATCATACTAAACAGAATGTCACTCTTGTTTCTGGCTTTGAGTTGCATTGTAGAGCATCCTCCTTCAAAACTTTATTTTTAAGTGGATAGAGAGCCCTGGTTTCTGAGTAATAATAAATTCGAGTGTAAAGAGTAGTTTTGGTACTGGACTTCCAGGTTTTAAGCCTCTGGACAAGGTATAAGCAAGCCATGGTGTCCCATATTAGAGCTACCCAAAGCCCCAGGTGTCCTCTTCCAACTCGCGACAAAACAGCCCATGGCTCCCAGTCCATGAAAGAGGCAACTGGGTTAGATTCATAAATTGCTGAACTTGGAGACAGAAGAACTGAGTTTGAGTTCTGGCAGCACCAGTTATCAGCTATGGGACTTTGGACAAGCCACGTAATCTTTCCAACCTGCCAACTGAAAGGGTCACACTACCCTCATGATGGAGCATGAGAATTGCATGCCAAGGGCATGTGAAAGCACTTTGAAAACTCCAAACAGAGACACAAATCTGCGAGATTATCATCATCAAGGAGAACGATGGGAAATGAAATGACCTGGATATGGGATCTGGATATGGACCAAACCTGTGCTAAGCATTTATACATGTTGCCTAAATTAAAAACACCGACTGCTGGAACCACAAACCCAAAGCAGAGGCAAGATGTATCTCTGTCATAGAGGTTTTAATGTGTTCTCGAATGGAGGAAAGAGAGTAGACACGCGGACTTCCTGAGACCCACGGGAATCCTATCCTCCTATCCATTCATTTAACAAATAAATGCTCATAGACCATCAAACAACATGACACATGCTGAGGATGTGGAAACCAATGAGACATGGTCCCCTCTCTGCAAGAGGGGAGAGTTTATTAGGGAGACAGAAATTACTCTTCTCTAGGGAAAGAGGCAAAAGGTAATCAAAGAAAAGAAAGCATAGTTTTAGGGGATTTTGTTTTTAAAAGAATAATTGCCACATCCTGAGGGTTTTGGCCACCAATTTACATCACAAGCAATCTTTTAAACTAATTCATCTCCATCTGCAGGCTTGGATGGTGAAAATGTTTTTGTTGTTGTCAATCCTTCCCGGAGGTTATTTTTTCTTATTGATTTTCAGAGAGAGTGGAAGAGAGGGAGAAAGGAAGGAAAGGAGAGAGAGAAAGAGAGAGAAACATAGATTTGAGAGAGATACATCAATTGGTTGCCTCCCTGCATAAACCCCAATTGGGGCTGGGGATTGAATCTATAACCCAGGTATGTGCCCTTGACCAGGAATTGAACCCATGACCCTTTGGTGCATGGGCCAACACTCTATCCACTGAGCCACACTGGTGAAGGCAAGAATTTTTGTTTTTAAGATATGGGATCAGAAAATAAGGTTTCACTTTTGCTCACCAGACATCAGATAAGGAAGTCACTACAAATTTTCTTTTTTGCATTGTTATACTCCATGGATGCTTTTTAAGATCAGTTATTTTTATATCAAAGCAACTGCTTGCCAAGAGTTAGAAATATCAATCAGCTTTCAAAGGAAAAGCAGAGGTCCTCTTCCCCCATGTCTCCCCATCTTCCTTCTTGGATACCTTTCCAAAGGCAAGGATTTTTTAATGGCTGGTTCTCTCTTCCAGAAAGTTAGTTCTATATTACTACATATGCACATATTGCTACTTCTTGATTAAATTCCCCCCAGACATTATTGATTGATTTCCCTGATTGGAAAGATGAGGATTTTGTTCCGGTATGTGGGGCAGGGGTGGGGTGGGGGAGTTTTTGCCCCAATCTTGGACTGAAGTGAGAGATCTGTGGTTCTCAGAGCCCACAGAGCTCCTCTGGAGTCCCACACAGGCTGTTCCTACCTTGAAGCTTTTCTAGGCTACAGAGACATGGTTTGATGGGGGCAATGTTGGCAGGTTCAAACACACAAGCAGCCTTCCCACAGGCACAGGCTGCTGCTGGTTCCCCACTGGACTTGCTCGGGGAGGCCCAGGCCTCCTGGGATGTAGGCCAGCCTTGCAAATGCAACAACAACAACAACAACAACAAACTTACAAGATGGCAAACTATTTAGCTGGAAATTCAAGAATAGCTCTCAGGGGACCCTCCGGGAGGAGGAACTGAGTAGGTGGTGGTGGTGGAACGGAGAGAAGAAAGGACATCTGCACAAGTCCTTGCACAGTTCAGAGAAGAGAATGAAAAACAGTCGCTCTCAGGAATAAGACTTTAATATATGATAACAAGCCACGGGGAAGTTGACAGATTATTCAGTACATACTGCTGGGACAAATGTTAGCAATTTGGCAAAAACTCAGGTTGTCCTCACATCAGATTTAACACCAAAAAAAAGGAAAACAATAAACCTTTCACATAGAAAAAGGCTTACAATCTTGAACAAAAATAAGCACCAGAAAAAAAAAATCGAACATTTATTGACTTGCTGAAACAGAGAGGACTCTGGGTAGGTAAAATAAAAATAAATAAATAGAAGATGGATGTATCTAACACATATATGTCAAAGTCTATGGTTTAAAAAATGTGAAAAGGAAGCAAAATGGAACAATGTTCTGAGCAAAGATGACAAGCACGTCTTGATATTCTTAACATAAAAGAGCTTATAAAATCATTATGAAAATCATTAAGACAGTAAAAGCTAAAATAGACAGGAAAATAAAAATCACAGAGGCAACTAAACGGCTTTAAAAACATACAAGCAAATGTTCAACCTTACTAGTAATCAAAGAAAGGTAAATTAAAATGGCAATGTTGTTTTCAGCTAGTAGTACCTGTGTAACATTTCCAAAAGACTGAGAACACCCAAACTGCGGGCAGTGTGGTAAAACTGATACTCTCACCCACTGCTGGAGGCAATGGAAGTCTTGCAGCCCTTTAGGAAGTCAGTTTGGCAATGTGTATGAAGATCCTCAAAAATATCCACGCTTCGCAACTCAACAATTCTACCTCCAAGGTGGCAATCCTGAACGCAGTGAAAGCTTTTTGTATTAGAAAACATCATCACAGTGTTGTTTACAATAGTGAAAAGATTTACAATCCAGCCCTGGCTGGTTTGGCTCAGCAGTTAGAGCGTCGACCTGTGGACCAATGAATCGAGGGTTTGATTCCGGTCAAGGGCACGTACCTTGGTTGCAGTTCATCCCCAGCCCTGGTAGGGTCGTGCGGGAGGCAACCAGTTGATGTGGCTCTATCACATTGATGTTTCTGTCTCTCTCAGTCCCTCCACTCTATCTGATAACAAGTAGAAAAATATCCTCAGGTGAGGAATAAAAATAATAATAATAATAATTCTGTCCAGCCAGTATGGCTTAGTGGTTGAGCATCAACCCATGCACCAAGAGGTCACCGATTTGATTCCCGGTCAGGACACATGCAAAGGTCGTGGGCCCAATCCCCAGTGGGGGGTATGCAGGAGGCGGCCAATAGATGTTCTCTCTCATTGATGTTTCTATCTCTCTCTCCCTCTCCCTTCCTCTCTCTCTAAAACTCAATGAATGAAAAAAAAAAAAAAAATTACAATCTAAATATACAACAAGATGGGGAATGGTTAGGTACACAATGGCATTCGTGTGTTGGATTATCACAAACCATAAGTAGTGAGTCAGACCAACCTGGGTCTGTTTCTTGCTTATCTCTGCATCCCTGGAAGTACTGCTTATATTTCTGCCCATGCTTCCTTATCTGTAAAATGGAACTAATGGGCTCCTGCAGGGTGTTTGTGAAAATTTGGCTCCATATTTGGAATATTGACTGGGGTGCTCTTTTGGTTTCTCAATCTTTTTTAATTTAACACCTGGATCTGTTCTTCCTGAAATTCAGGGTTCCTGTGGTCAAAGGATTTCACCGGGAAAGCATTAGCAGAAAGGAAAAAGGATTCGGGGGCCAGGGTAGATGAGCTGGATGTGACTGCTACATAAATGCATGGGGAGGGCTTCAAGGATCCCACATACCACCCCTCGTTCCTCTCCTGAAACTCCCCCAATTCAGTTGGGATTGAGTAGATGACTTTGTGCTAGATACTGCTGGTGGGGTAGGTAGGGTTTGTGGAGATGTCTGAGATGCTGAGACGAACAGCCATTCCTATGTTCACTGAAAATGTTTCTCTTCCAAATACGCATGCTTTGCAAGATGCTTCCCAGTACGCCATGGTCTGCCTGTGGAGGAGAAAGCAAAGGATCCCCTTTGTGGTGTTCTTGGTCCAGCTTTCATCCTCAGTGCCAGCGTGGTTTCCCTTTTCCTCTGGTGGGCACAATTCCTTGTGGCATTTCCTTCCTAATGAGCTAAAATGTCTTCATATTGATCCTGGGGATCCTTTACTTAAAAAAAAAAAAATCAACATGCAACCATAATAAATAGCAATTCTTGGAAGAACCACCATCACTGACTTTGTGATACATTCAGCATGTATTCACTGAATACCCATGTGGGTGTCTGTAACCACAGAACCCATCCAAACTGGCCTCTTCCTGTTTTTAATGGGACATTGGGTTATTTTTCAGAGATAACAGAATAAGGCCACTGATTATGTAGTAGAACAGTCGGACATGCACACTAGAGAAAGAATTCACCCCAGAGTAAACTTTCAATGTCACCCAGTCCAAATCCACTGCAGACTACATAATAAATGCCTGAATTTAAACATGTGATGCCCGGAAAGCTGTGATCATCTGGTGCCTGTGCACTAGACCCTCATTATGCTGAAATAATGCAACTTTATGGAATAGGCATAACTTTCCCCCTTTCTTTCTTTAAATGTAACCCCCAAACCAATAGCTGGGAAAACTGAATTGAACCTTGGTTTCTCTCGCCTCACTGATGACTTTGTAATAAAAGCTTTTTTGTTTGTTTGTTTGTTTTTTCTCCTAAAAAGCCAGTGCTGGGCCCTGGCCTGGTAGCTCAATTGGTAAGAGTATCTTCCCCATATGCCAAGGTTGTGGGTTTGTCAGGGCACATATAAGAATCAACCAATGAATGCATAAGTAAGTGGAACAACAATCGATGTTTCTCTCTCTCTCTCTCCAAAAATAAATTTCTTTTTAATTAAAAAAAAAAAAAAAAAAAAAGCCAGCTCTGTAGTATTGGCTTTCATGCATGTCCGACAGCCATAACATGCCCACCGGACACACAGTGCCAGTTGTAGGTATAGCTATTATGTGACTGTAGTGGATTGGTGTAGAAGTTAATACATGATCTCCATCCTCAACAAGTATCCATCAAGTGGAAATGTCCAGGTCAAGAAAGAACTGTAACGTGGAGTGAGAAGATCCGCAATGTACTGCAAAGTGCCTGGTGGCGGAGGAAAGAGAAGAGAGTCTGTTCAGGAAAGGGAATCAAAGAAGGCTTTCAGGAGGTGGTGGATTTGAGCTGATCCTCGAGAAAGGAAGAGGCTTCTGGATGTTTGAAAGCTGAGCTATATGGGGGTGTTCAGCACCCTTCCGCTCATCTCATAGGCTGTATAAGTGTGGCTTTGAAAGCAGAGTGTGCTGGATTAACTCCCAGCTCAGTTACCAGCTCTATATAATAGAAAACTACTTAATCTCTCTAAGCCTCACTTTCCTCGCGTGTAAAGTAGGCGATGCAATGCATAGTCTGCGGGGCATATACAGGGAAGAACCTTTCTCCATGTATCCAAGAATGCGCAAGCTCCTGGGGACCATGAGCAGAAAGCACTTCTCCTAAGATGAACATTTTATTTAATCCTTACCCGAGGATATTTTCTTCCATTATCTTCAGATAGGGTGGGAGTGGGAGGGAGAGAGAGAGAGAGAGAGAGAGAGAGAGAGAGAGAAGATGCTAGAGACAGACATCGATTGTTTGCTTCCCGCATGACCCTGACCAGGGCCGGGACGGAACTGCAACCGAGGTACATGCCCTTGACCTGAATTGAACCCATAACTCTTTGGTCCATGGGCAGATATTCTAACCACTGGGCAGAACTGGCCAGGGCCTAAGATGAACATTTTAAGTTCCCTCAGCTCCCTGCCTGTCTCCGTTTGCTCTCTCTCTCTCTCTTTTTTTTTTTTTTAATCCCCACCAGAGGACATTTTTCCATTTTTTTGTTCAGATAGAGTGGGAGGGAGAGAGAGAGAGAAACATCGACATAAAAGGAACCCATCGAGTGGTTGCCACACACACGACCCAAGCAGGGCCAGGGACAAACTGCAACTGAGGTACGTGCCCTTAGCGGGAACTGAACCTGGGTCTCTCTGGACCGCAGGCTGACGCTCTAAGCACTGAGCCAAACCAGCCAGGGCTGTTTGCTCTCTTAACAGTGAGCTTCTGCGGACTAGTTCCCTAAATGATCTTGGAAAAGTCACTTCCCTTCTCTGTCCCTCGCTTTTCTCATTTATAAAATGAGGGAGGTTTGCCAAATGGCCTCTTTCATAATGTTCTGTGAGGACTCTAGGCAGAGGAATAGTATATGCAAAGGTTCGGGGGTGCTGTACTCAAGGCGGAATAAAGAGAAAGAATAAAGAGGGAATGGCTAAAATAAATCTGTAGAGGTAGGTAGAAATCTGTGACAGGTGATACAACTTGCCCAAGGCCATGTATCTTGTAAAAAAGAGGATCTGAAATTGGATCCCAGGTCCAGGTAACCCAAATCTATGCCCCTTGCAATCACCATAGACCTGATAAGGCTTGACCTCTATAAAGCTACCCTTCTCCCAATAGCAAGCCTGACATTTGCCAAAAGTTAGCTGTAGTTAAATGCAAAGTCATTGAAATGAGACCCTGAGAGGCTGACTCAATTATCATCACCCTACTTGCCACTGAAATTCTAAAGCCAGCCACACTAGCACCAAGTGTTTGCTGGGCTCTGATAAGGGCTTAAATGGAGGAATGCCCTGACTTGCTCACCAGACTCCAACAGAATCCAACAATTTATTTGATGAAAAATGTGGTTTGTCTCTCATTTACATTTCCCCTGGTGGTGAGGATCTGGGAGGCTGCAGCCTGGCTGAGACAGAGTAGGATTGCATAGCACTTGGCTGATATGATTCTACAACCTCAACTCGGAGGGTGTAAGAACACTATCACAATGCTCTCAGCACCTCCACCAGGGTTTTGGAAGGGGGCTTTGTATAAGGCAAAGCAGACTTAGAAACAGAAGGTACCTTCCTAATGACTCTTTTTTAGGATAGTGAAGTAGGAAAGGAGAAAAATGAGGGCGATTGAATGAGCTTTGCAAGAATGTATTTATAATCAAATTACGTTGGAAAGGGAATGTGGAAATCCTTGCTCTGCAAAGAAGCTAGGTGGGGAGAAACCAGCAAATTATAGCAGGAAGTTGGAAAGTGACACAGATTTTAGAGTCAAAGGTAGATCTGCAATGATCAGTTGTATTACCCTGGTCAATTAACCTAGCTGGGAATCAATATCTGAAAATAAGGATAATGATATACTTATCCAATGGGGTGATTATGTAGGTTGTGACCCAGCAGTCATTGGATGTATTTTTTCTCTGTCCTATTAATCAAGAAAAATGTACAATAAACAGAAAATGGGATGAGGCGGAACATCTTGGAGTCATAAAAGCAGGTTTTAATTAGAAGTATAGTAGTTGGCACCTTGAAATCACTTGGAGTTCCCCTTCGAGAGAAAATAACTTTTGAGCCATTAGAAGTAGCATCCCTTAGAGAGGGGAGTGGGGTCTGAAGCCACAGTTAGGATGTAGATCAAGTGGTTCTATTCTCTTGGAAAGGAGAAGTATGTAAGCCATTGGGTTTCTAAGGGTTTAAGAGAAAAAGTAAAATGACCACGACCTCAGACCCTGACACAGGAAATGGATGTGGCTTCGGGGTTCTGTGGGTAGCAAGTGTATGTCCCAAGACTGACACTCAAATAAAATGCTGTAATATTGAGCTCACATCTGGGCATCCTTGGTCAAGCTTAATTCAGAAGAAATGAGATTTAAAAACAAACAAACTTCACAATAGTGATCCTGGAACTGTAGCATCAAGGTAAACTGAGGACGAAGATTCTCTGCTAGACTCCATAGTACAGTGATTCTCTTCGCCTGAGAATTATCTGGAAAACTCTGAAAAAACTAACATGAGTCATGAGCTTTACTCAAGACCCATAAATCAAAATAATCATGTGTAGCCAGGTTTGAGAACACAGGTATAGACCAACTTTATTTTTTTATTTTATTTTATTTTATTTTATTTTATTTTATTTTATTTTATTTTATTTTATTTTATTTTATTTTTAGAGAGAGAGAGGAAGGTAGAGAGGGATAGAAACATCTGTTGGCTGCATCCTGCATGTCCCCTACTGGGAATCAAGTCTGCAACCCAGGTATGTGCCCTGACCAGGAATCAAACTAGGATCTCTCAGTCCATTAGACAATGCTCAATCCACTGAGCCACACCAGCAGGGTGGTATAGACCAACTTTGAAAAGCACTCAGGCTGTTTTCAGTTTGGGGCTGTTAGGAATAATACTGCCATGAACATCCATGCACAAGTCCGTGTGGACACTGGTGAATGAATGGAGAAATGTGGTGGGTCTATCCATCAATGGTGTACTTTCCAACAGCAATAAGGAGTGAACTATGGACACATTTTACATCATGAATGAGCCTCAAATACATCGTGTGAAATGAAAAGGAGAAAACAGACACAGAGATCACAGATTGTATCATTCTATTTGTATGAAATATCTAGAAAAGATAGAAAAGGAAGTAGATAAGTAGTTACCCAGAGCTGGGGGTGGGAATAATGATATCTGTAAATGGGCGGTTGTTGCACCACTGGGTGAAGTTACTAAAGCTCATTGAAGTGTAAAATTGAAGTGCATTCAGACAACAGTGTGGTGATTGCCAGGAGAGGCGAGATGGGGGGAGGTGAAGGAGGGCATGGCGGGATAAATGGCGAAGGACAGAGACTCGACTTGGGGTGGTGAACATACAATACAGTGTACAGAGGATGTGTTGTAGAACTGTGTACCTGAAATCTGTATAATTTTGTTAACCAGTGCCATCCCAGTAAATTCAATAATAAATAAGTAAATATAATAACATTGAAATGGATGAATTCATGGTATCTAAACTATATCTCAATAAAGTTGTTTATAAAGGCCTTTCAGTGAGGCCACAAGAAGCCATGGTGGTAGTGGATTATTTAAATGCCTTAGATTTTCCTGCTGAGTGAGGACGTTGGACAACTACCCCACTCCCTCGACCTTCCACATAAAACTCTGCTCTTCCTGGTGTAATGAAGCTGATCGGGAGAACCACGAGAAGGCTGTCAGGGGTTTTTTTTGCCAGTCTAGTAGGTGAGAACTCTAAGATTACTCAGAAAACTAAAAGAAGTTATCACCATATTTGCACACTACGTTTATAGAGCAGCTGGTACCGTTACGTGAGGATTAAATGAAAGGATACATGTATATAGGCAGAGTGCCTCCGCAGGTGGAAGATGTACAACAAATACTATTCCCGTCTCCTCGGCCTCAAGAAAAGCCCTTTGTCCCATCCTGTCGTTTACACCAGCGCTATATGTGTCTCCAGTGGGATTTCCAGTTTCCCCACAGCTCTCGGAATCACCCACGTTGGGTCAGCACTAAAGACTCTCCTGGTTGCCTCACTGAGACTGGCTCTCCCTCTTACTCCAGTTGTATTTGGGATTTTGCACTCTCACGAGAACTGATGCTATTGCCTTCTCTCTTACTTTCTGAACTGGGGAAGCCATGGAATCACAGAAGTGGTGGTGACTTGGCTAAACCCTCAATTGATTAACATCAGAATCGGTGATTTTCACAGTGTCACACGTCACTCAGTCCACCACCAGCTGTGAACAGTCTACAGAAGTGTTATTAAGAACCCAATTTCTGACTCTGTGCCTTCTCACACCAGTGCCACCAGTGACCTCAACCTAGTGGCGAGACGTCTCAGTGATGTGGCCCAGTGGAGGCATTTGAGCAGCTGTGTGACTGTGGGCACTTTGCTTAAGTCTCTAGACTTCACTTGTTAAATGTGAATGCCTATTGCATAAGGCAGTTATAAAGTTCAATGAGGTTACTTATACAGAGAGGCCACAGGTCCAGGTCCAGGCCCACGGTAGAGGCTCAGTGAGTTCTGGTCTCTCCCCTAACCTGCAGAAAATTAAGAAACTGCTGGACTATCATGAATTGTTGAAACCCGTAGCTATCTATTCTCTGAGCACAGAAAACACTCGAAAATCCCGCAGTCCCAGGGTCATCAATCAGAATATCAGTTTTGAGAGGGTTAGAACAGAAAATACCAATGTTGAAAGTGAATCTAGGCTCTTCCAACTAGGTTGTTTCTTAGGACTGAATCCCCTGCTGTGTGACCGTGGGGATGTCCCTTTAGTCCCTTGCAAAGATAATCTAGTTTTTTTCATCTAGGCGAAAGTAGTATAGTTGGCTAGACAAGTTCCTATAACACATGCCATTAGCTTGCTTACTTCTCATTTGAAGCCTCATAAAACAAAAACATAAAAATATGTTTCTTCCCATCCATTATTGGACCATTCCAATGTTGGGGCACCTAAAAGAAGGGGAAGATGGGCTGGTCATCATTTTGAATTGCCACTTTTATTCCTCAATATTTTTAATCTAGTATCCCATCTCTCACTCTGTCCATATGCATCCATTTCGATGCTCTGGATAAATTTCCGATTGTTATACACAACAAGATTGTTCTGCTTTAATGTCAGCTTTTATGGTTCGATTACTTACATATGTGCTTAAGAAATCTACTTTATGCTACTAACATTCTCTCGGGAAAACTCTCTCTCTCTTGGCAATCAGTTGAAATGCCTCGAAGAGGTTACTCACTCCTCTGGTTTCAAATGCAAGGGCTTAAACATGGTTTTATTCTCCATTTTAATTAATTATTCCAGCCTCTAGCAGCTGTGCAGTGAAGTGGTCGTTAAATCCCCATGGTAGAGATAATGTGGGTAGACAGAAGGGATCCAAATTACTGCTGGCTAACCCTGAAAGAAGGAGGGAGGAGAATGCTCCCGATTATGTCGAGTGGCCCACATTCCATGACGTGCCAACTCTGTGTGGAATCAGATGCTTGAAATAAATCATTCATGTTGCCTTGAAGCTGGAAAAGCCACTTAGCCATAATACCCATCCCTTTGGAGGAAACCCAGTGGAATCAAACAGGTAGCAGGGAGAGCTTGCTAATTCCTCTCAGCAGAAAGACATCAGCCGGCGCGGAGAATTCAGCTAATTGTTCTATGGTCTAGCGAAATGTCCAAGGTCCACTGGAAGTCTGGCCCAGAGTGCTGGTCATTCAGTCCACTTTGAGTTGGGGCAATGGTACCTTGATGTAATATGGATATCTGTTACTCAGTATCAAGTGTGATGACAATGCATGCAGTCAAACATCCTCTTATTCAGAAGGCATGGATTTAAGTTCAGCTCTATTCTCTACCAGCTGTGTGAGCTTGATCAATAAAGGGGAAAACAATCCTTACCTCACAGGGTTGCAGTGAACATCAGGTGTGATAATATTTCTAAAACTGTGACTGGTGAGGTGTTCAACACATATTTCTTTTCCAATATTTTTTTCTATGCATATTTTCACATAACTGAGATGACACTGCATATACAATTTTGTCTGGTTAAAAATAAAAGTTCAAAGTCATATTCTGTCACTACTTAGAACATTGCTCTATTGTTTTCACTGATGGTAAGTCAATATAGTTCTAAAAAAATTTTTTAAATCCTTACCCGAGGATATTTTTTTATTTATCTTCAGATAGAGTGAGAGGGAGAGAAATATTGATATGAGAGAGACATATCGATTAGTTGCCTCCCACATGACTCCAACCAGGGTCAGGGATCAAAGGGCAACTGAGGTATGTGCCCTTGACTGGAATTGAACTTGTGACTCTTTGGTCTGGGGGCCAATGCTCTAACTGCTGAGCCAAACTGACCAGGGCCTGATTTTTTTTTACATAAACTTTTTCCCTTTCTCTTCACTATTTTAGCATTTTTGTTTTAACTTGTGTGATCATAATGTATGGTCATGTACATGAATTTGATTTAGCAATATGTTAAGGATATCTGCATCTATGTTCAGGAGTAATTTCAGTCTGTAATTTTATTCATTTTTGAAATGTCTTTGTTCAATTTAAATGTCAGTGTTGTGCTGGCTGCACAGAACATGTGAAGAGGTGCTTCCTCCTTTTCTGTCTGTTAAGAGCTTGTTTAAGATTGGTGTGTGCCCTGGCCAGTTTTGCTCAGCGGTTAGAGCATTGGCCTGTGGACTAGAGAATCCCGGGTTCGGTTCCCACTAAGGGCACATACCTCGGTTGCAATTTGTCCCCGACCCCAGGGTCATGTGGGTGGCAACCAGTCGGTGTGTCTCTCTCACGTCGATGTTTCTCTCTCTCTCTTACCCCTTCTCTCCCTCTCGCTCTTTCTGAAGATATATGCAAAAATGTCCTCGGGTGAGGATAAAAAAAAAAAAGATTGGTGTGACTTCTTCCATGAATGTTTGATAAAATTGAATGTTTGATAAAATTCACCAATGAAACCACTCTGACTTTAAATTTTCTTTGTGGGAAAGACTTTTTATAAATTCAATTTATTTATTAATATCCTTTATTATCCTTTTAATGTCTCTAGGATCTGTGGAGCTAAAAACCTCTTTCATTCCTGATTTTGTTAATTTGCATTCTTTTCCTTTTTTCATAATCAGTCTAGATAAAACTTTATGAATTTTTCCCCCTTTATTGATTTTAGAGAGAGAGGAAGGGAGAGGGAGAGAGAGATAGAAATATCGATGGGAGAGAACATAGATTGGCAACCTCTTGCATGCCCTCCACTATGAATCGGGCCCACAACCTGGGTATGTGTCCTAACCGGGAATTGAACCAGCGATCTCTTGGTGCATGGGTCAACGTTCAACTGCTGAGCCACACCGGCCGGACAAAGCTTTATCAATGTTGTTGATATTTTTAAAGAAGCAAATTTGGGCTTTATTTTCTCTCTCTCTCTCTCTTTTTTCTTTCTTTTATCCATTTCACTGATCTCTGGTCTCTATTATTTCCTTGCTTTTTACTTACTTTGCTCTTCTTTTTGTACTTTCTTAAGGGGAAATATTAGGTCATTAATTTCATACCTTTCCTGCTCCAATCTTTTTAAAAATGATTTACTTATTTATTTGTTTTTTCTTTATTGATTTTAGAGAGAGAGGAAGGGAGAGGGAGAGAGAGATAGAAACATTGATGAGAAAGAATATTGATTTGCCGCCTCCTACATGCTCCCCAATAGGGATTTAGCCCACAACCAGGGCATATGTCCTGACCAGGAATTGAACTGGTGACTTCTTGGTACATGGGTTGAATTTCAACCACTGAGCCACATTGGCAGGACTCCTGCTCCAATCTTACTCTCTTTTCTTTTGGGGACTTTATGGATATCAGATATGAAATTATCTCATGGGATCACGGGGCCATGTTAATTTTCTTTTATTCATTTTTCTCTTTCTTTTTTAGACTGGATAAATTCTACTCATAAGTCTTAAAATTCACTGACTTTTGCCCATCCAGTGAGTTTTTATTTATTTTTATTTATTTTTTTATCCTCACCCGAGGACATTTTTCCATTTTTTTGTTCAGACAGAGTGGGAGGGAGAGAGAAGAAGAGAGAAAGAGAGAAACATTGACATGAAAGGGACACATCGAGTGGCTGCCACCCACATGACCAACCAGGGCCAGGAACAAGCTGAAACCGAGGTATGCGCCCTTAGCGGAAACTGAACCCAGGTCTCTTTGGACCGCAGGCCGACGCTCTAACGGCTGAGCCAAACTGGCCAGGGCCATCCAGTGAGTTTTTAAATTCTAGGTATTATATTTTAATTATTATATTTTTAATTTCTAGCCTTTTCATTCGCTTACTTCTTTTGGTTTCCATTTAATTATGATGTTCTATCTTTTCATTCATTAAGACTATATTTCCCTTTAAATCTTTCCTTTAATCATTTGCACTATTTATGATAACTGCTTGAAAATCTTTGTCTGCCTAGTCCCACATTTGGATCAGCTTGAGATTAGTTTATAATGACAACTTTATTTTTCTTGTCTATGGATCACCTTTTCCTGTTTCTTTGTATAAGTGGTATTTTTTTAAAATTAATTGAATACTGGATATGGTACATAATATATAATGGAGACTTTGGATTCTGTTTTGCTGAAGGGTGTTGGTTCTTGTTCTAGAAGGAAGTTCAGCTACTGGCTGATCACCATGAATTTGTGAAGGTTTGGTTTTATTATTTTGCTAGTGCGAATCAATGAAAAGGTGTTTATTGAACCTCTCTAACTTAGCTGGCTTTAACCTCTGAACTCTTTCTCCCCTTAAGATCTTATTGTGCTTGTTTTTAGGTTTTGTTAAGGCAAGCTAAGGTAGGTCTTACTCTAGGGTGTGTCTTTAACCTTAACATGGGGGCATGCTTGCATCTCAGCTGGATTTCAGGTTTGTTAAAATATATTGGGGGATAAATGGTGATGGGGGGAAAAAAAGATAACATCTCTGTAATATATAGATATAGATATAGATATAGATATAGATATAGATATAGATATAGATATAGATATATAGATATAGATATATCTATCTCAAGATCCCTCCACTCTAGGACCAGAACACTAACATCTCTTGGATACTTCTTCCTCCAGCACTCTTGACCTCTAGTGTCTAATTTTGTTTTCAACCCATAGCAGCTTCTGTCTGTTAAACCTTGGGAGGTCTTACTTTGAGAATGGACAACCTAGCTCTCATCTGTAAATCTGCAAGGAGCCCCATGCATGGACCTCTAGGGTTTACTCCCTGTACAGCTTCCATCTCCTTGACGCCTTCATTCAACATTACTTCATTAAGCCATTGTTTCATTCATTAAACAGATTTCCTTTCAGATGTTGCAAACTCTAGTCTCTGCCTCCTCAATTTAGCAGAACTGCTGTTCTCAGATTCTCGTTTTCTGTTTCATGCTGTAAATTTTTCCCCAGGCAGCCCTGGCCCGTTTGGCTCAGCGGTTAGAGCATTGACCTGCGGTCCAGAGAGACCCGGGTTTGGTTCCCGCTAAGGGCATGTACCTCTGTTGCAGTTTGTCCCTGGCCCTGGTTGGGTTGTATGGGTGGCAGCCACTCGATGTGTCCCTTCCATGTCGATGTTTCTCTCTCTCTCTCTCTCACTCTCACTCTATCTGAACAAAAAAGAAAAAAAAAATGTCCTCAGGTGAGGATAAAAAAAATAAAATTTTCCCCAGGCAGAGAGCTGTGTGATCATGGGGCTCACCTAGGAGTGTCCCTTCTTTCAGGTACTATAGTCTTGTGTTGACTGTTTTCCACTATCTAAACATCTGTTGACTTACATATTTTGTCTAGTTTTATAGTTGTTTACATTGGGAGACTCACCCAGTACCAGTTATTCTATTATAGCTAGAAGCAGAAAACTTAAACATTTTATTTTAATATTTAGAATTCAGATAACTCCTGTAGGATATATTTAGATGTAATGTTTATCTTCCTTACCGTTGCATTTATTTATTTTCTTAATCCTCACGGAAGGATGTATTTTTTTTTATTAATTTTTAGAGAGAGTAAGGGAGAGAAAGAGAAAGAAAGAAACATAGATGTGAGAGAGAAACATTGATCGGTTGCCTCCTGTAGGTGTCCTGACCAGGGATCAAATCCACAACGTAGGTATGTGCCCTGACTGCAGGAATCGAACCCGCAACATTTTGATGTATGGGATCATGCTCCATCCAACTGAATCACCTGGCCAGGGCAGACAAAAAGAAGGTGGGAGACATCTGTAATGCTTTTAACAATAAATATTTTTTTTTAAGTTAAAAAGAAAAATAAATAAAATAACATAGTGTCTGACCCACAGGCGGAAAATAAAAATTTGTTGAATAAATGACGTCTCCCAGCTGATTACCTGGTCAGTCCTGTCTTCAGCTCAGAAAATTTTCCTTTTTTATTTACTTGATACTTTTCTCTCTTTCATTCTTTCTGGAACATTTACTAAACAGATGTTTGTTGACCTTCTGAATATATCTAACCTTTCTCCACCAGTTCTGAGAAAATCCCCCCGTTCAGAATCTCAGTCCAGATTTTAGTCTTCATCAGCATTCATTTTTCTATGCGGAACATCCATCTACTAAGCTTTAGTTCGGAAATAATGGCTTTCAAATTTTGTTTTTGAGGGTTCTGCTTGTTTCTTTTCCTTTGCAGCCTGTTCTTTCTTATTGATGTAATAACTCGATAAGTTTTCTTCAGTTATTGTATTAACTGTTCCCTCACACATTAATTTGATGTTTATTGTATTTTAAAGTTCTTTTCACACTGTTAGACATCTTCAGATGGGCGGTATTTATTGGTTGCTGCTCCTAATGATTGATGAAATTTAAATTGAGCAACGTTGGCAGCTGGGGAGTCATTCTTCCATCCAAGCGAAATCTCATGTTCTCTTGGCAATGAATGCAGATTTAGACCATAAGGACCTTAAAGCTGGTGTTCGTGTAAGCGAAGGGAGTGGAGGGGAGTGGAGGAGGGGATGGGAGACTTAAGTGGGCTTTGCTTTAAGGTGCGTAAGTGGAGGAGTTCTCATTTTGAATATGTGATCTCCCTGTCTTCCGGAAGCTGGAAGTTGTCTGAGGCACAGTCCCACTTCGTTGGCTACGGATCTCACTCTGGGAGCCTTTGTCAGAATGTCTGGGTAAAAGATCTATGCACAAAACATTACTCTGGGGACCAATGTCAGTCATGCCACTCTGATGTTCAGGGTCTGGCTTATTTGCTGTACTTTCTAATTCCTCACACTGCTGACAACCTGCGACCACTTCTTTTCACCCCTTCTACTCCCGTGTCTGTTCCCCCAGCTGCTTTTCCCTTCTGTTAGAATGGATTGACTGTCGGCATTCTTGTTACCTCTCCGGTTCTGCTACAGGGTTTTAAAATCTATGTATAATTTTCTTCTGCCATTTCAGTCATGTACATTAACCCAGAAATCTCCAGTTACAATTTTGTATCCTATTTACCTGTACTCAAGCGTTATCTTTGTCACTAAATTTTTTCACACGCATACAAAATCAAAGTCAATAGCCCAGATAGAACAGGCAAACATATATGTGAGCCACTCGTCTGGGTAAAATATAACAGTCGGTGTTTGTTTATTCTGCAGTGATTAGAAAAGGGAAAGAATAACAAGAAGGAACATGTAATTTACAAAATCCATCTGAAAACTTTGATGTGTGCTTATTTGTCACTAGGGACAACTGTTGATAAAACAGATCCTCATTCTAAGTATCTCATAACATCAGACATAGATGAATAGAATAGATTTTCAAGAAGATAATGGCATTAGCATAGAGGACAAATAATCTTCTGATCTTGTAGTATATAAAAACCACAGAAATACTTATTAAAGACCTTACAGACATATTCCCCTTAAAAAGGTGATTCTGTGGGAGTTGTTTGATTATTTTAGTAAGAGCTGAGCTGAATGAATTATGATCATGGTGCAGATGGAATGGGGATATGAATTTGTACACTTTTGTATATTTTTTTTCACACATTACTTTATTGATTCACTAACTAAACAAATATAATTAAGTATCCACAATAGACACCAAACACTATATAATTAAGAACTCATGGTCTAACAGAAGAGGGAACAAGTAAGCCCATCATTTATAATACTATAAAGTGGTCCTAAAATAAGATTCATAACATGGTCTAAGAGATCCTGTCATAAGCTAATTAAATTTGGGGGAAAGAGAAGGCTTCTCAAAGGAAGATCAACTAAGCTGAACTCAGAAGGACTCGGTAAAGAACAATGGAAAGAGTTTTTTAGAGAGAATAGATCTTCAAACATTCAGAGGCATTGTTGAGAATAATATGGTTCAAAAGAATTGTTAAGTAGATCCAGATGGCTGAGGTAAAGACTCTGAGGGGGCCCTGGTTGGTTTGGCTCAGCAGTTAGAGCATCGGCCCACGGACCAAAGGGTCTTGGGTTCAATTCCCAGTCAAGGGCACATATCTACGTTGCATGTTCAATCTGCAGCCCTGGTTGGGGTCGTGCAGGAGGCAATCAATTGAAGTATCTCTCTCACACAGACATTTCTTTCTCTCTCTCCATCCCTCACTTCCACTCTCTCTAAAAATCAATGGGAAAAAAATACATATCCTTGGGTGATGATCAACAGCAACCAAAAAAGACTGTGAGGGAGAAAGAGCAAGAAATAATGCTGGAAAAGTTAAGTGGAAGTCAGAACATGCAGGATCTATGATTTGTGCTGTTTGTGTGGAGGAGCATCATCACCTGGGCTGCAGAGTCTAAAATGGATTACAGGGATCAGAACTGGAATCATGGAGACCACAGAAATCCAGCTAAGCAGTGGAGGTCACTTTTGCTAAGGTGGTGTCAGCAAAAGAGAAGATAGATGGAGGAGTTCTGGAACTATTCAATCATTATAATAAATAGAATCCGGTGAGTGTTTGCACATGAGGGGGAGGGACAAGGAAGCCTCAATGTTGACACCTTCTCTCTAATGAATAAATGTGTGTCCATTTACAGAGATGAAGAGTGTGGATGGGAACAATGATGGAGAAGGAGATTTGAGAGAAGACACTGTGTTTATTTTTGGACATCTGAGTTCAAAGCATCAGTGATTATCTAGTAGGTAGCAAGCTATGCTCACATGTAGTTTGTGTGGGAAATCTGAACTAAAGATAAAATCTTGGAGGCCTATGTGACAACAATCATTGAAAACATGGGGCTAGGTAAAAACCAACCAAAGAAAGAACATAAAAGGATAAAATATCAGAGTGACAAGAGGAAACCTAAATTAGGTTGGTGTATTATTCAACTTAGGCTGCCATACAAAATTCCACAGACTGAGTGGCCTAAATGACAGAAATGTATTTTCTCACAGTTCTGAAGTCTGAATGTCCAAGGTCGGGGAGCTAGAATGTTTGGGTTCTGGTGAGAGCCCTCCTCCTGCTTCCTGGTTTGCAGACACCACCTTATTCTGAGACCTCACATGGGGCGGGGGTGGGGTGAGGGCAGAGAGAGGGGAACCAGTTTGTTGATGTATCGATTAGTTCTGGCAGCACTGAGTTTCAGAATGAATCTTCATGCCCCAACCCCCAAATCTTTTCCTTTGATCACTCTGAGCAATCCAACATTCTTTGCAGACACATGATCCAAACATTTATTGTTTTCTCTAAGCTAATTTGAGTTGTTTAAGCTTCTATACTTTTTAAAGAATCCTGACTAATACTGAGTTTGCTGGTACGAAGATGAAAGCAAGAATACTGTGATTTGAAGAATTAATAAATTGTGAGAAGGTAGAGAAAAGCATAGTTGTTTTGTAAAGGAGATTCATTGATTCCTTCAACAAACACTTTCTGTTCTATGCACTGGAGATTCAGTATTGAACATGCATGTGGTACATGCATAGTTGAGCGAATAAATCTCTTTGATAAAAAATTCTCTTGAAAATCAAAATTCAGAATCTATTTATGGTATGACCTAATCTTTATTTCTACAGTATTACATATGTCACAGTAATATTGAATTTTGATAGACTTTCTCTCTTAAGTATAACATTTGTTTTGGGAATGAAGATGTCAACAGAAACAATTTCCTGATCGGAGTCCTCTCTTTGTTGTTCTTCCCCAGGGTCAGCATTCACTTATGCTTTTAGCCAAGATGAGCACATAGGGAATTGACTGGCACACCATTGTTAGGACCTAGAAAGATGGAGGCTGATATAGAAACAGACCTTCTGCACCAGGGAACGAACATGGTATCTTGTGTTGCTGCCAATTAATTAGTGATGAGTTTGTTGGGCTGCTTGTTGCCCAGGATGATTAATCTGAGCCTGAATCCAACTAAACCGTTAAGGAAAGTTCACAGCAAGATAAGCTGTGAGTGACAATGTTGCCCTTTAGAAGAAGGGGAGCTGACAGAATGAAATGCAACCCCCTGCCACCCCCTCCCTGGCTTCCAGCCTGTCGCAGTAAAATCCCTGAGCTCCTGCTGTGACTAAAAGCTGAGAAGGCATGCTTCAGTGTCACATGATCAGGGACTATGAGAACTTAAAGGGCCTTGGGGATTCACTTCTCCAACTTGCTCATCCCACAGATGAGGGGGCTGATGACCAGAGAGTTCAAGTCCTTTTACTTGCTGATAGATACCCAGCAAGTAGTTGGCTGGGATGGTCCTTGGACACTCAGTGTTGTCCCTTTCCTACTTTGTCACAGAGTTCTGCTCTTATAGCAGCTGCCCTCTCGTACAGAGGAGAGTTGCAGTGTTGAGCACATTCTTTAAGGATATGAGATGAGAGGCATGGAGATCCAGGTTCTAGTCCAGCCTCTGGCTTCAGCTTACTCCGTGAACTGAATCTACTATGGACAGAGACAAGGTTCCTGGAGTGTTTCCCATGTGGCTATTCATTCTTCATTAGGCCAGATCTACTTCTTTATGTGATGGTCTCAGAGAAGCATTCCAAGACAGTGAAGGTGAACACTGCAAGACCTCTGAAAGCCCAGACTCCAAAACTTGCACAGTGCAGCTTCCATGACTTTCTATTGGTCAAAGAAAGTTACTGGGCAACCCAAACTCAAGGTGTGGGGAAAAAGACTCCAGCTCTCAGTGGGAGGAGTGGCAGAGTTATGTTGCCAAGAGTGATATGGGATATAACATATTTAGTAGTCTATGCAAATTGCATCTACCATCTCTAAAGTCTGGAAACTTTAGGTCACCAGAAAATACCAAAATAATAACCCCACTGACTTTATTACCCAAAAGTACTTTGTGTATTTCCTCTGGATTGTATTGCTTATGAATTGCCCTGAATCATTTTGTTTTGGTGGTGGTGTAAGGGTGTAGTGCTATGAGAAAAAATATAAGTATGTGTATGTAGAGCATGTGATTGCATATATGCATGCATGTCACTTTATGTTCAAGTGTATGTTTTAATTTGATATTTGACTGATTTAGTTTTCAGAAAATATGTCATATAGTACAAAATAACATGTAATGTCCAGGGAGAAAATCCAAATTCAAAATGGATATAAGGTCATTAAAAACCAGAAAAGAACAATCAAATGGAGCCCAAAAATGACTTACAAATGCATATCATCATGTTCTTAACCACTTGTAATATACACACTACAAACCTGACTCTAAGCTTCCTATGAGCCATCATGAAGAGCACAACACATGACTACTGCAGAGAGAAGTGCACAAAATAGTGAGTGTTCATCTCTTGGTCATAGAGCCGCCTGTCAAGATTGCATTCTCTTGGATTTCATGACCTGCTCATATAAAGTTTCCCTCTTTCCCTTTTTGTAGCTTAAATGAGGTTCCCTGTGATAATTTTCATTTTTGTTTTAACATGTGATCCTAAGGAAAAAGAGAAATCAAATATGAAGTCAAGAGGACCTCTGTGTTCTGTCCATGGTGCTGAACTAGGGAGAAAGCCAAAGGTGGACCTGATTACTAAGAGCCTGTGGTGTGTGACTGACAACAGTCAATTACGAGTCAAAATATGTGTATGTTTGTCCTGACTGCTGCTTTGAAACCAGGCCACTCCTAACCCACTCGTTTTCATACCAAGAGTTGGAATGCTACAACAGGAGAGTTGTATATTGCTGCCCAGCTCATCAGGAAAGGCTTGGGTTTCCCTCTTTGTCCTACTTTTGTACCTCACCTCTTGGAATGTCCCTGCATTTACATTTCCCTAACTTTTTACTTAGATTCTGACTTTGCTCTGTGCTCATACCAAATGGTAGGTTTTCTGAGTTAATTTTCATCTTTTGAATTCTATCCCAAACATCCAGTAGGCACTGGTCTATCTCATTCTGATAGCCTCCATCATAGAGATAAGTCTAAGTCCCAGAAATCCATTCCTCATCCTAGAATTGGTCATCTGGTTCCTATCGGATAGCACCAGTCACTCTGATGAGGGGGAGTCATACAGAACGAAATCTTAACTTCTAGCCAAGACAGGAGCAGGGAAGAGGTGAAGGACTGTGAGGCTGTCTTGTACACTGTGCCCTGAGGGGCTGTCTAGAAAGTAACGTTTTCCAAAGCACTTGTAAAAAGTCCTGTCAAAGAGCAAAATTTCTAGGGCATCCAGTTGAACGAGAACTCTCTCCTCCCTGCTCCTAGCAGTTACCTGTTAGAAATAAAGAAAATATACTTGCTAGCTTGCACAGAAAAGCCAGTATTGATTATTCTACAGAGGTATGCTGCTCCTCATCAAACAAGGGTCCTTTCTTTTTTTAAAGAATAAAACAAAGCCAATAATATCCAGGTTTTTTCTCCCTCCAAATGACTGTTTATTTTGTTGAGTCTTGGCTACTGTGTTAACTAGAAAAATCAAGGAGACAACAAGAATACCCAGGTTTTTTCTGCCTCTAAATGGCTGTTTAGTTGGTTGAGTCTTGGCTACTGTATTAACTGGGGAAATCAAGGGGGCAAACAGATTTCCAATAGCCTCCCCTTATTTTGCAAAATTGAAATGAGTACCCAGCTATAGTAGACAAATTCAAAACAAGTTATTTCATGCAATTGTTTTAAAATAATCTATCTGACCACTCTACACACACACACACACACACACACACACACACACTTCCTTAGAACAAATGAGATCATGTTGTTTTGAACTGTTTTGAACTCTATGTCCCTTACCCCATATGGCTAATCAACCACTAAGTCCTGTTTATTCTACCACCTGCAAACCTCTTAAATAATGCAGTAACAGAGTCCTGCTGTGGTTAAGAGCCCAGATGCAGGATCTAGATTTCCTGGGTTTGAATCTACTATTTACAGGCTGTGTCATTTTGGCCTCAACATCATCATATGTAAAGTGGAGGAAGTAATAGTACCTAATTCATAAGATGGTTGATTAAATATATGTAATCCTCTTAGGATAGTAGCTGACACATAACAAGCACCTGATAAGTGTTGTTGTTGACATTATTTTTATTATTGAATTTGCTCACTTATATCCTTTCTTACTCTTGCAGTCTTCATTCAAGCCAACACGATCTTCAACCCAGACACTTCCAATAGCTCCTTAACTTTTCTTCCTGACTCTGCCTTCTTCAGTTCATTCTTTCATTGTGCAGCTAGAATATACAGTTAAGACAAAGTGACAAACTTGGTGATATTGTGTGTATGTATGAGGATGTGGTGATGACATGAACCATGAGAAAATAAGCTATGGGAACTGAGAAAATCCATGAAGGGCTTTGGGTTGTATCCTGCTGTGTCCTGGGGTTTTGTCCAAAGTGGTGTGAAGGGTTCAGACACTGAACTGACTATCCAACACTGCAACCCTGAAATGTTTGACTCTTCATGTGGGTTGGTGAGCAGCCTGAATCTCAGAGAGTTTCTGAGCATACCCAACACAGATGGCATCATCATTGTATTTTGGAAAAATCTGCAATGTCTCATTTGGTCACCGGGTGATGCTAAGGGCTTCCATTAGATAGTTTGTCAGCTAGGGTTTGCTGTGTAACAGTCCATCCCAAAACTAAGAGGTTTAAAAAACAACCTTTTATTATATCATGTGACTGTGGGTTCACTGTGGATTGGCTGACCTAGGCTGGTTTTAGCAAATCTCTGCTGGGTTTGCTAGTACTTCTGCAACAGAGCTGGGACCCTATTCCACAATGGATTTGGTCGCCTTAACTGGGGAAGCCCTGCTTCACCTACTCCTTCTCTTCTTCTTGGGACCAGCATTTGCCCGGGCTTTCCCTTCTCAAGAGTAATGGTGAAAATGAGACAGGGAATATGTAAAACTTAGGCTTGAAACCAGGTCACATGGCCAAATCAGGACCAGGAAATAATGTTTTGTTTTTCCACTCAGAGTGTTCTTGGTGCCAGGAAGTTTGCAGCTGTGGGATCTCCAGGCTTTTACCCAAGGCAGTATTACCCTCATGAGTTTACTAAGGTCCCACGTTAGTGAATATGTATCTTCATTTGAGGCCAGGGGCCTGCTAATGCAATGAGTGAAATGAGTGGAACGGGAAGCATCGTTAAATGGAGAGGCTGTGCCCGACCTTGAGCAAGGGAGATGCCTGCTGTAGATGCCGGCTCACTGTTGGCAGCAACATAGTGTAGTAACTGTTCTAACACTTACAGAGGGTGCACATTATTCTAAAAGCACTGCCTATATTAGTCCCTGTAATCCTTACAACAAGCATTTGAGGTGGGTATTATTGTTATTTATATTTTACAGATGAGAATATTGGGGCATGGAGAGGTGTGGTGACTTACCCCCAATCACAGAGCTGGGATTCTAAGCCAGGAAATCTGTCTCCAGAGTTCATGATCTTAAACATCACACTCTACAACCAAATCATTTCAGAGTGTGTGTGTGTGTGGGGAGGGGGGGAGTCAGAAATGTGGACTTTCACATAAAATCATACACGTTTTACATGTTCATAAATAATTTAAGTGAATAAAAATTATTGTAAAGGCCAATAAAAATATATTGATGGGCTGAATTTAACTGGCCCTCTAGTTTAAGCTCATTATATAACCCACAGGGTTGGTTTGATTAGAATTTGATCAGCCTAAATTCAGGGCTTCCTACCCTTCTGGAAAAGTACTGAACTCAATGAAAGCTTCGAAAATCAACCCCCAAGATCCCAGAAGTGTCTCTACAAAACTCTAGCTGATTCCCCTTCCATGGTAATCATGTTATCAGGGTATCAGGTTGGTACTGCTGATTCTCCTACCCTGAGATTGGCCCTTCCTTCACAGGGCACTGGAAATTAGAACTGGAGTCCAAGGCAGAGACTGGCCTTGGTTTGCACAGCAGGCTTGGGCCAGCCATGAGCCTTTTTACCTTGGCTTGTTCGCCTTCCTGCAGGGGTCTGGGCAGGTGAGAGAGGTCTTGGTGCTATAGCAGGTGTGCTTTACCTTTGTTGTAAGAATTGGCAGCTGAGGGGAGGTGGCTGGGGGAGGGGGGGCTAGGAAGTTAAGAGGATGTAAAAACCAGTGATGAAAATTTATCACACTAAGCAGAGAAAGAAACAGCAATGTCTGTAGTGTGTCAAAGAAAGTTTGAAAATGCAGAAGAAGGAACATTGATTCAGAAATAACTTTTTTTCTCCTTTCCCGATAGCTTTTCCTTAAGTCCCCCCAATCGCAAGGCAAGTCCTGGTGGGATAACTCTATCTCTCTTAAGCCAATATCAGACTTTGTGTGTCTGTTAGTTAGAGAAGAGGCAGGACTTTCCCTGCTTTCCTTGCAAATCTGAAAAGTGTCCCTTATTCCGCAGTTCTTCCATAGGTCTCACCTGTTGCTCTCATGCTGTAAAACTCAGCTCACTTTTGCTTTCAGGAGTGATAATAGCCAAATCTCATTTTATTTCATGCAGCATTTTTCTCCACTATTAACCCCACCTCTTTCTCTGTCAATTTGAAAGAAAAGGCGTGTGTGTGTGTGTGTGTGTGTGTGTGTATTTTCCTGCAAAATTCCCCACCCTCCATCTTTTTTTCTGGAGCAGATGCTGAGATTTCTGATGGTGGGAAAATAAGTGGTTACATCCTCAAGTTATATTTTTTTTAGCACTTTATATAACAAATCCTGGCAATATTTACCCATTTGTATTATCTAGAGGGTTGTTATTTGCTGTGCCTGCTGTTTTCTGAACAGCACGAAGAAGGGGGAGTGGGGAAAGCAGCTTCCTGCCCCTCTGTGTCCAGAAACACTGGAATGTGGTTGATACATTCTCCTGGAGGGGCCTTTATTCAGTGGGTTGGGCTGCCTTCATAGCAATGAGCCACATGCTTGGACTTGTAAGCAAAACCCTCACGTAGATTACAATGTTATTTCCTTCATATAAATGTCTTAGACAACACAAAAGGAAAGTAATCACCTGTATTTATTTCCATCCGTGATAAACTTAACACTTTGAAATACAGTCACCCATGCACCCACTCAGAATTACACTCCAAGTAAATATTAATATCCAGGATTATTTTGTACTCTAACGGCGTCCCCACCGTATTAAAGATTCGAAATGCCTGCATACTTTTTTTAACACGTCAGTGTTCAGTAACATTTAAATCCATTCCCTTATGGTGAGATGTTTAGGTGATTTTCGACTTTCCACTCCTATAAATGCTACCTGGATGAGTGTTCTTGCTCACTATATTTTTGGTATTTCATATAATTACCTTAGGCTATTTCTATGAGTCAAATTGTGGCGTCAAAGGAAATTGGATAGTTTTAAGGCTCTTGATAATTTTACAGAAAATTGGTACAGATTTACTCTGTGAGGTCAATGTTAGCCTATTCTTGGGGCTTCCCTCTGTCCTGGGAAAAAGAAGAAAGCAGGTTAGGGAATGCAGAGTGCCTGGGTGGAGCTGAAATATGAAATAGGAGTCAGGGATGGAGTCTCTATAGTGACCGTTATGAATGGAATGTTTGTGTCTCCCCCAAACTCATGTTGAAACCCTACCCCAACATGCGATGGTATTGGGAGGTGGGGCCTTCAAGAGGTAATTAGGATTAAAGTCACGAGCCCCCATGAATGAGGTGAGTGTCCTTGTAAGAGTCACGAGAAAGCTTGCTTTCTCTCCCTGCTCTCTGGCATGTGGAGACACAGGAAGACGTCAGCGGTCTGCAACCCAGAAGAGGGCTCTCATCAGAACCTGGCCGTGCCAGCACCCTGACCTCAGACTTCCAGCCTCTAGAACTGTAAGAAATACATTTTGGTTGTTTCTAAGCCACTTGGCCTGTGCTATTCTGTTATGGCCACCTGAACAGACCAAGACAGTGACAGACACCTGAAGGGGGTGAGAAAGAGCCACACGTATATCTAAAGGAAGGGACTCCCTGCAAGGATATAGCAGATGCCAAGTCCCCTCAGCAGGGAAAGGATTGACTTAGCAAAGAGTGGTTAGAAGGGCGGTCTGTTAGCTTTCTGACAGTCAGAAGGGGAACTTGAACTCAGGTGCTCCCTCCTCCACTGACATGGCTCTTGGTGTTTTCTGAAACACTCATCTTCAATGGACCTGCTAGGATGCAGGGAATACACTCAGGTGACTGACCGGAACCACTGACGCCCGCTGCTCAGCTGACAAAGGAGATCTTTATTCAAATGCAGAGAAGCTCCCTTCCTCGTGTAAACTCTCAACAGCTTCCTGGCCATGACCTTGTTCTTCAGAACACTCAGAGGATGTGGACATTGATGGACCCCACTAAGCCGGAAGGAAGTGGTGATGATGCTCCTATCAGGAAAAGTCCCCCCGAGAACTCTACTTTTCTATTGACATTATTAAGTTGACTGATGATTAACGTCGGCGTATTATCAAGAATGAAAATAATCACTCACAAATACTAAGAGACCATCTTCCAGGCACTGAGTTAAAAGCTTTATGTGGATAATCTCATTTTAATCATGAAAACAACCTTAAGAAGTCAGTAATATTGCGATCCTCATTTCACAGAGGAGGAGAAACGGTCAGTATCCCGCAGCTGGTGAGTGGTGGAGCCGGGAGCTGAAGCCACTTCCATCTGATGAACTCTGACTCCAGGTTGCCTCACACGGCGAGCTCTTCACCTGGTGAAATGCTGATGTGTGGCCCTTTGAAAGAATGTATTCCGTTATCTAGGCCCTGGGGAAGGAGGGCTGGAAATTCTGCTCTAACACATTCTGGCCACCACGCTGAGATCTGGCCTAATTGTGGTTTTCAGAGCAACAGAAAGGGCTCGGTTTGTCCAAAGGGCATGTGCAGCTCACTCCTGCACCGCTGGGTGTGGTCACAGACAGAGTGGGAAGCTCCCTGAGTGGGGTGCCAGGAGGCCTGTCCCCAGATCCATGGGGACAGGCTGAAATGAGCAGCCTTCTTGGCTCCCTTGGGAGCTGCCAGATCAAGGCAAAGGTTGCCCGGAGAGGCCCCACAGAAGGATGCAGGGTCGGAACAGCAGCCCCACGACCTCTTGCTCATCCAGTAAAGTCGGCTGAGCTATCCATCTCCCCGTATGGAAGCCACACCTTCCCACAGGTGAACCACTGACTCCTTTATCACATCGAATATTGCTTTGTGGCTACAAATGTCAAAATTAATTTGCCAAACTCCTTGTGCTTCCCTAGTGCTAGCAGTCGCTGCTCGACGTGATTGGCCATTTTGATCATTTAGATGGAAAGACTCATTCACTCCTCACCACCCTGTGAAGTGCGTAGACTTATCTCCCTTTTACAGATGACTGGAAGCACAGAGACATTATGTAATCTGCGTAAGGTCACACAGCTGGTAGGGGGAAGAGCTCAGATTCGAACACAGGTTGGCTGGCTCCAGAATCCATGCTCGGAACTGTTCTGTGGTCCTGGAGATGAGCAGACTTAGGTTCCAGTCCTGCCGTCACATCCCCACTGCATGCTCATGGTCACACCCTTTCACTACTCTGTGCCTAGTTTCCTCGCCTGCGAGTTGTAGGTGCTTGTCCTCCCTACTCCACACGGTTGTGGGAAAGATTAAGAGAGAGTGCAGCCCTGGCCGGTTTGGCTCAGTGGTTGGAGCATCGGCCTGCGGTCTAGAGAGACCGGGGTTCAGTTCCCACCAGGGGCACGTACCCCAGTTGCAGTTTGTCCCCAGCCCTGATTGGGTTGTGTGGGTGGCAGCCGCTCAATGTGTTCATTTCTCTCTCTTCCTCCTACCCTATCTGAACAAAAAGTAGAAAAATGTTCTTGGGTGAGGATTAAAAAAAATAAGAGAGTGCAACGTGAGGCTCCTGGCAGGAGTGTGGTTGCCGAAAAGGTTTTCGTTCTGCTTCTACTTCCACCTCAAGGCCTCTGTTTCAGAGCAACCAGCTGTTTCCCTCCCCCAGGATGTCAAACTTCATCTTGATCCAAACAAAAGAAAGAATTCAAAGTTATGGAGGGAGGGAGAACAGAGCCCAGAAGGAGCAGGCTCTTGCCCACCTTTTCCTTTGGTAATCCTGCATTTGAAGATGTGCTGACTTTCTAGACCCAAGTCTCTCTGAGTAAGGAGCTGCAAAGCCAAGCCTGCTCCTCTGAAACAAGGACTCGTTGTTGAAACTTCTCTGCAAATGGAACCGTGCTCCTTCCTCTCCGGCAAACTAGCTCATCCAGGTGGGCCCTCCAGGAGAAGAATCCAGAGGTGCACCTCCCTGCTCTTCCCAGGCCTGTTCTGGCCCCCGGTTGAGGCCCTCAACAGGAGGCAGAGTCAGATTATTCAAGGTCTCAATTATTCATTGGGGATCAGAGTCCCTTTAAGACAGAACAGGCGATTGTTGAGGAGCTGAGCTGCAATGAGAGAATTTAATTTAAAGAATGAGTTAATTCAATTGAATCCTGAAAATCATTTTGATGTTCCCCCAGGGGGTCTATTTGGAATCAATCAATGTGTCTGTGTCACTGGCTCCCATTTCTACTGTCCCCTTGGGCCCCAGCCAGGGGGAAATCCTTCAAAGGGACCATGTTTCATTTAGAAGGCCGGTGGGTTTTGCCAAATGCCCCAAACCAGGCACTTCCCAGCTCTGTGACAAAATCTCTTTCTCTCTCCTTCTCTGTCTGTCCCCTGCTCCCTACTTATCCCCTCATGACTCTCCCTCCCCTGGGTCAGCTTTCTTTCTTTGTCTGCATTCATTCTGTGGGTCCTCTTTTCTTCTTTTTTAAAATCTCTAACTCACCTTGCCTTCCTTCAAAAATGCTATTGAAATCGCCAAACTCAGAAGCAGAGAGCAGAACGGTGGCTGCCAGGGGTGGGGGAGGGGAGGGGATGGTGTCGGTCAAAGGTTGCAACATTTCAGTTATGCAGAAGGGATTTAGATGAAACAGCTCGGTACTCGGAGGGATGGGGAGACGGTGCAGCAGAGGGAGCACGGGTTTTTAAATTTGGCCTAGACGTGGGCTCCAGCCCTGATCCTGCCAAACTTATTCTCCTTGAACTTCACTTCTCTCATCGTAAAATGAGGATAATCTTGTCTCCCTCGCAGAGTTACGGTGAAGGCTAAACAGATAGTTTGTGGAACGTGCCTGATGCAAGGTGGGAACTGAGCTGCTTCTGACAGTGGTGGCGATGTTGCTATTGCCCAGAGATTGGTGGGCCTGGGGTGAAGGGTACACACTGATTTTGAAGGATACTGGGCAGCTGTGGAAGGTTTCACAGAGCTGGGTGGCATGATCTAGGCTAGTCATTTCCTTTTGCTTTACACTCTGGGACCTAGATTTTTGTATCTTGGTCCAGCTGGGTCGTGATTATTCATGGAGGGACCGGAAAGCCAGAAATTTATCTGGGCGGTCTTGCCTTTCTGCCCCATAGAACTGAGGCATGCAGGCAGAAAATTAACCTACTTTTTTTTTTAGAAAATAAAAAGAGCCCATAGTGGGTGAAAGTTAGCTGGACAGAGGCCCAAAGCCTATCCATAAGTAATGTTTACTAAAACTAAACCCAACAGAGATCAGCTTCTCTAACTCTGAAAGGTAAATAATGAAACTGGCAGCCAGATGCCTTAGCAGGAATGAATGGAGCCCCTCTGGCCTGTGTTCTTTCCATGAGGCCCCTGGTTGCAGCCAGACTAACCTGCCTGCCTTTGTTCATATCACCTGGTATCTACTCGCTGCCTGCTCTGCCATACCCCCCGGGAGCCACGTGCTTCCCTTTACATAGCCTGGCCTCATCCAGAAGCTTCCCTCATGGGGCTCTGACCCAGTGAGGACGGCAACAACTTTTCCGTGTGAAAGTCCTGATTACTCTGAACCTAACGCATTCATGTTACTTTCTCCATCTGCACAAAGAGGATATGAAGCAGTTCCTCAATAAGTTAAACAGAGAATTACCATACGACCAACCATTCCACTCTGAGGAACACACCCCAAAGAACTGAAAGCAAGTATTCGAATACCTGTACGCATGTTCATAGCAGCATCATTCACAATACCCTGACGGTGGAAACAGCCCAGACAGCTGTCGAAGGATGAATGGATAAACAGATTGTGCTATATCCACACAACAGAATAGCATTCCTCCCTCAAAAGGAATGCAGTAGGAATACGTGCTACAATGTGGATGACCCTCAAAAATAGTGTATGAAAACATAAGTGAAAGAAGCCAGACACAAACAAATTTTATATTATGTGACTTCATTAATATGAAATATTCAGAATAGGTATATATATATCCATTGGTCTGTGGGCCGACACTCTAACTGCTGAGCCAAACCAACCAGGGAGCCAGAGGGTTTTTAATAACCGAGTCTCCAAAGTCATACACTGTTACCTCTGCTCTTTCTATCATTACAAGTGAGGGACATCAAAGAGCTTGTAGACATACCTTAAAATCAATACACACAGGTACTCAATAAATATTTTTGAATGAAATAATTATACGGCCTGCAGAAGTTTTATTCTATTTCATTTAACACTTTACACATGGTTCCATGGTATCAAGACATAAATATATCATACCCTTTGCAATGAGAATAGCTTGGGTTTGGATCCCAGCTCCATCTCTGCGAACTTGAACAAGTCCTTGAACTACTCTGAGGCTCAGTTTTATTGTCTGTAAAGTGACAATAATAGCACCTATATGCCAGAATTGTTATAGCCTAATATATGCATAGGACCTAATTCATGGCTTGGCAAGTAGTCATTATTTTTTTTTGAATGGCATTTAGGGTAAATATCATACATTCCTGAGTGGAGTGGTCCTTTGTGCTCTCTCTGTGTTTTCTGCTGTTCGTGGCTGAGGCTTCAAGGATGCAGACATCGAGGGATGAGAGAGCACAGGACCTCAGAGTACAGAAAGGGATGTGCCTTCTATTCAGTCAAAGCACAGGATAGCTGCCTGTTTTGTTCTTGCTGTTTAGGAGTCTAAAAAGCACAGAGCCTAATGCCAGCCATTATGCTGACTGTAAACGTGATTAATGGTTGTCTATCCCAAGCATTAACACCTATTCCCAAAGATACCTGATTACAATGACTAATTAGACAAAAGTTCTTTCCAAAGCCTTTTTGAATTATAGCTGTAATATAATAAACCCCTAAGTCTTTATCCAATTTGTACATGATCTTTGTTTCTGCTCTTTCTCTTTACAGGAATCGATAAGTTGTTTAGACACTTTTAATAGAGAGGAAATGAACAGAAAGCAGGTTTTGCCACTTTGTGGAAGTGACTGCTAAATGTTTTACCTTTAAAAAGATCATCCCTTTCATCTGCTCACTCAGTTGGGATTTTCAGAAAAATGTAGACGGGTTTATTTGCATGATTAGATAAAGATGATTAATGGTCTTTCCAGCAATTAAAGTTGAATCTCACTGTAAATGAAATGACCTTGCTTTCCCAACCTCACTGTGTTTACTGTGCCATATATCACAGGCCAGGGGCAATTTGTTTTCTGTTCTTGCCTGGTGCCGCATCTAATGCTGTTTCCTCTGCTCCTTCACGACACTCAAAGTGCCCCTAGGATGCTAAGATCTTCTCAGAAAATAATTATTTTGCAGCACCACATGAATACTAGGATAGTGAAAAAAGGGAATAAAATGTTCTGGGACTTTTTTTTACCCCCAAAGCAGCATATTGTATGAACTGTTCTATTATATTCATCAAAGTAGTCTTTGTTCTGAGCCCGTCCTCTTGGGGGAGAATCTTGTTCTGGTGCTCATAAGTGAGGTTATGATGGAAAAGTAGCGTATAAACTTCAGATGCCATTGACTTTTAAGGTGGGCTGGCAGAACAAGAGACTGGCTCCCACTGTAATGGCCTCTGGTCCTTCTCCATCCCCTGTAGCCACAGCACCAATGGTCCCCAGGTGGTGTTATTCAAGGTAGAACATTTAGTCAGGAAAGCTGGTGGAGACAATATTGGCCACATACTGTCCCCCTGAGCGTAGGTCTCAGGCACATCTTGGATCAAAGCTTTCCTAAATATCCCAAAGACAATAACTTTTTCCAGCTCCCAGTTGGCAATCCTGTCTCACTCTGGCATAAGCATACCTTGGGAGACAAGGTGTGAGGTAAGAGGTGCAGGAAACCTTAACATACGGGGGGGGGGGGTGGATAGAGCTGTGAATTTCGTGGTTTTGCTGTCCATTTATTCAGCATACATTGAAGGAACACATATTTGCCAGGTGCTGTTCCAGGTGCTGAAACCTTTGTACTGAGAAAGCCGAGATTCCAAAAGGGTTGTCACCACACTCCTGGGAACTCTAGGCCAAATTGCAAAAAACTCAATATTGTATTTGATATTTCATGTTTGATATTTTAAATATCAAATAGAGAACAAAGAGAGTTTAAAGCTGTCTCATTCAACCTATGCTTAGACAGGTATAGCCAAGTTCCAGAACTGAAGTCAGGCTTAAAAAAAAGTTTGATCTTTTTACTATGAAATGCTTAGGGCATAAAATGTGTATAAAGAAAAATTTAGCAAACCTCTAGGTATTTACCATATCGTTTGAGAAATCAAACACCATAAATTCAATGGAAGTCCTTTGTGTAACCCTTTTCAGTCTCCTTCTGCCCTCTCAATCCACGGAATCGCTATCTTGATTTTTATGTTAGTGTTTCCAGAGGCATGTTTGTTTAATGGAAGTATTCTAACTCAATAAGGTGGGGATGAAAGAAAAACCATTCTGTGGGGTTGTGTGTCCATTTAAATCAGACCACCTTGAAGAATTCTAGCCAAGAATGAGAGATGGATTTGAACATTTGTTCTAAATTCTCCACTGCATTATAACTAATGACATCGATTTTACACTTCCCCACTTACATTTCCTGCTGAAGGGTTATCTTCTATGCATGCTTTTGGTTGTAAGTAGAGAGAGCCCATGTGGAAAACAGGAAGAGAATGCAGGAGGGGACTGAGTCAGGGTCTGGGAGATGCTTCCTCTCTTACATCTGCTTCTCTCTGTGTGCTCGCTTGATCTTTCCTGGTCTACATGCAGACTTTCTCCAAAACAAGGGTATTCATCCGGCCATCAGATTTAGCAAACAAATGTTATATTCATATATACGTATTTTATATGTTATGTTATATATTATATATAGTATTTTATGTGTTGTGTGTGTATACGGTATATGTATATGTATGACACTCAGTTAAATTTGAATTTCAGATAAAAATAAATAATTTGTTAGTGTGTCTCCTATGCAACATTTGGACATATTTATATTGCAAAAATTCTTCATTATTAGAAATGTAAATTTTAGTGGGAAGCTTTTATTTTATTTGGCAATTATAAATGGGCTCTACACATACATGTTTGAAGCTCAGCCCCACAAAGAGATTGGCTTTCTCATCCTCTCAGTTTCTGGGAGGGAAAGGACTGTGATTGGCACCTTAGAGCAGGTGCCTTGGTGGTTTCAATCAGCTCTGGGCTGAGTCATGTTGAGCAAGCACTGCCGCTAGGGACCACCTCACTGGATTAGGGTAGCAGACGGGGAAGGTGACTATGAACTAAGAATGCAAAAAAATGTCCACTTCAGAAAATTTATATTTACTTCACTTTTAAGTGAGTGAAGATTGTGCTCTTTGGTGCCCTCTCCTCATTTCTCTATGAGGTGGTATAATGTGGCAGTTAGAAGCACAGACTCTAAACTCCGACTGTGTGATTCCCTCTTCTATTGTAACTGGAGTTATGACAGTGTGTGTGTAAGTTGCTTGAGTCAGGTTCTTCATCCACGAAAATAAGATTGTGATAACAACAGTAACTACCATAGATTTCTGTGAAAATTAAATGAGGTAATAATATGTACAGAGCCCTGGATGTTTTTGCTCAGTTGGTTAGAGCATCAGCCTGTGGTCCAGAGAGACCAGGGTTCGGTTCCTGCTAAGGGCACCTACCTCGGTTGCAGTTTGTCCCTGGCCCTGATTGGGTTGTGTGGGTGGCAGCCACTCGATGTGTCCCTTTCACGTTGATGTTTCTCTCTCTCTCTCTCTTTCTCTCCCTCCCACTTTATCTGAACAAAAAATGGAAAAATATCTTCAGGTGAGGATAAACAGTGGCTTTCAGGAAGGATGTCCAGAAAGATGGTTAAGGAACTATCTAAATCCCTCAATTTCTGAAACTTTCAGCCTTATTCTTCAAGGTCTTCTAGCTCAGAAGTCTACCAATATTTCTTTAAAAGGCCAGATTATAAAAATTTTAGGCTTCATGGGTCATACAGTTTTTGTTATAATGACTCAACCAAGCTGCTGTAGCAGCCATTGACACTTTATAAACATATGAGCATGACTGTGTTCCAATAAAACTTTATTTACAAAAACAGGCTGGATTTGGCAGGTGGACCATAGTTTGTGCACCCCTGCTCTAGCCCTTCCAGTATCACAAACATCACTTTTTTTTTTTTTAGGTTAGCTAATATAAATTATTTCTTCTATCCCCACTCCCAGTCATGGATTTCACAGACATTCAATGGTGAATATTTAAAATACTTCCTGGAAATCTTCTTTGCAATATGTCAAAAGCCTTAAAACTCTTCCATCCTGCCATAGTTCATCATTCCTTGACAAATAGGGATTAATAATCCACAATATATTGGATACCTTACTGGCCACTATCGGGTATCTCTCCTAAATAAATCATCAGAGAAGCCGATACAGACCAAAAAATCAAATATCTTCATCACAGTATAAGTCATAATAGCAAATAATTAGAACAAAATCTTTAAATCCAACTTCAGTACTTATTAATGGTTAGGAAAATTGGAGCACAACCATAATATGGACTACTATGCAGTCTTTAACAGATTCCCATTTTCATAATAATGAAAATGTTGTTTATCAGTTTTCAAGTTTCAGAGTCAACCTATAGAAAAATCACTGTGGATTCAGGAGAGAATATAAAAACTGACAAATTAAAAGTAAACTATAGTCAGCAGAAGTGTCAGGGAAGAGAATAAGATCCTCGTTTTACAAAATGTTGAAGAAAAAAAAAAACAAAGTAATTTATAGAAAGAAAATGTGAGGTTTAGCTATGTATAACCATAATGATAACCAAGAAGGGAATTTTTAAAAAGCAAAGGCATAGCTATTTGGAAGCAGCAGAAGAAAGAATGTTTCTATACGTGATGGTGGAAACAAACTCAATTCTCATCCATCAGAGCAGAGAATTAACAGGCAATTTCTGAAGCAGAGAAATCTAGAAGTCACACAATATGTAGCCATAAGGAGGTCACAGTCAGAAAACTTTAAATGTACATTGTCACAGTGGTTCCCAAGGGGATCTCAATCGGCTTGTGTGTGGAAGGGCAGGTAGGAGAAAGGGACGGACTGTTGCATTTCATTATTGTAGAAAGTATAGTTTATGAAGGGTCTGTTACTGTACTGGCCAGTTTGGCTCAGTGGTTAGAGTGTTGGCCTCTGGTCCAGAGAGACCTGGGTTCAGTTCCTGCTAAGGGCACGTACCTTGGTTGCAGTTTGTCCCCGTCCCTGCTTGGGGTTGTGCAAGGAGGCAGCCACTCGATGTGTTCCTTTCACATCAATGATTCTCTCTCTCTCTCTCCCTCCCACTCTATCTGAACAAAAATGGAAAAATGTCCTCGGGTGAGGATAAAAAATTAAATAAATAAAAGAAGGGTCTGTAGTAACACGGAAAATATTTATAATTTAAGTGGGAAGGCTGGTAACAAGTTGTAAATGCATTTGCAAGTATATAAAAACGAAAAGCAAAACACAACAAAAAGCTATGCCTGGGGAAAGGCCTCAAAGGAAACATGCCAAGTTATCTACAGCTCTCTGGGTGTTGGGAAACAGGATCAGTTTATTTTCATTACAATTTTCTTCATTTCCCCATCTTCCCAATTTTCTGTAGCAAACATGCACAGCCTTTATAATGCCAAAATAAACTGTATATGGAAGGACGTGCGTGGAAGCTCTCCGGTACAGTTTGCTATCCTCCATTTGTGCTGAGTGGCTTGCAAAAATTCAGTGTTGGGCTGGCAGTCAGGAGCCGCCGGGTTTTGCTCCGACTCTGCTAATGAGCTGCACCTCTTGGGCAGGTCTCCAAGCTTCTCTTCTACTGAGAAGAGAAGGCTGGAACTAAATGGTCACCAAGCTCCCTTCTTGCATCACAGGATCAATTCTAGGGCTCTTCACTATGACCTGGGAACAACTTATTCTTTGCTCATCGCAGTCCACATAGTACCCTAGCCTTGTGTGGTCCCCTTGAAATGACCTATGCACACACCCTTGTCAGATGGAACCTATTGCTGGGGCCATGGATTTAATGGAGAGAGAATAGCCTTGGAGTTAGGGAGACTGTCTACTCAAGCACAGTACCTGCAATGTTGCCGGGGTACATTGTAATTTGTGATGAAAAAAAAAAGACTTTCTGAACCTAGCTCCTCGTCTTTCAAAGGAGGGTAATAATAATAATTCCTATTTCTTAGGGTCATTGCAAGGATGAGAGGGATTGCTTGTTCAGGGATATAGCACAGTGTGTGGCACATAAATTACTTGATAAACGAGGCTGTCACACAGTAGCCGACATTTACTGTGATGTCCATGAAGCCCAGCACTGAACTATACACTTCACATCCATGATTTTGTACTCTTACCACACTTGCCATCAGGGAGACATTGCTGTTGGGTTTGGGATGTCACAGAGAGTTGCGGCTAAGGGTATGGGCTCTGGAGACAGACAGTCTTCTGCTGTCTAGCTATATAATCGAGCAAGTCATGTAGCCTCTTGGAGCACCTCTTCCTCCTCTGTAAAATGGGGCTCCTAGATGCTTGCCACAAGAAGTTATTTTACATGAACTACACAGAAAGTAGTGAAATAGCTTTCTTACAGATGAAGGTAAACCGATGTACGCTAGCACCTGCTTTCTTCATCATCACGCTATATTTTTCCTCTCTCTGATCAACTATTTAACATGAGTGAATATTGATAAAAATGCCCAGATGAACTGCATGCCCACTTAGGATTGTATTTGTAGGTCAGAGTAAATAAAATCTGATAAGAAGCGTGGTGCTATGAACACTGCCAGAAAGTTGCAAATGCCCAACTTTGTGGCCCAGCTGAAGAAGAGTGCGGGCTATCACTGCTCAGGTGGCCCTCGGCACGAAGCAGTCACTACTCAGTGTTCAGGCCCTGGTGACCACCCATCATCTGGATGGCTTGTTGGTGGGCCCAGAAGCAGAGGTGGAGGTGTCAGTGGTCTTGTCTTGCAAACTGTGGAACAAAGAATAAACATGATTGTGAAAGTTCCCTGAAGTCTCAGAGAACCTGTCTAGAGTGATTTATTACCACCATAGTTTCATCATTTCTTCCTATCTAGGGGATCAAGTTTGCAGGTTTGTGTTGATCCTTCTCCTTCAGGATCAAGGGGGACCTCCCCATGATCTTACTAGATTCAGGTGTTCACATGTACCTCCAGGGCAGGCTTAAACTCATGAGGAATCTTCTTTGAGCCCACAATGACTGAGCTTTTTTTGATGTGCAAAGAGCTGGTGACATAAATAAGAACGATTCCCAATATTTTAAGCCTGTACAACTGTCCAGGCATGCTGTCTCACTGAATCCAAGACAGCATCAATAACTTACACTTTTATTTTGTGCACCACTAAGACAAAAACACCACATCCAATAAGCTATGATATACCATCAATTGTAAGCCGATTTTCAGAGATGATAACATGGGGGAAGTGTGGACCATAGAAGTGATGAAATACTGTGAAATCTTCTGTCCTTTCATCAACTCCAGAAAGCAGATGTTAATATACACCCCGGTCAAGAGAGGAAACTGGTTCAGAGGCATTAAATGGCTTGTTCAAAGTCATACATCTAGTAAGAGAGCCAATGCCTAACCCGGGCAGCGATGCCTGATGCGGCCCATGCACTTCTGGGGATCTGCACGTCACCTGTTCTCCAGGCACTTAGGGCAGAAGGCCTGCTGGCTCCTCCCCTTCCTGCCCCCCACTCCTCAGCTGAGCTCACGCCTGCCTTCACCCCTTCCAGCCTCCCCTGCTCCACAGACTGACTCCCTAGCTGCTGTCGAAGGGCAGCACGGCCTAGGAGGCCCATACTCCCCATCCTGATCTTCCCTGTACTGCAATTCTCTGGCTGCAAACATCAGAAACTAACAATGACCAGCATAAGCAGAAGGGGAAGTTGGTGAGAACAGAAGTGGGAGTTAGGGAGCTTGCAGACTGGTCAGGAAAGTGGGACCGAGGGCAATGCCAGGATTCCAGATGCCGGGGAGTCTTGAAACATCTGCTTGAAGGGATCTGGGTCAACCATTGGTTTAATTTCATTGGTTTAATGTGTGTCACAAAGGTCAAGAGTCAACATTCCAGGACAGAGAGTCTGGTTGGCCTGGTGTGGGTATGTCAGGTGGTTCTCCAATACCACGCACAGAGAAAGTTCCCCCAAAGGAAATTTGGGTAAGGAGTACAGGCTCTGGGGTCCAATTGCCTTCTCTCCCAGGTTGGCTCTGCCTACTCGCTGGGCAAGTTACTTAACACCTCTGTATTTTATTCCTTTGCCTATAAAATGGACATCACAACAGCGTTATCTCACAGAATAGCTGGGGGGGGGGGTGCATGAGATGACGTACCCTGCACATTTTAAGTGCTGGATAAACAGAAGCTACTGCTCCTCCCCTCACAAGGCAAACATCGAAGGCTATGGCTGTTTGCTGCAGAATCTTCCTGACACCTTCAGCTTCATGAATCAGGTTTTTCCAGGAGTACCTGGAGCCCCTAAAATTGGAAATGCCTCATGTTTGCTTTTCTGGAGCTCCCACTTGGTAACAAAAATCCCAGGTACTCAAACTTTCTGCCTGAAATACTCAGTACCTGACATTGGTGTATAAATGGGCAATTCTAAAGCCATCCCATGTATGCCTTATTTTATCTGATCCACTATTTACGTCGTCAGTGTCCAGCCCTGTGGTAATACCTATGATTTATATGCAAGGAGAAAAGACCTGTATCATTCATGAGTTTCTGACTTACTAACCCGGGGACTTCCAACCTCTGTACCATTGGTATTTGTCAGAATTGCTGTCCCTTGCATTGCAGGATGTTTGGCACTACCCCTGGCCTCCACTCCAAGCGCCAGAGGCAAAGACCTCTCTCCCTTCAGACATTTCCAAATGTCCCCTGGGGGACAATGCTGCCCCTGGTTGAGAACCACTTATTCTAGATATATACAGGGTGGGGCAAAGGTAGGTTTAGAGTTGTTCATATGGAAAATAATGCAATAATGAATACATAGTAACACAAGAATCAACTCTGCGTTTCCTATACTCGTAACTGTAAACCTACTTTTGCCAACCCCTGTGTAGAGACTCCATGAGGACCTGCCTGGGTCTGTCCAGTTCATCGCCGAATCCCCAAGGCCTAGAAGAGTGTCTGGCACACAGTAGGTACTTAATATTTGCAAAATAACCAAACAGACCCAGACCATGGCAGTCTTCTGCTAGAAATGAGACAAACAAGCAAAACAACAACAACCAAACAAACAAAAAACAAACGTAGCATCTCCTATCACTTCTTTTTAACTTTATTTTTATTGTTAACACTATTATAGATGTTCCCACTTCCCCCTCCCTCCATCCATCCCCCATCCCCTTCCCTCTGGCCATCACCACACTGCTGTCTGTTTTATGGGTTATGCTTATATCCCTTCACCTTCTTTCATCCAGTCCCCCCTCCCCCTCCCCTCTTTTTAAACCAAGTCCGAATTCCTTAGCTGCCGATCAAGGTTTATAAGATATGGGTCCAGTCTACACTCAGGTCCAGTCTTCCCTCGGTCCTGTGCACCCATCAGAAGCTGGGCAGCCCCCATGTTTATGCTGCAAAACAGGCTCAACAGTTAGGTGAGAAAGCTCTCCAGGCAGCTGCAGTTCCGTTGCCCTAGGAGCCCTGTTGGGAGAACTCTCAAACAAATATTTCAGCCGTCAAAGTGACACTGAGAGGGAAGCCCTACATGAATAAGCGATGACAATGCTTTATCATGGGAGAACAAAGCTGACTCCCCTCCTTCCTGACACCGATTGGAAATGTTACAGCTGAGGCTGTCATTGGAAAGGGCTCAGCTTCCAGGGAGCCTTCCTGTGGTTTGTTTCACCCTCCCTGACTTCCAGGCGGGGGATGGGACTGTGCATGTGTGTGTGTGTGATGGGGGGAGGCTGCTCCCCCACCTGAGATCTGAATTCACCCCTTCACAGCCTTCCAGTAGGCGCGGCCCTGAGGTTCCAGCAGAGGCCTGTGCTCTCAGCAGTGAGCTCAGCTAAGGCTCCCTTTGGGCCCTTCCAGGCCCCGCAAGAGGTTTCCTGGGGCTGCCCTGCAGAGCTGTGTACAGCAGTGATGAAAAATGGGGCAAGGAACAGAACATGGTGGCCTTTCCCGTGGGGATGGTTCTTGCTCACACTCTGGTTTTTCATTTGTTTTGATATTTGAATTTGAAGTAAGGCCAGGAAATAGGAAAATCTGCAATTGTAATTGCTTCTTGTCCTGCTCCATTGAAAGTGAAGTTTGCAAATGAAATCGTAGGTTAGAATGGAGGCCAAACAGCAATGGACTCGGAGGTCTAGAGACCGGGTTCCAATCCAGGTCCCTCGCTTTGCAACTGGGTGACCTTGGTCCAGGTACTCACCTTTCTGAGCCTTGGTTTCCTCCATTCTGTAATAATGATACCAGTCTTTGGATTACTGGGGAGGCTTAAAAGAGATAATTCATGGCAAGTTCACCACACATAGAGGGAAGAGGCCTTTGTCGTTGTGGTTGTGTTGCACACAGCCACTGGGGAGACAGCTGGGCCACCTCCAGAGAAGGGCTTCCTCTGAAGGTCAAGTCGTACCCCGGGAACAGGGACAGAAACATCTAATCTGAAGTCAATGACTTCTTAGCCTTGATTTTTGGACACAATGCTGACAAGTGGGGTGGGCAGGCATAGGGGTGCTTTCTAGCCAAGGCACTGAAACATTCCTGTTAGAGCTGGACTAACTAGGGGATTATTGTCAGGCTACCCTCTCTGGGCCTCCGTTTCGCCATTTGCACAACGAGGACGGTAGAACTGGGATGTCTCTAAACTACCTGCATTCTTTGATACCCTGGCTCTATTCCATGAAACT
Organism: Molossus molossus; assembly: GCF_014108415.1. Taxonomy (NCBI): domain Eukaryota; kingdom Metazoa; phylum Chordata; class Mammalia; order Chiroptera; family Molossidae; genus Molossus; species Molossus molossus. Next base: position 109,750,014 of record NW_023425366.1, on the reverse strand, counting down.
CTGCTACAATGGGAACATTCTGTACCTGGGCTGCCCAAGTTGCTAACCATTTCCCAGATGGAGGTGATGAGGGCGTGAAGTGTGGTGAGCACAGCCAAGAGCTGACTCTTTAATCTTACTTAATTTTACTAAATTTAAATGTAAATAGTTCATGTGGCGAGTGGCTACCATATTGGATAGCACAGCTCCAGGATTCTGGGAATCCACATTGAGGATTCTAAGTGAACTACCATCCCTGGATGCGTCTCTCTCTGTCCATCTAGAGGTGGTGCTGAAAAGGCATGAATAAGAGCAGTTGCAACACCATCAGAGTCCAATACCTGTGAGGTCAAGGATTGTGTCTCTCTCATTATGGCTTTCTCTACAGAGCCTTGCCCAGTGGGTGGTGCATAGCTGGTGATCAAGAACATTTCACTCAGTGAATGAGTAAGTGAATGAACTTTTTCTGGATTTCTCTCTTTTCCTAACATAGGCCTGAAATTCCCCTAAGAGCAAATAACTCTGGCAGCTTTTACAAGGTAGTGCCCATAATTCATCCGTTAAAATGCAGCTACCCTGGGGAAGGTATTGCAATACAGCCATTATTGGCAGCCTACCTACATGAATCCGTCAGATTAGTGGAGTGCTAAAAGGAACAGTACAAAGGAGAAGGACTGTCTGATAGTACAGGGGATGGGAAGTCAATACTTATGGAGCCTATGGATTGCATAATGCATGTGTTTCAGAGGTATCTGGCCGAGAACCTCCGGTGGTTTGTGTACAGATGTGTGCGATTTATAGATGGGATTTATGAATTGTTAGAAAGCCTGGCTCCATAGGACAACAACAATAATAATAATAGCCACAATAGTAATAACCTCTACCAATTAGCAGCGAATGTGACCTTGAGCAAGTACTTAACCTTTTGGAATTTTCTAGTTCTGAAATGGAGATAATAATAAAAATCATATCTCAGTGGATTTTTTAATAATTAAATAAAATAGTTTTTAAAGTACTGAATGTAATACCTGAAAGATAATAGGTGCTCAACGAATACTTACTAAATGACGTCAGAGAATTGCGATTATACATTGTATAGGTCTACATATTGTGTAGGTGTTAGTAATTAGAGTAAGTGCTTTATCGATATTGCCTCCTTTCATTCTCCAGCTGAGTAGTATATTATCCTCATTTCACCGGTGGTAATGGCCTCAAAGAAGCGGAGTGTCTTCACTGAGTTCAATCAACTAGAACAGCAAATTAGCCAACGCCGAAGAATAATAGTAATGATCATACAGTGGCCTAATATGCAAAGATAACTGGAAATGAGCACAGACTCAACTTCAGGTCTGCAGCCTTCCCCCAGCGCCTGTAGGCGAGTATGTGGGGGGTTACCTTCCTTTCTGCACACAGACCAGGACTGTGTGGCTTATGAAGTTCAGCAGGGGTGCAAGGAGGCTAGTCAAGGCCTATTTTGAATGTCAAAGACTGAGATAAAGCCACTCAGGTCAGAGAATAGGTAAATAAGGATAGTTTCCCCTTCAGGTGAGCTTTCTCTATGAATTTCCTCACCCCCATCCCACCCTAGGGATGTGCCTGGTTGCAAATCTTCTCTTTTTAAATCAAATCTGGCCTGAAAAGTTGTTCAGTCTCATGTCATGAGTGATACCTCAAGGTCAGTAAAATTTAAGAAGTTGCCAGCCAGTCTGTGCCTTGATTCATGTTGTCCCAGGAGCTGGGCCACAACTGTGAGATGAGGTGTATGGGAGAGGTGTTCCCCGGTAGTCCAAGTGTATGGGAGAGATGTTCCCCAGTAGTCGAGGTGTATGGGAAAGGTATTCCCTGGCAAATGAGGTGTATGGGAGAGGTGTTCCCTGGTAGTCGAGGTGTTTTGGAGAGGTATTCCCTGGTAGTCGAGGTGTTTTGGAGAGGTGTTCCCTGGTAGTCGAGGTGTATGGGAAAGGTGTTTCCTGGTAGTTGAGGTATATGGGAGAGGTGTTCCCCGGTAGTTGAGGTATATGGGAGAGGTGTTCCCCAATAGTTGAGGTGTATGGAAGAGGTGTTCCCCAGTAGTTCAAGTGTATGGGAGAGGTGTTCCCTGGTAGTCAAGGTGTATGGAAGAGGTGTTTCCTAGTAGATGAGACATCTGAGGATCCCAGGATTGTCCTGCTATGTTTGCTTAAAAGTGTACATTCTGGAATCAAATTGGTTGGGGTCAAATCCCAGCTCTTAAACCTTAGTAAGGTCTTTTAACTTTGTCTGTTTTCTCCTTTCTAGAAGAGGATCATAATAATGCCAATATTAATGTGACAATTAAAGGACATAATCCATGGGAAACATTTAGAACAGTACCTAGCATTAAAAAAACCTGTTCAGTAAACGCTGGCTCTCCTTGTCATTTCATTTGTACCGAACACCCTTTGGAAATGAAATGCAATCAGTCTCATGGCCAGGAGTCAAGCTGGCAATGAAAGTCTGCACCCGGAGTGAGGCTAACACACTTTGTCTTCCATCTCCCCCAGGAGGCAGAATCCCCAGTCATTTTGTGGCAGACCCCAAGTTTGGCAATTGGCTCTGAATCAGAATCTTTAACTTCTTAGCATCTTTCTTGCCCCACACTGAGCCAGGCTCACTGCCTCTGGGAGTTTCTGTAGCTCAAGAGTTGGTGAAGAGCCATCTCCAGGACCCTGGCCCAGTTTCCAGCCACCTCCTGAGCATCATTCCCAAAGGAAAAATGCGAGAGAGCACAAGCTCTCGATTAGGCAGACCGGGTTCCAATCCTGACTCTGCCACTCACCAGCCATGTGACATAATTTTACCTCTTATGAAGTGCAGGGTTTCTGGTTTTTTTGTTTGTTTGTAAGAATAGTATCTACCCATCTACTAGGGTTACATAATCAGTTATGATTCTTTGCTCAGAAGCAACAGAATCTGGTTCTGAATTGCTTAAGCAAAAAGAAATTAATTACTCCTCACTGGTTTGGCTCAGCGGTTAGAGTGTAGGCCCACGGACTAGAGAGATGCAGGTTCGGTTCCTGCTATAGGTACGTACCTCAGTTGCAGTTTGGCCCTGGCCCCAGTTGGGGTTGTGTGGGAGGCAGCCACTCGATGTGTCTCTCTCACATCGATGTTTCCCTCTCTCTCTCTTCCATCCTCTCTCTCTCTCCCGCTCTATCTGAAGATAAATGCAAAAATGTCCTCGGGTGAGGATTTAAAAAAACAAAAAAGGAATGAATTAGAAGAATATGGAAGAGCCTCCAGGATAGAAAGAAAGGGAAAGTGCAAAGTATCTGGGATCTCCGAAAGGCACAAACCTCTTGATGGTTATATTAGTCAGGGTTCTCCCGAGAAATAGAACCAATAGGATCTGTCTGGCTATCTATCTATCTATCTATCTATCTATCTATCTATCTATCTATCTATCTATGATTTATTATAAGAAGTTGACTCACACAATTATGGAGGCTGAGAAGTCCCACATCCTGCCATTGGATAGCCAGAGACCAGGAAAGCTGGTGGTATAATTTTAGTCTAGCCCCTTGGTCTGAGAACAAAGAGGGACAATGATGTAAATTCCAGTCCAACGTCTTAGCTTGAAAACAGCCAGGCAGAGAGGGCAAATTCTCCCTTAATCTCACCTTTTTTTCTACACAGCCTTCATCAGATTGGATGAAACCTGCCCACACTGGGGAGGGCCATCTGCTTTACTCAGTCTACCCATTCCAATGTAAATATTATCCAGAAACACCCTTACAAACACCCAGAATAATTTTTAACCAAGTATCTGGGCACCCAGTGGCCCAGTCAAAATGACACAGAAAAGTAACCATCACAGTCCAGCTGGTGTGGCTCAGTGACTGAGCATCACTGCATACACAAGGGGGTCACTGCTTTGATTTCCAGTCAGAGCATATGTCTGGGTTGTGGGTTAAGGTCCCCAGTTGGGGGCATGTGGGGGGGGGTAGGCGATCAGTGTTTCTCATCAATGTTTCTGTCTCTCCCTTCCTCTCTCTCTAAAAAATCAATTTAAAAAAGTAACCATCACAGTGGTCTCACCCAGTGCCAACATTGGAAGAAACAAGCCTTAGTGATTTTCAGGGACCTGAGATCACTTCACGAAAGAGTCAAAGTCCCAGGCAAGAATCTTATTGGTTGATAGAAGATCACATGCTTGTCCCTACTGTAGTGGGGTAGATAGAAAAATGATCTGGTAGTAATACCCAGCACATAATACTTGTTTCATATATGTGTAGCTATTCTTACTATTTTGTCTCTTTCCTCTCCGAGCCTTATTATCAGTATAGTGAATCATCTCAGAATGTCTTTGAAACCTGGTTATCCTGAAAACAACCTCCTAAACACCCACCAGCCAAATTTGCTTCTTTCCAGCAACAATATATACAATTTAGGTGTTAAACAGTGTGATAACAATTATTCAGTTCTTGCCGTAGTTTTCACCAATTTTTAGAAATTTTGCCTCCAGGAAACACCAGGCATTATCACTCTGTGAAAGTAGTACTTCAGATTACTCTTCCCAATACACCAAGCCAGCATTCAACCGGCCCTTCTCCCTGCCCACACCCCTGGCGATACAGCCAGGTCCTAACTGGAGAGAAAGGGAGCCTGGGGGCAGGGCCTGTTGGGGGTGGGGCCTGTTGGGGGTGGGGCTGGAGCCTGTAGCTATTGATTGGCAGATAGATCAGTGAGCTCATAAAAAGACACTAGCTCTTGCCTTTCTTTGGGCCTCAATGTTGCATTTTGATACTTGCCACATCCAGCAAATTCTCAGCATACTCATAACATCATGTTCACCTATTAGCTTTGAACAAATAACTGAAAAGCTTCCACTTTTTTTTTAATCCTCACCCCAGGATATGCTTTCATTGACTTTTAGAGAGATAGGAAGGGAGGGAGAGAGAGAGAAACAGAGAGAACATCAGTGTGAGAGAGAAACACTGATCAGTTTTCTCCCATATGCACCCTGACCAGGGATCAAACCCACAACCTAGGTTTGTGGCTTGACTGGGAATCAAACCTGCAACCTTTCAGTGTACAGGACAATGCTCCAATCAACTGAGCCACCTGGCCAGGGCAAAGTTTCCACTTTGAAAGTTGTGCAAGAGGAAGAGAAACTGTCCCTTTTTCTGCCTAAATGCACTTCTGTCCCATTCTCCTCTCAAATTGAAACTGGGCCTGGAGCAGGTGACCCATGTGGCCACCACCTGGTCCCTACCACACCCCTGCAGAATCTTAGGCAGGTTGGACTAGCTTTGAGAGAGAAGAAAAGATCAACTTCTAAACAACAGCTTTCTAGTGAGCATCTGTTCTTCCCCTTGGCAATGCCAGTGTGATCCAAAGCATCCCCTACCCACATTGGCAACTTTCTTCTCTACGAGGCAGCCTGTTGCACTGGGCTCATGACTGAATGCCATGAGTTAAAATCCATGTGATAAACTGTATCATTGACCTTAGTTCTTCACCTCTCCCTCTAACCACATCTTTTATCTCATGACTTTTGTTTTCTTCTATGAAAGGCATGAAACATAATGTCCCACTTCTTTCATTCAGCCACACGACTTTCTTTAGCCAGTAGAATGAGGCAGAAGTGGCATCATGTCACTGCCGACACGATGCCTTCTGAAGCCTTGAGTGCTTCCCTTTGCTTTCCTGCATCTCTGCCAGGCCAGGAGAAGAACATGCCCAGCAGAGCACACTAGAGCAACGACACATGGAGCAGAGCAGAGCAGAGCCATGTGGCCCAGCCATCTCCCAGCTCATACCTGGCCAACCCACAAAATGTGAAGCTAAATCAATGCTGATTTTGCATCCTGTTGAGATACTGGGGATGTTTGTTACACAGAGGAATTAAAATTTTGTTTGACTTATACACCTTATTCTGCCACTTTATTCTTGTGTGGCCCTGGTTGGGTCTGTTGGGTTTTTGTTGCTGTTGTTGTTGTTGTTGTTGTTGTTGTTGTCGTTGTTAATTCTCACCCAAAGATAATCTTCCATTGATTTTTGCTTTAGGTAGAGTGGAAGGGAGGGAGCGAAGGAGAGGGGGAGGGAGGGGGGAGAGAGAGAGAGAGAGAGATTGATCAATGCAAGACAGACACATCAATTGGTTGCCTCCTGGCAACCCCAGCTCTGGAGATCAAACCTGAAATTCTGGTTCATGCCCTTGACCAGGAATCAAACCTGAAACCCTTCGGGCTGAGGACCAATGCTCTAATTACTGCACCAAATTGGCCAGGGCTGTTTCCTCAACTTTTTCATCAAAAGATTAAGCTAGAAAATTCTTAAGGGTCTTCTTAGCTCTGAAAGTATTCAATATTTTTCAAGACTCCCAATAACCCCATCAGTGAATCATCCCCTCATATCTTTGGGTGAAGCATTTATTATACTGTACTATAGAGGTTTACTGAAGTGTCTGCCTCTCCCATTCATTGTGAGATCTCTGCAGCACCTGTGTTCAACTCAGAGCTGGAACGTACTAAGTTTTCAGTTAATGTTTGTTGTAGGAATGACTGAATGGCTGAGGGACCATCCAGAGGTACATTCAGACAGGCAGCAAGTTCAATTACCTTCATTCCTAAGAGGCAATCAAGTAATTTCAGACTCACTGGACTACATGCATGCTATGCATTCTGCAGTGGTGACAACCAATCAGCAATTATTCTTTAAGTAATTTACTGTATACTTATTAAATGCACACAATGTATCAAACAACCTTTGAATTTTTACTCATCTAGTTGTATATCTAGCTATCTGGTTAACCAACTATCAAAAAGTAATACATACAAATGATTTAAAAAATAATTACTATACAAGGATATCGAGTCAAAATTAAGTCTGTCTCACTCTTTGTCTTTAATTGCCCCAGTCACCTCTTTGTCATAGTTTCTTGGATATTATAAAGATTGTAAAGATATAGATATAGATATAACCATATAAGCAAATATGTACCTATCATTCTCATTTCTACTCTTTTTTATGTGAATGGGGCATATTCCCACATTATTTTATATTTTACCTTTGTTGTTTAAACTTTCTTAAAGATAGTACTACATTTGGTACACAGAGCTCTATCTTGATATATATATATATACATATATATATATATTTTATCCTCACCTGAGGACATTTTTTTTTTCATTTTTTGTTCAGATAGAGTGGGAGGGAGAGAGAGAGAGAGAGAAACATCGACGTGAAAGGAACACATCGAGTGGCTGCCAACCTGCATGACCAACCAGGGCTGGGGACAAACTGTAATCAAGGTATGTGCCCTTAGCGGGAACCAAACCCGGTCTCTCTGGACCACAGGCCGACACTCTAACCGCTGAGCCAAACCAGCCAGGGCTTTATCTTGATGTTTTAATAGTTGTACAGTATCCCACTTTATGGATACATCATAATTTAAGCATTTCCTATTGTGGGCATCTAGTTTATTTTCAGTCTTTGGGTCAAACTCTTTTGAAAACCTTGGCTTCATCTAGGGCCTTAGGGGCTAACAGGAAGTGACATTCAAACCCATATTCCACTTGTCAAACCCGAAACCAGTATAGGATTGTATTTAGCAGATGTGCAGTTGTGGTAAAGGGGCAGCTCCCAGACCTCACCCCCTCTAACCTAGCATCCAGCATATCCCAGAAATCATAAGTCACCAAAATAAGATGACCAGTGGCCACCACAAACACTGATCACTCATAGGGAGCAATTAATTATGAAGAGGCAGAATCAAGTAAAAGCTACTGAATAGGGAGCTGGATGAAAGACTGAGACCTGATGAAAGACCAAGAAAAATCAAGGCTGCCAGAACCATCAAGAACCCCACCACCAGAGAGAGGAAGGGAATGCAGAGGGGGAGGGGAGAGTGATGCCAAGCATTGGCCCCTGGGCAGGACAGGGACCCCCAGAGGGGATTCCTGAAGGTTAACAGAGAAAGGAAAAGTTAATGGCTGAAGCAGAATCGTAAACATCTGGTGAAAAAATAGAAAACTTTTTTATAATATGATTTGTCCCTAAATGTTTTAACTTTTTTCAAAAAATAGAGAAAAAATGATTTCCCCAAAACTCTTCTTCTTCCTATGTTCTCACGTTTTTAAATACACCAAACATGATAATTTTGTGAGCAAACCACATTATACATAATGCATTACAAAGTGTCTTAAGTTCCATGAAGAGTGTCACATATTTTTTTTTTTTTTAAACAGAGGAATGTATGGATCTCAGTTTTCCCACACGGCTGCTTCATCTGCCCTCTTCCATTACAGTAAATTGTTTTCCTTTGGCTTCAACATTCTGCGAACTTTTATAACCGTAATCTCAAACTCCCTTTCCTGGATGACCTCTGCTCTCCTCCAGACAAGACCTGGACTCCACTGTTTCCCCACCTCCACTGTTCGTCACAATGTGACTTCAAGTGAGTCACTTGATTCCTCTACTCCGTGGCTCCCTATCTGGAAAATGAAAGTGGTAATATTACTTACATTGTGGCAATCATCTGGAAAGGAGGAAACTGGTTTGGGCAACGTGGGAAATGTCATCACCGTGATGGCATTGTGGATAAGTCTCAAGATCGTCCCCTAGAGGGACATCGGACGGAGACGCACACTGATCACGAACACTGCCCTCCCCGCACCCAGCAGGGAGGGTTCCGAGTCTGCCTATTCTGGTGTCATGCATATTTTATGGCTTTTGGTGTGAATGGAACTTCTGGACATCTCCCAGCAACCTCAGACTTTCCGGAGCCAAGAGCCGCATCATGCATTTGGAGGGACGAGTTGTCAAACTTTGAGAGAGACTAATCCAGGTTTCCATTCCACCTCTAACAGGTGTAGGAGAGAAGGGTGAGGGACATCAGCATGGATGTCCTGAAACAGTTACGAACAGAGGGGAAATCGCTACATAACTAGCTGGTACATAAACAACCTTGCCTTCAGGTAGCCGGCCAGCCCTCAGCAGCAGGAAGGTGTGAGGGTGGGAGTTCTGCAGTGCCCCTGCCTGCCAACATCATTTCTGCTCTGTTCTTTCTTGTTAAAACAGCTAGAACCTTGTTACGAAGGATAACAAAGGCCCCGTCTCTCAGGAAAGGTTATCTTACCTCGCTCCAAACTGTCTCTACTCTAACCACAACCATGAAAACTAAAAACATCAACATCTGTATTACGGTTTCCTGTTCTCATACTTATTCCATTTGGTTCCCCAGCCATGTTTCCATTCTTGGTTTTCAGAGGAGGAAACTGAAGGCTGGTGATCTTTGGACTTTGCAGCTGTTAATAAAAAAGACAACAGACCCCAAAGGGAGTCACCTGTGCTAGACCCAGGGTCAGCAAACAGAGATTTGAGACTTAACCTGATGGCAGGTTTAGCTTCCCAGGAAGGTAGCCTTCAGCATGGGATTACCTGGCCAGCACTTGAGAGTTAGTTCACCCAACAGGCCCCTTCTGTTCCCCTTAGGAGGGTGACCTTGTCCAAAACAATGCGTTCTTTTCTTTTTAAATCCTCACCCAAGGATATTTTTTCATTTATCTTCAGATAGAGTGGGAGGAAGAGAGAGAAAGAGAGGAGAGGGAGAGAGAGAGAGAGAGAAACGTTGATGTGAGAGAGACACATCAATTGGCTGCCTCCTGCATGATCCTGACTAGTGCCAGGGACCAAACCGCAACTGAGGTACATGCCCTTGACCGGAATTGAACCTGTGACTCTTTGGTCCATGGGCCTGTGCTCTAACTGCTCAGCCAAACTGACCGGGACAACAATGCATTCTTTGCTAATAATTTCCTTTTGTATTTAATACTCACCCAAGGATATTTTTCCATTTATTTTTTTTTTAGATAGAGTGGGAGTGAGGGAGGGAGGGAGCGAGAGAGAGAGAGACATTGATTTGAGAGAGACACATTGATTAATCACCTCCCATATGACTCCGACCGGGGCCCAGGATCAAACCTGAACCCCATGGAATTGAAGCCACGACTCTTCAGTCCTCGGACCTACACTCTAACCACTGAGCCAATCTGGCCAGGGCTAATTTCCTTTTTCCTGCCCCTTTTCCACCTTTAGAAATGTTTGCTCTCTTATAGCTCGGTGAGGCTCCTTTCCATCGCTAGGGGGTGCGGCACAATCCGTGAACCCTTGAACAAGGCCAATTTGATCTTTAAACTTAGTTGTATTTTTGTTACTTAACAAGGTCGGCTTTCAAAGTTTAATGTCAAAGTTTGCCATCAACAGTAATAGCATTCCAATCCCTTTTCTCTGCTCCTTGGGGATAGACGATTGTCACTCGTGAACAAACTGTGTTTCCACCGTCCACCCCTAGGAGGAAGAATCTGCCTCTTAGTGGCCATTGGGCCAACTGTCTACAATCTGAGCCAGTGTGGGTCCCCCACAGTCCTCGGGGGCACATCTGACTGCCGATGGGAAGCAGCAGCTCACTGCTCCTGATTTGGAATTCTAGTCCTGATGCTGCGGCATCTCCCCTGCCCTTAGCTTCACTTTCATCCTCTGTAAAATGCAGACACTAGGAATCCCTCCCTCTGGGTTTGTTGTGAAGGATCAGTGAACTGCTAGGAATATTTGTTTGCCCATGACTAGCTGAGCTAAACAAAGTAACGATCACACAGTGATTACCAGAGAGCCAGGAGCACAGTAGGTGCTCAGCAAATGGCACATGCTCACGCCTTCTACAGTAGGGCGTCCCGCCGCTGTTTTGTGTGCCAGGGACCTATGTGTTCTCAGGCTCTATGAATCCTACCTTTGGTTATGGTAACTGTTGATGCTTTTTCACTCATATCTTTTTATTCTTTCCACGGGCAAAGCTAATTCCTGAATTCTGATTCCTACACAGAGAACCCAGACGTTATGGGTCCACTTGTGTCCCACCAAAAAATACACAATGAAGTCCTAACTCCCAAATACCTCAGAAGGTAACATTCTTTGGAGACAGGATCACAGAGGTAATCAAATGAAGATGAGGTATTTAAGGTGGTCCCCCACGTGATATGACTTACGGCTGGGGTCCTTCTAGAAAGGGGAAACGTGGACGCAGACACAGGCATGCACAGAGGGATGGTGATGTGAAGACAGAGGGAAAAGATGGCCACGTGATTGAAGTGATGCATTTACAAGCGAAGGAAGGCCCAAGGCTTCCAGAAGCTACAAGAGAGGCTGGGACAGTTTCCCCTTGTGTTTTCAGAAGGAGCACAGCCCTGCAGACACCTTGAATTTGGACTTCTGGCCTCCAGAACGGTGAGGTAGTAAATTCCTGTTGTTTTGTACAGCAGCCCTAGGAAACAGATGCAACGCGAAGTGCAGATGGGCTCATCCAGGGCTTGCTGGCTTGCGAGTGAGGCCCCCTCAGGCTTCTCTCATGGCTTCTGCTCCATGACCTGGCTGATGCATGCTTCACAGCCTGGCCTTTTGAGCCCAAATCTTCTAAATTCAATCTATAGCTGCTTGCAGACACACACACACACACACACACACACACACACACCAAGTCTCTATCTCAAGTGTCAAATAAACAGAAAATAAGAAAAGGACATATTCAGATCAGAAGGGCTGACCTGTGGATAATAGCTTCCAGACCCTTGCTCAGAAACAACATGGTATCTGGGTAAGAGCTCAGATTTTGGACAGCGGTGGCATCCAGGGTAGACCCCTCTGCTCCTCAACTGCGGTATAATTGTGGACAAGTCCCTCACCTGGAAGATGAAAGTACTTATAGTATTGACTTCAGGTTGTTGTAAAGTTGGATGAGAAGCCATTAGCATAGTATCTATCACAATGCTACCTAGTGGGTACCCCTTAAAAGGTAATTATTAATAATGCAGTAGCTGTTGTGTCCTAGAGAATAGGACAGTCATACCTTTTCCCCAAAGTGTTTTCTTTCCTAATTGCAAGGCTCTTTAAAAACATTTGAAAAAGGCAGAGAGAGCACATAATTGTCTGATGTCCTCAACTACCCAGGAAGGACGGTTCAGTGGGTCTGTTTCCTTATGCAATAATGAGTGAATCACACAACACACATTTTTGCATATGAAGATGGAGCTTCTGATGAGCCAGGAGGGAAAGCACTGGAGTGGTTTGTCAAATGGCAGTGGAGGCTTAAGCACCGAGCACTCCCCCTTGACCTCACCTGCACCCTGCCCACCAGCACGATGTGGCAACAATTCTAGGAGCAAATCTGTGGAATATGGGTCATTACTTTCCACTCTGTGCCCAGGCAGACATTGCTAATCAATCATGGAATTCCCTTCCACTGAATCTGTTCACAGGGCTAGAATCTTAAGAACGCAGCCACTATCACACTGTCAAAATCAGCCTTTAGTTTGAAAGATACTTGCTATCTCTAGCTCAGGAAAAGAGAGAGGACCCCAACTGATTTATGTCTCTTCGGTGGGACAGATGAGGCAAGTCGCCCATCCACAAAATCTGATGGCCAGAGTGGGGAGGAAGAACAGGGCTTTGGGTGTGAAGAGTTAGTTGAGGTCAGAAATGACAGGATATGAAAGTAGGTGATAAATCAGACCCTAGAGAGTTAAGTCAGATACCCTGGAGAAAGACTTCAGGACAAGGAAGGATGCATGATCTTGGAGGTCCATGTTATATGGATAATAGTGATGCCAAAGAGATTATTGGGCTAGAATATAAGTACTTAATGAGCAAGTACTAGGTGCCAGGGACTCTTAGGCACTTCCATGGACATTTTCTCATTCAGTCCTCCCAATAACTCTACGAGGAAGGTAGTATCGTCTCTTTTGTACAAATGAAAATACAGAGATTCAGAAAAACTAAGAACTTTTCCAAAGCCACAGATGTGTGCTACCTGTATTTTAAGTCTTTTATATCACATCCGAGGTTCATACTTTTAGATCTTGAAGGCTTTCCAGACTACAAAATAATAATAATAATAACAACAACAATAAGGAATAAGAAAGGTATCATGAACTCTATCAGATTGCGTCAGCTGAAATTTTCACTTGATGTTGAGGACCTCAAGGTGAGATGTAATAGATAGCCAAACTGGAAAAAGACCAGAAAAGGAGGTACAAGATACCAAAGGCAACACTGGAAAGGAGGGGCTGAAGCTGTTTCTAGCAACTCTCTATTGCCAAGTCAGAGTCAACCCAGAATAAAAATCTGGCAGTGCCCCGTCCCTGGAGTGTGCACTCCTCAGTGAACAAGGTGAACGACAGACAGTGCAGTACGGTGACGTCAGGCTGCTTGGAGCTGAACCAAGGCTCCACCCCTTCCCAGTGGTGTCACTTTTAACCATATTACCTGGGGTGAGGTGTGAAGTGGTCAGATGCAATTCAAGAAATAGAAATGGGAAGAGTTCCCTGGGGAGAAACAGCATGTCATGCTGAACCCCTCAGGGAAAGCACCTGGGTGTTCATCAGGCAGAAGGAGGGGCAACTGTGGGCAGGTGTCTTTCCTGTGGTTTTCTTAGGAAGGAAAGGGAGACACAGAAGACGCAGGTTTAGGATGGGCTGTGTTTAGGGTTAGCTCTGGGGTGCAGGTGCTGTCCCAGTTTACCCGGACTGGGCAATTAGGTGGATATATCAGCCTGGAGGGTGAGAGCCCAACAATGAAGGGGTTTGGGATATGGACTTAATTATCTACTCAAGAAGGAGAACTACCTAGCTTCCAGTCAGGGCTTCAGAACTGGGTCAAGACAGCATTTTAAAAGCTATAGTAAATTAGCCTTAAACAAATGATGGAATCTTTGTACCCGTTTTCTTATCTGCAAAATGGCAATAACAGTATATACCCCATAAGATTGTGTGAAGATTACATAAGAAAATAAACATAAAGCACATAGCTGGTGCCAGAAAGAGCTCAATGAAAGTGTCTATTTTAACAAAAAATGTTATTAATAAAGTCATTTATAAAGTCCTAAGAAGGACCCTGCTTTTTACAACCAAAATTCACCATGCCCAATACCCTTTTCTAGCTAAAACGGCCCTACCCTCAGTTCCTACTCACTAGTCTGCTCTCTCCAGGGGGGCACTTCTGATTGGATATGGTGTCTGTAGCTCATCCACAGGCTGGCCAATGACCTATGAGGTCACCTGACACAAAGGCCAATTAAGTGGATGGTTATTAGCACAGCCAGTCAGATTGGCTTCCTCTGGGATATGGCCCTCAAAATATGAAGAGGGCCAGTTACATGAGTGGGGTAATGGGGTTGAGAGACGAGATGTAGAGCCATCCTTAGGGAGCCAGTGTGTGGACTCTGAGAGAGACAGGTGACGCAGGCTGTTTCCAGAACTACCTTGAATCATGACAACTTTTCTGCTTCCACTCCTAGGGTAACCATATCATTTTTCAAGTTTTGAGAATAAGAAATGGGTAATCACTTAATTTTTCATGTTTTTCCTCAGCAGATGCAAATGGGAAGTCATTCCCACATAAAACCAAAGAGAAGTCCTGTGAATGTCATTCAGCCCTATCTTTGATTGGCTTTGGGCCAGCCACACACCTTCACTGAGCCCCAGTCTCCTCATCTGCCCAACTCCAAGGCTTGGACATCCCGCAAGGCTCTGGTGCTCCTCTGAGGGTGGCCGAGGCCACTAGAGGGTGAGTCTGTGGAATCAAGTAGGAACCACAGAGAGAGGGCATCCTATTTTTTTGGACTCTGGGCAGGACTGTCTTGGTGCTTGTGCCCTGTACCCGCTGATGCCCAGAGAAGAAATAGAGATGTACTTCCAACCCAAGCAATGGAGATAAATATAGCCCCGGTTGGATTAATATCCCCAGAATTACTCATGTCTCCTTCAAAGCGAAGCAAAGATCATGTGCCACCTGACAACCACCCATCTGGCCCGAGAAGAGTTGCCATATGGACGGTTCTCGCTAATTATAGTTAAATGCTGAAGGGAGGGGTTCCAGTATGGAGCCTTGTCGGAGCAGAAGTCCCTTGGTTCCCCTTTGCCAGGAGTTCGGCAGCAGGGTTGTGAAGATACTCTCTCACACTTGCCCAGGCACATTCAGGCATGCCATCAGACTTTCCAGAATCAACTTCCTCCACCTCGGAAGCAGAGGAACAATACTCTTCCTTCTGAGTGTTAGAAAGGGTTAACAACAGTGGCCTCTCTACCAGATAAGGGGCCAGTCAAGATCCTCGACCATGGAGGAATCCATGGAAACAATGAATAGTTGAATAAATTTGCATGTGGTGGTTCTTACTATGAACCTGAATCCTTGTTTAGGTGTACCAAAATTTATACAAAAGATGTAAAGATACATTTTTTTGCTGGTCCCCGGCAAAAAGCACCCAATGAATATTCTGATCCCACAAAGAAAGATCCTTTGTTGAAAGCAAGTGGCAACCTAAGCATTGTTTTCTTAAAATAGTTGAAGATCACTTTCTTTCCATCCCAAGAGGATGACCAACTTGAGAGATGAGGAGTTCATTTCCTACATATGTGCCCTTGGACTATCACCAAGAGCTGTCATTTTAGCTTTAGACCAAAGGTTGGGTGGGGCATTCCATTTTGGGTGAGGGGGAGGTAGAATGTTCAACTTGTGGGGTGAACACATGCTTTCATTCTGTCGGCATTGCCTTGCCCACCCCTGACCCTGGTTCTTCAAGAACCATTAGCTCTCCCATCCACCACATCATTCAGGTCAGACTGCTTTCCCGCAGTGGCTCACACTTCCATGCCCTCAGAAGGCAGGCAGGAAATATACATAACTAACGTAGCACAGGTATAAGAACAATCACAGGACTCTCTCAGTGTTGATTAATTGACACATTTTAAAAAGAAACACTTCTCCTCTTAAACAAAGAACAACAATGAAAGCATGCTGAGAAATAACAACCGATGCCTGGCCAGAGTTTGGGAGACAATAGGGTGGGGGAAGGATGGTCATAAACTGGAAAGGATATACCCTGTTTCAAGAGAGCACCTCTAAGGAGCCAGACTATGGGTACCATTTGCCAATGAAGGCCTGGTATTGCCAGATCATCGGACTTTTCCAGGAATACTCTCAACTTAGGTTAGTCATGTGAAATATTCTGATGTTTTCTTGACTCAAGCTTTAAGTAAATATTTAAAGCTTTTCTACTATTATTTTTTAAAATAGGCATGACCTTTTTCTGTCTTGGTTTAAGTGATGGTATGAGGCAAGCACTCCTTGGGGACATCTTGTCAATTTAGGAAGATATCTTATCTAAAATGATAACAACAGAGAGGAACACAGAGCTAAGAGATGATTGAAGTGGAGTCTGAGTGATGTCATTGGCACCCCTGGATCCAGCCACACCTGAAGCTTCCTTCCGATATCCCTGCACTTCCCAACTGCACAACCTAACAATTTCTTCCTCTTGCTTGAGTTAGCTGGAATTACGGTTCTTTTATTTGCAACTAAAAAATAAAATCCTAATCAATACAAGAACCTCAGGGTCCTTCATAAGTGGTTAATAACAGGATTGGACGGTATAAACATGCCACGGAACAGCTGTAGTTTGAAATGACTAGAAAGAGTGTGTTGGGGCCTGAGCACATTGCACAGAGAGAAAGCAGCTGAATCATAAAGAACCTATGATGCTTTCCCGAAAAGTTTGCCTCTTCACCCACAGGCAATAGTCAGCCAGTGAAAGTTTTGGAAAGTGACTCCAGCTCTCTCTGCCTTGGTGCTTTTCTTTGGACATTTGTCTTCTCCGCTGCAGGTCCCATCTTTCTCTGCTAGTTATTCCAGGGCAGTGGACAAGCTTCCTCCTGCGTGATGGGATGGAATGATTGAGCCGGTGTTTTCCAGGTCTCTAACATCTCCGAGCCATGTTGCAGATTCATTTGACTGGTTTGTAATCCCCAGGAGGACATCCAGCAAGCAGAAGCTCCCGGCACTTGGAATACATGATACAATAAAGCCAAAGGCATGATTATAGAAGAGCAAATGGCACAATATTTTGCTAAGCGTGTGTGGATAAGATTTATGTTAGATTTGGGAATCTGGAAATGTAATAGGTGGGAGAACTTTCATCATATTTTAGAAAGCACATGCATAATGCATGGGTGCCTTGTCTATGAAATGGCAGGGAGGGCGTGCAGCCAGAGAGAGAGAGAGAGAGAGAGAGGGGTACAGTGTGGCAGAGAGCAACGTAGTGTCACCTGTCACTCGCTGAACCTCCTCTTGCAATTTATGGGGACTGTTAGCTACTAACAATCTAAATAACTCCTTTCCATGCCAGAGACGATAACTAGTGCAGAAAATACTGGAGATCAATTCCATGTTATGACTTTTTTTTTTTAAATGGAGACACGGCAGGTGTCTGGGTGTCATGGAGTGGGAGCTAGCATGACTGAAGGGCTAGTAGGTAATTTTTTACATAATGCTTTTTTTGCTTTATTTTTCCAGAAGGGTCCCAAAGTTCATTCAAGAAGGGCCGAGATGGAGCCAGTGGAAAGAAGATAATGGGAAATTATTTTTATGTCCTAGTATCAACAGGGCTTTGGGATCAAACAGGCCTGGACTTGAATCCTGATTCCTCCATTTCTAATCTGTTATCTTGAATGAGAAACTTATCTCTCTAAGCCTGTTTCTTATGTAATGAAATGGAGACAATAATAACAGCCAAAACATCACACAGTTGTTGCCCAAAGTATACGTTTCCATTTGTTTCATATTTTAAACGTATTCAGGTAAGAATTCACAAATAATAGACATAATAGTTTTTATCCCTTTGGGGTGTGTGTGTGAGTGTGTGTGAGTGTGTGTGTGTGTGTGTGTGTGTAGAGAGAGAGAGAGAGAGAGAGAAAGAATATGAATAGCATGATATTTAACTGCCTGGACCCTGAGGCCAGCCCATCGGAGTTTAAGTTAATGGCTCTGCTATTTATGCAACCTGGTCAAATTACTTAATTTCTCAGTTGTCTCCATTACCCATATGTAAAAGTGTTGATGACTTTACCACTTCATCTCATAGGTTGTTAAGGTTAAATGAATGATGATATGGAAAGCGCTTAGAACCGTACCTGGCACATAGTGTGCTATATGTCTTAGCTCTCAGTTGTATTTGTATTATAAATTGAACACTGCTATTATTTTTGTTAAAAACGGTAATGATAATAATTACTCATTTGGTGTAGAGGATTATGACATTTGGGGAGGAACATGATGAAGGGTATATAGACGTTGAAGTTATTCCTGGCTTCAAATATGTTCAACCTTCATTTTTACTTTTATAAAATGGAGATGATGTCTATCTCTTGGGGTTAAAATGACACTGCAATGAGTTTGTGGTGTGCCAGCCCAGGACACGATGGCTGCTGCCAACACTGCCCACTTTACAGAGCAGGAAGGACAGAGGAAGCCATCTGCCTGGTCAGATACACACGCAGTCTGGCCAAGTGTCTCTCCTAAAATCCTGTGCCCTTGTCACTCCCAGATGCTGCCTCATCTGGAGGACGTTGGGAGCATTCGGGACAGTGGTGGTCTTTGGGTTTTCAGATCATGGAAAGTGATGGCACCGTGAGAATCGATGTAAAAGCTATTTGGGGGATCTATCCAGTTCATGTTTTCCGAAAACTTCCTTTGGGTGGACCCTCGGCGGCTGGGTTCCTGACATATGACCCCACCTCCTGTTAGAAGATTGGACCAGGGCTGGTTCCCGATTCAAACACATCTGTGCTTCTTGTTGCTCTCGGAAGAAGCACCTGGTAAATCTGGCCTTAGACACCGCAGACCTACAGGGTCTCATCTCACCTTAAAAAAAATGTTTGTATTGATGGAGAGAAAGAGATAGAAACATCGGGGGAGAAAGAGATAGAAACATCGATGTGAGAGAGAAACATTGATCAGCTGCCTCCTGCACACCCCCCTCTGGGGATTAAGCCCAAAACCGGGGCATGTGCCCTGATCAGGAATTGAACCGGGACTTCTCAGTTCATGGGATGACACTCAATCCACTGAGCCACACTGGCTGGGCAAATTCACTATTTTTTTTTTTTTTTAATCCTCACCTGAGAATCTTTTCCCATTGATTTTTAGATAAAGTGGAAAGGTGGGAGGGAGGGAGAGAAAATCAAACTGAGAGAGACACAGTGATTGGTTGCCTCCCACATGACTCTGAGGGGCTGGGGATCCAACCTGCAACACAGGTACATACCCTTGAGCAGGAATCAAACCGACAACTCTTCGGTCTGCATGCTCATTCTCTAACCGCTGAGCCAAACCGGCCTCCTCTCATCACTTTTTAGTGCTGCAGCCACGCTGCCTTCATTGACTCTTGAGCCCACCATGGACCCTCTTGTTGTAGGGCCTTTGCACATGCTGTTCCCCCTCTGCCTGGAACATCAGAGCCTCTACTCTCCTCCTCATCTTTCCAGTATCATTCCCAAGGTTACTTTCTCAAGCAAACCCTCCCTCACCTCCCTGATGGGGTCAAATGTGTCCACTGTGGGTTTCCACTGATGCTGTGCCCTTCTGTCCTAACACTAGCCACAGTTGTATTATACATGAGTACATGCGATTGCTTCAAACATGGCCACAGATCCCAGCAGACTCCAGGCTCCTGTGGGGTGAGGTCATGTTTACTTTGGTTCACTTTTGTATCCCCAGCCCCTGGTACAATGCCTGGTCCATAATAGATGCTCAATAAATATTTGTTGAGTAGTGAATGAATAAGGACCAGGGGTGGATACAGAACTACAGAGTGAATGTCCACACACCTACTTCTGAGATGGGAGAGTTGTCCTGGTTCCCACCCCAACCCTTCTTAAAGCCCACTTGCCTTAACATCTTCTTTAGATTCTATGAAAGCCCCTCCCCACCAGCCTTCCACTGATGTTCTGTGTTTTATTTAATCTCTCGTGAGCGGGGCTCTCTTACATGCAACCCAACGGATCCTTCATGCTGCTGTCAGGAGATGGAGGACATCCCAAGGGTTTTCTTCTTCCAAGATGATTCCAAAGGAAGACAAGCAGCACAGGTAATGACAGTGAGCACAGTCTGAGCAACATAGAACATGGTTGTAGTTTTTAACCACTGTTGTTTATACTCAGCACACACCCGGCCTGACTTCTACTCCTGGTGGGGTCTTATCTTCAGTCCTTGTAACACCTTTCCTACCTTTTGTATTCATTTCCCCATTTTTAACACTCTCCTCCCACAGACTTTATGTGAGTTAATTAGTAACCTAGTCAAATGTAAAACTCTCCTTCCAGGAGATCAAACATTGAAAGCAACATCCAAGTACAGCCTAGGGAATAGAGTCAATGATATTGCAATAACTATGTATGGTGTCAGCTGGGTACTAGACCTATCGGGGGATCACTTTGTAAGTTATATAAGTGTCTAATCACTGTGTTGTACACCTGAAACTAATAGAATATTGAATGTCAACTGTAATTGAAAAATAAAAAAATTATTTAAAAAAAAATGAAAACGACGTCTAGGGATCCTATGTCACAGAGAACACTTGTTTTACCTTAAACCTTTTATTTTTATTTTTTTATTTATTTTAATTTTGTTGTTGTTGTTGTTACAGATGTTTCTCCTTTTTTACCCCATTGACACCCTCCTCCCCACCCCCCATCCCCACCCTGTCCCTGGCTTTGTTGTCCATGTCCATTGGTCATGCATACATGCATATAAGTTCTGTGGTTTATCTCTTCCCACCTCCCCACCCCCTCTTCTGAGGGATGTCAGTCTGCGCCCTACTTCCATGTTTCTGGGTCTACCGTATTCCTCAGACTGTTATGTTCATTATATTCCGTATATAAGTGAAAACGTGTGGTATTTGTCTTTTTCTGCTTAGCATATTTCACTTAGGATAATACTTTCTAGGTCCCTCCATGTCATCTCAAAGGATAAGGGATCTTTCTTTCTTACAGCTGCATAGTACTCCATTGTGTATATGTACCACAGCTTTTTTATCCATTCGTCTACTGATGGACACTTGGGCAGTTTCCAGATCTTAGCTATTGTAAATAGTGCTGCTATGAACATTGGGGTACACATATTCTTCCTGATTGGTGTTTCAGGCTTCTTAGGGTATATTCCTAGAAGTGGGATCACTGGGTCAAATGGAAGTTCAATTTTTAATTTTTTGAGGTAACACCATATTGTAAACCTTTTAAAGTCTCTCCAAACCTGCATGTCTACTCTGGATTCACTGTTTCTCTCCTTCCCAGGCCTTTTTGGGGGGATTGGACCAAATGAACCTTCACTCAGTTGCCTAGCCCAGGACTTAGAAGTGGGCATCACTTTGTTTCATCCCCTTCCCTGAACCCCACTCAGCCAAACGCACTGAGTTCATTTGCCATGCTACCTGATAAGCATCTCCCCAATTCCCCTGCGTCCCCACCTGTCCCCTCACTGCCGCCATCCTGGCCAAGCTGCTGTGATGTCTCTCCAGGACGACTCAGGCTCTTTTCTAATCGCTCCCTGCCTCCAGGCTTGCCCCTTCCATACTGCTCATCTTGCCAAATACAGATACGACCATGTCTATAATTTTGCCTCCTCTGTACCTCAGTGACCACCTCAGGGGCCCACTTTAGAAATCGTCATCACTGAACACTGCCCTATCTACAAACATCACAAATGCCAGCTTCCTTTGTGGCCGAAAACTCCCATCCTTCCAGCTCAAAAGCAACTCACTCTAATTCAAGGTTTCTTCAACTTGACTAGACCCTAAGCCACTGACACCACCACTTTCTCCATATCCGTTAGCCCCATCTTTTATTAAAAAAAACACACACAAAAAAAACTTTATTTTTATTGTTGACACTATTCCAGAGGTCCCTATTCTCTGCTGTCTTTGCCAACCTCCACCCAGCCCTCGCCTCCACTTCTCTCTGGCCATCACTTCACTGTTGTCTGTGTCCATGGGCTATGTATATATGTTATTTGGCTAATCTCTTCACCTTCTTTCATCCTGTCCCCCTCCTCCCTCTCCCCTCTGACAGCTGTCAGTCTGTTCCATCTATCTATGCCAATGATTCTATTTTGTTCATCAGTTTATTTTGTTCACTAGATTCCACGTGTAAGTGAGATCATGTGGTATTTGTCTTTCTCTGACTGGCTTATTTCACTTAGCATGATACTCTCCAGGTCCAGCCATGCTGTCACAAAAGGTAAGATTTCCTTCATTTTTATGGCCGAGTAGTATTCCATGGCATACATGTACCACAGCTTTTTATCCACTCATCTAGTGATGGGCACTTGGGCTGTTTCCAGATCTTAGCAATTGTAATAGTGCTGCTATGAACATTGGGGTGCATATATTCTTTCTGATTGGTGTTTTGGGATTCTTAGGCTATATTCCCAGAAGTGGGATCACTGGGTCAAAAAGCAGTTCAATTTTTAACTTTTGAGGAAGCTCTATACTGTTTTCCATAGTGGCTGCATCAGTCTGCATTCCCACCAGCAGTGTACCAGGGTTCTTTTTTTTCCACATCCTTGCCAGCACTTGTTGTTATTTGATTTATTAATGGCAGCCATTTTGGCAGGTGTGAAGTGATATCTCATTATGGTTTTAATTTGCATTTCTCTGATGATTAGTGACATTAAACATTTTTTCATATGTCTATTGGCCATTAGTATGTCCTGTTTGGAGAAGTATCTATTCAGGTCCTCTGTCCATTTTTTTTTTTTATCCTCACCCGAGGACATTTTTTCCTTTTTGTTCAGATAGTGTGGGAGGGAGAGAGAGGAAGAGAGAGAGAGAAACATCAACGTGAAAGGGACACATCGAGTGGTTGCCACCCGCATGACCCAACCAGGGCCAGGGACAAACTGCAACCAAGGTACATACCCTTAGCGGGAACCGAGCCCGGGTCTCTCTAGACCACAGGCCGATGCTCTAACTGCTGAGCCAAACCGGCCAGGGCCTCTGTTCATTTTTTAATCGGGTTGTTTATCTTTCTGGTGTTGAGTTGTATAAGTTCTTTATATATTTTGGAAAAGAAGCTCCATCTTCTTTTCACTCCCATTCTTATTCTGATTTCATGGCTTTTTTATTGCAATTACCTGCTTCCAAATGCCAATTTACTCACTATCCTTAATTTCTTTTCTCTTTCCACCATATTTGCCTAGCAAAACGCAACTGTACATGCAGTAAGCCATCTGCTGTCTTTGAGTTGCTAAAAACCGTTAGACAGAAAATAAAACCAGGAAACTTGTTTTACATGCTGTGATGTTTTCCTCCTGTGTTTACTATTCTGCTCTGAAAGATTCAATTCCACCTTGTAAGGTTGCTGTGAAGATTAAGAGTTAAGATATGCAAAATGATTAAAATATTACCTGTTACTTGGAAAGCACTCAGTAATTGTTGACTCTTGTCGTTGTTAATATTATTCTTGTCGTCGTTATTGTTATCATCACCATTAGTCCACCCCCCTCTAAAATGACCTGACTTTGGGCTTCATTCAGA
Source organism: Molossus molossus (assembly GCF_014108415.1). NCBI lineage: Eukaryota > Metazoa > Chordata > Mammalia > Chiroptera > Molossidae > Molossus > Molossus molossus. Next base: position 109,726,658 of record NW_023425366.1, on the reverse strand, counting down.
AACTAGAGAACTTCTGATGAGAATCTTGCTGTCACCAAATCTCCAAACCTCCCAATAGCTCTACTGATTTCATTCTTCTCTTCCCAAAGTCAATCCCTTAACATGTGAGTTAATCTTATGTACTTCTGCTTTCTCAACACCTTTACATTTCCCCCCTTTTTTTCTTTTACTCTCTTGCACCATAAAAAAAAAAAAGTTCTCATCATCATCTTAACTAAAGTATTAAGTCACCAGCTCCTATGCCCCATATTCTGGACAATCAAGGATTTAAAGCATGTTCTGCAAAATGGTGCTTGGTAGAGAAAGTCCTGGAAGAAAGTAAACATCCATTGCTAAACGAAGGGGAAATCCTATCAAGGTCTAGTTGATTCATATATTTGTACCCTGAAAGCCAGTTCCTTCCAAATTGCAATTCATTACCACAGAGCAGTTCAGCTATGGTGTTTACATGTCTGAAAGTGTAAGAACTATCCTGACAGAAAGGCCAACAGAACTAATTAGATTAGGCATTGTGATCTTTAATTAGATCAATAGGAGCAGAGCATCAGTACATATCTTGGGAAGCTCTTGCTATATTGGCTGGGCTCTCCAAGGAGTCCCACCATCAATACTAATCCATAGGAAAGTATTCAGAAAAACACAGTAAATTAACAATGAGCAAAACGATAATTCGGATGAAATTAATCATTGTTGTCATAGTACAAAAGCAAAAACCAGCTTATAAAATGAATCCGGGGCAGAGAGACCATGCATGTCTCTGCCACAGCCTTGGAGTCACTCATAGCCATGACTTTCAAAACATTACTGTTGGCAAAGACAAATGACAATTCCATTACCAGCATACACTTTTTCATTCACAGGAAAACCCAAGAATTATTATACTTTTCATGATAACACCCAAGAAACTCACTCAGAGTGAATCACAGAGTAGTCATTACATTTGTGGACAGAATAACCAAGGAAAGAAGCGATGGAATTAGACACCTAGCCAACAACAGGTCTGTCTTTGGCCACCACTTAGATGTTGGTTTTATAATAATTCATCTACTAAGGATTCATGTGTGTGTGTGTGTGTGTGTGTGTGTGTGTGTGTGTGTGCATGGATCCAGAAAAATAAACAGGGGGAGAATTACTATGTACTAGCTAGAAATGGTTTCAAGTGCTGCAAATTTATCTTTCCCCATAATTCTTCCATTGTTTCTTTTCCTTCTTCCTTTTCCATGCCCCTTCTTAATTCTCAGGACTCTGGATTTGTTGCAAATGTCAATATTATTTTCTAGAGATCAGATTCATCTGCCTCCAAATAGGGTAATATGGTAATGATGTTAATAATATAACAGTAGAAATGACCATAGTTGCAACAACAACACAATGGCAAGTAACTTTGTTGAGTTCTTAGCATTTGTCAAGCATGATGCTCAGCACCTATGATACAGATCCTAACATAATTCTTGTGTACTTGATAGAGAAACTGAAGGCACAGAAAGGCAAACGTATATGCCTCCAATTACACAACCAATAGATGACAGAGCCTGAGTTTAAGTCCATGAAACCTGACCCAACCCTGATGCTCTTGGTCATTATATTACAGTAAGAACCTCAAAGAAGATATCTACCCTCTAGACTCCCCTGAGCAGAAAAGAGCTAAGGCATTCTGTCCATTCTCCAGATAGGAACAACAGTGTCCCAAAAGGTCTACAATATCCCTGATGTATAGAATATACAAGGAAGTGGAGGGAGGCCATGTTAGAGTAATTTTATAGCTCCTGAGCGACTCTCTGCTGAGGCTCATTTAGTGGATCACCCAGCTACTTATTTGGGTATATTTAAAGGCACAGTGAATGAGGGGACAGCTTAAACCAGCTAGCTGCGATGCCATCAGATCTTCATCTAATGAAGATAACTACAGCTTTTTAGAATACGTGATGGTCAAGCTCTCAGGCATGACATAATAGGAGAGTGAAGACAGATCCCCTAAACTGATAAATGCACAGATATGTCCACTGAGCTGAGCCCGAAACCCATCTAGCCTCAGGGTTTGGTCCTCGGAGAGCCATCTGGGGAGTTTCAGGTCTGTGGCTCCACATCCCAAAGGCAGAGATGCACTTGCAGAAATGGGTTCTTACCAGCTCTGCCTTCGGGCCCCAGAGTCACAAGTCACTCCAAGACTCCTCTAAGCTGCCATGATCATTTTTGAGAGAGAGAGAGAGAGAGAGAGAGAGAGAGAGAGAGAGAGAGAATATGAATGAGGGAAAGAGCAGACACTGGAATATTAACCCGGAATGGATCACTAAGTGACTGGTTTTAAGATGTTGCTCCTTGTTACATAGATTCCCTCTTTATTCTCTAAAAGAGACTTTGGTGAAGTCAGAGTGAGGAAGACTTAGTCTTACACAGAACCAGCTCTTCCAGGGAACATGATATCCACAATCTCCCACCAACAGCACTTTATAGACCTATAAAGGTTTGAAAGTGCTCCCAGTAGTAGTAATAATGAGCATTTATTGAGCCCTGAAGTGTAGGCACTACGCTAAATTCTTTAGAGGAGTAAATCTTTTTATACAAACTGTCCCAATTGATTTTTATAACAACCCCACTATATAGATGAGGTCGTTGGGAATCAGAGGTTGAGTTATTTTTTCAAGGTCACACATTAAAAAGAGGCAGAGCCAGGACTTAAATTCAGATCTCCAAAGCCCAGTCTCTTAGCCACTTACCCACCCTGCCTGCCCCTCCTCACTTACTGTTCTCCATCCCAAAAAAGGCTGCTCAGGAGGTAGACAAAACAACCTTCTAGCCAGACAATGTTAAAGCTACCAGGAAAGCAAATGGTAGCTGCTTCATTATCTAAACATGCTTCCATATTTCCTGCCCTTCAGGACTTGTGGGTGGCAGAGGAGAGAAAGGGGACAGAAATCAAGTATAACACAGTGTGATGAGCAGGAGAGAACCAAGCACCATGGATGCGCAAAGGAGGTTGAAAGAGCAAAGGAAGTGCCAGGGCCACTTTAAAGTCAGCCCCAGGTCCCGACTGTGCACCTACCCTCGCCCTCCTCCCTCCAGGCTGTGCTGGGTCTGGGGAGAAGTCCACACTCACCAAAGTTGCTGGCTAGTCCCTGAAGTTCGTAGTCACCGGAGAAAACTGTGCCCCCCCCCCACTTGGAAAATTAAAGTGTTGGAATCATTATGATTCATCCTTTGATCTGTCTCTATATCTGCAAAGCATAAATAGTGTCAGCTGGTGAGTCCTGATTGCTCCGATATTTCAGGTTTATATTTTGAATAACACAAGACTTGGTTGATAATACCGGTAAATAATTTACTCTAGTCTGAAAAAGAAGCTCCAGGCAAGAAAAGGAGATCAAACACAGGAACTGCAGTACAGAGCAAACACTACTCTCCAGTGAAGTTTCCCCAAACTCGCTGCTGGAAGAAAAGGGGAATGACAACAGGTGATGAGTCAGCTACGGGGTCTCGGTCCTGCCGGCTACCACCCAAACACAATGGTTTTACTGATCAGTGGAGGCTGGAGAGATAAATTTCAATCGTAAGCATGGAGGGGGGAAGTGGTGGCTGACGGAGATTTCCTCCAGATTCTAACACCAAAACATTGTCCCTCCCCCACCCCAAACCCTCAGCCTTGTACCACTGAGTAGCAATGCCCTTTCTTATGTGTCCTTTAAAAAGGCATTCTAAGCTCCAGGGTGCAGAAGAAAGGGAGAAGGGAGTGCAGGGCCTGATTTCCATGATTTCATATAGCTGGGGCAGAAATCAAAATGAACAAATAGGGCGCTTATTATGATAGGGGAGGCGGTTTGTTGAATGCTTTGGTTGTGATGTTACATGCAAAAGGCAGAATTTGAAATGCAGCTGCAGTAGGTTCGCAATTCAGTTCAAGTCAACAGCAAAAGTCTGGGGCGAGGAAAGACGGAAATTAATGCATTAACATGCTATCCTCAGTGGCTGTTGTTGGGTGATGCAAGGGCGGTTATAGGCTGCACTCCTTGTTACTACAAATGGAGATCCTGGCGGGAATGTAGGGCCCGCTGTTTCATCTTGAGGCGACCTTTCAGATTGGCCTGGACAGGAACGGTATGCCTCTGTGATGAGCATGGCCAACCTTGAAGAGGGAGAGTCGTCTTCCTGCCAGTAAGTCTTCGGTAAGTGGGAAGGGCATCAGTTGGTTCTTACTGCTCTCTACTCAGTGGGCAACGACTATGTGAGGCACGAAGTGAGAAGGATCCTGAAATCAGTGGAACAAAGGCCTGAAGGATTCGTGATGTCTAACTGGGCGCAACACAGGCAGTGGCAGCAGGAGCTGCTCCATCTGCCATCTGGGCTTGAAGTCAGCCACCTAACTTCACATCTCGGCTTTGAGCCTGAGTTTTTGAACCTTAACAAGTCACCCTAGTTTTCTTGGATTTATTACCCGTGTGTGGAAATTAAATGAAATAATTTATAAGGATGTCTCTGGCATAAGTAAATGCTCAATACGTTTCTCTCTTTCCTCCTCCCCCCTTCCCTTCCCTTGTCATTCTGCCGGACACAACGATCGTAAGAGAACTTTATTCTGTTTACGGAATCCTCACAAATTCAGCACAACTCTAAGTGCTCCAACCAGCCAGTGGGAGGTCCTGGGTTAGAGAAGGACTGGAGCTCTCCTTCCCCTGCCTGGCCCACATCAGACAGCTGAGGGCTCTGAGTTCAGATGTCAACGGGATCTGTTCTCTTCGCTGTTTCTGCACATCCCTGTGAAGATGAACATGGTATGATTGACAGGCCTGGAACACATGGTGTTTTAGGGCCAAATAGTGCTAGGAAGACCTGTCAGAATGAGGAAAACAGAAAGATACCTCAATTCACTGGACACAATGCTGAACTACACAGAACATGGATGGGATTTTTGGAATTCTTCCTTCAAGGCTAGAAGCCTGGAATCTTAATAGCTACATATTTCTGGAGGTCAAGAATTTCTTGATTGGGCTGAGAAATGCAATTTCCATCCATTGGACTTCAGTCGGAGAAGAATATCCTTCAGATTCTCGGTGGCTCTCATTTTCCTCTTTAGATTCTTTGTGCCCAGTCTCTCAAGAAATGGGTATTTTTAGGTCCTGGTCTGGAGAACAATAATTCGGCAAAACTCCAAAAATCAGTACTGGGGAGAACTGGCCCATTAATGCCATTGCCATTTTCATTTTAATAGAATTCTTTGCTGAAGACAGGCAGTTTGGCGGGTGGCGAAGAATTTAAGTTCGAGATTCCATTCGATATGGGTTTAAGCTCCTGTTTTCCAACTTACTTTCACCTTCTGAGCCTGAGCCTGCCTATATTAAATGGCACTAAAGGCACTTACACATTTCAGGGTTTTTGTAAGATCTGAGATGTATTTCTCACAGCGTCAGTTTCTAGGCAGAGACTGGAAACACAGAGGAGTTAAAGCCAATGAGAGATGGGAGTCAGTGGATAAATGCCAGCCATCAGAGGGGGCACGCTGAGTGCATTCTCCACAGTTACTCAGAGGGTCCCAGCAGGATGCTCTCTTCCTGTACTGGTAATCAGCTCAATAACACCCCCTTTTAGCAGATTTGCTTCCTTTCACATCTCACTTGCACTATTCCTTCATTCCTACTTCTAGAGATAACCTCTCAAATAAAATACCTGCCCCCAAGTCCTTATCTCTGGTTCTGTCTGGGGGAGGGTCAAACTAACAGCCTAGCGATGTTAAATATTTTCCCTTTTTTCTAAACCCCACTCTTTCTGCATCATCCCCACACTCACGGAGGATTCCCTGTATCCCTTAAAGACTGAAAAAATCCACCATATTCTTTTCTTTTATCTCTCTCTGCCCATCTTTTGATTTCTTTTGTTCTTAAAGAAGGACTACTCTTGAGAAAAAGAGAGAGAGCTAACACATTTACAATGTCACGAAAAAACCTAGTTCTCCACCAAGGTCATTCTTCTCAACTAATGGTACCAATATCTCCTCTGCTTTACCCAGAAACCTGGGATCATCCCCTTCTCATCCTCTAATCAATCACCACATCCTCTACGCATCTTCATTTTTATCCATTTCTAAATTGATAATGGCTATTCTTGTTAGGTATTTGCTATATACGAAGCCTCTTCTGAGCTGCACATGCTTTATCTCATTTCTATCCCTGTAGGTATGATACTATTTTTATCTTCATTTACAGATGGCAAGACCAAGACACAGGAAGTCAAGGAATTTTCATAAGGCTATTTGAGTGTGGAAGCGGGGACCTGGAGTGTTGATTCAGTTCTTAATTGCAGAGTTTACATTCTATTTTTTTTTAATCCTCACCCAAGGACATTTTTGCATTTATGTTCAGATAGAGCGGGAGGGAGGGAGAAAGGAAGGGAGAGAGGGAAACATCAACATGAGAGAGACACATCAACTGGTTGCCACCCACATGACCCCAACCGGGGCCGGGGACAAACTGCAACCAAGGTAGGTGCCCTTTGCGGGAAATGAACCCAGGTCTCTCTGGTCCAAGGGCCAACACTCTAACCACTGAGCCAAACCAGCCAGGGCAGAGATTATGTTCTTAATCACTCTGATTGTTCACCTGTCCATCTCCCAGGGCATCACACTCTCCTCCCTGCTCCTTCCCACCCCATCATCTCCATTCTCTCTCTCCCAGAGTTTCTTACCTTCTGCCTTTACCCATGCTGATATCTCCTATTCTATGCAGTCGTCCCACACAAATGATCTATAAAATGAACAAGATTTTAACTGGTTATTCTTCCCACATGTATTCTTTGCATTAACACATAATTGTTTGCCAGTGTTTATCATTACCAAACAGTGGTAAAGAATTTGGGGCTTTGGAGTCAGAAAGGCCTAATGTCAAGCCCCATTGCTATCACTTAACAGTTATGTGGCCTTGACTCACTGAACATGTCCCTGCATGAATTTCTTCATGTGAAAAATATGAATTAAAATAGCTCCTCTCCATAAGTTTGCGGAGAGAAGTGAATGAGATCATTTATGCATGCAAATTACTCTTCAGCGTTTCTGCCACATAATAGATGTTTACCCTGTAGTACTAGCAGCAGCAATGGCAGTAGTAATTGTGGCAGTGGTAATGGTATTATTAGTAGTAATAGTAAATAATAGCAGAAATATCAGTAGTACTATGTCCAGGTGTCAACAGGGTCCTCGATTACATGCAATCTACACGAGATGGACATAAACCTCAGTTCTGTGGCCAGGGGAAGTTCAGAGCCTGCCTCAAGATTCCCATTCATTTTTAGGGTTATCTGGTCTCCTCCTATCCACCCTTGCCACTTAGAGTCTATGCTCCATACAGCAGTCAGAAAAGACCTTTAAAAACTCAGGTGATATACCTGTTCAATTTTCCCAACACCATTTATTGAAGAGACTGTCTTTACTCCATTGTATGCTCTTGCTGCCTTTGTCGAATATTAATTGAGCATAATGTCTAGGGTCAATTTCTGGATTCTCTGTCCTGTTCTATTGATCTATATGCCTGTTTTTGTGCCAGTACCGGGCTGTTTTGATTACAATGGCCTTGTAGTATAACCTGATATACAGTATTATGATCCCTCCAACTTTGGTCTTCTTTTTCAAAATTGCTGTGGCTATTCAAGGTCTTTTTTGGTTCCACATAAACTTTTGGAGTATTTATTCTAGATCTGTGAAATATGATGTTGGTATTTTAATAGGGATTGCATTGAATCTATAGATTGCTTTGGGTAGTGTGGACTTAAAACTAGACCACCAGCTTACACCATACACAAGGATAAACTCAAAATGGATAAAAAAATTTAAATGTAAGTTGTGAAATCACAGAAGAAAATGTAGGCAGCAAAATCTCAGACATCCTATGTAGCAGAATTTCACTGATGTATCACCTAGGTGCAGGGGTGGGGAATGCCTGGCCTGTGGGCTTACAAGGCTTGCAAAATCAATACCAGGCAACGTCACACCCTTCACCAAATGAGCCTGACCAAATACAGCAGGCTAATTTTTAAGTTGATAATTTTGTATGGCCTGTGAATGATGTTATAAATATCCAAATGACCCTTGGAAGGAAAAAGTTTTCCCATCCCTGACGCCTAGGGCAAGAGAAACAAAGGAGAAATTTAATAAATGGCACTACATCAAACTAAAAAGTTTCTGCACAGCAAAAGAAACCAGTATAAAAATGAAAAGGGAACCCACTCTATGGCAAAACATATTTGCCAATGGTACATTGGATAAGGGGTTAATATCCAAAATATATAAAGTACTCATACAACTCAACAAAAAAAGACAAACAATCCAATTAAAAAATGGGCAGAAGACCTGAATAGCCTCTTCGCCAAAGTGGACATACAGATGGCCAAGAGAAATATGAAAAAATTCTCAACGTCACTAATTATCAGAGAGATGCAAATTAAAACCACAATAAAGCATCACCTCATACCTGTCAGAATGGCCGCCATCAACAAATCCTCAAACAATAAGTGCTGGCAAAGATGTGGAGAAAAGGGAACTCTGGTACACTGCTGGTGGGAATGCAGACTGGTGCAGCCACTATGGAAACCAATATGGTGTTTCCTCAAAAAATTAAAAATTGAACTGCCATTTGACCTAGTGAGCCCACTTCTAGGAATATATCGCAAGAAGCCTGAAACACCAAGCACCCCTATTTTCATAGCAGCACTATTTACAATAGCTAAGACTTAAAAACAGCCCAAGTGTCCATCAATAGACGAATGGATAAAGAAGCAGCGGTACATTCACACAATGGAGTACAATGCAGCTGTAAAAAAGAAAGATCCCTTATCCTTTGAGATGACATGGAGGGACCTGGAGAGCATTATCCTAAGTGAAATAAGCCAATCAGAGAAAGACAAGTATCACATGATCTCACTTATTTGTAGAATATAATGAACAAAATATGCTATCAAAAATAGATCCAGAGACATGGAAGTAGGGAACAGACTGACAAACCTCAGAGGGAAGGGGAGTGTGTGTGTGGGGGGGGGGGCAGGAATAGATAAATCAAAAAAGTTATATGCATACAGGCATAACCAATGGACACAGACAGTAATGTGGTGGAAGCATGGGGTGGGGGTGGGAGTGGAGTGGGGGAGACCAATGGGGGGAAAAAAGGAGGGACATCTATAAACTTTCAACAATAAAGATAAATAAATAAATAAATAAATAAATAAATAAATAAATAAATAAAAACTCAGATCAGATCCCGTCACTTCTCTGCTCCAGACCCTTCATTGGCTCTCTATCCCCCATCCCACCCCACTCAGGGTAGAATCCAGATTCCTTGCCTTTCAGCACCCCAGGTGCTCAGCCCCCTGCTGTCTGGTGGACCCCCTCTCCTTCCACTGCTTCTGCACTCACGCTGCTCCAGATATGCTGGCATCCTTGCTGTTCCCAGTCAGGCCAAGAGTCTCCGTCTCTGGGCTTGCTCTCTTGTTCCCTATGCCTGTCTTAGCCCAGGTAGCCTATGATTCACCTCAGCATCCTTTCCTCAAAGAGGTTTTCCTTGACCATCATGTGCCATCATCACACCATCAGCTTGTTTTACTCTATTTTCTTTCTTAGCACTCAGCATTCTGATTATACCAAATGTTTCACATAAACCCCATGGGATCAAGGAATTTCCATTTTGTACACTACAGTACCCCCAGTTCTAGAAGACTGTCCAGCACCTAGTCCTGCTCAGTGAGTAGCTCTTGACCGAGTGACCTCCTACTTCAACCGAATCACTTTGTCTCAAAGATCATCTTGTTCCATGAATCCTGGCCCCAATCCTCATTGCACTGATCCAGATGCAAAATGCAGCCTCTTCCTTTATTTCCCCAAAGCAAACACTAGCCAAAGCACACGTAGAGGCATTTGTGAGGTGGTGAGTTTTGCTCTGAGTTGGTGCGCCAGGGAAGGCAGATCAATTAAAAGACAAAAAACGTCAGCTGTCCCTGAAATGTGGTTTCTTCTCTTTCTCGGTCCCTTTTGCTCTTCACTTTGCCTTTCTAGTTCCCTTTCTTCTATATTCCTCCTCTCTCCAGCCCAGGAACAAAGCCACCTTCCACTCTTCGCCCCACTCAGAACCACTTCGCCGTTTCTCTCCTTGCCTTCTTCTTTCCCCAGAGTCCAGGCACTCCGAGCTCTTCCTCAAGCCCCAGTGGCTTCTCAAAGGATTTCTCACAACAGAAACAGTCCCCACCTACCAAAGGAATTCCGACGCCAGCTGATAATATAATTAAGGTTTCCACATCTGCCGCACTCACGTTGACATACAATTGCAATCCCTTTGGGAAGAAGAGCTATGGTGGAGTGAACTCAGAAAACGTTTAGAAAGTACTCAACCATGTGGCTGCCTCTCTGGGGGCCCTGGGTACACGGAGATGAAATGATGCAGAGTTTGACCTCCACGGGGCAAAGTCTAAGAGGAAAATCAGGCACAGAAAACAATTATTTCCATGTTAGGTAATCAGCCCAACATTAAACCATGTATAAATAAGGCCCAGCAAAATACAGAGGCAGTATCACAATTTTGAGCTGCCCATTTCATGACTCCCCCGCCAGACTATAATTTCCTTGAGAGAAAGATATTTCCTAAAGAAGAACTGAGTCTCCATAGGGGAGGGTGATACTTAGGAATGTGACATTGAATTGAGCTTTGAAGGATGAAGCAGAGTAGAGAAGAATATTGTGAACAGATGAGAAATGGTGTGCAAGGGCTGAAGGTGCAGGACGGTTTTGAATTGGGGGAACTCTAAGTGATTTGGTAGAGCTTGGACAGAAAGTAGGGCTGGGGATCATGGAGGATAGGACTCCAGAGGCAAGCAGGGCCCAGCCTCTCTACTGCACCCTCTGCTGAATCAAGCACAGTGCTGGCTTCAGAATAAGCGTGCATTGCAGTGGTGGTCAAACTCCTCACTGCATGGCTCCATACCATGCGTGAGAGACGTGCATTCTCAAGTCTCAGAATATTCTGATTCACGGGTTGTCCACAGACCAACAACATCAGCATACCCTGGGAACTTGTTAGAAATGCCCATTCTCAGGCCGTTCCAGGTCTTCTGGATCAGAAACTCAGGAGGTGGAACCCAGTAATCGATATTTTTACAAACATCACATGTGATTTCTGATGCATGCTCAAGTTTGAGGACCTCTGATCTAAGGTGTGAGGCTAAAATTCTATACTAAAAGCAAAACAAAACAAAAAAATGGACAATAACAACAACAAAAATAAACACTTATTTTTGATGATCTGCATAGTTTGAGCAACTCCCTTCTAGACATGCCCCTGGTCTTTGTTCCCATTGACTCAGCACCGCACAGACAGATGTCCTCTGCCTTTTAGAACTAGCATGGGCTTCCTCCAAAACACCTGTGGTCATTAAGTCTTTTTTTTAGAATTTAATTTTATTTATTTATTTATTTTTGTTACAGATGTTTCTCCTTCTTCCCTCATTAACACCCTCCTCCCGCCCCCGCCACACCAAAGCATCGTTGTCTATGTCCATTGGTTACGCACATATGCATATAAGTTCTTTGGTTTACTTCTTCTCCCCCCACCCATACTTCCCTCTTCTGAGGTTTGTCAGTCTGTCCCTACTTCTATGTCTCTGGGTCTATTTTGTTCATCAGCTTATTTTGTTCATTATATTCCACAGATAAGTGAGATCAGGTGATATTTGTCTTTCTCTGATTGGCTTATTTTGCTTGGCATAATACTCTCCAGGTCCCTCCATGTCACCTCAAAGAGTAAGAGATCTTTCATTAGGTCTTTAACAAAAATATGAAGCAGACCAGCTTTTGCGGAGGTAGGAGAGACTAGTCTGAGGTTAATATGTTCCAAAGAGGAGGGAAAAACAGTTGTTTTTCTGCCAAAGATACAAAATCACAGAAAGATAAGAGAAACAAATATAGAACAAGCAACAAGAGATGTTTCTCCATTCAGCATTCATTCAACTGGCAGAATTTGGGTGGTTTATGTCTTTCGATGAATATGCAAGATGATTCTTTTCACCCAAATATAATTAACACCATTCAGTATTTTTATTCAACAGATAATATACCATACAGACAATATTAAACAGACAATACCCAATTATAATGAACACCAGGGAACATTTTTATTAAATAGACAGTTTAATGATAAGAGGCTCCTGAAAGATTATTTTATATTTAATTTATTCTTTGATCAACCTCTAGAAGAAGCTTGATTCCTAATATCTAAGGAACAGTGCTCTCTGAATGGGTTCCTTCCCTGGCAATTAATCACTTTTTGATTAATGCAAGTGAGAATCTTATAGCATCTGTATCTGGTTGGTTTCCTTGGTTGGAGCACCAGACTCATTTGAGCAGGTTGCTGGCAATGTCAGGGTTAGGGGTTCAGTCCTTGGGTAGGTAGTGAGAATGAGGAGGTAGACAACTTGGGGTGAGGAACAATGAAGGGAGCAAAAGTGGATGGTGACGTACAAGGACTCTGGGATATCATAACTATGTTCCCAAAAGGGTGATTGATGATGAAGATGATGTCAGGAATAACTCCCAGGTTTCTTTCTGTTTGTTGGACCTCATGAACGACCTATGTATTTAAACCTCTGAAAAATTCAAGGACAAGAGTGGAGTGATTCCCCACAGCTCCGAAAATTTCCCCCAAGGAAAGCTTTGTCTCATATAAATAAATAAATAAATAAATAAATAAATAAATAAATAAATAAATAAAAGCTCCGTTGAAATCTTCTACATTGCCTTGAATCAAAATGCATAGCGCCCCTACTTTGGTGTTGTCATCACACAGTGTGATATTGGTAATTCTGTCTTCACTGTGGGTCCCCAAATTATGGGTCATTTGAGGGTCATGTGTATACAAAACTACCATCAGACCCTGGCTGGTTTGGCTCAGCAGTTAGAGCATCAGCCCTCAGACCAAAGAGCCATGGGTTTGATTCCTGGTCAAGGGCACATACCTCAATTTTGGGTTTGATCCCCGGCCCTGGTCGGGGTCATGCAAGAGGCAACCAATCAATGCATTTGTTTTACATCAATGTTTCTCTCTCTCTCTCTCTTCTCTCTCTCTCTCTCTCTCTCTCTCTCTCCAACTCATCAAGAAAAAAAAATTCAATGGAAAAATATCCTCGAGTGAGGATTAAAAAGAAGCGGCCATTAGTTACTCACCAACTGGCAGAAGTATCCAGTATCTTGCTTAAGTGACTCATGTCATTTGAAAAGAGCTTGCAGATTACTCAGTGGGCAGTGGTTTAATGTAACGTTGAGTCTCTGGTCCACTTACTATTATACAGTACCTGTATGGACAGAGACATTGCGCACCAAATAGAGGACACATCTATCTAAGGAGAGTGAAAGTGTGTTTTCCTATGTAGTATAAGTATTTAAATAAATACATTTCAAACTTTATTTGCACAGACTAATTACCTGAGGAACTTGTTAAAATACAGATTCTGATTCAGTGAATCTGGGGGTGCTGAGATTCTGAATTTATAACAAGCTTCCAGGTGGTGACCACACTTTGAGTAGCAAAGATTTAGGTTGTAAAAATCTGAGTTAATAGTTATAAACAATTCCTCTCTTCTCTAAAAGATTTTTAAAAACCTTATTTATCCCTGGGTGTCCCACCACCTTCCAGGCCATTAGGTCTCAACTACAATCCAAATCTGTATTGCCAATGGCTGTAATCATCTATAATTCAGAAAAGCGTTCTCCAAAACCCCCAGAGACTGTCAATTCCCTCCTGTGCTTCAAATGATTCATCAACCAAGTCAATCAACAAGTCCTTAAAATTGAGCTGGGATCACCTGCAAAGGTATCTCTAATCAGCCATCTCTGAGCAGGGTGCGCTAGTACGTGGAAGTATGCAGATGACTTTGCAACCACTTTCCAGCCTTTGGTGAGCCAGAGGTGGCTTCTGACACATTCAAATGAGGACAGGGCAATTTCAAGGAGTTTTGGTAGCAGAGGTAGAGAGGCTCTTACATGTAACTGTTATCCAAGAAGTTGTAATGGCCATCCTCACTCTTCATCAGGATCACCACAATATACAGAGACATGCTAATTGGAGGGAACATGACTTATAACTATTGGGAGAAAAAACAATGAGAATTGGACCAGACTGGATTATACAGTTTTTAAATTTTAATGGGAGGCAGCAGAGATGAGGAGAAAAGAATGTGTGCAATTCAGTGCAGGCTTGTAACACTGTGAGGAGATTTTTAAAAGACACTTGGAGCTGGTGGGAAAGTGATGGGTGGCTTGATCAGAGAATTTTCTCTAGCCAGGGAATTCTCTTTAATCTTGGAAAAACATTAGGTTAACTTATAAATATACAAAACACATTTGGTTAAAACAATGGCCTCCAAAGCAAGATGTGTGCAAGAAATCCCACTGGAATATGGGAAGAAGATATTATAATTTCTAATAATGATTACATGTATTTGAAAGGAAGAAAGAAATTAAGCTTTATGGATAGCTAACAAATGATTGGCAGTGGAATGAGTGCACCAGGTATGTATGAATATGCACACATTTGGGTGTATAATCAGTTTTCCTGCTAGAGAGGAGACTCTTCAGCCAGCAAGATCAGTTATACATGAATATCTGTGCTGAGAATATTCTAAATGTTATGTTGGTAGACATAAAATGTACTAAAACAGATAAATAAAAGATTAGAGATTTACATAATCGAATATTAGACAGTTGTTAAAATGAATAAACTGAATTTAGATAAATCTCAAACACAATGCCAAATGACAAGAGCAAGCTGTGATTCCATTTGTGTAGAGTTGTAAAAACATACAGAACCATACCCTCTGTTGTTTATTAACATTTGCATGTATAAAAAGGCTATAACACCAAGGATAAGAAGGGTGCTCACTAATTTCAGGGAGGTCTGAACGAAGCATCGGCATTTGTCCACTCTGGGGGATGGGAGTGGCTGCTTTCTAGTTTATTAAATGATTCTATATTTTTTTCATATATTCAAAATATGTCTAAGTAATCAAAGCAATGAAATGTGCTAAATTGCTGGGTTGAGGAGAAGGTCTCCTGGACAGTGAGCGTTGTAAGTCATGGTGTGGGGAGACTACAGAGACTTGACTTTCTTGAGACCTGAGCGTGAGATGAGCTGAGATGATGCTCAGTCAAGTCTATGTAGTCTCCCCACACCATGACTTACAACGCTCACTGTCCAGGAGACCTGAGCGTGAGATGAGCTGAGATGATGCTCAGTCAAGATAGGCAGAGGGTGCAGCCGAGACAATCTGAACAGAGTCTGTACTATGTACCAGTGAAAACTGGTGATCTGGAGCAATGTGCTCTGTGATCCCATGAGGCCCATCTTGAAGGATTTGGGGTAATTTGAGAGGAATATGAGAGGACAAAAACTGAGCTCATGGAGGCCAGCTAGACCAGTGGTTGTCAGCCCCAGCAACACGTAGGTAACGTAAGTATGTCTGACCCCTTCCAGACCCAGTGGGTCAGCATCTCTGAGGGTGGAGACCTGGCATGAGCATTTAAAGTTCCCCAGCTGATTCCAAGGTGCGGCCTAGAGCTCTGTGACCACAGGTTCTTTTTGCCTTTACTCTTGAGCCAGTAGCAACCAAGGTAACTTGTACTTGCAAACACACCTCACCTCACCTGCCCTGCTGGTGGCCTTTTCTGCTCTGGACAGTGGGAAATGGGGAGTAGAGTCAATGACCCTTCAAGGAATCTCAGACCATATAGTATAATGACTCCATTTTCAAAATGAGAAAATGGAGCGCCTGAAATGCACAATGTCTTGACCCAAAAATACACAATTAATTAGCAGTAGATCCAGGATTCAAATGATGATTTTCCAACATCATCTTGAAAATAAAATAAAAAGAAGTTCTATTAATAAGGGTTTGTCTTCCTGAGGCAATACTATTAACCTGAACTAGCTTGAGAAGGCATTGATGAGTGGACCTTCTTTCAAGAACAAAATAATTTATAATTATCCTAAATGTATGGGAATGAGAGTTTCGCAATCATGTGAAGGTTTATAAAAACATCTTGTTCAGTGAACTATGTTAAGTGTTCTCATTATGATCTCATTTTTACCAGAAATGTATTGTCTTTTTCAGGGAGTGTTTGCTTAGTACAAAAAGCTCTAATCTACCCTCTGAATGGTCATGCATCAACATTATTGAAAACCAAATGAATAAGGTACTGAAGGACTCTTTATGCTGAGGAAAGGCTTGGAATAGAATGGACTCAATAATAAAATAAATTAAAAAAATAATAGCAAACAGTTATTAGCACCTGTGGGCACTTTTCTCAGTGACAGAGGAGTCAGATTTCGCAAATATAAATATAGGACACCCAGGTAAAATTGGATTTCAGATAAAAAATAATCAATAATCTTTTAGCATAAGTAAGTTTTTTTTTATGTTTCCTTGTTGATTCCATCAATTCAACTAAGTGAATTAATGCCATTCAATCCTTACAACCCTACGAGGTAGCTTCTGTGATAATTCCCATGATATAGATGAGACGACGGAGGCAGAGTGTTAGGTCACTTGCCCAAAATGACAAAGCTAGTACATGGCAGGGTTGGGATTTGAACCCAGGAAGTCTGGCTCCCAAGCCTCTTAATTTAATCACAGTGAGATACTGCCTCCCTTAAGAAATAAGGTAAAAGAGGGTCAACCACCATCCAGTGGGCAAACATTTCTTCTGTGTCTTTTATGGTTAAGCACTGTGTTGAGTGAGAGAGAGAGATTTGGAAAAGTCATTTCCCTCTTTGGGCTGCTGGTTCCTCCTGTGTTTGAAGAAAGGATAAAGCCAGATCGTTTCTCCACTTGGTTGGTCAACTGGGGCAGTGGCTGGCGTCTAGATTCTGAGACAGTAGCTTTACAAGGCAGATTCTTGGAACGCAGATTTTCCAAGCCAGCTCTGCAGTTGAAGCTGATGAATCTAAAGTTTGAGATCCTTCAAAGGAGATGATCTCTATTCTTTGTGATTCTCACTCCTACATGCACACTAAAATCACCTCGGGAGGTCATGATTCCTTGGGTGTAGGGTGGAACCAACTGGGTAAATCAATCAATTCCATTGATTCCATGAACTTCGGGAGCCAAGGGTGCGAACCACTGCTGTGTTCCCCAGCTCTAACCTGGTCTGATGGAGAGTGAATACCCATGGTTGAAACATCGTACAAAGTGAGGTTAGCGATAAAAGGGAATAAGATCAGTGATGTACCTTCATGATAGATAGATAGATAGATAGATAGATAGATAGATATAGATAGATATACATATATATGTATATGTATACATATATGTATATCTATCTATCTATATCTATCTATATCTATATCTATATCTATCTATCTATCTATCTATCTATCTCTCTCTCTCTATATATATATAAATGGAGAGAGAGAGAGAACTTACTGTGAGCTTGGTGACTATATAAATACCTGACTGCAACTTGATATATTGCCACTGCTAAAATGTTTGTCCTCAGGAAGGAGATGGGTTTGGAGGGTACCATGTTCCTGCCTTTCTTTTGTGGACTCCTGGAATTTGCATCCCTCAGTCAGCTTCTGGAAGTCTCTAGGTTGGTAGGACACTGTAAGCGGGAGATGGCTGATGGAAATCTCAGGGTTTAAAAAAATTTTTTTTACTTTATTTTAGTCATTTATTTTAACCTAAATTGTTAATATTTAATTTTTGTATTGAAAATTTTTTTTAGAAACCTGAGAGTCCTTAATACCCAATGTCTTTCATTCATTCAACAAATATCCACTGAGTACTGGGCAAATAAAGTGATCAGCACAGAAGAGAGCCTCGTCCCCAGGGGGCTTATGTTCGCGTTATCCTCAATTAGGCCGGATGACAGCTTCTTTCTAGTAACCATGGTGCAGGCACAGAATTTTAGGCCTAATTGCGGCCCATCCTGAGGCAAAAGGGGGTAAGGAGGTGGAGTCCCACACACACAGTGACTCTTCAACGGGTTACATTCCATTTGCCAAAACAAGTCAGATGGCCCCGCCTGCTATCAATGGGCAAAAATGTATAACCCTCCTAGAACATAGAAGAATATAGACTAGATCACAGGCAATATTTTGGATAGACTGATGGAAAAATAATTTGAGGTCTAGTTAACCAAAGGGTATGTATATTGGGACAATCCTCTTTGCCTTCTCCTCCCTGCAAGTTTATGAGGCGTTACAATTAAGAACAAATGTGGTGTTTAAAATGCAAATGAATGGTTGGTATTTGGCAACACAATACAATGAATTGATGAGTGACCATCACCTGAGCAGCCCATCCCCTTGAGCACCTGGTTACTCTCAGTACTCAGCTTGCCCCATCAAAGAGCCAGCCCAGAGCTTTCTCTCCCTGGGCACCCTGAGCAACAGCACATGTACGCTGCCCATAGGCTGCTGGTGTTGACCGTTCAGGAAGAAGACCTTTTCATTCCCTGGCCATCCAAGGTGCAATCAGCTCTTGGGGACTGTCACCCTGTTCTTCACCACTGGTGCACATGGTGCCGTCACTGAGTGGGGAGATGCTGTACCCATCCTCTCCCCTGGGAGGATGGGCGTGGGATTAAAGCTTTCTTCTGATTTACTTTCCCTTTGGGTATCTGCCTTCTTGAAATAAAGAGCTCATCCCTTGCAGAAGAAGGAATATTCTCTCAGCTCCACTGCTAGAAACAGAAATGCAGCTTTTACATCAACCGAAGACAAATCAATCTGCTTATTCCCAGCCATGGTCCAGCTTCCAATTGTCTGCAACTTTCGTCTCTCTTGGGCTGTCTAGGAAAATCACCTCTGGCCACAGAGATAAGGATCCATCAGGGAGTGGGTGGGCTGATCTAGGATTCCCCACATGGCCCTAATATGTAGGCTTCTGAGAAGCAGGCAGTCATGAGTTGTTGACATCATCTTCACACTTGCTGAGGGCCCTGCGGGAGAATCAGTCAGGCTCCAGGAGCGGGGGAAAGAGGTGTTAAAATAAAGCCTCCTTCTGAAAGGGCACATCTCCGCTCTCCATTTCTAGGAACTCCAGACAACGTAGGCACAGGCAAGATGTTCAGCCATGCGCAGGATGAATGAAATGCTATTGAAATAGCCATGAGAGCCAATTACTTATCTATCCAACTCAAAAAAATTAAAATGTTTGGTAAAACCCAGTACGGGTGAGATGCTGAGGAAACGGGCACGCTCGTTCCCTGACGTGGGTGTAAACCCGGGCCAGCTTCTTTTAAGAGCAAAAAGGAATACTTGTCAAAGCACAGAAAAAGTCTTTTCTTTTTGGCTCAGTGAGCCAAACCTCTGTAAATGTGTCTTACCAATGCACTAATCTGTGTGCAGAGATGTGTGCAGACCAACTTTCCCCTGGCTGCATTAGAACTGCCCCAGATGGTAAATAACCAAAATGTTTATCAATAGCAGACTAATTAAACGAGTCAAGGTATAGTCACATAATAGAATACCAGGAAGCTGAAACACTGAAAAGTATCAAGCTGATATGAAAAGATGTCCAACATGTGTTGCTAAGAGTTAAAAGCAAGTTAGAAAATGATTCTTTTAGATGAGGGTGTCTCAGCTTCAGCACTATTGACATTTTGGGCCAAATAATTCTTTGGTGTGGGGACTGTGCTGTGCATTATAGGACGTTGAGCAGCATCCATGACTGCTACTCACTAGTTGCCAGCAGCAACCCCCGCCATCTCAGGTTGTGACCATAAAAAATGTCTCCTGTCCGGCCGGTGCGGCTCAGCGGTTGAGCATCAACCCATGCACCAGGAGGTCGCCGGTTCGATTTCCAGTCAGGACACATGCCCAGGTTGTGGGCCAGATCCCCCGTGGGGAGCATGCAGGAGGTAGCCAATCGATGTTCTCTCTCTTCAATGTTTCTATCTCTCCCTCTCACTTCCTCTCTCTATAAAATCAATAAAGGGAAAAAAATTAAAAAAAAAAAAAAGTGTCTCTGGCCTGGCCGGTATGGCTCAGCTGGTTGGGCGTCGTCCCCAGCACCAAGAGGTTGCAGATGTGATTCCCGGTCAGAGCACGTGCAGATTTCAGGCTCAGTTCCTTGGGGGGGGGGGGGCGTCCAAGAGGTAACCAATCGATGCTTCGCTCACATTGATGTTTCTCTCTCTCTAAATTTGATAAAAAATCTTTTTAAAAAATGTCTCCTGACATTGCTACATGTTCCCTGGGGGAAAGGGGTACAAAAACAGCCCTGGTTGAGAACTACTGCTCTAGATGCATGGAACTTCTGAGTTATGGGTTTGTGTGCACAGGTCATTTCTTTTTTTTTTTTAATCCTCACCCAAGGATATTTTTCTATTTAGCCTCAGATACAGTGGGAGGGAGGGAGAAAGAGAGAGAGAGAGAAACATCGACCTGAAAGAGACATATAGATTGGCTGCCTCCTCCATGACCCCAATCAGGGCCAAGGACGAATCACAACCGAGGTATGTGCCCTTGACCCGAATTGAACCCATGGCTCACTGGTCTGTGGGCCGATGTTCTAACCACTAGGCAAAACTGGCCAGGGCTAAAGAGCATTTTTTAAAGAGTCATTGTGACCAAAGAACTCATCACCTGCTTCCCACTGGAGTTTGGAGTGTGCACAGGGTGAAGAGTTATGGGACAGAGCAAGATGGGCTGCAGCTGCAAGCCATAAAGCACACATGTTTTGGGGTATACATAGATCCCCTGTAGCCACTATAGAATGAGTTTGGGAAACTGATTTGCTGGAAAGAGCATGAATGTGCCTTTGGAGCTGGAGGGTTTGGTTTTAATTCAAGATTTGCTTCTTAATAGTATATGATGTCCCCAAGTTACCTCTCTGAACCTGTTTCCTCATTTGCAAAGTGAGCATAAAATTATTTAATTGACATAAATTTTGTGAGCTTTACATAATACACACAATGTGCATGCACGCACGCACACACACATACACACACACACACAATTTCTGCATAAAACTTCAGGTGACTTTCAGTACCTTCTCTGAGTGGAGTCATAAGAGGACTCAACCATGATGATTGAGAGCTTTTTCTTTAGAATCAAACATACTAATCCAAATCTCAATTCTGTAACATGGTTGCTGTGTGACCTTGGGAAAATTAATGAACTTCTCTGAGTCTCAGTTTTCTAATTTTTTTTTTCTGCATGAAAACCATCATAAAAATTGGAGACACTGACATGTGATCCTCCCTGATGCTGCAAAGCCTGCAGAGTTGAGATAGATAATGTCTCAGGTCTTATATTACTTAGCAACAGAACTCAAATTGGTTTAGGTCAAGGAAGGGATTTAATGACCCACATATGGGAACAGGTTAGGGATTATTCTGATATGGCCACTTGGGTACCACTGGTTGCAGACACTCAGATGATGTCATGAGGGCTTGGTCTCTTCCCATCTCCTCGTTCCATTTTATTCTGCGTTGGTTTTCTTCTCAGGCAGGCTCTCTGCAGGTGGAAACAGGATGACTGCACACACCGAGAAACCCTAGCATCCAGAGTGCCGCTGCCAAGCAGTCCAGGCAAAGTTCCCGGGCTGTGCTATTAAGCCTGCCTGAGTCTCACGCCCGTCTCGGAAACAATCACTGTGTCCGGGAAGAGGCAATGCTCTACGAGGCCAGCCCTGGCTCACACGCCCATCCCTGAGAGTACAGTAGGGTCAGCTCCCCCGAACCACTTGGAGAAGTTTCAAGATGGGTCTGTTATCCGTGGCATTTACCGTGATAAATTATGTACTAACTTTCTCTTCTTCTACCAGTGGTTCTCAACCTGTGGGCCATGACCCCTTTGGGGGTCGAACGACCCTTTCACAGGGGTTGCCTAAGACATAACAGTAGCACAATTATAGTTATGAAGTAGCAACGAAAATAACTTTATGGTTGGGGGTCACCACCACATGAGGAACTGTATTAAAGGTTCGTGGCATTAGGAAGGCTGAGAACCACTGTATCTAGACTCTGAGTAGCATGAGAGCTTGGACTCTGTAAGACCAGTGTCTAGTACAAAGCCTGAAACATGTGTGATCAATTACGGTTCCCATAATGCAATGAGTTACAGGGGCTACGTGCATTCTGATGACCTAGCCTGGGGTCTGTCCCCAGTCAAAAATATTTGCTGAGTGAATCGATAGTTCCTATGAAGTGGGAAATCATATCTGACTCACTGTTTGTATTCTCAGCAAAGTACACATTAAGTGACCAATTAATACTTGTTAAATAAGCAATCGGTTGAAAGAATGAGCTCTAAGTTCCATCACAGCAGGGATCTCATCTCCTCCATCTCTTAATGCTCAGTGACAGGTCCAGCAAGCCCTACCCTCTAGGGACCCAGGCCCCTCCAGCCACACCCTAGCTCCCTCCTGGTGGACAGTTGCCCCTCACCTATTCCCCAGAAGATGTTCAGAGGATGGGGGCCCTGGGGAGAAGGTGGTGGGTTTGAAAATGAACGAGAGCGCAGGGAGACAAATGAGGGGTTCATTCCAAGTTCATGTCTATCTAATTTTGCAAGGAATTTGGAAAGGAGAACAAAGTTTTCATGCATAATGCTGCTTATTAAAATGCCTGCTCTCTCTGACGGTGATTAAGACGGATGCAGCCTTGCACTGGCTTTCAGAGAGAGTGGGAGAACCACTGGCAATTTTCCCGTCAGGGTTTTTCACGAAGCAGCAGCAGCTCCTAGGTCCCCTCCTTTGCGCTTCCTGCTCCAGCCGCCTATCCTGCAGAGCTCGGGCTGCTTCAAGGCCCTGGGGGAGGAATTCATCAGGGACTGACAAGTGGCAAATGACATGAGCTTCCAAGCCTGTTAAAGGACACGAAGGTAGCAGGTGTGGTGCCCTATTCCCCTCTCCCGTTCCCAGCCCTGTGCCTGCCCTAGTGCCTGGGTCCAGGAAGACATACTCTGAATCGTTCTGTTGTGGACAGCTGTCCCTTTTGGCTTCCACATCCATTTTCTTTTCTTCGGTTATCAATACCTTCCTTTTATTTTGGAGAACCACTCCTTTCCCTCAGTCAGGGATTAAAGGAGCCAATATCGTAAAGTTGTTCAAAAGACTCCCTGACTTAATTAATGTCTGTTATCACTATAGGTAACATTATATTGTAATCCATGAAACACCCATGAAACGGGATGCCATAAATAAAAGAACTACAAGAGTGTATGAAAGAGCTTTATAAAATTTTATTTATTTATTTATTCATTTATTTTAATCCTCACCCGAGAATATTTTTCTATTTATCTTCAGAGTGGGAGGGAGAGAAAGGAGGAGAAAGGAAGAGAGAGAGAAACATCGACGTGAGAGGGACATATCAAGTGGCTGCCTCCCGCACGACTCCGACCAGAGCTAGGGACGAACCGCAACCAAGCCATGTGCCCTTGGCCGAAATCGAACTCACAGCTCATTGGTCCGTGGGCCGAAGCTCTACCGCTGAGCCAAACCAGCCAGGACTGAAAGAGCCTTTTAAAAACAAAACATCATGACTTATCTTTTAAAAGAACTTAATAAGCATTTGACTTGGAAGGTAAAATCAAGGGCAACTCAGAAAGTAAGACCAAAAGACAAAAACACCTACAGACAAATATAGACATATTTTTAATTTGAGTGTCCATTCAAGAGGTCCAATATTTTGCTAAAAAGAGTCCTCAAAAATAGAATAGGGATTACAAAGGTAAGTAAATTATCAAATAAAAAATATTAAAAAATGTCTCAGGTTTGAAAAACACTCTCTTCCTAACTCAGTGCCCAGAACAAAAAAAGTGGACAAAAATGCCAAGACATATCGTAATTAAGTTTTAAAACAAAGGAAGTAAAGAAAAAAATTAAAATGCTTGAATGGAGAATAAAAGCAGACCATGTCCGAAGGATTTGAAATTGATATAGTATTACATTTCTTATTAATGGCTTCGGAAAGTGGGAGACAGTAGAGCAAAGCTATCAAAATTCTGATTAATAATGATTTCCAGATAATTTTATACCCATTCATACTATAGATAAAAAATAAGGGAGAACCTTTTTTATCAAAATTTAAATTTCTCAGAAAGCTGTTGGACAATGTGTTTAAAAGAAGTAAACCAAAAGACAGCAAAATAAGTTTCCTAGGGAAGCAGTCTAGCAGAGAATAGAGGCAAAGGTAATTTCAAGAATGGTTTTGATTGTCAGGGAAGGGGATTGGGGGCAGGTGAGGAGGGGTATAAATGGTGAAGGACAGAGACTTGATTTGGGGTGATAAACACACAATACAGCGTATAGATGATGTGTTGTAGAAAGATAGATAGATAGATAGATAGATAGAGAGAGAGAGAGAGAGAGAGAGAGAGAGAGAGAGAGAGATAGATAGGATAGACAGACAGGTAGATAGATAGACAGATGACAGACAGACAGACAGATAGAAAGGTTTTGAAGGAAAGTGCCTAGATGGCAGCTGGGAAGTAGTCCTGGAGAACAAGACAGACAGGCTGGAGAAAGAAAACAGGGGCATTTGAAGGATATGAATAGAGAATCTCCGGGAAAACTGCAAAACCAATGAAATAACTGATTCATTTGTGAAGAAAACAGTGGTGAAAGGATTTCCAGAGTTCTGTGGAGAGCATTAAGTAATTCATACATAGAAAGCTAAGCAAATAAAAAATAAAGTAATTATCCACTTCAGGAAAACAGAAATTTATATAACTGAGAAAAGATAAAGTACACTGTTTGACTCAGCAGGTAATATATACATACTAACAAGGCCATGACCTATTAATGAATAAGTTGTTATAATGTAAACAATGAAAGTTTAATTAAATTTGAGATTTGACTTTATTGAAAGGGTTGGAGAGAAAACACAAAACAATCAGAAAATAATTAACAAGATGGCAATAGTAAGTCCTGCTTTAAAAAAAAGTCTTAAAAATATGCATAGAGCTACACACACACTAATAAGTACAAGTAAAAGTGACTAAGTACAGACAAGACAATGGATTATGTCGTGTCATTCTGATTGCAATATTTTACGACAGTTTTACAAGACATTATCATTAGAGTCAATGGAGTAAGTGGTACACAGGATCTCTGTATTATTTTCTATAGTTGTCAGAAAAATTAAAGGCCAAGCCAAACAGAGAAAGACAAGTATCATATGAGCTCACTTATTTGTGGAATATAATGAACATAACAGTCTGAGGAATGGGGTAGTCCCAAAGACGTGGAAGTGGGGTACAGACTGACAATCCCCAGAAGAGGGAGTGATGGGGGAGAGATAAACCACAGAACTTATATGCATGTGTGCATGAACAATGGACATGGACAACAAAGCTGGGGGCAGGGCAGGGAGGGAGGGGGAGGGGGGAATCTGTGGAGGAAAAAAGAGAAACATCTGTAACAAAAATAAATTAATTAAATAATAAAAAAAATTAAAGGCTAAAATCCCACTGATTACTGTCTGGGGTCATGGAATCCCCTCTACTTCACCCCAGAGATAACATTAAGTTTATGTGTATTCTTCTGGAATACATATAACAGCAGAAGAAATCGTCTTTGAATTCAGACAAGCCTGGATTCAAATTCAAATTCCACCACTCAGTAGTCCTAGAGGAGCAATGTAACCTCTCTGAGCCTTAGCTTCCTCTTCATTAAAAGGGATATAACAATAGTACTTGTTCTGAGAATTTAACAAGTTAGTATGTGCCAGTCTGTTAGAACAGTGCCTGGAACGTAGTAAATGCTAGATGCTATTTCTATTATACGTGTATCCCCCGCAAAGCATGCAGCATACTTTTCTTGGCTGTTGATTGTCGTTTGTTCTCTATACTTGGTATCATGCTCCGGGCATCAGTCTTCTGTTTGCTTTTTTCTCCCTACAACAATGTCTTAGATTTCTTTCCATGTCACTAAAGATCAAATGATCTTATTCTTTGTAATTGTTGCATAGTATTCCGTGGTTGGCTATATTTAAATTGATCATTTCTCTATTGCTGGAGATTTAGGTGGTTTCTAGTCTTTTGCTGTCTAAATTCATGTGAGTGTGTCTCTGAGCTATAGATGAGAAGAGGAATAGCTGCCTCACTGAATTTGTCTTTGAAATTTTCAGATAATGTGTTCAGATTCGGTGCTGTCTATATACATTTCAAGCCCCCTCCCACAATGGTTTGAAAATTCTCCTTGCCACTTGAGAAAACATTACTTGATGGAGGTATAACTTACATATTACAAAATTCATCTATTTCTGTCAGTTTACACAGATTTGCAGGCAGCACCATGATTCACTTCTATGTGGACTGAATTGTGTCCCCCAAAGAAGAGATGTTGAAGGCCTTAACCTCGGTACCTCAGAATGCGACCTTATTTGGAAACAGGGCTGGTGTAGATATAATCAATTAAGATTAAGGTGTGGTCATACTGGAATAGGGTGGGCCCTTCTTTGATATGAATAATGTCTTCCTAAGAAGAAGGGAATTAGTGAACACACAGAAAGAATGCCAGGTGACAACAGAGTTGTGCTGCCACAAACCAAGGAGGGACTGTGGCCACCAGAGCCAGAAGAGACAAGAAAGGACCCTCCCACAGAAGGCTTCTGATGGCACATTGCTCTGCCAAATGAGAGGATACATTGTTAGTGTCTATGTTGTTCGAAGCCATTCAGTTTGTGTGACTTTGTTACAGTAACCCTAGGAAACTAGGACACACTTCTAGAACATTTGCATCACCTCAAAAAGATGCTTTATTCCTGTTGACAGTCAATGTCTTGTTCTCTAACCTCAAGTAAGCCCTACATCTTGTACTGGAGTACAGGGGAAGACCCAAGTCTTTCAGCTGGTGCCTGGATTGGCAATATCCTTGATGACCCATTTTTACTCATAAACATTTCCCAATAGGCAATTCTCAGATGGTCAGGTTTGGGATATAATTTCATTCCACTCTTCCCCCGGCCCTTGGTCTCAACAGTTCTCAACCACTGGTTCAAATTCAATTTTGAAAACCTGGTAGAAATCTCCCCCACAAAAAAACGATATACATTTCCACACTCAAAATTGGGCAATTTTATATTCCCCAGAGCCCACCTGTGAACCCTGGTTTAAGAATCATTGATCTATGTACACTGGTACAGCCACTGTGGAAAACAGTTGGGTGGTTCCTCAACAAATTAAGAATAGAGTTGCCATATGACCCAGCTATCCCTCTTCTTGGTATCTACCTGGAAAGCTTGAAAACATGTATTCACAAAGATATATACACCCTTATGATCATTGCATCACTATTCAAGGTAGCCAAGATTTGGAAACAACCAAAGTGCCCTTTGATAGATGACTGGATAAAGAAGATGTGGTACAGATATACAATGGAATATTATTCAGCCATAAGAAAGGAAGAAATACTGCCATTTGTAACAACATGGATGAACCTTGAGAGTATTACGTTAAGCAAAATAAGTCAGTCAGAAAAAGTCAGGTACCATATGATTTCACTCAAATGTGGGATATAAAACTGAAACTCATAGACACAGACAATGGTGACAGAAAATGACTTGACTTTGGGTGGTGGGCACACAATGCAATATAAAGATCATGTATCATATCTTATTAACCCATTTCACTCCAATAAATTTAATAAAGAGTGAATCCTTGGTCTTTCTGCTTGTCCTTTGTCTAACTGAATACCTATGGCGATGGGGAGACAAATACTGCATGTGGCAGTCCAGTCTACTCTGGGGAGCTCTGCATCCTGCAGAGCAATTCTTTTTCATTGAAATCTGAGTGCTGGTGGCTTTCATTGATTGGTTCTGGAATAGTCTTTGTGAATCACAGTTTGGAGCAGGAGAATGAGGAGTGTCCAATCCCAGGAGTCAGACAGGAACCTGTATGGGAGTGACTGCCAGTGCCCTAGCTGACTCTCAGGATGGGGAGGCAGTGGGAAAGCCCAGGATTCAGAAACTCGTGTATTTGAAAATTCTGACTTACTGTGTGCTAACTGTCTGGTCTTTTGAATATTGGTGGTCTTTCTGAGTCCAAGCCTCCTTTGTCTATAAAATAGAAAAACTTGGCACATAGTAGGTGTCCTATCATGAATGAATTTAGATTGAAGAGAGAACGTCATATGAACAAAGATAAGCCCTTCCCTTCCAGGTGGTTCAGGCAAGTGGAGCATCATCCCATACACCAAAAAGGTTGCAGGTTCAATTTCCGGCCAGGGCACATACGTAGGTTGCAGTTTCCATCCCTGGTTGGGGCATGTATGGGAGGCAACTGAGTGATGTTTTGCTCTCTCTCTCTCTCTCTCTCCCTCTCTCTCTCCCTCCCTCTGTCTCTCTCCCTCCCTCCCTTCCTCCCTCCCTTTGTCTCTAAAAATCAATAAACAGAAGAGATGGAAAAGAGGAGGAGTATCCTTCTGAACAAAATTACCAAGACTTTAATACAGATACTTAAAACTTTTTAAAATAAGCTTTATTTTTTTAGAGCAGTTATAGATCCACAACAAAATTTAAAGAATGTCATTTTGTTGGAATCACAGTCTGCAGCCTTTTCAGATTGGCTTCTTTTACTTAGTCGTATGTATTTCGGGTTCTTCCAAGTCTTTCCATGGTTTGATGGCTCATTTCCTTTTAATGCTGAATGATATTCCACGGTCTGCATGTACCACAGTTTATTTACCCATTCGTCTCCCGAAGGACACAGACCTTTCATTGAATCAAATGGGTCTCTGTTTTACAGCCGAGTGACTAGAGCATAGAATGAGCTGGTGGCAGCATCACCAAGTCATCTGGATGTGAAGTAGTTTCTCCCAATGATGCAGGGTCCCACCGACATATCACAAAGGACAGGTCTTAGGACTCCAACATCACAACACCCACTGTATTAAAACATTAAAGAAACAAAACTGATTTGCTGGGGATGCTGGGAATATCTCCACTGACTAGGATGCTGATAAGTTCTGTCCGTCCCCAAAGGGCTGACCCACTTCTCTAGGATGGGTTCAGTGGGAGACTGAATCTGGGAAGTGCACCTCCATTAGGCCTCCGAATTCCCACAGCATTGGGTTAGCACTTGATTTAATGGGGTCTTTGAAGACCCCAATTGGCAAGTGCAAATGATTAGACTTGGGGGAAAAAATCAGAATGCTTTGCCTTGTTTTGCTGAAGGCTGGATTAAACAGAACTTAAATACTATGTTTGGGGTTTTATTTGTTTTTTTTTCTGGATTGAGCCTCGAGTGAAAGGGGATTTTTTTTTCTCTGCCTTCTCAGAAGACACCAGGTAAACTAGAAGCAAACATGCTCTTTCTAAAGCCAGTGAACCACCACAGCAGAATATTCTCCAAACTACACCTGAACCGAACCTGCACATCATACATCTGGAAAATCTCTTCTAAATTAGGCCCTGGTCATGGTACTGTTCTAGCCAATTCAGAAAACACGAAGTATGGTCACTGAGTCTTTCTTTCTCTCAGCTCTGTCATTGTGGTGGTTTTTATGCCTCCATCTCGTACCTGCTTCTTCGTATCTTGGTGACTGGCTCTCTGCATCCCTGTTTTCTGTCTTCTGTCTGTCTGCTTCTTTCTTTCTTTCTTTCTTTCTTTCTTTCTTTCTTTCTTTCTTTCTTTCTTTCTTTCTCTCTCTCTCTCTCTCTCTCTCTCTCTTTCTTTCTTTCTTTCTTTCTTTCTTTCTTTCTTTCTTTCTATTCCCCTCTGTCTGTGATCTTTCTCCCTCTCCCACTGCCTCCTTCTGAAATCTTGCAATATAAAGTCACACTGATGGCCCAGATTTGGGAGCAGACAGCTCCGGAGACCACGTCCCGTCTCGGTGCGTCACTCTCCTTATCTGTCACACATGCTTAGAAGGGTGCCTGGCACGGGATAGGCTTGTTATTGTCATGCACTATTATGATTTCCCACATTTTGTAGCCAGCTTCCCAGGCAGGAAAGTTTCTGGGAGCAGCAAAGAGAGCGACACAGCAGTTTGGAGAAAGGAGACTTCGGGAGAGAAAGGAGACTTCGTGGGCTCAGGTCAGAGCTCTGGCCACATGGTTTCTCCTCACATCTTTGCAAGAAGCAATATAAAGCATCTCTGAAGACAACATGAGGCAGAACACAGACAGAAGGGGAAAGCAGGCGAGAATGGAAGAGAGGATAGAAAAAAAGTCAGTAAGAGAAACAGTGAAAGGAAGAGAGGGTGGGAGAGGGAGAGAGGGTGAGGGAAAGAGATTGTTCGAGATTTACTGAAGACCTGCCCCAATGTTTTCTGCTGAATAAAGAAAGATCCACCTGCATTTTTGGAAGAAAAAAAAAAAAAGATGGCGTGACCCATATTATTGCTCCTTATGAAGGGCACCAAATAACCTTCTGTCTGTGCAATTCTGGTTTAGTGCGATTCATTGTGTTGCCGTGGGCCTCGGTTTCCAGCTGAGATGCTGCCTTTGTCGGCAAAAGTAAAACTACATACAGCAAAGATTTGGCTCCTTAGCAACTGAGAGATGTTAGGCTAAAGAAAAGCAAACAGAGCACATGATATTACAGAGTTAAAGCATCGAGAAACTGAAGCCTTTAATTGGGAAGCAAAAAACAAAACAATGCCCCAAGCAAACCCATGCCACGCCATCTGCAATCAAGGTGCATCTTTATAGTCTCCCAGACGGCTGTGCTCTGGGAGAGTTCCAAGCCAGTGGTTCTCAAGCTTAGTTATGCACCTGAGAGCTTTAAAAGGCAGAATCTCAGTGCCCAGGTGGTAACCCAGACTGATTAAATGGAGGGACCCGGGCATCAGTATTTTGAAAGCTCCCTGGGTGACTCTAGCATGGAGCCAAGGTTGACAAGCTCTGATCTTTCACAACGAAGTGAGCTGAGTCACGATGTTTTCTGAGCTATTCAACCTACTGCAGGTAACACAGCTCAAGAAATGACTGCACCTGTCAGGTAATTAAGGTAACAACTCAGGGACTGTCAGAGGACGATTTCAAGTCCATCTGTTTTGGATAAGTGGTGCAGTTTCATCGAATAATATTCTTCAAGAGCAACTATGTCATTCCTGACATTTGGTTTGCCCCAAGTGTCTGATGGGCCTGGTTTGCTGGAGTCTGTCGACGGCCATCTGCTGCCTGTGCTTGTGGAGCGGAGTGCTGCCAGGTGAGGACGGCTCTCCCACCTGCCGGTCTCCTAGGAGGGAGGGGGTCTATGTTAGGGCATGGCCCTGCACCTCTGCCTCAAGCACTCACGACACACCTGTTGTGGGTTGAGTTGTTCCCCTCACATTTGTGTGTTGGGGTTCTTAGTTCTAAACTGAAGTCATTGCAGTAATTAGTTAAGCTGAAGTTATAATGGAGTAGGATGGGCCCCTAATTCAGTATGACTGACGTCTTATAAAAAGGGGAGATTTGGACACAGAGAGAACAATATGCAAAGCTGAAGGCAAAGATCAGGGTGGTGAATCTGCAAGCCAAGGAAGGCCAGAGATTGCTAGCAAACCGCCAGAAGCCAGAGAAGCATGCAGCGCGGCCTTCCCTGGCGGCCTCAGAAGGAACCAGCCCTGCTGACACCTTGGTCTCAGACTCCTGGCCTCCAGAGCTGGGAGAGAATAAGTTCTGTTGTTTAAGGCACCCAGTGTGTGGTTCACTGTTACAGCAGCCCCAGCACGACACAGTAGCCCAGCCTGCGAGAGTAATTCTGCTCACAGGCTGCAAGAGTGGAGGGTGTCAGGGCTAGGAGAGGATGGCCCTGAACCAACCAGCTGTCCCGGCTCCAAAGCAATCATGACAGTGGTCACTCTCGACCCCTTCCTGCTCACTGTATCCACATCAGGGCGACTGAAATGCCCCAAGCTGGGTCAGCCTCATGGACGCGTGACCTGGACCATTGCATAGGACCCCACACTCAGAAGAGCTCCTTTGCTGTCTCTGGTATCACTGTTTTGAATTCGTAATAATTTTTGAACAAGGGCCTAACATGTACCCTTTGCACTGGTCCCTGCAAATTGTGTAGCCAGCCCTGCCCACAAGCCTCCCACCAACCTTCTTCTTTCACTCACATCTCATCTACTTTCTCATAGCTTGCAGTCCACGAGTGTCACCTCCTTTCACTCTCCCAGTGAGGTTGTGGACTCCTTTGGATAATGTTGTTCGGGTCACTTGTAGGGATTTGGAGCAGGAGGGGATGGCAGAAGGGGACAGTGTTGGCCATTCAAATTTAACATTCCAATTTGAATAGGTCCCTCCTGTTTATTGTTAGTCCTATTAGGGACCATGGCTGAAGGAAGCAGCAGCAGATTGTGAAAGACTATTTAACTGTCTGGAAACTGGCAGTTCAGCTTTGGGGCTCAGCTTGTTATCAGAGAAGTGTGTGGATAGTCTTGCTCTATTGCTAGTGGGAGTGGGGATCTTGGGGTGCTGCTGGAATAAGCATTTCCAGAGGCCCCCACAGGAGGATGAGATGTGATAGAAAGCTTTTTTTGCATGGAATTACATCCCTCAGTTTCTAAAATCCCATTTTCCTTAATCCAGTCCTGGAAGATATGCAGCTGAGGATTCAGCAGAGCTAGACGCAAAGCCAGTGTCCAGAGTGCCTGGGTCTGGTGTAGCATTAGGCCAGTTACAATCCATCAGTCTATTCTGTGGGGTCCACATGGCTGTGAGCCATGAGGGGTGATGCAGGGGAGTCAGGAGAATGTGCCCCCTGCGACAAGGGTCCCAGGAGCTTAAGGGAGTCAGAGTGCAAACTCCTTTGTTTAGGAACTTAAGTATCTGAAATCTTCCCACACTTGCAGTGGCCATGCCTGCTTTTGCCATTGACCTGCTCCAGGTGTGACTGACAGGCAAGTACTTTCCCTGTGTCACCCAGACTTTCCTGGGCCTGCATCTAAACTGCAGTTTCCTGGCAAAACTGCACAAATGGTGTGCCCATACAATTTGGCCTTCCCTTTGCTCCTTTCCAGTTATTAATAACTGGGTTATTACAATGGTATCAAGGTGACCAAGTGTGGCCAAGAAACAGGGAGGGAGTGCTGAGCCCCTCAGGACTCTTGAGGGTGGCTGTCTGTGTTTAGTTCCTATTAGCATAATGTTTTGCTATCTGATCATTTTTTTCACAGCTCTCCTTGAAACCCTGGCATGGATTTCTGTTGCTCTTAGGATGCTGTGACAAGTGGGGTTACTGTTCCCACTACTTTCCTCCCTCCCTGAATTTGAAATTGTACACCCAGCCCTTTGCCACGGCCTCTGCAGGGCATCCCATTTTGGGCAAAGTGACCTTCCCCGCCCCATTGATGTTGGGTTGGCCAGGTGACTTTCCTTGGCTAATGGAACTGTCAACGTGCCAGTTCCCAGCTGAGGCGTTAAGAAACATTATGCGTTTCCTCTCATCTTTTTGCCTATCTGCCATCTGCCGTGAGAAAAACATGCCCCATGTAGTCGCTGGTCCAAAGAGAACGAGGCAGGTGGAGCTAACCCAATGCCCAGCCTAGGTTCCTACCTAGCTGATCCCAACCAAGCCCAGAAACCTCACAGCCTCTCCAGAGATTCAGAAGCAAAACTGAAATGCTTGTTTTTATAGCCCAGTGCGTTTGGGAAGTCTTTGTTATGCAGAATTACTACAGCAAAGGCCACAGACTGATACAAATTGATGGCATTTCCTTAACTGGGCTGACATGGCCTTTCCTGGCTTGGCGACTCCTCATTTACTCAGTTTATCTCCCCCTCCCTCCATCCCCTTCTCCAGCCACTACATGCCCAGCTCTTTTACTCTGCAAGTGTTCGTGTTCTTGCTTGGTGGTGAGCCAATGACTCGTTCTCTGCCTCCACCACCGCCCCTGCTCCCCACTACCCTTTCCCTCAGCTACCTTCTCATTCTTTGGCTCTCTGTCTAAATGTCACCTGGACCCATACATCTTCCTGAAGGTGCACTAGGAAATGCTAAGGGCCCCTTTGGTGCTCCTGTTGCACTCAGAGCTTCCACTATCTGAGCATTTGTCACAGTCTATTGTCATCACTGGCATGGTAGGGAAATGTACTAAGATGCTTATTTGTATTTCATTTTCACTGCCGTGGAAGGACCAGAGCAAATGAGAAACAGTGACAAACAGCAACCCTTTGCTTTCCGCAGTCACTCCCTGCTCCCCTCCCCTCCTCCCACCAACCCCAAAAGTCCGTAGAGCCCTTTATTTCAGTGTCGTTATAAAACAAAACCAGAATCTGTGTCTTCTGCCTCTTGTGAAAATCCAAAGCCATTCGGGTGCCATCCAGAAGGGGGCGGGGGAGAGAAGAGGTGGCTTTGGGGTCGAGCTGTGGGAGGAAGAGCGAGGATGGACAGGGGGCCCGTGAATGGGGACCTGTGCTTAGCATTAGCCCTTGGAGGGCTGGACCCCCACTTCTGGGCCCCTAGCCGGTAGGAATGCCTGTTTCTTAGGCGGGAAACAAGAGCAGGAACGCTGAAGGCTGGCACAACAGGGCACTCAACAAAAACCTGGTGAGACCAAAGGAAGGAGAAGGGGCCTGTGTTTTCATTTTCTATTGCTGCATAACAAATTACCACCAAACGAGGAGCTTGAAAAAACACAAATGCATTATCTCACCATTTCCAAGTGTCTGGGCAGGGCATAACCAAGTTCTCTGCTCAGGCTCACTAGGCTGAAATCAAGGCCTTTGCAAAGTTCCTTATTAAGGGAGTGAGCTCTAATAATGCCTGAAATACCTGACAGGATGGGGCCTGGGAGTGGAACTTAACTTGATTTACAGGAAAGAAATCTCTTTGCTACTTCTTGCATCCTCACCTTTAGGTTTTAAATTCACATCCACTGTGATTTAATTCTCGGTCTTTCCTGGTAGACCACACCTTCTTAGAAACTGGGATGTTCCTGTATTGTTTCTTGTTAAAAGCCTAACAATCTCCAGAGCCTGACACAGTGCCTGGAACATATAGAGAAGGAGTCAATAGATGAATGGTTGCCGGTTAGGTGCTCAATGCATTGTTATTGAACTAAACTGAACCAGTTCTCATGAGCACCATGCGATGCACATGGCCTGGGTAACACTGTGACCATTTCACAGAGGAAGAAACCAGGTGTGGGGAGCTAGTTAACATGCTCAGAGTCATAAATAGGAGGAGCAGAGCTAGAATGCTTTCATTATATTCAGAAAGAAAATTATTTAATTCTATTTGGAACATGGCCCTGAAAGGTAACATCATGACACACCCTAAATCTCATGACTTGCGCTTTTCACCTTCTATGATCAAGCATTGGGGGAGAGTGTAACACATTAGAAGCCTTCATAAAACAGGATTTTATGTTGAGGCCCCAGATGGTGAAATCGGGTAGAATCTCAAACTCTGCAGTTCCTGGATTTTCCAAATGGATGGCTCCCCTCTTATTAGGAGCACAAATTAAATCAATCCCACGGGCCCACAGCATAACCTGCTTTTCCTCCAACAGACTTCACTCAACTCCTCTTTCAGGTTTTCTGTTGCCTAAATGAGCTGATTGCTCAGGAAGCAAAAATCTCAGGTATGGTTATATTTCTTATAAAGCACATAACTACTCCACGAATTCTTGCCTCAGGGCCTTTGCACATGCTGCGATGTTGGCCTGGAATGTTCTTCTGCCTTCCCGTGGTTCCATCTTGATCATCCTTCAGTTCTTGCTTACATATCAGTCTTCAAAGGGGTCCTGACCTGTCGGAAGGCATACCTCCACATTAATCCCTATCATTCCATACCGTATGCAGCACTTTTCATAATTTTCGATTATATACTAATGTTTATTGGTTTGTTTGCTTGTTTATCTCCCCACTAGATTACATGCTTCATGAGGGTAATTACCAGTGTGATTTATTTACCAGTGTTAACTCTAACACAGTGCCTGGACTGTAATACAAACTATTTGTTAAATGAACAAATGAATGAATGGAGTTCATTGGGCCATTCAGCAAGCATCTGTTGAACCCTAATTATGTGCACCAGAGGCTGGGAATACAAAGTTATTAGAGGACCTGGGTCCCTCCTTCCAGGTGCCCACAGTCCAGCGCAGAAACACGTACAGGTGTGCCCTCAATGGCTCAGGCTTCGCCTGGCTTAACCACAAGTAGAGCCTAATGAGCACAAACACCTAAACCCAAGCGGCTCTTTGTCCCCGCCACGGAACGACATGATAGGACCCTCCTCCAAGACTTCCCTCAGCTATTTCCTGTGCATCCTCAGGGACGCTTTACTTGTGCTCCTAGACTAGTCCACTCATGTTCTCACCCCCAGTCTCCCGCAGAAGTTGCCATGTCACTCCCAGCACCACTGCGTCTGGGTCCTCCCATGGGTGTGTGGCTTTCTGGCCTCATTTTGGATCCTCCCACTTCCCTGCTGCACAGCAGGCAGGCTAGGTGTGGTCTCCCAGCCCCTAGACAGGTGTCCATCGGAATCACCTAGGGATCTGGTTAAAATTCAGGTTCTGATGCCCGCAGGTCCGGGGTGGGGCCTGCGATATTGCATTTCTGCAAAGTCTCTGGGTGGCGTTGGCGCTGCTATTCCATGGACCACACCTTGAGTAGTGATGACGTAGAGGACATTGGTAGTGGGCACCATCGATGCTCACTCCATTTTGGCTGTTGTGATTTTCATGCCTCTGAGGCACCTGGTAGAGGGGCTGTGATCTTGCCCAACTTGGAAGTGTAGCAGACACTGTCAGTCACCTGCCCACCTGTGTCTGTGCCCCAAACTTCCAGCTGTGAATACCTGCTACTTTTGCAGCCATGGGAGCAAGACTGGCCCTCATGTGAGGCAGGCCAAAGATGCTGGAACGTAAATGCCCTCTAGAATAAACATCAACCAGTGGTAAAGAGGGAACTGGGAAATCCATGCGGAATCACTGGTGAAATTTTCAAGTCCAGTCTTCATTTTATATTTCACAGTCCCAAAAGGCAACAAGCCCCCTGGTGCAATCACTCTGTGGCATGTATTTTATAGGGGGCTTCCAGAACTCCCCGGAGAACAAAAAAACAAAAGTCACAGCCCACATAGTGACTTGCTTGATGATGCCCCATTAACTGCCTTTCTTCTCTCCCTCCCCAATCTGGTGTTGCCAGCAACCACCTCTCAAATAAACTTTTTTCACTCAAATCCTTGCCTCTGGCTTGGCTTTGGAGGAATCTAAATTGAGACTAAAAGCTTATTGCCTTTTGGGGCTGTTAAATACAAAATGTAGACCGGACTTAAAAATTCCCTGAGCAGACAAAACCACATAGCCACGTCAGCAAAGCTAAATCTAGCTTATTTCATGACCATAAGCACAATGTAACTTAGGTAATTTCTCATAAATGCCTCTGATCGTTGTAAAATAAACTTTATTCATCTTCCTAAAAATGGTATACAACAATCACTTTTTTTGTCTATTTTTAATTGAACTGTCACTTATGACATTGTGTACGGTGTACAACATGTGGATTTGAAACGTTCATATATTGCAGCATGATTGCCCTTGTAGCATTAGTCAGCACCTCTTTGATGTCCTATCATTATCATTTCTTTTGGTGGGGGGAATAATTAAGTTCTAGCCTCTTAGCAAGTTTGAAGTCTCTATTACAATATTGTGGACTATAATCACTATGCTGTGCATTAGATCCCAGGACTTAATTTTCTATTGCTGCATAACAATAGTACTAGTTACACATAACAATGTACTAGTTACACATTTGTCCTCTTAAGCAACATCTTTCCTATTGGGAGGGAAGATAATCACTTTTAACCAATCCCCTGCCTTCTGGACTCCCCCTCCCCCACTGCAATAACCAATCACTGTAAAGGTTAAACCACTTTCTCATTTTTAAGCTACCCTGTAATGTCACACCTGAGCTTTCCCTCAGTTCTAAATTTTAAAGTTCCCACAATATGCACAATAAACTCAGTAAACACGATGTACTGATTTGGTCATTTTAATTTTGCTTCTTCTGGATTTTTGACAGGGCCATATCAACACAACATAAAATCACAATTTTTTTTTTTTTTTTTTTCAGAAAGACCAAGTGTGATCCTGGAGGCCACATCCAGACACCACCCACTGAGTCTATCGGGGGCGGAGGGGGGCGGGGGGTGCTTCAGCCACAGCTCTCCTTGCTGTCCCAATGGCGTCCTCTCAAATAAGGGAGCCAGGTACTGCCAGCGTCCCCACAAGGCTGTCTCGATCAATGACAAGTGAAAAATTCATCCCAATGAGCCTCACTCCATGCCTAACACATCAGTTTGCCTGTTTCTATTTCATGCAGGTGACCAGCTGTCAGATTGCACTGACCCCCAATGAGCCAGGTGTTCAGATGTGCCCAGGAGGCCCTGGGTGTCCGCTCTACAAAGCAGGGAGGGGCCACTCTCTTATTGACACTAACCTCTTTTGTCCCACTATATCTCCTAGGGGTTAGAGAGAATTTACTGAGTGCCTGTGCTAGTCACTCTTCTGAGCTCTTTACGGGCACTGACTTCTTTGATCTTTACAATGACCTTATGAGTTAGACACAGTTATCAGCTTCATTTCACAGATGAGAAAACTAGGGCACAGAGAGGTTAGGGAACTTTCCCAAGGTCACCCAGCAGACACAAAGGAACCAGAATTCAAACTGCCAGTCTGGCTCCAGAACCATACCCTTCCCACCACACTGGAGCTGAAAAACTGAGCAGGCCATACACATGTTACCTCCATTCCCTATAAAGACCCTGTTAGGGACTGAATGTGTGTGTCCTACCTGCCCCCAACCCCAAATTCATCTGTTGACTTCGTAATCCCTGATGTGACTGCATTTGGAGATAGGGCCTGTGAGGAATGAGATGATGGTTAAATGAGGTCATAAGGGTTGGGTCTTAATCCCATAAGGTTGGTGCCCTTACAGGAAGAGAAGAGACACCAGAGATACCTCTCTCAACCATGTGAGGACACAGAGAGAAGCTGCCAACTACAAACCTGGAAAAGCTCTTACCAGCACCTTGATTTTGGACTTCCTAGTCTCCAGAACTGTGAGAAAATACATTTCTGCTGTGTAAGCAACCCCGTCTGTGGATTTTGTTATTTCAGCTCCAGCTACCAATACAGACTCTACCCGCAGTGCTCCACGGGGTTTTATTAAGTCCCCCTATCAAAACTTGTCCTATGTCCATTCTCTCACATTCCTGCTATGTGACTAGAAATTAACTAAAACGACTATTAGCTGCTTTTCAGGACCTACTTTTTTAAAACAATGTTTTTCTTTCTGATTACCTTCATAACTTGAGTTCAGCACAGGCATGTCATACATCCCTGTGAAATGAATGAATGGATGATTGGATGAATGAGTGACTATGCAGGACCAGAAGTGAAAATCTATCCCCTATGAAATGCACCATTAGTAACACTCATGCTGATCTCATGTGGAATATCATCCCCGATCAGTGTTGGGTTGACACTTTCCAAACACCCTATTGGAAGTGGAGACAGTAATTAAGAAGCAGCACTTAATCACAGTATTATATGATGCAGCTAAAAGTCATCATACACCTTTCATGGAGAAAGAAGCATGTTATTAATATTGAATCATCTTCTGAGTAGGTTGTATAAGGAACTGAGGGCAGAATGATGCCTTCCCAGTTCAGAGTCTAAAGTGACACTTGGAAAGGTGGATTGAGAAATAGGAAACCCAATTTTGAGGGAGGGTGAGTGTGTGAGAGAGTGTGAGTGGACGTGAAGGTGGACCACCAAACCCAAGCAGTGCAGAGATGCAGAGCAGAAGGTTCCTGTGCTGTGGACAGGAGCAGCCTGCTACCATGGTAAGCAGCCCTTCAGGGTGCTTTTCCCTGTGCCATAGGGAGGTCCCACCATTTTGGAAGATCCCAGGTCTTCCCTGGGAGGAGGCAGTGGGAGCTGCTAGGGCCCAGCAACCTGAGCCCACCAGTATACCTGGCATGATGGGACCAGAGGACACTCTGTGTCAACACAGACTGGTGCACAGTAGCTGAGCTCCCAAGGTGCTGGTCGCAGAAGCCTCAGACAACCCAGAGCCCAGCACCATCCCCCATAGTAGAAGCCCAATCAGAGTCTAGATATACCCCCAGCAACAGAGGCTGGGGAGCAGACATCCATCCCCAGGCAACAGAAGCACAGACCAACAGCTGAGACCCGTCCCTAAAAACTACAGCAAAAGCTGAGCAGGAGTTGAGCCCCACTGGGCAGCAGCACTCCCCAGCCACCAGCAGTAGGATCTGGGACTCCACAGAGACCTGTGTGGTCCAGCAGCTCACAAGAGCAGTAGGAAGCTGGAGCCTGAGAGAGACTGGTGCAATCCAGCTGCCCGCCCTCGGGAACTGCAGGGTGTGGGAGCACCAGGAAGACCTGTGTGACCCAGCTAAGCACAAGATAGGCATAGAGGATGTCAAAACGGAGGCGGAGTGAATAGAAGCTACGCAGACGATCTCCCAAGACAAAACAAGAATTACAACGGAAATAAAGACAAATCCTTGAAGAAAAGCAACAGAAAAGCAGCAGGACAGGACCATATAACCAGGGACACTGGTAGGATCTGTGAAGGCATGAGAGGGTGGTGGGCTGGGAACCCATGCACAGCAGCAGTCTTAACTGTGAGGAGCACCCTTGGGGAAAAAGACCAATCCTGTTCCACTGCCCAGAGAGCCAGGACAGAGTGCTAAAATAGCCACAGCCACTCACCTGGGGGCTATGGCAGAGGGAGGGCAGACTGGGGTGGAACTCTGTGGGGACACTCGGGATTTGGAGAGCAATCAGAGTTTTTGCTGAGTTGCAGCGACAAAGGACAATGACCAATGTGCTCTTTCCCAGAGCTGGGGGAAAAGCAGCACCCCCCACCCCCCGCCCCCACCTCAAAGATTCAGCCTTTCCCAGGTGAGACAAAGAAATGCAAATTGAGGCTCATTAATAAGCAGCATCTATCCCACCCTCTGGAAATCCTCTTATGCAGAACACCAGGGATACATTCTAAGGCAACTGAGTAACTGAGACTACTAGCCACCAAGAAAAAGCTAGAGGATAACTGAACCCTTCCTGGGCTTGCAAATCTACCCAGGAAAGTAAGACTTGACAGTGGTATTTAACATGGACCCACCCAGGCTCATCCAAACCCAGTAGAGGGAGCCACAAACAGCAGAACACCAAAACCCACAGAAAAAATTTGGCAGATTCCAAAACCCACTGAGAGACCCAAAATGGTGAAACAAAGAAACAAATCCCAAATGAAAGAATAAGAGAACTCTATTGAAGACAAGATCAATGAAATGCTGCTAAGCAAGTTATGAGAGGTAGAGTTCAGAGCCATGATCTTGAGGAAGGTCAACATCATGAGTAAGGACATCAGCACCATGAGTAAAGATATAGAAACATTGAAAACCAACTAAGTGGAAATGAATAATGACATAGCAGAAATAAAGAGCACATTGGAAGGACTAACCAGCAGAGCAGAAGAAGCTGAGGACTGGATCATTGATTTAGAAGACAGGGTAGAAAAAAATCAACCAATCAGAAAACCAAAAGGAAAAAACAATTAAAAAAACAGGTAGATTAAGAGAACTGTGGTACAACTGGAAATGTAGTAACATTCATATCATAGGAGTCCCCGAAGATGAAGAAAATGGGCAAGGCTTAGAGAATATATTTGAATAAATAGGGACAGAAAACTTTCCCAACTTGGTGAAGGAAGAAGACATTTAAGTTCAAGAATCACAGAGAACCCCAAGTAAGAAGAACCCAAACAGGCCCACACCAAGACACATAGTAATTGATATACCAAAAATTAAAGACAAAAAGAGAATTCTAAAGGCAGCAAGAGATAAGCAACAGGTTACCTAAAAAGGAACCGTCATAAGGCTGTCAGCTGACTTCTCAACAGAAACACTATGGGCCAGAGGGAGTGGCATAAAGTAATCAAGGTCATGAAAAACAAGGATCTGAATCTGAGACTACTCTATTCTGCAAGGCTATCATTCAAAATAGAATGTCAATAAAGAGCTTTCGAGACCAAAAAAAAAAAAAAGGCTAAGGAATATGTTAACACCAAACCAGCACCGCAAGATATGCTAAAAGGACTGCTGTAATTAGTAGAAGAAGTAAAAAGAAAAATAAAACCACACTAAACAAAAATGGCAATAAATAAGTAAATATCAATAATCACCCTAAATGTGAATGGTTTGAATGCTCCAATAAAAAGACACAGAGTAGCTGACTGGATAAGTAAGCATGACTCATATATATGTTGTTTACAAGAAACCCACGTCAAAACAAAAGACTCACATCCGTTGAAAGTGAAGGGATGGAAAAAAACTCTTTCAAGCAAATGGAAAGAAAAAAAAAAAAAAAAGCTGGGGTAGCAATACTCATATCTGATAAAGTAGATTTCAAAATGAAGGCCATAACTAAAGACAAAAAAAGGCCACTACATAATATTGAAAGAATCTACACAACAGGAAGATATAATCTTGGTAAACATATATGGACTCAATTTAGGAGCACCAACATAAATTAAAAATCTTTTGGAGGACTTCAAAGGAGAAATCAACTGAAATACAATCATAGCAGGGGACTTCAATACCCCGCTGACATCACTGGATAGATCCTCTAGACAAAAAATTAACAAGAACACACAGACTCTAAATGAAGCACTAGGCCACATAGATTTAATATATATCTACAGAGAATTACACCTCAAAACAGCAGAATGCACATTCTTCTTAAGTGCACATGGGACACTCTCAATGACAGACCACATGTTAAGGCACAAATTAAGTCTCTACAAGTTCAAGAAGATTGAAATCATATCAAGCATATTCTCAGATCACAATGACATGCAACTAGAAATCAACTGCAACAAAAACATGCAAAGACATTTGAAAACATGTAGAATAAATAGCATGTTACTGAACAATAAATGGGTTATCATGGAGATCATGGAAGAAAGTAAAAACTTGCTGGAAACCAATGAAAATGAACACACAACAACACAAAATCTATGGAATGCAGTGAAAACAGTTCTGAGAGAAAAGTTCATAGCACTAGAGGCCTACCTCAAAAAAGAAGAAAAATTTTTAATAGAATATCTAACCTCACAATTTAAAGAACTAGAAAGCAAACAAAAAGAAAACCCCAGAGCAAGTAGAAGGAAGGAAATAGTAAAGATCAGAGCAGAAATAAATGACATAGAGACCAAAAAACAATTCAAAGGATCAATAAAACAAAGAGCTGGTTTTTCAAAAAGATAAACAAGATTGATTGACCCTTAGTTAGACTCACCAAGATACAAAGAGAGAGAACCCAAATACACAAAATCAGAAATGAAAGAGGAGAAATAATAATTGACATCACAGAAATACAAAAGATTGTTAACAAATATTATGAACAATTATACGGCAACAAATTCAACAATCTAAGCGAAATGGAAAAATGTCTAGAAACACAGTCTTCCAAAACTGAACTGGGAGTAGATAGAAAACTTGAACAGACCAATAACAACAAAAGAAATTGAAGATGTAATCAAGACTCTCCCAGCAAACAAAAATCCAGGCCTGAATGGCTTCACGGGGGAATTTTACTGAACATTCAAAGAAGTACTAATACCCATTCTCCTCAAACTATTTCAAAAAATTCAAGAAGGAAGACTTTCCATCTTGTTTAATGAGGCCAGCATAATTCTAATTCCAAAACCAGAAAAAGACACTACAAAGAAAGAAATCTACAGGCCAATATCTGTGATGAACATAGATGCCAAAATCCTGAACAAAATACTAGCAAATTGGATCCAGCAATACATCGAAAAAATTATTCACCATGACCAAGTGGCATTCATTTCACGGATGCAAGGCTGGTACAATATTTGCAAATCAATTAATGTGATACACCACATAAACAAAATGAGAGATCAACATCATATGATCAGATCAATAGACACTAAAAATGCATTCGACAAAATCCAGCACCCACTTCTGATAAAATGTTCAGCAATCTGGGAATAGAGGGATCATATCTTGACTTAGTAAAGGCCATATACGAAAGACCTACAGTCAACATCATACTCAATGGGCAAAAACTAAAAGCATTTCCCTTAAGAACAGGAACAAGGCAAGGATGCCCACTTTCGCCACTCCTATTTAACATAGTACTGGAAGTCTTAGCCACAGCAATCAGACAGGAAGAAAAAATAAAAGGGATCCAAATTGGAAAGGAGGAAGTGAAATTGTCATTATTTGCAGATGACATGATAGTATACATAGAAAACCCCAAAGACTCAATCAAAAGTTTACT
Source organism: Molossus molossus (assembly GCF_014108415.1). Classification (NCBI taxonomy): domain Eukaryota; kingdom Metazoa; phylum Chordata; class Mammalia; order Chiroptera; family Molossidae; genus Molossus; species Molossus molossus. The sequence continues at coordinate 109,682,420 of NW_023425366.1, read as the reverse complement.
AGACTTAATAAATGAATTTGACAAAGTAGCAGAATACAAAATTAATGTCAAGAAATCGATGGCATTCTTATACACCAATGAAGAACGCACAGAAAAAGAAACTAAGAAAACAATCCCATTTACCATTGCGGCAAAAAAATTAAGATACCTAGGAATAAACTTAACCAAAGAAATAAAGGACCTATTTGCAGAAAACTACAGGTCATTGAAAAAAGAAATAGAGGAAGATATAAAAAAAGTCGAAGCACATACCTTGTTCATGGATTGGAAGAATTAACATCATTAAAATGTCCATACTACCTAAAGCAATCTATAGATTCAGTGCAATCCCCATCAAAATACCAATGGCATACTTCACAGAACTAGAACAAATACTTCAAAAGTTCATATGAAACCAGAAAAGACCTTGAATAGCCACAGCAATCTTGAAAAAGAAGAACAAAGCTGGAGGAATCACATTACCAGATTTCAGGTTATACTACAAAGCAACTAATCAAAACAGCCTAGTACTGGCATAAGAACAGACATATAGACCAATGGAACAGAACAGAGAACCCAGAAATGGACCCAAGGTACTATGCTCAATTAATATCTGACAAAGGTGGCAAGAGCATACAGTGGAGTAAAACCAGCCTCTTTAATAAATGGTGTTGGGAAAATTGGACAGCTACATGCAAACCAATGAAACTAGACCATCAACTTACATCGTACACAAGAATAAACTCAAAATGGATAAAAGACTTTAATGTCACTCATGAATTCATAAAAATCCTAGAAGAAAATGTAGGCAACAAAATTTCAGACATCATACGCAGCAGAATTTTCACTGATACATCACCTAAGGCAACAGAAACAAAGGAGAAAATGAACACATGGGACTACATCAAACTCAAAAGCTTCTGCTCAGCAAAAGATACAATCATCAAAACAGAAAGGCAACCCACTGTATGGGAGAGCATAATTGCCAATGATACATCAGATAAGGGGTTAATTTCCAATACATATAGAGTGCTCATACAGCTCAACAAAAGGTAGACAAAGAACCCAGTTAAAAAAAATTGGAAGAGGAACTAAATAGACACCTCTCCAAACAGGACATACAAATGGCCAAGAGACATGAAGAAATTCTCAACATCACTAATCATTATAGAGATGCAAATTAAAACAACAATGAGGTATCACCTCACAACTGTCAGAATGGCCACCATCAACAAATCATTGAACAAGTGTTGGCGAGGGTGGGGAGAAAAGGGGACTCTAGTACACTGCTGGTGGGAATGCAGACTGGTGCAGCCACTATGGAAAACAATATGGTGTTACCTCAAAAAATTAAAAATTGAACTGCCATTTGACCCAGTGATTCCACTTCTAGGAATATACCCTAAGAAGCCTGAACCACCAATCAGAAAGAATATATGTACCCCCATGTTTGTAACAGCACTATTTACAATAGCTAAGATCTGGAAACAGCCCAAATGTCCATTAGTACACAAATGGATGAAATAGCTGTGGTACATATACACAATGGAGTACTATGCAGCTGTAAGAAAGAAAGATCTCTTGTCCTTTGAGACAACATGGAGGGACCTGGAAAGTATTATCCTAAGTGAAACAAGCCAAACAGAGAAAGACAAGTATCATATGATCTCATTTATTTGTTGAATATAATGAACATAACAGTCTGAGGAATGGAGTAGTCCCTGAGACGTGGAAATGGGGACTGACAATTTCTAGAAGAGGGGGTGGGGGGGAGAGATAAACCACAGATGTTATATATATGTATATATGGATAATGGACATGGACAACAAAGCTGATGACAGGGTGGAGAGGGGGGAATCAGTGGGGGGAAAAGGAGAAACATCTGTAACAATAATAAATTAATTAATTTTTTTTTTTTTTTTTTTTTTTTTTAATCCTCACCCGAGGACATTTTCCCATTTTTTGTTCAGGTAGAGTGGGAGGGAGAGAGAGGAACAGAGAGAGAGAGAGAGAGAAACATCGATGTGAAGAGACACATCGAGTGGCTGCCACCCGCACAACCGACCAGGGCCGGGGACAAACTGCAACCGAGGTACGTGCCCTTAGCGGGAACCGAACCCGGGTCTCTCGGGACCGCAGGCCGACACTCTAACCGCTGAGCCAAACCGGCCAGGGCTAAATTAATTAATTTAAAAAAATAAAAAAGAAAGAAAGAAACTCAATTTTGCAGATGAAGATTTTTGTACCAACTGGCTGGGCATTCTTCAGCAAGTCACTTTAACATGATGGGCCTCAATTTCCTCCCCTTCTAAAGGAAGGGGCATAAAGCTGATGGTTCCTCTGACTTTTCTTTGACCTCATCAAGCCAGAGCTAGATGTCCCTTCTCTGATAATGCAAGATATTTCAAGAGAAAACAACTCAACAGAGAAGCACATCTTGTAAACGGTAGATTTATGATTCAAATTCAGTCACTCATTACCCTCAACCCATGCATTTTCCACTATTATTTTATTTATGCCATTTCCCCATCATCTGAAATTCCCTTCTTCACTTGCCAATAATTGTAAATGTATCTTGTGTATAATAATGGTCCCTGTTGGAATTAGCTCTTCAGTCTCAGACCCACACCACCCTTTCCCTCCCTGATCCTACAAGACTTTCTGGCCATCATTCTGCTGCCCTATATTCTTTCTCAGCATTTACCCATGCTCTCCAAAGTTCTAAAGTGCCCTAGAATATATGAGGGACATGACCTTGTGTGTTGGAAAGGTTATATGATTTAGTAAATAGCATCAGTTGAGTTTCAGAGTCAAACACATATGAGTTTTCTAACTTTATCACTTTCTAGGGGTGTGACTTTGCCCACATCATTTTTTACCACTAAGACTTAATTTCTTTTTATACAAAAGGGAGACAATGAAGCTATTGTGAATACTGTTGGTTGCCTAAACAACAGTCATTTCATCTTTGTTAATGGTAGAGTTCTGTCTGTGTTGAAGTTTTCAAAATTATGTGTACTGTCCTGGGGATAAATTTTGATCTTTAGATCGATCATAATAATCTAATTTGTCAATGACTGCTTTAGGTAAGGCCATATGACCATTTTTGGACTATGGGATAGGAAGGGAAATTGGCTGGAGAATACCTGGGATAGATTTCCCTCCCTAACAGCAAGAGAGATACTTGAGAAGAGAGCAAGTCCATCTTCTTTTCTTCATAATTTTAGGCATCACTGTGTAATTTTGTGATGGTTGGCGCTATAGCAGTCATCTTGCAATCATGAGGGGAAAGCCAAGGAAATAACACAAAACCATACACAGCCTTGACAGTGTTTACATGCTGGATATACTGTACATGAAACCATTTATCTTTAGATGTTTTATTATATGAGAAATAAAAATCTTTATTGACTATGTCATTTTTACACTTTCATAGGATCTGAGTGTTACACTATGTTGTATGTGCTCTTTAAGTAAAAGAATACATAATTTAAAATACAAAAATTAGGTGTAAAATAAATATTTATTTAGAATTAAAAAGGAAGTCAAAGCAGATTCCAAATTTAGAAGGTGATAGAGGCCCAAACATTTTTAAAAAATGTTTTTAAATAATAATTTTTTAAATAACCAACTAATATCAGCTGCAGAATTCAGAATAATGATTATGAGGAAGCTCAACAGTATGAGTAAATAGCTGAAAAAACAGAAGTAAAGAGAAAGAAACGATGAAAATCAACCAACTGGAAATGAAAACCAACCAAGTGGACATGAAGAATGACATAGCAGAAATAAAGAACATGTTGTAAGGAATAACCAGCAGAGTAGAAGAACCCAAGAATTGGATTAGCCAATCAGAAGACAGAGTAGCAAAAAAACACCCAATCAAAAAAACCATTAAAAAACAGGAGGACAGTTTAAGAGAGTTGTGGGACAATATGAAACATAACAACATCCACATCACAGGAGTACCAGAAGAAAAAGAAAGTGAGCGAGGGTTAGAGAATCAATTTGAAGAAACAGTGGCAGAAAACTTTCCTAACTTGGTGAAGAAAAAAGGCATGCAAGTCCAGGAAGCACATAGAGCCCCAAATGAGAAGAACCCAAAGAGGCTCATGTCAAGACATATCATAATTAAAATGCCAAAAATTAAAGACAAAAAGAGAATTGTAAAGGTTGCAAGAAAAAAGCAACATGTTACCTACAAAGGAGCCCCCATAAGGCTCTCAGCTGATTTCTAAATGGAAACACTATAGACCAGGATGGAATGGCATGAAGTATTCAAGGTAATGAAAAACAAGGATCTGAATTCAAGACTACTTCATCCAGCAGGGCTATCATTAAAAATAGAAGGTGAAATAAAGAGCTTCCCAGACCAAAAAAGAAAAGGCTAAGAGAATATATTAGCACCAAATCAGCACTGCAGGAAATGTTAAAAGGACTGCTGTAATTAGTAGAAGAAATAAAGTAATATAGCCATAATAAACTAAAATGGCAATAAATAAGTATATATATCGATAATAACCTTAAATGTAGATGGATTAAATGCTCCAATTAAAAGACACAGAGTAGCTGAATAAATAAAAAAGCATGACTTATATATATGTTGTCTACAAAAGACATACCTCACAACAAAAGACTCACACAGGTTGAAAGTGAAGGGATGGGAAAAAAAATTTTCAAGCAAATGGAAATGAAAAAAAGCTTGGGGGTAACAATACTCATATCTGATAAAATAGACTTCAAAATGAAGGTCATAACTAGAGACAAAGAAGGTAACTACATAATAGTAAAAGAATCAATCCAACAGGAGGATATTACCTTGGTAAACATATATGCACCCAATATAGGAACACAAAAATATATTTTAAAACTTCTGGAGGACTTCAAGGGAGAAATTGGCAGCAATACAATCAGGGCAGGGGACTTCAATACCCCCCACTGACATCACTGAATAGATCATCTAGACAAAAGATTAACAAGGAAACAGAGACCCTAAATGATGCACTTGATCAGTTGGATTTAATAGATATTTACAGAGAATTACACCCCAAATCTGCAGAATACACATTCTTCTCAAGTGCACACAGGACATTCTCAAATATAGACCACATGTTAGAACACAAAGTAAGTCTCTACAAGTTCAAGAAGATTGAAATCATATCAAGCATCTTCTCAGATCACAATGGCATAAAACTAGAAGTCAATTACAGCAAAAACATTCAAACACATGAAGGCTAAATAGCATGTTATTAAACAATGAGTGGGTTACCCAGGAGATCAGGGAAAACATTTTAAAATTGCTGGGAATCAATGAAAATGAACACACAACAACACACAATCTATGGGATGCAGCAAAAGCAGTCCTGAGAGGGAAGTCCATTTCACTACAGGCCTACCTAAAGAAACAAGAAAAATGTCTCATAGACTATCTAACTCTACAACTTAAAGAACTAGAAAGTAAACAAAAAGAAATATCCAGAGCAAGTAGAAGGAAAGAAATAATACAGGTCAGAGTGGAAATAAATGACATAGAGACTAAAAAAGCAAAAACAAAAAACAACAGTTTAAAAGATCAATAAAACCAAGAGCTGATTCTTTGAAAAGATAAACAAGATTGATGCACCTTTAGCCAGACTCACCAGAAACAAAGTGGACACAAATAAACAAAATCAGAAACAAAAGAAGAGAAATAACTGACACCACAGAAATACAGAGGATTGTTAGAAAACACCATAAACAATTATACGCCAACTAATTGGATAACCTAGGTGAAATGGAAAAATTCCTAGAATCACACAGTCTACCAAAACTGAATATATATATCTAAAAGTGGAAATATATACCATGTTCATGGATTGGAAGAATCAACATCATTAAAATGTCCACACTACCCAAAGCAATCTACAGATTCAACCAATCCCTATTAAAGTAACAATGGCATATTTCACAGATCTAGAACAAATACTCCAAAAGTTTATATGGAACCAAAAAGGACCCTGAATAGCCACAGCAACCCTGAAAAAGAAGAACAAAGTGGAAAGGGATCACAATACCAGATATCAAGTAATACTACAAAGCCATCAAAATCAAAACAGCCTGGTACTGGCACAAGAACAGATATATAGATCAATGGAATAGAACAGAGAACAGAAATCGACCCAAGACAGTATACACAATCAATATTTGACAAAGGAAGCAAGAGTGTACAATGGAGAAAAGACAGTCTCTTCAATAAATGGTGCTGGAAAATTGGACAGGCACATGCAAAAAATGAAACAAGACCACCAACTTATATCATACACAAAAATAAACTCAAAATGAATAAAAGACTTAAATATAACTCATGAAACCATAAAAATCCTAGAAGAAAATGTAGGCAGAAAAATCTCAGACATCATACATAACAGAATTTTTACTCATATATCACCTAGGGCAAGAGAAACAAAGAAAAAAAATGAATAAATGGGACCACATCAAGCTAAAAAGCTTCTGCATGGCAAAAGAAATCAGCATCAAAATCAAAAGGAAGAGAGATCAGAAATGGCGGCGGAGTGAATGGAGCTACACAGACCATCTCCCAAGACCAAACTGGATTCACAATGAAAATAAAGGCAAATATTCAGGAAGGGGCAACCGAAAGACACCTCGGAGGACCACATAACCAGGGACACCAACTCAATCCTGGTAGGCTTGCGAGGATGCGAGAGGGGCCCGGGAGCCCACGGTCCACAGAGGCCTGGGCGGGGACCAGGGCACTCAACAGCGGGAAGTTGCTGCTAACACCTCTGCTGAGACCCCGCGGGAGTCCTGCGAACTCTGCTGCCTGCTAAGCCCTCGGCTGGTGCCACACAGGCTGGCATGGACTGGCTCCCACCAGGGGACTCGGCGGGACGCTACTACCCAGGCTGACTCCTGCGAACTCTGCGTTCTAAGCCCTCAGCTGGTGCCGCACAGACTCGCGGGGACCAGGGGACTCTGCTGGAAGGTGCTGCCACCCCAGCAGTGTCCCGCTACCACGGCTCAGTCCTGGGGCTTCTGCTGAGTGCAAAACCCTCTGCTGGTGCCACAGCCTTGGCCACCCTTGGCTAGAAGCAGCGCTCTCGGGATAAAAGTCCCAGGCAGCTCCAAGACGCAGAGTCTAGACAGAGGCTAAATTGGCATCAGCCACTCACCTTGGGCTTCAGCAGAGGGAAGGCAGACTGGACTGGAACTGTGTGGGGACACTTGGGTTTTGGAGGGTGCTAAGAGCTTTCCCTGAGTGCAGGACTGTGGTCATTTTACTCCTTCCCAGGGCCCTGGGGAGAGACTAGGTGGAGGCCCCTCCCTCAGAGATTCAATTCCCACCTGGTGGCCATTGAAATGCTACTTGAGGCCCATTAACAACCAGCAGCTGCCCCGACCTTGGGAAATTCTCTTACACTGAGCACCTGAGGGAGTTTTTCAGGCAACTCAGAAACCAAGGGTCTTCAGGTGACCTCTACTAATAGCCTCCAGGCAAAAAAAAAAAAAAAGAAAAAGATAGAGGATAAGTACCATTCCCTGGGCTAGCAACACTAACCAGAAAAGCTAAGACTTGAAGGTGGTGTTTGAAGTGGGTCCTCCCTGGCTCATCCAAACCCAGGAGAGGGAAGCACAAACAGCAGAACACCAACACCCACAGGGAAAATTTGGCAGACTCCAAAGCCCACTGTGATAGCCAAAATGGTGAAAAACAGAAACAAAAGCCAAATGAAAGAACATGAGACCTCTACGGAAGATGAGATAAATGAGGTGCAGTTAAGCAAGTTAACAGAACTAGAATTTAGAGCCATGATGTTAAGGAAGCTCAACAGCATGTGTAAGGATATGAGCACCATGAGTAAAGACATAGAAATGTTGAAAATAAACCAGTTGGAAATTAAAAACCAACAGGAAGAAATGAAGAATGACATATCAGAAATGAAAAACACATTGGAAGGTCTAAAAAGCAGAGTAGGGGAAGCTGAGGACAGGATCAGTGAATTAGAAGACAGGGTAGAAAAAATCAACCAATCAGAAAACCAAAAGGAAAAAACGATTAAAAAAACAGGAAGACAGCTTAAGAGAACTGTGGGACAACTAGAAAGGGAATAATATTCGCATCATAGGAGTCCCTGAAGAAGAAGAAAATAAGCAAGGGTTAGAGAATATATTCAAAGAAATAGTGACAGAAAACTTCCCTAATTTGGTGAAGGAAGGAGGCATTCAAGTTCAGGAAGCACAGAGAGCCCCAAGTAAGAAGAACCCAAACAAGCCCACACCAAGACACATAGTAATCAAACTGCCAAAAATTAAAGACAAAGAGAGTATCCTAAAAGCAGCAAGAGATAAGCAACAGGTTACCTACAAAGGAAACCCCATAAGGCTCTCAGCTGACTTCTCACAAGAAACACTACAGGCCAGAAGGGAATGGCATGAAGTAATCAAGGTCATGAAAAACAAAGATCGGATCCAAGACTATTCTACCCAGCAAAGCTATCATTCAAAATAGAAGGTCAAATAAAGAGCTTCCCAGACAAAAAAAAAAAAAAAAAAAAAAAAAAAAGGCTAAGGGAATACATTAGCACCAAACCAGCACTGCAAGAAATGTTAAAAGGACTGCTGTAATTACCAGGAGAAATGGGAAGGAAAATAGAACCACACTAAACAAAAATGGCAATAAATAAGTACATATCAATAATCACCTTAAATGTAAATGGACTGAATGCTCCCATAAAAAGACACAGAGTAGCTGATTGGATAAGAAAGCATGACTCACCTATATGTTGTTTACCAGAGACCCACCTCACAACAAAAGACTCACATAGATTGAAAGTGAAGGGATGGAAAAAAATCTTCCAAGCAAACGGAAAAGAAAAAAAAGCTGGGGTAGCAATACTCATATCTGATAAAATAGATTTCAGAATGAAGGTCATAATTAGAGACAAAGAAGGCCACTACGTAATATTGAAAGGATCTATCCAACAGGAAGATATAATCTTGATAAACATATATGCATCCAATATAGGAGCACCAAAATATATTTAAAAACTTCTGGAGGACTTCAAAGGAGAAATGGATAGCAATACAATCATAGCAGGGGACTTCAACACCCCGCTGACATCGCTGGATAGATCCTCTAGACAAAAAATTAGCAAGGAAACAGAGACTCTAAATGAAGCACTAGACCAAGTGGATTTAATAGATATCTACAGAGAATTACACCCCAAAACTACAGAATTCACATTCTTCTCAAGTGCACATGGGACATTCTCAAAGATAGACCACATGTTAGGGCACAAACTAAGTCTCTACAAGTTCAAGAAGATTGAAATTATATCAAGCATCTTCTCAGATCATAATGGCATAAAACTAGAAATCAATTGCAAGAAGAACATACAAAGACACTTGAACACATGGAAGCTAAATAGCATGTTATTAAACAATGAATGGGTCACTGAGGAGATCAAGGAAGAAATCAAAAACTTCCTGGAAACCAATGGAAATGAACACACAACAACACAAAATCTATGGGATGCAGCGAAGGCAGTTCTGAGAGGGAAGTTCATAGCACTACAGGCCTACCTCAAAAAAGAAGAAAAATCTCTAATAGACTATCTAACCTCACAACTTAAAGAACTAGAGAACACAAAAAGAAAACCCCAGAGCAAGTAGAGGGAAGGAAGTAGTAAAGATCAGAGCAGAAATAAAGGACAGAGAGACAAAAAAAACAATTCAAAGGATCAATAAAACAAAGAGCTGGTTTTTCGAAAAGATAAACAACATTGATGGACCCTTAGCTAGACTCACCAAGAAACAGAGAGAGAACCCAAATACACAAAATCAGAAATGAAAGAGGAGAGATAACAACTGACACCACGGAAATACAAAAGATCGTTAACAACTACTATGAACAATTATATGGCAACAAATTCGACAATCTAATCGAAATGGACAAATTTCTAGAAGCACATAGTCTCCCAAAACTAGATCAGGAAGAGATAGAAAACTTGAACAGACCATTAACAACAGAAGAAAGTGAAGATGTAATCAAGACTCTCCCAGCAAACAAAAGCCCAGGCCCGGATGGCTTCACAGGGGAGTTTTACCGAACATTCAAAGAAGAACTAACACCCATTCTCCTCAAACTATTTCAAAAAATTCAAGAAGAAGGAAGACTTCCAAACTCATTTTATGAAGCCAGCATAATTCTAATTCCAAAACCAGAAAAAGACACAACAAAGAAAGAAAACTACAGGCCAATATCCCTGATGAACATAGACGCCAAAATCCTGAACAAAATACTAGCAAATCGGATCCAGCAATACACCAAAAAAATTATCCACCATGACCAAGTAGGATTCATCCCAGGGATGCAAGGCTGGTACAATATTCACAAATCCATAAATGTGATACACCACATAAATAAAATGAAGAATAAAAACCACATGGTAATATCAATAGATGCTGAAAAAGCCTTCGACAAAATCCAGCATCCATTTCTGATTAAAACGCTCAGCAGTGTGGAAATAGAGGGATCATATCTAGACATAGTAAAGGCCATATATGAAAGACCTATAGCCAACATCATACTCAATGGGCAAAAACTAAAAGCATTTCCCTTAAGAACAGAAACAAGGCAAGGATGCCCACTTTTGCCACTCCTATTTAACATAGTACTGGAAGTCTTAGCCACAGCAATCAGACAGGAAGAAAAAATAAAAGGGATCCAAATTGGAAAGGAGGAAGTGAAATTGTCATTATTTGCAGATGACATGATAGTATACATAGAAAACCCCAAAGACTCAATCAAAAGTTTACTAGACTTAATAAATGAATTTGACAAAGTAGCAGAATACAAAATTAATGTCAAGAAATCGATGGCATTCTTATACACCAATGATGAACGCACAGAAAAAGAAACTAAGAAAACAATCCCATTTACCATTGCGGCAAAAAAATTAAGATACCTAGGAATAAACTTAACCAAAGAAATAAAGGACCTATTTGCAGAAAACTACAGGTCATTGAAAAAAGAAATAGAGGAAGATATAAAAAAGTGGAACCACATACCCTGTTCATGGATTGGGAGAATTAACATCATTAAAATGTCCATACTACCTAAAGCAATCTATAGATTCAGTGCAATCCCCATCAAAATACCAACGGCATACTTCACAGAATTAGAACAATTATTTCAAAAGTTCATATGGAACCAAAAAAGGCCTCGAATAGCCACAGCAATCTTGAAAAGGAAGAACAAAGTTGGAGGGATCACAATACCAGATTTCAGGTTATACTACAAAGCCACTGTAATCAAAACAGCCTGGTACTGGCACAAGAACAGGCATATAGACCAGTGGAACAGAACAGAGAACCCAGAAATGGACCCAAGGCAATATGCTCAATTAATATTTGACAAAGGTGGCAAGAGCATACAGTAGAGTAAGGACAGCCTCTTTAATAAATGGTGCTGGGGAAATTGGACAGCTACTAGCAGAAAAATGAAACTAGAGCATCAACTTACACCCTACACGAGAATAAACTCAAAATGGATAAAAGACTTAAATGTAACTCATGAATCCATAAAAATCCTAGAAGAGACTCTAGGCAACAAAATTTCAGACATCATATGCAGCAGAATTTTTACTGACACATCACCTAAGGCAATAGAAACAAAGGAGAAAATGAACACATGGGACTACATCAAACTCAAACGTTTCTGCACAGTGAAAGATACAATCATCAACACGGAAAGGCTACCCACTGTATGGGAGAGCATCATTGCCAATGATATATCAGATAAGGGGTTAATTTCCAATACATATAGAGTGCTCATACAACTCAACAAAAGGAAGACAAAGAACCCAATTAAAAAATGGGCAGAGGAACTAAATAGACACCTCTCCAAACAGGTCATACAAATGGCTAAGAAACATATGAAGAAATGCTCATCATCACTAACCATCAGAGAGATGCACATTAAAACAACAATGAGGTATCACCTCACACCTGTCAGAATGGCCGCCATCAACAAATCATCAAACAACAAGTGCTGGCAAGGGTGTGGAGAAAAGGGGACTCTAGTACACTGCTGGTGGGAATGCAGACTGGTGCAGCCGCTGTGGAAAACAATATGGTGTTACCTCAAAAAATTAAAAATTGAACTTTCAATAATCCCACTGCTAGGAATATACCCTAAGAAGCCTGAACCACCAATCAGAAAGAATATATGTACCCCCATATTTGTAGCAGCACTATTTACAATAGCTAAGATCTGGAAACATCCCAAGTGTCCATCAGTAGACGAATGGATAAAAAAGCTGTGGTACAATATACACAATGGATTACTTTGCAGCTGTAAGAAAGAAAGACCTCTTATCCTTTGAGACTATATGGAGGGACCTGGAAAGTATCATCCTAAGTGAAACAAGCCAAACAGAGAAAGACAAGTTTCATATGATCTCACTTATTTGTGGAATATAATGAACATAACAGTCTGAGAAAGGGGGTAGTCCCAGAGTCGCAGAAGTGGGATACAGACTGACAATCCCCTAAATAGGGTGGTGGTGGGGAAGAGATAAACCACAGAATTTATATGCATGTATGCATGAACAGTGGACATGGACAACAAATTGGGGAAAGGGCAGGGAGGGGGGGAGGGGGTAATCAGTGGGGGGAAAAGGAGAAACATCTGTAACAAAAATTAATTAATAAAAAGAATTTTAAAAAATAAATAAATAAATAAATAAAAAGGAAACTCACTTTTTGGGAGACTATATTTGCCAATGATACATGGGATGAGAGGTTAATATCCAAAATATTTAGAGTATTCATACAACTTAACACAAGAAAAACAAACAAGACAATTAAAAAATGGGCAGAGGTCCTGAATAGACACATCTTCAAACAGGACATACAAATGGCCAGGAAATATGACAAAATGCTCAACATCACTAATCATCAGAGAGATGCAAGTTAAAACAACTATGAGGTATAACCTCACACCTGCCAGACTAGCCACCATCAACAAATCATCAAACAACAAGTCCTGGTGAGGATGTGGAGAAAAGGGGACTCTAGTAAACTGCGGGTGGGAATGCAGACTGGTGCAGCTGCTATGGAAAACAACATGGTGGTTCCTCAAAAAATTAAAAATGGAATTGCCATTTGAACTAGTGATTCCACTTCTAGGAATATATCCTAAGAAGCCTGAAACACCAATCAGAAAGAATATATGCACCCCTATCTTCATACCAGTGCTATTTACAGTAGCTAAGATCTGGAAGCAAGCCAAGTACCCATCAGTAATAAGTGGATAAAAAAGCTGTAGTACATTTACACAATGAAATGCTATGCAGCTGTAAGAAAGAGAGATCTCTTACTCTTTGAGATGACATGGACGGACTTAGAGAGTAGTATGCTGAGCAAAATAAGTCAGTCAGAGAAAGACAAGTACAACATGATCTCACTTATTTATGGAATATCATGAACAAAATAAGCTGTCGAGCAAAATCGAACCAGAGTCATGAAGTAGAGAACAGACTGACAAACCTCAGAGGGATGTGGGTGGTGGAGGAGGGAAAAGATAAACCAAAGAACTTATATACATATATGTACAACCAATGGACACAGCCATTAGTTTGGGGAAAGCAGGAGGGGGGTGGAAGTGGGGAGGAGGGGATCATTGGGGAAAATAAGGGGGAACAACTGTAACACTTTGAATAATAAAAATACTAGAAAAATGAATAAATAAATAAATAACCAAACAACTAATACACCTCTATAATATTTTTATCCTTAAATGTTCAGGCTGCATATGACAATAATTTTATAAAAAATTTTCTGAGAAAATAAATACTCCGGACTTTTTCTATACTGGTTGATAAAAAATTAATGTTATTATTGATGGTTTAGAAACTTTCCTTTCATCTTCACAATTCATCAGTATTAGTAATGTCATATCCATTTTTAGGATCGTTATCAAATTTAGGGAATGTTTGAATTAGTTTGTTTCATATATGAGTTGTATGCTTTAGATTAATTTCCTACAGACTGGCTTCTGGCACCATACACTTTGAACCTAATTTCTCCTGTCACCTACATTTCTTCTGTTCCCACTGCAATACCACCTCTGGCCCTACTGTTTTGTATCAAGACACTGGGTAAGTCTGCACAGTGATGGCAGGAGTATTCCTGGAAGCCACACCTATCCTGGGCAGCTCGGAGTGACAACTATACATAGGAATGACTGAGAACCACATAAGCATATCCATCAACCCCACTGTAATGTATTACTGTAGCTGAATCCCGAAAGTCAAGTCCCCAAATCCCCTCAGCCTCTCTAACACCAATCGACAGGAGGGGAAGTGTAATGAAGGAGAACTTCTAGTAGAAAGAGTTAGCAGACTTATACCATTGCATTTTAACACATTTTAATTCTGTGAATTTTCAAAAGATGTGTGATTATGTCATCACATTGCTAGGGCCTTAGAAAAGGTCCATTCAAGTTAGGGAGGCCTAAAACTTCAGCTTTCCTCCTTTGATCCCAGGCATGTGATGAGAACATGAACCATAATATCAATAAAGTGCTGAACACAGTGTCTGGCACACAATGAGTGTTGGAATATGGTGGCCACTATGATATTCTTAGCAATTTTAGTGTTCTTTAAGATGATACTTCCCACAGTATTTTCTTGTTCTTCCTCCTGAATGTGTTTTCATTGTTGTCATCAAGGACAGAAACAAGCCTTTGACCCACACTTTTAAAGGTGGTTTTCCACCAAGAAACTTGTTTGTGATAGAGCTACAGTTTTCAGCAGTTAAACTGAAAAGAGTGAATGTCTCTATAGCTATAGTAACCAGGATATACCAGGATATCAAAGTGACATCTTTCTAATCAATAGTTTAAGTATTTGTTTTTTTAAATCCTCACTTGAGGATACTTTTCCATTTATCTTCAGATAGAGTGGGAGGGATGGAGGGAAAGAGAGAGAGAGAAACATTAATGTGAGAGAGACACATCGATTGGTTGCCTCCTGCATGACCAGAGCCGGGGACTGAACCACAACCGCAGTACATGCCCTTGTCTAGAATGGAACCTGCAACTCTTTGGTCCATGGTCCAATGCTCCAACCATTGAGCTAAACTGGCCAGGGCAAAAGTTTAAGTACTTTTAAAAATGACATCTTTGTCCTAAAATTGGCATGCTATATTTAGTCACCATCACCAAGAGACATCTGCCCAATGAGGCAACAGCACTTTTCATAAGTGAAACATCATCTATTTATTTCAGCAACTAAACACCTTCTGGCACAACAAACAGCCACCTTTGGAAACAAAGATGGAATTTTGGGTGCCTTAACAGATATGAGTTGTCTAAAATTACAGACAGTGCTAATTAACTGAAACACAGAACAGAACCTAGAGTTCAGAAAATATGCAAGAAAAATAGTGTGTTTGTTAGAAACTTTAGCAATGAGGAGCTAAGCTGGCTGTTTCAAGGATGCTAAATTGATTATAAGAATTATGTACTGTTAAATCTCAATAAACAAAGCCTGCAAGGTTGTGCCTGAATTAGATCATTTGTTTGCTCAAAGAGCTGGTGTTTAAATTCCCTTTCACTGATTAAAAAAAAATAATAATATATATATATATATATATATATATATATATGTGTGTGTGTGTGTGTGTGTGTGTGTGTATATATATATGAATAAATCTAGTGAAAAGGATACTATCTGTGGGAAGGAAACTGAAATTGACAATAACTTTATTTATGTTTGACTAACAAATTTTTTTCTGCCAAATACACCTTAAATTCAAAGAAAGCAACGATCATTAGTATTCTTGAATTAAAGCCTAAATGAGCTGCTCAGAGTATTAAAAATAAAAGTATTAAGAGATGCAGATGGACTTACCTGGCACCCATGCTAGTGTTCTTCTAGGAGAGAGTTAAGTGAAAAGGTGGAGTTTTGTAGAAAGGACAATGTTTCAAAGTCTAGAAACTGGTATTTTCATCCCAGATCCATCATTAATTCACTGGATAATTTTAGTGAAGTTACCTAACTGATTTGACTAATAAGGACAATAATAATTCTTGCTTCTTAACTCAAGAATAATTTTAGAACACTTTGAAAGCTAGCAGATACTACATAAAAGGAAAAGTGAGAATGCCAGTAGAGCATGGCCATTAGGAGCCCAGATTGTACCTGTAACCAGCACTAGACTCTACTAGAAGCTCAGCCATTACCAGGTGGTAATCAAGGGCAGACAACCGCTCTTCTTCAGAAACAGTTTTAACAATGGTCAGATGAAATACTGTGTGTAACTGGTTAGTTCACCAGCATATATTAGCATCCCAGAATAATACTGACTTAAACATAAAGAAGATGAGACCATCAGCAATCATTCCAGGTTAGTATGCTCTCTCTGCTCCACAAGGTCATGCAGGGATCCAGTATCCTTCTGTTTTGTTGCTCTGCCATCCTCATGCTAGTCTTATTTGCATTAACAAAGATGGCTTGACAACACATTTAAATTTCAAGCAGCAAGACAAATGAAGGGTAGGTAAGGGGAATTAGGGCATATCCCTTTTCTTTAAGGATATAATGTATAAATTGCACATGATACTGCTTCTCACATTTCATAGCCTAAAACTTAGAAATGTGGCTGCCCACATATTCAAGAGACACTGGATCACATACACATGATTCTGGGAGGCCACAAGCCCACCTAAAATGCAAGGGGGTCTTTGCCAGGAAGAAGAAAAAAACTCTCATGGGGAGATATCATGCTGAGTCTGTCACAGTATCCAAACTTCTTAGCATATATGAGTGGTTAGTATTGTAGCTGTTATTATCTATTATTATCTAGGGTCATCAAGTATGAAAAAAAATTTTGAGAAGATCCTAGTTAATCCTCTGCTTAAGTCTGGTCTGGTGCACAAGGTTCTTCACCTTTCTGATTAGTTCCACCCTTAGCACACACAAGACCTCTTCTCTGCTACAAGTGCAGAAAAGGGGAATTTTCTAAGAGACAGACAAATGGGCCACATTAAATAATTTTCTTGGTTATCAATTATAAAGCCCCTCATCCTCTAGTCAATTATAAGTGATATCAATCCTAGGAAACTTTATGGGTCTGTCTGCCCATGCTGAAAAATTTGGTATGTATATGTGTATTTATGTGTCTATCTATCATCTCTCTTTCTCTCTCTCTCTCTCTCTCTGTGTGTGTCATCTATCATCTATCCATCTATCTATGTCTATCTAATTTTCTATAAAAAACATGTTTGACTTTTATCATTATGAGACTTAAAACAATGTTTTTAAAAAGCTCTCACTATTGTAAAGTTCTGAAATGCTTGGAGGTGGGTCACGGTCATTTTAGGCTCTTTAATATTGGGTCTGTCAGGGGAAGCCTTACCACTGGGCTGTGATAGCTAAGGGGAAGATGTCAGTCTGAGGTGACAAAGATGTCCCAGTTTCCTGGAATGTTCCAGGTTTCAGCACTGTAAGTCCTATGTCCCAGGATCCCCCTCAGTTCTGGGAGCACTGAGATGGTTGTTCACCCAAGATACCCTAAATGAGGTTCAGATAGTTGTTTGGGGATGGGACTGCGTAGAAGCGTTAGGAGAACCAGTTGAGACACCTGGAGTGTCAGAGATAGAAGGGGCCTTGAAAGTATAGGTGAAACCCTCAATTTGTGGCTATAATTTTTGCGTAGAAGAAAGGGAAAAAGATTTACCCATGCTTATGCCATTCCTTAAGTGTAGCATAGTAATTTGCAGAGGACTGAGAAGGAGGCCATTTTCCAAGCATATCTCCACCATGGGTCTGTCCCAGCATGGCCTTTTTGTCTGCCTAACAACAAATTCCATTCAATAGCTCTGTTGATGTGTTAGACCAGGAACTCCCAACTAGTGGAGGGGACTTACCAGTAGATCTCAAAAAGGCACAAAGCCTCTCTTCTTGTTTTTCTTTCTTCTCTGTTTTATAATTCTTATATTAATTGGAGCTCTGTTAGATACAGATGAAAAAAACTAACTCAAACTGGTTTCAACAGTATGGTGGTTACCAGGGGGTGGGAGGGTAGTAAAGGGTAAAGGAAATAAATATATGGTGATAGGAGATGATTTGACTTTGGGTGGTGGGCACACAATGGAATATATAGATCATGTATCATAGAAATGTCCACTTGAAACCTATACAATCTTATTAACCAATGTCACCCTAGTACATTTAATTTAAAAAATAAAATAAAATTTTAAAAAGATTGGTTTCAGCAGGAAAAAAGAAATACATATATTGGCTCATGTCACTAGAAGTATAAATAGGTAAGCTTCAGGCACAGCTGGTTACGAGAGCTCAAATCACAGCATCAGCAATCTATATTCATCTCTACTTCTATCTGAATAAATTTCATTTACTGGCAGATTCTTCCCCTCACGGTGACAAAATTGCTGCTGGCAGACCCAAACCTACTCCCTTGAAACCAGTAGGAAGAGAGTTTCTCTTAGTAGTTCTAAAAATATTCCCAGAATTGAGTTACGCCAGTTTGACTTGGTCACACATGCCCACCTTTATGTTCAAAGAATGGAACATGCTGATTGGACAGCCTGACTTGTATGCTCATCCCTGGA
Organism: Molossus molossus; assembly: GCF_014108415.1. Lineage (NCBI taxonomy): Eukaryota > Metazoa > Chordata > Mammalia > Chiroptera > Molossidae > Molossus > Molossus molossus. Next base: position 109,663,800 of record NW_023425366.1, on the reverse strand, counting down.
GTGGGAGACTGTGAGATTAGCCCCACTTAAGATACATGGGCTAGGTGGGAGTAGAGAGCTTTGGTTTCCTAGTTAAAAATATAGATGCTAAAGACAGAAGAAAGGAATATGGATGTTCAGTAGGCAAAAACAACAGATGTCATAATATCTCCTAAATTCTCTCTCTTTTCTTTCCTCTCTCTTCCTTCCCCTTCCTTACATTCTCTTTCTCTCTCCCCTTTTCTCATTCCCTCTCTCTCCCTTTCTCTCTGGATGTATTTCTCTCCCTTGTCTCTGTCTGTCTCTACATTTCTCTCACTGTTACAGTCATTATGTAACATGCAAAGATGAACCTCTTATGGTACCTGACTTTAGGCACTGTGCAGATTCAATAAGAAATGGAACAATTAGCCCTGGCCGGTTTGGTTCAGCGGTTAGAGCGTCGGCCTGTGGTCATGAGAGACCCGGGTTCGGTTCCCGCTAAGGGAATGCACCTCGGTTGCAGTTTGTCCCCGGCCCTGGTCGGTTGTGCGGGTGGCAGCCACTCGATGTGTTCCTTTCATGTCGATGTTTCTCTCTCTCTCTCTGTTCCTCTCTCTCCCTCCCACTCTACCTGAACAAAAAATGGAAAAGTGTCCTCGGGTGAGGATAAAAAAAAAAAAAGAAATGGAACAATTAGATAACCAACTCTAATGTGTGACATGCTTGGGGACTGGATTCATACATATATACATACATACATGAATAAATAAATAATGAACAAATGAATGAATAAAATGGTATAAGAGAAATCTACAAAATTAGGCACAGAGAAAAAAAGGGATTAATTTTATCCATATCAAGTAAAGCTAGAGAAAATTTTCACAAAGGAGACATTTATTCTGACTCTGATGGACGAGAAGCAGGTTGTAACATTTTGCAGCACAAGAAGACACCATGCAATCATAATTAGGGTCTTTAACTGTCCGTTGCATGCCAACCTCCAAATTTCTTTATGAAATTTGAAGAGAATTCCATGATCAAAAATCAGGAAATTTGGACAAACACAGCCTGTCACTAAGTTTAACCTTGTGGAGGTCATTTCTCTTTTCTTGTCATCTGTTTTTATCATTTGTAAAACAAGCAGATGGAACTATTTCTGAGGCTCCTTACAGATCTAAAAACAAGGAATTTCTCTCTTGAAAATATTGCAGACCCTTGGCTTGTAGTGAATGGAAGAGCCATCAACGCTGAGGTTCTAATTAAATGTGCATTGTTGCTGGGGAAAATTTGGTTTACCAGATGTCTGAGTCAGCTAATTGCTATTCTGAGTATTTATTAGTGTATATTTTGTGGAATATTAGAGAGAAAAAACAACAAAACTTCTCTAAGCTGAACCTGGGTCATTTTATCATATTGTCTGAAGTCATCCTGGAATTGTAGCAATTGCTGGAATTGAAGGCAATTGCAGAGCCAATCGAGGATTTCTGCAACCAGATTAATCTGTTGCCTCTGAGTCCCACCATTTAAAAGCCATCTTGGTAAATTCTTTCTATGGCTTTCCCCCCATGACTTAAATTTTTGCTTTCTCATGGCTAAGATATCACACTTGGCCAACAAAGGAGATAGAGTTAGATGTCCTAAAATATGTGTAAAGTTTTAAATTATCACCAGGTTCTGTTTTTTATGTCTTAATTTAGTAAACAGGAGGAAAATGAACCCTATACCACCTCTCTGTGTTGTAATATTGTATTCAAAAGTCCTGTTGAGAAAGCAGTATGACCCATTGATCTCTGATTTTCCAATCACAGAAATTACTACTTCAATCTAATTATTACAATTTGTTATTGGTGTACAGCCCCAGAAAATAAGTAAGTTCCAGCATACAGGGAGAAAATGGACTTGGAAACAGGATGGAGTAGAAGTTCACAAATGCCTACACAGTATTCCTTGAAACAAGGGCTTTGGATTCCCTGGGGACATCATTAGCCTCATTTTAAATGCAAGGAAATACTCCCAGAGAAGTAAAAGGAAGTGGATATGTAAATTAGAGTTAGAGACTCAAGTACAATCCTCCCCACCCCCACCACCACCCCCCCCACCCCTGGCCGGTGTTCTTTTCATTATTCTTTGCCAAACTGATTTTCAAAAGCAAAACCAACACACCTACCAAAATGGCTACAATGGAAAAGACAGAAAATACCAGTGGCACAGATGAGGGGTACCTGGAGCTCTCTTATACAACTGGCGGGAGTGTAAAGTAGCACAGTGGCTTCGAAACATTGTTTGGCATTGTCTACTAAAACCACATATACACATCCTCTGTGAACCACCCACTCCACTGCCAACAGTAATGTGTGTATATATCTACCCAGAAATGTGCAAGAATGTTTGTAGCACTATGCATAACATTCTTGAACTGGAAGCTACCCAAATTCCCACCAACAGGAGAACAGATCAGTAAATATAGTACATTCACATGATGGGATATTATGTAATGGGATATACATGCAACAACATGGGTGAATTACAAATATAATATTGGGCAAAATAAGCCAAATACAAAAGAGAACATATTGGAAGATAATCTAAAATTCAAAAATAAGTCCTGTCCAGGTAGCTCAATTGGTTAGAGCCTCATCCCAATATGCCAAGGTTGCAGGTTCAATATCCAGTCAGGGCACATACAAGAATCAACCAGTGAACGCATAAATAAGTAGAACAACAAATCAATGTTTCTCTCTCTCTCTCTAAAATCAATCAATAAAAATTTTTTAAAAAATTAAAAATAGACCAAACTATATCTATGGTGTTAGAAATTAGAATAGCTGTTCTCCTTGGGAAGTAGTGACTAGAAGGGGGTTAGGGAAAGCTTCTTGGGTCCTGGTGATGTTCTGCTTCTTGATCTGGGGCTGGTTACACAACTGTGATCATTTGCCAAAATTCATTGAGCTCTACTATTATGACATGTGTGTTCTTTTATGCATACATTATATATGAATAAAATAAAAGTTAAAAAAAAGTCACACAAAGTTAAGAAACAAGGTAGACAAAGGCTATCAGCAAAATTTATAAATGATAACAGTAACTGGCACTCTAGCATAGGCTTACTTAGAGTCTCACTTTTTTTATTTTTAAATACTCACCTGAGGATATTTTTCCATCTATCTTCAGATAGAGTGAGAGGGAGAGAAAGAGAAAGAGAGAGAGAGAAATGTCAGTGTGAGAGAGACACATCAATTGGTTATCAATTGGTTGCCTCCTGCATGATCAGGGCTGGGGACAGAAATACAACTGAGATACATGCCCTTGACAGGAACTGAACCAGTGACTCCTTGGTCTGAGCCAAACCACTGAGCCAAACCAGCCAGGGAAAGTCTCAATTTTTTATGCATTGATTTATTGAATTTTTTTAACATCACAAAATGAATATGATTGTTACCCAATTCTTAGAAGGTAAAACAAGACTTGAAATCTTTATTACCTTACCACAGACCAGACAGCAGATAAGCAGTAGACCAGGCATTCAAATTGAAGCAGCCCACCTCCAGTGTACATATCTTAACCATCATGTTGACATCACCTCTCACACAATGGAAGGACCTCGGACACCCTGAAGCACTTTGATTCACAAATTTATTCCTGTGAAAACCACTCAGAAACCTAAGAAATTGAAGAAAATTCCCTCAAGTTACTTCTGGAAGAAAAAAAAGTTTGAGTCAAAATTCAATGTTAACTGAGATGGAGAATGTTTATCAAAACTTTAGGGCGGCCACAGGAAAAATCAAGGTATAACCTTCTGTTTGCCGAAGGTTCCTTTTGAATAAATCACTGTTTATATCACTCGATGGCAGCTGGAAAAGATGTGGATGGATGCGGTCAATTTTGGGAAATCAGAAAACTGTTAACATCAGCACAAGATTCGTGCTGATGTGTTGAAGGGTGGTTGGCACCCGAAGGAGAGAATAATGTATGTTTTATGTTTTGTGATGTTTTATCACTTGCGGGGTGCTCCGAGGTAGAGGCACTTATAGAGTGAAAATGGAAACCAACTTTCTCTTCTTGTCACTTGTATTATTTGGGAGGTTTTAAGTTGAAAAAAAAAATCATAGATTGACTGTCCACTAAAAGACAAGGGAGTTATTCCTTAAAACTGGATTGGATCCAGGAAGTGGTCAGAAACAGGAGAAGGCTGGGCGACCAGCTACTTGCTCAATTTACTTACTTTTTCTCTTCAGTGTCTGGGTTCTGTCATAGTGTCCTTGCTGCTATCTTCAAGCCTTCACTATCAGTCTTCTTTGACCTCCTAAATACCACTGATTCCCTCATTCCTAAACCAGAAGCAGCTTGGCTAAATGGGATAATCATGGGTGTCACATACACTGGTCAGACCTCATCATCACAGGCTACCTTGGTAGATACCACCTGCAAAGACAGCCTGTGCGTGGGTGGTGGGAAGATGTGTGGTCACCCCTGCTCAAGGAACAGCCCACAGCAGCTTCCCTGAGTGGAGACAATGGGCAGATTAATTCCAATGAGCACAGCAAGGAGAGTGGAGTGGATTTCCCTATTGACATGGATATTATGACTTACCTACCAAACTTTGGAGTCAAACAGAAGGTGCTTGAAGCATTGATGTGGTGATGCTGGAGGAACTTTGAAAATCACTTTGGAAGGTTTATGCCAAAAGAATCCTAAATACATTTCATGTTGTATTTTTCTGGCTGAATTCTGGAAATCCTCTTTCTTTAACTCCTTTCTTTTTTTCTTCTTTTACTCGTTCATTCAACAGATACCTGACATGTTTTGGGGTGGAGGACCTAGCCTGAAACTAGGTTATAGTCATCATTGGGAATATACTTATGTAGGCAGGTCAGATTTGGTATTAGAGTGGTTGACCCACACATGTTTATTAGGATGATGTTTCAAGAAGAAAGTAGAGGTGTTCCAAACATTTATTGCTGTATAGTAAGGAAGTCCCCAACTTAAATAAAAATGGTATAAAAGAACAAAGATTTTAATATTCTTGTGATTCTGTGGGTCAGAAATTTGAAAGCACATGGAAGGATAGCTGGCATTCCCATGCTTGTCCATGTTCTACAATGTCTGGGATCATGTGAATGTCGAGATGGCTAAAATAACTCAGCTGCAGCTGTATGTCTGGGGCCTCTATTCTTCATCACTGGCATCTGCTTAAACTGGAATGTGCAAGATGACTACTTCATTGACATACTTGGTCTCTGGGCTGAAATGGCTAGAATATTTGGGAGTTGACTGCACTATTTTCTTGCCATAGGATTCACTTGGGCTTCCTTACAATATGGCAGTCTCCAGATATTCAACGTAGTTATGCCATAGCTGACTTCCCTCAGATCAAATGTTCAAAGAGACTAAGGTGCAAGGCCTCTTAGAACCTCACTTTGCAAGTAACACAGCATCACTTCTGATGCATTCTAGTTGTGCAGGGCCAGCCCAGATTCACTTTGGGATGGAACAACATAAGAACATGGATACTCAAAAGTGAGGTTCTTGGGGATGGGGCATATTTGGAGACTCATTATCACAGAAGAAGTAAAATATATAACAAGGGGTCTGTTTGGACCAAACCAGACACAGACTCCTACCTGGGCTCATGGAGAGGGCAGAAGCTGCAGGAAGTCCAGAGATGTGGTCTAAGTATACAGAATACAGTATGCTTGTCATTGTCACATTCAGACAACTTCAGCCAGCCCAAGAGACAGAATAAACAGCAAAGGACAGAGCAAGAGAGTAAGAATATGATGCACACCACACAGTTGCCAAGCTAAAAGCTTGGGTAATAAGCACAAATTAGATAATTCTTGGGAGATTCCCAGACATAAACTAGGGGCCCTCTACAGGGACCTGGAGATTCTTCGTAATAGTTAAAGCAAAACCAGTGAATGTGGATATTCAATCTTACATAAGCCCATTTGTACAAACTGGATTGTGAAGTTGCAGATTACATTGGATAACATTTTTAGTTCAAGCTTTGTATTTAATGATCTCGCCCTCGGGGGGTTAGCATCTAATTGGGAAAATGAAATTAATATATATTAAGTAATGGCATAAGACGACACAAGAGCTGTCACCAGGGAGACCCAAATAAATGGCTCACACATTAAGTGTTACAGGAATACCTCAGAGAAAGAAGACAGTCTGAGAGCTGGGATTGACAGGGGGCCTCCTGGAAAAGGGAAATTTGATCTGTGCTTTGGAAATGGGTAAAACTTAATTAGGCGGAGAAGCAGCAGAATGGAAGAAATCTCAAAACTAGAAATAATTTCAAAAAACTTTTGGCCCAAGGCAAAATTTTTAGTTTCTTCTAAACATTTTTAATTTTTAAAACTAAGCCATTTTTAGTGTGCAATGCTTGGAACTCTGGGGTTTGAAAATTAGTGGGAAGACTAAATGTAGTTTTAAGAGGGGATTGAAATATCAAAATAAAAGGAGGTATTTTGGAGTGGTTATTTAGTTATATCTCTTCCTGGACTTGAAAGGAAAGAGTCTAGACCAGAGATTGGCCAGATAGTAAATATCTTTGGTTTGTGGGCCATACAGTTTTTATTGTAATTACTCAACTCTGCTGTTATAACACAAAATTAGCCATAGATGATCCATAAACAAGTGGACACGATCCCGTTCCAATAAAACCAGCTCCAATAAAACCAAGTGGCAGGCCACATTTGGCCCAGGACCCAGAGCTTGCTACCCCTGGCTCTAGACATCCCATTTCATCCTGTGAATGTTTACTGAAACCTACACAAAGCTTACCATTGTGGATAAGAACGTCATACAAAAGTTGTTCACTCTACAGGTACTTATTCAAGGCATGTTGTGCTTAGCACTGTGCTGATCAAGTGGGCTATCAAGCTGAACAGGTAGCTGTGACCCTCCCCTCAAAGCTTCCAGCCTAGGAGAGAAGCCTACAGGTGGGGAGGGGAGATGTAACAGGATCTAACCTGATCTTAGGGTGTGGAGGAGCCAGATATGACTTCTCTGATCAAGTGACATTTAACCTGGGCCTGGAAGAATCTGGTTCTTGGCACATCTTAGATGGGCTGCAGAAGTAGGGATGTTAAAGAGGTAGAAGTGTTCCATGCAGAAGAAATAGCTCCTTCAAACCCATGGAGGTGAAGAAAGTATGTTTCATTAGAGAAACTAATAAAAGTTCAATATGACTGCAACAGAAAGAGGGAAGGAGGAATGGTGAAATCAGAGGACTCAAGGAATTGGAACTACCCCCAAGAAATACACAGTGGGAAATATCCCTGACCCCAGCACATACCAATTTTCTCTCCAGCACCAGGGTGTTTTATCATCAGTCTTGTTTGAAAACAGCGGAGATTCTGCAGATGACAAACACTTTGAAACCATCTCACCCAGACATTGATTCCACTCTGGGGAAGGTGGTGTTCTGGCTACTCCAAGCCAATCAGCTAAAATTTGCTTCAGGGGAAAGCAATAATCCAACGTCTACTGTTTCCACACACCAGGCAATGAGAGAGTCCACTGCCACATCATCTTCAATACTGATTAAACTGGCACGAATTAGTGCAGACCCAGAGAGCATGTGGAAGTGAGCTTTTCCCTCAACAAGAATAAGGGATTGGTTGGAACTCTCCGTCCCTCATCCATGCCAGGTAACAGAATGTCCACTGCATTTGGATTTCCTAGAGGCAGTGCCGTATCTTCTGTGTCATTCTGACAACACTGTCTGCATTCTATGTGATTCCAATATACGATCCGTGGGCTCTAATTAACCAAGACATGAACTGCATCCAATGGAACACAGTAAACATTCAGTACATTTTAATTGATATTATTGTGTTGTGTGTGAAAGGACCGAGCACATGCTTGACACGCAGTGGGTGTCAGCAAATATCAGTTCTCTACCCTTTCTTCCGGGCCATTCTACTGCACTGGTCTTGCCTGAGATCTCATAAAAGCTCTCATGAACCACATTTTCCACTTTATCAGATGCCTTCAGGGCATCTTCATAAACAAATCCCAAGTTGAAGTGTAGTAGGTAGTTAGACATGAGCAAAGCAGGAACAATGGACCAGGTGCAGAGGGTCGCCAGGGTGGAGAGCCCCGGCCGGGTGTCTAGCAATGGACAAAAAAACACCAACACTCCCTTACGCATTAACCCCTGGAAATGACATTAGGCTTCAGCTGTGTTTCAGCTCCAGGCCCAGAAAAGCAGCAAACCAGGCAGAACGATGCCACAGCTGACATCAGGACCAGCTGCATTGACTAATGACCCCCTTCTAACAACATCCAATCAGTAGAGACCAAGATCCTGAAAGGACACACCTGGAAAGCTAAAGAATATTCTACTGAGATCCTCCCCTGAGACCAGCACAGAGCTCTCTCTCTCTCTCTCTCTCTCTCTCTCTCTCTCTCTCTCTCTCTCTCTTGCATGCCCACACCTTTCCCCATCCCCTTCTTTCTTCTTTCCCCAGTGCTCACTTACTCTCTCTCTCTCTCCCTCCCTCTTTCCTTCCCTCCCACACTCCCCACCCCACTCCCTTCTAAGCTTCAAAAGCCCTTCTTTTGGTGTAACTTGTTTCCTAAGCCGATTTCTTCTATGGCTCACTTCTTTGACCTCTGTGACTTTCTAAATAAACTTTCTCTTATACTTTGAGTCTTGCCTCTGAATTCTTTCTTAGCCAGAACTCAAGAACTGAGGTTGCTGAACTGAGCTTGACACCTAGTACCATTGACTCACAAGAGCAAAAGGATTTACTCACAAGAGAAAATCCTTTCTAGTCACACTAAAATAAACATCTAACAGGCAGGATGCAGAGGAAAAGCTAAATGCCTAGTGAGGAGCATGGGGAATGCCCACTTGGGGCTCTAAACCCTACATGGGACTTTTTACTCCCCATCTTCTACTACAGAATGGAGTTTGCAAAGCCAACTCCAGGTGGGGTCGCTGAGTTTCTCATACCTGTGTGGCCAGAAAAAGGAAAATCACAGGAGATACTACTCTCAAAGACTCAGATCCACCCAAGAATGAAATGTGGTCCTTGATATCAGATTCAGATGCTCCCCCAGATTCAGCCCAGAGGTACAGGGTGGCACCAAAGGCAGGGGGTGGGAGGGGTCTAACTAATGGGCAGTCTAAAGCACAAAGCAAGTGGCAGACAGGATCCTCTCCCTGCTACAAGTTTCACATTTAAAAAATATATGTTATTTCTCAATGCCACCAACATTCAAATAGACTGGAGAAATCTACATTTGAAATGGTTGATAGATGGCACTTGGGTTGCATGGTGAGATCTGAATTCTAATCCCATCATTTCCACTACCTGGTACATGAGCTTAGTGCTAGCATTTCACCAATTCTGTATATCCGTGTCCTCATCTGTCTCATAAGGGGCTCACTCCTGATGAGAGTAAAGGCCCCTCCAGTTCTAAAATCAAACATTTATGGGGCAACTCTGGAGGAAAGAAGGAAGGGCATGGAGTTGAAGTCAGAGAATTCCGATTTCTGATCCAACTTTACCACAAATCAGTTGCATGCCTTGGGTAAATAATTCAGTCCCTCTGGGAATCAGTTCCCTTAATCAATAAAGAACAAGAGGTGGGTTCAACCAGCTCCATTTTTTTTGAGTCAGTGATGCAAAGGGCTTGTTCCGAGTGCCTTCTCTGAACATCATCCATGAGCTCATGGGGTCGGATGTCCGAATGTTTGCCTGAGATGAATGAATGCTTTGACCTGCCAGGCAGTGCAGAAATGGCTATTTGCTCATTTTGCAAACAGACCACAAGCCTCTGGCTTTCTAATATCTACCTCGTGTTTACCAGGAAATTGTTTTCTTTATTTTTGTCTTTTATAAAAGTGAGATGTGCTCAAAGGAAGAGAAAGCAAAAAGAGATAACTCTTATAATCTATTTCACCCCTGGAAGATGCCCAGAATTACATTTTGTCTTATATCCTCTGTACCTGTTTTCAATATCCAAATGAGAGTCATCATTAAGTTCTTCAGCTTTCTGGGACCAGTCTTTCATTTATTAGCCAAATAAAATAACTTGTTTTTCTTGTGTTGGTTCTGCATAACCAATTATCACAAATTTAAGGGTGGATAACAAAGTCCAGGCATTGTATGGCTGAGTCCTCTGCTCAGGATCTAAAATCAAGCTGTTGGCCTGGTCGGTGTGGCTCAGGTGGTTGGAGCAGCATCCCATACATTGAAAGGTGGTGGGTCCAATTCCCGGGCAGGGCACACACCCAGGTAGCCAGTTCGATCGACAACAATTGATGTTTGTCTCTCACATTGGTTTTTTTTCTCTCTCTCTCTCTCTCTCTGCCTTCCCCTCTCTCTAAAATCATTAAGTATGTCCTTGGGTGAGAATTTTTTTAAAAAGTAAAATCAAGGTGTTGGTGGGGCATGTTACATTCTGGAGGCTCTGGGAATAAATTCACTACCAAGCTTACTCAGATTGTTGGCTCAATTCAGTTGTTTGCTACTGAGGTCCCTGTTTCCTTCCCTTTTTTTTTAAATCCTCACCCGAGGACATTTTTCAATATTTTGTTCAGATAGAGTGGGAGGGGGAGAGAAAGAGAGAGACATTGACGTGAAAGGGACACATCGAGTGGTTGCCACCCACACAATCCAACCAGGGCCAGGGACAAACCACAACCAAGGCACGTGCCCTTAGTGGGAACCGAACCCGGGTCTCTCCAGACTGCAGGCCGACACTCTAACTGCTGAGCCAAACTGGCCAGGGCCCCTGATTCCTTTCAATTAGCAGTGGTCCTCAGCTCCAGGAGGCCACCTGCATGCCTCGCCACATCTGTCTCTCCATCTTTAAACCAGAAAGAGTGCATTGAGCCCTCCCATGCTTTGACTCTTTTTACAGGAAGAACTCTGTCCCTTGTCAAGACCCTTCTGATTTGATCAGGCCCACCCAGATCATCTCCATTTCGGTTAACTTGTAATCAACTGATTACTAACCTAATCAAGGGCGGTACATCCAGTCCTGTTCACTGTTCTCACCACTCTCAAGGGGAGAGGATGATAGAAAGCTCGTATGGGGAGGGCAGGAACCCCTATTTTGTCTAGCTCCAGGAAGTCCACTGACATCTCCTGAATATTCAGCTAGAAAGGAATCTGTCACATTGCTCAGCACATAGCTGGCACTCAATAAGCAAGTTTAAGTGAATCAGTTTCCCTGAGTGGAATTACCTTGTAGCCAGCATCCGCTCATCTGCTACTCGGGTATTGCCTTATTTTTGGTTACCCCTGGCCATATCATCACTGATTTTTATGCTTTTCTGTCTATTCCTTCTGTATCAACCCCACAGACCTCAGCCCTCCAAGGCAGCAGTAGCAAAAGCCAGTGATGGTCATTGCAAAACAGAAAATAGTGAAATAGTATGAAACTGGGTAACAGGTATCACTGTTCCTTTAGTCCAAGCCACATGCCATCTGACGACATCCCTTACTGGTAACCTCTGGCTTTAGGCCAAGGCTGTGGTATGATAAGAAGTATACCTGGTCTTATTCCTGGCTCCTGGCACAGAGGACAAAAACCCCTGGAACTTCCTGAGTGCTAAGGATGTCTTTTGTCTTCCGTTGGGACCTCTTTTGAGCACAACTGAGTTTATGCTAATGAGGTGACTAGGGTGGGACCCTAGTGATTGGGTTGATCACCAGAAAGACCAAATAATAAGAGGGTTGGCAGTTTCAAGTCCACCCACTGACCTCTGGGAAGGGGCAGGGTAGGGGACTGCAGTATGCTCTCCATCCCTCCAGGGTGAAGGAAACTCTTCTCTCAGGTCACCAGAGGAAGGTAAAAACTTCATAACCTCCATACAAACTCTTCTTGCAAAGAGAACCACTCATTTACATTAACATGAAAAATAATGTTAGCGCTCCATGGCCCTGGTTTTCATTCTGAATTAACATTATTTTGGACAACCCAATCTGAGCGTTGTTGTTGTTTATGTATTCGTTGGTTTCCTCCCTGAGAAGAATTCTTAAGCAACCCAAAGACCAGGAAGGAACTATGAAATTAGAGTTGTTTTTTTGCTGATCCTGGAGATGTGGGTGGAGTTGTTAGACACTGTTCAAGGTCAAGTGACCTGTGTTTCCCTTGCTACAGCCATTCTGTAAGAGGACACTAATGGGCAGGACACAGACAACAGAAGAGTTATCTCCCCTTTCCCTAGACAAGAGCAAAGGTCCCTATTTTCCTTCTTGTTTTTCCTTCCTGTTATAATAGGAACTTCACAGTTCAATGGGTTCTGTAGAGTATTTGGCAGAAAGTGTAGTTTGAGCTACAACTTGCTGTAATAATAATAGCTACCATTTATTGGGAGCTTACACACACCAGGCACTTCGCCAAGTGTTTTATATGTGTTATCTCATTTAATTCTCACAACAGTTCTGGGAGAGAGGCACTGTTCCTTCATCTGTTTTATGCCAGGAAAACTGTAGTGTCAAGAGGTTCATCCGCTCCCCTAAGGCCAGAGCCAGACAGTGGGGGAGTCAGATTTTGAACACAAGTCTCTCCGACTCCAAAACCATTTCCTCTAGCCAAGACCCCACAAAGAGCCTCTGCACTGAGGTGGCTGTACCCCTGAGATGCATATTCCCTCTGCCCCCAAAGGGATGGAAGGAAGTGGCCCCTGTCATAAAGGGTACCAGAGAGAGTCTTAACATTCTTTTAAGACCAGGGCCACTTAATACAGTATTTCTACTGATGTTCTAGGACATAAGTTCAAGACAGGCTAGAGGGCTTAATTTCAGACAGAACAATATTTTAGGAGGAAGCAAGTGCCACAGAGCTAACTTAATAAAGCGTCTATACTTGTGGGATCTTACAGACCACATCAAAATATAACTCTGAAATTGAATGTCTAGCTACACATAGATCACTTAGAATTGACATCATCTCTGCCCAGCCAGTGTGGCTCAGTGGATTGCACATCGTCCCATGGACTGAGAGGTCCCAGTTCAATTCCCAGTCAGGACACATGCCTGGGTTGTGGGCTCCATCCCCAGGAGGGGGCATGCAGGAGGCAGCCAGTTTTGTTTCTCTCTCACATCTATGTTTCCATCTCTCTCTTCCTTCCTCTGTCTCTAAAATATCAATATAAACATATTTTAAAAAATAAAAGCATCAACGTCATCTCTACTTCACTGTGTGCTTTATGAACAATGATAATGACTGAGCTGTTCCTGTCTGCCAAGCATCATCAAGCATTCTACTTATATATCATGTTTAATTCTCAGAGTAACTCTCTGCCTCAGTCAGGATGGTCTAGGTCATGCTGAAGTAATAGGCAACCCCCAAATCTCAGAGGCCTATAAACGAAGATTTATTTTGTGCTCATGCTATGTGTTCCTTACAGTCAGCTGGAAACTCTGCTACTCTGAGAGCAGGTAGTGGAGCAGGCAATATCTGGAACAAGTCTGATGGTTTCTGGACTTCACAGGCTAGCGTTGTAGAGGGAGCTCCAAGCGTCTCACCTCACAATGTAATGGTCAAGCCTAGAAATGTCACAAGTTCTTTTCCCATACACTCAGCAGAGTCCCATCATAGAGGGAGAGATATTAAATATTTTCTCATAAACAAGTGCTATTATTATCCCACCTTTCACCGAAGAGGAGCCTACCACGGTTACACAGCTCAATAAGTAGTTGAGCCACAATTTGACCTTCTGACTCACTCTTCACCCTGTCAGGGAGAGACAGAAGTGTAAACAGGTTACTGCGATACAAAAAATATTAAGATGTAATTACAGTTTAAACAAACAAACAAACAAACAAAAATGAAGCTCAAAAGAATTGTAGGGAATGAGTAATTCTAATGGGGAGGTAAACTGAAAAACAAGAGGAAAAGCCTTGTGGAGAAGACATGACTTGAGTTGAATCTGGAGAGAGAGAAAACTGTATTCCAGGCTCATGATCCAGGGCAAAAAAATGTATAGAGCAGGGTCATCATGGGACAAATGCAGTGTGATAGAGTGGGAGGGGGACCTTGAGAGATGATGCGTAGAGATGCAGAAAAGATGGGGTAAAAAGCAGACAGGAGAGAGACCATAGGTTTTGTTCTCCCAGCTGTAAGCAGATGCGAACAGCATACTACGATCCTGCAACTCAAACTCACAACTAGATAAAGCACTGAAGGCGCAATCCCCCTTCAATAATGAGTCCAAATCCTCACCTTTACAGAACTATAGCCCTTCTGGAGTTCAATAGCGAGCTTGGCACATCACATTGCAGGCATTTAATAAATATTTATTGGACATTAAATGATTTCCAGGAGAAGTGTATTTGAGGTTTAGAGTCTGCCCTGAGAATAAAACAGAAAGAACTTGAGAAACCCAGAGATAAAGGGAACCCTGAAAGGAATTTTTTTTGGATTGAATTTCTCACTGAGGACACCGAACACCAACATGCTGACAAACAGCCAAGACAATAAGAAAGATGAAATGCTAGCACAGACTGTGTGGTCAGGGTTTAACTAGTTTTGCAGCGAACAGGGCTGCCATATGGAATTGTTTTTATTTGCTGTGAGTAATTTTCTGTGGAAGAGCATCCTCTTAACCCAGCATAATGAAGCCAATTATTCGTGCTTAGAATCTCCTGCAAGAAAAAGAAGAGAGAGAAAGCAAGCAAGAGCAATGCAGACAAACCCTTTTAGGACCGAGCTCTTCTCTTGACTGGATTGCAAGAGTGGAGACCCTCCTGGATGGACCACCAAGGAGGTGACAAGGACTGAATTATCAAGGGCACTGACCAATAGCTATCTACCAGGAACTGTTATATCTATCTTTAGAACTCCTAATGCCCAGTAGTTCAAAATGTGACTATATTGGCGATAGGGTCTTTATAGAGGTAATTAACGTTAAATGAAGTCATTAGGGTGGCCCAGTCCAATATGAGTGGTATCCTTAAAAGAGGTGATGGATATGTAAATTAGCTTGATTGTGGTGATCATTTCACAATGTGTATATATATAATCAAAACAGTATATTGTATGCCTTAAATGTATACAATTTTTATTTTAATATGTTTTTTAATTGATTTTAGAGAGAAAAAGGGAGAGGGAGAGAAACATCAATTCGAGAACAAAGCGTCCATCTGCTGCCTCCTGCATGCCCCCTACTGGGGGTCAAGCCCACAACCCAGGCATGTGTCCTGACCAAATTGAACTGGTGACCACTTGATGCATGGGGTGTTGCTCAACCAACTGAGCCACACTGGCCAGGGCGGGGTGCAAAAAACAAAAACAAACTTTTTTAAATAAAAGGGAAGAGGTCACGGCACAGACAAGCATAGAAGAAAGAAGGTGTGATTACAGGAGGAGAAGATAGCCATCTACCAGCTGGGGAGAGAGGTCTCAGAACAAATAACCCTGTAGATACTTTGCTCTCAGACTCCTAGCATCTAGAACTCTGATAAAATACATTTCTGTTTTGTAAGCTGACCAGTTCAAGGTACTTTGTGATGGCTGCCCAAGAAGACTAATAGAGAACTTAATAATCTAATGGTGATGATGTAAGATACTGCGCCTGCTCAGTGCAGGAGATAACCCTTGGAGATAGGAAACATTGAGCCCTTCGAGGTAACTGGATTCTTATCTGTCAAGGCACGAGACTAGTGTTGCGTTTTAGTAATCTAATGGTTTGCAAACTCCAGCAGGCCTCAAGCTCAGAGGAAGAAATACTTCTAGGGCTTCCCCATCTTAACAAGTCCTGGCATCCTGAAGGCTGCTGCCCTGCTGCTCACCTCTGGCAACCATTACTACCTCTGGGTTTTAGATGTAAAGACTGCTCAACGAGAACAAGCTGTGTTTTATTTAATTGTCGTTGAGAAGTAAAAGAAGTTCAATGGCAGAGAGAAGGAAGAGATAATAGAATAAGGAACACAGACGGGAAGAAGGAAAAAAGAGCAATAGGAGAAGCGGGAAACGGGATGGAGAATGATAGACAGATGAGTTACTGGAGACACCAGAGGGTTTCTCAGCCTCAGCACTACTGGCACTTGAAGCTGGGTAATGCTCTGCCCTCTGGGGCTGTCCCATGCATTGTAGGATGTTTAACAGCATCAGTGGCCAGAACTCATTAGATGCCGATAGCACCCACCCCCACAACCAAGGTGTAACAACCAAATATGTCTCCAGATACTGCCAAATGTCCCCTGGTGAGCAAAACTGCCCAATGTCTGTGGTATGGTTTCTCATAAAATACATAAGAAGTTGTTTTAATTTTCTAGAACAAAGAGCAGAAGGTGAAGAAACACATAAAAACATAGAAAGATAGAAACACAGAGATGTAGGCATGGGCCCTAGAGAGTCCCTGGGTTTTGGAGTCTTGGTTTGCAGGGATGGAGTGGGAGAGTTAGCACATGATGTGCTGTGTTTATCGGGCACGGATACCACTGTAACTGATGCTTCACAATTTAAACAGTGGGTTACATCACATTTCTTCTAACACATGGTCCTCCCTACTCAGAACATGGTCGGCCAAGCCAAATACAATTATAGATAGGGGGTTCACTTCTTCTTCCTAATTGGTTCTAGTGCAGTCTACTTCTCTGATTAATGCTTTTCTCAGCTTAGATGTGGCAAAGGGTATCTTTAGTCTTTGTCTGATTATCTTAATGAAATCAGTGGGAATCCAGGAGGCAGTATTATTATTAACTAAAAGCTAAAAGCTAAGGCTCTGACGTGTTACTCTGGGCAGGTTACTTTTCTGAGTCTTCATTTTCTCATTTTCAAAATGGGGTAAAAAATAGTCTCTCAAAGGATTTGTTGTGAGGATGGAGATAATAATTGTAAAGTGCTTAGGCTAGACTATGAAAGGGTCTCAGTAAACATTTAATTGTATGTTTATCAGCAAAGGGTAATGATAATGATAAAGAAATCGAATATTAAGTTGTATGAGGAGTGATTAAAATATGGTTATTTTGATAAGAGAGAGTTATAGGGGCCATGAGGGTTGTCTTCAAGCATCTGATGGGACCCTGTAAAAAAGATGAAAAGTTTTTCCAAATCACCGAACCAGGGACAAAAGAGATGTTACAGGAAGGTGTATTTCAGCTCAAGAAGGTTTTCAACAACTGTAACAATGTCTAAATACCAGAAAAGGAGAGAGGCTATCCTCACAAAAAATGGTTGGGCAGTGGCTATTTAGGAAACCTATTCAGCAGGATAAGCAAAAACTCTTACGCATCCTTCAAGTACCACCTCAGATATCCCTACCTGGGAAGGTAAGCCTGCCCAGATTACCTTCATGATTCAGCCTGAGTTCAGTATCTTGAACTTGACCCCCTAATATTTTATAATATCTATGATATGATATAGAATAGAATAGAATAGAATAGAATAGAATAGAACAGAAGAATAACTGTTTATCTGCTTCTTTCCACATCTACATGCTGAGCTCCTTCGGGACAAGAATTCTGTTGTTCACTTTTTTATTCACAGTGTCCATCATAATGCCTGGAACTGAGAAGATTCTCAGAGGATATCAAATGGGGACAATAACTGAATGGCCAGAAGAGATTTCTGATTTAGGCAGGGGATTGAAGGTGATAACCTATAAATTTCCAGCCAACTCAAATATGTGATTTCTTGGTTATATTCTCAAACATCTAACTCATTTTTGCCAATGCCTTATCAGGATATCCAGTGAAAAAAACAACATTTGGAGCAAGAAAGGGGGAAAAACATTCAGTTCACTGTTTTGTGGTTGTTTTGTTTTCCAACATTACTCCCGACCAACTGTGGACTAACTCCGCTTCCTGCCTTCTAACAGTGAGTTTGTTCTTAGTCGAAGATTAATTGGGGAATTAAACTTGTGAGAAAATATGTACTCAATTTAAATAATAAAGTAAAAATAACTTTGTCTTCAGGTTGTACCCAAGCTTATAAAGACTCATGTTATGAACCTCTGTCCTATACCCTCTAAAAATTGAAAAACTACACAACCAATTGATAAAGCTGATCAGTCTGCCCCATTCCCCTTTTCTGTATTTTCATGTTCAGAAACTGTAGAACATCTGTATTCTTTTTAAACCCCTTAGCATAGATGCCTGTTCCCCTGGGCCAGTGAGCAGGTGACTATTTGCAAGGTTGCAAATGAACAGAAGTTGCACATCTGGAAGGGGAGGTGAAAATTATATTTTAAGAATAACTTATGCTGAGTGGAGAAACAAAATTTTGGAAGCTGATGAGCTGCGAAAGGATTGAAATGGAGGCTGACATTCTCAAGTGTTCAAAAATTTACATTTTAAAAGTGAAAGCACATACCTTGTCATGAAATGGAAGCATTAACATCATTAAAATGTCCATACGACCTAAAGCAATCTATAGATTCAAAGCAATCCTCATTAAAATACCAATGACATATTTCACAGAACTAGAACAAATACTTCAGAAGTTTATATGGAACCGAAAAAGACCCAAATGGAACCAAAATAGTCATAGCAATCTTGAAAAAGAAGAACAAAGTAGGAAGGATCACTATACTAGATATCAGGTTATACTATAATCAAAACAGCCTGGTCTGGCCAGTGTGGCTCAGTGGTTGAGCATCAACCCATGCACCAAGAGGTCACTGGTTCGATTCCTGGTCAGGACACATGCCCAGGTTGTGGGCCCAATTGCCAGTGGGGGGTATGCAGGGGGCAGCCAATCTGTTTCTATCTCTGTCCGTCTCACTTCCTCCCTCTATAAAATCAATAAAGGAAAAAAAAAAACATAGTGGGATGATAAATATTCACCCTTAGAAAAACAAAAACAAACAAACAAAACAGCCTGGTACTGGCACAAGAACAGGCATATATATAGATCAATGGAACAGAACAGAGAACCCGGAAATTGACCCAAGATATTATGCTCAATTAATATTTGACAAAAGTAGCAAGAGCATACACTGGAATAAAGACAGCCTCTTTAATAAATGATGTTGGGAAATTGGGCAGCTACATACAAAAAATGAAGCTAGACCACCAACTTACACCATACACAAGAATAAACTCAAAATGGAAAAAAAAACTTACAACATGACTTTTGAATCCATAAAAATCCTAGAAGAAAATGTAGGCAACCAAATTTCAGACATCACATGCAGCAGAATTTTCACTAATACAATGTCTAAGACAAGTGAAACAAAGAAAAAAATTAATACATGGGACTACATCAAACTAAAAAGCTCCTGCACAGCAAAAGAAACAACCATCAAAATGGAAAAAATCATCACTATATCAGAGAGCATAATCTCCAGTAATACATTAGATAAGGGGTTAATTTCCAAAATATATAGAGTGCTCATACAACTCAGCAAAAGGAAGACAAAGAACCCAATTAAGAAATGGGTAGAGGAACTAAATAGACATTTCTCCAAATAGGACGTACAGATGGCTAAGAGACGTATAAAAAAATGTTCAGCGTCATTAATCATCAGAGAGATGCAAATTAAAACAACTATGAGGTATCACCTCACACCTGTCAGAATGGCTGCCAACAACAAATCATCAAACAACAAGTGCTGGCAAGGGTGTGGAGAAAAGGGGACTCTAGTACACTACTGGTGGGAATGCAGACTGGTGCAGCCACTATGGAAAACAGTATGATGTTTCCTCAAAAAATTAAAAATTGAACTGCCATTTGACCCAGTAATTCCACTTCTAGGAATACATCTTAGGAAGCCTGAAACACCAATCAGAAAGAATATATATTTATCCCTATGTTCATTGCAGCACTATTTACAATAGCTAAGATCTGGAAACAGCCCAAGTGTCCATCAGTAGACAAATGGATAAAAAAGCTGTGGTACATTTACACAATGGAGTACTATGCAGCTGTATGAAAGAAAAATCTCTTATTCTTCGAGATGACATGGAGGGACCTGGAGAGTATTATGCTAAGTGAAATAAGCCAATAAGAGAAAGACAAATACCACATGATCTCACTTATTTGTGGAATATAATGAACAGAATAAGCTGACGAACAAAATAGACCCAGAGACATAGAAAGGAGTATGGTTCAGACTGACAAACCCCAGAAGTGGGGGGCGGGGGAGGGATGAGATAAACCAAAGAACTTATATGCATATAAGCATAACCAATGGACAGACACAACAATGCTGGGGTGGGGGGATGGGAAGGAGGGTGTCTAGGGGGTAAAAAGGAGAAACATCTGTAACGAAAATAGATTAGTGAAAAAATAAAAAGTAAAAATGTTTTTCAAAATTTACATTTTACACATCTTTGGGATCATGGAAAATCCATTTAGCCAAAAAACTGAATTTAACAAAGTACATACTTTAGCCTTTTGTTTTCTTTTTTGTTTGTTTTCTTTTTAGGAAAGGCATTTTAATGTAACTCAACCAACAAATACAGGGTGGGGCAAAAGTAGGTTTACAGTTGTTCATATAGAAAATAACACAATAATTAATAAATAATGCAAGAATAAACTCTATTGTTTACTTACTCACAACTGCAACCTACTTTTGCCCCACCCTGTATTGTGGACCTACTATGTGCAAAGAACAGAAGAGGAAAGACAGATGACATGGTTTTTGTTTCAAGATGACATTAACAGAGTGGTGGGAAAAGACCCTTAAAATTGTTTATTGTAAGGATAATAATAGCTGTCACTTATTAATCTCTACCTCATTCTTCTAGGAAAGTCTTTGTAGCAGAGTGGCAAGATTATGAAGGCTGGAGGTAATATACCTCAATTCAAAACTCAGACCCACCTACTCTTGTGTGACATTGAGAGGTCTCCTTAACCTCTCTGCACCTTGGTTTCTCATCTGAAATAACCCAAGTGCCTATTTCATGGGGTTATTATGAGAATTAAGTCAATACACTCGAAGTACTTAGAAAAATTCAGTTAGTGCTATATGGGAGAGCTATAATTGTTATCATCTCTAACTGCGTGAAACACATTGTATTTATTGTATCTCGTGGCAACCTGTTATCATCTCTATTTCAAAGATGAATACACTGAGGTCCAGAAGAGTTCATTCCTATGCTGGGGGACACAGAACAAGTATGGGTCAAAGCTAGGATGCAAATCTCAATCTGGCTCTAAAATTCATGTTCTTAACACTCTAGTTCACTGCATCCAAGGTGACAATGTAACACAAAAGGAAATAAATGAAAGTGAAGGTATTCGGTAAAAACTTTGGGAATGCAGGGGGAGATAGGTGGGTGGATCTGTGGAGGGAGATAGCATGTAAGCAGAGCTTGGAGGAAGAATCTGCTAACTTGCCTTACCCATATATACCTAGGATAGACAGCCTCTGTGGCCTGACTTTTGTCAGCTTGGTGACATTTCTACATTAGACAAGCTATGCCTGGTACAAAATAGGTACTCAATAATTCTCATTGGAATGTGGAATGAATGAATTAGTTCAAGGGGGTTGGCTTTCTAGGCTTTTAGTTTAACTGTAGCTAAGTACCTCAGTTACATTTAACTATCCTACTATCCAGTCTTCTCATGCCAAAAATAAATTGGATTAGCCTTTGTTGGGAAAGAGATTGGTGCTTTTCAGAACATACTGTCAACAGAGAAGGTCTTTGGGCTTCATTAATAACCCCTCTTTAAAATGCAAAGTACACTGATGCTGCAAATGTATTGTATGACAAGACTTCAGCCCTGTAGGTCACGTGCTCTTTTCTCAGACATAATTTCTTGATCCATTATGCTAATGAATGAAAACACCAGCGCTCAGGAATGCGCCAAGGTTTTGTTTTTGTTTTGTGTTTAGTAAAACTTCTATTATTTTAACAATATGTGTTGTCGGAGAGGATGGATGTGCGCATCCCTTGAATCACCCCCAGAGCTGCAGAGGCTTCAAAGAAGTTTAACAAGAACTCTCCCCTCAAGGAATCTGACAGGAGGTTAAAAAGAGGAGACAGACATCCCCAACACAGTTAAACAGCAAAACATCAGGGAAATGACGGTAAACTATATCACAAGAAAGAACAGAACCCTGTATGATTGAGCCCAGCTTGGTGGAAAATGACATCTGTTCTAATGGTTGTGTTTTTTTGGTTTGGTTTGGTTTTTTATAATTTCATATACATTGGAGTGGAACAGGGAAAAGGTAGTTTTCAATGAGCAGCCAATATACAAACTACCCAGACCCTTTGAAAAATTATTTCTGGTGAACTCTACCTTGGCCACAATATGAGAGGGGGGAAAAAAATTAGTTCATCCCAGAGTTTCTGACAGTTCAAGCAAAGTGGTTTACTTTTCAGCATTTGGATACTATAACTCCTTATTAGGGCTGTATGCATAAGGAAGCAGTGGAAGGTTCTGGAAGCAGAGGGAGGTTCTGGAAATGTTCTGTCTTCTTCCTCTTCTTCTTTTTCTTTTCACTTTTTGTTGTGTTACTATTTGTTGTTGTTGTTGTTCTGTCTTCTGATTTGGGTGCTGGCTACACTGATGTGCTCACTGTGTAAAAGTTCATTTATGATTGTGTCCTGTCCTACGTATATATTATACGTCAATATAAATTTCATATTTAAGAAAACAGAAAGGAATAATCTTTAGAATCATCTCGCATTTCCATTCCTGCTGAAATGTCCACAGTTGTCTTAAAACACAATGACCTTGCATTTCAGATAGACTTGATTTTTGTCTCCTTTATTTGTGTAGTTAATTGGTTGAGTGCATCTTGTCTAATCCCCCATATCCTTGCTTAAAGCCTTTTACGGCTCTAATAGAAACCTAGATTCCCTTTGGACCAGAAAAATTAGATAGCTTTGGTTCTCAAATGAGATTTTTCAAGTTTTTGCTAAGAAAAAGAAAATGTCAAGGAAATATCTGTTTGCTATGATTCCCATAAAGATGAAATGACTCTAAAAAATAAATAAATAAACATTCAAGGCTGTTACACCCCAGGGGAGGAGATTTCTGTGATAGTGATGATTACTAATTACTCAGCATTTATGATTTCAGACTTAGTCCTATTCACTTTTTTTTCTTCTTTTAAATAATTTTTTATTGCCCTGGCCGGTTTGGCTCAGTGTTTGGAGCTTCGGCCTGTGGAGCAGAAAGTCCCGGGTTTGGTTCCCGCTAGGGGCACGTACCAAAACAATAATAATAATAATAATAATAATAATAATTTTTTATTTTTTAATTACAGTTGTCATATTAGTTTCAGGTGTTCAACATAGTGGTTAGACAATTACATAACTTATGAAGTGATCTCCTTGATAAGTCTAGTACCCACCTGACACCATTTATAGTTATTACAATATTACTGAGTTTATTCCCTATGCTGTACTTTACATCTCTG
Source organism: Molossus molossus (assembly GCF_014108415.1). Classification (NCBI taxonomy): domain Eukaryota; kingdom Metazoa; phylum Chordata; class Mammalia; order Chiroptera; family Molossidae; genus Molossus; species Molossus molossus. The sequence continues at coordinate 109,640,546 of NW_023425366.1, read as the reverse complement.
TGACTATTTGTAACTGCCAATTTGTACTTCTTTTTATTTTTATTTTTTATTTTTGCATTTATCTTCAGATAGAGCAGGAGGGAGAGAGGGAGAAACATCAATGTGAGAGAGACACATCAAGTGGCTGCCTCCTGCATGACCCCAACTGGGGCCAGGAACAAACTGCAATTGAGGTACATGCCCTTAGTGGGAACCGAACCCAGGACTCTCTGGTCCATGGGCTGACGCTCTAACTGCTGAGCCAAACCAGCCAGGGCCAATTTTTACTTTTTAATCACTTTCCTCTTTCACCCAGACCTTCAATCCCCCTCCCATCTGGCAACCATCAAAATGTTCTTTGTATCTATGAGTTTGTTTCTGTTCTGTTTGTTCATTTATTTTGTTCTTTCGATTCCACATATAAATGAAATCATATGGTATTTGTCTTTCTCTGTCTGACTTACTCCACTAAGCATAACACCTTCTAGGTCCACTCATGTTGTTGCAGATGGTAAGATTTCATTCTTTTTTATGGCTGAGTAATATTCCACTATACATATGCACCTCTTCTTCTATATAGACTTTTATACAAAGGCTATAATAAGAGACAAAGAAGAACCCAGTGATCTCACTTCTGGGTATTTATCTGAAGAAACCCAAAACACTAATTCGGAAAGACACGCATCCATTCATTGCATTATTATTTACAATAGCCAAGATATGGAAGCCATCTAAGTGCCCATCCACAGATGAGTCCTCTTCACTTTTAACCTGCTAATACACCCAACAGCACAATGAAGTAGTTGCTGAAAATAATTCCATTTTACAGATGAGAAACCGGAAGCAGAGAGAGGTGAAGCATTTTGCCCAAGGGTACACAGTGGAGAAGCTGGGATGAAACCAGCCTGTCCCAGGGTCCTTGCATTTATTCTTTACTCCATACTGTCTCTAAAGAGCAGGGTCATGGTGATCCCACTGGGAAGATCCTGACAGGTGTTAATTCTCTCCCCTACAAACTTCCCCTTGACTTCTTGGGAATAACAGTATTTGTCATATATCACAGTTACTAATATCATCTTTCTCTTTGCAAGGTGACCCTTGACTTGTAGGCTAAGGAATCCAAAGGTCATAACTGCAAACATAGCAAAAACGACCAAAGCCTGGAAAATTCCACATATTGGCTTTACGGCAGGACAGGCCTGGATTAACAGCACTTTTTTTCTTCACTTAACCATGAGGACCTGTGCAAGTCATTCAAATTCTCTGAGCATTTGTTTGCTCATCTGTAAAGCAGCAATGATATCATCCATTTTTCAAGAATCCAAGGAGGAATAAGAGATTAAGCACCTATTGGGCACACGGTAGGTGCTTAAAGGGTACCAGTTTTCCACACTCATCATTTTGGTGCTTATATACAAGGACTTAATGATAGCTACTTACTTTCTATCTCTTACAGTACCTAGCACACTCATACATACCTAGTAGAGCCTCAAGAACTATTTGAAAAAAATTTAAATAGCAGTTTTATTTTATAGATAAAACATTAAGCTGCAGAGAGAGAGAGAGCGCGCATAGCTGATGCATTTGGTGGAAATGTCATTGCAGAAATGTAGCTGAAAATCAGGCACCTAATCATTATTAGATATTTCTCAAAAATGAGAGTCTGCTACTATAACTAAGGAGGAAATAGTAATCATTTCATTATTACTATTGAAAAGTTTCGGGAAACTGTGAAGAATAGGTAAGGACCAGAGGTAAGCATTGAAAATTCATTAAAAGGTCAGAAAAAAAAAAGGGCCCATATGAAAAGGTTAAAAATAATTGGGATTAGTTAGCCCAGAATGGAAAAGACTACACAGTCACTTAATTACTGTCTTCATTTCTTCATAAAATGAGTGCCCTCTGCTGCTTCCATCTCTGCTAATGAGAAAGCTAGAAGAGCTGACCTTAAAAAGGATGCAAAGGAAAAGTAGGCACATTCTTGGGACATTTTTTTTTTGATCATGTAAACACTTGAAAGGTTACCCAAAGTGATTCTAAAATTATCTCTCCGGGAAAGCCTGTCTCTCAGGTGTGACACGCCGCAAGGAATGGTCAGAACCAAAAACAAGAGATGGAACCGAATGGCTTTTAGTGACCTCTTGTGCTCTCCACTTCTTAATTCCTTGAATTTCGGGTCTGAGTCTCCACCTCCCCAAGTATCTCTGCGGCTGCCATTGTGTTAAACCCAATTACAGGAACCTTCTTGAGAAATGAGGACTTTCTTGTGCCGCAGAGCCTTGGAGGAAATAAAAGGTCAGCTCTCAAAAGCCCAGTTGGGAGCCAGCTCTGCTTCTTTTGACCTTCCAGACTTTCCATTAGAAGGGCAGTGATCTCAGCAATTCGCCAGCATGGGCAGCTGTGACTATGATTAGATGAAATGCTATTAAAGGACCAAGTTAATACTTAGGCAGCCACAACGGAGGAGGGTGTGTGTTCTGGGAGGGTCATCGTCCTCTTACACTTACTGGTAAGTTTATCTCCTTAATGGAGAATGGAAGACCTGTAAATAATCATTCTTACTATTTATTATCCCATCCAAAGCCCCCATGGAGTCAATGAGTTTGCAGATGGATTCTTAATTATGTGTGTGTTGGGGGGGAGGGTCATTTTAGATATCTGGGGCTGCCTTTCCTCAGAAGGAAATCTTTCCCCTTTATATCTCCTCTACTTCCCATTCTTAATTCGTGGCCGTCTTATCTCTTTAATGCCTTCATGTTCCCCACTAATGTCCTTCTCTTCCTCTCTTTTGCTTCAAGAGAATGTTATCAGTCATTCCATTCCATCTATCCAGTTTCCTGTTGGAGATCAGAGATAGAGTTTAAGCCCCTTTATCGGAGGAGAAGAGGAAAATGGAAGCCTTTTCCGTGGTCTGATTTGAAACAGAGCAAATACCAGACATCTAGACCAGAAAATGTAGGACTATCCCTGAGCATGTCTCCTAGTTATTCCATTCTCAGTCCCTCCCTTTCTGATTCAAATTTCCTTAAAAAAAAAATTTTTTTTTGTATTATCATAAAATGTGCAAATATTTTGTTTAAAGAAGAAGTATGGGTTTGTTCCTACTCCTGGGATTTAACTCGCATTTATTAGATCAAGTGATGGGGATTGGGAAGAGAATGGACAGGAACAGTAGGTGGCAGAGAAGGGATAAATTTTATTTCACAATGATCTAAGGAAAGATACAAGCAGTTGAAGAAAACTATATGTGAGTATGCTTAGAACTCCATGCCTGTAGCTAGGGAAGGAGTGAGCTGAAGTATAGGAGAAAGTGTAAGTAAAAAATAAAGAATCCTGCTAAGCCTAGCTGGTGTGGCTCAGTGGTTGAGCATCGACCCTGCACCAAGAGGTTGCTGGTTCAATTCCCGGTCAGGGCACATGCCCAGGTTGTGGGCCAAATCCCCAGTGGAGGGCACGCAGGAGGCAGCCAATTGATGTTCTTTCTCGTCGATGTTTCTATCTCTCTCCCTCTCCCTCTAAAATCAATAAAGGGAAAAACATTTTTTAAAATAATAATAATAATAATAAAAAGAATCCTGCCAAACTAAAAATGCATCAGCCGTGTAGGGTCCTAGGGACACAAAGTGTGTTCCAGAGGTTCCTGGAATTACCAAATCCCAGCAATAAAGATTTGTAGACTCCAATTCAAGAACCCCAGTTTTAGAGGTGTTCTGGCCTGGAGTTATTATGGGTGGTTCTGGAAGCATACAATTTCATGCCATAAGGGAAGTGCTAGAGAGGTACCCCAAGTTCATTCAAAACTTCCCCTTCTGAAAAATGCAATTAAAACTCAGCTGACTCCAGAGGCCAGGCAGGTAACACAAGTGAAAGAATTTTCTTAGACTGGAAGGTGCTTGCCTATTGACACAGGACAGTCCCTAGCTAGTGGCCATGCAGAAGCACATTGCCAACTCTCCCAAGTTCCCCAGACCAGAAATCTTTCATGTGAGATAGAGTTTTGTTGCTGATGTTTGTTTGCTTGTTTTGCTTTCATTTATGTAACTAATTCAGAAAAAATAAAAAATTAAAAATGCTCTAAAACGATCTTGTACTACAGTCGTTCCTTGTCACTTCGCGCTTCGACTTTCGCGGCTTCACTCTATCACGATTTTTTCAAATATGTTCATTAAAGAGTTGATCAAAAAAGTGAAACTAATACAGCATGTGCTCGGTTGTCTGAGTCAATTATACACCTCTGTATTACAATTAAAGTTAAAGTTACTGTACATATGGACTGTAGGCCTATGTATTCAAGCACTCCACAAACCCTTCAATGGCAGGTGCAACCACTCAACCACTCTTTGTGTGTGGGTAATAACTTTTTTCCAAAAAATCGGGTGTGGTGAAACCAAGCCAATCAGAGCGTGCTGTTCACTGATTGGTTATCCTGTCCTCTTCCTATCCTGGCCACTGATTGGATCAGCTTCATGCAAGTTTGTGTCTCTCATACACGCTTCTACATCGCTACACATCGGAAGCATCTTTGCTCTTGTAAGTGTTTGCAATTTCTGACAACTTTTATCTAAGCCCCACGATGGCTCCTAAATGTGCTGCTGCTTCTAAGCCTTCTGACAATGAAACTAAGTGCCAGAAGAAGATGCTTACCATTCAGGAGAAGGTGAAACTCTTGGATATGATCAAAGATGGCAAGAAAATCGTAGAGGTTGCCCGCCATTACGACTTGAATGAGTCTACCGTTTGCTCCATCTGTAAAGATGAAAAGAACATCCGTGCAACAGCTGCTGTCTCTTTCAACAAGGAAGCAAACTGCATCATGACAAGTCGTAATAAGTGCATAGTATAAATGGAGTCTGCCCGAGCCATTTGGATCCGCAACATCCACAAGAAAAACATTCCGTCGGACTCGCTGGTCATCCGGGAAAAGGCGAGGCAGCTCTATCAGCGCTTCATAGCCAACGAACCTCAACCAGGACCCTCTTCTGCAACATCCATGGATTTCAGGGCGAGCAAGGGTTGGTTCGAGAAGTTCCAGAAGAGGTATCATCTGAAGAGTGTCGTTCTTCACTGAGAAGCTGCCTCTGCTGACCAGCCTGCAGCAGAAAACTGCATGAACAACACGTTCCAGAAGATCCTTGAGGAGAGTGAGTATCATCCAGAACAGGTGTTCAGTATGGACGAAACAGGACTGTTCTGGAAAAGAATGCCTTGCTGGGCATTCATTTTCAAGGAGGAGGCCAAGGTCTGTGACTTCAAGGCGTATAGGAGCATGTGACTATTGTTATGTGTGGAAATGCTGAGGGATGTATGCTCAAGCTGCCCTTATCTACAAGGCCAAGAACCCGAGGGCCCTGAAGAACAAGAACAAGAACCTGCTGCCAGTGCATTGGATGCACGACGACGAGCTGGATCATGAAGCAGCTGCCATCAGACTGGTTCCACGAGTGCTTCCTCCCCCAAGTCAAGTTGTATCTCGTGGAGAAGGGATTCGAGTTTAATGTCCTTCTCCTCCTGGATAATGCTGGAGGTCATGCGCAAGACCTAACCTCCAAGGGTGTGCAGATCGAGTTCCTTCCCCCCAACACCACTTTGCTGATCCAGCCCATGGATCAAGGCATTATTCACGTGTTCAATGCCCTCTACACAAGAAACACCCTGCAGCACCTCATCCAAGGCATGGACCGTGAGGAGAACTTCTTGCTCAATGAGTACTGGCGGCAGTATACCACCACAACCTGTCTGAAGAACATCCAGGCCGCATTGAAGGACATAAAGACGGAGACCGTGAAAGCCAGTTGGAAGATGCTGTGGCCTGAAACTGTCCACGGATGATTCACCCCAAAGGATATAAGCAACTCGGCAATGGATAAGGTAGTCAGTCTAGCCCAGATGCTGGGAGGAGAAGGTTTCACAGATATGACCCATGATGACATGGATGAGCTGCTGGAGACATATTCAAATCCTTTAACTGACAAGGATCTGGTGGAGATGACTAAGTCTGCGAGTGAGGAGGAGGAAGAGCAGCCAGAGGTTCCTGGGGGTCAGGAGGAGGAAGTGGGCCTTACACTTGAGCGTCTCTTGCAAGTCGTGAGAACTATTAAGGTGGTACAGGACATGATTGGTGAATGGGACCCACAAATGATGCATGCATTGAGATTCCGGAATGCACTTGATGGAGCAATAGAACCCTAAAAAAGCCTCCTCACGCATATGAAAAGACAGTGCCAGCAACTGCCTATCACGATGTTCTTCAGCTGCGTGCCCAGACACCCACTGACTACTCCTAGTGCTCCTTCAGCAGAAGAAGACGACGACGCACCTGCTGAAGATTCTGCACCACCTGAAGACTCTCCTACTGAGGTTGTGCCTGCAGAGGAGCAGTAACCTTGCTCTTCTTTGCTGTGCAGTACATCTCTCATCTTCATCGCTTCATCATCAAACAAGTTGCACTATTTTCATAAGTTAGTGATTGTGTGTAAGAACTGTGTGTGTGTAATTAAATGTACAATAATAATGATATGATATTTGTAATGTCGAATATGTCTTATTTTCTCTTATTTTGTCTAATATATTGGGTAATACTAGTGCAATGGTGACTAAAGGGTATTATTTCATGTCTAGAGGGCTCTAATAATGTTTAAAACCCTATTTAGAAGGTCATAAACAGGTTTTCTATGCTCTAACTGCGAAAATATTCGATTTATAAATAAAGAATCCTACTTTGTGGAAATTTATTTATTGAGGTAGAGTCTGGAACTGATTAACTGCGATAAATGAGGGCCGACTGTATAGGCAGATTAGATATAACCGTCGGGTGAAGGGACCATGGGACTCTTTACTATTTCTACAACTTCCAGTGAACTGTTTCAAAATAAAAAGTTAAAAATGAAAGAAGGACATGACCCCAAAGAAAACACTCAAATCAAATAAAACTAGGTTGGGCAGCTCAATTTATCTTACTCTTCTCCAGTTTTGAGAGGTTGCTTTTCTCCTCCAGAGTCATAACTCATGACCAGGGGAGAGCAGACAGTCCCAACTTAGGCTGCCCATGAGGAGAATTTTCATTACACTTTTCTTTTGAGACAACAAGCCATTTCTTCCAGTAGAGTTCACTGGAGAAAGGTAGCACACAATGTGACTAAAATTCTAACTATTCCAAAAGTATGAACTTCATCTCTGTTAAAGAGATTTTATCAAGGTTCATGGTTAAGTGTGACTTTGGGACTATTCATTAGAACTATGGAGAAATTCTAACTAACCTTCTTTGGAGGCTGTCTGTCAGAAAGGGGTGTTTGGGGGAGGGTGTCATACAGACAAAATGAATTTGTTGAAGAGTCAGTGTATTTGACTTTGAATTCCAGTTTGGCTTCTTTCTGGCCTGAAGACCTTGAACGAGACTCATTCATTTCATTCTCCACTATCTGTAACATGGGGAAGATATCATTTCCACTGCCCAGGGCTGAAATGAGATCCCTTGAAATGATGCATTGTGAAAGCACTTGATAATCTTTCAGGTAGCAAGCAAACATAAAATGGTGGTGGTTGTTTTTGTTGTTTTGTGGTGGGACATGGCCCTATGATCACTTTTATGCCCTCGTAATCAATTCCCCATGCTCCCAAGCCCCTGTATTTTTATTTAGTTCATAGGGGCTCGTTGTTTCCAACAAGGAAATAAAACTTTCATCCATTGCCTTGTTCTGTGACTTATATGACACACCTGGGAAAGCTTAACATTAACAAAATGCCATGCATCATAAACCACCCACTAATGCCCCTTTATTATTCTTCTCAGGCCTCTCTTTATTCATTTTTCTCCCCCCTTGACATTATTTTTGGTCACTGATGGAATAATCTGAACATTAATCTTGTTTAAGAACAGTTTCCTTCTTGTACAAAGTAGGAGTCCAGCCTAGACCTATACATCTGGTGACTTATTTCAAAAATACTTCTTAGCCTGGAGAAGCAACAATTGTCCATAACAGCTCTCTCCCAAGATCTATGTTTCATACAACCATACTAGAAGGAAGCTCCCCTCCCCTCCCTTTTATAAAGACCAATTTGTTTCCTTTCCATTTCTGTTCAATATAATGTAGAAAATGGCAGTTCTCATAGCTCTAATGGAAATATTTTTCTTTACTTCTTCAGTATGTTCAGATTGCCCGTGTTCCTGTATTCTCCAACTGTATCTTGTTATTGCTTCTCACTTGGTTCTAGCAAAGTGCTTGTACATAGATGCACAGAGCGTTATTCTTCATTTCTATGCCTGTGATGGAGCGCTCCCAACTCTCTTCACCTGGTTGACAGCTATCTCCTCCAGCGAGCCTTCCAGAGCGTCCTGGAGCTAGGCCCAGCCTCCATGCAGATTTCTGCTCACCCTCTTCCATTTCCATTATTGCTATTGTGTCTGTCTCCCCTATAGGAATTCTTCAAGGAATTCAGACTCTTCTTGATCCATTTACATACCTCCAGAATCTTGCCTAATCTTGACAAAGAGGAGGTTTTCAGGAGATATTTGTTGAGAGAGTTAAATGGAAATGAATTTAGATTCTAAGCTTTGTTGAGATAAGGGCTGCATCCTTTCCTGTTTATTCATGACAACTAATTCCTAAAACAGTCCCTGGAACATGGTAGTCAGTCAATAAGTATTTGTAGAAGGAGCAAAGGAAGGAACAAATGAATGAACATATATTGGCTCACATACTAGTGGTATCAAAGAGGGGGTGTTATTTTTAGATCAATTTGAGATCATTTTATTCTACCCTTCTCCTGTGATTAAAGTCTCTAATCTTAATTCACAGAGCTATGGACTTATTCAGGGGACAATATAAAATAGTGGTAGAATAAACTCATAGATTTTACTTGAGGCTTGGACTCAAATCTTGACTCTACCACCTACAATCTGTGTAATTTTAGGCAAAGTTGCTGAACCTCTCTGGGCCTCTATTTCCTCATCTGTAAAATGGGGGATATAATATTACCTTCCAGAACAACAAGTATTCAGTGAAGACAAACGAGGCACTTGGAATAGTGCCTAGCACATAGTGAATGCTCATTGTATGTATTATTGCTATTTATATAAACTAAGAGGCATGTTTAGTGTAATATTTAAGATAATTAAAAACATTTACTGAGTACCTACTATGTGCTTGAGACTGAGTTAAACCTTAGGGAAGCCAGTATGGAGGAACAAGTTGGTCCTTACTTGCAAGTCACTCATAGTCTATAAAAACCAAAAATCTAATTTGGTGTTATGAGTTCAGTGAGGCAAATAAAACAAGGTCAGCAGAAGGGAAAGGTGATTTGTTTTGAATTGGTGGAGTGGGACAAATAAGATGTCCCAGAAAATGAGATTCTGAGCTGGGGGGATGGTTAAAGGATAAATGTAAGTTGATCAAGAAAACACATACGTATGGCAGGATAATTTGTTGAGATTACGTGTGTGTGTGTGTGTGGCTATGGGGAATCTGAAAGAGAATCCATGTGTATTTTGTTTTGTATTTTGTGCTCCTTCCTCACCCTCATTTAAAGAAGGCAGGCTGGCATTTGTGAACCCTGTGTCTTGAGTGTGTTCAGCCACCCTGTCAGATTCTTATTCTCCAAAATCCATCTGGAAAGGACGTAAGTTAGGAAAGGGAAATGTTTTGAAGTATCTGTCATCAGAAGCTGTAGAAGCAACAGGAGGGTCCCTAGGTCTAGAAGTGGTAGTTTGGTGTTCCAATGTACTGATACCCTACCTCGTACCCTACGCATTCACTGTGCCCCAAGGAGGTGGCAGGAATTCTGGGAGGGATGACTGAGATGTGTATAAAGGTTGGCCACTTGGCACGCAGTCTCTGGCCTTTCAGCATGGCTGCAAGATGGAGCAGCTAACCCAGCAATGGGGGAAAGGGAACACCCACCACAGATGCTGCACTATGGGTAGACCTGGAGTGCCAGCATCCAGGCATTAATAGAAATCAGAATCATTTTCTTTGCAGTGGTGGACATGCATTATAAACACAGAATAAACACAAAGGAACCAAGAATGTCAGGATTCAGAAGACCCGAAGAGCATAACCTCACCAGCTGCACCCTGTTTACACACGAAAACCTTTTTCTTTTTTTCTAGGGAGTGAAAGTTAATGACAAAAAAATGTCATTAACTATTATTGTGGCTAAACATTACAGCACCTAACAACGTATCCCGGGGCAGGAGGAAAACACAAATTCACAACAAAAATCATTGTGTCCATGATTTTAACATGAGATGGATTTAAGTAGAGAGGTACAAAGTCACTGGGGGATGGTGAGCATCCTGTGGTTCAAGGTCACTTAGAGGAGAACCTAGAAAGGGAAACCATGTTCAGTAGGCACAGGTTTGGGGGTATCTGACTTCAGGCAAGGAAGCAATACCTCCCAGGTGGTGGAGTCTCCCCATCCACATGAACCTCTTTATCCCAGACATGGCCATCAGAGCAGCTATTCCTTTGGGCTTTTTGAAAGTCTGCAAGAAGTAAGTTTTCCTGCTCACAGTGTTAATTTTTCTTAGCATGGTTTTCCTGAAAGCAGGTTTGGAAGAGTCCTATGGAGAGCAGGCCATCTACCCTGGCCTTTTATTCCAGTGCAAAAGGCTAGGTTTCCTGGAGATGGGAGGGTGATTTTAAATAGCATAACACGCCTTCAAAGGCCATTTTCAAGCCTGACCTAAATGTTAGGTTGGCCCCGATCATTCTGCCTCCAGCTGTGCTCTGCACTGTAACTACCAGCTCTCACACTGCTCCCATCCTGACAGAGGCACCCTCCGATGCTGCCCAAGTCACAGGCAGGGTCTGTCAGCTTCCTCCTCCTCTGCGCCAGGATGAAATGAGAGGTGAACAGAATGTACTCTTCTGAAGGAGGTTATGTAACAGAAAGCCATCTGTGACCCTGCTTCAAGGCAACCCACAAATGTCCCTTGTCTGCCCTTCCTGCTCATTGCCCATTGATGTCTCCAGATGTTGAACCAAAGTGATTTCTGAGGTCACCTATTCAGGATATCTCAACATTACAGATGAGGAGAGGAAAAATGAACCAGTTTGTCCTTCACAGTAGACACTAAATTGAGCATTTAGTTTGAGAGCTTTTCTGCATTTTCCCAGATAGTCCTTCAAGTTTCAAAAAAAAAAAAAAAGAAAAGAAAAAAAACCCACGGTGCTCAATACTGGTGAGTGTGAAGCACAGGGGGGCAGTTGTGCACCCCAATGACAGCAATATAAATCAATCTATACTGGAAAGCTCTTTGATAAGACATATTAAGGATTTAAAAATATGTATTATTTTAACCCAGTATTTCCACCTTCATTTTAATAAAAGAGTCTGAAATCCAGACAATTTGATGAAAAATGGCATTCATTACTCTGAAACATTGAAAACAAATTAAAAAGCCAAAATTTAGGGATTGATAAGTACATTTTGCTGAATTCCTCAATGGAATATTTAAAGCCATGTATACTCAAGTTTACAAAGAATTTGGAATTAACCTGGGAAAATGCTTATGTCCTAATGATCACTTAAAAAAAAAAACAGAATGCAAAGTTGAATATACAGTATGACCTCACATTAAAATAAAAAATATACACTAAAGAAAGCAAAGAATAGACCAACATGTTCAAGGTGGTTACTACCAGCTCTTGGATGATGGGTAATTTAACTGATTCTCTTCAATCTTTGGATCATTGTCTGAGTTTTCTACAACAATCATGGATTCCTTTTATACATTAAAGGGCTATTGCTTTGGAAGTCTAATCTTTGGTGATAAAAGTCAGAAGAGTGATTTCCTGTGGGGAGAATGGAACTATTGATTGTAAGGACATGAGGGAATTTGCTGGAGTGATGGAAGTATTGCTGATCTTGATTGATCTGGGTGGCGAACATGGTGTACTCAGGGGTACAAACTCATTGGGTTGTACCATTAATATGTGTGTACCCCACTATATGTACATTTCACCTCAATTTGAAACATACAACATGGTGACCCTTTCATCCCTTAAATATGTAAAAGCCCCCACTTGTCTTTCTTTCATGGTGTTTTTGGCCAGCCCCTTTTTTCCACAGGGCTCCCATCTCTTCTGTTAAGCCACTGTCACCCACATGTCCTACCCCCACCTTGACGTTTAGGCACCTTCTGGGGAAAACCACATTGTTTCTTTCCTACAAAGCTCTCCAGAGACAGTTCTTACTTTCATTTATTTATTTTTTTCTTTATTGATTTTAGAGAGAGGGGAAATGAGAGGGAGAGAGATAGAAACATCGATGAGAAAGAACATTGATTGCTGCCTCCTGCATGCCCCCCACTGGGGACCAGGCCCACAACCTGAGCATGTGTTCTGACTGGGAATCGAACTGGTGACCTCTTGGTGCTTGGGTCAACACCCAACCACTGAGCCACACCGGCCGGATGACAATTCTTACTTTTAGTCCACGTTCTGCTACTTACTTGCTGAATGGCCTCAGGTAAGGAACTTATCCTTTAGTTTTTTCATCGTTAGGGTTGAAGGCAGGGAGTTACTAGTAACTACCTTATAGGATTACATTTTTCAGATTAGGAATTACATATACATAGTGCCTCCCACAGGGTCTAAGACATGGTAAGCATCTGATGAGTAGAGGTGAACATTATTCTTAGCCAGACTAGTCTTCCATCTCATACTGATTCATGTTAACTGTACCCATTCTTCAAAATATTCTACCTCCTCTAGAAGCATTTCACGACCACTCCAGCTTTCATGGGTCTCTTGGTTTTTGTTTGTTTATTTATCAGTTTGAGAGAGAGAGATAAACGTTGACTTACAATTCCACCTATCTGTGAATTTGTTGGTTGCTCCCTGTGTGTGCCCTGACTGGGTATTGCACCCACAACGTTGGTGTATTGGGATGCTGCTCTAACCAACTGAGCTACCTGGCCAGGGCTGCTCCTAGATGTTGTTTAGCTTCTCCCTTAACCACTCACTGCCCATGTATAGCTTTTCATGACAAAGAGAAATAAGATTAATGGGTCACCTACGATATGCCAGACACATTTATGAACTTGGTTTACACTACCTCCAATTATTCTACAATAATCCTGTCAGGTGGGCATTATTATCCCCATCTTAAAGGTGAGGGAATTGAGACCAAGAGAAGTCATGACATTTGTTTTAGGTCACATAGCTGGGTTTGAACCCAGCTCTGCCTGAGCCCCAAAGCTGTGCTCTTTCTCCTTTAATGTGCCCTAGTTCTCTGCCTTATGAGGGTGAACGTTCCCTAAGGGCCAGATGTTAGCTGCAGCAAAAAGCACAGTGATCCTTCATTCCACTGCTAAAGGAGTGCCTATGGATCACCGTAAAGGATGCTAACAGCATCCCCTCCACTTCCTTATGAACATGGTACACGCAACCCACTCTCAGTGCATCCACCTGAAGATTTTCTCTGGCCGGCAGAGCCCACCCCGCCCGAGGACATGGCAGGCTGGCAGGGCTGGAGACTTCCCACTCCGCGGGAACAGCCCCCAGTGACTGATGGCCGCTCCCTCACTCCTCAGGTGGGGCAAGTCTGCGTGTGTCCCACACTGGCTCCTAGAGCTCCCCGGGAGGCTTATCCTGCAGTTGCCCAATGGTAACTCTCTTGATAACACACCTGCTATAGACTAAAGGTTTGTGTCCTGCAAAATTTATATGTTAAAACATAATCTTCAGTGTGATGGTATTGGGGGCTTTGGGAAGTGATTAGGTCATGAGGGTGGCACTCTCATGACTGGGATTGGGACCGTTGGAAGGGATCCCAGACAGCTCCCTCACCCTTCCAGCAGGAAAGGACATAAGCAGTAGGGTGTCGTCTACAACTGGAAGCTGCTCTCACCAGGACCTGATAATACTGGGCCCCTGATCTCAGACTTCCAGCAGCTAGAACTGAAAGAAATAAATTTCTGTTGTTTACCAGCCACCCAGTCTGTGGTAACCGGTGTTCACAGCCCTCGTGAGGGGCCGCCTTCCCTTCCTGTCACACTCCCCTCCCCTTCCTGCGCTCCCTTCGCCTCCCAAATAAACCACCTGCACTCGAATCCTCCGCGTCTGCTCTGGCTGGAAACCAGGCAGAGATAAGCAAGCGCACGCATCCGTCGGACACCTGCCTTTGTGCAGCTTGCACCCTAGTGGGGGTGATCAGCCATAAAGAAGCAAACAGTAAATAAAGGGTCATTACAGCTTGTGAAAATTACCAGGCAAGAACCAAGATGGCACGATCGAGAATAACTATCGCTATTTTAGACACAGCGTCTCCGGGGAAAGCGACCCTTCAACTGAGCCTTGGGGAACCAGAAGGAGCTGGCTACACAAAGGGCAAAGGGGAGAGAATGTAGGAAGGGTAACAGCAAGGACAAAGGTCTGTGAGGTGGGAAAATGTACTGCGTAGTTATGAACTCCAAGGAGGACAGCATGGCAGTAGCAGAGGGGTTGAGGGATGTGGAGACCCAGGCAGGAGATGCACAGGCAGGGCTGTGGGCACAGCAGGACATTCAGAAACACAGGAAGCCATCGATATGGTCCTTGCTCCTTACGTGAATTTGAGCCATTGACGGAGGTTACTGCCTCCATCCTTGGGATTCAAATCCATTCACCTGGCCTCAGAGAGAAAGGGAGAGGGAGCCTAGGGAGGCTGCTTCTGCAGAGAAGTATGTCAGGAGAAGCTGAAAGGACCCTTTGTTTCATCAGGCTAGCTTTCCCTGTGATTCCTCCATACCTCTAATTCTGCATGTCACCAAGAAACAGGTGCACTGCAGCCCGGTGACAGCCTTCTCCAGTGGCTGTGGCAACCTGGGGCTGGGGCCATTTTTCCTTCACCAGATGAATGGGCTGGCTTCCTGAAGATAAGTAGAGCCCCATTGTCGCTCTCAGGTGTCGCAGAGGTCGTGTGCACGGGAGTAATGAAGCTACGACTGAATGGCGTTAATGATCTCACATGAAATAACATGAATTAAACAAATCGCTTCTCCCCAGTCTAATTACAGATGCTTCAGGATGAAAAGGCAGGAAAGAGCCTTAAACCAAGGCCCTGCATCTTACTCCTGCCATTATTTCTGGTGTTCTTTGTGTGTGTGTGTGGCCAGAGTCTGGATACGTTATTGTTTGGCAGCTATGAAAAGAGCCGGCTTCCAGGTTTGTGAATTAAAACCATTTAGCTGTGTTCCTGCATAAAACACTCGAGCAAGACAAAGGGGGGTGAGTGGAGGAAGGAGCAGCATTTGACAAAAAAAACTCTCCTGACCTACAGATAGGGGCGGGAGGGGCAGAATAAGGCTCTTCCTCCTCTCCCTACCCCTTGGACAGGGTGATCTTTCCAAAGGAAGGCAGATCACATCATTCAACAGAGTAAAAATCTTCAGTGGTGTCCAGGAGGCTGTAAGATAAAACCTGAGCTATTTAGCGTAACCTTGTCAACCTCAGCTTCCAGGCACACCTCTGTACATAGTCTGCTGAGCTCCTCCAAGGCACCGAACTCTGTCAGGCCTCTGAGCCTTCCTGTGAGCTGTGCTCTCTTCCTGGTGCCCTTCCTCTTAAAGAAGACATGCTCATCACCTAAAGGTTGGCTCAAGACTCCCTTCCCTTATAAAGCTGTCCTAGCCTAGCCAGATAAGACTGTTCTTACCTCTGTGACCTGTGTATCGCCCAAGCCCCATATGCAGACGTTGGGACTGGAGTAGATTGATTGCATGAATGTTCCCCATTAACGGCCTGCCTATATCCACGCCCTTTGCCTGTCATTCTGTGGTTCCCGGGCTCAGATGTGTGACTTGTTTTATAAAATAAGATTATAGCACGTGTCAGGCAATCTGAAGCCTGGAAGCCAGTGTGGGCTCTCCTTGTCCTTCCGTACACCATGGTTTACTCTCAACTCTTGCCACCACCACAGGAACAAGCCTGGGCCAGCCTGTTGGAGGTTGAGAGACACATGACAGACCAAGGCCATCACAGACCAACCAGCCTCTAGACAACCCTCCAGCTGACTAAAGACACATAAATGAGCCCACTCAAATTGGTAAAACCATCCAGATGGTCCATAGACTTGTAAAAAAAAAAAAAAAAAAAAAATCATTGTTGTTTTAAGCCTCTAAGATTTAAAGTACTGCCCTGGCTGGTTTGGCTCAGCAGTTGGAGAGTCGGCCTGTGGACCAGAGTCCCAGGTTCAGTTCCTTCTAAGGGCACATACCAGAAAAAAGAGAAAGGTTTAAAGTACTTTGTTTTAAGCCAATGCTTACATGACATAAAGGCCCACATAGGGGAAGGTGGATGTCCGATGGGTCGTTGTCCAACCAGCTGCATGAAAGACCATATTTCATTCTCATCAAGAGTGGAGATGTGAGAAAAGGTCCACTGCCTTTCACTCATTACCTTTTTTCCCATAGAGAAGGCTGGTCCAATTTATGATATAATCCCCTCAACTCATAAATCAAATAAAGGACTCTTCCCCCTTCAAGGGGTCCCAGTGAGTGGCGGTAAGGAGATGGCAATCAAGCTACTTGATCCTTTTGAGAGGACAGAATATCCTGTTACCCGCTGGTGTAGGAAGAGGGAAAGGGAATGGCTCCCCCTACAGGATAGTTGGACAACCATGCACAGTTAGGAAAGCTGAGGTTTCCAGAAGCAAGGCACAACCCCTGTCCCTATAAATGTGTGCTAGTTTGCTTGCCTGTCTTTGGAAGTGCAGGAGAAACTATGTCGATGTAGACCACTAAGGAGGGAATGGAGGGGAAAGTTCAGGCAGAAGGAAAAGGGACTAAGAGAGGCAGGTCTGAGAGGCCCTTCAGGCAGGGATTGTGCCTTTCTGACACCGACACACACTTGTGATTCTTCTCTTTAAAGTATTAACTGTCATAGTAGAAAATGTTTGATGAGTGCTTGCTACATGCCAGGCATTGTACAGAGTCGATGAATGCTCACAATAACTCTGGAAGTGATCCTCACTTTGCAGATGAGAAACAAGAGAGAAAGTAACTTACCCAAAGTCACACAGGTAGTGAAGGATAAAATTAGGGTTCACATCCAGGCAGACTTGCTCTGGTGCCCGTGTAAACACTGCTATGAGGACAGGAGTCACCCTGTGCCTTGTAGCCCATTGTGGGCAGTAGGTGTTGGATATGTGTCAATAGGAATAGACAGAAAGAAGGAGAATTACCTCTTCTATTACCGCACCTTAGTCCTTCTTCCAAATTGGAGCTGCTAGATCTATGTTGTTCTGACTGCTGTCTACTTCTAGGCATGTGGCTTTCTTCATTACTAAGGCAGCACTGGAGTTTTGCTTATTTTTTACCCTTAGTAGGACACTCCACTCCACTTGGTTGAATTCCACTTGCGTTCTTGGCTCACCTCGCTATTGCTGTCATAGAAATGTAATCAGGCACCCTTTTTTTTGTTTGTTTGTTTTATTTTTTGTTTTACTGTCCAAGTCATGTTCTAACTCTACTGTTTCAGCTCATTCAATTTGCATACCAGAATATTGACAAATATATATGACCACATCATTATACCTTTAAAAACCATTTATCCATTTTATATGTATGCCTTTAAAAACCATTTATCCATTTTACATTTATACCTTTAAAAACCATTTATTCATTTGATATTCATAATTTAATACATCTTCCCTTTCAAAAACAAGATTCCCCTTCTATTAAATATTTTGCATCATCCCTGCCCCAGCCTTGGTCTGGATTTCTTGTCTCCCAGTGAATAAAAGAAGTCTACCTCTGCCCTGCCCCCAAGTCATTCTCTGCCAACTTATACACCCCCTCTCAATCAAGATGTACCTATAATTTCCTCTACAGAAAGCCAAATCCCCAGTCCCCAACTAAATTGATTTCAAAAGCAGCTTCATGTTTTGCATTTGTCAGAGATTTATGTGGAAATTGATAAAATGGAGTCAAAAAAAGTGACACAAATCTGCACATGTTGGATGAGAGAAGTAAGTAAAAGTGCTCATTGCTGTTGTCCACAACTCGTATTTAGGAAGCATTAGCCTGACCCCAGCTCAATCATAATATGCATGTGGAAATTGATAATTACATTCATTCAACCCTTTGCAAAAGTGCCTTCATGTGTTAAGATGTGACACTGTGAAGCTAAGTGCCCATTCCTTTACGTACTTGGTGAGTGGTTTTTACCATTAAAAGCAGCAGGTTTGCATCGACAATTTCCCCTCGGCTTCCAGGTAGATCTAAATGGACAAATGAACAACACTTCCGGCAGCCTCCTGTTCCCCTGATAGAATGCATAACTCTCCTGCTGGACAAAATGAGCAGGAGTTGAAACGGAGCTAGACACTGTTGTTGGCTGAGAGTTTCTCTCTGATGTAGCTGGAGAAACCTAAGCCCTGTAGGTGGAAATTCTGCAGATCCTTCCTGTGGCATGGAGTTGGAACAAAATGCACGTAATGTGTGAATGAGTGTCTACTTCATGCCGGAAAAGGACCTAGGAATATAGTGGAAATAAATACATGCAAACACCTTCCCTTTATTCTACTAGTAGAGACAAACACCAAACCAAAATAAATAAACAAACAAATATCATTTCAGATGTAGTAAGTGCTAGGAAGAAAATAAAACAGGATAAAGATCTGGCTGGTGACTCCCCTTTGCCTGTTTCTTATGGATTTGAATGACTTGTCCCGGTGCCCTGGCCACATAGTTGGACTTCCTTGTTCTCACCTTTCTGGACTAAGAACTGGGAGTGCTATTTCCCCTTAGACAGTGCACCTGAATGTTGCTGTTTCCCTTTCTAGTGCTCTTCTCAATAGCTAGCTGGATCATTTTCCAACGTCCACCTACTCTGTGTCACCCATTATTGCTCACGTCTGATTCAGCTCAAGAATCATGTCTTTCCACCACCATTTCCCCTACGACATCTAGCAAAGCATTTTGCACAGAGAAATGAATGGATGAATGATTCACCGGGGGCAATTCTTGGACACCAGTGTCTATTCTTTAAGACCCCTATGCAGTAAAAATTAACTTTACCTAAAGAGAGGTTTAGCCTTTGGTCTTGGTGCCTGGGATGTAATCCTTAAACCCTTGAAATAGGCCTTATAGGAGTGTCTTTGTTTACCTGGGGACCTGGCCACCAGATGGGCTAAAAAATGTGATTTATAATGAGGTATGGGGCCATAGAGTATTAGTTCCACCAATGAAGGAAACAAAGACCAATGGTTAGCCCATGTTATTAGTTCTAACTCCAGAAGAGCTGTCACATGTCACACGAGTGTATTACGTGACAGTAAAAACCGTAGAAGCTCAAGCGAGCGTCCCTGGTTGACAGTACTCTGTGCATTGGCCCCACATCCATGCTGTGCACGTCACGCTGCCCAGTACTCCATGGAGAGAAGGCCACTGAAGCTCCACTTTTGCAACTTCCCTGGATTCTGCCTGAACACTTCTCCCCTTGACTGATTTCCATCTGTACCCTTTCCCTAATAAACCCCATTCACAAGGATAACAGCTGTTAGTGAGTTCCGTGAAAACGTCCCGCAAATTGTCCAAACTAAGGGTGGTTTTGTGGACCCTTTGAACTTCCAATTGGTGTCAGAAATGAGGGCATCCTACAGGGACTTTTTTCCTCTAACTACACAGCTCTCTAACCCGGGCGGCCACTTTTCTGCCCCATGTCACCACATAAAAAGAAAAATCCTGCCCATACTTGCAGCTCACAGCCGACGTTCTGAACGCCTCCCTTTGGCTGCTTCTCTGCACAGATCCCAGCTCTGTGTGGCCTTTCACCCTCCCAGCTTCTGTTTGTTCTGCTCTGTCCCTTTTCTTCTGACCTAGAATCATTTTATCATCTACACTATTAATTTCTCTTAAACTGAGTTTCTTTGTATTGGCTACAAAGTCTCTAGAACTTCCTATTGTCATCCTTTATACCTAAGACAGCCCCCGATACTAACTGAAGGTCCAGGTAATTGACCTGAGCAACAAGAAGAAAATGGAATAAAGTGATGATTCCATATGAGAAATAAGAAACATGACTAAGACCTCTCTAGGCAAGTCCTGAGGGAGAATTCCTCATTGTCCACTGCCTCCTTTCCTCCCTCCCCTCCTTCGATTCCCTCCCTCCCTCCCTCCCTCCCTTCCTTCCCTTCCTTCCTTCCTTCCTTCCTTCCTTCCTTCCTTCCTTCCTTCCTTCCTTCTCCTTCATTTATGTCAAAGATAATACCTGATATCTCATTAGAAGCTCAACAAATATTTGCAGCATTTGGCCCTGGCCAGTATAGCTTGGTGGTTAGAGCATCAACCCATGGACCAAAGGTTACAGGTTCGAGTCCAGTCAAAGGCACATACCTGGGTTGCAGGTTTAATCCCTGGTCCTAGTCAAGGTCGTGCAGGAGGCAACGAATTGATCTCTCTCTCTCTCTCTCACCCCCCCCACCCCCATGCTCCCTCCTTTTCTCCCACTCCATCTGAAAATCAATGGAAAAATATCCTCAGGTGAGGATTAACAACAACAAAAAATTTTTTCTGTATTTGTTCAATGAAAGGATGAACTAACCCACTGGGCACCCACCACATGTTATACACTGTTCTAGGCACTAGAAATACAGTGATGGATAAGAGAGACATGTTCCAACTTTAATGTTGAACCAGGAAGTCTCTAAAGGAAACACATGGGTAATAAGAATAACGTCTTGGGGACACGTAGTATTTTATAGCTCACCCTCTCCTTTCAACAACTGTGGCTCTTTGGGGGTCATGGGATATCATAAAAGTTATGGAGATTCTTTGACTGAAAGGATCTTAGGCATTCTTAATGTGCCCAAGCACAGTCCTGGTCTAGGCATGCCTCAGGGAGAAGAACATCATAAACACTTTATAAAGCAAACCTCCACTCTCCCTCCCTCAACTTCACCCTCTTCCCTCTAACTCACACATAGGACAAGGGCAGTCGGGTACAAAGGGATCATTATTATGAGAAACAAGGTAAGTTACTGTATGACCTTCACCTTTTGCCTGGAGATGTTCTAGCCTATTGGTTTTTTATTTTCTTTTTTTCAGGGCACCTTATCTTCTTTGTTTTTCTAAATAAGTTATAACCAGATTACTTGCTGCCCCAGGCCACACATCAAACTCTGAAATCACTGGAGTGTACATATCAGATAGGGAGAGTCTGCACTTCAGAGGGGAAGAAAAGCACATTGCCCTTCACCTATTTCAGTCAGGTGTTTGCTAACATCAGGCTGCATCTGACCCCATGCATCACGCCTGCAGGCATTAACAGAGGTGTTCGAACACAGTTAGCTCAGAAGCAAAGAAGCCAGAGAAAGGCATTAGAAGCTACTCTGCCTTAAGAGAATGGATACTGAGAAGTAACATGTTTGCATGAATCCTTAGATGTCCTTAGGTCAGCATCAATCTTCATATGACTATTTATAGGATCCATAAACATGTATATGTGTATATTCAATGGGCAGTAATTGAGTGTCTGCTGCATACCCAGTGACACTGCATTCATGGAAGACACCAAAGGAAAGATATAGACCCTGCACTCTTGGAGACAGAGTCAATTGGTACCTAAAGAGAACAAACATAGAAAAAAAATAAACAAACAAACTCAGAGTCAGCTCTATGACTGCCTCGAAGAGAGGAATGGTATCATTGGTGTCACAATGATAATAATATGTCATAACGTTAAAAGTAGGTTTATGGTTCTGAGTATGAGAAACACAGTTATTTTTGTATTAGTAATTAATTGTTATATTAACCCAATTTTGCCCACCCCTCTATGAAGACTTAGCTTTTGATTGTTTACTGTATGCCACAAACCGAATGCTCACTTCTCAAATCCTAGCAACAAGCACCTGAAATCTACATTAGTCCTGTTCTACGTATGAAAAAGCTCAAGTTCAGACATTAACTGCATTTCCCAATGTCACACAGTTGGTGAATTCCAGCATCAGAGCTGGCACTTAGGAATGTCTAATTCTGCCCTGGTCTATGTGGCTCAGTTGGCTGGATGTCATATTGTCTACCAAAAGGTTGCTGGTCACGGATTCCAAAATGGCAGTGGAGTGAATGGAAGCTACACAGACCGTCTCCCAGAACCAAACTGGAACTACAACTAAAACTCAGACAAATCAATGGGAAAAAACAACAGAAAAGCAGCTTGTGAGGACCATATAACCAGGGACACTGACTCGATCGTGGTAGGATTGCGAAGGCGCGAGACGGGGGCTGGGAGCCCATGGTCAGCAGCTCGGCAGTGACCTTAGCTGTGAGCATTGCTCTTGGATTACACTCCCAAGTGGCTCCACAGTGCAGAGCCAGGACAGAGGCTAAAATAGCCACAGCCACTCACCTTGGGCTCCAGCAGAGGGAGGGCAGACTGGACTGGAACTCTGTGGGGACACTCGGGATTTGGAGGGCACTCGGAGCTTTTGCTGAGTTGCAGCCACGCAGGATGGTGGCCATATTGCTCCTTCCCAGGGCTCTGGAGAGAGACAGCAGCCCCTCCCTCGGAGATTCAACCTCACCCTGTGGGCCACTGAAATGCTAATTGAGGCTTACTAACAATGAGCATCTGCCCCACCCTCCGGAAATCTCCTTATGCTGAGCACCTGAGGGAGTTTTTCAATCAACTAACAACCCAAAACTCTTCAAGTAACGTGGACTGCAAGCCTCCAGGCAAAAAGCTAGAGGATAACAGTACCATTCCTAGCAACTCTAACCAGGAAAGTAAGACTTGACAGTGGTGTTTAACGTGGGTCCTCCTTCACTCATCTAAACCCAGGAGAGGGAGCCACAAACAGCAGAACACCAATACCCACAGGGAAAACTTGACAGACTCCAAAACCCACTGCAATAGCCAAAATGGTGAAACACAGAAACAAAAGCCAAATGAAAGAACAAGAGACCTCCACTGAAGATGATATCAATGTGGAGCAGTAAGGCAAGTTAACAGAGCTTGAATTCAGAGCCATGTTCTTAAGGAAGCTCAACAGCATGAGTAAGGACATAGAGATGCTGAAAATAAACCAACTAAAAATTAAAAACCACCAAGAAGAGATCAAGAGTGACATATCAGAAATAAAGAACACATTGGAAGGTCTAAAGAGCAGAGTAGAGGAAGCTGAGGACCAGTTCAGTGAATTAGAAGACAGGGTAGAAAAAAAATCAGCCAATCAGAAAACCAAAAGGAAAAAACGAATAAAAAACAGAAAGACAGCTTAAGAGAACTGTGGGACAACTGGAAATGTAGTAATATTCACATCATAGGAGTCCCCGAAGAAGAAGAAAATGGGCAAGGGTTAGAGAATATATTTGAAGAAATAGTGACAGAAAACTTCCCTAATTTGGTGAAGGAAGAAGGCATTCAAGTTCAAGAAGCACAGAGAGCCACAAGTAAAAAGAACCCAAACAGGCCCACACCAAGACACATAGTCATTAAAATGCCAAAAATTAAAGACAAAGAGAGAATCCTAAAGGCAGCAAGAGAGAAGCAACAGGTTACCAGCAAAGGAAACCCCATTAAGGCTCTCAGCTGACTTCTCACAAGAAACACTACAGGCCAGAAGGGAATGGCATGAAGTAATCAAGGTCATGAAAAACAAGGATCTGAATCCAAGACTACTCTACCCAACAAGGCTATCATTCAAAATAGAAGGTCAAATAAAGAGCTTCCCAGACAAAAAAAAAAAAGGCTAAGGGAATACATTAGCACCAAACCAGCACTGCAAGAAATGTTAAAAGGACTGCTGTAATTAGTAGAAAAAATAGGAAGAAAAATACAACCAAACTAAACAAAAATGGCAATAAATAAGCACATATCAATAATCACCTTAAATGTAAATGGTTTGAATGCTCCAATAAAAAGACACAGAGTAGCTGACTGGATAAGAAAGCATCCATCTATATGTTGTTTACAAGAGACCCACCTCACAACAAAAGACCCACATAGGTTGAAAGTGAAGGGATGGGAAAAAATCTTCCAAGCATAGCAATACTCATATCTGATAAAATAGATTTCAAAATGAAGGCCATCACTAGAGACAAAGAAGGCCACTACATAATATTGAAAGAATCTATCCAACAGGAAGATATAACCTTGATAAACATATATGCACCCAATATAGGAGCACCAAAATATATTAAATCTCTTTTGGAGGACTTCAAAGGAGAAATCGATAGCAATACAATCATAGCAGGGGACTTCAACACCCCGTTGACACCAGTGGATAGATGCTCTAGACAAAAATTAGCAAGGAAACAGAGACTCTAAATGAAGCACTAGACCAAGTGGATTTAATAGATATCTACGGAGAATTGCACACTCAAAACTACAGAATTCACATTCTTCTCAAGTGCACATGGGACATTCTCAAAGACAGACCACATGATAGGACACAAACGAAATCTCTACAAGTACAAGAAGATTGAAATCATATGAAGCATCTTCTCAGATCACAATGGCATGAAACTAGAAATCAATTGCAGCAAGAATGTGCAAAGACATTTGAACACATGGAGGCTAAATAGCATGTTATTAAACAATGAATGGGTTACCAAGGAAATCAAGGAAGAAATTAAAAACTTCCTGGAAACCAATGGAAATGAACACACAACAAAACAAAATCTATGGGATGCAGCGAAAGCAGTTCTGAGAGGGAATTTCATAGCAATACAGGCCTAACTCAAGAAACAAGAAAAATTTCTAATTGACAGTCTAACCTCACAACTTAAAGAATTAGAAAGCAAACAAAAAGAAAATCCCAGAGCAAGTAGAAGGAAGGAAATAGTAAAGATCAGAGCAGAAATAAATGACATGGAGACCAAAAAAACAATTCAAAGGATCAATGAAACAAAGAGCTGGTTTTTCGAAAAGATAAACAACATTGATGGACCCTTAGCTAGACTCACCAAGAAACAAAGAGAGAGAACCCAAATGCATAAAATCAGAAATGAAAGAAGAGAAGTAACAACCGACACCAAAAGATCATTACAAAAGATCGTTAACAGCTACTATGAACAATTATATGGCAACAAATTTGACAATCTAATCGAAATGGACAAATTTCTAGAAACACAGTTTCCCAAAACTGGACCGGGAAGAGATAGAAAACTTGAACAGACCAATAACAACTAAGGAAATTGAAGAGGTAATCAAGACTCTCCCAGCAAACAAAAGCCCAGGCCCGGATGGCTTCACGGGGGAGTTTTACAGAACATTCAAAAAAGAACTAACACCCATTCTCCATGAACTATTTCAAAAAATTCAATAAGAAGGAACACTTCCAAACTCGTTTTACGAAGCCAGCATAATTCTAATTTCAAAACCAGAAAACAACACTACAAAGTAAGAAAACTACAGGCCAATATCCCTGATGAACATAGACACCAAAATCCTGAACAAAACACTAGCAAATCGAATCCAGAAATACATCAAAAAAAATTTTCACCATGACCAAGTGGGATTCATTCCAGGGATGCAAGGCTGGTACAATATTCGCAAATCATTAAATGTGATACACCACATAAACAAAATGAAGAATGAAAATCACATGATCATATCAATAGACGCTGAAAAAACATTTGACAAAATACAGCATCCATTTCTGATAAAAACACTCAGCAATGTGGAATAGAGGGATCATATGTCAACATAATAAAGGCCATATATGAAAGAACTACAGCCAACATCATACTCAATGGACAGAAACTAAAAACATTTTCCTTAAGAACAGGAACAAGACAGGAATGTCCACTTTCGCCACTCTTATTTAACATTGTACTGGAAGTCTTAGCCACAGTAATCAGACAGAAATAATAATAAAAGGGATCCAAATTAGAAAGGAGGAAGTGAAACTGTCATTATTTGAAGGTGACATGATATTATACATAGAAAACCCTAAAGACTTCATCAAAATTCTACTGGACTTAATAAATGAATTTGGCAAAGTAGCAGGATACAAAATTAATGTCAAGAAATCGATGCCATTCTTATACACCAATGATGAACTCACAGAAAGAGAAACTGAAAAAACAATCCCATTTACCATCTTGGCAAAAAAATTAAGATACCTAGAAATAGACTTAACCAAAGAAGTAAAGGACCTATTTGCAGAAAACTATAGGACGTTGAAAAAAGAAATGAGGAAGATATAAAAAGTGGAAGCACATACCTTGTTCATGGATTGGAATAATTAACATCATTAAAATGTCCATATTACCCAAAGCAATCTATAGATTCAGTGCAATCCCCATCAAAATACCAATGACATATTTCACAGAACTAGAACAAATACTTCGAAAGGTCATATGGAACAAAAAAGACCCTGAATAGCCACAGCAATTTTGAAAAAGAAGGACAAAGTAGGTGAGATCACAATACCAGATATCAGGTTATACTACAATGTGACTGTAATCAAAACAGCCTGGTACTGGCACAAGAACAGGCATATAGACCAGTGGAACAGAACAGAGAACCCATAAAAAGACCCAAGGCAATATGCTCAATTAATATTTGACAAAGAAGGCAAGAGCATACAGTGGAGTAAAGACAGCCTCTTTAATAAATGGTGTTGGGAAAATTGAACAGCTACATGCAAAAAAGTGAAACTAAACCATCAACTTACACCCTACACAAGAATAAACTAAAAATGGATAAAAGACTTAAATGTGACTCATGAATCCATAAAAATCCCAAAAGAAACTGTAGGCAACAAAATTTCAGACATCATACGGAGCAGAATTTTCACTGATACATCACCTCAGTAACAGAAACAAAGGAAAAAATGAACACATGGCACTACATCAAACTAAAAACTTCTGCACAGTAAAAGATACAATTGTCAAAATGGTAAGGCAACCGACTGTATGGGAGAGTATAATTGCCAATGATATATCAGATAAGGGGTTAACTTCTAAAATATATAGAGTGCTCATACAGCTCAACAAAAGGAAGATAAAGAACCCAATTGAAAAATGGGCAGAGGAACTAAATAGACACCTGTCCAAACAGGACATACAAATGGCTAAGAGACATATGAAGAAATGCTCAGCATCACTAATCATCAAAGAGATGCAAAGTAAAACAACAATGAGGTATCACCTCACATTTATCAGAATGGCCGCCATCAACAAATCATCAAAGAACAAGTGTTGATGAGGGTGTGGAGAAAAGAAAACTCTAGTACACTGCTGGTGGGAATGCAGACTGGTGCAGCCACTATGGAAAACAATATGGTGTTATCTCAAAAAATTAAAAATTGAACTGCCACTTGACCCAGTGATTCCACTTCTAGGAATATACCCTGAGCAGCCTGAAACACCACTCAGAAAGAATATATGTACCTCCATGTTCATAGCAGCATTATTTACAATAGCTAAGATCTGGAAACAACCCAAGTATCCATCAGTAGATGAGTGGATAAAAAAGCTGTGGTACATATACACAATGGAGTACTATGCAGCTGTAAGAAAGAAAGATCTCTTATCTTTTGAGATGACATGGAGGGACCTGGAAAGTATTATCCTAAGTGAGACATTCAAGCAGAAAAAGACAAATATCACATGATCTCACTTATATATGGAATATAATGAATATAACAGTCTGAGGAATAGGGTAGACCCAGAAACACGGAAGTAGGGTACAGACTGACAACCCTCAGAAGAAGGGGTGGTGGGGGGTGGGAAGAGATAAACCATGGAACTTATATGCATGTATGCATAACCAATGGACATGGACAACAAAGCTGGGGGCGGGGCAGGGGGGATGGGGAAGAGGGAGTCAATGGGGTAAAAAAAGAGAAACATCTGTAACAAAAATAAAATTAAAAAAAAAAAAAGGTTGCTGGTCACATTCCCAGTCAGGACACATTCCTGGGTTTCTGGCTCAATCCTTGGTAGGGGGCATGCAGGAGGCAGCCGATTGATGTTTTGCTCTCACATTGATGTTTCTTTCTCTCTCTTTCTTTCTCCCTCTCCCTTCTCTCTCTCTAAACATCAATTTTAAAAAATCTCTAATTCCTCCAAAGCCCATGTTTTTTTGAGTAGTTGGAGTT
Organism: Molossus molossus; assembly: GCF_014108415.1. Lineage (NCBI taxonomy): Eukaryota > Metazoa > Chordata > Mammalia > Chiroptera > Molossidae > Molossus > Molossus molossus. The sequence continues at coordinate 109,612,538 of NW_023425366.1, read as the reverse complement.
TGGGGGACAAGATGGTGTTTTTCACATGGTATGTGAAAGCAAGTGTTTTTTCCAACTAACTTGTTGGATATGTAAAAGAACGTGTGGCAGAGTTTACCAGGAAGGTGTCTTAGAACAAAGAAAGCTCATGACAACGAATGGGTCTAACATTGAAGCGGCCTGAAGTAAGTGAGGTCCATAAACCCTCCACAACTAGGCATAAACTCTTATCTTTGGTATGATCTGTTCTTGGTTGACTGCATTTATAATGATATAGTCTGGCTCTAGAGATGTTGTTATCAGTTATCTGTTGCTGCATGATGAATGATCCCAAAAGTCAGTGATTTAAAACCACGATGTAGCCCAGCCACTATGGCTCAGTGGTTTGAGCGTTGTCCCATGCACAGAGAGTCGCCAGTTCAATTGCTGGTCAGGGTACATGCCCAGGCTGCAGGCTCTATCCCCCGTAGGGGGCGTGCAGGAGGCAGCTGATCGATAGTTCTCTCTCTCATCATTGTTTCTCTCTCTCCCTTCCTCTCTAAAAAATCAATAAAAACATATTTTTTAAAAACCCATAATCTCATACAACTCAACAAAAGAAAGTCAAAGAATCCAATTGAAAATGGGCAGAGGACCTAAAGAGACACCTCTCCAAACAGGACATACAAATGGCCAAGAAACATATAAAAAAAATGCTCAACATAACTAATCATCAGAGAGATAAAAATTAAAACAACTATCAGGAATTACCTCACACCTGTCAGAAAGGCTGCTATCAACAAATCATCAAACAACAAGTGCTAGTGAGGGTGTGGAGAAAGGGGACTCTAGTACACTGCTGGTGGGAATGCAGACTACGAAAAACATTATGGTGTTAACTCAAAACGTTAAAAATTGAACTGCCATTGGACCCAGTGATCCCACTTCTGGGAATATACCCTAAGAAACCTGAAACACCAATCAGAAAGAATATATGTACCCCCATGTTCGTAGCAGCACTATTTACAATAGCTAAGATCTGGAAACAGCTAAAGTGTCCATCAATAGATGAGTGGATAAAAAAGCTGTGTTACATATACACAATGGAATACTATACAGCTGTAAGAAAGAAAGATCTCTTATCTTTTGAGATGCCATGGAGGGACCTGGAAAGTATTATCCTAAACGAAACAAGCCAAGCAGAAAAAGACAAATAACATATGATCTCACTTATTTGTGTAATGAAATGAACAAAACAAACTGATGAACAAAGTAGACCCAGAGACACGGAAGTAGGGTACAGACTGACAAACCTCAGAGAGGGGGTGGGAAGATATAAAACACAGAACTTATATGCATGTATGCGTAACCAACGGACATAGACAGCAATGCTGGGGATGGGGCAGGGTAGGAGATCAGGAGGAGGGTGTCAATGGGGGGAAAAGGAGAAACAACTGTAACAAAAATAAATTAATAAAAGTCACTTTTTGAAAAACCCATAATGTATTATGCTTATAATTTCTATGAGTCAGGAATGCATGTGTGGCTAAGCTCAGGGTCTCTGATGAGGGTGAGGTTAAGATGTTGGCTGGGTTGCAATCATCCGAAGGTGTGACTGGCATAAGACCCACCTCTGAGATGGCCCACTCACACACTGCTGTGGTTGGCTGGAGTCCACAATTACTCCCCGTGTGGGCCTCTCCACAGGCTGCCTGAGTGTCCTCACTCCATGGCAGCAGAGTGGGTGATCCAAAAAGGAACAAGGGATGGGGTGCAGTAGTGTCTTTTCTGATCTAGCCTCAGAAGTCACACACCATCAATTCTGCTGCATGGTGTTTAGTAGAAGCAAGTTCCTAATTTGGGTCTGCATTCAAGGGGTAGGAATTTAGTCTCTACATTTCAAAGGGCGATATGTCAAAGAATTTGTGCATGTAGGCTTGAACCACAGAAGAGGTAAGAAGAAGAGGCCACAGAAATGCAGGTCAAGTGCCTGACTCTGTCCAGGAGATTTGTAACCCTTGATTTGAGTCTGTAAAAAATGAACAGAATTAAACCCCCTTTTTTTTTTCTTTATTGATTTGAGAGAGAGAGGAAGTGAGAGGGAGAGATAGAAACATCGATGAGGGAGAACATCGATTGGTCACCTCCTGCATGCCCCTCACTGGGGATCAGGCCCATAACCTGGGCATGTTTCCTGACCTGGAATCGAACCGGCGACCTCTTGCTGCATGAATCGATGCTCAACTACTGAGCCACACTGGCCAGACAGAATTAAACCACTTTAATCCTACTAAGCTTAGAGAAGGAAGGAAAAGGTAATTCAGGCAGAAGAAAATAGCATGTGTAAAGGTAAAGACATTTAGAGAACTGAAAACCACTCAACATAATGGAGGACTAGAGGAAGTAGGGGTGAGAGACGAGGCTGGAGAGGCAGGTACGGTCTAGATTTCAGAGACTATTATGTCACGTTAAGGACCTTGATTTCACCTTCCTGTGTGGGACCCTCTCAGCAGGATGGTGACACAATTAAAACTGCAGCGTGGAAAGTTCACCGTGGCTTTCATGTAACGGATACGCAAATCGGGAAGAATGAGCATGAAGGTGGGTGACTAGGTAGGAAGCTGTTGCCATAGTTCCAGGAAGTTGAGGATGGAAACTAACACCGCTGACATGGGGAGGGAGAGGACCGGGTGGGCAGGAGAGGGGCGCAGAGGTAGAACCAATAGTACTTGGAGACGGACTTCTTAAAGGTCGTGGAACAGGGGGAAGAGTCTGGGAAGATTCCTGGGTCTGTTCTGGCTGGAGGGCTTTCCCTACTTTCTGAAGAACTGCCCTTCATCTCCATGACTGTCTCTAGTTGCAGAAATGAGAGAGTTTAATGTCAGCTACGTTGAGAATGATGATCTGGTTCTTGGCTTGGTGCATTGGGGAGCTGAGGTCAAGAGTAGGGAAACCCCCTTTATAGATTGTGTATATGTGTAGGGCAGGGGCCTCTGTTTTCTAAAATAATGAGCTCCCTTTGCAGGTTCCCCATTAACCAGTAACTGTGCGACATCCTCGTGGTTCTGGCTGGGATGGGACTGTCGGCTGCCAGGGAAATATCGAGCAACTAGTCAGCGGGCAAAGAATTAATTCCCATGCCACATCTTCCCCGCTAGGCCACAAGTCTATAAAATTGCTAAGTGGCAGAGGCTTCTGAAACCTTGCCTTTGGGTCCCTGGAATCACAGAAGCTTGTTAATATTGACTTTCATCTAATTACTTCGGTGTTTAGTTGGCAGGGATGTTCTCTTTGTATTTTTTATTTTCCCCAGTTACCTTATGCCCTAAGGGAATGCTAATTAATAGAAAAGTCCAGGCTTCCCCAGATTCAAAAGTACGTATTCTTTTCTCCTCACCTTGCAACGTGTGGGTTGTGAGAATTACGTAGCAGATTCGTCACTCACATTCTATGTGCCTCAGTTACCTTACCTGCAAAGTGGGCATAATTCGGTGAACTCTATTATTTCCTTTATAGAGTAACTGTGAGGAATAGGGGAAGCTTTCTAGCTGAGTGTACTGCCTGGCACTTAGTGAGGATTTAATCATTGGTAGCAATTTTATTACTTAGTGTTATTTTATTCCATTTTCAGGAAGAGATTACCAAAGCCCCACCCTGACCTATTACAGGAATCCAAAGGTCTAGAATTGCACTAGGTGGATTTTATCGTTTCTGCATTGGTCTATTTCACCATGACTTTCTCATGAGGGCTGCTACGCTTAGTTCAAGATCAGTCCAAACTTCACAACTTCGCAGCCCCAGGGCAGGTGGTATTTTCCCCACTCTGGTCTTTCCATCTCAACCGAAGTGTTCCAAGGCTTTCATATAAAGTTCAGCTTTACAACTGAAGTCTGAAGCCGGCTTGCTTGTCTTAAGCTAAAGCCTCCTCACCGGGCCCTGGCTGGTTTGACTCAGCGGTTAGAGTGTTGGCCCCCACACCAAAGCGTTGTGGGATCGATGTCCAGTCAAGGGTGCAATCGATGTTTCTCTCTCCTTCCTTTCCTCCCACTCTATTTTTTTTTTTTTTAAATCAATGGAAAAATATCCTCGGGTGGGGATTTAAAAAAAAAAAAAAAAAGACTTCTTGTTGGGATGTCATTTACATTTTGTTTTGGCTCAAGTTGAAATTGCCTCCTGCATTCCCAAAACTGCTGATCCATATCCTCTGAGTAGAGCAGCTGGAAATTTTCACAGTAAATAATGATGATGATGATAGTAATAATAATAAAACAATGGTGGCTGAGATTGACAGTTGACTATATACTGGGCAGTCTGCTAAGGGATTTATGTATATAATGTCCTCTAATACTCATAAAATTCCTGAAGTAGGTTCTACTCCTTTCTCTCTTTCACAGCTGAGAAAAATAAAGATCCGATATAAAGACTTTCCAAAACCCTCAAACAGGTGCACAGTGTCCTTCTGGTGTTGATATTTAGGGATGGAGGGTAATCAAAGATTTTGTTGTAAAGAATAATGAGGCCCCATTCTAAAATGCAACCTTTTGTCACAGAGAATATTACTATTAGCCATTAACTTCACAGCAGGGTCTCTATGCCTCAGCACTATTAACATGTGGGGACTGACAAGATGTTGGGCCTGTCTCATTTCACTTCTTTTATTCCCACAGGGAATCGTGGACTGTCAGCTCTGTGCTATGCTTTCTTCTCAGTCCTCTAACACCAGGTTCATCTGTTTCCACTAGAAGAATCCCTCAACTGAAAAGTGGGAACAATTCAGGGAGAAAACATGCAACACAAATTGCACCTGTGAATGCTCCTGAACTTAATCCGTTCTACACATCACTCTCTTGGAGGTTGTTTTATCTCCCTTCAAAAGAACTCAGAAACTGAGTGGCAACTCATCATAACAGAACCTATTTCAGTCCCACCATTAGACCAGGAGGGTTTTATTCTCCCAGTTCCTCTGTCAGATTTTAAATGGATGTGGTTTTATTGCCCTTCTCATCTAATCTTAGAACATATCAATCTACAGTAAGATCTCACGTTTAAGTGATGCCCTTGTATTTCAAGACACCTCTTAAAGGGGAAAAATAATAGCTCCACTCTAGAGAAAGCTCGTGGCTGGAAAGCAAGTATATTTATTTCCAGTGAGTCAACAAATTCTTACTACGTGGTGGGCCTGAATTCTGGGTGGTCAGAGATGAGGTTCAGAAGGGGGACTTGCCCAGAGTCACATAGCTAAGTTAGCATGTCACCTGCGCACTTTCTTCCTTCTCGTAGGTAAGGGGCACCTCCTATTTCCTCAAGGGGAGGCATAGACTCTGGTTGGAACAAGAATTCCTGTCCTATGCTCTTCAGAGATGTAGTATCCTAGAGAATTAACATTTTCAATTCTTACTATCATCTTGCATAAACCTCTCAGTATTCACCTGCTTCCCTTGGAAGAGAGTGACTCACTGGACCATGGCTCCAAGCCCCACACAGTCCAAACCTCAGTGATCTGTCTGGTTTATTCTCTCAGTGGACCACTTCTCTGCAACCACACACACCCTCTGTCCGTTTCTTGTACTCTCTATAGTACCTACCATCACAGAATCTGGGCATTTACACATTTTCCACATACAATCATCCTGGCCCAGCCTACCAGCCACTTTTCACCCGCCTGAACCTCCCTCATTCTTATGGTCTTATTTTAAATGCCCCCATCCCCCAACCACTGACTTCTCAAGACTAGCCATGACAGTGCTTCCTGTACTATTTATTCATCACACAGATCACATTTATGATTAATTAATGAGAGTCTCTCCCATTTCTCTGTAAACTTCATGAAAATTGGAACAGAGCCAGTCATTCTGTTCACTGCCATAGGACTAGTCACATGTTGATGAACTAGCCAATATGGCCTTCAGGCTCTGGGGTAGAAGAGAACAAGCAGGTGCTTTTAATAGGCACTGCCAGGTGGTTTGTCTTTCTGCCCGCCTTTATGATGGGCAGTTCAAAAGGCATGTTTAATCCCACAGGGCTCTGTTAAGCCTCTGGATTTTGCAGCGGGCATTCAATAAAGCAGGTCTCTAACACCCTCATTTCATTCACAAGCTTATCGGGGAAAGCTTTCTCCTTAGACCTCCTTATGTTCCAGAACAGCTTCTGACCTCTGACATTCTCCTTCTCTGGTTTCATTTCTCCTGCATATAAACCTGCCTCCGGATTGTTTTGCTTTCCTCCATCCCCAAACCTTGGCTGAAGCTCCATCCTTCTTACCTGAAGATGTGCCTTGTCCATGTTTCGGTTCCCCCCAAATGCAGCTCTATGGATACTCTAGTCTAATTCGTAGCCTCTCAGTTTCTCAAGTCCTTTGCTCGCTCAACCCCCAGAGTTTTGTACATGCTTTTCCCACCACCAGGAGCGCTCTCCTCCCCATTCTGCTCACTTGGTTAACTCAGACTCATACTTAAGACACCAACTCAAATAGGAACCCTTCCCTGATTCTCAACGCCAGGTCAGGCTCCCCTATTTTATCTTCTGTTAACACCATAAACACAGTATTTATAAAAAAATATTTGGAGCAGTTTATAAGGTTGCATTTTGTGGGATTATTGTCATTAATGTTTATCTACTCTAGACTTTAAACTCCAAAACAGCCTGGAATCATGTCTTATTTGTTGTTGGTTTTATAGTTGTGTAGTTGTGTAGTTATTATAACCTCCATGTCTGGCACAGAGTATGTTCTTAAAATATTGGTTGAATGAATAAATGAAAAGGTTCTTCACATCAGCTACACCCACCTTGAGCTTCTGCCCCCTTTTCTACTCTAAGAAAATGGTTGAAGAGCATGAAGAGTCTCTTGTAAAACCTTCTCTAAATGTCTCCTACAGTTGGGAGGGCAAATATAAATACCCTCAATTACTAACAGTGGACGCTGAGCAAGCTACTCTCTTGCTCTGCTCCTCAGTCTCAACCTTTCCAAAATGATTGCTAGAATAACTGCCTCAAAGCACATGTTTGTTCATCCATCCATCCATCCATCCATCCACTCACTCAGTAAATAGCATTTCTCAAACTGAGGTCCTAGGACCAACTGCATGGGAACCACCTGGGTCACTTATTAATGATGCAGATTCTTAGCTCCTATATAAAGATTACAGAATTGAAATCTCTTTACATGCAACTCAGCAATTTGCATTTTAACAAGTAATGTTAGTGGTGATTCTTAATTACCTTTAAGTTGAGAATTAATGGGTGCAGTGGGTGATGATTAACCAAGCTGTTCTATATATAACAGTTTGGGAGTAGCTTTGTAGCACAGAGCCTAGCACATGCTCAGTGTTACACACCAGCCAATCTCTCCATCTACTTAACCATCCATCCACCTGACCCTCAATTTTCCTCCATATTTTCTAATATAGTACTTTCATTTCTCCCTCTGATTTTCCCATCTTATCCTAAATATCTTACTCTACTCAAAACTAACAGGAGGTTCATCACAGCACTAAGTGATGAGAGAACTCTAGGAAAAGTAGAAGACAAAGACCTTGTTCTCAGGGAGCTCCCAGCAAAGAGAGGAGACCTGGAACTCTGCAACCCGCATAAAGATATGTGGACACATCCCTGCGCATGGGCCTTGACCTGTGCAAACTACCACTCTTCTCTTTTCTCCTGTCCCAGGAAGCCTAGTTCCAAGCTCACCCAAATGACTCTAGCTCTGGTTCTCAAACCTTCTCCAGCCCATGCTTCTTTGTCACTTGGAGATAGGCACAGTCACTCATTCACCACATACCACCTGTGCATTCAGAACTTCCTCCTCAGGGTAATCACAAAATAAGATTAATTATGCTAATCAGCCTCTGCAGGCTGACACAATTAACCAGAGCATGAGATAGCTCCTGAAATCTGTATAGGAGCTGCCTACCTGCTGGGTTTAATTTCACCATCCAGCACAGTAATTAGAGGGACGAGGGTGGAGGGGTACAGCCAGAGGAGTTTGCTCTTTTCAACTAAGGAGCACATTGTTCCATCCTCTAATGGAAGTTTTCCATGGATTGTCTAGCAACTTAATTTCCCCTCTTTGGGCCTGCCATTGGACATCTTCTTGGGGCTAGGTACCAGCACCATAACCAATTTTTTTTTAAAATAGTGGTAAAAATCAGGTACTTGTATTTTGATACATTTTAAAATTCCTTTTCTTCTCCTATCTACTCTTAAACACCTTTAAAGTGTTAAATATTTTTCTTATTAAAAAATAAGAGAACTAGCAAAAACTTTAGATCAAGCATCTCTAACATGTGTTTCAGGTAGTGCTAATTCTGCGAGTTGCCTTGGGATAAAAGTTTACAATTCAAATTTGGGAAGCTCAAATTTCTTTATCTCCTCTTGAAGAATCATGATAAACATTAGCATATGAAAGCTCTAAAACTCATGTAACAAAGAAAACATGTTTACAGTTAACCAAAGATTTTCCAAATTTATTTTATCATATATTTTAGATGTTTTTCTCCCAAAAGATGACCCTAAGATAAGGACTTGAGTACAGTTAGTTTACTGAGAGAAGATTTCAGAAAACAGAAATGAGGGGATGGGAAAAGTGAGTCAAGATAGGAAAGAAAGACAACCAAGAATGTAATAATGAACTCATTACTGCTATAAATAATCGGGGTTTAGTTTTGCTGAGGACCCCTAAAGATTTGTGTAAATGAATCATAGAATTGTCATGCTGGAGGATAGAAAAATGTAGGCATTCATCTACTGACTCACATGCTTTATTGTTTGGGAGTTCCTCTAAGGGACTATAATCTTCATGTAGGACTGAGTCCATCAGTTGATAAGGCTTCTCCAGTTTTGGAAAAGCAGATTGGAGAGACTCCGTGACTCAATATGGAATACTAGCAATGGGACCTGGAGCTGTCTACCACAGCAGTGCTGAAATCACCAGGGTTAGAGGGGTATGGCATGGTGATCACAAGCCCCTCTTATATAATCTTTAAAAAATAAGAATTCTAAGTTATTGACATCTAAACTACCTGTATTCTCTGCATATCATTTAGGAAACACTACTCTGTTTGAATCTATTAGTGCTCATCTATATCTAATTCTCCCTCCCCTCCCCTTGCCCAAACATAAAAGATGACATTTCCAACCCCCAGCACTGACTAATGCTGGTTGATAGACTAAGAGTTGCATATGTCACTTTCAAGCTGAGGCAGTAAAAGTCTCTGCCCAACTCTCTATGTTTCTCGTCCCCTGCAGTAGCCACTCTAAATGTACCTACTGAGACGGCCACAAGAAGGAAGCAGACAGGATCCCTGAGTGACCCTGGAAGGAACTACCTAGTGAGCTGATTGACCTGCAATAGATTTGGGGTGAACAATAAATCAGCTTTATGTGTCAGTCTTTCAGAATGTAAGGCTTTGTGTTTATCACAGCAAAGCCTAACCTACTCTCAACAACACAACAGCCTTAGAGAAGCAAAGGTTATTGTAATTTCTAGAATATCCCTTACCCAGGATGTCTGATATGGGGCAGCCAGTACTATAGCAGAAAACAAGGAGACGCTAAAGAAAGTCTGAATTGTTGTCTGTGCTTTGTAGTAAAACTAACAGTAGTTATATAACAGAGAATCATAAAAACAGGTGAAGAAAGGATCAAGCAAGTGGCCCAAGTACTACATGGAAATGTTCTATTTCTGCAGAATGAGATGGTCAAGAGGGAGGTGTTCAATTTGGTGAAAGCAGATATAAATCAAATTCTCCCTGAAAAGTCAAAGGATATCTGTGCTTTTATGCTCTGCTCTTGACTCTTTATATGGGCTCACTGATCTATAAAACACATACTTGTTGGCCAATAGATATGAATGATTGAAGCCATGTTTCTTACCCTTAACTATTCTAATTTTCTTTCAGTACATTTTCCTATGAAAACTAGCTCTGAAATCTTGGCTCTGTAAACCTTGTTCAAATATTTTTCTGCTCCTACTTTGGGGAATCTAATTGTACATATATATGACTAAATTCATTCCACAGCTCATTAAGGCTCTGTTAATATTTAAAATTTTTCAAACTTTATTTAATTTTGAATAGTTTTTATTTCTATGTCTTGAAGTCCACAAATCAATTCTTCTGACCCATCTAGTCTACTGTTAATTCCATCTAGTATTTTTTTAATCTCACACATTGTAGTTTCCATTGCAAAAATGTCAATGTGAGTCTTTATATATCTTCCATACATCTACTTAAATTTTGAATCTTTTGAAAATAGTTATTATAACTATTTTAATCTTCCTTGTATGCTAACTATAATTTCTGTGTCCATTCTGAATCAATTCTGATTAATCAATTATTCTCATCATTATCAGTCATATTGTCCTGCCTATTAATTTTTAGTTGGATGCCAGACATTGTGAATCATGGCTAGTTGAGTAGTGATTGTCTCTGTATTTCTATAAATATTCTTGAGCTTTGTTATGGGACATAGTTCAGTTCCTTGGGAATGTTTTACCTTTTCAATTTTGCTTTTAATATTTGTTAGGCGGAACAGAGGAACTCTCAGTCTTGGGCTAGTTAACCCCCATTATGAGGTAAGATCCTTTTGTATACTTGTACCCCAATGCCTCATAAATCAGAGGTTTTATAGTTTGACTAGGCAACAGGCACTATTCCCATGTGAGCAAGAGCATTGCTACCTCTAAACCTCTGGGTGATTCGCTCCCTCACACCAGCTACTTGCCTCACATGCATGGGCTAATTAGTACTCAGCCAAATATTCAAGAGGTACCCTCTTTAGGTCTTGCTATGTGAGGAAAAATTCCCCTTACCTGCTTAAATTATTGCTTTTCTTTGTTTCTGTGACTATAGCGGAGCATGGTCTTGACTTATACCCCTCTGTTCCCTTTCGTCATAGGTAACAACTTTGGCCTGTACTATCACCCAAACATAAAAAGCAGAAACAGGTCAATTCTGCTTGGAGGACCCCACATCCCAGCTCCCATTAGGTTTGATAGAATTGATGTGGAAATAGAAACTTAAAAGTGAGAATTTTTATTTAAAGTAAGGTAATAAATGACTGGGGAAAAAAACTACATTTATTGCATGTTTATTTATGTGTCAGACACTGGGCTAAGTGCTTTACATAAATTATCTCATTTAATTGTCAAAACTCACTAAGATGTGGGTGCTTTTATATTTATTTACAACATATTGCTGGATTATTAGAACTGTTTTAGATCCGGTGGACATTGCCATGAATTATACAAGGTCCTTTCTATCCATGAAATTACATTCTGACGAGAGAGACCATCAACATAAAGTAAATAAATAAAATAAAGATACAAGGTTATGAACAGATCTCTGAAGATCACTAAAATAAAGACAAAGCATGTGTTGCTCTAGATCAGGTTATTGTGGAAGGTGTCTCTGAGGTGTCATTTAAAGTGAAATCTGAAGGACAAGAGACAACCATGTAAAAGTCAGGGCATTCCAGCCAGAAGTTTCAGCTAGGGCAAAGGTCTTAAGTTGAGAACAAGCATGGTGGGTTCAAAAAATTAAAAAGGAAGGAAGGAAGGAAGGAAGGAAGGAAGGAAGGAAGGAAGGAAGGAAGGAAGGAAGGAAGGAAGGAAGGAAGGAAGGAAGAGAGAGAGAGAGAGAGAAAACAAACCAGTGTAGTTACTGAAGAGTCAGAGGAGATAAGGCTGAAGGTGTTGGTAGGAGCATAGTCATGAAGGACTTAGTAACCAAGGTCAGGAATGTGTATTTCATTCCAAGTGCAATGGTAGATCATTAGAGGATATTAAGCAAGGCAGTGCTGTGATTTGATTTATATTTTACAAAACCAATCTGGCTGCTCTCTAGTAAATAGATATAAGGAGCAAGAATGCAAGTAAGGGCATGAATTTGGGAAGCTTTGCAGCTGTCCAGAGGATAAAAAGACTCAGCTTGGATATGATGATAGTAAAGATGGAGGGATGGAGATGAAATTGGAATAAGTTTTGGAGCTGGAGTTTCTTTTAGACCTTACTCATGGGTTAACTATGACCTATGATAGAAGGAGAATCAAGAATTGCTCTTAGGAAAAGGAGACTCTAATACACTGCTGTGGGAATGCAGACTGGTGCAGCCACTATGGAAAAGAGTATGGTGTTTCCTCAAAAAGTTAAAAATTAAATTGCCATTCGACCCAGTGATGCCACTTCTAGGAATGTATCCTAAGAAGCCTGAAACACCAATCAGAAAGAATATATGTACACCTATGTTCATAGCAGCACTATTTATAATAAGATCACAGCTAAGATCTGGAAACAGCCCAAGTGTCCATCAGTAGATGAGTGGATAAAAATACTGTGGTACAGATAACACAATGGAATACTATGCAGCTGTAAGAAAGAAAGATCTTTTATCCTTTGAGATGACATGGAGGGACCTCAAGAGTATTATGCTAAGCGAAATAAGCCAAGCAGAGAAAGACACATACCACATGATCTCACGTATTTGTGGAATGTAATGAATGAGGTGGGCTGATAAATGAAATAGACCCAGAGACATAGAAAAGAGTATGGGGGTGGGGGGATGAATGCACAACTAATGGACTTATACAACTAATGCTAGGGGTGTAGGGGGTAGGATGGGAAGGAGAGTGTCTAAGGGGGAAAAAGGAGAAACATCTGTAACAAAAATAAATTAATAAAAATTGGAAAAAAATAAAATAAATAGAAAGAAAAAAATTTCTCTTAGGGATTTGGCTAAGGAATTATCACCCCAATAATAGATAGATAGATAGATAGATAGATAGATAGATAGATAGATAGATAGATAGAATAGGATAGATAAGATAGATAGATAGATAGATAGATAGATAGATAGATAGATAGATAAAGATATATACATAGAGAATATATATAAGAGAGAGACTATACATGAGAGAGATAAGTACCTTGCCAACAGTTATAAAATTAACTTATAATGTATTTATTTATTCATTCAACAAATATGTGTGAGATACAGCAGAAATAGGAATAGTCAAGACAGTCATGGTCTCTATGGAATTCACAGTTGTAGAGGAGAAAGAGTATATAAATAATCACACACACATGCCCAGAGAATATTTTTCTTCCTTGTTAAAGTGCTTAAAAGAATCTGAAATTCAAACTCAGTCTTCATAACCCAAAGATCATACTAGACCTCAGGTTATGGCTGATTGCACTTTCCCGGGTTTGAAAGGAGAAATCCAGGAATGAGGACTGCATAGACCCTTCCTGCCACCCAACTTGGCCTACCTTGTTCTTTGCTTGGGTTATTCTCATTAGACACAAGTAATTCTGGATTTTTTTTTCTTTTCATCTTTCTCCTCACATGCTCCACTGGTGTCTTTTGAAAGAGTCTTGGCTAACATTTTCTGAATACCTACTATGCATCAGGCACTGGGCTGGTCACCCAGTGCAAAAATGAGTAAACAATCTTACTATGCTCGAGGAGTCTAACTATAAAAGAGAATCAGAAATGACTATTTCAATCCAATATGATTTGAGCCATGATAGAGATAAGCACAGGATGCCACTGGACCCCAGCGGAGGGCATTCATGCAGACTAGGGAAAGGTGATTAGAAAGACTGTGTTAGAGGAAGTGCAATCAGAGAAGCAGAGGATTTTGGGGTACCAAGAGGAGAGAAAAAAACTCCAAGGCACACAGAGCAGTCCACTAAGATCGCAGAGGCTTAAAAGAGCACACAAGTTGGGGAACTATGATCTGTTCCAACCATGTGAAAGAAGGGATGAAGGGGATGAGATTAGAGAAAGGGTTCCCTCAGTGATTCCACTTCTTGGAAGATATCCTAAGAAGTTTGAGACACCAATCAGAGCAGCGTTGTTCATAGCAGTGCTATTTATAATAGCTAAGATCTGGAAGTAGCCCAAGTGCTCATCAGTAGATGAGTGGATAAAACAGCTGTAGTACATTTACACAATGGAATACTATGCAGCTGTAAGAAAGAGAGATCTCTTACCCTTTGAGATGACATGGAGGGACCTGGAGAGTATTATGCTAAGTGAAATAAGCCAATCAGAGAAAGACAAGTATCACATGATCTCACGTATTTGTGGAACATAGTGAACAAAATAAGCTGTCGACCAAAAGAGATTCAGAATCATGTAAGTAGGGAACAGAATGATAAACCTCAGAGGGATGGGGGTGTTGGAGGGGTAGGAAGAGATAAACCAAAGAACTTATATGCATATATGCACAGTCAATCGACAGGGACACTAGGCTGGGGAAGGCAGGAGGGCGGTGGGAGTGGGAAAAAGGGGGTCAATGAGGACAAAAGGGGGACACCTGCAATACTTTCAACAATAAAAAAACTAAATAGAGAGAGCAAGGGGTCCCAACCTGTGCCCACATGAAAGTCATTACAAAGCCTCTTTCCCACACTCCCTCCTCCCACTTTCTCCTTCCCCCTTTTTCTTGTTCTAAAAAAAAGAAGGAGAAGACTTCCCAATGCAAACTGGAATCTGCATGTAAAAAAGTAACTGCAGTGGCTTTCTCCCATCTTCTTCTCTGGGGACTTGCTATATTCTGACCATGGAACCTCTTCTGTTTGGAGGACAGCTCAGCATTTTATCTGAAATTCTTTCATTCCCTCTTCTATCTGGCCATTTCTTTAATAAGAGGGACAGCATGTCACAATCTTGACGGAACCTATTGTCTGTGTATATTTTAAACACATAAAAGGGATCCTGAGTCACTTAGGGGCATCCCCTGTTTCTGTTCCAGGGGCTGTCACCAAAGTTCATCTCTCAATGCTAAGAGTCTTGGGACTTCTTCATGTAGTTAGGAAGTAATAGCTAGGGAACTCCTTTGGAGGGACAAATACATTCAATTCTTCCTGAGTGCTCTCATTCTTCTTTTAGTGCTTCAAGACACACATGAACATACATGTGCAACATACATGTGCACATATACATGCATACACACAGACACCCATGTACATAGACACACATACATTCCCATGTTTCTTTAATATATACACATATATATATATATATATATATTTTTTTTTTTTTCGAAATGTACCTTTGCAAGAATTTCTCAGAACAGTGGCCCATTCAGGGTTCTGGTCTACCAGAGTCTGAGCTGTAACTTGTAGGCGAACTCTGTCTACTCTGGATCCTACTGCAGAGCACTAAAGGGAGGACTCCCTATAGTTATTTTATGTGCATGTTTGGTTTTAATATCTTTTATCTCATTTTTGGAGAAACTGCTCAGAGAATTTAAAAAATATATCCCTCTTTTCATTCTAATAGGAACCCATGATGACCTATAAGAATTCATAAAGTTCAAGTAACCAAATTTTTTTTAATTCAAGTAATTGAAAAATTTTTATAAGCCAAGGAAATAGATAGACAGGTAGACAATAGGAAGGTAAGACAAAGAGAAAAGATACCATGCAAATATACAGTCCATAAAATTATATATAAGCATGACCCCTGGGTTTTTAATTGGCTTTTGATCTGTCTGGAGACCACAGAAAAAACACTTAGACCTAAACATATATATATATATATATACACACACACACACACACACACACACACACACTTTTGATTTGAAAGTATGTATATATATACGTGTGTGTGTGTGTGTGTGTGTGTGTATGTGTATACTTTTAAATCAATGCTGTCTTCCAAAACCAAAGGTCATGCCCTAGGAGGAGCCAGCCTTTTCCTCTCGCCTTGCTCCAGAGGAGTCCGGCAGCACTGGTTCTGGGCCAGACTGGACTCCAGACTTTGCCCCCAGGAACCCTGGATCTCCTGTTGTATTTGATCCTCTGTCTGTAAAAATTGGCATTGAACTAGATCATCATCCCACAAAGTCTGTTCCAGTTCAAATAGTCTAGGATTTTATAAATATCTTACTTATGATTTAGTGATTCTGCCAAACATATTTCAAAAACCATCACCCATTTCTGGAAAAACAACCTTCCAGATCTTCTGTCTCCATTTCCCTGACTATTTCTTAGTCCTCCTGTATGGGAACCTCCTAGGGACTTGGGGAGAGGAGGGGGTTACAAGTGCAGACTCACTGGCTGGACTGGGATCTGATGAATCTGAACCTCTGGGGTGGTGCTTGGGGATAAGTGTTTAACGAGCTGCCCAGATGA
The DNA here is from genome assembly GCF_014108415.1 of Molossus molossus. NCBI lineage: Eukaryota > Metazoa > Chordata > Mammalia > Chiroptera > Molossidae > Molossus > Molossus molossus. Next base: position 109,596,442 of record NW_023425366.1, on the reverse strand, counting down.
TTCTGAAGCACCATCCGGGTATCTGATGTTTCCACAGGTAACATCCTACATAAGTTTCCTATTGCATTGTGAGAAATTACTATAAACTTAGTGGCTTAAAATAACACAGTTTATTATTTTATAGTTCTGGACATTTACAAGTCTTAAATTAGTTTGGGCTAAAATCAAGGTGTGGGCAGGGCCTCCTCCTGGAAGAATTCAGTTCCTTGCTTTTTCCTCCTTCTAGCAGCTGCTCAAATTCCTTGGCTCAAGGCCCTATATCACTCCTGTGGGGTTTTTTTTGGGGGGGGGCACCTCTCCTTCTCAGACTTAGACTCTGACCCTCCTGCTTCCCTGTTTTAAAGAACCTCCTAATTACATTGAGCTCACTCAGATAATTCAGGATAACCTTCCCATCAAGATCCTTAACTGTATAATGCCTGCTGTTTCCTTGGCCACATAAGGTAACACCGTCCCAAGTTCTGGGCATTAGGATGTAGACAGCTTTGGGGCCATTATTCATCCATCACGTGCCTCCTTGGTTTTGCTGGGGCTGATATAAGGGTCTTGAAATTTGTTGCTACCATTTTTCTCTTGTAAAAGCCAATGAACTGACTACAAGAGATGCTACCGAAACACTTGACAACAATAATCTATATCCCTCCAGGTAATTGACAACCACCTGCATCATCTGTCACTTAGACCACCCCCCCATTTTATGAATGCAAATATATTCTTCTCAGACAACAGAGTTGTGTCCTACTCAAGCAAGCCAGTTATTGCACCAGACTGACCCGAATTAGCATCCTGCCTCTGTCACTGACAAGCCACATGTCACTTAACTGTTCTGTCCCTCAGTTTTCCCATGTGCAAAATGGCTTTTCAAGATATTATTTGGCAGTTAGCACAGGAGCCCTAGGCCCAGAGATTCTGACTCCTGGACCTATGCTTTGCTCGGTATGTGTGTGGCTGAGGAACAATATCAAGAAAGGTGACTTCCTTTCTTTTTCTATCATACACCTTAATTTTTGTTTTGAGCCTCAGTTCCACCAAGCAGAGAAATCTTAGACTATTCAGGATTTTTTTCCTCTTTTTTCTCAAGGGGTTGTCGCTAAATTCTGGGGCTTCTAGAATGACATTGTGCTAAGGGAGAAAGTGTTTTCTTTTTCTGTCATTATCAGTCTGTGCCAGCACTCGCTGAGAATTGCCCTACCCATTCTGGTCAAAGTCATGGCCACTCCAGGCTTCAGACACTCTCAGGCTCCCCTGAGCATGGGAAACATTTGACTGCTCCTTCTCAGGGCGAGGGGGACGGGAACACACTGCACACCCCCATTCTGTCAGCATCCCCTACTCTCTGCACCATGCGTATCACCCAGACTCTTGGACATTTTAGTACATCTATTTGTCCACTTCCATTTCTCCTCTGCTACTCCCAGATGACAGGAGAGGGGGTACTCTAGGGTCTCCCCATTTTTGAGCTGCTTTTTTTCTACCACAATACACTGGGTATCTTATGGAGCAAACCAAGTCAGACTCACATTCCAACTGCTTTCTACTGTAGATAGGCACAGATACGAGGCTGAGAAGGGGCAAGGCGATCCCTGTGCGAGAAAAGGAGCGATGTGTGCGCCCATTGCCTGCACAGCACTCCTTGGCAGCAGAAACTCAGAGGCGGTGGAAGGGCTGTAGACAGTGTAAAACACTTATGCTTAATTGCTGAGGGAGGGTCAGAAATGACTCTTTGTTCAGCTTTGTCAAGCTAATTAGTTGGAAAAGAATGTGCTCAGCACATAAACAAGAGCCTTTTTTCTATAAGCAATTAGAAACAACCCTAATCTTATTCATTTAAACACACGCCCATCACAAAGTTGGAAATACACCAAAGAGTTGGAAAGACACCAACGTTGAGGCTGACGACGGCTTTGGCTAATCCTCAAACCTTTGTATTTAAAGACTGATCTTCCTGTCTGAAAAGCTTCTCCTCTTTGCTAATCCTTGAGTGTTCTTCTTCAAGGATTTAGCAGTGACAGCATCAGACTGGAGCCCCAGCTGTGCATCCTTCCTGCCTCCACCACAACCACCCGCCCCTCCCCCATCTCATGTCTCACCCTCTGGTCTGTTTTTTATTTCTTATTGGACTTATCAGGGTGACATTGGTTGATAAAATTATATAGGTTTCAGGTGTACAATTCTATAATACATCATATGTATATCGTATAATGTGTTTACCACCCCAAGTCAAGTCTCCTTCCATCACCATGTATCCCCACTGCAGCCCCTTCTCCCTCCCCCCAACCGCGTTCCCTCTGGTAATCACCAAACCATTGTCTGTGTCTATGAGTTTTTTGTTGTTGTTTTTTTTTTACTTAATCCACTCACCTTTTTCACCCAGCCCCACAACCCTCCTCCCCACTGACAGTGGTCAGTCTGTTCTCTATGACTCTGTTTCTATTTTGTTTATTAGTTTATTTTGCTCATTAGATTCTACATATGAGTGAAATCATATGGTACTTGTCATTCTCTGACTGACTTATTTCACTTAGCATAATGCTCGTTAGGTCTATCCATGCCGACACAAAGGGTAAGATTTCCTTCCTTTTTTACGGCCAAGTATTATTCCATTGTGTAAATGTACCACAATTTTTTATCCACTCTTCTACTGATAAGCACTTTGGCTGTTTCCAGATCTTGGCTATTATAAATAACACTGCAGTGAACATAGAGGTTCATATATTCTTTCAAATTAGTGTTTTGGGTTTCTTTAGATATATCCCCAGAAATGGAATTGCTGGGTCATAAGGCAGTTCCATTTTTAATTATTTGAGAAACCTCCACAATGCTTTCCACAGTGCCTGCACCAATCTGCAATCCCACCAACAGTGCACGAGGGTTCCCTTTTCTTCACATTCTGCCAACACTTGTTTGTTGATTTATTGATGACAGCCATGCTGACAGGCTCACATATTTTTGTAATTTTGTCTTATATGCCACTGCCACCTGCCAGCTTATAAATACTGACACCAGGGGATATCTACCACCATGGGTTCAGTGCCTTGCACTGTGCATGGCACACAAGAGGTCCTGAGCAAATCACTGTTGAGTAGACCAATGAATGAATGAATGCCTTCCCTACGGGGAAAGGCAGAAAGTGCCAGAGGACATTGCTGGAATAAAGAGGATCTGCAAATCTGTAAGCTAAATAACACTGAGAATGGCAAGTAACTTCCCCCAAATTTTCTATAAAATTGAACCTCAAAATTGAAACAGAAAAGAATCACAAAAAGGTAGATCACTAACTCTGCACAGTTTAAGTAAATAATGAGGACCACTAAACACATATCACATGCCAAGCACAGTGATGAAGCACTCTATGTCACCCCTCCTGTTTGGTACTTAAGTTGGATGTCTTCTATTGGCCCCTCCAGTTGTACTCTACCACTCTCTGTCCTGCTCTGGGTGCTGGGATGTAACCTATATAGACTGCCTGGGTCCTCTTACTCTCCAGCTTCTAGATGGATGCAACCAATGGAAGGCACCAGCAAAAGTCAGGGGGAAAGAGTAGAGTATGGTCAAGGTATTTAGTCCCCTGGCTTCCTCCCCACCAGGTCACCATGGGTGAGCTGGCTGCATCCTCCTGCTGAAGACCACAGTTCCTATCTTGCAGCCCTCTCCATATGACTGCCTTCTCTAGGTGCCACAAACCACCTGTCTCTTGTCCTTTCAGGCTTCAGAATGGTATCAGCTGCTTCTGTTACTGCCCCGGGGGCATTCACTATACCTTGTGGATTTCCTTAAACCCTTTTCACACTTTCCTTATGACAACAGTCTTTTGATGCAGGTTTTTAATAGTTCCATATTAAAGAGAGGATGTTAAGTCTCGAGATTAGGAGACATGTCCAAGGTCAAAGTCATTAGGAGCAGATCCTCAAACCCAGATCTGTTGAAATCCAATGCAAATGCCTCCCCCGCTCGCATAGCTCCAAGGGAAGACAGTGGCTGGTGCCTCAAGCTTGAGATATAACTGGCAGAAAAACTGACTAGAAGAATTGTTAGTGGGGGCCAAGGGCTGAATTCTCATTTCACAGCCCTGCTTCCACAGATGGGCACTTAGAGTCTGGCTCCACGGGTGGTGGTGGTTCATTGAGAGTTCAAGCCCCATCGCAGACACGTGTGGGTGAATAAGTGGCAGGGTCTTTGGTTCTTCTAAGTGCCTAATACAGGCAGGCAGATGGGTGGGGGTGTGAACAAGAGAGCCTCAAGTGGATTTCACTCTTGGTTATAACCTATAAATATGTATGTTGGGCCCCATGAATCATTTAGGGCTGGGTTGGTTGCACTTTTTTTTAAAGACATGGTTTGACTGACTCAGAGATGTTGGCAAGCACCCCTGAGGCCAGAGTGAAACCAAAGGCTTTGCAGAAATTGGAAGGAAACCAGATATTTGCTTCCTAACTTTATTCTGAGAACGTTTTCTAAGTTTAAAATGATACCAGGGAGAATAGAACACCAGTCACAAATGAGCTTTATGTCTAAGCGATAAAGGTTTGAGAAATTGCATAGCTTTTAGAATTTATTTTTACCAGTTATTACAATTGTGACTTTTGAGCAAGTTACCTCGCTTCTTTGAGCCTCAGTGTTCACATCAGCAAAATAGGGATAAGAACTGAATGAAATATATTTATATAAAGCACCAGAACAAGACACAGATTATATCTGCATAACTGTTGAACTCCCTCCCCCCTTTTATATCATTTCAGTCCACAGCCAAATCTCAGGACCCATCACACTTATACTCAGGCCTCAGAGATTTGCAATGGTTGCCTCTTTGGTTGGAGAGTAAGCTTCTGAAAGGCAGGCATATCGGTCAGGTTACGCTGCAGTAACAACACTTAATTCCTTGTTCTTATACCATTTAGCCTCTTCACCTCGATGCTGAGTGTGTGCCCCTCTCCACTTCATCCAGAGGGTTATGTTAGAAGCTGCCATGTTTGAAAAATGTGACCCCACTCCTGGGCAGAGTTGATTCCACATGGTCAATGGATGGGCATCTAATCTAGTCTGATTCCTTCCCTGAGAACTGGGGCTCTGGAACTGAGAAAGGACACCTGTCTTCAGGACTATAAAAATGTAAAGCTTGAGTGGTGTTGGTAAGAATTAGAGAAAGCCAGTCTGGGGAGAAAGAAAATGGGATAACGACCCAGAGAGGAGGTAGAATGAGAGAAGACATCATCTTGACAGTATTCAAGTCCCTGATTCCAATTAGACCCAAGATCCAGTCAAATTGCTCTCTTGACGTCCATGGGTCACCCCAGTTTCCACCTTTCTGAAACTCATTGGATTTCCGTCACTTGCAACCAAAAGTCAACACCACAGTAATGGATTAATAGCTGTAATTTTGGTTCTTTTAATCCTTATTTTGAAATAATTTTAGACTTACTGCCAACTCATTTTTATTCCACATCTTTTTTTTTTCTTTGTATTCTCTCATTTATAAAATGAGAAGAATGATTTTGTAGAACAATCCTTTTGTCACAGGATGTGTGTCAGTCATTGACTGCAGTGCCAGGCACAGAATGGACACTCACTGGGGACACAATAATTCTCTCCAAACCCCCTTTCTCCTGAAGATGTTTGCTTCTTGGTTCTACGCCAAGCTAAAAGGTTCTTGCCTATTTTCCTGATCTCTTTTCTGAATGAGTGGCTCCTACCTCCTTCCCCATTGCTTGTATATGCACTTGGGCTGGGACAGATTATGTTGGAGCATGGAGATACCCTTGGGAGTGTGGGATGGTTGGGATAGTCTATAGTGAGGGAGAAGAATCCCTTTTAAAGCAAGCTATCTTAATAAGGTAGAGAGAACTTCTTCAAGGCTAGTACTTGAACTTTGCTCACATTCAAAGTAACAAACCATAGTATCCATTCCAACAATTTCATCTGATGTTTCAGAAAATGATGGGCCACCAGGGAGACTTGTTAGCCAGTGAACTTGACCCCAATAGCCATCCCTCCCCTCTCTTTCCACCTAAACCCCTAATGGCTTTATTACCATGCCCTTCTTCCCTCGACATTAAGTATATTTGACCTAAGGATATCAAACTTCCTCAAACGGTAGAAAAAGGAATTATTTCTAATTTTATGTCAGAGAGTGTAACATGTGTATTTGAGGACAATTTTTAAAAATCTAATTATAGACTGTTATTGACCTATGTTAGACCTCAGGTCCCAGAATCAGTATAAATTCTTCATTTTTCTCTATCATCTGGGAAGCTTTCACATAAAGACACTTTCTTTCTCGTGTTCAATGGCTGATTGTTTCTATAATCAGCTCCTTAAATATGATTAGAGTTTCACAGCGAGCAGGGCACTTCCGCCTTCACAACATTTGGGCAATACACATGCTCACAGGCACTAAAAAGTATTTGCAGAATTAATGAATTCCATTCAGTAGCTACAGAAATGTAAGGAAATAGAAAAGGCATTTTTAACATAATCATTCTCCTTCTACAGATGAAAATAAAAGAGGTTCAGAGAAGTTGAGTGGCTTGCCCAAAACCACACCCCTCGTACAGGGTGTGGCAAAAGTAGGTTTACAGCCATGAGCATGTGAAACAGAGTTTATTCTGGTACTATTATTTATTAATTATTGTATTTTTCCCCATATGAACAACTATAAACCTACTTTTGCCACACCCTGTCTATGTCAGAGCTGGGACACAAACCTAACATGACTTAGTCACTTATCATTGATGCTTTCTTGTCAATTGAGTAATAAAGTCAAATAATATTCAGTACATGCCCTCAATGAGCTTCAAAGGCTAAAAAATAATCCAGTAAAATAAAGCAATGATTATAACATAACAGTATTTATCATAATTATATGTTTGGGATATAGAATTATGTATACTCTCATTTACTCCCCCATGAATGTAATGAGATAGGTTATATTATCTCCACTTTACAAGTGGGGAAACTGAGGCACTGAGGAAGAGCAGGGGTTAGAACCTGTGCACAGGGTCACATATATCATGCTAGGGGAGTTAATCCTATCCAATAAAATTGACACCATTTAACTACTTTTAACCTACAAAATGGCAATTCTGTACAGTTCAACTGAACATAAAATAGAGAGAAATGTGGTAGACACAGAGGATGGTACATTAAAGAGGGCATTCTTGGGATATTTGGGGCTTCACTGAGTTTGCAAAAAGGAAGAGGCAAAGAAATGTTGGGGTAGGGTGATCCAGGCAAAATCCATATCAGGAGCAAAGATACTGGGGCATGAAGGAGCATAATACAATCATACTAGCCAGGGCTTTGGGTGTTTGTGAAGAATGTCAGCAAATTGGGGTGGGAAGACATATAGAGGCCAGAACCTGGAGGTCCTTGGAGTAAAATGAATCTGAACCTCTCATCTGGGAACTAGAGGATCTTCTGATCCCTTACCCTATTTCTCCCTGGTGCAATAAATGTTATCTACTCAAGCTCTTTGGGGATGTCTTTGTTTTCATTCCTTCTGTAGTGTACCAAGCACAATACTTAACACATGGAAGGTGCTAAAATTATGTCTGTGGATTGGCAATGGGCAGCCTCACTATATTGTGCTGATGATAATATCAGACTGTCAGAGAGGTTTACATAACTTTAACTGTTGTTTCAAACAGGCTGTAAGATATTCTCCAGTTTTCACTATCTAGGGGAGAAGAACACTGTTTTTATTTTTTCTCTAATTATAAAGCCCCTTTCAAGTTTTATCAGCGAAAGACGTTCTAAACCCAGAGGCTATGTGCTAAAATATCTATATTCAAATTCAGGCTCAATTAATTTGTATTGAGCACTTATATGCCAGATATCTTCACTTAAGTTCATTGAAACTTTAAAATAACCCTGAAAAATAAAAAGATTGTATTGCCTCTGTTTTAAGATGAGGAAGCTAAGACAGATACATTCATAGATTTGCTGATTAACGATGAAGCTGGGATTTGAATTTGGTTCGCTTTGTTCTTTGCTACGGCTCTTTTCTCTACAAAGATGCTACTGGGAATCTATTGGTGATGAGTAAACTGATGACAACAGTTGTAGTCATAAAAGTAATAACTGCGAACACTGACTGCCTTGCTATGTGCCAGGAACTGCCCTGAGCACTTAAAGGAATACTTTCATTTATTTTTTTAGAGACCTTCTAAAACAAAGTTTTTTATTATCCTCAATTTGAGGAAACTAAGGTTAACAAGGATTAAGCAACTACTGAGATCAAATAGCTTATTTGTGGCAAAGTTGGGATTTTAAACCAGAGCCGGTGGCCTCTGGAGAGGAAGTATCTGCCTGTTCTAGATTCCAGATGCTACTCTTGACCTCACCCTTGGCCCTATCCATCATATTCCTCCTCCACCAGGAGGGAAGAACAGTGAAAATCTCCCCTCTCTCAGAGCAAGGTTCTCAGCAGGCCGTGTCCCCAACACAACAATCCCTAGTCAATGTCCTCACACGGAAGGGAAAAGCAAAAGCCAAACAGAGCTTCCATGGGAACATTCTCTGGGCAAACACTGGGACCAGTGTGCTTAGACCTTTGTGTCCTCACTCAAATAGGGTGAATCACTCCTGGAACTGGAGCTGGAAGGCAGGCCAGGTTCCTAAATGGGTAAGGTTAATGGTGCTCTTGGAGAGCCTTTGGGTCACTTTGAAAATTAATCATTTCTTCTTCAGAGTCTGAGCTCATAAATGAGCAGATTAGAAATCAAAGAGGAGAAATGAAGGAGGGTTCCTGGCAAGGGATTGTGGAGCATGACAGCTTTCGCCTGAGGTTGACCATCTTGTCTCAACACTGCTGCCCATCCTCTGCCGAAGTCTGATCTGCTTGAAGACTATCAAATCCTAAAAGAATGGAGATTCCAAAACGTGGGGGAGCATGTTAAGCTATCCATCACTGTACACATAGTACCTAACACAGTGCCTGACAGTGGGCCCTTACTAATTATTGATTCATTAACTGATTGAAAGCAGGTAACACAAGTGATGATTTGGTTGGGGCAGAATGCTTTTGTTTTCAGTACTAGAAAATTCAGAGCAGAATGCTTTGACCTCTCTTGGAGGTGATATTTAAGCTGAGATTTGAATGGCAAGAGGCATCAAGTTGTATGGCGAAGAAGAAATAGAACTGGGGGGGCGAAAGAAATAACAAATAGAGAATGGATAGAGTGAGAGGAGATGAGGTTGGAAAGACAGAAAGGGCCAGCTCCTATAGTGAGGGCCCAGAATTGAAATGTTCTTCTAAGTGTTATGTGAAACCATTGAAAGGTTTTAAGAGGGGAAAAAAAATATAGATAGATAGATAGATAGATAGATAGATAGATAGATAGATGTGTGTGTGTGTGTGTGTGTGTGTGTGTGTGTGTTATTCACTTGGTGTCCTCAATGCTTGGCATATAACAGGTGCTCAAGAAACTAGTTGAATGAGCAGAGATAATGCATATCAATTGCTTTTTATACAATGAAGTGTTTCAGAATTGACAGTCATCAATCATCATATGGAGGAGAATAAGACACTATCCTCATTATTATTCTCTTAGGTAACAAAGTTTTTATGGACTTCTGGGTAATGATGGTGGACATCTTGAGACACCTGAGTTTTCCATCACCTCTTTTCTGTTAAAATAATTTAATCCACACCAAGATGCATGGTTTCTATAGCATGGACCGGTCTTCAGAAGAAATTTCCATGAAGAATTCACTCTTGACCATCTGAGGCAGAATAGTAAAATCAGGAAAGGAAAAGGTAATAGATTTTCCCTGACCCCTGATATCTGAGACACATGGGGCTCTGATATGTAGGAGGTACATTCTGATGAGGGCATGATTCTTTCACTCACCCCCATGCCACCAATACTACCTTTCTAATTTCACTCAGTTGAAGAGTGTGATGGCCAGTCATTGTGACATAGTGGAGAGTGCAAAGGGAAAGAGTAGACGTGGTTGCTTATTGCGACCTGGGATGCAAGATGTAAGAACTAAAGTGAGAAAAAAAGAGGAGAGAAAAAGAGCAGTAGGAACAGTGTATTCTGGGTGGTGTTTAATATGCTGCTTCTGACAAGGGAAGGACTATATACCATGTTAAGTAATCCATAAATAAATTCCCACTGCAGCATCAGTGGAGCAGAGATCGCTCTTCTGCCCACACTAAATATATAGGTACCAAACTTCAGAAATATGGCCAGCAGCAGGTTATGTTCATCAGCCATCCATCAAAAGGTCTGAGGGAGGGAGTTCTAACAGGACCCAGGTGGACAATTATAGGTACAGAAGAAAATCTACCCACCCTATCTATCAGCAAACACCAAGCCTGCCTCAGACTCTCTTTATTTCTGAGAAAATGGAAGAAAAATAAAAATCCAACAACCCGGGGTCTAGGAAACAACTTCCGGTTATAAAAACATGAAACACTACCCTCAAAACACATAGAAAGTGCACACATTTTAAAAAGATTTACCAAGAAAGAAAAGAAAAATGTTTTAAAGCATCTGGTATACTCTCAATAAAATTCAAGGAAACATAAACTTAAAGGGAAATGGTAAAATAAAGTAGGGTGCATCCATATGGAAGAATATTATACAGCCATAAAAAACCATGTCTTCAAAGACTGGAGAATGACATGGAGAAGTGCTTACCACAGGATGTTATATTTTAAAAGTGAAACAATACATTATAAGGAATTCCAAACTGTGCATGAGTGTTCATGGCAGCTTTATTCATAACAGGAGAAAACTGAAAACAACTCAAAAAGTTCTTCAAAGGGTAAAGGGTTATCCAGACTCTGGTCCACCCATGCATTGATACATGCAACATCCTGGATGGATCTCAAGGATATTATGCATAGTGAAACAAGACAATCCCAAAGGGTTACATACTGCATGATGCTGTTTATATAACATTCATGAAATGGCTATAGAGATGGCAAGAAGTCGTGTCTGCCAACGTACAAGGATGAAAGGATGTGAACATACGCGGGAGCACCTGTGTGGTAATGGAATCCTTTTGTATTTTGATTGTAATATTGGTTCCATGAATCTATCAATGGGATAAAACTACATAAAACTACACACAGACACAAGCACACACACATAAATGCATGTAATAAAATGGTGAATACAAAATAAACTCTGTGTGGCAAAAACATATTTTACCAATGTCAATGTCCTGATTTGGATATTATGCTCAAGTTCAGTGACGGCATCACTGGGGGAGGCAGGAAGAAGGGCTCATGGGACTCTATGTGCCATTTTTGCAAAGTTCTGTAGTTCCATAAATATTTCACAATAAAAGTTAAGAAAAAGTGTATACCAAAGAAATACATATTTTGACAAAAATATAATGCTCCGTTATATTAGCAGTAATTGTTTTTTTTTTTTGGCTAATAGGAAAATGGTAATTTTTATGTTCTTCTGTATACTTTTCTGTATTTCTTAAACTTTCTGCAGTAAATATATGTTACTTTTAAAATCTGAAAAGAACTTATTAATTAAAAGTTTAGTGATTAAAATAAAATACTTGATCAATGAAAGATATTCAAGAAAATATATATACAGTGTTATAACAGAAAATTCAATGAAAGACGTGCAGAGAAGTAAATGTCCTGATAAGATATTTTGCAAGGAAATACAAAATCTATTGAAAATATTAAATCACTCATTGAAAGCAGTGCAGAAAACTACAGAAACTAGCCAATAATGTATAGCATATACCTCACTCAGAATGCACTGTAAGAGAACATCCATGAAACAGCAAGAGACATAGTGACAGATGTGTAGGACCAAACATGGAGAGTCAGCCTAATACTAACTGATGTTTCTAAAAAGCAATCAGGAAAAAGCAGAACAAAAGAAATAATTAGAGAGATAAAATAGCAAAACACCTTCCAGATTTATGGATGACCGGAATTTTTAATTCTCACAGATACATTGAATGACACCACCTACAAATAACCTGGTAAAGTTTTAAAATTTCAAAGATTTGAAGAAAAAAAAATACTCACGTGAAAAGATATATGCACCCCTCTATTCATTGCAGCATTATTTACAATAGCCAAGATATATGTATCAGCAATAAAATGTAATGAAATCTTGCCATTTGCAACAACATGAATGAATCTGGAAGATATTATGCTAAGTGAGATAAGTCAGACAGATAAAGACAAATAGCATATAGTTTCACTTATATGTGAAATCTAAAAACAAAACAAAACAAAACAAATGAACAAACAAAACAAAAGAGAAACAAATTCATAGAAACAGAGCTCAAGGGGATAGTTACCAGAGAGGAGGGGCTGAGGGTATAAGTGAAAAGATGAAGGGAAATATCATCAGTAATATTGTAATAAGCTGGCATGATGACAGATGATTACTAGAATTAGTGGAGTAATCATGTTGTAAGGTATAAAAATGTTAAATCATTTTATTGTATACCACAATATTATATACCAACTATACTTAAATAAAATAAAGTAAATAAAAATTCTACATGCAACCAGGCAGAAAACCAGGCAAACAACTTAAAAAATGGATTACCTAGGCAGATTAAAACATCAAACTGATTTCAAACTTATCTTTCATAACATCAAGATTTGAGGAGAAAATATTACTATCTAATAATTTCCACCAAATATCTAAGTTGTTACTAGTGTATGAGGCAATGACAAAATCATTTTAATAAGCAACAATAGGCTTTTGATTAAGTCAACATTTGTTACATAACAAAATTTAATGGCAAAATTAAATCACACATTGAAAGTAGTGCAGAATACTATAGAAACTGACCAGTGATGTATAGCACAAACAAAAAAGTTTAGTGTAACTAGAATAAAATAAAAGTGTCTCAACACAAGTTTTCTAATTGTCTTAAGTCAATGGTCAACATCATATAAGAAGATATTACCATGGACAAGGAAGTCCACTATTATTTATTAATGTGCTGGATATTCAGGTCTATCCAACAGGTCATGAGAAATAAGAGAGAAATGAAATATGTTACTAGTTCCATAAGATAAGACATGATTGCCTGCTTAGAAAAAAGATGAACTGAAAAATATGGAAATAATAAGTATGTTCTGAAAGTAATGAGTTGCAAAAATAATAAAAAAAGAAAATACACAGAAACCAATGGGCAACACAGACACACACAGTCACACATACACACACCAGTAATCTTGGCCAGGGCACATAAATAATATTTGAAGAGCTCAATATGCCATTTTCCTGAATAGGAAAACTTAATATTAAAATATCACTTATTCTAAAATTTATTAATGCGCCTAATTCAATGAAAATCAGAATTTTAAAGTAATGTTTTTATAACATCATAAAATTATTCTAAAGTTTACCTAAAAATAGAAATGGATGAGACTTACCAAGAGATTTAGGAGAAAATGGGGGAAGGAGAAAATGAGGGGTATCTTTTTCTGTAATATTAAAATTCTAATAAGATACTGCATAAGAGGGGAAAAATGGCGGCAAAGTGAATGGAAGCTACACAGACGATCCCCCAGGACCAAACGGGAATTAGAACTAAAATAAATACAAATCTTCAGAAAAAAACAACATGAAAGCAGCAGAAGAGGACCTTATAACCAGGGACACTGGTAGGATCTGAATAGGTACAAGAGGGTGGCGGGCTGAAGCCCATGGACAGCAACAGTCTGAGCTGTGAGCAGCACCCTCAGGGTTAAACTCCGAAGTGGCTTGACAGCACAGGGCCAAGACAGAGCACTAAAATAGCCACAGCCACTCACCTGGGGCTCCAGCTGAGGGAGAGTGGAGTGAACTGGAACTGTGTGGGGACACACGGAATTTAGAGGGGGCTCAGAGTTTTTGCTGAGTCACACCCACAAAAGACAGTGGCCAGTTTATTCCTTCCCAGAGCTGTGGGGGAAAGCAACAGCCCCTCCCTTGGAGATCCAGCTTATTCCAGGTGAGGCAAAGAAATGCAAATTGAGGCTCATTAACAACCAGCCTCTATCCCACTCTCTGGAAATCCTCTTATACAGAACATCAGGGCTACATTCCAAAGCACTGAGTAACTGAGACTACTAGCCTTCAGGCAAAAAGCTGGAGGATAACTGAACCTCTCCTGGGCTTGCAAATCTACCCAGGAAAGTAAGACTTGACAGTGGTGTTTAAAGCGAGCCCACCCAGGTTCACCCAAACTGAGTAGGGCTAGCCACAAACAGCAGAACACCAACATCGACAGAGAACATTTAAAAGGCTCCAAAACCCACTGATATAGCCAAAATGGTGAAACAAAGAAACAAATCCCAAATGAAAGAACACAAGAACTCTATTGAAGATGAGATAAGTGAAATTCTGTTAAGCAAATTATCAGAGGTAGAGTTCAGAGCCATGATCTTGAGGAAGCTCAACAGCATGAGTAAGGACATCAGCACCATAAGTAAAGACATAGAAACATTGAAAACCAACCAAGTGGAAATGAAGAATTACATAGCAGAAATAAAAAACACATTGGAAGGACTAACCAACAGAGTAGAGGAAGCTGAGGACCAGATCAGTGAATTAGAAGACAGCATAGAAAAACTCAACCAATCAGAAAACCAAAAGGAAAAAACAGGAAGATAGCTTAAGAGAACTGTGGCACAACTGGAAACGTAATAACATTAGCATCATAGGAGCCCTGAAGAGGAAGAAAATGGGCAAGGGTTAGAGAAACTATTTGAAGAAATAGTAACAGAAAACTTTCCTAACTTGGTGAAGGAAGAAGGCATTCAAGTTCAAGAAGCACAGAGAGCCCCAAGTAAGAAGAACTAAAACAGGCCCACACCAAGACACATAGTAATTAATATGCCAAAAATTAAAGACAAAGAGAGAAACCTAAAGGCAGCAAGAGATAAGCAACAGGTTACCTACAAAGGAACCCACATAAGGTTTTCACCTGACTTCTCAAAAGAAACACTACAGGCCAGAAGGGAATGGCATGAAGTAATCAAGGTCATGAAAAACAAGGATCTGAATCCAAGATTACTCTATCCAGCAAGGCTAGCATTCAAAGAAGAAGGTCAAATAAAGAGCTTTCCAGACCAAAAAAAAAAAGGCTAAGGGAATATATTAGCACCATACCTGCTAGATCTGCTAAAAGGACTGCTGTAATTAGTAGAAGAAATAGAAAGAAAAATAGAACCACACTAAACAAAAATGGCAATAAATAAGTACATATCAATAATTACCTAAAATGTATATGGTTTGAATGCTCCGATCGAAAGACACAGAGTAGCTGATTGGATAAGAAAGCATGACTCACATATATGTTATTTACAAGAGACCCACCTCAAAACAAAAGACTCACATAGTTTGAAAGTGAAGGGCTAGAAAAAAATCTTTCAAGCAAACAGAAAACAAAACAAAACAAAAAAGCTGGGGTAGCAATACTCATATCTGATAAAGTAGATTTCAAATGAAGGCCATAACTAGAGACAAACATGGCAACTACATAATATTGAAAGGTTCTATTCAACAGGAGGATATAACCTTGGTAAACATATATGCACCCAATATAGCAGCACCAAAATATATTAAAAACCTTCTGGAGGACTTCAAAGGAGAAATCAACAGCAATACAATCACAGCAGGGGACTTCAACACCTGCTGACATCACTGGATAGATCATCTAGACAAAAAATTAACAAGAAAACCCAGACTCTAAATGAAGCACTAGATCAAATGGATTTAATAAATATCTACAAAGAATTACACCCCAAAACTGCAGAATTCACATTCTCAAGTGCACATGGGACATTCTCAAAGATAGACCACATATTAGGACACAAACTAAGTATCTACAAGTTCAGGAAGATTGAAATCATATCAAGCATCTTCTCAGATCACAAAGGCATGCAACTAGAAATCAATTGCAACAAAAACATGAAAACACATTTGAAAATATGGAGACTAAATAGCATGTTATTGCACAATAAATTAGTTACTATGGGGATCAAGGAAGAAATTAAAAACTTCCGATGGAAATGAACACACAACAACACAAAAATCTATGGGATGCAGCAAAAGCAGTTCTGAGAGGGAAGTTCATAGCACTACAGGCCTACCTCAAGAAGCAAGAAAAATTTCTAATAGACTATCTAACCTCACCACTTAAAGAACTAGAAAGCAAACAGAAAGAAAACCCCAGAGCAAGTAGAAGGAAGGAAATAGTAAAGATCAGAGCAGAAATAAATGACATGGAGACCAAAAAAAAACAACTCAAAGAATCAATGAAACAACGAGCTGATTGATGGACCCTTAGCTAGACTCACCAAGAAACAAAGAGAGAGAACCCAAATACACAAAATCAGAAATGAAAGAGAAGAAATAATAACTGACACCACAGAAATACAAAGGATTGTTAACAAATATTATGAACAATTATATGGCAACAAATTCAACAATCTAAGCAAAATGGACAGATTTCTAGAAACACATAGTCTCCCAAAACTGGACCGTGAAGAGATAGAAAATTTGAACAGACCAATAACAACAAAAGAAATTGAAGAGGTAATCAAGACTCTTCCAGCAAACAAAGGCCCAGGCCCAGAAGGCTTCACGGGGGGATTTTACCAAACATTCAAAGAACTAATACCCATTCTCCTCGAACTATTTCAAAAAATTCAAGAAGAAGGAAGACTTTCAAACTCGTTTGATGAGGCCAGCATAATTCTAATTTTAAAACCAGAAAAAGACATTACAAAGAAAGAAAACTACAGGCCAATATCCCTAATGAACAAAATGCCAAAATACTTAACAAAATACTAGCAAATTGAATCCAGCAATACACCAAAAAAAAAGTATTCACCATGACCAAGTGGGATTCATGCCACAGATGCAAGGCTGGTACAATATTTGCATATTAATAATTGTGATACACCACATAAACAAAATGAAAGATAGAAATTATATGATCATATTGATAGACACTGAAAAAGCATTCAACAAAATACAGCACCCATTTTTGATAAAAATGCTCAGCAATCTGGGAATAGAGGGATCATATCTCAACATAATAAAGGCCATATATGAAAGACCTACAGCCAACATCATACTCAATGGGCAAAAACTAAAAGCATTTCCTTTAAGAACAAGAACAAGACAAGGATGCCCACTTTTGCCACTCTTATTTAACATAGTACTGGAAGTCTTAGCCACAGCAATCAGACATGAAGAAAAAATAAAAGGCATCCAAAGAGGAAGTGAAATTGTCATTATTCACAGATGACATGACACTGTACATAAAAAACCCTAAAGACTCCATCAAAAATTTCCTAGACTGAATAAATGAATTTGGCAAAGTAGCAGGGTACATATTTAACGTCAAGAAATTGATGGCATTCTTATACATCAATGATGAACTCACAGAAGAGAAACTAAAAAAACAATCGCATTTACTATCACAGCAAAAAAATTAGGATACTTAAGAATAAACTTAACTGAAGAAATAAAGGAACTATTCGTAGAAAACTACAGGTCATTGAAAAAAGAAATAGAGGAAGATATAAAAAAGTGGAAGTACATACCTTGTTCATGGATTGGAAGAATTAACATCATTAAAATGTCCATACTACCCAAAGCAATCTATAGATGCAATGCAATCCCCATCAAAATACCAACGACGTACTTCACAGAACAAGAACAAATACTTCAAAAGTTTGTATGGAACCAAAAAAGACCTCAAATAGCCACAGCAATCTTGAAAAAGAAGAACAAAGTTGGAAGGATCACATTACCAGATTTTAGGTTATACTACAAAGCAACTAATCAAAACAGCCTGGTACTGGCACAAGAACAGGCAGATAAATCAATGGAACAGAATAGAGAACCCTGATATGAACCCAAGACAATATGCTCAATTAATATTTGACAAAGGGGGCAAGAGTATACAGTGGAGTAAAGACAGCCTCTTTAATAAATGGTGTTGGGAAAATTGAACAGCTACATGCAAAAAAAAAAAAAAAAATGAAACTAGACCATCAACTAGCACTATACACAAGAACAAACTCAAAATGGATAAAAGACTTAAATGGACTCATGAATCCATAAAAATCCTAGAAGAAAATGTAGGCAACAGAATTTCAGACATTATACGCAGCAGAATTTTCACTGATACATCACCTAAGGCAACAGAAACAAAGGAAAAAATGAACACATGGGACTACATCAAACTCAAAAGCTTCTGCACAGCAAAATAAACAACCACCAAAGTGGAAAGGCAACCCACTCTATGGGAGAGTATCATTGCCAATGATATATCAGATAAGGGGTTAATTTCCAATATATATAGAGTGCTCATACAACTCAACAAAAGGAAGACAAAGAATCCAATTGAAAAATGGGTAGAGGAACTAAATAGACACCTCTCCAAACAGGACATACAAATGGCCAAGAGACATATGAAGAAATGCTCAACATCACCAATCATCAGAGAGATGCAAATTAAAACAACAATGAGGTATCACCTCACACTTGTCAGAATGGCCGCCATCAACAAATCATCAAACAAGTGTTGGCAAGGATGTGGAGAAAAGGGGACTCTCGTACACTACTGGTGGGAATGCAAACTGGTGCAGCCACTATGAAAAACAATATGGTGTTATCTCAAAAAGTTAAAAATTGAACTGCCATTTGACCCAGTGATCCCACTTCTAGGAATATACCCTAAGCAGCCTGAAACACCAATCAGAAAGAATATGTGTACCCCCATGTTTGTAGCAGCACTATTTACAATAGCTAATATCTGGAAACAGCCCACGTGTCCATCAGTAGACAAGTGGATAAAAAAGCTGTGGTACAATATACACAATGGAGTACTATGCAGCTAAAAGAAAGAAAGATCTCTTATCCTTTGAGATGACATGGAGGGACCTGGAAGTATTATCCTAAGCTAAACAAGCCAAACAAAAAAGACAAGTATCTCATGATCTCACTTATTTGTGGAATATAATGAACATAACAGTCTGAAGAACAGGGTAGTCCCAGAGACATTGAAATAGGATACAGACTGACAATCCTCAGAAGAGGGGGTGGGTGGGAAGAGATAAACCACAGAAAGTATACACATGTATGCATGACCAATGGACATGGACAAAAAAGCTGGGGATGGGGGGATGTCAATGGGGTAAAAAAGAGAAACATCTGTAACAAAAATAAATACATTAATTAATTTTAGAAAAAGAGTAAAACTTTCTATGCCGCAAATAAATCTCAGAAAAAAAGAAAAGATTCTACATAAAATAACTGTAAAAGATAAATGATGTTGGGACAATTAATTATCTATTTGTTACAGAGAAAAAGAAGCTTTAACCTAACAATACACTCCAAAATAAATTCTAACCAGATTAAAAATATTAAAATCCTAAAAATGTGCATATAAACATTTATTTTGTATCTGAACAGGAAGAAATGTATAAGTTATGGGAGAATCACAAAACAAACACTCAAGAAATTCAACACTACATAACTTATTTAAACTATAAACAAAAGTGAAAACAAATTTTAAATACATCAGACAAATTTGGTGTACTTTACATACAAATCTATAAAAATATTAAAATTCAGTAGAAAAATGGCCAAAGGACATGAACAAGCAATTCAGAGCAAAGAAAGCTCAAATGAAAGACTAATGAAAAAAAAATCAATGGTTTTGTTACTATTCAGATAGAAAAAAATTTTTGAAAATAAGTTGCATTTTTTCCCTATGAAACAAAGAGCAGAAAAGTCTTAAAATGACTCTACTCGGGGCTGATATAGATTCAGTGACATGGTCAACTGCATACACTGCAGTAGTAAATGAGGTGGAAATAAATTTTGAAAGTCTTAAAAATATTCAATCTTTTTCACCCAGTAACTTTTCCAGAAATCTACCTTAAGAAAAATATAGACATCTGTTCCAAGATTCCAATAGATAGGTGAAAAATAGCCACTAGAGTATTACTTCTGGGTCACTCCAGGGACAAGAGAGACCCTTCTGGTGGTGAATTTGGGAGGAGATACTGGGTCTGAACAGTCCTGCCTTCTTTTCCCCTCTGTTTGGGTGGGATCTGCCCTCCTGCAGAGAGAAGCCTTCTGATCTTTTCTTCTTATGGATGGTAAGACTTCCAAGAGGAAGTCTGAGATTTGCCAGCACTGCCATGGAATATTATTCATCCACAAAAAAAGGAAATCCTGCCATTTGCAACAACATGGACAGAGCTTGAAGAGGTTATGCTCAGTGAAATACATCAGACAGAGGAAAACAAATACTGAATGATCTCACTTACCTGTGGAATGTAAACCAACTGAACTCATACAAACAAAGAACAGACTGGTGCTTGCCAGAGACCAGGGAGTGGCAGAAATGGGGAAATGTCTGTCAAAAGCTACAAACTTTCAGTTCCAAGATGAGTGGGTTCTGGAGATCTAATGTACAATATGATGACTGTAGTTAACAGTCCTGCAGTGTATATTTGGAAGTTGCTAAGAGTAGATCCTAAAAGTTCTCACACACACACACAAACAGTAGTAACTATGTAAATATGATGGATGTGTTGACTAAACTCATTGGGGTAACCGTTTCACACTATGTACTTATACCAAACCACACTGTACACCTTAAACTTGCACAATGTTGCATGCCAAATATATCTCAATAAAGCTGGAAAAGAGTATGGGGTGCAGGGTCAGGGAGTTCTTTATTGCCCCACGTCAACTGCAAACAAAATGTTGAGTAGGCATTCCTTCAACACAAAGGATTCGTTCAGGAAGAAGACTGTAATCCGAATGTGCAAGCCATGGCAACCACATTCAAGTTCCCAGCATAAGAAAAAAGGGCAGTTGTAAAAAATATATATGTATATGTGTGTGTGTGTGTATATATATATATATATATATATTTTACTTGTAAAATAAGTGTAAGGAAGTTCCATAAAGTTCTGACTTAAAAAAAAAAAAACAGAAAGAAAGAAAGGCAGTTGTCTTCAGAGGGGAAGAGGGAGTTAAGGGGAGGGACTGTTACAACCATAGAGTTTTGTTGTGACCAGAGAGTTCTTCCTGTAGAGCTCTGGACACTGACGTAGTGTATGTGAGCATCTCCCACAGGCCGTCCCCATTCCTGCCTTGGTTAAGGTCTCCGTTATAAATTTTGACACCCATTTAAGCCACATCCTCTACATTAGTGACCATCAGTAACCAGGTAGAGAGTTTGATCCCCACCTGGCCTATGTCCCTGAGTGTCTAACCCTCAGTTGGCTCTGAGGTTGGGTGGGAACAGAAAGGACACTATTCATTACCGACCCACCGTCAAGCCTCAGTTCAGTGTTGTTTATTTTATAATCATGTACCAGAAACAAGACAACGTAGTTGCGGCAAGCAAGGGGATTGATTAACTCAACACTAGTTTCCCCATCGGATGGGATATCATACAGACTCTAAAAGCAGTACATAAAGAAAAATGGGCAGTATTTAAGATTAAATTAAACAAAGCACATAACAAAAATAGTGTATAAATAAATACATCCACAAATTGTGATACATGGGAGGGAAAAAAGACCAGAAGAAAGTACTTCAAAGTGTGAGCATTTATCTCTGGGTGTTGGGGCCATGGGTGATTCTTATTTTCTCCATCCTGCCTTTTTGTGTTACATAAAGTCTCTGCAATATGTTCGTACTGCTTTTATAAGCAGGAAAAAAGCCCATGTTTTTGAAGAAAGCAGAATCTTAGAGGTCATAGTGACTTTACACTATTTGTCCTCTGCACATCAGGAAGAATAAACTCTGATTTTGGCCCAAGGCCCTTTGAACATGTGAGTACAAACCCAGCAAAGGTTTCTTCTGGGACGATTCAGTGCAAATGCTCTCCATCGGGGCACCTGACGACACTCAGACCTTTCGTCCCTGTGCAGTGCCAGTGCTCCCGTCCATCTACTGGCCGGCATCAAGAACGAGACTGAGCAGGGACCCTGTGCCTGGCACTGTGCTCAGCATCACATGTGTAGTCTTAAGAAGTTCCAGTCTCACTCCAAAGAAGTGTTACATGGCAGGAAGGCAGATATTCCAACAAACATAGCAAGCAGTGTGGGTAATAGATGTTGTGCTGGAGGGACACACACAGCCCTGTGGGGGGAATGGAGGAGCCAGCATCCAGTCTATCCAATCTCCCTGGGATAGTCAGGGAAGGAAATAACATAAATAACATTTGATCTGAGTCCTGAAGGATGAAGAACCAGGTGATGGACCAGGTGGGCAGAATGCTACAGACACAGCAGCAGGAGAGAAAGAGAGAGAGAGGAAGGAAGGAAGGAAGGAAGGAAGGAAGGAAGGAAGGAAGGAAGGAAGGAAGGAAGGAAGGAAGGAAGGAAGGGAGGGAGGGAGGGAGGGAGGGAGGGAGGGAGGGAGGGAATGTAGCTACTGGTATTCTAAAAATTATAAAGAGCATAGGAGCATAGTAAGATGTGCCCATTAGGTTTATTTGGTCATAGATCCCAGAAACTGACTCTAACCAGGGGAAAAACGGAACTTGCTGGAAAAATGTTAGGGTAGCTCCAAGAATCACCAAGAAAGTTGAAACACGAGGTTCAGAAAGATTTAGAATGCTAGACTGGTCTCTTTTGGAAGCTGCAACAGAGTTGAGCATGGTGAGTCCTCTGTTTCATTCAAGACTAAACTCCAGGGAAGGAGTGTTTGATGGGTCTAGCAGGAGTCAGGTAGCCATCCCTTGCTGCTGAAGTTTTTATGGAGAGTCACAGAATATATTAGATACATTTTCATTTCTTTTCCTTCCTTACAGTACCCAAATTGTATAAGACCAGCACCTAAGGTTTCATTGAGATATACAAGAGGGAATAGGCAATCAGAGAGTATACACCATTTAGGTGCCATTTGGTGACCGCATGAATGACCACAACCAACTGATTCCCTTCCCTGAGATCTCCAACACCCCCGGCAGTCCCTGGGCAGGAAGTGGCCCCACGTGAAAAACTCAGACCATCATTGCTCTTGAAGCTGCTGGGAACACTGCTTTAAGCCAAATCCAAAAATAATCTCATTAGTCACATTCGAAGCACTAAGCAGAAACAAAAAGAAATCAAAATTAATTTCAATACTTACACTGACAGCAGCAATTAAGGTGACAAGATTATGGAAATCATTGCCATCACAGGAGATCTTTGCCTGAGGGACTTAAGTTGTGATATGATGAACCCCCCCTGTTCGTAGCACATGGGCTACCAGCATGCGGGAGATTCAAAATGGGCATTTCTCCACTTAATTTCAATGTATTCTGTACCTGCTATGTGCCAAGTAAGTTATCACCTCTAGATATCACGTCAACTCAACAAAAAGCATGATTGTTCTTACCTTCCACATGAAGAAACTGAATCACGGAAAGTTCATGTTGATGGAAAGCAACAGAATCAAGATTGAGATCAAGATTTTCCTCCACCAAGACCCTAGGACCATCCCACAGCCCTGTCATTTTAGATAATGTGTTAGATAATAAGGTAGATTCAGTCTGATTCCCTGGCTTTCTGATCCGTGCCATGAGCTAGGAATTGGAGAAAGGTTGCTAGACGTAGTTTGAATGTACCAGAAGTTGCCTGTTTTTTCTCTCTCTGCTTTGTGGTCTGTGCCCCTGCAAGGGATTGCTAACGAGCTCCAGTATGGTTTTCTGAAAAAGATCCAAGCACAAGAGATGAGCATCCTGTTCTGAAATCACTTAAAAGATACAAAACAATCATTCAAGTCAAGGGGGCCTGGCCTACGGACATCCAAGCAGCACTGAGAAGCTTTCTGTGCCACTGTCCCCTGGTCTCCTTTCCTGGAACTGTGCCCTTCTGGGTGCTTTCTATATCCTTATTGATTATCTCCACGGAAGCCTGGGGTGATAGAAAGAGCCAAGCCGGCCAGGAGAAAACTTGCTTTGGTCAGGATAACAGTGAGGGGCTGTCCTGGGCTAATCACATTACTCAATCCCATTCAGAGCAAATTTGAAGGCTTTTTGCACAAGGAAACAGGAACAGTTAACAAGAGTCTTCATGGGTATGGCCAGAGCAAATAAATAATAACAATGACAATAATTATAGTAACACCACCCACCAGGAAGACCTGGTGTATCTCACAGTCGATAGCATTTCCCCACTAAACACATCTTTATTTCGGAGCCAGTAGGCCTATTTTCTGAGCATCCTGAGAGAAACCTACAGAAGGCTGAGAGGCAGGCTGGTTTTAGCAATCTGGAAATTTTCTGAGATTATCTGGTGAGACACTATGAGAGCAGGAGCCTGTCTAAATGAAGCACACTGTGACCCTGGTCTACATCCATGCCCTGAGAAGGTCTGAAAGACCCAGGAATCTGTGTTTTCAGTAAGGACCCCAGCCGGACCACTGTGGCTCATTGGTTGAGCGTTGACTCATGCATCAAGAGGTCGCCAGTTCAATTCCCGGTCGAGGCATATGACCAGGTTGTGGGCCTGATCCCCACTAGGAGGCATGCAGGAGGCGGCCAATCGATGTTCTCTCTCATTGATGTTTCTCTCTCCCTCTCTCTTCCTCTCTCTCTAAAAGCAAAAAAAAAAAAAATTAATAATAATAATGAGCCCAAGGCATTTCCATGTCAGGGGTTCCAGGATCAAGTTTTTGAGAAACACTGTTAATGCCAAAAATCTGAGAGTGGGTGAGTTCACCAGATGTTTCCTTCTGAGGCAAGGAATCATGCTTAACCTGGAGACAGCTGCAGGGAGACCGCCAGCCTGTACCAGGTTGGGCATACTCCCTGTGTCTGACATGCCTCTAACCGACCAGAGCAGCTCAGCAAGGGCGTGCTGGGGTTTGGGTGTGTGAAGGCTCAAACTGAAGTTCCCTCTGTGCCTCACATCGCCTGGCTCAAGAAAAAGTTCTTTTCCAAAACTGTTACACGTATCCATTCCTTGCTGCAAATATAATGCGTCCTGGTGGTGGAAATGACCACCATGCATAAAGAAACAATTGCTTTTAGGTCCTACTCATCCAGGGTAACTACCAATCAGTGTCTTTCCATCTCACATTTTCGAATTCTTTCTCTCTCTCTCTCTGTCTCCCTCCTTCCCTTTCTCTCTTTCCCTCTCCCTTTGAGTCATTGTTTCCTTTTCTTTAATATGGAGATAAAAATACCTACCTTTCAGGTTTATATAATGGATACTTAATAAATTACATTACACCCATTATTCAACTTGGATTGTGTTTATTTTTTCACTTAACACTCTATAATGAACATTTCCATGTGTCATTAACTGCTCTTCAAAAACATGAGTTTTAATGGCTGCATAATACACCATCGTTTAATGAACTAAATTTTATTTAACTATTCTCCTATTATTGAGCTTTGAAGTGTTCTGTAATATTTTTCCATTTGAATCTTTCCCTACCTCTCTGGTTTCCTTCGGATAGACTTCCAGAAGAGGGATGACAAGAACAGAGTATAAACATTGTAAGGTTTTATGCATGTTGCCAAGTCATTTTTCTGTTGGGGGCAGGGAGGAGTATATACTTCCAATACCATCACTAGCCTAAAAATCACCTAGAGTTTAACACTTAGATCAGAAATGAAGGTGTGTCAGCATAATATACGGTGGGAGTAATGAAGAGGAAAGATAAAACCCATTACAGTTTTTAAAAAAAACAGCAAGTCTTTTGGGTGACTACACTGCCTGAATTCTCTACGAGAAGAGGCTCAGGAATGCTAATCACTTCTAACCACTGCTCACTTTCTAAGAGACCTTCATCAGGGGAAGACATAATTTTTCATTGGCAAATGTCTAATATTAGTTCATATCTTGAGACCCCTTTCTCTCATCTGGCCCCTCTTGCTCAATTCCAGTCATGCTGAAGGGGATTGATTGATAATTGTGGCAATTGCACAAAATGACTGCTACCTGCAGAGGCAATCACTTCCATCACCTGAAGAACTGATGAGCAATTCATTATCAAGGATTTAATCACCATCAACCTGGGAGGAAAAGGGATTTCGCAGATGATTTCCAGGATTTTGTGTGCTCAACCCTCCTTGGTTCCAAATCGGCTTTCACGAACGGGCATTTGAACTCAGGCTGTAGCAGGAGGGTAATTACACAAAAGGAAGGGCAGTAGAAATATTTGTATAACCTGTCTTGAACTTGTAATGTTGATTTTAAATGGGATGCTGCCTCCATGAGTGGCGTAGCATCTTCTTGGACAATTATGATAATCCTGGCAGCAAGCCCATAGTTGGGTTGTCAGAAAAGCAAAAATGCTGGTTCAAAGCATTGTATAAGAGCTATGATGAGGCAGTATTGGGTTAGTGGCTAGAACTGGAACTTTGAACTTGGACTGCCTGGACTTAAAGACTGCCTCTGTTCTCAGCAATTACTGGGTGAACTTGAACAAAGTAGACATGTCCCCACAATTCTCAACAGAAATGATGATGATCATAGTGCTGGCCTCATATGATTGCTACAAAGATGATCAGGGGCCCACATAAAATAAATTAATATTATTTCTAAGATATCATAAAAGTTGCACTTATTTCCTCAACTTGAATTTGCCCACCGATCTCAAGTATTCTCACTACCATGAACTATTATTTTTAATTATTAGACTTCCCTTTATGGAGCCCTTGTTTTAAGAAATTACAATGAGCAAAGGGGGAGTAGTACTTATTGAAGACCCACTATGTATCAAGAATATATGTCATGATATTTAATCCTTACCTATGACTTTTTAAGATAGGTATCATTTTGCCTTTTTTGTATGATACTCTTGTGAGTCAAGGTTCAAGTCCTGGTTCTCCTATTATTATTCATATGAATTAGGGCAAGTGAGTTCTCCAAGCCTCATTTTCCTCACTTGTAAATTGGGGATAATAAAAATCCCAACTTTACTTTACTGTGATGGCTGACACATAGCAAGAGCTCAAATAATGATGATGTTATTATTATTATTGTTATTATTATTATTATTATTATTTTAATCTTCAGAGGACATGCTTATTGATTTCAGAGAGATGGGAAGAAAGAAAGAAAGAAAGAAAGAAAGAAAGAAAGAAAGAAAGAAAGAAAGAAGAGATGAGAGAAAAACATTGATTTGTTGTCTCCCATTTGCACCCTGACCTGAGATCAAACCCACAACCTAGGAATGTGTCCTGACTGAGATCAAACCAGCAACTTTTCGGTGTATGCAGTGTATTGGACAACACTCCAACCAACTGAGCCACACCAGCCAGTGCTATGTTGATCTTATCATTATTTACTAATTATTTACTTTACTAACAGTAAATAAGTTGAGACTCATTCAGATATGTTAACATTCTCAGGATCACAAAACTAATTAGTGGCTGTGCTGAGATTTGAATCCATGTCTGTCTGATCCAAAGACCATACCCATTTTACTATATCATGTTGACAGACTGTACTATTGTGGTAATTCATTCATTCCCACAATCTTATCACTCACACAAAATTGTAACTGCCAGACAGACTTACCAGTTCATGACTAGCAGACCAGCATCATGTGATGAGCACATTGTGTTGAAAATAGTGCCTCAGTTTTCTCACCTTAACTTTTCTTGCAGTTCTTTTGAGGCTTAGAAATAATGCTTTGAATATAATATTTGCTCATTAAGTAGTAATTGTTTTTACATTTTAAAATTTTAGCAAAAAGAAACAATAATGAATGACACTTTATTACTCTGTGTAGATCAATTGCTGAGAAATGTAAATTTTCTCAGGCTATTTTTTTTTTTATCCTCACCAGAGGACATTTCCCCATCTTTTGTTCAGATAGAGTGGGAAGGAGAGAGAGAGAGAGAGAGTGAGAGAAACATCGATGTGAAAGGGACACATCCAGTGGTTGCCACCCACACGACCCAACCAGGGCTGGGGACAAACTGCAACCAAGGTACATGTGCTTAGCAGGAACCAAACCTGGGTCTCTCTGGATCGCAGGCCGACGCTCTAACCGCTGAGCCAAACCAGACAGGGCTCAGGCTTTTTTATAACATTATAAAAAACAGTTTAGAGGTTATTATCTCTGCACTCAATTACCTTTGTCATCTAAGTACTGTAGCCTGGGAACTATTGTAGTAAAACCTGTTAATGAGTATTAGAACTGTGCCTGCAATTCTCGCAGAAGCCACTAGATGGCATCTATCGCCGCCTGCATAGGCCAATTTGATTCTCTCCAGGCATGAACATATACAGAAAGCAAAACTTAGCACAGGATTCACTTTTTGAATATACCTCTACATTAACCATGCATCTTGGTTAAAGATAAAACTTTGGCTAATGCTCATAAATTGAGAGTAACTGTCAATATACCAATTAATGGCCACCCAGATTGTAGTTGTACCCCCATCCCCCCAAAAAGGCATTTATAATCTGAAAACATACCCTTGTACTTCTCTGTAAACCATTTGGGGAAATGTGTCACTGATATGCAGCCCTATTGCTAAACATGGGGAAGTCACACATAATTGTGATATACAAAACATTATTTTGAACAAAGAAGCAGAAATGCTGAAAATAAATAAAGGTGATCTCAGTTTAAGATTAAAAAACTATAACATAAGAAGCAAATGAAGTAGGATTCAGACTGACAAACTTCAGATGAGGGGTTTGGGGGGGAGGGAAGAGATACACTAAAAGACATATGCATAGAACCATAACCAATGAACATAGACAACATGCTGGCTCAGAGGTGGGGGGGCGGGGGGCGGGAACAAGAGGAGGATGTCAATGGGGGGAAAAAAGAAATATCTGTAACCAAAAAAAAAAAAAAATGAATTAAATAAATAAATAATTCAAAAAAAAGAAGTAAATGAATATTGTTTATCTATTCTCTGCCTATATTTGGTATTTTTTTTCCATGCATTTTTTTACATATATTTTTTAATTTAGCCCTCTTTATAGTATCTTTTGCTTGCATCCAAGGTGAAATAACAGGGACCAGATTTATCTTCCTACCTGAAACAACCAAAAAACTGGGCACAATAAATGAAACATCTGTTTTCAAATACTGGACATCAGGCAGTGCAAGACAGTAATCCCTGAAAGAAAGAAACCAAACCAAATAAGTGCCACAAATTGTCCCAACTTACTACCGGAGAGAGTTTTCAGGCCACAGCGTAGGGTGAGGGGAGCCAGTCAAAGTTCAGTGATCTCTCTCAGCATTGAGAGGAAGCTGGGATTTCAGAGATACCAAGGTGACTAGAGTTCACAGGAAAGAATACTGGAGAGAAGAAAATAGGAGGAAGAAACACGAACACAGAGACAGAGACAGAGACAGAGACAGAGACAGAGACAGAGAAAGCTCTGAATAAGATGGTTCTCAAGTCCTAGGCTATTCATCAGAACATGAGAAAATTATCATGGTCTTCTAGGGAAAGAGCCACCTGGAAACAGCAGGGGGGACAATCCCCAGGGTGCACAAAGAATCAGAACAAGTCTCGTTTCTGCCAGCCAGAGTGAAAAACCTCATGATTTCAGGGCACTGGGTAAAGTACTCAGAAGGATATTGCTTCTGTAGTGGGGCAAAATTAGCCCTAAATAGTGGTTGTTCTGGTCTTCCCCAGTAAAGCTAAAAAGCAAGCCTCCAAGGATCAAAAGTTTTTCACATAACTGAACTTCAACCCAGAACAAAGCTCAAGAGTATTTATAGAAATACAAAAGTATCCAACAACTTACAATCACAATGTCTGGTAGGCAAACAAAAATTACCAGGCATTCAAAGAAGCAGGGACATGTGATCAATCATAATGAGAAGAATAATTAATTAAAACAGACCCAAAAATGACACGTGATGGACAAGGATATTGGAAATTATTATCAATATATCCATATGTTCAAGAATGTAGATTGAACATGTTAAGTAGAGACATAGAAGATACATAAAAGACCTAAATTGAACTTCCAAAGATGAAAATTATTCTAGGGGAGATCAACAGAAAATTAGATGTTGCAAAATAAGATTTGTGAATTTGAAGACACAGCATTAGAAACCTTCCAAGGTAACATGCAAAAAGAGAGAGAGAATATAAATAAAATAAACAGAGCATTAGTGACCTGACTAACTTCAACTGGTCTAATATATGTGTAATTAGAAACCCCAAAGAGTGGGGAACAGAAAACATATTTGAAGAAATAATGACCAAAAATTGTATAAATGTCATAAAAATTATAAACCCCATGATACAAAAAACTCAACAAACCAAAGAACAAGAAACATGAATTAAAACCACACCGAGACACAATAAAATCAAATAACTTAAAGTGAGTAATGAAGAGAAAATCATAAAAGTACCTGGAAAAAATACATACATTACATGCAAAGGAACAAAGATAAGAATGACAGTAATCTTGTAAGAAATAATGCAAGCAAAAAGACAGTGAAGCAATATCTTGCAAGTATTGGGGGAAAAAACAACAACTATCAACCTGGAATTCTATACCCAGAGAGAATGTCTTTCAAAAATAAAGGTAAAATAAACGAATTTTCAGACACAGAATCCAAACACTACAGCAGAGGCAGATTTGCACTGGAAAAAATGTTAAAGGAATTCCTTCAGGCAGAGAATGATTTCAGATGGAAATCCAGGACTACATGAAAGAAAATGGTAACTACATAATATATAATAAGTTTTCCTATATTTTACATTTCTTCAAGACATAATTGACTGTTTAAAGGAAAAATAATAATACTCATAAAGGTATGTTATGCGGAAATCATTACGCCCATTTTAAAGAGAAGAAAATTAAGACGTATACAAGTGACAGACTTACTCAGGGCCACAGATATATCTACACCAAAGCCCTGGCCCCTCTCATATAGATGTATATGGTTCTAACTGTGAAACTGGTTACTAGTTTGTCCACGATCCAACAATGTATTTAGAAATTGAGAGAGGCTTTAAACAGGGTATTCAGCCAACTGGAATTGATCTGAACTAACTGAGTACCATTTCACAGGACAGAAGTCTGAGGCCAAAGGAGAATTTCAAGTCTATTTTGGCACCATTTACTCTCCCCCTTTATTTCTCTATGAATAATACATTCCTGGTGGTTCATTTTATGTCTAGCATTGTTCATCCCTTTCTTTCCTCGAACAGAATTTCTCTAACTGTTCTCTCTGAGAAATTAATGTATCCATTAAGTGTGTTCTGTGCTGAATATCGTGGAAACAATAAATTAAGCATGTTTGTTTCCTGTAAGATACCATAGGATCTGAAATATGAAGCATACATTATCCATCTCTAAGAGAGGAAAGATAACATGTCATATTCCCCATACTAATTTTACCCTAGGAAACTTATCTGTGAAACTCTTAGTAATAAGAGCATAAATTAAATACTCTGTTGGCAATCAAGATATCGGGGATCGGAGGAGCATACAATTCTTAAGACTTAGGTGCTTTTAGTATTTTTGCTATACTTTGGAAAAAACAGATTTGCTTCTGAATGAGGTCACTGGTGGCAAGAATGCCTAGTTATACTGGTGACTTTTCCAGCATTAATAAGTAAATATTTTGTTAAAACATTAGGAGAGCCCAAAAGAAGAAATTGGATTCATCACAAGAGACTTCTGGAAACAAACCATTTCTACATTGGAGGCAAAGGTTATATTTGCCAACTTGCTCTTTTTGTCCTTTCCGCTAACATTTTTATTGATTATTATGGGGTACACGTTGTTATAGTGTTGAGAGAAGTGTTCGATTACATGGAGACGGGGAAAGATGCTGCAAAAAGAGGCTGGGCCAATGTCTCTAAAATGCTAATGTGTATATCAATCACTGAGGATCTTGTTAAAATTCATATTTATATCAAATAGGTCTGAGGTGGGGTCTAAGATTGTGCATTTCTAACAAACCCCAGGCAACGCCAATGCTGCTGCTCAGTGGACCACTGAGCAGTGTCTATCATACACAAATTCTGAGAAATGTACACTCTTAGTACTAGGCTTGATGCTAACGGGTCCCATGGGCTGCTTCCAGCAGGACTCTTCTATATTTGCACAACTCAGCTCAAAAGCAAGAAGATCGTCACAGCTAACAACCTGTACTCCCCGCTAGTAAAACAGATTTTTTTTAAAAAAAGGTCCAAGTTCTTTACCTAGGACTTCCAGGCCATCCATAAATTGCCTCTACCTACCTTTATGTTCTTTTATACCACTGTGGTCCCTTGAAGAATGCAGCCTTTGTTTTCTCGCGCGGGGGGGGGGGGGGGGGGGGCAGTGTCATTTACATTTTTTTTTTTTATTTTTAATTCAAACAATTTTTTCAGTTACAACTGACGTACAATATTACATTAGTTTCAAGTTTACAACATAGTGCAGAATAAACTCTTGAGATACAAATTACTTGCTTTTGGAGGAGAAACATCAACATTCTTCACCCCTTTTGTTTTTGTAAGAGTTGTTCTTTCTCCCTCCATGCCCTTCGTCTGCCACTGAGATGTTCGTCTCAGATTCACCCATCCTGCAAAGTCCAGTTTATTCAGGCTCTTCCTCTAAGAAGTCTTCCCAGTAACCCGACCACAGTTAACTGTGCTCTCCTCCATTGCTCAGCATGGCTACTGATATTAACGTGCTTATCACAGAGTGCACTTCATATTAGAGCCACAAACATTACATCATCTTTCCCCTTTATATGCTAAACTCTTAGAGCTAGAATCCTTGTCT
This sequence comes from Molossus molossus, assembly GCF_014108415.1. Classification (NCBI taxonomy): domain Eukaryota; kingdom Metazoa; phylum Chordata; class Mammalia; order Chiroptera; family Molossidae; genus Molossus; species Molossus molossus. The sequence continues at coordinate 109,563,765 of NW_023425366.1, read as the reverse complement.
TCTTCTCTATTTTTAAACCCTCTTCCCGGTAACACTTAATACAGAGACATACCCTAATGAGTACTTGCCTAATTAGTTAATTATGGACAAAATGTATTCGTCACTAAAGAAGAACTTACCACCTTTTGAAAAAAAACTTGGGAAATCATTTGAGAAAAATACAAGACCAAAAATAATAACCATCGTATACTGAGAGATTATTAAATTCCAGGCACCGTGCTAAGCATGATTCGCATGGTGTCATTTAATCCTCACAAAAACTCTATGAGCCTAGCGATTACCTCCATTTGCAGAAGAGCAAACTGAGGCCCGGAAAGACAAATGACTTATCCGAGGTAAGTGTTTCTGAAATGTAGATGCACATTGTGATTGCCTGGGGAGTTTTAAGAAATGTTGATTGATGCATGGGCCCCAGTCCCAAAGGTTGTGATTTCATGGGTCTGGGGTCAGGCTTGGGTATCAGGATTTTTGGGCTCCCCGGATAATTTTAGCATTTAGTCAGAGCTGAGGAGAGTGGTCCAGGACACATAACTAAGTGTACTGCTGGGTCTGTTCAACATTATGGCCATGGCCTTGAGTCCCATTGCTTGTTAGCAAAGGTAAAAGGTGCATTATAGGGAGAGATGCGTTAGAGTAGGTTAGCAGAGCTGGAAATGAAGAAGGGGTCTGATTTTGACCACATTTAGATCTGGTGTTGGAATGCAATTGTTTCAGGGAAAATACAGATTTTCCAAGGATGTTGAAAGCAGTGTGGCACCTGGCCATAACAGTAAATTTAGTCTGCAGGTCCTAAATATTTGAATAAGACTGCCTAGGTAACTCTTTTGTTGCAAGCATACAGCAAAATAAACCATAAGGAGAAACTATTGTTATACCATAGATGAGGCACAAACTGACTGAATAACCCCCTTTTCTTGCCCATCAGTTGCTTAGGACCTACTTTATCCCCTAATTACATGGCAGGCAGATCAAAAGCCTTTTAAAATTCTGCTTGGAGACCTTCTCTCCTGCAAAAGGTGTGCCTTGCCCAGGCTAATCCTCAACTCAGATAAACAGCAGAGCAAATGGAGGCTCAGGAAGGTTGCACAGAGCTCTGACCTCTCCAGCCAAGCAAGGCGAGGAGTCAGAGTCTTTCGTGTTTGCACACAGGCAGGAACCCTCTCTTTCGCAACAAATACTGGTAGAGGCAGAATGAAGGTTCGGGAACCACCCTCTACTTAGAAGCAGAGAAGAACCAGTTTGGGGAACGTGCTCATCTACCTGATTGAAGCCCTATCGTTGGAGAGAGTCCACAGGGCACGGAACACCCGGGACTGCAGGCAACCACCAGAAGCTCCATGGAGGCTGCAGAGCAACTGAGCCTCTCACACCTTGATGTCGCCCTTCTGGGCTCCTGAACCTTGAGCGTATCAACTCCTGTCATTTTAAGCCACCCAGTTTATGGGTGATTTGTTGAGGCAGTCCTGGAAAATAATTCAGTTGAGTCACAAATCTGTACATTACACTCAGATTTTAAAGACAAAGCACCATTTATAGTGTCTAAATAAACGTGATAATCCTCACAAATCCTCATCACAAGGGGACGTGGGGGAAACCCAAATTTAGTTTCATCAAATTAACTCAGGCTGATGTAATATCGCAGTGCCTCACGGTCATTCAGCTGTTTTCTTCCCAATGTTTCAAATTTCTTCCCTCTCCCCTCAGATCCACCATCCGGGCCCTTCCACTGAATTCAGGCTTCTCTGGTCTCCAGCAAGGGCGATGTCCCTTGCTGCCTGGTTCTTGGGCACCCAGCTTGGCAGCAGACGACCTGGAAGCCAATGACTGGTGGACCTGACATCTGTGCTCTCCCACTCCAGACAGGGCCTGCGGTGTGTCTCTCCCTACTTCTCCTCAAGCCGCCCTTCCCTCTGAGGGTGCTCACCCCCTTTCAGCCTCTAGGCCAGGTGGCCCACCCTGCAGCACCCTACCGTGGGTCCCTTTGCCTCTGCAAGAGCAGCCACTAAGGCAAGCTCCCTAGTCATTCTCAGCTGACATCTAGGTCCCGCAGTCCTTTCATTAAATCTAGCTTTTTCCAGTCCCCACAGGAGCCAAGGGATGCTTAAGATGTTATCTCAGACTAACTTTTTTTTTTTTTTTGCATGTTTATTTATTTTTCTTTTTTTTTTATTAATCAATTTTTGTTACAGATGTTTCTCCTTTTTCCCCCACTGATTCCCCCCTCCCCGTCCCTCCCTGCCCTGTGCCCAGCTTTGTTGTACATGTCCACTGTTCATACATACATGCATATAAGTTCTGTGGTTTATCTCTCCCCCACCACCCCCTCTTCTGGGGATTGTCAGTCTGTACCCCACTTCCACGTCTCTGGGACTACCCCATTCCTCAGACTGTTATGTTCATTATATTCCACAAATAAGTGAGATCATATGAAACTTGTCTTTCTCTGTTTGGCTTGTTTCCCTTAGGATGATACTTTCCAGGTCCCTCCATGTCGTCTCAAAGGATAAGAAATCTTTCTTTCTTACAGCTGCGTAGTACTCCATTGTGTATATGTACCACAGCTTTCTTATCCATTCGTCAGACTAACTCTTGACCTAACCACAGAGTGCCTCTGACTTAGCTCTCAATCGCCACCCCAGGATGATGTTGGGGACATCGCATAAATCCCTCTCCTCTTGGATCCTGACTAGGAAGCAGGCAAAGAAAAACCCTGTTCTGCTTTCATCTTCCTCCTACATCCTCCTAGAAGCATTCCTCTCCCTGCACTTTAGCCTAGAGAGGCTGATCAAGATACGTGTGTTTTGCCACCTGCATCATCGAGCTGCTAACTTGTTTTTTCCTACCCACCTAAAACAGCAGGAATGGCCCTCAGCTACTTCTGCCTCTCTCACAATGGTGTTCCCTATTCTGCACCCCTCTCCTTCCCCAGGTGGCATCTTCTTCCCGCATACTCTAAGTCTGTATTGGAAGAGCATGGTTGGCCACAAACAAAAAAAAAAGGAAAAACAACATCTCTCTAAAGTTTTCAAAATAGTACCCTCATTACATGAGTAAACCAAGATATAAGTAAAATATTTGGTGAGGATTAAGAATAAAATAAATGGAGTAGAAGTGGCCAAAAATAATCAGATATTTCTTAAAATAGTTAACACATGTAGGACACAGTAAACCCTCAATGTTTAAAATATTATTGTAGATGCAGCACTAATTGTGGCATTGTTATGGGAAATTCTACTAACTGTGGTAATTGATGAGATGCCAGATGATGGATAAGCCTGTTCACCACTCAGCTGGCCATGGGTGTATGTGTGTGTATACCTCAAGCAGTGTTGACCTCTGCATTGGTGTTGACCTCAAGCAGTCTTTCCAAACATGAATATCACTGCCAAAATCCATAATACAGCTTCAAAATTTGCACCAAGTATCAAGTGTTCACAAATTGTACGTCTGTTGCCACAGTCGTCTTTGTTTCTGTTAGCTGTAGCATGCACTCATGGGAACGCTGAAACTTCAACAACAGTAACATCACATTTGTGTCAGTCACTGACATGCCATTGAGGTGAGGGAGACCCAGAAACGTCGGGACCACATAAGCAAGCACCAGGGGCACCGGGAACCCGGGGTTATGCTAGTGGCAGGACTCAATACAGGATCGACTTACACAAATATCACCCAGGTAACTTTGGCAAGGTTAGTATGAGGCATTACCACTTCAAGGAGACCCAGAACTTCTGTTCAACGGTCAACCTCAATAAATTTAGGACCTTGATCCGTGAGCAGATACAGGTAAATGCTACCAAAAACAGAACAGGAGATGCCTCCATCATTGATGTGGTGCAATCAAGCTCTTCATGTGTTCTGGGGGAAAGAATGCTCCTAAAACCACCTGCCATGCAGATCAAATTCCTCAGCAGAGGAGCCAGTGAGACGATGAAGAGCAGGTGAAAGAGCCTGATGTCCTGATGTGAAGCCACATGGAGTTCATTAAGTGCTTCAAAAAAATATTAATGGGCACAACAGGTTGGATGCCATTCAATGTCCTCTCTGTCACCTCTTAATCTGGAAAGGGCACCTTTGCACTTGGTCTGCCATCTTGGCTGCAAGTCTGAGCTCCACTGAAGAGAAAGGGAGGTGTTTCTAACCACTGATAGATACCCCATCAGTCAAGAGCCGCTTTCGGGGTGGGTGTGACCATTCTGCACAAATTGCTCCATATCTGACAGTTATGGTTCAGAAATCCCCGGCATCTTCTTGGCTTTACCCTCCTTGCGTGCAGGGCACCTGTGCTTCCTTCCTTCAATATTCTTCCCCACTTGCCAAGTTGGAAAAATTCTCTACCTTTTTCAAAATTCGTCTGGTGTCTTCTCTTCCATGACTCTCCCAAGGAAAATTCGGCATTCTTTCTCTCCCAAACCCCTATTCCTTGTACACAGTCCCCTTAGCACATCTAACCTCCTGTATCACATATATTTATTGACATGATTGCCTTTGTCTACTTTCTAAAGGGAGCAAATAATGTCCTATTCAACTCCATCTATTTAGGTCACTAGTTCTTCACACTGACTTCACGTTGAAATGACCTGAGAAGCTTTAAAAACTATGGATGCCTAGAAGAATCCCCAGAAGTTCCAGTTTAATTAGCCTGGGTTTTGGCATTGAACTGCACATGTTTATTAAATTGTTTTTGAATGCCTAAAATAATTCCAATGCACAGCCAAGGCTGAGAACCACTACCCTTGTGCTTGGCATAGGACTCAGTACATTCTACTGTTAAGCCTTTTAATCTTTTCGAGTTCTAATGTTTAATGTTCTTAACCTTAGCAGATTCCCCCTGCAACTGCTGTTAGTATGAGTCACCAAAATATCACTTCTTCCTGAAAAACTAAGCAAATCTTTGAAATAGAAGTCTCCATCCATCAGGGCTCCCCTCCTAGGGTGGCTCCTGAAACACTCAAGAAATAACTCCCTGTGAAGAAGGGAGGCTAGCTGTTGACTTGATTATTTTTGCATAAGGCCCACTGGGAGATACTCTGTGGCCCAGAGTCTGAAACAACAACAACAAATCTGACAGGAGCCCCTCTAATGTGTGAACCCCCGGCCTCTCACTTCACCCAGCCTTGGACTCCAAAGACTGTTCCAATTGCTTTTCAATCATCCCATTAAAGATGAAGGCAGTTACCAGAAGGGCTGCAGAGGTATCTGTGTGAGATTTCCCCATTCTTTTCCTGCTCTTGACTTAGAGATTGTCCACTGTGATGCTCAGATGCACAGACAGAAAGAGGATTTTGTATCAGGTAGATGATGGTGTGAGCCGGAGCCTCCTGAGAGATCTTTGGCCTATTTCTGAGTTTATGTAGAAGGGAAAAAAACCTTGAACTGTTCTCATTCTAATGAGATGTTCAGAGCTTCCCCATCAGCCCCACTATCACTGGTTTGATTATTTAAAGACAAATTGGGGATGCTCTCCTATTAATGATGTTGTTGACCCTCTTTGGTTCCTGAACCATTAATGAGGAGCCCCACCCCCCTTCCTTATACCTAGCTTGACCTGGAGGCCAGTCATCCTGCTACATTGTGCTGATTTAAACATTTTCTGATATTCAGACAAAAACTGGATTTAATGAAAACAGACAGATTTTGACTCTTCCCTTTATTATTTTGAAAGCCATATAAACCTGGACTAGGCCGACCTTATGAAAACCTGCCTAGATGGGGTGAAGCCATCCTTTGCCTGAAAACATTTATTCCGATGCTGATAACCCATCATTCAAAATGCATTCTTTTTTTTAATTAAGTTATTTTTGTTACAGATGTTTCTTCTCCCCCCCCCCACTGATTCCCCCCTCCCCAAAATGCATTCTTTGAACCCTGGCCAAATAGCTCAGTTGGTTAGAGCATCATTTTGCTATGTCAAGGTTGTGGGTCTGATTTCCAGTCAAGGCACATACAAGAGGCAACCAATAGATGCAGAAATGAGTGGAACAACAAAATGATGTTTCTCTTTCTATAATCAATAATTTTTTTAAAAAAATGCATTGAGATTTAGGTAGCTGGTGTAGGGCCAGGCACCTGTCCCACCCCTATTGGTGATAACATCCACCTTCCAGAGCTAGGGGTAAAGTCCAAGAAGCAGGGGGTGTATGATACACTTCATCACCTGTCATATCAGAGGTGAGGAAAGAGAGGAGAGAGAAAGGTGGTCTGGTTGGGCAGCATCCAATGTCAGATCTGAGGTGGAGGGAGAAGACCAGATTCAGAATGAGGTCAAAGAGGTGGGCATCAAACACAAAAGGAATAGACTTGGCATTTTAAATATGTAAGACTTAAAGGGACAGTACAGAGAATTGATAATTATAGGCAGCACATGGCAAGCATTTTCTATGGGTCGGGCAGTGATCTATGAGTTTTACATGCATTGTCCAATTTGAACCTCATAACAATGCTAAGAGGAACGTGCTACTCTTCATTTTCACCTGTATTTTACAGACAAGGCAACTGAGGCTCAGGAAAGTGAGGAAATGGCCCATAATCACACAGCCAAGAAATGGGGAAGCCGGGATTTGAACTCTAGATGTTACAGTTGACCATTACTCTATTACTGCCTCATTAACAGGAATCTTACTATGCATTATTTTGTGGGGGTGGGGGTTCTTAGCATCCAGGGGACAGTTTGAAGAACAGGTGCTGAGGGAGACGAGATAGGGTACACCAACACAGGCCCCACACATTTGCCTCACACTGCTCCGGTTTCTTGAGCTGAACTCCACCACCAACTCTGACCACAATTTAACATTCATTTCAGGTATCGTGAATACGGCCCCAGCCAGTCTGGAGAAGATGCTTGCCCACTGATCATTCACTGCTGAGCACTGGCGAAAATCACACTGCTCAGTCAACCAGAGGCCAACCAACATAAGCCGCAATTTTAAGACTGCGTTTCGTCTCTCAAATATGGGAGCACAAAGGAGGGACATCTGTAATACTTTCAACAATAAAGATAAATTAAAAAAATAATATAGCCCCCGTGGCCTGACCACAGTGCTAATCAAGCCAAGATCAATTAGTCTTCTGTCAGGTTTTTCAATATTAGCACTATTAACATTCAGGGATGGATAATTCTCCATGGGGGGGGGGGGCTGTCCTGTGCACTGTAGGATGTTTGGTAGCATCCCTGGCCTCTGCTCACTAGCACCCTCTGACCCAGCTGGGACAACCAAAAATGTTTCTAGAGATTGTTAAACGTCTGCCAGCAGGCAAAATCACCTCCAGCTGAGAAACATAGTATACTTCCCAAAGTGTAGTGTGCATCAGAATCACCCTGTGGGCTTGATCAAAGAGAGATTGCTGGGCCTCATCCTCAGAGTTTCTGACTTTGTAGTCCTAGAGTGGGTTTAAGAAATTGTATTTCTAGTGAATTCCAGATGATGCTTAAGCTACCGGCCCAGGAACCACCCTTAGAAGACCACTGAATGAGTCCATTCTGTTACCTCTCCAGAGCCACGTATATCACTGGCCCTGAAAGGCACCAGAGAGGAGGTGTGGGTGACCCTGGGAAGCTCCTCACCTACTAGAAGACTGCGCTCTGCCTTAGACATTGACTCTGTAGAGAGTCGGATAGAGGAGAAATCTAAGGTTGGATCCAGGAGACAGGAACGTAAATCTGTAAAAACAAAACTGGGTGAGTTATTTAATCTCTCAAAGCCCCGGTTCCCTAACCTATAAAACAAAGCTAAGAACAAACGACAACCCACTTGCTCTGGATTGTTTGGTGACTCAGTGAAATAACACAGTGTTCCCCAAACTTTGATCATCCTCAAAACACATCATGATTTCTTACCACACCTACCCATCAACTGAAACAAATACGTCTCTTTAAATCAACTGACTAAAATAATCAGGGGAGAGGGGGTGGAGCTCAATCATCTACTTTATCATAGAAATAATATCTATGAAATCATGGTTTCCACTTGATAATTATGTTTCCCCTAATATACATTACGATAACTATTAAAAATCTCCATGTACCACTTAGCATCCTCTTGTATGCCTTCTGCAGTTCATGTTATCACACTTTGGGGCACACTAAGCTATTTGTAAGGGAGGTTTGGAGGTTGCAAATCATTGCACAGGTTCAAGGTGTTGTTATCAGCTTACATAGGTAGGGAAGCTGTTGTAACTGTCTAGAGCATGAGAAAAATAATGAGACCAGGGTGGCCTTCCCCAGGTAAGCTGCTGCAGAAAGTGTGCTTTCTTTCCTTCTGCCCTCAAAGTCTGGCTGTACGTCAGGAGCAGCCACTTACCCTGTTACCCCATCACTGTAAGTCTCAAGAGCTCTTCCTAATGCGCTGTAATACCGCTTCAGATGGGAGATGATGAATTAAAAGGGCAGAGAAAATTGGAGCCAGTAGAAGTGTACTTGACACTAACAAGATCCACCTGAGTTTCGGTTATTTTTCTTGTAATTGTCAAAAACAGGTCTTACTCCAGAAGAGACCCATCGACGGCTCCAGCACAGCACCTCCTGGAGAGGACAGCACTTCAGAGCTTGACGATGTCTGCCTGTCGCCAGCGACTCCTGCCCTGACTGCCTGTGACCATGTGGCTTTTCGGTCCCCGTGTCTTCTTGGAAGAGGCTCAGGTCCTCAGGCAACTGCCTTTCACGTTAAATCAGTGGCTCTCCCTTCTGTGCGTATTAGACTCACCTTGGAAATCTTGCGGAGAAGCTTTGATACGTGTCCCCACCCCAGACTAACTGGATCAAGAATGCCTGGAGGGGGGACCTAAGCCTCAGGATTTATAAAGCAGCAATAGATGAGCTGAATTCTGCATGAAAATCCTAGGCATGCTTCCATGGTGAAGAGCACGGTTCTTCGTAAAAGAGGGAAAAAAAAATCTGCAAATACCTTGAGCCTCCTTGTAACCAAAGGACCTCTGCCTTAGAGATAAGTATGCACCAACTCCAGTTCCAAGAACTCCATGACTTTTAAACCATGTCCCCTTGAGTTCATACACTGCCTTTTTCTCCTCTCCAAATAGCAAGTCGATCGAGAAGAAGGGAATGAATAAATACCGCTGAGTGGCCAGTATTATAACTTGCTGCATTTATAGAGCATTGACTTGCCTCCCTCCACGAAGTTCCAAGGCGAGCTACCATTCTGGTCCACGTCACACCCAGCCTCTAGACACAGAAGGCTGGGCCAGGGTTGAATACGAGCATTAGTTAGGCCAACTTACCCCTTCCTTGAGAACATAGAATTTGAAGGTGGTTGAGATGGAGGAGGAGAAAGGGAGAAAAAAATAAAAAAAGAACAGTTTGCGTGAATGATCTAGTCACAATCTTTTTTTTTTTTTAATTTTGTGGGATGTAAAGGCAGCTGTTATGCAGTGAACAAGGAGAATGCAGCGAACACACAGGGAAGCTCATATCATGGAGGGAACGTCCACGTGGCTTTGAAGACCCCGATTATTCCCACTTGCTCCGGAGACCCAGACCTGCTTGTGGGCTATAGGAGACATCAGTATTCTGAAAATTAATTCCTCTTTTTGCTTAAACTAGTCTGACTGGGTTTCTGTTAAATGTGACAAAAATAAATTACCATGACTGTGCATAGGATGTAGAGGAGGGGTGCAAAGGGTATAAGACTTTGGCAGACGCCCTATGGGAATTTACGATCCAGATGACACAGTAGAAAAATGAAGGCTGTGGAGCCAGACAGCTCAAGCCCTCGCTCACCAGCTGTGTTATTTGGGGTAGTTATTTAACCCCTGTGAACCACAGTTTTTTCATCTCTGCAAAGGATACCAATATTTCATGTGCCTGTTGTGAGTATCATACACTAATATGTATATATTTAAATATGATTTTATTGATTTTTTTTAGAGAGAGAGATAGAAACACTTGTGTGAGAAACATTGCTCGGCTGCCTCCTGCCCACCCTCTACTGGGGATCGAGCCAGCAACCTGGGCATATGCCCTGACCTTGTATTGAACTGGGACCTCTCAGTCCATGGGAAGACACCCAATCCACTGAGTCACACCGGTCGGGCTCAAACACAAATATTTAACACTAAAACACTGCCTGGCACTTTCTTAGGGTCTTGACTAACCAGAATTCCTTTCTCCATCTCAGAACTAGGAGGGATCTTAGGGAACTAACCGGGAAAACTGGGGGCTTTCCATTCAGATCTGACCTTGGTTTCATGTGATCATAATCTCCTCACCACTCCCCTTGCTCGTAGCTAAGGGAAAAGAGAAAGGGGCCATCACATGACCCAAGGACCTGACCCCACACTCCTGACCCCATGCAGCCCAGAGGGCATCAGAGCAGCTAATTAAGCTGTTTCCTCCTGGAAGTTTTCAGGTGGAAACAGGAGGTCACAGAGCTCAGAGTGCAAAAAAGAAAAAAGTTCACTGTTCTCTGTGCTTTGAAAGTCTTATTCTAAAATAAAAATTAGAAAAAACTGGGTTATTGAATTGAAATTCACCAGGATCCTCATTAAAAGTTTGATTTTTTTTCCCTCCCTCATATGAATCCCAAATAACAGAGGAATGTGAGAATGATATTTGGGTCTTTTGAGGTCATAGCAAAGTTTGGGCTTTGGAGTCAAGCAGAGCTGGGTTAAATTTTTGCTTTGTCATTTATTAGACGAGTGGCTGTTTTAGCATCGGTTTACACACATTAGGAACACACATCAGGAACTAAAATGCCTAATTCATTGGGTAATTAGAGGAATTAAATAAGATTCTTGTGAAGTGTCTCTGAAATGCCCAGCACATAGTATGTGCTCAATAAAAACTGTCACCTGTCCTCTCCAACCTCATAAAGCTTTAGGGTGGCCCTAAAAAAACATGTATGTACAGTCAAGCACAGTTGGGTTCAAGCTCGATTTTTGATCTGATGACTGTGTGAAATTACTTAACCTTTCAGACGCTTGGGTTCTTTCTCTATTAAAAAGAAATAACGCCAACATATAGTGGCCCCCTAATTTTGCTCACACAGATCCGTTCTCCTTTCTTCCACACAGATCATGACTTTCTTCAAGTACCATGATTTTCCCGTGCTTCCAAAGGGCTGATATCACCCACAGCTCCAAGGGTGACCTGATTGGTCTGGAGGAAATCCTGTTCTCTGATGGGCTCAGAATGGGCACGGGGCACCACTTTGGTCAATGAGACAAGAGCAGAAGATCACTGGACATTTCTGGGAAATGTTCCCTTCTTCCCAGAGCCTCATCCATTCCTGGCTGTTGTCTGGTCTAGATGTGATGCCTGTAACTACTTCAACCATCCGTGACCAGCCTCTGGGTGAAACCAACACTGAGAAAAGCAGAGAAGAAAGATAAAAAGAGCCTGGATCCTTGGATCGCTGTTGATCCTCTAACTCAACCTACATTGAAACCTGCCTTACCTCTGAGTTTCCAGTTACAGGCAGTAATAAGTGACCTACCATTTAAGCCTGCAGGAGGTGCAAAATTAGTTACCTATATCCAAAAGTATCCTAACCGAGGATAGTTCATTAAGATACCATATGTAAATCACTTAGCAGAGTCATCTGTGGCACCCCAATAAGGGCACAACAAAAAATCATCTCTTATTGATGCCACCAGAATCATTATCATCATTGCTAGTTAACAATAATACAAACAGCAGCAACTAGAAAAATAGTAACTAACACTTCCTAAGTGCCAGACACAGCTTTAAGTGCTTAACATCCTTCAATTATTTAATCCTTATGACAACCCCATGGATAGATGTCATGATTATCCCAGTTTTACAGATGGAGAAAATGAGGTTCCGAGAGCCTAATAATTTCCCTGAGGTCACACAGCTGGGAGGTGATAGTGGCAATCTTTAAACTCAGACAGCCAAGCACCAGGGCCACAATACAGAGGACAGGAAGACCACAAGGAAAGCTGATGTGACCCCCTGCTATGGCCTCTCTTCTCCCCTCCAGCTTCTAAGCAAAGACAAGGCAGATGAATAAGTCCCCTGGGGAGGAACCACCATGAGGTGGAGAGGGGGCTGATTTTGAAGTCAGAGATATATTTGTGGCCTCAAGTAAGATCAAAATATGACTCAATTGCCAACCTGTTGGGGTAGAGGAAACACCTTGTAGGACTGCTGTGAGGACTGGGTAGAACGCTTCATATTAAGTATGCAGCTCGGAGCCGAAATGAGAGCTGTTAGAGATGAACTATCACAGTGTTTAAACATTTTCCTACCTTCCTGCCATTTTCCAGGTGGCTGTTCTGTCTCAGTTAATGGTGACATGAAGGGGAAGAAGACTTAAGGAAATTGTCAGAATGCCAACCAAGTTGACAGTTACCACTTTAATTTAAATCCCTTTCTCTGCTCTCCCCACTAAGGAGTCTGATAATAATTCCTGCCCAGGGCTTCATTTCATAACCAAGGCCAATTTGACTCATCATCTCCCTGTCAGCACCAGGAGAATGAAAACCAGCTGTCACAACCAACTTGCCCCTGCTCTGTACAGGTCATTAATCCTGAAGACAACATCCCAGGATTCTCAGCCAATCCCAGCCCTGGACAAGGCTGCAGATGCCAAGAACTTTCTGAGTAAACCCAGGGGATGACCTCTGAAGGAAGAAACTACAAGGCCAGGGCAAAAGAGGTGACATATGGCAGAAATGAATGGAGAGTGATATTCAGATTCATGAATCATACCAAACCAGAGCCCAGGTTCTGGAATCAGGCAGATGCTGGCTCAATTTTAAGGCACCCTGTGGGTCTGGACAGGTTGCCTAATATCACTGACCCTCAGTTTTCTTGCCAGCATAATGAAGTAACATTATATATATATAATATACTGAAATATGGCTATCCTCCAAAGAGTGATTATTTTTTTTCTCATATGCTACAAAGTGGGAGAGTATTATTGCCCACATGCTACTCCTCAGCATTTCTTTCTTTCTTTCTTCTTTTTTTTTTTAATCCTCACCTGAGGACATTTTTTCCATTTTTTGTTCAGATAGAGTGGGAGGGAGAGAGAGAGAAAAAAACATCGACGTGAAAGGGACACGTAGAGTGGTTGCCAGCCGTACGACCCAACCAGGGCCGGGGACAAACTGCAACCAAGGTACATGCCCTTAGCGGGAACCGAACCCGGGTCTCTCAGGACCGCAGGCCAACACTCTAACTGCTGAGCCAAACTGGCCAGGGCTTCTCAGCATTTCTTTTCTTCTTGCTTCCAAAAGTTCAGCTCCTTTAAAGTTTACTCCAAGCCTTTACCATCCATAGCCCCTTCTTTACACAGTCTTCTGCTAACCTCCTAGTCACTCATTCCCTGAAGATTCACACATTTGGATCACTGTCTTCCTGTCTGCCATTATTTCTGTCATCCTTCCTTATAACTCCAATATCATATAAATTATCTATCCAACTATTCATCCAAGGACAGAGTTTCTCAGGACCTACCTCCACAAATCTGTTCTTTTGTCTCAGCCACCCATTTGCATAATTACACCCTAGAACTTTGAGTGTATTGGACCTAAGATCTCAAAGTTAAATTAATTCTCTGAATACATCCCCTTATTCTTCTAGCTCACCCCTTGTGGAACCCTCTAATCCAATGATTTTCCTCACTATTGAGGCTTCTAATCACTACCATCACTACCTCACTATTGATCATCTCTTGTCCACAATTACTTTCTTCACACAGTTTACATTCATGGTCAAGCACTAAAACAAATCACTTGGGGGCACCCTTAACTCTTTTGCCTCCTATTTGTTCTACTTTTGTTTCCCTAGACAAGCCCAGATTAAACTCAGTACTTTACCTCATCTATGTCCTCCGCCCAGCAGCTCAACGTGGTTGCAGAAACACACACCTAGTTGGTGGATCTCACTTTACTCTGATAACCATAGTCCTACCAGAAAGTCTTAGTGTGCTTCCCTGAAAAGTTTGCCTTTTTATTTTTCCAGGATGACTACTTAACATCTTCTATCCCAGCCTCCAGTGCCTCGTCTCCCATCCTTGGAAAACCAATACCCTTTCTTTCTTATTTCACTGACAATCTAGAAGCATTTAAAGTGCTCTTAGATATTATTCTAAATGCTATTTTTAATTTTATGTTTTAATTGTTTGCTGTTGGATATACAAATGCAATTGATTTTGTATATCGACCTTGAGTACTGAAACTTTGTTAAACTTACATATTAGTTCTAACAGCTTTTTTGTAGGTTCCTTAGGTTTGTCTACGTAGATAAAAATGCCATCTGTGAATAAAGAATTGCATTCTCTCTTTCAAAAAATAAAAATAAAATAAAATAACTTCTTCACCATCCTACTCCATCAGCAAATTTACAAGCCTCTGTAAGACTCACTCTGACTTCCCTGTTATGCTGGGTGAACCGTCTCTGGAAAGCCAACCTCTGTACTATGACTCTTTCTTCCTCAAAGACTTTACTGCTTCAACTTCCCTTTCTCTCTCCTGCACCAATTCTCCCCTCTTTGTGGCCCATTCCCATAAGCATATAGACAAGCTGTGGTAACTCTCATTTTTAAGAACACTTCCCTTGGTAATACATATCTTTCCATCCACCATCCCATTTCTCTTTCCTATGTACAGCAACTACCCCACATTCCAGGCTTATTCTAACTGTATCCATATGACTCTTATTCTAAAAGTATCCATATGGCCATTCCATTTTTTAAGGTTGCCAATAACCTCCATGTTGTCCCATTCAACAGTCAATTCTCAGTCCCCCTCTTACAAGAATTCTTAGCAATCTTTGACACTTTTGGCCACGATTCCTTTCTAAAATATCATCTTCACCTAATTTGAAGATGCCATACTCCTCTTCACTGGTAACTAGTCTCCCTTCTCTTTAGTTGGATCTTATACAACTTCTAACTGCTGAAATTGCAAGCCTCAGTCCTTACCCTTATCTTTCTTCTCCTCCCCTCTCTACTTCTATCTCCATCTAAACTCTTTCCCTAGATGACCACATCTATTCTTGCTATTTTAAATATCGCCTGTATGTTGATAATCCAAGAGTGAATATTGCTAGCCGATCTTTCCACTGTAATCTATAATTTACTCAGTTCTCCAACTGTTGACATTCTTTGTGTAGACATCTAATGGGCATCTTACATCCCTTAGGTCAAAAACAGAGCTTTTGATTTCTCTAAGAAAACCTACTCCATATCCAAAAAAAAAAAAAGTATGATTAATTTAATTATTTATCATACCTTCATCATAACTCTTAGTAAGACAGGGAGCAACAAACTATGGAACTTGGGCCAAATCTGGCCCACCATCTGTTTTTGTACATCAAGTTTTATTGGAAAATAACCACCCTCATTTGTTTGTGTATTATCTATAGCTGCTTTCATGCTGCAATAGCAGAATTGAGTGGTTGTGACAGAAACCATTGGCCCACAAAATATAAAAATTTTTACCATCTGGCTTATTACAGAGAAAGGCTGCTGACCACTAACCTCAGCCGGCATTGTTTCGTGCCTTTGCAACTGCCATGGCCTCCCATTTGGTAGTCTTTCTCCCGTTATTTTTCCTCTTCTTCACCCAGAAATCAGAATGATGTTCTTAAAACATACATCAGATCTTATCACTCTCCAAATTAAAAGGCGTATCATTTCATTTGCAATGAAAGCTACACTCTGTGTCATAAACCTATAAGGCCCTAAGTGATCTGGACATAATTTCCTCTCCAACTTTATTTCCTACAACATTTCTTCTTTCTCACCAACTCCAGACACACAGCCTTTTTACTGTTTCTCAGAAAGGACAAGCTCATTCACCCTTCAGAGCCTTTGTACTTGTTTTGCCATCTGCCTAAAGCACCTTTTATCCACATAGTCCTAGGGCTGCTTCTTTTCATTACTCAGGTCTCTGCTCCAATACCACCTCCTCCCCTGTAAGAATGTCATTTCCTCCTTGATGGAAATTTCATGTCTCACATTCACTGCTGTGTCCATAACACCCAGCACATTGTAGGCTGTAAATATATAATTGTGGATAAAATTAATGAATAAGTCTTAACATAGACATAAGCAGAAGGGACTGTGGGAGAACAAAGCCAAGGCATTTAGCCCATCCTAACATTGAGAGGTGGTTAAAAAGGTTAGAAAATAAGGTGACAGTGGTGAGAGAAGTAGGTTTTCCAGAAAGGGGGCAGATGTGTGCAAAGGCAGAAACCATGAGAGAAGGGGGTACACTTAGGAGAGCACAGGTAATAGGCACATCTAAGATATACCATAGATACACATATACATCATGATTTGGGTGTGGAAGGCATCTGAAAGATGATAAAAGACTTTGAATATCAAGTTAAGATGTTTATATTTTTTCTGAGGTCATTGAGAAGTTACTGAAGACAAACTAGAACAGTGGCAAGACCAGAAATGTTGGTGCCCAGCCCTAGGGCTGTCCTGCTCCAAATTTCACATTCTCTCCCCTATACTATGAATAGGTCCTCTGGATTTTTAGTATCAAGAGTACTGATTTAGTGTCTGTTTCTAGAGTCAAACTTAAAAATTTCCGTAATCTCTCATGCATCAGTCCCATTTCTGAAATTCCATAACAAGGTAATTACCTAAAATTCTAAGAGAGCTATATATAGGCACAAAAATGTTTACCACTGCATTATTTATAATAGGAAAAATTAAAATAAACTTAATATCTTACAGAAACAAAATTGTTTAAGATTATGATATATCTACTCATTGCAGTGTTATAAAATCTTTAATGTAGTGTTTTTCTAGAAGAACAGGAAAAAAAATCAGTGGTTACCAGGAACTTGGGGTTGAGGAGGGAAGCTTATTTAAAAGGTGTATGAAGACATTTTTGGTGGCACTGGGGCAGTTTTATATCTTGATTATGGTGGTGGTACACATTTGTCCAAATTCAGAGAACTGGGCACTAAAATAGGTGAATTTGACTTTATGTGAAATATACCTCAAAAATCCTGAAAAAAAATTGAAACTATATTTTTTATAATTTTTCATTCCATGGAGATATTATATATGCAATATAAAATAATGTTAAGTAACATAGAAACTATGGAGAGATTGCTTGGCTGGTGTGGCTCAGTGGTAGAGTGTCCACCATGCACCAAGAGATCACCAGTTCGATTCCTGATCAGGACACATGCTCAGGTTGTGGGCCCAATCCCCAGTGGGCCCACTGGGGGGCATGCAGGAGGCAGCCAATCCATGTTCTCTCTCATTGATGTTTCTATCTTTCCCTCTCCCTTCCTCCCCTATCTCTAAAATCAATAAAGAAAAAAAAATTTTTTTAAAAGAAAGAAACTATGAAGAGAAAAAACACTAAAAGAAACTGTCAAAATACTAACAGTAGATTATCTTTTGGTGGTGGAAGAAAAAACACTGTTTTCTACCTTTTTTCGTCTTTCCTGCGCTTCATGCTGATGATGAAACAAGTAAATTTTGCTTTTAAGTATGTTAGATTATGAAAGTTTCTCACATGTCACTTTGATAACTCTGATCTATTGGAGCAGAAACAGTGGGAAGTACCATGGACAGCTCCCGGGTATTTGCAAGGTGGCTTTCACAGGGATTTGGAATGAGACTCAAAACAGTTGCCCCCTCCCATCACCCAAATGCAATTCTTCAGGTTAGGAAACATGGCTTTTCTCTCAAAAGGCTCTGTGATTGAATGTCCTCTGCTAGCTGACACACACCCCAGTCCCTGACTCCCTCTCCAGAATTTTGTGAATGAATGTGACATATGTACTCAGAATACTTGGTGACCACAAGAGAAAAATGGTGTTATTATCCAGACACTTGAAGCAGACAATCTCTTCAAAACCACTTCATAAATCACACATTAGAGCCTGTCAGAAAATATATATTGCAAACAACAATAACAATTGTGTACTTTGCTAAAAGGACTTTAAATTTCCATCTAAGTCCATCAGAAAATTTTCACCCGATGCAACGTATATTTTTGCTTCCTTGTCTAAATGGTTATGATGGACTGAAGTGGTGGTGAGGGAAAACATCCTAATGAGAACAGAGAAACCAAGAAACAAGATGGAAAAGCTATAATAAATTATAGATTTTGATAAATTACTTCGCACTGTCGAGTTTCAATTACTGAAACACACAGTTTACACAAGTAATTACTGAAGAAATTACCACAGAAACACATCCATTCACTGAATTATAAGGCATCAATTCTCTCCCCTGATTGCATCTTCAGTTCCAAGGATGTCAATCACAGCTTCACCCAAAACTTTAATAACACAATCTTTTTTGGATTAAAATATGCCATTGGGTATAAAATGTGTACAGGGATGATAAAAGGCTGTTGATGCATACTGAGAATTAAAATGGCTTCAATAAGTTAATTGCAAAGCCAGAACTTTGACAGTTGAAAGTTGGCTCTCTGAGGACTTTGACACCATCTTGGGGGTCAGGAGAGATGATTCATGGAAGGTGAGGCCCAGCAACCAATATATCTTGTTGATGTTGGAGTGTTATGTAACATTAGGGATGGATGGACCTTCAAAGGCTTTTAGTCTAACTTTCAACCCAATGCTCACATCCTTTCTTAATAATGATAATCCATTTAAGAGAAGTTTGATGACTTTGGAAACATACACCCAAGTAACCATCATTAAATTCAACTTATGGAATATGGCCATCACCCCAGAATGTTCCTTCATTACTATTTCCAGTCAATACCTTTCCCACCCAACCCCAGAAGCAATCACTTTGTCTTCTTTCACTAGTGTTTAGTTTTTATTTTTCTAAATGTTAGAATGAATGAAATTATACGGTATGTCCTTTTCTGTCTGTGCCTGTCTTCTTTCTCTTAAGATATTGCTTTTGAGATTCATCCATGTTGTTGCATATAACAAAGTTTGGGCTTTCATATTGCTGAGGAGCATTTTGTTATATGGATGTACTGGGTGGTAGACATATGGATAGTTTCCAGTTTGAATGTTGAGGGACAGCATCTCTTTCATAAAGTTGTTAAGATCTAAGCCACCATCTAATTCAACCACCACTGATTAAAAAAAGAGGCTTCTCAAGAGAGTAGGAATGATTCTTGGGAACTCATATCCCTGAGTGGATCAGTCACTCAGAAAAATGGCAAACTCTCAGAGTGGAAGACAAGAGAGCATCTGATCCTAAGAATAGAATTTTCAGGCTATGGGATATAGTGGACTAAATAATGTTCCCCACAAAATTCATGTCCACCATAATCTCAGAATGTGGTCTTACATGGAAATAGAGTCTTTATAGATGTCATTAAGGTAAGGCTTGAGATGAGAACATACTGGATTAGAATGGACCTGAAATACACTGAGTATCCTTTAAACATAAGAGATTTAAAAAGGACTCAGAGAGACACAGAGGAAAAGATCATGTGAAGTCAGAGGCAGAGATTAGAGTGGAGGTGCCACAAGACACAAATTGCGTGGGGCACCAGAAGCTGAAAAAGTTCAGAGAGAAATCTCCCCTAGAGACTTTAGAAGGAGCCTGGACCTGCCAACACCTTTATTCCAGACTTTTGGGCCTCCAGAACTGTAAGAGAACAGACTTCTATTCTTTTAAGTCACCAAGTTTGTGGTAATTTGTTTCAACAGCCCTAGGAAGCTACTATGTTCTTCTAAGAACAGAAGATAAACTTTCACAACCATTTCATCATCACAAAACACCCACAAGATTGATAATATTATCGTCATTGTACAGGTGAGGAAAATAAGTCTTAGAGCAGGTAACTGACTCATTCACAATCACAAAGTTCCTAGTTGGCAAAGCAGGACTTTGAACTCAGGTGATCTTTGCCCTGCCTCTGAGCCCAGGCTGAGGTAACATGTCGTGGCAGAACTCACACAAAAATAAGTATGCCAGCCCCTACTTCTCCCAGAACAATCTGTCCTTTCTGCTCTGCCCACCCCCACCCCCAACAAGGACAGAAAATGACAGGTATATCAGGCAGGCCTCTTTAGGCTGCAAGTAGTATAAGCTAACTTACTCAAATCAAAATAAACAACTGAACTCAAAAGGGGCATCTACTGCCTGACATAATGAAAATTCAAGGAGTAGTCCAGCTTCAGGCATGGTGAATCTGGGCTCGAGGCAAAGCCAATCCAATGTTTCTTTTTGTAAAGATAGTTTTATTGGAACAGAGTCACACCCATTCCTCTTCTTATTATCTATGGCTGTTTTTTCTGTAAAGGCAGAGCTGAGCAGTTGCAACAGAGACCGTAGAGTCTGCAAACCCTGACCTATTTACTGTGTGGCTCTTTCCTGGAAAAGCTGGCCGACCCCTGCTCATCTTCCTTCTCTGCCAGAGCCAAACTGGCTGCCATAACTCTCTTCCTTGCCCCGGACCAAAGTACTTCTGTCTTCACAGAGCTGACTCCTCATCACAAAGCTCTTACCTTAAGTGCCTCAGAAAAGACCCTTGGACTGTTTTATTTTCCTCATAAAACTTACTACTTTGGGAAATTCTAAATATATCACTTTACTTCAGTCATTCATTCAACAAATACTTACTGGGTGCCTACGACTGGTATATGCCAGAGGACAAGACAGAAATGATTCTTGACTTTTAGCTCACATTCTAGTTGGAGAAAACAAAAAAAATAATAAACACCTTAACACAAAAACGGTGATCTGTCAGAAAATGACTGCAGGGGTGGGGAGTACACTGTTAATATCAGAGTTGAGAGCTGAATGTCGAGAAGGAGTGAATCACGTGAAGTTTAGGATATTTCAGGAAGGGGAAACAGCAGTGCAAAGTCCCTGGGGCAGGACAGAGCTGGGAGGAAAGACAGGAAGCGGTGTGGCTGCAGCAGAGTGAGCAGGGGTTAGGCATCTACCTCTCCCGTGTTAGGTTTCAAGCTCCATAGCGACCTTGACCACCTTGCTCACTGCTGTCTCTCCGGCCCCTAGAAACTCTCCCACCCTGGGCCTCATTTTCCTCATCGATTCACCAAGAAAGTTCAACTAGGCAATATGCAAGCGCCTCTCCAGCTCAAACTTTCTATATATAATTTGGACTTCCTCAGATCATAAAGTTAAAATCCACTGGCTTCCTCTTCCAGCACCAGCAAAATGTGCTCCTCATCATTTCCAAAACCATCCAAGTGGCAAATCACAGGTCAGCAGACACTCGGCTAAGCTGGAGGTTCCCCAGCTCGTTCTCTCGACGCACAGCTCGCCGGAACACAGACGAAGCGAGATCCCCGGATGAGTCTGGCCCTTCCGACTGCAGGCCTTTCCGGGAATATCAGATACACAATGAAGCGTTTTAAAAATAGCTTCCTCCCTACATTTTTAATGCACTCTCATTTTTTAAAATATCAGTCGGTAGTCACTGTGAAAGGGAAAGAGGAACGAATCGGCTAATAACATTTTTCCCTCTGAGTTTACATGACCTCTGTCCCTGTTTCTTTCCTGAATTCACTGAATGGGGAGAACACAATTAATTCAAGTAGTGATGGCAAAGATAAAACTCTGCTGAAGATCTTTCCTTCTCTCTCTCTCTCACCTGTGTACATGTATACATATACCCCTGTAAGCACACACAAATGCATCAGATGCACAGCCCTGATAATATTCCCTAAACACACACAAGCACAAACCCAGATTTATAGTCACAGCCTCAGAGGTTGCACAAATACTCACATGCGTGTGTGCCTACACATCTATATACTCACATGTACCTCAACACACTTTTAGTAAATTACAAAGGAAACACATTCATCTACTTAAATATGTACAAACACAAAACTGATGCATGCTTGCACGAGTGAGCTCACACCTGTTCATGCAGCACAAACATGTAGGTATAGATATATAGACTTATCTATGAGTTCTGAGATATTCACAAATATATATAAAGACATACGCATATAGGGCCACACACACCGACACATATGTAACCATAGGCACAGGCATGGACATGCACTCATGTACATAAATACTTAGAAACACTCACACAGCACACATGTGAACACCCCCGACCCACGGCATGCAGACACACAATTGCAGCACAAAACACACACGCTAACGGCTTATCCGGTTTCCCTGAATGATCGGATAAAAAGAAATACAGCTGGTAAAAGATTGAGGATGCATTTTTAGTTCTGCTTCATGTTGTTTTCTGCTACAAAATAGAAAATCAATTGTAGTGAAATGAGTGAAACAGTCAGAAAATAAGATTCGGGCTCCTGGGAAACAAGGAGTCTGGCGTTCATCCCTGCACAGAAGTGGAGGGCGAGGAGCTTAGGTTCTGCTGGGAGCTGGGTCTGCGCTCTTGAAATTCATCAAGTCCTCACCAGAGGGAGTCTCCCAGGATGATCCTCACCATCCCATAAATTAATATTAACAGCAGCCTTCCATTCCTGATTCCTTTTGACTTTGGGGGGAAATAAAAAACGCTTTCATATCTGTGTTCTCTTTTTATTCTTAAGCCTCAACAAAAGCTGGGGAGGATGGCTGTTGTGACACTGCCGTGTTGGAGTTAACAACCACCAAGACACAATTGCTTTTGCACACGGTCTGTGGTGTCCGGCATTGTGCTAAGTGCTTTTGCTACCTTAATTCCTGCAACAATGCTGGGGGGTCAATGCTTTAGTATTGTCATTTTGTAGTTGAGTGAAGTGAGGATGAGAAAGGTAATAACTTGCTCAAGGTCTTAACTAATGAGGCTGGTATTTGAACCCAGGTCAGATGTGGAAAGACAGACAAGACACAGGAGGTGGTAGAGCCTGGGGTGTTTTCGAATAATGAGATGATTTTTTTTTTAAGTTTTACTTTTAAACAGTCTTTTGTAATGAGCATGACCAAAACCCACTTCACAAGGCCAATCTCATTCTCTTTTCTTCTGTTGGTTGACCTCTGTCCTATGGGAAGAGCTTTCCATGAGGAGCAGCAGTAACAAAAGCCACGATAGGAGCACAGAATGAGCACGTTTGGGCTTTTGACTATTGCAGAGTTTGTCAACCTTGGGCACTCTTGGTATTTTGAGCCAAATATATGCATTGTGGGATATTTAGCTACATCCCTGGCCTCCACACACTATATGACAGTTGGCCCCCTCCATCAGTTGTAACAACCAAAAATGTCTCCAGACATTGCCAAGTGGCCCCTGGGGGACACAATCATCACTGGTTGAAAACCACTAGACTGTTTCCTTCCTGAACACCTGCTCCGTGCTAGGCACTGAATGATTTATCTTAATTCAGTTGCTTTCCCAACAACTCTACAAGGTAGATAATATCCCCATTCTTTTTGTTTTATTTTTGCATTTATGTTCAGATAGAGCAGAGGGAGAGAGAGAGAGAAATATCGATATGAGAGAGACACATCAACTGGTTGCCACCCACACGACCCCAACCGGGGCCTGGAACAAACTGCAACCAAGGTACGTGCCCTTAGCGGGAATCGAACCCGGGACTCTCTGGTCCATGGGCCGGCACTCTAACCGCTGAACCAAACTGGCCAGGGCAAATATTCCTATTCTATAGCTGGGAAAACCGAAGCACAAAGAGGGTAGGTTGCAAATGACTAAGGTTAGTTATTTCTTTGCTGCCATCTCCTGCTACTTTCAATGAGAGCCATTTCCATTGGGCACTCACTCTGTGCCAGGCAGTGTGCTTTAAATGATCTATTTTAAGTTTCACCCCAGCTCTTTGCCGTAAATACCACTAACATATCCATTTTACAGGTAAGAAAACAGAGGACCACCTAGTAAACGGTGTAGCAGGGATTCGAACCTGCTCTATGTGACCTTGCAGTATCAACACTCACAAGGTCTAAAATACCACTGCCACAGCAGAGAAAAAGGCTGAAACCCTGGGAGCAGAGCATGGGCTTTCATTGGAATATTTCCTGGTTTATGGTGTCTGGGCCACTAGTTTAAAAAAAAACACAATTGTGTAACCAAATTCTAATGCAAATTTCTTGCGGCATCCCTTAGCTACCATTTCCCTCTGAATTGCCACCAAATTGTAGTACCATGCTTTAGTTAGTACCAATTAACTCCCTGACAATGGAGCATATTTCCCAGTATCACAGAGGCTGTGTGAAATCTTCCAGCTGGGAAGACCCAGAGATCTAAGAGTCTGACCCAGATGCTGATCCTCGTCTCGTTGTGACACAAAATAAATGAGCCAGGGCTGCAGAAGATTAAAGATAACATCCTATTAAACTGTTAAAATCTAACATCCTGTGAGATCTTCTAAAATGGTGCAAGACCACACACAAGTCAGAGTGCTCCAGAGGGACACTCTCATTTTATCCTGGGGGGAAGTAACAAAGTTAAAAAGCAACGGGCATCCACTCCCCTTTCCTCTTGGTAACAAATGGTAGTTTGGGGCTTGGTGTCTATTATCCAGCTCCTAAACACACAGCCCCATCCTCACCACCAGGGACAGGCTCTGATTCGCTTAAAACAGTCCACATCCTCTAGTAAGCCACTCTGATTTGCTCTGTACATCTGATACATTTTGAACCAATGAAATACGTGGTAGACAAAATAATCTTCCCCAACTACCTGAGACAATAGGAAAAGGCATTCTTCGTTCCTGTTGCCCCAGGACAAGAAAGCCCAGGGCTCCTGCAAGCTACTGGCAGCCACTTTGAATCATGAGGAAAGTCAGTCTTAGGATGAAGCAGAAAAGAGAAATTCGGAAAGGAAAGGTGAAAAATATTTGTGTGAACTGCATCAAGCTCTGCTTGAAGCCAGATCTTTGGGGATGGTCAATAAGTCCCTTTTATTGTTCAAGGTAACTGGAGTTACATTTTCTATTAACTTCAAGAACAGGATTTAGCTAAGAACAGGATTTATCTTTTTGTGTTGGAAGCATGTAGGAGGGACGTGTGAAGAGAATGAAACCCAATCTTGAAAATAATGTCCATGCCGGAAACTACATAAATTGCTGCATTTGTCCTCAAATATTTCTGAATGACTAACTATGCTCGCTGCTGTTTTACTGATGAGAAAATTGAAGCTTGGGAAGACCAAGAGGCTTGTGTAAGGACTCAGGGCTGGTAACTTGTGAAACCAGGAACCCCGGTTTGATCAAGTCTTAAAAGGCTTACTTTTATTACACCACCTTGCTTCACCCAGATTCCACAGAGACTGACATCCTCACTGACAAGGACTTCAGACAACTAAGAAGTAGAACTGGGAACCAAAGACTCCCTAACTTCAAAACAATGTGTCTCCCTGCTTCTGGAAACCTGGTTGTGGGGACTTCTTCAGGTCACAGTACAACTATTACAACCAAAGTCTTTCCATGTGATTGGGAACTTATGAATTTAGCCATTTCAGGAGCTTGTGCCCCTAAACTGATTGGGGGCCCGCGACTGTGATCCCAGAGGCACCTTGCTAAGTCTGCGTGGGTATAGACTCATGGTTCCAAATTCCAGCTGCACCTTCCCCCAGACTTCCCACCTCGGAAGTACCAACTTCTACAGACACATCAGTCTGGAGCATGAGGTGGTGTGTACTCTGCACTTAGTTATAGCACAATTAATGTCATTCCTTCATTTCATTCCATAGCTGGGCCAATGCATACATGAATGGCTACATCAGTATGCAAATGACCTACAGCTCATTGGCTCCTTCAAGTACCCTATTTATAATAAATTCATGAAAAAATAAATAGCAATAGAATCACTTTGACACTGGAACTCTCAAAAGTGTTTTCTCAATGCCCAGGTTGAACCTAAGAGGAGACCTGGGAATGATCAAGGTTAAGCTGACATGAGCAGGAAAGGAGAGTCACCACCGGTTTCTGGGCCCAAAAAATGCTCCCAATATCCCAAACCCAAGGTTACTGTTACCAGGATACTTCCAAATTTCCAATTCCAAGAAATTTGGCTTTTCATACTTAAAAAATTTCATACTGAAATTTGGCTTCAGTGTTAACTCTGAGGGTCAATGAAGGAAAATTGATTTTTAAAGAAAGTTTTAAAAGCCACTCAGGAGCTGCACCATCATGTACATAAAGTCATTTATTCATTCATTCTATGCTTACTGAGGACTTATTATATGCTAAGTACACCACTAGGTGCAGAGACAGACTGCTAGCCTGCCGCCAGGCAGTGATTCAGAGTATACATGGTATTTATATGACATCACTAGAACTTCCATGAACCAGGGAAGCCGTGGTCTGACGGTTAAGAAAGTGGGTTTTGGAGTCAGATGGCATGAATTCACCACTTATTCCATGTTATTAGATAAGTGACTCAAGTTTTCTGAGTCTCGATTTCCACTTCTACTAGACAGGGCTGATAGCAACGTCATAGAGTATTGTGAGGGCTGAGTAAGCCGACAGTCCATATACAGTGTTAGCACCGTGCTTGGTCAGAATGAGCACTTAATAAATGTTAGCTGTTATTATCTTCCAAATATTCTACCTGTACCAAGCTTGTAGCATGGACCCTAACACCTAGTCTGGGCTCCACAAGCACTAGTCCTGCTCCCCATAAGAGGTCTTTCTTGAATACAGATGATATACCCACCCTGGGAGCCTTCCTTACAAATTGCTGAAGGGAAGAAAACAAATTCTTTTACCTAAATCCAAGAAGGTCTGGTAACTGCTTGCAGTGCAGGGAAAACAAAGGACACACGTAGGCTGAATGAGAACAAACCATTTGTGAATGAACAAGAAGTCAGATTGCTTTTAAAACGAGCAAGAGAGAGAATTTATTAACATGTGCAACAGGCATCTCAGGTGAACCAAAAGGTCTGCAAACATGGTAGACTGCCTGGGGAGGTAGTGAGTTCCCCAGCCCCAGAGAAGTCTAAGAAACACATTGTAGCCATTTGTTGTGGTGTAGTACAAAGGGAGTGCTGGCCCACTGAGCTCTAAGGCTGCCTACCACGCTGATATTCCATTGTTCCCTTCCTAGAGCCTCTTGTCACTAGTGTTACTTCAGTGGAGGGAAGAGACAGGATATTTTGTATTTCAAGGTAAAATAACTTTCCACCTTTCAATCCCACAGCAAAATCCAGCCTGGGGATTTGGGACTCAAACCTATTGAGGCTCAATGCCTCACTCTCAGTCTGTGTGCTCAGCAGCAAGCAGCTCTGCACTCCTGGTTCTCAGTTTCCTCATTTGTGCAAAAGAGGAACCATGGCTGACTTTTTAAGACTGCAGAGATTTAGATGCACTGAACACAGTGCCTAACTAGACAAGGCCAGTCCCCCTGTATACTATCAGATTTCCCTAGATTACTCCTTCAGGACAAGTGTTTATTTGCTTCACTTACTAAGCACTGTCAACCAGACTGTTACCAAGCACATTAAACATGAACTCATTTAATGTAATGAGCTGTGACCGTGGTATGTTTATTATCTCCTGTTTTACACATGATGCAACTGAGGCACAGGGAGGTTGAGTGACTTGTCTTATCCAAAGTCACACACCTGGGGTTGGGGTTTGAGCAGTCTGGCTTCAGAGTCCATGCTCTTAAGCAGTGTACCGTCTGCTTCTCGTTTAATTGATAATGTATGTCTTGGCTCTCAGCTTTATCCTCAATACCTAGAAAATGACTAGCACAGAGAAGGTATTCAAAAATAATGAAGGAAAGGAGAAGAAAAGAAGGAAGAAAAAAGGAAGGAAGGAAGGAAGGAAGGAAGGAAGGAAGGAAGGAAGGAAGGAAGGAAGGAAGGGAGTACATGCTCAACAAATATCAGTTTCCTCCTTCTTCCTCTCCCCTGCGATCCCCAAAGAGTTAGCTGAATTCAAATATCGTGCCTTCTCCTCGAATCCTAGATTTTGCACAAAATTACATGTAATCGTGGATCAGTCATAAAGATGAATTCCGTTAAATTAGATCAAAAATACAATCTCCGTACTGCAATGCAACAGATTTGTCTAGGAAAGGTATAATGTATTTGGCTGAAAATTCAACCAAACCCAAAGCTCCTTGGAGGCCACTAAGTAGAAGCACAGCCTGGTGAATAACAGGAGTGTTGAGCACTGGGATTGAATGACGATCAGAAGATACTCATGGCAAAGCTGCCTCGTAACAAGATTAATTTGGGGGTGAGGAGAGGGTGGTTATTAATGTGTCCGGAAGATGACTCCAGGCCCTGTTTCCCTGAGGAGAGCAGAGTCGCAGGTTATTTATAGCCCCTTCTCTGGAGGAGCAAGGCACAGGGCGTCCGAGGAGAGAACCACGCCAAGGTACGCTAATGGAAATCTGAGGATAATTTACTGCTCAAGTTCAAGGACTTTTGCAACAAAAGAGCCTCTCAAACTCCCAGCAACCTCTGCTCTGTTTAGAGGCTAATGGTGACAGCACAGGCCTGTCATTCAAGATTCACCTTCAGTCCTTGTCCGAGGTACTGCACCAGCCCCCAACTGGTCTCTCCTCTTCCTTGTCCTGCCTCAGCCTGTTCTCAAAGATGCGGCCAGGGGGACTCCATTAAAAGGAACTCAGATGATATCCCTTCTTTGCCAAAACCCTCCAATGGTTCTGCAGCAGCTCAGAAAGCCATATAGGCCGTGGCCTCTGATATTTTCTCAGCCTCATCTCTTTCCACTGTCCCTCCGGCTCACTCCTCTCTGGCCATACCAGCCTCCAGGCTGCAACTCCATCATGCAAAGCTATTTCCTCTGCCAGAAACACACTTTCCTGACACCCTTATGAAATGTGGACTCCCTTTTCTGCTTCCCCATTTTGCTTTTCTTTGCAGCTCTTCCCACAATCTCACACAGTACAAGTTGCGTCTTGCTGTTTGTGGTGAAGTTGTGGCAAACACCAAATTAGCAAATACTGAGCCCTTTGCTGCTAGGGAACATACAGGATTCCGTTTCTGCAAGCCTCTCGTCACAACGTTTTTGTCAACCGATCAATACACCATCTTGTTTTCTTGCATTTTAATTTAAAGGCATCTTATTTAATATACATTGATTCATCAATATCGAACTCACGACCAACAGCACTGTGACTCATGCCTGAATGAAGCTTATCTCACACACACATTTACTCTGCAAGGTACATCTCAACCTTCTTGCACGTAGGAACCCTGGACAGCGCTGCAAAACTACACTTGGAGGCTATTAGAAACAGCAAAGTCACTAGGAAAAAGCACAAAGATGTGAGAATTTGGGCTCCAAACAGACTGCTAAAACATTTGCTTCCAGTGTGAGAGTTGAAACAAGAGAACAGAGCATTGCTCTGTTTGACCTCAGCTGGGAAGGTGTGCGCTAGGAGACCAATTGTTATCTGCTGTGCGTGACTGTGCCAGACGCTCGGCCAATGGCCAGGAAAGTGCCTCAAGTATCGATTTGAAGGTTAGAGATAAATTTTAGAAAGTAGGCAAATTTTCAAATATGGGATCCATGAATATTGAGGAGTGACGATGTATCTTACTTAGGTATTTATTATCTGCCTCCCCACCAGAATGGGACTTCCAAGAGAGCAGTTGGTTTT
This sequence comes from Molossus molossus, assembly GCF_014108415.1. Taxonomy (NCBI): domain Eukaryota; kingdom Metazoa; phylum Chordata; class Mammalia; order Chiroptera; family Molossidae; genus Molossus; species Molossus molossus. The sequence goes on along the minus strand of NW_023425366.1, from coordinate 109,534,348 downwards.
GTCTGTTTTGTTCACTGCTGTGTCTCCAGCACCTAGAACATAGTAGATGCTTAACAAATATTGATTGGGTAAATAAGCCCGAAGCTCTGTTTATTTTGACCGGCATAAAATCCTTTGGGAAGGATTTTAGAGAATTGTCAACCAATGCCCTTGCTCCATAAATGAGAAACTGAAGCCCAGGGAGGGGTAGTGATCCACTCAAGGTCACAAAACAAATTGGATGAAAAGCAAGCATGCACGGGGTGGGCAAAAGTAGGTTTACAGTTGTGAGAGCGTGAAACACAGAGTTTATTCTTGTATTATCATTTATTTATTAACTATTGTATTCATCATTATTAACCTACTTTTGCCTGCCCCTATATTTCTTAAACCATGGTCCAGGGCTCCTTCCATTTCACTGTACTGCCAGCACCTGGCACATGAGATTGTTGCTATTCTTGGGATGTCACAAAGCATCGGGCCCAGTGCTTAGAACAGAGCAGGTGTTCAATAAACACTGACAAAGTGGATTACAAAAAAGGTGGAGAGTATTCCCAGAAGATCAAAATGCAGCCTGCACCTTCAGCTAAAGTCAATCACACCAACTGGAATGACAGACTTGATTTGAAGCAGTAGCTCTCGCTAGGAAAAGTTCATGGGGAGAGAGGCCAGTATCAGTCAAGGCTTGGTGTTGCAAGTAATGGAAAACAAAACTCAAATCGGCTTTCAAATGAGCAACACAGAGAATGTATTGACTTGTGCATCCAAAAAGTCCAAAGTGAGGCTGGATGTCCAATGTGGGGCGCTCCAGAGATTGAAAACATCATTGTTTGCAGTTTTGTAGCATGGGTTCTTGCAATCCCCGCGGCTGTCTCCTCAGGATGGCTTCCCTTACAGTAGCAAAATGTCTCAGGGGTCTGAAACTTTGCACCTGCCCAACACCGCACTCAGAGGAAAGAGCTTCTGTGGTCTAGAGAGTCCAACAAAGGACCCGAGCCTCACCCTGATTGGGTCAGCTTAGGTCCATGGCCACCCCTAAGCCAATCACCATAGCTGGGGAACGAACACTGCTGATTGGCTGGGCTGGGCCACATGTTCTAACCATAGCACCAGAGGTGTGTACCTGAAGAATATACCGAAATTCAAGACTGGTAGAGAGAGGAGGGGAAGAAAATGAATACAAAGAAAGCAACAGTTTTCCGCTAAACTATAACACATGTATGAGGCCAAATACCCTCAAAGCACTCCTAGCAATAAGAACAGATATCAAAAATTTTGTTTTAGGGAAAAAAAAACACGTAATGATCTACACATATTATTGTTTCAGGTCCCATGCCGGGCTCTAAGAATATGAAGATGAAAAACTCCCAATCTCCACTGCTGAAGAAGATCACAGTCCACAGATGAAACATAGAAATATACCAATAATTACAATACAGTATAATGCGATAAGTTCAATGATAGAAATAGATTCAGGATACTGTGGAATCAAGAAGGCAAGCCATCCCTGAAAGCTAAAGTGAGATCAAAGGGGAAGATAATGAATCTAAAGAGGACTAGGAGTTTCCCACATGGATTTCACAGGAAGAATCAGGATGGAAAAACTATTCCAATAAAAGGAAATGGTGTGTGCAAAGGCCCACGGTTGAGAAAACATGGACTGTGCAAAGAATTACAGATCATTCACTGCAACTGGATCATAAGCTATACCCAAAAAGGGGAAAGGAAGTTAGGGAAGTAACAGGGACATCTCAATCCTGAACAAACAAAAAGAATAGTTTCCATGTTATTTATTTCTCTTAACATCTTTTTGAATAGCATGTATTCACTAGGGACAGATGTGCAACGTGAAATGACTTTTTTTGGGCAGCCATTAGTCCTAGAATATTAGAAAAGCTCACCTCATCAGAATGAACGTCTTTGAGAGAATCAGCAGCCTCCTCCCACCAGCCACTGCATTACTCACATAACTCGCGGGAGCTTGAACAGGAGGATTTGGCCTCACATCCTTTTCCAATATATCAGAGAGACTCCCATGACTCTACTCTCACACTGATGTCAATCAGCTGCTCCACTGTTACGCATTCTAAGCCAGAAAGCAAACTGTGGCCAGGAACCTCTCCTTGTTCCATAGACAGCTGTCAGGAGGGAGAAGGTTTTCAGGAAAATTGCATCTGATACTTTTGTTTAGATTTCGCACTGACGTATGAAAACCCAGACTCCAGCTACCCAGCAGTGGTCAGATGTGGAAAGCTGGGGTTACGAGGAGGTTTCAAGAGGAAGTACTAGCTCCATGAATCTGATTGTACTGTAAAAGTCAAGGCATTGACCTGACTAGCTCTAAATGCTAGGCATGGGCTAAGGGAACCACCTAATATAAGCTCTGGAATACAATACATGCCAAATAAATGTTAAACAGTATATAGGGCTGGGAGAGCAGAGATGTGCAGGTATGCTTCTGCATTGGTTGCAGTTCAAGTTTTAGCTTAAGAAAACAAAAGATAGATGTACTCTAAGTCCTTACTTAATGGTGTTGATAGGTTCTGTGACTTCAAGCAAAATGGCATTTAATGAAACCAATTTTATCATAGGCCAACGGTTATGAGCAAGAGTTAAGTTCCTACAGCATCTCATCAATGTTATGATAAAACAGCACCGAATGGGAAGAAAAGACATTATTTAAGGACCTGCTGTATTAGCTGCATACCTGGCAAGTTGAAGATGGGACTAGATTGAGGCAGGAGCAGATCAAGGGACATCACTGAGGCAGTAAAAGCTGTCTCTCTCTTGGCTTGCTTCTCTGTAGGCAGGGGCCTCATCCGCACCTTCCACAGAGGGCCTTTCTCTACGTGGTGGGGAAGATGGTGGTCCCCAGTCACCAACCACCATTCTTTCATCGACATGAAAGGCAACGTCCTTTTCCTCCAGTGCCAAATCAGGAGCTGCAGCAGAAGTTCTCGGACTGACCTGGGCTGGGTAGGAATTCCACCCCTGCCACAGGCATTATGAACTGGAGAAAAGGAGTTCCAGGACTGCAGCCTTGGGATGCACATCTATCCTAATGCTAGCATTTCTCAGTTAGCAAATACAAGTGAATGTGTAACCCTGGCCAGCATGGCTCCGTGATTACAGTGTCGTCCATCCTTATACCAAAGGGTCCTGATCAAGGGCATGTGCCTGGGTTACAGGTTTGATCCCCAGCCCTGGCTGCGCATGTACAGGAGGCAACAAATAGATGTGTCTCTCTCACACTGATGTTTCTCTCTCTCTCTCTCTCTCTCTCTCTCTCTCTCTCTATATATATATATATATATATATATATATATATATATATCCTTTCTCCCTCCCTCCCTCTCTCCTTCCCTTCCATTCTCTCTAAAAATCAATGGCAAAAATATCCTGGGGTAAGGATTAACAGCAACAAAAATGAATGTGTAAGAATTATTCACTGTTCATCTGAAATTCAAATTCACCGGGAGTCATATTTCATCCATCCTACAGTGGAGGCAGGATGGGGACTCTGTGACTGGAAACTCCCCAGAGTCACCTGCTAGAAATGAGAAAGGATAAATCCACAGACTGTGAGACGGACCAAAACAAAATTGCCTCCGCGGCTCAGTTTCTCATTAACATTCTCACAGAGGTACACAAGACTTCAAAACTTGATAGAGAAACCAAAGAGAAAAGACTATACACCCATGTTTCTTAAAACATGCTTCACAGAATACTAGGTCATGGGAGACGTTAGTAGTTCTTATACATAAAAGGAATTCTGTGGCCGAATACTTTTAGGAAAGACTAGGTAAACCCAGTTAATCCGGGTTTCTGGGTTGCAGAACTCTTCTTGCAGTAATATGTCAATTTCCACTGTGAATTTCCCTGGAGGATGTGGTTTTCCTCCATGCAGCAGGCTGTGGACACCTTTTGGAGCAGTACAGCTCCTGGAGCTTGCATTTTGTGGAAATCACAAAGTCTGGGTGAGGGGCATTCTGCTTGTCAGCCGGATGGATACCACAAGCTCCAACCTCTGGATACAACAGGGTATCCTCACAGGACAAAATTAGAGGAAATATTGATCCTGCTTAACTATTTCCAACTTAAACTTGGGTGCAGGGACTGTAAATACCCCCAAAATAACTGTGCCCATCCCTCCAACACATAGAGACTCTGTCCTGAGCCAGCCAGGCAAAGTTCTAACACTTCTCAACTGCTCTCCTGTCAACTCTTTACTTTATAGCATTTTCTGATAAATTGTAACTCCCAGCATACAATGCATCGGGAAGTGTGGGGACAGGAGTGCAGAGTTCTAATTTGTGCAATGCTTAGATACCTTGTTCTACCTGGTCCATCTTTCTGATCAGGAGTTCTCAGAAACTGGGATTTAAAGAGAATTTTAAAGGAGAAATAGGAGCCCAGTATGGCTCCATTGGTTGGGAGTCATCCTGTGCACCAAAAGGTTGCTGGTTCAATTGTTGTGGGCTCAATCCCAGATGGGGCACTACTGCCTCCTTTTTCATTCATTCTCTCAGTTGCTTCCCCACAACAACCCTATACCTTATATATAAAGGAGTTCTGTGGCCAAATAAGTTTAGGTTTTCTCATGGCCACTCAACAGATGCAGAAACTGAGCTCAGGGACAACAGTTTGATTGAGCTCATTTCACTCCACGGAAAGGATTTTGGAATAAGAGGTGTTTATCCCTCCAACAGTGTTGCTACTTTATACTTCTCTCAGCCATGCAGTGCTCCATGTCATCAAGAAACTCTGCTTATTTTAACGCTTGTCAACCTCTGTTCCTCCACCAAATTTCTTCTAATGAGCAGCAACCAGGGAGCACCTATTCCCTTTCAGTGGCCTCAATGATCATCCGTATTATGTTTGATCTCAAAACCCATTGAAAATTGGGTATTAGTGGTTGCCTGCCATGATAATGAACCATTCATGTCTCAATTTGAAAAGGCATTAAAGACACCTGTTTTCATTAGTGATTATAGATAATTGCACGGTGGAGGGGTGTTTTTTGTTTTAAGTATTACACAGTGAAGGTCTTTGAGAAACAGAACAATTAGTTTCCTGAAACCTTACCAAGAGCAAAGTATGATGTTAGCCCTCACTTTGGGAAGTATTTGTAGGTAATTGAGCCTGGCTGCTCGAGAGGGGAAAAGTGAATTCTACTCTCGAGTCAGCTTCCTGGCAGATCCCAGCCATGAATAACTATCTTTTGATGTTGTTAATGTTTTGTTCAGAGTTCACTTATTCATTCACTCTAGGAACACTTGTTGAATGACTCCTATGGGCCAGGTGCTTTGTCAAATGCTGGAGATGCAATATCTCACTCACTTCATTCACTCACTCATTCAACAATTAGGTGATTACTATATGCAAAGTACTGGATAATCAAAAATAAATTTCTACATAAAGCCCTAATTTGGCAGCATGAATCCATTGTTCTAAATAAATGTTTCTGTCCATTGAGCACAAAATTCTGTATCCAAGAAGTTTCTTAAAGAAATTATATTTGAATTAGTAGTAAACTAAATGTTTATCAGGAGGTAAAGAATGGTTCAATGAATGGTGATAAGCTGCAGTCATTAAGAAATACCCCAGCCCAGCTGGTGTGTCTCAGTGGTTGAGCATCAACCCATGCACCAAGACATCGCCAGTTCAATTCCAAGTCAAGCCACATGTCCAGGTTGTGGGCCTGATCCTGAGTGGGGGGCATGTAGGAGGTAGCCAATTGATAGTCTCTCTCATCGATGTTTCTATCTCACTTTCTCTAACAATCAATAAAGAAAAAATATTTAAAAAAAGAAATATTCCAGAAGATATGATATGGGAAGTGATATATTAAAGAGGGAAAATGTTGCTATGAAACAACTCCAAACCTGCAAAATAAGAAAAAGGAAGAGAAGAATATAAGCCAAAAATTAGAACTATCATACTATCCAGCAATCCCACTACTGGGTATTTATCCAACGGTGTCAAAATCAGGATCTCTACAAGATGCTAACACTGCCATATCCATTGCAGCACTATTCACAGCAGCCAACATGTGGAAACCACCTAAATGTACGGCAACAGATGAATGACTGGATAAAGAAAAGGTGGTATACATATACACAATGGACTACTATTCAACCTTTAAAAGGAAGGAAATTCTGCAATAACATGGGTAAACCTTGGGGACATTATGCTAAATGAAATAAGCCAGTCACAGAAAAACAAATACTACATGATTTCACTTATGTGAGTTATCTAAAATAGTCAAATTTGTAGAATCAAAGGGTGGAATGATGGTTACCAGAAGCTAGGAAAAGATGAGAAGTTACGAATCAATGGGCATCGTTTCAATTACGTAAGATGAATAAGCTCCAGACATTTACTGTACAACACTGTGCCTACAGTCAACATGACTGTATTGTACACTTAAAATTTTATTAAAAGGATGGATCTTGTGTTAGGTGTTCTTACCACAATAAAATAAAAATAAATTAATTAATTAAAAGATAAGCCAAAATGGAAACAATGCATAGAATCAGGAAGTACTACTGGAACAGTAGTTATGTCGGGGGGAATTATTAGGCTGTATTTTATCTGGTACACTTTTCTATATTTCCAAATTTCCAACAATTAACATACATTACTTTTGTGTAATGGAATTAAGAGAAGCAAAAGAGTTGGGAAAGTGTACATGTGAAGGTTCTTCAGATCCACCTTGGGAGATACGAAGCTGAGTTCAAAAGTGGTGATATATCTCTAATGATAACAACAGCAAAGGTGATTCACAAGATCTCTGGGTTGGAAAGAACCAGAGGTGATTCCCTCTATATCTCTGATTAGCAACCTTGGTTTCAGATCCTCAGCTCTGAGACTTTCAAAACACAGACATGCTCAGGCCCATTCCCACAATGCACACCTCTCAGGAGATTTAGCCTGGAGTAGGACCGGGCATTGGTAGTTTTCAGACTCTTCAGGTAATTACAATGTGTAGTAGGCAGGGATGAGAACCACTACACGACTAGTTCTCAAACTTGACTACACATAGGAATTACCTGAGAGGCTTTACAAAAATACTGATTCCTGGGTGCCACACTGAGATTCTGATCTAACTGGTCTGGGGTGTGGTCTGGATCCTGATTTGTAAAAACTCTCCAAGTGATTCCGATAAGCAACCAAGTTTGGAAATCATTGATCTACACCCTGGTCCTTAAAGTGGCCCACGGGCCGGCAGCACAGCAGCACCTGGGAGCTTGCAGAAAATGCAGACTCTCAGTTCCCACCACAGACCCTTGAAACAAAATCTGCATGTTAACAAAACATTCTATTTAAGCTTGAGAAGCACTGCCATAGACCGTCCCAGACAGGAAACACGGAGTCTCCAGCACTCTTCCAAATCCAGTTTCCACAGACCCCCACCTCTACCCCACCCTTTCCCATCCCTTTGAAAAGGGGGAAATCTACTTTAGGACAGCTCTGCACCAAGTAAACTAAGGCTCTGTCCTTCCCAAATTATACCAGACTTTCAGCCCTACATGCACCCAGCTGGATGGGAAGCATCATCTCCTGGGAGCTGAAAGATCCAGAATATTTATTATTCCAAAGGACCACACTGAGCAGAAACAGAACAACCCCTGAAGAGGACATCTCACCACCAATCAGCTTTAAGAGGTCTCTGTGGAGTCCCCAAATTCCCCTACCAAAGAGAGCAGATTTTAATCAGCAGCTGCCATCTCATCTGCATTTGAGAGCCCATGAATATGCAAGCCAGGTAGATGGGGTCTCAAGGAGCAGGAATAATTGGCCCTTTACACTTGGTATTCTGGGCCAGACCCCTATGCTCCTCCGGTGCAGGTTCCCTCTCCAGCAATCTTATATGGGATTTAGGTGGAGTAAGTACCATGAGCATTATACTTTAAAGCAAGATGAAAGGGAAGGAGGAGCACATTTTAATGAATCCAGTGTGCAATGCAATTATTTGATAATACTATTAAATTTCTTCTGTGTTTTGCAATCTCTCTGCAGAGGGGTTTGCAAATGTCTCATGCCTCCTTAGCCTTGAGCCAAATCAGCCCTGTTCTTGCTTGGTGGGAGGTATGCAGTGGGTGCCTACCAGCCTGTCCCCATCTCCATCTTTAGGAGTGGAGGGAGTTGGGAGCTCTCTTTAGGCGAGGTTAGCTGAGGCTGCTTATAAACCCAAATCCCAGGGAGCAGACACCTTTTTTGTCACCAGTATTTTTTTTCTCTTCTTCCTCTAAGGGACTACTCTCTCACCAGTTTGTAATTTGCATGAATCAAAGGGAATTTACTGGACCAAGCATGGGTGTGTCTCAAGCCCAGCCAATCAGAGCATCTCGTTCTCCCAGCCATAGGGAAATGGTCAGAAATGTACACATGGCCCAGTCAGAGTCAATGAAAATTTAAACTGCTGCAGAAAAAGGCAAGTGTTGAAGCCTGGGAAGATCTAAAACCAGGCTGCCAGCAGTCATCTTACGACACATAGGGAGACCCTGTCTGAGACCAAATCCAACACAGAGTTAAGTGGAGCCAGAATGTAGAAAGAGACAATTCTGTGCCCCTGGGTCTGGCCATAGCTGAAGCCTTGAGCCTTACTGAGACGTGAACCAATGAACTTCCTATTTTGTTCAAACCAGCCGGGCTACATTGCTATCATTTGCAAGCAAATGGGCCCTAACTGATAACAGCCTGTTTTATTCAAATGCTGCCATGATACCACCTGAGGTTCTACTCGTCATATCCTGTATTGAAGACAGGAGAGCATATCATTCACTCTTTTTCCTGGTTTCACTGTGCCAACCACTCTGTGGCAGCCACTGTTCTAGGAGCTCCGGACAACTCAGCCACCTGCATGGTCAAAGTCCTTGCCCTTGTTGAACTTCCATGGGCTATTCAGAAGGGGCGGGGGAGGCTCCATTTTACAGAAGAAGAAAGCAATGCCCTGAGATGTACATCAACCTGCCCACGGTCGCCCAGGAAACAAGTGATAGAAGGGGAATTCTAACCCAGATCAGGTTGACTGCTGAGCCCCAGGTGAAAATCTAAGCCAGAGGTTGATCACGGGCGAAGTCAGGCCAGGTCATGCCGAAAGATGTGTTTTGATTGGACCAGGAAGATTTTTTTTTTTTTAATTTGGAAATATTAGCCAGCATTAAAATTCAGATTTTATAAAATGTCTAGATTTCTATGTAGTCTTGAGGAGCTAACATTTCTAGCAGCAATATACTAGAATTCCCATGAGGCAATCGGCCCCTTGAAACACAGCTGCATTTCCCCGTGTGCCCCAGTCTCCAACTGACCCACCTCTCACTGAAGTTTCCTTCTTGCCCTCTGTGGGCTTGAGTGTGGGAGCGAGGGGATCATCCTATTGGCCTTTATCACTGCCCTACGGTCCGTACCTATTATCCAGCACAGCATCGACTGGATAGCTCTTCTTTCTACCACATGGGGAGTCAGATGAGAAAAAAAGAAACTGTACCCAAGATGGTGCCAATGAAAGCAATCTAATCATCCTTTTTTATTAAATAAAGATTGCAGGTATTTGAGGTGTACATGATGCTTTGATATACCTATGCATAGTGAAATGATGACTACAGTCAAGCCAGTTAACATAGCATGTCCTCATATAGTCACCATTTTTGTGTGTGTGGTGAGAGTACCTGAAATCTACTCTCTTAGTAATTTTCCAGCACTTAATACAATGTTATATGAACTACAGTCATCATGCATCAAACATTAGATCTCTAGACCCATTCACCTTGACATTTACATATGATTAACCCTCATGGAAGCAGAGCCATCAGATAGAATCAGCTCTGGGAAATATATGCCCCGCTGGTCTCTTTAATTTCTGGAGAGAAAACCTTCATGTGCCCAAGGCTTTGCAAGTGCTACAGGCAATCCAGTGTTTCAGGTCAACACTATAGAGGAAAGCCAATAAAGTGGTAGAAATAAACATACCTCCTACTTGTCTGACCAGGGATGAAATGACAGACCAAAAGGGCTTGATCTGGTGCGTGGGAGCACACCCACACCGCTCTTTCCCTCTCAGGCATGTATCTCCTAAACTCTAAGAGACCCCACGAGACTTGCAATCAGGGGAACAGTGGGCAGCGGCAGCTCCCCCCGGGCTGACCCCCTGAACCCGTCTCCAAGGCCCCCTTTTCTCTGACTTTCCAGTGAGCTAACAATAGCCCTGCCTTGGCTCACTTCTGTCTCTGTGACTTTGATTCTCACTGAGCCAAAGCAGCCCTACCCAGACTCTCTTCTTGACTTCTTCTACCCTAAGTCCTTTCTTTGTTTCACTGTCCCCAGCTTTAATTTAAAAACGGGTAGGGGAGAACTTATATGCATGTATGCATGAACAATGGACATGGACAACAACGCTGGGGACAGGGGGAGAGGGAAATGAGTGGGGGTAAAGGAGAAACATCTGTAACAAAAATAAATAAATTTAAAAAATAAAAATAAGTAAAAACGGGTGGGGGAAGTGGAGGAGGCTTGATCTGTTTTCATAGTGGGAGAAAGACAAAGTTGTGGGAGAACACCTAACTCATTACTGAGCATGTGCTGTGTGCCAGGCACTGTGCTAGGTGTTTAGGGTACAGAGGTGAGTGAGACACAGTCCCTGTCCTCAGAGAGCTCACTCTGGAGGGGTGGAGTAAGGAGATGTGAATGTACAGGGCGCTGCAAAGTGTACGAGGGCTGTGGCAGAGTTTTGTATGGAGTGCAGTGGTCACTTCGGGACAGTGTCAGGAGCGTGAGCAAAGGAGTGGAGGAGTAAAACAACACGGCACATTAGGGGGACATTAGGTATGGCTGGAGCATAGGCTCTGGAAGAAGCTTGGGGACCCGTTTAGACAGATTAGACTGGAGAGTTTAGCAGGGGGCAGATTCCAATGAGTCCTGCATACTACACTGAATGAGGTTATCAGAGGGAGTAAAGGCATAACTCTGGCACCACACAGACCTGGGTCAGATTCCCACTCCTCGTCTACTTTTCTGGGTGACCTTGAACAAGTGACATCATTTCTCTGAGCCTCATTTTTCTCATCTGAAGAATAGGAAACTAGCCACGCTTACCTCATAGAGGTGTGGCAATGATTACATAAAAGAATCTATTTAGATGGTTACCTCCATGCCTGGCACTGAGTATGTGTTTAATAAATATTACTGTGGAGAGTTGCTGAAAGGTGAGGCAGGGAGTCATAATTCCCCCAAATGCTTAATGTGCTGCAGGGGACATGAGAAAAAGGGGTCCTGGGGGGAATGTGATCCCTGAGCTCCCTCAGGAGACCGCCTCTGTCTCTCCTGCCCCCACTGATGGATATGTGGGTGCACAGGGAATACCCACAGCGTTGAAAGCCCCGACATGAAAAGGAAGTTTCCGATTTACTCTTCAATTTGCACTTTTATAAATGTGTGGGGGCTGTGGGTCCCTCTGAATTATTCAGGAACTTTCTGAACAATGCCCATGATGGAACTGGCGCTTTGAAATAGTGCTTTCAAAGGTGACATCATTTGGAAGTGATCAGCAACGCTTCCTCAGAGATACCAGGCAAAGCACAGTGTTTAGACAAGGGCTAATAAGTTAAGCTTCTTGAAAATTAAGAGGGAAAACGTGACAAATTAGGAACGAAACAGTTTACCTGTGTAATTCGCATCCGCAGTAAGGAGCACCTCGTGTGACACCTGTCATGTGCAGGACTGAGACGGGGGAGAAAGAGGAGTACGGTCATTCAGCCGGCCCGGCCTGAAACTCCACTAGCATGTCCATTGATCCGAGGCTTGAAGACCTTATGGTCTTTCTGAATTCTTATTTAAAATGTTGCTTTCCCTATAAAAAGGAAAAGACTTCCAGATGAGGATTTTTTGTTTGTTTGTTTAAGTCCAGCTATATTCTGCGTGTGCCTGAAAGAAGTAACAGTAAAACTTTGTGAAAAAGTCAAGTAAGGATACACTAGGCCAATGCAAAGCAGTAACATGAGTGGTAGTGGTAACATCAGAGAGAATACAGTACAAGACCTAAAGCATGAATCTGCCAAAATGAGAGATGATACAATGATAAAAGGTACAATCTGTGAAGAAAACAGTATAGTAATAAAACTTTCCACACCAAACAGGAGAGCATAAGGTAAAAAAATCATAATTAGAAAAGCAGATGAGCAGATTTTAATGCACCCTTATAATGAAATAGCACATAGCTGTTAAAACAGATGAGTTATATCTCTATGTATTAGACTAGATCCAGCTGTCCAACCTGACAGAACATCAGAATCTTCTAGAGAGTTTTTTAACAGCCCAATGTCTATGCAGCCAGTGTGGCTCAGTGGACTGAGCATTTTCCCATGGATGGAAAGGTCCTGATTTGATTCCTGGTCAGGGCACGTGCTGGGTTGTGGGTTCGGGCATGCAGGAGGCAGCTGATCGATGTGTCTCTCTCACATGAATGTCTCTATCTCTCTCTCTAAAAAAAAATCAATAAAAACATATTTTAAAATGAATAAATAAATTAATAAATAAAAAGGCCAATGTGTTGCCCTGGCCAGTTTGGCTCAGCAGTTAGAGCGTCGGCCTATGGTCCAGAGAGACCCGGGTTCGGTTCCCGCTAAGGGCATGTACGTCAGTTGCAGTTTGTCCCAGGCCCTGGTTGGGTTGTGCGGGTGGCAGCCACTCGATGTGTCCCTTTCACATCAATGTTTCTCTCTCCCTCCCACTCTATCTGAACAAAAAATAAAAAATTGTCCTCGGGTGAGGATAAAAAAAAAAAAAAGGCCACTGTCTAAAATGATTAAATAAGGTCAGTCTTTGGAAGTGTTTAAAAACTCCGAAGGTGATTATAATATGCAGTCAGCGTTGAGACCCACCAGACTACAGGAACATCATTGATATATTAAGTAAAAAGTCAAGGAAGCAATAAAAGGGAAGAAGAAAGCAAGAAAGGAGAACATATAAACAGAAGAAAAAAATAAGAGAAAAATATATATAAATGTGTGTAATTTTGCATATCTCTGAGCACTGTGAAAAATGAAAAAAAATAAATAAAACCCAAACTAAACATTGATGATCTAATTAGGGGGATAGGAGTTTGGAGTACAGGGAGGTTAATCCTCAGATTTCCTTATTTATTACTTTGTGTAATTTTTAATTGATTTATTGGGGTGACATTGGCTAATAAAATTATGAAATTTCAGAGGTACAACTTTCTAATACATCATCTGCAGGTCCTTCCAACACCATTTGTCCCCCCTTCACCTTCTCCTACCTCCCCCTACTCCCCTTTCCCTCTAGTAATCACCATACTGTTGTTTGTCTATGAGTTTTTTGTTTGGGGTTTGTTTGTTTGTTTGCTTGCTTAATCCCTTCACATTTTTCACTTCCTCCTCCTCCCCTCTTACTTTGAATAATTTCACTTGTAATGACAAGCATGAACTATTATATAGCTTTTACAATCCAATCATTCAAATTAAAATATTTTTAAATAAAACTAAAAAATGTTTAAGATAAAAATAAAGATTTTTTTATCCACACAAAAGCTGAAAGAACTCATTAGCGAAAGATTTATGCTACAAAAAAATGTTAAAGTAATTCCTATAGGCATAATAAAAGTGATACAGCAGACTTTGGATCTATAGAAAAGAATGAAGAGTATCAGAAATAGTAAATGCATAGGTAAATATATAAGAATTTCTCTTAGTTTTAAATTTTTTCTTATAAGATAATTGACTGAAGCTAAAACATAAGAATAGATCATGGAATTTATAACTTATGTGGAAGTATAATATATGACAAAAGTAACACAAAGGTAAGTAGCAAGGAAATGGAACTATGGTGAGATTCTTATATTATATGGAGGTGGTATAATATTACTTGAACATAAGCTGTAAAAAGATAAAAATATATACTATAAATTGAAAGGAACCACTAAAAATAATACCCTAAATGTTTTAGCTAATAAGCCAACAAAATAGAATCATAAAGAAAATTCAGTTAAACCAAAGAAGGCAAAATGCTAGGAAAAAGAGGGAGTAAATAGAAAATCAATAGCAATATGGAAGATTTGAATTTAACTATGTAAATAATCACATTAAACATTTGTGGGTTAAGTGCCCCCAATTAAAAGGTATAGATTGTCAGATTGGATGAACAAGCAAAATCCTACTACAGCCTAACTACATGGAACCACTTTAAATATAAATACTCAAATAGGATAGAAATACAAGGATGGAAATGATATGCACAGCAAACACTAACAAAAAGAAAGCTTGGGTGGCTATAATAATATTGAACAAAGAATATTACCAATAATGAAAAGGAGAGCAATTCCATAGTGATAAAGAAGTCAATTCATCAAGACATCATAAAATCCTAAAGGTGTATACAGCTGATAGCAGAGCTTCAAAATACATGAAGCAAAAACTGACAGAACAAAAAAAGGAAACAAAGTGTCCACATATAGTGAACGATTCCAAAAGCTCTCACTCAGTAATTGATAAAACATGTAGAATAAAAAAAAAACAAAAAACAGCAAGGACACAGATTAGCTAGAATGATACTTTCAACTAACTTGACCAAATTGACATTTATATAACACTCCAGCCAACAAAGCTACATTATTTTCAAATACAAAACATTTGCCATGATAGACCATACTCTTAGACATGATTTAAAAAAAAAAAAAAAAATGCTTCAACAACTTTGATGCAATGTTCTCTGGCCAAGATGGAATTAGAAATCAGTAACACAAAGATATCTAGAAAACCCCTAAATAGCAAATTGCTCAACGTAATTAGACAATATTTTAAGCTGGATAAAAGTAAAAACATAAAGAATTTAAATTTGTGGAATATAGCTAACGTGAAGCTCAGAGAGAAATGTATAGCACTAAACGCATATATTAGAAGAGAAAAAAGATCTCAAATCAATGACCTCAGCTTTCACCTGTATAAGCTAGAAAAAGAAGATGAAACTAAACCCACAAAACGGAACAAGAAATATAACAAAAAATATATAAAACAATGAAATAGAAAAAATATATTAAAACTAAAATTTGGTTCTTTGGGAAGATCAATAAAATTAATAAACTTCTACTCAAATTGATCAGGAGAAAAAAGAGATGTGAATGAGAGAGACATCACTATTAATCCTACAACATTAAAGGGACACAAACGGAAAATTATGAACACTTTTGTGCCAATACAATCAATCACTTAAATGAAATGGGCAAATGCCTTGAAAAAAACAAGCGGTCAAAGCTCTCAAAAAAAAGTAGATCTGTTGAAGATGTAATCAAGACTCTCCCAGCAAACAAAAGCCCAGGCCCACATGGCTTCACAGAGGAGTTTTACCTAACATTCAAAAAAGAACTAACACCCATTCACCTAAAACTATTCCAAATAATTCAAGAAGAAGGAAGACTTGCAAATTTGTTTCATGAGGTCAGCATAATTCTAATTCCAAAACCAGATAAAGACACAACAAAGAAAGAAAACTACAGACCAATATCCCTGATGAACATAGATGCCAAAATCCTGAACAAAATACTAGCAAATCGGATCCAGCAATACATTAAAAAAATTATTCACTGTGACCAACTAGGATTCATCACAGGGATGCCAGGCTGGTACAATATTTGCAAATCAATAAATGTGATACACCACATAAACAAAATGAAAGATAAAAACCATATGATCATATCAATAGACACTGAAGAAGCATTCAACAAAATCCAGCACTCATTTCTGATAAAAATGCTCAGCAACGTGGGAATAGAGGGATCATATATCAACATAATAAAGGCCATGTATGATAAATCCACAGCCAATATCATACTCAATGGGCAAAAACTAAAAGCATTTCCCTTAAGAACAGGAACAAGACAGGGATGTTCACTTTTGCCACTCTTATTTTGCATAGTACTAGAAGTCTTAGCTACAGCAATTAGACATGAAGAAAAAATAAAAGAGATCCAAATTGGAAAGGAGTAAGTGAAACTGTTATTATTTGCAGATGACATAATATTATACATAATAAATCCTAAAGACCCCATCAAAAATCTGCGAGATTTAATAAACAAATTTGCTAAGGTAGCAGATACAAATTAACATCAAGAAATCGACGCCATTCTTATATACCAATAATGAACTCACAGAAAGAGAAACTAAAAAACAATCCCATTTACCATTGCACCAAAAAAATTAAGATACCTAGAAATAGACTTAACCAAAGAAGTAAAGGACCTATTTGCAGAAAACTACAGGACATTGAAAAAAGAAATAGAGGAAGATATAAAAAAGTGGAAGCACATACCTTGTTCATGGATTGCAAGAATTAACATTATTAAAATGTCCATATTACATAAAGCAATCTATATAGATTCAATGCAATCCCCATCAAAATACCAATGACATATTTCAAAGAACTAGAACAAATACTTCAAAAGTTCATATGGAACCAAAAAAGACCCCAAATAGCCACAGCAATCTTGAAAGAGAAAGACAAAGTAGGTGGGATCACAATACCAGATATCAGGTTATACTACAAAGCTACTGTAATCAAAACAGCCTGGTACTGGCACAAGAACAGGCATATAGACCAATGGAACAGAATAGAGAACCCAGAAATTGACCAAAGACATTATACTCAATTAATATTTGACAAAGGTGGCAAGAACATACAGTGGAGTAAAAACAACCTCTTTAATAAATGGTGTTGGGAAAATTGGAGAGCTACATGCAAAAAAATGAAACTAGACCATCAACTCACACCATACACAAGAATAAACTCAAAATGGATAAAAGACTTAAGTGTGACTCATGAATCCATAAAAATCCTAGAAGAAAATGTAGGCAACAAAATTTCGGACATCATACACAGCAGAATTTTCACTGATACATCATCTAAGGCATCAGAAACAAAGGAAAAAATGAACACATGGGACTACATCAAACTAAAAAGCTTCTGCACAGCAAAAGAAACAACCATCAAAATGGAAAGGGAACCCACTGTATGGGAGAGCATAACTGCCAATGATACATCAGATAAGAGGTTAATTTCCAAAATATAGAGTGCTCATACAACTCAACAAAAGGAAACAAAGAATCCAATTAAAAAATGGGCAGAGGAACTAAATAGACACCTTTTTAAACAGGACATACAAATGGCCAAGAGACATATGAAGAAATGCTCAACATCACTAATCATCAGAGAGATGCAAAATAAAACAACAGTGGTATCACCTCACACCTGTCAGAATGGCTGCCATCAACAAGTCATCAAACAACAAGTGTTGGCGAGGGTGTGGAGAAAAGGGGACTCTAGTACACTTCTGGTGGGAATGCAAATTGGTGCAGCCTCTATGGAAAACAATATAGTGTGTCCTTAAATAATTAAAAACTGAATTGCCATTTGACCCAGTGATCTCACTTCTAGGAATATATCCTAAGAAGCCCGAAACAGCAATCAGAAAGAATATATGTACCCCTATGTTCATAGCAGCACTATTTACAGTCACTAAGATCTGGAAACAGCCCAAGTGTCCATCAATAGATGAGTGGATAAAAAAGATGTGGTACAGCCCTGGCTAGTTTTGCTCAGTGGTTAGAGTGTTGGCCTACAGACTAGAGAGACCCATGTTTAGTTCCCGCTAGGGCATGAACCTCAGTCGCAGTTTGTCCCCAGCACCAGTTGGGGTCATGTGGGTGGCAACCAGTCAATGTGCCTGTCTCACGTCGATGTTTCTCTCTCTCTCCCTCCCTCTCTCTCTATCTGAAATGAAAAATTGTCCTCAGGTAAGGATAAAAAAAACAACAACTGTGGTACATATATACAATGGAATACTATGCAGCTGTAAGAAAGAAAGATCTCTTATCCTTTGAGACAACATGGAGGGACCTTGAGAGTATTTTGCTAAGTGAAATAGGCCAATCAGAGAAAGACAAATACCACATGATCTCACTTATTTGTGGAACATAATGAACAGAATAAGCTGATGAACAAAATAGACCCAGAGACATAGAAAAGGAGTATGGTTCAGACAGACAAACCTCAGAGTAAGGGGGTGGGGGGATGTGTGATATGAACCAAAGAAGTTATATGCATGCATGTATAACCAATAGACATAGACAACAATGCTGGTGGGGGTGGGGGAGGTGGCATGATGAGGAGGAGGGTATCTAGTGGCAAAAAAGGAGAAACATCTGTAACAAAAATAAATTAATAAAAATTAGGGGAAAAAGTAGTTTTGAATAGCCTTATATCTACTAAAGAAATTAAATTTATAGTCCAAAAACTTCACCTCAAAGAGAACTCCTTGCCCAGATGAATTCACTGATGAATTCTATCAAACACTAAAGGAAGAAATTATACAAACTCTACTAAGAAAAAAAAAAAAAAACTCTCCTGAAAAACTTTTTAAGGGGAAGGAATACTTCCTAATTCATTGTATAAGATCAATATTGCACTGATTCTAAAACTGGAAAAAGACATTAGAAACAAAATAAACTATAAACTGATATCCCTCATGCACATAGATGTAAAAAGTTTTAACAAAATTTGAGCAAATCAAACTTAACATTTTTAAAAGCAATAATAATCATACCAATGTGGAGTTTTTCTCAGGAATACAAGCTCGATTTAACATTTGAAAACCGATCCATGAAATTCACTGAAAGAGGAGCCTGTGAGAAAAAAAAAAAAAAAACACCCACAAAGTATGATCACTTCAATAATAGAGGCAGAAGAATAAACATCCATTCTTTATAAAAACTCTGAAAACTAGGATAGAATGGACCATCATCAACCAGATAAAAAGCATCCATTAATAACCTACAGCTAGCACCATGTTTAATGGTAACAGAGTCTTTGCTTAATGGTAAAAGATGCTTGCCCCTAAGATCAGAAACCAGGCATGTATGTGGGCTCTCACTACTTCTGTTCAATTTATACCAGAGGTTCTAGCAGTGTAATAAGGAAAGAGAAAGACATTAACAGCATCCATCCTGAAGGAAAAAGTAATCTTTCTTTATTCACAGACATGATTATTTATAGGGAAACTTTTACAGAATCTACCAAAAAACAACTCAAATTAATCGGCGAGTTTAACAGGGTTTCAGGGTATTTGGTCAATATATTCTGAAAATTAGTTTTATTTCTATATATTGGCAGTAAATAAATGAAAGTTAAAATTTACAAAACAGTACTATCTATAACAGCACCATAAATGACATACTTAGGGATAAACTCCACCAAAGTTGTGCACTACCTGTACATTATAAATTACAAAACATTCCTGAGTGAAATTAAAGATCAGCTATGTTTACAGACAATACCGGTGAAATGTCATTTTTTACACTCATGTATAGAATCAATACAAACTCATTCAACATAGGAGCCAGCTTTATTTATGTAAAATTGAATAGCTGCTCCTGAATGTCACATGGAAATTCAAAGAATCTGAACTGCTAAAATAACTTTGGGAAAGAAACACAAAGTTGGAGAATTTGTATACAAGATTTCAATACTTATAAACTACTATAATCAAGACAGTATGGCATTGGCCAAAGGACAGACACAAAAATCAATGGAATAAAATAGAGTCCAGAAATAGACCCACACAAACATGGTCAACTGATTTTTTTTCCAGATTTACTGAGATGTAATTGACATATAACATTGTGTAAGTTTAAGGAGTATAATGTGTTAATTTAAAATACTTATATATTATGAAATAATTATCACCACAGAGTTAGTTAACACCTGTATCACATCATAGGGTGGCTAGTGTGTATGTGTGTGTGTGTGTGTGTGTGGTGAGCAAATTTAAGATCTACTGTCTTAGCCAGTATATAAGAGAGTATTATTCATTGTAATAACTATGCAGTACATTAGCTCCACAGGACTTATTCATCTTGTACCTGGCAGTTTGTACTCTTTGACCAACATCTCCACTTTTCCCCATGGGCAATGACTTTGACAAAGAAACGACAGCAACTCAACAACTGGCAGAAAATACTTATCAAACATACATATGACAGAGAACTTCTGTTGAGAATACAGCAAGAACCCCTACCTCTCAATAGCAATAAGGCAAACAACCCACTATAAATATTTGAACAAATAGTTCACCAATGAAGACATACAGAAGGTAAATAAGCATGTGGCAAATTGCTCAATACTGATAGTCACTGATAAAATTAAAATAAACCACGCTGAGATACCACTACACTCATACTTGAAACTTAAAAGATAGACCATATCAAGTTATTGTGATGATGTGGCCAAACCACAAGAAAGTCCCAACCACTTTGGAACACAGTCTGACAGTTTCTTAATTCTTTAGACATTCAGCTAAAATATGATCTAACCATTCTACCACCAGGTACGAACCAAGGAGAAATTGAAGTATAGAAACACCTGAAAAGTGTATCATTGGGTGGGTAGATAAACAAGCGAAAGGAACCCAACAAAAAGAGTATGTATTCTATGAACCCACTTACATAAAATTCTAAAAAGTTACAAACAGATCTATAGAGTCAGCAGATCCATGGTTATCTGGGGATGGTAAAGGGGGAGGCATAGAGATGAGGAAGGTATCACAAAGGGGCCTGAGCAAACTTCTGGGGTGATGGACATGTTCATTATCCTGAGTGTAGTGATTATTTCACAGATGCATAATAATGTCCCAACTCATCAAACTGTATACTTTGATGTGTGGTTAAGGTAGGTCAATTATATTTCAATAAAGCTGTAAAAAAAAAAATACAACCCCCAGAGCCATGTCCATATATGCTGATTAAGTAGCAATAGGTAAAGTACAAGAATCAGCATTTTTAACAGGCCTCCCAGGACATGCTGATGTAGGTGGTCCCTGAACTGCACTTTGTAAAATGCTGCTCGAGAAAAATACATCCCTTAGCATCACCAGCCCAGCCTGGGGCTAAGCAGTCAGTGTGTCCCAGACAGCCAGCCAGGCAGAACTCACATCACTGAATCCTGGACCGACACTTTTCTTCCCTCCCTTTCTCTCTACACTGGCTCATCTACCAGATCATTTTTCTCTCCCTGTCACCTCTTGTCTGGTATTCTTACCTGTTCTGGCCTCACTCCATTGGTTCTGGCTTGCCCTTCTCAAAAGTCTTCCCCTTGTGTTTTGTTGTTGTTGTTGTTGTTGTTGTTGTTGTTTAATTTATTTTTTATTGATTAATTTTTGTTACAGATGATTCTCCTTTTTTCCCCCACTGATTCCCCCCTCCCCCCCCCTCCCTGCCCCTTCCCCAGATTGTTGTCCATGTCCACTGTTCATGCATACATGCATATAAGTTCTGTGGTTCATCCCTCCCCCACCTCCCCATTCCTTAGGGGATTGTCAGTCTGTACCCCACTTCCGCGTCTCTGAGACTACCCCATTCCTCAAACTGTTATGTTCATTATATTCCACAAATCAGTGAGATCATATGAAATTTGTCTTTCTCTGTTTGGCTTGTTTCACTTAGGATGATACTTTCCAGGTCCCTCCATGTAGTCTCAAAGGATAAGAGATCTTTCTTTCTTACCGCTGCGTAGTACTCCATTGTGTATATGTACCACAGATTTTTGATCCATTCGTCTACTGATGGGCACTTAGGCTGTTTCCAGATCTTAGCGATTATAAATAGTGCTGCTGTAAAGATGGGGGCACATATATTCTTTCTTATTGGTGTTTTATGCTTCTTAGGGTATATTCCTAGAAGTGGGATCACTGGGTCAAATGGAAGATCAATTTTTAATTTTTTGAGGTGACACCATATTGTTTTCCATAGTGGCTGCACCAGTCTGCATTCCCACCAGCAGTGTACTAGAGTCCCCTTTTCTCCACATCCTTGCCAACACTTGTTGTTTGATGATTTGTTGATGGTGGCCATTCTGACAGGTGTGAGGTGATACCTCATTGTTGTGAATTGTTGAAAATAAACCAGCTGGAAATGAAAAACCAACAGGAAGAAATGAAGAATGACATATCAGAAATGAAAAACACACTGGAAGGTCTAAAAAGCAGAGTAGGGGAAGCTGAGGACCAGATCAGTGAATTAGAAGACAGGCTAGAAGAAATCAACCAATCAGAAAACCAAAAGGAAAAAACGATTAAAAAACAGGAAGAGAGCTTAAGAGAACTGTGGGACAACTGGAAACGGAATAATATTCGTATCATAGGAGTCCCTGAAGAAGAAGAAAGTAAGCGAGGGCTAGAGAATATATTCAAAGAAATAGTGACAGAAAACTTCCCTCATTTGGTGAAGGAAGAAGGCATTCAAGTTCAAGAAGCCCCCTGTGTTTTTAAACTTCTCATTCCCCTAAACATCCCCAAAATTGCCAAAGCCCTCCCCACCCTTAAGCTGAAAGAATTTTCCAACTAAGAGAGAAGGCATTACAGGGCTTCCAAAACGGATACACACAAAAAATGCTCTTTTTGCCTGGAAAGGCTAGATATAAGCTGTCTATTGGGAAGGTGTCGATGGCTCTTAAAACGCCTTTTTCCCACCACAAATGTTTGTGTCTCTTTTTCTGACTGCCTCTATTTTTGAGATCTTGTGATTTGAGACAAGTGCATGCTGTATTAGTGTAGAAAAAGTTTTGTTTTTGTTTTTTAAGAGTAAGAAATGAGAATAAAAATACAATAAAATTTAAAATACACTAATAATCTTGTGTAAGGTTAGTGCATTCCGCCTTATCAGTGGGTGTCTTTGTGTGGATTAAAAGGGTTTCTTGTTGTTCTTGTTAGTGAACCACTTTGTTCATACTTTTTTAATTAATTTAAACAAGGCAGCTTTAATGCTTTAGTGACCCACATAAGCAAACAAAAACCTAAGGCTGTAATTCCTCAAGGTTAAGAAATTGAAACCAGTCACAGCCAGCCAACAAGTCTTTCCCCAAGGCAACTGCTTAAGCTGTTAGCCAATCTCGCTTTGCTTACCCCTCTTCTCTGAAGGTCCTACCCTCTAGCTCCTGTAGGTGGCGCACTCCAAACCACTTCGGTTTGGTGCTGCTGACTCAAATAGATTTTTACTCAAATAAACTCTTAAAACTTTTAATATACCTCACTGTATCTTTGAACAATATGAAGACATTGCTCATTGCCACCCCACTCTACCTTCACCCGCCTTTCCTTCTGAAGCGATTCTTCCATCCCTTCCCCTGGCTTGGTTTGAGCTGTCAGCCTGGCAATGGCCACTTTGTTTGCAAGTCACTTTGCTAGCACCTGGCCCTCTGCTGTCAAGGAAAGCTGGCAGGAACATCTTCTCAGAGGTAGGGGAGCATCAGTGCCCTCTGGGTCGCCTAATGTGCCTCTCCTCCAGCTGAGACAATGAAAACCTGATTTGGAAAGGGGCCCTGGCTTCCAAGGCTCTGCTCACTCAGTCAAAGGAGAAATTTATTTACATAACAATAATCCTATAAATTGATTGACTGCTTCTAATTGGCATCGTGCTTCTGGATCCATTACTGCGATGGTATCAGTCAGGAGCCTGTGTTGCAGCTACCCAGAACTCCCAGCTTGGGGAGCTAAGCAAAGAGAGGGAAAATAATGGGCTTGCACATCCTGAGAGGGCAACAGTAGAGTCCATTTTCAGCACGGCTTGATGCAGGGACTTCGCCGCGTTCTCCTCTGTTTCTCGCCATCACTTGACTTTCTACCATCCACTGGTCTTTCTTCCTTCTCAGACTCCACACATTCCTCTCTCAGCCCCTCCTGCTTCCCTTACTCCATTACAGGTTTGTCCCCAGAGCACTCCCTTAACAAACCATTTGCGCAACAAACCCTATTGCACACTCTGCTTTTAGGCAACACAGCCTAAGGCAGAGGAGCATGGAAAAAACATGTTAAGTAGCAAAAATGACCACTGACCCCAGTGATGATGAAGAGGATGAAGATGAACCTTGCTGCTGCTCAGAGACCCGTGCAGTTACCTCCACTCGGCCTGGCAGTATAACACACCTCCTTTATCTGCTCTATCATTGCTTTAAATCTGTACTATGTGTCAGAGACATTTTGCTAAGCCTTTATATGCATCATCTCATTCAGTTCTCACAACAGCTCTTAGAAGGGGGGCATTGGCGTATTGTCCCATTTTACAAAGTGGAAAGGTGCATGAGCCTTCCAGAAGCCACACAGCCAGTGAGGAGGCAGGGCACAGATTTGCACCCAAGCCCCTGATTTCAGGGCCCACATTCTGAAACCCTACTTTCATATTCTTACTCGGGTTCCTCCAAAATGCCCTAAGAAACCGAACTTCATCCAGCTATAGAAAAGCTAACACAAAGAAGGCTTTTCTTGTCTTCCCCTGAAGCCTGACATCCCAGATATGTAAGAAAGTGATAATAACTCTGGATCATTAACCCATGACGCTTATCAATTTAAATCAATTCCCCAAATCGCCAGCAGTGGGTATGAAATCGTCTGCCTGCTTCATACATTTATGACCTGGGGAAAGGAATACGAGAACTGCGTTTAAAATTGGGATCCATTTCCCTTGGCTACACAGAGAGAAGTTGGCTCCTTCTATTCTCAATCACTGACATGGCCTTCCTCATTCTTCCTTTGTTGTCTGGTTCGCCCTGAAAATAGGCTCTGTGGGCCTTGTTCAGCACGGTCCCAATACTTGGCACTGTTGTGGCATGTAGCTGGTTTTCAAAATACATCTTTGAATGAACTGATTTTGAAAATGAATGGAAACGGCCCTCTCATCAGGCCGTGTCACTGATGCAGAAAGTTCCTTTTCGAAGGCAGAACTAAACAACGAGGTTGGAAGTCTACTAACTCCTCATGAATATACCAGTGATTCAAAGCCTGTAGTTCCATTATTTAGTTCTGTTCTGAGGGTTTCCAGAACTTAATTCTGCCTCATAAATTGAGGTCAGAAAGATGGTAGAGAATCAAAATCCTCTGGGCTGTTTTCTCTGTTCCACAGACTACAGTTGCCATCAGCACTGTCTTAATGAATCTCCACTCTATTAAATTGTGATGTGGTCCTGAAGCAGGTCATCTATAGCCCCTCTTCCTCGGAACAGAAGACAGCCTGCAGAAAGAACAGGAAAACACAGTCAAGGCAGAACGACATTAAGATGCACTTCTCCAACTGTGGGTCCTCATTTAATGAACTCTTTTAGAACAAAGAGTATTCTGATGGCAGGTACGTGCTTTCAAGGAAGTTGTTGGTAGTGGAACTTCCTGTGTGGGACTGTCCAGAACTTGACATGGTAGGAAACCCAGGGATTGTGTATCTGTTTGGAAAACCGGATCCCTTGCTGTTAGAAGCCTGGAGAAGGTACTTTTCTTGAGTTGACGCAATTCAAGTGGGGACTAATTCATCTTATTCTTTCTACCACCCAATCACTGTGTTAGTTTATGCTCCCATCAGTTTTCATACCTCCTCTAAACTGGTCTCCCTGCCTTCAACCTCAAAACCAACCCCTCCTTGCAATCAAAAAAGAATAAGTATTTAATAAGCTTCAACTACATTCAGATACTTGAAGCCCATTGCATGAATTAACATGTTTAATCCTCACAGCAACACAATAAGATTATCATCTTCATTTTTCAGAAGAGGAAACAGAAATTTAGGATAAGGAAATGGTTTGCCCGAGGTAGAGTGAGACCCCAGCCCAGGGCAGCTTGATGCCAAAAACAGTGCTGTTCACCTGGCCTTCCTGCCTCTAGCCAACACCCACGTGGTCTCTCTAAAGCCCAGATCTGACCTTACCCATCTATTAGCTTTCTGTGATTCTCTGCTGCCCAATTAATGAAGATGAAGTCCGGTTCCATATCTTAGGAGGTTTCCAAATTGGGCTTAGATCTAGGTCCCCGTTTTATCCCTGACTCCCTTGCACTGTCTTCAATGTACCCATCACCCCATTTCTTCCAAACTTCTTACTCTGTTTCATACACACTATTCTCCTTCCTAGCTCAGCACACTTGCATATGCTGTTCCTCTGCTTGGAATATCCTTCTCTTTTTTCCCACCTGGGGAATATTGAGGTATCATCCAAAGTCCTAAAGGCATATCCTGTATAAAGCCTTATTTGACTGTCCAGAAAGAAGTTCATCTCTCTCTCTTTGGCTCCCACAGAACTTTTGCCAACCCAGTATCGGGGCTCTCAGAGTACTTGCTTACCAATGTGTCCACTCGTATGACTTGCTTAGTTGCTCCCTGTATTTATTATACCACCACTTCTCTCCCCACTGGAGTTCTCATTCTCAGGAATCTAAAATTCCACCTTTTCAGATTCCCATAAAGAGGCAAGGTTCTAGACACAGGGGTCCTTTAAGACATAATTTGCAGAGTTATTTGAGTATCTTGTTGTGCTATTTTATTAATGCTATATGATGTTTTATCAATTTGGTATCTAGGGTCAATTAGGCATAAATATTAAATATGTTTTACATGAATGGTTAATAAAATGTAACTCTCAAGTGGATCTTCACTTGTTAAAAGTTGTAGGGCTTCATTAACATGGCCATTTTTCCTAGGAAATATTCCAGTTTTTATTTTTGGCAAATACATCAAAGAATTTCAACATGATTGACTAGCAGTTAGTAAACTGAGTGGGATGAAACAAGAATAATTACCGATGGGCTAAAAGCTATAAGCAAGAGACCCATCTTCTTCTATGAATATTAATGTTCAGCCACTGAGAATATGGTAGGGCAAGGTCAAGGGGTGTGGTAGGGAGCTTACCAAGGGTGATACATCACTTCCCTTATTTCAGCCATAATGGAGATCAGTTACCTGGAAGAAAGGCTAATTCAAGGCATCTATTTTGTTTGGTAAAACACGAATGCAATTTGCTAAAATTGATCTTTAATTCCATAATCTTTCCTGTAAATTGCTACCGGGGGAACTTTTTGTGATGTTTGTGTACTAAAATCTATCTCAGTATTATAGGGTTTGTATTGTTCAACAATAAACATAGTATTTGATATTATCCAAGGTGTTTTATTGTAGATTAACTTTTTATTGCAAACTAAAATACCGTTACAAACGTAAAACACTGAACTCTTTCTCAGACCAATAGCCTGTGAGTTGGACCTAGGCTGCAGATGTATTTTATTTGACCCACATATTTTAAAAACTATGTCTTAACATCTCCAATGTCTAAAAACCAGGAACTTTTACATTCATTAAAAGCACATTTTAAAACTTTTTAATAATCCACTCTGAAAAAGTCAACTATCTAGCAACATTGGATATCCACTCCTATAAAGAGAGAGGTTATTTTTCAGTTGTACCTAATCATCCTCTATTATGTTTCCTTCCTGGCCCCATGAGCTTTTTTAGTTGGCAACTCTTGGTTTAGGTTAATAAGTCAACCACAAAAGAATCAACCATGAAATTGAAGATGTAGTCACCCAAGAGTGTATTTTAATTTAAATTTAACATTAGTTCAATTTTTCAGGCTCATGAACATTACCCAGCTGTTTCAACAAAATTACACACAGAGCTTAAGAATGAGTTCTTTCATTCAACCAACCAAATGTTTGCTGAGTACCTACTATGTGCCAGGAACAATGCCAGATTTTTTTTATATCAACATCAACTTGATCCTTGCTTTCAAAAAGGCCAGAGATGCACAAGCTAATTGAGCAATCCAGTGAATTTTTCAGTTAGGGGATGTGTTTATGGAAACTCTGGTGTGAAGCATGTTCTCCAGGCTTTTTAAATGTACCTTGTACATAGTCAGTCTAGGAAGCAGAAGCAGGTTGAATACATTTATAAGGTTATCAATGTCTTGGTCTTTTAGACTTGACGAGGTTTATAAATATCCTATTCAAGTAATAGTAACAAAAAGTCAGAAAAAAGCTTTTAGTGACTCACTTAAGCTCAATTGGTTTACATCGTGGGCAGGACTAGAACTCAAGAGCTGGGCAGTTTCATTTTATCAGGAGAGATTTCCACCCACTGGCTTGAAAAGTGGGTCACTCCATTGTTGATAGATACAGAAAATATTATCACTAAAATTTTGCTTCAGGGGCCACAGCTACATAGTATCTCCTGATTTCAACTCCTCTGAGATCATTATGGTGGATAAAATAAAAAGGGCTGAGAGATATCTCTGTCTTGTGGGCATCAATCTAGAATACCTGGCTTAAATAATGATTATTAGTGTGGTTTTGGGTCAATCTGGAGGTCAGTCTTTAGTGCCATGCCACAAGATCATTACATTGAAATCAAGGGCTTGGAGGAGGCTTGCGTGGTCATACTGATCCAATTTGTGTTTGACAAAATGCTGAATGGGACAACTAATGCCCAGAATAATAGAATAAAATTGAGAATGATCTCACTAGACTGGAACATTGGGCACAAGCCAAAAGATGAGCATTAACACAGATAAATATTGCTTTAAAAAATCAACTGCTCAGGTGGAGAAAAGAAAGCATCAGGCTTGGCTGTGGTTCCCATGATAAAGACCTGGGATGTCTTAAAGTCTTGTGCCAGCCAAGTGATGCAATGCCATAAAAAGATATTGATGGGCAAAACTCTTTTGGTTAGTAAATAACAAAACTCCAACTCAAATTCATTAAAGCAAGATGGAAAACTTATGGGATCATATACAGAATGTCCAGGAATGAACTTGGAATGTTAGCCATTTTTTTTACTGTGTAATGAACAACTTCCAAATCTCAGTGGTTTGCAAGAATACAGGTTTATTTTCTTTCTCATTGGTCCATGGAGCAGCTACATTTAGGCTGATACAGGTTGGGCTTGGCTGGGCCAGACTGGACCCAGGACTTCTGTTTGGTTTTGACTGTTCCATAGGTCAACTGTCTGGAGCTCAGCCAAAGAGGCAGTGGCAACATGGGCAGGATCACCTCATGGCTGATCACAAGAGCTTAAAAGGAGTGAGGAGAAATTTGAATGCTTTAAGGTTTCTGCTTGGAACTGGCAACCATCACCCTTACCCACATTTTGTTGGCCATAACCAGTCACATGTGGAGTTGGGAAATATAATCCACCCTGTTATTAGGAGATATTGCGGTTATATGATAAAGAACATAAATATGTAGGTCTAATGTCAAGAGACAGTATGTGACTCAATCTCCCACATTCTGGCTGTAGTAGGTCTGGATCCAGAAATTTGCATGAGGCCAACAGAAATAATTTCTTTCATCTCTCTGCTTTCCACTATGTTGACTTTGAGCACTGAAACCATCTACACTCACAACTACTGATTTTACTATTCCACTGTCTTCATCAACATAATTTTACTTTTCCCAGAGAGATGGTTGTTGCAAATAACTTCATTGTTCATTCAAGAAATGTCATAAAAGACCCTTCAATTTTTCCAGAGACAGCATTAAACAATAGTTTATACCAAAGACTCTTTGAATTCCTCATCTCAATTTTCTCATCTTGCTGTGTCTGCCAATCCTACACTATTCTATCCCAATCCTTGCTAATTCTAGCAAAGTCCCCACAGTAGAGACCCTCCTTAAATTGACTTCAGAATTTCAATAAATATCCCAATTTTGTTCTTGCTCCTCTGAGATGCTACAAGATTTATTAAGGCAGTGCTCTTCCTTAGAGCGTTAAAAAACAATTCAACTTTGTCTTATCAGCAAAAATTTTTGGTGATATTTTAGGGAGCCAGAACTCAAAAGCCTCGTACTCAGGATATCACCACAAGGCTGCAAAAATGTGCACTAGCCCCTTCAGGTTTATGATATAAAACCTGAACATCCCTAAAAGAAAAGACAAAGAGCATTTCTTGGGAACTATAAAAAAAAGTCCTAGGTCAAGTCACCTACCCAACTGTCAACCAGTCAGGTTCAGGGGGTTGGGCTCTGATTGGCTGTGTGTGCCTGAATCTCTTGGCCACTGCTGGAAGTGAGCACACAGTAAACCTCTCCTGAATCGCATGGCTTAAAAGTAGGGGAAGGGAGGTTCCCCAGAAGATAATGGAGCATTTGATACCAGAAGAAGGGGAAATGGTGTTGAGCAGACAAAAATGACAGATTTTTGCTACACTGTTTTAGCCAAAAGGTAGCTATGACTGGGTCCCACATAAGAAGAGAAAAGCTTTATTGTATTACCAAATACTGATCTCTACAAGCTGTTGTGTACCCAGAAGAGAGAGTGATAAGAGTAATAGAATGGGCACTGATTTAATGGTGAAGCCTGCATAGTTTATCCAGAATAAAAAGAAGCCTTAAAGGTCTGTCATGTATAAGAGTGAATAAATCTGATTTACACCTGATTGAATTCACATCATCGTATAGATTTCTCTGCAGTGGGAAAGATAGCTCTACACGTTACAGTTGTGTCGTCCTATAGAACATGACTCATTTTTGTATCTAACACAGCATTCTTATTCTAATGTCTTCTTTTCATAATTCCTATAAATACCCAGTTCTTCACAATGTTCTTGGAACAAGTTTTACCTTTTTACTGATTCCTTTATTAAAGGGTGAAATAAAATTTGACATGTTTGATTTATATTTGCATGAAAGTCATGTTTTTAACTTTTCGAAAATTATCCTTTCATAGAGCTTTCTAGACTACTAGGAGAGAGGCAGTAAGCCAGTTATGATAGGAAGGGTATTAAGAAAAGGGAACTGTAGTATGCTGGGGGGGAGGGGGCATGAGCAGAAGGATTTAATCTAGCCTAAAGGATTGGAAATGGCTTCCCTGAAAACGTGACATTTCTTAAAGCACGAGTGGGAATTAGTCAAGTGCAGGACAACTTGGGGTTGGGGTGGGCCTGCTGCAATGGTTCAAGGTCATGGATGAGAAGAGGAGGTAGGTAGAATCAATCGATAGAAGCCATAAAAAAACATATTTTTCACTAGAGGGTCTGGTACAGAGTTCCTGGCCTTCCAGGGATGCCAGAATCCCCAAAATGAGAATGGAAGAGGGGCTCATGCCCCTGTACCTCTGATGGGGCTTGCACATGGCTTTGGCTTCTATGTACGTGGTCAAATGATTCCCACAAAAGAAACAGCTCAGGGGCTCCACCTGGGACTCAGAGCTCAGCTTCAAAGGGCAGGAATACAGTTTCTTTCTCCCAGGAGGGGAGGAGAGAAGCACTTCCCACAGTCCCAAAGGGAAAGACATTCCTCCCATGCTTGTGTTACACAGAGCCTAATTAAATCTCCCCCAGGAAAGGGAGCGGCTGCCGGGCTCCCTCTGATCCCATCTCTGCTCTGCAGAGGAGGGGATTTAGATAATGAGCCCAAACCGCTTCTCATCTGACTGAAAATTTCAGAAGACAGGAGGGAAATAAAATGCTGGGGCTTGCTTCTGTTGCCAGGATATGAAGCCACTCGACATAAAACAAGATAACCAGAATGCAACAGGAGGTGGTGACTTTTCATGCAGGCTCGCTGGGCCCTAGCTTCTCGGGCACAGATCTATGTCGGGGAGTTATGACCTGCAGGGTGACAGGCAAAGTGCTTAGTTCAACATGCCACTGATCCAGGCAGTGCCAGCCACAGAAAGAAGTCTCTGTTCAGACTTTTGACACTGGTCAGGATACTGCAGGCTTCGGAGTCACACAGCCCTGGAGTTATATCCTGGCTCTGTCACTTACTAGCTCTGGGAACCTATACAAATAGACTCAGCTTCTCTATCTGTATTGAGGGATAAAAACAGTCTGTACCTCATGGGGTTACACCTAGCAAGAAGTGAGTTGACATTATCTATCATTGTGATGGCTATAGTAATCACAATGATGACTCTCATCATCAAGCTCTATCATTTCTCACTATTATAAAAATTTGATTTCAAATTCACCTTTTTTTTTATCTGTTGCAAGGTTCATCTTCAACCAGTTTTAAAGAGTCTTTCGGTGTCTTAGGGAAAAAGACAACTTTGATGCCCATTATTCAACTCTGAGGAGTGGGTGGGTTTAAAGTAAAAACATGGATGACCAACTCGTCTTGGTTTGCCCTGGTCCTGCCTGGTTTAAGCACAGAAAGTCCCATATCCTAAGAAACTGCACTGTCCTGGGCGAACCAGGACAGTGGGTCACCTTAATCATAGGACTGACTCAGGTTGCACAGCGAGTCATAAGAACCAGGACAGAAGTCCAGGTCTCCCCTACCCAGGCTGGAGGGTGCCACTGATACCTGCCTGGGGTGGGGTGAGGAGGAGCACATACTAAAGTTCTAAGCCTGAGGGCCTAGCTTTTTATATACATATTTTTTAACTTAAAATTTTATTAATTTATTTTTGTTACAGATGTTTCTCCTTTCCCCCCCATTGACATCCTCCTCCCGAACCCCAACCCCCGCCCTGTCCCCACATTGTTGTCTATGTCCATGGTTACGCATTCAAGCATATAAATTCTGTGGTTTATCTCTTCCCTCCCCCACCCACCCCCCTCTTCTGAGGTTTGTCAGTCTGTACCCTACATCTATGTCTCTGGGTTTATTTTGTTCATCAGTTTGTTTTTTTCATTATATTGCACAAATGAGCCTAGCTTTTTACAACGGGTTTTGCAAATGAATGAGGCAGTCCAGGGCACTGCAGAGAACACACCATGCTTTGGAGTAGGCCGCACCCTTTAGCAATGTTCACCTGTGGCCCTGTGGGAATGTGAGCCCAGTGCTGCTAAATACACTGATGATTCAAGAGATGGCAGGTATCCGAAATATCCGAAATTGTTAACATGTAAGATCTCCCCATTAGTTGTCAACTAATTCCACTAAAACAAAACAAAAAAACTGTATGAGCCAAATAAAATACATTAATGTGTCAAATGAGGTCTGCCAGCTTTCATTTTACCATCCTAACCCAGACCAGGCTCACCTGCCCTTCATGCCTTTCCCATGCTGGTCCCTCAGCCGGGCTTTCTATTTCCTGCCCTTCTGTCAGCAGACAGCAGGTCTCACTCCCCTTAGGCATCTGAGGCTATGGAAGAATGACAACTCCACAGACTACTGGGTATCTTCACACCTTCTAGAGAGTTCTAGGGCTCTGTCCTTGGACGTCTGTTGTCTATCTATCTTCATTTCCTTGTTCATTTATCCTTAAACATCATCTCTAAGCTAACGATTCCCAAATTTTGTGACCAGCCCAGAACTCTTCCTGAACTTCAGACTCTTACACATATTTAACTACCTACTCAACATCTGTTCTTGATGTCTAATAGGCATGTGAAATGTAACATGTCCCAAATTGGACTTTGATCAAATGTCCAGTTTTGTCCTTCTCCAAGCTCAGTATATGCCAATACAGATCTTCTACCTCTCAGCCCGCAAGTGGAGCCATCCTCAGCTCCTTTCTTTCTGACCTATCCCATATCAGTCCTTCATGAGGGCCCACTGGCCGCTCTTTCATGATATCTCCAACATCTAACCTCTTCCCAGTCTCTTCTGCTACCACCTTGTCCAAGCAACCAGCATTAATCACCTGGATGGGAACCACAGCCTCCACACTGGTCACCTGGCTTCTATCCCTCACAACGCCGGACCACCTGCACTCCTCCCTGTTACATCTCTGGCCCCCATGCCTTCTGGCTACCATGCTGTTCTTATCATGGCTACTTTGAACATATAAGTTTTCTTTTTTTTATTTTATTATTGTTTTTATTAATTTATTTATTTTTGTTACGAATGTTTCTCATTTTTCCCCCCACTAATTCCTCTCTCCTCCTCCCTCCGCGTCCTGTCCCCAGCTTTGTTGTCCATGGTTCATGCATATATACAGATAAGTTCTGTGGTTGATCTCTCCCCCAACAAACGCTCTTCAGGGGATTGTCAGTCTGTACCCCACTTCCACGTCTCTGGGACTACCCTATTCCTCAGACTGTTATGTTCATTATATTCCAAAAATAAGTGTGATCAAATGATACTTGTCTTTCTCTGTTTGGCTTGTTTCACGTAGGATGATACTTTCCAGGTCCCTCCATGTCATCTCAAAGGATAAGAGATCTTTATTTCTTACAGTTGCATAGTACTCCATTGTGTATATGTACCACAGCTTTTTTATCCACTCATCTACTGATGGACATTTGGGCTGTTTCCAGATCTTAGCTATTGTAAATAGTGCTGCTATGAACATAGGGGTACATATATTCTTTCTGATTGGTGTTTCAGGCTTCCTAGGGTATATTCCTAGAAGTGGAATCACTGGGTCAAATGGCAGTTCAATTTTTAATTTTTTGAGATAACACCATATTGTTTTCCATAGTGGCTGCACCAGTCTGCATTCCCACCAACAGTGTACTAGAGTTTTCTTTTCTCCACACCCTCATCAACACTTGTTCTTTGATGATTTGTTGATGGAGGCCATTCTGATAAATGTGAGGTGATACCTCATTGTTGTTTTACTTTGCATCTCTCTGATGATTAGTGATGTTGAGCATTTCTTCATATGCCTCTTAGCCATTTGTATGTCCTGTTTGGACAGGTGTCTATTTAGTTCTTCTGCCCATTTTTCAATTGGGTTCTTTATCTTCCTTTTGTTGAGCTGTATGAGCACTCTATATATTTTAGAAGTTAACCCCTTATCTGATATATCATTGGCAATTATACTCTCCCCTACAGTGGGTTCCCTTACCATTTTGACGATTGTATCTTTTACTGTGCAGAAGCTTTTTAGTTTGATGTAGTCCCATGTGGTCATTTTTTTTCTTCATTGTTTCTGTTGCCTTAGGTGATGTATCAGTGAAAATTCTGCTGCTGCTATGATGTCTGAAATTTTGTAGCCTACAGTTTTTTTGGGATTTTTATGGATTCATGAGTCACATTTAAGTCTTTTATCTATTTTGAGTTTATTCTTGTATAGGGTGTAAGTTGATGGTTTAGTTTCACTTTTTTGCATGTAGCTGTCCAATTTTCCCAACACCATTTATTAAAGAGGCTGTCTTTACTCCACTGTATGCTCTTGCCCCCTTTGTCAAATATTAATTGAACATATTGCCTTGAGTCTTTTTATGGGTTCTCTGTTCTGTTCCACTGGCCTATATGCCTGTTCTTGTGCCAGTACCAGGCTGTTTTGATTACAGTGGCTTTGTAGTATAACCTGAAATCTGGGAATGTAATCCCCCCAACTTTGTTCTTCTTTTTCAAGATTGCTGTGGCTATTCGAGGTCTTTTTGGGTTCCATATGAACTTTGGAAGTATTTGTTCTAGTTTTGTGAAGTGTGTCATTGGTATTTTGATGGGGATTGCTTTGAATCTATAAATTGCTTTGGGTAGTATGGACATTTTACTGATGTTAATTCTTCCAATCCATGAACAAGGTATGTGCTTCCACTTTTTATATCTTCCTCTATTTCTTTTTTCAATGACCTGTAGTTTTTTGCAAATAGGTCCTATATTTCTTTGGTCAAGTTTATTCCTAAGTGTCTTAATTTATTTTTGCCGCGATGGTAAATGGGGTTGTTTTTTGAGTTTCTCTTTCTGTCAGTTCATCATTGGTGTATAAGAATGCCATCGATTTCTTGATGTTAAATTTGTATCCTGCTACTTTGCCAAATTCATTTATTAAGTCCAGTAAATTTTTTATGGAGTCTTTGGGGTTTTCTACATATAGTATCATGTTATCTGTGAATAATGACAGTTTCACTTCCTCCTTTCCAATTTGGATCCCTTTTATTTTTTCTTCCTGTTCGATTGCTGTGGCTAAGACTTCCACTAATATGTTAAATAAGAGTGGCAAAAGTGACCATTCTTGTCTTGTTCTTGTTCTTAAGGGAAATGCTTCCAGTTTTTGCCCATTTAGTATGATGTTGGCTGTAGGTCTTTCATATATGGCCTCTATTATGTCAAGATATGATCCCTCTATTCCCAGATTGCTGAGTGTTTTTATCAGAAATGAGTGCTAGATTTTGTTAAATGCTTTTTCAGCGTCTATTGACATGATCTATGATTTTTATCTTTTACTTTGTTTATGTGTTGTATCACATTTATCGATTTGAGAAATATTGTACCAGCCTGGCATCCCTGGGATGAATCCCACTTGGTCATGGTGAATAATTTTTTTGATGTATTGCTGGATTCAATTTGCTAGTATTTTGTTCAGGATTTTGGCATCTATGTTCATCAGGGATATTGGTCTGTAGTTTTCTTTCTTTGTACTGTCTTTTTCTGGTTGTGGAATTAGAATTATGCTGTCCTCATAAAAGGAGTTTGGAAGTCTTCCTTCTTAAATTTTTTGAAATAGTTCAAAGAGAATGGGTATTAGTTCTTCTTTGAATATTCGGTGAAATTCCCCTGTGAAGCCATCTGGGCCTGGGCTTTTGTTTGCTGGGGGAGTCTTAATTACTTCTTCAATTTCTTTTGGTGTTGTTGGTCTGTTCAAGTTTTCTTTCTCTTCCCAATTCAGTTTTGGGAGACTATGTGTTTCTATAACTTTGTCCATTTTGCTTAGATTGTCGAATTTGTTGCTATATAATTGTTCATAATATTTGTTAATGATCTTTTGTATTTCTGTGGTGTCAGTTATTATTTCTTCTCTTTCATTTCTGATTTTGTGTATTTGGGTTCTCTCTGTTTCTTGGTGAGTCTAGCTAAGGGTCCATCAATCTTGTTTATCTTTTCAAAGAACCAGCTCTTTGTTTCATTGATCCTTTGATTTTTTTTTTTTTTTGGTCTCCATGTCATTTATTTCTTCTCTGATCTTTACTATTTCCTTCCTTCTACTTGCTCTGGGTTTTTCTTTTTGTTTGCTTTCTAGTTCTTTAAGTTGTGAGGTTAGATACTCTATTATATATTTTTCTTGCTTCTTGAGCCTGCAGTGCTATGAACTTCCCTCTCAGAACTGCTTTCACCACATGCCATAGATTTTGTGTTGTTGTGTGTTCATTTTCATTGGTTTCTAGGAAGTTTTCAATTTCTACCTTGATCTCCATGGTAACCCATTCATTGTTCAATAACATGCTATTGAGATTCCATGTTTTCAAATGTCTTTGCATGTGCTTGTTGCATTTGATTTCTAGTTTCATGCCATTGTGATCTGAGAAGATGCTTGATATGATTTCAATCTTCTTGAACTTGTAGAGACTTAGTTTGTGTCCTAACATGTGGTCTATTTTTGAAAATACTATCCCATGGGCACTTGAGAAGAATGTGAATTCTGCAGTTTTGGGACGTAATTCTCTGTAGATATCTATTAAATCCATTTGAGCTAGCACTTCATTTAGAATCTATGTTTTCCTGTTAATTTTTTGTCTAGAAGATCTATGTGATGTCAGCGGGGTACTGAAGTCCCCTACTATGATTGTATTGCTGTTGATTTTTCCTTTGAAGTCCTCCAGAAGATTTTAATATATTTTGGTGCTCTGATATTGGGTGCATATATGTTTACCAAGGTTATATCTTCCTGTTGGATAGATCCTTTCAATATTATGTAGTGGCCTTCTTTGTCTCTAGTTATGGCCTTCATTTTGAAGTCTAATTTATCACATGTGAGTATTGCTACCCCAGCTCTTTTGCTTTCTGTTTGCTTGAAAGATTTTTTTTCCATCCCTTCACTTTCAACCTATTTGAGTCTTTTGTTGTGAGGTGTGTCTCTTGTAAGCAACATATATGTGAGTCATGCTTTCTTATCCAGGCAGCTACTCTGTGTCTTTTTATTGGAGCATTCAAACCATTTACATTTAAGGTGAAAAATAATATGTACTTATTTATTGCCATTTTTGTTTAGTGTGGTTGTATTTTTCTTCCTATTTTTTCTACTAATTACAGCAGTCCTTTTAGCATATCTTGCAGTGCTGTTTTGGTGTTAAAATATTCCCTTAGCCTTTTTTGTCTGGAAAGCTCTTTATTTGACTCTCTATTTTGAATGATAGCCTTGCTGGATAGAGCAGTCTTGGATTCAGATCCTTGTTTTTCATGACCTTGATTACTTCATGCCATTCCCTTCTGGCCTGTAGTGTTTCTGTTGAAAAGTCAGCTGAGAGCCTTATGGGCTTTCCTTTGGAGGTAACTTTTGCTTATCTCTTTCAGCCTTTAGAATTCTCTCTTTGTCTTTAATTTTTGGCATTTTAATGACTATGTGTCTTGGTGTGGGCCTGTTTGAGGTCTTCTTACCTGGGGCTCTCTGTGCTTCTTTAATATGAATGCCTTCTTTCTTCACCAAGTTAGGAAAGTTTTCTGTCACTATTTCTTCAAATATATTCTCTAACCCTTGCCTATTTTCTTCCTCTTCGGGGATTCTTATGATGTGAATGTTATTATGTTTCCAGTTGTCCCACAGTTCTCTTAAGCTGCCTTTCTGTTTTTTAATTGTTTTTTTCCTTTTGGTTATCTGATTGGTTGATTTTTTTCCTACCCTGTCTTCTAATCAACTGATCCAGTCCTTAGCTTCCTCTACTCTGCTGGTTTGTCCTTCCAATGTGTTCTTAATTTCTGCTGTGTCACTCTTCATTTCTACTTGGTTGGTTTTCAATGTTTCTATGGTGCTGATGTCCTTACTCATGCTGTTGAGCTTCCTCAAGATCATGACTCTGAACTCTACCTCTGGTAATTTGCTTAGCTGCATTTCATTGATCTTATCTTCTTGATGAGTTCTCTTGTTCTTTCATTTGGGATTTGTTTCTTTGTTTCACCATTTTGGCTATCTCAGTGGGTTTTGGGGCCTGCCAAATTTTCCCTGTGGGTGTTGGTGTTCTGCTGTTTGTGGCTCCCTCTACTGGGTTTGGATGAGCCTAGGTGGGCCAACGTTAAACACCACTGTCAAGTCTTACTTTCCTGGGTAGATTTGCAAGCCAAGGGAAGGTTCAGTTATCCTCTAGCTTTTTCCAGGTGGCTAGTATTCTCAGTTACTCAGTGCTTTGGAATGTAGCCCTGGCGTTCTGCATAAGAGGATTTCCAGAGGGTGGGATAGATGCTGGTTATTAATGAGCCTCAATTTGCATTTCTTTGCTTCACCTGGGAAAGGCTGAATCTCCAAGGGGGTGGGCTCCTGCTTTTCCCCACAGCTGTGGGAGGGAGCACACTGGCCAACCATCCTTTGTGGCCACAACTCAGCAAAAACTCTTAGTGCCTCCAAATCCTGAGTGTTTCCACAGAGTTCCAGCCCAGTCTGCCCTCCCTGTGCCATAGCCCCTAGGTGAGTGGTTGTGGCTATTTTAGTGCTTTGTCCTGGCCCTCTGCACTGTGAAGCGGGCTTGGTTTTTATTCCTCAAGGGCACTGCTCAGTGCTTAGACTGCTGTTCGTGGGCTCCCAGCCCGCCACCCTCTCATGCCTCCACAGATCCCACCAGTGTCCCTGGTTATATGGTCCTGTCCTGCTGCTTTTCTGTTGCTTTTGTCTGAGGATTTCTCTTTATTTTAGTTGTAATTCCCATTCGATCCTGGGAGATCGTCTGCTAAGCTTCTATTCACTTTGCCCCCATTTTCACATCCTCTGCACATACAATTTTTCCAACTGAAATGCTTTTCTTCCAAATACCCATGGGGCTCATTTCATGTCCCCTTCTGATCTTTACTCAAATATTACCTTCACAGTAAAATAAGGCTTTGAAAATTCAAAATTTGCCACCCTACCCCTATCATCCCCCTTTCACCACACCCACACACTACCCCATGACATCCCTATTCCTTTCACCTGCTTTATTTTCTCCTGAGCATTTATCATCATCTAATACTTCATATATTTTACTTTTCTTGCTGTTTTGACCATTACATTTATCTTACTACCTCCTAAAGGACAAAGATGTGATTATTTTTTCACTTCTCTCGTCCAGAACCTCAAACAATGCCTGAGACACAGTAAGTGCTCATTAAATGTGTTGAATAAATGAATCAAAGAACTAAGAAGATATTAGGTAAAAGATACACACACAGATTGACAATAGAGCAGTGAAGGCCTAGGGTGGGGTGGGAACTGGGTGGAGAGGGATCACAGGGGGGAGGGTAGACATCTATAATACTCTCAACAATAAAGATAAATACAAAATTTTTAAAATAAAGTAAAAGATACAAAGGATTGGCTGTCCTTGAGGAATGATTAAGACAATCTGAATAAATCAAAATAAATACATTTCTGCCCAGCCAAAATAACCAAAGTCAAAAGAAAACTAATGAACTGAAGAAAAAATGCTTTTGTATCACCAATGACAGAAAAAGAATCAGTTTTTTTTTTTCATTGACTAAGTGCTGTTTCAAAGAAATAAAAAATGATCAGTATCCCATTAGAAAAATCAGCCAAGGACACAAACAAGCAGTTCACAGGAGAGAAAAAAATAGAATGGCTTATTAACATATGAAAAGATGCCTGACCTTTCTCATAATTAAAAAAATGCAAATTAAAACAATAATCCGAGACTAATTTTCACCTAACAGGATGGAGAACACACTATTAAGATATTTGTAATACACAATGTTAGTGGGAGTTTGAGTCAATGGTGAGTGTGCCAGTGCCTCTGGGAAGGCAATTAGGTCACCTGTATGCAAACTGTGGCACAAATCCTAGGATCTAACGGAAATTTATCCTACACAGAAACTGTCTTTGCAAAAATGCATTCAGGTATATACACAAGGGAGTTCACAGCAACATTTTCCACATAAAGATTAGAAACAACCTAAATAGTCATCAATTAATAGTCATCAGTAGTGTTGCTAAAT
Organism: Molossus molossus; assembly: GCF_014108415.1. Taxonomy (NCBI): domain Eukaryota; kingdom Metazoa; phylum Chordata; class Mammalia; order Chiroptera; family Molossidae; genus Molossus; species Molossus molossus. Next base: position 109,493,811 of record NW_023425366.1, on the reverse strand, counting down.
TTCTGAAGCAGGTCAGGACTGTCCCATTTTATAGATGACAGTATACATCTATTGGGGGGGGGGGAGATTAAGGTAGATCTAAATTATTTATATGAAAATAGAAAAAGATCAAGGTAGATCTAAATTATTTATATGGAAATAGTAAGTGAAAAATGCCAAGATGCAGAAAAATGCACTTAGTTTTATCTCTTTGGTGTTTAAAAAAAAAAAAAAAGGACACGCTTACATACATAGGCTTGTACACACATAGAAAATTTATAACAAATACACAAGGAACCGTTAACATTGGTTTTCCCTGGGAAGCATACAGGGAGATCTGAGGGGGGAGGGAAACTGATTCCATTTATATGTTTTCAAAATATGTGAATTTTTTGGTAATTTTTAAATACAAACTTTGTTTAAAAAGAACATTATTTCCCAAAAATATACATTGAGTTTTTAAGTTATACATCTTTAGATCACAGGCTCCCCACTCCTCCACCCCAAATGGGAATTTCTGTTGCTTCTTACTATCTGAACCTTATGTATGAATCAATGAGAGCACTCTTCTTACATCATTTGACACAGGCAATGATGTCTTCCAACCTGCCCACTATAATTGCATTATGATGGTATTTTCCTTCCCCCCAGGCTCTATCCTCAGCACAGGCTTTTGGAGAGGAAAAAAAAAATCACAGAGAGCTGTTATCTCTGACTTGGAAATGCAGCATAAAAGCCCTGTGAACTACCAGCAAAAATGAAGGGTAAGGCAGGCAGAAAACTTTAGGTCCAGGAATAACATGCTCTTTAGACTCAGGGGTACTGTGTTTTTCATAATAACAGCTCTGATTGGGATGCAATTATTTTGTATCTTTTGACCAGTGTCACCCATTTTGCCCACCTGCCTCCACCCCCAACTCCCATCTCTGGCAACCACCAATCTGTTCTCTATATTTATGAGTTCAGGGTTTTTTTTATTCTACATGTAAGTGAGATCATACAGTATTTGTCTTTCTCTGTCTGACTTATTTTACTTAGCATAATGCCCTCAAGGTCCATCCAGTGTTCCCACAAATGGCAGGATTTCCTTCTTCTTAATGGCTGAATAATATTCCACTGAACATACATACCACATTTTCCTTCTCTATTTATCTGTCAATAAACACTTAGGTTGTTTCCATGTCTTGGCTATTGTGAATAATGCTGCAAAGACCATGGGAGTGGGGGTGCAGAAATCTATTTAAGATCATGAGTTTATTTTCTTTGGATAAACATATAGAATAAGCATTGCTATATCATATGGTAGTTCCAGTTTTAATTTTTTGAGGCTCTGGTTTAAATTTTTGAGGAATTGCCATACTATTTCTTGGATGTTTTTAGAATAAGGACAAGACCATGTAAAATGAAACAAAACAAAAGTCATCCTTCTCACTTCAGTATTGAGAATGCAAGATGATATATTAAGATAGTGAGTTTTATTGAGCCTCTTTACATTTCCGCTAATGCATACATTTGAGAATGCTTTCTGCCTTACCTAGCTCTCTCGTGCGAAAGCCAGGTTTACCTCCATGGTCAGTTACTAAAATTTCAACTCCTGGAAGCACTAGTGGAAAATCATAATGATGGTAAATACAGTAATAAATAGAAGTAAAGGCAGTAGAAATAGTAAAAGTGGAAGTTGGGTAGGAGCAATAGCAGTAGTAGTGAGAGAAACAGTAGGAGCAAAAGAGGCTGATGTACTAGTGACAAAGAGTCTCTCATTGACCAGACCTTGCTCAGGCTCCCCTGATCTCTTTCTCAACTAAGCCTGACTGTTGGACTCCCTAAAATCCTGTTAAGTTGGTTTAGCTAGAGTCTCCCATCCTCCATATCTGAGCACCTTCAATATCTGATTGGGTTCCTCATTCTCCACCAGTCCCCAAGCGATGTCTGATCACCCTGGCCTGTCTCCAGCAAGAATTCAATTAGGTCAGCTTAGCCAGAGTCTTCTTCACCCTTGCTATTTCCTCTTAGTAAGTTTCCATCATTGACCTCCACCCTGCTCCTTGGTTACAAATTCCTACTTGCCCATGTTCTATTCAGTGTTGATTCCAACCTCCCTCTTCCACTGCAGTACTCCAGTGTAGGCCAGTGGTCCCTACACTCTCCTTGATGGCCTTTCCCTTACACCACAAGCTGCATGAGGACAAGGACCTGCCTACCTTGCTCCTTGCTGTTATCCCTACCATCTAACACTCTCCTTTTTTTAAACCTTCTACCCACTTTCCAAGTATTCTTTTTTTTTCTTTTAATCCTTACTCAAGGATATTTTTTCCATTTATCTTCAGATAGAGTGGGAGGGAGAGAGGGAGGGAGGGAGGGAGGGAGGGAGGGGGGGAGGGAGGGAGGGGGGGAGAGAAACATTGATACAAGAGAGACATGTCAACTGGTTGCCTCCTGCATGACCCCGACCAGGGCTGGGGACCAAACCACAACTGAGGTACGTGCCCTTGACCAAATCAAACTCACAACTCTTTGTTCTACTGGCCAACGCTCTAACCACTGAGCAAACTGGCCAGGGCTACCCAAGTATTCCTTTTCATGCCTTTGTTTCCCTTGAAAGAATTGAACATATGACTATTTAATTTAAATAAAATTTAATTTAAAATTCAATTCTTTATTTGTACTCCTCACATTTCAAGGACTCAGTAGCCATCTGTGGCTAGTGGCCACTGAATTGGACAACACACATATGCAACCTTTCCATCATCACAGAAATTTCCACTGGACAAGCTGGAATAGACCATTTCAGTACATTGTAGGTTTTCAGAGATCTGAGTCCCCGTTTGAGACATTGCCAACACTGATCCCAAGATGTGCTTGAATTCATGGCTTCTTCCGATGTTCAGAGTCACCCAGCAAGGCCCATTTGAACCAAAGGAAGGTATTAATGGTATCTCATGAAAACCACCAAATCTTGTTTCCATACAATTGTTGCTTTGGGTAGTTCTGGATGATAGTACAGTATAACCTCTATGTGGTTCCTGGAATTCCCAAAACCTGCCCGCCCTCTGCCTCTATAGCCATCTCCTCCCCATGGACCACCCCTGCCCATGGGTGGGATGTTGCATTCACATGTGGATAGTGGAGCAGGGATGGGAAGGAAGAGAAATGGAGTAGTGTGTTGGTATTGTTGCCAGAAGCCTCTTGATATCCCTCCCGATTCCTCAAATGTAGCAGGTGCTGAGTGAACAGTGACAAATGGCTTCTTTGAAGCCAGCCATCCCCGTTTCAATTATTTGATCCAGTAGAGTGCAGTGACTTGACTGGCTTAAATTCAAGATCTTTCTAGTCAGCTAGGACTCAATCAGGGAATGCTAAGTGCTCCTCAGTTACAAGACAGATGGAAATTCCACTTAAACTCAAATGACATCGGGGTGGAAATCTCCAATTATCAGGTTTGAAGATTCAAAAGCAAAAATAAAGGGGGAAAATTGGGAGGAAAAAATAAAAAAAAAAAAGGGAAGAGAAATGGAGAATGTAAGAGAGAATGCATTTAGTCCGAAGAAATGACTCACAAAAGTAGTCCTAGGGGATTTAAGAATAGGATTTATTGCTTCAATGAACAGTTATAAAGGAGCAAAAGATGTTCTGTGTTAAGTGCTCTGGAGAATTTAGAGGAAGAAGTCCTGTGTTTTGACCAGACAAATCTGATTTCAAATCTTGGCGCTTCTGTTTTCCAGCCATGTGACGTTGGTGGAATCATGCAGCCCCACTATGCTTCCAAGGTCAATGGTACCTACCTCGAAGCACCATTGTGAAGAGTAAATAAAGATGGTAATGAATATGGAACACCTAGCATGCATCTAGAAGATACTCGGGTCTTAACTGGAGATAAGGATGTGGATGGGCTTGCCTACGAAGTATAAAGGGAAAGAAGGAATAAGGGCCCAAGTTCAAGCCCTGAGAAATGTCAGCACACCTTGAAGAGGAAGGTGGGAGATGAGAAGGTAGAGGCTACTGGAGTAGTCAGAGAGATTTCAGAAAAAAACAGGAAAGACTAGAATTTCTGAAGCCAAGGAAAGAGAATAAGACTGCAAATGTGCCACCATTAAAAATGAGGTGTTGCCCAAATGGTGGATGTCATAGATGTTTGTGATATATTGTTTCAAGGAAGAATCAGATTATAAACATGTATATATTTATAGATAAAAGCTGCTGATTGGGCCAGTGTTTGTTGAGCTCATTCATTCAACAAATAGTCATCGAGTCCCTGCCATCGTACAAGCACTGTTCAAAATGCTAGAGATGTGGGGGTGAATGAGACAGGCACCTCATGGTGCTTATATCCTATTACGCATGTGTATATGTGTCTATATACACATCCATGCATACATACATACACACATACACATTTTTTCTTTACCTTTGATTGGAAATGAGATATATGTGATCAATAATAAACTTATACCAAATCATATTTTTGCATATGTATATTGCTTATATTTCAAAATACGACAGGCTATGTACCAAATATTAATGATGATTCAATGGTGGGACAGTGTCTGAGTAGTTAAAAGCTCAAGTTTTGGGGTCAGGCAACCTGAGTTCAACTGACTTTTACTATCTAGTAGCTGCCAGCTGTAACCTGACCCCACACAACCTGTTGACTCTTCTCTAAAACGGAGGCAATGATAGTCCCTACCTCACAGTATTGTGGTGAGAATAAAATGAGATAATGTAAATGGATGCCTACTTCGGCATCTAGCACATAGTAAGGGCTCAATAAATCTCAGCTGCAATTGTTTAGCTTGTGTGGGTTTTGTAATTTTTTCTATATTATGGGGGTATCCCTTTTATAATCAGAAAATAGAATAGAAGTTGTTTAAAATAATAACTTGTAGTGAAGAGCGATGAGGGGCCAGCTGCCTGGAGATTAAATGCTTGAAGAGAAGAAAAGGAAAGTCATACAGTCTGACTGTGTCAAATATTTTGGCACTTTGCAAAATTTACTCTCTTTTTTCTTTTCTTTTCTTTTCTTTTCTTTTCTTTTCTTTTCTTTTCTTTTCTTTTCTTTTTATTGAACTCATTGGGGTGACATTGGTTAATAAAATTATATAGGTTTCAGGGGTACAATTCTATACTATATTATCTGTTTATTGTACTGTGTGTTCACAAGTCAAGCCTCTTTTCATCACCATCTGTCCCTGTTTCACCCCCTCCTGCCTCTCCCCACTGCCCTTTCCTTCTGGTAATCACCATACTGTTGACTGACTGTGAGGGTTTTTGTTTCTTTGTTTTAGTTTTTTTTTTTTTTTTTCTGAATCCCTTCATGTTTTTTACTCACCCCCCCACCCCCACCTGCAAAGTTTACTCTTAAAGCAAAGTCACAGAAGAATCATATTGCCAAGGATCAGAGGTGAGATAGACCAAATAAAGTAAAAATCCCACTTCTGGAAATGGTGTAGTGACAGGGATCCATGGAAGAAATGAGCATCACAAGACCTTGATGACAGTTTAGAGAAGACAATTCACTTCCCCAAAGGACGGTGAAGACTAGAATTCAAGCCTCTGTTCCCATGCGCCAGTGCCCTCTCCTCTGCCCTTCGCTGCTAGCGCCTCACTACTGTCCAAGAGACAGTAGGTTCCCCATCTCTTATTCTAAGACATGTGTTTGCTCAATTTCTGAAAGACTATGTCTCGTCTTTCTATATTTAAACGTCAATAAAAGGCGGGTGAAAGTCAATAGAAGGATCTAGTAACTATGTACTTGAAACTATGTCTTTTCAGTTTTTACAATAAATGAAACACAATAATAACAGAAAGTCTTAGTAGGTGATTCGGGTGGCCCCACGTGTGCTAAAAGAGGTCACTGAATTATAATTTATTTCAATAGCTCTTGGAGGGTGGTCATTTTTCCATCTCCCTCCTAACGTAGGAATCTTTTCTAAGATAGTGCTGATTGGATGGTAAGTGAGCTGCTAATGGAGCTATTTATTTAGCAACTGTTATTTCCAGGCAATGAGTTATAATCTGTTTCCCAGAAACATCCAGAGTGAGCTTGAAAACCTGAATCAGGTCGCATACCCCTCTGATGACTTCCCATCACACTTGGAATACAGTCCACGCCCTCTCCCTAATAAAGAAGGGCACCATGGTGCTTCTCTGACTGCATCTTCTGCTCTCCCCTCAGCTAGTGCACTCCATCCCCTGGCTGTCTTTCAGGCTTCAAACATGCCCAGTTCATGTCCTCCTGAGGTCTCTATACTAGCTACTACCTCTGCCAGAAACTCTTCTCCCCTCAGTCAATGCATGGGTGGCCCTCTCTTGTCATTCCCGTTTCAGCAAATGCACTCTCCTCCAAAAGGCCTTCGCAGACACTTGATCTACAGCAAGACCTTGTTTCCTGGTCACCCTCTGTCCTTTCTCACCTCTTCTATTTCTTCATAGCCCTAATCACTACCCAGAATTATCTTGTGTTTCAGGCCAGGTTCCCCAGAAGCAGAACCTGGGGATGGATTCTTGAGCAAGTGACTGACTTACTCTGGAAATGCTCATGGAAGAAGCTTGTAAGGGAGTGCAGGAGGTAGGACAGGATGTGGAAAACGCTGAGCAAAAAAGGTGCTCTGGAGCATGGACTGCGCCATTGAGTGTGTCCTGTCTTGAGGTCATGTATCCCCTCATCCATCTGTCAGTGACTGAGGGCTGCCCTGAGATGGGGAGGTAGACTATGAGACAACCTCAATTGCCAAATGGCAAACCTTGTACAAGTTGTAGGTGTGTGCTGTTAGACAGGCAACAGCTGGGGGATGGATGTACCAGTGCTGAGGCTCTGAGCAGCACACCAACAGTATCTGCAATGTCTGATTCACTTATTGTTTTAATTGATCCATGTCAGTCTATCCTGCTAGACTTTAAGCTCCATGAGGTCAAGGAGATCATCTGTTTTATGCAGTGTGGATGACTCCTTAAGTCATAATAGGCACTCAGGAAATACTGGTTGAATGTTCAAAGAATTAATTAGTAAGTTAAGACACTGCTTACTTGTCTAGCTAATCACCCTGGGAGACAGGACCTTCAAATCTGAGTTCTTTCCAGGCTCCGATCCAAGCTTGTCCATCTGAGACCCAATTAACCAGATGGCCTGGATAGAAATAAACCATGTGGGCAAACCTCGCTATAGCCTTCACTTTGGCCTTTCTCCCACTACTATTCCCTCCACTAATTCCTACCATACACACATAGGCTTTCTTTTGTTTTCCCAAGTATTTAATCCCCAAATCCCAGACCAGGAGATCAAATAATCACAAAGAATCAGCATACAGTCCCTGCACTATTTTCCTTGATGCTTCATTTGTTTCCAAGCATGTTAAGAATATTTTTTAAACAAACACTAGTTGACATTAGTATAGCTGACAAGGCTGTATGTGTGGCTACTAACAGTATGGGTTAGCATGCACTAAGGTTAGACAGTGTTTTAATATGTAATGCTGAAAATAAAGAATAGATCAACCATATGACCCAGCACTCCCTCTTCTGGGTATCTACCCAAAACATTTGAAAACACTTATTCATAAAGACACATACACCCATATGTTCACTGCAGCATTATTCACAAGAGCCAAGACATGGAGACAACCTAAGTGTCCTTCAACTATTGATTACATAAGGGAGATGCGGCACGTACACACATGGAAGACTACTCACCCATAAAAAAGTGATGGAATATTGCCATTTGTGACAACATGGATGGAACTTGAGAACATCATGCTAAATAAAATAGGCCAGATGGGAAAGGACAAGAACCATATGACTTCACTCATCTGTGGGATAAAAAACAGAAAGCAACAAAGGAACAAACAAAACAAACAAAGTGGCAGACACAGACAACAGTTTGGTGGTTACTAGAGGGGAAAAAGGATGCAGGGAGGATGAAGAGGGTCAAGGGGGTCAAATATATGGTAATGAAAGAAGACTAGATTTTGGGTGATGAGCACACAATACGACATACAGATGATATATTATAAAATTGTACACCTGCAACTTATATCATGTTACCCCTATAAATTTAATTTTAGAATAAACTAAGTGGAATGAATTATCTCACCAACAGGAGTACTGGAGAGTGCTGTATCCCCTTTCATTGCTAGGGACTGTCAGGTACATTAAAGCAGAATGCTTTAAGACCACACTCCTCTAAGAGTGACATGCACCTGCAGCATCAGCATCACCTGAGAATTTGTTGGCAATGCAGAACCTCAGGCCCCACCCCAGACCTGCTGAATCAGAATCTGCATTTTACCAAGATCGCTAGGCAATCTGCTTGCACATCTGAGTTAGAGAAGCATTACCTTAAGACAATTGTACCCTTTCCTGCTGCCCCTCCTTTGGTGAAGCTAATTATTATAGAACATTCAGAATTCCTTAAATTCCTTTTACCCTGAGTCATGGAAGAACATGATAGGGTCCTAGATCCCTCCTCTGGTCTGTAAGAGTCAACATTTAAAAAGCTTAGGATCTTCAAAGTGGGTACTTGTCTTGGATCCAGACTTTTAGAAAGGGTTAGCATAAAGAACATCTGATTCTGAAAAGATGGGCATCAACAGAAATCACCACCTCTACCTATTCTCTACTTTGAGCTTCAGAGAGAGAAATCTCTCCAGGAGCACATAGACTGACTCTGTCTTTGTCTTTGTCAGGTAACCCAGAGGCCCTCCAGAGGTTACAAGTGCCAGTGCCACAGGGCCCTCCCAATTCACTCAGGGTAAAAGACTAGGCCCACACAATAGCCTACTGCGTCTCACATTATCTTCACCTTCTTGCTCCCATCCCCATGCCCCAGGATCCCTCAGGCCTCTTCTGCTAGTCTCACCCTGTTCACTCTGTCCCAGCCACACTGGCTCCCTTGCCGATTCTCAGACGTGCCAGAGCTGCTCCTGCCTCAGGGCTTTTGCACTGGCTTTTCCCTCTGACGCAAATTCTGTTCCTCACGTAGCCACATGCCTCCCTCCCTCAACTGCTTCAAATCTTTGTTCAAAATTATACTTTTGCCACCATCAGTGTACAGTCCCCTTTTCTCCACAGCCTCACCAACACTTGTTGTTTGATGATTTGTTGATGGCGGCCATTCTGACAGGTATGAGGTGATACCTCATAGTTGTTTTAATTTGCATCTCTCTGATGATTAGTGATGTGGAGCATTTCTTCATATGTCTCTTGGCCATTTGTATGTCCTGCTTGGAGAGGCGTCTATTTAGTTCCTCTGCCCATTTTTTAATTGGGTTCTTTGTCTTTCTTTTGTTGAGTTGTATGAGCACTCTATATATTTTGGAAATAACCCCTTATCTGATGCATCATTGGCGATAATGACCTCCCATAGAGTGGAAACCCTTTCCATTTTGATAGTTGTTTCTTTTACTGTGCAGAAGCTTTTTAGTTTGATGTAGTCCCATGTGTTCATTTTTTCCTTTGTTTCTCTTGCCTTAGGTGTTGTATCAGTGAAAATTCTGCTGCAAATGATGTCTGAGATTTTGTTGCTTACATTTTCTTCCAGAATTTTTATGAATTCATGAGTTACATTTACATCTTTTATTCATTTTGAGTATATTCTCATGTATGGTGTAAGTTGGTGTTCTAGCTTCATTTTTTTTGCAAGTAGCTGTCCAATTTTCCCAACAACATCTATTGAAGAGGCTGTCTTGTCTTCACTGTATGTTCTTGCCACCTTTGTCAAATATTAATTGAGCAAATTGTCTTGAGTCAATTTCTGGGTTCTCTATTCTGTTCCATTGATCTATCTGCCTGTTCTTGTGCCAGTACCAGGCTGTTTTGATTACAGTGGCTTCGTAGTATAACCTGAAATCTGATAATGTGATCCCTCCTACTTTGTTCTTCTTTTTCAAGATTGCTGTGGCTATTTGGGGTCTTTTTTGGTTCCATATAAACTTTTGGAGTGTTGTAGAAAACGCTATGGTATTACCTCAAAAAGTTAAAAATTGAACTACCATTTATTTGACCCTGTGATCCCACTTCTAGGAATATACCCTAAGAAACCTGAAATACCAATCAGAAAGAATATATGTACCCCCATGTTCATAGTAGCACTATTTACAATAGCTAAGATCTTGAAACAACCCAAGTGTCCATCAGTAGATGAGTGGATTAAAAAGCTGTGGTACATGTATACAGTGGAATACTATGCAGCTGTAAGAAAGAAAGATCTCTTATCCTTTGAGATGGCATAGAAGGACCTGGAGAGTATTATGCTCAGCGAAACAAGCCAAGCAGAGAAAGAAAAATATCACATGATCTCACTTATTTGTGGAATATAATGAACTAAACAAACTGCTGAACAAAAATAACCCAAAGACATAGAGGTGGGGTACAGACTGACAAGCCTGGGAGGAGGGGTATTTGTGGGGGAAGAGATAAACCACAGAACTTACATGCATGTATACATGACCAATGAACATAGACAACAAAGCTGGGCATGGGGAGGGGGGAAGGGAAGGAGGGTGTCAATGGGCGAAAAATGAGAAAATCTGTAACAAAAACAAATTAATAAATAAAAAATTTTAAAAATATATGTGAAAAAAAAATTAGATCTTTTTAGTGAGCCTTCCGTGATAACCCTGTTTTGAACTGCAGCCCATATTCCTGGCTCTCTCAACCTCCCTTACTCACAATAACTAATTTCCCTATATCACTGTCTTCTAGCATACAATAATTTAACCCATTTATTTTGTTTGCCCATCACCTGGCCATCAGAACATAAAATCTGTTCGGGAAGGATTTTTGTCTCTGCTCACCATATCTGTAACACCTAGCACAGTGACTGGCACACAGAAGATGCTCAGTAAATATCTGTTGAATGAATTAGTTCATTCAACAAACTATGTCCTGGACCTGATGCTAGTCACTAATGATCCAAAATTAAAAGAGACCTGTCTCTGCCCCTTGGGAAGCCCACAGTATGCTCTGAGAAAGGGGCCAAGCTGGGAAGTGAGAGGTCGACAAGGGAGAGGTGTGTGTGCAAAGCACACACATGCACGGCCCCTCCAGGGAAGAGCAGACTCAGCCCAGGAGCCAAGAAAAGCTTCAGAGAGCAGGTGGCACTGAGTTGGGCTTGAGGATGATGAAAATTTTGACAGAGGGATGCCAGAGAGGGGCTTATGAGCCCTCCCTAGACAGGAGAATCAGCTAGTACAGTGCATATCAAACTCAAATCATGTTCAGGAGAACTGCTAGCAGTGGGGCAAAGGATGGGAGGGGTGTGTGTGTGTGTGTGTACGTGCACAGGAATGAGTAAGGCTGGAGTGGAGAAACACAGACTCTCTGGGGTCAGGACCAGGGTTGACCTTCCAGCTCTGCTCTCCACCAGCTAGCTGGACTCCACAGGCCTTGTTGATCGGCTGTGTCTTCCCCACATCACTATCTCCTCATGTGCCTCACCTTCAAGCCCTTCCATATTTTGTGGAGCAATTTACCTTGGACCTATCTTCATATTCGTAAACATACAAATATCTCTGTTGAAATCAAGTGTCAAATGTTCTGAGACACAGCCTCAAAGCAGCACTGAAGAAAGGGTAGACACCTTGAAATTTCAGACTCCCCTTTTCTCTCTACACCAGTCTATCTAAATGAAAGGGATTTCTTTATCCTTCCTATGACATACATAGCCACCCCATCTCCATCCTCCAGGAGGCTTATTGACAACAGTCTATTGGGTTTGTAGGGTTTCTAATATTTTTATTATTATTATCTGATACACCTACTGATCTCTCTGAATCTTCATAGCACCCCTGTGAGTATTATTACCCTATTTTCAGAAGAGGAAACTGAAGACCAGGGTCATAGCACATAAATGACAAAGCTGAAGCGAAAGCTGGGTCTGAGTTCAAGGATAAAACATGTCTTACCCAACGTCAGTGAGAAACAGAACAGGACAATGCATAGCTCATAATCAAGAGATGAAAGGCTGATATTTTAAGGGGATTGAAGGTTCAAAAACACCACAGAGAATGGATGCTTCCCTCTCTCCTTCCACTGTGCCCATATTAAATATTAATTCCCATTGTCTTTGCAAATACAGAAGTTGACTAAGACACACATCATAAAAAATGCAAGGTAATGTTCCACTCTGTTTTGGCTTTTGCATTGGAAATGCATATGGATGACTTTTCTTCCTCCTTTGTCCTTGGTCAGTGTTGTCTAGGAGAACATGGGTGTCCACCAGTAGCGAGATCAAGGACACATCCCCACCGGGAGCCTGACAATCTCAGCTCCAGGCATCAACAAACACTGTCCTTTAAATATTTTTAGGAGTCAGGAGGATTCCTTTAGGACTAACAGTTACCTAAATCACAGGAGGGGGGCCAGGTAGGACAGCTGGGGCAGCAGGGTCAAAGGACCTACCAGGGCAAAGGAAGGCCATTGACTGCAGGCACCGGAGGGAACTGGCTTTTTTCCGGGCCTGATTCCCTTCATCTCCACTGGGTTTTACAAAATAATAACTTTTTCCATTTTATCTTTTCCTTGAAAAGATATGTGTTCACGGCAGGAAATTTCAAATGAGTGAGCATGCAAAAAGGAGATAAAAATTAACCATAATCCAAGAAATGCATGAGAATGATAGACACCCAAGTGACCGCGGTATTGGCCCATAGGGGAAGAGAAAGAGTGTAATGGGAAAGGAATGGACAGGGACCTTCAATTGTACTGCTAATGTCTTATTATTTCTTTGGCTAGGTATTGAATACATGGATATTGTTATATTTTTAAAATATTTTTGTAATATGTCTCAAATAATTCAGAATATTCTTAATCTGTTACTCTCGTCATTTAGAATTTAGTGCCTAGCAAAGCCTCGTAGATACCTAATACATTTTTCTTGAATGAGTGGATGAATGAAGGAATGACTTAACTGTGTTACCTCTGAGCTTTAGAGACTAGAAATTAGGGCTGATAATATCTACCCTCAAAATTAAGACAGAGTGAGATGTACCTGTAATTTCACCTCCCAGGACCACAATTTTGATAAATTTTCCAGAATTGTCATTCTTCCAAAATATGGATATTTTTAAACAGCATTTTAAAACATCGGATCATTTAATATGTACTACAAAAATATTTTTAAAATATAACAAACAGACATAATCACAGCATCTTTAGTCAACCCTTAAATTCCTTTCTTCACTATTTTAGCAGCTGTGCAGTATTCCATTGTATAAGTGAATCTCTTTTGAGCTTAATAAGAGTCAACACCTTTAGCTGTTGAGAGGGACTGTTTAAAGGTAGCATCGCCCAAATCTCCAGCCTCAGGTGGGCTCCAGGAGTTGGAAGGCACTGTCCCGGCCAATAGGGGGATTACTTACATTCCTCCAAGGTAACCCTAGTTTAAACTAATTTCCCCCAACAAAATGTATTAGGAAACATTCTGAGAGGTTTGGGGACCAACCCTTTTTCTAGTTTCCTAAGGAAGTACAACCTCGGACATTGCTCTCTTGGCTTCGAGTTATCTGTAGAATACAATTCAAACTTCCATGTACCCCCTCACAGTCCGGTACCCCACCAAACCCTTCATTTTCCCTCAGCTCTCCGCCATCCATCTACGTGGTGTTGTTGCTCCATCTCTGGATCACACCAAGGTCTTCCTGGCCCAGGTTTATCATACACACACACACCCTCTCCCCCAGCCTAGAGCACTTCTCCATTACTCTTCACTCTTTACGTTGAAACTCAACCTCGTGCTTTCCTTCCATAGCCTTTGCTCTGCTGCAGTAATCAAATATTTATCTGCATGTCTATTTGTTGAATGTTTGTCCTCCTTACTGAGAACTTGAAGTAAGCTCCATGAGAACAGCGAGGGACTGCATCTGTTTTGTTCATTGTTGAATGTACAGCATCTAGCACAGCCCTGCTGCACACAGATGCCTAATAAATCTGTCTTGAATAAATGAATGAATGAACGAATGAATTCCTTCACTGTGTATTATTTACCTCCAGGCTTTAGTTTCCTCTCATCTACAAAATAGGGCTGGCACTCTCTACCCCCCAAATTGCTGTGAGGGAAAATGCACCCACCTCCGTAGAATGCCTCACTGGGTGTAGGTGACAGGTGAAAAATGGTTTTCTCTGCCACGGTTATTTTGCTCTTCAAACATCCCTGGCCTTAGTCTACAAAGAGAGATACCCACAGCCTTGCTTTATTTAAAAGCTTTTTCTTTGCCCTTTTGAAGGCAGGTACAAATGAGAACACTGGGATATTTGTTTTAATACAATCCCTTTGAACCTCAAAATGCCTATGATAGAAAACAGGGCAAAACATACAATTTTACCTTTTCTTCTAGCTAACTACTATTTACAAATGCCGTTGGCTCTGGTTTAGCTCAGAAAACCTTTTCAAGGCTCAGGCAGTTAATTACAGCTGCCTCTGGGGTGGTGGAACCTCAGCCACACTCAGGGGTCAACAGCTTTGACTAGACGGGGAGGGAATAAGTGTCACTCAGGCACCACAGGCTGAATGCTAGTAACCCCAGGAGCCAATGTCTCTGCAAATCAGCAGTCCCACCCTCACATTCCATTAGCAATAGTTCATACAAACAATAGTAAATGCAAAAACATTCTTTAATTCCCAAAGAAAATCTGGCCTCCAATCTAGGGTGGAGGGGATGTGATATAATTCATCCATTCGTTCCACAAATACTTATTGACCACTTATTACAAGCCAAGCTGTGTATTAGGTGCTAAGTAAGGACTGAGCATTTAACGAGAGAGGTAAGATCTCTGCTCTCAACGAACTTACTTGGGGGGGGGGGGGTACCAAGGCAAACAAAAGAAGAAGAAAACAAAGCAAGAGATCATACAGTGAGGAGTGCTTTTCAGATAAATTAAACTAGAGGGAAGTAATGGAGAGTGAGATAGTGAATGAAGAAATAAAATTTAATCTAAGATCTGAATGACAAGAAGAAACCGGCTACACAAAAAATTTGAAAGAGCATTCCAGGAAGACAGAAAAGCTAGTGTAAAGGCCCTGGGGTAAGAACTTTAGATTTGAGAAATGTAGTGAGTGAGTAGAAGATAAAATAGAAATAGGAGTGTAGAGATCAGTCTTATAAGCCATGATAAAGAGCTTTCATTTTATTCTAAGGGTCAGGGGAAGTCACTGGATGGTTTTAAGCAAGGGAGTAATATGATGTGATTTATGTTTTTTAAAAAAATCACTCTGGCTACTATGTAAAGAATATATTATAGGGGCAGGTATAGAAGTAGGAAGACCATTTAGGTAGATGTTGCAATAATTTAAATGAGATGTAATGGTGGTTTGGACAAAGACATTACAGACAATTCCTGTCCACAATGAGATTATAGTTGGTTAAGATAAACTTTTAAATGCACAGAAGAGGTACATTAATCCTACAAAAGGGTTAGCAATCAAATAAAATTGTCAGTTAATTTGGACAGAAAAGTTCAAACATCCCACCTCTATTGGAAGAGGTGGTGTACACATAATCTTTCTTTTCTTTCTTCTCCAGATCATTATGTTAAAATTCACTTGTTTAATAACCTACCTGCAATCTTGGATTCTGGCATAGCCTTCAAAGAACAAGGTCAATGGTAGGAAAGAGGAAAGACATGTGTTTTCCTTTCAGGTATATAAAACCCAAGAGGTTTGGAATGGGGATGTCAAGGCCATTGTTTGTTTGAATGAATACAGCCACCAATCAAGTTTGCATTAGAAACCTCTTCTTCTGGAGCTCTTGGGTCATGGAGTGAAGGTTGCAAATGAAATTACCCAGGATCTCCTGATGATGTTGACTTGCGCGGTTAAGGAAATGTCTTGGGAAGAGATTTGGAGTCAGGAGAGAGTTTTTGTGAAAGCCACTTATAGACCTGCCTGGTCCTATAACACTACCAAAGATTTTGCCAAGTAATTGGTCTCTTGTTTACCTGGTATTACTCCAGGACCCTGTGGCCATAGCAACTGAGTGGGATGTGGGAGGGGATCTCAAGAGCCTAATGTTGGCTAAAGAATCTAAGACATATCAAAGATCAGTAATCAACATTTGGAAAGAGAGGAACCAAAACTCACCCCTAAACTATCAGAGAATGAATATGAAAGTATAGATAAATAGATGATAGATAGATAGATTGATTACATAGATAGATAGATAGACAGACAGACAGACAGATAGATAGATAGATAGATAGATAGATAGATAGATAAGCCATGCTCTGAAATGAATGCAGTATCTCTCAAATGCCTGCATTTCATAAGCCCTCTAACATCTTTTTCAGATGTCTGAATTGAGTTATTTTTTCTATTTGCCAATAACTAAGACAAAACAATATGAGACATGAGAATCAGAAACAGATAGAGACAGTCTAGACAGATGATGCTACTCTTGTCTCCACCCATCTTAAAAGGCAATTAAAATATATCACAAAACCAGGGATCTCATGTCCCAGTTCATAGAAAGAAGCAACTCAGAAATTTTCCCCACAGGGAATTTATTACAGATCAACATTAAGCTATGACTTGGGATCAATGAGATGTAAGCCCTTCAAACCCTCCCACTTTCTTCCCAACCTCACAGCAAAGTTCCTATGTGGAAGCCAGCCTAAAATACACACACGTGCGCGCGCGCACACACACGCACACACCTTCCATCTCCAAGATATGTACTCAGATAAGGTTTTCAAATTTAATAAAAGGTTTCAAGTTGAGGAACCTTTCATAAATGAAACACCCTGACAAGAAAAGAAAACCACAGTCTGGTAGCCAGTAAACTGTGACTTCTCAACAAATTTGCAGTGTGCATGTGGGCACATCTTTCCAAGAGAAAAAAGTCACACATAGCTGCCTTATCTCCCCATCTTCTCCATCCTCACCTCCCACCAAGCACAGATCAAAGAGAGATTCCATTTACCCTCCACTTTGGGAATGCCTTTCTTATTTGTAACCCTACAGAAAAAAATTATTCCGTACGCCCCCGGGAGGATGTTTAAGTTGCAAACCTGACTGAGTCTCAGGTGCGGAGAGACAGCAGAGCCACCGACTTTGGAAGGGTGAGCACCTTCACTGTCACACGCCTGCCTGTAGCATGTTCCGGAAGTGGAAGAGAGAGGTGGCACAGAGAAGAGTCTGGGCTGATTCGAACATCAAATTCTGTGCTTGATGCATTTGGACATCAGCTATTCATAAAGGTGTATGATTGAAAACTAATTTGCCACTCACATAAACTTATAAAACTACACATTGAGACGTATACATGCTCTCTTTATTGATTGCGATTTTCATTTATTTGTCCATTTGTTTCCCCTCCAGCCCACTTAGAATCGTGTCAGCTCCGAGAAGGTAGGAGCTTTATTTGTTTTTTCCTCCACTATATCCACAGTGCCTGGCACATGGTAGCTAATTAATAAATTTTTGTTAGCTTGGCTGGTATGGTTGAGCATCGACCCATGCACCAAGAGGTCGCTTGTTCAACTTCCAGTCAGGGCACGTGCTGGGTTACAGGCTTGATCTCCAGTAGGGGGCGTGCAGGAGGCAGCCCATCAATGATGTTTCTCTCTCATTGGTGTTTCTATCTCTCCCTCTCCCTTTCTCTCTCTCTCTAAAATCAATAAAAACATTAAAATAAATAAATAAATCCTTGTTAGACGGATAGATGCAGAGAAAAGACTAAAAGAAACTAAACCAATAATTAATAGTGCTTACTCTGAGGAGAGAGACTATGGCATGGTCACAATTTATTCTTGATACTTTTTCTCTTTTCTAATTTTTTAAATACTATTTTTCTAATTACAATAAAATGGAATGATTATGGCTTGGGTAAAAACCAAGTTATCACTAACATTGGCATTAGCTAGGAAGTAGTAGGCAGGTTCAAATTTGTTAATAATGCACATACACGAACAAATGTTGTATTAATAACAATGAGGTTCTACATTTCTGGTTTTAATTTATGCATTCATTCAACCAACATGTATTGTGGGCCACCATGCATCAGTCCTCAATCTAGGCAATGGACAAATTATTAAAGAATCATTTTTAAATTTTCAGAAAAGGTAAAATCATGACTTTCATATAGATATAAAGTGAACACGTATTAGAGAATTTATTTAAGTCTTAAAAGAATGAACTGGTAGTATGTTATTCTTGGTTCAAAGGAGAATGAAAAGATTAGGTCAGAAATGTTGAAATAAATATGCAAATGGAGGCAAAACTGGCCTCTTCCAATTTGGAAACCTACCCTGTACAGATCTGAAACTCGCTTGTACAGACATTTTACATGTTTACAGGCAGGAATTACTCTGCATTGCTATCAGTGGTCCACAACTTATAGAGTTGTCAAAGAACTGACAGCAATGTAAGACATTCGATAACCTGGAAGAATATGCTCTAGACAGTGCGTCCATTTCCAACGAAGAACAATTCTTCCTTACACTACAAAGATGACTGAGCTAGTCTCTGGCTTTTCCTGTGGTATCTGGGAAGACTGACATAGCAAAGGGCTGGCTTTGTTCTGAACAGGAGATTAAATCATTATGTTGCTCCTCTTCTGTTTACAAGGTCCCTGCAAAGGAAACCCTGTACAGAATTAGATATTGTCCAAATAAGTGGGGTGGGGGGACAATAATTTGTTTTCAAAGTGCATCTTAAATGTGGATTTTTTTGTAGCAACAATTTTAATTGCAAATACAACAGAAAATCAGTACATATTCATTGTAGAAATAAAATGCAAAGCATAAAACAATGTGGAAAAAAGAAAACAAGAGTCCTTGACTACCTCCCTTCATTCAATTCCATTTCTCATCCATTAGAAATGCTTACTAATAAAAATCAACAAGGTTCACAAATCCATAGATGCATTGTGGTGCTAAAAGGAAAGACCAGGAGTAGAGGGTCCTTCATTCAGTGGAGACACGTTAATGAAATGTTTAGACATGTAAAGTAGGATTTATTTGGAGTAAGAGAGGGAGGGGAGCTAGAATGTTCTGCATTTGAAAGTTACAGGAATATTAAGGTTCAAGGCTGATAAAGGAAGAGGGGAGGGCATACCCAAAGAGGTGGGGAAAAAGGCTATGGAATGTGAATTCCATAGCCAGTGAGAAATGTCCAGGGCCAGGAAAGACTTGATGAATTCTTGGGATCATGACATCTAATATTTTATCTCAAGCTATTGTCTATTCTGTTCTATGATGTAATCTCCCACAAAAAATCTTCCATGAAATAAATATTTTCTAGACAGGACAGCCTGTGCCAGTGGTTCTTTGAAGACCTTTACAGAACATGTCAGTATGGGTCACAGGAATGGAGAAAAGAAAGCAGTTGTAGGAGGTGAGAAGCAGGAGTTGAGAAACTCAAGAGTCAGAGACCCAGAACAAGAGCTGACCAGGAGAATATAAGCCCCACCCCCCTTCAGGTTATGCCAAGAGTCCCTGGATCCAGGACACAGATACTATATATCCTGTCTTCTCTTGGATTGGATCTCTGTACATTTGAGATGACTATTAAAGGAACTAGAGCAACCAATGAGAGTATGGAGGGCTTTCCGGAGGAAGCAACATTTATACTGAGTCTGGAAGGAAGAGGAGGCTCTCACCACATAACAGGGACTAAGTAGGAAGGGAAAAGAGAACCACATGTGCAAAAGTAAGAGGCATAAAAAGGCAACTAACATTTGAGGGAACCAAGAGCTGGTTGGTATGATTAGAGCTCAGCCTATGTAGAATTGGTAGGATATGATTTGGAACAGTACCCAGAGCTCTCGGGGTAATGTTGATATTAATCTTAAAAAATATACCCAGTACAGAAATGGAAAGCAATGTGGTGGAAAACTGGTGATTGAACAAGGATTTGAAGAACCGTAATCTAATAACCACTCTATCATTAACTTGAGCAATCAGCTTTCCTTTGCTTGTGAAGTAGAGTAAAACTTGACCAGGCTGTTTATCCCCTTAGAACACTGTAAGAATACAAAGTGTTGGAATCAGGAAGACTTCTTCTCTGAGCAAGGAAGTAGGACAGCTCCGGGAAAAGAGTATTTCAAGAAAACTGCTCAGAACAAGTAAATGGACTGAGTTTAACTCCAAGTGTTGGAACGGAATCAAGCCAGACAGAACAAACAATACTTTCTAAAAATGTGCCAATGATATTGTCTGGAGGGTAAACCAATAAGACACAATTTTAACAAATTCTTTCCAGGGGGAGTGTTTTGCCCCTTGTTGATATAATGATGTAGAACACATAACTTCAAACTTCAAGCATAATTCTTTCCACTTCATTAGTTGTTTGGGTTATTCACGTTCTTTCAATTTTTTTATTGTTTATCCTCACCCAAGGATATTTTTTCCATTGATTTCTAGAGAGAGTGGAAGGGTGGAAGAGAGAGGGAGAAAAAGAGAGAGAGGGAAAGAGAGAAACATCGACGTGAGAGAAGCACATTGATTGGTTGCCTCTCTCACACGCCCTGACCAGAGCCGGGGATCGAACCTGCAACCCAGGTACATGCCCTTGACCAGGAATTGAACTAAAGCACTTCAGTCCAAA
This sequence comes from Molossus molossus, assembly GCF_014108415.1. NCBI lineage: Eukaryota > Metazoa > Chordata > Mammalia > Chiroptera > Molossidae > Molossus > Molossus molossus. Next base: position 109,473,299 of record NW_023425366.1, on the reverse strand, counting down.
GGCTGACACTCTAACCACTGAGCAACACAGGCCAGGGCTGATGTTGTTCTTTCTACCTGTTCCTCTCTGATCCTCTTAATCTTTGTTATTATGTAAGAGAGAGAATAAATGTATAACACTTGGTATTTTTCACCTGGTATGTTGTGCCGTAGGATAATCCTCTTCTAAGCCAGACATCCTAAAGATATTTCTAAATGTTTTTACTTCCACTAGGTCACGTGAAGGTGATAACTATTACGTGTGGGCACTAGATGCGCAGTCTTACAGAAGGCAAAGTGGACAGACATGCAGTCACTGATGAAAAGACACTCTTTTAATCTTTCCATAGAGTGAGACAGATTCTTGGGGACCAAGAGCCAGGATTGGCCTCACATACTTCTCTAAGCCCCCATGATCCCTGAAGCCACATCATTTCAGCCCCAGGATTCATTCATTTGCTTTGAAAGGACATGAGGCTTCAGATGGTCTTTAAGTACTGAAGTCCTACTTCCTCTGTGGGGACATCAAAATCCTCAATAAGCAGGTTTTGGCAGTATGTCAAGAGGTTCTCTGCACATAGAGGTGGGAGTTAGACTTATTAGCAAATTGCTAAGTTTACCTGGACCAGAAGAAAATATTTTTGTAGATAAGATTTCATCTATATGGACTAATGTCTATTAAAGCATCAGCATCACTAAATGCAAATTAAGCACCTATGATGAACTACATCAGCAGTTCTCAACCTGTGGGTCATGACCCTTTTGGGAGGTCAAACGACCTTTTCACAGGGGTCACCTAAGTCCATCAGAAAACACATATTTCTGATGGTCTTAGGAACCAAGACACCGCTCCTCTATCCGTCTCCAGGCAGATCCGCCCACATACAGATACACCCACATATGAGTACTCAGCGTGATGACATCATTGCACCAACCTCATCACATACACCCTATACAATTACAGGTGTATGTGACAGGGTTGTCACCATCATGTACTTATGCAGACCAGTCACACATGTAGAGAGCAGTTACTGTGTAGAAAGCAGCTAATCTGTTAAAAGCAGCAGTATTGGAGGTAAAACGACACTTCATAAATTATAATTACTGGGTAAATGTAAAATCATGTACTGTAAAATCATCAACTACTGCAAAAAATATATATATCTGTATCATAGGAACTTAATCAGGATGCTGATCAGTCTTTTTATATTCAGCTGTGGTTAATGTGAATACTGCCCCCATGTGATAGTAACAGGTATGTAAAAAAACACAGAGAATGGTAAATCATAGGAAACTTTAATGAACTTCATTGACTAAACTATGCTATGTATCATCTTTTGTATTATTAAAGCTATTGTTATATATTATTTTCATTAGCAAACTATCCCATGACAATGGCTTGTAGAGAAGAACATTAAGAAAAAAATATATAGTGAGGATTTCTTGCAGTATGGTTTTACCTCAATAATTACAGCAGGAACTGAGAAACCACAATGTGTTATTTGTTATGAAGTTCTACCAGCCGAATCTATAAAGCTGAACAAACTAAAACTCCATTTTGATAGCAACCATCCCAGCTTTGCCGGCATGGATACCAACTATTTTAGAAGCAAAGCTGATGGACTCAAGAAAGCCAGACTTGACACTGGTGGCAAGTACCACAAACAAAACGTAGCAGCTGTTGAAGCTTCATATTTGGTGGCACTCAGAATCGCCGGAGCTATGAAACCTCACACCATTGATGAGGATTTACTGTTGCCAGTGGCCAAAGACATTGTTCGAGTTATGATCCGAGACAAATTTGTTATGAAATTGAGTGCAATTTCCTTATCTAACGACACTGTCTACAGAAGAATAGATGACATGCCTGCTGATATCCTTGATCAGGTAATCCAGGAAATTAAATCTGCTCCACTTCCAATATTTAGCATCCAGCTTGATGAATCTACAGATGTCACAAACTGTTCACAGTTACTGGTTTTACACAAGGTATATTAATGATGGCGACTTTAAAAATGAGTTTCTTTTTTGCAAACCTCTTGAAATGACAATTACTGCACGTGATGCATTTGAAACAATTGGTTCATTTCTGAAAGAGCTAAGATCTCTTGGGAAAAGGTTTGTGGTATTTGCACAGATGGTGCTCCAGCTATGCTAGGACATCAATCTGGATTTCAACGTTTGGCACTGGATGAGTCACCAAAAGTCGTCAGAACTCACTGCATGATTCATCAGCAAATATTAGCAACAAAGACGCTGCTACAAGAGGTACAAGAAGTAATGAAAGTGTCATAAGTTCTGTCAATTTTGTAAAGGCGAGCACTTTAAACAGTCGACTGTTTTCGCAACTGTGCAACAAATTGGATGCGCCAAACAATACTCTGCTATTTCACACTGAAGTGAGATGGTTGTCAACAGGAAAAGTTTTAAAATGTGTTTTTGAGCCTCGTGATGAACTCAAAATGTTTTTAAATCAGAAAGCAAGACCACAGTTCAAAGTACTTTTCAGTAATAAAAGTGAACTACAGAAAATAGCTTACTTGGTTGACATCTTTGCCATCTTGAATAAGTTAAATTTATTACTGCAAGGACCAAATGCAACATACCTTGATTTGTCTGAAAAGATCAGATCATTCCAAATAAAACTTGAGCTTTGGCAAAAAAAAAAAAAAAAAATTGGATGAAAATAAAATTTACATGTTGCCTACCTTATCTGCTTTCTTTGAAGAACATGACATTGAACCATACAAAAAGATTACGATGATAATTTCTGTGAAAGAACACTTGCACATGCTTGCAGATGAAATTTCATCATACTTTCCAAATCTACCTGACACCCCATTTGCACTTGCCAGAAGCCCATTCACAGTCAAAGTTGAAGATGTTCCTGAGACAGCACAAAGGGAGTTCATTGAACTTATTAACAGCGAAGCAGTGAGAACTGATTTCTCTACAATGCCAACTACAAAATTCTGGATCAAGTGTTTGCAGTCATATCCTGTTCTGTCTGAGACTGTGTTGCACCTTTTTCTTCCATTTCCAACAACATATCTTTGTGAAACAGGGTTTTCCAGCTTGTTGGTTATCAAGTCTAAATACAGAATTAGACTTGTTGTGGAAGATGATCTTCACTGTGTTCTTACAAAGACTGCCTCAAGAATTTCTGATCTGGTGAGAAAGAAGCAATCTCAACCTTCACACTGACATTGGCTTTTTACCCATACCGTTGCAAAACGTAGCAATGTAGTTTACTGTTGTTATATTAAGACTGTTACCCATGCTACACCATGCTTCAAAACAAAATTTCATTTATTTGTAATTAGAAATAAATATTTCATAATATATAATTACATATTGTTTTTGTGATTAATCACTATGCTTTAATTCTGTTCAATTTGTAACAATGAAAATACATCCTGCATATCAGATATTTACATTACGATTCATAACAGTAGCAAAATTACAGTTATGAAGTAGCAACAAAAATGATTTTATGGTTGGGGGTCACCACAACACAAGGAACTGTATTAAAGGGTCACGGCATTAGGAAGGTTGAGAACCACTGAACCACATGTTTAGAGAGATGCTCAATAGTAAAAACACAAGTGTTCCCCTGAAGGAGGATAAAAAATGTAAAACACATACATAAGAAGTTAAATAGTAGCAGCATCAAGTACTTCTGAAGGTCGTGTTTATTAGTCTGACAAGTTCAGGATATAGAATGCACCATTTTGTTCATCAATATATTTCCAGAAACTACTATCGAACATGTAGCTAGTAGAGAGCTCAAAAATGTTTATTGTTGAGGTAGTGAACACTCAATGCAATATACAGGCAATGTATTATACAACTGTACACCTGAAACCTATGCAATTATATTAACCAATGTCACCCCAGTAAATTCAAGAAAAATTATTTGTTGAGCAGGAGAATAAATATAGAGGTCTGGAGTTATAGTTGGTAAGGCTTATAGGAGGCAGTAGCCTACAATTTGTAAGAGAATGTGCAGAGGCATAATTAAGACCTTAGATTCTGGAGCCAGGAAGTCTGGATTCAAATCCTGGCCATATCACTTACAATCCACGTGACTTTGGACAAATTTTTTAACCTCATCATGTCTCAGTTATTTTATCCAAAAAAAAAAAGGCAACAATTAAGATACATACATCCCGGTTTGTGTGGCTTCAGTGGTTGAGCATCGACCCATACACCAATAGGTCACCAGTTCGATTCCCAGTCAGGGCACATGCCCAGGTTGTGGGCTTGATCCCCAGTAGGGGGCATGCAGGAGGCAGCCAATCGATGTTCTCTCTCGTTGATGTTTCTATCTCTCCCTCTCCCTTGCTCTCTCTCTAAAATCAATAAAGAAAAAAAAATTAAACAAAAAGATACCTACATTATCCAGTGGTGAAAAGGATTAGATACATGCCAAGTACTTAGAATATAATAAATACTATATATGGTTAAGTGGTGGTAGTGATGATGATGACCATGGTAAAAATGATGGAGACTCATACTGACTGAGCCAAAACACAAGTATTTAGCGGATGGAAACACTGGCTTGGTAGTAGGTATGTAGTAGGGGAGCAGAGGAACATACAAGGGGAGGAGATCCAGACTAGAGCTTTCCCCAAATAGCATTTGGATGTTAAGGTGCAGGTACCTGAAAGTTTTATGAGGGAGTGCTCATCAAGGTGTGTCTTAGAAGATGCAGAAATAAATTGCATGTCTTTTAATATGCAAATATGAGGCTATCAACAGGAAATTGGCCTAGTGAGCTTTGTTGTATTTATACTGTGGAGTACTATGCAGCAATTAAAAATAATGAAGTCAACCTACACATAAGAATTTGGAAAAATCTTCAAGTCATATCATTGAGTGAAAAAAAAGCATGTTGACAAAAAATAATAAATTATGATACTACTCATACACACATATTTCTACATATTTTCTATTCTACGTATTTCCTATCAACACATATGTTCACAAATACAAAGAATGAGGTCTGAAAGTTCACACATCAAACTGATGCAGATAAAGAATCTGAAAAGAGAAAAACAATCTGGGGGATAAGAAAGTGGTCACAGGGATTCCATCCGCATCCTCCAGGCTTTGATTTTTAATAAAGGAGGATGATTCAGGCATTATTTATATAAACAAAAAGTAACAATTTTTTAAAGAAACTTGTTTGCATAGAAGAGAGACTAGAAGCTGAAAGCTTAATTAGAAGGCATTGCAGTTTTCTGGGTTTGAGGCAATAGATAGCAATGTCTGTGACGGGAATGACAAGAATTATATACTACATGAATCAACAAAACATAGTAGAGCCAGAGAGAGAGTGAGAGGGGACACTCAAGGTCGGTTTAGTGACAGGCACAGTGACACCAAAGCTCTGAGAACAGCTGTCACCCAAGACTGAAAACATTACAGCATGCATGCGAATTGCTTTCTTTAGCATAATAATGACTGGATTCAGTCAATTATTTTGTCAATTAATTAATCAGTTGGCCCAGAGCTGTTTTAACAGCTTTACAGAACAACTGCAAAGAAACCCCCCAAACAGTTGATTTGATATTGAGTAGCTACAGCTTTGGTCTTGTTTAATAAGAAACAGCCCCATTGAGACCAGAGTATTATCCTTTTATCAGTGCATTGAATGTGATGCACTGACTAAATGGTTCATTATTGATCTGGAAAAGGTATTTTTATACCATAAAGAGGGGGTATTTCAGGCCCTGGCCAGGTAGCTCAGTTGGTTACAGCATCATCCCAATACATCAAGGTTGCAGGTTCGATCCCAGTCATGGCACATACAAGAATCAATCAATGAATGCATTAATAAGTAGAACAATGAACAACTCTCTATCTATCTCTATCTCTCTCTTTCTCTCACTCTCTCTCCCTTTTTCTCTCTATAAAATCAGTAAATAAGATTTTTTTTTAAGAAAGGGTATTTCAAGCCCTATGTAACTTGGGTTTAAGCATTTCTGATTAATCCAGAGCCAAAGTGAATATTTTACTTACGTCCAAGCAAAATAGCATTTGCAATGCCCTGATCTATTCAAAGCTCACATATAGTCCTTTTTCCTTCTGACAATAAATCCATAAAAAATAATGTTATTGAATCAAGTTTAATATTAATATTATAGGAAATTGTCCATTGGCAATACCAAATAAAGTTCTTTTCTGTTTCATCTAATTAATATAAGATGCAAGAGAAGTAAATCATACAAGTTCTTTTTCTTGAGCAAATAAGGTTGGTTGTCCATGGATGGGCTTCCAGGGGCCTGAGAACATTCTGAAATGTTATGCAAAATTCTCCAAAATTGCCATGTTAATTTGGCCTTGTTAGGTTGTTGGGGAGCAAGAGTCCATGATTTAAATAAGTTCTAAAAATAAAAACTCTTAAGAACTGCTATAATTTGTTTACAAAAATTATGTCTTCCTAGCTAATTGAATCATGCTAAGGGGGCGGGGATTGCTGATTCAGACCATATTAAATTGAAGTTATTCATAGTAAGTCACTCTTTTAAGGAAATTATGACATGCGAGCCTACAACAGTTTTTGAAAATCATAGTTGGTGACGAACCCAATGTTTCTCAGAAACACTATCTATGAAGAAAATTTCAGAAACACTAAGAAGAAACAATTCAAGGAGAAAAAGTCTTCATCTGGTTGAGAAAACCCTGGGACACTTTTGGAAGCATTGTACCATCCATTGTAGAATAGATAAGAATTTGTAGACAAAGGATGGATGAGTGAGTGCTATGTTAAAATAAGTGTTGACCAAAGTCATGGACGTAGGAAAAGGCACACCATCTTCAATAGCTGAAACGTTCAGGGCAAAAGTAAGAGAGAAGAAATGTAGCCTTGGACCTGACCAAGAAAAAATGGACCCTATTCCATTAATGTCTCTGATCAAGAGGATGATATGAAAAAGTAGATCTATCTAAGTGGAGGTAAAAGAAGGATTTGAGGAGAATAGAATACCTGTAGAGTAATCTGGAAAATAGCCAGGATGGAAAGGATTAGCCACAAAGACCAGGTAAAAAAAAAAAAAAGGAAAACCACCTAGGTTTATGAGGTAGCCTGTAGTTGCCTGGAGCAACTGCCTGGGGTCAAAATTTCTGTCCAGAATTATTGCCTCTTCAAATGCTTAGTTGGCATGTGCAGACAAAGACACAAACCCTTAGCATCTGCTATACCAAGCCCTGGGATGATGCATGTACAATGATCCTTCCCCTAATAAACTGGCCTTTGTAGGAAAAAAAAAATAGTTCTGGTTCTCAGTCCATAACAATACTGTCTCAGCAAATGCCAAAGGACAGGAATAAATTACTTCCTGAAGTCTCTGGACCTCAGTTACAATCTGAATTCCTTGCCTCCTTCACCAATGTGGGAAAACATACCAACAAACGTTCTTATTCGAGGTCAACTCCCCCTTTCTTGGCTTGGAGAAGGGTAGCTCTGCCTGTCTTCATCATACTCTCCCCCCTGGCCAAGGGTCGTTCTGAATAGAAAATGTTCACTTTCTCTAGGAACCATGACACTGTAGCATTGGAAGTGACTCTCAGGTCTCCCCATCACACAACCAACAGAACATAAGCTTCAAGATCATTACCTGGCATAGAATCACTAGGACAACTTCAACAGGGAGGAGAGGAACCACTAGATGGGAATCTGATCGTGTGCAGAGATTTACAAACTGCAGAAGACGTGCCTGGTCCTCTGTTTTTCCAAGTGTTCTTTGGTGGGAAATAATAAATCCCTCCTTGTTTAAGTCACTTGTGGCTGGACTTGTTACTTTTTGGTTTCAGCACATCCAAGAGGAAAATGGCTCCCTTTACAAGGACTGGAATAGAAGAAATGGGCCAAACATGAAAATCTCAACCACACTGCATTAATTAGCAACTAAGCAGTAGTTAGGTATCTTTGAGCAGAAACCTCATTTTGGACTCCATTTGGTGAGCAATGACTTTGTGAAGTCCTGAGACAACCTAGAACTTCCACATAATAATATTTCCTCCTGAATATTTTGAACTAAAATGTTACTTTTGAACAAGGTGCTCCAGAGTCCATGTGTCATTTATAAAATTATCTTGTTGCTCTGTAGTGAGGAAGAATTTTTTTATTGTCTGGAAGTTTTTTGTTCAAATTTCATTCTGTTTGATAATTGTGCCAGGTATAAAAAGTCCTTCATTATTTAAGAATTACAGTCAGCAAAATGAGTAGGTATGTAGAGAAGTAGACATCCATTATAGATGATGAAGAGCTTTCCACCAATGTCATAGACAGACATATGAATGGAAGGGTTGATAGATATGTCAATATATGCATGTATGCATGAACAGTGGACATGGACAACAATCTGGGGAAGGGGCAGGGAGGGGAGGGGGAGGGGGGAATCAGTGGGGGAAAAAAGGAGAATCATCTGTAACAAAAATTAATCAAAAAAAATAAATTAAAAATAAATAAATAAATAAATAAATAAAAAACAAACAACAGTATAAAAAAAAAAACATTCAAACCTGTGAAGAATTTTTGTGAGTTTGAGTCATACTGTCGACAATTGTTGGGAAGCAAAATCTCAACAGATTGAGACAATGCTCCAGAGAATGGCAGTTTGCACCTTATTTTATACATTACAATCAAAAGAGAAGACGCACCCGGCCAGTGTGGCTCAGTGGTTGAGCATCGACCCATGCACCAAGAGGTCTCCAATTCAATTGCCAGCCAGGGCACATGCCCAGGTTTATGCCAAATCCTCAGTGGGGGGCATGCAGGAGGTGATCAATTGATGTTTTCCCTCATCAATGTTTTTATCTCTCTCTCCCTCTCCCTTCCTCTCTCCCTAAAGAGAGAGAGAGAGGGAGAGGAAGAGGGAGAGGGAGAGGGAGAGGGAGAGGGGGAGAGAGAGAGAGAGCGAGAGAGAGAGAGAGAAGACATAAGTGAGTTACATGAAATCCATTGGTGATACATTAGGGAGGTGGGAAAACACAAAGCGGGGAAACCACTGGGATTGGATGAAAAATACAATGATAGACACACATCTACATAGGTGGGTACAGGATAGTTAACAGTCAACAATTAACTCAATAACAATGAAGGGAGTTGTGGTTTCCACAGAGCGGTGGCTGTGCTTTGAGGGGTCTGGAAAAAGAAAAATTACTTGGACATTCCAAAGATATGTTATCATAGATGCAAAAAGACAATAGACAGGCTCGGTTAAGGTAAAGATTGACCTTTTTCAGGGAAGATGCCAGCCTAGAACATGACTACCTGCCATAAAGTGCTTTTAGTTCAAAAGTTTTCATTTCGGACTGTCCTTTGTGGTTACTTTAGGTCTCTGAGTTTGCAAGACCACCACGCAGGCCTTCCCTGAGCTTGTCAGGTTAGCATGTGGCCCTTTTTTGTCCATGAATGGATGAATGGGGGGGGGGAGAGAGAGAGAGAGAGTTTTCACCAATGTCACAAATAAGATAAAAGAAAACATGTGGTAGGCTGAAAAATGCCCCTCCCCCAAGATTCTGATGCCCTGATTCCCAGAACCTGTGACTATGTTAAAGGTAGCACCTGGAAAAAGGGAATTTCCAGATGTGATTCAGGAAAGGACACTGAGATGGAGAGATCATCCTGGATCACCTGGCTGAGCCCAGAGTAACCCAGCAGTCTTCATAAGGGGGAGGCTGGAGGTCAGAGAAGAATATGATGGAATTAGTGATTGGAGTGATGCACTTTGAAGGTGGGGGAAGGGGCCACAGCCAAGGGATGCAGGCATTGTCTAGAAGTTGGAGAAGACAAGGAAACGATTCTTCTCTGAAATCTTCAAAAGAAATACAGCTCTCCCAACAGCTTGATTTCAGTTCTTCTGATCTCCAGGGCTGTAAGATAATATATTTGTGCTATTTTGAGCCATTAGTTCATGGTAATTTGTTGCAGCAACAATAGAAAAGTAATTCGACACTATAACTGGAGTCACCAGGGCTCTGAATTTCTGCCCAAAGGAAACAATAAAGAGGTGGGAATGGTCCCCCTCGGCCCTGCTGCAATCCCCCAGAAACACCCGAGGAATCAAAGCTGCAGCCAATGAAGACATCATTCTGCTGCCAGCACAGCCCCTGGCATTTAACAACTATGACATCAATGTCTGCTGAAACCCTTCAACTAGTTTCGGTCTCCTCATGTTTCATATTTTTATTCCATTATGATCAGAAGAACAAAAACGTGGTCTGGCACACAGGTAAGCAGTCCAGTATGACAGACCCAAGGCAGGGGTGGGGAGTGACTTGCCCAAGATGAGTCAAGCCTGAGGCTGTATGGAAGGAAGATCTGACAGAGGAGGGCACTGCGGCGGGGCCAGGAGGATGCTGTCTGAGCCTGGGTCTCCCGAGAGCACTCAGGGTGGCCAGGGCCTTGTGCAGTCATTCATGTGAGAATTGATGGCAGGGAGGTGGAGTAAGGGTATAGGGAAGAGGAAGAGGGAAAAGGGAAGGCATGCAAAGATGCTCTAGTAGGCGGCCCCCGTGGAGGGGGCTCAGTCTACAGATGCTAATGAAACACGCTTGAGCCCATTGTTTGTTCATGGTGGTCCCATGGGCATTAAACACACACACACACACACACACACACACACACACACCATGCCTGGGTCCCAGGTGAATGCCAATCAGTTCCTGCAGGCAACTTGACTTACCACCATGGTGTCAGAGAAGTCCTGAAGCAAAAAGCCAGAGCTACGTCCTGAGGGTCCAGGATTGGGGCTGTTCAGTCAAAGACTGTAGACATCTGCCCTCAAGTAGTTGCCACGGCAGCATTTGGAGTAAGAGGGGCCAACAGGGTTTGTCTGCAAGAGGGATCCCTTACACTGACAAAATCCAAATGATATAATAGAAGAGAGGGTCCCTTTAGAAAAAACAAAAAAAGCAAACCAGCTCACATTGTATGGTCACTATCAGATATTATCCATGGTGACCAGAGCTCCTGACCGGCAGTTTCCAAATTCCCAATGCCTGGCACAAGGCTGGAAGCCACATAGTAGGTCCTCAGCAAAAGTTTATAAAATTGAACTATTTTCTATTGCTCTCTCCCCCCAGATTATTTTCCAAGGGCTTTCATAATAAATTACCTCAACCTTAGTGGCTGGAAACAACAAAAGTGTGTCGTCTCACAATTCCGGAGGCCAGAGGAAGAGATCAGTGAGCCAAAACGAAGGCTCTGTCAGGGCCACGTGCCCTCTGGAGGCTGTAGGTGAGAGCCCTTCTTTGCCTCTTTCAGCTTCTGGTGGCTCCTGACCTGCCTTGGCTTGTGGCTGCATCACTCCAATCAGCCTCTGTCTTCAGACGACCTTCCTCCCTGTGTGTCTGTGTGTCTCCCCTACAGGCCCTGCCTCTTCTTGCAAGGACCACAAGTCACTGGATTTAGGCTCACCCTAAATCCAGGATGGTTCCATCTCAAGATCCTTAACCAACTGCGTCCTCTAAGACCCTATTTCTCAAAGGTCACATTCTGAGGCTCCAGGTAAATGTGAACTGGGGGGAAACAGTATTCAACCCACGAAATGCCCTTGAACCTGAAAGTGACAGGAATCTAGGGTCAGTTCTGGGCCTCAAAGGGAAGGATGGGATCAGGGAAACTCAAGGAATGATCTAGGAAGAGGCATCTGAACTAGGTGAGAGTCAGAAGAGGAAAAACATGAAAGGCAGCAGCTTCAAGAAACACTGCAGAGAAGGGAAATCAAAGACGACTCTGAGCTTCTAAGCCTGAGTGAACAAGAGAGAGAAGAAGGGGACAACCCTGCACTGTCTATGGTGCCCCTTCTAAGTTATCTGATTCCACAGAAGCGACTTGATGACTTTGTGAGCTGCAGCTAACTGATGGCAATAAAAATAATTCTGGTTTATATGCAAATGAACTATGTCCAGTCGAGGGACAGCTCCTCATCCCCCCACCCCCTCACCCCTGTAAAAAAAAGGCAACTGTATATCCATTTGCAAATGCATTTCTACCTTCCTTTACTCCCTAGAAATGTGTGCTTCTTTAAACAGTTTACTGCTTGGTTTCCTCGTTATGTAATGAGTTAAATAAAATCCTTAACATGTTTGTATGAGTTTGCTGAGGCTACCATAACAGATCACCACAAACTGGGCAGCTTAAGACAACATAAATTTATTCTCTCACATTCTGGAGGATAGAAGTCTGAAATCAAGGTGCTCACAAGGTCATGCTCCCTCTGAAGGCTCTAGGGTAGGATCCTTCCTTGCTTCTTCCTAGCAATCCTTGATTTGTAGATGTATCATTCTGATTCCATGTCTATCCCCAAATTTCCCTCTTTTATAGGGCACCAGTCATTGGATTTAGGGCCCAGCCTAATCCAGTATGACCTCATCTTCATTTGGTTACATCTGCAAAGACCTTATTTCAAAATAAGATCAAATTCGCAGATTCTGGGTAGATATCAATTTGGGGGGAACATTATTCAACCCAGTACACATGTCAGTATGTGTGTCATGATTTTACCTTCGTTGGGAAATTATCCTATAATAGTGATGATGCCATTAAAAGTGAAGTCAGCAGATGGGTTGGGATGTGAGAGGTCAAAGGGGAGGCGTTTGGCATTGAAAATATTAAATTGGCCTAAATATAGGGCTGGAGGACAGAGAAGGGAGGACTAGATGGAGAGAAGTAGCAACCCCAATGGCAAAAACTCTGTTCTAACTAACGTGCTCATTTTACAGATGGGAAAACTGAGGCCCAGAGAGGGATGACTGTCTCAAGGACACAGAGCAGTAAACTGGTAGAAGCAGAATGCAACCCAGACTTTTTGATTTCCAGCCCAGGATCCACATGCTGGTGGGAAAGGTTTTTAACAGTTTCAGCCTTTGAATGGAGACCTTCAGACTCTTCATTTTCCCTGGACAGCTTTCATATATCATATCTTTAAATGCTCCTATATATGCACACACACACACACATAAATGTACAAGAAAAAGCTCCACATAGTGACACAAAACCTAACTGTGAAATCTCTTATTAAAAAAGCTGAATCTGCCCAGCCAGAGTGGCTCAATGGTTGAGCATCAACCCATGCACCAAGAGTTCTCTAGTTCTATTCCCAGTCGGGGCACATGCCCAGGTAGTGGGCCAAATCCCCAGTGGGGGGCATGCAGGAGGCCACCAATCGATGTTCTTGCTCATCGGTGTTTCTATCTCTCTCCCTCTCCCTTCCTCTTTCTTTCAAATTAATAAAGAAAAAAGAGCCCTGGCCGGTTTGGTTAAGCGGTTAGAGCGTCGGCCTGCAGTCCAGAGAGACCTGGGTTCGGTTCCTGCTAAGGGCGCATAACTGGTTGCGGTTTGTCCCCAGCCCTGGTTGGTAGTGCGGGTGTCAGCCACTCGATGTGTCCCTTTCACATCGATGTTTCTCTCTCTCTCTCTCTCTTCCTCTCTCTCTCTCCCACTCTGTCTGAACAAAAAATGTTCTCGGGTGAAGATTAAAAAAAAAAGAAAGGAAAAAGAAAAGCTGAATGTGAATCAAAATTCAACCGCAGATAATTAGCTTACATGCCTTCCTGATTACACCATTGTATAATCTTTTGGCCACAAGGAAGTGTCTAAACTGCAGATAACTCTATAGCTATTAATACAATGAAATAGACTTTAAGACAATGATGTCAGTGCTTGATAATGGCCCAGGTACAAAGCATCTCTGAATTCTTAGAATTCACAAAAGCAGGAGAAATTGTGAAAATGAAAAGCCTCACCGTCTCAAACTTATTTTTCTTAATTATGGCATTGACACTATGGAAATATTATAATCAAGCATCATTTTCCTGTCTAATCCTACAGTGATATTTCAGCTCCCAAGAGTTATAATCACCAAATCATAAAATATAGCATATTTTCTACTTTCTTTTATTTTCTATACCTCTATATATATTAGGCATATAGTAATTTTTTTTTTTTTACAGCAAAAGAGACTTGAGAAAATTTAATCATTTGTTTCATAAACTTTCTCAAAACTTTAGTGCTTCAGACAGGTATCACTCCTATTCTGCAGGAAATTCAAATTTGTACCAGGATGCTTTTGCTCGATGTTGCTGTACCCTTTGGAGATACATATGCAAATAATGTCTATGAAATGCTTTATATTTTCATGTTTCCATGACATCATCTCATTTGAGTCTCACACCCGCTCACTAAGGTATTTATTATTGTCCCCATTTCAGAGACTAGAAAACTGAAGTTCAGAAAAAATTTAATTGATTTGTCTAATCAATGTCTTGCTGTGAAAATAGCTGAGCTGGACCGCAACACAGAGAAATGTGTCATCCAAATGAAGTAGTCCATGGAATCCTGGACTACAAAACAGATCAAAGGAATGATTCTTTGGCTGAGGCAAGGTAGCTCTCAAAGAAACTCCAGGAGAAGTCCACACAAACTTATTCAGAATAAGCAAGTCATCGTCTGTTCAAACTCTTCAGGAGTGTCCCACTCTCCCTAGGATAAAGTTCGTCTCCGAGCCTACAGGACCTCATGTGGCAGTGTCGCTCAATGGCTCTAGACCCTGACTGAGAAGCTCCCAGGTCAGATTACAGCATTTACTGGCTGTGTGACTATGGACAAGTTACTTTACTTCTCTGTGCCTCTGTCTCCTCACTTACATACAAATAATTATTATCAAAACCTACCTCACATTATTATTTCAAATGAGGTTTAAAATGAATTGATTAAATGAGATAATGAATACAGAGCGCTTGCACAATGCCTAGTGTATAACACTTAATTAACATCATTATTATAAGATTTTATTATTTTTATTGTGCACTTGCATCTCTAGAAACCATTTGTAAATCAAAGCAAGCTGATGGGGATGTCAGGCCTAAACTGATGAGAAGTAGTTGGTGATGAAAAATGCCTTAAGGAAGACCTCTCTCTGGTTTTTACTTTGATATTTCTGTTCCTATTTTGCACAAATACCAATCGTGGGAGAAGGTCAGATCAAGCTGCTTTTTTTCCAAGCCTGCTGGACCCCAGGTGAGTAAGAACATTTGACAAGTTTATCAGGGTTGCTCTCCGAAATGAAAGTGCCCTGTGCCTTGGCCCAGGGGAAGCACAGATAGACCCAAAGAGCAGGGGTAGAAGGTCCCTCTGTGGTGTTATATTTGCTTCTGCTGAGCAGGAAGAAAAATGGCAACAATTTGAAGCAGCCACTGTTAGCTGCTTCCCCAACAGCTATGACTGCCCCTCTTCTTTGTCTCTATCAGAAGTCTCAAGAATCACAGGCCACGTGTTCCAGGGGGCACTCTGCGCCAGCCCACAGACTAAATATGTATCAGTTCAAGGCACCCATGGCAGCTCCACTTGCCCGTGATTGACTGAGAAGTGATGCAGCTCAGGTCAGTAAGATGCGAGGAGAAAGACAACTGTTTACAAGTCCTTCCTCACTTCTGACATGAACTGCAAATTCAGGATCCCAAGATCACCTTCACTAGTGACATCAACTACAAGTTTTGGGGGTCTCCAAGGTCACCCTCGGGTTCATTAATTCACTAGAAGGACTCAGGAACTCATCAAAGTTTTTATATTAACTATTATGGTTTATTACAGTGAAAGGACACAGATTAAAATCAGCAAAGGGAAGAGACTCATAGGGCAGGTTCAAGAGATACTCAGCAGGATCACCTCCCAGTGGAGTCATGTAAATAGTGTTTAACTCATCCAGCAAGCACGATGATGTGTATGGACTGTTGCCAGCTGGGGATGCCCACCTGAACCTTGGTGTTCAGTTTCTACTGGAGCTCAGTCATGTAGACATGATTGACCATCTCTATTGCTGACCTTAGTCTCTAGCCCTTCCAGAGGCAGAGCTGATACAGCATGGCCCAAGGCCTCCCATCATAAATCACATCATTAGCATAGACTATCTGGCATGGCCCAAAGCTCCCAAATAAACCAAGACATTCTTATTAGGTAGCACACTTTAAGGATTTAGAGGTTAGCTCCTAGGAGCTAGGACCAAAGGCCAAACCTTTGGGCAAGTGTAATCCTTTACTACAGATTCACAGAGGAGGACTTGTGGAGTTTTCATCACCTATCTTCTGAAAGAATACAAGCTGCCCCAGCAGGCTGGGTCACCAAAAACAGGTTGTGGATTCGGATACCCCATCAGGCACTCTGCCTAGGCTGCAGGTTCAATCCTCGGTTGGGGCAGGAACGGAAGGCAACCAATTGATGTTTCTCTCTCTCTCTCTCCCCCTTCCTACCTCTCTAAAAAAAAATTAGTAAACATATCCTTAGGTGAGGATTAAAAAAAAAATACAAGACAGGGATTCCCTCTATCTCCCTGCACTTGGGGTGGGTGTGTGTTTAGATGTGAGGTCTAGAACTACAGCAACCACCCTGTAACCATGAAGCAACCCGCAACCCACATGATGATAAAAATCACAAGTGGAAGGTGGCAGAGAAGAGATGTGGGAAACCTTTACTACTTTTTTAAAAAATGTGTAATGAATTTATTGGGGTGACATTGGGTAACAAAAGTATGTAGGTTTCAGGTGTACAATTCTACAATACATCATCTGTACATTGTATTGTATATTCACCACCCAATGTCAAATCTCCTTCCATCAGCATTTACCCCCCCCCATTTTGTCTTCTACCTTCCCCATGTCCCTTTCCTTCTGACAATCACCATACTGTTGTTGTCTGCACGTGTGAGTTTTTGCTGGGAAGCCTTTAGTTCTCATTAATGTCTTGAGACAAACTTTTCATTCTTTTTTTTTTTTATCCTCACCCGAGGACATTTTTTTCCATTTTTTGTTCAGATAGAGTGTGAGAGAAAGAGAGAGAGAGAAACCTCGATGTGAAAGGGACACATCGAGTGGTAGCCACCCGCACAACCAACCAGGGCCGGAGACAAACTGCAACCGAGGTACATGCCCTTAGTGGGAACCGAACCCGGGTCTCTCTGGACCGCAGGCCGACGCTCTAACCGCTGAGCCAAACTGGCCAGGGTGAGACAAACTTTTCTTTACATGAGATGATATATCTCCTTAATGTGTGAGCTATTTTAAGCTGGATTCTCTTGTTACTTCAAGCTGAAAGCTTCCTAACTCATACACCTGGTCATTCGAGTAGTACATGTAGTCTGGCTGAGAGCCTGTCAACAGGATGCACAGTAAGTAGGAGTTTGGGAGGCAGTCTGCTCTAGAATAAAAAGCACATCTGAATAACAGAAATAGTCCCTAGTTAATTGCCTGGAGTGTATATATTTCTGCAATTTACAATATGGGTAAAGTGGGAAAGTCTCAAGGTAGAAATCTGGACCTAAGGGTTTGAATTTTAAGTCTATCAATATTTAACTCTGTGACCTGGAGCTGGTCACTCAACTACTCTGAGCCTCCATTTCCTCAACTAAAATATAAACCAAATAAAAATTTACCTTGTTCACAGTGTTTTGGGGAATTAGATGACAAATATTGCTTGTACGGGACAGAAACCCAATTAGAATGGTTTGAGCAAGCGCGAGAGAGAAGACCCATTCTGAGAGAGAACTAGTACAACATAATTTAGATGGAAGTGCTGATCTGAGGGTTTACTTAGGATGCTAAGGGGGCACATATGAGAGGTCCTTTGCCCAGACTTGGGTGGGGGACTATTTCCCAAGTTGAATCTTAGGTGATGAGAAGTGAGAAGAGTGTTCTAGGCTGAAGAAACAACATAGAGGTGAGAAACCACATAAAACAAACACATAATATTTATGCACATGTGTGCACACATGTGCCAGATAAACAGCCCAGTATTACCAATGAGTAAGGATCAGGTAGAAGATGAGGTTGGGCGGGTGAGCAGGGACCACCTCAGGCAAGGAAGTTTCCATGCCAAGCCAAGACACATAAATTGACTTGGTGGCATCCCTTTACAGTATACAAGACAGGAGAAAAATTGCCCCTCAAGTAGAGTTTAAGCCAATCCAACACATAAATGAACGAAGCCGCTTTCATTCTTTTTTCTAATTCTTGTGGCTCCCATAATTTTTCTTCACTTCCACTTGCTTTTTCTTCTCTTCTATCCCCCATGCAGAAGGTAAGTGCCAATATACTTCACTGGATTTCCCTTCCCAGCTACAAAATGCATGCTTGTGACAAGTCAAAAGCAGTGCTTTACAAAGAAAAGGCAAGTCTCTCCCTTCTCGCTCAATCCCTGTTACCTTTCCATCAGAGGAACAAGATGTGAATTCCCATACTTGTCTCTATGTTCATACAACCATTGTCAACGTATATAGTCACATAAGCACATTTTTTTATTTTAAAAATTGGATTATGCTGTTCTCATTAGAGTTTGACAATTGCTCAGGTTTATAGAGAGAGATACAATTAATTCTTATAAAAGTTGTATAATATTTCATAGAATGAGAAAATCTGTCTGGTTGATTCAACCATCTCTAGCAGGGGATAACATTGAATTTCCTTCTGCCTTTTTTGTAGCTATTCTCAATAATGCTGTAATAAATATGCTAGCACATTTCTCTTTATGTACCAGTACATTTATTTCTATAGAACCAATTCCTCAAACTTAGATTTATGGGTAAAGGAGTATTCAAATATCTCATTTGAACAGATACTGCCAAATTAATTTCCTACATGATTATAGCATTATATTCATATTGCAGCGCTGTGCCCATCCCCCAAATGAGTAGTCAACAAGAAAACACCATTTTTCATCCATCAGATTGACCAGAGTGAGGGGGAAAGGGTTAATGTGTCTGCAGGTCTTGGGAGAAGGTGAACTACCTGAATGGTGGAGCGTCCTTGGGTCTTCCCTGTGGTCTTGACACTTAAGTCACCTGGCTACACAAGAAGGCCACTTCCTGTGAGTGAGAAGTTAAAGAGAAAGTGCTCTTTTTTTTTTTTTTTTAACTTTTTATTAATCTATTTTTGTTACAGATGTTTCTCCTTTTTCTCCCATTGACACTCTTCTTCAATCTCCTCCCTCCTGTTACCCACCCCATCCCCAGCACTGCTGTCTATGTCCATGGTTATACACACATGCATATAAGTTCTGTAGTTTATCTCTTCCCTTCCCCCGATTCCCTCTTTTGAGGTTTGTCAGTCTGTACCCTACTTCTATGTCTCTGGGTCTATTTTGTTCATCAGCTTGTTTTGTTCATTATATTCCACAAATAAGTGAGATCATGTGATATTTGACTTTCTCTGATTGGTTTGTTTCACTTAGGATCCTCCGGGTTCCTTCATGTCATCTCAAAGGATAAGGGATCTTTCTTACAGCAGTGTAGTATTCCATTGTGTATATGTACCACAGCTTTTTTATCCACTCATCTATTGATGGACACTTGGACTGTTTCCAGATCTTAACAATTGAAAATAGTGCTGCTATGAACATAGGCAGATATATATATATATATATATATATATATATATATATATATATATATTTTTTTTTTTTTTTTTCTTTCTGATTGGTGTCTCAGGCTTTTTAAGGTATATTCCCAGAAGTAGGATCACTGGGTCAAATGGCAGTTCCATTTTTAACTTTTTGAGGTAACAACACACAGTTTTCCATAGTGCCTGCCCCAGCCTGCATTCCCACCAGTAGTGTACTAGAATCCCCTTTTCTCCACCCCTCACCAGCACTTGTTGTTTGATGATTTGTTGATGGCGGCCATTCTGACAGGTGTGAGGTGATACCTCATTCTTGTTTTAATTTGCATCTCTCTGATGATTAGTGATGTTGAGCATTTTTTCATATGTCTCTTGCTCATTTGGATGTCCTGTTTGGAGAGGTGTCTCTTTAGGTCCTCTGCCCATTTTTCAATTGGATTCTTTGTCTTCCTTTTGTTGAATTGTATCAGTACTCTATATTGGAAACTAACTCCTTATCTAATGTACCATTGGCAATTATGCTCTCCCATATAGTGGGTTCCCTTTCCATTTTGATGTTTCTTTTGCTGTGCAGAAGCTTTTGAATTTGATGTAGTCCCATGTGTTCATTTCTTCCTTTGTTTCTCTTGCCTTAGGCATTGTGTCGGTGACGATTCTGCTGCATATGATGTCTTAAATTTTGTTGCCTACATTTTCTTCTAGAATTTTTATAGATTCATGAGTCACATTAAGTCTTTTATCCATTTTGTGTACGGTGTAAGTTGGTGGTCTAGCTTCATTTTTTTACATGTAGCTGTCCAATTTTCCCAACACCATTTATTGAAGAGGCTGTCTTGACTTCACTGTATGCTCTTGCCACCTGTGTCAAATATTGATTGAGCATATTGTCTTTGGTCAATTTCTAGGTTCTCTGTTCTGTTACATTGATCTATATGCCTGTTCTTGTGCCAGTACCAAACTGTTTTGATTACAGTGGATTTGTAGTATAACCTGATAGCCAGTATTGTGATCCCTCCTACTTTGTTCTTCCTTTTCAAGATTGTTGTGGCTATTCAGGGTCTTTTTTAGTTCCATATAAACTTTTGGAGTATTTGTTCTAGTTCTGTGAAATATGCCATTGGTATTTTAATGGGGATTGCATTGAATCTATAGATTGCTTTGGATAGTATGGACATTTTAATGATGTTAATTCTTCCAATCCATGAACAAGGTATGTGCTTCCACTTTTTTATATCTTCTTCTATTTCTTGTTTCAGTGACCTGTAGTTTTCTGTGAAGAGGTCTTTACTTCTTTGGTTAAGTTTATTCCTAGGTATCTTAATTTTTTTGCCTCTGTGGTAAATCGGATTGTTTTTTAGTTTCTCTTTCTGTAAGTTCATCATTGGTGTATAAGAATGCCATCAATTTCTTGACATTAAATTTGTATCCTGCTACTTTGCCAAATTCATTTATTAAGTCTAGTAAATTTTTTATTGTGTCTTTGGGATTTTCTACATATATAGTATCATGTCATCTGCGAATAATGACAGTTTCACTCCCTCCTTTCCAATTTGGATCCCTTTTATTATTTCTTCATGTCTAATTACTGTGGCTAAGACTTCCAGTACTATGTTAAATAAGAGTGGCAAAAGTGGGTATCCCAGTCTTGTTCCCATTCTTAAGGGAAATGCTTTTGCCCATTGAGTATGATGTTGGCTATAGGTTTTTCATATATGGCCTTTATTATGTCGAGATATGATCCTTCTATTCCCACATTGCTGAGTGTTTGTATCAGAAGTGGGTGCTGGATTTTGTTGAATACTTTTTCAGCATTTTTCAGCATAAATAAAATCATATGGTTTTTATCTTTCATTTTTTTTATGTGATGTGTCACATTTATAGATTTGTGAATACTGTGCCATCCTTGCATCCCTGGGATGAATACCACTTGGTCATGATGAATAATTTTTTTGATGTATTGCTGGATCTGATTTGCTAATATTTTGTTAGAAAATTTGGCATCTGTGTCTGTGTTCATCAGGGATATTGGCCTGTAGTGTTTTTTTTTTGTTTGTTTTTTTTTTCTTTGTAGTGTCTTTATCTGGTTTTGGAATTAAGATTTTGATGGCTTCATAAAATGAGTTTGGAAGTCTTTCATCTTCTTAGATTTTTTGGAATAGTTTCAGGAGAATGGTGTTAGATTTTCTTTGAATGTTCAGTAAAACTCCTCCATGAAGCTGTCTGGGTCTGGGCTTTTGTTTTCTGGGAGAGTCTTGATTACATCTTCAATTTCCTTGGTTGTTATTGGTCTATTCAAGTTTTCTGTCTCTTCCCAGTTCAGTTTTGGGAGACTGTGTGTTTCTAGAAATTTGTCCACTTCACCTAGATAATCAATTTGTTGGCGTATAATTGTTCACAGTATGTTTTAACAATCCTTTGTATTTCTGTGATGTCAGTTGTTATTTCTCCTCTTTCATTTCTGATTTTATTTGGGTCCTCTCTTTTTGTTTCTTGGTGAGTCTGGCTAAGGATCCATCAATCTTGGTTTTCTTTTCAAAGAACCAGCTCTTTGTTTCATTGATCTTTTGAATTGTTTTTTAGGTATGTCATTTATTTCTGCTCTGACCTTTACTATTTATTTCCTTCTACTTGCTCTGGGTTTTTGTTGTTGTTGTTGTTGTTGTTGTTAGTTTGTTTACTTTCTAGTTCTTTAAGTTGTAGGGTTAAAAAGTCAATTAGGAATTTTTCTTGTTTCTTGAGGTAGGCTTTTAGTGCTATGAACTTCCCTCTCAGGACTGTTTTTGCTGTGTCCCATAGATTTTGTGTTGTTGTGTGTTGGTCTTCACTGGTTTCAAGGAATTTTTTAATGTTTTCCTTAATCTCCTTAGTAACCCATTCATTGTTTAATAACATGCTATTTAGCCTCCATGTTTTTTGAGTATTTATGTTGTAATTGATTTCTAGTTTCATGCTATTGTGATCTGAAAAGGTGCTTGATATGACTTCAATATTCTTGAATTTGTAGAGACTTACTTTGTGTCCTAACATGTGGTCTATCTTTGAGAATGTCCTGTGCACACTTGAGAAGAATGTATATTCTTCAGCTTTGGAGTGAAATGTTCTATAAATATCAAGTAAGTCCAACTAATCTAGTTTGTCATTTAGGACTCTGTGTCCTTGTTAATTTTTTTGTCTAGAAGATCTATCCAGTGGTGTCTGTGGGGTGTTAAAGTCACTCATTATGACTGTATTGCTATTAATCTCTCCCTTGAAGTGCTCCAGAAGTTTTTAAATATATGTCGGTGCTTCTGTATTATGTGCATATGTTTACCAGGGTTATATCTTCTTGTTGGATTGATCCCTTTAATATTATGTAGTGACCTTCTTTGTCTCTTATTATAGCCCTCATTTTGAAGTCTATCTTATCAGATATGAGTATTGCTACACAGCTTTTTTTTTTCATTTCCACTTGCTTGGAAAATTTTTTTCCAGCCCTTCACTGAGAAAGTGCTGTTGAAACTATATTAGCTCAAGGTCATTCCCTATTCCCTGCCCTTCTCCCAAACTCTGAATAAGAAATCAGTGCTCCTATCTTCAGATCTTTGCTGAAGCATTCTCCTCTTTTCAGGGTGCCATTCTTCTCCCAATCCATATGCTCGTGCCAAACTTCTACTCTTGGTTCAAAATGAAACTGAACTCCGACCTTTTCCAAGAAGTCTCCAAATAGTTCCTTTGCAATTCATTTCCTCCTCTACCATTCGATTTAATGACAATAAGAATGACTACTGTCACCATGTATGAAGTTCCAGGCATCATGCTATGCAGTTGATATGCATTATCTTATTTAAGCCTCAATCTTCTTATTAAGTAGGTCATATTAGTATGTACAGCCTGAAGGTGAGGAAACAGGATCAGAAAGTTTGAATCACTAGCCCAAAGACAACAGCCAATAAGTGTTTGAACTGGGCTTTATACTCAGGTGTGTCTGATTTCAAAATTCAGGCTCCAGTTACCATCCAATGCCATGTAATAAAAGGAGAATTTCACTGAGCAAGCATGTACTTTAATGGCAGACTGCTTGGGTCATTGCTTTGTAAACACTGCCTGCTAGAGATGAATTTGCTTTCTACATCTTCTAAGCAGTCTAACCCTCCCCCCCCCCCCCCAAGCATCTGATGAATGGAGCAAAGTTGTCAAGTCCTACAGTAAGTGGCATGCAGTGTGATGTTACGAGAATTCAAGCTTTCTGCTGCTAATTTTTCACTAGGTTGCAAGCTTTAATTTAACTGTCAGACCCTGGGTCTTTTGCCAGCACTAATGGAGGACTGTAGCAGTGATGGTAATTATTTCTAGACACCAGTACCTCCTTCATTTACCTTCTGGTCGCAAATACTCAGTGGCTTCAAGCTAACTTCCTTTCTTATTTTCTTCATTAGTTTGCAAACTCCCACTGCCAATGAAAACAACCCATCTGATAAAAACGTCAACATGGAGTGTTCAAAATATTAAAACTGTCAAATAAAGATTGTGGTTTTACAAGGCAGTCTAAATGTGTCACATATGTTGAAACCATTTTCCGAAGACAGATTATATAGGTCAAAAGTTACTGGAATATTTTTGTAACCCACAGAAACAAACCCCACCATGACAGGTTCTTCTAGATATTATTCTGATGTCTTGAAAATCATCTTCCAATCCACTCTGAATAAATTTGATTAAAATGCTGGTATCAAATGTCCTTGCTTCAAATGAAGACCGTAGGGTTTATATTTCATTCTTCCCACCAAGAAACAATGCAGACAGAAGATGGGGCCTTCCAACCAACACTTATTATCACGAGTGCTGTTATCTTGTAATTCTGAGGTTGAACACCCTGAAACAAATTTCCACATAGCAACAAAAGCTGTGGATGGAATAAAAGCACCAAAGATAATGAAAAAGCAGAGAAGAAAAATGATAGAACTTGGATAGGGCTGAACTGCAAAAAAAAAAAAAAAAAAGCACAAACACTAAACCACTAATGGGTAATTTTAAATGGGGTTTCAAGGAGGAAAATCTTTCCAAATGGAACACTTTGTTAAACAAACACTGACATGTTTACAATGCTGACTTAGAGAAAAATGAGCTATGTAGAGGGACCCTCATCTTCCACTTAGCCCAACTCAAAGAGCTCGAGTCAAGAGGACAATGGCTGTGTGTCTTATGTAATCTTACTCCCTAGTGCTAAAGCAAGAGAAGAGTTGGTATAAGATGAAAAAAAATAACAGAGTCATGTCTGGGAAAACACTCATATACACACATACACACACAAACAAACACATCATGCCTATCATTTTCTGTGTGTATGAGAGAGACATTGAAAAAGAGAGAGATAAGGTAAACATGGTACTCGCCTCCTCCCACAACCACATTATAATTACAACTAAACTACAGAACAAACATCATTCAGAACGACTTGAAATTGAGCTGAATGGAAGTCCTACAACTACAAAATTAAAGAAGCCACATTGAGACTGCAATCAAGACTCAACAACAAAAGGGTGTAAAGTCCACATGAAGGGTACACCTTGAGGGCCCAGCTGGGTGACCAGGGGGGCTGTGCCACTGGACCCTATAGGTCACCTACTAAAATAGGCCACCCTAGGAAGCCTAGGAGACGTAGCAACTCTACCTAATACACAAAACAAACACAGGGAAGCAGCCAAAATGAAGAGACAAATAAACATGTCCCAAATGAAAGAACAGAACAAAACTCCAGGAAAAGAACTAAATAAAATGAGATAAGCAATCTAACAGATGCAGAGTTCAAAACACTGCTTATAAGGATGCTCAATTAACTTTGTGAGAATTTCAAGGAACTTTGTGAGAACATCAAGGAACTTAGTGAGAACTTCAAGAGCATAATAAAGAACCAGTCAGAAATGAAAGATGCACTAACTGAAATAAAGAATAATTTACATGGAATCAATTAGTAGAGTAAATGAAGCCAAGAAGCAAACCATCGATTTGTAATATAAGGAAGCAAAAAACACCAATCAGAACAGCAAAAAGAAAAAAGAATCCAAAAAAATGAGGATAGGGTAAGGAGTCTCTGGGACAACATCAAGCATACCAACATTCGCATCATTGGAGTGCCAGAAGGAGAAGAGAGAGAGCAAGGAATTGAAAACCTATTTGAAAAAAATAATGACAGAAAACTTCCCTAACTTGGTAGAGAAAATAGACATACAAGTCCAGGAAGCACAGAGAGTCACAAACAAGATGAACCCAAAGAGGTCTACCCTAAAGCACATCATCATCAAAATGCAAAAGGTTAAAGACAAAGAGAGAATCTTAAAAGCAGCAAGAGAAAAGCAGTTAGTTACCTACAACAGAGCTCCCATAAGGCTGTCAGCTGATTTCTCAAAAGACAATTTGCAGGCCAGAAGGGAGTGGCAAAAAATATTCAAAGTGATTAAAAACAAGGACCTACAACTCTATCCTGCAAAGCTATCATTTAGAATTGATGGCCATTATCAAGAGTTTCCCAGAGAAGAAAAAGCTAAAGGAGTTCATTACCACCAAACCAGTATTATATGAAATGTTGACGGGTGACGAAGAAGAAGAAGAAGAAGAAGAAGAAGAAGAAGAAGAAGAAGAAGAAGAAGAAGAAGAGGAGGAGGAGGAGGAGGAGGAGGAGGAGGAGGAGGAGGAGGAGGAGGGGGGAAGAGGAAGAGGAAGAGGAAGAAGAGGAGGAGGAGGAGGAGGAGGAGGAGGAAAATATGAACAATAAAATAGCAATAAATACATATCTATCAACAATTGAATCTACAAACAAAATGAACAAGCAGAACAGAAACAGACTCATAGATACAGAGGACTTCTGTTGGTTGCCAGATGGAGGGGGGTTGGAAGATTGGGTGAAAAAGATGAAGGGATTAAGAGGTCTAATTGGTTGTTAGAGTGATGAACTTCAAAGGGAAGGGGAAGGTGGCGCAAAGAGAGAAACCAAAAAACTTATATACATATATGCATAACCAAAAGACACAGACAACAGTGTGGGGAAGGCAGGAGGAGGGTGAGAGTGGGGAGGAGGGAGTCAAGGGGGGGAAAGGAGGGGCATCTGTAATATATTCAACAATAAAGAAAAGTTTAAAAAGAAAAAGAGAGATGAAGAAATATGGAAAGGTAGATAAAAGACAGAGGGAGAGATGAAGACAGACAGACAGAAATATAAATAAAAACAGAAACAGACAGAGGCTGAGACAAAGACAAAGAAACAGACAGAAATAAAGACAGAGGGAGACAGCTAGCCCAAGACTAGAGACTAAAGCAGAGAGAGGGAAACAATATGTTTGTAAAAGACAATCACACATCTGTGTAGCCAGGAAAGCATTATTATTTTGGAGATGCTTAAAGTTAGATTATAAGTGAGAAATAAAGAAATCAAGAGGTCATGTGAGATCATTAAGCTTTCAGAGCTTAATGAAGTAGAAACCCCTTTGCTTTCTACAGCTTCCAGAGTGTTGTAGTTTGAATGTTTGCACCCCCCTCCCTCCCCGCAAATTCATATATTGAAATCCTAACCACCAAGGTGATGGTACAAAAGGTGGGGCCTTTGGTAGGGCAATTAGGTCATGAGGTTGGAGCCCTCATGAATGGAATTAGTATCCTGATAAAAAATTTAAAAAAAGACCCCACAGAGATTCATTCCCCTTCCACCATGTGAAGACAGAATAAAAATATGGGCTGATGCCTCAGTCTTGGATTCCAGCCTCCAGAAATAAATGTCTGTTGTTTATAAGATACTCAGTCCGTGATATTTGGGCTACTTAGCCCAAATGGACTAAGACATAGGGTGTAAAGAGTTTGAAGACCAAATTGTATTCAGTCATTGGTATTTATTGAAAAATGTATATATGTAATTAATAACAGCTACAGGTAGAGGTGAAGGGAGGGAGGGAGAGAGAAAGAGACTGGTTACCTTCCTCATGTGCCCCAACTGAGGATCGAACCCACAACTCAGGTATGCGCCCTGACCGAGAATTGAACCTTAACCTTTTGGTGCATAGGATAACGCTCAAGCAACTCAGCCACATCGGTCAGACACAAATCAGGCATTTCTTAAGTACTTATATGGATTAACCCATTTAATCCTCATCCAACTGGGTGAGGAAGATCCTACTATTATCATCCTCATTTTGCACATGAGGAAACTGAGTCACAGAGAGATTAAATAACTTGCCCCAAGTTACACAGCTGGAAACCATGGGGCCAGAATATAATCAAGCCGACATGGCTTCAAAGTCTGTGTTTTATATGCCTCTGATCCCTGCTATACTGTATTGTACATTTATATATTTCTTTTTTAATTTGTTAAACCTCACCTGAGGATATTTTTTTATGTCAGAAAGACACATTGATAGGTGGTCTCCCGCATGACCCTGACTGGGGCCTGGGATTGAACCTGCAACCCAGGTACGTGCCCTTGACTTAGAATCAGACCCTCGACACTTTGGTCCACTGAGCCAAAGTGGCCAGAGCCATTTATATATTTCTATATATTCCCCATATTAGAGTGACACGGAAATTTATAAAGAAATAAAATATGTCATAATCAGAAAATATCTTTTAGGCAAATTGCCCAGTTGGTGCTGGGTTAAGCCAAGCTAAACTACTTTCTTTATGGTAAAATTTCTTGCCAGCCTATGTTAATATGCACTGTAATGCTCTAATAGGGGAATTTGCAGCATCTTCTAAACATGCTTAATTCTGGAACTTCTTTTTCACAGAATCACCTAATGGTACAGAATTGGTGGGATATACTGGCTTAGATGCTCTTTGAGGTGTCCTCCAAATCCAGGACTCTGTGGTTCTTTACTTAGTAACTAAATAGAGATAATGAAAAGTCATTTTAAATCATAAAAAAAAAAAATCAGCCATATTCTTTTACTCACTCAGCAACTATTTATTATTTATTGAACGCCCACTTTGTACCTGGATCCTATTCACTCTAGTGACTAACTCATGAAGCTCACCCATGGGTGTGAGAAGAGGGGTACAGAAGCAGTCAATAAACAAATACCAAATAACTAATATAATCAGGGAGATATAAGTACTCTGAAAAATATAATTCAGAGTAATAGGCAGAGAGAAACAAGAGTTGCTCTTTTAGCTAGGAATGTTAGGGAAGGTGACATCTGAGGGGGTGACATTTGGGCAGAGTTACAAATGAATTAGGGAGTAAACCATGTAATTATTGGGTCAAGTGTCTAAGGCAGAGAGAAGAGCAGGTGCAAAGGCCTCATGGCAGATGTTCATACACTTGAGAATCCCCAGGTAAGCCAATGTGACTAGAGGACTGTGACAAGGGGAAAATAACAAGAGAGGTTTGGAGAGGGGCCAGGGGCCAGGGGCCGGGTGGTCATGTAGAATGCTGCAGAACATAGGAAGACTTGGGTCTTTCGCTCCATATGGTCAGGTAAGGGGTATGGAAGGAAGACCTTACTCTACCATGCAATGAGTCCTGAGAGCCAGTTTCTCCAAAGAGAAGGGAAATGTTGACAACAAGATGGTGTCTCAGAGGAAAGTAACAAGGTCATGTAATTACTAAAGCATACAATAAGAAAAAGTTATAAAAAGGGTAGTATGGTGCCGTGGAAAGATGGGCAGAGTGGGGTGTGGACCTGAGTTCTTATGGACCTGAGTTCATATCCCATGTCATCCATTAAAATGTCGGGGTGTGGGGGGGTGCATGCACCCAAATATGGTGTTTTGGTGTTAATTTATTTTGTGGGGTATTTTTGTTTTTAATTAAATTTATTGGGGTGACATTGGTTAATAAGATTATATAGGGTTCGAGTATACAGTTTTATGATACATCATCTGTGTATTGCATTGTGTGCCCACCACCCAAAGTCAAATCTTCCATCACCATATATTTGACCCCTTTACCCTTTACTGTGCCCCCACCCACTCTGATTTGTTTGCTTTTCTTTCTTTTTTTTTTTTTTTTTTTATCCTCACCTGAGGACATTTTTCGATATTTTGTTCAGATAGAGTGAGTGGGAGAGAGAGAGAGAGAAACATCGACGTGAAAGCGACACATCGAGTGGTTGCCACCCACACGACCCAACCAGGGCCGGGGAAAAACTGCAACCAAGGTACGTGCCCTTAGCGGGAACCGAACCCGGGTCTCTCCAGACCGCAGGCCGACGCTCTAACCGCTGAGCCAAACCGGCCAGGGCTTGTTTGCTTTTCTTGTTTGTTCATTTGTTGCTTTCAATTATGACCCCAAATACAGTTTTTGATATTGGCTTTAAAAGTGATTTATTTATTTTATTTAATTATGAACATTTTCAAATACAAAAACAAGCATGTATTTTCCCTACACCCTCCCTTTCCATTCACTTCTCCACCTTAGCTCCCTCCCCGTCTCCCCACGTGGGAATTTCTCTTGCCATCATTACCAGTGGCTTCCCTGTTGTCAAATTAATGCCCACAGTCTGGTCTTTTGCATTCAGTCTCTCAGTGGCATTTGTCAAGGCCTGCTTGAAGCGCTGGGCTCTGCTACCTTCTAGAACATTGTTCTCCCCCTGCCTCCTTGATCATCAAGCCTTTACACCTATTGCTGCTCCTTTTCCTCTACTTGATTCCAAAGATCCGTTTCTCAGGATTTGGAAAGAACTTCCTGTTCTTCCCCTTCCCTTCATTTTCCACACTCAATATTTAATCTGAAAGATTTCAGGGTTGGACTCAACCAAGAAATGGAACCATTATGTCTGCCTGTTTACTGACTGGAATATGAGAGAGAACTGGGTCTCTGTGGGGACCCACCTGGGGGAGGCAGCAGCGTACAGTGTCAGGCAGGTGTCAATGACCAGAATAACAAAAGATATTAAACCACTCTGGCTTATCACAGGGAAACCATAAAGTTTTGAATATTTATTGATGGACTGCTTGCAAGCATGCTGCGATATGGGCAGCTGCATTGAAAAATAAAAGAAGTATTCCTGGCTTCAGGCTTCAAGGCTTCCAGAATTATTAATGATTTCTCGGCTGGCCTCCCTGCCACCGGCAAGAAAACACCAACAATTCTTTAATTCAAAAATTATTAATTAGGAGTAACCTTTAAGTAGAGGCAATCTCCCTGACCTTGGCTTTATTTTATATTCTAACTTCAAGGCACTAGAAATGTAATAAACCCACAGTTTCAATATTATTCAAAACCTATAATTTTCCTTTAATTATTGCAGGTTAAAGCTTCCTTCATTTATATGCATTATTTGAGAAATTTTATCTGGAATACATGAATATCAAAGAAGGCCTTTGAGCTTCTTCAAAACTCATTCCTTTCCACTCTGTTAAAAACAATTACCTGTACAGGAAATCTTCTAGCACAGTTAACCAAGTACAGGAGAACCTGGACTCTATTCATGTGAATGGTAAAGATAGATAGATGGTTAGATATAAACACAGATGGACGGACGGATGGTGAAGAGAGACAGGTAGACAGACACGAACAACTGTGTTAGTCCACAAGAAAAAAAACACAGTAAAAATATAACCACTTAATCTCCATAGCAACTCTATATAGAATATATTGTTCTTATCACCATCTTATGCAAGCAAACTGAAGCTGAGCAAGGTTGAGTGATTTGCCCCAGGTTACTCTGCTGGAAAACAGAGGCACCATACATGATATCATGATGATGCCAATAACAATGCAATAATAACCACTTTTAAAAAAACAACTCTCCTCTCTGCTTGGCACCCTACTTGGTATTTCATATGTATTATGTCATTTAGGCACCACAATAAATCTTTCACTATCTTTATTTAAAGTAAAGAAACTAAGGTTCAGAGCAATTTAGTAGCATGGCCGAAGTCACAAAGTTGTAAGTGCTGGCCTCACTTATTAGAACCCAGGTCCATCTGATGTCAGTGGCCAAGATCTTTCCTTTATCTTTACTAAAATTTTATTTAAAATTTTATTTAAGCTCGGCCAGTGTGGCTCAGTGGTTGATCGTCGACCCATGAACCAAGAGGCTTCCGGTTTGATTCCCGGTCAGGGCACGTGCCCAGGTTGTGGGCCTGATCCCCAGTGGGGGGCATGCAGGAGGTGGCCAATCCATGTCCTGTCTCATCGATGTTTCTGTCTCTCTCTCCCTCTCCCTCTAAAATTAATAAAGAGAAAAAATGTTTTTAAGTATTTTTAAATTTTATTTAACACTTGCATCAAAAGCCATCAACTTTGTCTGTGGATGGCTTGTGGAAGTCATAAGTACAGAACCTCAAAAATACTTTGCTCAGAAATATCTCCTGGGTATTAGATTTTGAGATTTGAGTAAATAAGAGCCTCTTTTAAAATGTAAATACCACCTGTAAATGTTAACCTATTAGAAAGTCACACCTTAGGATAATCCAATTTAGACTTGAGCAGCATACTGGATGGCTTTTGCAACTGTGATAGAATAGGTTATTTTCTTCTTCTCCTTTAGTCTGGAACATTGCAAAGGGAGGAAGAAAGAAAATAGCTAGGTACTTTTTAAAATAAGCTCCTTATTTTAGTGTCGTCTTGACTTCACAGAAGAACTGTGAAGGTAGTACAGAGTCCCCATACACCCCACATCCAGGCCGCCACCCCCCCCCGTTATTAACATTTTACATTAACATGGTGGCTTTGTCACAGTTAGTGAACCGATACCTCATACATTATTATCGACTCTAGAGCTGATCATTTATTTATATTTCTTTGGTTTTTAGCTAGCGTGCTTTTTCCGTTCCAGGATCCCATCCAGGGCACCACATTACATTCAGTTGTGTTCCCTTAAGCTCGTCTGGGCCGTCTGTGACGGTTTCTCAGGCTTACCTTATTTTGGATGACTTGGACAGTTTGAGGAGTACTGGTCAAGTATTCTGTAGAATGCCTCTCTACTGGGATCTGTCTGATGTTTTCCTCATGATTAGACTGGGGTAATGGGTTTATAGGAGGAAGAACACAAGGGTAAAGTGCCATAATATCAAGGGTACATGCTTCAAGATGACTTATCACTGTTGATGTGAACCTTGATCACCTCGCCGAGTATTTGTCCAGGTTTCTCCACTGTAAAGTCACTCTCACTCCCCCTTTTTGTACTGTACTCTTCGGTAGGAAGTTACTATGTGGAGCCCACACTTAAAGAGTGAAGACTGAGGCTCCCCGTCCCTGAAGAGGAAATAGTAATGTCAATTATTTAAAATTTGTCTGCATGGGAGAGTTGCCTGTTTTGTCTGTCTATCTATCTATCTATCTATCTATCTATCTATCTATCTATCTATCTATATCAGCACGGACAGGTGGATGTGTATTTTATACTTTAGGTTACCATTCAATACAATTTTATTATTGTATTGCTCGAAATGTTGCGGCTCTGGCCACTGGGAGTTTTTTCAAATTGACTACTGTGTGCCTTTAACCTTATCATTGTAAGATTTTTTTATTTATTTTATTTATTTGTTTGAGCACTTCCTTACTTCCTGGCACTATAAGGCTGCCTGGGCTTATCTTGCATATTTCTTGTGTCAGTCTTAGAATCAGCCATTGTTCCACTGATACATTTTCATGGAGAATAGTATTTATTGGAGAATGGTATGAGAGACTAAGATACCGGCTCTAGGAGTGCTTGTTGCAACTGCGGTGGCATGCTTCTAGTTCCTCTCAAGTAACAGAGAAGGAAACATGTATATACACTGGTAAAAAGAAGCAACATGTGCAAAATGGAGTCACTTGTGCCAAGCCTGTCAAGTAACTAAGATTTCATACTTAACCTAATTGCAGTTTTAGCTTCCCAGGAATGTAACTTTTAACCAGTCAACATGAAATTACCTGGTCAGCACTAGAGATGTAATCAGCCCAGTGAACCCCTTAATTGCCCTTAGGAGAGCAAGTTTGCTTGAAACAATGTATTCTTTGCTAATAATTTCCTTCTTCCATCCCCTTTCTGTCTTTACATTTTTTCCATTTTGTTCAGCCCTTTAACTCCTTTCTATTTACTAGATGAGATGCAGCCCGATTTACAAATTATTCAGTACAGCAAATTAGATCTCTAAACGTTACTCAGTTGACTTTTAGTTATTTAACCACACATTTATCAATAAATATTTCTATACGTAACCATATCAGTTTATATTAAGTTAAACATAAGTTCATACTAATGCCTGGGCATATTTTTTTAAAATACCAACACCCAAAGCCCAATCCAGATCAACTGAATTAGAAACAATTAACTTTGAACCCAGGCATGTGGGGGAAGTTACCTTGCCCAGGTCTAGGTAATTTTTTAAAAGCTCCCAAGGTGACTTTTATGCCACTGGCTTTGAGAACCACTGATAGAAACAAAACAGTCAATGGGAAGGCAATGTGATTTCATTTCTAGGAAACTACATGTTAAAATTACTATTAAATGGAAGAATTAGAGTATGCTCCCAATATCTCTTACATTTACATCCTCAGAGTTTTCCTAAATTTTTCAATTTGATTCAATATTTATTTATCAAACTCGGCTGCAGCAACAGTGATATATTCTAGATGGAGTTATCCGAATCTAGAAAATCTAAGGTAGAAGAAAAAATCAACACATATATGAAACCCACATACAAAGAACATGGACATTATTTTATTCATAAACCCAAGCAGCTTGAGAATCATCAAATAGATACCGGAGCTCCTTTGACCAGTGAAATATGATGCTAGTCAGCTATATTAGGACATTGTCATAATAGCAACATTCACCATGAAAAATAACATTAAATTGAGAGTAAACTATATGTTTTTTGTCCCCCATCTCCAGAATGGAGCTTCAAAAACCCTCAAAATGTCTTGAGTGACAGTAGTGCCATTGTATGCTATTGAGGCAACCTAGGCAGGGCCCTTAGATACCTGGGGTTGGTGGGGGAGGGGGCTGGTCACCAGAAAAACCAACTGTGTGATTAGAGGGCCAGAATTTTCAGCTACCCCACCAGAGAGGGGAAGGGACCTGGACTAAGTCAATCACATGGTCAGTGACATAATGAATCATGCCTATATATGAATAATACATGTAGCAGCTAATAATTACTAAGCACAGATTTTATGGCCTGGATTGTTCTGAGTATTTTTCATGCATTAATTCATTCTCACTACATCCCTATAGATAGGTTTTACTCTTATGACCTTTTACCAGATGAAAAGAAGAACAGACATTTTAAGTAAATTCCCCAAGTTCAAATAGCTGAAATGAGTTTTATTCCCACCTCTGACCCTTCAGTCCACCAGCTTCTCTCTCCAAATCAAGCATTGAAGCCCATTTTTTTTAGTTTTCTAGAAAATTTCTATGCACATGCAAGCATTGTTTGGAGTGAGAGAGTTAAATATACCGAAAATTGTAGAGGGTAATATAACCAGCACCTAGGAACTCACAATCTAAAATTAACAAAAGTAAATGTTTGATTATACTTGAATCCGATTATATTTAAATAAAAAAATAAAATAGTCAATATCATTAAAATCTCACTTTTTAACCCCTTCCCAATTCTATTCATTCTGTTCTTCTAATGCATGATTTTATTCTACATATCACTAAAGTAGCATGTGTTCATATCCATTGTTTTGTGAGGTTTTTGTCTACTTAATGGTATCTTTCTGCAACCTTCACCTTTTCCTTGACATTGTTTTTTAAAGATTTATTCTTGTTTATACACATTGATTTCATCTATCATCACTGCTATACAGTATTCTACTGCATAAAAATCTATTTTATTTATCCATGCCCCTACTTTGATATGACATGTCAAAAGACTTTAAAAATTCCTTTGAGGTAAATTTCACATGACATAAAAATCCACCATTTTAATCATTTTAAAGGGTACAATTTTAAAGACTACTAATATCAAAACGAATTGAGAACTTCGGACTTGAAATACAATGAGCATACAAGGACAGGCGGGGGACACCAATCTCCTTGACTTTCCTTTCCTTCAAAGTTATGTCTCCAAACTCCCCAAACCGACAGTCACCTTGAGTCATCTACTGCTTCATTTCTTATGCTTTGTTCAAGTCAATAGCTGTGTGCCTACCTTTGCAAAGTATAAATGGATTGACACATCTGGATTGGCTTCTGTGGCCAAAGACTAGCATAGTTCTCAGTCTTAGCCGGGTCAGGCTTCCAAAACAAAATACCATAGACTGGGTGTCTTAAACAATAGAAACTTATTTCTCACAGTTCCGGAGCCTACAAGTCCAAGATTAGGGTGCCAGCATAGTGTGCTTCTGGGGAAGGCCCTCCTTTTACCTGTCTTGCAGATGACTGTCCTCTAGCTGTGTCCCCACATGCTGAAAAAGGTGAGGGGCTCTGGTCTCTCTTCCTCTTCTTATAAGGACACCAACCCTTATAAGGGAGCCAGGGCCACACTTGTGACCTCTTAACCTTAATTACTTCTTTAGAGGCTATATCTCCAAACACCATCACTGGAGTTTAGGGCTTTAACATATGAATTTGGCCAGAAACAAACATTCGGTCTACCATCCTCTATACATGTGAGTTATCACAGCTGAGCCTGGCAGGTATGCAAACCCACTGCCATCAATGTAAAATACTGGGCTGAGTGAACCGTCCACACTGCAAGCAAATTCTGCACCTGGGCACAGATATGGATACAGAGAAGCCAAACCATCGGCCCAGTCTCAGGCCCAGGAAATAACTCCAACATTTGCACCAAGGACAGAACACTCTGCTTCCCCATTTGTTTGTGAAAACTGCTGTCATCAACAAGAGCTCAAACTAGAAATGCATATCACACCCGATGCAGCCTGGGCTGGGCCAGTCAGGAAGGGGTGGGATGAAATATAAATCCTCCAAGAGAAGAGAAAATCTGCACAACTGTCTTGAGCCAAACCATGAACACGAGGAAGAACCTTCACCATCTGAGAGGCTAACAAAGGTGCTGCCCAGAGGCTATTCCACCAATAGGAATGGATCGCCCAATTAAGTTCAACAACTTTGACCAAATGAATTTTGGAACTGACCTGTTATCTGACTAAATCAGGACTGGCTACAGTGGGTTACCATATGGTATAGACAGAGGAACAGAAGTTTTAGGGTCAGTGTAGGCCTGGGTTCAAATTCCAATGGCAAATTACCTATAAAATCCATTTGGGCAATGAATTTGACCGACATGAGTCTACTTTCCAGATCTGTAGAATGGAGATGATAAAATATTCTCGTAGGGTCCACTGGAAAGAAGTGTTGAACACTTACTATGTGCTGGGTGCCGTGCTGTACTTCTACAACCTTCACCACGATTGAAGGGGGTAAATTTGTACCCGCTATGACAGACCAGGAAACTGAGTCATGGAGAAGTCAAGTAGCTTGCCTGCCCAAGTTCACACAGTTCGTGAGAGGTGAGAGACAGAGTATGTGACATTTAGCTGTTCGCAGGCACTGAGGAGGCTTTCGATCAATGCTTCCTCCTCGCGCTACGTTATTCTCACTAATGTTCATAACCTATTCTCACTAACTCTAATAAACTTTGGGCTTAGGCAGTTGAGGCCCCTTTAAAAATGTAAAGATGCTAACTAGGACAAATAGCACATCAAACCATATCAGGCATGAAATCCAATTAGCTTAGCATCTTGTTTTCCAAACTTCCCTGAAGACAAAAATCACTTGTGACACTTGATGTTTCTCCCCACTTCCCAGGACCCTGCTCTGGAGATTCTGAAGCAGTGGATTGGGACAGAGGCTGGGAATTTTAAATTTCAACAACCACTTCAGATCATTCTGATACTCAGGGAAGCTAAAGAAACTGGCACGTTCACCAGAGCCAACAGGGAGAAGGGGCCTGTGGGAAGTATATGGCCATTCAAATAGTGTCATAGACTCTTACAAATAGTGTCATAAAAAACAGTGCACCTTATTTTATCCCATCTCTTCAGTTCGTCGAAGAGGACACGGAGTCCCAGCACAGGGGAGTGACTCACACAGCCTAGGTGTGGTAGGCTAGGAATTTGAGCCAACATTTTCTGACTCTCAAGGCACTTTCCTCTCTTCTAACATCTTCAGGTTGAGCAAGTATTAGTTGGGGTGAGAGATACAGAGATAAAGGCAATTGAGAACACTACGAGACACCTAACCAGGGTAAGTTTGGATGGGACACTGTGTGAATGGCCCTGAGCAGCCCAGGAGGAAACAAGAGAGATGGGAAAAGGGAAAAATAAAAGACTGCTTCTGATATGTTTTGTAAGACCTGGTTTTTCATATTTCTTCATATTTATAGTCTCTCTTTCTTTCTCCTCTACTTTTTTCTTCCATCTTTTTCTTTCTCTCTCTTTTGTGTTCTCTCTATACCTTTTTCAGATATGTTCCCCATGTTGACCTAAATTAAGAGGCAAACTGAGGCCAGCTCAAAATTCAAAAAGATGAGTTTACTTGGGGTAGCAGAGGAATTGCAACTCTGGGAACGCAAACTGTAGCAAGCTACAGGTGAGTCTGATGAGGGTTTCGCTGTCTTTATGGGCAGGTATGTAAAGAGGGGAGAGGTCAGTGAGGGCCAATGTAAATCAAAACAAATATAGACCATCTTTGAAAATTCCAGCAGACAAAATCAGTCCAGTCATACCAAAAAAAAAAAAAAAAAGCTCAATTTAGTTTATTTTGTGAGATCAACCCAACCTGGGACATTTTTTATTCAAGTCTCTGAAAACCACTAGCAAAATCTGAGATAAGACAACCCCTGATGAATTCCCTATCATTTGAGAAAATTCCAATATTATCCATTTTCTCCAAATCAGGCATTGACAGGAAGCCAGTCTCTCATAGTTTTGTTTTCCAGAGGGCACAAAACTGAGATTTTCCATTTTCTATCCTCTGGTTCCATTTTACATTGAAATCCTTTCACACCAACCAACTACAAATATAACTTTTGTTTACAGGAAACTCCAATTTCTTATTCAGTTCCTGAAAAGAATTCGACTTTTCCTTCTCTCAGTGGCCTCTGTTCAAAGAACCAGCTTCCCTGTCCAGTAGTGGTGTCCTCCTTCTTCACTTAGTCCAGGGTCACTTGTTAATGCTCTGCTGGAAACATTTGAGAGCACCCAGGCCCTGGTTGGAGCAAATCTGAACCATCTAGCATCCTGCTCCTTGGCTATCTAACAGACCTCTGGGGGGGGGGAGGTTCCTTGATCTGGGGCATATCTTGGAATCAACAAGAAAAGTATAGTGAGGGAAGGCTCAAGTTGAATTGCAATGCCTTAGCTTTGCTTTGAGCTGATCAGGGCATATGGGGAAAGTCATTTCTAAGCTCCTAGAACAGAAAAACCGATGGATTCTACCAGCTTGGGTGAGGAGCAATCGATTAGCCTAGTTCCCAATGAGTGGATTGGATAGCAGTCAGTGACACAAGGGAGAGTCAAGATGTCCTTCTCGGGAAGTCACAAGCTCTGCTGACCCTCAGGGCAAATATCTCATCAACTGACACCCCACGAGGAACCCTTCAAGAACCTGGACTGGGGGTTTCCCAAGTCTGATCAGATTGTGATCTCAATCCCCACCTAGATACCCAAATCTGAAGACATAAATAGTGGAACCCATCAGAAATTGATCTTTTTGTTTTTTAAATCTACTTCCCAGAACAGTCTTCTGCAAATACTATTCAAACCCTGATTAGCATAATCAGATCAAAGGCAGAAGACTTTCCCTTTCCACTGGAGAAAGGCAGAAGAAGATACACTCAGCTCTGGTGCAAAAAATTCTTAGGTTTAAATCTTGCCTGTCATTTGCCAGCTGTGTGGTCTGGAGGAAGTTACTTAAATTAACTGAGTCAAATGTCTCCATCTGGAAGATGGGAATGATGCTAACAAGACCTATTTCAAAAGGATGTTGAAAGGATTTAATGAGGTAATCAATGTAAAGCACTTAGAATGGTAGCTGGAACTCAGTATGTTTTATTACTGTCCTCATCATGGAGGAGACCAGGGCTCAGAAAGTTTAGTTAATTGCCCCAAATTGTTGCTAAGTAAAAGACAAACAGAATTCTAACCTGGGCCTGTCTGATTTCAATACTTAAGCAATTGGCGGTAACTTTACATATTAGTATAGTTATGTCTGATATGATTAGGTTATTAAAACCTGTTCCATTACTTTGCAGTCAGGAGAACAATCCAAAGATCTGAACCATGAACTGTGACTAGTAAAGGTTCTTAGCAGCCATTGGCCAATTCCAAAGCCGTGGCCATAAGATCTAGCCAAATTAAATTACCAAGAGCATAACCCAAACATTTCTAATGTTATCATTTCCATATGACTTTAGTTTTTATATATATACATACATACACACACACACACACACACACACACACACATATGGGCAGATTCACCCTCTTAATAATATTCACCGTAGTTAACATTAACATGAGTTTTTATTCCCCCAAGAATTCTTGTGTGGCTTCTGTTTATGCTTAGTTTCAGAGGGCAGTCAGCCTAGGATAGATCCTTAGGTGTGATAAACCAAGAAACAATACATGACACTCATTCAAACACCACTTACTTAAGTAATGGAGTCAGACTGACCCAGGTTAGAATTCAGTTTCTGTTTCTTACTTAGCAACTATTTGGGGCAATTACCTAAACTTTCTGAGCCCTGGTCTCCTCTACAATGAGGACAGTGATAATAATATCTTTCCTAGTCTTCATGGGGATTAACTAAGATAAGCATAGGAACTCAAAAAATAAAAAAGTTCTTTCTTTGATTTTCCCTGCAACTCCCCCAGGCTCTCTCTCTCTTGACTATTTCACATTCTGCTTGTTGGTGAGATCCATAGGGGCAGCAACCATGTCTGTTTTTTCATCATCATATCTCCTGTGCACAGCACAACTTATGGCACATAATGGGTATTCAATACATATCTGTAGAATAAATGAGTAACTGAATAAGCACCAGCTGCCTGAAGAATGTGAGGAGCCCTTTGTTTTCATCCATCCTGTCTTCCTACCTTCCTCCTGACTCCACTTTCTTCCTTTCCTGAGATTCTAGCAATGGGAACAATATCCTCACAGTAGATATTTTTGGATGAAGATGCAGGGCATTGAGTTCTTCCTCTCTCTTTCTCTCCATCTGCCTTTATTCCTATGCTACTAATAGCTTTGAAAATTCCCCTCCCCCCATAGGATGAATGACAGCTATTGGCCAAGAACATTTTCAGAAGTGACCCTCGTGGCATGAAGTTATTTTAAGCCTGTGGTATCTTATCTAGTTTGCAGTCATAAATGAGTTCTACAGGCCCTCTTAGAACTGTATAAAAGGCTGTCTGTTCAAGGAGCACTAGGTAATGAACCTTCTCTTCCTTCCAAAAATACGTCAGACAAGCTCAAAAAGAAAAGGTGACAGTATCCAGGTGGAATGGGGAAGCTCAGTTCATACTTGGCATTGAAAGCCCATATCAGTGGCCCCAAAGACTGAGGCACAATTACAAAAGAAGCAGTTTATCTTCCTCAACTACCCTATTCCATCTTGCCTTACAGCTTCAGCCTTTATTGATCCCCCAAATGTCTAGGGCTCCTCGACACTGAGATCTCCTTTAATTGCCCTTTATCTCACTCCCATAGTGCCCCAGATTCCATTTTGTGAACATGATTTTTTTTAAATCCACCTTTATATATTAGTTAATTAACGAATGATTTAGATGCCTTGAATATGAAGAACAAATTGCTTTCTTTGATATTTCCCAATGGGCATTCCACTGAATTTGTGGTTATTATTCATCACCTATCCTTAGAAACTGGAATAGTGCCAGGCACCTACTAGGTTCTCAATCTATATTTATTGAGAGAAAAAATATTCTGTGAAAAAAAGGGACTAAAATTGGTTTTGATTTAAATT
Organism: Molossus molossus; assembly: GCF_014108415.1. Lineage (NCBI taxonomy): Eukaryota > Metazoa > Chordata > Mammalia > Chiroptera > Molossidae > Molossus > Molossus molossus. Next base: position 109,432,071 of record NW_023425366.1, on the reverse strand, counting down.
AGGTTTGACTGTAACAGAAATTCAAAATATCAGTGGTTGAAACTAAATCATATTAATTTTGCTGTCATATAAATGTTTATAGGTTGGCAATTCAAGGGTGATATGGTGGTTCTACTTTATAAGAAAACAGAGCCAGCCCTGGCCTATATCTCAGTGGGTAGAGTGTCAGCCCGTACACCAAAGGGTCACAGGTTTGATTCTCAGTCAAGGGCATGTACCTGGCTTGCAGGTTTGATCCCCGGCCTCTATAGGGGCATGTGCAGGAGGCAACCAATCGATGTCTCTCTCATATCAATGTGTCTCTCTCTCTCTGCCTCCCTCCCCCTACCTTCCACGCTCTCTAAAGATCAATGGAAACATATCCTCCGGTGAGGATTAACAACAAAAAAGAAAACAGAGCCAATAAAGAAAGAAATTGTGGAGAGGCCAGTACTTTTAGAAGTTGCAAGTACTATAAACTACCTACTACATAAGCAAGCACAGAACCTTGAGTCGGACAGGATGAAATGTTGGCCCCAAAACGTACTACATATATGAACTTGGGCAAGTGAGTAAATTTTCCTGGGTCTGTTTTCTCAGCTGTATGAAAAAGAAGGAGGAGGAGGAGGAGAAAGGAGGAGGAGGAGGAGGAGAAAGGAGGAGGAGGAGGAGGAGAAAGGAGGAGGAGTGAGGGAGGAAGTTGCTGGAGTTGAATTAGAAGAGAGGACAGGAGGAAGGGGGAGGGGTGGAGAAGGAGAAGAGGAAATGGAAAAGGAGGAGGAGAAGCAGAAAAACAACAGTTCATGGGTGCACACAGAAGCATCATGGGTGAAAGAAGAGGCCCACATCACACGACTCTCCAGGGGAAATTATCATCTCTCCAGCTGGCCAGCTCTTGGACTTGTCTCGCCCCTCAACCACATCCCTTCTCTCACCGCTGCCTCTTTCCTTCCATGGCTTCGGAATTCTTAACAAGGGGAGAATCAGTATCCCTAGAGTTTGATAACAAACCAAATAACACAAGGATATGGGGAGGAGTTCTCAATTTTTTCTTCATTTCTACTAAAACATCCTCATAAGGTCGCAGAGCATTTACATGCCCAGCACAAGACGTGGCACATAGTAGGTGAGCAATATATTTCAATTTTGTTCTCTTCCATTCCTTAATATTAATGGTATTTGTTAGGCTTATTTAAAAAAAAAAAACAAAAAAAAACCTCTTCAGATTTAAATCCAGGATAATCTAAAATCTACTTATTTCATTCTCAACAGTATGACTTCTTGATCTTCTATAATACCTTTAAATGAATATGGGCTACTTCCAAGTCCTGTGCATTTAGCAGTGAAGAGTTATTTTAATATCATGTTTTAATTATGGATCTTGGGAGTAGGCAGTTCACCTGGAGTTCATGGATCCAACTGCCAGAAATAATAGAGACATTTTTTTTTTTTTTTTTTTTTTTTGGTCTTGGGGTTCCCTAATCTATAATATGAGGGAAATACATCAGCCAAATTCAGAAATCCTGAGTGACACGGATTTAGTCATCCCTAGTGGGGAAGGGGAAAGGATGGACAAGGATGTAAATCAGAAACATTGAGAGAGGTTTTTCTTTTTTTTTAATAGAAGACAGCCCTCTGGGAGTCCTTTCTCCAACTATAATCTGGAGTTTTCCAGACCTGCTGCCAGGTCTTCAACATCCCGGAAAATTCCTTTGCCTCCCTCCTATATTGGAGTCTCTGTTTTCTGAATTCCATTATATATATATATATATATATATATATATATATATATATATATATTCTTTAACTGAGGTATAATGACATATTAAAAGCTATAGATATTTAATCTGTACAACTTGATGTCTTAGGGAACAGGGACATACTGTGAAACCATCACCACCACCAAGGACATAAACATACTCATTACTTTCCGAAGTTTCCTCTTGCCCCATTATTGTTATTGTTGTTATTATTTGTGGTAAGAACACTAATATAAGACCTGCCTTCTTAGAATATTTTAAATATACAATATTGTTACCTATAGGTACTACGCTGTATAGTAGATCCCCAGAACTTCTTTATCTTACATATCTGAAAAAAGTTGAATCCATTTATGAATATCTGCTCTTTTAATCTCTACACTTATTCAACTCTGATGTTTTAAGTAAATTTGTGGCCCTGATGCTGTCCATACTTATTTCTCATCCGCTCTACTCAATCACATGCAGGAAAAGACAGGGGACCCGAATCTCAACTCTGCCATTAACTAAATGACACTGAAGAGGTTTTTGGTTCTCTCTGTCCTCATCTTTAAGGGGGTGGGGGAGGGATTAAATAACATCTAAGATTTCTCCCAGGCACAACTATGTGTGATTCTGCCACTTGAATAATTGAATTGCCATTACAATAGTAAATTAAGTATCAAATAAGTCATGCCTATTTTATTACATGCATCATGACTCTCTTTGATGACATCAAAAGGGTTCCTTCTTGCCCTGGCCGGTTTGGCTCAGCGGTTAGAGCATTGGCCTGCAGTCCAGAGAGACCCAGGTTCAGTTCCTGATGAGGGCATGTACCTCGGTTGTAGTTTGTCCCCGGCCCTGGTTGGGTCGTGCAGGTGGCAACCACTCGATGTGTCCTTTTCACATTGATGTTTCTCTCTCCCTCCCGCTCTATCTGAACAAAAAAGGGGGGGGGGGGGGCGAGGTTCTTCTCAGAATGAGAAAAGAAATCCAGAGCAGTATGTATCTTTTTGTTTAAGAAATATTAGAAGTCAGACCCACAAAATAAATTGTGATACCTCAAAATGCCCAAGGCAAAAAAAGACAAACTTCTTTCTCTCTATTACCACAGTACCCCATAAGCTATGTTGTAAGCCTTACAGAGTTTGCCTTAAGCACTAGCTATATACCAATCAGCCTATCAGACTTCCTGGTATATAACTGGTGCTAAATTAATGTGGTAACTCTTTGATGAACTCCAATAATACTTATCTCATTGTGTTGTAATTGTTTTTCAGGTCTACCATTTAATTAGCTGTAACCTCCTCAAGGAGAATGTATACTAAATTTTTTGGCAATCTGAATGCTTACCATAGTAGCTTCCACATTGTAGGTACTAAGTAAATGCTCGCAGAAATTACATACAGATTGATACACTCATTGTCTTAGAGATAATCACCTTTCTTTATGTTGCTGAAATTTTACACTCAAAATATGAGTACAAAAGTTTCTGAACCTGGCTCCCTTTAGTTTGTGACTTTTTCTAGCTGGTTACAAGATTAATGTCATTAATGCCCACTGCAGTTAGTGGCCCTCTTTAGAAATTACTCAGCATCTGTATTGTATAACCTAGAATCCATGACTTCTTGTGTGGCGAATGGATACTTGAAACTCAACAAGGGCACTGAGGTTGCAATTATCTTTCTTTTTTTCAGGGTGGCATTTTGATTACTTACCCTAGAATCCGTGTTCTCATCAGAGATGAGGAAAAGTACATTTTTTGTTTTGGGCTGACACTGGTATTCATGCCAAATTTTTCTTTTAACTTTACCAAAATGTGTTTTCTCCTTCTCACTTACAAAAATAGGATGCAAAAGCACCATCCAAAAAGGAAAAATAAAAAATTTCCTAAAGAACAAGCTGGTTTCTCCATTTTATAAATGAATTCCATAAAAAACCAGTATGTTCCCCTTATAAAAAGAAAATCAGCCATCACAAATGTCATGAAAGTCTTTATTTCACCTTCGTTTTTTGAAAGATGCTTTCACTAGGAATAGAGTTCAAGGTTGACAGGTTTTTTATTTTGATACTTTGAAGTTGTTCCACTGTCTTCTTACATTGTGTCTAAGAAATCAGCTGTCATCCTTAACACTGTTCTTCTGTGCATTATGTGTATTTTTTCTCTGGCTGCTTTAAGGTTTTCTTTTCGTCACTGATTTTAAGCAATTTGATATGATATGTCTTGAATAAATTTTCTTCATTGTTCTTGTGCTCACAATTTGCTGAACTTCTTAGATCTATTGGTTTATACTTTCCATCAATTTAAATTCTTTCAGCCATTATTTCCTCAAAATGTTTTTCTCTGCCCACCCATTCTTGTAAACTGAAATTACAAATATATTGAGGCCCTTACAGTTTTCCCACAACTTACTCATGCTGTTTTTTTTCCAGTGTGCATTTCATTTTAGGTAGTTTCTATTACTACATCTTCAAGTTCATTAATATTTTCTTTTGCAGCATCTAATCTGCTGTAACACCATCTGAGTATGTGGTTTTTAATCTCTGACATTATGGTATTCATTTTCACAAGCTCAATTTGTTTTGTACTTTTTGTTTTTGTTCTTGTTTTGTTTTTGATATACCTTCCAAATCCCTGGCCAGGTAGTTCAGTTAGTTAGATAGAGCATCATCCCAATACACCAAGGTTGCAGGTTCAATCCCTGGTCAGAGCACATACAAGAATCAATCAATGAATGCATAAATAATTATATTTTTTTAATTATGGAATGAGAAACTCCTAGGTGTAAGTCACTAAGCAATTTTTTAACACATCATTTCCTATTGACTTTTAAATAATTGTTTCATCTAACCCTATTCTTTCTTGGATTTCCTTAGGACATTTTCTTCAACTGAACCAGCATTTCTGCATGTCAAGACTAAAATCACCTCACAAACATACTTACAGTCTTCTTACATCTTTCTCAGGTATCCCAAAAATTTTTCTTCTGCCACAGGCTTTAATTTTCTTACTAAAACCCCTATACAATGTTAGTGATGTTTGGAATTCTTTCTAACCAACTAAATCTCTCCTGAACTTTTAGCTCATTAAACATTTACACAAGTAAATGACCTTGGGCAAGTCAATCTATCTGAGATAGTTTCTTCATCCATAAAAAGGGGGAAGAGGAAGAGAGGTACTGAATAAATGAGGTCCAGCAACTAAGGCACTTATTTTATATTTATATTTTGAGGTCCAGCAACTAAGGCACTTTTTTTATATTTATATTTTATATTTAAAAGTACTAAATCCAGCATGAGATACATTTTAATTCAAATACTAGCTCTGCCATTCACTATCATTGGATCATTAGAAAATTTTCTTAATCTCTCAAAGCCTCTATTTCCTTTAAATTAAATACTACTATTATCTGTATGACAAGATTATTATAAGAATGAAATAAGATAATTCTTGGAAAATAATTAACATAATGCCTAACAATTAGTCTTCAATAATTGTTAGCTCATATATACTGCTTGATCATAATGATGATGATGATGATGATGAATTGTAAGAGTAATAAAAATAGTAATAAGCTATTGATAGTTTAGCTAATCTACTCCATGGTATTACTGTCTTGGCATCCATTTTATTTGGCCATGTGGTCTGAAGAAATTCTTTTTTATTATTATTATTGATTTTTTAGAGAGAGAGGAAGGGAGAGGGAGAGAGAGAAACATCAATGTGAGAGCAAAACATAAATCAGCTGCCTCTTACCTGCCCCTTATCGGGGATTGAGTCCTAAACCCCGGCATGTGCCCTGACCAGGAATCAACTGGCATCTTTTCAGTGCATGGGATAAAAGCCAACCAACTAAGCCACACTGGCCAGAGCTCAAGGGATCTTAAACTAACATGAGCCAGCTCATTGAAGTACATGCCCTGTATAACAAGCTGCAGAGTCACATGCAAATTAAGTTCCTCATGAGACTTGCCAACAGTCCTTGAGATCAACAGTCTCCCCTTGTGTACCCTTTAGATCAGACCCCCCTGAAGCTTTCCCAAACCTGCTCTTTTGGTTTGAATTGACCTATCTGGCCTTAGCCAGAGAAGCCAAACACACTCCACCCACAGACTCTAATAAAGGCATGTGCCCCAGGTTCTCTCTCTCTCTCTCTGTCTACACTCTGCCTTGACCTGTCCATGTGGTCCCTAGAGATGTACCAGGTATGTACTCCAGGACCTGTGAGTAACAAACTTCTCTACATCAATTTCTCTAGCGTTGTGTTGCTGAACTGAAGCTCGCCATAGGCACCCTATGTTCCCCTTAACAAGTGTTAACTTGACGGATTCATAACATAAGCTCTAAAACATTGTTGCTATAAATGACCTCCCTAGACCTAGCTATAGGTCCCTCTAGGAATCTGGAAAACATCAAAGTGCATTCTCAGTGACATTCCTACTGCATGGCCTTCTCCCAACTATTGCTCAGGAAGGGGTCATACTTCTCTCAGTGTATCCCATCTTTAGACATCTTTCCATTGAAAATCAAGAGGACTTAAGGAGATCCTGAGATAAAAACTGGGGTACAGTAGTCTTTAAGTTTCTTGATTTAGCTCCAGCATTTTAAGAGCCTTCATTTCTCACCAGCCCTGTCTGTGTTAATACAATTTACAGCCATTTTAAAAACAAAACTATTTTGTCCAGTATGAAGATTAATAGGCACCCAATCATTTAGTCTGGCGCTTATGCAAATAGTTTTGTCTTCCTCTGGACAAGGTGGTCAGGAGGGCAGGCAGTGAAAGAGAGCTTGTTTTCATGATAATTCAAGTGACTCTGCAGGTCATCCTAGCCCTCAAACCTGATTTACAGATTAAAAAATCAAATTCATAAATCTCCTCAAATCTAGTGCAATGATTCATCTTTAGCATCTTCCCCGGCTCATGATACAAAGGTGTTTTTACAACACAGTGGTGAACAATCAGTATCCAGAACCCAGGATGGGTTCCTTAGGAAAACTTCCAGGAAGAGCTGGTCTTCTTGCAGCCTTGTCAACAGCTGGCAATTCCACCCTAGCAGACTGGCTTCCAGCATCATCCTACTCTAGTCTGCAATATGGACATGCCAACTTGACTGAGCAACAACTCGGCCCACTATCTCCACCTGCACTTTTTAAGAGAAAAAAATGTGGAGTCGCAGCGTATTTTCAGCAATCTCGAGGAAAGATATCTACTGCCTGATTCACATTGTTAGTTCACTAAAGAATCAGAGGCACGGAGAGAGAACAGACTTGAAGCTAGACTATCTGCTTACACCAACTTCCAGGAGATGTGCAAGATGCATAAGCAAACTGTGGTGGCCTTAAGCAAAGTGATCAACCTTTTAAAGTTAAAATGCCCCATCTAGGTGCCACATGCCATCCCTCAGAAGCTACTGTCCTTTCTAACTCCAAAATATGTCTCAGCTCCATTTCCTACTTTCTATCTCCACAGCACTATTCTAGCCATTCGCTATCTCTTCGCTGGACTCTCTCAGTTTCCAGTCTGGTCTCCCTACTTCCTCTCCTGCACTTTTATGATCCAATTTCCACACAGAGTAGACCTTATAATTCCATATCCAGTTCCAGGGTGTGAGGGTTTTCCCCGCACCAACAAGCAGTTCTCTGGCACCAGCTGAGCGTCCCACATTTCACTCAATTCTGACACTATGTACCTAAAAATAGCATCAGATTCCACAGGGTAAGGGTTCAGTCCCACAAGACTGTCCTCCTTTTCAGATGCCAATAACAAGTCTAGGTTGTCACCTAGGCTTATGGCCTACTGGCTGTAGACTAGAGATTCCCACGACCCCCTCCTTGGATTTAATTTGCTAGAGTGGCTCACAGAACTCAGAGAAACATGTTACTTACTAGATCACAAGTTTGTTATAAAAGGATAAAACTCAGGAACAGCCAGATAGAAGAGATGCACAGGCAAGGTGTGTGGGAATGAGCATGGAGCTCCCAGGTCCTCCCCAAGTGCACTACTCTCCCCAAATCTTTGCATGTTCATCAACCTGGAAGCTCTCCGAATCCTGTCCTGTTCGACTTTTATGGAGGCTTGTTACATAGGCATGATTTATGAGATCATTGGCCATTGGTGATTGAACTCAATCTCCAGCTGCCTCACCTGTCCTCAGAGGTCTGGGGGCGGAGGGCTGAAAGTTCCCACCCTCTAATCATATGGTTTGGTATCCTGGCAACCAGCCCCCATCCTTAGGTGCTCTCCAAAATTTACCTCAGGAACATAACAAAAGACACCTTAATCTCCCCTAACAACTTAAGAAATTCCAAGGATGTTAGGAGCTCTGTGCCAAAAATGGGATGAAGACCAAATATATATATTTCTTCGTATAAATCATAATATTACAGATCTTAGTACAAATCAGACATTTCTTCCCTGATTAAAATTACTCTTTAGCTTCCCATATCCAAAACGTCTTACCATGACTTCTGAGTCCCTACTTCATCTAGCTTTTCCTGACCTCTCAGATCTCATTTACTGTTCCACTCTGCTCCCACCACACCAGACTCCTTCCTGTTCTTCAAAAGCAGAACAGATCTTTCTGACCTCCATGCTTTTGAACTTGGTCAGTCAGTACGGAATGCTCTCCCTCCAGATCTCTATGTGACTATCCCTTCCATCCTTCATATTGCCCTGTGTAAATGTTATCCTATTTAAATGTCACTTGGTATTTTTCATATCAATCTGTTCATTTCCTTCATTAAACTTACCACAAATGAGACATATTTATTTATTATTTTCTGGCTATCCCAGTAAATGTAAGAGTGATCAAGGCAGGGATCAGGCATGCTTTACTCGGTTAAATTTCCCTTTAGTAGGCAGAATTCTAAGATGCCCTCTAGATTCCTGCCCCTGGGATATTTCATCCCCACCCCTTGAGTGTAAGCAGGACTTGTATCATGGGACATGACTCCCATGAATTGTATGGGAAAGATGAAAACATTCTGCAGATATAATTAAGGTCCTTAATTAGTAGACTTTCAGTTGACCAAAAGTGAGAATATCCTGGGTGGACTGACCTCATCATATGAATTCCTAGAAGACTGGAAGATAAGCAGCAATAGCAGATGCTTGCATGTTGTCTTAAAGAAGTTAGCTCTCACCCAGCCGGTGTGGCTCAGTGGTTGAGCATCAACCCATGCACCAAGAGCTCGCCAGTTTGACCCATGCACATGCCCAGGTTGTGGGCCCAATCCCCATTGGAGAGCAATGCAGGAGGCGGCCAATCGATGTTTTCTCTTATCGATGTTTCTATCTCTTCCTCTCCCTTCCTCTTTCTCCAAAATCAATAAAGAAAAAAAAAAAAGGAGTTAGCTCCCATAATGCGAGGGGCAGAGGTCACATGACAGGGACTCAGCCTCTGGGAGCTAAGACTGATTCCCAGCTAACAGCTAGCAAACAAAGGGGACCTCAGTCCTACAGCCACAAAGCAATGAATTCTGCCACCAACCAGGGAGCTTGGAAGAGCACACCCAGCATCAGATGAGATTGTAGCCCTCACTGACACCTAGATTTCAGCCTAAAGAGACCTTGAGCAGAGCACACAGCTAAGCCCTGCCTGGATCCCTTACCCACAGGAAGTGTGAGATAACAAGTGTAATTATTTAAGCCACTAAGTTTATGGCGATTTGTTACACAGCAATAGAAAGCTGATACAAATAGCAAAGTGCCTGGCTCATATCAGACCTAGAGTAAATGCTGTTGAATGAATGAATATCCAATTTTGTTTCTTAGTGCTTTCTTGGAGTTAAGAGGATATATATAGATATGGAGAAGAAGAAGAAAATCATGATGAGAGTAAGTATTTGAAGGCAAGGATGAAAAAGGAAAGAAAGAAACTAAATATGGACAAATGCTTCATGATTATTTCAAAGGTGAGCCCTGCCCTGACACCTCAGCATATAAAATCCATGACTTATTTGCCCAAATGTCTGGGACTGTTTGGAAAAGGAAATATTGGAGAAGGAGACATGGAAAAAATTAGTTTTACTCAGGTAAGTTCAAAGGAGTTGTATTTAGAAAAACCAAACAGAAGAAATTCAACAAGAATTCCAATCAAGGATGCAAAAAAAAGCAAATTGTATTCTTAGTGTTTCCAGAAATTCAAACAAAGCAGAGACCTTCACTCGTGTAAGCCTCAGGACACTCAAGTCAGTGCACAAAGCAGAAGAGCCTCAAGGTTTCTGGTTAGTTTGTTTTGTTTTGTCTTTTCCTCTTTCCCAGAAGAGTGGAAACCTATTATCCACACTTTAATTACAGCAGCGAACAGTGTCTCCTAGGACTTACCAAGCTGCTCATGGAGTTCTCGTGGGGTGTGAGTAGAAAGAAAACTATAGCAACGTTGGGAAACATTGATTTCCTCTCAGCTCTCCATCTGCTGGGCTAGAAGACCAGGGACAAGTCCCTTCACTTCTGGATCCCAGCAGGTGCAAAAGGAGAATAACAACTCAAGCTATCCATCATCACTTGGGAATTAGGGTGAGGGTCATATAAATGCAGAGATAAGTTGCACATGTGCAACTTATTAAAAGCTGGTCACACAGAGGAATCAGTAAACTTTTCTAGGCAGAGATCTTGTCTTCCTTCTTTGTCACCTGTTCAGCAATCAGCAAAGGGCTCTGGACCCAAGTCATAATCAATCTTCCAAGGCTATTGTTGAAGGTCTTACTCTGTCAGCACTCCAGGGACCCAGCACACCAGGAAAATGCAGAACAGCTCTGGTTTTCCCAACAGGGCACTGGGATCTATAGGCTGTTTTCCAGAACTAGATTAATTTATATTGCTGCTGCCAACTTTGACTTATTTGCACAATAAATATTATTCAGCACCTTCTGTGCCTGCCTGTAGACATTAGGTATAGAGCAGCAACTGGCACAATCCCTTGTCTTCATGGAGGTCCAGTGTCCTCTAAAGATAACTTTTCCCTACCGCACCCCTCCCCTACTTCCATCTACCTCCACATACCTCCAAATCTTTTCATAATACCACTTTGCTGAGATACCTCCTTCATGAAGAATTTTCTCAGTCTCCCAGCTGAAAGTTGTCCTTAGAACATCTAGGCACTCAAATTGAGGCAGGAACTCATCGTGAGCTGACTTGTGGTATATACTTCCTTTCTCTACTTCAAGCAGCTTTAAGGTGAAGATGGTGGCATGTTGATCTTCGTGGTATTACACATAGCGCTTTGCACGACATCTCACCCAAATGCAATGATTTCCCATCATTATGAGTGGTTCTCAACCTTGGTGCTTCACACATGTAAAGTTCATGGATACCTTTACTTTTAAAAGTAAGTTAAAGTATATTTAAGAGTACCCCTATAATCTTATTACCCTGACTCAAGTCACTTAAAGTGTTTTCTTGAAGAGAGAAGAGATGGAACTCTCACTTGGGAACTAGTAACTATGTGTGACCTGAGAACATTCAGGGGAGTTTTCCATATATATTGTCCTTACCCATGACTGACTGAGAGAGAGAAAGAGAGAGAGGGGGGGGGAGAGAAAGAAAGAGAGAGAGAGAGAGAGAGAGAGAGAGAGAGAGAATGAGAATGAATCTCCTTCCTCTAAACTGACTGTCCATAGCTAACCATTGTTAACAAGTGTGTGCACAGCCTTCCAGATGTTTCCCTATGCTCATATACCCATTGGTATATTTCAATGTGGAGTCACACTTTAAAGCTCTACCCTAGACTATGTAAGGCACATAGTAGTCCACTGTATGAATGCACTGTCATGTATTTAGTCAATCCCCTTTTGTTACACACTTAGGTTGTTTCCATTTTTTATTAACACAAACAGTGATGCAATAAACTTTCTTATGCACAAAGGTTTGTGCACTAATGTGACTCTTTTGGGAGGACAAATTCCTTAAAGGTCTTTTGGCAATATCAAAATTTGAAATGTATCTCCCTTTGGATTCTGCAATGTCACTTTTTGGCTACTCTTTAACAGACTGTCTTCTCCTCAGTACTGGACAGTGCCCCCCTCCTTACCATCCCTATTCTCTACAATACCTTCAGGTACAAAGCTTTGGAGACAAAGAAGAAAACTCTCTGGGTGATGCTGTCAAGAGGTGTGGTGATTTCTAATGTGCCAAATAACCAAGGACAGTGGGCATTCATTGATCTACCAAAGATAGAGAATCAAAGTTCAATAATCATATTTATCAGCCCATGATATGCAACTTCTCAGGGGATTTTGATCTAGGGAAACATCAATAGTTTAAAAGATTTGGAACCTGCCTGCCTGACAGTCAGAAATTGACCTCTAAATGGTGTAAGATTAGGCAATCGCTCATGGCCCCTCCTCCATCATCTTTCTCTCTCACCCGACCCTGATACTTTGAAAACTGTTCAATGACATTCTTCAAGTCTTTTCTATTATACTATCCTTATAGATGCCCAATGAGCAGTAAAAATGTCCTTTCACTTCCTTTCATACATAGGCCTCTAAGTTAGGCAATGTTTTCAAAGAACTTCCCCAGTTTCTCAAACCTGTAGCAAATACAGAAACTTAGCACTTCAGAACAGATCTGTGTTCATTATGCAACTCTCTAAAAGCGAACCTATACAATACAATGGAGGTCTTCTGGGAAGCTGGGATGTTCTTGGAACACCACCTGGTTGCACCTAGGAGACAGAATTGATCAACCACAAAAAATGTAATCAACTTTCAGCGTGAAGTAGCAGATAGAGCAACCTCCTACAGCATCGAGGCTGCTGGCCTACAGACAGAACCAAGATAAAGATTTGCACCGTTGAAATCCTGCTGCAGTATAAATCCACCACTTGGATATAGCACAGTGGTTAGAGACTGAATGCTTTCAAATCTGCCCACATGATGTTGAATCAGTTCAAGGAAGACTCTTTAGTTCCAAGGCTTGATGACCTAAATCAAGAGAGAGAGGTAGACAAATCCCATCTTTAGCTCCTAACTGCTCACTGGAGTAACTCTGAGTGACAATTCATATGGGAAAATAATATGACTCATGCAACTCCTGGGGTGAAAAAACTCTCAGAGTCTGTAACAAAAAAAAATTGACCCATAATCACCTTTCCCACCACTCCCACCAAGATGGTAGTCTATTCTGTTTTGAGTATGAAATGGGTAGAAAATTAACCTTTATTCACTGCAGCTAAGGGAGGATGTTTAACAGTGTTGCACAGGAAGTGACACAGTGGGGGATCCTGTTCAGCTTGGACACATTGAAAATTATCTTTCCTGCCTGCAAGGAATAGAAATGAAAAGCCCTCCTCCTTCCACCAAAGCTCAAACAGAATACAGAAGCAGCAGTAGGTGATCCACAGAAGATTCCATAGAAAGAGAGGAGTTATTTCTGGATAATTGGCAGCAGACATGTTGCAGAGCACGTGGGAGGAATGGTCTCCATAGCAACACTGTTCATGATAGCTCCATATTTAAACTAAATGTTGAGCCTTTACACTTACAGAGACTGAGGATTGCCTATAATTCTTGGTAATAAGTTCTCTCATTCAGGGAAGCAAGCATTCCAGCAGAGGTCCACATAAGGCAAGAAGAACATGAGATGTGCAGAAAATAATTCACAGATCTTAGAGGTTTTACAGAAGAGAGAAAAACAGGTCAAATGAGAAAGAGTCATGGAAAAAGCTTTCAGCAATTCCTAATGACTATCAACTGGATATTAATCACAAGCCCTATTGTACATCATTTTTCGTTTGCTATATGTAATTATGCTGTGTCTGGGGTATAATAAAATGGTACATAATATTCTATAACATCATTTTTTGTTCTCAAGGAATACTTTTGATTGCCTTTATAGAGTTTTGTGTTGTAGATGCATAGGACCCTGTCTCATTCAAGATTCCGGTATCTCAGTTTGGCTCAGGTTCAGAGCATCCTTTGCAGAATTTGTTGTTGATCAAAGCGTAGTCCATCTGTGAGAGTGGACAGCATTCTCCTTCCATCACAAAAGCACATCAGAGATAGACTTGGTTTTGGTGTGTATTTTGATCTGCTATCCTCTGTTTGAAAATAATATAATAGAATATCCTCTGTTTGAAAATAATATAATAGAATTGGGGCATAATAGCTATTTTTATGGCCCATGCAGTCCACTCTTCTATTTATTTCCCTTTAAAGGGAAATAAACTGGGGAGGTTGTAGATTGGCTATTGGTATCTCCAGAAACCCATCCTATAGCCACATGTGACACCCATTGGCACTGCCTCCCTCTTTGTCCACACTGGTCATGCCACTTTCACTAATCAATTCTTGGTTAAGAATCCAGTAAAATAAAGTCTATCTTTAAGTGCATAATTTTAAACTTTTACTATTGCCCCAGGTACTCATCGTTGAACAGGAGAACAAAGCCATTAGCCAAAGAAACTCAGACATAAGTAAGGTAAGGATCTTTTTAGTCAACATAAATGTATAGTACAGGCATCCAGACAATTAAATGGCAATATTGTTAAAAATCTGATCCTATTTTTATGATTACATTTTTACCACCTGATAAAGCAATGCAATCTATCCCTAACACAAAAAATAAAACTCTTAAAGCATTTATTTTTTTATATTCCTGGACCCATAATTTTTACTTCTGGTAATTCACCCTAAGTCATCCAAAATATGAAAGGGTTTTTAGTAATGTTAATCACAGTGTCATTTTAATAGCTAAAAATTAAAAATAATCTAAATGTACAGCAATAAGAAAACGATTAAGTAAATTATGATACATTCATTTGTGATGAGATAATATCTTCAAATATTAATCTTTGTGATTTTCTTTTCTGTACTCCATTATACATGACCCTTCTCCTGGTTAATCAGAAGCATTCAAAGGAAACTGGGATTGTTATTATAAGAATGGAAAGAAAGAAACAGTCCATAGAGTCTTTTTGTCTTCCAAAATAAGTCTTGATAATCACAAAGAATGGCCTTTGGAGAAAGCTGGCTGATGAAGTTCATGCAGCAATAACGGCTGGCGGGAGAGAGGAGGCAATAACAACTCCTATCTCTGTTCTTGGTTGGTAGAAGATATAGGGCATGGTCTTGGAGAGTAGATGTTGCCTAAGACCAAGGGAAGGGGAATGGACCTAGAAGGATCACACGAAGAGAAGTTGGAATCAATAGATAGATAGGTCAAACATCCCCATTAAAGGAAGCTCATCTTGGGGTAGATGCTGAGAACCACAGTGAACAGTCTTCACTGCTGTCAATGAGGGCCTCCAGCAATGGCTACTTGTAGGTCTCCATTGGTGTTCCAGCAAAAGGGTGACCACATGCCCTGCACTTTTAAAAACCTCCAAACCACCCCATGTGATCTGATGCTTTTCAGGACACTTTTGAGTCCCTTCACTGTAGAGTCCTCTATGTACAGAGAACAATGAGATAATATCAAGGAAAGGTTTGGTACTAATACTTGAGTGGACCTGGAGGGTGGTGAAACCCACCAATCCCTTGGCATATGTAATAATAATAACTATCATTTACTACCTGCCTAGCACAATTTAGAAATATCAAATTCTACCTTCACAACAGCCCTTCCTTATGAAGGGCTGTTTTAATAGCCCATTTTATAGATGGGAAAACTGAGGCAAGAGAGGTTCAGTAGCCCTGGCTGGTTTTGCTCAGTGGTTAGAGCTTTGGCCCATAGACCAGGGGAGCTGAAATCTAAGGGCATGTACCTTGGTTGCAGTTTGTCCCTGGCCCCGGTTGGGGTTGTGCAGGTGGCAACCAATCAACGTGTCTCTCTCACGTCGATGTTTTTCTCTCTCTCTCTTCCTCCCACTCTCCCTCCTGCTCTATCTGAAGATAAATGCAAAAATATCCTCGAGTGAGAATAAAAAAGAAGAGAGAGGTTTAGTAGCTTGCCCATGACCACAGTGCTAGTAAGAGGTGAATTCAGGATTCAAACCTATGCAGTATGGCACTGGGCCTGCAATTCAAATTCCATGTTTATTCCATTGTTGCTATTAGAAATAATGTTTCTAGCCCTGGTCAGTTTGGCTCAGCGGTTAGAGTGTCAGCCTGCAGTCCAGAGAGACCCGGGTTTGGTTCCGCTAAGGGCTCGTACCTTGGTTGCAGTTTGTCCCCAACCCTGGTTGGATCATGTAGGTGGGAACCACTCGATGTGTCCCTTTCACGTCAATGTTTCTCTCTCTCTCTCTCTCTCTCTCTCTCTCTCCCTCCCTCCCTCCCTCCCACTCTATCTGAACAAAATATCAAAAAATGTCCTTGGGTGAGGATAAAAAAAATAAAATAAAATAATATTTCTACCAAGATTTCAATAACACAGTTAACAGATCAGAATTCAACATTGTACTTACAATGCAATGCACATAGAAAAAAAATCAAAGTGTAAATAATAGTTGACTATGGATGATAGGAGGATTATGAGTGAGTTACGTTTTCTTTTTCTACATTGCACACTTTCTCTATAATGAGCATCTATTACATTTAAATTCTAGGGGAGAAACTCAATTCTAGTGCTTCTTGGGCTTCCCAAACACGCATGTATGGGCACACATACATGCACATGTTTCTGAGTTATAAACTCCAGCTTTTTAAAGAAATTTTATATTTTGGCAACAGTGAGAAGAGCCACAGAACATATTTCTAACTAGAGCAGTTCAAAAGTACTTTAACACTCTACAAAACAAGCTGAGAATATCAATTATGCTAATTTTATCTTCTCTATTACTTTGATGGGAAGGATAGGGTCACGGATAACAGAGATGTCACCATAAGTTGTCATATCAGAGCAGCCCTGACATCTTTCTACATTGTTATAGCTTGGAATGGTCTTGATATACCAACATTCCTACATAGAACCAACAGAAGTCAGCACCAAACCTTTCATTTTCACTCTTTATGTGTCTTTTGTTGAATGCACATGCTCAGTGTCCACTGAGTTACATTATCAATCATGTTCTTTGTGGACTGTGCTTATTTCTGGTTTCTTGTTTTAAAAATCCTTCCATATGGTAAGTTCATGAAAATATCCACCTATAGTCTCTTCTAAAAAGCTTTATATGTTTCCCTTGTACATTTAGGTGTTTAATACATTTCACATTTATGTTTGTATATTGTGTGAAGTACGGGTCTAATTCCATATTTTTCTAAATAGATAGCAAATGTCTCAGCACCATTAATGAAAACATCCACCTTTTCTCCACTGATATGCAATACCACCTCTATCACAACAAGCTCTCTATTCTGCTCCACTAGTCTCTTTGTCTATACCTACACCAATACCACACCAATTCAATTACTGTAGGTTTATAACAAGTCTTGATATATGAGAGCAGCACTAAAGAAGTGTCATGTTGAGAAGTGGCTAAAGAATTCACTTTGGAACCTCCAGTATCCCCAAAATAAACCATAAAACTAAACTGGTAGATTTTTGTTCCCCATTGTTAGACATGATTTGCCTTGTGTTTATTTTTAGTCTTTTGTACCATCCCACCCCGACCACATGAAATGTGAAACTATTATGGATTCATGGATTAATGATGTACCAGGTACACTGAGTAAAAATAGAAGAGAAAATAAGAGAACAGAAGATAAACCGCATTCACGGGTAAAATAATAGAATTAAGTTACTATTAGGGCTTCTATCTGACACTGTCCAAGGCAAGGGAGAATTCCTTGGATAGGTTTGAGTAGCCTAATTTTGGTATGTGAAAAAATTAATTTATCCCCAATATTATGGAGCCTGCTAAACCACCCTCAAGGCTGGCATGCTCTGAACTTGGCACTGGAGAAGATAAAGCATCATCTTGGATCATCTTGCTATTTACCAGCAAGACTGTGTGGTCTTCTTCTAATCAACAGAGCCAAGGATGATCTATTAGTTTAAGAAATGAACAACCAAAGAAATTACATTTTTAAACATGCACACTCACTTCTAAGTTGCATTAAAAATGAGGCTTGCATGAAGAGTGAAGAAAAACATCTCTTAGACTCTGCTGATGGTGTTATTCTTGGGTATATTTGACTTCCATATGGTAATACCAAGGTCACCCCTAATTCTATCTTCTGTGAATATTCAAAACATTTTCTTTCATCAGAGTTCCCTCATACATGCCTAAGAGGCATTGTATAACAACAGCAGCAAGTAAATTAAGTTCATAGAGACTCACGACAGTGACCTAAGAATAAGGAGGTCATACATGAGCTCATTATACCTTGCTTAACTTTTTGCTTTGAAGTAAATGAGCAATTCCCTAGGCTTGTTCTGGAGAATTTTAAGGAAAAAGCTAGTTTGGCCTTAAAAATAATTGTGTCGATTTTCTTTTTTTAAAAACCAAATAGGCTAAGTAAGTCTTTACACACCCAAATATATTTATCAGAACTTGTCTTATTCCGGATAAAACGTTCATATACATGAGGGAATTTGCTATGGATGATTCAATCATTCATACCAAATGTGACTATGAAGCAGATTTAGTCACTGCTCTATAATGAACTGGCTTGGGCCTCTCTCCAGCAAACTTGCACATGGAGGTAATGTCACAGCCCCCGAACATCCATCACACTTACTTCTTAACCAGCTAGCCATCTGGTCTGCAGAGAAAAAGATAAAAAGGTTTGGAAAACATGTAGGCAAGGTAGTCATTTGGCTACTCATTTCTATTATTCCCTTCTACCAACTCAGCAAGCCTCAGACTTTGGTCAAAGTTTGAGTTTTGAGGAAAAATCAAACCTTGTTATAAGATTTAAAAAGCAATAGTAGTAATAATTATAATAGTTGCTATATATCTATATTCTTTCTCTTGGTAATTTGTCTATTCCCATGGATTTGTGCTGTTGATTTCCATATCTATGCTTGTAACCATGACTTCTCCCTTGAGCTCCAGACATGATTTGTAGCTTCTTACATAACTCCACTTAGATGTCAAACAGGCATCTTTACTTTAACATAGTCGAAATCAAATATTTTGTCCTCTAAAAACATGTGGCTCCCTTAGTCTTCTTCATCTGGGCAAATTACCCATCACCAAAATCTTCAAGATCAAATGCTAGGAGTCACCCTTGATTCCTCTTTATCCTCACTCCCCTCAACAGTAAGCTCTGTGGACTCTTCCTCCAAACCATATTTAGAATCTTCCCACTTCTCTTTACTTCCTTCCTTCCTCCAAAGCCCAGGTTGACATCATCTTCTTTCTAGGATCATTAGCAATAAGCACTTAACTTGTCTTTGTCTGACTCTATAATATTCTTTATAGAGAAGCCAGAATAATCTATTTCAAGCTTAAGTCATATTACTTAAATGTTCTTCCTCTTACCTAAAACATTCCAATGGTTTTCAATCACAATTGGAATAAAATCCAAAATCATATTCTGGCCTACAAGATCTTCCACCAGGTAGCCTCCACCTTCCTCTCTATACTTGTACCTGTCCTGCCCACTCACCAGGCTCCAACCGCATTTGCTTTACGTTCCTCAGATACTCTAAGCGCATGCTCATTGCAATACTTTTGATATTGCTGTTTTCTCTGTCTAGAATGTTTTCCCTCCAGCTCACACAATTAACTTCCTGTCTTTCAGGTTTCGTTTCAAATTGTATCCCCTGAGAAAGCCTTTCTCTAATTTCTTGTTCTTTCCAGGATTCAACCAGAAAAGCAGAGACCTTTCTAAGCATATAAAACAGAGTGAATTTAATACAGATAATTAGTTATACACATGATGGATACGTTTTGAAAGCAACCAATAACATGTCAAACCAAACATTTGCAACAGCAGAAAAACTAAGTCCATCCAAGCCTGCAAAGCCAAAGGATGGAAGTGTTATTACTGGATCCCATGAGCCAGAGTCACCAAGTGGAAGCTGAAAGAAGCATTAGAGTTGTCCAGCAGAAGCTAGAACCACAAAAGACACACTTCTAGGGACCAGGTCAGCAAAAAGAGAGAGAGAGAAACACCCTGGCTATTCTTTTTCTCCACCCTCTTAATCTCCCACCAGTGCCTCCATTGGCTGAACTCCTCTGGAAGTCAGCTGACTTAGGAGTCTCAGAAACACATCCTGATCACAATAGAAGGGGTAAAGATGGGTCTGAGGGCAAACAGACCAAAACCAGAGAACCACCCAATTTCATCTCACTCTCTCTCCTCTCTCACTCAATTTTGACACCTATCTTGTTTCGCTATTTTCATAGCACTCATTACTATCTAGACTTATCTTGATTATATATTCATCTTCCCAAATTAGAATATAAACATCATGGTCCTTTGTGTATATGTCTTTGATACCTTGAACAGTGCCTGACTCATGCAGGGCATTGATGAAATATTTATTGAAAATACACTGAATGAGTGACTACTATGTCCCATGCATTGTGCTAAGAGCTTTACATGAACTAGCTAACCAAATCCTTACAAAAATTTCACCACTGTTCTATATATGAGGAATCTGGGGCTTAGTGGAGTATTGTAAAGCATTATTTCTTAGAGGGATTCCAGTACCCAGTAGGCTGTCAATAATATAAACTGCAAAGAAGAAATGACTATCTACATATATAATCCATCAATGTGACATTGTTCTAACTTAAAAATTCTGTTCTGTTAGTAATGAATATCTTATTGAACACCTTCATTGAGAAGTGTTGGATAAGCAGTGGGCATTTGCTCGTTACTTCTATCTCTTCCAAAGAGAGAGTGAAAGGCACCAAACCTGACAGACCATTGTCAAAGTGGCATTAGGAACCAAACACCTGACTTCAACCTACTGATCCTCAAACAACAAAGGGTGTATTCAAAGAATTACAATAGAACCTTCATTTTAAACTGGACACCAGACAACATAAAATAATGTGTCTGATTGCTGCTCTTTAAATATAACTGTCGGTGTTCATTGTCTCTTGGTGAAATACACTTACCTGAGAAACAAACAGACATCTAAGCCCTATTCACATAACTTTGTAAAGAATCGAACAGGGATAACAAAGCTGCATTAAATTTGGGGCCAAGTGTTTCACACATGGCATCTGGCCATGGAGCATCTGTCCTTTGGAAAGGATGAACAAAAGGATCCTAAGGAGGCTCCACTTGGGGAAACATCAGCATTCCTAGCCTAACCCAGCTCCACTGGTGCCTGCAGTGTGTGAATCATGGCTACCCAGGCTGTCTCCGGGGATATGCCAAGATTCTGCCTTTTGCTTTTGAAGCAGCTCTTCATCTTATAAGAGTGTCAGCTGTTCACTTTGCAACACAACCAGGCAGGAACAGTTTCAGACCGTTGGCTCCATGACACCATGGCTTCGATACGATGATGAAATCTCCAAAGACGAAGATATAGAAAAAGGCACCATCACTGTTGCCTTTGAGGCCAAGTCTAGATCAGGCTAGTTTATGCTAAAGCCATAGAATTTTTATTAGGCTTTACATTAAATAAACACAGAAGTCTGGACCCATGTTTGGAGAACTTTGGATGTGGTCATAAGGGACTCCTCAGAAACCTATGAAATAGGCTCTGAAATGGGCTTGGGACTTCTGCCATGTTCAGATGAAATGACAAGAGTTCCAACCAAGGTCCTCCAGCCACAATGAATTGCTTGAATATTCCTCACTGATTAGACTTCACAAGGTCAAACAGGAAAAAACATGATTCCCTCTTTATATGTGATATTCCCAGGTCCTATGATTGGTCTTCTCATAGGACTTGAGACCCCATACATTAGTTTTATTCATTTACCTTCTACTCAATTCCAAGTATTCCAGGTGGCTTATAGACATATGCATAGTACAGCCATGTAAGGGCTGTTAAGTGAAAAATCAAGGTCACTACTCTATGTTACACAAAAGCAATACTCTGCAGCCATTAAAATGATGCTGCATTCCCCGTGTTTGACAGAATGCTCTGTTAGTCTCCTTGTTAGATGACGAGAACAAGGTGCAGAACAACAGGAGTACTCGGCTACTATTTGGTTTCCAGAAAGGGAGGGAAGTACATATAGACTATAGTTTTTTGAAAGAATATACAAGAAATTCTTAATAGCAGTTGCCTCAGGGAAGAAAACTAGAGACATTTTACACATCTTTTTAGTTTTCTTATTGTATGCATTTGTTACTAATGGAATAAATAAATATTTTTAAATAAAATGTCTTCCAAATCAAGACTAAGTAAATAAAGCAGGCGTAGTAGACACGCGTGGTGCCCAACTTGAATCTCCTGTCACAGCCCATGCATCACCCAGAGCCACTGGGAGTGTTGACAGCTAATGGTCATAGTCGCCCCCTGCTGGCTACCTTGTTTCAAGGTGGGATGACTCATGCAGTGCACTCCAGAGTTCCCCCTGGGGCCCTGCTGAAGTTATTCTTCACCAGGGACTCATCCTTGAAGAGCTTTTTCCCTACCTACCCTTTCACTCTTCTCCTGAGAGCACTCTTACAATAAATCACTTGCACAAGAACCTCTGTCGTAGGCTCTATTTCTAGAGAATCTGGCCAAAGACATTATTATAGAAATAAAAGCAGCTGGGTTGTACAAAATATTAAGACTACTGTCTCCCCATTATAGACAGCAATGATTTTTTTTTTCTTTGAAAGTAAAAATGTTCCCAATCTGAAAAACCTTTCATGATTTTCCATTGTTCTCTATATAAAGACAGACTCTTTAACAAGTTTTACACCGCAATCTGGCTCCTGCATATCCCTCCAACCTCTTCTTCCACACATTCCTCCTTACTCTTGCCACTCCATCCACATTGGCCTAATTTTGGTCTCTCCTACTCACCATGCGGCCTTCTGCTGGAGGACATTTGCTCATGCTTTCTCCTGGAATACTCTTTCCTCCATTCTCTGCCTGACTCACTTCTATCCTTCTTCAGATACCCCTGCAAGCATTACTTTGACCAGAACAAATCATCCGGTTCCGAGTTCTCATAGTCCCACGGACTTGCTCTCGGTAACATGTTTCAAAATTGTAATTGAAAGACTTACTCGTATGAGTTTTTCATTAACAGCTACTTGAATATTAGAAGCCCTTTTAAGAAAAGAACTTATCTGGTTTTGCTCACTCCTGTATTTCCAGTGCCTGGGACAGAGTTTTCCTCACAGCAAGTGCTCAGTAGATGTTTGCTGAATAAATAGATCTTGATTAATGAACATGACCAGCTGGAATTCAATGCTAAATTTCACTGTGGCCTGCTTAAAAGCCAAAAGGGAAAAACAACCAGTTACTTAATTCTCAGTATCTACAGACAAAATAAAATAATTATTCATGAGACAGCTCATCTCTGGTGCTAAAAACAGAGAAAATGTTGTACATATGTTCTCACTGAAAAGGAGATTTTAATGGTAACATCTTCAAAATCATCCACACAATAAATGAAAAGATGAATTTAAGTTAGTTGTTTTCTTCATTTATTCAGAACCTATTTATTAAGCACCTACTATGCTCTGGACACTATGCTGTATTCTGTGGAATGAGAACAATGGCAAATAGAAAGATATAAAATTCCTGCTCTTGTGGAGCTCAGTTTCTAAATAGAGAATCAGACAAAAGTAAAAAACATGAGAATAAAGTCAGTGCAGTGCAACAAAAAATGCATGCAGCCATAAAAGGCTATGGGGAGATGACTTAACCTAGACAGGGGACTTGAGATCTAAAGCTTGAGTAGGTTTTCCCTGGGGCAAGCAGAGGATGGAAGGGTGTCCCAAGAAGAAGGTACAACATATGAAACTTCCCTGGATGGGAGAAACAGGGGCATATAATAAAGAGGCAGAATATGTAGACAAGGGTCTTAGAATAAAACACTTTGTCTTAAGACCAACGGGAAGCTCCTGAAATGTTTTAGCAAGTAGATGACACAATCAGACTTTCACTTTTAACAGATCACTTGGTATCAAGGGAGAACAGATTATATAGGACCCAAGGAGAATATAGAAGGACTAATGGGAAGGGAGTTGAGGTTGAGTGTTGTAATAGTCTAGAGAATAAGTAGTGACATTTTGGCCTATGGTGATGATAGGAATATGGAAAGAAGGAAGCATATTTGATATAGTTGGATATTTTAGGGGTAAAGTGATTCTCCCCAAAGAGTAAAAGAGAGTTTGCCAGGTATACTGCTCTCCGATCATTTGGTTTCTATAAAGTCTAAATTTAGAAAATCTGAAAAATGAACTAGTAATACTTCTAAAATGTGTATTATAATTGAACTTTTGAGGAGACCTAGAGTTCCAATTTAAACTATCAACCAAGAACTGAGATACTGACATCCACAGAGCCAGTGGTGATGTGCATAGGTTCTCACTGAGCTTGTAGTACAGTCAACAATTAACATTGCCCTATAGAAGTCTGTATATATTGCATATATTTATATATTTATGAAACTATATGCCTCAGCTAATCATAAATAAACCTACATTGTTATTCTAAAATTTGAGGATAGAGTTCCTCCATTACTTTCTTTGTTACCTTTGGAAGTGCTCAAGCTAAAAGAACGTCTTGAGGTATTGTAGCAGAGAGACATCTAAGTCAGATAGATCTGTTAGCATTCACCATGAAAGTGACCTTCACAACTAAATCTAACCCTTGCATAATATTATTCAAATGGGGATTACTCCTATTCAGGGGTGCCTTACTTTACAAGGGCAAGAAGTTTTATGTGTGTCTGACATGTCCTTGGGTTGGTTCCAACTTGTGGCAACTTTGTGAATGAGTGATACCCACAATGTCCTGTCATCAGCAGCCCTACTCAGCTCCTACAGACTCACGCCCATGGCTACTTTTATGGAGTCAATCCATCTCATATTTGGTCTCCTTCTTCCTGATACTTTCTCTGTTTCTCAGTACTTCCCTACCTGTCTCAAGATGCCCCTGCAGTAGGACACCTTCAGTTTCGTCATTTTGATTTATTTATTTTCTTTGCCTCCAGCAATGATTCAGGCTTAATCTGATAGTCCAGGGTATCTGTAGAGCTCTCCTCCAACACCACATTTCAAATAAATCATTTTTCCTATCAGTCTTCTTCACTGTCCAACTTTCACATCTACACATAGTAACGAAATGCCAGGGTGTGGATAATCTTAGCCTTGGTCTCTATTAAAACATCTTCACCCTTGATAATCTTTCCTAATATTTCCATGGCTGCCTTTACTTGATTCTTTGTCTGCAGGCTCCACTTGATGACTGCAGCAAGGTAAGCAAAATCTTTAACAAATCCAATGTCTTCATTATCTATGTTAAAATTGTGTATTTGTTCTGTGTTCATGATTTTTATCTTCTTGATGTTCAACGGAAAGTTTTATAGCTAGCTATTTTTTTAAAAAACAAGGAACACTGTATGTACAATATTAGCCAGATCAATGGGTAATACCAAGGGTTTAAAAGGGCAAATTTGTGGATTCAATTCCAGTGTGGGCCAATTAACCCTAAATCAGAATGATAGAATTTTCAGCTTGGAGGAATTTCAGAGGTAATTTTGTATAATCAGAAAATTTTATAGGTGAGAAAACTGAGACCCAAGGGATGAATTCTTCAAGGTCACCAAGCAGTCCAGTGACA
The DNA here is from genome assembly GCF_014108415.1 of Molossus molossus. Lineage (NCBI taxonomy): Eukaryota > Metazoa > Chordata > Mammalia > Chiroptera > Molossidae > Molossus > Molossus molossus. Next base: position 109,406,825 of record NW_023425366.1, on the reverse strand, counting down.
AAGTTGTTTTAAAACCAGGCTGCCTGATTCCCCCAAAAACACATTACACAATTATGCTCTTACATGAATGCAAATTGGTCTTCTTATTCTGAGTAGCCAGCAAACAGATGTTTTATGTTTATGGTTTATTTGAAAATACAGAAACTCAGACTAGATTAAGAAAAAGAAGGTTTTACTTGGTGGGTAATATAGTTAAAGGAATGGAGGAGAAATCAATTTCAGGGAAATTTCATTACAAAGATACCACAGTGATTCCTCATCAGTAGAGGTCCTATAATTGGTTGCCAGGAAATTACCATTGGCCTTTCCATGTCTACATCTCAGACCAAAATTAAAACTTCCAGGAGAGTGCTGCTTCCAGCTGTAATGGTCTAGTTTATATCTAGACCAATAGTTGCAACAAGAATAACAAGAAAAGCTGGAAATTTTTTTAAATATGGCTGATGTCACTGAAGGTGACCAGGTGGTCAGGATGTGATGAAAGCCCAATATTTTGCACCAAGTTTCCCCTTGGGGCATTTGCCCAGGAAGAATGTGATGACTAAAAGGTTAAAAGATGAATAGCTCTTTCAGAAGTCTTAGGAGGCTGGGAAAAAGTAAAATTCATGGCTACTGAAATAGCCATAACTTGAGGAACCAAAATAATTAAGAAGATGGAAATAAGCTTTATATTTGACTTCAGCATTTCTCCTCGAGGCATTTATAAATTTGTAGCCAGGGGCTAAGAAGCTGAGAAGTCAAGTAGAAAGCATCAACTAAAATCTGGGTTAGCTAAGCAGTTTATAGTTGTCTCACAACGATGGGGAGATGAAAATTGGAGTTCAGGACTTGCCAAAATAAGAGGCTCTGGTAAACATTCCAAGGTTTTGATTGGGGGCCCTAAAGTGTTCCACCTTAGAATTAAGGGAAACCTGAATATAGACTGTCTCCTACAAAGGCAAACTCAGCTTCCTATTAAATCAGTCTCATACTAGATAAAGGTAATCTGCCTCTATTTTAACTGCTTTCCAAAATCAAAAGTATGCGCTTTGTAAAGAATGATAACATCATCCAGAATTTCTGCAATGTTTGATACATGTATTTGCCATTTAATAAAATGTTACCAGGCACATCAAGAGGGGAAAAATGGTGTATTGGATATTGAAACAACTTTAATATATTCAGGAAAGCAGATGTCAAGATGGAGAATTTAATCAGAGAACTAATCTATATCAAAGAATCATTGGAAGTTGTAGAGCTAAAAAAGAGAAAAATTAAGAATTCAATAGATAGTTTCTCATCAGATTAGAGACAAAATAACAGAGAATTTGTCTATCTGGAGATATATAAGTAGAACATATTAAGAATCAAACAGAGATCAATAAAATGATGGAAAATACATAAGAAAGTATAAGAAATATATGAGAGCTCTTGAAAAACTCTAGCATTTATGTAAATGGATGTCGAATAAGGGAGGAAAAAGAGACCAGTGGGACATAGGAGAAGCATTTTTGAAGAGAATTTTCCAAAAATGACTTGAACCCCAAGTAGAGATAACAATTATATATTTTTCAAAAACCTAAACACATTAAATTAAACTTCTAAAATCCAATGGCAATGAGAACATTTTAAAAGCAGCCAGAGGAAAAAGAAGCATTACCTTCAAAAGAACAATAATAAGAATTATGCATGACTTCTCAGTAGTAACAATGGAAGCCAGAAGACACTGGAATAATGTTTTTACAGTGTTGGAAAAGTTTTTCCATTGGTAAAATTATGTTTGGACTTTCTCTGACCAAATGTTCAGCCCTGTGGAGGGTTAGGCACTATGGTATAAAAGTTCCTCAAAGGAACAGGGGCTATAACCAATAGGTGGCATAGGGAATAAATAAACAAAGCAAACAGACACAAGAGTTATATATGCACTGATTTAATCCTCATGACAACTTTCTGTGGAAAACAGAGAAATAGTCTGCTGAAGGCCATATAATGTGGGCTGTCAAGATGGGACTCAAATTCAAGTATAACTTCCAATCTCATACCTTAACCTATATTCCCTATAGAATTCTTGTAAAGAAGAAAGGAATCTGTCAGTCAAGTCATCTGCGTCAAACTGGCAGTCCTGGGATGGCAGATGTTGCAGACTGATCACCCACCTATCCAAAGGGGGGATCTTTTTAGCACCCCATATAAAATAGCAATCTTTCTAAAAATCAGCATTTGATGAAAGAGCTGGCAGTGTTTTGCTTATATGTAAAATGCATAGCTCATCTATTTTTCAACTCATGTACAAAATTATGCCTCCATTCAAGGACCTAACTCAAGGCAAGAGACTCATGACTGTCCTGTTGAAAAACAAAATGAAGACAACATACACATCAGCAGAATAATCTAACTAAATTAAATTCACTCCCATGTGGAATAATGATAATAAATAGTGTAGCCATAATGAGGCCATTTGTCTAATTTAGTCGATATTACGTCATGACACATGAATGGATGAAGCTGTGTAGCTGATTAAATTACTTAAACTCTTGGTATTTTGGTGAATTATACCCATGGTGAGATGAAATAAATACCCAGCTAAGGGCTGCTCCTGGAACTTTGCCAATATTCACACTTCTTTAATGATTAACAAGTCACAGAGGGGTTGTTCCCCCAACCTTCCAAATCAGATTTAATGAACATACATTAAAAGAGGATGGCACTTCAGAAAATTTACACAAGTCACTTCAGAATATCCTCCAATCCTACTCGTCTGGCAGAAGTGACTCATTTTATTTCTGAGTGGTGTTTTCTTATTTTGAGCATCCATATAACCATCCAAAAACACCCTGTCAGATCAGTCTTAGACATTGCCTATTAAAATGTTAAGCTTCACCTGATAAAATATAATTATAGCATCCCTGACATTTTTACATAGCACACACATGCTTCAAGCCAACTTTGCCAGTTAAGAAATTTTCTTTAGATGTGTGAATGCATGATGAAGCTATAAGAAGATATCATTATGTCAAATTCTAATATAGTTAAAAACATGATCCAAAATAAATAACAAATCCAAACCAGACATTATAAAATAAATACAAATGAACAAAAATGGTGACAAAGGCCATTTATCAAACACTTAGAGCTCACCAAATAATGCAATTAAGAACTAAGGTGACACTCAACAGCTAGATGATTTAAGGTTTATCAATCAATCTTTTTTTTTTTTTTTCAGTATATTGGGGCAGTTGTTTATCACCTGGGGAACTTTAAAAAATTACTGTACCCAGACCACATACCAAACAATTTGAGTCAGATTTTCTGGATGAGGAACCCAAGTATCAATATTTTTGAAAAGCTGTACTCCCAGTTACCGTAATGTATGGTTATGGTCAACAATTACTGCATAGTTAGTACCTGAGAGTGGTTAGATGGTTAGGTCAACCTATTTATATATTACTTTTAAATCTACATTTGAGCCTAGCCATAACACAAGTAACAAAGTCCTTTAGATAAAGAGAGGTGTGGTATAAAGAGATGTCCACAAGTTCTTTGATACTTCTTCACTAAAGAGATGGGGCCTTATTCCCCTCCCCCCTCTTGGGTGTGTGCACTTAGTGACTCATTTCTAAGGAACAGAATATGCCAAAAGTCACAGTTAGTAAATTCCTAGGTTAGGTCATAAAAGACATTGAAGCTTCCTCCTTGGTCTCTCTTGGATCACATTCTGGGAGAAGCCAGTAGCCATGTTATAAGAACACTCTAGCTACCCTATGAAGAGACCTATGTGGCAAGGAACTGAGGCCCCCTGCCAACAGCCACGTGAGGAGCCATCTTGGAAGTGAATCCCCAACCTCTCTCAAGCCTCCATATGACCATGTCCTCAGTCAACACCTTGACCTCAATCTCAAAGAAACCTGAGTCAGAACCATCCTACTAAGATACTGCTGAATTTCTGACCCATAGAAACTGTGGGATAATAAATGTTCAGTGTTTTGAGCTAAATTTAGGTATAATATGTTACACAGAAGTAGATAATTAATACAGGGGGCCAATCTTCAAACACAGACACCAAATAATTAAAATTATCCATCAGTCTGGCTGGTGTGGTTCAGTGGATTGAGTATTATCCCACGGACTGAGAGGTCCTGGTTCGATTCCTGGTCAGGGCACATGCCCAGGTTGCGGGCTTGACCCCCAGCAGGGGGCGTGCAGGAAGCAGCTGATCTACATTTCTTTCTCACATTGATGTTTCTATTTCTCTTTCTCCAAAAAAATAAATAAATAAAAACATATTTTAAAAATAAATAAATATTTGTGGAATAAATAAATGATTGATTGACTGAGTGCTCACCCCCCACTTTTGAACAATGGAAAAGTTTTTCCCTCTCTAGTGGTCCACAGAGTACTGGAGGTCTTTATCCATCTTGCAATTATCACCAGGATTTCAGTCCGCATAGAGCCTAAAGTTAGAATTAAAAATCCAAATCAACAGAACTCTGTCCTTGGTGCTAGAAACAACATATTTCCTGCTTCAGCTCACTAGAAAATGTCTTATTTTTGCCGCTTTGGGAAATCTTTAATGCTGTCAATACTGTTTCCCTAGCTTCTCATCTTGTAAATCAATGTGACTTTCCTTGCCTCCGAAAATTCTTGCTCCAAATTAAACAATCCAATTTCTTTAAATAACTAATGAATTATTCACATTTTGCCACTAATGTTACATTCCTCACTTCCCTCATTGTAATCAGCTTCTCTCTTCCCAGGAAGTGTTGAGAGGATATTATTACTCTTATCCATTACTCAAGAGGCATGTGCCTTCTTATTTACCCATTGTTTAGATGAAGCTGTTTGCTTCTTTCCCATGTAGGAAGCAGTCGATCTCTGTAAAACTGTGGTTACTGAATCTACAAAAATCACATGATAAACTTACTAAAATTGTGGTATATGGGCCTTGTTTCCAGAAATCCCAGTGTTGCAGAATGAGGGTAGGGACCCAAACCCATATTTTTTTTTAAAGACTCTACGTTGTTAAATACACTATTGTATTTAAATGTGTTTGTGCTTTTTTTTATTTTAAAAGAGATACACTTACCAGAAAGTTTATTTTCTATTTTTGGCTAATATTAACACAGCTTGCATGGGTAGTTTTCTCTCTCTCTCTCTCTCTCTCTCTCTCTCTCTCTCTCTCTCTCTCTCTCTCTCTCTCCAGCATTGCCTGGGGCCTAAACACTCCACAGCTAATTTAACAAAAGGGGACATGTCACATTTGGTACTGTAACTCAAAGTAAGAGGGAAAAAGAAATTATTTGAACATAATACTGCCAAGCAAGTAAGCCAGGAGGGGGGCCATGGTGGCAGTTTAATTGTCCAGTGCTATCCCACACGGTTCAAAGTCACCGTCTGCCTTCAACCTAAACTTCCAACCCTGCACCTGTCCTCAGTAAACCTGATGTGCCTGAGTGATAAATATCCTATTTTAAATACTAAATAGAAGAGGCAGGGTGATGAGGGGAACAGAGGGAGGGGTGCTTAGGTTCTGAAGAAGAAAAAGTTAAAAGTGAGAAGTTCTACAGTTAACATAAAGAGAAGTAGGGAGCATTTGAACTGATATTAGAGGGCTCCTTCCTATTGAAATGCTGATGACAAACTGAGTAGGCAGGTAATAAATAGGTACCCCAAACACCAGAAAAGGTGCTATCAGATAGCCCCCTAGTTGAAGGGAGAGGGTTGTCCCCTCCTCAGTTCTTGTCTTGTAGGAAGGAATTCAAACAAGTGACTCCAGATGATTGCATTGCAGTAAAGACAATCTATTAAAGAGGTACAGCAAGTACATTTATTAGAAAAGCCAGGCAAACAAATCTATTAAACTACATCTGGCCTAGCGCGCAGACAGGCTCCTCCGCTAGCCTGAGAAGCCAGTGCGGTAGAGGTCGAGCATTTTTATACTTTTCTGTCTATAGGTTTTTAAGGTTCCTCTGCTGAATATCTCGGTACAGATTAACTCTCAAGGTCTCCCTTTTACTTTGTTATGGCTTTCCCAGAATTTATGAGAAGCACCTGATGATTTTATCTTTAACAAGCCCTGACACTGCTGGCTTCTCTGTTTAAACAGTGAGATGAAAACTCCCTTTTCTCTCCTCCTCCCCCCTTCCTGCCTTGGCAGTTCCAGGGTGATTTATGCTATGTATTCTCTGGTTAGGGAGAAGTGGCATTAAAACTCCCCTGCTCTCCCCTCTCCCTTCCCCCTCCTTCCCTGCGTTCCTTGGTTAGTGAAGAGGGCCATTTGTTCTCAAGATAAGGTTTTTCAGCAGGCTGGCTGCATTTTCAGCCTTGTTTCATTTCCTGGTCTCAGTTTCCCTATCCCTCCTGCCCTGGAATTTTCCTAGTTTCTCACTCTCCTGTAACTGGAAGAAGGAGCCACTTCCAACCCACACCCGTTGTCAGTGGCCTGTGTATGGTTTGAAATAGGACTTGACCTTGAAAAGGCATGTTGTTTTGTTTTGTTTTGTTTTTACATTCTTCTGGACTGTATGTGTGTAACTGGCAAATACTGAGATTGTCTAATAATGACTTGTACCATCACTCCCTTCCGCTCTTAAGGGTTTAGGTATGGGGTTTTATGAACACCATGCAGGACTAGCCAATGAATTACCTGCCATTATTAAAGGAAGTAACGGTTTCCATGAACTCAAACATAAAGAAGGATTGGGAATATTCACCATTTACTATTTTCAATCTGACAGCAGTTTCCAGGGGCAACAATTTGCTTCTCAACTGGCCAGGAGACTCTAGGCCAGCTTTGCATCTCAAAGATGCACCAGCCCACACACACGTGTTCCCAACCTGATCACACCTGGCAAAGTCCCACCTGTGTAAAAATGAACTGAGCCGACAGCACGTCCTTCTAAAGCCACATCCGTCCTGGGCACGTGAGACAGGGGTTGTTTTCAAGGAAGATGCGTGCTCTGTGCACTTTAGGCAGGGCAGAGTGCCTTCCCCTTGTCACGCCGGCAGGTAGGGCGCCCTCACAGCCCACGTGGGTCTTTCTCCACCGACTGCTGGCAGGAAATTGACTCCTCTAATGTGCCTGGCACATGGACACGCAGCCTCCCCTCCAGGAGGTAGATCAAGTTGACTTTTAAGAAATATGCTTGCTGTTTCTGACTGTGTTTGTTTTGTTGGCAGGCTCACAGGATGCCAAGTTCTGCTGGGGAGCTGCAGACTGGCCAGCAGAGTCCTGCAGGAAGGCCTGCTGCCCCAGCCAAGAGAAACACATTGCCTCCCGCCACGGGCTATGTCTCGGCCTCTCGTCTTTTCTGCCCCACATCCAGAATCACCCTTGCTGCTGCCTCATTTGGCAGTCCACTGGGCCCTGTACCCCTCGTGTGGAACTGAGCAATTTGGAAGTGGGAAGAGATTTGACTACCCTTCAAACATCAAGAGTAACCAGTATCTTCAATTCCAAAAGTTTTCAAACTTTTTTTTAAGCATCAGGGGTATGAGGGAATTTCATATGGTGATGAAAATGTTCTCTATCTCCATTGCGGTGATGTTTATATGGGCATATGGATTTTTTTTAAAATCCATGGGATGTATACTTAAAATGTGTGTATTTGAGTGTATGTGAATGATGCATCAATAAAAGTAACTTGTTAAACACAGAACTTAAACCCAATAAATAAAATAGATTTTTTTTAATGACTCATTTGGGTTCCAGTTCTGGGTAAATGGAAGAAGCATAGATCACCTTGTTCCTCCCATAGAATGCCACTGAAAACCCTTCAAAGAAGGCATGGGAAGCACAGGGTCTGAAATGGAAATTACAGCAGGTGGATTTAAAACACACACACACACACACACACACACACACACACACACACACACCAGAACTCAAAGCAAGACCAATCTAGCAGTGAATTTCTGGAATTTTGTTTTTCTATCAGTATCCCTAGCATGTCAAAATCCAGAATTTACCAGTGGGTGCAAACAATAAGAGCTGCAACAGGACCCTCATTCTAGTCTAATGCAAAAGGGCGCCCCTACCCGTTGGGGAGGGAGGTGCTTCCTCCACCCTCCTGTGCCTCAGCCCAAACAATCCTACCACAGCAGTAGCAATGATGATGGCAACTGGGCAAGAACCTAAAGCTTAAGAGCGAGGAAGAGTGTCTCCATTGTTTTGTAGTTTGTTTTTACCAGGGCTCTCCTCCTACCTCAGGCCCTACTGTCAGCCTCCGTCCTGGGAAATGCATAGAGGCGGGGAAAATAAAGCTCTGGACTGGATTTCTAATCAGAAGAGCAGGAAGGGGGAACGGGAGCTATGGGAGCCAGAAAGCATTAGGGAAACTGCAAAGATAATTCTTAAGATCCTATGCCTCTCCTGAGCTCACAAAGCAGGCCAGGTGCCGAGAGCCTCTCGCCTGCTTCCCCAGGGTGATGTCCTGAGATGGTCACGTCTGGGCGCTTTCCCCAGCACCACAGCTGGGCAGGCTCTCTGCATGCACCGGAGCTGTCTGCCAAGGCGCACAGCCCATCCGTGGATGGACACACAGGGGCTGGCCACAGGGAGGAGCGAGAGGGGCCTGGAGAGCACTGATGGTGCCTATGGGCCAGCTGGGGGTTCACAGCAGAGGCATCCCCAGCGGCTCGTGGTGGGCTTCCTCGTGGGCCCACAACCAAGTTAGTGGGGTCCGTATCCCTTTGCCGGGGGCGGAGACCTGGTTGCTGCTCTCCCGGCCCCTCAGTCAGTCAAGTAGCTCACCTCAGCATTTGGATGGAAGATGGAGGACAGAGATAGAAGTGGGCCTCTGGGCACCATCCTATATGTCCGGAAGGCCAGGCACTCACTCACAGCTCTCGCTCTGCCCCACTGGAGAAATCACGGCCTGAAGGGTCTCCGCTGGCACTGAGCTGTGCTGCCAGGGAGCAAAGGGTGACATAGATGAGGTGAAACTTCTTACCCTCTTCAATGTGTCCTTCCCTTTCCCTTCCTTTCCCTTTCCCTTTTCCTTTCCTTTCCCCTTGCTTTCCCTCCCCTTCCCTTTCCAGTGATGTGCTGGAACTTCTCCGTGGACTCCCAGGGTCCCAGCAGGGCATTCTTCTCTGCGGGTGATCATCAAGATCGATGTCCTGTGGCGGGAATGACGGCAGAAACTCCTACTCCACCACCTTGCAGATGTCACGCGCTTTCATCATACCTTCTTGAAATTTTCGTTTGTGTTTAAAGCCTTCCATAATGAAAAGCTTTTTAAAAAGAATGAGAAGGGAATCCCTCACATTAAAATGGGGCTGAGCGGCACAGGCACTCTCGGGCGTTCTCCTCTCTCCATCCAGCCCATCGGAGCCCACTCCAACCTCCTCGACCCCCTGGGGCACAACTCCATCTCAACAGTCAAGGGAAAGGTCATCGAAACCTCTCGTGCTCGAAACGGGAGAGCCTGGTTCTGACAGCAAGCCGGATCCTGTCTGGCTATACCTCGTGCCGACGACCAGCTAGTATTTCCCAACGCCCCACATTGAGACCTGCATCAGATCCTTCCCAGAGCACAAGGAGCGTTTGTCAACGCACATACATCCCCTCTGAAACTAATACAAAAGAGTGTTGATAACTAATTGAAAAATAAAATAATAGTAATAAAAATAATTTTAAAAATCACATACATCTCCACCATCTAGCATAGGAGTTAGAGTTTGATGTCATATATTTGGGGAGCTAGGGGTGGTTTTCCCTTTTGGTGTCTTTCATGGGGGAGGGGAGGGCCTATTGTTCCCCGGCTCTGTTTTCCCTCATGACACAGTGAGGGAACAATTTGACCCTAACTAAGTAAGGCCACTGTGAAGATGTAGGAGCTACTACTGGGGAACAGAGGTATTTTTCTGAGCCAAGGCAGCCATTTGAATAACAGTAGAAGCAATTCAGGTTATATATCCCTATTGGTCCTTTGAGAACCCACCCAAGAAAGGAGTCCTGTTCGCCACCCCGCTTCACATCACGTCCCATTGCACTGAAATGTCTCACAATTCCATATCAGAGGCAGTCACCGACAGTCTCCGGAGTCTGCTGGCTTTCCTCATCGCAGGCTTCTCTTTTATTAGCATCAGACAGCATAGCCTCTGACACCCCCAGGGGAACTCAGGGAGTCTGTCCTTGATATTACCCAACACTTCTCACTCTAGTGCTTGCTGTAGCTTTCTTCTTCAATTAGCGTTGTAAATGTGATTGCCTGGGTTTGCTAATGAGCTTTCCATGGTAACATGGGGAGGCCACTCGCTTACTGGGGGCAAAGCTGTCTTCTGCTGGAGTCCACTGGTGGGGGTGGGGGTGTTTATTAGAACAATGTCTCAAAGTCACAGAGTGATTGATAGGAACTTCCATAGAGGACCATCATCCAAAGAATCTTATTAAAAGAGTGAACTACTGCTCAGTCAGTGTGGCTCTGTAGATTGAGCATCACCCCATGGACTGAGAGGTCCCGGTTCAATTCCCGGTCAGGGCACATGCCCGGGTTGCAGGCTTGATTCCCAGTAGGGGGCATGCAGGAGGCAACCAATTGATGTTTCCCTCTCACACGAATGTTTCCATCTCTCTCTCCCTCTTCTCGCTCTAAAAAAACAATTTTTTAAAAAAGGGGGTGAATCATAGCACCAGTGATCTGTGTCTGTAAATCCTGTTTGCCCCCAAGAAGAGCTTAACGCAGCACTGAACTGAAGATTGTCTTTGCTCGCCTTCCCCAACCTTCTTTCTGGACTCAGAAGGGCAAGGAACACTGCATTCTCTAACCTCGAAGAAGGAGCTGCTGGGACATACATCAGGTTCTAAATTCGTGATTTAGGAAACACACCAGCCTATACCTTTTAGAGAAAATATTGTAAATGATTCGGGTGAGGCAGAAGCAGAGTGGTTGACTGTTCTGTTTGCTTGTATTTTTTTCTGTCGTGTTGGCATGGTTCTGTGTCATCAATGCCAGGAGACTGCATCAGCCTCCCTTTGTATGTTAGTGCTATGTCATGCTATGCTGGTATGTGATGTTATATGCTATGTTAATGCTGAGTTAATGCACCACCGCTCTAACAAATGAATTTGCCTAGGAATCTCTCCCCTGTCTACCTGTCCACCTTCATGACTTCCCTTTCCTTTCACTTGCTTTATTCCAGCCATACCAGCCTTCCACTTCATCCCATCTCTAGATCTTTGCACACACTGTTCCACCCATCTGGAACACTGTTCCCCCCTGCCATCTGGCTAACTCCCAGCCATTCCTCATGTCTCTCCTAAAACACCACTTCCCCGTTACGTGTTCTCACAACTCCCGACATCTTCCCTTCCTAGAATGTAGCTCAGTGGAAATTACATAACCATGCATATAACCTCCCCCCATCCACCTCCCAGGCCGCTTTCACATTAACTTGTAAGTCACTTACTTACAGGCAGAAACCACATCTGTATTGTTTCCTGCAGGAGACTCAGTGCCCAGCACATGGTAGACGTTTAATAAATAATTGCTGGATGAATTTGATGGAAATGGGGAAGGAGAAAAAGGCACAGAGAAACAGATGTGGAAGTAAAGGCGTTTTAGCACATATATATTATATATACGATGAGAAGGCTTTCACACAAAACATGCAATGTTTTCATTAACATAGTAGATTTATTATAGATTTCACAGCCTTCACTCCCTCTTATTGCTACTAAAAATACAAGAATTTTCCCGTGATCTCCTTGGGTTCCTACATGCCACTGGAATGTATGACCCAGTACTGTTCTCCCCCGTCATCTCATTGATAAGGTGACTGAGATTCAACAAGTTACTCTGACCTGAAAAAAGGCAGCACCCACACTTGAACCCAGAGTGTGTGGGGCATCTGTGGCCACAGCACCAACTGACTCCCCTCTCCTGCCACGGCCTCCATCCTCTCCCCCGAGACGAATGTTCTGTAACCACTCTTTACTACTTCTCCACTTGCTCCTCTGGGAAAGAGGTTTTTTCCACTGAAGGAGCAGTTAAAATTAGCAGGAGCTGCTTGATTTGCAGGTGCTGTAAATAAAGATGAGACTGTTCTGGTCCCAGAGGCCATTTAACTTTAATTGCAGCCAGAACAGATCAGCAAGTGAGAGGTGACTCAAGCTGAGGCTTTGGGAGGTAGGGATGACAAAGTATAACAGTTTATTTGTTCCTTCTCCTCTGCAAATAATGCTCTTAAAAGTTGGTTTGCCCCTAATGACATAAACTAGTGATGTTTTGAAGAACAAAGGGGCTTTCATACCAAGGCACTCAAAGTGGTCACTGAAGAACAATGGAGACAGTTACAAGAGTTGCCCAAATAGTGCAGGTGATTCAGCTTACACGGAACCACCTGCAGCCGCTACGTGTCCGGGAATGCTGGAGATGGGAGCAAACATCCTTCACGCAGCACATTTTTATTGAGTACCCACCCTGAGCCAAACATTGTCTGAACACTGAGGAAAGAACCTGGAGCAAAGCAAAGTCTCTGCCTTCACAAAATCCTCCTCTTCGTACAGGACTGCTGCATGCAGCTGTGCACTAAAAACTCGAAGGGTGCCACTCCCGTCTCAGCCATCCAAAAGGGTGCCCAGATGTGCAGTGCCCAACTCGCTCATTGGTAACAGCGGCCCTGAGTCACCACCACTACTCCTATCCTGAGCCAAGCCACCACCTTTACCAGTGAAAATGGTTGCTCTACCTTCCTAACTGGTCTCCCTGATTCTACCCTCTCCCCCATAGTCTGTTCTCAAGACAGCAGATCCATTCTGTTAAAAACATGAGTCAGATCCTGCCATCCCTCTGCTCAGACCCTCCAGTCACTCCCCATTTCACTGGGAGAAAAAGCCAACCTCTCCTCACCTCTCTGACTTCATCGTCTGCTCCCCTCCCCATCGCTCCTCCGGCCACCCCATTTCCTTGCTATTCCCAGACTATGCCAAGCATTCTCCTGCACCAGGGGGCTTTTCCTGGGTTCCCTCTGCCTGGCACTCTGCTAGAGCATTACCTGGCTTGCGTCCCTTGTTCCCCACAGCCATCCCAGAAGGTGGGGATTACTATCACCCCCATCTTAGAGCTGAGTAAACTGAGACTCACCACAGTTCAGCCCTTTTCCCCAGATGCAAGGCAATTTAGTGTCTGCGCTGGACTCAAACTCCAATCTGACTTCAAAGGTTCTAACCCTTTACTCTTCCAAGCGTGGTCCATGTGCCAGCAGCATCCACATCACCTGGGAACTCATGAGAAATGCAGACCCTTGGCCCACCCCTGATCCACTGACCCAGAATCGGCATTTTAACGGGATCCTTGGGGAACCTAAATGCACTGTAGTTTAGAAAGCACTAACCTCACTGGGTTTAACGTTTGAATCACCAGGACAGCTTTAAAATGTCTGGATGCCCAAGCTGCACCCCAGACCCATAAAATCAGATGCTCTAGGGTAGAATCTAGACATTAGTCATTTCTAAAGTTCCCCAGGTGATTCTAACACACACACACACACACACACACACACACACACACACACTGCTCTTAGCCAATCTTTCAAAAAAAGTTTTTATCAAAAAAATCACATCAGTCCTGCACCTACAATATCAGAATTTCCAAGGAACCAAGAACCTGCATATTTAACAAAAGCCCTAGGTGACTTTTAAGATTCTGCAAGTTTGCAGAGCACTGGTCTAAACACTAGGATAAATTATAGCTCAATAGCTATGGGCTATCTCTAGGAAGTTGCAATTTTAAAATATATTTTATTGTAAAATACAACACACATAAAAAATTGCACAAAGGCACAGTTTCGCATACTTACAAAGTGACTTTCCTTGTAATAACCACTCAGATAAAATGTGGACAACATTCCAAAATCCATGGCGGGTCCCTTCCTCTGCCCAGAAGTCATCACTATCTGAACTTCTATGGGGGCCATTTGCTTGTCTTTACAGACTTTCTTCCTCTGTAGGCAATACCTAAACAATATATTCACTTTGCCTGTTTTTCCTTTTATATGAGAGGGATCATACTATGTGTTCGCTCTTGTGTCTTGTTTCTTTACTCAAAATTATGCAAGTAAGAATCACCCATGCTGTGATTCAATCATTGTCAGTTCTGTGCAATATTCTAATGTATAAACATACCACATTCTAACAACATCCCATTATGTAGATGGATATGTAACCTTGCTCATAGTGTGGCCTATTACTAACAGCACTGTGCTGTCCTTTCCTGGTGCACAAAAAAATGTACCTCTCCAGGTAAAAACTTAGGACTCCAATTGCTGGGTTATTGGAAAGATACGCTATGAACTTTGATGCGTCATATCAGATACTCCTACCATAAAGCTTTTAAAAGTTCCCGTAACCCCATGTGCCTGTCCGTGGATGGCGATCCCTCCTGCCAACCTCTTCACAACACTGTAGAAATGATAAACAGAGCAATGAGGTGGAAGCTTTCTTTGTCTTGAAGTCAAAACCCTGTTCTTCCTCAGACCTTCAGGAGAAAGATTAATGCTGAGAAGTGGAAACACTGGGAGCTGTCTGATGACGAACTTGCTCCGGGTTAAGCCTGGAAAGCAATCATTTCCTCCAGGCTTCCACCTCTGGCTGCATGAATGGAGAACATTTGTCACGGCACCGGCGTGTGGAATGATAAGACACTTGTGCCATAATGATTTTCCTTCCTTTTATCACAAAGAGGATGATCAATCAAGGCAGAAGTAGTCAAGTGGGACCTGTTGCAGAGTGTTTGCCAATAAAGAGAGCAGATCAAACAAGCTGCTCACAGATCTGGCCAGTGACTAGCGCCTCCTTCCTGTGGTCTGGTTACCTGCTCATGGCCTGTTCACAAACACTGAAAAGTGAAACCGTCTCTTCCTTCTTGTTTCTTTCTTTCTTTCTTTCTTTCTTTCTTTCTTTCTTTCTTTCTTTTCTTTCTTTCTTTCTTTCTTCCTTTCTTCCTTTCTTCCTTTCTTCCTTTCTTCCTTTCTTCCTTTCTTCCTTCCTTCCTTCCTTCCTTCCTTCCTTCCTTCCTTCCTCCCTCCCTCCCTTCCTTCCTTTCATTCATTCATTCATTCAACCTATAGCTATTGAGGGCCTACCAACCACTAGAGATTCAACATTGAACAAGCAGACATGGTCCTGCCTTCAAAGACCTTACATTCTACTAAGGAAATTAAGGAAGCCACAGATATCACTTGACTGGTATTTATGGGGCACTTATATTGTGCTCATGACCTAGATTTAGAGGCCAGCAAGACATGGTCCCTTATCTTCAAGAGCTTACCCTCTAGTTTAGCTGACGTCTATGCCCAATGCAATAGGAGCCGTGATAGATGTAAGTACAAAGTACCTCTCAGAGCTCAAACAGAAACCATTAAGTCTATCCATTAAGATATAAACAATAAAAATGCAAGGGAGAAATAATTACTGGCATCATCATAGTTGATATTATTAAATAATGCCTATTATGTGCTTAACATATTCTTGTCAATAGAACAAACTGTTTACTCCCTTCAGAAATGCTATGAGAGAAATGATTTCATTGGTCTCATTTAATAGATGAGGACAGAAAGGCTCCAAGTGGTTAAAATAGCCTGGCCAGAGCCAAACACACTGTTGGTGGTGGAACTGGAGTTGGGAACAAGGGCCATAAGAGAGACAGAGGTAAAGCTTTGTCCCATGCACAGTATCAGTCATCACAACGGAAAAGACAGAAGTAACCCAAAGTCCAATGATGGCACACTGGTCAATAATCCTACTTCTACACAACTGCACTTCAGTAAAATGGTCTACAGATATTAAAATGAATACTATAGATCTGCATATTGACCCAGAAGGATTCTTACAATATATTAATTTTAAAAGTATGCAATACAATGATGTGTTGTAGCAGTATTTTTTTAAAAAACACTTTCATACACATGCTCAGAAAAAGAATATGGAAAGCATGTCAAGGGCAAGGATGTTTTTCTGTTTTGTACACGTGTGTCCCCAACACCTACTCAACAGTACCTGGCCCCCATCAGGTGGCTAATAAGTACATGCCAAAAAAGTGAATAATTTCTTAGGGAGTAAATTAGTGAAAAGATGGATGGATGATGGATGACCAGAAAAATGGATGAATGAATGTGCCAAAAAGCAAGCAAGCATAATCTCAGTGGTGAGTTTGGGGTGAACTCTTTTCTGTCTTTATGTGCATGTTCTTTGTTTTCTCACCAATTAACATAGATAAGTTTTGTAATTAAGGAGGAGAAGAACATACAGTCATCTTCAGGATTACAACTTGAAAAGAATAGGAGTCAGAAGGCTGAATTCTATACTGATTCTATCACCAAATTAAGCATATGACTTTCTTCATTAACGAAGAGAGATGTCAGCATCAGGTCTCAATATGTAAGTGTTCAAAATTCATAGATACAGAGAACAAATTGATGGTTGCCAGATGGAAGGTAGGTGGGGGGGGGGGATGGGTGAAAAGAAGGGAAGGGATTAAGAAGTACAAATTGCCATTTACAAAAACAGTCATGAGGATATAAATTACAGCATAGGGAATACAGTCAGTAATATTGTAATAACTACGTATGGTGTCAGGTGGGTACAAGACTTACTGGGGACATCACTTCATAAGTTACATAAATGTCTAATCACTATGTTGTACATCTGAAAGTAATATAATATTATATGTCAGCTATAATTGAAAAATAAAAAAATTTAAAATATGTGTGTTCAATTAACACTTTAAAACTGCATTACTTAGTTCTATCATTTGCAAAGTAGGGTGTAAAGTACCTGTCAAATCTCTCTGATGAAGCAGAGTTTTCTAAACTTTAGTCATATAAAAATTACCTTCATAAAACAACAATAACAAAAACTAAATAATGTATCTTCATTAGTTTTGCCACAACTGAGTTCCTCCTATAAAATTATTCTCTTGTAGACAACTAACCTCTTAGATTTAAATAATTTATTAAAGTATTAAATCTCTACCATAACTACTACTAGAATCACTTGCCATCAATCCTACTGACAATAAAAATTAAAAAATAATGAAGACAAAGCAACCTTATTCTTTCTATATACTGTTGTTACCTGCTAACAACTAAGAGCCTACGTCCTAAAAAGGAGGAAAAGTGAAGATGGCGATGGGCAGGACCGGAGGAAGGGTGAGTGTGTGAGAGAGTGAGCGAGTGTGTGAGAGAGTGTGAGTGGACGTGAAGGTGGACGACCAAACCAGAGCAGTGCAGAGACGTGGAGCAGAAGGTCCCTGTGCTGTGGACGGAGCAGCCGGCTACCTCAGTAAGCAACCCTTCAAGGCAATTCTCCCTGCGATGAGGGGAGGTCCCACCATTTTGGAAGATCCCGGGTCTTCCCTGGGAAGAGGCAGTGGGAGCTGCTAGGGCCCAGCAACCTGAGCCCACCAGAGCACCTGGCACCATCGGACCAGTGGACACTCTGTGTCAACACAGACCAGTGCACAGTAGTGGAACTGTCAAGGTGCCAATTGCAGAAGCTGTAAACAGCCAGGAGCCCAGCACCATCCCCCATAGTAGCAGCCTGATCAGAGTCCAGATATACCCCCAGCAACAGAGGCTGGGGAGCAGACACCCATCCCCAGGCAACAGAAGCACAGACTGCCAGCTGAGCCCCATCCCCGAAAACTATAGCAAAAGCTGAGCAGGAGTTGAGCCCCATGGGGCAGCAGCACACCCCAGCTGCCAGCAGCGGGACCTGGGGGTCCACAGAGGCCTGAGCTGTCCAGCAGCTCACAAGAGTGGTGGGAAGCTGGAGCCTGAGAGGGACTGGTACGATCCAGCTGCCCGTGGGTCCTGCAGGGTGCTGGGGCACCAGAGACGCCTGTATGACCCAGCAGCCCACAAGAGCGGTGGGAAGCCGGAGCCTGAGAAAGACTGATGCAATCCAGTTGCCTGCCCACAGGACCTGTAGGGTGCAGGGGCACCAGAGAGGCCTGTGCAACCCAGCTGCACACAAGATAGGGATAGAGGATGTGAAAATGGAGGCGGAGTGAATGGAAGGTACACAGATGATCTCCCAGGACCAAATGGGAATTATAACTAAAATAAAGACAAATCCTCACAGAAAAGCAACAGAAAAGCAGCAGGACAGGACCATATAACCAGGCACACTGGTAGGATCTGTTGAGGCACGAGAAGTTGGTGGGCTGAAGCCCACAGACAGTAGCAGTCTTAGCTGTGAGCAGCACCCTTGGGGAATAAAGACCAAGCCTGCTCCACAGTGCAGAGAGCCAGAACAAAGTGCTAAAATAGCCACAGCCACTCACCCAGGGGGCTACAGCAGAGGGAGGGCAGACTGGGCTGGAACTCTGTGGGGACACCCGGGATTTGGAGGGCACTCAGAGTTTTTGCTGAGTTGTGGCCACAAAGGATGGTGGCCAGTGTACTCCTTCCCAGGGCTGTGGGGAAAAGCAGTAGCTCCCCCTACCCCTCTCCCATCCCCCCCCCCTTGGAGATTCAGCCTTTCCCAGGTGAGGCAAAGAAATGCAAATTGAGTCTCATTAACAACCAGCATCTATCCCACCCTCTGGAAATCCTCTTATGCAGAACACCAGGGCTACATTCCAAGGCACTAAGTAACTGAGACTACTAGCCATCAGGAAAAAGCTAGAAGATAACTGAACCTTCCTTGGGCTTGCAAATCCACCCAGGAAAGTAAGACTTGACAGTGGTGTTTAACGTGGACCCACACAGGCTCATCCAAAACCAGTAGAGGGAGCCACAAACAGCAGAACACCAACACCCACAGGGAAAATTGGGCAGATTCCAAAACCCACTGAGATAGCCAAAATGGTAAAACAAAGAAACAAATCCCAAATGAAAGAACAAGAGAACTCTATCAAAGATGAGATCAATGAAATGCAGCTAAACAAAATATCAGAGGCAGAGTTCAGAGCCATGATCTTGAGGAAGCTCAACAACATGAGTAAGGACATCAGCACCATGAGTAAAGATATAGAAACATTGAAAACCAACCAAGTAGAAATGAAGAATGACATAGCAGAAATTAAGAACACATTGGAAGGACAAACCAGCAGAGTAGAGGAAGCTGAGGACTGGATCAGTGAATTAGAAGACAGGGTAGAAAAAAATCAACCAATCAGAAAACCAAAAGGAAGAAACAATTAAAAAACAACTTAAGAGAACTGTGGGACAACTGGAAATGTAATAACATTTGCATAATAGGAGTTCCAAAGAGAAATAAAATGGGCAAGCGTTAGAGAATATATTTGAAGAAATAGTGACAGAAAACTTTCCTAACTTGGTGAAGGAAGAAGGCATTCAAGTTCAAGAAGCACAGAGAGCCCCAAGTAAGAAGAACCCAAACAGATCCACACCAAGACACATAATAATTAAAATGCCAAAAATTAAAGACAAAGAGAGAATCCTAAAAGCAGCAACAGGTTACCTACAAAGGAAAGCCCATAAGGTTCTCAGCTGACTTCTCAACAGAAACATTACAGGCCAGAAGGGAATAGCATGAAGTAATCAAGGTCATGAAAAACAAGGATCTGAATCCAAGACTACTCTATCCAGCAAGGCTATCATTCAAAATAGAAGATCAAATAAAGAGCTTTCCAGACAAAAAAAAAAAAAGGCTAAGGGAATATATTAACACCAAACTAGCACTGCAAGATATGCTGAAAGGACTGCTGTAATTAGTAGAAGAAATAGGAAAAAAAAAATAGAACCACACTAAACAAAAATGGCAATAAATAAGTACATATCAATTATCACCTTAAATGTGAATGGTTTGAATGCTCTGATAAAAAGACACAGAGTAGCTGACTGGATAAGAAAGCATGACTCACATATATATATTGTTTACAAGAGACCCACTTCACAACAAAAGATTCACATAGGTTGAAAGTGAAGGGATGGAAAAAAAAATCTTTCAAGCAAACGAAAAGGGAAAAAAAGCTGGGGTAGTAATACTCATACCTGATAAAGTAGATTTCAAAATGAAGACCATAACTAGAGACATAGAAGGCCACTACATAATATTGAAAGGATCTATCCAAAAGGAAGATATAATCTTGGTAAACATATATGCACCCAATGTAGGAGCACCAAAATATATTAAATATCCTCTGGAGGACTTCAAAGGAGAAATCAACAGCAATACAATCATAGCAGGGGACTTCAACACCCCGCTGACATCACGGGATAGATCATCTAGACAAAAAATTAACAAGGAAACGCAGACTCTAAATGAAGCGCTAGATCAAATGGATTTCATAGATATCTACAGAGAAATACATTCCAAAACTGCAGAATTCACATTCTTCTCAAGTGCACATGGGACATTCTCAAAGATAGACCACATGTTAATGCACAAACTGAGTCTCTACAAGTTCAAGAAGGTTGAAATTATATCAAGCATCTTCTCAGATCACAATGGCATGAAACTAGAAATCTATTGCAACAAGAACATGCAAAGACATTTCAACACATGGAGGCTAAATAGCATGTTATTGAACAATGAATGGGTTACCATGGAGATCAAGGAAGAAATTATAAAGTTCCTGGAAACCAATGAAAATGAACACACAACAACACAAAATCTATGGGATGCAGCAAAAGCAGTTCTGAGAGGGAAGTTCATAGCACTACAGGCCTACCTCAAGAAACAAGAAAAATCTCTAATAGACTATCTAACCTCACAACTTAAAGAACTAGAAAGCAAACAAAAAGAAAACCCCAGAGCAAGTAGAAGGAAGGAAACAGTAAAGATCAGAGCAGAAATAAATGACATAGAGTCCAAAAACCAATTCAAAGGATCAATGAAACAAAGAGCTGGTTCTTTAAAAACATAAACAACATTGATGGACCCTTAGCTAGATTCACCAAGAAACAAAGAGAGAGAACCCAAACACAAAATCAGAAATGAAAGAGGAGAAATAATAACTGACACCACAGAAATACAAAGGATCATTAACAAATATTATGAACAATTATACAGCAACAAATTCGACAATCTAAGTGAAATGGACAAATTTCTAGAAACAAATAGTCTCCAAAAACTGGACGGAAAAGAAATAGAAAACTTGAACAGACCAATAACAACAAAAGAAATTGAACATGTAATCAAGACTCTCCCAGCAAACAAAAGCCCAGGTCCAGACGGCTTCACAGGGGAATTTTACCGAACATTCAAGGAAGAACTAATACCCATTCTCCTCAAACTATTTCAAAAAATTCAAGAAGGAAGACTTCCAAACTCATTTTATGAGGCCAGTATAATTCTAAGTCCAAAACCAGAAAAAGACACTACAAAGAAAGAAAACTACAGGCCAATATCCCTGATGAACATAGATGCCAAAATCATGAACAAAATACTAGCAAATCGAATCCAGCAATACATCAAAAAAATTATTCACCATGACCAGGTGCGATTCATCCCAGAGATGCAAGGTTGGTACAATATTCACAAATTAATAAATGTGAAACACCACATAAACAAAATGAAAAA
Source organism: Molossus molossus (assembly GCF_014108415.1). NCBI lineage: Eukaryota > Metazoa > Chordata > Mammalia > Chiroptera > Molossidae > Molossus > Molossus molossus. The sequence continues at coordinate 109,385,356 of NW_023425366.1, read as the reverse complement.
TAAAAATCATATGATCATATCAGTAGACGCTGAAAAAGCATTTCACAAAATCCAGCACCCATTTCTGATAAAAACGCTCAGCAATCTGGGAATAGAGAGATCATATCTCAACATAATAAAAGCCAAATATAAATGATCTACAGCCAACATCATACTCAATGGGCAAAAACTAAAAACATTTCCTTTAAGAACTGGAATAAGCCCTGGCTGCTTTGGTTCAGCGGTTAGAGCGTCAGCGTACAGTCCAGAGAGACCCGGGTTCGGTTTCCACTAAGGGCATGTATCTCGGTTGCTGTTTGTCCCCGGCCCTGGTTGGGTCATGCAGGTGGCAGCCACTCGATGTGTACCTTTCACGTAGATGTTTCTCTCTCTCTCTCTCTTCCTCTCTCTCCCTCCTACTCTATCTGAACAAAAAATGAAAAAAAGGTCTTCAGGTGAGGATTAAAAACAAACAAAAAAACTGGAACAAGATAAGGATGCCCACTTTCACCACTCTTATTTAACATAGTACTGGAAGTCTTAGCCACAGCAATCAGACAGGAAGAGAAAATAAAAAGAATCCAAATTGGAAAGGAGGAAGTGAAACTGTCATTATTTGCAGATGACATGATACTATACATAAAAAACCCCAAAGACTCCATCAAAAATTTACTAGATTTAATAAATGAATTTGGCAAAGTAGCAGGATACAAAATTAACATCAAGGAATTGACGGCATTCTTATACACCAATGATGAACTGACAGAAAGAGAAACTAAAAAAACAATCACATTTACCATTGTGGCAAAAAAATTAAGATACCTAGGAATAAACTTAACCGAAGAAATAAAGGACCTATTCACAGAAAACTACAGGTGATTGAAAAAAGAAACAAAGGAAGATATTAAAAAGTGGAAGCACATACCTTGCTCATAGATTGGAAAAATTAACATCATAAAAATGTCCATAAAACCCAAAGCAATCTATAGATTCAATGCAATCCCCATCAAAATACCAATAACATACTTCACAGAACTAGAACAAATACTTCAGAAGTTCATATGGAACAAAAAAGACCCCAAATAGCCACAGCAATCTTGAAAAAGAAGAACAAAGTTGGAGGGATCACATTACCAGATTTCAGGTTATACTACAAAGCCACTGTAATCAAAACAGCCTGGTACTGGCATAAGAACAGGCAGATAGATCAATGGAACAGAATAGAGAACCCAGATATGGACCCAAGACTATATGCTCAATATTTGACAAAGGGGGTAAGAGCATACAGTGGAGTAAAGACAGCCTCTTTAATAAATGGTGTTGGGAAAATTGGACAGCTACATGCAAAAAAATGAAACTAGACCATCAATTTACACCATACACAAGAATAAACTCAAAATGGATAAAAGACTTAAATGTGACTCATGAATCCATAAAAATTCAAGAAGAAAATGTAGGCAAGAAAATTTCAGATATCATACACAACAGAATTTTCACTGATACATCACCTAAGGCAACAGAAACAAAGGAAAAAATGAACACATGGGACTACATCAAATTCAAAAGCTTCTGCACAGCAAAAGAAACAACCACCAAAATGGAAAGGCAACCCACTCTATGAGAGAGCATAATTGCCAACAATACATCAGATAAGAGGTTAATTTCCAAAATATATAGAGTGCTCATACAACTCAACAAAAGGAAGACAAAGAACCCAATTAAAAAATGGGCAGAGGAACTAAATAGACACCTCTCCAAACACGACATACAAATGGCTAAGAGACATATGAAGAAATGCTCAACATCACTAATCATCAGAGAGATGCAAATTAAAACAACGATGAGGTATCACCTCATACCTGTAAGAATGGCCACCATCAACAAATCATCAAATAACAAGTGTTGGCAAGGGTGTGGAGAAAAGGGGACTCTAATACACTGCTGGTGGGAATGCAGACTGGTGCAGCCACTATGGAAAACAATATGGTGTTACCTCAAAAAATTAAAAATTGAACTTCCATTTGACCCAGTGATCCCACTTCTGGGAATATACCCTAAGAAGCCTGAACCACCAATCAGAAAGAATATATATACCCCCATGTTTGTAGCAGCACTATTACAATAGCTAAGTTCTAGAAACAGCCCAAATGTCTATCAGTAGATGAATGGATAAAAAAGCAGTGGTACATATACACAATGGGGCATCTGTAAGAAAGAAAGATCTCTTATCCTTTGAGACGACATGGAGGAACCTGGAAAGTGCCATCCTAAGTGAAACATGCCAAACAGAGAAAAACAAGTATCATATGATCTCACTTATTTGTGGAATATAATGAACATAACAGTCTAAGGAATGGGGTAGTCCCAGAGACGTGGAAGTGGGGTACAGACTGACAATCCCCAGAAGAGGGGTTGGGGGGGAGAGATAAACACAGAACTTATGTGCATGAACAATGGACATGGACAACAAAGCTGGGGACAGGGCGGGGAGGTTGGGGAAGGGGGGAATCAGTGGAGGGAAAAGAAGAAACATCTGTAACAAAAATTAATTAATTAATTTAAAATAATATTTTAAAAAATAAAAAATAAAAATAAATAAAAAGGAAGCTTAGCTTAATCCTGGAGGGCATTATCAGACTGACATCACACTGAGACTCTTCATTTAATATAATTGGGATTAAAAATTAGAATAGAAATAAATTTTCACTGTGTGATTCAGTATGTTATAATGTTGTATCTTAAAATATACGTCAAGTTCTACTATATTGCACCCCTTGGAAAACAGTGCCTTCAAGTAACTGGATATGATAAGAATATATAGACAATTAATAATAGCAGCTTCTATGTATTGCAGTAGTTACGATAGCATTTAATATGCATAGTCTCCAATCTTCACAAACACTGCAACGGGTGATTATTATACCCATTTTACAGATGAGAAAACTGAGATAGAAATTAAATAATTGTCTCAATAATACAAAGCTACTGAGTAGCAGAGCCTGAATCTCCATCAGGGTCTCTCTGGCTTCAGAGAACATTAGAAAGTCTGAGCAAGAGCAGCTGAGATTCTCACCTACTGTCAGTGGTGATATAAAACAACAATCGCCTTGGAAAAGTTAGACTGTCAAAATTACATGTGTGCATACTCTGTGACACCCTACTCAAGAGCAATGAGTACATATGTCTGCTTAAAGGGTGGTACACAAATGTGCACAGTAGCTAAATTCACAGTAGACAAAATTGGAAACAATTTAAACCTCTATCAAAGGTAGATAAATAAACAAGTGGACTACTATTCAGTAAGAAAAAGGAATCAACTAGCCCGGCCGGTGTGGCTCAGTGGTTGAGCATCAACCCATGCACCAAGAGGTCGCCGGTTCAATTCCCAGTCAGGGCACATGCCCAGGTTCTGTGCCAAATCCCGAGTCGGGAGGGTGCAGGAGGTGGCCAATCAATGTTCTCTCTCATCAATGTTTCTATCTCTCCCTTCTTCTCTAAAATCAATGAAGAAAAAAAAGTTAAAAAAAAAAAAAAGAATCAACTACTGACACACGCAACAAAATTCATGAATTTCAAAAACTTTATGCTGAGTAAAAAAATAAGACTTACACAAAACAATATGTACTATAGCATCCATGTATATAAAGTTCAAGAATAGTGTAAACTAATCTGTGGTGACTGAAGCCACAGTAGGGGAGGGGAATTGACAAGAAAGGGGCACCAAGAAAGTTCTGGAGTGAGGGAAATATACCAAATCTAGATAGAGATTACATCTATATGATGCTTATACAGGTGGGTGTGGGTGTGTGTGTGCGTGTGTGTGTGTGTAAAAAGTAACCAAGTTATACATTTAAGATTTGTGTATTTTATTCTATGTAAATTACACCTCAGTGAAGAAGTACTGGGTAGAAAGTCTGCAGGCAAACATGCTTCCAGTTAGAACTCGAAGCAAGCTGACAAGCTTTCTTAGAATCCCACTGCACACTAGATTCAGACTGCCCAGTTGTACTAGGGATTTCATTTCTGTGAACCGGAGTCTTGGGCTCCTTTCTTAACTACACCTCTCCTCCCAGTACATTTGAATACACTTGAGGTCAGGGACTCTGTCTCACTCCTCTTTCTGATCTCAGTTGTGTCTTCCATTGGGCTATACACAGAGCAGTTCTCAATAAACATTTGCTGGATTGACTTTTTATGCTTTCAAATGCTATTTAAATAGGTATGGCATGAGTTTAATAAACGGTTAAAATCGAATTTTAAGATAACAAATGCAGCTATATTTTCATTCATTTTCAAAGCCCACCTCCTACCCCTGTAACCCCCAATTCAGCCATTATGGATTACAGTTGTAGGGAAATGGGAGGAGTCTTTCAAAGAAGGACAAGTCAAGTGTGAACACCTCCTAAAGAAGGAATTTCTTCAAGTCCTACCTGTAATTATTGTGCCATGGAAGATGGTGATAGAAGAGCAAAAGTCACGTTTATTATTAAATATAAGCCCTGTGGCAATAAAAGAAACGGAAAAGTAGCAATGCTTTACTGGCCACTGTCAGCATACCTTTAGCTCCAGATGCTAATAAATTTTGTCCCTAAAAAAACAAAAAACCAGAATCAATGAAAACTTGGACTTTGAGCTTGCAATTGGTGGTCTTAGGAGTGATTAAGCTTGTTACAAAATAACCCCCAGTTCTTCAGGAATGACCTTGGGGGACATGAGTAATGTGAAAAACAAATTCTGATGAGAAGACCTGGGAGGGATGCCTTTGACTAAATCATAGACTCGGGTGCACTTATTTGTTCAGATAACCCACTAAGATCCAAGTTGGTTCTTGATGCCTTGGTTCTCCCTTTTTATGAAGACACCTGAAGATGAGTAACTGGTAGCAGTACGAGCCATGATCCAAAGTAGTCCTCATCCATCTCAAGGAGGAATACTCAGACCACTGCAGCACCCTGACCTGGGACCAAGGGTGAGGACTGAGGTTGAGATGGAGAGTAGGCGCCACTGCATCCTTCTTTGCCTATGTCTTCTTTAACCCTTACATCCAACACATATGTTTAAGAGCCTCGTATCAAAGTCAAATTAATAATGGCTATCATTTCCCTGGCCAGTGTTGCTCAATGGTTAGAGTGTCAGCCCATGGACCCAAGGGTCATGGGTTCATTTCCTGGTCAAGGGCATGTACCTGGGTTGCAGGTTCAATCCAAGCTCTGGTTGGGGAGTGAGTGGGAGGCAACCAATCGATGTGTCTCTCATATCGCTGTTGCTCTTGCTCTCTCCTCCCTCCTTCCCTCCCACCTTCCCTCCTACTCTCTCTAAAAATCAGTGGAAAAAATGTCCTCAGGTGAAGATTAAAAAAGTAAAAAATAAATAATTAGTAAAATAAATAATGGCTGCCATTTATTGAGTATGCACCATGTGCCAAGTCCTGCACCAAGCAATTTACATGATCCATGTAATCTTTGTGAGATAGATATTATCCCCATTTTATAGGTAGAAACACTGGAGCTCAGATAAGTTTATTGACAAAGGTTACATAGCCAATAAGTGATAAAGCTGAGATATGAATTCAGTTGGCCTGACTCCAAAGCCCACATTAGAAAAGATTAAAATAAACTGTTTCTGCCCTGGCCAGTTTTGCTCAGTGGTTAGAGCGTCAGCCATGGACCAATGAGTTGTGGGTTCAATTCCCATCAAGGGCAGTACCTTGGTTGAGATTCGTCCCTGGCCCTGGCTGTGGTCATGAGAGAGGCAACCACTCAATGTGCCCCATTCACATCAATGTTTCTCTCTCTCTCTCTCTCTCTCTCTCTCTCTCTCTCTCTCTCTCTCTCTCTCTTTCTCTTCTTCTCTCTCCCTCCCACTCTATCTGAACAAAAGTGAAAAAATATCCTCGGGTGAGGATAAAGATTTTTTTTAAAATAAACTGTTTCTCCCCATCCTAAACCCCTTAGATTACAACAGGAGCCAACAGGGGTTTCTATTACACAGAAACAGCCTAGTAGAGACCAAACCATGACCTTTATCACCACAAAAAATAAAAGATAATCTTAATTCTTGGGGTAAATTAGTATTATAAGTATTTTTGTCAAAGAACACAACTAAAGAGAACTATCTCAAACTTATCATGCCAATTTCAACAGTTAAGCTTCTCACAACCCACTGGACACCCAAAGGAAGACAGTGCTTATCACATCTTTGTAGTTCATCACTCAATTTTCAGAGCATTTATGGCAGATCACTATAACATCTTCCCCTGGAATTGCATAAAGAATAGGAATTGTTCAGATTTCCCGATTTGTATTCTGAGCACTGCCCTGAATGAGGTCAGAAAAAAAAAAATCACAACATAAACCTGTATCATCTCTCCCCTTACCTAAAAATAAATGAAAATCTCTGTGCTGGAATGCTTCTCTCTCCTCCTCCTGGGGAATCTGACAGTATCTGCAGCACTCATTTCATTACACGTCTTGCAAGTGTTTCACAGGGATAATCACCAGGAGCACCTGAGGTTACAACAATGCTATTTTTCTCTTTTTACAAGCACTTCCTGCACCGGAACTAGGGTAATTCTGCTCTTGTCATGGCCTCTTGGGCTGCGAACTAATCTCTCCATCTTGCAATTGACTAAGAACTATCCTGTGTGAAAGCTCCTGTCTAAAATGTGACGTAAAAACACATGTCAAATGTGTTCGTTGCATACAAGATCAGAATTTGTACTTGTTCTCGTAGAAGGTTCATTGAAAGAGATGACAAACACAGATCAAAGAAGCCATCTGCTATGGACTGAATGCTGTGCCCACCCCAAAAAAATTCATATGATGAAGCCTAATCCCCAATCCCCAATGTGAAGTCTTTGGCAGGTGATGAGGTTGAGGTATGGTCATGAGGGTGAAGCCTCCATGATAAGATCTGCGGCCTTATAAGGGGACAAAGAGCCCAGGGCTTTATCTACCTTGTGAGGACATAGTGAAAATGTTTTTTGGTTTTCGGTTTTTTTCTTTATTGATTTTTTGAGAGAGTGGAAGTGAGAGAGAGATAGAAACATCGATGAGAGAGAACATTGACTGGCCACCTCCTGCATGTGCCCCACTGGGGATTAGGCCCACAACCTGGGCATGTGCCCTGACTGAGAATCAAACCGGCGACCTCTTGGTGCATGGGTCAACACTCAACCACTGAGCCACACCGGCCAGGCTGAAAATATTTTATATGACTTAGGAAGTGGGCTCTCACCAGACATGGGATCTGCTGGCATCTTGATCTTGGACTTCCAGCTTCTAAATTATTACTTCTACTTAATTCAGACCCTTGCTGACTCTTGTCTGGCTCCCATCCCCTGTCTCATTTCCTCCAAATCATTTTCTCTCCTCTTATCCTCAGACACATCCTAAGGCACGCTCATTACTTCCTCTGATTGCTACAGGAAGATTTGGGGGTTTAGAAATTAATAGCGGTCTCAAGAGATTCTTACATAAGGTGACATATTTCAGTTCATTTTACCAGCAAATTTTAAAATAATATCTCTCAGCAGAATCTTAGCCGAACAATGAAATGGCACCTTTGTTACCTCTTTGCTATAATTTTATGAGAGTATTTCACTCCAGAAATCTTATGTGTCCCTGGTGTAAGGAAGAATTTTCCAGAATGCTTAGCCATAATGCCTTTTCTTTTATGTATTCTAACAACACCTTGGCCCCATCATTGGTTCTAAGACTGGACACCCAGTGAATGTCTATTCATTTGCATTTATTGGAACAGACCTTTAGTGGACCTCGGGCAGTGGTTAAACTCCCATGAGAACATTCTGAAGACTCTCCCTGGACCCTCAACATAGCGAGAGAAAGCACACTCAATTTCTTCCCAAGCAAACTTGACTGCCTAGCCCTGAAGCTTTCCACTCTTATAACTAAAGCAGATTTCAGAGGTTTACTTCTTAAGAAAGATTAATAATATATCAGGAACATAAAGGCAACAGGAGCATAAACTTAATGGCAAACATATAATCAATGTTTCATAATGTTTTCAGAATAGGAGGATATGTAAGGTCTGCGCTCTATAATTTCTTTCCTAGGCCTCATAAATAAACAATGACTCCTTTTCCCCATGTTCCATTGATTTATAGGCAGATCTTTAAGTGCTTCCATTCATTACTAATGCATTGCATAATGCACTGTAATAATTGAATAGAGCTTGAGTATAATCATTTGACATATTAATAAAGCATCAATATAATTTAAAGCAACAACCCTTTCATTTTACACAAACAATCTCTGGGTAAAAAACAGGGAGAAATAAACATGGTATGTCCCAAATATGGAGACCCCAGAAATCCCCATTAGTCACAAGGGAGCCAGGCAAATTTTAAAGCCTGGGGACAACCATGCCCTACATTCCTCCTGGTGGCAGCAGGAATCATCTTTGTTTTCACACTGCAAGATCTAGAATCATCAACACAGGCATGGTGCAAAACCTTCCTGGGGAAGGACAGCAGCTGCCATAATTTCAAGCCCGACACACTGACCTGTTGTGCAATCTTAGGGGAAATCAGGAGCTCTTCTCTGAGAACAGAATTAACCCTTGTCATTTAATATTTCATGCCATCCAGGCAGCTCCCTAACAAGAACAAATGGCTACAGCTAAAATGGGGCTTATTTATCCTGAGTAGGATTTAATGATGAGGATGGCAGAGCAGTGTGTGTCATGAAACATATTATACCTGCAATTGTTAGTGCAGTACCGTTGTATTTGTCATGCACTGGGAAAAATTAATGCCCATACTTTCTGGTTTTGGAAACATGGGAAAAACAGTTATTGTCCCAGATGAAAATGGAACTAAAGGGGAGGGTCTAGTAGGAGGGAGAAAGTGAATTACTCCAGAGAGAGTGTGCTTTTCGATTTAAGACAGGATGGCTAGTTGCCTGGGTTTTTAATTTTTGTAGTCTTGCTTCCTCTGCTTTTCTCCACCAAAAGAACATCTGTTTTATGAGTTGGGCTCTGGCAGCCCTTCCTCCTCATTTTTCAGATGATGAACTCACTGTGCATTGTGATTTATGAACCTCAGAGTCCCCATGGTGAGCCTGTCTGGCTAGAGAACTCAGCACTTCTGTTTCAGTTGGACAAACTTCTTCAAGGCATGTAAGCCTCTGCATAAAGCACATGGAAGTGAGCTCCCATTGGATAGAAAATGGGCAGAAAGGGTGATATTCACTGAAAAATTTGAATTGTGCCATAAATGGCTAGCTGACCAACAAAGATTGTTTCTTCCCTTGCAGAATACAGAATTGCACTGGGAAGTATCCACCCATCCAAAAGTTACATATCCCAGCATTCTTTGCATCTGGGTGAGGTCATGTGACTAGTTCTCACCAACTGAATGTGAGAAGAAGTAATGTGCACTTCCTTCAATACAAAGTGGGTAAGAAGCAAGTGTGCCTTCTCCCTGCTCTTCTTCCCCTTCAGCCAACAGAACAGAGAGGACTCTGAGGCTCAAGAACAGGTCAGAGCTATGATAGAAGGAGACTGAGTCCCTGAGTGACTTCACAAAATGTTATCCATTTATTTTTTTTCTTACTTAATTTATTTATTTTTGTTACAGATGTTTCTACTTTTCCCCCCCACTGATTCCCCCTCCCCCTTTCTCCCCACCCTGTCCCCAGCTTTGTTGTCCATGTCCATAGTTCACGCATACTTGCATATAAGTCCTGTGGTTTATCTCTCCCCCACCACCCCCTCTTCTGGGGATAGTCAGTCTGTACCCCACTTCCACATCTCTGGAACTACCCCATTCCTCAGACTGTTATGTTCATTATATTCCACAAATAAGTGAGATCATATGATACTTGTCATTCTCTGTTTGGCTTGTTTCGCTTAGGATAATACTTTCCAGGTCCCTCCATGTCGTCTCAAAGGATAAGAGATCTTTCTTTCTTACAGATGCATAGTACTCCATTGTGTATATGTACCACTGCTTTTTTATCCATTCATCTACTGATGGACATTTGGGCTGTTTCCAGATCTTAGCTATTGTAAATAGTGCTGCTACAAACATAGGGGTACATATATTCTTTCTGATTGGTGTTTCAGGCTTCTTAGGGTATATTCCCAGAAGTGGGACCACTGGGTCAAATGGCAGTTCAATTTTAATTTTTTGAGGAAATACCATAATGTTTTCCATAGTGACTGCACCAGTCTGCATTCCCACCAGCAGTACACTAGAGTCCCCTTTTCTCCACACCCTCGCCAGCACTTGTTGCTTGATGATTTGTTGATGGCGGCCATTCTGACAGGTGTGAGGTGATACCTCATCATTGTTTTAATTTGCATGTCTCTGATGATTAGTGATGTGGAGCATTTCTTCATATGTCTCTTGGCCATTTGTATGTCGTGTTTGGAGAGGTGTCTATTTAGTTCTTCTGCCCATTTTTTAATTGGGCTCTTTGTCTTCCTTTTGTTGAGTTGTATGAGCACTCTATATATATTGGAAATTAACCTCTTATCTGATGATTGTTGGCAATTATGCTCTCCCATACAGTGGGTTTCCTTTCCATTTTGGTGGTTGTTTCTTTTGCTGTGCTCATTTAAAAAGGTCTTTTTAATCTTATCTTTGTAAAGAACCAGCTCTTGGTTTCAGTTTTTTTTTTTTTTCAGTCTCGATGTCATTTATTTCTGCTCTGATCTTTATTATTTCCTTCCTTGTACTTACTCTGGGCTTTTTTTGTTGTTATCTTTCTAATTCTTTAAGTTGTAGGGTTAGATAGTTTATTAGAAATTTTTCTTGTTTCATGAGGTAATGCTAGCAATTTCCCTCTCAGGACTGTTTTCTCTGTCCCATAGATTTGGGGTTGTTGTGTGTTCATTTTCATTTGTTTCCAAGAAATTTTTTATTTTTTCTTGTTCTCATTGGTAACTCATTCATTGTTTCATAACATGCTATTTAGCCTCCATGTGTTATGTTTTTGAGTGGTTTTTATTGTAGTTGATTTCTAGTTTCATGCCATTGTGATCCAAGAAGATGCTCCATACTATTCCAATCTTCTTGAACTTGTAGAGACTTAGTTCATGTCCTAACATTTGATCCATCTTTGAGAATGTACCATGTGCACTGGAAAAGAATGCAAATTCTGCAGCTTTGGGTTGAAATGTTCTGTAAATGTAACTAAATCCATCTGATCTAGTGTGCCATTTAGGGTTACTGTTTCCTTGTTGATTTTTTGTCTAGAATATCTTTTCAATGATGTCAGTGGAGTGTTAAGGTCTCCTACTATGATTGTATTCTCTCCCTTAAAGTCCTCCTTAAGTTTTTAAATATATTTTGGTGCTCCTATGTTGGGTGCATATATGTTTACCAGGGTTACATCCTCTTGTTCAACTGATTCCTTTAGTATTATGTTGTGACCTTCTTTGTCCCTTGTTATTGCCTTCATTTTGAAATCTACTTTATCAGATAGGAGTATTGTTACCCCAGCTTTTTTTGCTGTTTCCATTTGCATGGAAAAAATTTTCTATCCCTTCCCTTTTATCCTATGTGAGTCTTTTGTTCTTAGGTGGATCTCTTGTATACTGCATACTGCATATATATGGGTCATGCTTTCTTATCCATTCAGCTACTCTGTGTCTTTTGATTGGAGCATTTAACCCATTTAAATTTAAGGTTATTATTGATAGGTACTTATTTATTGCCATTTTTATTCATTATGCCTATGTTTCTCTCTCTCTCTCTCTCTCTCTCTCTCTATATATATATATATATATATATATAGAGAGAGAGAGAGAGAGAGAGAGATTTCTTATTATTATTACAGCTGTCCCTTTAACATTTCTTGCAATGCTGGTTTGGTGGTACTAAATTCCTTTAGTCTTTTTTTTGTCTGAGAAGCTCTTTATTTCACCTTCTGTTTTTAATAATAAGACTTGCTTGATAGAGTAGTCTCAGTTTCAGGTCCTTGTTTTTCATTACCTTGAATACTTTATGCCAATACTTTCTGGCCTGCAGTGTTTCTGTTGAGAAATCAGCTGACAGCCTTATGGGTGCTCCTTTGTAGATAACACATTGCTTTTCTCTTGCTGCCTTTCAGATGTTCTCTTTGTCTTTGATTTTTGGCATTTTAATTATGGTGTGTCTTGGCATGGGCCTCTTTGGATTTTTCTTTCTTGGGAGTTTCTGTGCTTCCTGAACTTGTATGACATTTTCCTTCACCAAGTTAGGGAAGTTTCCTGCCACTATTTCTTCAAACAGGTTCCCTATCCCTTGCTCACTTTCTTCTTTTTCTGGTATTCCTATGATGCAGATGTTGTTACATTTCATATTGTCCCAGAGCTCCCTTAAACTGTCCTTTAAGCCAGTCAGAGAAAGATAAGTATCACATGATCTCACTTATTTGTGGAATCTAATGAACAAAATAAGCTGACAAATAAAATAGATCCAACAACATGGAAGTAGAGAACAGAATGATGAAACTCAGAGGGAAGAGGAGTAGAGGGATTGGAAGAGATAAACCAAATAACTTATATGCACATGTGCATAACCAATAGACACAGACAATAGAGTGGGGCAGGAGCAAGGAGGAGGGGGTTATGGGGGGTGAGGACATCTGTAATACTTTCAACAATAAACATAAATTTTTCAAAAATAAAAAGGTATTTTCATGAGCAAGAAATGGATTTCTAATAGGTAAAGCCACTGAGGTTTCAGGGAATTTTGGTTATAGCAGTTAATATTTGATTTGTACACAAATCAAAGCACTGTGGTAGAAAGGAGGCAAAAACTGGAAGGCATGGTAATGATCCTTGCTTAGGCCACAGTAATTCAGGATAAACCTGTGTGCTTTTTTCACATGTCAAATCACCATCTTCTTTACCCGTCTGTTCTCAGGATGCTGTTTCACCATTTCTAACATATTCTTTTTTATAGTTAATCATGTTCCTGCAACCTTATCTTCTGACATTTTCATTAGTGCCTTCAAAATTCCAGCTGAACTACATGATCTTTCACCTGTATTGTTATCCTAATTATCCTCTAACTCTCAGTCCAACATCACTTCTTCAGAGAACCCTTTTCTGACCACACAGATAAGTCAGATCCCATCATTATTAGTTTTCATAACCTGGGTTTTTTCATAGCCTAGCTAGCACTTACAATAAATAACAATTTAATTTTTATTTGTATGATTATTTGATTTTCATCTCCCCATCTAGAATTTAAATGAAGGCAGAACCGTGTCTAGGTTTTGTTCACCATTTCATTACCAAGGCCTGACATATATTTAGCACTCAATGAAAACTAATAAGTGGATAAATCATACTAAAAATGATGGCATACCCACCATATCCTAAGTACTGTAAATTTCCTCATTTAATCCCCCCCCAAACCTTGAAAGGTAGGTATTACTATCCTCATTTTAGACACACAAAAAAACGAGATTCTGAGAACTTAAATGCAATACCCAAGGACACACAGTTTACAAGGAATGGAAGTGAAACTTGAACCAAAATCTGTCTCAGTCAAGTCCTTTCCTTGTGCTTGACTATATGCAGAAATATTTTGTAATCTAATCTTGATATTGTTTGATTTTTTTTTCAACAAATCATCTGTATCATTTTTTAGGCTCAATAAATTCTTTATTGTGTATATTTGTTTTTATTGGGGTATAATTTGCATACAATAAAATGTAAAGGTCTTAACATTTTAATAAGTTTTAACAAATGCATACACCCATGTAACCCATAACTCCAACAAGATACAGAGTTTTTGCTATCACCCCATAAAGCTCCCTTGTGTGCCTTCACTTTTAATTCCATCCTCTCCCTTAGAAGCATTTTTCATATTTGGCTATTTGTCCCTGTTTTAGAACTTCATGAAAATAAAATCGTTTAGAAATAAAATCCATGGTTTCATGGATCAGTCATTTATTTCTTTTTGTTGCTGAGTAGTATTCCATCAGATAACTATACCTTTTATTTTATTTATCTATTCACATGTTAATGGAAATTTGGGTTGTTTCCAGTTTGGGTCTATTATTAATAAAGCTTCTGTGAACATTCTTGCACATGACTTTTTGTTTACATATGTTTTCATTTCATTCAGGTAAAACCTTGAAATGGAACTGCCAGATCACAGGTTAGGTATAATTTTAACTTTTTAAGAAATTGCCAACCATTTGTTAAAGTGGATACACTTGCCCTGGCCAGTTTGGCTCAGCGGTTGGAGCGTCATCCTCTGAACCAGAGAGTCTCAGGTTCGGTTCCCGCTAGGGGAACGTGAAAGAAGAAAAGGAAAATGAAAAGAAAAAGGGGAAGGGGAAGGGGAAGGGGAAGGGGAAGGGGAAGGGGAAGGGGAAGGGGAAGGGGAAGGGGAAGGGGAAGGGGAAGGGGAAGGGGAAGGGGAAGGGAAGGGAAGGGAAGGGAAGGGAAGGGAAGGGAAGAGAAGAGAAGAGAAGAGAAGAGAAGAGAAGAGAAGAGAAGAGAAGAGAAGAGAAGAAAAAAGAAAAGAAAAGAAAAGAAATAGGATACACTTTATTACATCCATACCAGCAATGTAAGAGAATTCCAGTTGCCTCACATTCTCACCAATATTTGGGGTTGTTGATCATTCCAGAGGGTACAGTGGTATCTCACCATGGTTTTGATTTGCAATTATGTTATGGTTAACCATGCTCAGAATTTTTTTCTTATGCTTCTAGGCCATTTAGGTATCTTCCTTTGTGTAGTACCTATTGAGTCTTGTGCTAAATTTTGTTGGGTTTCTTTGACTAAACAGAGAGGAAAGACAAAAAGAAAGGAGGAAAGAAGGGAGGGAGGAAAATTGGTTCTTTCATCAAGCAACTCCACAAGAATCTCTAGGGGCTTCCAACCAAACTGAGATCTGGGCCAGATTCAAACTTCCAAGTTCAATATTATATCCTGGTCCCATGAAGGAGCTCCTTTTATGCTGAAAAGAAGTAGAAACCTCCCTATCTGAACTTAAGTCTATCTGAATGTCAGAAACAGTAGAGTGATACACAAGGGCATGGCAGATGGATAAAGAAAACACCCCAGCCCTCAAGGCAAGATCATCCCACTTAATAAGGAGGCACAAGCCAGGAGGCTGTGTTATTATCCCACCAAGGCAAAGGTGATTCCCAAAATAGGCAGAGACTTCAGCATCTACAGACAAAATTCCTTCATGGTCCAGTGGTGCATCCCAGAACAAAGAATTCCAACGTGATGTCTAGTAAAATATTAGCCATCTCCATGTGAAACCTCTACATCTAATACCCCCTTAATTTTCTCAACCACCATGCTTGCTCATCCTGTGCTGAAATGACACCACCATCCGGTTAGAAAAGGAATTTTTAACTGTCACAGGTTTGTAATTCCATCAATAAACTCAAAAGTGCAACCTTTCCTAAAAGAAATTATGAGTACTTAGCCACTTGAGGGCTCAATTATCATGTTTGCCCTCACAATTAAGAAATGACTCCCACTAATTGGGTAATTGTGTACCTAAGTGCCCAATTTGTGTGGGCAGATTGAAGGCATGATATATGCAAATCAACCTGCATGTAAAATTTTTGTCCCATTAAAGTTAACTGTCACTGCATGTCAATCACAGGGACAGTCAATAATATCCACTTCTTTTTGAGTGAATCCTTTTAGCCAAAGTGATTATTGATGTCTGAGTCTCACTGATGATATAATACAATACTGTATTGTTTATATGACACCTAGTATTAAATAAGAATCACATCAGGGGACTCTAGTACACTGCTGGTGGGAATGCAGACTGGTGCAGCCACTATGGAAAACACTATGGTGTTACCTCAAAAAATTAACAATTGAACTTCCATTTGACCAAGTGATCCCACTTCTAGGAATATACCCTAAGAAGCCTGAAACACCAACCAGAAAGAATATATGTACCCCTATGTTCATAGCATCACTATTTATAATAGCTGAGATCTGGAAACAGTCCAGGTGTCCATCAGTAGACAAGTGGATTAAAAAGCTGTGGTACAATATACACAATGGAGTACTATGCAGCTGTAAGAAAGAAAGATCTCTTATCCTTTGAGACAACATGGAGGAACCTGGAGAGTATTATCCTAAGTGAAACAAGCCAAGCAGAGAAAGACAAATATCACATGATCTCACTTATTTGTGGAATATAATGAACATAATAATCTGAGGAATGGGGTAGTCCCAGAGACGTGGAAGTGAGGTACAGACTGACAATCCCCAGAAGAGGGGGCGGGAGGGGAGAGATAAACCACAGAACTTATATGCATGTGTGCATGAACAATGAACATGGACAACAAAGCTGGGGACAGGGGGTGGGGAGGGGGATGGGGGTATCAGTAGGGGAAAAAGGAGAAGCATCTGTAACAAAAATAAATTAATTAATTAAATATTTAAAAAACTGTGGTACCTATACACAATGGAGTACTATGCAGCTGTAAGAAAGAAAGATCCCTTACCCTTTGAGATGACATGGAGGGACCTGAAAAGTATTATCCTAAGCGAAACAAGCCAAGCAGAGAAAGACAAATATCACATGATCTCACTTATTTCTGGAATATAATGAACTAAACAAACTGATGAACAAAATAGACCCAGAGTCATAGAAGTAGGGTACAGACTGACAATCCTCAGAAGAGGGGATTGAGGGGAGGGAAGAGATAAGCCACAGAACTTATATGCATGTATGCATAACCAATGGACATAGGCAACAAAGCTGGTGAGGGGGCAGGAGTGGGGAATGGGGAGGAGGGTGTCAATGGAGGAAAAAGGAGAAACATCTGTAACAAAAATAATTTTTTTAATTTTTTATTTATTAATTTGTTTTTGTTACAGATGATAGATGTTTCTCCTTTTCCCCCCATTGTCACCCTCCTCCCCTTCCCCCCACCCCATCCCCAGCTTTGTTGTCTATGTTAATTGGTTATGCATACACTCATGTAAGTTCTGTGGTTTATCTCTTCCCCCACAACCACCCCCCCACCCCCTCCGAGGCTTGTCGGTATCCTACCTCTATGTCTCGGTTAATTTTGTTCAGCAGTTTGTTTAGTTCATTATATTCCACACAAAAATAAATTAATAACACGCCCTGGCCAGTTTTGCTCAGCGGTTAGAGCATCGGCCTGCGGTCCGGAGAGACCTGGGTTCGGTTCCCGCTAAGGGCACGTACTTCGGTTGCAGTTTGTCCCCGGCCCTGGTTGGTCATGCAGGTGGCAGCCACTCGATGTGTCCCTTTCACGTCGATGTTTCTCTCTCTCTCTCTCTTCCTCTCTCTCCCTCCCACTCTATCTGTACAAAAGATGGAAAAATGTCCTCGGGTGAGGATTAAAAAATAAATTAATTAATTAATTAATTAATAACAAAAAAGTGGAAGCATAAATAAATAAGAAAGAGAGAGAGAGAGAAAGGGAGGGAGGGAGGGAGGGAAGGAGGGAGGGAGGGAGAAAGAAAAGAAAAGAAAAGAAAAGAAAAGAAAAGAAAAGAAAAGAAAAGAAAAAGAAATCATGTCATCTTCCTGACAAAAATGACATACTATTGAGCTATGGATTCTAAATGGTTAATGCTGCCTTCCTCTGAGAGGATAGGTCAGCTCTCATTGCTAAAGAAGGATGCATCAGTCCCCAAGCAGAGGGTGCTTAACATCTAAAATATTTGAAGGTTCTCTTCATGGTTCTCAATGCTACCCTATGCCAGACACTGTGCTAAGCATTTGACACACATTATCTCATTTAGTCCTAAAACAGTCTTATGAAGTAGATACTGTTACAGATGAAAAAAATTGAGGCACAGAGACACTAAGAGACTCTCTTGCCCTGGCCGGTTTGGCTCAGCAGTTAGAGCATTGGCCCATGGTCAAGAGACACCCAGGTTCGGTTCCTTCTAAGGGCACATACCTCGGGTGCAGTTTGTCCCTGGCCCCGGTTGGGGTCGTGTGGGTGGCAACCACTCGATGTGTCTCTCACATGTCGATGATTCTCTCTCTCTCTCTTCCTCCCTCTCTCCCTCCTGCTCTGTCACAGAGCTACCAAGTAGAAGAGCACCTCTTGCTTCCAACCCATCCTCAGGTTCTATGGGTTCCATCTGCTTAATTTATTTTAAGTCAAGTTATTCTCTCCATCTCCACTGCCACTAGATTGGCTCTGGCCACCCTCATATGACAATAGTTTTCAAGTTGACCTCCCCTCTGCCATACTTCAGCCAGAGAGATCTTTGGCAGATCTGACCATGTCACTCCTGTTGCTAAAACACTATTGCCTTCATGATGAAGTGCAAACTCCTTTATGCTGCAAACACATCTCATCGTGAAACTTCCCAGAGAGCCTTGGAGAAGTCACTGGAACTTTCTTCTTTAATCAGGTGCTCATCTCCTACACACCAATAGAGCTTCTCTCGTTAACATCCCAGTGACTCCACATGCCAACCCCAGGTCAACTCAGATCTCATGGCACTCAAAGTTTCGGGACCATTTAACACAACTGATGCTCTCCTTGTTGGTGTCCTCTCCACTCCCATTCCTAGAAACCACACCTGGTTTCCCCCTTCCTCACTGACTGCTGCTTCTCACTATCCCAGGATCCAGTCCTTGAATCTCTTCTTTTCTCTATTTATATTTATTCCCTCAATGAGCCCATTGGGCATCAAGGCTTTAAATCCTGTCTCTACAATAAGGTCTTTAAAGTGTGATCCTCCAGCCGTAACTTCAATCCTGAACTTCAGGCTCATTTCCATTTACCTAGCTCAGTCTCTACTTGGGTGTCTAATAGACATTTCAGCTTTAACATGGCTGAAAACTACTGATCTCACCACTTTTCCCCAAACCTCTCCGTCCGTGGCAACTCCATCATTTCAGTTGTGCAAGAGTCATCTTTTCTTCTCATTCCCTCAAGTTTCACATAAAATACGTCAGTTATTCCTCTGTTCTGCCTTCAAAATATATCCCCAACCTGACTGCTCTTCACTGTTTTCACTATGGTCCAAGTCAGCATCATTTCTCCACCTGCACTACGGAAAGAACCTCTGTCTCCTGCTGTCACCCTTATTCCCTAATGTCTGTTCTCAACACTGCAGAGTGATATTTTAACAACACAAATCCGATCACATGACTCCCCTGCTCAACCCCTTCCTCTCCTCACCCCAATGGTTCCCCTGCGCACTTAGAAAAAGAATTCTAAATCCTCTTCAACTTCAGTTCTTTACTTCCAGGCTCTCCACATGCATGTAGATTTATAATTATACTTTAGCCAACCTCCTAGCCATGTATATTTTATATCCTGCTTAGTTCCCCTAATGTAATTCCATCCTACAATGCATCAGATTTCCCTCTTGGTCAATAATACCCATTAAATAATAATAACCACAGTTATCTTTTACTGAACAATTAGTGTGTGAAAACCATTTCTCTCACTGGGTCAGCTGCATTCTAGAACTGAAAAAAAATTCAGTCATGTCTGGAATTGCTCCATTGGGCTCAGCATGATGCTCAGGTTTATTTTCCTTTGGCCATATGTGATGTCTGCAGTAAGTACTGGATTCACAGTCACAAAAAAACAGCTCCAGCCACAGCTCTATTGATTTTGTCTCACTTGGCACTAATATCTCCCAGACTCCTGAGAATTTATGGGCTCCCACCATGTGACCTTCAGCAGACACCAAAGCCCAGTGTCCAGGTGGTGATCAACAGATGTTGTTTTACTGAAGCTCCATGCTTCTCTGCATCCTGATTTCAAACTAAATCATACACACTGGAATGAGGCTTCCACATTGACTTGAATTCACTAGAAAAGACCAAGCAAGTCAGGTCCCCAAGAAGGGCCTTGTCTTGTTCCCGTCAATGGTGACAATTGGGAGTGTGTGCCATGCTCCTCTTTACAAACAAAAACTCTTCTTTACTAACAGAACCCATATTTGTCCAGGGTGGCTGACAAACATCTTTCCCAGATCCCCTTACAGTTGGAAATGAGCATGTGACCCAGTTCGGGCCAATGAGATGTAAGTAGAAGTCTACTGGGTGGACCTTCTGCAAAAGCTATTATTTTCCTAACAACAATAAAATAAACTCTACAACTCTTGTCCTTTATTTTCTTCCAGGTGGAGGGATAGCACAATGCCTGGACATAGAAAAGCCATCTTGTGTCCATTTTTACAAATATATCCCTATGCTAGGGCTAGATTTTCCTAAACATCTCCAAACTTTTCATTGGCCCCATAAATCAATCAAGTTAGCCTGTGCACTGACTTCCTTGAGCCATTCACTCAACAGATAATTACTGATGCCTACTATGTACAGGCACTGGTAGAGGATTCAGTCTGCTGGAGAATGAAAAAAATTCTCCAGTGTGTCCTTACCTTAATTCTTATGTGAATCTAGATGCTAACGTGGTCTTCAGTAATCTATACTATAACCTTTCTAATGTCACACATTCTCCCTCTCTCCATAGTAAATACCTATTAGCTGATCTTCTCCAAACCCAGAAAGCTCAGACCAGTTTTACATCACTGTTCAAGTATTTCATGCAGTCTTTTGTAGTCTTCCAAATTTGGAGAAGGAGAGTATGAGGCCAATTGTGATTCTCTTAAAATTTAAAGCAGCTGATTGCAAAGAGGTCAGATTTGATGATTTCTTAAGTTCCTTAAGATTCTACAATTCTGACTTCTACTTAAGTCTTCCTCTTCTGTAATTGCCCTTCACCTGCCACCCCCAGGCACACTTCTGATTAAGGAGAAATCTTTGGCACCACCATATTTGAGAGAGGATAAAAATTTTAGGGATCCTGAATAATTGAAACAAAACGTAACATTGGCACTTTTGTCTTTATAATTCTCTTTCAGAACAAAGACTCTATCGCTCTCCAGGAAAAATAAAATAAATAAATAAACAAACAAACAAACTGCATATCCAAATGTACAGAAATTATTCTATGAGTTACATCTCTGACAGCCTGGGGATGCCTACGTGTGAAACATTAGCCAAGTTAATATGTCTTAATAAATATTCTGTACTGAGTACTCACAAAAAGGAGGAGGAGGAGGGGCAGGGGCAGGAGAAGAGGAGGAGGAGGAAGAGGAGGAGGAGGAGGAGGAGGAGGAGAAAACATCAGCCAAGAAATCATTGCAATCAATTCTCTGTGTGTGGGCACAGATGCTCCTAGGAAATGAGGACAGCTAAACCTCTGGTTTTCAGGTTTCTCTTTTCCCCCAAGGGGGTCTTTCAGAAGGAACAATGAAATCTCTTGACAAATAACTTAACTCTGCACTTACTACAACAGGATTTCTCAACCCCAGCACTATTGACATTTTGGGTTGGACAACTGTTTGTTGTGGGGCTGTCCTGTGCGTTGCAGAATGGTTAGCAGAGTCCCTGGCTTTCATACACTACATGCCCATAGCATCCTCACCACCACAACTCGCTGTAATGAGATAGGCAGGCTACTCGCTGGGCTCAGCTGGCAGGAAGTCAGAACTTGCTTAACTGCCCCTGGTACCCTCCCTACTCCTGAGGCTAAACAGCCAATCAGCAACTAGACTGAAGGATACTGCCATCTACAAGATTTACTTCAGGAGGTTTAGGGTCTTTCCCTTTGCTCACACATGCAAGCTAGCATGACAGATTGTTCTTTTGGTGACCTTCCTTCATTTAAATACTAACAAACACACCCCTGGGTGGATGAAATTTAATATGCTAATGAGACATGACACACAAAAAAAGTATGTAGTTCCACTACACAAGTACCAAAAACCCCACCTCTACATATCTGGATGTCACTTATTCTGCCTAATGCTCTCTAAAATTCTCCCCAACCTTTGTCTGGGAAGCAGCCTGTTTTCTCTCCCTTTGCGGTGCTGGCTTCCTTGCACACAAGGGAATTAAACCTTCTTTCTCTGTATTGGTTTCTGGTGATCCCTTTTCAATTCTATCCTGGGAGATCGCAAGAAACCAGTGCACCAGTAACAGTATCTATCCCCAGGGGACAAAATTGCCCCCTATGAGACCACTGCCCTACAATAAGCAGACTTCAACTCTGCTGATTTTGCTCAAGAGTAAACATAAGAGTATTAGGTCCCATGCACCCATGAATCACATCTCACACCCACCAATGCTCACTTGGGCAACTGGTCACCTTGTAGAGCCAAATTAGCACAACCCTCACAACACTCAGAAAAACAGCATCCATGCAAATGCATTGCCAGAGACAAAAATGCATGTATTTGTATGTATTACTTTAATTAAAAACAACTCATTAGGCCCAGCCGATATGGCTCAGTGGTTGAGCATCAGCCTGTGCACCAAGAGGTCACCAGTTTGATTCCCGGTCAGGGCACATGCCCAGGTTGTGGGCCCAATCCCCAGTGGGGGACATGTAGGAAGCAGCCAATCGATGTTCTCTCTCATCAATGTTTCTTTTTTTTTTTTTTCCTTTCTTGAAATCTTTTTTCCCAATTTTTATTAATTAATATTCTTACAGATGTTCTTTTTCCCCCCTAGACCCCCTCCTCCCCACCACCCTCTCCACCCTGCTAGCATTGTCATCTATGTCCATTGCTTATGCATACATGCATATAAGTTCTTTGGTTCATTTCATCCATCTCTCCCAACCCCCCTACTCTGAGGTTTGACAGTCTGAACCATACTCCTTTCTATGTCTCTGGGTCTATTTCGTTCATCAGCGCACCTTGTATTATATTCCACAAATAAGTGAGATCAGGTGGTATTTGTCTTTCTCTGACTGGCTTATTTCGCTTAGCATAATACTCTCGAGGTTACCCCATGTTGTCTCAAAGGATAAGAGATCTTTCTTTCTTACAGCTGCATAGTATTCCATTGTATATATGTGCCACAGCTTTTTTATCCACTCATCTATTGATGGACACTTGAGCTGTTTCCAGATCTTAGCTATTGTAAATAGTGCTGCTATGCACATAGGGGTACATATATTCTTTCTGATTGGTGTTTCAGGCTTCTTAGGGTATATTCCCAGAAGTGGGACCACTGGGTCAAATGGCAGTTCAATTTTAATTTTTTGAGGAAATACCATAATGTTTTCCATAGTGACTGCACCAGTCTGCATTCCCACCAGCAGTACACTAGAGTCCCCTTTTCTCCACATCCTCGCCAGCACTTGTTGCTTGATTTGTTGATGGCAGCCATTCTGGTAGGTGTGAGGTGATACCTCATCATTGTTTTAATTTGCATCTCTCTGATGATTAGTGATGTGGAGCATTTCTTCATATGTCTCTTGGCCATTTGTATGTCCTGTTTTGAGAGGTGTCTATTTAGTTCTTCTGCCCATTTTTTAATTGGGTTCTTTGTCTTCCTTTTGTTGAGTTGTATGAGCACTCTATATATTTTGGAAATTAACTCCTTATTTGATGTGTCATTGGCAATTATGCTCTCCCAAGTGGGTTCCCTTTCCATTTTGATGGTTGTTTCTTTTGCTGTGCAGAAACTTTTTAGTTTGATGTAGTCCCATGTGTTCATTTTTTCCTTTGTTTCTTTTGCCTTAGGTGATGTATCAGTAAAAATTCTGCTGAGTATGATGTCTGAAATTTTGTTGTCTACATTTTCTTCTAGGATTTTTATGGATTTACAAGTCACATTTAAGTCTTTTATTCACTTTTCTCATCGATGTTTCTATTTCTCTCTCCCTCTCCCTTCCTCTCTTTAAAATCAATAAAGAGAAGGCTTTAAAAAAAATAGCCCTATTTGGCTCAGCAGTTAGAGCATCGGCCTGTGGTCCAGAGAGACCCAGGTTCAGTTCCCACTAAGGACACGTACCTCAGTTGCAGTTTGTCCCCGACCCCGGCAGGGGTTGTGTGGGTGGCAGCCAGTCCATGTGTCTCTCTTGCATGGATGTTTCTCATGTTTCTCTCTCTCTCTCTCTCTCTTCCTCCCTCTCTCCCTCCTGCTCTATCTGAAATGCAAAAATGTCCTCGGGTGAGGATAAAAAAAAAAAAGTAAAAAAAAGCAGTAACAACTCATTAGGACAAAAACCATGCAAGTTCCTTCTTTGATGCTACACTCTTCTGATTTCCTCCTAGTTCATGGGGCTCCTCCAGCTTCTTAGCCAACCTATCAAATTCCTCAGGTCACAGGCTCAGTACCTCATCTTTTCACTATGTATACTCATGGCCTTAAATACCCCTTTATCCTGATGATGCCAAAGTTCTGTATCTGGCCTAGACTTCCACTCTGAATTCCAGACTTACATATCCAACTATCTACTTGACATCTTCCTTGGATATCTCCCAGCACCTTACACTTAACAAATTTTTTTTTTAAATCTCTTGCTTTTTCTCCCCCAAACTATTTCATATCTATTCTTTCCCCATTTAAGAAAATGGCACCAACATCCCTGAAGTTGTCCAATCAGAAACCTAGGAGTCATCCTTAAGTATTCTCTCCCTGTTTCCTCTCTCCCTAATCTTCTCTATTAGCACATCCTAACGCCAACTGTTTCTCTCTATCTCTCTCTATGCTGCTACTACTGCCCCAGACTTAAGGCCACTCTACTGGTTAACTCAAGGAAGGCAGCATTATTTCTATAGTGTAAGTGAATGGTATCCCTTGGAGTTGTGCAATGATCAATTCACAGGACCATAAACATCAGGTCAGATTCCCTAGTCCAAGTTACCAACATCTAGCACCAGAACGAATGCAACAACTTCCTACCAGGACCCCCCGCTTCTACTCGGTCCCTAACAATCCATTTTCTTCCAAAACATTTTTTTTCTTTATTGATTTTAGAGAGAGAGAGAGAAAAGGAGAGGAAGAGAGAGCTAGAAACATTGATGAAAGAGAACATCGATGGGCCACCTCCTGCATGCCCCCCACCGGGGATCAGGCCTACAACCTGGGCATGTGCCCTGGCCGGGAATTGAACCTCTTGGTGCATGGGTCGATGCTCAACAACTGAGCGACACCAGCCAGGCCTTAACAATCCATTTTCTAACCAACAACCAAGAGTAGTCTTTTAAAAAATATATATCAATTCATATCACTTTCCAACTTAAGCCCCTTAGTAGTTTCTCATTACTCTTCACAAAAGATCCAAACTCCTCTCTGTGACTCCGGGGCTTACCTACCTAATCCAGGTTTTCAAAATCTCTCCAATTACCTCTGTACCCTTGCTCCATTCTAACAAGTTCTTTTCTGTTCTCCAGATATAATAAATTCCTTCCTGCCCAAGGGCCTTTTCACATGCACCTGAAATACTCCTCCCGATCCCTACCCCCAACATTAATTAACATGACTGAATCCTCCTCATTTCTCAGTCTCGGTTTAAGTTGAGCTGACCTACACTTATAAATTAGGGGCTTTCCACAGCACACCATTTCCCTCAGAATGCTCTTCGCATTTTAACCATATAACGCCATCCTTTTTGCTCATGACTGCATTCTAAGAACTAAGTACAGTACCAGAGTCATATTAGGCACTCAATAAATGCTTTCTAAGTTACATGAATCTCACCACTAGTAGATAATCATTGTTAATACTTTCATGTATGCCATTTCTAGGACTTAATCATATTTAACATAAATAATCATATTTTTTCATTAACTCTAGGACTAAGGTTCTAGCAAAAAAGAAATACATGGATACTTATAAAGGATATATGATTCAGGTATCAGCTCAAATGTGATCTCCCTATGGTCTCCTTGGACTGGCATGGCTGAGGTTGGATTGGCATGGCTGAGGTCTTCAGCCACGTCAATCAAAGGAGACTCTACCCTCAGTCACTACTACATAATCTTGTTTTAGTTTCTTTATAGCATCACCACCAGCCGAATTGTCTTTTATTTTTGTGTGCTTTCGACTCCCCTGACTAAAATGTAAGCTCCATGAAGGCAGGACCAAGTTCATCTTGCTTAGTGCTGAATGCTCAATGCCTTAACAGTCCCTGGCCAATAGCAGGAACTCAATAAATAAATGTTTGTTGAATGACGAGTGAATGTCTGACATTTATCTGCCCAGAAAGCACTCTGGGCCAGATGCAAACTGTCAGGTGGACTTAAGGAGGAGCCCTTTCTTGCACTTAGCATTTCAAGGTCCTCACCATCCTCATAAAGGCAGTGACATGCTAAAGATGGGCTCTATCCACAACTGTCCCGTGCACTTGGCTCCAGCCTTTACAGAATATAGAGTGACATTTGCACTGACATAGGATAAAGGCTTGGCCTCTCTGGTCTGAAAATGGGGCTCCATGTCTCATCTGTCGAGGACTCCTGGTTCCTCCACTTGCTTACCAGACTGACAGCAGGTTTCGGCCAGAGTCAGATGTTGTGGTGCCAGGAACACACGACTTGAAAATGAAGATGGTACTGAGGGAAGGAGCAGAGCTAGAGAAAGAGACAAAGACTGTCTTGAGCCAGGGGGAGGGCAGGGAGATGGGGGAGAGTCCAGGAAATACTAACACACAATACATTCAGTATTTTCTTTTTTCTTATTCTAATCCTTGGCAGTATGGCTCATTTCACCAGCCTAGCAAGACATTTTTGGTTTTTTGCTGTTTTTTGTTTAAAAAAACAAAAACAAAAACAAAAACAATGCTTCATTGTCACCCAGTCGTTGTGGCTCAGTGGTTGAGCATCGACCCATGCACCAAGAGGTCACTAGTTTGATTCCCAGTCAGGGCACATGTCCAGGTTGTGGGCCAGGTCCCCAATGGGGAGCATGCAAGAGGTGGCCAATCGATGTTCTCTCTCATCAGTGTTTCTATCTTTCCCTCTCACTTCCTCTCTCTATAAAATCAATCAAGGGGAAAAAATTTTAAGATGCTTCAGCCCTGGCCGGTTTGGCTCAGTGGTTGGAGCGTCGGCCTTCGGTCCAGAGAGACCCAGGTTCAGTTCCTGCTAAGGGCACGTACCTCGGTTGCAGTTTGTCCCCGGCCCTGGTTGGTCGTGCAGGTGGCAGCCACTCGATGTGTCCCTTCACATCGATGTTTCTCTCTCTCTCTCTCTCTCTTCCTCTCTCTCCCTCCCGCTCTATCTGAACAAAAAATGGAAAAATGTCCTCGGGTGAGGATAAAAAAAAAAAAAATTCGGTCCAGAGATGCTTCATTGTCTCAGCTGATGAGACAAATGAAGCTGATGATGCTACAAACCAGATGTCACAGACTGGTGGCTCCTGGGCCAAGTCCAACTCATAGATAGGTATGTTCTGTTTGGTCTTCATGGCATTTTTTTTTTTTTTAGTTGAATTACTGGCCAAGATTTCTAAATTGGAAAATTCTGTATTAAAAAAAATAATAATTTCTGGCTTCTCTTGAAAAATTAGAAGGTCCAACAACACTAACACCATATTCCCATATGCCAACACCAGTTGGACCTGATGGGCCCTGCGAGTTTTGGACAGTGAATATGTCCCAAGGTCCCTCATTTCCTACCTGGTCCCTTCACTTATTTACAACAGCTTCCTGACCCCTGAAGGCATCTGAATTTGTCATCCCTGCTTCTCAAAGAAGAAGATGACTTATTCCCCTGACCTCAGATTTCCAAAGAAGAGTGTCTATCAAGATGTCCACCCTCTTGGGAAGGTCCTCAAAGAGTTAGTTTCAACCCCTAACTCCACCCTGTCATCATTTCTCCCTACAGGGCTAGGTAACCAATCTGATTGGTGAGATTCCTGAGGATTTGCTCTCCAGTGGATGAACTCAGTTCGCCTCACAAGCAAGGAGAGGGGCTTCGCCCACCCTCTTGGTTCAGTGGCCCCCACAGGGCTCTGAGATAAGAAAGCCAGGCTTCTTCTCTGCTTCCTAGCAGTCAGTACCCCCAGGTCAGGCCTCAGGGTCCTCTCTGGCGCCCTTCTGTGAACACCTCAAGATGCTAAAGCAAAGATGACCCTCCATTGTGTTGACAGGGTAACAGTATTCAGAAGCTGCTTTGCCAACCAATGCTTTCAGTGGATGGGTCAAGACCTAGATATTGAAACAGAGATACCAGATCCAAGCTGTGTTCTCCAGTCTGGTTCTACCAGGGAACCCCATTCTTGGAAACTTGACAGGTCTTTGGTCTTAGTAATAAATATACTTCATTTCTCCATCTAACTCCCTGTGAATGTCCCCTTCTGATTAGAACTGGGGTAGTAGGAGGTGACATTATTTAGAATCTTATCCGCCAGTATGTTTTAAAATAGAGTTCTTAAGGTTGAGGGGGTTATTAAAGCTACAGATAAATATGTACATCTTCCTGAAGCATTCACTTTATTCAAAGACTTGGGAAGCGTGTTCTCAAATTTTTTGAGCTCTTAAAAAGTTTTTTCATAGTCATACCCAAGAACAATTACCTGAATATAATTTTTCCAGATTGACCAATATTATGGAGTTTTTCACATTTTAAATTATAATGCATGTTACATTTATGTGCAGGGAAGCAACTGGATAATTAGGTGCTTTCAGTTATTAGGACATAATCTGAAGATGCATTAAAGTGAGTAGAGTCTACTGAGGGAGCAAAGATTATGATAATGTCACTGGGTTTCCTTGTGGCTAGTGGTGATCCAAAGAATTTGATGAGCTTGAGCAAGAATTTCTCTAAGTGATTCTGAGGATCACAGAATTCTGCACAGCTACATTTTAATGACGTTTTTACCATAATAACCAGTTTTTCCACCATTTAATTATATAGAAAATCCATAGTTTTTTCACAATCCATATCCCTGGCACAAATTTGCCTAATGTTTCATTTCCTCAATTTACTTTCATTTCCCACAATCGTGAGCAGCTGATAACACAAATATACCAAAACTTATTTTTTGTCTAGTTGATTGATTTTAGTGTCACTCTTCATGTACCCTTTTGCAGATAGCAACTTAAAAATTACAAGGTCAATTTGGAATATGCCTTAGGGTTTAAAAACCAGAAGCTTGAAAACTAAGCATGAAACCAGTGAAAATAAGCATAACAATGAGAGAAATTTAAAATAGCCTGGGCCATGGCCAACTGACTCAGATGGTTGGAGTGTCGTCCATTGCACCAAAAAAGGTTGCAGGTTCAATTCCCAGTGTGGGAGGCAACCGATTGATGTTTCTCTCTTACATCAATGTTTCTCTCTTTCTCTCCCTCCCTTCCTCTCTCTCTCAAATCAATAAAAACCTATCCTTAAATGAGGATAAAATAGCCTGGAATCAACTCTTTCCACAAAAGACTGACAGCAAAAAAAAAAAAAAAAAAACACCCGTCCCCTTCAAAACTCCTGAACTGGTGATAGGTTACAATTATAAACACAGACCATACAGGTTGTAGCCAAATATACCTACTTAAAATGAGTGTTTTAGATGAACACACATCATCCCCAGGTTTGGGTCTCTAAATACCATTCCCTGATAAAAAGGAACCCAGGTTTTTGGCAGAAATAGCTGGCTTGAGGTCTGGGGCATAAAATATACAAGAACTTTGAATATTTTATGCCAGAAAGAAAGGAAGCTATCAAAACTCAACGGGGTCTAGTCAAGAGGATACAGAGGCTAGCCCAGCCTGAAGGGGCTCCTACTAAAACAAGATGGTTTCATCACACAAAAGACTATTGTTGTGCTAATTATTGATCTACTGCCTCTCAGCTGTAAGTCTACCCTCCTATACTCTGTATGTGATGCTAATCAGGGCTCTGCATACCAAGTTTCAAACTTCCTCACTGGCTGGCTTTCTGTTAGAGTCTACTAATGGGAGATTCTAGAGGAGGAAGGGAAAGAGAGGTTCTTTCTCTTTTCCTTCTCCTATCGGAGTCATTCAGCAGCATTCCAGCTCCAATCTCCAGCTTCTTCCTCTCTGAGTTTCTAGGCCCTGGCACCCCCTCCTTTTCCTGTTCATCCCCTCAAGGAAGAAACCAGATCTCCAATTCACAAATAAATGAGAAAAGGTCCACTAATGGTTTGGCCATTTGCTGTTACTTTCTCTAATGATAATGATGTTGTCGTATAGGCTGTTAATTATATTAACTGTTCATTTATATCATTCTTGACTAAAAAATAACTAAGGAAATTTCCACATTTTTATACGTTACAATAATGTATATGTTTTTGTCAACTGTGACAATACATGGGGGAAAAAGGTGTGCATTTGGGTATATGTGGCTTCATTTTTAAAATCGAACAAGATCTCAGCAATGACTGTATTATTCACCAATAACATTTTGTCCTAAACAGCTTGCCCCTTGGTCTCTCATTGTTCAGTGGGGTGATTTTTAAAAGGTGACATCATTTTAAGTGGTTTTAATACTAGCTTTTTAATAAAACTAGGCGATACCTTGAAAGCTTACTCAATTACACAGCTACCTACTGAGGGAAGGTGTTGATTAGAGTTTTTCAAGCTCGGGACTAGTTATGTTTGTTCTTAAAGATGAAAAAGATATTAAGATAGGTGAAATCTGGACAAGGTGAACTAATTCCTTGCTCAATGTCAAGGAGAGAGAGACGGAGCTGTTCTGTTTAACTGTTTCCTTCCGAGCCTGAACAATTTCAGCAAGGGCTGACAGGTCGAACTAGGAACAGCTCCCACCCCTGTGAGAGGTCGCTGCAGTACCAAGGGCAGCAGGAGCTGGAGAAGGAGGCTTTGTCGTGGAGAAAATGAGTTACCTGAGACTCTCAGCTCATTTCTAGGGGATACAAATCACAGCCTAAGTGGTTTTAAAAACCAGCAGCTATTTTCTTCACTGCAAATGTCCTCTGATGAGTATTTCCTGGGACTGTCCTGTGGTTCAGACCTTTCCTGTGTGACCCAAGCCATGTGCCTTCTTCCACGAGAGGACACATTTTTCAAAACTGCCACCAGAGCCAGGCTGCAATGCTCACTTCTCTGGGGGCTTCTGTGGGTTTCTTGCCTCCGTGGTGAACCTGACGTGCCTCAGCACTCCGTGAATTAACCCTCCCTTTTCTGCTCACACACCCTGAACTGTTACATCAAAGCAGAGAAGAGGGGTTCTGGGTACTAAACAGTTCTCCATTCTCGGCTCTCTTCAAATCAGCTAATTAGACAAGATAGAGTGCTCTTTGAGATGCATCAAACTGATTATAAAAATCTTCAGTGTCTTCACCTTGTATTTGAAACAAATTCCAGTTCTCTGATCCTGGCCTGGGGGGCCTGCAGATCCGGTCTCAGTTGAATTTCTTCTCACTCTACATGTTCTAGCCACACCGGCCTCCTCTTTGTTCCTCGGAGAGACGAGCTTTTCCTGAACGGATTCTTGACACATGCTCGTCCCTCTGTCTAGAAACCTCTTCCCCAGTTCTTTGTAGGCTGGCTCCTTCTCACCACTCAAGCTTCTAAAAACCATTCATGTTTTCAGGAGCTATCCTCTGACCACCTCACCGAAAGTGCCGCACACCGTATGCTATCACGTACTTTTCCAGACATTACTCACGGTTTGTAATTATACACTCAGGAAATTATCTGATTAATGTCCATCTTTCCTGCTAGATGGTAAGCTCCATGACAGTAGTTACCACAACGAGCTAGCCTAAGCGTTGGAAAAGGCTTTCTGTATAAGGCCAGATAATAAATAATCTGGGCTTTGCGGGCCATACAATCTGTTACACCACTCAACTCTATGGTCACAGTGTAAACACAGTCACAATGATTCATAAATTAATGAGTGTGGCTGTGTTTAATAAAACTTATTTACAAGATCGTGGGACAGGTCTGATCTGGCCCACTCGCCATAGTTTTCAGATGCCTCGTCCAGCTCACTATTACATCTTCAGTGTCCTGCACAACACCTATCACAAGCTAAGTGAACCAAATAGTCATTAGGTGAATGGATGAATTCATTAATGACCCTAAAATCAATTTAGGCTAATGGTTGGAAAAGCATGGGCTTCAGAGTTGCATTTTTCTCTATACTGAACTCAAAGTCTTGCTGCTCGTCAATTTCATTTATTTCCCTTCAACAGTTCCCAAGCTGACTTTCATTTACAGTTTGACAAGTCGCTCTCCCTCCTTGAGCTTCAGTAAATCTAATCTCAGAACTATTCTTTTCCTGTTCAGTGATATCTAGATTCCTCTTTCATTGACTTGGACTGAAGGAGAACATTGTACTCTCATCACTTCTGCTCCACTGTACTCAGCAGTCAGCTCGCTGACAAGTTTCCAGTAAGAAGAAAGGACATAAGGAAGGATGGTGGATTCTGTATATGGAAATAGGTACCTCATTTTGGGATGGCAATTTGCCAGTATCTATTAAAATTGCAAATATGTCTCCTGTTCCACCCAACCATTCTTGAGACTTTCCCCATAACTCCCTATACCTGTATCATGATTTCAGAATCTAATGCAATGTCAATATAGACAGCAGGTGTCCTCTGGGCTTGGCCAACTATCCACACAGGCTACCAGGGATATCCCCATTGTCTTGCCCTTAGTTAAGTTTATTCTCTGCTGCCTCCAAGCCAGGCTTATAGAACTTACATAGAAGTCTTGTAGGAATGGCTGTGGTCCTTTGTGGTAGGCAGCTTCTGCCATGGCCCGCAATAGTCTCCACGTCCTAGACCCTACCTCCTGGTATTCATGCCCTTGTGTAATCCCCTTCCCTTGGTATAGACCGAAGCTAGTAACTTGCTCTGACAAATAGAATATGGCAAAAGTGATGGGTTGTTACTTCCAAGATTCAGTTACAAAAGACTGATTTGATTTCTGTGATATTAGCACTCTGTTTCTCTGGCTCTTCCCATGCACTGTAACAAAGCCAGCGGCCGTGTTGTGAGCTTCCCTATGGAAAGGCCCCTCTGGAAAGGAACTAAGGGTGTCTCTGGCCAATAGCCAGCAAAAAGCTGAAGCCTGCAGTCCAGCAGCATACAAGAAACTCAATCCTGCCAATAACCACGTCAGTGATCTTGGAAGTGGATCCTCCCCGAGTTGAGCCCTGAGATGACCACAGCCCCGACTGACACCTTGATTGCAGCCTTGTCAGAGACCCAAAGCCAAGGGATCCTCCTAAGCCACACCCAGATTCCTGGCCTATAGAAACTGTGATATAATAACTATTTTGCTGATTCAAAAAATTTTTTCCAAGCTGTTTACTTGTATTCTGCTTTTCCACTAATGTAATAAACCTTCAATCATTCATGTATTCTTTCATTTCTTCAAACCAATAATTACTGGACTCATAAAGTACAAAGCACAGTAACATTGTATCTCACTCATTCAATGTGTATTTGCTCTAATGTTCCTTTTTCTCTGACCAGAGCCCTCTACTTATATTTGCACATTAGGCTAAATGTTTTCTCTTTTAAGTCACTATGCTTGGGGTTATTTGTTAAGCAGCATTAGATAACCAATATATCCTCTCTACTGAGACATCAACCAGGCATAATTGCTTGGGTCCTCATGCTGCCCAGCTGCATTACAAGGAAGTAGCATTGACTTTTTTCCTTCCCACTGGCATCCAAGTAATTCTCTGGTCTTGGGGTGGAAGGAGCCCCACATTCTCCTAGCATGGCTAAGACACTTTCTTTACAAATGTAAATCTCTTTCTCCCTGCCTTGAACCTCTTCCACAACACCTCTAAATTCTCTGAGGATCAGACTTTTTGAAAACAAAAGCCAGGAAGACCTACTGGTGACTTCTGTTGTGTGCCCTCCCACATCCATTCCATGAGGTGGTGGAACACAGAGCTGCTCACCTTCCTTCATTAGACAGGGGCAACTTAAGGTGCTTGGTGTCACCCAAATTTGGTGACAATTTTGTCTTAGATTTCTATTGTTATTGCAACATTGCTCTTCAAGTAAATAAATAATCCACCCACAGTCATCTCAGCACTTGAAGTCAGTATTTCATAAACATCGTTTTTAATTTATTTATTATTATTGGGTGGGGGAGTTGAATTGAAGACACTTATAAGTATTGCAGTAAAGAAACCCACTTGTTTGTTTGTTTGTTTGTTTGTTTAGCCTAAAATTTCCAAAATTGATTTACACATGCAATCTTCTCTTTCCCTCAGAAACAAAACCATGCCTGGGTCCCCCACACTTCCATGCTGTTTTACCGCACATGGCTTTTCCTGTGATGTTCTTCTGGGTTGTAAACCCTGGGTTACAAGTCAAAAGCCAGGAAACCCGAGGTTATAAGTTAGTAGCTTCTCTGTGAGCTCAACCTCCCCCCGAGAGAGTGAAGCACAGCCCTCCTGCAGGCCATCTCATGGCCTTGAGCATGAATCCACGGTTGCATTTCTCATGCTTTTTTGAGGTGTCGGTTAGCATGCCTGCCCCACCTCACAGCCTAGAGGCCACATGGAGCTACACTGCGTCGTGTTCTATATCCCCACATCTGGCCAGAGTCTTGCTGCAATGCTGAAAACGGGACTCGGCTGACCTCAGTTGGTCCCCACAGCCACCCAGTGATGATCTCCACCCTGCGACAAAGCTGAGGCCAGTAAGGGGTGCAGCTGAGATTCCGACCCGATCTGCTGATAGCCAAGATTTGCATGTGTATCTCCCAAGCTCTAATCAGTGAGAGCTTGGGACAAAATCGAAAAAACTATGACTTAAAACCAAAGGGGACACTATGCTGTACACCTGAAACTAATACCAAATAACATTGACTGGAAACTAGAATTAAAAAATAAAATTAAAAAAGAAAGAAAGAAAGAAAACCAAAGCGGCAGCGTTCACAGACTGCAATGTTAGAGAGCCCTCCCTTTCAGGACTGTAAATTTGGAGACACATTGTTGCTTTCTGAAAGTTTACAGCTGATTTCTCGAGTTTTCCACCTCAGAGCTAATCCCAAACAGAAAAGGAACCGGTGTCATGAGTTTTGAATGTGTCCTCGTGTACATCCCAGAGTGGCGGCAGTCATGGGCCGTGAAGCAAATCCCTCTGATGCTTTGTGACTCGGGGCTGGGGATTTGTCCATCAGCCCAGCCCCTCATTGTCCATCTTCGCCTCCCTTGTCAAAGCCATTGACAGCCATAGCGGCTGAGACATTCTCTTTCTCATTGGATCTGTCTCCTGTGCGTTTCGCATTCCCCCCTCACGCCTTCCGTCCAGCGAATCTATCTTGCTCTACAGCGGGTTTTATTTTTTGCATTTGTCTTATCTGAAGCTTGCATTACTTGACTCTCTCTCGCTTGCACTTAAGAGTTCATCATATTTCCCATTTGGCCACCTTCACTGCTGCCATCCATTCTACTCCAGCACACACAACAGCATCCTCTGCCTTCCCGCTCCTGGTCTCTCTCATCAAGCTTACCCTTCGTGGCTGTCTTCAACCTAATGTGGGTCATTTACTTCGAGTCTTGTCAGCAAGGCACAGTTTTCCTTCTTGGTTTGTTTGAGATCTGTTGCCCCTTCACAAATGACTTCATTCTTTTCCTTTCTCCCCCATTTTCCCATATATCTTATTCCCAGTGTTTATGGAGACAGGTTTGCTAAATATCTGACTCCCTGTGCCTCTGTGGTTTCCCCTGAATCACAAAGTGCCCAATTAGTAAGGTGAACCTCGCCCATTAAACTGCAGGAGCAGCTCTCTCAGACAGAAGATGAACTGGGCCTGCAGTTCATCTCCTAAAACCCTACACAGTTGGGGCAGCTTCCAAAAAGACGTCCTCTTTACCCACAGGGGGCTCACTGGCCCCCATGCTCAGTGGGAAATGTGTTTTCAAGACAGAAAGGAAAAGCACTCAAGCTCTCCTTTGTCAAAAGCCCTCAGAGCCCTGGCCGGTTTGGCTCAGCGGTTAGAGCATCGACCTGCGGTCCAGAGAGGCCCAGGTTAGGTTCCCACTAAGGGCATGTACCTCAGTTGCAGTTTGTCCCTGGCCATGGTTGGGTCGTGCGGGTGGCAGCCACTCGATGGGTCCCTTTCACGTCGATGTTTCTCTCTCTCTCTCTCTCTCTCTCTTCCTCCCACTCTAACTGAACAGAAAATGAAAAAATGTCCTCGGGTGAGGATTAAAAAACAAAAAGCCCTCAGAAAGTCACCAATCCTTCTACCAGGTGAGGTTGCTGCAGAGCACGCGGGGAGGCCTATGTGACTGACACAGGGAGGACACAAACCTGTGGCCTTAAGGAGGCAGAAGGAAAGCGGGAGCTGCACTTTCCTCCAACACCTAAGAGCAGAGCTCTGCACCTGGGTGGCCAGAGTGGGCCGGGGCAGAAAGGACGTGCTTTCCTGTCCCCGAGGTGGCGCCAGTCTCTTACCCTAGGTCTGACCGCCTCCTCTCATGGGTGCAGCTTAAAATAATGAAATGAGCATCTGTGTGAGGGTCTCAGCATCCTGGCTAGAATGTGGGCTCCACCGGTTACTGCTTCTTAATCGTGCTGAACTCCAGGATTCTCCCATAAAAAATGGGAACAATGATTAATTATGGGAGAAAATAAGATCATTGTTACAAAGCAAAGTGCCTGGAACGTCTAGGTATAGTAGCCCAAAAAATCAGTTTGCTTCATCAGGAATGTGATGGAGAAAAATAAAAAAAGCCGTCCATCATCGACCTAAGAAAAACACTATTGATAATCATAATATCTACTGAGTATGTACTGTCAGTCTTCTAAGCTCTTCACGTGGACCAACTCGTTATCTGCATAACACCCCTATCCAGGTGGATATTCCCATTTCATTGGTGAAGAAACTGAGGCACAGACCAAGTGTAATAACTTGCCCACGTTTGCATAACTGGTATGTGGCTGTGTCAGGAAAGCTATCTGAGTCATGAGCAACCACTCTCAGTCACCGTGCTATTGAGCCTTCACCTGCTCCCCAGCCAGAGGTGGTCCTAGACTTGCCAAGGCCCCAGGTAAACACTGGCAAGCTGCTCCTTTTGTATTTTCACATCACTTAGTTCAAACGCTCTGCTATTGTCAAAGCATTTCTCCCTATCATAGCCATGTTGGCAACAATTATAAGCATATAATTAAATTCTTATTAATTCACTATGGCACTTTAAAAAATTATATTGCTTAAATTAACCACATCACTCATTACTCTCCTAGTTCCATTTGTTGTCTGAAATAATAAATCACACGATCAGGACAATGAATAATACAAATTATTGGCTGGAACTTCTCCCAGTCTAAGGGATCAATATCATTCCGTCTTTCCCAGTCTTGAGCTGTTGCAATTAAGTCATGCTGGGCATGCTTTGAGCTTGTATATAGATTCTAGTGGGTGTTGCATGTTCTCAGTAAATATTATTTTAATATCCAAATTTGCAAGTCCTACAGAAAAAATTCTCTGAAGCAGAGTACCTATCCCCATCTTGATCATAATTCTTGGGTTGCAAGTGACAAAAAGTCAACTATAATTAACTTAGGCCAAAAACAGAGAGGGGAAAGAGTGACCATTCCAAATGCTGGTGAGGATGTGGAGCACCTAGAATCCTCATAAATGGTGCACATGACAGGAAGCAAGAAAGTGGTTTAGCAGTTTTTCTGAAAGTTAAGCATACACTTACCATGCCACCCTGTCTTTCCACTTCTAGGTATTTACCCCAGAGAAATAAAACCATATGACCATACAAAGACTTGCATCTGCCTGGCCAGTGTGGCTCAGTTGTTGAGCATCAACCCATGCACCAGGAGGTCACCAGTTTGATTCCCAGTAGGGGCACACACCCAGGTTGTGGGCCAAATCCCCAGTGGGGGGCATGCAGGAGGCAGCCAATCAATGTCTCTCTTATCGATGTTTCTATCTCTCTCTCCCTTCCTCTCTCTCTAAAAAAAATCAATAAAGAAAAAAAAATCAAAGACTTGCACCCAAGTAGTCATAGCATGGTCACTCATATTAGTGAAAAACTGAAAGAAAATAAAAAAAGTCCAGGTAAATGGATACACAATAGAATATTTGGCATGCAATAAAGAAAGAACGATTGATACAGGCAGCAGCATGAAAGAATCTCAAAATAACTAAGCTGAGTGGAAGAAGCCAGATCACCCTGCTCCCCGCAAAAAGTACAGACTGTATGATTCCACTTACATAAGTTTCTAGAAAGTAAAAATTAATCTATAGTGATAGAGAGCAAATACATGGTTGCCTAGGGTTGGTAAAGGGAAGGATTACAAAAAGACTTGAAGAAATTAGGATGTGATGAGTATGTTCATTATCTTGATTGTGGTGATGTCTTCATGGACATCAAATTGTATACCTTAAATGTGTGCAGTTACTATACGTCAATTATATCTTATTAAAGCTGGGGAGAAAAACAAGAGAGAGGATATTGGATCACAGAACTATACACTTTATATCAAAGAACAGATGAAGTTAGTGATAAAGAGAGCCAGAGATTCTAAAACCAATGTGATATGTTCTGTTTCTCAATTCTCCTTTCGTGCCTGGGTGGTCCCCGCAAGGTGGTCTCATTCCAACCTACTGCTCACAGTGGGAGACTTGGTGGCTCTGGATCAACTTCAAAGAGTCTTCCCTCTCCCGGCTCCAGTTTGAAAAGGCCCAATCGAGAACTCGAAACAGCCAGTTCTTGTCATGTGCTTGTCCCTCAGACCAATCCCTGGGTCCAGTTGGGGACATCACCAATCCCTGGGGTCAGTGGTTGGATCTAGTTCCAGAAGAAATCAAGGTTCAAACACAGCCACAAAAGGAAATCACGGTGAGCCAAGAACACATTCCAATGTTTGTCCGTGCCACCCTGTTAAAAGGGCTAAACTATATGTGTTTCAATTCATGCTACTTGGTATTGTTTTATTTGCACAAACTTATAGGAATGAAGCACAAAGGTCTTCACCTGCAGTACTGACCAATCCAGATTTTTGCGTCAAGCTGAGGAGATGTTTTAAGGTTATCTCTGAAGAACAATCTGGAGAAGCTCTACGGAGTGGAAAATCCAGTTAGTTCAACTTTCCAGCTTCCAGAGCTGCCTTCCTTGCATTCTTCGGTTCCGAGGCCCCCTCTTTCGTCTTCAAAGCCAGCAACTTAGCATCTTGACATCGCTTTCGGCCAAGGCTGTCATATTGCCTTCTCTGTATTAAATCTCCCTCTGGCTGCTGCCTCCCTCTTCTAAGGACACTTGTGACTGCATTTAGGGCACACCCAGGTAATCCGGGATAATCTCCCCATTTCATGATTCTTAAGTTAATTACATCTGCAAAGTCTTTTGCCATGCAAGGTACCGGGGATTAGGGCCTGGATGTCTCTGGGGGCCATTATTCATCCTCTCACAGAGGGCTTTACAGACCTGCCCCGAAGCCCTGGAGAGCAGAGTGGCTGTGGTGGAAAACCACGGACTCGCTGGGAAACAGCGGCAGGGAAAGCCCGGCGTTCCGCCGTCCCCACTTTAGAAGGGCTCCTGGCTCCAGGCCCGTAGAGCAGACAGCTGTGCTTTGAGAGCTCCACAGAATGCACGGGGTGCAGTCAAAAAATTCCAGAGTTGAAAGAGCCCTTACAGATCATCTACTCCCACCCTTCTACCTTAGGAATGAGGAAACTGAGCCTCAGAGGGAAAAGCAAGTTAGTTATGGTTAGATTTATGGCTTGGGGAGGATTTGAGGAAAGAAGCCAACTGCAGACTCTTTCCATGAGACCACAGTGCGTCTGCACTGGAATATTTGGGAGGTGTTTACGCTATCTCCCCCAACTAGACTGTGAGCTCCATGAGGGTACAAATGAGGCTTATGTGACAGGTTTACAGGATGCTAGTAAAGTTACAGCAAACTTTTTCTATACAGGTTCAGAGTAATCATTTCAATTCTGGGGACCACATGATCCATATTGCAACTACTGGACTCTGTCGCTATGGCACAAAAGCAGTCATAGGCAATATGTAAATCAGTGTGGGTGTGGCTGTGGTCCAATTACACATTATTGACAAGGACAGACAAGGGGCCAGATTTGGCCTGCACACCATAGTCTGCTGACCCCCCAGCATAGGTAACAACCAACATTGACAAGGGATCACTGGGTGCTAAGGACTTGACTTGCATTACCTCATTTAATCCTTACAATCACTTCCTTCATGGTGGGTATTATTATTCCCATTTTAGGGATGAGGAAACTGAGTTTCAGGTAAGTAGTAACTTGTCAAAAGACACATTGTAAGTGGCAGAGCTGAGGTGACAGTCCAGACTCCCTTAAAATTTTCTTTTTTTTTTACTTCTAGGTTGGTCGTCCTCAATCCTCGCTGCAATTAGAATCACTTGAGGAGTCTATAAACAATACTGATGACAGTACGCCACCTCAGACCATTTAAATCAGATTCTCTGGGGATGTGTCCAAGCAGCCATATATATTTTTAATGTCTGGCTTTGCAAGTATAGCCAACATTGAAGACTGCTGCCCTGAGCTATAATGTTTAATTGTGTGTTTAGCACAATAAAGAGGAGGAGGAGGAGGGTGCTAATGATAGGGCAGGAAGGAAAAAAGGAAGAGGAAATGAGGTCAAGACACCATTGGCATACAAGAACATTCCACTTTTTTTTTCTTTATTGATTTTAGAGAGAGAGGAAGTGGGAGAGAGAGAAACATTGATGAGAGACAACATCGATTGGCTGACTCCTTATGCCCCCACTAGGGATCGGGCCTACAACCTGGGCATGTGCCCTGACCGGGAATCAAACCAGTGACCTCTTGGTGCATGGGTTGACGCTCAACCACTGAGCCACACCAGCCGGGCAGAATATCCCGCTTCTTAAAAAGTCAGTGTACAAACGCCTCAAAATTTACCAAATCGATAAAATGGGGAAGACAGGTAATTTGCATTCAAAAGGAATTTGCACATGTGCGTAAGGGCTCACTGCGGGCTCCTTTAACACGTATCTGCTTGCGGATGAGCAAGTGCATACCTAGACACCATAAACTGCGTGAAGAGCCTGGGAGGCGGGGGCAGGGGTTTTAAACATTAAAATGTTTGGTGCCACTGCTAGTTGATGATTAGCAGAAATGAAAATCAAGAACATCTCCAATTACAGAGTGGAAACGAGGAAGCGTGTCTTAGTCACTCAAAATTTGGGACGTGTCTCTTCTCAACATGGCCAGCTGCACCTGTACGCTCATGACTATTAAAGAAATTAGCACGGCGGTAAAAGAAGAGTGAAATTCACACTCGACGTCCACCTTTAGGCTTTAAACCCCCATCCTCCACATAAGGAGAAAATTACCCTCCAACACCCCAGGAATGGAAAGAACTGCTTTCTGGTCCATCCTGGGTCGTGGTGGGGAGTGGAGTGAGGTTGGGAAATGGGCAAGTGTTGCCATTTCAATCACTGAACCTAAACAGATTGGTTATGCCCCATGTCAAGGATGAATTAATGCCTTAGGCCATTAAAATTCTTTTCATTTTGTCGAGCCTTTTAGGACTTCTGATTTCACATTTAACCAGGATGGGGGCAGAAAGAGGCTCCTAGGAAGCCAGGAATAGCCAGGGTCAAAGCCATATTCATGTCCTTCCTAGGGATGAA
Source organism: Molossus molossus (assembly GCF_014108415.1). Lineage (NCBI taxonomy): Eukaryota > Metazoa > Chordata > Mammalia > Chiroptera > Molossidae > Molossus > Molossus molossus. Next base: position 109,344,060 of record NW_023425366.1, on the reverse strand, counting down.
AGAGCTAGCAAATGAAACCACAGCACACCCAGTTCAATTTGAATTTCAGATAAACAATGAATAATTTCTTAGTATAAGTATGTCCCAAATATTGCATGAGACACTGTTCTAATAAAAAATAATTTGCTGTCTATCTAAAATTCAAACTTCACTGGACATCTTGTATCTCCTCTGACATCTGGTATCTTAATCCTTCTCTAACTCACACCTAATTAATTTCTTGGTCCCAGAATAAAGGCACTTTTTGCATGTATATTTGATTGCAGTGACTACCCCACTGTAGAGAAAGTCAATTGCAGTTCTATTAGCACCATGTCATAACAAGAGAAAATGTTGTATTTCCCAAACTCCCACGTGTGAAGGACAATAATAATTAGAGGTGTTTCCTTTGTGGCAGTGAATTAGTGGCAGAAGCAAAGTATGGACCTCAATAGTCCTGTTCCAAGGCCCATGTGTGAATGCAGCAAAGAATTTTCTTTATAAGGTAGTCATTGGCATTTCTAGAATCTTCTAGCCCTTGTTTCTCTCAACTTGCTCTCTCTTTTGTACATCTTATTCTTGCACATCCTCATGCTGTCAAAGGCAGATAGACCATTAGGTCAAATCTCTGTCAACACACCTCCTTAGGGCAAATGGACGCAGGTAGATCGGAGGCCTCCCAGGTTGGCACTTTCCTCTCCTGTCCACAGAAGATGCTAGCCTGGCTTGGTGCTGCGGCTGGGTCCTCTCCATGACTCTGAAAGGGGGAAGACCTCATGCACCTTGGCATGGCTCACAGAAATATCAAGTGTGCTCCTATTTCCCGGCTGCAATGTCGGGATAATAGCAAGGTGGAGTCAAGGATCGGAACTTACGTGGGAAGTTCTCAAAAGAGTGCCTGGCAGGTGATAGGTGCTTAATAAATGTAGGCCCTCAAGTATGTGGTCAGGTTAGGAGAACTTAACTAAGTTTGCATTTCCTCTCCCACAAAACTGCCACCCTGAATGTCCCATGCCAAGTGGCACCATTCCTCCCAAAGACTTTAGCAGAACTAGGCTCTCCCTTTATTCTCTGCCCAAGGTAGGAAGAGATGAACTTATCCATAAATCATTCTTGTTGATGCCCCTATGACTCACTTTAGAGACAAACAGAGGCCAGTGGGCCCTAGCTAAAAATGTCAACTTTGCATAGAAGAAAATCTGAAGGAAAAAATGTCACAGCACAGCATTTTTCTCTGTAATGCATGAGTTATTCACTGTCGTCTTGCTAAAAACAAAGAGCTAGCTTCGGAGAGTGATTGTTCCTTTTATGGAGAATGAAAAATATTCCTTGTGATGGATCTTTATCCTTTGGAGCAGCCCAGCATCCAAACCATCCCTCCCATATCATTAATTCATTCATTTGGCTTACATTTATTGAGTGCCTACCTTGTGCCAGGTGCTGTTCTACAAACTGTGGATTTAGCCACGAACACAAGAGATCTAAATCCCTGCTCAAGTGGAACTCAGATTCCAGTGCTTCCTACTTGTTTTCCAAACCATAGATCCTGTGTGTGTGTGTGTGTGTGTGTGTGTGTGTGCACGCTTCATTTCACTAGTATGCATTCTGTTGTTTTGTTTACAACCAGAAACTCTGTTGTTTTGTTTACAACCAGAGCAGTACACTTCTGCTGGGGGGAAAAGAAGCATCTGGATGAGCCCTGGCCGGTGTTGCTCAGTGGTTAGAGTGTTGGCCTGTGCACCAAAGGGTTGCAGATTTGATTCCCAGTCAAAGGCACATACCCAAGTTGCAGGTTCGATCCCCAGCCCCTGTTGGGGCTTGTACAGGAGGCAACCAACTGATGTATTGCTCTCACATCAATATTTCTCTCTCTCCCCTTCCTCCCTCCCTTCCACTTTCTCTAAAATATGATAGAAAAAAATATCCTCAGGTGAGGATTAACAAAAGAATTTTTTTTTAAAAAGTATCCATGTGAAATGCATTGGAGCTTTTGGGCTCTCTATACTCATAACTCCAAATCTATGATTAAACAGTCCAGAGAACCATTATCAACCCAAGTAAGTTTTTTGTTTGTTTGTTTTCTCTAGGACACTTTCCAGGGAACTGTCACAGATAAGGAAACAAGTATCATCAATTATTATTTGTTCTGGGCAAGGGGCAGAGGAAAGAAAGAAAAAAAAAAAAAAAAAAAAAGAGTTATGTCCCAGGTTGCAATAGTTTGGGCACAGATAAATAGAAACCAGGCAGATAACCAGGAGAACTGCCTGGATATTCTGAGCTCCACCCCTCAGTAACAGATTATCTTATATAGACTACTGACATAATGGTTTCATGGGGTTCTCTTCCCCTGAAGAACCAAGACTATGTATTTTCCCTTCTGCCAAATACACAAAGAAAGCAGGACACCGAGATGGGATGTAGGCAGTGGGGAAGAGATCCCATTTCCTTCCCATCATGGGACCTCTCAGCAGGTAAATATTGATTACATTTTTCTGGTGCCTCCAGCCTTTATTTCTGATACAGCTGCCTGCTACCAGATATGAATTCCCCCCTCATCTCCATGGGACTATCAGATAGAGTGAGAAGAAAAATTTCCCTAAAGAACCCTGGCAGAAAGTCACCTTCTAATTGTAAGCATTTAATTCACACCCCCAGTTCTGGTGTCCTTGAGAAAGACAGCAAGTGTCCATCCTGAAGATAATTCTTCACCTGACGCCATCCAGGTTCAGGAAAACAAGCATCGGCCCTAACCCAGAAGGTAGGAAAAAAGCCAGGATCTGGTTGACTGCTGGACAGCGTGCCAGACTCTTGGTGCGGCTGGTTCTCACATGAATTATTAACGCAGCCTCAGGGATCCACTGGGGAACAGAGGTGTCAGTGGGAAAAAGATGGCAGGGGTGTTATCCTGAAATTGGCAGGGGCTGATGATTAATCCTTCAGCCCCATGCGTGGAGTCACCACTGATGCTGGCAGGCTAGAGGGTACCCACTGTCAAATTCGGCCTGAAGCACAAATGCACTGCAGGGAAGATTTACAAATGCTGCCCACAGAGGTCACCCCCTGACACCAGCTTTGGGGTCAGGAGTGGGAGAGAGGAACAAATGTTGAGAGTCTTGGCCCCGTGCTCATCACTAAAACCTCCAGCTGCAGAGCCTACATGCTTGCCAAGCTCCAAGCACCCGTGGTAAACCTGCTCAGAAGCAGGCATCTGATGAAAGGAATGGCCCTGCCTAAGGTCCCCCGGAAGCAGATCCAGAGATAAGGACTTAAGTTATTTATCTGGGAAGTGGTCTTAGGGAACCTCATGAGGGGAGTGGAAAGGCGAGGCAGGAATGAAAAAGCAGCCATTGCAGACTGTGGTATCCAAAAAAATGATTGCTCTGGGCAACTGGAGTGCAGTCCCAGTGAGGACCTGGGAGAGCCCTGTGGGGCACACACCTCAGAGCTATTCCCCCACCTAGGACTACACGGCTGCAGTATTTAACCACTAGCTCCCCGTCTGCCACTGGGGGACGTCTGAGAATGATAACGCCTTGGCACATCCAAGTTGAAGAAAGAGTGGGATGGGTAGCATCTCTAATAGCTGCCATCAGTGTATTTGGAGATCCTCTGCCCAAGTTCTCCGTGCATATGTTGACCCACTGGTCATAGGTTAGTACGGCCAAAAGACCCTTCGCCTGTGCTGTGGGAAGAGAGAAACCTCTGTGAACTCCTTAAACATTCTAGCTTGACCTTTTCAAGTTCCATATGAAAGGTAATACTTTCCCCACATGCTTCATAGAGTTATCACAAATGCAATTATGTTACTGCACCTCCAGGCGTGCTAACACTATTTAGTGACTCCCAACCTCTCTGAAAGTTAAAATTAAAACCCTTATATGGCCCACAAGGCCTTGTATGATCTTGTTCTCTTTCCATCCACAAGTCCCTCCCCCACTTCCTAAACCTCCTGTCACGTTCCCCCTGTGATGGCTAACTCTGTGTCAACTTGACTGGGCCACAGGATGTCCCGACATTTTGTCAAACATTATTTTGGTTGTGTCTGTGAGCAGGTGTTCGGATAAGATTAATATTTGAATGAGTAGAATGAGTAAACCAGATTGTCCTCTCTACCATGCGTGGGCCTCACTAATCAGCTGAAGGCCTGAAGAGAACAGAAAGGCTGACCCTCCCATGAGTAAGAGCAAACTCCTCCAGCCTGATTGCCTTGAGCTAGGGCAGGTTTCTTTGCCTACACTTGGACTTGAACTGAACCATTGGCTCTCCTGTGTCTCCAGCTTGCTGACTGTAGTCTTGGGACTTGCCAGCTTCATTATCTGATGAGCCAATTCCTTATAATAGATAGGAAGATAGATAGATAGATAGATAGATAGATAGATAGATAGATAGATAGATAGATAGACAGATAGAGGTAGACAGGTAGATGATAGAGAGATGATACATAGATTCAGCTACATTACTATATATAGATAGATAATGATATAGCTATAGATACAGATATGGGATAAGTTCTGTTTCTCTGGAGAACCCTGATAATACACACAAACCCTCAGTCATTTTGTGCTCAGTCTGCCTCTTTGAAGGTCCCATACTCCCTCCTGCTAAGTGTTCTTTGCACACATGTGTTCCTCTCCCAGGAATGTGTTCTACCACCATCATGATCCCTTGCCCTTGTCTAGCTAACTCATACCCATTCTAGAATTCTCAGTGCAAATACTACCCCTCAGAGAAGCCTTCCTGGAAGGTGTGATTCTGAGGTTAAAATTGCCATATTTTCTATATGCATCAGTACAATCTTCTCAGAAGATAGACTGTGAATGTTCATGAATAAGTTTTTATAGTACTTTTTGCTGTTTTATTTATTATTATTATTATTTTTTATCACCTGAGGATATTTTTCCATTTTTGTTCACATAGAGTGGGAAGGAGAGAGAGAACATCTATGTGAGAGAGACACATCGACTGGCTACCTCTCGCACAACCCGGACCAGGGCTGGGGATGAACCACAATCAAGGTGCATGCCCTTGACCGGAATCAAACCCAAGACTCATTGGTCTGCGGGCCGACACTCTAACCATTGAGCAAAACTGTCCAGGGCTGCTGTTTTATTTTTTTATTAAATTTATTAGTGTGATATTTGTTAATAAGATTATATAGGTTTCAAGTGTACATTTCCATGATACATGATCTGTATATTGCATTGTGTGCCCACCACCCAAAGTCAAATGCATCAGAAGCTTAAGAAACAGGCACACTCTTTGACCTAACAATCTGCACCTAAAAATCTGTTCTAAGCATATATTTCATATGTATGCGAAAAGATCAAGGGTATTTTTTTAAGAGTGATTATATAGCCTGGCTGGTGTGGCTCAGTTGGTTGGGCATCTTCCCAGGTACCAAGAGGTCGCTGGTTTGATTCTTGGTCAAGGGCACATGCCCAGGTTGTGGGCTTTATCCCCATTAGGGGGCATGCAGGAGGCAACCAATAAATGGTTTGCTCTCGTTGATGTTTTTTCTCTCTCTCCCTCCCCTTCCTGTCTCTCTCTAAAATTAATAAAAACTTTTTTTTTCTCAAAAAGAATGTCACATAGCAAAGGCAAAGGGAGGAAGAAAAGGAGGATAGGGCTACAAAATGAACCAAGAAAAAAAGAAAGAAATTAAATATTCAACACTAGGCAATTGGTTAAATACATTATATCCATCCATCCATCCCCTGGAATACTCTTCAGGCATGAAAATTATGGTATGTAGGTATAATTATTGACATGAAAATGGGTTCCGTGATATAGCACTAATTTGAAAAATGGGTCTCAGAATAGTATGTTCAGTACTGTTATATTCTGAAGGTATGTTCAATGGAATCTCAGATGCACTGTGTGTGCGCTCATACACAGAAGCCAGAGAGGCGGGGAGAAGGAGAGGGCAGAAAGAGAAGGAGAGAGAGAGAGGAGAGCATATCTGCATTTAGGACCACAAAATGCTTGGCAATATTTAAAACTAGTTTCCTCCTCCCTCTTTCTCTTTCTCCTCTGCTTTTGTGCCATCCAAGTTTTCTCTGTCGAACTTAATAAAAGAGCCTGGCTGGTGTGGCTCAGTGGATTGAGCATCGCTCCATGGACTCAGAGGTCCCAGCTTGAACCCTGGTCAGGGCACACGCGGCTTGATCCCCAGGAGAAGGCGTGCAGGAGGCAGCTAATCAATGTTTCTCACACTGATGTTTCTATCTCTGTCTTCCTTCCTCTCTCTCTAAAAAACCAATAAAAACATATAAAAAAAAAAAACTTAATAAAAAGGCTTGGTTCTGGGGCCAAAGTAATAACTCTGACACACCCAGCCATCCAAACACATTGCCCTTTTAATACTCTGCTTTTTTCCCTTGACTAGTGGACAGGAAATAGCAGAACCAGGATTGATCACACAGAGAGCACAGCTACCTGAGCCAGGGGGAGCTGGCGACTAGTTCTCCCTGCCCCACTTTTCTCTTCTTTGACTCCTATGTTTGTCTGGATGACTCCCCTCTCGCCTCCCTCTCCGTGCCCCACACACAACTCCATGTAATTCCAAGTTCCAGTTAAATCAAATCAAAAAGAAAACACAGAAAACCCAACCTCAAACTAAGAGGTTCTCCATCCTTCACACTCACTGATAACCCTTCAAGGTCACAGTTAATTGGAAGTGCCTCGGTCCCATTTCGTCTGCTCCCCTCTTGGAGCATTCCTGAAGAGTTGCAGTGTTTAAAAACAGCCCAGAACAGTAGGAACCAAAAGGAGATAAGCATATGTTTGTGCAAGCTGAAAAATTGTCCTATATGGAACAGAGTCAAAATAAATCGATAAAAGCAGTTTCAGACAGGCACTGAGAGAGAAGCTGTTAATTACTGATATTACCATTGATATCTATTCATTTGAGACTTTTGCCCAGCAAAGGCAATTGCTTGGCCCTGTTATATAACCAAAATCAAGAGAATTTACAAAGAGAGGAAAAAAGCGTTCTCAGCTCAAATTCAGACAAAAGGATTGAAGGAAAACGAGACAAGTCACATTTTCTGGGGATTTACTGAGACAAATCAGCTCAGAGAAGAATATGAACCAGCCCAATTTCCTCCCAGTATCACCCATCCTCACAAGGTTGTATTCTCTGCATATAAATTTTAAGTTTGAAAGAGACCAGATAGAGACGGTTTTAAGAGAATTCTCCACAGTCAAAAGATTTTCTACTTATCAAAAGGCATTTCTGTTCTCAGTTGAGTCCTTTGAAAATATATACAATCAAACCACAGAGCTTAATGATTAAGAGTGAGGAGTTTGTAGTCCCAAAGAGTTGGGTTCAAGACCCATTTCTGCTCCATCCCAGCTCAGCAACACTGGCAGATTACTGAGGGTTTCTGAGCACTTTCCTCATATGTAAAATGAATATATTACAAACGCCTACCTCGTAGGGATGTGTAAGTAAAAATCAATGTGAGGTTCTTTATCTATTGGTATCTAACCAGGGAAGAGAAACCACCTGAGTACTTCAAACAGCAGGATTTCAGAGCAGGGAATTAGCTGTACAGATGTCAAAGAACCAAGATGTCGAAGAGGACAATGAGGTGATCCTGTTTTAATGCAATACTTTTAAAAGTCTAGATTGATGCAGAAAAAAATCAATGACGAAGGTGATATCAACATTTTCAATAAATACAAGATCCAACCCCACACCTGCATGACTCAACCTCACTTAAATTATCCTAGCCCAGGCCTCTCTGGAGATGAATAAACAGTAGGAACCTACTACAACCCCTAGGACAAGGGATGGGATGGAGGGAGGACGAAAGTTCCTGGAGCCCAGAACAAAAGCCGGGCCTGCCCCATGGCATCTAGAGTCACAGAGGTGATGGAGCCACTGCAGAGATCCCACAGGAGACAAGGAGCTTATCCCTTCCGCCCCGCCTCCAGTCTCCCATCCGCACCTCCTATTGGCCTAACGCAGCTCTCAGTCTGTTGATGTGGGAGCCTGGGAACTGGGATCTGCAGGGGGAGGGCAAGGAAGGGATCTGAGTCCAAATAAGTCCAGATGGCCCAGGTGCTTCATTCAGTTCCTCTTTCATCTAAGGGTTCAGGAATGTGAGGGCAGAGTCTCCCTGAGCCTAATTTCTAGAGGAAATTTCTTCATTTGAGACTGCCACCAAGATGATGACAGAAGGCGGTGTCCAGCACTGGACTGAAGGGAGGCAAGGTTCTGTGTCATCTATGTCATCTCCCATGGCAGTCTCCATGTAATGGGGGAGGGGTCCGGCAGGCACGCCTCCAGGAATAATGAGTAGTGACAAGGACAAGAACATATGACCACTCCCACCCTCTCAGGATTCATAAAGTTACCAAATCAGAACTGCCCCAAACTGATCTCTTTTTATAACCACAAGAAGCTGGAGAGACACATATAAAGAGAGGGTGTGCCAGCAGGAACCATACTCCTCAGATGCTTGTTCTCAGGCCCCTCGGTCTCAGAGGGAGGCAGTGAGGGGCAGGATGTGGGAGAGAAAGTGAATATCCAGCTAGGGCAGAATTACCCATGTGGCAGCTGCCACAGGATCAGGGAACAGGGTGGCATAAAACAGGGAGAGGGTAGAAAAAATACAATTGAAAATGGATGGAATGTGGAGAGCATTGACCAGGAACACAGGGCTGAAGGTCAAACAGGTTTGAATCCTAGTTCTGCTTTCAGATGGAACGCATGACCCTGGGCAAGTTGCTGAACCTCCTTCAGCCTCAGTATATCAATACAATGAAGATAATCACAGAACCGGGCTCAAGGGGCTGCTGAACGGATTGAACAAAATTATGTAGGGGAGAAACTTAGAGGTCCCAGATCAAAGCAAATACTCAATAGCTGGCAGCTGATTCTGTTACTATTATTACTATTATCATTATTATTATTATGAGTTGAAGATGAGGATAGACGTTTTCAGTGCAGGGAGGTATTACAATAGTTTAATGACCTCTGGGATATGCGGGATAGTATATTCACTGATTTTTGAATTTGTGGCCCAAGTTCAGTGGGACAGTGGGTTTATGGTTAGGGACAAATTTCAGTTTCCCTCAGGTGGTGTCACTTAGAGATGTAAATAGAAATGTGGCTGTAGGTGTAGATGTAGGTGCAGGTATAGGCAGATAAACACATGGCTATACTTGAATTAAAGTGCACACTTTAAAGAATCATGCTAAGCGCTAAGCAAAACTAGATTATAAAATACAGTTACATGTAACACTCATGTACAGTTATGACCAGCTCTCACTGCAAATTAAGTGTTCACTGAGAAAACACTATGTGCCAGGCACAGCAGTAGGCACTGCATGGGGAGGGATGTCAATAAGAACAAGACACAGTTGATACCCCCAAGCCTTGCATCCTAGGAGGAAAGCAGACGTTTACAAAAATAAAAGGAATTCTCCCTAAGGCAGAGTCTAAATTCAACTTTGAAGTCTTCCTGGAGGAAGCAGCGTTAGAGCCGGGTCTTGTTCAGGGAGCTCAGGAGGAGAGAATAATGGGGGTGGGTTCTGAGAACACCCTGCCTGCCTTTTTGTGGGGAAGGTAAAGCTGTCTGGCCCTGGAAATATTTTCCTTCCATTTCTTCTAAGAGCTTGATTAGACTTTTTCTTTCACCAAGAGGTGGGTGCCTCCAGAGCTGTCACTAAATAATGTTTTGAAGGTTCATCCACAATGTAGTACTCCACCATGTAGCAGTATTTCATTGCTTTTTGTGGCTGAAAAATATTCATTGTATACACAGAACACATTTTATCTATCCAGTCGTCCGTTGATGGCCATTTGAGTTGTTTTGGTCTTTGGATTATTATAAATAATGCTGCTATGAATGTTCACAAATAAGTTTTTTTATGGTACTTTTTTGTTGTTTTATTTTTTATTAAATTTATTAGTGTGACATTTGTTAATAAGAGTATATAGGTTTCAAGTGTACATGTCCATGATACATGATCTGTATATTGCATTGTGTGCCCACCACCCAAAGTCAAATCATCTTCTATCACCATATATTTGACCCTTTTTACCACTACTACACCACACTTCTTCCTTCTGCATAAGTTTTTGTTTGAACACCCATCTTTAATTCTTTTTATTATCTAGGAGTGAAATTGATGCTTCATGTTATTCTATGTTTAACGTTTTGAGGAACCATCTAATACATCCTTAACAATCACCAGAGGAATAGAGTTTCTGCTTCCAGAAAAGTACTGGGGTTGAGTCTCATTGGCCCATCTTGGGTCACATGTCCATCTCTGAACCAATCATCATGGGAAGGAAAATGGAATACCATGACTGATGAAAGTGAGTCTACCTCTGCAGTAAGGAGAACTCTCTTCCCAAACCACATGGACTGAGAAGGGAGGATAGGTGTTTTCTTTCAAAGGAAAGTCAAAGTGGTGTTAGAAGAAGAGGGAAAGGATACTGGGAGACAAAACCAAGATGTGTCCACCTCACTAAAAAAGCAGCGAAATACCTGCTTTTGAAGATAATGTGGGAATGTGCGATGGACATTTGTTGAGCATTTAATCTACGTCAGGCACTCTTCTAAGTGCTTTGCAGAGGACTAGCATCCTCCTTACACAGATGAGAAAAATGAGACTCCGAGAGGTAAGTAACTGGCCCAAGGTCACACTGTTAGAAAATAGTTGAGCTTGAACTTGAACACAAATCTTTCCAATGCCAAGGCTCCTATTTTTTCTCATATACCATGCTGGTGCTTTACTGAATGGAAGCAATCAGGCATGGAATAATCTGGATGGCTGAATGTGTTAAAATCACCATGCTATGCACCAAATCTGGTGTACTGTACACAGACACATTCACACACATTTCCCCATGACATGAACTGAATGGACACAGCCCTCTATGTCCCATCACACAGCACACAAAGGCAAAGTAGCACATCTTGTTTTTCTCATTAAAATTAAGGACTATGTCCCTTACCAGCAGTGAATCTCTACAAAATGGTCAGAACTCCAGAATTCCACTTGGGAACCCTATTCACTGCACAATGGAGTTCGTGATCTCTTCAAAGAATATGGAAATTAAATGTCATCACTAAGGCTCCCCAGGTCTATCAGAAGTGGACCTTCAGTTGTTAAGCCCTATTCCCTTGTAGTTGTTAAGCTGCATTCCCTTTTCTTGAACATCAAAACATCTTTTTCCTAAAGCATTTAATTTGATTCAACCTCAAAAGATTGTTTTTCAGAAATGGCTGGGATCTGCTAATCTTTCTGTACTCTGGTAAAATCTCAGTCCTGTTGTTAACATGGTACCTTGTCTCCCTCCTCTGTCTGAGCTGGGAACAAGAAACCAGCACAATGACAGTCTCATAATAGGATTGCATTTTTTCTGCACATTACATCTCAGGGGATCATTGTCATTTGTCTCCTGCAAATGACAATCCAGCTTCTCTGGGCTCCCTAGTTGCTTGGGAAGAAATGTTACTGCACAGCTTGTCTCCATGATGCTTTATAATTGTACAGAAATGCAATGTTAATAGAACTGTCTGGCTAAAGAGGTACATGAGCCCTGTGTATCCACATGAGCACCCCAATGGCGTAAAAGCATATCCGAGTTTCTTCATTCTGGTGATATTTTGCATAAATACATAAAATGAGAATCAAATTTGATCACCCACAATATAAGACTATCATAGTCTCCAAGAAAAAGAAATCAGCCTGTTCATTCTCCACTAGACATTTTACAGCTCCCCTATCTCTGAAATTTTTTATGCTCTCTATACTTTTTTCTGGAACACCCCTCTCCTTATCCAAACACATCCTTCAGTTGTTTTCTATGAATATTCCAGCTTACGATGATTTCACTCTCCAGTGGCATTTGACTGTACCTTCCACTTGGCCATTAATCATGAGCCTCTTTTGACATTGCCTGTATTCTTCAACAGGATTGTTTTAACTTTTCACATTTAGTGTCAGAGTCCTGACCTTAGTTTTAACCTTATCCTGAATTAGAGGAAAATGGCTTGTTACAGAATAAACCAACTTATTCAGACAGCTGAGAACTCTCCCTTCCTCCCCTGCCACACCCTCCAACCCCCATTCATCCCCAACCACCCTGATGGATGTTCTATATAGCTACGGAAGCTCCAAGTAATTGCTCACATCAACTACAGACATAAAAATGCTCTTGAGAGTATTGAAAATAATTCCACGAATTCTGAGAAGCTAAGCCAAGCAGGAAAGAAGGAGGTCAATTAATAAAGAAAGTGAATTGCTGACATTAACTTTGTGGGAGGATAACAGCTTTACCTGACTTAAACCTGGGGCGGGCAGGGAATGCGCTGGGTAGCTGTCCGTGGTTCTGAAAAGTTCCACTGCCCTGAGCAACTTACCACCTATCATTCCTTGACCTTTAACTCCTTAACTGCAACTACCATTGATTCTATTCACGTGGCCTGACCCCTTACCTAACCTAGCTTCCACTAAAACGTCTTCTGTACAATCTGTGTCCCAGATCACCTGCCTTGGGAAGCAATGGTATTTAAAAGAACGGACTCTGGAGTCAGACTGTTTGGATTTGAAGCTCAGATTCAACATATGAAGGAAGCCATTAGCATCACCTGTCAACTTGGGATTTAGTATTATGTACTTCAGGGGTTGAGAGAATTAAATGAGAAAGTCTATGTAAAGAGTTCAGCAGAGTGCCTGACATATAGTAAGTTCTCAGTGAATTTAGCCTTTCATTATGGTGCTTGTGTCTTAGATCCTTAACTATATGGGAGATATTGACAGAAAGGTACTTAATCTTTTCCTTCATGATACCCTCTAGTGCAGCGGTTCTCAACCTGTGGGTCGCAACCCCTTTGGGAGTCGAATGACCCTTTCATAGGGGTCGCCTAAGACATAACAGTAGCAAAATTACAGTTATGAGGTGGTTGGGGGTCACCACAACATGAGGAACTGTATTAAAGGGTCATGGCATTAGGAAGGTTGAGAACCACTGCTCTAGTGGCTATAGAGTAACAGGATGAGCAGAAGCTTTGAAGTAATTCCGACTGAGTCCAAATCCTAGATCCACAACATACCAGCTGCATAATATTAAGCAATTTGCTTAACCCACCCACGCCTCCTTTCCTAATTTAAAAAGTGGAATAAATAATATCTATTTTCCAGAGTTGTAAGTATCCCAGAGGATGTATCTAGCTTGCTGGTCTAAAACGGATATGCAGTAAACAGTGATCATTGTGCATGCGGCTACAAATCTGAGAGGACTGCAAGATTTTATTACTTCTGCTCTTTTATCACCTATACTTCTATAAGAGTCAGGAGTATGTATTGAGGACAAGCAGTAAACATTTGGTGCTTTCTCCTGGGAGGCCCATTTCTCTGGGAGGGCTCAATGATGTCCCTTCACATAGATGATCAACTATTTAAAATGGTTAAGGACTTAGTCATCAACTTGTTGTTGTTGTTTTTAAAAAGAAGAAGAAGAAGAAGAAGAAGAAGAAGAAGAAGAAGAAGAAGAAGAAGAAGAAGAGGAAGAGGAAGAGGAAGAGGAAGAGGAAGAGGAAGAGGAAGAGGAAGAGGAAGAGGAAGAGGAAGAAGAAGAAGAAGAAGAAGAAGAAGAAGAGAATTTCACATGGAGGATGTCAGACGTTACCTCTGCATCAGTAATCTGGATGTGTAATATGGGTAACATATGTCACAATGGGACTCAAGAACGATTACAAATGATTCTGTCTAGGAAAAAAGTGCCTTTCTAATTGTGGGTCAGGTGCTATCACTGCATTCAATGCCCAACATGTTGAGTCTATATATTATTCCTGCCATTAACACTGTTTTGGGAAAAATCTGAAGATTGTCAAAAATGCACTTGTAGATTACAACTCCTGGAATCATTCCCATGAACCTCTCCCCTCCCCCAAGATACCTTCTCTAGGAGACAGTTCTTTGGAGGCTAACGGAATAATTGTCCATTGTACCTCAAAGTTCCAGCTGATGGAAAATGGTAAAAAAATTAGGGCAAAAGGTCATTTCCTCTTGGTAGTCTGTATGCCAAGTGCAGAAGGTTCTGATTATTTTACCACCTACAGCACATCCATCCATTTATCAAGCTTGTTCTGAAGAATGAACTTCAGACATGTTTCTAACAAGGTGAGGCCTCAGAATTTCTGCTGGTCATTCTGCTCCTTTGAAAAATTAATCTTTCCTCTGGTCTGTGGGAGGCATGGCACTACAGTCTCACCACAGTCTGTTCAGTGACCAACCAGAGTCCTTGCCCCATTTATGAGTATAACTTACAAACCTAAGGCCTCAAATGCTTAAGATACCAAGAGGTTAAGAGGGACCATACTGGGAGGCTGTCCCCCGAAATATCTTTGCCCACCCTGAGAGTAGCTGAAAAGCTCCAAAACATGTTCTCAGAAGGCAATATTAGGCATGCAATCTGCCAATATGTCACCAAATACCAAAACTTATTTCTAAATTCCATAGTGGTCTTGGGAGAAGCAGAAACTAAAGAAAATGGAAGGGAGCATAGTAATGGGGTTAAGAGTGTAGACCTGGGTTCACATCCCATCACCACCACATCTTGGCTCTGTTGAGTGACTTATTTCTCTATAGATCAGCCTCCTACCCTGTGAATTGGGAATAATAATATCACCTACCTTACAGGTTTGTAATGGGTAGGCATTAAGCTATATAATCCATATAATGTACTCACCCAAGGGCAGTAGATGGCAAATATTCAATATACTGTTTATATAAACATTTTTGAGTGCATGATATGCCTGATCTCACTGAATATTACAACCCTATGAAGTAGGTATTGCATCCCTTTTCCAGTTTGTCACCAAGAAAACTGAGACTTAGAGAGAAAATGGAATTTGCTTCAGATCCTACAGCTAGAAATTGGCAAACCCATGATTTAAACCTAGGTCCTTCTGAGCCAGACAGCCTCAGTTAATTTAATCAGCTGTTACTGCAAATGACCCAAGCCCTCAATAATCCCTGAACCCAGCTACACAACCCTCACCTAGGGATAGATATAGCCATGGCAATGAGCCAAGGGGAGAACTGCTCTGACCTCCAAGTTGCAAAACAGAAACAATTATTAGAATTTTATAAAATTACACCCCACCCAACTAAATCACCTTAGGGCACAAGTGCAAAATTCAACTCAGTCAACAAAAATGCCTCCAGGTTCCTGAAACTGCACATGTAAAATTGTGTATTTTCACAAAATCAAGATCCTAGGGACAGGGTTTGGTGGACTGTCAACTTCATGTATCCTTCGTTGCACAACTCTGAAGAAGGAAAAGGGAGGCGTGAACTCACCCTGACTGAGCACTTACTCAGTGTCAGGCCTTGTGTCAAGGGTTTATAGATCCTATCACTTCACCCATCAAACAACACTAAAACATAAGGCTCGGTAGCCCCATTTAACCAGTGAGTAAACTGAGGATCAGAGAAGTTAAGTGACTTAGCCAAATTCACTCAAAAAGAAAAACCCTCATTAAAACCCAGTTTGTCTAAACCGAGAACCACCTGGAGAGTATTATCCTAAGCAAAACAAGCCAGAGAAAGACAATTATCTCACATGATCTCACTTATTTGTGGAATATAATTAACAAAACCCACTGATGAACAAAATAGACCCAGAGATATAGAAGTAGGGTACAGACTGACAAACCTCAGAAGAGGGGGGCGGGAGGAGGAAGAGATAAACCACAGAACTTATATGCACATACGGGTAACCATGGACATAGACAACAATGCTTGGGGGAGGCAGGATGGGGAGGAGGGTGTCTGAGGGGAAAAAGAAGAAACATCTGTAACAAAAATAAATTAATTAATATAAAAATTAAAAATAAATTTAAACATCAATAAACTGAGAACCATCACGGTGACATCATTCACATAGTCTCTGATGGGACTAGTGCCCTTGGAGACATCCCAAAAGTTCCTTCCAGTATGCCCCACTGAACTTTCCTAAAGCCAGCGTTCCTTAAGAAAAATTAAATTAACTAATTAATGGCATTGGTGCCATCACTGAGACCTGGGCAAGCATGAATTCTCAGAAATAGAAATTTTTTGCTTGAAGGACTGTCTTTACTTTCTATCTCCTGACTCTAATGAACAATTCTGGATAAAGTAGAAGCTTCCTTTTTATCCTTATTAAGCAACATACTCTTCTCTGTGAGTCCTGTGCCCTCCCCTTTCTGTGCCTGGCCAGCGTGCTCATTCTCCTTCCCCGTGATCTTTATGCCCTTAGAAAACAACGACATGCTGAACGTGAGATTTAATTATTGAAAGAAAGTGCTATGTAAAAAGTTATACCTAAGGATTTGCCAGTGCAAATGACAGACAGACACCCCTCCTAGGACAATACCTTTTACTGGAGCTATGGGAGTATGGCAAAATTTCAGTTAAACAAATTACACTATGCCAGGGAAAGACATATCAGCATTTTTTTTTTTAATAAACCTGCTTTCCAGTGGCTTATTAAATTAGCTCTAAATTTTTTTCTGTGGGTTAAAACCTAGCTTGCAAAATACTGTTTTTAAATTAGGCACCCTTTAAGAGCACTAATCAATCGTTCCTAGCATTCACCAAACGAAAATCCTTTCCATTTTTAATTAAAGTAACTTCACTCTCACATAATACTGAGGTGACCTCATCTATACTGGGAATTTGCAAGAATAACTTTGTAAAAGAAAGAGATTAAATGATCAATCATGTAGAGTTTCACTTTCACCTAGGATGCAGAAAGTTAGAAGGAGTTTCACTCCCATCCTAACAAAAAGGAAAAGGCAGGTCAATTTCAAAATCATAACTTTTCTGAAACACCTCCAAAAACTGAGGTCACAGGGGAACCTGAACTCCAAAGAAAGACCGGCTCCTCCAAGATCACTGGTGGCAGAACATGAGATGAAGAGACACCAGGCACCATATAAGTGAATAAGAAGAATTCAGCTAAACATTTTAAACAAAATTGGCTGGATGCCCAGTGTGGGCTAGCTTTAGCTTATAGAACCCCTGAGAGTCACAAACATAGAGAAAACTTGCACACACTCAAAGGCTCTTCTCTATAGACCTCCAGTGGGTGTTTGGGAGAAAGATCAGAAGCCGGTAGAATTCTGGAAAGAGCTTCCTTGGTGGTACAGTCCTATAGTGCTACTAGGGTACATGCAAAAACCTCCACCCAAATCCTTCTCCCCAACAGAACTGAAACTTCAAAATGATAGGAGCAAGGCAGCAAACCCAGGGCACAGGTGGAGACCCACTGCAGCAGGAGAAAGGGCAAAAGAAAAATATCCTCTATCCTTGGGGTAGGAACATGAAACAGTTACATAACAACAAAGGGATCAGTTAACCAAAAAGACAGAACAATCCTAAGTGTGTATATACATAACAAGAGATTTTCAAAATATAAGAAGAAAAAACTAATAAAAACTAAAAGGAATAATAGACACAGTAGAGGCTAAGGCACTCCTCTCTCAGTGCTACTTGATGGAACAAGTGGGAAGAGAATAAGTACAGATATAGAAGATCTAAACAACATAATCAACCAACCTGACATAATGGACATTTGTAAAACACTCCCCTAACAACAGAATAGACTTTTTTCATAAGTACCCGCAGAACATTCCCCAAGATAAACCATATTCTTCTACATATAGGTCTACACAACTCTTCTAGAAAATAGAAAAGAAGGAAAGACTTTTCTACCCATTTTTAGGCAAGCATTATACTAATAACAAATCCACATTCCCAGGCATGTCCCTCTTTAGGCTCCAATAACCCAAGAGCAGTCTCCAAAAGCGAGCTGCTGGAAGTCAAAGCAAACCAAAGCCAGGGGTCACACAAAAATGGAATTCAAGTGAATCTGGGCAGAGCATCAACTGCATTACTCATCCCAATTTATTGAGCATCTACTTTGAACCAAGTGTCCTGCTAGGTTCTTTACAATCCTAGAAGATTTGTATTATTCTTTCCATATTATTACTGAACCCTGACAAAAACTCTATGAGGTAGCTCTCACTAATTCCATCTTAAATATTATAACACTAAGGCTCAGAGAGGTTAAGTAACTTCCTCAAGATCACACAGCTACTAAGTGGCAAGGGTTGGATTCCATCCAGGGTCTATCTGGCCTCTGCCAAGTTTGTTGCTGTTTTTCTCCCTTTATGTGTCTCCCTTCCTCTTCTCCAGCACCAACCCACCCCCCGTGAGGTACTGAGGTCCTTCCCGCTGTCAATGTCTGTGGTCATAACTCCACACTCTGAGCTCCTATTCAAACCTACCTTCCTAGGTCCCAGGCCTAGTTCTGCCAATGCCCTGCTCTTTGCTGACTGTCCAGTTGGAAAAGACATGATTGATAGAATTCCAGGAATTATAGATTGAAGGTGTGAGGACAGAACTTCATCTTAACCCAAACGAATGAATTTCCGTCCAATCTCAAGAATCCAAACTGGAACCTCAGTGGGAACTGGCATAAACAAGGACCCTGATCTGACCGTAGACAACAGACAAGGGAGTGGAAGGAAGTGCTCCCTGGAAAGAGCTTTTATGGATCATCCAAGAGTTCTATCTCTGTAACTGTGGCATTCTCTCACCCAGTTCTCACTCAGGCCTCCACAGACACAGCCAGAAGGAAGGTCTCCCAAGTTCTCCATCCGAGTCCCCTCACCTCCTCTCTGGATGGCAAACCCTAAGCAATGAGCAGAGTAGATCAAATTAGCAAGTAGTTTTCATTGTGCCTTGGGTGTAAACAGCAGACAATCTTCTATGATACCCCCAGGGGTACCTGTTGGTTCAGAACCTCTTCAAAACCTTGGGAACTTACCAAGGGAAACCTGGCCACTTACCTAGAGAGCAAGGAGAGAGTTATTTGAGTCCAGTCACGTGTGCCATCCAGATGGTCTCAACACCACGTTACTCTCTCAAGGCTGGTTCTTGAAACAGCTCCTGGTGCAGGAAAAGTAGGCAGAGCGTACATTCCAGGGGCAGGGAGCTCCCCATTCCCTGGGTCCAGCTCTCTGGTTAATCAGCAGTAACTTCCTCTCCATGACCTTCTCCAGCACTTTCCGGGATTCCCCCTCCAGCGTCCCAACTGGGCTTTTCCACAAGTTCTGACTTCATTCTGCAGCGGCTTGAGCCCTCCTGCTTTGCAAAACAGCACGCTAAGGTCTCCAACGCTATGCCCCGCTCTCCCACCTTGTCTGCCAGCCTGGGAGCGAGTCATATCCTTCTCACACCGCAGCTCTTCCTCCATCTTCCTAACTGGGGCGTCACCCTCTAGCTGGGCACGGGTGGAAGCTGAACTGCCCGCGGTGAGGCCGGCCCACTGCAGCCACGCGAGTGCCTCCCGGACGCATGCGCCCTGCGCGGCTCCTCCCCAGGGCTGGCCAGACCAGCGGGCGTTCCGGGCAGCACCTTCCACGTGCAGCCGACCTGACCGAGGGGCTGCCCTCCCTGCAGAGAGGCCACGGCTAACTCAGAGTCCCTTCCTGCGGATGCCTCTTTCCCAAGGCCCATTTCTGCGGTGGCCTGGCTGCCTCGCCAATTGCTTCCCAAAGTTGGGAGCTTCCTCCGTGAAATGTGGGCTGGTGCTCAGAGACCAAGACAGACGCAAAAGGGAGGCCACTCCAGAATGGTTAGGTGGCGGCTTAATAAGCAAGGGGACTTAGGAGGCTGGTCGTGGCGAGATGAGAACTGCATCCTCCAAAATCCAAATAGTTTATGCCGAGCTCTGAACGGGATCCAGTTGCACGTACTTCCCAGATGGTCTCAACAACCCTTACTCTCTTAAGGCTGAGACCCTGACAACGGCTCCAGCTGTGAGGACAGTGGACCAGAGGATGGACCGTGCATTTCAAGTGCAGGAGAGGGAGGAGGAGCCTCCAATTGTCAGGGTCCAGCTTGCTGGTTAATCGGAGTTCACGTCATCTGGATGACCTCCCCCAACAGTATCATCAGGAACTAAGAAACTAATTAATATAATTGGTTAAGATAGGTCATTAGGCCCTGGCCGGTTTTGCTCAGCGGTTAGAGCGTCGGCCTGCAGTCCAGAGAGGGCTGGGTTTGGTTCCCACTAAATGCACGAACCTCGGTTGCAGTTTGCTTCCAACCCGGCCCAGTTGGTGTCGTGTGGGTGGCAACCACTGGATGTGTGTCTCTCACATCGATGTTTCCCTCTCTCTCTTCCTCTCTCTCCCTCCCATTCTGTCTGAACAAAAAATGGAAAGGTGTCCTTGGGTAAGGCTAAAAAAAAAGATAGGTCATTAGGGTGGGTCCTAATCCAGTGTGACTAGTGTCCTTATACATACTGCCAGAGAGTGTCACACCTGCCTTGCTGCATGGGGGTCAGGAGTGGGAGAGTGGAGGAGCCTGCCTGGAGCTGGCTCGAAAATGGCAAAGAGAACTAAATGGCATCTTGTGATATTGTGAAAAGTTTTAGTAAAAACAGTCTGAGGATATGTCGGCAAATAACAAAAATAACTAGCAACCACTGAACATCTTCTGTGTGCCGTGTGCTTCTTTATTATTTGTATTCTAGATCATCTTTTATTTATATATCATTGTCATCCTCATATACCTTTATAAAATGAGCATCTTGTAATGCTCACTTTACAGAGTGAAGCAAGGCTCAGAGATTGAGTAACTTGCCCAAGATCACACAGCATATAGAAGTTGTAGTCAGGAGCTGGACCTGGTTTTGTCGGGCTCTAAAGCCACTCTTTATTTAATTTTTAATTATAAAGTAACGGTCAGAATGAATAGCACAATGTTTAAGTGCCCAGCCTCCGAATCAGAGTGTCTTGAAACCCTAACTATGGTATTTATTGGCTATGCAACTGGATTAGTTTCCTAGGGCTGCGTAATAAAGCACCACACACTGGATGGCGTAAACAACAGAAATGTGTCATCTCACAGTTCCGAAGTTCCAAAATCAAGGCGTGACAGCTCAGTTGGCCACCTCTGAGGGCTGTAAGAGAGAAATCTGTTTCATGTGTCTTACCTGGTTTCTAGTGAATTTCCTGGCAATCTGGTCTCTGCCTTCATCTTTATATGGAGTTTTCCTTGCATGCATCTCTGGGTCCAAATTCCCTTCTTTATATAGGGACGCCAGTCATATTGGATTAGGACCCACCCTCACATCCTCATCTTAACTAGTTATAGCTTCAACAACCCTATTTCCAAATAAAGTCATATTCTGAGGTACTGGATTTGAATTTCTACATATGAATTTTGAGGGAGACACAATTCAATGCACAAGAGCAACCATTGGCAATTACGTTTTCTCTCTGTGCTTACTCATCATCAAAGTGACTATTGCAGGGTTGGGAGGTATAAAAGAGCTAGCATATGCAAAGTGTCTAGAACAACAACCAAATATGACCTGCCACCTATTTTTGTACAGCCAGCCAGCTAAGAACGGTGTCTATTTTTTTAAAAGAGTTGAAAAAAAAAAAAAATCAAAGAAAAGATAATATTTTACGACACATGAAAAATGAAATTTGGATTGCAATGTCCATAAATAAAGCTTTAGTGGAACTTGACCACGCCTATTCATTTACATACTGCCCATGGTTATTTTTATACCATAGGAAGAGGCTTTGAGTAGTTGCAGTTCCTACAGAGACCATATGGGCACAAAGCCTAAAATATCTTCTATCTGGCCCTTTACAGAAAACATATGTCAACTACTAACCTAGAAGGTTATCTCATATGTAGTAAGAACTGTATTCATATTGTTTACTATGTTTTTTTTTTCTTTCACTGTGGCAGGGGTCATCTACTTCTGGGATCCTTTTGTAGCAAGGAGAATTTCAATGTATGTGATGCAGGCTGTCCCCATCCACAGCCAGCCCTGAGTGCCGGGGTGTGTGGGGGGGGGGGGGGGGGGGTTGCCAATCTTCTCCTGAACTGGCTGATTTCCTCTGCCCTGCTCATCAGTTGCTCCCCTGATCGAATCAAGTCCGGGCCTTGCTTTACTTTTCTCCTTCTTGTCTCAGCAATTTTGTCAACCCCCCAACCCCCCTGTACATGTTCCCAACAACTCCAATTGGGTCCAAAAGTGAGTGCTTTGAAACCTTAAATGATTTACCTCTGACAAACTCAAGGGCTTTTCCCCATCAAGCCTGGCAGCGATGGCATCTCCAGCACAACCCTCTTCCTTCCTGTCAGAAGCTCCTGCCTCCTTCCCACAAACTGTGGGACACTTGCAGCTTTAAAAAAGAAGTGTGTGCACTTTTCTTCCCCATTTTTCACTGGCAATAAAAAGAAATGAAGCCTCATTTTAGGCAGACGGCTCATCTGGGATACCCGGGAAGAAGGGAGCAAAGGCAGATAGAAGTGGACCAGACAGCAGCGTGTGGAGGCGTCTGTGGGGAGGGAGCAGGAATATATTCTGTGCTGAGTCGGCAAAATTGGCAAGCAAGCGTGAATAACAATTTGCAGTTCAGATGGGGAGAAGGAAACACATTTTCTTGCACTGATCTGAAGAGTGGGGGGTTTAATTGCCAAAGAGATCACAGTTGTTTTGGCTTAACGTGTTATGGTTTCATATTGGATGGCATTTTGTGTCCTCTCAATTTCTTTTTTTCTTTTAAAAACTGTAGGATTTAGAAACAAAACCAAGTTATAGGCAGATTGAAGCCTTTAACTCTTAATTAAAGGTTTTTATTCAGCCGTTCTCATCCAGCCTCAGAATTTTTTATCCGGACGTTCCAGTTGCTGTTGAGGACAAATGAGAAATTCTAAAAATAAGGCAGTTGCATGCACAGTCCCTCTAAGGTCAGGCCATTGTCCCCCAGGAGGACACAGCTGTTGTAGCTGTTGTCATGCCAGCCAGGCTCGAGTCAGACTGGGATGGAGACACCTTCCTGCTGGAACCCTGGGGGAGAAAAGTCTCCCCAAAGAGGACCCCACTATAGTTCCCAAGCGACCCCATGTTCTAGAAAATTTCCTCCCTCTTTCCCCTAGTCCTGAGCATCCTGCAGGTTTTCTCATCTCACTCAATAGCAACTCCAGTTTCAATTGCTGAGGCCAAAATTGAGGTGGTTATCTCTGACACCTGTCTTTCTCTCATAACTCACATCCAATCTGTGGACAAATCTTGTCAGTTCTTTTCAGAACCAGATACAAAATTTGTGGGGCCCAGTGCAAAATGAAAATGGGGGTCCCCTGTCCAAAGGTTATTAAGAATTTCAAAATGGTGCCCGGCCGGTGTGGCTCAGTGGTTGAGCATCATCCCATGCACCAAGAAGTCACCAGTTCTATTCCTGGTCAGGGAACATGCCCAGGTTGTGGGCCAAATCTCCAGTGAGGGGCATGTAGGAGGTGGCCAATCAATGTTTTCTCCCATCGATGTTTCTCTCTCTCTCTCCCTCTCCCTTTCTCTTTCTCTAAAATTAATAAATAAAAAAAGTAAAAGAATTTCAAAATGGTGACCGCAGAGCATGAAATTAAGCATGAGGTCCTTCTGAGCAAGAGACCTTATGGTTCCACCTGCAAATACATAGCTAAAATCTGACCACTTGTCACCATCTCCACTGCTAACCCCCTGGCCTCTGGCCTCTGTTCGCCCCTTTAGTCGATTTGCAGCAGCCAGAGTAAGCGGACAACATCCCTCCTTTGCTCAAAATCTTCCACCGGCTCTTCATTTCACCCAGAGTAAAAACCCTAGTCCTTACAATGGCTGACGAGTTTGCTCACATCCCCTGGGACCTCATAGGCTCATCTCTGACTCTGTCTGGCTCATTGTGCTCCAGCCACGTAGCATTTCCGACTGTCCTCAAACCAGCCGGGCCTGTTCCTTCCTTGTGGCAATTACCTTGCCCTCCCTATGCCTGGGCTCCTTCACCTTGTGTGCACACTCTGCGTGCTCTCCCTCACATCCTTCACATCTCACTCGTTCAACACACTTGTACTGAGCACCGACCATGTGCTGGACACTGTCCTAAGCACGGCTGGTTAGACTCAGCATTTCTCTGATCAGTACTGACATGAAGCAATTTTTCATAAATTTATTGGCTATTTTATAGCTATTTTCTAAATAGTGGGGGTTTTACTATTTTTTTATCTTCAACAGACCAATTTAATTTTTTTAAACAGCTTTCTTGAGAAATAGTTTGCATATAAAATTGTATGTATTTAAAATATACAACTTAATATTTTGACGTATATATACATTGTGAAAATATGTATACACATTGTGTGTATGTGTGTGTGTGTATATATATATATCACAATCAAGCTAAAGAATATACCTACTACCTCTGTACAGTTACCATTGTTGTGTGTTGAGAAGATTTAAGATCTATCCTCTTTGAAAATTTCAAGTGTACAATACAGTATTGTTAACTATTGTCACTCATTCTACATAACTGAAACTTTGTACCCTTTGATCAATATTTCCCCATTTTCCTCACTTCCCCAACCCCCACACCTGGAACCCACCATTCTACACTCTACTTCTGAGTTTGACTATGTTAGATTCCACATATAAGTGAGATCACCCTATATGCCCCTATGGACATTATAGAACTTGCTCTGTGCCAGGCATGGCTCTGACAACCTTGTAGAAGAGTCACTTGATTATCTCAATTTTACAAATGAGGAAACTGGTTAAGTGACTTACCCGAGGTCACAGACCTATTCTTTTGTTGTGTGGTAAATCTTTAGCATACTGATGTATAGGAACTTTTTATATATAATGGCTATTATCCATTTGTGTGTCTTATATTCTACTTTCTGCATAACAGGAGAAAGACTTACCATGTTGCTTCCAACTATCCTTGTGTCAAGCTCTCTGTTCAATTAGTTGCACATACTAACTAGCAAGGCCATTTTATTTAACTTTGTGTTTTAGTTATCTATGACTAGGGAACAAGTTATTCCTCTCCCACCCCCAAAAAAATTAACATCCCAAACATATATTATCTCACACATACTCTCAGAGTCAAGGACTTAGGAGCAGCTTATCTGGGTGGTTCTGGCTCAGAATCGCTCATGAAATTTTAGAAAGTGAAAAATGTCAGAGGGCAAAGTAGTAGTTAAGTTTGGGAAAGGGGAGGAGAATAGTTATTGGGAAGGGGCACAAGAGGGCTCCTGGGCACCAGAGATGTTCTATTTCATTAGCCAGGGTAATGTTTTCACAAGTGTTTGCTTTGTGATATTTCATTAAGCTATACGTGTATGGTTATTTTCACTTTTCTGAATGTGTGTTATATATTTAAAAATGTATTAAAATCTTACTCTCTGCATAAACAGAAAGCAGAAGAAACATCTCAGGTATTTTGAAAACAAATGTTGCCTCTTACCTTCCAATCGGCACCATGCCATCACCAGTCCCACGGGTCATTCAACGGGTTACACCCCCCTTCATGGGCTGCGGGCACCAGCCATGGCTATAAGTGCTGTAGTTCAAGACCTTTTAAAACAGACCTCAGAGCACACCCAGCCTCAAGTATCAGCAGTGGGGTGGCTTTTGTCAAACGGCTGTCTGCATCACAGGAGCCCAGAAAAACACAGCCATATGGCAAGGCTCTTAAGTGGGGGAGCCTGAGGCACTGAGAAAGAAAATGAGATTCAAAGTGCTACTTAAGATCACATCCATTTTTGGTTTGGTATTGGGGGGGGGGGGTTGTTTCTAGAAGCCACAGCAAGGTTTGCTTTCTGTTTCCTTTAGTGAGGTGTCTACACTTCTCAAGACCCCAGGACACTGCTCTTGCAAGTGGGAAGAGAAGGAGACACCTGAAATAGAGAGGAAAGAACCATGATCTGTATTAGTTTCCTGTTGCTGCTATAACAACTCACCATAAACGTAGTGGCATAAACAACACATTTATTGTCTTGCAGTTCAGGAGTCCAATGTGTGTCTCCCTGAGTGAAAAGCCTGGTGTCGGCAAGGCTACACGCCTTTGCAGAGGCTCAAGAGGAGAATCCACGTTCTTGCCTTCTCCAGCTTTAAGGCTACCTGCATTCTTTGGCTCACCATCCC
This sequence comes from Molossus molossus, assembly GCF_014108415.1. NCBI lineage: Eukaryota > Metazoa > Chordata > Mammalia > Chiroptera > Molossidae > Molossus > Molossus molossus. The sequence continues at coordinate 109,318,082 of NW_023425366.1, read as the reverse complement.
CTTCCATCATCAAAGCCAAGAATGGCCTGTCTAGTATTTCTCGTACGCTGTCTCTCTGACTCTGAAATTCTGCTTCCCTCGTCCACATTTAAGAGTCCTTATGATTACATTGGGCCTATTTGCATAACCCAGGATAATCTGCATGTTTTAAGGTCAATTGATTTACTACCTTAATTCTATCCACTACGGATAGGCAGACAGGCAGGAGCAGAGTAGGAACAACAGGCCAGGTACAGAAGGTCACCCAGGGTGGAAAACCCCAGGTGCCTAGCAATGGACAATGTGACCTTTCCTCCCAGGGCATATTGCTGGTCATGCGGTTTAGACCCCCTGACTTTCATATCACTGGTCATGTGGTTCAGACCCTCCCCTGACCATTCCTCCCCTGGTCATGCAGTAGACCCCTTAGAGGAACAAGGGGGCCAGATAATAGCCTCATTCAACTCCATACAAGCCCTTGCACAACCACTCCCTTAAGCATTAAGCCCTCAGGATAATGAGATTCTGACCCACATCAAATCATCTTAAGGACAAAGTCTAGGGTCTGTTGACCATAGAGACAGAGTTCTGATCAAACTAGAGATAAGATTTAGGCCTCAGTTGTGTTTCAGCTCCAGACCCAGGAAAACAGCAAGGCCCAACAAAACAACACCATGGCTGGCATCGGGACCAGCTACACTGACCAATCAGTACAGACCATGATCCCGAAAAGAACACACTTGGAAACTGATGAATATTCTATTGAGATTCTCCCCTAAAACGGTCCCCTAAATTCCCACCTTTAGAGAACAGATAAAACCCCTTAAGACAAGGGCCCAGCGACCACCACCCCTCTCTGGCTCACCCTCGCCCTTCCCCAACCCCTTTTCACCCAGGTGTGCGCTCTCTCTCCAGAGCATGCCTGTGCCTTTGCTTCCCCCTTTCTTCCCGCAAGGCAAGTACCTTTGCTTTCTCTCTCCTAAGCTCCAAGGGCCCATCCTTTCCCTCTATAACTTGTTCCCTGAGTCCACACAGCCCGCTGGCTCACTTCTTCCATAGCTCACTTCTCCTACCCCTGTGACTTTCTAAATAAACTTGCACTTGTATTTGAGTTCCTTGGTTCTGAATTCTTTCTTAGCGGAACTCAAGGACCAAGGTCTAACATCTGGTGCTGTTTGTTGTTAACACTACCGTAATTCCCACCTGCCATGCAATGCAACATAATTGCAGGTCCTGGTGATTAGGACATGGACATGGGGGGTGGGGCGGCACTCTTCTGCCAACCACTCCCACTACTGATTCATCTCTTGTTGTCCATCTCCCCACAGGCTCTGTGAGGGCAGGAACCTTTTTTTCCTCACCGCTGTTTCCCCAGCATCTGGAGCAATGCTAGGCCCCAAATAAGTACCAATAAGTATGTGTTGGGTGCTGTTGAACATCTTTTGCGTATTCACTGTGGGGCCTACGAGTGATTAATCTTAAGAAATCCTTCTCACGTAATATAAATGTGCTTGTAGGTTAATGCACATGTACTTAGGGTCCATCGAAGTCAGAAGAACAAAAGTGCACAGGATAGAGAAGAGAAATTTTATGTGGAAACTTTAGGACCCTCCAGAAATCAACTCCCACGTTTATTTAGTACTCGGGGTGGCCCTGGCCTGGGATTGACACAGTGCCCCGCAAAATAAGGAGTTTAAATGACTCTAAAGAAGTATGAAGTACAGGCATTAAAATATTTATAGACGTTTGGAATTTTAAACTGGTCTTATAGGGTCTCAACCCCAGTTTCCCTTTAGGTCCCTATGACACTAATCATTTTAGGTAGGACACAAACAAAACATATATTCACAAACTAGGAAATTCATCTCCCTTTCAATTCTCTGCAACTCTTATTATGTAAAACAAAGTCTTCTTTTGGTGTTGCTCTGTCATTAACACCTGCTAATTTTTTTTGTTTTTGTTAATCCTCGCCTGAGGATATTTTTCCATTGATTTTTTTAGATAGAGTGGGAGAGAGGGAAAGAGAGAAAAAAAAACATCAATGTGAGAGAGACACATCGATTGGTTGCCTCCTGCACAACCCCAACCGGGGCCAGAGATCGAACCTGCAACACAAGTACATGCCCTTGACCAGAATCAAACCTGCACCTCTTTGGTCCCTGGGCCAACACTCTAACCACTGAGCCAAACTGCCCAGGGCAACACCTGCTAACCTTTTTAATGCAGAGAGCAAGCCTCCGGCTAGAGACTTGGACAGGCTCCATCTAGATGTGGCCTGTGTGGTTAAACAGAGCAGGTGGTTCCAGACGGCTGGTTCGGGGGGCACTAGAGCCAACTCCCTGTTTTCACAATTGAGGAAAAGAGCTGGTCTCCTGACCTCATCTCTTGAACCTCTGCCAGTGTCTACCTCCTGTGTGTGAAGGTACCCAAGAAATAAGAGGGGAGGACACTGACCATCCATCACTAAAAGGATGAAAGAAGAGAAAGGAAAGGGGCAGGAGGGTGGATGTTTCTCTCTCTGGCCTGGCTGCTGGGCACCAGACCTTGGAGAACAGACAGAATGTTATGCGGGAGCAGAAGGAAAAATGAAGCAGTCAAACTCCCTGCTGTCAGGGAAGCCTGCTCCATTCTGGCTGCAGCCACTGGCAGCAGGAATGTGCTGGGTGCACAGAGGGAGGAGGAGCAGCGCCAGGAAGCAGCTGGGGGTGAGCCAGGAGCTGGAGCTCAGGGCTGCCTGCCACCCACAAGGGTGGACTTGAGGAAGGTGCCCTAACATGACCTTGTGAGCTGGTCAGGCCTCTTCAAAGTTCTGTCCCGCACTCCCCACCCTCCCAGCCCTCAAGGAAGCTGGCCCCTGCCCCTCCTCCAGCCAGGCCAGCCTCCTGGCAGACGTGCGGATGGTTTGCCTTAACTACGGCCAGAATTACCTTTCCAGGAAAATGCTTCCACCTTCCGGAAAGGACGCTGAGAAAATACTGCATACAGCAAAAGATTGCAAACCGTTTAGCAGCAGATACATCTTTCTGTCAATAAACAAGTGTGCTCATCATTCCGTGGTCTGACAATCACAGTTTTGGATAAGTATTCGGCTGGAACAGAATGAGTACACAAAATGTATTTTTTTAATAAAATTGATATAGTAGGCGGTTAGACAGACATGAGCAGATAGGAAGGATAGACCAGGTACAGAATGTCACCTTGCGTGAAAAGCCCCAGGTGCCTGGTAATGGGCAAATATTGTAGGGTGGGACCTCACCCCCAGGGTGACCTTTCTTCCCCAAGCATATTGCTGGTCATGTAGTTTAGATCCCTGACCTTTCATATGGATGGTCATGCGGTTTGAACCCTCCCCTAACCTTTCGTCCCCTGGCATGTTGCCAATCATGTGGTAGACCCCCTTACAGGAGGAACAAGGGGGCCAGATAATACTACTCCCATACAAGTCTAAGCATGCCCACTCCCTTGAGCATCAAGCCCTCAGGACAGTGCGGTCCTGATCAACATCAAAATAACCTGAGGAGCAAAGCCTTGGGTCTGTTGACCACCAAGCCAGAGTTTTGTTCAAACTAGAGATAACGTCTCGGCCTCAGTCGCGTTTCAGCCTCCAGGCCCAGAACAGCAGCAAAATCAGATGAAGCAACACCGTGGCTGACATCAGGACCAGCTGCACTGATCAGCTACCCCTACCCTGGCACTGACATCAGTGGAGACCAGGACCCTGAAAGGACACACCTGGAAAGCTGATGACTAGCCTACTGAGATCCTCCCCTGAGGTCACCCCTAAAACTCTCCCCTTTAGAGAGCAGGTAAAACCCCTTAAGATGAATGATCAAGGCTCCAGTTCTTGTAAGTGCTCCCAGGCCTTTCCTTCCTCCTGTTCGCCCCTAGGTGTGTTTTCTTTGCCTTTCTTTTCTCCTAAGCTCCGGAGGCCCTTCTCTTGCCTCTGTAACTGATTTCCTAAAGTCCACACAGCTCTGATAGCTCCCTTCTTCTATGGCTCACTTATTCTACCTCTGTGACTTTCTAAATAATCTTTCGCTTGTATTTGAGTCTTGGCTCTGAATTTTTTCTTAGCCAAACTCAAGGACCAAGTTCTAGCATCCGGTGTTGTCACTAACAACATAATATACATAAACAAATAAAAGTAGAGCTGGTCTGCCCTGACCGGGTGGCTCAGTTGCTTTGAGCATCGTCCTGTAAATCAAAACATTGTGGGTCTGGTCAGAGCACATACCTAGGTTGAGGGTTCAATCCCTGGTCAGGGCACATACGGGAGGCAACTGATTAATGTTTCTCCCACATCGATGTTTCTCTCTCTCTCCCTCCCTTTCTCTCTGGAAATCCATAAAAACATATCCTTGGGTGAGGATTTAAAAAAAAAAAAAAAATGTAGAGCTTCTCTGATTAAAATTGGAGGGAGGGATAGGTTCCAGTACTTCAGCTCCTTGCCCCAACTTAGTCACCTCTTGTAAACAGTTAATCATAGAACAGAAAACAATGGGCCAAGCCATTCAGCCTGTCCCCTTCTCTGCAATGCTGGAAGGGGCCTGGGTCCAGGTTCCCCTGTGGTCTAAAGACTGTCATATTTGAGAAATCGATGATGACAGACAATTAGAGACTAAAATAACACATTTTACCTAGAGAAATCTTGACTGCACGTCAGAGATACAAAAATCAAAATCTTCAAAATCTAAACCCTGGATTCTCCCGGCAGTTTTGGTTGGTTGAGCTTTGCCACCCATCACATGGTCAACGTATCTATTGCAGTGTAACAAATCAACCCAAAACTTAGTGGTTCGAAGCACCAATCATTTATTTCATTTATTTCATTCACCATTCCATGGGTCTGAGGTTTGCTCTGGGCTCAGGGGAAGTTCCTCCTGGCCTGGGCTGGCCTCGCTGATCTCACGAGAGGTCCATGCATGTGTCTGTGACCAGCTGCTGCTCAGCTGGGGGGCTGCCTGGGGATGGTCTCCCTAATGTGGCTGGTGATTGGCAGGTTGTAGCAGGGACAAAATGGGGTCTCCAATCACATGTCTCTCATCATCCATTATGCTGTGGTGGAGGGTTCCAAAAATATCAAGAGGACACTGCGAGGAAGCCTAGGCTCAGAACTGGTACTGTCCTGTCTGTCACTTTCTGTTGGTCAGGACAAATCACAGGGACATCTCTGACTGAATGGATAGATAAATATGCTCCCCTGCTCGATGAGAGGAGCACATGGCCAGGTTTGCCATCTACTGCAGAGCCACAGAGGCACCTGTCAGAAGTGGTTGGAAAGAGAATAGTTTATTTTAAAAGCCCTAGATGCCTGGTGAGTAAATGATTCACCTATTATCTATCAACTTATATCCACAAGGGCCAGAAGATTATGGAACTGGGTTCCCAAGTGTCCTTTCCCCTCCAAACACTTCATATTGAAACACAACACAATACTCTGCCTCATCTGCTTCCTGCCACCCTCCCCCAAAGAATAAAAAGTAACCCATCCTCTCATTGAAGGCCAAGCTCCTGAGTCTCTCGTCTTCTCTGATCTTCCCCTTCTTATAACATGTCAACCCCCCACCCCGTCCAACCCCATATTATGGCTTCTCTGGTGGTACACCTTGTCCCACCTTCTACATGTCAGCCCAACACACAGCCCATGGACACAACAGCTCTTAAGTTTCAAAGCCAGAATGCAAACCTAGACAGTCTGGCTCCCAATGTGTGCTCTAGCCACTACCTTGAATTCTTGCATGGCAGATAGGCTTCATTGCAATGTCAATTCTACCTACTACACAGGAATCAGAGGGGTTAAAAGTGGTGAGAAAGAGTACATGATCAGTGAAGAAAGTGTGCTGTGATTGACTAGCAATGTCTGCCAAGGCACTGGGCTTAGGAGCACTGATAGTTTTCAGCACATCCTTTGCTTTTCTGTCCTAATTTTGCCACACTTCTCCCTGGCACTGTCTGATTCGAAAGAGAGCCCCCTCCGGGTTGGATAAAATGCACACCTCTGCCAAATCTCTGCCCAAGAACTCACACTGCATATTTGCACACTGAAGGTGCTTCCCCACCCCCTCCTGACCCCTTGACTTCTATACCTGTCACTCACACTTGCTCTCTTAATCTGCTCTCAAAATGGACTAACAATCCACAGGGCCATTTAGGAGAATGGGAATGTTGCCAAACATACTTTGCTGGTTTTCAGAAGGTGGCACCATGCAATGCCCTGATGTTTGCTGACTACAGAGAACAAACATTTAGGTGCTGTGAGGAAAGGGTTTTGAAACCAGCAAGGAATATTTCCAACCTCTTTTGTTTTTTCAATTTTTTTTCTTTATTGATTTTAGAGAGAGGAAGGGAAAGGGAGAGAGAGAGAGAAACATCGATGAGAAAGAACGTGGACTGCATGCCTCCCACTGGGGTTCAGGCCCACAACTTGGGCATGTGCCCTGACTGGAATTGAACTGGCGACTTCTTGGTGCATGGGTTGATGCTCAACCACTGAGCCACACCAGCCAGGCTGACCTCTTAAATTTTATCTCTCAAACTCGTGTGACTTTGGCATTTGACTTTGTGTTCCATCTGTAGTCATTGTAACATAAGCCTAGTTTTTTATTACTTCCATCAGGAACAAATGATGCTCCAGGAAATTGGATCTCATGTATCCTATGGTTTGTCATTCTGCCTGGAACCTGGCCTCATCCCTTCTACTCTAGACAGCCTCAACGTGCAAATCGTGGTGAAGTGAATGGATCACAGTATAAATGAGCCATACAGACCTGGGCTCACATCCTAGCCTGCCTGTTCACTAGCTCATGACTGTAGGCAAATTGCTTTACCCTGAGAGCCTCCGTTTCTTCAGAAGCACAGTGGGGGTGTTGTCAGAATTAAGGAAAATACCTTTGAAAGTCCCTGAAAGCTAGAAAGGACTTTAAAAATACTGCTTCTTTTTTCCTACTGTTTCACCCTCCAGGTTATTTCGAGCAATCTTTGGTCTGAGTCAGGAGAAAGTGCCGCACTGGTGAATTAACATGACAAAGGGATCGGAAGTCTCTCACTGCCCCTCCCATTGAACCCCCTTCCCACCATTTCAGAATCGCTAAATTTGATTGAACCTGTTGGGGGGTCTCTCTTTGAATCTGGTGGCTTAGAAATAAAATTTTTTTAAAAAAGGTTAAAACCTTAAAGCTTCAGTTCAGATAAAACCAGATTCTGACTGGTAAATTAGCTTCAGCCTCCAACCCTAAGTGTTATGTTTTTGTGTGGCTGGCTGCTGCTGCTGCTGCTGCTTCTTCTTCTTCTTCTTCTAATAGTTTCTCATTTTAAAAATACTTTAAGTAATACATGCAAATAGTTTTCAAATGAAAAGTAATTCTACTCTTGCTTCTGACTTCCTACGCACCCCACTCCCCACTCCTCCTCCACAAAAGGCAACAAAAGGTATAGATTCCTATAATGCTTGCCAGAAATATCCCATTTTTAAAAGTAAAACAAATATAAACATGGTTTTAAATGGCTACAGCTGTAGGTGTCAGTACAGATATAGATACAGATAAAAATACAAATACAGATATTGTGGACGAAAAAGGGTCCACATGCTAACCTGACAAGCTCTGGGGAGGCCTGTGTGGTGGCCTTGCAAACTCAGAGAATTAAAGTAACCACAAAGGACGGTCTGAAATTAAAACGTTTTAACTAAAAGCAGTTTACGGTGGATAGTCATGTCCTAGGCCGGCATCTTCCCTGACGAAGGTCAATCTTTACCTTCACTGAGCCTGTCTATTGTCTTTTTGCATCTACAATAACATACCTTTGGAGTGTCAAAGTAATTTTCCTTTTTCCGGACCCCTCAAAGCGCAGGCACCGCTCTGCGGAGACCTCAAGTCCCCTCACTGTTATTGAGTTAATTGTTGTTGACTATCCTGTACCCACCTGTGTAGAAGAGGTGTGTCTATCATTGTACTTTTCATCCAATCCCAGGGGTTTCCCCATTTTGCGTTCTCCCACCTCCCTAACGGATCACCAGTGGGTTTTGTGTAACTCACTTGCGTCTTCTCTTTAGACTGTAATGTATAAACTAAGGTTCAAACAGACATTCTCTGGAGCATTATCTCAGTCCCTTGAGATTTTGCTTCCTAATAATTGTCAAGAGTTTGGCTCAAATAAACTCACAAAAATTCTTCACAGGTCTGAATGTTTCTTACATTAATACCAACTAAAAGCAAGTGATGGTGCCCTGGCCGGTTTGGCTCAGCAGTTAGAGCATCGGCCTGTGGTCCCGAGAGTTCCGGGTTCGGTTCCCACTAAGGGCATGTACCTCGGTTGCGGTTTGTCCCCGGCCCTGGTTGGGTTGTGCGGGTGGCAGCCACTCGATGTGTCCCTTTCACTTTGATGTTTCTCTCTCTCTCCCTCCCACTCTATCTGAACAAAAAATGGAAATATGTCCTCACGTGAGGATAAAAACTAAAAAAAATTTTTTAAAAAGCAAGTCACGGCATGTAGTCATAGCCTAGGCCGGCCTCTTGACAATGTCAATCTTTACTTTATCTGAGCCTGTCTATTGTCTTGTTGCCTCTTTTCCAGAACCCTAGGCATAATCTTTCACCAAAGCATGAGACCATGTACCCCTCATTGTTATCTTGCTCCTCGTATACCAGCTCTATATGCTGGAAATGTTCATTGGAAATGTTCATTGTTAACTCTCCTGTACCCACCAATGTAAAAAAAGTATTTGTCTCATTTTACTTTTTATCCAGTCTCAGAGATGTTCCCACTTTTCTTTCTCCTGCCTCCCTAATCTACCACCAATGGATTTCATGTGACCCTCCTTCGGCTTCCGTCTTTGATTGTAATGTATAAAACAAACCGCAAAACTGCCATTCTCCTGAGCATTTTCTCAATCCACTGAGCTTGGCTCAAATACACTCATACAAGTTCCCTATAGGTCTGTATGTTTCTTACATTAACAATATAAAAATAGACTCATTTTTATACTAATGGAAGCATTCTACGCACAGAGTTCTTTGTAATATATCATAAAGATGGTTTCATTGTAGTATGCATAGATCAGTTTCATCCTTTTAATAGCAGCATTATTATAAGTATTATTACTCCATTATTTGGATAAATCATAATTTTTTCATGTGTTTTCTACAGATGAACAAAAAGGTTGTATTTAATATTTTCCCATCACAAACAATATTATAGCAAAAACCTGCATATGGATCTTTGAGCAAAGATTTTTTTTTTTTACAATTTATATTTGGAGGAGAGACTGATTTGTTACTTCCCCAAGAGTTCATACATTCAACAAGAATTTAGTGGAGTAAAAACACCCTCATGCTAGACAGTTCTAATGCATCTCATTTGGGGGCAATGGTTTGGTCCAAACAGCTTAGTGTGTTGGTACATTTCAGGAGTTTGGTGGGTACAGATGCTACCTAAAGAAATACCTCAATCTGTGATGGATGAAAATAAAGAAATCTCTCCCAATCTTCCCCAAGGAAGCCAAAAATGATTGCCACAGACCCAACATGCCTACTGCTAGTTATGACAAATAAGAACATTAATTTTTTTAATTTAACTAATTTATTTATTTTTGTTACAGATGTTTCTCCTTTTTCCCCCATTGATTCCCTCCTCCCCTTCCCTCCCCGCCCTGTCCCAAGCTTTGTTATCCATGTCCATTGTTCATGCACACATGCATATAAGTTCTGTGTTTATCTCTCCCCAACCACCGCCTCTTCTGGGGATTGTCAGTCTGTACCCCACTTCCATGTCTCTGGGACTACCCCATTCCTCAGACTGTTATGTTCATTATATTCCACAAATAAGTGAGATCATATAATACTTGTCTTTCTCTGTTTGGCTTGTTTCACTTAGGATGACACTTTCCAGGTTCCTCCATGTCGTCTCAAAGGATAAGAGATCTTTCTTTCTTACAGATGCATAGTACTCCATTGTGTATATGTACCACTGCTTCTTTTATCCACACATCTACTGATGGACATTTGGGCTGTTTCCAGATCTCAGCTATTATAAATACGGCTGCTACAAACATGGGGGTACATATATTCTTTCTGATTGGTGTTTCAGGCTTCTTAGGGTATATTCCCAGAAGTGGGATCACTGGGTCAAATGGAAGTTCAATTTTTAATTTTTTGAGGTAACACCATAATGTTTTCCATAGTGGCTGCACCAGTCTGCATTCCCACCAGCAGTGTACTAGAGTCCCCTTTTCTCCACACCCTCGCCAGCACTTGTTGCTTGATGATTTGTTGATGGCGGCCATTCTGACAGGTGTGAGGTGATACCTCATTATTGTTTTAATTTGCATCTCTCTGATGATTAGTGATGTTGAGCATTTCTTCATATGTCTCTTAGCCATTTGTATGTCCTGTTTGGAGAGGTGTCTATTTAGTTCCTCTGCCCATTTTTTAATTGGGTTCTTTGTCTTCCTTTTGTTGAGTAGTATGAGCACTCTATATATTTTGGAAATTAACCCCTTATCTGATGTATCATTTGCAATTATGCTCTCCCATACAGTGGGTTGCCTTTCCATTTTTATGATTGTATCTTTTGCTGTGCAGAAGCTTTTGAGTTTGAAGTAGTCCCATGTGTTCATTTTCTCCTTTGTTTCTGTTGCCTTAGGTGATGTATCAGTGAAAATTCTGCTGTGTGTGATGTCTGAAATTTTGTTGCCTACAGTTTCTTCTAAGATTTTTATGGATTCATGAGTCACATTTAAGTCTTTTATCCATTTTGAGTTTATTCTTGTGTATGTTGTAAGTTGATGGTCTAGTTTGATTTTTTTGCATGTAGCTGTCTAATTTTCCCAACACCATTTATTAAAGAGGCTGTCTTTACTCCACTGTATGCTCTTGCCACCTTTGTCAAATATTAATTGAGCATATTGCCTTGGGTCCATTTCTGGGTTCTCTGTTCTGTTCCACTGGTCTATATGCAAGAACATTAATTTTTGAGGTCATACTCCTGTTAGGAAATCTTATAAGAACTGAAGATGCTCATTGCTCCCATCCCCTTTGGGAAAAATGAACCTACAGCTGATTTGGGATATCAGGTACATACACGTCACCCTTCGGTTATGCAGATATAATGCAGCTTATTTTATCACTGAGCTGCTCTTCCTTGTGAACCCCACCTACTGGGTAACAGAGAAAAATAAAATAAAATAAATCTTAGTCCAGTCGAATGAAACAATTTAAATCATTCCTCAGGTAATGCGCAGCCTTTCGGATTACTCGTGTTCCACAAATGCACTGTTTTAAGCACTTTAAAGAAGTAGAAATGTGGTCACTGTCAACAAAAAGAGTCCATCTCAGCCCGTAAAATATAGAGGCTCCACCTACCAAGAGCTTGGATGGATGGAATAACTCGGAGCCTGAACGAACAGCACCAGGCACAGGATGAGCACTTTACCCCTCCCCTCTTTCTTCCCCGGTGCTCATCCCTCCCTGTGCGCAAGGCAGGCTCCCAGACTGAGCATCCAGCTGCTCAAAGAGGACGTGATACAGTACGTTTAGTATCTGGCTGTAAAAGGACTTTGAGGAGAACAGAGGAGGTGTCCGTGTAGGTGGTGGAATTCCACAGTCACCATCAAGAATACCAAGATCCCAGATGGACGCATATGAAATGTGGCCCACACATGGGATTTGGTCACCTTCCTGCCCAGCAAGCCAAATATCCATAATTTAAAAGGTTTGACATATAAAGGTTTACTGTTGGTTTTTCATCCCCAAATTGGGAAGGGGTGATTATCACTGGCCAGGCAGCTTGAGAGGCCTTTTGAGCACTAGATACTTCTCAGCATCTTTTGCAATTGCTTTAGATGACCATGCACTTACTGGCTTCTAAATTAAGCAACACAGGGCTCATTAGTGTGTGCAGGGCCGAGAGAATGGTGGGAAGACCAGGGTGAGAAGGGCAAATGGCCATGCATGGCAACAGAGGCTCCGCAGTCACAACTCTCAGACTAGGGCAGGTTAGGGATGTCCTGAGTGTGCGCACTGGGGGAGGGGCCTGGGATATCACTGCCCCCCATCTCATAGAAATGAAAGTTCCTGAGGGCTCTTGCTCACACCACGTTATTAACCATAGGACTCAGCCATGCATCACAACCCCTCTTAGCCCATTTCAGGGTAACACATTCTCAAAGTACTCTGGCCTCTACCAACAGCATCCCAGGCAATTTCTAGTGTCCAGAACTGGAGATGAAAGGCCACGTTTTGGTTAAGAGTCACCCCACACACAACGCAGCACTCAATGCTGAAATTCCACTGAGCTTTTTCATTAAATCTTCCTTTGAGATCTAAAAAGTATGTCAGGATTTTTCGGAATCTGGGTCATGGACAGAAATCTGATTTGGTAAGTTAACGAATGAAGGGACTGTGCTGACCTGAGAAAGATCCCTTAATCACCTCAGGCGGGAGACTTGCTCCTTTGATCCAGTCCCCAGGGAAGCTGGGTTCATCAGACACTTCTGATAAAAATAGAACAAATTTATATTATAATATTTTTAAATTCCAGTTGATTCCCACCTCTTTTTTTTTTTTTTAAGTGGCATACACAGGAAAAGGACTTAAAGGAAATAAAGACATCCAGTTATTAACTGGAATTTTCTTTGGGTCATGATTTTTATTCCCCTCTTAATGTACTTTTTAATTTTTTCCAAAATTTCTTCAATAAGCAAGTATTTACTGTGATGAATTCTTTATAAAGATTAGTTTTGCGTTTTAAATCCCTACTATATAACCTTTCGACTTTAGATTTCTTTTTTCAGCAGCTATTTACAAGGTATGTGTTGTATCCTAGGCCTACAACCTCCTTTTGTAAATAAAGTTTTATTGAAACACACCCACACTCTTTCTTTACTTATTGTCTATGTCTGTTTTTGCACTACAGGAGCAGAGTTGAATAGCTGATAAACCATTCAGCCACATGGCTTACAAAGCCTAAAATATTTTTTATATGGCTTTTTCCAGAAAAAGTTCGCTGACTCCTTTGCTATATGAAAGGCTCTAAGTTAGGTAATAAAAATCAACAGTTAACAAAAAAAAAAAAAAATACATCCCCAGGGTCATGAAATCTATTGCATTTTGCCTATAATTTCAGGGGTTCCCCTATTCCTTAAAACAGCACTCTGTGGTTTCGGGAAATGTAACATGGCTTGTTATAGTCACAGCTTTAATTCTCTGTGGTTAGAGCAGATTTTTTTTTTCTTTATTGATTTTAAAGAGAGGAAGGGAGAGGGAGAGAGAGATAGAAACATCGATGAGAGACAACATCAATTGGCCGCCTCCAGCATGCTCCCCACTGGAGATTTGGCCCACAACCTGGGCATGTGCCCTAACCAGGAATCAAACCAGCGACTTCTTGGTGCCTGGGTCGATGCTCAATCACTGAGCGACACCAGCCAGGAGAGAGCAGATTCTTAATGGTCCAGAGATGGAGATACCCCAATTTTGTTTTCCCTGTTAACAAAGGAGGCAATATTAACCTTTGCTCCCCCCATCCCAACACAGTGCCTGGCAAATGCTTAGGCGCTCAATAAACTTAAGCTATTATTATCAGCAGCACCCAGGAGCCCCCAGATGCATTCACCATCCCCTGCCAAGGAATCAAACTTCACCCCATGTTTAAGAGGCCAGTGTCTCTCACATCAAGTCGGCAGAGCTCTCCATTCTGGAGAATTCACCAGCCTCTCTATATTGATCTAACACAGCTTATTTGAGGGCCACAAAACTGGAAGTTTCAGATTCATGGTACATGGAAGGCACACAATTTTTTCTCAAACAGCAGCACCACCTGGTCTGGGAACCAGAGATGAATACTAAAGAAATGAGTTTCCAAACCCAGTTCTGTCAACAAGCTTCCGACAACACACAACCATCACCTTTTGCCTTCTGCGGGACTCCATCTCTATGGAATCATCCCAATAGGCTAAAAAACGCTCGGCAGATTCTTAGATCTGCTGTTCACCCCACCACTGGAACGCGATTATGTATTCTATTAAGGAAGGACGTTGGGTGGGCCTCGGCCTTCGCCTGCTAGGCATGCAGGCACACATCCGAGCAGGTGGGAGACAGCAGGGCTCAGCGCCTCCTCTGCAAAGGGAACTCTGCAGGGAAATTCTTAAATCAGGAGCTTGGACTCAGCGCAGCATTTGTTAGGATCCTTCCAAGTCTGTCTCCTTTATTCAATTAAGGAAGTGATAGGAAGCTTCAATTTTCCCCTATGATTCAAAATAATGATAAATAATCAGGTAGAATTGGGGGATTTTTTTTTTTTTTGAAGGCACATCTCTAAGAGAAACTTCTGCTGAATTTAATCATGCCTGCTTCTGGGAAACAGTCATCAGGCAGGCTATTGGCAATTCAAATCATCTCACCCACACAAACACACACTTTGTCCGTGGCACTCGCGTCTCAGAATGAATCGTTCAGAAATGGAAGGATGCTTTGTGTTTCGAAGATAAACAAAGCAACAACAACAATAATGGTTATTATTATTATTTATGATTATTAAGGTAATTTGGTCCAGAAAAAGAGGGTAGAAATGATTCAGGTAAATGTTCAAATTGGAAGGGGTAACAAAAGAAGTAAAAACGAAAGCCACCCTGCGACCGGCAATGATATATTTTTCAGTGAGCTCTTCCACCTGTGCCAGACTTACTGCTCTGAGGACCTTTTTTTTTTTTCACCATCTTCTGTATCTAGTGCGTCTAGTATGCCTGAATTGTTTTTATATAAAGTATTCTGTTATTCAGGGTTCCACTACTCAAGATATTTTGCTTTACTTTTTTTTATTTGGGGGCCATTCTGGAATGTGGCATAAGGAAAAGAAGGTGAAATCCTATGAACTTTAGGAGCTGGATGAAAAAAGTGTCCCCTAAAACAAAAAAGTATAGTTTTGGGGTTCACACAGTCTGAGTTTAAATCTGGCTCATGGGATGAAGGACCTTGCCTGAGTTACCAAACTTCCTCATTTGCCCTGTGGAGGTAGTAATAATATAATAATATGTCCTTGGGGTGTTATTGTGAGGATTGAATGAGGTGGCACTTATCACAATGCCTGGACAACAGTAAGTGCACAAAGCCATTAGCTGCCATTATTGTTATTATTAACCAACCCAGTCCTGGAGTTAATGCTTAAATCCTCTTGATGACATCACATGTAAGTTGTTGACCAGCCTTTGTTTGAAAGCCTCCAAAGACAGGAAGGAAGCTCACTCTCTACACCTATGTATATCTCTGGCTCTTAGAATGTTCTTTCAGGTATTCAGCTGAAATTTCTCCCACAGTGACTTGTGTTCCTTGGTCTTAATTCTACTCCTTGGGAGTCTTAAAGGACCTGGATAATTCCTCTTGTACTTTGTACTAGTAAAAGTTTGGTTTTATTGTAAGGAATAAACCCAAATTTGGGAAGCTTTAGCATTAAAGGAAAGCAACTGGAAAGGAAGGAGGAGGAGGAGAAGCAAGAGGAAAAAGAGAGGAAGGAGGAGGAGAAAGAAGAAGAGGAGAGGGAGGAAGAAAAGAGGAAAGGGAAGGGGAAGAGAGGAGGACAGAGAGAAGGGGGAAGAGGTAGAGCAGTTGGGGAGAGGAAGAGGAAAAGGAGGAGAAGAATCAGCCTCGGGGAATGCAAGAACCAGGGCAAGTTCAGGACCAACCTTATCAGGAGTCACCAAATCTTGGTCTCCAATACTACCATTGACAAATCTTACAGCTACAAGAGTGTGATTATTTCAGCTCTGAATCAATCAACTGTGGTCTGGGATAGAGTCACCTCCTGCAGATCTTGGTGCTAGGAGCCCACCTGTGTATTAAGGCATGAAAAAAGCATCTCACAGAAGGGCAAATGGTTCTGAACTGAGCAGCCTCCCAGCAGCCGTGCTATGAGGAAGTCCAAGCCATGTGAGTGAACCATGGAATATTCTTAGATACTTTGAGAAACTGTTCTCTAGGATAGCCATTCTCTAGGATTTCTTCAGTTCTTTCAACCATAAAGATTAAATTAATTATTAATTTAAAATGATTCTGTGATTGTTTATTTAGTTTTCTGACTGTTAAGCTTCCTGAAGACAGAGGATCATGTCTAGCTCATTCACGGACATATCCCATTACTTAGCTAGGGACTTAGGCCACAACTCAAATAAATGCCAAATCAGTTACTTGATTGATTAATGCATTTACAAAATTATCAGTTTGGAGATCTTGTGGTTACCTGCTTTCAAATATGGCTAAATCCCTCCCATAAGTTGCTACCCACGGTGGAAAGAACTCCATTGTCAGAAGGTTTTTTGTACAAAATAGGAAAGAGGTAAAATAACCCCCAAGTCTTATTTTTCAATCACCTGAGGATTTTATTTGCCTGTCCTGTTTATCTATTCTTGCATAACACACTTCAAAACAAAGTGGCTTACAACAACAATAGTCATTGACTTGACTCATAAATTGGGCAGAGCATAGTGGGATGGCTTATCTCTGTTCCACATGCCATCAGCAGGAGTAGCTTGGCTGAAGAAAGCACTTCCAAGGTGGCTTGCAAGTTGGTGCTGGCTGTTAGCTGGAAGCTCAGCTGATGTAGATCAGGACCTCAGTTCCTCCCCGTGGGTATCACTCCATATCAGTGCTTGGTCATGCTCAGATCATGGTGGCTGGATTCCAAGAGTGAGCATGCCAAGAGAACAAGACACATAAGTACATAGAATTTTTATGATGCAACCTCAGAACTCACATGGTACCACTTCTGCCATATGCTCTTGGTCAAGGCAGTCACAAAGGCCTGCCCATTTCAAGGGGAAAGGACATAGACCTCATTATGCAATGAGAGGTATGCAGGTCACATTAAAAGAAGAGCATGTGGGTCCTGGCCGGTTTTGCTCAGTGGTTAGAGCATCGGCCTGTGGTCCAGAGAGACCCGGGTTTGGTTCCCGCTGAGGGCATGTACCTCAGTTGCAGTTTGTCCCCGGCTCTGGTTGGGTCATGCGGGTGGCAGCCACTCGATGTGTACCTTTCACGTTGATGTTTCTTTCTCTCTCTCTCCCTCCCACTCTATCTGAACAAAAAATGAAAAAATGTCCTCAGGTAAGGATAAAAAAAAAAAAAAAAGAAGAAGAGCATGTGGGATGGGAGATACTGCTATGGCCATCTTTGGAAAGTCCAGTCTTCCCCACCATCTCCTCTCTTTGGGCATGGGCAATCAAACTGAACTTCAGCATTGAAAGTTTGGACACTGTTGCCCAATCCTCCACTTAATTGTCATTTTTCAACCATCTATGCTAGGTATAGAATGAAGTCCTGGAAGTACGAAGATAAATAAGAAAACTCTCTTCCACTGGGAAGGTCACAGATGGATAGAAAAGATGAATAAAGAAAATTCAATGTGATGTGATGAGCAATTCCACCAAGGTATGTATGGACAGTGTTGACAGAGGAAGAAACTATCGACTTTGGAATGGGAGCCAGATGACCTTAATACTTTTCTTCAGTGGTCATGGGTTTTGTCATGCTGTTAGGTTACCATTTTCAGAGTCAATTTGTATTTCCCTAGATAAGCTGTGGACAGCCAGATCACCCAAACTGTACCATGCGGAAGCCACACCAACCACAACCAAAAGAACTGTACTTGTTAGCTAACAAAGGCAGTAGTGACTGGGACTGATGTCCTGGACTAATCAGTCCTCCTGGGAAACTTGAAATTTCATAGGAGAGACAACTCCAAAAAACAAATAGTAATAA
The DNA here is from genome assembly GCF_014108415.1 of Molossus molossus. Lineage (NCBI taxonomy): Eukaryota > Metazoa > Chordata > Mammalia > Chiroptera > Molossidae > Molossus > Molossus molossus. The sequence continues at coordinate 109,300,359 of NW_023425366.1, read as the reverse complement.
TGATAAGAAGAAGGAGGAGGAGGAGTGGGAAGAGGAGGAGGCGGGGAGAACTTTTTAAAAACAGACTTTTTCAGAACATTGTTATTATTTTTATATCCTCTGTATATTGTGTTGTGTCTTCACCACCCAAGTCAAGTCTCCTTCCATCACCATTTATCCCCAATTTACCCTCCTCTACCTCCCCACCCCCCTTTTCCTCGGGTAATCACCATACTCTCCTCTGTATCTATGATTTGCTTGGTTTTTTTCCTTTGCTTAATCCCTTTACCTTTTTTACCCAGCCCCTCAACACCCCTGCCCTCTGAAAATTGTCAGTGTGTTCTCTATCTGTGAGTCTGTTTCTATTGTTTGTTAGTTTATTTTGGTCATTAGACAGCACAAAGAATTCCCATATAACTTAAGCCCAGTGCCCCTGTACTAACATCTTAGATTAGTTTGATAATTTATTACAATTAATCAACCAATACTAATACATTATTATTAACTCAAGTCCATAGTTTATTCAGAGTTTCCCTAGTGTCCTTTATCTATGCCAGTGTCCTATCCGGGACACCACATCACATTTAGTTGCTATCTCCTTAGGCTCCCTTTGGCTATGACAGTTTTTAGACTTTCTATATCTTTGAAAACCTTGACAGTCTTGAAGAGTACTGGTCATGTATTTTGTAAGATTTCCCTCTATTGGGATTTGTCTGATGTTCCCTCATGATTAGACTGAGGTTTTGGATTTGGAGATGGAGACCACAGAGAAACCTTGCCATTTTCATCACAACATGTCAAGGGCACATAGTAGCAACATGATTTATCACTGTTGATTTCAACCTTGACTTAGATGAAGTAGTGTTTGTCAAATTTCTCCACTGTACAATTGCCCCCCACCACCACCTTTATACTGCCCCCTTTGGAAGGACATTACTGTGTGCAGCTCACAGTTAGGCAGTGGGAAGCTATGCTCCTCCCTGAGGAAGGCGTGTCTACATGAACTGTTTAGAATTCCTCTCTACAGGAGATTTGTCTCTTTTCCCCCAGTTATTCACTTGTTCGATCATTTCTTTATGTCAATATGGACTCATAGATATCTACTTTATACTTTGGGTTACAACCCAACATGAATTTATTTTGTTGCTCAAAGCGTTCAGCTTTACCGTCGGGAGATCTTTGGGTGGGTCCCTCTGTCCCTCTGACATATCTCCATCATTGGGGTGTCCTAATAACTTTTTGTCTGTATGTGCAAGCACTAGAATACAAAGGGTATGTTACTAAGTGTATTCCTACCTTGATCATTCAAATAAGCCTATGGTGTCAGTACTCCCATTTACAGAGAAGGAAACTGAGATGCAGAGGGGTTCAGTAAAATATCCAAGGTCACAAAGCTCGTAAATAATAGAACTGGGATGTGAGTCTATGCTGGCTCACTCCAGCTTCCCCACTTGTAACCAGCTGAGTGTTCAAGGGAATACAACCTTATGTTATCCCCCAACTTGTTGAAACACAAACATTGGTTTTATATATTGGTATGTAAAGGAGACACTGAGGCAACTGAAAGAGCTTCCAATGACCACAAGCAGTGGCAGCCACTCCTCTGTATCTTTTGGCAGCCATTCCTCACCCCACCGTCCTCTATGCACAGTCAAGAAGAAAACCACCCACATGGAGGTGGTACAGACTTAATGTGCTGCCCCCTCGCAGGAAGTTGTGGAAAGATGTGATGGACACGTAGGGACGGATGCAAAAACTGACATTTCCAAAACCTGAAAGGATGATATTTTGGGGACTGAGTGAGTCTTCTTGGAATCCCTTAAATTAGATCGCAGAAGCCCACTCTACCCACTCAGGAGCAAGCCCTCAGCACAACACACTCCCTTCCAAAACTTGGAGGTGAACTCCCTCCATGTTCCCCTCCAACCCTGCAAGATGCCAAAACATCTGCTGAGAATTGCTAATCATGTTTACACTGGGCTGGACAAAACTCAGAGCAGAAGGAAAAACAGAGACCCACATCCCTTTTTGAAAGCCCCACAGTAACCAGAGATCTGGATCCAAAGACAGAGTCCAGTGTCCCTGTGCTGTGTGCCCAGGACACGGGAAGCTCGGACATGCTGGTTTCTGCCCTATCCAGCCGAGCCTGGCATTATAATGTAAAGCATTCATTTCTTTGCCACTAGGTTCTACCAGTCATCTTACCTTCCCCAAATCATACCCCATTTCTTCAAAGCCACCAGCTTCCTTTCTATTGGTTAGAAGACAGTAGCATCTTGAACAATAAAAGTCAATTTTAGCAACTTCTCTGCTGCTTCCAAAAAGAGGAGTGATCTCAGGATGAAGACGGCCTTTCTTTATTAGCTCCTGCTTTGCAAAATGACAATGCCATCCTTTAGATTTCTTAAGGAACTAGAGCAGAGCCAAAGTAGTCGGTGGCACTCAGCTGGAGTTTGAGACCTTGTTCATCATGCCTAAAGAACTTCAAAAAGTTTCAAGGACAATACCTAGTGTAATGCGCTCATTGACATCTAAAGAACCCAAGAAAACTAGGCCATGGATATAATCAGAGGCAAAAATACTGATGAATGGAAGGGGAGATGCACCGGAGTGTCCCTGTGAGCTTTGGCTTCCTGCTTTAAGGATAAAATTGGATGTGAGCAGTGGCTTCCAGAAGACCTCAATACTGCCTCACCACTCTGGCAGGAGCTAACTTTGTTTCCTCAATTTAAAGACTTCGAGCTTCTATCATTTGTCTTCAGTGAAGCTGTGTCTTTTTTTTTTTTTTTTTTTTTTTTTGAGTCCTGGCTTTGTGGCTAACTCACTGTGTAGACACAGTTACCCTCTTTAAGAATATTTGGTTTACTTGTCCACAACACAGGGACCCTGCACATGATGATGGAGAGATTTTTACCTGAAAGTTTCTTCACCAGGCACTTGGACCAGGTATGAGTCAGGATGCCCAGGGACCTCTGAGACAAAGCCAGGGGTTGATCTTGTCCTCCAGAAGCTAAAGCTTAATTATGTAGCAGAAAGTGTGAAATTCATATGAACACATGATAAAAAGTAGTCTGGAGCACAAACACACATGCCGTCCCAGAGATGTGGCAACTCGGTGCTTTCTGATCTCTTCCTGATAATATACTTCCCAGAAAATAGCAGTTAATTCACTTTAAATGCAAAGGTGGTTGTTTTCGTGCAAGGACACTGTCCTCTGGATTATGTCAAGGCCACTGGTTAAGGTTTAAGAGTGTCTTGACCTTTTGCTGTGCTCTTCTCAGTAACCTCCCTTTGGACCATCGTCCTTCAACTAACATGACCCTAACAGAGTGACCCAAGGAAGGAGAAGGGACACAAATCAAAATGAGTTATTTTCTGCTGGACGCAGCTATGTTCAAAGATCTCATTGATTCATTTATTAATTTGTCCCTTCAACATATATTTACTGAACTGTACTAGCAGGTCAAATACTTTATTAGGCACCAAGAATACCACAGTGAACAAGATACTCACAACCTGGAGGAGGAAAATGTTTAAAGGCAATTATGACAGTATTAAGCTCTGGGATAGGAGTAAGCATGAGGCACTGTGGGAGCACAGATAGCAGGCACCTTCTCTCCTTTGGGGCAGTCAAAGAAGACTTCCTGGTTGGGGTGACATGGAAGCTAAGACCATCAGGACAAGTAGGAGATGACGAGGTGAAATGAGAGGAGTTGAGATGAGAGAGTTCAAAAAAGGGAACAGCAGGTGCAAAGGCAGAGATTCGAGAGAGAGCATGATGATTCCTGGCCGGGGTTGCAGGGGAAGGAGGCAGAGTTGAAACACAAGGCTGCAAAGGTCAGTTTGGGTATATTACAGAAGTCCATGGAAAACCACAAACAGCTTTTAGGAGGAGAAGTGGAAGGGCCCAATTTGCATTTCAGCAAGAGCTCTGTGGCTATGGTAGATTAGGTACGGAAATAAAAGCTGAAGGTGCGCTACCGAGCTCCATCACCAGTGAAGATGGCCACCGCTTGTAGGAAGCGTTCTCTCCCCGTATCACCATCTCTAATTCCTACAACAACAAAGTGAAAGAAGTGCAGCAGCGACTCCCATTTTACAGAGGAAGGAATGGAAGCTCTAAAATAGGGTTTTGCAGCCTCAGCTTTGTTGATGTTTGGGACTAGATGATTCTTTGTTGGGGCTTTCCTGCGCGTTGTAGAATATTTAGCAGCATCCCTGGTCTTGACTCACGAGGTGCCAGAAGAACCTTCCCACCAAATGTGACAATTAAAAATGTCTCCAGACATTGCCAAATGTCCCCCGCAAGGGCACAATCACCCCTGGTTGAGAATACTATTCTAAAACATCAAACCCCAGGTTCACATGAGCGAAGATGCGAAGCAGGCCTCTGTCTTCCTGGTCTACCCTCTTTCTGCTCCATCAAGCACACGCACACTCCCTACGCTGCCTGCCTCACCCCTCGTGGGCTTGACACATTCCATGCATCAATTTGCCTCTAAATGACTGAAGTTTTCACTGGGAATCTTAAGAACAGATGTTGCCTTCCCCTATCCTTTTGGTTTTCTGGTACATTAAAGGAAGGACATTCTTTCTCTTTTTTTTTTTCCTGTTTTCTGTCTTGTGAGCTAAAAATTGTTAGCTGAGCACACTAGAAGCGAAAGAGATTTCTCTCACCACGTGTGCATTTCTATACGCTGCCTTTCAAACCAGTCGAGCGCCGGCACCAGAAATGGCGTCAACGTGCCTGACATCAGAGTCCACTTCTGCCCAGTGCCAAGGTGTTTGCCCTTGTCTGGGGCACCACAATCCATTTGGCGATTTGAAGTTTTCTCTGAGAGGTATGCATTTAAAAAAAAATAAATTATTTTTCTCATGGCTCTGCATTAAAAACTTTGCCTAGTGATTAAATTTGAAGATGTAAAAAAAAAAAAATTGGAATTTCACAGGGGGGTGCATGCGGCAAGAACACAATCAAGCCCATTTCCTCTGCTCCCTCTTTCTGTGAAAGTGTGGTGGCTGGGGAGATTGTCTTCCCCATACTCAAATTACCCTGCCAGACAAAGGGATTTTTTTTTTTAGAAGAGTCCTGAGCATGTAATTTTATTACCTTAACACCAATTTTAATATAATTCATGTAATTTCTTCTGCAGGAGAAAAGTTATTTTCCTAAGTGCCTGGTAAAATAGGAGCTGATGGATTTTTTACTTCCACCGACTCTCTCTGTAGAATTTTCTGCTAAAAGAAGAAACGTAGAGAGGTGCTCAGCTCAAATAGCCTCACCTGGGAGAAGAGAGGGTTTGAAGGGCCTTTCAAGCTTCTTGATTTCTAATGACTCTATATCTCAGCAGAGACCAAATGTATCTCAAAAAACTGCCATCCTATCCAGATCAAACCAAGGTCAACTTGGTCAGGGTTCTCAGATTCGGCACTATGGCCATTTAGGGTTGAATAATTCGTTGTTGGAGAGGCTGTCTTTGTGTTGTGAGACACTAAGCAGTATTCACTTATCTCTGCCCATTTGAAACCAGATGCATCAACTATCCCAGATAGGACAACTGAAAATGCCCTCATTTATTGTCACATGTAAGAATCAGTCAATTCTGCCTCTTTGCTCTGAGACCTCTCTGGCTTATTCCTGGGACCCACCTAAGTAGTGGAGAAGAGAGAGCTGCATTCAGCTCTCTGCATTAATTTCCAGGCAATTAAGAGTTGTCATTGGATTACCCAAGAGGATCGAGAAGGTAGATGTAGCAGGTGTCCATCACGATTACATCCTGTAATTTGCCTCCAGTACCTAAAGGTGCATCTGCACAGCAAGACGCTTGAGTTGGACGTTACTTTTCTTTCAGTTATGTATTTAACCATGTTCATATAGTCTACCGTGTGCAAAGCACTGTTCTAAGTGCCTCAAAGAAGCAACTCGTTTATTTTATCCTTACTATAATTCTGCAGGGTAGGTACTATTATCACCTCATTTCACAGATTAGGACAATGAAGCATTAAGGATGAATTACTGAGAAGCAAACAAGAATTCAGACTACAGCATTTGATGTAGTCTGGGCTCTTCGTCAGTAGACCATAATAAGTGTAGTATGTATTAGGGAAAGAAAATTGAATTTGGACTCAACTCCTGGCTCTGTCACTTACTAGCTGGTGAACTCGGTCAGGTGTCCTGATGTCTCCAAACCTAATCACCTCCCATCTCTAATACCATCCCACTGGGGGTTAGGGATTCAACACATAAATTTGGACACAATTCAGTTCATAGCAAACTATATATCCAAATTGTTGCTGGCATGGTCATTCGAAAACCTAAGTCAGACTATGGCACTGTCCTGATTATAACTCTTTAGTGGGAACTATCACACTCAGAATAGAATTCAGATCCCGATCTGTGATCTACTAACCCCCACCAATCTCTTTGACCTTACCGCCCACCAGTCTCTCCATGACTATGCTCTGGCCATGCTGGCTTTTCTTCTGTCCCCACTGCACACCAACTTTGTTCCTGCCTCAGGCTCTTTGCACTCTGTTCCCTCTGTCAGAAACACCTTTCCCAGAACTGTCCTAATGGCTGGCTCCTTCTTGCCATTGAGGTCTCAGCCACCCGAAAGTCACCCCTCACATTCTATCTGCTTTGTTTCCTTAACACAACCTTTCAGTATCTGACTTGAGGCCTGCTCCTCCAAATAGAGTGGAAGGTCTTTGAGAGCAGGGACCGTGCCTGTCATATCCCCAGCACCTGCCACCAAGCCCAACACAACACAGGAGCTCATTAAGTAACCAGTGAACGAGGACAGAATGGCAAGGGGGCCCTTGAGTTCGGGCACATCCATCTCCCTCTCCATCTCTCTCTAAGGTTCCCTCCAAGGTAAGTAGCTCATGAAAAATAGAGACAGAATTATGTCCTACAGTCACCAGATGTGCCAAGAACAAAGTGGAATTTGACTTGAAAATTACATCACAGGCAAACCCATGCTGTGAGGCCCTATTAAATAAAACCAAAGAGAGCTAGCTGACTGCCTGCCACCTCCCATGACCAGATCATAAAAGAAAAGAGAAAACCATGCCCCACCTTTCTTTGTGGTTAATGATGAGGGTGAGCAAGGGGTGTGGATTCTCCCCTTGCTACCTGAGTTTCTTCAGTCTTTTAGTCCTATTTGTTATTTTCCTAAATAACAAGAAGAAATACACAAAAGAAGAGCAACCCAAACCATGTCTGTCTAAAGGGGTAATGAACAGCCCTTATGATCAGATGCCTCCAGTGGTTTCTCTGCTAAATCTCCCACCCGACAGAGAAAGAAATGAATTTTTCTCACCTTTATTCAGCTTCAGGGCTTGTTGTCCTAGCAGCCTCAAGCCAACCATGCAAATCAGGACACCGAGACATGCCCTGGGCGGTGTGGCTCATTGGTTGGGCATTGTCCCATGCACCAAAATGTTGCCAGTTTGATTTCCGGTCAAGTGTTATGGGCTCAATCTCAGGTAGAGGGTGTGCCAGAGGCAACTGGTCGATGTTGTGCTCTCACATCGATGTTTCTCTCCCCCTCTTCCTCTCTCTCTAAAAATCAATAAACTATCCTTAAAAAAAAAAAAAAGAAAAGAAAAGAACACAGAGTCACCTCCTATTCACATTATGAATGTCAGAAGTCCCCAATGCCAGCTCCAGGGCACACATCAAATCCACAGATGTGTCTTGTTTGACCTGCAGTATTCGCTTTATTGGAATTCATTGCCAACATTTAAAAGTAAAATTTTGTGGAAAAATCTATATTTCCAACCTTTCTCAAAAAGTCAATGTGACATGGGGCTCACATGCCCGCAATGCGAAATTCTGGGGCTGAGAAAAGACCGCCTGCTGTAGAATTTTGGAACTTTCCACTTCATTAGAGCTCCCACTCTGCCACTTCACTCACCGATATCATCTTCTGGACCTTACTGGTATTGAGTTTGAACCTTCAGACAGGAGACACGCTTGGTGAATAGTTATTGAAACAACTTCATGGGAAAATGCTTGGAAGCCCACATTCAGAGCTTGGCTCTTTCACTGATGTTTCAAGTTTACGTAAAGTGTGAATATTCCTGTAAAGCAGTCATTTAAAGCTTCGTTCGTCTTAACCCTAGTATCCGGAAGAGGAGAGGCCAGGAGGGCACTGGACAACTAAAGAAAAAGTCGAATGTATTAGAGGAAAACGAAGTGCCTGCAGACACATTTCCTTTCCTCACAATTTTGTCCAGAGCCCACAATTTTGGACTTCTTCACTGCTGGCTCTTAGGAATTCTGGAGTTCTCAGGACTTTGTTCAGTAAAGAAAGACACGTATGAATCACCAACACAGAAGCACCTCTGTCCTCCCACAAATACTGTTATCTAGTCCAGCTGGTAAATACAATCCTGGAATCCGACAGAAACGGGCCTCACTCGCTATCTTTGCAACCAACAATTTTCAACCCGTGTGCTGCAAGAATTTTTAAAACACGCAATACCTGACTATTGAGACAGGGGCACTGACCTCTCTTTCCTTAGATTGTCAAATAAGAAAATGACAACATCCAATACAACAATAGCTGTCCAGTGTAAATGAATCAAAATTATACTTTTTTTTTTTTGGTCAGATCGGCAAAAAATATATTTTTGGTGTGCCACGGAATTTTAGTAGATAGTTTATTTGTGCCATGAGATGAAAAAGGTTGAAAATCGCTGTTTGCAACCTTGAGCAAATCTCTTGGTCTTAGTTTCCTCATCTGTAAAATGGGGATAATAACTTCCTTACTTGAAATGTTTGTGGGGTGGAATAAATTAGTTAATGAATGGAACAGACTCAGCACAATATCTGGCACACAAGGAGACTCGATAATACTATCATCTTTCAAGTATGACCTTGACCTCCTGGAAAGCCTCTGTCTCTGTCAAGGGCAGACAGACATGGATTCCGTGGACAGATATCAAAGCAACAGCCGATCGCAGTGCATGCAAGGGGTGGGCTGAAAGGCCAGTAGACACCGGAGGGGAAGAGTCCAGAGAGGAAATCAAAGAGAGGTCTACAGGCAGGACCTGGTTTCTCTCTAATACACCGTTCCCTCTGCCATGACTGCTCCTGAGACGAGCCACGTGCTAGGAATCATCAGGAGAGAAATGCCACGTCGCAGTTCCAGAGTTTGAGCATGAAATACTACAGACTCAAAGGAAAAACATATGGTACCTCAAGGGGGAAAATGGTTTTGAATGTCTAGAAGAAGCAGGACTAATCAAAGGAAGGAGAGGCAGCCGTCACCACAAAGCCATTTGTGAAAAAGCAATCTCCCCTAAATGAAGAAACACTAAATAAATGGCTCCCAGGGTTCCAGGAGCCCTAAAAAAAAATACCCACACAGAACCAGAGCTTCTCTAAGCATCCGTGGTTGGGGCTGCCTTGTGCCTCACTGGAGACTGGAGGTGTGTTTGAGAGAAGAACGATGGCCAAGTAATGTGACTTCTGTATTGATTTCCCTTCTCTCTCCAAATCCCTCTGGGTGGGCTTAACCCTCCTTGGAGGAAGCAATAGGCAGAAAAAACAATAAGGTACCAAGTCTGTATTGTCTGTAATTGGATGCTTTGAAATACGGGCATGGCTTATCTAGACTGACTGCCCCTCCCATAGTTAGCCAGTTCCTAGAGATAGCAAACAACTGAGTGCACTTTTCATGGGCACACCCATCAGTCCAGGGCCTGTGCCCCAACCGCTTCCTTTATGGGACTCTCACACTCCAGACCACCCACCCCTCCCCACCCTAATCACCCAGGGCCAGGTACCAGACAACCAGGAACAACCCCTACACTCCAACGCGTGCTGGAAGTATTCAAACTAGCCAATCCTAAACCTGCTTATCTGGCCTCACTTGGTCCTTCCTGCAGAAACTCCAGTAAAGGCTCAGGCTGTGTCTTCCACGGGGTCATCCCCTGATCCGCTGGCCTTGCCATACCTAAATAATAATAAAGCCTGCATTCTCAAACACAGCCTCAGCCACCTCCCAAAAACCTGCAGCCCATGAGATCTTAGTCTCCCGGTCTCAGAGTTTCTTTTCATGCCAGAGTTGCCACCAGATGAAACCAGCTGAGTCCAGGTAGATTCACAGAACATATTCATTTACACTGACAATGACCTGAGGGGTTCCCTTTTACTTACAGTACAAGTCTGTCTTCTTTGTCTTCTCAACTCATCCCCCATCCTTCTAGTGAAGAGTCCACAGAGGGGGTGACACTTGAGTAGACATGTCAAATGCAGCGAGGGAGTCAGCCACATGTACGTGCAAGGAAAAGCATTTCAGGCAAAGAGAACAGCACGTGCAAATGCCTGGAGACTGGAACATGCGGATAGTTGGCTCCTTATCAAAGGCATGACCTGGCATAACGGTTTTGAGGTTTGTTATGCTCAGTGAAAGAAGCCAGACACGTGGTCACATAATGAATTATCCCATTTACATGAACTGTTCAGGATAAGCAAACCCACAGAGACAAAAGCAGTAGTTGCCAGGGCCTGGGGGTAGAGAGGAATGAGGGTACCTGCTTCATGGGTGCAGGCTTTCCTTTGGGGATAATGAAAATGTCTTAGAACTCAAAAGAGGTGATGGTTACACAACAACGAGGTTTTACTAAACACTAAGAATTGCAAACTTTAAATGGGTAACAATTATTTTATCTTACATGACGTTTACCTCAATTAAAAATATATATCCCGGTGCTATTTTTCTTTTTCTCCTTCCACTACCTCTCTTGGATCCATGTTCACATGTGAGTAACTCTCAGCAAGTACCAGCTCGCCCAAAAGACCAAGCCAAAAGGTTGAGTCGCCGGACCTTTCACAAAGAATTAGTGTTCCGGGAGAACGGCAGGTCCCCCTGGGGAGGCGCAAAGGATTGTCTTCCACACCGCAGCAGCCCTAACTGAAACTACGAAAAGACGTCATTTCATCCACCCCCTGCCTCTGTTTCTCCTTTCTGCCCCCAAGGAAAAAGCTCAGCACTAATAGACTCAGACCATCTCATGCCCATTTTTCTGTGCCTTCCCTTACTTACCTAACTCCAGTCTCTTACCTGGACCTTTGATTGGAACTGTCTCTTTCCTGCTTCCTACTCTTCTCCACCCAGCTCCCTCATGCCTGGGTCAGAAGAATTTTTAACTTTATTATGTTAATGCCCTGCTCTGAAACATTAGATGACTCCCCACTGCTAATATAATAAAGTTCAAGTTCAAAGAGGGGACGTCATTGCCGGGTGGCGCCAGCCCCATCCTTCTGGCACCGGCCCTACTCCTAATGGAATAAGTGTTCACCGGGAGATCCTCCTGCCAGAAATCCCTGTCCATTCTCCCCTTTTCTGACTCCAAAATCTGTCTCGTCCTTCCAGGTCCACACCTAGCACCAGTTTGGGGCCATCTTTGCAGACTCTCAGATGCTCAGAGTTTAACCTCTCTTTTCTATTTTCAGTAGCATGCAACGGGCTGATGTGTTCACAGGAAGAACATCTCAATCAGGCTAAGAACACCTTGCAGATGGAGATTGTGCCTTGGTTAGCCCATGGGCCAGTCCCTAACCCAAAGATGTGCACCAAGACATAAACTGGTTTGAGAATTCTCAAGGACACCAAGAGGATGTTTAGCGATATGTCCCCAGCTTCCTGAGCCGTCTCGCTTCCATAATGATGAGATCTGCAGAGACCTTGGGTACCAATTAAGTACTAGGACGTGTCTGTGCTCAGACACAGGCACCCATGCACCTCGGGAACACTCCCACAGAATGACACCATCAGCCCATGTTCTCCTTTCTTCACTCATGAATATTTGACTTCTCTGGCTCTCAGATGTCTTGCATATTTTAATTACAGAATCTTTTTACATGCTTAGGGATTTTAAAAGAAACAGACACCATTTTCATCAAAATTTTATGAATCTGACTCAAAATATGAATATATTTTAATCCAATAACTATTAATAGTAATTAAAATTTATGGCACACTTACTCGGTGCCAAGCATTATCCCTTTTAACCCTGACGAGTCTTAATGAGGTACAGAGAAGGTATTTTCCCAAGGTCACATGGAGTCTGCCTCAACCAACACACTTTGCCAATTTCAAAAGTTGACTGTCTTATTCTTTTTTTTTATTAAGAGCTACTACTTATGGAAGCCTTACTACATTCAAAATGGTATGCTTCTCAGAAATCAGTACTGTCCTCTTTCCCCAAAGCAGCCCTCAACCGATGACTACCTCTCTCCTTAGGTAGGAAACCTCAAAGGCCATATCCCACACTGATTCCCAGAGTTGCCCAATGGGATTAAGCTCCCTTGACCCACCTGAATGATAGACCCTTTGCTGATGGCCTTTCCTTCTCGCTCTCCAATAATGTGTCATGGGATCACCTCCCAAATAAGTACTTGCATTCAAACCCTATATCAAGGCCTGCCTCTGGGGATACTCAACTCAAGACAATGCTTTCCACCAGAGTCAATCAACTTTTTCTGTAAGGAGCTGGGGAGTAAATATTTCAGCTTTGCAAGCCAGGCTGTCTTTATCACAGCGACTCAACTCTGCAGCTGTAGCACAATTTTGTAGAGGCACTATGTAAAGAATTAGTGTGACTGTTTCTATAAAACTTTATCTGTGACACTGAATTTTGAATTTCATGTAACATTTACATGTCGTGAGATATTAGTTTTTGTTTGATTTTTTTTCAACCATTTAAAAATGTGAAATCCAACTGATGAACAAAATAGACCCAGAGTCATAGAAGGAGGGTACAGACTGACAATCCTCAGAAAGGGGGGGAATAAACCACAAAACTTATATGCATGTATGCATAACCGATGGACATAGACAACAAAGCTGGGGATGCGGTGGAAGGGATGGGGAGGAGGGTGTCAATGGGGGGGGGGAGAAACATCTGTAACAAAAATAAATTACAAAAAAAAAAAAGTGAAATCCATGCCTAGCTCATAGACGGCAGTTTGGAGACCTCTGCTTTGAATAGTCTCTTGTAATCCTACCATTAACCCTATGAGAGAAGAACCATCATTGTTCCCATTTTCCAGATGAGGAAATTAAAGTTGACAAAGGTTAAGTGACTTTCAGATAACACACATCCAACCTCCAATGAATAACCGTGGTCCACAAGGTCCTGGACTGGCCCCCTGGAATGCTTGTTCAAAAGTTCACAACATCCCACCCTGGCCGGTTTGATCAGTGGTTAGAGCGTTGGCCCACAGACCAGAGAGACCCAGGTTCGGTTCCAACTAAGAGCATGTACCTCGGTTGCAGTTTGTCCCTGGCCCCAGTTGGGGTTGTGTGGGTGGCAACAAGTCAATGTGTCTCTCTCACATCGATGTTTCTCTCTCTCTCTTCCTCCCTTTCTCCTTCCCTCTCTATCTGAAGATAAATGCAAAAATATCCTCAGGTGAGGATAAAAGAAAAAGTTCTCAACATCCCATCATGAAGAAACAACGTGATGACTTCCAGAAATGGTACCTTCCTCTCTGCACACCTCAGCCTTAACAGAGTGGCGTGGTGACTCACCGTGTGGTAGTGACAGCAGCTGCACCCAGACACCAACCCAAAACAGCTCCTGGAACGCATCTTGGAAGCAGCTGCTCCTCCTCACTTTGCTAAGAAACCATGCGGTAGCACAGCAGGGTAGGGAGCTTAGAAGATCCGAGGACCGACGGAGCGGCAGCCTGGAGGTAGGACAGCTGGAGCAAGCCTCTGTTTACCTGCCGTTCTGTTGGCATGAGGTCAACCTGCATGTCCCTATGATGTTTTCATACACATATGGATACAGCTGTAGGTGTGATTAAGAACACAGTACCTCGCATGCCTGGGGCTAAACAGAGCTTGGCTCAGACAAACTCAAAGCTCAAAGCGTGCGTGCCAAAGCTTAGTCAATACAGTGTAACAGAAGCTCTGCCTCCTTCCATCTAGTCCACCCAGCGCCCCTGTGGGGTCATAATACTAGGTAGAACTTATAAGACCCTTACCATGTGCCAAGTACTGGGGTAGGACTCTACACACAGTGGTTCATTTCATCCTCGCAGCAGTCCTGTGAGGTAGGTGCTATTGATGAGGAATCTGAGTGGTCAAGTAATTTGCCCAAGGTCACAGAGCCAATGAGTGGCACGGCTTGGTTTTGGACCCAAGTGGACTGACTCTAGAATCCATGCTCTAAACCAAGGGTTGGCAAACATTTTCTGTAAAGGACACGATAGTAAATATTTTAGATTTTTCAGGACACAGGTGGTCTCTGTCACAAATGTTGATTTTATTACTTTTATTATTATTACTATTATTATGTTACAACATTTTTAAAATGTAAAACCATTCTTAGCTCAAGGACTACTCAAAATCATCCTTCTCTAAACCATTACCCTTCCGTGTGGAAGTCTGGAAAATTGGTCCCCATTTTCCCCCATCCGCGGTGCCTACCTGCACCCTTTGTCACGTGACCCTACAGTGCCTGCTCACTTTTTGGCTTGACCAGCTGACCTGCTCTGGCCACTGGGATGTAGGCACACACTCAGAGGCTTGAAAAGCATTTACAAATTTCTCAGTCTAGAATCTCGTCCGCCATCACCACGGGAACATGTCCATGGTGGTGGGCTGGAGGGTGAGAGTCACATGGAGCAGAACTCAGTTGCCCGCTTCCCCGGCAGATGCCAGCCTAAACTAGCCAATCCCAGTCATCCCCCAGACCCACTGTTTCACAATGTTAAAACCATTGAACCAATACCAGCAATTGCCTACACTTGGGATTCTCATTACAGAAGGAAAATGTAGTCTCATGGGGTGTCTGAAACTCATGAGAATGTAACCCAGTGGATCTGGTAGAGCATGATCCTACGAGATGCTTCTCCAGGAAGTGGTAGTACAAATCAGTGTGAGATATGCTGCATCCTTGGTTTCCATCCTGAAATGTACCATGTACTAAGTACTTAATACATGTACTAAGAGCTCCTGAATTTTGCATGTTCTGGGGAGAGACTGCTTCTCCTTCTCTAGGGTCCAAGTACAGATTCCAGGAGAAAGGGCTCATCAGTTTAAGAGGATAGCATATGGTGATTGTCTCAGTTTGACTCAGACAGTCACTGTCTGTGGCCACAGGACTTCGTTACACAGCTGCTCCTGCTACCAGCATATGACAAAGGAAGAGGGGCAATTCCTAGCAAGGGATGCTGGGTATCCCACACTGAACTGGGTCCCAGTGTGAGTTTCCTCCAGTGAGGAAATCACTGTGGTGAAGATTATAGAACATTAAAGGCTCTGAAAAGTCCTGCAGTAAAGATACCTATACAATTTTACTTAACTCAGTAATTCTCCAACACGTGGAATCGGGACTTTCTTTTCCAATTTTTAAAAATTTTGCCTGGCCAGTGTGATTCAGTGGATTGAGCACCATCCCATGGATTGAGAGGTCTTGGTTCGATTGCCGGTCAGGGCACATGCCCCAGTTTCAGGCTTCATCATCAGTAGGGGGCATACAGGAGGCAGCTGATCAATGTTTATCTCTCACATCAATCTTTTTATCTCTCTCTCTCTAAAAAAAAAAAATCAATGAAAACATATAAAAATTATTAAATAAATAAAACACCATCGGTTTAAAAAATATTATCTTGCTTAAAATTTGGCTTACATCCATAATAACTACGGGTTCTATGTTTTTCAAAATTCACTTTGGGAAACTAACCTAGAACAAGCCCAGCCTTTTCACTCCCTGTCCCAATAGAGGGGCATTTTCATGCTGGAATTGATGCTAATTTATTTAAGCACAGACTTCTCCAAAGAGCAGAATAGAGATGAAAATGGTCAAAGATGGCCTGAGACAGACGATATCTTAGCGTTGAGCCCGTTCAAAGCTTTCACTGTACACATATGAGGAAATAGATGATCCAAGGAGTAGGAGCTCACCCACAGGGCCAATGGTTCCAGTTGTTGGTGGAGCATGGGTTCTCTCCACCATGGTGTGGGCTCCGGTCCTGGGAAGGATGCCCTGTTGAGAGGGCAATCCTGAGCTATCAGCTTTCACACACCGAGGTTGTCCACCATGGAGCACCCCAATGGAGCAAATGGCAAGGAGTGTCGAGAATGTGGCTCAGGGATCCTCTAAATTTTCACCTTTCCTCAGTACTAGTCAGTAGAGGTTAGAAATACATTTGGGGCAGACTGCCTGGCAACAAATAACTGACACTTAATAGCTGTGTAACCTTGGAAAAGCCAGACAACCTCTCTGTGCTTCGGTCTTATCTGACATGTGGGTATGGTGGGTTCTCCACCTGTTAGGCTGGTTGTTAAGGGTTAAATTAGATTATACTCTTCGAATGCTGTGCCTGGCATGTAGAGAAAGTGCTCATTCACTTTGTCTTTATTGTACGATTCCATTTATATAAAATGTCCAGAATAGACAAATCTTTAGAGATAGAATATTGATGAGTGGTACCAGAGGTTACTTAACCTTAAGTGGTTTTTATTTAGAAGGAGGATGGACATGGAAGCCTCCTGGGGACTTCGATGTCAAATAAGAAGCTCCGGACACCCACAGAAATGAAGGGAAAGAGAAGACTTGAAGATCCAATATGGAAAATCACGGCGTCGGCGGCCACCCCACGGGAGAAGAGCCCCGGGAGGCGCCTCCTGCCTAAGTAACTGGAAATAAGGGTCTGCTCCACCCCAGTTTCCGCAGAGAAATCTTCAAGGTGACCCCGAGAAGGAACTGCAGGCACTGGGGAGGTGGAGGGAGCGTTCCACTGAGGCACAGGACGGGAGAGGGAGCCATTCACTTCCCCAAGTGACTAAAAACCCAGAGCCCAGCCTAAAAGTAGGAAATTAAAACTAAATAAGGGAATTCAAGCAGAAACATTTCCATCCAAAGCAGCAAGCATATGGGCCATGCTATCAAGTGGAGACCATCAAACTGCAAAGTATAAATGAATGTGGGACGCTAGACAGATAGGCTGGAAAAGGAGGAAGGTGCCCTTTGAACGTCCAGATCGAGGACCCGATTGTGCCAAGGGCAGGAACGCTGCCCCCCACTTCCGTCCAGCCCTTTGAGGCGCCCGCCTGCCTTAGAACATTCAGTGTTGCCCCTGGAAAACTTTCTACAAAGAAACACATTCAACGTCCCCAGGACATTTCTCAACAGAAAGCCCTTTTCAAAAGTGTCTGTAACAGCCTGTTGTGTGTTTTAATGAGCTGAAACGTGTCCTCCATTGGCTGGAGTTTTCAAGCCGCCTCTTTCTGCCTGCTCCCTCTGGCTTCCACGAGTTCCTGTCTGATTCTGCATATTCATAAAATGCTCGGCGGGACGCGGCGCAGTTCAAACACACTTTCAGCTTTGCCGACTTCAATAAGCCTGTTCTTCTCCACTCCGCCGTCAATTCACTGAGCCCATAAGACACTCCTACTGGGCTTTTAGAGCTGTGAGTTGGCAGAACAATGTGTGGATTTCAAAGACTCGTAACACCCTTTGCTGGGGGACCAGAGGAAAAGGGTCTTCGCCAGATGGACTCTCCCCACTTCCGATTAGCATCAGGGTTATGAGGCAGTTTGCAAAAGTTCATCTTTTTCTTCTTCTCCTTTGGGAATTTCTATTAAGCAAGAAGGCAGTTGGACAATCCAAAGAAGAAAAGAGGGATGGAGAAAAATACGTGTCAGTAGTCCATCAAGATAAAGCTTCCTCCCTAGCTCTTGACATCATCCGCTACCCTCCATCTGTGTTGTCACTATCTTAGCTCAAGCAGACCTTGATGTCTTACTTGGCTTACAGCATCCCCTCTTCACTGGTCTCCCTGCCGCCACTGTGACCCAGAGTCCCCTGCCATGTGACCAGAGCACCACTCCTAGACCACGATGCTGATCTATATGCCTTCATTCATTCAGTAAATAACATGCGAGGGATCTGCCATGTACGAGGCAAGGTGCTAAGCTCTAGGGAGATAAGGGTGAGCAAAGCCATTGGTTCTGTCATATCACCACACAAATCAATGTGGAACTATGAGTGGGGGGCAGACGCTGAGAATGTGGACCCCTGGAAGCATATTACAGAAAGAGGTAGAAGATCAGGGAACGCATCCCTGAGGAGGTGATGGTTGAGAGTGATCTGAAAGGTCTTCGGGAATTAACTAGATGCAGGAGGGGTTTGAGACAGGGGACCAAAAAAAGAGCGTTCTTGCAAAGGGGACAAGCTTGAACAAAAGCCCTGTGGTGGAAGGGAGCATAGAAAACTTTGAGGATCCGAACCTGTCCATCTCCTACTTTATTTGAGCTTACGACAAAGATGAAAGGCCACACCCTAACCTGAAGGCCCTGCACAATCTAGCTCCTGCTGCCCCGTCTCCTTTCAGTCCTGTTCCACCTCTCACACTTCTACCTCCCAGCCAATGCTGCGGCCATCCTCAAACCCATCCGTGGGACTCCTCAGAGGGAAAACAAAGGAATCTCATTTGTGGAGCATCTAACCAAGCATTGTGTTAGATACATTGTCTTTACATACACACACTCCACTACCATAATCACAACATTTCCTACTAGGCAGAGGCTGATGTTGCCCCCATTTCACAGGAGAGGACGTTGAGGCTTGGTGTGGATAAGCAACGAGACAACAATCACACAGGGTCCAGGTGGATCTGGAATTCAAATCCCAGTGGTCTGATGCTAGAACCCTAATGAACGTATTATACTGCTTCCCTCCAACGCAAGTCTGGAGGAGGAAATGGGAGAGATCTTGGGAGGGGCATCAAGCTCAGTGCAGTTTCTCTTTTAAGACAAGCTCATTGGATTGGTGGTGGCCGCCTGGCAGGCAGTGTTGAAGGGCTGTGAAGACACCTGCAGGCTCCCAGGGCCGCCCATCGTGATTGCCGAGCGACGTCTGCCCTGGGAGCGGGGGAGGAAAAGGGCAGCTGAGTCCAGACTCCAGGTTCCTCACTCCAGCCCAAATTTGGGATGTGTGAACCAGAGTTCCTTTTCCAAGAGATCTCAACTCAGTTGCAGACAAAGTCAGAGATGCCACTTAAACCAGGTCAGCCGGCTCTGCCCCAAACCCCCACATTTCTTCCCACCTGGCTTTTCCTCCCAGAACCCCCAGAGCCCTTACTTCTAAGAGAACTAAACCCATCTCTCTCGCACCACGTGTGAAAACCATCAGCTAGCTGGCTTCATCCTCATTGCCACCAACACAAGCCATACACAGACAAGCAAGGATCTCATGATCTCAGGCTCCAGGATCATCCCTCAACCACCTGGAAGCCTCCCATGTTTGGAGACACTCGCTGATTCCCCAACACCCTGCAGAACTCCATCTGCACTTGGGCAACCAGGCGTACCTTCCCCTATCAATCTATTACGGTAACACCAACGGGGCTGGCGGGGTCCGGAGCCGTGCCCAAATCTGCTGGTAATGTTTCAGCAATTTTGACCACACATATGACCAGACAGAAGTGGCTGCTGCTCCCTGCCACACAGAGCTCCTGAGCTTGGAGCTTTCTGGATGAAACATCAATATGCTCATTACTTTCACCTCTGGCTCCTCCTCCACTCTGATGCTCACATTACAAGGAACACTTCTGATGGCTGGAAATGCATTTTTTTAAAGGCAGCCTTTAAAATCATCTCTCTGGGTCTAATGATCTTCTATAGGGAGACGAATCGTCACCTAATTTCTCTGTGCTTTTCAGGCCTAGCCTCCACCTCCCCTCCCTGTGATAATCTAGGCACATTAGAGAACACCTGAGGACGGGGTTTCACGGGGCTCCCGGGTGCTTCCCGCGATGGAGACAGAGAAGGAAATGGCTGGGTCCTGCCCAAGCTTCCTGAAGCATCAGCGTCGGCTCAGTGTGGCTCATTTGCATTCCATTTTCTCAGCTCCTCCATTTGAAGGGTGACCCTACATTAAATCTAAAGCACAGGTGGCTTTGTGTGCTTTGCTTTGAAAGGCTGTTGGAATAAGAGGCTTGAATCCTGCCTGCATCCCTTAGTAACTGCCTGGCTGCAGGTCACACAACCTCTCGGCCTCGGTTAGTCACGCGTGATATGGGACCAATGGCAGCAACTCCGTGTTGGGTTGTGATGAGGGTAAAACCAGCTGATCTGTGTGCTTAGAACAGGGCTAGAACACAGTAAGCAGCACATAGTGTTTGATAAATAAAGTCAATATTTTGGTCAAACATCGGTGCCCTCACACCGCTCTTCCCTCCTGACTAACCGCTGGCTGTCTCAGCATGGTGTATGGATTGGGGGGGACAGACAGACACTCGGCGGCAGCTGCCACGGACTTCCCGAAGGAGATGGACGTCCTCTGCAGCTCAGCACATGGACAAGGTCTCAGGAAACCCTCTTTTCCTCTTTTTTTCCTTACACGTGTCTAAAAAGTTTTAACTAGTTGTCAATATTTTAAAGGGGAGCTGTTTCGAGTGAAAATAGAACTGTATGGCTTTTGTTGAAAAAAATTAGGTTTGCCCCCTGGGCTCACCTCCTCACATAGTAGCCACGGATGGGTGGGCGGGCACTCAGAGGTTCTCTGTGGCTCCCCCTCCACCTACCTTGTCATTTGCTTCACCCACCGACCCTGGTAGACATTTGAGGTCACCTGCCCCACCTTAGGTCCTACGATTAATTCTACAGGACGGGGGCACCCAAAGTTCAGACACACACAGATGGTTCTGAGTAAACCACCTTCTGTTTCTGGTCTGGGCATCCGGCCAAATATCTCCTGGGGGCAAATCACCCCCTGTTAAGAACCACTGTCTAGAGGTGACCGAGGTCTATTGTTGGAGAAAGAAAGATATGAATGTCCTTTGGTTGTGAGAGTTTTAAAGGGAAACACTGCCTCACCCTTGTTGTATGGGTCCCTAGGGAGAAGGAGTGGTCCCAAGTGTGTAAGAGGCAGATGCCCAAATCACTTGTGTTGCCCATTAGCAGTGCAGCTGTGTTAGAGACCAAATGTCCTGAATATTAAGTTGTGATGTCCTCAGCCAGATTTGCTACCAACAGATCATCTAAGGAAGAACATTCATGTGCACCATAGGGAGTCCTGAATTACCCAAGGACCAGCTCTGTTCATCGGACTGCAGGTTGGTGCTCCACAGTGCCACCGTGTGACAGTGGGAGGTAATGGCAGTAGCACACTGCTGTGGCTTCAGGTTCTGCCTGCTGTCTCCCTTAAACTGTGTAAGTTCCCAATTTTCTTGGCCAATTCATGGAGGGGTAATGATGGAGCCCCTAACATAGATATTAAACTTCCTGCTAATCTCTCACATGGGTACTTTTACCCATTTTTTAAATTTATTTATTATTGTTACAGATGTTTCTCCTTTTTCCCCCATTGACTCACCCCTCCCGTTCCTGCCCCCCTCACCCCAGCATTGTTATCTGTGCCCATTGGTTATGCTTATATGCATATAAGTCCTTTGGTTTATCTCTTCCTCCCTCTCCCACACCCTCCTGTGAAGTTTGTCAGTCTGAACCCTACTTCTATGTCTCTGGGTCTATTTTGTTCATCAGCTTATTTTGTTCATTATATTCCACAAATAAGTCAGATCATGTGATACTTGTCTTTCTCTGATGGGCTTACTTTGCTTAGCATAATACTCTCCAGGTCCCTCCATGTCGTCTCAAAGGATAAGAGATCTTTCTTTCTTACAGCTGCATAGTATTCCATTGTGTATATGTTTACCCATTTTTTAGTTAAGAAATAAAACAATATAGCCATGTTTTCAGTCCATGTTTACGACAAAGCTCAGAAGTGTGGCAGCCGAATGGAAGATGCTGCATGGCGCAGAAGAAAGAGCCTCTCCCCTAGCTGTCAGGAGCCCCAGCTCTGCCCCTTGTGTAGCTGTGGGATCCTGGGAGAATGACTTCACCTCCCAGGGTCTCAAAGCCTTGAGAGGCTCAGTGATCTCTGAGGACCCCTGCTTCCACTGCCCTCTGCTCATAGTGAAGCTTTAATCTAACGCCGTGTGTCACTTAGAATGGTGTGGTTTTCTCCTTCACATTTCACTTGACCTCTGTCACCACAAGTTCTCAGGTCCCTACGAGCTCACAAAGACCTGGAAGAAACATCGCTGTGATTCGTATATTAAGAATGATTGCTTCTGGCCCTGGTTGGTGTGGCTCAGTGGTTAGAGCGTCGTCCCATGCAATGGCAGGTTGCAGGTTCGATTCCCAGTCCAGGGCACATGCCTAGGATGCAAGTTCCATTCCCGGTCAGGGCACATACAGGAGGCAGCCCATTGATGTTTCTCTCTCACATCAATGCTTCTTTCTTCTCATTTCTATTAAAAAAAAAAATCAATGGAAGCATGTCTTCCAGTGAGGATTTTTTTTTTTAATGATTACTTCTAAATAACTAAAATTAAGGGGAAAGAGTGAGGCCAGCATCTCTGGCACCAAATGGTCAAGTTTCAAAAGATGCCAATAAGAGTACAGACAGATAAACCAGGAACACCAATGGCAAAGATCATCTACATTACAGTTTGCTCCTCCAAACTGTGATGGTTGAATCAGGATGGAAGTTTAAGTTTAAATTAGTAAACATTAGAGACCATTTAACAGGACACTTGAGTGGTTCATTCTTTTGTAAGACCAGAAGCATCAGTTTTTACAGCCTACAGGAGCAGCTTGAAGGTCATGTAGAAAGGGCGGGAAATGCTTTGCCCATTCCTGCATCCATGACCGACATCACTGACTGATCATGGTGTTCAGCCTCCACGTTCTCAACGCACAGCTCCAGGCACCATCAGCCATGGCATGAGTTGAAATCTATTCCATGTCCCTCATTTATGACCATTCTCCCATTTCTACAGGTCAGAACCTTGAGTCTTTTGCAATCAAACTCATGGCCCAAGGTCATAAAACACATAAAAAGCAGAGTCAGAATCCTGACCCTCTGATTTTTCTATTACTCTCTCAATACCATGCCTCAACAAACCTCAACAGAACATAATTTTAAGGTTGCCTTATTAGAACAAAAAAATCAAGTTTACCTTATTACTCTAAAACAAAGCCAAAGGCCCTGGACAGTTTGGCTCAGCAGTTAGAGCGTCAGCCTGCGGAACAGAGAGGCCGGGGTTCGGTTCCCCCTAAGGGCATGTACCTTGGTTGCAGTTTGTCCCTGGCCCCAGTTGGGGTCGTGTGGGTGGCAACCACTCCATGTGTCTCTCTCACATCGATGTTTCTCTCTCTCTCTTCCTCCCTCTCTCCTTCCCCCTCTATCTGAAGATAAATGCAAAAAATGTCCTCGGGTAAGGAAAAAAATAATGAAAATGAGGACTGGCTGACCCCATTGAAAATTCAGTGTCCTTTGCACCTCATCAGAAAGGGTTTCTCAAATGCCTTTCTTGCTTAGTTACAGCAGTTATAGAGAAGGAACATAAGAATCACTAGAAAGAAAATGGCAAGAGTGAGGTGGTTTCAGGCACCCAAGTTGGACATTTTCAATCACTAGAAAATCCATGATGAGCTGTTACTGACTCAGAAGACAGAATTAAGTCCCAGAAAAAGTTACCAAGGATGACAAGCTCCTTTGAGCGAGAACTGCCGAACCTATCTCGCTACAGAAATTGTCCTGGTGCTGCACACAGAGAAGGTGCGTGAAAAGAAACCTCAAATGGACATTGGCGTCCATATTAATATGAGTTAATATTGAGCTATAAAGAATAATTAAGCAGTGGCCGGGTGGCTCAGTTGCTTGGAGCATCATCCTGTACACCAAAGGTTTCAGATTCAGTTCCTGGGCGGGGCACACACCTAGATTCAGGGCTCGATCCTCAGTCAGGGTGTGTACAGGAGGCAGCCAAACAATGTGTATGCCTCACATCAATGTTGGGGTTTTCTCTCTCTCCAAAATTAATTTAAAAAAACATGTCCTTGGTGAGGATTAAAAATAAAAAAAAGTAATAATAATAAAAATTTGCCAGTGTTTTACTATTCATTATTGCTTACCTAATTGCCCCTAGAATCTACAAGTGGAGTCTGGTCTTTAAAAACTCTTATCTTGCTCTGGCCGGTTTTGCTCAGTGGTTAGAGCATCGGCCCGCAGACCAAAGAGTTGTGGGTTCGATTCCAGTCAAGGGCACGCACCTTGGTTGCGGTTCCAGCCCTGGTCAGGGTTGTGTGGGAGGCAACCAATCAATGTCTCTCTCTCTCTCTCCTTCCCTCCCACTCTAGCTGAAAACCAATGGAAAAATAATCTCCAGTGAGGATTTAAAAAAAAAAATTTTCTTATCTCATAAAGGTATTTGTGATTTTTTTTTTTTTAAAGTGAAAGATGGGAACCAGGAGACAAAAGGAGAGACAGTTAGATTTCATGAAAGCCAGAGAGGGGCTCTAAAAGAGACAATTAAAGAATTCTGCTGGCCAGTTAAAGAATGCAGAGAATCTAGAAACAGACGGCAGGAGAGTAGTTAGGAGCTGTAATGATCATTCCTCTGGCAGATGACAGCGTCTGAAAAAGCCAGTGGCTGGAGGAAGAGCTGTCTGGAAGGGCGGAGACTAATATGAAAGCTTTGCTGAGGCAGAACCACAGGACCATCAACAGGAAGGGAGGGGGAGTAAGCAGTTGAGTGAGACCATAGGAGATGGTAGCTTCATTAGCATAATTGTTTAGCCATTAGATCTGTAGCCGGCTGTGGTCCTGTTGATGTATGGCTACCCCCACCATGTCCGTGCAGGCTGCAAGCCTTCCAGAAGCTTCCAGATGGTTCTCAAGCACATGGTTCATGAACCACACTCGGAGAAGCATGGCCCTCCCCATGCTGCAATACATAAGTCATCATTCACATCCGTGTCTTCCCTCCAAGAACAGCTAGAAGTAGAAATTCCAGGGACCACCACAGTCTGAAGAGGGAATGTTTGAAGTCCCAGAACCTTTAGGTGATAGAGCTCATGTCAAACCAACTCTTGGGAGCACTGCAGTTTCTTTCTTTCTTTTAAATATGTTTTTAAATTGATTTTAGAGAGAAAAGAAGGGGGGAGAGAGAGCGAGAGAGAGAAGCAGCAACTGGCTGCCTCCTGCACTCGCCTACTGGGGATCAAGCCCCCAATGTGGGCATGTGTCCTGACCAGGAATCGAACCGGCGACCTCTCAGTGCATGGGAAAATGCTCAACCGAGCCACACCAGCCAGGACTGCGGTTTCTTAAAATGACCTTTTCTCAGTTTCCTTCTCATAATTTCTCACTGAAGCCCAGGAGTAATCTCCATGTCCCAGTTCCTGGGCAGTAAACCTGGCTTTGTTTCCATGCTCGGGTTCTGCCCACTCTCTGGTGAATCCCTCCCTTCACTTGCTGTCTTGGCCACATGAAAACGAAGACCCTTGATGACAGTGATGTTGGGCACTGAAGCCAACACCAGTACGTTGTTTGCTGAGTTTACGGGAAAAGTTTGGATCCACAAGGCAGGAGGGAGAAATGCCCTTCAGGAGAATGTGAGGGTTCAATGAGTTTTATTAGATCCCAAGCGCTTCCCCGGTGTGGGCCACAACCCCACTGTGGTTTGAACTTACCTTTGTTTGTCTAGACTTGGGGCTCACTGTGAGCAAGGACCACATCTTTCTCTTTACCTGTCTCTTATAACAGCTTTGCCCCTCTTCCCAGGATGCTCTCCCTGAGCCCCTTTTCCGTATCTCCATCAACTGGCCATTTCCAACACACCTTAGAGTACTTACTAGGAGTGGACTTCCTCCAAGAAGCCTTCCCAGACCTCCAAATGCTAGTGAGCACTTTCAGTGCTACCAATACATCTTGTCCTTGTATCTAACACTTAATTTCTCCGCATCGTAATTTCCTGGCTCCCCCTGCCCCTCCCAGATTTAACTGGCTCCAAACCTCAAGTATACAGCCAACAATTTCTATGAGTGGCCACTGCTTCCTCCTGCTTCTCTCTGCTCCCGGGTCACCATCTCTGCCTGGTGCCCCTTTTAGCCCCCAAGGAGACTGACACAGTAGGTCACAGACTGTCCAGGAACGGGGACTTTTAGCAGGTGTTTCCCTGCCCGCCTCCACACCCCACAGCCGTGCTTATCATCCGGGGAGTCTGGGCAGTACCGAGTTGGCCCTGGTTCCTCTGTTTCATTTCCATGCTGAGAACTCGCTTAGGGGATTCAGAAGTCTCAGAAAATGCCACATTATTTTCTCATCTCAAATCCCAAAAGACTATTATGTACAGTACTTTAAAGAGAGAGAAAAAGAGAGATGTCTAAATGAGCAATAAATTATACATGTGGATCAAGATGTAACCACGGGGATTTTTCAGAGCAACACTCTCGACAATAAACATCGAAATCAACCTAAATGTCCACCAATAGGGAGCTGGTTAAATATTGAACATTTTTACCGTACAGTGGAATTTTAAGCAGCCACTAAAACTGAGGAGATATTTCTAAATGTGTTGACCTAGAAAGAGGGCCAAGGTATAATGTTGAGTAAAAAAGCAGGTTACAGAATAAGAGAACAAGCAAGATGTGATCTCATTTGCATAGAAGTGTGTGTGAGAGAGAGAAAGAGAGAGAGACGAGAGAATGCAAATGTATGTTTAGAAATAGCCAGAGGAACCCTGGCCAGTTTGGCTCAGCGGTTAGAGCGTCGGCCCACAGACTGCAGAGTTGGGGATTCAATTCCAGTCAAGGGCAGGTACCTCAGTTGCCGTTTGGTCCCCAGTCTTGGTTGGGGTCATGCAGGAGGCAACTAATTGATGTGTCTCTCTCACATGGATGTTTCTCTCTCTCTCTCTCCACCTCCCTCCCACTCTATCTGACGATAAATGGAGGACTATCCTTGGGTGAGTCTGGGTGAGGATTGAAAGAAAGAAAGAGCCCTGGCCGATTTGGCTCAGCAGTTGGAGCATCAGCCTGCAGTTCAGAGGAACCCAGGTTCGGTTCCCACTAAGGGCGTGTACCTCGGTTGCAGTTTGTCCCCGGCCCTGCTTGGTCGTGCGGTGGCAGCCACTTGATGTGTCCCTTTCACGTTGATGTTTCTCTCTCTTTTCCTCTCTCTCCCTCCCACTCTATCTGAGCAAAAAATGGAAAAATGTCCTCGGGTGAAGATGAAAGAAAGAAAGAAGAAAGAAAGAAAGAAAGAAAGAAAGAAAGAAAGAAAGAAAGAAGAAGGAAGGAAGGAAGGAAGGAAGGAAGGAAGGAAGGAAGGAAGGAAGGAAGGAAGGAAGGAAGGAAGGAAGGAAGGAAGGAAGGAAGGAAGGAAGGAAAGAAAGAAAGAAAGAGAGGGAGGGAGGGAGGGAGGGAGGGAGGGGAAGGGGAAGGGGAAGGGGAAGGGGAAGGGGAAGGGGAAGGGGAAGGGAGGGAAGGGAGAGAAGTGAAGGGAGAGAAGGGAATGGAAGGGAAGGGAAGGGAAGGGAAGGAAGGAAGGAAGGAAGGAAGGAAGGAAGGAAGGAAGGAAGGAAGGAAGGAAGGAAGGAAGGAAGGAAGGTCCAGAGGAATTTTTATCAAAATGTTACAAAATGTTAACAGTGAGTCCGGCTGGTGTGGCTCAGTGGTTGAGCATCGATCCATGCACTAAGAGGTCACCGGTTCGATTCCCAGTCAGGGCACATGTCCAGGTTGTAGGCCCGATCCCCAGTGGGGAGCATGCAGGAGGTAGCCAATCAATGTTCTCGCTCATCGATGTTTTTCTCTCTCTCTCTTTTCCTCTCTCTCTAAAATCAATAAAAAAAAAAATATATTTAAAAGAAAAAAATGTTAACAGCGATTATCTCTGGGTAGTCAGAAAGTTTTCCTCTCTCCTCTTTATATTTATAACTGTACTGTGTGAATTTTTTACAATGAGCCTTTACAGCTTTTTCAGTGGGGAAGGGCTCTTCCCTGCTTCTGGGACTTTCAAGGAAAGCCTTGAAATGCCCGGGAGACCCCGGGAAACCACCCTCCGCTCTGCTCAGGATGGAAAAGCGGGCGAGGGTCACGAGCTGTCTGCCTGTGAACCAACCAGCTTCTTTTTTTAAACTCTGGTGCCTGCAGCCTCAAGCCACTCTCTTGCTCAGAAGAATCTAAAACCGCAGACCTCCCCACCCTTCCTGGGTGCAGTGGGGACATTTGCCCCAGTTTTCCATTCCCAGGATGCCTCTTTGCCCACACGCTGCAGGGATTTCAACGGCATCTAGAAATGTCCAGGAGGATCTGTGGTTAGCTGAGCAACCTCCCCAGGAGCCCTCCACCAGGAACATTCCTCTCCCCTGAGATCAATACTGCAGCTGCCAGGCTCCTTTGAAAAGGCTGCGGCGATCACCTGGGATCCTGCCACCCATCTGGAAATTCTGCTTTACAGTCACCAGCCTCCCCTAGCCTGGGCCTTCCCTAGGAACACGCCTCAAAGCCCACCCCGCCATCCCCAACTCTATTCGCGCAGGGGAAGGGGACAGACTACAAGGGAAATGAATGAAAACCTTCGGGGATGTCTGGCGGCTGGAGCCATAGCAGTGAAAATGCCCACTTGTACCTCATGGAGTTCTGCTCCCAGCTCCAGCAGAATTAAAATGCTAAGAAGCATGACCGGGGGAAATAGCCCAGCCCTATAAGGAATGACTGGTAAATAGGGTTTGAACAAGTGACCCCTCTTCTGGAGGAAAATATCAAAGGTGTGATGAAATCACTTAGAAGGGTGCAAGGTGAGCCACCTGCGCCCTACCTTGGGCCGCCACGTCCCTCTTTCACATTGAAAGGTATGTGGGGGAATCGCTGCAAGTTCCCCGCACTCCATCAACCGCTTTCCCATATCCCTTCATTCTGGCCATCAGCAAAACCTTCCGGCCTGTCTTTGAAATAGATTCTAAATCTGTTGCATTAGGGCAAGATTTCAACAGAGCTCCCGTAGGAGAGACAGACAGTGAGCTGTTGAAACTATTTAAACTGCGTTCACAGGATGGCCAGTCAGGGGCGGCCATGGGAGAGACGGGAAATGCAGGTAGAACGTTTGTTATGCTCACGGGTAGAGAGTGGCGTCGTCATATAAGAGACACAGTCACAGGAAAACATCAGGGAGTCACTTGATGAACATATGAGGAGGCAGAAGACAGTAGCGAGGGGAGTTCTTAGGTCACGGCCTTTGCTGTGGTTTCCGTGGGAAAAGCAAGGTCAGGCGGGGTAAAGTTTGGGATCCGCTAGCTAGAATCATTCCTTCAGGTCTTTGGGCTACAGGTGGTCTTTGGTGGCCTGGTACCTGGCCCTGGGATGATTCACTCAGAGGAATATGGTTTCTGGGGTGTGAGGGCTGGAGAGACGGGGTGTGGCTCTGGACTGGTTAGTTTGCATGTTAAAGGCCAGCTGGGGCCTTTGCTGTATCTAAGAATCGGCTGGCCTGGGAGGGGTAGTTTCTCCCTAGTCAGAGAGCAAGGTTTTTAAAGAGGTCAAAACATCGTAATATATAGACAATAAAATATATATGTGTGTGTGTGTATATATATATATATATATATATACAATTTAGACTGAAATGAGATCTCTAACTATGCATGTATGTGTATCACTCGTACCGAGGTTGAGAAACCCAGTCTATGAGTCTATGAATCTATGATATTCAGGACCATGTCTACAAGCTGACCCCCAAAGCACATCAAATATCCGAAGATCAGCAGTGTATTAAACACCAGATCAAGAGATATGTGTTTAAAAAAAAACACCTTCAAAGTCATTGGCAATCAAGCAAATTAAAACAAAGGCTCACTGTTTCAGATTCTGTACTGGCTACGTTGAGGCTGGTGCAGCCGTGATGTTAGCCCCTTGCGGGAGGGATTATAATTGGCCTGTCTTTTCCTGAAAGCAACCTGGCAAATGTCAGCAAGCTCTGCACGGCGATCCTACCTTTGACCAAGCAGCGGCACCTCTAGGAATGTATACAAGAAAAAGTCAAAGACAAAAACTCAAAGTCACCTAAATGCCCAACCATTAATTAATCAGAGGTAATAAACTAGAATATAGAGCAAACCATTTTAAATAATGCTTACAGTAAGTGTTTAATGACAGGGAGAGATGCTTACGTCGTCACGCTAAGAGGGGAGAAAAAGCAGGATTAAATGAAATATGCAGCATGATTTCAACAATGTAAAATCGAATAAAATGTCTCCTGTGGAAACAAAAATTATCTCTGGCCACATTTGTAGTTTGCCAAACATTTTCTATATTTTTATTTAAACAAAATACTCCATATTGGTTAGTATGTTTTCAATCACAAGTGATAAAGCACCCAACTCAAACCTCCTTAACTATAATGGGAATTTATTTATTAACTAACATAACTCAAAGTTCAAGACATAGGGTGAGTAGCAGGAAAAGCCTAATCCAGCCTCAATAGCTGGTTTTCATCTGCCTCAGGGCTCTGTTGCCAAATACTGGCTTTATCCTCTGGCTCTAATCAGTGATCTTGACCCTCCCTCCCAATCTGCTTTAAACACACACACACACACACACGCAGCTCCAGAATGGCTCTCTTGTGATAGCAAAATGACAATATCAGAAGCTGTTCCAGACCTCACAGACTCACACACAAAATAAAAGAGGGTCACTTGACTCACTTTTCGCATTGGTCTGAATTACATGATGCTCCCATCCCTAACCTATCACTGGGGCCCATGGCGTGTGATTTGCTAACTGGTTTACATGGAGCACAGCCCACCCACTATGGCAAGAAATAGAGTGAACTCCATCTAAATCACATGGCTGAGAATGGTAGATGGTGAATCCACCAAGGAAGTCGAAGTGCTTTCTGTTGTGACAAATGGATGTTCCAGAGGCAACCAGGCCATGTCCCTGGGACATTTGTTGCTGTTGAGGGGCCGGCCAGTCATGACTGCATTTCTCAAGCATGCCTTGAAACTAGTTCTCACTAATGAAATGGAAACCATCATGAGGTGGGTACTGGGCTTAGCAGGGTCACACTTCATAAGGTATATGTCTAACCACTATGTTGCACACCTGAAACTAACATAATATTGTACATCAACTATAACTGAAAAGTACTTTTAAAAAATAACATTTGATAAAAAAGAAAACCAAAGTAGTAGAGGATCCAGAGGCCCTACAGGAAGGAAGAACACAAATAAAAGGAGGCCATACCCCTAGTTCACCACATGGAAGGCGACCGGCCCACTGAGAACACACTCTGGACTTCTACGTAAACTAGAAAGTTTTTAAGGAGCCATCAATATTTATGAATTTGTCTTGTTGCAGCAGCTAACATCACACTAACTAATACATGCCCTGAAAGCATATATTATTTTTACATAAATAATAACATTTTTAAAAAATATTGGCCATGTGTGGGAGAAAAAAGTCATGAGTTCATTCTCCCTAACTTGTGTCTGCATCATAGGAAACCATAAACCAAGTTACGATGAATAGGCAAGCTAGAATAAAGTCATGAAGCTTTCCATAGAACCTAGGATTAAATCCACCACGTGTATAAATTTAAGGGAGGAGAGATTTCAAATGCTCCCGTCTGAGCATTCTCAGATCAGAGGACCAGACTGACATCTGGGAGATTAAAGGCTATCTGATCCACAGGTGAAGCATTCACTCTCCTAGGTGAGGGAGCTACATAAAAGCCATTACACAACTTTTGACATAATTTTTTTAATGGCTATATTCCTGGAGGGGTCATTTATTCCTTCTCTTTTGCACATATTCAATAGCTATTTAGTGAACCCCCACCATGTACTGTGTTGGATTAGGTGCAAGAGATGCTAATGGGGAATGAGTTCTAGTCCTTTCTCTCAATGAGCTTACAGGTTTGGGACCCGGGTGGACTAGTAAACAAGCAATTACCAAAAAAAAGAGAGAGAGAAGTTCTGTGATTTGATCATTTGAAAACACATAGGAAAAACACTCCACCTAGTCTTGGGGATATAGCAGAGATTGTTAATCCTCCACAAATATCCCAGGGTCTCCCCTACATTTCCCGGCTTTCTCTGCAGTTCGAATGGAAACACGTGACTAGTTCCGACCCACAGACTCTGAGCGGGAGAAGCATATGCCACTTCCAGGTTGAGGACATTAAGAGAGTTGTGCCTCCCTCCCCTGCCTGGGAGGGCGTGGCACCCACATGTCCCCGATGCTTCCGAAGCAGGACAGACGTCGGTAGGGTCAGGGAGGCAAAGGTGTGGCTGCAAAGAGTGGTCCGCGCAGAGATCAGTGGCTGCCAAGCTTTGGAAATGGTTGCTTATAAGTAGAATTTGGATTAAAAGGATCCATTTTCTTAACACTTTTATGCTTAATTTACCTTGGGGTTTTAGAAATTTCCTCACATCCGTTTCTCCATGTTCAATGGCAAAATTTCTAACTTTTAATTTGAAGCTTCTCAACTTATTGCTCCCCATCTTCTCCTTCGAGCAGCTCATGACCAGTAAATAAACCCGCCAGGGCCCAGCCTAGCTGCTGTTTAAACAAACATTTTATTGAAACGCTCTGCACAGAGAGCCGGGCTGAGAGCTCTCCTGAAAGCAGGCAGTGGTGTTTATTGGCATCGCCAGCACTCCCACTTTTGCAGCATAAGCCTTTTCCTTTACTTTCAACTGTGCTGGAAACGGTCTGCTTTCAACCGCTCAGCGATCGGGGCTGCTTCGACCTGTCCAGCCCCCAGAGCTCGCTTCCCACGATGCACCACCGCAAGCCCCGGCCTAACAACACACCAGCATTCGCCCAGAAACTTCTGCAGGAAGTTCCCGGATGCCTGACCCACAAGTAATCAGATTAAGTAGCCAGTGAGTGGAGCTTAAACCTTGGCCAGTGCCAACTGAATTGCTTGTCTGTCTGTCTGTCTGTCTGTCTATCTATTTATCTATCTACCTGCCTACCTACCTATCATCTATCATCTATCCATCTGCCATCTATCAGTTTATTTCTCACAGACCCTTTCCAAAAGGAGCAATTCCAAATAGTGACGAATGTAAGGAGAGGGAAGATCAATTTACAGCAGTTACACAGGCAGAAATTCAAGCCCCAGTGCTCAAGAAAAATATTTTCAACCCTAATTGCCACAGCAAGGGGATCCATCTCATCTCCAATAAAAAAATAAAACTGAAGCAGAGGCCCCAGGCTGCCGTTTGGAGCCCAAATAATATAGACGATCAGGCAACGGGGAAGCTGAAATATTCTGCAGCCCTGAAAGAAGGGGCAGGTGGGGAGAATTATTTAGCGCTGATGTAAGGGAGCGGGCCCAGGCTTGAGAGTGAGGTGTATCTGAGTTCAAATCCTGGGTCTCCTGTTACTTCAGTTTCCACTTTGGTAAAATAGGATCATCTTATCTAAATAGCATCATCTCATCTAAAAGATAGCGTGTGGGGATGCTGCTGCTGCTGCTGCCCAAAGCTTCTAGAAGCTGTCCTTACATTCGCTTGTTTAATTCTCACTGCAACACAATGAAGCAGGTACCATCAATACCCCCACTTTACAGATGAGAAGATTGAACAGAAAAGACCAAGGCTTATTCAAGACCACGTGGAGCGTGTGGACGGGATTCAAGCACGAGTAGTCTGGCTCCCATGCTAACACACGCTCTTTGTTGTCTAGTATGTAGTAAGTGTTCACACCAACAGAAGTTACCTGTGATGTTAAGCCGCAGGCAGGTTAACAGGGAACCGAGTTAAATGCTCTATAAACAACTCACGCAGTCCGCACAATGACCCGGTCACATTACTGTTTTACAGATGAGGAGACCAAGGACTGGGCACTAACCACTGTAAATGCCACCTCTGTAGGATAGGAGCAAAAGGCTAAAAAAATGTTTGTCATAGCAAAATAAATGGGGAAATCATAAATGATCATCATGGAGGGGGAGGCTAAATAAAGCACGGTTCAGTCATACAACGGTTAAAGTTGCACACAGCAGTTAAAAATAATGAACCAGATTTCTCAACACATGGTCTCAGAAACATATTGAGTGAGAAAGGCAAGGTACAGAACCATTCACACACAATGATACCATTCATAAAAGTATTTAAAACCCATGATAATATGCATTGTTGATATATTAGTTACAAGTCTTTTTAAAAATGTGGATCAGGGCATTTATGCCAACTTTATGAAAGCAGTTGATGAGTGAGGAGGGGGATAAGGAGAAAAAGGGGTGTCCTAATTTGGATTCTCCTGAAATAAGGAGTTGGGTTCAGATAGTTCATTGGGGTGACCATTGCAGGAAACAGAGAGAGTGTCGGGAAAGAGAGACAGGGAAGGGAGGAAAGTCAATCAAGTGTATTAATCTGAAGGTTACTACTGTGGGCTATTGGGGCTCACTCTCATTGGGGACCCCCTGAAGAGCCACAGAGAACATGCCTCAGAATTAATTGATTCACGAAGGGAATTCCCATTTCTCATTGAATGAGGGCTAGCCCCCCGCATTGCATCTCGGGGCCCTATTGGATTGCCCCGAGCAAGCTCCCTTGCCACTGGAGGGAGCCCTCTTCCAAAGGATCTGAAAGATGTCGCTATTGAGTCAGCAAGCAGTCAGCATGCACCAGAACTGTCCACCAGAGCTGCTGGGGACGCAGGCTGGTCACGGAGATGTAGCAGGGGCATTCATCACATACGTTACAAGGGAATCACTTTCTCAGCAATGTTTTACTTTATTTTCTAAATATCAAAGGGAAATAAAATTAAAAAGTTAATATTTATTCATTCTACCCATTGGGCATGAGGGATTGTTTTAAATTCTGTTGTTTAATTTTTTTCTGTATTTTTCTACTTTTGTTTTCTGTATTTGTTTCTTTAAGTTTTATTAATTACAT
This sequence comes from Molossus molossus, assembly GCF_014108415.1. Classification (NCBI taxonomy): domain Eukaryota; kingdom Metazoa; phylum Chordata; class Mammalia; order Chiroptera; family Molossidae; genus Molossus; species Molossus molossus. The sequence continues at coordinate 109,265,648 of NW_023425366.1, read as the reverse complement.
TCACAATTTTATGCAGCTCTTACCACTATCTATTTCTAAACCTTTTCATCACCCTAAAAAGAAATTCTGTACCCATTAAGCAGTACCTCCTCTTCCCCCTCTCCCTCAGCCCTTGGTAACCTCTAATCTACTTTCCATTCTCATGAATTTGCATATTCTAGATATTTTATACAAGTGGAATCATATACTATTTGTCTTTTTATGTTGGCTTATTTCACCTAACATAATGTTTTCAAGGTCCATCCATGTTGTAACACGTATCAGAATTTCACTCCCTTTTATGGTTGAGTAATATTCCTTTGGATTCATATATTGCATTTTGTTTATCCATTCATCTGTTAATGGAAGCTTGGGTGGTTTCTATATTTTGGCTACATGAATAATTCTGCAATAAATATCTGTTTCAGTCCCTGTTTCAGTTTTTTGGAGAATATACCTAGGAATGGAGTTGCTGGGTTAGATACATGCTAACTCAATGTTTCATTGTTCGAGGAAGACCATCCTGCTTTTCCAAGTGTCTGCCCAACTTGACCTTGCCCGCCACCAGCAGTGCACAGGGTTCCGACTTGTTATTTCCCTTTTTAAAAAAAATTATAGCCATTCTAACAGGTGTGAAGTTGTGTTTTATTGATGCTTTGATTGGATTTCCCTAAGGACAACATTGAGTTGAGCATCTTTTCATGGGCCCTTTGTATATCTTCTCTGGAGAAATGTGTCTTCAAGCTCTGTATTTTTAAAACTTTTCCAAAAAAAAACCTAGGGTCTGGCAGCATGCAATGGAGCCTGTTACTTGACTGAACTGCTGCTTTTTTCAGAAAAGTTACTTTGTTGATATTTCTGACAATCTATGTTTCACTCTACTTCATCTCTCAGCACATTTCCACCCCAACTGCATCATTCATTCCTCGGTCAGCAAGTTCTCTGAGAGCAGTTTTTGCAAAGCTTCTTTGCAACATCTGAAGCGACAGGCAAATCTAACTCTGGGCAAAGGCCCAAGAGGTCACACTCCAGGAGGCAGGAGCAAGGGTAAAATCATGTTGTCATCATTTGTCAGCCTGTCCTTCATTTTGGACTAATGAGACATTGGGAACTCTGGCTTGTTCCTTTGGTTTTAAATAAGAAAATAATCTCTTTCCATGTCCTAATCACGGGACAAGAAATAGAAATAAGGAAGATAAAAAAAGGGGGAGGGTGTTCCTTCCAAAAATATACAAAAGCATCCATTTTCATTTATAGCCAATTTCAAGTCCTGTGAAGTTTATCAAAACCAATTCTTCCCATTTGGCATGTCTATTATTTCATGTTCTGTGGAAGTAATGAGCCTCAGTCAGTGTTCTCCAAAATTTCCCCTCCCTAGTTGTAAATTCTTTCTCTCCCTCTGCTCCAAACCCCTGGCCAATTCCCAAACATTTTCCACTTTACATTCCGGAGCGGCAACACCACGGGCTTGGAATCTGGGCTTGGGGTGTGGGCTGTGAAATAGACTGTCAGGGGTTACAAACCAGCTTCCTCACTTAACATTGTTATTGTTGCTGTTTCTGTTGTTGTTGAACCTCCTTGAACTTCAATTTCTTTTTCATCTGTTAAAAAGGCAATAATAGCCCGGCCAGTGTGACTCAGTGGTTGAGTGGTGACCCATGCACCAAGAGGTTGCTGGTTCGATTCCCGGTCAGGGCACATGCCCAGGTTGTGGGCCAAATCCCCAGTGCAGGGCATGCAGGAGGCAGCCAACTGATGTTCTCTCTCATCCATGTTTCTCTCTGTCTCCTTCTCCCTTCCTCTCTCTATAAAAACCCATAAAGAAGAAAAAGGCAGGAGTATTACTAAAGAGTCAAAATACCAACTTTATCTGGCATAAACAGTAAAGGTATTTTTAATGTCTCATGTCGCAGAAGTTAAGGACTGAATCAAAGCATTCATGTCATCTTAAGGTCAGTTCCCTTCCATTTGTAAGAAAGCTATCAGCTCCAAGCTTCTCTGTACATATCCCACTGAAGAGAGCAAGCTTCCCCCCAATTTGGTGATGGGTGGGGGCTGTTGTTCTCTTAGATCAATCGCACCAACTTGGGTCACATACCCATCCCTGGATCAATAAGTATCCAGAGGAGGATTGAACACTACTTGTCTGAAGCCTAGCTCTGGAACCAAACACTGGCAAGAGAGGCGAATGTATTGTAAATGCCTTAGACCTACATGGACCTGGGAAGGGAAGGGTCAGCTGTGTACAGGATAGAAAGTAACTGAAAAAAATCTGCATTTTATTGAGAAAGAGAAAGGGAACAATGAGTGCTGGGAAGACCACAGTGGTAACATTAAATATCAGACTTCTTTTTTGTAGTTGTTGCTGATCCTCGCCCAAGGATATTTCTCCACTGGTTTTTAGATAGAATGGAAGGGAGAGAGGGAAAAAGAGAAAAACATTGGTTTGAGAGAGGCACGTCAATCGGTTGCCTCCCACACAACCCCAATTGGGGCCAGTGATCAAACCTGCAGCCCTGGCACGTGCCTTGACCAGGAAATTAACCTGTGACCCTTCGGTCCTTAGGCTGACACTCTAACCACTGAGCCAAACCAGCCAGGGTAAAACTTGTTTTAAGTGCATATAAATATATATAACTCTTATAAGTTTATATATGTTATATAAGAGCATGTATTTTTACATTCTTAAAAATAGATCTATTATAAATATATATGTTCTATAAACATAAATATAAACCTGGTGTGTAGCAGGTGCTCCACAGACGATAGTTTTTATGATAATTTAATACTTATCAGCATATCTCAAATTCCTTATAAGACTCTGCTTCTTTTTTTTTTTTTTTTTTATCCTCATCCGAGGACATTTTTCCATTTTATGTACAGACAGAGTGGGAGGGAGAGAGAGGAAGAGAGAGAGAGGGAAACATCGATGTGAAAGGGCCACATCGAGTGGCTGCCACCCGCACGACCAACCAGGGCCGGGGACAAACTGCAACCAAGGTACATGCCCTTAGCGGGAACCGAACCCGGGTCTCTCCAGACCGCAGGCGGACGCTCTAACCGCTGAGCCAAACCGGCCAGGGCTAAGACTCTGCTTCTTAAGGACAGAAACTATTAACGGTGATCTTTAATTTTCATTCAAGAAGATCAACATTTCACCTACTCAGCTGGTATGAAATCCTACAATACTCTTCCAGCTAACAACAGAGGGGCTCGATCATCCTTCCACTTGCCCACCTGCCCACCCTCCATGCACGCACCAGGTATTCGCAGAGCTGTTTCTCCAAGCCAGGCCGCCAGACTCCTGGGAAAGCACTGCGGGGAGTGGGGGAAGCTGAAACCCTCCAGGTGTCCTTGACACCTGAGGCTCTCTGAAGCAGCGACAGATGAAAAGGACAGGGTCTCAAGGGAAAACCTAGCCCCTCTGGCACCTGTCCTCTTCTCTACAACTCAGATAAGACCCAAGAATCCCAGGTGAGACTTTGGAGGGGGGTTGACTTGAGTGGAGACAGAATGTGCCCCGCTTTCATTACAATGGTGGAAACGTGAGGTTTCACCTTCAAGGGCAACTGGACCCGCAATTAAAAAGGTATCAAATGATAATCAACCAGAAGGAAAGGGATTCAATGAAGGAATCAGAGAACTGTCTGGGCAATCACCTCTCTGCTTCTGAAATCGCTCATCCTCACCTGAGTACAACAGCAGGGTAGCCTCCTATTTAACGGAGGCCAGAGAAGGGGTCTGTACGAGCCACAGTCCTGCGGAAACCCGCGCTGCAGCGTGTTAACACACAATGCATAAATAAATGGAATTCATAGCTGAAGCAAACCAGGGTGGGCAAGCCTTTCCGTTCCTCCTCCACCTGCTTCTCTCTCCCCTCTCCTCTTGGCCCTGAGCGTCCATCTCTGTCCCAGACTCTGGACAGCATCCTCGGAAAACTTGATAATATTTACACATTTGGAATAAAAGTACCGCATCTTGTCAGCATAGAAATGTAAAGCAAATATGGACAAGAGCTGTGGCTTTCTGCTTGTGCTTTTGTCCAAAGAGCCCTCTCTCCCGCCAACCCAGTGTCCAATGCAGGCATCGGAGTGCCATCTACTGGTAAAAGTAAGAAGGATGCTGCTTTCCAAGCTGGGAGCCTCCAGGGTGGTGCCAAAGTCACGCCCGTGCACATTTTTCTGCCATTTAGAAAGAGGAGCAGAGAAACAAGCACTTCTCTCCATATGTTCTCTCTAAAGTTGGGCCATACCTCAACAAATCCCCTCCCTCTAGTTTCCTGACCCAGAGTCCTAGCTGCTCATCTTTTTTTTTTTTCAAATGCAGGAAAGGTTGGAAAACTTAGAAACTTCTTTTTTTATTACTGAATTTATTGGGGTGACACTGGTTAATAAAATGGTACAGGTTTCAGGTGCACAACTGGGTAAAACATCATCTCCACCCTGCATCATGCATTCACCACCCAGAATCAAGTCTCTTTCTGTCCCCATGTATCGCCACTTTGCCCACTGTCACCTCCTCCGAACCCCTTTCCCTCTGGCTGTCACCATACTGTTGTCCATGTCTGTGTGTCAGATAGATAGATAGATAGATAGATAGATAGATAGATAGATAGATTGATTGATTTTATTTTTGCTGTTGTTATTTACTTCTTGTACACTCAGTGAAGCTGTGTCTGGGTAGAGTAATCAGTGATTTGGTCAAGAAGCTAAGGAATTTTCTTTTTCCAAATTGAGCTTTACTGGTCAGACTTCATCAGTGCCTACCCCCTTCTCCCTGACAATCGTGGCTTGCGCTGGGTGACACAGGGAGCACAGGACACAGAGATGAGTCTGGCGAGGGAAATTGTCCTGGCTTTGCTGGGCCTGCCACATGATAGCATGATGTACTTCCAGGTCCCAGGAGCAAGCTTTGCAAAGCCTTGCAGAGCCCAGAACATTTACCCCTTTGTCACATGGCCCAAAATCCACCCTAGGCTCCAGCCTCTCTCTTCACAGCATCAACCATTGGAAGCAGCAGAGGCTGCCTTCAGGAGAGCTGGGAAGACTGGGATCTACCTTATTGGGTTGTTAAAGGCTCAGGTGAGTTAATACAGGTGAAGTGCTTAGAACTGCACCTGGCACACAGTAAGAAGTCTGTTTGGGCCAGCATCACTTTTATCAATACTATTGTCATACAAATTTTGGTGCTTGTCTTCAGAGGTACCTGGATATATAATATTCTGTACCACTAACCTCAATATTTAAGCTTCTCAACAACTGCAAATAAGAAATGACCTTTATTCATGCCAGGCATTGCTCTGATCTAACTGTCCTCAGCTGGGGTGAAATTGTGCCCCCCCCCCCCCAGGGACCACAGACAATGTATAGAGACACTTTGTCAAAATTGGAGGGAGGGGCACTACTGGTATCTAATATGTAGAGACCCGGGATGCTGCTAAACACCCTACAGTGCACAGGACAGCTCCCCTTCTCCAAGACTGAGAATCATCCAGCCCAAAAGGTCAATAGTGTCACAGCTGAGAAGCCCTGCTCTTATTTTATATGTGTTATATCTTTTAATATTCTCAACACTACAATAGAGCAGGAGTTATTATCACCCCCATTCTATAGATGAGGAAACTGAGGCATAGACAGCTCACTCAAGGCCATACTGTTGGCAAGTGAAGATGGAAGTAAGTTTTTAAGCTCCCCACTGGAGCCTATCAGCTGCCTAGTTTGGAGACATACTCAGAACTTCCCAAAATAACAGCAGATGGCAAATTTCCACTTACAGGTATCCAACAAGAAAATACAGGGAAGGGAGAATCACAATTCTAATTCTACCCCAACCACTACAGGAAAACTTAAAGTGTTCTGAAACAAGAAATGCAGCAGCCCCTCTGTAGCCCTAACCATACTGCAAGACTCTAAAGACTCTAGACCAGGGGTTCCGAAACTAGCTACCAGGCCAAATCCGGCCCCCTGCTTGTTTTTGTAAATAAAGTTTTATTGGAACACAGCCATCCCATTCATTTACACATAGTCTATGACTGATTTTGTTCTGTAATAGTAGCATTGAGTAGGTGCAACAGAGACTGCTCTACAAAAGCTAAGTATTGCCCTGGCTGGTTTGGCTCAGCGGTTAGAGCCTTGGCCTAAGGTCCAGAGAGACCCAGGTTCAGTTCCCACTAAGGGTGCATACCTCGGTTGCAGTTCCTCCCTGGCCCTGGTTGGTCGTGCGGGTGGCAGCCACTGGACGTGTCCCTTTCACATCGATGTTTCTCTCTCTCTCTCTCTCCCTCTCTCTCTCTCTCCCTCTCTCTCTCTCTTCCTCTCTCTCCCTCCCACTCTACCTGAACAAAAAAATAAATTTAAAAAAATGTCCTCAGGTGAGGATAAAAAAATAAAAATTAAAAGCTAACTATTTATTATTTGGCCCTTTATAAGAAGCATCTCCAATGTCTGCTCTAGAAGAACACAGGCAACTGGCTAAATAGTTTAAGACATCCATTGCCAACATCTGCCTTTTATTTATGCCCCTGGATGAAGTTTACATCATGCCTAACTAATCATATCTCTGGCCCTCGGAACCGCCTCAACACAAACAAATCCACGACAGAGATTAGGAAACCTTGTTCAGTCTGCATTGTCCATGTTCTGCCCTTTCTGCCCACAGGTGACACTGTCAGTCCATAAAACACGGGCTGTAGGCTCTGGGGAGGCCCTGAACTCTTCTTTCTTCTATGTGCCTCATCCTCAGATGTCCCAAACAGATGACGTCACAGTCACCAAAGCCACCAATAATAAACCTTTATTAAGCATTTGAATGGTTTGTCAAGCACTTTTCTAAGGAGATATGAGCTCTTTTAACCCTCACAGCAATTCACATGGTATTATCTTTACCCCCATTTTAGAAGTGGAGAACTTTTCTTTGCAGATCACCTGATGCAGGTTAGGAAAGCAATTTGCCTCTATCTGAGAAAATCGTTGTCCTTGCCAGTCTGGTTGGCCCATAATATGTTATCTTGCCCAGCAAACATATCAAACAAGTCAGGCCCAGGCATTAGCAACAATGCATAAGATACAAGTGCTGTCTTCACAGCTCTATAAGCTGTAGGAGATATATAGGTTGTGAGTAGAAAATGAGAAAATACTCTAAAAGTTCTATAAGGGAGAAGCCCAATACTGTTGGAGCAGAAAGGGTGTCTAACCCAGAGTGGGACTTCCCTGAGGACAGGACACCTCAAATGATTCTGCAAGGGTAAGCAGGCAGTAAGAAGAGTCTGAGGAAAGACACTAGTGAGGAAGAGCTCAGGTGAGCAAGTGCAGGGCTCAAAACCAGCAGCAAACACGCATTGTGCCCCAGATCTAACTGCTGGTCACCCTTAGTGATCCTCCAGTGAATCGTCCACAAGAGATCTCAAACCAGTAGCTCCCAGGTTGACTCCAACCTATAAACATATTTTGTTTGGTCTGCACAAACATTTTGATGTTGCTTGTTTCAACACTTTCTTCCTCATCTCCTTGACATTGCATGCGTTGTTGCATCTTCTGGGACTCTCCCTTTATGTCGTATTCACCTAGAAAGCTTCTATTCATCTTTCAAGATTTAGTTAAAATGGCATCAATTCTCCTACGACATTTTCCCTGAATCCCTCCAACCCTCAAAGCACCTTTCTTCTGGGATCTCATAACACCCTATGCCTTCCTCCATGTTTGCCAATTTTATTAACCACAATCCACAGTAAGTACTTTGTTTTGTATTGGGACTAAACACAAATAAAAGTTTAGTAAATTATCTTGTATCCCTTATTCTCTTATGTCTCTTTTTTATTCAAGGAAGAAGTACATAGAGAAACCCCCAGTGATGACATTTTCCTTCCCCACACCCACAGCCTAGCCGTCAACTTTTTTTTTTTACTTTTTTTTCTTTATTGATTTTAGAGAGAGAAGAAGGGAGAGGGAGAGGGAGAGAGAGAATCATCAATGACAGAGAACATTGATTGGCCACCTCTCACATGCCCCCCACTAGGGATCGGGCCCACAACCTGGGCATGTGCCCTGACGAGGAATCAAACTGGCAACCTCTTGGGGCATGGGTCGACGCTCAACCACTGAGCCACAACAGCAGGCTAGCCATCAACTTTTTTTTTTTATCCTCACCTGAGGACATTTTTCCATTTTTTGTTCAGATAGAGTGGGAGGGAGAGAGAGGAAGAAAAAGAGAGAGAGAAACATCGACGTGGAAGAGACACATTGAGTTAGCCATTGACTTTTAATTTGAGGTCATGCCCTCACCCCACCACTTTCTCTCACCACCGCCACAACCTCCATGTAAGCCATCCACCCAAACACTAGAATTTTAAAACGCAGCCTTGGCCAGTTTTACTCAGTGGTTAGAGCATCAGCCCGTGGACTGGAGAGTCCCGGGTTCAGTTCCCACTAAGGGTACGTACCTCGGTTGTGGTTTGTCCCCGGCCCTGTTGGTCATGTGGGTGGCAACCACCTGATGTGTCTCTCTCACATCGATGTTTCTCTCTCTCTTTCTCCCCCTCTCCCACTCTATCTGAGGATAAATGTACAAATGTCCTTGAAGGAGGATAAAAAAAAAATTACAGTAGGCTATAAGTTCTTACCTGAAAAGAAAACTAGAAATGATGCTTCAGTTGCTTTCTTAAATGTCCATATTGTTCTACCCAATAATATTCCTCTTGTGATTCTACTGTAGAGAAATAATCAGAGGTTCAGCCCAAAGTTTCGTGTTAAAAGATAGTTACAGTAGCGTTATTTATTAAAGTGGAAAATTAGAAACCATTAACATTTCCCATAATAGGGATTTAAAATAATAAATTATGATACACCTCTGCAATGGAATATTATGCAGCTCATTTCTAAAGTGCTTTTGAAAACACAGGAAACTCCATTTCATGTTAAGTGAAGAAACATGATAAAAGTTTTATGTACAAAGGTGTTTGGGGGTAAATTGTACAGATGTCTGTAACAGTTTGAAGAACACCACAAATATAAGGTGCATGGATAGAGGTGTGGGCGGGTGGGTAGAGGGAGAGAGGTGAGTGGACGGATGCATGGATGGGTGAAGACAGGTGGGAAGAGGGATGGGAGGAGGTATGAGTAGATGAAATGAGAGAAGGAGGGAAAGAAGAAGGGAAGGATAAGGATCAACGTTTATGAGAGAACTACATGGTGAACACATGTGTGTTCACTCTACATTTCTTTCCATATTCCAGTATGTTTAAAATATTTTTACAGCCCAGCCGATGTAGCTCAGTGGTTGAGCATTGACCCATGCAACAAGAAGTCGCCAGTTCGATTCCCGGCCAGAGCACTTACGCAGATTGTGGGCCAAATCCCTAGTAGGGGGCATGCAGGAGGAGGCCAATCGATGTTCTCTCTCATTAATGTTTCTATCTCTCTCCCTCTTCCTTTCTCTCTTTCTAAAATCAATAAAGAAAAACTTTTTTTAAATATTTTTACAATAAAATGTGAAAAACCATATGCAAAGTATAATAATTTTGTAATGCATGCTTGCAAATCCTATAAATATGACTAGAGTCATACAGACATCGCACACTTAGATAATACTGAAATTTTAAAACACACAAATAATAATAGTTATTTCTGGCAGTAGAACTATTGGTGATTTGAACTTTCTTTTCAACGCTCTCTTCTTTTTTATCTCCCAAATTTTGAACAAGCTTGTATTACTTTGATAATCGGAGAGGGGGAAAGATCACCAGAGAAGAATGTCCAATGCCCCTTCTTCTCTTGTTTGGGATTTAAAAGCTGGGAACAGCTCTGAAAATAATAAATTGTAAAGAACGGAAGCTCTCGCTGAGGCGCCCTCCTGGGCTGTGACCCTCTCCGGCACTTAGAGGGAAAGCAAACGGCACATGTGTCTGGAGCAGAGCCCGTCTGCAGCTAGGACCTGGGCAAAGTGCTAATTCGCTTGAGGCCAGTGGAACAACTTTCCCACAAGAGGCTCTGGGTAAAGGCCTGGGACTCAAATGGGGTGGTAGTTATGAGGGTTCCAGGAGCCTGTTTTGACCAAAACCCTGAGTCAAAGGCCCTGAGTCAAAATATAAATCCTTTTTCCTCTCTGTTCCTTTCAGATACAGAGCAGCATTTCTGAGAATGGCTTCATCTTGGACCAGGAAGGCAGATAAATGGTCCTGTGTGGAAGAGGCCGTGTCCTGAAATCCCAGGGCCCCAGCCCATCTCTGTCTTGGGAGCAGAATCCGCCACCCAAACATGCCAATTTGGGCCACCACCCAGTTTCTGACTATACACCATGTTATAAGGCCAAAGTATAAACAAGTTATTTTTTTCTTTTAATCATCACCCAAGGATATTTTTCCATTTTTGTTCAGATAGAGTGGGAGGGAGAGACAGGGAGATAGAGAAACATCAGTGTGAGAGAGACACATCTCCTGCTTGCTTCCCACATGACCCCAACCAGGGCCGGGGACGAACGGCAACCGAGGTACGTGCCCTTGACCAGACTCAAACCCATGACTCATTGGTCCGTGGGCCAACATTCAAAACTATGTTTAGAGTCCACATGGTCACGAATAACAAGAGCCTAAAGGAAATCAGGAATTTTTTGAGCAATGCAGACCTTCCGTGAAGAAATGATCGGTGGTTGCGGTATTTGCCATTTCTTTGTGGGTGCTGATTTCCCCTGTTCGAAGCGTATACTTATAAATGGCCTTTGTGATTATTTCACACCAAGCCCTCATATTCCAAATTACTTTGCTGGTAAGGGATGTATTAACTGAAGCATCTTTGGCAAAGAGAAAGCCTGCTATCCTACAATTCTCAGTTCTAAAACTATTGGCAAAAAACTTCAACCATTTATTCATTCACTTTCAAACAATACTTACTGCACCACCGCTATATGCTGAGCATTGTCTAGATACTGGGAATAGAGCGGTGGGCGGGGAGGGGACAGACAAAAAAATGTAACCCTCTTGGTGCTTATAACACACTGGAGGGAGAAAGGCAAATGAAATGAATCACTAAATATATGAGGACTAGAAGGATTTAATGGGTTGAATGGTAGTTCCCCCAAAGATATGTCTATCTAGAACCTGTGAATGTGGTCTTATTTAGAAGAGTCTTTGTAGATGTAATTAAGGATCTCAAGATAAGGTCATCCTGGATTAGGGTGGGCCCTAAACCCAACAGGTATCCTTAATGGAGAAGTGAAGAGGAGAAGACATCATGAAGATGAAGGCCGATTGGAGTGATGTATCAACAAACCAAGGAACACCAAGGATTGACGGCAACCTCCAGAATCTGGGAGAGATGCATGGAATGAACTTTCCCTCGGAGATTCCCAAAGGAACCAGCCCTGCCAACACCTTGATTTCAGACGTCTGACCTCCAGAACTGTGATCAGATACACTTCTGTTGTTTCGAGCCACCAAGCTTGCGGTCATTGGTTACAGCAGCCACAGGAAACCAATAGAGATAAAAGGGGATAAAAAAAAGATAAACATCAGGAGGATAAGAAATGCCGGGGCATGGGGATTTTAAAATAGGGGGCTGGGGAAGACGTGTCTGAGAAGGTGGCATTTTAGCAAAGACTTGAAGGAAGTGACAGATGAGCCACCTGGGTGGTGGGCCAAGAGCTTTCCAGGGAAAGGAGACAGGAGGCCAGTGTGCTGCAGGAGAGAGGGAGGAAGAGGCTGCGAGAGGGGGGCTGTGGCAGGACCTTGTAAGTCTTTGAGAGGCTTTTGGTTTTCGTTCTGAATAAAATGAGCCATCGGAGGATTCTGAGCCAAGGGGAGAACCGACCTGGCTTTCACTTACAGGCCGATGCTGGCTGCCGTGGTGAGGACAGACTGTAGGGGACCAGGTAGCAGAGGGGAACCCAGTATAGGACACAGTCATGACCACCAGATGGAGGTGACAGGTCTCAGGCCACGATGGGAAGAGTGAGAAGTGCTCAGATTCTGAGGCTACTTTCCAGGCAGAGAGAACATGATTTGCTAATTGATATTTCTGTCTGTCTTGGTGTTTTAAGGAAGGATAAGGAGAACAGACCTGCACCTCACATAGTCAACAAACTCCAACTTTTTAATGCTTTCTGCACCCACTCTTCAGAGGGGAGGGGAAAGTATAATAAAGGATGTTCCATCCCATCCTCTCCTGCTGACCAACACCCACCCACTCCAGGGTTCAGTTTCATGGTTGGTGCCTCTGTGTCTCCATAATTCTTTCCAAAAACTAGGAACAAAATGTGTATGTATTATAACATGTACTTTAGAAATATGCATATGTGCACATATCATTACAAACAAATATGTAACTTAAGAATGAGTATGCTACTAACATGGAAAGATCTCCAAGATATAGTATTAATTCACACACACATATACATACATACATACACACACACACATACACATATATATTTATATCATGTTTGTACCAGACAGAGCAGGGAAGGAGACTTACTTTCCAGAGCATGCCCTATGAATCGTGTTGTGCATCTATTCCCTACACAGAATCATAAATTTTATAGAAAAATGATCTCACCCTGGCTGGTTTGGCTCAGCAGTCACAGTGTCGGCCCTTGGACCAAAGAGTCCAGTCAAGAACATGTACTTCAGTTGTGATTCAGTCCCCGGCCCTGGTCAGGGTCGTGTGGGAGGCAATCAATCAATGAGTCTCTCTCACATCGATGTTTTTCTCTCTTTTTATCTCCCTTCCACTCTATCTGAAGATAAATGAAAAAAATATCCTAGGGTGAGGATTTAAAGAAAAAAGAAAAGAGTGATCTCACAGAAATTTCAGCAATTTATTACATGTGCCATGCATTTCATCTGTGATTGAATGTGATTGAGACCATGTCAGTAGATGAACACTGTTCTGTAGTAGTAGTTGTGGGAACCATATACATCGTTTACATTAATCATATTTAAATTTTTTATTATAAATGACTTTAAACATAAACAGAAGTAATTAAAATTGTGTAAATCAAGGGTTGGCTAACTCTTTCTGTATAGGGCCAGGTAGTATATTATTTTAGGCTTTAAGGGTCAGATGATCTCTGTTGGCTCAACTCTATCATTGTAATACAAAATTAGCCAGGGAAAATATGTAAACAGATGGACGGGGCTGGGTTCCAATACAATGTAATTTACAAAAACAGGCAGTGGACTGGATTTGGTCCTCAGGCCATGGTTTACTGATCCCTGATATAAATAAGCCCCTTTCAACCCGTCCTTCAGCCCCAACTACCATCAATCCTTGACCAATGCTGCCCTATCAACTGGCCCCCCAAAATACTTGGAAGAAAATCTCAGACAGCACATCATTTCATCTTCAATATTTCCAAGTGTACATCTCAAAGATAAGGACTCGTTTTTTAACATGACACATAAAAAGTCAACAATAAGCCCTGGCCAGTTTGGTTCGGCAGTTAGAGTGTCGGCCCGCGGTCCAGAGAGACCCGGGTTCCCTTCCCGCTAAGGGCACGTACCTCGGTTGCAGTTCGTCCCCGGCCCTGGCTGGGGTTGTGTGGCTGGTAGTCACTCAATGTGTCCCTTTCACGTCGATGTTTCTCTCTCTCTTCCTCTCTCTCCCTCCTGCTCTATCTGAACAAAATGGAAAAATGTCCTCGGATAAGGATAAAATAAAATAAGTCAACAATAATACCTTAATATTGTCAAAATTCAGTCGCCTTTCAAATGTCTAATTCTCTAACCACCTGGTTTTTGTTTTGGTCAGATACAATTAATTAAGTTCCACACAATTCTTTTTTAATCCTCTCATGAGGATATGTTTTACTGATTTTTTTAGAAAGGGGATGACAGGGAGAGAGAAAGATCAATGTATGAGAGAAACATCACTTTGTTGCCTCCTGCATGTGCCCCAACCAGGGATCAAACCCGAAACCTTTCTGTGCATAGGACAATGCTCCAACCAACTGAGCCACACCAGCCAGGGCCACACAATGCTTTTATGTCTTCTTTATTGATTTGTCTTTTTACATTAATTCTATTTTTATGAATTTAAGTCTAAGTTGGATTTTTCTGAAAAAAAAAAAAAATCTAATCTAACGATCCCCTGTGCTTCCTCCAAATATTTTTATTACTATCTGAGAAACTGCCACCCAGTAGGTAGTAATACCAAAATTATGGAATCGTGATCTGAACAGCCAGTCACCTGTTCACGGTTGGTTAAATAAATCAAATATTGTTGCACAAAGTATCAACCACTTCCCTCCAAGACTTCAGGTATTTAAAAAAGAAAAATTCATCTGCCTGTGCCAGTCATCTCACTCCTAGGAATTTGCCCTATAAAATATTCAGAGAAGCATTCAAAGATGCTTGAGGGAAGATTTCATGGCTGCGTTATTTATAACAGTATAATGTTACAAACAGCCGAAGCATCCAACAAGAAGTAAACGATAGCATTAATTATATACTGGTTCATTAACTAATTCATTAAATACAATACTGTAGAATATTATACGGTGATTAAAAATCACGCTTTTAAATGACAAGAAGCAAACTTCAAACCCGCATATCCATATGATCACATAAATATCTCAATGGAAAGCAATAAAAAGTTGCCTCATTATACCTAGATAGGCGGTTATGAGGCTTTAACTTAAATATTTACTCTTCTGCAAACCTCCCAACTTTTCTTTAATGTGTATGCTTTACTTTTTAATCATAAAAGCAAAAATACTATTCATTTTGTGAAGATGTCCAGGTCTTCTCTTGTATGACTCTCTTTGTTCGTGTCTTTTCCTAAACCTCCCTTCTTGCTGCCTTTCTGTCTTGTAATCTATCAGGCATTACATCATCACCTTAATTCTGCTCGGGGACTGAAAGGCTGCCATTCTCGGCCCTAAAGGTCAACAGCATCATGCCTTCGCAAGCCCAAAATGAATGGGAGTTAAGGGCAAGGACTCAAAATGTCACCCCACATGCAGCAAGGGGCTGACACCAGCCACCCAGTACCTGTCGCCTGCTCTTCTTCCCTGGAGCATGACACTGAGGTCATCAAAACCACAGCAAGTCGTTCATCACCGTGGAAAACAGGAAATGCCATGCAAGTCCAGAGATGGGTAGTGGGCTGCATAAATGAGGGCCTTACGCATCCTGTCTCAGAAAAACAGTGAACAAAGAAGGAGCCTCAAAATAGAGGCGACTCCAGGAGCCACTGTCCTCACCCTACGCCTGGTCCCCATCTCCTCCATCGCTCCCTTTGTTCTCTCCACTCTCCCTGGGAATACTCTTCCCCCTCCTCTTTTCCAGAACTTTCCTCAGAAATCACCTTTCTCAGGAGGCATCCCATGTAAAAATCTCAATTTCCCCCAATATACACTCACACACAATGCACTCTTCATATTCTTCTACCTTTCTTTTTATTTTCTCTTTAATGTTTATTATTTAACAAATCGCACGTTATTATTATTACTTATTTTGTTTCTTCTCCATCTGCCCCTACCCCACTTAGAAAGCAAGGTGCCACTGTAGAGCAAGGGGTTTGCTGGCATTGTATACTCAGTGCCTAGAGCAGTGCCTGGCACATTACAGCCACTCAGTATATAGCTTTGAATGAATTCATGAATAATGTATTAATCAAAACAAAAAGGTTACAACACAATACTAAATATTTCAATCTTGTCTGTGTGTATGGGTACATGGAAAAGAGATGAAAATAATACTTTATGGAA
The DNA here is from genome assembly GCF_014108415.1 of Molossus molossus. Lineage (NCBI taxonomy): Eukaryota > Metazoa > Chordata > Mammalia > Chiroptera > Molossidae > Molossus > Molossus molossus. The sequence continues at coordinate 109,249,973 of NW_023425366.1, read as the reverse complement.
TGTCAACACTGGGTAACTCTAGATGGTGGAATAATGGGTGAGTGATTTTCTTTTCTCTCTTTATTTATCTGTATTTCTTAAATCTCCTGCAATGGACAAGCACTACCTTCATAGCGAAGTGCCTGGTGAGCTGTTTCTTATGACATTGCAGTAAAATAATTGAAGGCTGTTACTTTGGTTAGGAAGGCACAGGAAACCTCCTAGAGAAGAGCCTCTTGGCATCTTCCCTGAACTCCTAGGTGGGCAGGTTTCCGGTTCACAGGCACCCACACCCTGGAAGGAGGGGTAATGAGATCCTCATAGCTTGGCAAGTGCTGCCTCTTCCAATACCCTTGACCTGGCCGCTGGGGACGGTGTGGGAAGATTCGTCAAGGGGACCACGAGTGTTTTGATGATGATGATGATGATAATGAATCCTACTAGCATCTCCAGAATGCGCTGAGACTGTGGATGTTTAGAAACAGACACCAAGGCTGCAGAGGGCTGCTCATCACCAGCGCCTCCGAACCAGTCACTAGTCCTCAACAGCAGCCCCTGGAGGTGGGTGTTGAAAAACTGGTTTTAGGCCAGCATTGGAAACAATCCCTGGGCGGAGAGCAGATCAGAGAGGTGGTGGGAGCTCACACTACAGGTCAAACAGGACTCTCAGCAGTGAGTAAACATGCGCCGAGGTGGGTGGGCTAGTTTCCAAATCGTTAACTCTCTCTTTACCTGTATTTGGAAACCAAAGTATCCCCTTTATACTGCATAGCCTCCCCCTTGAATTCATATGTAATTTGGAGAAGGGTTGAAGGTCTCAAGAGAGAAGATATTGGACTTGTCGATATGAGTATGAGGAGCAGTTAATTAGAAAAATTAAAGGACAGAGCATACACTTTACTCCCATCTGGGGAAGTAATCATTCTGTTCACAAATAAATAAAGTTATCTGTAGTAGGTAAATAAATAAATATTATGTAAACATTATATAATAGGTAAATAAATGAATAAGTTAGTAGATAAACTAATGAGTAACTGAATAGGGTGGTTAAAAATAGTAGAAGAACAACAGAAACATGCCCTTCGAGTCTCTGAAGCATTGCATGCATGCTTTTGATTAATGTGAATTCTGCTTTCTGGAATGTTATGCTTGAGCTCACATCATGGAAAAAAAAAAAAAGTGTTTACATTCATCTTGTAGTGAGGAGACAGATCTCTATTACAGTGCCTCTGCATCCATCAGCATCTTTAATCATCCTCTTTCCACAGAGGCTTGTCATCCTTCTGGTTAGTCTGTTAGTTAGTCTGCGATTAGGAGGGTAAGAACCATTTCATTTTTATGTTGTCAGATCATATCTTTCCATTAGAACAAGAGCATAAGAGCCAGGGATCCACCACCTGGCGGCTCTCTCTCGTGCAATGATAATGAAGGTCACCATTTCTGAATGTGGCCATGGTGAATGACTTAAGGTAACTTTAGATAAGTTTTTTTGCACAGATTTTAATTGCAATCCCAAAGATGTTGAATTAAAGTACATGTTAATGACCACTTTAATGATGCCAGCACAGAGCTATGTATAAATGCTTGTGCAGAAATAGAACTAAAATGGGCACTTTGGGAGAAGATGGTGGAAGGGAAAGGAGTATGTATTAGTCATGGTTCTCCAGAGAAAGAGAATCATTAGGGTATATAGATATAAAGAGATTTATCATAAGGATCTGGCTCATGCGATTATGAAGGCTGACAAGTTCCAAGATCTGCAGTTGGCAAGCTGGAGACCCAGGAGAGCTGAAGGTGGAGGTTCCAATCTGAAAACTGGCAGTCTCGAGACACAGGAATAGCTGATGTTTCAGTTCAAGTCTGAAAGCAGAAAACAACTGATGTCCAGCTCAAAGGCAGAGAGAGGCAAGAAGAGTTCCCCCTTACTCACAGAAGGAGAAGTCATTTTGTCCTATTCAGGCCTTCAACTGATTGGCTGAGGCCCACCTACATTAGGGAGTAAAATCTGCTTTGCTCAGTCTACCAATATTTTAAAGATTTTTAATTGATTTTTAGAGAGAGAAGAAGGGGAAGAGAGAGAAAAATATTGATGTGAAAGCAAAACATTGATTGGCTGCCTCCTCTATGCCTCCCACCAGGGATCAAGTCTGAAACCCTGGCATGTGCCTTGACCAGCAACCCTTCACAGGATGACACCCACCCAAATGAGCCACACCAGCCAGAGCTCTCAGTCAACCAATTTAAATATTCATCTCATCCAAAAACATGCTCACAGAATAATGTTTGACTAATGTCTGGGCAGCCTATGGCCCAGTCAAGCTGACACATAAAATTAATTATCACAGGGTGTTTAGAGGAGCTACACAGGAAAAGAAGTGATATCTATTACCTGGAGTCAGAGGAAAAATGGTGTTCAGTTTAGACACCAATTTGGGAATTACTCTCCCATTAATAGAAGAAATGTGAACTAGCTATAAATACAAGGCACACAAATGGTCAACATCATTAGTCATCATCCATTAGAATGACTAAAATGAAAAGGTCTGACCATACTAAGTGCTGCTGAAGACACCAAGCAACTGAAGGTCATAAAAATAAAAAATGGAACAGCCACTCTGGAACACAGTTTGGCAATTCCTATAGGCAGTCACTTTCTTTAAGATTCAGGAATTACACTCCAATTTCCACAAAAGTAAATGAAAACATATGTCCACAAAAATTCTTGTAAAAGAATGTTGATTGCTGCTTTATTCATAATAGTTTAAAATGGGGGGGAAAAAAACTAATGTTCATCAATACAAGAATGATAAATAAACCACAGACTAGTCATAGACTAGAACACTAATGAACAATAACAAGGAATGCATTTCTAATCTGTGCGACAAGGGTAAATCTGACAGTCATAGACTGAGAAAATGAAGTTCAAGAACATGCAAAATTAATGTGTAAAGATAAAATGCAGAATCGTTGTCTATGAAGGAGGGAGATTGATGGGAAATGGGTATGATGAATCTTTCTAGGATGATAAAAATGCTCAATATCTTGATATGAGTTTGGATGACACAACTATAAATATTTGACAAACTCATTAAACTATGCACTTAAAATTTGTGCATTTTATTCTCTATAATTATGTATCAGAAAAAATTTGCAAAGTGCAAGTCCCAAGATTCATACAAGATGAAGCGCTATAGAGATGAGCAAAGAGAAAAACTGAAAACCTTCTTGGGTAAATATAGCAGGCATTTTTCAGAGTGAATTGGAGGGAGGCCAGGCCTCTGGAAATAGAGCTGATAACAACCTTGTTGTTAGAAATCTAAATTTTGACAGATTGGCAAGGCAGAGACTGAGAATGAAGGCCCAGAAACAAATAAGTCCAAAGCACTATCCCAGGATAGACCAGGAAGTCCAAGTACAGGGAGAGAATCCAAATGCTCCAAGCCAACCAAAATAAACTCTACTCTCTTAGCCACAGCAGACTAATTGTCTTGCTAATCCCTCTGTACTTCCTTCATGATTATTATCAATATTTGACTTGAACTAAATCTATAGCAAATTCTATTGAGTTCTCATTCCATCAGGTGGATGCAGTCATGCTCAGTTAATGTAAATGTTGTCTTCAGTAAGTCTTGAGTTAACAGAAATAAATAAGAGGGCTTATTAGATGCCAGAAATCTGCTAAGCACTCAATATGCATTAATTTATTTAATCTTGTTCCACCCATTAATGAGGTATTGAAAAAAGAATTCCTATTTTACAGATAAAAAAAAAAAACTGAGGCCCAATAGGGTAAAAATGTGCCTAAAGTTACTGATCCAGGAAAGGGGAGACAGGATTCAACCTAGGCCACCAGACCTCAGAAGTGACTAACAGTAGTGCTCTATTGCCTTCTTCCAGAAATTTTTCAAAGTGAATGGATGCCACTCAAACATTGTAGAATCAGGGAGACTCTTGGAATCCTTATGTTATATGTGAATGTCCAGGAAACCTACAGGAAGAAGTTGTGACCAGCCAGGGCCAAGAAAGTTGTACATAGTACCCAAAGGTCTATTCATTAATTCATTTGTTCACCAAACGTTTAAGAGCCTACTGTTTGCCAGGCATTACTTGCCACTGGAAAACTAAGAACTGAGAGCCAAAAACTATTCTACACTTGACAAGATCCTACTCCAAAATGCACTCATAGACCACAAAGCAAAAAACTGTAACCTGATGACTAATATCCCTTTAAGAAATCTGGAAAATCAAATGTGGAGTCAGTGTAGCATCAACTATAAGTCTGTAGAATGGCAGCCACAGGCAATCTGGTAGAAGGCTGAGCATTTCATTCCTGCTCAAGAGGCTACCTCTGCTTCCTGAACAGTTTCATCAAACCCTATGATTACTTTGTAATGTAAAAATTGATCATAAATCCATGTTACCTAAGCAACACACTTAGAATAATAAATCAAGACAGGCTTCTCAACAATCCAGCTCTGGGAAATTGCTGGCATATTAGCTTTGACCTATTGCTAAGACATTGCTCTTCTTAGCGGAAGGGAGATGCAGGATAAATGACAACAGGATGCAAAAACAGATGCTACAGGATGAGCAGACTTGATGAGACTGCACAGAGAGAACATAGAATAAATTCCATAGGAACAGCAGTGTCACATACTGAAGTAGAAAGAGTGGGCTTGAGTTCTGGCTATGCCAGCAGTAACCATGTGTATCTCACTTATTCTCTCCAGGCTCAGTTTCCTCATCTGTAAAGTAGAGTTAAAGAATTCCTGTGGTGCCGAACTCATCAAGATACTCTGAAATGGATGCAAAATTGTCACGTAAACTGTGAAAACACAAAAATGAAGGTGTTTGGGTCTGGGGTTGCTGTTCTCTACCCTAAATTTTAACCCAACTAAAAACTGTAAACTAGGAAGTATTAGAACATCAGCTTCATCTGATCCATCTGCTTGCACCCAAGATTTCTGCTTTTTCTTGCCTTTGCATAAGCAGCGTATATGAAAAACAGTAGGAGGGATAACAAGAGGAAGAACAGAGGGAAAACATGCTTCGTCTGCAGGCAGATGCCATAGGCAGGGAAGCACCTCTTCATCATTCTCAGTAACCAGATAAGCTACTCTTCCACCCATAAGGAGGAGTATCTAAGCCATGGCAATAAGGATCAAGCTTCCTTCCCAGAGTGTTCTCCAAGAGGAGTAAAGTATTGGTAGAAATGCCCATTTTTATATTAACAGTCAGTTGATTGAATGCCCCAATATATTTTCACAACTCACTTTCTCCAACTCTTGTCCTATCCCACAGTAGAGCCTGGAAAAGCTAATACCTTTATTAACCAGACTCCCTTGCAGCTACAAGTGGTCAAGTGACAGAATTCAGACATAAATGGAAAGATACTGAGCAGATTTTCTGGGAAAGATCTTGGTTTTATGATTTAAAATATATACTGGCCTTGAAAAGAAAAAAGAAGCTTGACTCGAAGATGAGATGGCTGGAACTGGAGTCATCTTGTGATCACAAAGAAAACTGTAAAGATAATCAACTCTGACATTACTGAGCCACTGAATCCATGCCAGTAACCACCCCCCAGAGAGTGTATAATCTTGCTAATTGGCAAGTTGAATATCCATGGCTGGTTTTCTCTTTTCTTTACCCCTTCCTATTCGTTTATAGTAATTCAAAATATAAATATACCTGTTAAGAGATCAATTTCCTTTAATTTAAAAAAACAGCCCTGGCAAGTTTGGCTCAGTGGTTAGAGCATTGGCCCACAGACCAGAGAGTCTTGGGTTCAGTTCCTGCTAAGGTCATGTACCTCGGTTGCAGGTTGTCCCCGGCCCCGGTTGGGTTCATGTGGATGGCAACCACTTGATGTGTCTCTCTCACATCAATGTTTCTCTCTTCCTCCCTCTCTCCCTCCTGCTCTATCTGAAGATAAATGCAAAAATGTCCTCTGGTGAGGATTAAAAAAAATATATATATATATATGCCATAAGTTAAACTCTAAGTAGGACTTTTTTCTGTTCAATTCTCACCAAAAGTCTTGTAAAGTACAGTGGTAGGATTGTTTGAAAGATTAGTAGATCATCAAATGAAAAGGCTCAAATTCGTCTTAAAAACTTCTCCATGAAGACAAAAGGATTTCTTCATCAAAAACATTTAGGAAATGTTGCACGTTTTAGTCATCTCTTGCTTCATAACAAAAAATTCCTCAACTTCAATAGCATACAACAAGAAAAATTTATCTCTAACTCATACACCTTAGATTGACTGAATTTGGCTGATCTAGGAAAACTAGCAGAGCATCTAGATTCAGGTCATCTCTCCATGTATCTCTTGTTATTCTAAGAACAGTGGCTCCTGGAGCATGTTTTTCTCATGGCAAAAGTTGGAAACTTCCAGAGAAATGAGAATATATATACCATCCATGTTTCTTAAGGTCTAAGCTTGGAAATTCACACTATCACAATTCAGTCCATAGTAATGCCTGAGCTGTAAGACTTCAGCCTCGATGGGAGCACCCTGCCTACCCCGGCCCAGGAGATATCAACATTTATCTGATTCTGCTAAATCAATGATAATTTTATTGCTCAACATCATAAATAATATACTAAAGCTTGGAGTATTTATTTATTCATTTACTCAACAAATATGTATTAACCACCACTATGTACCAGAAACTATTCTAGGCATGGGGAATGGAGCAGAGAACAAGGCAGATATAATCCCCATCCTTGTAGAGTTGACAGTCTAATAGTTCATTTTAATAGTGTGTAAGGAGTTTGAGAAAGGCAACAAATAAATATAGAAACAAATAAAATGCATCAACTAATGATAACTGCTATGCTGAAAATTAAATAGCAGAAGGGAATAGAGGATGATGAGGAAAGGAATGATAAGTTAAGAGGGTCAGGGAAGTCCTAATTTCTGATGACCAGACATTTGATCAAAGAATTGGATTAAACCAGGAAGAGAGAGAGCCATGTGATTGGGAGTGGGGGTGGGGAGGACAGTATTCCAGGCAGAAGGAGCAGCCAGTGCAAAGGTTTAAAGAAGATCAAGGTCTTTGGGGTTAGAGTGAAGGAAGAAAGAAAAACTAGTAGAAGAAGAGGAAAGGAGAAGAGACAGGAGGCAGACCTAGCCCTACTAGTTCTACATGAAAATAATGTGTTACAGTTCTCGGAAATGTGCCTCTAAAGGGAGAGGAAGGAAAGCTAAATGTATTATATACCTATTGCTTTAGTCAGTTCAGACAGCTATAACAAAAATCCCATAGACTGGGTGACTTAAACAACAAACATTTATTCCTCACAGTTCTGGAGGCTAGAAAGCCCAAGACCAAGGCACTGGCAGATGCAATGTCTGCTCAGCACCTGCTTCCTGGTTCACAGACAGCCCTCTTCTCACTGTGCCCTCACATGATGGAAAGGGTGTAAGAGCTCTCCGGGGTCTCTTTTATAAGGGTGCTAATCCCATTCATGCAGACTTCGCTCTCATGACCTATTCTCTGCCTGAGGCCCCACCTCCTAATACTATCACATTGGGGGTTAGGTTTTAACATTCAACTATTGGGGGATCACAGACATTCAATCTATAGCACCTATTATATGTCAGGAACTACACTGGGAACTATATGCCCTCCATATGCTGATTTACATTTAAATAATAAAGCATAAAGAGCAATTCTAGAAATCAAGACCCATTTTATATTCCAAATCAACAGTAAAATGTGAGGGAAAGAGGTGTATATTTATACCTCTCTGACCTTTCCTTGGTTCAAGGTGGAATAAATGCATAAGTTTACATGGGGAATGTGAAGGTCATATACACATCACATTAAACTCAATCATATACATAATAACCTGTTTTCTATTCCATTTGGCAGGTTAAATATCTAACTTTTAATTTCCAAATGGTGTCTTATGCAATCATTGCAATTATCACCCTATTCAACTGCTGAGGTAATTTAAACTGTGGGTTGCTTCTCCATCAAACAATTTTTTTTTTACAATACACAATTCTGGCTTGGATTCCAAGGATAAATATGATCCTCTAATCAAACTGAAGTTCAAGGTAATTCACAAATAATGGCTTGTAAATAAATAAACTATGCAGAAAATATGATTGAATAACCAAGAAAATTAGCTGATGAAATATTAATATTAGCTTATGAGGAGTTAATAAGAGTTCAGTAAGATGGCTAGATACAAAATAAATATACAGAAATTAATTGCTCTCCCACAAACCAACAATGTACAAAGGTTTCATTCCCCAAATTATATATGTGATGGATTGGAAGAATTAACATAATTAAAATGTCCATACTACCCAAAGCAATCTATAGATTCAATGCAATCCCCATCAAAATACCAGCGACATATTTCATAGAACTAGAACAAATACTTCAAAAGTTCATATGGAACCAAAAAAGACCCCGAATAGCCACAGCAATCTTGAAAAAGAAGAACAAAGTAGGTGGGATCACAATACCAGTTATCAGGTTATACTACAAAGCGACTGTAACCAAAACAGCCTGGTACTGGCACAAGAACAGGCATATAGACCAGTGGAACAGAACTGAAAACCCAGAAATGACCCAAGGCAATACGCTCAATTAATATTTGACAAAGGTGGCAAGAGCATACAGTGGAGTAAAGACAGCCTCTTTAATAAATGGTGTTGGGAAAATTGGACAGCTACATGCAAAAAAATGAAACTAGACCATCAACTTACACCATACACAAAAATAAACTCAAAATGGATAAAAGACTTAAATGTGACCCGTGAATCCATAAAAATTCTAGAAGAAAATGTAGGCAACAAAATTTCAGACATCATACGGAGCAGAATTTTCACTGATACATCACCTAAGGCAACAGAAATAAAGGAGAAAATGAACACATGGGGCTACATCAAACTCAAAAGCTTCTGCACAGCAAAAGAAACAGTCATCAAAATGGAAAGGCAACCCACTGTATGGGAGAACATCATTGCCAATGATGTATCAGATAAGGGGTTAATTTCCAATATATATAGAGTGCTCATACAACTCCACAAAAGGAAGACAAAGAACCCAATTAAAAAATGGGCAGAGGAGCTGAATAGACACCTCTCCAAACAAGACATACAAATGGCCAAGAGACATATGAAGAAATGCTCAACATCACTAATCATCAGAGAGATGCAAATTAAAACAACAATGAGGTATCACCTCACACCTGTCAGAATGGCCGCCATCAACAAATCATCAAACAACAAGTGTTGGCGAGGGTGTGGAGAAAAGGGGACTCTAATACACTGCTGGTGGGAATGCAGACTGGTGCAGCCGCTATGGAAAACAATATGGTGCTACCTCAAAAAATTAAAAATTGAACTTCCATTTGACCCAGTGATCCCACTGCTGGGAATATACCCTAAGAAGCCTGAAACACCAATCAGGAAGAATATATGTACCCCCATGTTCATAGCAGCACTATTTACAATAGCTAAGATCTGGAAACAGCCCAAGTGTCCACCAGTAGACGAATGGATAAAAAAGCTGTGGTACATATACACAATGGAGTACTATGCAGCGGTAAGAAAGAAAGATCTCTCATCCTTTGAGACGACATGGAGGGACCTGGAAAGTATTATCCTAAGTGAAAGAAGCCAAGCAGAAAAAGACAAATACCACATGATCTCACTTATATACGGAATATAATGAACATAACAGTCTGAGGAATACAGTAGACCCAGACACATGGAAGTAGGGCACAGACTGACATCCCTCAGAAGAGGGGATGGGGGGTGGGGGTTGGGAAGAGATAAACCACAGAACTTATATGCATGTATGCATGACCAATGGACATGGACAACTAAGCCGGGGACAGGGTGGAGGGGGGTGGGGTGGGGGGTGCCAATGGGGTAAAAAGGTAAAATATCTGTAACAAAAAAATAAATAAAAATTCATTAAAAAAAAAAATTATATATGTGAGTTTAGCAATGACCTTTATGAAAAGAGTCTGGCTTTCACATGAATTACAAAACTCTTGTTTAAACACAAATTAAGAATACCTTGAATGAATATGCACAAAATATAATGGTATATTTATTTATTAATGCTTATAATATTCCAGAGAGACACTGGGATAAATATTTTATGGATATCATTCTTCAAATGATTTCCTCAAACTCTAAACATAAACTTTTTTCTGTGATTTATAGATATAGAAACTAAAACGTAGAAGAGTATGTTTTCCATGATAAGAAAGGCAGCATGAGATCTTTAAATTTTATAATCTGATTGTGCAACTGCTCTACTGCAAACCCTTCACTGGCCTTTGTTCTTAAAATGAACCAAATCTTTCCAAAGCTTTGCCTGAAGGCCCCTGCTTACCTCTCCAGGCTAATTTTAAGGCACCCTTTCATCAAAAGCTATAAATTGAAGATTAAACCCAGTCTATTCTGACCCACCTAAGATAGGAAGAACCAACATTGTTGAAGTAGGACATCTTCCCAAATTACTTTGTAGAGGAAATACTTTTCCAAGTGCAGCTACCAAAAAGAAACAAACAAAAACACAATTTCTTTCTCTCTTTTTTTTTTTTTTATCCTCACCCAAGGACACTTTTGCATTTATCTTCAGACAGAGTGGGAAAGAGAGAGGGAGGAAGAGAGAGAAAGAGAGAAACATTGATGTGAGAGAGACACAACAAGTGGTTGCCACACACACGACCCCAACCGGGGCCGGGGACAAACTGCAACCGAGGCATGTGCCCTTAGCAGGAACCAAACCAGGGACTCTCCAGTATGAGGGCCGATGCTCTAACTGCTGAGCCCAAACTGGCCAGGGCTCTTCCTCTCTCTTCTTCTTCCCTAACATCTTAAACAAGTCTTGTTAGTGGCAATTAAGTTTTCAACTTAATCTTTAAGTAACATAATATTCTGATAGGACTGGGAATGATTTTGGAGAGTAATTAACATAGCCCAGAAATGGATATAATGGTCATTGTGACTCTGAGTCTCATACTGGGGAGATGGTGTGAATGCCTTTAGTTGAGTAAAGGATAGCTGTCCGTTGTTAGGTGGAAGCAGACAGTTGTTTGTGTTGCTGGCAGAAGTTCAGACATGTGCAGAAGCATGTGGATGAGTACTGAATAGCCAAAAAGTGTGTTGTGCCCATTTTTAAGCTATTGTATTTCAACTTCAAGCCTTTGCGTCTATACTCCAGTATGCGATGCTGGGGCTGAAACCCTGCAAGTGTATTTTTCCCCTTTTGCTGCTGCTCCGTTTGGACTCTGCCCCCAAAGGAACTGGCAGCCTGGAGGAGGGAGAGGGGGACGTGCTCCTTCTTGTTAGTGCTTCCTATTCCTGTCAGCATCACCCCAGCAATGCTTTTTTATCTCAGCAGTGGTAGTTTATTCCAGAAACAGCAGTTGGTTACACTTTGCAGTTTTGTTTTGTTTTTTCCATCACTCATAGCCTCCTTGCTTCCCCTGGGCAACACCAAACCCAGCACCAGTCATTCCTTCTTTGGAGGTCTGAAGTTTCAACTCTGTGGGTCCTCTTCTCCAAACTTCTCAGTTTTAATCATGTTTTTTCTTTGTTCTTTTAGCCCAAAAGGCAGATGCTTCTGGCAGATTCTCCCTCCACGATACCTTATTGTTCTCTTTTTCCTTTTCAGGGCTTTCAACATCTTGCTATCACTCCTTTATATAAAATTAATGGTCAGTAAACTTTTTCTGTAAAGAGCCAGTTAGTGAATATTATAGGCTTATGGGACATAACAGTCTGTCGCAACTACTCCACTCTGCCATCTTTTAGCTGAAAAGCAGCCATAGACAACAGTTAAATGTATGGGCATAGCTGCTTCCCATAAAATCTTATTTACAAAAATAAGCAATGAACTGGATTTGACCCACCTGTATTAAATTTAATCCATGCATCACTTTACGTGAGCAGGTAGGCAATCTCGTTGTTGTGTAAACACTACAGAGTGCACTTACACATAAACCGTGTAACCCATTGCTCCTAACCTACAAATCTATATTGCATGCTACTGTACTGAATACTGTAGCAATTGTAACACACTGGTAAGTATTTATGTATTTAAACATATCTAAACATAGAAAAGATACAGTAAAAATACAGTATAAAAGATTTTTTAAAAATAGTACAACTGGACAGGGCACTCCCCCGAACGGGGCTGGCAGGATTAGAAGTGGCTCTGGGTGAGTCAGTGAGCAAGCAGTGAGTGAATATGAAGGTGAGAACATTACTGTACACAACTGTAGACTTCTCAAACACTGTACGCTTGGGCTAAATTCCTTTTTAAAATTCTTTCTTCCATACTAAATTAACTTTAGCTTACTTTAACTTCATGAACTTTTTATCTTTCAACTCTTGACTGTTTTGTAATAACATTTAGCTTACAGCACATTGTACAGCTGTCCAAAAATATTTTCTTTCTTTCTATCCTAATTTTATAAGATTTTTCCTATCTAACTGTTGTTTTGTTTTGTTTTGTTTTTACTTTTTAACCTTTCTTGTTAAAAACGAAGACACAAACACACACACTGGCCTGCGCTGTCAGAATCATCGATATCGCTTTCTTCCACCTCCACATCTTGTCCCACCGGAAGGTCTTCAGGGGCAGTAACATGCGTGGAACTGTCATCTCCTATGATAACAGTGCCTTCTTCTGGAACACCTCCCGAAGGACCTGCCTGAGGCTCTTCTTGAGGAGGTATCACTCCTTCGGAAATGTGGCCATGGTGGTTTGCTTGGTTTGCTTCCTTTTATCATCATAGATTTGCTTGTAAGCAGATAATGCTCCATGAACATTCCTCTCTGTTAATGAAAGCCTTTTGGTGTTAGGGTTCATGTTTTCAAACTTTTTAAGGATCTTGTTGAGATCTGCAAAAGAATCTGTTAACTCTTTTCTTGGGGGTTGGGGTTTTGTTTTGTTTTTTCATTTTCTCCTGCAGTTTCCTTTACTCTTCTTCAGCTGTGTGTTCTTGTTCCAGTTCTAACAATTCCTCATTAGTCATTTCCTCAGGAACCACTTCTAGGAGCTTCTCACTGTCATCTTCATCCACAGCCACATCCTTATCCTCATCCATAGTTGATTTATGCAACCTTTGTCCTACAACATTACAGTGGCTACGATGTTAAGGCAACAGCAATGTTGTAATAGGAAATAAACACTTTATATTAGTCTGACTAGCCAGAGACTAGAACTAAAATGAGAATGTACCAACAAAGTAAACTTATAAAAAAAAATTATATAAATATATCCATGCTAATCTTAGTAAATGTTAAACCCAGCTTGTTACTATAACCTGATTTTTCTTAAAACTAGAGCTTGCACTTCCAGTCAAGATGGCGGGTAGGTAAATGCGGTATCGCGTCCTCCCACAACCACATCAAAGTTACAACTAAACTACAGAACAACCATCATTCAAAACCGCCTGAAATCGAGCTGAATGGAAGTCCTACAACTACGGAATTAAAGAAGAAGCCACATCGAGACAGGTAGGAGGGGCGGAGGCAGAAGGGCTGGTCCCACACCCACGTGTGGCGGATAAAAATCAGGAGGCTCCCACCTGGGAAGGTCCTCCCTGAGGACTTAGGTGTCCCCATTCCACATCAGGTGCCCCGCTCAGGGTTCCAGTGCCAGGAAGAGAAGTCCCCATAACTTCTGGCTGGAAAAACCAGTGGGAACTGAGGCTCAGGGGGGCTGAGGCATCTGGAACCCCAGTCAGCTCCTCTTAAAGGGCCCGCACACAGACTTATCGGTCGCACTCCCTCTAAGCTTGGAGGGGAGGCAGCTCAAGGGGTGCCAAAGACATACAGGGAAGAACTGAGCTGTTTGGTACAGGAGCGAGGGCTGGAGAGGGGGCTTTCTCCTGGACAGACGTGCTGTCAGAGGCCTTTGTTCCTTTGGTGAGCCCTTCCCTGGGGAAGCAGACAGCCGCCATATCTGGGACTCCAGCAACCTGGCTCACACTGGTAGCCCCGCCCTGGTGATTCCCTGAGGCCCCGCCCCACCCAACTTTCAGGCCCACCCAAGCTGTTGCCAGTTGGTTAACTATAGGATTGGCCTGTCTTGGATCCTGCTTCAGGTTTTCCTAAATTCTTTCAAACAAGCAGCACCTGGTCTCAGTTAGCCCCATACCTCTCATTAAGTAATACTTAGAAACAAACACAGGGAGGCAGCCAAAATGAGGAGACAAAGAAACAGGTCCCAAATGAAAGAACAAAACAAAACCCCAGGAAAAGAACTAAGCAAAATGGAGATAAGCAACCTAACAGATGCTGAATTCAAAATACTGCTTATAAGGATGCTCAATGAACTTAGTGAGAACCTCAGTTAACTTATGAGGGCCTCAAGAGCATAAAAAAGGACCAGTCAGAAATGATAGATGCACAGTCAGAAATGAAGGAGGCACTAACTAAAATAAAGAATAATTTACACAGATTCAATAGTAGAGTAGGTAAAGTCAAGAAGCAAACCACCAATTTGGAATATAAGGAAGCAAAAAACATCCAATCAGAACAGCAAAAAGAAAAAAAAATCCGAAAAAATGAGGATAGTGTAAGGAGCCTCTGGGACAACTTCAAGCATGCCAACATTCGCATCTTGGGGGTGCCAGAAGGAGAAGAGAGGGAACAAGAAATTGAAAACCTGTTTGAAACAATAATGGCAGAAAACTTCCCTAACTTGGTGAAGGAAACAGACATACATGTCCAGGAAGCACAGAGAGTCCCAAACAAGATGAACCCCAAGAGGCCCACACCAAGACACATCATCATCAAAATGCAAAAGGTTCAAAACAGAGACAGAATCTTAAAAGCAGCAAGAGAAAAGCAGTTAGTTACCTACAAGGGAGTTCCCATTAGACTTCTAGCTGATTTCTCAAAAGAAACTTTGCAGGCCAGAAGGGAGTGGCAAGAAATATTCAGAGTGATGAAAAGCAAGAACCTACAACCAAGATTACTCTATCCTGCAAAGCTGTCATTTACAATCGATGGCCATGTAAAGAGCTTCCCCGACAAGGCAAAGCTAAAGGAGTTCATCACCACCAAACCATTATTATATAAAATGTTGAAGGGTCTTCTTGAAAAAAAAAAAAGATAAAAAATATGAACAAACAAAATGGCAATAAATACATAGCTATCAACAATTGAATCTACAAACAAAATTAACAAACATTCTCATAGATATAGAGAACATTTTGTTCTTTACCAGATGGGAGGGGGGATGGCAGAATGGGTGAAAAAGGTGCAGGGATTAAGAAGTACAAATTGGTTGCTAGGCTGACAAACCTTAAAGGGAATGGGGGTTGGGGGGTGGGAAGAAATTAACCAAAGAACTTATATGCATATATGCATTACCAATGGACACAGACAACAGTGTGGGAAAAGGCAGGAGGGGGGCAGGAGTGAGGAGGAGAAGGTCAATGGGGGGAAAATGAGGAACATCTGTAATACATTCAACAATAAAGATTTTTTTAAAAAAACTAGAGCTTGCATGTTAAAAGTGTTTTAGTATACTTTACAATTCAGGAGTTTCTATTTCTGTATGAACCTTGAAAGAAGCTTGGCCTCAAGATTCAGCTGATGCTGACCACCCAGTCACAGGAATGGCCAACTCAAGAAAGGTGACCATAAAGATCCATATCAAGACCTACAGGAAGTCATCCTGCACAGCCTATACATCCTGCACATCTTACACAAAATCTTATGCTAACCAGCAAAGTAACCTTCTTGGTTAAATAACAAACAATGAAAAACACTTTTCCCCAGGTCAGGAAACAGTATGTATGCCTTAGAACAAAGGCCCAATTAGTCATGCCTGCCATAAATCACTAAGAGCCTTTTTTTAGCATATTGCAGAGACCAGCTATTCTGAATCCTGCCTGGGCCTGGAGGTGGCTTGACATTAAAGATCTATATCAGGACCAGTAAGAACACTGCCTGAACATTTACAGCCCCCTCCCCTTGACTTCTTTGTTCTTCTTTCCCTCTCCCTCCTGATAAAAACTCCCATTTCACTGAGATGTTAAGATGGGTTTTAGGATGAGAATCTCCCATTTTCTCAGGTGGCCAACACTTGAATAAACCACTTTCCTTCTCACCAGCACCTGTCTCACAGGTTTGGCTTTTGTTGCAGCAGGCAGCCAAACTTGGGTTTGGCTACAATGACCTAGGTGACAGAAATTTTTCAGCTCCATTATAATCTTATGGGACCACTACAGTACATATATAGAGCTTGTCATTGACCAAACGTTATTATGTGGTACATGAATGTATTCCTGTTAAAATACATGGTGCGCTTTTCTTTCTTTTGACTGGACCCTGATTGACATAGTGGATATATGTCTTAAAGCCTGTCATATTCTAGTGAAAGGTTCTGAAAAGTGTTCTGATACAAAATAAGAACAATCAGCGCCAATGATACTTAGTTGAGGGCCAGTTTTTACTGTTGACTAAGAAAAGATATTTTAATCCACTGAACTCAAAGCTGAAAGGTAAGTCTTCATAGAACTACTAATGGTCATTCTACCACCATGAGGGGATAATCTACCTCAGAATAAAGCCAATGGAGAGGAAAAGTTCATTGGAGAATATAGAACCTTGTTCTGATGAGCTCATTGAACCCCTACATCCAGCTATGCCTGAAACCTATAGTTTAAATTATAACAACCAGTATTTTGTCTTAAGCATTTTGACTTCAATTTCTGTTACTTGCAACTTTGCTGTGTAGTTTGAGACTGTGGAGCATGAGACCTCCAACTTTGTTCTTCTTTCTCAAGATTGCTTTGGCTATTTGAGGTCCTTTGTGGTTCCATATAAATTTTAGGATTATGTGTTCTGGTTCTGAGAAAAATGACATTAGTATTTTGGCAGGAATTGCAATGAACCTGTAAATTGCTTTGGAGAGTATGGTCATTTTAACAATTAAATCTTTCCAATCTATGAGCATGGTTTATCCTTCTATTTTTATGTATTCTCTTCCATTTCTTTCTTCAATGTCTTATAATTTTGATAGTACAGGTCTTTCTCCTCTTTGGTTACGTTAATTCCCAGGCATTAATTTATTTTTCATGCAATTATAAATGGGATTATTTTCTTAGTTTCTTCTTCTGATTCTTTGTTATTATTGTATATAAATGTGACAGATCTCTGCATATTAACTTTGTATTTTGCTACTTTACAGAATTATTTTATTAATTCTATTAATTTTTGTTGGATTCTAGGGTTTTCTATATATAGTATCATGTCATCTGCAAAGAGTAACAGTTTTACTTTTTTATTTGGATAACTTTTATTTCTTTTTTTTTTTTTTTATTGCTGTGGCTAGAAATTCCAGTATTATGTTGAATCATAGCAGTGAGAGTGGCATTCTTGTTTTGTTCCTCATCTTAAAGGAAAAACTTGCATTTTTTCACAATTAAGTATGATGTTAGCTGTGGGCTTGTCATATAGATCCTTTATCAACTTGAGGTAAGTTCCTTCTATAAGCTTTTTGTTGAGAGGTGTTTTTAGTTTGTTTGGTTTTTTTACCATAAATGGATATGAATTTTGCCAAATACAAGTAGCAGTTGTATCATATATGTAGTTGAATGAATAAACTCCATCCAGAATCATCACTAATAACTGAGTGGGCTTGGGGCTTCTCCTCGGCCCCAAGAGATTCCTAATCTGGCCATACCAAGGACAAAAACCAAATAGATGGCATTTCAAACTCCCTGACAGGTTGCTTTCCAAAATCAGGATGGCCACAAGCCAGTGAGGAAGGAGGCAGAAGACTTTCCATGGGGGAGTGGAAATTCATAAAGATGAACAACCACAGCAGGTCCAGCAGTGTGTTCTGCAGGGCCAGGCACCAAAATAAAGAAAAGTCTGACTACACAGAGATCAAAATAGTCAAAAGGGGCCTAAAACCTTCTAGGTTACCATCATTTATTCATTCATTTAACAAACACACATGAAGTTTGTCTGGCACAATACAGATAAATAATACAGCCCTTGTCCTCAGCAGTTAGTGGATTATTTTTTGAAAAATAATGCTGACGTCTTCCAGTACATTACCTTTTTACAACAAAGGCATTTTAATCAAGTCCTGGTACTTAGCTTTTTAAAGAAATGTATCTGGCCCTGGCCGGTTTGGCTCAGCGGTTAGAGCGTCTGCCTGCGGTCCGGAGAGACCTGGGTTTGGTTCCCGCTAAGGGCACGTACCTCGGTTGCAGTTTGTCCCCGGCCCTGGTTGGTCGTGCGGGTGGCAGCCACTCGATGTGTCCCTTTCACATCGATGTTTCCCTCTCTCTCTCCCTCCCACTCTGTCTGTACAAAAAAATGGAAAAAATGTCCTCGGATGAGGATTAAGAAATGTATCTGAATCATAACTTGAACTATTAGATTATCTACCCCAATAGTAATTACAAATTTCAGCCCAATCTTAGTTGTTTACGAAGTCAAAGCTTTCTTTATTTTATATAACTCTGCTTGGTTTCCATTTCAAGCCTCATTCCTTTGGCCTAAAGGTCTTAGGTGCTCCCCTACTCCCTTCCCCAAGGTTATGGTAAGGTTCTACTGGTTTTGTATTTTGCCATTTCACCCAAAAGGGCAGAGGGTACACAGCATCTAATCCATGATCATTGATCCACATCAAGCATGAAGCTCACTTGGCTTCAGCCCCATTAGGTCTGTGGCATGTAGTGCTAGTTGCTTTCCAAATATCCATCTCCCATTCTTCCTTAGTAACAGAACTCTATTATAAGAGCTGAACTTCCCAGTCTCCCTTTCAGCTAGATACAGCCAGGTAACTAAGTTCTGTCTGGTGAGATATAAGTAGATATACGACATGTGACTTTTGGAACAGATCTTTGAAAAGGAGTTGCTTTGCCTGGGAGAAGCACTGTTTCACCCCTTCTGCTGCCAAGAATGCAGATGGGATGGCTGGTGCCCTAGTAGCCATATTGGAATATGAGGCAACGTTGAGAATGGAAACTATAAAGTGAAGATGGAGGAACAAAGAGGTAGAAGTCCCTGATAACTTTGTGTCACTAGCACACCAGCTCTAGCCTCTGAACTTCTTTCTGTTTGTTTAGACTACTTTGTGGACTGCTTAAGCCACTATATATAAAGAGACAGTGGTCTTTGTTACTTGCAGCCATATGCAATTCCAGTTTTAAAATCTAACAGCATTCTATTCTATTCTGCAAGCTCAGAAAACCCAAGAATCTTTCCAAGCCCCCACCCCCTTTTCCAAGTCGTGGGAAAAGCCCTCTGTGGTTAAACCTGATTCTCACAAGTGGGTTTAGGATTTTGAAGCGGGAAGGAGTAAAAGGAGCTGGGCCTGCCGCAAACCCTGCCTGAGGCAAGGAGCACAGAGCAACTCACTGCTTAAATGGGGTTGGTAGGAGAGAAATATCAGGAGACAACAAGACAATAGTGCACATCTCAAAACATGGTCCAACACACTATTATTGAGTACGTTTAGCAAACTATTCCTCGGCCTCCCTCTGAAAACATTATATGTCCTTCTCTTCCAGAAAACCCTAGCAACAATTTCTGCAAGATAATACTTCTACAAAGAGTTGTAAGTTTCCACCTAATAAACACTGCCAACGGAGAAATTCATAATACATGAAAGCAATCCTGAAGGCCACAAAAGCAGATGGATTTGGAGTAATACCATAAGCCTTGTTGTGAAGAAAAATAGTTGTCAAGTTGATCTTTGAAGTTAAGAAAATAATGAAAGCAAGTGAGCACTGTCTAAGAAAATTAAAACGGTTATCTCCCCACAAATGGTATGATTACATACGCTCACACACACAGATTTCTGTTCTCACCCCCGAGGCCTGTGTGCGTGATGATTTGCACTGTGTTTTAGAAAACCTGTGATTGTTTGGAAGTGTTTTCAGTGATTAAGGAGCAGAGATGTGAAGGATAACAAATGAAACAACTGAAGTTTCATATTTTATTGTGAATTGGACCCGACTTAAAAGTCAGACTGGGCTTCTAATCAAAATAGAAAATAGGGAGAGAGCTTGAAAATAACATTAATCATTAATACGGGAGTACTTAAGGTTAGGAATTCTTCAAGGATTTCAGAAAATTTGTAGCACTTTTTTAGATAACACTGAGAGGTTTTATATTTTTATTTTTCTCCCCTTCAAGATCCTTTTAAAGAAATATTTCAAATAGTCTCAAGGTCAAGATCATCTAAAGAAAGGGATGTGGTTTTGAGTCATTCCTTTAGAAACTGCTTCAAAAAATAATACATCATGTAGGTCATTTGGTTTTAAGTAACTAACAATGATGTGGTAATTTCTTACCTGTGGCTTCATTAAATGCCAGGTCACTGGAAGCCATTATACTGGCATTAAGGTTTATTTTGCCATTTACTCTTTAAGTTTAATAAATGAGTCAGACCCCTTAGGGAGGCCCAAGCGCCCATTCTCCTTAGCAGCTTAATTCTTAAATCAATAGTTAACAAACTCCAGATTTTGCTTTTAGCACATTTCAGCTTTGTAGCAGTATATACATTTAATGCAGGAAGGGAAGAAAGTGTTTCAATCTATAATATGGGAACCTTCTCAAGAAGAAAAAATAGTATTTCCAAGGGAATATATAAAGTTTACATTGTTTCATCTGTTAGTCTCCTCTTTTTCAGTAACTGCCTCAGCTCAATGTCCAGGGTGAAAATTAGTTATCAATATTTTTCAGATGAGGACACTGAAATGAAGAGACTCACGTGAGGGTACAAGGTCACTTCAGATGTGATAGAATGAGGCACAGATCAGTCTCTACCCAGCTGCAGACACAGCACCCTTTCCACTACCCACAGTAAGAATTACCTTTGACTATACTCCTTGTGCCTAGTTCAGTGCTGTTCAAAATGGCAGAGAAGTCCCAGACTCGTTGTGGCTCAGTGGATAGAGCATCATTCCATGGACTGAGAGGTCCCCATTTGATTCCTGGTCAGGACACATGCCTAGGTTGCAGGCTCAATTCCCCAGTAGGGGGCATGCAAGAGGCAGCTGATTAATGTTTCTCACACATCAATATTTCTTTTTTGTTACAGATGTTTCTCCTTTTCCCCCCACTGATTCCCCTCTCCCCCTCCCTCCCTGCCCTGTCCCCAGCTTTGTTGTCCATGTCCATTGTTCATGCATCCATGAATATAAGTTCTGTGGTTTATCTCTTCCCCACCACGCCCTCTTCTGGGGATTGTCAGTCTGTACCCCACTTTCACATCTCTGGGACTACCCCATTCCTCAGACTGTTATGTTCATTATATTCCACAAATAAGTGAGATCATATGATACTTGTCTTTCTCTGTTTGGCTTGTTTCACTTAGGATGATACTTTCCAGTTCCCTCCATGTAGTCTCAAAGGATAAGAGATCTTTCTTTCTTACAGCTGTGTAGTACTCCATTGTGTATTTGTACGACAGCTTTTTTATCCATTCGTCTACTGATGGACACTTGGGCTGTTTCCAGATCTTAGCTATTGTAAATAGTGCTGCTACAAACATGGGGGTACATATATTCTTTCTGATTGGTGTTTCAGGCTTCTTAGGGTATATTCCTAGAAGTGGGATCACTGGATCAAATGGAAGTTCAATTTTTAATTTTTTGAGGTAACACCGTATTGTTTTCCGTAGTGGCTGCACCAATCTGCATTCCCTCCAGCAGTGTACTAGAGTCCCCTTTTCTCCTCACCCTCGCCAGCACTTGTTGCTTGATGATTTGTTGATGGCGGCCATTCTGACCGGTGTGAGGTGATACCTCATTGTTGTTTTAATTTGCATCTCTCTGATGATTAGTGATGTTGATCATTTCTTCACATGTCTCTTAGCCATTTGTATGTCCTGTTTGGAGAGGTGTCTATTTAGTTCCTCTGCCCATTTTTTAATTGGGTTCTTTGTCTTCCTTTTGTTGAGTTGTATGAGCACCCTATATATATTGGAAATTAACCCCTTATCTGATATATCATTGGCAATTATGCTCTCCCATACAGTGGGTTGCCTTTCCATTTTGATGATTGTATCTTTCGCTGTGCAGAAGCTTTTGAGTTTGATGTAGTCCCATGTGTTAATTTTCTCCTTTGTTTCTTTTGCCTTAGGTGATGTATCAGTGAAAATTCTGCTGCGTATGATGTCTGAAATTTTGTTGCCTACAGTTTCTTCTAGGATTTTTATGGATTCATGAGTCACATTTAAGTCTTTTATCCATTTTGAGTTTATTCTTGTGTAGGGTGTAAGTTGATGGTCTAGTTCCATTTTTCTGCATGTAGCTGTCCAATTTTCTCAACATCATTTAATAAAGAGGCTGTCCTTACTCCACTGTAAGCTCTTGCCACCTTTGTCAAATATTAATTGAGCATATTGCCTGGGGTCCATTTCTGGGTTCTCTGTTCTGTTCCACTGGTCTATATGCCTGTTCTTGTGCCAGTTCCAGGCTGTTTTGATTACAGTGGCTTTGTAGTATACCTGAAATCTGGTATTGTGATCCCTCCAACTTTGTTCTTCTTTTTCAAGATTGCTAAGGCTATTCGAGGTCTTTTTTGGTTCCATATGAACTTTTGAAGTACTTGTTCTAATTCTGTGAAGTATGCCATTGGTATTTTGATGGGGATTGCATTGAATCTATAGATTGCTTTTGGTAGTATGGACATTTTAATGATGTTAATTCTTCCAATCCATGAACAGGGTATGTGCTTCCACTTTTTTATATCTTCCTCTATTTATTTTTTCAATGACCTGTAGTTTTCTGCGAATAGGTCCTTTATTTCTTTGGTGAAGTTTATTCCTAGGTATCTTAATTTTTTTGCCGCAATGGTAAGTGGGATTGTTTTCTTAGTTTCTCTTTCTGTGAGTTCATCATTGGTGTATAAGAATGCCATCGATTTCTTGATGTTAATTTTGTATCCTGCTACTTTGCCAAATTCATTTATTAAGTCTAGTAAATTTTTGATGGAGTCTTTGGGGTTTTCTATGTATAGTATCATGTCATCTGCAAATAATGACAGTTTCACTTCCTCCTTTCCAATTTGGATCCCTTTTATTTTTTCTTCCTGTCTGATTGCTGTGGCTAAGACTTCCTGTACTATGTTAAATAAGAGTGGCGAAAGTGGGCATCCTTGCCTTGTTTCTTAAGGGAAATGCTCTTAGTTTTTGCCCATTGAGTATGATGTTGGCTATAGGTCTTTTATATATGGCCTTTATTATGTCGAGATATGATCCCTCTATTCCCACATTGCTGAGCGTTTTTATCAGAAATGGATGCTGGATTTTGTCAAAAGCTTTTTCGATATGATCATGTGGTTTTTATTCTTCATTTTATTTATGTGGTGTATCACGTTTATTGATTTGCGAATATTGTACCAGCCTTGCATCCCTGGGATGAATCCCACTTGGTCATGGTGGATAATTTTTTTGGTGTATGGCTGGATCCGATTCGCTAGTATTTTGTTCAGGATTTTGGCGTCTATGTTCATCAGGGATATTGGCCTGTAGTTTTCTTTCTTTGTAGTGTCTTTTTCTGGTTTTCAAATTAGAATTATGCTGGTTTCATAAAACGAGTTTTGAAGTCTTCCTTCTTCTTGAATTTTTTGATATAGATTGAGGAGAATGGGTGTTAGTTCTTCTTTGAATGTTCGGTAAAACTCCCCCGTGAAGCCATCCAGGCCTGGGCTTTTGTTTGCTGGGAGAGTCTTGATTACATCTTCAATTTCTTCTGTTGTTATTGGTCTGTTCAAGTTTTCTATCTCTTCCTGGTCCAGTTTTGGGAGACTATGTGTTTCTAGAAATTTGTCCATTTTGCTTAGATTGTCGAATTTGTTGCCATTTAATTGTTCATAGTAGTTGTTAACGATCTTTTGTATTTCTGTGGTGTCAGTTGTTACTTCTCTTTCATTTCTGATTATCTCACACATCAATATTTCTATCTCTCTCTCCCTTCCTCTC
Source organism: Molossus molossus (assembly GCF_014108415.1). Lineage (NCBI taxonomy): Eukaryota > Metazoa > Chordata > Mammalia > Chiroptera > Molossidae > Molossus > Molossus molossus. The sequence goes on along the minus strand of NW_023425366.1, from coordinate 109,226,038 downwards.
TCTCTAAAAAATAAATAAATAAATAAATTTTTAAATGGCAGAGAAAGGAGGGAAGGAGGAAGAGAAAGTTATTTCAGAGTCTGATTTCATTTCTAGCCTCTGAAAGTGAAATGCAGATTTGACAACGATCTAATCAGTTGTGTCTAGGTAAACAGCTCAAATGGGACTTGGCTTAATACAGTGATTCTAAAAGTATGGCCCCTGGACCAGCAGCATGTTCATCACCACCTGAGAGCTTGCTGGAAACGCACATTTGGTTTCACTGTGAGCTGAATGGGAAACTCTGTGGGTGGGTCCCAGTAGTCTGAGCTCTAACAAGCCCACCTGGTGATTCTAATGCGAGCTCAAGTCTGAGAAACAGGCTTGAAAACGCCTCAGAGAAATCCAGCGCTGCCTCTCTAAGCTGTCTGAACTGAGACAAGTCATTTAACTATTTTGAGAATTAATGTCCTGATCCGTTAGACAGTGAAAACTTCTCCAGATTGTCCAGGAAACAACAAACAAGCAAAGACTGAGAGACTGGCATAAACTGGGGGATGCGATGGCCACGTGTAATGTGGTACTGTGGATGGGACTCAGGTCAGAAAGAGGACTGCTATGGACTGAATGTGTGTGTTCCCTCAAAATTCTTATATTAATGCATGTATGCATGAACAGTGAACATGGACAACAATCTGGGGAAAGGGCAGGGAGGGAGGGGAAGGGGGGAATCAGTGGGGGGAGAAAGGAGAAACATCTGTAACAAAAATTAATTAATAAAAAAAAAATTCTTATATTGAAACCAAACCCCCAAGGTAACAATATCAGGAGGTGGGACTTTGGGTGGTGCTTAGGTCATGAGAATGGAGCCCTCACGAATGGGATTAGTTCCCTTCTAAGGGAGACCTGGCAGAGCCCTTTGCCCCTTCCACCAGGTGAGGACACAGGAGAAGGTGCCAGCTATGAGCCAGAAAGTGGGCTCTCACCAGACACCGAATCTGCCAGCATCTTGATCTGAGACTTCCAGCCCCCAGAACTGTGAGAAATAAATTCCCGTGTTTAAGCCAGCCAGTCTTTAGTATTTCTGTTAAAGTAGCCCAAATGGACTAAGACAAAGACATTAATGGAAGAACTGGTGAAATCCAAATAGAGTGTGGAACGTGGCTAACAGTAACCTAACAATGTCAGTTGCTTAGTTTTGACAGATGCTCCCAGTGATGGACCATGGGGAAACCTGGGTGAGGGGACACCGGAAATCTCTGCACTATCTTTGCAACTTTCCTCTAAGTCTAAAACTATTCCAAAACAAAAGGATTATCTTAAAATAGAGATAATGTTACCTAACTTTCATAGCTATTGTGAGAATTTGAAGATAATACCATAAGCCAAGTGCTCAGCACATGACAGACACCCAATAAAGAAGAGCTGCGATGAAACTGACTTTACTATGGGCTGCAGGTATCTTCTGTCCCCATATCAGTGCCTTTCAACACACATCAATGTAGGGAATAGAATGGGCTCAGTAGCTTTTCATCTCACCCTGAGTTCCCTTCTCCCTTCTTCCCCTCCTACCAAGCTCCCTCCCAAGAAGAGAGCAATGGAAGCTATGGCAGCTTTTGAGTAGTTTAGACCAAGATGTATTGTCAACAGCGTAGTAGATAACATCTGTTTGCATTTCTTACCCCTCCATTGCCTTTTGAATGCTAAGTCACTGGGCTCAAAGAGCACCCTTCATTTGGCACTGCTTGCTTGAAGAATTGTTTTTGCATGGCACTATCTCCCGCCACCCATCCTCCACTTCCAGTCTTACAAGTTGGAGACAAATACGAATGAAGTGCCAGATTAATTCCAAATATTACCTAGTTAATCAATGTTGTGCCCCTCGGATTGTCCCTGAATGCTATTCCAAGGATTTGCCTTTCCCTTTCCTACTGCCCTTTGGCCTCATTGTGTAAATATCTAGAAATCAGAATTGAATTTGTCTCGTGTCACTTCCTTTGTGGAGTCTACAGACATGTTTTTCCCTGATACAAGTGTTTCATAGATCCTACTCTTGTTCCTCATTTGTAATCTCCCCCAGGTGGACTAGCTGAATAAAGTCAGCACCCACAAGGTGCACATTTGTCACCAAACGCTGACAGCAAAAGCACCACCACAGTGAAAAAGCAGCAGGAGAAGGAGAGAAAGAAGACCGGAGGGTATTTCCTTCCCCTTAAAATAAGAACAATGAGGTATCCTGAAGAATCCGGACTTATTGCAGAGACAAAGAGAACAATTGCCCCCTGGTTTTTCTTTCTTCTGCAGTTCTCGTTTTTTGTTTTTAATACGTCTGTTTTGACTATGCCATTATTAAGCGAAAATGTATACTTAAAGAAAACTGGTTTATCACCAGGGCCTATTCAATATGATCTCCCAAATATCTTTCCAGACATCTTTCCCTCACTGCCTCCTACCTCTGCCTGCTGAGCTCTCTTTAAAAGGGATGAAAAAAAATGCCAGAACACAGCCAAGGATTTCGGTGTGGAAGGGCCCAGTGCCTGTGTGTGGATGTGTTTATCTATCCAGCACGAAGTTTCCAGCAAAGTACGCTGAAGAGCATCATTTCTGAACTAGGGATTTAGACTCGGGGGTGGGTGATGTTGGCATTGCTCTCTATGATGAAAAAGCAAAGGATTTACAAAATAAAATATTCTTCTCCTTTCAGACCATCTTGATGCCTGCCTGCCAGAAGCTCAGCTCCCGGCTGCTGGGACCACATCCCTCCTGTTGCCCTGGTACCTGGCACAGAGCCAGGCACTGAGCAACATCCCTAATAACTGCCCATGTGTACTGACAGCATTGCGCCAAGTGCTCTTCACATACTAACTCATTAAACCCTTCTGAAAGCTAGGGACTGCTGCTATTCCTGTTTTGCCAATCAGGAAATTGAAGCCCAGAGAGATTAAGGCCGTCTTCCAGAAACATACAGCTATATATGGTGGAGACAGGATTCAAACTCAAACAGTCTGCACACACATTCTTCCTCAGAAAGCTTGCCCTGGGCTTTCAATTTGGGAATTTCCAGCTGCGGTATAAACAGAGATGAGGCCAGGGAAAGTAAATTCCCCAGCATGCTGGAAAGAAAACAAATCAATGTCTATACAAAGCAAGTATCAGACAAGAAACCAAAAAGGAATCTTTAAAAAAAAAACTTTCTTTTTATTTGATCAATAGAACAAGAGGGAAATTAAAGCTATATCAAAATCCTAGGCTGGGTATAGTGATGAAAGGAACAGGTTTTTTTCCTTTGGTATCAAACAAATTAATAGATTTCAACTATGGCAAATTCCACAAACGTCATGATGGAAGACAGCAATATTCTGATTCTTTCCAAGCCAGTCTACCTTTGCACTTGCTATTCCTTCTTCCAGAAATGCCTTTTTCCCCCTGAGGACCCGACTCAGATTTGGCCTGCTTTATGACATTTTCTCCAACTGTCTTTGTGCTTTCAAAGACTCTGATTTACCCTCTTTGTTGTACTCATTATGCTTCATAGTGCAGGGATTGCAAACTCAAAGGCCAAAGGACCAGCATGAGTAAGGAAAGTGGATGAGGTATAAGACAACAGGGAGTGGTGGGGAGTGGGGAACAGGAAATAAAGTGTCCTGTAAAGGGAGAAACCACCACTTAACTCCAACCACCCATTGCCATATGTGAGTACCGGTCCTGTATTGTGAAAGATTCTGAGTTTTTTTCAAAAGAAACTAGTTGTGCTGGTTAATCTTATGTGTCAACTTGACTGGGCTAAGGGATGTCTTAAATAGCTGGTAAAACATGTCTGGGTGTGTTTGTGAGAGAGCTTCTGGAAGAGATTAGCATTAGAATCAGTGGACTGAGTGAAAAATATCACCCATCAATGTGGGTGGGCATTATCTAATCTAATAAGGCCTCAAATAGAACAAAAAGTGAAGGAAGGGTGCCCGACCAGTGTAGCTCAGTGGTTGAGCATCAACCCATGCACCAAGAGGTCGCTGGTTCAATTCCTGGTCAGGGCACATGCCCAGGTTGTAGGCCCAATCCCCAGTGGGGGGCATGCAGGAGGCAGCCAATTGATGTTCTCTCTCATTGATGTTTCTATTTCTCTTTGTCTCTCTCTAAAAATAAATCAATAGCCCTGGCCGGTTTGGCTCAGCGCTTGGAGCGTTGGCCTGTGGTCCGGAGAGACCCAGGTTCGGTTCCCGCTAAGGGCATGTACCTCGGTTGCAGTTTGTCCGCGGCCCTGGTTGGTCATGCGGGTGGCAGCCACTCGATGTGTCCCTTTCACATCGATGTTTCTCTCTCTCTCTCCCTCCCACTCTATCTGAACAAAAAATGGAAAAATGTCCTCAGGTAAGGATAAAAAAAATAAAAATAAATCAATAAAGAAAAAATATTTTTAAAAAAGAAAGAAAGAAAAAGTGGAGGAAGGGTAAATTTGCTCTCTCTGCTTGAACTGAGATGTCCATCTTCTTCTGCCCTCAGACATTAGCACTCCTGGTCTGGGAGCCTTCAGATCCAGACTGAAACACTGGCTCCCCTGGTTCTCAAGCCTCGGGTTTGGACTGGAAGTAGCCCACCAGCTTTGCGGGCCCTTCAGCTTGCAGACAGCAGACTGTGGGACTTCTCAGCCTCCATCATCGCATGAGCCTCATAATAAATATCTTTTTATATATCTATATATAGACATAACTTATTGGTTCTGTTTCTCTGAAGAACCCTGACAAATACACCAGTAATCCAGAAAATTGGGGGAATCCCTCAATTTTAAAATATTGGCATTTAATTTTTTTTAATGTTTTAAATACTGTCTAGGTCACCCGTAACTTCTGCCTACTGGTTACATGTGAGTGTCTGCTTACCTCTAAAATTAAATATTAAGGCTGTAGAGGTTCAACAGCTGTTAAGAATATGGACCCATGTTAAAATCATGACATTGCCGCTTGCCAGCCCGAGAGACTTCAGTACATTACCTAACCTCTCTGTGACTCAGTGTTCTCATCTTTCATAAAGTTGGTGTAATAAAAACACTTACCTGGCAGGGGAGAGACCATGATCACGAAGGTGGTTTCCCCAGGGCAAGGTTTATCCATTGCCCTCCGGATGTGCTGACCCCTGCGATTTCCCCAAATGTGGGAAACTCGACTGCACAATTTGTGGTAGTGGGGGACTGTGTTCACGCTCTCCCCTAAAAAAAAAAAAAAAAAGTTGATGTAATACTAATACCAACCCCCTAGGGTTGTTATGAGAAATCCATTAGCTGATATGAATAAAGTACTTAGAATACTGATTTGCACAGGGTAAGTAGCATTAGTCATTCACATCATCACCATCATCATCATCATCACAACCATCATCATCATCTTTATATCCTCAGTACCAGCACAATGCTTGGCACATAACTATTGTGTATTAGATGTTTATTAAGCTGAGTAATATTAATATTCCTGTGATAGGTTAAAATTAAAATATTGAAATACTCAAGTACATAGTTAGAAGACTTTAAATCTGATACAAGTTTTCCAATCTCTTCAAGATCTCCCAGACAAATTGGCTCTGTGGTCAAGCGTCTTTCCAGGTAATTAAGTAGGACCACATTTGTTAAACAAAATTATCTCTACAACGTGGACCTGTTACAACTCTCTCTCTCAATAAACCTGTAGAACTAACTAATAATGTTTCTACCTAAAATACTCATCTTCCCAGACTCCCTTGCAGCTCAATGTAATACCTTTCTGGCCAAGGAGATATAAATGGACAACCCTGGGGAGGGGAGGGTGCCCCTTCTCAAGGCAAGATTCTAAGAAAAAGTGCTTTTCCCTTCTTCCTTTATTCTCCCTTCTTTCTGCCTGGAATGTAGAAATAATGCCTGGAAGTACAGCAGCCATCTTGAGACCACGAGGACAAAAGCCACACAAAAAAAGTAGCAGAATGAGGAGATAGAAGGGCTTAGTTCTCGAATGACTTCCCTGAACAGCGATACAGTTAGTTCTGCTATAATACTTGTTTTGAATTTGTCCCAGAGTGATAGACGTCATAGGGAACAATCTGAGCATAGTACAAATTTCACTTTTGCTTGTATGTAATTGCACCTGGTTGAACTGGTATGAGCCACATACCCTTCCAATATCCATTTCCACAAGCAAATTTCAGGCCTTTTTCAAGATAAAATACCATATTTATGTGTTTTTAAACCACTTAGCATAAATACATTATTGTTTAACATAAACATTTTTATTGTTTCTATCTTTTGTTAATGTGTTCCTGATGAAGTTTTTTAATGTTATGCCCCAACTCTATTTTGCCCATAAGCTTGTGGTTTCTAGGGTACAATTTTGCATAGCATAGTGCTTTTCAGCAGATATATCCTATCATAGTAGAACCCTCTTTGGACTCCTTACTTCTGGGCTTCCTGTCACATGAAAAAAAAGTTACAGTGTTTAAGCAACTATTTGTTACATGCAACCCAACACATTCTGAACTGGCAGACTGATACATAAAATCTAGAATTAGAACTTCTGAGGCTTGTCAAGGGTGACAAAGGATCTTACTGCTCAAGGTATATCTGGAATACCAGATCTTCAGGCCAAAAGGTTCAGGTCTCCTCTCGTAAGTGTCCCTCCATCTTCCCTCACCTCAAACTCTGACCACGCATGAATGGGAGACTATCGTGTTATGCTGGGAAGGGGAAGAATTGATGGGAGAGGATTTTTGAATGTATAAAATCTTTGTCAAAGCCTCTCTCCCTTGGTAAGGCTTGGTCCAGAGTGTTTCATGAGCCCCGTGTGGTGGGATGTTAGAGTTTTTACCAAAGCTGTAAGAAGTTCTCCCTGGATGACTCAGGGAGTGTGAGGCTCCCCTACTTCTGACACTACTCTTCCCCCACTACCACAGGTGCTAGCGACCTAAGAAATACATCAAGGAAATTTCTACTATGGGTTTTCATCTGAGGATCAATTTTTTAGTAGTACGTTGAAAAGGCTGCCGATGATGGCAGATTCACAGAGTAGTACCTGACCCCATTGTTCTCAACTCCATCACCTCGGAGCTGGGTTAAGTTCTCAGGCTCTCTGGACATGTAGGCCTCCTTCACCTCCTCAAGCCAGAGATGATTCCAGGCACCAATCATTATCAGGAAAATTATCTTTATTGCTCTTATTCTTGTTACTTATTGGTGGAGGAATAATACATACAGACATCTGGGGTTCTGTAAGAAGTTTTAGGTGAAGTCTTCGTGAATGAAGCATGCTGCCTATCTGAGTAAGCTTTCCCACCCAGCTCTGGGTTCAACATGTGGCCAAAAGTGCCCAAGTTGTATAAATAGAACCAATCGCTTGAATTCTGTCAAACCAGTGGTCTTTGTCTTCATTTACAGTGCAGCAGCTACACTGAGGACTGGGTCCTGGGAGCCATGACAGAATTATGAAATCAGTTTTTCATGTCCTGCCTTCCCGTCTACCCTGCCAGAATCTCTCTTCCCATTTCCAGCTCCCCCGCCGTCCCCACCTGCCAGGAGAGAAATGATGACCGTGATTAGTCCCCAGGGCTGCTCCATTTGAAGGGGGCTATTCCTCAAGAAGCAAATGTGTCTCTGATGACCAGGAAAGCCTGTCCAACAGTGAAAGCCTCAACGGTTTGAGAGACACAGGGGAGGCGGGAAGGAAGGACGACATGCTGAGAGCTGACAAAGCTGTCGGCCTCAAGAGTCCTTGAGTATTGGAATAAACCCTGATTAAAGTCTCTCTGAAGGGGATGAGGGAGGACAGCCAGCAGCCTTCTCCCTGAGGTGGCTCCAAGCAAGTGCACTTTTAGAGATGGAAGGTGAGGAGTTTGATGAGTTTCCTTTTGAGGGATGGAGTGGGGACATGAAGCCTTTTGCCATGGTCTCCCACCCCCTTATGAAGTCACAGATTTGATCTGCACAGTTTCCTTGGGAACAGAGTGACAGAACTGATGCTTGAAGGAGACTATTGCCCAGGAACTGGACGGAGCTGGGAGCCACCCCCACTGGGGGTGTGCACCTCCCTGGATGCCACTGACCACTGGGATTTTGTGTGGGAGCTAGGGCGTGGGGAGTAGGGAATGTACCCACCCAAACACAATTCATCTGTGAATGGTTTTACATAATAGCCATTTTTAGAGCCCAACTGATGATTTCATTTAAAATTATTAAATTATTTTGGGGGGAGAATGACAAAAGGTTAAAGAGACCCACATTTTCATCTCTAATAACATAAAATCAGTAATTAATATTTCAAAAGAATAAATCAAAAAGTAGAATAATCACCATATTATTTAGAAATACAGAGGTAAGAAGAACCTCTACCCTCCAGTCTTTTAAATCTGTCGGTCAGCTTATAGGTAAAGGACACACTTTGCATTAACACGGCATGTATGACCCTTCTTAAGTGGTGCAGCAAAGACTCACCCACGATGAACTCTCCACTCTGTCTAAAAACATCCATGTTTCATGTCCACGATTTTCCTTATACCTGGAAATTTCTTCCTCCATTTCGCCATCTGGTGAACCCTATTCAAATCCTTTCTCCAAGCAAGGTTAATCAGTTCTTCCTCTGGTTCCCATAAAGTGGTGCTCACGCCTCAGTGTAGCAGCAGGTGACTCTATGGCAGTACCACCTCACGCTGGCCACATGATTGGCTCTGGGAAGCACTGGGGAAGCAAGCCCAGCCAATCAGAGAGGCAGTCCAAGTACACTTGTTGAAAATGTTGGTAAATAGCCCAATAGCTGGTTTGGCTAAGCGGTAGAGCTTCTCCCGTGAACCAGTGAGTCCTGGGTTTGATTCCAGTCAAGGGCACGTGCCTGGGTTGCGTTCAGTGTGTCCCTGTCATGTCGATGTTTATTCCTTTCTCTTCCTCTCTCTGCCTCAGGATAAGTGGAAAAATATCCTTGGGTGAGGATTCAAAAACAAAAAAGAAAGAGAGAGAGAAAATGTTGGTAAATAATGTCTTTCCATTGAAGTTGCTAGAAGAAGAGAATATGGGGCTTAGAATTGTTGACAGTTGTCTTGTCCCCAGTGGAAAAACTTGACTGAGTGAGGCCAACAGAAAAAAAGCCAAGAAACAGAGTAAAACATATATTTTTTTAATTTTTTTCTTTTTATTGATTTTAGAGAGAGAGGAAGGGAGAGGGAAAAAGAATTAGAAACATTGATGAGAGAGAACAGCGACTGACCACCTTTTGCAAGACCCCCTAATGGGGATCGGGCCCACAACCTGGGCATGTGCCCTGACCGGGAATCAAACTGGAGACCTCCTGGTGCATGGGTGGACACTCAACCATTGAGCCACACCGGCCAGGCTAAAACATATTTTTTATTGTGGTAATATGCCCATTTTAAACATTTTAAAGTATGCAATTCAGTGGCATTTAGTAGACTCACAATATTGTTTTACCATCACTAGTTTCAGAAATGGTTTTATCATCCCAAAAGGAAACCTCCTACCCAATCAGGTCTCCTTCCCCATTCATTAGCTCTCCTGCCAGCCCCTGGTAACTGCTAACACACTTTCTGTCCCTATGAATTTGTCTGTTTAAAGTGTTTCATATAAGTAGAATCATACAATACTTGACCTTTTATGTCTGGCTTATTTCACCTTAATGTTTTCAAGGATCATTCATGTTGTAACATGTATCAGAACTTTCTTTTATGGCTAAAAAAATATTCTGTTGTATGTATGTAGCACATCTTGTTTATCCATTCATTTATTAATGGACATTAGTCATTTCCACATTTTGTGGATAAACAGTAGTTTGCAAGTATCTGTTTGACTTCTTGTTTTCAATGGAGGAGGGGGGGCGGTATATACCCAGGATTAGAAATTGTGGCTCACATGGTAATTCTGTGTTTTCTTTCTGAGAAACCACTAAACTATTTCCCATGGAGGCTGCACCATTTTCCATTCTCACCAGCAATTCACAAGGCTCTCAATTTCTCTACATCCTCACCAATACTTGTTATATGATGATTATCATTGTTGTCATTATTATTATTAACCATTCTAGTGGGTGTGAGGTTGCATTTCATTGTAGTTTTGATTTGCATTTCCATGTTGACTAATGACATTGAGCATCTTTTCAGATACATTTTGGCCATTTTTTCATGTGATTTTTGGCCATGTGTCTTCTCTGGATAAATATCTTATTCAAGTCTTTTGCCCATTTTTTAAACCAGGTTGTTTGAAGAGACACAAGAGAGAGACACGTCAATTGGTTGCCTCCCAAATGCACCCTGACTAGACCGGGGATCAAACCCACAACCCTGGTATGTGCCCCTGACTAGGGATTGAACTTGTGACCCTTTGGTGTGCAGGCCAACGCTCTAACCACAGAGCCCCAGCCATGGCGAGAGATACAATCTTGATGACATCATTTGAACCCTGGATCCAGCCATGCCTGAAGTCTTTCCCTTGTCAGTTACAAACCAATGTATTTCCCTTTCTGATTCAGCCATGTTCAATGTGTCTGTGTCACACACAACCAAAAACTCCTGACAAACAGGCTATGGTCTAGGGCAACAAACCTGCTTTCAATCTACCACCTAAGTCACCAAAGAGTGGCCCATTAAATGATTGCTCCTGCAGTTCTATTTATTTCTGCCAGAACTTTTTGTTGTTGCTTTTTAATCTGTGACCAACTTTTTTAAATTAGAGAGTTTTGGGGGGGCAGTGAAAATACTCTGTATGATAGTATAATAATGAAACGTATGTCATTATACTTTTATCCAAATCCATAGAATGTACAACACCAAGAGTGACCCTAAGGTAAACTATGGACTTCAGGTGACTGCGATGTGTTGACCCTGGTAAAAAATGTTCTGCTCTGGTGAGTGATGTTAACAGTGAGGGAGGCTGTTGCATGTGTGGGCGAAGGGGGCGGGAGGAATAGGGGAAATCTCTGTACCTTCCTCTCAATTATGTTGCAAATCTAAAACTGCCCCCCAAAAGTAAATTATTTTTTAACAATTAGAGAGTTTTAACCCTATAGCCTGAAGAATGAACTGGGGCCAACCAGAGGCTGTCTCCTTAGCACATTAAAGTCCTACCTTTCCCATCTCATTAATGGACTTTTCCTACCCAGCCCCTGAAGGATTTTGAGTTTGCCATTTCTGACTTAAAAGATGTGTCAATTTCACCAATTCTCTTACCCTTCTTTTTTCTCAATGGTTAAAGTGAGAGTGATAATATCTCAACAGTTAGTAATGTGTGATGTCAGTACCAAGTAATAATTGTTATTATTGCTATTTCTTTATTATCATCATTATTGATGACTGCCATTGTGGCAGACAAATTCTTAGGGTGGCCCCCATCATCCCTACCTCCTAGTGTTCACTCCTCGTGTGTTCCCCTCCCTTGAGTGTAGAAATGACCCAGGACTTGTGTATAACCAGTAGAACATGGCCAAGGTGACACGCTCTCCATGAATACATGACATAAGCTTGTAGCACCTGTCCTGCTAGAGTCTTTCTCTCCTTTGCCGACTTTGAGAAAGCAAGAGACAGTGCTGAGAAGCTCCATGTCAAGAGGGATCAGAGACGGCCTCTATGGGCTGAGGACAAGAAACCGAAGCTCTTAGTCTTATAACAAGGAATTGAATTTTTTCCAGCGACCATGTGAGCTTGAGCATCAGATGAAACCACAGCCCCAGCTGACACCTTGACTGTAGTCTTCCAGAGGACCCCGCTATGACATGTCCCAACTCCTGACCCCGAGTAACAACGATATAACAAATATGAGTTGTTTTAAGCTGCCAAGTTTATTGTAATATTGCTAGGGAGAAAAAGATAACCAGGACATTAAGTATTAATGTACTAAGAATTATTAATACATTAAGTATTAAGAACTATTACATGAAGCATTCGTGTATTAAGTATTCATGTAGATAAACTAGCAGGAGACCACCTATATAAGAAGGAAAAAGGGAAAATGACTTGTAGTAGATTTCTAATAATTCCAGAGCAGCAGTCAGTCACACAGACAAGCACGGCAAAATGCTTTATTTCCTCAGTTTCCAAGATCAGTTTGCCCCCTTTCTTTCGGATTCCAGATTCCCCACCAACAAACGCTGCTCTTGACTGTCAATGAGACGTTTCATGCAAATGAAACATCCCACTGGAAAAGATGGATGATCCCAGGGCTAGAGAGCAAAAAAGAAGTCTGATTCGGTGCATCCTAGCCAAGGCGCTTATGAAACCAATATTTCAGGCCCTAACTTACAATAAAACATCCAGCTAAGACTTGACAAAGTGCATCGAGGGAGAAAGGAACGAGAGGGAGAGACAGCCCCCGTCTTGAAGCTGCTGTTTTCCACATTTGAAGCTGTGAGTGAGAAGATTAATGGCTCCTCACAGCCATAAATACATTTTTTTCTCCTTGATGAGTCCTGGGGGACAGGAATCTGGTTATAATTGGAAGTGTTGCAATATTGCTCTTCATTTACAATTACAGTACCTAGAAGATTAAATGGGATAGCACAGGTTTGAGAGCAGTGGGGACTGAACACGGGAGCCTTGGGACAGGCAGGCACGGGGGTCGTGACTGCCACCCTTCCTCTGGCGGACATTCCAGGCAGGGCACATTTCTTCAGCTTCTCTGTGTTTTGCCCATTTCAGATTATGTCATAACTATCCAAGCTCAAGAATCAAGAGAAAAAAAAGAAATGAATTTCTCCTGCCTTATCCCTGCCACCTTCCCTCTCCCTTCTCCGCCGGGGAGTAAATGGTCACTTCCCCAGACCTTCGTGTCTACTTGTTTCCATGACATCCTCTCTGCAAATGCATTTACTAATGAAGGAGGATGTGAAAGGAAATAATACAGGTAAAATGCATTGCACTTAGTGCCCAGTGCATTGTGGGTGCTTAATGTATGGTTTAGGTATCAATGAATAATAGTTAGTATTGCTATTTTTTTATTATCATCATTATTGATGACTGTCATTGTGGCAGACAAATTCTTAGGGGAACCCTAAGAATTTGGGGTGCTTCCTTTACTCCTTCCTATCACTCCCCTTCTTGTAACCCTGGCCTCGCTCACATTCTTACTGAACTGCTTCAGGATTGCTCCCTAACTAATCCAGTGGTTCTCAGTGTGATGTGTGGTTCCCGGACCAGCAACATTAGCACCACCTGAGAACAGGTTAGTAATGCAAACTCTCGGGCCCCAGGCCAGACCTACTGAATCTAAAACTCAAAAGCTGAGGACTAGCAATCTGAGTGTTTACGAGCCCCTAGAGCAGCGGTTCTCAACCTGTGGGTCGGGACCCCTTTGGGAGTCGAACGACCCTTTCACAGAGGTTGCCTAAGACCATCGGAAAACACATATTTCCGATGGTCTTAGGAACTGAGACACGGCTCCTCCAGGCGGGTCCGCCCACATACAACATGAGGAACTGTATTAAAGGGTCGCAGCACTAGGAAGGTTGAGAACCACTGCCCTGAGGCAGGCTCGAGTATGATCATCATTACCCTGATCTCTTTTAGTGCCTGATGGATCATCCACATCAATCCCCCTTACGACAAATTCTAGATTTATTAGAATTGTTTTGAAAAAAAAACAGAAGGCCAATGGTCAGTGCTTTGAAATCTATGTGAGAAATTTCTCTTGCTGCATATGGGTTGGGAGAGGCTTTATTTTGAATATTAAACATACCTTTTTAATGAATTACTCTCTAGCTCCACTATGTGGATTTTTTATGTCTGTACATACCTGCACTCAGAGGTGTGCTGCTAAGTGATTAACAACTGGCTTTCTGGAAATAAGAGGCCTGGTGTGTGCGGCATTTGCCAGTTACCATGGTGTAAACACTTCCACTGTGGCCTATGTCCGGCTATCAATATGACGTACCACATGCAGAGTTGGGAAAGGACACGTACAATGGGCTCTTGCAAGATAGCACCAGCTGGTTCCAGCCCTTCACTGCCTGTTTTCCAACTAGAACCAACGTTTCTCATTTTGGTAGAGAATATGTCTTCAGCTTCTTTGGCATTGCCCCACCCACCCTCCGCAAGGGCCCTGCCTGGGGAGCAGGGGATGTTTAAGCCTCAATACTTAGGGAAGTAGGACATTTGACTCTCTCCCCAATAGTTCTGTCCCTTCTATTCATGGCACCCTGGGGCGGGGGGGGGTTGCTGTGATTGGATGGAGACCACTTGAGACAATCAGTGGGGCACATTCTACTAGTCAGCAGGGTACTGCAGTAAAGGTAGGAACCAGCTAGACCCTTCCTCTTTCTCCTCTGTGTCCATGCAGGTGGGCACCCTTCCCAGTTCTATTTCTCTTTCCCTGTCATGAGACAAGAGGACGAAGCAGCACCTGGCTTCTCCCCCAGTGGCTGGTGGAGTCTGTGGTCCCAGAGTGGCTCACACCCCTAGCCGGTTGAATTCCAGACAGTACACCCCTGGACACACATACAAGAGAAGTCCATGTCTGTGGGGACTGAGGAAAGCGGCCCCAGGCACTGTGTCCACCATCAAGGCAGCCTGCTCTTCTTGACAATCATCCTTGGAGGGGGTGGGCGGGTGGGGCAACCTTAGCCACAAATCCTGAAGCTCAAACCCCTAGCTCATGGCTCTGAAACGAACAGGTACTTTGTCCTTTATGGCATAAGAAGAGCCGGGTTTGGTATTGGACAGTCCTGAGTTGATATCTCACTTTTCCACTTATGGGCCAACAGCTCTTGGACAATCACTCCACAGCTCTGAGCCTCAGTTTCCTCATCTGTAAAAATGGTAATAGTGAGGGCTACCTTTCAGAAGGGTCTGAGTTGAATGGGATGGTGTACATGAGGCACCCACCCTGGTGCCTGGTAGATAGTGAGTGCTCAATAAATGAAATATTTTATAAGTCTTGTTTCATGGTGTCTTAAGACAAAAGGCTCAAGTTCAGCCCAGTGTCTCAAGATCAGCCCTTGAAGAGCTCCTCCGCCGTGGACACCCTGTATGTCTGCCCTGCCAACGCTTCCCCAGGACAGCAGGCCCTGAAGGGGAAGGTGGGCCCCACAATGGCCAACCAGGTCCCATGTGGTAGCTGCAGCACAGGTCCCTCCACCCCAGCCCAGCCCATTCAGGCCAAGTTTTCCTTTACACAAAGTAATTTGCAGTCAAGGGGCCATTCTCTCCACCACCTAACAGACTCCTTCAAGGAAGCAGGGCGAAGCCCAAGTTCTCTGCTTCTCTGCTTAAGGGCCCTACAAATCAAGGGATGTGGCCAAGAATTTGTTTCAGGGTACCTGACATTTAAAGATATCCTTATAGGAGAGTGGGCATTCCCAGGAGCACAGAAAGAACTTCAAGTGTGGTAAAGACAGATTCTGCTGCTTCTCACTAAATGTGCACAGGAATGCCTGGGGGTCCTGTTAAAATGCAGATTCTGAT
The DNA here is from genome assembly GCF_014108415.1 of Molossus molossus. Classification (NCBI taxonomy): domain Eukaryota; kingdom Metazoa; phylum Chordata; class Mammalia; order Chiroptera; family Molossidae; genus Molossus; species Molossus molossus. The sequence goes on along the minus strand of NW_023425366.1, from coordinate 109,210,654 downwards.
ACAAAAAGTGTGGGGCAGGGCCTGACATTCTGCCTTTCTATCAACTCCTAGGTGAGGCCAATGCTGCAGGCCCATGGGCTACACTTTTAATAGTAAAGTATTGGACAGTAATGAGACTGTCGGCTGGGAGACCTAGGAAATACTGGCCTGCAGGGTATGACGCCCCAGTCAACTGAGTTCACAAACAAATGAGGTTCTCTAACACCTCACTGCAAGGCAGGCATTTAGAAAATGAGAAAAGTTTGGCTCTTGACTATATAAAAACATCAGGAAGATAAAGTTAAGCTTATTTGTGGTTTTATATTTCTATCTTAAAAAAGTATTGGTGGTGTGCAAATGCCATCCGTTTTTGTTTTGTTTTTTATGTCTCCATGCTTTTGTTACCATGACATAATCCAGTCGTAAACTATAGTTATTGTGATTTTGAATTTAATTTAGAATTTTTTTTTTGGTGTTATAATTATGCTTAGAGGAATATGCAAAATCAATATATCATGTTTCGTGTTTTATTGGGTAGGGTTTAAATACATCTGTTCATTTGACTACTCACGGATGGCAGTCTTAAATAGAATCTATCGTCATGCTGTTTTTTTCTACCACACACAAAACATTTTAAGGCCATAAAATTTTTTGATAAATAGTAACTCCTGGTTCAAATCAATGCATCAGGGATTCCTTTGAATAATTTCTTAAAATTGACTCTTCAAAGATGCTATATTGTGGTTGTGTCTATGTGACATCAAAAACATCTGCAGCAAAACTGTTTCGTCTACACTGAGCCGTGTCTTGGGTTAGTGACACATTAGGGGACATAGAGGGAAAAGCACCCTGGAAAATGATTGATTTTCACTTCCCAGCTTACCTACAAATAAAGATGGGGCCCACACCAAATAACAAAGCTGGAGTTAGAACATCCGAAGAGAAATAAGAAGCCAACAAAAGCCACGAAGCACCCAAACAACCTGATAAAATGTCAGTCTGCTTCAATCTAATTAGTGGCAGCTTCCAATGGAATCCAGACCAGAGCTGGAAATAGAGGCTAAAATACCACCAGGCCAGTTCTACATGGGAGATGATGATTCTGTCGAATTTAAAGTACAACTTGGCTACTTCTGTTGCAATGTGACCAAATTTAAAAAATGAAACTGAGCCCGGCCAGTGTGGCTCAGTGGTTGAGCATCGACCCACGCACCAAGAGGTGGCTGGTTAGATTCCCAGTCAGGGCCCATGCCCAGGTTGTGGGCCAAATCCCCACTGGGGGGCATGCAGGAGGCAATCAATTGATGTTCTCTCTCATTGATGTTTCCATCTCTATCTCCCTCTCCTTTCCTCTCTCTCTCTAAAATCAATAAAGGAAAACAAAAATGTTTTTAATAATAAATAAATGAAAAGTGGAACTGATTATTTCAGAAAGCAGGACTCCACTGTGAGGGAACTCCAGATCTATCAGGCAGTTACTGCCACAATAATGCAGCATAACCAATACTCCCCCCCAATCTCAGTGGCTTGCAAAACAAGCATTTCTTCTTGTGTTCACAGGTCGGCTGATTGGATGGTTTGGCTGATCAAGGCTGCAATCAGCGAGGTACTCTGGCTCCAAGCTCTGAGTTCCTTCAGTCTGAGTTTGCTCCAAGACCCCAAAGTGAAGGAGCAGAGGTTTCACGGTCACTAGAATGCAAGAGGACATGTCCTACTACACCAGCACATTGCAAGCTTCTACTCACGTGACAAGCTCTAACATCCCACCGGCCAAAGCAAATGACACGGCTGAACCCAAAGTCCAGAAATGGGAACGAGGGTTGAAGAACTGGGACCTACTGTAATCTACCACACTAGATACACCAGTGTTTCTCAATCTTATTTTCGTTGTCACCACCCTCAATCAGCCTTTTTAGTCTTTTCTTTTCCTAATCTCCCCTCCTGCCTTGAAATATTATTATCATAGCTATCCTGGATAAAAATGTTTCTACTGTGTTTATATCTGTGCCTTATATATAAAAAGCATAAGATTTATTTACACCAAAAACCAGGATTTGTCCCCTTGGGGGCAATAGTGACCCTGTTGAGAATGCACTTTACCAGAAGGAAAGCCAAGTCCACTCATTCATTTCCACACAACGGCGCAATCTGAGCTCACCTCCACGCTCTGTGGAATGAAGAAACCTGCCATGCAATTGTACTCCCAGTCAACTTGTTGTGTACATCTATTCAAGTGCCCCTGTGACCTGATTCCCACCTTGACATGCACCATTTTTGTTTAAAGAAATCATCTTGTTCGGCCAGTGTGGTTCAGTGGTTGAGTGTCAACCCATGCACCAAGAGGTTGACAGTTTAATTCCCTGCCAGGGCACACGCCCAGGTTGTGGGCCCAATCCCCAGTGGGGGGCATGCAGGAGGCAGCCAATCCATGTTCTCGCTCATCCATGTTTCCATCTCTCTCTCTTTCCCTTCCTCTCTCTCTTAAAAAAAAAAAATCAATAAAAGGAAAAAATATTTTTAAAGAAATCATCTTATTTTATGCACAAAAGCCTCTCAAATGTAGCAGGAGCATTATTGCCAGTTTAACCGAGTTTGCACAGCCTCTCCAACAACCAGCAAATCAGAGCACTGATCCTACAGTCACTGCCAAGATCCCAGCTACAGCTGAAAGTGTCTTCTATTAGAGTAAAGACAGTTTGCAGCTAACGTCAGGGCATGCTACAAATGCCCATTATTGGTATCACTAGCTTAATATTAGAGGCTACTTCCCCCTTAATAAAACATTGCCATTTTTCACATTAATAACAACAGTGATTAATGTGCCTACAAGCACATCACAGAGACAGAAAATGTCGTCTGTGCCTCAATTAGGAATTGTGTCCAGCAGACAAATCCCTAAAAGATGACGGTGGCTCAAACAAATTCAGGGTTTCCTTTTCCACCCCTAAAACAAGCCCAGAGGTATACCGACCAAGGCTAGAGGTACATGTACATCATGAAACTAGGCATTTGCTTTCTTTCTACACTGTTATCCTTAGTATACAGTTTTCATCCTCAATGTTGCCTCATGGTCAAAAAATGACTGCTAGAGCTCCAGATATCACATCCGTGCACCAGGCAGAATGATGGAAGGGCAAAGGGTGTGCATTCCAGCTGATTCCATTGAATTCATTTATTTTAGATACTATTGAAGTTATTTCTATGTACCATCTAAAATTATCTCATGTGCCATGGGGGGTACATGTTACACACTGGCCACAAGTACACGGAAGTACAATTGTCATTCTTGAGTCTGTCTGCTCTGAAACACTTCTCTTTCCCTATTGCAGTGTTCCTCATTGTCCCGAAGGTCACCCCCACAAAGTGTGCAGTTACTGGCCTGTGATATTCTTTATTGAAGAACTGCAGAAGGACACTTCAATATAGGAAGGAAATGTTTCAAGTCCCCACTGCCAGGGCTTTGCTTTGAGTTGAAAAAGAAAGCTCTCTAAAAAATGGACCCTTTACAAGGAGCACATCCTTCAGGTACCATCTTCCCTGCTCCCGATCCGGTTTACCCTAACTCAGGTCTGCAGTTCTCCACCAAAATCTTTTCTCTAGATGCCTCTGTTCAAATCTGTATCCCCTTTCTGGGAAAGTGGGGAGAAGGCAAGCCACTCTTTTCTTAAAAATAAAGAACCCCCTCCAGGACATACTTCCCTCTCCCCAATTTGCAATGCCCTAAGCCTGAGTCAGTTTGCAACTATAGAATAGCCTGCTTGTTGCCTTGCAATTTTCACTTCCTCTCTTCTCTATTAAAAGAACCTCAAGAGGAGTATTTCCCAGCCTCTCTTACCACCAGAACTAGCCAGTATTATACAAAAATATGTCGTTAGGTAGAGTTTCCAGGGAGGCTTCTTAAAGAAGACTGATTTAGCCCTGGCCAGTTTGGCTCAGCAGTTAGAGCGTCGGCCTGCGGTCCGGAGAGACCCGGGTTCGGTTCCCGCTAAGGGCACGTACTTCGGTTGCAGTTTGTCCCCGGCCCTGGTTGGTCGTGCGGGTGGCAACCACTCGATGTGTCCCTTCACGTCGATGTTTCTCTCTCTCTCTCCCTTCCTCTCTCTCCCTCCCACTCTATCTGTACCAAAAAAAAAAAAAAAAAAGAAGAAGACTGATTTAGCTAGAAGATGTACCTTGTTTTCCTTCTGCCTTGCTTTCTGCCTCCTGCCTGGAAAAGTTGATGTGATTGCAGGACTTCCAATAGCTATTTTGAACCATGAGGCACTTTGCCTATGACAGCCTATATTTTGGTGAAGCAAAAAATATGTATAAGGAGTGTAGGTCCTTGATGACCATAAAGCCACACTACCAGTTCTACACTCCTACCTCTGAACAAGAAAAATAAATACCTCTTTTTGTTAAGCCATGTTATTTAGGTTTTCTTGTATATGCATCTGCTGAACCTTATTATAACTGATACAGCAGTCTCTAGCTTAAAGATTTTATTCTGAATATGAGTGACTTAACTAACCCAGTGATTCTCAAACCTTAGCATCCACCAGAGGCACTGGTTGGCTTGTTAAAACACAGATTGCCGGGCCCCATCCCTAAGAGTCCCCGCTTTGGTCATTCCAAGGTTAGCCTGAAGATCTAGCTGTACTTCTAACAAGTCTCAGGTAAGGCTGATGCTAATACTCTGGGGACTGCACTTGCAGAAACACTTATCCTAATTTAGTTAAATAATTTTCTTCTTGGAAATTGTGAAGAAAACAAGCCACTCAGAACTGAGTCATTCTTTTCTTTCTCCTTTCTGGCTTCTTGGCTCAAGAATTCCTTTCCCAGACATAACAAACTGTACCTTTTGCCTGAATTTTTTCTTTTTTGGCAGCCTGCCCCTCCAAGTCTGCCATTATAAGAACTCTCGCTAACTTGCTAACATGGACCTTTGGTCCCGGCAGAAATCCATGCAATTCATATAAATCCACAATTTGCGAGCACTTGATCTTGTACATTTTCTATTTTCCCTTTATCTTTAATGCCAGCATTTGCACAAACAATGGCTGTTTTGCAAAAAAAATTTTTTAAAGGTTTTGTCTTTATGGCTTTTGGTTTTGCTGTTTTATTTTGCATTCGAACAGAGTTGTGTATGTTTTTCCCACTAGCCTAGCACTTTGATTCATAGAGCAGGTCAGTTCAACCACGGCCAAACATGAATTTTTTTTCTTCAGTGCTCATTCCAGTTGACCCATATGTTTTTCTCTTCTGGAGGATTCAAACTAATGGTAATATATCTCACGGCAAATTTTTTTTTTTTCAACCACCCAGCATCCATTCTTCTGTATTTTGATGATAACATTCTGGTTTCCACTGAAAAATTACCTCCCCTCACTTTCAACCCCGCACTCAGAGTGGGACGTGGGACCCAGCCATAGCCCATCATGGCCCATATTCTTCTTGTTTGGGGCTAAAATTGTGCCCCCTCCCCAAACTCACTTGTTAAAGTCCTAACCCTTAGACCCTCAGAAAGTGACTGAATTTGGAGATAAGGTCTTTAAAGAGGTAATTAATTTAAAATGAGGGCATTAGTGTGGGCCCTAATCCAATATAACTGACATCCTTATAAGAGGGAAGTTGGACACAGACATGTAAAGAGAGAAGACAAGGTGAAGACACAGGAGAATTCAGCCATCTGCAAGCCAAGGAGAAAGGCTTCAGAAGAAACTTACTGACACCTCAGTCCCATACTTCCAACCCCCAGAAGTATTAGTTAATAAAAGACTGCGGTTTTGTTGTGGTAGCATGAGAAAACCGGGTTGGCAAACTTTTTCTGTAAAGGTCCAGACAATAAATATTTTCAATTTTGTAAGCCACAAGGCTCTGTTATAACTACTCAACTCTGCCATTGTAACATCAGTGTAGCCATAGGCAACACTCAAAAATGAATGGGTATGACTGTGTTCCAATAAAACTTTATTAACAAAAAATAAGCAGGTTGCCCTTGGGCTGGGATTTGCTGTCTCCTGCCCTAGATGATTAGTTCAGGAGTAAGTATGCGACTGAGTCCTGGCCAATCAGCATGATTCTTTTCCTCTAGCCAGAACGTTTCAGTGGCCAATGACAGTGCCTCTCAGAGACTGCTGCAAACTAACAGGAAAAGACACTCCGTTTTTTTGTTGTTGTTGGGTGTTTTTTTTGTTTTTTTTTTTGTTTTGTTTTTTGTGTTTTTTTAGTAATGAGCATGTGCACATGCAGGTGCTGTTTTCAGAATAAAACCCAATGTCCTTTGTGTGACTCCAAGGCACCCTGAATTTTAGGCACACACTTGCCACCTTTCATCTCTTTTTACCAGAGACCAAAACGGTTTTTTATTAATTAAAATTTATTTTTGTTACAGATGATTCTCCTTTTCCCCCCACTGATACCCTCCTCCCGATCCCGCCCCCTCCCCGAAGCATTGTTGTCTATGTCCATTGGTTATGCATACATGCATATACGTTCTTTGGTTTTTCTCTTCCCTCCCTCCCACCCACTTTCTCTGAGGTTTGTCAGTCTGAACCCTACTTCCATGCAGAGACCAAGATTTAGTAGATGCATATAAATGCCTAAAGAGCAAATAAGCAGTAATCAACCATTTAACCTTTAAAACTGAATGGTCTTGGCTGCCTTGTTGGACCAAGTCAATTAGAGAACTGTCAATTGTGTAACTGGAACCAAGGTTTGGCTGTCTGCGCCACAAAAACCAAACTCGGGAGACAGATGCTGATGAAAAAGGAAAGTGATTTTATTGAAGTGCCAGTCACCTGAAGAGATGGAGGACTCTTGTCACAAAGCCCATCTCCACATCTCAGTGCAGGCAAACGTCTTTATAAGGAGGGAGAGGCAAAGAAATCAAAACGGGGGCGTTGAAAAGTTCTCTACGTGAAATTCAGCACAGTCCATTCCAATAAGGTCCTCGAAACTAGTCAAATGATCATCTAGTATGTGTCATACTGGTTCTTTGTCATCTGGTTCTACATTTGAAGGACAGCAAATCTCTTGGAACTGGGATGACTGAAGGTCAGAGTCTGTATCTTCTCAAGTTAATTCCTAGGACTCCTATACAGACACACTGTTTATCCACAAGCTACATATTAGGCAGAGTCAGCATTTACAGAAACAATGTCAAAAGAACGGTGGGGTGGGTTACAATTTTCCACTGTTACAATTGCACAGTTTGAAAACAACCTGAAGACATATATCATGCTGTATTTACTTGACACTGGTGTAATAAGAGCTTTAAAAGAATAACAAGACCCCGGGGAAACTGCAAGAGGGAAGTCATTTGTCCAGATTCTCCGAGAATGCCCAGAAACAAAGCAAGTTTAAAAATGTGTCTGATCAGTAATAAAGGAGATTCAGGGCTGATTGCATTTTTTCCTCCAACTAAGTTATGAGATTTTAATTTATATCACCAATAAGATACTTCAACATAGCTTTCCAGGATGGGTCAGATGGAAGAAAATATTGGAGTTTAAAAAAATAAAAAATTGGAAATCAGGAATTTTTTTTCAGATCTATTTCTGTGTAGTAATTATTAACAAAATCAGATGCAGGCTGGGTCAAACATGCCTCAGTGCTGGTGTTAGAGCAAAATCAAGTTATGCTGCAGTAATAAGTAATACCAGATTCTCAAGAGCTGTATACAAGCTTCTTTCTTGTCCCACCCTCCACATTGCAACTGCTTCCATTTGCTGCAGTTCCACGTCAACAGCTGCTTTGCTCTGGAGGGAGAAAGAACATGGAGAATCACCCAATGGGTCCAATGGGTCTTTTTATATTATTATTATTTAATTAATTTATTTATTTTTGTTACAGATGTTTCTCCTTTTCCCACTGGGTCTTAAATGCTTTCACCCAGGAGTAACAGATAACACTTCTATTCCCACCCAGTCCTTTGGCCAGAACTAGTCTCATGGTTTTGTTTACCACCGGAGGCTGGGAAATGGAGTCTTTTAGGTGTCAAGGAAGAGGACAGGGGATGGAAAATAGTGACTATCACCTAGTGGGATATCTTCACAAGGAAAGAAAAGGGGAGGGGAAGGGTAACAGATATTTGCAAACCAATGAGGAGAAAGCAGAGAGGAATAAGGGATGCACAAAAGTGAAAGAGAGAGACAGAATTTAGTTACTACTCAGTTCAGTTGTTCTTCAAAATGCACCTGTATATGACACTGTTCGTTGACCTGTCATATAAGGGGAAAAACAAGAAACATGCTAGTATAATATTAAATTGACAATTTGGTCCTTCACAATTGCTAAGTTGACCATAATTAATGGCCTCCTTACATTTTTTGGTTTTAAAATTTCATTACTTTTGTGAACTGATGGTGAGCGTAGTTGGGAATTGCTTATCTAATGTCCTCACTTGGCAAAATAAAAAGTGAGCAGCCACCCATTTTTATAAGTTACTGTGTCCATCTGTAAAATAAATTCTGGGAGTCGTTAATTTAGGTTGTGCCTAGATCTTGCTTTAGTTGTAGAAGGAAATGTACTTTTTGAGCACCTACTATGTACTGCTCCTTCATTCTTCCCTTACAACAACAAAAAGGAAGATATTACTTTTTTCTTTTGCAATGTTTATTAATTTATTTTTGTTACAGATGTTTCTCCTTTTTCCCCCCCAGACACCCTCCTCCTGATCCCACCTCCTCCCCCACCCCCCGCATTGTTGTCTATGTCCATTGGTTACATATACATGCATATAAGTTCTTTGGTTTATCTCATCCACCACCCCCCACCCCTCTCCTCTGAGGTTTTCAGTCTGAACTGTACTCCTTTCTATGTCTCTGGGTCTATTTTGTTCATCAGCTTATTTTGTTCATTATTTTCCACAAATAAGTGAGATCATGTGGTATTTGTCTTTCTCTGATTGGCTTATTTCACTTAACATAATGCTCTCCAGGGCCCTCCATGTCATCTCAAAGGATAAGAGATCTCTCTTACAGCTGCATAGTGTTCTATTGTGTATATGTACCACATCTTTTTTTTTTTTAATCCTCACCTGAGGACACTTTTTGCATTCATAGAGTGAGAGGGAGAGAGAGAGAAACAACGATGTGAGAGAGACACATCGACTGGCTGCCAAGTACCACAGCTTTTTTATCTACTCATCTAATGATGGACACTTGGGTTGTTTCCAGATCTTAGCCATTGTAAATAGTGCTGTTATGAACATAGGGGTACATATATTCTTTCTGATTAGCGTTTCAGGCTTCTTAGGGTTATCATTCCTAGAAGTGGGATCACTGGGTCAAATGGCAGATCAATTTTTAATTTTTGAGAAAACACCGTATTGTTTTCCATAGTGGCTGCACCAGTCTGCATTCCCACCAGCAGTGTACTAGAGTCCCCTTTTGTCCACACCCTCACCAGCACTTGTTTGATGATTTGTTGATGGAGGAAGGTATCATTATCCTGAATTTACAGTAAGGTAAGAGAGACTCAGAAGAAACTGCTCCTGGCTATAATTTCTCAGTTGTTCTACTTTTCAACCCTATAGTAAATCCCTTACTCTATATCACTCCTGTCGTTATTATGCCTCTCTGCTTGAACCCCAGCTGATACACGCAGAGATCCTCATCTCAGGGTCTGATTCTAGGGAATCTGACTTAAGACAAAGTGCTTAATAAATAATGGGCTGGCCCTGGCCAAGTAGCTCAGTTGGTTAGAGCATTGTCCCAATATGCAAAGTTACAGGCTCAATCCCCTGTCAGGGATATACAAGAATCAACCAATGAATGCATAAATAGTGGAACAACAAGTCAACATTTCTCTCTCTTCCCCCACCCTCTAAAATTAATCAATAAATTTTTCTATAAATAAATGATGGACTATGTGATTTACCAAGGTCACACTGTTTTTTAAGTCCCTGCTGCAGCTCAGTCCAGATCTGCATGACCAAAGTCCATGTTCTGTTCCCAGAGCATACTGCCACTTTAGAGAATGAGCTACCCCAAAGCAGTGAATTAAGAGGAACTTCTGAATCATACTCACCTGGTGTATATTGGCAGAAATTCCTCCAGAGGTAGAAGAATGATACTAAGTTCATTAATTAGGCACAGCCTGCCTGTACACTGGCCACAAGAACGAGTTACCATTGCAGAGAATCACACAGCAGCACATGTGAGAGCAGAAACTGACTAATTCTCAGCACAGGTGCTCTTGTCAAATATTGGTAGCTGGTCTGAAGTCAAAATAGAGTATCTGTGGCTCTTCCTACACCAGCAGGTGTTTCTCACTCACAGCGCCCAAAATGTATGTGCCTTCTGAGCCTATAAAAATAGACACCTTTCACATTTCTCTATAGGAACACTTAGACACAAACAACATTTGGAAAATGGCATACATCTTGCATGAAGTTGTTCCACTTTTACAAGGGACTTGCTAAGTCTGATGTGTGAGCATAGATATTGTATATTCATAAATTTCTGGTACTGATGTACTTAAAATTCACTGTTCCTGAGAAAGGTAGGAAGAGGCAGGACAACTGTAAGTAAGGAATGCTTTTACTGAGTGCTCTAAACAGATTTATAAATATCCAAATTGCTTTGTGTTGTTAACACCCTAAATATAATGAATTAAGATTAAACTATCAAACTTTAGATAGACTATAACAAAAATCTCAAATAAAAAATAACAATTTTTTTAAATTTAATAAAATATTACCACCAAATGAGGCAATTTTTATACCAAATATTTTTCTTCTATGTACATTTCTAACTATCCCTATTATATCTACACTTTCTTCTCAGTAGATAAAAATAAGTTCTACAGATCATAAGCTACTGTAAAATTACTTTTGTTCTAGAATTTTAAAAAACACACAAGATATGTTTTGTTTTGAGTGCTCTGTATTTTGGGACTCATAATTCATTGTCATAAAATATCACAGATCTTATTGTTCATAGGCAAGATTTTGGTAGAATGGTTAACTAAATCATGCAAAGATTTCTTCCTTAAAATTATGATTCCCATTGGAGGCCTATACAAAAGGTACTAAAGCACAAGAAAAGAGAATTATTTACCCTAAAGATCAGAGGAAGAACATAAATTAAATGATTTTCTTAAAAAATGGACAAATTTTTAAAAAATACTTTCAGTAAATAGTAATATTATATCTATCTGGATAAGGGAGGGAGAAAGGGAGGTAAGGAGGGAGGAAGGGAGGGAGGGAGGGAGGAAGGACGGAAGGAAGGACGGAAGGAAGGAAGGAAGGAAGGAAGGAAGGAAGGAAGGAAGGAAGGAAGGAAGGAAGGAAGGGAGGGAGGGAGGAAGGAAAAATAATCCACTATGAAACAAAATTAGGGAGTGAGAAGAGATGAAGACAAAAAAGCAAAAGAGAGAAACCCAAATGAAATTGTTTAAAAAATAATTTAAACTCTAAGAGAAGAATTAAAATCCATATTGGTGATAGTTTAAAGAAGAAAGGACACTGTAGAAAACTGTTATAGAAAAACCCTCAAAAATATCTGAGGAGAAAAAAAATAGGAATGAAAAAAATTTTTGAAAGATACAAGGACATAAACAGTAATCATAAAACAAATTGTCAGATGTAAGACCAAACATGTTTGTTGTGACAATAAACGTAAGTGGTTTAAATTGTCAAATGGTTAGAAATTTCAAATATGGTTTTAAAAAATAAAACTCAATTTTACTTAAACTTATATACCAAAAAGGAAGATTAAAATAATAGAGGAAAGCCCTGGCCAGCGTTGCTCAATGGTTAGAGTGTCAGCCCAAGCACCAAAGGGTCTCAGGTTTGATTCCCAGTCTAGGGCACATACCTGGGTTGCAAGTTTGATCCCCCACCCTAGATGGGGCACCTGCAGGAGGCAACTAATTAATGTGTCTCACATTGATGTTTCTCTCTCTCTCCCTCTCCTCCTCCCTTCCACTCTCTCTAAAAATCAATGCAAAAAATATTGTCAGGTGAGGATTTAAAATAATAGAGGAAGCTCTATCAAGCAAATGCAAAAAAAAAAAAAAAATGAAGCATAAGTGAGAGAAAAAGTAAGTGAGAATTCAGAATCTATGCACATATGCATGGACAGGGTGTGCTGAAGGCATCTTGTACTGACTTACAGAGCTGATTATTCACATCTCTTCTCACCTCTACATTCAGTGACATCACATTGTTTTTGGAGCTCTGGTTTACCAGTACACCACTGAATGCACTTCTCTCTTTTTTTTCAATTCTCACCCAAGGACATTTTTGCATTTATCTTCAGATAGAGGGGAAAGGAGAAAAAGGAAGAGAGAGAAACATCAACGTGAGAGAGATACATCGAGTGGTTGCCACCCACACAACCCCAACCGGGACTGGGAACAAACTGCAACCGAGGTACGTGCCCTTAGCGGAAATGAACCCGGGACTCTCTGGTCTGCAGACCGTCGCTCTAACTGCTGAGCCAAACTGGGCAGGACTAAGTGCACTTCTTGTCTTTACTCCATTCTTCAGCATTTCCCAGTTTTGTGAATATCATTAGTCCTTTTTGATCCTGGTTATTGTCATTAAAGAACTTAATTTATAGTGATGGTTAATTTTATGTATCAACTTCACTGGGCCCTGGGGTACCCTGACATTTGGTCATTATGGTAGAAATCTCTTTAAGAGTGTTTTTATATGAAACTAACATTTTAATCAATGGAGTAAAACAGATTGCCCTCCATAATGTAGGTGGGCCTAATCCAATCAGTTGGAGGTTTGAATAGAACAAAAAGAATGACCTCCTTCCAAGTAAGAGGGCAGTCTTCACCAGACTGCCTTTGGACTTCATCTCCATGACTGGCTCTCCTGGATCTTGAGCCAATTCCTTATAAAGAATCTCTTTCTATATATATATGTGCATCCTATTGGTTCTGTATTTTTGGAGAACCTTGATTAATACATTTATGCATTGTGTGCTTCTCTTTAGAATGCTTTTAACATTTGAATTGTTTTATAGCTATGTTAGCACTAATTATTTAGATTTAATGTAAGCGGTTAGAGCGTCGGCATGCGATCCGGAGATTTAATGTAAGCGGTAATCTTATTCCATGAATTCCACATTCTTAATTTCTTTAATTTACTTCTCAGTTGTCTGGAATATGATGATAAGTGTTTTCAAGAGGAGTATGTTAACAGTTTACTTTTTTTATCCTCCCCCGAGAACATTTTTGCATTTATCTTTAGATAGAGGGGGAAGGAGAGAGGGAGGAAGAGAGAAAGAGAAACATCAATGTGAGAGAGACACATCGACTGGTTGCCACCCACACAACCCCAACCGAGGCCGGGGACAAACTGCAACTGAGGAACATGCCCTTAGCAGGAACCAAACCCACGACTTTCTGGTCTGTGGGCCGATGCTCTAACCGCTGAGCCAATCTGACCAGGGCAACAGTATAGTACTTCTTGATGGTGTCTGAGATCCTTTCATTGCATTTTCACCTGACGGCAGGGAAGCCAGCTATCACAATCTAAATCCAACATCTTTTCTTCTCCAAACTCCATATGAACTGTTCTACTGTCTTTGATCATTGGTTTTGAAGATAAGAAAAATATCAGCCTTGTTTTTTTCCTTAATAAGTAGTCTTTTATCCTATCTACATACTCATTTTCTTCTTTTTCTCCTTCTTCTTCTTCTCCTTCTTCTTCTTCTCCTTCTTCTTCTTCTCCTTCTCCTTCTTCTTCTTCTTCTTCTTCTTCTTCTTCTTCTTCTTCTTCTTCTTCTTCTTCTTTCTTCTTCTTCTCCTTCTTCTTCTTCTTCTTCTTCTTCTTCTTCTTTTTCTTCTTCTTCTTCTTCTTCTTCTTCTTCTTCTTCTTCTTCTTCTTCTTCTTCTTCTTCTTCTTCTTCTTATCCTTCTGCTGCTGCTTCTGCTGCTGCTTCTTCTATCCTCACCAGATGACATTTTCACTGACGTTTAGAGAAAGGGGAAGGGAGAGAGAGAAACATTGATTGGTTGCCTCCCACACACGGCCCCAGTCAGGGCCAGGGATTGAACCTACAACCTAGGCATTTGCCCTGATGGGGAATCGAGCCCAGGACCTTTCAGTGTATGAGATGACACTCCTGCTGACTGAGCCACACTGGCCAAGGCTCTTGTTTTTCTTCTCCTTAAAAATTTTATTTCAGACTTCTGCAGGATCCAGGAATCCTGAAACCATGGATAACCCATGTATGCTTTGAGACATGCATTAGATGCTTTTTTTCTGGAAGCCCTGCAGCTACCCTAAAAATCGAATGTATTGTAGAACAGATCTATGGCCAATGGTGACAGAGTCTACATAGAACTATGCTTTGTGGTATTCTGGGAAAAACCTTTCAACTTGTGGGCTATACTATTCAGTATGACTGTATAGCTCATTGTGCTTTTGAATATGTTGGTGGTGTTGTCATGTGTTCTGGACCATCAATGGAGCCTACAATTCAAAATTCAGATATTGTCTTTGCAGGAAATCTTAGTCGACATTTTTATGGTATCCAAAGAGGTGACATTGTGATTGCAAAAAGCCCAAGTGATCTAAAGTCAAATATTTGTGAAAGAGTAATTGGTTTGAAAGGAGACAAAATGCTCACCAATAGTTCATCAAATTTCTTTAAAAGCCATAATTGTGTGCCCATGGGCCATGTTTGGTTAGAAGGTGATAATCTACAGAATTCCACAGATTCCAGGTACTATGGACCTATTCCATATGGATTAATAAGAGGACATATCTTCTTTAAGATTTGGCCTCTGAGTGATTTTGGATTTCTACGTGATAGCCCTAATGGCCACAGATTTTCTGATGATTAGCCAGCATTTATTCTTTTGATTTGATTTTTGTCTCCTGTTTAAGTGAAGTTATGATTGCCAATGAAACCATGTATTTACTAATAAACTTTATTTGCTTTAAAAAAAAGAAAATTTATTTCACCAGAATAGTAGTGTCATCACTCTACAAACCCCTTTCATTCTATATGAAGAAAAGAAGGTACAGTGGTGTGCTGGTAAACCAGCTCTCCAAAAACAACGTGATGTCACCAAATGAGGAGGTGAGAAGAGGTGTGTGCCATCAGCTTTGTGAGCCAGTAGAAGATGCCTCTGCTCACCCTGTCCATACATATGTGCATAGATGCTGAAAAAGTCAAGTATAAAACCTCCTTAGCCTTGATGGGTTATACAGCTGTATGGGTTATACTCTGTTCGTTGGTTTTCATTAGCCCATTTTTCCCACAGCCAGTAAACCATAAATTTAATACCTAAGTCCTTATGCAGCTAAAATAGTTAACTTCTATTATTCTTTTGAATTATTCTTTCTCTTATATTGTGTATTTCTTATGAAATTCTTCTCCCTCTGCTCTACTGTGCTTTTATCTTTTCTTAAGTTGATGTTCATGTCTTTATCCTCTTCCTCTTAGTTTTGGGGAAATTTTTTTTGTATGTCTCCCTTTTCCTTGATTCCATTTTCTGCAATACATAAGCTGTCAATAGACAATGTGTCCATTAAAGATTTTAACTTACCTGTCATGTATTTTTTTCTCCATATAAACCTCACCAATCTCTACCTCTTCCCTCTTTAAGACCATGTGCATATAGAGTGTTTATCAGTGTAATGTTCCAAATAATTGTGTTCAAACATAATTTAGAAATATTCTAAACTTTTAGTATTCTCCCATTTCTTGAAGCACCTCTAGTTCACAAGGTGACTTGTTCTGATTGCTGAGTTTGAGGCCACTCTTGAAAGCTGGTACTCTTTTGTATGTCCGTTGGTTTTTTCTTACGTGCTTGTACATCTGTGGTGATGGGCAGCAACGTCAAAGCCGTTGTTTCTGGAACCAGTGTGTGCCTGTCACGCTTAGTTAGAGTTAAAATATGATTCACCCACTCCTTGTTCAACTTTAGGTAGTCTTTCCCCCACTTCTTTCCTTCTTCTCACCTGTAAGAGAAACTTCTCCCAGAGAATTAAACTATTCATTCTTGCTTTGTTAGAGAGGAGACCAGTTCACCCACTGGCCCTCTCCACTCTGTCCTTACATCTGTCCCTCTTTCTCCTGATAGCCAGTGTTTCCCCTCTCACCTCAACAAGCCACCTCCCTCAAGTCAAGTCAACATATTTGACTTGAGTCCTATGTTTCTTTTTCAAGAGTTAGCCCGTAAATACACCACTATTCCCTAGACCTTATCAGTCATTATTCCTACTTTGTTTTTCCTGAAAGTGATGTGAGGTCATTAAGATGCCATTAACTAGTCTTGAATCATTTTGGAGTCTTTTAAATTCTTTATCTGATGGAATTAGGGACTCACACTAATATTATGGGAAGGTAAATTATTTCCTTCAACAAAATAAACAAGCAATTGCTCACATCCCCAAAGGGTGGTTAACAGTATCTATATTTGTGGAGCTATATTTGGGAATAGAGCATGAAAAGACGAGAAAGACTGCATAATTTATTGCTGATTGCATCAAGGTGGAAATCTTTATTTATGTAAGTCAATTAAAATAAAAATAATGAAGCATCCTAATTATTATATTCACAGAAATCAAGGTCAAGTTTTTGCAGCTGTATTCACACATACCCTATATGCTAGATATTGGCAAAGCACAAACTCATTGATCTAATTATATATATATGTGTGTGTGTATGTGTATATATATGTGTGTGTGTGTGTGTGTGTTTGTATGTATATAAATACATATATTCTAAAATGCATCTATATTTAAGCCAAAATGAATCTCTATATCTATCTTCACTTCCTTCCCTTGGATTTATTGCTTACTCAAAATAAATTCACCCAAAAAGTTAATATTCAGTTTCCATTTATTTAATTGCAAACTTCTTTCTTTGGAACCATAGTAATTTTTGCTGGAAAAAGGATTGAAGAAAAGTTTCATCCTGATGTGTTTTCTCTACTTAATTCTAATAATATATTTTAATATACAACTGGTGTTAGGAACAAATTATGTGGTGAATAAAAAGCTTGGAGGAGAAATATGTGTTTTCTCAGAGTGCTGACAATTTGATATGAAATATAGTTCTTTGAAGCTGCAGCTCATAGTAACAAAATTACCTGTGTACTGTCTCTTGACATCAATAGTCACCAAATTGCTCTGCTCTTGCAGGAATCTACTTCATTCAAAAATATCCTCCTCCTAATGTTTACTGAGCTCTAGCTATGCATCAGGTTAACTCAGTTAATCTTCAAACATTCTCCTGAGTTCCCTTTCATTTCTGTATACACATTTTATAGATGAACAAAGTCTGAAGTTCAAGAAATTTGCCTGCAGCCAATTAGTTGGTAAGATGCGGAAGCAGGGCTCAAAGGCATGGCAGTCTGTTTCCAGAGCCTGTTTTTGCCAGTGCATTGGGCTGAAACTCCTTGGATGAGTACACCCCACAGAGTCACTGCTTAGACTTGAAAGATACCACATCTGGCACAGCAGCGATGTTCCAGTTATCTGCCGTTACATAATAACCATGCCAGTGCCTAGAAACGAGAACGCATTTACTTTGCTCCAATTTTGGAGGCCAGCAGGGCTCAGCTAAGCAATTCTCATTCAGCGTCTCTTGTGTGTTTACAGTTAGTTGGTGACTGGGGCTATTGCAAAGGCTATTTCTCTCATGTGTCTGTCCCCTGGGCTGGGAAAGCTCAAACTGCTAAGGGCAGAAATGTTTAAGTTTCCTTAAGCAAGTCTCAATCTCTGTCCCTCTGTCTCTGTCTCTCGCTCTGTCTCTCTCTCTCACACACACACACACACATACACACACCACACACATATGCACCTCCAAGTAGTCTCTCTACATGATGACTCAGGCATAGCCACACTTGTTATATGGCAACTGAAGGGTCCCAGAGTAAGTGTCCCAAGAGACACCAACGTGGTCTTTTTTTTTTTCAATCCTCACACAAGAATATTTTTCCATCTTTGTTCAGATAGAGTGGGAGAGAGAGAGAGAGAGAGAGAAACAGTGATGTGAGAGAGACACATCAACTGGTTGCTTCTTGCACGACCCTGACGAGGGCCAGGGACGAACCACAACCAAGGTACATGCCCCTGACTGGAATCGAACCCGCGACTCATAAGTCTGCAGGCCAGACGCTCTAACTGCTGAGCCAAACCGGCCAGGGCCAACATGGTCTTTATTAAACTAACCTTGGAAGTCACACAGCATCGTCGCTTCTGCCACATTTTATTCATCCAGGCAGTTACAAAGTCCCATCCAGATTCAAGGACAGCAGATGTGGACAGCACCTATTGGTGGAAGGATGTCAGAGTTTGCAGGCAGCTTTCAAAAGCCCCACCCACTGCCACCGGGGCTACCACTGTGTTGAGTTTGCCGTACTCACTCTCACCCACCGTACTCACTCTCACCCACCGTGACTCATCCAACTTTGTAGGGGACAGACCAGTGAATTAAATGAGATACGATGAGTATGGCTACCTCTGCGATGTTGGTTTTTATTTACTACATGGCTAGAGTAAAGGGGAGGGCACGTTTTGCTGTTGGCCTGCTCCCACTATGACAGTCCTTGCTCCACAAGCCAAGGAACCAGTGTGGGTTTCTGCCAATCACCAAATATTCCCACGCCCCGTGTACATGGCCAGGCAGGAGAGGAGGCCTTGGGCAAGGTGGCCCTCCTCGGCTGAGAGCAAGTCTCAGAGAGAGACTCAGATGAGAATTGGCCGCCTCCAGCACTTCCAGCAGACAGGACAGTAAATGCACTAGTTTTGAACAGACTGTGGGGAGGGGGATGTGAGCGGCACCCCCAGCATCCACTACACTGACTGACCCACATTTTCTTTGATCAAATTCATGGTTGAAAAATCAAGGATTTATCTGAAAGTGGCATAGGAGATAAAAAGAGAAAGAATGCCATTTACTTTCTTTTTTCCAGATTGGGTAAAGAGCTAACCTTTCGATTCATTTATCTTCAAGAGTAATTCCCATGAATAAGCCTCCTTCCACAGCCTCAGTTCTCCCACAGAAACGATACAGAAACGATCACACTATTTCTTCCTTTCTGTCATTCCAAGCAGTTGTCTTGTCTTCTAAACATAATTCCTGTTCTAAATGTCAGTGCCATGTATCATGGGTTCCTGTGAAAGTAAAACTGGGAAATGATTGGATCAACATTAAATAATTATCTATTCCACTTTGAAATGAGCCAACTTTGAATTTTCTAAACCTGTTTTTTAAGGAGAAAGCATTCACCCCAAGGCATTTCTAAGAAAAATGTAAGTACTAAACTCCAAATCAAGCTTCTCAGAGGTCAAGAAAAGACCAGGCCATGAAAAAACTCATAAGACAGCTCGGCTGGTGTGTCTCAGTGGTTGAGCATCCACCCATGCACCAAGAGGTCGCCAATTCGATTCCCGGTCAGGGCGCATGCCCAGGGTGTGGGCCTGATCCCCAAGGTGGGGGGGGGGGTGTGCAGGGGGCGGCCAGTCGATGTTCTCTCTCATTAATGTTTCTGTTTCTCTCTCTCTCTCCTTTCCTCTCTCTCTAAAATCTATAAAGAAAAAATATTTTAAAAAATTATAAGACAGCCCTGGCCGGTTTGGCTCAGCTGTTAGAGCATTGGCCTGCGGTCCAGAGAGACCCAGGTTCGGTTCCCATTGAGGGCGTGTACCTCGGTTGCAGTTTGTCCCCGGCCCTGGTTGGTCGTGAGGGTGGCAGCCCCTCGATGTGTTCCTTTCACATCAATGTTTCTCTCTCTCTCTCTCTTCCTCTCTCCCTCCAACTCTGTCTGAACAAAAAATGGAAAGTTGTCTTCGGATGAGGATAAAAATTTTTTTTAAAAATATAGGACAACATGTTTTTCTTAAATAGGCTATAATTTAGATTCATTTATTTAACAAATTAGTACTTTTCACCCAAAACTTAGTACACTATATAATAATTGATCTCTTTTTATAGAATTCAATTTTTATTTGTTAATTTTATTTTATTTTTTAATACTTTTTTTTTAAATCCTCACCAGAGGATATTTTTCTATTTATCTTCAGGTAGAGTAGGAGGGAGAGAGATAAAGAGAGAAACATCTATGTGAGAGGGACACATCTATTGGTTGCCTCCCACACAACCCCAACCAGGGCCGGGGACAAACTGCAACCGAGGCACATGCCCTTGGCTGGAATCAAACCTGTGACTCATTGGTTCACGGGCCGATGCCCTAACCACTGAGAAAAATTGACCAGGGCTAGTTTTTAATACATTTTTAACTGTATGGTTCAAAAAATTAAGAGATAAACAATGGAGAAAATTTTTTCCTCTTGTTCTAATTCCCATATGTTCAATTTCTTCCAATAGAAAACTCAACAGTTTTGGCTTTTATATGTACTGCCAGGTTTTCTTTATGTATATTCAAGCATAAATCTCTATGTACAAAAGTATCTTATACATCATTTTGCACTTTGCTTTATTCACTTAACAAAATCAACTGTTTCTTTTTTTGTTGTTGCTGTTAATCCTCATCTGAGGATATTTTTTCCATTGATTTTTTTTTTAGAGAGAGTGGAAGGGAAGAAGGGAGAGGGAGGGGGGGAGAGAGAGAGAGAGAGAGAGAGAGAGAGAAACATCAATGTGAGTGGGAGTTGAACCTGCAACCCAGGCATATGCCCTTTACTGGGAATCGAAGCCTCAACTCTTCTGTGCATAGGCCAAAGCTCTAACCACTGAGCTACCAGCCAGGGCAACTGTTTCTGACTAATGAGAAGCCACAGGGTTTGGGGACTGGGATTGCAGCAAAATATTATTATTTAGGATATTTTTGATAATCAAAGTATCATTGCCTATATGCTTAGGATGATACCTATTACTTATAATGTATAGATTTAATCTTATATACATACTCCACCCCAACGACAAGGTCCTACAATCAAAAATACATGTATTATTTTCTTTTAATAGTAAGTCACAGGTCACTACAAGCGATGTGGTCTAATAATCACCAAACTCAAATGTAATGTCTTCTTCCACCTGTGCTTCTTCCCCTACTTGTGCTTCTATGAGACTGTAAGTAGAACTAAATTTAGAGAAAACATCAATGTCTACATTTATTATTATTTATTTATTTATTCATTTACTTTTTATTCCTCACCCAAGGATACTTTTCTATTTATCATCAGACAGAGAGGGAGAGAGAGAGAGAGACACAGAGAGAAACATCGATGTGATAGAGCCACATCACCTGGTTGCCTCCTGCATGACCCGACCAGGGCCGGGGACAAACTGCAACTGAGGTAGGTGCCCTTGACTGGAATCCAAGCGAGGCTTGTTGTTCCGTGGGCTGACGCTCTAACTGCTGAGCCAAACCGGCCAGGGCCAAATGTCTACATTTAAGTCCCCTTGCGAATAAGATGCCCAGAGAAATGGCCCCCCTCCATCACCACCAACTTTCCCATCTCCCACAAGAGACTCTAACTCCAAATCAAGCAAATATTTATAACAACAGCGTCATCAGTGCCTACTGACAGACAACTCTGAGAACATTGTCGTCTGCAAAGTCAAAGTCCTTTGCCAGGGCCAGCTTCCAGGCGTGTGCCGCCTCACAGGCCGCGCTCAGAGGGGCCCTGAGTTTGGCTGACAGCACCTGCTGTCATCTTGAAATTCTCCGTAAGTTCTTAACAGGATGCTCTGCATTTTCATTTTACACTGGCCCCTGCAAATGACATCGCTGGTCCTGTCCTCTGCCCCTTCTCAGAAGACATTCTAAAAGAGAGGCTGCAGAAAAGGAAAAGGAATGTCCCCATGAATTCATAAATAAGGAAAAAACACACTTCAAAAAACTTGCCTGACTTAAATATTATTTTCCCCATGGGGGAGTCTCTTTGGGCTGCTCGGAAATCTCTACAAAAGGTTAATTGCTTAATCCATAAGGAACCACTTTCATTTTCAGAAGAGCCTACTTGTCTTTGCAAAAAGGAACAGGTAATTAGTTTCCGTGTTCAGCTTCATTCTTTTCTTTTTCCCCTTTTCTGTCACTGATGAATGGCTTGTGAAACAGTAAAAATACCTTCATTTTACTTACAGTCATCAAAAGTCCTTTCCAAGAGAAAAGATGAGCTTAATGATTAAATTCCTTCTGCCTCCATGAGGAATAATTAGTTATTTAAATACTAAATCTTCTCTCAGTGGGCTTATGATACAGCATTAGTACTGTGTTAGTACGCAGGTGACTTCATTTTCAGAGAATTAATGTCAGTGATACACACCAATGAATCTCCCGTGGAGGTCAGGTCCTGGCAGAGTCCACAGGTATCACAGCTGCCGCCCCAGTCCTATGTGTACCAACCATTGCTGGGGACAGAATTAGTAAGAAACTTCTTACTATTATATATTAAAGGTTATATATTAAAGCTTCGCAAATGTTTGTAGATGCTGTTGAGATTGATAGGTCCCAAGTCTACATGAAAGTGTTGCTGAATTCGCAGGAGCCTTTTACAAGTATTGTTGCAACCAATAGACACAAACCTCCGACTGCCATCATGAGGGATTGATCCAAGAGTATTCCGAGTTTATGTTAAAAGACATGTATCTGAGACATGCTCAAGCCTAAATGATTCAGGATGGCATTCGAAGCCTTGCAGCATCAGGCATCTAAGAAGGCAGTAAGGGGGGGTGAATGAATGATACACGTTTAGAAGTCAGATGAACTGTGCTCTATGCTCCACCCTTAGCTGGTTGATGTTGGACAAGCCACTTAACTTCTCTAAGTCTTAGTCTCCTCAGTTGTAAAACAAGGAAAATAACAGTACCTACCTTATTAACTTAATGGACACTATTCCATAATGCACCTTGATCTCAAAAAGAGGGGATCCTGGTAGCAGGGGGAGAGGAAGGAGCTGAGCAGAGGAGCTGGAGCCAGGCCAGGGTTAGAGATGCACCCTGCACATGCCTGTAAAAGTCTAACCATAGTGTCTGCACACTGCCAGCCTGCAATAACTGTTGTTTAGGTATTGTTACAATGGTTCAGTCGCTTGCCCACCTATCTCTAGCTGGTTAGCTGTCCTAACCTGTATAATCATTAAAAGCACATTCTAGCCCTGTGTTTCTCAAAATTTTTGTTCATTACCTTTGAAGACGTTATTTCTCCGAATTGCCTATCCACGAAATTTCAATACCACAGATATATTGTAATTCTGTTTGTGATAATTAATTTCATGTGTCAACTTGGCTGGGCCGTGGGTTGCCAGAGTTGCAAACCCCAACCCTGACATACAAACTCAGGGGTAAAGGGGTTATAGACTCGGGATGGAAGGCTCTTGGGCAAGCAAGACTGTGACATGTGGCCTCTTCTCAGTCCTGCCCTTCTAGGCAGGGCGAGACAGCTTCCCTGAGAGCTGGTCCCCGGACTTTCCATCCCCACCTAGAAACCTCCTTGCTTGATCTCATTCCCCACACCCCAGCCTTCCTTCAAGGTCTTAACCCACACTCTCTTAGTCCCCCACATAAAACCTCCTAATTTCCTCTTATCCTCTTACAATCATCTTTAAGACATTTTAAAACCAGGGCTCAGATGACTCACAGCCACAAACTACTTTCCCCTTAGTAGAGGGCAGGGCAGATCCAGGCATCAAAGGCTCCTTAGAAGTAAGGGGGAATGTTTGGTTTCCGTCCTTAGCGGGACATGTGCCTCATGGCTAGAATAGGTTGGATCATGTTATGCGGCTGTCATTACATTTCAGAATTTAAATTGGTCGAATAGCCATTTCCTGCTATACTTTTCATCTCAATTAATCTACAACAACCCCATGAGGTTGGTCATATTATCAGCCCCATTTTAAAGATGTAGCAACTCAGGCACAGAGAGGTTAAGTAACTTGCATGAGGTCACACATCTAGTAGACAGCCAAACGGAGAGCTTGAACCCTTAAACCACGCAAGCGAACTCTAAGAGGCTCAGTGGTGATCTGGCCTTAGATAAGGAGTTCATCTCAAGAAGCAGTTTGCTCTTTATCCTTTCTCCAGCCTCTGGATTTAGTAATCATTCCACATACGTAAGTGAAAGACTGAGGTCACTAAGGGAAATTACAGTTGCCTACCTATGGCAGCCAAGCTAAGGGTAACTGAGATGTGCCGGGGTCTATCTGAGGTCAGAAGGGAAATAATGCTTAATCTCACTCTCAGCCCAGTGCCAAAGGCCAAAAGATGACAGCCTGCCCTGTGTCCTCCCGGGTAAAACTGAAACTTGGCTCTGGTGATCAAACTATCAAAAAAAGAAAGAGAGGTTGAGAATTATTGTGACAGGGATATTGTGACAGGGGGAGAAGTATCCTTTCACATTTCCCCATGGACAAAACTAAAATGTCTAGACACAATCTGTTAGAAGCTACAGGAGTCTGCTTCCCCAGATACCAACTTTTGACATTATTACCCACCAGACATATATCAAATGTAGAATTCACCAGGTAATATATTCTAGTGATGATGAAGTATTTATATAGCACCCGAGAAATTTTTTCTCTTGTTTTTATTATATAATTTAGATAAGTTCATTGTAAGAAAGTCAAACAAAACAGAAGGGAATTAACTGAAATCAAGGTCTTACCCTGATGCCAACCACTTATTTCAACTCCCCAGAAATAAATGCTTTGGTTAATAGCTTTTCTATGCAGTCACAAGAAAGTATTGTTTGTTTCCTGATGTTTGTAGACAAATGGAAGGATCTGCAAATGCTTTTTTTTTTCCTTCAGTATATAATAGCATGCATGGTGTGTCTTGCCACAGTTTTTAATTGTTGCATGATACCCCACTATTAGGGACGCATGAAGAAATTTTGACTAGTCTCTTAGTAATAAACATTTAGGAGAAATACCTGAGCAATAATGATAGTTCAGAAAATAACCTAATGAATAAGCAGCTTTGTTTTGTTTTTTTATCCTCACCCAAGGACATTTTTGCATTTATCTTTATATAGAGCAGGAGAGAGGAAAGGGAGGAAGAGAGAGAGAGAGGAACATCGATGTGAGAGAGGCACATCAACTGGTTGCCACCCACACGACCCCAACCGGGGCCTGGAAAGAACTGCAACCGAGGTATGTGCCCTTAGCGGGAACTGAACCAGGGACTCTCTGGTCCGCGGGCTGACACTCTAACCACTGAGCCAAACCAGCCACGGCTGAATAAACATCTTTGTACATAAGCTCCCCACCAGAATATGAGTGTTATGGTGGCAATGACTTTGCCTGCTTTGTCCGCTGATGAACCCTCAGCACTTGGTACAGTCCCTGACACATAGTGGGTACCCAATTCATTGGGTGAATATATCTCAGGTGTACACAAATATTTTAAATTTCTATATACATTGACCCATCACCCTCCGAAATGATTGCTTCACTCTATACTCCCATCCATGTTTTGTCTTGTTTCGATTATTTTTAGAGCTCAGTGTAGTAGAAATCATGAATGCTTATGTATTCGTCTCCTGCTGATTCTCTAACAAATTACCACAAATGTAGTGGCTTAAAACACAGATTTATGCCCGGCTGGTGTGGCTCAGTGGTTGAGCATTGACCCATTCACCAAGAGGTTGCCGGTTCAATTCCCAGTGAGGGCACATGCCCAGGTTGTGGGCCTGATCCCCTAGTTGGGGGTATGCAGGAGGTGGCCAATCGATGTTCTCTCTCATTAATGTTTCTGTCTCTTCCTCTTCCTTCCTCTCGCTCTGAAAATCAATAGAGGAAAAAAACATTTTTTTTAAACACACAGATTTATTATTTTTTGGTTCTGGAGGTGAGAAGTTCAAAATGGGTTGGCAGGGCTGGGTCCTTTTTGAAGGCTTTAGGGGAGAATTCACATCCTTGCCTTTCCAGCATCTATGGCTGCGTTCCTTGGCATGTGGTTCTTCTACATCATTCCAACCTCTGCTGCCATTGTCCCATCTCCTTCTCTGACCCTACCTCCCTCCTTCCTTTGTGATTACAGTGGACCCATCTTGATAATCCAAAATAATCTCTCTGCCTTGAAATCTCTATCTTAATCACATCTGCAAAGTCCTATTGGCCACATAAGGGACATAATCACAGGTTCCAGGGATTGTGATGGGGACATATTTGGGGAGTCCTTATTCTGCATATCACAGTTTAGGAATCAGGTCTGAATGCCAGCACTGTCGCTCCAACTGCATCTCCTAACTATATGTTGAGTCCCTACTTCCCATGTCCGGAACTAAATCTCAGACACATGCTAACTAGCTTGGTGGTCTTGCTCCAGTTATATTCTCCCTGAGCCTCCATTTTCTCACTTGGAGCTGGAGAGATTGATACCTGTCTCATAGAAAATGCTGTATGTAGCCCAGCCAGTGTGGCTCAGTGGTTGAGCGTTGACCCATGCACCAAGAGGTTGCTGGTTTGATTCCTGGTTAGGACACATGCCCAGATTGTGGGCCCGATCCCCAGTGGGGGGCATGCAGAAGGTGGCCAATTGATGTTCTCTCTCATCGATGTTTCTATCTCTCACTCCCTCTCCCTTCCTCTCTCTCGAAAACCAATAAAGAAAAAATATTTTAAAAAGTAAAATGCTGTATATAGAATGTCTGCAAACATCCCTTTCCATTTAACCAGCCTTCAGGAATTACTATATGCTGTTTTAATCTTGAGAACATATAAGTAAAATACTAGGTTAAGCAATGACGAGGGAGAGGAAACAGATGCTCTTGTAAATCACTGATGTGAATGTAAATTTAAGGCTTACTAGAGGGCGATGTGGCACTGTGACTGTAATGAAAAGCTTTATGAATGTGTTTTCTCTTTAGCCCAGTAATTATCTATTTCTAAAGTGTATCTCGGGGGCATGGATGAATTTATGTGCAAAGATGTTCCGTGAAATATGGTCTATAATACTGGAGCAGGGGGGGTGGAAAGTGTCAACCCTGAGAAAGAACATACCTACTAAGACGACCTTAGAAGGTGGTTCACTGGGCTCAAATTTAAAAAGGTAGAGTAGCAGCTATTTCTAAACAGGGGCCTGTTTCTAAACAAGGTCCTCTCACGCAAGCTGTGCTTCAGGGAGAAGCCTGTACTAAGGGGCCTGCCTTCCGCACTGAACTGCCTGCCTGCACCGTGTTCCTGCCGGCTGAGCCAACCCTTATAAAGAAATTCCTGGAATCGTATTTCAACCAATAGGGCTGAGACTTTCTCTGTCAAATCAATGTTATGCAGCTATATCATTATTAGCACCTTCACAGACCAATCAGAAGGACTCCATCCTGACCAATCAGAACAGTTTCTTTTAGACCAAACTATGAGGCTTTGCAGTCCTCATTTGCATAAGGATGGACCAGTCAAAGACCAGGGGCAGAGATTTCGCTCTATAAAAGTCAGCTCCCCTCTGGCCAAGAGAGCATACTTTCCCTTCCACAAGTGGCTGGAGATTGTGTTTCTCTGGCTGGAGTTGAACCACCAAAGACATATCAATAATCCAGAGTGCATCAGAGCGAAGCAGGAGGAGTGGAGAGGGGCCTCAACGCAGATGCTGTTCCACATGTGTGCTGTAACACTGTTGAGCTGTTTGCACTGAATAGTTTCCTTCCTTACCACACAGTAAATGGGGGAGAGTCTTTCCTTGGTATTAGCGACCTAGATTCTCATTACAGAAGTCTCACCATATGAAAGGATTTTGTGAAAGGATGTTAAACACCACTCAGAGGTTTGCCAAACGTTAGTGACAAACTTGGGGTTTGAGTCAGGGTTACTTCTTATCTCATATCAGAAAGAGAACTCTGTGGTGAGAGACTGTAAACATTAGTATATATACTAAAAGTACAGATTATATGTTACAGAGATTATTTCTAGGGTAATAGAATAACCAATGATTTTTTTCCCGCTTACTTAATTTTCTGTTTTCTAACAACGAAGGTTGGGGAAAAGAGATTTCTAAACAGAACAATTCCACTCATTAGATTAACAAGCATTTCTAGATATAGAACAAATAAATACTACCAAAGGTGTCCCTCTAGTCTAGTGGAAGGCAGGACAGGGCTGCTGCGGAACACGTGGTTGAGACTTTAAATCCTTATTGTATTGGAGACTTCCGACCTCGGAGAGAAACAAGAGCCCTAAAATTAGTGAACTATTCTGCTTACTCAAAACATTTTCGTTTTAGGCACACTTGGAAGATTGACGATTATCTTTTTCAATTGTCAAGGTCGGGGATCTATGCTCCTTGGATTTCATTCTCCTCTCCCACTTTTTGGAAGTTTGTGTTCTAGGTTCTGGTGTAGGGCGCCGGACTCTCAAATCCAAGGCACCAGACCAGAAGGAATGACTGACGGCTCTAGGGTGGAGCCTGAGGCATGTAGGGGACACCTGTCGGGAGCACTAGCTCCTCCCAGTGACTTTACGAATCTTCGGCTCCATTCGGCTCTTCTTCGACAGAGTTCGGCCAGCGCTCGCGTTCTCGGACTCGGTTCTCTTCGGCTACGTTCGGAAGACTCTCGTCTCGCCTCGGTTTCTCTTCGGCCAGCGCTCGG
The DNA here is from genome assembly GCF_014108415.1 of Molossus molossus. Taxonomy (NCBI): domain Eukaryota; kingdom Metazoa; phylum Chordata; class Mammalia; order Chiroptera; family Molossidae; genus Molossus; species Molossus molossus. The sequence continues at coordinate 109,182,226 of NW_023425366.1, read as the reverse complement.
CTTCTCGGGCTCGGTTCTCTTCGGCTCCCTTCGGGAGACACTCGTCTCGGCTTCGGCTTCTCTTCGGCGGAGCTCGGCTGACGCTCGTCCTCTCGGGCTCGGCTCTCTTCGTCTGCGTTCGGCCGCGGCCCGGAAGGGCGCCCATGGAGCCGCGACTGTCGGCTCGACTGACGGCTATGGCGCCACTGCTGGAATACGAGCGGCAGCTGGTGCTGGAACTCCTCGATACGGACGGGCTGGTAGTGTGCGCCCGCGGGCTGGGCGCCGACAGGCTCCTCTACCACTTCCTCCGGCTGCACTGCCACCCGGCCTGCCTGGTGCTGGTGCTCAACACGCAGCCGGCCGAGGAGGTGCGGCCGCCGGCGCGGGGCTCAGGGGACCCCGAGAGCGTTGGGGGCCTCCAGAGCGGATGCAGGCCCCGGCGCCGAGGCGAGGCCTATGAGGGCGGTGCAGGTCCCTGACGCGGGTGGGAAGGCGTTGGGTGGGGGGTCCCCGAGGCAGATGCAGGTGTCTGACAGGGGGCTGCAGGTCCCTGACAGGGGCGCGAGGACACTGAGAGGGATGGGGGGGTCCCGAGGAAGATGCGGGTCCCTGGCCAAGGACAGTGAGCGCGATGGAGGGGCTCTGAGAGGAGTAGGAGAGCCCTTTGATGAGGATGGGGCGGAGAGAAGCATGGGAGGCCCCTGAAGGAGTCAGGGATGGCTGGAGGAGGATAGCAATAACGAGGGAGTCAAAGTTGGATATTTAGAGGGCTTGCTGGGGTCACAGGAGTGGGATCCATGAAAGGGGGGATGGGGATGGAGGACCCTCTGAGGATGATGGGGAGACGTGAAAGATGCTGAAGCTGAGGAGAACCTTGTAGGGAAGAGGAGAGAGTAAGAGAGTTCACCAGAGCTGTGGAAGTGGGGCACAGCATCAGAAGGGAAGGGAGCTGGAAGCTGAGGATATTGGGGAGGGTACCTGGGTGGAGGAGGGGGGTACACCTGTGCGGGGGTGTCGAGAGGTGACAGCCTGACAAGTCTGACAAGTCTGATGAGCCTGGAGGTAGAGCAGGTGGCCAGAAGGAAAATGTCAGCTGAGAAAAGTGGCCACAGTCTCCTTGAGGACAGGGGTTTTGTTCCATTCATGTAGGTATGTCCAGTGCTTGACATAGGCTTAGCACAACACCCCCACCCCAGTAAAGTAGTATTGAACTGAAGGTGTAAGGGCCACGGGCCACATTGACAAGATGACATTCCCTCTAGGGTGGATCTTGAAAGAACTAATAGTCTACATTGCCTGGGAAAAGGATCCCCTGGATATCTTCTCAAGCAGTACAAACCTGGCTTTGGTGGGAAGTATTTTCCAGGTAGCAGAAGTCTTTTAACCCAAGGTTTCAAAGCCTTTTGTATTGTTGCTCAAATGCTAATAACAAGTGCAATGATTCCTTAGTGTAAACCCAAAAACAAAACAGAAACAAGAAAGCCCTAGTTAAATGGAGACTGGCTGCTTGATCAACATAAAGTAGTAACTTAGTGTGTGTATTCATTATTAAGTTCGTTCTCTCTGAGAAAGGCAGCATGTCATTTTAAATACAAATACCTGCAACCTGTGTTAAATACAAAAACTAAACTGCCCCCTGTATTAAATAGCCTACTAATCAGGTTTCATTTGATCTAGGAGTATTTTATCAATCAGCTGAAGATAGAAGGAGTGGAACACCTCCCTCGCCGTGTAACCAATGAAATCGCAAGCAACAGTCGCTATGAGGTTTACACACAAGGAGGTGTGATATTTGCGACAAGTCGAATACTTGTGGTTGATTTCTTGACTGATAAAATACCTTCAGATTTAATTACCGGTAAGAATTTGAACCCTCGTCATATATAAATTTGCCCCCCCCCCCTTTTTGTCTGTCCCCTTCTGCTAAACTCTAAACTAGAACCTTCTTGTAAGTGGCACTGGATGTAGTTGCTCAACATTGTCCATTCAGCCATTAGCACAGTATCTGACACATTGATGCTCAGTAAATATTTGTGGCCTGAATAAGTAAATAAATATAAAATTGACTTTTCCTTGTTTTCTAAGCTCATATTCTGTAAATACATGGTAATTGGGTGGCATTTGCTTTTAGAACCTAATCAGACTTGAAATGTGTATAAATACTCTTAGTATATTTCCTAAAATAGTTGCTTTTCCTCTTTAAAGAGTATTCTTCCCATGGTATGAGTTTAACCAAATAGTTGCTTGATTATTTTGAGAAGAATGGTTCAGTTTTAGCTAGAATTAATATAGAAATGGAATTATTATTATTATTATTTGCTCTTCTGGAAACCTTTTCTGATTTCTCCAAAACTAATTTAGAGGCTCTACCTCTGCACCCTCAGGTTACCCTGTGCTTCTCATAGCTCTCAGAACACCATAAAATGTTTGCCTATTTATTTGTCTGTCTTGCTCATGAGATAACAAGCTTTGTAGACACAAGGAACAGTTTGTTCATCCCAAGCTACAAGTATCTGGTACATAGTACTAAACACATACTTGTTGGATGAATGATACATGGTTGTATTGTGATCTGTAGTGAACTTCTGGGGAGCAGAGAGACTTGGGAAATTCATAATGGCTCTTCCCCTTTATCTGTCATAGTACCCTGAACCTAGGAGACCCTCAAACAATATTTAATAAAGAAACATATGAATGAATTCTTTATATGGTGAACTGACTGAGAAGAAGTTTTGTTATATAACATTTATAATTGTTATAAGCCATGGCACAGACCATGCAGTCAGAATCACCTGGCTTTGAGTGGTAATGCCACTGCTTACAAGCTAGTTACATAATTTTTTATTAATTTTTTTCATGAACCCCTGTTTTCTCTCTTCTTAATTACCTGGTACATAGTAAATACCTAATAAATAATAGACAAAAGATGTATTGGCTTTTAATTACCAGAAATCTTGACACATCATAAAGCCTTTTACTGTTTGCTCCTTTTAAGTAGTTTAAGTAGATAAAATGAAAAAAATATATATTGAAACTACCACTAGATGTCAGTATTGCTCTTTCAATAATAGTTCAATCTACTTAGGCAGAGAGCAACCTGAATCGAATAAATGTCCAAAATAGAGCTTATAGGTAGTTTCTAATTAATGGTTACTTTCTGTATGACTCAGTTAACTCATCTGTAAATTGGGGACAGTAATACTATCTTCCTGCTAGGATTATTGTCAGGGTGAAATGAGATAAACTATGTAAAATTCTTAGCATTGCGCACGGCACATAGTAAGCATTTTATAATTACTGTGTGTTATGATGTTCCTGTCCTCAAGCAGTTTAGTGGGAGGAGACTGATGTAAACTATTTACAGTACAATATGAGATGAGATACAAATGTTATGGGAGCATAAAAAATTTCAGTAGAGCCCTGGCCAGTTTGGCTCAGCGGTTAGAGCGTCGGCCTGCGGTCCAGAGAGACCCGGGTTTGGTTCCCGCTAAGGGCACGTACTTCAGTTGCAGTTTGTCCCCGGCCTTGGTTGGTCGTGCGGGTGGCAGCCACTCGATGTGTCCCTTCACATCGATGTTTCTCTCTCTCTCTCCCTTCCTCTCTCTCCCTCCCACTCTATCTGTACAAAAAATGGAAAAATATCCTCAGGTGAGGATAAAAAAAAAAAAAAATTTCAGTAGACTTTTGTGGGACTAGAATTGCCCCAGAAATTTGACCTTATGTTGTTTTTATTTTTATTTTTTGTTTAAATAGGGGGCTCTCAGGTGGTGTCACTTGGTAAGAAAAACCAGGCTTTGTTCCCAGACACACATGATTTGGAACTTCTGGTCTCCCATTATTTGTTGGATGATCTTGATTAAGTTGCTTCCCTTTCCTGGTTTCATAATAATGCCTACCCCATAGAATTATTGTGAGGATTAAATAATAAAACTCTATAAAAATACCTATCCTCGGAGCCTTGGATATAATATTAGTTTTTTTCTCCTTCCTCCTTCTGGGTTCCAAAACAATGACAACCTTTTGGAGCACATTTTCTTAAACTGAGGTTCATCTTTTCTTTAGAAGTTACTTCTATTATTTTTAATTTTATGTGATATTTCAATCCAGGCCAACTGTGGCCCAGAAGAGTAACTTGGAAACACCCACCTACTAGGTACAGAATCTCTTCTGAGCAGTAAATTGGTTATGCACTTATACTGGGGTGATTGAAAATCCTTTGTCTACAAATTCCTAAATAATGCTATTAATTTTTACCATATTTGAAAAGCACTTTGTTTAGGTAGAATAAATGTTAGCTCCATCCACCTTGATCCAGAATTTAAACACTAAAATAGTAGAATCTGAACTGAGTTTATTGAACTACTAGAAGTGATGACAGCAAATACATTTATAGCAAATATATATAAGTAACTGGCTTGATGTACATCTAAAAGAATGAGAATTATCATAGAATAATTGAGTTTTTGATGCAGAAATGATGTCTGTGTACTCTTATATGTCATCTCATGTCTCTCCCTAATTTATCCGTAATCAAACTACATTAAAATTCTATATATATCCAAAAGACCATGTGGTCCAGTACTTGTTCTATAAATAAAGAAACATGTAGTATATAAATAAAGAATCCTACTTGGCGGAAATTCATTTATCGCAGTAGAGTCTGGAACTGATTAACCACGATAAACAAGAGCTGACTGTATAATTGTCCTTATTTTTGTGATTCAGAGGTGTCATCACCACACCCACATCAAAAAAACACATGTATTAAACATACTTATTAAAGGTTTTTATTTTAAATGGACTAATTTACCTCTCAATTGAATATTCTGATTCTTAAAATTGAATTATTCTAAGAGGTGATGCAGATATTGCGCAAACTTCTAAAATGCAGTGATTTTGTGTAGTCCACATCTAAATCATGTGTGAAAGGAGAATTATCGGCTAACTTAGCTTTCAGAAATTCTTCCTCCACTAGGCCAGACACTGTGCCACCCCAGGGCCTTTGCTCATATCATTTCCTCTGCCTGGAACTCTCTTGGTCCACATGGTCCACAAGGCTCACCTCATCTCTGTCCAGCCTTTACTCATAACCTCAGTGAGGCCACCCTATCTAACATTGCAAACCACCACCCTTCACGCCTCTGATTGCAAACCACCTCTCTTCCTCTGATTTATTTTTTCTCCTCAGCTCTTATCACCTTATAACCTACTGAATATTTTACTTATTTATATTGTTAATGTAAGTGACGTAAGGACTACGTGTTTTCTTTGAAGCTATATCCCCCGCCTAGAACAGTGCTTGCCCATGCTCTAGTAGGCACTCAAAAAAAGTGCGATGAACAAGTGAATGAGAGTAAGCCTGAAAATTACATGTCTATTCTGTAACTGAAATTATAATTTCCTCCCTCAGGCATCTTGGTGTATAGAGCTCACAGAATAATCGAGTCTTGTCAAGAAGCGTTCATCTTGCGCCTCTTTCGCCAGAAAAATAAACGTGGTTTTATTAAAGCTTTCACAGACAACGCTGTTGCCTTTGATACTGGTTTCTGTCATGTGGAAAGAGTGATGAGAAATCTTTTTGTTAAGAAGCTGTATCTGTGGCCAAGGTAAATAGCATTATGTGATCAATTTCTAAGAGAATCTGCTGTCATTTAATTTTGCACTTTAATGTAATGTCAAATATACTGCATTTGGACTTGATGCATGCTAGTCAGGTTCATAACAAGTCCATCTAAATATAAATACTGTATGGTCACCACATTTGTGATATCCTCACCAGGGGATATTTTTCCATTAATTCTTAAATAGAGTGGAAGGGAAGGAGGGAGGGAGAGAGAGAGCGCGAAACATTGATGTGAGAGAGACACATCGATTGGCCGCCTCCTCACAGGGCCATGACTGGGGCCAGGGATCAAACCACAACCCAGGCATGTGCCTTTGACTTGGAATCGAACCTGAGACCCTTTGGGCCACAGGCCATTGCTCTAATCACTGAGCCAAACCGGCCAGGACTAAAAGAGAAAGAGATTTGATAGTTGTTTTTCTGGTAGCCCATCAAATCCATCCAAATGCATCCACATTATCCTTTCTCGTCCACTTAGTAAAACCCCCAGAGATCTATCTAGAGACTCACATACAGAGCAGCTGTAGGTGAACTACAGATTTATTGGCTAAAATTCCCTCTTCTACTTTGAAAATTACCCATCAGGGAAGTAATGCCCAAAGATTTTGAAGAGTTTCTGTAAATTTCTAGGAAAAACAGGTTTCAATTTTCAAACATTTTGCAACCCATGCTAATAGATATTTTGGGTATACTATATGGTATTTAAGAGTAGTTGTCTTTTTTTTATTTCTTGATTATACCTTGTTTTGGGGATCAACAAATTTTTGCTGGAAGGGGCCAGACTGGAAAGATTAGGCTTTGCAGGCTATGTGGTCTGTTAGTTACTCAACTCTGCTGTCCTAGCATGAAGGCAGCCATTGGCAGCATAGGAAGAGTAGGCATGGCAGTGTTCCAATAAGACTATCAAAATAAACTTAGCCCAGACCATAATTTGCTGACCCCTGCCCTATTTGAATAATTGCCATTCATGGAGGTAAAAGTATTTCTGAAAACATTATCATTTTACTTTCTGTTACATTTGTTCCTTAATTGCATTTACCAAAAAAACAAAAATGTACCTGTTGAAACTCTAGAAAATATTTGAAAAATATTTATCTCTTTAGGTTCCATGTAGCAGTTAACTCATTTTTAGAGCAGCACAAACCTGAAGTGGTAGAAATTCATGTTTCTATGACACCAGCCATGCTTGCCATACAGACTGCTATACTGGACATTTTAAATGCGTGTCTAAAGGAACTAAAATGCCATAACCCGTCGCTGGAAGTCGAAGATTTATCGTTAGAGAATGCTATTGGAAAACCCTTTGACAAGGTACTCTATTTCTTTTCCCTTTTTAAACACAGTTTGTTATGTTATAATTTTAAAGAATGCAAGTGATTTTAATATTTTCAGTGTTCTTAATAGGAATTTGCTGTTGTTTATAATTAAATTGGAGGTGATTTAAAGTATAGCTTCTTTGGTTTACTGGAAAGTAATCATTTGTAGTAAAATATGTGAATTGGCACGCAAGCACAATTCTGATTCTGCATTGATAATCTCTTATTTAAATATAATTAAGAGGAGCATAAATAACCTTTGCTCTTAAATGACAACATTTGGATATCTACAGGTAGAAGAGTTTAACATAAGAATGCTTCAAAGTGTGTCATCTCTTGTTTAGAGAAAAAATAATTTGGATGAGTTTTCATTACTGAGGAATGTGACATTTATTGCCTTAAAATTATATTCTAAACTGAGAAAATAAGATTTTAAGGAATTTTTATTCTAATTTTTTTATCATAGATTAATCTTAATACAGATAGGTAAATGTCTAAAACTGAATTGTAAATCCATAAAATGCTTACGTTTTAAGTAGTCCAGGCAACTTTTTTTTCATATTTTAGTAGACTAAGTTACTTTCTTTAAAACTTTAAATCAACCTCTTTGTCACTGGAAATAATACAAAGTAGTTATAAAAAAAGGAAAAATTTAATTCTTCATTTCTTTGATTCTTCCAAAAAAATAATTTATTTTACTGTGATATAGTGATACATAAAACTAATTTTATGATTCATAAAATGAATTTCCTCTATTATTAAAGTAAAGCTTATTATCATTTAGTGTATGGTGAAACCACACACATACACATACACACACACACACAAACACACATACATACACACACCTGTTCACATTCTTTTAATAGAATGTCTATATCCCTAGAAAAATAAGACATAGTCTAATATGTTTTGCACTAAATCTATGTTTAATTTCCCCTGGCTAGTAAAAGTCAAAGTATTGTTTTAGTAACCAAATCTAAATATAGGTATAACTTGCATCTTGTTAGAAAATTTAACTTTTGTAGATGATTTTACAAAAGAGACAGGTAGTTATATGTCCCAGTTTATCTAGAACAGTCCCAGTATCTGCCTTATCATGAAATAACTATTAATGGTATCTTAATGAACTATTATTTCATGTTTACAAAAGTCCTGGTTTGGACAATAAATTATAGGTCATCCAAATATTATATTTACGCAGCATTAAATTTGTTAGATAAGATGCCATATAGTGATACTGCTTCCATATCATGCTACCAGTATTATCCTTTTAAGATACAGGATCAATCTGTGAAGGAAATGTTCATATATAATAGCTGTGAATGTGTAGATATCTACATTGTATTCACAGTACATAAAGGTGTTGTGTGTTTTAGGCAGCTTTTTAGGATCTTAAAAAATATGCAGATTTAGCCTGGCCAGTGTGGCTCAGTGGATTGAGCGTTGTCCCATGGACTGAGCAGTGGACTGAGCTCATTGTCTTCCCATGGACCGAGCAGTCCTGATTTGATTCTGGATCAGGGCAAGTACCTGGACTTAGGACTCGCTCCCCAGTAGGGGGCATGTAGGAGGCAGGCTTTAGATATTTCTCTCTCACACTGATATTTCTATCTCTCTCCCCCATCCTCTCTATTAAAAATCAATAAAAATATATTTTTAAAAATACCCAAATTTAGTCAGCTTGTTAATTTAACAATTTAGTCAGTTTAGCAAGTCAAATGGTAATTTAACAGTATTTTCTCAACCATGATTCACATTTTAAAAAAAAACAACTAACATCTTTTACACCAACAAATTAAGGTACATTGTTATTTAATTTAATACCATGTAGTTTCCCTGGTTTATGCCCTCTGCTCCATTGTCCAACTGGATCCCACAACTTTATCCAATCCTGGAGAGGCAGAAATCAAATGTATGAGCTACATGCTTTGACTCTTTCTAAAAAAGAAAACATTGATTATCTGATGTTTATCATGCCTTTTCTCTTCTGACTAGTCATGTAAATGTGGATAATTATGAATTGACTCTATCTGATCATAAAGATTCTGCTGATAAGACACTCTGCATTGTATTTGAAAAATTAAACATTTTTAGAATCTCATGAACTGAAATTTTCTGTCCAACTCCTTCAAAGATAATATTTTGGATATTTTTTATTGTGATAAAATATACATAACACAAAATTTATCATTTTAACTATTTTTTAGGTTTATAAAGGATGATGTATGTTGAAAGTATAATCTGTATTTCAAAATAACTATCTTGAACATATTTTAGCAACACTAAATTTTATTCTTGTTTTAGACAATCCGCCATTATTTAGATCCTTTGTGGCACCAGCTTGGAGCCAAGACTAAATCCTTGGTTCAAGATTTGAAGATACTACGAACTTTACTGCAGTATCTCTCTCAGTATGATTGTATCACATTCCTTAATCTTCTGGAATCTCTAAGAGCAACCGAGAAGGCTTTTGGTCAAAATTCAGGTGGGAGATAAAAATATGAATATTATCCTAGGAGCTGATTTGAATATAGTTCTGGGTTTTGTTGAGGTTTTGTTCAGGTGTGGGAAGTGCTATATTCACCTACATGGTATACGAAGGTTTCAAATTACATTATATGTTCCTAGCACAAGGATATAGGTTTTATTGATAGCTAATGTTTCCACCTACTTAACTTCTGTTCTGTGCAATAATAAATATTCATATCCATTCTGGGCAATTTTATTTCTAGAAAAGACTGTATAATACGGGCAGTCCCCAACCTAGAAATAGCTTGCATTCTGGAAGTTTAGTTGTTAAGAATTTAAAATTCAGCCCTGGCCGGTTTGGCTCAGCGGTTGGAGCGTAGGCCCACAGTCCAGAGAGGCCCGGGTTCAGTTCTCGCCAAGGGCATGTACCTCGGTTGCAGTTTGTCCCTGGACCTGATTGGGGTTGTGTAGGTGGCAGTCACTTGATGTGTCTCTCACACGTCGATGTTTCTCTTCCTCCCTCCCTCCTCTCTCTCTCAAGATAAATGAAAAAAAGCCCTGGCCGGTTTGGCTCAGCAATTAGAGCATCGGCCTGCGGTCCAGAGAGACCCGGGTTTGGTTCCCACTAAGGGCACGTACCTCAGTTGCAGTTTGTCCCCGGCCCTGGTTGGGTCGTATGGGTAGCAACCACTCGATGTGTGCCTTTCACGTCGATGTCTCTCTCTCTCTCTCTCTCTTTCTCTCTCTCCCTCCCACTCTATCTGAACAAAAAAACGAGAAAATGTCCTCGAGTGAGGATAAAAAAAAAAGTCCTCAGGTGAGGATTGAAAAAAACAAGAATTTAAAATTCATTTTTCCTGCAGAAACAGTAAGGTCGTGTGGGGTTTCATCAGCTAGAATCTGATGGCCAAAGATGAGAGATTTGTAAGGAAACACACATATGACTAGCCACTGTCTTGCTTTCCTATCAGTTACATCCTTCACCCACTATTGCGGCTTCTCTCCCTGTTTGGCTAGGCCAGTGTGGTCCATGGGCCCCTAAGGCCAAGCTTTAATAGGATTACCCAATTTTGCTGCTTCATCAGGGACATTGTTGAGTGATAAGCTGCAAATGCATTGACATGAAGAATACACTGGCTGCTGGTACACTGGTCCCCCTGCCTTGATCGTGCTCAGGCACCAGCCGTGTTACCCACTAATGCTTTTGCACCATCACAGGAAATCACAGTGTGAAAAGTCAGATAATCAGTTAGTGTTATTATGAGAATAGTTGTATTGTTATGAAAATAGACCCCCTGAAAATATGTTGGGGACCCTCAGGAGCCTGTAGGCCGTACTCTGAAAATCACTGGTCTAACCAAACCATGACAGAGGCCACGGTAAAAGGGAAAGTGTGGTTCAGAGAACAAGATGGCAGCCAGGTGTATATATAGGTCATGTGACCATCAGAGAGTCTTTTAAATTAACTGTAAATTGAAGGTGTTTTTTTTGTTGTTTTTTTAACTCTTTATATTAGGTTGGTTATTTCTTGACTCCAGCACCTCAATGTTTGTAAATGCTCGAGCAAGGGTTTATCGTGTTCCAGATGCCAAAATGAGTAAAAAAGGCAAGATGACTGAAAAAGTGGAGATTAAAGAAGAACAAGGTATCTTGTAGGCTTAAGTCTTTAAATGTGTCTTTTATTTAAGTATTTTGTGTGGAATTGTTTATCACGTTACACTATAATTTTAAATCATTGTTGGCCATATAGGTTATATGTAACATATGTAATGTATGTTAAAAGTATTCACCGTGGCAAGTCTTAGGATCCATTACCAGGGAACTCCAAATAACAAATGCCAAGTATCAATCAAGTGCATTCTTACCATTCCATAAGAACTATGGATTTTTTTTTTAACTTCAGAGTAATTACAAGTTGGGGCACTTAAAGTCTTAGTGCAACCTTTTAACATCCCTTTAGTTTTTAGAGAACGTAAATATACTAGAATGAAAAAAAAAAAATACAGATTTTATTCCAATACATATCTACCAGGTATAACAAATATCATTGGTTTTTGTTTTGTGTGGTTTTTTCCCATTAAACTTATCGGGGTAACATTGGTTAACAATAGTATATAAGTTTCAGGTGTATAATTCCACAATACATCATCTGTATACTGCATTGTGTGCTCACCACCCAAAGTTTAGACTCATTTCATCACCATATATTTGACCCCCTTAATCCTCTTCTCCCCCGACTCCTCTTCCCCTCTGATAACCACTATACTGTTATCTGTGTCTAATCTTGTTTGTTTTGTTTGTTCATTTGTTGCTTTCTGTTTTATATCCCACAAATGAGTGAAATTATAGGATTCTTGTCCTTTTCCATCTGAATTATTTTACTTAGCATGATACTCTCAAACTATATCAAACTAAAAAGCTTCTGCACAGCAGAAGAAACCATCAACAGAGCATAAAGACAACCAGCTGAATGGGAGAAGATATTTGCAAATGATATCTTTGAAAAGGGGCTAATATCCAAAATATGTTAAGAACTCATACAACTCAACAATAAATATATCATTGGTTTCTTAAGGGATAGGATAATGCTTACTTACTTTCTTTCTAGTTCAAAGGCCTATTTTAAAACTTAAATATATGTATTAGTGATGTGAAATAAAAGTTTGACTGTTGTCTACTTCTGTTCTGTGTTCAGGATTGTGAAAGTCATGGGGATTTTGGAAACAATAAATACGTTACTTTCTACTGATTATTTTGTATGAAGGTCGTATATAACATCACAATTAACAACTCACACGGGATTATCTCTTATTAGTGACCATGAATATTGCTTTCTTTCAAGGCATTATGAAACCTGTATTAATGTTGGTTTGAAGTGTCTTTGATTTAAACCACAAGGAGACCTTTTTCAAGGCAGCTGATTCTGGCATTATGGAGGAAGCTCAAAGGAATGGGCTTATGGAATGGTGCTTGTGTTGTCTGTTGTCTTGAAAGTCTTTGGAATATTTCATGGGTAAATATTATCACATAAAATGAGCTTATCTTTTATTTCTATACAGAAACAAAAAAGGAACTGGTCCTAGAAAGCAACCCAAAGTGGGAAGCGCTGACCGAAGTACTAAAAGAAATTGAGGCAGAAAATTCGGAGAGTGAAGCCCTTGGTGGTCCAGGTAGGAAAAAAGGAGATGATGACATATGCTTTCAAAATCAAGCAAATGAATCTTTTTGTTTAGCTCTTTAAAAATAGCTTACTATTTTGTTTATAAAATGTAGAAGAATAAATGCCAAACGAACACTGAAATCCTAGCAGCAACCCCCTCTCTGCTCGTTTGGTATGACTTTCTCTAGGTTAAATCATTGTATATTCATGAGAGCAGGTTCTTTTACTGGTTCGGTTCTCGGGAATTCTATTTAAAGGTACAGCTAATCTTCACATATAAATTTACCAGGCTTGAAATTTGGAATCCCCAAGGAGAAAGCTAAAGGGTCTTATGTTTTATTTTCTCAGCAAGTATCTTTCCAAAGAAGCCTACACAATTATATGGAGTGACACTGACCTAGCCTACAAAAATTCCAACTTTTAGGGCTACTCTCTTCAAACTTGAGTATACTAGATTAACATAGACTAAACCTGAACCAAGTTGAAAAATAAAACAATAGAAAATAAAAGGAAACTAGATTAAAAAAAAATTTTTTTTCTTTATTGATTTTAGAGAGAGAGGAAAGGAGAGGGAGAGAGAAATAGAAACATGGAACATCAACTGGCCGCCTCCTGCATGCCCCCCATGAGGGATCAGGCCCTATAACCTGGGCATGTGCCCTGACCTGAATCGAACCAGTGACCTCTTGGTGCTGGGTCGACGCCCAACTGCTGAACACCAGCCAGGGCAGGAAACTAAATTTTTATTTTTTATTTTATTTTTACTTTTATCCTCACCCAAGGACATTGTTGCATTCATCTTCAGATAGAGCAGGAGGGAGAGAGGGGGGAAGAGGGAGAGAGAGAGAGAGAGAGAGAGGAACATTGACTTAAGAGAGACACATTGAATGGCTGCCACCCACATGACCCCAACTGGGGCCGGGGACAAACTGCAACCTAGGTACATGCCCTTAGCGGGAACCAAACCCAGGCCTCTCTGGTTTGCGGGCCATTGCTCTAACTACTGAGCAAAACCGGCCAGGGCAGGAAACTAGATTTTTAAAGTACCTATTGAGCCTTTGAAATCCTACAAAGCAATAAAGGCAACCACATAATCCTTATATTAATAACTATGCTGTTTGATATTATCCCAGAATTTATGGTGCTATAGTTTAAGCCCCAAAGTCATACATGCTCACCTAGAAAAAGTTAAAAATATAAAGAAAAAAGAGAAGGAAAAAAATTATGTCTAGAAGCCACTATCAAATTTGGCATATTTCCTTCCAGGTTTTCTTTTTCATATTTTCTATTTCATAAGTCATATATAGATACAATTTCTGGATATAGAATTGATGAGTCAAATGATATTAAAATTTTTAAAGTTCTTAAGACATATTACCACATTGATTTACAGAAAATTTTTACCAACTTTCATTTCTTCCAGCAGTAAGAGTTTCCTTCTTTTTCACTTAGCTCTCAATGACTAGAGAGTCTGTTTCTGTGTGTGTGCACGTATATGCATACAAATTTTATTAATTTGATTGGAGAAAAAGGTTATCTTGTATTAAATGTTGATGTTTGATAAGCTCAGTATTTTCTCAAATGCATTTCCTCTTTTGTGAACTGTCTTCATTTCCTTTGCCAACTTAGGCTATGCCCTGAGTTTGTATCAGCTTTTTATGTAGTAAAAATACTAACATTTACGCCCTGGCCGGTTTGGCTCAGCGGTTGGAGCATCCACCTGCGGTCCGGAGAGACCCGGGTTCGGTTCCCACTAAGGGCATGTACCTCGGTTGCAGTTTGTCCCCAGCCCTGGTTGGTCGTGCGGGTGCCAGCCACTCGATGTGTCCCTTTCACATCGATGTTTCCCTCTCTCTCTCTTCCTCCCTCTCCCTCCCACTCTATCTGTACAAAAAATATATATATATATTAACATTTATCATTTTTGCATATTTTTTTGTCTTTAGTTTTTTTTAATGCTCAGTTTTTTATTATAGAGTTAGTCTTAAGTTGTAGATATCAATCTCCTCTGCTATTTCTTCTGTTGCTTTTAAGCCTAAAAAATTATCTGTAGTGGACAGATGAAGAATAGTCTCCTTTTTTTATAATTTAACATTTGACTCTGTAATCCACCTGGAATTTATTTTGGTGTACACGATTCTCTGGAAATTATTAATTAAAAAGAGCTTCCTTAAAGCCTCCATTATACCATGGCTATATTTTAATACGACTGAATATTCCTGGCTTCAACTTCACTAATAGCTTTATGTAATCCTGCATCTAATACCCTTTTTAAACAAATTGTAAATGTTGTCTCTTTAGCACCAAGAGATAAAACGTGCCTTCCTTGTGAGGGAAGAGGTGAGGGGGCACATGGGGATTGGTAACATAACATTGTTTTCTAATTTTAGGTCAGGTCCTCATTTGTGCAAGCGATGACCGAACATGTTCCCAGCTGCGAGAGTACATTGCTATCGGAGCAGAGGCCTTTTTGCTGAGACTCTACAGGAAAGCTTTTGAGAAGGATAGCAAAGCTGAAGAAGTGTGGATGAACTTCAGAAAGGAGGATGGCTCAATGAGAATTACGAAATCTAACAAAAGACCCAAAGACCCCCAAAACAAAGAAAGAGCTTCTACCAAAGAAAGGACTCTCAAAAAGAAAAAACGAAAGTTGACATTAACTCAAATGATGGGGAAATCTGAAGAACTTGAAGAGGAAGAGGATGGCAATGAAGGATATCCTAGAGACTTATCCGGTAGCCCAGAAAGCGGCTTAGAAGAAATTAAGCACGAGGAGTTTGATTTAAACTTGTCATCCGATGCTGCTTATGGAATTCTGAAAGACCCCCTCACTATCATCCATCCACTTCTGGGCTGTAGCGACCCCTACGCTCTGACAAGGGTACTCCACGAAGTAGAGCCAAGATACGTGGTTCTGTATGATGCAGAGCTAACATTCGTTCGTCAGCTGGAGATTTACAGGGCGAGTAGACCCGGGAAACCTCTCAGGCAAGTCGTAAAGAGTACGAACTGTATCTTAAAGCCTTCAAGTTCACAGTTCTTTAGGACTTAACACAGAAACTGTACAAGTCCTGTGTTATGTGCGTTTCCTTATCTTTAACATTCTGTTGTTATGTTGGTAACGTTTATGAAACTTTATTTTGCTTTCTGATGACTCTGGGAAGTCTGCATAGGAAGGACATCCATTGCAGCATAACAGCGAATCCAGGGGACAACTTGTGTTCGTTCTCTTTACTTGCTGCTCTGCTGTTATGTTCCGTATTCTCTACGCATTGGTTTGTAGCCTATGGGGTGCTCATTCTGACAAGTCTAGGACATTTATAATATTCTAACTTCCCTCCCAAATTAATATAATTGTGACTCAGCTATGAAATTTCAATCTTCTAAAATGTCTTTCTTATACATTTTGAGAAATGACTCTGAGTTACATTCACATAAAACTAAAGTATTTGAAGAATTATTGTACCGAGTTTTCTTGAGTTTCAAGAAATATCGAATGAACAGTCTTCAGAAATATCAGATGAGTACACGATGCCTTCCAAAGAATATAGTGTTCTGGCTCCAATTATCTGAGGGGAAATAAACAGCAAAATTAATATCCTGAACACAGTCTGAACCAAACACAGAGCCAAAAGAAATTTCTCTAGCAGCTTAACTAATGCAGCCTTTCAGAGTATAGATAAATGAAGGAAGTCTATCAGAAATGATGCAGGATGAAGAGATTAAATGAAGCTGGTAAAATAATCATAGGCTGGTGCATTTTTCATACTTTTCTGTTGATCAACTTTGTAGATAGCTTGTCTGTTCTTTGTTGCCTGAGAATAAAATAGTATGCTATTTGCAAACAAAATGTCAGAATCTGGGAGTTCAACTGCTCACTCTGAGTGGGAAACTGAACCCCACAAATGGGGATTGACTTGCCCTCAGCCACATGGCACATTCGTGGGAGAGCTAAGGCCTCCGGACTCGTCCAATGGCCTCTTCCCCGTTCACACTTCAAAGAATCTATAAAGATGCAGTCTAAAAGAAAAATTGAGGGCTGAAAAGGGGAAATGTCTGATAGAAGGTGAAGAAAAGGGGCAGAAGATGTGTGTAATTAATCTTATTAGCAACGAACAAGGTAGAAAAGCTGGCCTTTCCTAAGAGAAGAGCATGTAGCAAATTACTTCTTGAGGAGCCTGGTATAATCCCTGTGTCTTCTGTGCTGTGTGCCTACGTGAAATGTGCAACGACTCAGTTCTGTTAGGACGTGAATGAAAAAGAGCTGAGAAAGTACTTGTGAAGATAAAGTCCTGTAGACTTTCATTTGTTTATTTTCACTAACATGAAGTTTCATAAGCTGGTTTTTACAACTACTGTCTAACTTTTTAAATGCTTGCTTGGCAGAAATGCAAAGAAAAATTGAAAAAAGAGAAGCCACTGAGATTTTGTGTTTTCTGCTTTGTTTATAGTTATAAGGGAAGAATTATTCTATCCCCCTTGTTATATTTCGATGTTTACCTGAACTCTGTTCCTCCTTTGGCAAAAGAAAAAAAAAAAAAACCCACGTGGTAACAAGACCTTTAGCAGGTGGGGTTTAGGCAGCTTAATTTCAGTATGTGATTAATGGAACCTTTTATCCTTAGTCAAATATTTATTATTTGAGCACTTCAGGTTGCTGATTTCAAATGTTACGTTCTTCCTGTCAGGGATTATAAGTTATGTTTTTGTGATCTAAAAGAGTTCTGTCCTGACTTGCAGGGTTTACTTTCTTATCTATGGAGGTTCGACCGAGGAACAACGTTATCTCACTGCTTTGCGGAAAGAAAAGGAAGCTTTTGAAAAACTCATAAGGTAACACAAAGATCAGTGTGAAAGCACAAACTGTACTGGAGGCCTTTCAAGATCCAGAGGCTTTTCCGAGGGGCGTGGGGATATCTAATGGCCTTCTGGAAAGATGGAGAGGGGAAGAAGTTGGGGAGGATCACATTGAAATAAACCAGGACACCCCCTCCCCACCTTCTTCCCCCACGGGCAGGCATCTCCTACACTCGAAGGGCCCCCATGAGGTTTGCAACCAGACAGCAATCGGCCACGGCAGTTTGTCCTGGGCTAACCCCCTGAACCTGTCCCCAGGGCCCCTAATTCTCTGACTTCTTTGTGAGCCAAAGCCACCCAGCCAGGCTCGTCCCCCAGGCCTGCCTTGTTTCACTACCCACAGCTTTACTAACGTCCTCTAAAATTTTAAAAAGAAAAAAAAGATAAACCAGGATATGTCAGCACATATTTTCTTTTTCTCTTCTCCTCTCTTTATCATTTTCAATTGTTTTTCAATAGTTTAATAGAAATGTGAGCTGGTTTTCTGATTGTAAAGAAATATAACCACCCTGGCCAGTTTGGCTCAGCGGTTAGAGCGTCGGCCTGCGGTCCAGAGAGACCCGGGTTCGGTTCCCGCTAAGGGCACGTACCTCGGTTGCAGTTTGTCCCCCGCCCTGGTTGGTTGTGTGGGTGGCAACCACTCGATGTGTCCCTTCACGTCGATGTTTCTCTCTCTCTCTCCCTTCCTCTTTCTCCCTCCCACTCTATCTGTACAAAAAATGGAAAAATATCCTCAGGTGAGGATAAAAAAAAAAAAGAAATATAACCTAGCCCTGGCCAGTGTGACGCAGCGGTTAGAGCGCCAGCCTGCGGACCAGAGAGTCCCGGGTTCGGTTCCTGCTAAGGGCATGTACCTCGGTTACAGTTTGTCCCTGGCCCCAGTTAGGGTCGTGTGGGTGGCAGCCCCTCAATGTGTGTCTCTCACGTTTATGTTTCTCTCTCTCTTCCCACCTCTCTCCCTCCCACTCTGTCTGAAGATAAATGCAAAAATGTCCTCGGGTGAGGATTAAAGATAGATAGATAGATGATAGATAGATAGATAGATAGATAGATAGATAGATAGATAGATAGATAGATGATAGACAGGCAGGAAGGAAAGGAAGGGAGGGAGGGGAGGAGTGAGGAAGGAAAGAGAGAGAGAGAAAAAAAAAAAGAAGAGAAAAGGAAAAGAAAAGAAAAGAAAAGAAAAGAAAAGAAAAGAAAAGAAAAGAAAAGAAAAGAAAAGAAAAGAAAAGAAAAGAAAAGAAATATAACCTAAAACACCAGAAGCATAACTAAAACACTACTTTTCTAAGAAATGTGTTCTTGCAGCTCTCTCTGCCTCTCCCCCTGTACAGGATCTCTCCATTCCTCTGAATGATGTTTTCTTTTTCTCCCTGTACAGTTCCCATGCCCTGCGGGTGGGTGGCTGCTTGACTGTTTACTGGGAAATGCTTTTCCATCCCAGTCAGTTCAGATCGATAGGCCACTCTAGGAAAATATTTTTGAAAGGGTGTGACGTCTGTCTGAACATATGTGTACGTTTTTTAGAGTGATGTCCTTTAATATTCCATGTCCAATGGAGAAAGATTTTCAGTTTAATCCGAGGGAAATGTTTCTAAGTTTGATGTTCACCAGCCAGATGGCTGCCTCTCCCCTGCAAGTGTTTGAGAAATCTGATAACCTCCCACCAGGGGTATTGTCAAGGAGATCACAGCTTGGTGAGGGGAAATGGATCAGATGATCCCTTAGGGACCTCAGAAGCCAGGGCAGGGGCTGGACGGGGCATCCTTGAGCCGACTCAGAGAAATCATTAGATCAGAAGAGACTATGACCTGGGCTGAGTGGGACTGGGCCATACGCATCTTCCCAGCCGCAGACATTGGCAGTGTGTCAATGGCAGTGAGAAGGCAGAGGTCATTTTTAGTGGCAGTTAGCCTGCCAGGGCCCTAGGCAAAGTTTCCAGATGGAAAACCACCCTTCAGCATTGGTTGTGGACTCTCAGTATATGCGTAAAATGTACACATGCCCCAGTTTGTCCGGGGCTTGCATTCCTGGAAGCTGGTGCTTACTGAGTCGGGGCCACTGCGTCCCTATGGGGGACTCGGCGTACTACGTGAGCAGTGCCTTCCCTTCCCTTCAACGCCCCTCTGACTGTGACATGCCTCCTCATGGGTTCTTCCAGCTTCTAGTCAGGCATACAGTTACTGGTCAGTCCTTTCACCTATGAAATATACTTTCTATTAACATGCTCTATGGAATGGTTTATATGGGCGTGTGTGTGTGTGTGTGTGTTGAAAAAATATTTCAGAAAGAGTTATAACAAACAAGGTTCTATCTGTTCTTGTCAAAGTTTTTGGTGCCTCTCTGTGTCTTCTAGATCTTCACTCTCCCAAGACTCAGTCACAAATATTTATTGAGCATCTATTATGTGCCAAGCCCTGCGCTCTTATTAAAGTGCTTACGTTACAGTGCTGTGGGTAAAGCCTCTGCCCTCCCAGCGCTTTTCCTCTAGTGGAAAAGACAAACATTAAATGACATAACACTCAGCGACTATGATAATAAATAGGTGCAGAGTGCTGCTTTCTGTGAAGGTGAAAGAGATGGGGTAGGAAGAGAGTGTGTCAGAGGGATCCAACCCAGTGTGGGGACCAGGGACAGCTTCACTGAAGAAATGGTATTAAAGCTGATACATGGAGAATGTGTGCTAGTTGCTGGGCAGACAAGGTGGGCAAGGAGGGTGTGCGTGAAGGCTCAGAGGTGCAGGGGGCTGTTAAGGATTTAAGATTTGATTCTGAAGGCAATAAGAGTTTTAAGTAGGAAAGTGACATATTTTTAAAGGCTCTCTCTGGCATTAAACTGAGGAATGCATGGAGCAGGGAAGAGTCAGAAAGCTATTACAGTTGTCTGATAAGGAAAGGTGGTAGCCAAGATCCCGTAGATGAAGAGAGAGGAACAGATTTAAGAGATGTTGGTGACACTGGATGTGGGCCAGTACCTCCTGACCATTCCTTCACTCCTTTGCCTAAGGCTTCTCTGATTAAAGCAATTGTCACCCAGTTACAAATGAGCACACAAAGCTGAAATATTCAGATTAGGTAATAGGTACTGGTGTTCATGTTGAAGGTCCCCAAGACCACCCTAAGGCTCGGTGATTCACTAGAAGAACCCACAGGAATCAGAAAAACTGGTCTCTCACGGTTGTGGTTTATTACAACCACAGGATACCCACTAAAACCAGCCAAGGGAAGGACACATGGGGCAAAGCCCAGGAGAGGCCAGGCACACGCTCCTGGGTGTCCTCTCCCAGGGGAGCCACACAGATGTGCCTGCTTCTCCCAGCCAGTGCGTGGCAGCACACACACAAAGGTGTCAACAGGGACGCACACCTAAGGTCAGTAACACAGACACGGAGTACCAACCTGACAGACTCCCCTCCTGGAGCAAAAACACATTTTAGCACAAAACATCTGATCCAACTGGTGCTGTGTGGCCCCAAGCCTCACATATATAAAACTCAGGCAGAATATTCCAGGGGCTCAGAGCTTATCTCCCAGAAGCTGGCCAAGGCCAGTCCCAAGGAGACAGGCCTTTCTTGGGAATGTGCAGGGTTTGAGCAGCCCAGGCCTGCTGAGTTAACACTTTCCTGCACAGTGTTGTAGCCGAAGAACCTGGTCGCATGTGAGGAAGAAGGTACCTGAGAGAGGTGAGTTTTTATGCTCCTGGCTTCCTTCTTGAGGTTGCCTCTTCTCCAGTATATCAGGGAACCCAACCTTGAAAAGAGTACGTTAACGGATTGTAGCACGGTGTTGGGGACCCCATGTTATTCCTGGTTTATATAAGTGATTCTGCAGATCAAAGGGCTCAGTGACAAGGTGAGGAAAAGCCTGGCACTTACTAGAAATCTTACTCAGCAGAACCCAGAATATGGACTCTCTCCTCCACTTCAATCTATACAGTAATTTCCATAGCAGATTTCAATATAACTTTATGGTCTGGCATAATTTCCTAAACTTGCTCAATGGTGCTGTCGACTTATTGTAAGTTAGATCGTCCCATACTACATAGCAATGAGAGAGTTACATTATTTAGAATCTTAAGATACTTACTTTCCTAGAAAACCTGGGGACTTTGAGAAGTATTTGTTTTGAAGAGCAGAATGTATGTGAGGTGCATTGCTGAAAGAGCCTTCGAACCTGTCCCTGGAGAAAAATGTCATGTCAGAGTCAGAGAACGTGCGTCTGCCAGGACCTCCAGGGGTGATGTCGTAAGAACAAAAGCAGTGCGACTGTGTAAAATGACCAGGAAGAATGAATCAAGCGAGCTGGCAGTGAAAAGATTGTCTCATGGAACCGGAGATCAGTAGATTACAGATGAGTAAAGAGAAGAAAGATTGTATTTCCCAGTATTGATAATAAAATGCTCCCTGGGTAGAAAAATTAGTAATAACATTCTGAGTATACATAGTTTTGGAGAAGTCACTGCTTTTCAAAGGAAGGGGAAAGATTATCTGAAATGTTACATTTAGAAAATATGATCACCAAATGGGTGAGCGTAAATAATGCCCACTGGAAGAGACCTCTGGTTCAGTGCCCCTCCCTGTATTGTCATGTGCAAGCTCTTCAAGTATCACTGATGATGTTGAAGCAAAAATAAGAAACCTCAGTCAGGCCCGTGTGGCTCAGTGGTTGAGCATTGACCCATGCACCAAGAGGTTCCGGTTTGATTCCCGATCAGGACATATACCCAGGTTGTGGGCCAGATCCCCAGTGCGGGGCATGCAGGAGGTGGCCAGTCGGTACTTTAGATTAAGTGGAAATAGGAATCTGAATTTTAAATTATTGTGTGTCTATCACATAGAGTAACTTGAATAATGATGCTAAATGTTGAAAGCAAGGGGCTGAATATTTATAATTATGACAAATTTCTGTTTAATTCATTTAAGTTGCTGGTTAAAAAGACAATACTTTCTTCACAACTGTGGTTTCAGGAGTATATTTTTTCTCAGATTCAATTTGCAGTTATAACATTTCATGGTAAAGTAGCTGTGTTATGTAATAATCTTAGTTGAAACAGTTGTGGAATCACTTAAAAGTAATCTTCAGTTTTTTAGCATAATCATGGATAATTAGGGAATGAAGTTACCACATTATAAGAAAAATACACTTACAACAGCTAATCTTTATATAAGGCACTGTATGTGCCAGGCACTGTTCTGAGTGCCTTACATAGAACGTGTAATCCTTATAGCAGTCCTTTGAGGTAGGTTCTATTATTATCCCCATCTCACAGATGAAATAGAGGCGCTAAATGACTTGCCTGAGGCCACACAGCCAGTAAGTGGTTTCAAATCCAGGAAACACGGGTCATCCAGGTCTGCACTGTAGCCATGCTGTCCAGCCACTGGCAGATACACATTAGTCAGGAGACTGGAGTGCCCCCATGTGTGCTATGAAGCCTAGCCAGTAAAGAACAGAAATAAAGGGGGGGAAATCCCCAATGTTAACCCAAATGTTAAAGAAAAAATGTAAGAGCAATTTTTTTGAGTGATTGATCCTGTCCTCAGCTAGAGTCTAACAGACGTAGTGACAGCGCCCTCGTCATGCAGAGACGTTTCCAGCAGGCAGCACGTGACACTGGCCGTGAGGATACGGGGGACTGCCGCCCCCCACGTGTGTGTGAAATGTTGTACTGGTTATAACTGTGTTTGTATATCACTCCAAAGAGTACAGAAATTAAAATGCTGATTTCTGTTCTTCAGTGGTGTCATTTAGTGGGATCCTGTTCTAACACTTCCTTTGTCATCCAGAGTGGTTGGAGAATTGGTCCATCTGGTTTCATTTCCTTCCACTGGAAAATCGTTGTTTTAACTTTTGTTGAAAGTACTAGTTAATATTGAAGATTCCTCTTCTGTTTCACCTTACCCTAGTCTCCATAATTGCAGTTTGTTACACACAAACACACACACACGCCATGGTTGCTTTGTTTCCCTCAACTCTGTTGCAAGTCCTGTAAGGGAAGAGAACAGCCTTACACATCTCTTCTGTCATACTTTGCACTCATTGAATGCGCAGTACTTGCTGTTTCGTGAATTGAGTAGAACATACTTTACTAGTTTTGAAAAACAAGACTATAGCAAACCTGGCTTACTCTTCCTTTGGTTCAGTCCAGCCAGTGACAGACTACAAATTAGTCAGGAGACTGGAGTGCCCTCATGTGTGATCTTGTCATGATCGTAGTTCCTGATTACAAATCTTTGTTATAAATGTACAGTCCTGTTGATCTACTAGATATGAGATACTGAGCTCCCTTGAAGACAAGTTATCCTGTAACTATGTTTGTATCCAAAGTACCTGGCACAGCACAGAGGGGCGCTCAGAGACATTTTTAAATAACTGCGCCAGTGAGTGAGTCAGTGCTGCCCCACCACATAACCCGAGATGCTGGTTTTTTGTTTAAATCTCTGTCGGAGTCAGACTGGTGTGGCTCGGTGGTTGAGCATCGACCCACGCACCAAGAAGTCACCGGTTTGATTCCCGGTCAGGGCACATGCCCAGGTTGTGGACCAAATCCCCAGTGGGGGGCATGCAGGAGGCGGCCAATCGATGTTCTCTCTCCTCCATGTTTCTGTCTCTCTCTCATTTCCTCTCTCTCTAAAATCAATGAAGGAAAAAAGAATTTTTTTTAAATAAATACATCTCTGTCAGAAATTTGCTTGCTTGAATTAACACTGATTTTCCTTTAAAATTGAGAGTGTTTAATGGAGTTTTTTCTTTAATCAAAGTTCTATCGTGTATGTTTTCATTTTCTAAAATCATTGTTTTTTGACCAATCCCTATTTATGATTACTCTGAAAATATTGCAATATAAATAATTTAAATTCTTTTTAATGCTCAATACCACATTAGTCTGTTTTTTTATAAAAAGTTTCAATAATCTCTCTGTGGCATTTTTTACATGCTTATTTCATGTCTGAAAGTGTTTGACGGACATAAAGAACAGAAAATAAACAGCAGCTTTTTTACCTCTGGAAGATGGGAAGTAGTGCGCAACCAAAAAATTCCTTCTTTTACCCATCACTTACTTGTCTGGGCACAGTGATCTCTAATGTGCTCTTGTATTGTCTTACCACTACACTCAAGTAGGTCATTTTTTATCATATAATCTAAAAAGATTAAAATCTGGAATTTCTAAATCAGTTCAAAAATTGTTTAAAGTTCCCTGGCCGGTTTGGCTCAGCGGTTAGAGCATGGCCTGCGGTCCAGAGAGACCCTGGTTCGGTTCCCACTAAGGGCATGTACCTCGGTTGCTGTTTGTCCCCGGCCCTGGTTGGGTCATGTGGGGTGGCAGCCACTCGATGTGTCCCTTTCACATCGATGTTTCTCTCTCTCTCTCTCTCTTCCTCTCTCTCCCTCCCACTATATCTAAACAAAAAATGGAAAAAATGTCCTTGGGTGAGGATAAAGAAAAAAAATGTTGAAAGTGTTTTCCTCTTCCAGGGAAAAGGCAAGCATGGTCATCCCCGAAGAAAGGGAGGGCAGAAGTGAAGCAAACCTGGACCTGGTAAGAGGCTCCGTGTCTACGGATGTTCCCGACACTCGGAAAGCAGGTGAGCCCTGCCCTCCCGCAGCCTGTATGTAAAGGCAGCCAGAGGTTCCAGCATTTCTATACAGAGGCTTGGTTTTTTCTCAGCAAACTTAAAAATGGACGCCTGCTCCCATGCTCTAGTCTCAGCTCTGCCATTTATGAACCATGTGTCCTTCCTGAACCTACGGCTCCTCATCTGTAAAATAAGTGTGTGTGTGTTGGGGGGGGGGGGTTGATGCACCCCAGCTTAGAATTAGTCATGTTCTAGCACTGCCTTTAAATGTGGTTGGTTGAGACTCTGAATGTATTTCTGCAAAGAAACTTTTGTAAATGGTGATTAGGTTCTTATCTTAACTGGAAGGAGCCAGTTTAACTAGAGATAAATAGATAGGAGTTGTTTGAGATACATTCCCACTGTCTTTCTGGATTCGTTTGTTGCCTCTTGGCACCTCTTCAGGACCCAGGTGAGTGGTAGTCGTTGCCCAGCAGTCCCAGAACGGTGGCAGGCCACCAAGACCTGCTGAATTCCGAGCACACCATGGCCAGCACAACCGTCCCGTTCCCCCTGCCCTTTCCCCACAGCAGCAGCTGAGCTCAGCCAGCTGACACGAGAAAAGCAGTGGGACTGAATTGGTTTAACCTCTGGTGGGGTCAAGCACAGTTAGAGCAGTGGGTCTCTGGACGTAGTGTAATTAAGAATAACCTCAGCCCTGGCCGGGTGGCTCATTGGTTGGAGCATCATCCCGTTCACCAAAAGGTTTCAGGTTCGATTCTGGTCAAGGCACAGATTAGGTTGTGAGTTCCATCCCCAGTCAGGGCACAGATGGGAGGCAACCGATCAGGCTTTCTCTTCTCACATCGATGTTTGTCTCTCCCTCTCCCTCTCTCTCTCCCTCTCCTTCTCCCTCTCTCTCTCTCTCTCAAATCAGTAAAAACATATCCTTGGGTGAGGATTATTAAAAAAAAGAACCTCAGATGCTTGTTAAAACTGTAGATTTACTGTTCATAGACATCCAGTTCAGTAGATCTGAAATGGGGTCAGTGTCTCTGGGTCTTCTGATGGACGTAGTCCTTGGCTCATCCTTTGGGGAACAATGCCTCAGAGCATCTAGGTCTTTTGGAAGAAGATTCCTGTTAACTTGAACAGGTTGGTGACATTTCGTGCAGAACTTCAGAATGTAAGGCAGCATGAAGGAAGGTAGATTTGAGCGTGTAGGTACCACTCGGGAAGCTACTCACACAAGTCTGCCCTTTTGAGTTCAGTCCTCCGAGCCCTCTGTTGGTTGCCTGTGGCTGCTGTAACAAATTACTGGGAACTCAGTGGCTTCCAACAACACGCATTTATTATGTTATCATTGTGATCTTACAATTCCAAAGTCCTGTGGGTCTCCCCGGACTAAAATGAAGGAGTTGGCAGGGCCGCATCCCTCCTGGGGGCTCTCGGAGGGGGTCCTCTCCTCTCCAGGTTCTGGGGGCTGCCTGCATCCCTTGGCCTGTGGCCCCTCTTCACCTTCACAGCCCGCAGTTCCAGCTCTTTCCAGCTTCCCCCTCTCACGTGCAGGGACGCCTCGATGATCCCAAACACTCTCCCGGCCTTAAAACCTACAATTTAATCACTTTTGCACAGTCCCTTTTGTCATGTAAAGTCACACATTTACAGGTTCCAGGGATTAGGACGTGGATATCTCTGTGAGCCGGTTATTCTGCCTACCACAGCCCTTGTGAGTCCTTGACCCAGAAGCACCAGCATCCCCTGAGACCCTACCTCAGACAGGGTCTGGGGTGGGCAAAAAAGTAGGTTTACAGTTGTATACAAATAAATAGTATAGTAATTGATAAATAATAATATAAGAGTGAACTCTGTGTTTGCAGACTCATAACTGTAAACCTACTTTTGCCAGCCACTGTATAGACTGCTCTTTACCAATGATTTCACTCATATATGGGATAAAAAAACAGAAAATAACAAGCGAAAACACAAAACAAACTCATAGACACAGACAATAATATGGTGGTTACCAATGGGGGAGGGGGTGAGAAATTTGCTCTTTAGCATGATGCTGGGTGGTTCTCACGTGCATGAGGGTGTGAGAAGCTCTGTTCTACGGTGTTTCTGTCTTTCCTACCTTCTTCCACTTTCCCGTCCCTGGCCTCATTGGCACAAGCACTCAGAGCTCTGAAATTGTTCACAGCAGCCCCTAAGGCAGTGTCTTCAGTGAGCGCTTGTAGGCATCTGCTGCGTGCCAGGCTGTGTCCTAGGAACTGGGGACCCCGTGAGCAGTGACATGTGCTCAGTGCAATGATAAGGGACCGCAAGGGGACCCACAGAGGGACAATGGTAGCCCATGCAGTATGTAGGAACCATGGTAAGTAAGGAAGCGCCCCCTGATTCTAACTTTCCTCAGTTCTATTTAGCGTAAGAGAAATTGCCTTTATTTACTCTGTAAATAAGCCTTTTTGAAAATATAGAATAATGTGGAATAATAACAACAGTACTATGCATCATAGATGAACAACAGAAACATGATTCTAACCTTTAATTGTTATAGTCCATCTGTGCAAGTTCTTCCTCAGTGACATTACTTAAAAATGTTCCTTTTCCTTCATAGGTGGCCAAGAACAGAAACGCACCCAGCAAATTATAGTGGTGGATATGCGTGAGTTTCGAAGTGAACTCCCGTCTCTGATCCATCGCCGGGGCATTGACATCGAGCCAGTGACCTTGGAGGTCGGCGATTACATTCTGACCCCAGAAATGTGCGTGGAGCGCAAGAGCATCAGTGACCTGATCGGCTCTTTAAACAACGGCCGCCTGTACAGCCAGTGCGTCTCCATGTCCCGCTACTACAAGCGGCCAGTGCTGCTGATCGAGTTTGACCCCAGCAAGCCTTTCTCCCTCATTGCCCGAGGTGCCTTCCACCAGGAGATCTCCAGCAACGACATCAGCTCCAAACTCACGCTCCTCACCCTTCACTTCCCCCGACTCCGGATTCTCTGGTGCCCCTCCCCTCACGCCACCGCCGAGTTGTTTGAGGAGCTGAAACAAAATAAGCCACAGCCTGATGCAGCGACAGCCATGGCTGTCACAGCAGATTCTGAAACCCTCCCCGAGTCGGAAAAGTATAGTCCCGGCCCCCAGGACTTCTTGTTAAAAATGCCAGGGGTGAATGCCAAAAACTGTCGCTCCTTGATGAGCCACGTCAAGAACATTGCAGAACTAGCCAGCCTGTCACAAGACAAGCTGGCGAGTGTCCTGGGGAATGCTGCAAACGCCAAGCAGCTTTATGACTTCATTCACACCTCTTACGCGGAGATTCTGTCGAAAGGGAAAATGAAAAAGTGAACAAGGGTGGCTGTTTTCTTACCCCGTGGCTGCTTTTCAACTGCCCTTTGCCAGCCATAATAGTTCATTATTAATTATTAGCTCAGTATTTCACCCTCTTCCAATGTTTTTAACGATTGTGCTGTGTCCTGGTTCAGTGGATCAGAAGCCAAGGTTCCTCCTGAACTTTGCATTTAAGCACCTTGTTACCTTCCTCGTGCCAGCTCTCCTCCCTCCCCTCGCCGCCCGCGCCAGGGCTCGTGTTGTTTTCAAACGAGGTGTGTCAGGATCAGGTAGTGTTCCTGCAAGTGCTTCTGGAAGGCCACTTGTGAGACCAGCTGAAATGTGTGTCTCCTGCACAGACTGGTAACACACAGCCGTTCTCTCCCCTGTCTGCAGAGGAGCCCCTGAGCACTGAGGAGGACGCACCTCTGCCGGTCCTGACCGGTTTCCCTCCACATCCTCCTCAGCTGCAGACTTCTCCCCCCGGCCGCCTCGGAGGGCGCTCATGGGGACACCCTCTCCTATACAAGACGGCCCCCCTAAAACTGACTGATTCCTTTTCTAGGCACCTGAATAGATGTAGCTGTAGCATTCAGTTGTTCGAAACCAGTCTTTTTAAAACAAAATGAATTACCTATTTACAGAATTTTACGGGGAGGTGAGGAACCTTTAGAATTCTGTTTCTAATGAGATAGTTAACCTCCTTAAGATTTGGTTTTCCTTCCTTAAGTTGAGATAAAAGGACTGTAAGTAAATGGAAAATCAATATATAGATTATATAAAAATCCTAAAGAAATATATATGTATTTAAAAAATCATAAAGAGCCCTGGCCAGTGTGACTCAGTTGGTTGAGTGTCATCCCATGCACTGAGAGGTCGAGGGTTCAGTTCCAAGTCAGGGCATATACCCAGGTTGTGGGTTCAATCTTCAGTCGGGGCTGTGCAGGACGTAATTGATCGATGTTTCTCTCTCTCTCCCTCTCCCCCTCTCCCTCTCTCTCTAAAGAAAATCAATTTTAAAAAAAATTTTTTTTAATTCATAAAGAAAACAATCTCATTGTAAACCTGATTGATTTCATTCAGCTTTTTACTGAGGTGTACATAGGGGCATTCATAGCATCTTTGTGCAGTTTTTAACCTTTTATATTCAAACATTATTAACGTGGGTATTGTTCACATATTTAATAATGGGTAGTAAAATGTCTACCTCAAGAGCTGATACAGACATCAGTTCCGCCAGCCACATCCCTTCATGTCGTGCTCCGTGTCGGCCACGTTTGTGTGTCACGCTGAACTCAGAGGAGACGGTGGACCATGTAACACACCACGGTCTTCAGCTTCAACAAAACTGCTACTTTTAACTGTCCTCTCCAAACTGAACCATGCCGACACCTTGCCTTCTTGGGATGTTAAAGTATGTTAACACAGCTAAAAGTACATATGGATTTTGAACTCTGTGCAAGCGTACTTCAGGAATGAATTGGGGGCATCGAAGAGCCCTTCTGGTTACTGTAGAACTCTGTGCAGAGATTCGGAGAGTAGAGAAGAAGACAAGAAACAAGAATTAATTTAAGGTAGAATAAAGATTTGGGCTACTAATTTTGTCCCAGGGTTAAAAATATACCCCCAAGAATAGAAAACAAAAATGTCAGATACACATGTTAACTTTCCCCTTTGTATATATTTATTTATTTAAGAAGTACATATAAAAGTACATTAAACTCATAGTTAAAAGTACATTAAAATAGCCGTACCATCTCAAATAGTCATGATTATTATCATTTTTCTTCACCCTATTCTCACGCTTGTGCTTGAGGTATATAATTCCTGTTATTTCTTGTATAATCCACCTGCCCAGTTTTATTGTTCTTTCATTACAAAATAGGAAAAACCTAACATGGCACTGTCTTTGGTAAGGGTTTTATTTATTGCAAGTTTTCAAAAATAAGCTCTTCTTATAGCTGCCATTTTAAACAATCCTACTTACAAGTACCACAGCGATAACAATGTTCATTGTGTTTAGAAAGCCATTGTCCCCTGACTCTCAGTCTGTTCATTGCCGTTGCACCTGCTGGACATTTGAAGACAATGTGGATTCTCCTGTGCATTTGACGTAGGAACATGGTCATTACAGGTGAAAGGCTTTCCAACTCATTATATATAGTTCTTAAAGTGTCCCCAGTGTGGAAAGCCTTTAATACACCATCATGTATTTACTTTTATCAAATATTTTTGCAGTCTTTGGCAAAGGAACAAGAAATGCACAGTTGAAAAATGACTATATCCCTTTATTTTCTAGCATCATTTGTTAGCTCAGCCTTTTTCTTTTAAAATCATAAATATCTAATATACGTATGAACACAGGCTTAGCTTTTTTTTTTTTTTCCCCTAACTTTTTTGAAACACTTGGGATCAGGATTATTTTACTTTATGTTTTTTACATAAAGTCTTAAGCGTATGAAATATCGTAAGAAATTGTTTAAATCACTGTGCCTGTGTGCCTCCTTAAAATTATACAAGAAGAAATCATTTTTAATAGTGGCCATAAATAATGTCCTTTTGGCCATAAATTGCTGTTTCTTCCATCTGAGGCTTAGTAGACTGCATGTCTCCGTGTGTGTCAGTACCTCCAGAATGCTGTGTCCCAGCTCACGAGGGACCACAAATAATCCCATTCACCAACCCACTGGGAACCCCAAGGGTTAAGTCTAGATTTGGTTGTGTTGAGAGCATAAAATTAATAAATGGCCTTGAGCAGGAAAACCTATGCTGGAGCAAATCTGAGGAGCGGGTGGGGGCAGAGAGGCAGATATTATTAGTTCTTTGCTTTTGTTTTTCCAGCATAATTTGATTTTCCTTTGGCTCAGAAATCTCTTCAGGGAAATTCCCTTCTCCTGGGTGTTCAGTTTAACCTAGAAATGTCCTCTTAAAAACCAACACAGTAGGAAAATTCTTTTCTCAGGCTTGAGTATATAAAAAGAGTTGCGATTTTTCTCCATTATTTTGCTTTGTATTTTGGTTTATAGCTCTTTCCTGTTTGATTCTCAACTTCAGTGCTTAATTTACTATCTTTATCAACAGGTTTTTGGTGGCCTACAGCACTATGGATGGGGTGGAGACATAACTGATTTATATCAATTTGTAATGGAGTTTGTGTGTTTCTAATAAAATGTGTATTTATTCAGTATTTTCCTCAGCATTCCGTGGATACAGTAAAAATTACAATAAATGTTCAGTGCATTGTATTTACCATCTTGTTAGTAAGTATACTTTTTAATTCAGGGGATATTTAATCTGGTTTCTTTTCTGAACTGCCCTTAGAACCACTGCCGTGACGTTTCGTGCGCTCGGCAAATCTACTTTCCAAGGCTGCGGCACAGTTTTCTTTTGGTTGTTTCCCATTTTGTAGCACTTGTCCTTGGGAAGGAAACGCGACGACGCTCCAGAAAAGGCTCATTTGTTGACATGTAATGACTGTGGTGAACACAATGCCTGGACATCTTAACAGATGGATTTCCTGCCACCCCTGACTCATGCATTGTTGTTCCCTTAGCGTCAAAGTTGGAAGAAGTGAATTATCCTTTGACACATCTAGAATGTATTGTAATCCCCTAACAGTTAATTATTAGTTAACTAATTGGCTCATTTCTGTGATTTAATTATTGTTGCTTCTGCTTTGAAATGTAGAACCAAATCCCTTTTTAACAAGGCGTAAGACGGGTTATTTCTCAAAATGTTGTAATGTAATAATAAAGACCCTACTAGAGTAATTAACCCTTTCCTAGTAGTAGCAAAATAACTCATATTTCCTGAGAATTGGTGCATAATCTCATTTAATCTCATAGCAAAGTTATCAGGGTACTATTTAAAATCATCTTCTGCTCTGGTGAAATCAAGTCACAGAGACATTAAGTAATTTGCCTAAGGTCACCCAGTAGTAAATGATGAAACCACCACTGAACCCTAGAGTCTGAACCCAGAGTCCCTGATGACACACTGGGGGCGAGTGGTAGGAGGAGAGAGTGGGGGCCTGCTTAGTGTCCACTTTTATATCTAATTCCAGTTATGTCATAGAAAAAGCAAACTGGTTTGTTTTCATGCGTCACGTGGTTAATAGTGTCAAGAGCAAGTATGCAAAACTTGGAAAGAGGTCAAAGAGAAGACTGAGCACCCTTTCTGTGAAGAGCTGGATGCTCTCCCTGCCCCTGCTTCCTGGGGACTGTCTGATTTTCTAGGCTGTAAACCTTTCGCTGACTGTTAGGAAGGCTCTTCTGCAACTTTGTAAGAATAGACAGGTTAGTGGACACAGACAATAGTGTGATGAAGGTGGCGGGTGGGTGCTGGGAGCCAGGAGGAGGGGAGATCAACTGGGATAAAAGGGGGACATCTGTAATACTTTCAACAATAAACATAAATTTTTTTTTTTTTTTTTTGGTACATGCCCCTAGTGGAAACTGAACCCGGGTCTCTCTGGACCACAGGCCCACGCAAGATAATTTTTTCTTAAATGCCACTTCACTTAGGACAACCCATGGAGTCAACATAAATGGTGGCCAGTAAAAATGTTGAGTGTGAAAGGACTGTATTTTCAAAAGTTTTCTCTTTCTTTTTTTTTTCATTCATTATTTGCATTAACTTTATCATCTTCCATAAAGGTGCAGACAGAGGTGCATTGAAAAAGCCTCCTATTTATTCTAATACGAATGTCAAATTCTTGCTAATTCTTGTGTAATCTGCCATAGCATTTTCTAACAAAAACTACTCCTGGCACATTCACCAAATGTGCGTTTAAAAAAAGGAAAAGAAGCCCGGCCGGTGTGGCTCGGTGGTTGAGCATCGACCCATGCACCAGGAGGTCACCAGTTCGATTCCCAGTCAGGTTGTGGGCCTGATCCCCAGTGGGGAGCGTGGAGGAAGCAGCCAGTTGATGCTCTCTCTCATCGATGTTTCTGTCTCTCTCCCTCTCCCTTCCTCTCTTTCTAAAATCAATATAGAAAAATAATAAAAGAAATTTTTTTTAAAAAAAAGAAGAAGGAGAATAGACAGGTTAACTTGTAGAAAACCCTCTATCAATACAGGTATCTCCAACTTTTTGAAAGTTCACATGTTCACATTATGCCACTTCACTTTTATGAATGACCTTCCTACTATCTGTTTTCATTAACCGAAAGAAATCCAAAGAGGATTTTTTTTTCACTTTCACAGAAAAAGGCAAAAATAGCGTTTAGCATTTGTTTTGCAGCAAGCCATCATAGAGGCAGTGGGCACCCCGAGCAGCTCCTTCCCGCAGGAACCCCACTCAGCATCAAGCCGCCCCAGCTTTGACCTGTGTCTGTGAGCATCTGAGCTTCATCGGGATCTAGTCTGTGCATCCGTTAGCACGATGAGTCCTTACGGTGTCAGAAAAAGCCTGAGAGAGCGTGTAAGGGCGTTACACTTATCATAAAACTGGACGTCATTAAATGTTTCGATCACGTTGAACAAAATAAAGACACTGTGTATTTGTCGAATTTGGGTCTGGAGATGCTCAAAAATGTTTCCATATAAGTTAACAGTTTTTTCTTCTTTGCTTTGTACCATTCAGCTGAAGAAAGGTTTCATAGGAACGCTCTACCGTCAGATGGTTCAGGAAACATGTCCAAGTACAAACCTGTCCAGCAGCATCGCCCAAGAAATTGCCTGGTGGGACATTAATCCTTCTTGTATTTTTATTTCTGCGTTCCTTTGACCAACTATAGATCTCTGGGTCCCTGAATTTTCCTTTGAATCTGTCTTAACATCTTACTGGTTTCCTCATTAATTGAATTGAATAAAATCTTTGACATATTTTTTTTTCTGTTTGTATGAGTCATGTTTGTAACTTTTTGAAAATTATACTTTGCAAATGCTATTGGCAACATAAGCTCTCATGTAATGATAAAACCATATTCCCAGCGTCATTCATCCTAAAGTTAAACCTTATAAACTAGAAAATGGATAATACACATCTGCATAATATACCTCTTACATATATATAGGAACTGTACTTTGATACTCAATATTAAATACTATATAGATCTCAATACTAAAAACTATAAATTGATCAAATATTTAAGAACTATGGACTCATTTCAAGATGCTGGCTTTGTGGGCCCATTTCTCGTTTTGTTTTCAAGAGCACAACTGAATAATCTGAGGGTTGTCATTTTTTTCTGGGTAGCCATTGACTACCCACGTTAAAGAGACTGACTAATTCATGAATGAAAAGGAAAAGGAATTTTAGGAAACATTTGCATGACGAAGATGTTTGTACATCAAGAGAACGTGGCTCCCTCAGGGACCAGGAGACAGGTAAACAAAATCAACTTGTGATGTCAATCCAGGGGTTTCCAGAGGTTCATGAAAATAGTAAATAAACCAGGTCCAATGAAGCCGTGGCGCGGAATATTTGAGATGATGCTTATTTGGGGACACTTGTCTGTAATTACGAGCTAGCTACAGAATTTGGTAAGAGAACGCCCCCTACTGACTTAAAGATTTGCTTCCCAGTGCAGTTTCTGGAAGGGATGACGCCCAACAGAAGCTTCTAAAAAAAAGATGGTTTTGCAGACCAAAGGAAGCATGATCGGGTAGGTTTGTGTTCGGCATAAGGCAGTTATGACACAGGGCAGAGGTGTCTCTAGCTTCGAGGCTGACACGCTCCCTGACATCAAGGGGCGCTCAGTCTTGCCATGAAGAGAAGTCACATGAAGAACCTGAGCCAGTGGAATAAGGCAAATGCCCCAAGAGGGGTGTGCGAGCTCCAGAGGCCAGGGGGAGACGTCACATCCCGTTGCAGGGCTCGGGAATGGCCTCAGAGAGAAGGCAGAATTCAGGATGAGCCTTAAAGAAGAGCTCGTGTTTCATCAGAGACGTGGGCCGTGTCCTGCAGTCCAAGTCCAGAGTACTAGCGAAGAGACAGATGGGAAACAGACCGTGGTGTTTAAAGAAAGAGCCATGAGCATCGAATTGGAGCCGTACATGGGCCGCACTGGAGGAATCTCTTCGGTGCTCGGCTTGAGGAGTTTGTTTTTATTTCAGCAGAGGGATGAATATTCGAGTAAGGGAAAGATGTGATCAAGAGGTCTGTTTGAAAACTGACCTGGGCCCTGGCCGGTTTGGCTCAGTGGTTGGAGTGTCCGCCCGCGGACCAATGAGTCGCGGGTTTGATTCCGGTCAAGGGCACGTACCTCAATTGCAATCAGTCCCCGGCTCTGGTTGGGTTGTGCGGGTGGCAGCCACTCGATGTGTCCCTTTCACATCGATGTTTCTCTCTCTCTTTCTCTTCCTCTCTCTCCCTCCCACTCGATCTGAACAAAAATGGAAAAAAGTGCTCAGGTGAGGATAAATAAAATAAATAAATAAAACTGGCTCAGCAGTAGTGAGCTTGAAATGAAAAGGAACTGATACTAACTGGGCTTCTACAGTGTGCCAGAGATTTTATGTGTGTTCCTCCATTAAACCCCCAAATCGGATTATACCTGCTCTACTAGTGAGGAGACAAAGATTCTGAGCGATTAAGAAATTAAAGCCATGATTGAAGTGCATGGCAGAGACGGGCTCAAACTCCAAAGCCTACTTTCTGTCTACCATGATACCTTGCTATGAAGACCATCTCAGAAGATGGTGGAATCATCTAAGCCACAGGTGATGACAGCCAGAACTAAGATTAGAGCTTTGAAAATGAAAAGAAGGACATAAACTAAAGAATCTTGAAAGGACAGTCTATGAAATGTGGCAATGAAAATATATGCCTAGGAAGAGTCTAAATAACACCGAGCTTTTAAAACTCAGAAAATGATGGAGCTGTTCACAGAAACAGGATCTAGAGAAGGATCTGATTGTGTTGGGAAGAAGATTAAATTCAATTTTATCAAGTTGATTTTGAGATCATCAATAATCAGGCAGACAGACCGTCCCAATTTAAGATGAAGTAGGCATCTGGACAGACGTGAGAATCGAAGACATCAGACAACTGGTTAAAAGCAAAGAAATACGATACGGAACTTTAGACAGTTCCTAAATTTAGGAGGCGAGAAGATAGAGTAGACAGACTACTAGAAGACGTTTCTGGCCCAGCCAGTGTGGCTTCGTGGACTGAGCATCATCCCTTGGACTGAAAGGTCCCAGTTCGATTCCCAGGTTTCGGGTCCGATCCCCAGTGGGGGGTGTGCAGGAGGCAGCCGATTGATGTTTCTCTCTCACATCAATGTTTTTCTCTCTCTCTAAAAAAGATCAATAAAAACATCTTTAAAAAGAAGAAGAAATTTCTGAATTATACAACAACCAGGATCAAAAACAGGAGAGAGTATCAAGGGAGTGACTCACACTGAGGTCTCAGGACACAGCAATGCAGAACGCTGATCACCCTGGATGGTGGTCCAGGGAGCCCACGGGCACACGCCCGCCTGAGGGCTGGAAGCCATAGGACAGCGCAGATGCAGAAACAGAGAAGGGGGTGAGCAACACATCAGAGGTGATTTTGTTTGCTGGTGATCAAAAGGAAGAAACAGAGCGGGGTGTGAAGAAAGATGCTAGGGAGGGAACAGATAATTAATGGAACCAAAACCTAGCGTTGGGGGTGGAGGGAAAAAAGAGTAGGTTTGCTTTTCTCCCTTTCACATCAACAGAAAACCTGTTTTTCTATTGATTTGTTTCTTCTTAAAAACCAGCATTCATAGCACCCTGTACCTCCAACTTGGAATGGGACTGGTAAGTCACAATTAAGTAACACTGAGGCCTTTGCTGAAGCCTTCTATTTTAACAACATGCTGCTGTTTGGCAGTGAGGTCTGCTTGTGTTTAAGCTGGCAGAGGGCATGGCCTGGAACCCCTCTGTTTGTAACCTGGCTGTACAGTTTTATTATTATTTAAAACATTACTTTCAGCAATTTATGAAACCAAAATATGTGCTGGCTAATGTCTTCTGGAAACTGAAAGTCACTAGCCAATCCCAAGACTTGGTAAGGATTTTTATTTTGGTTGTACTGAGCTCACTGTAACTGGGGTGGCTGAGTTGCTATGGTGATTTGTTCTCAAAGCAGCCCTTTGCCATAATACATTGAAACAGCAGATGAATCTACTTTATGTTGACTCGATCATGACATTAATGCTGGTTGAAACATCCCCCACGCTCCCATCGGGACGTGTGTGTGGGACCTTCGAATCGGTGCCAAGAAGGCATTGGCTAAAAGAATCACAACTTTGGCTTGTTAAACCTGGGCCTTCACAATTCGTGCCGCTGAAGACTGTTGGCCCCCAGCCCAGAGCTCCACCACGGGCGGGGTTGCAGCTGGAGAAGGTTCATCATTGAAGCAATTATGTGGTTAATTGCTCCAGTGTGGGCATAACCTGAAAGTTGTGACTCACATTCTGTCACTAATAATTGGGGGGGACGAGGGGACAGGATGAACACAAAAAAAGTCAGCTGCTTCTTCCCATTTCTCTCGCAAATCCGTAACTCGCTAAGCCTTGAGGTGTGGGAAGAAAGGCAGATCAACGCCAAGACGCGGCGCTCCTCGTCTCCACCGGTAGGCGTCCCCCTTGAGTCACAGGTCCTAACCCAGCCACGCTGGAGTCACCAGACACTTTAAGGATGACTGTATTTTGAATGCGGCTGTATCTCCCTCTGATTCTTGCCTAACCATGACAGGGGGGAGAAAAAAAAAAAAGTAGCTGCCTGATTTCCAGCATGACTCATTATAAACAAAGGGAGGACAGATTGACTGCCTCTTATCAGAGCCTAAGTATGCGCCCCAGGACAGGGTGAGTCAGACTGCAAGTCTCAAGTCTTTTGTTGGTTGCAGAGATTTTTTTTTCTCCCCCCTGCGGAAAAGATGGATTGGGGGTGGGGGTGGGGGCGTGCTTTCTTAAGTACTATCAGTGACCCTATGGTAAGCCTTGGGCTTCCAGACGAGCTAAAATTCCCTTACAACCTAAAGGGCTTCCAAGTTGAAGGCAAAAAATTGGCCATCCTCACAAGGCAACTCGTTTTGCCTTGATAGAAATATTAGGGATTCTACTGTGATGGTTTCACAACATATACCAATGCCAATAATCATCAACGTGCACAGTACACTTTACGTATGAGCAGTTTATTTAAGTTTATACCTCAAAGGCTTTTAATAAGAAAATAAATACAGCTAACAGTTTAGTGAGGGGGGCAACCTAGTTTTATTGTGATTTATCAATACACACACCCTCACTTCCTCCTCTGTTGCTGTGTTTTTTGGGTGCAAACACAGACAAAGGGGACATGCCTGAAGGACTCAGTGTCATATCATCGAATACTGATACGCTGATCCCACACTCCCAGAGTGTGTGTTGGTAGGTGAGTTGTTCATTTTTACTGAATGGAGGTGGCAAAGCATAGGTTGGCAAGAAGTTTGGAGTGGGGAGTGATGCTGGGTAGCAAAAGACAAAAGAAGCGCCTTCTCTGTGTCTGCCCCACCCTCTCCCGGGAAGCTGGGAGACAGGAGAAGTCTGTTTACGCCTCAGGTGCCTTCATACTTCAGCAGATACAAGTCAGGTCAAGCCAAGAAAGAGCTTGGCTGATGGGCTGTGCAGGCAGAATCCACACACACGTGAAATGACTTACAGCTTGAAAACGAGCAAACCAGCAAGTGAGTTAATTTAGGGGGCTGTGAACACACATGTGCTTAGACGGCAAAAATGAATGAAGTCCTTTGGCAGGTGGAGCTAATAAAAGAAAGAGCAGCAATGAGAGGAGGGGTAGGCCAGAGGTTTCTTTTTAATGTAAACAAACTCAACTGAGAAAATATGGACGTGTTTATGCCCGAACTTGGTTATGACCTTCTGCAAAGTATGCGAGACTTTTCTCCTCTCAGATAATATGCCCTGAGTGGACGGGAAATGTGACTTCCTCTTGGTCTTTTCTCTCACCAATACTTGCTTCTGACCAAGAAGCTTTTGAGAAAGATCTGAATCATTTCCTCCTTTTTTCCGTGTGTCTGTTCTTGCTGCTATCCTGTGACTAACAGATTCAATATATACGTCAAAGTGACTGGGAGAATTTGACTGTCATCTTAATGAGATGGTCGCTTACTTAGGAGGGTTTTGTCTTAATCTTGTAATTTCTTGGTCGCTGTTGCTAAATCGGGGGAGAGGGAGAGTGTGTTATTTTCCGACTCCCTGGATTCTGTCTATACTGTGAAGATATGTCCTGCCATGGCGGCTGCGGCTGGTCTCACATATAATGGTTGTGTCCTTAATTTCCAGAGACAGTCCCCAATTTCAACTATTCTTTTGACAAAGCCCCATAAAGACATATTTTATACTTTTCGCTGTATAAAATGTGATCTGTAGAAAGAATGTGTCACTCAACAAGCGTTTTCTCTTGCAACCCAGGGTCTTCAAAATCATTATTTGGAAAACAGTGCCAGTTTAGTCAACAAACATTGAAGTGCCTACTGTGTGCCAGAACTATAGAACACGGCCCAGAGGTTGGAGTTACAGGTCGTGGTTCTTTCCAGATCTGAGAGTCTGAAAAGCAGAGCCAGCTTGTGTATTTGTAGAATAATGGAAGTACAGTAAAGATTACTCCTATTTCAAAAGCATACACTCATTGCCTGGAAATGACCAAACCCTCAAAGCAGCGTGATACGCCTTCCAGAGCTCTGGGGGCTCCGAGCATAGGTTACAGAAGTTGTAAAAGTATCCTTTGTGGCAAACCGCCAGGCGAGGCCTTATTTCACATTTAATGCCTTGTAGGAATAAGATATCGTGAGACGAGTCTTTGGAGCAGATGAGAGAGCTTAGTTATCTTGAAAAGCCACAGAACCCGTGTCCTCAGTTGTTGAAGATCTTTGGGCTCTTCCCTGGTTTCGCTGAGTGGTGTTAGAGGGTACTTTTGAAATGGAAGAAAATGTTTGTAAAAGGAAAGACGTTCTCCAGGTAGGTCTGTTTAACTTCTTTGGTCGGGCAGTTTAGGAGATACCTTTGTATGTGACTTGTAGTTGATGCTCCAAACCTTGGATCTATCCCTTCAAACTGAATCTTCAATCTGTCATCCAGAGTCAAGCTTCCCAAGTTTCCTCCACTAACAGTCTCATTTCCCATGTCCTATCCTAACTTTTGTTTGACATGAGTTTTTTTTTTTTTTTTCTTATTGGACCACTGGCACACAGAATCAGAGTAATCATCATCCTTGGTTCATGAAACACACTTCACCATTGACTCATGCATGATCTGCTTTTATTTATTTAGCTTATTATATTTAATAGTACAGAAAGTACTCATGAAGCTACCCCCCACCCCCAAAAGCTAGAACCTTGCCAATAAGATTATAACTTACATATAACCATGTAGATTCACCCCTCACCCTACTTCCTCACCTCCCAACCCTCCTTCCGGTTTGTGTTCAATATTTCCTTGCTTTCTTTTTTGTCTAGTCACTTTGTTTCTTATAAGTATGATATGCATTCCAAAAAAGTATGTGTGTATGTATTTTGCTCTTAACTTTATGGAAAAAAATGTCATGAAAGTTTATTGTTAGGACTTGTCGCATGTGGCTGTCATTCATTTGTTTGGGCTCTTCTGTAATATTGTATTCTATGCACATACCACAGTTTGCTCAGTAACCCTGTTGTTACTGGCCATTTGGGTTGTTCACAGGTTCTTGGTCAGTAAACAGGATTTTTTTCATGCTGTACATGAGATCTCCAGATCTATTCATCGGACGTAACTGTCACTTTGTGCCCTTTGACCAAGATTTCCCCATGTTACCTGCCTCCCCACCCCCGAAAACCTTGGGGTTCCTTGACTTGTATCTTCGTCGCCCTAATCTCTGCTATTATCAGCACAGGGCCTCCTTCCTTCTGAGTGTATTTCTGTGTCCTCTCCTCTCCTTAGAAGGACACCGGTTATTGATTTAGGGTCCACCCTAATCCAGTGTGATCTCATCTTAATAATTACATCTGCAAAGACCCTGTTTCCAAATAAGGTGACATTCTGAAGTTCCAGTTGGATGTGGATTTGGGGGACACTGCAACCCAGTACCCTCCCCGTAAATAACTTCGGCTGGTGTTGCTCTTGTTTTCTCCCTTGGTATGTCTATCTGTGTGTCTCTCTTCTCAGCGTTTGGTTACCAGGCTCGGGTTAATTTTGTAAGATTAAATGAGACCCTTTGAAACTTCTTTTATGCTCTGGAACCAACTAAATCATATAGACATTATCTCTTCTCAGAAAGTTTGGCAGAATTTGTCCACCCACCTCCATCCCCACTCCAGTCCTCTGAGCCCTTGTAGTTCATCCAAGTAGCAGAGATTCTTGATCAGTTTATTGGATGACTTTTGGTTCAGTTGGATTTTTCATTTTTTAAAATAAATTTTATTGAATTTATTGGGGTAACATTGGTTAATACAATTTTATAGGTTTCAGGTATACAATTCCATAATACATCATCTGTTTATTGTATTGTGTGTTCGCCACCCCAAGTCAAGTCTCCTTCCAACATCATTTATCCCCCCTTTCCTCCCCCACACCCTTTCCCCCTGGTAATCATACTGTTGTCTGTGTCTATGGTTGTTTATTTTCTTAATCCTTTCACTTCTTTTCACCCAGCCCCCAACCCCCTTTCTTCTAACAGCCGTCAGTCTGCTTTCTGTATCTTTGAATCTAGTTCTATTTATTTTGTTTGTTTGCTTGTTTTGTTCATTAGATTATACATATAAGTGAAATCGTATGAAATCTGTCTTTTTCTGACTGGCTTATTTCACTTAGCATAATACTCCGTCCATGCTGTCACAAAAGGTAAGATTTATTTTTTATGACCCAGTAGTATTCCATAGTGTCAGTGTACCACAGCTTTTTTATTTACTCATCTGCTGATAGACACTTGGGCTGCTTCCAAATCTTGGTGATTGTAAACAACACTGCTATGAACATAGGGGTGCATATATTCTCTTGAAACAGTATTTCTGGTTTCTTTGGAAATATTTCCAGAAGAGGGATCACTGAGTCAAAAAGCAGTTCCATTTTTAATTTTTTTTTGAGGTAACTCCATACTGTTTTCCACAGTGGCTGCAGCAGTCTGCATTCCCACCAGCAGCTACTAGGGTTCCCTTTTCTCTACATCCTCGCCAGCACTGGTTTGTTGATTGATTGATGATGGCCATTCTGACAGGTGTGGGGTGATATTTCATTGTAGTTTTAATTTGCATTTCTCTGATGCTTAGTGATGTTGAGCATCTTTTCATATGTCTGTTGACCATCTGTATGTCCTCTTTGAAGAAGTGTCTATTCAGGTCCTTTGCCCATTTTTTATTGGATTGTTTTGGTTTTTTGGTGTTGAGTTTTGTAAGTTCTTTATAAATTTTGGATATTAACCCCTTATCAGATGTATCACTGGCAAATATGTTTTCCCATTCAGTGAGTTGTCTATTCATTTTGATGATGGTTTCCTTCGCTGTGCAAAAACTTCTTAGTTTGATGTTGTGTGGGCACCTCTTCCCAGCTCCGGTGCCCTGGGCTAGGCAGTGCCCACATTCCTCAGGTGGAATCTTTGCAGCTGAGATATCCCTCTGGAATCAGCCACCAACCGTGGGAGCCCGGCCAGCTCTGTTCACGTCTCCGCCCTTTCTACAGGTCTCACTGTGGCGTCTTCTGTAAATCCTTGGTTATAACACTTCTACCCACCTAGCCTTCAGTTGTTTATGCAGGTTGATCTATATTTTAGTTGCAATTCCTGTTTGGCCCAGGGAAGAGGTGAGTGTAACGTCCACCCAGTCCACTGCCGTCTTGGATCTCCCCTCCAGCTGGATTTTTCTACCTCTTCTGGAGTGAATTCTGTTGCCTTGTTTTGATTACTATTTTATCAGCATAAATTCAAACACAGTATGCTCTTAACTTTAATCTTCTTCCATGTCTTTGTTTCTAGTCCCTTTCATATTCTAGTGCTATTTATATTTTTTTCTAGTGTAACCTTGCCAGAGGTTTGTCTCTTTTATGAGTCTTTTAAAAGAGCTAGCTCTGCCCTGGCTGGTTTGGCTCAGCGGTTAGAATGTCGGCCTGCGGTCCAGAGAGACCCGGGTTCGGTTCCCACTAAGGACACGTACCTCGGTTGCAGTTTGTCACCGGCCCTGGTTGGGT
This sequence comes from Molossus molossus, assembly GCF_014108415.1. NCBI lineage: Eukaryota > Metazoa > Chordata > Mammalia > Chiroptera > Molossidae > Molossus > Molossus molossus. The sequence goes on along the minus strand of NW_023425366.1, from coordinate 109,138,800 downwards.
CGTGTGGGTGGCAGCCACTTGATGTGTCCCTTTCACATCGATGTTACTCTCTCTCTCTTCCTTTCACTTTATCTGAACAAAAAATAGAAAAAATATCCTCCAGTGAGGATAAGAAAAATAAAATAAAAAAATAAAAGATCTAGCTCTTTAATTTATCATGAATTCTATTGTTTTTCTCTTTCCTTTTCTTTTCTTTTTTTTTTTCTTTATCCTCACCCGAGGACATTTTTGCATTTATCTTCAGATGGAGTGGGAGAGAGAGAGGGGAGAAGAGAGAGAAAGAAACATCAATGTGAGAGAGACACATCGACCGGTTGCCACCCACACGATCCCAACCGGGGCCGGGGACAAACTGCAACTGAGGTACGTGCCCTTAGCGGGAACCAAACCCGGGACTCTCCAGTCTGTGGGCCGATGCTCTAACTGCTGAGCTAAACCGGCCAGGCTTGTTTTTCTGTTTTTTAATTTGTTTGTGTCTGCTTTAATCTTTCATTTGTTCCTCCTGCTATCCTTAGATTTATTTGTTTCCACTTTCAGTGTTTTTACTTAATTGCTTATTTTTCTCACTTTTATTTAATAGCAAAACCATTTAAGCTGTATCTTTTCTCCAGTGAGTAGCCAGGGAGATGGATGCACTGTGAGAACGTCATAGCTGGAACTTGGCTATGCATACAAAACACCAGTTGCTCAGATAATGCTACTTTATGCATCACCTCTTTTCTATCATTTCTTCCTGCTGAATACTAACTAGGGAGCCAAGGTGGCCTCTAGTTGCTAGAAACTAAATGTTTGTGATCCCCCCCTCAAAAAATTCATATGTTGAAACTTAACCCCCAATGATGCTATTAGGAAGTGAGTCTTTGGGAGGTGATTAGGTCATGAGGGTGGAGCTCTCATGAATGGGATCAGTGCCCTATGAGAGAGACCCCAGAGCGCTCTCTCGCCCCTTCCACCAAGCAAGGACACAGCGAAAGGATGGGTGTCTGTGAACCAGGAACAGGGTCCTCACCAGACTCCAAATCTGCCTGCCCCTTCATTTTGGTCTTCCAGGCTCCAGAACTGTGAGCACTGCATTTCTGTTGTTTATAAAGTACGTGTCGGTCCTCGATATTCTCTTATAGCAGCTGGGAAGGACTAAGGCACTAGTGAAGGGCTGGGCTCCGTCTTCCCAGCAGCGATGCTGTAACTGTGACCCTTCAAACTTTATCCCATAGGATTCAAGGCCTCTCTGAATCACTGCTGTCTTATTTGGGGGAGGGAGGCTGGGGCTCCGTGCTGGGTGTTTGGAGTTGCTTCGGCCACGGCCAGCCGGAGAGAGCTTTGGCTGCGTGGCAGACGACTGCACGACCCAGGCATGTTTCCTTCCCCCTGGCACAAGAGCCTCCCCCACCCCAACCTTCGCCTCCTTCACAATCTCTCCTCCCTTCTGGCTCTGGGGACATGTATGCTAGGACTCATGAAGGAACATTAAGATAAAGACAACACAGAGCCTGTGAGTAATTGTGGGCACAGGTTTGAGGATGGGAATACGGTGGGAGTGAAGCACATTTTTCAGCCAGACTGGGCTAAGCCTGCCCGCAATGAGATCTCGAAAATACTCCGTTTCAAGGCCTCCTGGAACCTCAGCAGAGGAGAGCAGTGGCCTGGGGCCAGGATACCTGACCCTGCTCCCTGGTCTCTAAGTGGCACTTAGTGCAGGACAGTGTAAATATCCACTGGTCTTTTGCAGGTAGAGGTCAGCACAGAGGACATACAACATTTAGGGATGGAAGAACGGGGGTCCCTTCTTCGCCAAATGCAGATCATCAGCCCCAATCAATTCACTGCAGAATCTCAGTCCTGCCATTTCGTTCCTAAAATGATGAGTAATAAACATTTACTGAGCTTTCCCTGTGTGCCAAATATTGTGCTTAGGTTTTGGGTTTTTTTAAACAACTTTAAAAAAATTTTTTTTTTATCTTCACTGGAGGACATTTTTCCATTTTTTTGTTCAGATAGAGTGGGAGGGAGAGAGAGGAAGAGAAAGAGAGAGACATCGACTTGAAAGGGACACATCGAGTGGCTGCCACCCGCACGACCAACCAGAGCCGGGGACAAACTGCAACTGAGGTACGTGCCCTTAGCGGGAACCGAACCCGGGTCTCTCCGGACTGCAGGTGGATGCTCCAACCGCTGAGCCAAACCAGCTAGGGCCTGAACAACTTTTTAGGGATAGAATTTGTATAATAAAGCATTGATATATTGGGGATGTACAATTCAGTGATTTTCAGAAAATGTATAGGGTTGCACAGCCATTACCATAGTCCAGATTTGGAAGGTTCCATCACTTCCCAACACTCCCTCAAACCTGTTTTCAATCGATCCGCATTCCCGTTCTCGGTTCCAGGTGACCAATGAACTGCTTTCCATCTCTACAAATTTGTCCTTTCTGCACATTTCACAGAAAGGGAATCATGCCATCTGAAGTCTTTTGCATCTAGCTTCTTTCACTTAGTATTATGTTTTTGAGGTTTGTCTGTATGGAGCATGTATCGGTATTTGGTTCCTTTTTGTTGCCCAGCAGTATTCCATTGAGTATATATATGTATATTTTGTGTGTCTTTTGACAAGCTGATGGATGTTTGGATCCTTTCAACTTGTTAGCTATTATGAATAATGCTGCTGTGATATTCACGTACCAGTCTTTGTGTGGACATATGTTTTCATTTCTTTTGGAGAAATACTTGAGAGTAGAATTTCCGAGTTGCCTAATAAGCTTATGTTTGACTTTTGAGGAAACTGTCAAATTGTTTTCCGAAGTGGCTGCACCATTTTACATTCCCGCCAACACTATATGAGGGATCTAGTTTCTCCACCTCTTTGCTAACACTTGCTATTGTCTGTCTTTTTGATTATAGCCATCCTTGTGGGTGTACAGAGATACCTTAGTTTTATGTTGGGCTTAGTTTTGTATTAGTCAGGATGGGCTAGGTTATGCTGTGATAAGAAACCCCTACACCTTATTGGCTTAAAACAAAAAAGGTTTATTTCTCACTCACACGACCTGCCCAGCAACAATGAGACCGGGGATGTGGGGAAGGGCTAGCAAAGACACTCAGGGACTCGGGCTGCTGCAAACTCCTGGGCTAAAAAGGCAAACTGCACACTAACTCTTGAAAGTTTTTACCTGATTGCCAGAAATCACTTTCCCTCGTATTTCTCTGGCCAGCGAGTCATAGGGTCATGGTTAACTTCAAAGGGGACAAAAAATATATAATAATGTGTATCATATACCTAGAGGGAAGGGAGAGTTGAAATATTTGTGAATAGACTAATGCCTTTCCCAACCACTAAGAGGACGATATGACCGCCACTATTCTATAGATCGGGAAACTCACAGCCTAAGTGCCTTGAGGGAGGGTGTGTAGCTAATAAATTGAACCAAGCCGATCAAGCTTGTATTTTCAACTACTACATTAACATTTGCAATGAGACACTGTTGATTGCAGATGGATTTTTGAGACATCACCATCGGGAGAGTAGGCTATGCATCATCCCATAGTGTATCGATCACAGGCCTAGAGAGGTCCTCATCCTAGTCACCAAGTTCTACTGGATTTGGGTGCCTGCCTTAGACGCGGGTCCACATGACCATCTCCTAAAAGGTAGAGAAGACCCCTGGTCCGGTCACCACCTTTTTAACAACAAATTGTATCCCTCTGCCCACCCTCCACGTATGCACCATGTTTTTCTCTCAAAGACTCAAGACCTGAGAGCCCTGTGTGATTGGATCTGGCAAATAAACTTCTTAATTGGAAAACAACAAGAACAAGGGGTGAGGCTCCCTCTCAGTGAATAGGGCATCACAGCAGGTGACCCTCAGCAAGCTTGGTAACATGAGCGGAGGGGGACTGTGGGGTTTGTCCCACAGCTGAGCACCAGGTGCAGTGTAGTCAGTGGTCAGGAGCACAGGCTCCAGGATCAGACCTGGCATGGAAATCTGATTCTGTTGGCGGGCTCCAGAAACCTGCACCAGGTGCTCCTCCAAGCCTCAGTTTCCTCCTTGTGAAGAATCCGTTTCACAGAGTTGCCAGGATTTTTTTTTTTTTTTATCCTCACCCGAGGATATTTTTCCATTTTTTGTACAGATAGAGTGGGAGGGAGAGAGAGGAAGGGAGAGAGAGAGAGAAACATCGATGTGAAGGGACACATCGAGTGGCTGTCACCCGCACGACCAACCAGGGCCGGGGACAAACTGCAACCGAAGTACGTGCCCTTAGCGGGAACCGAACCCAGGTCTCTCCGGACCGCAGGCCAACGCTCTAACCGCTGAGCCAAACTGGCCAGGGCGTTGCCAGGATTTAATCAGAAAGTATACGAAGAGCACGTAGCATGGTGCCAGGAACTCAGGGAGCCCCGGTAACTGCATTAATAATACCAATGCCAGTAGAGTCATCATCAAAGCGCCCAGGTAGACAGAAATAGGACGTTCTCCAGCCTGGGTTCTCAGGGATTTGTGGGTCCTCGAATCATATTCTTGATTGAAGTGACCCTTGGATACTGGTTCTGTCAGTGCTGGTTTGGGGCCATGCATGATTAGTTGAGGAAAGGGAGGGAATTCAAAAAGAAGATGGTGAGTGAGAGAATAGGATAATAAGCCAGGTAGGAACAGAAGAGGCAGTGATTTCCTTGAGGGTAGAAACAGCATAGCGCTGTGGTTAAGAACCCGGATCTGCCTCTTTACAGCTCTGGGGGTCACTTAACCTGCCTGGCCTCCTGTCTTGGAGAGCTCATGGGGCGAGGGCCAGGCCACTTCGGTTGTGCCTCGTACTGTCTCTTTACAATTTCAGTGGGTCAGTCCTTGTCCTGGCACTGGACGAAAACTTCAGGTAAGCACCACGACCTCCCTTTTTACAATTAGGTTTTTGTTTTAAGTCCTATAATTTCTAAGTCGTAAATCAGTCTCATTTCTAAAATCAGAAAAGTCCCATCCAGTATATTAACCAATACTCCAAACTTTATTTAAAGATAAGCCTCTTTTTCTCTTCCTCCATCTGTAGCCCACTGTAGTTTGCCTTCGGGGAAGAGGGAAAAGAACACCATCTTCCCCCCACGTACACACACGAGGGGTTGGAAAAGAAAAAGCACATGACAGGAGTGAGGGAGGGAGAAAAGTACTTACTTGACTGTAAGAGTCAAAAGATGGCGTTGCACCCTCTGGGAATGTTCACGTACCACAGAGGGTAATAGGTGGGTGTTGGAAAGACCCGCACTGGGGCAGTTGTTCAGCCCACCAGGTCCTTCATGCTCCTATGAATCTGGTGACCCACCTCCAGCCTCTGTTTGATGAGAGCTCGTTGCCCCTCTAGGCTGCCCTGTGAGGCAGTATCTAATGTGATCCGCTTGCTCACGCTTGGTTCCTGGGTGATCTGGAGGAAACACACCTGCTCTTTTCCAGAACGAGCTTTGGGCGTGCAAGCAGATACCAGCTTCCTAGCCACGTCCTTCACCCTCTGGATGCTCAGGGGGAAGTCAGGCACAGTTCCCCGTGCCTCCATCTCTCCAGCTACAGGGGCCACTGGTCAGACTCCACCAGATCTCAAAGAAGCTGCTCTCATCAGACATGGGGTGCAGGAATCGGTTAAACATCTCCACTGTGTGGTGTGTATCTTTGTGTGTGCGTGTGTGTTTGTGTGCGTGTGTGTGCATATGTGTGTGTGTGCGCGTTTGTGCATATGTGTGTGTGTGCATGTGTGTGCATATGTGTGTGTGTGCGTGTGTGCATGTTGAGAGGTGAATGGCAGCATGGGATTCACAAAAAAGAGAAAAAAAAGAATCTTCCTAAAGCCCTCTCTTAATACTTATTGAGTCGTTTCTATCCTCTTTGTGGATCGGGGATTTATGACTCTACAAGGATTAGAGTTGCAAAACTAGTTCTACAGTATTTGCTTTTGAAACCTACATCTTCATCTGGTAGCTCATTTTGCAATTTTGTATCTACTTGGTCTTGGTGTCTCACCTTCACTTTCTAATTTATCATCCTGATGCATGGAAAGGGGAGAGGGTATTCATACTTACCTCATGGGGTTTGTACGAGATGTGGTAACAGCTGATGGGTGTGAAGTGCTAAGCAGAGCGCCCGACCTCAGATGTGGGCTGATATCACTTGCTCTGAATCCCTGGCACCTCGCTGAGGACAGGACACGTAGGAAGTGTTCAAAAAACGTTAATGAATGACTTATAAATAACTGTGTTTCGAGGCAGAATAAAATCAGCACTAAATCCGTGCATGAGCTCTGTATTGTGGCAACAAATGAAATGGTAGGTAATTCTGACTCAGGGCAACCCGAGGGAGCGTCAGCAGGGAGGTGGTATTTGGGATTTCAATAAACAGAGAAGAAAACAGGATGGTCCGTGTTTCTGGAAGAGCCCAATGGGGCTCTCAAAATCCCGTTTGATTAAGGGGTAGCCTCTCTGTTAGAGGTCTTTCGGTGGCTAGTGACAGACAATCAACTGTGGCAGGCCTGCACAGCGAGGGGAAGAGACTGGCTTATGAGAGTGCAAAGTGGAAGAACAGGGTCCAGCATCAGGACCAGCTGGGTGCAGGGTTCCGATGATGGCACCGGATCTGTTTCCAGCTCTGCCTTCCCCCAGCGCTGATTTCGCTCCCAGCCAGGCTCTCCCCGGATGGCGCCTGCCGCGGCCGCCTGCCTCCAGTGCAGATCCGGGGAGAAGTTCTGCATCTCTTCATCCCAGCCAAGTCCCGAGACCCACCGTCACCGGCCTGATCTGGCTCCAGGGCCTTGCCTACGTGACCCTTGCTGATGGGGAGTTACGGGCTTGGTCAGGACCGGGCAGTAACACCAACAGATATGTTCCCCAAATACTTCATTTTTACTGCAAGAGACCAGGCTCTGCTGCTAAACCACCTGACTTCCAATCCCGACCTACCAGCTGTGTGACCGTGGGCAACAAACAAAATCTCTCAGTGCCTCAGTTTCCTCCGCTGTAGAATAGAGATAAAATGGTCCCCACCTTGTAGGGTTTTCAGAAAGATGATTGAGCCCAGCTGGTGTGGCTCAGAGGTTGAACGTTGACCCATGCACCAAGAGGTCGCCGGTTCGATTCCCAATCAGGGCACATGCCCAGGTTGTGGGCATGCAGGAGGCGGCTAATCGATGTTCTCTCACATCAATGTTTCCATCTCTCTCTCCCTCTTCCTTTTTCTCTCTCTAAAAATCAATAAAGGAAAAAAAATTTTTTTTTAAAGAAAGATTATTGCGCTTCTCCAAAGTGCTTAGAGTAGCACCTGCAGTGACCTGGCCAAGCGCCAGCTCAGTGACAGCTCTTCTTAACCGTGTTGACTGGCCTCGGTTGCCCCATCGCTTGATGTGCATTCACAGTTATCCAGGCGTTGCAAGCCCCACTCATCTATCTGGGTGACATGATGACTCCACCCTCAGTGTCATCCAGAGCGAAGCCACCCCAGCCTGGAGCAAAAATGGCTGGGCTTAAAGAGGGTCCTTTTAATCCATGTTGCCCAGCCACCCCTGCGCTTGGCCACGTGGAGGAGACCAAAAGGAAATCCGCCCAGTTGGTCCCTTCCCTAAGGGAGTTTGCAATCTAATCTACAAGGCCAGAACACTGTGTCAAACACAGCCTGAGCCAGGATCCAGCCTCAGAGGGAACTGCCAAACGGCCCTGCCAGGGTGTTGATAGAGTGGCATCCTTCCTCCACGGCTCCTTCTCGGTCATAATGTGAAGGACCATTTGGAAAAAGAGATGGAGACAGAATGAGCCTGAATCCCAATGTCTGACTCACCTGGCTTTTTTCTCCCCCTCCTGGACCACACTGGAAATAGAAAAGGACAACCCTTCCCCGCGTAGTACCAGCAGGGTAACCCGAGATCATCCGTTTAGCGAGTCTGTCCCTGTGAAAAGGACCTTTCCGTGACACTGAGCTGAGTGTATCCTGCTCTATTTATAGGCACTGTTTTTTTAATTTGAGTCCGGTCTCTAAGAATAAATAATGAACTCATCCTGGGGACAGGCCAGAGCCTACAACTCTGAGACGACCCGTAAATCCCTTCCCCTTTCTTCTGGTTCTGAAAGGGATTCTGTAGTTCGAAGGTGAGCCACTTTCATTTGCTGGGCTGGGGTGGGCTTCGGACCCAGGCGTGTTTGGAGCTTTGGTTTTATGGTGGTTTTTCATGATGGTTTGGGGGAGTTTCTTTGGCATTTGATTTTGGATTGATGATTGAAAAACAAATCTCGGACCTCTTTGTTACACCCAAAGGAGGGACAACAACTAAATGTCTTGAGTCCTTGGCTGGTTACACTTCAGATGCAAGGAGGCCCAGTGATATCCCTGAGGAGGAGGAGGATGTGGCCTTGGAGAAGGAGTATCCCTGTCCTTCCAGTACCCTCCTGACCTGGTAGCAAGGACTGGGGCCAGGCTACCTCATAAAATATGGGGGTTTTCTCTTTCAGAGTGTGTGATGAGGACCAGGAGCCATAACTCAGACTTTAAGTATCTAACCCCAGAACATGGTGCATGACAGTTCGAGGAACACGGTCTCTGGCAAACTGGCCTATGTTCCAAGTGTTCTCTGTGTTGACCTGCTGGTTTAGCGACTCTGGACCAGACCCACTGGGTCTGAAGGAAATGACCTGAATGGACCCTTTGGGTTTGGTTCTGTACATTTGCATATTGCCGCTTCCTCCCTTCTCCCTTTCCAGGAATTTATCTTGAGGAAGGTAACCAAGCTTCTCTGGGAAGGGAAAGGACAGCGTCTCTTCATTTATTTATTCTCCCAATATCTGTTGACCCTCTACTCTGTGCCAGATACTATTCTAGGCCCAGGAGATGCCTTGATGGAGAGGACACAGCGGGTCCGATTTACATTGAAAAGAATCAGCCTCTTTGCTCAGGCTGACTCTGAGGTGCTTTTCCAGCAGACCCTGAGTTTCATTCATTGGTCCTTTCTTCCATTCAACAAGTGTTTATGAGGCATGCTTTCCATGTCAGGCCCAGGGCTGGGTGACTGGACACACTGCTGAACTAAAGAGATTCATCCTTGCCATTCAGAAGTTTGGAATCCAGGGAGGAAGATAAATGTCAATCAATTAATCACCTAAATATAGAAATTATTACAAACGTTGAGTCCTCTAAAGTTCAGGCTGGCATGTGAGAGCCAAAAGGAGGGATCAACCTGGCTGCATGAGCAGAGAATTAGCAACAACTAAGAATACTTGAGTTGCCCCAGACGGTGTAGTGAGCACAGAGACAGCTGACGTCTATCTGTAGAAGGTATGTTTCCGAGTTTCCAATAGCTGGGCTGGGCCATCCACACGCTCCCCTGATTGGCCTGAGGACTGTCACAGACTAGGAGGTCTCAGTAGCCTTGGGGAGAATTTGTGTCCACGGAGAGCATGGGGTTTCTTCAGAGTCATCAGCACACTCAGGTTTTGACACTGACATGTGGGTCTGCACTGGACAGAGTGAAATATTTTTTTCTTATGGGACGTTCTTCTCACTCTGCCTCATCGGGTAAAGAAGTCAACAATATCATCATCATATGTTGTTTTCATGCTTTTACTTGTGAAGGGTGGTCTTGCCACCATACTCAGAGACTTGGCTAGAAAGATGCCCCCCAGTCCCCTCGGCAGTGTTGCGGCTTCAGATGGTCATATGCGTTGGCTTTGGAACGGGAACTCCTCAACAAGGCAGCCGGCGCCTCACTCATGTCTTGCTGTATTAATCTGGGTGCAACTTTGAGCAAATCCTTCAGCAGAGAGCTCAGTTTCCTCATTTGAAAAATATTTGTATATTTCAGCGCTGCAAGAATTTTAAAAACATGCACTACCTGACTACTTAGTCAGGGGCGCTGACCTCTTTTCTCTTAGATTGTCAAATTTAAAGATGACAACAGCCCTGGATGGTTTTGCTCAGTGGTTAGAGCGTCAGCCCACGGACCAATGAGTCGTGGGTTCGATTCCGAAGGGCACGTACATTGGTTGCATTGGTCCCCAGCCCTGGTCAGGTTGTGTGGGAGGCAGCCACTCGATGTGTCCTTCTCACATGGATGTTTCTTTCTCTCTCCCTCTCTCTCCCTCTCTCTCCCTTTCTCTCCCTTTCTCTTTCTCTCTCTCTCTCTCCCTCTCCCTCTCGATCTCTCTCTCTCTCTCTCCCTCCCTCCCACTCTATCTGAGGAAAAAATGGAAAAATATCCTCAGGTGAGGATTTTTAAAAAATGACAACAGCCAACACAACAATAGCCATTTGGTGTAAATGAATCAAAATTATACCTATTTTTTTGATAGATTGGCAAAAAATCTCATATATTTTTTTGGTGTGCCACAGAATTTTAGTAATTAGTTTATGTGTGCCAGGAGATAAATATATTTTGTCTCCTTTATGCCCAGTGTTTTGCTAGGTACAAAAATAAAGCCAAGAAAAATATAAGAAATTGCCGTTCTCTAAAAGTTTCCAAGGCCATTGAGAAAAAAAAAAATTCATTCATTGACTTAACGAATATTGATTGAGCACATACAATGTGCCAGACACCCAACCAAGCATTGGAAAGGTCCATGCTGCACAATCCTTGCTTCATGGAGTTTACAGGCTCGTGAAGGGAGACAGATACTCAAACCACCAATGAACAGGATAATTTCAGATGGTCAGAGGAGACCTCTCAGAAGACACGACACTTGAGTTGAGCCCTGAATGATGAGATGGAGTCAACTGTGAAAAGATTTAAGGGAAGCGCATTCGCGATCAAGAGAAAGAGCAAGTGGGCCACACAGGCGATGGGCTAGTATAAGGAATAACAGGAAGCTGGTGCGGCTAAATGTGTAGCAAGGGGGCGAGTGATAGGTACGCCAGGGTGCAGACTGAATTTTTTTTTTTTTTTTATCCTCACCCGAGGACACTTTTCCATTTTTTGTTCAGGTAGAGTGGGAGGGAGAGAGAGGAACAGAGAGAGAGAGAGAGAAACATCGATGTGAAAGGAACACATCGAGTGGCTGCCACCCGCACAACCGACCAGGGCCGGGGACAAACTGCAACCGAGGTACATGCCCTTAGCGGGAACCGAACCCGGGTCTCTCAGGACCGCAGGCCAATGCTCTAACCGCTGAGCCAAACCGGCCAGGGCTGCAGACTGAATTTTATCTGGAATGCAGGGGAGCCTTTGGCAGGCAAGCACAGGGCATTTCAGCCTGTACTTATCTATCTAGCTGAGGGAGATCCTGCTGCCTCGGTGAAATTTTGGGAGTGACAGACCTGGGAGTCTTAGAACTCAGAACCCTAGGTAATCCCACAAATGGCAAGAGAAGAAATGAATGTTGGCTGGATAGGAGAGAACAGTCGCCCTTAATGTCGGAGGCTTTCCTGGGTAGGAAAGGGTGAAACCGCCAAGAGAATGAACCATGAAACAGTCTTCTGCTTATTGCTTAGCATCTATTCCATCAAATCTCTTTTGTGAAACCACGGCTTCCCTGTTCTTGAGAATTTGGTTTGGCGCAAGTTAGTCAGAATATTTCCCCCCTCTCACCTCCACACCAAAGTGATTGGTTCAGGGATGGGCACAGAACCCAGTTAGAGTCAGTGAAACACAAAAAGGCATTTCTGGAGGCCTTCTGGCAAAAAGAAGTTTCTTCTCTCTTCTCTGGGAGCCCCCAGTATGAGGTGGTAAAGTCCAGAATCACTTGTAGCCATTTGTAACCATGGGGGTAGAATCTGGAAATGCTAGGGGTCGTAGGGGAGTACAACATGGTGCCTTAGGATGAAGCCAACATCACAGAAGGCAGAACCAAGAGAGAGAACCAAGGCTCTGTGACAGCAGCAACCTCCTGGATCAAGCCGTACCTGAAGTCTGACCTATTGCTAGGTTTTGTAGTGGCCTCTGCCAATTAAACATTCTTGATTATATAAACCAGTCTAAGTAGGGATTTCTGTGTCTTGCAACATACAGAGCCCATATGATGCAAAGCTTAGAATAGGTACTCGACAGTGCCAAGGGCCTCCTCTGCACCCCAGAGCCTCTAGGAGGAAGTGAGCCTGTTCCAGAACCCAAATAAAAGGTCTCACCTCCCACTTCTCTATTTCAGGGTTTCCATGCCTCCCGTCACCATAGCACTGTGACTCTCTTGGAAAGGCAGAGGAACACGAGGAGAAGGGGCCTGTTTCCAGGCTATGTTGCCGCGTCTAATGGTTGGGGTGGGTGGGGGCACTGGTGAGAGAGAGAGGCGGCTCCCGGCTTGACATTTCAGGATAGAGATAACAGGGTAAAAATAAACTCCAAAGCGCCTGTAGTCGCGCTCGCTTTTCTTGCTTCACAGTTCTTATCTCTCTCTGCTTTGGGGACAGAAAGGTTCCTTTCAGGTCACAGCATGGCTTGTCTCTCTCTAGCCTTGGACAGGGAGGAGGAAGTGTAGGTGGTTGGTCCATATCTGCCCAGGCCTGCACATCCACCCCTGGGTCGTCGAGCGATTCCCTCCATCCCGCAACCCCACTTTTTATTTTCAAATAATCTTTCACATTTGTCCCCATCTGATGCTCCCGTGGGTGGCTGACTGAGCAAGGCCAGGGCTGGGGTCTCCACTGTCCATCTGAGAGAAACAGGGGTGGGCTCGAAAAGACAAAATGTCCAAAGTCACACAGCAAATGAGTACTGATGTGTTCTGATCTGAACCCAGGGCCTTTCCACCTTTTTGTCTGTGGCCTGGGATCAAAAGAGTTTGATTCCCTTTCTGCAGGGGCCAGGTACAGCCACGTCAGCTGGGTACCACACGACTGCAGGGCGGGGGGCCTTCACATCACCTGTGACATCATCGCGTGCTGCCCAAGGGCCCTGCCCCGCGGTCCCCTCCCAGTCTCAATTTTGTATGTACTCGTGAGCAGTCCACGTGTTGGCTGCAGGCGCACGCTGGGACAGTGCTGAGGACCAGGCCTCAGTGCTGCCAATGAGGCTCAAAGGGGCTCCCTGAGCCTGGTGATACAAGTGTTTGCACGTGCTGTGACTGTGCATGCAACACATCGGCCAGCGTCTGCGGCGTGGTGATCTGGAATTTGGGGCTTCCTGCTGCAACGCTAGCTCTTCCTGTGCTGGCGTTCGTGTGTGGTGACCATGCCGCTCACTCATGTTGGTAGAACAGGGCCTTGAGCTCTTGCTCGGTGGCCAAGGGTTTGCACTGAGCTATTTCATCAGTTAAGACTCTTGTGGTTGCAAGTGACCGAAACACCGATCCTAAGTAGATGACATGAAAGGGGAATTTGTTGGCGCAGCGGGGAACTCGAAAGGCGGCCAAGGGTAGAGGCTAACTTCAGGCACAGCTGGATCCAGGGATGGAAACGATACCATCAGGATTGGGTTTCTCTCTCCCAGTTTCTCAGCCCCTTTCCTTCCCTGTTGGCTCCCTCCTCGTGATGGCAGAAACGGCTATAGGAGCTCCCGTGTCTCAGCTTCTCGGGATCAAGGCCAGTGGGAAAGAGCCTGTCCCAACATTCCCAGAAGAAGTCTCCATGCATCTCACCGTCCACCCCTGAACCCACCCATCCCTGTGCCCAGGGGAGTAGGGTGCCCAGAGGGAGTCGGGCCTGGATGGCATGCTGACCCTAGAGCCAGGGTTGGGTCTGTCCCGGTCAAACCCCAGATCTGAGAGGAAAGACCCAGGGCTGTCCGGAGGGAAACCAGGCAAGGCTGCCAAAAGAAAAGGTACCTTTGGCAGCCATCCACCCTCTGTGACCTCGTGTCCCACAGTGGACATTGATGGGTTGGCCTCTGTAATCCCAGGGAGTAGAATGAGCTACAACCAGCTGCAAAACCCAGCTGAGCGGCTCCATCAAGGTTGGCTCAGTGCCAGCTGCTGACCAGCTGGACCAGCTGTCCTCCAACAGGATCCTTTCCTGAGCTTCACCCACGGCCGTGGAGAGGAGAGCCGGCATCCTGGGCTGGAGGCTAACCGCTGGGGGCTTGTCCAGAGCCTTGCTCCACCTCGACCACTATTCACTAATTATTTGTCTTCCCTCGACAAAGGAACTCGCTGTAAATGAAAAGCCCCTCTCGTGGGGCACAGAAAACATCCACAGTGAAAAACAACACTATCACTGGATCGCAGCTGGTTGCTCTTGCGTGGTCCCAGGCTGAGCCCCGCTGCTGTGGTGCAGAGGAGGTTAGAGTGTTCGGGAGGCGCTGACAGCAAGCCAGCACCTGCCTGAGACAAAGAAATGAAGACAAAACAAATGAGAAAGGGAATAATGTCCCGCCCGGTGGTTCCGGGTCCGTGGCGTTTAAGGCTAGTAGGGTGCTATTCCTGTTCACTACCTGAACATCTGTAACTCTCTGGTGTGTACGTAGGGGGGTGGGCAGGGGAGCCCTGTGGGTCTCACATTTTGCCTGCAAGAATGTGGTTACTACTAGTCAATGTGCAACCACAAAAGTATTCTTGAAGCTCCCCTTCCTCCCCTTCTGGGGCCTGCAGCGGAGATCGAAAAGAAATGGATAAGAGAGCAAGACAGATTTTTTTTTAAAATGACTATGGTAATTATATATGCATTTCCAGTGGGAGAGTCTGGGAATTATTCCTCAAAGGCTGGAAAGAATGTCTTCTTTTGATCTCGATTCTAAGCCAGAGAAAATCAAATTAAGAAAGAAAAGCAATGGAGAGTTCTCAGTGCAGAGGAAGGCGCAGGACAGGGGCTGCTGACAGGGTCCTGAGGGTGGGGCAGCGGGAGGAAAGGAGCCAGAGGAAAGTCGAGAGGAGGGCAGGGCTGTGCCCCCCACCCCCACCCCAATCTTTCCTTTGAGGCCTGTTCCCTTCCAGTGATTGAGAACCATTGTTCCTGCAGCCTTTCCCACAGCCATGTGGCTGGCCAGCCTTCCCAGGCAAGGGCCCCAACTTCCAGAGGAGCCCCGCGCGTCCCAGACGCGCTCAGAGCCGCCACAACAAGACCAGCCGGTGTGGGCGTGGGAGTTTTTGAAAAATCCCCTGGAGGCACTGGGAGAAATGGTCCTGTCACTTCTCTAAATCTTCTTCCCCGGTTGCTAAGCAGCATGCCTCTGCCCCCTCTCCACTTCCCTCTGCTCCGCTCTCTGCCTCTCTCCACCCTCCACCCCCACGCGCTTGCTCACTGGGCTCTTCCCTGCCTGTGGAATCAAAGAACAGGCCCTGAGCCAGGTGCAGCTCCGAAGACCAGGGTAGTACAAGCGTGGGCAGCCTGTGGCGGTGCCTCCCATCCCACTCCGCCCTTAGGTCTGCAGGGCGGCTCTGGATCCTCCCTCCCTCCCTCCCTTCTTCCTTCCACAAAACACTGAACCTTTTCCAAGTTTCAGGAGCCCTCGGGGTGCATAGTGGGGGACACCGCGGGAAGCTCGAAGGTTCTGTCAGCAGCACCCCAGCCCTCACCGCGTGCAGCCTGATCAGCAGTAGTGCTGAAGCAGCTCTTCCCCTGGCCCCCTGAAGGCATCCTCTTCCCCCACACAATAGTGAGGGTTGTAGGTTTTCCTGAGTGTGTCACAGGAGCATCCAAAGGGGAATTTGCGCCCTGGCCAGTGAGCTCAGTTGGTTGGGTCTCGTCCTGAGCACAGAAAGTTTGCTGGTTCGATTCTCCATCAAAACCCAGGTTGCAGGCTCTGTCCCTGGTAGAGGGCGTGTGGGAGGCAGCTAGTTGATGTTTCTCTTTCTCCCTGCCTCTCCAATAATCAATTAAAAATCTCTTAAAGAAAGAGAAAGTTGCAGCACCCACTCCAAGCATTCCTTGCACATTTCTCTTCTCCCAAAGACCTTCTCCGGCCCTGGGTCCTCTTTCTGGTGCTCTTTGGACAGCCTTCTGGGAAACTCTCTCCCTAGTCCCCAGCTCCCATATCATCCTACTCCCTTACTTCTTCCTGTCTGGTTCCTGTGCTGTGCAGTTTATTGCTTTTCTAGTGTCTGCCTTCAAACATGCAGGGAGCTTCATCCACTGCTTTTCATGCTCACAACATCATCGCCCATCAGGAAAGAGTCCTCCATCCAGCTGGGTCATCTGGACTCCATCTAGGGCAGTGGCTCTCAGCCTTCCTAATGCCGCGACCCTTTCATACAGTCCCTCACATTGTGGTGACCCCCAACCATAAAATTATTTTCGTTGCTACGTCATAACTGTAATTTTGCTACTGTTACAAATCGCCATCAGAAATATGTGTTTTCCGATGGTCTTAGGGGACCCCTGTGAAAGGGTCGTTGGACCCCCAAAGGGGTCGTGACCCATAGGTTGAGAACCGCTGATCTAGGGTCTGTGTATGCAAAACAGTATCTAACATCATTTAGGGATGAATCAAAATATAAAGACGCACAAATGGTAACCTGCAATTTTAAATCAATGTCTTCCTCTGATGGGGTTGGAGTATGGTTTTGAGGAAGAGTATACATCGGGGAGGGGGAGAGGAGGGCTGTACCGGGGTAACCAACCCTCCAGGTTTGCCCAGGACAGAGAGTCCAGGATGCAATCCTGAAATCAGGCAAATGCTGGGAAGATGGGGGTGACGTGGCCTGTGCTGTATCTGTGAGGCTTCAGCTTTTAAGGATGGATAGTGGGTACATGGCACTTTACTGTATTATCTCTATACCTTTTTGTAGACTTTGAACATTTAATTTTGTGTGTGAGAGAGAGGAAGAGAGAGAGAGATCATCTCTTCAAGATATATGTGTGCCCTGGCCAGTTTGGCTCAGCTGTTAGAGGGCTGGCCCACGGACCAAAGAGTCCTGGGTTCGATTTCAGCCAAGGGCACATACCTCAGTTGCATTTCATCTCCGACCCCAACCAGGGTCATGTGGGTGGCAACCAGTTGATGTGTCTCTCTCACATCTCTCTCTCTCTCTCTCTCTCTCTCTCTCTCTCTCTCTCTCTCTCCACCCCTCCCCCTTCTCCATCTCTCCCTCCCTTCCACTCTGTCTGAAGATAAATGTAAAAATATCCTCAGGTAGGGATTAAAAAATAATAATAATAAAGCTGTATTTTATTTAAAAAAGATATATGTGCTCTGGGAGCACGCGAGAGAGTTTTGATTGTATGGGGATACCAGAAAAGATTTCAAGGAGGTACCATTCAAGGTGAAGCTTGAAATATAAGTGAGAACTCCTTTGGCGCTTAGTTTTGGAATTATTTTCCAGCCTTTCTGAACACCTTCCTAAGCTGTAGGTTGCAGGACAGCAAGGGCTAAATTTTATGTGTCAACTTGACTGGGTCACTGGGTGCTCGGATATTTGGTGAAACTTTATCTCTGGTGTGTCTTGAGGGTGTTTCTGGATGGGATCAGCTTTTGAATCTGTAGACTGAGTGAAGCAAATTGCCCTCTCCAGTGTGGGTGGGCCTCTCTCAATTCATTAAAGGCCTGAGTGTAGGAAAAAGGCAGAGTAAGAAAGAATTCCTTCTCTCTGCCCGGTTGTCTTAGAGCTGAGACATCGGTCTTCTCCTGCCTTTGGACTCAGACGTGAACTTATACCATCGCTCTTCTGAGTCTCCAGCCTGCTGATATAGACCTTGGCCTTTCTGTCTCCATAATCACATGAGCCAATTCCTTACAACAGTCTTTATCTACCTATCCCATTGGTGCTGGTTCTCTGGAGAACCCAGACTAATACACTGGGTCTTCTTAACCTGTCCCCAGTACTGGGCCCAGACCCCCTGTGCATAGTAGATGCTCAGTATATGTCTGTTGAATGAGGACACAGAAATGCAGGTAGTGGGAACTGCATGGGGTGGGTACCTATGCTGGTACCTGGCTTGTTTGGTGACCAGAGAGAGGTTAGTGTGGCCCATGGGCTGGGAGGGGGACAATGGAGGGGTGAGCAGGAAAGCAGACAGCTGACAGGTCATCTGGTGCATCCAAGCCATGCTACAAGCCTTTGCCTGGAAACCAGAGGGGCAACTCAAATGCATGCAGGTACCAGGCAGGTAGTGATAAGGGAAGGAGCCTGGCTAGGAGGCAACAGGGGCTGGTGGAGACTGTTCCCTAAGGAGCGCCCGCCTAGGGAGGGAGGCGTTGTGCTCAGCTCCAGCCAAATGCAGTTAGGCAGGAATAAGGGCTTGGTGTCTCCTGTTTTTCATGCAAAACTTCCAAATTTAAAAAAAAGCAATACAGGCCAAGAAAAAAAAACCCATCTGTAGGCCTCCAGTTCGTGGAGGGGAGCCAGGCAGGGTTTTTCAGGCAGGCCTGTGGCACAGTCCCATTTGCGTTTTAGATGGACGGGTTTGGCAGCAGAGCGGAGAATGGGTGGAGGGAGGGTGGTGGCCGTGGGCAGCAAGCTGCTCCTCCTAAGAACTCCTCGGAGAAGACAGCGGGCTTGGCCGCAGCCCGGGGCCCTGATGTCTGGAGAACCCTCGTTTGGGTGGCTGGGAGAGAGTGGCCCAGCTGGACGCCAGAGAAATCCCTGGGAGTGGAGAGAAGGGACTGTGACTTTTCTCTTCATTCCCAAAGCACCCATCCCATTCTGTCCTCGCCCACCCTGGGCCAGGAAGATCACAGGTCAGTAGGGTCAGTCGCTGGAAAGATGTGGCCACAAGCTATCCCAAGGGACCACAGGAGAAGCTAAAAACGACGCATTACTTTCCACAGGGAATCACAGTGGGGTAACTGCAGGTCAGTCCGAAGTGGAATCCTGTGGTCTGACCTGCCGGGGCAGCATTCGGGGTCAGTTACCGGGCTCTCCGCACTGGCCAGGGCATAGCCCGCTGGGCTCCACAGGGCCCTGCCTCCCTGCTCCCCTTCCTCATCAGCTGCAAAGGCTTTGGATGGCATGGAGACCCGACCCAGGCCCGGAGACTACAGCCTTCCCAAAACAAACCAGCCAAGTCCCAGAGGGAGCAAAGAAACGGCCAGCTGCCAGAGCTCTGTGCAGGAACTGATCCTTGGAGGAGGCAGCTCTGCACCCAGAGCTCCAAGAATGCACTTCCCAGTCCTTTAGTGACTGGAATTACCTCCGCGGGAGCCACTCCCCTCAGCTCCCACATCTCCCTGGGCAGCTGCCAGCACAGGCCCAGCTCTTCGCCAGGTGCTGGGCTGCCACCAGCGGAGTGCTGAGACACACCTGGATTTTACCTGCCGAGGGCCTGGGCCGGCATCCAACCTGTCAGTCTCTAAGAAGGGCGAGAGAGCCCACCGGCTGAAGGGGGAAGACTGCAGATATGTGTACACTCGCCATGGTCCCCTCCTGCGGCCCCTGGGGGCTGGCCCGGCCTCCAGAGCCTCCAAGAATTGATGAACAACAGCTGGGAATGCAGAAATGACCGGTAGAGAAGGACAGGGCCAGCTTATTTATGCATTTCTTGGGTTTTTAAAAGTACTGGAGGAAGCTCTTTTCACAGGCCTTTTCAGAGGAGTGAGGAAGAGAGGAAGGAGGTTAGGGCTCTTCGTCGCTTTTGCGGAGCACGGTTTTCCACTGCCGGCCGGTGGCCCGCCCTGGAGTGAAGGAGCAGCAGGAGGGGCCTCCCCATAGGAGGGACAGGAAGGTGAGTGGGGCTCAGGCAGGAATACCAGCAAGGAAGCCAGGCGCATTGTGAGGGCTTCTGCATCGAACGCACGCCCATTCTGAGGAGTAGGAGGCATTATTCCCATTCGGCAGATGGGAAAGTGCAGCTCAGAGAGGCTGAGTAATCTGTGCTAGGCCACGCTGCCAGTGCGGGTGGAGTGGGGAGTCGGAGCAGGGCTGACTGGGTGAGAGCTCAAGCTCTTTTCTGCAGGACCGCAACCAGGGGAAACGATGCTTCAGAGATGACACCCAGCTTGAGTCCATTTAGGGACCGTCTACTGAGCGTGGGCAACCTGCCGGGGCCAGCGGTCCTCCGTCCAGCCTTGTGCTCCCCCAGTCCAGGGGGGGCCAGCCTCTCACCTCACTAATCAAACCCACATGTCCAACTTCCAAAACGTCAGGGAATGTCTATGAACATTTTTCATAGAGTATTTCAAGCAAACAAAAAAGGTATATGGAATAATATCAGGAACACCCACGTTCTATCACCACGCTTAAGAAATAAATGTTACAGATAGAGTTTAAGTGCCCTGTGTCTCCCTCATTCACTAACCACCCGCTCTGTTAATAATTGCCATTCTGATTTGTGTGTTTCTCATTCACATATGTGTCTTTATGCAGGTGGGGCAAAAGTAGGTTTACAGTTGTTCATATGGAAAATAAGAGAATAATTAATAAATAATAATACAGAAGCCCTGGCCAGTTTGGCTCAGCGATTACAGCATTGGCCCGCGGACCAAAGAGTCTCGGGTTCAATGTGGATCATGGGCACGTACTTCGGTTGCAGTTCATCCCCGGCCCTGATGGGGGTCATGTGGGAGGCAACCAGTAGATGTGTCTCTCACATCCATGTCTCCCTCTTTTTCTCTCTCCCCACTCCCTCCCACTCTATCCGAAGATAAATGCGAAAAGGATTCAAATAATAATAATAATATAATGATACAGGAATAAACTCTGTTTTGCATACTCACAAAAGTAAACCTACTTTTGCCCCACCCTGTATTTTTTGCTGCATTTGTATGTGTTTTTAAATAAGAGTGTTGTTTATATGTGTTATTATTTTTATGTAAATGGTATGTTGTTTGGATCCATACCCAACTTGCTTTTTGTCGAGTTTTATTGCTACCCTACAATGCACCCACTTAAGATATACAATTCGATGGCTTTTAGTCTATTTACAGAGTTGTGCCTCCATCACCACAATCAATTTTAGAACATTTTTATTGCCCCATAATAAACACTGCCACCCTCTATGGCCACCCCCCCCCACTCTTCCCATCCCCCAAGACCTTAGCAACTATTAATCTCCTTTCTGTCTCTTCTTTTTTTTTTTTTTTAAATCCTCACTTGAGGACGTTTTTCCATTTTTTGTTCAGATAGAGTGGGAGGGAGAGAGAGAAAGAGAGAAACATCGACATGAAAGGGACATATTGAGTGGCCGCCACCCACACGACCAACCAGGGCTGGGGACAAACTGCAACCGAAGTACATGCCCCTAGCGGGAACCGAACTTGGGTCTCTCTGGACCACAGGCTGATGCTCCAACTGCTGAGCCAAACTGGCTAGGGCTTCTTTCTGTCTCTATAGATTTGCCCATTCTAGACATTCCACATGTGGAATTCCATTTATAAATGAATGACTAACTAACCTTTTGTGTCTGACTTCTCTCTTCACCTAATGTTTTCATGGTTCATCCATGTGGTAGCCTGTATCAGTGCCTCCTTATTGATAACCAATATTTTATTGTATGAATAGACCACATTTTATTTATTCATTCCTCAGTGAATGGACATTTGGGTGGTCTCCACTTTGGAGCTATTATGCATAATGCTGCTATGAACCAGTGTGTGGACATGCTTTAATTTCTCTTCTATACACCTAGGAGTGGAATTGCTGAGTCATACGATAACTCAGTGCTTAATTTTTTGAGAAACTGCCAAACTGTTTCAAAAGCAGCTGCACCACTTTACATTCTCACCAGCAATGTGGTGGGTTCCAATTTCCCTATACCCTTGCCAACGCTTGTTATTGTCTGTCTTTTTTATTATGGCCATCCTAGTGGGTATGAAGTGGTGTCTTATTGTGGTTTTGATTTGCATTTCCCTGGTAGTTAATGATAATGAACACCTTTTCATGTGCTTATCAGCTGCTTGTTTATCTTCTTTAGAGAAATGTCTATCAGATTATTTGTCTATTTTAAAAATTTGGTTATTTGTCTTTTAGTTACTGAGTTGGAATAGTTATTTATTCTAGACATAAGTCCCTTATTAGATATATGATTTGAATTTTTTTCTCCCATTCAGTAGATTATCTTCACTTTCTTGATGTTGTCTTTAAAGCACAAGAGCTTTTCATTTTGACAGAGTCCAATTTATCTATTTTTTCTGTTGTTGCTTAGGCTTTGAGTGTTATATCTGAGAATCCACTGCCTAAGCCACGGTCATGAAAATGTGCTCCTATGTTTTCTTTTTAAAGTTTTATAGGTTAGGTCTTTGATCTGTTTTGAATTAATTTTTGTTTATGGTATGAGTCAAGGGTTCAACTTCATTCTTTTTCATGTGGCCTCCAGCTGTCCCACTACCATTTGTTGAATTGACTCGCCTTGGTTCCCATGCTAAAAATCAATTGGCCATAAATGTGAGGGTTTATTTCTAGTCTCTATATGCCAATTCTACACTGTCTTGGTTACTGTAGCTTTGTAGTAAAATTTGAAATCAGGAAATTTGAGTCCTCCAACTTTGTTCTTTTTCTTTTTCTTTTTTTTCTTTTTTTTATTTTTTTATCCTCACCCTAGGATATTTTTCCATTTTTTGTATAGATAGAGTGGGAGGGAGAGAGAGGAAGGAAGAGAGAGAGAGAAACATTGACGTGAAGGGACACATCGAGTGGCTGCCACCCGCACAACCAACCAGGGCCGGGGACAAACTGCAACCAACTTTGTTCTTTTTCAAGATTGTTTTTACTCTTCTGGGTCCCTTGAATTTCCATGTGAATTGTAGGATCAGCTTATCAATTTCTGCAAAGAAGTTATCTGGTATTTTGATAGGGATTGCACTGAATCTGTAGGTCAATTTGAGGAGTATTGTCATCTTTACAATATTAAATCTTACCATTTTAAAGTGGGACATCTTTCCATTTACTTAAATCTTCTTTAATTCTTTCCAACAATATTTTTAGTTCAAAAGTCTTGTGCTTCTTTAGTTATTTCTAAGTATGTAATATTTTTTGTTGCTATTATAAATGAAATTGTTTTCTTATGTTCCTTCTAGATTTACTCATTGTCAATATATAGAAGAAATATAATTATTTTTTGTATAGTGATCTTATATCCTGCAACTTCACTGAACTCATTTAGTAACTCTAATAGTTTTCTACTGGATTCCTTAGGAACATCTATACAGAAGACTATGTCATCTGCAAATCAAGATAGTTGTACTTCTTTTTCATTCTGAATGCCTGTTTTTTTCTCCTTCCTTTTTTCTTTTTTATTGCATACTTACCCTAGCTACAATTTTCAGTACAATATTGGGAAGAGTGGTTATCCTTGTCTTATTCCTGATCTTAGGGGGGAAGTATTGTCTTTACCAAAAACAGATAAATTAGACTTTAAGTATGATCTTAGCTCTGGGTTTTTCACAGAGACCCTTTATCTAGCTGAGGAAGTTCCCTTCTACTCCTAGGATGTTGAATGTTTTTACTGTGAAACATGTGATTTGCATTTCTCTGTCAACATTGTTTGTGAGATTTATCCACATGTCACTGTAGTTTGTGATGTCTACTTTTACCGAAGAGTTTGTAGGGGAGATAGAGAAGAAGGTCAAGTCACATGGCATCCATTTCCTTTCATTACATCTTCCTTATTTCTCTCACACCACTCTCCAAATGTCCCTGCCACAGCCTTCTCCCCAGGCAAACTTTCTCCTCTCTCGTCCACTTGCTCACCAGAGGGCTTGCAGCAAAACAAAAACTCTCCTCTTCATCCACCTACAGACAATCACAGGAGAGTGGGAGTTCCATAGAAGAATTTCTTCCCTCTGCTTGATGAGAAGACAGTAGGCCACCAAAGCCTTCCTGAAGGAGAATGCCTTTGAGCCTAGAATAGAAGAATGGGCAGGACTAAATTGCTTGAGCAAAGGTGTCTCAGGTTGTGCCTTGTCATGAAATGAAACTGACTATAGCCCCTAAAAAGGTCCAAGTAATATATACTTGAATGTTATTATAAGGATCTTCTACTCATATGAAAATTGCATCAATTATGTCTGTAGACTCAATACGATTTCTTATTCCTAGAGTTGCCCTGTCCAATATAGTAGCCACTAGTCACATGTGCTTATTTAAATGTAAATTAATTAAAATTAAAGAGCATTAAAAATTCAGTTGTGTTAGATTCATTTGAAGTGATCAATAGTCACATGTAGATAGTGGTTATTAGAATGGATGTCACAGGTAGAGAACATTTCCATTATCATTTGGGAAAGGTCTATTGGCAGCATTGTTGTAGCTTTGGGGGTGGGGGCATGGCATTAAAGAAGATGGCTGAGGAGTTTGAGCCAGACCCGTGAGCCCTGGGCATAAGGTAAAGGTCGCCAGGCCTGGAGGTTAGTAGGCTGTGTACCAGTTCTGGCTCTGCCATCTCTAATTCTTTGGGCAAACTATTTCTCCTCTGGTTTTCTCATTGCGAAGAAAATAAAATCATTGGGCAATATAATCCTAGGAGGCCATCTAGTAATTTATAGATTCTATGGCTGTTTAGCCAGAAAGGAGCATATTAAGATGTTTCTTCCAGATGTAGAGAAAAAGAGCCTTGGACTTGGAGAGAGAGCAGCTGGTCTGGCACTACCCAGCTGGACCATCATGCGCAAGTCATTTAACCTTTCTGAACCCCATTTCCGCATCTGTGTAGGGGGATCATTGGGAGGATGAACAGAGAGGATATAAAGAAAAGGATTTAAAGAAAAGACCAGAGATCACATGACACCACGATGTCAGATACAGTGGCAAAGTTCAAGTAAACAAAGCTGAATGGGTTTATCTGCTGTAGGATTCTTCAGAGCCTTTAATATGCTCAGTGCATGTTATGTGTGTCTCTAAGCATTTCCCAAATCGATGTGACCACAGATTTCCATTTTGTTCTTTAATTCTCCCAAGGGATGCTCACAGGCACTAGTCACTGAGACATGGAACACTCTTGGGAATCGTGTTCACAGGGATGGAACACTTGTCTTCTATAACTTGGATTGATGGCTGTCATCCAAAGTTGCGTCTGAAAAATGTATGACCTGAGGAAGAATTTGAAAGATCTGAGTTGGATGACATCAGAGAGATTGCTTAGAGTTGAGGCAGCCCATAAGAGGAAACCAGAGAAGAGGGCATATCTGGGGAAGGTCCAGAGAGGCAGAGAGAAGCTCTCATTACTGAATGCAGATAAACTACACACTGGGCGCTGACCTTGTTATTTTCATATGCATCAGCTCCCATCCTTGGAGCAGCACTGAGGCAGGTTTCATATGCATCAGCAGGTAGTGCCATGCCCATTGCATAGATGAGGAAACAAGCTTGGGGAGGTTAAGCAGCTCATACATGTTTCGACATGTAGTAAGTGAGAGAGCTGGAATTTGAACCCAGGGCTACAAAAATCCCATACACTAACCCTTCCGCTTTAGGAGGCCTAAAATGGGATGACCCTGGACTTTAATCTTGCAGAGGATGGGAAGGCAAATTATCTGTGGTTTGTAAACCTAGTGTTGTCATCATCTGGCTCTTTCTTTATATTTGAGTGAGCTCTTTTGAATGGAATGAGCATACTCCATGATCCTCCCCCATTCTCTCCAGCCTCCCAACAAAGATGATTCAAGAGGCCCCAAAAGTAAAGCTAAAATCATTCTTTCATCCAGGCCACATGCCGCCCCTCACTCCCCTGGGAATTTTGCACTTCGGAGACCAGTTTTAAGCCTGAGATTTCAGGAATTGGTTTTGAAAGCCTCTCACTCCTATCTAGCCAGAGCCCTCTAAGTGAAGCACAGAGGTACTGGCTGGTGAGTGGGAGCCTGGGCTTCAGGCAAGGATGAGGGGGTGTGGCCCAGAGCATCGAATTCTGTAAGTGTAGCGTGTCCTTGGTGGATTGCGCAGTCTCCACTTGGGGACCGGGTATTGATCAGTTGTGATCAAAAGCAGTTGTACCGATTTCTATTTTAAACGAGGTAACTGCTTGAGGGCATTGAACTTGTGTCTCTGTGGTGATCAAGCCAACACAGCAAGCAGGAGCCCTCATGTCATGTCACCAGCACTTCCGCAGGATGACAGGTCGGGGCCTTACAAAGAGAGAAGAGGGAAAGACATTGTAAATACTGTGTACTTGTGACAGTTTTGGTTGAACTTGAACACAGCCACCTTCGTTTATAGTTAATTAGATTAGCTCAACTGCATTTACAAGTGGAATCCCCTGCTCCAGCAACAACCGTTTGTTGAACATGTGTCATAGTCTTGCCTTTAAATACAACCACATGTATGACATATTTTGTTTTCTCTTGGCCATTGGACTGGAAAACTATTAAGACAACATCTGCTTTGCTTTCTGATTGAATCAGGAACAAAGAGCAGGTCTCTCTACTGTCCTTCAGATTATGCCTGGGATGTGGAGTTACAGCTGTTAACCACGTTCCCACTCCCTAAGAATCTGATCCTGAGTATGAGTTTTCTGCTGGAAACTTGGGGCTCACTCACTCGGGGACCAAACTGCCTTCTGATCTCGGCTCCAGCCTGTGAAGTCCGCCCTCACACCCCCTGTGCCCCTCCAGTTCACTATTGTAAGCCTTCGTTGGTTGGTTTGGTTTTTTAGCAGTACTCAACCCAACTTGAAATTATTTTGTTTTCCCTCCAGCTGTCCTGCCTCCATCCTGAGAATATTCCTTTCAGGAGGGTAGGACCCATGTCTATCAGCCATGCGCCCCCATTCTTTTAGAGTCAAGAACACTCAATAGACAACTCAATAAACATTTGTCTAATAAACCATGGTGTTCCCCCATTCAGGTGGAAAATGAAGTATGTCTGAACCATTTCATGAGTGAGTTACTGACTTTGTGATCATTTCGGTTCTAATAACATCAAGAGTTCGGGTGTTGATGTGTCTGTAACATCTCTTTGACACTCTCTCTCTACCCACCTTACCACCTTTTTTTTTTTTTTTTTTAACCAAAAAGAGCATCTCTGGTCTCAGAGCTAAGGACAGTTACCAAGGCTAGCTAAGATTTAATAACATTGTTTTGTTTTCTGAGCTTTTGATTTTTGTCAAATAATATCTGTGGCTCTTCCTTTATGGCGGTGATAAAACATTTCCCCTTACAAGAAACGTAAGGTCAAGTGTACTGTTTTAGAGAAAAATGGTAACAGTGCAAGCGGAACGAAGCAAAAGCTTTGCAGGCGGCAGCTGCGTGGCTGGAGTGGGATGGACGCATGTGTGCGTGGACCGAGGCTGCACCTACACACGTTCACCCACGGGGTGTCCACTTATAGCTCTGTTCAGCCTGTGCTTTGGGAAAGGAAGTTCCTTGCAGAGAACTTTGTTTTCCTCACCTCCCCAAATAATTTAGGTCAGTGCTAAGTCTCAACTCCTAACCCAAGGCTGCCTTTTGGGGGATGTCAGCCGAGTATTATTCAGGAAAGGTAGGGCACCTGGGACAACATTGGCCCCCCAGGACATTGGGAGGAAGGAAATGCCTAGAGCCATCATCTTAGCTGCATCCTGAAAGTGCAGACAAATCATGTGTTTTTCTGGAAGGAAGGTCTCCATCATTCATCAGGCTCTTAACGTTCCTTCCGAAGCTTTCGGAACCGCTGACCTGCAGGCTCCACCAGGAATGAATCGTAGCTGTGGAGTTCTGACCCCTGGTTTTCTGCCACACACAGCTGGTCAGTTAATAATGCAGCAAGTTAATAATTAAAGTGGGGGTTATGTGATCCTTAAAGACACAGACTTGCTCGTCCTGTCTTCACTTGAAGAACGCTGTCGCCATCAAACTCAGCAGGCTCTCCCAGATGGCTCTATGCTTACCTGTGTCATAAGAACAGGAAACCGTCTGCTTTTTTGTCCGTGTCCGCACTAGACTTTGAGCTTATGCCTACAAAGACCAAATCTCTCTGGTTCACCTTCTGCTTTCATAATCCCCCATGTTTCAATGCCTGTATGGTTCCATCTCTCCCCCCTTAACTTGCCCGTAATATCTGTTAGTAACCAGATCCGAATAGGTGGACCCACTAGCCTGTTTATAAGCCAGGAGGCAGAAATCCAGGTTGACTGTGGGACTTTAAGCAAGTTTCTTAACTTCTCTGACTCATAAGAGTATTGTTGAAGTTAGATCAAATAAAGGAACAGATTTGGAGCTCTGTGGAAGGTTAGAAGAGTGTTAAGATGTAAAAGGCCTATTCAGAGAGATGGATTCAAGTTACCCTCAGAACCCATAAACTCCTAGAAGCTTCTGGAGTGAGTAAGGCTCCTCCCAGCCAGAAATAAGATGTGGAACTTGCAGCCGGTTGCAGTGTCTTTAAACATGATATAATTTTTAAATGGTTCCCACTCAGATTCCTGAAAGCATAGTAAATACCCCTCTGTCAGTAACTGTATATGGTGGATATTTTCAGTTGTTTTAAACTACTCCTTTTTATATATGCACTCTATAGCATTCCCAGATTATATGGATGAGGTGATGTTGATTGGTTCCAGATGTGGTCATGTGACTCAGAGTTAGCCAATTAGATCATCCTATTCTTCCCATCATAAGCTATTGGTTCAGGTAGAATACCCATTTAGTTTGGGCCAATGAGACGAAAGAAGGCTTTTACAGGGAACTCTGAGATGCAACAGTGTTCTTTCAAATAGATCAGAACCTAGCTTTATATGGAGCCGAAGCTGCTACAGTCCCCTTGGCAGCAGGAGGGGAGAAATTGTCTGAAAACGTCGGGAATGAGAATGGAACCAGAGATGGAGAGAGTTAGAGTTATGATTTTATCACTAGTCATTGAATCCAATTGTGTCTGAATCAATGAACTTTTTTATGATATGAGATGTGGGGTTTTTTGTTTTTTTCCTGAAGCCACTTTTACAGAAGTTTTGAGTCACTTGCAACCGTAAGAGAGTTCAGACTGACCACAGTATTCTTAACATCTTTGTCAAAAGCTGTTTCTTTCTTGATATGGACTACTTTTAACCAGAGGCCTCAGGTCCCACCTGAACCTACTGATCCATTGACATTATTCATCATAGTTGTTTTGTTGTTGTTGTTGTTGTTGTTTTACATTTTTTTATATATTTTTATATTTTTTATATTTTGCCACCACAAAGATGGTGAGAACCATCTATCACATATATTTATCACTTTACAGCTTACAAAGGTTTTTTTTTCTTTATTGATTTTTCGAGACAGAAGAAGGGAGAGGAATAGAGAGATAGAAACATTGATGAGAGAGAACATCTATTGGCCGCCTCCTGCATGCCCCCCACTGCAGATCAGGCCCACAACCTGGGCATGTGCCCTGACCGGGAATCAAACTGGCGACCTTTTGGTGCATGAATGGATGCTCAACCACTGAGCCACACCAGCCGGGCTACAAAGGTTTTTACAGGTGCTATATAAAATAACCCTCACTGTACATGAAGAAACAGAGTCAGAAATTTGAAGTGACCTTATACCAAGGCCACACAATTAACAGGTCGTGGTCTGGTCTGCAGCCCAGGGCTTCTGGTTCTCAAGAGTGTATCCTTTCGCAAATACCTGTGGCAGATGATTAAAGGGCCTGGGGAGGTACAGGTAGTACCTGATTTCATGAGCAAGAGGCTGCATTCATTGTACCCAACACTCTCCCTCCTACAACTTCACTGTGTGTCCCAGCAGCCCTCATCCTTTGTTTGGGGTAGCAGATACCCATCAAGCTCCCAGAAGTGTCAGGAATACAAAAGCAACCCTAGGGCTTGTTTGCTCCCAAGCTGAAGATACTTCCTTCTCAGACTTCGGGAAAACTTGCGTCCTAAACTATTATGTTCTCCTCGCCACATCATACTATTTTTCACCCCTGTGCACAGGCTCCTTTCCTGTCTCTTTTCCTACCATTTTCCTCTACTGACTTAATCATCCTTCCTGTATTTGTCAGGGTCCTTGGTTGCCAACAACAGAATCCATTTGAGCTAGTCTGGAAAGAAAGGGAAGACGTTAGATTGTAGCGGGTAACTCACAGATGAACGAGTTTGGAGGAGGCACAGCCAGGAACAACACCTACATCTCAGCTGCAGGGCGTCCAGGAAAGTGGTTTTCGGCTTCCATCTCTAGGAGAAGATACATTGGAAATTTTTCCAAATCTGGTAATTGTATGTGAGAGGTGTAGCTCAAAGCAGAAGAAATCGTACATTAAACTTCCTAATTCTGCTAAGACATCAACCACTGCCACTAACTCATCCACCTCCACGACCCCTACTTATAATTGGGTGCTTCTTCTGTGTTCTCATAGGACCTGTGTCCACAGCTGTGATGGCACGTGGTCCTCGCTGGTCTGCTCCCGACCCCTGACCGAGGGCACCCTTTCTCCATTCAGTGCCATACGGCACACTCAGCCTGGACTGCCTTCACCTCCCAGCCACCACCCTTCCACCTTTTCACCTTGGAATAAAGTTACCTTTGACTTATTCTTCATGTCTCACCTCAAAAACAACACCCGCGCCCTGGCCAGTTTGGCTCAGCGGTTAGAGCGTCGGCCTGCGGTCTGGAGAGACCCGGGTTCGGTTCCCGCTAAGGGCATGTACTTCGGTTGCAGTTTGTCCCCGGCCCTGGTTGGTCGTGCGGGTGGCAGCCACTCGATGTGTCCCTTCACGTCGATGTTTCTCTCTCTCTCTCTCTCTCTCTCCTTCCTCTCTCTCGTTCCCACTCTATCTGTACAAAAAATGGAAAAATATCCTCGGGTGAGGATAAAAAAAAAACAACAACACCCGCAGCAAAGCCAATTCTGATTTCTATCCTCAGTTATAGGCTGTCTTAGTCTGTTCAGGCTGCTATAACAAAAATGCCGTAGAATGGGCTCGAACAAGAGAAACGTGTTTCTCACAGGTCTGGAAGTGGGAAATCCAAGATCGAGGTGCTGGCAGATTCGGTGCCTGGTGAGAGGCCTCCTCTTGGTTTATAGACAGCTGTCTTCTCACTGGGTCCTCACATGGCAGAAGGGCATGGAGCTCTCTGAGGGCTCTTTTATGAGGGCACTAATCCCGTTCATGAGGGCTCCACCCTCATGACCTAATCACCCCCCAAAGGCTCTGTTTCCTGATACCACTTTAGGGGCTAGGTTTCAATATATGAATTTTGAAGGGACACATTCAGCATATACTCACAGCATCTTGTTGTTTGTTTGTTTGTTTGTTTGTTTGTTTAATTCACCTACTTATCACCGTTTCTGTATTTGAAATTCAATCTTTTCTACTGGACTTTAAATCTCAGGAGAGCCGGGAACCCCACCTGTTTCGTTCACCATTATATCCTTTGGCCCCTAGCCCTTGGCATAACAGGCCTTCCATCAATAGCTGTTAGATAAAATAATGAGTTGAATGGATGCAATCATACTAGATTGATGTCAGAGTGTACTTCAGAAGATTTCTGTCCCAAGAGATGATCACACATTTTTTTTGCCTATTAGAAGTGATTCTCATGTATTGTTGGGATCAAATGAATCTGATTGCAAATTATACCAGAAGAATAGACATATCCAAGAGGGTGGGGAGGCTATTTTCCTTGGAGAATGGAAAGAGGCAGTCCTGGGGGGAAGCAGAGCTGGGTGGCTGTGTAAGAGTCGTACCCTATCAGGTCCTCAGGGCACACTGACCCGGCTCTGCGCCGTGAGCAGACCGGCTGGCAGGAGCCTTGCAGGAGAGCAGGAAGGGGTGTGTGGGTGGGAAAACTCTCCAGCTGTACTTCAGGGGGAGCCAGAACAGAGGAGGGAAGCTGATCCTCCTTTGTGAAGTCTTGATTTAGTTCAGCTCAACCAGCCTTCTTGGGATCCTTGTTTTTGGCAGCTAAGTCATGGCCCTTGTCCAACGCATCCTTGTTATGTGAGAACCATAAATCCCTCAGTCTCTCCCTCTGCCCTGGCCCCCTTTTTCAGTGGACAAAATGCCCAGGTCCCTCTTATCTTAAGAATCTTCCCTTACCCCTGCTTTATTTTCAATTTACTCTCCCCTCTCTCTCCTCCTTCACTGCCAATATTCTGAACAGGCTCACATCCCCCCTCTGCAGCCGACACTCTTTTTAACCCCTGCCCATCCAGCTTCTGCCCCTTACTCTGAGACTGGCTTCTCCATCCCCAAAGTTACTCGGGGTCCTGAATCAGTCATTCTTCACATTTTTAGGGGCTCTTTGAGAACTTTATGAACGCTATAGACACCCTTTCCACTGAAAACACACTCTTGCATCCACGGGAAAATGTGTAAGTGATCTCAGAAGTCCACGTGCCTTCTAAACCTCAGCCTCAATCCCCAGGATAATAACCCCCCTCTGGAGTGTGGAATCCAGAGGCCTTTCCTTCACCAGCAATGGGGATGAAGAACCCAAGTTCTGGAGTCAGACTACTTGTAAATTCTGTCTTCAGCTTTTCTGGCTACATGAGTATGAGCTACTGGGAACCTCAGTTTCCCCAATTATATAGAGGGGATGATAATATGTAACTTGACAGGGTTGTGGTGAAGCTGAAATGAGTTGATGCAGGCCCGGCATTGAGAACAGTGCTTGGAATGTATTAAATACTCCCATGTTCATTACCATCACCATTATTATTTTAGTTTTATTGTTTATTATTCTCACCGACCTCATTAATTTTAGGTCAAACATGGTTCCATATCTGACTCACAGTTATGTCTTGTTGGCTACACATGATTCGAATAATAATCATAAATTCATTGACAACATTTGGAAACCCAGAGTTGACATGAAATTCTGCATTTTGGGCTTCTCTTGGAAAATCAGGTCTGACGGTCCTGAGCCTGCATTTCTGCCTGGTGTCATGGGCTGAGCTGAGTGGTTGGAGTGGTTCTCCATCATGCACAGT
This sequence comes from Molossus molossus, assembly GCF_014108415.1. Classification (NCBI taxonomy): domain Eukaryota; kingdom Metazoa; phylum Chordata; class Mammalia; order Chiroptera; family Molossidae; genus Molossus; species Molossus molossus. The sequence goes on along the minus strand of NW_023425366.1, from coordinate 109,106,235 downwards.
CCCCACCACTGAAACCAGGAATCCAGTGCACTTAAGGGGTTGCATTCCCTGCCATCAAGAAACAGTTCTCATACCCAGGAAAATGAAATCTAGACCAAGGAGGCCGTATATTTTCAAAAAGAAAGTATAGGTTAATCTGTGCAAGAAAAGGCTATGTCTATGAGTTTTATGTTATAAGCACCTTCACGCATTTGCTTCACTGCTCGGCCCCTGCGGGCATTGGAGTTTCCCATCTCAGCCTCTGCACAAGGTGTCACCATGGCCACTGCTTGCTTCCTCCTCACATTCTGTCCTCGGCCAGCTTTCTTATCACTGCCCAAAGTACTGCTGTTTTCTATCTCACTCCTCCTATGTTCAGAATGACATGGGTTTTAGAGCTGAACAGACCTCGGTTAAATCCTAACTCTTCTGAGCTTCCTTTTTCTGTCTATGGAAAGGATACAACCTTCTTGCCTTGTAGGGTTGTGTGGGAATTAAACAAGAGAATCAGCATGCAGCCATTAGCATAATGCCTGGCAAATAGGAATTGTTCAACGATGTTTGTTCTTTTCCCCTGAGTAAGTGAGGATAATCCTCTAGGTACCGTCCTCCGACCCCTTCTCTCCGTCTGATCCTCTTGCTTTGGGTGAGCAATCCCGGTTTGTAACTTCCACTGTTGCTGCCTTTCATGACCAACGGTGCCGGTGCGCTTCTCTCTTCCTCCTCTTTGCCTCCACATCTGACAACGACTTTATTATTATTATTTAAATTTTTTTCTTTATTTATTTTAGAGAAAGAGGAAAGGAGAGAGAGATAGAAACACCGATGAGAGAGAACATCAATTGGCTTTGGCCCACAACCTGGGCATGTGCCCTGACCGAGAATTGAACCAGTGACCTCTAGGTGCATGGGTCGATGCTCAACCACTGAGCCACACCGGCCGGGCTGACAATGACTTTAAAATACCATCACCTCAATGGGGAAAAAGGGGGGGGGGGGACATGTGTAATACATTCCATAATAAAGATGAGTAAAAATATAATAATTAAAAAAATAAAACACCATCATCTATAGACAGAATAGAAAGATTATTCCATCTTTCCTACAGCATGTTGATTGGATGTGGTTCTTCATTACTGATAAGTGATAGAATTTTCTTTTGGCTTTACAACTGCTTGTTGGTGATAAGTTTTTAGAGCTATTGTTCGGTTCTGGAAAATCACTGTCATCCTTCTTTCAGGTGTGTGCTGAAGGATTTGGAATCATTTTGCACAGACTCGCTTCTGGCTCTGTGCATGTCAAACCTTGTCCCTCCTCCGCCTCCCACATACCTGGGGGTATATTCATAGTGCCACGCATCTTCATGTCATAATTCCAGGTGCATGGGCCTGTGGGTAGTAAGAGTATTCCTGGAAACTATTCCTACACAAGGATAACTAGCAATTACTTAACTAGACGAGGAAGTGGCTGTGAGCTGCAGGAATATAGCCCACTCAACCCGAACTAGAAGTATCCCCAACTCAACTTCCCTCAGCTAGATCCAAAAAATATGCCCACAGAAATTCCAGCGCCACCAAACACAAGAAGAAGTGAGATGTGCGGGGTAGAAGGGAAGTCGGGTGGAAATAGGCATTGGTCTTCATTGATCATGGTTAAACTATCACAGTTTTGCAGATTTTATAGGAACATATGACCATGTGAGCACCTTGCTAGGGCTTTGGAAATGCCAATGTAAGTGGTAAATGCTGAAGCTGACGCTTAATGAGCTTTATAGTACATTCACCTCTATCTGGCCAAATGGGGTTGGCTCCCATGGTCTGAGCAGCCCTAGTGTCATCCCATTGCCTTGCCTTTGCTTGTGTTAGTCCACCCTCCCGTGGACCACATCCTATCTAGACCAAACACGTTCCTCCCATGAAAACATCTTGGACCTTTTCAATTAATTCTCTTTCATCCTCTCTACCCACTTAGAGAATCTCATCCTTTATGTCTCTTACCGCATTTGGCAGACATTACCTTGTATTTAAGTCTTCCATTCACTCAGAAAAATATTTACTGAGTGCCCATAACATATCAGCCATTGTTTGGGCACTGGGGATACCCCAGTAAGGAGGCCAAGTCTAGCACTCTTGGAGCCGATAGCCTAGTTTGGATGGGAAGTATAAGTAGCTTAACATGCAGAGAAGATCATTTCAGAGAGTGATAGAGCTATGGAGAAGATCAGAGTGATGAGGAGAGAGGGATGCTGCTTTAGCCCGATAGTACTGGTAATGGAAGACCTTTCTGATGAGCTGAGCCTGGACGATGAATGGAAGCCATCTACAGGAAGAGCTGAAGGAAAGGCATTCGAAGCATAGGGAACAGCAGGAGCAAAGGCAATAAGGCAGGGCACTGCAAGATGACGGCAACTCAGGTAAAATTACATTGGGGTCTCCCTTCCTCCTCTTGCTAATGAGCTCCTGGTCCCTACAGGCTATTCAGGGTCCTCCCACTTCTGTCACTTACCTACATCTCCTCTCTCAGAGCAGGATCCATTTCCATTTGGAAGTTCTGGACTCTGCATCAAAACATGTCTGTTCTATGTTCTGAGGCAGGAAACACCACAGATTACATATTAATTAGTGATAGGCTGCTAATATATTACTTTATCTCAGGTAGTGTCTGTACTTATCAAAACAACTCTTAAAAGAGAACATGCCTACCTTTTGAGATGTACCTCTGATAGCAGGAATATCAATCACTGTGGCAGGTCAATGGAAGGGATGTTTTCAGACTGCGTGAGTGTTCAGGCCCTGCAAATCTACTGTGGTGTGGTGACACCAACACTGGTGCATTATTTTCTATTACTACTATAATGCATTACCACAATTTTGGTAATGGCTTAAAACAATATCTATTTATTATATGATAGTTATCTAGGTCAGAAGTTCAAGCACAGTATGGCTCAATGAGTCCTTTGCCTAGAGTCTCACAAGACTAAGACCAAAATGTCAGTGAGCCTGAATTCCTTTCTGAAGGCTCTGGGGATGAATTCTATTCCAAGCTCATTTAAGTTGTTAGCTGAAAACAGTTCCTTGTGGTTGTAGGACTGAGGTCCCTCTGTCCATCTGGGGGCAGGTCTTTGCAACTACAGGCTGCCCATGTTCCTTCTCATGCTTTCCATGTGTCCACCTCTAGCAACAGTGCTTTAAATATGACTCCATCTGCCACATCGCACCAGCCAGGGAAAGATCTGTACTTTGAAGAATTTTTTTTTTATCCTCACTTGAGGACATTTTTTTTTTTTTTTGCATTTATCTTCAGATAGAGCAGGAGGGAGAGAGGAAGAGAGAGAGAAACATCGATGTGAGAGAGACACATCGAGTGATTGTCACCCACATGACCCCAACCAGGGCCAGGGACAAACTGCAACTGAGGTACATGCTCTTAGCAGGAACCGAACCTGGGACTTGCTGGTCCGTGGGCCAACGCTCTAACCACTGAGCAAAACCAGCCAGGGCTACTTTGAATAATTTTTTAAAACTTATCTTTATTGTTGAATGTATTACAGATGTCCTCCCTTTTTCCCCATTGACCCCCTTCTCCCCAATCCTGCCTCCCTCCTGCCTTCCCCACACTATTGTTTGTGTCCATTGGTTATGCATATATGCATAGAAGTTCTTTGGTTTATCTCTTCCCGCCCTCTCTCCCCCATTCCCTTTGAGGTTCATCAGTCTAACAACCAAATTGCACTTAATTCCTTCATCTTTTTCACCCATCCCTTCAGCTTCCTCCCATCTTGCAAGCAACAAAAAGTTCTCTGTATCTATGAGTCTGTTTCTGTTCTGCTTGCTTATTTTGTTTGTAGATACAATTGTTGATAGATATGTATTTTTTGCCATTTTATTGTTCATATTTTTGTTCTTCTTCAAGAAGACCCTTCACCATTTCATATCATACTGGTTTGATGGTGATGAACTCCTTTAGCTTTTTCTTGTCTGGGAAACTCTTTATATGTCCATCAGTTCTAAATGATAGCTTTGCAGAATAGAGTCATCTTGGTTGTAGGTCATTGCTTTTCATCACTTTGAATATCTCATGCCACTCCTTTCTGGCCTGCAAAGTTTCTTTTTTTTTTTATCCTCACCCAAGGACATTTTTCCATTTTTTGTTCAGATAGAGCAGGAGGGAGAGAGAGGAAGAGAGAGAGAGAGAGAAATATCTATGTAAAGGAACACATCGAGTGGCTGCCACCCACACGACCAACCAGGGCCGGGGACAAACTGCAACCAAAGTACATGCCCTTAGCGGGAACCGAACCCGGGTCTCTCTGGACCGCAGGCCGACGCTCCAACCGCTGAGCCAAACTGGCCAGGGCCAAAGTTTCTTTTGATAAATCATCTGACAGTCTTATGGGAGCTCCTTTGTAGGTAACAAACTGCTTTTCTCTTGCTGCTTTTAAGATTCTCTCTTTGTCTTTAACCTCTGGCATTTTGATGATGATGTGTCTTGGTGTGGACCTCTTAGGTTCATCTTGTTTAGAAGTTTCTGTGCTTCTTGGACTTGTATGTCTGTTTTCTTCACCAAGTTAGGAAAGTTTTCTGTAATTCTTTTTTCAAATAGGTTTTCAATTTCTTGATCTCTCTGTTCTCCTTCTGGCACCTCCCTGATGTGAAGGTTGGTACACTTAAAGTTGTTGCAGAGGCTCCTTACACTGTCCTCATTTTTTTGGATTCTTTTTTCTTTTTGCTGTTCTATATTCCAAGTCAATGATTTGCTTCTTGGCTTCACCTATTCTACTATTTATTCCCTATAAATTGTTCTTTATTTCAGTTAATGCATCCTTCATTTCTGACTGGTCCTTTTTTATGTTGTTCGTGTTCTAAGTTCCTTGGAGTTCTCCTTAAGTTCCCTGAAGGTCTCACTAAGTTCCTTGAGCATCCTTATAACTGGTGTTTTGAACTCTGCACCTGACTGATTGTTTATCTCCACTTCTTTTCTTGGAATTTTGTTCTATTCTTTCAGTTGAGACATGTTTCTTTGTCTCCTCCTTTTGGCTGCTTCCCTGTGTTTTTTTATATTTATTAGGTAGAGTTGCTATGTCTCCTAGGCTTCACAGGGTGGCCTATTGTTGTAGGTGTCCTGCAGGGTCCAGTGGCACAGCCAACCTGATCACCTCAGCTGGGCCCTCGAGGTGCACCCCTAGTGTAAACTGTACACCCTTCTGTTGTAATTGAGTCTTGATTGCTGTTGGCACATCAATGGGAGGGACTTACTCAGGCTGATCAGCTACAAGGACTGGCTGTGCCCACTGACCGCTGGCCTCTGACTCCCTTGGAGGATCAGTGGTGTAGGGGCCTACCACACAGAGCAAGACTTACTTCAGCAGGGCTCTGGTACCCACTGAGTTCACTCATTGAGTGTGTCACTTGTGGAGGTGGTAGGTGGTAGTGCTTCAATATGGTCTGAAGCTCTCCACTGGGTGTGCTGGCTCTGGGACAAGGTTAGCCTCTGCCTGTGTTCTATCTGGGGCCACCTGGCATAAGCTACAAAGTGAACTACAGATGGCTGCTTCTTGTGCTGGGCTTGTAAATGCCCAGGAAAAGCCAAGTTGTGAATTAAGGCTGGCTGCTTCTACTGCCTGGCCTGGGGCCACTTAATAAGAGGTAGGGAGCTCACTGAGACCAGGTGCTGCTTGTTTGAGAGATTTTAGGATAATCTGAAGCAGGATCCAAGACAGGCCAATTCTATGGTAAAGCCATTGGAAACAGCTTGGGTGGGCCTGAAAGTTTGGGGATGGAGAGCAGGTCCTAAGGGAATCACCAGGGTGGGACAAACAATGTGAGCCAGGTTGCTGGAGTCCCAGATATGGCTGCCATCTGCTGACCCAGAGAAGGGCTCACCAAAGGAACAACGGCTTTCCACAGCAAGTTTGTCCAAGAGAAAGCTGCCCCTCCAGCTCTAGCCCCAATGCCGAACAACTCAGTTCTTCCCCGTATGTCTCTGGTGCCTTTCAAGCTGCCTACCCAACTCTGGAGCCCAGAAGGAGCAAGTCCGAGTAAGTCTGTGTACGGGCCCTTTAAGAGAAACTGCCTGGGGCGCTAGAAGCCTCATCCTCCTTCAGCCTCAGTTCCCAATGGTTTTACAGCCAGAAGTGATTGGGACTACTCTTCCTGGCACTGGAACCCTGAGCTGGGAGCCTGGTGCAGGATGGGGACTGCTCATTCCTCAGGGAGGACCTTCCCAGCTGAGGTATCCCTCCTGATTTTTATCTGCCACACATGGGTGTGGGACCAGCCGGTCCATGACTCTGCCCCTCCTGGGACTCATGTGGCTTCTTCTTTAATTTCGTAGTTGTAGGACTTCCATTCAGCTCGATGTCAGGCGGTTCTGAATGATGGTTGTTCTATAGTTTAGTTGTAATTTTAATGTCTGAAAAAGAATTTAAATAATGTGATTATATTGGACTCACCAAGATAATCTCCCTATTTTATGGTCTGTAACCTCAGTCACATCTGCAAAGTCCCCTTTGCCACGTAACCTAACATCTTCCCAGGTTCTGGGATTATGGTGTGAACATCTTTGGGGGCCCATTCTGCCCACTGCACTGAGCAAGGAGGAAAATAATGAGATTTGCACCCTCGCTCTAACATTTATTCTAACTATAGGCAAACCTGTTAACCCCTTGAGTTCCAATTCACCCTCTGTAGAGGATGAATGGGAGCTAACACTAACAACTCTGCCATTATCCCACTTTACAGTTTCAGGTTAAATAAAATTACATGTGCAAAAGTACTTCATCAGTTCAGCATACACATATAAGTCATTGTTATTATTGTTATATCACAAGCTACTATGATTGCTCTTAGGTTATGTGGCGCCCCCTCTGGCTCCTTCAGTAATTCTCCAGCAGTAGCAGAGCTGGTTGAGATTCTGGTCTCTCTTTTTTGCTACATAATCCTGGGCAAGTTTTTCAGCTCTGTGCTTCAGTTTTATCATCTGTAGAATGGAGAGAGTAGCATTTGTTCCATGGAGTAGTTACAAGAGTAAATGATTTTATGTAGGCAAAGTGCTTGGAACTGTGCCTGGCACCATGTGGCAACAGCTGTCAGCACCATCGTCCACCTTGTCATCAGCAACCACATCACCACGTCCTGTCGACGTCCTTCACAGCCCTTTTTACCATTTGCAAGCAGAATTTTTGTCAGTGTGTTCGCTCAGTGTATAGTACAACCACTAGAATTAAGCTCCATCAGGGCTATTATGTTGAAGGGAGTTGCTCATGATTAATTTTTAATTACGTAAGTCATCAAAAATAGATTTTTGTAAACAAACTGGAACATTGAGGATAAAGGTAATGTCTCCTTTGAATACCATGTGTCCTCCTGGTCCCTTCTCTCCTCCCCGGAGAGTAGCCCAAAGTCTGACAATATCAAGTGTTGCGGTGGGGGAGAAATAGAAACGCCCAGGCATTGTAAATTGATATGGCCACAGTGGAGGGCAGGCTGGCAGGAGCTATTAAAATTAAAAATGGGCATTTCTCCTGATTCAGCAGTGTCTTCTCCGAAGACACCTTAGAGCTACATTGGCTCATAAGCCAAAGAAACCACAGAGAAGGATGTTCATTGCTCTGTCCTTCATAATGGCAAAAATGGGACAACCTGAACATTCACCAAAAGAGGAATGGTTAGCCCTGGCCAGTTTGGCTCAGCGGTAGAGCGTCAGCCCGCGGACCAAAGAGTCCCAGGTTTGATTCTGGTCAAGGGTACATACCTCAGTTGCAGTTCTTCCCCTGCCCTGGTCTGGGTCGTGAGGGAGGCAACCAGTTGATGTATTCCTCTTACGTTGAATGTTTCTCTCTCTCCCTCCCTCCCACTAGATCTGAAGATAAATAGAAAAATATCCTCAGGTGAGGATTTTTTAAAAAAGAGAAATGGCCCTGGCTGGTTTGGCTCAGAGGTTAGAGCGTCAGCCTACGGTCCAAAGAGACTCGGGTTCGGTTCCACTAATGGTGCATACCTCGGTTGCAGTTTGTCCCCGGTCCTGGTTGGTCGTGTGGGTGGCAGCCACTCCATGTGTCCCTTTCACATCGATGTTTCTCTCTCTCTCTCTCTCTCTCTCTCTCTCTCTCTCTCTGTCTCTTTCCCTCCCACTCTATCTGAACAAAAAATGAAAAAATGTCCTAGGGTGAGGATTAAAAAAAAAAAAGAGGAATGGTTAGCCTTGGCCATTTGCTCAGTGGTTAGAGCATTGGCCTGTGGATCAAAGGGTCTTGGTTTTGATTCTCAGTCAAGGGCATGTACTTGAGTTGCAGGTTTGATCTCTGGCCCCTGTCAGGGTGTGTGGGGGAGGCAACCAATCAATGTCTCTTTCACAATGGAAAAAATATTCTCAACTGAGGATTAACAAAAAAAAGAGAGAGGGGGGGGGATGGTTAAATAAAACACAGCACTTCCAGAGAGGTAGTACAAGTAGTAAATGTAGAACTTCTATCTCTATTATTACATTTCATGTTTCTATTTGTACTTTACATTATTTAATAAGAACAAACTTGCTATGAATGAGGCCCTCTTTATTCTTTTAATTCTCACAATAACTTGATGAGGTAAGTACAATTATTATCCCTGTTTGAGACACAGAGAAGTTAAGTAACTTCCCCAAGCTTACCCAGTGAACCTGGAGTTTGAATCCAGGCAGTCCTTCCCCAGGAAGCGAGAGTAATCACTACGCAAACAGCTTTCCCAGCAGCATATATTCATTCGTAGAGTAGCTCATGTCTCACTGTGTGAAAAGGGACATGCAACAACCGAGGGTTATTCGGCACTTTTTAGAAGCTTGATTACAGAAGTTTCAAGGTCGCTACAGAGCAGTATGCAGCCATAAAAAGGATGAAGTAGGTCTCGATGGGCCCGTTGTCTTATTTATTTTGTTTCCCTTGTGCTTGCCACAGCACCGTGCACATAGTGAGAACTTCATCCAGTGCCGGTGAATAAATGAATAACCTCAGTGCAACGTCTGCTCTAGTTGGACTCTGAAGGTGGGAGAAGGGAGCCCAGGCCCAGGCCTCCGTGTTCCTTGCTTCCCCTCCTCCAGGCCCTGTGCTAGCATACTAGCTGGGCAGGTGCAGGGAGGCTCAGGTTTCCTGAAGCCTGGAGATGGAGGTCTTTGCAGCTACGTGACAAAGCTGGAGATTCTTGGAAGAGTGATAAAGAACCTAAAAAAACAAAAACAACTCCTAGAACTACGAATTGAGTAGAGCAAGGTTGCAGTGTACAAGGTCAATGCACAAAAATCAGTCAGTTTTCTATATACTAGCAACGACGAACCACTGGATACGAAATTTAAAAATGCAATAATACCATTTACAGTTGTTCCAAAAAATAAAATACTTTGGTATACCGCCAACAAAACACATACAGAAATTATTTGTGAAAGGTTTCAAAATATTGATGAAAGAAAATTTAAAAGACCTAAATAAATTGAGAGGCATACCGTGTTCCTAGATGGAAAGACAACATAGTGTAGATATCCATTTTCACCAAACTGCTTTATATGTTTAACACATTTCTATAAGAATCTCAGCAGTGTTTTTTCACATATAGACAATATGATTATTAAATTTACATGGAAAGGCAAAGGACCTAGAATAGTTAAAGCAATATTGAAAAAGAAGGAAAAGGTGGGAAGTTATAGGCTTACTCTGATGTTAAAGCTTATTATATATATAGTTGAAATAATCAAAACTATGTGGTATCAACAGAGGGATAGACACACAGATCAATGCAACAGAACAGAGAACTCAGAAACAGACCCACACATGTATAGCCAACTGATTTTTTTTTTTTATCCTCACCCGAGAATATTTTTCCATTGATTTTCAGATACAGTAGGAGGAAGGGAGAGAGGGAAGGAAGGAGGGAGGGAGAGAGAGAGAGAGAGAGAGAGAGATGTGAGAGAGACACATGGATTGGTTACCTCCCACACAACCCCAACCAGGGCCCGGGATTGAACCTGCAACCGAGGTACATGCCTGACAGGGAATCAAACCCCAAAACTCTTCAGTCTGTGGGCCACTGCTTTAACCATTGAGCCAAGTCTGCCAGGGCTACCCAACTGATTTTTTAAAATTAATTTATTTTTGTTACAGATGTTTCTCCTTTTCCCCCTCATTGACACCATCCTCCCCATCCCCCATCCCATCCCCAGCTTTGTTGTCTATGTCCATCAGTTATGCATACATGCATATAAGTTCTATGGTTTATCCCTCCCCTCCGCTTCTAAGGATTGTCAGCCTGTACTCTACTTCTATGACTCTGGGTCTATTTTGTTCATCAGTTTGTTTAGTTCATTATATCCCAGCAATAAGTGAGATCATGTGATATTTGTCTTTTTCTGCTTGGCTTACTTTGCTTAAGACAATACTTTCCAGGTCCCTCCATGTCATCTCAAAGGATAAGAGATCTTTCGTACTTACAGCTGCATAGTACTCCATTGTGTATATGTACCACAGCTTTTTTATCCACTTGTCTACTGATGGACACTTGGGCTGTTTCCAGATCTTAGCTATTGTAAATAGTGCTGCTATGAACATAGGGGTACATATATTCTTTCTGATTGGTGTTTCAGGCTTCCTAAGGTATATTCCTAGAAGTGGGATCACTGGGTCAAATGGCAGTTCAATGTTTAATTTTTTGAGGTAATACCATAGTGTTTTCCACAGTGGCTGCACCAGTCTGCATTCCCACCAGCAGTACTAGGATCCCCTTTTCTCCACTCCCTCGCTAGCACTTGGTTGATGATTTGTTGATGGCAGCCATTCTGACAGGTGTGAAGTGATACCTCATTGTTGTTTTAATTTGCATCTCTCTGATGATTAATGATGTTGAGCATTTTTTCATATGTCTCTTGGCCATTTTTATGTCCTATTTGGAGAGGTGTCTACCCAACTGATTTTTGACAAAGGTGCAAAAATAGTCAGCCATCCATAGACAAAAATATGATCCTTGAATCTTGTATAAAAATTAACTCAGAATGGATCATAGATGCAAACCTAAAGCATACATCTATAAAACTTGCAAGAAAAACATAGGAAAAACTTTTCATGACCTAGGATTAGGTGAACAGTATATACATAACACCAAAAGCACAATTCATACTAAAAAGAAAATATTGTTAAGTTGGACTTTGTCAAAATTTGAAAATCTAGTTTTATGAAAAAAACAGTTAAGAGAATGAAAAGACAGCCGCAGATGGTGAGAAAATAATTTGCAAAATTTTGGATCCAGAATATATAAAGGACTTTAAAAACTCAACAGCAAACAACAACAAAATCCAATGAGAATATGGGCAAAACCCAAACATTTCACTGAAGAGGAAATACAAATGACAAATAAGCACATGAAAAGATGTGGCCATTAGGGAAATAATAAAACTACAATAGGATATAACTCTACACCCATCAGAGAGGCTCAAATAAATAAATTGACATGCCAAGTGCTGGTGAGAATGCAGAGCACTGGACCTCTCCTCCGCTGCGGGTAGAAATGTAAAATGGTACAGAGACTCCGGAAAGGAATTTAGCAATTTCTTATAAAGTTATTTATCTCCTCATCCTGCAATTGTACTCCTGCACATTTATACTAGCGACATGGAAAGGTATGCCCACATGAAAACCCACACGTGACATTTCATAGCAGCTTTATTTGTAAGAGCCCCAAACTGGAAACAACCCAAGTGCCCTTCAACAGGTAAATAGATAAAACAACTACCACTCAGTCACAACAAGGGATGAAGTATTGATACACCCAACAACTTGGGTGGACCTCAGGGGTATTATGCTGAATGAAAAAAAAAAAAAAGCCAATCGCTGAAGGTTACATACTATATGACTTCCTTTATAGAATACCTGAAATGGCAGAATTATAGAGATAAACGGATCAGTGGCTGCCGGTGGTGAGGGTAGAGTAGTAGGATCTAACCAGGAAGGGTAGCAGGAGGGACTTCCTTTGTGATAATAGAATAATTCTTTATTCTGATTATGATGTCAAGTGCACAGATCTACACGTGTTGAAATTTTGGAGTACTGTGAAAAATAAAAATGAATGCATGGGAAAATAAGGTTTGTAGTTTCCAGGTTTTGAAATTGTACCGTGACTACGTAAGACGCTAGCACTGGGGAAAGCTGGTTGAAGGGACCGGAGGACTCTGAACTATTTTTGCAACTTACCATGAGTCTGAAATTATTTCAAAATAAAAAACTTAGGGAAAAAAAAAAACTGTAAAGGGGCTTACTCATAAAATCTGGGGACAGCAACGTGCAGCCATAAGAAAGGATAGAGCACCTATATGGAGCAATTCTACCTTATTTGCTATGATTTCCCCAGTGCTCATCATATTGCATGGCAAGTAGCCAGACCATAACAAATGACTGGGGAATAAATGACTAACCTTGGTGCAATGTCTGTCCTAGTCTGACTCTGAAGATAGGAGAAAGGCGCCTGGACTTAGGTCTTCATCTCCTTGCTTCCCCTCCCCCAGGCCATGTCCTGGGATCCAGGCTGGGCAGGTGCAAGGAGGCTCAAGTTTCCCGGAGCCTGGAGATGGAGGTCTGTGAGGCTGAGCGACAGAGCTGGGGATTCCGGGATGAGCAATAAGCAAGCGGGCAGAGGACATCAGCGCTGGCCCAGGCCTAGCAGGGGACGTAACCTTCCCAGGGTTCCTGTCTGGCCAGATGGCCCTCTGTTGGCACAAACTTGGTCTTTGAGCTGCTTTGAACTACCTGCCTGCAGCTCTTCGGAGTTTATTGTTGCCCTTGGAGCCTCTTAGGCCCAAGTTTCAATCCCCACTGCAGCTTCCTAGTTGTGTGATCTTGAGACAAGTCACTTCACCTCCGTGAGCCTCAGTATTTCCCTCTGTAAATTGGGAATAACATCCCCTTAACTCGCTAGACTCTTGGGTGGATATTGAGATTATTCAGGTCAAGGGCTTAGGGCTAGGGAACGTGATGCCTTTCACCTTCCTCTTTGTGATGTTGCATCGGGCGCCAGTGGAGAAGGTTGGGCACAGCATCTGGGTTTCTTCTTCCCACTGATCCACTCCACTGACTTCTCCTTTGTATCCAGATGAAAGTGAGTGAAACCAAGCATCCAGGGTATTCTCAAAGGGACATGGAAGCCTTTAAAGGACAGTCAGCAGGACAGGGTCATGGTCAGGGCTTTAGTGAGGGTGGCAAGCAGCTAGAGGTGAGTCAGCTGCTCGGGTTTGAATCCCAGCTCTGCTCTTTATCAACCACTGGGTACCTTCTTTAAGGTCTTAGAATCGCAGTTTTCCCACTCTAAAATGGGGACAAAGGCCCCTGACCCAGAGGGCTGTACGGGTATTAAATATTTAAAAAGAAAAAATACTGAGTGGAAAGCACTGTGCCTCACACCTGAGGGCCCCTCAGTAAATGACAGGGATAATAATTGTTGATCATCTCCGTCATCTTCATTGATACCATGCACATCATATTCAGGGAATGGCATTACAGAACCTGCAGGTATTTGTAGTTGCTGGAACCGCCTCCTCCTCCACCCCTGAGGCTGTCAGGAGGAATCAGTGTCCAGCGGAGGCAACTGCCACTGCGTGCCGTCCCCTGGGCACAGCAGTTCTCATGGGGACCATGCAGAGAGTGGCTATCTGGGTTACCTGCAGCCTCACCTGACTCATTCCCCGGAAACTGGGCCCAGCATTCTGGGCCAGATAACATCCTCCGTGTCCTCAGATGCCCGAGCACCGTCGGGTAGATGCCTGGGCATGAGGAGGGGAAGGCCCGGAGTGAAAGCCCGGTGATCAGCCAGCAGGCGGCCTCACTGCACATGGTGGGAGGGAACCTCGGGTCCTGCAGGGGAGGCTTCTGCAGCCTTCGTGGGGCCGGCTGCTGGCCTCCTCTCTGCTCCAGCTGCCTGGGGCTCACAGAAGATACAGGTCTTAGGCGTCAGCAGGAACCCCAGAGAGTATTCGGTCCACAGCCCTTATTTTCTGATGAGGACTCTGAGATCCATAGAGGGCTGGCGATGTCTCTGCACATGCAGGCAGGAGCAGAACAACTCCCCACACCTGGTCTGGCTCCCAGCTCAGTGCTGTCCCCTCTCCCCACACTGCTACGGATTTGGATATAATGGGTTCAGACCCTGGTTCCATCATTTATTTGCTGTGGGAGGTAAAGTTGCAGAGGCTGCCACTCTAGGCCTCCATTTGATCATCTGTGAAATGGAATCATAATATGAACCTCGTGTTTGAGAATAAAACAAGATGTTGGGCACAGCAGACATTTAAGTTGAAATGGAGGTGGGAGGCTCTGGTTGTCATGATGACAGAGGCCCCCTGCTGGCATGCAGTGGGAGGGGCCAGAGATAGAAATGTCTTCCAGGGCACAGGACAGACTGACAGAAACTCATCCTGCTTCAAATGCCAGTAGCCTGCAGATGAGAAACCTGTATGTTAAACATCCAGGGAACAGAGGACTGCCTGGTGAGGACAGACCCAAGGGGCAAGCCACTAATGAGGTGAGACTTTGGGGCAGGGTGTCCAGGGCTCATGTAGCCTTGGGCCTCTCTGGTCATTTAGAGGTGGGGGGGGGGGGGCGGGGGCAAGGATTAATTGAGGTTAGTGGTCTCCAATCTTTGGTACGTGAAACAATGTTTATCATTTTAATAGTTTATATATTTAATACATACTAGAAAAATAACTAGCACATCAGCTCCATGAATAAATGAATATTATTTTTAAGGTCAATGTCAAAGGAAGTATTTAACTTTGTTTTTTAAGTGGATAGGAAATGTTAAATAATAAGGGCCAACAGGAAGTGGGTATGCAGAAATCAGAAAGGTTATTGGACAGTGACTCACAGTTGGGGAGTTCTAGACTTTGGGTCCCCCCAGGCTCTTGTGTTCTTAGCACAGGCATCAAAAATCATGCTGGGAGCACGGGGTGGTAAAAAGGGGAAAGCACTGTCTGAAAGGACAGACAAGGGGGTGAAAGGGAAGCTGCTCCACGTCACTCCTTCCTGTTCTGTGGCTGAGCTCGGGTCTGTCTTGGCACCAACAGGTGGTGCTACCTTGCCCTTCTCCTAGCCCCGACCCACCCGGGCTCAGGGCCTTGCTGCCTTGCTGCTGCCTTTGACATTCAGGCCTTGTATTGGCTTCCCAGGCTCTTGTAACAAAGTACCACCAGCTGGGTGTCTTACACAACAGAAATGTATTGTCTCACCATTCAGAGGCTGGAAGTCCAAGAGCAAGGCCTGGTTCCTTCTGCGCCTGCGAGGGAGAATCTGTTCCAGGCCCCTCTCCTCGCTGCTGGTAGCCTCGGGCATCTCTTGGCTTGTAGATGGTGCTCTTCCTGTGTCTTCCCATCAATTTTCCCTCTGTATGCGTCTGTCTCGTGTCCAAATTTCCCTGTATTAGAAGGACACCGATCTTATTTTTAAATTTTTTTTTATCATTACCCGAGGACATTTTTCCATTTTTTGTTCAGATAGAGTGGGAGAGAGAGAGAGAGAGAGAGAGAGAGAGAGAGAGAGAGAGAGAGAGAGAGAGAGGGAGAGAGGAAAACATCGACATGAAAGGGACACATCGAGGGGCTGCCACCCACACGACCCAACCAGGGCCAGGTTGGGCAACCGAGGTACATGCCCTCAGCGGGAACCAAACCCGGGTCTCTCTGGACTGCAGGCCGACGCTCTAACTGCTGAGCCAAACTGGCCAGGGCCACATCGGTCTTATTGATTAGGGCCCATTCTCATCAAGCATGACCACATCTTCCCTGGCCGGTTTGGCTCAGTGGTTAAAGCATCAGCCTGTGGGTCTGTGAGTCATGGATTCGATTCCGGTCAAGGGCACGTACATCAGTTGCAATCTGTCCCCAGCCCTGGTCGGGTGGTGAGGGAGGCAACCACTTGATGTGTCCCTTTCATGTCGATGCCCCACCCCCTCTCTCTTCCTCTCACTCTATCTGAACAAAAATGGAAAAATATCCTCGGGTGAGGATTAAAAAAAAAAAAGAATGACCATATCTTACCTTGATCATCTGCAGCGACCGTATTTCTAAATAAAGTCACATTCACAGATACTGGGGGTTAGGACCTCAACATCTTCTGAGGGTGCGCAACTCAACCCACAGCACGCCTGTTTCAGTGAGTGGGGAGGAGGGCCCCACCACCCTAGGCCCGCCTTCCCCAGCCCCAACCTGCACAGTCTCTCTGCTGGGTCAGCCCTGCCTTTGGCTCCAAGAAGGGTATGTTTTTCTCCACCCCGTGGAGACAGAAATATGATCAGGAAGCCCCTGACCTTTCCCCTTTGGCTACTTCACTTCTGGAGTGGCTGTTCTCCAGGATGTGCTCCCCCGAAACCCAAGAGTCGTTGAAGCCACCAAAGTGTACTCAGTTATACCCTAAACAGCGGTGACAGCCCCTGTAGCCGACTTCACTCTGTGGAGAGTTTGCTGGAGCGTGCTCCTCCCGAGCCGGCCATATACTCAGTCCTATAAACCAGGAGACCCAGGTGTGGAGGACTGTGGGACTGAGGGGGGACACCACCGGCAGCTGGCAGAGCCCCCGCAGGAATCTCCTGACACCGATGCTGCTTCTGTTCGAACTCTTCTGCTCCACAGCACCCCTCCTGCCTTTCTGTCTTGAAAATTGAGTTATTTCTTGAATCGGCAGTTTATATAGATGCGGTGCAAAATTCAGAGTTGATTCTTGCCTTCTTGCCTTTTGGAGCCTATCAAGAAGTAGTAATACTGCTAGTATTACTATTGCAGCTACTAATATGCTTTGATCATGCTTATTAAAATGTATGCCAGACTCTTTTCTAAATGTTTCTCCTCTGTCAATCCTCAGTGATTCAATGATGTAGGTATTTCCACTGCCCCATTTTCCTGATGACAAAACCGAGGCTCCATGGTGACTTGCCTGGGGCCACACTGAGATCCGGCCTCTTAGTCTGTCTTCTACTCACCGTGTCACAATCTCCCACAGAAGAGTGTCTGGTTGACAGTTGGGCCTGAGTGCATTTGATCAGCGTCCAATTTTTTGCTATTCTTATGCTGCTGTGAATTTCCTTGTACATGTGTGATTTCCGCATGCATGTGACTATCTTTTAGATAAACACCTCGGAGTGGAATTGCTGGGTCAAAGGATGTGTGTATGTGCTATTTTATTTTTACCATGATTCTTTGCTTATTTTTTTTTTTAGCAAAAAACCAGGGTATAAAATAACTTTGCCTTAGTCACCAATTCATTTTTATTTTTCAATTACAGTTGACACGCAATATTATATTAGTTTCAGGGTTCAACATAGTGATTAGACATTTATATAACTTACCAGGTGATCCCCCAATAAGTCTAATACCCACCTGGCACCACACTCAGTTACTATACTACTACTGACTATGTTTCCCTGTGCTGTACTTCACATCCCCATGACTGTTTTTATAACTGGCCATTTGTATGTCTTAATTCTCCCCACCACACACACACTTTTTTTTTTGGTTAATCCTCACCCGAGGATACTTTTCCATTGGTTTTTAGATAGGGTGGAAGGGAGGGAAAGAGAGAGAAACATCGATATGAGAGAGACACATCAATTGATTGCCCCCCACATGACCCTGACCAGGGCTGGGGATCGAACCTGAAATCTAGGTACGTGTCCTTGACTGGGAATCAAACCCAGGACCCATCTAACCTAGTACCCTTCGGTTTGTGGGCATATGCCCTAATCACTGAGCCCAACCGGCCAGGGCCCTTCTTTTTCATCCATTCCCTCCTCAACCCCTTCTCATCTGGTAACTACCAATTTTTTCTCTGTATCCATGAGTTTGTTTCTGTTTTATGTGTGTGCATTTATTTTGTGTTTTAGATTCTTATTCCATGTGATTTAACAAACAGGTATTGGACAGCACCTGGGGAGACAGAAAAGTGAGTGAGCTTAAACACTGCCCTCACAATCTCGCAGGGGACACAGACCAATCCCCAGGTAACTAATATCTGGACGACCTAAGTCTGTCATAGTCCAGGGCCACATAGGCCTGGTGTTTTGGAGCCTGGCCTGGGACAGAACCCCAGCTCCACTATACACTCTCCTGGCCCTAATGAGTAAATAGTAAACATTAGACATTTCTTTCTTTCTTTTTTAATCCTCACCTGAGGATATTTTTCTGTTTATCATCAGATAAAGTGAGGGAGGGAGAAAGAGGGAGAGAGAGAGAAACATCGATGTGAGAGAGACACATTGATCAGTTGCCTGCTGCACAACTCCACCAGGGCCAGGGACTGGAATCAAACCCATGACACATTTGTCTGCAGGCCAACGCTCTAACCACTGCGCAAAATTGGCAAGGGCAACATTAGCCATTTCTACTATCATGACGCTCTGGGCCCGTTTCCACCCTACCCATAACACTCTCTAGAACTGAGTAGCAGCTGCCCCCCTTATATTATCCCTTCTGAGTTCAGAGAATCTAATGATCTTGTCAAGGTTACACAGCCGGATCATCTCTCTCTTTTTCTTTTTTCTGGAGACTCCAGAAATCTGACTTTTTATGGGATATGTCCTGACTTTTTAATGTGAGCAACTAATTAGGACTAAAAACAAAAAAAGCAACAAAAACCCACTGTCAAGGCCAAACAAAATCCATCTGCAGACCAGATGTGGCTGGTGGGACACCGGTCTCTCAGAATTGGCAGGCATGGGTTTGTGTCCCGACTCTGCTACTTACAAGTTCTGCAACCACGTCATGGTTAGAAGCCTGGGTGTCCTCGTCTGGAGAAGGGCAGCGATAATTCCCACTTTGCATGGTTGAACTTGAGTGACTGGCTATTTATGAAAATTACGTGGCATACTGAGGGCACTTAGGAGATAGTAGATCACTGTTATTGTTATGGCAATGACATTAAATGAAATCAGGACTCTGGTAGGTGGAGATGTTGGAGGGGAACAGATTCCATTTTGAGCTTTTCAAGATTTAGGTGTTGAGAAGATGCCTAGATGGAGACATCTGGAGACAGCTGGAAATGTGCATGGGGGCTGGAGATTTTCATATGGGGGAGGGAGGGTCTTCCACTGAAAGTCTGTCAATACATAGAGGTGAGACTTTTTTTTTTTTAATTCTTTCTATACATGCTTTTGTGAGTTCTTTTTTTTTTTTATCCTCACCCGAGGACATTTTTCCATTTTTTGTTCAGATAGAGTGGGAGGGGGAGAGAGGTAGAGAGAGAGAGAGAAAGAGAAACACTAATGTGAAAGGGACACATCGAGTGGCTGCCTCCCGCACACATGACCCAACCAGGGCCGGGGACAAACCGCAACCGAGGTACGTGCCCTTAGCGGGAACCGAACCCCGGTCTCTCTGGACCGCAGGTCGATGCTCGAACCGCTGAGCCAAACCGACCAGGGCACTTTTGCGAGTTCTGAAAGTTCCAGGGCTTCTGGCCACCACTTCCATGTTGGATGCTCTAAAGGCTCGTTGTCATTGCTTCCTGAAAAATAGAACCGTTTCCTGAGTTGGCTGCTCTTCCAGTGGGAGGCGAACCTGAAAAGGGAACGTCAAACTGGGGTTGGTTCTTAGAGAGAAACTGCAGTGCAGGCAGAGGTGACGGAGGATGCAGGAATGGGGGGGGGGGGGGGACACTGACTGGCCCCTGTGAACAAGGAAGAAGGAACTCAGATGATGTCAACCAGCACTTCCTAAGAACTCTCCTCCACTGTGAGACCTTGCTCTCTTATTGGGAGAACCACTGGACTCCAGTCAGGAGATGTGGGCTCTCATTGCTGTCCTGTGACCTTGGCCGAGTCACTTCCACCCTTTGGACCTAAGGTCATTATTTATAAAGCAAGTGTACTGGACTGTGTGTCAGTTTGCTAAGGCTACCAATAAAAAGTAACCCAGACGGGTGGCTTAATCAACAGAAATTTATTTTTTCACAGTTCTGGAGGCTGGAAATTCAAGGTCAAAGTGCCAGGGTGGTCAGGGTCTGGGGAGAACTCTCTCCTTGGCTTATAAGTGGCCTTCTCCCTGCTTTTTCACATGGTTGCTCCTGTGTATGTCTATGTCCTAATCTCCTTATAAGGGCACCAGACATATTAGATTAGGGTGGACCCCAATGTAATCATTTTAACTTAATTACCTCTTTAAAGGTCCTATCTCCAAATAAAGTCATATTCTGAGGTACTGGGGATTAGGATTTCAACGTATGAATGGCGGGTGGGGGCATATTTCAGCCTAGCATACCAGATCATTGTTTCCCAAAGTATGGACTTCTGCTGCTGGAGTTGACTTTACATTAAATGCAGAAATAAGCCTTGAAGAACAATCTATTCTTCTAATCAAGAAGAACAGGTTTGGTTTAGCACTAATATGCCCCTGGTGACCTTTCTGACATCCGTCACAGCAAATGGAGAACAGGCCTCAGCACAGGGCCTCAGGCGGACAACTGTATCTGTATTGCTTACCTATTACTGCATAACAATTTACCCTCAAACTTAGTGGCTTAACACAGTTCACATTTATTATACCACAGTCTCCACAGGGCAGGGATTCAGAAGCAATTTAGCTGTTCAGTTCTGATTCAAGGTTTCTCATGAGGTGCAGTCACCCACAGGCTTGATTGGGACTGGTGGATACACCACGAAGGCGGGTCGAGGTGGTGCTGGCTGTCAGAGGGAGCTCTCTGTTCCTTGCACGGGGCTGCTTGAGTGTCCTGAGAACATGGCAGCTGGCTTCCTCCAGAATCAGCAATGGGGAAAACAAGAAGGCAAGGAGGAAGCCACAAAGCCTTTTCCGTCCTAACCTCAGAAGTCATACGCTGCTATTTCCACAGTCTCCTGATTAAGGCATAGTGTGGGAGGGAGCCACTCAAGGGCACGAATACCAGGAGCTAAGGGTCACGGGGGTGGGGTGGGGGGCTATCTTAGAGATGGGCTCCAGAGAAATGAAGAGTTTTATTTTCTGATTAATTTTCTGGCTATCTAATCTATATCTGTATACACAGAAAATATAAACAGGGGGAAAAGTAAGTTTATAGTTGTGAGCATGTGCAACAGAATTCAGTCTTGTATTATTTATTAGTTATTGTGTTGTTATGCATACGATCAACTGTAAACCTACTTTTGCCCCACCCTGCATTAGTATTTTGTGCTCTTTTCATTTACATGAGTAATATGCTATGTATAAATATATAACCTGCTTTTATTCACTCAATATGTTTTTTGAGATCAATCTATATTGATATAAACAGATATGATTTACCCCCTTGAATTTTGAGTACATACCATTTCTTTTCTATTTTTTAATTGATTTTTTAGAGAGAGAGGAAGGGGAAAAGAGACAGAAACATCGATGTGAGAAACATCGATCGGCTGCCTCCTGCATGCCCCCTACTGGGGATCCAGCCTGCAACCGGGCATGTGCCCTGACTGGGAATCGAACCAGGACCTCTCAGTCCATGGGATGACCCTCAATCCACTGAGCCACACCAGCCAGGCAAGTACATACCATTTTTATGTTTCCATTCCCCTATTAATAACCATTCTGATCATTTCCAATTTTTGTATTTATAACAGTGATGATTCAAACACCCTGGTACATGCCCTAAGATAGAGTAAGAGATGAGAAATTGCTGGGTCCTAGAAGACATGTACTTTATACTTTGCTAGATGGGGCGATTGTTCCTTACATCAGTTACACTGATTTACACTCCCCTACAAAGTAGGAATGTTTCCTTTTCTCCACAATATCACTAACATTTGATGTTGCCAGACATTTTCATTTGTGCCAATCTGATAGGCAGAGAAATGGTATCTCAGTGTTTTAACTTTTTAACTGTGCTAAAAACACATAACATAAAGTGGCCCATCTTGACCTTTTTTTTTTTGTTGTTCAGATAGAGCGGGAGGGAGAGAGAGGAAGAGAAAGAGAGAGAAACATCGATGTGAAGGGACACATCGAGGGGCTGCCACCCGCACGACCAACCAGGGCCGGGGACAAACTGCAACCGAGGTACGTGCCCTTAGCGGAAACCGAACCCGGGTCTCTCTGTACCGCAGGCCAACACTCCAACCGCTGAGCCAAACCGGCCAGGGCCATCTTGACCATTTTTAAGTGCACGGTTTGGTAGCGCTCAGCACATTCACACTGGGGCGCGACGGCTCACTTTCATCTTGCAAAACGGAAACTCTGTACCAGCTGAACCACAGCTCCTCATTTTCTCTCCCCCAGCCCCTGGTAACCACTGTTCTACTTTAGATAACCCATAGAAGTAAAACATACAGTATTTGTCTTTTTATGATTGTCTTATTTCACTTTGCATAAGGTCCTCGAGGTTCATTTATGTTGTAGATGACAGGGTTTCCTTCTTTTTTTGAAGCTGAGTAATATTCCAGTGTGTGGATATACCCATTTTTTTATCCAGTCTATCCAGAAATGGATATCCGGGTTGCTTGCACCTATTGGCTATTGTGAATAATGCTGCTATGAACATGGGTGTACAAATATCTCTTCTTTTATTATTAAACATTTTTATCTTCTTTATTGATTTGAGAGAGAGAGGAAGGAAGAGATAGAAACATCAATGAGAGAGAACATCAATTGGCCGCCTCCTATACACCTCCCATTAGGGATCGGGCCCACAACCTGGACATATGCCCTGACCAGGAATTGAACCAGCAACCTCTTGGTGCATGGGTCAATGCTCAACCACTGAGCCACACTGGCCAGGCTATCTCTTCCATTAATTCTTTTGGATATATAGCCAGTAGTAGAATTGTTCAATCATATGGTCATTTTAATTTTTTTGAGGAACCTTTATATTCTTTTTCCCCAGCAGCTGCATAATTTCATATTCCAACCAATAGTGCAGAATGGTTCCAATTTCTCCACATTCTCATCAACACATGGTATTTTCTGTTGTTTTCATAGTGGCCATTCAACACTTTAATTTTCTCTCTCCATGAGTACGAGTGAGGTTGGGCACCTTTACACACTGTCCTTTGAACAAGGGGGAAACTACGGTTCTGAGGGATTAAATAATTTCCCCCAAAGCACAGGGCTAGTCAGAATCCAGAGTTATGTGCTCCATGCACCCATGTTCTCTCCAACATGTGACCTTGCCTTTAAACTTGCTGTGCTTCTTTAAGAAAAGGAAGGAGGGGAAAGAGCAGCTTCTGGCTTCTGAATCCCTGCCTGTTGTGCCTCTGACAAGTGGGGGGATCTACAGAGCATTATTTTTCTTGGATCTGCAGGCCAAGTGGCGTTACCTCCACCTAGGAGGAAGTGGTGTCTAAGCTAATACCTCGGACGGGAAATATGTGCCCAGAAGATTAGCTCTATTGTGTGGGGCTGGACGCTTTCCACTGACTTTGTTTATGGGACAGATTGTTTTCCTGAAGTTGTTTGCTCCGGTGAGTCTCCAAGCTCCAGTGGCCTCCTGGCCGTGGAGAGAGTCAGATTTACGGGCAGCCCGGAGCGTGGCCAGGAAAGGTTACAAAGGAACAGGTCCCCTGGGGGACTTCAGGAGTCTGTCTGGGGCTTCCGAAAAAAGCAAAATTGTGGCCCTCTTTCATGTTATTTTAAAAATTGGATGTGCAACAGTGTGGTGGAGTTTACTTCCCTCGTGGCTCTTGGAACTGATATTTTCACATCGCTGTGTACATCCCATGGCAACTCACCTCTGTTCACTTCCACATGTATTTCTGGGCTTTGGGGGTCGTTTCCCTGCAATTCTTTCTTCCAGAAGCGCCATACACCTAACAGACAAGCTCCCTAGCACCCATTTGTTCCAAATCAGTCAGCAGATGGTGCCTGGAGAGCGTGTGGTCCGCAGCCCTCGCTCAGCGGCCACTAGGCAGCTCTCCTGGGGTGGTCTAGGAGAATGCATTGTGTCTGGCATGTGGTACGGATACCAATTGCTAACATGTGCTCTTTCTTTATTGTTCCATCTTCCTACCCAGCCACCCACCCAGGCAGACTGCCCATCACCCTGAGCTTTTATACCACTTTCAAACCTCAAGAATTTAGACCAGGCACTTTGGCAGAGTGCAGACATAAGAGCTAGAAAGCTTCTTAGGTTTTCTGAGCCTCGCTTTTCTTACCTGCAGTACCCTGGCTCCTGAGGTTACTGAGAAAGTCAAGGACATTGGTAGCTAAAGACTCAGTACAGGGCTAGGTACCTGGGAAGCATTCAATAAATGGTTCCTATTATTTCCTGAATGCCTACCTTGGGTCAGACCCTGTGCTTGGGACACAGGGAGATGAAATGAGACACAACTTTGGCTCTAAGAACTCACGTTCAGGTGGGAACCACAATGAACAGACTAGCACATACAGTGTGATGACAGAGAGGAGCACAGAGCAGGTACCGAAACCAGTCTGGGGGGTACCAGGAGGAGGTGACATCTGAACTGAGACGGAAAGTGACTCCCTCTGTTATTTAGGTGATCCTGCCAAAAGCATGCCAGAGCCTCACATGATACTAGTTGGTGGCCATGTCCAGTGTAAGGCCTTCCTGTCTGCTCCAGCCCCCTCTCTTGAACCCCTCACTTCTGTGCTGGAGAAGGAAATCTTTATCTAACTATTTCCTCACTCCTGTAATATGGTTTCAATGACTCTGAATGTCTCCATTCTTTATCATCTTAAAGGTTTTTGTAAGTCCCATAGTCCCTGGCAAAGGCTTTAATCATTCATTCATTCATTCATTCATTCAATCTACTAAGTGTCAATAAACACCTCTTCATGACAAGATGAATCTTACCCAGGAAATAAGGTCCAGGGTCTGTACAAGCATTAAAATAAAGCTTGTTTGTCTCTGTCCCATCACTGCGTCACCATCCAGGTTCCAGCAGCTCTGGGCACCCTGATGGCAATGTCCATGGCAAGACAGCTGAATGGAAGGGAGGGCATGGTTTTAAGTCTCATGTCTAGCATGTGATCTGTGTCATGCTCCTTCGTGACCCTCGTCCTCATTTTATCCTCAGAGGCCTGGGAGGTGGCCTCCCTGGTCTGAGCAGGTTGTGGTTGTTGGGTCTGCAGCTGGTGGATTCCTAGGCAGTTGGCGGTCAGCTCAGTCCACTCAAGGTGCCTCCCAGCTGACCAGTCCTGCCTCAGCTCTTTCTGGAGCCAAAGTTCCCTTTTAGGTCTGGCTGCCACACCCATTTTTCCCTAGTCATCTAGAGTCACCTTGTAGCTCTCTGTCTCCGGGCTACTTCCCCGTCCCACGGTAGGATCTCACCAACTGGCACTGTCAGCTACTTTCTGTATCCCTCCCCATGCACACGAAACCTTCTGGATGCAAAATGGAAGCCTTTACTCTGCCTAACCATATTATGTGCTGATTTTGTTTTAATGTTGTTTCTTCCTGGAATCCTATGTGGAAAATGATACAGAGGCTTCTCTGCTTTTGGTTCCCCCCCGATAGTCTTCTAGGAGGGCTGCCTAGGGGGACACGCCACACAGCTAATTGCCTCCCTGTCTCTCTCCCTCTTCCCACATTCTCCACTCACTAGCCCAGCAGTGGGGAGGAAATTCAAGGAAGGAAGCCAGCTGATGATTAGGGAATATATATCGGCTGATATTTGAAAATCTCACGTGCTCCAAGGGTTAAATGAGAGATGGATACAAGTGCTTCTGTACACACAAAAATAGACCAAAAAAAAAAAAAAATAGAAAGAGTTTAGGTTCTGGAATCAAACAACTTGGGTTCACATTTGACCCCCACCAGCTAGAAGCTGCCTGACTTTTGGCAAATCATTTAAATGCTCTGAACCTCAGTTTGCTCATCTGTAGAATGGGGATGATGCTAACCCCTACCTCACTGACTCCTGAGGGATAAATGAAATAATGCCCCTGTGTTCATTAGCACGTGTGCTAGGGAGCAAATAATTCATATTGGATGCCAGTTTAATTGGGGACAAGTGCTCTTAGGTGCCACCTGAATAAAAGTGAGGTGTTTCATTAGTAAGAAAATGAATGTTGGGAAGGTTCCTAGCAAATGGTTTGTGCCATGGCTGGTAATGTGTTTCCAACAGAGTACCTAGTACAGAGGAAGAATAGAAAATGTTCGTTGTGGCAGTCTTGGCCATGGACCGTGTCACATGAAGTCTGAAACTTGAACTGGGATCTACTTGGCTGCAAGGCAATTAGTGAAGGACTTCGGGACCCTTGGAATCCTGCAGGCAAAGCAGAACTCATTGTTTGCCTGCCAGACCCCTCTTTGCATGACACACAGGGAACGCTTAATAAATATTTTGTGGCGTAATGAATGAATGAACCCCTTTGGCCCCAGTGGGCTCCAGCCCGACCCCAATTTTGAATCTCTGTCCCTCTCACCTCCAGTTGACCTCTGAAAGGCTTCGGTTGAGCCCAGTTGCAATGCACAGTTCTGTTCTTCCCACGGTGCACAGCAGCAAAATCTCATATTAGATTTCACTTCCAGCATTTGTTGGCCTGAACTTTGGAATATGCCAGGCTTTATACATGCTTCCCTTTTGTGTGCTGCCTCCTTCTCCACCCCTAAAGGTGCTAATCCAGGAGCTCACCGTAAATGGTGTGAATTTCCTCCAACTGCCACGGTCATGTTTCTTAATCAATAGCCTTGCTTGTCAGCACCAAGTAAACACAGCTTTGGTTGGAGAAGGAAGAAGCCAAAGGGTACTGCTGCAAAGCACACAGAGAAGGAATGCTTTCTTCCATACATTAATTAGGCCATTAAGTCAACAAATAATAGCAATCCTTTGAGTAATGATTATGTGCCAGGCACTGGTCTAAGCACTAACCATGTGCATTGACTCATGTAATCCTGACAGTCTTTCCAGGTGTTGGGACTGTCTCGGTTTCACACGTGAGGGAACTAGGGAAAAGATCGGTTATTGAATGTTCTTGCTTGCCCAGGGGCTGAAGATGTTGCAGTGAATAAGACATACATGAATCCCTGTCTCATGGCACTTAGAGTCTAGAGGAGGGATATGGACAAAATACGCACAGCTAAATTAACACAGTCATTTCAAAAGTGTTTTAACTAGGGCTGCTTTGGACCGCAAGTACCAGATAACCCAATTGCAGTGGCATAAGCCCTAGGGATTTATTTCACGCCCTAGAACAACAGATGGTAAAAGATGCTGGTGCTGGTTCTATGGCTCAAGAATCCAATGTCTGCGTGGTTTTTTCCCTCATGGCCCAAGAATAGCTGAACAGCTCTAGTCATCACCGCTGTGATTCAGCCGGAATGTGGAAGAGGAGGCAGGGACAGCACCAGTATTTTTTATCAGCCAGATGGCCACCTCTGCCTGAATGGTCACTGAGGAGAAATCAAACAGGACTATGGGAGAGAGAGCTCCTGTCTCTAGGGTGGCCAGGGGAGGTGACATTAGAAAAGAGACCCGATGACAAGGGGCCAGCCCTGAAAATATTTGGGAACAGAGCATGCCACACAGAGAATATAGCAGAGCCTTGTCATGGTGAAATCTTGAAGAGAGAGAAGTTCAGACTGGGTGGAACATGAGATAATGAACAAGAAAGATAAAGGCCAAGGAGGAAGCCAGGAACTGGAGGGTGCAGGATCTTTTAGGTCATAGCAGGAGTTTGGATCTTATTCCAAGTGTGGTGGGAAGTTACTGGAGGCTTTTAATCAGGGGAGTGAAATAATCTGATTCATGTTTTGAAAGGAATTATTGGGGCAGAAGAACTGTTGTGAGAGTCACAAGGCTTAAGGAGACTTAATTCTAGGTGATGGTACAGTTTTTCCAAACTCCCTTTTCTTGGATTTACTTTTTTCTGTCTCTTGGACCTCCTCCATCCCCTTTTTGTTTCATAGCAACTCCTGGAGAGCTGGACAGTGTCCTGCTCATTTCTGTCCCCCTAGTACCTATCACAGGCCAGGCACCGTGGCAGCGCTTGGTAAACATCACTGGAGCTGATCTGGACAGAGGTGAGAATTCTACTCCAGGGCTCCCAAACTTCGACCACTCCCATCCCCCCACCCCCCTCTCTTGGCCAAATCACTGTCTCTTAACCAAGTGAGTTTGCCTCCCAGGGGAGCATTTGGTAATGTCTGGAGATATTTTTGCTTATCACACCAGAGGGGGTGCAGGGGATGCTTCTGGCATCTAGTAGGTAGAGACCAGAGATGCTGCTAAACGTCCTACATTTCACAGGACAGCCTCACACAATACAGGATTCTCTGCCCCCAAATGCCAATAGCGTTGAGGTGTTGGGGACCCGAACTGGACCTGCATACCTGCTCTATCATTTCCTTAATCTTTCCCTTTAAATTAATTCACTTTATAATTTAAATGTTTGGAAAAACCATATATCACTACTGTAAATAAGAAACCAGTGTCACTTTCCCAGTTATTGGAAAGATAACTATTCCGAAAAACAAAAGCTGATTACATTCTAGCTGGATATTGTTCCTACTTCAAAGCTGTTTCCCTTTGTTAAAAAGGGAGTTTGGTCAATGACACAAAAGACAAAGAAAGAGTGAGAAAGTGTTTCAGATTAAATCAGACAGGAGCAAAATGCCAAATACATGCAGTAGAATTCTGGAGTGGACCCAGGATCAGAAAAACTCTGAAATGAGTTCATGGGGACAATTGGCAAACTTGGAATATTAGATTCTGGCACGGTATCAATATGATATTTTCTGAATTTAGTAACTATATTATGTAAGGAAATTTCCTCGTTCTTGGGGGATTCATGAAGTAGTTAGGCATAAAAGATCACGATTTTGGCCATCTTATTCTGAAGTGCTTTTAAAAATGTGTGTATGTACACTTACATTTATGTATGTGTATACATAATGTATATATGCATATGTGTGTATGTAGACTTATTCACAGACACAGCACACGCGTACACACACAAAGAAAGCAAACGGGGTAAAAACATAAACAGTTGGTGAATCTAGGTAAAGAGTATGAGAGTTTACTGTGCTGTTCTTGCAACTTTTCCATAGGTTTGGATTTTTGCAAAATAAAAATTAAATGCAAGAAAACAAACAAAAGACCTCTCCTGAATACATGTCTAATATTACAAAGCCTTGAATTTTGTAAAAGCTCAGGAGGGCTTCGAAACCAGTTTCTAATGAGCTGGACGCTTTATATTTTACTCCCAAAATAGTTAGCAAAAATCAAGAAATCTACCAAATGGAAAAATGTCTTCCATGCCATGACGTTTATGTTGCTAAGAAGCCACGCTGACTCCCGAATGATTCTAGAATTACCTTGTCGGGTGTTCTGTCGCTGTAACATCGCAGATCTATAGAGCTGTGGTTGTGTAAAGCCATGAGGGAATATATTCCAGTCAGTGTGCCTGAGGCCAGGATGCTCTTGATTGATAATAAAGAAAAAAATGTTTTCTTTCAAAAAAAGATGAGCAAGTATTAAGGAAAGGGAGAAAGACCAACAAGAGACTTTCTCAGCAGAAGCCATTGAAAGCACATTGAAAGAGGGCTGGTTTTCTTACTCTGTGATTCATTGTTTTCAGCCCAGGGTCAGTCTACCCAGGAAGATCAGTGTGGGTGTTTCTCTTCAGTCTTATGAAAGTCCTAGCCGTAAGACTCAGTTTTCTCAGCTGCTACAAGGAGATACCATACCAGAAGCCAGGTGCCAGTTTGGGGGCAGGCCATCCTGAAGTCTCTAGATAATAAAAACCTGATTTGCCACTCCCACCCGCATTCCAAGTCCTGGGGAAATTCCAGTGTCCTGGCAAAGATGTCATCTAATTCCTGGAGCCTTACATTCTCACTGTCACCTGGGCCTTGGCTTCCTCCTGTCTCTGCCCACTTCTCCTTCCCCCTCTGGCTCTTGTGGCAACTCATTGTCTTCAATCTGCAGGCATTCAGTCCCCTGCTGTGACTTCCAACACACAAAGACACACACACACAGGCATAGATTCAGACACACAGATACAGACACACACAAACTCACAAACAGGAACAAAGAGACACCCAAACATAGACAGGCACAGCAATACACAG
The DNA here is from genome assembly GCF_014108415.1 of Molossus molossus. Lineage (NCBI taxonomy): Eukaryota > Metazoa > Chordata > Mammalia > Chiroptera > Molossidae > Molossus > Molossus molossus. Next base: position 109,076,276 of record NW_023425366.1, on the reverse strand, counting down.
ACTCAGAACCATTCACAGACACATACTCAGACTTGCACAGACACATGCTCAGATACATACAGACACACACATTCATGCACAGACATACACAGAGAGACACATACTCAGAAACACAGACACATAGAGACACATACTCAGATACACACAGACACACACACACACGTGCTTATACAGATACACAGAGATACATACCCAGATACACAAAGACACATACATAATCAGAAATTAGCTGAGAAGAAATGAGTTGTTCTGATAAGAAAAAATGTAGACACATAATCAGACTAACAGATACACATACATGCAGATACACACATGAATGCACAAACACACAGACACTCGGATACGCACAAACATGCATGCATAGACAGACAGACATAGACACACATGACATGCACAGACACACACACACATGGACACATATAGACACACACAGACACACTGTATCTGAGTATGTGGTAGATTTACAAGTGTCTAGGGGTCTGGAAGGAGTTTTCAACGCAAACACCTTATAAGTGAGCATTAATTATCTCCCTTCAAGGTCCCCTAAGTATCTTTCCCTTCCTCCCTTCTTTTACTCTCCCCTCCACAAATATTCTTCTCTACATTTTTTCTTATCAGAACAACTCATTTCTTCTCAGCTAATTTCAAACTCCACTCTGGACATTGCCTGGCATGTCTTCTCTCTCATGAACGTGCTCTGCCCTCCAATCTGGTCTCTTCCTCTCTCATCAGGTTCTGCCAGGGGAAAAGAGCAGCCCAGAGATTAATTTCCCCACTAATGTGAATTACACCACATGCCCTCACACAACCTTAAAATACTGGCCTGATGTCTCAGTCCATTTGGGCTGTTATCACAAAAATGCCATAGAGTAGGGGGCTTACACAACAAACACTGATTTCTCAGCGTTCTGGAGGTTGAGAAGTCCAAGATTACGGCACCAGCAGATTCGGTGTCTGGTGACAGGCTGCTTCTTGGTTCACTGGTGGCTGTCTACTCACGGTGTCCACCCATGGCAGGATGGGGTGACAGAGCTCTCTGAGGTCTCTTTTATACAGGCACTAATCCCATTCATAAGGGCTCCACCCTCATGACCTAATCACCCCCCAAAGGTCTTACATCCCAACACCATCACATTAAATACTAGGTTCCAACACCTAGTATTTTGGCGGGGGGCGGGGTGACACAAACATTTAGAACAGCCCGTAATTACATTCCATCTTGTTATTACCATTTAGAAGGGGTTTGCATTGGTGGTGGTGCTGATGGGCTCATTCATCTCTCCCCGGTAGGATTGTTGGGAGGACCACATGAAATATGTTGGTAGTAGATGCGGTGGTGGTGGTGGTGGTGTACCCTGTGGATTTAGGGTTCTATTTTAAGTCAACATACAGCCTAATATTCACGGTGATTTGTGCCTCATGTCCCCAGACACACTGAGCTCTTTCCTCACTCAGGGCTTTGCATGTGTTGTTCCCTCTGCTTGGCATTCTTCTCCCAATCTTTAAGTATTAACTCCTCATTCTTTAAGTCATTACCTTAGAAGTACCTTCCCAGGCCTCCTCATTGATTTCCTTCAGGGCATTTGTCACAGCTCACAATTATTTCATTTATCTTTTGTACTTTATGTTTGGTCTGTTCTTCTCCCTTTGATAGCAAGCTCTCTGAGGATGGGGACCATGTCTTATGTTTGCTGTTATATCCCCAGAGCCCAGTGCAGAACTTAATAAGCATAAGCATTTGTTGTTGAATGAAACTCCCCCTCACATTCCTCCCCTGAGAACTGGATAGCTCTTAAGGGCCTTACTTCTTATAGCAGGTTTTTTTTGTTTTTGTTTTTTTAATTTAAATCTATTGGGATAACAATGATGAATAATTTTACCAGTTTCGGAATGGATGGCTTTCATGTTGCTCCTAGAAAATCCTTTTCGCAATAACTAGGAAAATTCAGCACCTCATTTTTAAAACCCTTTTATTTTAAAATGATTATAGACTGACAGAAAGGTTGCAAACACAGCAGTTTTTCCATACACTCTTCATCCAGCATCTCCCGATGTCAGCGTCTCCTATAGCAATAGTGCAATTACCAAGACTAAGAAACTAACATGGTGCAACATTAATCAACCCATGGACTTGATTCAGATTTCACCAGTACTTTCCTCTACTGTCCTTTTCTGTGCAGGGTCCCGCATTTTATTTTGTCATTGTGTCTCCTTGGCGTCCTCCAATCTATGACAACTCCTCAGTCTTTCCTTGTCTTTCATGACATTGGCATTTAAAACAAATACTTCAAGAATTTTGTAGAATGTCCCTCACTTTGGGTTTGTCTGGTATTTTCTTCTGATGTGACAGGGGTTCTGGGGAAGGGTACCACAGAGGTGAAGTGCCCATCTCATTAAATTGTACCAGGAGTTCATAACAACATGACTTGTCAGTGATATTAATCTCAATCCCTTGATTAATGTGGTGCCCACAATTAATGTGGAATCATGGGTATTTATTTTATTCTATGGCATGTAATCCAAAACTGTCATTATTTTGTTGCTCAAATTATTCCAGCTTTGGCCATTGGAAGCTCTTTAAGGTTAACTCCTATATGTTTTCAACAAACCCCTAACATTTTTTGAGCAATTCTCTACTTTCTGGCAATTCCTTATTTTCCAGTTCCAGGTCCATCTTGTATTTTTCCTGCCCCAGCTCTGGAGTCAACCACTTCCCTAAGGAGCCCTAGTTCTTTTTATTGGAGAGTGGTGTTTAGAAACCAAGGTCTGGGTGGTAAATGTGCTCATTGCTACTGGGGAATCCTTGCTGCTAGGCCCTCTCAGTGTTCAGAGCTTGGAAGTATATTATGTATACCAATCCATGCACAGACACATCTAGTATATTTATATCTGTATCTGTATATCTATATAAATATTTACAGAAACTTTCATTTTTCATACCAACTACTACTGATTTCAGTTCATCACCATAGGGTCCTTCTTGCCTCCCTCCTTATTTATAACTTTCCTTATTTATAACCTTGTTTTTGTTTGTTTGTTTGTTTGTTAATTGAATGGCTGATCTTTAAATCTTGATAAATTGTAAAAAAAAAAAAAAAAAAATGTTTCTCATCTTTTCTCCCCAGGGAAATGGCCGACATGAGAACATAGCATTACTAGATGTTGCTGTCAGGAGCTAGACAAAAGGGAACCCAGCGGATTGCATGGTCTTTCTTTGTGCAAAAGGCACTAATTACACACTTTATATTTCATCGGCAGTGGGGTGCATGAGGGTTAGCCCCGGCTCTGGAATGTGAGCTCATTGTTCCGGCCAAATGAGTCAGTTGAGATGGGAATGCAAATGTATTTGAGCAGTTGTGTATCAGCATGATTCTGGGGAAAAAAAAAAAAGTTTGCCTGTTTTCTGCTCCAGACCCCTGGAGAAAACCCACCCAATGGTCCTCTTACCTGGACAACTGTCTGCTTCTGGAAGCACCTTGCCTTTTGTGGACTGCCTTCCCATCTCGTTGATTTCTGCTCCCTCCTCTCCCAACATACATGGTGTTCTCTTCCCCCAACTTCCTGTCTTTATTTCCCTTTCACAGACTGAATTTTTCACCAGAAAGAAGGTCTTAGCAGAAACCTTTCATGGCTGGGTCTTCAGACTCTTTTCAATCACAAAAGCCATGTTTAAATGTTCCTTTATATTGCTGTCTGAGGTCTGGTTTTTTTCCTTTGGTTCCCTGTTCCTGAGAGAATTTTCTGTCCTTCCGTCCTTTCATAACAGCTTGGACTTGTTCAGCTTGAAACCTCAAGGAATGCTTTACTGAAAACCTAAATTTTGCCCACCACGCTCCGGATATGTGAAAGATAAGTTAGGCCGGGCAAGAGTTGCTCATTCTGATGGCATATGAAGCACTTATTATTTGAAACTCAAAAGCCTGACTCTTTTAGCTGCCCCTGGGAAGAAAGAAATCAGCCCGTTCAGGTATTATTCCTTTTAGTGTTATCAATGATCCAGAAGCCCACAGGCCTGTTTGACTGGGATCCTGCCTCTCCCACAGCCGGGGTGGGGTGGCCCCTGCGCAGTGGCCTGGGCTGACCAGGAATGAACTCAGAATACCCTGGAGCGAGATGATGTCAAGTCAGTGAGAGGGGGAGCCTCAGGAGAGCTCATATTTTCTTAGCTGTATCCAGGAAGCCTGAATAGAAAGGTCTTGGCAGACACAGACTTCCTGAGGAGCCAACTGGGCAGCTCCTGGGGGCACCAGGGGTGTTAAATCATTGCGGGCACTGAACCATCAGCGAGACAATGAGGAACTCATTTCAAGAATTCCAAGAATACTCTCCTTTCTTGGAAGGAATGCTTAGCAGAGTCACCTAGGGCTGGCAGAAAGGGAGGGAGAACGTGCGAGTAATGATGATAGCTATTGGGACATGCCGAGTAGTAGTGGTAGCAATAAGAAGTAGACAAGGATGACCATTATAACAGCTACGAAGGTGGCTGGAATTTAATTCTGTTCTTCCTTATGAACCAGGCACTGTGCATAAGTTTACTGCACACATTATATCTCACTGAATTCTCACAACAATGTGTGAGGCAGGTACTGTCATTAGCGCCATTTTACATCTAAGAAACTGAGATGAAAGAGGTTAAGTATGGTGCTTGGGGTCACAGAGCTACAAAGTGGTGGAGGCTGCATTAAAATCCCGAACCTGAACTCTGAAATACTTGGCCATGTGGCCTTCTTGGGAGAGTTTGTCTTGTAGGCTGGAGGGTTTTGGTTTTGCTGAGCTGGTTGGTGTTCAAGTAGCTGTGACTGATGCTTTAGCACAAGTGCCCACAATGCTAGTCAGATGGTCCAGCGGAAGGGACCCAGGGCCCCGGCCTCCACCAGGCTGCAGTCTAATGATAGAGGCACATGTAGGGCCATTTGCAGGACCATACTGTGGGGGGGATGGTCACAGAACCAAGGATGGAGTCATCAAAGCGAGTCCGAGGATTCAGCAGGTATTTGGAGGCAGAGTGGTAGGGATGGAAGGAAGGTGTGCTAAGCAGAGGGACCAGCATGAGCCAAAGCGTGGAGGTATGTGAAATAACATGGTGTGGGCCTACAATGACAAGCTGTAAGATAAGGTTGTAGGTGAGGGGGGAGACAAGAGCTATGCCTTGGAGAAATAAGCGGGGGCCATGTTTAAGAATGTGGGCTCTAGATACAGAAGGACCTGGGGGTGAATTCCAGTACATCCACGTACTAGCTGTGTGACCCTGGGCTGTTTCTTAGAACAATTTTCGTATTTGAGAAACAGAGACCAATGATACTATGTGTGCTAGGATGGGGAAATGGAGGCTCCAAGAGCCTAAGAACCTGGTCTTGGGTCATGGAGTTGATGGATGAATTCGCCAGGATGCAAGTCTACTTTTTATCACACGTACAGCTTTATAGTTCACAAAGCTCCTCTCTATTCTCACTTAATCTCACAGGTTCCAGGTCACTTAACCATGTTTGCACTGTCATTCTTCTGTCTCTGCACCTGTCATTCCCAGACTACATGGCCCTCAAGGATAGGGACCCTGTCCTACTCTACCAGCACATGATGGGCCAAGAGCTAAGCAAGGCTCTCAATCTTGCCAGAGTATCAGGACTCCCCAAACTACAGGAGTCTGAGCCCCATCCAGACACATTGAACCAGAATCTTCAGGACTGCAGCCTGAGCTTTCTCTCTTGTCCAGCTGGGATTTCGGACTATAGCAGAAAAGTGTTTCTTAGTGAATAAATGAGCAAATCACCAAAATGTATGTACTAATAGGGATAGACTAGTAGGTGCTATGACAACCATCATCCCCCAACTCTCAGTGACTTAAAACAGTAAAGGTTTGTTTTGTTTTGCCTATATGATATGTCCAAGATGAACTGGCTGGGGACTCTGCTTAATAGAGCAGCGGTCTAGAAGTGGGACATACTGCCCCAATCACACTGCTTGGCTGGAATTGTCATATGACCCCACTCAAGTGGACCAGGAAGTGCAGTCCTGAATGTGCCCAGAGAGTGGGAAGCCGGAAGTCATGGGCAAATAGCACAGATGCCTGGAAGACTTTATGGAGCTGACATCTTTAACTTCATTTTCACTTCAAAGTGAGACCTAAGAAGCTTGCTGAAGGCCAGATAATAAATATGGAGTTGGATTTGAGCTCTTTTTCTGTTTCTCTCCCCCCTGGCTAAAGGCCATAATTTTTTTAATGTAAGGATGCTAGATGGTGTATAGCATTAAACTTAGTGGCTCATTAAACTTAAACTTAGCTTGGGATCTGGACTGCCTCCAGACCTTCAGCTCTGCCACTTACCAGATATGTGAGTTGAGTAAGTAACAGAACCACATGGTGCCCATCAAAGAAATGGACAAAAGATGGGAAGGGCCAAGGAGGGATGTGATTTCTTGAATGAAGTGTTTGAAGCCAGGTAGGGCTTACCTGAATGGTATTGCTATTGGTGGGAGTGTGTATGTGTATGTGTGTGTGTGTGTGTGTGGGGGGGGGGGTTGATGTTAAAGTTTGCCCAGGATTTGGGGTAGCTCCTGACACAGCCAGGTAAGATACATGCTTGTTCCCCATAAGTTGCTCCCTTCCTCTTTGCACCAGTGTGAATGTTGGGGCTGTAAGCGACAGAGACCACCTCAGGATGATTTAACCACATGCATTAGCTCAGGGAAGGGGACATCCAGGGCCTTGTAGGTCTAGGGTCAGCCCAGCAGCTTGCTGATGAAGTTAAGGACCCAGGGTCCTTTGATTTCTCTGCTTTGCTCTGTGCCGTACAGGCCCTACCTTATCCCACAGTTGTAGGAAGAGCCATTGGTGGCAACTGAGGTCTATGTCAGGCAGGGAGAATGAGCTAGCTTCCTCAGGCTCTCTCCTACAGCAGAGAAAGTTCTCCTAGCCACTGACCTTAGCAAGCCTCTCTCCAAGTCTTATTGCTGCAATTGGCTTTGGCCTGTGAGAGGTCAGTGTTCTTGGAGGAAACTCTAGCTGGCTTAGGCAGAAAGGAGAATATAATAAAGGATGTTGAATATCCCACAGAATCATTGGGAAGGTTGGAGAAAGGAACTGGAGGCTAAGCTTCTAGGAAAAATGCCCCAAACCACACTGCAGGCCTGGCCCATTGAGCTAGCTGCCACCCTGCCCGAGTGCTCTCACTGTAACCAGCACTGTCATCAGCAGCCTCTCCATGGGGAGCTCAACTGCAACACCCCCCCTCTCCCCCCCGCCTCCAAAGCTGGCTGCTTTGGCCACCGGTCACAGTAACAGAACCTAGGCTTGTGACAGGATTCAGTCTCACACGGTGCCTGTGGCCAGCAGAGCCTATGTCATCTCCCTTGTCCCAGTTGCAAGGGAGGCAGGAGATTTGCAGCCGGATTTCTGCTCTGGAGTGCCAGGACTTTATGTTTGACTTCCTCAAATCCAGATCAGCTAGAGATAATGACAACTGTGTCATCCTTGACCAAGCACTGGTGGGGCAGAGGTGGTAGGATTCCATAATGAGCTGGGACTGGCCAACAGGGCAGAATGGGTCTGTGGGACCAATGGCATTGCTCACGTCACTCTTCTGCCTCCACTTGGGTTCTCTCCTCTCTCCCCAGGTGCTCAGGGTGCAAACGTGTCTGAGATGCCTCTAGAGGCCCTGTCATCCTCCTGTTTTCCCAGCCACCAATACGTACCTTCTCTTTGCTGATTCATGCTGCCCCTATCTCTGGAGTGTTCTCCCTCTCCTCCTCACATAGTTCACTCTAATGCATCCTTCAGAACTTAATTAAAATAAGTTCTTTCCTACCCTTCCACCCAGACTTTTTTTTGGGGGGGGGGGGGAATTTGCTTTTCTTTTTCATTCTACTTATCATATAGCATTTCAGCACTTATTGGTTCAATTATTTAATTAACACCTCTCTCTCCTCCCAGGCCATAAATGTGATGAGAGCATGAACCATGGTCTGTCTTACTCACAGCTCCTCACACAGTAACTGGCACTTAAGGACTTAATATGTTTTTAATGAATGAATGAGCATTAAATAAATCTATTATAGGCATTTATAAAATTCCTCTTGGATCAAAAGATATTTTAATAGCACTTTTTGGGAACCATACATTAAATTTTTGGAGGTGTGCATATTAGAATCACCCCAGTTGTTTTGTTTGTTTTGTTTTGTTTTTTTGTCAAAGTATAATGTCCCCAGTGGATCTTGTTATGTCCACCCCTTCCATGGTGAGGATCACTTCCACAGCGAGACATTGCCATTGATGGGAACGTGTGGTGTGTCTTGTGTCAGGGTAGAAACTTTACTTTGGGGTACCATGGCCTGAGGCAGCTTCAGTTCCTATAAAAACATTACCCCCAATCATGATATCACTGTAGTTGTGTTAACCCCCAGCCTCACCAAAATTCTCTTAGAAATTTCAGCTTAATTTTTTTTTTGCCAACAACTTAAAAATATTTGGGTGATGTTTCCTATACAAGGAAAGCCTCTTGTAAAACCAGCTGCCACTCTCCCAGGAAACTGGGAAGAACTTCAGAAGAGTCTAGTCTCTTTCCATGATCAGGAGGAAGTACAGGGGTAATTTTGTCCATTAGAGCATTTGTTATTTCCACTGTGCCAGAAACTAATGTTATTCCTATGCCTGAGCAGATAAGGCCACATCCCTCCAAACTGATGTTGAATTTATATTGAGAGATGTGGAAAGAAAAAATTATCACAGATATCCCCATGATAATAGCTATAATTTATTGAAAGCTTAATCTGTGCAAGGCACTTTAGCACATGCTTCACAAATATTAACTTGGTTAATCCTCCCAACAACCTCTTTATAACTTTATTTTAGATGAGAATATTGAGGCATGGTCTATCCAGGGGAAAATATACAGTATCTCAGACTGGAGTCCTGACCTCAGGGAATTTTTAGGTTTTCAGTTTCATGAAGATACAGGCTTTTGGGAGCAAGAAAGAACCTTGTTGATCATGTGGTTTGGGGGATAGACTGACTTGGGGTGGAACCCCAGCACCCCCAGCACCCCCAGCACCCCCAGCCCCTCAGTCCCTCTCCCTCCCCTCTCTCCTCCCCCTCCCCTCCCCTCCCCCTCTCCTACACTTTCTTTCCTCCCCGTTCCCTCCCCTCTCTCCTCCCCTCTCTCCTCCCCCTTCCCTCCCCTCTCTCCTCCCCCTCCCCCTCCCCTCCCCTCCCCTCCCCTCCCCTCCCCTCCCCTCCCCTCCCATTTCCTCTCTCTCCCCTCCCCTCTCTTCCCCTTTCTCCCCCTTACTTACCAATTATGTATCCTTGGCAAGCTCTCTCCCCTCTTAATTCCTTGATTTTCTTAACTTTAAAATGGGTACAGTTATACTTTCCACATGGGGTTGTTGGGAGGACTAAATGAGTTAAGAAATGGATAGCACCTGGGGTAATATTTGATAATTTGCTGCTGCCCATCAGATGTGATTTCTCTTCCTCTCTCGCTTCCTCCATTGGGTGCTTTGAGTGATGCTGGTACATGGAGGGACATCTATGACCTTTGAGAGTGGCATGTTTCTGGGAGGGAGTGGACATGCTTGCAGGGTGGGCAGGCCAATGTTTGCTGACACTGATGCGACTATTAGGTGGGATGAGTAAGGCCCTAATGCATGGTGCCCTCCAAGGCTCTTGATTTTACAACAGTGTGTTGGCCCAGACCAACTAGCTCATGCTAGTTCATGGGACTTTAGTGCAAAGGCAGTACTTAGCTCTGAATTCAGACCCAGGTTCAAATCCTATCTCGTTACAAAAACTTAGGCCAGTTTCCTTATCTCCCTGAGTCTCCATTTTCCTATGACTTAACTTGGAAGACTATTCGTGGTGACCTTGAAATGCCCTTAATAAATGCTAGCCCCTCTTCTTTAGAAACAATTACAGTAGTCCCCCCTTATTTGCAGGGAATATATTCCAAGACCCCCAGGGGATGCCTGACACCTCAGACAGTACTGAACTCTATATGTACCATGTTTTTTCCTATACATATATACCTATGAAAAGAGGGTTACTTGAACACAAGCACTATGATGCTGAGGCAGTTGATGAGATAAGGGAGGCAGCTACTAAGTGACTAACAGAAGGGGAGCATATAAAGTATGGATACGCTGGACCAAGGGATGATTCATGCCCTGGTCCGGACAGACCGGAAGGCTCGAGATTTCATCACACTACTCAGAATGCCCCACACTTTAAAACTTATGAACTGTTTATTTCTGGAATTTTCCATTTAATATTCTCGGACTGTGGTTGACCACGGGTAACTGAAACTGCAGAGAGCAAAACTCTGGATAAGGAGAAACTACTGTTTATAATGTTAAGATTTTACCGTTAAGAAGTCATAGAGTTCTCTGTGCCCTCTAACATCGCTTACCTTCTGGTTTTGTGTCCTGTGTCCCTTAGAACTACTATGCTCTCTACCAGCATCAAAACGCCACGGATCTAAAGAGGAGATAGAACAGAATGTATTCACATAGTTTTCAGTGCCCTGTGCAGGGTCTGGAGCAGGGAGACCTTAGGAAGTTCGTGTACTGTGGGAAGAGTATTTTCCTGACAGCAGCTCCAAAAAACCAGATGGATTGTAGCAACTAACCTCCTAGGAGTGCCTCCTCTCACTTGGGTGAACCTTGGGAGGGAAGTAAAGACTGGCGCTGAGATTGGGCGCCCTGGGCGCAAAGGGGGCACAGGAACAGGGCCTAGGGGTGGTAGTGCTTGTCTCGGGTGGGTAGTGGGGGGCTTTGTCTTGGGAATGCCAAATCCTAGCTGTGTGTCCTGGAGCTAGCGACAGCCTTGCTAAGCCTCCGTTTCTTTCTCTCTGGAATGAGGAGTGTGGCCATACCCATTTCTCGGGGGCTGTGGCGAGGACCCAAAGGGAGTTGTAAAAGTACTGGGCACATGGCACGCACCGCCAGCCCTGCTGGGATTAGCGTCGCAGTGGTCAGAGCCTTTGCAAAGGCACGCAGGTCCAGGGCTCCCGGCGCGCGCATGCGCACGCGCACCGGCCGGCCAGGTGAGAGGGAGGCGGCCGTCTCGCACCTGGCTTTTAACCCTTCACCGACACGGAGGTGGGCGGAATGGATTTAGCAACCGGGAAGCAGGATACTAAGCACCGCTAGGTCGAACCCCGAAGCTAGGGGCGGCTTACAGGGAGCGCGCGGAGCCGATTCCAGGCCGCGGTCCGCGCGCTCCTTGCTGCGGGAGGGCGGGGGAGCGCCGACGGGAGCGAAGTCTCGCGAGATCGCGCGCGGCGGCGGTAGCAGCGGTGGCGGTGGCTGTGGCGGCGGTGGCAGCAGCGGCGGCCGGGGAGGTGAGCTGTGGAAGGTAGTGGTGGCCGTTGGGGGCCGCGGAGGGGGTGAGAGCGAAGGAGATTGAGGGCCGGCCGGGGGAATGGGCCGGGCGGGCGGCCCGCGTCCTCGGCGGCCGGGGCTGCTGTGGAGCCGCCGGGTCCGCCCCGTCCCGGGACCCGCGCGGATGGGGCGGGGCGGCCGGGCCGGGGCCGCGGGGCCGTCCGGGACGGTCCCCTGCAGCCAGTCCCTGCGCTCGGGTGCGACCCCGGCGTCCGCCTCAGTTTCCCCCGGCGGCGGTATGGCGCCGAGGACGCGGTGCTGCTGTCTGTGGCAACACCATTTGAGCCCTTACTGTACACGGGGCATTAACTTGCGCGGTTCCACCCTGCCCGAAATTACTCTGCTGGGACGGGGTGGAATGGGGGTTCAAACCCAGGCACACTGACTCCAGCGGCCACGCCGGTCCTTGCCTCCCCTCCCTTTTCCCCACCCCCACTCGCAGGGCTTTAAGGCTCCAGTTCTAGACCTCGGGTCCCCTTTGGGCTGTAGAGGGTGTGTCAGGGAGCCCCTACCCTCCCTCCCTCCCCTCCGAAATTGAATGCATCGTGGTATATGAATTTCTTGGGAGGTGGCCCTTGGCTTTTCTCAAATTCCCCCAAAGTTCCTTAATCCCGAAATGGTTAAGAACTCTTGTTTGGCCCTGTGCGAGAACAGAAGTGGGCTTAGAGCAGCGTGTGCGCCAGGTGTGGGGTGTCAGGTCGAGTGGAATTGGAATATTGGAGCCCCGGGCTTGCCTAAGTTTGTTAGGCAAAGGAAACTTTTAAAGTTTGCTTTTTGTGAAGCACGTGATTCCACTCTTTGGAGCAATGGTGCTCAAACTTGTCAGAACTAAGGCCCTTTCCCTTTGCAGCAAACGTTTATAAAGCCCACTTGACTGCCCTGAAATGAAATTTACCATGAAATACACATAATCAGCACGGTGCTCCAGTTTAAATGCAAGGGAGAACTAAAAGGAGGACAATGTATGACATGCATCGCCGTATCATGGTAGCAAGCAGTGTTAGCGGAGAGCATGTGCCAGGGTGCTTGCACCTGCTTCAAGAGAATGCATTTGGATCCATGAGCGATGAAAATATTAGGAGCTATTTCTATCAAGAAAAAGAAGGGCCAGAGATGTAGATGGACACTGTGTGTGTTTGGGGGGGCGGGGACGACACCTAAGTGTTGGGATAACCTGTTTGATAATAGAGAAACAGCTTGCATTAGATTAGAAATAAAATGCCAAGATAAATTACAGACTCTCAATCAACACATAAATAATAACATTAATATTATGTGGATGCCATATTTTCAAATTACATTGTACAACACCTTCTGTGTCACAAGCTTTGAGGTACTGCTTCTTCGAGGCACAATACTGGATCCCTGCTGCTCATTGATGATAATGAATAAACTAACGAGAATAAAGTTTAAGTATCTCACTAATTTAGATATGTTCAGTCTTATGACATTGAGGTTATATGTTGAGTTAACAACATGTGATATGAGAAAAATGGTCACTGACTTTTACACATTATTTTATCTCAACTTTCTTCACATTAGCTGTATTCTCCTAAATTACTCTGGGTTTTCCATAATATTTTATAAAAACTTTTCAGTGTTATGACCTAAGGTAATGCCAGTTTATAGTGATTAATCTGGCTGGGTATTTAAAAGATTCTCGGGACCAGGATGAATCTTTATTACATGGATCTGTTCCATGTATCTTGTGAAGTCCAGCATCCTGGCCCCCAAACACTAAATGCCAGTAGTGTCTCCAGTCACTTTAACAACTAATCATATTCCTTAGGAGACAGGACCAGCCCCCTTGAGACCTACTGTAATGAACAATCTCCATTATCTTTTTAATTATTACAGAAAAGGGGGCAGAATTTGACTGACACAAACAATTTTTGTTGGAAAAATTTTTCCCTTTTCTTTCTGAACTGTCTAACATACCCCAGAATCAGGCCTTTGGCTACTGACACTTTCTTTGATTATTCTAGATTCTCAGGTGGGAAACTTTTGCTTTGTTTAATGGAAATTTTTGTTAGAAATGTTGACAACTAAATTATTGAATTAGCAGTTTGAGATTAGAATGGAGTTGTGAAGTGACAGCAATAATATATAAGTAAAAAGGCCCAAATAAAATAAAATACAAATTAGTACTGTATAATCACTTTTTTCCCCAATTTTTATTAATTTATTTTTGTTACAGATGTTTCTCCCCCCCATAATCACTTTTTAAATAACCTTCATTCCTATATACTAATATCCATATTAAAGAATTTAGAAAATACGGATGTGTACAAAGGTGAAAATTAAAGTGACTTATAATCACATATGTTCTCAGTTCTCCTGGTATGATTTGTTAGAAATTGTTTTTTCACTTGAAACTCAGTGAGGCAGTTTAGGGGAAAATGCAAATTGAGTTAAGAAAGTTCAACTCAGACTATAGCTACAATGTAACATTTTAAATTTCAACCCTTGTTAAAACTACAAAGCAAGTTTATTTTTCCTTTTTGTTGAATGGCTACATTGTTTCTTGATGTTTGTTGTTCATTGGTTGTTATTTTTGAAAGATGTTATGGAAACAAACATGTAAGTAAAGACTGTCATCAAAACAGAAGGATATATTTTAAATTGATTAGGGATAGCTACATTGAATACCTTTTTTGTTGGAAAATTACCCAACTTGAGAGTAATTAATTTTTATTACTTTGAGCAAGCAATATCATGTTCCAGGATAAAAAGAGGTCACTTTTTTTCCATCCTTTGCTACCTTTTAAAAAAAATTACTGCTACTTTTTATATTCATCTGTACAAAACTGAACCAAATAATATGACTTGCATAGATATGGAAACTGATCCAGTTTTTAGGCATGGGGGATATATTGTTGAATGGGCAAAAATCCATGACTTTATGGATGAAAATGAGTAATTTATTGTGTACATATCTCTGAGATATATAATTAAGCAATTTCATTGATTTTTAAAGATATATCTATCTTAGATGGAATGGTATCTTAAAATTGTCATGGTTTAATTGGCAACTTTTCTTAGTGGTACATAAAATAACTGTGTCTGAAAATTAATGGCATCTTAGATTCAGTGAAATAGGTAATATATAGAAATTTCAGCACATTGATTTGTTTAACACCAAAAACTTTATCCAAAGGATGACTTGCAAAATGAAGATATACATGTCTAGATCCTTCCATCTAAACCAGAATTCTCTACTCAAAAGATTCCTATAAAGATTATTCTCATGTAGAACAAATGGAGAATCAATGTTTGTAAATATAAGAAACAAACTGGTGATTTTCATGGGAGCTGATATTGTGGTTAATGTGTTTGAAGTCAAGTTAATCAGACAGTATAACAAGGCAGATGTCTGAATATGGTTTTTTGGTTTTTATCATTCTGGAAGGCTTATAGGTCCACTTATAAAGGAAAGTTTTCTCAAATGGGGCATCCTAAAATTGGATTTCAATAATGCATGATTATGCCTTGGCCGGTTTGGCTCAGCGGTTAGAGCGTCGGCCTGCGGTTCAGAGAGACCTGGGTTTGGTTCCCACTAGGGGCACGTATCTCGGTTGCAGTTTGTCCCCAGCCCTGGTTGGGTTGTGCAGGTGGCAGCCACTCAATGTGTACCTTTCACGTCGATGTTTCTCTCTCTCTCCCTCCCACTCTATCTGAACAAAAAATGGAAAAGTGTTTTCGGGAGAGGATAATAATAATAATAATAATGCATAATTAGTATTGTTGTTTTAATAAGAAATATGTTTGAAAATATATTTATGTGTTAAGTACAGAGTTTTACGGGAGGCTACATGGTATCTCTTAGCCAGGAAACCTGTCTAAGGACTTTTTCCATCTGATATTGAGGACAAGTTTCATAGGAAACTCAACCACATGAAGACTACTTACCTTCTTCTGCAGGTGAACTTTAGCTTTTCTTCTCAAAGTGTGGTCCCTGAACCAACAGCAACCTGGAGTTTGGTAGAAATGCAGACTCTGGGGTCCACCTCAGACCTACTGAACCAGAATCTGCATTTTGGTAAGATCCTTTTTCAAGTGATACAGGTAACTGTGTAGGAAGCACTGGACCAGATTAGTAGCTCTCAAACTTGAGTGTGTATCATAGGGATTGCTTCCTATGATACAGAGTTTCTGGTTCAGAGAATTTGCATTTTCAACAGGTTTTCAGGTGATGCTGATGCTGCTGGTCCAGGAACCACCCTTGGAGAACCATTAGACTAAAGCATCCTTTCCATTACACCTTACTATTCTCTCTTCTAATTCCTCACCCTTTGAAATAACTTTTAAATAAATTATTATAGTCACATGCTTTAGCTTGATTGAAGAAAAAACTTACATTTTTTAATAATTTTTAATGATGTCCACACTAAAATTGCTTGTCAATGTCTAATTTCAAAGAAAAATCTCTTTTTTAATACTTGTTGGATTTTGACTGATTTATGCGTAGTTCTCTTTCTCTTCTTTCTATGAGCTACACTTTTAACACTTTAAAATTATTTTTGTATAAATAAAATGTTCATATTGTTTAAATATTAAAACAGCATATTTTGAAGAGTTCATAACAACTCTCTTGGGCTAACCTGTCTCCCACTCCTCATAGAAAACCTCTTTTGTTTTCTATAGATGTTTGTTGTTTCTTTGTATAGGTAGAAGCAAATACCAGTATAATTGTATATACTCCCCTTTATATAAAATGTAACATACTATATAAATGGTTCTGCAGCTTTGCATATTTTAGTTAATATCCATTGGGATCTTTACATATTAGTGTACAGAGAACAGATATTTAACAGCTTCAGAATATTCTGTTTTATGCCTGCACCGTAGTTTATTGAACTAGCTCCCACTGATGCATATTTGAGTTTTTTTCCCCAATCTCTTACAGTCTCAGACAACCTGGCATAAATAACCTTGTACGCGTATCATTTTGTGTACGTGAGGTGTCTATATGGGATATCTTTCTAAAAGTAATATTGCTCTGTCAGTGAGCAATGCAATTATAATTTTGATTAATGCTGCCCTCCTTCAGGGTTGTACCATTTTGAATCCCCACAAATAATGTTTCTCCATAGCCTGTCCAACAGACTGCATTTACCAACCTTGGGATTTATTATCAGTTTGATAGGTGAAAAATGATAACTTGGTGTGGTTTTAATGTGCATGACTTTGATTGTGAGTAAGGCTGAGCATCTTTTCATATACTTAAAGGCTATTTCTAGTTCTTTTTCTGTGAGCTATCTGTTTCTGCCCTTTGCACTTTTTTTTTTTTTTTTTTGGATTGCTTTTTTTCTAATCGATTTTTACTCGCAACTTAGAGAGATTAGCCCTTTGTGATGTGAGCTGCGGTTACCCCTAGTTGTCATTTGTTTGTTTTTTGTTGTTGTTGTTATTTGTTTTTGTTTTACTTACTTTCATGTATTTTGGTATAGAGCAGGCTTAAAAGTTGTATCTTTAAATTTTAGGTAGTTAATTTTAATTTTTTATGGTGTCTGGGTTGAGTCATAGAAAGGCCTCCAAGAATTTGGAATTTGCCCTTGTTTTTTTTTTAGTACATTTATGGTTTCATTTTTAAGTTAAATCGTTGATCCATGTAGAATTTATTCTAGTGTTCAAGGGTGATGTATAGATTCAACTTTGTCTCTTTTCATATGACTACCAGTTATCTTACCCATTCATTTTAGAATACAATACATCTTCCTTGTATCCTGAATTTCCTGATGTATTGAGGTACACCTCTCAACTTTCTGTTTTATCTATTTCATTAGTCTTTCTATTCATATACCAGTATACATTTTATAAAATGTTTTTAATATATTCTAAATCTAGTTTCCTCTGTTGCCCTTCATTTTCCTGGCAATTCTTGCTTGTTTATTTTTCTAGGTGAACTTTAGAATCATTTTGTCTTGTTCCGAGGGAGGAAAAAAACCCTTTAAAAAATGAGATCATATTAAATTTATAAACTAACAGGGATAATTGATATTTTTCTGGTGTTGAATTTTTCTATCCAAGAACATTGGAAATATTTTTTCATTTGTTTGATTTTACTCTTGAATCCTTCTGAAGCTTTAAATTTTTTTCTTATATGGGTTTTGCCCATTTCTTGTTAAATTCATCTTAAGTATTTTATTTTATTTTTTTGTTTTTGAGTACAATCATCTCTTACTTTATCTTGTCTAAGTGGTTTTGATTGTGTGTATAAAGGCTGTTTATTTCTGTGTAAGTACAGAAATTGATAGACCCTGAAGTTTTAAGTCATTTTTAACAAACTTTAAATTATGCAAAATCTCTCATACATTTTTGCCTAAGAGAAAGACTTGGCAGTCAAACTTGAAGTTTAATTTTGTGTCTGAATTTATTAGTTTTTTGGACAGGAGGAGATCTATTTGACTTCTCTGAGCCTCAGTTTCCTAATTTTAAAAGGAAAAATTCTGTCTTTGTCAGAAAGTTGGGAGAATTAAAAAGGAACTTGTAAAGCTCATCATGTGCCACTTCCACCATCACCGCCAATGTGGATCGAGGTGGTTGTTTTTCTTCTTTTTTCCTACTCTTACCCCTCTTACCTTTAAAAGGGAAAAAAAAGAAACCATGAAGGAAAGAATAAAAAGGTATTAGAATTGAAATTCAAACAAATAAAATGTATTAAAATTAAAGTGGTTCAACTTGAGCAGGATAGTCAACATACTTCAGAACAGAAAACAGACTCAGACCAGTGTTTGAGACCCTTCCTGCTTTCTGTCCTTATTACTTATTGCCCTCGTGGACGCACTCTGACAGTGAGACTTTCCAGATGTCCTGTATGTCCTGTCATGAATGTTCTGCTATCCAGTTCTACCAGTTCAGATACATACTGCCCCATGCCAGTAAAAACAGTGTCTGTCTTCTTGTGTGGCTCATCTGTCCTATAGCATGACCCTTGATAGAATGGAGACTGAGGAGAGAAACTTTTTGCCCTGCAAAATACCTGGCAACGAATAGACTCTCAAATTTGTTAAATTTATGAATAATAATTGACTTTGATCTTTCTTTGGTCTTATGTGTCTGGGCAACTCTTATCTCTCTTTCAGTACCCTCTAAGCCCCTTGAAGACAAGATTATGCCATTTCTCAATAACATAATAATGGTGGTGGTACAGGTGGTGGGAAGCAAATGGATTTTTTATTATATAAAGGCATATAAAAATAAAAGTAATAATTAACATTTATGGAACATTTATTTTGTTCCAGAAACTGTTATAAAGTCTTGATGTGGATTATCTCATATAATCCTCAGCAGTTTTATGAGTTGGATACTGTTGTTATACATGTGGGGAAAATGAGGCACGCACAGGCTTGGGGGCATGCTGAAGATCACACAGGCTAGGAAGTGGTAGAGCTGGGATTCAGATGCAGGTGTTCTGAGTGCAGCAACCTAACTCTTCACCTGCTTCAGTGCTTTAAGCCTGTTTGTTGAATATAGTCATTTATAGAGCTCCTTCAGAATTTAGGGAAAGTTATTATTACACTTGCATGTCTCACTTTTCTTCTTAGCCATCCCATTTTAGTAACTTCTATTTTGTTCTTTTCAATTTATCTCAGACTTCGTGTTCTCCAGGAGGCTTTATTTAACTGCCCTGCATATAAGTAGGTGTTCAATAAAAAAGTAATTTTCACTTTTTTTTTTTTTTTTTACCTCCTCCAGGTTCACAATAAAGGTGCTAATAAAGATAATGTGAGACAAGAAAATAATTAAATATTTGACTGAGGTAAGTTTTTTTTTTTTATGATTTATTTAAAAACAAAACAAAACAAAACACTTCTCTCTTATTATTGTTTATAATTCCTTTCCACAGCCTGCTTTCTTAAGGTGTAAGAGGGAGATTGTTTTAGGAGTGTTTCAGTTCATGGAACCTGGGGTTCTTTGGTAGATGCCAGGAATGTGGGCTGTTTGAATAAGATTATTTAAATTCCCATGATCTTGTTTTAGAGCCTGCTACTGCTAGAAGATCTCAGGTGGAAACTCATAAGCTGTTTGGTGATTATATACATATACCTAGAGCAGTCAGTGAAAACTTTGTTTTTCTAAATAGGGAGTTGAAGGGATTTGAAATCACTTCTGGTAACATAGCAGCACTTCTTTTTCTTAAATGAAAATGTGTTGTATTTTTTTTTATTATAATAATAAGAAAAATCTTTCATCAATATAACATAATGACAGAAGTAAACACCCAACTCCTACCACCCAAAAGTGACTGCCATAGTATTTTGATGAACATTTTATAGGAATTTATCTGTGAAATAGAAGTATTTATATACAGATCTTCTTTTTTTTAATTTTTTTTCTTTATTCATTTTAAAGAGAGAGGAAGGGAGAGGGAGAGAGAACATCAATTGGTTGCCTCCTGCATGCCCCCCCACTGGGGATTTGGCCCACAATTTGGGCATGTGCCCTGACTGGGAATCGCATCAGCAACCTTTTGGTGCATGGGTCGATGCTCAACCATTGAGCCACACCGGCTGGGCAAGGGTCCTCTTTTCCATACCCCTGTCCACACTGAGTTTTTAAATCTGTTTAATTTTCTCTATTCAGTAGGAGAAAAAAATGGTATCTTTTTGGGATAGCAAGGTTTTTGCCTAGAATAAACTTTTTATGTTTTCAAAAACCTCTTTCATTTGATGTTTTTATTTACGTGAAGAATTTCCTTATTGAGAATGGATCTGTGAGTCTCATGTGTGAAATACTCTTGGACTTTAAATATGATGAGAATGTTAAAAATATGTTGAGTTCTTTGTTTTTAGGTCTGTTGACCCTACTCATTATAAATATTTTAAAACTATTGACAACTAATTGTTTTGACACTGAAAGTTTCCCTCTATGGAGAGCAATGCCTGTTTTTTATTCAGAGTGGAGCTTTAAAAACTTCAGCTTCTTAATATATTTCTAACATGGGTGCCAATCGCAGAAGAGCATACAGAATAGGATTTACAAACTTGGATGGTAATGGAATGTTATTGAATTATGTCAACTATGTGAATATACTTTCACATGTAAACCTGTGAATGATGATGTTGTTTTATCTTTCCAAAGGATTTTACCTGTTGCTAATATGAATGTGAGCTCTAATTTTATGTTTATTTTAGATTTTATTTTGATCAAATAGGGTTATTTAAAGAAGGTCTCACAAGAAACATACCAACTTTGTCATTGACCTACTCTTTGTTCTTTGACTTAATAAAAAGCCAATTAAAATTTATCTTTTCCCTCCCTGGCCAGCTGGTCCAATTTGTTGGAGTATCGTCTCCTATACCAGAAGATTTTGGGTTTAATTTCCAGTCAGGGCATGTACGTAGGTTGCAGATTTGACCCCCAATTGATTGGGGCATGTATAGGAGACAACCAATCAATATTTTTCTCTCACGTCAGTGTTGCTCGCTCTCTCTCAAAAAAAAAAAAAAAAAAAAAATCAATAAAAGCATATCCTCAGGTGAGGATTAAAAAAAAAATTACTTTTTCCTAGATAGAAAATGCATATTCTTATAATATAGATTGCTTTTCATGTGAGTGCTTTTCACTCCAAATTAACGTTGTCAAGGCCAGGACCAAGAGTGTTTTATTTACCAGCTTACATCTAGCAACTTGTGACACCTGGAACATACATGGTAGACACACACACCATTTTTTTTTTTTTTTTAATTCCTCACCTGAGGATTCTTTTCAGTTGGTTTTCAGATAGAGTGGGAGGGAGAGAGAAACATAGATGTGGGAGAGAGACATCTATTGGCTGCCTCCTGTACACCCCCCTCTCGGGATCAAGGCCGCAACCCAGGCATGTGCCCTGACTCAGAATCGAACCAGGACTTCTCAGTCCATGGGACAGAGCTCAATCCACTGAGCCACACTGGCTGGGCGCACCTATGATTTTTAAATGCTTATAAATACAGACATACGTAATTATGGTGACACTTGCTACCTTAACATTTTGTGACATTTTGTTTGGACTGTTGATTTGGACTATATCTCATTTCTTTTCAGATTTACATACATTACTGTGTTTTAAATATACTTTGTTGTTGTTGCTGTTAAGGGCAAAGTAGTATCTAAATTAGGTAAGATACTAGATCTTATTAAGGAATCCTATTTATGTTTCCTCCTATAGACATAGGAGTATTTTTCAGTTATGTTGTTTGAAGATAAGGATAAAGTGAGTGCCCCAAAATATATTTTTAGTTATTATATAGAGAAATTGAGTTGTGTTTTAATTGTGTGGTTTGACATTTATTAAAAATAGAAGTAGAGATATGGATTGCCAGCCATTGCGAATGTATAAATCTTTGTCCCATATCCTATTAAGCTTTTCTGACTCCACCAGTTTTTCACTGCCAAAATAAACAGAGAAGATGGAAAAATTATCTAATACATTTTCTTTTTACTCTTCACCCAAGGACATGTTTCCACTGATTTTAGAAAGGGAGGAAGGGAGAGAGAAAGAATTAAAAAAACACACATTGATGTGAAAGAGAAACATCCATCGGTTACCTCCCATATGCACCCCAACCTGGGATCAAACCCACAACCTGGGTGTGTGTCCCAACTGGGAATTGAACCCTCAACCTTTTTCTGTAAGAGACAGTGCTCCAACCAACCAAGGCGCCCAGCCAGGCTCTACTATGTTTTAGCAATGTTGTGGACTCCTTGTTTTCACTGGAATATGGGATTCTAATAAGGGAATGCATGAGCTAGTTTGTTGTTTGCATGTAAAAATGTTTAAATTGATTTAATAATCTCCTAGTAATTTTTATTTGTATATTAATTAGCAACTCCTTCTTTAAGAAATAGTCTAAAGTTAATTGTAGGCACACTTGAAATTACTGAATCTTCATTAGTTGGGTTCAAATTAATGAGATATCCTAGACCCTTCCCTCTGATATTGTGGCTAATGTTAAAATCTTGTGGTTTTTTTTTTTCTAAAATAACCAAGGTTTTGGGTTATTGAATCTCTTTTCTGTGTCAGTAGAGGAATTTGTTTATTGGTAGCTTTCATTTCACTGATGAGTTCATTTCTTTAAACCCTAATTTAAAAAATACTCCTGGGAAGTGAGGAATTACTATTAGTAGTAGTTAAACTGAAGTCTCAATGAAAATTAAGGTTATAATTTATTTCTTCTCTTAACTGCATTTGTAAAAATTTTTATATTGTATTAAAACAGATTTTAAGAGATTGTTATGTATTTAGTGGGTTGGATTTTGTGCACTGTAACAGTTTTTTTCCTATTTTAGGCATCTAGCTTAAAGTTTAAACTGGCAATGTAGGTGGTTATTTGATTGGAAAGAAGTTCTGTCTTCATATACAGAATTTGTGGTGCAGAATATTTAGATGAAACTCTTATGTTCAGGGTAAGAGTACAGTACTGCAGTAATACAGAAAAAAATTTTTTTTAAGTGCTTGTATATAGTGATATCCAATAGATCTCTCGCAAAGCCAACACTGGGCTTACTTCTGTAGTATCTGTAACTGCAATGTGGTCTCTCAACAGAGGTCTTATTAACTCAGAATCTTAAGGGATGGAGAACTGTAGCTTTGGGCCACGAACCCCGCATAGAGTGTAGTGCTTAGTGAAAGTCCCTAAGGACATCTCAGCCTTTAACTGCCCCATCCTCCTTGAGAAATTATTTTTCTTCCTAACCCTGGAAGATTTCTTTGCCTAGTGGTGTGGCATGATGGATATATGTGTGGAGTTGGGCAGAGGAAATCCGACTCTACCTATTATTGCAGTCTAGATACTCTCTTTAAATAGATTTCAACATGGGAGTACGGCTGAACACCATCATTTCCCCTGTATTGGAGTGGTATAATGACAAATACAGGAATTTTATGCAAGTTTTTCCTTCATGCCAGTTTGTTCAGAGAGGACACCTAGTTCATGATGAGGGTTGTATTTGTGTATATTACACCCAGTAAGTTTTGTTTTAAATAGATTTCATTGTATTCTAATGTAATAAAGTTTTTCACTCTGAACGTTCTAGCAGCCATCACTCAAACATTAATTGCTGTCAGTGGAAAAGGATATCCTCCTACATCTTTTCTGGAGTGCTTGAAACCATCCCACTTCCTTTTTCTTTTATCTGAAGAACTGATTACTGACACGTGGGAATTATAATCAGATTGCATCAATCTTTATGGAAAGATTACCAATTATTGCACTGAAAAGTATGCATTTTCTGTAATAGTAAGTGTTTCTCTTGGTGTGTCTCTCAGTTCATTGCTTTTAAATACCTCTTAGGTGAATAAATGCTTTGTGTTATGCCCTTTTTTGATGGCTTTCCTACCTTCAATTCTGTGGGAAAGGGAATAATTTAATGTGAAATCTTCATAGAATCTTTCGGTTGTTTAGATGTCCTAGGGGTAGAAGAAGGATGGCTGATGTCAGTTACTTATACAATGATATAAGTTCTAAAATGAGTATGTGCTTTGAAGAGTTGAGAGCAATGCGGGTTTTTTATGGTGGGGTGCACGTGTTGAGCATTGGGTCTCTACCGTTTGTTTGCATTCCCTCATTTCGTTCTCATAACTCTGAGAGGACAGATATAAGCACCCCAGTTTTAGAGAATAGAAGGCCTCAATTACAAAATTTGCCCTTGGGTACACAACTTAAGTAGGCTAAAAACAAAACAAAACAAAACAATGACTTGAATCCAGATCTCTCTGACTCCAAAGTCCATGCTCTCTTCTCATGTACATTGACAGAGAAAGGGAGTCTCACAGTTATTAGAATGTTTCCATTATTGTAGATAATCGAAATGTTGGATAGAATGCAGATAAAGTTACTTTGTCATCACCATCATTCTCACCATCCTCTTTATTTATGTCGTGCTTCAACATCAACCGATGAAGTTTAGGAGCCTGCCAGGGTTTCTGGCTCACAGTGTTCAATACAACATAGACTTGTTTAATTTAACAGTGCTCTGAGATGAAAGGTGCATGACGGCCAAGTACAAACAGACCTTCTGTGGGATGTTAATTTTGTTATAAGAGAGAATGCTTGTTTTTCCTTGCTCTTTGCTAATAAAAAAGCTGGCACATTTTCTCATGAGTTAAAAAGGATTTTGACTTGTTTATATCTGTGTAATCAAAGGGAAGTGAACAGTTCTGATAAACATTTTTCTTTGTGCAGTCTTTGGTTAATTCCATTTCATACCTGCCAAGGAATTGCAAATTGTGTGCTCTTTTGTTCTTCCCTCTTTTGACTTTGGATTTGATTTTATGATTGGTCGCTATAGGGATTTAGTGGTAGGAAAAGAAATCATTTCCTCATTTGAACAGACTCTGTGTTTTTTATGGCAGAGTCATTTAACCAGGCCACTGCACAGAGGTGTCACTATATGATTTTTTTCAGTCATTTTTTTCATCACAACTCTATTGAGTTATAATTCATATACAATAACGTTCACCCATTTAAAGAATACAGTTCAGTGGATTTTAATATATTCACAGAGTTGTGGAGTGATCTCCACTGTCTAATTCTAGAACACTTTCATCATCCCAGAAAGAAACCCCATACCCAATTACCAGTCACTCTCCGTTCTTCCGTCTCTAGCCCCTGGAGACCACTTTCTGGGTCTATGGATTTACCTATTCTGGACATGTCATATAAATGGAGTGACACAATATGTAGTCTTTTGTGTCTGGCTTCTTTCACTTAGCATGTTTTTGAGGTTCATCTGTGTTATAGCATGTATCAGAAATTTCATTTCTTTTTGTTACTGAATAATATTCTATTGCATGGATAGACCACATTTTAGTTATTCACCCATTGATGGACATCCGGGTTGTTTCCACATCTTGGCTGTTATGAATGAATAATGCTTCTGTGAACTTTCATGTACAAGTGTTTGTGTAGACATGTTTTAATTTCTTGTGGATATATACCTAGGAGCAGAATTGCTGGGTCTTATGATAACTCTATGTTTAACTTTTTGACAAACTGCCAAACTGTTTTCCAAAGTGGCTACATCATTTTATATTCCCATCAGCAATGTTAGAGGATTCCAGTTTCTTCATATCCTTGCCAACACTTGTTATTTTCTGGGTTTTTGTTTGTTTTTTATAGTAGCCATCCCAATGGGTGTGTGAAGTGGTGTCTCATTGTGGTTTTGATTTGCATTGACTAATGACTAATGATGTTGAGCATCTTTCCATGTGTTTATTGGCTACTTACACATCTTCTTTTTTTTTTTTTAGAAAAATACCTGTTCAAATTCTTTTTCTATTTTTAAAATTGGGTTGTCTTTTTATTGTTGAGTTATAGTTCTTTATTCTGGATATATACATATGCACACACATTCTTATCAGATAAATGAATTGTGAAATTTTTCTTTCATCCTGTGGGTTGTCTTTTCACTTTCTTGATGATGTTCTTTGAAGCAGAAAGCTTTTAATTTTGATGATGTTCAGTTTATCTATTCTTTGGTTATGTGTGTAGGCTTCTCTCTGTTTGAAATTTTATATACATTTTAAAATCATCCCTTATTTCTTGACATCTCCTATTTAAAAATATTGGTGCAAAATTGAATGGTCGGCTAGTTAACTATATAGTGGGTTAGAGGTATTAAACATCTTTTGCGTTTTCAGATGTTCTCATCGAATTTAATGTGAGAAGACCGAGTTTCCCAAACACCCAGTGTGCCTCTTTTTATTTTTCAATTAGAAAGATATCTTTCAGTGTTCTGTCTAGCATGCACCATTCTCTGAACATTTATAGGTGTCTCACATACTGAGCACTTGACTGGGCTTGGGGTCCACAGGTGAGTAGAACATGGTCCTGTCCTTGTGAGTAGAACAAGGACCAAGAACTCACATGCCATGGTAGAAGCATGCACAAGGAAGTACCCAGGAGAGACGGGAGTGCTCTACTCTGGGTGAGATGGCCTCGTTAAGAGGAGATACTCGGCCATGGCCAGTTTTTATCAGCGGTTAGAGCACTGGCCTGTGGTCCAGAGAGACCCAGGTTCGGTTCCTGCTAAGGGCGCGTACCTTGGTTGCAGTTTGTCCCCGGCCCTGGTTGGTCGTGCGGGTGGCAGCCACTCGGTGTGTCCCGTTCATGTCGATGTTTCTCTCTCTCTCTCTCTTTCTTTCTTTCTCTCTCTCTCTCTCCCTCTCTCCCTCCCTCCCTCCCTCCCTCCCTCCCACTCTATCTGAACAAAAAATGGAAAAAAATGTCCTGAGGATTAAAAAAAAAGAGGAGACACTTGTATTCAGTCCTCAGAGATGGCTAGACTATCAGAACTTTTCGTTAGTCTCTACGATTCTCCTGGTTACTTGCTGCTATGTCTACCATGTTCTCTGGCACCAGATATCTTATAACAACCATGTTTAGGATTATTGATGTAATAAAATGTCCATGTAGGTGTGATGACTTTGATGCCTGGAAGTGGGCCTAACGAAACCAGTTTAATTTCTTTAGGCCAGCATGGTGGGGTTGTGTGTGTGGTGTGTTTAAGCAGAAGAAGCCCAAGTAGGTTCATATAGTCAGAGCATAAAATTTGAGGCAGGGATTAACAGCTGTTTGGCTGGAGAGGAAGACTGATTATAGAGTTGGGTGTGTCCTATTAAGGAATTCAGATTGTGCCCATATTGATGGGGCACCATTGATGAGTCCAGCAGGGGGACAGTGATGTGGTCACCCGAGTTACTGTATTATGGATGCTGGGTGTAAGGGGCAGGACTAGACACAGAAGACCCATTAGACTGTTATTACACTAGTCCAGGTGAGAGTTGATGAGGACCTGAACTAGGGCATTAGTGACCAAATTGAATGACACAGGCTGGAAACGTTTAGGAGCTATTAGCTAGGAATCCTGGCTATAGATAACAGCAACCCTGGTCAAACTGTCTTAAGTTAAAGGGGGGATTAATTGGAAGATTTCTGGAGAAGGTCACAAAATAAATGAAATGCTGCAGAGACCAGTGATGTTGGGGATAGAAGTGATACTTGTTATCACAGGGGCTCTTTCCTCTATCTCTGTTCTCAGGCTTTTCCACAGAGGAGTGGTCATCTTCACACTCCAATCTTAAGAGGAAGAAAGAGCATCTCCCTCCCAGGCGGTCTCTTGGCTTTGGGTTTTGTGCTTTCATTAGGCACTGGGGTCTTAGTGGAAGTTCTCTACCACCATCATATTGGGAGTGCCCAAAAGAAGTGGGGGAAAGGTTGTTCTGAGTGGAGCCAACCCTGTCCATCTGCTCTGGAAATACAGACCAGACCTAGAGATTAAGAAGATCTGAGGAGGAAGTGGGGGTCATGAATGCTTTCCAAGTTTGTGGCTTTGGTATCCAGTGATGGCACCATCCAAGAATAAGCGTTCAGGGGCAAATAGGTTCGAGTGCAGTGAGTAGACTGAGTTCAGTTTTAGACCAGCCTAAACTAGGATGTAGGTCTTAATGACAATTTGTATGTTATCTATTCGTTGATTGGTTTGGCTCCCTTCACCATTAGAAGCCCATGAAGACAGGGACTGTCTGTTCTCTTTGCTGTCAGTCTCTAGAGTCTAGCATACTGTACTTGGCAGTAGTAGGTATTCAGTAAATATCAGTGTGAATGAATGAATTTAAGTGCACGTTTCCAGCAGGCAGCTGGTTGGACAGTTAGGATCAGGTGAGGACAGGAAATACAGATTTGGGAGGTATCAGTGTATCAGGGTAGATGGTGGACAAGCCTTGAGAGTTGTCCTCATTGGCTAAAGGTCTGAAAGTTCAAATACTGTGTAGGCCTGTAATTTTCATGTCCAGGTAATGAGATTATGCCTTTTCTCTTTTTTCTTTACCCAGTGTAATATTTAATGCCAGTAATTATCTACTGACAATTCTGTCAATGATTTTTTAAAAAATGTGTGACAGATCAGAATTAGATTTGTGTAGATAAGGAAATCAAGGTGATAAAGACAGAGTAGTTCTCTTTCCTTTTAAGAATAACTGACTCATGGGATGAAACCTTGGATATAATTTCAGGTCACTCCTGTAAACTCTCACAAAGATGTTTATAAAACACTTGGAACAATACAGATTGTACTAAGAAGATGTGCTTTGATCAACTCTGGAGATACAAAGCAGGGAACTTAATAAATCAGGTCCTATTTGTGAATGGAAAGGACTGGAAGTTCACCTTAAAAGTAGTAATTCAGTGCACATCAAGACTTGACTTTTGTATTCTGAATAGCAGATGTATCTTAGTTTCATCTTTTATATAAAAAGAAAATGAATTGCGGATTTCAAATCTTGGCATCTTGAAATCTGACTCCTGATTCTGGATCTCTTAACTATTGGAACACTGGTCTAGACATGGAGTTTGACTTTGGTTTTTTTACCCTTTGATTTTGAGGTGAGTGTACTCCCAGCTCTGTCTTCTTCTTGTGCAGGCAGCCAGACCACTGGTAGTTTGGATATGCCATAATATTTACGAATTAAATATGAGAAAACATGGTCATGTTTACATGAAGTAGTAATATTATGGTCACACTTGGGAGAAGTAGATGTTTTTTATTTTTATTTTAAGGCATAATGCAGTTGTATTACTTTTGTATTACTCTTCTCATCCTACCACCCTGCCATATGACAAGATATTATAATAAACTGCATATATATTTAGTGTCTTCATTTATTACCTAGATTCTCCACACCCCCACCCCCCATAGCAGAGGTGAACCATTTTTAAAAATTTATTTAAATTTCTTACTCAACAATTTCCACTAAATTTGGCTGACATCAAATGCAGACCAGTGTCTTTTAGTAAGTTGTAATTTAATATAGCATTTCTAAGAACTCAGATTGAGTAGATTATAGCATCTCAGCTTTTGAAGTTACCGTAAGATGTATTTAATTTTTGCATAAATTAGTTAAGTACATCATTACATGGAAAATCTTGGTACTGAGACCTCAGACCCCTGCAAACTGTATCCCTTTTGAGATCAGAGCTCGACTGAAAGAATGTTGATTTCTGGAGGCACATCTTATTAGCTCCTGGAAAAAAAATAGTTAAAATGCATCTGATGTTGTACAGCTTATTCTATATTCTGAAATGATTTTATTCTTAAGAGGTAGTTAGATTAATTCTCTACTAAGTAATTCTTCAAAGGTAGCATTATTCAAAAGAGAAAAGGTTACAGCTTAGATGTCAGGGAGGGAGTAAGTAGCTCTCACAGATAGTGGTAAACACGAGCCCCTGAAGAAAGAGTCCTGAATCCTCCTGTGGTTGGTGTCTGGGCTTTTCAGGGTCATTGTACCACCTAAGATAATCAGGTCACTTTTGCATACACAGTCTTTCCACTTACTTGATTTTTGGATTTTTCTGTGACTGGTAACTATAATTCAAAAAGGAGCATTAAATAATGGGGGGAAATTCAAACATTTTATTTGTACCTAGATTTAGTCTAATTAAGAAGAATTTATTTGAAATATGGAAAGTATAAAACAACTGCAATGCACTTCTATTTAAGTGTGTGTAGAATTTAGGCTGTGTTGCCTAGCAGTTATAAAGATTCTGATAAGGGATCCTAAGTAATACATATGTGTCTGTATGTAATTAGGCATTCCTAATGTGCTTTATCTGTAGTTTCTGTAGTTGAAGTAGCTGACAAATTCTGTTTATGCTCTCTACTGAATAGTCTAACAGACAAAGAGAAGGCAAAAGCTAGTCAACCAGTTCTTGCTCCTTTGATAGTAAAGTCTGAATTTAAATTGTAGTCTATATCTCAAAGATAGCAAAATAGTGTACAGAAATTTGATAAGGGTGGGGGATTTTGTGGTTTGTAGACTTTATTTTTGAGTGTGTTATCCCTGAAACCCTAGTATATTTTCAGAGGGCAGTGGAGGCTGGACTGGCAACACACAAGGGCTTTGGGAACATCGTTTGAAATCACTGTCCCATGCCGTTGTTAATGAAACAACAGATCTTGGGGGGAATGCAGGATAAATTATTCATGTAACCTATTTGTTATAATTGTGTACTGTATTGCTTATCTGGTAAACACTGATATGATTTTAAATCAGAACTGTCTAAACATTAACTCATAATTAGATAAGTCCACGTTTGTAGGTAGATGTGGTCCTACTTGGGGCCTGGCTTGGGAGACTCACTGCTAAAGGGTTCAAGATTTCCCCTATACTATTAGTACTGTGAAATAGCTCTGTGACCTTGGGCACGTTCTTAAGGTCATTAACACTATGTAGCTGTAAAATACCCTATCATAGCATTGTTGTGAGGGTGAGTGAAAATGTCACACGTAAAATATTTAGCATAGTGCTGGGCACATTATTAATTACCAGGTGTTAGACAATAGAATAATGTTTCCCTTCAAAAGGAAATGTAACGGTAGAGTAATAATTGACAGTGGAGGTGTCATGAAGAAACAAAAACTTGGTTTCCAGCTTTAGTGGAACTCTGACTGCCCCAGGTATCATTTTATCATTTTAATTAAAGTAAATATTGGAGGTGAGATGGAAAAGTTCCATAGTGTGAATTTTATGTTAACTATCTGCTTTTGAATGCTTCTACTTTTTGGATACTTTTACCTTTTTACCTAAAACAGAGCCTTCATTTTTTTTTTTTTTTAAATCTGAAAAACAAAAGCAAAAGGTAAAATGACTGAGTACTATAGTTTGTTTTTCACCTTTTGTTGTCATGCTTATTGCTTCTCTATGGGAATGAGAATAGTTACAGACGGTGGTCGCAGAACCTTAGTCTGGAATGCTATGGATTACTGAATATTTAGAATATTAGCAGTGGCTTATAATTTGGATATGAATTTGGGTATGATGAGTTTAGAACATGTGACATAGAGGATCATTATGTCAGTCAAAATTCACTTATTTATTTATCCTCACCCAAGCACATTTTTTCATTTTTGTTCAGATAGAGCAGGAGGGAGGGAGGGAGGGAGGGGGAGAGAGAGAGAGAGAGAGAGAGAAACATCGATGTGAAAGGTACGCATCAAGTGGCTGCCACCCACACAACCCAACCAGGGCCAGGGACAAACTGCAACCAAGGTATGCCCCCTTAGCCGGAACTGAACCCGGGTCTCTCTGGACTGATGCTCTAACTGCTGAGCCAAACTGGCCAGGGCTGGCTGGCTGGCTTTATTTATTTATTTATTTATTTATTTATTTATATTTTATCTTCATTCAAGGACATTTTTCGATATTTTGTTCAGATAGAGTGGGAGGGGGGAAGAGAGAGAGAGAAACATCAAAGTGAAAGGGACACATCGCGTGGTTACCACCCACACAACCCAACCAGGGCCGGGGACAAACTGTAACCAAGGTACGTGCCCTTAGCGGAAACCGAACCTGGGTCTCTCCGGACCGCAGGCCGACACTCTAACCGCTTAGCCAAACCAGCCAGGGCTATATTTATTTTTTAATCCTCACCCCAGGATATTTTTTTTACTTATTTTCAGCCAGAGTGGGGGTAGGAGAGAGAGAGAGAGAGAGAAACATCAATGCGAGAAAGACTCATTGGTTGGTTGCCTCCTGCAGGACGCTGACCAGGGCCAGGGCTAGGGCTGGGGAGTGAGCCGCAACCAACGTACGTGCCCTTGACCAGAATTGAACCTGCACCTCTTTGGTCCATGGGCTGATGCTCTAACCACAGGGCCAAACTGGCCAGAGCAGAAATTCATATTTTGAGGGCACAAACTATAAAGCTCAGAGCAACTTGAATATTTCACTAAAGGAATACAGTTTCTAAGAGAATCTGAAGCACAAGGTTATCAACAGTTATCTCTAGCAAGGGATATTTATTGATTTTATGTCTGTTGCATGAGTTTATTGATTGTTTTATAGAAAAAACCTAAAAAGGAAGTACCACTGCAGAGGAAAATCAAGGTAGTAAACGGTTTTCAAATGCATACTCTTGATAAGCTGTAAAATATTCTGTATATCTGTGGCAGGATATATAGACCAATTGAGTTTTATCTGTGATGAGTAAATAAGCTTACATCTTTTATCAGGTGTAATTACCTTCCCTGGCCCAGTTAGCATAGAATTCCCTGTAATTGACAGTCAAGAGTATGAAGTGGCACAGAGTGTTGTCTTTCATACTAACATTTAGAGAATTTACTTAAAGCTTCCTAGGGGTGTGTGTGTGTGTGTGTGTGTGTGTGTGTGTGGTGTGTGTATTATTTTGGATTTGTCTACCTAAGTTTTTTATATCTTTTTAAATTTATTTCCATGCTGGAAGGACTTGGCTCTGAGAAGCTGCACTCTTGAGCTGTGCACGGAAGTACTTTTTTATATTTGTCCTGAATTCACTTAGGTTTTAAGACATACTTTTGTTCTGGAGGTCTAAGCTGTCGGTATACAATTTTTTTTTTAACTTGTCTTTATTGTTGAATGTATTACAGATGTCCCTCCTTTTTTCCCCTATTGACCCCCACCTCCCCAATCCTGCCTCCCTCCTGCCTTCCCCACACTGTTGTTTGTGTCCATTGGTTATGCATATATGCATAGAAGTTCTTTGGTTTATCTCTTCCTGCTCTCTCCCCCATTCCCTTTGAGGTTCATCAGTCTAACAACCAATTTGTACTTCTTAATTCCTTCATCTTTTTCACCCATCCCTTCAGCCTCCTCCCATCTTGCAAGCAACAAAAAGTTCTCTGTATCTATGAGTCTGTTTCTGTTCTGCTTGCTCATTTTGTTTGTAGATACAATTGTTGATAGATATGTATTTATTGCCATTTTATTGTTCATATTTTTGTTCTTCAAGAAGACCCTTCCATTTCATATAATACTGGTTTGGTGGTGATGAACTCCTTTAGCTTTTTCTTGTCTGGGAAACTCTTGATAATGGCCATCAATTCTAAATGATAGCTTTGCAGAATAGAGTCATCTTGGTTGTAGGTCGTTGTTTTTCATCACTTTGAATAGCTCTTGCGACTCCTTCCTGGTCTGCAAACTTTCTTTCAAGAAATCAGCTGACAATCTTATAGGAGCTCCTTTGTAGGTAACGGACTGCTTTTCTCTTGCTGCTTTTAAGATTCTGTCTTGAACCTTTGGCATCTTGATGTGTCTTGGTGTGGACCTCTTGGGTTCATCTTGTTTGGAACTCTTTATACTTCCTGGACTTGTATGTCTGTTTCCTTCACCAAGTTAGGGAAGTTTTCTGTCATTATTGTTTCAAATAGGTTTTCAATTTCTTGCTCTCTCTCTCCTCCTTCTGGCACCCTCATGATGTGAATGTTGGTACACTTGAAGTTGTCCCAGAGGCTCCTTACACTGTCCTCATTTTCTTGGATTCTTTTTTCTTTTTGCTGTTCTGATTGGGTGTTTTTTGTTTCCTTATATTCCAATTCAATGGTTTGCTTCTTGGCTTCACCTACTCTACTATTTATTTCCTGTAAATTATTCTTTATTTCAGTTAGTGCATCCTTCATTTCTGACTGGTCCTTTTTTATGTTGTTGATGTTCTCACTAAGTTCCTTTGAGTTCTCCTTAAGTTTCTTGAAGTTCTCACTAGGTTCCTTGAAGATCTCACTAAATTTCTTGAGCATCCTTATAACCAATGTTATGAACTCTGCATCTGATTGATTGCTTATCTTCATTATGTTTAGTTCTTTTCCTGGAATTTTGTTCTGTTCTTTCAGTTGGGACATGTTTCTTTCTCTTCTCATTTTGGCTGCTTCCCTGTGTTTGTTTCTATGTATTGGGTAGAGTTGCTATGTTTCCTAGGCTTCCATAGGGTGGCCTATTGTTGCAGGTGTCCTGCAGGATCCAGTGGCACAGCCTCCCTGATCACCCCAGCTAGGCCCTCGAGGTGCACCCCTAGTGTGGATGGTACACCCTTGTGTTGTAATTGAATGTTGATTACTGTTGGCACGTCAATGGGAGGGATTTACTCAGTCTGATCAGCTGCAAAGACTGGCTGTGCTAACTGACCACTGGTATCTGACTCCCTTGGAGGATCAGCTGTGTTCTTTAGTCATTTTATCTTATCACTAGCATGTATTTTAACTTTCACTGTATTAGAAGAGTCAGCTTACTTCCATTGTTATTCTTTAGTTATGTTATTTAAATGCAATTACTAAAACTGTAAAAATTATCTCCCGAGGTAGATATGGAATCACTTTGTAATTTTGTACTGATCATTCCACATGAAATCCAACACTTACAACAATGCCAGACAGGATACATGTGCAATAAATGTTTATTTGAATTAATGAATTGCTTAGAGCAGTTTGTGGTTGTAATATTTTCAATATTAAGTGACCAGTCCTTCAGTACTGGTAGTTTAGCTAAACATGCAGGCTTTATTTGAAGCCCTTGAACAGACCACTATGCAATCCAGAGAGACCAGTTTGTTCACTTTTACATCCAATAGTAATTTACTTTTACAATTGTGTTTATATAGAGTAAAGGTCAAAGGAAAGGGTGTATTTGAGGCAGTTACATCAATTGCTTTGCTACAATGATTTTCAGGTGCTGATGAGAAAGGGGCAATTTAAAATGAATATTATAAAATTTAGGCAGTTTTTTTCCCCCCAGTTTTATTGAGGCCTAATTGACATGCAGTAAATGGCACGTTTCAAGTGTACAGTTTAATCATTTATGACACATATATGCACCCATAAAGCAACACTACAATAAGAATAATGAAAATGTTACCTGCAGCCCTGGCCGGTTTGGCTCAGCGGTTAGAGCGTCTGCCTGCGGTCCTGAGAGACCCGGGTTCGGTTCCCGCTAAGGGCGCGTACCTCGGTTGCAGTTTGTCCCCGGCCTTGGTCGGTTGTGCGGGTGGCAACCACTCGATGTGTTCCTTTCACATCAATGTTTCTCTCTCTCTCTCTGTTCCTCTCTCTCCCTCTCACTCTACCTGAACAAAAAATGAAAAAATGTCCTCGGGTGAGGATAAAAAAAAAAAAAGAAAGAAAATGTTACCTGCAGAGTTTCTTTGTGCCCCTCTGTAATCTTACCCTTATGCCCCTTTTTCTCTATCCCCAGGCAACATCTGATCTGCTTTCTGTTACTGCTTTCTGTTGCCTATTCTAGGGTTTTACATAGTGGATTTGTATAGAATGTACTCTTTTCTTTTTTGTCTGGCTCCTTTCACTCACAGTTGTTTTGCGATTCATCCATATTGAGTATATCAATAGTTTGTTCATTTTTTTTTTTTTTTTTTTTTGCTTAGGTATATGGATGTTCACAGTTTGTATTTCTGTTCACTGTTGATGGCCCATTTTGGTGTTTCCAGTTTCTGGCTATTACAAATAAACCTGATCTGAACAACTATATACAAGTCTGTCTCTCTCTCTGTCTCTCTCTCTCTCTCTCTATATATATGTATATATATATATAGTTTAATGTATTTTAATAGCAAACTTACAGGAACAGCACAAAAAAACAGACAACATTAAAAACATGTACTTGCATGTAGGACAACTCAGTTAAAAGTATAGTGATTGGATGGAATCTACTGTATGATAAAAATGCTACAAACACCATTTAGTTGCCATCAATAAGAAATTTACTTATTTTAAAAAAATACAAATGCTGGCATTGTCCAGAAAAATTTAACAGGTTTATTTATATTGTTATAAAGCTGAACTGCTGAAACTTGTTCACTGAAACATTTTAACTTGCATTAATGCCTTATGTCCCCGCATTTATATTTAAAAATTCACACACAAATGAAAATGGAAAAACTGCCAATACCTGATTTCTGCCTCCTATTTTCAACTTGCAATCATATACTTAGGTACCTTTTGAACTACCAATAACAGGAAGAAGACAATTTTTTTTTTAAAAGAATGAAATGTTTCCCATCATAGTGGATTCTTAAGCACGTTCTCCACGTATGCAGTGTGCTAGCTGGATGTCTTTTGGCATAATTGTTACACATTTGGCATGGATAGTACACAGGTTGGTGTCTTCAAAAAGGCCAACCAGATAGGCCTCACTTGTCTCCTGCAAAGCACCAATAACTGCACTCTGGAAGCGCAGATCTGTTTTGAAGTCCTGAGCAATTTCTCGCACCAGATGCTGGAAGGGAAGTTTGCAAATCAGAAGTTCAGTGGACTTCTGATAATTCTAATTTCACGAAGTGCCATGGTACCAGGCATGTAACGATGAGGTTTCTTCACCCCTCCAGTAGAGGGCGCACTCTTGCGAGCCGCTTTGGTAGCCAGTTGTTTCCTCGGTGCTTTACCACCGGTGGATTTGCGGGCAGTCTGCTTTGTAGAGCCATGGTATAGAGACCTCTTTACTTACCCCCCTTCTCCTTCCACGAGCTGGAAGCTGCACTGGCGTTAGAGAGCAACGGTGGCTGCGAACACCTACCTATATACAAGCCTTTGTATGGATGTATGCTTTCTTTTCTCTTAGGCAAATACCTAGGAATGGGATGACTGGGTCGTATTGTAGATGTATGTTTAACTTTGTAAAAACTAGCAAGTTATTTTCAAGTTTTTGTATCCTTTTACTTTTCCAACCAGCAATGCATGAAAGTTCCAGTTGTTCCACATATCTGTCAACAGTTAGTATGATAAATCTTTTTAATTTTAGCCATTCTAATAAGTGCATAGTGGTAGCTTATTGTGTTTTTAATTTGCATTTTCCTAATGACTGAGTTAAGCATATTTTCATGCGTTTATTTGCCATTCTCTCTGAAATGTCAGATCTTTTACACGTTTATTTATTTATTTATTTATTGTTTTATTCTTGGTGAGTTTTGAGAATTCTTTATATATTCTGCATATAGAGTCCTCATCAGATATATGATGCAAATATTTTCTCCCAGTCTGACTTGTCTTATAACTTTCTTAACAGTGTCTTTCAAAAAGCAGTTCTTAGTTTTTTTGAAGTTCAGTTTATTAATTTGTTCTTTTATGAGTTATGCTTTCGGCATCATATTTAAGAAAGCTTAACCTAGTCCTAAATCACAAAGATTATCTCCTGTGTTTTTTTTTCTAGAATTTTATGGTTTTGGGTATTACATTTTAGGAATACAATACATTTTGACTTAATTTTGTGTGTGGTGCAAGGTGTGGGTCAAAGTTCATATTTTTTGGATATGGTATCTCGTTATTCCAGCACCATTTGTTGAAATGACTGCCCTCTCTTCCCTGAATTGCCTTTACACCTTTGTCAAAAATCAGTTGTCCAGCCCTGGCCGGTTTGGCTCAGCGGTTAGAGCGTTGGCCTGCAGTCCGGGGAGACCCGGGTTCAGTTCCCGCTAGGGGCACGTACCTCAGTTGCAGTTTGTCCCCGGCCCTGGTTGGGTCATGTGGGTGGCGACCACTCGATGTGTCCCTTTCACCTCGATGTTTCTCTCTCTCCCTCCCACTCTATCTGAACAAAAAATGGAAAAATGTCCTCGGGTGAGGATTAAAAAAAAAAAATCAATTGTCCATATATGCAGGTCTATTTTGGACTCTTATTTTGTTCCATTGATCTATTTGTCTGTCTCTAAACTGTATCACTATCTTATTATTACAACTTTGTAATAAGTCTTGAAATTTGTCAGTTAGCCCTTCCAACTTTTATTTTCCCCAGGTGTTTTGGCT
Organism: Molossus molossus; assembly: GCF_014108415.1. NCBI lineage: Eukaryota > Metazoa > Chordata > Mammalia > Chiroptera > Molossidae > Molossus > Molossus molossus. The sequence continues at coordinate 109,038,362 of NW_023425366.1, read as the reverse complement.
ATTCCAGGTTCTTTGAATATCCGTGTGAAGTTTAGAATCAGCTTATGAATTTACACAAAATAGCCTGCTGGGATTTAGTTTGATATTATTTTGCATCTGTACAGTGTTTCAATTTGGAAAGAATTGACTTCTTAACAATACTGAGTCTTCCAACCCATGTTATTTTTCTCCATTTATGTCTTTAATTTCTCTCAGCAATGTTTTAAGTAGATCTTGCACATCTTTTGTGAGATTTATCTCTAAGTAGTTCATATTTTTGGCATTATTATAGCTAATATATATATATTATTTTTTTGGTGGTATGTGCCCCTAGTGGGAACCAAACCCGGGACTCTCTGGTCCGCATGCCAACGCTCAACCACTGAGCCAAACTGGCCAGGGCATAGCTAATATTTTTTAAAATTTCAATATACCCTGGCCAGTTTGGCTCAGTGCTTAGAGTGTCGGCCCGTAGATCAAAGAGTTGCGGGTTCAATTCTGGTCAAGGGCACGTACCTTGGTTGTGGTTCATCCCCGACCCTGGGGTCGTGCGGGAGGCAACCAGTTGGTGTTTCTCTCTCACATCAATGTTTCTCTCTCTCCCTCCCACCCTCCAGCTCTATCTGATGATAAATGTAAAAACATATCCTCGGGTGAGGATTAAAAAAAAAAAATTTTTTTTTTGTATAAAATTATTTATTATTAGCATGGAAATACAATTCAGTTTTGTATATAAATCTTATGTCCTGCAGTTTTATTAAACTCACTTATTCTAATAGGTTTTTTGTAGAGTTCATTGGATTTTCTACATAAATGATCATGTCATTTTTTTGGGATAAGGACAGTTTATTTCTTCCTTTCTCATCTGAGTGACTTTATTTCTTGTCCTTGCCTTATTGTACCAACCAGACCTCTCCTATACTGGACAGAAATGGTGAGAGTGGACATCTTTCTCTTTTTTCTCATCTGGAGTGAAACTATTTACTTTTTCACCATTGTGTGATATTAACTGTAGATTGTGTGTGTGTGTGTGTGTGTGTGTGTGTGTGTGTGTGTGTGTTCCCTTTATCAGATTGTGGAAATTCTCATCTGTTCTTAGTTTGCTCAGAGTTTTAATCAGGAACAGATTTTGGATTTTGTTAAATATTTTCCTGCATTTATTAGGATGATCATAAGGTTTTAACTAGTTTGTTAATATGGTAAATTACTTTGATTGTATTTTGAGTGATAAACCAGACTTTCATTCCTGGGATGAACCCCACTTGGTCATGATGTATTATCCTTTTTATATATTTTTGGATTTTATTTACTAAATTTTGTTTAAAATGTTTGCATCTGTGTTCATAAAGACATAATAGCTTTTTATAATGTCTTTGTTTAGCTTTAGTATGAGATTCATGCTGGCCTCATAGGTAAGTTTGGAGTTTCCTTCTGTTCAGTTTTCTGGAAGAATTTGTGTAGAATTGGTGCTATTTTTTCCCTTAAATGTTTGTTAGAATTCACCAATAAGGCCATCTGAATCCAGAGTTTTCTTTGAGGGATGATTTTAAACTACAGATTCAATTTTTAATATAGGTATGACTATTCAGGTTAGCTGTTGTTTTTTAATGTGTTTTGGTACTTTGTGTCAAAGAATTTTTCCATTTCCTCTAAACCATTGAATTTATTGGCGTAAAGTTTTTCAGAATAATTCCTTATTATCCTTTTCATATCTGTAGAGTCTGTGGTGATATCACCTCTCTGATTCCTGATAATGGTATTATGTGTCTTCTCTCTTTTTTTCCTGCTCAGCCCAGTTGGAGGGTTATCAATTTTATTTATCTTCTCAAAACAGCAGCAATAACTTTTGGTTCTTTCATTTCCTTCTCTCTATACTTCATTGATTTTCTGCTCTGATCTCCATTATTTCCTTCCTTCTGCTTCCTGTATTGTGTATAATTTAAATTATTTTTTTGTTTTGCTAAATTTTTCTAATTTTATACACTGTGGGGTTTTTTTAAGGTTTTGATTTAAACTATTTCTTCCCCAAGACAACTGAGGATATTGAGGCTCAGAGAGACAAACAGTTAAAATGCACATCCTTATGTTCTTCTAGTGTAATAAATGCTATGGTAAAGACAAGGAAGAGTGCAACTTGAGTAAGAAGGAGGCTCAGCCGATAAAGAGTGGGATAAGCGGGGCTCCTTGGAAAAGTTGATATCTCAGGGATCTTATTTTGTTGAAGTCTAGGATAAATCTATGAGACCAAGTCCAAGTATTAGTTCTTAAAGTTTATTTTGCACTGGCCACAGATCTCCCTCTTGGTTGCTGTATTCTGTAGAATGAGTTAGAATATTCCAAAAGTAATTCTGCACAAAGCTAATGTTCCCTTGGGTTTAATTGCCAAATCTGCTTGTTATTTCTATTAAGATTGTTTGCTGTGGTCATGGTAACTGTAGCTGTAACAGTAGTGGCAGGTGTTGCTGACAGGATTATGTTGAATAGGAGGAAAATCTGGGGGCGGAATGTAGGGGATTGTTTTAAAGATTTACATCAGTATTTCACTGCAAACTTAGTCTCACTTAGTAATGAATATTTAACAAACTGTTCCTTGTTTAACATGTTACAACTTTTTTAAAAAGTTTTTTTTTTTTTAAAGGCTTAATTCTATAATCATTGTACAAATGGAGTGAAACCAGCATAATGGAATAACATCATCTCAGCATCCATAATAGAAGGTTTAGTTTCTCTCCAATCTGAATCAAGGTACTATATTTAGGGATTTTGAAAATACATAACAGCTGTTTGCTGGGATGCACCAGTATGGCTGGTGGTCAATTGTAGGGAAGAAACAAAAGGGGGAAAAACAGAGGAGTTATTTTCAAATGGCCATGAGGGCCAGGGGCTTTGTGTATTATTTGAGTTTAATAACAGTAATAATAATAATAATGACAACGTGGACCTGGTCCTTTTAAAAACATTTATGGTTGAAAGAGCAAGCTTTAACAGTTTAACAGTTTGCTTTTCAACATTATAAAATTTTCAATTTCTTGATTTTGTAGAGGAGAAAATAACAATGGGATTAAGCGGCTAGGTTGTGATAGTGCCAAGACCAGTCAGAAAACCTGCATTGTATATAACCCTGCCTTTCTCTTATACCCAATGTAACTGTGAACTTAGCCTCACCTCTTTCATCTGTAAAATGGAGATAATAATGGTACTTTTATTCTGGTTGTGGAGTAACTAAGAAAATGTGTGAGCTATCACTCAGTAAATGTTTAATACTATTTTGGGTAGGGAATCATTTTCCCCTTCTCAAGGACTCAAGGAAATAATTAAGGATCCTATGTGCAGATAAGAAGCTTTAATTTAGAGTTTTTGTTTCCTAAAGTAATTCCACCTCATCCACTCCATCTACTTTTAGAATTATACAAAAGTTTTTTTCTAATTGAACAAATGCAGCTGAATTTCCACGCTTTATCGTTGCTTTTAAACCGTTGGCATTTCAGTTTTGTTTAGCCTCCAGCTATGTAATGATGTGTCCAGCAAACAATATGTGCTAACACCAATGTTGCTTTCTCTCTTGTCACAAGTCTTGAAGTTTATGTAATAGTCACACACTGTAAGATAGGTACTTGGATTGTGTGCATTTTCCTCTATTTGGGGGCTTCCTGTTGCTTAAGCTTTCAGGTTACAGGAGGATAGGAGGTGGAGAATGTTGAGTGATAAAAAGTCTTGAAGTAGAGAGGTCATTTTTGTATCAGCTCCCTCTGCCTGGATTGCTCCCTCCCTCCCTCCTTCCCTCCTCACCTCTCTACCCTTTCTCTATTTTATTCTTTAAGGTTTAGCTGCATTCCTTATTTCCTCTGGGGTCCCTTTGCTGATCCTCTTGCCCAGTTGTGTTAAAGTCCCCATTCTCCCCTATCCCCCATTGCTTCCATAACACCTTACTGTCTAGTATTTTTTACCACACTGCATTGTGGTTATCTGTTTTCTTGTCTGTCTTCCTAACAAATCTTAAAGTCAGGGAATTGGTCTTACTTATCTCCATATCCCAGCACTCAGCAGAACTCCTAATTAAAGGTGCTCAGGGAAATTCTGTTGTATAGGAAGCCTTGAGTTGGATGCATTCTGTTCAGAGAATAAGAATGTACTATTTATCTAACAAAGATATTTCCTTTTCCATATTCCAGCCTCTTGTTTTTTCACGAAGGAACTGCTTAAGCTACAAGAGTGAACTCAGGGGTTTTCTTAGTGTCATTGACACCTTTTGTGGTAGTGCTCAGTGCTTAGTGGATCCAGGGACCCTTGCAGAATTCCCCCATACATCTGTTGATTCCTTTTTCCACTGCTGTGATCACTGCAGAATCTTGCAGTGATATAGCTACATTTTTGCATTTAAGCACACAGACCAGTGGCTACAAACAGAGTCTGCTTTCAGTGCCTTCACCAAGCCAATCCAACAAAGCTGTAGTAAATTAGGTGTTGAATTGGAAATTATCAAAATTGAAAGAATAGCACTTTTAAAGAGGCAGCGAGCCCCTGCTTCTATTTTCAGCACTATAGAATAATAATATAGAGAATTAAAGCCCTGTTGTACTCTGTCAGGTGAATGATTAACTTCCCTACAGGTTTGTGCCTGGTCTCTGGATGCTGAGGCATAGAACCCATGATTTATTATTGGCTAATATTGGAAGAAAAAAAATGAAACCACATAATGATGTGACCTGGATTAACATATAATTGACTTAGTTAATAGTTGACAATATTTTTTCAAAGTGGGTTCTTGAACCAGAATGGAAAAAAGAAAAACAACTTAATTTTGACATCCATTTGTAATGCTATACTATACTTATGGTACAGAGTAGAGAGTGTTTAGGTGTGGGGTCCTGAACCAAAGTTTAGCCAGAAAGACTGAACATTACCTGTTTATTCAGATAGGGAGGCACCTATGAAGACCTGATTTGTTTGAATGTCTGGGCTGAGTATATTTGCTCATTCTTCCCTTTTTCACTATTTCTTAGAATTTCTCATAGAGACTTTCTGATATTCTACTAATTTATTCCTGAAATTCATGTTCCTCAGATACTTCTCAGAAGCAGCAGAGATGCTGATGAGTGAACATGATAAGTAAGGCTCAGAAAGTAGATGGATGTCTGATATTTTACTCTCAGCAGGATAACATAGAGAAAGACAGGTTTTTTTTGTTTGTTTGTTTTTTGTGTTTTTAATGTAAGCTTTGAGAGACTCAGTAAATTTAAGATGAGATCTTTTCTTGTAGGATTTAATTAATTCAGAATTAGGTGCCCCAGTCCATTTTCACTGGGTAGCTTTCTCAGTTAGGATGTGTGATCACCATCTTTGTTTCATTGGCTTCCATGCTGAAGAGCTTATAGCTAAGCGTAGTTAGCCTTCCCTTGAACTGAGGCATATTTATATTTCTACTTTGTTATCCTTATAAGAACTTAGGCCTGTCTAGGTTCAGTGGGTCTTGTAGTTAGGGGTGGAGGGAGTGGATGGAAGGAAAGAGACAACCTTTTTTTTTTTTTTTTTTAAAGAAAGATGTAAACAAATGCCCAGAAATTGAAATTTAATATCATGGAAATCAGCAAACTTTCAGAAAGGTAAGGAGCCTAATTAAGAGTGGAAAAATTGAACCCATTTTTCCTTTCTTTTGAGTCAAAATTACTAAGCTAGAAGAAGCCTTGAGAAATTGTCTTACAGTAGCCCCCTTGCCTAATCTAGGCTGTATTTTAAATTAGCCCAGAGAGGTCTCTCCTGTATTCTCTTTCTTTTTTTCTTTTTAATTCCTCACCCAAGGATATTTTTCCACTTACTATCAGATAGAGTGTAAGGGAGGGAGGGAGAGAGAGAGAGACAGAGAGAAACATCGACGTGATATCCCACACGATCCGACCAGGGACAAACCACAACTGAGGTACGTGCCCTTGACCAGAATCATACACGTGACTGACTCATTGGTCCGCAGGCCAACACTCTAACCTCTGAGCCAAATCGGCCAGGGCTGTATTCTCTTTCTAATAGAATTCTCCATGACATCTTTCTTAAAAGGTCAGTTGTCAAAGGATTGATGTTTACTTAAAAAATATCTTTTGGTCTGTCAGAGTCTGAAATATAGCTATGGCTTCACTAGATGTTCTCTTATAAACATTTTAGATTTGTGAAGAAATAAGATGCTGCCCTTTTATTTATTTATTTAATAAATTTATCTTTATTGTTGAATGTATTACAGATGTCTCCCCTTTATTTCCCCCATTGACCCCCTCCTCCCTACTCCTGCCCCCCTCCTGGATTCCTCACACTATTGTCTATGTCCATTGGTTATGCATATATGCATATATGCATATAAGTTCTTTGGTTTATCTCTTTCTGCCCCCTCCACCCCCATCCCCTTTCCCTTCTAAGTTCTTCAGTCTAATGACCAATTTGTGCTTCTTAATTCCTTCACCTTTTTCACCCATCCCACCAACCTCCCTCCCGTCTGGTAACCAACAAAAAGTTCTCTATATCTATGAGTCTGTTTCTGTTCTGCTTGTTCATTTGGTTTGTAGATTCAATTGTTGATAGATATGTATTTATTTCCATTTTATTTTTCATATTTTTCTTATTCAAGAAGATCCTTCAGTATTTCATATAATACTGGTTTGGTGGTGATGAACTTCTTTAGCTTTTTCTTGTCTGGAAAACTGTATGTCCATTGATTCTAAATGATAGCTTTGCAGGATAGAGTAAGATTGGTTGGAGGTTCTTGCTTTTCATCACTTTGAATATTTCTTGCCACTCTCTTCTGGCCTGCAGAGTTTCTCTTGAGAAATCAGCTGACATGCTATTCTTTTATTAATGGAAATTATGGTCTGAATTATGTTTGAAAAAATAAGTTTGGTTTATTCTTAGTGGTAAAGTTAGAGTGTTCTTAAAGAGAGGAAGTTACAGAAAGTTAAATGCTGTCATTCTGTCTTTTTATTAGAACAAAAGCATATGATTGTGAAGTATTTCAGTGGGTTGCACCTTAAGTTTTAGCTTGCTTTTCTCAGTATTATAAAAAGCACTTTGTCTTGTTACTATGGAAACAAATTGAAATTATGAAGTTGAAAGTTATAATGTAGATCTTGATACAGATCTGCTGGGAAAGATAGAAGTTGCAAACTAAGAATCTTAATGCTACTCTACAACTATTTCAAGAAAAAAATATTGACCTTATATTTGCTGTGTGGTAGGTACTGTGTTAGAGACCTAAGTACACAAATGAAAAGGCAAGGTTCTCAACTCTAGGAGCTCAAATTCTCATGGGCAAATAATGAACAGACACATAAGACTAGAGTAGGACTGTTGGTAGAATGTCATTGTGTGCAAGGGGCAATTGGAGGTGTTGCAGAAGGAATGCTTGAGGTGCCTTTAAGGATGTGTGAAATTTGCCCGATAGGGAGGTGGGATGAAGAGGATGTTCCCACAGAGGACACTGCATGGATAGGGACTAAGAGGTGAATAGTTAAACTTTTTTTCTTTATTGATTTTAGAGAGAGGAAGGGAGAGGGAGAGAGAGATAGAAACATTGATGAGCGAGAACATCGATTGGCCGCCTCCTGCACACCTCCTACTGGGGATTTGGCCCACAAGCTGGGCATGTGCCCTGACTGGGAATTGAACTGGCAACCTCTTAGTGTATGGGTCGATGCTCAACCAATGAGCCACACCGGCTGGGTGTGAATAGTTATTTTAAACCAGTTCTTTTACATCACTGTCCATCTGCTAAGCCATACTGTTAGGAAATATTTGGGGGATCTTAAATGTTTTGATTCATGAGTCAGTTGAATATAGACTCTGGAATCATCCTACCACCTGCCCCACTTGACAGTGTAAATGGGAGGTATTTAAACTGTCTAAACCTCATAAAGATTAAAGAGAGACCGTCTATGAAAGGCATAGGTCACATTTTACATTTAATACTCTAAATACATGTGAATAGCTCTTTAACAGCCTCAGTATTAGCATGGTTTATTCTAGCTTGCTGATAATTTTGAATGTTTTTGTAGCAGTAAAGTTATTATGGAAAATATTTTCTATGCTTGCTGGATCACAAATTTTATTTGTAGTACCCCAATGAATATGTACTGACTATGTGCTCAACATTGGGCTAGGACTCAGTGTGGAGAAGTATATGTAGCTCCTGTCCTTAGGCAGCTTTCAACGTAGTTGAGAAAGAAAGTGGATAAATATGAAATAAAGTAAGTGTACACTAAACTGTACTATCTGGTATCTGTGTAATTGCTCAGTATAGTAATTAAAGTAGTAGTTTCTTGTGTGGCCCAGTTACTGTTTTCAAGGCAGTCTAGGCATAGGTTACCAAAGAGAGGACAGAGAAGAGAGATGGCAGTTAGGCAGAACCAAAGGAGACTAAGACTTAGGAAAAAACTAAAACAAAAAACAAAACGGAAAAAAACTTTCACTGTGGTAGACCTCCCAGTATAAGAGGAAAGCAGTTGCCCTGTGGTGTGATTCTCTCTCCCAGTCACATCTGGATAATTGGAATTCCTTCATTTTACAGAGCCACTAAGAGAGGTCAACCATGTATCTTTTTCCTTTTAGGATAAGTAGATTTATTATTTCCTTTCCTAACAATGGTTCTTGATCAGATATAAGGAATGAACACTAGGCATAGAATAGAGGTGGGCACAATTGAGAAGGGGGCGTGAACGTACTAGGACGGACTTCATTTTGCTCTCTAACAACTCTCCAACAAAAAGGTCAAGAACAAATACTGAATGACTGCTTTGTGCCAATTTCTCTTCCAGAAACTAGGGATAGATACAGAGATGAAGAGATTAGCTCCTCCTCTTCAGTGATCTTAAAGTCTCATAGGCAGATAAAAAGTTAAACAGGTAAATGTAGTGCACACGGGGTGGCAGTTACTAGAAAGGAGATTGCAGAAAGGTCAATGGCAGTACTGTGCAAAGTGCCCCAGGAGGGGGCACAGTGAAGATTGTTGGGAACTCTAAAAGGCACACTTTCTGTTATTGTCTTCTTCAAGTGTCTGATTTCAAGTAGGGACAGGAAGCCCGAGTTCTCATTCTAGTCATCAGCCACCACTGCCTACTGTTCCCACCACTGCTTCTCCCGGTAACCCTTTACTTCTCAGAATCCAGGTCATAGCAGTTCACTATGGTGCTTCCAGGTTTGAAACTAACAGTGGGTTGAATTGCTGTTTACCTGGCTTTGGTCTCCTAGGCCAGGGCATACACTTCTCTGAACCCTGATTTGCATCTGCTGGTTCCAATGCTGGATGCTATGCAGGGGCAGGACTGGGGCTGGTTAAAGAACATCCAGGGAACTGTAGTTTTTATAGTTGTAGTTTCCCACATCTGTATTTCTCTTTCTTAAATAGTCCAAGTGATTGGAATTTTCTGACACACTTGAATCTTCAATATTTGAATAAGCTGAAATGTTAGCATTCAGGAAAGAGTACTGTAAGAAGGTTAGGCTGAATTTCATGATAAGCTTTAGTTCATTTAACAACCCTTGATAGAAAATTTCTAAATACATAGTAGTGACATACTAAATTATGCACGGTGAGAACTTAGTGCTGATGGACAACATAATCATCTTTCTGGCTGTGCCTGTGAGCTGTTGAAATCTGTTGTGTGAGAGATGGCCATGGAAGCAGCCCGCTGGGCAACTTCTTTATTTTTAAAGAGAATAGTCAATTTTTTCTGGTTCAGTTAGAGTCTTGAGAAACTGTCTTAATAATAAACTTGGTGTATTTGTGTTTTAATCAAAATAGTTTCATAACAACAATAGCAACAACCACACCAGCAGAGAAAATCTTTCTCTCATCATCTCTACCAAATACAGTAGCTTGATATTTGAAGCTTTTAAAGCCAAAAGTCTTAATGTTTGTCATTTACTGGAAAAAAACGTGAATGCATGATAATCTGAAAATTGTGTAATCCACTTTAAACTTTGTACTGCATTTCTATTTTATTTTATTAATCTCTTTTTCTGTTCCTGGCTTGATTTAAATGTCAAAATTAATGGAAGAAATGTTTGCTCTTTAAAGGATTTGAAGGTTAACTATCTAAAGGCTTAAATATAATTCTTCATTGTTTTCAGAAATTCCTATAAAAATACATTATTATTTTCATACAGGAAGCTGAAAAAGCAGGCTGTTCTAAAGGAAGCTGTTGTGTAGTTCCTTCCTTTCTGAACTTGAAACCGAATGCTTTTCCTCACTCCAGGTTCAAGGGTTTAGTTTACGTGCACAATAATAAACTGAATAGCACCTGCTGCTTAGTCACAGAAGAGAACATCTTAAAGCCACTAAGCAAACAGATGTACTTAGGTTAAGCTTTTGCAATACTCAGAGCATGTGGTAAAAAAAAAAGTTGTTTTTTTTTTCAGAATGAGTAGTATAAGGAAATACAGTTAGAAGAAAACATAAGCCCAGGGGTCAAGTTTGGTACCTGAACTATGTACATTTTAATTGCACTACTGTCATCCCTGTGGGCACTGGTACTTTGAAAATTTGTCCTTGAAAATACAGAATTGTCAGTATTTTCCCAAAGAAGGATATGACATATTTTATAGTTTTTCTTTCTTTAAAAAAATTTTTTTGTTATTGCAACTCTTGGGGAAAGCAAGAGGAGAAAACAAACAACACTAAGTACTTCTGTTATAAAATTATTCAGTATTATCTATTGACTTTATTCAGGCAGCTATTAATAAATAACTAATTAATAAATAGTTCAAGACAGTCCATTCTAAATATCTGTTTTAATATGGATAGCTTGGTCAAGTCCATGGTAGCTTGGTAAAGGCCTTCTTGATACTGACAGGAAATGAGATAGCCAAGTTGTCCATATTTGTTTAATGTAAATTACCATGCTTGGTTTCCATAAAACTGGAAGCTATATTGGTGTTAACTTATGTTAAGGCTCAAAGTTCACTAGGAAATACCTAGAAACTCCTATTTTACTAAAGAACGTTGTATGGACAAAGATGTAGAAGACTGTTAGAAATATAATAGACTACTTTTATCATCACCAGAGTTTTATGAGCTGATAGTATGAAGATTACCAAACACAAATAAATACCAGCCTTTGCCAGAGAATCATACACATGGCTCAAGATTTCCATTGCAGATGAGGCAAACAGCGTCTTAAATTTTGTTACTGAGTCAGAATAGGAGGGGAAGAAGGAAACAATAAGGGTCAATATGGTTTGCCCTTTAATCTCAAAATTGTTTTAATGATCCTTAGAGTAGAGCGTGTGTTTTATTTACTCTATTGCCTTGAGATTTACTAGAAATTTCAAAACAGTGTCTGGAGACGAAGCACAGTCTGAGCTGGGCTCCCCATGAAAGAACTAGGCAGGCTTATCTTCAGGAAGGTCCTGGGGTAGAGTCAGTCCAGCAGCTTTGAAGCTCTGATGACCGAGAGTTAATGTTCCTGGACCGGATATGTGCAGAGGCCAAAGTCAGGTGGCTAGTTCCATAATGTAATCTTTATCGGCGGAAGTGTGGCACCTGAGGGTCTCAGTGGGCAAATAGGAAGCTTATAATGGGATCTAGAAGAGGCAGCAGGGTGTGGTGGAGGGAGCTCCAAAGGCAGACAGAAGGCAGAGTTCCAGTCCCAGTTCTCTTAGCAACTTGTTTTGTGACTTTGGACAAATCATTCCACTACTTTGGGCCTCTGCTTCCTCATTTATTAAGTGAGCATGCTGAATCACATGATCTCAGAGGTCCTGGCCCCTTCCAGCCTCCAAGTGCTATGATTCTAGGAACTTTACCAGTGTAGCACTGTGCCTTCCATCTTGTAGCATTTACATTCTTTCTCCAAGAACTTAGGTTGAAATTGATCCACAATATGCTGTCCTTTTCTCTCTGGGAAATATCTTTGTCTTTCCCTTTTTTCCTTCTCACTATCTTCACATTTAGTAGATTCTCAATATACTTGTCAGGATGATTGCCTCACTCTCTCTTACCTTCCACCCTCCCTGCCCCATCCTGTTCTTGTTCCAAGGTTAAACCCTTCCTTTCCATTCCATCCCATCCCATCTTGTACTCTGAGTCCCATCTCCCTTAAATACTACTTTCATCATGAGCGTTTTCTTGTTCAGAAACCATCAACTTATACTCTGTGGCTTTTAACATATTCTATGATCTTGTCCCACCCCATCCATCTAACTTTATTTCCTATCACCGTCCAACACGCCCTGCTGTGCAGTGAGACCAGTTTTATCACTGCTTTCATATGCATTCCCTCTTCTTTCCTACTCATGTAACTTGTTCATTTTGTTTCTTTCATCTGGATTACTGTCTCTTTCTCTTCATAACCTATACATTTAACAAATTCAAAATTCAAGAAAGGAGGATAAATGAATAAGCTCTGTGGATTGGGCATGAGAGTTATAGACAGAAGGGTGGGGTTAGCCATAGAATAAAGAGAAGAGCATTTGGGACCCAGTAGGGAAGGACAAGTAAATGTTAACCTGTAGGGATTTGGAGTCACAGAGAAAGATAGTTTGTATTTTGGGGGGTGTGTGTAATTGAATTTATTGGGGTGACATTGGTTAATGGAGAAAGAAAGTTTTAAAGACCCTAACTCACATCAAATGGACTTTGCCTTCCATAAAATAGAAACCAAATTCATCTATTCAGAGTGACTGAGTGGGGTCTTTGTTAAGGACCTGAAAAAAGTAGAAAGTTCCCACTTGATAAATACTGTCAGTTTCAATGTTACTTTCTCAGAGAGATCTTTCTGGATTATTTCCTTTCTACAACATTTGGTCCCTCTGCTCTATATGGAGATCATTATGCTTTCCCATTATAAGTTTTACTCCTTATTGTAATTATATGCTTCATGTTCGTGTGTCCCTGTAAAATCCACAATCTCTGAGGGCCCACGTCTGTCTCATGAATCACTGCGTCCTCAGCACCTAGAATAACCGGTACCTGGCACAGATACCTCCTCACAGATACATGTTGAATGAAGGAATGAGAGAGAGAAAGTCCTGGGCCCTTCCTCCTTGCTGCTGCAGCTGTGGCCATTGACCACCTGACACAAACACAGAAAGGGCCAGGTCTCCTCCACTGAGAAAATGAAGTCACTGATGTGTTTGTGGCTGTGCTAACTCTTTTTTTCTGTGTGGCAGTCTCAGGAGGAGGAATTATGAAGTAAATACATAAATTTATGTGAAATAATTTTTTTTTTTTTTTTAGTTCTTTCGCCAAACCTTACTACTGTGAGTCTGCTAAGATCACATGTCACATTTCTAAATTTTAAAGGCAATGTTTCATAAGAGGAAACATGGTATGTGTATATGGACATCTGGATGTTTCATACTGTTGTTATTAAGGACAGTGGGCTTTGGGATGGGCATTAAGCAGAGATGAATAAAGGATTTACTGAGAAACATTTAGAATATAGCTGAAATGAATTAACATACGTTTATGATGGACTCATATCAGTTATTTGAATTTGTTCAGCAGTGCTTTAAGGGATCTGAACAGGGAAACCCTGAGTTGGAGTGGTTTTACATCCCTTCTAGCACAACTTGCCTGGTTCTAGGCTGGATAAAGAGGCAAGTGAGGTCAGGAGAGGGATGGTTAACTTAGAAGGGAGTGGTACTGCAGTGTCAGAGAGGTACCATGTCCATTCATTCTCCCACTCTGTTTTCTCAATCTTCTAACACCTCTTTCCTCACCTTACACTTACCTGATGGTCTTGCTCCCATTCACTGAGATCATAGAGGCAACCAGAAGAGGATGTCTTCAAGCTTCTGCCAAATGCTCCCTCCAGCTTCTGCCAAACCCTCCCACCTGCATAGACCTGTGCCCTGCACTCAGCTTTCCCTTCCCTTCCGGTGGGTGAGCATTCCCTGCTCCTATCCCCTCTTACCTACTCAAGAGCATCGCTCTATTGTTTGTTGGCTTCCTTCCACCTCATGAATTTTCCCTATTCGGGGCAGGTGTGCAGTAGGGATGACTAGTCAATCAGTGTTGAGGGTCTGCCAAGCAGCAATGGAGTTTAAGTGACTGACCATGAAGTAGAAGAATGGAGAGACCCTATCAAGAAAGAAGGGACAGTATGTAAAATGGTGGTAGGGTCAGTGATGTGGAGACCTCAGGAAGGTAAGTAGATTGTTGGATCCAGAATTTGAAAGAAAATGAGCTGGAAATCTAGGGGGGGGTGGTCATTGATTTGGTGCAGGAAATTGCAATGATGGAGGCATATTCTTGGTTTAGTGAATGATCATGGGGGTAATTGGGTGAGAGGTTGTTGGATAATAGCCATAGTAGTGGTAACAGTTTGATGACAGTGACATTCAAAATAGGTGATGGAGTCTGATGACCTGAGTTTCAAAGGCAAGAGACTTTAGGGAGGAGGGAGAGAGTAGTTTGGAAACAAAAGTGATGAGGAGGATGAAACCCACCCCACTTTCAAGCCTGGTAGTATGAGGGCTGTGGGAGGGAAAAAAAACACACACACCACTTGAAAGGTCTGCAGAGGAAGCCAGGTGAGAGTGGGTTTTCCCCCTCTGCTCTTCTTCACCAGAGACTGTTCCTAACCCAACAGCAGTGATCGTTTTACAGTAGGAGCCCAGTTTTCTTATTTCCATCTTACTCAGAGGACTCTTTATAGCTTGATCCCTCACCTCCTTCCAGGTTAGGGCTATTGAGGTGTCGCCTCCTCAGGGTTTTTCTGGTCACCCGCTTTGGCTCGTCTTACCAAGCGCTAACACCCTCTTTCCCTGCCTTTCTGTTTTTCTCTACAGCATATATTACTATTTGATAGTATACATTTTACTTATTTGCATATTTGTATATTACATTGGGGGCAGAGATTTCTGTCTGGATTATTATATCTTTATTTTGTAATACTGCTCTCCCCCCACCACACCCACACACACACAGACCTAGAATAGAACTTGGCAAAAGGCAGATACTTAATGAATATTAGTTGAATGTGGGAGGGAGGGAGGGATGAACAAACAGGTAAAGGGGGCTTAAAGGTGGAGGAAGCAATGTATTCAGAGGAGGTTGTTTCAGAATTCAGGGTCTAAGACATGATGGTCTTTATGGGAGCTTGGAGAGAATGGGAAGGTTCCTGTTGTTGAGGGAGTGGAATTACTGGGACACTGGATAAGTAGAGGGAATTCCAACTCCTGTGGCATGATGGCCCAGAGAGAAGACCTACAAATCAGGCCCAGTAACAGGAACTTAGAAGGGTCTGGGTGGCCAATAGATGACTAACAAAAATTGAGGGAGGAGATGGTTAAAAAAAAAAAAAAAAAAAAGGCAGCAGCAGTATATCCACAAAGAAATTAAGTACCAGTTGTGAAGTTCTGCGTCCCTTACATCAGGCTTGATTTCCCCCCAGTTCTCTCAGGCCCATTTAGTTAAATGTGAGCTCTTTTAATTTAGTGGGTCTCTTGGCTTTTTTTTTTTTAGGATAGAAGATATTAGACAGATCTAAAATGTGCCGACCAGTTTGGCTCAGCGGTTAGAGCGCCGGCCTGTGGTCCAGAGAGACCCTGGGTTCAATTCCCGTTAAGGGCATGTACCGCGGTTGCAGTTTGTCCCCTGGTTGGGTCATGCAGGAGGCAGCCACTCGATGTGTCCCTTTCACGTCGATGTTTCTCTCTCTCTCTCTCTCTCTCTCTCTCTCTCTCTCTCTCTCTCTCCTCTCTCTCTCCTCTCTCCCTCCCTCTCCCCCCCTTCCCCCCTTGTATCTGAACAAAAAATGGAAAAATGTCCTTGGGTGAGGATAAAAATAAAATAAAATAAAATGTGCTAACACTGGTTTTTAAAAGTCTATATTCTGATGTGGGATAACAAATATTCGTTAATTAAAATAGTTGCTGTTGATGGCTAGTTCCTTCGGATCTTTGGGGTAGAGTACTAGCATTTGCTTTTAGTAAGTTCAAGCTGTCATAAGTTCAAAATAGAGTATGATTTATACCGATATATTTGTGGTTGGAAACTTTAATATTGCCCAAATCTTCCCAATTGACATATGAGTATCTCAATTATATTTCTGGTCAATTTATTATTTTAAAAAATGCTGCCAGACCATAGTGCTTTACAAAGTTGACAGCGTACTGCTGATGACCTGAATTATTATTCAAACTCATTGTAAGTGTTCTGAGTGTTTCGCTATACAGCCATCCACTTTATCCATTTGCAGTGCATTTTGAGTTTGCTTTATTATACAGGTTTGTTTTCCCCAGCCCAAATTAGCACAAAATAAATGTTTAAGTGTTTTAAACCACATTTTCCAGATTTATTTTATTTTTAGGTGCAAAGCACCTTCAAGAACATCAGGAGGTGTGGTCCAGTTTCCATAGGATTTCTTCCAGGTGTTAGCTCCTGTCCAGGCTGCCCGTGACACTGAGTCCCACCACATCTCTGCTGGCTCTGAGCTCCCCACCTCAGCTGCTTTCGACCATTATTCCCTCCTGTTCTCTGGTTTTTCTCCTGCTTTGTGCTTTGTTTCTGTTCAGTTTCTTTCTCTCTTTCTAGTTCCTTCAGATCAGTAATTTCTAATTATCCTTTATGTCTCGGTTTCAATATCACTTTTTCAGAAAGATCTTTCTAGATTCTTTCCTTTCTATGACATTTGGTTCCTCTGCTCTATATGGGGATCATTATGTTTTCCCATCATAAGTTTTACTTATTATTGTAATTATATGCTTCAAGTCTGTGTGCCCCTGTAAAATTCATAACCTCCTGGGCCCTTCCTCCTTGCCACTGCAGCGGTGGCCGGGGACCACCTGACACAAGTGTAGAAAGGGCCAGGTCTCCTCCACTGAGAAAGTTAAGTCACTACTGTGCTGTGGCTGTGCTAATTTTTTTTTTTTTTTTTTTTTAATCGGTGTGACAGTCCCAGGAGGAGGAATTATGAAGTAAATAAATAAAATTCTGTAAAAAAAAATTTTTTTTTCAGTTCTTTCTCCAAATCTCACTATGAGTCTGCTAGGATCATGTGCCAAATTTCTAGGTTTTTAAGGCAAAGTTCCATAAAATGAATCATATTGTATATGTATATGGGCATCTGGACGTTTCATACTGTTGTTAGTAAGGACAGTGATTTGGAAAGATATTCTGAACATGTGATTGATCATTCAGAAACCCACTTTGCTCAATTGAATATGATTTGACAAAAATTTATTCAGCCCCTTGTACAGGTCTTTAATCCTATATCAAACCCTTGGGCCCAGCTGCATTTTGGAATGCAGACTTTGAAATTTATAGTTAATATGCTACCCAGTTGGTTCTGGGATGGTACCTCATAATCAAACATTAGTACTTCTGCCTTGAAATATTCAATTAAAATAGGATAAATGTACTATAAATAGTCTCATGTCAGTTCAGGTTCTGGTTTTGCTGCCACACAATTCTAGTTAGATCGGGCCACTGATGAATTATGAAAAAATATTTAGGTTTGGGAGTTTGGGGGCTTTGGAATTACAAGGCAGAGTACCATGATAGATATACATTTTGGTGTAATGCTGACTGTCTAAGCATCTCTCTCTCTTACTCTCTCTGTCTCTCTCTCTCTCTTTTTTTTTTTTTTTTTATCCTCACCCGAGGACACTTTTCCATTTTTTGTTCAGATAGAGCGGGAGGGAGAGAGAGGAAGAGAGAGAGAGAGAGAAACATCGATGTGAAGGGACACATCGAGTGGCTGCCACCCGCACAACCAACCAGGGCCGGGGACAAACTGCAACCGAGGTACATGCCCTTAGCGGGAACCGAACCCGGGTCTCTCTGTACCGCAGGCCGACGCTCTAACCGCTGAGCCAAACCGGCCAGGGCTCTCTCTCTTTTTGGTTAATCCTTACCTAAGGATATTTTTCCATTGATTTTAAGATAGAGTGGAAGGGAGGGAGGAAGGGGGAGAGAGAAAGATTGATGTGAGAGAGACCCATCACTTGGTTGCCTCGCACACAACTGCAGCTGAGGCCAGAGATCACAACTGCAACCAGGGCCAGGGAGTGCACCTGCAACCCAGATATGTGCCCTTGACCAGAAATTGAACTCTTTGGTCAGCGGTCTAACTGCTGAACCAAACCAGACTGGGTTGTCTAAGCATCTTTTGAATTCCTCCCCTTCATCCTCAGAACCACCATTAATGGTAAAGCCACAGCAGGAGTCTCCTACTACTCAGTTCCTTAGCAATCCATTCTCCAGAGTGAATGTCCTAAACAAGTTTTGGTCATACCACTCCTCTGTGTAAATCCTCTCAGTGGCTTTTATTGCCCTAAAGATAAAGTCCACATTTCTTTTTTTTTTTTTTTTTTTTAATCCTCATCCGAGGACATTTTTCCATTTTTTTTTTTTGTACAGACAGAGTGGGAGGGAGAGAGAAGAAGAGAGAGAGAGGGAAACATCGATGTGAAAGGGACACATCGAGTGGCTGCCACCCGCATGACCAACCAGGGCCGGGGACAAACTGCAACCGAGGTACATGCCCTTAGCGGGAACCGAACCCGGGCCTCTCCGGACCGCAGGCGGACGCTCTAACCGCTGAGCCAAACCGGCCAGGGCTAAAGTCCACATTTCTTAACCTATCATACAGGCTAATCATGACCTAGGCCATTTGTCTCTCATTTCTTCAGTAGCCATTCCCCCCCCCCCTTTTTTTTTTTTTTATCCTCACCAGAGGACATTTTTCCATTTTTTGTTCAGGTAGAGTGGGAGGGAGAGAGAGGAACAGAGAGAGAGAGAAACATCGATGTGAAAGGAACACATCGAGTGGCTGCCACCCGCACAACCGACCAGGGCCGGGGACAAACTGCAACCGAGGTACGCGCCCTTAGCGGGAACCGAACCCGGGTCTCTCAGGACCGCAGGCCGACGCTCTTACCACTGAGCCAAACCGGCCAGGGCCCCACTTTTTCATTGTACAAACACCCCTTTCATTCCATAGTCCTACTTGCCTATTGGCTGGCTGTTCCTTCTGTCTGAAGTAGCCCCTTTATCCTGCCTCCATCTATTCTTACATCCCTTTCTATCTTACCTACTTTTCAGGTTTTGAATTAGATGTCATTTCTAAGGAAGCTTTTCTACCCCAGTTCTAGACTGCATGCCCCACCTTTGTGTTTGGTCGACACCTTATCCTCCTGCTATATTGTGATGTAATTATGTCACCAATTCTGTGGAGTAGGTTTCTCAACTGGGGCACTGTGGACATTTTTTATATGCTTATCTAATGACCTGATGTTTAATACTCTCCTCTGACACTCGACCTGCTTGCCTGTGATCCTTGACCTCTAACATTTGCCCTGCTTTGGCAGTCAACTGTAGACATGGTTCTAAATAACCTATACTGGGTTTCTCTACTTTGGCATAATTGCCATTTGGGGCCAGATAAATCGTTCTTGTGGGAGGTCATCATTGTAAGCATCATTGTAGGATGTTTAACAGCATCCCTGGACTCTACCCACTAGATGCTAGTGGTACCCCTTCCCACACGTACACCATTGGAACAACCAAAACTGTTTCCAGACATTGTCAAATGTCCCCTGGGGACACAATTTCCTCTAGTTGAGATCCACTGGTCTAGAAGAAAAGGCAGAGGCGATACTTGTGTGGGTCTTCATATCCCTAGCTTGGCACATATAGGTCCCCTTACATGTATTGGATTAAATTGTTGAATAAGCTGGACAGGAAGGGGATGGATGGATGGATGGGCAGATGAAGAGAGAGGTAGATTAGCTCTTCATGACGCGAGGATGAGCGACTGTATACCAAGCGCTTAAAATGGAAAGAAAAAAAAAAACACATTGCACATAGAGTGGATGCTCCCTGTGTACCTCTCCCAAATGCCATTTCCCCATTTGCCTTCTGCAGAAGAATCATCACCTGAAGTGTGTCATTCCCTTGCATGGCTTTCTACTTACATTATATGCATTTATATTTATGCTTACAAAGTTTACTTTGAGGATACCAAACTTTGTACACTATGCTTATCATATTGTGTATATATTTCTGCAACTTTTTCATTTAACATTCTGTATAAAATATATCCATGTAGATGTGTGTGGTAGTAATTCATTCTAGTTTATTCATTCTGTCAGTGGAAGTTTTGGATATTTCCTTGCTTTGCTATTAAACAATGTTGCTGTGAACATGTGGTACATTATCTTCTTGTGCATAGTTAACAGCCTCTCCAGAGTTTGTACCTAGAGGAAGAATTGCTTGTACATAGGGCATGTGTGCCCTTGAGGTCACTAGGTGTTGCCAGATCATTCTCCAGAGGAGTTGTACAGATTTCAGTGCCAGACCTAACATCACTGTCTGGGAGTTCCTATTGCTCATATCCTTGACAAGCCGTAGTATTGTCAGACTTTCAAATTTTTGCTACTTTGAATTACTGTGTTTTCTTGATTTCTGGTGTGTTTAAGCATCATTCCTTATGTTTATTTGGTTATTTTAGTTTCCTCTTTTGTTATGTTTTGTATCTCTTTTGTATGTTGTTCTATTAGATTTCTCCCCTGCCCCTTCTATATATCTCATGTCTTGATATATTCTGCTTATTTATCTTTTGTTGACTTTTTAATTTTAAATCCTCACCCAAGGATATTTTTTCATTTATCTTCAGAGAGAGTGGGGGAAGGGAGAGAAAGAAAGACACATATTGGTTGCCTCCTGCACAACCCCAATAGGGCCGGGGATTGAACCGGAACTGAGGTGCATGCCCTTGACTGGAATCGAACCTGTGACTCTTTGGTCTGTGGGCCAACGCTCTAACTGTTGAGCCAAACTGGCCAGGGCTATCTTTTGTTGATATTTTAAACTTCAAGTATGTTCTCCCAGTAGCTTATCTTTCTACTTTGTTTATTGTGTACTTTGTTGTGTTCAAGTTTTACGTTTTAATCAAGTCATATTTATTAGTCTGCTCATTTATGGTTGATGCTTTTTGCATCGTGTTTAATAAATCTTACTCTGAGTATTTTGGGGTTATAAAGAAATCCTACCATATTTGTTTCGAAAAGTTTGTTCTACTCTTCATCATATGTCTAATCCACATGGAATTTATTTCCGTGTGTAGGTATGAGATAAGGAATAATTTTGTATGTGAATAAACTAGTCGCACAAGCCAGTGTGTCTGATGCATAGTCCATCTTTTCCCCACTAATTCACAGTGCCACTTAGTCTTGTATTCGGTGAGATTGCTCAGTATGCATGAGTTCTGCATCACTAGTCTGAATATATTCTTGTGTCACTTCTATACTGTCTTACTTACTGGGGCTTGATAGATTTATATATTATATTAAGCCCTGTGGTAGGAACCTTAAATAGATGGTTATGGTTGGAACTTAGTTTTTGGTGATAGAATAGTGGGTGGTTGCATTAGGAAAATAGATGAATGTGATATTGTGAAGGATTCTGAGAACTTTGAAGACACATATTACATCTGCCTGTGGGGCCCAGTAGATCACTGGATGCTGGTGGGGATAGCAGTAGGGACTGGGCTGTGATCTTTCAGCACCAATAAATTTTTTTTTCAAAGGGTCTCAAACATTTTAA
Organism: Molossus molossus; assembly: GCF_014108415.1. Classification (NCBI taxonomy): domain Eukaryota; kingdom Metazoa; phylum Chordata; class Mammalia; order Chiroptera; family Molossidae; genus Molossus; species Molossus molossus. Next base: position 109,016,854 of record NW_023425366.1, on the reverse strand, counting down.
GAATCTCAAAATGTTATATTTGCGCATTCCCACAAACTTGTATATATGCTTTATATTTTTTTCTGGAAACCTGTTAACTTTTCCTTGAAATGTTACCCTCTTAAAACCTCGCCAGATGTTTCAAACTTGTATCACCTGCAAAAGCCTTTAAAAATTGGTTATTGTGAACATTCATTGCTTTGGTGTTACAGCCTTCATTTGAAAACTGGTTCTTAGCATTGCCATTTTCTTTTTTCGTCAATGTGGCACTTTTTTTTTAAACCTTAGGTTTACGTTTTTTTCTTCTCTACTTTGTACTGAATTGAGTCATAAAAAAATGAATGCTATTTTTAAATGCTATTATCCTTTTGAAGAAAAGCTTCAATTTAAAATGTTTGTCTAAACTTCAGGGGGTTTCTGTCAACTGTGCTTGCTTCTACTAAGCATGAGTAACATGACCTTTTTTTGATTTTAGAGAACAAGAGCGATGTCACGATGCTCCAAATGTATGTCGTCTTCCTTGTTTTGGTGGCATTTGAACTCTTATTAAGTAGAACTGAGTAAGAATCAGATAACTTAGAGAAAATTGGCAATAAACAGATCATTACCCTTATGAAAACTATGGTGCTTCTGTGATGTTTGAAAACGAATTGTTCAAAGAGATGCAGAGTAGGGAGGGGGAGTAAAACAAAAACTATATATTTTTTTCAGATTGGAAATGTCTTTATTCTCTTCGCAGACTATAAAAGTACAAAAAGTTTGCACAACACCAAAGGGTATAGAAGAGCGCTACCCAGTAGAAATTTCTGCAGTGATAGAAATGTTCTGTTCTGTGCAGCTAGTACAGTAGCCATTAACCACACATGGCTCTTGAGCACTTGAAATGTGACTAGTGCAATTACAGAATGGAATTTTAAATTGTATTTAATTTTCATTAATTTATATTTAAACAGACACATGTGGCTAGTGGCTATTGTATGGGAAGCTCAGAGTGATAGCCATTTTGGAGTGTACACTTCATGTCTGTCCCTGTGTATCTGTTGGTCTTTATCTGCCTCCTGCCCATTTCTTCTCTCTCTTTGTCTCCTACCTATCTCTCTTACCTATCTGTTTTCCTCTCACCTTCTCTCTGTTTCTTTGGCTTTCAGCCTGCCTTGAACATACTCTCCCTGACTGCCCTTGTCTGCCAGCCTACCTGCTGTTCTCCTTACCTGTGTCATTCTTCTCTTGTTCTCTTTCTATATGTGTTATACATACACATATCCATTCTGTTCAGTAGGCAGGGTTGTTTGCTTAATTATATATCATGGATATTTTCCTTTTTCAGTACATACATATCTATTTAAGTTTTGTTTTTTGATTTTTCAATTATTGCATAATTTCAATGGAATGATGTACCACTATCTATTTAACCTGATGGGCAGTAGGTTGTTTTCAGTTTTTTGCTCTATAAATATATGTATATTTTTAACTACTATAGTTTTTCCTATTATACTTTTTCCTGTGTGTTCTTTGAATACTTTGTTGTTGTGCATGGATTTGGGTTGTTCACAACTGTGAAATCTGCCTTTTGTGTTGTACTTTGGTACCTGTTGGAATTCCCTTAGCACTTCAAATACAGACCCCTTTAGAGTCAATTGCCTACAGCCTCAAATACCATATTAAGGTTGCAAGTCTTTCACAGTGCAGTATGCTGAGGAGAAAGAGACTAGAAGACTCTGTTGACATGAGTGTCTGCCCATTGCTGTCTATCTCAGGTCAGCCAGGTGCAGTTGCCTCTACCTTTCTTGAGGCCATCTTGGCAAGGGCATATGTGAAGGCAGCAGTAGGCACACCCTCTGTCCAGCCCCTTCATCTCTGCTTCATGGTCAGAATTCCAACAAGGAAAAATATTTGGGGCTCCAGGTCTCTCTTGGATTTGGAAGGAAATCTTAGTTCTTAACCAAGGTTTACTTGAAATGCTGGCCCAGCAGAGAGAATGGTCATGTTCACCAAAGGAGGCAGCTTGGAGGGGAAGCTTCAGAGAAGTTGAGGGTAGCAGTAGGGGTCGGTGATGGTCAGCAGGATCCCTCTCTGGCTAACACCTCAGTTCTTCTGTCCAGTTGGCAATTCTTCTTGCCATATCTCCCAGCATTTTCAAAAAATACTCTGTTGCTACTCATCTGATAAAAACTCCTATGTCTTTCTAAAATAACTCGTTTAATGGAATTCCATGCAATAGTTGCTTTTCTGGTTTGGCAAATGGACTTTCCTACACTAAATCTGTTTTGAAGGTTTATAATATGCTGAGGTCATTTCCAAGTGATGTTCCAAGTGATGATTAAAGTTTTTTAATGTTTATCTGAAAAACATTTTCCTTAAGGACAATGATGTATTTATAGGAAATAATTAAAATAATGCTGCTTGAAAAACAAATGTCTTGCGGAACACAGAAATCTGAGCCGCATTCCCTTTTACTCATTTAGTCATTTCCAGTACAGAAATTGTAACTTTTAAATAATTACTTTCAAGAACTAAATTCAAAATGCTGAACATCTCTGGCTACTTTAAGAAAAAGCTAGAGAGCTAACAATGTTATAAGGAATAATAATATGTATGGAGAGATTTCATTTTACTGATTGTACTTTTTAAAAAGAAGCATTTTGGAAAATTCTTATAAAATTAATTTGCATACTTAGTTTTAAGAAATGACTATAGGAACAGTAGCTTTTCTTTAAAAATCAGAGTGTTGTTTTTTTTTCTTTCAGAAAACCTTAGTTTATACATAAAGCTGTATTTTATATTGCCAGATATCTGAAAATCCAAAGCCTGTTAAATCCTAAATATTAGAGAAAACAATACAAAATATCAATATTGATTTCACCCTCTGCTTCTTTCAGACCTAGCCTATATTATGCCTATGTTAGGGAATTTTTTAAACCCTATGATCATTTATTAATCAGAATATTGTGTGTGTATAAGAACAGTTGGTAGGAGTAAACTTTTTTTATTTGTAAGTTTGACGTATAATTAGAAAGTCAAGACAAGCTAGAAATAAGGTTTAGCATGAAGATGTGTGTGTGTGTGTTTACAGAATTTAGATAATAATTGCAATACTTTTTATGTTACTTAACATAATAGGGAACCAGGAATATAGTTGACAAAATAATAACACTAATTGCTAACATTTATTGACTTACTGTGTACCCAAAATTCTGTGCACCTCACATCTAATATTTCTTCAATTCTCCCTTTAATCTTGTGAAGTAAGTACTTTTGTCACCCCCATTTTTAAAAATAGATTCTGCAGCCCCAGCCAGTTTTGTTCAGTGGTTAGAGCGTCGGCCTGTGGTCCAGAGAGACCCGGGTTTGGTTCCCACTAAGGGCACGTACCTCAGTTGCGGTTTGTCCCTGGCCCTGGCTGGGTTGTGCGGGTGGCAACCACTTGATGTGTCCCTTTCACGTTGATGTTTCTCTCTCTCTCTCCCTCCCACTCTCTCTGAACAAAAAGTGGGAGAATGTCCTCGGGTGAGGGTAAAAAAAAAAAGATTCTGCAGCTTTGAAAGTTTAAGTGGCTTACACACTAACTAACTAGAAAATTTCAGAGCTGGAATCTGGACCCAAGCGGGCTGACAAACAAAGGAGAAAGCTTCCAGCACCACAGGTCTTACGTTACAATGTCTCTCATGAAATATGGGCTGAATATTATGGCAATTAGGTGAATACATCAGCCAGGAAACAACCATAATGGAAAATAAAGCCAGTGAGCAATTATTGAATGCTTTCTTAGTGCCAGACTCTTAATGCATTCCAAGCATTTGATATATATTGTCTCATTTCATTTGTACCCTACAAGGGACGTATTATTTAAACCCATTTTACAAAGAGGCATAGGGAGGTGACTTGCCCTTAGTTGTGCTTATAATGTCTGAAGTTGGGATAGTACAGAGCAAGTTAGTTCAAGGTCTTTTATGGTTCCATATAAATTTTAGGATTATTTGTTTTAGTTCTGTGAAAAATGCCATTGGCATTTTGATAGAGATTGCATTGAATCTGTAGATTGCTTTGGGTAGTATGGATATAGTTTTTTTTTAGTACAGGTCTTTTACATCCTTGTAAATTTATTCCTAGGTATTTTATTGGTTTTGATGTAATTGTAAATGGGATTGTTTTCTTTTTTTGTCACCTGAGTACATTTTTCCATTCTTTGTTCAGATAGAGTGGGAGGGGGAGAGAGAGAGAAACATCGACGTGAAAGGGACACATTGAGTGGCTGCCACCTGCACGACCCAACCAGGGCCAGTGACAAACTGCAACCGAGGTACGTGCCCTTAGCGGGAACCGAACCTGGGTCTCTCTGGACCACAGGCCGACGCTCTAACCGTTGAGCCAAACCAGCCAGGGCGGGATTGTTTTCTTAATTTCTCTTTCTACCAGTTTGTTATTGGTGTATAAAAATGCAACTGATTTCTGAATATTAATTTTGTATCCTGCTGCTTTGATGGATTTATTCTAATAGTTTTTAGTTTTTTGTTGGAATCTTTAGGATTCTCTCTATATAGTATCATGTCATCTGCAAATAAGGAAAGTTTTACTTCCTTTTCAGTTCAGATGCCTTTTATTTCTTTTTCTTGTCTAATCGCTGTGCCTAAGACTTCCAGTTCTGTGTTGAATAAAAGTGGTGAAAGTGGACATCCTTGTCTTATTTCTGATCTCAAAGAAAAAGCTTTCCGCTTTTCACTTTTGAGTATGATGTTAGCTGTGGGTTATATATGCCCTTTATTGTGTTGAGGTGTTTCCTCTAGTCCCACTTTGCTGAGAGTTTTTATTATAAATGGATGCTGGATTTTGTGAAATATTTTTTCTGAATTTATTGATATGATTATATGCTATTTATCCTTCATTTTATTTATGTGATATATCATGTTTATTTGCAGATATTGAACCAACCTTGCATCCTAGGAATAAACCCCACTTGATCATGGTAGATGCTCTTTTTAATGTCTTGCTGAATTCAGTTTATTAATATTTTTACGAGGATTTTTGTCATATTTTGGTGCCAGAGTAATGCCAGCATTGTAAAATGAGTTTGGGAGTTTTCCCCCTTTTTATTTTTTTGAGTAGTTTGAGAAGGCTAGGTATTAATTATTCTCTGAATGTTTTGTAAAATTCACCTGTGAAGCTATCAGGTCCATGATTTCTCTCTCTTTTTTTTATTATTCTTACTTATTCAATTTTGTTACTAGTTATTGGTCTGTTCAGATTTTCTGTTTCTTCCCAATTCAGTCTGGAAAGATTGTATGTACCTAGGAAATTATCCATTTTTTCCAGGTTGTACAATTTGTTGGCATATGATTGTTTATAATATTTTCTTATAATCTTTTGTATTTCTGTGATGTTATTTGTCACTTCTCTTTCATTTCTGATTTTATTTGAGCCTTCTTTATTTTTTTTTCTTGATGATTCTGGCTAAAGGTTTGTCGGGTTTGTTTATCTTTTCAAAGGACCAACTCTTGGTTTCATTGATCTTTTTTATTCATTTTTTAGACTCTACTTTGTTTTTCACTCTGGTCTTTACCATTTCTTTCTTTCTCACTCTGTGCTTTCTTCTTATTGTTCTAGTTCCTTTAGGTGTAAGGTTAGATTATTTATTTGAGATTTTGTTTTCTTGTTTCTTGAGATAGGCCTATTTGCTATACATTTTCTCTTAGAACTGCTTTGGCTGTGTCTATAGATTTGGGGATCATTGTATTTTCATTTGTCTCAAGATATCTTTTGATTTCTTCCTTGATCTCATTGTTAGTCTAGCTGTTGTTTAGTAGCATGTTATTTAGCCTCCCTCCTTTTTTATTTTCATTTTTTTTAGTTTTCTTTTTGTCATCTATACCTTTTATTATGTTGAGGGATGTTTTCTCTAGTCTCACTTTGCTGAGTTATTTCATACCATTATGATCCGAGAAGATGCTTAATATGATTTCGGTCTTCTTAAATTTATTTAGGTTTGTTTTATCGCCTAACATGCACTTGAAAGGAATGTATATTCTCTGTTTTAGGGTGAAATGTTCTAAAATATCAATTGTCTCTATTGGATATAATATGTCATTGAAGTCTACTGTTTCCTTGTTGATTTTCTGTCTCTATGATCTATCCATTGATGTCAGTGTGGTGGTAAGGTCCTCTACTAATACTGCATCTTTCAATCTCTGTCTTTATGTCCATTAATATTGGCTTTATATATTTAGATGCTCCTACATTAAATGTTTACAAGAGTTATATCCTATTTTTGGATTGATCAATTTATCATTATCAAATACCCTTTATCTCTTGTTACAGCTGCTGTTTTAAAATCTTTGTCTGTTATAAGTATTGCTACTTATAGACTTTTTTTGTTTGCATTTGCATAAAATATCTTTTTCCATCCCTTTATATTTAGTTTGTATGTGTCTTTTTATCTGAAGTGGGTCTCTTATAGGCAGCATATGCATGAGTCTTGCTTTTTTTTTTAATCCATTCAGCTACCCTAGGTCTTTTGATTAGATCATTTAATCCATTTACATATAAAGTGATTATTGAAAAATATGTAGTTACTGCCATTTTATTGTTTTCTGATTCTTTTTGTATTTTTTCTCTGTTCCTTTCTTATTCTCTTGCTCTCATTTTTTATGTTGATGACTTTATGTAGTGTTGTGTTTGAATTCCTTTCTCTTTATGTCTTGTGTATCTCTTGTAGTTTTTTGTTTTGTGGTTACAGTCATCCCTCACCACTTTGCGCTTCGAGCTTCACTCTGTCGTGGTTTTTCTGCAATAGAGTGAAGCTGCAAAAGTCGACGTGCAAAGTGGCAAGGGACGACTGTATATAAATAAAGAATCCTACTTTGCGGAAATTCATTTATCATGGTAGAGTCTAAAACTGATTAACCGTGATAAACAAGGGCCGACTGTACCACATGCTTCATATATGAAAAGCTATGTTTATAGCAGTCTGTTTTAAGTTAATGTCACTTAAATTAGAACACATTCTAAAGTCACAACAATTTTTAGTCCCTCCATATTTATGTTTTTTTTTTGTTATTGTTTACTTCTTTTGTTTGTGTTTTTGTGCCTATCCCTTAATCTATTGTTGTAATTACATATGATGTTTCTACTTTTGTCTTTTAATTTTTGTATAAGCTTTATTGTTGGTCAAATAATTGCTTTTATTAAGTGTTTGCCTTTGTCAGTGAGAATTTTTTTTTCCTATATTTTCTTATTCATATTTAGAATCCTTTGTTTTTAAAGCTGTTCATGTAACATTTGTTGTTAGTGGTGATGAATTCCTTTAGCTTTTTCTTGTCTGGAAACTCTCTATCTCTCCTTCTTTTCTAAATGATATACTTGCCGGGTAGAATAATCTTGGTTGTAGGTCCTTTTCATTACTTTGAATATTTCATGCTAGTCCCTTCTAGCCTGAAGAGTTTCAGTTGAGGAATCAGCTGACAGTCTTATGGGAGCTTCCTTGTACATAAGTAAATGCTTTTAAGATTCTCTCTGGGTTTTTAACCTTTGGCATTTTAATTATGGTGTGACTTGGTGTGGGCCTCTTTGATTTGGTGAGTGCCTCTCTGGGTTTATCTTGTTTGGGATTTTCTTCACTTCTTGGACTTGTATGTTTATTTCCTTCATTAGGTTATGGAAGTTTTCTGTCTTTATATCTTTAAATAGGCTTTCAATTCCTTGCTCTTTCTCTTTTTATTCTGGTACCTCTTTGATGCTAATGTTGGTATGCTTGATGTTGTCCCAGAGATCTCTTAAAAATTTTTTTTTTTCTTTTTTGATATAATTGGGTGTTTTCTGTTGCTTTTTTTCCAGATTGCTGATTTGATCCTCTGCTTTATCTAATCTGATGTTGACTCTATCTAATATAGAATTTCGGTTATTCCATTCTTCATTTCTGACTGATTCTTTTTTATGGTTTCTCCCTCTTTGTTGAGGCTGTCACTAATTTCATCTGCTCTTCCCACATGTGCATTGAGCTACCTTATAACCAGATTTTTGAATTCTGTATATGGTAGATTGCTTATCTCCATTTCGTTTAGTAGTTTTTCTTAAATTTTGTCCAGTTCTTTCATTTGGGACATGTTTCTTTGTCTTCTCATTTTGGCTCAGTCCCTGTGTTTATTTCTTTTTATTAGGTAGATCTCTTACATCTCCCAATCTAGGCTGAGAGGCCTCATATTAAGTGTCATGTGGGACCCAGTGGCGCAGTCTCTCTATTCACCTGAGCTGGGTGCTCCAATGGTGTCCCTTATGTGGGTTGTCTGTGCCCTCCTATTATAGTTGAGCCTTGATTTCTTTTGGTACTCACTGGGTGGGGTTGACCCTCAGGTTGATTGGCAGTGAGGGCTGGCCGTAAAAACAGCAGACAAGTTTTTTGGGGTGATGGGCCAGTTGACCCCACATAGCGGGAGACTTTTTAGCAGGGCTCTAGTAACAGCCGACTCTATCCTTCAAGTATGTCATTTGTTGAGCTGGATGAGTGGTGATCTCGTGTAGTCTGAAGCTGACCAGTGGGTTGTTGATTCTGGAGCCTTCTGAGTAGGGCTTTGGTGCAGTCCTTCCCTCTCACCTGGATGCAATCCCCACTGGTTTTCATCACCAGATATTATGGGGACTCCTCTTCCTGGTACTGGTACCCTGTGCTAGTGAGCCTGGTGTGGTCTTGTGACCCTTGCTCCTCAAGGAGGACCTTTGCAGCTGATATATCCCTCCCTATTCTTACTTGGCACACCTTGGGTGTGATACCTGCCTGTTCTGCATCTCTGCCCCTCCTATCAGTCTCCATGTGGTCTCTTCTTTAGATCCTTAGTTATAGGACTTCTGTTCAGCTAGTGTTCAGGTGGTTCACAATGATTGTTGTTTTATCATTTAGTTGTAATTTTGATATAATTGTGGAAGGGGTCCAAACTCAGTTTAACTACTACACCATCTTGACCAGAAGTGTCTCCTGCTTTCTTGTGTATTTGTGCAGTTTCATTTTAGCAAAAAATATATTTATATTCTTTCTGTCTTTTTCTCATTTTCTCTTGTACTTAGCAATAAATCAGATATCTTTCTATATCAGTATTACTCAGAGAGTTTCTTCATTCTTTCTTATAGCTGAATAGTATTATATTATATGGGTGCACCACAGTATTTTTTATCTACTTCATACTGAAATACATTTGGCTTGTTTCCAGTTTTTGGCAATTAAGAATAAAGTTACTATAAACATTAACACACAGACTACATTTTTTTTAAAGCAGCCTTATTTAAGGTGTCATTTACACACCATAAGAGTCACTCATTTAAAAGTGTAATATGCCCTGGCCAGTTTGGCTCAGCGGTTAGAGCGTTGGCCTGCGGTCCGGAGAGACCCGGGTTCGGTTCCCGCTAAGGGCATGTACCTCGGTTGCAGTTTGTCCCCGGCCCTGGTTGGTCGTGCGGGTGGCAGCCACTCGATGTGTCCCTTTCACATCGATGTTTCTCTCTCTCTCTCTCTTCCTCTCTCTCCCTCCCACTCTATCTGTACAAAGAATGGAAAAAATGTCCTTGGGTGAGGATTAAAAAAAAAATAAAATAAAATAAAAGTGTAATATTTGGTGATTTTTAGTAAATTTACAAGAGCTAGGCAACCATAACTACAGTCTAATTTACAATATTTTTATCACTTCAAAAAGAAACCTTGTGCCCATTTACGGATTATTCCTATTCCCACCCTCAACCTCAGAAAACCACTACTCTATTTTCTACCTATATAGATTTGCTTTTAGGGGAAGATTTCATATGAATGGAGTCATATAAAATGTGGTCTATGGCATCTTGGTTTCTTTCACTTAGCATGTTTTTAGTTTTGTCTGTGTTGCTGTATTTTTTCCTTTTGTTGTTGAATTATATTCCATTGGGATATACCATATTTTGTTAACCCATTCACTGGTTGATGTACATTTAAGTTGTTTACAGTTTGGGGCTATTATGAATAATGCTGCTCTGAACATTTGTTTACAAGCCATTGTGTGAACATATGTTTTCATTTATCTTGGATAGAAACCTAGGAGTGGAGTTTCTGGATCACATGGTAAAATTATGTTTAACATATTAAGAAAATACCAAACTGTTTTTTAAAGCAGGCTATCTGTTCACATTCTCACCAGCACTATGTGATGGTTCCTGTTTCTGCACATCCTTGGCAATACTTTTTTATTGTCTCTCTTTTTCCAAAATCCTTACCTGAGGATATGCTTTATTGATTTTAGAGAGAGAGGATAAGAGAGAGAGAGAGAGAGAGAGAGAGAGAGAAAGAGAGAAACATCAGTGGGTTGCCTCAGAGAGAGAGAGAGAGAGAGAGAGAAAGAGAGAAACATCAGTGGGTTGCCTCCTGTAAATGCCCCTATTGGGGATTGAACCTGCAACCCTAGGTATGTGCTCTGACCAGGAATCAAAACCCCAGCTTTTTGGTATATGGGACAGTACTCCAACCAGCTGAGCCACCTGGCCTGGGCTTGTCTTTTTCTTTTTTATTTAAATCTTCACCCAAGGATATGTTTGCTTGTTTTTTTAAATTGATTTGAGAGAGAGAGAGGAGAGAGAACCATCGATGTGAGAAATGTGGATTGGCTGCCCCTGTATGATGTGCCTTTCCAGCGAGTGTAAAGCGGTGTCTCATTGTGGTTTTAATTTCATTTTCCCAGTAATTAGTGATATTGAGCATCACACATACATAGAAAGAAATATTCCAACTCAAAAAGACACATGACCTAATTTTTATTTTATTTTTAATATTTCTATTATTTGTTTTGAGGGAGAAAGAAACATGTAAGTGAGGGAGAAACATTGATTGGCTGCGTCCTGTACACACCCTGACCAGACCAAGGATCAAACCTGCAACCTAGGTATGTGCCCTGACAAGGAATCGAACCTGTAGCCTTTCGGTGTATGGGATGATGCTCCAACCAAGTGAGTCACACTGGCCAGGGTGAAATGACCTAATTTTTTTTCCAGTTTTTTTTTTTTCTTTATTGATTTTAGAGAGAGAGGAAGGAAGAGGGAGAGAGAGATAGAAACATTGATGAAAGAGAACATCCATTGGCTGCCTCCTGCATGCCCCCCACTGGGGATTTGGCCCACAGCCTGAGCCTGTGCCCAGACCGGGAATCAAACCAGCAACCTCTTGCTACACGAGTCCATGGTCAACCACTGAGCCACACCAGCCTGGAAAATGACCTAATTTTTAAATGGTCATTTCTCCAAAGAAGATACATAAATGGCCATAAAAATATGCTCAACATATTAGTCATTAGGGAAATGCAAATCAAAACCACAGTGAGGTATGTACTACTTCATAGCCACTCAGATAGCTATGAATTTTTTTTTTTAAGGAGGGTTTTGATAAATCGGAACCCTTATCTTTTTCTTGTAGGAATGCAAAATGCAGTCACTGTGGACCATAGTTGGGTGAATCCTCAGACATTAAGCTCAGAGTTACTGTGTTGCCCAGTTATTTCACTCCTATGAGAATACCCAAGAGAATCGAAAACATATGTTACACACAAACTTGTACCTGAATGTTCATAGCAAATTACTCATAGTAGCCAAAAAAGTGGAAACAATCCAAAGTTCATTCACTAAAGAATGTATAAACAGATTACGGTAAATCCATACAATGGAATATTACTCAGCCACAAAAAGGAAGGAAATACTTATACCTGGTACAACATGAATGAATCTTGAAAACATGTCAAGTTAAAGGATCTACACACAAAAGGCTATGTATTGTATGATTCTATTGTATGAAGTGTCTAGAATAGGAAATCCATAGGTTAGTAGTTGTCAGGAACTGGGAAGGAGAAGGAACAGGTGATGACTGATGCATATGGGATATTTTTTTAGACGTGAAACATGTTCTGAAGTTGGACAGTGATAGTTGCACATCTTGTGAATATACTAAGAGTTATTGAATTATGCAATTTAAAATGAATTTTTGGCATGTGAATTATATACTTAAAAAATCTCTTATCTACAGCTATTATCAAGTTTTCACAATTGATTAAAATTGCTGTTTTAGCCCTGGCCAATTTGGCTCAGCGGTTAGAGCGTCGGCCTGCGGTCCGGAGAGACCTGGGTTCCGTTCCTGCTAAGGGCACGTACTTCGGTTGCAGTTTGTCCCCGGCCCTGGTTGGTCGTGCGGGTGGCAGCCACTCGATGTGTCCCTTCACGTCGATGTTTCTCTCTCTCTCTCCTTCCTCTCTCTCCCTCCCACTCTATCTGTACAAAAAATGGAAAAATATCCTCGGGTGAGGATAAAAAAAATAAAAAATAAAAAATAAATTGCTGTTTTATACTTTTTATCAGTGTGTTTAATACAGAAAAAAGTTCACAAGTATTTTGAAGGACTATCATACAATGAGAATAGATTACATTTAACTAATAGTGTTATTAACTTTATAGTTTAGTATCTACTAGAGTGCTATTGTAAAACTCTGAATATGAACTTTTATTTGGTTTGTACTCTTAACTGTTGTTTCAGAGTACAATATTAACACATTTGCATAAAGTCAGACAGTAATGGAATAATATCTAAGTAGTAATTTGTATTAACAGATTCCAGAAAACTTTAAAAAGACCCAAATTTCTCATTTGAGATGCCCTGGCATCAACATAAATCTTTAAAATTCTTTGTGGAAGAACCTCTTTTATCTATCCTCCACTTTTCCAGTTTGTTGGATTACCACCCTCTCCAATCCCTTTGGCCCTGGACATACTGAATGGTCATAGCCAGGAAATGACACTGAAGTCTGGTGACGCATCTCTTCTCACTGATTAAGGTGTATGCTCACCAAAAGCTCTGTTTACTCCTAAATCTGTTTATGCCAGTATGTAGTATCATAATTATGTAGTTTGACTAAATATTATGTAAACTGATGTAATAAGAGTGCAAAAACAGTTAAATGCTTGGGGACATAGAGACAATACTTAATACTATTGAATTCAGTGTGGGCAAGAAACTAAAACATTAGGTTAAAAATTATAAAAATGTTGACACATTCTGTGCTCAAAATCTTTTATATTTTTGTTCTACTTTAAAGAAATGGAAACTAGAAATTATAGACAGTCATGGTTTGTGCCAGAGAGCTGACACATCTGGGAAGAGAACATCTTGACCCTATATTGGAAAACTGACAAACAAAAGGACATTTATGCAGTCTAATTTAAAAGAAAATATTTTGAGAATTGTGTATATCATTTTTAATGACTCCTCTTTAACTGACTTTTTCAGTTTACCAATGAACTACCTGGCATGGTTGTCTCAGATAAAACATTTTCTCCTGTGGTTAATTAGAAACCAAATAACTAGATTACAAGTTAGGGGACTCACGTTTCCACCTCTGCTACTTAACTAGTCATGATAATGTAGACAAGTAAATTAAAGTTTTATTTTTTCATGTATTTTGCAATAATTTTGAATGTTGCAAAATATCTTTGTTTACATTCTAATATCAAGAGTCAAGAGCTAGAAATATCAAGTGCTTCCTAATATCAAGAATCAAGAGCTAGAAAGCAAAGAGTTTCCCTCTTTTTAGTATCCTTTCTGTTCTCCTTTCTTTTTCTCATTCCTCTTCCCTTCCTTTTTCTATCCTCCTTTCCTCTCTGCCTTACACAACTGGGAAACAAGAGTATAATATAGTTTTTATCTGTTAAATAAAACATTTGTTTAATGTATTTACAAATATTTACTTCCTAGCATTTAAATCAAATGCTAATTTGCAGTTTAACAAAATTAAAGTTTGTTTTCAACCCAGTAGTCACTAAATATGGAAATCATCTTAGCTTAAAATTAATCCTTCAATCAATTCTTATTTTCTGAGAATCATTGATTTTCAATAAACTTGGAAAATGCAATTGTTTAGGCTATAGAAAGACTTGGGTTTTCGTCATTTTACTTGGAGAACTACTGAAATTTTCTAGTTCTTTATACCTTTTTATATGGTACTTTAAAAGTCACACATGGTACCCTGACTTGTGTTTCTTAGTGGTTAGAGTGTTGGCCCACATACCGAAGGGTCTCTGGTTCGTTCCCGGTCACTGGCATGCACCTGGGTCACAGGTTCCATTCCTGGCTTCGGTCGGGGCACATTCGGGAGGCAACTAATTGATGTTTGTCTCTCACATGGACAGTTCTCTCTCTCTCTCTTTCTCTCTCTGTCTTTCCCTCTCCCTCCTCCCCTCTCCATCCTCCTTTTCCACTCTCTCTAAATATCAATGGAAAAAAATATCTTCGGGTGAGGATTAATAATAAAAAAGCCATGTGTTTTACATTTTGCTAATTCAGATTTGTATTTATAGATGGATTACAATGAATATTTCAGAAACACTGTTTACCTAAGTATTGTAGTACTTAAGAATACATCATTATTGAGAATGTAAAGGATGAAATTTGTTCCATGTTCATTTGAAACAAATCTACAGTAAACAAGTTAAAAAATAAATTACCTCACTGGCATTTTTAGAACTATAATAGTCATTTAAGGCATAGAATAATTATGTAACTTTTTGTGCATAGAGTATTGTCAGACTTTGGTATACTTAATAGTACATTTTTGCTATGTATTTTATGGCAATATATAAAAATCCAGCTATTCCAAATAAAAACCCTGCTTAGAAGTTGTTTACTTGAAACACTTTAATCTGATGTCAAAAACATGTCCTTTTATATTTAGTACACCTATGACTGTAGATTTCATTGTCTTCTGGTCTGATGTTTAATTTCAGTACACTCTTACAGTTTTCTAAAGTGGAACAGTAAGAGAAGAGGGTTTCCTTCATCTGTCACGAAGCAAGCGTGTTCTACTAGCTGCTGTTAAGCACTAATGTTATGTTATAATTGTATAATTGACAAGCTCTTTACTTCCAGGAGATACGGGGATATGATTGAGTTGTCATTGCAACCCCAGTGCCCATCCCAGTGCCTAATGCTCTGGGCCTTCAATATGGATGTTAAAGAATTATACAAATGGTCTTTTCACAGCTTCTGTCTCACGACTCCCTCCTCCCCCAAATATTTCTGTTTCTCTCAATTATTTGCTCCAACTTATTTGCATTTTTGGCAATACTGTCGTGTCATTGTGAAAGAATATGGGCTCCAAAGTTGGGATTCCTGGCTTTGATGCTAGTCACTCAAATTTGTTTAATTTTTCCAAGCCTTAGTTTTCTCATCTGTAAAATGAGAAGAATACCTACCCACAGAGAGGTCATTAGGGCAAAATTAAGGAACACATAGACTAGGCTTAGTGCCAGACTGAGTAGAAATGTAGTAAATAGTCTTCCCTTTTATTTTCACTTGTCATTTCCATTTTTAAAATCAGGAAACTAGTCCCTGAGAGGTTAAGTGACTTCCCAAAAATTAAATCTCTATCTCTAGCCACACCCTTTTTTAGAGCTCCCTCTAACGGTCCTGTTGATGCTCAGTTCACATTGATCTTCCCTACTACTTATTCCAGCCTTTCCAACTATCCACATCTAAAATCCTCAGCCACTTTCAATTCATTTTCCTTACCTTTCAAATGAGCCCGTCATCAAGCCTTGAAAATTTGCCTCTTAAATGTTCATTTGAATTTATTCCCTATTCTACATCTCTACCATCTTAGTCCCTCAGCATTTTAGCACAGGATTTTACCAGTTACCTACCTCTGCCAGAATTCTCTTTCTAAAATACCGATCTCATCATATCATGGTTTATAGAGTTCATATTCCTTCACAAGTGTGCTTTAACTTACCACACCAGTCTTATCTTCTGCCCCTCCATGCCATGCCATGCCATTTCTACGCTGGCCCCATCAAATCTTTGCTGTTAGGCGATAACTGTTCATGACACTATACTTTGATGAGAAAAACTTCTGTGCCTACCAACTCCTATTCATCCTTGAAGACTTTCCTAATTTACCGAAATAAAATTAGGTGTTTAATTTCTTAGGTTCCCATAACACTTCATAACTACTACTATTATTTTTTCACACATGCTGTAATGGTTTGCTGCTAACCTCTCTTCCCGCTCAACGGGCAAATGATTTATTCTCTATAAAATAAGGGGAGTTGCACTAGAGTAATGAATCCCAACCTGGCTACACATTAGAGTCACTTTATCCAAGACCAAGTGTATCAAAATCTCTGCAAATCCTACCCCTTTGTCCCAACCCATGGAGGATTTTTTTCTCTCAAATGATTATATTATGAGGAAGACTGAGAAGCTAGACCTTGGTTCTAAAATATCTCACATCTAAAATATTCTGTTAATTCTTTAAACTTACAATCTTTTGAAATATAAGAACATTAGAGTAATCAAACCAGGAATTAAATTAGAAAAAAAATAGAACAAAAATACTTTGTGTGATAAGAGTTAAGGAAAAGTAGTATGTAGTGAAATAATATTTGTGTAGAAACATGTAGTTTTAGAACTCTGTATTCTGGTTCCATCCTAATTGTTAAAACTGAATATGGACAGATTGGTTAAAGTGTTTCTTTCTGCAATTTTTTTTCCCCCCAGTTATAAAACTGGGAGGTGAATGTTATTTATACAAAAATGTAAACAGATTTATCCTGTCTTCTTGATACCCTTAAGAAATTTCATTTACAAGACAATACAGAAATAGCAAAATATTATTAAGAAAATATTTTTACATATACAGTTGACAAGAGTTTGTTCTTATATTAAATTTGGAACTCTAACATTAAATATTTAACAAATTGTTACCAGGAGCTTTGGTGGAAGAACAGATAACATAAAATAACACAGGGTTGACATCAGTAATTTACCCAACCCAATGACACAAAATTCTGTTTCTCAAAAGGGCATTTTATATGAAATTTTTAACTTTTTTGATCATAGGACTTAATTACAAATATTCTAATGTAGGGAATTGCTTTGTGTGTATGGATAATTGTCTTTGAACTTCTTTTTTTTTTAATCCTCACCAGAGGACATTTTTCCATTTTTTGTTCAGATAGAGTGGGAGGAAGAGAGAGGAAGAGAGAGAAACATCGATCGAAAGGGACACATCGAGTGGCTGCCACCCGCATGACCCAACCGGGGCCGGGGACAAACTGCAACCGAGGTACATGCCCTTAGCGGGAACTGAACCCAGGTCTCTCTGGACCGCAGGCTGATGCTCTAACTGCCTAGCCAAACCAGCTAGGACTCTTTGAGCTTCTTAATCCAAGTTCTATCTTGTTTGAATTTAGAAATTTCTTTTTACTGGTCATCAGGCAGCTATTTTCCTGTTTGTAATTCAGGGAAGCTTTGAAGGCCAGAGACAACAGTTTTGTTGTTGCTAAAACATTTTTTGTTGAGTATGTTTGGATTTCCTGCCCGTCTGCATTTGGCTAATTATATATTAAACATCTGTAGTTTGATATTGACATTCTTTGAATTTCTTTATTATTTAGCAGTCTAAAATACAACTGATTATAAATCACTTTATTTATTAATATTTCATGTAAATTAGTTATTAGTTTCTTACAGTGGAAAGAGATTTGCCTTGGGACTTTATTTGATTCAAATCAAATGTTAACACTGATTTTGGGATTATCTTAGCCTATTATTAATGGCCCAACATCTTTTAAAATATAAGACCATTATTAGTGTTATCTTGATGCCATTCAGAAAAAAGGTATGAGTGAATCAGTAAATGAACAAATGAAGTGCGATGTCTTGTTTTCTTTTTTCTATATTATGCTTTTTCTCTCCAAGTGTAATATCTGACAACAAAGCGGTTTGTTTTTTGGAGAGCAGAAGCCATATCCCAGGTTGATCTTCCTGTTTTTATACTGTGTTTTGACCTAATGCTGAATAATATTTAATTAGTTTCATTTTGGAATGAAGTTATATTATTGGGATATGTGAGATATTAAATTGATATACATTGTGTCAGTTGTAGACAAATTAATATTTTATCACAGTGTGGCTAGTTAAAGCTAAGTGATTGCCTTACTTTTATAACTAAATTATGACCCAAAGAAAAAAATTTGTTCTAATGCCATCGCAATAAGAGATTATTGGACAGAGAGTCTTTATGTTTGATGTTGGATTTGTGTTTCAAAAGAAAAATATCAAGCAGTTATGTAGATATTAGGTTACATCTTGCAAATTTCGTTGTAGAATTCAGAATAGCCAAACACTTATTCTTTTGATGCATTTTGTAAAGATTTTCTTAGTTTATAATTTTCTTAATTTGAAGGGATGCGTGGGAGTTTAAGGTGAGCATAATGTTAAGGAATAATAGGTTGAAAAAAATTATTCAATATGAAGAACAGATGATATTCCATGGAAATATTTTTAAATATTGTGCCTAAAGGATCTTTGACATTATTAGCAATAATGTCAGAGTTTGTACATCTTTTGCCATTATAAGGCATCGTGGTACTTGTGGCATAGAATTAATATTCTGTGAATATACTTTATCTTATATGAACAAATAATTTGAAAAGAAAATTATTTGAAAAAAAATTAATTTGAAAAAAAATCAAGAAGTCATATTTTTATATTTCCTAGCAAAATAAGTCATTTTAGATGCATATTCACTTACTAAACACATTTTTAGGAGTCCAGCCTTTCTGAGCTTTTTGTTTGCATAACTGTTTTTTTCTATCCATTTACTTTCATTCTATATATGTCGTCTTATTTAAAGTGTCACTCATTGGCATGTATTCTTAGACTTCTAAAAATTCATTCTGTCAGTCTATCTTTTATTTTTATATTTATTTATTTTATTTCATTTTTGTTACAGATGTATCTCCTTTTTTACCACATAGACACCCTCCTCCCCATCCCCTCCACCCCATCCCCGGCTTTGTTGTCCATGTCCATTGGTTATGCGTACATGCATATAAGTTCTGTGGTTTATCTCTTCCCTCCCCGCACCACTCCCTCTTCTGTAGTTTATCTCTTCCCTGTCCCCACCACCCCCTCTTTTGAGGGTTGTCAGTCTGTACCCTACTTCCATGTCTCTGGGTCTACCCTATTCCTCAGAATGTTATGTTTATTATATTCTACAAATAAGTGAGATCATGTGGTATTTGTCTTTTTCTTCTTGGCTGGATTCACTTAGGATAATACTTTCCAGGTCCCTCCATGTCGTCTCAAAGGATAAGAGATCTTTCTTTCTTACAGCTGCATAGTATTCCATTTTGTATATGTACCAAAGCTTTTTTATCCATTCATCTACTGATGGACACTTGGGCTGTTTCCAGATCTTAGCTATTGTAAATAGTGCTGCTTTGAACATGGGGGTACATATATTCTTTCTGATTGGTGTTTCAGGCTTCTTAGGGTATATTCCTAGAAGTGGGATCACTAGGTTAAATGGAATTCAATGTTTAATTTTTTGAGGTAACACCATAGTGTTTTCCATAGTGGCTGCACCAGTCTGCATTCCCACCAGCAGTGTACTAGAGTCCCCTTTTCTCTACACCCTTACCAACACTTGTTTGCTGATTTGTTGATGGCGGCCATTCTGACAGGTGTGAGGTGATACCTCATAGTTGTTTTAATTTGCCTCTCTGATGATTAGTGATGTTGAGCATTTCTTCATATGTCTCTTGGCCATTTGTATGTCCTGTTTGGAGAGGTATCTATTCAGCTCCTCTGCCCATTTTTTAATTGGGTTCTTTGTCTCCTTTTGTTGAGTTGTATGAGTACTCTATATATTTTGGAAATTAACCCCTTATCTGATGTATCATTGGCAATGATGCTCTCCCATATGGTGGGTTGCCTTTCCATTTTGATGGTAGTTTCTTTTGCTGCGCAGAGCTTTTTAGTTTGATGTAGTCCTATGTGTTCATTTCTTCCTTTGTTTCTGTTGCCTTAGGTGATATATCAGGGAAAATTCTGCTGCGTATGATGTCTGAAATTTTGTTGCCTACATTTTCTTCTAGGATTTTTATGGATTCACGGGTCACATTTAAGTCTTTTATCCATTTTGAATTTATTTTTCTGTATGGTGTAAGATGGTCTAGTTTCATTTTTTTGCATGTAGCTGTCCAGTTTTCCCAAAAACATTTATTAAAGAGGCTGTCTTCACTCCATTGTATGCTCTTGCCTCCTTTGTCAAATATAAATTGAGCATAACGTCTTGGGTCCATTTCTGGGTTCTCTGTTCTGTTCCACTGGTCTATATGCCTGTTCTTGTGCCAGTACCAAGCTGTTTTGATTACAGTAGCTTTGTAGTATAACCTAATATCCAGTATTGTGATTTCACCTACCTTGTCCTTCTTTTTCAAGATTGCTGTGGCTATTTGGAATCTTTTTTGGTTCCATATGAACTTTTGAAGTATTTGTTCTAGTTCTATGAAGTATGTCATTGGTATTTTGATGGGGATTGCATTGAATCTATAGATTGCTTTGGGTAATATAGACATTTTAATGATGCTACTTCTTCCAATCCATGAACAAGGTATGTGCTTCCACTTTTTTATATCTCCCTCTATTTCTTTTTTTAATGTCCCATAGTTTTCTGCAAATAGGTTCTTTACTTTGGTTAAGTTTATTCCTAGGTATCTTAATTTTTTTGCCGTCATGGTAAATGGGATTGTTTTTTCAGTTTCTCTTTCTGTGAGTTCATCATTGGAGTATAAGAATGCCGTCGATTTCTTGATATTAATTTTGTATCTTGCTACTTTGCAAAATTCATTTATAAAGTCAAGTAGATTTTTGATGGAGTCTTCAGGGTTTTCTGTGTATAATATCATGTCATCTGTAAATAATGACAGTTTCACTTCCTTTTATCCAATTTTATTTTTTCTTCCTGTCTGATTGCTGTGGCTAAGACTTCCAGTACTATGTTAAATAAGAGTGGCAAAAGTGGGCATCCCTGTCTTTTCCCTATTCTTAAGGGAAATGCTTTTAGTTTTTGCCCATTGAGTATGATGTTGGCTGTAGGTCTTTCATATATGGCCTTTATTATGTCGAGATATGATGCCTCTATTCCCAAATTGCTGAGCATTTCTGTCAGAAATGGATGCTGGATTTTGTCGAATGCTTTTTCAGCATCTATTGATATGATCATGTGGTTTTTATTCATTTTATTCAGGTGGTGTATCACATTTATTGATTTGCAAATATTGTACCAGCCTTGCATCCCTGGGATGAACCCCACTTGGTGAATAATTTTTTTGATGTATTGCTGGATCCGATTTGCTAGTATTTTGTTCAGGATTTTGGCGTCTGTGTTCATCAGGGATATTGGCCTGTAGTTTACTTTCTTTGTAGTGTCTTTTTCTGGTTTTGGAATTAGAATTATGCTGGCTTCATAAAACGAGTTTGGAAGTCTTCCTTCTTCTTGAATTTTTTGAAAAAGTTTGAGGAGAATGGGTGTTAGTTCTTTTTTGAATGTTCGATCAAACTCCCGTGAAGCCATTGGGGTCTGGGCTTTTGTTTGCTGGGAGAGTCTTGATTACATCTTCAATTTCCTTAGTTATTATTGTTCTGTTCAGGTTTTCTATCTCTTCCTGGTCCAGTTTTGGGAGATGATGTGTTTCTAGAAATTTGTCCATTTCACTTAGATTGTCGAATTTGTTGCCATATAATTGTTCATAGTAGTTGTTAACGATCTTTTGTATTTCTGTGGTATCAGTTGTTACTTCTCCTCTTTCATTTCCGATTTTGTGTATTTCGGTTCTCTCTCTTTGTTTCTTGGTGAGTCTACCTAAGGGTCCATCAATCTTGTTTATCTTTTCGAAAAACCAGCTCTTTGTTTCATTAATCCTTTGAATTGTTTGTTTGTTTGTTTGTTATCTCTATGTCATTTATTTCTGCTCTGATTTTTATTTTCTTTCTTCTACTTGCTCTGGGGTTTTCTTTTTGTTTGCTTTCTAGTTCTTTAAGTTGTGAGGTTAGATAGTCTATTAGAGATTTTTCTTGTTTCTTTAGGTAGGCCTGTAGTGCTATGAACTTCCCTCTCAGAACTGCTTTCACTGCATCCCATAGATTGTGTTGTTGTGTGTTCATTTCCATTGGTTTCCAGGAAGTTTTTCATTTCTTCCTTGATCATCTCGGTAACCCAGTCATTGTTCAAATGTCTTTGCGTGTTCTTATTGCAGTTGATTTCTAGTTTCATGCCATTGTGATCTGAGAAGATGCTTGATATGATTCCAATCTTCTTGAACTTGTAGAGATTTAGTTTGTGTCCTAACATGTGGTCTATCTTTGAGAATGTCCCATGTACACTTGAGAAGAATGTGAATTCTGTAGTTTTGGGGTATACTTCTCTGTAGATATCTATTAAATCCATTTGGTCTAGTGCTTCATTTAGAGTCTCTGTTTCCTTGCTAATTTTTTGTCTAGAGGATCTATCCAGTGATGTCAGTGGGTGTTGAAGTCCACTGCTATGATTGTATTGCTGTCAATTTCTCATTTGAAGTCCTCCAGAAGATTTTAAATATATTTTGGTGCTCCTATATTGGGTGCATATATGTTTATCAAGGTTATATCTTCCTGTTGGATAGATCCTTTCAATATTATGTAGTGGCCTTCTTTGTCTCTAGTTATGGCCTTCATTTTGAAATCTATTTTATCAGATATGAGTAGTTGTACCCCAGCTTTTTTTTCCTTTTTGTTTGCTGGGAAGATTTTTTTCCATCCCTTTACTTTCAACCTATGTGAGTCTTTTGTTTTGAGGTGGGTTTCTTGTAAACAACATATAGATGAGTCATGCTTTCTTATCCAATCAGCTACTCTGTATCTTTTTATGGGAGCATTCAGTCCATTTACATTTAAGGTCATTATTGATATGTTCTTATTTATTGCCATTTTTGTTTATTGTGGTTCTATTTTTCTTCCTGTTTCTTCTACTAATTACAGAAGTCCTTTTAACATTTCTTGCAGTGCTGGTTTGGTGCTAATGTATTCCAT
The DNA here is from genome assembly GCF_014108415.1 of Molossus molossus. Classification (NCBI taxonomy): domain Eukaryota; kingdom Metazoa; phylum Chordata; class Mammalia; order Chiroptera; family Molossidae; genus Molossus; species Molossus molossus. The sequence goes on along the minus strand of NW_023425366.1, from coordinate 108,993,981 downwards.
TAGCCTTTTTTTTTTCTTAGAAGGTTTTTATTTGACCTTCTATTTTGAATGAAAGCCTTGTTGGGTAGAGTAGTCTTGGATTCAGATCCTTGTTTTTCATGACCTTGAATACTTAATGCCATCCCTTCTGGCCTGTAGTGTTTCTGTTGAGAAGTCTGCTGTTAGCCTTATGGGGGTTCCTTTTTAGGTAACCTGTTGCTTATCTCTTGCTGCTTTTAGGATTCTCTCTTTGTCTTTAACTTTTGGCATTTTAATTACTATGTGTCTTAGTGTGGGCCTGTTTGGGTTCTTACTTGGGGCTCTCTGTGCTTCTTGAACTTGAATGCCTTCTTCCTTCACCAAATTAGGGAAGTTTTCTGTCACTATTTCTTCAGATATCTTCTCTAACCCTTGCTCATTGTCTTCTTCTTCTCCGGGGACTCCTATGACGCGAATGTTATTATGTTTCCAGTTGTCCCACAGTTCTCTTAAGCTGTCTTCCTGTTTTTTAATTGTTTTTTTGTTTTGTTTTTATGATTGGTTGATTTTTTTTCTACCCTGTCTTCTAATTCACTGATCCGGTCCTCAGCTTCCTCTACTCAGCTGTTTAGACCTTCCAATGTGTTCTTTATTTCTGATGTGTCATTCTTCATTTCTTCTTGGTGGTTTTTAATTTCCAGTTGGTTGCTTTTCAACATTTCTATGGCTTTACTCATGGTGTTGAGCTTCCTCAAGATCATGGCTCTGAATTCTAGCTCTGTTAACTTGCTTAACTGTTCCTTATTTATCTCATCTTCAGTAGAGGTCTCTTGTTCTTTCATTTGGCATTTGTTTCTTTGTTTCACCATTTTGGCTATCTCAGTGGGCTTTGGAGCCTGCCAAATAATCCCTGTTGGTGTTGGTGTTCTGCTGTTTGTGGCCCCCTCTCCTGGGTTTGGATGAGTGAGGGAGGACCCATGTTAAACACCACTGTCAAGTCTTACTTTCCTGGTTAGACTTGCTAGCCCAGGCATGGTTCAGTTATCCTCTAGCTTTTTGCCTGGAGGCTCTCAGTAGCAGTTACTTGAAGAGTGTTGGGTTCTCGTTGAATGAAAAACTCCCTCAGGTGTTCAGTGTAAGGGGATTTCCTGAGGATGGGGCAGGTGCTGGTTGTTAATGAGCCTCAATTTACATTTCAATGGCGCATCTGGGTCAGGTTGAATCCCTGAGGGAGGGGCCACCGCCTCTCCCCAGAGCCCTGGGAAGGAGTAAGATGGCCATAGTCCTGTGTGGCCACCACTCAGCTAAAGCTCTGAGCGCCCTCGAAATCCCAAGTGTCCCCCACATAGTTACTGCCCTGTCCGCCCTCCCTCTGCCATAACCCAAGGTGAGTGGCTGTGGCTATTTCAGTGTTTGTCCCGGCTCTGTGCTGTGGAGCCGCTTGGTAGTGTAACCCCGAGGGTGCTGCTCACAGCTAAGTCCGCTGCTGTCCTTGGGCTCCCAGCCCCCCTGTCGTGCCCCCACAGTCCTACCAGGATCGAGCTAGTGTTCCTGGTTATATGGTCCTCGCAAGCTGCTTTTCAGTTGCCTTTTCCCAATGATTTGTCTTTATTTTAGACGTAATTCCAGTTTGGTCCTGGGAGACGGTCTGTGTAGCTTTCATTCACTCTGCCGCCATTTTGAAATTCAGTCTATCTTTTAATAATAGTATTTAGTTCACTTATAAGGTTGGATTTAGGGCCATTATTTTACTGTTTGTTATTTTTCCTATTTTGTTTTTGTTTCTCTGTTCTTTTTAAGTTAATTGAATAGCTTTAAAATTTCTTTTAATTTTCCTATTTGCTTTTTAGCTAAAAATATTTGTGATTTTTTTATTTTTTATTTTTTTCTATGTGCCTTTAGCAGGAACCGAACCCAGGACTCTCTGGTCCGCAGGCTGACGTTCCAACCGCTGAGCCAAACCGGCCAGAGCAAAATATTTGTATTTTTTTAATGGTTGCTCTCGGAATTACAGTGTACAACCTTAATGTCGCAGTCTACTTTAAGTTAAAATTATACAACTTTTATATAATGCATAGAAATGTAAGAATATTGTAATATGGTCACCCCTCCCTCATCCTTTATGTTATAACTGCCATATGTACTACATATGTATACATTATAAACCCCATAACAGTGTTATAATTTTTACTTTCAATCATAATATTAAAGAAATAAAGAGGAAAAACTAGTCTTTGATATTTATCTACTGTTTACTGTTTCTGATGCTTTTCATTCTTAATAGGCAAGTTTCTATCTGGTAACACTGCTCTTCAACCTGAAGAAATTCTTTTAGCATTACTTGTAACATGTGTCTGCTCATGACAATTTGTCTTCGCTATTAAAGGGAATTTGGTCGGGGAGGGGGGTGGAATTCCGAATGTACGGTTATAAGAGACTCTGGATTCTGTAAGATTTCCTTTCAAGAGTAGTGTTGTATTTTAATACACAGTTAACTTTGCTGAACTCACTTTTGCAAAGTTCATCTTTCCTATGGTGAACAGCAGCTGAAATCTCAGTTGTTCTTTTTGCCTGAGTTGGGTTGTTTGGGAGTCTGTCCTGCGTGTGCATAATTTAGGGGTCAGTCAGAGGCTTGGGCAGAGTTTATACACAGAATTTAGGAGTGCCTCTTTGTGGCTGTCTTTCTTTCTGGAAACTAAATACAGAATCAAGAAATCAGTCCACATATATATGGTCAGTTGACTTGCAACAAAGATGCAAACGCAACTTAGTGAAGAAAAGATTACCTTTTCAACAAATGGAGTTGAGACAGTCAGATATCCTCATGCCAAAAAGAAAACCAAGAAACTTTTATTTGGATCTCACAGCATATATAAAAATTAACCCAAAGTGGATCAGAGACTTAAATGTAAAACAAAAACTATTTAAAAGAAAAATAAATGATAATCTTTGTGACCTTGGGTTAATCAAAGATTTCTTAGCTACAGCACTTAAAAACATGATCTATAAAAGAAAATTTGATAAACCGGACTTCATCAAATTAAAAACATCTTTTCTTCACAAAACACTATTAAGAGCATAGAAAGATAATCCATTGACTTAGAGAAAATATTTACAAGTTATATATCTGATAATACTTTTATGCAAATTGGAGAAAAATAAATGTACCACATACTCACACATTCTTTATTTTGACAGTCTCTTCAACAGACCACATATAAGAGGTGTCTCGTACTTCCTGTTGCCAGTGACTGGAACACAATGGATCACACAGGGGCACTGGATACTGAGGATGAATTGGGACCTTTAGCACATCTTGCTCCAAGTCCTCAAAGTGAAGCCGTTGCCCACGAATTCCAGGAACTGTCCTTGCAGTCCAGTCAGTACTTACCTCCTCTGAACGAAAGGAAGAATGGTGAGTTCTTCAGCATGTGCAGTGGGGGGCTTTGATTTGAAGACTTACTTCTTTGTGAGCCCAGTTTACTTCTCTTTGGTGATAATTTTTTGGGGGAGGCCAGTTACATTTGGCAGTCCGTCACACAGGAGAGAACCTCATGGGGTACTGCGTGGTTTTGAATAACAGGCAGAATTTTCTTTTACGTCCAATTCTACCATTATTACCCCAGTATCTTTAGTGCAACATTATTTTTGGAAATAAGCTTTAGATTCAACCATTTTAGCTCAAGCAGATGATTTCATGCTAGAATGGTATTGGAAAGTAGCTTCCTGTGCTGATTCCAGGGAAAATAGATTGTGGAATTAAATAGATTCTCCTCCCAATTTCACCACCTTTAATGTGTTGCACCTCAACTTCAGAATTGGCAAAATTTGTGCTGTCTCAGTGATCACTAAGAGAACAAGAATGTTTTATTTGAGTATTTTTTACCTGAATGGGTATTAGATATAGCCATATTTTCAGTCTTTGGTTGGCTCATCCTTGTATCCTAAATGAGTATTTTCTATTTATTTGTAATCTGTTCAGGAAATTTTCATTGATTACAGAGGCATCCCAGAGTTTCCAGAAAACGCAATGCTGCCAATTTTTAACATAAATGAATAGAGAGAGGATATACCTTATTCTTAATACTTAAAACTTAAAAAATAACAAAAAATAAAATATTAAAATTTACAAAGACACTAAGGATGCATATTATAAGTGCAGAATTAAGAATTTGAAGTGGATTTACTGTGTTTTCCTCAGTTCTGACGAGTCTTATATTCACAAATATATATTTTTAACTTCATTTTTAAAAGCCAGAAGAAATATAAAACTGTTTCCCTATAGAACACTTCTATGTACTATCTTGTTAACTTGTTTTTCTGGGTTCTGAGTGTTTCCCAGTTCCTTTAATTATTGGCCTTATCTTATTTAGGAAAATGGATAAAAGATTTTTGCTACTATTCTTAGTTTTTTAATACATGTCTTTGGACTAGAGCTTGTTTTCCCTTCACATAAGATATCTGATGCTTGTTGTTGCACAACCCTTGCAGTTTAATTGGTATACAGTGATATTTTGACTAAGGTGCTGTTAGAGCCTTCCTGTGGCTCTGTTTGACAGATGATGGCTTTAGAACCTAGCTTTATCTTAGTGACTGAGAGAGAACAACCACATTTTCTGAACTAAATGTGAATGGTACACTTGGATCAGTATAATAATGTTCAAATTATTGTCTGCCCAAAAAAAGCTGAGTGGATATAAAATTACTCTAATATACAATTGCTCAAGAAAATGGTCAGGTGTAGCAGAGGAGAGAAGTCAAGTGTATGGAATAAGTTTATAGTCTGTGGGGATTTACTTGATCCAGCTCACCACATTCTCTTGCAAGAATGTTCTCTTGAATATGTATGCCTGAATATAAGGTAAACTCAAATATAAGGTGGTCTCCCCTTATAAACTTTTAGGGAGATAGATGAAATGGTACAAGTTTTAATTTATTAAATTTAAGTCACATTTTATGGAGCAGTGCAATAATGTAGAAGAATTGTTTTATCATCCACCCTCATATTTCATGAAACCATCTTGCTCAAACTCTATCCATGAATCTTTGTGGTGTTTTTATCATCATTAGAACCTCTGCATCACCTATCTAGCATGAAAATCCAGAGTGCATCTTTATTTCTGTCTCTTTTGTTTGAGTTACAACAGTTTTTGAATACATGCATGATCTGACACTGAAGATTTTATGTATAAACCACAAGTACCATTTACAAAACAGTGGCACTGCAGTTTTTTGGTGGTGTTTTTTATGTTTTTTTGTGTGTGTGTTTTTTTTATGTCTTATAGTTGTATATTTATAATCTCTATAACATTACTCATGTTTGATCTGTGATTGGTTATAACATTTTTAGGGCTATAGTTTCTGTTTCTGAATTTAATCCTTTTTTTTGAGTAGTAATACATTGATTCATACAATTAAAAAAAGTAATGGGTACACAGTGAAAAGTAGGTCACCCTCCCAGTCTCATCTTTTAGCTACCCAGTTACTTCACCAGAATTAGCAGCTGTTAACTTGTGTCCTTTCTGAGAGAATACTATTTGATGACTTTTTTAAAAGCATTTTTGAAAGTCTTCTTTGTAACAACATCCAACTCTTTGAATTTTAAGGTTATAACCTTGAAATAATTAATGTATTAATTTTCTTCTTAAACTTTTTTTCTTCTGATTCTATTAAGATATTTCTGTAAATGTCCTAAAACCAGCTTTTAATGAAGTTGATTTAAAATTTTTAAAATTCAATTTATTGGGATGACATTGGTTAATAAAACTTTATAGGTTTCAAGTGTACAGTTCTATAATACTTCATCTGTATATTGCATGTGTGTTTACAACCCAAAGTCAAATCTTCTTCTGTCACCATACATTTGACCCCCTCTACCCTTTACTACCTCTCTCCAGCCCCCTTTCTCTCTGGCAAGTATCATACTGTTGTTTGTGTCTGTGCGTTTTTGTTTGTTTATTTGTCTTATTTGTTCATTTGTTACTTTTAGTTATATATCCCACATATGAGTGAAACACGTGGTTCTTGACTTTTTCTGTCTGATTATTTTGCTTAGTATGGTATTCTCAAGATCCATTTGTGTTGTCAAAAATGGCAGTATTTCATCTTTTCTTATGGCTGAGCAGTATCCCATTGTATATATGTACCACATCTTCTTTATCCAATTATCTATAGAAGGACACTTCAGTTGTTTCCATGTGTTGGCCACTGTGAGTAATGCTGCAGTGAGCATAGGGGTGCATATATCTTTTTTTTTCATTCCTCACCTGAGGATATTCTTCCATTCATCATCAGATAGAGGGAGGAGGGAGAGAGAGAGACTAAGAGAAACATCGATGTGATAGAGCCACATTGACTCTTTGCTTTCCACACGACTGGACCAGGGCCAGGGATGAACCGAAACTGAGGCACGTGCCCTTGACTGGAATCAAACCCATGACTCATTGGTCCCTGGGCCGATGCTCTAATCACTGAATCATACCGGCCAGGACTGCATATATCTTTATGAATAAATGTTTTCAGATTTTTTTGGTAGATACCCACAAGACAGATTGCGGGGTCATGTGGTAACTCTATTTGTAATTTTTTGAGGAACCACCATATTGTTTTCCATAGCCAAAGCATTTTTCTCAAATACTTTTTTGTTTAATATTAAGTAAATGAAAGAGCATATCATAGTATGGGATATTATGGAATGACTCGAATATGAGAGAATCTCTTTTTTTTCTAACATGTGACTTCAGGAATTTAAAATCTTTACCTTATATTTGGGCATATACTCCAATTTTAGGATTATGATATATTAGCCTAATTTACATATACATTACAAAGCATGTATGCAATCCTTGTCCAGGTACAGTATCAGAAATGTAGGTTTTTGATGCAGTTATGTGAGTATAGTAGAACCACATCAAATAATACATAGATGGAAGAACCATAACTTTCTTACCTTAATGATTTTTTTCAAGTTTATTCTTCATTTTTAGGTCTTCTTAATGCTTTGTTTAAATGATACTATATACAAAATGTAGGTATTAGCCTAAAAATTAATACAAAGTACAGTTTAGATATTTTGAGATAATCAGGTTTAGATATTTTCTTGATGATTGTGTTTTGTTATTTCTAAGTATTTGAATTTCACTTGTTAGAATTACTTCTTTTATGGTGAGGGAAAATGAAGACATTTCAATTTGGGTTTATTGTGTAGAAGGATTATGTCACCAAATAGTTTATAAGTAAACTTTACAAGAAAAGCAAAGTTGACATTTACATAATGATTCCAGGATCTCCCTTTTTAAAAAATTAATATTTATGTTGGCAGTGGTAGTAGAGTGGCAGAGTATTCCCACTACTAGAGTAAACATGAAGGATGCTTAATAAAGATAAGCTAGAGTTCTCCTTTACCCATGAACATGTCCAAAATAATTCTATAGTCCATGGCTCTTCAGAAGTAAGGCAACCATTTAGGCAATGAACTTTCCAACAAGTGAGTCTTTCAGAAAAGAAAGTGAATATACAGAAACACATAAATGATGTACCTTTACTAAGACATTACACACAGAGAGATATTGAGCTTTGACATTTTATACACACAGTAGACTCGTTTTTATGTTTCAGTATTAATATTCCTTCAGATGGTGGGAATAGAAGGGAAATCAGTCAGGGGGACAGTTAGTTCTTTTACTGTTTAAATAGGAAAATCTCAGGTGCTATAAATTGAGTATAGCTTTATAAAAGGAGTATAGCTTTTAGAAAGGCGAAGTTGATGGAAAGGACATACCTGAAAGTTGCGGCTCCTTTCCTGGGATCCACACCTAGCTGAGGTCATTTGCAAGACTAATCTGTGCGGGTTGGTGACTATAAGCTTTTAAGTCATTTTCAGCAGTATCATATAATAAGTGGATAAGCTGACCTAGATCCCCCTTTTATAAAACTGTTTGGTATTTCAGTACTTCTTGATATGTCTCTGGAGATGAGGCTCAGTCAGGTTAGCATGGCCGCAGACACGCTGCAGGCCAGCTGTCGGTAGTTGTGTCAAGTATGAGGAAAACAAGCGTTTGCCACCTTCTCTCCCTATATTAACCAACTCTTTGAAACTGTATACTGTGACATGGCATGTTTTAGACCTCAGTGAAGAGGAGAGACTTATTTGTTACTCTTACTTTAAACTTTGGTATTACTGGTTACTATGGTTATTAGATTTTTGAGCTTATAGTCCCATCTTGAAAAGTTTTTTAAAATATCCATCCATTAAATTTATCACATTGAAAAATTTTAGACCATTTCTTGTTCTTATTACAAAGAAAATAATTTATTCAAAAGTCTGTAGCATACAAGGGAATACAAGGTGGCTCTTTGTGTTGGATCCAATAGTTATTAATACATTTGCAAATAGTCAGATGAATTTGCTTCACCTTGGAACCCAGCCAAACAAAACTGCCTGCCTTGTACCTTGGAAAATAAATGGCACATGTTCACAGTGGGTCTTTTTGGGGGGTTTTCCTTTGAAAACATTTCCCCACTGCTCTTTAACCTATTAGGCTTACTGGCAGTTCAAAGGTGATGAGCATTTGTCTTGAGCACAACCATGATCCTTAGAATGTACAGGAGCTGGTATGGTCTAGTGGAGATTGGTGAGGGAGAGAGAGGATATGGTTATTTGTCTCTGGAGCAGACATCCAGGCATAAATTTCTCATAGTGTCATAAATGGGAGAAAAATAATTAAAGGCTAAATAGCCAAGAGAAGGAACTATGGATTCTTGCTTTTCCTTTCTATGGCTGGAGGTAATAGAAATGAATAATTTTCTGTAAAATTGGCTTTACTGTTACCATATTTAGGATCTTAAATATTTCAAATAATTCTTAAAGATATTAATTAATATCTTCATACATTTACATAATTTATTTTCCTGCTTTCAGGAGTTACTTAATAATATTTAGACTTAAGAAGAGAATTATATGCTCCTTAAATATAATTTTCCTTAGTTTTGAATATTTTTTAAAAATTAGGCTTTAGGGCTTATACTTACCACAATTATAACGTTTAAAAGCCAACTATAAACCTCCTGACAACTGCTAAATGAAATTCTTGATTAATTGTGGCAGCTCTCATACTGTTTTTGTTTGACAATCTCTTGAACCCTTCCAAATGAAAAAGAATCCATATAAGTAGCTTAAAGGTGAGGTGCTGTCTTTCACAATGGGCTTTATAAAGTCTGTTATTAAATATTTTGTTTCACAATGTAAATAAGCACCTATAACGCTGTCCACCTTCCTTTTTCTACTCTGGGTTTCCTATTTAAATAGGTGTGCAGTTACTGAGGATTTAGTTTGCTTCAGTGCATTGCTGAACACACCCAAGCACTGTGTGTGTGTGTTGAGGGAGGGAGGGGGTTGAGCATTAATTTACAGTCTGCCATTTGTAGCTGGTATGTTCAGGACACTAACATAGGCGTGTTTTGATTATCGCTAGAGGGGTAGATGAAGCGTATGGTTTCAAAAGTTCATCAGCAGACCCTGGCCAGTTTGGCTCAGCGGTTGGAGCCCTGGCCTGTGGTCAGTTCCCACTAAGGACATGTACCTCGGTTGCAATTTGTCCCCGCCCCTGGTTGGGTCGTGCAGGTGGCAACCACTCAGTGTGTCCCTTCACATCGATGTTTCTCTCCCCCCCCATTCTTTCTGAACAAAAAATGGAAAAATGTTTTTGGGTGAGGATAAAAAATTGAAATATGTTAAAAAAAAAAAAAAAGTTCATCAGCAGGACCATAGGTCCCAGTTATGTAACAACCCAAAGCCTCATTTTGAATTAGTCAGTCTTTAAATTGTGTCCTCTTGCAGAAATACCCTTAGAGCATCAGCAATTAACATACTTATTTAAAAGTAAGATTTAGAACATAATAATTAGCAGTTTAATCCAGCATGAGACCATGTTATCTTAAACTTATACAAGGCTTTTCTAGAGTTACTAGTCTGCTGTTTCTCAGGAAGCAACTTTAAAAGGTAACATATAAAATATAGTGATTAGTTAATAAATATTACTCAACTGTGATCCTCACTCCCACCCCCTACCCCAGCTCCTTAGACCTTTTAGGGATACTTGGAATTGAATAGTTAATTTATAATTGAATAATTGAATCAGAGCCTGTGCTGGGCCAAGAGTCTTTGTTAAATTTAAGTCAGCACTCTTTTTACTTATGTCAGCCATTTAACCCGACCACAGTCACATTTTCTAGCTAAAGGGAAAAAGAAAGGCTAGATATAGGCAATGTACTGGGAAAAAAGTAGTCCATGATTATTTTTCTTCCTTTGTTATTTTAAGATATCTGTAATAAAGTATTATTGTGGCAGAAAGCAACAAGACATATTTTGGTATAACAAATGTATTGGAATTTTCTCTTGGGTTTGTAGTTAATAATCACCCATACTAATTAGTAAATATCATATCCAGTGTTTTTCTAACTCCTTTAAATTAATCCATATTGTTGGCTACCCTCACCTGCTGCCCTCACTATTATTAACAGGAAGTGTAGTCTTTTGGGAGTCAGGACTCCAGTCTCCTCTGCTGACTCAGTCTGTGAGCATGGGTAAGTCTCAGAAGCTCTCTGTGTCACGGTATGCTTACTGTAATATCCATGTGGTAGCTTTCAGCCCATGTGTCTTTCTCTGGCTGCCCTCCCTCATTACATCACGTGTTCTTATATCTGATTGTCACTTTTGCCTTGTGCTAGTCATTGGGCAGCAGAAATAGAAAGAATGGAAGATAACTTCATCTCAGTTAACTGATAGCATTTTCCATAGATAGGAATTAGTAATGTCACTGCTTATACGTTCCTCACAGGTATATTATTAAACATACATGCCAGCTCGCTCAATTAGTCAGACATTCTCACATATTGAAAAGGAAAGAGAAATTGACTAAATTTGTGTTATCTTCAAACATAATGTATCTAATTTAGAATATGCCATACATGCCCTGGCTACTTTGGCTCAGCAGTTAGAGCATTGGCCCTTGAACTGAAAGGTTGCAGGTTAGACTTCCCAGTCAAGGGCACATATCTGAGTTGTAGGTTCAGTCCCCGGCCTTGGTCAGGATCCTTCGGGGGGGCAGCTAATTGAGGTGTATCTCTCGCATCGATGTTTCTCCCTCTCTCTCTCTGCTTCCCTCCCTCTTCTTCCTTCCCTCACTCCTATCCTCTGCTCCTCCCTTCCCCTTTATGTAAAAATCAATGGAAAAATATCCTCAGGTGAGGTTTAACCAAATATATATTTATATAGACAGAGACTATGCCATATCTTCCTATTCATGATTTTTAAAAGTTGGCAGGTATGTGTTAACATATTTATAATAGCATCAGATTATCAGTTAAAAGACAGTATTTTAGCTTTTTTTCCTTAAGCCCAAATTATTCATGGTTTTGGGTTTTTTTTTGGTCATTTATGTTGTTACTTTCATTAAGATAATGTTAATAGTTGGATGTCTGTTTTACCAACTTAAATTTTTGACATACGACCTCTCTGTTTAATAAGAATATAACAAGAAAAGCAAAAAGTCTGCTTCACAACTTGCAATTGGTTCTTCTAGGCTATGTTTAAGAACTAACAAATGTTAGAATTAGTCAGTACTCTGCAGATTTGAGATTTATAGCAACAAACTAGGAGATCCTCTTTGATAGAAGCCTTGATCCTGACAATAAGTTAAGAAGGGTATCAATTGGACTGCTTGATCTAATCACATCATGTATTATATAAAAGAAAAGTTTACCATATCAGAATATTCAGCTCTCCCTAAATATTAAAAAAAATTCAAGAGTAGAAATGGGGATGCTTTTTATTTTTCGAAAACATTTATTGAATGATCATTGTATCTGTTAACTTAAAAGTAATTCTTGCCCTGGCCAGTTTGGCTCAGCGGTTAGAGCGTCGGCCTGCGGTCCGGAGAGACCCAGGTTCGGTTCCTGCTAAGGGCACGTACTTCGGTTGCAGTTTGTCCCCGGCCCTGGTTGGTCGTGCGGGTGGCAGCCACTCGATGTGTCCCTTCACATCGATGTTTCTCTCTCTCTCCCCCTTCCTCTCTCTCCCTCCCACTCTATCTGTACAAAAAATGGAAAAATATCCTCGGGTGAGGATAAAAAAAAAAAAAAAGTAATTCTTAGTTTTTTAAGCCTCTAATACAATATTGGTAATGCAAAATGTAGTGTATTCTCATAAAGTTGCTTGACACATAGATATTTGAAAGTAATTCCCTCCTCTGTACACAGAAATAATTTAGAGATGATTCTTGCAGATAACTGAGAGGAAAACCCCATAGTTTTAAAGAAAGAGGGCTACAGAGTCCAGCCTAGAGCTTCTCCATTGCTCTGGTGTGTGGTGCCAGGCCACACAAAGCCTGCCGCATCTATAAATGGTGGTCACGTAGATGTATCTCAGGGGTTATTGGGGGATTAAATGAAATAAAGCGTTTATAGTAACCAGCATGTCATTAGTACACGTTACAGTCAGCATGCTTGATGTAAACCTGCCATGGGAAGGCGCGGTGGTCTCATCACCAGCTCGCGAGCCACCCTGTGCAAGTCTGGACCCTGGCCACAGCGTTACCAGTTATGTGAATTTACATAAGTTAGGTGTGTTTTCTTTGCCTCGATTCTTTATCTGCAAAACAGGGATCATACTAACGCCCACTTCTTAGGGTTGCCGTGAGGATTAAATGAGTTCATCTAAGTGAAGTATTTAGAACAGTGTAGGCATATAATTAGCACACTGTAACTTTTTTATTAGTATGTATATTTTGACAATGAAGCATTTCAATTCATACAGTGAATATAGTTTTTTAGGGTTCCACCATGGTGTTTTATAACTTCGTGTTTCTTTCAGTAATCCCAGCAATTTTTGCCCCTATTTTCACAAGTTGGTTTTTTTTTCCTTAAAGACGTCAGAGTGACATGCAATTTCTTAATGTCTCACTGTGTACCTTTATAACATTTGAAGAGCAACTTATCTGATGAGAGCTGAGAAGGCAAATGTAGTAGGCACTGATTTCCCATGAAGTTCGTCTTTCTTGTTGGTACTGCCAGTTCCCACAATCCTAGCATTCCCTGGGCATCAGTCAGTGTCTACAAGGAATGATTTTCAAATATTAAAGCATGTGAAAAGACAAACAGGCCAAAACTCAGAGCTCTCTGGGGACTATGACCTCCAAAACAGACTCCGTTCTGACATTTTCACAGGCTGCTTGAAGGAATTCCAGCAGGGTCATTCTATTTGGTAAACTCCTAAACAAACCCTCTGTCATCAAGGACTGATTTACAGATTTTTCTCCTTATGTACATGTTCTGAAGAGATTAAGATAGTAGATATGGTTTCTGAGACTCTTTTAAGGCATTTGATGTATACAATAAAAAACACAGAAGACTTTTGGTATTTTCAAGTAATAAAACAGTTATTTGTTAAGTTGAAAGAAATGTCTTGCTCTGTGTTGTCTTTTAAATTATTTTTCTTTTTGATTTCAAGAAATCTATGTTATAACTCTATCTCTAAGTTAAAATTTTTCATTATTAACCCAATTACTTAACAAAGAAATAGACTAAATTCAGAAACACTCTTTTACCAAACAAACATACATGAGAATATGGATATGATTACTTGTTTCACTATGACCTTTGGGACATGTGGAAACAAACAGTTCTAGTGTTGTAGGATAGTCTGAAATATTGGTGTGATGGCAGTTGTTTAGATTAAGCATTAAGGTTACTGTGGTGAGGGTAGATCTATACATTGTTTTTCAATTAATCTGAATCCTCTAAAAATATTTTACTGTGTATTATTTCTTTAGAAAAAAAAAAGAATACACTCCTAAAAATAAATGAGAAGGTCAGAACCCAAGAGATTGGGAGCCTGGACAACTTAAGGAAATGGGTAATTAGGACTTCCTTGGTTTATAGTTGGCCTTAAATGCCACAGTCTAATGTCTGTGAGTAGCATGTATGAAGTTCCAGAGGTGAATAGCATTCCTCATTTGAAAGGTCAGGTTTGTCAGGGAATTTTGTATGGTTTGTTTCCTTCTACGCATGTTTCTTTTCAATGAGTTAATCCTTTGGATGAATGTGCAAAGTTTTAGCTATTGAAAGAGTCCTTACACAATGAAGTATCTTATGATTTGATATCTTACTCTGTTGTAGGATTATAATACATTTTGAACACATTTAAAAATGGGACACAGTCAAGTAAATTGATACCTGATCTCAGTCAAACCTTTCAAAATCAGTAGTAAAAATAAAACTTGTTTTATTATATATATTCTAATAACTTTTCAGAAATCTGGTATATTTCATTGTCTCTTAGTAAAATAAAATGGAAACAAATGTAAAATAATCTATGACAAATAGCTATTGAATATATTAAAGATTGTGTGGCTCTTGATGTATAAAATATATATGATGAAATATATATATATATATATATGTTACTATTTTCTCAGGCCGAGAATAACAGTGCTTTCTCATATTGAGAGCATATCTAGTTAAAAATGTAGATATGCTCTCAATATGAGAAAGCATTACTTTTCTAACATAGATTTTTCTCTCTCTTGCTATCTATTACTATTAACTAGTCTCTTCACTTTTCAAATAAATGGAATCTGGTTAAATGACAACTAGCTGATAACTAATGAAATCTCTGGTTGTATAAATGTGTGCTTGTTTCTTTGTGCATAGAAGTAGAGTAGCTGCTTGATTGATTGCTGAATGCTTTCTGAACACTCAACAGAAACAGAATGCTTACACTTTCAAAAAGTTTAAGATTTTATTTGGATACCCAAATGTTATAAATTTGGAGAATTTTCCAGATAGAGGAATTTAAACTTAACACTAATCAGATCAAGTTAGGACTGAACAAATTGAAATGTAAAGAAATCCAAGCCCTGGCCAGGTAATTCAGTTGGTTAGAGCATTGTCCCATGCACCAGAGTTTCAGGTTTGATCCCGGGTCAGGGCACAAAGAATCAACCAGTGAATGAGTAAATAAGTGGAACAACAAATCTCTCTCTCTCTCTCTCTCTCTCCCCCTCCCCCTCCCTCTCCTTATCTCTCCTTTCCTCTCTCCCATTTCCTCTCTTCAAATCAATAGATTAGCCCTGGCCGGTTTGGCTCAGCGGTTAGAGCGTCTCCCGCTAAGGGCGCGTACCTCGGTTGCAGTTTGTCCCCAGCCCTGGTTGGTTGTGCCGTGGCAGCCACTCGATGTGTTCCTTTCACGTCGATGTTTCTCTCTCTCTCTCTCTCTCTCTCTCTCTCTCTGTTCCCCTCTCTCTCCCTCCCATTCTACCTGAACAAAAAATGGAAAAATGTCCTCCGGTGAGGATTAAAAAAAAAAAATCAATAGATTAAAAAAATTTTTTTTAATCCAAGAATTTAGTTTTAAACTTTGAATTTTGGAGTCCAGTGGTTTTAGACAGTACAATTGGCCCTTGAACAACACAAGTTTGAGCTGTGTGGGTCCACTATATGTGGATTTTTTTTTCCCCAATAAATATGTAGTTGGCTCTGTGTGTCCCCAGGTTTAGCATTATGGATTCAACCAGTTGTGGATTGAAATTTCCTTTCTTCTGTCCTTCCTTTCTTCCTTTGATCCTCAGAAACATATGTATTTGCTTTTGAATCAACTTTATAAAAGAATCCTTGAAATATTATCTCCCCTAGTGTGAATATGCTTATAACTATTACATCCTCCCCCTTTTGTTGAATTTATTGGAGCGACATTGGTTAATAAATTATATAGATTTCAGGTGTATAGTTCTGTAATACATCAACCATATATGTTGTATTGTGTTCACCACCCCAAGTCAGTTCTTCCATCATCACTTCCCTTCTTTACACTCTTCTACCCACCCCCAACCTCCTTCCCCTCTGGTAAGCACCATACTATTGTATGTGTTTGTGAGCTTTTTTGTTTTGTTTTGTTTTGATTAATCCCTTTACTTTTTTCATCCAGTCCCTAACCCCTCCCCTCTGACAGCTGTCAGTTTGTTCTCTGTATCTATTTTGTTTGTTTATTTTATTGATTAGATTCCACATATGAGTGAAATCATATGGTACTTATCTTTTTCTTACTGGCTTATTTCACTTAGCATAATGCTGTCCGGGTCCATCCATGCCATTGTAAAGCATAAGGTTTCCTTCTTTTTTATGACCAATAATATTCCATTGTGTATATGTACCACAGCTTTTTGTTTTGTTTTGTTTTTGTTTTGTTTTTTATCCTCACCCGAGGATATTTTTCCATTTTTTGTACAGATAGAGTGGGAGGGAGAGAGAGGAAGGGAGAGAGAGAGAGAAACATCGACGTGAAGGGACACATCGAGTGGCTGCCACCCGCACGACCAACCAGGGCCGGGGACAAACTGCAACCGAAGTACGTGCCCTTAGCGGGAACTGAACCCGGGTCTCTCCGGACTGCAGACGGATGCTCTAACCGCTGAGCCAAACTGGCCAGGGCTGTACCACAGCTTTTTTATCCACCCATCCCCTGATGGACACTTGGGCTCCTTCCAGATCTTAGCTATTGTAAAGAATGCTCTAGTGAACATAGGGGTGCATATATTCTTTCGAATTAGTGTTTTGGGTTTCTGTGGATCAAAATCTTCTATCCTCTTTTGGAAATCCACAGATACAGAGGGCCAACTTAAGTTATATGCAAATTTCCAACTGCACAGGAGTCAGAGTCTCTAATCTCTATGTTGCTCAAGGGTCAACTGTACTTTGTTTTCTTCACCTGTTACACTTTTAAGGTGTACTCTCTCATGAAAATCTATACATTTCTTAAATGACCATGAATGTTTCATGTACCCTTGAGGATATGATAAATGTCAATTACGTCCAGTTGGTGTATAAGGTTGTTCAAGTCTTACATATTTTTATTTGTTTTCTTTTTACTTGTACTGTCAATGACTTAAGAGTTATGTTGAAAACCCCACCTACTATTGGATTTGTTTCTCCTCTCAGTATTGTTTTCCTTCCTGTATTTTGAAATTCTATTACATGTTCTTAATGAATGGACTTGTTTACATTAAGAAATGTTCCTCCATCCTTGGTAATGATTATTCTACTAAGAAACCTTGATAATGTTTGATAGTAATATAGCCACCCTAAGTTTAACATTGCATGATAAATCTTTTTCCAGCTTTTACCTTTAACTCATCTCTACCCTTATATTTAAAGTACATTTCTTTTAGAAACATAGAACTGGATCTTTTGTTTAAGTCTTGTCTGACAATCTGTCTTTCCATTGCAGTGTTTAGGTTGTTTGCATTTAAGGTAATCAGTGATATGTCTGGTATTACTGTCTGTCTATTTTTGTGTAACAAATTACTTCATACCTTAGTAGCTTAACACAGACGCATTTATCACATCACAGTTTCCATGGGTCTGAAATTCAGGCACAGCTTAGATAGGTACCTCTGCCTTAAGGTTTCTCACAAACCTGCATTCGGGTGTCAGCCAAGGCTGGGGTTTTATCTGAAGTTCCACTGGGAAGGATCCACTTCTAAACTTACATTGTTCTTGGTGAGATTCAGCTCCTTAAGGGTTTTTGGACCCTCAGTTCCTTGCCACGCAGGCCTCTGCAACATGACAGTTTACTTTAGTAAAGCTAGAAAGAGCAAGTCTGCTAGCAAGATATAGTAGCACCTCTTTGCAATATTTCCTCAACGTTGCCCAATTTTATTGATTAGAAACAAATTACTCACCTGGCCAGTTTGGCTCAGTGGTAGAGCATCGGCCTGCAAACCAGTGAATCAGTCTCAGGTTCAATTGTGGCCAAGGGCATGTACCTCGGTTGCAGTTTGTCCCCGGCCCTGGTTGGGGTCATGTGGGAGGCAGCCACTCGA
Source organism: Molossus molossus (assembly GCF_014108415.1). NCBI lineage: Eukaryota > Metazoa > Chordata > Mammalia > Chiroptera > Molossidae > Molossus > Molossus molossus. The sequence goes on along the minus strand of NW_023425366.1, from coordinate 108,976,147 downwards.
TGTGTCCCTTTCACATCGATGTTTCTCTCTCTCTCTCCCACTCTATCTGAACAAAAAATGGAAAAATGTCCTCAGATGAGGATTAAAAAAAAAAAGAAACAAATTATTCAAGGGGGAGAGGATTCTATAAGGCCATAAATACCAGAAGGCAGGGATCAATGGGGACTCTCTATTGAGTTTAAATCTGCCCTTTTAGGGGGAGGGTATCAGTGAGGGAAAAAGGAGAAACATCTGTAACAAAAATAAATTAATTAAAATTAAAAAAAGAAAAGAAAACTTGAGTTTTGGCAAGAAAAAAATTTTTGTCATTTTGCCGTATGTTTATCTAATCTCTTCTGTTTCTTTATTTCTCTTTTCTTGCCTTTGTAAAGTTAATTTTTAGTACAGTATTTCATTTCACTATTTTTACATCTTATTAACTATACTTTCTTTTCCAAGAATTCACTGATCTTTTCTAATGTAGGCCTAATAAGCTGCTAATCCTGTCTCATAAAATGTTTATCTTAGATATTATATTTTATCTCTACAAGTTTCATTTTGTTCTTTTCTGCATTGTCCATTTCTCGTGATTATATACATGTTTTCCTTTAAATACTTGTACATAGTATAATAGCTGTTAGTAGTTCAATTTTTAATTATTTTTGGTCATTTCTCGGTCTGTTTTTATTGACAATTTTTTCTTCGATTAAAGAGACATTTTCCTGCCTCTTGATAAGTAGTCCAGTAATTTTGGGGGAATGTCATATTGTGAATGTTACATTGGTGAGTGGCTGGTTTTTTCTTCTGTGGTATGCAGGTGTAAGAAAGAAAGATCTCTTATCCTTTGAGACGACATGGAGGGACCTGGAGAGTATTATCCTAAGCGAAACAAGCCAAACAAAGAAAGACAAGTGTTACATGATCTCACTTATTTGTGGAATATAATGAACATAGCAGTCTGAGGAATGGGGTAGTCCCAGAGACATGGAAGTGGGGTACAGACTGGCAATCCCCAGAAGAGGGGGTGGTGGGGGAGAGATAAACCACAGAACTTATATGCATGTGTGCATGAACAGTGGACATGGACAACAAAGCTGGGGACAGGGTGGGGAGGGTGGGAGAGGGGGGATCAGTGGGGGAAAAGGACAAACATCTATAACAAAAATAAATTAATTAATTAAAAAAAGAAAAATAATAAACCATGAAAAAAAAATAAGACACTATCAAATACATGGAAAGTAAGACTAATTATGTTCTTGAAAATTAGAATTGTTAATATATACTCATACTGTACACTTTAGATTATATTTGTTTTTTTATCAAGTAAGTTTCATGTATACAATTGCATTTTATTGGTCTGAATGTTTGAAAACATAAATATTTGAATTAATGTGTAAAGTGGTTTAGATATGCTAGTGCAGAAACTTTTCCAGTAGAATTTTTATTTATTTATTTATTTTTATTTATTTTTTTTTATCCTCACCCGAGGACATTTTTCGATATTTTGTTCAGATAGAGTGAGAAGGAGAGAGAGAGAGAGAGAGAGAGAGAATCATCGATGTGAAAGCGACACATCGAGTGGTTGCCACCCACACGACCCAACCAGGGCTGGAGACAAACTGCAACCAAGGTATGTGCCCTTAGCGGGAACCGAACCCGGGTCTCTCCGGACCGCAGGCCGACGCTCTAACCGCTGAGCCAAACCAGCCAGGGCTAGAATTTTTATTTTTAAGCTATACACTCTTTATAAGATGGTGTCCCCCACCTTTGCTTTTTAAGAAATATAATCATGTAAATTATACTACATATATAGCAGTTCTTCCTTTCCATGGTTTTAGTTACCTGCAGTCAGCTATTACCCAAAAATGTTAAATGGAAAACCCCAGAAATAAACAATTCATAAATTTGAAATTGTATGCTGTTCTGAAATCTCACCCCATTCCCTCTGTCCTTCCTAGAATGTGAATCATCCCTCTGTCCAGTGTAGCCACACAGTATACGCTCCCCACCTTTTAGTCATTTAGTAGCCATCTTGGTTATCAGATCAACTTTTGCAGTATCACAGTGCTTGTGCTCAGGTAACTCTCATAGTAGCCTAATGCAATGTCACATCACCTACATCATTCATCTCACTCCATCTCATCACCTAGACATTGTATCATCTCACATCATCACAAGAAGGGTGAGGACAGTACAGTAAGGTAGTTTGAGAGACCACATTCACATAACTTTTATTACAGTATATTGTTATATTGTATGATTCATTATTGTTAATCTCTTACTATGCCTAATTTATAAATTAAACTTTATTATAGTATGTATGTGTAGGATAAAACTTAGTATATATAGTTTTGTACTGTCCATGGTTTCAGGTATCCACTTTGGGTCTTGGAATGTGTCCCCTACAGATAAGGGGTTGGACTACTATATTATGATCTTCTCACAAAAACAAACCACTCTTTTTTTGTCATTTCCTTCTATGATATAATCAATTAACACCTTTTTTTTTTTTTATCCTCATCCGAGGACATTTTTCCATTTTTTGTACAGAGTGGGAGGGAGAGAGAGGAAGAGAGAGAGAGGGAAACATCGATGTGAAAGGGACACATCGAGTGGCTGCCACCCGCGCGACCAACCAGGGCCGGGGACAAACTGCAACCGAGGTACATGCCCTTAGCGGGAACCGAACCCGGGTCTCTCCGGACCGCAGGTGGACGCTCTAACCGCTGAGCCAAACCAGCCAGGGCTTTTTGTTGTTTTTTTAAGGTCCACCTATACACAAGGCACTGTGTTTGATTTTCTGTGTTTCTGCATATTACACATCCCTCTCCCTTTAGCACACAGTAGGCCTATAACCTAAATTGGTAAATAGCCAAGTTAAAATACTAAATTCTACCAGTAGAGAGGTTTTGCCCCCTGAATGGATAAAGACATTTTATCTTATGAGATAGGTTTTAATGGTTTTCACTTAAACTGAGGGTCTCGGAAATTAAATAATGCAAGGACAAGCTGCTAAAAAGGAACAAAGTTTTAAAGATTTGCTTGGCTCTAAGGTTACCTCTGAGGTTATAAAGAGTACTATTACAACAGGAAAGATAAGCTTTATTTAGAAGAAAAGAGGGTTAAAATAGAGTTAAAATCTATTTTAAGATAGATTATACAAAGGTATAAATGTAACCACATATGAAACAAATTTAAATGTTAAGATTTTGCTTGAGCGTAATTTTACTTAAAAAAACCTGTTGACAAGATATTTTATAATTACCACCAACCTCATTGAATTTGTCAGAATTGCCTCCTGCATACGCAGTGGGTGCTAAATGAAGTTTATTCATGTGAACATTCATACAAATAAAGACGCACAGCCAAGCTCATTATTCTCTTCTCACGTCATGTTTCACTTTGCATTCCTCTCAGATGTCTTTCGTTACCATGCTAGGGAAAAGCACAACCAAGCACCTTTGTCTTTTAGAAGAGAGAACTTGAGTCAATTTTGTGTCTCTATTCATTCTAACCTAGTATTTTTTAAGGTACTTAGCCAACTGAATGAAGATATTTGATAAATTCCTCTAGTGAATGGTGTTCATTTTGTAATTTCTAACCTTTTAAACAGATTGTTTTTAGATTTGTTAATAAAATTGAGAGCCTAGTAAGAGATCATCCTGTTAATGGCAATTTATTTCATAATAAGGTATTTGACATTTAAAGACTAAAATAAAAATCTACTCTTACTTGTTCTATAAATGTATCTTTTCTTTAGAAAAAATTAGAAATGGACATTTTTCTCTAATTTATTACAATTAGGAATTGTCTTTTTACATGTTCCTTTTAACTCCTGAACTTAGAGCAATTTATTAACCTTTTTATTTAAGAATCATTTACATGCCCTGGCCGGTTTGGCTCAGCAGTTGGAACGTCGGCCTGCGGTTCAGAGAGACCCGGGTTCGGTTCCCGCTAAGGGCACATACCTCGGTTGCAGTTTGTCCCCGGCCCTGGTTGGTCGTGTGGGTGGCAGCCACTCGATGTGTCCCTTCACATCGATGTTTCTCTCTCTCTCTCCCTCCCGCTCTATTTGAACAATAAATGGAAAAATGTCCTCGGGTGAGGATAAAAAAAAAAAAAAAAAAAGAATCATTTACAGGCATGCCTAAATATATCAGCATGCATCTTCTAAGAATAAAAACATATAATTATCAACAGTACAGTTATCACCCTCAAAAAATTTACATTGATTCAATAGTATATTAAATATACAGCCCATTTTCATATTTCCTCACTTTTTCCAATAATGACCTTTATTTTTTTTTAAACCAGGATCTAATCGCGTAACACTTATTGCATTAAGTTGTTATATACCTTTAATCTCTTCTAATCTAGAACAGTTCTCCTACTTAAAAAAAAAAACTTAAGCCCTGGCCAGTTTGGCTTAACGGTTAGAGCGTTGGCCTGCGGTCGAGAGACCTGGATTCAGTTCCCAGTAAGGGCATGTACCTCGGTTGCAGTTGTCCCCAGCCCTAGTTGGGTTTGCGTGTGGGAGGCAGCCACTCAATGTGTCCCTTTCATGTCGATGTCTCTCTCTCTCTCTCTTTCCCTCCCACTCTATCTGAACAAAAAATGGAAAAACGTCCTCGAGTGAGGATTTAAAAAAAACAACAACGGTATTTTCAGAGCAGTTTTAGGTTTGCAACAGAATTAAGAGGAAGGTACAGAGATTTTCCATATGCCCCTAACACATGCATAGCCTCCCCCATTATCAGCATCATTCACCAGAATGGTACGTATTTTATCAAGAAAGAATCTCCACTGACACATCATCATCACCAAAAGTTCATAATTACCTTGTGGTTCATTCTTGGTGTTATACGTTTTGTCGGTTTGGACAAATGTATAATGACTTGTATCCATCATTATAATATCATACAGAATATTTTCACTGTCCGAAAAAATCCTCTATGCTCTGCCTGTTCAATTTCTCTCCCCATATTCCACCCCTGCAACCTAGCAACCACTGATCTTTTTATTTTCCCCATATTTTGCCTTTTTCAGAATGCCACATAATTGGAATCATGCAATATGTCGCCTTTCAGATTGGCTTCTTTTAAGGTTCCTCCATGTGTTTTCCATGGCTTGATAGTTTATTTCCATTTAGTGCTGAATATTCAATAGTCCCTTGTCTGATGTACCACAGTTTATTCATTCACCTACTGAAGGACATCAGTTGCTTCCAAGTTTTGACAGTTATGAAGAAACCTGCTATAAACATCTTTGTGCAGGTTTTGTATAGACATAGTTCTCAGCTCCTCTGGGTGATACCAAGGAGCGTGCTTATTGGATTGTATGGGAAGGGTATGTTTAGTTTTATAAGAAACTGCCAAACTCTTTCAAAGTGGCTGTGCCATTTTACATTCCCAACCAGTTTTTTAAAAGTCTTTCACAACTTGGCATTTTGAAAGAGTCTAAGCCAGTTATTTTGTAAAATGACCCTCACTCTGTATTTGTTGGATTGGATCCTTATGGTCAGTCCAGGTTGGGATTTATTTGGGTGGGAATATTGAATAGGTGACATTGTATCCTCAGTGAATTACATCAGGAAGCACATAACAGTTTGTCCCATCATTGGTGATACTCAGTTTGATCAGTTGGTTAAGATAGTGTTCCCCTCACCTATTTTTTTTTTTTTTTTATCCTCACCCGAGGACATTTTTCCATTTTTTGTTCAGGTAGAGTGGGAGGGAGAGAGAGGAACAGAGAGAGAGAGAGAAACATCGATGTGAAAGGAACACATCGAGTGGCTGCCACCCGCACAACCGACAAGGGCCGGGGACAAACTGCAACCGAGGTACGCGCCCTTAGCGGGAACCGAACCCGGGTCTCTCAGGACCGCAGGCTGACGCTCCAACCGCTGAACCAAACCAGCCAGGGCTAGGATGGTCTTTTTAAATAAATGGTTCTGGATTAGGTGTAATACCCAGTGGAAAGAAATTTATCTGGAATTCATGCCATACCTAAAAGTCCAACTATGAAAGATAAAGCACTTTAGGGGAAAACATCTTCATAAACTTGGAGTAAGCAAAAGTTTCTTAAATAAGACACAAATAGCACTACCTATAAAAGAAAAAAATATCTATATTTAAATTAATAACTCTTGTGCACCAAAAGACATCACTGAGAGAGAAAAGGCAACCCACAGAGTGGGGAGAGATAATTCTTAATGCATAAATTTGACAAAAGATTTTTCTCCAGAATATGTAAAGGACAGATACAAGCCAATATAAATAAGTGGACAAAAAAGCCTTGACACAAATTTAACAAAAGAAGAAATCCAAATGGTGTGCATATATTTGATATATATTAATTCATCATCAGATCAGTGCAAATGAAAACCACACACCTACAAGAATGGTTAAAATTAAAAAGAAAACACTAGGTGTATTAAGGATATTGAGCAATCAATATGTCAACTGCTATAACCATTTTAGAAAACTGTTTTGCGTAATTCTAAGTATCATCAATTCTCCTAGATTTCATTCGACAGAAATATATACGTATGCTCATCAGAAGATGATGTATTAACTTGCCCATATGAAATTGCCATTTTGTTGTAGGCACTGTCAGCAATTTTATATGGTTCCATCTACTGGAATGATTAGAGCAGCACTATTTGTTATAGGGAAAGACTGGAAATTACCCAAATGTCCACCTACAATAGAATGGTTAAATATATTGTGATATATCCCACAGTAGAATATAGCAATGAGAATGAACATAATATAGCTCTGTTTAAAAATATGCATGAATCTCAGAAAAATAACATTGAGCAAAGGCAGCTAGTCACAAAAGAGTACGTACTATATGATTCCATTTACATAAAGTACAAAAACAGACAAAACTACTCTGTGGTGTTAGAAATCAGGATAGTAGTTAGAGTGTTGTCAGAGAAGTGACTAGAAGGGAAGCAAAAAGCAGGAGTCCTACAATATACAAATTGATTTTAGGATAACATCTAATACTACTACTAAAAACAAACCTATTAAGTTCAGGATTTATTTGCAGTTTGTTTTGTCCTTAGACTAGCTCCCAGTAAAGGTGTACAATCATGACTGTGTTTAAAATTTTCTTGGATGAATTCTTTTCTTTCTTTTGTGATATTATCAGTTTGATATATAGCTAAGTTCATTTGTTTCTGTTTCTATTCAGTTTTAATTTGTTTCCCATGCTTATTGATTTAACTTTATTTTTGAAATATGTAAAAAATTACCATGGTCTAAAAGTTGGAAATATATAAAAGGATAACCCAAAAAGACTCATTCCCTTCTTTTCTTCTCCCTACCCACACTTACCCTTTTGCTTTAAAAAAAAAAAAATTATTATTCCTTGCACATTATTTGTTGTTATTAAAATAAATAACAAAATTCATACTGTTCTGTCATTTTTATACTTTCATTCTTTTGGATAGATTTTCTTAGGACACAACTGGAAGAAAGGTTTGATCATTTAAAAAGACTTTTTAGAGAGGTGGTTCAGCTTCTCAAGACAAATATTTTCATTTTCAGGGAAATCAGTGGTCATTACAGCCTTGATTTCTGTCATCAACCCATTTCCCAATATTTTAGCATTATGTATCAATTTATCCTAGATCTGAGCCCAAGCTACATTTGTATTAAATGAGGATGTTTACTTATTTTTTAAATATTTTTTCTTTATTGATTTTAGAGAGAGCAGAAGGGAGAGAGAAAGAGAGATAGAAACATTGATGAGAAAGAACATCCATTGGCTGCCTTCTGCATGTCCCCCACTGGGGATTTCGCCCACAACCTGGGCATGTGCCTTGACCAGGATTCGAACCGGCGACCTCTTGGTGCATGGGTCGACGCTCAAACAATGAGCCACACGGCAGGCGAGGATATTTACTTTTCATTAATGTTGTTTAAGTGATAAAAAGCCATGTGAAAACCATTTTTCCCAGTTGTTCACATATATTTATATGGCACTTGAACAAACAAACCTTTATCCTCTTTTCTCTTAGTTACTTTTGCTAGCAAACAAAATACTAGGAAGAAGGGAACCGGTATCCATGTTTGTTGATGGCTTCTTCTGTGGTAGGCACTGCACTTGGTCTTCACTTGTATTACCCCATTTAATCCTCCCAGCAATCCTGCAAGATTACCCAAAAAAATTGTGGATACTTCTAAACACTTCAGAATGAGCATTATTATGTAAAATTCAGTAGTGTTTTACATTTTTTAAGGCAAAATATATATATGTGTGTATAATGGCATGCACAAATTTAAATACATCATTAGATGAGTTTTTGCATATACATATGTACCACACACCCTTATCAATCAAGATATAGATCACTGTCACCCCAGAAACTTTCTTTTTATTTATTTATTTATTTTTTTATCCTCACCCGAGGATATTTTTTCCATTTTTTGTACAGATAGAGTGGGAGGAAGAGAGAGGAAGGGAGAGAGAGTGAGAAACATCGACGTGAAGGGACACATCGAGTGGCTGCCTCCCGCACGACCAACCAGGGCCGGGGACAAACTGCAACCGAAGTACGTGCCCTTAGCGGGAACCGAACCCGGGTCTCTCCGGACCGCAGGCTGACGCTCTAACCGCTGAGCCAAACTGGCCAGGGCCACCCCAGAAACTTTCTTTGTGGCCTTCCCAAGCAGCCTTCTCTCCAGCCCCTCAGAGACAACCACTGTTCTGGTTTTGTTCACCACAGATTAGGTTTATCTTTTTATTATTATTATTATTATCATTATTATGATGATGATGATGATGTTTTATCCTCACCCGAGGACATTTTTCTATTTTTTGTTCTGATGGAGTGGGAGGGAGAGAGAGGAAGAGAGAGAGAGAGAGAGAGAGAGAAACATCAACATGAAAGGGACACATCGAGTGGCTGCCTCCCACATGACCCAACCAGGGCCAGGGACAATCTGCAACGAAGTTCGTGCCCTTAGAGGGAACCGAACCCGGGTCTCTTTGGACCACAGGCCGACGCTCTAACCACTGAGCCAAACCGGCCAGGGCTAGGTTTATCTTTTTAGATAGTTTTATATAAATAGAATCATACAGTATGGGCTCTTTTGTTTAAAGCTTCTTGAATTCATGTAATGTTTTTGAGGTTCATTGTATGTTTCAGTACGTCATCCTTTTTTATTGTTTAGTGTTATTCCACTGTATGCGTACAATTTATTTAATCCATTTTCCTTTTACTGGACACTGGGATTGTATAAGTATTTATTTCTTTAGCAGGAGAGGAGTTGCTGAGTGTTTTAGTTTTATAAAAGCTGCAGACCTTTTTCAACAGTGGCTGTAACATTTTGCAACTCTCCTCCCCCACCTCGACCCCCGGCCCCAAAGGCATAAAAGTTCTAATTATGCCACATCGTCAACATTTGGCAAAGTGAGTCTTTTTCATTTTAGCCATTCTGAATTGTGTGATTGGGAGTATCTCACTGTGGTTTTATTTTGCTTGTCTGTGATATCTAATGATATTGAGCACTTTTTAAAGTGCTTATTAGCTGTTTGTGTGAAAGATTTTTTTAAACCTTTTGTCCATTTTTCCAATGTTTTGTAATAGAAAGTTTTATATAGGGAAATTAAAAGAATTTTCAGTCAACACTCATATGTACATCACCTAGGTTCTACCATTAATATTTCATCATGCTTGTTTTATCTCATGTGCAATCATCTCTCTCTTGTCAACCATCAGTCTCTCTTATGTTTTTTGACATGTTTCAAAATAAATTACAAGCATCTGTACATGTCTCCTTAAAGATGTCAACATGTATATCATTAACATATAGTTCAGTCTTTATTTAAAATGATCTTATTTTGAGAACAGATTGTCTTGTGCTTCTCCTCATTTTCCTGCACCCTAACCCATTGCCTGCCTTTCCTGGCCAGTTGTACTCTGAGGTACTCAGGTTGGTTTTACATTTATGTCTGTGATACACTTCAAATTAATCTTTGTGTCTACTATGAGGTAGGGGTTGAGGCTCACGTTCTTTTTCATATGAATGCCTGCTTGTTACAACACCATTTGTTTAAAAAAGTATCCCTTTTCTCCATTGGATTGCTTTGGCCCCTTTGTCTAAAATCCAGCGATCATTTAAGTGTGGATCAGTGTCTGGACTTTCTGTTGTCTTTCATTGATCTGTTTCTTAATCCTTATGCCAGTACTACACTGTCTTGATTACTGGAGCTTTACAGTTAGTTGGTCTTGAAATCAGGTAGGATAAGTTCTCCAACTTTGCTCTCCTTTTACAGTATTGCTCTGGATATTCTAGGTCCTTTGCATCTTCATTTCTGTTTTAGAATCAGCTTGTTTAAAAAAACTAGCAGAGCCCTGGCTGGGTAGCTCAGTTGGATATCTCTATACACCAAGGTTGCAGGTTCGATCCCAGTCAGGACACACACAAGAATCAACCAAGAAATGCATAAATAAGTGAACAACGAATTGATCTCTCTCTCTTTCTCTTTCCCTCCCTCCTTCCCACTTTGCCTCTCTCCCTCCCACTCTCTCTCCCTCCCTCCTCCCTTTCTTCTCACTGTAAAATCAATAAATAAAAATTTTTTTAAAACCAGCAGTAATATGATTGGTAGAGTGTTGAATTTTTTTTTTTTTTTTATCCTCACCCGAGGATATTTTTCCATTTTTTTTACAGATAGAGTGGGAGGGAGAGAGAGGAAGGGAGAGAGAGAGAGAAACATCAACGTGAAGGGACACATCGAGTGGCTGCCACCCGCACGACCAACCAGGGCCGGGGACAAACTGCAACCGAAGTACGTGCCCTTAGCGGGAACCGAACCCGGGTCTCTCTGGACCGCAGGCCGACGCTCTAACCGCTGAGCCAAACTGGCCAGGGCTAGAGTGTTGAATTTGTATGTTAATTTATTCCAGTCCATCAATATGACATCTCTCTATTTATATGGCTTTCCATAATCTCTCTCAGCAGTATTTTTATAGTTTTTAGTTAGAGGTCTTGTACATAATTTTTTTTTTTTTTTTTTTTTTTTTAGATAGAGTGGAAGGAAGGGAGGGAGGGGGAGAGAGAGAGATAGAGAAGCATCGATGTGAGAGAGACACATCACTTGGTTCCCTCCAGCTTGGCTTTACAACCCTGACCAAGGGACCGGGGATCAAACCCAAGACCATTTGGTCCAAGGGCCGACACCCTAACAGCTGAGCCAAACCAGCCAGGGCCATAAATCTCTTTTTGACAGTGTTGTCAATGAAATTGGTTTTTTAAATTTCATTTTAGACACTCTGACTTTATGACCTAAACATTGCATTCTGCTCTGCTTTGCTGATGATTTTGTAGACTTCTAATAACCCTTTTTTAATTGTCATTGATGTAGGAAGTTACGTATTAATTTATGCTTCTGTGAAGTATCAGGTAAAAACTCCTTTGGAAAGACATTTCATTGTGTATTACTTCAGATAAGGATTTATTTTTTCCCAAACTCCTAGAAATCTCCCAGAGTGAGTTTATTTGTGCCTATATGTTATGGTCATATATAAGTGTGTTTGTAGATATGTGTATTTTCAAGAAAATAACAGGTAACTTACATACCATTGTTGTTGGTGGATGCATTTTGATTTAACTGGTTTTGTGATGATTGGTTATTGATGTAGCATATATTATTTAAGTGTTGGACTCTGAAGTACTAGGGCTGCAAATGGGGAAAGCTACAATTTCTTCTCTCAAGGAACAGTCCAACAGTTTAGTTCATTCCACAACCATTGATAAGGGTTATTGGTGGTGTACTTGCTATAGAAACAGAGCGACCAAGTATAAAGAAACCAAATAAAAATCCATGTTTTAAAAAATATTTCTTATCTTGGAAAAAAACAAACAAAAGAAACGGGGGGGTGCCTCTGTTATTACTGAATGTATACTGCTTTCTTTATTTTAACTTGTTTCAGTGCTTCAGTATGATCCTGTATACAGTCAGTGAACATCTCCCACAGCCTTGCCATTTGTGACTGAACATTGCTATCACTGGCACACTGGCACATACTTTAGGAAATAAGTTTTTATTTTTCCCGCTGACTCAGCGTAGTAGCACCAGACTCGGGAAATAAAAAGACTCTGCTTAGGCTGTAGGGAGTATATATCCATCTATTTAGGCTGTATGATACTCATGAAGTTCCATGCTATTATGAATGTTCTGAACTGGTAACGAGCCTCATTTTGAAAAGAATTGATTATTGGTGACAGTACTATTGTTCTAAGCTGCATTTATTTAGCTATCCACACAATCCAGCACTTTACAGATCTCTGTGTTCATGAATTTGCCCTATCATTGTTAAGACTTTCTACAATATTCTAGTTTTCCAGCTTCCTTTTTCGTGGCTTATTTGAAAATTGTATGTAACCTTGTAAAAACAATAGAGAGGGACTTTGTCATGTTATTTCCCAAGGTTTTTTGTTTTTACTAAATATTATTTGTGTATATGTGTATATGTAAAATCTTCTTAATATAGTTTGAATACATCTGATATCCCACTTCTTGATTTCTTTTGAAACTTTTTTGTTTATTTTGTATTCTCTGTATGAGTGATCTCTACTGTTGTGACTAAGACAGTGTTTCTTTTTGACAATGTGTTAGGTAAGTTTGCCCTATTTCCTGTTTCTCTCTCCCTTGTTAGAAGTTCTCACCCTCCTCTTTGAAACTTCCATATGCTCTTATTAACATGTAGGTAATGTTCTCTGAGGTTTAAAAAGACTTTGTTTTCAAAAATAATATTTAGGGGAAAAGTTGAAATTATAACAAACACCACTCTAGAAATAACCATTGTGATCATACATAAAGTAATAGCTGATACCAGTTTTTATGAGAAATGTTTTTCTTGTCAGTCATTGTCTGCACTTCTCATTCTCGGTTTTGCATTTTCTTTGGTCTTTTTCTGCTACTTAGCCTATTAGCTTTTTAAAGAATAGTTTGATTCATTCTAAAATGGTACTATAGTATATACTTATGGCAGATTTGTGACAAAGAAGAAAAGGAGAGACAAAAAGACTAATATACATTCCTACTACTCACATATTCACTGTTAAATTTAGTAGTATCTCCTTAATCTTTTTTCTGTATAAGCTATTTTTGTTTTTAAATGTCACTAATGTAAATGTATTTCCTGATTTTTTTTTTCAATTTTACATACATATTTGTAATTTTTAAAAAATTTTGTTTTATCAGTGACAGTTTAATTATTGCATACCAGCTCAAGTGAGTGCATCAGTTAACCAGATCCTTACTCTTGGACAGTTAAATTGTTTTTATTTTTTGCCACAGATTAAAATCTTTGTACTGCCACTTTTGAAATGGTTAAAATACATTTTTAGTTCCATTTCTTAAAGTGTTTCTTATTTTGTTGGCTTGGGTAAAATTTTAAGGTGTATCTTGGCTAAGAGCATGGATTTTGGGCACAGACAGTTCTAAGAGTAAGAATCCCAGCCAGTTACCTTACCACTCTTGGTTTCTTCATCTGTAATTGGGATGAAAATATAATAAATTTACCTGTTAGAGTTGATGAGGGAATTAAATGAATTGAAACAAAGTTCTTTCTTAGCACAATGTCTTACTGCATAGTTAGTGCTAAATAAAAACCTGGAGTAATTGTTGAATTGTTTCTATTTTACAGGAATAAAGGAATTAAAATGAAATTTAGTCTCATTTATTTATTATGCCTAATATGCCATCTTCTCTGTTCGAGTGGTTCATCAAAATATATTTACATAATAAACAAGAGAATTTCAGTTTGTGAGATGATGAAAGTCCTCTTGTTATAAATTAATTTTTGTAGTTAAAAATTCTGGAATGCCTGTTACTCATTTATCATAGACTTCACCAAAATGTTTTTCTCTGGCATTATTAGACTGCTTTACAAAAATGTGGCTTTGGGGTTGGTAGTATATTCTGTCCTCTGACTGTCCCTCAGAGAGTCATACTAGGCGGAATTCAAGTTTTTTAATCTTGTCAATTATTTTCAGACAGCTTTATTCTTAATGTTTAAACAAGAAGTGTCAGGCTTAACTTATTTGCCAAATAACGAGAGAATGACGATAGTGTGTACTATAGCAGAGTCATTTCCTAGAACAGTATCAGAATAACGTGAGGTAAGGAAATGTCTATTTTGCAGAAAATCAGAATATAATTTACTGACAGTTTTCATGAAATAAATTACTCATTTCTTCTTAATCTTAGATCTGTAGAAATATTTTTAAAATTCAGAAAGATTAGAAAATCAACACTTAGCAATTACCAGCATAATAATTGTTTTAGACAAGAATTACCAATGGATACTAAAACTATTTAGTATAGGAGAGAGTTTGATGAGGAAAGGATATTTATATAATGCTAGATATTTTCTTGTAGTATACTTATTAATTACAGAATTATAGAGGGATAAGTAACGACTTCACAGTGAAGAAACCTAGAAGACATTACCTTAACAATGTGACCAAACTTAACATCACCAGTATTGGATCAAACTGATACCTTGTGCCACTGAGAAGGCATGGCATCACCTCTGTGGTCTTCCTGACAAAGGTCATAACTTGATCTAATTGTGAGGAAACAAGAGAAGAGCCTAAACTGAGTGTCACTCACAGAATAACTAACCTGTACTCTTCAAATATATGATAAAAGACAAGAAAAGAGAAGAATGAGATGTCCTGGCCAGTCAGGCTCAGTTGATTGGAGCATTGACCCATATACCAAAAGGTGGTGGGTTCAATTTCTGATCATGGTACATACCCAGGTTACAGGTTCAATCCCCTGTGGGGTGTGCACTTGAAAGGTAACAGATTGATGTTTCTCTCTCACATCAATGTTTCTCTCTCTCTCTGTCTTCCTCCCTCCCTCCCTCTTACCCTTCCTTCCCCCTTTCGTCTCTCTCAAATCAATAGAAATATGTCCTCTAGTGAGGATAAAAAATAAAATAAAAAGAATGAGGCTGCAGAACTGTTCCCTTTTTTAAAAAAATATTATTTTCCTTTATTGATTTTAGAGAGGAAGGGAGAGGGAGAGAGAGAAATGTCGATGAGAGAGAACATCGATTGGCCACCTCCTGCATGCCCCCCACGGGGGATCAGGCTCACAACCTGGGCATGTGTCCTGGCCAGGAATCAAACCAGCGGCCTCTTGGTGCATGGATCAACACTCAACCACTGAGCTACACCAGCCGGACAGACCTGTTCCCTTTTATTTATTTCTTTTATTTATTTTTTATCCTCACCCGAGGATATTTTTCCATTTTTTGTACAGATAGAGTGGGAGGGAGAGAGAGGAAGGGAAAGAGAGTGAGAAACATCGACGTGAAGGGACACATCGAGTGGCTGCCACCCGCACGACCAACCAGGGCCGGGGACAGACTGCAACCGAAGCACGCGCCCTTAGCGGAAACCGAACCCGGGTCTCTCCGGACCGCAGGCCGACACTCTAACCACTGAGCCAAACTGGCCAGGGCCAGACCTGTTCCCTTTTAAAGGTGACTGAGAGACCTGACAATAAAATACACCAAGTGATCCTGAACTGGGTTATGAAATGAAAAGCTTATTTTTATTTCTTCTGCTTTAAAGGATATCATCA
The DNA here is from genome assembly GCF_014108415.1 of Molossus molossus. Lineage (NCBI taxonomy): Eukaryota > Metazoa > Chordata > Mammalia > Chiroptera > Molossidae > Molossus > Molossus molossus. Next base: position 108,960,553 of record NW_023425366.1, on the reverse strand, counting down.
GGACAACTGATACAATTTGAATGAGGTCTGGGGTTGAGAAATAGTATTGTATCAGTGTTAATTCCGGATTTAAGTAATTATACTACGGTTTTGTAAGAGGATATCCTTATTTTTAGGAAACATGCACCAAAGTGTTTAGAGGTAAAAAGGCAACCTATTTGCAACTTACTCTCAATGGTTCAGGGGAAAACTTTATGTATAGATATGGAAAGAGTATGATAAAACAAGTATGACAGAGACATTAACATTCAGGGAATTTGGATAGTAGATACATAGGAAATCTTATTTTCTTTTTTTTGGTACATGCCCCTAGTGGAAACCGAACCTAGTACTCTATGGTCCACAGGCCAACGCTCCAACCGCTGAGCCAAACCAGCCAGGGCTACATAAGAATTCTTTGTACTATTTTTGCAACTTTACTGTAGGTCCCATATTATTTAAAAATAAAGTTTTTAAAAAGCAAACACCTTGGCTGGTTTGGCTCAGTGGTTAGAGCGTTGGTCTGTGGTCCAGAGAGACCCGGGTTCAGTTCCCACTAAACTCGGTTGCAGTTTGTCCCGGCCCTGGTTGGTCGTGCTGGAGGCAGCCACTCGATGTGTCCCTTTCACATCGATGTTTCTCTCTCTCTGTCTCTTCCTCTCTCTCTCTCTTCCACTCTGTCTGAACAAAAAAATGGAAAAATGTCCTTAGGTGAGGATTAAAAAAAAAAAACGTTATCAGCCCTGGCCAGTCTTGCTCAGCGGTTAGAGCGTCGGCCTGCGGTCCAGAGAGACCCCGGTTCAGTTCCCGCTAAGGGCATGTACCTCGGTTGCAGTTTGTCCCCGGCCCTGGTTGGTCGTGCGGGTGGCAGCCACTCGATGTGTCCCTTTCACTTTGATGTTTCTCTCTCTCTCTCGTCCTCTCTCTCCCTCCCACTCTATCTGAACAAAAAATGGAAAAATGTCCTCGGGTGAGGATTAAAAAAAAAACAAAAAACATGTTATCAAACTGTATATTTTAGATCTGTGCATTTCAGTGTTTCTAAAATATAGCTCGACTTAAAAAATTTTAACGACAGCCCTGGCCAGTTTGGCTCAGCGGTTACCCATGGACCAAAGCGTCTTGGATTTGATTCCGGTCAAGGGCATATACCTCAGTTCGGTCCCTGGCCCTGGTTGTGGTCGTGCAGGAGGCAACCAGTCAGTGTGTCTCTCTCTCTCGCATTAATGTTTCTCTCTCTCCTTCCCTCCCTCCCACTCTACCTGAAAATAAATGGAAATATACCCTCAGGTGAGGATTTAAAAAAAATTCTTTTTTAATGACAAATTTTGCAAGTAGATAAGAATGCTATGAATACTGTCAAACACTAGCAATAACTGATTAAAAATTGGTATCATACTTTTAGAAAGCCACTGGGAATATGTTAAAGATCCCAGAAAGAGGTTTAAACTCTGTGACTCTGTGATTTAGTATCTACAACTTTATTCTAAAGAAATATTCTGGAACACATACGTGTGTGTGTGTGTGTATGTAATGATTTATGTGCAGTGCTAACTGACTATCCCAGAATTAACCATAACAGCAAAGCCTAGCAAATATAAATCAACAAGGGAGTAAATAAATTATTATTATTATATATAATAATGTATTGTACAGCCAATGGAATAATGACTTCAGAATCAAAAAATAGTTATTAGGTGCTTACAGTAAGCCAAAGAAAAAATGATTTTGTTTTCAGATGAATAGTGAATACCATGGGAAAATGTTCACTATCATGGTGAGAGGAGAAAATAAGTTTGTAAAAATGTACGTTCAGTATGGTCCCCATTTGTTTTTCCTAAAAATTATATGAATGGAAGTATATCAGGACAAAATACTCTGAGAGGTAAGAATTATAGTTTACTTATATGCTATGCTTTTTATCTTTCTGAATTTTAAAAATGGTCTAAATGTAAAGTGAGCATGCATTATATTTTATGATGAAAAAAGATATTTTGTAAATTAAAATTATTTTGAATTGGTAGTCCAAACTGTCTCCTCATAGTAACAACCTGTATGTAATTCATTTAAACAAATGTTAAGGTATTATAATTACAAATAAGCAAATATATACCTCTCTTATAAAAAGAAGCGAAACAGCCCTGGCCAGAATGGCTCAGAGGTAAGAGCGTCGCCCACAGACCAAAGAGTTTCGGGTTCGATTCCAGCCAAGGGCACGTACCTCTGTTACAGGGGTTGTGCGGTGGCAACCAGTCAATGTGTTTCTCTCTTTCTCTCTCTCTCTCTCTCTCTCTCTTCCTCCCTCTCTCCCTCCAGCTCTATCTGAAGATTAATGTAAAAATATCTATCCTCGGGTGAGGATTAAAAAAATAAAATTAAAAATTAAAAAAAAAGAAGCGAGACAGCTGTTGAGAAAGTCCTTTACCATTGTAAAGCACTTCCACAGATTTAAGATTTAGAAGAAATGAGTAATTTATTTCATGAGAACTGTCAGCAAATCATTATATTCTGACTCATTGCAAAATAGGCATTTCCTTACCTCATATAATTCTGATATTGTTCTAGGAAATGACTCTGATACAGTGTACACTATCGTCATTCTCTATGTTATTTGGCAAATAAGTTATGTCTGACATGTCTTGTTTAAACATTAAGAATATAGCTATTTGAAAATAACATTTATTAGATGACATTCTACTTTAAAGATAAGCTTTCCTGTACACCCTTTTTATTAATTTATATCAGTGTGGAATCACGGAATCTTATTCTACTTATTAGTAAATAACACAGTTTACTCATAGTAATTCTGTTACTGTTGTTATTTATTTTGATGCTCAACGATTCAACTCCTTCAAGCTGGCTTCTATGTTCTTTTGACAAGGTCCCATCATTCTTTGAGTACTTACTTCCTTTCTAGCACAGCAAGATGTTCTAGGTTCTACTCATATTTTCTTCTGCCCTAGCCCTGGAACCAGCCCTTCTTCCTAGGAAGTCTTGTTTGTTTTCGTGGAGTGTTTATAAATCTAGATCTTGGGAACGAGTTGTGTTCATTGCTCCTGTTTGTTCATTTCTAGATCCTCTAAGTAGACAGATATAGGAAATACATATGTTTATTCACATACATGCACGTATCTGTTCCTATATTAAAAACCATGCATCCGTACTGATTTGTCCAATTTTAACCAGCATCACAGAGTTTATTCTAGCCTATTCTTTTTCATATATGTAACTCCCTTCTCTGACAGTGAGAAACCCTGTTTCCATCATCCAAAATAGATTTTCCTATATGTTTAATTCTAGAATACACACCAGTTAGTTTTAAAATTTCTAACTTATACCACTGTTACAAATAAATCGGCTATACTTTAAACAGGTGAATTTTATAGTCTGTAAATTATATCTCAACAAAACTGTTTAAAAATTGTTTGCTAACTGGAGTTGAGTGTTTACTTTCTTTTTCTCTTTAGCCCAAAGTTATATAGTCAAAATATTGTATTCAAAAGTTGATAAGGTTGGTTCTATCCCCTCTTCAGGATGTCCATGTCATTTATTTTAAAACAGTTGGGTTCATTTGTTGTGTTTGTATTCAAATTTGTGTGTACCCTATATCCTTGCAGATTTCATTCATTTGTTTTAGAGTATGTAATAAGATTCTAAAAGTCAAAGCTATATGAAAAAAAGATGTCGTCAAAGCCCTGGCCTGGAGGCTTGGTTAGTTGGAGCACCGTGCAACACACCAAAAGGTTGCAGGGTCAGTCCGTGGGTAGGGCCCATACGGGAGGCAGCTGATTGGTGTCTGTCTGTCTCCCTCTCTCTCTCTCTTCCCCTCCCTCCCTTCCCCTCTCCCTTTCTTCCTCCTCCCCTTTCTCCCTCTCTCCTTTTTTCTCTTCCTTCCTCTCTCTCTAAAAATCAATTTAAAAAATATCCTCAGAAGTGTCACTGCCCACCTTTCTCCTGTTCCCTTCTCTTCCCCCATCCTTCCCAACCTGTTTCCCAACACATTAGTTTTTAGTTTATCCTTCCCTTCATTTCCCCCCCCCTCAAATAAGCAGCTATGTTTTCTTGTTTTTCTTTTCTTACAACAGTAACATTGATACTGTTTTCCTGTTTGCTTATTTCACTTAACATCAGAACACCCCCTCATATCAGTTCATAGAGATCTTCTGTAGTCCTTTTTACAGCTATATGGTATTCCATGGCGTGGATGTATCATAGTTTATTCAACCAGTCTCCTGTGTGGGGATATTTAAATTATTTCCAGTATTTTGCAATTATAAACAATGTTGCAATAAATACCTTTTGGCATGTAACAGTTTATAATGTTGGAGATGTATTTTTCAGGTAAATTTTTATTTTTATTTTTTAGTTTCTATTTAATTTATTGGGGTGACAGTGGTTAATAACATTATACATGTTTCAGGTGTACGTTTCTATAATATATCATCTGTATATAGCATTTTGTGTTCACTACCCAAAGTCAAGTCTCCTTCCATCACAATCTGTTCCTTCTTTGCTCTCTTCTGCTTGCCCGATCTCCCCCTTTTCTCTGGTAATCACCATTTCTGTTTTCTCTTTCTATTGAGTTTTTGTCTTGTTTTGCTTAATCCCTTCACTTTTTTACCCAGCCCTCCTCTCCACTCCCTTCTAACAGCTGTCAGTCTGTTGCTTTATCTATGAGTCTGTTTCTATTTTGTTTGTTGGTTTGTTTTGTTTATTAGATTTTACATAAGTGAAATCATATGGTGCTTATCTTTCTCCGACTGGCTTATTTCAATTAGCATGATACTTAGGTAAATTCTTAAATATCAGATTGCAGGATCAAAAGATAAATTCATTTGTAGTTTTATTGGATATCGCCAAATTCTTTTCCCAAAGGGTTATGCTAGTTTACATTCCAAGCAGCAATGTATGAGAATATTTATTTCCCCTAGAGCCTCATGGACAGAATATATTGTTGTGCATTTTTTGCCATCTGGTATTTTGTTGTAATTTTAATTGCCTTTCTCTAGCTATGGGTAAGATTGAACATTTTTAAAAAATGTGTAAGGACTATTTCAGAATCTTTTTCGAACTTTTTAATTTTTGAAGTTATTTATACATTGGGGAGATTAAGATTAGCCTTTCCTCTTCTTTTGTTTTTATTTCTTATTAACATGGCCAAAATTTATCAGTCTTTTCTTTTATTGCTTTTGGTGGGTTTTTTTGGGGCGAGGAGTCATAGTTAGAAAACGTATTTCTATTTCCAGGTTATAGAAGTATACCATCATTATTTACTTAGAGTACTATAGGATATGATTTTTAAAAACATTTTTATCCCTGACCCACTTGGAGTTTATTTTTATCTAATAAGGATCTTTCTCCCTCCCCTACATGGCACTATTTTCTTCTGTGTTTTCTGGTTTGCCTCGAGTGTTTTTATTTTTTCCATATGAATTTAAGTATTAACTTATATAGCTCCATTAAAAAGCTTGTTGGTATTTTTATTAAGATTGCATTAAATTTGTAAATTATAGAAAACCAAAACTTTTAATGATGTGGTATTAAAAAACAAGGACTGATTTTCTGTTTGTTCAGCCTACTTTTGCATTTTTTAGGAGTTTTGCACATTTCATGTTAAGTTTACTCCTGAGTTTTTATCTTCTTTGTTGTTGTTATTGATAGGGTTTTCTCTACTATTCTTCTTTCTAACTGCTTATTGTTTGTATATCTGAAGGCTATTGATTTCTGTTTGTATTTGCATTTATCCCACTGGAAGTTTGCCAGGTTTCTTGACTCTGTAAATGTAAGCTTTTCATTAAATTTGAGGAATTTTTAGGCATTAGTTTTGCAAACATGTTTTCTGCCTCATTCTCTCTCTGCCTTCCTTCTAGAGCTCCAGTTGCACATAAAATAGAACTGATATCATCCCATGAGGCATTGGAACTCTGTTCTTTTTTTTTGGTGGTTGTTTTTTTTCCTTAATCTTTTATTTTCCTTAGGCACATAATTTATTTTCACTTTCTTCATTTTCATTGATATAATGGTTTATGGATTTGATTTTTTTTCTCTCATCACTGCTTTAAATATATGCCATAGATTCTAATTATACAAAAAACCCCAAAAACCTCTCTCTTTTTTGGCATGGCCTGTGTGGCTCAGTAGATTGAGCATCGTCCCTTGGACTGAGAGGTCCTGGTTCAATTCCCGGTCAGGACACATGCCAGGGTTGTGGGCTCGATCCCTCGTGCGGGGTGTGCAGGAGGCAGCCATCAATGTATCTCTTTCACATCTCTCTCAAAAATAAATAAAAACATATTTAAAAAACAAAAAAAGTCTTTTTTCTTTCATTTCATTTTTAAATTTTTTCTTTTTTTTTGTTATAAATTCTCACCCGAGGACATTTTTGCATTTATCTTTAGATAGAGTGGGAGGGAGAGAGAGAGGGAAAGAGAAATATCGATATAAGAAAGACACATCAACTGGCTGCCACCCACTCGACCCCAACTGGGGCTAGTGACAATCTGCAACCGAGGTACGTGCCCTTAGCGGAAACCGAACCCTAGACTCTCTGGTCTGCGGGCCAACGCTCTAACCGCTGAACCAAACCGGCCAGGGCAATTTTTCCCTTTTTCTATGACTTAGTAGATCTTATTAATTTTTATATAGACAGGCCTTTTTAATTTTAATAATTTCTAATGTTATTACATTGACATCAGAGTGTTGTTTATTTTATATATATATATATATATATATATATTTTTTTTTTTTTTTAATGGAACATACTCAGGTTTTCTTTGTGGCCTAGTATGTGATTGCTTTTAAATAGTCCATGTATATTTGAGAAGGTGTCTTCTCTAGTAACAAAATATGAAGTTCACTACATATCAGTAAGATCTCCTTATTGATTAAACTGTTTTGGCCTTGTGTATATATTTTATTTTTTGTCTGCTTCATCTGTTTGTACTGAGAGTGGCAGGTTAAAGTCTCCTATTATTTTCATGTTTCTGTCTATGTTATATTGCATCTCCTGTGATTCTTGTTCTGTAATAGTAGTTATGTTGTTTGGGGCATAATCATAACTGGTATATTCTCATTACCAATTATGGTTTTTAGCATTAAAGGATGTCTTTCTTTGTCACATATGATGTTTTTTACTTGAATTCTATGTTTTCTGTGTTCAGGAACACTAATCCTTTACCATCCTGATCTGTAACACATCAGTCCACCAAAATCATACAGGCCTGTCAGCTGGTCACAGCGTACTAAGCACACCACAGCATGTACTTGAGAAATCATTGTGATTACTCATGGGATTTTTTTATCTATTTTAAATGGATAAATAGGTTTGTTGGTCTGATTTTCTTTCTTTTTTTAAAATTAAGATTTTTTAGAATTTAGAATTCTCAGTCGCTTTCAGATTTTAGAGGCCTAGATAAATAATTCTGTTGCATTCAAGTTTTGTAAAAAGCAGAGACTATTTCAGAGTTATCATATTATATAAAAGATTTTTTCTGTCTGTTCCCACAAGTACCATTGTGTTTTTTAAACAAATTTGTTGAAGTATAATTGAAATACAATAAATGCACATATTTAAAGTATTCAGTTTAGGAATTCTTTTCATCACCACAATCAAGATAACATTTTTATCACGCTTAAACACTTCCTCATGCCCCGTGGTAATCCATTTCTCTTTTCAGCACAGGCTCCCAACAACCACTGATCTTTCTGTCACTATACATTAGTTTGCATTTTCTAGAATTTTTTTAAATAGAAACATAAACGTGCTTTTTTTTGTCTGGCTTCTTACATTTGGCATAATTATTTTACAGTTTATATTGTTGTATGTTATTCTTTTTTATTGCTGAGTAGTATTTCATTGTATGGATATACCAAAATGTATTTATTCATTCACCTAGGTATGGGTGGTTGTTTGCAGTTTGGGCCTATTACAAATAAGCTGCCAATAAAGTTCTGTTGAAGAAACCACAGTTTCTTTGAAAGCTAAGCATATACCTACTATATAACAAAGCATTACATAAAAGAAGGGAGTATAGCCCTGGCTGGGTGGCTCAGTTGGTTGGAGCATTGTTCTGTGCTCCAAAAGTTTGCAGGTTTGATTCCCAGTCAGGGCACATACCTAGGTTGTGTGTTTGATACCTGGTCAGGGCACATACAGGAGGCTACTGATCAATGGGTCTCTCTCACATTGATGTTTCTCTCCCTCTCCCCCTTCCTCTCTCTCTAATAACTAATGAAAACATATACTTGGATGAGGATTTAAAATAATAATAATTTTCAAAAAAAGAAAGGAGTATAAGTATCTACGCAAATATTTATATAAATGCTCATGATAGATTTATTCATATAGCTCAAAACTTACAAACTATTCAAATGTCCATCAACAGATGAATGGATAAACAAAATATGGTACATTCATACAATTAATTACTACTCAGTAATAGAAAAGAACCAACCATTAATATATGCAACAACACAGATGAATCTCAGAATCATTAGATGTAGTGAAAGAATTCAAACAAAAGACTACATACTGTATGATTTTGTTTACCTGAAATTCTAGAAAAGGCAAACTAATCTATAGTGATAGAAAACAGATCAGTGATGACCTGGGCTGGGTGTAGTAGGAGGATGTATGCAAAGGGGCAAGAAGAAACTTTTGGGAATGATGAAAATGTTCTGTATCTCAAATGAGACCATGATTTCACAGTGTATACCGCCATCACAAATCACCAAGTTATACACTTTAAATGGCTGTATCTTATTTTCTTTATACCTCACTAATATTATTTTTAAATGTCTGTCAGACACAACCAAATAATTATAGCAGGTAGTTTTCATTATTAGTTTATTATAAGGAAGATGCTTATCATCTAGTTAGGACTACTGACTGAAGAATTTGCTTAAAGAGAAACTTGGCCATGTGCACATGATTGAAACACTGGAATAGAGCTCATGGGAAATAAAAGAGGAGTGAGTGGCAGTTCCAGCTATTGAAGATTGTAAGATTTACCAAGATGGGGCAAGGCTGTCAGGGCTATGAAAGTATTCAGGCAAGTGCTGAGGGGAAGCAGAGAGGGATGGTTAAAAGCACCCCATCTTTCTCAACCAAGGCTCTGTGAGAAAATCATTTCCTACAAATGTGACTGAAGTGACTTTTCTCAGTTATCCCAAGGATGACATAGTAATATCATCTTAGATACATAGGAGAGAAGTTAAGTCATCCTATAAACTGAGCACTTTGGGCATTTTCTCAGAGCCCATTGAGAAAAACAGGTAGACTGATGCCTAGGTTAAAAACATCTCCTCCTCCTCAAAGCAGTGTAGCTGGACAAGTGAACCTCTCAGTGCCTACTATGAGATAGAGATGGAGTCACTGAGAAGAGGAAACGGAGTGAATATGTAGAAAGCACTTAGCATCACACACATCGTGCTCCAGTACACAATAAGTGACTTATAAACCTTAGTGACCAAAGTCGTCGTCATCTTCGTTAGTAGTCACAGAATGCTGCGTCCTCCCATCACGGGTATGAGTGTTCAGAGTGTGCAGAGGAAAAAGACCTGACTTTTCAGACCTGACAGAACATCCTGGAAAGCTTCTCAGAGAGATTGGAACTGAAACTAGGTCTTGAAGATGCTTGACTAGTTTCCATGGGCAGAGATCAGAAATAGGGGATTTCAGGAAGAAGGAAAAACAGCAATACAATATACAGATGATATGTTATAAAATTGTACACCTGAAACCTATATACTTTTATTAACCAATGTCACCCCAATAAACTCAATAAAAAATATTTTAATTTGAGCAAAGATAAGGAAAACTGTGTATTTGGGGATACTAAGCGGTTTGATTTAGCTGAAGCATAGGGAGCGTGTAGGGGGATTAATAATGCTGCTCTAGATAAAGTGAGCAACAAAGCATTGATGGCTTTGTATGCCAAGCTAAAAGATGTGGGCAGAATTAGGTAGGTAGAGGAAAGGCCCAGATGAGTTTTGGTTAGTTGAGTGACATTTGTTTATTCATGCTGACAGCGTTAACTGAGTGGTTACAGTGTCCCAGGCATTGGGACTGCAAAGATGAGTAAGACAACATGGATTTGTTTTTAAGTAAATTGTCTGGAGTTGGACCAGCCTGAGGGCTAGGCTAGCCAATCACCTGCCCTTTTTTAAATATTTGTTTTTTCATGAAAGTCAAGGAAAACCTATCTTATAAAACTATAGATGATTCAGTCCTCAGTATAGCATATAATTTTTAAATCAAGGGTATCTTACTTGCAGAAGATTTAGAAAGCCATTTAGAAAGCAAGAAGTGCCTGATCCAGGGGTAGGGTATGTGTGTTTGTGTGTGCATTGATAGATGTATAGAATTAATGGTTGATGTCAGTGCAAAGGATAAGATTAATAAGGGAGGAAGTTAGAAAAGAGGAGTACAGGATGAACTGCAACATCTTGGTAGGCACAAAAAATCTTAGTGGAGTGATATAATTTATTAATCACATTTTTGTAAGTAGGTGAGAAAGAACTATCCCCTAAATAAAATGTCTAGCTTCCCCTTGGCAAGAGAAAAGATTTCTTTTTCCTCAAAGACAGGTGGTAGAGTGGGAGTGAGAAGAGGGAGTGGAGCTTTGTCTGAAGACCTCAACATGAGTTAATATAAGGGGCCCAAGTTACTTACTCAGAGTTATGAGGGTGGTCATGTAGTGCAATCACGAGGGAAATGGAAATGTTTTGGAACACAGGCACAGTTAAGTCAAAGTAGAGTCAATAAGAGACAAAGGAAACATTTTGGAGCACATGAGAGGTCATGGCATGATGTTATATTGGACTATAATGGTCATTTTTCCTCTTTAAGTTTTCAAACCATGCTTGATGTTATCTCCACCTTTGTCCTGACTTCCAAGAATAGAAAAATAGGATACCCAGTCAGGTTAGGTAAACAAAGGTGAATGTTTAAGTGCCACCTCAGCATACCATTGTAGAAGCCAAGCAGTGGAGTTGCACCATGAAGTAGTGTTCCTCAAACTTAAGAAATATATAGCTCTGGCCAGTGTGGCTCAGTTGGTTGGGCATTGTCCTGTGCACTGAAAAGTTCCCTTGATTCCCAGTCAGGACACATGTCTGGGTTTCAGGTTCCATCCCCAGTAGGGAACGTGCAGGAGGCAGCTGATTGATGTTTCGCTCTCACATCAATACTTCTCTCTCCCTTTCCCTTCCCCTCTTTCTAAAACAAAATCAATAAAAATTTAAAAAATAAAATAAAGTATTCATTTACAAAAAATATAGAGACCCTTTAAAAACTATATTAGTATAATGTTGCTGAATTATGTGCAACCATAAATGAAATATAAACTCCATGTACTTAGTGGCATTTACACAATTACACAACAGAAACACTTTTGCGTATTATTTACAAAAATCTACAAAGCATATTAAATGCAAACCACTGTTAACATACTATTACGGGATGTATTTTTGCATAAATGGGACTCATGATGGTGCTCACTGCTCTAGCACAGGCTCAGAGCCTGTACTGCCTGCCCTGTGCCTGATGACTCATTTCTCCCATCCCTTTTTTCTATTCAAACTACTGCAGACTGCATACCATTTTGCCTCCTCTTGGCTTGAACTTGTCATCATCAGAATGTTCACCTCTCATTACTTTTCATTCTTATATGGCAACACTTGATGTTTTTCATTGTCAACAAAATAAAAACAAAGAATTTTTAAATTTTTATAAAGAATTCACTCAAGAATACAGATAATACATCCTTGGATTCCTGATACTATGACCTAGTGTTTCTTCTTTTAAAACACATTTTGCCAATTACAGTTGACATATTAGTTTCAAGTATATGTAGCAACTAGACATTTACATAACTTACAAAGTGATCACCCAGTAAGTCTAATACCCATCTGACACCATACATACATAATTATTACAATATTATTGGCTATCTTTCCTATCCTATAATTTACATCCCCATGACTGCTTTAATAACTAGCAGTTTGTACAACTTAATCCCATCCCCTTTTTAACCCAGCACCACAGCCACCCTCCCCTCTGGCAACCATCAGTTTGTTCTCTGTATCCACAAGTTCATTTCTGTTTTGTTTGTTTATTTTGTATTTTAGATTATACATATAAGTGAAATTATATGGTATTTGTCTTTCTCTGTATGACTTATTTCACTTAGCAAAATAACTTCAAGGTCAGCGATTTTTCACCCTGTATGTGCCACAAGAATTTTAAAACATGCAATACCTGTCTAGTCAGGGTCACTGACTTCTTTTCCCTTAGGTTGTCAAATAAAAAATGCCAACACAACAGTAGCCGTCCAGTGTGAATGAATCAAAAGTATACCTATTTTTGTCAAATCAGCAAAAAATATACATTTTGGTGTTCCGCAGAATTTTAGGAGTTTGTGTGCCATGAGATGAAAGAGGTTGAAAATTGTTGCAGTCCATCCATGTTGCATAAATTTTAAGATTTCGTTATTTTTTATGGCCAAGTAACATTCCATTGTATGTGTATACTGCTTCCTCTTTATCCAGTTGTGTATTGATGAGTACTTAGGTTGCTTCTATGTCTTGGCTGTTGTAAATAATGCTGCAGTTAACATGGGAGTGCATGTATCTTTCAAACTAGTGTTTTGAATTTCTTCAGATAAATACCCAGGAGTTGGATTGCTGGGTCATACAGTAGTTTTATTTTTAATTTTTTGAGGATACTCCATATTCTTTTCCATAGTGGCCACACCAATTTACAAGCCTACCAACAGTGCACAAGGGTTTCCTTTTCTCCAAATCTTCACCAACACTTGTTTGTTAATTTATTGTACATGATAGCCATGTTGACAGGTATGATGTGATATGTTTTCTTCTAGGAGTTTGATAGTTTGGGGTCTTCCATTTTACTTTTTAATCCATTTTGAGTTTATTCTTGTATATGGTGTAAGAAAGTGGTCTAGTTTCGGTTTTTTGGATCTATCTGTTGAGTTTTCCCATCACCATTTATTGAAGAGACTATCTTTACCCCATTATATTTTTTCCTTCTTTGTCATAGATTGATTGAACATATAGGCATGGGCTTATTTTGTGGGTTGTTTATTCTGTTCTATTGGTTTACATGTCTGTTTTTATGCCAGTACAATGCTGTTTGATGACTTTGTATAGTTTGCTATCAGGTGGTGTGATCCCTTCAACTTTGTTCTTTCTTAAGATTGTTTTGGCTATTTAGGATCTTTTGTGGTTCCATATAAATTTTAGGATTATTTGTTCTAGTTCTGTAAAAAATGCCATTGGCATGTTTTGTTTTGTTTTGTTTTTATCCTCACCCGAGGACTTTTTTTTTTTTTTCATTTATCTTCAGATAGAGTGGGAGGGAGGGAGAGAGGAAGAGACAGAGAAACATCGATGTGAGAGAGACACATCGAGTGGCTGCCACCCACACGACCCCTACCAGGGCCAGGGACAAACTGCAACCAAGGTACGTGCCCTTAGCGGGAACCAAACAAGGCATTCTCTGGTCCGTGGGCCGACACTCTAACTGCTGAGCCAAACCGCCAGGGCAAAAAAACGCCACTGGTATTTTGAGAGAGATTGCATTGAATTTGTAGATTGTTTTGAGCATTTTAATGATGTTAATTCTTTCTATTCATGAGCATGGTATATTCTTCCATTTATTTATATCTTCTTTCATTTCTTTTTTTCAATGTCTTATAGTTTTTAGTACAAGCATTTTACCTCCCTGGTTAAATTTATCCCTAGGTTTTTTTTGTTTGTTTGTTTTTTGTTTTCCAATCCTCACCCAATGACATTTTTTTTCTATTTATCTTCAGATAGAGGGGGGGGGGGGGGAGAGCAAAACATTGACATGAGAGGGACACATCTACTGTTGCCTCCCACATGACCCCAACCAGGACCAGGGACGAACCACAACCAAGGTACATTGACTAGAATTTAAACCCCAACTCATTCGTCTACGGGGGCAATGCTCTAACCGCTGGGGCAATGCTCTAACCACTGAGCAAAACCAGCCAGGGCTTTACTTAGGTATTTTATTCTTTTTGGTATAACTGTACATGGGGCTGTTTTCTTAGTTTCTCTTTCAGATAAGTTTGTTATGATTATATAAAATGCAACCAGTTTCTGAATATTAATTTTGTATCCAGCTACTTGACCGAATTCATGTATTTTTTCTAATATCTTTTTAGTGGACTCTTTAGGGTTCTCTCTATATAGTATTATGTCATCTGAAAATCATGACAGTTTTACTTCTTTCCAGTTAGGATGCCTTTTATTTCTTTTTCTTGTCTGAATGTCGTGGCTAGGACTTCCAATACTGTATTAAATAAAAGTGGTGAAAGCAGTCATTTTTGTCTTGTTCCTGATCTTAAAGAGAAAGCTTTCAGCTTTTCACCATGGAGTATGATGTTAGCTGTGGGTTTGTCATACATGGCCTGTATAATGTTGAGGTATATTTCCTCTGCCCCCACTTTGCTGACAGTAGGGTTTTTTTTTTTTATCATAAATAGTTGTTGGCTTTTGTCAAATGTTTGTTTTTTTTTTTCATCTATGGATGTGATTATCCATTTTTATGTGGTATATCATTTTGCTGGACTTGCAGATATTGAGCTAACCTTGCATTCCAGGAACAAGTCTCACTTGATCATGATGTATGATCTTTTTAATGTATTGCTGAAATTTGTTTGCTAATATTTTGTTGAGGATTTTTGCATCTATGTTCATCATGGATGTTGGCCTTGTATAATAATAACAATAACGATAATATTATTATTATTTTGTAATGCCATTGTCTGGTTTTGGTATTAGGTTTGGCCTCATTAAATGAATTTGGGAGCCTTCCCTCCTCTTCAGTTTTTTAGAAGAGTTTGAGATAGATAGGTATTGATTTCTTTTGAAATGTTTGATAAAATTCACCTGTGAAGCCATCTGGTCCAGGGTTTTTGTTTGTCGGGAGTTTTTTTTGTTTTTGTTTTTTGTTTTGTTTGTGTTTTTTACTGATTCAATTTCATTAGCTGTTATCAGTCTTTCAAATTTTCTGTTTCTTCTTGATTCAGTCTTGGAAGATTGTGTTTCTAGGAATTTCTTTCTTTCTTCCAGGTTGTCCAATTTGTTGGCATATAATTGTTCATAATATTTCCTTACAATCCTGTCTATTTTGTGGTTCAGTTGTCACTTTCATTTCTGATTTTTTTTTATTTGGGTCCTCTTTTTTTCTTGATTTTCTGGCTAAAGGTTTGTCACTTTTGTTTATCTTTTAAAGAATCAGATCTTGGTTTCATTGATCTTTTCTCATTTTTATTGTTATTTTTAGGTTTTGGGGTTTTTTTTTTCCAATTAAAGTTGACATCCAATATTATTTTATATTAGTTTCAGGTGTACATCATAGTGGTTAGACATTCATTTTTTTTGAGACTCTATTTCATTTATTTCCTCTCTGGTGTTTATTGTTTTCTTCCTTCTCACTTTGGGCTTTGTTGTTCCTTTTTAGTTTCTTTATTTCTTTAGTTGTAAGGGATTGTTTATTTGAGATTCTTTATTTCTTGAGGGAGGCCTCTATTGCTATAAACTTCCTTCTTCAACTTGGCAGAGTCCCATACATTTTGGGTTATTGTGTTTTCATTTTCATTTGTCTCAAGGTATCTTTTGATTTCCTCCTTGATCTCATTGTTGACCCATTCATTGTTTAGTAGCATATTATTTACCTTCCACATGTTTGTGTGTTTTTCATTTTTCTTGTAATTGATTTCTAGTTTCATACCTTTGTAATTGGAGTAGATGCTTGATATGTTTTCAATTGTAAATCCATCTCTTATAATGTGTCATTTAAAGCCACTGTTTCCTTATTGATTTTCTTTCTGAATGATCTATTCATTGATACCAATGGGATTTTAAATTCTCATGCTATTACTGTATTACTGTTGACCTTTGCCTTTGTGTCCATTAATATTTGCTTTATATATTGAGATGCTCCTATGTGGTATATAGATATTTTTGAGAATTATAACCTTTTATTGAATTAATTCCTTTATCATTATGAAATGCCCTTCTTTGTCTCTTATGACAGCCCTTGTTTTCAAATTTATTTTCTCTGACATAAGTATTTCTACTCCAGCTCTTTTTTTTTTTGCATTTTCATCTTCATGAAATATCTAATCTGGCCCTTTATTTTCAGTCTGTATGTGTCTTCCATTCTAAAGTGGTCTTTTGTTGACAGCATATGTATGGGTCTTGTTTTTATTCCACTTAAACCCTGTGTCTTTTGATTGGAACATTTAAACCCTGTGTCTTTTATAGATTTTTGGTTTGTGGTTTTCATGTATACCAAACTACATTTTTGGCAGTCTATTTTAAGTTGATGTCCTCTTAAGTTCAAACACATTTTAAAATCACTACAAGTTTTACTTTCATCTTCCACATTATGTTTTGATCATTATATTTTACTTTTGTGTGTGACTGGTTCTTATGGTTTTTTTGTTGTTGAAGTTCTCACTGAGCTCATCTGTTCTTCCCCTTTGTTCATTGAGCATCCTTATGTCCAGTGTTTTTAACTCTGTGTCTGGTAGATTGTTTGTTTCTATTTTGTTTAGTTGTTTTTCTCAGGTGTTGTCCTGGTCTTTCATTTGGGACATGTTTCTTCATCTCAATTTTGGCTGAGTTCCTAGGTTTGTTTCTATGCATTAGGTAGATCCACTACATCTCCCAGCCTTGGCTGAGTTGCCTTAGTTAAGTGTAATGTGGAGCCCAGTGGTGCAGTCACTCTGTTCTCCTGAGCCAGGTGCTCTAGCAGTGCCCTTTATGTGGGTTGTGTGTGCCCTCCAATTGTCGTTGAGCCTTGATTGCTGTTGGGACATCACTGAGTGAGGTTGACCCTCAGACTGACTGGCTGAGGATTGGCAGTAACAACAGCAAGTAGAATTTGGGGGGTGGGGGGCTGACCCCACATACAAGGAGTCTTTTTTATTTATTTTTGGTACGTGCCCCTAGCGGGAAACAAAGCCGGACTCTCTGGTCTGCAGGCCAATGCTCCAACCGCTGAGCCAAACCAGTCAGGGCAGAAGGAGTCTTTTTAGCAGGGCTCTGGTAACAGCCAAGTCCATCCTTCATGTATGCAATTTGTTGAACTGGTTGGATGGTGGTCTGGTGTAGGCTGAAGCTGACCACCAGGTGTGTTTATTCTGGTTAGGTGGGGCTTTAGTACAGGCCAAGATAAACTGCCATTTGTGCCTAGCTTGAGGCCACCTGGTGGGAGCTATAAAATGATCTACAGTTGTTTGACACTTGAACATTACTTGGAGGTGCTTGGAAGAGGCTATTCTGCTAACTGAAGTTGGCCTTCACTAGTGCCAGGCTTGGGACCCTCTGGTGTGTACTATGATCTGAGCTGAGGCCAGCTACCACTTGTGCCAAGATTTGGCTGCTTGGTTGAAGCTACATTCCAAGCAAACACTGGTTGCAGCTTATGCCAGGCTTGGGGCCACCTAATGGGAGTTACAATGCAAGTTGAGACTGGTTGCCACCTGTGCCAAACTTGGAGCCTCTTAGCAAGAGGTACAGGGCACACCGAGGCCAGCTGATGCTTGTTTGGGGTTTGTGTACTTTTGAGAGATTTTAGGAAAGTCTACAGCACAAGCTGAGGCAGGCTGTTTGTGTTGAAAAGCCACTGGAAGCAGCTTGGGCACATGATTTGGGTGGGGCCAGGTCTCAAGAAATCACCAGGGTGGGACTATGTTAGTTAGGTTAATGGAAAGATCCCATTTGGCGCCTACCTGCACCTGCTGGCTGGTTGGGGTAGGGGCTCAACAGAGAGGATTGGCACCTGCAGGCACCTGCTAGCACCCTCATCCCCTGAGGGAGTTGCTCTGGCCCCTGTCCCTTGAGCCCTCTCCCTGTAGCTAGTCAATTCAGCTCCTCCCTGTGCGTCCCTGGTGCTTTTTCAGCTGTAGCACAGAGCAAGTGAGTTTGTGACCAAGTGAGTCCGTGTGTAGGCCCCTCAAGAGAAACATCTGGGACTCCAGCAGCCCTCTGTCTCACTTGGATGCAGTGCCCCCTGGTTTGCATAGTCAGATGTTGTGCAGACTCCTCTTTCCTACTCTTGTACCCCTCACTCCTCATGGCTGACCTCCACAGCCCAGATATCCCTCCTTATTCTTTTTTTTTTTTTTTTTTAATATTTTTCTTTATTTATTTAGAGAGAGAAAAAGGGAGAGGGAGAAAGAGATAGAAGCATCGATGAGAGAGAACATCCATCAGCCATCTCCTGCATGCCCCCCATGGAATCGGCCCGCAAGCTGGGCGTGTGTCCTGACCGGGAATAAAACTTGCAGCATCTTGGTGCATGGGTCAGCACTCAACCACCAAGCCACAGCGGTCGGGCCACTCCCTGTTCTTAATTGCCACATCCTATATGTGGGACTAGCCCATTTCATGCCCCCACTTCCTTACCAGTCTCGTCATGGCTTCTTATTTATAGCCTTAGTTATAGGATTCTGTTCAGCTAGTCTTCAGGTGGTTCACAATGATGTCTATTCTGTAATTTAGTTGTGATTTCGATGTAGTTGTGGGAGGAGGTGTGCACAGAGTTTACCTATTTTGCCATCTGGACCAAAGGTGGTTACTAAATTCTTAGACCCTGTGGCTGATTACTTGACCATAATTAATCACCTGGGGGCAGTTTTTCTATTTCATTATTCCAGTTAAGTGAAAAAGTATTAGCAGGGTTTTCTGCATGTATAATCTAGTAAGTGAGATTTCAAGTAGTAGGAAGTCACCAGAAGGTAATAAGTGCCAAACCAAAAAAGATGATGAACTTTACCCGTACCCTGTTGCAGCCTTAAATGGTGTGGTTGGAAAATGTAGAACACGTGTGTTGTGTGATGGTCAGTGTGCTGGGCTATGTCTGTGTGTCCTGCCAGAGAAACCCCAAACCTAGGAAACCTGCAGCCCTGGAGAATAACATACAGGGGAGCTCATTCCAGAAATGAACCCTAACAGATACTACCATCTGGGGAATACCTTTCTTGCCTGAGCTGAGTATTTTAAATGTGTTTTTTCCTGATTTTTATAATCACAGAAAGCATCTGTTATTGTTTGTGCATTTCTATAGAAGAGGCAGGCACAGAACAGAGATGTTGCCACTTTTCCAAGATCTCATAGATCTCAACCAAATTATGTTAACTCTGAAGTCAAGTTCTTTCCACAAGAGCATCCTGCCTCTAACCTTCATAAATGTACCTGTAATGTTATCCATCTGAAATTAAATGACCAATTTTTCTTAATATATTTCTCTGAAAATCACGTGTAAATTTAGTAAAAAAGGAAAAAAGACATACAGGCTTTTGCTTTTGGTGAAAAGAAGGTTGGAGTCAGAAAACCAGGATTAAAGATCTATGTTCAGCTACTTAAAAGCACATTTCATCTGAACTACAGTTTCTTTTTCTTAAATAAAAAATATTAATACGCATTTCCCATTCCTCAGAACTGCTGAGGATCAGAAGGTCCTCAAAAGGTACGCTGAATTTACTTATAAACTGGAATCCTTATCACAGAAGGCAAACATTTGTTTTCTCATTGTGGGTTTCCTGCATACACTTCACTCTTATTATACTATTTTTTATCAACAAATTAGGAAATACCGGCTTTCCCTCTTGTAGATTCTCAAAGGGGTGTTTCTTGAAGACTAGGCAAAAAAAAAAAGTCATTTTTTCATGTATAAGGCACATATATGTGTATTTATTACAGAAATAATGGTAAATCTGTGGTATTAAAATTTCATGGAAAGTGATTAGGAAAACACTGATATAAAAAGGGTCCAGCGATAGGGACAATGATGTAAATACAGTTGATAAACACTATGTACACAGTTTTTTTATTACAAGTAGTGACCTCAGCATCACACTGACCATAACTTAATGTTGTGCCTTGTAGCCTTTGCTAGGATTCGACCCTCGTAAGTTTTCATCACTCCCTTCTATCCCTGCTAAACCTTCACGCTGTAGTCATCTCATTCTCCCTTATATTCCATAACTTGGAATTCTAGGAAGACTGTGCTAAAGATATATAGTGAAAGGAAAACCCTTTATTTTCAGTGTTCCAGCCAGTTGTCTGTATTTATATGTTTATAAGTAACTATAAAGCTTAGAAATAGAGAAGG
Source organism: Molossus molossus (assembly GCF_014108415.1). Classification (NCBI taxonomy): domain Eukaryota; kingdom Metazoa; phylum Chordata; class Mammalia; order Chiroptera; family Molossidae; genus Molossus; species Molossus molossus. The sequence goes on along the minus strand of NW_023425366.1, from coordinate 108,940,401 downwards.
GATCTGAATGACTTGTCTAAGCTGATAAAGTGTATCTGTTGTCTCTTGATTATTATTCTTACTAAAGATCTAGGCAGGAGAAGACAGATGGCACTGGTCATTTCTGTATGTATAGTCAGATCATTTCATTTGAGAGAAGCTGTCGTAATGTGCCCACCAGACTGAGAATGACCTATGAAACGTGTTCCCCTGCCTCACCTGCCACTTGGCCCACCCCACAGGGAGTTCTCTTCTGTCCGTCTGAGTAGAGGTTCATCAGCAAACATGAATGGTAAAATTCCAGCCCTAAAAAACCTTGCCCGAGTCACAGTGAGCATCTTTAAGAAGATGAAGCAGACACAGGACAGCAGTGCCACCTGTGCCAGGACTGTCTGTGTTCTAGCATGACAGGCGGTAATAAGCACAGACTACAAATCAAGTTGTCAAGCTCTGGCCCTGTTGTAGTGTTTAGTTATGCTATAGTATTTAATTGCTCAAATAATTGATATTCCTTCAGAATCTTATTGTCTTGGAAATGGCAGGAAAATGTATTCTTTTGTATCTGAAGCACTACATGTATGATATACATGTATTAAAAATTATAAAAAATGAAGGACTTAAGATATGCTGTCTGATTTCAGATACAACACAGAAAAGTATTTTAAATGCTCAGGATTATTAAATTGGGCTTAATAATTATTGGGATTGATTACCAGTTAGTAATTATCTAAAGATATAATCTGTAGTGCTATTACATTAAAAAGGAGAAAATTAAGGATCAAATATGTATTTTATTAAAAATATAGTATCCTTAGGAAAAAGTTTAGGTGATTAGACTGAAATTTTTCTGCCTAAACGCATCCAATCTAATTGACTGTGTCTACATAAATTTTGTAATTTTGTGGTTCACACGGTGTGAAGAAAGCTCCAAAATGCACCCCCCTTTACTTCTATGACTGGCTACTTGAGGACCTGTTACAAAGTCCCAGGCCGTGGAGGATAAAGAGAAAAAGGGCAGTGCCTCAATGGCAGTGTCAGGAATACCACAGGAGAAGCGAGGCTCAATATTTAGCAATGTCTTTGCATTCTATTACTGGTTACTTTATTCATTACTTTTGAAAGTTTTTATTGATGTACATTGCCCATTTGGTGATATTATAAGATTTTTCCTTATTGAAGTCCAGCATCATCACAGCGATAATCTTTTGTATCAACAGTTTTATAAGCATATATTGACTCTGCCAAGTTTTAGTGTAGGTCCCTGAGCCAAGTGTGTTTCTGTTCTGATTCCCTGAAGCCTTTCTTGGATTGTTCCTAATCTCCAAGCCATACAGTTTTTCTCACACTTATTAAATATCTGTAGTGAGAAAATGGACCTGATTTATGGTAGTGTCTTTCATACTAATACAGCTCTTTTGAGTGTGCATACACACAAATGCTGTGGAAGCAAATTTATCATGGCCGAAGTGACTTTAACCATCTATCATTTGAAGTCAAATGTCACGACAGTAGAGTCAAAAGACACCAAAGATGATGTAGCAGAGGAACAAGTTTGTATGACAGCTTGTATGACAACTGTGGGCTTCACTGACTCAGAGAATGCAGGTCTCCTTCTGTCCTTCGTTCCTTAACAATCCAAAGACATTATGTGGGGCCAAGCAAGGCAGCTGCCCTGTGGGAGTGGGGTCAGTGACCCAGTGTAGGGCTTCAGAGGCTGCGTGGGATGGCGAGACATCTGCATAGGGTTTGGCTACAGCAGTGCCAATGGGATGAACAGGGTATTCATGAATGGGGTGGCAGAGACCATGGAAGACAAGGTACTCATTTATAGAAAAGGGGGTTACAGATAGAGAAAAAAGAAAATTATTGTGAACCTGCGGCGTTAGATTAGAATTGGAGCCGTGGGGTGAACTCATGGTTTTCAGTGTATATAGATAAATGTAGATGTATATATTTAAATATAGATCTGCATTTTATATTTATTAATATGTAGAGATGTAGATGTGTGTGTGTGTGTGTGTACATGTACATGCACATTAACTCACAGACATATTCCCTAACTAAACCTAAGAGAAGGCTGAGATGGGAACAGTAACAGCCTAATAGCCATGAGCATTCAGATCTTGGTTTCTCAACAGAGCAGGAAACATAAAAGTTGAGCCTGGAACATCTTGTCCAGAATGTAAGAAAGTGCTCAAAGAATGATGGAGTCATAACAATAAGAAACTGAAACCAACTTGAAGCTGTACCTGCTGGCCAAATCTGGAATAATTCGCATCAGAATAAATAATGATAGCCCTGGCCAGTTTGACTCAGGGGTTAGAACATTGGCCTGTGGACCAAAGAGTTGCAGGTTTGATCCCTGGCTGTGGTCAGGATTGTGTAGGAGGCAACCAATCGATGTGTCTTTCTCATATCGATATTTCTCTGTCTCTCCCTCCATCTCTCCCATTCTGTCTGAAAAAATTAATGAAAAAATATCCTTGGGTGAGGATAAAAATAAATAGATAATGATAGGATCATGTTATGACCAATTGAATAAGACAGAAATCTATAAGCACATGTTGATATAAATACATATCATAAACCAGATAAAGAAAATTATTTTTCTTGTAGTAGGATGTGCCACTAATAATTGTAGAAGGAATGATAGAATTTTTAAAATCATCATTTGGCAATCATCATGGTAATAAATAATTCAGCCCCACAAAATAATTTCAAACCTTTACAATAAAGAAACCTGGCCAATACCATCTTAATCATTTAATCAAAATAAACATCATTTATGAGACTAATTGAATTTGTGCACCACCTGATAGGATACAGAGAACACATTACTTCTATGATATTCCTGCCAGATATATTTCTACCATAACTTGAATCTAATCACGAAGACACATCAGACAAACTCAAATTGAGGGTAATTCTACACAATAATGTGCCTGTAATATTCAAAATTCAAGGAAAGAAAGGTCAAGAAAGATGGAAGGGAAGAAAACTGAAGAAACTTGATCATTCAGTGCCATAGAATGATCCTGGTTTGCATCCTTTTGCTGTGAAGCATGTTGTTGCTGGGATAATTGGTGGGACTCAAATAGAGTCTGTGGATTAGATGGTAGTGATATGTCAGTGTTAATTTCCTGATATCGATGGTTACATTATGGTTATATAAGATAATATCCTTGTATGTAGGAATTAGCCAGAGCACTGAACGTAGAGAGATGTCATGTCAGAGCCTACTCACAGATAGTTTAGGGAAAAAATACTCTGTGAACCTGAAATTATTTCAGTTTTTTGTTTTGTTTTGTTTTTTGTTTGGTTGTTGTTTTTAATCCTCACCCAAGGACATTTTTGCATTTATCTTCAGATTGAGCGGAAGGGAGAGAGGGAAGAGGAGAAAGAAACATCAATTTGAGAGAGACACATCAAGTGGTCGCCACCCACATAACCCCAACTGGGGCCAGGGACAAACTACAACCTAGGTACATGCCCTTAGCGGTAACCGAACCGAGGTCTCTCTGGTCCATGGGCTGACGCTCTGACCACTGAGCCAAACTGGCCAGGGCTATTTCAGTTTTTTTAAAATAACAAAAGAAATGTTCTATCGGGCATATTCACCACTAAAGAAATCATTTCATTTCAAAACTACAGAGACAAGACTTTTGATATAAACCTTACAACAGGACAATATGTTTTCTTGAGATTTTTAATATTTATCAGATACAAAAATAATCAACTTACAAAGAATCCTTAAAAGAGAAGTTTTGTTTTTTAACACATTGAACACACACAGAAAACACAAAGCCAGTAAAGAGTTTTAAAGTGACTGGTGTAACTGTGTATGTACTCAGGTTTCTAAACTGCAGCCTAAAGTCAGTCGGGCAGGATTTAACAAGCAACATCCTGCCAAAGAGAATGCCGGGGTTTGTTGTTTTAGCTCTTTCTGCAAGGTAATTAAGAATGTAGGCCCTGGAGCCAACCTTTCTGTTTGAAATTCTGACCACTACTTATAAGATAAAACCTAGATTCTTCTAGGCCTCAGTTTTCTCATCTGTAGATTAGGATAATAATGTTGAACTCACGGATCAACAGGATAAATGAGATAGTACATGCAAAGAACTTAGACTGTGGCACATTATAAGTACAAAATAAAGCAGGCTGCTGCTTTATTGTCTCAGGAAAAGTTAAAATGCTTTCATAAAAGCCTTCTTATATGATTACATTGGCTTCTTTTTCCCTCATCAGGAGGAAAATAACTAGGAAGCTATCAAAGTTATGTCTTCTGTTAAACCTGTCCCAAGATCAAACTAAAGCCTAGAAATGGAACATATTCTAGAAGACAGCAGGCATTGCAATGCAACAGAAAAACGACTTGGGTTTGGAGAATTCAGACTTTGGTTAAATTCAAACCTTCCACTTACCTTCAAAAAATGATGGCTATTTTTCTTACTCCTTTAAAGGTGCAGGAACAGTTAATTTAGAAGAATAAAGGTGTTAGGAGCAGAAATAGCAGAGCATCTGAGGGCATTTTTGAGAAGTGTGATAAGCTCGCTGTCGCTGTTTGTTCCTGCAAAGAGGTTTAGACTACCAACGATGGGTTTAAATTGCTTCAGAAGGAATTTCAATTGACAAGAAACATGTCATGTGTTGTGTAATCCCATTCTCGAGAGACGCTGGAGAAGGATAGATAACTATCTTTCTAGAACAGCGCGGGTTTAGTGCACAGCAGCCTTGGGACCAGGGACAAAGGATAGACTTCATCTAGTTCCCATCTGTTTTTAAACGATGAAGAGAATATTGACTTCTCTGGCTTTAAACATGTAAGCCTTACTTTATCCCACAGAAGGCTCATGTCAAAGTGTTTTCTTTTAAAGGGAAAATGTGCCTCCTCTAGAGAACATTTAGTTGTTCATCTAAAATTAGTGACTCTTGGTCATTGATGTAGGACTTCTTTAGAACTCTTGAGTATTATTAAAGGAAGTTCTCCCATTGCACTTCCTTCTGCCTTAATTATTCACTCAATCATGCAGTAAATATTTATTGAGAATTAATATTCCAGGCACTCTGCTAGACATTGGTTATAAAAACGTGAACAAAACCAGTCCCTCCTGGAAGAGGATTTGGTCTGCTGCCTTTACAACCTCTAATGGGCTTTATAGGAGCTCTTTGCAAAGGAACATACTTTGAGTCATTAAAAAATTATATTCTTTTGACTACAGTTATAGATAGATAGGTGTTTGGGGTGTAAGAAAACAGGCTTGACTGTACCTTTGCCTGGAATGCCATCCCTAGAGATTTCCTTCAGGCAGCATTTGTTGTGTCTAGTGGACAGCATTCTGTGATCTGCAGAAGAGGTGCCCATTGTTGATAGCTCATGTGAAATTTACTTGGACTGGTCACTGGTTGAATCTGTTGTGAAATAGATGCCCCCGGTGCCTCTGCTTTTAATACAGGGGAAGAGATTTTTCCTTAGAACAATCATGGCGATGTTAACTCTCTCAGCCGACTAGCGGCACAGAGGAAAAGTGCTGCTCAGGTCTGAACTGGCGAGGCAGAAAGCTGCAGTGACAGTACATGTCCCTGTTACAAAGAGCACTGCTTTGCCAGGGAGAGCCGGACGCAGCAAAAGCACAGCACAAAAGGACTTTGGTAGTACAGTGCCTCTGTTTTTATCCAGATAGGCTAGTAGCATGTTTATTCAGTGTGGTGCCGCTGCTGAGATAAGACCCGCTTCCTTCAGATGCCCTGGGCTGCTGTTTGTTTAGCTGCAGAACTTAATGAGTAATGAATGTGCTTGTCTGGCTGATAGAAAGTATTTCCACAGACTGCGGTTGTGTTTATAGAGAGCAGGAGAGAGACCACAGGCAACAATTTGTCGTCTTAGGTATCAGCAAAGTCTTCTCTTTTAACAACTAGACGATTTATTTTTAAGTGCTTGACTCAGTGTTTGTCAGATGATTCGGACCATCAAACTGTAGATTGAAGTGCCCAGTGCGGGGGAAGCTGGAATGGCAAAGGAAAGGGGCTGGCTGGGAAAAGGGGTGGGATTTCAGCATCACCGTGCCTCCGCAGCTCTGCCTCCCCCTGTGGGAGAGAGTTTAGGGCTTCCAGCAGCATGAGTGTCTGTGCAGGTCAGGCTGGGAACCAAAGGCTGATTGATGGCTGCTTTCAACTGCTTAAAGACATAATTGCCCACTGGTGATTGGGGTATTGTGAGGAGGTGCCCAGGACCCAGGGACCAGAATATTTTGAGCACCGGCCTCTACTGATCGGCAAATTGAGCTCCTCTCCTGCTTGATGCTGCCTGTCTCCAGAAGCCTCTCACCATGATCGATAGCTCCAAGAAGCAGCAACAGGGGTTCCCAGAGATTTTAACTGCTGGAGATTTCGAGCCATTAAAAGAAAAGGAATGCCTTGAGGGGAGCAACCAGAAAAGTCTCAAGGAAGGTCAGTGTTTCTGTGGACAGGGTCCAAACTGCCAAATTCCTATTCACATCAACCAGGCTAAGCGTGTCTGTCTGATTACCATGCTGTTTCTCTCTCTCTGTTCCCCGCTGTACCACACAGTCTGAGTTATTTGAAATGAAAGCTTAATGCTGTTCTTAGTAGCTCTCTCTAAAGATTCATTAACTGATAGAACTCTGGGGATTTTGCAATAATTAATACAGTAAATGAAACCAATCCTCATTTCACTCAAATCCTTCCAGGTTCCTTTTGTATGTCTTCTCATGTTCTCCAATTTTTTGTCCCCCCCTTCTTAGGAGAGGCCATTTCCTTTTCAATATTATTCAGAATACTGCTGCTTTTAGGTTTACAAACACATAATTCCAGGAAAATTAATTTTTAATTAACATGTTTATGGGTTTTAGTGTTTAAAATGAGGAAGGTAGCTAGCTCTTAATTATATCTTTAATTGATTGGTTTAATTTGTTATAATGTATACTGCATCGTTTTGTTTTTTAAACGCACATTGCCTAGTTTTGTGGTTTTGTAACAAAGCAGAGAATTAGCTTAAGAATAGTGTCAATTATTAGTGGCCACTGCACAGGTACTCCGCTGATTAGTTTAAGAAAATGGCCAAAGGCATGGGCATTGCAGTCCTGTGTCCTGGCATACTGAGTATGACAAGACAGTGCGTGGGGTGCTTTACTGCTGCAGCTGGAGATCAAGGGCTACGGTGTGAGAAATCCAAGATCTACAGAGAATACGTTTTTCCTAAATTTGAGATCTGCAGATCACCTCTCTCAATACTTGTTTAACTTGAAAATAGATTTTCTAGTGTTTTTTGGGAGGAAAAACCCCACAATAACCTCTTTTTCATTTTATCTGCTTTCAGCTCCTGCCATGAGCCACCCCCTCACCTCTCCACTTGTTCTTGCTCATCTTATAGAGACCCAGAGAGTAAATGCAGAGTTATCTGCCTAAGTAGTAATTTGAGCTTCTTCCAAAAGGATATTCCTCCTTTTTTTTTTTTCTCTCTCATTTAGAATATGAACATGATAGACTGTCACAGATTTAAAAGATAATAATTAGAAACAATAGTTGGAGTTGCTCAAGTTGAACTACTTTTGGGTATGGGTAGAAAAACATCTAGATCGAAGCATACAACACACAATGAGGTATAAATAGCTGTTGCCAGGAACCAAACAATGGGTCGCCTCTGCTTGTGCATAGCAAGCCTTACTGTAGGTTGTTATAGAAGCAGTACCGGTGGAGTTTTTAGGACACATTCTGGAGACTCACTGAGGGGAACTTTAAATTTATTAAATCATTCACTTTTTTAAAAAAGTTTAAAATGATCTATACATCATTTAAGGCAAGTTCAAGTATTAAGCTACTATTACTACCTTAAATTTAAAATAATTTTTGTGCTACTTGAAAAACTGAGAAAGGAGAGGAAAATGGAATAGGAAAAATAAAAAGATGTCACAACAGCAGAATATAATAAAGGAGCATAGAAAGCAAGGATTAAAAATATAAAAACAAGGTGCATGGTAATTATCAACAGGAACAGCAAAGTAGAGTTGAGATAATTACATAATGTATAGCTTGTTTTCCTAACAATCGTGACATGCTTTCCATTTATACATATGTGATAGTATAAGGTCAAAAGAGCAAGAGCATGGACTCCCAAGTGAGATATATACTTAGGGTCCAATCCCAGGCATACCATTTTCTAGCTTTGTGACCCTGGACAAGTTCTGTACAATGAGGAGAAACAATATGTACTTCATAGTGTTTTTATGAAATGCCTGGTTTAATGCCAGCTTATCATCCCTCTTCTTTCTTGTTTTTTTAACTCTTAGTTATTTTTCCCTTTTTTCTAAAATTAAATTTTTTGTTTTGTTTTGTTTGTTTTTTATCCTCACCCGAGGACATTTTTCCATTTTTTGTTCAGGTAGAGTGGGAGGGAGAGAGAGGAACAGAGAGAGAGAGAGAGAGAGAAACATCGATGTGAAAGGAACACATCGAGTGGCTGCCACCCGCACGACTGACCAGGGCCGGGGACAAACTGCAACCGAGGTACGTGCCCTTATCGGGAACCGAACCCAGGTCTCTCTGGACTGCAGGCCGACGCTCTAACCGCTGAGCCTAACCGGCCAGGGCTAAAATTAAATTTTTGAGCTCTCTCTATATATATAGACAAAATATAGAAGTATATTTTACTGTCATGTAAATTCATGGATATAAAGAAGTAAGGGGAGAGAATGTTCATATTTTAAAACACTCCACAGAAATGATTAGACGATAAAATTCATCTGTCTCACCACGGTTGCACTGAACTGGGTTTTGCTTTGTATCTCAACAGACTGTATCTCTACTCATTTTCTGGTACAGATAGTACTGAGGGCAAAAAAACTTAGAGATACTGAGGGTGATCTCTATGAAAATATCTTGATTCCTATGCAAGATCAAATACGTGGAATTTAGTGTCACAATTACTGCTTACAGATGAACCCAATGGTCAGCTTATAAGACTCATAGAATAAAACAAGGGACAAGCCACTGCAGAGTTTCATCTACTTTTAAGCATGGGGTCAGACGTCAGTTGTATCAATCCACACAAAATGACTACAGTTGTTTGAACACTAAAACACCCTAGTCTGATTAGAGCCTACGCTGTTTTGTTAAAAGAGACAAATATATGTGACTGTTAGTAATGTCTAATGGTTTATGCCTCATTTGTTAAGGGACACAAAATATTTATTATGTTTCACATAAACAGTGTTTGGTTTTCCATTCCTTTGTGGCAAAATTGTTTTTTGTATGTTATTTTGACTGAACAACCTTTGGGATTATTTTTAATGTCTGTCTTTTAAGTTTCTAGGTAATGAAGGAAAAATAAATTTGTGTCAGTTTAATTCTATCTAATCAGAGACAGCTTGAACTCACTGGTGTTTCTGACATGAGTCTACTATAGGGGTTAAAAGTTCACTCTGCTTCTCAAGTAGTTGGTCTAGTTCTTGCTTATATTAGGATATTTTGGAACTCTTATTGTTGCAAGTACTAGTTAGCTGAAATTATTATTCGAGGGAAAAAAGACTTTGGAAGCAACAATCATAGGTTTCAAGAGTTTATGTAACATCTTAACAGAAAATTTAGGGATGCCTATTGAAAATGTGTGCACTGCCTCTGACTAGTTGTCATCACATAACCAGAGAATTGTTTGGATAATAAAGCATATCACCTAACAGTTTTGTTAATGCTTATATAAACTTTATGATAATTATCAACCCATGTGTGTAGTTGGAAGATTTAATTATTTTTTGCCTTAGGTGACAGTAGCAATAAATATCATGAATTCTGATCAAATTCAAAATAGGGCATTTTTTTTAGACTAGTTTCTTTTGTCAAAGCAGCAACGGGGAATCTTAACTTTTATCCACAAAAAGATTAGAACATTTTCAAATAATGTTCAACAGAGATGAGATTTAAATTTAATTTCTGATTCTAGAGCTAAAGAAGGATATTACTAATCACTGACTTGAAAACTTAAGAATCAATAATTAGGAATTTTGAAGGAATATTAAATAAACAGATAAATGGTTTAATGAGTCATTAACATAATGAACATAATACCAACGCTACCAGCTAGTTATATCCCATATTTATCAAGACAAATGGTAGCAAATGGATTTAAAAATTTTGATGTTCAATATGCAGAGCTCTCTAATGGTAAAGATGAAATACCACTTAAAGAAAACTGGGTTGTGTATTAATTACCTGGACTAAACTAACTGCTCTAACAAAAAAAAACCCAAACTCAGTGTTTTTTAACCAAAGTGATTTTTTGCTTAAAATATAAGCAAAGGTGGACTGGACAGCTTAGTCAGCTGTCTTCTAAGAAGTGACTTGGGGATCTGGGCCTCTTTCATTTTGTGGCTCAATTGGAGGGTGGAGGGAGGAGTTACAGATTTGGAGGACCACATTCCTAATCTGGCACAGGCTAGTGTATAACAGTTGAGGTAAAATATGTGAAAGTTTGTGGTACATTGCATAGTGGACAGTGTAGTAGGTTAACATGGTGTACTGGCACATGACTATAGTAGTCTGTTTATGAAAAATATGCATCTTTGTCTGACATTCTGAGTAATCCACCCTGGGGAAATAGATTAAATAAATACCTTTATTGAAGCACCAAAACTTTTTTTTAAGTGATAGAAATTATACGTACTCTACCTGTGCTATCCTTTAGTCACATATGGCTGTTTAAATTTAAATATAAAATAATTAAACTGAAATATAATTTTCAAAAATTTAGCTCCTTAATTACATGAACCACATTTCAACTACTCAGTAGCCATATGTGGTTAGTGGCTACTGTATTAAACACGGTAGGTTATAAAACATTTCCATCCCTGCAGAAAGTTCTATTGGATGCACTGCTGCACACTCCCTCTTCCATGCTTGTGCTCACAGTGCTCCTCTCGCCCGTTGTGCAGGTCCAGAGTGTCTTTAAACCTAACCCTCATGCCAGTTCCTAAAGAAAGTCACTTGATCCTGTCAGCTAAAAATAGTTTCTTCTCTCCTGTATATTCGTCGTAACTTGATCTGCATCTCTTTAAGGTGTTTCACCTTTTGCCATTATAATATATATATATCTGTACTGTTTTCATTATTAGACCATAGTATCTCTTGGAGATAGAATCATTATTTGGATCATTTATTACCTTACCCCCAATGTCCTTCATCTCATAGACATATTATTATTATTATTATTATTACTACTACTACTATTATTATGCAACAAATATTTAAAGAGTATTATATCCTACCCTGCCTTCTTAAACAGAATATAATTTGAGCTATTACCTTCAGATATAATTTATAATTCAATTATAAATTAATGGCTAGCCCCAAACATAATGTATTGGTGCTTTAAGGCACTGTTGAGGTGTATAAAATAGTTTGCCCATGCAGAGAATGATTCCTAGATCTCTACTAGATTACTAGAACTGTGATTTATTGTTTCATTTTAATCATCTGCCACTTCTGGCTGTTTTCCCTTTTCTGATTTGCTGCTTCTGATCTTCTTTAAAGTAAGCAACAAATTAACAAAATGTAATAGTGGAATCCTGATTCTATTGTTGATTCAACTGCACTGTATTGAGCTGTAGCAGAGAAACAGTCAAATAGGCAGTTGAAATGAAATAAAGCAGGCTACAAAGTTTTCAGTGAGTAAAGCACATGCATTTGTAACATCTATTTTGATTTATCTGGTATCTCTTCTTTGTTTCCTGCCAGTGTTCTACATAACTGAAAGTGTTATACAAGTGAGGTATCACTAAATGAATGTTTTTTAAAAAATAAATTTGAAAAATAAAGTATTATTTAGTTTTTCATTAGAAATTATTTCATTTGGCAGAAATTTGAGTGCCAGAAGTTGTAAGCTTCTTTTTAGCCACAGCATTCAGGGAGCTCACAGCCTAAAAACGAAGAAACTAAATGAAAATATAGGAGTTAAAATATAAACACACAGGAGGTACAGAAGAAAATTATCTATGCTTTGGTCCAAATGAGTGAGGATTACCAACGGTGAGGGCCAGGCCCGTCTCTTATGCTCCAGACCCGTAGCGTCATCTACACCCCCTGATGTCCCTAGTGGGCCCCTTACTGCTTCCATGAAACATATTCCTCCAGGGTTTCCTATCTCAATGACACCTCTGTCTACCCATTGGCTCACACCAGGTGCCTAAATGAGAGTGATTCTTGATACCTTCCTTGACCTCCTCTTCGTTACCAAATCCTATTACCAAATCTGTCAATTCTGCCTCAAAAAAATTTTATCTACAGCACTGTTTCACCAAGGGTACCACCCTTCCTCAAATAGAGTATTTATAGAAACCTTTACTCAAGTAGAGAGAGACCTGCAACTGATCCCTCCCTACCCACTCTGGCCCCCTTTTCTGAGTGAGTCCCTGCCTCTGTCTCCAAAGCATATGGTACTCTCTCTCTATTGCTATTCTCTCCCAGAATGCCTTTCCCCACCCATCTCACCCCATCCCCACTGGTCTGAACAACTGCCACTCACCCTTCCACTTGCATCGGCCTGCACAGTTGCTATGATATTAGAATAGCATGATAGTTTTGGGTTCTCTATGTTTTGGCAAGCAGATTGGTGTCTGTGTGTGTGTGTGCATGTAGATATATAATTAATGAGCAAAAATGTCTGTATGTAGACATGCATCTGCAAATGCATGTAAGTAGGTGTGAGTCCCACTCCTGAATCTCCAAAGTGGGAAGAAGGACCAAGACACTGAGCCAGGATGAAGTGACCTCAAGAGAGTAGCATATACTTGCTCTTCTGGGAAAATTTGGAGGTAAAAAACATTTTATTATTTTCCTATTTTATTGTTAATTGTCCTTTTCTTCAGGAAGCCTCCCTTAGGAATTTACATTAAGACATTTCAGAATCTTTTATACAACATACCATTTCAGAGGAATTAGGAAAGAGCTTTAACCACATAGGCATCTCTGCCTATAGCTGCACACTGAAATTCTAATAACAGTGGTAGAATATAGAATGTCTAACTGCCCCCAAAGTAAAAATAAATTAATAAACGTTATCTTCTTCTGGAATCATATAGGGTAAGAAATGTAGAATTTTGGGTGCAGACCAGCGTGTTCCTACAGACTAAAAATTGTCAGATGAAACAAACCAAGTATTATTTTAACCTCTTTACATTGCTGGTGATCAGGCCATTCAGGCCATCAACTGGGTGATATTTCTTTTGAAGTGTTATTTGTGTTGTTACATTTCAGTTTATTCCACTCTGTATTTTATTTTCCCTACTTTTTAAACAAAATTTTTAGAGCACATATATGTATCTGTATGCCTGCCACAGGCTAATGAAATCCCTGCCATTCTGTACCAGGCCCCAGGCTTGACATCACGTTGCCATGCCACGAGAAGCATACTTTAAATTCATCCCAACTTTTGACAAAAAGGAGAAGGGAATTTGTGTGAAGGTATGATCAGTTTAAAGAAACATGCCCCATTTTTAGCAATCTGTTTCCATAGTAACAGAAGCAGCAGCCAACTGGAGTTATCAAAGTGCCTGTAAATTTCCAAGGCACAGTGTTGAAAACATTGTCTTCCTGACCTCATGCTGCAGATTAATGCAGGAAATCTACAGTTTGGTAACTGTAGCATTTTAGCATGTAGCATGTAGCATTTTAGTTTTTACTTCATTTTTGCTCTTTGATTTCTAATAGAGGGTGAATGCTGCATTCTAGACTGTGACCTCCTTACCAGCAAGGGTCTGTGGGTGGTTTAGAATTCCGCAGTGTGTACCACCAGCCTCTTCCCCCACGCTCCTCACCCCAGTGGACTTAATAAGGATGCAATAGACTTCCAGACATTGTAATGAAGGGCAGTATTTCCTATGAAATCTAAGGCCTAACTTTTTCAAACACTAATTTGTGTTTTGTTGTTGTTGTTGTTGTTGTTTGTTAACTTTATGTTATCTCTCTCTTTTTTAAATGGAAAATAATGGTAATATGAAAACTGATCAAATGCTGTTTGCTCTTGGTCGTGCGGAGTTTAGATGTGTGCGCACTGTAACTGCTGTCTGCTTCGGACAGGAAGTGGCGATGGGAGTTTGCTTAATCAGCGTGGCTGGCATGGCTCTTAGGGACGGACCACCATTTTATTTTTGGCCTTTTGCTTTCCATTTTCTAAAATTACTTGAAGAATCTTATTTTCTAATTGGTAAATTAGATCCCTGAAAATAAAACCAAAGAACTGTAATGTTTGGCTGCTACTTTTTATCATCTAGGAGAGTACTTACGTGTTTTTTCTCTTCTTTAATGCAGCACAAGTTTCATATTAATTGTAAGTGGAGATGAAAAGAAATTAGTATCTACCGGTTTTTCATGGTGCTCTTTATTCCTTTTCACTCCACCTGTCCTTCATAGCCTTCTTGTATCCTTCAAAACAGTGTAGTTAGATCTTATCTTCTGTTCTACCACCACCGTCAATCCAAAAATACCCCAACCCTCAAATTCATACAACAAAGCAAAACAGTGTTGGTTTTGCCTCATGATAATCACTTGCCCATAGAAAATTCTTGTGTTGATTTATTCTTAAATTTGGCATAGTATTCTCTTTCCTTAGAAAATAGTAACTTAGTTATGTACATTAAGTATATTATGCAACTCTGGTTGGGCATGGTCCCATGCACCAAAAGGTTACTAGGTCAGTTCCTGGTCAGGGCACATGCCCAGGTTGCAGGCTTGATCCTTGTTAGGGGGCATACTGGAGACAGGTGGTCAATGTTCCACTGTCACATAGATGTTTCTCTTTTTTCCTCTCCCTAAAAATCAATTTTAGAAAATATTTTTAAACCTTTTTAAAAAAGTATACCATGCAAAATTGAGTAAAACATGTCTATTAAAACTTGTATATGGTGAGCATTGTAGAAAGTGCTAGGATATAGGATGAGGTCTAAAAGGGGAAATAGAGGCCAGAAAAACCCCCAACAAAAACCTAGAATTCAGTATGACCAGGAATATATAATGTAGTTGTTATTGTAGTTATCAAATCATTAAGAGGTGAAGCCACCATTGTGGTTAATGGAATTATGGTGGTGAGAGGGAGGAGGGAAGGTGGAAAATAAAATATAATTACTGTGTAATTTGTTTCTAAAAGTCTGTTCTAGCAATTGATCTTTTTGAAAGAAGTAAAATTCACATAACATAAAATTAACTGTTTTAAAATAAAGGAATTCAGAGACATATAGTATATTCACAATGCTACGCAACCACACCTCTGTCTAGTTCCAAAACATTTTCATCACCCCCAAAAGAAAACCCTACAACCATTAGCAGATTTTCAACAGATAACCTTTCTTCCTCCTCCTCTGAGAAAATAAAAGCCATCATTTGGGAACTCCCTGGATGTCCCAGACCAGATCGCCGGCTGTTGCAGCTATAGTCAATCCTCACTGCCTTCCCACAGGCTGCGCTTATATGCTCTGCACCCCTCTTCTTCAAGGGACCTGCAGCCTTAGTTTCTAGTTCATTCTCATCCATCTGCATTCCCATTCTTTCTCTTCCTTTCCCTTTCCTTCCCTCTCCTCTGTCTTGCTCTTCTTTGGTTATAAACTTGCTCAAGTATGTTCCAACCTGAAGTTCCATATCATCTCAAGCTTTTCACCCTCTTTCCTACCCTTCATGGGTAACATCTTGAAAGTATTGCTTCCGTTAATGTCTTCACATTGTTGGTCCTCCTTTATTCCTTAACCTCCTCTGGTATGACTCCCATTCATCATTCCAAAAAGTAGCTCCTCCATGTAATAAAACAGCAGCAGTTGACCCTGTTGATCATGCCCTGCTTCTAGAAACACTTTACACACGCCCTTCCGTCTCTTTCTCCTCTCGGGCAGCTTCCTCTGACTTCTTTGTTGGATCATCACCCCCTAGCTGATCTGTAAATGGGCTTCTACTTATTAACTTTCCTAAGAGCACAATCCTGGACTGCTTTTGCCTTTCCTTTTTATTTTCTCTACCTCGGCAAATACAACATTAAGTGACAACTTCCATATTTCAGTCTCCTTTTCTGAAATCTGGATCCATAGAGCCAGTTGTCACTTACACATCTCCACTTCCAGCTGAGACATGTCCAACACTGAACTCCCCAACAGCCATCTTGTGCTCTTTGGCTCAATAAATAGTCTATCTGTGTGCTTAAGGCAGAAGCCCAGGAGTCGCCTTTATCCCCTTCTGCTTCAAACACAACATCCGGTCCCTTACCACGTGCTACTGTTGGTTCTATTCTAAATAGATCTCAGATCTGGCCATTATATTGCTCAGCTGTGTTGGAATTGAAGAAAAAAATGAGAAGTCCTTGCTTAAGTTTTCTACCCTAGAACACCAGAAAAATTCTACCGAATTTATAAATAAATACGTGATTTACAAGAGAAAGCTTAACCTGAGCTTCTGACAACCAGGCAAAAACCCAGCCCCATCACCTTACTAATTCCTTTTGATATCTTTTGGCCCCTTACTGCTTATTAATTATACCAAATTTTACTATTATTTTGGGATTATATTGCCAGTTTTAGGTAAGAGGAAGTGAATTTAAAGTTACTTTAAAACATGATGATGTACATTGTGGGGAAGGGATGAACCAAAGGGTACTCTCTTACCTTTTAAGTGGGAGTATACACTGGTACAACCATTTGGATTGCAAAGTGCCCCTATCAAAATTTTAAATTGTTAGAAACGATGTGTGTGTGTGTGTGTGTGTTGTATGTGTATAACTCAAAGAATGCCAAAAATGGATCAGGAAAATCATTGCAGCCTTGTTTATAATAGCAAAAAAATCTCAAAACTTAATAGTATATGACTGATACATCCATGTATTAGATATAGCCATTAATACAGCCAGTAAGAATGAGCTAGATTTCATATTTTTTGAAGCAAACCACAAACTACATGACTAGTATGATCCCACCACATGTATTTACTTTGCATATTTTATATTTAATATTGTCGGAATATTCTCAAAACATTCTCTGGAACCCTAGAAATTTAACAATGGTTATCTTTGTGGAGAAAGGCTGGAAGTCTAGGGTAACATAGACTGACTTTCACTGTTCTTTTTATTGCCTTTTATCTGCATGTGTCACTGTTATTTTAACAAATAAATAGAAATGTTTTAATAAAACATGGATTTTTAAATAGAGATATTAGTGGTACATATAGTAGGGAATTTCTGAATCCCAGGCGCAGAAGTAAACCCTTCAGGATGTGACTTCTTACCCTTTGACTGCAAAATAAACCATGCACAGCAAAGAACTGTAAACATGTGAGTGTTTGTAGAATTACATTGTTTAAAAATCCTGTTGGTAATGGGGGAGGCTCTCTATGTGTGGAAGCAGAGGGTATATGGGGAATCTTTATATCTCCCCATCAGTTTTGTTGTAAACCTAAAATTGCTCTAAAAAAAATTGTCTTTTAAAAAAATCCTTATGGTTTTATATTTGAAAAACAAAAGTGGTTATCTTCAGCAAGTATCTAAAGTAATAGTAGTAATAGTAACAATAATAATAATTTAACATTTATTTTCAAGGTAAAGGAAAAGCCGTTCACCAGTCTTTTGCCCTTTCAATATGAAGTTTTGAGGTCATTTGCCCTCCCTGAATAAACAGATACAGTTGTCAACTTGACCGCTGTGCTGCTGCTTGAGAAAGCACTGAGCAGGATTGAATGGAGCCCTCGACTTCATTAGGGGCCAGTCAGTCCCTCCTGTATCAAGTTCAAAAGATAATATGAGAATGTTGGTTTTCTAAATTGTCTAGTTTTTATAAGCTCAGGCCCCTAATTTAACACTATTTAAATAATTCATAATACATTTTTGCCAACCAACCACTTTATTCTCTTAACTACTCAAACATCTGTTTGAAAGTATTTTTTTAAAAAATACCTAAAACCAGGGTTTGTTTTTTGCCAGGTATTGACTTCAGAGTCAATACATAGTCAATTCCAAGAGTGTTCTTTAGTTTTCCAACTTTCTTTATCTCCGGTTTACCTAACCATCACTTGACTGCTCAGGTTTTTTTGTTTTTTCACCCGTCATGATTCTGCAGTTTTTCTGTCCAGCGTCTTATAATTTAAAAATATACATTGGATCCTCTCTCTCCAGTTTGCAGACAGCTGCTCATCTCCCCTCTTCAACCCACCCTCGTTCATACCCCATAACCAGCTATTTATAAAGAATTTCTGAGACCATGACTGTCTGCCATACTGCTTTCCAGAAAGTGTTATTTCTGCCTTGTTTTTATAATGTACGGTCCTCTGATGTCCTCTTGCAACCCTGGGCCAAAACTGTGCTTTGTTTTGGCTTATTCAATTCATGCTAAATTGCTATATGTTATTAAAATGTTGCGTAATAGGGTTTTTTTCCTTTAGAGCAAAACACTTTAATTAAGTTATATTAACGAAACATTCCAAACATTCTACTTATAGACACAAAAAAGAATAGACATATCATCTTGGTTCACAAAGCAGCTGGAAACTTTGAAGTGGATATAATTATTATGTGAAAGACAGTATGGTATTTTAAGGTTTTTCGTACTGAAAACTAATCCTAAAATTTGTTCTAAAAGCACTTTAAACCATTTAAGAAGCAGGAGAAAAGAACTAAAAGAAGATACTTTTAAATATCTGAACTATTTATGATGCTGAATAAGAAGGACCATTAGATAAACTACCTTTCATTTTTTGGAATTATAGTTAAAATAAAATTTTTACTTTTTCTGTATAAAAAATGAGAAAGCTCAAAACACTTCCATTGACACTGTATTGTTTTTATCTGTTCTAATAAGGAGAACACTAAGTAGAATTTTCAAAATGATATGCTTTGCCCTGGCCGATTTGGCTCAGCGGTTAGAGCGTCAGCATGCAGTCCAGAGACACCCGGGTTCGGTTCCTGCTAAGGGCACGTACCTAGGTTGCAGTTTGTCCCTGGGCCTGAATGGGTCGTGCAGGTGGCAACCACTCGATGTGTACCTTTCACGTCGATGTTTCTCTCTCTTTCTCTTCCTCTCTCTCTCTCCCTCCCACTCTATCTGAACAAAAAATGGAAAAATGTCCTCGGGTGAAGATTTAAAAAAAAAAAAATTATATGGTTTTTTTGTTGTTGTTGAAATGTAATAGGATACCATAAATATTAGCCCTAAGAGATAATAAGAACTCTTAGATCTTATTGGAAAAATTCAGTAATTAAAATTTGTATCTCTAAATGCATAGATATAAAATAGTATGTATTTATATTCTCACACATCTGTAATCTCAAGGATGATAGTTTGCACCCACAGAAATTAGTCTCTTTTATGGCCATGCTTTATATGGACCACATAGAATAGGCAACATACATCACTTTTATAATAGGTAAAAAGTTTTTTTTGTTTTCATAATTTTTTTCTTTATTGATTTTTAGAGAGAAAGGAAGTGAGAGGGAGTGAGAAATAGAAACATCGATGAGAAAGAACATCAATTAGCTGCCTCCTGCATGACCCCTGCTGAGGATCCGGCCCACAACCTGGGCATAAGCCCAGGAAAATGTCGTCTTAGGCAGCTATACCTCCACCCCCACCATTTGCTACCACAGAAAAGCAGTGTTGGACCAGTGCCTACTCTTGAGTTTTCAGAAATGCAGTCCAGTTAACACATGCATTGTCAGGTCTTCCAGAGATCAGCCAGCGTACCAGTGTATTCATTGTTAAGAAACTACAACTGTGCAACAGGCCCAGTGGTGTTCAGTGATCTGGGCCTTCCCTCCCCCTGTGCAGACATGAATGTGGAGGCTACAAAGGGAGGAAGACAATCTCCAGGCTTAATTCATGTCTTAATCCATGTAGGTCCCAGGGAAACTTTGGAAAGTATCTTGATCCAGCAAGCGTGAATTCCTCTGATTGTTAAGAGAGTCTGGTCTTCTCCCTTCACAGTTCTGGATGAAGCACTGTCAAATTCTGCCCAACTCTAGTTTTCCAGTGTGTGAGACAATTAAGTGGTCTACATTATTCAAGCTTTGATTTTCCTGGCCTTTGGTGTTCTGTAAGATGCAGATATCAGTTGTCATTTATTATTTATTAACTTCTTTATGAATGTGATGAGTGGGAAGTAGTAAAAGGAAGTTTGATATTTTCCAGAATTATGAGCCTGTACCTGTTTGATTTGTACTCTTTATAACCATCAGTTGTTCTCAGAAGATCTTCTATCAAGTTGTGAGTGACAGGTTATATTTAACATGAATGAATATTATAATTGTGTTTTAACATTGACCCAAAGTGCCAATGTACTCGAGTCTCTTGATGGTGCATTGTGCCTCATATTCAATATAATGTGTCCAGTACTGCCCCCCCTGTTGGTGTAGATTAAAACTAAATCAAGCAGGGTCATCAGCAATCTTAACAATGTGACTAGTGATATGCTTCCTCTTCCATTCCTGTTCTTCCTAATGTCTTGATAAAAGAACGTGCCTGGGGAAGGCTGCCTGCCATACTGCTTTGAGTACTATTTGTAGTATAGTGATATTGCTTCTTGGGGAGATTATATAGGCCATGATGAGGGCATTGATTGGGAAGATTGCTCTCCCATTTTTGAGTGGTATTACATAAGTAAGATCGATTATTTTGCCATCAAACTGGATGGAAAACACAGCTGGTTCGCATTTGGTATTTGCTTTCACAATTGATGATTGGTGACATGCATTAATTTTGTGTTACCCTCATGGTAGCAGATACCTTTACATATCATCATGAAAGTATGATTTCTAATAAAAGATAATATAGCTGACAGCGTTGCTATCATGGTGCATGAGAGTAGTTGACCAGTGAACAGTCAGGAGATGCTTCAAAATTAACAAGCTGTTGTCTTCAGTGTTGGCTTGCAAATCAAGTTTTTGCAAATGTATCCATCATTCCAAAACACCATCACCCAAAAATATGTATTGCATTTGATACATTTGTCTCTCAAGTATGGTGCTTTGTTTGTTTGTTTTAAGCCAAAGAAGGGGGCTGTTGATGTTTTTATTACCCTTTCTATTTTACTCCTTTCTTTGAGGACTCCCTTGGGAGAAAGGAAAGATACTGCTAGAGATTCTCCAACAGACGTGGACCACCATGTTCCAGAAGTGTCAGCCTTTGAACTGGACATTGTTCTGACCCTTTTCTCCTCTGAGTATTCCTTTCCTTGGGATTCTACCTCTTGAATATGACCATTAATTTCAGATAAGCATTAACTTTAGCATCCATAGAAGAATGTTAGAGCATGCAGCCATTTGGGTGCTATCAGATTCACAAGTCAACTTTTTGGTTATTTTTGTTCCTAGTAAAGTACATTGGGAACATACTATCCTCAATAAACTGTAAGTTATCAGGGAAAAGATCTTTGTTTTAGAGCATAATTGATCCAAAGTATCACAAAGCATTTTAATGTGAGAAACGTGTGTATATTTTTTGACTCATTAAATTTTTCTTTTGCTTGTATGATAGAATCTTATGTCAGTTGCTTCAGTTCTAAATAGGCTGTCATGAAGTTTTGTGATCCTATGACCCCCAAAAGAAGCAAAAAAAATTTTTCAGTACTTAATAAAAGATGACATTCATATCTAGCAACGAATTAAAAAATATTTAAAAGCTATTTTGCAGTCTAGCCTTCTTTGAAGTATACCTAAGATTGTGCTTTGTGGTACAGTCACCACAAAGCTACAAAGGCTATTAGCGCCACAGGCCCTGCATCTTCAGGCTTCAGGTTTGTTGCAAGCAGGAGCCACTACAAGCATTCCATTTGAGCCTGGGTTAAGAGACCAGTCCAGGCCAGCTCCTGCTCCAGCCCTCACCCCCTTGCTAGACAGTTCTCGTTGTCTTCCTTCTGTACTTTTAAGAAATACATGTGGTAATTTTTTTTGCATATTGTGACAACCCTTAAGCAGAAACTTAATAATCCTAACCTTGGTTTGCATCCAGGGTTTGAAACAAAAATAAAAATGGAAACTTAAAATTAAATGTAAGGATAATACTTTTTAAAGTTACTTCATATATTCCTCTTTTGAAATCGGCTCATTTTCCAACTAAAACTATAGAGATACTATGAAAGGACTCCATTTGAGAAAATTGAGGAGAAAAAATTATTTTGATTAAATTGACATACTGGACTTCCACATTTTGTGATATATATACCTTGTTTTGTACAAGTTCTAATGACTTGTTTCTTTTTATGATAAGGTGTCAGTCAACTTGACTTTTTTAGAACTTGTAGAATGAGATATGGTGTTTTGTTTGTGTGAAGATTATTAAACTAGAAATTCTTAATTTAGAAACTTTCCCTTGGGTTGTTAATAATATCTCATAGGTCTAATTTTTATTATGCAGTTGACTTTCATTAAAGCTATTTAAAATGTGTTCCAGATGGAGTAAATCCTTCCAAATAATTCAATTTTTCCTTAAAATACATTTTCGCTATAACTTGTTTTTAACAAAAAAACTAAGGAATATCAAGGAATCTCACATTTCTGTTCCTACAAATAAGACAATGTATGAGCCGGTTATTTTTACTTATTTCGCCAAGTACTATGTGATTGTATTTAAACAACAGACATTTCATTTTCTTTATCAAATTAAGATTATTAACTAAACAAAAAGTATTTTGAGAGAACTTCAGAGTTCACCAAACTGGCAGAAATCATGAACTGATTTTCTTTTTACAGGTTGGGATGGTGCCAGGTAGTATTCCTATTCAATTATGAATTAGAAGATGTTTAATAAAGTTGATTCCTGCATTGCCTATAAACTCCAAATGGTAATCACTTCCTTTTCACAGTGCTCCAGCTGAGGCTGCAACAAAGGAGGACGAGAGAACAGCTAGTGGACCAGGGCATCATGCCACGTAAGATTTAAGTGTCCTTGTCGTCTCCAGTGTGACGTAACAGAATGAGCATGTCTGAGAAGAACCTGTATCACACCTACTTTCAGTTGTAGTCATGTAATCAATATGTAATTAATTACCAGATGAGTTTATAAGGAAAAACCAGGCTTCAGCACTACCAACCTAAGAGAACCATTTAGAACATGTTTTGAAAAGATGCCATTTAAAAAACGGACTTGAATTTTATATTATACAAAGAACATCTTTAAAACCCTGTAATCAGGCTAACATCAGTTCTTCAAACTGCAACATTTGTTTTAGTTGTAAATAATTGAAGTAATTGCTGTACATAATACATCCAGTATTACTTAGACTTGGAAAAGTAGCGTGATAAAATTGAATCAAAACCTTCTACTTTAAATATTAAGTGTGTCTGTTACAGGACTAATAAACATTCTATTTATAATTAATAAAATCTTTCTTGTCTGGGTACAGATATTTTCCAACTAGCTATCTCTAACTTTTGATCCTTCATATTTTGGGGAGTTGATTAATTTTAGAATATTTATCTGGGTTGTCTTCTTTAGCTTTAATCACTAAGTTTAAAGATGTTATATTTTAGAGGAGAAGAGTGGTTGTTTTGCGTAGGCCATTAGGATTATTTATATGGATTTGTCTAAAAATTGATTTCTCTAAGGAGTAACTTATTTGGCTTTAAAAAAAAATACAGAAAGAAATTACAAATGCATTTATGCTTCCTAGTCTTCTGAATCATTGATTTTACCTTTTTTGTTTTATAAAAAGCAGTTTTTCTCTGCAGTAGATTTTTGCCATTGAAATATTTTTTTCTGGACTATTAATTATCTAAATATTTTAAAGCTAGCATTGTGACAGAGTCAAAGCTGGTTTAATAATCTGCCAGGTTTCTCCACCACTACATTCCTGACTATGAACAGGATCAGTCAAATAGGATCAAATTATGATGTTTAAGACACCACTGCTAAGCCAGCTGTAGTCTGGTTTTAGAAGCTGGTTTCCAGCCAAACCTGTTGGGACAGGGCTGCTGGGAGTCTTCGCAGTCCTTCAAGTAGTAAAATACAGAGCTGACAGTAGTAATGCCACCACCAAGAGCTGGTGGGCCAACTTTTGGAGATGACAGCCCAAATAAGCCTAGTCCTATATCACCCACACCATCTGACTGCCCATAGTCATAAGTGCAGGGTGTTATCAAATAATACACAAAAGATTTTGCAAAGATAATTGATAGAAATACTACAGTAGGCAATGTTTTAGTAAAATAAACACTGCTTACCTTCACTCTGGGATTTAGGAATATTTAATGTACTAGCAGTTAACATATGAAAGAATCCCAGTGTCTTTAGAGTGATTGCCTTGTGTTGTGGTAGAAAGAGCTTGAACCTTTCCAATTCAAAATTCTTGATTTAAATCCCACTTTGACCACCATCTAGCTATATGACTTCAAGAATTTATTTTACTTCTTGGAGCTTTTTATCTGTACCGGGGCTAATACCTACCTTGCAGGGTTGTTATGATGATCAACAGCAATATAATTGTGATTGACCACAGAGCACTGGGCTAAGCCTGTTATGGGCTCTCAGTAAATGATAAATCAGATCTGTGAGACATGCAGTGCAGCCTGTCCTCATGTTCAAGGTTAGATCACTCAAGGTTAAATGTCCTGAGGACATTTGGGCTTTTCCCAGTAGTTTATATGGCCATTAAAAGCAAAGGCCTGTCAAGGAATCATCAGAGTTCCCTTGGTGATGGTAATTTGCCCCAGCTATTGGTTGGAACAAGTCTAAGCTAATATTTGCATTGTCGTTATGTATACAACTCCATTTTAAATGTTTGCTTTTTTTATTTGTGAAATACATATATTTTTTAAAATTTTTATAAAAGTTTATTTGAGCCAACTGACAACATACACCAGAGAGCAATATCTCAAATGCTCCTGTAAATATGTAATTTTAAATCTGAAACATCTAAGGTTCCAGATTTTGCAGATCTCCTAAATGAACTAGTAAATAAATGGAACTGCAGATGGGAACTAATAAGATTAAGAAGAAACATCAACAAGAAATACTGTAACATTTGACTGAAGTATTAATTCCTCTATTTATACCACGGAACCTATTTTTTTCCCTCTCACAGCTTTGAAGAGCCCAGCGGCATTCCATGAGCAGATAAAAAGCTTGGAACGAGCCAGAGTAAGAAATCTGCTTCTCTCTTTTACTTCAAAATACCTGTGGACAAGTAGCAATCTTACTCCTAAATAGGATACGTGGCATATAGAGTAATATACTCTGGAGTAGTTTTATCTTGGAGGTTGGTAGAAGATACATGACATTCAAATTTTGTTCTTTTAAAACTAGTGACTAATTTTGTACATAAAGGACAATCATACTTCTTCACTTTCTTGCTTTCAGGGTATAACCAGTTTTTAAAATAATCATGAAGTAATTCTGCCATTTGTTACCCCAGCAGATGGACATAGACCCTACTATGTTACCTGTACATTTGAACAAGGGTAGGAGAGTCTGGCCAGATGAAAGAAATGGCTACATTCCACTGTGCTCGATTCTTCGAGTTGACTCCATCATAGTTGCACACTGAATTGATATTTATTATTTTTCTTTTAAAGTACCATTATGCACATTTCTTTTCTTTTTGTTTTAAGGAAAACTTTTATCATGTTTTTGAAAAGCATGTTCCAAATATTATTTTAGAATTTCCTCAGGATACAAAAATGATTTCTTAGAGTCTTATAAAATTTAAAATCCTATTGTTGGGGGTTGAATACAGTTCTGAATAAGAAAATATGATCAAGGATATAAACTCATCAAAGAAAATACATGAAGAAATTTTTAGAAAATTTGTTATCTAGGTGGATTTTTTACTTGATCTGAAGTTTAGGTTTTATTGATTTTAGATATTTAAATGTTCAAAATTCTATGTCAGTTCAAAATGCAGTTTCAAAATTGAACCTTTGCGTTTCTCAAGTTTTAAAATAAAAGTCTATAAATTGATTACTTTATACCAGCATACACTTTTAGTCCTTTTTCAATGTTTGAAGGCTGCAATTTAAATCATAAATTGGATAATAGTTTCTCAGAAAAGAGTGCTAGTTTCTACTCTTTTCTTCCTCTCAAAATCATGACCAAAAGAGTATCAATTAATTTAAGTGGAGTACCTTGAGAGAAAAAGATGTAAAACCACAATAAGTCATAATCAATTTATAGTAAGGCTCTCTCTCCTTTTTTATTAAGACTGAAAACTTTTTGAAGCACAAGATTCGAAGCCGACCAGATCGTTCTGAACTTGTCAGGATGCACATTTTAGAAGGTAAAAATTTTATTTCTGCTTACTTTACTGCATTTTCTCAAGAATATAAATGAGAATGCAACCATTTCCGTATATTCCCATTTTAATAACTTTTACCCTAGGCTGACATCCTCCATATTGGATGGCAACGTGAAGACCCACAGTTGCATGTTATGTTAGATACATGGGGAAGGTTTGTTCTCCAAATAACCAACTGATGGACTGACTCTTCCCCACCAGCTGGTGCCCCAGGTGTCTCTACCATACTTTTCTGGAAAACATTTTCAGTCCAGAGGATTTCTTCATTAGCAGGGGATGTGAGCTCACTCATTAGGTCATAAAGGGTACAATTAGCCACAAGTCTTAACCATAGATTTTCAGCTACTTGGACCCTGTTATGTCTTCCTGGCATAATATCTGCACCTAACATTTTCTCTTTGTTGATACTTACCCACAACAATCCAGCTTGATCTGACCACTATCTTAAACACCCTCCACTCGGCCCACCAAATTTTCTCAATGATCTGGCCTCATCACGTATGAAGCTGGTAGGGACAGTTCTCTTCCATCTTTGGTGAGATGTGTGGTTAAGGCCAGGATATTTTTCTCTCTAAAGACATAGCCTTCTTTCTTTTTTTAAATTATTGTTGGCACTCTTACAGATGTCCCCCACTCTTCCCCCCACCACTTACCTCCCACCCTCAGCCTTCAACACATTGTTGTCTGTGTCCATGGACTATGCATATATGTTCTTTGGCTAATCTCTTACAATGCTCCCCCCACACACACATCCAAAGGTGAAGTTAGCCTCTATAACCCTAGGTAGGGCCTCTCCTAATGTGAAGAATCAGTGATAATGTGACGGTCTTCATGTCTGGGGCAGGACGTGAAAGCCCCTGGCCAATAAACTCTACTTTGGCTGTGTTCTCAGAAGTCCACTGGACTTAAAAAGCTTTTCCAGAACTCCAGTGGTAGGGTAGGAGCAGCTACCAGCTATCAGGGTAAGTGAATCTTCAAAGAAGTAATTTTATTGGTAAGTAACTAGGTATATGGCTCCTTCTCTGCCTACAGATGTCTTGACCTATAAAGGAGGACATTTTTGGAGAAACAGTGCTGCCTGTTTCAACTTACCTCCTAATTGTAATATTCTTTATTAATGTACTTAAAAACAATGCAAATACATTTAACTATGAAATGGAATCATATTTGCTTTTTATAAAGAAAGCTACCCAACATGTTAAAACCTAATCATGTATGTGAATGAACAATAAGTGATGTTTTTAGGACATCTGTTCTCAAGTTGGGATTTTTTAAGTAAGAAAAAAATGTGTCATCTATAATTTTTAAAATACCTTAAAACCACCCCCGTCTTATTTTAACATTATCCAGTTTTGATTGGATTCAATGTTTGGCAGGCAAAAGCCTAAATTATTTTCTGAAGGTTAGCAGCTAAAATCCAGCCTCAGCCTAATGGAAATGAGGTGGTAATAAGACTAGGAACAGAAACATACCAAAATGCCAGCCTCTGATTATTTATTTTTGGAATATTTTCTTTCTGAACATATTCCTGATATCACTTAAGTGGTTTTGATGGGAAAGAAGAGAAGGGCAGAAGACTATCATACCTAGATCTTAACAGAAGCTTTTAAATATCAACCTGAGAGTGGTCTGCATGATCTGATTCCCCACCTATCATTCCTGTATGATTAGAAGTGTTTTATCTCACAAGATTGGAGTCACAGTTAATTATACAGCAAAATTATAAAAATAAGATGACCACACATGTTATTTTAAATTAGAGAAATGTGCATTTATTTGCCAGAATTCTGACTGAGTGCCAGGACCCTCACTTTGGGGAAGGCTTTAATGAATGGAGTTCACTTCATCTTTCGTGCATAAAGCACAACCGTTGTATATTATCTACAATTTCCATTTACTGTGGAACAAAAACTTAAAAGCACTTGAAAAGCAATCTGAGTTTTAAATCCTAGATTTTACAGTTTTTCCCCAAATCTTTTACAGTTGTTAATTGTTCTAATCTGACAATGATTTGTTGTTGTTGTTGTTGTTGTTGTTGGTACATACCCCTAGTGGGAACCGAACCTGGCACTCTCTGGTCCGCAGGCCAATGCTCCTACTGCTGAGCCAAACCGGCCAGGGCAGACAATATTTTTTTAATGACTCACTTTTATCAAGTTGTTCCAAAGCATTTAATATAGTTTTCCAAGAAATAATCATTTTATTTTTCAAGTATATCCTTTCCCCATATCATTTAATTCTACTGTGTATTGACAGTAGCAGTCCCAACAGACATGAACTATTTTGTGGACAATCAAGTCTGACTTTCGGTAAGCATAGAAATCAACTAATGGAAAGAGAAGTGCAGTGACCCACAACATGGGTTTGAGCTATACAGATCCACTTATGGACGAAAGAATACAGTGTATAGTACATATAATATACAAAATATGTGTTAATCAGCTATTTAGGTTATCAGTAAGGTTTCTGGTCAACAGTAGGCTATTAGTAGTTAAGTTTTGGGAGAATTAAAAGTTATATGTAGATTTCTGACTGTGGGGGTGGTCAGCGCCCCAAACCCCTGTGGTCAAGGGATAGCTGTACTCAAATGTGCCTGAGAGTAGTTTACTGGCCTTGGGCTTGCAGTGAGCTTTGGGCTTCAAGCAAGGACATTTTACCTACAAAATGAAGAACATCAGTTAATCCTGAGAATATTTGTGAGGAATTTCAATGAAAGCCCTTCTACTGTATAATTTAAGAGGCAGGCAACTTTTAACTCAGAATTGTGGGTTAACACCTCACATTATTTTGAATCAATTATAAACATTATTTAAAGCAATGTAATAAAAATGTTAGAGCTATGAGAAACAAGTAATTGACAGAAATACGCAAATGAACAAGTTATGATATTTATAGTAGTTTCACAGCTTCATGTATTTGTAAGTAGATGAGTTGATGCTTCTATATGACTGTTAATTACTACGCATAGTAATTGAATGTTCCTAACAGACACAAGGTTATATAAGTAGAAATAAACCTGAATTCTTAATTATGATGATCAACTCTGAAGACATACAGGGACCAGTACAAGAATATGATTTGAAGTTCTTCTCATTGACTCCTGCAGAGAAGTTTATATCCTGAGATACAGTATCCTAAGATACAATGTCTCTCTTTCTAGGAATTAGCTTTCTGATTAAGCCATATCTAAAACAGGCAACTTCTTGAGCCATAGACCACATATGTCTTGTTCACCCTCTGTATCCCCGGTACCTAATAAATGTGAATATGACCCTCCTATGAACAATAGCAGTACCCCATTTTTGGCTTGAGTTCATGTTGATTTGAGTCTGTGGGCATCCAGTAGTATAAAGCTGTCCAGGACGAAAAATATGAAATGTGTACTGGAACATTCTTAAAGACTCATTTTCTTTTTCCATAAATATGTTGAGAACACATCAATATGTTTAAACCAGTTGAACTTAAATTAGCCTGAAATAGCATTATGGACTAGAGATAGTAATTCAAGTAATTGTTAAAACTGTATTTCTTCTTTTAGAAACATTTGCAGAGCCATCCCTGCAGGCCACTCAGATGAAGTTGAAAAGAGCTCGCCTAGCTGATGATCTGAATGAAAAGATTGCTCAGAGACCTGGTCCAATGGAGCTGGTAGAGAAAAACATCCTGCCTGTAGACTCCAGTGTTAAGGAAGCAATTATAGGCAAGACTCTGAACATTTATTCTGGTAGAAAAAAGCTTGGCAGTTTTAGAGAAAACAAATTTAAAAGGCCAGCATCAATCATAAGTACTGTTTTCTGGGTGAATTATAAATTAACACTTGCATTGATTCCATTATTATTGTTATTACAGCATCCCTCGGTATCCAACGTAAATTGGTTCTAGGACGCCCCACGGATACCAAAATCCTTGAATGCTCAAGTCCTTTATGTAACATGACATAGTATTTGCATTTAACCTACCCACCCATATATTTTAAATTATCTCTAGATTATTTATAATTCCTAATAAAGGGTAAATGCTATGTAAATAGTTGTTAAACTGTCTTTTAGGGAATAATGATAAGAAAAAAGTCTGTACATGTTCAGTACAGATGCTGTCATCTTAGGCCTAAGTACATGTCAGCAACAACATAACTTTATTTTTATAACATTTTGGATCTGACGTATGAATCTGAGGATGCAAAACCTGCAGATACAGAGGGCCGACTGTATATTAGATATTGTAAGAATAGTATCTCTTACCAATTAACACAGAGATTCTCCTTACATCTGAAGTTTTAAGTCTTTAAGTTCTGATTTCATTATCACATTTTCTAAATTCAACTTACTGTATTATTCTGTTTCTGTTGTTTCGTTTAAAAATTTTACATTTTTTATTATTTTTGTTCTATTTGCTGCCAAGAAAGATAAAGAAAAATAGCTTGTTCAGTGTTAGTTCAGCAAGGTAAACAGCAGTTGACTCTAGATGTATTCATTATGAATGGTAGCATTTGTCCACTTTGTCTGACTCTTACCACACTTAGTTACTCATGTTTCCACTTTTTTTCTGGCATAAGCTTTAGCAGGAAAAAAAAAATTCCAGAATAATGCCACTTATTCAGCAAGCAATTTTTAAAGTTAATATTCTAGTCTAAAAACTGTGATAGTTTCCATTACTCATGGGAGCTTTCTGTTTTGCATTAGTATGAGTTTCGATCTTAGGCAATTTGCAGTCCATAATTTGAAGTAGTACAATCAGCTGTGATTTCTTTCAATCCCAAGGAAATGGACTCCCAAGAATAAGGTGGCAGTCTAGCTGGGCCACTCTGTGAAGTGGGACATATCACAATGTCTAGTTATCACCCCATTTTCCCCATTGCCTCATAATGTTTCATAACAGTTGGGTTCCAAATCAGAATCCAAACAAGGTCCACACATTGCCTTTGGCTGACGCATCTCTTAGATCTTAATCTTTTTTGGGGGGAGTCTTCCTCCTCCTTTCATATCTTACTATTTATTTGTTGATCAACATGCTTGTTTTATCTGTAGCATTTCCACATTCTGGATTTTACTGGATACATTTACATCCCCAGGTGTCATTAAAAACTTTCTTGTCTCCTATACTTCCTAAAACTGGCAGTTGGATCCAAAGGCTTGATAAGATTCAGATTTGATTTTTTTTCCCCCAAGTACTTATGGTGGGTAGTGGTGGGTCCTTCCACTGGAAAGTATAAGATGTTCTTTTCTTTTTTTAACTAGCTTAAGTTCTTATTTAAAACAACCAACCAAAAAACAGTTTTTTCCCCTTCTTTTTCATTTTAAGCTTGGTATTCTAAGGCCAAGATCAGTTAAGAATCATCTCTTTCTTTAGGTGTTGGGAAGGAGGGCTATCCCCAGACTCAGGGTGATTTCTCATTTGATGAAGACAGCAGTGATGCTTTGTCTCCGGACCAGCCTGCCAGCCAGGAGTCACAGGGCTCAGCGGCGTCCCCAAGTGAGCCAAGAGTTAGTGAGTCGCCGTCTCCTGTAACTACAAACACTCCAGCCCAGGTATCATCCTTCTTGCTTTAACCCCTAAATAGAGACAGTACTGTGCTTTTTATATTTCAAGTATATATCTGGTATTTTTTTAAATATGCTTTCATTGATTCAAGGAAGAGAGAGACATCCATGTGAGAGAGAAGCATCAATCAGTTGCCTCCTGTACACACTCCGACCAGGGATCAAACCCACAACCCGGCCATGTGCCCTGACTGGGAATTGAACTAGCAACCTTGTGCACAGAACGATGTTCAACCAAGTGAGCCACACTGGCCAAGGCTATATCTTGTATTTTATATAACAGTACATTCTCACCAGAAGAAAGGTCTGAAAATGTAGGGAAATACCAATTTTTCACCTGTGATCTAAACACTGTTAACATTTTTCAGTAGATTCTTGCATTTTATTTCTGTTCTATATACACTTTTTAAAAAAATTTAATCCTCACCCAAAGATATTTTTCCATTTTATCTTCGGATAGAGTGGGAGAGGGAGAGAGAGAAACATTAGTTGCCTCCTACATGATCCCGAGCAGGGCCAGGGACCAAACTGCAACCGAGGTACGTGCCCTTGACTGGAATTGAACCCACAACTCTTTGGTCCACGGGCCAAAGCTCTAACTACTGAGCCAAACTGGCCAGGGCTATACACATTTTTATTTTACAGTTTTGTAACTCAAATTTTTTTCACATAACTTTTTTTTTTTTAATATAATTTATGTACCATAAAGTCCACCTTTTCTTTTATCCATCTTCACCATTTTAAAGTGTACAGTTTAGTAGTGTTAAATATACTCACTTTGTTGTGCAACAGATCACCAGAATTTTTTTGTCTTGCAAAACTGAAACTATACCCATTAAACAACTCCCAGTTCCCCCTTCCCAACCCAGTCCCTGGCAACCACCATTCTGTTTCTGTCTTTATGAATTTGAATTCTTTAGATATTTCATATAAGTAGAATCATACAGTATTTGTCTTTTTGTGACTGTCTTATTTCACTTAATATCCTCGTGGTTCATCCATGTTGTAGTCTATGACAGAATCTCCTTTATTTTTTTTTATTCTTTTTTTTAGTATGTTTTTATTGATGTTTTAGAGAGAGAAACATCGATGTAAGAGAGACAACATTTGGCTGCCTCCTACACGTCCCCCACTGGGGATGGAGCCCAAAACATAGGCATGTGCCGGCTGGGAATTAAACTTGGACCTCTCAGTCCATGGAATGACACTCTATTCACTGAGCCACACCAGCCGGGCAAAATCTCCTTTATTTTTAAGGCTAAATAATATTCCATTGTATGGATTTGCCACATTTTGTTTATCCATTTGTCAGTGGTTGCTTCCCCCTCTTGACTATTAGAAATAATGGTGCTGCATACATACGTGTGGAAAAATCTGTCTTCAAGACCCTCTTTTCAATTCTTTTGGGCATATACCCAGAAGTGGGATTGCTGGATCATATATGGTCACTGTATTTTTAATTTGTTAAGGAACCTCCATACTGGTCTCCATAGTAGCTGCACCATTTCATACTCTCCATCAACAGAGTACAAAGATTCCAGTTATCCACGTCCTTGCTGACACTTAATTTATGTTTTTAACTAGTAGCCATTCTAGTGATGTGAGGTGATAGATATCTCACTGTGCTTTTTTGTGTTGTTTTTAATCCTTACCAGAGGATATTTTTTTCCCACTGATTTTGAGAGAGAGTGGACAGGAGGGAAGAGGAGGAGAGAGAGAGAAACATAAATGTGAGAGAGAGAGACATCATTTGGTTGTCTCTCACATATACCCCAACCAGGGCCAGAGATGGAACCTTCAATTTAGATATGTGCCCTTGACCGGGACTTGAACCCGTGACCGTTCAGTGTGTGGACCAACACTCTAACCACTGCACCACATTGGCCAGGGCTCACTGTGCTTTTGATTTGCCTTTCTCTGATGATTAGTGGTATTGATTATCTTTGTATATGCATGTTGGCTATTTGCATATTATCTTTGGAGAAATGTCTGTTCAAGTCTTTTGCCCATTTTGTAATCAGGTTATTTGCATTTCTGATGTTGAGTTGTAAGAGTTCTTGATACGTTCTGGATATTAATCTCTTATCAGATATATGATTTGGCTTATACTATTAGGTTTTTTTATTTAGCTCCTGAAACTTGGTCTCCAGCTAAGTTTGTAAGTCAGAAACTTTAACCAGAGGCAGTCCCACCCCGCAGGCTGACATTCCAGAATTTATTGACAGAAAAAAGGAATACCCATGTTTCTTCAAGAATAAATATGCTCTATTTATTGTCAGTGCAACAGACAGTAAGCATGGGGTCATTCCTGAACTTGTGACGTTTTTCTGACCCTCTTCAGTGTTGCTGCAGCACCAGCTATGCCTGCTGTGTGCAGGCCAGTGACAGTGTGTGCTCTCTACCTTCAGCCAGCTGGTGGGCAGAGACCCACGCTGGAGAATGGTACACTCCCTCCTTACACACTGTAGGCAGGGGACCTAGGACCAGAGCTGGCTTGTTGCAACTGTACTTGTTACACAGTTTCTGTACCAGAGACCTTGGGGCCTTCTTACATCGTGTGACCTTCATAAAATTGCCTTGTAGTGTGTTTTAGTATTTATAAGTAAGAAATCTAACAAAGATTTTCATTATTTATACTTTTATTCATGCAATTAAAGAAGCATCTCTCTGTTAACTGTGCTATATTGTTTTTGCAAATTTTATACCTTATTTTCACTGTTATCCAGTATTTATTTATAGAATTTATCCAGGCATCTCACTTGATTCATAAAAATATATTTATCTCCCTAAATATAATTATTTTCACATTTGTAGTTCAAGGGGAAAGTACCTGAAAATATTCTCATTAGACATCAAGTTTCCAGTGGGCAGTGTCATCCCATCATTTTACCTTAGTAACTTCATACTGAACACACAGGGTCCAACACATAGCAAGTGCTTATTGCCTTAATGAATGAAAAATCCTAGGAGATGACCTTTGCAATATACCCTTTCCTGCTCTGGAACTGTCATTGTACCTCTCCCCAGAAGTCAGTCTCATTACTATTATTAAAGTAGTCATTATAAAGCGAAGATAATAAAAGAACAACATGAATATCATATAGTTTGGGTATTCTTTGAGATTCTTAGATTTTTAACCTTTAAAATGGAAACTCTGGAAGAGTTTGATGGTGAATTTAGTTTCTATAGACCAGTGGTCTTCCAACGACCTGTAGGGAAGCACTAGTGTGTGTTTATTTTTTATATAGTTTGTTTAATTACCAAAGCATTGCAGACTAATTTTCTTGTAAAATACAATAAAAGTAGTGGGGTGACATCAGGTTTCCATTAAATCTTCCTCTACTTGTCGTAGGCAGGTAACACAGGTCCACGGACCACACTTTGAGCAGCACTGCCATAGGATTCGTTTCGCTTCTTGTTTACCTAACCAGGTTTTTTCATATGTTGACGAATCATCATTTTGTACTGCAGTTTAATCCTATGGCTTAAGTACATCTTTCCAGTTTCCCTGTTCATTTTTTAAATATAAATATAATATAAAGTTCAAGGGAAGTGTAGGGAATTTCTTTTAGATTCTTTAAAAGTTTATATTTTCAGATAATTAGCTGAAAGAAAATTAAGCTCAAGATTTCTTTTTTTTTTATCCTCACCCAAGGACATTTTTCCATTTTTTGTTCAGATAGAGTGGGAGGGAGAGAGAGGAAGAGAGAGAGAGAGAGAAACATCGACGTAAAAGGGACACATCGAGTGGCTGCCACCCGCATGACGAACCAGGGCTGGGGGACAAACTGCAACTGAGGTACACGCCCTTAGCGGGAACCAAACCCGGGTCTCTCTGGACTGCAGGCTGACGCTCTAAGCGCTGAGCCAAACCGGCCAGGGCTAAGCTCAAGATTTCTTAATGCTTTGCTTTATTCCAAAATGTCTTATGACATATAGTCTCCTTAATTCTTTTCAGAACACACAGATAGCAGAGGATTAAGTCCTACAGGGAACTATTCAAATAAAAGCAGTCCTACCAAAAAAATTTTAACACATAATATCTAAATAAAGAACAGATTTTCCAAGCACTTCTCTTGAAATACCGGTGCTGAAATGCTAATGGCCTTGCAATGTGGACTGCACAATACACTACCCTGTTTTTCCTTTAAAATGTAGATTTTGATGAAAACAATTCTTCTTTAATATGTATTTCTGTGTGGTCTGTAAGATACTAAAAGTGCTTTTCCTTGGAATTTTTCTCTCGTCTTTTCGATTCTGATTAAAGTACAGCTGGAAAGGAAGTTACCAAAGTATAAATGGAGCACACATCACCTATTGGGGCTGAGTTTCTTTTTAGCTTGAGCAGCTCTTAAACAATGGACGGCTGTAGGGAATTAGAGAGCCAGCCACATGTGGGTACCAGGAGTTTTACACTGGTTCTTTTAATCCGAAGACTTTTTCTCTCAGCAGTTAAGCCATTTAATTGATTATTACAAACACAGATGTTTAACTGTGAGTGTGGTCTGACAAGATGTGTTCATGTTCAAGCCTGTGCTATAAGGACAAAGCCTGTGCTGAATTCAAAGTAGTGCTGAAAGGAGTCCATTGGTCAGTTATTGTGTGTTTTTAGGAAGACAAGCTATTGGTAAACTATCTACTGTCTATTTCCCCCCCACTGTATCAATAACTTTCAGAGAGATGACCTTTTGCCAAAAGTATGTGCAAGGTCCAATAGGTGAGCCATGCACACCTGCATTCAATAATCAGTATTATACTAACTTTTATTACAAATATTTATCAGTAAAGGTCTGAATAGGGTATTAAAGATATTGACTGTGATTTCTATTGTTTAACCCTTCAGTTTTGCTTTTTTTCACCTTACGCATGAAGAGGACTCTGCCGTTCTTAGTACTTAGATTCTGAGTTAGTTTCCAGCATTAACTGTGAAGTTGTGTTCCATCCCAATTCTTAATTCTCCCATGCCCAAGAGGAAAGTGCCTAAAATGGTGCTTTATGCAGAACAGACCTTTTCAATTTATTTGTAAATAAATGTTTATTGAATATAATTGAGATGATGATAAAAAATAATGGGCAACATGTACCAACCACTTACTTTTTTTTTTTTTTTATCCTCACCTGAGGACATTTTCCCATTTTTTGTTCTGATAGAGTGGGAGGGAGAGAGAGAGAGAAAGAAACATCGATGTGAAAGGGACACATGGAGTGGTTGCCACCCACATGACCCAACCAGGGTGGGGACAAACCGCAACCAAGGTACGTGCCCTTAGCAGGAACCGAACCCGGTCTCTCTGGACCGCAGGTCAATGCTCTAACCGCTAAGCCAAACTGGCCAGGGCCCAACCACTTACTTGAACCAAGCACTGAGATACTTGTTCTATATGCATTACCTGGGCAGATGTCAGGAAACAGAGTGTCTATTGGATCCACACAGGGTTTGAACTAATGACCTTGTTCTTGTTAGGCCAATAGTTTGAGATTTTTCTTTAGACCATTTTGTAGCACATCACCTTATGTCATCCTGTTATGACTCATAGTGACATCTGTTACTTGTATTACTCAGGAAATACATGCATAACATTGTTTCCTCAACTCTGCAGTCCACTCAAGTATTATAACTCAGTTACCAAAAAATGAATAATAGTAATTCTAATACTTATGCATCCACATTCTCACTGTCGACTTTGATTAACTTGTGAATCACCAACAGGGTCACGCCAAGTTTGTAATAGACATTCTACATGATTCTGGAGAGTATTATAAATAGTATATGTGACAATTTTATCAAGAGGACTGACTTTAAGTAAGATGGACATTGGCTCTGGGGTTTGCAAAGTTAATCTAAAGTATTAATGAAATTTTTATGTTGATCCTTCTATGAAGTTACCACCAAAAGTAACAGATTCATTAATAGTTAGAATAGGTTGGTGGTACTCTAACTGACTAATCACCCTTCTGCTCTGCGGCATTATTGTAGTATTGGCTGTAATTAGCTGTAAAAAAAAAAATAGACTTCCAGTCAAGATGGCAGGTAGGTAAACACGTATCGCGTCCTCCCACAACCACATCAAAGTTACAACTAAACTACAGAACAACCATCATTCAAAACCGCCTGAAATCAAGCTGAATGGAAGTCCTACAACTACGAAATTAAAGAAGCAGCCACATCCAGACTGGTAGGAGGGGCGGAAGCAGAGGGGCTGGTCCCACACCCACGTGCGGTAGATAAGAATTAGGAGGACTGAGGGGTCCCCATCTTACACCAGCCACCCCGCTCAGGGTTCCAGTGCCAGGAAGAGAAGTCCCCATAACTTCTGGCTGGAAAAACCAGCGGGAACGGAGGCTCAGGGAGGCTGAGGCAGCTGGAGCCCCAGGCAACTCCTCTTAAAGGACCCGCGCACGGACTTATTCAGACTCACTCCCTTTAAGCTTGGAGGGGAGGCAGCTCGAGGGGCACCAGAGACATACAGGGAAGAACTGAGTTGTTTGGCACTGGAGCGAGGGCTGGAAAGGCAGCTTTCTCCTGGACAGATGTGCTGTCAGAGGCCTTTGGTGAGCCCTTCCCTGCCGCCATATCTGGGACTCCAGCAACCTGGCTCACACTGGTTGCCCCGCCCTGGTGACTCCCAGAGGCCCCGCCCCACCCAACTTTCAGGTCTACTCAAGCTGTTGCCAGTTGCTTTACCATAGAATTGGCCTGTCTTGGAAGCTGCCTCAGGTTTTCTTAAATTCTTTCAAACAAGCAGCATCTGGTCTCAGCTAGCCCCATACCGCTCATTATGTAATACACAGAAACAAACACAGGGAGGCAGCCAAAATGAGGAGACAAAGAAACAGGTCCCAAATGAAAGAACAGAACAAAACACCAAGAAAAGAACTAAGTGAAATGGAGATAAGCAACCTAACAGATGCTGAGTTCAAAACACTGCTTATAAGGATGCTCAGTGAACTTAGTGAGAACCTCAGTGAACTTAGTGAGGGCCTTGAGAACATAAAAAAGGACCAGTCAGAAATGAAGGAGGCACTAAGTGAAATACAGAATAATTTACACAGATTCAATAGTAAAGTAGGTAAAGCCAAGAAGAAAACCATCAATTTGGAATATAAGGAAGCAAAAACACCCAATCAGAACAGCAAAAAGAAAAAAGAAGCTAAAAAAATGAGGATAGTGTAAGGAGCCTCTGGGACAACTTTAAGCGTGCCAACGTTTGCATCTTGGAGTTGTCAGAAGGAGAAGAGAGAGAACAAGAAATTGAAAACCTATTTGAAACGATAATGGCAGAAAACTTCCCTAACTTGGTGAAGAAAACAGACATACAAGTCCAGGAAGCACAGAGCCCCCAAACAAGATAAACTCCAAGAGGCCCACACCAAGACACATCATCATCAAAACACACAAGGTTCAAGACAAAGAGAGAATCTTAAAAGCAGCAAGAGAAAAGCAGTTAGTTACCTACAAGGGAGTTCCCATAAGACTGTCAGCTGATTTCTCAAAAGACACTTTGCAGGCCAGAAGGGAATGGCAAGAAATATTCAGAGTGAAGAAAAGCAAGAACCTGCAACCAAGATTACTCTATCCTGCAAAGCTGTCATTTAGAATCGATGCACAGATAATAGTTTTCCAGACAAGGAAAAATTAAAGGAGTTCATCACCACCAAACCATTATTATATGAAATGTTGAAGGGTCTTCCTAAAGAAAAAGATAAAAAATATGAACAAACAAAATGGCAGTGAATACATATCTATTGACAATGGAATCTACAAACAAAATGAACAGGTAGAAGAGAAACATTCTCATAGATACAGAGAACATTTTGTTGGTTGCCAGATGGGAAGGGGGTTGGGAGAATGGGTGAAAAAGGTGAAGGGATTAAGAAGTACAAATTCATCGCTAGACTGACAAACCTCAAAGGAAAAGGGGTTGGGGGGTGGGAAGAAATAAACCAAAGAACTTATATGCATAACCAATGGACACAGACAACAGTGTGAGGAAAGGCAGGAGGAGAGCAGGAGTGGGGAGGAGGGGGTCAATGAGGTAAAATGAGGAACATCTGTAATACATTCAACAATAAAGATAAGTTTAAAAAAATAGAAGTACTTAAATACATTTTATATTTTTGTGCATGTATTTACACACTTAACACGGTCTCACAATTGACAGAAAATCTCACTATAAACACTATGGCAGAGTAGAAAGGTCTAGGCTCTTATTCTCCCACAGAATCATCAAATCAACTAAAGACTGACTAAAAAAAACTTTATAAAAGCTCTGGAAACCAGGCAGCGATCTCTACCAACCAAACCAACACCCAATAAAAAAATTAAAAAAAAAACACATTCAAAAAGGTAGAAAATGTCATGGCATTTTTACACACCTTTGCCCATCCCTCCCAGCATGGCATAGGCAGAAAAAAGTGGCCCAATAACCGGTTCCCTCCCTCAGGATGGAAGGAGCAGAGCAGAATTTGTTTGCAGCAATCCGGCCTGTCTGTGGGCTAAGAGACTGGTTTCTGTCTTGTCTGACTCAGAACTCAGGGAAAAGTACATGGTTTGGATCTCAGGCTAGCAAAAGCCGTGGCATGTGAAACTATTGAGGGACTGCAGACCTACAGACACCTGGGGTGTAATTTTTTCTGTAACTCCACTTTTTATTTACATGGTTTAAGCAACAAACGCCCAAAACAATTTTAAGTCTATATCAATAGTTACATGATATATAATAGTGTAGTTTGTGAATCAGTAATACAAAGTGGGGGGACATAGCTAGCTGTAAAGTTTTTATGTAACTGCAGTTGGTATCAATATAAGATAGATGTCACAGCTTTAGGATGTTACATGTAATCCCCATGGTAACCACAAAATAAATACGCAAAGGAAATGAGAAAGGTGTTGCTACAAAAAATTAAACACATAAATGGAGGGTTATGGGTTCGATTCCCAGTTAAAGGCACATACCTGGGTTGCAGGTTCGATCACTGGCCTTGGTTGGGGCTTGTGTGGGAAGAAACCAATTGATGTGTCTCTCTCACATTGGTGTTTCTCTCTCTCTCTCTTCCCCTCCCCACTTCCCTTCCACTTTCTCTAAAAAAAAAAATCAGTGTAAAAAAAAAAAAAACCAGCCTCGCCCTGGCTGGTTTGGCTCAGCGGTTAAGAGCATCAGCCCGTGGTCCAGAGAGACCCGGGTTCAGTTCCTGCTAAGGGTATGTCCCTCTGTTGCAGTTTGTCGCCAGCCCCTGTTGGGGTTGTGTGGGTGGCAGCCAGTCAATGTGTCTTTCTCACATCGATGTAGCTTCTCTCTCTTCCTCCCTCTCTCCCTCTTGCTGTATCTTAAGATTAATGCAAAAATGTCCTCAGGTGAGGATAAAAAAACAAAAACAAAAACGCAGCCTGTTTGGCTCAGTGGATTGAGCATTGTCCCAGGGGCTGAGAGGTCCAGGTTGGATTCCCAGTCAGGGCACATGCCCAGGTTGCAGACTCGATCCCCAGTAGGGGGCATGAAGGAGGCAGCTGATCCATATTTCTCTCTCACATCGATATTTCTCTCTCTCTCTCTCTCTCCCTTCCTCTCTCTCTCAAAAATTAATAAGAAAACATATTTTTAAAAAGCAATGGAAAAATATCCTTGGGTGAACAAAAACATAATAATGGACAAAGACCTAAACATAAGAGCTAAAACTATAAAACACTTAGAAGAAAACATAGGGTAAAGCTTTATGATACTGGATTTGGCAATAATTTCTTGGATATGACACCAAGGCAACAAAAAAATAATTAGGTTTCATCAAAATTAAAAACTTCTGTTCATCAAATGATAATATCAACAGAGTGAAAAGCAACCCACAGAATGAGAAAATATTTGCAAATCACATATCTGATAAGGGGTTAATATTCAGAATATATAAAGTACTCCCACAACTCAACAACAAAAACCATGATTTAAAAAAAGGACTAGAATAGACATTCTCTAGAGAAGATAAATGTATGGCCAATAAGCATATGAAAAGGTGCTCAATATCACTAATCACTAAAAAAATGCAAATCAAAATCACAGCGAGATATCTCACCTCACACCATTAAAATGGCAACTACCAAAAGAACATAAATTAACAAGGGTCAACAGGATGTGGAGAAACTGGGACCCTTGTGCACTGTTGGTGAGACTGTGAAATGGTGTAACCACTATAGAAAATGGTATAGCAGTATATTTGAAATTTAAAAATAGAATGACCGTATGATCCAGCAATCCCACTTCTGGGTATATGCCCAAAAGAATTGAAAGCAGGCACTGGAACAGGTATCTGTACACCCATGTTTATAGCAGCACTGTCCACAATAACCAAAGGCAGAAGCAACCCATGTGTTGTCCATCCATCAACAAATGAATGGATAAAATATGATTTATACACACAATGGAATATTTTTCAGCCTTAAAAAAAAAAGGAAAACCTGATACATGCTACAGCATGGATGAACATTGAGGACATTATATGAAGTGAAATAAGCTAGCCACAAAATGAAAAATGTTGTAGGAGTCCACTTACATGAGGTACCAAGAAGAGTCAAATTCATATAGACATAAAGTAAATGATGGTTGCCAGGAGCTGGGGGGAGAGGAGACGGGGGAGTTGTTTAATGGGTAGAGTTTCAGTAAAAGTTCTGGAGATGGGTGGTGGTGATGGCTGTAGAACAATGTGAATGTACTTAAGTCCACAGAACTGTCCACTTTCAATGATTTAAATGGGAATTTTTATGTTATGTATATTTTACCACAATTTATTTTAAAAATAGATTTTTTTAAATGAGGGTAATACATGCAAATCCTCACTACTAATCAGGAAATCAAGTAACAATTATGCTAACGAATTAATTCACAGTTTTTTTTAAAAATATTTTTTATTTATTGATTTTAGAGGGGAAATGAGAGAGAGAGAGAGAGAGAAACATCGATGAGAGAGAACATCGATTGGCCACCTCCTGTATGCCCCCCACCAGGGATCGGACCCACAACCTGAGCATATGCCCTGACCAGTTACCAAACCAGCGACCTCTTGGTACATGGGTCGATGCTCAACCACTGAGTCACACTGTCCAGGCAGATTAATTCACTTGTAGTATTCAACTGTATGTTCTAAAAATGAAATGTTTAAACGTAAGCATAAAATGTCCATCTATTAAATATACAAAGCACATGTTTTTTATTTATATTCAACTCGTTCATAGACTAGTGTTCATTTTATTTGTCTAGGGATTGGAATATGGAAACAATATTTTTTAAATAGTTGCATTTTGAATTTATTTCCATATTGCCATCGTAATAAGATCTCAGCTGCATTCTAAATTTAAAACATTTATTATAGAGTTTAAATCAATACAAAAAAAAAAAGCGCCTTTGTTTTTAATGATCTAGTTTCTGTCCCTTTAAATTGCATAAAGAAATTCTAATAAAAAAGGAACTTACCAGAAAACAGTGATTGGTCCTTGGCAAGCATGTCATCTTTTCAGAAGGAACCAGTGCAGAGCCCTGAAATGTTAGGGCACTTTAGTCAGCTTAAACATTTGCTCTGTTTTTTTTCTTATGTATCAGTACTTTCTCACAGCAGTTTCTAATAAGAGAAAAGTCAGTCTGTAAGATTGGAAGTTCTTTCTTTTAAGTTTTATTTAAATCATAAATATCCATAGTTAAACAACAGTGTTTTCCTGACATTTCCTTTCATGATGTTATGATGACAAAGAACTAGTAGTCATGAGACATATAACTTGTGATGAGAACAATGATTAGGTCCAGGAAAAAAAGCAAAGTTTGCAGCTTTTTTGTTTCTTTGGAGAAAAGATTCTGAATCATTTTGAGATTAAATTTTGGTAATACATAAGGTGAACTTAGGTCTCAGTTAAGATTTTAACATATTGCTCAATCTCCTGTGAAATAAAATAAGTATAGTAGTTTTATTATTTGGATATCCTTTTAATCCTTTTTGGAATACTGTCATTTCAGAAGCATTAACATCTAGAGTTTGGTGTGTTTTTTGTAACTTAAGCCACTAGGATCCTAACATCTAGATATGATCCAAGGGTTTTTGGAGGGTCATTTCTAAGTCACATGAAGAAGACTGGCAAAATGTAAAGCAGTTTAGATATTTCT
Source organism: Molossus molossus (assembly GCF_014108415.1). Taxonomy (NCBI): domain Eukaryota; kingdom Metazoa; phylum Chordata; class Mammalia; order Chiroptera; family Molossidae; genus Molossus; species Molossus molossus. Next base: position 108,896,489 of record NW_023425366.1, on the reverse strand, counting down.
CCCTTTTTAACCAGAATTCATTTTAGATTAGGAAAGTTAATACCAGCAGGTATCTCAGTTGAGTTATTCTTGTGTTCTGCTGGAGTCTGTGGTTTTCCAGATGTTGAAGTCACACTGAAATACCAGAAGAGCTATGAAGATGGGATACCAGTAATCAAGGCTGAAGTCAGTGAGGCAGGATCTAGAAATACAGGCAAAACGTTTTCATAAATATTACAGTTAATACCACATTCGTGCTCCTGGGTTATTTGTCAGATTATTTAAACTGACTGCTCTCAAATGCATCATTACTGTCAAATCAGCCAGTCGGGTCTGGACTGGAAAAATAGCTTGCCAGGTTAGTAGAATTTATCTGCAAGGAACTATATATTTTAAAATTCAAATATCTGATACTGTTCCGTATGCCAGTTATTTAATAGCTAAGGAATGTTTTGCCCCTGTGTGAAAATTGACCCAGAGATAAGTATTATTTCCCAAAAATGTACAAAATGAAAGGAAAACAAATAACATAAAACCCTACCCCTTAAAGCAGTGATCACCTGGCCATCATCTTTCACTTCATGTCAGAGGTTCACTGAGGAGCTGGCTGTCGCAGGGCCATCTGGGGGCAGAAGTCAGCCTGAACACAGGTGTCAAAACCTTTGGATAAGTTCTTCCTTTCCCTTCTGTTTGCGAATGAAATTGAGTGTAGCCATTTTTTAAAGTCAAGTTTTATATCGTCAGTACTTACAGTTACTGATAATTAAAAGCTGAAATCAATGGCAAAATAAAAAACCTCAGAGCTGACACAGGCACATGCAATTAATTGCACGCTCACACACATACCGTCTCAGCAGGCTTGAGAGTGTGACCCAGCCTGAATAAAGCCACCCGGAATGTCCATTCATCCATTAAACAAATATTTATTGAGTAACTAGTATGCGCCAAGCTTCATATTTCTTGCAGCTAATAGCCCTCTGACTTTTCAGGTCATTTATTTTAAGGAGAGAAAATACAATTTGCTATTTTTAAACCCAAATCTTCAACAAGAGACCTGAATTTGATTGTTGTAATGAATTTGAGAGTTGTTCAAAGAGCTGTAAGGATAAAGAAAGGCATTTTTCCTTAAGATAAGGCTGGTAATAGTAAGTCCAAGTAGTAATCAATAGGCAACACACGTAATTGATTTATTGTAATAGTAATATCTCTTTCCAGTAAATGAATACTTAAAGTAGATTACTAGTGGGAATAGGTTAGGTGGTTGATAAAAACCTAACAAAGCCTTCTGTAGTTTCCTTTGTTAATATATGATTCCAAATTGAGATGAGTAATTACCCAAGTAACAGATTAGCTTCTTGCTTAAAGTGTGGGGGTACTGTCAGTGAAAACAGGCCAATCTTACCAGAACAAAGTCTTCATATTCCCTTCTTTGCAATAATGGGGGAAGGGCTGACGAGCACCAGCCCGGTTTGGAGGTAGGAGCATAAGCAATGAGGCATATTCAGGGACACGAGCACGGAGTAGGCCTGAGGGAGAGAAGCTCTCTCCCAGGTGCCACCCAGCCGTGGGTCTGGGTGTGGTAGAGGGCTCATCAGGCCCTGTAACGAAGACTAAAGATGACATTTGAATTAGCCCGGATTAGTGTGACCTGTATGGCAAGAAAACCTTAATATGAATACCGTGTATTGTTTTGATGATTTTTACAAGAGTCTTGTACTTTTTTAATCTGCCAAAAAAGGGTGGTTCTGACCATATTCCTGAGAAAACACTACAGTTTAGTTAATCTAACCCTATTTAGTATTAGCTTTTCAGTACTATTGGGGCAGAGAGTGAATAATTGGTTTCATGGAGGTAAGGCATGTATGTTATTCCTCCATCTGGGTCTCAGACATAATAGAATACTTTCCTTTTGTTTCTTTTCCAGTAGTTTTTTTTTAAATTAGGTCACTCCCTTATAATTCTGGTTTTTCTATTTTTACTGTCATTGATTTCACAGACTTGTTCCCTTTCTGCCTTTTCCGTCAGTTTACCACAGTGTCTCCAGCAGTTCCTGAATTCTTGAAAACTCCTACTACTACAGATCAGCCCCCCACAAGGTCCACAGCTCCTGTGCTCCCCACAAACACTGTGTCCTCAGCAAAGACTGGGCCAGCACTGGTAAAGGTGGGTACCCCGCATGCACACTGGGTTGAGTGTCTCTACTTGTGACTTTTCTCTGTAGCCTACATGTGGAAGACAAAGGCATGTGTCCACGTTGCCCAACCTGCTTTTTAGCCTGAAGCCTTGAAAACAAAACCGTGGAAGGACTTGCTAGACCAGGCCTTAGTAGTTGAAACTTCCACCTTTAACACATGACCTATTGTTCTGTGGGCACAGAACAGCATGAAACTACTGGATCAGTGAGAAATGTTGTAGGGATCATTCTGTCAGCAGTGCCCTGGATGCTCCCATCCAGGCCCTGAAGTCACAACAAGGGGAAGTAGGGTGGATGGAAGTGCTTTCACACGCACGCAAGAATCCCGAATCTCACAGACAGATGTCTTTAATGGTAACATGATTTTGGCCTTTCTGCATAAGATTAAACTCAGTGGTATTCCAGATATATTACATGATAGGTTAAAGGTTTTATAGAAGCAAATATGTTTTTTTGATTTAGCAGATCTGGCCTAATGAAGCTTGGTTTATTCTTCAGATAAGCTGCAGATTTGTGGCACTGTTCCCTGCATTTTACTCAGTCAAAATAATTCAGTTAGAATAAGTCCCAAAGAAGATTAAACTTTGTAATATATAGTACATTTTTAAAGTTTTTTGAAGTGTATTAAAACTGCTAAACAAAGGGGGGTGGGTGAATAACCTGCGGAAAAGTTTAATCATTTCAGATGTGGCTTTTGCCAAAACTAACAGAACACAGATCTCAAACTAAAAAAGGACGTGAGAGAGCTAGCTGACCTTCTCGCCACCTTTCAGATGGGCAGACTGAGGCCCAAAGAAGTGAAGAAGTGACCAGGCCAGAAAAGACACAGTCTCTGAGTTCCAAGCCAGCCTTCTTTCTGCAGGACTCCTCACAGGCAGTTAGCCTGGTGCAGAGTCTGCATCTCCATCTGTCTCTGGGGCTCGTCCTTGTCCTTGACCTTCCTGGACAGAAGGTTCTGTTTCTACTCCTGGCTCTCTTTGTCAGCCTGGCCAAGTGTGTGTGGCTTCAAGGGCATATAGCAGTCTATTTCACCATCTTCCACAGCGTAGTATTGGAGCCAGAAATTCCAGAGGGTGCCAAGTGGCAACTGTTTCAGTAAAATCAGCTCTTACCGCCTCTCCCCACATCCCAAGTATGTACCACTAATGGCACAAAGAGCATGCCAACCCATCTTTCCCTGCAGATATGAGAATTTGTTCTCTGCTTCTCCTAATCTTCGGAATTCTGCTCTTCACTGGTGTCTCTTTAAGGAGGGCCTTGGTTCTAAGGCAAGAGGCATTGTGTAAGAATGTGAGATTCAGGGGTTGGGGAGGGATCCTAGGACTATGCCAGTGGAAGAAAGGACGGTACATATTAGGAAACAGACGGCAATTCTTTGGCCTCTTCTATGAAGAAAGCTATTTTCCATCCTCACTTCCTGAGAACAGACATATGCTGGCTGATAGGTAATAGCAAGTTTGGTCTGAGGAACACTGGTTCTGGTGTTTATGTACCCTCCCTTGTCAACAGGGCCCTTCCTGATGGCAGCTGGTCAGTTGTTTTACCATTACCTAGCAGTTACAGTCACACCTCCAGAACCCAGACCCCGTTCATTGTTATTCTCAGTTTGAAAAGTCTAGAAATAAAATATATTATTGGTAACAGCACAGCAGATCACAGTTGATGAATAATGTGAGATTATTGGTGGATTTTTAACAGGCAAGGATATTTTCTGACATTGTGATTTTTTTAAGTGCCTGATAATTGGAATGATTTCTAATTGCATACATACACATTTATCATTAATTTACTCGGCAGATACTTATCTAGCACTTCTATGTGCCAGGCACCATTCTGGGAACAAGAGTCAATGAAGCAGTGAGGAAACCTTACCCCACCTGGGTTAGGAGTGGGGGGTAGACAGACAGCAAAGCAGTAGGCTAGCTGTGCAAGTGAAGACAAAGTGGGGACCCGCTGCTGAGCAGATGAGGGGAGATGTTGCTATTTTAAATAGTGAGTGGGCAGAGATCTAAAAGAGGTGAGGGAGTTGCCATGAGGATATCTGGGGGTAAAAAGTAAATATAGTGATGATTTCTGGTCTGTAGAATATGTTGATCTTTATTTTTGTTTTGTTTTTTCATTTCCTAATTCTTCGAATATGAACATATATAACATGATGACCCCAATAACCATATTTAATGTAGTACTTCTCAAGGTCGTCTTATTGAGGATTTTACCTAAGGAAGCTTAGGAATAATTTCTTATACCTTATTGTTTTGTTGATGGACTTTTTTTTCAGATAAAGTTATAATATGAACACTAAAAAACAGCAAGTGATCCGATAACTTATAAATGGAGAGAGAAAGAAAACTCAGGAAAGTGCCATCTGAATCTTAATCAGAAGATGGGGTCTCACACCCCTTTTCAAAATAAAAAATATTTTTGAAAAAGTGTTTTAAAACTCCCATTCACATTACTCAGTATTTTTTTGTGTGTATTTTCCATAGAAATACATAGCCTTTAATTTCACTTTATTCTCATTACAAGCATGTTTCTGTTTTTGCATCTTCTCCATTGATTTTTAATAATTATAAAATATTACCTAGGTATAGCAAAATATACTTAATCTTTTTCTATTATATATTTAATGTACGACCTGTTTTTCACTAGGAGATAATATATGTAAGCACTTAGCCGTATGTCTACACAGAAGACTCAGAGTGAGTGTTGTTGAATTTGAATGGATGATGCTAAGCTGAACATCTTGCCCCGTAGTCTGAGAGGATGGGGCAACAGGAAAAATCAGTTCTTAGGAGCAAGATCTCTTGGTCCAGGGAATATGCAGACATTTTCCCGGCTCTCAAAATGTATCTAGTATATTGCTTTCCACAGTGGCTCTACCAGTTCCGAAGCTGTGTTGCTTTTCATTTCAGACCTTGAGGCACAGTAAAATAGACTGCATGTGGTGCTGTCCCTTAAAATGTTCTCATTCCCTTTTCTCACATATAGCAAAGCCATCCCAAGAATCCGAATGACAAGCACCGTAGCAAAAAATGCAAAGACCCCAAACCACGGGTAAAGAAGTTGAAGTACCACCAGTACATTCCACCAGACCAGAAAGGTGAGAAGAGCGAGCCACAGCTGGACTCCAACTACGCCCGCCTGCTCCAGCAGCAACAGCTGTTCCTGCAGCTACAGATCCTGAGCCAACAGCAGCAACACTACAACTACCAGACCATCCTCCCTGCACCACTCAAGTACGGGCTGGGGCAGTGCTGGCTTCTAAAGTGGATTTTCTGTGGTTCTTTATGAGGACCAATTAGTTACTGAAGGTTGGATGTTGTGATTTATTTGTGCTTAATGACCATTTTCTTTTATTGTCATCAAAGCTTCTCGTAGTGTCTGAAGTCAGCATGGTGAGAATAGCCTGCATGCCAGTCCAGTTTTTGTCTTCCACAGTAGGTTCTGAGTTTCTCAAGTAAGAAGTGACTTTTCACAATTACTCATCCAAGAAAGACTGGCCTAGTTTAAATGGTACGAAAAAAGCATAAGACCTGTTATAAACCATTAAAAAAAAAAAGCATGGCCATAAAGCCTGGAGTGCTTAGGGAGAGTTTTATGAAGAAAGCAGAATATATATGTGAGAAAGGGCCTGAAACTTGGGAAGGGCCCTCCAAGCAAAGGGGAAAGATGTGAGTGATGGTGCAGAGGGCAATGCCAGTTTATTGGATGGTGAGAAAAATGGCCTGTTAAATATCATTAGTGTTTAGGAAAAGTGGAGGAGAGAACTGAGTAGATCCAGTGTCTGGAGGAACTTGAAGTTGGGCCAACTCTCCAATCTTGTAAGAAAGAATAGTTTGATCCTACACTGGCCAGTTTGGCTTAGCAGTTAGAGCGTTAGCCCTCACACCAAAAGGTTGTGGGTTTGATTTCCAGTCAAGGGCACGTACCTGGGTTGCAGGTTCAGTCCCCAGCCCTGGTCAGAGGCGCATGCAGGAGGCACCCAATCGATGTGTCTCTCTCACACTGATGTTTCTCTCTCCCCCCCCCCCCCCTTCCACTTATCTGAAAATCAATGGAAAAATATCCACAGGTGAGGACTAAAAACAACAACAACAAAAAAGTTTGATCCCAGTACTGAAGGGGAGTTTGGAAATAGGAAAAACAGTTCAAAATTTTGCAATAAAGTACATGTGAGAAGATGGCAGGGCACTGATAATGGAAAGGAAGGAACAGAGAGAGGACAGATGTTCCAGAAGACTGAGTAAAAGGTCTTTGTGAGCAATAGCCATGGAGAAGAAACATGTCTCCATAGTTTGAGCCTAATTGGGAGGGACAGAAGGAGTGAGTTCTGACAGTTTCTGTGATTGAATCCATAGTAAGACACCCATAACTTGTTGTAATTCTGTAATAAAGGGTACTAGTAGTTATACATCCTTAGTATGCTTTTTCTGGGCAGATAAATATGCAAAGCCCCTATCCTTCATCCTGTTCACTTTTTAGAAGAAAGGGATATTTACATTCAACTTGAGAGAAAAAAAAAAAAACTAGAAAAAGATCAGATCTCATAAAAGGAAAAAGTGTTCTCTGCAATCAAACCTCTCAGTTTGTAATCATATGATGTGTAGATACTGGGCTCGTTTTCTACACGCAGGCTAAGCATTCCTCCATAGGGAGCCCCTGTTTCCTAGGAGTAGAAAACAATTACGACCCACTAAAAAGCTTCTCTGTAAGAAATGTCTCCTCATATGCTAATGATCAATTCACTGTTTTCTTTGAAGAACCAAATATATCCAGGAAGGTTAGACCAGTCAGTCCTTCAGACCTTACTGTGAAGCACTTAAATCTGCAACATCAGGGCACAGGAGAATCTTGTAGTGTGTTGTTATTGTAAGAGCAAGTGGGCCTGAGACAGCTGTTGACATTGGCAGGAGACCAAGAAGGCCAAGAGAGCAGGAAGAGCTTCAGAAACAACCAGCTGCTGCTGTACAGCTTTGTCCGGGTCCCAGCGAGGCTTCCCCACTGCCGCCGCCCTCTTCGGGCACCATGATAACAGCAACCATGGCTCATGTTTGTATGCTCCTTACGATGCCCCAAGCAGTGTGCTCAACACTTCACATCACTGTCATCCACACAGTTACTCTGCAAGAATTGATAATATTGACCCCATTCCCAGATGAGGAAACTGTTCAGCTGAAACCCCATAAAAGGATTTTTGTATGCTATGAAATAGTCTTTCCTGTAATGAAAGAAATTGGCTACATGGGTCTAGCTTTGTAGATGGGAAGACTACATTTGAGGAGTGGGATTTCTGAACTCTAACATTTTTTGTCTTTCCATCAAGGCTTCAGTTCCCCCATCCTCTTCAAACATTCCCACCACTCAAGTGGCCAAGCCAACCTGTCCATGGGAAACGTCACACAAAAAGATCCAGGAACCAAGAGGAGGAAAGACCACTGATTTTTTAGTGTTATTTCACCACACAAAGATCGAACATCAGTTCTGTTTAAGTTTCAGGTCCTAAAAATGGAGAGGTTTTGTTGTTAATCCTCACCCCAGGATATTTTTCCATTGATTCCCAGACAGAATGGGAGGGAGGGAGGAAGAGAAACATCAATGTGAGAGACACATCATTTGGCCTCCCACGTTACCGCAACCGAGATATGTGCCCTTGACTGGGAATCGAACCCGTGACTCTTTGATCCACAGGCCAACGCTCTAACTGCTTAGCCAAACCAGCCGGGGCTGGAGACATTGTTTTTAATATACTTTATTTTTTATTTTTACCAAAAGTCCATTATAAGACACTAAATGTGGAAGTCCTATAGTGCCCACAGTAGTGGGATTTTCTTGATAACGTAGTCTTTGGTACCAGGGAAAGAGCAAGAGCCTGAAGACACAGGGCAGTAGTCCCAATATGGCCACACACTGGCTGAAGGGTCCTAGAAAGTCACACCCTCTCTCTCAACTTCAGTTTCTCATCTACACAGTGATCACATTTGCCATCCTCCCCACCCCCTTTTTTTCCTCTTGATTTAGGCAAAAAAAATAAATCAATTTATTTCCGTTATTTTAAAGGTTGAATTAAACTGAACTAACTGTTCATCATAATAACCAAGAGTATTGTAGAATCTCAACCAAAAAGAGCATGAATAGAATAATTCATTGAAATCATGCATTCTGAAGGAGATTTTTTTTTTTAAACATTTTTTGTTGTTGTTGTTACAGATGTTTCTCCCTTTTTACCCCATTGACACCCTCCTCCCCATCTCCCCCACCCCATCCCCGGTTTTGTTGTCCATGTCCATTGGTTATGCGTACATGCATATAAGTTCTGTGGTTTATCTTCTCCCTCCCCCCACCACCCCCTCTTCTGAGGGTTGTCAGTCTGAACCCTACTTCCATGTCTCTGGGTCTACCCTATTCCTCAGACTGTTATATTCCGCAAATAAGTTAGATCATGTGGTATTTGTCTTTTTCTGCTTGGCTTGTTTTGCTTAGGATAATACTTTCCAGGTCCCTCCATGTCATCTCAAAGGATAAGAGATCTTTCTTTCTTACAGCTGCATAGGACTCAAGGAGATGATCTTATTCACAAGGGAGCAAATTGGTTGTGAGGAAATCTTACACTTTTCATTTAATAAAGCACATACACACATATAATACACAGATATGCAGTGTATCTGTGGTATTAAAATTTCACAGGGAGAGTGATTAGGAAAAAAATGTCTAAAAAGGCTCCTTGCAGGGACAGTAATGAATATAAGGCTGAGAAACTCTAATTTAAATGTTTTCATAATTCAAAAATAAGATTTAAAAGTTAAATTGTTAGCCCTGGTCAGTTTTTCTCAGTGGTTAGAGCATCAGCCTGAGGACCGAAGGGTCTCAGGTTTGATTCCAGTCAGGGGCATGTGCCTGGGTTATAAGTTCGATCCCCAGCCCCAGTTGGGGTCATGTGGGAGGTAAACAATCGATGAGTCTTTCTCACATTGATGTTTCTCTCCCTCTCCCCCTCTCCCTCCCTCCCAGTCTCTCTAAAAATACCAATGGAAAAGCCTGTCCAGTGTGGTTCAGTGGTTGAAATGCACCAAGAGGTCGCCAGTTCGATTACCAGTCAGGGCACATGCCCAGGTTGTGGGCCTGATCCCCAGTGGGGGGCATGAAGGAGGTGGCTACTCAGTGTTCTCTCTCATCGATGTTTCTGTCTCCCTCCCTCTCTCTCTCTCTCTGAAGTCAATAAAGAAAAAAAATCAATGGAAAATATCCTTGGGTGAGGATTAACAAGAACAAAAATACATGTTTTTAGAAAGAGAATAACAGAAAATATTTGTCATTTCATCCAAACTTCAAGAAACTTTATTTTAAATACTTCAAGTATTTAACTTCAACAAAATTTAAAGCAGATTTTTAAAGACTCCAATGAATGTAGAGTTGGCTGTTGACAAGGCCAGAACTGGCTTCAGACATAGCTTCCTAAAACTTACTTGAGAAAGCTCGTCCAACTGTGGACCCCACCCCATAGGTGTCCTCAGATCCCTATTTCAGCATGTGGAATTCAGAGCCTCTCTGGCTTCCGTACAAAGGCTTATATGACGGTAAAGCCTCAGGCTGCAGTAGAATTGACTGTACAGTGTCAGCCATCATGTCACCTTTCTTTAATAGGCGTCAGCCACCAAAACAGGAAATGCCATTGTTGCCAGGAATAGCACAGTGAAAAGAAGTTAGGGGGCCCTCAGTTTGATGTGGACAGGCATTTAGGGAAATTAGTACAAGAGCACCTAATTTCAGAACTTGATGACTGATTAACCAACATGTTTTAATAACCTTTTAAAAATGAAGTATAACTTACATATGAAGAAATCCCTAAATCATAAGTGAAAACTGATGCCAAAGTAAGCATCCCCCTGTAACCACCTAGGTTAAAATGTACACATTTGTGTCTGGCGGCTTTTGCTCAACACCATGTTTATGAGACACATCTTAACTGGTACAAACAGCAGCAGTTCATTTTTATTGGTGTCTGACATTCTGTGATTTATCCACCCACCATACTCTTGATGGACAGTTGGGTTGCTTCCAATTGGGGCTGTTATGAAAAATAAATATCCACCATAACAAATACCCTAGCCTGCATCTCATGGCTGACAAATGTCTGTCTGTCAGGTGTCTTGTCTAGGAATGGAATTGTCGGTGGGAGGATAGGCATGGGTTTTTGTAGATACTATAAAACAGTTCTCCAAAGTGCACAGTTCTGCCAGGGAGAGTGTGTCTGGGAGAGTTCTGGGTGTTCCAAGTAGTTGGTATCAGCAGTCTTGGTATACCAGTGATCCTCTGGGTGTGCAGTGCTATTCTGTTGTGCTTTTCATTTGTATATTCCTCATACCTCTTGAGGTTAAGGCCTTGTTCACCTATTTATTGACCATTTGAATATACTTTCCTGTGACATGCTTATTCAAGACTTTCCCATTGGGTTTTCAGTCTTTTTCCTACTACTGATTTGCAAGACTTTTGTATACTGTAGATATGAGGCCTTTGTCAGAAAAATGTATTACAGATATTTCTCCTATGGCTTGACTTTTCACCCTCTTAAAGGTGTCCCTTTTTGTTACTGTTTTTTGTGTCCTGTTTAAGAAATCTTTTCTGTCCAAAGTCCATGAAGATAGTATCTTCTAAAAGCTTTATTGTTTTCAAAATTCATTTAGGTTTTGGAGGATGATGTGAGTTAGGGGTCAACCAAGAGCACCATTTTTCCCTGTATGAATATCCAGTGTAGCTCAGTACCATTTAATGGAACGGCAGGGGTGTGTCACCCTTGTGATAACTCAAGGGTCAACGTGTGTGAGGTCTGTTTCTGCATTCTCTGATTGTCTCGATCTGTCTGCTGTTCTGTCCTTGCACCAGCACCACATCTGAATAACTGGCTCTAATAAACGTTGGTACCTGATGATGTGGCTCTCCCAGCTTTGCTTTTCTTCCAGGATGCTATGGCTATTCTTGGTCCTTTGCATTTCCATATAAAGCTGAGATTTCTACAAAGCAAGCAAACAAGCATGACCTGAAGGGATTTTTATTGGGACCTGACTTGATTGACATATTGACCATACTGAGTCTTCCAATTCATGACCATGTATTTTTCTCCTCCTAAGTTAACAATCAAATATTTAGCAGAAGCCATGTCATCCAGAAATTATTTTACTATAAACTCTAATCTTCTCTTTCTTTTGAAGGCCACTCAATGACAAAAATAACAACAGTGGGAATTCATCTTTGAACAATACCACACCTAACACACCAAGACAGAATCCATCTGCTCCTGTGAGGAAGCCGGGACCTCTGCCTTCTAGCTTGGATGACTTAAAGGTGATCATTCCAAGTGGAGTGTATTCATCCAAAGTACTACAAAAGTGTAGATGATTTGCCAAATTTGTATAGCAGGTGGTTTTCAGTAGACATTCAGCTTTACCAACAATATGATAACCCTTATAGAGGTACTTTCCTTTTACATCTATTAAGTTTATTTTACAATGTTACTGTAATGACCAGTAATAACTCTAACTTATTGAGCATATACTACGTGCTGGCACCAACCTGTTCTGACCCCAGAGGCAGATTTTTTTCCTTCCCTGTTCACTTCCAAGTTGGGGGGAAGCAGGGAAGTGTAACAGTTAAGAATGTGCTCTCCAGGGCCAGCCTCTCTGGGCTGCTACCCCAGCTCAGCCTCTGTTATCTGTGGTAGCTTGGACTAGTGATTCAACTGCTCTTTGCCTCGAACTCCTCACCTTTAAAGTGGGGCTAATGATAATACCTACACCTCATGTGAAGATTAACTGAAAGAAGCAAGCACTTAACAGTGTCTGGCACATAGTAATTACTCAATAAATGTAGCTGTTACCATTATTTCTGATAGTAAATCTTTTTTCTGACATAACAGAAGAATCACCCTCTAAAAACCCTTACTTTGTTACCACTGGCCTTGCGAATTCTCCAGGTGTGTAGTTGTGTGTGCTGGAGAAGAAGAAACTGTCCGCTGCCGGCTGTGCAGCAGTGTGGAGCTGACAGAGGCAGGCACCTTTCCTGGGCACACAGGGCCTGGAGAGGTGCAGAGAGCTGTAATGCCGGATGAGGACACTGATTTGTTTGTACTTCCAGGTATCGGAACTGAAGACAGAACTGAAGTTAAGGGGTCTTCCAGTGTCAGGCACCAAACCGAACCTTATCGAACGTCTGAAACCCTACCAGGAAATGAACAGCAACGGCGTCGCTGCTGATGGCACTGTGGCAGTGTCAACATCTGCCATCACCACCAGTAACCCAGAAGTCGCCAGGGCAGTGCCAGTCACCACACTGCATAACTGTGTGGCTAGCTCGGGCTCCACTCTCAAGGCAGAACTGCCACCTGCTGGAACCAGCAATGTGGCCCACGTGGAAAACGTCAATTCGCCTCTGCCAATCTCGCCATCTCCCTCCGAACAGTCCAGTCTCAGCACCGAGGACACAAACATGGCCGACACGTTCACCGAGATCATGACCATGATGTCTCCGTCACAGTTCCTTTGTTCATCTCCACTGAGAGTGACCAGTAATGAAGACAGCCTAAGTCCCACCAGCAGCACTCTGTCCAGTCTGGAACTGGACGCTGCAGAGAAAGACCGCAAGCTTCAGGAGAAAGAGAAGCAGATCGAAGAGCTAAAGAGGAAACTGGAACAAGAGCAGAAGCTTGTGGAAGTTCTGAAAATGCAACTTGAGGTTGAGAAACGAGGGCAGCAGCAGCAGCAGCAGCAGCAGCAGCAGCAGCAGCGGCGGCCCCTGGACCCCCAGCCCAGTGCCCCAGCTAATTCTATCAGTCAGTCAGAACAGAGACATGGCAGTGTTGGCTCCTCCATTAAAGACGAGACCTCTCTCACTGACTGCTCCAGCCCCAGGCAGCCTGTCCCGGGAGCCAGCCATGCTATAGGCCAGCCTGTCTCTATGGGTGCCCAGACCATTGTTGCCAAAAAGGCTGTAGTGATCAAGCAAGAGGTCCCTGTGGCCCAGGCAGAGCAGCAGAGCATCGTCCCGCAGTTTTATGTGAGTTCCCAGGGACAGCCGCCGCCTGCTGTTGTCGCTCAGCCTCAGGCTTTGCTGACCACACACACTGCTCAGCTGCTGCTCCCAGTGTCCATCCAGGGCTCCAGTGTCACCTCAGTGCAGCTCCCCGCAGGCAGCCTCAGACTCCAGGTGTGAAATGTGTCTTCTAACGACTTTGCCTTGCAGCCTACAGATAATGGAAACTGCTGTGACAAATACCTGAGCTTTTTCATACTTGCAACCAAGACGGGCTTCACAGCTGCAAAAAATTGGTTTGGGGGGGGGGGGAACAGGGGAGATATTCAGAAACTTGAATCATCAACACTGTTTTTATAGAGTAAAAAATGAGGTGCTATTCTTTTTCTGTTACCTTTCACCTTTAATGAACACAGTATTATATATGTAGTCAGGGTTTTTGTTGTTTTTTTTACTGCTTTTAGAGAGGAAGGGAAAGGGAGAGAGAGATGGAAACAATGATGAGAGAGAGACATCAATCAGCTGCCTCCTGTGCACCCCCTACTGGAGATCGGTTCACAACCTGGACATGTGCCCTGACCGGGAATTGAACCATCAGCTTCTTGGTGCACTGGATGATGCCCAGCCAACCGAGCCACATTGGCCAGGCCATGTAGTCGTTTTTACATACCAATGATATTAGCGGCTATCAACTGAGTACTTTTTATGCACAAGGCACAGCATCAAGTACTTTCAATGGCTTACTCATTTAACCCTCCCTTCCCCAAGAAGATCCAAGTAATAAACCCCACTTATATGTAAGGAAACTGAGGCCCTTGAAAATTTGGCAAGGTGCCCAAGGACAGTTCTAGTGTTTAAACCTCAGCTTTCTGATTCCAGAGCTTTTACTCTTATGTTCACTCTTATATTCTGCCTCCCAGATGTTGTCTTTGAAAGGCACCATTAATGCAAAGATGCCTACACTGAGGAAAAGGCGACCACAGAAGTTAGGAGTGAGGATGTTCCTGAGGACGTTGAGAGCGTTGTTACTGGTGGAATTTCTTTTTATGCCCACATAACCTTGACTTTAAGTTGTTTTTATGTAATGTGATTTCCATAGGTTTTAATGAAATGTGGGCCACAGGAATACTCCTCAGCCTTGACTACCCAGACACCCTTAGCAGTCTTCCCTGGGGTTAGGGAGCATGACACACAGGTCCTTGGCACTTTGAAAATCCAATTCCCGTGTTAATCTTTAGTGTCTGTGAAATGGAAAGACTGCTCTTTAATGTAGCTTTTCTAAACTTCTTTCTTCCACAAGAAATCTTCCACAAGAGTTGATATTCTGGGAGAAGAACCACATTTCATTCTGGGCTTGTGTGTGCTGGCACATGGCTGACTATCCCCAGAGAGTGGACGTACTGCAGCTTCAGTGCAGGGATTTGGACGCTTAGGCCCCACGGATTTCCTTGCTGCTCTTATAACTATTGTAACACCTGACCTATTGGGTGTAGAGCTGCTACGGGTTCTTATTTCAGTTTTCTATTTTCACAGATTTTTCAAATAAACATCTTAACTACTTAAGGAATAGTAAGAGCATGAAAATAACTGCTCTGGTGTTTAACTATGGTCTAGAATTGTTAAGGCTCAAATTTAGGTGCCCATGATTGAAGTGTGTATCTATAAACATTTTATCTTCATTTCAGATATGATCCCCAAATGACTGGTTATTCCACATCCCACATCTAACTTTTGATTCTAACAATTATATTAATTAATTATTTATTTTTTTATTTTATTTTATTTTATTTTATTTTGCCTCCTAGACTCCACCACAAGCAGGAGTCCAGACTCAGCCTCAGATAGCGACTACCACCTTGTCCTCAGGCTTGGCCCAGACTGGACCTCAGCAGCCAGGCACATTCACACCGCACGTGCTCAGTCAGCCGCAGCAAGTCAGAAAGGTTGGTGAATGCTAACAGGTGACAGACAAGTGCTGACTGGTACACTGATCTGCTCAGCCACTCCGCATCTTCACAGGAGCCTCCTCTGGGTAGCTCACTTGGTTCTTTCTACAATCCATCCCCCATCACGGGAGCCTCAGGTCAGATGCCACTGGGCTGTACGTTATCTAGTTATTTGGGAAAGAGTTCTTTATTACTAAAAGGTAGCTTGTCTTAATAGTTAAACTCCTTTTCTATGTAAAAGTTTCAAAGGTATGGCTTCAATCTTCATATATAGAATTTAAGGGGGTTTAAAATAAATTATTTTTTAAATATTTTTTCTTTATTGATTTTAGAGAGAGAGGAAAGGAGAGAGAGAGAGAAAGAGCGCGCGCACTAGAAACATCACTGAGAGAGAACATCAACTGGCTGCCTCCTGCATGCTCCCCACTGGGAATCAGGCCCACAACCTGGGCATGTGCCCTAACCGGGAATTGAACCTGCGACCTCTTGATGCATGGGTTGACGTTCAACCAGTAAGCTACACCTACTGGGCTAAAATAAATTTCTCTTAAATAAACCATTTTTGTAGGGGGAAAAGTGCTGTTCTCTAGGAAGAGAACTTAAAAGATGAAAAAGACACCTTCTGAAATGTGTCTCTTGAGTAATATCTTTTTATTTATCCTCACCTGAGGATATTTTTCCATTTATCTTCAGACAGAGAGAGAGAGAGAGACATCAATTGGTTGGCCCCAACATGACCCCAACCAGGGCTGTGTACCTAACTGCAACTGAGGTACGTGCCCTTGACTGGAATCGAACCCACAACTCTGGTCTGAGGGCCGAAGCTCTAACCGCTGAGCCAAACCAGCCAGGGCATTGAGTAATATCTTTCTATATTTTGAGTTTGCCACCTCAAAATGGATTAACCAGAAGGCCTGGGTCTGGTTATCATTCTGGCTCACCTGTGTGGTGGGCCTTACACACAGCTGTCTTTTTTTCTGAGTGTCAGTTTCCTCATCTTTAAAATCACGGTGTGGATCTAGGGCTCAGTGTCCTCTAGAGTTCCCACCATCCAGTAGGTGGAGCTGTGTGCACATCTCCTTCCAGAAAATCCCAAGGCCTCAAAAGTAGGTCTTACTATTACAAACCTTGAGAGTTAGTATTAGTCTCCGAGTTTCCATCTTCTACATAAAGGAACCTAGCTAATTAGATGGGCCTGTAGTATGCCCCAGGGTGGGGTGAGCTATCTGGCCGGCGACAACTTGAGGGACAGACAGAAATGGTCTCTCAGGTCAGAACACGTTAACAATGTGCTCTCTTTGGACTCTACTCTGAAAAATGCAGTTCTAGTTGCATATTACTTAGGTTTGGGCTCAAAATAACATTTAATGTAGTGATAACATTAGTGAATGTTCAAACGTTGAGAAAAACATTATCTAGACAGGATAAATAAGGACTTACTGAATCTCAAAATACTAGAATTAGGAATCATTACTTCCAACTTAAAGGAAGAAATTTTTTTAAAATATGTTTTTATTGATTGTTGAGAGAGAGAAAGGAAAGGCGACAAGAGATAGAAACATTGATCGGCTGCCTCCTGCACGCCCCCTACTGGGGATGGAGCCCACAACCCGGGCATGTGCCCTGTCCAGGAATAATTGAACTGGGACATTCAATCCACTGAGCCACACCGGCCAGACAAGAATTTTTTTTTTAAACATATATTAGGAAATTCAACATCTTTTTTTTTTTTTATCCTCACCTGAGGACATTTTTTTTTTGCATTTATCTTCAGATAGAGGGGGAGGGGGAAAGGGAGGAAGAGAGAGAGAGAGAGAAACATCGATGTGAGAAGGACACATTGACTGGTCGCCACCCACATGACCCCAACCGGAGCCGGGGACAAACTGCCCTTTGTGGGAACCGAACCCGGGTCTCTTTGGTCCACGGGCCGATGCTCTAACCACCGAGCCAAAACAGCCAGGGTAGGAAATTCAACTTCTTAAGTGAGGAATATATTTATAGAACTCATTTATAGAAGTTGTACTGTTTGGAGCAGCAGTTCTCAACCTGTGGGTCGCAACCCCTTTGGGAGTCGAATGACCCTTTCACAGGGGTCGCCTAAGACATAACAGTAGCAAATTTACAGTTATGAAGTAGCAACAAAAATAATTTTATGGTTGGGGGTCACCACAACCTGAGGAACTGTATTAAAGGGTCGCAGTATTAGGAAGGTTGAGAACCACTGGTGTGGAGGAATAAAAACACACTCTCACAAATACTTTCATGTTTAAGAAATACTCATGTTTATTTATAATAAAAATGATGGATATGTTTTTCTCTCAGAATACTATTGGCATAAAGTATATTAAATATTTTTATGAGCAAACCAGTTCTGTGAAATACAGTTACAATATCAGTAGTCTGGCCATACATTTGTAAAAGGCCCTAAAACCTTTGGCTCTTTATGGGGGCTAAACAGAACAATTTGTAGTTCCACAGAAGAAATTCTCTCCTCTGCCTGATGGAACAGAAGGCAGCTTCTCAGAAGGGGGCAGATTTTAAATGGGGCCTTGCAAAAATTTGGAGTAACTTTAAAGCAAGTGGAAAACTGAATGTGGCTACAGAATGTGTAGTCTTTCGGGTAGGATGGAAAAGGGCCAGGTAGCAAGAAGGTCTGCATACCAGCCAAGGTTAGCTTTTACCCTAAAGACAGAGGAGCCAGTGGGTGCGGCAGAACTCCACAGGTAGGTATGCGCTCAGATGGTGCTTGTGGTGGAGGGGCAGCAGGGGGCACAGCGAGGTGGCTAGGGCAAGATTCTAGCGATGGATAATAAGGACCTGGATTAGGACCCCAGAGAACAGAGGCCTGATCCAAGAATCATTTCTAAGAAGTGTGAGCTTTGAGGGGGGAAGATGGGTAGACTGGTGGCTCCATTTACTAAAGTTTAAAAAAATATGAAGGCAAAACCAGGAATTACTTTCCCTCAGGGGCTGGGGGTGGAAGGAAAAAAGAAAGTTTAGTTTGGAATATATTACATTTGAGATATCCTAAATTTATGTTTGTAAATGTAGCTCTGGCACTTGGGAGCAAGGTTGGAAGAGAGAGGTGAGCTTGGGGATCACTAGATTCATCATGAACATTAAAGCCAGGAGAGTAGATGCAGTCACCCTAGTGGGGAACAAGAAATTCGGCTGTCATTTACAAGGGACATTATGCTGAGGAAATGCTGCTTTCCCACAAAGCACTGTCCACACTGCCATCAAAGACTGAGCAGAGGGGACCACTTACACTCGAAGATCATGGTGGTAAACCGTGTTTGTAGATGAAGCTGTATTGGAACCGCACCCATGCATTTATTTACGTGTTGTCCATGCTACTGCTGCACTACAGCAGAGGTGAGCGGTCACCACAAGTACAGCCCGCGAACCCTAATCTTTATACTCTGGCCTTTTGCAGAAAAACGTTGGCCAACCCATTTTAAAAACATGGTTCTCTTTAGTAGGAAGAGCAAAAGGACAACTGATGGGAAAACGTTTACTCATTACAGGTTTTCACAAGCTCGGCATCCAATGCAGTTCTTTCATATCAGAGACCACCTGCTCCAGTGGTCCAGCAGCCCTTGATTAACAAGACATCCAGCGGCATTCTCCAGTCCAGAAGTGCACCCCTTCCATCCCTGCAAAACGGACCGAACCCTCCCAGCAAGGTAAGCCTGCAGGGACATGCTTGCTGGAGACAGACTGTTCCAAAGCTTAGAATGGCTGAAGATCAGCATTCATGGGGGAAATGGCTGAAAATACCGTGGTGACATTGTTGAGGGGCAGTTTAGCAGTTATCACAGTAAAAACATCCCTCCCCACACAAGATGGCCCACCTGTGCTATCGGCCTCACTGGCTTAGGAGGTCCATGATTTGGCGGCCGTGTGGAAGCTTACCGCCCCGAGCTGACATGTGCTCCTCCTGTTTGCTACAGCCGAGTTCGCCCCCTCCACCCCAGCAGTTTGTCGTCCAGCACTCTCTGTTTGGGAGCCCCGTCCCCAAGACAAAAGACCCTCCCCGCTATGAGGAGGCCATCAAGCAGACACGCAGCGCCCAGCCCTCTCTTCCAGAGGTAAGTGAAGCCAGTGGCTTTGATTTTGTCTGTTATCCTCAAATTGAATCCCTTTCCTAGGATGGACATGCCTCAATAGAAACACAAAGTTCGTGGCTATTTAAAATCAGACTATCCTTTACTGTGAAAACTGCAATTACTCAGAAATTCCAAGTTTGTCTTTTAACTTCCCCTCTGGGGCCAAGGGGTTGGTCGTGCTGGATAGACCTGACTGTTATACAGGCCCCTCTTTTCGTTTTCCCTATATAAGATCCTCCTCTAAAGGAAACACAAGTTGATAGTTTTTTCTTCATTTTCCATAACTAAGTCAGCTCTGACCTTGTCTCCTTAGTTCTTGTCGATTTAGAGACATGTTGAAGTGTCTGGTTTTGAAACAATCTGGTGTCAGTGTTTTTCCTGTGCTCCTAAAGAGATTGTTACTAACGTTTCACTTAACATTTTACTCACATCTAGTCTCTTAAGTCTTTGCGGAACTTGTTTGTAAAAAAAAAAAGGTGTGTTCATTCAGAAATTTTGGGAATCCCAGAAAAGTATAAAATAGAAAAAAATCACCAATGGTCCTACCACCCAGAACCCTTTTATTCTGCTATATATAATCCATTTTTATGTCCATAGAATTTTTAAAAATACATTTGGACTCATAACTCATAATTCAGTCTTTTAAATAAATGTTTATTGAAATGGATGGGCTAAATACAGTACTCATTTTGTTGTAACTTTTTTAATTTCCATCCCCCAAACTCTTCCTATATTGGCAACCAACAGCTTGTTCTCTGTACCTATGAGTCTGTTTCTGGGTTATTTGTCTTCATTTATTTATTTTTTTCTTAGATTCCACATATAAGTGGGATGGATCATGGGGTGGTTGATTTCTGGAAGTTGAGAGAGAGGAGGGCCCTGCACAGAGAACACACGATGTGGGTACAGGAGCTCTACGGGCTGAGAAGGGCAGCTTTTGTTTTATTCACATTGATATGCATTATTATAGGACCTCGAGGTATGCAACATACTTGTTACACATTTTTATAACTTACAAATTGATCACCACAAGAATGGCAGTTTTACAGCTTATTTTATATATTAAAATCAAAGGTCAAGAATTATGGAGAAACGTGTACCTCTTTTACATTGGTGGGTACAGATAGCAGGGAACAAGGTAACAATGAGGGGTGCCATGGCTGTGCCTTTAGTGGGAAAACAACGGACAAGGCTCACTTCAGGTAAACACTGACCTTTGCTATAGGCTGGGATGAGACTGCCTGCTATAACCTGCCCAGTTAGGAATTTGTGCAATTACTTTCAGTCTGAGTTTGTCAGCACTGTCCTGTGATCAATGTTCCAATGGTATCTCTGTCCCTTTCAGCAGCTGTGAACTCAGGTAAAGTTACTTGGCCTCTCTGAGCTCTGTTTCTTCAAGACATGTAATATTACCTACCACCCAAGGTTGTTTGAGAATCAAATTAGATAGTGCATTTTCAAGCATCTTGTATTGGGTCTAGTGATTTCAAGCACTCAATAAATGGCAGCTATTGTTGTGATGATTATGGAAATATGCAGAGAGCCAATATCCTCAAATTGAAGTTGTTAGAGCTGGTTCTAAGAAAAAAATATGTATATACACACAAGAGGTTGAAAATTGGCCAGTGTTGTTATGGGCAGGATTTAGAAGGGGAAAATATCTGAACTTTCATTCTGACAGTCTAACAATTGCTTTCTTGGAGGGGTGGAAGCGAGGATAAGTCATTTAGAATGTCCAATTTTTTGTCATCATATGTAAAATGGGGATGGTCATGTCATTTGGCTACTGGTACTGGGAGACATGAAGGGAATAAGAAATGTGACAGCATTTTGATGCATTAGGAAATATTATATGTCGTAAGGTGACTATGCCCTTGACTCAAACTCTCACTTCAAGCTTCTGTGCTGGGGCAGCAGCTCAGAAAGCACCAGGGATATACAATGAGGAACTAAACTGACTAATTTCAGGGAGAGAGCTGGAGGGGCAGCTCTCTCCAGGGACGGAAACAAGGTACTGGCATAAAAACAGACACACAGATCAATGGAACAGTATAAGAGGACCCAGAAATAATCTATGACAGAGGAGCAAGGGCATACAATGGGGAAAAGACAGTCTCTTCAATAGTCTTAGGAAAACTGGACACACAAATACAAGAAAATATTAGACCACTTTCTTATATCATATACAAAAATAGAAGAAAACCTAGGCATTAAACTTCTTGACAGTACTCTTAGCAATATTTGTTTGAATATGTCTCCTTGTGCAAGGGAAACAAAAGAAAAGGTAAACAAATGGGAATACATCAAAATGAAAAGACAGCCTACTGAATGGAAGAAGACATTTGTCAATGATACATTCAAGAAGGGGCTAATGTCCTAAATATATAAGGAACTCATACAACTTAAAAAATGGACAGAGGACCTAAATGGACACTTCTCCAAAGAAGACATACAGATGGCCAATAGACACATGAGAAAATGTTCAACATCATTAGTCATCAGGGAAGTGAAAATCACAAGGAGATATCACCTCATACCTGTCAGAACGGCTATCATCAATAAGTCAACAAGTGTCGGTGAGGATGTGGAGAAAAGGGAACTCTTGTGCACTGTTGGTGGGAACACAGATTGGTGCAGCCACTGTGGAAAGCAGTATGGAGTTACCTCAAAAAATTAAAAATAGCCCTGGCCAGTTTTGCTCAGTGGTTAGAGCCTCAGCCAGTGGACCAAAGAGTTGTGGGTTTGATTCCATCCCTGGCCCTGTTTGGGGTCGTGCAGGAGGTAGCCAATCAATGTATTTCTCTCCCTCTCTCCCACTCTATCTGAAAAAGTATACCGGATTTTTTTAAAAAGTAGAATTAGCCAATGATCTAGCAATTCCACTGCTGGGTATCTGAAGAAATCCAAAACACTAATTCAAAAAGATGTATGCACCCCTATGTTCACTGCATTTACAATAGCCACGATATGGAAGCAACCCAAGGCATCAATAGGCATTTGGATAAAGATGTGATACATATGTGTAATAGAATATTACTTGACCATAAAAAAAAAGCTTACCGTTCATGATAGCATAATACCCTGTAGATCCATCCATGCTAAGTGAAATAAGTCAGACAGAGAAAGATAAATATTATGATTTCATTTATATGTGGAATCTAAACAAAATAAACTCATACAGATAAATTTTGATGGTTGCCAGATGGGTACTGTACTTACCAGGGAATCACTTTGTGAGTTACATAAATGTCTAATCACTATGTTGAAATTAATATATTTGTATGTCAACTGTAATTGAAAAATAATTTTTACAAAGGAAATATATTCATAATGAAAGGATAGGGGATGTAAGCAAATATGTAAAGTTATAATCTTAGCAGAATGAGGATGGCAGAGGTTAACACATTGTTGACCGCTCACGAGTTAACTTGTAAAGAAGTTTCTCGGTTTGTTGATATTGATGGGACAAATGGAAAAATCACATTGGAGGGATTACTGGTCAACGAACCCTGTGGTTGAAGCTGCAATATTTTCTAAAACTATGAGCAGAAGGAGGTTCGAGCAAATTCTTACATTTTTCCATCTTAGTGATAATTCACAAAACACATCTAATGAAGACAGACTGTATAAAATTAGACTTCTTTTGGATTACTTTCTTCCACAATTTGTCTTTGTATGTGTCTAAGCAGGAGTTATCCCTAGATCAAAGCACAGCAAAACTGATTGCATACCATTATACAGTATACCACACCAAAAAAAATTACTGAAATATATGTATAAAATATGTAGCAGATATGTATAAAGTATACTGACGTTTAGTTAGATTGTATGAGAAGCCTCTAAAAATGCAATCGGTGTACAAGTCAGTGTAAAATCCAGCTGGGCGGTTGCCCGGTTCTGGCTGTCAGCTAACCGGCTGTGACACTTCGGGTAAACGGTTTAACTTCTCAGGAGACCTCAGTGTTTTCAAAATGATCAAGTGATTGATTAGAACTAGCTGTTCTGTGAGGTCCCTTAGTGCTCCCAGTTGTATACCACTTCCAGATTTGTATGCAAGAAAGCTAATTGATACTCTCCTTGATTGTAGGTTTCCAATGCACACAGTCAGCAGATGGACGACCTCTTTGATATCCTCATTAAGAGTGGAGGTAGGTCAAAAGTCATATCAGACCCCTGATCCCTTATCACAAGTTCACGAAAGTTTTCCTCTAGAGCTCCCATATTCTTCTAATTCAATTCACTGTTTTCATATCTGTTACATTTAGGCAATTAAAACAACTTACTTGTAAAATGGAGAAAAAGCCATTGTTTTTTGTTAAAATAGTAAGATAATGTTAGATTTACCCACAGATATATACCTGCTAAAACTCTCAAAATAACAAAGGAGACATTTAAATTCCACATTGAAAACTTCAAAACATGTCCCATATATTGCATCAGTCACTGCAATGGGATAAAAATATTCCAGTTCATGAGTTAGTTTTGTAACAACCAAGTTACCTAGCTTGGGGTAACTTTATTAACATTCAAAGGTAATTATAAAACACTTCCTACAGCCCTGGCCAGTTTGGCTGAGCAATTAGAGCGTCGGCCTGTGGTCCAGAGAGACCCGGGTTTGGTTCCCGCTAAGGGCGCCTACCTCGGTTGCAGTTTGTCCCCCGCCCTGGTTGGTTGTGTGGGTGGCAGCCACTCGATGTGTCCCTTTCACGTCGATGTTTCTCTCTCTCTCTTCCTCCCACTCTGTCTGAACAAAAAATGGGAAAATGTCCTTGGGTGAAGATAAAAAAAAACCACTTCCTACATATAACTGAAAATCTCTGATTTTACAATGTGTCATCTTAAGAAGGGATAAGGGAGCCCAGCCCGTGTGGCTCAGCAGATTGAGGGCCGTCCCATGGACTGAGAGGTTCCAGTTCGATTCCCAGTCAGGGATCGATGTTTCTATCTCTCTCTCTTACATGATTCTCCAGTGTGTTTGTAAAGCAAAAAAAAAAACATTAAAAATTATTTCCTCCCCAAAATAAAAAGGGATATAAACCACACACACACAAAAATCAAGGATATTGCTGAGTTTACTTATCTTTGAAAAATAAGTATAAAATCTGCACTTCAAAAATTCAGTGCTATTTTGGAATATTTTAAAGTAGTCAGATTTCCCAGTAAAAGGAATTTTATTCAGATTTTTAACAAGTTATCAAGATTTCTCCCTTCATACCAGGTACTGTTTGATTTTTACTTTAATGATCTTGTCAGAATGTTTGGCATAATATAGAAAACTCTTGACATGTGACAGATCTATAGGTGTGAATAGTTTTTTGTTTTGTTTTTTTTATAATTGGCCTTGCAAAATAAACCATGGAAATTAGAGAAACAGACATCCCATGCCCTGAATTTAGCATTTTTAGGTGATTAAAAAGAATAATTTTTACAGCCTAAACTTGGAAATTAAAATGTGATATAGTCATTGAACAATTGAGTTATTTTCAAAAAGGAATGCTTTTTTATGGCAAAGCAGCTAATGCGTATATTATTTCATCTTATTGTGAACTAATACCAATAATGAGAACAGATATTTAAATAGTTGATTATAAGACTAATTACTTATATTGCACTTTCAAAACAAGTCTAGAGATCACTCACAGATAATGAAAAGTAACAAACTGCCCTGAAAACACACACTGTGCACACAGTTGACAGTTTACGTAGAGAAATCAAATCAGTGTTTTCTCTCGCCCAATTATGCACCCCATCATTGTGTTGTAAGAGTTATTATTCAGTTTTTCAGTGTATCGGCATATAAATGAAACTGAATCAGCTACTCATAAAAGAATGAAAAATATGCTTTTTAAAAGATAAGTGAACACTGGTATCTGTAGCAGGTGATTCATTAATTTGCTACATAGTCTGGACATTTACCAAATCCTCAAGATTTTATATAAACCCAGAAAACATGACAAAAACGTGAGAAAAATAAGGTGATCCACGTGTTAGCATTACTTCAGAAATGATATACGATGGCATTGTCTTTTTCATTACTTTATATAGAATGTATATGAATAAACTGGGTGCACAGTTCAACAATGATGATAAAAAATGAAAAAATATAATTAGCTCTTTCTGAGGTGATGTGCTGCGATAGCACATCCATGGACAGTGAGATCCGAGCCCCATCCTGAACCTGAAATGACCGAGAACAGGACGTGATCAGATCATCTAAAACCATCAACTCCTGGCAGGATAGAATTGCTTTTAAAGCAATTAAAAAAGAACTGAAAGCACATCAGAATGTGATAAACATAAGTGTTTATTTAGCTAAAATGGTCCATCATCCCAAAGGTTATCAAGGACCAATACAGCATTCTCTTCCTATCCCTAAGATGGACTGTGTATTAAGTCATCCCAAAATAACCATCTTAGTAATTAATAAAAATTTTAAATAGTAGTAAATCTTTACTAACTTATGTTATTTTGCAGAGATTTCCCTCCCTATAAAGGAAGAGCCTTCTCCTATTTCCAAGATGAGACCAGTGACAGCCAGCGTCACCACCATGCCCCTAAACACAGTGGTGTCCCGGCCACCACCCCAAGTCCACCTGGCACCACCTGTATCCTTAGAACCTATGAGCAGTTTATCTGCCAGTTTAGAGAACCAACTAGAAGCTTTCTTGGATGGGACTTTACCTTCAGCCACTGAAATCACGCCACTCCAAAGCAGCAGTGAGGACAGAGAGCCCTTCTCCCTGATCGAGGACCTCCAGAACGACCTGCTGAGTCACGCGAGCGTGCTGGACCACTCACACTCACCCATGGAGACCTCCGAGGCCCAGTTTGCTGCAAGCACTCCCTGTCTGTCCCTTGACCTCTCTGACTCAAACTTGGACAACATGGAGTGGTTGGACATCACCATGCCTAACACATCGTCAGGACTCACTCCTCTCAGCACCGCTGCCCCAAGCATGTTCTCCGCCGACTTTCTAGATCCACAAGACCTGCCGCTGCCGTGGGATTAACGTCAGGTTTCTCATCTGAGCTCACGAGGTTTAAGATGATGATTCTAAAAGGTCAGTTTTTAGAGACAGACCCATAGTTGCAATGAAAATATGTTGTCACAGGAAGAATGGATAGATGGTCACAGCCTGGAAACCAAATTTGAGAACATTTCATTGCATCCAGCAGTGAGTGTCTGCAGTTTAAATAGAGCACAGGGCCTTCTGAAAAACCACTAGTCAAGAAGACATCTGTTTCTCCAGACTTCAGTAAAAAATGAAAAGTACCTTTAGATAAAAACATAGAGAGTAATGTGCGCAGGGTAAAAACATGAGGATTCTCTGGTAATCAACTACATTTAAACCTCTGTGGTCACTTTCAGGCCCTAAATACAAGGCAGACAGCTGCAATCAAACAAGAATGCTGGTGTGAGAGGTGAGAGGTCACCGCACATGTATTTCTAGAAATGGCCTGCGCCAGCCGTGATGCAGCAGGGAGCAAAGGCAGCAGGAGCAGCAGCCAGGCCCGTGACAGCTTCCAGCTGAAGACTTTTGGTTCCATTCAGAAACCAATGTAATTTTTTTTGTGTGTTGTACTCTATTTTGTGATTTTTGGAATCTTGCTTTAGATTTCCAGATTTAAATTTAAATGGAAGTTCTTTCACCATAACCAGACAATGTCTTCAAAATACTGTCATAATCCCCTGTAAAAAGTGCAGGCCTATTGAGAACACCAAAATTTGTTAGCAACCCTCTGGGTTGATCAGGTAGATTTAATGTATGAACCAGACATTTATATGTACACTCTTCATTGGGTATCCAGTGGCCCTGCTTCTTTTAGCAACTCAAATATTTCTAGAGTACTTGAGCCACATGTATTTCCATATTTTAAGAACTAACTTTCAGGTAACCAGACCCATCTCAAAGAACCAAGAAAAGGCTTTAATGTAAAATATCTTTCTGAGCTGGTGAGTTGCAAAGCGAAGGCAAGGGAAAAGTCTCTTGTTCCCAGGACATTCCCCCATGGTTACAGGTTAGACTGTCACCGAGTTGGCCTCTGGACTCCAGCTCTGGCTGTTCTCTTCTCTGTTGCTATTCCTGCTCATCGTTTTACAGGCTTGGAACTGGATGTCATACCTGAGCTCACACTGTATCATCAAGCTGAAGACCAGAAAACTGGAGGTTTTGTTAGTTTTTTATATAGACTAAAAGTTACCACATTTGTTGAGTAGTTTAAGAATTTTCTAAAATGCCAACTATCACAGGATTTCCAAAATTATTTCAAAATAGTCATTAAAGTATATGACAAAATGTATATAACTGAAAAAAAAAAAAAAAAAACCTGAAATCTACCAAGAAGTGTGGAGGTTTTCATTAAATAATTCTCTCATGCTCTCCACCTCACCTGCGTAAACCCTGGGGTCAGGCTGCTTCTCTGGGTCACCAACGGTGCCTGTTCCCACAGTGACATGTAGAAGCAACCTGACCCATTATTTGAAAAGAACTTGTGAATCATTTCTGGGTTTCTGTTTTGCCTAAGAGCTGATCTTTAAATGTTTGCTTCAGTTTGTAAATTTCACTACATGTAAGAAAAGTCCGTCTTTCCAGAATTCTGTCACCCAGAGCACTGGAGCCCTCTGTTAGCGGACACTGCCCAGCCCGCAGCGCCCGAGGGCTCCAGGCGGCCACTCAGCCAAGCCCAGCGAGCACTTCGCCCTGTGGCACGCATGCGTCTTCGAGTCATTTCCTGTCGAAAGGGCCCCTCTGGGGGGAGGGGGGATGGCAGGGCTCTGGACTTGGAAAGGTACTTCCTTAGAGCAATGGAGCTTCTCTGGTCCATACTTGGGCTCTAAGCATCCTCTTTATTCTGATTTAAATGGCTTTTTAAATTAGCACCAAATATCAGTGTGACTGTAGAAGGCAACTGAACAGCTAGTGCTGCTGACTGTCGTTGAATAACTTCTATTTCCATCTTTCCGAGTTGTGTACATAGGTCCTTTCCTAGTCCTCAGGTTCCCTCGTTGCTTCTTAAAAATAGGGTTTGAAACATACCCCAGGAAGGCTGCTCTCTAAACACACACACTGCTGTGCACAGGCCGCCACCGTTAGCTGCTCTCTCTCGACTGTGTTGCTAACGTGTCCATTTTCCATCTGTGTTCAGATCTTTATGCACCAGCATTTCCTTTCAGAGGAAGGAAGGTAAGGAGTCGCTGTTACCAAGTCCACCAGCCACCTACTCGCACTGGGCCCACCTGCCGGGCACCTGTGCTGCTCTCCAGGGTCCCAGCTGCATGTTCCAGCTTAGAGTGAGGACACTGACCATGTGCAGCATGTGACGTGACCAAAGATGACACTTTGCAATCAAGGCTCCTCGGCCCTAACTCAGGGTACTTAAAGGTGAACGCAGTGGGAAAGGAGTGTGTTTGCCACAGAGGACTATTGTGGTGTTTGAGGTGAGGGTCACAGCCATTTGAGCCGAGGCCAGAAGAGCCTGTTGGGTTTTCAGTGTGCAGGTGTGCAGTATGGAGGTGGTACTGCTACAGATCATCTTGCAGAATGTCCTGCTGCCAAGAAAGCAACCCCTGGAAACGTATTATCTCACATCCAGTCTTATTTCCCTGAAACACAGTAGTATCAAGCTTACCTTTCTAGTGTATATAAGTGTCAGGTCATATCATGGGGGTGGAATGCACAGAAGGTTATACCAAAGCTTCTACGTGTCTTGGGAAGTCTAGGGGGGGGTTGGTCATCTTGTACATTTCAGCAAAGCATGTGCTAGAAAACCTTAGGGACACTGTTAGTGGTTCACGTTCCTGAAATGTGCAATCTACTGTATATATTTGCCACGTATTTGCACATAGATGTATTCTGAATTTAGTGGAATTTCTCGTTCAGATACTATTTGTGTGTGTTTTATATGAATATTTTTATAATACTAAAGAGATCTTATTTAAATTTCCTTTTTAAAAGCTGCACAGCTCTGTGGCCCATGTAACTGACACGTTTGTAAGTGCAGTTTAAAAACAGTGAAAAGACAGTCTGGTGTTGCCTCCAACTGCCGCCGACAGTAGGCAAAGTCCTGTAATAGGAGAGCGCGGCGGAACTGTGCAGTCAGCGACGCTGGGAGCCGCAGCAGGGCTGTCACCTGTTCCGTCACCAGAGCTGACGCGGGCTTCCTCTACCCTCAACCCCAGATCATTCCAGGCCACATAGCTCTCTTCAGCCCATTTAGAATTCCCAGGCTGATCAGCCAAAACAGCTGTCCCCACAAGTGATGGGACAGTCCCCCTACTGGCCGCAGGGAGGTGGTAAAGCTCTCTGGCAGCAGGCCTCACCCAGGCTGCTGTCGGTCCATGGGGAAAGTGGGGAGCACCCAGCACCAATGGGGACTTGAGAGAACTTTAGTTATTGGGTGTCTCCCAGCCCAGCAGCACAGGTTCATTTAACCACATTCACAAATAACCCTCCGTTCTGCCATCCACACTGCAAACCCGGATCCTGGCTACGGCAACAGAGCAGAATACCAAACAGACTCTCCACTGCTCTGGAGGCCACAAAGGTAGCCCAAATTATCAAAAAACATTAACTGGAAGGTCAGGTTTATCAAGAAACACAGCTTAGCCCTGGCCGGTTTGGCTCAGCGGTTGGAGCGTTGACCTGCGGTCCGGAGAGACCCGGGTTCGGTTCCCGCTAAGGGCACGTATCTCGGTTGCAGTTTGTCCCCGGCCCTGGTTGGTCGTGCGGGTGGCAGCCACTCGATGTGTCCCTTCACATCAATGTTTCTCTATCTCTCTCTTCCTCTCTCTCCATCTGAACAAAAAAATGGAAAAATGTCCTCGGGTGAGGATAAAAAAAAGAAAGAAAGAAAGAAAGAAACACAGCTTACAAGTGCAGACAGATGTGTGTATTTGGAGAGCATCCTAACTGCATTTCAGCTCATCTTTTAAGTGGCTTCAGTCAAAACTGGAAATTCAGATGCAGTAATTTCTTCTCAAACTTTGGGTATCTTGCTCAGTGATCTTTCAGGCTACCTTCTTACACGTGAAGTGACTGTCTGCATGGCATTGTATGTTTCTTCCCCACTCGCCCTTCTTTCATAGCATCTGAGGAAATGCATCCCTGCAAAGGTGTCACCGGAAATCTTTGAGGCCTGTAATTCAAAAAGCTGCACATGTTTACAAAAGTGCTCTAACCCTCCACACAAACACATTGCTCTGAATCGTTATGGGAAAATATCACACTTTGGTGACAACAGGATGGCAATCTCAGAGCTACAAGGTGCTGTCTGGAATCAAATAAAATGTCACTGGCGATATGGACACAGCTGTTGTGTAACAGAGCTTTGTGCCAACTACTAAGACAAAGCTTTAACCACGTTCATGAATCACTGAGACGCTGAACAATTACCTCTACGTTATGCTGTAAGAAAACTTGCTGATTTGGTAGGAGGAAGAGCATTTAGGAAAGGGTTTAGTATCTACCAAAAGTACTTAACCTTAAGTAACCAATAGTAATGCAGACTTGCTTTAAAGGAACCAAAGGCATTGCCAAGTATTTGCCAAAAGGAGGCACTTTTTATTTAAAATTTGAGACTAATGAGATCTCAAAAATCAGTCCCAAAAATGTATTATCCATTTAAGGTTATAATTTTCACAAAGGTGTAGATATTTCTCTATTGTTTTCATGTAAAATAGTATATATTTGTTTTGTTGATTTAGGAATAGTACATATTTAGTAGTATTACAAAGTTTTTCCTTTCTATATACAAATTAGTTTTCTTTTCTTGCTTGCAATAGAAATGCAATGTGATAGGTGTTTCTCTTCTTATTTTCATTGTCACATTATGTCTTAGCATCTCACTTTATGAAAAAAAGGAGAAAATACCAATCTACAGAGCCCTGCTTATGAAAGCACTCATTTAAGAAACAAAAAATTATGGCAGTCGGGGGTCCATTCATGTATTGCCTTTGTGTTGTTTTTTTAAAGAAAAACCATGATGCCTTTGTATTTGCTGTTTGCACCCCTGAAATCAATTCCATATCATGTTTGAATGCCATACGTTTTGCACATGTACTGTACATAGGTAATGCAGACTGTATTTTTATATGTGTGCACATTTATCATCAGATCTTTTGTACATAGTGGCAGTATTGTAGCGGGTCGGAAAATGTTTGATATCTCAGCAATTTTGCATTTTTGTGTCTCAAATAAAAAACATTTTGATGTATTATGATTCTTGCTATGCAGAGAAAAGACATCCTAAGGGTCAGGAGAGCCACTGCAGACCAGTGGGGTGTGGTGGGGAGAGTTTGGGAGGAGACACCACCTTTAGAACACATGTCACAGCAGACATGTGGACTCCTCAGCACGGGTTCTGTACATCACACATCAGATGAGCCACCCTCCCCCAACCCAGGACCAGGGACACAGAACAGAAACAGGTACTGGCTGAACTTGAACCTGGCAAGATTTACACCAAAATCATCATGTTTTTTCTTCCATATCATAAGGAAACACTGAACAAAACACAAATAGTAGTTCCCCTCGGGGTTGATACATACATACACGGTGGAGATAAAATGTCACAGTGGAGACTGACTCACGCTTTGATAGTAACAACTGCACCTCCAAAATAATTCCTGAAAGACCCAGATAATCCTTCAATTTAGCCAAGTTTCAAAAGCAACTCTTTATGTGAGATATTTTTATAGCGCATACAAAAGGGTCTTTATTATTATTGAGTATTATTTGGTAAGATAACACTTCATTTTCAACCCAACAGCCCATGGTTAAAATAGATTTGAGGAGAACAGTATTCTATTTTCCTTCTTCTTTGATGAAATAAAATACTATAGTAACCTTGACTGACAACCATATATTACATAGCAATATCGGGTTAGGAAAATGGGTGTTGTATCAACCACAGGAAGAGAAAAATCACTGATTGCCTAAATACAACAAAATGTTCATTATCCATGACACTTAGAGACTAAGAGAGCGGCCTCAACAGACCAGGAGGTAGACGATGCTTTTAAGGAGATAAAACATTTATAACATCACATATGATCAGCCAAGGTCCTGAAACATTTATAACATCACATTTGACCAGCCAAGGTCCTGCCCTCGCAGAGAGAAAATGATGTCGGAGGGCGCTCAGAAAGGGACTGAACAGGAAGAGATGGTGTTGGGACATGGAGAGGACATTCCAAGCAGAGAAAGCCGCTTGGGTGAGGTCAACGTTAACGAGAGATTTTGGCTAAAGTGAGGCCTTGCTCTGCCAGGCTGTGGGCCAGATGCTGGGGTGTGGCTACAGGACAGAATCCACACAGGAAGTGCTGAGTCTGGAGAGGTAGGAGACAGCTGGGCAAGCAAGGGTCCCAGTCCTCAGAGGGCCGCCAACCTCCTGCAGATGGCTGTCTGCACTGGGAAATACCGGGCCTGGGGAAGCTGTTCAGATACTGGGCACAGTCATCACTTAGCATCTTGGTAGCCCGCTACAGCAGTCTGCTCTGGAGTTGAGGCGAATCCCAAAGCTTTCATAAATGCAAGCACACCTACCCACTTAGTGATGGCTGGATCGAATGACAGCTAGAGTGACGCTACGATAAAACACAGGACCAACCTCAGGATGGATGTAAACTACATGTCACCAACACTCGTGTGCACATAATCTTGACGATTTCCCAAATCACCGAATGACCATTCCTTCACCCCATCTACAAATACCTTCCATTTCTGAGGGACAGTAAATTTCAAAAAAAACAACAAAAAAAAAACCATCCAGACATACTGGCAATCTCTTCTGCTAATTTAATTACAAGTTATTAAAACTAAACCCACACTGTATAGTTAGACAAAAGACAAGGACACTCATCCACTGTTTTAGTCCCTCCCCTGGAAGGACCGTGTGACAGATCGTTCCAGGAGGGACGCCGCTGCAGACGGCCTAGCGGGAGGTGACCAGTGTTCTCACTGCTGTGCTGTACAGGAGACTCGGAAGCAACCACATGCAGGCACTGTCCTGTCCAAAGAAGAAGTTTTTGATTGATAGTGAGGAGGGAGGGGGTTTTATCCAGGCTGACAGCTAAGAACATAAAGTATTTCCCATCAAAGGCTCAAATATAGGCCTTTGAAAGCTTTGCAGTGTTTTCTCACCCACAGCTGGATGGAGTCCAGGTCACACTACGTGGAATGGCAAGCGAAGCTTTCTGCACACGAATTTCTCTAGACAAAGTGAGGTTACAAGACTTCTTTCCGCACCTGAAAAGGTCTGCAAAACTATTGAAACACATACCCTTATTTTCTTAAGTTGTCTGTGAAGCAACTTGCAGAGTGGACCAGGGCATCACATTCACTAGAGACACAGAAGCTACAACTGGAAGACCAAAAAAAGAACAGGTGCTCGACCACGTGCTCCTTACCTTCTCCCCACGTTCCTGTACATGGTGCCAAGACCTGGGAATGAAACGAGGCAGAAGGGTGGGACAGCAGCGAGCTCCTTCAGTGCCACCAGATGCCAGGCCCTGTGCCAAACACTTCATATGTATAACCTCATTTAGCCACAAGCCTATGAGCTAGGAACTCTTATCAACCCCATTTTACAGATGTGGCAACTAAGGACAGAGAGGGGGAAATGCTTGAAATTATAAAGGAAGAAGAGTGTGAATTTCAGACCAAGCTCTAACACGCCAGAACCCAGACCATTTCTATAGACTCAGTACATACAACGTGTTGTCTTTGTTCAAACACATTACCAATTCCACTAACTGGCTGACTTATTTCATGTCAGTCATGAAGTTCACCCCAACTGGGTGTGTCTCCAGTCTCCTCAATCTCACACATTGTAAAAACTACACAAGGT
Source organism: Molossus molossus (assembly GCF_014108415.1). NCBI lineage: Eukaryota > Metazoa > Chordata > Mammalia > Chiroptera > Molossidae > Molossus > Molossus molossus. The sequence goes on along the minus strand of NW_023425366.1, from coordinate 108,862,389 downwards.
TAAGAGCATCCATGTTACAGTTTTTATTTATTTTTAAATACATTTTATTGATTTTTAGAAAGTTAGAGAGAGACACAGAGATAGAAACATCAACCAACTGCCTCCTGTATGCCTCCTACTGGGGATCGAGCCCACAACCCAGGCACGTGCCCTAAACCGGAATCGAACGGGTGACCTCTGGTGCATGGGTCAATGCTTAACCACTGAGACACACCGGCCAGGTCACATTACAGCGCTGACTAGTTTATAGCCAACCAGAACCTGGATTACAAGACTGGGGCACCTTCAATGAACCCCACTGACCGGACTCATAATGAAACCCCACCTATCTAGGCTGGGGCTGCAGGGCCACCTGAGCGCATCCGAAAGCCCAAGGGTCACAGAACAGTTTTACAATATCTTACTGAGTTGAAGACACACACTCTCTGACTCGGCAACTCAGCCTTTGGTATGCTCCCTTGAGAAACACACGCACAAAGGCGATCACTGGCAAGAACTGGTACTGAAGGAAACACTGAAAGCAGCCCATCTGCCTTTCATCTGGAGAGCATTTAAACACAGCAACTAAAGTAAATGACCTAAGTCCAATACGACAATGTAAAAGAATCTCGAAATGAAATGCTGAGGGGAAGGAAAGCATAGCCTGAAGCCTACATAATTCAAGTAACATTTTAAAACATCGATGCTGTGTGTGTTTCTATATATAAAGTATAAAAACATGGGTGGTGAGGACTCATCTCAAGATTCACAGTACTTCTGGAAAGAAAAGGAATCGGATGGTGGAGGATGTAAAGTAGGCTTCAACTAACACAACGTTTTATTTCTTTAATGTCTTCTTATATTTCTTTAATAATTCTATAGCCATCTAGGAAAATATTAACACTTATTGACTGGCAGTTGATTTCCTTTCTGTGAGTTGGGAATATTTCATGTAAAAAAACTATTAGTTTGTTTTTTTAAAGTAGTATAAGGGAAATCCATTAGCTACATACCAATTAGTTAGCTAAGTAAGATAAAACAGGCAAGTTCCTAGAAAGACACAAACTACCAAACATTGACTCAAGAAGAAATAAAAAATTTGACTAGACTTAACAAGTAAAGAATTTGAATGAGTAATTTAAAAACTACAAAGAAGAGCCCAGCCCCAGAGAGCTCCACGGGTGAATTCTACCAAACATTGAAAAAAGAATTTTTTTTTTTTTTTTTTAACAAACACTTTGAAAAAAGCCCTGGCAGGTTTGCCAAGTGGTTAGAGCATCAGCCTGCGGTCCAGAGACCCGGGTTCGGTTCCCGCTAAAGGGCATGTACCTCGGTTGCAGTTTGTCCCCGGCCCTGGTTGGGTCGTGCAGGAGGCAGCCACTCGATGTGTCCCTTTCATGTCGATGTTTCTCTCTCTCTCTCTCTCCCGCTCTATCTGAACAAAAAATGAAAAAATGTCCTCAGGTGAGAATTTAAAAAAAAATTTTTTTTTGAATAGTCCTAGCAGGTTTGGTTCGGCAGTTGGAGTGTCAGACCCTGGACTGAAGGGTCATAGGTTCAATTCCCGGTCAAGGGCATGTACCTGCGTTACAGATTTGATCCCCGGTCCCAGGTGGGGTTGTATAAGAGGCAACTACTCGATCTACTCGATGTGTCTCTCTCACATTGATGTCTGTCTGTCTCTCTCTCTCTAAAAATCAGTGGAAAAATATCCTTGGGTGAGGATTAACAAAGAAAAAAACTTGTTTTAATAAATGAGATCCAACAATGGCCTGCCTACAAGAGACCGGCCTAGTTCTCAGGAAGCACGCAGGCCGAAAGTGAAAGGATGGGAGAAGAGGGCTGATGCAAACGATAACCAGAGGAGAGCAGAGGTAACTAGATGGGCAAAAGAGACTTTCCATCAAAATCTGTCAGGAAACATAAAGAAGGTCACTACATCATGATAAAGAGGTCCATTAATCAACAGGATATGACAACTGTAAACATATGTGCACCCAACACTGGAACACCTAAATATATATATAGGAAATATTAATAGAACTAAAGAGAGAAATAAAAAGCAATACAATAATAGTAGGGACTTCAGTGCCCCACTTTCAGCAATGGATAAATCATCCAGACAGAAAACCAATAAGAAAACAGGACCTGAACAACATTATAGACCAAATGGACCAACAGACAAAGCTCATTCCACCCAACAGCAGTAAATAAATTCTTCTCAAGCAGACATGGAACATTCTCCAGGTTAGATCATATGTTAGGCCACAAAACAAGTCTTAAATTTAAGTAAATTAAACTGATATATTTCCAACCACAGTAGCATGAAACTAGAAATCAGTAACAGGAGGAAAATGAGAAAATTCTCAGATGTATTTGGAAATTTAACAACATACTCCTGAACTACCAATGGTCAGAGAAGAAATCAAGAGGGAAATCAGAAAGTATACTGAGACAAACGAAAATGGAAACACAGCCTACCAAAACTTAATGGGATTCAGCAAAGACAGTTCTAAGAGAAAAGTTTATAATGATAAATGCCTACACTAAGAAAAATGAAAGATCTCAAATAAACAACCTAATTTTACACCTTGAGAAAAAAGAACAAAAAAAAAGAACAAAAAACTAAGCCCAAAATTAACAGAAGGAAAGGCATAAAAAAGGTTAGAGCAGAAATAAAATGGAAACTAGAAAGACAATAGAAAAGATCAATAAAACCAAGAGTTGGTTTTTGGAAAGATAAATAAAATTGACAAACATTTAGCTAAACTAACCAAGAAAAAAACTGAATTCAAATAAAATTATAAATGTAAGAGAAGATATTACATATCACAGAAATATAAAGGTTCATAAGAGACTACTAACAACAATTACACACCAACAAATTAGATAACCTATAAATACTGAATAATTCCTAGAAACATACAACCTACCATGACTGAATCATGAAGAAAAGAAAATTTGAACAGACCAGTAACAAGTAAAGCAACTGAAGCAGTAATCAAAAACCTCCCAAAAAGAAAAGCCCCAAACTAGGTGGCTTCACAAGTGAATTCTACCAAATATTTTTTTTTAATCCTCACCTGAGGACATTTTTCTATTTTTTGTTCAGACAGAGTGGGAGGGAGAGAGAGGAAGAGAAGCAGAGAGAGAACCATCGACGTGAAAAGGACACATCGAGTAGCTGCCACCCGCATGACCCAACCAGGGCTGGGGACAAACTGCAACTGAGGTACATGCCCTTAGTGGGAACTGAACCCGAGTCTCTCTGGACTGTAGGCCGACGCTGTAACCGCTGAGCTAAACTGGCCAGGGCCTATCAAACATTTTCAAAAAGAATGCCAATCCTTCTCAAACTCTTCCAAAAAAACGGAATAGCAGGGAAACTCCTTCTACAAGGCCAGCATTACCCTCATACCAAAGCAAGATAAAAATATTACAAAAAAAGAAAATCACAGGCCAATATCCCTGATGAACATAGACACAAAACTCCTCAACGAAATGCTAGCAAACCAAGTTCAACAGTAGCTTACAGGGATCTTACACCGTCAGCCAGCAGGATGTATTCCTGGGACGCAAGGCTGGCTCAACAAATGCAAATCAATAAATGTGACACACCACACTAACAATGAAGAACAAAAATCATATGATCATCTTGATAAATGCAGAAAAAAGCATTAGACAAAATTCAACACCTTTTAGGATAAAAACCCTCCACAAACTGAGAATACAGGGAATGTACCTCAACACAGCAAAGGCCACGTATGACAAGTCCACAACACCATACTCCACGGTGAGAAGCTAAAAGCTTTTCCTCTAAGATTGGGAACAAGAACAGGAAGCAAACTCTCATCACTTCTACTCAACAGAGTACTGAAGTCCTTGCCAGAACAATGAGGCAAGGGAAAAAAAGCCATTCAAAACAGAAAGGAAAAAGTTAAATCATCAATGTTTTGCAGATAACCTATTTTATATAGAAAATCCTAAAGATTCCACCCAAAAACTGTTATAACTAATAAATGAACTTCACAAAGAATGTAAAATTATCACAGGAAACATCAATATCATTGCAATACACTAACAATCCCATTTACAATAGCATCAAAAGGAAGTACTTAGGGAATATATTTAACCACAGAGGTGAACAATCTACACTGAAAACTGTAAGATATATTGATGAAAGATAGTGATAACTTGTGAAGACAAATAAATGATATGATGACATTCCATGTACATGGATTAGAAGGATTAATAGTGTTAAAATGCCCATAATACCCAAAGGGATCTACAGATTCAATGTCATCCCTATCAAAATTTCCATGGTATTTTTCACAATAGAGCAAGTAGTCCTGAAACTCATACGGAACCTCGAGACCACACACAGCCAAAACAATCTTGAGAAAGAAAAACAAAACGGGGGGTATCACACTTCCTGACTTCAGAGTACACCATGAAACTCCAGTATGGCCCTGGCATCAAAGCAGACACATATACACATAGAATAGAGATCCCAGAAATAAATCCACTTGTATGTATATATGTATGTACGCACGTACACACACACACACACACACACACACACACACACACACACAGTTAATCTCTGCAAAGTGTGCCAAAAATAAACAATGAGGAAAAGACAGTCTCCTTCAATAAATATCAGGAAAACCGAATATCCACGTGCAGAACAATGAAATTGGACCTTTATCTGACACTACATACAAAAATTAATTCAAAGTGGATAAAAGCCTTAAACGTAAGGCCTGAAACTATAAAACTTCTATGAGAAAACATAAGAAAAAGGTTCCTTGACATTGGTCTTGGCAATGATTTTTTGGCTATAACATCAAAAGCAAAAATAAACAACTGGGACTACATCAAACTAAAAAGCTTCTGCACAGCAAAGAAAACAATCAACAAAATGGAAAGGTAACCTACATACAGAATAGGAAAAAATATTGCAAACCATATATCTGATGAGGGGTCAATATAAAAATATATAAACTCATACAACTCCATGGCAAAAACAAACAATCTGATTAAAAGCTGGGCCGAGAACCTGAATAGACATTTTTCCAAATAATGCATGTAACTGGCTAAAAAGTATTATGAAAAGATCACTAATCATCGGGGAAATGGCTATTATCAAAAAGACAAGACGTAACAAGTGTCAGGAAAGATGCAAAGAAAAGGAAACCCAGGTGCACTGTTGGTGGGAATGTAAATTGGTACAGCTATTATAGAAAACAGTATGGGGGTTCCTTGAAAAATTAAAAATAGAACTACCATATTATCCCACAATCCCACTTCTGGGTATATCTCTAAAGGAAATGAGATCAGTATCTAAGAGATATTTACACCCCGTGCTCATTTCACAATGCCCAAGATATGGCAACACCCTAAGTGTCCGTGAACAGATGAACGGATAAAGAAAACATACATAGACATATATACACATACATACAGGGTGCGGGAAAGTAGGTTTACAGTTGTAAGTACGCATAGTTTATTTTTGCATCATTTATTAATTATTGTACAATGTTCTATATGAACAACTGTAACCCTAAGTTTGCCCTACCCTGTATATACATCTGTACACACACACAATGGAATTTATTTTCAGTCTCGGAAAAGAAGGAAATCCTGCCATGTCACTCAACATGAGTAAACTGCAAGACATTATGGTAAGTGAAACAAGTCGAACCAAGAGAGATATACTGTATGGTATCACTCATCATGTGGAATCTAAACAGTCAAATTCATAGAAGTACAGAATAAAATGGTGGTCTCCAGCCTGGCTGGTGTGGCTCAGTGGTTGAGCATCAACCCATGCACCAAGAGGTCGCTGGTTCGATTCCTAGTCAGGGCACATGCCCAGATTGTAGGCCTAATCCCCACTGGAGGGCATACAGGAGGTGGCCAATTTGATGTTCTCTCTCATTTGTGTTTTTATCTCTCTCTGCCTCTCCCTTCCTCTCTCTCTAAAAATCAATAAAGAAAAAAAAATGGTGGTTTCCAGAGGCTGGGAGGTGGGGGGGAATGGGGAGATGCTGGTCAAGGCTACAAACTTCCAGATGTAAGATTAATAAATTCCAAGGACATAATGTACGGCAGGGTTATAGTTAATAATACTGTACTGTACTGAAATTTGCTAAGATAGATCTCAAGTAGTCTCACCTCACACAAAGCAGGGGAACTATGCAGGGTAATGGCAGTGTCAATTAGCTTGATAGTGGTAATTCTTTCATAATGCACATGTCCATCAAATTATCGTGCTGTTCACCTGAAATATATGCAGTTTTTATTTGTCAACTATACCTCCATAAATCTGGAGGGAATTTTTTTTTTAAGTGCTGAAAGGAAAAAAAAAAAACTCTCAACCAAATATTCTATATATGACAAAGTATCCTTCAAAAATGAAGGAGAAATTGACATTGCAAAATAAACAAAAGCTAAAGAAATTCATTACCACTACATCTGCCTTACAAGATACACTAAAGGGTGTATTTCAAGTTGAAATGAAAGGACGCTAGACCTTAACTCAAAGTCAAGTAAAAATGTCAAGTTCTCCAGTAAAGGAAAATATATGAACAAATAAAAACCAGCATTATTGTCATTTTGGTTCTTAACTCAACTTGTTATTCTTTCCTAGGATTTAAAAGACAAAAACATAAAAATTCTAAAGCTATATTAGTGGAGATTTAAATATCAATAACATAAGGAGGGCAAAGGGACCTATCTAAGTAGAATTTTTGTAAGTGAGCAAAGTTAAGTAGTTACCAGTTTAAGTAGATTGTTATAACTGTAGGATATTATATGTAATCCCCACGGTAACCACAAAGAAAATATATAGAGAATATACACAAAGGAAATGAGAAGGGAATCACAAAATATCACTACAAAAACAAATCACCTAAACACCATGAGCAGACAGTAAGGAAGGAAATAAGGGACAAAAAAGCTATAAGGCATTTAGAAAAATAAAATACCAATAGTCAGCCCTTCCCTATCAGGAATTATTTTAAATGTAAATGAATTACACTACCCAATTAAAAGTCACAGACTGGCAGAGTGGATTAAAAAACAGGATCTGACTACACACTGTCTGTGAGAGACTCACATTAGACCTGAGGACAAACACAGACCGAAAGTGAAAGGATGGGAAAGTTACTCTGTGCAAACAGTAACCACAAGAGAACAGGGGAGCTACATTAATATCAGACAAAATAGGCTTTAAATCAAAAACTATTACAAGAGCTAAAAAATGACATTATATAATGATAAAGGAATCACTATACCAAGCATATAATAATTATAAACATGCAAAACCACAGATCCTAAATATATAAAGCAAACTGACAGAATATATAAAAACTCCTATAATCCAACAAAAATTCTAAACAACTTAAAAATGATCAAATAATTGAAACGGACATTTCTGCAAAGACGGTATACTAATAGTAAGTACATGAAAAGATGCTCAACATCACTTATCAGTAGGGAAATGCAAATCCAAACCGCATGACATACCACTTCACACTCCTTAGGATGGCTACTGTAAAAAAAATAACAAGTGTTGCTAAGAATTAAGAAAGTTGGAACCCTCTTGCATTGTTGGTGGGGATGTAAAATGGTGCAAAAATTTGAAAGAATACTATATAATCCACTCTGGGTATATACCCAAAATAGTAGAGCAATTCCACTCCAGTTATATACCCAAAAGGATTAAAAGCAGGGTCCCAAAGAGATATTTGTACACGCCTGTTCATAGCAGAATTATTCACAATAGCCAAAAGGTGGAAGCAACCCAAGTCTCCATCAATGAATGAATGAGTAAACAAAATGTTGCCAATACATACAATGATGGAATATTATTTAGCTTTAAAAAGGAAATTGACACATTCTACATCGTGGATAAATCCTGAGGCTATTATACTAAGTGAAATAAGCCAGTCACAAGAAGACAAATACTGTATCATTCCACACACATGAAATACCTACAATAATTAAATTCATAGGCAGTCTGTAAAATGGTGGTTACCAGGGCTTCTCATAGGGGATAATCAGGTGTTATTGTTCAATGGGTACAGAGTTTTGGTTTTGCAAGATAAAAATAGTTCTGGAGATGGGTGATGATAGTTGCACAATGTGAATGTATTTAATGCCACTGAACTGTACACTTAAAAATGGTTAAGTTAGTAAAATTTATGTTATGTGTATTTTACCACCTTTAAACATTTTTTGAAATACAGCCAGAGGAAACACGATGTGTTATGTATAATGAAAAGGTAAAGATGATGGCAGACTTCTTGTTGGAAACAACACAAGCTAGAAGGTAGCGAAGTACCATCTTTAAAGTACCAAAAAAAAAGCAAAGAAAGACAGCGAGAGAGAAAGTTCTCAACCTAGAGTTCTACAACCTGTGAAAACATTTTTTCAAAAATGAAAGCAAGAATTGATCAGACATATAAAACGGGAACAATTCATCATCTTCAGATTCTTATAATAAGAAATGTTAAAGGAGCCCTGGCTGGTGTGGCTCAGTGGTTGGAGTGTCAGCCCCATACACCAAAGTGTCCTGGGTTCGGTTCCCTGTCAAGGGCAGGTACTTGGGTTGTAGGTTCGATCCCTGGCCCCGATGGGGCGGGAGCAGGAGGCAACCAATTGATGTGTGTCTCTCACATCCACGTATCTCTCTCTCTCCTCTCTCCCTCCCTCCCTTCCATTCTCTAAAAACCAGTAGAAAAATATATCCCTGGGTGAGGAAATCCTTCAGACAGAAGGAAAATGATACCAAATGGAAGTCTTGATCTACACGAAGAAATGAAAAGCACTAGAAGTGGTAACTATATAAATAAGTACATGACAGTTTTACTTAGTATGTAAGTCTCCTAAAGCACTGGCTGTTTAAACAAAAATAACAACAATGTTGTGTGGGGTTTATCATGTATGTAAAAGTAAAATATACAACAGCATAAAACTCAGGTGGAGGGAATGGGAGTATACTATTGTGAAATGTTTGAATTAGATGTGAAGTGGTATAATATCACTTAATGGTAGACCATAAGAAAGATGTACATTATGACTCCTATAGCAAACACTAAACTAACAAAATAAAGAGCTATAGCTAATAAGTCAAGCAAGGGGGTAAATGGAACCATAAAATCTCAAGAAGTTCATAGATGCATAAAAAGAGGAAAAAGGGAACAAAAAGCAGACAGGACAAATAGAAAATAAATAGTAAGATGACAAGTTTAAACCTATATTGATAGTATCACTAAATGTAAATGGTTTAAATAATCCCATTAAAAGGCAGATATTTTCAGGATGGCTATAAAAGCAAAATCTAACTCTATGCTGCCTTAAAAAATTACATTTCAAATATAAAGGCACAAATATAGATTAAAAGTAAACATACAGAAAAAAGTACACCATGCTAACACTAATCAATTATTGGAGTAACTATATTTATATCAGACAAAATTTCAGAGATTTCAGAGGAAAAACTATTACCAGGATAAAGTCATTTCATAATGATAACTCATCAAGAAGTCAAAAGAATTTTAAATGTTTACAGAACTCAAGGAGAGAGCAACAAATCCACAATTATAGCTGGAGCTTTCAATATACTCAGTAATTGCTAGAACAAATCAACAGAACATCAGTAAGGATTTTTTTTAAATCCTTACCAGAGGACACTTTTCCATTAATTTTCAGATAGAGTGGGAGGGGGAGAGAGAGAGAGAAACATTGATGTGAGAGAGACACATCGATTAGTTGCCTCCTGCATGACCCCAACCAAGGTACGTGAATTGAACCCGCAACCCTTTGGTCCACGGGCCAACGCTCTAACCAATGAGCCAAACCAGCCAGGGCAGATTTTTTTTAAAGATTTAAATAATACTAGCAACTAATCTGACCTTATTGCCATATATAGAACACTTTCATCCAACAACAGCAGAACACACATTCTTTTCAAATAACACATGTTCCCCTACCACAATGGAATATAATTAGGAATCAATAAAAGGAAGGTCTTTTTAAAACTCCTCAAATATCAGGAAAGTAAAAAATATCCCTTTGAGTAACCTATGAATCAAAAAATAAGTCAAAAGAGAATATAATTATTTTGAACTGAATGAAAATATCAAAAGCTGTGATGTGCTGTTAAAGCAGTACAAGTACATGAAGGGAACTTGAGGCACTAAATGCCTTTATTAGCAAAGAATAGTCTCAACTCAATGGCATCAGTGTCATTGAAAAAAAAACAAAAAAAAAACAAAAACCTAGAAATATAAAAGCAAATTAATGCTAAGATAGAAGAAAATAAATGATAAAGGTCAGAGCAGAAATCAATGAAACTGAAAAGCAATAGGGAAAAATCAATGGAACTAGAACGTAGTCCTGAGGGAAGATCAGTAAAATTGATAAAACTCTAAAAGACAAATCAGGAAAATGAAGAGAGAACACAAATTACCAATATCAGGAATGCGGGAGGTAATGTCAGTACAGATTCTACAAATACGAAATGGATAATAAGGCAATAATAGTATGAAAAACTTTTACATCAATAAAATCAACAACTCAGATGAAACAATTCCCTTGAAAGATGCAAACTATAAAAACTCACTTAGTTCGGAAACTGATAACCTGATTAGTCCTATATCTAGTAAAGAACTTGAATTAATAGTGAAAACCTTTTCACAAGGGAAATCCCAGGCCCAGATGACTTTCCTGGTGTATTCTACCCATCAGTTAAGGGAGAAATACTACCAATTCTACAGAGACTCTTCTAGAAAACTCACCAGAAGGAAATACTTCCCAACTTTTTCTATGATGCCAATATTACCCTGATACCAGTGCCAGACAAAGGCATTACTAGAAAAGTAAATTCCTGACCAATATCCTTCATGAACATGCAAGATTTCTAAACAAATTTAGAAATTTGGGTCCAGCAATATATAAAAAGGAAAACAGTCTGACCAATCTTGGAGGTTGTCCAACGAATGTAGGGATGGTTTAACATTTGAAAAAAATAATAATAATGTAATTTACCTCATTACAAACTAAAAAATTAAGAAACACAATCATCTCAATTGACACAAAAAAAGCATTTGACAAAATAATGACATTCATTTGTTTTTGAAAAAAATCCTCAAGAAAGGAAGACTCGAAAGAGGCTTCCTCAACCTGATAAAGGGTTTCTATGACAAACCCTCTGCTAACATCACACTGTAATAGTGATCACTTCCATCATATAAAAACTAACTTTAGCCCTGGCTGGTTTGGCTCAGCGGTTAGAGCATCGGCCTGTGGTCCAGAGAGACCCGGGTTTAGTTACCACTAAGGGCACATGCCTTGGCTGCGGTTTGTCCCCGGCCCTGGTTGGTTGTGCGGGAGACAGCCATTCGATGTGTCCCTTTCATGTCAATATTTCTCTCTCTCTCCCCCTCCCACTCTATCTGAACAAAAATGAAAAAATGTCCTTGAGTGAGGATTAAAAAAAAAAACTAACTTTAAATGGATAATAAACCTAAATGTAAATTCTAAAACTGTAAAACTTCCAGAGGAAAAAAACCCTTGTCACTTTCAGTTAGGCAAAGATATCTTAGATACAATAAAATAATGATGCATGAGGGAACAAATAAATCAACAGGATTTTATCAAAATTTAAAACTTCTGCTCTTAAAAAAAAACACCATTAAGAGTCACAAACTGGGAGAAAATATTTGGAAATCATATATCTGATAAAGGATTTATATCCCGAATACATCAAGAACTTTGAAAATGCAATAAGAAAGCAACCCAATAAAAATGCATAAGGGATTCGAACAGACACTTTTCCGAAGATAGATTAGTAAATAAAAACAAGAAAAAATACTCTACATCGTTACTCATTTAAAAAGTGCAAATTAAAACCAAAATGAGATACCGCTGCACACCTGCTAGAATGGCTAAATAAAAAGATTGACCATAACCAAGTGTCAGCAAGGGTGTGGAGGAACTGGAACTCTCCTGTCATGCTGGTAGGAATACGAAATGCACAACCACTTTGGGAAACGTTTTGTCAATTTCTTTAACAGACAAACATATGATCCAGGCATTTCACTCTTATGTATTTACCCAAGAGAAATAAAAGGCTTTCAGTGTCCTTTCAAAGGTTTGTACATGAATGTTCAGAGTTTTACTTGTCATTACCTAAAACAGGAAACTCAAATGTCCACACCACTCAGTAACAACAAGGAGTGAATTCTTGGTACACAATAATATACAATATGGAAGAGTCTCAAAATAATTATGCTGAGTGAAAGAAGATAAAAAAAATACTGTTTGATTCCATTTATATAAAATTATACAATATGCAAATTAACATACAGTGAAAGAAAACAGAATGGTGGTTTTGTGGGGGTGGGAGAGGATTTAAAAAGGGCATAGCTGCCCTGGCTGGTTTGGCTCTGTAGTTAGAGCATCAGCCTGCAGGCCAGAGAGACCTGGGTTCAGTTCCCACTAAGGGCACATACCTCGGTTGCAGTTTGTCCCCGACCCTGGTTGGTCGTGCGGGTGGCAGCCACTGGATGTGTCCCTTTCATGTCGTTGTTTCTCTCTCTCTCTCTCTCTCTCTCTCTCCCCCCCCCCCTCCCTCCCTCCCTCTCTCTCCCTCCCACTCTATCTGAACAAAAAATGGAAAAATGTCCTTGGGTGAGGATAAAAAAATAAAGAAATAAATAAAAAGGACATAGTCTGGCTGGTGTGCCTCAGTGGTTGAGCATCGACCCATGCACCAAAAGGTTACTGGTTCGATTCCCAGTCAGGGCACAAGCTGGGGTTTGTGGGCTCGATCCCCGGTACGGGGCATGCAGGAGGCAGCCGATCAATGGTTCCCTCTCATATCGATGTTTCTATCTCTCTCTCCCTCTCCCTTCCTCTCTCTCTAAAAATCAATAAAAGTATATTTTTAAAAAATAATAAAAAGTGCATTAAAAAAAATAACCAAATAGCCCTGGCCAGTATGGCTCAGCAGTTAGAGCCTTGGCCTGTGGATCAAAGGGTCACAGGTTTGATTCCCAGTCAAGGGTATGCATTTTGGTTTCGGGTTCAATCCCCAGCCCCGGATGGGTCCTGCGGAGGCAACCAGTCGACGTGTCTCTCGATCTCCCTCCCTCCCTTCCACTCTATCTGAAAATCAATGAAAAAAATATCCTCTAGTGAGAACCAAAAAAAACAAATAAATCAACCCATTCAAAAGAAAGAAGCCACCCTGGATTTCCCAGGTGTGTTTATCTAACGTAGCTAGTGGCTTTTATTTGAGATAAGCTGAGGTCTGGGTGTAGTGTTTACACTTTCTCTAAATATTTTCCCTTGTGTTACTTTGAAGATAACACAGGATTAAATGGTGCTCGCTAATATATCGTGACAACCAGCAAACAGAGCGGTAAACATGAGAGAAACCTTCACACTTCCAGGGCACCTTGCAGACATCCAACAAGCAGCCAGAGGCAGAAAGCATCACAAGAAACATGGTGACAGCTTTCTAAGAACCGTGGAATGAGACAGAACAACAACAAAATGTTTCAGATAAAATCTTATTCATGTTTCCATAAAAGAAATCTAATGTGACTATACAGAATGAGGAGAAAGGAAAAAGTCGTATTTTGTGTTAGACATTTTTATATCTGAGCTTTACATATACGTTTACAGTTTAACAGCGCTAAAGCAAAGCCGGGAGGGAAAATGTGAAAAGTATGCTCTTCTCTGTGAGTGAATTTATCATCACATTTGCCCTCATTCCTTCCACCCATTTATCTTTTCTTGTTGCCAAGAACAGACCTGGGAATAATCACTGCCCATGCCAAACGTTGGGGATATAATAATTGGCGTTTGATGATGGAACAGTCACTTTCAACTTTATAATATATATTTCTTTAACCATGTATATGCTGCTTTAAACTCCTAGGTTGTAAAAGGGGGAGGGAATGTATGTGGAAGATGGCCCAATAGCAAGCATTCATTCATCAAAACTGTAACTGGTTAAAAAAAAAAAAATTGCAATCCATTAGGTCAAGTGTCATTTTTGTAACAAGTAATCTTAAAATAGAAGGTCTAGCAAAAGGTCACAATCTATCTATCTATCACAATGAATTCCTGGTTGACATGAGTAAAGAAATATAATTGGAATTTTTGAAATACCATAAAACACTAATAAATCTACAGGGAAAGAAATGATTCTTTGATGTACTGAGACACACATACCATATATTATTCATGTGTGAGCTGCTGGCACTACTTTACAGAAACTGGTAACATATGTGAAGGAACCAATTTGGGACATTCACATATTGTTTCTTACAAGCTCATAATACCGAAAAGAACCTAAGGAATGTGTTCAGTTTGATACCAACACACTCACACCCATGACACATGTCTCCACCAGCTCGATAGACCTCAGCCATGCTGACTGCTTCCACCTCCCCCAACCAACTCCACACACAGTTAACAAGGAGGGACTCAAGCAAGAACATGTCTCACTCCCGTGGCCCAGTGGCACTGATGGTTGGTTCTATTACCAGCAAGCCGGTATCTGCAGAACTCTTTGCTCAAAACTGCTAAAATACAACAGAAGAGTTATCTTAGGAAAACAATGACCCTGCATCCATGCTAAAGAACCCTCACGCATATGCATAGGGAGGCACATGCAAGCATGCAAGCACAGTTAAGTTGCCTGGCCGTTGTGGCTCAGTGGTTGAGCGTCGACCCATGCACCAAGAGGTCACAGGTTCGATTACCGGTCAAGGCACATGCCCAGGTTGTGGGCCCGATCCCCAGTACGGGGCATGCAGGAGGCGGCCAATTGATGTTCTCTCTCATCGATGTTTCCATCTCTCTCTACCTCTCCCTTCCTCTCTCTCTAAAATCAATAAAGAAAAAAAAAAAAAGAGCAGTTGTGTTCGTGATGAAGTCAAACAATCTAGGTGGTCAGGAGGAGGGGATTTATTACAAACTCTGCTCCAGTCACCCAGTGGACTAGAACACAGCAGTTAAAAGGAACAGGGAATGACAGGCCTGAACCTCCAATGCTTTGCATAGTTTAAAAAAAAAAAAAAAGGTCAAAAAATATGTACAATATGATACCATTTGTGAGGAGAAATATCCCATCCAAAACACTTCATTTCCTTTGTCTAAACATGTATCAACACAAAAGCAAAGAAAAAGAAATGGAAAAACTCAGAATGAACTCGTGACAGCGGTCACTTTGGAAAGGAGGGAGGAGGGGAGGGAAGTGAGAGCTGGGAGACTAGGAATCCTCTGCGCAGTGCAGAACGAATAATAAGAAAGACGGTTTTATTCTGTCACTGTCTACTGTTTTTTATATACTAAAACACTGTCAACTCTGCACGCCAATTGGTATCTCAGATCTGGTTGACCTTTGTAGTTTATCTGAAAATACAAAAGGGAAAACAGAAAGAACAAAAGTTTGCTGATGTTATGAGTAGCTAAGTGAGCTTTCTTGAGTTCAAGCCTTGATTTCAGTAATTAGTAAAAAGCCTGCTGTCATTACATCAAGTGCCCTAAATATTCAAGCCTGAGGGTCCCCCCACCCCTCCTCATGCAAATGAATTTCTCCAAAGGGTACTTCTGGGAACTGCACATCAGCAAGACAGGAGGCTGTTAGAAAGGCCCCGTCCAGACCTGGGTGAGCCTGCCTCCTCCTGAGATGTGCAGGTTTGAGAAGCACTGTGAGGCCACAGCTGAAGTGCCACTGAGCTAATACAGGTGAAAGCCCCTCACAGACTGGGAGGTGCTGTTAAAACGGAGTCTATCCTTGCAGGGACTCAGGATGCAATGAGAGACTTCCGAGGAGGAGGAGAGTGTCTTGGAGAAATCTTCATTTTTTTCAAGCAACCTCAGCTGTGGCTAGACAACTACGATACTGTATTTCAGTGGGGTTTAGGCGAGTCATGAACCAGAAAGAGGAGCGAGGAAGTAAAACACACACACACACACACTTACACTTAGAACCTTCTAAGACCTTCAGGAGGCCTTTCTGAAAACCTGATCAAAACTGTGACATCTCTTTCCCAGAAACACACACACCCATTTTGCATTATCTTGCGGAATTCACCAATTCCCTGATCTTGAGTATGGTTTAGGAATTCCTGATTTGGGGATAGCATAAAGAAACAAAGAGGTGAAGGGGGGAGAGGGGAAATTTAAAACTAATATATTTTTTTCTAAAACAGAAAAAAGTGACAAAGTTTCAACACAAAAGAAATGTAGATGCTTATAAATTATTCAGATCTAGGCAAGCTTATAAATTATTCAGATCTATACAGATGGAACAAAAAGATCAAAAGTATTCCATCGTGTCACCTGGCTTTGCCACCAGATTAGTTTTGACACTTTCCCACTTAAAACATCACCTTCCCAGACACCTCAAAGCACCATCTGCTTCACCCAATCCTGGTTGCTCACCCTAGCATTTGATAGGCCTGGGATGGGGTCACAGTTATTTGTGTGCCATCAGGACTCACCTGCCCCAGGGACTCTGTAAGGGCGCAGGAAACGTTTCTTTCCACAGGGTGAACAATGGACATCTTACCACCAAGAAGTTAAGTTTCTGCTTCATCATGGAAGGGCTTATAAGAAGTTCAATGCCAGGACTGTCATGGCACAGTGATTGGAGGCCGCTGACCCAAGGAGTTTCCCCAGAATGACATGGAGGACCAGGTTGAAAGGAATCCCACATGTTAATTCCTTCTGCAATACTTTTTAAGGACCTACCTTGTGCGGGCATCACTCTAAGACACTCGGAGCCAGGACAAGCAGTTCCTCCATCCAGGTGTCCAAGGTCTGTGGCCTCTCAGGGCTCCTTGCCCTGTAAGATAAGTAGGGTCAGAGCACCTATACTCTCTCTGTTATGGCTCACAGAACTTCAGAGGATCAGCCTCTCTCAGGCACCCCCAGACCCTGCATACCTTCGGCATCCCCCCTGCTCATCAAGGTGTAAATGTACCTTGATCATTCAACTCTCTCCATTCCCTCGGAAGACAAGCTGAAAAAAGCACCTGTTAGACTCTGATTCCCCCTGCCAGTGGCTTGTAGTACAAAATACAATATGATGACAATAAATTATAGCATATATTATTTAATAAATGTAATTAAATTTTACTTTAGTTCTGGGCTCAGCTCATGTGATGTTCTCTCATTTGCTCATTTCTTTTCACTTTTTATAAGGCCCTGTCACTTCTGCACAATAATTTCAACAACTCAATGAACACCAGAAAAAGGAGGGGGACAATGGAACCAATTTTATCAACTAGTCTGAAGCAATGCTCAGTGATGCATATTTTAATTCTGAAAATGTTCAATTTTTTTTTTATTAATTAGGGAGCAGCAGTGAGGTTGCACACAGATCTCAAGCACCCAGGTGCAGTGTCTCAGAGCTCCTGTCCGGTGTCTGGGGGTAAAATCCGGGCTTTGCCCACTCACCTACTCAAACCTTGACATTTAAAACAATTTGGTTAACACAACTTCCTGGTATTTTTAAGTTTCCTATTTGCCTACACACCTGCCTGGTGGACTGGAGACATTCTCAATATGTCTCCATATACTCCACAAGCATCACTGGTGCCAGGCAGCAAAGACTCAAGTTCTGTGCAGCAAAAAAGCTGCAGACAACCCAAGGCCTAACTCCCAGAAACTGATTAAATCAGTTGTGATAGCGCCACTCAACAGAAACCATCCAAATACTATAGAGAATAAAGGTAACACAGGTATGCATAATATCACACTATAGTATACACAGCTATATATATAGTTTACTATACAATATTGTATCATTCACATTAAAGTAGAATTTGTATGTATTAAATTATATATGCTATTAATTATTGTCATATTGTATTTTGTACTACAAGCCACCGTATTAATTAACACATCATACATTAACTCATTAAACATCATACTGCAACGTCAGGCCATTTGGCTAAAAATAAAAGGGCACGTTTGCGTATACAAACAGAAACATGCGTATCAATTATCTGGAGAAGCGGACTCGGCCCTTCCCGCGCGCCAGCATCACCTGGAGGACTGACTGGTTTCGACTCAGACTGCTGGGCTGCAGGTCTGGCTGAGCCGGAGAAACGGCGTTTCTAACAAGCCCCAGGTGATGCTGCTGGTCCCGGGTCCCACACACACCCCGGGCTACCCCGGCCATCTGGGGGAAGAGGAGTTTGGGCTTTTAATTTCAGAAAGCTTTCCTTTCATCCACCACCACCGCAGAGCGCCTGCTCTGGAGGCGTCTAGAAAGGAGAACTGCCACCATACCTCCGCCTCCTGGGGGCCTCGCCCCAGCGGGGAAACTGAGGCTCCGAGCCGGTCGTCCGAGGTCGTGGAGAGGCTCTGGCGGAGCTGGGTGCTGAACCCCAGGCTCTGAGACGCCGGCGTGCGTCCCGCCCTCTCCGAGTTCCAGACGCCTCCAGACGGGGCCGAAGGGACTCAGAGCCGCCGCCCCAGAGTGTGGGGCGTCCGAGGGACCCCCAGCCCGGCGTGCGGCCCCGAGTCCGCCGGAGCGGCCAGCGTGCGCCTGCTGCAGTCCCGCCTTATCCCGCCGGCCGCGGCGAGGGGGCGGGGCCGCGAGCCCGGGCAGACGTGCGCGCGGGCGTGCTCGTGCCCGCGGGGCGAGCTCACGGGAGTGGAGACAGGATAGACGCTCGCCGAGCCGCCATTCTAACGCAGGCGCGGTGGCCAAGTGGTAAGGCGTCGGTCTCGTAAACCGAAGATCACGGGTTCGAACCCCGTCCGTGCCTGACACATGTCTTCCTTCCCGCGGGGAGACTTTTTAGAGGTGGAACCGCTTTTCACAGCGCTCCCCAGTAGTTTACTCTCCCGGGATGTCCTGTTCAGATCTTCACCCCCCACCAACTATTTTCACTCAGTTTGCGTTCAGACTCCACTCCCGCCCTTGCAGGCTGGGGGGCCTGCCCAGCGGCGGCGCCGCATTACTTAATCCGCCTGGCATTGCGGCCCCTGGCCCCCGGCGCTGCCTCCCCAGGGGAAGCTGGAGGGCTCTGGGGGGTCGCAAACTCCGGGGCCCCCGGAGTCACCCAGAAACCCTGATCCCCGCGAAGGCTCGACACCTTTCGCGCAAGACACGTGCAACAGATGGCGCTTGGCTCCAGAGCCGCTCGGCACGTTCCTGCTCTTCGCAGTCCACGTTACCCTCCAAAGAGAACCCGCTCCTTGACGCCGAGCCACGGCCGAGTCGGCCGCAGTCTGGCCTGCTGTTCTACAGAGGGAAGCCGGGGCAGGCTCTGCATTCGGGAGAGGAAATCCTGCCCCGACCGGGAGCAGCTCTGACGAGAAAACGGAAGCCTCTCTCCGGCCTCCGGTCGCCCGTCTGTGAAATGGGTCTCGGGCCAGCGTCGGCGCCGGGGCAGCAGCTGCCAGAGAGACGGGCCTGAGGGAATGGAGCTCGGGGCGGATGGCACCCGTTTCCTTCGCACCAGGAAAGGGTGCACACGAGTTTACCGTAGAGAGATTATGCCACGACCTCAGTCAACCTCCAGAAAATTGTGTAATCTGAAAGCCAGTCTGATCTAAATTGGGGAAACCGAGGTCAGCCTGAGATACCTATTTGACGGAGGCATTAACGGAGCTCCTGGTATGCGCCGGGTGGAGCGGATCTGGGGTAGCTCGGGGACCAGCCAGATCAGGGTGGGCTTTCTCGTGATGGGGGGGGGGGGATGGAGTGGGGAGCGAGAGTCTGGCAGGAGCAGACAGCGGGTAAGAGTCCTGACTCCACAAGCAGTGGTTGAACTTGAGCTTGATCAGCACCCCTGGAGGACTTGTTAAAACACCGATCTCTGGGCCCACCTCCACTGCCTCCGCCTTCAGTAATTCTGAGCCAGGGGCCTGGTCATTTGCATGTCTACCTCCCTCCCAAATGCTGCTGCTGCTGCTGCTGCTGCTGTCCCGAGAGCCGTAACTACAGCGACATTCTAATCCCGGGAACACGTGTGTTTGCACGTATGCACATATGTAAGTTAACATAAAAACAGGGAATGCCAGTCCTCACACTTCAGCCTGAGGATCGCGTTAAAATTCAGGTTCTGACTCTGTCCGTCTGGGGCGGAGGCCAAGACTGGATTTCCAACTTTCCTCTGGTCGAGCTGGTGCCAGCTGGTCCCCGCCCTCACTGAGTACCCGAGGAGAGAAGGATCCACACCAGAGCAACAGTTGTTGCCTCTACAGAGCGTTGGGGAGCTGTTGAAAGGATTCCTTCACTTCTTACCTTGTAAAATTTCACATTGTTTGGATTTTCTACAAGATGACTCTATTACATGTGTAATTTTTTTCCAGAATAACCTCCAAAGACCACAAACACAAAGATAACCTATTAGAAAGCAGGCAAATTAGAACCATCCAGAATGAAGACAGTTACATGATGAGTGTTCTCTTCTCTCCACTGGGGCATCCACTCATTTCTTGTTTAAGAAGTGCCACAAAAGAACACTTGTAGTCCTCTCCGTTAAACAAATAAAAAGGACCACACTGCCCCCCACAGGTAGGCCAGGATCTGGGGAGCTATTCACACAGATCTTCCTGTCCTCCCCAGAATGAAGCGGCACTGCCCTGTGACATTATCCTCGGAAAAACTCCACTGTCATCCACACCCACCATTGCCCTCACCCCACTCTCTGCCCCAGGTGAAGAATGGACTTGAGAAAAAATCACTTTACCTAATGTACTGTAGGTATTATTTATGCCCAACAAATTGCACAAAATATCTAAGGGTTTATATTCATGTGTGGAGTCCTGTTTGCTGTTTTATTTGTTTTGTTTTTGAGCCTGGAAGATTACACATGAATCTCAAAGCTGTCACCTCTGGTTGAAAGTGTGTGTGAGGGGGTGCCACAGAGCTGTAAAACCAGTTTGGCACAGGCTGCAGAATCAGAAACAAGTGAGCAAAATCCTGAATTCAGCTCCTCTAGACACTTAAATGAGTAAAGTCCATCATGTGTCTGAATAAGCAAGACATTATATGTTGACTTAAGTTACTTGTGTTCATGGATATACAAAGCTGTGTTTGGATTTCTATAACTTTTGTATGAATCTCATGTCTGAAAGTCACCTTGAAGTCAGTAGTCTTTGTTCTGTGAAGAATCAGTCTGGTCTCCCTTATGTAAAGGGAAGATAAGGCTGGGGTTGGGAGGAAAGGCAGATAAAACTGAGCCTAGAGGGTTCCTCTGAGACCTTGCTGTGCAAACTTAACCATTGGAGAGAAAGTGGATTTGCTTAAGGAGCCCAGGGCTTTCTGAGAAAGAAGAAATTAAACTCTTCCAACCTATCTCCCTGTTATTCAAAGCTAGGGAGACCTGTAAGGGCAGATCATGATGGTCAGTGGCAGAGAAAGGGTCATTGGACTTTGAAACTGAAGAGGGGCATCCAGAATCCTAGTGTTAGCAAGGAAGGGAGATGATTGTCAACAGAGGCTGCACAGGAGCAAGTTTTAACAGTGCCGCCTTGTGGCAACATGAAGCAAGAGCAAAGCTAGATTGATTCCACCTGGCATCTACCAAGAACTGGTGGGAGCCATGGAGCCACTATTGAACCTCTCTGTGCCTCAGTTTCTCCCATTCTAAAATTGGAATGACATATTCACTCCATTCCCCTCTCATGGAGTTCTTCTGACCACAAACTGTAACCATCCACCGGCCAGGATGCAAATGCTGATCTATCTACCTCATGGCATCATGGGTAGCCATTAAAAAGAATGCCCAGCCCCGGCCAGTGTGGCTCAGTTGGTTAGGTGTGATCCAAGCATCAAAAGGTTGCTGGTTCGATTCTGGTCAGGGCATATGTCCAGGTTGCAGGCTTGATCTCCAGTAGAAGGTGTGCAGGAGGCAGTCGGTCGATGTTTTTCTCTCACATTGATGTTTCTCTGTCGCTCTCCTTCTCCCTTCCTCTCTCTCTAAAAATCAATAAAAACACTTTTTAAAATAATAATAAATAAAAATAATGCCCTGACCAGATAGTTCAGTTGGTTAGAGTGTTGCCTCAATATGCCAAGGTTGTGGGTGTGATCCCACCCCCATCAGGGCACATACAAGAATAAACCAATGAATGCATAAATAAGTAGAACAACAAATCCATGTTTCTCTCACCTTTTCTCTTTCTAAGATCAATAAATAAAATTTTTTAAAAGAATGATTGATTTATTGATCTGAAGGGGTGATAAATGAGATACTATTAAGTAAGAAAAGCTGATGTCCTGGTTTTGTTTTTGTTTTACCGCTTTATTGAAGTATACTTGATATTACAAAAAACATATATTTAATGTATATAATTTAGTAAGTTTGGCTATATGCATACACTTGTGATACCATGACCACAGGCAAGGTAATAGACCTATCCATCACCTTCAAGTTTCCTGTGCCCTTTGTATTTTTTTTGCACATGTGATAAGAACACTTGACATCTACCCTTTTAACAATTTGTAAGCACATAGTGCAGTATTGTTAAGTACAGGCATTCTGTTTCCCTGCAATCTCTAGAACGTATTCATCTGCTATCACAGTGACTTTCGTTGGTGTCCTGTTTTTGTAAAGGTAAATAAACATATTTATCAATACACGTATGAATGTATACATTGGTTTCTCAGAACGTAAAGAAAGTCCACACCTTAGGCGGAAGGTTCTATGTCATGTTCCTGACTATGAATTCCTTCAGATGGGGTGAGAGGTAGAGAGGAATCACACAGAAAATTACTACTTTTATTCCTAATATCGTGGCCTCGGAAAGAGAATCTGTGTTCCTTTCGGATTCACTATGTTTGCAGCAAAAAGAAATACAACAAGAAGAAAAAAAGGAGAAAATGTAGAGACAGCAGATGTCAGGGCTCCGGAGAGCAGAGGCGTTAACAGGGCTGGCACTGTGTCGCGAGGACGCCTAGTCTGCAGTGGAAAAGCCGGCTCCTGTCGTCCAAACTGACCCTGTCGGAGGAGAGGCCTCCCGGCCACTGCCCTGGCGCGGCTCTCCTCTGGGCTGACGTCACACGCTTTGAAAACCGACCTTAAAGAATTAAAAAACGGGACTCTTAAGGGAGTGAGTGGTTCGTTACTGTGCGTGAACTGAGAAGCACATTTCAAAACCAGAAGCGTATTTCAGGCATGAGAAGCACTTGAAAGAAAATATTGTGGCAGGCCTCTGGAAGCGACAGACGTTGTTTATGTCACATCAACTTGAGTTTTGCTTAGCAAATCACCAGGCTGGTGCACAACAAACATTTCTCGAGACTGCGTTCCCTTTGGCCCCCTTCCTGCCCTTCAAACGCAGGTGAGCAGAGCTGAGTTTTACTGACTGTGGGCAAAAGAAGAACCTCTGAACCTGAGGCCCAGCTGGATGCCAAATCTTAACCTTTCTTGAAACACACCCAGATAAGAAACCCACATCTTCCTTTGAGAAGTGTTGGCAGAGAGACTCTGAGATGGCCCTAGTTATCCTTGCCTTGGGTAGTCACACCCTTGTGTCATTCTTTCCTCTTAAGTGTGAGTGGGACTGTGACCTGCTTCCAACCAGGAAAGCACAGCAAAGGTGACACGGTGTCACTTGTCTGTTACATAAGACGGCAACACCCATCTTGCTAGCAGACTCTCTCTCTCTCTCACTAGTTTGGTGAAACAAATGGCCACGTTGGAGAGGCCTGGGGTGACAAGAAACAGCGAGCATCTTCTGGCCAATAACCAGGAAAAAACTGAAGCCCTCAGCTCTGTGCGCGTGCAGGACTGAGTTCTCTGTTTCCTTGGCCCCGAAAGGCCTCTCTCCAGTCCTTGCACAGTGTGTCCCTACGTTTGTGGCTCATGTTCCAAATCTCTCTGACTTCCCTTTCTACCACACCTTTCTCATGCAAGCTGAAGGGAGGTCTCTGCTTTTAAGGGTTCGTGGATTTAGATTGGGTGTACCTGGAGAATCCAAACTAATCTTCCTATTTAAAAGTCTATTGCCTTAATTACATCTGTAAAGTCCCTTTTGCCATGAAACATAACATATGCATAGGTTCCAGGGATGAGCGTTTGGACATGTTTGGGAGAGCATCATTTTGCCTACTCCAACCATTGACTCACCTCTGCATCCTCACCTGCTCATCCGATTGGTCACGGCCTAAACCTCTCTCCAAACAGTCACTTCTGTGTTGCTTGTAGACCTCACTGTGCCATTTCTTCTTTGATGTCTGGTGTCTGGACTACTGCAGTAGACTCCTAGCTAATATCCCTTGCTTTCAGTCTTCTGTCTTCCAGCCCCTTCCTCTGTCACCTCACCTCTCTCAAATACAGCCGTGAACATGTCACTCTCATCCTTCAGGCCTTCACAAGAGGCCCACCACCACCAGGACAAATCCCAACTCCTCAGCGTGGCATCCGGGACCCAATTATGCCTCCTATTGTGCCTCCTCCTGCTCTTGGCACACCAGCCTTGTTATCCCTTCATTTAAATCCATTCCTTAGTCCTCTGTGCCTGTGCATATGCTGTTCCCTCTGCCTATAATGTCCTTTCTTCACTTGCATCTTCCTGGAAAACTCCTACTCATGCCACAAAACCTTATCTTACTATTACTAAATTAACGATTAATTTGAATTGTTCCTCAACCTCTGTCGGAGTTAGTTGCTACTTCCTCTAAGCACCGCCTGCACCTTGGGTTTATCGCTTTTATTGCACCTATCACAAGATGTTACATTTACTAGTTTACATGCCCATGTTATCTCTTAAGAGACCAGAGGCTGAAAGCTCAAATGCCCACAGGAGCCGGACAGATCAAGCGCACATATAAAGCCATGTGGGTATAAGTCAACAGGTACTAGCTGGGGACTGAGAGAAACTTGAGAGTTAGGCTAAAGGCCACCACGTTTCTGAGAACCCCATGTAGACGAGACCCAGGAATCCGACTCGGAGATGTCAACCATGGGGAAATTCTCATGCGTGTACACTAGGCTGCTCACAGCAGCAGTGAGGAGAATGGAAGGACAAACCGTGGTGTGCTCACAGAGTTGAATTAAGTTCAGCAGTTCAGATGAATGAACTATAACTACATCACTCAACACGGAAAAAAGCTCACAAAATGTGGAACAAAGAAAAGGCAGGCATAGAAAGATAGTGCAGCATGATACCATTTCCACAGCGTCAACATCATGCAGACAAACAATGCCCTGTTTGTTGTTTCTGGCTACACAGGTAATAAAAGCTTCGAAGCCTGACTGAGCGTGCTAAGATCTCAACTCCGGACAGACGGCCCTGTCAGTGGGACATCAGAAGATGCTGTGCCCTGGCCGGGTGGCTCAGTTGGTTGGAGTATGTCCTGTGCACTAGAAGGTCACCAGTCAGGTCACGGCATATAAACAGGTTACAGGTTCAATCCCCTGCTGGAGTGTGTGAGGGAGGTGGCCAATCCATGTTTCTCTCTTTCTCCCTTCCTCTCTCTCTAAAATCAATGGAAAAAAAAAAAAAAGAAGATGAACTGAGATGGAAAAAGGGCACATGGGAGGTCTTAGTTGACTCTGGATTTGATTTATATATTAATTAAGCTGCCGATAGGCACATAGCTATTTATTCATTTATTTTTTTGATTGGCCTCCAATATGTCATAATTTAAAGTAAAAAAAAAAAAAGGCGGGCCTACTGTGGTCTCACATCTCAGCACGCTCACCAACCTGAACCAGCACGGAGCCGGGCACGTAAACCACAAGGAAAACACTGCTCTCATTTTCTGAACGGAACAACTGAAGGAAAGAGAGAGGCCCTTTCCCCAGGCTCCGCAGGATTTACTGGTATTGGGTTCGGGGTTGGAGAAGCATGGGCAAACGTAAACCGCCCAGGCCTGGGCCTCCCCCAGAACCAGCCCTCCCTGGGTCAGATTGATCCAGACCTTTACAGAATGTGGCATCCCAAGGCCACGTCGGTCCACTACCCGAAAGGAACAGGACAGCCATTCAGATCTCCACTCTGGACTTCCAGAAGACGTCAGAGGGCTGTTAGCAGTGAGGGGCTCCAATAATAACACAACTCAGTGGCTTTAAAGGTATTCCCATTCAGCCCAGCCAGTGTGGCTGAGTGGTTGACCCATGCACCAAGAGGTTGCTGGTTCGATTCCTGGTCAGGGCACATGCCCAGGTTGTGGGCCTGATCCCCAGTGGGTGTCATGCAGGAGGCGGCCAATCAATGTTCTCTTTCATCAATGTTTCCAGCTCTCTCTCCCTCTCCCTTCCACTCTCTCTAAAATCAATAAAGAAAAAAAATATTCCCATTCCTCTTTCTCCAAGGCTGCCCATCACATTAGGAAGTCACCTCTGGCCTCTCCCCAGACTCTGTCCCAACCCAAGGCTGCCTCTCCTTTGACTAGTTCCGCCCTTGTCACGTACATGATCTATTCTCTTTCTCAGACTCTCGGTCTTATCCCAATGCATCTCCAACTAGTCTACGTTCCTTTTGACTGGCCCCCGCACCCATTACCCTTATAGGCATATCAAGACCGTGTTCACAATGCTAAGAGAGAATTCTTATGGGTCTTTGGGAAGAGGCTGTAGGTGTTCAAAAGAGACTACTTTCCTTCCATTCACAATGATAGTCACTCTCACGACCTGAACCAGCAAGGCTCTGCTCCGCCCACTTCCCCTGTTCAGGAATGATGGTCGGATGACCCACTGCCCCAGTTTACCTGGGACTGACTATCCCAGTTTTAACACTGAAAGTCCAATAACCCTGGAAACTGAGGGGTTTCCAGCAACCCAGATGATGGGCCACCCTACCTAGGCTTCTTTCCAGAGGAAGCCAGTTTGAATGCCATCTCAGGGACTCTCTTGAGAGTCTTGGGGACAGCCCTGGCCAGTTTGGCTCAGTGGTTAGAGCATCGGCCTGCGGTCCGGAGAGACCTGGGTTCGGTTCCCGCTAAGGGCACGTACTTCGGTTGCAGTTTGTCCCCGGCCCTGGTTGGTCGTGCGGGTGGCAGCCAC
Organism: Molossus molossus; assembly: GCF_014108415.1. Lineage (NCBI taxonomy): Eukaryota > Metazoa > Chordata > Mammalia > Chiroptera > Molossidae > Molossus > Molossus molossus. Next base: position 108,835,408 of record NW_023425366.1, on the reverse strand, counting down.
TCGATGTGTCCCTTCACGTCGATGTTTCTCACTCTCTCCTCTCCCTTCCTCTCTCTCCCTCCCACTCTATCTGTACAAAAAATGGAAAAATATCCTCGGGTGAGGATAAAAAAAAAAGAGTCTTGGGGACAGGCCCTCATCACTCCTGTTAGGAATGACCACCAGCCTCTGACCACCCGGGAAGGCCCTGCCCACGCCGGACCCCCAGACCTTGTGGTTTTCTCTGATGGGTGCCCAAGCTTGTCTTTCACACCCACCTTCTAGATGTCTGCCACACCATGTCCCTCCTGGACTACATCCATGAATACTCTTATATAACTTAACTTGCCTTTGTAACCTGGACAGTTTTATTTCAAAAGAAAAACGTATCTCACTTCCACAAATGGAAAAAGAACACCATCTGTCATAAATAGGTGGTAATTGTTTAAAAGGCCACGCAAACAGCGTTCACATATGCCATCTCGAGCTTGCCGCCGATGACCTGTTCAAAAGACTGTGCTCGCTTTCTCCACAGGGACTTAGAGCGGGGAAGGTGTTCAACATGGAGCAGCACCAACTGAGACCTTCTCCTTCACACGATCAGGAGTATAAGAAAAGGGAGAAGGGGATGCATTTCTACTAGGTTATTCAAAGCTATCTAATGCCGCCTCTGTTCAGGCTCTGAAGTCAACCTTGTTTCACCATACGGGCCCCATGTTTTAGGGCTAGGTCTCCCCTAATGACCTAGTAGTTGGCAGCAAACCTTCCACCATCTGATCACCCAGTGGTCTCAGCTGCTAGACAGTGACCACACCGCCAGCCATCTACTGTGAACTCTCTGTGTGCTGAGCCTTGGGAAAGAATCTTTACGAGTCAAGTCATTGAACCTTCTGGAAATGCTCACAGCAATCCAAGTGAGCTTTGTGTACAGCTGAGGAAACTGAAGCTTAGAGAGGTTAACTGGCTTGCCTGAGTTAACACAGCTAAGAAGCGGTGGGGCCTGGGCTCATATCCACATCTGTTCATCTTGTGGTGGGAGTCACACACGCATTTCCGCGTTCCCAAGATGCAAGTGGAGATCCAGACCCTGGATGGAACCACATTGTCCTAGGAAGCACAAATACTTGCACATGGCACCCTCAGGTGGTAGACACTGGGTACTTTCTATACCAGGCCATGAAGGTCAGGGCTGGCCAATTTGAACCTCAGCTCTGCATTGGAGGAAGAAAGAATTTTAAGTCAAGGGGTCAAAACTCAAATACCTACATAGCCAGGCAGGTGACCTATGTGACTCTATCAAGGTGAGGACTGCTCTCTTATCAGTTTGGATGCTTTATTCTATAAGGAACAGGAGCTTTCTGGCTCAAACTGGTTTAACCAGTAAGGGAATTTATTATGCCTTTATCAGAGTATAGAAGTAGGGTGGGTTTCTGGATTGGTTGTTTGAGCAACTCCACCAGGCCACCAGAGATGCAGGTTTCTTCCCTCTCTCTTCTCTGCCATCACTGTGGTGACTTCAACCCAAGGCTGATCCCAAAATGGCTGCTGCAGTTCCAGACATCACATCCAAATTCATCTTGTCTCATTGATTGGGATTTTATCATATGACCATTCTTCAACCAATGACGGAGTTTCCCCTGAACCAAATGGCTGTGCTGAGGAGGGAAGAGGAAGAACAATGGGAAGAATAGAACTTCCATGACCAAGTGGGTAAAGCATGTAGGGCACCACTTGAAATAGAGATGTTGGTGCTTTTAAACCTCTGTGTTCTCTTCCCCCTGGCCCCTGAGCCAGGCACCACGTTTCACAGCCCCCTTGGGTCCTGTTGGGCCTCATGACTGGTTCTCACCAACGTGGGACATTTCCTAGACAACGCAGTTAAAAGCTGGTCTGCTTTCCCCACACCTTCCCTCATCATCCTCCAGCTCGATGACAAAAAAAATGAAATCGTAGAAGACGTCAGAGCCATACAATGGGAGGCACCTGAGTTCCTAAATAACTTGTGGACACCCCTGCTTCCCCTCACCTCTGGCCCCACCTTCTTGGACTGTGATATGAGCAAGAAATAAAATTGTATTGTGGTAAGCCGTTGAAAGCTAGGGACTGTTCATTACAACAGCTAGCCTTCCCAACGAATATTCTATTATCCACTATTCGGCTCCAACCAGCTGTCGTCCTGTGGGAATGCAGGCCCAGTGCTGCCAAATCGTTTGATCATCTGATTTTTTTAAGAGAAGCCAAAAATCTGGATTTTTTCAAAATGAAATTTCCTGATTTAAAAATGTTGGCAACCGAGTCAAATTTATTATTACAATTTTAAATGCTCCGCAGGCCAAAGACAACACATCTGTGGGTTCCAGTTGGTCTGTGGGCTGCCCGTTGCAACCTCTGGTCAAAACACTCAAAGCCAACAGCATTCATTTTTAAGTTGGTATTGGTCTGAGAGGTGGTGCTAGGTCCATAGTCCTGTGGGTTCCAGAGAAAAGTTCTATGCTGATGGGCATGTTGATCAACTCTTTCATTTCCTCCTGGGCTGGACGTGTGAAGTATTCTAGGTTTCTTGCCACAATTTGATCACCCTGCAGAAACTCCGAGAAGCCAACTCTGCATTTCCAGGTGACCAGGTCCAGCTGGGCCAGGCTGGTCCACCCACTCAGACCCTGGGGCCACTTCCGCTTTGGTTCCACTGGGCTGAGGGGCAAGGATGAAGCTGACACCTGGGACACCAACCACATCTGCAAGGAGAGAAGGGAGAACCCCTCGCCCTAGTAAATCTATTCCCAGCATCCACAGGCATGGCCGGTTCATCCCTTCCATTTAATAACTAACGATAGTTGCTATAGTTTGAGCACCTACTATGTGCCAGACCTGGACAAGCACTGCTGCAAATCGTGCGGTTTAACCCTTTTTACAGCCCCATTGTTGCCAGTGAGGAAACTAAACTCAGGAGGGCTGAAGGTCCGTCCCAGATTGCAGCCTGATTTCCAGCTTCTCTTTTCATCGCAAAGCTTTTCTCAACCAGCCTGAGTGCCATGTCATGGTCCCCTGAGCAGGTAACGATCTTGTTCTCAGCCCACCAACAACCGCTAAGACCCCTAGGTCTTACAACAAGGCAGTTTGTCCTTCTGTCCACCTTGGGCCTGCCCGAAGTTCTCTGCCTCCTGGGAACCTCGACATCCTCACAGGTGGGATGTAGGTCACCCGTGTTCTTTGTTTTATAAAGAAATGCAAGGCTGTTTGGCCGGTGTGGCTCAGTGGTTGAGCGTCGACCCATGCACCAAGAGGTCGCCGGTTCGATTCCCAGTCAGGGCACATGCCCAGGTTGTGGGCCTGATCCCCATTAGGGGGACATGCAGGAGGCAGCCAGTCGATGTTCTCTCTCATCGATGTTTCTATCTCGCTCTCCCTCTCCCTTCCTCTCTCTGTAAAAATCAATAAAGAAAAAAAATTTAAAAAGGAAAAAAGAGATGCAAGGCTGCAGGCCCACAGGGACCTGTGGCTCTGGTGGCCTTATGAAAACTTGGGCAAGCCAGGAGCGCTCGCCACCTGACGCCGCAGAGCCTGAGGGCTGAGGTCCCAGAAACCGCGCTTTCCCCGCCCTGTCCTTGACCCCAATATCTGTTGTCTCTTACAGGGGCACAGGCAGCATTGTGGCAGGTGGGCCCGGCAAAACGAAAGGCTTTGGAGTTTCTCCCACCACTCAGCATCCAGTCAAGGGTCAGCGGTTAGGGTGGGGTGAGGGGGGTTGACCCCTGGCTTTCAAGGCACCTAACTTGTAAGGACCATTTGGCCTAAGTCCTCATAGAAAGATTTCTTTAGGCTAGATTCTTTCTTTCTGATGGGCTTGGGGCAGGAAGACAGCCATAACGCCACTTCAGATGTGTGTCCCATGAACCCCGCTGTAAATCCTGCCATTGTCCCATGTCTCACATAACTACATGGCTACCACTGCATTACTGTTTGTGTGTCTGTTTTTAAAGCACATACACTTGTTTAATGCAAACAATTAAAATTTATGGTGCAGCCCTGGCCAGTTTTGCTCAGCGGTTAGAGCGTCAGCCCATGGACCAATGAGTCTCGGGTTCGATTCCGATCAAGAGCACGTACCTCAGTTGCATCTTGTCCTCAGCCCTGGTCGGGTCATACGGGAGGCAACCAGTCGATGTGTCCCTCTCACATCCATGTTTCTCTCTGTCTCTCTCTCTCTCTCCCTCCCTCCCACCCTATCTAATGATAAACAGAAAAATATTCTCAGGTGAGGAATAAACATAAATAAATTAATTAAAAATGAAATAAAATAAAATCTATGGTACAATAATTTTTGTATGCCTACTTTGGAAGTTTTTTATTTTTGATGTTCTGGGAGTCTCAGGAGATGCTGGCACACGTGAGAGGCCTGCCTCCCCTCCCCCTTCCCCTCCCCCAACCCCCACCCCCACCCCCACCTCCACCTCCACCCCCACCTCCACCTCCACCTCCACCCCCACCTCCACCTCCCTCTCTGCCTGGGAGCCAGGAGTCCAGGCCTTGCCCAGAGGCTGCTCCTGCCTAGCGTGGCCTCTCTGTGTTCTGGCCTAAGTCTTGGCATCATCTTCCAGCCAGAAACCTGGGTGCAGGTGGGGCCCCTTCCTGGGGAAGGCCAGAGCGAGCCCCTTGTTTTCTGGGGTCCGGCGGCGCTTCCAGAGCTTGACTGGGTTTCAGGCCCCACTAGCTTGAGTCACGAGGGGCCGAGCCGGAAGGCAAGAGCAGGCCTCAGAGGATCAGGGGGCGTCTTTTGGGGGCTTTTAATAGAGATATGTTAAAATATATTTATTGTATTTTTATATATTAAATAGTAAATATATTTTAAATATTAATATTATATATTAAATATTACATATTTTATATATATATAAATCCTCACTTGAGGATATGTTTTTACTGACTTTTTAGATCGAGGGAGAAACACTGATGTGAGAGAGAAACATCTATCAGTTGCCTCCCATATAAACCCTGACTGCAGATCAAACCTGCAACCTATGTATGTGCCCTGATCAGGAATCGAACCCACAACCTTTTGGTGTATGGGACATCGCTCCAACCAACTGAGCCACCAGGTCAGGGCTCAGGGGCTTTTCAAGTGGAAGATAAAGGCAGGGCCCTGCTGCCTTCAGTGGGGCCTCGCCCAGAGGCCCTTGCTGGTCCCACCAGAGCCTTTTTCCTTCTGCATCCAGCCTGAACCGGGGTGATGAGGGGAGCTTCCTGATCCTGTGGCTCAGGCACCGATGTGCGATGTGCCTGGAGGTCAGCTCCTGCAAGACCCTGAGCCAGTGCTGCTGAGACAGGGGGAGCGGCTTCAGCTGCCAGAGGCCTGGCCTTTGCACGAGCTATAGCTGCTGCCTGGCCTCCACCCCTCCCACTGGCCCAGTTTTTCTCTTTCCAGCATCAGCTCAGAACCCCTCCCCCAATCCCTCCTCCAGGTAAAGGAACCAAGAACAACCAAGCATCTCGGAAACTCGCTCAGAGGCCCTTCTTGGTCAAATGTTCAAATTCTAAGAAAAATCTAATTCTCAGTTCTGAGCTACCTATGAATTTGGCAAACTGGTTTCCTTCCCCAAGAATGAGAACAAAAAGAGAAGAAATCCAAAACAAAATTCTGAAGCTGCAGGAAGATCAGAACGAAGAGGAAGAAGTGTAAGGACGCAACAGAAGCATGACTAGGGGAAGGGACAGAGCGGCGCGTCGGTAGCACTGCAGACTGATTGTTCACGATGCTTGTCCGAGGGACTGTCTACCCTGGGAATAGATGGTAAAGAGCTGAAGTGCTCACTGCTCAGAGTGACTTGGAAATGTTAATGCTTGTATAAATGTCGTATAATTAATTTCCAATGGAGTATGTATTCAGTACAAATCTAAATATGTCAATGAGGCCAATTTTTCCAGCATTTGTAATTCTTTTTTTCACTTGTTAGGAAGCTTTTGCTATATATATTTTCTGTTACTAGCACTTGAAACTGCAATTTCTAGACACAGAATAAATAAAAAGAAAATATGTATAGGAGAAAATGGAAAAAAATTGCCAAATACCCCTAACGCAAACTTTGTCTCATTTAGTCCCCCTAAAAGTCCTTTAAAGCAGGCATTATAATTCCTACTTTACAAAAGGAAAAACTGAGGCCCAGAAAGGCTCAACAGTGAGAAGTGGACAAGGAGACAGAGAGGACAGTATGTATGGCCTTGATGGAGACAGCACCCATGTGGGACCTGCAGGGAGGGCCCGGGTAGGACATCCCAGCCCAGCCTTGGTCTCTTGTGATACCCTGAGCCAAGGCAGCTGAGCTCCGGACCACAATGGCAGCATGACTTGGGTCTCTCTCTGAGACCGTGAATTCTTTCAGGGCAGAGATCTGTCCTATTTGCCACTGTGACCCCAGCATCAGCTCTGTGTGTCAGGTACATGGAAGGCAAACAAGCATTAGTTCAGCGAACAACTGACCTGTAAGCCTCGGTCTTCTCATCTGAACAATGGGTTGAGTATGGTAAGATAGTATACTTCATGTGCTTGGTACATAGAGGGTCCTCAGGAAAAAAAAATGGAGACTAATAATTATCAGTGATCAGCCTTTGCATTAGAGGGGTCCCCTGTTGCCACATTTCTCCTCTAAGTTGTTATTAAAGAAACCATCCCCTAAGAGTTCCCAGCCCAAAGTGAACCCAGAGACCCCCACTGCAGTCATTCTTGCCTCCCCTTGAGCAGGGCCCTCCAGGCTTCTGGAATTAGGGCTCAACAAGCAAGAGGGGACATGAGCAATGTCAGTGATCAATGTTCTGTGTAGGGGATGCAAGCCAGGACCACCCCTCCCTTGCCCCATGGCAGGGGGCAGGCAGGAATACAACTGGTGCAGGAGGAGAGGTGGGGACTGACTGGCCCACTCCTTCTGGCCAGGGTCCCTGATGGCATCAGGAATGCCCACTGGTTTGGGTGATGTTTTCTGAGTGTGACACCCATCGGCCAACAGAGGACAGCACATACATTTTTTATGATCTTGGGAAGCTCAGTTCAGTCACATTCACTTGAAAAGAAGGGGGACAAGTCATGTCTCAGTTATTTGCATCATCTTTAGGAAGGAGGACACTTCTGCCATGATCTGGGGGTCCTTAGGCAAGGGTTGCTGGTGAGGTGACTGAGTATGGGGGAGGGTCATTTTACTGTTGGAATCTTATGTACTTTATGGAGGCTTATAGGGGAGTGGGTGTCAGCACCAGAGGCCAGATCTTTGCCAGATAGAGAGGGCAACCTCATACCCCAACCCCAATTTCCAAGTATCTCCCAGAGCCGGGGGCTGTGAAAGCGGCAATAATGCCACATTAGAATGGGGAGGGGGAAGCTCAACTTTATCTTTTGGCCTGAAGGTGGGTTGGCATTTTCAGAAGTTCTTGGGAACAGAGGATGTCAGTCCTGTTTCAAACCTGAGGTTTCCAGGGGACTTCAGTTTTCCCAAAGGAAGTTAAGGGTCACCAAGGGGTGGGTGGCAGGTGTGGGGGACAGTCTGGGTGCTGTTCAATTTCTGTTTGTTCACGGGGTAGTGTTGGAAATTGGAGGAAGGGCTAAAAGCGCTTGCTGGCACTGTCACTGGTGTTCCGGAAAGGGGGAGGAAGATCTGGGGGCGGGTCTGAATCTTAAGTAGATGCATCCCCATTCGGGCACCCCTGCACCCCCATCTGAGGGATCCCTGGAGAGCATTTGGAGGAATCCTGCCCGCCCCCCAGGATGGAGGTCCAGCCTGGACTCCTTCCTCCTCCCTCCTCCCGGCCAAGAGGGTACTGGAAGTGGGGAATGTCCCCCCTCCCTCATCCGCCACCCAGTTTGGAGAACCCCAGTCTCTGCCCCCACGGATCGAGGCTAACATCGCTGCCAAATTTCTAGGAATGCCCCTATCCGCTGACTATATTTGGCAAGGGTTTCTAGGAAGGTACCCCCGCCCCCAGTCCCAGCCACAGCCCCCACCCCAAGAAGGCGAGCGCTCAGCTCCAGGCTCTTGTCCTCTCTCCCGGACCGGCCAGGAAGGAGCCGCCCCGCAGCCTGATCCACCACCACCGCCTCCCCGGCATGGCCAACCCGGGGCTGGCCCAGCCCCCGCCCCGGGCCGGCCATAGGGCGTGGGGGGAGCGGGGGAGGGGGGCCGAGCCCAGCGGGGGGGACGGGGGCGCGGCTTTGTGGCGGCCGCGGACTGTGGAGGCCGGGTGCAGCCCCGTCGGCTCTGCGCTCCCTGCAGAAAAGGATTTTCTACGACCCCCCTCCCATCAGTTGGATCTTTTCTGGGAACGGTGGGATTTTTTTCTGGAAGTCTGCCCCCACCCCCAAGGAAAAGGATTTGAGCCTGGGCTCCAATCAAGGCGGAGGCTGCAAGGCCCACGGGGCACCCCCCACACACACCGCCCCACGCACGCCTCCCAGGAGCCCCGGAAGGCGCTGCCCAGGGGGGCCCCTGCACCCCCAGAGGAGGCAGCAGCGGTGAGTCTCCCCTTTTTCCTTCATGGCACCCCTCCCTCGGGCTAGGGCAGGGGCCTCGGCAGGTGGGTGCCCAGGCCCCTGGAGCTGAAAGGGGTGCGGGGCTGCTGCCTGGGGGGTGGGTGGGAACCGGAGCGGGGAGGTGGCGGCCGGTGCAGCACGCGGCTCTCCCGGGACCAGTGTGAGACGCTTGTCTGGGCTGCGATCCGCCGCCTCCCTCCCGGTGCGGTGGGGTGGACTTCCCCAGCCCCCTCCCTGGCTCCCGAGAGGGGCGTGTTAGGCCAGGAGGTGGGGTGGCGCGAGGCAGCCCCCCACCTCCCCGATGCCGGGGCTGGGAAATTAACCAGGCGGTTTGGAAGGCAGCCACCCCGCCCCCACCCCGGAAAGCCCGTTCGGGAAACTGACTCGCTGCGTGACCCCGATATCAATGCTGTGCGGAGAGCAGGCCGCCCACTTGCGGGTCCGCGCCCTCTGCGCCCGCCGCTCCACGTGCGCCCGTGGCTGCGCTGGCACCGACCGGGCAGCGCCACCCTCCTGGGGACGTCCGGAGGAGCCCGGGAGCACAGTCTCCGGAGAGTTACCACCTCCCCAAAGTAAAGTTGGCGGCCCCCTCCCTTCGTCCCTCCCTTCCTCCCAGGAGCAGGCGGCCATAGCTCGTTGGCTTGAGGTTTTTCTGGGCAGGAGTCAAAAAATAACTAGGTTCCGGGGTGCGGGTGGGGTGTCAGGGCCGGAGACCAACCGAGTTGCTCTGGCAAAAGTTAGGGGGCGAAATAGCGAGACATTTTGATTTGAGGGTGGGGGAGTGGCGTTCCTGGTTCTCCTGCTTCGATCCCCTCCCGAGGAGCGTTGGAATGTGCCGCTCAGATCCTCTAAGGACACATCCATATTTATAATTTATTTTTAGGAGAAGTTGTGGAAAAGGGAGGGGGTTTAAGGTGGGGAGAAAAGGTGTATGTACGGAGGTGGCCTTTCAGAACCCAGAGGCTAATTGAGCTGTTAAGATGGAAATAATTTCCCCCAATGTGGGCTAGCAGCAAATTTGATTTTAATGAGAGACAATTAAGGGCACAAATAACTAAACTTTAGCTGGAGGGAGAGGGGTGGAGGTGTACCAGGCATTCCTGCGCTTTGCTAAGGGACGTTTTGGGGCGCCCAATTCCAATTCCTTCCCCGGGAAAATTTCAGGCTGGACTCTGGGTCTGGGGGCAAGAGAGGGAAAAGATTCCCCATGGGGTGGAAAGATACGCCCTCTCCCTACCAGGATCCCAGCTTTTCTGTGCGATGAACTGTCGTGCCTGCAGGAAAACCCTGTCACCGTTCCTCCAATAATCCAGGATTCTCCCAAATCCTGCCTTCAACACAGCCTCCCCCATTGCTGCGAGCTAGGGAGGGGTCATCTCTCCAGAAAGGAGTTGTTGAAGGCTGTGGTCCCAGAATCGGGGTTTTGAGGGCGAGATGAGTTTATGTTTTATCCAACTGGCCCACAAAGTCCCGCTTTTGGGGTCACTCTCAACAGCGAGGGATTCAGATCCCAGCAGTCCCCGGAGAGTGAGGGAGAGAGCTGACACCCCCAGAATGCCGCCTAAAAGACAGACAGTGGGGAGGTTTACTACTTTTAGTAAAAGTGAAAGGCTGTTTTGGGGGGTGGAGTGTATGTGTGTGTGTGTTTTCTCAGTTTGTTGAACCTGCTGTGTTTTCAAGGGCCTCTTTGCTTGGAAGGCCAAAAAGAGATGTAAGAAGGCAAAAGTACAATCCCCCCCCCCCCCCAGTGGTTTGATGAGATATTTTTGTGGACAGAATTTGAAGGAAATGAGTGGCACATTGTTCCCCTCAAAGCGTTCAACACTTCCAAAATCAAACACCGCCAAAACCGTGAATCATAATGACATTAGATTTCTCTTTAGATTTGTCAGCGGAGCAACCCTCTGCTTCCACGTGGAATCACAATATTTCTTTGCGATTCTTTGCTACCTCGCTTTAAGGCAGTGTCTAAGGAATTCTGCACAGCCTCATCACGGGGAATTTTCTAAGGCAAAGGTGGTGGGGGATAAATGCCCCTCCCAGAAGATTAACCTTGTTAAATTGCATAAATCTATATACACACATCCCTGCCCTCCATTTGTAACCTACAGATACCCACGTATCTTAAGTTTATTTGTAAACCTGGATTTCAGTCAAGTGTTCACAACAAGGAATGGAAAAGTAAGCCGTACCTGAAAAGTTAGTTACTGAACACAAAGTCTTTGATACGAGGTTCATTGCTTAGGAGACAGGGCACACGGACATACAGATGCCAGAGGATTGCACTTTCCAGCCTCAGCAAAAGCACCTCTGTACTTCCCGAGTTCTTTCTCTTTGTTATGGGACACGATGAAACAGCACAATTTTCAGGAGCCCACGATTCCAGCGAGGCTGGGCGATGGGAAATTGTCACGTTGTGAAATAGTGCTTGGGCTTTGCTGAGTCGTCACCCGCCATCGGAGCACCGGTGAGCTGACTGTCAGATCCTATTTGCTCTGCTAAATAAGAATATCTCACCAAGTTAGCCTTTAATGATACTTCTACAAATAGGGCGTTTTCCATGAATTACCCAGGCCGGAACACTGAATATTGCGCCAGGATCCTGAGTTATAACCGAGGCGATGAAGCCGTATTTTGAAATTACTGAATTGTTAAGTGTGGAAAAGCAGGCAGGATTTAGTGCTAAATGTGAACGCGAGCATTTGCTCAGTACAGTCACTGCTTAAATTCAGCCCTCTGAAACCGGGCGTGTAATTATGAATACATTTAGCAAATTCCCCCCCTCTCCCTCCCCCCTCCCGCCCCAGGCTGGAAACAAGCAAAGCAGTATGATGAAGAGATTATAAATCAGTACTTTGCAAGTGAGAAGTCGTCATTAATTTGGCAAAGAATCACAGCTTTTTTCATATTCTTACCACCATCCCCTCCCCCCACCCAATAAGGAAAAAAACCTCACGGTGGAACTGAGGTACACACTGATTACACTTTCCCTTTCTCTTCCCGGCAACATTTTATTAAGCAGTTGCTATCCCACTCCCCCCAAAGAAGTGTGGATTTAAAAAAAAAAAAGCAACTCTGAATTTGATCGTGGTAATACACAAACCATAGCAAATCTCAGGGAAAAAATGTTTCGATAGAAAAGAATATGGTATAGCTAGGGGTACAACTTTTAGAGGTGCTGCCGCAGTGAAACTAATACTTCCTTAAAAATAAAACATGCGTGTGTGACTCAAACCAATGAAAGTTGGAAAAGTCTCTGCGAGGGAACACTCCCTCTATTCCTTGTTTCCCAGGCCCCCTCCCACCTTAAGAACAGAAAGAAGATTCTTGCCAGATAATAAACTTACGGCTTCCTAATAGATTGGCGCACCCTCTTTTAGTTGGGAAGGTAAATACAGCTGTTTCAGACGTGAGAATAGAAATTAGTCTGATGGAAAAGTTAAGGCCAACTCCGTACTTACAATCATTTGCCAGAAAATAAAGGCGCAGGCAAACAGAAGAAAACATTGCTGATTAGGGTTCTTGGAGCTGGAAATTTCTTTCTTGCCCAGCATCCCAAACTCAGGAAAACGTCAAGTCCTTTTTGCTTCTTATTTTTGGGAGGAGGTGAAAATGAACCCTGAATAAAGACACCTACACAAACACAATGTGAACAGCCACAGGCTTTTCAGGCCAAAGGGTGGGTGTTGAAGAGAGTTTGGAAGGAGTGGAATTGGGGGTCCCTCCATCACCCTGAGCCCCTCAGCCCTCCTTGTGGTCTCTTTCCGGAGCTGCTGGTCATCAGAGTTGCTTTCTCAGTGTCCTCGGTTGTAGGGGGCACGAGCAAATATTGTCAAAGCCTAAACGTTTCTGATTTTACATCATCTTATATAAAACCTTGGAGTTTAAGGAACCACAACGCTAACTTGTTTCTCAGCGTCCTTGAATGGCTGCACCAGCAGATGAAAGGGAGACACACCTAGAAAATGAAAACTCATGCTGGTGTCACCAGAAAGCCATTTAAAAAATGCATGGGGGAGATGGGGGCAGATTGGGCCTTTGCCTGAGGACTCAGCCCAGGCAGGGAAAGGGGTGCGTGGCTGGCGGGAGCCTTCGGTTAGCTGTGCAGCCTGGTGTGAAAGTTTCCTCAGAGGTGTGCCGAAAGCGAGGCTGTCTTGTTGGAATCGTGGGCAAGATCAGTGCCCAGGACTGCTGGCATCTCTGCCCAAGTCAGCCTGGACTGCTGCCAGCGCAGGCCTGAACGTGGCCTTAGAGCCACAGCCGGAGCCCAAACAGGCCCTGGACAGGTGCCCAGGGGTCTCTCCTCCGGAGACCCAGCCCGCAGCATTTCTTGGCCAGAAGTGGGGTATGTGGCTCCCCAGGGCAGCCTCCTCTGGACTCTGCAGGGTTTATTATCCGGTTACCACAAGGGTTCGGGTGAGGGCAGAAGCCACTTTGCGAAATAATCATGGTCTCCCAAATGCTTGAAGGGAAGCAGATGAGGTGGTCGTGTGGGCTCCAACCGATCTGCCTGTGCAGGAGCTGACTTGGGTGCAGTAGGTTCAGGAGCAGAGCTGTGCTGCTGCGGCCCAGATCGAGGCTCCCTGTTCTCTGCTCTCCAGCAACTAGGCTCCCCTGCGATCGTCCCATTTGGGGTGGGCTGCAGGGTGGGGCGCAGGGGCAGCAACCAAGCACCCACACAGCTAAACCACCAGCAAGCTACCTGTGCATGTTTGCTCCTGTCTTCGCCAGCCAGCGGGCCTCCCATGCACTGGGGAGCTGAGCCCTCTTATCACAGGGGAAAACCGGGGCATGGTTGTAGCCTGGGAGTGGGGAGAGGGCTTTGGGGGACCATTAGTGGGCCAGCTGGGCAGATGAGGGGACTTCCATCTGAGCCCCCCTGGGAGTGTGCCCAGAGAGAGAGGGATTGAGAAGGAGAACTAGGTGAGCATTCTGGGAAAGAAGCCTGCTCTGCCTTGGCCCCTGACCGAACCCTCTTGGGGAAGGAAGTTGCACCCAGCCCCGAGTCAGATTCCCATGGGACTCCCATTTGGCCCCAGTAACTGGACACCAGGCCACCAAAGGCCTCCTGGGTTCCTGATTGTATCTTAGAATGGCATTAAAAGGTCCCGACTGGGCACTCGCAGGCCATGCCACATTTAGCCTTAGGTTCACCCAAAGAATATTTTAGGTGCTGCTTGAAAGAACAGATCTGGTTGCCGCTGTCACATGGCTAGTGTAGACTGGCTCCCTCGCAGGCCTGGCCCTGATGGCCGGGCACTCGCTGGCGTCTGTGCTGGAGTCCCTGCCAGAGGTCCAGGGACACGCGACAGGTGCCAAGGAGCCATCGAGCACTGGGCTAGTTGGTTCCGTGTCGGGAAGCTTTTCGCCCCATTTTCGTCCTGTTGGCGATAAGGACGCCTCCATTCACAGAACTCACAGAGGCCGTTTTCAGTCCCTCTCCTCTGCGATGGCCCCATGTGATATGCCAGACTGCTGAGTGAGCTGCCTCCTCCTCGGGTGTCAGTGACCCGGGGAGGGGTTAACCCTTACCAAGCCTGGGGTGCTGGTGGCCCCAGGGGCCGCTGCCTGTAGCAGTCTCAGAGGCCCCATGGGAGCCATTGCCCTGAACTCCATCCTTTTGTTTTTTTTTGGTACGTGCCCCTAGCTGCTAGGGCCTAGCGGGAACTGAACCCGGGACTCTGGTCCGCAGGCTGACGCTCCAGCCGCTGAGCCAAACCGGCCAGGGCCTGAACTCCATCCTTAATCCTCAGTCGTTAGTGGTGGGACTGGAGAAATGGCACATGGCTGGTAGCAGTGATTGTCACCCCCCCGTGATAACCACTAGTCTCTCCTACCCAAGCTTTCACCCTTTTGTTGGTTGGACAGGGTGGAAACAGCTGCTCACTTGCCAGATATTTTCATCTGGGTCTCCCAGTTGACGAACTCTCCCACATCCCAGAGGAGGAGGTACTGATGGGATCACGGTTCACCTAGATCATTAATGAGAGTTTGGAATAACCGTTGGGGGTATTGGGGAACCAGCCAGTGGCCTGGCATTAGGGAATGATCCCTGGAACCTGCTCTAGGGTTTCAGATCCCGGTTTTCTGGGTACAGAGGAGGTGCGTTTGTACGGAAGCCACTGTGTGGAGACGCATTTAGCAAATATCAGCCAATCATTATCAGTCTTTGGGAGGCTGGGTGGAGCCACCGTACACCACGAAAGCCTTGGCTTGTTGAAAGTTTGCTCTAACTTTGTACATTTTTTCCTTTTTAGTTTTGGCTCTTGGTGCTCAGAGAACCACCACTTCCTGCCCAGCTGGTTCATTACCGCAGGGAAAATGAGGGACTTTTGGGGGCAGATGTGTTTCCATTCCACTATCATAATGCCCCTAAAAATCCTTATTGCTCTTGCAGTATTCCTCCGGGGCCCCTGGGCTGGCCCCGCACCAGCCGGCATGTCTGAGTTCCTCCAGCAACTGAAGGAAGAGAGGAAGATGTCCCCCTTCCCGCAGTTCTCCCTTCTGGTCCCTGAAAGAGCTCCCCTCCCAGTGCTCAGAACCGGTTACCACCGTCCACACACATGGGTGGCTGAACACGCGCTCTGCCCTGCAGGGGCAGGATGTTGGCGATCAGGCCTGGGAAGCAGGGCAGCTACGGCTGAGGGTTCCTGGGGAAGGTGGGGAAAGGGGGAAAGAAACAAGTGCTACCTGTTTGACGAGGTGAATTTCACACTCAGCCTGGTGCCTTCCGGCCCGGGCCTCTGGGATCCGCACTTTGGCAGGGGCTCCTGGGCAGTGCTGGCCTGCTCGCCAGCACCCTGGGACAGACCACTTTCCCCACTTGTTGCCTCAGTTTCCCCATCTGCCAAGGGAGAGGCAACACCCCATGCTCTGGTCTCAAAAGGTTTTTGGTTATTCCCAGTGTTAACAATGAGTTCAAGTGGTACACCAGCTCTGAAGGTGCTTTGAAACCGGATGCAAACTTGAATGCAAGTTAAAGCATTCAACATGGAAGGAGTTAGTGCTGAGATTTATTTATTTTTCATCCTCACCGGAGGATATTTTCTCAAATATCTTCAGAGTGGGATGGGGAGAGGGGGAGAGAGAGAGAAACATCGATGTGAGAGGGACACATTGATCAGTTGCCTCCTGCCCGATCCCGACCAGGGCTGGGGTTCAAACTGCAACCGAGGTACGTGCCCTTGGCCTGAACCAAACCCACGACTCTTTGGTCCGCAGGCCAGCGCTCTACCTGCTGAGCCAAACCGGCCAGGGCAGTGCCCGGGTTTGTTTATGAATGCCTGCCTAATATGCCGAGACACTCAGGCAGGGGGACTGCAGCCCGCAGTGAGCTCCGGTTTCTGGAATCAGCCACCCCCCAGCTTTGCGACTCTCTGTCACCCCAGGCAAGGGACTCAGTCTCTCTGAGCCCTCATGTCCTCACACATGAAACCCATGTTCAGGAATAGACGTTTCTCAAGTCTGATGTGCCCCTCCGTCCACTCGGTGACTTTAAGCGGTGCCTGGCTAAGCGATTCTAATAGGTGTTTCTTTGTAAGTGGATTTCTATTCATGGCAACCGATTGGTTTTCAATTTCAGGTAGAGATAGAAGCGCCCCCGCTTTGTTTTTACATCAGTTTCTGTAAGTAAAAAGGGGTGAGTTGCTTGGAAGAAAACTGTTAAACCAAGAGTACAGGTGGTGTGAGGATGGAGAGGAATAAGGGTGGGAGTTTGTAAAGCTTCCTAGGTTCACTTACTTACAAATTCTTTTTTGTTTTAGGGATTTTCAAGATGACCCATGGAGTCGGGGTAGGGAGGGGTGGGACAGAGGGGTCGGTTGCCAGTTCAACTCTGTGGAGGGCTCCGCACAGGACAGCCTGGGTGCCGCATATCTTCCCTTGGTGGGTTGGGCCCACACCTTCCTTGCTCGACAAAACTAATGAGACTCCTCAGACCTCCCCCCTGCACCCACCCGTGGCTCTTGTCTCTCATTTTAAGACCATGATGCCTGGCACCCTCCTTTCTGGCCAGGACAACTCTCTGGGCTCAGTTTTCTCAGTGAAATGGGGAGAATAATAAACCCTCTGTCTCAGAGCAGGGGCTCACTCAGGCAGCTCTGATGGTTCACAAAGGGCACAGCGGCCCTGGGATGAGCAGGGGGCACTCCTCCAACAGACCACCCTGTGCCTGGTGGGGGCATTAACTGTACCCACCCCTGGGATGGTGGTTTCGAGGGGAAACAGTGAGCACTGGGTCCCCACTGGGCAGGGGCAGACTCCAGTTTCACTTTCTGCTGTGTCATGGGGTGGGGGTGGCAGCGGGGCCCAGCTGGCCAGCTGGGCGGGCACCTAGAGGCCAGCAGACAGCTGCCAGCCCAGCTGCCAGAGCACAGCCCACACCCCCCCTGCCCAGTAGCCTGCCAGATGGGGGCTGGGCCCTTGGGCCACCCCTTAAATGCTTCTACCCCACAAAGTGGGGAGATCTCAAGTGAGAAAAGCCAGGGGAGGGGGTGAGATGGTCCCTGTTGCATCTGGATGAGAGCACTCTGACCAGACACCTGCCTCCTGCCTCCCTTCCCTGGGCACGTGTCTGTTGAGGACCTACTGTGTGCTAAGCACTGTGACGGGCGCTGGAGGTGCAGCAGGGAACAAGATAGCCCCTGCCCTCTTGGAGTGCCCAGTTGAGTCAGGGGAGACGGACGAGAGAGTAAGCAAAGAAAGAATCCCATGTTGCAGGGGAAATTCCGCACTGTATGCTTAGCGTCAGCATCTCGGGGAAGGGGTGTGCATACATGCCTGTGTGTGCACATGTGCGTGTCAGTAATGTGTCAACTCCTGGGACACACAGCTAGATTAAGAACACAGACCTAGGGGCCAGATGTCCTCTGTTTGAATCTGGATTCTTCCACTGACTGGTGTGTGAACTCGGGCGACCTCAGTCAAGTTCCTACCCCTCAGTTTCCCGGTCTAGGTGCTGGAATAAAAGCATCTCTGTGACGGAGCTGCTGTGAGGCTGAAATCGGCGAACATTCCCTAAAGAACTCAGGGCAGTGCCTGGCATCGACCACGTGCTGTACAAGCCTTAGCTCTCATCTCAGAGTGATAAATGTGCACTGTTTTTCTAGGAGGCAGTGCAGCAGCCACAGCAGGCTGAGAACACTGGTAAGACTGGTGAGTCCATCCTCCTTGCCAAGCACGTCAGTGCCTGGTCCCACTCACCAGCCACAGCCAACCCTCAGCTGGGCCTTTACATGTCCCATTCAGATGTGGAAACTGAGGCTCAGGCAGGTGAAGAGATGTGTCCAGTGGTACCGAGCTGGAGTGGTCTATGACCCCAGGTACAGGGCTGGCTTCATGGTTGGGGGCCCTGCACTTGCTTTAATGCTCTGCGTTTGTCACCTTGAAATTCTTTTCTTTTTTTATCCTCATCCGAAGACATTTTTCCTTTTTTTGTTCAGATTGAGTAGGAGGGAAAGAGAGGGAGAGAAACACCGATGTGAAAGGGACATCGAGTGGTTGCCACCCGCATGACCCAACTAGGGCTGGGGACAAACTGCAACCGAAGTACGTGCCCTTAGCAGGAACCAAACCCGGGTCTCTCTGGACCGCAGGCCGATGCTCTAACCGCTGAGCCAAACCGGCCAGGGCTGAAGTTCTTAATAATTTTGGAACCAAGAGCCCCGGGTTTTTATTTTGCACATGATGGACCCAGTCTTGCCCAGATCTGACTTACTCCAAGTCTGCCATTTTTATTTTCTTTATTGATTTTGGAGAGAGAGATAGAAACATCAATGAAAGAGAACATCGATCAGCCTCCTCCTGCATGCCCCCCACTGGGGATCGGGCCCACAACCCGGGCATGTGCCCTGACCGGGAATCGAACCAGTGACCTCTTGGTGCATGGGTCGATGCTCAACCACTGAGCCACACTGGCCGGGCCAAGTCTGCCATTTTTAACTCCCACCATCCATATATCATACAGCTGTGTCCAGAGTCGTTTTTCAGATCATCAATACAGTGTTTAGGGTGGGACTGAAATTCTGGGGATAATATGAAGATTTATTATAGGACTGCATTGTCTAAATATGTATTTGTTTGTCTGTTGCCCCAGTTAGAAAGCAGACAGGGCAGTTGTCAAGGTCAGGAACCCCGACTCATTCATTACTATATCCCCAGGACCTACTATGTATTAGCTGCTCAGTTAATAGTTGTGATACAGCCCGGCCAGTGTGGCCCAGTGGTTGAGCGTCGACCCATGCACCAAGAGGTTGCCAGTTCAATTCCTGGTCAGGGCACATGCCCAGGTTGTGGGCCCAATCCCCAGAGAGGGGCATGCAGAAGGCGGCCAATCGATGTTCTCTCTTATTGATGTTTCTCTCTCCCTCTCCCTTCCTCTCTCAGTCAAATCAATAAAGAAACAAACAAACAAAAAGTTATACAGCCCTGGCTGGAATGGCTCAGAGGTTAGAGCATCAGTCAGTGCATCAGAGAGTCGGGTTTGATTTCCAGTCAAGGGCACTTACCTGGGTTGCAGGTTCAATCCCTGGCCTAGGTTGGGGTGCATGTAGGAGGCAACCAATCAACGTGTCTCTCTCACATTGATGTTTTTCTCTCTTTCTCCTCCTCCTTTCCATTCCCTCTAAAAATTAATAGAAAAAAATCCTCAAGTGAGGATTAACAACAAAAACAAAATACTTCTGATACAATCGATGAATGGGAAGCTGACGTATCACCAGAACCAAACTTAGTTATTTATTTATTTATTTATTATTGTTTTTTCAATCCTCACCCAAGGATATTTTTCCATTGCTCTTTAGATAGAGTGGAAGGGGAAGAGGGAGAGAGAGAGAGAAACATTGATATGAGAGACGCATCGATTGCTTGCCTCCTGCACGACCCCCACCAGGGCAGGGTCGATGCTGCAACCACTGAGCCAAACTGGCCAGGGCAGAACCAAACCTGTTTATATGACGCTTCCAGGAAAGCAGGTTGTCAGTAGTGCAGTGTGAGCCCTGGTCCTCTCAGCAGGCTCCTGGACAGCCCCTCAGGGTGTGGAGACAGGTCTCTTTCCCGCCCTGCCCCAAACCTGTCTGCCGGATCCCTGCAGCAGGTCACTCCAGCAGGTTCTGGTGGGGAGCTCAGAGAACACGCGGACGGAAAGGCACGCGGGCCTGGCTTCCGAGCGCCTGTAGTCGGGGAAAATGCAGTGTTCAGCTGAAGGATACTCAGGGTTTAGTTCTGGGCAGGTTCAAGTCCCAGCCAGGGGTCAGGGAGCACAATTTCCTGAACTGATTATGACAGGGTTTGAATTTTTGGATTAAATGCCCTTTTCCCTCTGAAATTAGAGTTCTTCTTCACTCTCAAAGCTCCAAATTACAAATATTACTATGAAGCAAAGAATCATCTCAAAAGCCTTTGAGAGATTTTATAATAATAAACATGTAGCCATTTTCGGCCAATTGTTTGCATAGGCATTATCTCCATTGCTTCAGATAACCCTGTGAGGTCAGGGTTACCGTCCATTTTCTAAATAAGATAATCGCCAACATATATTGAGTACTAGGCACTTGACACATACGAAGTCATTTTAGTTGCACAAGCAACATATGAAGGAGGCACTGCTGTTATGTCTGGCTTTCTGATGAGGAAACACGTGTAGAGAGAGGAACTGACTTGTCCAAGGTCACACATCCAGCTTGGATCTCCCACCCCAGGGCCAGCAGCTAAATGTTTCAGGCATTGCAAGCCGTATGGTCTCTGCCCAGCGATTCGACTCTACCTTGTAATAAGAAACTAGCCATCGATAAACATATGTAAATGAACAGATGTGCCTGTGCAGTCCAATAAAACTTTATTTACAAAAACAGGAAGTGGGTCACAAGGCTATAGTTTGCCCACCTATGTTCCAGATCCAAAAACCTGCCTTTCAGTTGGGAAGAACTTGGCCCTGGCAAGGCTCTGTGCCACCCTCTCTCCCCACCGGCGAGGGTTACGTTCCAGATCAAAGACCACTGGTTGAGTAGGCCTCTCTCTCCTTGAAGGAATTAGGAAGCTCTTGGAATTTACCACGGTTAAGACTTACTAACGACTGCCATAATAGAACACCATGGGAATTTTAAATTGTAATTTTAATAGCTGTCAACTGAGTAACTTTTAAAGTGGAAAGTGGTGTAGTTCAGGAAAATACCTCCGTTGAGTACTTTGGCTGTGAAAAGATGGTCTCTCCAGAGAATGAAAAATATGTTAAGCCCTGGCTGGTTTGGCTCAGTGGTTAGAGTGTCGGCCCGCAGACCAATGGGTCACGGGTTCGATTCCGGCCAAGGGCACGTACCTCGGTTGTGATTCATCCCCGGCCCTGGTCGGGGTCATGCAGGAGGCAGCCATTCAATGTGTCCCTTTTACGTCGATGTTTCTCTCTCTTCCTCTCTCCCTCCCACTCTCTCTGAACAAAAAAATAGAAAAATGTCCTCGGGTAAGGATAAAAAAAGGAAAATATCTTAAGGTACAAAAAAGGTAACTGGAAGTGGGGGTGGCAGTTGGGTGTGTGAGGAGAGGAGAGAAGGGGGCACGGATTCCCCAACAGGCGGCAGGCTGGAGCTTAAGCATTCCTGTCCGGAGGGCGGGGGAGGGCATGACTTTTTTTTAAGTGCAAGTTTTATTTGTCACACAGCGTGGAGCTAAGGCTCAGTCTGCTTGCTTCCAAGAATGTGAGAGACAGGAGAGGTCTGGAGAAGCAGGTGTTCTTCAGGGCCATGATTGTGTAAAAGAGTTTTATTGAGATATAATTCACTTACCACACCGTTCACCCATTTAAAGGCTGTCATCCAGTGGCTTTGAGTGTATTCAGACTTAGGCAGCCATCATGACGATCCATTTTAGGACATTTTCATCACCTCAAAAAGAAACTCCATACCCTTTGGCATTGCCCTCACCCCTAATTTTCCAGTGCTCCCCCTCCTCATCCTAAGCAAGCACTAAGCTACTTTCTGCGTCTGTGCCGTACATGCCGTAGAAATGGAATAATAAAGCGTGTGATTTTCTATGACTGGTGTCTCTCACTTGGCACAGTGCTCAAGGTTCACCCAGGCTGTAAGACATCACAGAGCTGCGTTTCTTTTTTTTTTTTATCCTCACCTGAGGACATTTTTGCATTCATCTTCAGATAGAGTGGAAGGGAGAGAGGGAGGAAGAGAGAGAGAGAAACTTTGGTGTGAGAGAGACACATCAACCGGTTGCCACCCACACAACCCCAACCGGGGCCAGGGACAAACTGCAACCGAGGTACGTGCCCTTAGCGGGAACTGAACCCAGGACCCTCTGGTCTGTGGGCTGACACTCTAACCACTGAGCCAAACCGGCCAGAGCAGAGCTGCATTTCTTTTAATAGGTAAATAACAGCCACGTCTTTTTTTTTATCCTCACCCGAGGACATTTTTGCACTTATCTTCAGATAGAGCAGGAGGGAGAGAGAGAGAAAAACATCCATGTGAGAGAGACACATCAACTGGCTGCCACCTACACAACCCCAACTGGGGCCAGGGACAAACTGCAACCGAGGTATGTGCCCTTAGCACGAACCGAACCCAGGACTCTCCGGTCCATGAGCCTACACTCTAACCGCTGAGCCAAACCAGCCAGGGCAACAGCCACATTTTTATTTATCCATTTGTCAGTTGGTAGACATTTTGGTTGTTTACACTTTTGGGTTTTTGAAGGGGGTATTGTTATTTTGTTGTTGTTTTGGTGAATCCTCACCTGAGGATATTTTTCCATTGATTTTGAGAGAGAGGGAGAGAGAGAAACATCCATGTGAGATGAATTATTTGCCTCCCTCACGACCCCAGCCGGGTCTAGGAATCGAACCCACAGCCCTTCAGTCCGAGAGCCAGCGCTCTAACTGCTGGGCCAAACTGGCGAAGGCTGTTTGTACTTTGTGTCTTTTGTAAATAATGCAGGCAGCTGTGAACGTCCGTGTGGAAGGTTTTGTGGGGCCCTGTTTCCATTTCTCTTGGGTCCCACCAGGAGGAATTGCGGGGTCACACGGCAGGCAACTCCATGCTCGACTTTCTGCAGAACCCCCGAGGCACAGCTTACATTGCCGTGTCCAGCGCGGTGTTCTGGAAGTTCCCTACCCCTGGAAGCAGAGCACCCCGTGCTCATCACCGGTTTCAACAAGTACCAACCTTTTGGCAGTCTTGATCTTAAGCCTTCCCTCCTCCACTTTGTTTCCCTCGAAGTGGCTTGAAGCCAGTTTGAACACCTCACTTCATGTTGTGAACTTGGCCGAGAGGTCGGTATTTTCTTTTGCCCCAAACCTTCAGTTCAAGGCTCCTGTCTTCGCACCCCGTGTGGATGGAATCCGGGGAGAACGGAGGAACTGGGACGGAGTCCAGAGTGGGTCAGTGTGGGGTGGGGAAGGAATCGCTCCCGAGGGAAGCAGGACTGGCAACATAATTTGCAAAATGAAAGTGTGGGGCCCTTTATTCAAAAATTATTGATAAGTTGCCCAGCCGGTGTGGCTCAGTGGTCAGGCATCAACCGTTGCACCCACAGGTTGCCGGTTCGGTTCCCGGTCAAGGCACATACACAGGTTGTGGGCCCAGTCCCCAGAGGGGGGCATGCAGGAGGCGGCCAATCAATGTTCTCTCTCATCGATGTTTCTGACTCTCCCTCTCCCTTCCTCTCTTTCTAAAAATCAATAAAGAAAAAAGAATTTTAAAACAAATGATCAATAAGTTGAAGATGACAACAGACCATAAAACCGAACATCAGCCTGCGTAACTGCACAGGCCACATGCCCTGGAGGTCAGCAAAGGCTGCCCAGGCAGGACTGACTCATGGGACCCAGGAATTTGGAGCCGTGGTGCCTAGGAGAGAGACACGCACCCGTCACCCTCATCCCTGGGAAAGTTCCAAGGAAAGTTGGGTCTCCTATGGCATGTGGGACAGGGTTCAAACCCACTGCAGTTGAGTCTCCAAAAATAAGATGACCCCGGCTGACATGTGGGTTGTACGTCCCTCAAAAAAAAATAGCCACTTGTCTTAAGCCTTCTTCCCTAAGAGCCCACAGTTGTTTTACTTGGCCACACCATTCTGTCCCGGACTCTGAGTGTACTCTGATATCACAGCAAATGACAGGCCTGCAGTCTTCAGAACAGAGGCCCGCTGGTGAGCAAACAGCCCGGAACAGCAGGAGGACCAGAAAGGCCCCTGTTAGAGGCAGGTGGCCATGGCAGACATTGGCAACCAGTCATGGCCCCCAGTCCCTCCCAGCTCAGACAGAGCTCCATTATCCTTCCCAAAGAGTAGCCTCTACCACGCAACTGAACCTTGGCTCCTGCACTGAGCTAGACTCTCAACCCACGAATACACCCAGAGACTCGGAGCCTTCGGAGCTGGGATGACACCCAAGGATGCACTTACACCAACAACCTTGTCATGAAGGGGTGTGCAACGCGGCTGGGAAGAGGGACGACAGGGACTTAACGAGGAGAGAACAGATAAGGACGTTGCAGCTCCTCCTGTTCTCTGAGGGATATTCAGTAAGTGAGCGAAGGTTCATTCATTCAGTCAATTATCTGAGTCCATATGGGGTTGTGTACTGGGCACGAGCGATAGAGTAACCGACAGATCCGGTTCCTTCCCGCAGAGGCAGGAGAGGCGAGCATAAACCAGACCGGGACAAACCATGTTGAGTGTGATTAAAGTAATGTAGCAACAATGACCAAAACAACTACAAAAATAAGGCCTAGGAACATTCTGGCAGCTTTGGGGCCGAGAGCCAGCCACAGTGGATCGGAAGGCAAAGCCCAGCTCGGCAGTGGCTGTAGGAGCGGCGCGGCAGAAGGCTCCAGAGGTAGGTGGCTCTGTTTTTGTTTTTTTTCGCCAGCACTTTCTCTCCCACTTCTGGTAACAGACCTGACACCCACTGGGAATACGGCTGAAGAAGGTGGAAGGTCGGCTTCTCCTTGATCTCCGGTACCCAGAGCTACCCGTGGCCCCAGATTTTGAGGCCGGTGAGCAGAGGGGAGGAGAGAGGAGCCGGCACGGAGGCAGGGGACAAGGGAGACCATGCTGCGCTCTGACCCCAGAGCCTCGGTCCCCAGTCCAAGAGCAGCGCGGCCTCTCCCGTTCTTCATCGCCGCCGAGTAATACGCCCCCTGCTTTACCCCAGAGATCAACTCGGGACTCCTCATGGGTTGTGTGAAACAAAGGGGTGGGTTATCCTCAGAACTCTCTCCCTGGGGGTGCCTGCTGTACCTGAGAAGAAAATCCCTAGACTGAGCACCGCCCAGTGAGCTCCCACGGAGTCCCTGCTCCATCCCCCACCTCATCCCAACAGCACACACTTCTCCCGCCCTGCTCTCCACCGACAGCAGGAAGCTGTCCTGGCCTCTGCCCTGAGGCCCACATGCCGTCTTGTAATGGCTGAGCGGAGCTTGAGCACGGGGACCGGGTCTCACTCATCTTTGCACCCCCAGCTGCTGGTACACACCCGGCAGGCAGCGAGCACGGGAAGGAAGAAGGAGGGGAGAAAGGGGAGCTCATTTCCATTTATTCTGGTCCAACCAGTGGGTCACTCGGAAGGTCAAGTTTTGTATTGGTTTCCTCTACTCCAATGTCACCTTCCAGGTCCACTGCATTCTCCCAGTCCCCTCCTTGACCCCTTCCCCTTTCTATGCTTTCTTACTCTCTCTAGCACCTTCTACTACCATCGGTTCCATTTGTTTTACTTACTGCGTCTCCAGGAAATGTCACCTCCAGGTGGGCAGGCATCTGTTGTGTTCTCTCCTGTATCCTCTGCACCTAGTAGGTGCTCAGTGCAAGTCTGGAATGAATGAGTGAATTCTTTGTGCTCACTGAAACTATAGTCCTGCCAAACTTGTTTCTTAAAAGGACAGATGTTGTGATGTGTGTTTCCTAGGGCAGCCATAACACGTGACTGTTGACCCTTGAACAGTGTGGGTTTGAACTGCACGGATCTACTTATACACTTTGGTTTTTGTTTTTCAGTACCTGCACTGTTTTCCCTCTGTGGCTGGGTGTCCACGGATGCAGGGGGCCGTGTGCATTGATCTATGCTGTTGTACATGAGGGACTTGAACACTGCAGATTTGGGTATCTGTGGGGGGGTCCTGGAACCAATCCTCTGTGAATACTGAGGGACAGCTAAGATTTGGGGAGTCAGATGTTAAACACGGATTTTTGACTGCAGGAAATGGTACTGCTAACGCCTGCATTGTTCAAGCGTCAACTGTACTGCTAAGTGGCTTAAGACAACAGAAATGTGTTATTTCACAGTCCTGGAGGCTGGAAGTCCAAAATCTGATGGGGCTACACTCCCCTCAGGGGCTCCAGGGGAAAAGCCATCCCTTGCCTCGTGTAGCTTCTGGTGGCTCTGGCAGTCTTTGACTTGTGGCCACATCACTCCAGTGTCTGCCTCTGTCTCCGTGCATTTCCCTCTCTGTGTCTGCCTCTGCTTGTTTTACAAGGACGCGTGTGAGATTGCATGTAGTGCCCATCTGGATAACCCAGGATACATCACAATTCTCAAGACCCTCAACTTAGGCACATCTTTTGCCATGTTAGGTAATATTCACAGGTCCCAGGGATTAGGAAATGGATATATCTTCTCTCTCTGGGGTCTGCCGTTCAGTCCACTACAGGTTATTTGCACAAAGACCAGAAAAGCAAAGATTCCCACCATCCACTGGCCTGACAGATACGTAATGAAAAGAGTATTATTGTTGTATTATGCGGCTCCATTCAGGGTGTGGAAATGATTTTTAAAACACCGTTTATGTTTTCAAATGATCCCAATTTTTTAAAAATCACAGCATACTTATAAGAAAATATTACAGAAGAGTATAACGGGGAAATAAAGGAGCTCCTGTGTAATTTTCTTGAACTCCAGTTGCACTTTCTACAAAGTAACCACTGCGGGCAGTTTGCATAATCTTCATGCATTGTCTGAGCATATCCACGCACATACACTCTTTTGCTCATAACATGAAGAAAATCAGGGATGTTACAATATGTCCTGAAGACAGGACAGCCCTCCCACCCACCTCATTCTTTCTAGTGACTTCTAGCGTTGCACCTACTTAACCTGTCCCCCACTGGCCAACATCTCAGTTAGCTCCAGGATTTTGCTGTTATAACGCAGACGTTCTTTGGCGCGTGTTGAGTGGACTCGTAGGATACATTCCTAGAAGTGGAATTTCTCACAGAGGACTATGCACTTTTTATTTCTACAGCTATTGCCTAGTGCCCTTCAAAAAGCAGGTATCATCCCCACACCCCATAAACTGCACATATGAGGGTGCTTGTCTCTAGCCCCTCCCACACCCAGGCAAGGATGCAGTGTGTCAGGGAACAAAACCCAAATGAGGTAAGTGGGCTTTCCACGCGGGTGTGAGTGGGGGTGGGCATGACCTCTGAGGTCACCCCTGTAGCTTTCTGAGGCAATAGCTGCTCAGCGTTCTCCTTAGCCTGGGTTTTATAAACAAAGGCAGAGTTTGGGGAGGTGAGCCAGGACCATGCGGCGAGAAGCGTTGTGTAACCCAGTATTTATTTCTTTAGTACAGTTAGAACTCAAATATGGTCAAAACATATTTTTCTTTTAATTTACACAAACAAATATGTTCCCGGGCTGACACCTCTGGTGCCAAGTTTCTAGGAGAAAGGAAATTCTGTGAGATTACAAACCACCAGAGAGAAGACGAGAATGGAAAAGCCGTGGCAAGTGAGCTCGGCGCACCCAGATCTGGGCCGCGGAGAGGGGTCGCTTTCTGTCTTCGCTGCAGATGAACCTGCCGGTAATTTCAGCGAATGAAACCTGGACCGTGCAAAGGCCAGAGGATGGAAAACGCTCCAGTTTTGATAAAAGAAGTCTGCTCTGCTTCGCATCCTCCCTCCTGCCGGTCAGGAGATGCACAGATCTATCCAGAGGAGCTGATGAATTGAGGGAAAAGAAACGAGGCCAGTGTGAGTTGCCTTTCAAGGGCTGTGCTGGTATAAAAACCAAGCCACTTGAACCAGTTCCAAGAGGGGATTAAAGCAACATGTTATTGTGAGTGATTGCTTAATTTATTGAGCTGTGGCAAGATCTGTAATGAAATACAGCCCTCGCAACTGATAACCTCCTGCTACAATTGAACTTGACAATTAAGGAATATTTTCCAAGGATTTTTCTGGAACAGCTTAGAAGTTTGTCTCTCTGTGGTGGGGTGCTTCTGAGTTCTCATTTTTCCAGTCAAGCTTTTTTTCTTTTCTTTTTTTCAGGAATGAAAGGCTGATGTTAATAAGGAAATAAGCATCGTTTTATGGAATGCCTCATGCGCACCAGGTGCTTCATATATGTTATCTCTAATCCTGACAACAGCCCAATGAAGTAACTCTTATTAGTCCCTATTTTACAGATGTGAGGTTTCTAGGTGTTAAGTAACATTGTCCAAGTCTGTAGCTACTAGCCACTTGTGACTGCTCACATCTAAATTAGTTAAAAATTTAAAAATAAAAAAATTCACTTCCTAGCCCTGGCCAGTTTGGCTCAGCGGTAGAGCATCAGCCCATGGACCAATGAGTCACGGGTTCGATTCCATTCAAGGGCACGTACTTTGGCTGCGGTTCGTCCCCGGCCCTGGTCTGATCGTGTGGGAGGCAACCAGTCAATGTGTCCCTCTCACATCGATGTTTCTCTCCCCATCCTCATCTCCCTCCATCCTGCTCTGAGGATAAATGGGAAAAAATGTCCTTGGGCGAGGATTTAAAAAACATTTTCACCTCCTAGGTTGTAACTGGTTCAAGTGCCCACTCACCATGTGTAGCTGGTGGGCACCACATTGGACAGCATGGATATGGACCATTTTGATGACTCTGGAAAGTTCTAGTGATCAGTGCTATTCCAGAGATTTCACAGGTAGCAGCCGGCAATGCTAGAATTCAAACCAGAGCCCACGGGCTTCGAAGGCAGCACTAGTCACCCCTTTCTTCTTTCTTCTCTTCCTTTGGCTGAGAAGTAAGGACTGGAGATGTGATTCTGAACCCTGGCTGCACGTTCAAATTACTTGGACTGCTTTAAAAAGTATTGATGATCGCCCGACCGGTTGAGCATCAATCAACCCATGCACCAAGAGGTTGCTGGTTCGATTCCCAGTCAGGGCACATGCCCAGATTGTGGGCCCGATCCCCAGTGGGGGCATACAGGAGGTGGCCAATCAATGTTCTCTCTCATCGATGTGTCTGTGTCTCTCCCTCTCCCTTCTCTCTCTAAATTCAAAGAAAAAAAAATGTTGATGTTGGGGTCCTTGCCCTGGAGGGTGTGACTTAACTGTGATCGGGGTGAGGGGAGACAGGCATGAGGGGTTTCTGTAATTGCCCAGGTGTACAGCCAGTACTGAGAGCAGTGAGAGGAGTAAGATGAAAGGAACTGGTTCATCTCTTCTGAGAATGGGGTCCCTTGCGGACCCGATGTGGGCTTCCCCCAGGGCCGCACTAAGCCTTTCATCAGACAGCTCAGATTCGTTTCTACAGGAAAGACTCAAGTGCCTTCTCGCAGGCTTCCTGCTCGATGGGAGACCTGGTGAGCTCTGCTTTCACAAACAGGCCTGTCACACGCGTGGAAGAGAGGAGATGGCGGTGTAAGATCCCAGGCACAAAGTGGAACCCGCAGTCCTCATTTTGAATTGGAAGCCTCTGGAGGAACTCATGCTGTCGTTTGCTTTACAGAGTAAAGCATGTGTCTGCTAGCCATGTCCACTGGAAAGGTTAGACATAATGACCAATTCAATAGCTGTGAGCACCGCCAGCACTCGGAATAGGGTTTCTAAACACCACTTCTAACAAGAAATCAGGGTTCTGTGCGGATCCGGCTGATTCCAGGTCTGAGGCAGGACATGTGCAAGATGAGCCTGGAACATCCTGTCGCCCAGGTAGCGTGGAAGCCCTCAGAGGCTTCTGGGTCATGTCAGAAAAGATGAAGGGGACAGTGTGAGAGGACAGCTGCCCAGATGGGATAGTTTGAGCATCAGTAAGAACCATAACTGCACTGGACGGAAAAGTGTTATAGACGTCCAAATCTGTGTGTGTTCATGTTACTCAGACAAAAAGTATAAACTCAGTTGTCATCTTTGGAGGATGTTGAGAAATCAACTCATTATTTTGAAAACTGTCAAATAAAGGGAAAGAATCAAGCATTTCTCCCTTCTGGTATGAACCATGTCTTACAGTAACCAAGTAGTTGATACAGGAAGTTTCTTTTTATAGAGGTATCCCAGCTAACAAACAAAGACAGAAGGATAGAATTTCTTTGCCACCATTTTGCGTCCTCTAATGGGTCCAGACAGTGATCATCAATGCTGCTAACATCACCAGACATCATGCGCCTTCGAATGGAAATACAAAACAGCCCCTAGGAAGTCATCATAAACATACACACACACACCGGCATTAAACTAAGTAGCTTCTAGATCTACTGATTTACAAGGAATATAAGGGAGAGGGGAACATGTATAATACCAATACGGTGATGCAATAAGTAAAATCCAGACTGTAGGACACTCTACAGACAAAACAACCCAGTTTCTCAACAACATTGCAAGGACAAAGGGTGGGAGCGAGAACCTACAGATTGAGAGAGACATGAGAGACACATCAACCAATCGCAATGGATGAAACTTGTATGGAACCCAGTTTTATCCAACTGTAAAAATATTTATGAGACAACAAAAGAAATTTGAACACTGAGTAGATATTTCCTGATATTAAAGCA
This sequence comes from Molossus molossus, assembly GCF_014108415.1. NCBI lineage: Eukaryota > Metazoa > Chordata > Mammalia > Chiroptera > Molossidae > Molossus > Molossus molossus. The sequence continues at coordinate 108,805,163 of NW_023425366.1, read as the reverse complement.
TTACTGTCAGTTTTCATAGGGGTGATGATGGGGAGTCATATACCAAAATATTTGCAAAAGAAATTATTGCTGTCAGGATTTTGCTTCTAAATGTCTGAGATGAGGGAGGAGGGGAAAGGTATAGATGGAACAAGATTGGCTGAGAGTTGGTGATTGTTGAAGCTGGGTGATGGGTAGCTTGGGTTCATTGTACCACATACTCTACTTTGTATATGCTTTAATTTTTTCTTAATAAAAAATTATAAAGTGAAGACCAGATTTTTCCTTCCTTTCTCTCAAGGGTTCATCTGCCCACTCACTGCTGACATCTCTGGGGCAAACCTGGGTAGCAGATTTGAGATACATCTCAGTGCCAATGCACACGTGCGCGCGCGCGCACACACACACACACACACACACACACCTCCATCTGTCTCCATGGCAACCAGTGAGGTGAGACAGCAGCATCCAAAAGGTTCCTGTACTCATGAGGGTCAGGCCAGGCCCACCACAGCTGCTCCCTTTAGTCCTCGTCAGATCTTTCCAGGGGGCACCCTCACCAGACCTGCCTCCTTGCCCTACCTGTAGACCCCCTAAGGAAACAGAGGCCCATTAGTGGAGAGAACAGGACCCTGGATTTGATTGAATTGAGCTTCAAATTCTGACTTCCCCTCTTAAAAGCAAGACATTTAACCATCTTGAGCCTCATTTTTTAAATCTGTAAGATGGGCATAATGTGCCCTGAACTCAGTAAATATTATGGAGGGGCAGGGACAGTGGCAAAAAGGACCTAGTCTCCACCACGTGGAGCTAGACACTCAGAGATGAAAGGCAGTCTTAGCAGAATAGAAGTGCTGTGAAGAAGCACATGTTACAAAACTAGAGCTGTAAGTGTGCTTAGTCACATCCTTCTTTTTTTTTTTGGAAACTGGCAATCACTACTTAGGAAATACCATATCTCTCAATCATACTCTTCATTAACCAGAATATCCACACTTCCAACTACTAGTACCCAGCTATGCAAACAGACAAAATCATTTCACTTAACTTAGCACTTACATTTCCCTGCAGTGAGTACTATTATTCCAATTGAGGAGGAAAGTGGCATGGAGAGGCGAGGGACCTTGCCTAAGGCTACACCGCGGGCACCTGGCCCTGTCTTCCACAGTCGGCCCTCTGCATTGGTTAAGCTTTGAAATGCAACTGCAGGGCCAGGAAATCAGAAGAGCTAGGAGACCAGCAAGCTCTCCCCATCAAACTCCATTTTACAAATGAGGAAATAGTGGCCCAGAGAGGCCAAAGCACCTTGCCCTAGGCCATGCAGCGAATTAGTTGCTAAACCTGTCTCCAGCCTGCTTGAGAAGGTGAAGGGAAGCCCCATTCAGGGAGAGAAGCTGACTCTTACTGCCCTCCGTTTAATCCTGTCCCAGAGTGGAGTGACCAACCATCCCAGGTTGTCCTGGGACGCGGGACTTTAGATGCTAAAACCAGGAAAGTCCTGGGCTAACCAGGATGAGTTGGTCACGCGGCCTCACAGTGAGGTGTCTAAAGGGATGTTTTCTAGAACAAGGGGCCCTGGGATGGAGCTGGCCAAGGAGAACCACCACCGAGATCCTGTAGAAGTGGTGGGTTTCATGCCTATGGTCCCTTGGGGTACCACCCACGTGGCCTCTGGAATGGTCCCTCACCAGGCATCTCTCCTTACACCCCTCCAGCCTGTTCCCCACCCAGTAGCCAGAGTGCTCTTCCTGAATTGTAAGTCCAGTTGCCCCATACCCCAGTTTACAAGCCTACATATTTTCTCATTTTCTCCATCGCTTTAGGGAAAACTCTAATTTTTGCAGGCCCGAGGCCCCCTTGGTGGGCTGGCCAAGTCCAGCTGGCCAGCATCCCACTTGAGCCCACCCAACCGCTGCAGTGTTCCAAGCAGGACCAGGGTAGCCAGAGACCTAACAAGAACCCCTGAACCACATCCCCTTTTCCTAGCACCCCGCCCTTTCCTTCCACAGAATCAGCACAGTTGTAATCACATAACTATTTGTATATTTAACTGATTATTAATATCTAGTCTCTCCCACTCCTGGCTAGACTGTCAGCCCACAGGGATGAGCGTTTGATGTTCACTTGGGTCCTACAGTCCCTGACTCAGTGGTGACACATGAACGGTGCTCAGTGAGGAGTCATCAGCCTTGGCCGAGTGGCTCAGTTGGCTGAGCATTGTCCTATACACAACAAGAGATTATGGGTTCAATTCCCGGTCAGGGCACATAACTAGGTTTCAGGTTTGACCCCCAATCTGGGCATGTACAGAGGTAACCAAACAATGGATGTTTCTGTCTCACATCGATGTTTCTCTCTCTCTAAAATCAATAAAAACATATCCTTGGCTGAGGATTTAAAAATTAAACAGTCATCAAATGGACCAACCAATGCCATCGTCACCTCCGACCGGATTTCCAGCAGAAATCACAGAGAGCCTGGATAGCCACCCTGACCTCCGGTTCCCTTTCAGACAGGCTGGCATCCGTGATGTCACATGACAGATGATCCCAGAAAAAGACTGGCCAAGAGGCTCCTTGAAGGAGCAATGGCAGCCAGGGACAGTACGGTTTTTCTTTGATTATTATACCTGTCTGTACACTCTGTCTTGGCTCTGGTCACATTCCTACCCCAGCACCAGCTCAGGAAAAAAAAAAAAACATTTGCTCCAGAGTTTGAGACAAGATAACCGGCTGGTTCCTTCTCTGCTTGTAATTAACACTGAAATGTTCATGACTTGCTTTGGCGCAAAGGTAATAATGCAACCGTGCAGCCTGATTATTTGGCTACTAATTACCTTCTTGGTTTTTCCTCCCTGTTCCCTAAATTAATTCCAGAGTTCCTCCAGATTCCTCGTTGCTAAGCCCTAAAGTTCCAGGTTCCACGGCGCCCGTGCCAATTGGCAGGGAGCTCCCGGGCAGCTCCAATCACAAGCAGATTGCGGAAAGGAGCATCCACATGGAAGCTTGCCCCGGGGGATTCTGGAATTCTCTGGCTGACGTTAGGAACCGCAGAGATCTTTGTCTAACTCGGACAAACCTGTTTGCTGGGTCTTGTCTGCCTCTCCCTGGACTGCAGGCTGTTGGGGAATGCCAGAGGTCCTGGAATGTCCCCTGGAATAATAGGGGTCCCTGGGTTGCCTGGTTGGCGTCAGTGACAGAGAGGCCCTGGACCCATTCACAGTGGACTATAGACTACAGTGTGATGCCCTGTCATGGGCTCGGGGTGGGGGAGGGGGTGCCTCAACCCCCCAGAACTGAGCGTGATGAAAGACTGGAGGAGGCTGAGAAAAAGTAGATGCCAAAGAAAGTGGGGTTGCTGGGGTGGAGGCCACATTTGTAAGGGATGCTAAAACATGTGGATGGGACCCTGGCTGGCGTGGCTCAGTTGGTTGAGCATCATCCCGGGCACAGAAAAGGTCGCCAGTTTGATTCCCGGTCAGGGCACATGCTGGGTTGTGGGCTTCACCTCCAGTAGGGGGCGTGCAGGAGGCCGCCAATTGATGTTTTGTTCTCACACTAATGTTTCCCTCCTCCCTCTCCTTTCCTCTCTCTCTAAAAAGAAAAAAACATCTTACAAACATGTGGATGGAGGGCCATGCTGGTGTTCCACCTCCAGAATCCTAATGTAAACAGCTACCATGAACTGAGCACCAGAATTGTTTACTTTCTAGACCACTTTATTGAAATATGATTGACTTCCAAATTTGTATATATTTAATGTATACAACTTGATAATTTTGGAGATAACTATACACCCGTAAAGCCATCACCAAAATTTAAGCCATAAATATCACCTCCAAAAGTTTCCTCTTGCCCTCTTTATTGGTCTTATTTTTTGTGATGAGAACAGCTGACATAAGCTCTACCCTCTTAGCAAAGTTTTAAGTGAACGACCCAGTGCTGCCATCACAAGCTGTCCCTTAGCGCTCCAGAACTTACTCTCCATGCATGACTGAAACATGTGTCCCTTGGCCAATACCTCCCCATTTCTCCCTCCTCCCAGCCCCTGGCAATTCCCCATTTCACTCTCTGGTTCTATGAGAGTGACTATTCTTTTTTCTTTATTGATTTGAGAGAGAAGGGAAGGGAGAGGGAGAGAGAGAGAGAAACATCGATGAAAGAGAATATTGACTGGCCGCCTTCTTTCTGCATGCCCCCAACTGGGGATCGGGCCCACAAGCTGGGCGTGTGCCCTGACCGGGAATCGAACCAGTGACCTCTTGGTGTAAGGGTTGATGCTCAACCACTGAGCCAACTGGCCAGGCGAGAGTGACTATTTTAGGGGCTCATAATAAGTGGAATCATGCAGTATACCGTCCTGTGACGGGCTTATTTTACTCAGCATCAAGTCTTCCAGGTTCATCCTTGTGCTCACATAAGACAGGATTTCCTTCTTTTTCATGGCTGGCTAATATTCCGTGTGTGTGTGTGTGTGTGTGTGTGTGTGTGTGTGTGTGTATCATGTTTCCTTTGTCCATTCATCTGTCAGTGGATATTGAGGTCATTTCCATGTCTTGGCTATTGTGCCAGAAACTTTACGTACACCGCTCCTGCCATCCTGAAAGTCCCATGGGACAGACTGAGAACGAGCTGGACAGCTGGACATCGAATGGCTTTGATTGTACTGCTTCCACCTTAGTCACGAACGGGGGCGCTGTGCCACAGGGGAAGTCATGTGACCCAGGCCTGGCCACAGTGATTGGTCTGGGGTGGGCACATGGCCAAGCTAGGACAATCAGAATCTTCCTTGAACAGTCTTTACTGCCAGAACAATAGGAAAACTATAGGGAGCCCCTGACACTTGCCAATGGTTTTGCTGAGCCGGTGACCACTGTGAACGTAGCTGGGAGGAAGGTGTCTGAGGGATACATGGAGGCCCTGTGACAATGCTTGAGCCCCAGATGCCGCCAGGGGATGTCAGGAACAGTCACAGGAACGGTAAATTCCTTGTCTGCTCAAGCCAGCTTATCTTGTGTGTCCCTGTGTGTGACCGACAGAGTAGCACAGACAGGCACTTTCTCTCCGGGTGGGGAAGTTGCATGCACCCCCACCTGGCGTCTTCGGATCACCTGGTGAGGGCTTCCAGTTTGCAGATGGGGAAACAGGCTTGGAGGGGTGAGGAAGCTGTGCCCAGATAATACTGCCAGTATGTGCTCCGGGAGTCAAACCTGGGCTCTCTAATTCCCACATGTCTTGGTGGTCCCTCAAATTCAACTTGTCCAAAATTGGAGCCTCCCCTCCAATATGATTTCCCTTCCGGCTCCCCCATCTCAGGGACAGCACCCCCTTCAGTCTGGTGACACTAGAAACTAGATGTCATTCCGGATCCTTCCCTGACACACCCAAGAGACAGGAAGTCTGTTCACTGACCCCCTCGGCAGCCCTGCAAGCTGTTTACTTCTTTCCCTGTTCACCTCTCCACCCCTCCCAAGCTGCCCTCATCTCCCCAAAGGTGGGCTTTTAAGAATTATCTCCAAGCCCTGGCCAGTTTGGCTCAGCGGTTAGAGCGTTGCCGGCAGACCAAAAAGTCCCAGGTTTGGTTCCCACTAAGGACATGTACCTCGGTACCTCGGCTGCAGTTTGTCCCCAGGCCCCAGTTGGGGTCATGTGGGTGGTGACCAGTTAATGTGTCTCTCTCACATCGATGTTTCCCTCTCTCTTCCTCTCTTTCTCCCTCCTGCTCTATCTGAAGATAAATGAAAAAAAAAAAAAAAAAAAGAGAGAGAGAGAGAGAAAAAAAAATTACCTCCTGGCCCTGGCTGGTTTTGTTCAGTGGTTAGAGCATCAGGCCCGTGGACTGATGAGTTGTGGGTTCGATTCCAGCCAAGGGCACGAACCTCAGTTGCGATTCGTCCCCGGCCCCAGTCGGGGTTGCATGGGAGGCAACCAGTCAATGTGTCTCTCTCATGTCGATGTGTCTCTCTCTCCCTCTCTCCCTGTATCTCCCTCCCACTCTATCTGAACAAAAACTGGAAAATGTCCTTGTGTGAGGATTTATAAAAAAAAATTACCTCTGGTACTTAGGCAACAATGCTGGGAGAGTGGGGGCGGGATCGGGAGGAGGGTGTCTGGGGGGAAAAGGAGAAACATCTGTAACAAAAATAAATTAATAAAATAAAGAATTACCTCCCACCTGGTTCTCCTCTATCCGTTCTTCTCCTCTCCTCCAGTATGGTTCCCCTGGGCATCCAGACGGATTTTCTCAAAATGCCAATCTGATCATATATTCTTGCTGGGGGGAGTGGGGGTGCTGGCTTTGGTGATCTGATCATACGCATTTGCCTCTGGGAACTTTTGAGAATCACACGACCCTTTGGTCTCACCCCACTTTCGAGCACAAAGTCTTAAAGCCCCGAAGCAGGCAGGACACGGCCGCACCCCCCCAGCCATTGCTCCCACAGCCGGCTGCAGGCGCTGCCAGGCACGGCCCCTGCGCGGGCTCCAGGGACCACTGGGCAGACCTCCGGGCACTCGGTGCTTCCCGCCCAGCGCCTCGCTCGCTCCCCCAGCAGCCTCCCATGGCCTTCACTGTCCTCAATCCCACTCTACAGATGGGAAGACAGAGGTCCTGGTTTCCTGGAGTTTATACGCTAGTGAGAGCAACTGACAAACAAAACACATGCACACACTTCAGAGAGTGATGGGACGAGGGTGAAGCTCAGACTCGCGCGTCCACAGGGTTCCAGGCCTTGCTCTCCACCCGGCCTGCGGAGGGCCCAGGGCGAGAGTACAAACGGAGGCCCACGTTCTGTACAGCCACACATTAAAAGGCTGTAAGTCAAGCTAAGAAACCATGTAAATAAAAGATGTTCTAACTGCCCTCCCTGATGAGCATGCCTCCTCTACAACCTGGAGGGCCGGGTCTGACTTCCGAATTCTCCCCGCGTCCCTGACTTCCACAGACACCCCCTTCTCTCCCACCCTCTCCATTCTGCGCCTCGGAGGGCCTCGCGCACACAGGAGCTCCAGCCCTGTCCCGAGCCCTGTCCTGAGCCCTGTCCCCAGCCCTGCGAACGGCCGCCCGAAGCCGCCTCAGGTCAGGGTGCTCGTGCTGGGAGGGCGGCCTGCCTTCAGTTCAGATGAAGGTAAGATGAGATCGTACTCCGTTAGGGTGGGGGCAAAGTCTAATGACTAGTGTCCTTCCGAGGAGGAGGGCACACGGAGACACGTACAGGGAAATGACCATGCGATGACAGGGACAGAGACTGGAGCGAAGCACCTAGGAGCCCAGGAAAGCTGAGGCTTACGGAAGCCCCTGGAAGACAGGGAGAGGCCAGGAAAGTGCTTCCCTAGAGCCGGAGGGAGCACAGCCCTGCTGACACCTTGGTTCTGGACTTCTACCCCGCAGAGCTGCGACAGGGCAAGTCTCAGCGGCGGTTTTCCACCCGCAGGTTTGTGGCCGTGTGTATGGCAGCCCTAGCAAACCAGCACACCTCCCCGCTCACTCTCCAGCCCTTCCCTCTCCTTGTCACACCCACAACCAGTGTCAGGCTGCTGCAGGAAAAAGTGTCACTAGTAGGTGGCAACATTCTCACCACCTCACAACTCACCTGGCCAACCCGAGCCAAAACGCTCCTTAAGGCCATATGTTCCAAGGAGATCACCTCCACGCGTGCCCATGGCCGCCCTCTGGCTCCAGGCCTGTGGGCCTGGTCCCTGAAACAGGACCTAGAGGAGGCAGGCTCTGCTCCAAAGGGCCAGGGGGGAGCCCCTCACTGCTGCCCAGCCAGCCTCGCCCAGCCAGCAGCCAGCGCCTGGAGGGATGTGTCAACAAACTCTCTGTGCTCCAACCACATGCGGTTTGCTGCTTAGCTTTCCAGTGGGAAGCTTGTGTTTGTCACAATTGTTAGTGTTCGGTTATGTTTAACCAAGGCTGTGGAGGGGTGTGTGTGTGTGAGAGAGAGAGAGAGAGAGAGAGAGTGTTGAATGTCATCTCTCGTGCACAAAGCCTGCAGCTGGCCACCACCCCCTTCCCAAATACAGATGGGCAAGAGGTCAGGTCTCTTTAAAGATCGGTGTTTGAACTCAACAGCAAAGAGCTGCTGTTTATTCTAAACTCCATGAAATGCGATGACTTCATCGCCACGGAAGTCATCAGGACTATATACTATCTGAATGCCAGATGCCATTTGTCTGTTCATCTATCCATCCATGCATCCGTCCTTCCGTCCAATAGCTAAATTCCCACTATTAATTACTGTAATAATATTAACAACAGCAATAACAACAATGGTTCCTTCTCGGTGGGCACTTTCTGAGAGACAGTTTGTGTGCTAAGCACTTCACATGCCTCATCTGTCTCATTCTCACAAGCAATTCTATTCAAGCGATGCCCATAGACCCAATTCACAGAGGGGTAAAATGAGGCAGATCACTGGCCTAAGACTTCACAACCTACTGTGGTAGATTCAATATAGCCAGATAGTCTCTGTTGCTCCCCACACCAAAAGATGGAGTTTATTTTTCCACTCCCCTAAACCTAGGCTAGCCCAATGACTTACTTTGATGAATAGAATGTGCCAGAAGTGTGCAAGCCACAAGTCCAGGTCCCAAGAACCCTGTCAGTTTGTCTTCGCTGATGAGGAATGCTGCCCCGAGGCCTCCACCAAAGGAAGCAGGTCTCTGTGAGGGAGGCCGTCTGCACCTTGCAGCCCAGCTAACCCTCTAGCCGAATGAGCCCAGGCATAACCAGCAGTGAAACTATCCAGCTGACCCCCAGAATCATGAAAAAGAATAAATTGTTGTTTTAAGCTGCTGTGTTTTGGGGGTTGCTTGTCATGCAGCCAAAGCTAACTGAGACACAGCGTAAGAGGCCAATCCAGGTCTCCCGGGGCTAGAATCTGGGTCTCTCAGAGGCAGAGACTTGACCACAGAGCTAAAGAGGACACAGACCCTGAGTGTGGGGAACTCCGGGGAACAGACTCTCCTGGAAAGACCTTGCTGGGTCATCCAGGAGAAGGGAGGTATGTCCCAGCAGGGGGTTCCCAGGACTTTGACGGCCGTGTTTCACTTCTACAGCAATCAATTGCTGCTCACCTAGCAAGTGACAGTCACTTGGTAGGTGTTCGATATGAGAGAGTAAGCAACAGACACGGTCTCTGATCTCAGAAAGCTTAAAATTTAAGAAAAAAGACAGACGAAAGTAAACCAGTAGCCAAGCAATGACAAATGATGAAGAGTGTGGCGAAAGAAACCAAGAGGCCCGGGGGAAGAGAACAGCGGGGTGCAGTAACTTCAGACATCAGGTGACCAGGAAAGATTTCTCCAGGAGGGCCGTGTTTACATGGGTCCGCCAGGTTGACAAACAGACGTGCAAGAAGTTACAGGGAAAAGAATCCCAGTCGAAGGAACCGCGTGAGCGAAGGACCTGAGGCAGAACAGAGGCTGGAATGTGCGGGAAGGCAGGAGCAGGGGGGCAGCAGGAGAGGGGACTGAGACAAAGGTGCAAGGGTGGACCGGGCCAGGTTGTGTGGCCACGCGGCTGTCAGTCCGTGTGGGCTGCTATAACCAAATTACCACAGACTGGCTAGCTCAGACACGAAAATGATTTCTCACAAGTCTGGAGGCTGGGAAGTCCCAGGTCGAAATGCTGACCAGTGTGTCTGGTGAGAACCCACTTCCTAGTTCACAGAGAGCCATGCCCTCACCGTGGGCCCACATGCGGAGAGGGACTGGAACTCTTCGACGCCCCTCTGGTCAGGGCACTGAGCCCATCCCCGAGGGCTCCACCATCATGACCTAAGTACCTCCTGAAGACCCATCTCCTAACACCATTACACTGAGGATTCGACCTCAACATACAAATTCTCAGGGGCCACAAACATTCCATCTATAGCACAGGGTAAGGGAAAGAATTGGAAATGTTCTCTATCCATATTGGGAAAGCAATGGGAAATTTTGAGCAGAAAGGGCACATGACTTTATATAGATTTGAATCTATACCTGTGCTGTGTGGACAACCGATTGCAGGGAGTCCACGGGAGGAGGGATGTTAATAAATGTCACTGCGGCTGTCCAGGCAGAGATGTTGGTGGCCTGGACCAGGTGGTGACTGTGAGGGTGAGAAAGGGATTTGAGATGTGTGCTGGAAGACGAATGGATAGCATTTAGAGATTGCATTGGGGGTAAAGGAAGTATCATATATTAGCTTGAGTTCCCCCAGAAGCAGACCCTGAGATAAGGATCCAGTGGTGGAATAATCTGTGCAAAGGCCCAGGGGCAGGAATGAGCTTGATGCATTTAAGGACTGGAAGAAAGTGTGGGTGGGGAGGGGGAAGTGAGACAAGAGCGGACACGAGGAAGGGCCTGCCACGAAGCAAGCTACGCCCGTGGGCACCCGGGGATCTGTCCCACCGAGGAACCTGGGGACATGGTGCTGAACACACACCTCAGAATGGATCCCTCTGGGAGGTGAGGGAGCTGGGATATTTACACACAGGATCTTTCTAGTCACCAGTTGAGGGCTGTTCCCAGAGCATGTTAACTCCCCCAGTTTCCTGCCAGGTAAAAGGGCAGAGCAGGCTCCGGCAACCAGAGAATGTCCTCAGGCAAAGAAATGCAGGTGCTGCGGCTGGAAGCCAGGCCAGGGCCCTCAAAGCAGAACAGGCTGATGGGATGTAGGCGGTCACCTGCTGTGATGCCACCACCAGCAATGCTGTGTGTGTTTCTGGTTTGGACAAGTGGAAGTAAGTTCTAGGTTCGTGTAGTCTTCAGATGCTGTCAGAAAGATGGTCTATGGACATCCGCCCCCCACTTCAGGGGCTCTCTCTCTCTCTCTCTCTCTCTTTTTTATCCTCATCCGAGGACATTTTTCCATTTTTTGTTCAGATAGAGCGGGAGGGAGAGAGAGGAAGGAGGAGAGAAAGAAACATTGACGTGAGAGGGACACATCGAATGGCTGCCTCCCGCACGACCCAATCAGGGTCAGGGACAAACTGCAACCAAGGTACGAGCCCTTACCGGGAACTGAACCCGGGTCTCTCTGGACCGCAGGCCGACGCTCTAACCGCTGAGCCAAACCGGCCAGGGCCAGGGGCTCTCTCTTGCCCCAGTACAGCCTTGCTGTCACCAGACTCTTGGGTTGCATTATTTCTGACACCCAGTCCCCAAACTGCTCTTCTCCCAGTCAGTGGCTCCACAGTCCATTCAACAGTCATTCAGACCGAAAACCCAGGAGTCATTCACAAAATTCTCCTCTTTCCCATACCCCAACCTCCAATCCTACTGAGTGAAAATATCCTGAATTCAACCGTTTCTCTGCCTTCATTGCCACCACCGTGGTCTAAGCTGCCAGCACCCCCCTGTGCCTGGAGCAACCTTTCAATTCCCCTCCCTGCTCTCACCCGTGGTCTCCTCAATACATTCTCTGCAGATCAGCCAGAGTGATCATGTATCATGAACCAGGCCATGTCCTACCCTGCTGTCAGTGGCCCCCCAATGTGATGATAAAATCTAAGCTCTTACCTTGGCCCACAAGTTCACATGACCAAGCCCTGCCTACATCTCCAACCCAACCCTTACCACTCTCTTCTAGCTCGCTCTGCTCCTGCACTGGTGCCTGGCCATTCCTCAAATGCATCCAGCCATTCCTGCCCCTGGCCCTTTGCATGTGCCATTCCTCCTGCCTGGAATCCCATTTCTCCCAGCCTCCTGCAGAACTGATTCCTTCTCATCATTTATGTCTCAACTCAAATGTCCACGTGATACTTTTTGCCTCCTGGCACAGGGGTGTAAGCTCTGTGAGGCGGAAACTCTGCTCTTCATCATCACTGTCTACCATAGGCAGTGTCTACAACACACCTGAGGTGTCATAGGCGCTTGACATAGATGAAGTATTGTGGCAGTAGCAAAAGACTTCCAGGCTAGATATTTCCAACCATTCTTGATGATCGCTAACTTCTAATTCTGCCCCATCTGGAAATGAGCATATTGGCAAGGTATTTACCTGTGACCCAGCCCCCTTAGTACCATTTGCTGAGGTTCTGGAGAGAAGCTGAAGCCAACAACCACCACCAGCGCTGACTTCACCTCACTGCGCTGTCTGGAGCTGCCCACCTGTTGGCATGGCCCTCCCTGGCTAGACCCTGGGCACTGGAAATCTGTGGCTGTGTGGGGGTGGGAAGAGAGGGAAACTCTGGCTCCCAGACCCAAGTGGCTTCTTTATCTTATTGATTGATTGATTTTAGAGAGAGAGAGAGGAAGGGAGGGAGAGAGAGACAGACAGACAAACACTGATTTGTTGTTCCACTTACACATTCATTGTTTGCTTCTTGTTTGTGCACTGGCCAGAGAGCAAACCTGCAACCTTGGCGTGTCGGGAGGGCTCTAACCAGCAGCGCTTCCCAGCCGGGGCCTGACCCACATGGCTTCTGGGCAGGTCCCCGGAGCAGGGCTGCCGAAAGGAGGGGGTGTGCTCCGTGGCTCTTCTCCTCCCGGCCTCGGGAGCACTGACATGCTAAGAGGTGCTACCGGGAGCGGGAAGGCTGGGCCGCTGAAGCCTCAAACATCAGAGGCCACTCCCTTCCCACCACGTCAGGACAGCCACTCAGCAGACACCTCACAGGCAGCTGCTCCCACCCAACCCGAGACAGCCAGGGCTGTTCCCACCTCCCAACCCAGTGGACCCCAAGCACGGTAACTGCATGATGTGATGCGAGGCCTCGCTCTGTCCCCAGGCACCAGCTCTGACACTGCCAGCTGTGTCCTCTTGGGCAAGTCTCTCAACCTCCCTGACCCTCAGTTTCCTCAGCTGAAAGATCGGGGTGACAGAGCACCCGCCCACAGTGTTCACATGGTCCGGGGGTGCCGCATGCAGCGCCGGGCAGAGACCACACTGGGCCGAGGCGGCCACTGCTGCTGTCGCTCAGAGCGTAGCTCGGACCATTTCTAAAAATACGCTTTACAGGCGGCCCTGCCGCTTGGCGCTTCGACTTTCGCGGCTTCACTCTATCGCGGTTTTTTCAAATATGTTCATTAAAAAGTTGATCGAGACAGTGACCATGATACAGTGCGCGCTCGGTTGTCTGAGTCAATTATACCCCCTGGATTACAATGACAATTACAATTACCGTACGTGCGGACTGCGGGCCGATGCGTTCGAGCGCCCAGGAATCCTTCAACGCCACGTGCGGCCGCTCGAGTCTGGAGCGGATTAACCGCGATAAACGAGGGACGACGGTACTGGGTCTTCCTTCCCAGTCCCAGAAGCAATACATGCTCCTTGAAACAAGCCAAACAGCAAAGTGAACGGGGAAAAAAGCCAAATTTCCTCCTTCCCCTTCACTCAAGCCCCTTCCACTCCCCCGTGTGCCCCTGGAGGGGGGACGGTGGGACCTTTTTCCTTCCGAACGTTTCTCCTTGTGCAGCCATGCATCTGCCTAAACGTGGTTTCTATGTGTCGCTTTTACAGAAATGAGCAATCCCATCCATGTGTTCCCAGGCCACTGTGACAGAAACCAAACCCATTCTTTTCAGCTGCTCCCCAACAGTCCCCAGTGGCAGTGAACCTCCACGCAGTCCAGGGTGTCGGCCCGTCCCTCGCTGGGGCTGTTTAGGCTGTTTCCAGTCCTTCACTCAGCCACCCGTGCTGCACTGACACCCTTGGGTCCACCTCCTCCCTTCCACAGGCCGGGTCCCCACAGTGTGCCCAGGGGATCCACGGGCACAGTGCTGTTTCACGTTTTTCATTTAAAAAGGTGCTGCTAAGTGAGTGTGTTGAGTGACGGACCCTGGGTGGCCCGGCCTCTATTCTGTCCCCAGAAGCCCGCTAGGGTCTCAGCATTAGGCACACATCCACTCCAGCCAAGGCAAGGGACACAGTCTCACCCACCGAGGTGGGGGTGGGGAAGCTCTGTGCGCTGCTTTGGGAGCTGGAGAAAGCCCTGGAGCGGCGGAGAACCAGGAGCACGGGTGGGCACTGGAGAGGACCCCACCTCTGGATTTTCCCAGGCATCGCTGCCCAACACAAGGCTGGTCTCAGGGCTGTCTCCAAGCTGGACGCAAACGAAGATAAACGTCACCCCCTTGCCGGTGCTCCGGGGCGCAGGTGGTGGCCCCAGCAGACATGCAGTGAGATTAGGGGAGCACTTGGAGACAGCAAAAGGCGCCGGCCCCAGGGAGCCGGGGGTCAGAGAAGCCTCTGAGCAAGGTTCTTTGACACGAGGTGCCAGTCGGTGGGGCACAGGCTGAGCATCTGCAGTACATGGCACGGAAGAGGTCTGAGCAGAATTTCACAGTGAGAGACTAAGTGTGACCTCGGGCAAGTTGCAGATGTATGTGTATCGCAGCCTCCACATCCGTGAAATGGGGACGGTAGTCACGTGCCCACCCTCCAAGGTTTGTTGTGAGGATTCAGCAAGAGGTGGTGGGTTGCAGCTAAGAGCTCCAGCCCACCTCTCTCCCCACCTCCACTCTCGACAGCAGTAGTGGCTGCCTCTGTCCGGTGTGGTCTCTGCCCGGCGCTGCACGCAGCACCCCAGACCGTATGAACACTGTGGGCAGCGTGGCAAGGCAGAGCCCGGAGGAGCGGCTGCCATGGGCAAAGGCTTTATGCCAAGGGCCTCTAGCTAGCTGGTCAGCCAGGTCCTGTGGGACACCCGACCAGCTCTGACCACGGAGAAGAGCTGGGTGGTGACCTTCAAGCTTGCTTCCTGGCAGCACTCTGGTGGGTCTGTTGTGCCCTCTCTGGGAGGTTTATTTTGGGGCGATGGGCAAGAAGAGCTGATACGGAGGGTCACTGAAACCCTCCCCAGGGAGGTTACTCTAGGAGTCCTCAGGTGCTCAGGGGGGTCCTGGTGAGCGGGAAGGAGCCCTCTCTGGAGCCCACGGCTATCAATGTCCCCAAAGCATCCATTTAAGGGACAAATGGTTTTGGGAAGGAGGTGGGGAGGGGTGAAGGGTTGGGTCCTGGGATAGTGACTTCAGAATGAATGGCTGACATTTCCCTGGAGCCAGCACTTCTCTGAGGCTGGGGAGGCCTGGCTGGAGGGCAGGGGCCTCGGTGGGGAGGGCTCTCCCTGGACAGTCCTGGGTAGCTGACTTCCACAGTGTGTTCTACGTAAGCCTGCTTCTCCCAGGCTCCTGGGAGCTCTCCCTAGCGCCACCTGGGAGCCCAGCTGCTGCTGTCTCAGGGCCGGGCCTCCTCTCCCACCGTCCTCCTTCCTGCTCAGTCCTGCCCCCAGGCCCTGGCCCCCGCCATTCCCTCTGTCCCTCAGGGCTCTGCTCAAACCGGCCCTGCTCTGAGGGGCCTGGAGGAGCCTGTCTCAGGTAGACCCCACACCTGTCATCTGCAGTCCCTTCTTCACAGCACTTGACTCTCTCGGGTGGATGAATAAATGAACAAACGAAGTGTGTCCTTGCCTCTGCCTCTAATCCATGAGGTGGACCATGCGGAGTGTCCCCCAGGAGACTGGGCGGCAGAGTGCAGGGACTTGCTGGCCTTTTCACTGCCCTGTTCCTGGACGGGGCATGGCCCTGGGCACGCAGTCCGGGCTCGGCAATTAATGTAACCAAAAGAAAAGCCGTCGCGCAGCTGCTTTGAGGAGACGGCCAGGGGCTTAGGGCATGACCTCCACGTCTCTGGGCTGCCAGGTCCCCACACGATGACACAACGCCATTGGCTGCACCTCTCGGAGCAGGGCAGTCCCACAGCTTGGCTGCCTCACTACTCCAGCCCCCACCCCCCCACAGAGGCAGAGGAGGGGTGACCCTGGTGAAGAGGAAAGCAAAGGTCATGTGCCCTTTTCCCCAGCAGCCAAAGGCACTCAAGGCCAAAGACTCCCACACCTGGCCCACAACACGGGCTCATGTCACACATGAGCCTGTCCCTCTCCGGCCTCAGAGAAGTGCTGGCTGCAGGCCAGCTTCTAGGACCCTGCCCACACCCGGCAGAGCTCCAGCCCAGCAAAGTCACTGGGCCCTGCTCAAGCCGGTCTCCTGCCCTCCCAGCCCTCACACAAGATGTTCCAATCATACCCAGTGCCTCATTCATTCATTCACCCACCATTCATTCATTCACTCCTCAGTTATGTATTGAGCATCTACGGTGAGCTGCTAGGTCAGGAGTTAGCGCGGTGAGCAGATGCGGCCCTGCCCTCCCAGCTATCACAGTCGTGACAGACTGACTAATAGCCTCCTGAAGATGTCCCCATCCTGATCCCCGGAACCTGTGCTATGTTACCTTCTGTGATAAAAATGAGAGATTTTGAGATGGGGTGATTACCCTGGATTGTACGGGTGGACACAGACTAATCGCATGTCCCTTGGGAGGGAGGCACGGGGTCAGAGTTGGAGAGATGTGAGGATGGAAGCCGAGGTCAGAGAGGAGATGCGACACGCCAGCTCCGTCGGTGGAGGAAGGGGCCTTGAGCCCAGGCTGCCTCCGGAGGCTGGAGAAGGCAGGGAAACAGGTTATCCTCCCCACACCCAAGCCTCAAGAATGAGTCCTACTTGTTACCCCTGCTTCGCAGCGGAGGAAACTGAGGCTCAGAGAGGATTAAGCAACTAGGCACGGACACAGAATTAAGTGGCATTTGAAGGATTCCACTTGCCCGTTCTGTCTTCTGACCATCTCTCGCGTGGGTTGCCTCAAGCCTCTCCCTGCAGTAACTGGAGTGTGACACTGGGTTGTCAGTCCCCGTTTGTTAACCACCACCTCCGCCAGGCCCAGTGCTGGGCAGCCGGAAAAACTTGTGTCCTGTGAGCCTTGTGACAACCCTGAGCATTGGTGGTGTGAGTGCTCCCCAGTTTACAGATTAGGCAACCAAGGCCCGGAGAGGAGTCCTTTGCTCAAGGTCACGCAGGCTGGAAGTGGCAGGACGAGGACCCCACCCCAGATCAGCTGGACCTCAGGGCAAGAGACCTGAGCCAGGCATCTGAGTGCTTGGGACGTCAGACGCTCACAGAAGAGCTGCTGAGAACGGATGACCCTGGTGGCAGCCAGCTGCGGGAGCTTTAGGCAAATCCCCACAGGGAAATGTATCTCCCCACCAAGGTAAATAAGGGAGTGAAATTTGACTTACAAAGTCTCCACGAATAAGCAGTGTTTAAGGGTGAATATCTGGTTCTCTTTTCAATCCTCTGGGCATTTTCTCCTTTTCCTTCTTATTAGACAGAGAGCCTGCCCTGCTCGCTGCCTCCAGGAGAGTTGCATTGGGAGGGAGACGCGCGCTGGGCCTTTGTGGATTTGGCTTCCCAAGGCCTCGGCCCGGGGCAGCCCACGACACACTGGGGGCCAAACTCAGCCTGCTGCCCCCTTTTATTATTATTGTTGTTGTGAGAGCTACCCTCTAAACAAAATTTCAAGTGCACAATACAGTCATGTTGACCAGGGCACGGTGTTGTACAGCAGATCTCCAGGGCTTATTCATCTTGCTCAACTGAAACTCTGTGCCTGTTGATGAATGACTTCCCTTTTCCCTCCCCCAGCCCCTGGAAACCACCATTCTGCTCTCTGTGTCTATGAGTTTGACTCTTCCAGATCCCTTGTGTAAGTGGAATCATACAGCATGTGTCCTCCTAGGCTTACTTCACTTAGCATAATATCCTCAAGGTTCCTTTCTTTTTTAAGGTCGAATAATATTCCATTGTATGGATATACCACATCTTCTTTATCTTTTCATCTATCAGAGGACACTTAATTTGTCTCCATGTCTTGGCTATTGTGAGTAATGCTACAATAAACATATGGGTGCAGATATCTTTTCAAATTAGTGTTTTTTTGGGTTGTTGTTTTTTTTTCAGATATATACCAGAAGTGGGATTGCTGGATTATATGATAGTTCTATTGTTAATTTTTTGAGGAATTTCCATATTGTTTTCCAAGTTGATTGTTTCTTTTGCTGAGCTATCTTTGTGAATAAAGTTTTATTGGAATGCAGTCATGCCCAATTATTGACATATTGCCTGGGGCTGCTTTTGACCTATAATTGCAGAGTTGATTCATTGCTACAGAGATTATCCAGCCAGACAAGCCTGAAATATTCACTATCTGGCACTTTTCAGAAAGTTTGCCAATGCCGTCTGGGCCCTCAGGGCCTTCAGGGAATTGAGGCCAGAGCACCATGCTTGAGCCGGGAATATGTTGGAAGCAAAAGGGTAGAAATTACATTGAGCAGGGGAGGAATGGGAGGAAGGGACAGCCATTCTAATTCTTGAGTAACAGAGACTTCAAGAAGGAACAGGGATGACCCTGGCCATAGTGGCCTGTCCCAGTGAGCCCCAAACGTCCAGATCTCAAAGGGCCCGGATACAGCCCAGCTCCTGTACCACCCGCCGGGTCTGGGTCAGGGCCTGCCCATGGACCACAGTGTCAACTCTGAGAGGTGGATTAGCCCTGAAATACAGAAGCTAAACTTTTCCACCAGCCTGGCAGGATGGAGCCTTTCACAGAAATTAAATGAATTTCTATAGAACTCAAATTCCAGCATACCCGAGTCAGGAGCTATGTCTCACAGACCTGCCTAAGTCCACCTCATTTTAATGAACAATCACCTGACAGAGTCCTGTTGACTCATATTTCAGGAACATCTCCCCTGGGTAAAGGCAGACACAAACAGCCCTGCAGGCCTCTCGGTCCCTGTTCCCTCCACGGTGACTGCCACCTCGCCTTGTTCTCATGGGGAGGAGGCAGGGTGGTTATGGTCCCCGTTTCACAGGTGAACAAAGCGAGGTACTGGTTTATTCGGTCAAACCAGTCCCCAAAGCCATGGTGGGTAGAACCTTCCGGAAAAAGCCCTGGCTGGGCAGGAGGTGAGATGGCCTCTGGGCTGAGTGTCATGGTCTGGCCCTGCTTGAGCTGGGGCAGGTGGTGCCCCTCTCTGCTGGTGTCACTGGTGCAGCAGGAGGGCTGGGGACGGTCGTGAGGTGTGCTGCCACAGACAAAACACTGGGCTTCTCACTCTCGGGGTTCAAAGGATCAAACAGGGCAGGGGGCCAGAGCCGACTCTAAGGGGCACTCACCGTTCTGTGTCCTCACAAAAACTGTACCCTGGCCCAAACATGGAACCCCAGCAGCCTGATGCTCAAGGGCCTTTAATTCCACCCCCTCCCCAGCTCCCAGCCGCACACTCAGGACTCAAGCTTGGAGGAAGAGGACCCGAGGAGGAGACCCCCCTGTCATTTAGCAAGTGGCTCTCATCAGGCCCGGGCCCCTGAGGTAGAGGAAAGACACAGACACCAGACAGAGAGGACTCAGAGCAGCTCTGGGGTTCACCTCCTGCCGCCTGAGACCTCCACTTTCTTTTCAGGCAGCCCCCCCCCGCACCAGCAGCTCACTCCTGCGGCCTGCCTCCTGCATGCGGGGCACTAATCCCACCGCGGCCAAGGTTGAAACCGCTTTCATCAATGGAGGAACTGAAACAGAGAGGCTGAGTATCCTGCCCAACATCACACAGCTATGGCACTCGAGCCCAAGCTGCTGCTTTATAACATGCTTTGTTTCGAAAACATTTTGTTTTGTTTTTCCATCCTCACCCAAGGACACTCTTGCATTTATCTTCAGATAGAGAGGGAGGGAAAGAGGGAGGAAGAGAGAAAGAGAAACATCGATGTAAAAGAGACAAACTGCTGAGCCAAACCTGCCAGGGCAAAGACATTGTTTTAAATTTGATGTTTTGAAAAGTAGTAAGTTCACATGGGTCCGAATAAAGAAAAAAGGTAATGAACAAATCTGTGTCCTCTCCCTCCCTGTGTCCCCCAAGCACGAACTTTCACTCCCACTTCCTCAGTGGGTAGCCAGTTTCTATATGCAAATATAAGCTAATTCGAATATATATTCTTATCCTGCCCTTTTTGTGCAGAGATATATACCGTTTGAACCTTGCTTTTCTCACCTAATAAAGCTTAGAGCTGGCTCCTCACGGTTCTTCACAACCACGTACACAGCGGTCCATTGTATGGGTTGTGCCAGTTTCTCAGCCCCTACTAAGGGGGGGTTTAGGTTGTTTGCAAACAGTGTTGCAAATGATAACCCTGTACTTAAATAATGTCCCACAAGTCCCAGTTTATCTGTAGGATTATGGTTGGGCAGCAGCCCAGCTGGGACAGAGGGTTCCTGCATTTGTAATTTGGACAGATAGTGAGTGCCCAAGGAGATGGAGCTCCAATGGCTCAGCCCAAATTCCAAAGCCCTGGGGCTGAGGGTGGGAGCGAGACGGGGAAGTCCCGCCTCCAAGGGGCGTGGTCCGGGTAAGGGGGCGGGGCCGAGGCAGGGCGGGGTCTGGAGGGCAGAAAGAACATGCACCCCCCTGACTGTCTCCTCTAGTCCAGCCACCATCTCACCCCCCACCCACTTCCTCGTGCTGGTAGCACGCCGCCTTAACCACGCACACTATAAAACAGCACACAGACACATCAGGTGAGGGGGACAGTTGGGGACAATTCCAACATGTGTTAAAAGGGAGCAAAACTAGAAAACACGCCTGGAAAGAGAAGCCTCCACCAGCCCTGTTCGTCTCCCAGGGAAGCCACATGCAACAGGGCGAGGTATCACTGACTGGACTTTCCCCCACTAGCTGAACCATTACACTGGAATACTGAGATGCCTGCCATGTACTCTGGGCATTTTCTAATCAGAAGGGTATTTGCGGCAGCCGGTCCCTGTGCCAGGGCCCCGTGCAAAGGGTTTCACGTGCATTATCCCAGTTGAACCTCCCAGCTACCCATGAGGTCAGTTCTATTATTACCTTCATCCTTCACGCTCCTGAAGAGGACACAGGTGAGGTAGCTGCCAAGCCCACACTCCACAGAATCATAAGGGCCACAAATCATGAGCAGGACATTTGAAGGGGATGGGTAATGTGGCTAAAAATATTTATCTGGAAGGGGTTCCCAGGGCAGGTCAAATTCCCATTCAGACCCCTACCTCCTGTTACAATAGCTTTGGGGACAGGGAAGAGCTGGTGAGTAGGGCTCCGTCCCAGCTCTTCTACGATATGCATGCATTTATTATTTCAGAAAGGTAATGCATGCTTATGGCAGAAAATTTGGAACATATTAGAAAATGAAATTAATCCATAAACCCACCACCCAGGGGGAACCTCTATTAACATCATGATACAGTACCAGCCAGTCCGTTTTCAACCTGGGTGTATATGTTAATATGCTAATTGAAATATAACCCATGTACAGGAAAGTACATGGATCGTGAATGTATAGCTTGATGAATTTTCTGCATAAAATCCCTCACATAACTAGCATCCAGGTCAAGAAACAGAACATGACTGTGCATGTGCATTAAATATAGTGAGGATCCTATGGTGGTGTGGGTTGAATTGTTTCCCAAAAAAAGATACATTGAAGTCCTAATGCCAAGTATCTGTGAACTTAGCCTTTTTCGGAAATAGGGTCATTACTGATGTAATCAAGTCAAGATGAGGTCATACTAGATTAGGGTGCACCCTAATCCAATGACTGGGGTCCTTATAAGAAGAGACACAGAAACATACAGGCAGGAAGGTCTTGTGATGATGGAGGTGCAGATCAGAGTGATGCAGCTACAAAGCTAGGGACCCCAAGGATTGCTGGCATCTTCCAGAAGCTAGAAGAGACCAGGAGGGATTCTTCCCTAGAGCCTTCAGGAGGGAGCATGGCCCTGCTGACACCTTGATTTCAGACTTCTAGCCTCCAGAGCTCTGAGCCAGCCAATTTCTGTTGCTTTGAGCCACCTGTTTGTGGCAATTATGTCACGGCAGCCCAAGCAAATGAATACATATGGTGTATGCAGTTTAATTTTTTTTCTGATTATGAAAGTCCTATGTGTTCACCTCTCACCTGGACACATGCCCTAGTCCCTGGACTAATACTGACTCTTGAAGGCTGGTGACCACTGCAGACACAACGGATGATGTCGCCACCAAAAGCATGTCAGTATCCCTGTGGTCTGGCTCCTGCATCCTGCAACCTCATCTCATACTTTGCTCTGTCCAGCCCCATGGGCTATCGTTCAGCCCCTTCTCCTCTTTCTGTCTCTGCTGCCACAGGGCCTTAGTACATGCTGTGCCATCTGCCCCACTCTCCCCTGGATGTGTGCCCAGCTCATCTTCATCCTTCAGATCTCAATTCTTCCAGACTCCCCCACCATGTACCCTTGTAACACCAGTGATCAAGTGACCTCTCCTTATGGTGTTTGGGGGAGGGGCTGGAATTTTCCCAGCACATCATGGCCAGGGGTCCTGGTTCTGCTTCCCCAGCTCCTGGAGAAGACACCTCCTCCTCCATCCACCACTGGCCATTGTTCCTCAGGTCTCCCTCTAAAGGTCTCCCACACCTCGTTCCTCCTCACCACCATGGCCACCTCTTGGCACTGCAACAGTGTCCTCTACCCCTCTATTCGCCACACTCGGTTGAGGGCTCTGTAAAACCCACTTTCTTACTAAAAACCCTTTCTCCACTCCCCGTTGCCATCAGGATACATGTCTAAGTCCAGCTTCCTAAGCCTCCCCCACAAGACCACTTTGATCCATCCTCCAGTGAGCACGCACTGCGCTGGCCTCACCTCCCTCCGGCCACAGTCCCCAGTGCCAGTTCACCTCAGTCCGCCGTCTTGCCTCAGTGCCTTCTCCCTTTGCACCTTCTGGTCCCTTTGCCTGGCCCTTTTCCTTCAGCTTCACCTGGTTAAAAGCTCACTTCATCCTTCACGACCGCCAGTGAGGCACATCACCTCCTCCAGGAAGTCCTCCCTATGCCCCAGGCTATGTTTTCCCTGAAGCAAGAATGGTGGCTTGATTTATCTGTGGAGCCCCCACAGATAAATTGTAGGTCCACAATGAGTATTTATCAGTCACTCGGGCGCCACAAGCACCCATGGGCAGCAGCAAGTGTTGCTTCTCACTTGACCTTTACCAACTCAGTCCCGCCGCTCTGCTCGCTTTTCTCTACCATGAAGCCAGATACTGGGGAGTTCACATTTCATGCGAACAAGCGGTCCTGCTGGGCCCCCGTCACCCTTAACAGGCAGGCCTGTGGGCACGGTGCTGGCCGATCGGCCCGTTTTCAGAATCAGATACCCATGCTTCTGTGCAAAATGGCCCTTCTTTAACATCGAACCCACATTTTTCAAATCTCTAACTGGCCAGATAAGAGCCAGGTCATGGACCACCAGGCTCAGGACACCAGCAAGGTCCACAGTGAGGTTAGTGATGGCTCTGCCTCCCCAAGCCTGCCAGTGGGGACTTGCTTTCAGTCACACGACTAAGAAGGCTGCTGCGAGACCCTGGGACCAGCTGGGGGTGAGCTGCAGAGGTGCTTGGTGGGCAGTGTGGACGTTTGGAGTTTTGTCTGGAAACCCACAGGCCTGGGTGGGGAGACAAAACCGTGACTAATGTGCCCGGTGCTCACAGCCCGAGAAAGGCGGCTAGGGGTGGGGTTCTCGGCAGGGGTGGCAGGAGGCCCATGGCCTGGAGAGCCTGTAGTCTGGGTCGATTTTGTCCTTCTCTATCTGGGGAGGTAACTCTCTCAAGAACAGGTTGTCAGGGACAGTTTCCCAAGCTGAGAGGCAAGAGCCACCTCCCTCCTAACAAGACCAGGCAGCCCAGGAGGGGGAGGGACTCCAGGGCAAGTCTGTGCCTGTCGTGGGCAGGGCCCAGCAGCGAGTGAAGCAAACCTCAGCCCACAACTGCTCATCACCTGCTCTGCACCTCCCCAGAGAAGACTCTGCCCAGCAGGGCCTGGCCATCATCAGCACCCAGTAAATACTTGTTGAGGGAATGACTGGCTGGCTGGCTGAATAGATGGCTGGACGGATGGACAGATGGATGCATTGATAAATGGACAAATAAACGGCTGGATGGATGGACAGACAAGTGGATGCATGGATGGATCCACAGATGGGTAGACAGATAGATGAATAGATGAATAGATGGATGGATGGAGTTGTGAATCTTTAGGGATAGAGAAGGACACGTTGCAGGCCTAAGGCGCACACTGGGCATGATAAAAGCAGCCCGTGTGGAAGTAAGCTCAGCAGCCAGCACAGAGAGCATGGTGGGGGCGTGATTTGGGCAACCACACACCTGGGACACAGGGAGAAGGGGGAGGGGTGTGTACTTGCATTCACATACCTCCAGGCCTTGGCCTGTGCTATTCCTTCTGCCTGGAACACCATCTCCACTTCTTTGCCTGCCCAACTCCCATTCAGTCTTTTGTGACTCATCTTCAGCCTCTGCGTCTCCATGAAGTCCCCCTGATAGGCCCTCCCTAGCCTGGCTGGGCTGGGTTCCACCCCCAGCACAGACCACCCTGTATCGTGATGGTCTGTTCACTCCTGACTCCCCAGTGGTGGTGGGTCCCTGGAGGGCAGAGACCATGCCTGGTACCCCTCTGCCCCCAGCGCCGAGCCTGGCGTACGGCGGTGCTCAAGAAATGCCACTGAACCAGACCAAGCACACGAGGAACGAATTCTGTCCCGCACTCGCCCAGTGTACAGACAGTGTGACTTGATCAGAGATACCATTACCCAATCAACTTTAAGAGACCAAACCAGAGCCATAAAAGAAAAGCGGGCTCAGAAACGGAAGCACAGAGCCCCAAACCTGGTTTGCCGGCACGGAGAAGCCCCCGTGTTTAGGTGGTGTCTCACGGCTCACAGAGAGCTGTCACAGGAGTCCCTCAGCCGTCCCGTCTTAACAGCCGCCTTCGCTAGAGCAGCTCACCCAGGGTCACGGCGGGTGCTGGGAGAAGGGCCAGGGCTAGGATCCCAGGGCAGGGACCTCACCTGCCAGTCTACTTGTCCTCCCTCTGACCACCGGGTGTTTTCCGGTCAGGGACCTGTTGACAAGTAGGCCCGGCCCAAGACGGGAAAGACTGATTTTCCCACACAGAGGAGACAAGGAGACTCAGAGAGCTGGTCACCTGCCTGGCCACACACAGCTAGGAAGTAAGGAGCGGCCAGCTGGAACAAAGGGCAAGTCTGGAACCTTGGGAGGGGCAGAAACTTCATCCCGAGGGCCCCTCTAAGCCACCTGGACCACCGAGGACGCACAGACGTCTCAGGTCCCTGGGTGCCTCATCTTGGGCATAGAAGATCATCTTCCCTCAGCAGAGTTAGTGGGAGACCCTCCAACCGGCTCAGCGGGGAGATACCAAGTTTTGGTCAAAGGAACCGTTTCCAATCCCTCTGAATGCCGCTCTCCGAAGCCATGGTAACAACCCTGCCTGCAGGGTGGCCAGTCGCAGGAAGTCACGTAGTCAGGCCCCAGCCACAGTGCCCAGTGAGCGGTGGTTTATTCTCCTCGCGCCAGCAGCTCTTCCTGAGTCCTGCGCGCAGCGGGAGGCCGAGGCCCGGGGCTCCTGCGGGAAGCACCTGCAGCTTCTCAGGCTGAAGGACAGGGCTGCTGGTTCCAGGGGCAGACGGGGCTGGGTGGGAGGCCCCACCCCCACACAAGGTTTTTTTTTGTGCTAAGAACTTAAAAAACTTTTTTTTTTTCTTTATTGATTTTTAGAGAGATAGAAAGGGAGAGAGGGATGGAAACATCAGTGAGCGAGAACATCGATTGGCCGCCTCCTGCATGCCCCTCACTGGGGATTTGGCCCACAACCTGGGCACGTGCCCTGACCGGAAATCGAACCGGCGACTTCTTGGTGGATGGGTCAACGCTCAAGCACTGAGCCACAACGGCCGGGCTTGTGCTAAGAACTTTTAAGATCTACTTTCTTAACAACTTTCAAATATATAATACAGTATTATTAACGATAGTCACCATGATGCATGGGACAGCCCCAGGACTCACTTTAGAACTGGACCTTTCTACCTTCTGAACCTTCAACAGTAAAAGGTTTTAAAAATGACATGAATGTTCTGTCCAGTTTGGCTCAGCGGTTACAGCGCTGGCCTGCGGTCCAGAGAGACCCGGGTTCGGTTCCCGCTAAGGGCATGTACCTTGGTTGCAGTTTGTCCCCAGTCCTGGTTGGGTCGTGCGGGTGGCAGCCACTCAATGTGTCCCTTTCATGTCGATGTTTCTCTCTCTCTCCCTCCCACTCTATCTGAACAAAACATGGAAAAATGTCTTCAGGTGAGGATGAAAAATAAATAAATAAATAAAAATGACACGAATGGTATGATGTCTGCAATTGGCTTTCAAAGCCTCCAGCCAGAGGGGGAGAAAGCAGAAGAGGGAGCTCACAAGGAGGTGACTAAACAAGATTGCAAAACCTCGGGGATGGTGACGCAGAGGGGCGGGGAGGCCGGAATGGCTGTCTGGTCCTCTTGACTTCTGTTCATTTTTGAAATTTTCCATAATGAAGATGTTACATAAAAATGCTGATATGTGCCCTGGCCGGTGTACCTCAGCGGTTGGAGCATTGGCCTGCGCACCAAAGGGATGAGGGTTTGATTCCTGGTGAAGGGCACACACCTGGGCTGCAGGTTCAACCCCCTGCCCTGGTGGGGGTTGGGGGTTGTTCAGGAGGCAACCAATTGATGTGTCTCTCTCACACCCACCGATATTTCTCTCTTTCTGCCCCTCCCTTCCTCCCTTCCACTATTTCTAAACATCAATGGAAAAAATATCCTCAGGTGAGGATTAACAAAAAAAAAAAAGTGCCAATGGGCAGGGGTGGGTTCACCTCCTCCCGACACCTGTGCGCAGGCCGGTGCCAGCGCCGACTCCGCCCCGAGCCAGGAACTCTCCCAGACAGCGCCTGGGCCGGCAGGAAGCAGGTAACACTCAGCCCTGCGGAATCCAGGTCAA
Organism: Molossus molossus; assembly: GCF_014108415.1. NCBI lineage: Eukaryota > Metazoa > Chordata > Mammalia > Chiroptera > Molossidae > Molossus > Molossus molossus. The sequence goes on along the minus strand of NW_023425366.1, from coordinate 108,778,459 downwards.
GCCAACTGGAGGGTGGGGTGGAAAGAGGGCCAGGTTGTTGAACTCCCACAGAGAACTTTCCGGAAATTGGGTGGGGGGTGGGTGCCTGAGATGGCTCCTAAGGGTGTTGGGAGAGGGGTGATGGGCAGCAGTTTCCCCAGGTGGCCCCAGAGTCCGGGAGGCAGGGAGGAGCCGGCGCCTAGGCAAGGGGGCGTTTGTGGGGGCCTGTCACTCAGTGTGCCTGGGAGGCCGCTGGTGCCAATCCTTCTCGCCTGATCCCCTCAATGGCATAATTACTTCACGAGATCTTAAAATGATGACTCGCCCTTGGGGAAGTCACTTCTTGCTCTGAACCGCAGCTTCCTCACCTAGAAAATGGGTCCGATGACAACACAGTTCTCAGAGGGTTGCTGCCTCAGGGTCCGGCCTTGCACTAGCACCCTGTGCATATTGAATCTTTCACTGTGTGGCACTGTTACCACCTCCTTTTGCCAGAAGAGAAACTAAGGCACAGAGAGGTTGAGAACCGTGTCCAAGGCTGAGCTGCGATTCAAACCTGCAGGTAAAGTCCTGAGTTCAGGGTCCTCGGTACATGTGATGTTGGTGATGATTTTAAGTTGGAGAGCACGTTCATAGCTGAAGCACTTGTTGGGAGGGGAACACAAGGTAGATGTGTCTCTGTTCCCAGTTAAAGACCTGCCAGCAGCTTGGCCCAGGTTCGAAAGATTGGGAACTGAAGGGCCTGGCTGAGCCCAGGTCCCAGCCCCAAGCCGCCAGCCTGGACCAAAAACCAGCACTCCCACCAGGAAGGGCCGGTCTGTTCTGGCAGGCTGGGGTGTGGGAGCAAGGAAGGTGTCCCAGCCTGCCCACCACAGTGCCCATCCCTCTCAGCGTCACATGTCACAGAGGAGCAAGGAGATGACAGCAGGGGCTGACTCCTGGCTGCCAAGCTCGGAAGCAATGCTCCTTCACTCATCACTGTGTGATGGAGCCTCAGTTTCCCCCTCGGCACAACGGGCTAGCCAGGCCCACCACCCAGGCAGCTGTGAGGTTTGTGCAGTGCCCGCAGCATTCCACATTCATCTGTGCCTTTCCTTCCTTCCTGAAGCACTTCTTCCTCTCAAGGGAGGAAAGAAGGCCACACCCCACAAGAATAAAAGGGCCCCTGTGCAGGTTGATGAGCAGCTAGAAGCAACTAGAAGTGATGCCTCCAGCTTGCAGACTGGCAGGGACAGGAGTTCCCTCCCTCAGGCCAGGCGGGGACAAGAACCTCTTGCTCAGGGTGAGACCCATACATGAGACCTCCGCTCAGCTCCCTCCTGTGCCCCCTCGGCAGTGGTGCTGGGCAGGCACTGGACTGAAAGTCACATCTTGGACCCAACGGCCTCTTCCCACACGGCTCAGAGGAGCTTCGGTTTCCTCGGGCACTGTCAGCGCGGGGTGCTGAGTCACTGAGAGCCTTGGCCGGTGGTTTATGACTAAGGGAAGCAGGGTGCACGCAGGTGTACAGCAAACACAGGATAGCAATGCCCTGGGGACCCAGAGGCCTCTCTGCCACCCACGGGTCCAGGAATGAAGCTTCCCACACAAGGGGAGCCCTGGAGTTGGGTTGAAAGCCTTCAGTTACTGCTGATGACAACCTTTCAGCCGGCTTCTTTTATGGAAGGTCTGATCCAGACATGAAGCGGTTCCTTGTGGGATAGAAGGTCAGCTGGAAGGACACAATGGGACAGGGGACAGAGACAGCCTGGGAAAAGGAGACAGAGCCTTGGAGTGTCATCATGAGAAACCCAGCAAGACCAGTCTGGGCCAGAAGCTGGCAAGAGTCATCCTTCCATCCTACACCCACTGCCTGGGGTCAAGAATTGTTGGCACCTGAGGGTGAGGGGACCCTGGGCTCCTGGCATACCTTGTCCCCTCTGAACCCCCACTCTGGCCTCAATTGTCTATCCCAACATGTTGCCCCCAGCAGAAACCATACACTCACATGCCCTCAGGAACCAGACTGGGGACCAAGGGGTGATGGAGGCTGGTTGGAGACAATAGAGAGTGGTAGAGACTGTGGATAACAGGAGATCACAGGTCCCCAACACTGGGCAGCTGTTACTCAACTCCAACTAGTGCTTGGCATGTGGGAATGTGGGCCCAGGACTGCCAGAGTGTCTTCAAGCAAGTCAGAAATACGAATTATTTTTTAAATCCTGTTTTCTAAACATTGCAATCCCCCCGCCCCCCGCCCCCCGAATAGAAATCTAGGTGTTCTGCAAGCACGCAAAGCCCATCTGTGGCCAGGCCTGCCCTTTGGACTAAATAAAGTAGAGCTCTGGTCGCTCCCCCTCTGGCCACCTCCCTAGGACCTGCTCTTCTGCTGCCCTCGGGGACTCCTGAAGGAGCAGCATCTCCCTGGACACACCCGGTGATTTCTAGATTCTCTGCTGCCCACGGAAACGTACCCTGAGTTCCCCAGGGTAAGGGAACTCAGTTCTCTGGGGCCCCCGAGGACCTCTACTCAAGGCATGTAGCACATGGGACTGAATTAACTCTTCCTCCATTCTAAGCCACTGTTGATCTGATAACAGCATCTAGGGAGAGAGAGGGAGAGAAAGAGGGGCGGGGAGATATATATATATATATGGTCTCAGTTCACCCCCAAGGCCATCAGGTTCAGTGTGATGTGGCCCTTGTGTCAGACTATTACCCCCTCCCTTATTTCACTCTGCAACAGCCTCACTGAATGTGCCAAGTTCCCTCCCACCTCAGGACCTTTGCACATACCATTCTTTGCCTGAAATGCTTTCCCAATAAGATTTGCATGTGGGGGAAGCACACCTCTCTCAGCAGACCCCAACCTTACTTCTCTGTAAAGTGACACCTTCATTGGCTTCAAGCCACCTAATCAGGCCAACATCACAGACCATTTCATAACTCAGGGCCTTTGCCCAAGAAGTTCCTTCAGCTGGGCATGTCTGTTTCCACTTTGTCTCAAGACCTACTCCTTCTCTGACATTTCCTGTCCCACCTCTAGTAAAATTAACTCTTTGGGCCCTGTGTCCATTCCCTCTCTTCAGGGCTCAGTTCAAAAGTCACCTCCCTAGAGAAGCCTTCCCTCCAAACTCTCCAGGGGTGGTTGTCCCAAGACCCCTCCCATTTACGCTCCATCCCTTGCTTTATTTATTTATTTTTTATCCTCACCCGAGGACATTTTTCCATTTTTTGTTCAGATAGAGTGGGAGGGAGAGAGAGGAAGAGAGGGAGAGAGAGAGAAACATTGACGTGAAGGGACACATCGAGTGGTTGCCACCCGCACGACCCAACCAGGGCTGGGGACAAACTGCAACCGAGGTACGTGCCCTTAGCGGGAACTGAACCCGGGTCTCTCTGGGCCACAGGCCGACGCCCTAACTGCTGAGCCAAACTGGCCAGGGCTGTTTTTTATTTTTTAAATCCTCACCCAAGGATATTTTTAAATTTATTTTCAGATAGAGTTGGAGAGAGGGAAGGAAGGAGGGAAGGGGAGAGGGAGAAGGAGGGGGAGGGGGTGGGGGAGGGGGGGAGAGAGAGAGAGAGAGAGAGAGAGAGAGAGAGAGAGGTCAATGTGAGAGACACATCAACTGGTTGCCTCCTACACAACCCCAGCCAGGCCTGGGGACCGAACCGCAACCGAGGTTCATACCCTTGACCGGAATAGAACCCACGGCTCTCTGGTCTGCGGCCAATGCTCTACCGCTGAGCCAAATCGGCCAGGTCCTCTTTGCGTTATTTCCTTCTGGAATTCAGGGTTCCCTGACATCATCTTGCTAACATATTCCTTTCTCTCCATCTCCCCCGCCCTGTGGATGTGGGTTCTACACAGCCAGGGGCTTCACCTGTCCCCTGCTCCATCCCCCACGGGACCCAGGAGCCAGCCGCTGGCCATCAGTGAGCATCAATAAACGCACTTTATGCCCACGTCCATTAAACAGGCACGCTATTCGGAAGGCGTTCAGATTCTGGAAATTGTGCACATCTGAGAAAAAAACACATGCAAGACAATCGCATGTCTGAAATATGTGTCTCCTCTGCCACTGCCCCTGACGAGGACGTGCCTGTGTTGTTTTCCTCAGGGCGCCCGGCACCAGGCCTGGCCAGGAGGCACCTCAGTGGCTCCAAGCCGTGACCCCAGTTTCCAGGCCACCCCTCCACAGAGGTGGAAGTATCTACCCCAGAGCCAGCGCCCGGGTCCCCAGTCCAGCTGTGTGGGCTCCGGGCAGACATTGCCTTGTTTAACACTTGTAACGGGCAGCATTGTCTTTTTATTTATTATTTATTTGTTTGTTTGTTTATTGGTATGTGCCCCTAGCGAGAACCGAACCCGGGACCCTCTGGTCTGCAGACCGACACTCCAACCGCTGAGCCAAACTGGCCCGGGCTATCTTCATTTTTAAACCAGGACCTTAGGCCAAGGGTCTCACACCCAAGGACAGAGCTGGGACCCCATCTTTTCTGGCAGCAGAAAAAGCTCAGGACCTAGCCCCCCATCTGCATGGGGGAGGAGAAAAGAACCAGCTGGACGCCAGGAGCCCCCAGGCTGCAGCCCCAGCTCAGGCCAGGGAGCAGCTTCTGTGAGGCCCCAGCAGGGTGGCCCCGGAGGCTGGCGGCAGCAATGCTGAAATCCACAGGCACAGGCAGTGGATCAGCAGGGTCTGGCGAGGAGACAGCCAGCCTCTAGGGGACACAACCTTTGCCCCCAGACTCCGGAACAGAATGGACTGCCCTTTTAGCTGGTGTTCAAATGCAGAAAGCACTAAGAGACTCAGTCTTTTCTTCTTTAGAGCCCAGATGATAATGCTAGTCAGAGACAAATAAAAAGACAGACATTTTTGCAGAAACCAACGATCTTGTCATCTGAGCTGGGAGCAGAGAAAGATACACAGTGCCCATCTCTGAGTTAACCCCTGCCTTACCCCATCTGTAAAGCAACAGCTTAATGGGCTTCAACCCACCCGACTGGGCCAACATCATGGGCTCTTTTCTACCCCAGGGCCTTTGCACAGACTTCTCCTTCGGCCTAGAACACCTCTCTTCCTTGTCCCAAGACCAACTCCCGTGCAGACATTTCCCCCTTAACTTTCCCTGACTCCTTTCTACCCGCTCTCCCCTGGTAGAATTAGCCAGTGTGTACCCAGGATCGATTCTATCCCGGCGCTTCTAAAAGTGGATCCCATTCAGCAGTGCACGTGTCCGCAGCCCTTGGCCATGCTCCTGCACTTGGAAGGAATCGAGGACATGTTTGTTATGAAGAAGACACCCCCACAACCGAAGGACAGCACATTGTGCGGTGTCCAGGGGATGGCACACCAGGGCTTGATGCGTCCCAGAGAGCTACCCTCAGCCCACACCAAACCGATGGGACAGGCCCGAGGGAGCCCTCTCCTTCCTCTCGGCCTTTATCTGGGGGCCTGTTCCCTAGAAAGTGCACTTCTAACCCTCAGAGGAAAGCAGTAACAAGGGTGACCCTCCCCTGGCCAGCTGACCCTCCTGTAAGACAGTGCTTGACCCCAAGGGTCTCTGTCTCATTTCTTGGTCTCCTTGACACCATATCCTGTCACCCAGGCTTGGCAAGGCCAGAGCGAGGCAGAGGTTGAAGACGGGTGGAAATGCCATCCTGTCACCTGCCTGTGTCCCCAAGGACAGCACCTGGCTGTCTGCACACATCCAGAGCCTGAGGCCTGTTATCTAGACACAGATAACGAAGGAACGATGGAGGACCCACTGGTTGGGTGCCCAGAGGCTGAACAATAGCAACACCAAAATATGCACTTATCTGGCACGTCCTGCGCCAGCCCTGCTGGCAGTGCCTTTCCATCCCCCTGGTTTCATCTGCACAGGCCTCGGAGAGCCTGGTGAGGAGCGGGGGAGCGGGGACCCCAGTCCCTGGCAGTCTGAACTTTACCCTACTTTAGACACACCAGTTGGCCAGGGGCCATCTGTGAAATGGGTGACAGCTTGCACCCCCTCGCCCCCTGGAATCCTGCCACGAGAATGACACTGTGCATGTGGGCCCAGCCAAGGCCACACAAGCAGGGGGGGTACTTAGAGGAGAGGCAATAGCGCCCTGAGGGGCTCCTCAGGTATCAACAGAGGGAGTCTCCTCCGTGAGGACCTGGCCCAGGGAGGGGAACCCCAGGCTCCTGACCCACAGGAGGGCCACGGGATCCAGCCCTGGGGGCCATGGGAGCTGCTGGCCTGGCTGGGTGGGTGTGCCTGAGTGGCGGGCGTGGGGCCCAGCTCACGGTCATCCTGACCTCTGAGGCAGGCCAGCTGGGAGTCACTCTTTCCAACCCCATCAGTGGAGCTTGGCTGCAGCCACGGTGGGAGGTGCAGGGTGGAGGAGACTGTGGGCCTTTGCTTCCAGCCGCTCCTGCCGAGGCCGCGTTTGCCAGGCTCATCACAGGCTCCCAGCCCGAGACCTGTGCCGCATCCGCACATACTATCTCCACCGCCACTTACCTAATGGGCCACTTCAAACAAATATTCATTATTCATTTGGAATGGAAATATTCCAGCCCTGGTTGAGTAGCTCATTTGGTTAGCATCGTCCCACTATGCATCGTCCCACTATGCCAAGGTTTTGGGTTTGATCCTCGGTCGGGGCACACGCACGAATCAACCAATGAACGCGTAAGTGGAACAAATCTCTCTCTCGCTTTCCCTCTCTCTCTCTCTCTCTCTCTCTCTCAAATCAACCAGTCGACAAAATTTGAAATGGAAATATTCTACCACTACCTGGTGAAATTATATTCTGAGGGGCTACTTATATTTCCCTTCACCCGTACAGCTTTATGGTAAGTGAATAACTATAAAAATGAAACAGGGCTCCCCAGTGCACCACAAAACCACCGTAGCTTTCAGCAGGAGAACAAGTGCCCCGTTCTCTCCACCTTCCAAGGAAAGAGTCTCGGCCACTCCCTTCTCCACCCCAGACCTGGGAGGCCCCCTTTCCAGGCTTTCAAAGAAGGGGGATGGGATGGGTGGGTTCCGGCACATTCCTTCGACCCTAGTGCAGCAGGCACGCGATGTGGGGTACAGTGCTGAGTGACCCCACGTTCTCCCTGGGAAGACACCTTGAAACCAAGTCCAGATGGCATGGCTGTTGACTAGAAAAAAGCCCACCTAGGTTGGAAGCCAGGAGCCCCGGGTTCAAGCCCCAGCCTGCGGCCAAGCCTCTATGTGACCTGGGCTGGTCATTTTACTGCTTTGGGCTATCACCACAAGCAGAAATAACCCTCCCAAAGGGGCTTTTACTTCCGTAAAGCTCCCAGGACGGCTGCTGGACCATCTTGGGCCCCCAGTAAGGCACAATGATGACTCCCCATTCCCGGACAAAAGAGAGTATGGTTGTTCGTACTCTCCTGGTTGATGGATATGAACAGCACCGTTCTAACCCTGGAAAAATCTCCGACACTGACAGGTTAAGAGATGTCGGACAGGACCCCCTGTACCCATTCAGCTGGCTCCTGCCCTGCCCAGGCTCCTGCCTCAGTGTCTCCATCTGTAAAATGGACAAGACTCCCATTTAAATAGGGACAAGGAGGGACTGAGATTCAAACATTGCCTGGATATACAGTGGTCCAGGCCTAAACCACTCAGCCCTGGGCTGGCCCAAGCCCATGCTGGGGGCAGAGGGTAATCAGGACTAGATTTAGCAAATAAAAATACAGGATGCCCAGTCAAACGTGAATTTCAGATCAACAGCACATTTTTTGGTATACGTATATTCCATGTAATATTTGGGACATACTTACACTGAAAGTGTACTCGTCGTTTATCCGAATAACTGGGCGCCTTGTAGTTCATCGGGCAATCCTACTTAGGACTATCCCTAACCAACTGTGGGAAGATATGTCCCCACCTCCACCCCAGGACATCGAACAAGCAGCAGGTGGCCCCTGCCACTGGCTGACACCTCACGTCCACGGGGTAAGGCAGCAGCCAGCACGCGGAGCAGAGGAAGATCGGACAGCGAGGGCTCTGCCGGCCCCTCCGCCGCTGCCCGGCGCGCTGGGCACCAGGTGCTGCGCCCAGCATGCCCAAGTACAGCACATCTCTGTGTCCTCACCAGGAGGCCGTGCGGGTGAGGAACTGACACCCAGAGAGCCACTTGGTAACTGTCTGAGGCTCAGCTCGAAGCCAGGCTGTTCAGCTCCTGGGGGTCGCCCTACCTACTGCACTGCCCTTCTGAGATGTTTGCAGGTCCCCTGTCTTACGTGAGTGGGTACGAGGGGGCAGGGATGCAGACTGCTGGTGAGTAAGATGTGTTTGACCGAAACTCTATGGCTCAGGAAACACCCAGAGCATAATGGGGCCATGACATCTGCTGAGTTTGGGACAGGAACAGGGGTTCTGGGCCCCTGCCTGAGGTCCGGGAGAGGGGCCGCCAGGTCTAAGATGAGCACATCCTTGGAGAATCTGGTCCTCTTTCCACCAGGTTCTCTTCCTTTTAGGAATGGAAGAGTCTCGACAGCAAACCCCACAGTGCATCCCCACTGGGAATCTAGTCTGATAAGGAGGGGGTGCAGGCCACCCCAGATGGGGCCGGCTGAGAAATCCTCATCAGTGACAAGCCGCATGGTGAGAGGCCCAGGCCCCAGAGGAGCAGGGAGCCTGTTGTAAGAAGATCTCACACACGTGTGCCACACCCACACGCCAACAGGTACAGCGGAGCAAGGAGCCAACACGCCGGCCTCCCCTGTTGGCCCTGCGCCCAGGCCAGCCCAGTCCCCGGCTACCAAGACAAGGATGGAACCCACCCATCCTGACACCCCATGTCTAGCCTTCTGAATCCTCGAACCCAGACCATCACGGGAAGAAGGGTAGTTGGTCCACCTGCTCCAGGACAGGCCCAACGAGGAGCTGGGGACACAGAGGTGGACGTGGCCCCTGCCCCCAGGAGCCCTGGATCAGCCAGGGCAGACAGCATGACCAGTGCTGGGACCTGGGGCACGTGTGGGACCACAGAGGGGAGCTCCCTTGCCCAACCTGGAGGGGGTGACAGAGGCGATGCCCAGGTGGGTCTCGAGGATGAGTTGTTAGGTGACGAAGGGGGCACCCCAGAACTCCTTGTCGGTTATCTTTTAGCCAGACGGCCTCCCTGGCTCTGACCACGGCCAGCGCTGTGAGAGGGATCGTGTCGCAGGGAGCACACGTGAAGCCGGCTTCTGACTCCATCTCTCTGGGACAGGACCGCGCCTTCTGCTGCAGGAACCACTGGTCGCCGCTCTCAGCCGACCCGCCAGGCCCCAGAGCCGAGCCCGGCCTTCTGCTCAGGCCCAGGAAAGGCTCTTTTTCTGGGGGTTTTCTCCAACCAAGGGTCACACGTTCACAGGACCCAGCCCCAAAGTGGGAAGGGTGGTCCACTGCCCTCAAGGGATAGACACTCCCCTTCTCCCCAAGTTTGTTTCTGGTTAAACAAAACAGAGTTTGGCTGCCTCTGGGCTCCCCCTGAAATCTTTAAAGCAGCAGCTGTTAATGTCTGGGGGGCGGGGGATAAGAGGAAGATAGAGGAAAGGGTACCTTGGAGAGCTCATGGCTCCCCCACCTGGGGCTTTCTTTGGGGTATAAACCCCAAAAGCCACTTTGAGGCCCTCTGGTGAGAGCCAGCGTCAAGGTCAGGCTTGGAGGCTCTGAGGTAGACAAGGGCAAGGTTTTGTTAACCCCCATCCCTGGAAGGGAAAAGGGTGAGGGGTCAGGGGCCAGAGGTAAGGATTTCCCCCCGACAGGCAAGAGGACAGATCCAGGCTGCTCCATTCTGACCACAATGCCCAGGCAGCTGGGGTCCAGAGGTTTTCCTCCGAGCCCTCTCCAGCTGAGCCAGCACACATCTCTGAATTATATCGGAATAGGAATTTGGACATTTAAGGACCTTCAAAGCCATTGGGTCCAACTCTGTCCCTAGAGATGAGCAAACTGAGGCTGGGAGGGGGAGAGATTTGCCCAGGGTCACTCGAGGTTTCCAGTCCCCACCTTGGGTTCCCTGCTGGCCAAAGAAGGGTATGGGGTGAAATGTGCTTAAGCTGGACAGGACGATGCTGGGAAGACACCTCCAGCCTAGATGTCATACACTGGACAGAGACATTTGATGCCCTCCTGAGACTTATATCCAGAATATATAAAGAGCTCTTACAACTCAATAAGAAAACAAATAACCCAATGAAAAATGAGTAAAATAATTGAATAGACAAGTCCTCAAAAAAGACCAACAAGCATATAAAAAGACACTCAATATCATCTACCATCAGGGAAATGCAAATCAAAGCCATCATCAGATGCCCCTTCTTGCCCATTAGGATGGCCAAAATAAAAAATACAGACAGTACAAATGTTGGTGAGGATGGAGGAACTGGAGACCTCATGTAAAATCATAGAGCAGCCGCTCTGGAAAACAGTTTGGCAGTTCTTCAAAAAGTTAAACAGAGATTGGCCGTGTGACCCAGAAATTCTATGCCTAGGTATATACCCAAGAGAAATAAAAACATACGTCCATGCAAAACTTATACATGAATCTTCATTGCATCATTATTCATAAAGCCAAAAAACAGAAATAATCCCAATGTCCGTCAACAAATGAATGGATAAACAAAATATGGTATTTCCATGTAATGGAATATTATACAGCCATAAAAAAGAATCTAGTATGACATGGATGAACCTTGGAAACAAATGAAAGAAGTGAGACACAAAGGCCACATGTTCCATATTTGTATGAAAGTCCAAACAGGTAAATCTATGAGATAGAAAGTTGATCAGTGGCTGTCTAGAGCTATGGGGAGGGAGAGGGGTACTTAGGAGGGTGATTGTTAACAGGGCCCATGTTTCTTTCTGAGATGTTGAAAATGTTTTAAAATGAATTGTAGCGATAGTTGCATGTATCCATGAATATACTGAAAGTCATTGAATTATACTTTACATGACTGAAATACAGGGTGTGTGAATTATATATGAATAGAATTTTTTTTTAATTCTGGAATTTGGACATTGAAGGACCTTCAAAGCCATTGGGTCCAACTCAGTCCCTAGAGATGAGCAAACTGAGGCTGGGAGGGGGAGAGGTTTGCCCAGGGTGGCTTGGGGCTTCCAGTCCCCACCTTGGGTTCCCTGCTGGCCCGAAGAAGGGTATGGGGTGAAATGCCCTGAAGCTGGACAGGACGATGCCGGGAAGACAGCAATGGTAGGTGTCTCTTGGTTGAATATCTGGTGAGCTCTCTACAGACTTCCTGAGCCCCATCCCAATCTTTCAAGCAGTCTAGGGTCCTTCATCTCTGCCAGGATGAAGGGGCGGGAAGAAACCTGAGGACATGCCTGTGACTGGACAGAGGTGGGCATGTCCAATATCCTCTCACTTTACAGAGAATGAGACTCGGTAGGGTGAGGGGCTCACTGACCAAGGTCTCAGAGCAGGCAGGACACAGCCCCACGTGGAGCTGTGCTTACGTGAGCCCAGACCCCGCAGAGGGAAGGGGTGCCCGCTCCCAGGCTGACTCAGCCTCCCCACCCGAAAGGGCCACTCACCGTGGGCTGCTGGCTGGGAGAGGTGGGGGCTTCCTCTGCTGAGCTGGCAGGTTGACAAACCAGTGGTGGGACCATGAGTCACAGGGCCCTGCATCCAGGCAGAGCCCGGCAGCCCTCTCCGCCCCACTCTGGGCCCACTGTGGTCTCTCACACAGATGGTTTCGAGACCTCTCCTGTCCACTCCCACCCGGGGCTCTGAGGCCAGTCTGTCCTGCACGCACTGTCCCTGAGGGTCCTGGGTGAGTCCCCAGGCTAAATTCCCACCCTGCCCGCGGAGCCTCCTGGGCGGGGGAAGTGCTCTGGGCTTGCGCAGCTCTTCCCACGTGCTGCCTCGGGGCTCGTGGGCCTGGGGTTATGCCCTGCCTTACTGGGATGACCCCATGAACCCGTCCCAGGACACGCCGCTGCTGCCAAGGAGTGAGAAGGAGGTGTGAGTTTGAAGGCAAAGGCGCTGCAATTGGGCCTAGATCTTTCTGGGGGCACAGGGAGGCCCTGGGGTGGATGATGGGGGGACAGGACCTCAGGTCACAGGGTGGAGATGCTGCCTAACCCATCTCAGGGGAAGGGAGAGAGAAGCCCCAGGACATCCCAGAGTTGTCCTTGGCCCAGAGGGATTTGGGGGAACAGGGACACCTGACAGGCCTTCACTGCCCCTCTAAGCCGCTGCTCCCCAGCCCTGGATCCATCTTACCACACCAGACCTACTAGGCCACTCTGCTGCTATAAAACCTTCAGTGGCTCCCTCACACCCAGCACTGGGGACCCCCACTCCGTCTCAGCCCTAGGGACTTGGTCCTGAACCCCATTCTTGGATACCTCCTTTTTTGCCACATGCTATTCCCAACTGCCCTTTCCTCCTCTCCATCCGGAAAATTCTACTGAACTCTCAAAGCTCAGCTGCAACCCCGTAACAGTCACCCCTGACTGCCCCGGGGAACCTGTTCTCATCATCTTTCTCTCGTTGGCCTAGAAATGGGTGCTCGGACAGAGGGGCTGCCAGCGCGCACCCTCCGAATGGCCTGAGCGTGTGAGTTCATTTGAACGAGACCTTCTCTGAGGAGGCCCAGCATCCTGATTCCCTACTCCAGGGAGGAATTGGAGGTTACATGACAGAGAGTGGGCAAAAACTCTAACCTCGAGAGCTGACAGACTGGTGGACTGGAAGAGTCCAGACAGACCCAAGTCCTGGAAAGAACTGAGTCTCCAGGAAATGAGCCATCTCCAAGAGCCAGCAAAGACACACTGTCACAATGGCAACCAGTTAGGAAAATGAACAACCCGAGAGTCCTTCTTCACCTAGAAACAGTTGACAAGGGTCAATGAAATACCTAAACATAAAAAGAAACGTCAGAACAGCGCAAAGAAACTGGACTCACCAGGGGCAAGACATGGATAAAATGAGCCACTTACAGACATGAAAGGCAAGGACCAGACTCTGAAAAAAATGTTCACAATGGGTCCAGCCCATGTGGCTCAGTAGTTGAGCATCGACCCATGCACCAAGAGGCCACCAGTTTAATTCCCAGTCAGGGCACATGCCCAGGTTGTGGGCCTGATTCCCAGTCGGGGGGCATGCAGGAGGCAGCCAATTGATGTTCTCTCTCATCGATGTTTCTATCTCTCTCTTCTCTCTCTCCCTCACCCTTTCTCTCTCTCATTAAATAAAGAAAAAAATTTTAAAAATGTTCACAACATTTGACAAAGTATTATTTCTTATAATTTTGAGTGCAGAAAAATAAAGCACAGAGCAGTGTACACAGCACATTGCTTCTGTGTTAGACAAGATGAACTAAGTATATCTACATCTACCTATTATGTTGATTTTTGTAAAAAGAAACAAAGAAAAATGAACAGAAACTAAAGAAAACAGTCACTCAAAGGGAACTGGTTGGGAAAGGGGTAGAGGGAAGAGGAATGCGAGTGAACTATTTTTTAAAAATGTTTTTATTTTAATCCTCACCCAAGGATATTTCTTCATTGATTTTTTTTAGATAGAGTAGAAGGGAAGAAAGGAGGGACAGAGAGAGAAACATACATGTGAGAGAGACACATCGACTGGTTGCCTCCCAAATGACTCCGACCAGGGCCAGGAATCAAACCTGCAACTCAGGTACGTGCCCTTGACCAGAATCAAACCTATGACCCTTTGGTCCACAGGCCGACAACACTACCGCTGAGCCAAACTGGCCAGGGTGGGAGTAAGATTTTTAAATTTTATTTTATTCATGTATTGTTTTATAATCAATAAATAAAATCCAAAAGAAACAAGCAAGCCTGGCCGGTGTGGCTCAGTGGTTGAGCACTGATCCATGCACCAGGAGGTCGTCAGTTTGATTCCTGGTCGGGGCACATGCTCAGGTTGTGGGCCAGATCCCCAGTGGGGGGGCGTGCAGGAGGCAGCTGGTCAGTGTTCTCTCTCATCCATGTTTCTGTCTCTCTCCTCCTCTCCCTTCCTCTCTCTCTAAAATCAATAAAGAAAAAAATTTAAAAACAAGCAAACTAAACTGCATATCAAAGTGATAACATAACCACATTGAACAAAGCATTTCTTATAACTCGTAGGTGTCTCCTCAGTGTGACCCATTTAAGGACAAAAGAAATGCAAAGAAATCTTAAATAGCACCCACTAGGGATTTTTTTACATTGAGGTAAAATCTACAAAACATAAAATTAACCATTTTAAAGTTTACAATTCCGTGGCATTCAGTACATTCACAATGTTGTGCTACCTTCACTACTACCTAGTTCTAAAATGTTTTCTTCACCCCAAAATAAAACCCTATAGCCATGAAGCGGTCACTCCCCATTCCCCACTCCCCACAACCACCAACCTGCTTTCTGTCTCCTACATAGTCTCAGAAGCCATTGCTGTTATAACTTTGTAACTATCTTATACATATTGTAGGATAGAGCAAAGAGTAAATACGGATGTTGTTAGGAAACTAGATCTTCAGTGTAAGAGAAAAGAGATACCGACACAATGTAAAAATCGTTAAGAAGAACAGGTGTTGGTACCCATGTTCAGAGCAGCACTGTCCACAAAAAGTCAAAGGTGGAAACAACCCAAATCTCCATCAGTGAAGCAGTGAACAAACAAAGTGTGGTCTACACACACAATGGAACATCATTCTGCTTTAAAAAGGAAGAAAGCCACCCTGGCCGGTTTTGTTCAGCGGTTAGAGTATTGGCCTACGGACCGGAGAGTCCCAGGTTCGGTTCTGCTAAGGGCATGTACCTTGGTTGCAGTTTGTCCCCGTGTGGGTGGCAACCAGTCTATGTGTTTCTCTCACATCAATGCTTCTCTCTCTCTCCCTCCTACTCTAGCGGAAGATAAATGGAAAAATATCCTCAGGTGAGGATTTAAAAAATAAAAAGAAATAAATAAAAAGAAAGAAAATTCTGACACATGCTACGACATGGATGAATCTCGAAAAGACGCTAATTGTAAGAAACCAGTCACAAAAGGACAGGAATTATATGATTTCACTTACATGAGGTACCCAGAGTAGTCAAATTCATAGAAAGTGGAATGAGAGTTACCAGGGGCTGGGCAGAAAGGGTAATGGGGAGTTATTGTTTAATGGGTATAGAGTTTCACTCTGAGATGATAAAAGAAAAAAAACCTCTGGAGATGGATGGTGGCGATGGTTGTAAACTATACACATGTACTTAATGCCAATGAATTGTATGCTTGAAAATATTTAAGATGGTCAATTTTATGTTATACATATTTTACCACAATAAAAGAAAAGTAGTTAAGAAAACATTCCTGTCTGCATTCCCACCAGCAGTGCACTAGAGTCCCCTTTTCTCCACACCCTTGCCAACACTTGTTGTTTGATGATTTGTTGATGGCGGCCACTCTGACAGGTGTGAGGTGATACCTCATTGTTGTTTTGATTTGCATCTCTCTGATGATTAGTGATGTTGAGCATTTCTTCATATGTTTCTTAGCCATTTGTATGTCCTGTTTGGAGAGGTGTCTATTTAGTTCCTCTGCCCATTTTTTAATTGGATTCTTTGTCTTCCTTTTGTGGAGTTGTATGAGCACTTTATATGTATTGGAAATTAACCCCTTATCTGATATATCATTGGCAATTATGCTCTCCCATATAGTGGGTAGCCTTTCCGTTTTGATGATTGTATCTTTCGCTGTGCAGAAGCTTTTGTAGCCACTATGGAAAACAATATGGTGTTACCTCAAAAAGTTAAATATTGAACTTCCATTTGACCCAGTGATCCCACTTATAGGAATATACCCTAAGAAGCCTGAAACACCAATCAGAAAGAATATATGTACCCCCATGTTTGTAGCAGCACTATTTACAATAGCTAAGATCTGGACGAATGGATAAAAAAGCAGTGGTACATATACACAATGGAGTACTACGCAGCTGTAAGAAAGAAAGATCTCTTATCCTTTGAGACTACATGGAAGGACCTGGAAAGTATCATCCTAAGTGAAACAAGCCAAACAGAGAAAGACAAGTTTCATATGATCTCACTTATTTGTAGAATATAATGAACATAACAGTCTGAGGAATGGGGTAGTCCCAGAGACATGGAAATGGGGTACAGACTGACAATCCCCAGAAGAGGGGGGGATGGGGGAGAGATAAACCACAGAACTTATATGCATGTATGCATGAACAGTGGACATGGACAACAAACTGGGGAAAGGGCAGGGAGGGAGGGGGAGAGGGAAATCAGTGGGGGAAAAAGAAGAAACATCTGTAACAAAAATTAATTAATAAAAAAAGAAAAAAAGAAAACACTCCTGCTTTGTGAAATTTGAATTGGAAATATCGATGTGTATACGTGTGTAAATTTATCAATATGCACACATGATTTTACAAATATGTACATGTCCTATCTCTGTCCAGGCAATGACCAAGGAGAGCAGCACCAGCAATGAGCACACATGCTGCTCAGGTCTTGGTTTCTAACTACCATTTCCTCTCACCTGAGGCTTTTGAAGAAGTGGTTGATTCCAGGTTAAGTTAAGATATCTTGTATCAAAAAGTAAGGAAGTTATCAAAGACAAAAAAAAAAAAAAAAAAATCACCTCAAAAGGATACCAAGTCCAGCTTGAAGGGACTCCACTGGGCAATACTGGGGCTTTTGAACATCTGAAAGACTAGTGACAATGAACTGTAATCTAGTCAATAAATAAAAACCCCTGTGCTCATACGATCCAGTTGATCCCCATTCTTCTCAGATTTCGTATCTTTGCCTATTTGCTGAAATTTACCTGTAACCTCAGACTCAGTACTTTCAGTCATCCTCGGAAATGCAGGGGCGGTAAAAGGTCTGTGTCCCCTGACCCATGTTCCCAGCTGCAGCTGAACAGGGCAGTGCCTTGCTGCTTGTTTTAGCTCTTACACGGAAAGCCGAAAGCAAAAGTCCTTTTTGTGGTCTATTTACTGCCATGATTTTTGCATTTTTTGTGGGTTTTGCTGGTCATGTTACTGCTTAATAGGCCCTCCTACACAGTCCTGCAGCACTGTGTGCGCCCAGGGCAAGAAGGCTGCGGTGTGCCTTGCAGAGAACCCATGTGTTAGAAAAGCTTCATTCAGACAGAGGTTCCAGTGCTGGTGGCCATGAGTTCAACGCTAAGGAGTAAACAGCACGTACTAAATTTCTTTAAGCAGAAACATACATAAAACAAGGTTCTGTGCTGGTTGGTTGATGGAAATGTGACCAGAGGCTCGCGGGAACCTAACCCTGTATTTCCCCTCGGAGCCAAGGTTCACCGATTGTGGCTGCTCCACAGAATGTAACTGATGAGAATTGACTGTATTTAAAAAATACAAGTGGGTGGAAGAGCTCTTTTCTATAGAGGAACACCAGCTGAAAATGTAGAAGGCACAAGAACAAAATCACAGTTGTGTCAACACCAGGGCAATAACTTGAGACAGGCTGGTAAGCCCGGAGAAGTGGAATGGGGAAACTGAGGCAGAGCTGAACAGACTGACAGAGCAATTTACAGCGGAGACAGAAGGTCACCTCCCTAGAAATAACATCGTGGCCTCAGGTGTATTTCAGCTCCAGACCCAGAAAAGCAGCAAAACTATGTGGGCAACGCCAGGCCCAGCTGCAGTGACTAACAGTCCCCCTGCCCTGACACTGACTGATCAGTGAGGACCAGGACCGTGAAGGAGCACACCTGAATATTCTGTTGAAGCCCTCCCCTGACAGTCCTAACTGCAAGAGAGAAATAAAAGCCTCAAAACAAAGGATTCAGCATGGCTCTCCTCGCCAGGAGCACCCCCGCACCCCCACTTTTCTTCCCCCACAGGCATGCAGCTCCTAGACCCTAAGGCACCCCGTGAAGCTTGCAACCAGGGCAGCAATGGGCAGTGTCAGTTCATCCCAGGCAAACCCCTGAACCTGACCCCAAGGTCCCCTTTTCTCTGACTTCTCAATGAGCCAAAGCAGACCAGCCTGGACTCAGTTTTGCAGCCCTTTCTTGTTTCACTGTCCCCAACTTTAATAAACATCCTCGAAATTCACCTGGACTGGTGTGACACTTTTCCTGTTCAAAGGCAAGAACCCACACTACCGGTCAGCCTTAGGCAGACCCGCTCAGGGCCGGGCCCCCTTTCCGGTCACAAACAGACTCGGGCAAGGATAGCTGTGGGCTGAGCAAGCGCTGAGGGAAGGGCCATTTGCGGGCAGGATATTCACCCGGGTGTCAAGACGTCACTCCACCGGTTATTTATTACACAGGGGACAGACGGTCGAGTTTACAATTGGAGAAAACCGGCAGGCAACACCTAAATGAAGTATTAACCTCAGCATCACTGAATGTCATAACCTTCTGGTGCGAGTTCCCTAATGTGATGTAACAATGTTATCCAGGGGTTATTTTTTCTCAAAAAGTTATATCAGAGTCTAGTTAAGCCTCTAGGTCTAACTTCCAGGTTACAGGACATGTAGGGAACAGAGGAACATTCAACGACCTCATGAGGAAATAATTGGACAAATACAGAGTTTGAGATTATCTACAAGATAAAAGACCTAGATTCTTCTAAAGGTCAATGTCATGGGAGGAAAATGAAGACAGGATGAAAATAGCCTAAAAGGTTGAAAAGATGTAACCAAATGCAAGATGTGAACCGTGTGTGATAGGATCCTGGTTTTAAAAGGCAGCTATAAAATATATATATTTTTATAGAGTGGGACAACTGGGAACATCTGAGTGTGGACTGGATACTAGATGATATGGAAATGGTGTAAATTTTCTTGGGGATAATAATGTGTTCATCTCCCATAGTATGATACATTTGTGTCCAGACGAGTCTGAATCCAATTCCTAGTCAAAACACATCAGCTACTATTACTACCACTCAATGCCAGGCCCCCTGTGAGGAGTGTTGTGTGCATGGTATTTCCTTGCCTAGGTTTGCATCCTTCTTTCTGGCTATGTGACCACAGGGAATTTACTTAACCTCTTTGTGCCTTTTCTGTAACTTGTTGACTATAATGGCACCAAACTCACAGGACCGTTTGAGGATTGAATGAGATAAGGCCTGTGAAGGGCTTGGCTCAGACTGGCACAAAGCAAGTTCTCAACAACATTGTAGATTTTGCGATGCAAAAAGAGCAGGTCACCTTTTCAATGAGTTAGTGCTGCAGGGCCACTAAGGCCTCTTCCTAAGAGGGGTGGGTACTATATATAGTTATGCATATCCCATATTTATATAGCTCCTATATTTATGCGCCTATATGTACACACATATAATCACTATTATTTAATAGCAAATTCTGTACTTGAAAAATTGCCTACTCATTAGACTTTATTTATAACCCCCAAATTAATACTCATGGTGCTTTTGTGGTCATCCACAGACATGTGCAAAATGGTAAAAATTTGCATCACCCCATGTGCACCTTCCTGGCTGAGGCTGAGCAAAGCCACACTTCGCTTGTTTCAGCTCTCATCCTGTAAACAAAAATCCTTCAGTGGTCTGTTTAGTACCATGTTGTTTGCGTTTTTTATATATGCTTTTTGTCAGTGATTTCAATATTTAAAATGGCCCCAAACGTAGTGCTGAAGGGCTGTCTTGTGTCTCTAGGTGCCAGGAGGCTGGGACGTGCTTTTCAGAGGACATACATGTTAGGTAAACTTTGTTCACAAGTTACAGTGCTGTTGGCAGTGAGTTCAATGCTAATGAATCAACAATGTATATTAAATAAAGTGAACAAAGTGTCTTTAAACAGAAACACACATAAAATCAGGTCACTGATCAGCTGACAAACATGTGGCCAGAGGCTCTCAGGAACCTAACCCTCTATTTCCCCTAAGAGCACTGTCTTAGGAGTTGCTAATTCTGTGTTTGTAGTAACTTTATAGAATATAACCAACGGGGACAACAAGAACCAGCTGTGTGTGTGTATGTTTGATTTGCCATTCGTATTATGCAGAGAGAAAACAGGCTTGGAAGACTTCAGTCCCTTTCCAAAGTCATGAGGCTAGCTGTGCTCAGACATGGGATTCGAACCCAGGTCTGTGGATGTAAATTCTGCAGCCCCTCCCCCAGAGTGCAGGCATCTGGAACCTTTGGGGGTAGGGTTCCTCTTGACTGCTCAACCACGCTGCTGTCTCTTTCCGGAAACTCACACAAGGTGGTGAGGAGCCTGTTCTGGGCCTGACAGCTGAACCATGGGGATTGGGGTTGGGGAGTAGGAGGGTGTAAGAGAAAAGGCTGTCTGTTGCCTGGAGGAGCAGGTGCCAGCAAAGGGAGACTCACAGGTGGCCAGTCACGTGTCACTGTCTCACAGAGGGTGGTCCAGGGTCAAGGAGGCCCAGAGAGGCCAGGTCACCTTGCACTCGCTGGCTGTGACCTCCAGCCAGCCCCTTAATGCCCCAGATCCTTGTTCACTGGTCTGTAAAAGTGGAGCTAACCCTACTTCTCTGAAGGGCTGAGAGGCACACTTAGGACAGTGCACCTTGAATTTTGAGGCCAAGCTGCCACAGCGATTCATGTGCCCTTCTGAACAAGCTCAGGAGAGGTGTCCTGACCACCCATTTCAGATAAGGAAGCTGAGGCTCAGTGACGCATGTCCACTATGCACCGGGCTAGGGTCTCGGGTCCCGATCCTTCCCATTATCTGCTTTCCTGCTGAAGTCTCATCATGTGAACATGGGTTGGGGAAGGGACTCTGAGGTGCACAGACCCCCTAGGGACAGAGACCAAAGGGGACCCTGGTCTGTCACAACATCCCCCCACTTTTATTTTCACCAGTTTCTAACTAGAGAAAATTGAGAGGGCTGGGCACAGCCTTGGAGGTGTCCACTCTGCAAATGTTTGACCATCCCCTTCTATGTCCCAAGCACTAGGCTGGGCACAGAGTGATACTTGGATTTTGTTACCCCGGGAGGCCACAGTCCAATATGGTCCCTAACTCTCTGCACGTAAGGCATTTGTGAGGCCAATAAAAACCCCTTTTCATTGAAAGTAGTGTTATAGCAGTTTTTACCTGCAGGACTAGCAAGCCACCTGGGAGGTGGGAGTTTCAGGAGGGTAGAGGGCAAAAGAGAGGAACCAGGGTGTGGAGGAAGGCATCTTTGAGAATAGGGATCAGCAAACTAGGGCTCCCTGGACATATCTGGCCCACTTAATGTTTTCTCAAATAAAGTTTTATTGGAACACAGCCACACCCATTTATTTACATAATACCTATGGCTGCTTTACTGCTAGAACAGCAGAGCAGAGTGGTTTCAGCTCAGTTTTGTGGGACTGTAAGGCCCACAAATCTCGAAATATTTACTGGTACCTGGCCCTTTACAGGGAGAGCACGCCTGCACCTACTTTAGCTGTAGGAGGTTCTGGCCTTGTTAGTTTTGTTCTCTACTGACTCCCCAGCCCCAGCCCAGTGTAGACGGTTATAAGGTGATGGTAAGCTGCTTATAACGTCATTTTCTAGTTCTGTAAATGTGATCTATTTTCAAGCATTTATTGAAAAATGCGTCTTCTAGACAAGTTAGTGAGTATCTAATCCTGGAAAGAATGAAGGAGAACAAGGGGGCTCCACCTGCGTGGCCCTCAACCCCTTCCCAGCCTTCCTGTCCTCTGGGGTGGCTGATCTCCTGCCCTGGCCTTGGTGGCCTGGGGCTGTCCTGCCAGCCCCGCCAGGCCTGTGAGTCATCAAGGACTGACTCACTCTCTGTCTAAAAATACATATTGTCTCAAGTTGGTGGGTACTGCTTTGATCACTGTTTGCACTCAATCTGAGCGCTTTTCGGGCAAGGTCTGGGTTTTCATCACAGTGGGTCCCCAGGGTCCAGTTTTGTCTGCAGCCTGGAGCTGGAAAGGCACTTGGGAGGAAGAGTTTAGGTGTTGAGTGCAAATTCTGCCCTGCCACTCATTTGCTGTGTGACACCGGGGAAATCACCCAACCTCTCTGAGCATCTGTAGCCAGGAAGAAATGAGAAAAGGAGCAACAGTGTGCTCCTTCCTTATCTGGGTATGACCTGCCCACTGACCCCTAGCTGGGTTTCTCTCTGCCAGTGAAATCATTTGACATCATCTCGACATCCAAGGAAATCAGGAACCTGAGCCAAAGCCAAAATCTGGATCTCAGCGCCAAAAACTGGGGAAGCTCTGGTTACAGAAAACAAGTGGAAACCACAGGCCCTGGGCTGAACGTGGAACTAATTTGGGTGGCAGTGAGGAACAGCGGAACGCAACCCAGAGCCTGGAGGTAGATCTCCTGAGCCAGGCTGCTGTCCAGGGGGGGCATCTGGCCCCTCAGAGTTCTCTAGCTCCTGCTTCTGCAGAGGGTGGGGACCGGGATGGGAACTCAGCTCAGGATGGCTGGGTAGGGATTCAGAGCATGGGTTCCAGGTTGGAGTAACTTCATTCAGATCCCACTTCCTGGCTCCATGCTGTGTGACCTGGGGCCTCTCACCTGACCTCTCTGAGCCTCAGCTGCCACATCTGTGAAGTGTGGGAACTCGGAGTACCTCCCTCAGAGGGTTACTACATAAAAGGCTTAGCACAGTACCTGGCACAAAAGAAAGCCTCAGTCCAGTCCGTCAGAAATGTTGAAACATGACAGGCTGGGGGGGCAGGCAGGAAAGCAAAGACCAGTAAGTTCTTCTCATTTGTGTATTTACTCAACAAAGTTACTGAGCATCTACTCTGTGTCAGAGAGGGGGGTACATCAGGGAACAAGAGAGACTCAGCCTGTCCCCCAAAGAAAATGAATAAGTAATATTGTGAGATCATAGAAGATATCCTGGTCTCTGCCCTGGCTCCTGACACGGAGCTCCTGAACCCCTGTGATTTCCTAATGATAGAGCACTAGTGTTATGTGTCAGCGAGATAACCAGAGACGCACGGCCGAATTGTAGAGGAGCACTTCATTACACCAGCGGGCTGGAGGGGTACAGCTTCCCCAGATCCTCAGCAGTGATTCTTCTTGCTCGTCAGATTTTAAAGACAGAACCTCATCCCCCTTTTGCCGCCTCCCCCCCCCCCTCAGGGGACTGGTACAATAGTGGGTGTGACAGCGATTACAGAAGTCAAAATTAGCATTATTCACCGGGCTCACAAGTACCTGCAAAGGCCCACAAATGCCTGCTAATACCAATACTGGAAACTGCAAATGCCTCCCAGCACGTGGGGCAACTATAATCTTAGGCAAAATTCCTTTACTTCTAGGGGTAATTAACCTATTATTAGAAAAATATTGAGAATGGTCCATTGATGATAAAATTGGAGTCATTTTGCCCTGGCCGGTTTGGCTCAGCGGTTAGAGTGTCAGCCTTTGGTCCAGAGAGACCAGGGTTCAGTTCCCGCTAAGGGCACGTACCTCGGTTACAGTTTGTCCCCAGCCCTGGTTGGGTCGTGCGGGTGGCAGCCACTTGATGTGTCCCTTTCACTTCGATGTTTCTCTCTCTCTCCCCCTCCCACTCTATCTG
Organism: Molossus molossus; assembly: GCF_014108415.1. Lineage (NCBI taxonomy): Eukaryota > Metazoa > Chordata > Mammalia > Chiroptera > Molossidae > Molossus > Molossus molossus. Next base: position 108,755,004 of record NW_023425366.1, on the reverse strand, counting down.
AACAAAAAAATGAAAAAATGTCCTCGGGTGAGGATAAAAAAAAAAAAAAAAGGAGTCATTTAGTTGCCTTAGCCTTGGGGCCCAGGTCACTCCCAGACCTTGTCCTGTGTCCCTCTTCATCTGGCTGTTCATCCGTATTCTTTATATTCTTAACACACTGGTAAACAAAAGTAAGTCTTTCTCTGAGTTCTTTTTTTTTCCTCACCCGAGGACATTTTTCCATTTTTTTTTTTTTGTTCAGGTAGAGTGGAAGGGAGAGAGAGGAACAGAGAGAGAGAGAAACATCGACATGAAAGGAACACATCAAGTGGCTGCCACCTGCATGACTGACCAGGGCTGGGGACAAACTGCAACCGAGGTACGTGCCCTTAGTGGGAACCGAACCCGGGTCTCTATGGACCGCAGGCCGAGGCTCTAACCGCTGAGCCAAACCGGCCAGGGCTTTCTCTGAGTTCTGTGGGTTGTTTTAGAAAATTAATCAAACCCGAGGAGGGGGTCGTGGGAATCTCTGATTTGTAGCCAAGTTGGACAGGAGTTGTGGGCAACCTGGGGACCTACAACTTGTGACGGGCGTCTGCAGGGGTGGGGGCAGTCTTGTGGGCTGAGCCCTTAGCCCTCCTGGCTGCACTGCCTCTAACCAGCGTCAACATTGAATTGGATTACAGAATGCCCAACTGGTGTCGCAGAGAGTGCTCGGCGGGGAAACCCTCACACGGCTGGCGACAAGGGTCAGCGGAGACGTGCTCTGTGAGGGTAAAGGAGACGCACAGGTAGAAAACTGAGTTTTCCTACAATTAATCCTATGAAGGAAAAAAACCAGGGTGCTTGGATGAAGAGTCATGGGTGGGAGGTCTTCTTTGGGTCAGGGAAGGAGACAGTGACAGGAAGAAGGGAGGAGGGGAAATTGCAGGTAGAGGGGACAGCAACTGGAGGCCCCAAGAAGGGAGAGAAATGCGGGCATATGGGGGGTGGGCGGCAGAGGTGTTGGAGGTTGGTCAGGGTCAGAGCCCCCATGGCTGGGATTGTGGATTTTATCCTGAGTGTCCTGGGGAGTGGATGAAGGGTTTTAAGCTGGGCCTGACACTGTCTACAAACTCTCCCTCTTAGGGGAGGATCCTTCTATCTTTCTCTGGAGGGCAGCCCCTCCCCAGCTCGGATATAGGAACTGCTTCCCCTAAAGAGGGAGGCCGTGTCCTTAACCGTTCCAGGGCCTGTTGTGGCCCAAGACCAAAACTGGGCTGGGGCCACTGGATTGTTCACTTTCAAATGGCCAATTTTTGTTATAGGAATTTTTTTTAAAAGCACGCCTTGGGCCCCTGGTACAGTGGCTGATTAGAGGAAAAGTGAGAAGACCCCCAACTGAACCTTAACCATGGCCCTGTCTCCATGTGCAAGCAATCCAAAGGTTGGACTCACAGGACAGATGCAAAAGCAGCCTGTCAGGCTGGGTGGGCACGGCCTGGGCCTCTCGGGCCCGGCTGTCTCAGCCCCGTTTATCCCACACTGTCTAGGCCAGTCAGCCTGGCCCAGGCCCCCAGCCCCTGACCGGCCCCAGGAGCCCAGTTACCTGAAAATCACCAAAAAAAGATTCTATAGCAAGCCTTTTCATTAAAAATCTACAGGGAAAGGATACAGTGTTTAGGATTTGCTTAAAATCCTCCAGAAAAGAAAGCAGGGGACAGGGAAGATAGAGGAAACAAAACAGGCAAAATGTCAACGTGTTTGCATCTGGGCACATCAGAATCGATTGCACTATTCTCCCTTATTTGGTATATACTGAAAATACTCCTAATAAAAGTAAAAACAATGCACCAAAATAGGATTGCTGGATGTATAGAGGAATGGATGGATCCATAATAAGTCAAGTTTAACAAATAGTTAATGAATCAGTGTTGCTCTATTGGAAACATTTTATAATAAAATGTTGGAAGGACAGTAGAGGCCCCTTCCTTCCCCCCGAAAAAGTAAGCCTTCAGTGGCCCTCATTCCCTACAGAGCACCCCCAGGTACTTCGCTGGGCATGCAGCCAGCTCCTACCTCAGACCCCTAGGTGTGTACTAACCTCTGGAGCCTTGTGTCCCTGAGCGTAGGGAGCTGAGTGTCCCTCCTGGGGCAGTGGAGAGGCCAGGAGGTCAGCCCTCAGCATCACATCCGCACACAGTAGATGCTCAGTAAACTCTGCCTCCAGTCCTCAGAGCTCCGAGGCCACTTTAGTGATGCCCAGATCCTGGGCCGCCTGGTCAACCAGCATTTCCTGGGGGCTGGCAGAGGTGCCACTACCAAGAGCTCCTTTTTGTTTGTGCCAGGGCTTCTCAGTCCCTTTGGTCACTCATTCCTTGGTCCAGGAAATCTTTTCTGTGAGCCAGGACCTGTGCTGGGTGCCGGGAGCCAACCCGTTACATCTAGCAGGTCCTCGCCTTTAAGGAAACCCCTCCAGAGATAGACAGTTCCAACCCAGTGGAACCCACGCCCTGAGGGAACCAAGCCCAGCACCTGGAGCAGGAAAGTCTGATGACACCAGCCTGGTTAGGCTGCCAAAGCAGGGCCAGACTCCCCAACACAAACTCCCCCTGGGCCCAGAGGAGCCGGAGACCGCGGCCCCAGGCCACAGCCAGCGTGAACTCCGGCCATGTGAGAGCAGAAGCCTCCCCGGAGGGTCTGCAGCAGCCACAGCGAAAGGCAATGGGTATTCTTCACTCAGGGGACCAGCAGGCAAGTGATCTCCCCTACCAGCCGGCTGTGGCTGGGATCCAGACACCACAATCAGAGCACCTCGGAGGGGCCACCCAGGTCCGAGATCTGAGTCCCCTTCCTCCGTTTAGCCACCAACACTGCTGCATGCTCCTTAAGCAGGGCCCTGGCCAGGGTCACACTCCAGGTCCCAGTTCAGCGTCACAGCCGCTGACCCCGGAGACAGACACCACCGTGTAGGTGTGGACACGAAAGTTCAGAGACGTTCAGTAACTCGCCCAGAGTCACAGAGCCAGCCCTAGCTGCTGCCCCTACTCCAACCAGGCCAACCATATGGCAGCTGACATCTCGAGCCACGGCACCCACAGCATCATCTCATTTAGGTCCACAGTGACCCCAGGCTGGAAAATATGATCTCCACCTGAAGAGATCTGACAACACCTGAAACAGCTCAATGGGTAGATGGCAGAGCCGGCACTCAACGTGCAAGCACCACCGTGGTGATAATAACAGTGATGGCAGCGGTATCGCTCCCCCGCTGCGGCAGCAGCACCCGTCACACACACCGCTTGAGGTAAGACAGGTATTCTCTTACAGTTTCGGGGGTCAGAGTCTACAGTCAAGGCGTCGGCAGGGCTGTGCACGTCCTGGGGGCTCCACAGGAGCGTCCGTTTCCTTGCCTGGTCCAGCTTCTAGAAACTGTCCGCACAGCTTGGCTTCCAGCACCTTCTCCACTGTCCACGTGCATCGCTCCGGCCACTTCCCAGCTCCTTCTCCTCTGATCCTCCCGGCTCCTCCTCACAGGCCTCTCAGGATTGATGGCCTCATGGGGCTCACCTGGAACGTCTCCGTGTCTATCCCTGTCTCAAGATCCTCAATGCCGTCTGCAAGGGCTCTGTGGCCCAGTACGTGAACACAGGCACAGGTTCTGGGAATTAGGACATGACGCCCCGGCCCCTCCCCCAGCCTACCAGGCCGCCCGTGTTTAGCGGACGCTCAGTGCCAGGCCCTGTGTTCAGCGTGTTGCATGTATCATTTCAGACAGGCGTGTCTCACTTGGGTGTGCCCACATCCCCGGGGATCCTGTTCAAATGCAGATTCTGGTTTTCTAACAAGCAGCCAGGTGCTGCTGATGCGGAGGTCCAGAGACCACACTTGAACAGCAAGAATCTAGATGAGGGGCTGACCTTTTCCTATAAAGGACCTGACAGTAACCATGGTCGGCTTTGCAGGCCCTAGAACCCCTGTTGTAACTACTCCACTCTGCCTTTATTTATTATTTTTATTTATTTATTTATTTTTATTTTTTATTTTTTTTTATCCTCACCCGAGGACATTTTTTGCATGTATCTTCAGATAGAGCAGGAGGGAGAGAGAGAGGAAGAGAGAGAAAGAGACATTGATGTGAGAGAGAAACATTGACTGGTTGCCACCCACACGACCCCAACAGGGACCGGGACAAACTGCAACCGAGGTACATGCCCTTAGCGGGAACTGAACCTGGGACTCTCTGGTCCGCGGGCCAAACTGCCAAAGGCTCCACTCTGCCTTTAAAGCCCCAATGCAGCCGTGAACAATACGAGAACAGTGGGCATGGCTGTGTGTCAATAAAACTTTATTTATGGACACTGAACTCTGAATTCCATATAGTTTCAGGAAATGTTCTTCTTTTGATTATTTTCAACCATCTGAAAATGCCAAAACCATTCTCGGTTTGTAGTATGTGCAAGCACAACGCTGGGCCGGTGGGCTGCAGTTTGCAGACCCCTGATCTGGACTGTAAGTTCCAGGAGAGCGTGTATTTCTGTCTTATTCTGTTTGCCACAGTGTCCTTTGCATCTGAAATAGTGCCTAGCACCTCGTAGCTGCTCGAAAAATATGCGTTGAACGAAAGAGTAAATCATCTCATTTAATTCTCACAACTGTTTTACCCAGGAGGTATAGTTGTGAATCCCGGGTTACAGATGAAAGTGATTTATCTGGATTTTCTGATAGAGGTGGTGCCCAGGAGGCTGTGCTGCTGGCCTCCTGCAGGAACCCAAACCACCCTGACCCCATCTGTGTCCTCCCCTGCAGCCTGGGGCGCCCTTCCCTGCAGCCAGAACCACGGAACTGCCTGCATCACAGCTCCTGCGAGGAAAGTTCCTTCCAAAACAGCAGGTCCGGCCCTTCACACGGCCGCACATTGAGCCAGGCCCGACGGAGCTCTCCCGGGGCACTGAAAGGCAGCAGAAAACTCTCTCCTTTGCTGGTTGGGAACAGCCAACACCCCCGCACTGCCAGCCTGGGCAACCAGGCACAAGCTGCCCCAGGTCAGAGCCTGGCAAACATTCCATTCAGGGCTGATCTGGTAACATAAACATGGGAAACCAAAGGGGTTGAAACCACAGGCGCCAAATTGCTCCTGCTGCCACAGTCAGGGACACCTGTCCAGTGCCATGGCCTTAAAGTCCTCTGCGGCCAAGATGACACCTCAGAGAGAAAAGTGTGGGGTGAGTCTCCCCTCAATTTTACAGAGTGCCTCCTACGCCAGGACCTTGGCCCATGCTGTTCTCTCAGTGTGGATGCCCTTCCCGCCTCATTAGTTAACTCCCCAGATTTCAAGTCCCCGAAAAGCCTTCCCCAAACAGGCACCCCACACTTCCCTTGTCACACTAGCAACTGCACACTTGGTTTCGGGATGAGTTGATCAATGTCCGTCTATTCTTATATTTGGTTCCTAGAGCTGCTATTGCACATTAGCACAATCTCGGTAACCCCAAAACAGCAGAAACTTATTCTCTAACAGCTCTGGAGGCCAGAAGCTGAAATCCAAGTGTCAGCAGGGCATGTCCCCCGGAGACTCCATGGCTCCCCGGCGTCCAGTCCTCGGTGGGAGTCCTTGGTGCTCCTCTGCTTGCAGACACACCACTCCCGCCTCTGCCTGTCTTCACCTGGCCTTTCCCTCCGTGCTTCCTCGGTGCCTGTGTCACAAATCTCCCTCTCTTTTCTCTTATAAGGACACCAGTTATTGGGTTTGGGGCCCACTTTAAATTAGGAATGACCTCATTCTAAGATCTTTACCTCAACATCTGCAAAGACCCTATTTCCAAATAAGGTCACATTCACAGCTGCCTGGGCTTAGGATTTGGGGGTATGTTTTGGGGAGTGGGGGGCTACTCAGCCCACTATAACCCTCTTAGACTTAAACTCCATGAGGACAGCGACCATTTGGTTCCTAGGGCTATAGGGTATCCTGGTCCCTGCCACACAGCCTCACGCACCCTCAACGCTCAGTAAGTGTTTGCTGAAGACAGGACTAGCTATGGAATTTGTGGAGACCAGTGGAAAATGAAAATGCAGAGCCCCTTGTTCAAAAATTAAGAATTTCAGGATGGCAACAGCAGAACAGCCAATCGTTGTGGGCCATTGTGAGAGGGGACCCTGACCACACATTCCTGGTTCAGTAAATAACAAATACTGAGAACGATTTATCTTGAGAGTCACCCTGGAGAATGACCAGTGAGCTCATCTCCAACCCAAGCCCCAGGCACGGAAGCAGATCTGTCCATTTTATAGGTGGGGAACCAGGCCTGAGAAGTCAAGGATGCGTGAGGTCAGCCAGGGCCGAGCCAGAACCCATGTGTCCTGTGCCCTGACCCTTCCTCCCTCCTGGCCTTTCTCAAAACCTTTGGTGGCTCCACCCGGCGCTGGTCCTCTCACAAGCTTGAGGACACTTCAGAACATGTGCAGTGGGGCCACTGAAGGACCAGCAGAAAAACGACTGTGGGCACCTGGCCCACATTTTAATGAATCACAGTCTTGGCCTGAGCGTCTGTGTTGCATTTGCTGAGCACTGGCCCTGGAGCTGGCTGGGCTGGCCGACAACAGCAGTCCCCTCTCATCTATGAGGAAAGTGCTGTCTTATCCCCTCCTACAGATGGGGTTGGGGGCCAAGTTCAGCATCAAGTGCCCGTAGTCACTGCCATTGGCACCCAGCTCCATCAATCGGACTCCTCTCAACTCCTAACATCATAATACCAACACCTGTGCAATAACCCACGCAGCCCTTTGAGGAGGATGCTGTCATTACCCCATCTTTCAGACAAGGGAACTGAGGCACAAAGCAATGACTTGCCCAAGGTCACAGAGCCAGCAAGAGGCCAATTTGGAATTCAAATTCAAGCAATGAGCTTCCTGAGTTCTTGCTGCTACAATCCCTCTTGAGAGCCTTAGGTGAAATCACAGGCAGAGGCCAGGCATAGGAGATGTTAAAAGGAGGTGCTGCTTCTATCCGCAGGAGATGTGCTCGGGTGGGTGCAGAGAAGGTCCAGGAGTCAGCGTTTTCCCCAGTGAGTCAGCGTGGCGGGGAGGGCACAGAATGAGGAAGCGCCCCCCCCCCCCCCACTGATGCAGCTGGCACAGGACCTGCCATCCACATCCCTGGGGCTTCCCCTCTCCAGGGGCCTAGCTCTTAAAATGGGGACAACCACAGGTGTGTGACGAGGTCTGGACAGTTCACCAAGCACCAGGCACAAATCAGCACATAATAAAGGCTTTTAAAAATGCCTCTGGTCCTATAGGGTAGAACACAGTGTTTGAGCCTGTCCCCTGCTCCCAAGGAAATAAAACCAACCCCAGCCTTAGGGAGGGGAGCCGGCCCTCCTGGCTTGCTCGGAACCAAGGGGTTCTTGGGATGCAAGGCTTTCTGTGTTAAAACAGGGCAGTCCCAGTGCACAGGGACCAGTTGTCACCCCAGCCCTAGCTGCCCAAAGCCACTGTCTCAGCAGAGCCCTGGGGAGAGCTCAGTGGGGGGAGGAGGACATGAGAGGCGCCTACCCTTTGAAGTGGCCCCAGCTGTGAACATAATGTGGCCTTTTCTGCTAAAATCTTTTCATCAGCTGAGAATTTCTTCTCCTCCTGGAAGGGGACCAGTGTCCCATGCGAAGTCCTTGGGGATGGAACCAGAACTGTGGGCTTTGTGTTCGAGTCCCAAGGGTGCTGTGACAAAAGCATCACAGATGGGGTGGCTTAGAACAACAGGACTCGACTCTCTCACAGTGCTGGAGGCTGGCAGTCCCAAATCCAGATGTCAGCAGGGCCGCATCCCCTCTGGGACTCTAGGGAAGAGTCCTTGCTGGCCTCTTCCAGCTCCTGGGGTTTGCAAACAATCCTTGGGTTCCTTGGCTTGTGGCTGCATCACTCCGGTCTCTGCCTCAGTCATCACGTCGTTCCTCCCTGTGTGTATCCATGTCCACATTTCCCTGCTCCCTCGGGAGGGGAATGTCCGGCTCACAGACTACATAAGGCCCTCGAAATCAGTACCAGCTAACATCACCCGCCTCACCAAATTAGCCTGGACAAATAGAGCAGGCTGATTTTTAAGTTGATAGTTTTGTACGGCCCAAGAATGATGTTATAAATATCCAACTGGCCCCTGGCAGAAAAAAGGTTCCCCAGCCCTGTGACTTACAGACACGTCATTGGATGGAGAGGGGCTGCATTTTCCACCCCAATCCAGCATGACCTCATCTTAACTTAATTACATCTTCAAAAGACTCTATTTCCAAATAAGGTCACAGTCACGAGTTCCTGGTGGATATGAATTTGGGAGAGATGCTATTCAACTCAGTAGACTCTCCCATGGAAGGGGATCCACCTGCACTATGCCTGGAAGTTGGGGCGGGGCAGGGCTCCAAGTGCTGAAACACCCTCACCCACTATCCACCTGTCCACCGCCTCGGCCTGTGCTGGGCTGAAGGTGAGTGAACCTGGACAGGAGGACGAGCAGCAGTTGGTCAAGGTGACTGGTGGCCAGGGCAGGAGCTGATGGTGAGGGATGGCGCAGTGGCACGTGATGCCATAGTGTGACCCGCCCCCTTTCCTCCTCGTCCTGGCAACAGGGCCTGCATTTTCCTTTGAACACTTGCCCCTCCCCCACTCTCGGTTCACAAGATTTGGGAAGAAACCAAGATCTTGAAGAGATATCTTCACGCCCTGGCCAGTTTGGCTCAGTGGTAGAGCGTCGGCCTGCGGTCCAGAGAGACCCGGGTTCGGTTCCCGCTAAGGGCACGTACCTCGGTTGCAGTTTGTCCCCGGCCCTGGTTGGGTCATGCAGGTGGCAATCACTCAATGGGTCCCTTTCACATCGATGTTTCTCTCTCTCTCCCCACTCTATCTGAACAAAAAATGGAAAAATGTCCTCAGGTGAGGATAAAAAAAAAAAAGATATCTTCACTGCCATGTTCATTGCAGCATTATTTACAATGGCCAAGAATGGCCAAGATATGGAAACAACCTAAGTGCTCACTGATAGATAAATGGATAAAAAATTGGCATATGTGTGGGTGTATTATATACATAATAGAATATTATTCAGCCATGAGAAAGAGAGAAATCCTATCATTTGCAACAGTGGATAAAACTGAAGGCATTATGCTAAGTGAGACCAGTCAGATGGAGAAAGACAAACTGCATACCACTTATATGTAAATTTTTTTGCATTTATCTTCAGATAGAGCAGGAGGGAGAGGGGGAGGAAGAGAGAGAGAAAAACATCGATGTGAGGGAGACACATCAAGTGGTTGCCACCCACACGACCCCATCTGGGGCCAGGGACAAACTGCAAATGAGGTATGTGCCCTTAGCGGGAACTGAACCCTGGCCTCTCTGGTCCACAGGCCAATGCTGTAACCGCTGCACCAAACCAGCCAGGGCTATGTGTGGAATTTTAATAAGCTGAACTCAGCCTGGCTGTTGTGGCTCAGTGATTGAACGTCTACCCATGCACCAACAGGTCGCTGGTTCAATTCCCAGTCAGGGCATATGCCTGGGTTGTGGGTCTGATCCCCAGTGGGGGGCATGCAGGAGGCAGCCAATCAATGTCCTCTCCCATTGATGTTTCTATCCCTCTCTCTCCTGCTCCCTTTTCCTCTCTCTAAAATCAATAAAGAAAAAAATAAATAAAAATAAAAAGCTGAACTCATAGAAACAGAGAGTAGATGGGTGGTTACCAGGGGCTGGGCAGTGGGTTTTAATATACAACACGGTGATTGTTGTTAATAATACTGTATAATATGCCCTGGCTGGTTTGGCTTAGTGGTTAGAGTGTTGGCCTGCAGTCCAGAGAAACCTGGACTTGATTGCAGTTTGTCCCCGGCCTTGGTTGGGTCGTGCGGGTGGCAACCACTTGATATGTCCTTTTCACGTCGATGTTTCTCTCTCTCTCTCCCTCCCACTCTGAATAAAAAATGAAAAAATGTCCTCGGGTGAGGATAAAAAATAATAATAATAATACTGTATTATACACAGTAATCCCGCCCCCCTTATCCAGGGGGATACATTCCAAGACCCCCAATGGATTTCTGAAACCACCAAAAGAGCCCAGCCCTATCTATACTGGTTTTCCTACACAGACACACCTTTTCACTTAAAGAAAGCACTTTGCGGCTTCTCTTTGGCATATCTAAATTACCAGTTTCACTATTCTTGAACTTTGGGGCCATTTTTAAGTAAAATAAGGGCTCCCTGAACACAAGCACTGTGATGCTGACAGTCGATCTGATAACCAAGACGGCTACTAAATGACTAACGGGCGGGGAGCGTCTCCGGCATGGACACTCTCTCTGGACAAAGCGATGATTCACACCCCAGGAGGCATGGAGCAGGACAGGAGAGATTTCATCATGCTACTCAGAACAGTGTGCAATTCAAAGCTTGTGAATTGTTATTTCTGGAATTTTCCATGTAATAGTAATTCTGGATGGCAGTTGACTGTGGGAACTGAAACGGAGGAACGTGAAACCGCGGATAATGGGGGAGTCCTGTACAGTACTTGAAAATTGCTAAGAGAGTAGATCTTAAGTGTTCTCACCATGAACAAGAAGTGGGAATTCTGTGACACGGGGCAGGTGCCAACTAATGTTAGGGTGATAATCATTTTGCAATAGCTAAGTGTATCAAATCAACATATTGTACACTTTAAGATTACACAATGTGATACGTCAATTATATTTTAATAAAACTTGAAAAATTTAAATACATTTTTGTAAAGATTGTGACATTTTAAAAACCCACGTTTGCGGAGTGAAACTCATTCGTCTAACTAGTGCTGGAGGGTCCCACCAGGAAGGCTACTCCTGGCCCAACCCGTGGACCCTCCCAGCTGCCTGCTCTCGCCAGGGGTCAGCTGTTACACACACCAAGTCTCCTGGAACCATCTCTGGCTCCCAGCACTGCCTAAGTGCCTGCCCTTATTATCACTATGCTTCTATCTAGTCCTTTCCAAGCTTCAGGTGGGAAGTAAAACGCCAGCATGTCCTCCTAGGACAAAGACAGATCTCATAGAATGCTGAGCATATGACAGAAAAGAAACTCCGGGCGTTTTCTGTCAAATGTTTAAGGATAAAAATGTAAAGATGCATTGGTGAGTTTCAGGAACATTCCAGCACCAACCTCCCTCCTTGGGCACTGACTCGATGACCAAGCAGTCTATGTGTGTCATTACTCACGTTCTGCAGGCCACTGCTCTTCGTAACCACGTCCACGGGCCACCCATTTGCTCCTGCCATCCCCAAGCTGTGCCTTTCCTTAGAGCAGCGGTTCTCAACCTGTGGGTCGCGACCCCTTTGGGGGTCGAACGACCCTTTCACAGGGGTCGCCTAAGACACAACAGTAGCAAAATTACAGTTATGAAGCAGCAATGAAAATAATGTTATGGTTGGGGGTCACCACAACAAGAGGAACTGTACTAAAGGGTTGTGGCAGTAGGAAGGAGAGAACCACGGCCTTAGAACCTCTTCAGGGTCCAGGATTATCCTGCAGCTTCGCACAGTGAATCCTGTGGCCTCCCTCTTCCCCCAAAGAACAAGGGTGAGTCCACCAGGCTCTCCCCTCCCTGGATTCCCCTGTCCCGTTGGAAATAGCTATCCACCCAGACCCTGGCTACCTTCTAGGCGAGATGGACTCTCATACTCTGAAAGCAGAGAGGAGAAGATTCATGGTTCACTGCACACACACGATCATGGGCATGCACAGAGCAACGGGGAAAGGGGAAAGGGCTGAGAGGGGGAAACCATCCTAAATGAATCCTGGTGTATACTGGGTCCTCACACTGACACCCTCGGACCGATGACCTCTGTGCAGGCAACTTCAGTTCTGAGGTCAGTAAAGGTGAGTGCCAGGGAGTTGCCACCAGCTAAATACTGGTGCCAGGGTCACAAAAAACCCCTAGTAATGTTTCCTGTGGATGACATTATCTAAAAGGGGAACAGCTGTTAGCAAACAGCCAACACACTGTGTCTTTCCAGCAGATCCAATTCTTAATTGAGAATATAATGGCAGAGGGTGGTGTCAAGAAAAACAGTCACCAAGGACCAGTCTGTAACTGCCGCTAAGCTAAATGGCTATCCAGTGCTCACCGTGAAGACTCAAGCAGGACACACCCCTGGCTCCTGACTGCCTAATAAAATGCTCCTCCTCCTTCCCAGAAAAAAAAAGCATTAATTCCTTTCTTAACACTCTTCTCCCACCCAAAGTGCACGTGCGCTCTCTCTCTCTCTCTCTCTCTCTCTCTCTCTCTCTCACACACACACACACACACACACACACACAGAGTGCTTTCTGCTCAGTCTGCTCTCCCTTCCAGAAAGAGAGGGTGTTCAAATTCTCTGCATCATTTTGTTGTGACAACTTTCTAAACACAGAGTGCTCAGCCTCTCCGTGCTTTATCCCTCTAGTCCATGCTGAACTTTTCAAGTTCGGTGCTCCCAGGGACATCGGCCACCGGGCTCTGCTAGTACGGCTTTCACACTGTCGGGTTCCTCTGCATTTTACAAGCAGGACCCTGAGAAGTTTCTTCAAGTTCAGGCTAAAAACTTACTAAGGTGAATTTTTTTTTTTATTTATAAAAGCATACTAACACGGCATTAAATAAGAACAGTACCCCGCAGAGGCACCCATTCTCCCTTCAACACACTGATTTTAAATAAATTGCTGTTTTATGAAATTTTAAAAAACTGGTAAAGAAGATTTTTAATAATGCAATGGAGCCCTCTGTGAATATTTTATTAAGTTCTCATATATCCTAATAAAAATCAGGAGCTAGAATACTGGCACCTTTTATCTTCCACCATTACTGAAGGAGATTAAAGGGGGAAAAATAAATCTTCGGACTTACCACCAATTTTTTCCTCCCCTGAACATGTTTTCACTGACATGCCTTGGTTTCAGCCCATTCTGAAAAATTGGGATTTCATTGTATGTGAAATGATTCAGGAGTCCACGTTCTTCCAGGGTGACAAGAGCTCTATGTCCTGGGGGAAGGAGGGTAACACAGGAGGGGCCCAATTCTCGCCTCAGTGAGGTGCACACACTACCACAGGGCCCAGGGGGACACTCTAGATTTTCTCCCAGTTACACCCAGGAGGGACAGGCTTCTGGGAGACTGAAAACCATCAGTCTCTTTAAACAGACAAGAGGAAAGGTCCCAATAGCCTAACAGAAATATGATGCTCATTTATTCAAAAAGCACCTCCTGTCCCATAAACCTGACCTCAGCTCCTCTTGGGGAGAGAAAACTGGGTTGAACTAGTGGAATTTTTAAAATAAGGCACTTTACAGATGCTCCCAATCCTGGGTTGTGCCTCAGCAAGCACTGGGGAAGGAAGGTGGAGCAGAGAGCTAGGGTACCTCTCCAGGGGGTCCAGCTCCCACCTCTGCCTTGAGGCTGGGGGTCTTTGAGCAAGTGTCAGCTTCACTGACCCAGGCGACCAGCCTTAAGTGCCTGCCTTGGGCATCTTTTCTGTAAGTGCTTTAAGCCACCACAGTCAGAGCGCTGTTGCTCACAGCTGAACCCAGTCTTACACATGGCAGTATTATCATCCCCACTGTGCAGAGCAGAAAACCAAGGTTCATAGGCATAGTCAGAAGCAAGTAAGTGGTTGAGCCTGAGCTTTGACTTGCAATTTGTTTCATTACAAAGCATATCCTTCTTCCAAGGCTCCTAGAGAAAGATCTGTTGGTGAGAACCATCTGAAGTTCCTGGCTCGTCTTCCAGACCATCTTCCCCACGTGACGTCAAACAGGAGACGGGAGTGGTATGCGATAGCAGCCTGGCAAAACAGGCCCTTTCCTAGGCCAGGGAGCAGAGGTTTCTGTTTTATGCATCATGTTCCCCGTCTTTCCTGGGGACACTCAGCAAGGAACACTGTGGACTGGGCAATTGCCGGTTTGGGAAACGTTCCCAATTTCAGAATAAGTGATAGGGAAGGATGGACTAAAAGAGCAAACGTCTGGATAACAGATGGTGCGTGTTTGAAGGCAGGCTGTCTCAGGCTACTGGAAGTGTTTAGTAAGGCCTTCCCGGAGCAGGGACACAAAAATGCCCCAAGGCACAAAGCCACCTCCCTCTGGAGAAGAGCCTGATCGGACCCCCACTGGAGCTGGATGGAAGGCTCTGGCTGAGTTGGGTCACACCCTACCCAGAGAATCCCATTTCCAGCCCCAGGACCTGCCAGAGAAACCAGCCTTCAGCTGGTGGTGGAGGGATGCTCATCAGCTCCCTGTCTGTGTAGGCTTTTTGTGTGTAAGAACTTTCTTCTTTCATTTACTCCTCTGACCTACAGCAGTATCTGCAGATGGAACATTAAACCCCTTAATGAACCTACCTTCCTGAAGGATCTGTAATCAGCCTATCTATTAGCCACAGGTCAATGAGTGCTTCTCAAAGGTCCGAAAAAGACTTGACTTTCTCAAGTTGGGCAAAACATCAAACATTTCTGTTTTATTGTTTGTATTTGTTTACAAATACTCTGTACTAGTAAGTCCCTTCACAAACTGCGGGGCCCTGCCTATATGCAAATATTTCCTGTAATAGTCAGGGCTTCTGTGGTAGCAAGTGACAGAAACGTAACTCAAACTAAGATTGGCCTAAGGACAGAGATGGTTTATTGATTTTCACAACTGGAAAGGAAGGGGTGGGTTGAGCATTGGGCACAAATGAATCCAGGCCCCAAATGCACAACTCTCTCAGACTGGGTTGTCCTGTCCTGCAGCAAGCAGTTCTCAGTGTGCACTGGAAACAGGCTGCCAGCAACCCCAGGTCAGGCTCTTCCAGCAGAATCAGCTCCACTTGCCCAGGAAGTGATTGGCCCAGCCCAGGGAGAGGGGCACTTTGATTGGCTGGGCCTGGATCATGTGCCCACCTCCTGCGGCTAGAAGGGTGGGGTGCTCTGAATGGCAGGCTCTACCAGAATTATATGACTGGAGAAGTTGGGCTTAAAGAAATAGGTGCTTCCAGACAAAAAGTAACCTGTTTCCACTGCAGTCCAACATTGCAAATAGGTGGATGAAGGTTTTTCTGCACGTTTGCAAAGCCAAGTGCCCTTCCGAATCCAGCTCGTTGAAGGATGCCACTCCTGAATCTGGCACGGGGCTCCTGTCTCACCACCCTCTGCCTTGCTTTCTGTCTGCCTGACCAACTCTCCTCATCTTCCTACCTGCTTTTGTTTGCACAGGGATCCTTCCCACCATCTGTTAGTTCCTGGGACAGAATCTGCCGTTCTCCCTGGACCCCAGGGTGAGCTTTCTATTGGTGGAGAGGGAATTCCCTCTGTAGTCTCCGCTGAAGCCCTCGGACAGCCGCCCTCGGGGCCCTCTAAGACAGTGGAGCTGCTGGTAAGTGGGGCTGCCAATTCCAGATGACATCTGACCTTTCAACTCCAGTGGCTGAGTAGTAACTGAGTGCAAAGCCATGGCTGGACGTTGACAGCTCTTGGCCTCCAAGAGAGAAAGGGAGAGAGGCGCAGACCCCGCCCATCTTCTGGGGCCAGAAGGGGAAAGTGTATCTAATTTGCTTACCATACCCCCGTTCTAGCCAAGGGGACACTGGGTATAAACTCATTTATGTCCCCACCCCCCCGAAACTGCTTAGGCCATAAAATAAAGCACCCCCTTCCAAGGAGTACAACTCTTTATCAGTGACCCTGCACATTTGTGTCTGGTCACAGCAACCTTAGCGTGACCAGGAGCCAGGGCAGGAAAACGTGGTGGGGATACCCGACCACCCAGAGAACTTTGAGGCATGGCTCCGTCTGATGTCGGAAGCAGGTCCACATGTACAGCTACTTGTTGCTGTTGTGTTGCTGCTGCAGGGTCTGGGCAGCCCTCTTGAGACGGGGGTTCGTGCCCAGTGAGCACCCGAAGCACACCGATGCCAGGGGAGGACTTCCAGGGTCAGGGTGGCCCCCAGGAGTCTACCTTGTCTTGTTTTCTTTTCACAGGCACATTTTAACCCCCTCCCCATTAGGTTTTCCGACAGTTGATTTAAAGGATGGTCTCCAGATCACGTTTCTTCGGGGTCCTGTCTTCGATCAATGTCTAGTCACACTCCTCCCTGCTGCATGTTGCGCCCCATTTTCTCAGTCACTCGCCCATTTGGAGGCAAAGGAGAACATGAACACAGTGAAGGAAGGGCAGCTGGTCCTGGCAGACACAGGATGGGCTGTAGGTTCATTTGGTTTCCAGGCATGTATCTGAAGCCTTCCTTTTGCCGTTTCCACTGGCTCCATTTATGACAGTCAAGTCATGGCTATACGCAAGAGTCCATTTCAGAACGTTTAGCTTTTCTCTTCTCTCTTTTTGGTGCCGGGGTCCAGAGGGAAGCAGAAGCGAGGGGCAGAGCCTTCTAGTCTCAGCTCCAGCCCTCTGTGGAGGGACATTTGCTTCCAGAATTGAGCCGTTTCTCGGCACATCGGTCTATTTTTGCAGTGGAGCTGGCTGACCCATGCCAAGGTTCCTTACCACAAATAGAACTTCTGGAAGGGCCTACTGGTTTCCTCCGGGCTTTCAGACACCTCTTCACATTTCATTTGGCTTGCCTTCCCCAGCCTCAAAAGGGAATATTTGAGGCCCCTTCTGTTTTGCTGCGACTACAGGCACCTCAGAGACTCTCCAGGGGGATTCCTGTGGGGCGGCGCTGAGCCTGGCCTGGCTCCGGCCTCTGGCGCACCCTACCGCCGCTCCCAGAAGCTGAGCTTCGAAGCCCAGGGTAGCCAGTGTGCACCCTAAACTTAGGCTCAGCCCTGAACTAGATGGTAAAACAGACAAACCACTGGCACCCACACTCAGGGTCCTTGACCCCTCAGAACTCCCGTCCTCCCAAGTGCCTTTGGCCCCCACCTGTCATGTGACAGGATTTGAGAACTCATTGTATGAAGTGTGACGGGTAAGTGACAGGCAACTGAGATACTTACCTGCCAGGGAAGCTTGGAGTCAGAACACTCCAGAAGCAACCCCTCAAGTTGAACTGAAATAGGTGGGGGGAAATAAGAGATCACCTCACTGGGCAAGAGCTACCTGTGCCCAAGCCCGGCTTCGACTCGTCAGAGTCCGAGGTGAGGAGAGCAGGAGAAACCACTTTCTTGAGGCGCTGAAGACGGCTTCAGAAGATTCCAGAATAACAAGCCCCATTATTTGAAACACTCCCACATTATGTATCTCAGCTCCTCCTCTCAGGCAGTGTGGCCAGCAAGAGCTCAGATTTCAGGCCTGCCACTCACTAGCTGTGTGAGCTGAGGAAGTTTCTAAACTGCCCTAAGCTTTCCTTTCCCTCCCGCGGGAACCGAAGGGATAATAGTAATGCGCCCGGCACATAATAAACCCTGAATGACAAGCGTCTGGGAGAGCTTGATCCTTGACCTTACAAGAGTGACATTTTCTGCATGGTTCCAATTATCCGAACTACAGCCACGAGCAAGCTCAGAGGTGCCGACTCCCAACGTGGATGGGGGATGGACGTGACCCTGCCCTTGGATTTGCTCCCAGCGGCCCCGGCCTTGGTTTATGACAAGTGCGTGTGTTTCTCTGGCAGTCCAGGCAGCTTTCCCAAGACCAGTGGCTCCCAGGCCTGACCTGGCACCAGGACACCTGCAGGGCTTGTTTCCAGACTGCTGGCCCCACCCCTGGAGTGTCTGACTCAGTAGGACTTGGGTGAGGCCCAAGAATGTACATTTCTAACCAGTTCCCAGGTGATGCTGCTGCTGGGAACAGGAGCTTCAAAGGCCTGGGTGCGTCTCCTCACTGCTCTGGGCCTCTGTGGCCTCCTCTGGACGTGAAGTGACTAGTTGGTTCACGAGGCGGGTGTTTTGGACACTGTGGTTCAGGGTCTGTAGCCCTTTGGTAGGAGGGTAAATTGGAAAGCAATCTGGCAATATAGGCTGAGAGCCTTTAAAATGTTTGTGCTCCCTGGTGCTGAGCCCCTCTTCTGGGAAGCTGTCCCTTAAGAGATGGTCTAAGATATGGACACAGCCTTCCCACCCGGTTGCCTGTGGTGGTGAGGAGGCTGCAGGTCTGTGTAGAACTCTCCATTCCTAGAGCTGTGGGTGGGCGGGAGTGCAAAGAGGGAGAATCCACTGGGCATGTGCCAATGAGATTCGGGGAAACAGGGGTTCCTGCACCCCGAGTCCCCCAGCACGTCTCCTGCTGCTATTTCCTTGTCTCCCCTCAGATGGACGTGTGGCGGCGCCACTGCAGTCAGATATCCTGGGGTTTGAGTTCCAGCTCTGCCACTGACCGTGACCTGCAGGGCAAGAGGCTGAGCCCACCTCAGACTTCTCTTCAAGTGGGAACAAGAAAACCGTGACATGCTTCGAGTGGCGTCTGCTGCAGCACAGCTTTCCTGTCACTGTGACAGGAAACACACCACGGAGTGGAGAACATCTACCTTCCAAAAGCAAAGATTAAACACTGGAGGGTGAGTTACATGCAGAGGAAAGTTCTGGCGAGCGGGGCTCGTGTTTACAAGGAGGAGACTTACTTTCTCCTAGGGTGAGTGGCCTGGGGAGACGGCAGTGAGCTGGGGACAGACCTCTGAGCGCCCTCTCCCGTGGGCACGTCCTGCCACCTCTCAGCAGCAACCAGGACCCTGTGAGGAGGGTGGCTGTGGTCTCCTCTGACATCTGGGGAAACTGAAGCGGCTGACAGCTGAGCTCAGACCTGGGCACCCCCAAGTCCAGACGCACGCTGCCTCTAACGTGTGGTTTCCTCAGTCCGTGAGTAATGGAGCCTCTTGCAAGAGTCCAGGTGGAAATGAGCGAATGCAAAGGGGATATCATGAGGGCGCTGCAGCTGCAAGAGATGGGGACTCCTATCACACCATCCACGCTGCGTGCCTGCTGATCCATGCACACCGTGGAAGGTGACGTCCACTGGACACTGGAGAATCCCAGGGCGTCAAAAACACAACAAAACCCTGAAAGGACCCTCCATTTCTGTCTCCACTTAGGCCCAGCCTCCAAAAGTACGCAAAAGCCTAGCTTCAGAGCCACAGTGACTGGTCATGGTAACATGTAGACACAACGCTCCGAGATGCTATGTAAGTTTTACCCTGTTCAACAAATGGAGGACAACCTGTTGGGTCAGATTAGTCCTTCCCGAGTGAAATGAAGGACTCTGAAGTCCCAGATTCTGGGTGTTGAAAAGAAGACTCTGGGTCAACTGGACGGCAGTGCACAGAGGGGAGACGTGGACAGGTTTTACATTCCTCTTCACCAACTGGAACCACTCTCAATCTAAGGTTCCCCCGTCCGGGCTCAGAGCACCTGTGAGGGCAACTGGACGGAGGAGTGCTGCTCCCCACCTGCCTTCGAGCTAGGGAGGCAAGCGTCAAAGGCTGCTACCCAGTCCTCTGGCCGGTCTCAGAAATATGGCAAGACATTTCCATGGACAAGGTGCATGAGCCGGGCATGGATCTGCCCAAGTCCACACTTTGTACATCCGTCAAGTTTCTTTGGCTTCAAGCTTTCTGAAAGTTCCCTTCTTAAAAAACTGCCTTAAGGCCCTGGCTGGTTTGGCTCAGCAGTTGGAGTATTGGCCCTCAGATCAAAGGTCACAGGTTCGATTCCATATCAAGGGCACGCACATACCTGGGTTGCAACCAATCAATGTGTCTCTCACATCGATGTTTCTGTCTTTCTCTCTCTCTTTCTTCCTCCTTCCCTTCCACTCTATCTAAAATATTAATGGAAAAATATCCTCAGGTGAGGATCAACAACAACAAATAGCTATAAGCATTCAATTTCTTCTCTTATGGAATATTAAGTGCCCACCCCCCAATCAAAGGATTCTTTTTTGTTGTCCTTTCTTGTCTCAAATATTTCAATGTTAAAAGACCCTCTCAGCTGGCGACGTTTTCACCAGGCCCAGCTGCACCACAAGCTTTCTCAAGTTTGGGTTCACGGCTGGCATGACTAGAAAAAGCAGGAGCCGAGACAGAAGTGGCAAGTGGCTTAAGGCAAACGGAACTGTTTTAAGCAGGGACCAGACAACTTGGGGGAGAGGTGGCTGACAACCAGGAGAAACACGAACTGGCCTTCAGGGATTCTATTTCCCCTCCTCGACAAAATCGGACACACAGCTTTACTCCATGAATCACTTGGGGAATAAAAGATTTCAACTGAAGTCATGAAACTTAAGTCATGAGATTAAAAAAAAAAAAAGGGTACCAAAAGATTGCACTATTTTTAACACTCACTAATTTCCCAGGTCAGGAGAGAGTGACCTGGCCTCAGCAGTAACCAAGGGTCACAGCATTTTCCTCTCCAGGTGATAAGGGCTGCAAAATCCTCCAAGTGGGAACTGCACATGTAGGAATGACGAGACCCTCTCTGTGCAGCTGTTCAGCAATAACAACAGCACATTTCAAACACACACACACACACACACACACACACACACACACACACACCCTGGCCGGTTTGGCTCAGCGGTTAGAGTGTCACCCTGCGGACCAGAGAGTCCCGGGTTCAGTTCCTGCTAAGGGCATGTACCTCGGTTGCAGTTTGTCCCCGGCCCTGGTTGGGGTTGTGTGAGTGGCAGCCACTCGATGCGTCTCTCTCACATCAATGTTTCTCTCACACCGATGTTTCTTTCTTTCTCTTCCCTGCTTCTCTCCAGCTCTATCTGGAGATAAATGCAAAAATGTCCTTGGGTGAGGATAAAACAAAAAAAAAAAAATTAATTCAAGATGGACATTAGACTTCGACTTAAATGCTAGAACTATAGAGCTTCTTGAAGAAATATGAAACAGTATCTTTTCAACTTGGGGGACATAGAAAGAAAAAAAATCGACAACGTAGATTTCATTAAAATTAAAAACTTCTGCCCAGCAGAGGGTATTGTAAAAAAAAGTTGCTAGGAGAGTGGACCATGAATATTCTCTCACCACAACAAGGAAATGGTGATATGTGATGTGATGGTGGTGTTGGCTGGTGCTGTGGTAGTGATCCTTTGGAGATAGGGGTATGGGTTGATCAAGTCATCCAAGTCATTACGTTGTCCATCTGACAATGTTCTATGTCAGTTGTATCTTAGTTAGCCTGGAAAAAAATTAAAAAGACAAAAGACAAGAAACAAGCCAGAGTGGAACTAAAAATTTTCAAAACAACTATGACAAAGGACTGATGTCCAGAATATATAATGAATGCCTACAACTTACTAACAGAGACACAAACAACCCAATATAGACAAGCAAACTGAACAGATACTTCACAGAGGATTATACCGAATGGCCAATATGAACATCATCATTAGTCATCAAAGAACTGCAAAGGAAAACTGCTGAGATACACGATCCACCCACCAGGATGGCTGAACACCACCAAATGTTGCCAAGGATGGGAGCTACTGGAACTCTCATACATTGTGGATGAAGGGATAAAATGATACAACCACTTTGGGAAAAGAAATTGGAAGTTTCTTATAAAACTAAACATGTATCTATCCCATCTATCCCATGTTATCTATCCCAATATCCCAGCAATTCCACTCCTTATTAGTTACCCTCCAAATGGAAAGCTTTAGTTCTCAAAAGACTTGTACTAGGATGTTCACAGCAGCCTGACTCATAAAAGCCCCTAACTGGAAAGAGCCCCAGTGTCCAGCCACTGGAGAATGAATAAAACACACGGTGGTAGGTGCACACTCAGCCATCAAAAGGAATTACTGATACATGTAGCAACATGGAAGAATCTCAGAAACATCATGCTCAGTGAAGGAGGCCTCACACTAGAGAGTGAGTCTATTTTCATGAAATCCTAGAAAAAGTCAAACTAATCTGTGATTAAACAATTCAGACTGGTGGTTGTCTCTGGGAGTGGGTGTGGGGTAGGGGCTGACTTGGAAGAAGCATTCAGGAGTATTCTGGGGGTGATAGTAATGTTCTGTATCTTGACAGTGAAAATGAATAAAGGAAGCCTCATTCAAAATTGAGCTGGAGCCCTGGCCAGGTGTCTTGGTTGGCTGGAGTGTCGTCCTATACACCAAAAGGTGGTTGGTTCGATTCCTGGTCAGAGCACATACCTAGGTTATGGGTTCAATCCCCTTGGGGTGCTTATGGGAGGCAACCGATCGATGTTTCTCTCTCCCCCTTCCTCTCTAAAATCAATAAAAACATATCTTTGGGTGAGGATTAAAGAAAAGGGTCGGAAAGTCATGAAGGGCAAGCATCTCACACGCACTCATCGAAACCTGAGTGGTTCAGCAGAAGGAAGACACCCCCAGCCGGACCGGCAAGCTGCTCCTGCCTGCCACCGGTGAGGGGCTGCCCCTGCTTCCTCTCCTTTCCTTCCAGGAGAGTTGGTTCAAAACAACCCCTCCCAAATTCCTTTCCTTTACAAAAGAAGGCTCTTCTTTCTTCTCCAGACTTGCCCATGGTTCGCCATAATTTGCTTGTCCTGAAGTGCGATTCCTCTATTATTCACAAATAAATTCATTTGCTGCTCTATAACCTTTATTTTTTATTTTTTTATCCTCACCCGGAGACATTTTTGCATTTATCTTCAGATAGAAGGGAGGGAGAAGGGGGGGGGGGAGAAACATCGATGTGAGAGAGACACATCGACTGGCTGCCACCCACACGACCCCAACCGGGGCTGGGGACAAACTGCAACCGAGGTACGTGGCCTTTAGCGGACCCAGGACTCTGGTCTGTGGGCGAATGCTCTAACCACTGAGCAAAACTGACCAGGGCCCTTTAATTTTTAAGGCTAATGGTACACTTAAGATTTGAGCATTTCATTGTAAATTATATCCCCATTGATCCCCAAATATAAACAAGTATTAAACTCTGACCAGTGACAAGCATGCTGAAGTATTTGAGAGGGGGAGTGTATTGATGTTTGCAAGTTAGAAATGATGAATTGATGGCTGGAGAGAAGGATGGCCAAATGGTTATATAACACAAACAGCAAAACGGTAACTGTACAATCTAGGTGGTGAGTAAATAAGTGTTCACTGAACAATTCTTTCAACTTCTCTGTACGTTTGAAAATTTTCACAAATAAAATGTTGGGGGCAAAGAGGACAAATACAAAGCTGTAAAAACGGACAGAGCTGCGGTGCTAAGTCCCCACCCCAGCTCTGAAATCAGAGAACTACAAAACTCTTTGCAGGGAGACACTGAGGGCCCCACTCCCAGGCCTGCCCTAGATTTGGTCAGTCTTCCAGAAACCCCCAAACCACAACCCCATCATCGTAATATGCCCTGGGCCTCACTATCAAAAAGCCAAAGCAACAAAGAGACAACAAGAAAGCCTATTCAGTATGTATGGAGGGGGAAAAGGGCCAACCCAGTTCACCCGTTTAAGTCATTTGCTGCAGTTGGGAAAATAGAAGCCAGGGCGGGCATGAGCTTCAATGGGTATCTAAGTATAGGCCAAATTCCATGTGACCATACCTCCATCGGCTCCAGTTGACAGAAGCAGACACAATAAGGGTTCCAGGTCAAAAGTGTAATCTTCAGCTATTACTACAATTTATTGTGTACTGTGTATGCCTGGCATTTTACATAAATCTCATTTCATTCTCGCAGCCACCCTGTAAGGTAGGTTTATTATCCTAATTTTATGATTGAGGAAACTGAGGCTCAGAGAGGGTAAACTATGTGTCCAAAAAAACAGAGCTGGAGCTGAAACAGACTCTCTGGAGGTTCTTTCTAGAAAGCACCCCTCACCAAGCCCCTCTCTGGACCAGTATTGACAGGAGTACAACCTCTGAGTCTGCAAAGGTTTTTGAGCAGGAAGCAGTGGGCTTCGGAGAACAATGAATTTCGTTTCCTTAGGGCAAGAGGCCCATCTCCCTCCCACTGAAGACCTGGGGTTGTGAGATCACCACTCCATCTGCATTTCCGGGCAAGGCGCCCTCATTAGGTCATTTGTACTTCTCACATGTACGTCTTCGTAGATCAGTCTTAGATGGGTCTTCGGTAGGTTTTCCCTCCTGTTCACCAGTTTAAAAAGAAGTGTCGGTAGGACCTGTGTTCCCTGTAAATTTCAACAGCACGGCAGAGCCCAGCAGCACTCGCCAAGCCCCGGTGTCTCCGTACTGTTTGTTTTCTCTCTCGCTTCAGGTTCCCCATTGAGCTGTGAGCAGACAGCTCAGAAGGGGCCCCAAGTGTGGGTCTACAACCTTGTGGCTATCACTCCCAGGAGGGCGGGGACACAGAATGGGAAGTGTTAGGAGGCTCTTCATTGGGGAAAGTGTCTTACAAATCTGAATTCCCTGAACGCCTGCGTTTGCAGATTCCCATCAGAGTGGTGAGGGCTCAGACTCCTCCCACCATGGAAAAGATGCAGACCTTCCCACACAGCCCTTTCCCACAGGCTCAGCTCCAGCACCAGGATCTGACTCACCCAGACAGGTATAGGAGTCAGAAAACAAAGACGCTCCAGTGACTTCCCAGAGGAAAGAAAGAAAGAAGAAAGAAAGAAAACCAGAATCCTATGAAAATGTCTTTAATTTTCACTTTTTGGAAATACATTTTTCATTTTTATTTCCAAGATAAAAAAATGTTATATATCTAACAATGATCTATGAAGCAGCTCTATTGAAGCAGATCTACAAAACTCTGCCGTTGTTGGGATCTGCTTCCACAGAGAAAGGGCTGGCACACGCAGCTCCGCCACGGTTTCACACACGGGCACGCACATGTACGCACACATGCCGCCTTACTCCCGGACGCCACCTGGACCAGGAGAGGAGACAGCCTCGCTAAGACGCTGACAGGTGAACACAGCACTGCATGTAAAAACAGAAATGGACTTTTTCACTTGTCCCAGGACAAGAAACTCACATCTTAGGAAAAATAACTCTAAATAAATATGCCCCAAGGCAAAGGCATAAGGTAAGCTCCTTTATTGGTGGAGATTCTCCTACTGGAAAAATAAGCTTGAAAGCTTCATATTTTCAGGCAGCTAAGGTGGTGAGCAGACATAACCGATTTCTCCGCTGGGAGATAGTGACCACGTGCTACAACTGCCTGGAATCTGAGTGTGAGGAGACGCTGAAACCTCTGGAAGCAGGAAAGAGTTCAACCCCAAACTCGTGATCACCGCACCCAAGAATGTTAGCTCTTTCTGCATATTTCACAGCTGACACCGCCCCCCAGGTGGATTCTTACACACACTAATTCATGAGAGGAAAGGTTTCACATTAGCAACAAACAACTGGTTAATAACGTACACCTTCACGACAGCCTACAGCTGTGCTGTCAGCAGACACTTTACATTAAAAAGGAAGGGGTAAAAACAGCCACAAAAATAAAAGCTGAGTTTCCTTCAGGAGACACACGTGTTTTCAAACCCCTCCCACACTGCACTTATTAAATACAGTATGGCTTCCAATGTGCTGGCCGGTTCTTTCCCAGCGACAGCAGCCGCGACTTATTTCTCTCGGGTCTTGGTTACCACGTGTCAGGAACTTCAAAGAGCTTGGCAGAGCTGTCCGAGATGCTTCCTGGTGGGAAAGGACAAAACAAGATGAACAGGGAGAGGGCAGCACCTGGAGGAGAAAGAACCACCAGCACGGGCAGGGCAGCTGCACGGTCATATGGGAAACAGTCCCCAGGCAGTTCTTGTCCATGAGAGCAGAATCCAGCAAACGGAGCCACACCACAGACGACGCATCACAGGTAGGACTGATGAGGTGCCTCCCTCCCCATGCAGATGCCTCTGTTCATTTTACAGGAGTTAACATGCAGACACTTACGACATCTCCCGGTAGCACACACGCCATGGTCTTTGCTAGCCACCACGCTGGGCACTTAGTTCATTTACACTTCAGAAGAGCCCCGCACGATGGTATAAATATCACCATTTTACAGATGCAAGAAGAGGTTCAGAGAGGCTGAGTGGCTAAGATGGAGTGTGGATCCTTCCACAGCACTAAGCCCCGCCACAGTCCCAGAAGGCTCGTTTTCTGTTCTGTGGTGTACAGGCACTGGGATGAGAAATCTCAGGGTCTGGTGGCTACAGAGTGGAGGGAAGCTGACCAGTGGGGGTTCAGAGATCCCAAAAAAGGGAAAAGAAGCTTGAAGCTTTTTCCAATCCCAGCAACATTGGCTAAGGTCTTCTTGGACTGCAGGGACCAATTCCATTACAAACAGCTTCACCCCAAGGTTAGAAGCCCTTCTTTTCCACCCGCGCCACTTTCTGTGACAGCAACAGCACGGATGTGTCAGGGCCCAGAGCACCGATGTCCGGAGCTGAGCCAATGGGAACTAAATCAGGAAAAGGCATGTTCGTAATGGAAAGTGCAGCCAGCCAGGCGCTCCTGCACCACTGGTGTCATGCCTTATTTAGGCCATAACTGCAGGGCTGGCAGGGAAAATGGGCAGAGCCAACCCCAGCTGCTAACACGCCAAGATTTCAAAAGGGAAGAGGTCTTTGATGATGCCCAAAATGGAGAGTAACTCGTAAAAAGGGATAGGGTTCAGTGTCCCACAAAGTAGGAAATCGCTCAGCTGAGCCTGGCTACTGTCAATGACAGGAATGCCTAAAGGTAATGAGATCTAAACACCGGAAATAAAATGGAGGATTTCAGCTAAAATGAGAAGTCCCACCTCTGATCACTTATAGAGATAAAATCTGGAGAGACAGGATGAGCAGACCAGGAGAGGGGTACTTTGAAGTTTTCATCATTGTGTTGAACATGCGAGTCTTGGGACTCCCAATAAAGACTGAAAGACTTGCCTGGCCAGTGTGGCTCAGTGGTTGGGCGTTGACCCATGCACCGACGCCAGTTCATTTCCTGGTCAGGGCACATGCCCAGGTTGTGGGCCAAATCCCCAGTGGGGGGGCATACAGGAGGTGGCCAATCAATGTTCTTGCTCATCGATGTTTCTATCTCTCCCTCCCTCTCCCTCTCTCCCTTCCTCTCTCTCTAAAATCAATAAAGGAAAAAAAAAGACTGCAAGACTCCTTCTGAGGAGTAAAGATGGGCTGGAGATAACCCACATGAAAAAGATTCACACAATCCAGTTATAAAAGGAATTAAAAAAAAAACAACAACAAAAAAACAGACCCAGAAACACTACCCTCCCTGGAAAAACTAAATACTGCAAATGGCCCATGAAAGATGTAACTAGCCTGACCTTGCTCACACATTCAAATAGTACCTATTGGAAGGGAGGACAATAAACATCAATAAGGGCATTTTAATAATTCATATAAAAGAAATAGCAGCCAATTATCCATTATAAAGGTAAAGGGCACAATGCCAAGTGTGGGGAACTAAAATAAATTAAAACTAACCAACCGGGGAAAAAACGATAAAGGGCCAAAAGCAAAGGCACTGTCATCCTTATACTCGCACCTGCTGTTAGTTGGATGGGAAAAGATGTGAGTTCGGTGGCACGCCGCCCTATACACAGGAAGTGACTCTGAAGAGCTAGTGAGAAATAAGGGAAAGAGCTCTGGAGCTGGGCAAGTCTGGCTTGACCACTTTATTAGCTGGATGACTTTTAACAACTCTCATTACCACATTTGTGAGATGGACTGACTCACTACTACTTGATGTCACATAGGATTCTGGGAGACAGCAAAGTTCCCAGCACAGAGGAAGCTTTCCATGCACGTTAGGTCCTTCCCCCTTTCAATAAGGTGGCCCAACACTGAGCATGGCTGTTCCCCAGGAAGCCAACAGCCTGCACTCAGAGATTTTCACTGCCTAAGATGTACAGCTGCTGAGCAAGAATGTGTATAGAGGAGCCAGAACTTTAGGAACCCTAACGGAGACCCAGGCAGAGGGGAGCTGCAGGTCACTGCTGGTGTTCTTTCTAGACTTTACGGAAAGGGAGCACTGTAGACTGTGTCAAAGCTAGTGGGTCAGGAGCTACAGTCAGTTTTCCAGGGAACTCATTTTTACAGCCCTGTTTTACTAGAGTGCAAAGAATTATCCAGGAATAATTTTTCTTTTTTAAAACAGACATTTAAGGATATCTGCCTCCTGCTATGACATATCTCAATCCAAACCCTGCATCATACACAGAGATGAATTAAAAATGACTGTATACCTAAATGTAAAACTGAAAACTATAAAAGTTCTAGAAGAAAACAGGAGCAAATCTTTGCAATCTTGAGTTAAGCAAAGATTTCTTAAATATGACACCAAAGGCATAATGCAACAAAAAAAATTTGATAAATTAGATTTTGCTAAAATTTAAAGCTTCTACTACTTGAAAAATACTGTTAAGAGAATGAAAAGATGGGTGTTAGACTTACTGGAGTGATCACTTTGTAAGTAATATAAATGTCTAATGACTATGCTGAACATCTGAAACTAATATATTGTATTTCAACTTTAATTAAAAAATTTTTAAAAAAATTTTAGATGTGGAAATCAAAGAACGCTGTAAAGTACGCATAAGACATTAAAAAGAGAATTAAAAGAAAAGCACAGTTTGGAAAATTTTTGCAAAACACCCAAAAGAACTTACATCCAGAATATATAAGGAACTCTCAAAACTCAATAAGAAGAAAACAAACAACCCATTGGGAAAAACTGGGCACAAGATATGAACAGACATTTCACCAAAGGAGAGATATGGATGGCAAATAATCACATAGAGAGATACTTAACATCACTTAGTCATTAGGGACATTCAAATCAAAGCAGCAATGAGATACCACTACATACCCATCAGAATGGCTAAAAAAGGACAAGGCCAATTCTTGCCAACGTACAGAGCCACTGGAACCTACCCTGCTGGGCGGAATGCAAATGGTGTCAGTTTCTTATGAAGTCAAACGCTTACCACATGACCCAGCAATTCCACTCCTAGGTATTTACCCCAAAGAAATGAAAATTTAGTTCATTTAAATACCTGTACCTAAATGTTTATAGCAGCTTAATTCTTAGTAGCTGAAAAGTGGTTCCAATCTAAATGCCAGCTAGTAAAGTGGATAAATAAATAGTAAAATGTCCATAAAGGGATGAACTATGAATACATACAACACAAATAAATCTCAAATATATTATACTAAATGAAAGACTCAAAGGTGACCTATTGTATGGTTCTATTTCCATATTCTGAAAAAGGCAAAATTACAGTGATAGAAAGCATATCAGTGGTTGCCAGGACCTAGGGGTGGGGGCAGGGACTGACTACAAGGAGCATGAGGGAATCTTCTGGAATGAAAGACATCGTCTATATCTTGATCACGATGGTTGTTAAATGAATGTACACATTTATCAAAACTCATCAAATTGTACACCTAAAAGTGATGACTTGTATTGTACATAAATTATATCTTAACAAAGCTTTCCTGCAAAAGATATTGTATGTTGTTTTAAAAATCCAACAAAATTTTAATATAAAATATTATGCTGATAATTAAAATTAGTTGGCCAAGAATTTTTTTAAATTTTTTTTTCTTTATTGATTTTTGAGAGAGAGGAAGGGAGAGAAAGAGAGAGAGAGATAGAAACATCGATGAGAGAGAACATCGACTGGCTGCCTCCTGCATGTCCCCCTAATGGGGATCAGGCCCACAACCTGGGCATGTGCCCTGATAGGGAATTGAACTGGCGACCTCTTGGTGCACGGGTCAATGCTCAACCACTGAGCCACACCGGCTGGGCTTTTGTTTCGTTTTTTAATAGAGAATAAACAGGATACTAAATTGCATAGAGTATGATGCCAATGATGTATAAAAATGACAGACTGAGTAAAACACATTAACAGGGTGTCAAGTTACTCTCTATTTTTCTTCACTTTGCTGATCTTCATAGTGAGCAAATTATCAAAAACAACAAAAGAAATCAAAAAGTGGTCAACACAATCGGTTGTTTCTACTTATTTACCTTTCAACTAACTAGAGTGGAGAGGAAGGAACTCTGAGAGGTAAGACATCTCTTCCCTTAGGTGAATCCAAAACAGTATCTAAAACCTACACAGTACACAAGAAGTAGGCCACCATATAATTTTCTATAAGAGCGGAATTCTTGATTTGCAAAGATCCTTTGGGGTGCCATATAAACTTTTTAACTAGAAAATGCTCCAAAGGGCCTGGTAACGGGGTGGTTTCCCACACCCAGTAGGCAGAGCTGCCCTTGGATGGCTTCTGGGGGCCCTAGAGGGTTGCCAGGAGGGGGATAGGAAGAGCACAAACGTGCACTGAGCAAACTGCTCCACAGCACACTCCTTACTTCCCACATTTAGGCTGGAAACCACACTCTGAGTAATTAAAAAGTTCCTTGGGAGGTCGCTGGACTTTCCTAGCCTGATTGGCTCAGGTGACCATCAGCAGCAACTACAGATCTCGTTGCTGACTCCAAGGAGATCTGTAATAGCAGGAGAAGACTGCTGCTCTAAGGAGATTCCACATTTTTATATTGTAACCCTGAGGGTTTGAGCTTGAAAAGTTCAGATTAGTCAATACTCCAGTGAAACTCAAGGTTCTTGGCAAACAGTTAAAGGTCTAATGTATTGTGTTTTAAATGCAAGGGGGAGAAAGACTTGGAGCAACATCTCCATCATATGACAAAACAGTCAATAGGAATGGTCGATGTCTCTTGGCGTTCCTCCGCCACGGGGTCTAACAGGGTGCTGACCGTCCAGCTGTTGGACAGTCCATCAGTATTCTGACAGCAGCTAGTCTGCTCAGTGTCAGGCCATTCCTGCTGGCCTGCAGGCGAGGCTGGGGTTTCTACAGGCCCTGGGGACACCCTTCACTTAGCAAGAACAAGTGTGCCATGGAAGCTCACCCATCCAACGCTGCCTGGGGAAGATTTCCCAGAGACAGTTTATTCCAGCATAAATGACATACAGAATTGTTTTCCTTCATGTTCCTTGACTTCCTCAGAGGAAAAGTAGCTAGCACTACCAATCTATACTAATCATAGTATAGAGGAGGGGACTTACATTATACATTTGCTTCCTGAAAACAGGATAGAAACAGCAAAGCCTAAGAAAAATATTTACTAAGTATATAATATGTACATAAAATAGAAGCTCCAAAGGGGAGTGGTTGCTTGGATTTTTATCACATGACTTCATCATTTGAAATTCCAGGTTGGGCCCTGACCTGTTTGGCTCAGCGGTAGAACATCAGCCCAAGGACCAATGAATTGCGGGTTTGATTCTGGCCAAGGGCACGTACCTCGGTTGCAGTTTGTCCTCAGCCCTGGTCGGGGTCGTGTCGGAGGCAACCAGTCGATGTTTCTCTCTCTTTCCCTCTCCCTCCCACTCTATCTGAAGATAAACAGAAAAATATCCTTGGGTGAGGATTAAAAAAATAAATACATAAAACGAAATTCCAGGTTGGTAATTATGTCTGATCCAGAACAGCTGCCAGAAATATCCACCTATGGACATAAAGAGCCCTTTGCTTCCTCTGGTACAAGGTGTGAGCTCTAGATCAGACAGCCCCCACCCCCCACCTATATTTGACCTGGCCAGTTGATAACTCTTTGAGCCTTGGTTTCCTGTAGAAACTGAATATGTATACCTTATCGGGTTTTTATAAGGGCTAAATAAGGTGACAAAGGATGTTCTTAGTATAATGTCTGGTATATTATTTAAACTTGAATGGTAACTTGGGTCATTTTCTTATCTAGAAAGAGGTTTAATACTTAAATCTTCATGTACCTTAGATACATATTAAAAGGTATAACTAAGGAAAATGGCACTATTTTGTGTGAGGTTTATTGAGCATCCTTTGTCCCAGGATTGCCATGGTACAGGACATTCTATAGTCTTACTTTTTGCTACATCCTCCTTGGAAAAGAGAAAATTCGCTATTGATGAAGCAGTCCTTT
Organism: Molossus molossus; assembly: GCF_014108415.1. Taxonomy (NCBI): domain Eukaryota; kingdom Metazoa; phylum Chordata; class Mammalia; order Chiroptera; family Molossidae; genus Molossus; species Molossus molossus. Next base: position 108,723,243 of record NW_023425366.1, on the reverse strand, counting down.
ATGTTTTTCATGCCCTCACTGACAGAGCTGGGCACCCAGCACACCTTTGTGAATCCCCTGAGTGCCTGTCCAGATACTCTCAGAAAAGCTCAGACCTGATGCCCTAACTGTCTCTGTAAGACAGACTTTCCTTCACTGTACCAAACACTAATACAGTTACAGCCAATACCCAAATTAGACCCTCACAGCTCTGGAACATGAGAATTGAATACAGACCCTTCACAGGGGCTGAATGTGGTACTCTCACTATTAAAGGACCATATTAAAGTAACCAAGCAATCAAAGTTGGTTGATTCAACAGCTTCAGCACGTGATCTCTTGACTTACATCCTGCTAATATTACTAGGACTAAATGCTTACAACAAGCCAGTGGAAAGGGATCCATTAAACTTCTACCCTGGCACTGCTGGAAGGTCTTGCTCGGTGAGTGGTACTCCAGAACAAAGCTCAATTCTCTCAAGTTCTCTGGTTCAATTAAAATTTGTCAAGATGTTTCTCTCTCTCTCCTTTCCTGTCTCCCTCCCTCCCTCCCCCTCTCTCTTTTTTAGCAGGACTGACAATGAAGTACAAAATCTATCATTTTTTTAGCTCACATCTTGTAGCAATGACAGCTTTACTGTCAATGAAAGAGAAAAAAAAACTATTTTAATGATGGTATTATAAATTCAAACCCCCAAATAACTCATATGAAGCTTGCACTTAAAATGATAAAAGTTATAAAAGGAGCTAATCTATTAATGCAGGCTATTATTGGGTATTTTAATTTTAATACCTTTAAGATTATGCTGAGAGAAAAGGAAAAAACCCTGAAATCTTGTCCCAAATAAGCTGAAAAGTTAAAAAGAGAATGAGACATGAAGAAAAGGAATACAAGAGGGGGGCCATCTCCTCAAATCATGCTCAGAGTGATCTCCAAAAGTCATGCTAACATTTACTATTTAAAATGTTGAGCCCTGGCCGATTTGGCTCAGCGGTTAGAGTGTCGGCCTGTGGTCCGGAGAAGCCCGGGTTTGGTTCATGCTAAGGGCACGTACCTCATACCTCGGTTGCAGTTTGTCCCCGGCCCAGTTGGTTGTGTGGGTGGCGGCCCCTCGATGTGTCCCTTTCGCGTCGATGTCTCTCTCTCTCTCTCTCTCTCTCTCTCTCTCTCTCTCTCTCTCCTTCCCACTCTGTCTGAACAAAAATGGAAAAATGTCCTTGGGTGAAGATAAAAAAAAATGTTGAGCAGGTATAACTGGCAGCAGTATCAAGGTATCACAGATGAAGACTAAGTATGTTACAGATCAAAAACTTCTCCAATACTTCTTTTTTAATCCTCATTTGAGGATTTTTGCATTTGTCTTCAGATAGAGCAGGAATGAGAGAGGGAGAGGAAGAGAGAGAGAAAAACATCCATGCGACAGAGACACAATGAATGGTTGCCACCCACACGACCCCAACTGGGGCCAGGGACAAACTGCAACCAAGGTACATGCCCTTAGCGGGAACCAAACCCGGGACTCTTCGGTTCGCGAGCCAATGCTCTAACCGCTGAGCCAAACCAGCCAGGGCTCTAATACTTCTTTTAAGGAAAGGAAGACAAGTAAAAGGAGACAGCTCAAATACACAATCCAGGCTTCAAATAAGAGCTTCAAGTTTTTAGTTAAGTTAGGGTCAGCATAATGTAGGAAAAGCTTGTTTAACACTTTGCTGCTTCTTTGATTTCATTAATATCAGTGAGATTCAGAAAACTCCCTACAGTTAGATTGGGCCACATGCAAAACAAAGCAATGAACTGAAACACAGCTTGGGTATGAATCATGTTCCATTGCTTTACGACCTTCCTTCGATTTGGTTGTTGGTTCTGCTGACCAGGGGGACTGCCACGATGTAAGAGGTAAAGGACGGGAATAATGGTGGCTAGGTTGGTGGCCCTCTTATCCCAAGCAGACAATACATAACTGTGCTTACAAGCACCAGCTTGCACATAGGACAGAATTAAGGGCTCCATGACCCTGGGCAAGTCAGTAATCCTTTAGGCCTGTTTTCTTCACTGTAAACCAGCCCACGATGACTACCTGATATTTACATGAAAGAATTTCTGTTAAGCATTAGGTGCCGTGCTGGATCCTTGGCAAACACGCAGCCAGCAGCAGCTGTAATTATCATTACCGTGACTGCTGCTTCACCAGGTTATGGCCGGATCTGACAAGCAAGCCCCTTCCTCCCTCGAACTCTGGCCCTGTAGAGGGTCTGGGCACAAAGGGCTGAGTTAAGCCATGGACCCTCCATAGCACGTCTAGGTGACAGAGAGGACCTGTGTTTCGGCTTCACCTTCTGGGTCTGCTTCTTACTAACAGCTACATGGACCTGCATATGTTTCTCTACCTCCCTGAACCCAGACACCTGCATTACTAAAACAAAGATGACAATTCCCTGTATCTGGGCTGTTGTGAGAATAAGATTAAATAAGGAGAGAAAAAGCCTCCTACTACAGCATCTAGCACATAGTAAGCTCTCAACATGTGCTAATTTCCTGTTTCCTTTACTCCTTATATAATTCTGCTTATGAGAGAAATCTAGGCTGCCTGGATTTTCGTGGGAACAGTGAAAACTCTGCTACTGAAAATAGCATGTGTAGGAGTAGGCCTCTGTGCAAATTTAAATGTACATTTAAAATACGGAGGCTACGTTAAATACACCAGCAAAACCTCTAAACCATGAAGGAAAGAGAAAAGATACCAAAACTGATTAACCATCTTTAACCAGGAGGCTCCCACCAAGCCTCCTCTATCAAGAGCAGGGCTTTTAAGGGATTCCTCAAATTAAATTAAATTGGTCCTAAAAACATCTGGTCTTGTGGAAAACTACATAGGCCCTTGCCACCGACTGAAACCCTGCTGTCATTTCTCCTACAAAATATGTGTTTCTAGAGCGCTGACGAGCACACAACTCTAGGACTTTAGAAAGAGCCAATACAAACCTGCTGGAGAAAGATCCTTCTTCATTCGTTTACATTTCTTGGTCTTTTTCCTTCCCTCGGGGAGGGATTCTGCACAGAAATCTGTCTGCTCAAGCTCAAGGTCAGAAATCTCTCCCGATACTCTGGCCTCCAACCCAGCTTCTGCGTGACTGGGACTCAGCTTCCTCTTTCCTCCTGTGCTGGTAGTTGTACGACTGAAATGCAAACAGTGGAACCATGTGAAAGGTGTTAAGAGTAACAGGAAGACTAGTCTATAAAAATATTTTAATACTCTTAATTCTATTAACACTTAACTAGCAGTTGACAACATGGATGGCTGCTGCCTGTGTGTGCAAGTTAACACCTTATTATGAACTGAAGTCTAAAAGTTTACGCATGACAAATTTATTTAGAAGAAAGTTCTACATGTTGCTTGTGTAGAGATATATACAAGTCTAAGTTGTTCTTAGTGCTTAAATAACACATTTTTAAAGAAAACCCCTGGCCTCTATTTTGATAGAGCTACTATAACAAAATAATGGCCTTGGTTACATTAAATCAGAAGGTCAGCACTGTCACCTTCATGACTACCTAACGGATACACAGTGGAACAGAAGAAATCCTGAGCCAGTTATGCTGCTCAGGCATTTGAATACACTTACAGGGCACACCGCACCTTCCTCTAATTCTCTCCTTGGCCAAAAAGGTGCTAACTTTATAATTAAACCTGGCTTCATTTTTAAAGCACAACAGGATTTGACATTGAATGAAATCAGATTATATGTCCCAATTTTTCCATAACAAATATGTTCCCTGAAATATAACTTGATAAAAGCAGAGACCACACGGCCAGTGCAAGGCCCATCTCTTCTAAACAGGTCTCATAAACAGATTTTTATTATGGCTCTCAATCTATGAAAAACATAAAAAAATCAAGTAATTCCACTTTGAACATTCTCCTACTTAAGCCTTCCTTAAAAAGTGAATATTTCACAACATAACATATAAAAACCCTCTGGCTACCCAATTATGTAGTATTCTGGTCAGGACTATACAACCTGAATGTAATCATAAAGAAACATCACACAAACCCAAATGAAAAATATGTGTGGGCGGGACTGGTGTTCTTAAAAAATATAATTAAAGAGACATCAAAGCTAGATAAAACATATAGACTGGAGCTTAGACTAGATCACAGACTGAATCTTAAACTGGAGGGGGGAAGGCTATAAAGATAATATTGGATCAAATAATAAAACAGTCCTGGCCAGTGTGGTTCAGTGGTTAGATCATAAGCCCACCAACCAAAGGGTTGTGGATTTGATTCCCAGTCAAGGGCACATACCTGGGTTGTCGATTCCATCCCCAGCCCCAGTCAGGGTGCATGTGGGAGGCAACCAATCAATGTCTCTCTCTCTCTCTTTCTCTCTCATATCAATGTTTCTCTCTCTCTCTCTCTCTCTTTCTCCTATCCCACTCCTTCCCTCCCCTCCAATCTCTCTAAAAATCAATGGAAAAAATATCAACAACAACAATAACAAAATAAATATGAACACTAGGTTAAATATTAGATCAATGTTGAATTACCGAGGTTGGTAACTGTACTACAGTTATGTCAGACAATATCCTTATTTAGAGTATTTGGGTATTAAGGACTATGATGTATCCAATTTCCTCTCCAATGGTTCAGAAAAAAAAAAAAAAAAAGTATTGGTGGTGAGCGGGGTGAATTGGCAGGGAGATGGAGAAAAGGACCTATAAGAGCAAACCTGCAAGAGAGAAGAAAATGGCAGCAGAGTGAATGGATGACATATAAAGAAAGGAGAAAGGGAGGGAACAATACAGAGTGTGTGTGTGTACAGTAAGCTCTCACACTTACATAGGTTTAAGCAAACCGATGTATAATGAAACCAGTTTTACCATAGGCTAATTGATATAAACAGGAGTTAAATTCCAATGGCATCTCATCAACATTATAATGAAACATTGAACAAAATGATGAGGACCTGCTGTATACAGATGGGGGTGGGGAGAGAGAGTATGTGTACACAAAGCAAAAAAAAAAAATAGTGCAATATGTTAACAATAGATGAATCTGGATAAAGAGTATACATATGGGTGACCCTTGTTAGATAAGATAAGGGTCTCAAGGTTTGGACAGTTCTAAATGCTGTTCTGGCTAAATGTTCAAATATGGCACAGTAGGAGAGAAACATCAATGTAAGAGAAACATTGATCAGTTGCCTGCTGTACGCGCCCTGACACAGACCGAACCCGCAACCAAAAGACGTGTACAGTCAACAATGGAGGCTGCGACCGGATGTGCAAGGACACAACCACTGGTGTGGGATGCAGCTGCCCTGTTGGATTCACGCTGCAGCTAGACGGGAAGACATGCAAAGACATCACCGAGTGTCCTATCAACAACAGGGGCTGCGACCACCTCTGCTGCAACACCGTGGGCAGCTACGAGTGCGGCTGCCGGAAGGGCTCCAAGCTGCTGACGACAAGCAGACGTGCCAGGACAATGACGAGTGCCCCCTTCGAGCGGACCTGCACCCACATCTGCACCAACTCCCTACGCAGCTCAGCTCCAGTGCCTGTGTCACCGCGGCTACATGCTCTCTGGGCCAACCCACTGCGGAGATGTGGACGAGCACAGCATGAACGAGAGCTGTGACCAGGGCAGCGTCAATACCAAGGGCAGCTTCAAATGTGTCTGCCACTCCCCCCACCCCACCCCCGGCGGCTCCACTGGAACCGGAAGGGCTGCGTGGACCAGGAAGACAAGCCTAGCACGTCTGCGGTGGAATCCTTGGGCCTCCCCATGATTGTCCGTCTGCGCCGTAGGAAATCCCTGCCCTCGGACTTCATCCTCAGCAGCCTGATCAGCGTGAGGACCCAGGAAACATCCCTTCTAACTGTCGTCTCTTCTACTGGGGCCTCTGTGTCCAGGTTATGGGCAATGAACTTCTGTTCTCACAGCATCCCAACGTGGCTGCTACAGCTCTCGGTATACATATTTACCCTCTTATCTTTAGCTATTTGACATGCCTGACAGAGGGCCACCAGCTCGGCTGCCACAGCCAGTTTGAGTCCCTTGGACAACAAGAGTCCCTTGCACCTTTCTTCCTCTTGTTTTGTTGTTATGGAAGCTTTATTGAGAGACAATTCACATGCCATACAATTTGGCCCAGCGGTTAGTGTGTCGGCAAGAGGACCGGAGAGGGAGGATTGGGGGTTTGATTCCCAGTCAAGGGTACATACCGGCATTCCACCAACTTAATAAAAGCCTCCCCTGTGCCACCCCCAAACAGCCTCCAGTCCTACCCATTTTATTTTTATCTACCACCAGTCCAGCTCCTCCCTCACCCACTGCCACTGTGGGCCCTCCCTATCTTGCCCCAGACTCAAAACAGGATCCTAATTGGCCAGTCTCTCCTCCCGCTCTTCTTTCCAGTCTCCCTTCCTCTTCAACCATTCCTTCCAATGTTCTTCCAAAGCAGAAATCTGATCAAGATGTTTCCAGCTCAAAAACTTCTATGGTTCTCCACTCCAAACCTATATTTAAACTTCTTGGCATACCATCCAGGAATCGGTGTCATCTGGATCCCAATCTGTTTTTCTAGACGCATCTTCCACTAGGCAGTCGAGTTGCAAATACAATATACATTGGCCTTAATGAATTCTATTACATGCAATTTCCCATATATCCACCATCCCTTTAGAGAGTTTATCAGTCCCAATATAGCTTATATTCCCCATTCTGTTTGTGCCAAGACCCTACTGCCCATCTCTTCCTGCTCAAACACCACTAGCCTTGAGAATGTTCCCCAATTTCTCTGGCCAGTGTTCCTGTCCTTGCATGCTCCCCATAACATTCAGTTTGTCTGTCATGGGGCCTTTCAGTCACCCATCATTATTTATAATAAACAAAAATTGGGAACAGTGCAGGTGTCCATCAACAGAAGAATGGATAAAGAAATTGTGGTTCATATATACAATGAAATACAATTCAACATATAACAGTAGGGAACTACTGATATTTGTAAAAACATGGATGAATCCCAAAAACATTCTAAGTGAATAAAGCCTTAACAGAAAAGAGTGGTTATTTCATAATTCATTTATATAAAATTCCAGAAAAGGTTAAACGAATCTGTTGAAAAAAATTCAGAAGAGTCCCGACTGGTGTGATAAGTGGATGGAGCACCAGCCCACACACCAAAGGGTCGCAGGTTCAATTCCCAGTCAAGGGCATGTACCCAGATTGCAGGTTCATCCCTGGCCACAGATGGGGCATGTGTGGGAGGCAACCAATCCATGTGCCTCTCTCACATCAATGTTTCTCCCTCTCTCTCCCGCTCCCTTCCTTCCAATCTCTCTAAAAATGATTGGAAAACATAACCTTCGGTGAAGATAAATAACAATAATCAGAAGAATGATAGGGCTTAACTGAGGAAACATGAGGGAACTTCTGAGGGGATGTTAATGCTCTTTCTTTATAGGAGTATGCTTTTGTCAAACATTAGGTGGATATTCTCTAAACATTGGATTGACTTTTAATTTTAGCATTAATTGGTAAAGGATGATTTTGTAGGAATTTGCTGAAATACATTGTTTTTATCTTAACCATAGGTTACTGTGGTATTTTTTGCCCAGTAAGGCCCATGAATCTGTAAGGTTCCTCTCCACAGACATCTGAGAGTCTACTGTGCTTCAGAGACTATGCTAGAATCTTGCCTCTGGAAGGTTCTTGTTTTTATATAACTTTTAAGTTTATAAAGTATTTTCATAAACATTTTCTCAATTAATTTGGAACATATTTCTTAGTTCCTAAATCTGTAGTTTCTGTTCTCAAATAAGAATCTGTTGCTTCCTAGGAAGGGCTATTGTTTATTGGACACCTTACCCGAGAAAGCCTTCAGATATGTCTGAAATTAATACATTTCGTATGTTTACATACTGTAGACCCTGTGAAAGATACCTACTAAAAAGGGCTCCTGGTGGCTAATTTGGCTGTTTTTTAAAAAACAAAGCCTAGTAACTAATTCTGGAGAAGCCTGCACTTGAACTGTCTGCTTGCACTTGCTTCTGCCATCTGAGCCAGCCCTTATAAAGGAGTTCCTAGAATCTTATTTCAACCAATAGGACTAAAGCCTTCCCCATCCAGAGATGCACAGCTATATCCTCCATCAACACCTTCACTGACCAATCAGAGCAGCTCTATTCTGACCAATCAGGAAAGTGTCTTTTGGACCAATCAAACGGCAAGGATTTAAAGTCCTCATCTGCATAAGAACAGACCAATCAGAGAAGAGGAGCAGGGACTTCTGTCTATATAAGCCAGCTTCCCTCTGGCACTGAGAGTACACTTTCCCTCTCTAACAAAGGCTGAAGACTGCATTTCCCTAGTTGGAGGCGAGCAAAGCTATCTAGCAGAAGAGGGGCCTGGCTCCAGGACTGGTTGGCCCCTGGCTGCCTCACAGTCATGCTGTATTCTCAGCTGTGCTGTGTCACAGTGAGCTGTTTTGCACTGAAAAGTTTCCTTCTTCAATGCACCCCAAATTGGGGACTCCTATTGGCACTGAACTGGCACCAACGACCATCAATTGACAATATGTATATAATTGTATATGTATATTAATGTATATTTGCATATGCATGTAATATTCACACCAACATAAAATCTTTTCAAGTATTATTCTCTAATAAAAATAAAAGCTATGATTATATAGCATATAGCTTAACTAAAGCAGTTTTGGGTAAAATAAGGTTTTTTTAATCATACATTGAAAACCAGAGATATATGAAGTACTGCCTTTAAAATTGTAATTCTTTAAACATTAAGATGCAGCTGTTTGTGTGCATGTGTGTATTATATACAGACTTTTCAATACATGTATGTTGATAAGATACTCCTATACGAATTGATTTCAAAGGTCAAAAGTCAAAATGAGATCAGGTAAAACAAAATCCCATTGGTCTGAGCTCATTTTGCATGTAAAATTATAATACAGTGAGCCATTTTACAAGGAATGTAAATCAGAACACAGTTAAATCTACTGAAGAAGTGGCAACTAATTAAAAAATAAAATGTTTCAGACACAATTTGGTATGTCAAAATTGAACATTAAACCTTGATTAGTATTCCTACAGGGGATGCAAATGATAAGCCATCTTGGTTATAATGACTATAAGGAAACACTTAGAATTTTGTTGTAAGGTATTATTAATAATGCAGCAACTACATACAAAGTCTGCAAGATTCTCCATTAATGTCTTCCTTTTAGCAGAAAAACTATTTGCTACTAGAAAGGTCACATTGCCTGTTTGGGCCAGATCGGGGTTTTTTAGACCCCCCCCCCACTTCCCTTAATAATAAAAAAAAAAAGGGTAACATTTACAAACTCCTCCTGTAAACCACAAAAATCTGGCTGCCCCATGAAATGTCTCCCCTTTATTTTAAATTAGGGTATTATTTACATGCAGTGAAATTCACACATTTTAAGTGTACAGTGTGGTTAATTTGGGGAATTATATATAACCATGCATACATTACAACAATCAAGATAGAGAATAGTTCCCTTTCTCGAAAAGATTCCTTGTGCCACTTTGCCCTTAATCTCTTTCTCAGCAACCATGGATATGCTTGCAGCCCCTATAGCTTTGCTTTTTCTATGAATGAACTTCTAGAAAAAGGCTAAGCCTTTTGTGTTTGACTCTCACTTAGCATAATACTCTGAGAACTAGCCTCATAACTAGAATTATTGGTATTTTATGTCTTTTATTACTGAGATACTCTTTCATAGCATAGCTATACCACAATTCATTTATTTATTTACCAGTCGATGGACATTTAGGCTGCTTCCAATTTTTTTGCTATTAAAAGTTATAATACTATGATCATTTGTATAAAAGGCTTTTCAGAGTTTTTTTAAAAAATCACTGTAATATACATATAACAAAATTTACCATCTTAAACATTTTTAAGTGTATAGTTCAGTAATATTAAGTACATTTATATTGTTGAGCAAGCATTACCACCACCTAGTTCTAGAACTCTTTTCATTTTGTAAAATTGAAACTCTATGCACATCAAAATATAACTCCCCATCTCCCCTCTCCCCAACCTCTGGCAACCACCATTCTACTTTGTGTCTCTATGATTCTTACTATTCTAGGTACGTCATATAAGTGGAATGATACAGTATGTCTTTTTTGAAGGGCTTATTTCCTTAGCATAATATCAAGCAAGGTTCACCAGTGTTGTTGCATATGTCAGAATTTCCTTCTTTAAGGCTGAATAATATTCCATTGTATGGACAGACCACATTTTGCTAATCCATTCATCAGTCAATAGACACTTGGGTTGCTTCCACATTTTAGTTACTGTGAATAATGCTGCTATGAACATGAATGTACAGATATCTGTGAGGGAGGAAGAAATTACCTCCACTTTAGGTTCTTCCTGCTGGTCTAATAATGAATTGACAAGAAAAAGATTAACAAGAAAAAATAACCAAACATACATATGAACCCTACCCAGATGAGAGAGTCCGAGACCCCACATACATGAGAGGCTCACAGATCTCTCATGAGGTATATATGGCATCATGAACCAAGAAATGAGGTAAGGTGCCGGGGGCTTCAGAGGGCAGAAGAGCAATCACAGGACAGTAAGAGCAGATGCTCAGTAATCAGATGTTTGCTCTGCTCTATAGATGGGTCATAAAAACTTATTTTTGGTGATAACTCATTATAGGCAAGGCCCCAATTTAAATTTTTTAATGGAGAGATGAAATTTCTCTTGGGTCTGCAGGGTCTCAATTGCCTTCAGCTCAAAATAATCCACATGTCAAAGAAGCACATCTTGGAGAGGCCTGTACCCAAGTCCTTCGTATCTCTTCAAGACCCTGCTTTCAATTCTTTTTTTTTTTTTTTTTTGGTATTAACCAAGAAAAATGGTTAGATCATATAATAAATCCATCTTTACTGATTTTCTCTTGAGAGAGAGAGAGAGAAACATCAATAAGTTGTTCAACTTATTTATGCATTCATTGGTTGCTTCTTATATATGCCCTGATGGGAGATTAAACCCATAACCTTGGCATATCATGACGATGCTCTAACCAACTGAACTATCTGGTCAGGGCAACTTTTTTTTTTTTTTTTATGGTGACCATCCTAATAGGTGTGAGGTAATATCTCATTGTGATTTTCATTTGCATTTCCCTAATGATTAGTGATGTTGGGAATCTTTTCATGTGCTTGTCATTCCTATAACTGCTCTAGAGAAACATCTATGTGAGTTGCCTCTCTTTTTTTTGGTTAATCTTCACCTGAGGATATTTTTCCATTAATCCTTAGATAGAGTCTAAGGGAGAGAGGGAAGAGAGAGAGAAACACAAATGTGAAAAAGAAACATCAATTGGTTGCCTCCTGCAGGACCCCAACCAGGGCCAGGGATGGAACCTGCAACCCAGGTACTAGCCCTTGACTGAGAATGGAACCCAAGACCTTTCAGTCTTAGGGTTGATGCTCTAACTGCTGAGCCAAACCGGCCAGGGCCTTTGCCCATTTTAGATCAGGTTTTTTGCTTTTTGTTGTTGTTGAGTTTTAGAAGTTCTCTAAATATTCTAGATATTAATCCGTTACCAAATGAATGATTTGAAAATATTTTCTTCCATTCTGTGCCTTTTTACTCTGTTGATAGTGTCTTTTGATGCACAAAACTTTAATTTCATAAAGTCCAATCTATTTTTTCTTTTGTTGCCTGTGCCTTTGGTATTATATGCAAGAAATCAATGCCAAATGCAATGTTGTGAAGCTTTCCCCTATGCTGTCTTCTAAGAGTTTTATAACTTTAGCTTTTACATTTAGGTTTTAATCCAATTTCAGTTATTTTTCATCTGTAGCATTAGATAAGAGTCCAAGTTCATTCTTTTGCATGTGAATATCCAGTTTATCCAACTTATTGAAAAGATTGACCTTTCCCTATTGAATGGTCTTGGCACCCTTGTCAAAATCATCTGACCATACATGTAAAGAATTATTTCTGGCTGGGCTGGTGTGGCTCAGTGGTTGAGCATCGACCCATGCATCAAGAGGTCGGTGGTTCGATTCCCAGTCAAGGCGCATGCCCAGGTTGTGGGCCTGATCCCCAGTAGGGGGCATGCAGGAGGCGGCCAATCGATGTTCTCACTCATTGATGTTTCTGTCTCTCGCTCTCTCTCCCCTCCTCTCTCTCTAAAAATCAATAAAGAAAAAAAAATTTTTTTAAAGATTTATTTCTGGCCCTGGCCGGTTTTCTCAGTGGTTAGAGCATTGGCCCATGCACTGAAGGGTCACGGGTTTGATCCCCAGCCCCAGTCAGGGCACGTGTGGGATGGGAGGCAACCAATAGATGTGTTTCTCTCACATCAATGTATCTCTCCACCCCTACCCCCACCTTCCACACTCTCTAAGAATCAGTGGAAAAAATTAACAATATCAACAAAAAAGATTTCTGGGCTCTTGATTCTATTCCATTGGTTCATACATCTGTTTTGATTACCATAGCTTTGTAGTCAGCTTTGAAATCAGAAAGTGTTAGTCCCCCAACTTTGCTCTTTTTCAAAACTGTCTGGGCTATTTGGGGTTCCCCGAGACTCCATATTAATTTTAGGGTGGATTTTTGTATTTCTGCAAAAATGGTCATTGGGATTTTGACAGGAATTACACTAAATCTGTAGATCACTTCAGCTAGTATTGACATCTTAACAATATTAAGTCTTCAAATTCATGAACATGGAATATCTTTTTATTTAAGTCTTCTTTCATTTCTTTCAGGAATGCTTTGTAGATGGTAGGAGATAGAGCTATCTCTATTTTCCTCTTCTTACAAGAGCACGAATCCCATCATAAGGCCCCTGCCATTGCGACCTCATCAAACTCTACTTCTCCAAAACCCCAACTCCTAATACCATCACATTGGGGGTTAAGACTTCATATGAATTTGAGGGGAGGGGGAGAGATACAATTCAGTCCACAATACAAGGTCACTAAGATTTTTGTTACAGTTTTAATTGTCATGTTTGGGTCTATAAGTCATTTTAAGTTCATTATCTACATGTTGTAATATAACAGTGGAAGTTCATCTTTTTGCATACCATTATCTAATTGTTTTATAGCACTATTTGTTGACAAAATTAACCTTTGCCTACTGGATCACCAGCACCTTTGTCAGAAAATTTTAATTTTCCAAGTTCTCAACAGTTATTAATCTTCAGGATTTGAGAATAAGAAATCAAAATTCCCAAATCATAAATAATCCTGTATGTTTTATCCTGTGTACTTTAATAGCAGTTTATTATGTCTTTTTAAATAATGAGTTATCAGCCCTGGTCGGTTTGGCTCAGCGGTTAGAGCGTCGGCCTGCGGTACAGAGAGACCCGGCTTCGGTTCCCGCTAAGGGCATGTACCTCGGTTGCAGTTTGTCCCCGGCCCTGGTTGGTCGTGCGGGTGGCAGCCACTCGATGTGTCCCTTCACATCGATGTTTCTCTCTCTCTCTCTTCCTCTCTCTCCCTCCCGCTCTATCTGAACAAAAAATGGAAAAATGTCCTTGGGTGAGGATAAATAATGAGTTATCATAAAACAGTGAATCACTTTTCTTTGATAGGGTAATATTAAAAGTTTCAGGAGGTAGTTTGGTAAAGTAAGATAAGATTAGTGCATGGGTTATTATTGTGAACCAATATACTGTGAAAAAATTATATATTTCAATAAAGAATCTCTACCTAATATAGACATTTGGTAATAGAAAACCAAAAGACTAAAAACATTAGCACCAAAGGGATGCCCAACAAATATCATTTAAACATTAAAAGATGTCACAAATATTTAATATTTATGTTATTCTTAAATGAAATTTAAAAACACACAAGCATTAATTGCTCATACTTGTCCTGTGACAAATATTCCAGATAGAGAAGAGTTTCTTTCATGTTGTGCTGATGTTGGTCAAATTGTTCTGAGTGTGTCCAAAGCCAATACAAATTGGGCATTAGACTACATACTGTTTCACATAAGCTCATTTCCTTTTTATAGAAATGGAAATACTTTGCTTGCCTTGATTTTGTTTTTTCTGTTAGAGTTGATATTGCTCATCCCAATTCAGACCTTAGATCAGCTGGTTTCACATTGGAGTATTCCACAATGATATTTACAACTTGTCTTTGTGTTTCTTCTGCAAATGTATTTACAAAGAACAGTAGCTACAGCAAATATTTAAACACTGAAACACCACTGGATTCTATTGTAAGATAATGTGACATTCCGACGTCCTAGCAAGGTTAACAGCACTACCATACAGAAACATGTTTCAAAACTGCTAATTTAAGGACAGCTTCTAAAACTCATTAATATTTCCTGGAACAAGACTCGCAGGATTTTTATAAAGTGTACTAATGTGTATAGATTCATTAACATTTTTATTGATAAGAATGACTCACTGTTAGTAGACAGGGCCACAAACACAGCAACTTGTTTGACTGTGGCACTTTCTCTTTTACGGGCTCTTGTCCTGGTTTCAGAAATGTTAACTTTAACCTTTGTGTTGATCCCACTCATTTTCAACTTATTTCAGTGGAGTCCTTTGAACTAGTAATGCCTATGTTGATGGTTAAACTTTAATTCCCACAGATTATTATTTTTTCTTTGTCATGATTTCTCAACTGATTATCTGCACGATTTGGACTAACGTATAAATGTCCCTGAAAATGCCAGGAAGGAATTCCTGCAAGAAAACACTGCTGGAAATCACCTGACCATACATGTGTGGGTTTTCCCCTGGATTATTCTGTTTCATTATCTATTTGTCTTTATGGCAGTACCATACTCTCTTTATTCCTGTAGCTTTAAGTCTTAAAGATAGAGTTAGGTCTTTTAGTTGGCTGGAAAATTCACACTGTTGGATAAAATACTAGCCACTTTCATTTCAAAGGGCTGCCCAGTTTAAAAATTCTCTCCTTTGAGACTTGTATATGCCCATTTGAAGCTAAACATGTGTTTTCACCCCCTTTTTACAGACAAAAGAGCTCATCCTCAGAATAAGTGACTTCCCATAGGTCGTGCAGCTGATTAAGTAGATCTGAGACTGTTCTACAAGTCCAGTGCTCTTTGCATAGCCTCCCTTCCCACCCCCATCTCCCCAGAAAGGGACCCCCTCAGAAAGGCATTCCCTGACCCCCAAGGAGCCCAAGGAGCCCCTCTCCAATTCATCCTCTGCCTATTGTTTCCCTCCTAAAACTCATCTCTGCCTGTGCCTCTTATTTATGTCTTTGTTTATTCTCTCTCTGCCGTCAGAATGTGCGTTCCGAGACAGCAGGATCTCACACTCCTTGCTGAGAGGTCCTCAGCACCTGGCACACGGCCTAATAGAGCAAGTCCTGTGCAATCACGGTTTGTTGAATGGATGAAACATGTGGATGCTTTCCCCACAAAGCAATAGGGCAAGTGACAAACACCAAATTGCTTATTTCATCCTGAATTATATATAATATTAACATGTTTTACATTTTAGTATACAGTCAACTTCTCCAGTCTGTCTGGATAACACCACATTCCCTACTAGAGGTAACTAAGGGAAAAAGGGAACGTTCCACTGAGAAAACCAACTCACACAGCAAAATGAACTGTAAAAATCTAGGGAAGTGGGAGCTAGAAAATGCACTTTCACAAACTCTCATGCTGAATTCAAATTCCACCAGCATGACTGCTTCTGTGTTTTCAGGCCTGTTCTGGGTGAATGAGGCAAGAATATTGGATAGCCTATGCTTTGGAGATTGCTGATAACTGTGATTCTTATTTCTAAAAAGAAAGGTGATTTTGCCCTGGCCAGTTTGGTTCAGCGGTTAGAGCGTTGGCCTACGGTCCAGAGAGACCTGGGTTTGGTTCCCGCTAAGGGCACATACCTCGGTTGCAGTTTGTCCCCGGCCCTGGTTGGGTCGTGCGGGTGGCAGCCACTCAATGTGTACCTTTCATGTCGATGTTTCTCTCTCTCTCTCTCTCTCTCTCTCTCTCTCTCTTCTTCTTCTCTCCCCCTCCTACTCTATCTGAACAAAAAATGGGAAAATGTCCTCAGGTGAGGATTAAAAAAAAAAAAAAAGGAAATGTGATTTCGAAGAGCCAAATAAACATTCACGAAATTATGTCTGTTTGACAGCTACTCAGTAATAAAGAACATTTTTTGTGGAATGGGAGTATGTGGGGTGGGGGTGGGGGGCGGATTTCCATATATGTGAGTATGTGTTCAGTTCTAGGTATGAAGTTGATTTGCAAATATGAGTTGGCCTAAGTGAGAGAAAAATTGGTTCTGGGTTACAAAGAATCAATGGCATTCCATTAGAAATATTTTTTATAAGAACTTGGTTTGAATATATTAAACAATCCCCTATTGCTAACTTACTTTTTTTTTTTTTTAATCCTCACCTGAGGACATGTTCACTGATTCCAGAGAGAAAAAGAGGAATGGGGTGGGAAGAGTAAACATCAATGTGAAAGAGAAATGTCGATTAGTTGCCTCCAGCACACACTCCAACCGGGGAATCAAATCCATAATCCAGGCATGCGCCATGATCAGGAATCAAACCAGCAACCCTTTGGTGCACAGGATGATGTTCCAACCAACTGAACCACCTGGCCAGTTCAATATAGAAAAGATTAATTGATGACAAAAGTGACAGAAAGTAATACCAATTCCTAAATTAAGAACTTACACTTAACATACAATTAATTGGAACTGAATACAGAACATCTGAAATTTTCAGAAGCTAAGCTGAATTTTATTTTGCACCAAAATATACCTTGATTCTGATGAAAGAATTTGCTAATGAAACCACTAATGTAATCAAAGTTATAGGAGGAAAAAATACCAACTCTTCCCATATCAAAATCTCAACTATTTCAAAAAATAGATTACTTTAGTAATTTTTCTAGGAAATTAAGCATAACCAATCAAACACATGTTTATCTGTAGAGAAATATAAATATCTTCACAAAAGCACAGAGAACAGGAGAGGCAGCACCAGAGAATGGGATGTTAGCTCACGTTGGAGATGACAAGTAGGGAGCAGAGTGCCAAAAGACTGCACAGAGGAGGAAGCAGAAATCTAAGTGCTGTGAAAAAGGCTGATTCGCCCAATAGAGCCCTGCAAAGTCTCAGCAAATAACAAGCACCAGATTCTTGAAACAAGCACATTAAAGACTGGAGCTATGTCGATAAGGAAAAAGGCTGGACTAGGATCCCCACCCCATCCCTGGGAAACCAGGACACTGACATTCCTCCAGGCCGGCAGGGGTTGGGCAGGAAGTTTAATTTGGAGAAGATGATCCTCTAACAGAGGCACCAGGTGCAGTAGTGGAGATGGGGAGTAAGTGGGAAAATAAGAACTAGTGGGGAAAGTAGCACCCCCATATACTGAGAAGTGAGGCCTCCAGCTTCCTTCTGCCAATCAGTACCCAAAGCACCAGCAGCAACCAGACTTATCTCCTCCAAGTTGCAAATCAATCTCTAAAAAACCTGAATCATTAATCACAGCTAATATCAAACTTAATACTGAATACTTCCCCCTAAAATCACAAACAAGACACAGATGTTGGCTCTCACTACTTGTATGCAACATTGTTCTAGAGGCTGTAACCAATGCAATAAGGCAAGAGAAAGAAAGAAAATTTATACTGTCCTTTGGACAGGGAGAAATACAATTACCTTTATTTGCAGATATGACTGTCTAAACAGAAAATACCAAATAGTCTATGAAAAGTTAATAGAACTAATAAGAGAATTTAGTAAGGTCAAAATATACAAATCGATTGTATTTCTTGATATAAGCAAGGCACAACTAAAATTAATTTTAAAAATATATGATTTACAATAACATCAAAAAGCAAAAAACTTAGGGACAACTCTAGTAAAACATATGTAAAATTTGTATGCTTAAAACCATAATACACTGATAAGAGAAATCAAAGAAAACCCAAATAAGTAAAAAGATACACCATGTTTATGGGTTGGAAGATGCAAGATATTTAAAATGTTAATTCTTCCCGAAATAATCTATAGATTCAACACAATCCCAATCAAAGTCCTTGCAAGCTTTTTTAGAAATCAACACACCGACTCTAAACTTCTGTGGAAAAATGAAGAACTCAGAATAAACATTTTTTTTTTTTAAAAGAACAAGGTTGAAGGATTTACTATTTGACTTCAAGACTCATTATAAATATAATAATCTAGCCTGTGTGGTACAATGAAAGGATAGACATATAGATCAATGAAACAGAATAGAGTCCAGAAATTTTATACACACACACATCCCCAACTGGTTTTTTGACAAAGCAGTTAAGTAATTCAGCAGAGAAAAAGTAGTCTTTTCAAATAATGATGCTCAATAAACGGGCATCTATATGCAAAAAACGAATTTGTACCCATGTCTCACACTGTATATAAAAATCAATTCAAAATAGATCATATACCTGAATATAAAACAAAAACTATAAAACTTAATAGAAAAAAATGAAAAAAAAAATCTTTGTGACCCTAGTTTAGGCAACAATTTCTTAAGCAGATCACAGAAAGCACAAGCCACAAAGCAAAGCATAAGCTTCAGAGAAAAAATATAATTACAAAGCCAGCTTCTTACCTCACCACATCAATAAGATTGGCCTTCAGACCCAGAACTCCTTATCCTTTCTTAATTCATTCTTATATTATAGACAGCCAAAAAATATGTAAATATTTGAAGAAAACCTTCAACATGAGAGTCAAAATCCAAAACACATCAATATACAGACAGAAAAAATTCTGAGGAAACAGAAACAATGGAGGAAACTGAGGAAAACTTAAACTACAGGCAGTCCTTGCTTTGCATATATTATTATAGGACCATAAAAATGACCGGGCAACCTGCCATATTTGCAAGTCAGTGGATAAGTAGAAAAATCAAGAAGTACTTAGAAAAATAGGTAATTATCAAAAGAAAGTTGAAAGTGACTGCCTCTGAGGGACAGGATGAGAGTAGAAGGGGACTGCTGCTTTTTATTATAAACTTTTCTTTATATTATTTGGCTTTAAAAAACAATATTCACGTATTTCATTGAAATATTTTAAAAGAAAAAAAACCAAGAACTTCACAAAGATCTACTTAACATGTGTAAAGTTACCACACCAATAAATTACTTATCTGGTTATGTTAAATGGATATACTCAGCTCTGGTACTAATGGGCTTTGTAACCTTGAATAAGACACAGCTTTTCAGACCCTCCAGTTCTCCTTTGTAAGCACAAAGGGCGGACTGAATCACCTCCAAGTCCTTTCCAGCAAGTATATGGCTTTAGCAAGTAACACTTTTGTTCATACAATTATAGGTGCTACCCATTCTTTAAAAGAACGCATCTGCATTTCTTCAAAAATATCTTTGGCCTTCACTTCCATTCATCTGAATTAGTGTGTTATCACTATATTCCAGTTATTAGCATTCGCAAGGAGAAATGACACAGTTACCTAAACAACGAAATGTATAATATTAGTAGCTTAATCCTATGCATTTTTAAGACATCTCATCTCTTCAGAAATTGTCATATTTGGTTGTTTTATTTTTCTTATAAACCCACTAAACACAACATAAGAAGGGGAAAAAAACCACCATGTCAACCAATCAGGCTCAAATTTGGAAGTAAACTACTGTTTCACAAATAATGTCGAAGGAAGGAGGTAGGTGAGGTTTTCATACTCATGGAAGGTACTGACTCTTCCTCTCTGCTTGGGCACTCACCTTTATATGATACCCATTGTAGCCAAATCTTAGCTACTAGAGAAAGAAACTGAGGATGAAAGAAGAGGATAAAAAGAAAGCTATTGACCATGTGGAGAACGTTACTCTAAATTCTTGTTTCATTATATTCATTACTTTAAACATCCTAAATCATATAGCTAGTCAAATTAACGATGGTATGAAATCATTAGCACTAACAATGTGATTTCTTGAATCAACAGAGTTATGATGGCTTTACCAGGAGAAGAGAATAATGTTCTACCTGATGGGCTGTTCATGAAGTAAAGAATGTCATTTCAGCTTCTTCAGAACAGAGGACCACCTACCACCACAAGTTGTTCTCTTACCAAGAAAATACATGCTTCTTACATCTTGGTTTGGTTTATGAAGACCCTTCTGGGAATAATTTGTAACTAAAGCAAACTAGAAACTAATCCCTTTCAAGAATTTAGAATCATTAATTTAATAAACTAATGTACCTCATGGTCATTCCCAAGACTTCCCCAATTCTTTATATCAAATAGATAACAACAGGTATAATACTCAAAAAACAGTGGTCTGAATACTGACTTCTGTAGCATCATATGAGATTAATTTGTTTTAAGTTATTTTCCCTTTAAAAATGTGATACATAAATAGTCTTCAAATTAAGACATTCCAAGGCATCCACAGTTGATTTACTCCTACCTTCATATGGCTCCTTCAGTCTAAACAGCAGGTTAAGATAATAAAATAGGGTGGACACTGGTGTAATTATGAAAAGAATGCCATTCTTTGCTGCCTTACCTTTAGCAAAGCAATTAAAAGTATTCGTGGCATGACCTAATAAGAAAAAGCACTCAAAATAGTGTTCTCCAATAAGAAACCAGAAAGGAAATATGTTCCTGGTGTATTATGGGTTCTCTTGTTCATTCATTCATTTGCATCTTTTTTTGAGTGATCACAAGGCATTATTTTTAGGTGCTGGAACGCTAATATAAATAAACAACAATCTCCAACTTTATCTTTTCACTTCCTACAAAAGTCACCAAGGCAAAGAATTCCCAAGGATTCCAGGTGGCATGCAAGGCATCTCAGAAGGCACTTCTGGTGTCAGGGAAGGATCACAAGTAGCTATCTGAGAGAGTGAACATTCTGGAAAGAACATGAATGGGATTTCGGATGAGAGATGAGGGCTTAAATCTGGGTTCTGTCATTTATTGGTGTTGTGACTCAGAGTACATTCCTACTGTGAGTCTCAATCTCCTCAATTATAACAGGTTACTGTGGAGATCAAATAAGAAAACAATGCAAAACAGCAAAGGTTACAGTGCCTGACACATGGTAAACGCTTAACAAATGTCAGTGCCTTCTCTGTTTCCTCAATGTTCTATGGTGGGCAAAGGGGGGAGGGTCCATATTTTTAAACATGATGTTGATGGGATCTTCAGAAGCAATGGTCCAAGTCTTTGAAAAGGATCAGGAAAGGAGCAGAGAAAGAGAGAAGAAAGAGTAGAAGGAAGATGTAAACGGCATGAATAGGTGATTCAGCATGGTCGTGATGGCTGGGAGGGCAAGTGTTCCAGCAGGTTCCCTAATGGGCAGGTAAGTAATCTGCTAGACTATTTATTAACTCATGGGTATCCAGAACCACCCCAAATGACCTACTCTATTGGAAATGTATACAAGGTTACTAGAAGACACAGTTTCATTTTTTTCCCAACATTTTATTATGAGAACTTCAAATATACAGAAAAGTATAAAGAACTGTACAATAAACATCAATTTAACCATTACTTAGATTCTATAATTAGTTTTACTTTGGGAATAGAGATTTGAAAATACATAGCATATTTTAGTTATTTTTCATTTGGGAAAAGGGAGCATAAAAGGGAGAAGTTCTAGAATGTTCCCATGTGGTAAGCATTTGACTTCTGCTCTCTCAGCAATGCAGTTGAATGAAATGAAATCTTTGCTTCAGAGATTCTTGAATGAACAAAAGGAAGCACCTAAAATCTGTAGACAGAATTTAAACATGGAGCCACCTATCAATCAGCACAATGACAAACTTCCTGTTGGGCCAAAGTAGACATTCATCCTTATACCCGACCTCCCCCAAATAAACACAAACATGCTGTGGCTTCTGCCAGCTTACAGCGTACTATCAGGGCATAAAGTGTCAAAAAGAACTGCCAGAAAAATGTTACGGATTTCTACACCTGGCAATGAAAAAACAGGATTTACACATTTCATTTTATTTCAGCTAAAACTACTACAAATAATACAGGAATAATTCTAACTGCACATGATCTTGTAAACTGAAATTGAAAATTTGTTTTGTGTTTGGTTAATAGATATGGAAAAGATTGCATTTCACTTCCTTATCATCTAAGTGTGTTGAGGCCAATTGCAATCATTAGCCCCATTAAAAAAATTATACTATATGAAGATAAGTATGAATAATATAACACATTATTAGAAACACAGATGATAATTACTTTTAATTATGGTTATTCAAATAAAAAACATGAAGATATAGAAAGAAAACATTGATTTTCAAATATTACTGCTATTATGAAACATGAAAGCGTTCCAAAACATCAAAAGTCAGATTAAGTATAAGGGAATATATTAAATGAAGCTTTCAATTATTTAAAATAAAATCTTGAAATGACATACTGCTTTAAAGTGGGGGTGAAAGCAGGTATTCAGTGCCAAATTGTAAATTACCGCATACAGATATTTTTAAATGGAAATTATGAACTTTCTTGGAGATGGGGACTAACTCTTTCTATGATTTTAAATTGAAAGAAAGCTAAGTCATTACTAAAATTTTCTAAATTTTTTTGGCATTTATCTTCAGACATAGCAGGAGGGAGAGAGGGGGGAAGAGAGAGAGAAACATCGATGTGATAGAGACACATCAACTGTTTGCCACCCACACAACCTCAACTGGGGCCAGGGACAAACTGCAACTGAGGTACGTGCCCTTAGTGGGAACCGGAACCGGGACTCTCTGGTCCGCAGGCTGACGCTCTAACCACTGAGCCAAACCGGCCAGGGCTAATATTTTCTAAATTTTAATGAAATAATTACAGATTTTAAAAATCAACTACAGAAATCTTAGAGATTGAGCTCTTTTTAAAAATACATATAATATTTAATAAATACAACTGTTCTGCTTTTGAAGCTGTGCTTTTGTTCAATTCTGTGGAGTTGACACTTCATGCTCTTAAAGCAGACCTTCATCTAAGAATCCATCGGTCTGGTTGCCAGATATGCTATAGCCCATACAACAAGTGAGGGGAAAAAGGCCACACCTTACAGCATTTCCAATCAATTTACCTATCTTCCATATTTTATCTTAAGAATTTTTCCATCTATAAAAGCATTTTAATAAAGTACAAAATAGATAAGTAGTAACTGAAAGTTATAAATTCACCACTATTTTTCTTGATAATTCATAATTTTCTGCTAAAATTTTAAAGTATTCTAGGTCAGCATCCTTCCTATCCCCAATCATCATGAGAAAGTCTTCAAGTGAAATTCTATTATAAAAAATTGCATTCCAGATTGCCTGCATCTCTTTGAAATTTTTAATTGTGGGGAAATACACATAGCATAAAATTTACCTTCTTCACCATTTTTAAGTATACAATTCTGTAGTGTTGTTATGTGACCAATCTGCAGAACTCTTCATCTTGCAAAACAGAAACTCTATACCCATTAAATACTAACTCCCTTCCCTCTCTCCCCCCAGCTCATGGCAAACACCATTCTACGTTGTCTCTGTGAATTTGACTACTCTAGGTACCACATAACAATGGAATCATACAGTATTTGTCTTTTTGTGACTGGCTTATTTCATTTAGCATAATGTCCTCAAGGTTCATCTAGGTTGTACCATTCAAAATTTCCTTCTTTTATTTTTTGTTGTTGTTAATCTTCACCTGAGGATACTTTTTCCATAGATTTTTCAGAGAGAGTGGAAGGGAGGGGGGAGGAGGAGAGAGAGAGAAACATCGATGTGAAAGAGACACATCGATGCGAAAGAGACACATCGACTGGCTGCCCACCAAAGCAAGGGTCTGAACCTGCAACCTAGGTACGGGCCCTTGACCAGGAATCAAACCTGTGACCCTCCGATGCACAGCTGACACTCTAACCACTGAATCATGAACCATGCTGGCCAGGACCCTTTTTAAAGTTGAATAATATCCTATACTGTACCACCAACCTTTTTCATCTCATGACATATAAACTAATTATTAAAATTCTGGCCCTGGCCAGTTTGGCTCAGTGGTTGGAGCATCGGCCTGCGGACCAGAGAGTTTTGGGTTCGGTTCCCACTAGGGGCACGTACCAAAAAAAAAAAAAAAAATTCTGTAGCACACCAATATACATATATATATATATTGCTGATCTGACAAAAACAACAGGTATAATTTCGATTCCTTTACACCGGACGGTTACTGTTGTGTTGGTTATAGTCATTTGTTTATTTGGCAATTTAAGGGAAAAGAGGTCAGTGCCCCTGACTAAATAGTCAGGTAGTGCATGTTTTAAAAGGTCTTGCAGCACACAGGTTGAAAATAGCTATTCTAGACCACATTTTGTTTATCTAAGTTGTCTGCATTTCTTTTTATATTATTCTCAGGAATTCAGCTGAAATATCTTCTTTGAAAGAAAACAATGGCGTCCTGACCTACTGACCCAAGAGAAATCAAAGTAAGGAGACAAGTTAGATCACGTCAGCTTTCCTTGACACCGGCCTGGCAGATGGAACAATATTTAGAACGAATATCTGTTAAGAGTTCTTCCTACATTTTTAAAAAGCTCTCTAGCTTTATGTCTTAGAAACATTCCGTGGTAAAACCAATTTGCCTGGTACTTTAAAATTCTGCATTTTACATTAATCAGACTCTAGTTTTATGTTGAATGTTTATTTGAATTTCTTAAAATACTCCCTTCAGACCAGACTGATCCATTCTTTCAGTTGTTCAGATGTTAAGGTGGAAAGGAGCTAAAGTAAGAGGGAGGACTGAGTAGAGGGCTATGGTTATTATAAAAATCATTTAGAACATATTTTAAGTCTCTCTACCACCTTTCTAGTCTGACACTAACACAGCCCTTAAAAGATAATCAGACCTAGGAAAAATCAGCAAAGAGGAGGGGAAGGTGGCCAATCAGCAGAAAAGAGCTGTGTCACCAGCTCTATGATCTGGAGCAAGCCACATCCCCTCTGAGTTTTTTTTTTTTTTTTTTAATCAGTGAAATAGGACTAATAATGCTACCTTAGCCCCCTCAGGTCCTTCCTCAGTCCACTGCGAGGATAAAGAACCAGTACTCTTCTCATAATGGCATTTCATAATCTTAAGAAGATTCCTACTGCCCCTTGCCTCCAGTTAGCATTCCAGGCTGAACAGTCTCAACATTTCCCCTTCCTTTCACCACCAAGTCATTTTCCTCCAGACTCACTGTGTTACCTCTACTTAAAAGCAACCAATCAATACATCAAAAACTAAGTCTAGAGCCCAGACAGTTTGGCTCAGCAGTTACAGTGTCAGGCTGTGGACCAGAGAGTCCTGGGTTTGGTTCCCGCTAAGGGCATGTACCACAGTTGCAATTTGTCCCCGGCTCCGAATGGGATCATGTGGGTGGCAACCAGTCGATGTGTCTCTCTCACATGGATGCTTCTCTCTCTTCCTCCCTATCTCCCTCCCAGGCTATCTGAAGATAAATGCAAAAATGTCCTTGGGTGAGGATAAAACAAAAACAAACAAAAAAACACCAAGTCTGGATTCTAAAGGGATGACCACTGCCGAACATACTAGAAGGATGACACTTCAATATGTTTTATATTGGCTTATATATCCCAGAGTCAATTTTGTCTATTAAAAAAAAATTTTAAACTGACAATTTTACATTGATAATACATGGGACTAGACATCTAAATCCTTTCCCCAAAGAAGTAATGTTGAAATTCAGTTTTCAACTTGGGGCTTCTTTAACAGCTTTTTTTTCCCCTTAAGAAAACATAATTTATGAAAATGAGAGAGCATTTCTCTCAAACACGCACACTCATAGGTATAGATGTGCCACGTTCCTAAGAGGCAACTTCATACACTGGGCTCTGGATCCAAAACACCTTAAGTTTGAATCCTGTGTAACTATAGCTAAATTATTTAGCTTCTCTGAGACTCAACTTTCTCATATATAAATCAGGAATATCACCAACGGTTACACTGAGTTGTTATACGGATTAAAAAAAAAAATAATGTAAAGCATCTAGCACAGTGCCTGGAATGAAGAATCTGCTTAATAAATATGAACAGTCTCTCTTATATTTCACATTTATCTGTAGATATTTCAAAAAGCATGCTGTGTTCAGTGAGCTTTATACCTTTATACTAGTGGGACAGAGAAAGAGATAAGAAAAGATAAGAGACGAAGCAGTCACCTGAACTATAGCATTGATCATAAATTGATCTTTCACAAAGCAACTGACTTTACAATATTTATGAACTTCACTACAAGGTGGATCATTTAAACTAGGATTAAACACCCAGGTTAACAGGTTAGTATGTTTTACTAAGGAGGCTGAAGACCACTAAAGCCATTTGCAGTGTAAAGAATCACATTTTAACAGAAGCATAATAGAGTGACGTCCAAGATGTATAGCAAATGAGAAAAAGAAGGTAGTGAAAAGTATGTGTGGTCCATTACCATCTACCAAACAATTATATATCTGTAAAAATGAAAAGATAGCCCAGCCGATGTGGCACAATAGATTGAGCATCGCCCCAAATTCACAGTCAGGGCACATGCCTGGGTTGTGGGCTCGATCCCCAGTTGGGGGCATACAGGAGGCAGCCAATTGATGTTTCTCTCTCACATTATGTTTCTATCTCTCTCTCTAAAAATATCAATAAAAAAGATATTTTTTAAAAAGGGAAAGATAGACTAAAAACTAATAAAACTAGTCACTGCAAGGGAGGGAGGAAACAAGCTGGAGAAGGCAGGGAGACAAGCTTGGAAGATTTGACTGTGGAACCTTATAAATATTTTATATAATTAAAAGGCAAAATTAAATTTTCTGAAAGGCAATCTATAAAAGTAAAAATAAAGCAAATCTAAATGCTTATTGAGTTGGTAGCTTAACCACACAAAATATAATTACTTCAAATGACTTTAACATAAGGTAATTTGATTGTTCAGCTCTAGTCAGATATACTCTAGGGACAAAAATCGCTACAAAAATATAAAATTATTTTTCAATAATTATATTACTAGTAATAAAACTGATATAGTTATTCTGAAACTATTACAAAGGGTGGGACAAAAGTAAATTTACAGTTGTGCATATGGAAAATAGTACAATAATTAATAATACAAGAATAAACTCTGGCCCTGGCCGGTTTGGCTCAGCGGTTAGAGCGTCAGTCTGCGGTCCCGAGAGACCCGGGTTCGGTTTCCGCTAAGGGCACGTACCTCCGGTTGCAGTGTGTCCCCGACCCTGGTTGGGTTGTGCGGGTGGCAACTACTCGATGTGTCCCTTTCACGTCGATGTTTCTCTCTCTCTTTCTCCCTCCCACTCTATCTGAACAAAATATCAAAAAATGTCCTCGGGTGAGGATACAAAAAAAAAAGAATAAACTCTGTTTTGAGTACTCCCAACTGTAAACCTACATTTGCCCCACCTTGTAGTAGGATAAAGCAAATAAATAATCAATTTAATATTATTATAAACCAGAATTTTCAGCAAAGAAAAAAAGAAACAAAATTTTAAAAAGTTAGATAAGTACTGGAGTCTAACTGGAATCTGAAATATAAGCTTATCTTTTTTAAAAAAAGAAAGAAAAGATTACCTTGTTAGCTCTTTTCCGTCAAAACAGCTATAAAACAACAAAGAAGCCAATATCAACACCCTTAGAACCCAGATTATGGTTTCTAAATACCATTTCCCATCAAAAGGAACAAGCCCCGCCCTGGCTGGTTTGGCTCAGCGGTTAGAGCATTGGCCTGCGGTCCCGAGAGACCTGGGTTTGGTTTCCGCTAAGGGCATGTACCTCGGTTGCAGTTTATCCCCAGCCCTGGTTGGTCGTGAGGGTGGCAGCTACTCGATGTGTCCCTTTCACATTGATGTTTCTCTCTCTCTTCCTCTCTCCCCCTCCCACTCTACCTGAACAAAAAATAGAAAAATGTCCTCGGGTGAGGATTAAAAAAAAAAGGAACAAGCCCCTTGAAGAAATGGTTGATTTCAAATACAAGGTAGGAAATGTATAACAAGAGCCTGGAATATGGTTTTAAGTATACCAGAAGTCAAAGACGTGGTTGAAGACTATGGGAATTGTATCAGAAGACTCAAGAGGCAACTCAAAACGGTTCCCATTGATCATAAACAAGATAATTTGAGCATCAAAAAGAATAGCAACCTTAATGTATAAAAATATTTTTTCAAACCCCATGGTTAGTCACCTTTGGAAGGTGCTAGCATGCGAACCAATTAATTATTCTGAACACTGGTTTTTAAAAGGTATGTTGAGGTAGAAATTTAAAAATGTATTCTGCTTTTTCTAGAAGAACTGTATTGCCAGATTACCATATAGAGAATAAATTATATATTTTAAATAAAAGCATTTGGGATAATAAATGAAGAAGGAACAAACTATAATATTATCATTTTGCAATTCTTTTTTAAAAAATATGTTTTTGTTGAATTTTTAGAGACATAGAAACATCGACATGAGAGCAAAACATTGACTGGCTGCCTCCTACATACCCTCTACTGGGGATCAAGCCCACAACCCAGGCATGTGCCCTGACGGGTAATTGAACTGGGACCTCTCAGTCCATGGTTGATGCTCAATCCCCTGAGCCACACCAGCCAGGACATTTTGCAACTCTTAATGAAATAATGAATCTAGCCATAGATCATTAATGGCTACTAAAACCATCAGGTGAAACGCTGACAGGGAACTTCATATTGAATGGACCAGAAGAGCAACATCTGAACCCATGTGATCAATCTTCTCACAAAAAGAGAGACAAGTAGACATTTTGTGCCACACAAAGTGATGCAATAGGAAATACATAAAACCTTCTATGAGATATTCTTGTTATCAGTTCAGTCCTGAATCTGATCAAGTTTATAGATCTAACTACCAGTTCATTACAAACACAATACTCAGGAAACATGTTAAACAACTTTAAAATAATGTTTCAGAATATAGGAAATTCTACAAAGCAAACAACCTGGTTTCTTAAATATACTGCAAAGAGATGGGGGCTTGGGACGGGGAGGTTGGAGAGATAATCCACAGAGAGGGAATTCATAGATTAAGAGAGAAATGAGGCATATCAACTAAATGTAATATGTGAATTTGTTTGGAAACTAGAGCTCAAACAAAATAATTATTTCCAAAAATTTGTGAGCAGGATATCTGAACACTGAATATCTGATATTAAGGAATTATTAATATTTTATGGTAGTAGTATTCTAATTTTGTTTTAAAATGGCTGCTTATCTTTTTGATATATACATATATAGCCTATGGCTAAAATGATACACTGTGATTCATTTCAAAATGATCTGAAGGAGAGTGGGAGAGAAAGAGTACTAATGAAATAAAACTGGCCACACACTATTGACACTTTGTGATAGCTAGATGGGAGTTTTGTTGTATTATTTTCTCTACTTTTGTACACATTTGAAATTTTTCTGTAATGAAAAGTTTTGATATTCTTTTAAGCAGAAATTCAAAAAGGTCTCTCTAGGATGTCACTTTTAAATGAAAAGGTACAAGCTCTTAGATGTTTTCTTAGGTGTGTGGTGATTATAGTCAAGACAATAGTCCCCTATATGGCATGCACCTAAATGAAATCAATCTGCTTGAGTAC
This sequence comes from Molossus molossus, assembly GCF_014108415.1. Classification (NCBI taxonomy): domain Eukaryota; kingdom Metazoa; phylum Chordata; class Mammalia; order Chiroptera; family Molossidae; genus Molossus; species Molossus molossus. The sequence goes on along the minus strand of NW_023425366.1, from coordinate 108,693,607 downwards.
TTTCTTCCCTTGAGGACAGGGCTATCCCAGACCTGAAAAATTTTACAGGGGGCATGATGGATAGCGGAAAGAACAGGGCTATGCAGGTCACCCTGGAATCAAATCCAATTCTTGGTCAAGAATTGTTTAATATCTCTGAGCCTCTCTGAAATGGGGATAACCTCACCTCCCTCACAATGTTGCTATGAGCATCACATGAGATAAAACGTGGAACACCTAGCCCAGAGCAGAGGCACTCAGGAAACTGACACTTGAGTATCATTCATTCATTCACCAAATACCTGAGTACCTACTCTGGATCAGACTCCAGGTTAGGAGCTAGAGATATAAAGACATGAAAAACACGGCACCTGTCTTGAAGGAAAACAGGAAAAGAAAGCAATGACTATAGCGGTAATGTATTTAAAGTTCTGAAAGTATGCAGCTGTAAGAAAGAAAGATCTCTTATCCGTTGAGATGGCATGGGAGGACCTGGAGAGTATTATGCTAAGCGAAACAAGCCAAGCAGAGAAAGACAAATATCACATGATCTCACTTATTTGTGGAATATAATGAACTTAACAAACTGCTGAACAAAATTAACCTAGAGACATAGAGGTGGGGTACAGACTGACAAGCCTCAGAGGAGGGGGGGGCGGTTTGTAGGGGAAGACATAAACCACAGAACTTACATGCATGTATGCATGACCAATGAACAGACAACAAAGCTGGGGATGGGGGGGGTGAGGGGAGGAGGGTGAATGGGGGAAAAAATAAGAAACATCTGAAACAAAAACAAATTAATAAATAAATTTTTTTAAAAAAATTTTGTTTAATGACTGTGTATGCCAAATATAACTGAAAAATAAAAATATATAAGTATGTGCAAAAAAAAAGAAAGAACAAAACAATACACTACTTCAAAAAAACAATTACTTCCCTCAAAAAAGTCTATACAAAAAATGGCTGAGATATTTGGAAGATTCTCCTTCAAGCAGCAAAGTTTTAATGATATAGGAATGGACTTTTTTCTCTGTAGGCCCCAATATGCAGCCTTTCTTCTTTAGAGAATTGTATTTACACAATAATAGTAATATACATGCTATATACTTGTTGCCATCTCTTGGAATCAAATTCTCAAGAAAGCACAAAAATACAAACACAAAAAAGTAGTAAGCAGTATAAATAACCTAATTAACCAAAGTAAGAAGGGGACAGAAAGCAAAGGAAGGTACTATGTATGTGCTTAATTTCGAATCTTTTACAGAAGCGATCAAGATATATTGGTCAAAGTTGGTAAGATTTATTATTTGAAGGTAGAGTAAAAACACCAAAAGAAAATGACAAACTGGAACGAGGAGTGAAGAACCCCGCCCCTTCATCTTATATTCTCTTGTACTGTGCACATTTTTAAATTTTTTGTGTTTATCTCTTCAATGGTTTAAAAAGTATCATAGGAAACACTTCCTCTGCTAAAATATATGTAATTCACAAGATCTACATTGAATTTGCTAACTCTGCCCAAATACAAGAAAGATTCTGAGGTCACTAAATTACATATGTCTACATTCCTTTCCAGAAACTAGGGATCTATCCAAAGGAATATGCAAATTGCAGCAGTGTCGTTTGGTTACTATAAAGACATAGATGTAAAATCTGTTCCTAAGTTATAGCACATGGGGACCAAGGAGAATGAAACAACAGGAAATTTCCCTAGAAAAAGGTAGCTGAGAATCAGGAACAGAAGAAGCTGTTAAAGTTGAATGGAGATTTCCGCAAGAAAGAAGAAATAAGAGGTGGTAAACAGCTTCTGAGTGCACTTCTCACTGCTGAGAAGTGAGCTGCCACCAGGATAAGAGGGGCTGGTGCCCATGCTATAAAAATGCATTTTTAGACAGCTGTGGTGGTGGGTCTGAAGGTGAGAGTCACAGAAGCAGTTAAGCAATTAATGTGTAAATCTAGACCAACACACAGAGGACAAAAAGGGCTGAGTACAAGTTTCTTCTGCCACAGGCTAGTGGTTTCTAACCATTTCTTGAAGTCATGGCGAGAAGAAGCTTCTAAGACAGTCTAGTATACAGGTGGTAGGTGGGAATTAAAAGCCTGTACCCACTGTAAGGGTCAATAATATTTTTCTAACTTAGTGTGCTTTAAGTGCTTTTATTAAGAAAAAAATGTAATAAAATCAGTGAGTTAAATTCCCACCTTTAAAAGCTAGACAAAGAATAACAAATCCAAAATAAGTAGAAGAAATAACAAGAGTATAAATAAATGAAAAAATAAGCCTGGCTGGTGTGGCTCAGTACATTGAACATCATCCCATGGACTGAGAGGTCCTGGTTTGATTCCAGTCAGGGCACATGCCCGGGTTTTGGGCTTCATCCTCAGTAGGGGGCATGCAGGAGGCAGTGGATTGATGTATCTCTCTCACATCGATGTCTCTATCTCTCTCTAAAAAAATCAATAAAAACATATTTAAAATAAATAAAAATAAATGAAAAAATAAAAAAACAATAGAAAAAAAAACAAAGTTAAAGTTGACTCTTTAAAAGAATTAATTAATAATCATTTATGTAGGAAAATAGAAATAAAATGTAAATGACCAATTTCAGCAGTTTTTAAAGGAACATAATTATAGATCCTTCAGATACAAAATTATAAGGAAATATTCTGAGCTAATAATTTTATGCTAATGAATTTGCCAACTTAAATGAAATGGAATATTCCTTAAATAACACAAATTCCTATAAGTGATACAAGAAACAGAAAATCTAAATAGCCCATATCTATGAAAGAAATTGAGTTCATAATGAAAAACCATTCCACTGAAAAACTCTTCGTCCAGATATCTTCACAAGTAAACTCTACCAAAAATTTGAGGAAAAAGTCCTGTATACATTGTTTCAGAAAATAACAGAAGAGGAACTTAACGAGTTTTATGGTCAGTATAATTCTGATACAAAAACTTGACAAAAATATAAAAGAAAAAAAAATTACAATTTCTCATGAATGAAGACAAGAATACTTAAAAAAATGTACCAGCAAATCAAATCCAGCAACATGTAAAAAGGATAATACATCATGTTTGAGTGGATTTCTCCCAGGAATACAAATTTGATTGAACTATTCAAAACCAATCAATGTAATTCAGAACACTGACAAAATAAGTACAAAAACCATATGATAATTTTAAAAGATACAAAAAGAGCATCTGAAAATATTCAATATCCATTCATAATACAAACTCTTAACAAACTAGAAACAGAAGGAAACTTCCTCAGCCTGAAAAAGGACTTGTATGGACAACCTAAGTCACACTCCACACTGAACTTCTCACTAATACTAGAAACAAGGCAAGGATATCCACTCTTCCCATTTCAATTTAACAATATACCAGAGGTAACAGTCAATGCAATAAAGCAAAAAAAAGAAATGAAAGACATAAATACTGGAAAAATGAAACTTGTTACTAGTACAACAACATGATTGTGTACACAAAACCCTATGGGATATTTTTTTTAAACTATCAGAAAAGTAAATTTTAAAAGGTTGCAGGGTACAAGATCAATATACAACGATTAGTTATATTCTATATAAAGGCAGCAAACAATTTAAAAATAAGTGATTTGTTTTAAGAAACTTCCACTTAGCCTAGCTGGTGTGGCTCAGTGGTTGAGCACTGACCCACGCACCAAGAGGCTGCTGGTTTGATTCCCAGTCAGGACACATGTCCAGGTTGTGGGCCTAATCCCCAGTAGGGGGCATGCAGGAGGTGGCCAGTCAATGTTCTCTCTCATGGATGTTTCTGTCTCTCCCTCTCCCTTTCTCTCTCTCGCTAAAATCAATAAAGAAAAAAAATTTTTTTTTAAACTTCCACTTATAATATCATCAATAACATAAAATATTTAGGAAGAATTATTAACATAAGACAAGTAAGATCTCTATAGAAAAACCTATAAAACAGGCCTAGTAAAGAAACAGACGATGATTCTAAAATTTATGTGGAATATAAAGGATCAAGAAAAGTCAAAACAATCTGAAAAAGAAAAACAGTGTTGGAGGGTTTATGTTACCTGATTTTAAGTCATACTATAAAGTCACAGAAATAAGAAAGTGTGGTATTGGCATAAGAATAGACAAAAAAAAAAAAGAATGAAATAGAGGCATTCAGAAATAGACCTAAATACACGGTCAATTTATTTTAGACAAAAGTGCCAAATTAATCCAATAAGAAAAGAAAAATCTTTTGAAGAAATGCTCCTGGAACAACTGGATATGCATATGTAGAAAATTAACACCAACTCCAGTATCATTCCATATACAAAATTAATTTGACATAGACCATGAGTTAAATATAAAAGCTAAAATTATAAACTTTCTAGAAGAAAACAGGTAAGAAAATCATTGCAACCTTAGGGTATGCAAAGATATTTGGACAGGGATAAAACCCATTAATCATAAAGAAGAAAATTATGAATAGGACTTCATCAAAATTATAAATATTTGTTCATCAAAAGATACTGCTGCCCTGGCCAGTTTGGCTCAGTGGTTAAGGAGTCGGCCTTCAGACTGAAGGGTCTCGAATTTGATTTCTGGGCAAGGGCACACACCTGCGTTGCAGGATCGATCCCTGGCCCTGGTGGGGGTCATGTGAAAGGCAACCAATCGATGTGTCTCTCTCACATTGATGTTTCTGTTTCTCTCTCTCTCTCTCTCTCTCTCTCTCTCTCTCTCTCTCCCCTTCCCTCCCTCCCTTCCCTTCCATTCTCTCTCAAAATAAAAATAAAAAATCAAGGAAAATATATCCTCGGGTGATAATTAGCCAAGGGGGAAAAAAAAAGACACCACTAATAAAATGAGTTGGCAATGCAAACTCAAAAAAAATATTTGCAACACATACATCTGACAAAAGACATGTATCCAGAATATATAAACTCCTACAATAAAAACAATAAAAAAAAAAATAACCCAATTAAAAAATGGGCAAAAGACCTAAATATCCACCTCAGAAAGAAGACATCTGGCCAACAAGCACACAAAAAGGTGATCAACATCATTAGTCACCAGAGATACGTTAATTAAAACCATAAGGCAATAAATACCATCTTATATCCTCTAGAAAGGCTAGAATAAAAAAACACTAACAGTACTGAATGTTGGCAAGGATATGGAGCAACTGCAACTTTCATACACTACTGGTACATCCAGTTTGGGTAACTGTTCGGTTGTTCTTACACTTAACCTAAGAACGAACAATCCTAGTCTAAGGTATTTACTCAAGAGAAGTGAAAACATATTCCCACAAATTTTTTTTTTATAGAAATTATCACAATAGCCTTCTTTATAATAGTCCCAAACTGGAAACAACCCAAATGTCCACCAACAGGAGAACAGGTAAATGTATATTCAAACAGTGGAATACTGTTGAACAAAAAAAATGAACTACTGATACATACAATATCAAGGATAAATTTCAAAACTGTTAGGCAAATGAAGTAAAACACAATACCATATGATTCCATTTTTTAAAAATTCCAAGAATAATAAAAATTAATCTATAGCAGCGATTTTCAACCGGTGTGCAGTTAAGAATTTTTAAAACACACAATACCTGACTATTAGTCAGGGGTACTAACCTCTTTTTCCCTTGGACTATCAAAGAAAAAAAATGACAACAGCCAACACAACAACAGTTGTCCGGTGTGAATGAATAAAAATTATATGTACTTTTTTGTTAGAATGGCAAAAAATTCTATTTTTTGGTGTGCCATAGAATTTTAGTAAGTAGTTTATGTGTGCCCTAAGATTTAAAAAGTTGAAAATCGCTGATCTATAGTGATAGAAATTAGAAGTGATTGTTTAGGGCAGCAGGCTGCTTAAAAGGGGATACAAGGAAACTTTTGGGGGAGATACAAATGTCCCTGTATCTTGCTTAGGTGTACACAACTATTAAAACTCTTTGCACTAAACTGTACGTTTTAAATCTGTATATTTTATTGTATGTTAATTATACCTCAATTTTTTAAATCTCTAAAAAACTATTTCAAAAGTATGAAGAGCAATACAAAATACTGTGACTGCTTCTGGGTAGTGGGATTCTGGCTAATTTTTTTTCTTCTGCTAATTCACACTTCTACGAATTTTACAATTTTCTATAAAGAACCCCCCCCCCCCCGTTTTCTATGCCTACGTTTTGTAGTTTCACAAAGATGCCCAAATGTTACCAGTATTTATCTTCTGAAAGTAGGATTATAGAAACCATTAAAGGGAGTATTAGTCAAGTTCTCTTTCTACTATCGGCATGTGGTGCAGATCCCTGTGCAGGATCTGAAAGGAACTCAGAAGCTCAGGCAGAGTCAACACGGCATACTGAGAAGCGGAAGGGATCAAGCCCAGCAGAGTTTAACTCTGAACCTGGCTCTCTCACTGAAACTGGTGGGAAAGTTATGGAGACTCTGTTTCCTCACCTCTAAAATAGGATTAAGATGTAACGTGTCTACCGCAAGAGAGTTCTGTGAACCAGCTGTGGTTGATAAAGCACAGAAAGAATTAAGGTAGTAGTAACTTCTAATAATATGGAAAAAGTTTTTTAAAAAAGTCAGATTTATTACTTACAATCCTGTAGGAAGCAATAAAAAAGATATTGCTAGAACCATTCTGCCCTTTTAAATCAATAGTCAAGGATTCTTACCTACTGGTGCGGTAATAGTGATTCTGCAGAGCACAGGATATGCACTGATTGTTTAATCGCTTTCTCTCAATCTCCTTCCAACTATCTTCTGGCCACTTTCTCTTGATGTGCTTCTCCTCATGTTTTTTCCCCACATATTCAGCATAGGTCTGAATCCGATAGCTTTCTGCATATTTGCTGGTATTAACAGCTACAAGGAAAAGAAAAAGAAAAAAATCCTTTTAAAAGAGTCTGACCTAGAGATATCACTGAAGTAGTCAAAGGAGCCCTGGGTTCAGGTCTGAGCTCAGACACCAGCTCTGCCACTTAGAAGCCAGATGGCCTTGGAAACGTTCCACAGACTCTCCAAACCTGAGTTTTCTCATCTGGATAAAGAGAGAGTCATTGCTGCTCCACAGTCTCACATACAGTGTGAAAGTGCTCCGTAAACTGTAAAGAACCATCATGCTGTAAATAAAATATTAACCTTCAAAATATTTGCAGGTAACACTACTGATGGAAAATTATTCATGTTCAGAATAAGAAAATGAAAACAACAAAACAAAACCACTAAGGCAAAACTGTAGACCCTCATTTATTTGTTTTATTTAAAAAGGCAATAAAAGCAATCTTGCCTGTCAAATACTGAAGGTCTACCATATGTCTGTGTCCAGTGGTTTGCATACATGATGTCTAATCTTCTTAATTCACTTTTAAGGAAGGAACTGTTTTTGCTGATGAGAAATCAGAGGCATAGAAGTCAGATGATTTACCGCAGACCTCACCACAAGTGAGTGGCAGCAATGGGATGCAAAACCAGGTTACGTTGACCCTAACTAAGGCCAGGGGCCTTCTTGCTGCTCTGCACCTCACTTCAGACTCCGCAAATTCAAGAGATCCCCACAATACCTAAGACATGCCTCGTCTCCTTCCACTTTTAAAGACTGCTAATTCTCTGTAATGTGCCTCTGGCTGGTAGGAGTACTTGAAAGCTGAATGGAGCTTATTCCCTCCTTGGTGTTAATGCTTGACTAAGGCCAGGTCAGTTTTGTTGCAATCCTTTGCTGCCTCCTCCTCAGAGGCTGGTGGGATGGAAAATGCTGATAGAGTGGGAGTGAGGACCCATGGAAGGCATGTTAGTGGATAGGCACCCATTTGCTGGTTCTGGCTCAAGCAATTTGAGCATATACTCTCCTAGCCTACTATCACTGCCAACAGTTATTACCCACACTGGCAGTGAGACAGTAAGAGCCTGGTCATGGTGACTTGGTATTGGGGCAACTGCAAAAGCACCAAGACATTTGACATAGAATCTTGTATACCCAGTCCTAGCAAAGTTCTTGGTACAGAGTAGTTCTCGATAAATAGTACATGAATGAGTGCAGGCAGAATGCAGCAACTGGAGATAAGTATACAGTCTTTGAAGACATCAGAACTGGACAAGGGACACAATTATATTAGGGACCTTAAATCGACAACTCTAAGAGGCAGATGCTCCACGTATCAGACACCTGACACAATCTTCACTCCCAGTGGGCCAGATTTGCTTAAAACTTCTCAGCACAATAGTGGATTTCAGAATGTCGTGCCATAAATATTTAGCTACATAAAGAGCAAAATAAAACAACTATAGGGAAAAAAAAACCTGATTCTGTAAGAAACACAAATTTTATTAAGAAGCTTGCTGTATTTTTCTAACATTCACTCTAAAGGAACAACAACAAAAAGCAAAAGGAAAAAAAAGCCATGAATGTATTAAGGAACTTTCATATTATATAATCTCCCAAAGAAGTAGAGTTAGTTATTGAAATGTGAGCTCAAAACAGTGTGCTTTAACTCACTCACAAGGAGGTAAACAGAGGCATCCAGTTCTAGAGACCTGCTATTGACCAAAGTCACTCATATCAAAGAACCACAGAAATAGGATCCTTTCTTGAAAACCTTATTCCTCGGGACAGTTATTTTCCTGAGTTCAGTGGGCCACATTTCTGACTTTTCCCCTCATTTGTCTTAACCACCCAACAATTTCCATTATCAACAAACATCATCTGAGCTTCCATCCAGTAATTGCTCACTGAGTGTCAGTTCAGGGACTATGCTAGGTATTTGGTAAAACAAGGCACAATCTCCATCCTCTTAAGCTCACCCTGTCACATGCAAGCTTTATGTAAAGTTGATTTCCCTATATGCTTGAGACTACCTACTAAAATAGGTTAAAATACCAATATGACACATAATGAAAACCCATACATTCTACCATCATTATTCTGTACTGACTGTTGGTAAATGAGAAATTCATGGATTTTCCTCTTTAAGTTTCATTCCTTTATCCGGCAGGTTCATTTTGCAAGCATGCCCAAAAGGGATGACATCTGCAATAATCCCTCTCTCAAATTTAATTTGGACTACCAAGCAAAAGAGTAGGCCTGAGTCAATATTCCTCATGAAAGCAAAGGTGATGATCGGCTCACAAAGGAGCCAGGATGATCTGTTTAATAAGTGTCCAACTGTTTCCAATAATTTCACTCTCAATCCCATGGACAAATGCTACAAACAGTTCCCTAACCTCAGAGGGGCAATTTATTTGAGCATATTTGGAATTAGGATCACTTAAAAGGGGAAACAAATAACAATCCACTTTTCACTGCTGGCCTTCACATGGCAATAATTTACCAGCATTCCTTCAAGTCCCAGCAGCTTTGCAGCTCTTGGCCTTTAATCTAGAAGCCAAGCTCTGGCTCAAAGCCACGCCTCTAATGGATGAATCAGCAAAATGAATTGGCTGTCAGCTGTGTCCTCCAGTGATTCCAGCTCCCCTGTTAGAAGTAGCATGTAGTCAGCTGCTTGGCAACACTAACCTTTTCCAAATTTGTCAGGAAATGATTCAAGGCCATCTTTTGGTCGTGCCACTTGGTTAAAGTCACTGGGGAACCAAACACACTAAGAGTCCTCCTTGTTTCCTTATAGGTGAGTGAGAGCAGTTCCTCCCACATAATAGTCTCATCCACTCTCGGCTTCACTATGCTGGGACCACTGTCTCTGGACACTCTGCACACATTATAGCATTTAATCTTCACAATAACCCCATAAGGAATGGATGTTCTAGTCATCAGATAAAGAGACAGAGCATCAGGGAAGCTAGGAAGCTTGTCTGAGATCCTGTACAAGAGCAATAAAGCTGGTTTGGAAACAAGATGAATTTGTTGTTTTTTAATGTAATATTGCCACATGTCTGCAATATATTTGAGTGTATTTATTTAGCTGGACAATTATTTTATAAAATGATTCCTTTACCAGGATTTTAAAAAACTATTCAAAATGTTTAGATTTTTTTTCCCCCTAAAAATTAAGAACTTTTCATTACTGTCAAGCTAAGTCTCTCCATCTAGGTTGATAGATACATTATGTTTAAGAACAAAAAGACTTAACATAAGATGTAGATTCCTTCCTAAAATAATTTATAGATTTAATGCAACTGCCGTAAAAAAAAAAAAAAATTCCAACATTTTAATAGAACATTGAAAAAAATTTAAATGAAATGAGAAACAAATCTGACAGAAAACAAAGCAGTGGTAGCCAGAGACAGGGGAGGAGATCAGCTACAAAGGAGATGAGGGAATTTTGGGGGTGATGGAACTGTCCTATATGTTTAGTGTGTCAGTGCTTACATTTGTTGAAACAGAACTGCTCAACAAAGAGAGTAATTTTACTGTATATAAATTATACCTCAATTATTCTGTGGAATAAGAATGGCTGATTTCAAAATTTAAATGGAAGAACAAATGGGCCAACAATAACCCAGACATTTCCGAAGAAGAAAAGGAAAAGGTACATGCCTGGGTAGCCAAATAAGCTTATTATAAAGCTCCAGTAATTAAGACAGTGTAGTATGGTGCAAAGACAAACTGACCAATGGTATAGAGGAGCCTAGAAATAGACATACATATGTCAAAGTTTGATTTTGGACAGACATCATGACAGAGAGTGTGGAAAAGGAAAAATTGGAGAAACTGTTTATCCATAGGAAAAAGTGAAATTGAATTCTTACCCACACCATGCTAAAAAATCAACTCCAGATGGATGAAGAACTTAAATGTCAAAAGCAAACTTTGAAAACTTGAAAAGAAAATGTAAGTAAATACTTTCTGAGTTTGAAGTAGTAAAGAATTTATGAAGATACAAAAAATGTTCAGCATAAAAAAGATAATATATTTGGCTACATTAATAGGAAAACTTTTGTGCATCAGAAGACACTTTAAAGAGAGTGAAGACAATCTACAAACTTGAAGAAGATATTTGTAACATGGAGGATGAGTACCAGAATACATAAAAATACCTACAAATCAGTAAGAAAACACCCAATAGAAAAATGGGCAAAAGACAAAAAAAAGCATACATAGTCATTTCACAGAAAAGGAAGCACATAAGGACAATAATTATATATATAAAAGAGATGTTCAACTTCAGGCAATAAGATAACATTTTGTAGATTTGTAAAGGGAGAGGGAGGGAGACAGAGAGAGGGAAAAGGAGAATGGAGATGGATGGATGGATGAGGGTGGGGAGAAAGAAAGAGAATTAAAACAAACAAACAAACAAACAAAAAACAGGAAAATTATCAGCACAACTTCTGGAAGAGTGGTTGCTCCTGGCAGGGAATCAGGAGGGTGGGATAGGGTAGGAACAACAGGTATATGTTATGTATTAACAATATCTTAGTTTTTCAGTTGAATGGTGGTTTCAAAGACCTTCATTACAACTTAACCAAACAAACTGTTTAGGTTTTCTGTTGTCTACCCTGTCCAACTACTAAGGGCCATTTCCAATACAGACTGTCCAAGTACAAAGGTCTCTGTAAGACCAGGTTAAAGTTACTTCATTTTCAATGTCTTCTGTGATACAGAGGTGCCCCTAAATGGTCCAGGTGGCATAAATGAGCACTGCTGCTGAAATGCCAGACTTTTCAAACCTTCTCCAGGAAGCTGGACATCTATCAGTACAGCCCCTTTATCAGACGGTTAAAATCAGTTCACTGTAGCAACTACTGGGAGTGGGGTGGGGGAGCACTTAGAAAAATGCAGGACACACCATTAGTCCTGTATTTTTTACAATGGCTACCCTCAGCCAACATCACTTTCTCAATTTCTAATTACCTATATTCTTATTAATTCAATGTTTACAAAAAAGATAAATATTTATTGGATACTTACTCTGTCAAGCACAGAAAATCCTTTAAGTATTATCCTGACTTTATAGATAAGGAAACTGAAACAAGAAGAAGTGACTAGACCAAGGTCCAAAAGATCACAAGTGTTTGGGCTATGATGCAAATCAAAGCCTACATTCTTCTCATGATACCATGTGCACTAGAAGCATCCCAGATCATGTAATTTAGAATAAACACAGGCATATACACCTGTCAGCAAGATGATCAGAGTTTGTCCATCTCTCCACACAACAGAAACAAAAGGAATCTGTGTGATACCTGGTATATTGATCCACCACCAGAAGTGACATGTGCCAGAGTGGCCTCTGCCAGCTTTGCAGATCCAAACCCTACTCCCCTTCCATCAGTGTGGTCAGCGTGGGCATCATGGTCAATGGTGCCTGCTTCAGATGCTCGTTAGACAGCCTTCAGTCCAGCCCTGCACTACCTTACTGTCATTCTAGGTTTTCACCAAGTGTTGTTTTGTGTTTGCTTATCTATTTAAATATGAACATAATGACCCGGCCGGTGTGGCTCAGTGGTTGAGCGTCGACCCATGAACCAAGAGGTCACCGGTTTGATTCCTGGTCAGGGCACATGCCCAGGTTGTGGGCCAAATCCCCAGTAGGGGGCATGCAGGAGGTGGCCAATCAATGTTCTCTCTCATTGATGTTTCTCTCTCTCTCCCTCTCCCTTCCTCTCTCTCTAAAATCAGATGGGAAATGGAGGGTTTGCTCTTGAATTCTACGAAGGAGCAAACTTTAAAATCTCTAAGGAAAGGAGTTAAGACAAAACAAAACCATACAACCCTAAGGGTCCCTATGAACATTTTCCTGTGTTCAAAAATCCAATCCAGGATGTATTTCCCCTCAACTCATCCACGGGTCTTAGCAGACTCTGAGGTGTAGGCAGAAATGGTGATCTAACAGGAGCATGCTGAAATATAGCTATGTCCAGTGTGCCAATAGGCAAAAGTGGGCAGGCCAACCCAGAAAATGAGACCCTGTTTTATCCTCTGCAGTCCATCCTTGCCCTGCTGATAACATTCAATTCTTTCTGTAGAACCATTCAGAGTCTTCAGATAAAGTCCCAACTTGCCCACCATGCAGGGACCTCAGTAATCATCGAGCCTTGCCTGGTTCTCTCACCTCAGCTCTTACTCTTTCCCCACATTTACCCAACAGGCCAGATGCCCCATGAAGGACCATACCTTATTCACCTTTGTTGGTAGTGTCTGGGCTCTACCATGGCACTAAGATTATGGAAGGAAAAGAGGAACAAGCCCTGGCCAGTTTGGCTCAGCAGTTAGAGTGTCGGACTACGGTCCAGAGAGACCCGGGTTCAGTTCCCACTAAGGGTGCGTACATCGGTTGCAGTTCATCCCTGGCTCTGGTTGGGTTGTGTGGGTGGCAGCCACTCAATGTGTCCCTTTCACGTCGATGTTTCTCTCTCTCTCTCCCCCTCCCTCCCTCCCTCTTCCTCCCACCCTCTCCCTCCCACTCTATCTGAACAAAAAATGGAAAAATGTCCTCCATTTTTATATATGCTTTTATATATGCTGGCAGCCTGTTCTTACTCAAGAGAAAAAAGCCAGAACCAGGATACACAGTCACAACATTTTCAGTTAAAAATCTCTGATCTAGCCCTGGCCGGTTTGGTTCAGCAGTTAGAGCGTCGGCCTGCGGTCCAGAGGGACCCGGGTTCGGTTCCCGCTAAGGGCATGTACCTTGGTTGTAGTTTGTCCCCGGCCCTGGTTGGTCGTGCAGGTGGCAGCCACTCGATGTGTCCTTTTCATGTAGATGTTTCTCTCTCTCTCTCTTCCTCTTTCTCCCTCCCACTCTATCTGAACAAAAAATGTCCTCGGGTGAGGATAAAAAAAAAAAAATCCCTGATCTAGTAGATGAAGAACCCTGGACTGGCAACAGGAGGCAGTGGCTCTGATGTCAAAGAGTAGGTTCCCTTGTGCAGTAACAGTCCCTACACATCACCACACCTGAGCCTCTCACCTTGTTGAGGCCGATGGACTTGCATCAGGTACAAGGTAAGGATCACAGCTTGTGATATCTTGTCCTTGTTCTTCCTTCATACAGTGGGTACTTTTCCAACAACTCGTAATTTTTTAAAAATTACTGAGTCTGAAAGAGTGAAAACCAAGGCAATGAAAGAGATCTAAGTCCCGCAAGGGGCAGAGAGAACTTGATTCATTCATCTCTGCTTTCTAAAGATCTCCACCATAGCGCCTCATTCTGAGGGGTACCCAAACAGGAACTGAATTAAGGAAAAGGAAGCAGGCTCAGGTGACCATGCTTTCAAAGATGTGTAGTGCAGAGCATGATAGCAAGAGCAACTAAGAATTTACAGACACCTTCCACACACCCCTTCACCGGTTCCTTACCACAGTGAAGGTGGGTGTTACTGACAAGGCTGAGAGAAAACTCAACTAGCACCCAGCAAGAAGTGGCAGAGCAGGGAAGGGAGCAAGCCTAGTTCTGCGACCTACATGTCATGCCTATGACTCCGTGCTCTCTCCACATCATGCCCCCCAATTAAAGAAAGATAGGTACTCATTTTGGTCACTGCCACACACCTCATTTCACCTCACAGTTCTCTAATTAAGGGCAAAGAAGTAGCAAAGAAAACCCTATAAACTGGACAAAGGCTGACATGTAGATATAGTGACATTTACTTGAAGCCTATAATATAAAACAGGGAGGCAACAAAATCAAGTTGGAAAACTACAGGTTCTGGGGCCACAAAGGCCTGGGTTTAAATGCTACTCAAATCTTAACTTGCGTGAACCAAGTCATCTGCCTTCCTGGGCTTCTGTTTATCCATAAAACAAGCATATCTACTTCTTTTATAAGGCTACTAGGAAGAACAGAGAGTATGTATGCAAAGCTTCTAGCATAAGATCTTGTACACAGTAGGTACCTAATTAATAAGGTTACTGTTATTAAATCACAAAACATACTTCTGACAAAAAGAACTGTGCTCAAGCCAATATCAGACATTCTTCAGGGACACAGATTCAGTGAGTTGTAATTAATCACACCTCTGGTGTGCAGAATTGAGGAGGCCTGACATACCTGAGTCTGCAATAGCTAATGGAAAACAACTTCATTTAGACTCGGCATGCAATCTACCAAAAACTTTCCTATGTAAAAATACAAAAATAAAATGAAAAATATAGAAATCAATATATCAATCATATTCAACAAACATAAAATAAATAAGTCTGAATTATAATTTTTCAAAATTGTACTGAGATAAAAAGTAGTCAATTAATTTTCACTAAGTCTACTGACAACACAATAGTCTGCTTTTTAAACAGTCATCCTCATTCATTTATTTAACAAACACTGGTCCTAGGTACAGTGCTGGGTACTGGGGTGTGGCAGAAGGGAAGACATTCCCTACCCTGAAGAAGCCCACATCTAGAGGAGAAAGAAAGGAAAGAAACGGGTTGGTAAGGGAACACCAGTTAGATAAGAATCAAGGTGAGAATTGATTATTTTAACCTGAGGAGGCCAGGAGGGAAGTAAAGACAATTAATATGAGATATTAAAAGGTTGAGTGTGCCCAGCCAGTGTGGCTAAGTGGATTGAGCATAGTTCCATGAAATGGAAGGTCCCGGTAGGGGGAGTGCAGGAGACAGCCAGTTGATGTGTCTCTCTCACATCGATGTTTCTATCTCTCGCTCCCTTCCTCTCTGTCTAAAAGAATCAATAAAAACATGCCCTGGCCAGTTTGGCTCAGTAGTTAGAGCATCGGCCTGTGGTCCAGAGAGACAAGGGTTCAGTTCCCACTAAGGGCGCGGACCTCGGTTGCAGTTTGTCCCCGGCCCTGGTTGGGTTGTGCAGGTGGCAGCCACTCGATGTGTCCCTTTCACATCGATGTTTCTCTCTCTCTCTTACTCCCACTCTATCTGAACAAAAAATGGAAAAATGTCCTTGGGTGAGGTTAAAAAATAAAGAAACAGCCCTGGCCGGTTTGGCTTAGCATTTAGAGTGTCGGCCTGCGGACCAGAAGTGTCCTGAGTTCAGTTCCCGCTAAGGACATGTACTTTGGTTGCAGTTTGTCCCTGGCCCTGTTTGGGGTAGTGTGGGTGGTGACCAGTCGATGTGTCTCTCTCACATCGATGTTTCTCTCTCTCTCTCTCCCCCTCTCTCTCCTTCCCGCTCTATCTGAAGATAAATGCAAAAAAAAAAAAAAAAAAAAGGTCCTCAGATGAGGATAAAAAAAAACAAAAACAAAACATAAAATAAATAAATAAAAGGTTGAGTGTAAGGGGAAGAGGCTGCTACTTAAATTCTAAATTCCCGTGACTTAACAACAACTATTTTAGCACTTAATGAATGATGTCACTAAGGAACATTGCTTCCATTAACCAGACCAGTGGTAGTTTTATCTTCTTTTCATGTTACTAGCTGAAAAGCCAATTAAAAACAAATAAAGCTGCCATTTATTGAGTACTTACTGTATATCAAGAACTATGCTGCTTTACAAATGTAGTTAATTCTCACTTATTCATTTATTTATCCATCATTTGTTTATGAATACAGACACTGATGTATTAAATTCTCATTTGTTCACTTATTCATCTATTCATTCATTCATGAACAAACAAACCATCTTCTAAGACTAGGCAACTGAGACTGTGAGGGTGAATCAGAGACACAGACCTTGTGTTCAGCAGGGAGACAAAGACAGTGTACAGAGCTCCACACGTGTGCTGAGAATTACAGAAGGAGAAGCATTCTGGGGTTTCCAGTGGGGAGTTGATCAAATCTAAGACACAGGGACTGTTTCCCCAAAGAAATGACATTTGGGTCTTTCCTGAGACTTGCAGGTTGGGAGAGCAGACAGTGTTAAAATC
Organism: Molossus molossus; assembly: GCF_014108415.1. Taxonomy (NCBI): domain Eukaryota; kingdom Metazoa; phylum Chordata; class Mammalia; order Chiroptera; family Molossidae; genus Molossus; species Molossus molossus. The sequence continues at coordinate 108,676,876 of NW_023425366.1, read as the reverse complement.
ATTGAGAGCAGGGAATTGTGCTCTAGGCAGAAGGAATGTGACATAACCAATCTCTGAGTGAGGAAGCATGGTCTTGATTGAGGAACTGAAAGAAGATTTTAATGGTGGAGCCCTAAAGAGGGAGCAGAGAGGAGCCCATGGTGAAGCTGGGGGGCCTCGGGCCATGCTAAATGCAGCAGGAGCCCCATAGGCAGGGTTTTTAGTAAGGAGGAAGATGTGATCTGATGTGCGCTTCTACAAGATCACTGTGGGTGAAGGGGGAAGAACAGGAATAGGAATGGAGCAGGCACAGAATAAGAAAAGAATTCCTGCCCTGGCCAGTGTGGGTGAGTGGTTGGAGCGCTGGCTTGAACACCGAAGGATCGCCGGCTTAATTCCTGGTCAAAGGCATGTACCTGGGTTGCAGGTTCCATGCCCAGTCTGATTGGGGCTCATGCAGGAGGCAACCAATTGACCTATCTCTCTCACATCAACGTCTCTGTCTCTGTCTCTCTCTCCCCCCCTCCTTCCCTGCCTCCCTCCCATCTACTCTTTCTTAAAAAAAAAAAAAAAAAATCAATGGGAAAAAAATATCCTTGGGTGAGGATTAATAAAAGAAAAGAATGGGGAAGAGTAGGCACTGGGTCTAGGGAAGCTGCAGGCTGAAAAGAAGGACTTGCCCAGAGAAGACAGTGCTAGGGATTCTCCAGAAGGGAGAACATCAATGGACTTAGCAACCAAGTAAAAGGAGAGGGTGGGTGGTGCTATGGTACAGAGGACACTGGGAGCTTAATAAGAATAAGCTCAGTGCTATGAGGGAACACCACTGCAGGATGAGAGCAAGAGAAAATGATGACAAGAGGAATGAATTCAGACCACTTGAATTTGTAAAAGGAGAGAAATGATCAGAAGCAAAGATGAATTGGGGTCTCAGGAGTTCTTCTGAAAAGACAGAAGGGATCCAACAGGTTTTCATGCCCTTGGAAAGAAGTTACTGCATGGGGCCAGGGATGAGATATAGTGCAAGGCCCCAAGAAGTAGATATGTGGAATCCACTCATGAGAGAAGGGAGGTGTGGGTGCAGAGCTTTGTGAACCTGGAGGTAGGAAGCTGCACCTGGAAGTTGGCTGTTTCCTGGGTGGAGGGGGCAGGTCTTCCTGAGCTCCAGGGTTGGAGATTAGGAGGACAGACAGAGAGAAAAGCCACTAGGCTAGTTACTCTGAGGACTCTGCCAGAGACAGTAATCTTCTGTACAGAGTTATAAATCTGCCCATGCTCTTTTTCTCCTCAGATCAACCTCTCAAGGTGAGCAGTGGCTCTGTTTTTACAGCCATGAAAATAGGCTGAGAAAGGTTGAGTAACTTGCCGAGGGTTAAAATAACTAATTGGCAGAGCTGGATTTGAGTCCTGATCTCCCTGACTATGGTTTGGTCACTATTTAACCTACCCCTCAATGCTGTCAAAAAAGCAGCTGCTCTAGCCCTGGCCGGTTTGGCTCAGCGGTTGGAGCGTCGGTCTGAGGTACAGAGAAAAAAGCAGCTGTTCTAAACCCAAGTCAAACAAAAAAAGGTTTTCACAAGTGCTAACAAAACTCCTTAAAAATGGGGTAGTGATGTGCAGAAAGCATGAAGAAATTTTAAGATGGAGTCACACAGGAGCAGATGGAGTTCCAAAAAAGTTTAGAATTGAGAATGGCTTCTTTAAAAAAAAAAAAAGACCAAACACATAACTTAAAATAGGAGTTGGAAAGCAATTCCATACCTAACAGTCTTGATGAACTTGACAGACAGCTGAAAGACCTAAGTAATTTACAACATTCTTCACACTTCATGGGAGAAAATTAAGATCGATGTCTCAACCACACAGGAATAATTTAAAGTAAAATCAAAGCTCTCCTAGACTACAAAATGGCAGATCCTAAACGTCAAGAACACTGAATAAATTCTTCTCCAGGGAAGTACAAGTTTTAGTTAGACTATTTTATAACAGTAACTTTAATGCTTATATACATACCACAAACGAGTACAAATAAATAATAATCATGGCATACACAGAAGTTACCATGCACCAGGTGCTGCACTGGTTCTAGTCCTAACATATTATCCTATATTCTCTAATATTCTAATATATTAGTCTTAACATATTCTCTTTCATCTCTAATTCTACCTATACAAAACAGCCCTGTTGTGAATATGAATTTGAACAAATGGAGCCCCTGACAGGTTAAGTCACTTGGCTGATGTTACAGTGCTTGATGGTGGTAAATGGCACCCCACATGAGTGTCCTTTACACTCTAATGGCAGCACAGAGTGTGCAAGAGGTTTTGTTTTTTTTGTTTTTTTTTTTTGGTATGGGCCCCTAGTGGGAACCAAACCCAGGACCCTCTGGTCCGCAGGCCGATGCTCCAACTGCTGAGCCAAACCGGCCAGGGCTGTAATAGGTTTTAAATTGCAACAGGATCATCAAACAATACCTACCTTTACTATACGCAACCCACTCTGATGTTTTCTATTCTGTCTTTTTCCCTTCTTTTTTTATACTGGTGTCAACCAGCATTGATTTCCTGACCCACTAATGGGCTCTGAACCAAAGTTTGAAATACACACAGCTCACTGACACCCACCATTCAAAATGGTATTTGTAAGCCACAATGTGCTTTGTGTTTTAAAAGGTTAATAAACAAAAGAACTTTTAGGACACAACCTATTCACCAACCAGAGTCCAAGTGTAACTGAACTGCTGGCTGGAGACAGTTGGCTAGGTCTGTAGTCAGCATTAAGCAGGATTCTTTAATCTGGACTAGTTCTTGCTAACAATGCTTTGGTAGCTAGATACAAATACACACCAAATATAAATGTATACCACATACACCAAGACAATACTCTTAGACTACTTAACCTTGGCATCTGGTGGAGCTGTTTATGAAGCATTCAGTCTGCCACAATATTAATGCTATTGTAATAAAATGTAAGTGTACCACCTTTTCCCCACTTCCCATGACCAGGCTTACAAAAAGCCTGACAGGACATCACATTTTCAGACTGCAAGGTTTCAACAGTTGAGAAGCTTAAAGTCTGTTTATAAGTCCACCAAAAAATGGGAGATACTGTGCTGCAATATTTACACATTCACTAAATGTCTCTCTGTGGGTGTTTTGATGTGGTTTTCATTTGATAAAAGAATTTACTTACACCTCCTGACTCAGCTTACTTATTAACCAACTGAAACCCCTGAGGAAAAGGAGAGAAAATGAGAATGACAGGCCCTTATCAGCCAGGCAGGGCTGACCTATCTCACCTGCAAGATGAGTCATTACCCCTGGGAAGGAGGGTATCAGTCACCAAAAAAAGGCCTCTCCCAACTTAGTAAGGAAGGAGTCACAGACATTACACATAAATTCCATGGATCGGACAACTGTGCCTGCGATTCTTTAACCATTCCTTGCCATAGCACTAGTCTGGAACCAGTCAGTGCTCTCATGATGGCTCCATGGTGTTACCTTATGAACAAGAGCCCTCTTCCTAGTCCTGCCTTTCATTTCTTCCCCACTCCCCACCTTGCAATCCATCTACAGACATAGAACATTCTGAAATCTACATCAAATATCCACTCGCCTTTTCAGTGTCTCCAGGATACCCTACATATGATCTGTCACCACTAAAAAGGTTTTAAAAAATGCCAACACAACCTCATTTCACACTTAGGCCAGTCGCCTCCGTGCCCTCATGGAGCCCTCATTGGCATTGTGCCTGCCCTTTGTGGAGAGTAAATGAGAGTAAATAAATTAACAACAAAAGAAATAAAATCTGCTCTTCAGAGTACAGGTTACCTTGGGACAGTGAACTATGTTATAATTGGCAATATTTGACTTCAGAATAGAAGTATACAGAAAGAATCAGACACTTTTGCAAAGGGGAAATAAACAAAGAATGATGAAGTTAGTCTTACTTTCCATATCAATTTTACTCTTTGTCTTCACTAAGATGATGTGTCCAATGACTGACTTATTTCACTAGTGGACTCCATCTGTACACTGCACATTAAAACTCTAAGGATTGCCCTGGCCGATTTGGCTCACCAGTTAGAGCGTCGGCCTGCGGTCCAGAGAGACCCGGGTTCGGTTCCCACTAAGGGCATGTACTTCAGTTGCAGTTTGTTCCCAGCCCTGGTTGGGTTGTGCGGGTGGCAGCCACTCGATGTGTCCCTTTCGCGGTGATGTTTCTCTCTTCCTCTCTCTCTCCCTCCCGCTCTGTTTAAAAAAAATGGAAAAATGTCCTTGGGTAAGGATGAAAAAAACAAAAAACAAAAAAACTCTAAGGATTATCAAATATCCCAAATGGGCAGCATGAAACTGAACAAGAATTATTTTTTATTTTAAAATGTCATGTTGGCATTTAATACATTCATTCTATACTTGTACTATTTTTCTCCTTTTAAATTACCAAACCACATCCCTATACACTTCATGATTTAGGAAAACTATGTCAATTCTTTATTTTGCTCACTCATAAGTTTGGGAGGTCATTGCTACATGCAGTGTTCAGGTCTGACACGAGCACATTTAGGTACCAACGCGGCTTAAATGAAGTGACATTTCTCTAGGGTCCAACACATACTATATGCACAGAGGTGCAGGAGAAGGAATGAAGAGAGAGAGAAAGAGAAAATGGGGACAGGGAGAGAAAGGGGGCAGGGAGAGCATGGCAGCGTAAGAGTCAGGGAGAGCAGTTTTTCCCATTTGATGAGTAAGTGCTTTTGGAAGGTGGCAACTCCCAAAATTCAGAGAACTAACAAGTTCTTCACCATTCATGCACATTTAAAGAACCCGTGAAATTCTTTGCCAGCAGGAGAATAAGAAAAAAATTTTTAAATAGTGATATTTTGTAGTTCAGCCTTCCTGTTTCAAGTTATTAATATCTCTAAGTTGTAGTAAATATTCATCTTGTTTTCTGTATCCTAAGGTGAAATTAATGTAGATCTTTTTGTCTATTTGGACAATGCAAAATCAACTGGTTAGATTAAAAAGTCACGTCTTGCCGCCGAGCCAGTGTGGCTCAGTGGATTGAGTGTCATCCCATGGACTGAGACGTTCTGGTTGGATTCCCAGTCAGGGTACATGCTGGAATGGTGGGCTCAATCTCCAGTGGATGGAGTGTAGGAGGCAGCCAATCAATGTTTCTATTTCTCTCTCCCTTCTCTGTCTCTAAATAATCAATAAAAACATATTTTTTTAAAAGTCATGTCTTACATTTGAAAAAATTTACATAAAAAATAAAACAATGGCCCTGGCCAGTTTGGCACAGCGGTTAGAGCATTGGCCTGTGGTCCAGAGAGACCCGGGTTCGGTTCCCACTAAGGACGTGTAACTTGGTTGCAGTTTGTCCCCGGCCCTGGTTGGTCGTGTGGGTGGCAGCCACTCGATGTGTCCCTTTCACCTTTCTCTCTCTCTTTCTCTCTCTCGCCCCCCCCCCTCCCTCCCTCCCACTCTACCTGAACAAAAAATGGAAAAATGTCCTCAGGTGAGGATATAAAATAAAAAAGATTAAATAAATAAATACAACAATGAAGTGTTGTAAAACTGCTATATAATAAAGAATTTTGGAGTATTTTATAACATTGTATCTTAAAATTTCCAATGATGCAAAGGTTTCCCACAATGTCAAAATACTCGACACAAATTAGGAAATTGAAAAACACCTTTGAAAGTCAAGTATCATACAGTGGTGCACAGAATTCTCAATAATGGAGCATTTGTGGATTTTAAAAAGTACTCTCTACATTTATTTTTCCCTACAAAAATATTACCATCCTTTAAATTACAACCTGCAGTCCCACATCTAATGCTTCAAACATAAATAAAGTCTCATTTTAAAGCATGTAAACTCAAGTATGTTTGTTTAATGAACGAATTTACTTACCCTGCTTTTGCACAGTATTAAACTATGATTTTAAATGTTAGTTCCTCACCCAAGGATGTGGTTATTAATTCTTTAAAGACAGAGAGAAACATCAATGTGAGAAACATCAGTCTGTTGCCTCTCATATGTGTCCCAACCAGAGATTGAATCCACAATGTAGGTATGTGCCCTGACCGGAATTCAAACCCACAAACTTTTTGGTGTATGGGACAACACTCCAACTGAGCCACCCAGCCAGGGCTCTACCCTATGATTCTAATGAAAAAAATATGAGTATGTGACAGCAACTTCCCTGGGACCCTGATATAAAGCTCCCCAAACCGTGTTTTTTCAGTGAGCTCACAGACAGCGTCCCATGCCCTATGCCGGACAAAAGCAACAGTTAGAGACCTTTACCAACAGGAAAACAGCAAGCCAGGCTTGCTTCGAAGTCTACAGCTGGATCCTCCTGTCGAAACCAAATCAGTGGCAAGGACTGCATGCTATAGACTCTGCTGCTGTATAACAGACTCTGAAATAACTCACAGGTTTGAATCACAAAAGAAATAATTTTGACTAATATAAAAAGGAACATGTTTTCAGTACTTCCCATCTTACTTTGGGAGCCAAATGTCCAGCCACTACTTTTAAGTGATATGCAAATGAGAACACAAGAGATAGCAAATGTTAAAATGTAGGCAGAGGCATGAAAAATGAAGAAGAAAATCACAGGCAGGGCCAAGTTTATGTCCTACTCCACCCTGAGTGGTCAGCCAAGAGCTGATAGAGGGCTTTTTGGTAAAGTAGGTAGAAAAAAGCCCCACGACTCTCAGGTTGCCAGGCAACATGCCACATTTTATTAAAGCAGTGGCGGTGAGAATCCTCAGGGGGCTGGCTGGAATGCTGTGTCATGTGTTCTCTCCCAGGCTCACAGCTGGTCACCTCGCCTTGCACAGTCTCTCCCCACAAATATGCTCTTGTGGGACTGCATGAGGAAGCAGCTACCTGAAAGTAACCCGAAAATCAAGAACAAGGAGCAAAACACAAGCCAGTTGGGGCTTGTTCTTTTTCCAGCTTAAGCCAGAGTGCAGCTGGAATTTGTAGCTGTTGCCAAAAAGAGCACAGGCAGACCCTGTGCTTCGTTCTCCAGAAGCCTTGACTAAATGGTGTATAGATTATTTAAAAAAAAACAACAATTTGACCGTTTCATGATGTAAACGATTTTAATATACGTTGTATGAGCAAAAGGGCACAGGGGGATGAGTATACACTTAGGGGTGAGACAATTCTGCCACTGGACTACCACGCCACCTCTCTGGACAACTGCTTTCTGATCTGGGAGCTGAGGTGCTTTCCATAATTCATTTCAGGGAAAGCATGCACTACGGAGTTGCAGCAGTATGCTGGGGAGGGACAAGAATGAGAAAATTGTTTATTTAAAATTACACCTAGCCCTCGACAGGTAGCTCATTTGGCATCATTTTGCTATGCCAAGGTTGCGGGTTTGATCTCTGGTCAGGACACATACAGGCGTCAACCAATGAATGCATAAATGAGTGGAACAACAAATCGATGTGTCTGTCTCTCTCTCTACCTTCTTCCCTCTCTAAAAATCAATAAAAACATATCCTCAGGTAACGATTAAAAAAAAATTAGCCCTGGCCAGTTTGGCTCAGCAGTTAAGAGCGTCAGCCTGAAGACTGAAGGGTCGCAGGGGTTCGATTCCTGGTTAAGGGCACATACCTGCCTTGTAGGTTTGATCTCTTGTCCCAGTCGGAGGCAGCTGATCGATGTTTCTCCCTCTCTCTCTACCCCCCACCTTCCACTCTATCTAAAAATTAATGGAAAAATATTCTTGGGTGAGAACTAACAACAAAAAATTATTTAAAAAAAAACGACCCTTGAAAATTCCCCTTGGAGGCACCACACTGGCCTCACTGCTGTTTCTTCTCTTTCACACCAGAGGAAGACCGTGTTACTGAACACAAATGAGTGCGAGCACACACAGTTTCTAATCAGTGGGATGCTCAGCACACGAAGAATGAGAGAACTGATATTCACATGGGAAAAGCAGATCCATATCTCCTATTTCACTTGGACACTTTCTTTCACTGAGTGGAGTGACAAGCAAAACCAGTCTCGCTACTGAAAAAAAAATTTCCTAAATTGAGTACATTTGAATTTACACTTTGAATCAAACGTTTATGATACAATTCCAGTTGGAACCTAGTGAATATGGGGTTGGCAAAAGTAGGTTTACAGTTGTGTGTATGTGAAATAGTTTATTCTTGTATTATTATTTGTTAATTATTATATTATTTATTTGTATTACAACTATAAATCTACTTATGCTGACCCCTGTATACAATCCATGCATTTGTTCCTGTCCTCTGATCACACATACCCAAGCTGGTTCTTTGATGACAAAGAATGTGTTTTAGTCCATTTTATATCACCAGTGATATTTCTCCAGGAGAGAATATTTAATATAACTATTTCTATCTGCTTCCTAACAGCCCTGTGCTTGCAATTACTATAAGCCACTGAATAACCATGACTTAACTTCCTGGAGCACAGATTTTACTGGCAATCAGGGAGGAAAAGTTAAATAATTAATCTGGTAATTTAAAACATTTTAATATTAAAATAAAATGAATGTATTATAGAGTAGAATTTTTAAAATTTGCTAGAATGGTTTAAATAAAAGACTGCAGAAAAATTCCAACTCATACTGCCCCTCCTTTTTCTCTCCCCTCAATACCCTTGAACATTCCTAACTGCTCTCATTTGGTGTTGGGATGCTTAGTGAAAGGTTAAGAATAACCTCCTCCCACAGACACAAACCTCCTAAATGTTCAACAGCGAGGGAATAGCTAAATAATTATGCTATTTGTAGTCATTAAAAATTATACTTTTCAATGGGATAAGTATAATATACTTCCCACAGAGGCCCTTAGTAATAAATATTACCTGAATGAATGATCAAGTCTCCTTCCTGATAAAGTGAGAATATCAGAGAGAAAAGAAATCCCCACCTTTTCTTCTTGGCAGCAAAGTGGTGAATGTAATGTCCACACAGAATAGTTTACACAAGACAATTTGTATTCTAGATCCACTAACAACACTCACAAGCTGTTAGGAGCTCTTTATGGTTGAATGCAATCCTGGAAAGAGCTGACTGGTGTGAGACAGGGGTAATGCAATACCTACTTTCCCAGCAAAGGTAACAGATATGGATGTATCATGTATAAGCAAGGGAAGAAGAGGGCAGCCTAAGCTGAGAGGGTGTGCTCTCCCAGTTAAATAAATCTGTCTTAAATGGGATATAATCCTCCATAGCTGTGGACACAATGAGAAGGTGAGAACCCTGTCCTTTAAGCTCATATCCAGGCCTTCATTCATTTGACAAGTATTTCATGTCCCAGGTGAAGTGGTCCCCTTGCATTAGTCAGCTTATCTACTAAAGTGGTCTGGACCAGCGACTGGGTAAGTTTTGAGCATCAGGGCCACCTGCACTAGAGCTGCAATTAATTCCTGAGATTTCATCCCAGGCAATCTACTGACAATGCCGTAGATTCTGCTACCCTCACTGTATACAGAAGAAACCTGAAATCTGTTGAATATCTTGCCCAAAGTCTTATAGCTGGTATAAGGAAAGTAACTGGTATTAAAACACAAAGCACTTCAGACACTCTACCAACCAAAGAGAATGATGTCAAGGAAACTACCATGCACTGGCCACCTACTCTGCTAGCTATTCTCTGAAGCAGAGATCATGGGGTAATGGTGTCAGTTCTTTCTATGTGCCTTCTTTAGCACAGGTCTACCACCTGCCAGTGAATGCTCTGTCTAAATGAGAAGGGGCTTAAAGATGCTCATATCCTTTGCCCTAGTAATTTCTTTTAGGAAACCAATCTATGAAAACAATCTGAAATTAGTACTAATTTTTAATGCACAAATATGTTTGAAGATAAAAAATATACACACACACACAACTTAAAAAACTCAAACAAACCTCTTAAATGTTCAACAGTGGGGGAATAGCTAAATAATTATGCTATTCATATTCATTAAAAATTATGCTTTTCAATAAAATAACCAAACAATAAATAATAAGTTATCTGGCTAGTTACTTGGACAAAAATAGCTTGAATGCCTAGCTCACTAGCTATATCATTGAGTCATTCAACAAATATTTATTGATCACCTACTATGTGTCAGGTACTACATTGAAAATATATTCAGAATAAAAATCTTTGTCCTCCTAGATGGTGGTTATATGAGTATGTTCACTTTGAAATAATTCACAGAGTAATACACTTATAATTCATGCATTTTCCTATTTGTATTTTAAATCTCAATTTAAACATTAAAAAAAAGTGTGACTTCATGGATTCTACATTCCAGCTGTGAAACACAGATACCACACAAAAAAAGTAACATATATGGTATATATATAGTCCTATGGAGAAAAATAAAAGCAGGGAGTGCTGAAATGGGAGTTGCACTTTTAACTAAAGTGATCAGGGAAAGCCTTACTGATAGTGTTGTCACACAAAAAAATTACAAGATTCCCAGTTAAAGCTGAATTTCAGATAAGCAAGAAATTTCTTAGTATAAGTAATTCCATACAATATGTGGGGCCTATAATTGCAGAAACTATAAAAGAATAAATTGATAGTTGTTATTATGGAGAAGAAAAAAATGTAACGTTTTGGTGTAGCAAAATAGACTATATTAAGAAGTATAAACTAGCCCTGGCCTGTTTGGCTCAGCGGTTAAGAGCATCAGCCCTTGGACCAAAGGGTCACAGGTTCTATTCCCAGTCAAGGGGATGTACCTTCAACCCAGGTTTGATCCCTGGCCCCAGTCAGAGTCATGCAGGAGGCAACCAATCAATGTGTCTCTTACATGAATGTTTCTCTTTCTCCCTCCCTCCCTCTCTTCCATTTAATGTATCCTCGGGTGAGGATTAACAACAGAAAAAAAAAAAAAAGGAACAAAATAAATTGGGACAAATACTTGCAAAATACAAAACCTGGAATTAGAAGGAACATGGCAGCGGGCAGAACAAGAATGAGAGTGTCTGAGTGGGTGAATGAGTATGAGAGAGTGTGAGTGGGTGTAGGTGTGAGTGTGGCTGAGTATCCACACAGCAGTGCAAAACCTTAGGGCAGAAGGTTCTGGTGATATGGACAGGGGAGCAGCTGGCTACTGCTGTGTGCTGCTTGGCAGGGTGCTTCTCCCTGCTTGGGGATGAAGATTTTGGAAGATCCGCAGGGTCCTCCCTTGGAGGAGGCAGCAGGGAGCGGCGAGGGCCCAGTGCCCCATGGCCACAAGTGCCCCTTGCACCATTGGGGCAGCAGGCCACACTGTGCCAAGGAAGGCCAGTACACAGCAGCTGCACTGCCAAGGCACCTATGCCTGGCAGCAGCGGCAGGACTCAGGAGCCAAGCAGCAGCAGCAGGGGATCAGGAGCTGAGCCCCATCAAGCAGCAGCGGTTCCTCAGGACCCACACACCTCAGCACCACACCAGCCAAACCTGCAAAACCTAGCAGCACCTACAACAGATGAACAGGAGCTGCCAGACGTCAACCCTCCCAGACCCGCAGCAGATGAGAGGTGCTGCCCCGAGGGCCACACACCAGAATAGAGCCACTGACTCCACAACTCTCGCAGCAGCCAAGAGGCACCTGCTCCAATGCTGCAGACGCCAGCACCACCAGCACCCCTGGGACTACTGTATTGGATCTGAGATCTGGGCCCTGGAATGAACTGAAGCCTCTGGATCACACCAACCTGCCAGTGTGATCCAGGGTGCTCCGAACCACCAGACCACAAAAATGGTGAGACAAAAAAACAGCCTCCCAAATGAAAGAAAAGGTGGAGTTACCAGAAGAGGAACTAAATAAAGTAGAGGCAGTTTGTCAGATAAAGAATAAAAAGTAATGGTACTTAAGGGTGCTCAAACAACTTAGTGAGAATTATAAGCAACTTAATGAGAACTATAAAGAACTCAGTGGGAGCTTGACAAAAGAGGTAGAAGGTATTAACAAGAATCAAGCAGAAATAAAAAATGACATAGCTAAAATAAAGAACAAGTTGGAAGGATTCAAGTAGATGAGAAGTAGATGAGGACCAAATCAGTGAGACAGAAGACAAGGTAAAAAATCCCACCCTATTAGAGCAGCAAATGAAAAAAAAATTAAAAAGCAGGAGGATAGTTTAAGGGAGCTTTGGGACAATATGAAACGTAACAACATTCACATCATAGGGGTACCAGAAGGAGAAAAATCAGAGAAAGAAATAGAGAACCTGTTTGGAGAAGTAATGACAGAAAACTTCCCTGACCTGGTGAAGAAAAAGGTAACACAAGTACAGGAAACACAGAGTCCTACTCAAGATGAACCCCAAAAGACTCACACCGAGACATAATTAAAATGGCAAATGTTATCCTCACCCAAGGACATTTTTCCATTTTTTGCACAGATAGAGTGGGAGGGAGAGAGAGGAAGAGAGAGAGAGAGAAACATCGACGTGAAAGAGACACATCTAGTGGCTGCCTCCCGCACGACCAACCAGGGCCGGGGACAAACTGCAACTGAGGTACATGCCCTAAGCGGGAACCGAACCCGGGTCTCTCCGGACCGCAGGCCGATGCTCTAACCGCTGAGCCAAACCGGCCAGGGCAAAATGGCAAATGTTAAAGACCAAAAAAGAAACTTAAAGACAGTAAGAAAAAGTCAGAAAGTTACCTACAAGAAAGCTCCCATTAGGACTGTCAGCTGATTTCTCAAAAGAAACAATGCAGGTCATAAGGGAGTGGCATGAAATATACAAAGTAATGAAAAGTAAGGGACTGAATCCAAGACTACTCTATTCAGGAAGGCTATCATTCAAAATTGAGAGTGAAATAAAGAGCTTCACAGACAAAAATAGGCTAAAGGAATTTATTACCACCAAACCAACATTGCAATAAATGCTAAAGGAAGGAGGAGGAGGAGGAGGAGGAGGAGAGGAATACAGGCATAAAGAATTAAAATGGCAATAGATAAGTACCTATCAATAATAATCTTAAAGGTAAATGGCTTAAATGATCCAATCAAAAGACATAGGGTAGCTGATGGGATAAGAAAACATGATCCACATATATGCTGTTTACAAGAGACCCACCTCAGAACAAAAAACTAACACAGGATAAAAGTGAAGGGATAAAAAAAATTTTTTCCATGCAAATGGAAACAAAAATAAAAGCTAGGGCAGCCCAGCTGGTGTGGCTCAGTGGCTGGGCGTCATCAACTCATGCACCTAGGGGTTGCTGGTTCAGTTCCTAGTCAGGGAACATGTCTAGGTTGTGGGCCAGATCCCCAGTGTGGGGCATGCAGGAGGCTGCTGATAGATGTTTCTGTCTCTCTCCCTCTCCCTTTAAAATCAATAAAGAAGAAGAAGAAGAAAAAAAGAAGAAAACCTAGGGTAGCAATACTCATATCTGATAAAATAGACTTCAAAATGAAAATCATCATACAAATGGCCAAGAGACATATGAAAAAATGCTCAACGTGCCTGGTCTGTGTGGCTCAGTGGATTGAGTGTTGTCCCATGGACTGAAAGGTCCCAGTTCAATTCTTGATCAGGGCACATGCCTGGGTTGCAGGCTCAGTCCCCATTAGGGGGTGTACAGGAGGCAAACGATTGATGTTTCCCTCTCACATAGATTTTTTTTTTCTTTCCCTTTCTTTCTAAAAAAAAGAAAAAAATCAATAAAAACATTTAAAAATGAAAAAGAAAAAATGCTCAACATCACTAATAATCAGAGAGATGTGAATTAAAATAACTATGAAGTATCACCTCACACCTGCTAGAATGGCTGCCATTAAAAAACCATCATAAACAAGTGCTGGCAAGGATATGGAGAAAGGGGGACTCTAGTACACTGCTGGTGGGAATCCAGACTGGTGCAGCCACTATGGAAAACAATATGGTGTTTCCTCAAAAAATTAAAAATGGAACTGTCATTTGATCCAGTGATTCTACTTCTAGGAATATATCCTAAGAAGCCTGAAACACCAATCAGAAAGAATTTATGGTCCTGGCTGGTTTGGCTCAGAGGTTAGAGCATCAGCCCACAGACCAATGAGACCTAGGTTCTATTTTGGCCAAGGGCATGTACCTCAGTTGCGGTTCAGCCCCGGCCTTGGTCAGGTTGTATGGGAGGCAACCAGTTGACGTGTCTCTCTCACATAGATGTTTCTCTCTCTCTCTCCTTCTCTCCACAGCAGTGCTATTTACAATAGCAAAGATCTGGAAACAGCTCGAGTGTCTGTTAATAGATCAGTGGATAAAAAAGCTATGGTACACTTACACAATGGAATACTGTGCAGCTGTAAGAAAGAAAGATCTCTTACCCTTTGAGATGACATGGAGGAACATGAAGAGTATTATGCTAAGTGAAATAAGCCAGTCAGAGAAAGATAATTATCATATAATATCACTTATTTGTGGAATATAATGAACAAAATAAGCTGATGAACAAAATAGAGCCAGAGACACTGGAGTAGGGAACAGAATGACAAATCTCAGAGAGAAAGGGTTGGGAGGCAGGAAGAAATAAACCAAACAACTGAAATGCATATATGCATAACCAATGGACACAGACAACAGTGTGGTGAAAGGAGGGGGTGCAGGGAGGAGGTAACAATGGGGGATGGGAGAGGAGGTACATCTGTAATACTCTCAAAAATAAAGATAAATTTTTTAAAAGTAAATAAATAAAACAAACCCCAGAATGAATCTCTTTAAGCTTCAGTTTCTTCTGTAAAATAAAGGGGGAAAATGGTACCTGCATTTCATACAGTAATGAAGATTTCAGAACAGCATCTAGTATCTAATAACTAATGGCTCATTTAATGGTAAAAATAAGTAATAATCACAAAAGACTATACTTACAAATCAATAAGAAAAGCACACAATTCAAAACATAAGAACCAATTAAACTTTTCAAAAGCATTCTAGTGCCTGCTTTAAAAACACATAAACTGAAATTTGAATGACATTCTTGCACAAATACTACCCATAGAGTACTAATTACAAAAGGGGAAAGCTATAATGGAGAAATCTGAGACCACCATTTAACTAAATCATCAAACAAAATATCAGTAATAATGGAACAAACTGACATCATGTGCATCTCTGGATGGGATACACTGACAACATACCACCCAAATTAAAAGACATTGCAAAACAACTGGCCTCAACTCTTCAAAAACTGTCAAAGTTATGAAAAACAAAAACAGGCTAGGGAACTGTTCTAGAGTAAAGGAGACTAAAGAACTATAATGACTAAATGCAATACATGATTTTGACTGGCTCTTGGATCAAAAAGTAAAAAAAATGTAAGAAACATTACTAGGCCCTGGCCGGTTTTGCTCAGTGGTTAGAGCATCAGCTTGCTCCAGAGAGACTGGGGTTTAGTTCCCACTAAGGGCACGTACCTCAGTTGCAGTTTGTCCCCAGCCCTGGCCCAACCAGGGCCGTGTGGGAGGTAGTCACTCGATGTGTCCCTTTCATGTCTGTTTCTCTCTCTCTCTCTCTCTCTCTCTCTCTCTCTCTCTCTCTCCCCCCCCCCCCTCCCTCTCTCCCTCCCACCTTCCCTCCCATTCTATCTGAACAAAAAATGGAAAAATGTCCTCGGGTGAGGATAAAAAAAAAGAAAGAAAAAGGAACATTACTGGGACATTAGGAGAGATTTGATTATAGTCTAAACATTAGATCATATCAGTATCACATATTTCCTACAATAAAGTACATATATGTAAATGTTTATATATGAATATATTATGAATGCATGTGTGTGTGTGTGTGTGTGTGTGTGCATGCGTGCGCAGAGCAATGGGTAGATAGAGCAAATATGACAAAATGTTGCCATTTTATGTACAGGTTTGAAATTTTTCAAAATAAAAAGTTGGAAAAATAGCAAAAATTTAAAAAATGTATGAAATCTAATTGCAGAAAAAAATTCTCCTAATCAAAGAACTGCTAATAAGAATGGTTTTTAAAAGATAAATACTGCCCTGGCTGGTTTGGCTCAGCGGTTGGAGCGTCCACCTGCGGTCCGGAGAGACCCGGGTTCGGTTCCCGCTAAGGGCATGTACCTCGGTTGCAGTTTGTCCCCGGCCCTGGTTGGTCGAGCGGGTGGCAGCCATTCGATGTGTCTCTTTCACATCGATGTTTCCCTCTCTCTCTCTTCCTCTCTCTCCCTCCCACTCTCTCTGTACAAGAAATGGAAAAATGTCCTCGGGTGAGGATAAAAAAAAATTTT
Organism: Molossus molossus; assembly: GCF_014108415.1. NCBI lineage: Eukaryota > Metazoa > Chordata > Mammalia > Chiroptera > Molossidae > Molossus > Molossus molossus. The sequence continues at coordinate 108,660,680 of NW_023425366.1, read as the reverse complement.
TTTTAAATAAATAAAAAAATAAAAGATAAATACCTAACCCTGGCCGGTTTGGTTCAGCAGTTAGAGCATTGGCCTGCGGACCAGAGAGTCCCGGGTTCAGTTCCTATTAAGGGCTCATACCTCAGTTGCAGTTTGTCCCCGCCGGTTGGGGTTGTGTGGGTGGCAACCACTTGATGTGTCTCTGTCACATCGATGTTTCTCTCTCTTCCGCCCTCTTTCCCTCCTGCTCTATCTAAAGATAAATGCAAAAATGTCCTCAGGTGAAGAAAAAAAAAAATAATAATAATAATAAAAGATAAATACCTAACACACTGGATGAATTATAAATAGATTATAACATTTATACAGGGCAATCTGACAATATATGAGAAACTTTTATTTTTAAACTTTTTAAAAATCAATCCTCTGGCCCTGGCCGGTTTGGCTCAGCGGTTAGAGCGTCTGCCTGCGGTCCAGAGAGACCCAGGTTCAGTTCCCGCTAAGGGCACGTACCTCAGTTGCAGTTTGTCCCTGGCCCTGGTTGGGTCGTGAGGGTGGCAACCTCTCGATGTGTCCCTTTCACGTTGGTGTTTCTCTCTCTCTTCCTCTCTCTCCTTCCCACTCTATCTGAACAAAAAATGAAAAAATGTCCTCAGGTGAGGATAAAAAAAAAAAAATCAATCCTCTGAATCTCTCATGTAATGAACAGAGGTCAAGTAAAATTCCAGAGACTTAAAATTTTGCACTTGGAGTTCCTTCTCTCACACAAAATTCTTGTGCCCAAAGAGATTTGAGAGCATTATTTACAGCATTAAAGATAAAAAATAACCTAAGCCCCACCAGTGTGGCTCAGTGGTTGAGTGTCGACCCATGTACCAAGAGGTTGCCGGTTTGATTCCTGGTCGGGCACATGCCCAGGTTGTGGGCCAAATACCCAGTGGGGGGCATGCAAGAGGCGGCCAATCAATGCTCTCTCTTATCGATGTTTCTATCCCTCTCTCCCTCTCTTTTCTTCTCTCTTTAAAATCAATAAAGAAAAAAAATTTTTTTAATAACCTAAAAATCCTATAAGAATATTGTTGAGTAAATTATGGTACACTGACTTGATAGGTTATTTAACTAATGCAGCCAGTTAAAATGTTTTCAGAGAATTTAAATAACTCGAGAAAACTTCTCACAACTATTAATGAGAAAAGCAAATCATATATAGTATGATTATACCCATATAAAGTGGCAAAATATAGGAAGAAAACATGAAAGAATGTTATCATGATATTTCCCTAGGTGATTATTATTTTTTATTCCATTGGGGTGTTGTGTGTGTATGTGTGTTTCTCCCCAATTTTCTGTAATGAGCATGCATTCTTTTTTTTTAATCCTCACTTGAGAATACTTTTCCACTGATTTTCAGATATAGAGTAAGAGGGAGGGAGGTGGGCAGGGAGAAACAGAAAAACATCAACATGAAAGAGACACATCGATTGGTTGCCACCCGCATGACCCCAACCAGGGCTGGGGATCGAACTGCAACTGAGGTATGTGCCCTTGACCAAAACTGAACCTGAAACTCTTTGGTCCAAGGGCTGATGCTCTAACTGCTGAGCAAACTGGCCAGGGCTCTTTTATTTATTTTTAAATATGGTTTTTATTGATTTTTTTAGAGAGAGAGGAAGGGAGAGATAAAAATATCAATGTGAGAGAGATACATCAATCAGGTGCCTCCTGCACGAACCCCACTGGAGATAAAGCCCACAACCTGGGCATATGCCCTGGCTAGAACGATACTCAATCCACTGAGCCACACCAGCTGGGCATCATTTTATTTTTTTAAAAAGTTTTAAGCCCTGGCCAGTTTGGCTCAGCAGTTACAGCATCGGCCTATGGACCAGTGGGTCACGGGTTTGATTCTTGGTTAAGGGCACATACCTTGATTGAAGGTTTTATCCCAGTTGGGGTCATGCGGGAGGCAACCAATTGATATGTCTCTTTCACATCAATGTCTCTCTCTCTCTCTCTCTCTCTCTCTCTCTCTCTCTCTCTCTCCATCTCTCCCTTCCACTCTATCTTAAAAGCAACGGAAAAATACTCTTGGGTGAGGATTTTAAAAAAAACTTAAAAAAAAAATGAGACAAAAACTGGCATTCTTAAACTCAGACTATAGTGAAATTTTTTATTGTAGTTAACTGATCAAATGATCTGAAAGCTGAGTGAAGGGGACACAGGCTCATATTCCCACAGCACTGTCTTCTGTAATAACAAGGAGAGAGCCCTATTCAAAAAGGAAACTTTTTAGCTGACTGTGGTATAGCAAAGTTTTTTAAAATTACAGAGGAAGGTTGAATTATGAATAAGTTTACACATAATATTATTAATACCCTGAAATGTTATTCTCAAAAGGATTGATTCAATGCCAGCAACGACAAAATAAATTTTCTTTGAGAATGAGCAGTCTCAATTTTTTATTTAATTATCTTGGTGTTTGGCTATAGCTCAACCTCAAAAATCCTAACCTAGAGTGAACCAAAATTCCACAATTCATTTCATTTACAACTATGAGCTTAAGAAAACAGAGTTATCACAAACTGAATGAAAATCCCTATATCTTTTCTAATATATACAATTAACATTTTAAGCCAATAATTGCTAACATTTGATAAAATTTTTAAATTATTCTTTTGAAGTAAATTGTTCTGAGAATAATAAAATTATCAGAAGGTAACCCTGGCCAGTTTGGCTCAGTGGATAGAGCGTCTGCCCTCGGACCAATGAGTCACAGGTTTGATTTCATTCAAGGGCTGTACCTTGGTTGTGGTTCATCCCCAGCCCTGGTTGGGTCGTGCGTGCAAGGGGCAACCAGTCGATGTAGCTCTATCAGAGATGTTTCTCTCTGTCTCTCTCTCTCTCCCTCCCTCCCACTTTATCTGATGATAAATGGAAGTGTCCTCAGGTAGGAATAAAAAAAAAATTATCAGAAGGTAAAACTTTACAAAGGTAAAATTTCCAAAAAATAAGCTAAATTGTAAATAAATTATTCAGAAATAATTAGGTAAAATTATCCTGAGAAATAAAATAAACCACTTAGGAGATTTCGCCTACCTAGACTAACTTCTCAAGAAAGTCAACTCACTGAGAACGGAACCTTTCCTACAACGATACAAGTTGCCAAAGGAAAGATGTAAACAATGTGTCAACCTGTTTGTTTGACTTTACTGATCAGCCCCTGATGTGGTGTCCAGACAAGGGCACCACGGCAGGAATGGGCACTCTCACTTCCACTTTGCATTTTGGGAATATCAATATTCAGCTGGCCCTGCTCACTCACAGAAAGAACAAACTTACTGAATTGAGGGTGGAGAGAAGGGGAAGAAAGGCTTTATTCAATAAATGTGATTTACTGCATGACGACTTAGGAACTTTTTCTTTGGCTATAAGTAAAGAGACTATTTTAAAACATTGTCACAAATTGGTAAAGCAGTGTAATTACCAATCCATATTCATATGAAAAGGGATATTTGGAAGATAAAAAATTTAAACCCTAAACCCCACCCATCCCACAAGAGAGATAGCAAATAGATATCAAATTACAAACTCTTATCATCATTATTATGATTTAAAACCCACAAATATGCAACTCTAATAACTTGGTCAAATGTCACCAATATTTAAGAGCACCTGAAAGCATTTTTATTCGTAATATTAACTGTAATATACAGTGCTATGGCAAAATCTATTAAAACAAATAACAGATTTTTAACAGCTGGAGCAAAATATAAAAAGCCTATAGAAGCTACTGTTTCAGGTAGAAACCTGCTTCATATGAACAAGTGCATTTCCCCACTCTTTGGGAGGTCTGTACATATTTTTCTATTCTTGAAGGAACAAACATTTGGGCATTAAATTTCTTTATTAAGGCAAAGTATAGTTAAGTGTCCTTATTTCTTCTGGTCCCTAAGAAATGGGTTTTACAACTCACCAGAGCTAAGATGTACAACTTATTATGCTAACATATTCCCAGCAGTTTTTCAGGGGAGAGTTCTAATTCTCATCCAGTACCAACAAACAAAAAACATCCCAAAAAAACAATGACAAAAACAATTGATGGGAACACTCATATTCAGAAAAGATTCCCAGACACCCACCAACTGCTAGTTGAACCTACTCAGTGTTGCTGTGGGGCATTTCTAGCATCTCTAGCCCCAGACTCTTTCCCCAGAGGAGGGAACACACAACAGAGGGTTGTGGAAATATGTTCATTTTTGAGGAAAAGGAAAACATCAGGGCCATTTCCAAAGCTACAGGAAAACAGAGTAAAACAACATATTCTCCTATAGCTGTAAACTGCCATCCAGGGCAACTCTTTTAATCAATACATATACAATGGCAAACTTAAGAAGTACTATATTTTTTTATCATTTTCATAACTTCTAGAAAAAGATAAAGACTAGGAAAACTACCTACTTAGGCATAATTAAGTGTCTGTATAGAACCACAAATCATGTAGGGATTCATAAAAATTCAATTTTTAAAATCACAAGTAGAGAAGAAAGAGGAACCTGTATGATGTGAAGGAGAGAAGGAAAAAGATGACTGAGGCCTTAAAGAGCAAAACAAACAAAAAACTGCTTAGTTAAAAGGACAAATAAGGAAACCTAATTCAACTAAACTTGGTTTTTTAATCTATCATTCTGCTTTTCCAAAGACACACCAAATCATTGCATTTAAGCCTAGGTCTCCACTGTCAACCACAGAAGCACAGAGCCGCAGACCATCCAGCTACCACCATCCTGTGACATGGTGTTTTGACTTTGCTGTGCAGACAATGCTTATCATCTAACCAGGCTTGCTTATGCTAAACTAAGACAAGAAAAGAAATCTATACAGATTGTAGAAAAGAAGTGAGTTACAGAGAAAAAATATTATTCACCAAAGTCAAAAATTGTGAATATCACCCAACCACTGGGTTGCTCAATAAAAGTTGTTTCTAGACCATTTCACCTTTTAAGGAGTTAAGAATACACAAAAATCAGATCACAAATTCTTACTCTTCTATTATCTCTAATCTATACAAATTTTTTCTTTTAAATAGTATATTAGCCTTCCTTTATTTAAAAAAATTAAACAAAATTACAAATTCACTGCTAGCTCAAACTCTAAAGCACACAGCTTGCTTATCTCTTATGAGTTGACACAGAGTGATAAGTCCAAGGTTACATTATTTTTTAAAGGTCAAGGATGAGATAGCTTTGCCTGTTCTAGGAACACAGTCTATACCCCAGCACCCTTAACACACTGCTCAGAAATAAATGCTGTTGTTCACAAGAGAGAAAGAGAATCTAGACATATTAAGACAAATCTAGTCCAAATGCTGAGAAAAACTCAAACCACATCCTATTTGATGGTTCATTAAAAATTTGTTTTTACTTGGGAAGTATGCAAGCAGCAGACAAAATCCAGCATTAGTCAGAGTGGGTAGCTAATAATACATCACACATAACATAAGCTTGAATAATGCATTGAAATCATGACAAAAATATGAGACTGAGATATCTTTGGCTCTTTTGCCTCCTAAATGATTAGGCTTAACAGATTCAAGTTGAGCCTGGCCGGTGTGGCTCAGTGGTTGAGCATCGATCCATGCACTAAGAAGTCACTGGTTCAATTCCCGGTCAGGGCATATGCCCAGGTTCTGGGCCCGATCCCCATTGTGGGGCATGCAGGAGGTGGCCAATCGATGTTCTCTCTCATAGATGTTTCTCTCTCTCTCTCCTTCTCCCTTCCTCTGTCTCTCTATGAATAAAGAAAAGTAAAATAAAATAAAATAAAACAGATTCAAGTTGAGATCCATGTACCTAAATGATTAGATACATCTAAAAAATAATTACGGCCCTGGCCACTTTGGCTCAGCGGTTAGAGCATCGGCCTGCGGTCCAGAGAGACCCGGGTTCAGTTCCCGCTAAGGGCGCATACCTTGGTTGCAGTTTGTCCCCGGCCCTGGTTGGTCGCGCAGGTGGCAGCCACTTGATGTATCCCTTTCACGTTGATGTTTCTCTCTCTCTCTTCCTCTCCCTCCCTCCCACTCTGTCTGAACAAAAAATGTCCTCGGGTGAGGATAAAGAATGAATGAATGAATGAATGAATGAATGAATGAATGAATAAATAAATGAGTAATTACAAATAGCCTTAGGGTCTAAAATGAAATGACTCTTTTCTCCCTCTGGAAGGCATAAGTTAAAAAGTCACTGATTATATTCAAAACTCAATAAGACAAATCATTTTATCTTCCATTCTGTAGATAAGAGCTACCATTTAGTTGAGCAATTCCTCAGTACCAGACCTGTGCTAAGTGTTGTACTAACATGATTTCATTCATCCTCACTGATCCGGGGAGGCCTATGACAAAGAAGCGACTGTGAATGGGGCCTCAATGAGGAAGAGACTCACTGACTTACAGATGGATGATCACAGTACTATTTCAGCTTCGTTTTACACTGGAGGAAACAAACCTAGGCTCAGAAAGCCTGGATATGTAACTGGCGAACATCCCATAAAAACCAGGCCCCAGAAATCCAGATGAGGACTATAGAACTCCAAAAGGGCCTGCTCTATCCACTGTGCATTACTACCTCTAATTCTTTTTGTAATCCACACCCTTCTACAAAACTTGACCTTTCCAAGTAAAATTAGCAATAAAACTGGTCATCTTTTACATAGTAAAGGTTTTTTCTTTCTTTTAAAGAAATCTTACAACTAAATATAAATGCTTCTCTTCCAGGAGCATTTAAAAAATATTTTCAGAACTTTAGCAGATAAAATGTACTATTAAAAAGAAAAATATTACAGTACTATGATCTTGCTAATATATAACAGAAATATGAATTATTTATTATACATACCATGTTCATTTTATCTGAGGTCTCTCAAAATTGCTATGAGTGAACCAGTCGTATAGGCCATGAGAAATAGATTCCATCATTACTCATTATAGTTCTGTGCTTGGATGTCCTGTTCCTGAATTTATTATACATATTGAGATTTACCATATTATCTTTTTTTTTTTTTTTTAGTTTAAAACAACAAACAGCCCTGACCAGTTTGGCTCAGCGGTTAGCGCATCGGCCTGCGGTCCGAAGAGACCCGGGTTCGGTTCCCGCTAAGGGCACGTACTTCGGTTGCAGTTTGTCCCCGGCCCTGGTTGATCGTGCGGGTGGCAGCCACTCGATGTGTCCCTTCACGTCGATGTTTCTCTCTCTCTCTCCCTTCCTCTCTCTCCCACCCACTCTATCTGTACAAAAAAATGGAAAAAAAAAAAAAATCCTCGGGTGAGGATAAAAAAAAAATAAAACAACAAACATTTATTATCTCATAGTTTCTGTGTGTTGGGATTCTGGGGAGGCTTAACTGGGTGTTCTTATTCAGGGTGTCTCACAATCTACGTATCACATCTGGCTGGGTCTCAAGGATCTACATCCAAGCCCACTTCCCTGGTATTTGGCAGGAGGCTTCAGCTCCTTGCCCCTTGAATTCTCCATAGGGCTGCTCATGACAAGACTCTCCCCAGAGGAAGTGATCCCAGAAAAAGAGACAAAGAGAGAGGGCCTATGATAGAAGTCACAGTCTTTTATGACCTAATCTCAGAGGTGAAATAACTTCACTTTTACCATATTGTATTAGTTACACAGATTAATTGTGGTACAATGTGAGAGAGGACTACACAAGGGTGTGTCTACCAGGAGATGGTATCCCTGGGGACCTTCTTGGAAAGCTATATTAACATCAGACAAAGTAGATTCCAGAAGAAGGAATATTATCAGGGAAAAGAGAGAATTTTCAAAATAGTAAAGGGGTCAATTTCTCGAGAAAGTGAAAAATCCTAAATGTGTAGACTGAGCTTCATGCCTAATTTTAAGACTCAATACAGGTTCTTCCATCTGTGTTTATTGTTATAAGCATTTTCTGTAGGGGATATCGGGCGTATTTCTAAGTCCACCTCTGCTTCATCATCTTCATTGCAGTTGTCCTCATCAACATCAAGGTAATCCAAAAACCAATAATGTTTTACAAAATAATTATGGCGCGTACCTCGGTTACAGTTTGTCCCCAGCCCTGGTTGGTCGTGCGGGTGGCAGCCACTTGATGTGCCTCTTTCACGTCGATGTTTCTCTCTCTCTCTCTTCCTCTCTCTCCCTCCCACTCTATCTGAACAAAATATGCAAAAATGTCCTTGGGTGAAGATAAAAAACAAAACAATTATGGAGATGCCTCAGGGTTAGTCTGGAGATTCATGGGGTCCTTGGTGCTGGGGCTCCACTTCTCTCGACTCTGCCTTGATGAACACATCGGCTTTTCTCACACTTCTTCTCTTTGCTTGCTTCACTCTCACCCACGGAGGGCCAGTTGCTTTAGGCAGTGGTTGGCCCACATGCAGTGGTTGGCCCATGTGTGCGTGCCTCCGCTCACCTGGAAGGCTGGTGAAGCACCAATCGAGATTTGCCATATTATCTTAATTGTGACCCAATCTCTGGGACTGTGACAGATACTACCTTTTTAGATAGTTCACTAAGAGCAAAATCTGTAACTTGGCCTAGAGGCTATGCCTGACATGGCCTGGCCCAGCTTCCCCATTCACCTCTCTCCTATTTCCTCATAGCATTGGTCTTCTTCCAAGTTGTTTAACTGAACGTGTCAAGTCTTGCTCCCTCTTGCCAATGAGCCTTTGAAAAAGGTGCTCCACTTTCCTGGAAAACTCTCTACCACTGTAACAAAGCTCATACTTATTACTCTTTCACTTCTTAGCTCAAAACTCTTTCACAGAGAAGCCTACCCTGACTGCCCTAGACTAGCTCTGTTTTCCCTGTTCTGCACTCCTATACAGCACCTTTCACATTTTATTTGACGCATTTCTGTCTATCCCACTAGACTACAAATTCCCTGAGGGTGGGACACATGTTGCACAACACTGTATCTCAAGCACCTAGCTCAGTGCCCAGCACATATGTATGCATTCAATAAACCACTGAGTGCCTAGTGAGTGTCAGGAACTGTTCTAGGTACCAAAAATAGATCATGGACCTTAGATTCTAATAAGGGAAAACAGATATGGGAGTAAGAATATGGACAAAATGAAAAAAAAAATCAAACAATTACAATGCTTCTGAAAATAATAAGGCAAGGATGGGTGGGAAGGAAAGGGTTACTTTTAAATGGAGTAGTAAGGAAAAGAAATTTTGAGCAATGATTGGACAGAGATGAGGTACGGGAGTGTGACTCACTAAATATCTGGGGAAAGATCATTTCAAGTGGAGGAAGTAGCCAGTGTAAAGGCCTGCAGTGGGAGGGTGCCTGAAACAAGCAGTTCCCATATAACGGATACTTGATAATGATGTTTTGTATAAATGAGAGGGCACAAAAAAGTTACATAAGATCAAGCTTCTAATTATCACAGATGCCAAGGTGAAGCTAAGTTTTCTTCAAATAACTTCTTTGTTGGTAATAGCCACTATGTGGGCCATGGAACAAACGTCTTTACATATGCCCCAAATCAACACTTACTGTTCCTTATTGTCCTCTCCAACCAAACTTGCCCTTGTCATTGTGCTTGTCAAATTCCAACATATATACTTGTTCCTGTCTCTCATTGTATAGTGATAAGCATTTCATACATAACTTGAGCCTATGTACTTGAAGATGCTAAATTCCTTTTTAAAACAGTGCCCCCAATATAAACATAAAATGACTTTAACCCACCTCAAGTAGCAAATTCTAAGGTATGTTTCACTGCAATTAAATCACTGTGACTGACAACTGAGCTCAAATATATGTATGTAAAAATATTTTATTACCAATTTAATGTTTCTCCAAAGGTTTTAATAGTACAATATACAGATGATTTATTGTAGAATTACCTGAAACTTATATAATTTTATTAACCAATGTTACCCCAATAAACTCAATAAAAAAATAAATATTTTAAAGGTTTTAATAGTAAAAAGAAAATACAGCCAAAATGAGAAACAGAAGAGGATTTTGACCAAATCTCATAGAAAATTATTATAAAGAAGAAGCAGAAAAATTACCTGGATGGCCAATGAAAGCATACCCAGAAGACATGCCTACAAACGAGATGAAAACAGCATCTAATATTTTGAAATGAATAAAAAGAATTTAAGGGAATGATATGAGAGAACAAAATCAGAATTAGAAGAACTCAGAAATGAGGTAACAGTACTAAAAAAAAAAACCACAAAAAACATTAGAACTAAAGAAAGAATCTGATATCAAAGAAATCATGTTACAAATGATGACCAAATTACAAAGTATATAAGAATAAATAAATGCAATATGCCTTAAGAGACAGAGAAGATAAAAAGGAAAACATTTTAAAACCAAAAAGAGATTTTAAAAATGATTTGAAAGAAAATGATACAGAAGATAGGCAAAGAAGATTTAAATAGGTATAATAGCAGTTCTCAAACACAAAAGCAATAGAACAATGGTGAAAATTATAATTCAAGAAAACTTTGAAGTAACCAAAAACAAAAAACAAACAAAAACCCTTGATACTCTACATTGAAAAAAACACACCATTTACCTGGGGAAATTGATTGAAAACAATTAGCCTGAAGATTTTAAAGCAAAAAAAAAAATATTTTTTTTTGGTTGTAGTTGCACCAATAGGGGCTTTTATGGAGAACTGAACATTGTCTAAGGAAAAACAACTTTAGCATCTCAAATGAGAGCACTGCAATGGTTGACAGGGCTTTATATGTACTTAGACCAGCTCTTACTTGATTAACTAATCTCTTCTACAACATTCCCAAGAAGTGGTCATTAAACTTTTGCTTGAATATCTCTAGTTATTAAGAAACCATACTTATAATAGCAGCATATTCCATTGTTGGACAACCATAATTGCTAGACAGTCCTTAATATTAAGCAAAGGACTCTTCTTGTTTGTTCTTATTTCCTGTGTGGAGTCACAGAATAAATTTGGAATTTTTTCCAGTTAGTAGCCTTTTGATTATCTGCAGACATCTGGCATGGTCTCCTTGGATCTACTTTTCTTCAGGTGATACATCTGTTTCTTCAAACATTTCTAATATTTCTTTTACTTTAACTGAAGACAAAATCCAGGCAATTTCTCATGGGAAGCCTGACCTTGTTGCAGGCAAGTCAGATAGCTCTGGGCTAAAGTTCTGCCTGTGCCACTTCCAGCAGTAGGATTGGCCTTTGGTGAGTTTCCTATTCTCTCTGAGTCTCAGTTTGCTCCTTTGTAAAATAAGTGATAATCATGACTTATATCATTTAAGTGAGATGATGAATGGAATGTGTATACAAAATACCTGGCACAGAATGCATATAATGCAAAAAATCCTTTGGGCCTCCAGTCAAAAAGGGCAACTCACTTGGAAAGGAAAAAGAAAAAAAAAAAAATCAGATTGCCATAACATTGAAAGAAGCATGTCAAGCCAGAAGAAAATGGAATCACGTGTTTAAAATACTCAAGGAGAGCATATCTGAACCAATGTACTTTTTTATAAAAATGTATATCTAGCTAAACTGACTTTCAAGTATAAAGGTTATAGGAAGCTAACACGCCACAATTCAGGGAGCATTTTCCCATGACTTCCTAAAAAATAAGCTTCAGTCAACCAAACTAACTGAAGAAACATTATTGTAAGTACTAATAGTAAGCATTATGTGTATATGGATTTACCTGTAAAACTAACACTCATTGATGGTTTTTTAGGGATAGAATAGGGTGCATAGTGGCTGTGTGCTCTCATAATGTAGATACAGTATAGTTATTTTTTTAAAAAAGTAGAATGATAGGTCATACAAAAGGAATGGAATAACAATGCTCCTTCCTTATAGTTAGTAACGATGAGTAAAAGGTTATTTCTTCACATGAGATACAGAGGAGAGGGAAGACACTGGAACTAAGAAATTATTAGCTAATTTTAGTAGGAAACCAATAGACAGTAACTAAAAAATAGGTAAGATTAAAGTATTATATAATGTCAGTTGTGGCAGACTGCAAAATGGTGAAACATTCTCCCTTTTTTTTAATGTATAGCCTTTTTGCAATGTAACTTTTCTGCTCTCCCCATCAGGAGATACACTATATTTACTGCCCCCCTTGAAACTACGGTTGATATGTGACCTGTGTTGGCCAAAGATGTGTTAATAAGCTAATAAGCATAATGCAAACACAGGAAACTATGGACAATGAAAAGGGGGGGGGGGTAGTAACTAAAGTGTTACATGATGGTATTAGAATACAGTAGCCCTTAGAACAATAATGTAAGTTGCGCCCTGGCCGGTTTGGCTCAGCGGTTAGAGCATCGGCCTGCGGTCCAGAGAGACCCGGGTTCGGTTCCCGCTAAGGGCATGTACCTCGGTTGCAGTTTGTCCCCGGCCCTGGTTGGTCGTGCGGGTGGCAGCCACTCGATGTGCCTCTTTCACGTCGATGTTTCTCTCTCTCTCTCTCTTCCTCCCACTCTATCTGTGCAAAAAATGGAAAAATGTCCTCGTGTAAGGATAAAAAAATAAATAAATAAATAATGTAAGTTGCTCTTTAAAAAACCCACAAAACAATAAACAAAAGTAAAATCACACAGAGTAATTGGGAGAGAGAATAAATAAAACAGACTATACAGAGACAGACTATTTATATAAAAAACTCGTGTAGAGGACTTCCGGTCAAGATGGTGGCATAGGTAAATGTGGTATCGCGCCCTCCCACAACCACATCAAAGTTACAACTAAACTACAGAACAACCATCATTCAAAACCGCCTGAAATCAAGCTGAATGGAAGTCCTACAACTACAGGATTAAAGCAGCAGCCACATCCAGACTGGTAGGAGGGGCGGAGGCGCGAGGGGCTGGTCCCACACCCAAGTGTGGCGGATAAAAATCAGGAGGGACACCTTGGCTGGGAAGGTCCTTCCTGAGGACTGAGGGGACCCCGTCCCACACCAGGTGCCCCGCTCAGGGTTCCAGAGCCAGGAAGAGAAGTCCCCATAACTTCTGGCTGGACAAACCAGCGGGAACTGAGGCTTAGGGAGGCTGAAGCGGCTGGAGCCCCAGGCAGCTCCTTAACGGGCCCGCGTGCAAACTTATCGAACTCTCTCCCTCTGAGCTTGGAGGGGAGGCAGCTCGAGGAGCACCAGAGACACACAGGGAAGAACTGAGCTGTTTGGCACTGGAGCGAGGGCTGGAGAGGGGGCTTTCTCGGGGACAAACGTGCTTTCAGAGGCCTTTGTTCCTTTGGTGAGCCCTTCCCTGGGGCGGCAGACAGTTGCCATACCTGGGACTCCAGCAACCTGGCTCACACTGGTAGCCTCGCCCTGGTGACTCCCTGAGGCCCCACCTCACCCCACCCAACTTTCAAGCCCACCCAAGCTGTTGCCACTTGCTTAACCATAGGATTGGCCTGTCTTGGATCCTGCTTCAGGTTTCCCTAAATTCTTTCAAACGAGCAGCATCTGGTCTCAGTGAGCCCATACCTCTCATTAAGTAATACACTGAAACAAACACAGGGAGGCAGCCAAAATGAGGAGACAAAGAAACAGGTCCCAAATGAAAGAACAGAACAAAACCCCAAGAAAAGAACTAAGCGAAATGGAGATAAGCAACCTAACAGATACTGAGTTGAAAATACTGCTTATAAGGATGCTCAGTGAACTTAGTGAGAACCTCAGTGAACTTAGGGAGGGCCTCAAGAGCATAAAAAAGGGCCAGTCAGAACTCATGGATACACAGTTAGAATTGAAGGAGGCATTAACTGAAATAAAGAATAATTTACACAGCTTCAATAATAGAGTACGTAAATCCAAGGAGCAAACCATCGATTTGGAATATAAGGAAGCAAAAAATGCCCAGTCAGAACAGCAAAAAGAAAAAAGAATCCAAAAAAATGAGGATAGTGTAAGTAGCCTCTGAGACAATTTCAAGCATGCCAACATTTGCATCTTGGGGGTGCCAGAAGGAGAAGAGCAAAAGCAAGAAATCGAAAACCTGTTTGAAACAATAATGGCAGAAAACTTCCCTAACTTGGCGAAGGAAACAGACATACAAGTCCAGGAAGCACAGAGAGTCCCAAACAAGATGAACCCCAAGAGGCCCACACCAAGACACATCATCATCAAAATGCAAAAGGTTCAAGACAAAGAGAGAATCTTAAAAGCAGCAAGAGAAAGGCAGCTAGTTACCTACAAGGGAGTTCCCATTAGGCTGTCAGCTGATTTCTCCAAAGAAACTTTGCAGGCCAGAAGGGAGTGGCAAGAAATATTCAGAGTGATGAAAAGCAAGAACCTACAACCAAGATTACTCTTATCCTGCAAAGCTGTCATTTAGAATCAATGGCCATATAAAAACTTTCCCAGACAATAAAAAGTTAAAGGAGTTCATCACCACCAAACCATTATTATATGAAATGATGACGGGTCTTTTTGAAGAAAAAGATAAAATATATGAACAAACAAAATGGTAATGAATACATATCTATCGACAATGGAATCTACAAACAAAATGAATAGGTAGAACAGAAAGATTCTCATACATACAGAGAATATTTTGTTGGTTGCCAGTTGGGAGAGGGGTTGGGGGAATGGGTGAAAAAGGTGAAGGGATTAAGAAGCACAAATTGATTGCTAGACTGACAAACCTCAAAGCGAAAGGGGTTGGGGGTGGGGTGGGAAGAAATAAACCAAAGAACTTACATGCATAACCAATGGACACAGACAATAGTGTGGGAAAAGGTGGGAGAGGTGCGGGAGTGGGGAGGAGGGGGTCAATGGGGGAAAAGTGTGGAACATCTGTAATACATTTTACATCCAACAATAAAGATTTAAAAAACAAACAAACAAACAAAACAACTCGTGTACATACATATGTACATAAAACAATCAAAGAACTGAGGCCAAACATATCAGTTATATGAACAAATGTAAATGGGCTCAAATTCACCTATTAAAAAAAATCTCAGACTGGCTAGCAAAACAAAATCCAAAACTACTGTCTACTACTATAGTGGTACTACTGAGAAGTAATCTGGATATCTTGTGAAATGAAAAAAACAAAGTAGGGGAGATGGGATTGGGGAAGAGGGTGTCAAAGAGGGGAAAAGGAGGAATATCTGTAACAAAAATAAATAAATTAATTTAATTTTTAAAAAGTGAAAAAATATGGTAGATTATAATTTATCTAAGAAATAGAAAAATATAAGTATATAGATTTATCTGTTTACATTAAGAAAAACAAGCAATGGAAGGGTAGAGCACAAAGTTTTTTTTTATCCTCACCTGAGGACATTTTCGAAATTTTGTTCAGATAGAGTGGGAGGAAGGGAGAGAGAGAGAAACATCCATGTGAAAGGGACACATCGAGTGGTTGCCCCCCACACGACCCAACCAGGGCTGGGGACAAACTGCAACCGAGGTACGTGCCCTTAGCGGGAACCGAACCTAGATCTCTCTGGACTGCAGGCCGACGCTCTAACCACTGAGCCAAACCGGCCAGGGTCAAACAAAGTGTTTAATAGTTACTTATAAGAGAAGGGAGAGAACAGAGTGGAGAAAACGAGGATAAAATTCAGACTTTTCTGAATACAGTGTACCTTGTTGTTCATTTACTTATTTATTTGTTTTTTTAAATCCTCACCGAGGATACTTTTCCATTTATCTTCAGATAGAGTCGGAGGGTGGGAGAGAAAGAGAGAGAAAAACATCGATGCTAGGGACCCAACTGCAACCAACGTACATGCCCTTGACCGAAATCAAACCCATGAATCTTTGATCAGCAGACTGACGCTCTAACCGCTGAGCCAAACCAGCCAGGGCTGAATACAGTATACCCGATTTTTTAATTTTGACTTTGAAACAATCACAAAATTTTAAATAATTACAAAACAAAGAATAAACCACCCTAAATGTATCCAGCTGGGGGTAAAAACTCACAGAGAGGGAACTAATGGAAAAGGCTTTATGAAATAGCAATCAGATTGTATGCCCCTCAAGGGGGATACCCTAAGCAAAAAAGAACTGCAATAAGTCTTAAACTGTTCTCAGTTATCAAACTGGTAGTGACTGCATTGGTTTTATTATTCTGAGACTGCTGGACATATATCATGGCATAAAGCAAATGAATAATTGTATTATATTTCTACCATTCCTATTATCCAGAACTAGGGTTCTTGGTATGAAAGAAAACAGTACATGTAAGACAGAAGAGTTGATATGCCAGTTTGAATGCATGATGCATTTTTATCTGAAGAGGGGAAGCGAGGGAGGAGGGAATGGCAAAGGGAGAGAGAAAAGGAGGAAGGGAGGGAGGGAAGGAGGAAGGAAGGGAAATTTTTTTAGCTCTGTCTGTTATAGACTCAGAAACAATGACCAACCCAGTGCAACTGGTACTCTAGCACCCAGACTGTGGTCTTGAAACACCATTTTCCATGAAAAGTAATCAGAGCTTCCTTGGAGAAGTGCTGATTTGGGGTACGAGGCAAAACACATACAAGATGAACCTGGAATGTCTTGTCATATCACATGGGAAGTTAAAAGAATTCACCAACCAAGAGAGACTGGGACAACTGGATCATTAGTATGGGTCAAAACTGCAATTGACTGAATCACACTGTAGATGCTTACATGCCATTATGCCCATGAGTTCATAGTGATCCTAAAACAAAATAACTGAATGACTGGTCCCCATTGGAGAATTCTAGTAAATCAATCACTTTTTTAAAAAGCAGTAAGTGAAGGGAAAGAATCAAATCTATATTCTGCTTTTTTGCAAACCCCAGAGAAGTGAGTTTTTCTTTACAGATATATGCCAACAAATAAAAGAAAAAGGAATGCTAGAATTACAGTATTACCATACTGCAGCCTCTAATGAAATAATGGATCTAGGTTAAACAGGAGGACAGGAGAATATATTAAACATCCCAAGGAAATTAAAACCAGTAGAATCAGGGCTACAGGAAACTCTACAGGACAAATGATCCTGTTTCTTCAATAAATGAGAAAAAGAGAGAAAGACCTATAGATTAAGAGACATAATAGACATTTCAAAAATCACAATATATGGCCTTTACGTAGATCATTGACTCAAGTGGAAAAATAAAACCTGGTAACCCTTCAGATAATTAGAAAATGGTTGTTGTTTTTTTTGAGACAATTGGAAATTTTAATAGTAAGTGAATATTTGATGATAATAAAGACTTATTGTTAAACAGTAATAATTTGTCTGATACACACTGAAATATTTAATATTTATCAGTGAATATTATATTGTATCTAGAAAATGCTTAAAAATAAAACAAAAAAGGAGAGTGTGTATTGGGAGAGATGAAACAGGATTGGCATAACAGTGGTTGAAGGAGGAGGAGGTGAGTACACAGAGGATTCATTATATTCTTCTGTCTTTTGGGGTTATCTTTAAAAGTTTTCCACAATAAAAAATTCAACCAAACCAACAACTAGACCAAAGGAGCCTCTCCCTTCCCTTTGCCCACAATTCTCAGGAAGTTTTTTATGGTTCAAGACTCACCATCCGATTCACTTCTCTGGTGACTAGGCCACAATGTATTACCCTTTGGTTTTCTAGTCTAATTCCCCAAATAGCTTAACTACAGTAAAAGATTTGTCAGAACCTCATTTTTACTTTCACTGCTTTTTCGGCTCTTTCATGCTGCTATAACACCACACTTTGGCAAACCTAAATATTCCCTTTTCTTTTTCATATTAAAAAACAAACAAACAAACAAAACAAAGTAAAATAGAGTACCTAACATACAAGAGACTAAGTTTCTCTAACCGCCCTCCCCCACCCCACCACCCAGTAATTAAAATGAGGCCTAAGCATTTACCTAAGACATCTCAACCAGATTTTGGCTCCCTTGTAGGGATTAGGAGATCAAGAAAAAATGGAGTGACCATATCCCCAAAATCAAACAGTAGCAGCTGTTCTCTGAAAGCAAACCAGGACTGCCAAAAAATTCAATGACCTTCAGGTCCCGTCTCCCACAGTCCTCCAGCCCAGCACACGTCTGACACATGGTAAAATCTGGACAGAGTCCCAAGTTAGTAAGTGAACCCACAAAACCACTGAAGATCGGTTCACACTAAAAGAGAAATAGTGCTGTTTTCCATTTGGAATATTTGTTAAATATTACAAAGGAGCTAAGTCAAAGGCAAAAGCGGTTCACCGGGTAAAAACCAGAAAAGCCCAGTACCAACAGTCCAGAAAGATCTTTAACCACAGACATCACTTACACCACCAAATTAAGAAACAAATAGAACTGGGGTGCAGGTGAGGAGGTGGACTGAGCTAATGCAGAAATACAGTGTCCTCCCACTGGAAATGTTGAAAAAAGAAACTAATACTTTGTGTGTGTGTATTTTTTATGTACAGCTGAGCTTAAAGGAGAAAAAAAGCAATCCGCAAGTGTCAGAAATAAGAGAGTACTTAAAGGCAGGGGTTAAGAGCAAGAGAAGGCTGGGGCAGCCGAAGGGGGAGGGAGTGGTGTAAGACCTGAGTGAATCCAGAAGCCACCAGAGACACAGACACAGTTTCTGGCCTGTGAAGGGCAGGAACTGGACCAGAGCATAAAGTTGGGGACATACAAGGGCTGTCCTCTCAGAGAAGACTACATTAAAGAGTTGGAAACCCTATCTGTGCCTGTCTAAGACCTTAGGTGGGAAGAGTCTGTAAGAGAAATCACACCTCATGCTTGTTCGACAAGTGGGTGTTAAGAAAAAAGAAATATGCATAGTAAATAGTAAAGATAAACTGACCAAATACACCATTTCAAAGACAGAGATTCTCAGACTGAAGAAAAACAAACTGTCACCTCTATGCTATTCACATACACATCTAAAGCAACTCAGAAAGGTTGAAAGTAAAAAGATAAAAACAGATATTTGAGCTCTGGCTGGTTTGGTTCAGCAGTTAGAGCATCGGCCTGGGGACCACAGAGTCCCGGGTTCGGTTCCCGCTAAGGGCACGTACCTCAGTTGCAGTTTGTCCCTGGCCCTGGTTGGGGTCGTGTGGGTGGTAACCAGTCCATGTGTCTCTCTCATGTTGATGTTTCTCTCTCTCTCTTCCCCCCTCTCTCCCTCCCGCTGTATCTGAAGATAAATGTAAAAAGCAAAAATGTCCTCGAAGATTAAAACAAAAAAAAAGATATTTGAGCCCTGGCCAGTATTGCTCAATGGTTGGGGCATCAGCCCTCAGACGAAAGGGTCATGTGTTTGCTCCCCATTCAAGGGCATATACCTGGGTTGCAGGTTTGATCCCAGCCCCAGTTGGAGTCCTGTCGGGGTCAACTAATCGATGTCACTCTCTCTCAATTTGATGGTTCTCTCCCCCGCCCCACTCACTCTTTCTAAAAATCAATAAAAAAAATCCTTGGGTGAGGATTAACAAAACAAAAGAATAGTAAAAACAACAACAACAACAAAATATTTGAGAAAGTACTAACCAAAAAAGGAAAAACATGGTTTAACTTGTATCAGAAAAAAAATGAGTTCAACTTCCGGTCAAGATGGCGGGTAGGTAAACAGCGGTATCGCCTCCTCCCACAACCACATCAAAGTTACAACTAAACTACAGAACAAACATCATTCAAAACTGCCTGAAATCAAGCAGAATGTTAGTCCTACAACTACAGGATTAAAGCAGCAGCCACATCGAGACTGGTCGGAGGGGCAGAGGTGGACAGGCTGGTCCCACACCCACGTGTGGTGGATAAAAATCAGGAGGACACCTCAGCTGGGAAAGTCCTCCCTGAGAACTGAGGGGTTCCCGTCCCACACCAGGCGCTCCGCTCAGGGTTCCAGTGCCAGAAAGAGAAGTCCCCATAACTTCTGGCTGGAAAAATCAGCGGGAACTGAGGCAGAGGGAGGCTGAGGCTGCGGGAGCCCCAGGCAGCTCCTCTTAAAGGGCCCGCACATGAACTTACCAAACTCACTCCCTCTAAGCTTGGAGGGGAGGCAGCTGGAAGGGCACCAGAGACATACAGGGAAGAACTGAGTTGTTTGACACTGGAGCGAGGGCTGGAGAGGGGGCTTTCTCCAATACAGACATGCTCTCAGAGGCCTTTGTTCCTTTGGTGAGCCCTTCCCTGGGGCCGCAGATAGTCGCCATATCTGGGACTCCAGCAACCTGCCTCACACTGGTAGCCCCACCCTGCTGACTCCCTGAGGCCCCACCCCACCCAACTTTCAGGCCCACCCAAGCTGTTGCCACTTGCTTAACCATACGATTGGCCTGTCTTGGATCCTGTTTCAGGTTTTCCTAAATCCTTCCAAACAAGCAGCATCTGGTCTCAGATAGCCCCATACCTCTCATTAAGTAATACACAGAAACAAACACAGGGAGGCAGCCAAAATGAGGAGACAAAGAAACAGGTCCCAAATGAAAGAACAGAACAAAACCCCAAGAAAAGAAGTAAGCGAAATGGAGATAAGCAACCTAACAGATGCTGAGTTCAAAATACTGCTTATAAGGATGCTCAATGAACTTAGTGAGAACCTCAGCGAACTTAGTGAGGGCCTCAAGAGCATAAAAAAGGGCCAGTCAGAAATGATGGATGCACAGTTAGAAATGAAGGAGGCACTAACTGAAATAAAGAATAATTTACAAAGATTCAATAGTAGAGTAGGTAAAGCCAAGAAGCAAACCATTGATTTGGAAAGCAAAAAAAGACCCAATCAGAACAGCAAAAAGAAAAAAGAATCCAAAAAAATGAGGATAGTGTAAGGAGCCTCTGAGACAACTTCAAGCATGCCAACATTCCCATCTTGGGGGTGCCAGAAGGAGAAGAACGAGAACAAGAAATTGAAACCTGTTTGAAACAATAATGGCAGAAAACTTCCCTAACTTGGCGAAGGAAACAGACATACAAGTCCAGGAAGCACAGAGAGTCCCAAACAAGATGAACCCCAAGAGGCCCACACCAAGACACATCATCATCAAAATGCAAAAGGTTCAAGACAAAGAGAGAATCTTAAAAGCAGCAAGAGAAAGGCAGCTAGTTACCTACAAGAGAGTTCCCATAAGGCTTTCAGCTGATTTCTCCAAAGAAACTTTGCAGGCCAGAAGGGAGTGGCAAGAAATATTCAGAGTGATGAAAAGCAAGAACCTACAACCAAGATTACTCTGTCCTGCAAAGCTGTCATTTAGAATCGATGGCCAAATAAAGAGTTTCCCAGACAATAAAAAGTTAAAGGAGTTCATCACCACCAAACCGTTATTATATGAAATGATGACGGGTCTTTTAGAAAAATAAGATAAAATATATGAACAAACAAAATGGCAATGAATACATATCTATCGACAATGGAATCTACAAACAAAATGAACAGGTAGAACAGAAATATTCTCATAGATACGGAGAATATTTTGTTGGTTGTCAGATGGGAGGGTGGTTGGGGGAACGAGTGAAAAAGGTGAAGGGATTAAGAAGTTCAAATTTGTTGCTAGATTGAGAAACCTCAAAGGGAAAGGGGTTGGGGGATGGGAAGAAATAAACCAAAGAATTTATATGCATAACCAATGGACACAGACAACAGTGTGGGAAAAGGCGGGAGGGGGGCGGGAGTGAGGAGGAGGAGGTCAATGGGGGAAAAATGAGGAACATCTGTAATACATTACAATAAAGATTAAAAAATTAATTTAAAAAAAAGAAAAAGAAAAAGAAAAAAATGAGTTCAGGGCAAAAACCAAAACAACAAACCACTAATTAGAACAATAGCATTAAACTATCCAAAGCAAAAACTGACAGAAAAATCAACAATTTCAAAACCATAATAGGAGTTTTTTAAAAAATATATTCCAATTATAAAATTATAAATTAAGCAAGCAAATATAGTTAGTATATAAATAAAAGATTAAGAAGCTTGATCTGCAGGACATATGGAAACCTACTTTACAATTAGAAAATTATACTTTCCTTTCAAATATCCTTGGAATAGTTATAAAACTGACTAGGTCATAAAGCAAAATGCAACAAATACCATGGTGGGGACCAGGGTGCAAAATTAGAACAATCTCCACTTTCTGCCTCATTTCTCTGACCACAGTCAGAGAAGTCTATCCTCTCACTAACCTAAAGTGAGTATTGTATATTTCTAGGGAGTGAACTGATGTAGGAAAGGTTAAACATTTACATAGAACATGGAATAATTATGACACTATGAGTCCCAATGTATCATCACCCTAGAGCAGTGGTTCTCAACCTTCCTAATGCAGCGACCCTTTAATACAGTTCATGTTGTGGTGACCCCCAATCATAAAATTATTTTCGTTGCTACTTCATAACTGTAATTTTGCTATGAATCGCCATCGGAAATATGTGTTTTCTGATGGTATTAGGAGACCCCTGTGAAAGGGTCATTCCACCCCCAAAGGGGTCGTGACCCACAGGTTGAAAACCAGTGCCCTAGAGTGATGCAGGATTAGGGAGATAAAGGGCTAAGTCATTCAGGGGAGAGGGAAGCCTAGAAACAACGTAAGTATTTCTTTTTCACAGGTTGATAACCTATGAGTTTTATTAAAATTCTCTTTCTTTCTTTCTTAGCCCGAGACACGTAAAACATTTCATGAGCTGCTGTTTTCCCAAGGCAACTACGTAATTATAAATTCTTTGTTTTGTTTTGTTTTTCTTTATCAGTAACCTCTCTAAAAAGAGCTGAGGCCTGAAGGCAAAGCAATATATTATCATCCCTTGGTCCATCACTGGCAGTTTAGATAATCAAGATTCATTACCAGGTGTACTTTCCTGTCCAAACATGAATTATGAAAAAAGATCTTTACTCCTAAGGGCAGCTGTTGTTCACCACTGCTGCTAAATTGTAGCATTAAGAATCTTCGATTTATCAAGATAAGAAGACAAAGATCAAGCTCTAGCATAATCACTTTTCAAAATGCTTGCAAGCATTTAAAAGAGGGGAAGGACTAGGAGGGAGAAGTTCCCTTTACTCAAATTAGAAATCTAATAAAAATTTAGAGGAAAATTTTTAAATTTACTTTAAATACTGGACTGAAAACATTTTATCTTCACTTATATATAATATCCCAAACATTATTCAGTTAAAATATCTCTGAAGCAATATTAAAACTGAGTATCAACTGCTTGTAAAAATTTCTCCAAGGAGTTAACATTAATAAAACATAGCCATCGGTATCATTCAGATCCTGCCCTTTGGTTTTTATATGGACCTTTCCTCATCCAGATCCATTAAATCTTTCTATTACCAGATATCATGGTAGTATTTTATAAACACACACACACACAGATATAAAATGAAACTCTTCATTTGTACATCAAAATAAATCTCCCCTTTAAATATAACTCAACACAGTATATGTAATGGAAGATTTAATTTCATGAGAAAGAAGAAAAAGATGAATTTAAACAATGAGAGATTTTAAACCAGTCTATAATAGATATTTTCCAGAACAAACAGTACTACTAAAAAAAAAGGGTAAATAATGTATTTTTTTGCTTCTGCTTATCTGAAGTTATCCAGAATACTTACAGATAATTATGGAATTTCAACTTGAAGATGTCTGAGAAAAACCTCCAGATTAAGTTCCTATGCCACTCTTACTAAATGTGACTCTCTACAGATGAGGAAGTAAACGCACCAAAGGCTAAAGGCTGTTCTCTGCCAAAAATTAAAACAGATAACCCCTCCCATCTGAAAGATAAGGATGTGTCTGGAAAACGCAGGAAGCCTGGTTTGAAGTTGTCCAAGACCTGTCAGTTTCAGTACTTAACACTGATACAGTCACATCCTTGCAAGGGTGAACCCCTCTGAGACACAGCAAAGCAGGACACCCAATCATTTTCAGACTGAGGTAGGGTGCATAAACACACCATTCAAATGACAATCAGTGCGGCCATGTCTGTGGAACAAGCTTCCAAGTGGATGAGTGAAGGCAGTGGCATGCCAGCTGTGAGATCTGCTGGGGCACAGGATGGTCACCATACTCACTGCAGCCTTTCTTCATTATCACCCACATATCAAATGACAGGTCAGAGCTGGCCAGTGAATCCAAGGCTTTGATTAGCTCAGCAAACCTAAAAGCAACACTGTCCTTAATTGTAGGCCCCACTAGAAAAAGATGGTATTATGTGTTATATGTACAGAGGTGAAAAGAAAGATTGCATAATGGGACAATGAGTGTTTTCGACCAAATCTGCTACATGTTACTTTTTCCAAGTACCTGCCAAAAGAATCAAGTGATTCTTCCACTGCTTTTTACCTTTCCCATCTCAGACCCCTTATTTTCTAAAGGGGCCAAGGTGCTAGTCAAAATGTGGCTGAAATAAAGATGCTGGTAATGTAAACCACACATCCCTGATTTTCTCACCGCACACCAAAAAAGTTAAGGTGGAAATCTACAATAAGAAGATTCATCAGTAGAAATATGGTATCAAGAAAAGTAGAAATAGCCCTAGCCGGTTTGGCTGAGCAGTTGGAGCGTTGGTCTGCGGACCAGAGAGTCCCGGGTTTGGTTCCCCCTAGGGGAATGTACCAAAAAAGAAGAAGAAGAAGAAGAAAAGTAGAAATAAAGATATCACCTTCCAATTAAAGTCAAATTCAAAAGTAGTAGGAATTCTAGGCACAAAAGAGATGTTCAACACACAAATGGAATTCAACTAACCTCAATCCTTTAGCTATACAACTATAATTTTTAAAAATTACCAAAGTCACAATAAACTGAGGATATGGCTCACTGTCCTCATCTCACCAAATGACAGAATTACCCAGCACTTGGACCCATAGCAGGGCCCTGTGCCAGTTAGTGTCCGATTGGCCTGCTAGGCCAGGAGAGGCTGTGCCACCCTGCAGCAAGCCCATTTTAATAGCAATGCTCTTATCAGGCACAATTCTCCTGAATTGTGGATAGGGACCTCTCCATGGAAAACAAAAAAGTA
This sequence comes from Molossus molossus, assembly GCF_014108415.1. Classification (NCBI taxonomy): domain Eukaryota; kingdom Metazoa; phylum Chordata; class Mammalia; order Chiroptera; family Molossidae; genus Molossus; species Molossus molossus. The sequence continues at coordinate 108,635,753 of NW_023425366.1, read as the reverse complement.
AGCAGCTCAGAAAGCCTTTTCCCTAAGGGCTCTGGGTCAAATACCCTGGAGGAAAAAGAAACAAAGAATTAAGTCTTCAAATCTCATTATTCCTGGTAGTTAAGGTCTATCAAGTGTCATTGCTTTAGGGAGAAACCAGGGTTAGGTTCCTACAAACCTTTGGACACAATATTTTTGTAAACCAATCAACACATACTCTTGTTCTATGTATGCTTCTGTTTAAAGACACCTTATTTAATTTACACTGGTGATTCACTAATATTGAACTCACCAACAACAACCCTATGACTCATGCCTGAATGAAGCTTATCTAACACTCATATTTTCTCCATAAGACTTATTATGGTCTTCTTTTGTTTAGGAACACTACAAAGCACTTTGACACTATACTTGGGGCCATTTTTAACAGCCAAATCACCATCAAGAAGCACAAAAGTGTGAAAAACGCAGTACTAAATAGATTGTGAGAAGAACACTTGTTTACAGAATGAGAGCTGCAACAAGAAGGCAGTGTTTCCTTGTTACACCTCAACTGGGGAACCTGTGCATAGAGAGACTCAAAATGTCACCATTCTACACATGTCCGTGAATGACTGCAAGAGCTCCACGAGTACTGATTTTGAGGTTACAAAAAAAATTTTTTAACAAGTAGGCAAATTCACAAACACAGAATCTGTGCATATGACAACCGACTGTACTTCTGAAACCATTCCCAAACCAACTTCCCACCCTGAGTCTGAGAATAAATCTGTAGACCTACCTTACAGCAATCTTATAATCTTCTCTGTGTTTGTAGAACCCTCATGGTATTTAAGAACCTTAAATACTTAAAAGCTACCCTCTATACCAGAAAGCTGCTCCAGTAACTCAGGGAGCTTCCTTAGTGGCCTCTGAGGGAGACCTCTAACTGCATGGATGAGAGATTAATTAGAATGGCAACCAGATATAAGAAGCCATGTGAAAGAAAAGGAAAGGCAACTAAGAATCACTGTGGCAACAGTTTTGGTCTTTTGTTCAAAAGGTACAGCAGAAGGCCCTGGCTAGTTTGGCTCAGCGGTTGGAGCATCGGCCTGCAGACTAGAGAGTCCTGGGATCAGTTCCCGCTGGGCCCTAGCGGCTAGGGGCACGTACCAAAAAAAAAAAAAAAAAAAAAGGTACAGCAGAAGAAGACTTTAACTGCAGGTCACTTATAGTAACAAACACAGCCCTACCTGAGGGACACGTCATTCTGCAAGGTAAGCAAACACCAAGAGCTTTACATTTGGTCTCCATGTATGCAAGCAATTCATACTTTTTGTAAGATCAATTTGGTAATATGGTTTTAATGTCTGGATTTCTGGATGTGGATGAGATAGGGGAAGAAGTGAACATTAACGGAGCAGCTAGTGCCAGGGACTATGTTGAGAACATTATCTTTACTACCCAGATCGATTCTTCCCAGGCCTGAGAATTAGTTTCTCATCTTCATTTTACAGCTGAGGGCTCAAAGAGGTTAAGTCAAGCACCCAATATCACTCAACCAATTTTACTTCAAGTCCATCATACCATCTGGGTTTATTTTATTTTAATATTTTTTTTCCTTATTGATTTGAGAGAGAGAGGAAGGGAAAGGGAGAGAGAAAAAAGAAGTATCAATGAGCAAGAACATCGATTGGCCACCTCCTGCACGCCCCCCACTGGGGATTGGGCCCACAACCTGGGCATGTGCCCTGACTGGGAATCAAACCAGTGACCTCTTGGTGCATGGGTTGATGCTCAACCAGTGAGCCACACCGGACGGGCCCATCTGGGTTTCTCTTTCAAGTGGTTAAAATAAATTAAGAGATTGCTTAGGTATTTCAACTAGTTGAGTATTCAGTTAAGCATCGAACTGAGCATAGTATTTCTCATAAACTTAATTCATGACTTTTCCTTTAGGTATTCAGATCTTTTCCAAAAAGAGAAGAGAAAAAAAGTTTCTTTTCCTATGGAAACTTCTCTCATTTCTACTCATAAATCTTCAAACCAAATCATAGGAGACTGCACATAGATCAAAAAGCACCTAGCAGACATCTTGAACCTGCCTCCTATAAGAATGTCACTTTACCCTGAGTACAAAGGTGGCCCTGATCAAACATTTAACCAAGGCCCCTGTGCCTGGTTTCTCTAGACCTTCACTTTGTAAGTTTGATCCTACAAATGTTTCATGTTGCCTATCTGATCCAATTCTGCATGAGGGGTAAACACCGCATGCTAAATGTGTCTACATAATTTATCATGAATAGCATTTAGATGACAAGTTTTACTTGAAGAGGGAAAGGTGGATTGACTGTCAGCACAACAGCACCATCTTCTGGTTGGTGAAAAGGAATTAAGACATAGAAAGTCACATCTGGAGTTAAAAAGCACTTCAACAGTTTGGTAACCCAGAAAGGTGGCAAACTAGAAAATCAGTTTCCAAAAGCTCTGAACAATGTCGGTAGTATGTAAACACCCTCACAGATCAAGAATGGAATAAAAAAAAATTTAACTGTAGGTCACTGGTCATCATTCCACTTTCGCTAACATGGCAGCCATGCCCAGCCTCTCCGCTCTCCCATACTGCAGAACTCAACATGCCTTATGAAAGATCTTATGTAATCAGAGTCATACCCATACCTACACCTGGGTGTGCAAAAAGGCTCTCTGTTGCTCACACACACAGTCAAAATTTGATGGGGGCAGCATTCACTATCAAGGCCCTCAGAATTTGGCCCCTTCCCATATTTCCCACTAGTACTGGTTAGTAGTTAGGAGGCATCATCTTCTCTTATGGGTCCTAACAAACTGACAAATAGATAAGAGCTAATGATGACTTACCATCACTTCTATGTTCCCCCAAAGTACAGGACTCCTTAGTAGATTGTGTTGAGATGGATTTTGGGCCTGATGTCCAAGTGGTGCTTTCTACTATGGCTGCTGTCTAAAGAAATCCAGACCTCTGTCCAGATGGTGTGGCTCAGTGGTTGAGTGTTGACCCTTGCACCAAGAGGTCACTGGTTCGATTCCTGGTCAGGATACATGCCCAGGTTGTGGGCCTGATCCCCAGTGGGGCATGCAGGAGGTGGCCAGTCTATGTTCTCTCTCATTGATGTTTCTCTCTCTCTCACCTCCCATTTCCTCTCTCTCTAAAATAAAAAAAAAAAAAATTAAAAAAAAAAAGAAATCCAGACCAGGAGAACCCATCAATGAAGAAAACTGACAGCTGCAGTATCTAAACTATTTCCAAATCTCTGCTGCCAGAACAGACCCCAGCAGCTGGTTTCTAGGCCTGCCTTCTTCAATGCAGTGGCCCCACATTGACCACATTGACACTTTAACCACAATGTTCCTCTCTTGGTGAAAAGCAAGACGTCTCCTCCTGGCCCATAGAGATGTAAGGGTGAAGGAACGAGCATTACTCCCAGATGCTGTCTGCACAAATCCCCAGTCCCAGAATGTACCTGAGGATAAGATCTCTGTCAGAGTTACCTTCACTTCCTCCCCTACCACAGTACTCTGCACACATGGAAAAGTCTCCTAAGCTAGGTGAATTCAAACTTTTTTAACGCTGACCTATAATAATACATTTTTATTACAATCCAGCTCACATATATGTATAGATCTGCATGTACATATTTGTACCTAAACAAAAGTTACATTTAAAAAAAAAAAAAAGACTTCTGGTCAAGATGGCAGCGTAGGTAACCGCGATATCGCGTCCTCCCACAACCACATCACACTTACAACTAAACTACAGAACAACCATCATTCAAAACTGCCTGAAATCAAGCTGAATGGAAGTCCTACAACTATGGAATTAAAGCAGCAGCCACATCGAGACTGGTAGGAGGGGCGGAGACGCGAGGGGTTGGTCCCACACCCAAGTGTGGAGGATAAAAATCAGGGGGATACCTCAGCTGGGAAGGTCCTTCCTGAGGACTGAGGGGTTCCCGTCCCACACCAGGTGCCCCGCTCAGGGTTCCAGTGCCAGAAAGAGAAGTCCCCATATCTTCTGGCTGGAAAAACCAGCAGGAACTGAGGCTCAGGGAAGCTGAAGCGGCTGGAGCCCCAGGCAGCTCCTTAAAGGGCCCGCGCACGAACTTATCAGACTATCTCCCCCTAGGCTTGGAGGGGAGGCAGCTTGAGGGGCACCAGAGACATACAGGAAAGAACTGAGCTGCTTGACACTGGAGCGAGGGCTGGAGAGGGGGCTTTCTCCAAGACAGACATGCTCTCAGAGGCCTTTGTTCCTTTGGTGAGCCCTTCCCTGGGGCCGCAGATAGTCGCCATATCTGGGACTCCAGCAACCTGCCTCACACTGGTAGCCCCGCCCTGCTGACTCCCTGAGGCCCCGCCCCACCCAACTTTCAGGCCCACCCAAGCTGTTGCCACTTGCTTAACCATACGATTGGCCTGTCTTGGATCCTGCTTCAGGTTTTCCTAAATCCTTCCAAACAAGCAGCATCTGGTCTCAGATAGCCCCATACCTCTCATTAAGTAATACACAGAAACAAACACAGGGAGGCAGCCAAAATGAGGAGACAAAGAAACAGGTCTCAAATGAAAGAACAGAACAAAACCCCAAGAAAAGAACTAGGCGAAATGGAGATAAGCAACCTAACAGATGCTGAGTTCAAAATACTGCTTATAAGGATGCTCAATGAACTTAGTGAGAACCTCAGCGAACTTAGTGAGGGCCTCAAGAGCATAAAAAAGGACCAGTCACAAATGAAGGAGGCACAGTCAGAAATGAAGGAGGCACTAACTGAAATAAAGAATAATTTACACAGATTCAATAGTAGAGTACGTAAATCCAAGGAGCAAACCATCGATTTGGAATATAAGGAAGCAAAAAAAGCCAATCAGAACAGCAAAAAGAAAAAAGAATCCAAAAAAATGAGGATAGTGTAAGGAGCCTCTGAGACAACTTCAAGCATGCCAACATTCCCATCTTGGGGGTGCCAGAAGGAGAAGAGCGAAAACAAGAAATTGAAAACCTGTTTGAAACAATAATGGCAGAAAACTTCCCTAACTTGGCGAAGGAAACAGACATACAAGTCCAGGAAGCACAGAGAGTCCCAAACAAGATGAACCCCAAGAGGCCCACACCAAGACACATCATCATCAAAATGCAAAAGGTTCAAGACAAAGAGAGAATCTTAAAAGCAGCAAGAGAAAGGCAGCTAGTTACCTACAAGAGAGTTCCCATAAGGCTCTCAGCTGATTTCTCCAAGAAACTTTGCAGGCCAGAAGGGAGTGGCAAGAAATATTCAGAGTGATGAAAAGCAAGAACCTACAACCAAGATTACTCTGTCCTGCAAAGCTGTCATTTAGAATCGATGGCCATATGAAGACTTTCCCAGACAATAAAAAGTTAAAGGAGTTCATCACCACCAAACCGTTATTATATGAAATGATGAAGGGTCTTTTAGAAAAATAAGATAAAATATATGAACAAACAAAATGGCAATGAATACATATCTATCGACAATGGAATCTACAAACAAAACGAACAAGTAGAACAAAACCTTCTCATAGATACAGAGAACATTTTGTTGGTTGTCAGATGGGAGGGGGGTTGGGGGAATGGGTGAAAAAGGTGAAGGGATTAAGAAGTACAAATTCATGCTAGATTGAGAAACCTCAAAGGGAAAGGGGTTGGGGGATGGGAAGAAATAAACCAAAGAACTTATATGCATAACCAATGGACACAGACAATAGTGTGGGAAAAGGCGGGAAGGGGGCAGGAGTGGTGAGGAGGGGGTTAATGGGGAAAAATGAGGAACATCTGTAATACATTCTACATTCAACAATAAAGATTTAAAAAAAAAAAAAGCGCCCTGGCCAGTTTGGCTCAGCGGTTGGAGCATTGGCCTACAGACCAGAGTCCTGCGTTCGGTTACTGCTAGAGGCACGTACAAAAAAAAAAAAAGCAAACCTACCTTTATTATATGGCACTCACTATGAACTTTTCTAACTTCTTCCTTTTATTAAAATGCTGGTCACACTCGCTAAAATAATTTTACAACCCACTGAAAGAGTGTGAACCACAGTCTGACAAACACTGTCGTAAACATCCACTTTTGTTCCAACCTCTGTTGTGCTGGAATGGTCCTCTCTCTTCTCTGCTAACCCAGAATCAGCCCTCCATCGAGGGTCAAATCCATCCCCAACTTGTGCTCAGCATGGCCTGAACACCAAGGATGTAAAATAATGTGACTATGACCAATAATGACCACTATGAGAAGCCAGGTCCACTGGGTGGGACAGATGATCATTCTATGATATGTTTTCGCTCAGTCGTCTCCCTTTCCTCTGAACACAAAAACACATGCTACCTGTATTCATTCATTCATTCATTCATTCGTTCATTCGTTCATTCGTTCCTTCACTCCCCACCTTGACTCTTTCAGTACCATTTGTGTAAACAACATTTAAATGTTTAGGATTTCTTCTCTCTCTCTCTCTCTCTCTCTCTCTCTCTCTCTCTCTCTCTCTCTTTTACAATCTTGTTTGTCAAGGAATAATTTTCATGAATTCTAAATAAATTAGGAATTCAAGTACACTGTTACCAATTATTGGAAGCCCAATGGTCCACTTATTATTCTGTACAGCATTTATAGATATGGCAGTTTCCCAGATAAATTCAATTTGGCCTCAAGTCTCTCAGAGAAGGCTATGAACTAGAGTGCATGCAAACACCAATTGTCCAGACATTTAAAAATAAACAGAACCTGCTTGAATACATCCACCTATTTTTGACTCTGCTACAATGCCACCATATCACACAAACAAATGCCAATGAGCATGCCACTTCTAACAACAATCAGGCTTTCCAATGATAGCTCCCTGTTTGGTTGGCAAACCTGGCCTTCAAAATCTGGAAATTCTTTCGAAAGCCCAAACTTTTCAAAGAAAATAAGTTAGGCACAATATTTTATTTTAAAACTTGATTTAGCCCTGGCCAGTCTTGCTCAGTGGTTAGAGCATCGGCCCGCAGACCAATGAGTCACGGATTCGATTCTGACCAAGGGTACATACCTTGGTTGCAGTTCACCCTGGCCCTGGTTGGGGTCTTGCAGGAGGCAACCAGTCAATGTGTATCTTTCTCTTCCTTTCTCTCCCTCCCACTCTATCTGAAGATAAATAGAAAAATATCCTTGGGTGAGGATTTAAAAAAAAACTTTATTTAATAAAAGAAAAAGGATCCCAAATCAACATTACAGCAAGGTTTGTACAAATGGTACAATTCAAACTCCTATTTTTAACAGAAATTCCATGTTTCTACCTTCTAAGTTCCCCTCCAGCCATTCCACCATGTACTCTCTGTTCCAGTCATACCAAAGGAGGTGCTTGCTATTTCCACTCTTTGACAAAGCTTTCTCAGCCTTCCTCTACTAGGCTAAATCCAACTCATTATTTGAGGATCGGCACAGGCATCACCTACTCCAGGAAACCTTCCTGTTGACCCTCTACTGTATTTCCATGCCAGTCTGAGTTGGTTCTTCCTCCCCTAGCACACATTGATGAGGCATGCTTGCCTGCATTAGTAGACCATGAATTCCTGAAGTGCAGAGACTTATTTCAACTCTATTCCCCATCAAATTTAGTCCCTCAATTCTTCAACAGTAGATAGGCAAATATTTATGCATAAAATAACACTGGTTTCAAATTTTTTTTTTGCTACATAATATACTGAAATTATTTCACTTCTCTTTAAATTGTCTATATAATAACAATAAAGTATGGGGGGGGTCTCAGTTTCAAAGATGTATTTGAATGTGAATGACTTTTCCCAATACTGTAGCAGTTTGTTTCTTGGCCTTTGACACAATTTAAAAATGAGTCTCTATGAAGTTCCCCACATTGCTCTAATTCACGTGCAGAAAAGGATAAAAAAGCATTCCTAGTAGTTGCCCAATATAATATAAAGCTTTATTACTAAACAGTTATTTTTATTTTATTTTTTTCTTTATTGATTTTAGAGAGAGAGGAAGGGAAAGGGAGAGACAGAAACATCGATGAGAGAGAACATCGATTGGCTGCCTCCTGTATGCCCCCCACTGGGGATTTGGCCCACAACCTGGGCATGTGCCCTGACCAGGAATAGAATTGGCGACCTCTTGGTACATGGGTCAATGCTCAACCATAGAGCCACACCGGCCAGGCACTAAACAGTTATTTTTTATTTTTTATTTTTTTAATGAATTTTTATTTATTTTTTTGTTACAGATATTTTACCTTTTTACCCCATTGGCACCCCCCACCCCACCCCCCCTCCACCCTGTCCCTGGCTTAGTTGTCCATGTCCATTGGTCATGCACACATGCATATAAGTTCTGTGGTTTATCTCTTCCCCCCCCCCCCCCCATCCCCTCTTCTGAGGGATGTCAGTCTGTGCCCTACTTCCATGTGTCTGGGTCTACTGTATTCCTCAGACCTAAACAGTTATTTTAAACCATGCTTACTTTTTATAATCAGACAACCTAAAAAAGCACTCAATAATACCTAGATATATTAACATGAGGAATAGAACTTAAGGTAAAACCTGGACTGAAGCCCTGGCCGGTTTTGCTCAGGGGTTAGGGTGTCAGCCCATGGACCTGAGAGTCCCGGGTTTGATTCCCAGCTAAGCCCAGCTAAGGGCACGTACCTCGGTTGTGGTTTGTCCCCAGTTGGGGTCATGTAGGTGGCAACCACTCGATGTGTCTCTCTCACATCAATGTTTCTGTCTCTCTCTTCCTCTCTTTCTCCCTCCTTCTCTATCTGAAGATAAATGCAAAAATGTCCTCGGGTAAGGATTTAAAAAAAAACCAACAAAACACCTGGCCTGAAGTACTAAAATCATGGTCACCATCAATTATAAGTTACTTAACACTCCAGTGGTCTAGCATTTTCTGACATTTTTGCTATACATAATGAAGTAAAATTCACCTCATACTAAAGTGACATTTGGGCTTTTTTCCAAGATAAATGAGAAGAGATAGGTTGTAAAAATATTCAACGGCAGAAATACCAATAAGCATCACAAATCAAAAATGTTTCATATTCACCTTTTGAGAATAGCAGATTTAACCCATAAATGATTAGAAAAAGGATGCTATAAAATAACTACAGTCAACTATATGAAAACATGACTATTCTGCCAGCTAAGAGTTTCTTTTCTTTTTTTTTTAAACAATTTTTTTTTCCTTTATTGATCTTACAGACAGGGAGGGAGAAGGAGAGAGAGATAGAAACATCAATGAGAGCCCTGGCCGGTTTTCTCAGTGGTTAGAGCATCGGCCTGTGGTCCAGAGACCCAGGTTCGGTTCCCACTAAGGGCGCATATCTCAGTTGCAGTTTGTCCCCAGCCCTGGTTGGGTCGTGTGGGTGGCACGACCCAAGGTACTCTATGTGTACCTTTCATGTCGATGTTTCTCTCTCTCTTCCTCTCTCTCCCTCCCACTCTATGTGAACAAAAAATGAAAAAATGTCCTCAGGTGAGGATAAAAAAAAAAAAGAAACATCAATGAGAGAGAACATCGACTGGCTGCCTCCTGCACGCCCCCTAGTGGGGATCGGGCCAACAACCTGGGCATGTGCCCTGACCGTGAATCCAACTGGTGACCTCTTGGTGCATGGGTCAACGCTCAACCGCTGAGCCACACTGGCCGGGCCCAGCTAAGAGTTTCAAAAGCTAGATTTTTCCCTTTGTTGTGCTGCTGTACATATAAAAAAGCAACTAATACTTTATTTTTTAGTGTTAAATTTAAATATTTCAGTATCTGTTCACAATGGGGGAGGGGTCAGAAAGTAGGTCAAAAAAAAGTAAAATCTACCTGTTTGTCCATTGCCCCAAGAGAGTCACTGGTAACAATTTTAGTAACACAATAATATACTAAACTAACCAAAATCACCACATTTATTTCAAATATGCTAAAACTAGATTTATTTCATCTTCAAAAATGGTAGGTTTAGACCACAGGAATCATGTATGAGAAAACAATGTAAACATGTATAGACTACTATATCTAACCTAAACTTAATCAACGAGATCATTATTCCTGCTAACAAAACAATAACAAATCACATTTGAAGCCTCAGAAATAATAATCAGAGACACATTTACATTGAGTTCTCAAATGTAGTCACTCAGTGGCCTGAGAGCAATCAGGAATTAATATAGTTGCTTTAAATTTCCGATCACCAGCATACTAAAATCTTTACTGAGAGCTAACTATGGCAGTGGTACTAAATCAAGCACACTGGTACTTGCTTTTAAAAGTATTCTGTATAACCTTTAAAAAGTATGCATCATAAAAACAAAAACAACAACAAAGCTACAACTACATTCAAAGATATAAAACTATCTGAGCAAATGAAGAGATACACTATATTCCTGGTCATAAAAATTGAATGTCTAAATAAAGCTGTCAAGGAAATTAATCTGTTAAAATATCAGTAAAAATCCCAAAGGGCTTTTTGAGTGACACTAAATAAAATGATTCTAAAGCTCAATCAGAAGAATAAGCAAAAGCTGATTGAGAAATATGAGTCATTTCTCAATGGTTTAAAATGGTTTAAATTAAGTGCCCAACAAGGAATTGGTTAAATGATAACACATTTATATGATGAAATGCTATTCAACTAAACATTTTTAAAAATGCACAGGAAGAGTCTATTACATACACTGTTAAGTTAAAAGAACAAATTGTAGCCCTGGCCAGTTTTGCTCAATGGTTAGAGCGTCAGACCACAGACCCAAGGGTGACGGGTACAATTCCTGGCCAAGGGCACATACCTGGGTTGCAATTTTGATCCCTGGCCCCAGTGAGGGTCTTGCAGGAGGCAACCAATTGATGTGTCTCTTTCACATCGATATTTCTCTCTCTCTCCCTCCTTCCCACTCTACATAAAAATAAATGGAAATCATGAAAAAAAAAAAAATCAATGGAAAAATATCCTTGAGTGAGGATTTAAAAAAACAACAAACTGTAAAATTGAAAAATGATTGCATAAGATTATGGATGAAATAGATATTTAAATATCATACACAACTGAAAGATAAATCGCAAATATTATTGCAATTATCTTTGTTAGTAAAGAGAAGGAAACTAGACAATATTTTATTTTTCTTTGTAGTTTAAGATTGTTTAATAAGAGGGAAAAAGTTATTTTTAGATTTTTTAAAAAAGATGGTCTTTATAGAACTAATTTCACCTATTTAGAATTTATTTAAAAAAATAATCAGATATAGACATAGACAAAGATACAAAGATGCTCATTAAAGAATTAATTAAAAATAGTAAAAATTTGGATATAACTTGAACATCCAAAAGGGATATAGTTATATATGCTATGTGTATCTGTACAGTGTAATAAAGCACATTCATTTAAAGAAAACTCTTTTAGAAAAATTTGTAATGCCATGGGAAATGCTCATGGCATAATATTAACTAACAAAGTAGATCCAAAAACATACTTAAAACTCACATCCCAATTTGTATTTAAAATGTTATGAAAATACCTCCTCAACAAAGTAAAACTGAAAGGAAATACTAACCAAAATAATACTAGTATTCATGTTTAGGTTGCAAGACCATAGTTGAATTTTCTTATTTATATTTTCAAATATTTTTCACATTTTTAACAGTTTGATTTACTTCTAAAATTGGGGGCGGGAGAATACAACAAAGCAATGTTTTAACAAACGACATTACAATTAAATTTGATAGGTTTACTGACTATTCTGATAATACATCACAAAGCAAAAGTTCTTAGCAGATAAAATGGCCCTTAAAAAAACAAAAATCAAACCCAATGCTTTGAGCCAGAAAGAATTTCACAGAACGTGAGGATTTGAAACAATTTAACAGAACAAGAAGATTCAGCCTCTAGAGCACAAACACAGCATTTTTCTCCTGGTTACATTCTAACTGCCACAGGACTCATTTTCTCATTGCTGCATTAACACTGGTAATTATATAAAGAACTTAGGAAGCCTTATCTGGCAGTCAGGAAGTTTTTATCCTATTCTGGTATCAGCTAATGCCTTAGAAACAAAAACAAACAAACAAAAAAACACTAATTAAGGAGAGTGTAAATTATTGCTACACTCTTAAAGTTGCCTGATAGAGATTTCATAGCAAAGATGTATAAACTGCTAATTCTCATGATTAAACACATAGGGGAATTAAGGAAACAAGAGGTTTTTAATAAATATTATTAAAATTTCCACAATGCTTTTCATGGATCGAGTTAGAGGGGGAAAAACAATACAATCAATTGCTCTTAAAAGTTTTCAAATCAGAAGATATCTATACAAAACATATAGATATTCATCCTTCTCACTAATAAAGATTTTCCTTTATCCAACTGAATTACTCAATAAACCACTACTGTAAAAATCTTGTCTGAATAAAAATATATTGTTTCCAGGATCCAGTACTTATGGCATAAAAATCATTTAAACCACAGGTTAAGTAAGTTATCAGCCCTTTCCCTCAAAACCAAGCTTATTTTAAAAATACATGTCATAGTTAAACTCACTTACCTATATTGCTATATTTATAATTCAAGACAACTGTTGTAAATCTCCATAGAGTTTAAGATTAAGAACATTAACATGCATAATTTTTGGTTCTTAAAAGTGTTTTGTGAATTTCCTCTTTGACAAGAGTAAATATATATTGACACACTAGCCAACTATGAAAAGCACCACAAATAAAAGCAAAGATGCCAAATACTTTTCCTGGATTTGTCTATTGGAATACATGTTAATCTTGAAGGAACTGAACTTAAGTCACCTTTAAATGGTTAAAGGAAGTAAACAGCAGGTTTTTTAAATGCATTAACGTGAGATTTTCTTAAAATGTTAGTCAACAAAAAGAAAAAGGTAGTTTAAGCATGATATAATACTGCAGGAAGCTTTGTATCAAAAGCAGATGCTATAATAATGCTGTACACCTGAAACCAACACAAAATAATACTGCAGGTAAACTGTAATGAAAAAAATGTATAAATAACTAATTAAAAATGGATTTTAAAAAAGTAGATGCTGTAAGAAGAACAATTAAAGAGTAAAGTAAGGATGTTTGTGTCCAGTATAGAAAAATAAGTATCTAAGAAATCAACCTTTCCACTAATAACAACTATAATAAGCTTTGAGGGGAAAAATAAAAGAACAACAACATAAACATAATTATCTGAGGTTCTGTAGACATGAACAGAAATAGTTAAATCTTGGACAGAAGTCAAAACTTAGAGGAAGCAAATTGACACAGAGTGAAGTTCCTGGTGTGTGTGTGTGTGTGACAGAGAGAGAGAGAGAGAGAGAGAGAGAGAGAGAGAGAGACTTTGTCGTAAGAGTAAAGTGTAGTTAAAGGAACATGGGCCAACTAAAACTGACAGAAAATCCTATGTTTTCTTGTAGGAGGAACTGGGAAAAGAAGCATGGGGCAATCAGTGGCAATAGAGTATGGGAGGATTCCCAGAAAAGAGGAAACCAGAGAATAGGAACCCCAAATTTGGTGTATAGACTCAGCCAACATCTCTGACTGACCCTTAGCCATGCATGTGCAGACTGAAAGCAGTCAAGGCTAAGATCTGAGCCAATGCCGACCATAATAAGCTTGAAAGAGTTTGTAGTTTGAATTTACCTAAATTAAATTGCCTGCAAAAACTAAAACAAAAATATCAACACTCTTCTGAGAAATAGAAATAAATCCAGAGTCTCCATAAAAGAATATTCACGGAGTAAGATGGCTACTGTCCCATGAGGGAGTGATTCAGCACAAACCTCCTAGTGCCCTCCAAATCCGGAGTCTCTCTACACAGTTCCAGTCCAGTCTGCCCCCTCTCTGCCAAAGCCCAAGGGGGAGAGAGAGAGAGAGAAACATGAATGTAAGAGAGAAACATTGATCAGCTGTCTCCTGCGTACCCCCTGATGGAGATCAAGCCCACAACCCAGGCATGTGCCCTGACCGGGAATCGAACCAGGACCTCTCAGTTCATGGGACGATGCTCAATCCACTGAGCCACAATGGCCTGGCAAAAGGCAGATGGCTTTTCTTCAGGCTAATACAGATCTCATTTCCACAGGAATGAAGGAATTTAATGCTCTGCTAAATCAGCAGGTCTTCAGTGACACCCGTGTCTCTGAAGAAGCCTTGATGACTATCGTGGATGACTGGGTGAACTTCTATATCAGCTATTACAGGTAGCAGATGACGGGAGCCCCAGAAGAGTGGGACAGGGCTCTGGAGGAACTTCAGCAACAGCTGTACACTCTGTCTGTTCCTTCCTGGACAAATATAAGGCCTTCCTGAAGTCCTTGTGAGCACCAAAATCACCCACTGCTTTCTCTTAGCCCAGAGACCGAGGCCTGCATGTCTATGAAACCCTTAATTCCTGCCTCTGTACTCAAGTCAGGGTCTGCTCCTTGGTGTTATTCTACCTTGACACCTCAACAAAGACCAACATTGGTTTTGCTGGTCAAAAAAAAAAAAAAAGAATATTCACAATGTCTAGGAAACAATGCCTAATTACTCAAATTATGAACAGCCAAGAAAACATGACTCATTCTTAAGAAAAAGATTATCAACAAGTATTAACACTTAGATAACACAAATGGAAGAATTATTAGATAAAGACTTTAAACAAACTATTCTAACTATGTTCAATGAGGTAAAGGGCTCAAAATAGAACAAAGATAGGAAATCTCAACAGAGAAACAGAAAAGATTTTAAGAACTTAATAGAAATACAGAACTGAAAAATAAACTATATAAAATAAAAAATTCACCTATGAAACTATATGCCAACAAATGGGACAACCTGGGAGAAATGACAAGTTCCTAGAAACATACAATCTTCCAAAACTCAATCAGGAAGAATCAGAAAACCTGAATAGTCTGATAACATCTAATAAAACTAAAGCAGTGATCAAAACAACTCCTGGCAAATGAAAGCCCTGGACCAGATGGCTTCATAGGCAAGTTCTACTAAACATTCAAAGAAAAACTTAACACCTATCCTCCTCAAACTATTCCAAAAAATTCAAGAGGAAGAAAGACTTCCAGGCTCTTTTCACAAAGCCAGTATTATCCTAATTCCAAAACCAGATAAAGACACTACAAAGAAATAAAATTACAGGCCAAAATCCCCGATGAACATAGATGCTAAAATCCTCAACAAAATATTAGCAAATAAGATCCAGCAATATATTTAAAAAATTATTTAACATAACCAAGTGGAATTTCTCCTGGGGATGCAAAGCTGGTATAATATTCACAAATAAAAAAAGGTGATATACCACAAAAACAAAATGAAGAATAAAAATCACATGATCAGATCAATAGATACAGAAAAATAATTTGACAAAATCCACCATCCATTTATGATAAAAACTCTCAGCAAAGTGGGACTAGAGAGATCATACCTCATCTTCACAGCAGCAGCAACAACAAAAAAAGGAATCAAAACATGTAGCACTCAGTTGAAAAGTTTTAATAATTAGTATAAGGACTCCTAGAAAAAGAGAAATCTTGTACTCAAAATGCTGAAAATAAATTTTTAAAAAATCTTGATTAGACTTAATATTATCAAAAGAAAAAGACAAGTGTCAGTTAAAAAGCAACTCCTTAAATGTAAATCAAAAATAGTTTGTCACTGGGCCAAAGAAGCCATTATGAGCTGTTATATAAATAGGCATTTAATGATTTTTCCAATGTTACATTATTGATTTAACAGGTCCTTCATTTCCACAGAAATAAGTAATTTAAGATAACATTAATAGTCCTAGCCAGTTTGCCTCAGCAGTTGGAGCATAGTCCTGCGTTCTAGAGAGACCTGGGTTCGGTTCCCACTAGGGGCGCATGCCTCGGTTGCAGTTTGTCCCAGGTCCTGGTTGGGTCAAGTGGGTGGCGACCACTCAGTATGTCTCTTTCGTGTCAGTGCTTCTCTCCCCCCCAACTCTATCTGGACAAAAAATGGAAGGATGTCTCAGGTGAGGATAAAGAAAAAAGATAACATTAATAGGGTTTGCGGTACATAAGACTTATCACTATAAAGAACAAGTTTTACATTGTCTTTCAGTGAAATATCTGCATAATTTTATTTTTAGTTATCCTCACCCAAGGACTTTTTTTTTTTTGCATTTATCTTCAGATAGAAAGGGAGGGAGAGAGCAAGAGAGAAACATCAATGTGAGAGAGACACATCGACTGGTTGCCACCCGCACAACCCCAACCAGGGTGGGGACAAACTGCAACCAAGGTACGTGCCCTTAGTGGGAACTGAACCTGGGACTCTCTGGTCCGCAAGCCGATGCTCTAAACACTAGCCAAACCAGTCAGGGCGAAACATCTAGATGATTTTAGAAATCACAGCAAAAGACCAGAGATAGTAGATACATCCATCACGTGCAAAAAGACATTTCTAAGTCATAATACCTTGAATATCATTTATTCAGCTGAATACATATTTAACATACACTTATTAATGTCAGATAATACTACCCTAAACATTCAAAACACAATGGTGAACAAGAAATTCAGTCCCACCCTGGCCTGTCTTGCTCAGCGGTTAGAGAGTTGGCCTGTGGTCTGGAGAGACCAGGAATCGGTTCCCACTAAGGGCACGTACCTCGGTTGCAGTTTGTCCCCGGCCCTGGTTGGGTCGTGGGTGGCAACCACTCCATGTGTCCCTTTCACGTCGATGTTTCTCTCTCTCTCTCTCCCTCCCACTCTATCTGAACAAAATATCACGAAGTGTCCTCAGGTGAGAATAAAAAAAAAAGAAAAAAATTCAGTCCCTGTTCTTAAAGAGTTTATGGTCTATTAGAGAAGACAAACAAGGTGTATCAATAAAGGATACAAGCCTTCCGGTCAAGATGGTGGCGTAGGTAAATGCAGTATTGCCTCCTCCCACAGCCACATCCAAGTTACAACTAAACTACAGAACAACCATCATTCAAAACAGCCTGAAATCAAGCTGAATGGAAGTCCTACAACTACGGAATTAAAGGAGCAGCCACATCCAGACTGGTAGGAGGGGCGGGGGCGCGAGGGGCGGGGGCGCGAGGGGCGGAGGCGCGAGGGGCGGAGGCGCGAGGGGCGGGTCCCACACCCAAGTGTGGCGGATAAAAATCAGGAGGACACCTAGGCTGGGAAAGTCCTCCCTGAGGACTGAGGGGTCCCTGTCCCACACCAGGTGCCCCGCTCAGGGTTCCAGTGCCAGGAAGAGAAGTCCCCATAACTTCTGGCTGGACAAACCAGCAGGAACTGAGGCTCAGGGAAGCTGACACAACTGGAGCCCCAGGCAGCTCCTCTTAAAGGGCCCGCGCATGGACTTATCGGACTCACTCCCCCTTGGAGGGGAGGCAGCACGAGGGGCACCAGAGACATACAGAAAAGAACTGAGATGTTTGGCACTGGAGCGAGGGTTAAAGAGAGGGCTTTCTCCGGGACAAATGTCAGAGGCCTTTGTTCCTTTGGTGAGCCCTTCCCTGGGGCGGCAGACAGCTGCCATACCTGGGACTCCAGCAACCTGGCTCACACTGGTAGCGCCGCCCTGGTGATTCCCTAAGGCCCCGCCCCACCCAACTTTCAGGCCCACCCAAGCTGTTGCCACTTGTTTAACCATAGGGTCCTGCTTCAGGTTTTTCCTAAATTCTTTCAAACAAGCAGCATCTGGTCTCAGCAAGCCCCATACTGCTCGTTAAGTAATACACAGAAACAAACACAGGGAGGCAGCCAAAATGAGGAGACAAAGAAACAGGTCCCAAATGAAAGAACAGGACAAAACCCCAAGAAAAGAACTAAGCGAAATGGAGATAAGCAACCTAACAGATGCTGAGTTCAAAATACTGCTTATAAGGATGCTCAATGAACTTAGTGAGAACCTCAGCGAACTTAGTGAGGGCCTCAAGAGCATAAAAAAGGACCAGTCACAAATGATGGACGCACAGTCAGAAATGAAGGAGGCATTAACTGAAATAAAGAATAATTTACACAGCTTCAATAATAGAGTACGTAAATCCAAGAAGCAAACCATCGATTTGGAATATAAGGAAGCAAAAAACGCCCAATCAGAACAGCAAAAAGAAAAAAGAATCCAAAAAAATGAGAAGAGTGTAAGGAGCCTCTGGGACAACTTCAAGCGTGCCAACATTCGCATCTTGGGGGTGCCAGGAGAAGAGCGAGAACAAGAAATCGAAAACCTGTTTGAAACAATAATGGCAGAAAACTTTCCTAACTTGGTGCAGGAAACAGACATACAAGTCCAGGAAGCACAGAGAGTCCCAAACAAGATGAACCCCAAGAGGCCCACACCAAGACACATCATCATCAAAATGCAAAAGGTTCAAGACAAAGAGAGAATCTTAAAAGCAGCAAGAGAAAGGCAGCTAGTTACCTACAAGGGAGTTCCCATTAGGCTGTCAGCTGATTTCTCCAAAGAAACTTTGCAGGCCAGAAGGGAGTGGCAAGAAATATTCAGAGTGATGAAAAGCAAGAACCTACAACCAAGATTACTCTGTCCTGCAAAGCTGTCATTTAGAATCGATGGCCATATGAAGACTTTCCCAGACAAGAAAAAGTTAAAGGAGTTCATCACCACCAAACTGTTATTATATGAAATGATGAAGGGTCTTTTAGAAAAGTAAGATAAAATATATGAACAAACAATTGATGTTCTCTCTCATCGATGTTTCTCTCTCTCTCTCTCCCTCTCCCTTCCTCTCTCCTTAAAATCAATAAAGAAAAAAAATTTTTGCCCTGGCCAGTTTGGCTCAGCAGTTGGAGCATAGGCCTGCACACGCGGTTTGGTTCCCGCTAGGGACACGTACCAAAAAAAGAAAGAAAAAAAAAATTTTTTTAAAGTGCTATTTGAAGACTCCTTCAATAATATGGAAGAAATCATTATTGGACCTTAAATATGGTATAAGAGGAACACTAAAAGAAGCTTTGACACCCCATACACATAAACAAGAATTATGCTTGTATTTTCTTTTTTTTTTAATCCTCACCCAAGGATATTTTTCCATTGATTTTTAGATAGTGTGAGAAGGGGGGAGGGAAGGAGGAGGGAGGGAGGGGGGGGAGAGAGAGAGAGAAACATTAATGTGGGAGAGACACATCGACTGGTTGCCTCCCTCCGGGGAACGAAATGCAAACAAGATACGTGCCCTTGACCAGAATCGAACCCACAACTCTTTGGTCCACGAGCCAACACTCTAACCACGGAACCAAACCAGCCAGAGCTATGTTTGCATATTAAAGGAAATACTACTAACTAATATTTTATAGATGTCAAAGTACTTTTACACACTCTTGTTTTTACTGTTCAAAGAAAGGGAGGCCAAGCAGATATTTTAATAATCATCTACCGTTTGTCAAGCCCTGCTTGTGGAGTGGCAGGAACTTTGGTGGGAACTCAATATCCATGATCTCATTTCACAGAGTAACTATCATCATCCCCATCTCTCAAACAAGAAACCTGCGGCTTAGAGAATTTTTTTTTTTTTGCCATTGCAAAATTGTATTTACATACACAACCATATTTTATTGTAACCACCACTCTACAAACCCAAATCTCAGTGGCTGAACATGGCTTAGAGAATTTACATAACTTGCCCAAGACACATGGCTGACAAGTAGCAAAGGCAAGATTAGTCCCCATGTCAGTATGACTTCAAAGACTGTGCACCTCCTTCCACCCACTGTTCAGCTTCAATTTTACCCAAGTGAACAGTAAGAGTGCTGAAGTGTAACACTGAACCAAAGGTTGGGAGTTCTTGTTCAGTGCTCTTTCAGCCACACTGAAGTCTCCCTACAGTCTTAATCTCAGAGTCCCTACTCCCCCATTTGAAGTTATCTTCAGCTTTCTAATAATTCAATCCTTTTGGATTCCACCTAAACTGTCTTTCAAAGGATTGTGGGGAATGGATTGAAGAAATAAGTAAATATTAAAACATTTAACAAGCAACATCATTCACAGCCTGCATCCGATGCTATTCCTGGTGTGTCATGTGCTCCTGAAGAACATTTCACATTGAAATCTACTATTAATAATCATAACCCTGGCCGGTTTGGCTCAGCGGTTGGAGCATCAGCCTGAGGACCAGAGAGTCCCCGGTTCGGTTCTTGCTAGGGGCACATACCAAAAAAATTTTTTTAAATAAATAACCATAACAAAAGTCTAAAGCTATGTCAAGTTACATGTACATAGACTCATGTAATCTTCACAATAACCCGAAGAAGTCCATGCTATCATCCTCAATTTATGGAGGAAAGCAGAAGCTTATCAAGGTTAAATAACTTGCCGAAGGTAACACAACTATAGGCAGTACAACAAACTATGACTCCAGAGCATAAGGTTTCATCTCTATAAAAGCTTATATACCTGCAATGATCATATAATTTTTTAAAATACCAAAATACTACTCTGGTCTGAATTTGTATGTTTATAGAAGTTTTCATATATAATTATTTTTATGGTTACATTTTCAGAATTGTTAGTTTTAGTATATGGCACTTTGTTAAATAAAGAGAAAAAACTAATTAGATATATCACTTAAAAATTTCATACCTTTTACATTATTAAGCACCAGGCCACTTAAAATCTGTTTGAATAAGTAGCTTAACACTACATATTTTCTTCAGTATTTTAGTCAATAACTTTTCATCATAAGAAAATGGAATGTTTTGTGATGGTGAGTACCAAAATTATTTACGATTCAACTAGAGATGTGATGATCATTCTTTTTATAACCCTATTTTTAAAGCAAACAACATAACTTGCAGTTTGTTTGTAAAACAAGTATTTGATAAAAATGTAATGGCATAAATAAATCATCAAAATTTATAAATACATGGGAAAACCACAGAGATCAAAGGGTCAATATAGGTATCATTTTTTGGTGTCCCCCATTCCTCTCAATTAGCTACTTCTAATCCTAAAAGTAAATCTGCAACTCATTTTAGAAAAAATACAATTGGGAAGGAACAGAATGGAGGTAAGTAAAAAACAATATTATGTAGCAAATATAATGAATCAATAAATTTGTCTTATTTTCTCATCTAAACATAATTTACTAATTATTTCCTTTTTTTTTTATAAACAATCTCAAAACAAACCAGGCAGTAATGCTTGTGAGCCCACTGAGGGTGTGGGGGACAAGTTCTCACTTTAATTAATACAAAAAACAATGTCCAAAAAACACTTACCAATTTGTACTTGCTCAGGCTGGCTGAGAGAAACAAATGCTGATGTGTCATCAATCCAAGATATCTGAATGTTACCTGTAATGTTGAATTAAAAGTCAAGTGAACACTTGACCATTTAGATAGCCTATCAGATTTCATTTGCATCTCTGTTATATTTCAATATATATTTAATTTAGAGAGAAATGAGGTGCCGGTTTAAAATATAATAAAAATCTCATCGCAATAAAAAGATAAATCATAAATCTACAACAGTAGTTATTTTATTTTATTTTTTTTTGTCCTCACCCGAGGACATTTTCCTATTCTTTATTCAGACAGAGCGGGAGGGAGAGAGAGAGAGAAACACCGACGTGAAAGGGACACATCAAGTGGCTGCCACCCACATGACCCAACCAAGGCCGGGGACAAACTGCAACGGAAGTACATGCCCTTAGCGGGAACCAAATTCGGGTCTCTCTGGACCGCAGGCTGACACTCTAACCGCTGAGCCGGCCGGGGCAACAGTAGTTATTTTAATTAAAACTTCAGCCCTGGCCGGTTTTGCTCAGTGGTTAGAGCATCGGCCTGCGGTCAAGAGAGACCTGGATTTGGTTCCAGCTAAAGGCACGTACCTTGGTTGCAGTTTGTCCCCAGCCCTGGTTGGGTCGTGCGGGTGGCAACCACTCGATGTGTTCCTTTCACATCGATGTTTCTCTCTCTCTCTCTCCTTCCTACTTTATCTGAACCAAAAATGGAAAAGTGTCCTCGGAGTGAGGATAAAAAAAAACTTCCTGAAAAAAACGGGGGCGGGGGCGAGCTTTAAATTTTTGTTTTAAAAACAAAAGATCCTTCATGATTCCTGATTCAACCCAATATTGTGCCAGAACTGGAAAGATTGTTCCTATCAAGATCACTAACAAAATTCAGAGACCACATAGGTTCAAAAACATAACAATTTCTTTATAGAGACACAAACTTTGAAAATTGCGAATGGGAAATATGAAATGAATCAACGTAGTAAGATATAAGAAAAATTCAATGTTGATATCAAGGTAAAGAAAACAGGTAGTGGAATGAAGAGAGAAAACAAAGAAAGATTAACAGAGAAAAAAAAACAGATGCCTCAATAGGTATGGCTCAATAGTTAGAGCATCAGCCCATGAACATAAGGGTTGAGAGTTTGATTCGTGGTTAAGGGCACGTACCTGGGTTGCAGGTTCCATCCCCAGGCTCAATTGGGGTGCGTGCGGGAGGCAACCAATCAATGTGTCTCTCTCACACAGATGTTTCTTTCTCCCCCGCACTTCCCTTCAACTTTTCCTCCCCTCCCTTCCACTCCTTCTAAAAAATATCAATGGAAAAGAAAAGAAAAAGAGAGGAGCAGAAAGTGGTATAGTGATACAAAATGATTTTCATAGAGAAATGTATCCTCAAAACACATTAGAATTTAGCAGTGAAAAAAACATTTTAATTCCAACTAAAATTTCCGAAGTCTGGGAAACTGCTTCGTTTTACTGTCATAGGAGAAAAACTCTAACTTCCTGCTGCACAGTGAGGTGCCATAATGACTTTCTAAATTAGAAAGTCACTTACTATTATTTTGTTACCTCTCTACCCAGTATGCTGTATTTGAGATAAATAAGCATAGCTAACATTTATTAAGTAGTTACTGTATGACACATACATCCTAAATAACTTCCATGAATTAGCTCATTTAATCCTTGTGACATATCTACAAAATGGGTGGTATTATTATATCATCATCATCATCATCTCTGATGAGGAAACAAAATACAGAGGGGTTACTTGTCCAATATCACACAGTAATTTTCTTTAATTAAATTGTTTTCAAAATTTATTCAGAGCATTCTACTTAATATATAGCCAATTAAAGTTTGAGGATATGGGAATAAGAACAATATAAGATGAGAAAAAACATCAAAAGCTTTCAAAAGAAATGAGCTGTGAAATTCAACTGCATTTCTATACCTGAGTTTAAGTTTAAAAGTAGGACTAGAATTTCAGAAGACATTTACACTATCAGCAAAGATTTTTCCAGAAATATACCTGCTTTCACTTACTTTTCTAAAATTTAAGTATGTAAAGTTTTTACTTTAAAAGCTAATATATGCTTATTTTAGAAAATACAGAAAGCATGAAGAGGAAGAAAAAATCCTATCTAAAACATTCAGTGATAATAGCATTATGTTTCCTTTCATCTGGTTTCTATACAAAGTTGAAAAAACCCCACAATTTTAGTTATACAGGAATCCTACCTTGTATATGCTTTTTACCCTAAATGTTAAAATATAAACACTTTGCCCTGGCTGGTTTGGCTCAGTGGTTAGAGCATCGGACCATGGACCAAGGAGTCGAGGGTTCAATTCCAGTCAAGGGCACATACTTTGGCTGTGGTTCCTCCTGGGCCCTGGTCGGGGCCATGCAGGAGGCAACTAGTCAATGTGCCCCTCTCACGTCGACGTTTCTCTCTCTCCCCCTCCCACTCTGTCTGAAGATAAACAGAAAATATCCTCAGGTGAGGATTAAAAAATAAATTTAAAAAGTAAAACAAAATGAGACCACAAAGGATGGTCTGAAATTTAAAAAAATAAAAAAATAATATATTTTTTATTATAAAATAAAAAATATATATATATACACACACACACATATAAACACTTTACCATCTTTTAGTAAACCCTTCAAATATTTTTAAATGGCTACACAGTAGTCTGTTGATATAGATAAACATTCTTAACATTTACTAAACATTCTTATTATTGGACATTTAGATTTTTGCTGCCTTCACTTTAGCCAAGAATATCCAAAGAGAAAAGCCTAAATACCTCATTTGTTAAAAAAAAAAAAGGGGGGGGGGGAACACTGTTAAAGACTTACAATAGGAATGGTCTGTATAAACCCTAATCAGAAAGACTGTTCAATTTAACCTAATCCCTGACCTGATAAAAAGGAAAAAGAAAAGCTGTCCTACCTCCTACATGTCGCATATCTTGGTCCCCTCAAACATCTGTGTTCATCTGCTTGGACTATTCAATGTCAAGCAGTGACCAACTGACTGCCCTTAATCTTAAAAATGATTTATTCTCAGTCTAGACTTATTTTCCATGGTTAGCAGTAAAGGAAGTCATAGTAATTGTATCTTGCTTTCCATGGATTAATAATAGCTCTCTCTTGTAGGGTGCTGTTAAAAGGTACTCAGATCACCCTGGCCGGTGTGACTCAGTTGATTAGAGCACCATCCTGTACACCGAAAGGTAGAGGGCTCAATTCCAGGTCAGGGCACATACCCAGGTTTAGGGTTCAATCCTCATTTGGGATGTGTACAGAGGCAACCAACTGATATTTTGCTCTCATATTAATGTGTGTGTGTTTCTCTCTCTCTCTCAAATCAATAAAAACATATCCTTGGGTGAGAATTTAAAAAAAAATCTGGATTTAAAAATAAATAAGTTCCTCAGATCGTATTAGCACAAAGATGGCAGTATACCAAACTCCCAAAAATTCCGTAAGTGAGATTAAAACTTTGCATATTAATATTTTTTATGCCCTTGAAGCTATCTATATACCTCTGATCACCTAGACCAAAAGAAGAGCAAAGTGATTTACTTACCAAAGGCACTGAAAAGCTGATAAAGGTCACTGGTTTTCCATTCTTTGGGGAATGTCACATGGAGAACGTGATCACGTTTAGGTTGCACTACAAGACAAATTATTGATAAAAGGCTGATAGCTGAAAAGTGAACAATATACTATGAGTTCTCCAAGCTAACTTGGGGAATTATTATGAATGCCTCCTGATTACCACACAACTCCTAAACACATTTTTAGGAATGGCAGGACTCTACCATCTTAGCCTAGACGTTATAGAACCCATAACAATTTGAACCCTAGCAATTCTATGAAGAAACATATTTGCTCATAAAGTTCCTATGAAAATTATTTAAAAAACAACAATGGCTGCTCTGTTTGAGATGTTTTACCAAGCTAATTTAACCTTCTCCTTTTAATCTAGTTGTCCATGTGTTTATTTAGCAAAACAATAAACAAAAAAACCTGCACTGTTCAAATTAAATTATGTTTCAGTATAGGTAGTCCCAAGTCACAATTTTGTGTTCTAATAGCAGACCCTCCACTGAACTGTAACTCTAATCAAGAGATCTAACCACTCTAGCCACTCATGGCTATAAATTGGGAATGAGGATATTTACCTTGCAGAATTGTTGTGACAACAACGATTTAAATGTAAATCTAATACTAAGTGCAACACAGTATGTCCTCAAATGAATATTATTGTAATGATTATCATCAAGTATAGTTTACCCATTTTTATATCCCTGTTGCATAATATTAAGACAAATATACCAAGGCAGAATAATCAGAAGAAGCAACCACCTCCCAAATAGATTAGCCTTCCAAGATTTTCAACAACAAAAACAAAAATCACCTACTAAGTTGAAATATATGGTACTTCAATAAATAAAAAATAAATAACTTACTGTTACTGACATAGCTAATACATTTTAAAATCTATTATACATATACATTTATAGGAAATGATGAATTTAGAGTTCTGAGTGAAAAGAAATTATGGAGATTTTTTAAAAATCAACTCATGCATAAACTGGAAAATGTAAGTAGAGAGATGAGTTAATCAAGGCTCAGGGTACCATTAACTTAAGCATACTATTCATATCAACCACAAAAATCACTGCCTATTTTTAAGTGAATAAAGCTCTTTCTTCGGTCATACTTTTCCTGTTATCCCTTCCAGTCCACACACTTGAATGTACAGATGCATAAGAAAATAAAATTTCACTTACAGTCTGGTCCTTCCAAGTTTAGATAGGGAATATCCATGACTCTCATAAGAAATAACCTACAAAAAGAAAGGCTGAGTTGAGAATAACAGCAGAGATGTCTTTTTTACAGAAAACTATCACACTGACATAAACCATAGCAGTAATTTTATGTATAACTTCCAAAATGGATACAAAGGCACTTAAAATAGAGTACTTGTAAATTATAAGTCTCTATAATGCCATTCAATTTTCTCTTATTTGCAAGATTATGGACAAAACATCAGGCATTCTGTTGTTGTGAGATGATTTTAATGAGTTTTATTTAGATAACGATATATTGTGTACTTCTGGTAGCGACTGCATTATACAGCAAATTAAAAAGGCAATCCAAGTACCCAACAAGCAATTAGTTTGGCTTCACTGACCCACAATTAAGGCACTTTATTACCAGGCATTCAAAAGCCAAGGCAAGGCATGATCCAGCTTACAAATGGAGCCATCAGCCTGAATAATACTGTTCCATTAACACTAGAACAAAAGAAGTCATGGAACTCTGTGGTTTGAAAACGTGTTGCCTAGTCTACAATTTAATAAACCAAATCTTGTGGCTAAGAAACCAAACTTATTTTCAGTTTACTAATTTAGGCTCAAGTGTACTATTCTGGTTCTGGTAGCTATTTCACCCTATTTAATCAATGCTACCTGCAAAGCCAGTAGACAATAAAGCATAAAAGGCACCTAACACATAGGAGGTTCTCCCAGAAGTAGCTATTCTTATTATTGCCAACCAGAACCTGGAAAGATATTCCTGGGTTAGAAAGCTCAGTATCTTTATGCTTCATATAATTTTAAGTTCCCCATTTAGTAACTTTAGCAATGGTCCCCAAATTCTAAAAGACAAATCAAAAATACTTTAATTTACAAGGCAGCAGAACACACCCTGGTCGGTTTGGCTCAGCAGTTAGAGCACTGGACTGCTGACAGAAGAGTCACGGGTTCAATTCCAGTCAAAGGCACGTACTGGGTTGCAGGTTTGATCCCCAGCCACAGTCAGTGTCATGCAGGAAGCAACCAACTGATGTGTCTCTCTCACATCGATGTCTCTCTCTCTCCCTCCCTCCCTTCCACTCTCTCTAAATATCAATTAAAAAAAATATCCTCAGGTGAGGATTAACAAAAAATAAATTAAAATATAATAAAAAAAGTTAGCAGAACATACCAACTACTGTAAAAATAATTTAAATCGTTTATCCTAATATTAATAGAAGAATAAAGTTAAATCGACAAGATGTTCAAGGCTATACTGCCAGATACACCATAATCAAAATCAACCTCAAGATTTAATAATATGTGGGGGTGGGTAAATTATAGTTCATCATTTCAACATTAAACAATCAAAATAAATTCAAAATAACTTTTGAGAACTTCACAACATAAAAAAACTGTGAATCAATTTCAAGTTTTAAAAAAGCACAAAAGTTGCCCTGGCTGGTTTGGCTCAGTGGTTAAAGCATCCGTCCGCCTGCGGACCAGAGAGTCCCAGGTTCAGTTCCTGCTAAGGGCATGTACATCAGTTGTAGTTTGTCTCCGGGTGGGGTCATGTGGGTGGCAACCACTCGATGTGTCTCTCTCACATCGATGTTTCTCTCTCTCCCTTTCTCTCTCCTTCCAGCTCTATCTGAAGATAAATGCAAAAAAATGTCCTCAGGTGAGGATAAAATGATAATAATAATAATAATAAAGCACAAAAGTTTATACTATAATTACAGCTTTATAAAATATTTATGTCATTAAAGCAAGAATAAAAAATACCTCTACCCCAAGAAAAAAAGCCAATGGTTTTGTGAAACAACTTCGCTTTTCAAAATTCTTTTACTATTATTTTTTAACTTAAAAAATAAATAAATAAATAAATAAATAAATATCCCTGGCCAGTTTGGCTCAACAGTTAGAGCATTGGCCTGCAGATCAAAGAGTCATGGGTTCAATTCCGGTCAAGGGCACATACCTAGGTTGCAGTTCGGTCCCGGGTCCTGGTTGGGGTTGTGTGGGAGGCAACCAATTGATGTGTCTCTCTCACACTGATGTTTTTCTCTCTCTCTCTTTCTCTCCCCCCTTCCTTCCCTCCCACATTATCTGAAAAATCAATGGAAAAGTATCCTCAGGCAAGGATTTAAAAAAATAATAATAAGTAAAGACTACCAGAACTGAGAGGCCCAGAGGAAGTTAACTAGAGACTTTCTTAGAGAAAGCCCAGTTGAAAATGCCAACTAATCAATCTTATGTATCCTCTGTACCATCTCACCTATTATGAAGGAGGGGAATATAAAGCAAAATCACAAATTCTGAGTTTGTAATTGCTTTATTTCTTATTAAAATATTGTTTTGTTTCTAAAATCATGGGACCTCAATAACAAGTTTAGGAGACCTATTGTCCTATAAATAAAAGTAAAGTGCTTCAAACGAAAAAGAACACTTCCCCAGTCTATCTCAACACATGTTTAAAATTTTTTTTTTTTTTTATCCTCACCCGAGGGCATTTTTCCATTTTTTGTACAGATAGAGTGGGAGGGAGAGAGAGGAACAGAGAGAGAGAGGGAAACATCGATGTGAAAGGGACACATCGAGTGACTGCCAGCCGCATGACCAACCAGGGCCGGGGACAAACTGCAACCGAGGTACATGCCCTTAGCGGGAACCGAACCCGGGTCTCTCCGGACTGCAGGCGGACGCTCTAACCGCTGAGCCAAACCGGCCAGGGCTAAAATTTTTTTAAAGACGTCTTTTGTGAGACAAAATAAACAAAAGTTTTGCACAGCAAAGGAAACCATCAACAAAACAAAAAGACAACTCACCAATGATACATTCAATACGGGGTTAATACGCAAAATTTATAAACTCATACAATTCAATACATACACACATACACACACACACACACAATCCAATTTAAAAATGGGCAGAGAACCTGAATAGACACTTCTCCAAAGAGGACATACAGATGGCCAATAGGCATATGAAAAGATGCTCAACATTACTAGTCAGCAGAGAAACAAAAATTAAAATCACCTCACACCTATCAAGTAACTATCATCAATAAATCAACAAATAACAAGTGTTGGCGAATACGTGAAGAAAAGAGAACTCTTCTGCACTGTTGGTGGGATTGCAGATTAGTGCAGCCACTACAGAAAACAGTATGGAGCTTCCTCAAAAAATTAAAAATAAAACTAGGTTATCACCCAGAAATTCCACTTCTGGCTATTCAAGGTGAGGCAAAAGTAGGTTTACAGTTGTGAATACGTGAAACAGTTTATCCTTGTATTATTTTCCATACAAACGACTATAAACTTACTTTTGCCCCACCCTGTATATCGAAAAAATCCAAAACACTAATTCAAAAGATATAAGTACCCCTATGTTCATTGCATCATTATTTACAACAGCCAAGATATGGAAACAACTCAAGTGCCCATCAACAGACAAGTACATAAAGAAGATGTGGTATACATATGCAAAGGAATATTACTCTGCCATAAAAAAGAATGAAATCTTACCATTTGGGACAACATGAACAGACCTAGAGGGTATTATGCTAAGTGAAATAAGTCAGACAGAGAAAAGACAAATACCATGTGATTTCACTCATATGTGGACTCTAAACAACAAAACCAACAAATAAACAAAATAGAAATAACTCACAGATACAGAAAACAAATAGAGTTGCCAGATGGGAGGCAGGATAGGTGGCTGGGTGAAAAAGATAAAGGGATTAAGAAGTATAAATTGGTAATTAGAAAATAGTCATGGGGATATATAAAGTACGCATAGAGAATATACTGAAATAGCTATATATAATGTCATGTGGATTCTAGAATTATCAGAGGGATCACTTTGTAAATTATATAACTGTCCAACCACTATGTGGTACACCTGAAACTAATATAAAATAATATCGAACATCAACTGTAATTAAAATATAAAAATATATATCTTTTGTCAAGCAATACACACGTTGTTTGTTCTCTAAAATTTCATCTAAATTTGAAGTATTATCTCTGCTTAAAATAAGTAAAACTGATTCTCAGCTAAAACACTCAAAAGATTTTTTTTAAGTTAGTTAATCCTATACTTTCTTGGTTGCTTACTTGATACTTTAAATAAAAACTCCTTTCAAATGAATTATTAATAGCACTTCTTACTCTTCCCCTAGACTTCCACCTTTATGTCTAGGCTTTAGAGAGAACTGAATAGCCCCAAACCTTGGAATAACACGGAAACTAACTCTGTGTGTGACTTGGCAGACTGTGCAATTGGGAAACCGACTCTAAAACTAGCTGAACGTCTGTGGAACTGAACCAAAGTAAACTCTCCAACGGTCTCCCACCCCCTTACACAGGGCTGTTCGCAAGCTACTGCTCTGGTAACATCTGTGCCCTTTTAAAGTAAAATTAAAACATTTCATTGTGTGCATGCCTCATACAAACTGGCTGTCAAAAGGCCTACACTGACTCCCTGGCATGATTTGATAAAATACTTCACACATGGATCACTGGACTAGACAGTTTTCATTTTAACATGTGAGGAAATGTACTCGGTGAATAGAAATGCTGATATATATATAAATGGATGCCCCTCCACTGTGAATTGTATTCAAGAACAATCTCTCCCAGAAGGCCTTTCATTGGGAGATATTAAAAAGACACTCAGACCAACACTTTCATGGAACATTTTTTTCTATTTTAATGAAGATTCAAGATGGCTGTAATTGGGTAAAGATTGTACGGGAGTTTTGCCACATTCCTGCATGCTTTCTGATGAAATGTTATTTTAGCACTTCTCTAAAGGACTGACACTCTGTCAAAGACTAAAATTAAAATTCCCATTTGATACAACAGCCAAATTTACACCAGGATTTTATCCTAATAAACTGTATAATTCAAGTTCACATTCCAGATGCCATAAAACAAATGTTACCCCTTTTGGCATTTGTCAGTATTTTTTAACATTCTACGATTATACAACTGGTAATGCTGTTTATCTCAGCCAAGGGTAAAGCAGGGTTGGCTGCTCAGCAGACAGGGTAACTTTAGCTCAGCCTCTTAATAGGCTACACAGCACAGGCTGTGTACAACACCTTTATCTCCAGAGTCAGTCACCTCTGTTGCCCATATGCTGTATGGCACTCACAGAAAGCCATCTGCCAACACTCTTTTCCGACCAGGGAAGTATGACACTGTGACTTAGACTATGTAAGAAAGCTCGCTACTCACAAAAGAATTTCATTTCAGATATAAAACTTCTTAGGGGCCTCGAGCCCTTAGAACCTTGAGCCTTTATCCAAATGTGGTTCCCTAGACAAGCAACAGCAACATCACCTGGGAACTTGATAGAAATGCAAATTCCTGGGCCATACCTAATAACCCTATTGCCTCAGAAATCCTGAGGATTAGGAATCATTGAGTTAACAAGAAAAGAGTATGTTCAAGGTTGTGTGGTTAATTGTCATTAATGATGATTAATCAATCAGCTAGATAATAATGACTTGGGTCAACTTCTCAAAAAAAAGTATTAGTTAATTAGTTAATGATTTGTTTATATTAAATAATTTAAGCTTAGAAAAACATAAAACGATTAAAACAAATACCAAGGACTACCTCGAAATCCAGGAAGCAATAACATAAGGCTTCTACCATTCCCTGAAACCATGTCAACTGTAGCAAGCAACTAGGTTCTATGCAAGAGGTAAATTGAGGCAAATTTTCTCATTTTTAAGAAGAAAGAAAAAAAAGATTACTTATACTATTCAATGGCAAAAATCCAACCTGTTTCTGTACATTGGCCATGAATGAACACCTCTAGCATCACAAATTAAACTTGAGCCACTAATGCAGCACTGAAGACTGGCAAACAAAGAATCAGATATCTCTAACCTTATCAAAACTCTCCAACCTTACCATCAAGTACAGATAGATTCTGGCAACCACAAAATACACAGGCAGCTTTAAGAAGTTCACTAAGATCAAAGGTTATCCTTTGATGACATAATAGTTTATCTGAACAACTCCCCAGGTGTCCAGTGAATCAGATTGCCACTATTAACTCATTTATGCAGCTGAGCTCAAGAAAACAAAAAGGGCAAAAGTAATATTCAAAAATGCATGCAAAACCCTGGCCAGTTTGGCTCAGTGGCAGAGCAGCAGCCTAGGCACCAACGGGTGGAGGGTTCCATTACGGCCAAGGGCGCGTACCTCAGTTGTGGTTCATCCCCTGCCCTGGTTGGGATCCTGTGGGAGGCAACCAGCTGAAGTTTCTCTCTCTCTCCCTTTCTCTCCCTCTCTCCCACCCCCCACTCTATCTGAAGATAAGTAGAAAAATATCCAAGGGTGAGGATTAAAAAAAAATGCATGCAAGAATTCCTGAAGGTGACTCAGGAATACTTTGCCCAACAGGTTCAGGGGAACTGGAAAGATCATTAAAATTCTGTAAAATCCTGTGTTATCAAATCTATGCAGAAAATCAACATTCTATTCAGAAATTTAAAAAAATATTTAATTTTGCTCCTGTAGCAGCATGTTTGCTAGTGCTATGTGGGAGAGGTACCCTGCTGACATTTGGCTTTTTACCTGACTAATATCCAAAGCCTCCATAATGAAATAGTGAACTGGAGGACGAGCAGTAGCCTCTAGGGACAAGTCAGGTTTTAGTCCTAAATCACTACCCAACCCACTAGTGTATAAAACTAAAGCAAGAGCTTGGGATACAAGCAGAGATCTAAGAAACTTTTTTTTTGTAATGCTTTAGACTGATTAAATTACAGGCTCGTGTGATAAGCAGAGCCTAGATATAAGAAACGAGCTTTGAGTAGACTAAATTTTCAAGGCAGTGGGAACAAGCAACAAAAAGATGTTGCCATAGATCAAAAGAACAAACTTCCCGTGTTTGTAGCACAGGAAAAGCTGCTACCTGGGCATCAGGCTTTCCAGTCCCACCCGTCCCCACACACCATGATCATCATCAGGAAAACTAGCAAAACGTTCTTTTCAGGGTTGAACAAGACATAAAGGTATCTGAATACAGGGGCTTATTTTATGTAATGTCAGATTTGTACAAATACACTCAAACCTGAATGATCTAGCAGCAGTTCTCAACTTGTGGGTCGTGACCCCTTTGGGGGTCGAATGACCCTTTCATAGGAGTTGCCTAAGACATAACAGTAGCAAAATTACAGTTATGAAGTAGCAATGAAAATAATTTTATGGTTGGGGGTCACCACAACATGAGGAACTATATTAAAGGGTTGCAGCATTAGGAAGGTTGAGAACCACTGAGAGGGACTTCTGTTACAGCATGTTTTAATAAAGAAGAATAGTTCTTATTCTGGTTTCTTTCCTTAGCAAAAAATGAAAAACCTCAAGCCCCTAAACCAGTGGTTCTCAACCTTCCTAATGTCGTAACCCTTTAATACAGTCCCTCATGTTGTAGTGACCCTCAAACATAAAATTATCTTCGTGGCTACTTCATAACTGTAATTTTGCTACTGTTATGTCTTAGGCGACCCTGTGAAAGGGTCGTTCGACCCCCAAGAAGTCGCAACCCACAAGTTGAGAACCACTGCAAACTCTTAATTCTTCCTCCTAGAAACTCAATATTTCAATTCAATGAGTAAAAATTTGCATTTGCTCATCCGCTTTCTTCAAGACTATACTTTTCTTCCTAAAAAGCTTTTATCTAAAAAAAAATTTCCAAGGAAAATTGCACTCTTCTCCTAACACTAAAGACTGGAATACAGAAATGTTGAGTAAAATCTAATCTCAATTGGAGCAGTGAATTAATTTGTAGCTCACCCCAAGTCCCAAACCTTCCAAAGGAAAATTGAAACCTTTAATGACTGTCAGCTGTACTGTACTTGCAAATGGTCTTGGTATTTCCTTCAGGGCACAGCAGTAAAAGCACTTCATAAGAAACTTGTATGTAAGGGCTCATCATTATACATATTTATGTGCTATAAAAAACTAATTTCATCATCCAGGGTAGGAAGCATGCAGACATCTCTCACAAAATAAGCGCATTTATTTTGCTCACTAAAGCTCTTGTGTAAAATCACAGGGCAACCACTGGCGAGCAGGGGGTTACTATGCCATCAGTTATTTTACATTCACTCAGGAGGGGGGCATACAATTTTCAATCTAGTCACTTGATGTTTTGACAACAGGGCATTACCTGACATTTGTCCTGAAGCCAACTGGTGTCCTTTCTTAAACAGAGAGATACCACTAGAAACAAGGGAAGAGAGGAGAGAATAGGGGAAACGAAAGAGAATACCAGCAGCTCATTTGAACAGTTTCCATCAAATGAACCACATCAAGTAACATCAAATAAAAATGTTAAATTAAGTGTTACACAGAGGCAACGTCTGCAGGGCCTGTAAAACAAATTTTAAAATGTCAGAGGAAGCCAGCCCCACACAATCCAGTGGTCAAAGTCAACATCTTTTGGAATCACTGCTCAGGCTGAGTGAAAAAGAAATCTTTCAAAGATACCAGCATTATTTCTTAAGAAAAGGTGCAACTAAGTATAGAATTGTCTCTTTTACAAACTGTGTACTGTGGAGGAAGAAACCATTCTTTGTCGAGGACAGAACTGGGTTATCCCTGACTTGCCATTTCTGGGTACCTCCATAGATGGCCTCAGCTTTAAAATGGGGACATTATTATCTACCTCTGAGGGTTGTTGTCAGGCATTACAGTCAACACAGGTGATAAACTCTGAAGAGTGGAAGAGGTTCAATGGAGAAGATATATAGAAGCTAGTCTAAATTTCTTAGAGTACACTGCTAACCTTTGAATCATATAAATTAAATGTTAAGTACTTTTAGAGATAACTATTGCTACTTGCTCAAGTCAGGGCCAAAGCAAGGTGAGGAATACCCAAGAATGCTGACTTTACTAATTTGCCTATAGGAGGCTGAATGGTGGTCTCCAAAAAGATGTTGTCCACATTCTAATCCCCAGAACCCATGAGCATTGCCTTAGTTGGAAAAAAAAAAAGTCTTAGTAGATGTAATTAATAACTAAGTTAAGAGTGTTCAGAGCTCTGGCCAGGGTGGGTCAGTTGGTTGGAGTGTTGTCCCATACACTGAAAAGTAAAAGGTTTGATTTTCTGTCAGGGCACACACCCAGGTTGTGGGTTCGATCCCTTGTCAGGGTGCATGTGGGAGGTAACCAATCAATGTTTCTCTCTCACATCGATATGTTTTTTTCTTTCTCTCTCTTAAAAAAAAATTTTTTTAAACAATTATTTTTCTTAATGTTCAGACAAGGACATTATCCTAGGTTATCCAAGTGGGCCCTAAGTACCATCACAAGACTCCTTATAAGAGAAAGATAGAGATGGAAGGAGATACTGTGACTATGGAGGCAGAGATTGGAGCAATGTGGCTACAAGCCAAGGAATATCCCAGAAGCTAGAGGAGGCAAGAAGTAGATTCTTCCCCAGAGTCCCTGGGAGAAAAACAGCCCTACTTATACTTGATTTCAAATTTCTAGATTCCAGATCTGTGAAAGAATGATTTTGTGTTGTTTTAAGTGACCAACATTGTGGTGATTGTTACAGTAGTCATAGGAAACCAATATAATACTCTACTATGGAGGAGGCAAGCTTTTAAATATATATCCAGAGGCTGATATTTTTTTTTCCCCAGAGGTGTTTTTTTTTTTTTTTTAATCTCAACAAAGTACTTGTTTATCATAATGACACACAAATTATTAAGCCAGAGTATACTATAATGTAACCAGAGCAAGTCCGGCTGGTATGGCTCAGTGGTTGAGCGTCAACTCATGCACCAAGAGGTTGCTGGTTTGATTCCCGGACAGGGCACATGCCCAGGTTGTGGGCCAAATCCCCAGTGAGGGCGTGTAGGAGGCAGCCAATCAATATTCTCTCACTCAATGTTTCTATCTCTCTCTCCCTCTCCCTTCCTCTCTAAAATCAGTAACAAAAAATAAATAAATAAAATAACCAGAGCAAATATAAGGCTCAGCATGTGGACAGCCCTGTAGGCCTGCAGGGATAGTATACCAAGTAGAAGTTTGTCTAGTGGATGCCCTTTAATGTTTCCTTAAAGAGTAGCCTTTTGATAAAGCCACAGAGGCGGCTTACCTGATAAATATGGCAATCAAGATTGCAACGTAGAAATCAGATAAAGTAATATGAACTTAAAGCAAGCACCCTTCCATGAAGAAGTCATGAAAACAAGTACTAGCTCCCAGTCTTAAGAGACCATACAAAAGCTTTAAGAATACTTTAATGTGCCCTAGACTCAGCTGTCTTTTACCTTTATGAAAATCAGTGTACTATAGAACTTTCAGGGTAATCAAACCACACCAATTCTTGGAGGTTCTTTCTACCCTAGTAATCTGGGGATCCCAAAGTGAAATGAAAATGATTTAGAGTAAAATAAAGGGCTTTGGTTAAGGTATGTGAGGATTAAAAAACATTTTGAGGATGTAAAAAAATACATCTGTAAACTAGGAAGAAACTGGCTTCAAGCCTTCTGTATTCTGGGAGGCTGCACTGAACATTTTTTAACATTGATTTGAGAGAAAGAAGAAGAGAGGGAGGAGAAGAAAGAGGGAGTGAGAAACATTGATGTGAGAAAGAAACAATGATCAGGGCACATACCCAGGTTAAGGGTTCGGGGCATATGCAGGAGGCAACTGATCGATGTTTTTCTCTCACACCGGTGTTTCTCTCTCTTAAAAAGAAAAAAAAATTAATTTAAATAACTTTTTTTAAAGATACAAAGACAGCCCTGGCCGGTTTGGCTCAGCAGTTAGAGCGTCAGCCTGCGGTCCAGAGAGATCCAGGTTCAGTTTCCACTAAGGGCGCGTACCTCGGTTGCAGTTTGTACCCGGCCCTGGTTGGTCGTGCGGATGGCAGCCACTCGATGTGTCCTTTTCACGTAAATGTTTCTCTCTTTCTCTCTTCCTCTCTCTCCCTCCCACTCTATCTGAACAAAAAATGGAAAAATGTCCTCAGGTGAGGATTAAAAAAAAAAAGATAGAGACAGTTATGAAGTATTTTCTTAACAGGACTTCTAGGTTGCTGTTCTCTAAAAAAGACGTCATTGGCACCATGCACTTCTGCTTCTTTCCTCCTGTCAGCACAGAGACTGCCATCCAAGGATACTCAGCCAAGTATACACAGCCTGCTCTATTTTTCTGTCACTGCCCCCAACACCAGGAAAAACTAGATTCATGTTATTTGAACTTGGAAGTTCACTGGTAAAATTATAGTACCAGCTATAGTCTGTACCCCCACTACATGCCAGACACTACACTAAGTAGCCTTATCAATGATGCTACTCCACCACCTCAAAGCAACCCTACAAGATGGACATTTATTATCTATATTGCACAGATGAACCCAGTTTTAGAAAGAATAAATGTCCCATCCAAGTGTGAATCAAGCTGGCCAACACTGAGGACTCTGCTCTTTTCATCCTGTCCCTACAGCTTTGCCCATCTCAGTGGAGGTAGCTCACTTCACATCCACATATGCCAAGGCTGATGTGCCCAAGAAGTGATCTAAACATAAGACAGCAATACAAATTAAAAAGGAAAATGCTAGAATGTTGCAGCCACTATGGAAAACAGTACAGTGTTTCCTCAAAAAATTAAAAACTGAATTACCATTTGACCCAGTGATCCCACTTCTAGGAATATATCCTAAGAAGCCAGAAACACCAGTCAGAAAGAATATACACACCCCTATGTTCATAGTAGCACGATTTACAATCATTAAGATCTGGAAATAGCCCAAGTGTCCATCAATAGATGAATGGATAAAAAAGCTGTGGTACATATATACAATGAAATACTATGCAGCTGTAAGAAAGAAAGATCTCTTATCCTTTGAGACGACATGGAGGAACCTCGAGAGTATTATGCTAAGCGAAGTAAGCCAATCAGAGAAAGACAAGTACCACATGATCTCACTTATTTGTGGAATATAATGAACAAGGTGGCCTGATGAACAAAATAGACCCAGAGACATAGAAAGGAGTATGGTTTAGACTGACAAACCTCAGAGCAGGGGACAGGCAGGATGGCTGAAATGAACCAAAGAACTTATATGAATGTATAATGCAAAACCAATGGACATAGGGGATGCTAAGGGGATGGGGGGGGTGGCGCAGGATAGGGAGGAGAGTGTCTAGGGGGAAGAGGAGAAACATATGTAACAAAAATAAATTAACAGAAATTGGAGGAAAATAAAAAAGGAAAATGCTCCAGGTATTTGAAAAACATCAGTAATTTTAATAGATTAAAATCTCACTGAAGCAATAAGTTGCTCTAAAAGAAACAGCTCTGCCCAGGTCAGTATGGCTCATGGTTAGAGCGTTGGCCCAGGGACCAAAGACTCCTGGGTTAGATTCTGGACAAGGGCACGTACCTTGGTTGCGGTTTGGTCTCTGGCTCTGGTTGGGGTCGTGCGGGAGGCAACCAATTGATGTGTCTCTCTCACATTGGTGTTTCTCTCTCTCTCTCCCCGTCCCTCCCACTCTATCTGAAAATAAATGGAAAAATATCCTCGGGTGAGGATTACAAAAAAAAGATTGCAATACTTATATCAGACAAAATAAACTTCAAAACAAAGGCCATAACAAGAGACAAAGAAGGATATTACACAATGCTAAACAAATCAATTCATAAGAGGATATAACCTTTGTAAACATGTATATACCCAACACAGGAGCACCTAAATATATAAGGTAAGTATTGATGGACATAAAGGGAGAGATCGACAGTAATAGAGTCATAGTAGGTGATTTTAACATCCCATTGACATCAATGGATAGATCTTCCAAACAAAAAATCAACAAGGAAACAGTGGCCTTAAACAATGAACTAGTCCAGCCAGTGTGGCTCAGTGGATCAAGCATCATCGCATGGACTGAGAGGTCCCGGTTCAATTCCTGGTTAGAGCACGTGGCTGGGTTGTGGGCTTGATCCCCAGTAGGTGGCGTGCAGGAGGCAGCCAATTGATGTTGCTCTCTCACATCAATGTTTCTATCTCTCTCTTCCTTACTCTCTCTCTAAAATATCAATAAAAACATATTTAAAAAAACAACAATGAACTAGACCAGATGGATTTTAATTTATATTTTCAGAGTATTTCACCCCAAAGTAGCACTTTTCAAGTGCACATGAAACATTCTGTAGGACAGACCACATGTTAGAACACAAAACAAGTCTTAATAAATTCAAGAAGACTGAAATCACATCAAACATCTTCTCTAACCACAATAGTATGAAACTAGAAATCAATTACAAAAAACACACAAAAAACCTGAGCTTTGGCTGGCGTGGCTCAGTAGTTAGAACATCAGCCCATGCACCGAAGGGTCGCAAGTTTGATTCCCAGGCATGGATACAGACCTCAGTTGCAGGTTTAACCAACCCCAGTCAGGGTGCATGCGGTAGGCAACCGATCTATGTGTCTCTCTCAAATTAATATATGTATGTCTCTCTCTCTGTACTTGTCCTCCCTCCCTTCCACTCTCTCTAAAAATCAATGAAAAGCATATCCTTGGGTGAGGATTAACAAAAAAAAAAAAACCTACAAAACACAAACACAGAGGCTAAATAACATGGTACTAAACAATGAATGAGTCAACAATGAGATCAAGGAAAAAAAATCAAAAGTTACATTGAGACAAATGAAAATGAGAACACAACACAAAACTAATAAGACACAGCAAAAGCAGTCCTAAGAGGGAAATTCATAGCATTACAAGTTTATTTCAAGAAGCGAGAAAAATATCAAATAAACAATCTAATCTTATACCTAAAAGAACTAGAAAAAGAACAAACAAAGCCCAGAGTATATAGAAGAAAGGAAATAATAAAGATTAGAACAGAAAAAAATGACATAGAGGCTAAAAATATCAATGCAAATGATCAATGAAACCAAGAGCTGGTTCTTTGCAAAGATAAACAAGATTGACAAAACTTTAATAAGACTCATAAAAACTAAAAACAGAGAGAGAACATCCAAATAAAATCAGAAAAGCAAGAGAAGTAACAACTGACACTACAGAAATATAAAGGATTATAAGAAAATATTACAACTATGTACCAAAAAATTGGACAATCTGGATGAAATGATTAAATTCCTAGAAACATACAATCTTTCAAAAGTGAATCAGGCCCTGGCCGGTTTGGCTGAGCGGTTGGAGTGTCGGCCTGCGGTACAGAGAGACCCGGGTTCGGTTCCCGCTAAGGGCATGTACCTCGGTTGCAGTTTGTCCCCGGCCCTGGTTGGTCGTGCGGGTGGCAGCCACTCGATGTGTCCCTTCACATCAATGTCTCTCTCTCTCTCTCTCTCTCTCTCTCTCTCTCTCTCTCTCTCTCTTTCTCTCTCTCTCTCTCTCTCCCTCCCTCCCTCCCTCCCTCCCTCCCTCCCACTCTATCTGAACAAAAAATGGAAAAATGTCCTCAGGTGAGGATAAAAAAAAAAAAAGTGAATCAGGAAATATCAGAAAATCTGAATGGACAAATTACAACAAATGAAACTGAAGCAGTAATAAAGAAATAAATAAAGAAATAAAGAAATAAATAAAAACTCCCAGCAAACAAAAGTTCTGGGCTGAATGGCTTCACAGATGAATTTTACAAAACAATCAAAAAGGAACTAACATCTATCCTTCTCAAACTACTCCAAAAATTTCAAGAGGAGGGAAAACTCCCAAGCTCATTTTATGAGACCAGCATTATCTTAATTACAAAATTAGATAAAGACACTACAAAAAAGAAAATTATAGGCCAATATCCCTGAAGAACCTAGATGTAGAACTCCTGAACAAAATATTAGCAAACTAGATCCAGCAACACATTAAAAAGATCATACACCATGATCAAGGAGGACTTATTCCAGGGATGCAAGTTAGGTATAATATCTGCAAATCAATAAACATGAAACACCACATAAGCAAAATGAAGAATAAAAATCATATGATCTTATCAATAGATACAGAAAAAACATCTGATAAAATCTAGCACCCATTTACGATTAAAAACTCTCAGCAAAATGGGAGCAGAAGGAATATACCTCAACATAATTAAGGCTATATATGACAAACCCACAGCCAATGTCATACTCACTGATAAAAAGTAAAAGCGTTTCCGCCCTGGCCAGTTTGGTTCAGCGGTTAGAGCGTCGGCCTGCGGTCCTGAGAGACCCGGGTTCAGTTCCCGCTAAGGGCGCGTACCTCGGTTGCAGTTTGTCCCCAGCCCTGGTCAGTTGTGTGGGTGGCAGCCACTCGATGTGTTCCTTTCACATCGATGTTTCTCTCTCTCTCTCTGTTCCTCTCTCTCCCTCCCACTCTACCTGAACAAAAAATGGAAAAAAAAAAAAAAGGAAAAGCGTTTCCCTTAAGATTAGGAATAAGACAGAATGTCTGCTTTCACCATTCTTATTCAACATAGTACTGGAAGTCCCAGCCAGGCAATCAGACAAGAAGAAATAAAAGGCATCCAAATTGGAAAAAAGATGTAAAACTGTCATTATTTGCAGAGGACATGATACTGAATATAGAAAATCCCTAAAAACTCCAACAAAACACTACTAGAAGTGAGAAATGAATTCAGTAAAGTAGCAGGACACAAAATTAATATTCATAAATCAGTGGTATTTTTATATGCCAATAATGAACTATCAGAAATAGAAACCAATAAAGTAATCCTGTTTACAACTGAAAAAAAAAAAGAATTAAAAAAATAAGGTACTTAGGAATAAATGTAACCAAAGAGGTAAAAGATCTGTACTCGGAAAATTGTAAGATACTGAAGAAAGTAAGTGAAGAAGATACAAATAAGTGAAAGCATGTACTGTGCTCATGAATAAGAAGAATTATCATTAGAATGTCGATACTACTCAAACCAATCTATAGATTCAATGCAAGTCCTATCAAAATACGAAAGGTTATTTTATAAAACTAAAGCAATAATTTATACAGAACACTGAAGACTCCAAATAGCCTCAGCAATCTTGAGAAAGAACAAAGTTGGAGGTATCATAATACTTGATATCAAAGTATACTACAAGGCCATACCAATCAAAACAGAATGGTGCTGGCATAAAAACAGACATATAGGTCAATGAAACACAATACTAGAGAGCCCAGAAATAAACCCATGTCTATAAGGTCAATTAATATTTGACAAAGGAGGCAAGAACATACAATGGGGTAAAGAAAGTCTATTTAATAGCTGGTGTTGGGAAAATTGTACAGGTACATGCTAAAAAAAAATGAAACAAGACCATCTTCAAATACCATATACAAGAATAAAGTCAAAATGGATTAAAGACTTAAATATAAGACTTGAAACCATAAAAATCCTTAAAACCTCTGACATTTCACCCTGGCCGGTTTGGCTCAGCGGTTAGAGCATCAGCCAGTGGACCAATGAGTCGTGGGTTTGATTCAGGTCAAGGGCACATAACTCGAATGCTGTTCGTCCTCGGCCCTGGTCGGGTCATGCAGAAGGAAACCAGTTGATGTGTCTCTATCACATCGACATTTCTCTCTGTCTCTCTCTCTCTCCCCCTCCCTCCCACTCTATCTAATGATAAATAGAAAAACATCCTTGGGTGTGGAATAAAAAAACAACAACAATAAACCTCTGACATTTCGAAGATGGCAGCGTAGGTAAACGTGGTCTCGCCTCCTCCCACAACCACATCAAAATTACAACTAAACTACAAAACAAACATCCTTCAGAACCGCCTGAAATCAAGCTGAATGGAAGTCCTACAACTACGAAATTAAAGCAGCAGCCACATCCAGACTGGCAGGAGGGGCGAAGGTGCAGATGAACAGGTCCCACACCCATGTGTGGCAGATAAAAATCAGGAGGGATACCTGGGTTGTGAAGGTCCTCCCTGAGGAGTGAGGGGTCCCCGTTCCACACCAGGTGCCCAGCTCAGGGTTCCAGTGCCAGGAACAGAAGTCCCCATAA
The DNA here is from genome assembly GCF_014108415.1 of Molossus molossus. Classification (NCBI taxonomy): domain Eukaryota; kingdom Metazoa; phylum Chordata; class Mammalia; order Chiroptera; family Molossidae; genus Molossus; species Molossus molossus. The sequence goes on along the minus strand of NW_023425366.1, from coordinate 108,592,722 downwards.
CTTCTGGCTATAAAACCAGTGGGAACTGAGGCTGAGGGAGACTGAGGCTGCTGGAGCCTCAGGCACCTTCTCTCTTTTTTTTTTTATCCTCACCCGAGGACATTTTTTGTTCAGGTAGAGTGGGAGGGAGAGAGAGGAACAGAGAGAGAGAGAGAGAAACATCGATGTGAAAGGGACACATCGAGTGGCTGCCACCTGCACGACCGACCAGGGCCAGGGACAAACTGCCACCGAGGTATGCGCCCTTAGCGGGAACCGAACCCGGGTCTCTCGGGACCGCAGGCTGATGCTCTAACCGCTGAGCCAAACCGGCCAGGGCTCAGGCACCTTCTCTTAAAGGGCCCATGCATGGACTTACTCGAATGGCTTCCTTTGAGCTCCAGCCCAGAGGGAAGGCAGCTTGAAAGGCACCACAGACATACCGGGAAGAACTGAGTTGTTTGGCATTGGGGCAAGGACTGGAGAGGCAGCTTTCTCTCAGACAGACTTGCTGGCAGAGGCCTTTGTTCCTTTGGTGAGCCCTTCCCCAACAGGGCAGACAGATGGCCATCATATCTGAGACTCCAGCAACCTGGTTCATACTGTTTGCCCCGCCCTGGTGATTCCCTGGGACCCTGCCCCACCCAACTTTCAGGCCCACCTAAGCTGTTTCTAGTGGTTTTACCATAGAATTGGCCTGTTTTGGACCCTGCTTCAGATTTTCCTAAATTCTCTCAAACAAGCAGCATCTGGCCACAGCGAGCCCCATACCTCACACTAAGTGGCCCCAGGCCTAGCACTAGAAGCAACCAGTATTGGTTCACAGCTTGGCTTTGCCTGGGCACCTCCAAGCCCACCATGAGAAGCAGCCATTGGCAGATCGCTTTGTAGCTTATGCCTGGTGGCCCCAGATAGGCAGTGGCTGACCTTGCCCCAGAGCCAGCACACCCAGTGGACAGCTTCAGACCATGTCAAAGAACCACCACTCAACCACCTCCACAAGTGACACACTCAAAGAACAGACTCTGGTGGGTACCAGAGCCCTGCTGAAGTAAGTCTTGCTGTGTGTGGTGGGCCCCTACACCGCCAATCCTCCAAGGTAGTCAGAGGTCAGTGGTCAGTGGGCAAAGCTAGTCCTTGCAGCTGATCAGCCTGAGTAAAACCCTCCCAATGACATACAAACAGCAATCAGGACTCAATTACAACAGAAGAGTGTAAAATCTACATGAGGCGTGCACCTCGTGGGCCCAGCTGGGTGATCAGGGAGGTTGTGCCACTGGACCCTACAAGACATCTACTACAACAGGCCATCCTAGGAAGCCTAGAAGACATAGTAACTCTACCTAACACATAGAAACAAACACAGGGAGGCAACCAAAATGAGGAGACAAAGAAACAGGTCCCAAATGAAAGAACAGAACAAAACTCCAGGAAAAGAACTAAAGGAAATGGACATAAGCAATCTAACAGATGCAGAGTTCAAAACACTGCTTATAAGGATGCTCAATGAACTTAGCGAGGGCCTCAAGAGCATAAAAAAGGACTGGTCAGAAATGAAGGAGGCATTAACTGAAATAAAGAATAATTTACAGGGAATCAATAGTAGAGTAGGTGAAGTCAAGAAGCAAACCACTGATTTGGAATACAAGGAAGCAAAAAACACCCAATCAGAACAGCAAAAAGAAAAAAGAATCCAAAAAAATGAGGATAGTATAAGGAGCCTATGGGACGTCAAGAGTCCAACATTCGCATCATGGTAGTGCCAAAAGGAGAAGAGAGAAGGCGAGAAATTGAAAATGTATTTGAAAAAATAATGAGAGAAAACTTCCCCAACTTGGTGAAGGAACAGGCATACAAATCCAGGTAGCACAGAGAGTCCCAAACAAGATGAACCCAAAGAGGTCCACACCAAGACACATCATCATCAAAATGCAAAAGGTTCAAGACAAAGAGAGAATCTTAAAAGCAGCAAGAGAAAAGCAGTTAGTTACCTACAAAGGAGCTCCCAAAAGGCTGTCAGCCAATTTCTCAAAAGAAACTTTGCAGGCCAGGAAGGAATAGCAAGAAATATTTAAAGTGATGAAAAGCAAGGACCTACAACTAAGATTTCTCTATCCTGCAAAGCTATTTAGAATCGAAGGCCATATAAAGAGTTTCCCAGACAAGAAAAAGCTAAAGGAGGTCATCACTACCAAACCATGTTGACAGGTCTTCTTGAAGAAGATAAAAAAATATGAACAATAAAATGGCAGTAAATACATATGTATCAACAACTGAATCTATAAACAAAATGAGCAAGCAGAACAGAAACAGACTCATAGATACAGACAACTTTTTTTTTTTTTTTTGGTACGTGTCCCTAGAGGGAACCGAATCCAGGACTCTTTGGTCTGCAGGCCGACGCTCTAACTGCTGAGCCAAATCAGCCAGGACCAGAGAACTTTTTGTTGCTTGCCAGATGGGAGGGGAGATGAGTGAAAAAGATGAAGGGATTAGGAAGTCCAAATTGGTTGTTAGACTGATGAACCTCAAAGGGAAGGAGGGAGGTAGGTGGGGTGGGAGGAGATAAAGGGAAGAGAGGGGTGGGATTGGGGTGGATGGGGTCAAGGGGGGGGAAAGAGGGACATCTGTAATACATTCAACAATAAAGATAAGCTTAAAAACTTAAAACAAAACCTCTGACATTTCTCTTAGCAATACTTTTTCTGATATACGTATCTCCTCAGGCAAGGGAAACAAAAGAAAAAAATAGACAGGACTACAATAAACTAAAAAGGGTTTGCACAGCAAAGGAAACCATTAACAAAATGAAAAGACAACCACTGAATGGGAGAACATTTTTGTCAATGATACATCTAATAAGGAGTTAATATCCAAAATTTATAAAGAATTCATACAACTCAACACTAACAAGTTTTTTTTAAAAGGGCAGTCCTGGCTAGTTTGGCTCAGTGGTTAAAGCATCAGCTTTCGGACCAAAAGGTCATGGGTTTGGTTCCCAGTGAAGGGCATGTACCTGGGTTATGGGTTTGATCCCAGACCCAGTTGGGGTAGTGCAGACAGCACCAATCAATGTGTCTCTCTCACATCAGGTTTCTCTCTCTCTCTCTCTCTCTCTCTCTCTCTCTCTCTCTCTCTCTCTCTCCCTCCCTCCCTCCCTCTTTCTCTCCCTCTTTCCCTCTCTCTTCCTCTCTCCCTTCCATTCTATCAAGAAAATCAATGGAAAAATATCCTCAGATGAGGATGGACAACAAAAAAAGGGCAGAGGACCTGAATAGACACTTCTCCAAAGAGGATATACAGATGGCCAACAGACATATGAAAAAATGCTGAAGGTCACTAATCATCAGAGAAATACAAATAAAACCACAATGAGATATCACCTCACACCTATCAGAATGGCTATCATCAATAAATTAACAAACAAGTGTTGGCGAGGATGTGAAGAAAAGGGAACCCTAATGCACTGTTGATGGGAATGCAGATTGGTGCAGTTACTATAGAAAACAGAGTAGAGGGTCCTCAAAAAATTAAAAATGGAACTGCCTTATCAACCAGGGATTCCACTTCCAGAAATAAATCCAAAGAAACTTGAAACCCTAATTCAAAAGAGTATATACACCCCTATGTTCATTGCAGCTCTACTTACAATAGCCAAGATTTGGAAGCAGCCCAAGTGCCCATCAATAGGTGAGTGGATAAAAAAAGCTGTGGTACATTTATACAATGGAATACTACTTGGCTGTAAAAAAAAAAAAAGGAAATCTTACCCTTTGCAACCACATGACGAACCTGGAAAGTATTATGCTAAGTGATACAAGCCAGTCAGAGAAGGACAAATACTATATTATTTCACTTATATGTGGAATCCAATAAACAAAATAGAGAACAGACTGACAGTTGTCAAGGGGAGGTGGATTGGAAGGCTGGGTGAAATAGGTGAAGAGATTAAGCAAAAACAATATAAAACTCATGGCCCTGGCTTGTTTGGCTCAGTGGTTAAAACATCAGCCCATGCACAGGAGGGTCTCGGGTTCGGTTCCTGGTCAAGAGCACATACCTGGATTGCAGGTTCAATCCCCAGCCCCAGTCTGGAACATGCAGAAGACAACCAATGGATGTGTCTCTCTTACATCAATGTTTCTCTCTCTCTCTCTCTGTTTTTTCTCTCTCTCCCCACTCCCTTCCTCCCTTCCACTCTCTCTAAAAAAAAAAAAATCAATGGAAAAAAATATTCTCTGGTGAGGATTAACAAAACAAAAACAAAAACAAAAAACTCATGGAGGGAAAGGGGGGTGGGAGAGGTGGAAGAGGGTATAGGGAAGATAAATGGTGAGGAAAGAAGACATTACTTTGGGTAATGTGTGTTCACAATTCAATATACAGATATTGTATTACAGAATTGTACACCTGAAACCTGTACAGATTTATTAACCAATGTTACTCCAATAAATTCAATTTTTTAAAAATTTAAGGAAAAAAAAGAAAGAAACAGCTCCATAAAGGACAAATTTATAGAGACACAAAAGTACATCAGAGGTTACCAGGGACTGTGGAGAAGAAGAAATGGGAAGTGATTGCATGATGGTTATGGAGTTCTTATTGGGTTGAGGAAAAAGTTCTGAAAACACTTCTGGAATACACAACATTGTGAATGTAATTAATGCCACTGAATTGTACACTTAAAAGTTATTAAAATGACAAATTATATGTTACATATATTTTACCATAATTTTAAAAAATTTATAACATCATATACCAAAAACCACTGTACACTTTAAATGGGTGAACTGTATGATATGTGAATTTACATCCCAATAAAGTTGTTAAAAATTTTTAAAGAAACAACTCCCAGGGAATCACTCAGTAAATGCTACTTCTTTACTCTATTCTCTCAATAAAAATCTACAGCTGAAAATGCTACACAGCACAAAAGACTAAGAAATAACCATATGCCTCAAAGGAGAAAAACAACAGACACAAAAAAGATACATTCAAATCTTCTCCCTGAACACCATTTATTTTCTTTTCCTTTTCCTTTATTGATTTGAGAGAGAGAGGAAGTGAGAGGGAGAGAGAGACAGAAACATCGATAAGAGAGAACATCTGAGAGAGTACATCGACTGGCTGCCTCTTGCATGATGCCCACTGGAAATCGGGCCTACAACCTGGGCATGTGTCCAGACCGGGAATAGAACGAGTGACCTCTTGGTGCATAGGTTGACACTGAGCCACACTGGCCAAACCCTGAACACCATTTACTTACAAGCAAGCTTTGCCTCCCCTCCCTCCCTTTTCTGATCAAAACTTATAAGTGACAACAAAGCCCTCCTTATAGGGTATGTCCCATACAAAAGGTATGATTAGATGGTATCTTCTATGAAAGCAAACAGCTCTCCATTTGCTCATAGCATCTGGTCAGAGAAACACATCTTCAACATATAAATGTCCCCACAGCAATGGCAGCAGTGACAAGCTAACTGAGACCCATGTCAAGCACTGTGCATTTTGCATACATTCCCCCATTTCACCTTCACAACAACCCTATAAAATGGGCACTAATATTCTCAATCACAGATGAGGAAGCTGAGGCACAGAGAGGATAAGTAACATGTGCAAGATTGCACAGGTAGGTATAAGGAGTGAGGCTGGGATTCACAACTACTCTATACTACATGATATCCTAAAGTAAAGCAATTCTACTGAATAAATTAATCAAATAGTTTTTAAATTTTAAATGCAAATGGAAACTAATTATGTGAAGTGTTGTGACACTCATGGCAATGCCTTATCAATAGTACAAACGGTGTTATAGCTCTTGCTTACATTCAGAAGTTGGAACTACCATGGGGGTGGAGATACTGTGACACTTAAAACAATGGACCTAAAAAAAATAAAACAATGGACCTAACCATTCAGATACCTGACCTGAACAGTATCTCAGTAAAGACACATTCAATCCACCACCTAGGATGCTAAAAACCAACAGCAAACACTGGGAATCAGAACACTTTAGCCTTATCCTCTTGTTATTCCAGCAACTTTTGCTCCTCTGAAGAGGGGCAGGCAGGACAAGAGAAGGTCCAGTGAAAGCCACCTTGCAGGTGCTCAGGCATCATCTTCTTGAGAGATAAGCAGAGTCTGTACTTCCAGACATGTGGCCTACTGACAACCTGCTACCAACTGGCATGTGACCTAGCATCCACACAGTGAAGCATGAACAGCAAGTTGACAGTAAATGGGGCAAGTAAGAGTTGCTCTGTCCACTATCAGGGAAAGGGCTGGAAAGAAAGGAAGTGCAGTTGGCCCTCTGTGGATTCAAACAAATTCAAATGGAAAATATTTTTTAAAAATATTACGTTGTTGCCCTGGCCAGTTTGGCTCAGCAGTTAGAACATCGGCCCATGGATCAGAGTTCCAGTTCGGTTCCCGCTAAGGGCACGTACCTCGGTTGTAGTTTGTCCCTGGCCCCGTTTGGGGTCATGTGGGTGGCAACCATCTGATGTGTCTCTCTCATATCAATGTTTCTCTCTCTCTCCCTCCCTCTTATCCTCCTGCTCTATCTGAAGATAAATGCAAAAATGTCCTCTGGTGAGGATAAAAAATTAAAAAAATATTACATTGTTGCCCGGCCAGTGTAGTTCAATGGATTGAGCATTGTCCCATGGACTGAGAGGTCCCTGTTCGATTCTCAGACAGAGAACACACCCAGGTGCAAGCTTGATTCCCAGTGCAGGGAGCGCAGGAGGCAGCTGATCAAAGTTTCAATCTCTCTCTCCCTTCCTCTCTCTCTAAAAAAAATAAATAAATAAATAAAAATTAAAATGTTACATTGGTGTTGACATGTACTATGTGGTCAGGCCTACAGTAAAGACTTTTTTTTTCTTATCATTATTCCCCAAATAATACAGTATAACAACTATTTAAATAGTATTTACATTGTATTAGATATCCTAAGTAATCTAGAGATGACTTCAAGTACATGGGAGAATGTTTGTAGATTATATGTAAATACTACACCATTTTTATATAGGGAACTTAAGCATCTGTGGATTTTGGTATGTATGGGGGGTCCTAGAACCAATCCCCCTTGGATACTGAGGAATGATTGTACAGCCCTGATCTTCAGTATTCTGTTTACCTAAAATCTTTCAGTTTAAAATCTCTCTAATGTTAAATATGAAGCCCAATGCATATTACAAAACAACTTGCTGCCAGCAAATGATTGCTTTCCATGGAGAAAAAGGAGCGGGACACTGGTATGCATTATCTTAGGCACCATAATGGTTCCTCATTTCTACACACTTATGTCAGTTATATATACCTATACCACCTTCCATAAATTGTTGTATTCATTTGCATAACAAAACTTTAAAAGTGCCCCAAATCAAAGAAACCTTGCTTCCACTATGTACCAATCTGACTCACTTCATCATCTTTTTCATAAGCAAACACTAAAAGGTAGGTACAAGCAAAAATGAAACCTCATATATGCTGCCACTATATTCCCATTTTATATCCATGTGATAACAAATTTTCTTCTGTATCACTAAACTAAAAACATAAAATACATTATGCTACTACATCTACTTTTTTAATTCTCCTAGCATGTTAAATAACCTTCTATGTTAAGATAGGAAAACAATATATACTAGGCACCTACTAAGTTCTACAAACTATCAAAGTCCTTTTGTATCTCATTCAATCTTTATAATTTCTGTGGGAGGTGAACAGTATTATCCCCATTTTACAAAGGAGGAAACAATTTGTCCAATAACATAGCATTCCTTCTAATGGTCTCTCTCCTCATCTGCAGCTTAGAAAGAACATACAGCAGGGTCATCCCAGAAAAACTTGTTTCTAAAGAAATCCTGTTCAGAGTCAGGACATTTGTATTAAAAACAAGGTGGCCATCCTTTATGTATAGTAAACTTCAGGCAATTTTTGTTTTATTTATATTTATTGTTGAAAGTATTACAGATATTCCCCCCCCCATTGACACCCTCCTCCCCACTCAATTCTTTCTTTTTAATTTTATTACTTATAGAGAATAGCCAAAATTAGAGACTTAGTCATTTCTTTTTTCCTTCTAAGAACTGAGGTAAATGGAAAATAACCTTCCCCCAAAAAAATCCTTCATAAAAGGTTATCCATAAGAGAATTAAAGGGGTCTTGCAGAAACAGATGACTATTAATAAAACATAAGGCAAAAGTCTGATTTTGTGCTTTCTGTGGTGCAAAAAGTAAAAGCAGAGAGTATTTTTAGTTCTTCCTAGCCTAAGAGGATTTAACCAAAGGATCTTCTCTAAGTCTGGTTTTTCATGCGTTGATTATAACTGACAAAGATTATAAAAGAACATAAATCATTTCCTGACCAAACAGCCTACAACATAAATGAAGAGCACATTCCACACAGCCTGTCATTAACAGTGGTCTGATCTTGATTTCCATCATTCACCTCTCTACAACTTGTGGGAGGTGCCCAGACCATGAAAGAGACAAAATGGCACCATGCAAAAGCCTCATGGAACATTCTTGAGAAAAATACGGCTCAGAACACATCTTATATTATAGTCAGTCTCTGCATACTGCTCAAACACAAACTGTCTTGGGATATTCTCAATAGTGACTCAATGAAGCTCCCAAAAAGATACCTAATGCAGTCAAATGCCAATTTAGGATAATGTAGAACTAGACTTCCCTTCAGGGTTTACTTATTAAACATAAATCTGCTGACAGCAGAACAAAATATTATTTGATTATGTGAGCAGTTTGATGTTCTTCCAAATTTATGTTAGGACTATGTATATTTGGTTGAGGTATAATGAGAAAAGCCTGATGCCAAAACATATAAACCCTCAGAAATATTAACAAAATTTTCAAAATCAACCACTTGGTATGTTTTTGGCAACTGTTGGATGTTTTTTCTTTAGGGGTAATCTTGAAAAAAATGTCATAAATCAAATCTGCATTTAAGTAAGAATGAGGTCAATATTAACAAAGAAAGATATCAAAAGAAGCAACTGCTTTTCCTATTTTCTAAATGAGTTAAGAATGGACGTCTGTACTTGACCAAGCTATTCCAATACAGAATAATAAAAACAGTTCTTATTTTATATTTCAAATCCTGCTGAAATTTTTTTTTCTTTCAAAGATGAAGAAAATATTCTTCCTTTATAGATGAGGAAAAATAAAGCAAAAAAATTAAATTAGGCAAGAATTTTCAGTGCAATATCACAGAAGGATTCCTGAGTCCTCAACTATTTTTGTATATTTTGTATCTAGGTTTCAGGAAAAAAATCTGAATGGACACATGTCCCAATTTAAAATCAAGCTATGTGTTTACCATCCAGTTCTTTTGAGTAATGGTCTTACAGATTATTAACAATATTAAACTGATCTAGAAACTGACCTAACATAAAGTCTTAGTTAAGCTTTTTAATTAAAGCTTATTTTAAGTGTTCTTCATGTTGGTCATAACGATTACTGATAAAGTAGGTGCTTCCTGTATCTAACTTTATATCTATCACCTGATTTTATAAGGAGCTGATATTTCATAGAGAGTAAGCAAGCATCTCCCAGTTGAAAATTTTGAAAAATACTATTGAACTATGAACTTAACATCGTGCACATAAAAATGTAAGGAATAGCCCGGTCGGTGTGGCTCAGTGGTTGAGCGTCAACCCATGTACCAAGAGGTCGCCAATTTGATTCCCGGTTGGGGCACATGCCCAGGTTGTGGGCCTCATTCGCAGTGAGGGGTATGTAAGAGGCAGCCAATTGATTTTCTTTCTCATCAATGTTTCTATCTCTCTCTCCCTCTCCCTTCCTCTATAAAATCAATAAAGAAAAAAAATTATTAGTAAAATAAAATAAAAAATAAATATGTAAGGAAAAACTATGATCCAAACAATATTTAGTGTCACCAGTAGGTTCCATAGTCTATGACATAAGCTGCCCTTCCAAAGATGTAAAAGCTAAGCACTGGCCCTGAAATAAGAGTAAGAGCTAAGAAAATCCTATAGTACCCTTAAGATCTGGATAGACAGCAAGAACTCAGTTGTTAGCAGAACTCATTTCCCATATGGAAAAAGTCAACTTAATTTCTAATATACACCACATTGTTACCCAGTCCACTTTGAAAGACGTCTGGAAAATCAAACATATTTACTTTTGAATTTCCATAGAAAAGAACAAAGATTAAAAAAATAAAAAGCCACAGCATGATAAAATTCCATGAGACTACACAAATTCTGAACCTGTAGCAATCCAGATGTTTAGAATTAACATCTGTCTCTGCAGCATGTCACCTAAGTACAAGCACTGTGATACTAGTATTTATACAGACATCCTAAGGAGACAGTATTGTTATCCAATACAGCATTGATAGAGTTGAAAAGTGTTGCACAGAATGTAAAAAATTAAGTAATCAACCCAAAATAATTTTTCTCCCGTGGTGGTGATCCCTGTGGGCTGTCTTGTTCTCTCTGGCTCGCCCAGAGTCTCCCGGAACCAACCCTGCTAAGAGAGTTGGAGTAAAGATGAAGGGTTAGGGCTCTGGTACAGAGCCAAACTATGGCCTGCTTAAGGAATATATCCATAACTTTAGTTTCAACTGTGCCAAGAAAAGTACAAACCGCACTTTGAAGCAATAATCTTGAGATTCTTTGAAAATGTTCTGAACTTAGACTTCTCCCTAAATCACATTGACTTCTTCAAACAATGAAGGTTCATGAGCAAGCCTGTACTTCATTGGATCTATCCAGATGAGGGCTCAGGATGCAAAGACAATCAAAGCTCCACAGATTATCTTAAAAGCCATTTGTATAACCAACATCTTAGAAACAATATTTAATCAGATAATACTATAAGCATAAATAATAATTTCACATATAAAGTCAGGGTATACACACACACACACACACACACACACACACACACGCGCACACACACATTTCTCCCTTGTTGGAAATTTAAACGCAAAACCACCAGTGCTTTGTCCTAGAAGAGATGCACTATCATTGGCAGTTTTTTTTTTTCTTTCCTTCTTTTATTTATTTTTAGCTAATATATTTAATAAATTTTTTCCTAAAAGGTCAATTTCCATTTTCAAAAAAAAACCTCAGTCACTAGAGATGAGAAACATTTCATCTAAAAATGAACAACACCTCCCAACCATCCCAAATTGACATTCTAGATACTAGGCTATTCCATAGTGAGAGAATGTGGGCCTTAGGACCCACTGATTACTTACTTGTTAATAAAAGGTTCAATGAGTTTTGATCTGGCAGACACATGAATTTCTGGAGGACTAAGAAAAGAACCTAATAAGGAAAAGAAGCAGAGTATTATATACAGTCAAGTAGACAAAACCTGAAAGTTCAGGCAAAAATATATTTAAATCAACAGTATGGGTCCACAAGGATAAAAGGTACTCATATGGGCCAAGTACCATACAACAGTTATTAGTTAATGGTTCCTCCCTGAGTACTCTCTGTCCTTTCCATCCCAATCTCCTGACTCCAGCCCCTCCCACTTCTAACTGGGTGAGTGGATCCCAAGGAAATAGTAGACAGCTAAGAGCCACTATAGACCACTGTGTCTGACAGAAACACATACAGTGAGTACCTAGGTAGTTTGTCATGGAGATGAAACACAGTCCTGTGATATAAGCATCATAGCCTGCCTCATGGAGCTGTTCAGAAGCTGTGTCATAACTTGGAAAACCTTCTGCACTTTCTAAAGAGAAAAAAGAAAACACAGTTTTCCCAAGGACATCAAAAATCATGAAGACTGGTAAGTGTACTACCCTACCAAATTCAAATTATATTTAGTATGGGCTATAGAAATATTCTACATAAGCATTTAAAAAGCTTTACTTTATTATTTAAATACACTTTACATTCATATTATTTTATATCAGTTTCAGGTGTACAACATTGTAGTTAGACAACCATTTACTTTACAGAGTGTTCCCAGTGATATTTCAGTACCCACCTGACACCATACATAATTATTACAATATTATCGACTATTCCGTATGCTATACTTTACACCCCTTGTGACTGTTTTCTAACTACCAATTTGTACTCCTTAACCCCTTCACCTTTTTCATCCAGTCCAACACCCTACCCCTTTGGCAACCATTAGTCTGTTCTCTGTATCTAAGAGTCTGTTTCTCTGTTTGTTCGCTTACATTATTCTTTAGATTCTACATGTAAGTGAAATCATCTATTTGTCTTTCTCTGACTGGCTTATTTCACTTAACATACTAACTCCCTAGGTCCATCTGTGCTGTTGCAAATGGTAAAACTTCAGTGTGTTTTTAAGGCTGAGTAATATTCCATCATATACATGTACCACAGCTTTTTTATCCACTCGTCTATGGGTCGGCACTTGGGTTGCTTCCATATCTTGGTTATTGTAAATAACTCTTGCAAGGAACATAGTGGTGCATATATTCTTTCTGATTGGTGTTTTGGGAGTCTTAGGATATATATATATCCAAAAGTGGAATCGCTGGGTCATAAGGCAATTCCATTTTTAATTTTTGAGGACCCTTCACACTGTTTTCCATAGTGCTACACTAATCTGCATTCCCATCAACAGTGCACAAGGGGTTCCCTTGTCTCCACATCCTCACCAACACTTGTTATTTGCTGATTTATTGATGATAGTCATTCTGACAGGTGTGAAGTGTTCTCACTGTGGTTTAAATTTGTATTTCTCTAATGATTAGTGACCTTGAAAGTCTTTTCATATGGCTATTGACAATCTGTATGTCTTCTTTGGAGAAATGTTTATCCAGGTCCTTTGCTCATTTTTTAATTGAATTGTTTGGTTTTTTGGTGTTGAGTTGTATGAATTCTTTATAAACTTTGAATATTAACCCCTTATCAGATGTATCATTGGCAAATATGTTCTCCCATTCAGTGGGATGTCTTTTTTGTTTTGTTGATCGTTGCCTTTGCTGTGCAAAATCTTTTTAGTTTGATGTAGTTCCTTTTTTCTTCTTCTTTTGTTTCCCTTGCCTGAGGAGATATGTCAGGAAAAGTATTGCTAAGAGAAATGACAATGGCTATATTTTCTTCAAGAAGTTTTATGGTTTTAAGTGTTACATTTAAGTCTTTAATTCATTTTTACTTTATTCTTGTATATGTCATAAGAAGGCAGTCTAGATTTATTTTTTTGCACACACTTGTCCAATTTTCCCAACACCAGTTTTGTTTGTATGTTTGTTTGTTTTTAGGTTTTTTTTTTCTTATTCCCTTTTGTAGCCTTTTTTAAAATTGAATTTGAGAGAGAGAGGAAGGGAAAGGGAGATACAGAACATCGAGAGAGAACATTGGCCGCCTCCTGCATACCCCCCACTGGGGAGTTGGCCCACAATCTTGGCATGTGCCCTGACCAGGAATCGAACTGGTAGCCTCTTGGTGCATGGGTCAATGCTCAACCACTGAGACACACTGGCCAGGCCCTAATACCAGTTATTAAAAAGACTGTCTTGATTCCTTTATGTGTTCTTGCCTCCTTTGTCAAATATGAATTAACCTTATAGACATGGGTTTATTTCTGGGCTCTCTATTCTGTTTCACTGATCTATATGTCTGTTTTTATGCCAGTACCATTTTGTTTTGACTACTATAGCCTTGTAATATAGTATGATATCAGGTACTATGATCCCTCCTACTTTGTTCTTCTTTCTCAAGACTACTGTGGCTATTCAAGGTCTTTTGTGGTTCCATATAAACTTTTGAATTATCTGTTCTTCTGTGAAATGCACCACTGCTATTTTGATAGGAACTGCACTGAATCTATAGATTGAAAAAACTCTTTCCACAAAAGCCCTTACAATATGAGATAACAGAGTCACTGAAAATGAGGGCTTTTATCTAAACTAGAGCAATGCCTCAGTTGTGTTACCAAAAAGAGTCACAGGCCTCCCCATTGCACACTGGTCAGTGCTATTTATGATCATGCCTACCTTGCTTTAAGACAATGATTCCTCTTCTGATTGCTCTCTAAGGTCACAAAAAGAAGTGTCTTCCCTTATAGATAATGGCAGCATTGGGACACAATAGGAATTTCAGAATAATGATTAAGCATGCATTCCAGAGTCCCACTGTATTTAATTTTTAATCTCTGCTCACCACTTATTTGCTTTGTGATCTTGGGCAGGTTGCTTCACCTCTGGTCCTTCACTTTGGTAGAATGAAGATGATAAGCAACCCCTGCCACACACCATTTTTTTGGTGAGGATCAAAAGAGCTAATGTAGCCCTGGCCAGTTTGGCTCAGCGGTTAGAGCGTCGGCCTGCGGTCCAGAGAGACCCGGGTTCGGTTCCCGCTAAGGGCGCGTACTTCGGTTGCAGTTTGTCCCCGGCCCTGGTTGGTCGTGCGGGTGGCAGCCACTCGATGTGTCCCTTCACATCAATGTTTCTCTCTCTCTCTCCCTTCCTCTCTCTCCCTCCCACTCTTATCTGTACAAAAAATGGAAAAATATCCTCGGGTGAGGATAAAAAAAAAAAAAAAGCTAATGTAAGTAAAGCTCTTACATTACATTGGTACAAGGTAAATGCTCACTAATTATTATCTATCAACACCCTAGGCAATCCTCCCAAAAGCAAGACTCCAATCAATAGTGATAGCTCAACTCAACATTGCCCTCTACTATGTTGCGAAACTTACAGATCTAAAGATGAGAGCACAACTAACTCCAAAAATAGTTCAGAACTTTCTGTAATGCAGCCCTTGGAACATGGGGCCACTTCACAGGAGAGACCATTTCATAACATGATTCTTTTGTCACATGGATGTACACAGATGCTGAAAGGATAACATCTGAGGAGAGTGACCTACCTTTAGAGTAAATTCTCTACCAGATACCAGAATATTATATGGAAAAAATATGACAAAATTGTAACTCATAATTATTTCCTAGAACCATTCAGGAAATGAGCAAAAAGGTACAATAGAATCAGGCCTGGCCAGTTTGGTTCAGAAGTTGGAGGATTGTGGGTTCAATTCCAGTTAAGGGCATATACCTCGGTTGCAGTTCGGTCCCCAGCCCTGATCAGGGTCGTGCGGGAGGCAATCAATTGATGTGTTCCTGTCACATCGATGTTCCTCCCCCCCACCCCCATCTAAAGATAAATGGAAAAATATCCTCAGTTGAGGATTTAAAAAGTTACAACAAAATCAAAAGTATGAAGAGAAATTATCAATGAAAAGGCAGTAATTGTTTTTACATCAATACAAGGCTCTGTAAATAAGAATTTCTTAACCTCCATAAGTACTAAATATTAAGACTTTAAACTTAAAAAAAAGTCTTATAATAGCCAACTAAGTAATAGCCTCTACTCTACCACCAGGTGAAACACAGATTTCCAAAATCAATTACTTCCATTATATTGATACAGAAAAAGTCAGTTTTTCAATTTCCCCTACCCACCCCTCTTCTTTTTTTCCTGAAGATTTTTCATTGATTTTTAGAGAGAGGAAAGAAGAGGAAGAGAGACAGAGAAACATAGATGTGAGAGGGAAACAATGATCTGCCACCTCCTGCATGCCCCCTACTGGGTATTGAGCCTGCAGTCTGAGCATGTGCCCTGACCAGGAATTAAACCAGTAACATTTTGATGCACAGGATGACCCCAAACCATCCAGCCAGGACTACCCACCCCTTTTTCTTAATTCCTTTTTTGCGACTATTATCCAGAAAGGGAAGCAAATAACTGTATTCTTGGCTACTATAGTTATAGTACCTGCCATTGTCAATTTCTGAAACTTTAGTCCTATTATCCATGTCTTCAGAATTTTGCAGGCTACAGTCAATGGAAAGCTAATTACAGTATCTGCACCACAATCAGGCAAACAGGAACCAAGGAAGTAACACCTGAAATGCTCACCAAATACCCAGGTAGGGACCATGGCCAAACATCTCTGCCCAAAGAAACATTCCTCCCTACTTCTAGTTTCTCTCACTGCTGCTATTACACTCCAAAGCCATCTCTGAAGGAAGAAAGGGTGGTCAGGACTCTCCTTTCTCATCTGTAAACCTTAGGTTCCTCTGAAACAAAAAGTATATTTTCATTCTAGCCCCAGCAATTAATCACCAATTCTTTGTCTCTGCTTAAACATGCACCACAGAAAGGACACATCAAGTTTTGAAAGAATTCCAAGCACTAATAAATAAAAGCCCTGAAGGTTTAATTGCTAAACTTCTCAATGAACAGGCTATCCAATTCTATGCACATAAAATATAAGATTAGAAGACTACTTTTATTCAGAAAACACAAATTCAACATTGGGCATAAGCAAGTTAATTTAGCCAAAATCTATAAATGTACAATGTAGTTTTTAGAGCAGTGTCACCTTTATTCTACAATATAAATCAATACACAATTATCACAAAGAGTTTGGAATTTTCATTTTATATTTTATATTCTTACCAACTTTAGGAGGGTTGAAAGGTGTCTCTTTTAACCGCTTTTCCAATTCTGCAAGGGATGTGTTGTTAATGATATCCTACAAACCAGTAAGAAGAGAATTACGAGCCTTCATCATCTCAGTGCAATATATATTAGAGATACTGCCCCCTGGTGTTCTTTTAACAACACAAGGGGGCAGTATTCAGTGTGAAAGAAAAGCAGCAACTTTAATTTTCACCATATAGGAGGTTTAGTCATATGAAAGAAGATGTGTACAGATGTGCTAAATATCTACAGACCTTGGGCCAGAAAGCTATATTTGTTCTAATACTGTGCTGACATTCATTTCACTCGGCTGCATAGTCACGTCACAAAATAGCAAATGATTATACCTTTACCTAAATTTTCTTCATTAGAAAATACATAAAATAAGGAAGATAAAAGAAGTATGTGCATGTGTAACCTATTCAAAAATACATTATATATTGTAATGATTGTTGACTGGCAATTTTACGCAGAAATTATCTCATGTCACCAGCTATTTTTTCGTAATTGTGTATGAAAGTGAAAGAATCTAAATAAACTTCAATATACTTTATTTATACATAATGAATTTAAATAAACTTTGTATATATCTGCTACATATTATATTTTATACATTTTATATATTTTAGTAATTTTTTTGGTGTGGTATACTGTATAGCAATCACCTTTTGAAAAACACAGTTTACACGTTCTAGTTGGATTTTTTTTTTTTATACCAGTGACTGTTTTTTCTAAAACATGGTCTTTTAGTTGCCCTGAAAGCCTAAAACATGAATCAAGTAAGGAGCTCTTTTAGAAGCACCAGAAGAAGTTTTAGGTTGTGAGCTGCACTCATTGGAACCAGCAGATATTCCATTCCTTAGCTACTTCAAGAATATAGAATGGTGTGGTTTTTCTAACTTTGACCCTCAGAGCAAAGAGTCACAAATACAATTATCCTATATTACCCTGAGTTTCAAAAACTGAAATAGCTAATCAAGTGCAAACACTAGTTAACTCGTGAGTGATCAACAATGTGTTAAAAACTTAAATTTAGCCCTGGCCAGTTTGGTTCAGCACTTAGAGCGTCGGCCCTCGGACCAGAGAGTCCCAGGTTTGGTTCCCCCTAAGGGCATGTGCCTTGGCTGCAGTTTGTCCCCGGACCCGGTTGGGGTCTTGTGGGTGACAACCACTCAATGTGTCTCTCTCAAATTGATGTTTCTCTCTCTCTTCCTCCCTCTCTCCCTCCCACCCTGTCTGAAGATAATGTCCTCAGGTGAGGAAAAATAAAAACTTACATTCAAAAAGAATAAATGGGAGCCCTGGCCGGTTTGGCACAGGGATTAGAGCATCGACCCGTGGACCGAAGGGTCACGGGTTCAATTCCCAGTCAAGGGCATGTACCTGGGTTGCAGGTTCAATCCCCAGCCCTGGTTGGGGTTGTGTGGGAGGCAACCAATCAATGGCTCTTTCTTACATCGATGTTTCTTTTTCTCTTTCTCTTTTCCTCCCTCCCTTGCACTCTATCTAAGAAGCAATGGAAAAATATCCTCAGGTGAGGGAGAGAGAAAAGAATAAAGGGGAAAAAAAGAATTCTACCTCCTACAGACAACCGTTATTCACATTTTGATATATTTATTTCTAATTTCCTTTTTATCTTTTTCATTCTTCTCTTTCTTTCTTTATTTGGATGGATTTGAAAAGAACATTTAAATATACGAGAATTCCAAAGCTCTTAGTAACAATTCTGAACATTTCAAATATAGCTTATCGTTGATAGTTCAAATTTTTAAAATACCTTAAAAGGTTGTGTGCTGGCCATCAGTTTAGTATCCAAGAGTCTAAAAACAAAAGAATTGTTCATAAGGTAAACAAAATGTATATCAATGTTTAAAATGTATTTTACTCAAATGAATAGCCTATTGTCATAACAGTAGACAGGGGAATTAAACATAGTAGCCATTATGAATCTGGCACTGGCATCCCTGTTAGGGTAGCCTGGGAACTTGGTTCCCTCAACCAGGGACTTCATCAAGAGGCTGTGGGAGAGTCCACACTCTGCCATATGCAGAGCACACGGATATGCTTATACCCAGAAAGGGAATGGGCTACATCAATCTCAAGGGTAAATTAAATATTCTCATATGTTTTTACATAGTTCAAATATTGCTGTAGGTCTAGCACTGCCAATACGTTACCATCTACCACCACTATCCAGATTTGTATACTATAAATTCTTGGAGGGTCGAAATCTGCATTTGGCAGGTTTATGCTATTGTAGTTATTTCTTACTACTCTGTTTCAATGACTTGAATACTAAATACTGAGAGAGACAGACAGACTAATATGAAAACTGTTTCTTTTCACATAAATATGAACACTAGATAATAGGACAGAAACATCCTGGCTACAAGACCAACTGCTCCACTGCCTCGCCTGTCCATCTTCAAACAGGTCCTCAAATGCAGAAGCTTGCTCCATAGGCTGAACATGGCTGATACGTGATCTAACAGATACATGACATATCAAAATTAACATGCAGTATAACTGTGGAAAACACTAATGGGTAAAGGCACTCACTGATTTAAAGTAGAGGAAAAAAATCTCTAGTTAGACAGTTCTTGACTGACTACAGAATACTCTCAACTGGATAGTTCAACAATATCCAACTATATATATTCAACTATATCCAATATACATCTGAATACTCTCAACTGGATACTTCACTGTGACCAAGGTTCATCCAAAATACAGTAAAGACAAGAGCCAACTCAAGAAAACTTCACCAGCACAGCCAGTGTGGCTCACTGGTTGAGCACTGTCCCATGCATTCACCAAGAGGTCACCAGTTCGAATCCCACTCAGGACACCTGCCCAGGTTGTGGGCCTGATCCCCAGTGGGGGGCATGCAGGAGGCAGCCAAACAATGTTCTCTCTCATCGATGTTTCTATCTCTCTCTCCTTCTCCCTCTCCCTTCCTCTCTCTCTAAAATCAATAAAGAAAACAAAAGAATGTCCAGTCAAGATGGCGGCGTAGGTAAACACGATATGGCTTCCTCCCACAACCACATCAAAGTTACAACTAAACTACAGAACAACCATCATTCAAAACCACCTGAAACCAAGCTGAATGGAAGTCCTAAAACTACGAAATTAAAGAAGCCACATCGAGACTGGTAGGAGGGGCGGAGACGTGGAGGCGCACCCACGTGTGGCGGATAAAAATCAGGAGGATACCTCAGCTGGGAAGGTCCTCCCTGAAGATTAAGGGGTCCCCATCCCACACCAGACGCCCCGTTCTGGGTTCCAGTGCCAGGAAGAGAAGTCCCCATAACTTCTGGCTGGAAAAATCAGAGGGAACTGAGGCTCAGGGAGGCTGAGGCAGCTGGAGTCCCAGGCAGCTCCTCTTAAAGGGCCTGCGCACGAACTTATTGAACTCAGTCCCTCTAAGCTTGGAGGGGAGGCAGCTCGAGGGGCGCCAGAGACATACAGGGAAGAACTGAGCTGTTTGGCATTGGAGCGAGGGCTGAAGAGGGGGCTTTCTCCAAGACAGACATGCTCTCAGAGGACTTTGTTCCTTTGGTGACCCCTTCCCTGGGGCAGCAGACAGCCACCATATCTGGGACTCCAGCAACCTGGCTAAGACTGGTTGCTCCACCCTGGTGATTCCCTGAGGCCCCACCCCACCCAACTTTCAGGCCCACCCAAGCTGTTGCCACTTGCTTAACCATAGGATTGGCCTGTCTTGGATCCTGCTTCAGGTTTTCCTAAATTCTTTCAAACAAGCAGCATCTGGTCTCAGCTAGCCCCATACCTCTCGTTAAGTAATACTGTACATAGAAACAAACAAAGGGAGGCAGCCAAAATGAGGAGACAAAGAAACAGGTCCCAAATGAAAGAACAGAACAAAACCCCAGGAAAAGAACTAAGCAAAATGGAGATAAGTAACCTAACAGATGCTGAGTTCAAAACACTGCTTATAAGGATGCTCAATGAACTCTGTGAGGTCCTCAAGAGCATAAAAAAGGACCAGTCAGAAATAAAGGATGCAGAGTCAGAAATGAAGGAGGCACTATATGAAATAAAGAATTTACACAGATTCAGTAGTAGAGTAGGTTAAGCCAAAAAGCAAACCATCGATTAGGAATATAAGGAAGCAAAAAACACCCAATCAGAACAGCAAAAAGAAAAAAGAATCCAAGAAAATGAGGATAGTGTAAGGAGCCTCTGGGACAACTTCAAGCGTGCCAACATTCGCATCTTGGGGGTGCCAGAAATAGAAGAGAGAGAACAATAAATCGAAAACCTATTTGAAACAATAATGGCAGAAAACTTCCTTAACTTGGTGAAGGAAACAGACATACAAGTCCAGGAAGCACAGAGAGTCCCAAACAAGATGAATCCCAAGAGACCCACACCAAGACACATCATCATCAAAATGCAAAAGGTTCAAGACAAAGAGAAAATCTTAAAAGTAGCAAGAGAAAGGTAGTTAGTTACCTACAAGGAGTTCCTATAAGACTGTCAGCTGATTTCTCAGAAGAAACTTTGCAGGCTAGAAGGGAGTGGCAAAAAATATTCAGAGTGATGAAAAGCAAGAACCTACAACCAAGATTACTCTATCCTGCAAAGTTGTCATTTAGAATCAATGGCCAGATAGTTTCCCAGACAAGGAAAAGTTAAAGGAGTTCACCAAACCGTTATTATACGAAATGATGATGGTTCTTCTTGAAGAAAAAGATAAAAAATATGAACAAACAAAATGGCAGTGAATACATATCTATCGACAACTGAATCTACAAACAAAATGAACAAGCAGAACAGAAACATTCTCTGGACCATAGGCCGACGCTCTAACCGCTGAGCCAAACCAGCCAGAGCACAACAGAAACATTCTCATTGATATAGAGAACATTTTGTTGGTTGCCAGATGGGAGGGGGGTTGGGGGAATGGGTGAAAAGGGTGAAGGGATTAAGAAGTACAAATTGGTTGCTAGACTGACAAACCTCCCACTCTACCAGAAGATGGATAGAAAAGTGTCCTCAGGTGAGGATTAAAAAAAGAAATTACTATATACCTATTTGTATTATACATGCCATGATGACTATTTTAAATGAAAGACAAATCCTGTAAGGAAGCTTACCTGGGGAAAACAAATGTTGTCATCTCCTTAAATTCATTTAAGTCCTAAAAAACAGAAGAATCACTTGTTACAATTTTACTAATGCACTCACGGTTTTAAAAACACATAAATTTCTAGTTTTATAGGTCTCTTCTCAAACTGTTATACTTCACACAAGTCCTTTAAAACTAAACTGCCAGACCAATTTCTAGTTAATAAAAACTTTTTAAAAATCCTGCCCTGGCCAGTTTGGCTCAGTGGTTAGAGCATCAGCCCGTGGACCAGAGAGTCCCAGGTTCGGTTCCCACTAAGGGCATGTACTGGTTGCAGTTCATCCCCAGTCTAGGTTGGGGTCATGTGGGTGGCAACCACTCAATGTGCCTCTCTCACATTGATGTTTCTCTCTCTCTCTCTTCCTCCCTCTCTTCCTCCTGCTCTATCTGAAGATGAATGCAAAATGTTCTCAGGTGAGGATTAAAAAATAAATCTTCACGATTTCCTCACTGATTGGGAATCATATGACTTGATATAAAACCTCTGTATAACCAAAACAAACAATTTTAAGTATTTTATGGCTGAAATAGGAGGGAAAAAAATGTTTCTATTATATGTAGAAAACTTTCAGTAATAGCTCTATTACATAAATTCATCATTATAATGGAATTAGAAAAATTATGTAAATAAATGGTTTACACAGGTAATGGATACTGTAAACTATGTTATACTTTTATTGGGAACACCTCTGAAATGTTAGCTAAAATGACCACTAAAATACACACTTTCCAACAGACACATGATTTCTGTTTTGGCTACTCAGAAAATTGCCGAAGTGGCACCAATATGAAGTACCTAAAGTAGACAATTCATTTCCCAAGTTTATTTTGATCAGGAAGTCTAAAGCTGAAATGAGATTGCTCTAATTTTGAATTAATTCATTTACAGGCATAATTGCCTCACCAGACTGATAGTCATATTCCTGACCCTTTGTAACTATACTTCTCTTCAGTATTGTTCATGCGTCATAGGAAACTGCAATTTCCAATGAGCACTTCAAGCCTGTAAATGCAGATTATATTTAGATACTTTGCAAAACTTAGCAGCTTTTCAATGGCTATTGTTAAATTAATGGACAATACATGAACAAATGGTTTCAATGCTAACTCAAACAAAAATGCAATGAGGACTGTTTGTCATCTATTGATATCATTACAAAGCATCACAAGTAAGAAAAAATTAGAATTGTGGCTACTTTCAGAGTCTGCAATAACAGAGTTATAAATCAGTGCCTTCTAAAAGGTTATGTGAAGCCCTGGCCAGTTTGGCTCAGCGGTTAGAGCGTTGGCCCACGGACCAATGAGTTGCAGGTTCAATTTTAGTCAAGGGCACATGTCTCAGTTGCGGTTTGTTTCTGACCCTGGTTGGGGTCATGAGGGAGGCAACCAGTCAATGTGTCCCTCTTGTGTCTATGTTTCTCTCTCTCTCTCCCCCTCTCTCCCTCCTGCTCTATTTGAACAAACATGGAAAAATATCCTCAGGTGAGGATTAAAAAATAAAATAAAATAAAGTAAAAGGTCATGTGGAAATACCAAGAAGATTAAGAAGATACTCTCCAAAATAGATTCTTTGTTATACATTTAAATGCATATTTTGGTACCAGTGTTTGTAAAAGTACTACCATTTTACATAGGTTTTCTCATTTACATAACTGCTTCCAAAGATAGATGGAAGAAATTCACTTTCCCCTTCTGATAATGATAGAACACAAAGAAGTTAAGTAACTTATTCAGGTTATCTTAGTAATAATACAAGGGATAAAACCACTTATCCTAATCCAACTTCTACTCTGCAACAAATCATGTGCTCTTTCTACTAAAATTTGATTCAAAACTAGTTTCATCTAAGTAGCATTTATCAAGTGCTTACCTACAAAATGCCATACTAGGCATTTAAACACAGGTAATAACAAGGTTACGCTCCTTATCCAATGAACTAATCACTTAGAAGGAGAAGAGGGGGTAAGCTGTAAAGACAAAATTCATGCACCGTAACAGGCACACAGTTCTGTGGGAGGTCACAAAAATGAAAGATTACCTGTTGGGCAAGGCAGCAGGAAGGGAAAACTTCCTGCAAGAGGCATAAGCTGGACCTTGGTAATATGGGTAAAGTTGTATACAGCAAGTATTGAGAAAGGTTAGAGAAAATTCAAGTTGGAGGAAATTATATTCCAAAGCCACAAAGCACTTCCCAGGGAACAAATGAGCCAGTCTGGCTAGGAATAAGAAGAGTAACAAGTGGCTAGACTACATTAAGAAGGTTGGGCCAGATGATAGAAGCTTGATATGTCAAGCTAAACAGAATCAACTGTATAGAAAAACAAAGAATGTGGGATTGGTTCAGAATTTTGAGCAGGGTTAGTGAGGTGAACAGAGCCATACATCAGAAGATTATAAAACTAGCACAGGGGGAAGACCCTTATTTGTTAAATCAATATTCAATGCCTCCTATGTGCCAAACTCTGTTTGGTATCCAAAACACCTATAAACACAGTATTAAATATACTTCCCTCTTTCTTTACTGATAACCTTTTTGCTTTCAAGGTCAAAAAGTCGTGAGAGAAGCTGCTACTTCAGTCTCTTTGGCCAATAAGAGATAAACATTAGATCTTTAGATCTATACAATGCAAATTCACACCCATCACTTTTGTCTTCAGACTCACAAGTATGAGGACTTCGAGTCCTAAAGGGTGATACAGTTGTCATGAAAAGCAGTGACAACCTTAACATAGCAGAAGTAGGACAGGAGAGCAAAAGAGTCACTGTATTAACAGCTGGGCTGTGTTGGACTTTTCCAAAGAAAGTAATCAAGATGCTGATAGGACAATGTCCCCCAAGAAAGGGGAAGTAACTGAGGCTTTGCAGATGTATAAATAAGATTAAACTCCAAAGCAGGTATCTTCCAATCCAGAAGGAATAAAAGATTAATCTGGTGGTAGTTTAAAGCTGGGGTTGGCAAACTATGGACTGCAGGCTAAATCTGGCCTACCACTTATTTTTTAAGGAAAGTTTTATTAGAACAAAGCCACACCTGTTTCTTTATGCATTCCATGGCAGTTTTCAGGCTACAATAGCAGTGTTGAGAGTTATGACAGAGGCCGTACAGCCTAGAAAGCCTAAAATACTTATTTTACCATTTGGCCCTTTATAGAAAAAGTTTGCCACCCTATGATTTAAAGGATGGGCTGAAGGTTAAAGTGAGACAGGGAATCCTGTCTAAAGTTTGTTAAACTCTCGATGAAAAATATGCTACTTACAAATGAAATTAAAAGAATCCAATTGTAAGACACATAGAGACAAAATTGTCAGGATTTCGTAACTGACCAGATCTGGGGGAAAGAGGAAGAGTCAAAACCAATGTCAGAAACTGTCTTGGGCCCTGGCCGGTTTGGCTCAGCAGTTAGTGTCGACCCGCAGACCAGAGAGGCCCAGTTTCAGTACCCACGAAGGGCACGTACCTCAGTTGCAGTTTGTCCCTGACCCCTACCGGGCCGTGTGGGTGGCAACCACTTGATGTGTCTCTCTCACATCGATGTTTCTCTCTCTCTCATTTCCTCCCCATCTACCTCCCACTCTATCTGAAGATAAATGCAAAAATGTCCTTGGGTGAGGATAAAAAAAAAAAAAGAAACTGTCTTGGTGCCCTGGTTGGTTTGGCTCAGCAGTTAAGAGTATCAGCCCACACACCAAAGAGTCATGGGTTCCATTCTGGTCAAAGGTATGTACCTTGGTTGCAGTTTGGTTCCCGGCCCTAGTAGAGGTCATGCGGGAAGCAACCAATTGATATGTCTCTCAGATCGATGTCTCTCTGTCTCTCTCTACTTCTCACTCTATCTAAAGACAAATGGAAAAATATGGTTGGGTGAGGCTCTAAAAAAAAATAGTCTTGCCCTGGCCGGTTTGGCTCAGAGGTTAGAGCGTCGGCCTGCGGTACAGAGAGACCCAGGTTCGGTTCCCGCTAAGGGCATGTACCTTGGTTGCAGTTTGTCCCCGGCCCTGGTTGGTCGTGCGGGGGGCAGCCACTCGATGTGTCCCTTCACATGGATGTTTCTCTCTCTCTCTCTCTTCCTCTCTCTCCCTCCCGCTCTATCTGAACAAAAAATGGAAAAATGTCCTCGGGTGAGGATAAAAAAAAAAAAAATAGTCTTGATGACTGAGTATCATTTATAGTAAAGGAATAAGTAGAAGGAACTAATTTAGAGGCAGTAAAAAGGAATTAAGTTCAGTGTAAGTTACATATCTTCTTTGAAACATGTAAATTTTAAATACTATTTAGTCTGAAGGATCTCCAAGTGGAGATGTGTGGAGTCCAGCATGAATTGTGTACCGGGTTCTGAGGAGAGATTGCAGCTAGAGAGAGACTAATGTTGGTGTCTTCAGCTCAAATTATATGGAAAATATGGAGAGAAAATAAAGGAGATGAGAGGACAAGTGATAGGAGGCCACATGCAGTTAGGAAGCAGAGAGGAAGAGACAGAAGAGAAGCTCTTTTCCTGAGCCAAAGAAGCTCATACTTGCATGCGCTGGAATGACTTGGCTCCAAGAGTGAAAAAACAGCAAGGTCAACAGAGAATCTAAGGGAAGCAGCTTAGCAAGAGGTAATCAAGATCTCTGAAGGAGCTGATCCAGTTCAGTTGACCTAATGTATCACTCATCTTCAATGGCCCGCTATGTTTAATGTTAGTAGCAAACTAGACAATCACTAGACTAGTGGCCAAGGAACCCCTGACCCACTACTAACTGAAAAAACCAGTGTCATTAAGATGAAACAAATGTTTAGCCTTGCTCTGGCAATGGCAAATAACTGAAGATCCCTTAAAATGGACTGTATATATGTCCCTTCAAAAATGCTGGCCAGGCCCAGCCAGTGTAGCTCAGTAGACTGAATGTCATCATCCCATAGACTGAGAGGTCCCAGTTCAATTGCCAGTCATGGCACGTGCCTGGGTTGCAGGCTCGATCCCCAAGGGGGGCATGCAGGAGACAGTCAATCGATGTATCTCTCTCACATCAATGTTTCTATCTCTCTCTCCCTTCCTCACTCTCTAAAAAAATTAATAAAAACGTATTTTTAAAAAGTTAAACAGAAAAGAAATCTACAGCCTGATGTAATCTCTGCAAAATTCTTTGATATGCACCAAAACAAAATAAAATAAAAATGTGGATAGATGATGGATGGACAGATTACCTTCTGATGAATGGCATTTATTATTAGTGAGGGTGGTTTTGATATGCTTTTCCTCAATAAAAACATATATTTTTTTAAAAGTACAACTAAGCCCAGGCCGGTTTGGTTCAGCAGTTGGAGCACTGGCTTGTGGACCAGAGAGTCTCAGGTTCGGTTCCCACTAGGGGCACGTACAAAAAAAGTACAATCAAGCCCTGGCCGGTATTGCTAAGTGGTTAGAGCATTGGCCCGCAATGTCCCGCAGAGAGTCCTAGGTTCGGTTCCTGCTAAGGGCACATACCTCAGTTGCAGTTTGTCCCCGACCCCGGTTGGGGTTGTGTGGGTGGCAACCAGTGAATGTGCCTCTTTCACATCGATTATTCTCTCTCTTCCTCCCTCCATCCCTCTTGCTCTCTCTGAGGATAAAAAAACAAAGTACAACCAAGCACATGAGAGTCTGAGACTCCCTCTCTCTAGGAACATGCTCCACACAAGGAAACCACACTCAAATAGAGAACACTTTCTCAGTAATAAAGAACCATGAATTTTCAACACAGGCTGACAAGTCACTTACCTCAGGCAGAGGGCAGCAGAACTGATGAACTGTGTGCATAACATCCAAGAGCATATTGTGTCCAATAACAAGTTTTCCCTAAAGAAAGTTAAGGTTAGGAAAAATTATAGTACAAAATTATACTGGGGCTTGAGAGTGAAAATCCATGGGATTTTCTACTAAACTTACTTTATCACATTAAAAAAAATTATAAATATATGCAAATAAGCATATATTGGCTTTATTCTTTTCCAATTTTGGGGTGTTAAAAACAGAATGCAGCCAGGCCAGTGTGGCTCAAAAAATGGAGTATTGTCCCATGCACCGAGAGGTCACCAGTTCGATTCCTGGTCAGGGCACGTGCCCAGGTTGTGGGCTCGATCCCCAGTAGGCGTGCAGGAGGCAGTTTCTCTCTTATCAATATTTCTATCTCTCTTTCCCTACTCTCTATCTAAAAAATCAATAAAAACATGGTTTTAAAAAACCAGAATACAAAATAAAAGCTCCAAATGGTTTTGATTCATTGATCTTTTTCTCTGATTTTTATTTTATTTTATTTTTTTTTATCCTCACCCGAGGACATTTTTTTCCATTTTTTGTACAGATAGAGTGGGAGGGAGAGAGAGGAAGAGAGAGAGAGAGAGAGAAACATCGACGTGAAGGGACACATCGAGTGGCTGCCACCCGCACAACCAACCAGGGCTGGGGACAAACTGCAACCGAAGTACATGCCCTTAGCGGGAACCGAACCCGGGCCTCTCCGGACCGCAGGCCGACGCTCTAACCGCTGAGCCAAACTGGCCAGGGCTTCTCTGATTTTTATTAATCTTGCCACCCACAAGTATCAGGAGTACTAAATTTTTATTGAAGAGTTCAAGTTAAAAAATTAAATCAGAGCCCTGGCCAGTTTGGTTCAGCGGTTAGAGCATCAGCCCTCAGACCAATGAGTCACGGGTTCGATTCCAGTCAAGAGCATGTTGCAGTTCATCCCTAGCCCTGGTCGGGATCCTGTGAGAGGCAACCCATCGATGTGTCCCTCTCACGTCGATGTTTCTCTCTCCCTTCCTCCCACTCTATCTGAAGAGAAATAGAAAAATATCCTCAGGTGAGGATTAAAAAAAAAGGTAAACTCAGAAAACGCTAAGTCCCTTGCCGTATCAAATAATATGTGAACAAACTCCAAATATCTTTTTAGAACCATGTTCTTTAAAACAACTCATTTAAGTCCTGGTCGGTTTTCTCAGTGGTTAGAGCGTCAGCCTGTGGTCCAGAGAGACCCGGGTTCAGTTCCCACTAGGAGAGCATACCTCGGTTGCAGTTTGTCCCCGGCCCTGGTTGGTCATGCGAGTGGCAGCCACTCGATGTGTCCCTTTCACATCGATGTTTCTCTCTCTCTCTCTCTTCCTCTCTCTCCCTCCCACTCTAACTGAACAAAAAATGGAAAAATGTCCTTGAGTGAGGATAAGAAAATAAATAAATAAAAATAAAACAACTCATTTAATTTTAAAAGATACATTCTTAACAATGCTAAAAGGTAAGAATAGCTTTCTAATTAGACCGAATGAATTTTCATTTCCTTTATCATTTATGTCAAAATTCATGAGATGAGGCATGTTCTTAAACACCATTTCCAATAAAATCATAGCTTTTCAACCAAGTGAAGTATAATATGTGTGCAATAAGTGTATTACATTTTGATAAAAATTAAACTACCAAAATGGTACATCAACTTAGATTTAGCTAGCTAGGTGACACCATTTTTTTTTTTATCCTCACCGAAGGACATTTTTCCTTTCTTTTTTTTTCTGTTCAGATAAAGTGGGAGGGAGAGAGAAGAGAGAGAAACATCAATGTGAAAGGGATACATCGAGTGGCTGCCTGCCACACAACCCCAACCAGGGCTGGGGATGAACTGCAATCGAGGTACATGCCCTTGACCGGAATCAAACCCACAACTCATTGGTCCTCAGGCCAATGCTCTAACTGCTGAGCCAAACGAGCAAGAGCCAGGTACACTATTTTTAACATAAAGCATCAGGTTACTACAATGGAGCTTTTTACCATGTCCCAGTGGACCTTCAGGGTAACACTCCTTGACTCATAGAGGTAAACATAATTCTTTGAAATAAATAATTCTATATAAAATTTCCCAAATCTAACAGACAAGCTGTCCTTTTGGCTCAATGTTTCAGTACATTCTGAATACGTATTCAATGCTAAAATATCAAGTACTGATTGAAACTATAGAAAAAATGTGGAGGGAACCCAAAATGATATACAAATACTAATGAAACCTGATTATAGTATAAATGAATACCATAACCACACTAAAGGAGTCTGGGAAGAAAATAATTACAAAAACAGTATCATGACTAGATGTCAGGATAAAGACAAAAAGACCTGTACATGAATGCTGTAGCCTAATCAGTGAACATCTCCAAGATATGGGTAATAACTCCAAAACTTTCTATGTGTATACCAGATTTAAACAAACACATATAATGCAGATAAGAACTAGATTTACCACTGTCAAGGAAAGGTTGCAAATAAGAAAACAGAGTAGGCTAAAAATAAACCCTGTGGTATCGGATTGGAATCTGAGGTTATCAGTACAAAGGCATGATTTTATATATGTATAAAGACAGATGTATCATTCTTTCCTCTGTCCAGGGAGGGGTCTTAGAAATAGTTTACACCACAGCAGTAACCTAGTAATAGGTCTTAGTTTCTAAACACCATTCTCCAAAAAGAGGAACCAGGGCTTTGGAGAAGTCATTGATTCAGAGCTGAGGCAGGGAAAATACAAAATGAGTCTGGAACATCTTGTGATGCCAGAAAGTAATGAAGTGCTTTAAAAAGGACAGGGGGTTGTTCAAAGGACACAGCAGCCAACATGATGAAGCTCTAACAGCCAAAAGTGGTATAAGCTGAGCAACAAAATAAATAATGAAAATACTACAGCCCTAGCCAGTTTGGCTCAGAGGTTAGAACATCAGCCTGTGGACCAAAGAGTCCCGGGTTCAATTCCAGCCAAGGGCACGTTACCTCAGTTGCAGTTCATCCCTGGCCTGGGCTGGGGTAATGCAGATGGCAACCAATCGATGTGTCTCTCTCTCTCTCCAACTCCCACTCTGTCTGAAGATAAATGTAAAAATATCCTCGGGTGAGGATTAAAAATATATATATATACTACATTATAATCTGTAGAATAAATATATTTCCCTGAGTCCATACTCATATACATTTTTAAAGGATTAAATAAACAGGGGAGAAGAGAAAGCTCTTCCCAGAACAAATGGAAAAACAGGGAAATACAAATTTGACGTTACAACATCAGAATAATAATGGCCACAGGTAAAATCCACCAACAGATGTTGTATTAGTGGGCAAAAGTTTGAGAAAAAACAGATTTTCATAGTCTCAAGTATCTCCCCTGAGATATTTATTAACCACAAAGGGAAAAGTAGTAATTTCACAGTGTACAAATCTAGAAGACACAGCAAGTGATCAAGGTCAACATTACCAACCACCATTTCTGTGGAATTCTTGTGTAAACGGCATATCCTCAGTCCAATCATAGGAAAAGATCAGACAAATCCAAACTGAGAAACATCTGACAAAATACAATCAATACTGCTTAAAAATATCCAGGTTATAAAAGATAAAGAAAGACTGTTAGAGACTATAAAAGACTAAGGAGAAATAACAAATAAATGTAATGTGGGGTCCTAGATAAAATCATGAACAGAAAACGTACTTAGTGGAAAAACTGGTAAGATTCAAATAAGGTCTAAAGCTTAGTTCATAATAGTGTGCCAATGTTAATTTTCTGGTTCTGATAACTGTGTGGTTATATAAGATGTTGACATTAGAGGTAGCTAGGTGAGGAATACACAGAAACTCTACTATTTTTGCAACTTTGCTGTGAGCATAAAATTAGTAAAAATTTAAAAGTTTTCAAACCATAGAAAACATAGTTACTACTAAGAGTAAGAGGAAAAGAATTTGGTGTGACATAAATATTTAAGAGTATTTACTGTTCACTAGCTTTATAAAGCTTAACTTTAATTGTTAGCATTTTAAGGTATGTGACTTTAAAATTTTAAATGTCTGCATCACTAATAAGTAGGACTTTTTTTTCATAGTGTGGTTTGTGACATAAACTACCAAAGGTCAGCAACATACTATGAATTATTTTGTAGAAGACAACAAAGAGGAAACACAAAGTCACAGCAAATTTGTACAAGGTAAACAAATTTCCCAGCTAACTAAACTATCACGATGGATACAAGAGAGCTCAAAGCCAACTGATGTCCCACATCTCTGTATTTTAGGGCCAGCCTCAATCAAGTCAACTACTTATCTGAAGTCTGCTGGCTACATGTGCAAGATATAAGCAAATATGACCAGAAACTCTGCTTTTCTAGATACTTGAGATCTTAGCCACTTCTGAAAAGACTCACATCTTTCTTTCTCTCCAGGCTCATACAACTTACTATTCCATTCTGATTATCTTGCTTATTTATATTTAGAGAAGGAGCTCTGGGTGAGCCAGCCCTCTTCTGTAACGTCTACCCCCAGTAAATACTCTTAAATATTTAGGTCACACAAAATTATTTTCCTGTCATTCTTAGTAGTGTGCCTCCCTGTTCTGACAAGTCTACACCTGGTGGTGAGACAGCCACAGAATTCTGAGAGAGTCTCTACAGACTTAAAGCTTTCCTGATGCAAAGTTCAACATCTAAGGGACAAGATGAGTCCTTTTCTAGGGAAATGATTCCTCTCCCAAGGCCAACTACTCAAGGAAAGAAATGCAATTTAGCATCCAAACAAGCAGTCTAACTTGGATGTGTAATTCACGAAACCACCAGAACCATGACCCAATTTATCTATCCAAGATGTGGATGCCTCTTTTACAAAGACTTAGAAAACAAGAAAAAATGTCTACCATATATATCACAGAACTCTCAGCACATTTAC
This sequence comes from Molossus molossus, assembly GCF_014108415.1. Taxonomy (NCBI): domain Eukaryota; kingdom Metazoa; phylum Chordata; class Mammalia; order Chiroptera; family Molossidae; genus Molossus; species Molossus molossus. The sequence continues at coordinate 108,560,414 of NW_023425366.1, read as the reverse complement.
ACAAATGGTAAACACATTTTTATTTTTTTATATTTTGTTAATTTTTTTTTTTTAGAGAGAGAGAAAAAGGGAGAGAGGGAGAGAGAGAAACATCGATGAGAGAGAACATCGATTGGTCGCCTCTTGCATGCCCTCTACTGGGGATTGGGCTCACAATCTGGGCATGTGCCCTGACCGGAAATCAAACCAGTGACCTCTTGGTGCATGAGTCAACGCTCAACCACTGAGCCACACCTGCAGTAAACATTTTAAAACACCAAATATTATTAAGGCTATCAGATATAAGATTTCATTACAGTTATATAGAATAACTCAACACAATTATTTTTGGCCTCTACATTCTTCTAATTAAGGGAAAAACACCTTCAAACACCTGATTGTTTCTCCTCATATTCCTTATTTTCTTATCTTACTTCTTTTTGGTTTTGAAAAGAATAAATATTAGTTTCCTGTAGCTGTATAAGGACCTCATAATATAATTCTCCTATGCATTTTACAAAAAAGGTTTTCTGAAAAAATGCTTTGGGTTAAAAAATGGTGACAGCAATTATGTCACATGAAGCATATCGTAATAACAATCTACCTTTATGAAGTTCTAGTTTCTTCCTCCATACCAGGTAAACACTCTAAATATAACCAAATGATTAATTTGCAATGACTAGTCATTTCACCTTGAATGTTATGTTCTGGAATCTAGTTAAAAACAAAAAGTCTGGATCACTTACCGAATTAGCAATGGCATGAATGACTCTAGAAAATCCCACAGCATCATTCAGTTCTTCCTAATTTAAAAAAACAAACCAAAGAAAACTATTCACTTACATATATTCCTATATTTCAATGGGTTAAAACCTAGCCCCCCCGCCAAATGCACTGAAATTTTATGGTGAGTTAGCTTTAATTTTTGTTTTTTTAAATCCTCACCCAAGGATATTGATATTTTTCCATTTATCTTCAGATAGAGTAGAAGGAAGGGAGAGAGAGAAAAACATCAATGTGAGAGAGACACATCAATTGGTTGCCTTCCGCATTATCCCGACCAGGGCCGGAGACAAACCTCAACTGAGGAATGTACCCTTGACTGGAATCAAACCCATGATTCTGGTCCACAGGCCAACTCTCTAACCGCTCAGCCAAAACGGTCAGGACTGGTGAGTTAACTTTAGTTTCTTGTGCTTTGCATCTATCATCCAACTGCATCTGAAATGATTTACATTATTCCTTTTTTGCTGCTTTAGAAAGTAGAATGAGCATGTGACAAATTATTCATTAGTTACTAAAATAACGGTGCCTAGAGTTTACCATCACTTCACATCACTTGAAATTTCCAAGTCTATCAAGCCATCTTAAAAACACAAACTTTAAAAAGCTGTCACCTGGTGGCCAAATTCAATACTCCATTAAATTCTTAGGACATCCATCTAGCAGTTGACTGATCAAAACAGCATTCCCATAATTCTTAATTTTATTCCTTGTCAAAAGCGTTTTTTGTTTTTAATTTTTATTCTTGAATGTAGAATGTATTACAGATGTTCCTCATTTTCCCCCATTGACCCCTTCCTCCCCACTCTCGCCCCCCTCCCGCCTTTTCCCACACTATTGTCTGTGTCCATTGCTTATACATATAAGTTCTTTGGTTTATTTCTTCCCACCCCCCACCCCCTTTCCCTTTGAGGTTTGTCAGTCTAGCAATGAATTTGTACTTCTTAATCCCTTCACCTTTTTCACCCATTCCCCCAACCCCCTCCCATCTGGCAACCAACAAAATGTTCTCTGTATCTATGAGAATGTTTCTGTTCTGCCTGTTCATTTTGTTTGTAGATTCCATTGTTGATAGATATGTATTCATTGCCATTTTGTTTGTTCATATATTTTATCTTATTTTTCTAAAAGACCCTTCATCATTTCATATAATAACGGTTTGGTGGTGATGAACTCCTTTAACTTTTTGTCTGGGAAAGCCTTCATATGGCCATCGATTCTAAATGACAGCTTTGCAGGATAGAGTAATCTTTTTTTTTTTATCCTCACTCGAGGACATTTTTTCTATGTTTTGTTCAGATAGAGTGTGGGAGGGAGAGAGAGAGAGAGAGAAACATCGACGTGAAAGGGACACGTCGAGTGGTTGCCACCCACACGACCCAACCAGGGCCGGGGACAAACTGCAACCAAGGTACGTGCCCTTAGCGGGAACCGAACCCGGGTCTCTCAGGACCGCAGGCCGACGCTCTAACCGCTGAGCCAAACCGGCCAGGGCAGGCTAGAGTAATCTTGGTTGTAGGTTCTTGCTTTTCATCACTCTGAATATTTCTTGCCACTCCCTTCAGGCCAGCAAAGTTTCTTTTGAGAAATCAGCTGATAGCCTTATGGGAACTCCCTTGTAGGTAACTAGCTGCCTTTCTCTTGCTGCTTTTAAGATTCTCTCTTTGTCTTGAACCTTTTGCATTTTGATGATGATGTGTCTTGGTGTGGGCCTCTTGGGGTTCATCTTGTTTGGGACTCTCTGTGCTTCCTGGACTTGTATGTCTGTTTCCTGCACCAAGTTAGGAAAGTTTTCTGCCATTATTGTTTCAAACAGGTTTTCGATTTCTTGTTTTCGCTCTTCTCCTTCTGGCACCCCCAAGATGCGAATGTTGGCACGCTTGAAGTTGTCCCAGAGGCTGCTTACACTATCCTCATTTTCTTGGATTCTTTTTTCTTTTTGCTGTTCTGATTGGGCGTTTTTTGCTTCCTTATATTCCAAATCGATGGTTTGCTTCTTGGATTTACATACTCTACTATTGAATCTGTGTAAATTATTCATTTCAGTTAATGCCTCCTTCATTTCTGACTCTGCATCCATCATTTCTGACTGGTCCTTTTTTATGCTCTTGAGGCCCTCACTAAGTTCACTGAGGTTCTCACTAAGTTCATTGAGCATCCTTATAAGCAGTATTTTGAACTCAGCATCTGTTAGGTTACTTATCTCCATTTCGCTTAGTTCTTTTCTTGGGGTTTTGTCCTGTTCTTTCATTTGGGACCTGTTTCTTTGTCTCCTCATTTTGGCTGCCTCCCTGTGTTTGTTTCTGTGTATTACTTAACGAGCGGTATGGGGCTAGCTGAGACCAGATGCTGCTTGTTTGAAAGAATTTAGGAAAACCTGAAGCAGGATCCAAGACAGGCCAATCCTATGGTTAAGCAATTGGCAACAGCTTGGGTGGGCCTGAAAGTTGGTTGGGGCAGAGCAGGGCCTCAGGGAGTCACCAGGGTGGGGCTACCAGTGTAAGCCAAGTTGCTGGAGTCCCAGATATGGCGGCTGTCTGCCGCCCCAGGGAAGGGCTCACCAAAGGAACAAAGGCCTCTGAGAGCATGTCTGTCCCGGAGAAAGCCCCCTCTCCAGCCCTTGCTCCAGTGCCAAACAGCTCAGTTCTTTCCTGTATGTCTCTGGTGCCCCTCGAGCTGCCTCCCCTCCAAGGGGGAGTGAGTCCGATAAGTCCGTGTGCGGGCCCTTTAAGGAGCTGCCTGGGGCTCCAGCCGCTTCAGCTTCCCTGAGCTTCAGTTCCTGGCGTTTTTCCAGCCAGAAGTTATGGGGACTTCTCTTCCTGGCACTGGAACCCTGAGCGGGGCACCTGGTGTGGGACGGGGACCCCTCAGTCCTCAGAAAGGACCTTCTCAGCCGAGGTATCATCCTGATTTTTATCCGCCACACGTGGGTATGGGACCAGCCCTTCATGCCTCCGCCCCTCCTACCAGTCTGGATGTGGCTGCTGCTTTAATTTCGTAGTTATAGGACTTCCATTCAGCTTGACTTCAGGCGGTTTTGAATGATGGTTGTTTCTGTAGTTTAGTTGTAACTTTGATGTTGGTTGTGGTGTTGTAGCTCACTGTCCTTAGAATCCAACTTGTCTTTGAGCTGCCCTAATTAACAACCTCAGAGACAGCAAGATGAACAATGGGGAATGTTATAGACGGCTTTTGCCCCATAAAAATTAACCAGAGTTTGACCTTCACTGGGAATTTGAAAAGCAACATACTTCATGAAAAGGGAGGACAGAAACGGTCCCAAGGCCAGAGTGTCCTGCATGCTCTGTAAAGAAACTGATAGGGAGAAACTGAAGCTCCCTTTACCCCATAAAACTGTAACTGTTAAACATGTGTGTATTGCACCTGACTGACCGCTGATATCCATCTCGAATTTGTTAATTTTTAAAACTTGGATAATGGAATGAATAGCAGGATAGATGTATGCTGACCCAGTTCACCCAGTTCCCTTTCGCCTCAGCTCCCTCCCCCCTCCGTTCCCTCCTGCTTATCGCTAACTGCCTCCGCTTCTGTACACGCAGCTTGCTTGCTCTGTTAAACTCTTGAATGACCCCTGCCCTATATAAGCAACCCTCCCCTTGAGCTCGGGGCTGCAGTTCTCCTCTGTGTAGGTTGGCTGCAGTCCCTGCGCAGGTAATAAAACATCCCCAAAAACTGAAAAATTGAGTCTGAGTGTGGTCGATCTCCTGGGTTACAACAGTGGGAGGACGCGATACAGCGTTTACCTACGCTGCCATCTTGACCGGAAGTCTCAAAAGCATTTTTATAAAATTTTTACAGTACAGCACTCTGAAAATCATCCCTACTCAGTTTCTTCTTTCCTATTTCCTTCCTAACGGTGGGTTAATATGCTCAGTTTCTCTATCTTAAAACCCACCCCTTCCTTAACTCTAAGCTCCATGCAACTACTTACTCTTCTCCCTTCTCCTTGTCTCTTCACATCTAAATTACTTAAAAGACTTCTCTCCACAAATTAGATCCAGTTTAACTCCCACTGCTTGCAGCCTTCAGCTCTCTGGTGTCAACCTCACTGAAATTACTCATCTTTTTAAACTAACTAGTATTAGTAAGAATGTGGAGAAATTGAAACACTTGTAACATGTTGGTGGGAATGCAATGTGGTACAGTTGCTATGGAAAACAGTATGGCAGTTCCTCAAAAAACTAAACACAGAATTTCTATTTGATCCAGCAATTCCACTTCTGAGTATATACCCAAAAGAATAGAAAGTAAGAATGCAGAGAGATACTTGTACACCTATGTTCATGGTAGCATTATTAACAAGAACAAAAAGGCTGAAGCAACTCAGGTGTCCTTGAACAGATGAATGAAGAAAATGTAGTATAGCTATACAATGAAATATTACCTTGAAAGAAAAAAATTCTGACACACATTATAATATGGATGAACCCTGAGGATTTTATGCTAAGTGAAATAAGACAATAATAGTGTATGATTTCACTTATATGAGGTACCTAAAGTAGTCAAATTCAGAGAAAGAAAGTAGAAGAGTAATAACCTGCGGCTGGCAGAAGGGGGAAAAGGTAAGTTGTTTAATGGGTACAGAGTTTCAGTTTTGCAAGATGAAAAGACTTCTGGAGATGGATGGTGCTGATGTTTGCACAACAATCTGAATGTACTTAACACTATGGAACTGTACACTTAAAAACAGTTAAGATGGTAAATTTTGTGTTACATGTCTTTTACCACAATTAAACTAAAACACTGTTAAAGAATAGCTTAAGCCCTGGCCGGTTTGGCTCAGCGTTTAGAGCTTAGGCTCGCAGACCAGAGAGACCCGGGTTCGGTTCCCACTAAGGGCATATGCCTCAGTTGCAGTTTGTCCCCGGTCCCAGTTGGAGTTGTGTGGGAGGCAGCCAATGTGTCCCTTTCACATCGATGTCTCTCTCTCTCTCTTCCCCTCTCTCCCTCCCACTCTATCTGAACAAAAATGGAAAAATGTCCTCGGGTGAGGATAAAAAATAAAAGAAAACTTTCAAGACTAAATCCAATGGCCACATCTTAGTCCTAACCCCTTCTCTGGAGTATCAGACACTGTTGACATCCCTTCTCCAAATACTCTCTTCCCTTGGCTGCTGTGTCACAATAATCTCCTAACACATTTTTCTACTTCTGCCTATCATTTAAATGCTAGTGGTCTTCAGAATCCTACTCTAAGTCCTCTTCTTATTCCTCACACTCGCTGTAGTTGCTCTAACCCAATCCTAGGCTCTATGCCAACAACAATCAAGTATAGCCCTCTCCTCTCTCTTAGATTCTTAGATGACAACTCTGCCTACAGAACACCTACCCTTGAATGTCCCAGACACCTAAAACCTTACGGATCAGAAACAGAACATAGCCTCTTTTACAATGTAAGGGGAAATCTCAGCCATGTTGACCCTGCACATATTGAAATAGGCCACACAAGCAAAGGCTTGAGCTATAATTAACCTGCATCTTGGTGAAACACCCCTGGAGGAGAAGATGGGAGGCAAGCTTGTAAGGAGCTGCTAACATGCCCTCTCCCACCCACCTCCCTCTCTCTTCTGGGAGGCTGAGATAGTTTCTCACTGCCTCCTAGGTTCTGATAAGGAATGGGGCTTTCTGCCTCCCCCACCCCACCCCCTTGCCCATCAGAGCTGTAGAATATAAAAGCATATAGGTGCAGTCTAGAATTGGCTCCTCAATAATGAGGTATCCACAACTCATATCGCAGTCATCTGGTCCCTTTTCAGTGTTGTCTTTTTGGTGTGTGGGAACAAGGACCATATGCAGCTGGCACCTTTGGCTGATCTTCCTTCTCTATGTAAGTAATAAACCACCAAAATCTAACAATGGCTTATAGTGTCTTTACTGGTTTAATCAGTCAGCTCTGGCCCTGCCTTATATATCTGTGAGCTTTACATCTACTCATACGCCAACTGTACTCCACCTGTGTCCCCTCTCCAATATCGCTCCGGCCCACTCCATCAATAAACTGACATCAGTCCACCCAGTTGCTCAAATTTCAGGCTTAAGGATCTTCCTTCTTCTCTCTTCCTCTTTTACCACCCACATCCAATCACAAATTCCACTGATCCTACCTTCTAGGTATCTCTAGGTTTCACCTAAACTGCTACTAACTAGCCTATTCCAGGTCACTGGTATCTCTTAGCTATGTTATTTTACAAACTGGTCTCCCTGCCTCTAGTCTTACTCGAATCCATTCTCCAGACAGCAACCAAGATGATGTTCCAACCATGAAAATATGACCATGTCACTCTGATCTGTCAAATCATATGTTCTCAACTTTGTCTTAGGAAAACTAATAAGTTGCCTAAAACTACAAATAGCAATATTATTTAACAAACAGTGAAGATCAGTGGCACATAATCCTAATGATAATCAATAAAACTTTTTTCAAGACTCCTTCATATAAGGAAAGATTGGTAAACCATGTCAGACTCACTTTGTTGGCTATGTCCAAATATTTAAGCTTAAGTTCCTCTTATCCTATGCTAGGCTTTCCTACTAAAGCAAATTTTCTATAGTAGAAAACTAATCATGAAATTGAATCCAACATATGACCTACATATATAGAGGATAGGTTGCCATTTCTCACTGGAAAGAAATGAAATAAGTACCTGTTCTTTAGCATGTTTCTGCTGCTCTCTTCTTTTGCGTTCTTCTTCATCTACTTTGCTGACAACTATGTAGCGCTCTTTCTAAAAGACATAAAGCCAACATACAATTTTCTGGAAGCAATTTGACCCAAAAAATTCAGAATTATGCTACCATTAGAAGTTATTGTTTTTATCATTTAACAGTCTTTCCTGGGTTAAACACACTAAAAGGATTTTTAAATGCGAGCAAAGTTGAGTTGATGCATTACAAACCAATTCTGCCTCTGTATTTCCGTGATATTTTCCCATGGTTTATTAATCCAACCCACAGATGTCAGTTAAAAGTAATCAACACACTGTGAGAATAAGACACTTTCCACAATGAACACTAAGAAATTACATTGCATCTAAACATTAGTTTCTAAACAATTAGTTTTAAAATAAAATTTCTGTATCATATTTCATTAATATAAGAAAAAATCCGGGATCTCCAAGAGCCCTGGGAAGGAGTAAGATGGCCACCGTCCTGCGTGGCCACATCTCAGCCAAAGCTCTGAGCGCCCTCCAAATCCCAAGTGTCCCCACACAGTTCCAGTCCAGTCCACCCTCCCTCTGCTGGAGCCCAAGAGCCAAGTCAAACCATTTGTATGACCAGAGAAGAGTTCACGCAGAGGATGGCAGAGACTGTTGGTTAGGGCACACAGGAAGAATATGGGAAGCTCTTTGACAAGGTGGATGTGGCCCAGGACGGCTTCATTAATTGGGACAAACTTTCTGCATTTATGCTGTTAACACTTTATGAGAATGATGAACGAGCAAAGGCAACTGTTGATCCCCAGTGGAAAGACCTTGAATTCCTCCCAGTGAAACACAAGGACACCATTCAAAAAGTCATTTTCTTGAAAAGTTCCAGTCGTTATGTGACCATCAGTAAGGACAGTTTGTTAGGCATCTGGGGAGAGAATCTAAAGCTGCAAGAAACACTTCCTATCACTTCAGATGCCACCAAGCTGAAACACCTGTGGGTGACAAGTCTGGTTTCTCTGGAAAATGTAAACAAGATAGCGGTGGCTTTTACAAGTAAAGAGATTTGTTTTTATGATCTGCTGTCCAAAGAACAATTTCCTTGCCAATATAAACTCCAAGGCCTGAAAGGAACACCAATTTGCATGGATTATTAGTATGACCCTCATGATGCCAATGAATCAATTCTGTCTTTTGGGGACATAACTGGAAAGGTTCAGGCAATTGTTTTCACGACGGCCTTGCTTTCCCTGTTTGAACGTCCTGCTACTGCCTGTGAAGATGAAGAAGCCACTGTGGCCATTAATTGGGTGGAACTGCTTTCTGGATATCATAAATATTGCTATACATTAGAGCACAAACTTCATCATGGAGCTTAGGTCAGGCAAGGTGCTGAATTTCCGCAGTAATGAATAAAATGGTCAGCTTCGATTTTTACATTTATATTCTTTGATGAAAATGTTTCACACAAAATGTCCTTGTTTAGAAACCAGTCATTAGTTCCCTGGAGGTTTCGTCCTGGATTCTCTGCAATCCCCTGCATACTACCAGGAGTTCTTGCTTTTATTTTTTTGTAATAAATTTAGGTGAACTGTGCACTTAAAGCATCTCAAGAGAAAGGAGGAAATTGTCACAGAATCCATTTAACTTCAATACAACTCTGATCCTAACTAGTTTCATCTCCTTCCGTCAAGACTGCTTAATAAAATAATTTAACAAAAAAAAAGAAAAGAAAAGAAAAAATCCTGGATTTTTTTGGTAATATGTCAGACAACTAGTACATTTTTCCTCACATATTGCATTTTTTATCATTAAACATATCATATTCTATGTCAAAGTTTGAGATTTACCTTCTAGCAAGATTGTTTTCTAATTCACTTAATCTCTTATATAATTTGACATCTGACTTCAGAGCAACAACTAAATTCTAAAATCCTAAAATTTTGCAAAGGGAATCCACCATCAGCCCATTACTCATCATGGTTCTATCAGTGAGCCATGGGAATACATGACAATATCTATGCATATGCTTATGCCCTAAATTCTAAAACTTCATTTTGCTTGCCCACATAACAGGAAGCCATTTCTTCATGCATATCATCACAACTTTATAATTAGAACATGTACCAACATTTGCATGTATTCAAATTTACAAAGCCTATTTGCTTCCATTTACCCACTGGATCACCATAAAAAAGCTATGAGATAGGTATAGATCAACTTAGAGAGGTTAAATGACTTGCCGAAGGTCACCCAGCTCATAAAGAGCAGGGCCAAGAAGTCAATTCTGACTTTTGATATATCAATGTATCATTGTATGTGTTTAATTGTTAGCCCTAGATAACTCTTGAGGTTACCTTTTCAGTTTCTAAAGTTTCAACATGAATGCCTTTGGGATACCTAAAGACAAGGAAGAAAACATGACATCAGTAGATGAGACAATGACAGCTAAAACTGTAAGTATGTTCAAAGGCAACTATATAGCTATAATTTAATTAAATGAAATAAACGTTATTAAATATGAAATAATTGTTACTATAATAAAGACTTATTTCAGCTATTAAATGTTCCTCTATCTTTGCTCTTAAACACACAGAAATGCATCTGATTTTAAATTAACTTTTTTAGGACTCAGGCATTTTCTGAAATGTCTTACATCACATATTACAGTCACCTCATTACCACATAGTCAAATCATTTTTCCAAATATAATATTGTTTACTTCCTAACTGATTTTGAAGGTCTTATTAGATTGTATGGGCACACACACAGGAGGTTTGAGATGAATAACTGTAGTTTGGCATGGCAGTTTGTACCAGCCAAGAAAAGGGATCTGGAACCTATATGAAGTAAGGTTGTAAAGATAATAGAAAAAAAATAAGTCTGATCAAATGACAGTGACCCTTTCCCATTACAATCAAAGTAAATTTCCAGTATACATGTTACTGGCAGATTCTAGTAAAAGAATAAGAATCCCCAAATTGCCCTGGCCGGTTTGGCTCAGCCGTTAGAACATCAGCCCGTGGACCAAAGAGTCACGGGTTTGATTCCAATTAAGGGCATGTACCTCTGTTGCGGTTTGTCACCAGCCCTGGTCGGGGTCGTGCGGAAGGCAACCAGTTGATGTGTCTCTCTCACATCCATGTTTCTCTCTCTCTTTCCCCCTCCCTCCCACTCTACATAAAGATAAACAGAAAAATACCCTCAGGTGAGGATTAAAAAAAAAATGAATTCCAAACACAAACATCAAACTGTCTAACATTGATGTCCAATTTGGAGGTTAGAGATCCACCTGAAATGAGAATGAAACCAATGGAAACATCCCTAGACAAATACACAAAACTTTAGATACTATTTCAGGGAATTCACAGACTTCCTAAAATCCATCCATGTTCTAACCTCTACTTTAGAAAAAGAATTCAGCTGAGTAATTCCTAGGTCTTAACACCAAACCTTTATCGTATACTTTCAAGAACAAAACACTACACACCCAGAACTTACCAGACAAAGGCAAAGTGATAATTAAAAGAAATTTTAAAAGGCTTTAATGCATGTATTGAAACACAGTAACAGTCTGGCCGGTGTGGCTCAGTGGTTGATCGTCGACCTATGCAACAAGGGGTCACCGGTTCAATTCCTGGTCAGGGACACATACCCAGGTTATGGGCCTGATTCCCAGTGGGGGGCATGCAGGAGGCAGCCAATCAATGTTTTCTCTCATCAATGTTTCTCTCTCTCCCTTCCTCTTTCTGTAAAATCAATACAGGAGAAAAAAAGCAATAACAGGGGCAACCCACTGGGTCCCCTTCCTGTTTCCCTGGCCGGGGAGCATCATCCCAGTACGCCAAGGTTGAGGATTTGATCCCTGGTCAGGACACATACAGGAAATACAAGAAGCAACCAATGAATGCACAAATAAATGGAACAAATAAATCAATGTTTCACTCTCCTTCCCTCTCTCTAAAATCAATTTTTTTAAAAAAAATTTTAAAGCAATAACAAACAAAATAAATTAAGTGGGTATTCAACTTAGAAAAAACCTGGGGAAATAAAATAAGGCACTACACAATAACAGAATGGTCAAGTCACCAAGTACTATAGAATTCTATAAATGAAATGAGAGCTAAGAGATTATATTTAGTTTTTAAATCCTGGGTCCCTCACAGAGTTCTTGCATATACTATAAACACTTACTTCCAGCTTAAAGTCTGATAAATTAGTTTTCTTTGGAACCTATAAAAAAAAAAACAAAGATATTAGTCTTGGCTCATTAAAAGACAATCCTAACTGATCAAGCACCGATAGGGAAAGACATTTAAGACACTTAATTTTTAAAAGAGACTTCAATAAGCCCTGGCTGGTTTGGCTCAGCGGTTAGAGCATCCGCCGACAGAACAGAGAGTTGCAGGTTCGATTCTGGTCAAGAGCACGTACCTCAGTTGTAGTTTGGTCCTTGGCCCCAGTAAGCAGCCAATCCATGTGTCTCTCTCACATTGATGTTTCTCTCCCTCTCTCTCCCTCCCTCCCTCCCTTCCCCTCACTCTATCTAAAGATAAATGGGGGAAAAAAATATCCTCAGGTGAGGATTAAAAAAAAAAGAGAGAGAGAGACTTCAATAAAAGTTACAGGCAATACGCAAACAAAAATGGGCAGGATGTACGAGGGGTGAGGATTCCTCACCACTGTCTTCATCAAAATCTTCTTTAATATTATCATACTACCTTTATATAAGAGGTAGAAGTTCCCGTTTAAGCAAAGTATTACTTCCTGTGCCTTATATAGAGAGAGTTTAAGGTAGACAGATGCACTTAAACCAGTGGTTTTCAACCTTCCTAATGCCGCGACCCTTTAATACAGTTACTCATGTTGTGGTGACCCCAACCATAAAATTATTTTCGTTGCTACTTCACAACTGTAATTTTGCTACTGTTACGAATCGCCATCGGAAATATGTGTTTTCCAATACAACTGTAATTTTGCTACTGTTACGAATCGCCATCGGAAATATGTGTTTTCCAATGGTCTTAGGCGATCCCTGTGAAAGGGTCGCGACCCACAGGTTGAGAACCACTGACTTAAACACTTTTGTGAAGCTAGTCACAAAAATAAAAAGTAGGATGTTTACGCTACCCAGTCCTTGAAACACTAATGTTTTTTACCACAGAAAAATTAAAAGCATAGAAGTAGCCTGAGAGTAAATTCTTCTCTTTTGAAGCCTTTATGCATTAAGTACTCCTCAAGGCTAAAACAATTATGTCACTCTTGAGCATAACTTTAAACAAAAGTTCTACAGTATGAGAAAAAGCACTCATTCAGTGTCTCAATATACCATCATCCCCACTGTATTAATGTTAAAGTTAATGCTTAAATCTTGGGAGCATGACTGAAATAAAAACACTATTTATAAAAGTGTTTTTAGAAGACCAAATATAGCACATGCCAGATCATCCACCTTTCCCCAAAAAGATATGAAAAGATTCATGGCAACTAACCCTGTACATGGGTCTAAGTCCAAGTTCATATTTTCTTCACTTTGTAACAAATCTTCTATTTTCTCTCTGAGGAATTAAAAACATGACTGTCAATACCTTTAAGGAATAAAGTCATCAGCCAACAGAATAATCATAGTCAAAAGCTATCTAAATATAAGAACATATGACAATGTAATTTTACCAAATCATGTTGTAATTTTTTAGTTCAGTATGGCTTAAAGAAAAATAATTTATTTTGGCATATTCTTTTTGTTATTGTTGTTATTAAGGAATTAAAGACAACCCCTCAAGGCTATATCAATGAAAGTGCTTTAAAATTTTACTTCTCGCCATGGCGGGCTTGGCTCAGCGGTTAGAACGTCAGCCTGCAGTCCAGAGAGACCTGGGTTCAGTTCCTGCTAAGGGCGCGTACCTCAGTTGCAGTTTGTCCCCAGCCCTGGTAGGTAGTGCGGGTGGCAGCCACTCGAAGTGTCCCTTTCACGTCGATGTTTCTCTCTCTCTCTTCCTCTCTCTCCCTCCCACTCTATCTGAACAAAAAATGGAAAAATGTCCTTGAGTGACAATAAAAAAAGTAATTAAAATTTTACTTCTCTAGTTAAGCAGTTATATTGACAAGTAAACTAAGCAAGTCTAGACACTCCTTCAATGGCACATTGGCTTGTCAGAAACTTAACTGTGAAAGAAAAACACATGGACATGTTGCACATATCTGAATGGGCTGATTTCATTGTTCCGCCTTCAGAGGAACTGGATAGTGGCTACCAGGCCTTTGCAGAAGGTCTTCCCAGTGACATGTGACAAGTCTAGTACAGTACACAGAATCCTATTTACAATGTGTTGTTGTTACACAAATTCAGATATCCCATAATTAAAGCCTGTCAATCACAACATCATACCTCTTTGTGTACTGTGCATGTGCAGCATAAGTTCAAGACACAGATGTCAGTCCTGCCCCAATACACATTATACAATGCACATTTAATTCCAGTTTGGGAACTTACACCACTTGGTCAATAAACTTCTTCTGATCCTCAGGAATTGTCACAGGACATTTGGATGTGTTAGGAGACACATATGATAGAGCTCCTGCACCTTTGGACTGTAAACGTTTCTCATCATACTGCTCTCTTAACTGTCTTTCTTCTTCCTGATTTAAATATGGAATTCCTAAACATAGTTTTTAAAAGAATGTATTAGTAGAAGTAACCATTTAACATAAAAATTGTTTAACAAAAATACTCAGGAAAGACTCACCATATTTAACTATATCTCAAAAAATCAACAGAAAAAGCAAACGATTTTGAAATGTGTTTGTATATTCATGCACTCCATTCATTCATTCTTTGTTCAACAAATTTTTATTTGGCACTTACGCTGTTCCAGGAACTGTAAGAGACACTGGGGAATCTAACAGTGAGCAGAGTAGATGCATCCTACTCTGCAGTGAGCATCTATTAGCCAGGATGATCAGAGAAGGCTATTGTAAGAGAAGACCCAAAGGATAAGAATGAATCAGACATGCACAGAACTAGGGGAAGAATATTTCCAGCAGGGGGCTAAGTATAAATATACTGAGGATAGAAATGGCTTGGACTTTCCCAAAAACAGCAAGGAAGCTGGTGTGGCCAGAACACAATCAACAGAATGGCATGATGCCAGGTTAGAGAGAGGATAGAGCAAGATTACACAGGCCCTTACAGGCCACAGTAAAAATGTATTACATTTTAAGAGCAATGGAATCCCATTAGAAGATTTTAAGCAAGGTAATTGCATTATCTGCTTCATATTTTTAAAAGATCATTTGAAGTAGGGAAGTCAGAGCTATAAGCAACTGTCTACTGTAATTGTCTCGCTTAGATCAGACAGAGGTCAGTAAACTTTTTCTTAAAGGGACAAATAGTAATAGGTCTCTATTGCAATTATTCAGCTCTGTTCTTGTGGCATGAAAAGAGTAATACACAATGTGTAAATGAATGGGCATGATTGTGTCCCAATAAAACTTTATTTACAAAACAGGCAGTAGGCCATAGTTTGTGCCCTAGCTTAGACTATAAAGATGGGGAAAATGATTTTAGAGATAGCAGAAATACAACCTGCTGATATACTGAAGATGAGGGATAAAAAGAAGAGCAAAATAAAAAATTATGTTATTAAGTTTAAGCTGTTAAAAAGATGATAGAGCCACTTAATGAAGTGGGGAAAACTAGGCAAAGACTAGGTTTGAGGTTTCAAAAATGAAAATGAAAAGCTACTCCTGGGTCCTAACCACTGAGCAGTTGTTAAAGTGTTGGCCTGTGCACTGAAGGGTCACAGGTTCAATTCCTGGTCAAGGGTACACGCCTGGGTTGCAGGTTGGATCCCATGTGTGGGAGGCAACCAATCAATGTGTCTCTTTCACATCAATGTTTCTCTCTCTCTTTCTCCCTTCCACTCTCTCTAAAAAATAAATGAAAAAAACATCCTCAGGTAAAGATGAATAAAAAAAAAAAAATCCTACCTCCTGGATACATAAAATCATCTTAGGGTATATATAAACTTAAAACCTATATAAGTCTATCTTGCAGAAGAATGGTGTTGAGAGAGACATTAAGGCATCATCAGAATATGGGTGATCTTAAAAGCCATGGGACACTAACAAACTTCATAGAAAGAATGGTGGAATTAGGAAACGACATCTGTCAACAGATACTAACACTGCTGAGGTTGTTGTCTTCATTCATTATGAAAGAAACTACCAAATTCATTTCAAGGTTAGGGAAAAAATAAAAAGGAACAATTCAGTAGAGAAAAAACAATAATTCAGGAGAGAGAAGTGCAAACTGGAGGAGCCAGTGCTTCACAAGGAGACAGGGACTAACCGTTAATAGGCGCAGGGACCCCTCTTCACTGTAAAGAACAGAAGAAAGAAGGCTGGGTCCAGATGTGGGTCTGGTGGTAAGAACATACAGCAGCTCTTCTCTGCCTTTTTCTATTTTCACTGAGAGCATGGCATCACGTGGGATGGGAAGTCCGGAGAAAGAGATAGTAAAAAACAGAGAACTGGAAAGGGAATTTCTAAGTCAGAAGAGTAGGATTTTTGAGCATGACTGTTTATTTGAAGCTTGTGATCATGAATTTAAGAATGACAAATTAGCCCTGGCCGGTTTGACTCAGTGGTTGGAGCATCGGCCTACAGACCGGAGAGTCCCAGGTTTGATTTCCGCTAAGGGCACGTACCTCGGTGGCAGTTTGTCCACAGTTGAGGTCATGAGGGTGGCAACCAGTCAATGTCTCTCTCTTCCATCAATGTTTCTCTCTCTCTCTTCACCCCTCTCTCTCCCTCCCACTCTATCTTAAGATAAATGCAAAGGATGTTCTCAGGTGAGGATAAAAAAAAAGAATGACAAAATAGCCCAGCCAGTGTGACTTAGTGGTTGAGCATCGACCCATGCACCAAGACATCGCCAGTTCAATTACCAGTTAGGGCATATGCCCAGGTTGTGGGCCAAATCCCCAGTGTGGGGCATACAGGAGGCGGCCAATCCATGTTCTCTCTTCATCAATGTTTCCATCTCTCTCTCCCTTCCTCTCTCTCTAAAAATCAATAAAGAAAAAAAATTATTTTTTTATAGAATAACTCAGGTGTGTCATGTTTTCCAGCAACATTCAGATGCTCAGAAACAGAGAAGGTAGGAGGTCAGATCCAACCAGTGTTGGGACTTTGCCAGACAAGTGCAATGGAGGGAGAGAGAAGCAAGGGAAAGAAAGAAGGATATGATGAACCATGTGAATAAAGAGGGAAGCCAAGATAGGAGAGTGGAAGGAAACTGATAGTGAAAAAGCAATGCAGGTCAACAGAGTGCTGAAATGAGGTACTGGAGTAAGTGAATGAGAAGAACAGGAGGTAGTGCTCTCAAAAAGAAATGCTGGAAATGGGTGATAAGACCCATGATGCTACCACAGGAGTAGATGGTTAAGGGGAGGTAGAATCAAGGGCTGCTGACCACCTGGTCAAGAAACAGATAAGGCAGAGCATCAATTGGTCATCCTTATGGATGCAGAAGTCACCCAGAATGAAGAGAGGCAGGAATGGAGAGAAAGACATGAGCCAAAGCCAAGGCTGTCAGTGAATGCCATGTCCATGAAGTTAGCAGAAAGAGGGGTGAAAGAGCTGTGTGACAGTTCTGAGAAGAACTTAGTTCCTGAGGGAAAAATTCAAGTAATTTGAAAGTGGCATGGGGCAGCAAGGTTACCTACCACTGACTGGCTGGATATAAAAAGAGAACAGGGAAAAACCACCTATATTTGAGAGGCTGCAGGGAGAATAGTAACAAGAAGTCACCTGGTTCCATTTCAAAAAAGGAAGTCAAAGACACTTCAGACAAGACTACCAGGAGAAAATGGTCTTCATTTATGAAGCATGACTGGAAAGATTTGACAAAGAAGAGAAGTGAAGGTTTAGATCAGATTTAGAATATAAAAAACAGCATGAAGATAAGAATCCTGGTAATAACAGATGGCCTGGAAATCCTGATTCATCAGTGACTAAAATATTCCATATATTCTGACTATAAAACAATGAGAAGAGGCACAGTCTAATTTGGCTCTCTCCTTTAATGAAAATAAAACCAGCCCTGGTCAGTTTGGCTCAGCAGTTGGAGCGTCGGCCTGTGGACTAGAGAGTCCTGGGTTTGGTTCCCACTAGGGGCACATACCAAAAAATAAAATAAAATAAAGTTAGAGAAGGCCTCAAAAACCTGCTAAATGGTAGGTCTGTTTGGTTAGGGAGCAAAAAAAGAAAAGAAAACCATCAGGCTGGAAACTATACTACATCCATATGAATCTGGGTAAAGTAATTCCTTCAAAAGATTTTTGTGCTGCTGCTCAGTGGTTAGAGCATCGGCCCTTGGACTGAAGGGTTCCAGGTTCAATTCCCAGTCAAGGGCACGTTGTCTGGGTTGCAAGTTTGATTCTCAGCCCCAGTCGGGGTTGTTCAGGAGGCAACCAATCGATGTGTCTCTTACATCAATGTTTCTCATTCCCTCTCCCTCCCTCCCACTCTAACTAAATATCAATCAAAAAATATCCTCAGGTGAAGATTAACAAAAAAAAAACCAAAAAAACAAAACAAAGATTTTTTGTGTTTATTCCAATATAGTGCTCTAAATATATTTGGAACTTGTATTTTATAATGGCTTTCAGAATCAAGTATGAGCTAAAAGAAAAAAAAATTATGTTATCGCGTCTTGGCCTTTTGGCTAAGATCAAGTGTAGTATCTGTTCTTATTAGTTTAATATCTGATACGTCCTCGATCGAAGGACATTATATTAAATGTATTTTTGGAACAGGGAAATGAAATAGGGGCTCGCTTCGTCCACTCCACGCATCGACCCGGAACAGTGAACAAAAAAAAAAAAAAATTAAGTTATATACCCAAATTGTGTTACCCAGTTGGTTCACCCACTATGTTAAGCAGTTTGGACTCCAAAACTTTTTAACATTTCCAAAAATCAAAGTCATCAATAGAAATCATGATGCATCACCACTGAAGCAATTAAAAAACAATATGGCATGGGTTCTAAAGGCCTCCCAGGAAGACCACGCTGAGGGGAAATGAATTTATTTGAAGTCTATGTTCTAGTACATTCACTGAAAAAAATCTCCTTCCTTCCATTATTCAATAATTCTATATTCACCATAGAAAAGACTATAATTTAGGAGAATAATTAAAAGTAGTTATTGACCTTATTAGCAGTAAGTGCTTAATACTGCTGATAAAAACCAAAGGTTTTCTCAACACTGTTCAGGAAACGAAAAACCACTCTGGTGTGCTCTAATATCAAACATGCACTCATCAGATATATAATGGTCAACCCCTGATAAAGAAGAGGAATCATGCCATATACCAAGGGAATGGAATGAGACATGGTCACTTTCCTCAGGGTACTCAGCAGCCTTACCACACCAGCAAGTATAGTACAATCTGTGCAGGCTTTTTTTCTCCCAGGAGAAAGAGAGAAACCTTCTCCAATTATAAAACAAGCACCAATAAGAAATGGAGTTTTTCATTACAGGATTACTGGAATACAGCTACTTTTTATTTTTATTTATTTATTTATTTTTTTATCCTCACCCGAGGACACTTTTCCTATTTTTTGTTCAGATAGAGTGGGAGGAAGAGAGAGAGAGAGAGAGAGAAACATCAATGCAAGAGAGACACATCGACTGGTCACCACCCACGCAACCCAACTGGGGCTGGGGACAACCTGCAACCAAGGTACGTGTTCTTAGCAGGAACCAAACCCAGGTCTCGCTGGTCCACAGGCCGATGCTCTAACCGCTGAGCCAAACCAGCCAGGGCTACAGCTATTTTTTTTTTTTTAATCCTCACCCAAGGACACATTCAGAGAGCGAGAGGGAGAGAGGGAGGAAGAGAGAGAGAGAGAGAAACATCGATATGAGAGAAACACATTGAGTGTTCGCCATCCACACAGCCCCAACTGGGGCCGGGGACAAACTGCAACCAAGGTACGTGCCCTTAGCGAGAACCGAACCCAGGTCTCTCTAGACCGCAATCCGACTTTCCAACCGCTGAGCCAAAATGGCCAGGGCTACAGCTACTTTTTAAAGTACTATATATCAGCCTGACCAGTGTGGCTCAGTGGTTGCACCAAGAGGTCACCAGTTTGATTCCAGGTTGGGGCATGAGCCCAGGTTATGGGCCAAATCTCCAGTAGGGGGGCCATGTAGGAGGCAGCTGATCAAAGTTTTCTCTCGCCCTGACCGGTTTGGCTCAGCGGTTAGAGCGTCGGTTAGAGCGTCGGCTTGCGGTCCAGAGAGACCGGGGTTCGGTTCCTGCTAAGGGCACGTATCTCGGTTGCAGTTTGTCTCCAGCCCTGGTTGGGTCGTGCAGGGGGCAGCCACTCGATGTGTGCCTTTCATGTTGATGTTTCTCTCTCTCTCTCTCTTCCTCTCTCTCCCTCCCACTCTTTCTGAACAAAAAATAGAAAAATGTCCTCGGGTGAGGATAAAAAAAACAAATAAAAAGTTTTCTCTCATCGATGTTTCTCTCTCTCTCCTTATACCTTCCTCTCTCTAAAATCAATAAAAAAAAATTTTTTTTTAAATAAAATAAATTACTATATCATACCATTTGTCTCACTGAAAGAAAACAGGGAAGCGTTCCCCACAGGCGCTAGATAAGTCACATATAGAATAAACTATGAATAACCATGTTATTCTATGTTATAACTATGTATAAGTAGTTAATTCATAAAATAAACTATGAGTAAACTCCACTCCATAAAATCAGGAGTTTGAGAGGCTTCATTAGAGTCAAATGAAGTTGCATCTACTCTGCTCTTCAGTTCATAGTTGACTAGGTTTGAGGGGAAAAAGGCACAATAAAAGATTTTTAAACTATTAAAACTCTAAGGCTGCACCCTGGCCAGTTTGGCTCAGCAGTTAGAGCGTCGACCCACGGTCCAGAGAGACCCAGATTCAGTTTCCACTAAGGGCACGTACCTCAGTTGCAATGTGTCCCCAGCTCTGGTTGGGGTTGGGCAGGAGGCAGCCACTCAATGTGTCCCTTTCACGTCGATGTTTCTCTCTGTCTCTCTCTTCCTCTCCCTCCCTCCTACTCTATCTGAACAAAAATGGAAAAATGTCCTCTGGTGAGAATAAAAAAAAACACTCTAAGGCTGCATGTGAGGTACTAGAAATCTGAGATTCTGTCTCAGACAGCAAGCACAAAAAGATCATTCTCAACTAATTCCACATTTAGATATTCTAAAGATAAGTCACACATAATCTTACCATTGTGAAAAACTTTATTGAAATCAAATCCTTGGCTTGCTAGAAAGTCAATGCTTGAGCTCTGAAACAAGAGTAAACAGAACACACATTTTAGTGATTTTAGTGGCAGGTATGTAAACAGAAGTGAAGAAGTAACTCAGGTGAGTAAATGTAGGCAACTAGGCAAGGAACCATCATGCCAAAGGTCAGAAGACAAAGGATTTCTATTCCCAGACTGCCAAACAATCCATTAACTGACTTAAACTATCTGGGCTCTGCTCCTTTATACCAAACCCAAAATTTTGAGTGGATGTTCTTACATTCAAGATCAAAATAGACAAAAGTTTCCAGTAATAAGACTTATTAAACAAACATCTCAAACCTAGGGTGAGTCGAAATATTTAAGTAAATTTAAATAAAAACAATAAGTAAATAATATTCTACAATGGACACAAGAATGGCAAAATCACAAAGTTCTTACTCAAGCTGATGGAAGAGTGGGAAATATTTCTGAAGCTACTCTAATTTTAGTCTTGTTTTAAGTCTGCAGATGAAAGGGCAATGCAATTAAAACATTTTAATCTGATCCTTCACAGAACTACCCTTCCTGAACTGTACTTGGACATTATACCAACAGTCTAGACTGAGGGACATCATATTGTCCCTTTAAACTCATTACAGTAGTCACTTGAGAAATATGATTAAAGGCACGGTTTTCTATATTAATGATTTATTTGTACTAATAAAAGGGGAAATGTTCTGAGGTCTCTAGTCTGAGTAAAGATGAACCTGTTCTTGAGCCCTGGTTTGTTTGGATCCTATAGCCACAGATTGTGTGTTTCTCCCTGTTCTTAGCTGGTAGGAAGCCAGAGACAAAGAGTGAAACTTTCTTTGGCATAAATCCTATGTTCTAATCATACCATAGTAATCATATCTGCATTCCTCTTTTCTTCCAATTTTTCATTTACTTATTTTTTAAATCTTATGACACCACATGTATCTTTATTAGCCAACACAAATTCTTTTTCAAATACAGTGGGATATAAAAAGACAATTTTAACTGCTCACCAACACACACACTTAGGTACATATACATCATTTTCCATTATGTCCAAGTTTCCTATGATTTGAAACAAGCAATCTTTCCCCCAATGTCTTTGTGTTCTGAACCAAGATCTAACATCTTCTGACTTGGACCACAAGCCTCCTTCTGTCTCCCATGCCTGAGTAGTCTTGTAATTCTGCCCACCTACACATTCCATTACTGACAGAGGCACCGAAAGATGGAGTATGGAAAGGTGATTTTGTCCCTCCTGTCACTAGACTCCAAAACATCTTAACTTCCTTCTCTTTAAAAATCTGGAGTCGTCATGGCCAGTGTGGGTTAGTTGGGAGGAGCGTCATCCTGTCCACTGAAAGGTGGCGGGTTCAATTCCCAGTCAGAGCACATACTTAGGTTGCAGACTGAATCCCCGGTTGGGGCTCATGAGGGAGGCAATCGATCAGTGTTTCTCTCTCACATCAGTGCTTCTCTCTCTCTCTCCCTCTAACCCTCCCTTCCTCTAAGATTAATAAAAAAAAAATTTTTTTAAATCCAGAGTTGCCCTAGTTGGTTTGGCTCAGCAGTTAGAACATCGGCCTGTGGACTAAGGAAACCCGGGTTCGATTCTGGCCAAGGGCATGTACCTCAGTTGCGGTTCGTTCCCAGCCCCAGTTGGGGTCGTGTGCATGGCAACCAATCAATGTGTCTCTCTCACGTCGATGTTTCTCTCTCTCTCTCTCTCTCTCTCTTTCTCTCTCTCTCTCTCCCTTTCCCACTCTGTCTGAAGATAAATGTAAAAATATCCTCGAGTGAGGATTAAAAATAAAAAAAAATTTAAAAATCCAGAGTCAAAGATTCATCTATTCCACTTCTGAGCTATATTTTCTATCCAAACAACACCCTGTAAGTTCCACAATGATGTAAATGTACCTAATGCCACTCACTGAACTTAAAACCACTTAAAATGGTAAATTTTATGTTATGTATTTTTTACTATAATTTTTTTAAAAACCCTTCGAACCGCCCTGGCCAGTTTGGCTCAGCGGTTAGAGTGTCGGCCTGCGGTCCAGAGAGACCCGGGTTCGGTTCCCGCTAAGGGCACATACTTCGGTTGCAGTTTGTCCCCGGCCCTGGTTGGTCGTGCGGGTGGCAGCCACTCGATGTGTCCTTTCACATCGATGTTTCTCTCTCTCTGTCTCTTCCTCTCTCTCCCTCCCGCTCTATCTGAACAAAAAATGGAAAAATATCCTCGGGTGAGGATTAAAAAAATAATAAAATAAATAAAAAATAAAAACCCTTCGAACCAACAAAATCTATTTGTAATTTACTATCCACTACCTTTGATTTGTGCTAAATGTATGATTTTCAGGATTCAAAAAATTACCACAGCCATTTGGGAAGAAAATTACCTTGCTAGACAATCTGTCCCATAAAAATACTCCTACAACCCATCCAGTGTGGCCCAGAGTGTCATCCCATGGACTGAGGTCCCAGTTCAATTCCCGGTCAGGGCACATGCCAGGCTGGGGCTCCATCCCCAGTAGGGGGTGTGCAGGAGGTAGCCAATAGATGTTTTTCTCTCACATCGATGTTTCTATCTCTCTCCTTCCCTCTCTCTCTAAAACACAAATAAAAATACATATATTTTAAAAATACTCCTACATAGCCCTGGCTGATATGGCTCAATCCATTGGAATATCGTCCCATACACAAAAAGTGGATTCAATTCCCAGTCAGGGCACATACTCAGGTTGCAGGTTCCATCCTCAGTTGTAGCATGTGTAGAAAGCAGCCAATCAATGTTTCTCGCTTTCTCTCCCTTCCTCTCTTTAAAAATCAATACATTTTTTAGCCCTGGCCGGTTTGGCTCAGCAGTTAGAGCATCAGCCTGCTGTCGAGAGAGACCCGGGTTTGGTTCCCGCTAAGGGCATGCATGTACTTTGGTTGTAGTTTGTCCCTGGCCCTGGTTGGGTCGTGTGGGTGGCAGCCACTCGATGTGTCCCTTTCACATCGATGTTTCTCTCTCTCTTCCTCTCTCTCCCTCCGCTCTATCCGAATAAAAAATGGAAAAATGGTCCTGGCCGGTTTGGCTCAGCGGTTAGAGTGTCGGCCTTCAGTCCAGAGAGACCCGGGTTCGGTGCCCGCTAAGGGCACGTACCACGGTTGCAGTTTGTCCTCGGCCCTGGTTGGTCATGAGGGTGGCAGCCACTCGATGTGTCCCTTTCACGTCGATGTTACTCTCTCTCTCTCCCTCCCACTCTATATGAACAAAAAATGGAAAAATATCCTCGGGTGAGGATAAAAAAATAAAAATAAAAAATCAATACATTTTTTAAATGGTTTAACAAAAATACTCCTACATATACACAAAAATGAACATGGACTTGACTACAGCATTGTTTAAAATAGAGAACCATTGAAAAGCTTCTAAATTCCAATTCAATAAATTATATATATCTATATATGAAATACAAAGATATTGTGTTGAGTGAAAAATGCAAATTATATAAAATATAAATATTAGGCCCAACCAATGTGGCTCAGTCGTTGAGCACTGACCCATACACGAAGAAGTCACTGGTGGTTTGATTCCCAGGGCCAGTTCGTCCTTTTAATAACCCTCTCCTAAAATACTATGTGAATCTTTTTTTTTTCTTTATTATTTAAGAGAAAGAGAAAGAGAGGGAGAGAGAGACAGAAACATCAATGAGAGAGAACATCGATCGGCTACCTTCTGCATGCCCCACACTGGAGATCGGGCCCACAACCTGGGCATGTTTCCTGACCAGAAATCGAACCGGCAGCCTTTTAGTGTGTGGGCTGATGCTCAACCAACTGAGCCACACCAGCCTGGCAAGACTGATTTTTGATTAGACACAATTTCCACCCTTCTTGCTGACTCTAGACCCTAACTCCCTTAAAAGCTGCAAGTGTGCTGAAATCACAGCTTTAAATAAAACAAAAACCACTTTAGAATGAGGTAAAAAAAAATTCTAAGATATTATAATTTATCTTATCCATAAATATCACAAGTATACATACTGAGTCTGTATTCGTTTTTTGTTTAAATTTTTTTTAATTTTTTTAGACTGGAAGTGGGAAAGGGGGATAGAGAGAGAAAAAATGATTTATTGTTCCACTTATTTATGCATTCATCAGTTGATTCTTGTATGTGCCCTGACCAGGGATCACGCCCTCGACCTCGGCCTATTGGGACAATGCTCTAACCAACTGAGCTACCCGGTCAAGGCTACATAGAGTCTAAATCTTTTCTCTGCCTTTGCTTTTCCAGACTAGAGAATTTCAGCCTTTTTATCCCACTGTCCATTTTATTTATTTATTTTTCTTTATTGATTTTTAGAGAGAAAGGGAGAAGGAGAGAGATAAAAACATCAATGAAAGAGAACATCCATTGGTCACCTCCTGCATGCCCAAACTGGGGATTGGGCCCACAACCTGGGCATATGCCCTGACCAGGAATAGAACCAGCGACCTCTTAGTGCATGGGTCAATGCTCAATCACTAAGCCACACGGGTCAGGCCCACAGACCATGTTAGATATTAGGCCCTGGCCTGTCTTCAAGTCTATTATATCTTTCTCTTTTTTAAGGAGTGGGTGGCAACTAAAATTGATGAAGTGTACCAGGTATAGCCACAGAATGGCTTTGTACAATGGGTAGAGTTCTTCTGATCTATTTCCATACATTTCCTAGGATAACCAAATTTGCATTGGTCTTTTAGAACAGTGTCATCCCTAACATGTCTCAATGCCACTGTTTGTTCATTTGTTTTTTGTTTTTGTTTTTTTGTCCTCTTCATTGCAGAATCATTTATTTATTTATTTATTTATTTAAATGAATTATTTATTTATTTTTTTGTTACAGATATTTTACCTTTTTACCCCATTGGCACCCCCCACCCCACCCCACCTCCGCCCCGTCCCCGGCTTAGTTGTCCATGTCCATTGGTCATGCATATATGCATATAAGTTCTGTGGTTTATCTCTTCCCACCCCCCCACCCCCGCACTCCCTCTTCTGAGAGATGTCAGTCTGCGCCCTACTTCCATGTGTCTGGGTCTACTGTATTCCTCAGACTGTTATGTTCATTATATTCCGTATATAAGTGAGATCATGTGGTATTTGTCTTTTTCTGCTTGGCTTCTTTCACTTAGGATAATACTTTCCAGGTCCCTCCATGTCGTCTCAAAGGATAAGAGATCTTTCTTTCTTACCCCTGCATAGTACTCCATTGTGTATATGTACCACTGCTTTTTTATCCATTCGTCTACTGGTGGACACTTGGGCTGTTTCCAGATCTTAGCTATTGTAAATAGTGCTGCTATGAACATGGGGGTACATATATTCTTCCTGATTGGTGTTTCAGGCTTCTTAGGGTATATTCCCAGCAGTGGGATCACTGGGTCAAATGGAAGTTCAATTTTTAATTTTTTCAGGTAGCACCATATTGTTTTCCATAGCGGCTGCACCAGTCTGCATTCCCACCAGCAGTATATTAGAGTCCCCTTTTCTCCACACCCTCGCCAACACTTGTTGTTTGATGATTTGTTGATGGCGGCCATTCTGACAGGTGTGAGGTGATACCTCATTGTTGTTTTAATTTGCATCTCTCTGATGATTAGTGATGTTGAGCATTTCTTCATATGTCTTTTGGCCATTTGTATGTCCTGTTTGGAGAGGTGTCTATTCAGCTCCTCTGCCCATTTTTTAATTGGGTTCTTTGTCTTCCTTTTGTGGAGTTGTAGGAGCACTCTATATATATTGGAAATTAACCCCTTATCTGATACATCATTGGCAATGATGTTCTCCCATACAGTGGGTTGCCTTTCCATTTTGATGATTGTTTCTTTTGCTGTGCAGAAGCTTTTTAGTTTAATGTAGTCCCATGTGTTCATTTTCTCCTTTATTTCTGTTGCCTTAGGTGACGTATCAGTGAAAATTCTGCTCCGTATGATGTCCGAAATTTTGTTGCCTACATTTTCTTCTAGAATTTTTATGGATTCACGGGTCACATTTAAGTCTTTTATCCATTTTGAGTTTATTTTTGTGTATGGTGTAAGTTGATGGTCTAGTTTCATTTTTTTGCATGTAGCTGTCCAATTTTCCCAACACCATTTATTAAAAAGGCTGTCTTTACTCCACTGTATGCTCTTGCCACCTTTGTCAAATATTAATTGAGCGTTTTGCCTTGGGTCCATTTCTGGGTTTTCAGTTCTGTTCCACTGGTCTATATGCCTGTTCTTGTGCCAGTGCCAGGCTGTTTTGGTTACAGTCGCTTTGTAGTATAACCTGATATCTGGTATTGTGATCCCACCTACTTTGTTCTTTTTTTTTTTCCAAGATTGCTGTTCATTTGTTTTTTAAGTTTAACTTTTTTTTCATGTATAAGTGAGATCGTATAGTATTTATCTTTCTCTATAGGACTTATCTCACCTAGTAGTGTATAAGTGAATAGTGTATTAAAAAGCACTGATTTTTTAACTTTGATTTTGTCCTGTAAATTTACTGGATTTAATTATTGGTTCTAACAGTTTTTTGGTGGAATCTTTAGGATTTTTTTTTTTAAATCCTCACCTGAGGATATCTATTTATCTTCAGATAGAGTGGGAGAGGGAGGTCAGTAGAGAGAAAAACATTGATGTGAGATAGACACATTGACTGGTTGCTTCCCGCACAACCCCAACCAGGGCTGTCAGGGTCCTAGGATGAACCACAACCGAGGTATGTGTCCTTGACTGAAACCGAACCCATGACCCACTGGTCTGTGGGCCAATGCTCTAACTGCTGAGCCAAACTGGCCAGGGCAGGGTTTATTTGTTTGTTTGTTTGTTTTTCATTTAACGCTTGGTTAAAGACATGAAACCCACTTTAAGTTACTGTCTTTTCTAGTACTGCTAGAAAACTGTAGCCACACAAATTTCTAAATTGAACCTATTTTTCTCTCAGTGAAAACCTATAGATACTGTTTACTTAATAACCCTATACTAAGGTGACTGGTAAATGACTATTGACTGATTACAGGGTAAAGAAAATATTAACTATGGTTTGTTTATTTGCTAATTGGTTACAAGACCAAAATTACCTTCACTTTTTCTTTTCAGACCCAGGCATAACTGAGATTAACTCTCAATTTAATTTGCTTATATCCTGCCTTATTACAGAAAGCATCTGACATGACTTAGTCATTCAGAAACCTACCCTTCATGCTTTCTTAACTGCATTACTACTTACACACAACAGAAAGAAAAGTCGGGAAGACTCAAACTAATGTTGCTACTGAGAGAGAAGCTAGGGCACAGGATTGTAAAGGGGAAAAGAGTAACACTCATCTTTAATTACATATTGATACCAGGTCTACTACAACAACCATAAAGGGAATATTCTAAGGGAGAATCTTCCGTATCCTTATTTTGGCTCATAAAGTAAGCCCTCTCTGCCTCAGGAGGAAACAGTAGTTTTTTCTACCCTCACTCTTAATTGATGAGCTTGGGAAAAGGAATTAAGAGTATATAGTTTAGCCCTGGCCGGTTTGGCTCAGCGGTTAGAGCGTCGGCCTGCGGTACGGAGAGACCCGGGTTCGGTTCCCGCTAAGGGCACGTACTTCGGTTGCAGTTTGTCCCCGGCCCTGGTTGGTCGTGCGGGTGGCAGCCACTCGATGTGTCCCTTTCACGTCGATGTTTCTCTCTCTCTCTCTCCCTCCCACTCTATCTGTACAAAAAATGGAAAAATGTCCTCAGGTGAGGATAAAAAAAAAAAAAAAAAAAAGAGTATATAGTTTAACTCCTTCTGGGTTCTCTCTTTTATTTTATTTATTTCTTTATTTATTTTTTGTAAATCCACACCTGAGGATATTTTTCCATTGAATTTTAGATAGAGTGGAAGGGAGGGAGAAAAAGGGAAGGGAGGAAGAGAAAGAGAGGGAGAGAGAGAGAGAAAGAAAAGCAATGTGAGAGAGATACATCAATTGGCCACCTCCTGCACAACTCCAACTGTGGCCGGAAATCAAACCTGCAACCCAGGCATGCACCCAACCAGGGATCAAACCCACTATGCTTTGGTCCAGAGGTCAACACTCTAACTACTGAGCTAAATCAGCTAGGACTAGGTTCTCTCTTTTTGGACAGGATACACACATACTCTGCTCTTTCAAAAAATAAAGCTCTACCCTTGGAGATGAGTGCAAAAAGAATAAGGTGATGCCCTGGCCGGTTTGGCTCAGCGGTTGGAGCGTTGGCCTGCGGTCCCGAGAGACCCGGGTTCGGTTCCCGCTAAGGGCATGTACCTCGGTTGCAGTGTGTCCCCGGCCCTGGTTGGTCGTGCGGGTGGCAGCCACTCGATGTGTCCCTTTCATATCGATGTTTCTCTCTCTCTTCCTCTCTCCCCCTCCCACTCTACCTGAACAAAAAATAGAAGAATGTCCTCAGGTGAGGATAAAAAAAAAAAAAGAAAAAAAAAAAAGAATAAGGTGAGAAGAAGCCTACAGGTCCTGAGCTGTAAGTTCAATTCAGGTATAAAAATCCCAAATACAGCCCGGCTGGTGTGGCTCAGTGGTTGAGTATTGACCTATGCACCAAAAGGTTGATGGTTCAATTCCCAGTCAGGGCACATGCCCAGGTTGTGGGCCTGATCCCCAGTGGGGGGCATGCTGGAGGTGGCCAATTGATTTTCTCTCTCATCGATGTTTCTATCTCTGTCTCTCTCCTTTCCTCTCTCTCTAAAATTAATAAAGAAAAAAAATTCCCAAATAGAGCCACATTACAAAGACAAGATCTCAAAACCATTCTGTGGCTACACCTGGAATACTTCATACAGTTCTCAAAGTTTTACTAATAATAAAGCTCATGTTCTGCCTGTCGCTTGTGTCTTATTCCTTAATTCATTCCAAAGTAAAGGGGAAAATAACAGCCAAATTAATTTACAACCCTAAAACTAAAGGTCAGATACAGTGTATAGACGTGTTCTATAATTGTGCACTTGAAACCTGTTTATTTTTGTTAACCAGTGTCACACTAGTAAGTTCAATAAAAAGGAAAAATTAAAAAATAAAATAAATTGGCTGGTGTGGCTCAGTGGATTTAGCATCATCCAATGGGTTGAGCAGTCCTGGTTCGATTCTTGGTCAGTAGCGAGCTCAATCCCCAGTAGGGGGCATGCAGGAGGCAGCTATGTTTCTCTCTCACATGGATATTTCTATCTCTCTCCCTTCCTCTTTCTCTAAACAATTAATAATAACATTATATATATATGATAAAATAAATAAAACTAAAGGTCAGAGAGGTAAAATGGTTTGCCCAAAGCCCACATATCCACACTGACTCATCAGCAATTGGTAACAGAAAAAAAAAATGCAATTATGCTACTAACCTGACAAACAAATTTGACATCTGGTGAGGATCTATTGAAGGGTTTCGGGAAAACATAGAAGTTAAATGACTTTATTATATACCTGGGAAAATAAGATAAAAGGAGATTTAGGGGGTTACATTATGCCACGACAAAAGAATTCCCAACATTTGTTAAAACAACCTACTTTGAATTTATGTAGTCATACTTAAAAGTGCAAAGGCCAAACTGAAACAGCAAAAAGTCCATGGAATGCTGGAAAAGGGAAATAAAACATCTGTCAAAACAATGCTGTATATTCCATGGGGGCAACAGTATTCTCAATCAGGTAGGCTTTCTAATTACTCAATTTGACTTTGGCAAGAATACTTCCAATTAGAACAGATTACAGATTATGTATTAGAAACATCATTAATTTATATCCATTTCTTAATGTTTTTCCCAATTAAGCATTGATCTACCATCCAGAACATCATATCAGGCCTATTTCTAAATAATTAAAATAACTACATCATATTTCCTATAAATCAAATTAACACTGAAAATACTAACCCTTCCCACAAAATGTTTTCCAGCAAACAATTATTTTTGCTGTTGTTTTAAATAGCAATAAAGTATTATTTCATAGCTGGTGTTGAGAAGACAATGTGCATGCAAGTTTAATAATTATTTATAATTCAATGTAGAGAGGACCACCATGGGGGAGGAAAAGAATTTCCTAGCATATCCACTTACCTTTTTAAGTTTCTGATACCTTTCTTCCGGAGTGTCAAAACCATTTGTTAATGCAGTGACTGAAGGTCCATCACTGATTCCTAGATTGTAAGAAATAAAAGTTTTTAACTTGTTAGTAAATACTAATATAAAAATATCAGTCAACTATTCAATGGCCCTATAATTTTATATTTTCATGAATTACAAAGTGCTCCTTACTTCACTCTTTCAAAATAAGCATGCACTTCACTGGCCACCAAGCTAAACTCTATTAACAATGAAGTTAAAGATGTGAATGTTTCAATTTGAGACAAATGGGCAGTTCCAATATGTAAAATAGGTTTCAAAACACAGTAATGATTTAAGAAAATAATACCTCTGATTGAATAAGTTTTGTTGCATTCAAATTGTTAATGCATAACTAGGTATCAGCAAATTTTGAAGTATATTATTATTAGAGTCCTAGTCTTGGCCCACAGTTTGGAGTAACATCTACACAACAAAGGCATTTTCGAGGTCAAGAGAAAATTATTTCTGGTGAAAACTCTTAGTTTCCCAGAGAATGACTCCAACTAGAAAAGGCATGTAAAGGGGAGAGCCAGAGTAGGTACAAAAACTGTGTGCTGACCTGGCTGGTTTGGCTCAGGGGTTAGAGCATCAGCCCATGGACCAGAGAGTCCCGGGTTCGGTTCCTGCTGAGGGCATGTACCTTAGTTGCAATTTGTCCCCGGCCCCAGTTGGGGTCGCGTGGGTGACAGCCACTCAATGTGTCTCTCTCGCATCGATGTTTTTCTCTCTCTCTTCCTCTCTCTCTCCCTCCCACTCTATCTGAAGATAAATGCAAAAGTGTCCTCGGGTGAGGATTAAAATAAACTCTATGCCAAAGTGTATTTGAGTATAGCAAGTAGACTAAAAGAATGTGTAAATAATGAAGGCCGGCCAGCAATTGAGCACTTACAAGATCATACCATAGTGCCCTGTGCCATTGTGACCTTCTTTTTTTATCCTCACCCGAGGACATTTTTCCATTTTTTGTTCAGATGGGGGGGGGAGAAACATTGACATGAAATGGACACATCGAGTGGCTGCCTCCCCAATGACCGGACCAGTGCCAGGGACAAACTGCAACGGAGGTACATGCCCTTAGCGGGAACCAAATCTGGGTCTGTCTAGACCGCAGGCTGATGCTCTAACCGCTGAGCCAAACAGGCCAGGGCCATTGTGACCTTCTTTTAATAAAGCTACTGTAATTATCATAAACTGCTTGTCTTTTTCTATAAGAACTGTTAACCTACTTTGCCCACCCCTGTATAATTAAAGCCAAGGACCTATTTACTCCCAGCATGGATTTCTTTAGAAAGAGCTAGAGTTTTTTAAACATGTAAAATCAGCTAGTGAAAGTGGATATCTATACCAAAGAAAGTCTACTGTTCATATCAACTTCAACAATTTAAAAATTAGTCTTTGATACAAAAAGAAAGAAAAAAAAATCCTCGCAGCTGTATGTGTTGGTAAAGTATTACACACATACATACATACTCATGCCAAGGTAGGCAATAAACACTTCTACAAATGCTTATAAAGCCTGACTCTAAAGTCAGCCACAAAGGACAGATATTGTATGACTCCACTTATAGGAAATGCCCAAAGCAGTCAAATTCATAGACAGAAATAGTGGTTGCCAGAGGCAGGGGAGGAGGGAGGAATTGGGAGTTGTTGTTCAATGGGTATAGAGTTTCAATTTGAGAAGATGAAAAAATCCAGGAGATGGATGGTGGAGATGGTTGCTTAACAATGTGAATGTACTTAATGGCACTGAACTGTAAAACTACTTTTAGCCCTGGCCAGTTTGGCTCAGCGGTTAGAGCGTTGGCCTGCGGTCTGAAGAGACCCGGGTTTGGTTCCCGCTAAGGGCACGTACCTTGGTTGCAGTTTGTCCCGGGCCCTGGTTGGGTCCTGTGGGTGGCAACCACTCAATGTATTCCTTTAACAACGATGTTTCTCTTTCTTTCTCTCTCTCTCTCTCTCTCCCTCTCCCTCCCACTCTATCTGAACAAAATATCAAAAAATGTCCTCCGGTGAGGATAAAAAAACAAAAAACTATTTTTAAATGCTTAAAATGGCCTAGCCAGTTTGGCTCAGTGGTTGAGCATCGACCCATGCCCTAAGAGGTCACCGGTCCGATTCCCAGTGGGGGCACCCCTGTTGTGGGCCTGATCCCCAATAGGGGGCATGTAGGAGGCTGCCAATGGATGCTCTCTCTCATCAATGTTTCTATCCCTCTCTCTCTCTCTCACCCTTCCTCTCTAAAATCATAAAATAAATGGTTAAAATGGCCAATTTTGTTATGTATATTTTACCACACACACAAAATATAAGCCTGACCTAACCCTCAAGCTCTCTACCACCCATCTGTCAAACTGTTCTAGGCCGCACCAAAACCATATTCTCTATCTGCAACCCTCAGAGCCCCAACAATCACAAACCCACTTCCCTACTTTTTGAAACGTTTAAGAGGAAATGTTGAAACTTGTGGCACTTGCCCAAGGCAATAAACAGGGAAAAGGGTCCAGAAAGCAGAAATCAGGGGCAGGGAGTCAGAGCTACCTATTGCTAGCCACGAGCTTGCAAGAGAAGGATACCTGAAAACTCCCCATCGATGGCAAAGAAGTCCGCCTCCTCTATGGCCTGGTACACTTTGTGAAGATTAGTCTTAAAATCTGCGGAGAAACCGAGAAGCTCAGAACCGGTGGCCTGGCTTTCTGCCCACGAACGCCTAAAGGAAGAGGGAAAGGGGGCCTAGGAGCTCCTAGGGCCTGGGGCCCGAGAACAAGTACTGGAGGGATGCACGGAACGGAGAGCGTCAAGGCCCGAAGAGTGCACGGAACGAAGGGAGTCGAGGCCCCAAGGGGTGCATGGGCCGGAAAGGGACAAGGACTGAGGGTGTACGGACCAGGGAGGCGGAAGGTCCTGAGGGGTGCCGGGGCAGGAGAACAAGGCCCGAAGGGTGCACGGGCCAGAGAGGGGCAAGCCTCCAAGAGGCACAGAAGCTTAGGGGAGCAAACTCCTGAGTGGCTGCTTCAGCCCCAGGCCCCACTAAGCAGATCGGCCGCCGTGACCCGGGCCCAGCAGGCCGAGTGAAGGGGAACCGTGGGGACGCGGGAGGTGCACGGTGGACACGCACTGCTTCTGATTATCTCCATTCTGTAGGATGGCCGGAACCCGGCCCAACCCGGGCCCGCCTCAGCCGTTCTACTTGCAGAGTTCCGCGGCGACCGCAGCGGCGACTGAGGCAGCAGCGACGAAGACACCGGCGGCGATTTCCGGAACAGCGCGCGCCGGCGCGCATCACGTGTACCTGCGTCACGGTGGGGGCGGGGCCAACGCTGGGCTCCCTTCACTCTTTCTAGGGACAGAGGAGGGGCGTGGCTATGGATGTCCCCAAGGCGTGGTCTAACTTGTGAGGCCAGTCCTGGAGAATTCACTAAGAAATATGTATATCCAATCAGTGAATGAATATGTTCTGGAGCCTGGCTGGTGTGGCTCGGTGGTTGAGCATGGTCCCATGCACCAAGAGGTCCCCGGTTCGATTCCCAGTCAGGGCACAGGCCCAGGTTGTGGGCCCAATCCCCAGAGAGGGGCATGCAGGAGGCGACCAATCGGTGTTCTCTCTTTAACGTTTCTCTGTCTCTCCCTCCCTCCCCTCCCTCTCCCCCTAAAATCAATAAAGAAAAATAAAATTAAAAAATATATATATCCCTGGACGGTTTGACTCAGCAGTTAGAGCGTCAGCCTGCGGTCCAGAGAGACCTGGGTTCCCTTCTCACTAAGGGCACGTACCATGGTTGTGGTTTGTCCTCGGCCCTGGTTGGGTCGTTCAGGAGGCAGCCACTCGATGTGTCCCTTTCACGTCAATGTTTCTCTCTCCCTCCCACTCTATCTGAACAAAAAATGGAAAAATGTCCTCAGTGAGGATAAAATATATATATGTATGTATACATATATACATATATATGTGTATATATATCCTGGGTTCCTATTATGTGTCAGGCACTCTGGAAGGAGTGGAGATACAATGATGAACAAGAAAAGACATTGAAGATTAACTTGAGGGAAGAAGGAAAAATCAAGCAGGGATCAAACTTGCCACTTGGAAGCATGATAATCTCTTTGAAGAGAAAAAACAGTATGCCTCAATAATAATAATGGGAGGGAGAGTCTCTTAAAAAGCTAATAAGGGGCCCTAGTATGTTTGGCTAAGCGGTTAGATTGTCAGGATTCCCAGTTAAGGACACATACTCCAATTCTGGGTTCAATCCTGGGCCCCAGTCGGGGTCTTGTGGGAGTCAACCAGTCAATGTGTGTGTGTGTCTCTCTCCCTTCCTCCCACTCTAAAAAAGTCAATAGGAAAATATCCTGGGGTGAGGGTTTAAAAAATAAGAAAATAGGTAATAAGGGAAGCCAACCAGACTGCTCTAGCCACTGAAAATGGCCAGCAAAGCAGATGAGGTCTTGCCTAAACGAGTTTTGGGGGTTTCCGCTGATGCCCAGAGCCTGCAACAGTGCTGACACATAGTAGATGCTCAATAAACATGGGTTGAGTGAATGAATTCACCTTGGTCTTTCACAAAAGCCAACTATAAAATTGGTTAGAAGACTTGCTTTGAGGCTAACTCTGCCAATGATTAGTTCTGGATGTGTTCAACCTTCCTAAACTTCAATTTCCTCACCCACTAAATATGGTTGAAGATCAGTGGTGATAATGCATGTGAACTGTAAAGCACTGTATAAATAAATAAAAGGTATGCCTGGTGTGGCTCAGTTGGTTGGGCGTCATTTAGTATACTGAAGAATTGCCGGTTTGATTCCCAATCAGGGCACATGCCCAGGTTTTGGGCTCAATCCCCGGTAGGGGACGTGCAGCAGACAGCCAACCAACACTCTCACATTGATGTTTTTCTCTCCCTCCCTCTCTCTCTCTCTCTATACCTCCCTCCTTCCCTCTTGCTTTAAAAAGCAATAAAAATATAAAAAAGAAATAAACGGAAGGTGTGATTACAGTTCTAACTTGCTGTCAGATTTCCCTGCACTCACTCTTTTTTTTTTTTTTTTTTTATCCTCACCTGAGGACATTTTTCCATTTTTTGCTCAGATAGAGTGGGAGGGAGAGAGAGAGAAACATTGACATAAAAAAGACACATCAGGCCCTGGCCAGTTTGGCTCAGCGGTTAGAGCGTCGGCCTGTGGTCCGGAGAGACCCAGGTTCGGTTCCCGCTAAGGGCACGTACTTCGGTTGCAGTTTGTTCCCGGCCCTGGTTGGTCGTGCGGGTGGCAGCCACTCGATGTGTCCCTTCACGTCGATGTTTCTCTCTCTCTCCCTTCCTCTCTCTCCCTCCCACTCTATCTGTACAAAAAATGGAAAAATATCCTCGGGTGAGGATAAAAAAAAAAAAAAAAAAAAAGACACATCAAGTGGCCGCCACCCACACGACCAACCAGGGCCGGGGACAAACTGCAACTGAGGTATGCACCCTTAGCGAGAATCGAACCCGGGTCTCTCTGGACCACAGGCCGAGGCTCTAACCACTGAGCAAACTGGCCAGGGCACACACTCTTAGGTTGTAGAGAAATACTGAGTACAAACCACCTGTGCTTTTTGTTTTGTTTTTTGTTTATTTGTTTTTAATTTTTTTTCTTTATTGATTTTAGAGAGAGAGGAAGGGAGAGGGAGCGAGAGATAGAAACACCAATGAGAGAGAATATCGATTAGCCACCTCCTGCATGCCCCCCATTGGGGATTTGGCTCACAACCTGGGCATGTGCCTTGACTGTGAATCAAATCGGCAACCTCATGGTGCATGGGTCAATGCTCAACCACTGAGCCACACCAGCCAGGCACCTGTGCTTTTTGAAAAGAAGATAACCAGTGTCCCTTCAGAAGAAAATATTAAGTACTCTAAAGAACAAATAAAGAAGCTGGCCATATTTTCCCCATAAGGTCCTGTTGTGTAGGACAAGGGTCTCAAGTTCTGGGCCATTCTTACTAAATACTATTCTTGCTAAATGTTAAAGTATAGCAACACAGTATTTTACAGAACAGTTATAAACAGGATGATCTTGACAGGAACCCATTCTCTATAAGCCAGCCAATTGCAAAGAAGAAATCAACATGTAATTGACCAAATAGTGTATATAAGCAATGGCTAAGCCTCCCTTTGGGAGACAGAGCTTTGGATATGAACCTCCTGTCTTCTTTACTTGCTGCAAGTAAATAAAATGACCTTGGGACAACCATGTCTCATTCTTGAGTAGAACACCCCAGGCAGCAAACTCCTTGAACTTGGTAACAGTCCCACAACAAGGCCTTTTTCCTTGCCTCATTCAATAGAAAATTATATACAGGTAATTATTCCCACTATCCCTAGTGTGAGCAGTAGAGAATGAATGTGAATTCTAGAGTTCAACTGGAATGGGAAGGGGAAAAACCAATAATGACACGTAGTCAAAACTCAAGTTTGAAATGTCTCTCTGCTTTCTTGTTTAAGCTTAAAAACTAAATGGAAAGCATTAGTCCCACATGGCCACTTAAAGTTAAATTTTAAGTAATTTAAATTAAATAAATTTCAAAACTCACAATAGAGTTTCAATATAGAGCTATAGTAACTTGCTGTAAAGCTATAGTAATCAAAACAGTTTGGGTTTTTACTAAAATTGGTGTAAAGAAAGACATAGAAACCAATGATAAGAGAGTGGAGAACCCAAAAAGAAACCCATGAATATATGATCAAGTGATTTGCAACAAGAATGCCAAGCTCATTCGATGGAGAAAGGATACTCTTTTCAACAAATGGTGCTGGGAAAGCTAGCTATCCACATGAAAAAGAGTGAAGTTGGACCCTTACCTAACACCATATAAAAAATAACTAAATATAGATCAAACACCTAAATGTAGCATCTAAAACTATAAGACTCTTAGAAAAAAACAAAGGGCAAAAGCTCCATAATGTTGGTTTTAGCAATGATTTTGTGCACAGGCAACAAAAGAAAAATAGATGAATTGAATTACATCAAAATTAAAAACACTTGTGTATCAAAGGACACTATCAACAAGGTGAAATGGCAACCCATGGAAGAGGAGAAAATATTTGCAAATAACATATCTGATAAAGGGTTAATATCCATAATATATAAAGAATTCCTACAACTCAAAAACAAACAATCCTATTAAAACATGGACAAAGGACCTGAAGAAGATACACAAATGGCCAACAAGCACATGAAAAGACGCTCAACATCATGAATGCAAATCAAAACGACAATGAGATACCATTTCACACCAATTGAGTGAGAAATTAGAACTTCATGCATTGCTGGTGGGGATGTAAAATAATGCAGCCACTATGTGGTTCTTAAAAAATTGAAAATAGAAGCATATGATGCAGCAATTCCACTTCTAGGCATACACCAACAGAATTGAAAACAGAGGTTTGAACAGGTATTTGTACACCCATTAATTAGCAGCAACATCCACCATAGCCAACAGGTGGAAACAACCCAAGTGTCCATCAACAGATGAATAAACAAAATGTGACATAT
Source organism: Molossus molossus (assembly GCF_014108415.1). Taxonomy (NCBI): domain Eukaryota; kingdom Metazoa; phylum Chordata; class Mammalia; order Chiroptera; family Molossidae; genus Molossus; species Molossus molossus. The sequence goes on along the minus strand of NW_023425366.1, from coordinate 108,522,004 downwards.
ACATACACTGGGATATTATTCATCCGTTAAAAGGAAGGAAATTCTGCTCAGTTGGTTGGAGTGTCCTCCCATACACCGAAGGGTTGTGGGTTCGATTCCCAGGCAGGGCACGTGCAGGAAGGAACTGATCAATGTTTCTCTCTCACATGATGTTTCTTTTTCTCCCTTCCTCCCTCTCTAAAATCAATAAACATATCTCAGGTGAGAATTTAAATTTTGAAAAATTTTTTAAATTTAAAAAAAATTTTTAAATAGAAAGGAAGAAATTCTGACGTGCTACAACCTAGATGAACCGTGACGACGTCATGCTAAGTGAAATAATCCAGTCACAACAAGATACTGTACAATTCCAGTTATATGTGGTACCTGGAATAGTCAATTCTTAGAGACAGAAAGTAAAATAGTGGTTACGCGAGGCTGGGGCAAAGGGAACCAAGAGGAGGTATTAAATGGATATGAAATTTCAGTTTGGGAAGATGAAAAAGTACTGATGGTTGCACAACAGTGTGGATCTACTTAATGACACTTAAAATGGTTAAAATGGTAACTTTTATATTACGTATCTTTTTACCACACACACACACACACACACACACAACGCTCATCCCTATTACCAGATTATCCTCCAGAAATGAGTTCACACACCTCCTCACTAGCACAGGTCATTACAAATCTTTTTACTCTTTGCCAACATCATAGGCAGAAATCATCCGAACGATTAATTTAACAATCTCCAGACCAGCAATTTAAAACAGGTAAGTCAGCATGAATTCTCAACGGATCAAGACGCTGTGAGAAAAAATAGTAGTATGGTCATTTTAATTTCGACTCTTCTTAATACTGTAATGGAACTTTAGACATGGTCCTCTGATTTTTGCATAAAAGTGTAAGGGCAAAAAAACAAAAACCTCTGGAAAGTACAGTGCAGACTTGTAATATTGTTTCAATTTCTGCGTAAGTCTATTTTGTCCGGATTCACAAACACCCGCCGGGGAGAAGCTAACACGCACACGCACCTTAACCTCGGGGTGTTACGATGTGGCCCCTCCACCACCCTAAAGAGGAAGAGGCGGGACCGACAGTGGTTCGCATGCGTCGAGCTCCTCGGCCAGGGAGTGGCCGCTCTAGGCAGCGGGGAGGTCGCAGGGTTGAGGGGGTTGGAAAACAAGTGCGACCTCTCCTCTATGGTCGGGAGTCCCGGGCACCTTCCTCCCCAGTCTTAGGTTACTTCCGGAAGTGAAGCTGCCACCTCCCCCTCTACTTCCTCGGGGTCCAGGGCGGGGGCAGCGGCTGGGTGGACCCCGGAATGAGCGCAGTGGTAAGCAGCCGCGCGGCGGGTAATCACGAGGGGGCGACCCGGGCTCGATTTCGAGGCGAGGTGTGGAGGGTCGGCGTGGGGTTCGAGGTTCGAGGAGGCGCGCGGGGCTTTCCTTATCCAAGCCTGGGTCCGGAGTGACCGCAGTCCTGGCCTCAAGTCGCGGGCCCCCTTTTGGCCAACCTCCCCATCCCTTACCGAGAGCCGTACGTGGGGACGGAGGGTCGCTGGGCCTCGCCTTTGTCCCCTCGAGGGTCATCGTGAGCCCAGCACTCCGGGGTTTCCCCTGGCAAGAGGAGGGGACGTCGCTTCCCCACACCTTGTAGGGGGATGACTGGGCGCCAGCCTCCGAGGAGGACCTGCGACATTGCGTCCAGAATTGATTAGGCTCCTGATAAATGCCAAGCTGGGTTTCAGGTTAATTGGCGAGGCAGTACCTGCCAAAAAACGGAACGATTACTTCCATTTTTAAATAGGGTAACGGACTCGCAGAAAGGCGAAAGCGAAATCGTACAGTCAGCTCTGTGATTCCGAGCTTAGGGGCAAAAGCCTGAACTTGTGCAAAAGGGAATTTTCTTTAATAAAAAACGACAAATGAGAGTCAGGCTGTGGGTCTAACTCAGAATCTTTGGCAGGGCAAGAGGCGGCCCTGTCAGTGCCCCAGGCAGCTGCCTTCCTACTTTAATGGAGAGTAGAAAGTGAGCCCAGAAGCTGTCTTGCCCTCCAATGTCGCTGTTGGTCCTCCCCGCCGAAGCCCATTGGTTGATCCATTGGGGATGGCCTTGATGTCACACTCTGAAAGGCCAATAGGAAGGAGGTTTACTCCCCTCCACCCCCCAGGCACACCCTAGAATCCGCACTGACTGCACGTGTGGGGCGTATGGTTTGGTTTGGTTATGGCTGTTTTGTAAACAGCCAACATGGGTGTACATGCGTTCTGCGTTTCCCGTTTCCTGCCTATCTCCATAAACTTGGTGAAAAACTGCGCTTCTCCAGGGCTGCGTTTTGTTTTTGTTTTTAAAGCTGTGCTTGGTGCTGGCACTACTTACATAGCTGGCACTCACTAAATACAACAACTAATAATCCTTTTAATGATACTTATCAACCATACAGTACACTCTTTTTTAGTATCTATAGTTAGAAGTTATCACTTGAACCTCCTTCAGCGTAGATATTATTATCCTGAACTTGTAAATGGGAAATAAGAGGTTTAGGGAGAGAAAAGGTGACCTGCTTTGGAACCCAGGTCTTTCCCATTCCAAAGAATGCTGGCTCCACTATACCAGCTTCTCCAGGGAAATTATAGTCTATGAGATGAGGAAACATGCTCAAATAAAAGTTATGCTAATGCACAGAGGCAGGAAGGATTAATTTAGATGTGGGGGACCCATAGTCATTAAGACATTCAAGTGAAAGTATATTTGGGTCTTATCAGCTGGACACTGTTGACCCAGAGATGGTGTGAAGCTGTGTTACAGATGGAGGACCAGTGTGATATGGAAAAATGAGCAAGGAGCAGGAATATGTGGGACTGGAGTATGAATAGGTGAATAGTGGGGGATAATCACAATAATAGAAGTAATTAACACCTAGATTGTACTATGTGCCAGGCACTATTCTCAGTGCTGTGCATGTATTAATTCACTTAATCAACAACTCTATCAGGAAGATACTCTGAATATCCCCATTTTACAGATGAGAAAACTGAGGAACAGTTTAAGTGATTTGCCTGAGATTACACAACTAAAAATTGGTGGAGCTGGGATTTGAACTTAGTCATTCTGGCTCCAGAATTTGTGCTCTTACTTTAAAAGTTGTGTTGATTGCTTAGCAGGCCATAAAGATTCTTAAATGACAAGCTTAAAACTATGGGGTTTAATTTCTCATAGTTGGGAAGGTTTTGAGCAAAGGAAGGGCTTAATCAGAATTGTGTTCCAGGAGGATGATTTGGGCAGTGGTGAGAGGAAGGACTGGAGAGAAGAGCAAATGAGATTAGTAGTGTTACTGAAACTTTATTTTTTATTTATTTATTTATTTATTTTTATCCTCACCCGAGGACATTTTTCCATTTTTTTGTACAGATAGAGTGGGAGGGAGAGAGAGGAAGAGAGAGAGAAGGAAACATCGATGTGAAGGGACACATCGAGTGGCTGCCACCCGCACGACCAACCAGGGCCGGGGACAAACTGCAACCGAGGTACATGCCCTTAGCGGGAACCAAACCCGGGTCTCTCCGGACCGCAGGCGGACGCTTCAACTGCTGAGCCAAACCGGCCAGGGCTGAAACTTTATTTTGTTTACACCTTACCCATACCTTGTCTGAAATCTATATTTAGGGCATATAAGTCTTTATTTGTACAGGTATACCTCAGAAATACGGCAGGTTCGGTTTTGGTTACAGGCATCATAATAAAGCAAGTATCACAGTAAAGCAAATTATAATTTTTTTTTTTGGTATGTGCCCCTAGCAGGAACCGAACCCGGGACTCTCTGGTCTGCAGGCCAATGCTCCAACAGCTGAGCCAAACAGGCCAGGGCGCAAGTTGTAATCTTTTTTCTAGTGGAGGGTCTTTGCCTTCAATTTGTAAAAAACTCAACATCTGTGAAGTGCAGTAAATTGAAGCACAATAAAATGAGATGTGCCTGTCTGGAACAGCTATATGGTTCCCAAACTTCGTGCATAAGAATCTCCTGAGGAGCTTGTTTAACATGCACACTCCTGGTCCTCTCTCCCAGATATCCTTTGGTGATATCCTCTTTCCAGATGTCATCAAACTTCCAAGGTGGTTCTGTTGGAGGTTCTAAAAAATTACTGTGAAAGGGAGTCAAATTTTTGTTGATTTGCTTTTCATTTATAGATTCTAGAGCCCAGCTTAGTTGCCTGAGATTACACAACTAAAAATTGGTGAAGTATGATAGAATTATTATTTTTAAATGTTTTTATTGATTTTTTTTTAGAGAGAAAGGAAAGGAGAGAGAGATAGAAACATTGAAGTGAGAAAGAAAGATCAGTTGGCTGCCTACTGCATGCGCCCTACTGGGGATTGAGCCCAAAACCCGGGCATGTGCCCTGACCGGGAATCAACCTGGACCTCTCAGTCCATTGGACGATGTTCAATCCACTGAGCCACACTGGCCAGGCATAATGATAGAATTCTGTGGGTTGGTTTCTGACCTCAGGGAGCTCAGGATTTGGTTGGAGAGGCAAAAACTACTCAAACAGTAATATGCAAAAAGTATAAGAGCAAGCTAAACCTGGAAAGGATACATCAGTTTATAATACATGAATCATAACAGAATCATTGAAAAACAACATTTAAGGTATGGTTTGCTGATACCTACCAGTAAGTAGTTTTTTTAATCACTTTATGAGTATATGCCATGTAACAGAAACGAAAGAGGACAGTCTCTAGAGAGAGCCAGGACACCCTTCTCAGTTTGTTCTCCTCTTGCCCAACACCACTCACAGGCAGTAAATCATAGGACCTCAAAGTTCAGGCAGCAAGTCAACATCCAATGAGCTAGCTACCTTTGTCCTAGTGATTTCTGACCTCATTCAGAAAGAGAATCTGTCTGGAGTGAAAAAAAAAAAAACAAAAAAAAAAACCCAGAAGGTTTTGTATGGTAAGAGCCTGGAAATGCTTCTTTTGTATTAATGAAAGCCAGTTTTTGCCACCTGCCTGAAGTTCACCTAAGTCTCTTTCATTGCCATTACTGACCCTTGCCTTGCTTATTTTGGGGCACATTGTAAAAAATTTCATAGTCACTAGAATTGCATGGTCACTCTTTGAACATTTGCTAATGTCTGAAGTATTCTGCCAGTATCCCCAGAGGTGACTTGGGGTGCCAGAAATGGGGTGCTCCCAGCCACCTCCACCCCTATTTTTTTTTTATCCTCACCTGAGGATATTTTTCCATTTTTTGTACAGATAGAGTGGGAGGGAGAGAGAGGAAGGGAGAGAGAGAGAGAAACATCGACATGAAGGGACACATTGAGTGGCTGCCACCCGCACGACCAACCAGGGCCGGGGACAAACTGCAACCGAAGTACGTGCCCTTAGCGGGAACCGAACCCGGGTCTCTCCAGACAGCAGGCCGACACTCTAACCGCTGAGCCAAACTGGCCAGGGCCACCCCTATTTCTTTTTAAAGATTTTTTAGAGAGAGAGGGAGGGAGAGGGAGAAACATTGATGTGATCGCTAAATATCAATCATCTGCCTCTTACACACTCCCTACTAGGGATTGAGCCCAAAACTCAGGCTTGTGCCCTGATCAGGAATCAACCCCGAGATGTTTTGGTGCATGAGACAACTCTTAACCAACTGAGCCACATTAGCCAAGTGTACTTTTGTCCTTTAAAAGTACTGCCTTTTTTTTTTTTTTTTAATGAAAATAAATCAAATACATACAGATAGTAATAGCAGAAAACATCAACTGAAATTGGTTAAGATATGGATTCCTTTTTTAATAGGTGTTTATTGATATTTTAGAGAGAGAGAAAAAAACATTGAGGTGAGAGAGATATATTGATCGGCTGCCTCCTACACACCCCTACTGGAGATTGAGTCCACAACCTGGGCATGTGCCCTGGCCTGGAATAGAACTGGGACCTCTCAGTCCATGGGACAGCAACTCAATCCACAGAGCCACACTGGCTGGGCAAGATGTATTCCTTTTGTTAGCTTTCACTTTTTGGATTTAGGATAAAATAAAACTAGCCAAATTCCTAAGACATAATCAAAGTCCATGAAGTTTTTAGTTTGTTAAAGACAATTATAAAACAGAGTTAGTGGCCACCTCAATTTTTCAAAATATGACTTACAAAATATACTTTTGATGTCAGTGGGTGATTTGTTTTCTCTCATGAAAAAATAAATTTTCAGATGTGGTAAGCTAGGAACTACTGGTACAGTCTAGTTTTAAAAGGCTAATTTGTGAGAAATTAATGTCAATATACAATGTCATTTCTCTGCAAATGACTGAAATCCATATACTTGGCCTCATTCTTAACCCCAACTGTTTGTATCTCTAGTTACTCACTAGACGTACATCACCTCAAACTTAACTTTTCTAAAATTCAACTAACCTTTCCAAGATTGGCCCCGTTTGTTTAGTGACCCATTTCTTTTTTTTTTTAATCCTCATCTGAGGATATGTTTTCCATTTATCTTTAGATAGAGTGGAAGGGAGGGAGGGAGAGAGAGAAACATCGATGTGAGAAAGACAAACATCAACTGGTTGCCTGCCGCATGCTGGACTGCAATCGAGGTATGTGCCCTTGGCCGGAATAAAATCCACGATTCCACAGGCCAACGCTCTAACCACTGAGCAAAACTGGCCAGGGCTAATGACCCATTTCTATCAGATGTACTGTTCTTTTCCAGTTCTGAAACCTAGCCAGCATCTTGGATCTTTCTCTCTAGCCACCAAAGCCCATAAATAATAGTAATAATATAGAAATACTATTGTTTTTAAAATTTTATTTATTGATTTTAGGAAGGGAGGAAGAGAGAGAAACATCAATTTGTTGTTTTACTTATTCATGTATACATCGGTTGCCTGTCGTATGTATCCTGACCAGAGATCAAACCTGCAACCTTGGCATATCAGGACAATGCTCTAACCAACTGAGCTACCTGGCCAGGACCCATAAATTATTTTCTTAACATCTTTTGGATAGATTGACCCCTTTCTTTTATCACCTCTCATTTGCTTGCCATATTAATTTTAGTCACCTCGCCCTGGCCGGTTTGGCTCAGCGGTTAGAGCGTCCGCCTGCGGTCCGGAGAGACCTGGGTTCGGTTCCCGCTAAGGGCATGTACCTTGGTTGCAGTTTGTCCCCGGCCCTGGTTGGTCGTGCGGGTGGCAGCCACTCGATGTGTCCCTTTCACATCGATGTTTTCCTCTCTCTCTCTTCCTCTCTCTCCCTCTCTCTCTGTCAGTACAAAAAATGGAAAAATGTCCTCGGATGAGGATTAAAAAATAAAAATAAAAAATAAAAATAATAATTTTAGTCACCTTAGTTCCAGCAGTGATAACAATTCACTTGTAACTTGTCCCAGCCTCGCCCTCCTTCTTGATGAGATATATCATCCTAGCTGGGCTGATCTCATTGCCTCTGAAACCTTTATGTGCTCCCACTGGCAAACCTGTCGTTAACCAGGCATGTAAGACCCTGTATCAGACCTCTATCTCCTATATCACTGCTCCCCATGAAAACACAGCATTGCCCAAGTCAGGCCCATCTTTTCTGACCCCTTGCCCAGTTCTCACTGGAAACCTTGTATCTTCCCTTTGACACTGAATCCAGATGTGATCATGAATGTACCTAAAGGGCCTGCCCCGTGTCTAAGCTCATAGGAGATGTTCAGTAAATAGCAGTATTTCTGTTATTTCCTGAGGTAATACTGTCCATGTGGTAGTTGTTTAATAACTATTAACCAAATAAAGTAGCTACTCAAAGTGATTTATTTTTCCAAAAACCTGTATATAAGATCTCTCACTTCCTTAGCAATTTGAAGAGGCTATCCAAAGTAAAGCACTTAGAAAAACAAATTTTTTTTCTTTATTGATTTTTAGAGGGAGAAGAAGGGAGAGAGAGAGAAACATCAATGAGAGGTAACATCTTTTGGCTGCTTCTTGCATGCCCCCCACTGGGTATTGGGCCCACAACCTGGGCATGTGCCCTGACCAGGAATGGAACTGACGACCTCTTGGTGCATGGGTCAACACTCAACCACTGAGCCACACTGGCTGGGCACACTTAGAAAATTTTTAAATGTTCCTAAACATACAAATAATGAGCAAATGTGATTATAAGAAATAATTTAGAATTGTCATTAACATTTATTTAGACTTTTTATTTCTTCCAAAAAAAAAAAACCAGTTTTTAATAGGCCTATACAAAAGGTTGTTCCCTCTTTACTACCATCTATTGTGAATAACTGTATTACTTTAAACATAGCCCTGCCAGTGTGGCTCAGAGGACTGAGTGTAGTCCCATGGACTGAGAGGTCCTGGTTCGATTGCCAGTCAGGGCACATGCCCGGATTGTGGGCTCGATCCCCAGCGGGGGTGCGTGCAGGAGGCAGCTCATCCATGTTTCTCTCTCACATCGATGTTTTTGTCTCTCCCTTCATCGCTCTCTAAAAAGTCAATCAAAACATATTAAATATAAATTTAAATTAACAATAAGTTGAAAATTTAGTTCTGTTGTTCTCTAAGTTGAAAATCTCCTATTAGTGTTAGGCCAAAAGTAATGCAATACAGTATATTTTTTATGATCTTATATATATATATTTTACAATTATTATAATGTCATACATTTTTATTTAGAACAACTTGGTAAGTACAGAAAACCAACAAAACAATCATGACAATTCCCACCCAACACACCCACTATTAATACTTCACAGTAATTTCTTCTAGTCTTTGTTTATAGATTTAATTATTTAAAATATAGTGTTATCGTGCTATGTGTAAAAATTTTCACCCGATAGAGAGTGATAAAATTCTCTTACCACTGCATTTGAAAATCAGGTAAATTGCTATGTGCCAGGCTCTGTACTAGGCATTTGACTTGCATTCATTTATTGCATTCTTAGCCCTGGCCAGTTTGGCTCAGCGGTTAGAGCGTCGGCCTGCAGACCCATGAGTCGTGGGTTCAGTTCCGGTCAGGGGCACGCACCTTGGTTGCAGTTCGTCTCTGGCCCTTGTTGGGGTCGTGCAGGAGGCAGCCACTCGATGTGTCCCTTTCACGTCGACGTTTCTCTCTCTCTCTCTCTCTCTCTCTCTCTCTCTCTCTCTCTCTATTTCTTTCTCTCCCTCCCACTCTAACTGAACAAAAAAAAGGTGGAAAAATGTCCTTGGGTGAGGATAAAAAATAACACCTGCCCATGAATATCTGAAACAAATATAATATTGAATGTCAACTATAACTGAAAACTAATTCTTTATAAAAAGATTGATTCAGTGATACAGGGTGACCCACATTCTAAGGTTAATATGAATTCTCTTCAAGTGGTCGTAAAAATTCTTGGAATCTTAAAAAAAAAAACATATCCTGATGGGGTAAATACTGTTACCGCCTTATTTATACATGAGAAAGCTGACTCAAAGAGGTCCAGACCCCACAACTGGTAACAGACAGAGGTGGGGTAAGAACTCAGCCCAGCCCTGGGACTTGTTTTCTTAACCACTGTGCCTATAAAGCCTAAATTGAGCTCTTGTCTGTGTGATCAGTGTGAGTAATGGAGAGTGACTTACATTTTTTCCTTTCGTAATAGCTACACTGAGAAATTCACCCACTAGTGCCTACACTGTGATAATACCAGGAATAGTATGAATAATCATTTCTTTAGCCCCTGTTTACACCACACACCATCCTAGCCACTTTACTCTCACTGTCTAATCCTCACAAGAAGTCTTGAAGGTTTTGTGCTGTTATCACCATTTCATAGTTGAGAAAAAGGCTCAGGGAGCTCAAGTAAGTTAGGCACAATCACAGAGCTAGTGAGTTAGAGAGTTGAGATTCTAACTCCGTGATATTCTCCATCATACTGCCTCATAATCAAATAATCTCCCAAGACCCAGATGAGAGAGAAGAGAATAAGGATATGCATGTGAGTGCATTACTGCCATATGCATATAAGTGACATTAGCGTGTTTCTCTGGTACCAATCTGGTCATATCCCAAGGGCATGATATGCATGTATGGGTTAATCTGAGGGAAAGGGTAATATTGAGTCATGGGGATTGATCTGGTACAGGGCACCTCAAAAACAAGGCTTCACTCACTTCTTGGAACTGCTTCTGTGGGAACCTCTGAAATAAAATGTTTGTAAAATAAATAATTACCTAATGCAAAGGCAGATTTGTTTGGACCGAAAGTGTTATTTACATGAAATGTGTGTTAATGCCAACTCCAGACATTTTACTGGGCCAAGAAACTGGTTTATTTAAAATCACACCCACTGAAAGGATTTCAATTGAGAAAACTGAGGCAAGAGAAATTACATTTCCAAAAGAAGTCAGTGAAAGAATAGGGTATAGAATTCTCCACATCACCTCCCAAGTCTGTTGAACTTTCCACTATACTGTTTTGCTTTACCTAATTTTCAAAAGTAAGACAAATAGGCCAGAAAGAAATTCAGAAATGTTTCTCTGGTTTTGGGAATGTAGATTTTTAGAAATCAAATTTGTCACATTTAAAACTTAGTTTTAATTGAATGGCAATAATCTCAAATACCTACTAAACTATTTGTCCTATTTCTGTTGCTGTTTCTTTTTTTTTATTATTCCTAGATTTAATGATGCTTTGCAGCAGTTTTCTAAGCGTGAATTTTTCTATGCCTGTGGATCCCAGAATTTGTTAAGAGATGGAAGAGTTTCAGCAAAATGACCTGAACACAGTGACCCTTGAGAAAGATGACCCTATCAAGAGCACCAGCCCTCAGATTTCTGTTAGTGAATTTTCTTGCCACTGTTGTTATGACATCCTGATTAACCCTACCACCTTGAACTGTGGGCACAGCTTCTGCCGGCACTGCCTAGCTTTATGGTGGACCTCTTCGAAGAAAACAGAGTGTCCAGAATGCAGAGAAAAATGGGAAGGTTTCCCCAAAGTCAATATTCTCCTCAGGTATGCTCACTCCATATTGGTAGCACGTACAGCTTGTTCCATGTGGTTTCTCTTAGTGCTGTAGCCATGTTTGAAAAGACTGGAGGCACAGAGCTGACCTCCACCATGGTCATTCTGGATCTGCTGGAATGTGAATCAGGGAGCTCAAAGACTTGAAAATCCAGACTCCCTTCCCCATAGGTGACTGTGATTTGTTTATTATATATTATAAATAAAAGGAAGTCTGGTTATCAGACCATTGCTTGTAATCCTTTGCCATATAACACTTATTTAGTGATTTATATTCACTGAGAACACCCTAGGTCTAATGGGAGAAATGGTATAACTACAATTCTGAATGACTGGTTTGATGCTGATTTTCATAGTCTTTGACTAAACTGTGCAGCTATCACATTAATGGAGGTAGGTTCTCATGCATAGCTAGCATCACACAACAAATGGCAAGACCTTTCAGACAGCAGATAATTCTATTCATAATGTTCGTAATGTTTAAAGTTCTTTGGGGATGTTGCTTATTATGAGGTCTTAGAAACTAAATTCCTTGTCTCTTCTGTTGTTTTTTTGGTATCAACGAAGTACCAAAAAGTTCCATGAAAACATTAACCCAACATTCCCTTTTTCACAGGAGATGTGTTTACAAACAGTTTGTTTTTACTGATCAGCCTTGTTCTACGGGAAGATTAATCTTTTTTTTTAATCCTCACCCGAGGAAATTTTTGCATTTATCTTCAGATAGAGCTGGAGGGAGAGAAACATCAGTGTGAAAGAGACACGTTGATTGGTTGCCACCCGCACAACCCCAACCGGGGCCAGGGACGAACCGCAACCAAGGTACGTGCCCTTAGCGGGAGCTGAACCCTGGACTTTCTGGTCCACGGGCCAATGTTCTAACCACCAAGCAAAACTGGCTAGGATGTGAAGGGTAATCTTAAATTGAAGGCGGGTTCTCTGATCTGTGTGTAATTGAAAATGAAAAGAACCCGACAGTATGGCCTGCTGGTTTGTCTTTTCTCTTACTATTCAACTTTACTTTTTTTGCATTTTCTGAATTAATTATTTTTAATTGATTTGAGAGACAGAGAGAAACATTGATTTGTTCTTCCACTTATTTGTACATTCATTGGTTGATTGTATGTGCCCTTACTGGGGATTAAACCCTCAGCTGTGGTGTATTGGGATGATGCTCTAACCAACTGAGCTAGCCAGCCAGGGCACAAATTAATTTTTAATAACCCAAGCAGTGTGTGTGTGTGTGTGTGTGTGTGTGTGTGTGTGTGTGTATAATTATACACACATACACATTCATTTGTTTGCATTCTTTTTAAAATATTAGAGCATTACTGATAAAACTAAAGATCCCTTTTTTGGAGGGGGGTTATGTACCTCTAGCGGGAACCGAACCTGGGACTCTCTGGTCTACAGGCTGATGCTCCAACCGCTGAGCCAAACTGACCAGGGCTAAAGATCCCTTTGATCCCTTCCCATCTTACAGTTCTTCCTTCCTTTGTCCCAGAGTAACTTCAGTTATGACTGAGTTGTGATTACTTTTAGATTTTATTTATTTATTTATTTATTTATTTATTTATTTATTTATTTATTTTTATCCTCACCTGAGGACATTTTTGCATTTAGCTTCAGAGCAGGAGAGAGAGAAGGAGGAAGAGAGAGAGAAACATCGATGTGACAGAGACACATCGAGTGGCCACCACCCACATGACCCCAACCAAGGCCGGGGACAAACCGCAACCAAGGTACGTGCCCCTAGTGGGATCCGAACCTGGGCCTCTCCACTCCACTGGCCGACCTCCAGCTGCTGAGCCAAACTGGCCAGGGCTACTTTTAGATTTTTAAAAATCTAAATATGTATTTTTATACATATATGTGCTGATAAGAAATGCAAACATTTTCTCATATCAGTGGTATTCTATCTGTATAATTCTCAAATTTACTGTTTTCATTCAACAATATGTATGTCTTGTCCAACCCGTGTGGCTCAGTGGATTGAGCATGATTCCATGGACTGAGAAGTACCCTTTCGATCCCCAGTAGGGGGCGGGCAGGAGATAGCCAATCGATGTTTCTTACATCGATGTTTCTCTCCAAAAAATCAATTTAAAAAAATTTTTTTAGCCCTGGCCGGTTTGGCTCAGCAGTTTGAGCGTCGGCCTGCGGTACAGAGAGACCCGGGTTCGGTTCCCGCTAAGGGCACGTACCTCGGTTGCAGTTTGTCCCCGGCCCTGGTTGGTCGTGTGGGTGGCAACCACTCGATGTGTCCCTTCACATTGATGTTTCTCTCTCTCTCTCTTCCTTCCCGCTCTATCTGAACAAAAAATGGAAAAATGTCCTCGGGTGAGGATAAAAAAAAAAAAAAAAATTTTTTTAAACCAATCTGTATGTCTTTAATTTATCCATCTTGATAAACAGTGATATCCAGTAAATTCATTTTTAAAACTATGTAGTGTTCCTTGTATGAATATACTATGTTTTATTTAGCTGTTCCCCTAACAGTGGACATGTAGGTCATTGCCCATTTTTTGCTGTTTTAGAAGTGCTAGAGTACTTGTATATTATTAAATGTTAACAGTTTTCTTTTTGGATTTTAAACATTACAAGTATATTTAGTAAAACAACTCTCTTGTGATTTATTTTTTCTGTTCTCCATAGGGATGCTATTGAAAAATTATTTCCTGATGCCATTAAAATGCGGTTTGAAGACATTCAGCAGAACAATGACATAGTCCAGAGTCTTGCAGTTTTTCAGAAATACGGGAATGATCAGATTCCTTTAGCTCCCAACACAGGTCGAGTGAATCAGCAGAGAGGAGGGGGATTTTTTTCAGGAGTGCTCACAGCTTTAACTGGTGTGGCAGTAAGTTTATCACTTTTTCTCTGTCCTCCAACCTCCCATGGTTTCTACTGAAGGTCAGTTCTATTGAAATACATCTAAATGATTGATGACATAGCTGCTCCTAGTAATTCAGTGCATACATTGAAATCTGCTGGGATGTATGATTCTCTGGGGATGTTGCTTACTCGAGTAGACAACATAAGAGTCAGAGCCCAGTAAATGTTAGCTTTTTCTCATTTCATCTTCCTCTCATTTTAGAGATGAAGAAATAGGTGATAGAACTGGAATTTGAGACTATGCTATACATTTTTCAATAGGCAAGGCACATGAGTTAGTCATGTTGGCCAGGCTGATGGGGTCAAGGGTGCAGTGCTCACGGGTGCCCTGTGATGAGTCCTGCTCCTTTGTCTGTTGCCTCATGGCCCAACGATCAGGAGAGAGATGAGCCTGCCAAGTTGTACTCCCCCATTCTCTGGCAGTGGTGTTGCCCTGCTTCTGTGTACAGACTTGGCATCATTCCCTTCAAGCTCAGCCTGTTCCCTGCCCCACATTCATATATTTAGAAACTGACATCTCTGACTTTTCCGTGTCCTAAAATTGCTGTCACTTTTCCCCAGGTGGTCCTGCTCGTATATCACTGGAGCAGCAGGGAATCTGAGCATGACCTCCTGGTCCATAAGGCTGTGGCCAAATGGACAGCGGAAGAAGTTGTTCTCTGGCTGGAGCAGCTGGGCCCTTGGGCCTCTCTCTACAGAGACAGGTTTTTATCTGAAAGAGTAAATGGAAGGTGAGGATCAAAATCTTTATCATGTCACTGACATTTTCTTAAAACAGCTTTATTAAGATATAATTTACAGCCCTGGCTGGTTTGGCTCAGCGGTTAGAGCATTGGCCTGCGGTCCCGAGAGACCTGGGTTCGGTTCCCTCTAAGGGCATGTATCTCAGTTGCAGTTTGTCCCCAGCCCTGGTTGGTCGTGCGGGTAGCAGCCACTCGATGTGTCCCTTTCACATCGATGTTTCTCTCTCTCTCTTCCTCTCTCTCCCTCCCACTCTACCTGAACAAAAAAATGGAAAAAATGTCCTCGGGTGAGGATTAAAAAAAAAAAGATATAATTTACATACTAGGAAATTCACCATTTCAAATGTGTAATCAGTGATTTTTAATATATTCACAGAAAGGTGCAGCTATCACCATAGTCTAGTTTTAGAACATTTCATCACCCCCAAAAAGAAAGCTCTTACCCTTTAGTAGTCAGTCCTTGTTTTCCCCTCACTCTGCGCCATGCACCACCTTTCTACTTTCTGTCTCTGGATTTGCCTATTCAGAGTATTTCATAAAAATGGAATCATAACACAGGTGGCCTTTGTGTCTGGCTTTTCTCTTAGCATCATGTTTTCAGGGTTCATCCAAGTTGTAGCATGTGTCAATGCTCCACTCATTTTTATGGCTGAATAATATTCCTTTATGTGGCTATACCACATTTTATTTATCCATTCTTCAGTTGATGGACATTTGGGTTGATTCCATTTTGAGGCTATTAAGAACAATGCTGCTGTGATCATTTATATACAAGATTTTATGTGGACATATAGTTCCATATTCTCTTGGAGTGGAATTTCTGGGTCATATGGTAACTCAATGTTTATTTAGCTTCTTGGGAAACCATCAAAACAGTTTTCCAGAGTAGCTGTACCATTTTATGTCATTGGCATTTTAATTTGTTGCTTCCTGATTATAAAAGTGACATATATTTATTATTTATTTGAAAATAATAACACAGAACTAAAGGATATTTGAAATGAAATACCCTTGGAATCCTCTTGTTGTTTTTTTTTAATCCTCACCTGAGGATATTTTTACATTTATTTCCAGGTAGAGAGGGAGGAAGGGAGGGAAGGACACATCTACTGGTTGCCTCCCTCACAACCCTGAGTAGGGCTGGGGACTGAACCACAACTGAGGTACATGCCCTTGACCAGAATCAAACCCACAACTCCTTAATCCAAGGGCCGATGCTCCAACTGCTGAGCCAAATCGGCCAGGGCAGGAATCCTACCCTTTAGAGAGAACCACTGTTACCATCTCCCTGGATACCTTTCCTCATTTTTTTTAATGTTTATACAGACATACACATAGGAATGTATATACTTATTTAAACTTAAAATAACGGTTGTACTAAGCAGACCTGAGTCTGTACATATACATAAATATAGGCACATATGTATATATGTGTATATACTAGAGTCTATTTAATTGATCTATCAAAACATATTTGGGTTATTTCCCTTTCTAGACAGTTTCATATACATTGTAGCAAGTACTTGGAGGAACTCATTGGTAAATGAGGAACTCATCTTTCGCTGGGCTCTAAGGAGGCCTGCTTCTGCCCATCAACAAACCTCTGCCCCTTCCTGAGCACTGTCCATCTTTATTGGGTGTCCCTCCCTCCCTTGGAGGGACCGTGTAGGGATGTTACTTAGAACACCATGCAGTGCTGAGAATAGCTGCTTGTTTCAGACTTGGAATCCACTCACTGCCAGGCTGCCTGACTGTCCCAACCCAACCCCAGTCACTTTTCCCCCCCTGAACTGAGCTTTCGATATTAGACTCGCCTTTGTGGGAATAGAATGCTCCCATTGTAATGATCTGGGATTTTTTTTGTGTGTACCCCTTTCCCCAACCCAGAATTGTGGTTTTTTAAAAAATTACCTAATTGCCCATCTGGTATGGTTCAGTGGTTGAGCATTGACCCACGCACCAAGAGGTTGCAGGTTCAATTCCCAGTCAGGGCACATGCCCAGGTTGTGGGCCAAACCCCCTGTGGAGGCCATGGAGGAGGTGGCCAATCAGTATTCTCTCTCATCAATGTTTCTCTCTCTCTCTCAAACTCAAAGAAAAAAATTTAAAAATAAAAAATTACCTAGTTAATACAACATATCTTTGCATTCTGTCTTTCTTCTGGAGGATAGATTCCTAAAACTGGAATTGCTGAATCAAAGGGAGTAAACCTTTACCATTTAAATAAATATTACCAAATTACCTATGAAAGGACATCAGTATATATTCCAGCCATAGCTGTGGTGGGCTCATCTGTCAGTACACAGGGATTTTTTTTTTAT
Source organism: Molossus molossus (assembly GCF_014108415.1). Lineage (NCBI taxonomy): Eukaryota > Metazoa > Chordata > Mammalia > Chiroptera > Molossidae > Molossus > Molossus molossus. The sequence goes on along the minus strand of NW_023425366.1, from coordinate 108,505,080 downwards.
GATGAATCACTGTGGAGGTGGATTTGTGTTTTCTGATGGAAGGGAACAGATGAGAGATCTACAGTTCTATTATTATTTTTTTGAGCATGGCTTTTATGTTCATTCATTTTTATGTGTGTTCATTCACTTTTCTGTTCATTCATTTTATTTATATAAATATACTTCTATGTCATAATGTTTTTTTGGCTTTTTTTCCAACTTTTTTCTGTACACACACTTTAAAAAACAGTAATGTGTGAGAGGTCAGAGTGCATAGCTGAAAGATCAGTGGTTAGGAGCAAAGCAGACCTGGGTGTGCCTTGGATAGGTCACTTGATTTCTCTAAGCCAGTTTTCCCATTCACAAAATGAGCATAAGGCCACCTACGCTACAGAATTGTTAAATGGATCACTGATGATTTATGAAAGTATTTTCATATAGTCACTGGCAAATAGTAAGGAGTCAGTTGTTTGCTGTTATTAATTGTATTTCATATATTAAGTTTCTTGTCTACCTCAAGGCTAAAGTACTTGTGTTGATAAGATGGAATTCTGGAAAGTTTACTTCCAGTACAAAACCTCAAAAGAATTCTCCTATCCCCTTCCCCCCCACAGATTGCTTTTAACTTTGACAGAGGAAGAATTTTCAAGGGCTCCATATACCATAGAAAACAGCAGCCACAGAAGAGCCATCCTCATGGAATTGGAGCGTGTCAAAGCACTAGGTGTGAAGCCCCCCCAAAATCTCTGGGAATATAAGGTGAACTCTTTACTATTTTTTTAAAAATCAATTTTTTTCTCCTTTATTGATTTTAGAGAGAGAGGAAGGGAGAGGGAGAGAGACATCGATGGGAGAGAACATTGATTGGCCACCTCCTGCATGCTCCCCACTGGGGATTTCGCCCACAACCTGGGCATGTGTCCTGACCAGGAATTAAACCGGCAACCTCTCAGTGCATGGATTGATGCTCAACCACTGAGCCACACCGGCCAGACTGAACTCTTTACTTTTTTCAATTAAAAAAAAGTATAGAGCCCTGACTGGTGTGGTTCTGTGGTTAGAGTGCCGGCCCTTGGACAAATGAATCATGGGTTCGATTCCAGTCAAGGGCACGTACCTCAGTTGTGGTTCATCCCCAGCCCTGGTTGGGGTCATGTGGGAGGCAACCAGTTGATCATTCGATGTGTCCCTCTCATGTCGATGTTTCTCTCCGCCCCCCCCCCCCCCCATTCTATCTGAAGATAAATAGAAAAAAAAATGTCCTCAGGTGAGGATTGGAAAAAAAATAAAACTATAGAGAACCCCACTGGTATGGCTCAGTGGATTGAGCATCCTCCCATGGACTGAGAGTCCCAGCTCAATTCCTGGTCAGGGAACATGCCCGGGTTGCGGGCTTGATCCCCAGTAGGTGGCATGCAGGAGGCAGCCCATAGATATTTCTCTCTCACATTGATGTTTCTCTTTCTCTCTAAAAAATTCAATAAAAACATATTTTATAAAAAAGTAGAGAGAACAACATAGCTATCACCTGCCTGCCCACCACTTAAGAGAACATCACAGACACAATTGAAGCCCCTGCCTCCCTACCCTCTCTAGCGGTCCCACACTCTGATAGCTGGGCTGCACATCCTTTCTGGGCATGTTTCCCTACTTGTATTATGGGTATGTATCCACAAGCACTAGGAGCATTGTTCTATAAGTTTTGTTGTTAATCCTCACTCCAGGACATTTTTTCCATTGATTTTTTTACTTTTTTTCTTTTATTCTTAACCAAGGACATTTTTCCATTTTTTTGTTCAGATAGAGTGGGAGGGAGAGAGAGAGAGAAACATCGATGTAAAAGGGACACATCGAGTGGCTGCCACCTGCACGACCCAACCAGGGCCGGGAACAAACTGCAACCGAGGTACATGCCCGTAGCGGGAACTGAACCCGGGTCTCTCGGGACCACAGGCCAATGCTCAAACCGCTAAGCCAAACCAGCCAGGGCTCCATTGATTTTTTTTAGAGAGTGAAAGGGAGGTAGGGAGGGGAAGAGAGAGTGAGAGAGAAAAAGAAACATCAATGTGAGAGATATATATCAATTTGTTGCCTCCCGCATGTGCCCCAACAGGGCTGGGGATCAAACCTCCAACCCAGTTATGTGCCCTTGACCAGGAATCAAACCCACAGCCCTTTCTGCCAACGCTCTATCCAGTGAGCCACACCAACCTGGGCTAACATTGCATTTTGTTCTGTGTTCTACTAGACAGTTTTCTATGCATCTTTTACTTATTTTTTTTTTTTTATCCTCACCCAAGGACATTTTTACATTCATCTTCAGATAGAGTGGGAGGGAGAGAGGGAGGAAGAGAGAGAGAGAAACATCTATGTAAGAGAGACACATCGACTGGTTGCCTCCCACACGACCCCAACCAAGGATGAACCACAACCGAGGTGCCCTTGACTAGAATTGAACCCGTGACTCATTGGTCCAAGGGCCAGCACTCTAACTGCTGAGCCAAACTTGCCAGGGCAGTTTTCTATGCATCTTTTAAATAATCCTTTGGTTTATGTATTTCTTCTACAAATGTTTATTGCCATCTGGTGTGACCCAGGTGCTCCCCTGAACAAGGAAGGCCTTGCTTTCATGGTGCTGGCACTGTTAAGATCAGGTTACTACATGTCTTCCAATCTTTTTTTTTTTCACTTAACATTGTATCACAAGCATTATCCAAAACTTCTCATATTCGTTTTTCAATGGTTAAATATTTGCTGTAACTTCATTACTTAAGTTGAAGATTTTACTTTTTCTGTCATGCACAATGCAACCCTAAACATTTTGTGCACAGGACCTTCTGCACTTCACTTCAGATTATGTTTGTTTAGTGCCCACTAATAGATTGGTTAAATTAAACATTTTTAAGACTGATACATTTTGCACAATTGCTTTCTAAAAAAGTTGTGTTCTACTAATAGTGCCTCGGAGTATGCTTCTCATTCCCCACTTCCTTCCCCAGCTGTGAAGAGAGATTGGATCTTTATATAAGATAGCCGAAAGATTGATTACTTAGTCTCTTCTCACCATTCATTCATTGTTTATGCAAACCACACAAAAAAGGGCTTGAGGTTGCTGATGGAGCACAGGTGGGAGCTGGCCACTATGGTTGTAATATGGCCTTGTGCCCACTTCATCCTCTGCAGGCTGTGAACCCGGGTAGGTCCCTGTTCCTGCTGTATGCCCTCAGGAGTTCCCCCAGACTCAGTCTGCTGTACCTCTACCTGTTTGACTACACAGACACCTTCCTACCCTTCATCCACACCATCTGCCCTCTGCAAGAAGACAGCTCTGGGGAGGACATCATCACCAAGCTTCTGGTAGGTCTGCAGTGTGCCTTGAATGAGATTATTCTACCATTTTTCAGTGTGGTACAGGACTGAAGGCACGGGTATAGACTGTCATGGAAGAGCAAATAGCACCCAGCTTTAATTTGAATTTTGCAAAGAGAGCCCCTACAAAAGAAAATAAAGAGGAACTTTTCCACTCCAAGAAGCCTGTTTTGTATCCTAAATTGTATAGAAAGGGGGCTGCCCTATGGACTTGAAACATTTGGGGGGAACCGAGCATATTTTTGTTATAAAAAAAGATAGGATGGGTCCAGATTGCCTGAGGGTTAGATTTATGGGCCTGCCAGTTTGATAATCTGTCTCTCAATAGGATCCCCAAAGGATGGTTACTTGTCTACCACAAGGCAGGGGTGGTATCTGTCCTGTTGGCCTCAGATCAGTAAGCCATTGTCCAGCTCACTGATGGAATTCCTCATGTCACCCGAGATGGTTACCCTCTGTGGCTCTTGTCTCTTCATTTTGACCCATTGATCCTTCAGAATTATTGGTGGATTCCATTGACACAGAGTGATTTCTCATGTCTAGTTGGTCAGTTGAAGGTACATTGTCCTTTGCATTGCTGCTCTTGGGGCAGTCCCTCTGATCTGTTTATATCAAAAGGTCATATGGGTATAGGAATTGTCATATATGATCCACACCCATAAATGTTGAAATAGAATTTCTGAGTCTCCTAATATCCTTTTTTAAACATTCCAGTCAAGTACCTGCCTACCTGACTTCAGCCTTGGATATAATTTAAAGCCTGCTCATGAGCCCTTTGCAGTGTTTCTCTAATTACCATTTTCCAGCTGTTACCTGCCTTTGCCCAACTGAGAGCACAGAGACCCACCTGATCTTTCCATTTTAACAAGCCCCAACAACCCCTGCCTGCTCAGGCTAACTTGTTTCCTGGAATACTCAGTATCTGTTCCATTGTACACAGTCTTGCTGAGCTTCCATTTGCTTCTGGATGCCTATGAGTTGTTGAAATACTTTTGTTAATTATCTGTTAATATCTGTAACAAAAGTTTTTATTTTCCCCAAAATTACTTTTTCAAGGTTTGTGTTTAATTTTTCCATGACCTGTTATCATTCTACCACAGCTAAGATATTAAATTTCGGAAACAGCTACACCTGCAGTGAAGATGAAGTTAAAACTGGTTAATTTTTATTCATTTTAACCCCATTTTTTATAACTCATGCTTAGATTTTTACTTCTGACCTTCCACAATTATGTAACAAGCAGCTCAGTTCAACCTCTTTGGTAACATTTAGCCAATGTAAGATTAATTATTACAAAGTGAGTTGATGGATGAAAATTTCATTTTAGATTGTTTTGGGGGAGTGTTTTAATAAATGTAAATTTCACTGGAATAACCACAATATTATATTTTGTGTAAAAGTCACTCCTCATAATTTTTGTATCTATTATTTGTATGTTATTTTTAAAGGATCTTAGAGAGCCCACATGGAAGCAGTGGAGAGAATTCCTTGTCAAATACTCCTTCCTTCCATACCAGCTAATTGCTGAATTTGCTTGGGACTGGCTGGAAGTCCATTATTGGACGTCTCGGTTTCTCATCGTCAATGCCATGTTACTCTCAGTTCTTGAATTATTCTCCTTTTGGAGGATCTGGTCAAGAAGTGAACTGAAGTAAGTGTGTTTTTATATTGGAGATGGTTGGAGCAACGGGGACTAGAAAGGTGTCTTTGAAGCAGTACTTAGAAACAAAGACTCCTCATGTTCTGGTTTCAAAACACTTAAGCAGCAAATAGGAAACATTGCCTTGTGTTTGGGGGTGGGGAGGTTTTTATGGTGCTCACAGTTAAAGTGTTTCTCCATCTATCTTTTCCCCACATAATCTACCATATTAGTCCTGGGGGTTGAAGGTGTACATGAAGGATTTTAATAATTAGGGAATAAACAAGTGGAAAATGAGGGTACTTTATGGAAAACAGCATTATGGCAGAGTATAGAGATCTGATGAGGAATCCTGGGGGCATGAGTTCTAATCCTGCTCTGCCACCAACTGGAACACTAATAATTTCTCTGGATTAATGCATCAAATGAGAGTTGAACTAGACAGTCATGAAGTAGGACTCTTGGTTGCAAGTGACAGAAACCAACCAAAATTGGCTTTCCTAAAAAGGGAAATGCCCGCCCTGGCCAGTTTGGCTCAGCGGTTAGAGCGTCGGCCTGCGGTCCAGAGAGACCCGGGTTCGGTTCCCGCTAAGGGCACGTACCTCGGTTGCAGTTTGTCCCCGGCCCTGGTCGGTCGTGCGGGTGGCAGCCACTCGATGTGTCCCTTTCACATCGATGTTTCTCTCTCTCTCTCTTCCTCTCTCTCCCTCCCGCTCTATCTGAACAAAAAAATGGAAAAATGTCCTTGGGTGAGGATAAAAAAAAAGGGAAATGCCCAGCTAAGGCTTCCTGCATGGTTGGTCCCAGAGACCCAAATGCTGTCATCCTGGACTCTGTCTCCCTCAGGCAGCTCTCTTCATGTGGGGGCCTTTGGTCACTCCAGGCATAGATCTGAACAGCTTAGCGTCCCTTGTGCAAGGTGAGCACTTCTTTCCTGTAGTACTTAAGGAAGTCTCAAGGTTCACATGCCTTTGCTCTGATTGGCCCAGCCTGGGTCACATGCTCACCTAAACCTGTCACTTGGTACAGGGGAATGCAGGGCTCTCTTTGTCCAGGCTCAAGGCATGCATTCATTCCCCCATCCAGGGGCTGGCTTCAGCCCCACCCAGACCTCATGGAAAAGAATAAGGGAGAGAGACACCCCAAAGGAAAACTCAGGTGTTTCCAGAAGAAAGGGGGTGGCTGTTGGCACATTATCATACCAGTATCCTTGAAGCCTGAAACATCTTCGGTCTCAAAGGGCTCTTGGCTTCATCAGTCAGGAGCAGCCTTATAAATAGTTCTGGGAACCTGAGAAGAATCTCCCTCATTTCAATTCAGTGAACTCGTTTCTTTTTGCACAGTTAATTGAGCCCCTACTGTGCCCCTGGCTCTCTTCTGGACACTGCAGATCTTTTGGCAAAGACGACATTCTGTACTCTGAAGGCCTACAGCCTAGCAGAGAATATATACAAATGTGACACAGCGATGCAGCAGGTGGGGTTGGGCTATAATGGGGATGCCTCACCTGGTGTTCATAGTGCCCTGAGGAAGCACCGCCTAGGCAGCGTCCTGGGAGTTGAAGATGGGCAGTGGGGACAAAAAACAAGATCCTTGCAGCACGGGCAACCTGACTGCATTGGGAAACAGCCCAGGGTCTGAGCACTTTGGTGTTGTCTTTAGACTTGCCATCACCGTTCTACCTCTCAAATGCTTCTCTTATTTTTCAGGACTGTGCCTCAGAGGATGTGGAGCCATTTTTGGAAAGTATCAACACAGGGGCTTTTTGTGGCCATGTTCTGGCCCCTCATTCCTCAGTTTGTTTGCAACTGTTTATTTTACTGGGCCCTGTATTTTAACCCAATTATTAACATTGATCTTGTGGTCAAGGAAGTGCGACGGCTGGAAACCCAAGTGTTGTGAGTGGCACTGCCCAGACTCTGAGGGACTCTTCCAGCCTCCCTGACATCTTGAGCTTTGATGCTTAAGTGGGCGGGGGGAGGGCGGGAGTGGACGTCCTATTTTTTTCCCCTAGTAAACAAGGTGCTGCTTTCTCTGTCAAAGGCTATAACCAGGTCCTCTCTCCCTCTGCCTGTGTCATTGGGGTGGCAGGGACTGACATCTGAGAGCTGGGCCGACACAGCAACAGCACCTCCCACCTACCTGCCTTGCTCACAGCAACTTGGGAGGCCCCGTCCACTATGGCTTACAAGGACCCAGGGTTCTCAGAGGATGTGGTGTGGGTGACATCAGAAGGCTGCCACATCATCCGTCCTACTTGCCCTTACCTCAGTGACTGACAGGCTCCCAGGGCAAGTTGGAGTCCTGAGACCAAGCCCAAGACCAGGCTTGTTGGGCCCCAGCCTATCCTCTGAGACAAGTTTAGGAAAAGAGATTTTGTCATAGGCATAGACAGTTGCACACAAAAAATACAGAGGAAAAACTAAAATCCAATAGATAATTCTGTCTCATTGAAGAGTTGCTAGAAGGTTGAAGGATTCAGTTTGAGACTGGAATGGTGGTTAGACTCATCCTGTTTCCATCTTCTAATCATTGAATATTTGGATCCCTTTGTCTGGGAGGGGAAGTTGAATGGAGTGTCAGGATATTAATGGAGGGTAGTTCACATCAGGTTGAGCTGCCTCAGTGCTACTTTGAATTGTTTTGGCCCTGGTTGGGTGGCTTAGTTGGTTGGGGCATCATCCTGTACACCAGAAGGTTGCGGGTTTGATTCTCCGTCAGCGTGTGTGTGAGAAGCAACAGATCAATGTTTCTCTCACATCTATGTGTTCTCTCCCTTCCTCTCTCAAATCAATAAAAAATTTAAAAAAGATATCCTCCAGTGAGGATTTAAAAAAATTGTTTTGTTTTGGGGTTTGCTTTGTTTTATTTTTAAGAATTTAATCTGTAAAACCCAGGATAGTCCTTTAGTTCAATGAAACATTTTATACATTGACATCACACTGTATAATCTTTATCATCTTGTTCTGATATATAAAACAGCAAGTATACTGACACCAAATGCTGTCATTGTAAATATGAATGAGATGAACTCTGCCTCTTACTTCCTTCTAGTGTGAAAACAGCAGGTGATCCATCTGAAGATGGGCCTCGCAGAGATACGCTCGCATCTGAAGGGATTTTTTGTGACTCCATGAACCATTCATTCATTAATCCTTTGTATCTGAAGATTTCACACAAACTTTGCATCTGAAAGTTTTAAGAAATTACTTGAAATAAAAATAAAAGATATTTTTTGTAAAGACAAAACTTCTATAGAAAAAACATTGTTTAGAAAACATGATGAACATCTGAATTGCTCAATACAACCTGTTAGTCATGTTGAAGTCCCCTTGCCTGATGGGAACATTACCTGCTTAACACCTATGACCTGCCAGAGACACTGACTGACGACACTGCAGTTTGGGGACACTGCAGTATTTGCACATCCCTGGTCTCCGGCCTTGTGGGGTTAATACTCTTTCCAGATAAAGAGATGGAGGCTGGGTGGCACTGGTGGAGCTGGGTCCAGGCTGGACCATAGGTTGCCAGACTCCCAGTCCGGTGCCCCCACTCCACTCCCCACATCCTGCTTCAAAGATGAATGACACCCACATCTGCTCAGGGGAGCAGAGTAAAGGAGACCTGGGTTAGAGCAAATGGACTGGGATGGCCTTTAGCTCCTTACTGCCAGCAGCACGGGCACTTCAGAGCCAGGGCCACAGCTGCCTCTCCTCCCTTGGACCTCAGCCACAGGTTTCCATGCATCAGGAGGAGCTGCCGATTTAAAATATTCAGACCCTTTCAAGTAAAAATTCCATTTCTGCAAATCGAGGTTAAGGAATAATGAAAAGGTAGGTAGTGGGGGTTGGCAAACATTCACAAGCATCACTAACATGAATAACTGATCAAAATAGGAATATCACCAATGTGCTAAAGTTAGGGATATATAAAATGGTATCTAGTATAGCTATTTAAAATGGAGTTTCCAAAGATTTTTTTATAACGTGAGGAAAAGCTTATGAAAATCATAAATCGAGTCTCAACTACAATTTTTTAAAATTAGAAAAGACTGATGGACAGCACACTAAGATGCTAAAGATGGTTATTCTGGATTGTGGGAATTGGAGTAATTTTTTTTCTCCTTTACATTTATCTGTATTTGCCTTTTTTAAAAAGCAATGAGTGTGTAATACTTTTGTAATCAGGAAATAAATGTTAACTATTAAAGGTGGACTATGATAGGGAAGAATACTCCTTGAGCTAACAATTACTGGACTTGAACATGCGGGTAGGTGTCATGTCGTCTGGTTTATTGCCTCAACCTAGAATAAGGCCATACACTCAGCAGGTGTTTGTTCATCAGAAGCAGGTTAGAAGACAAGCTGAGCCTTTTCATAAAGGTTGAACATCAAAAATGGTACCAAACCCCATACAGTCATAAACAGTCATGGTTTTAAAATAGTCATGGGATTTTAACCTTAAACCAGAAACGAACAGGCTGCAGCCCCAAATTCTGGGATGGGGAGAGAAAGGAAACACGGTGCAGCTTTAACTCAGTCCCCCTCTGAAAATGAACTGAATGTGGCTGTTGATTAGTGAAAAGGAGTTTTATTTCCCTGTGCCAAAGAACATTTCAAGTCAGTCACACTTGAGCGAGTCCTGCCCGCATAAGAAACGTGGGTAGAAGAGGTACTTAAAATTGTACTCAGTTTGGGCTAAGCAGTCAGCAATCTCCTGGTCACACCGGCACAAGAGTTCTTGACATCTGTCCTCTGCTGGTCCTGGAAAAAAATGGGGAAACTGAGGTTAGGGCAGGGACTTGCAGAGACTTGAGGATAAACACGAATGAAGCCAGAAACACTGTTGGCAGGAAAGGTCATAAATTGCATCTGTGTGACACTTGACAGTTCACCATGTGATCATTTTCTGGGCAACTCCAGGAGGGAGGTAATGTTGGCCCCATTTTGAAGAAAAGGAAATTGAAGTTGTCAGGGAAGTGTTTTCAGATGCAGAATCCAAAGTCCATTTGACTTTTTGGCTTCTCTGTGCAGAGTAATTGGGAAACCTGGGTAAGGAAGCCTATGTAAAGTGCCCAGGATAGACTTGGCACTGGATCTGCACTCAGTCAGTATTGGATGTAATGTGCCTTGAGACCCATCACTTCATCCTTCCTAGGCTGTTTCCTCAGGTGCAACACAGGAATACTAATAGCACCTACATCTAAGGGCTGTTGGGAGAATGGCAAGAGACCAAGTCAGTAAAATGCAGGGGTGCGAGAGGCATTCAGTAAGCTGAAGCTGATCTCAGGCTGCCAGCTGGTCTTTAAAGATCCCGTCTTCAAATGCACAAGTTCCTTGGAGACACTAGCAATGGGACACATGAGAATCAGAAAATTCATCAGCTTCTCTCCTGAGCAGCACCCAGAGAGCCTGACAGCACCAGGAGACAACACAGTTATGAGTGAAGGGGTTGAGCAGGAGACAGGGGGGCCAACACCCTCTGGCAACCATCTTTCCAGGCACTGTTGTGTTTGTCTATGTGACTGCACACAGGGTTGTCCAAACTCAGGCCTGTGGCAAGATTATTGCTTTAAATTCCCTCATTTTTAAATAGTGAGCCAATTATTAAATAAATTATATTAAATGATATTAAATTACATTAAATAAATTCTATCACTGCCATAAATGGTAAACCAAAATTTTATACCATAAATATAAGAAACTGATTTTTTTAAAAAAAGCAAAAGCAAATAACCAATGAGGATAGTTTTAATATCAAAATCTAGTTAAATGCTGTTGCCTGATTGAAGGCTGTAAGCCCTCAAATTGGAGTATTTTGGTTAAAAAAAAAAAGGAAGATAAGCAGTTGAGGGGTTTTACCTCTCTAGTCAGACTATCACACAATTGACACTTCTTCCTTTTGTAACTACAAAAGTTAAGAGAGGACTGAAAGGGAAATTGTCACTTAAATTCATTTATTAAGCTTCCCATACTCTGGGAAACAACTAGGAGAGACAGCCAGACACAAACACCCCTGACTCTAAAAACCTGTGTTTAAATTTTTTTCTTCCTTTGTTTTTTTTGTTGTTGTTGTTGTTTGTTTGTTTTTTGGTATGTGCCCCTAGCGGGAACCGAATCTGGGACTCTCTGGTCTGCAGGCCAACGCTCCAAACGCTGAGCCAAACCAGCCAGGGCTAAATTTTTTTCTTTATTGATTTTAGAGAGAGACAAGGAGACAGATAGAGAGATAGAAACATCGATGAGAGAGAACATCGATTGGCCGCCTCCTGCATGCCTCCCACGGGGGATTCGGCCCACAACCTGGGCATGTGCCCTCATCGGGAATTGAACTGGCAACCTCTTGGTGCATGGGTCGATGCTCAACCACTGAGCCACACTGGCTGGGCCAAAAACCTGTGTTTAAACACTCTGCAAACTGCCTCGGTTATAATTTTTTAAAGTCGGGATGATGGGAGCTAGCATTTATTATGTAGTTATGCAGAGCCAGGCACTGGACAAAGGGCTCTATGGTCCCACGAACTGAGCTACCCTGCCAGGGCCTAATAGAGTTTTAATAATGTAGGAAAATCTTATACTTAAGAGAAAAATAAGGAGTACAAAACATACTGCTATTTTAGAACATATATGCACTAGAAAAAGACAGGAAAAACACCAGAAGGTTTACCAAAGAGTGTATATGGGAGTTTTATTTCCCATAAAACTTACACACACAAATTACAATATTTTTGTAATTTCAAACGTTTCTACTTTGAGCCATATAATACTATCATCATGAAAAAGGCAATATCAACAAAGTTTGAAGAGTAGCTATGTTATGATATTTGATAGATTTAAAATATACCACTCAGTGACAGTGCCAAAAGGAGGTGGCATGTCAGGTGTTTAGTGGCCCTCCTCCTCCCTAACTTTGACCAGGTACCCTTCACCCCACCCCTCTACAAATAAACACAATTTACATTTTTTTTTAAAATGTCCTTCTCATGTAAATAAATGCCCCTTAGGAGAAGTTCTGTAGCACCCCTTTCAGGCTGGGGGCAGCCCTTCCTACATATTAATTCTAGAGTTGCCTCAAATATACCATTTGACCCAAAAAGTCTAGGATTCAAGGTTACAACAATTCTCAGACAAGCTCACAAAGATTTATGAACAGCCACAGTCTTGCAAATCCATAGAGCAGTTGATAAAAATAAAACACATTCATGTCAGAGGCCAGTCATTCTCAGCCATGGGTGGTCATGTCCCCAGGGGGTATTTGACAATGTCTGGAGACATTTTTGGTTGTCACATGTAGGGGGATGAGGTGGTGTTGCTACTGGCACCTGGTGGGTAGAGGCCGAAGATGCTGCTAAACAGCTACAGTGCACAGGACAGCCCCACAACACAGAATTATCCAGCCCAAAATGCCAGTAGTGTCAAGATTGAGAAACTGCCATAGATTATTATCTAGTTTTAAAAGAATAGGGTCAGTCCGGCTGGTGTGGCTCAGTGGTTGAGCGTCGACCCAGGCACCAAGAGGTCACCGGTTTCATTCCTTGTCAGGGCACATGCCCAGGTTGTGGGCCTGATCCTCAGTGGGGGACATGCAGGAGGTGGACAGTGGATGTTCTCTCATCGATGGTTCTCTGTCTCTCTTCCTCTCCCTTCCTCTCTCTCTAAAATCAATAAAGGAAAAAAAATAAAAATAAAAATAGGGTCAACTCATATGTTCAAGACACAATGTTAGATGACAAAAAGTATAAAATACATGTTATGTGATCTGATTATTATTATTATTATTATTATTATCATTATTATTATATACCTATACACACACATGTATTTGTTTACACATACAAATCTGGAGGAAGAGATGACAAACTTAACAGGAACTAGTTAACTCTAATGGGTGGAGTATGACTTTCTTCATTACAATATTTCTGTAATGTTTGAATTTTTCACAACAAACATGTATTAGATTTGAATCAGAAAAGGCATGTGAGTGAATGGATAGATGATTGATAGATGATAGATGATACATACATACATACATAGACACATAGATACATAGATAAAAAATAATGTGTAAAATTTGGTAATAGAACCAGATAATGCAGAAGTGAGTCCTTCTGCCAGTAAAATTTCCATGGGCTGCTGCACAGTGGAGACACGGACACCCTCAGAGCAGTGTAACCTGGTGGTATAGTGACTCCTGAGAAAGGACCCGCAGATGCTCCAGGGTGGCATTGTTCCTACAGAGCTGGCTGTCTAAGGACAGGGTGACTGGAACAAATATGCCAGCCAGCTCCTCTTCCCTCACAGTCCTGCGGTTTCACCTTCTAGCCCAATATGTCCAGGAGCCACCTCTATTGCCACCACCTGCCCAAGCCACCATTCACCAAGACCACTCTAGCAGTCTCACCACCAGTGCCTGGCTTCCACTTTGCTCCCTCCAGGGTATGGTCCATGCAGTAGCCTGAGTGGTTTGGTTACAGAGCAAATCAGACCATGTCCCTCCTCTTCTCAAAACCCTCCCTGGCTCCTCATCTCTCTCATGTTCTCCAACACGCTATGGAATCTGGCCCCCACACCTCTGACATTATCACCCAACTCTCTCACCTTAAATGACTCTGCTCTAGCCTTACCATCCTCCTTGTACTGAGAACACTCAGACATTTATTCCTACCAGCTTTTTGTGTGGTTCCCCTCATTCCACAAGTCTCTGCTTCAATGGTTTCTTAGCAAGGAGACCTCCTCTGACACCTGACCATTCGATATAAAAGACTACCCCTCTCCCCCCTGCCCCCGCAACACTGTATCCCTGCTTTTTTCTATTGATGACAAATTCTCATAACAAAATTTACCATTTGAAAGTGCACAAGTCAGTGGGATTTAGTAAATTCACAATGTTGGGTAACCATCACTTCTATCTAGTTCCAAAACATTCTATCACCCAAAAGAGATCTCGTACACATTAAGATGTCACTCCCCATTCCCCCTCTCCTGAGTCCCTGTCAATCATCTTTCTGTCTCTATAGATTTGCCTATTATGGACAATTCATATACTTGGAACCATACAGTATATGACCTTTTATGTCTGGCTTCTTTCACTTAGCATCAAGTTTTCAAAGTTCATCCATGTTGTAGCAGATATAGTACTTCACCTGCTTTATTTTCTGACACAGCAGTTATAAGAGCACTTGACAAAGACACAATTTTCCACTCTCCTCCTATTAGACTTCTCTGCCTTACCTAAAACCTAGCATGGAGGCTGCCAGAGTAGAGTCTCAATATTTGTTGGGAGAATATAGAAAAGCCATACATCATTTCCAACTCTCACACAAACACAGCATCTAAGTTTTTTTATTCCCATTTTACAGAAGTGTAAAGTGAGGCTCAGAGGGACTCAGTAACTTCTCCAAGGCCACAGAGCAGGAAGGGGCGAACCAGGACTCCAGCCCAGGATCTCCTGATCTGGGGCCAGTACCTCCCTTGTGCTCCCATCCTCCTCTCTGAGCAAGAAAAATTCTTTCAAAAGCAAGACTTGGTCTCACTGTTCCATAGCCTCAGGAACCCAACAGCACCAGGTTATTCAAGAATAATAAAAACTTAAAAGGAAAAATAACTCCCAAGGGTTAAGTTTAAAATAAAGGCCTGCCAGTAAATATTATTATAGGCTTAAAAATTTTTAAATATATTTAAGTCAGGCCCATAAATGGAAAATGGGCCACACCTGTAATTAAGTAAACAACTATGTTCAGAATATCTCCAAACAGAATGAGAATATTTTTTTAGTCAAAAATGCATAATAGATATTTTGGTTCTCTTCGTTTGGTTCAGGGAGGGCAGTTCTGTAAACAGGCACAGCCTCCACCAATAAATACTTTACAAACACCATTTTCACATGGTTAGGGGCAAGTTCAAAGGAAGAAAGGGAAGATTTTTCTATTTTATTTATTTATTATTTTTTTATCCTCCCCTGAGGACATTTTTCCATTTTTTGTTCAGATATAGTGGAAGGGAGAGAGAGAGAGAGAAAGAGAGAGAGAGAGAGAGAGAGCGAGAGAAACATCGACGTGAAAGGGACACATTGAGTGGCTGCCACCCAGGGCCGGGGACAAACTGCAACCGAGGTACGTGCCCTTAGCGGGAACCGAACCCGGGTCTCTCCGGACCGCAGGCCGACACTCTAACCGCTGAGCCAAACCGGCCAGGGCGAAAGGGAAGATCTTTAACAGACTTCCAGTTCAAGACCCATTTCACCTCCTCTCCACCCACACCGGAAGGGGGCAGTTTGGGGACAGGGAATGTGCCCAGGAGCAGGCACATCACCACCATGTTAGGTAAGTCACTTCTTTCCCTGGGCGTCAGGGCTAGATGAGAGGATGTCTGGAGCACTTTCGGACCTAAACATTAATAGCATGTCTCAAGATTAAATCAGTTTTGCTCTATGCCAGCTCCTACATCATGCTGAGGATGTATGCCTATCTAAGTACATCCTTCTAGCAACTCGTACGATTGCCTCCTTTCTTCCAGAACAGACCGAGTTGCTGAAGCTAGGGTTTTAATGGAAAGTCACACCTGAACCCCAATTCTCTCTAGTGGGAGGTAGTGAGGTCAGAGAGAAAGGTAGAGATCAGGATGAGGAAGGGAGGAGAAAAGATGAGAGAGCGTAATTACCCCTGTCAAATCTGCTTATCACATTCTAAATCATTTTTTCATCTTTGCAACACTCATCTTTGAGGTAAGAAAATGAGGAGCAGAGAGGTCATCCATATCGGGTCAAGAAATTTTCAACAAGGGAAAGAAGAGTCTCTTCAACAAATAGGACTGGGACAACTGGGTAGCCCCATGCAAAAGAATGAAATTAGACCCCTACCACACAACATATACAAAAATTAACTCGCCCTGGCTGGTTTGGCTCAGCAGTTAGAGAGTTGGCCTGTGGTCCAGAGAGACCCGGGTTCGGTTCCCACTAAGGGCACGTACCTCGGTTGCAGTTTGTCCCCGGCCCTTGTGGGGTTGTGTGGGTGGCAACCACTCAATGTGTCCCTTTCACGTCAATGTTTCTCTCTCTCTCTCTCTCTCCCTCCCACTCAATCTGAACAAAATATCAAAAAATGTCCTCGGGTGAGGATAAAAAAACAAAATTAACTCGAAGTGAATCAATTACCTAAATATAAGAATTCAAATGATAAAAGTATTACAAAAAAACGAGATAAGTCTTCATGACCTTGGATCTAGCAATGGAGTCTTAGATAGGATACCAAAAACAAAATAGAAAAATTGGGCTTTATCAAAATTAAAATTTTTATACATAAAAAACATTATCAAGAAAATGAAAAGATAACCTACGGAATGGGAGAAAATATTCACAAATCACATATCTGATAGAGGTGCAGTGACTAGAATATATAAAAAACTCTTATAACTCAACAACAAAAAAGACAAATAACTCAATTAAAATTGAGCAAAAGACCTGAATAGACATTTCTCCAAAGACATAAAAATAGCCAATAGCACATGAAAAGATGCTCAACGTCATTGGGGAAAAGCATATCAAAACCACCCCTACTGCCCAATTGGTGTAGCTTAGTGGTTGTGTGACCCATACACCAAGAAGTCACTGGTTCGATTCCCAGTCAGGGCACATGCCCAGGTTGTGGGCCAAATCCCCAGTGGAGGCCATACAGTTGATGAGAGATGTTCTCTCTCATCAACGTTTCTCTCTCTCAAACCAACAAAGATAAAATATTTTTTTAAAAAACCCACCCCTACTAATAAATCCATCAGAAGGTAATCTATCCATCCACATTTTTATTTTATTTTCTTTTTTTTTGATGCATGTCAATGAAATTGCAGTGATCACATCAGGCTGTATATTCCTTTTCTGTTTAACTTTTTTTTTTTTTTATTGATTTTTTTAGAGAGATAGAAACACTGATGTGATAGAGATACATTGATCGGCTGCCTTCTGCACACCCCCTACTGGGGATCCAGCCCGAAACCCAGGCATGTGCTCTGACCAGGAATCAACCTGGGTTCTCTCAGTCCATGGAATGATGCTCAATCCACTGAACCACACCAGCAAGGCTCTGTTTAACTTTTAATTCATGAGTAACTCATGAAGACATTCTCTTTGTAAAAAATGAAAACATTACAGAGAATATGAAGTTGCCTTCTACCATTACTCCCTTCAACCTGATTCTTTCCCTAGAGATGACCACAGCCATCCTCAGTTTGGAGTGTATCTTTACATTTTTCTGAGCTTTGCAAATGTCTACATGTAGCTATAGAAAGTAGTATGGGCCCTGGCCAGTTTGGCTCAGCGGTTAGAGCGTCGGCCTGCGGTCCGGAGAGACCCGGGTTCGGTTCCCGCTAAGGGCACGTACTTCGGTTGCAGTTTGTCCCTGGCCCTGGTTGGTCGTGCGGGTGGCAGCCACTCGATGTGTCCCTTCACGTCGATGTTTCTCTCTCTCTCCCTTCCTCTCTCTCCCTCCCACTCTATCTGTACAAAAAATGGAAAAATATCCTCGGGTGAGGATAAAAAAAAAAAAAAAAAAAAAAAAAAAAAAAGAAAGTAGTATGGTATGTCCGGCTGGTGTGGTTCAGCAGTTGAGCGTCGATCCATGCACCAGGAGGTCACCAATTTGATTCCTAGTCAGGACACCCGCCCAGGTTGTGGGCCTGATCCCCAGTGTGGGGCATGGAGGAGGCGGCCAATTGATATTCTCTCTCATCAATGTTTCTCTCTCTCTCTCCCTCTCCCTTACTCTCTCTTTCAAATCAATAAAAGAAAAAAAAAATCATAGTATGGTACTATTTGCAAGTTTTTCAGTTTAACTTAATGGTGCTTTATTGAACATGTCATTCTGCAGTTTGCTTTTTCACTCAACATCTTTCCATGTCAGCATATGGGTCTACCTCCCCTTTCCCAGGCTGCAGTTTTCCACAGTGAGGATACATCATGGGTTTACATACCCAACCCCCATC
Organism: Molossus molossus; assembly: GCF_014108415.1. Taxonomy (NCBI): domain Eukaryota; kingdom Metazoa; phylum Chordata; class Mammalia; order Chiroptera; family Molossidae; genus Molossus; species Molossus molossus. The sequence continues at coordinate 108,487,122 of NW_023425366.1, read as the reverse complement.
TGATGGACATCTAGGTGGTTTATGTCTGGTGCCATTTCTATCTTTTTTGGTTTTTGTCTACTGTTTTTTCAGTCCTCACATGAGGATATTTTTCCATTGATTTCCAGATAAAATGGAATGGGGGGAGACATTGATGTGGGAGAGACACATCAATTGGTTGCCTCCCACACGACCCGGCCAGGGCTGGGGATCAAACCGAAACTGAGGTATGTGCCCTCAACCAAGAATTGAACTCTCGACCCCTTGGTCCACAGGCCAACGCTCTAACTGCTGAGCCAAATAGTCCAGGGATCTTTGTCTATTTTTTAAGTGCTCAGTATTAAAGATCTCTTCTATTAGATAAACCCAAAGGGTGGCCTATGGAGAGTTGGAAGCAGTGGTAAGTTTTTGCGAGAAGGATGCCCCAGGGTCTCTCTGGGAGGTTGGTGTGGGTGTCGCTGGGGACTCACCACATTCGATGTGCTGACGGATGCACTTCCAGGAGTAGCTCTTCACCTTGCCCTGGCAGCCAGCCTCGTCCATGGCACGTTGGTAGCAGCAGTCATGATGATGACAGCACCTGTGGATGGCAGCCAGGCCGACCAGCAGGTGGGTGAACTCAGGGCTGCTCTCCTAGCCATCTTCCCATGCCAGGACTACGGGTGATCTGCTTCTGGTCCAAACGTTGTCCCTGAGAATCCTATCTTGGGAAATAACTCTACTGACCCCAGTGTGTCCTGCACTGCCTCCATCCCCAGCCATGCTCGAGCCAGGCCCCTGCCTGCTTCACTCCCTGAGTCTCTGAGCTCCAGCAGAACCGATCTCTCTGTTGCTAGAGCAAGCCTGCCTCCCACTTGCCCTCTGCCTGAGTCGACTGTATGCTCACTCTTCCTCCTCTAGGTTTCAGCCTAAGCATCAGCCCCCAATCCCAGAATGTCATCAGGCCCCCTACCTCCCAGGCTATGAGCATCTCCTTGTTACACCCTCTCGTAAAACAAGGTTTCTTGCCTGCAGGGCAGGTTTATGAGACCCTCATTCGTGAGATTAACATCTGTCCTCCTCACTGATCGGAGCTCTAAGATATGGGACCATTTCTGTGTTGTTCCCACAGTGTCACCAGCATCTAGCCCAGGGCCTACCACATACTAGGATTTCAATAATAATAATTTATTGTTGAAGAATTCCCCAAGGAATACCCACAAATGTCCCTAAATATGCCCATGGTTTCATTCACTGATAATATCTCCATCTAGCCACCAGCCCCACTCTGTGTGGAGCCCTCAGCTGAGTCTGGCAGGGACAAGTCGGCCCGATTCTGCTCTGCCCTCAGGAGCTCCCAGACAAGCCACCAGATGCCGCATGTACAGTGACAAGTGCTGGGATGTGGGGTAAGGAGAGGGGATTCTGGACTTTATTTTTTTATCCTCACCCGAGGACATTTTTCCATTTTTTATTCAGATAGAGGGGGAAGGAGAGAGAGAGAGAGAAACATCGATGTGACACATCAAGTGGCTGCCTCCTGCAGGGCCCAACCAGGGCCAGGGACAAACCGAGGTACATGCCCTTAGCGTACAGACCCGAACCCGGGTCTCTCTGGACCGCAGGCTGACGCTCTAACCGCTGAGCCAAACTGGCCAGGGCAGGAGAGGGGAGTCTGGAAGCCAGAAGAGGTGCCATGCCCAGCTGGACTTCAGGAAAGGCTTCCTGGAGAGGGTAATGCTTGATCTGCATCTGGAAAGATGTACAGGAGCTGGACAAGCAGAGTGTGAGAGGGCATGGCCAGCAGCAGGAGCCTCGAAGGCACAAGGCTGAGTAAATAACTGAGAATTGTTCATGACAATCATATCCTCCAAGCTAGGGAAGACATAATAAAATTCTGTCCCCTGACACCTACCAGCTGTGTGGAAACAGGTGAGTGGCTATGCCTCCCTCAGTCTCAGGGCCCTCGTCCACGAAACTGGGATAGCCATCGTGTACGTTTCCAAGGATGGTCATGAGGGTAATGAGAAGTCATGGAAAGATAAAAGTCCACAGCCTTGCACAGAACAGGCACGTCTCACATGGCAGCAGAGTGCAGTGATTCAACTGCACCTTACTCTTTATGTGGCCCCAGACAAATTACTTAATCTTTCTGTGCCTCAATTTCCTCATTTCTGAAATGGAATTGTGAGGACTCAAAGGGTTTCTTAGAAGAGTTCCTGATAGACTTTAAGTCTGATCAACTTTGTTCTTTTTTTCAGCCAAAGTAATCACCTCATAGCCAGAGTGAGAGGGCAGCTGGCACCAAGGTTTGGCCTGATTGGCCATATTACCCAGGAGGCCCCGTGCACACAAGGTAGCACCATGTGCTATTTCCTCATAGGCCTTAACTACCCCAGAGGGTGGGAGGCGTTCTAGCCTGGCCCAAGCATGAACTCACCGGTCAATGGCATCCAGGGGCTGACCATGGCCACCTAGGCCACAATAGCAGCCGTAGCTAACATAGGCCAGGGGCGTGCGATGGCCAACACAGTCTATGGTCTCTGCCAGTTCTATGAGCCCACGTCGGTGCACATGTGACTTCAAGGAGGCTGAGGGAAACAAAGGTTAGAGGCTGAAGGTCAGGTCTTCCCTGGCCCTGGGGAAGGTCAGTGGACTAAGAAGAGCCTGGGTTTGATTCCTGCTCCTCCTACTTCCTGGCTGTGTGACCTTAAACAACCTACTCAAGCTCTCTGTGCCTTGTTTTCCTCATCTGTAAAATCGGGGGATAAGTGCACCTCTCTTCATTGAATGAAATGAGATCATGCACGTGAAGCATCTGGCACATAGCAAGCTCTAACTATTATTATCAATAATCTTAAGGCAGCCATGAAAAAGAAAACAGGACAAAGAGCCACATCATCTGAAAGATCACACCACTGGGCCTTTCCCTGTATAGGCTGGTCCCTCTTCCTGGAATGCCTTGATTCCCAGTCTCCTGCCCTTGTCAGTTCCAGACACAGAGTCCAAGTTGTGCATCAAATGTCAGCCCGTTGCCTGTACTGAGAACTGAATATCAGAGAGGAGCTAAACAGGGTCTCTGCCACCAAGGAGGGCTCCTCTGTGGAGCTTCCCTGTCCCTGGTTCTCACCAGCACCACCACCACTTCCCCCAGAACTCTGGTTCAGGGCCCTTTATACTTCCTCTTATTTTCACTGCCCAGGCACAGCTTCCTCTCACACAGGGAGGCCCTGTGTCCTGAACCCAGCCATGGCTCTGACACATAGCAGTGCACAGTAGGTTCAATTGGAACTCCTGCCTTTCACTGGTGAGAAAGAGGCCTGGGATGATCCCCACAAGAACTTGGCTGACTGGGGGCTCCAACCCAGGCTTCTGACTCCCAATCCAGTGCTCATTCCTCCTCTCCCAATAACGACAGGGGAAAGGGGCCTGCCAGGGTGACAGAGATGAGGGGCACCAAGGCGAGGAGCTACTGCTCAGGGCCAGGCATTTCCAAATCTACTGTGACCTGGGCATCAGAATCCCAGAGCAACTCCTCCTTATGGTGAGGGGAATGAGTCTACTCTCTGGTGTTTGGTCAAAGCAAGTCAAAGCAATAGTAGGAAATGCAATAACTTGAAACTCACCCTGCACCGGGCATCACCTGTTGTCAGTGGCATAGCCTCCTTGTCTGGTGGGCAGCTGTCATTCCATTTACAGATGGGGAGAATGAGAGACTAAGCAAGGCAAAAGGACCCATCCCAGGTCACAGAGCCGGTGAGCAGAAGCTCACGCCCAGGCTAGCCTGACTCCTAGGAGTCCACTCTCCACTGTTCTGGGACTGACAATCCAGAGATTGATGCATTGCATTTGGCCAGTATGTCTCTTATGTGTCTTTTTACCTAGAACAAGTTTTTATTACACTGACTTTTTTGAAGAGTACAGATCAGAATTAAATCCAATTTTTTTTTCCCTCAGTGGAGAAAGTAGCTTATTCAGTAGAGATGAGTTAAATATAAAACAAAATGTTAAAAACAAAAAAGAGTTTAGAGTTAAAAGCTTCACCTTCCTTTCTGGATGAAAATTCCTCCCTCTCCCAGGACTTGCCTCGTGCTGCTCCTAGCTGCCCACACTTCTGCCTGAAACTTCCCTGGGCTCCCACAACCGTCAGGAGAAATCTCAGGGGTCTCACTGCAGCCCAGAGGCCCTGCAGGAGCCTGCCCCTCCCTCCTGTCCAGTGTCATTTCTCAATGCCCACCACAGAGACCCTGCTCATCATTTCCTGTTCTTCTAGTTATATTTTCTATCACAAGTATCCTGTGCAGCAAATGCCCTCACCCCAACCTCACCCAGCTCATCTGTCACTTCCTGGAATCTGCCTCACCCTCGGGTGACCACAGGGGCCCTGTCACACTGTGCTGCTATCTACTTATAGGAGTGACCCCCTAGCCTGGGAGCCCTGTTAGGGCAGATCTCTGGCATAGGCAGCTCCAGATCCCCTGGCATGCAGTAGGCTCCCAGAAAGGTCCCTTGACCTCTGGATCCATCAAGTCCCAGTCTAAGCATATCTGACAGGGCCCCAATCTTAACCCTGCACCCCACAGCTGTCCCCAGAGGTCCCCCACTCTGACCTAACCATGCTCTGACATCTCAGGGTCCTGAGTACAGCCCTATGGAGAATCCAAGCATGGGGCAGACACCCAGCACTGGGTTTGAAACCAAGGAAAACACTCCCTCCAGGCCAGCTTAGGTGGGGCAGGTCACTCTGGGGTCTGTTTGCTCTGTCTGCCCAAGGCAGACTCCCTGGGAGTGCCAAGGCTGTCCAGGCTTCCTATCTTCCTATGGCCCTGAGGGTGTATGTCTGCATTTGTGTGTGTGTTTTCCTTGGAGTATCTTTGTTTGTGTCTGTGTGTGAGCCTGTCCCTGAGCCCTACACCTAAGTGCCCAGGTGAGGCTGGGGGGGGGGGGGGGTGTATGTATGTGATGTGGTGTCTGTATATTTCCCTGTCAGTGTGTGTACCTGTGCACCCCAGAAATGGGCAGTCACTGAGGGCACCTCTCCAAGGGTGATACCTAGGAATGGGTAAGAAGGCAACCTTATGTTCTACCCTGACCCCAGGTAGGGCTGGGTCCCTTCTTCCCCTGCTTTCCCAGCTTCTGGTGTCCCCCTGGTAATCCTACCCCAGACCCCAGGGACAGGTGGAGTGAACAGTCAGTTCACAGGACCCGGGTCAGGTGGATGAGGGGCGTCTGGTTTCTGAAGAGGGTTACAGTGAGTGGAGTGGATGTCTGGGGAGGATACTGAGCCCTTGGGGAAAGGGCTGGGCTAGTTTTCCCCTGAGAGGAATGAATGAGTGGGAGCTCTTGGAGAGGACTGGGGGACAGGGCTCTTGGAAACCTGGAAGAAAAGTGTCAGTGAGTCAGAGAAAGGAGCCCAGTGGCTCTAGGGCTCCTGGGCCCTTGGTAAGGCTGGTGAATTGGAAGCCTTGCAGAGGGGTGGAGGGCACAACTCCTGAGCCTGAAGGGAGGGCTGAAGGAGTCCCAGGAGCTCCTTGGTCCTCCAAGGGGCCCATTCCTCACTCACCTGAGCTGGGCAGGAGTCCGGGTACCAGTAGCAGCAGCAGCGGCGGCAGCATTGCTGGCGAGCACAGGGGCAGCCGACCCACCAGACGGTGGCAGGTGTGGGACGATCTGGCGGGCCAGTGTAGTCACCAAACCCGGCCGACTCCCCTCCCTCACGCCCCGCCCAGTTCCGCCCCTGCCCTCACCTTACCGCAGGGCCGGGCGTAGCCTGGCAAGGACGTGCCCCTGGGGCAGCAGGAAAAGTCCCTTCCGGACCGCTACATCTTGGTCATCTAACGAGCGCGTGCGCCAGGAGAGAGAATCCGGCCCACGAAGTCTTGGATTAGGGTTTGGGGAAAATGAGGAAAGGAGTTTAGCACGGGTCAGTCACCGAGTAAATGCTCAAAAAAGGTGCTCTGTTAATATTATTATCACCTGCAGTCCCTCTCAGCACTCACCTGGGCATCCGAAAAGAGAAGACTTGGAGGAGGGGAGGGACTGAAAATATTTTAAACACTTTTAATGTTGGAAACTGGGAGCTCCTGATACCTCTCAAAATCAGCTCTCTGCACCGCCCCCCACAACTACTGCAGTCGGGAAACTGAAGGGGTCAAAGATTCGCCCAAGGTCACACAGGGGGTTCTGGGGAAAGTCAGAGCTGAATTGGTGTAAGAGGGGAACAGCCCCACACCCTTTCTGCCTCAGGCTTCTCATCTGGTCCAGGGTAATAAGGTCTCCTCCAAGGGACATGGGAGGCGGGGAAGACAGACACAGCAGGGGCACAGTATTGAAAGATGATAGTTGTGGCACATATCTGTTCCCCTTTGTCCCTACCTAGTGTCATCAATTTCTGTTGATTTCTAGTCATAACTAACTCTGAGAGTGGAACCCTCCAACCTCCACTGCCAAGTGTCCCAGAGCCTGGGAACTGGCGCCAGGCAAACTGGTCAGCCATTACCTCGCTTACCCAACCTAAACTCCCACCCTGTTTCAGGAACTGTTTGTCCCGAACTCATAGGTCAACTCCTGTCCCATTCTCCTGTCCTAGTCCAGGAACTGTTTGCTCCGGGACAATAAACTCACATTCCAGGGGCCCCCATGCGTAGCCCCTCAGGACCTAACCCTAACAACAAGTTCCCGCTGCCAGAGGCGCAGATGTAAAAATCACAAACCCCAGCATCGGGCGCGGCTTCTCGGACTCGACCCCCGGAGTCTGTGAACCCGCCCGGAGTGTACCCAATAAAGCCTGATTTCTGCTTATTCGGCTGTTTGGCTCTTCGGTTTCTTCCCACCTCCCACCGGCGGTGCCTGGCTACCTTACACCAAGCTCTAGTAAAAATAATGGCAACTAATAATCATCATGTCTCACCAGCTATACTGTGCTAAGGGCACCAGGCACATGATCTTATCACAGCCTCAGACCCATGGTGACCCCATGTCACAGGAAAAAAACTGAGGCTCAGAGAAGCTAAGAACCAAGAATTGTGGGTGTAGATTCAAATTCATTTGTACAGGGTGCCAAACCTCTGTCAGCCTCCTTCTGAGACAAGATAGTAAGAGGCTAGGAAAACTGCTTGGCAGGTGGACTAGGGAAACCGAGACAGTTAAACAGCCAAGCAGTTTGCAGCCATCTAGTAAATCTTATCTTCCCTAAACCAAGAGTAAATGATTTACACTTCGTCATCCCAACTGGAGGGTAAATAGTTTAAATCACCCTACTCAGAGAGACAGCAGAAATCTAATCAGTGCCATTTGCCAACCAAATGAGTAAATCTCATTTGGCACATCAGCATAAAACTGATGAATATTCTATTAAGATCCTCTCCTAAGACCTCCCCTAAACTCCCAGCCCAAACCCTCAAAAGGAAAGTCCCCTCCTGGGAAGCATACCTGTGCCTTTCCCTTCCCCTCTTCTTCTCCCAGGCACATATCTGCTAAACTCCAAGGGACACCACGAGACTTGCAACCAGGGGAGCAATAGGCAGTGGCAGCTTGTCCTGGGCTAACCCCCTGAACCTGTTTCCAAGGCCCCCTCTTTGACTTCCCAGTGAGCTAAAGCAGACCCCCACGGCTCATTTCTTTCCTATAACATTTCTAGAGAGCCAAAGCTACCCTACCTAGGTTCTCTCCTGTAGCTTCTTCTATCCTAGGTCCATTCTTGTTTCACTGTCCCCAGCTTTAATAAATGCATCCTCAAAATCACCTGGACTAGTGTTGTGAAATCTTTCCTGCACGACGTCAAGAACTCATAAACTACCAGCTGGCTGGCCCTACGCCGGTCTCCTTTCTGGTAACACTTCTATGAAAACCTAAGGCACCAGGCCATTCATCTGCAACTCTGAGTCACTGTCTCCCCACTGGGAGACATAATAATTAACTATGCCCTACTGTTGGTCTCAGTTTAGCCACATCTTCAGGTTTTATTCTGGACTACTGACAAAAGGTGGCTACAAATGTTTGATGAGTAAAAGGATTTCTTCTTCTTTGTGACAGAAGTGGATACTCCTCTATGACTAGAAGGTAAAATAACTACACATACTAGGGAGCATATGAATCTATGTGCTTTCTCCAGCTCATGAGACCACATGTAACAGAATGGTGAATCCCAATACACTCCAGCACACCCTTTGACTTAGTAACCTGTTTCTAGAAATAGCTCTAAGAAAATACTCAGACAAGATTTAAACACAAAATTGATCTTTAACCAAAAACAAAAACAACCGAGAAGCAATCTAAATGTCCAACAATAAAAAGATAGTTAAATTATGAGATTTTTCACGTTAGAATATGCATTCATTCTAATATAGTGTTTTATATGACTATTGAATGGGCATTTAAAAATACTCTTAAGCCCTGGCCAGTTTGGCTCAGTGGTTGAGTACTGACCTGCGGACCACAGAGTCCTGGGTTCGGCTCCCGCTAGGGACACATACCAAAAAAAAAAAAAAAAAAACTCTTAAAAGTAGAAGCTTGCTATATAATCTTACCTTTATAACTACAGACCATACAACTGAAAGAAAGCCATATATAAGCATACCTATATACACATATCTACTATAATATATACATGGGGCCCCATGCAGGGAACAGGAGGGAAAGGGAAGAAGAAAGATAGGAAAAATAAATAAAATGTATCAAAATGTAATACTGGTTATCTTCTGGTAGTGGAGTTGCATGATTTTTATCTTTGTCTCTTTATTTTGCTAATTTCTATTAAAATCTAAAGTTTTATGATTCACACAAAAAAAAACTTAAAACAAAACTAGACTTATAAACTTTAATTCAACAAAGCTTGTCTACTGAAAAAAGTTAACTTGATATTATTCTAAAAGTGCAGAGACACAGGCAAAAGGATAATGATACCCATCAGTTTTTGGTTTCTTTTTTGTGGTTTTTTAAAAAATAATTGTATTTCTGTGGTTACCAGGGGCTGCAGGGGGGGAGAAAATGGTGTTTTTTTCATGAGTATGGCATAAATACGTAAGCATTTACCTTTTGTCTTTTATTTTTTTAAAGCCTCACCTGGGGATATTTTTTCCAATTATCTTCAGATAGAGTGTGTAGGGGGGGGGTATCAATATGAGAGAGACACATCGACTGGCTGCCTCACGCATGACCCTGACCAGGGTTGGTGACCGAATGGCAATCGAGGTATGTACCCTTGACCGGAATCAAACCTGAGGCTCTTTGTTCCACACACCAATGCTCCAACCAGGCCAGGGCTGCATTTAGCTTTTGATTCAGTACTACAACTCTAAGAATCTATCACAAATATATACTGGCAAAAATATGAAATGGCATATACTCAAGGCTATTCTTTTTTTTTTAAATTTGTTTTTCTTTATTGATTTTTAGAGAGAGAGGAAGGGAGAGGGAGAGAGATAGAAACATCGATGAGAGAGAACATCAATTGGCCACCTCCTGCATGCCCCGCAGTGGGCATGTGGCCAGACCGGGAATCGAACCGGCGACCTTTTGGTGCATGAGTTGCTGCTCAACCACTGAGCCACACCAGCCAGGGCAGAAACAGTACAGTTTTAATGAGGAAGAATTTTTCATATAGCTATGAGTGATCTCCAGAACAAATTGACAAGTGAAAAAAAGCAAGGTGTAAAATAATATGTACAGTAGGCTCTGTTTTGTTTTAAAAGGGAAGGGAGGATATAAATGCATATGCATATAACTTTTATATATAAAACTAACAATAGAAAGAAACCAAAAACTAATAAAAATGGTTACCTAGGTTACCTGTAGGGACTAAGAGAACAGACTGAGGAAAAGCTAGTAGATAGACTTCTCTTGACATATTTTATTTTGATGGCAGATTCATGTGAAAGTTTTATATACTTTAGAAATCAAATTAAATTAAAAGGACTATGCCCCTAGAGATAAAAACAAACGGAAACAAATGAATCTACCTATATCTGGTAGAAAACCACAAAGAGAGAAATTATTTTAAGAGACTTGAATAAATGGTATTTTGACTGTATATCCTAAAGACAAAACACCTACACCAAGCAATTCTAAATTGTGTTAAGCGAGCTTATTAGTGGTAATGGTATATAAATTTTAAAATAAAGTGAATACAGAAACCAGAAATAGAGGAAACTTCATCTTGATGAATATCTAGAAAAAAATCTACAACTAACATTATAGTTAATGGTGAGAAACTAGAAGCATTCCTGCTCAGATCAGGAATAAGGCAAGGATGTCCTCTCTCACCTTTCTTTGTCAACATTATGCTGAATATCCTAGTTAATTATTATAGACTGAATGTTTTTGTCCTCCCAAATTCATTTGTTGAAACCTGCCCCCCAACGTGATGGTGTTCGGGAGGTAATTAGGTCATGAAGGTAAAGCCCTCATAAATGCCGTTAGTGCCCTTATAAGAGACCCCAAAGAGCTCTCTCACCCACTTTCTCCATGTGAGGACACAGAGAGAAAACGGCCATCTATGAACCAGGGAGTGAGCCTCACCAGACACAACATCTGCTGAAACCTTGATCTTAGACTTTCCAGCCTCCAGAACTGTGAGAAACAAATTTCTGTTGTTTATAAGCCACCCAGTCTGTGATAATTTGTTATTGTAGCCCAAAAGGACAAACACACTAATGTAATATGGCAAGAAGAGGAAATAACAAGTATATTGATTGTGAAAAAACAAAACTGTCTTTGTTTACAGATGACACAATCGTTTATGTAGAAAATCCTGGAACTAATAAGCAATTATACCAAGCTTGCAGGATACAAGGTTAATATACAAAAGTCAATTGCTTTCCTGTATACCAGCAATAAACAAATGAAATTTGAAATTAACAACACAGCCCTGGCCAGTTTGGCTCAGCGGTTAGAGTGTCAGCCTGCGGTCCGGAGAGACCCGGGTTCGGTTCCCGCTAGGGGCGCGTACTTCGGTTGCAGTTTGTCCCCGGCCCTGGTTGGTCGTGCGGGTGGCAGCCACTCGATGTGTCCCTTCACGTCGATGTTTCTCTCTCTCTCTCCCTTCCTCTCTCTCCCTCCCACTCTATAAAAAAAAAATAAAATAAAATAAAATAAAAAAAAAAAAAAAAAAAGAAATTAACAACACAATAACATTTACATTAGAACTCCCAAAGTGAACTACATAGGTATAAATCTTATAAACTATGTACAGGATCTGCATGAGGAAAACTACAAAAACCGATTAACGAATCCAGGAAGTACTAAATAAATGGAAGATTCTTCCATGTTCATGGTCAGGAATACTCAATATTACAAAGATGTCAGTTCTTCCCAATTTGATATATAGATTCAATGCATTCCCAATAAAAATCCAGCAAGTTGCCCGGCCTGTGTGGCTTGGTGTTTGAGTATTGACCCATGCACCAGGAGGTTGCTGGTTCAATTCTGGGTCAGAGCACATGCCCAAGTTGTGGGCCAAACCCCCAGTGGGGGACATGCAGGAGGTGGCCAATCAATTTTCTCTCTCATCAATGTTTCTATCTCTCTCTCCTTCTCCCTTCCTCTCTCTCTAAAAATAAACAAAGATTGCCCTGGCCAGTTTGGCTCAGTGGCTAGAGCATCGACCCATGAACCAATGGGCACATACCTCTGTTGCGATTCCTCCTCAGCCCTGGTGGGAATTGTGTGGGAGGCAATCAGTTGATGTGTTTCTTTCACATCGATGTTTCTCTCTCTCTCTCTCTCTCTCTCTCTCTCTCTCTCTCTCTCTCTCCCCCCCTCCCTCCCTCCCACTCTATCAGAAGATAAATAGAAAAAAAATCCTTAGTGAGGATTTAAAAAATAATAATAATAATTTAAAAATAAAGAAAGAGCCCTGACCAGTTTGACTCAGCAGTTAGAGCATCAGCCTGTGGACCAGAGTCCAGGGTTCGATTCCCGCTAAGGGCATGTACCTCAGTTGCAGTTTGTCCTCGTCCGGGTTGGGATCATGTGGGTGGCAACCAGTCGATGTGCCTCCCTTACACTGATGCTTATCTCTCTCTCTCTTCCCTCCTCTCTCCCTCCTGCTCTATCTGAAGATAAATGCAAAAATGTCCTCGGGTCAGGATGAAAAAGAAAAAGAAACAAAAAAAATATTTTTTAATCTCAGCAAGTTCTTCTTTGGATGTTGAAAAAGTAGTTCTAAAGTTTATGTGGAGAGGCAAAAGCCAACAACAATATTAAAGGAGAAGTACAAAGTCAGAGAACTGACACTAGCCAACTTTAAGACTTTCGAAAGCTGCAGTGATGAAGGCCCTGTGGTAATCGTGAAAAGATAGTCAAATACATCAATGGAGCAAAATAGAAAGCCTAGAAATAAACCCACACAATATTTGTCAACTGATCTTTGGCAAAAGAATAAATACAATACAATGGCAAAAGAGCTAGTCTTTTCAACCAGTGATACTGAAAAAATAGGACATGCATGTGCCAAAAAAAGAATCAAGACACAGACTTTGTTTTCACCCTTCACAAAAAAATAACTGAAATGGATCAGAGACCTAAATGTAAACAAACAAACCAACAACAACAACAACAAAAACTATAAAATTCCTAGAAGATAACATCGGAGAAAATCTATTTAGATGATCTTGGATATGGTGATGACTTTTTTAGATAAAACATGAAATAACTGATAAACTGGACCTCATTAAAATTAAAAACAACTATGTGAAAGACACTATCAAGAAAATGAGGAAACAAGTCACAGACGTAGAAAAAAATATTTGAAAAAGATACATCTGATAAAGTACTGTTATCCAAAATTCATAAAGAGCAATAAGAAAGCAACCTGATTAGAAAATAGACAAATTAGCCCTGGTCGGTGTGGCTCAGTTGGTTGGAGCATCGTCCGTTCAGTAGAAGCACGTGTGGGAGGCAGTCAATTGATGTTTCTCTCTTTCTCTCCCTCACCCTTCCTCTCTACTTAAAAATTAATAAAATAAAATAAAATGTATATTTAAAAAATAAACAAAAAACCTTTACAAAAACCTCACTAAAGAAGATAAATAGACAGCAAAGAAGCACATGAGAAGATGCTCCTCACCATGTGTCATTAGGAAAATGCAAATTAAAGCAACAAAGTGAAACCACTACACACCTATTATAATATCCAAAATCTAGAACACTGACACCAGTGTTCTGGTGAGGATGTGCAGTGACAGGGATTCTCATACGTTGCCAGCAGGGATGCAAAATTGTGTAGTCTCTTTGACAGTTTTGTGATTTCTGACAAAACAAAACATACTTTTACCATATGATCTGCCAATCCTTCTACTTGGTACTGACTCAAAGAAATTGAAAGCTTCTGTACACATAAAAATCAAGTATCTTTGGGCGAGGATTTTAAACACACACACACACACACACACACACACACAGGTTTGGCTCAGTAGTTAGAGTGTTGGCCCGCAGACCAAGGAGTCACAGGTTTGATTTCGGTCAAGGATATGTACCTGGTTGCGGTTCAGTCCCTAGCCCTGGTTGCAGGAGGCAAGCAATCAATGTGTCTCTCTCACATTGATATTTCTCTCTGTCTCTGTCTGTCTGTCTGTCTGTCCCTCCCACTCTGTCTGAAGATAAATGGGAAAAAGTATCTTTGGGCGAGGATTTTAAAAACAAACACACAGCCCTGGCCGTTTTGGCTCAGCGGTTAGAGCATCGGCCTGCAGTCCAGAGAGACCCGGGTTCGGTTCCCACTAAGGGCATGTACCTTGGTTGCAGTTTGTCCCCGGCCCTGGTTAGTCGTGCGGGTGGCAGCCACTCGATGTGCCTCTTTCACGTCGATGTTTCTCTCTCTCTCTCTCCCTCCCACTCTATCTGTGCAAAAAATGGAAAAATGTCCTCGGGTGAGGATAAAAAAAACAAAACAAAACACACACACACACACACACACACACACACACAAACCTGTGTATGAAGTTTATAGCAGTTTTAACCACAACAACCAAAATGTCCTTCAGAAGTAGAATGGATAAATAAACTGTCAGAAGACGAATGGATAAATAAACTGTGGTACATACAGACAATGAAATGCTATTTGGTGCTAAAATAAAATGAGCTATCAAGCCATGACAGAATATGGAGTAACCATAAATGGATATGATTCAGTGAAAGAAGTCAATCTACATGCTGCATGATTCCAACAATATGATATTCTAGAAAAGGCAAAATGCTGTAAACAACAAAATGACCCATGGTTGAGAAGAATGAGAGAGATGAATAGGCAGAGCAAAGAGAAATTTCAGGACAGTGAATATACTCTATATTATATTATAATGATAGATATATGTCATCACGCTTTTGTCTAAACCGATAGAGTGTACAACACCAAGAGTAAACCCTAAGGAAAACTATGGGCTTTAAGTAATTATGATGTATCAATATAGGTTCATCATTGGTTAAAAAAAAAAAAAAAGTACCATTCTGGTGAGTGATGTTGCTAAAAGGGGAGGCAGGGGCAGGAGGTATATGGGAAATCTCTGTACCTCCCTCTCAATTTTGTTGTAAATCTAAAACTGCTTCCAAAAAATAGTCTTTTATAAACAAATTCCACTTCAGTTTAAAACTCCACTCTCATAAAGGATGTAAGATTCTTCCTCCTACCCATTTTGTAGGTCAGATCTGAAGTGGAGGGGGTGGGACATAATCTATTTCCTCAATCCCTCTCCTTTCCTTTTCTAAGCCAGTGATCTTCATGGTGAGGTGAATTAACCAAATACATTGGGGTGTCGGAGAAAAGATGAAAACCTCTACTTACATATTTTTTTAGCAATGTTTTATTTATTTTGTTAATCCTTACTCGAGAATATGTTTCCATTGACATTTTTTTCCCCCTCACCCAAGGATATTTTTGCATTTATCCTCAGACAGAGCAGGAAGGGGAGAGAGAGAGAGAGAGGAGAGAGAGAGAGAGAGAGAGAGAGAAACATCGATGTGAGAAAGACAATCGATTGGTTGCCATCTGCACAACTCCATCCAGGGCCAGGGACAAACTGCAACTGAGGTACACGCCCTTAGCGGGAACCGAACCCAGGACTCCCTGGTCCGCAGGCCAACACTCTAACCGCTGAGCCAAATTGCCCAGGGTTCCATTGACTTTTTTAGATAGAGTGAAAGGGAGGGAGAGAGAAGGAGAGAAACATCAATGTGAGAGACATTGATTGGTTGCCTCCTTCATGACCCTCACGAGGGCCAGGATGGAACCTGCAACTGAGGTACATGCACTTGACTGGGAATTGAACCCAAGACCCTTCAGTGTGAGGGCCAACACTCTAACCACTGAGCCAAACTGGCCAGGACAACGTCTACTTACATTTATTTTTATCTAAAAAGAAAAACAGAGAGATTCCAAAATGGCAGTGGAGTGAATGGAAGCTACACAGACCGTCTCCCAGGACTAAAATAAATTACGACTAAAATAAAGACAAATTGTCGGGAAAAAGCAACTGAAAAGCAGCTTGCGAGGACCATATAAACAGGGACACTGACTCGATCCTGGTAGGACTGTGGAGGTGTGAGAGGGGGGCTGGGAGCCCACAGACAGCAGCGACCTTAGCTGGGAGCAGCGCCCTCGGGTTAAACTCCCAAGCAGCTCCACAGCACAGAGCTGGGACAGACGCTGAAATTGCCACAGCCACTCACCTTGGGCTCCGGCAGAGGGAGGGTGGACTGGACAGGAACTGTGTGGGGACACTCAGGATTTGGAGGGCACTCAGAGCTTTTGCTGAGTTGCGGCCACACAGGACTGTGGCCACCCTACTCCTTCCCAGGGCTCTGGGGAGAGGCAGCGGCCCCTCTCTCAGAGATTCAACGCCACCCAGGTGGACAACTGAAATGCAAATTGAGGCACATTAACAACCAGCATCTGCCCCACCCTCGGGAAATCCCCTTACACTGAGCACCTGAGGGAGTTTTTCATTCAACTGAGACACCAAGGCTCTTCAAGTAACTGCTACTGATAGCCTCCAGGAAAAAAGCTAGAGGATAACTGAACCATTCCTGGGCTAGCAACTCTAACCAGGAAAGTAAGACTTGACAGTGGTATTTAATGTGGGTCTCCTTCGCTCATCCAAACCCAGGAGAGGGAGCCACAAACAGCAGAACACCAACACCCACAGGGAAAATTTGTCAGGCTCCAAAGCCCCTTGTGATAGCCAAAATGGTGAAACAAAAAAACAAATGCCAAATGAAAGACCAAGAAACCTCTACCGAAGATGAGATAAATGAGGAGCAGTTTAGCAAGTTAACAAAGCTGGAATTCAGAGCCATGATCTTGAGGAAGCTCAACAGCATGATTAAGGACATCAACACCATGAGTAAAGACATAGAAATATTGAAAATCAACCAATTGGACATTAAAAACCCCCAAGAAGAAATGAAGAATGACATATCAGAAATAAAGAACACATTGGAAGGTCTAAACAGCAGAGTAGAAGAAGCTGAGGACAGATCAGTGAATTAGAAGACAGGGTAGAAAAAATCAACTAATCAGAAAAACAAAAGGAAAAAACAATTAAAAAACAGAAAGGCAGATTAAGAGTACTGTGGGACAATTGGAAACCTAATAATATTTGCATCATAGGAGTCCCTGAAGAAGAAGAAAATAAGCAGGGGTTAGAGAATATATTTGAAGAAATAGTGACAGAAAACTTCCCTAATTTGGTGAAGGAAGAAGGCATTCAAGTTCAAGAAGCACAGAGAGCCCCAAGTAAGAAGAACCCAAACAGGCTCACACCAAGACACATAGTAATTAATATGCCAAAAGTTAAAGACAAAGAGAGAATCCTAAAAGCAGCAAGAGAGAAGCAACAGGTTACCTATAAAAAAAAAACCCATAAGGCTCTCAGATGACTTCTCAACAGAAACACTACAGGCCAGAAGGGAGTGGCACGAAGTAATGAAGGTCATGAAAAACAAGGATCTGAATCCAAGACTACTCTATCCAGCAAGGCTATCATTCAAAATAAAAGGTCAAATAAAGAGCTTTCCTCACAAAAAAAGGCTAAGGGAATATATTAACACCAAACCAGCACTGCAATATATGCTAAAAGGACTGCTAGAAGAAATAGGAAGAAAAATAGAACCACACTAAACAAAAATGGCAATAAATAAGTACATGTCAGTAATGACCTTATATGTAAATGAATTGAATGCTCCCAAAAAAAGACACAGAGAAGCTGATTGGATAAGAAAGCATGACTCATCTACATGTTGTTTACAAGAGACCCACCTCACAACAAGAGACTCATAGGTTGAAAGTGACGGGATGGAAAAAAAATCTTCCAAGCAAACGGAAAGAAAAAAAAAGCCGGGGTAGCAATACTCACATCTGATAAAATAGATTTCAAAATAAAGGCCATAACTAGAGACAAAGAAGGCCACTACATAATATTGAAAGGATCTATCCAACAGGAAGATATAACCTAGATAAACATATATGCACCCAATATAGGAGCACCAAAATATATTAAAAATCTTCTGGAGGACGTCAAAGGAGAAATTGACAACAATACAATCATAGCAGGGGACTTCAACATCCTGGTGACATCACTGGATAGAGCCTCTAGACAAAAAATTAGCAAGGAAACAGAAACTCTAAATGAAGCACTACACCAAAAGGATTTAATAGATATCTACAGAGAATTACACCCCCAAAACTACAGAATTCACATTCTTCTTAAGTGCCCATGGGACATTCTCAAAGATAGACCACATGTTAGGACACAAACTAAATCTCTACAAGTTCAAGAAGATTGGAATCATATCAAGCATCTTCTCAGATCACAATGGCATGAAACTAGAAATCAATTGCAACAAGAACATGCAACGACATTTGAACACATGGAGACTAAATAGCATGTTATTAAACAATTAATGGGTTACCGAGGAAATCAAGGAAAAAATTAAAAACTTCCTGGAAACCAATGAAAATGAACACACAACAGCACAAAAATCTATGGGATGCAGCAAAAGCAGTTCTGAGAGGGAAGTTCATAGCACTACAGGCCTACCTCAAGAAGCAAGAAAAATTTCTAATAGACTATTGAACCTCACAACTTAAAGAACTAGAAAGCAAACAGAAAAAAAAAAAAAAACCAGAGCAAGTAGAAGGAAGGAAATAGTATAGATCAGAGCAGAAATAAATGACATAGAGACCAAAAACAACAACAACAACAACAAAAAGCAACAATTCAAAGGATCAATGAAACAAAGAGCTGGTTTTTCGAAAACATAAACCAAATTGATGGACCCTTAGCTAGACTCACCAAAAACAAAGAGAGAGAACCCAAACACACAAAATCAGAAATGAAAGGGAGAAGTAACAACTGACACCACAGAAATACAAAAGATCGTTAACAACTACTATGAACAATTATATGGCAACAAATTCGACAATCTAAGCAAAATGGACAAATTTCTAGAAACACAGTCTCCCAAAACTCGACTGGGAAGAGATAGAAAACTTGAACAGACCAATAACAACTAAGGAAATTGAAGAGGTAATCAAGACTCTCTCAACAAACAAAAGTCCAGGCCCAGATGGCTTCACCGGGGAGTTTTACCAAACATTCAAAAAAGAACTAATACCCATTCTCCTCAAACTATTTCAAGAAGAAGGAAGACTTCCAAACTCGTTTTATGAGGCCAGCATAATTCTAATTCCAAAATCAGAAAAAGACACTACAAAGAAAGAAAACTACAGGCCAATATCCCTGATGAACATAGACGCCAAAGTCCTGAACAAAATTCTTGCAAATCAGACCCAGCAATACATCAAAAAAATTACTCACCTTGACCAAGTGGGATTCGTCCCAGTGATGCAAGGCTGGTACAATATTCGCAAATCAATAAATGTGATACACCACATAAATAAAATGAAAAATAAAAACCACCTAATCATATCAATAGATGCTTTAAAAGCATTTGACAAAATCCAGCATCCATTTCTGATAAAAACGCTCAGCAATGTGGGAATAGAGGGATCATATCTCGACATAATAAAGGCCATATATGAAAAGACCTACAGCCAATATCAGACTCATTGGGCAGAAACTAAAAGCATTTCCCTTAACAATAGGAATAAGACAGGGATACCCACTTTCACCACTCTTATTTAACATAATACTGGAAGTCTTAGCCACAGCAATCAGACAGGAAGAAAAAATAAAAGGGATCCAAATTGGAAAGGAGAAAGTGAAACTGTCATTATTTGCAGATGACATGATATTATACATAGAAAACCCTAAAGAATCCATCAAAAATCTACTAGACTTAATAAATGAATTTGGCAATGTAGCGGAATACAGAATTAACGTCAAGAAATGCCCTGGCCAGTTTGGCTCAGCGGTTAAAGCGTCGGCCTGCGGTCCGGAGAGACCCGGGTTCGGTTCCCGCTAAGGGCATGTACTTCGGTTGCAGTTTGTCCCCGGCCCTGGTTGGTCGTGCAGGTGGCAGCCACTCGATATGTTCCTTCACGTCGATGTTTCTCTCTCTCTCTGTTCCTCTCTCTCCCTCCCACTCTATCTGTACAAAAAATGGAAAAATATCCTCGGGTGAGGATAAAAAAAAAAAAAGAAATCAACAGCATTTTTATACACCAATGATGAACTCACAGAAAGAGAAACTGAAAAAACAATCCCATTTACCATCGCGGCAAAAAAATTAACATACCTAGGAATTAACTTAACCAAAGAAGTAAAGGACCTATTTGCAGAAAACTACAGGACATTGAAAAAAGAAATAAAGATATAAAAAAGTAGAAGCATATACCTCGTTCATGGATTTGAAGAATTAACATCATTAAAATGTCCATATTACCCAAAGCAATCTATAGATTTAATGCAATCCCCATCAAAATACCAACAACATATTTCACAGAACTAGAACAAATACTTCAAAAGTTCATATGGAACCAAAAAAGACCCGAATAGCCACAGCAATTTTGAAAAGGAAGGACAAAGTAGGTCAGATCACAATACTGGATATCAGGTTATACTACAAAGCTACTGTAATCAAAACAGCCTGGTACTGGCACAAGAACAAGCATATCGATCAGTGGAACAGAACAGAGAACCCAGAAATGGATTCAAGAAATTATGCTCAATTAATATTTGACAAAGGAGGCAAGAGCATATAATGTAGTAAAGACAGCCTCCTTAATAAATGGTATTGGGAAAATTGGACAGTTACATGCAAAAAAATGAAACTAGACCATCAACTTACACCATACACAACATTAAACTCAAAATGGATAAAAGACTTAAATGTGACCTGTGAATCCATAAAAATTCTTGAAGAAAATGTACGCAACAAAATTTCGGACATCAGCCCTGGCCAGTTTGGCTCAGCGGTTAGAGCGTCGGCCTGCCGTCCAGAGAGACCCAGGTTCGGTTCCCGCTAAGGGCACATACTTCCGTTGCAGTTTGTCCCCGGCCCTGGTTGGTCGTGCGGGTGGCAGCCACTCGATGTGTCCCTTCACGTCGATGTTTCTCTCCCTCTCTCCCTTCCTCTCTCTCCCTCCCACTCTATCTGTACAAAAAATGGAAAAATATCCTCGGGTGAGGATAAAAAAAAAAAAAAAATTTTGGACATCATATGCAACAGAATTTTCACTGATACATCACCTAAGGCAACAGAAACAAAGGAAAAAATGAACACATGGGACTATATCAAACTAAAAAGCTTCTGCACAGCAAAAGAAACAACCATCAAAATGGAAAGGTAATCCACTGTATGGGAGAGCATCATTGCCAAAGATGCATCAGATAAGGGGTTAATTTCTAAAATATATAGAGTGTTCATACAACTCAACAAAAAGAAGACAAAGAACCCAATTAATAAATGGGCAGAGGAGCCCTGGTTAGTTTGGCTCAGTGATTGGAGCGTCGGCCTGTGGACCAGAGTCCCAGGTTCGGTTCTCGCTAGGGGCACCCCCCCCCCCCCAAAATGGGCAGAGGAGCTGAATAGACACCTCTCTAAACAGGACATACAAATGGCCAAGAGACATATGAAGAAATACTCAACATCACTAATCATCAGAGAGATGCAAATTAAAAGAATAATGAGGTATCACCTCACACCTGTCAGAATGGCCACCATCAACAAATCATCAAACAAGTGTTGGCGAGGGTGTGAATAAAAGGGGACTCTAGTACACTGCTGGTGGGAATGCAGACTGGTGCAGCCATTCTGGAAAACACCATGGTGTTACCTCAAAAAATTAAAAATGGAATTGCCATTTGACCCAGTGATCCCACTTCTAGGAATATACCCTAAGAAGCCTGAAACACCAATCAGAAAGAATATATGTACCCCCATGTTCATAGCAGCACTATTTACAATAGCTAAGATCTGGAATCAGCCCAAGTGTCCATCAGTAGACGAATGGATAAAAAAGCAGTGGTACATATACAAAATGGAGTACTATGCAGCTATAAGAAAGAAAGATTTCTTATCCTTTGTGATGACATGAAGGGACCTGGAAAGTATTATCATAAGCAAAACAAGCCAAGCAGAAAAAGACAATACCACATGATCTCACTTATTTGTGGAATATAATGATCATAACAGTCTGAGAAATAGGGTAGACCCAGAGACATGTAAGTAGGGTACAGACTGAAAACCCTCAGAAGAGGGAGTGGTGGGGGGAGGGAAGAGATAAACCATAGAACTTATATGCATGTACGCATAACCAATAAACATGGATAACAAAGCTGAGGATAGGGTGGGGGGATGGAGAGGAGGGTGTCAATGGGGTAAAAGAGGAGAAACATCTGTAACAAAAATAAAATAAAAAATAAATAAAAAGAGAAAAACAAAGTAAGGTTTCTGATCATGTAATGAAGTCTGATGAGTGATGTCACGTACACATATTCTGAGTTGTGTCATCATGGAGATATATTAGCAGAAGGGTGAAAATACCAGGACACAAAGGGGTTAAGAGTGGCATCCTCTGTCATTTTTTCACTTTCAATATTTTCTGTGTATTCTAATGTCCAGTTATTAGATTTACAAATTACATTACAGTTCTAAATAAACTAACCTTCAGAAAATGGGCATAAACAAGAAAAAAGCAGAGCTAATGCTTCTTTGACTCTTACATGGAGATTTTGTCTAGCTATATTTGAGATAAAAATAACAATCAAATCTAGAAAAATAAATCAAGAAAATGGAAAATTATCAAGAAGGTTTTTAAAAAATATATGTTTTTATTGATTTTTTAGAGAGAGAGAGGGGAAGGGAGAGAGAGAAACATTGATGTGAGAAACATCAATCAGCTGCCTCCTGCACACCTCTACGGGGGATTAAGCCCACAACCCAGGCATGTGCCCTGACCAGGAATCAAACCTGACCTCTTAGTCCTTGGGATTTAGCTCAATCCACTGAGTCACACCAGCCAGATCAAGAAGGTTTCTTGAATTAAGCATTTGTGTCCACTATTGTTAACAATGAATCTTATCGTAAGAACGCATTATGCCTTGAGGGTTTTGTTTTGTTTCTTTTGGTGTGTGTGTGTGCGTGTGTGTGTGTTTTTAAAGTTGATACTGCATAAGACAATAGTGTGTTTATTCAGTCATTTGGCATTCACTAGAGAAAATACAATGAAAACATTTCAATTTAAATGAAAACATTTGCCTGAATTGAACATAAGGGGAGTTTGGAAACAAGCAAGAAAATATTTGTTGTCAACAAGACAATGGAGAAAAGAATAATTATTTAGACTAAAATCAGGAACTGGTAGAATTGTATTGGATTTGTGATAATTGCACTTGATGAGGCAATATTACTGTATAGTGACCCCATTCCCTGTCCTCTGTCAAATTCAATTCCCTTCAGCCAGGTGACATGACCTATTTATAGGTTCTATTTACATAAGCAAAGTGAAATGGGCAGTTGAACATTTATCCAGTGACTTTAATAATGTAGGTAGATTCTTTTTACATTTTATTCAGTAGTTCACATTTCAGCAATGTGCTAAAATAAGAATAATAGTGGTTGAAATTCCTACTTCACTTTTTTCATAACATGATTTTGGTTGTAGGGATGATGTTAACTTCTAGAAGCAGAGATGCCCAACGAGTGGAGACACTGGCTGCTCCAGCACTAGCACTCTGTCTTGCCATTCCCCCGTCCTCTTCTCCCTGCCTTAGCATATCCACCCACCAATCTCCCCTTTTGACAGCCACCTCCTCTGAGACTTTCTATAAGTAATTGCTTGGGACTTCCTTCACGGCACTGCCCACAAAGCTCCTACATCTGATCTCTCTCCTTCACAGGTCATTTTGTATAGATTGGGGAAGGGAATGATGACCAGGGTAGTGGCTGAAGGTCTCGTCCCCTAAGAAGGACTCTGGCCCTAGCTGGGAGAAACTTAGTCACCGACGCTAGGACATCAAGGAAAGTCCTGCTTAACGTCCTGTTAAACCAGTGGGACTGCATTTAAAGATAATGTCCTTTGAGTAGCTACTATGTGACAGGCACTACAACTGCAATAAACAATAGACAAGGTTTCTGTTCCCTTGGAGTAGAGCCAAGTGACCAGAAATAAGAAGTGAATATACCTCTAAGCTTCATAGGTAGGGAGAAATATAGTAAAGAACAGCCAACATGGCCCATTGCCTTACAGAAGATTTGGGGGTTAAATAACTGGCCAGTGTGCCACTAAATCCTGTACGTGATTCTTTTTATTGCTCTCTTCATGTTCTTTCAGAATGATTTTGCCTATTCCATAGTTTCTAGTACTTTCTGTGTGCTGGCAGCCTCCAATCTATGTCAGGTTGGAGATGTTGCCCACTAGACCCATCCACCCAGATCTTGTACAAGCATTTCAGTCCTGACATGTCTCCAACTGAATTCTTCTTAGAAACTGTTTTCCCCCACTGTGTATTCAATCTTAGAAAATGTAGCTATGTTAAACTCAGTCATCCAAGCCAACTGGCCCCAATCCCCACATACCATGAGTCATCAAGTCCTATTCATTTGTCTTCATCAACTCTTCTCTCAGTCTCTACTAATACTGCCTTAGTTGAGGCCCATGCATCTTCTTTTTGGACTAATAGCCCCCTTGCATCCATCATTCTCAAGACTAAATAAATGTTAATTCTTAAATGTTTATTTCTTGTGTGTAGGGTTCCAAAGACCATCCTCAGTTTCATAACTCACTGGGACTCACAAAATTCAGGAAAGCTGTTATATTCATGGTCACAAAAAATAATGAAATCTTGCCCTGGCCAGTTTGGCTCAGCAGTTAGAGTGTCAGCCTGCGGTCCAGAGACACCGGGTTTGGTTCCCTCTAAAGGAACATACCTCAGTTGCAGTTTGTCTCCGGCCCTGGTTGGGTCGAGCGAGAGGTCAACCCAACTCTATCTGAACAAAAAATGGAAAAATGTCCTCGGGTGAAGATAAAAAAATAGTAATAATGAAATCTTGTCATTTTGGGACAACATGGATGGATCTCAAGGGCATTATGCTAAGTGTATCACCATTTATCCATTCATTCATCGATGGACTTACATTGTTTCCATATCTTGGCTACTATAAATAATGCTGCAGTGACCATGGGTGCATGTATCTTCTTGAATTAGTGTTTTTGTTTTCCTTGGATAAATACTCAGAAGTGGAACTGCTGGATCATATGATAGTTCTTTTTTTTTTTTATCCTCACCTGAGGTCATTTTTGCATTTATCTTCAGATAGAGAAAGGGAGGATGAGAGAGAGAAACATCAATGTGAAAGAGACACATCGAGTGATCGCCACCCACACAACCTCAGCCGGGGCCGGGGACAAACTGCAACCGAGGTAGGTGCCCTTATTGGGAACCAAACCAGAGACTCTATGGTCCACGGGCCAATGCTCTAACCACTGAGCCAAACCGGCCAGGGTGATAGTTCTATTTTTAATTGTTTTAGGAACCTCCACACTCTTTTCTTGATAGCTACAACAATTTACAATTCAACCAACAGTGTACAAGGTTCTCTCTTCTCCACATCCTTGCCAACATTTGTTATCTGTTGCCTTTTTGATAATAGCCATTCTAACATGTGTGAGGTAATAACTAACTGTGGTTTTGTTTGTTTGTTTTTTATCCTCACCCGCGGACATTTTTCCATATTTTGTTCAGATAGAGTGGGAAGGGGGGAGAGAGAGAGAGAAACATCAACGTGAAAGGGACACATCGACTGGTTGCCACCCACACGACCCAACCAGGGCCGGGGACAAACTGCAACCGAGGTACATGCCCTTAGCAGGAACCGAACCCGGGTCTCTCTGGACCACAGGCTGACGCTCTAGCCGCCAAACCGGCCAGGGCCTAACTGTGGTTTTTATTTGCATTTCCCAGATGATTGGGATGTTGAGCATCTTTTTGTGTACCTGTTGGCCATCTGTATATATTCTTTGAAAAAGTGACTATTCAGATCTACCCTTTTTTTTTTTTTTTTTTTTTATCCTCACCCGAGGACATTTTTTCCATTTTTTGTTCAGGTAGAGTGGGAGGGAGAGAGAGGAACAGAGAGAGAGAGAGAAACATCGACGTGAAAGGAACACATCAAGTGGCTGCCACCCGCACGACCGACCAGGGCCGGGGACAAACTGCAACCGAGGTACATGCCCTTAGCGGGAACCGAACCCGGGTCTCTCTGGACCGCAGGCCGATGCTCTAACCGCTGAGCCAAACCGGCCAGGGCTCTACCCATTTTTTAATCAAATTGTTCTTTATTTGGTTATTTTTGCTACTGAGTTGTATGAGTTCCTTATATATTTTGGATATTAGCCCCTTATCAGATATACGATATGCAATTATGCTCTCCCATTTAGTAGGTTGCCTTTTCATTTTGTTGATTTACTTTGCTGTGCAGAAGCTTTTTAGTTTGATGTAGTCCCATTTATTTTTGCTTTTATTTCCCTTGCCTTTGGAGTCAGATCTCAAAAAACATAGGTAAAACACATTTAGAGGTGTTTACCTCCTATGCTTTCCTCTAGGAATGTTATGGTTCCAGGTCTTACAGTCAAGCCATTAATCCATTTTGAGTTAATTTTTGTGTATAGTGTAAGATAATGGTCCACTTTCATTCTTTTGAATGTGGCTATCCAATTTTCCCAGTGTCTTTTATTGAAGAGACTGTCCTTTCTCCATTGTATATTCTTGGCTCCTTTATCATAAGTTATTTGTCCATATATGCGTGAGTTTATTTCTAGGGTCTCAATTTTGTTCCATTAATCTGTGTATCTGATTTTTGCCAATATTATACTGTTTTGATTACTATGGCTTTGTAATATAATTTGAAATCAGGGAGATGATTTCTCCAACTTTGTTCTTCTTTCTCAAGATGTCTTTGACTTTTCAGGATCTTTTGTAGTTCCATACAAATTTTAGAATTGTTTTTTCTATTTCTGTGAAAAATACCATTGGAATCTTGATAGGGATTACATTAAATCTGTATATTGTTTTGGGTAGTGTTGACATTTTAACAATATTAATTCTTCCTATCAATGAACATGGAATATTTTTTCATTTATTTGTATTTTCTTCAATTTCTTTAATTAATGTAGTTTTCAATATACAGGTCTTTTACCTCCTTGGTTAAATTTAGTCCTAGGTATTTTATTCTTTTTAATGCAATTATAAGTGCTTTCTTAACTTCTCTTTCTGATAGTTTGTTATTAGTGTATTCTGTTGCTTTTAGATAGAATATTCTGCAAATATCTGTTAATCCACCTGGTCTAACGTGTCATTTTAGACTGATGTCTCATTGAGACATCCACTGATGTAAGTGGAGTATTGAAGTCCCCTACTATCATTGTAGTACTGTCTATATCTCCTTTTAGGTCTATTAATATTTGCTGTATATATTTAGATGCTCCTCCAGGGTTTTTATTGGGGTCAGTCATGCAGACATGTAGGCACATGACTGACCTTAGTACTCAGTCTCCAGACCCTCCACCAAGGTCAAACTGATACAGTGTGACCCAAAGCCCCTAAGTATATAAAATAGGAACTCACCAAAATTAACATTATTAGCATAAACTATCAAGTGTTGTCCAAAGCCCAGGGATAAAAAAAACAAACAAAGAAACTCTTATTAGGAAGCATAGGGCTCAAAAGTTATCTCCCAAGAGATGCCAAGGGCCAGTCCTTAAGACCTTTGGAATATGTAGGCTTTAAACAGCACAGGCGTAATGAGTTAACTCTTTACCATACATTTCTTTAACTTCAAACTCTTTAAGATTTGTTCTGTTGCTCTCAGGGTCCAAACTTGAAATCATAAACTTGTTATAAAGTTCTATATATTCTGGGCCCTGACTACCTCTTCAGCTTCATCTTTTCTAGCCTCTCCCCTCTTCACAGAACCTAGCTTTCACCATGGCAATACTAAATTACTTGTCATTACTCATACAGGGTGGGGCAAAAGTAGGTTTATAGGCTGGACAGTGTGGCTCAGTGGATTGAGCATTCTCCTATGGACTGAAATGTCCTGGTTCCATTATTAGTCAGGGCACATGCTCAGGTTGCAGGCTTGATCCCCAGTTGAAGGCATGCAGGAGGCAGCTGATTGGTGTTTCCCTCTCACATCAATGTTTCTTTCTCTCTCTAAAAAAAATCAGTATCATTTTTAACCGCTGAGCCAAACCAGCCAGGGCAAAATCAGTATCATTTTTTAAAAAGTAGGTTATAAGTGTGTGTAAAACACAGAGTTTATTCTTTTTTTAAAAAAATCCTCACCTAAGGCCCTGGCCAGTTTGGCTCAGCGGTTAGAGCGTCGGCCTGCGGTCCTGAGAGGCCCCGGTTCGGTTCCCGCTAAGGGCATGTACCTCGGTTGCAGTTTGTCTCCGGCCCTGGTTGGTTGTGCGGGTGGCAGCCACTCGATGTGTTCCTTTCACGTCGATGTTTCTCTCTCTCTCTTTGTTCCTCTCTCTCCCTCCCACTTTACCTGAACAAAAAATGGAAAAAATGTCCTCGGGTGAGGATAAAAAAAAAAAAAAAAAAAATCCTCACCTAAGGACATTTTCCCATTTATTTTCAGATAGAATGGGAGGAGGAGAGAGAGAGGGAGAAACATCAATGTGAGAGAGACACACTGATTGGTTGCCTCCCGCACGACCCTGACTAGGGCCAGGGATCGAACTACAACCAAGGCATGTGCCCTTGACTGGAATAGAACCTGAGACTCTTTGGTCTGTAGGCTAATGCTCCAATTGCTGAGCCAAACCGGTCAGGGCCACAGAGTTTATTCTTTATTCTTGTATTATTTTCCATATGAACAACTGTAAACCTACTTTTGCCTTACCCTGTATATGATCCTACATGACTCCATGCTGCCTTGATGCTTACTACTATTTTGTTAAGCTGGGAATACGCCTGCCACTTCTGCCTAGCATATCTCGGTCATGTCTTAGGACTAAACTCATATGTTGCTAGGAGGCCAGTACTGTTTATTCCCTATCATCTCTCCATCCATTCTCTCACATTGCCACCTGTGTCCAACCTCTACAGTCACATCAATAACACTTTATTGCATAAATTTAATTAAATAACTATTGTCCTCTGCCAGATTTAGCCTAGCATCAAACCTTCCAAAATGATTAATTCTTTGGTCAACCTTTAAATGGTATTTGTAATTCTTTCTCTTTTGTTCCTGCCATCATAAAAAATCCACCAAGTCTGGGATCCCACATGCCCTTAATTAAAACACCATGTCACAAGAGATTCAGCATGCAGGAAATATCTTGATTCAGTACCATGAATTCATCATTCTCTGTATAGTAGTATCATATTCGCTGTTCACTATTGAAATGGCTTTGTCAACTGATGACTGGATAACTTTTAGGCTTGGACTAGTCCTTCTCTGTGTACTGATTCTCAACATATGAATACTATAGTGCAACAATACTATAGAATTAAAGGCAACCAAAGCACTATAGTGTCCACCTACAGAATGAACTTCCAACCCAATCTAGGCTGCAAGAACCACAATAAGTGTGTTACCCATTTTTGGGTACCAAGCCAGACCTCAAATATACCTTATATTTTTCTCTTCTTAAACATAAAACTTTAGTCTTTAAGCTATAGCAACAGATTTTGCTTTTATTCAGTTCGTTTCCAATTTCAGGAAAGATTTTTGTTAAATACTGTGTTTGGGGCAGGGAGAAAATTGCTTATCTTAATAATTCCAAGTTCGCTCCAAATGTTAGTAAGTGGTACAATAAAGTAACCAATAGAAGAAGTAGGTTTAGGGGGGGATTTCTTCAGAGCCAGTTTATGAAACCTTTCCTGAGTCCTAGAGTCAGTGCCCTCTAGAATAAAGAACAGCAAAATTTCTATTCCCATGTAACTTTATATCAACCCATCAGTTAAAAAAAAGTCATGGACCACTGGTTTTTATAGCTTTTGCTATAGAAAGCCCAAATTAGGTGGCCCCCAGAAAACATGAACAAAATCAGTACAATAATCTCTGTTTATTAAATAAAAATTACTTGGGCAGGGTGATATGTCTTTTGTCCATTCTCAGGATTTTAACAATGCCTGATAATTCACAGGTGTGCTGAAGCCTAAGTAAAGTCCTTGCCTTTTTCTCCCACAGGATATTTTTCCCTTCCACACAGACTGCCCCTCTGAAGAGGAGAGCTATAGAGCTAAGACCCAACTGTACTTCAGGGTTTCATATACCCAGTAAGTAAGTAAATTTAAAAAGCATACATATTTGCCTGGCTGGTGTGGTTCAGTGGTTAAACGTTGACCCATGCACCAAGAGGGTGCTGGTTTGATTCCCTGTCAGGGCACATGCCCAGTTTGTGGGCCCGATCCCCAGTGCGGGGCATGCAGGAGGCGGCCAATCGACGTTCTCTCTCATCGATGTTTCTATCTCTCTCTCCCTCTCCTTTCTTCGCTCTCTAAGATCAATAAAGAAATAAAAATCTTTTAAAAGCATACATATTTTATTCCATTATTTGCATCATTCCATATCCAAACAATTACCAAGTCCTATTATTTCTTCCTTCATTCAAAAATACTTTATTAATAGTGACTATATGCCAAGCTCTATGCTAGGCTGTGAGACTATCAAGATATATAAGACATAGTTCCTATCAAACAACAAGTGTTGGCGAGGGTGTGGAGAAAAGGGGACTCTAATACACTGCTGGTGGGGATGCAGACTGGTGCAGCCACTATGAAAAACAATATGGTGTTACCTCAAATAATTAAAAATTGAATTTCCATTTGACCCAGTGATCCCGCTTCTAGGAATATACCCTAAGAAGCCTGAAACACCAATCAGGAAGAATATATGTACCCCCATGTTTGTAGCAGCACTATTTACAATAGCTAAGATCTGGAAACAGTAGACAAATGGATAAAAAAGCAGTGGTACATATACACAACGGAGTACTATGCAGCTGTAAGAAAGAAAGATCTCTTATCCTTTGAGACGACATGGAGAAACCTGGAAAGTATTACCCTAAGTGAAATAAGCCAAGCAGAAAAAGACAAATACCACATGATCTCACTTATATACGGAATATAATGAACATAACAGTCTGAGGAATACGGTAGACCCAGAAACATGGAAGTAGGGCACAGACTGACATCCCTCAGAAGAGGGGGTGGGGGAGGTGGGAATAGATAAACCACAGAACTTATATGCATATATGCATAACCAATAGACATGGACAACAAAGCCGGGGATGGGGTGGGGGTGGGGTGGGGAGGGGGTGCCAATGGGGTAAAAAAGGAGAAACATCTGTAACAAAAAAATTAATTAATTAATTAAAATTAAAAAAAAAAAGACATAGTTCCTGCATTCAACAAGCATAGAGCCTGCAATGAGGAGAAAGACAACCAAATAAGTAAAATATTTAATTTTTAAATCTGGATGGCCATTCTACTCTTCTAAACTATTATTTGGCCTCTAAGGTATGTGAAGCAATGGTTTCCAACTTGGGTTACACATTATATTCACCTAAAAAAAATACTGATACCCTATCCAAGACCAATTCAATAGACTCTCTGGGGATGGGGCTCAGAGTATTTACTATAAATTCTCCAAGTGACTGTAATATGCAGAGCTAATAATCACTGGCTTAAAGTGCATTACATCATTTAGTCATAATATTTTAGCAGTAGGTAAAACAAAAAAGAAACCAATGGCTCCCAACTAAAAGGTACCGTCAATGTAAAATAAATCTATTATTTCCAAAACTTAAATATAGGTACTATAGTGAACAGTTAACAAGTAATTGGTCATATTTCCTCTGGTTAATAAATTCTTATTAACCAGAGCCCTGACCAGAAATTTAACTGGTGATTGCTTGGTGCGTGGGACGATGCTCAATCAACTGAACCACACTGACCATGGCAACAAATTCTTCCTTAAGAAATACATACATACTTTTCTTCTTGGTCAATAAATGAATAATTAAGTTATTGACCTAAGAAAAAAAATCTGAAGTGTGAAAATAGCTTCCTTTGAGAAAGTATGTTGCTATACTTGCTAATCGAGATGCTACCTCATAAAAAGAGCTGACATGCCATGGCTTTTTAACAATCCACTGCTGGTTGTGCTCTTTAGCTTGAAAGGCTTTGATCTGTATTCTTGTATAAGCACTCTTTTTTATTATTAGGTAAGTAAAGCAAGCATTTTTTTCATAAAAATAATTTTTTCGAGTAGCTACTTAAAAATATCATGTGACTAAAACACGTTGAAAAACACAAGTATAATTTCTTCTGAGCCTTGTCCAACTTGAAGAATTTGAAAATGTTCTCACATATCGTTTAAACTTTAGCAGCTTTTCATAAGACTTGTGATGTGGTATTCTTTAACCTTTTACACCTTAAAAAGCTTTACCTATATCAGGCAAGGGAACTTGAGTTTTTTTCTCAGATCTGATGACAGAATTTAATTCTATTAGTCAAAGGACATAGAATTGATTTTTTTTTTTTTAATTGTCACCTGAGGATATGTTTCCATTGATTTTCAGGTAGAGTAAGAGGGATGGAAGGAGAGAGAGAGAAACATCGATGTGAGAGGGACACATCAATTGGTTGCCTCCCACACAACCCCAACCAGGGCCAGGGATCGAACTGCAACCGAGGTACATGCCCTTGACAGGAATTGAACCCAAGACTTTTTGGTCTGTGGGCCAACATTCTAACCGCTGAGCCAAACCAGCCAGGGCATAGTGTTGAATTTTTTATCTTTAATAGCTATTTTATTATTTATTTATTTATTATTATTATTTTTTTATCCTCACCCAAGGACATTTTTTCATTTTTGTTCAGACAGAGTGGGAAGGGGAGAGAGAGAAAGAGAGACATCGATGTGAAAGGGACACATTGAGTGGCTGCCTCCCACATGACTCCAAACAGGGCTGGGGACAAATCATAACTGAGGTACGTGCCCTTTACTGGAATTGAACCCGAGACTCATTGGTCCACAGACCCACACTCTAACTGCTGAGTCAAACTGACCAGGGCTATTTTTTATTTATTTTAATAGTTACTTTAAAATGTTTCAGGATCCGCCCTGGCCAGTTTGGCTCAGCGGTTAGAGCGTCGGACTGCGGTCCGGAGAGACCCGGGTTCGGTTTCTGCTAAGGGCACGTACTTCGGTTGCAGTTTGTACCCGTCCCTGGTTGGTCATGCGGGTGGCAGCCACTCGATGTGTCCCTTCACATCGATGTTTCTCTCTCTCTCTCCCTTCCTCTCTCTCCCTCCCACTCTATCTGTGGAAAAATATCCTCGGGTGAGGATAAAAAAAAAAAAAAAAAAAAAAAGTTTCAGGATCCTTCAGCAAGAATGCAATGGTGAATAAGATAGATGTTGGTCCCCTACTTAACAGAGGTTTCAAGCCTATGATTTAAAGGACATGCTGTAGCCCTGGCCAGTTTGGCTCAGCAGTTAGAGCATCAGCCCGCGGATCAAAGAGTCCCGGGTTCAATTCTGGTCATGGGCACGTACCTTGGTTGTGGTTCATCTCAGCCCTGGTTGGGATCATGTGGGAGGCAACCAATTGATGTGTCCCTCTTACATCAATGTTTCTCTCTCTCTCTTCCTCTCTCCCTCCCTCCTGCTCTATCTAAAGATAAATGAAAAAAATATCCTTGGGTGAGGATTAATAAATAAATAAATGAATGAATGAATGAATGAATGAATGAATGAATGAATAAATAAATAAATAAATAAATAAATAAATGATACACTGTAGCCCTAGTCAATTTGGTTCAGTAGTTAGAACATCAGCCCTCAGACTGAAGGGTCGAGGGTTCAATTCCCAGTCAAGGGCACGTACCTGGGTTGCAGGTTCGGTGTGTGGGAAGCAACCGATCAATGTGTTTCTCTCACATTAATGTTTCTTCCTCTCTCTCCCTCTCCCTCCCTCCCACTCTACCTGAAAATTAATGGAAAAATATCCTCTGATGAGGATTAACAAAATAAAATAAAATAAAATAAAGGACACACTGTAAACCTTCAGACTATAAAAGCTGCTGGGCTAGAGAGGACCTCAGGACAGTATTTATTTTTAACCTGCAGTCTGTGTCCCATTAATAGAGGCTTCTTCAGACTTCCTTTGTCAATTCTACTTTCTTAACACTTTTTCTGTCAAGCACTAATTCTACATCCCACTATTGCTGCCTCAGTTTGTCCTTTTTTTTTTTTTATCCTCACCCGAGGACATTTTTCCTTTTTTTGTTCAGGTAGAGTGGGAGGGAGAGAGAGGAACAGAGAGAGAGAGAGAAACATCGATGTGAAAGAGACACATCAAGTGGCTGCCACCCACACAACCCAACCAGGGCCGGGGACAAACTGCAACCGAGGTACATGCCCTTAGCGGGAACCGAACCCGGGTCTCTCAGGACCGCAGGCCGATGCTCTAACCGCTGAGTCAAACCGGCCAGGGCAGTTTGTCCTTTTTTTTTTTTTTTTTTTAAATCCTCACCCAAGGAAATTTTTCTACTGATTTTTTTCAGATAGAGTGGGAGGGAGGGAGGGAGGAAGGGAGTGAGAGAGAGAAACATCGATATGAGACACATCAACTGGTTGCCTTTCGCACTCAATCAGGGCCAGGGATCGAACTGCAACCAAGCCACATGCCCTTGACCGAAATCGAACTCGAGATTATTCGGTTCATGGGCCAATGCTCTAACCGCTGAGTCAAACTGGCCAGGGCCAGTCGTCCTCTTAATACCCCACTCCTAAAATACTATGTGAATCTTAATTAACTAGTAACCCTGGTGACAGACTTGCTGTCTTCAATCCACTTTTCCCACTGCCTAACAGAGCACTCTCTAAAACTGTAACCGATCATATTCCCTGGCTTAGGGCTTTCCCCCTACTCACAAAGTCAAACCTCTCTATCATGTCATAAATCCCTTGACCATCAAAACCCTTCTTGCTTCATTTCGCCACTTATGGTTCTCCACCCCACTTCTCTGGCACTCTCCCAAAATTCACTGGTACCCACATCAACTAAACTGATCCCATGGCAGTTTCCTTAACATGCCAGTGTTTTTAATTCTTCCTTGCTCACACAACTGCCCTACCTTGCTGAAAGACCCATCACCCATGCAGGCCCTCCTTTTCCTCAGCATTAATGCTTGGAGCTTGGAACTTAGAACTCCACTTGGTTAACCAATGATTTGCCCCATTGTCCCTGTGTGTACCCCTATTCCAGCACCTAAAACACAAATTTGATGTCTTGTGTCTCTTTTCACCTTAGGCTGTAAGCTGTTTCTAAGCACTCTGCTCAAATGCATCTAGAGCCATAGCATTCAGCACATGGTAAGTCCTGAAGCGGTATCTCCTGACTTCTACTACACTGCACTATTCTGTTTTATGCACTGATTTTCAAACTAGTGGCTGTATGTCCTTGAACAAGTTGGTTTTTGTTTCTCATTTTCTTCACCCATAAAACACAGATAACAATAGAACCTATTTCACAGGACTGTTGTGAGAATTAAAGGATGATTCGAATAAAGAGGTTAGTGAGCATGATGGTATTTGACACATAGAAAGCAGTCAAGTGGAGCTGTTACTATTATTGTAAACCTTTTAGTGATACAAGAAAATATATCTTAGTGTGCAAAGAAAGAGCTTATGGATACTTTTAAGAACTCCAAAATGATTATGAAGAATTGGAATGACAAATTTAGTTTTTAAAAAGGGGGTACTATCTTAACATAGAGCCTTGTATTGGGGACACCTCTCACTACTGAGAATTTTATCATAATACAAATAGAAAACATGACCATACCACACCTAAACTAAACATAGACAAACAGAAAAGGGAACATTCTGGAGACGAGAACAGTGTTTTTCTTCTGGACAATTAACTCTATTCTTCAAGAAGGTACAACAAATAAAAGAAAATGTGGTTGTTCCGTTCCATAAAAGATGGCCAGTGGTGAGTCTTCCATTTACAGATTTCTTTCACTGAGCCCTGAAGGTTGAAGAATTGTAATTTTCCGGACCTCTACTAAAACCCCATAATTTTTAGACTCTAAAATTACTAAGATTTCCTGCCACTGTTAACTAGTCTTACTGTTGTTTTTTTTAAATAATAGCATGTTTGTCACAGAAAAGTAAATAATACAAACTATATGTACTTCCCTTAAAATGCCTATTTTATACATTCTGGTGTTTAAAAAAACACCTAAATGTATAATTTTCTATTGTATGTTATAAAATGGGCTTTTTGGTCGGTGTCCTGAAATGGTTCCATAAAAATTTGGTCACCCTGGACTAGGGACAGATTCAGAATTTAGTAAACCCATTTCACATGATGGCTGAACATTTTCAAAAGGCTAGTTTTAACAAAAAAATATTCTAATGGCAAGTTCATTTATTTTATTGATTTTCTTTTTTTAGAGAGAGAGAAAAGAAGAGGGAGAGAGAAATAAAAACACTGATGATAGAGAGAGAAGCAACAACATTGATTGGCTGCCTCCTGCACGCCCCCACCTGGGATTGAGCCTGAAACCCAGGCATGTGCCCTGACTGGGAATCGAACCAGTGACCTGGTGCATAGGTCAATGCTCAACCACTGAGCCACATCAGCTGGGCAAGTTGATTCATTTTTTTACTGGCTCTCTTATTCCAGAGAATCTTTGTCTTTATTTTGTTTCCATGTGTATTTTGAGGGGCAGTAATTCAACAAAATCAAATATTTGCAAGTCAAAAAAATATTCAAAGATTGAAAGAGGCCCTGGTTAGGTAGATCAGTTGGTTGAAGTGTTGTCCCGATACACAAAGGTTGTGGGTTCGATCCCTGGTCAGGATGCATACAAGAAGCAACCAATGAATGCATAAATAAGTGGCATAAATCAATGTTTCTCTCTCTCTCCCCCTTCCTCTACCTCTCTTGAAAATTAATTTTAAAAAAAGATTGAAAGAATGTAAATAGAATTTGTGACCACAAAAATGCAATATTACATCATGATGTTTTCTAAAACAGAGGGTTTAAAAATACTCAAAATGATAGTTTACTAGATGATGTTTAGCAGAGAGAAGTAAAATGGGGGGGGGGGGGCCTGCATATTTTGCCAGTGATTTTAGATGTTGTTTCATGCAAAAATATATATATATATAAACCTCTTAGAGGATCACATGAAAGCACTGAAAGCTTAAACCCTAGGCTCTTTCCAGATTTACAATTTATAGCTTATAATAATGTTGACGTAGCTAATGATAGACAGGGATCTGGGCTTTATTTGTGTAACAGAATTTAAAAGGAATTTATAATGCTAGTAGGAAATCTCATTAGACCTGAAATACCATTAAAAATATAAGAAAGAAAACATTCTTCCTTATTTTTTTTAAACAACTGATTATTAAGAGAGGAAGGGGAGAGAGAGAGGGAGAAAGAGAAAGAGACTGAAACATTGACTTGTTGCTTCATCCATCCATGCATTCATTGGTTGACTCTTGCATGTGTCCTGACTAGGGACTCAACCTGCGACCTTGGCCATCATGTCAATTCTCCAACCAACTAAGCCACCTGGCCAGGGTTCTTGCTTACTTTTGATTGTAAAATATATAATCCATCATAAACAAATGTGTCATATTATAAAGTATGTTCACGTTAAGAGTATTGTCATGACAATAGAAGAAAGAAGAATTGACTTTATTGAAGTGAAAAAATTTCCATATGAATAAGCTTAGAAAATTATTAACTGGAAAAAGGTGATACTGACATACAGATGCCCATGGCCAAAAAATGATATTAGAGCAATTATGGCAGCTATATAAAAGGGTAGAAACCATCACCTCTCCCCCTCAAATGATTATCCCACATTTGTGCTTTGCTCTGCTCTTAACTTTATATGCAAAACTTCTGTGTCTATGAAATCAAATATGATAACCATTTAAAATATTTTATGAAGGACTTAAAAAATTTTTTTTGCAAATTCAATGATCAGGTTGGCTCTTCTCACATATGTCTAAAAACATTATAGAACCAACTTACACCATACACAAGAATAAACTCACAATAAATAAAAGACTTAAATGTGACTTATGACTCCATAAAAATCCTAGAAAAAAAGGTAGGCAACAAAATTTCAGGCATCACACACAGCAGAATTTTCACTGATACATGCCTAAGGCAAGAGAAACAAAGAAAAAAAATGAACACATGGGACTACATCAAACTTAAAAACTTCAGCAGAGCAAAAGAAACAACCATCAAAATGGAAAGGGAGGTACTGGCACAAGAACAAGCATATAGATCAATGGACTAGAACAGAGAACCCAGAAATTGACCCAAAACATTATGCTCAATTAATATTAGACAAAGGTGGCAAGACCATACAATGGAATAAAGACAGCCTCTTCAATAAATGGTGTTGGGAAAATTGGACAGCTACATGCAAAAAAATGAAACTACGCCATCAATTTACACCATACACAAGAATAAACTCAAAATGGGTAATAGACTTAAATGTGACTTGTGAATCCATAAAAATCTTAGAAGAAAATGTAGACAACAAAATTTCAGACATCATATGCAGCAGAATTTTCAGTGATACATCACCGAAGGCAACAGAAACAAAGGAAAAAATGAACACATCAAACTAAAAAGCTTTTGCACAGCAAAAGAAACAACCATCAAAATGGAAAGGGAACCCACTGTATGGGAGAGCATAATTGCCAATGATGCATCAGATAAGGGGTTAATTTCCAAAATATATAGAGTACTCATACAACTCAACAAAAGGAAGACAAAGAATCCAATTAAAATGGGCAGAGGACCTAAAGAGACCCCTCACCAAACAGGACATAGAAATGGCTAAGAGACATATGAAAAAATGCTCAATGTCACTAATCATTAGAGAGATGCAAATGAAAACAACAATGAGGTATCACCTCACACTTCTATTACACTGCTGGTGGGAATGCAGACAGGCGCAGCCACTATGGAAAACAATATGGTGTTACCTCAAGAAGTTAAAAATTGAGCTGCCATTTGACCCAGCGATCCCACTGCTAGGAATATACCCTAAGAAGCCTGAAACACCAATCAGAAAGAATATATGTACCCCTATGTTCATAGCAGCACTATTTACAATCACTAAGCTCTGGAAACAGCCCAAGTGTTCATCAATAGATAAGTAGATAAAAAAGCTGTGGTACAGCCCTGGCCGGTTTGGCTCAGTGGTTAGAGCGTCGGCCCATGGACCAGAGAGTTCTGGGTTCGGCCCCTGCTAAGGGCATGTACCTCAGTTGTGGCTCATCCCTTGCCCCGGTTGGGGTCATGGGGTGGCAACCAGTCGATGTGTCTCTCTCTCTCTTCCTCCCTCCCTCCCTCCCGCTCTATCTGAAGAAAAATGCAAAACTGTCCTTGGGTGAAGATAAAATAAATAAATGAATACAATTTTTTTTTAAAAGCTGTGGTACATATACATAATGGAATACTATGCAACTGTAAGAAAGAAAGATCTCTTATCCTTTGAGACGACATGGAGTGACCTGGAGAGTATTATCCTAAGCGAAACAAGCCTATCAGAGAAAGACAAATATTACATGATCTCACTTATTTGTGAAATATAATGAACAAAATAGGTGGATGAACAAAATAGACCCAGAGACATAGAAGTAGGGTACAGACTGACAAACCTCAGAAGAGGGGGTGGAGGGAGAGGGAAGAGATAAACCACAGAACTTGTATGCATTTATGGGTAACCATGGACATACACAACAATGCTGGGGACAGGGTGGGGGGCGGGATCGGGAGGAGGGTGTCAATGGGGGGAAAAGGAGAAACATCTGTAACAAAAATAAATTTTAAAAAATTAAAAATTAAAAAATTATAGACACATAAGGATACCCAATAGACATCAAGATCCGATGCAATCAGGGAATTTCCCACACAAATTAACATTCACCTAATACTAATATATATAATATCAAATGAAGAAATACACTATGATAGAATCCAAAGCATCTTGGTGTAAACAGACCATGCATTGTTATGCAGCTTATCAGTGTGGGATGGTATTTTTAATGAAGTGTTAAAGCTTATAAAATCCTCCAAAGAGAAATATATATAAAGCTTCATGCACACTTGAAGGCCGATCCCCCTGATTAAAACAAAGGAAAGTAACTTTGCAAGTACGCTTGTTACATGTAAAACTTCAGCAAGACATGAATATATTCTCTGAATTAGAAAATAAACTTAAGAAGTAAAAAAAAAGGAAAGTATGAATCACTGAATTAAATTATCAATTATTATGAGAAATCAGAATACTTAAAAATATTAGGATATTATAGATATTCTCATTTCACCTTTGAAATGGAAATATAAAAAATTAAACTGTCACCCTGATCAATTTGACTCAGCAGTTAGAGCGTTGGCCCGAGGACCAAAGAGTCGCGGGTTCAACTCCAGTCAAGGGCAACCTCGGTTACTGTTCATCCCAGGCCCTGGTCAGGGTTGTGTGGGAGGCAACCAGTCAATGTGTCTCTCCGGCATTGATGTTTTTCTCTCTTTCTCTCCCTCTCTCCCACTGTATCTGAAGATAAATGGAAAAATGTCCTCCGGTGAGGATTAAAAAAACAACAACTGTCTTCAGATTTTATTTATTTATGATTTCTTTTTAATCTTCACCCAAGGATATTTTTTTCTATTTATCTTCAGATAGAGTGGGATGGAGAGAGAGAGAAACATCTACATGAGAGGAACACATTGACTAGTTACCTCCCCCACTACCCCAACCAGGGCCAGGGTTGACTGGAATCAAATCCGAGACTCATTGTTCCAAGGGCCGATGCTCTAACTGCTGAGTCAAACCAGCCAGGGCTATCTTCAGATTTAAATTGGTGAGAAAATATTTTCAGTGGATACTTCTGATTTATAACAAGCAACCACTGATTTAGTTCTCAAATATTCTGATGATTTAAGTCTGAAATTTCATCTTTAATTATTTTAAGCAGCATGTAATATCAGCAATTCGTATTTTTAAAACCACCATTGTGTTTTGATCTTCTAAAATTGATTCAGGAGTTTTACTTAGTGCAATCTTATCTAAATTTGGAAACAGCCTTCATGTTTTTTGTCACAATACCAGTCACTGTGTTGGGGTCCTATGCAAGAAGTTTCATTAAGTTTAAAGTAATTACAAATTAAATTGTAAAACATGGCAGTTATCTCCATTGAAAACAAGATACGGTGAGAAGTACATTTTAAAAATATTATTGAATGTGAGCTAGGGCAGTTATCTATCTAGACGGAGCTGCAGAAAGCTGCAGTTCAAGTTCGTTTCTGGTCACAGCTCCAAGGAACCCATGCGCCTCTGAGGGTCAGGAGTGGCCGCTTCTAGTCCCTGCTCCTGGCTTGTTTCCTTGTGCTCCCTCCAGATCCCCTGAAGTTCCTGACACTCCCAGATTCAAACCATGAGCCTTCCGCAACTGCTGTGGAGCTTGCTTGTTATCTCAGGGCCTCCGGACCCACGTCGCCTGGGGTGGTCCCTGTTCCTCGGCACCACTCCCGGCGTGGTTAGCCTTCCAAGTGTCCGGCCTACTGGAACTAAGTGGTATCAGAAGCGGAGAAGATCGTGAGCTATCCTACATCCTTCATGAGCCTCCGCTGCCTACTGAGAGCCACAAGCTCAGCAACATCGCTATGCAGGTGTGAAAGCTGGTGAGGACTCAGCACCCTCTGCTTACCACAGCCAGGCCATCATATCTCTACAAGGTGTAGACAGGACCGTAAAAGCAAGGATAAGCAATGAATAAAGTAAAATGAGCAGAATGAATGGAGCTAGAATAGCTAAAACAATGTTAAAAAAAAAAGAAAAAGAAATTGGGAAGAATCATTCTACCTACTAGTAAGTCTTATATAGAACTTCCTTGATCAAGACAGTGTGGTATTCGCAGAGGAACAGAAAAGACCGATTGATGGAACAGAATAGAGAACCCATAAATTGATCTTCACAAATATACCAATTGACTTTTAACAAAAGTGCAAAAGCAATTCAATGGAGGAAGAATAGTCTTTTCAACAAATTCATACAGTGAAATGCTACTCAACAATGAAAAGAAATGAACTATCCTTACAACAACTTGGATGAATCTCAAAAGAATTGTTCTGATGGAAAAAAGTCAGTTTCATTCCTCAAAAAATTTAAAATAGAATTACCATATGATCCAACAGTTCCATTTCTGGATATACATCCAAAAGAATTGAAAACAGGGTCTCGAAGAGATATTTGTTCACCCATATTCATAGCAGCATTATTCACAATACCCAAGATGTGGAAGCAACCCAGATGTTGATCAGTAGATCAATGGATAGACAAAATGTGGTGTGTG
This sequence comes from Molossus molossus, assembly GCF_014108415.1. Lineage (NCBI taxonomy): Eukaryota > Metazoa > Chordata > Mammalia > Chiroptera > Molossidae > Molossus > Molossus molossus. The sequence goes on along the minus strand of NW_023425366.1, from coordinate 108,445,342 downwards.
TGTGTGTGTGTGTGTGTGTGTGTGTGTGTGTGTGTAAATGAATATTATTCAGCCTTAAAGAGGAAGGAAATTCTGGCATATGTTACAACATGCATGAATCTTGACGACATTATGCTAAGTGAAATAAGCCAGTTATGAAAAGACTAATACTGTATGATTCCATTTATATGCAGTATTTAGAGTAGTCACATTCAGATAAAGTAAAATGGTGGTTGCCAGGGGCTGGAAGGATGGGGAAATAGGAAGTTGTTGTTTAATAGGTATAGAGATTCAGTTTTACAAGATGAAAAAATTCTAGAGATTGGTTCCACAACATTGTGAATATATTTAAAACTGTACAGTTAAAAATGGTTAAGATTGCCCTGGCCGGTTTGGCTCAGCGGTTAGAGCGTCGGCCTGCGGTCCTGAGAGACCCCGGGTTCGGTTCCCGCTAAGGGCGTGTACCTCGGTTGCAGTTTGTCCCCGGCCCTGGTCGGTTGTGCGGGTGGCAGCCACTCGATGTGTCCCTTTCACATCGATGTTTCTCTCTCTCTCTCCCTTCCTCTCTCTCCCTCCCACTCTACCTGAACAAAAAATGAAAAAAAAAAAAAAAATGTCCTCGGGTGAGGATAAAAAAAAAAAAAAAAAATGGTTAAGATGATAAATTTTATGTGTATTTTACCATAATTAAGGAAAATCTCAATCTCAAAAGTTTGTATACTATACGATTCTGCTTATACAACGTTCTCAAAATGACAGAACTAAAGAGATGGAGAACAGATGAGTGGTTGCCAGAGTCAGGGACAGTGTGGGGATCAGAGGGAAAAGTAAATACAAAGAGGTATTTTGTGGTGATGGAATAGTTTGGTATCTTGATTGAGATGATGGTTACATGAATCTATGTATGGGATAAAGTTGCACAGAATTGTATACACCCTCACATGCAAATAAATGCAGTTTAACAAAATGATAAAATAAATAAATAAAATAAAAATTATTATTGATTTTTGCCTCCATTAAGGCCAGGAATGTAAATTTGTAATAAATTCTGGTATTGGTATAAATATTATATTTAAACTTAATGCTGTGAGTTTTTTTTTATTTTTTTTATCCTCACCCGAGGATATTTTTCCATTTTTTGCACAGATAGAGTGGGAGGGAGAGAGAGGAAGGAAGAGAGAGAGAAACATCGACGTGAAGGGACACATCGAGTGGCTGCCACCCGAACGACCAACCAGGGCCGGGGACAAACTGCAACCGAAGTACGTGCCCTTAGCGGGAACCGAACCCGGGTCTCTCCGGACCGCAGGCCGACGCTCTAACCGCTGAGCCAAACCGGCCAGGGCTGTTGTGAGTTTTAATGCACCTATTTTTCAATTTTCCAACATTTTTTCAACTAAACATTATAGAAAAATTAACTATTAAAAAAATGAATAAGAGCACCTGGTCAGTGTGACTCTGTGGTTGAGCATCGACCCATGCACCAAGAGATCACCAGTTCAATTCCTGGTCAGGGCACATGCCCAGGTTGTGGGCCCGATCCCTATCAGGGGGCATGCAGGAGGTGGACAATCGATGTTCTCTCTCATTGATGTTTCTATCTCTCTCTCCCTCTCCCTTCCTTTCTAAAGTCAATAAAGAAAAACAATTTTTTAAATGAATAAGAATGTGTATGTACTTGTAATGCATTTTCTCTTTCACCAATGTGACTTGACTGTGGCATTGGCTATATCCCCTACTTACTTTCCTGGAAAGTCCCAATACTTTGTATATTTGTTTTCTGACTGGATGAGTTTTCCTTTCTCTAAATTTGTAGCAGGACTTCTCCCACAAACAACCCTGAGTGTGTAAAAAATATGACAGCATGCTAAGATTTGGAGCCATCAAATCTTCCAATAAATGGATATTTTGTAAAACAAATCTTGCTAAAATACTATATGAGAAAGGAAAGACTAAAACTTATGGTAACAGTCCCAAAAATGAAAGGTTCAATGCTTGCATAATTCTCTACAAATTTAGAGAAATATATCTCCAGAGAAGGTTCAGCAAAGCAGTCAGGAAGAAAGCTTTTAACTCACTATTGCGAGGGCACCAAGTCAGTCCCCAAATCAATACGCACATCCTCAGGAGGCATATCCTGACACCACAAAGGTAACACAAAGATTTCATGCTACTTTTCATGCATATAGAAATACTAATGCTTACTCAATAATAAATTATAGTGGTGGTATAAATGGGTCTTTGGTTGGCTGGATTGTTACTTTCCCAACAAAATGAAGGAATTTCTCAATATTTCTCAACAGAGAAAGAAAGCTCCTATCCTGGAGATACAGCGAAAAGCTGTTTCTTCTATGATATTAAATGTATATGGATTTACTATTCTACTCCATAATATCCCCTTATTTTGATATATTAAAACATAGTAAAAATATAAATATATAAGAAAATAAGAGGGAAGATTTCATATGAAAATTTCTCAAGTTTCTTACCACTAAGAAACTGAGATTCCTGAAAGATGTATTGTGTTTAAATATGCTGAAACTTCGTGTAGCGTGTGGCACATTAACTAATATTCCTGAAGAGCTCATAAGGAATAAACTTATACCTTGGAAATTTAGCCCCAAATTTCTGCTTTTTCATTTTAGATTCTATCCCATAATACATGTTTGTTTTGTAATATTAATGTTTTAAAGTACTTAATATTAAGAAAAATGGACTATATTTTATCTTGTGACATCACATACCCCTTAGCATACTTCAAGGGAAACAAGGCTCAGTAGTCTTACTGATTGGTTCAATAAGTTCATGAAACATTGCTTCCTAAACTTCTAGAAACACCTATAAGAAGAAATAAGGAGCTTTGTAATGCATTTTAAAAAGCAAAGGGCAGACACTGAGTACTTGGGAGGCTATAGAGGAACTCTTTATACCATCTTTACAACTTTCCTGTAAATCTGAGTTTATTCTAAAATAAAAAAGGTTATTTAAAAAATTCTACCTTTAGAATTAAAGAACCAAGGGCCTATGACTTTTCATTAACACTATTACCTTCATGAATAGCAGGTCTTAAACTTTTAATTTTCCCGTACCCTATTCTCGTTTGAAATGAGCTCATTTTTAAGCTATTCTAGTTTTTAGGCTCCAGGTTTGTTTGGTTGTTGATAATCCTCACCCAAAGATATTTTTTCCATTGATATTTAGAGAATGTGGAAGGGGGAGGGAGGGAAAGAGAAAGAGGGGTGTGAGACACACATGGATTGGTTGACTCTCACTGCACTACGCCTAAGGCCTGGGATCAAGCCAGCAACCCAGGTACGTGCCCTTGACAGGGAACCCTCCCTCCCCTCCTTCCTTGCCCTAGGCAGAAGCTCTAACCACTGGACAACACCACCCAGGGCAAGTTTTCTATTTTGCAAACACGGTTTTCCTGTCTTACTCTATTGGAAATAGTGGGAAAGGTAATCCTTTAACCATTCCCAAGTGTCTAGGCAAACTGGTCAACAAAAGTGGTAACAATAAAAGGGAAGACATTGGAGAGGGCAGGATCACTTGGGAGAGTTCACCTCTAGGTCTGCTATTAAGTGGCACAAGTATGCAACACCACAGGCACTACTGGGAAATATATAAAATTGGTAACAACAAACCCTACCCTTGCCACTTCCTCACAAAAAGAAAGGAAAACCGAGGGCACGCTGTACTGGCTTATAGGGGGACGTTACTAGAAGAGGGTCCTTGCCCTCTGCTCTCCTTCTGGAACTTGCACTGGTTCTGGAACGCCTGGGGGCGTATAGAGGAACCCTATACTCTGAGCAGAGGAATGTTGGCGAGGACACAGACGAAGGACCCGAGAGTTAAATTCTCCGTACGCAGCACCCTGCGTGCACGCGGAGAATGACGCAAGGACAGGAAGAACTGCGCATGCGCAGAAGGCGGCCTCGTGGGCGAGGAGTCTGCCTCGCACGCGTCCTTCTCCTGGGCGGCACCTTTTTTCTCCAGGAAGGTGAGAGGCGGCCTTGCCCAGCGGCTCTCTGGCCCCGCCCCCTGCACGGCTCACCCGCCAGACGTTGCCATGGCGATCCAGCGGCCACAGCCCCCTTTTGGCTGCGCGGCCCAACCAGTCACGTCTACCGACCTGGAGCCGGCGACAGTGGGGGGTCATGGAGGTCCCGAGAAACTCCACGGAGACCAGGAAGCGGACGGCCCTGGGCCGTTGCCAGGATTTCTTTTGGCTGGGCGTCGTCTTCGACACGGGGGGCGCGATGATTCTGCTCACTGGCGTCTTCGCCGACCTGCCCTTCTACGACCTGCTGCTCTACCTGGGCCCCATCACTATCTTCCTCAGTCTCCTCTGGTGGGTCTTCTGGTACACCGGCAACATCGAATTGAGTCCTGAAGAGGCCGGGAAGAAGCCCTTCCGCATGCCCTCCGCCACCGCCATGGTCGAGCTGAGCCAGACGCTCAGCCGGCGCCTCCCTCTCAGCCTCAGCGTTACCACCGCTGTGGTGCGGATGCAGCGGCGGCAGTGCCGCAGCCGCAGGAGGCTGCTTCTCCAAAGGGCTGCTTCTATTCTGAGTCAGACCTTCATAGGCGACTTACAACGTCGAGCAAAGGAGGACCAGGACAAAGACGGAGTGGAAAGTGTCGAGAAGCGTGGCAATGCTGAAGAGTTTGGCAGAGAGGATCTGGGCCCGGAATCGGAAGCTGTCAAAAGTTCTGAGGGAGTTTGCACCCCAGGCCCCAATGCTGGTCTGGTGCAATCACAGTTCACTCCATCTTCTCTGGACGGGCCTCTGCCTCTCTGTAAGAGACTGCCTGCTGTCCCTTTGTCCTCTACAGGTCCGCCTCTGGACACCCTGTCCCCTCAGATCCAGACTGTAGCCCCCGTGGTCTCTCAGAGCCAGCCCTCAGTGTCTGTGGCTGCACAGAGGCATCTCCAGATCCCTGTGGCCTCAAAGAGCGATTGCCAGAGTCTTTCTCTGGCCTCTCAAACTCAGCTTCCACCTGTTCAGGCTTCTCAAGCCCAGGCTCTGGCCACCAAGGTCTCTCTGATACAGCTTCTGCCAGCCCCATCTTTTCAGACCCAACTTGTGGACCCGAAGGTCACCCCAGCTGCCCAGCACTTTCAGGCCCCGTGTGACACCCAACAGGCCCCCAAAAGCACTGCTTTAGTTCAAGAGATTGCTCTCAGCCAGTTATCACATGCCCAGGAGCCACCATCGGGCCAGGAACTAAGTCAGGAAGTTCCTGACAGTGTATCCCCACTCTCCAAGTCCCAGGCTCTAGCTACTGAGGCCCAGCAGTCAATGCCCCATGAGAGTGCACCCACCCTTACCACCATGAACAGTCACCCTCACTAGTACAGAACCAGACGCTCAGGCCTCTGCCAAGTAAGTGCCTTTCAAGGAATCTTCACTTATAATATTTCTTGATCATTTCCACGTCTGTGCTCTAGTCATTTCCTAAGCCCCTTTTGTTCAAAAAAATTAAGTTAGTGGAAGTGAAGTGGCCTTTTCCTTCAGGGATTAGATATTTGGAACTTTGGTAGGTTTTAGAAACCTAGTGCCCTGAGCTGTAAGGTTTTACCTACTCTACCAAATACTAGTGTGCTCAGTTTCTTTTATTTAGGCCTAGTTGGGAGAGGGTGGAATTACATTCCTTCTTGGAGCTCTAAAGGTGGGAGATGGCAGTGGGACTGCAGTGTTTCTGAAACAAGATGACTTTAGGTGGTACAGGGACACAACATTGAATAGCGATGAGCTCTCCAGTGGGCAAGTTATTCTCTTTACAGTTCTTTTTCAATCTTTGTGATTACGACAAAGACAATATCCTTAGTTTGGGGGTTAGTGAACTCTCACACCTCTAACGATTTGGTAGCCAACAAGTGCCTCGAAATAGGATTTAATGTCATTTGTGTTAACAAAGTCATTTTAATGGATAACTTCTTTTGCCAAGTAACACTGCTTTTTCTATTTACAATAGTGTTGGTTGCTTTTTTTTTAAATCCTCACCCAAGGATATGCTTTTTGCTTGTTTGTTTTTTATTGAGTTTAGAGAGAGAGGAAGGGAGAAAGAGAGAAACATCAATGTGAGAGAGAACATCCATCATTGGTTGCCTCTGGTATGCACTTCTATCTGTGATCGACCCTGAACCCGAACCCTCAACATAGATATGTGCCCTGACTGCGAATTGAGCCTGCAACATTTTGGTGTACAGGACAATGCTCCAACCAACCGAGCCACCCAGCCAGGGCAGTTGCATTTTGAAATACATTTATTCAAGTATTCAAGTACTTTACACGAATCAACTTAAAGGTGAAAGTTAATTGTATAAGTGAAACTTGGAAAAATTTTGAAGTTTGGACATTTTCTTATTTGTACTAAATCACATGTGCTTTCTACTAAATCACAAGACCCTTTGTGCTAACCTGTTTGATAAACTTTATGGTTAAGGCTATTGAAGATGAATTCTGCTTCACTCTCCAACCCCTTGACAATTAGAAAGGTAGAAAAAGCCATGTGAATGTCAAAATTGGTGACCCTGCTTCTCCGTGAGTTAAGTGCTATCATAATAGTATACATTGCTAAGTATCAATTTCCTGGTCTTTCTGATTCTGTTCCATAAGTTACCTGCTCTTTGGGGGATAAGAGGGAAGGGTATGGGGCAGAGCAATACTTTGGAGATTGTTATTCTATTTGTTGCTCAAAAATACCAACATATTATCCAAGAAGGTATTCATTTTTTTCATATTGGTTGATTTCACTCCCAGCATGGAATACAGTTGAATATTAAGTGGAAGCCAAACTCAATTTCCTTACAGTTTTCTTCAGTGCTCCTTTAAGAGAATGTATATATATTCTCTCTCCAGGTGTTTGTGTATATGTATATATATATTATAAAAATAATCTATAGGGGCAAAGCATTTTGACTCCTTTGGCTTTATACAGTTTAGATACTTGGATTCTAAAATGAAATACATTCAGGGATTTGTTTGTTTATTTATTTAGTTTTTAACAGTATAGAAGTATTTTTTTTACACTTACCCTGCCATAGATTCATAGTGAATGGGTTTCAGCAGCTCAGGCTCCATTCCATTTTGATTCTCACAAAGTATCCTTCTTTGGATGGAGCAGGCTGGCGCTTTTTTTTTTTTTTTTTTCAGTTGAACCCAAGTACCTTTCTCTTTTGCTTGCTTCTTTTTCTGATCATTTCCTTCACATGTTTCAGGAAGCTATCTCAGCTCTTAGAGTGCTTAATATGTTCAATACATATGTTAATTCTCTTGGCAAGAATTTTTCCTTTAACTTCTTTGTTCACAACAATGCCTACTGCATGCTGGGTGACATTGTAGACTCTTCCAGTTTTGCCATGGTGATGTTTCTGGGGCATTCCTCTTTGAACAGTGCCATTCCCTTGATGTCTACAATATCACCTTTCTTGTAGATCTGCATGTATGTGGCCAGGGGAACAACTCCATGTTTTCTAAAAGGCCTAGAGAATATAAAGCAGGTGCCTCTCGTCTTTCCCTTTGTGTTAGTCATTTCAGTGACTTAGTGGAAGATGGCATTTCTGGCTAAAATGAAGGCAGTGATTTGTTTATTTCTAAAAAAAAAGGCAGCAGTCCTGGCTGGTTTGGTTCAGTGGTTAGAGCTTCAGCCCTGAAACTGGAGAGTCTCAGGTTTGATTCTGGTCAAGGGCACATACCTTGGTTGTGGTTTGATCCCCAGCACTATTGGTGCAGGAGGCAGCCAATCAGTGTGTCTTTCTCACATGAAGTTTCTCTCTCTCTCTCTCTCTCTCTCTCTCTCTCTCTCCCTCCCTTCCTCTTCCTCCCTCCCTCCCTCCCACTCTATCTGAGAATCAATGGAAAAAATATCCTCAGGTGAAGATTGAAAAAATTAAAATAAAATAAAAAGACAAAAAGAGCCAAACACTCATAAACCAAAATAATTCCAGACGGAAAGGCTTTATTATTAGTGAATAAGATCATTAATTAGTATACACTGTACTAAGTAACTTACTGGTATTATCTCATTCCTCACAACAGTCAAGTAGGCATCACTATTATCTTTACTTCAAGGTAGTTAGATTTGATATAGAAAGGGTGGTAGATTTGATATTGAGAGGTTAAGTAATTTTCTCATTATCACACAAATGGAGAAGCTGAAATTGATGTATAACTTGTTATACAGTCTATGTTATAAGTTTTCCTTTCAAGTTAAAGGTATTAATGAGCCTTTTTCTTAAGCCTGTTAATTGTTACTTGAGTTGTAAAACTCTAGATTAGTCAGTGGGTTACTTCTCTATTTAAAGCATTACTTTTAGAGAGAATGAAAACCAACAACTCTAATTTTTTGTTCCAGTCTGTTTATAAATGTCAACTCAAATAGAAATTGTTTTTTTTTTTTTTTTCTTTCCAGAACTCACCAATGTTTCTTCAGATTTAAGTGCCAACTTTATAAAATCACAAATACTTACATTAATCTCATTTTGGAAACCTCCACTGGAATCTTGACCAACTCAGACCAGCAAACTTCTTAGACTGCCTTTGCCAAGTATACATGTTTCAGTGTTGGGGAGAGTTTTCCAGTTTCAGATAATAAAGTAATCTGTTGCCAGAACTTTAATCCTTAATACATTAGGCCATTCCAAATGAACTTTGTTATAAAATAAGTTTGTTTTTTTTAAATTAGACTTCTCTTGTGAAAACATTTCAGCATTCTAAATGGAAAATAATGTCTCATGTAGTCCAGGTGAAGATGTAAGTAAATACAATTCCTATGAAATGGACACTGAAAATACAACTCCTTGATTTTTTAAAAATATTTTTTAATTGATTTTTTTAGAGAGAGGAAGGGAGAGAGAGAGAAACATCGATGTGAGAGAGACACATCAATCGGCTGCCTCCTGCCCCCCCCCCCCCACTGGAAATCGAGCCAGAAACCCTGGGCATGTGCTCTAACTGGGAATCAAACTGGGACCTCTCAGTCCTTGGGAGGATGCTCAATCCAATGAGCCACACTGGCCAGCTATAACTCCTTGATTTTAAGGATACTTTGTGACCTCATTAGCTATAAGAAAGGTTAGCACAATCAATGCATTATAATATGCTACAGTTTATGTTTATATGTTCATTTGATTTAAGTAACATCCGAGTTTCCTCTTTTCCCAAGGATTTAAAATCTGCTAATTTGGAGCCCTGGCCAGATAGCTAAGTTGGTTAGAGCATCGTCCTGAAACACCAAGGTTACAGGTTCAATCCTTAGTTAGGGTACATACAGGAATCAACCAATGAATGTATAAATGAGTGGAACAAATCTATGTTTCTCTCTCTCTAAAAATCAATAAATAAAATAATTTTAAAATCTGATTTGATTGCATATTAATGACAAAATAGAGTTCATTTGGGATTGCCCCTCTTATGTTCTTTCTTTGTTATCAGTGGACTGTTTATGTAAGAATGCTAATACAGAGGTAGTTTCCTTTTGAAATTTCCAATTATAGGCAAAACACACACACACACACATATATATGTATATATATTTTTATCCTCACCCGAGGACATTTTTCCATTTTTTTGTTCAGATGGAGTGGGAGGGGGAGAGAGGAAGAGAGAGAGAGAGAAACATCGACGTGAAAGGGACACATCGAATGGCTGCCACCCGCACTACCAACCAGGGCCAGGGACAAACTGCAACCGAGGTACGTGCCCTTAGCGGGAACCGAACCTGGGTCTCTCTGGACCGCAGGCCGATGCTCTAACCACTGAGAAAACTGGCCAGGGCCAAAACACATATTTTTAGGTGGTATAATACTTTGGTTCAAAATTTGCAAAAATTTTAGCTGTTTTTATCTTTCTTCCTATTTTCTGTGCTATGTATCAGTATTTATGTTTGTAATTTTAAACAATTAACTCAAGCTGAAAGATTTTATGCATTACAGATGCTTGGGAAATAATACTTGATAGGACATTCTGCTAAGTTACAACAGGACAAATACTGTATGTTCCACTTATATGAAATTTCTAGAAAATCAAATCCATAGAGACAAAGTAGAATGGTGGTTGCTAGGGGCTGGGGAGAGTGGGGAATAAGGAGTTATTTAAAGGGTATAGTTTCAGATGAAAAGAGTTACGGAGACTGGTGAATGTACTTAACACTATTGCATTGTACATTTAAAAATGGTTAAGTTGCAAAATTTTACATGTATTTTACCACAATTAAAAAAAGAATAATTGGATAAAACCATCAATGTATAAACCATATGATATTTATAAATTTCTTTTTAAGGAATAAATATATGCAAGAGTTGAGCTTCTTATTTTTATCCTCACCCGAGGACATTTTTTGCATTTATCTTCAGATAGAGCAGGAGGGAGAGAGGGAGGAAGAGAGAGAGAGAGAAACATTGTTGTGAGAGAGACACTTCGAGTGGCTGCCACCCACAAGACCCCAACTGGGCTCGGGGACAAACTGCAACCAAAATACATGCCCTTAGCGGGAACCGACCCGGGTCTCTCTGGTCCACGGGCTGATGCTATAACAGCTGAGCCAACCAGCTAGGGTGTGAGCTTCTATTTATAAGATGCAGCAGGTAAGCACAGTTGTTTTAATAACTCAAGAACTACAGTTAGGAACTTAGAGAAAAATCAACTTTAATGTATGTACTACAGAACAACGGACTCAATAAGTGCAAAGGACATTGTAGAGGGGTGTGTATATGCTTTCCTTGAGTTTGCAGGAATTTATAGAAAAGCCTTTTATCTTGCGATGGCTAATCAATACTAAAATGGTTGGATTTTATCTTGTGTAAATAGAGATGGTTCTTAAGAACTGTGATTAGTAAATGTCCGGTGCTACCAACAGTACCTAGGAGCAGAAGATGGTCACCTTGAAAGATAAATAGAAACATCTTTTTTTTTTATCCTCACCTGAGGACATTTATCCATTTTTTGTTTAGATAGAGTGGGAGGGAGAGAGAGGAAGAAAGAGAGAGAGAGAAACATCGACATGAAAGGAACACATCGAGTGGCTGCCTCCTGCACGACCCAACCAGGGTTGGGGACAGACTTCAACCGAGGTACGTGCCCTTAGTGAGAACTGAATCCAGGTCTCTCTGGACTGCAGGCCGACGCTCTAACTGCTGAGCCAAACGGGCCAAGGCAAGAAACATCTTTAATCACCTTAATGAATATAGATATTTATGTATTTTAAAAACACTAAACTTCCCTGGCTTATTTTTTTCACATTTTAAAAGAATTGTGTTTATTTTTAATCCTCACCTGAGACTATGTTTATTGATTTTAGAGAGAGTAAGGGAGAGAGGGAGAGAGAAACATCGATTGGTTTCCTCCCGTATACACTCGAACCAGGGATCAAACCCATTACCTAGGTATGTGTCCTAACTGCGAATTGAACCCACAACCTTTTGGTGTATGGGACAACACTCCAACCAACTGAGCCACCCAGCCAGGGCATGGACAGATCTTTAAATAGCATGGACTGATCTTTAAAATTTAAATCTTTGGCTAGGTAATATATTTCCATATTATAAAATTCTAAAAGCATAAATAGCACATACTGGAATCTCATTATAACCCTCTGGTATAGTGTAATTGATAGACATAAAACATGTTATTAGTTTCTTACAAATCCTTTTATTTATATATAATATATTCATTATGTATATTATTAATTTATATATATAAAGTGCAAACATATTTCAGTGTTTCTTTTTTTTTTTTTTTTTATCCTCACCCGAGGACATTTTTCCATTTTTTGTACAGATAGAGTGGGAGGGAGAGAGAGGAAGGGATAGAGAGTGAGAAACATCGACGTGAAGGGACACATCGAGTGGCCGCCACCCGCACGACCAACCAGGGCCGGGGACAAACTGCAACCGAAGTACGTGCCCTTAGCGGGAACCGAACCCGGGTCTCTCCAGACCGCAGGCCGACGCTCTAACCGCTGAGCCAAACTGGCCAGGGCTATTTCAGTGTTTCTTTACATATTGTTCAATACCTTGCTTTTTTCACTTAAATGTGTCAGAGATCATTTTGGGAGTCAGAGAACTAACTTTTTGTTGTTGTTGTTGTTGTTAATCCTCACCTGAGGATATTTTTTTTACTGATTTTTAGAGAGAGTGGAAAGGAGCAGGGGAGTTGGAAGAGAAAGATTAATATGAGAGAAACAGATTGATTGGTAGTCTCCTGCAACCTGCAACCCAGGATCGAACCTGCAACCCAATGTTTCTCTCTCTCCCTCCCACCCTCTCTTAAAAAAATCAATGGAAAAATATCCTTGGGTGAGAATTAACAACAACAAAATAAAAAAGAAAGATAAAGCTAATTTCTGAAATTCTGCCAATAAATATGCTACTGATTCACAACTTCAGATACAGTTGCCTTCTGAGGAATTGTGGGGAATATTTAAAGTACTTTTCTCTGTATTATCCTTTTGGTAAAAATCTGAAGAACTCTCCAAATAGGCATTAAACAGCATGAGGCTCTTATATATGACCACCATTGTTTTCCAACAGAATAAAATGATAAATTACTTTTGCTATGTTCCCCCAATATTACTAAAGGAAAAATCAAAATGTCATAACTGTTTACAATATAAATTTGTGTATTGTGTTTTACCTTTTTGTTCTCCAATTGTTTCAAATATGTTTTCTGTCTTTAATTGACCTAAAAATTTACTAAGGCCATGCTTTATACCAGTGGTTCTTAATTTTGGCAGTATTGTACCCCCCCACCCCCCACCCTGGGGCTATTTGACATTTGAAGACATTTTTGCTTGTCACTATAGGGAGAAGGTAAATGCTGCTGTAGTGGGAAGAGGCCAGTGATGCTGCTAAATATTTTACAATACACAGGACAGCCTCCTTCCTTCATAAAACATTATCTGATCCAAAATGTCAGTACTGTCAAGGTAGAGAAACTCTGCTTTATACTTCTCTGTAATACTGGGACAAGGAAGTCTCTAAATTAATGGTCTTTAGAGGATACACACACACACACACACACACACACACACACACAATATACATATGTGTGTGTGTGTGTGTGTGTGTGTATCTTTTTTGTTTTGTTAATCTTCACCAGAGGAAATTTTTCCATTGATTTTTAGATAGAGTGGAAGGGAGGGAGGGACAGAGAGAAACAATGATGTGATCTGTTGGTTGCCTCCTGCACAACCCCAACCAGGGCTGGGGGTCAAACCTGCAACCTAGATTTGTACCCTTGATGGGGAATCCAACCCGAGACCTTCAGTCTACAGGTCAACACTCTAACCACTGAGCCAAACTGGTCAGGGCTATATATATTTTTTTAAATCCTCACCTGAGGACACGTTTTTCACTGATTTAAGAGAGAGGAAGGGAGAAGGAGAAACATCAATGTGAGAGAGAAATGTTGACTGGTTTCCTCACACATGTACCCTGACTGGGGATTGAATCCACAACCTGGTACGTACCCTGACTGAGAATCAAAACCACAATGGTGCATGGGAAGATGCTCTAACCACTGAGACACATTAGCCAGGGCTATACATGTACATCTTTTTTTGTTTGTTTGTTTGTTTGTTTGTTTGTTTTATCCTCACCTGAGGATATTTTTCCATTTTTTGTACAGATAGAGTGGGAGGGAGAGAGAGTGAGAAACATCGACGTGAAGGGACACATCGAGTGGCTGCCACTCGCACGACCAACCAGGGCCGGGGACAAACTGCAACCGAAGTACGTGCCCTTAGCGGGAACCGAACCCGGGTCTCTCCGGACCGCAGGCCGACGCTCTAATCGCTGAGCCAAACTGGCCAGGGCTATACATGTACATCTTTAACGAGATCTTTCATTAATGAATGGAGTTTTTAATTTTTTTTATCCTCACCCAAGGACATTTTTGCATTTATCTTCAGATAGAGCGGGAGAGAAAGAGAGAGAAACATCAATGTGAGAGAGACACATTGAGTGGTCGCCACCCATACAACCCCAACCAGGGCCGGGGACAAACTGCAACCGAGGTACATGCCCTTAGCGGGAACCAAATCCAGGACTCTGGTTCTCAGGCCGACACTCTAACTGCTGAGCCAAACCGGTCAGGGCAATGAATGGAGTTTTTAAAAAAGAATTGACTCATAATTACTGGCTCTGAACAAATGGGATAGATATTTACTTTTGGTTTTACTATTTAGAAATAGTTTCTCTGGCTCTTCCCTACATTCAAGCATTTGAAAAACATTTGTTGAGCATTTATAGCAACCCTTCACCCACACTAAGATTCATTGGAAGCCATTTGGTACAATATGACTTCATTTCTCTAGACTGGGTTAGAGATGGGCACCTGGCGGCCAATGAGAAATTCTTTTCTGATGCCATAAGGTATCCTTGTGTCCTTAGATTCTCCTTTTATGCTTAAGATAGTTTTCTTTTTCTTAATTTTCTTTTCTCTATTGACTTTTTTATAGAGAGAGAGGGAGATAGAAACACTGATGAGAGAGAATATTGATTGGTCGCCCCCTGTATGCCCCCCACTGGGAATTTGGCCCACAACCTGGGCATGTGCCCTGACCAGGAATCGAACTAATGACCTCTTGGTGCATGGGTCGATGCTTAACCACTGAACCACACTGGCCGGGCAAGATAGTTTCTGTTACTTTCAAGCTAAGAGGTTTTAACCAACAGAACCACTCTAGGGATGATTGTAAACCTCATCTCTAGGGGAAGACTGTTCTTTTAAAAAACCAGCTTTTTAAATTTTATTTATTTATTTATTTATTTATTTATTTATTTTATCCTCACCCGAGGACATTTTTGCAATTTTTGTACAGATAGAGTGGGAGGGAGAGAGAGAGAGAGAGAAACATCGACGTGAAGGGACACATCGAGTGACTGCCACCCACACGACCGACCAGGGCCGGGGACAAACTGCAACCGAAGTACGTGCCCTTAGCGGGAACCGAACCCGGGTCTCTCCAGACCGCAGGCCAACGCTCTAACCGCTGAGCCAAACCGGCCAGGGCAATTTTTTTTTTTTTATCCTCACCTGAGGACATTTTTCTATTTTTTGTTCAGATAGAGTTGGAGGGAGAGAGAGGAAGAGAGAGAAAGAGAGAAACATCGATGTGAAAGGGACACATTGAGTGGCTGCCACCTGCACGACCAACCAGAGCCAGGGACAAACTGCAACCGAGGTATGTGCCCTTAGTGGGAACCGAACCCAGGTCTCTCTGGACCGCAGGCTGACGCTCTAACCGCTGAGCCAAACCGGCCAGGGCAAAAAACCAGCTTAATGGGTCTTCTGAGTATATGAAAGTAAAGCAAAAATTCATCCTGGAATAAAGAAACTCAGAACAATTACAACCATAATGCACAGTGAGGTAAAGGATGACTACATTGTGTGCAAGGTTTCATCTCTGCAGGCAGCATGCTAATGCTTGTTTGCTCTGTTGTTTTTGTTTTTGGAGGAGGGCAGTGTCATTATTTGATTTGATCTGGAGACAAAAAGAGATGGGACTAGGGAAGGCAAGACTGAAAAAGGAGAATTTTTTTCTTGGTAAGATGAGTTGGCTCATGGAACCGGGTAACTGAGGAGAGGATGGCCAATGAAGGGACATGACCAAAGATTTCCAACAGTGAATTACGCTACTTAGTTTTAAGATTTCTCTTGCAAGCTCAGGCTTCCACTGAAAATAAATATATAGCCCTGGCCGGTTTGGCACAGCGGTTAGTGTGTCGGCCTAAGGACCAAAGGTCTCGGTTTTGATTCCTGTCAAGGGCACGTACCTCGGATGCGGTTAGGTCCCTGGCCCTGGTCAGGGTCATGTGGGAGGCAACCAGCAGACATATTGATGTTTCTCTCTCCCTCCCACTCTATCTGAAGATAAATGGAAAAATATCCTCCATTGAGGATTAAAAAGAAAAGAAAGTAAAAGGAAAAAAAAAGAAAAGTAAAAAGAAAAGAAAAAAGATATATATTTTTTTAACCCTCATGGGAGGATATTTTTCCATTTATCTTCAGATAGAGTGGGAGGGAGGGAGAGAGAGAGAGAGAGAAACATCGATGTGAGAGAGAAACATTGATGTGAGAGAGACACATCAGTTGGTTGCCTCTCACACAACACCAACCAGGGCCTGGGACTGAACCCCAACTGAGGTACATGCCCTTGACTGGAATTGAACCCGCAACTCTTTGGTCCGTGGGCCAGCCAGGGCCATTGAAAATATTTTTAAGCATGGCAACCTTGTCTTAGCTGTGCTTTGGAAAATAAAGAAGCATCTATACTCAAGCTTAAGGAGAAGATATGGCTGGAAGTGTGTATTGGCACAACTTTGGAAATCTTGGACTGTTTTTTGTATACCTTTCTTTTTTTAAAGTTTAAAAAAAATTTTTTTTCCCTTTATTGATTTTAGATAGAGAGGAAGTGAGAGGGAGAGAGATAGAAACATTGGTGAGAGAGAACATAGATTGGGAGTTAAAATGGTTTCAGGATAGTGACTACTTTTGGAAGAAAGCAGAGAGAAGATAGGATCTGTGAGGAACACCCAGGCAGCCTCAATAGTACAGGTTAATGTTCTTTTTCATAAATTGGGTGGTACATTCATAGGTGTTCATTTTATTATGTTTTGTAATTTACATTAACATATATTCTTTTGTACATGTCAGACTTTTTAAAAATAAAAGAATAAAGTAATTGTCAAACTGCTTGACAGTAAAGTCATACTTCTGACCATGCCAATGAACTGTGATTTAATTTTTTTTCTTTTGGGGATAGAGGGGAAGAGATTCCCACTTAAATGGCTGTCTTGTAGCATCTTTGTGAACTAGGGTGCAATTTCCTCTGCTCTTGGAACATTGATGTTTTCTCCCTGACATTCTGCAGGAACTCTAAAGCAATGAGGGAAGCTGTAGTGGGACCATATGGAGACTGCAGAAAGACAGTTACTTATTTTACACTGTTGCAAAAACAGAACAGTGTTTTATATTTCACAAGTTGCTGCAACTAATATAATGTACTTTTTTTTATCCTCACCCGAGGACATTTTTCCATTTTTTGTTCAGATAGAGTGGGAGGGAGAGAGAGAGAGAAAGAAACATCAATGGGAAAGGGACACATCGAGTGGTTGCCACTCGCAGGACCCAACCAGGGCCAGGGACAAACTGCAACCCAGGTACATGCCCTTAGCAGGAACCAAACCTGGATCTCTCTGGACCGCAGGCCAACTCTCCAATCGCTGAGCCAAACCGGCCAGGGTGATATAATGTACTTTTGATGGGTTTCCAAAGGTTGCAATATTTCACCTTAAAGACAGAGGAGAGGAGCTGTTCCTCTTTCCCTATGCCTCCCAATCCTCCATACCTTGCCTCTGCTGTTCTTTATGTCTGTAAAACCCTTCGCTGCTTTGTTGGTCTGGCTCCTGTACCTTCTTAAAATTTTTAAGTTAAAAGGCGAATGCCTGTCAGGCAGGTGTGGCTCAGTGGTTGAGCATTGACCCATGCACCAAGAGATTGCCGGTCTGGTCAGGACACATGCCCAGGTTGTGGGCCTGCTTCCCAGGGTGGCATGCAGGAGGCGGCCAATTGATGTTCTCTCTCATCTGTGGTTTTCTCTCTTTTCCTCCCTCTCTCAAATCAATAAAGAAAAAGAAAAAGAAAAAGAAAAAAAAGGCGAATGCCTCTTGGAAACTGTCGCCTCTCCCTCTTCGTTTTCTCATCCCAGTATCATCACACTCTGAGGTTTTTGGGTAGGGCGTCTGGTCAGACCTCAGTCTCGGTGAGGATAAGCTTATCTTGGGTGTGCTTGAGGACAGCGCAGTGGATATAGAGCTCAGTTTCCTGGATCAAGCCGTCTACTTCGAACCCCCTGCCTACTTTATCTGAGGGTTTGAGTTACTCGCAGTGCCTCAGTTTCTTCTGTTTGACAAACACATGCTTTAACTCCAAAAGTTAATAGTAGAGGAACACCGTTTAGTGCCATCTGGGTGTTCAGCTCTTTATTCGGGTTCCTCAAAACTGGACAGGGACAGCCCTACTGACCCCCCTTCTTCCAGGGCGTACTTGAGGCCGTTCTAGGCCCGCACCTCGCTGGGCGGAGAAAGTCCTCCAAGTAGAAGAAGAGGCCTGAGGCCGGGAGAGGAGGAGAAAGCTTCGGCGGCGCTCTAGCCCGAAGCTCACTACGCTCTCCCACGTGGCGTTCTCGATTGGCTGAGGGCCGCTTCCGGAACAAAGGCGGTACTAGAAGGAGGACGACTTCCGGCGCGAGACGCAGTCGTCGCATTTGTCCGCCCCAATGGCGGCCCCAGTGCTTCACACGCGGTTGGTTGGAGAAGTGGCCGCTTCGGCCTCTGCGGGCAAGACACTGGGCGCATCCAGGACTGGGTAAGAGTCGTGACCGCTTCCTTCAGCGCGTCTGGGACAAAAGTCCAGGACCGGTATTAGGGGAGCAGATCTGAAAGGGCCTGAGACGGAGCTAATAGAGTGGGTGGGAGAAGAGGGTACAGGGTCATCTCATGTATCAAGAGTAAGCCAGTGCTCTTTAAGTGAATACTGAGGGTGCGAGAGAGGTCGGAAAAATGAATCTATTCTCTGTTCCAGAGTCCCCTTTTCTCCCCACTGCCATAGCATCCCAGGCCTGGATACTGCCTTGTGCTCCTTGACGCCTCCCTCCCGCTTCTTCGTCTAGATTTGGAGTTTCCTAGGCTGTTTGGATTGTCTGCATTGCTGTCATTGTTGGCAAATTGAATCCTAATTTTTTTGTTTGAGATTTGCTTGGACACAACGTTTAACAATCTATAGCTTGTTCAATTTTTAAAGTCCTTTACCCCCTAAAGTACTTTGGAGTTTAACTTTGAGAGTCATTATTAGGATGCTGTTTTTTTCACTGATCTGTTGTTTAAAAGAAAGCAAACTTTGTAAAACACTTGGGATAATATTATTTATCATGACATTTATTTAGTTCCTACGTACTGTATTAGACATTGGGGACAGTAGAAAGAGACCAAGTCATTGCGCCCAACAGAGCTTACAGTTTTGGAAGGAAAGGACAATAAATAGATGAACAGGATGATTTCAGATCAAGGTGATGTAAGCAGGGAGGAGGAAGATGGGTATTTCAGATTTCTGATTGGGAGGGCCTCTCTGATATTTGAGCTTCAATTTGAATGAAGACAGGAATCCAGCCATATGTAGATGTGGGGAGTGAATGTTTCACATAGAGCAGCGATTTTAAACCAGTGTGCTGCAAGAATTTAAAAAATATGTAATACTTGATTATTTAGTATGAGGCACTGACCTCTTTTCCCTTATGTTGTCAAATAAAAACATGACAACAACCAACAGAATAGCCATTTGATGTGAATGAATCGAAAGGATGCCTATTTTTTTGTCAGATCAGCAAAAAGTATATCTTTTAGTGTGTCGAAGAATTTTATAAATTAGTTCTGTGTGCGATGAGATGGAAAAGGTTGAAAATTGCTGAGATAGAGGGAACAGCAAGTGAAATGGGAACCAGCTCGACAACGTTGAAGAATGGAAAGGACATTTGGCTGAAGTATATAGTAAGTAGTCGGAAATGAGGTCAGTGGTAGGCAGGGGCCAGATGAAAGAGGAGGACCTTGAAGACCACAGTATGGAGTTTGGCTTTGTATTAAGTGAAGCAGGAAACCTTTGGAGAGTTTAAGCAGGAGAGTAGAGTAGCATGATCTGTTTTAAGTTTTTGAAATATTAGATCTCTGAGTGAAGAATGGATTGTTGGGGGATAACAGTGGAAGCAGGGAGGCCAGTGAAGAGGCTTTAGCAGTAGTCTCACTGAATGATGGTTCGATAACTGTTGACTTACAATTTTTATCATTGTCTCTCATACACTTAATAGCTTGCTAATCTTGGTTGTACAGGATTTCAGATGTGCTTGAATTAGAGAATGATTTCTTCAATTCTCCTCCAAGAAAAACTGTTCGATTTGGTGGAACGGTGACAGAAGTCTTGTTGAAGTACAAAAAGGTAACAGATAACACATGAATAACCCGCAGCCTTATTAAAATATAATTGACATTGGGGTTTTTTGTTGTTGTTAGAATACAATTATAGCAATTACACCGAAGACCAGTTAATATAATAAGAAGAATTTTAGATACCCATCTTGAAATAAAATATCTAATAATAGCACAATCTATCAGCCCAAAATTAGAGTAATAACCTCTTGCTGAGGTTTCATCTCTTCATCTGTTTTATCTACATGGTATGTTTTAAAAACTTCAGCAAGTTATAGAGTGTAAAAACCATAGAACACAGCATTTTATTTCTTAAGGAATTACCAAAGCATTACTTTGGGACAATAAACCAGCTCTGTTAATAGTGATTTTTTTTTTTTGGTAAGATTTTTAGAGAAAGAAGAAGGGATGGGGGAAAGAGAGAAACATTGATGTGAAAGGTAAACACAGATGTGCTGCCTCCTGCACACCCCCTACCAGGGATTGAGCCTACAATCCGAGCATGTGCCCTGACCAGGAATTGAACCAGCAACCTTTCGGTGCATGGGATGATGCCCAACTAAGTGAGCCACACCAGCTGGACTGTTTTTGTGTTAGTTTAAAAGTGATTCCATTAAGTCTCAGCAATGGAGAAAAAATATGAATGACTTTTGTTTTCTTTAAATTGAGGTATAATGGACATACAATGATTGTTTTATATGTAATATGCATTTATATTCATATATGGAATGGATAGTATCAACTGCCATATTCAAATGTCAGTACACCAGTATACCTATTTAAATGGCATTTTAATTGTCACTTTTTTCCCCCCAAGTGCTGTAGCTCCACTAATATGAGTTTTTAAATGTTTGTAGTCATGATTTTATAATCCACAACTGATAAGTGGCAGTTACAATGTTCCTTTTGTAATTTTGTCAGATATTAAGATATAGTTAAAAGTCCTGCTATTGATCTTCAACAGAAAACCAAAGCAAGTATGATTTCATTTTCCCCTCCATCCTGTTAAGGGTGAAACGAGTGACTATGAGTTGTTGAAGACCCAGCTGGCAGATCCAGACATAAAGGTAATTAATTTTGTGTTTGATTATTGGCAAATTGTTTCCATTTTGGACAGATGTTAGTTTGCACTTCTGTTTGATCCTGTTTTATCCTTTAAAAACTTCTCTCTCTGATCCCGTCTTATTTTAACACAGTGATTCTCAACCAGGGGCAGTTTCACCCCCTTCTTTTAATTGGTGATAATCTGGAGACATTTTTGGTTATCATAACAGGAGGAAGGTGGTAAGGCGCCACTGGCCTCTAATAAGTGGATGACAGGATGCCACTAAACATTCTAACAATTCACAGGGCAGCCCTCCACAACAAAGAATTATCCAGCCCAACATGTCAGTAGTCCCAAGGTTGAGAAACCCTACTTTAATCTTTCCTTTCTAATGTCTCTTTTTCCCCTGTGCTGTAGACAATTCTCATATCTCTCCAATGCAAAATCAAAATAAACAAGAAAACAAAAGATGACTTGTCTTTCAAGCTGCTACTTTTTCAGTGTTTCAGAATTCAAGATATAGTATATACTTGTCATGTAGTAACAACTCAGTACATTTTGTTTCTCTTTTCTTCTTTTTATTGCCTAATTTTGGAAGAATAGTCTTTTATCATGGCAGTGGTAGTCAGATTGCCTGGGATAAAATTCTAACTCCACTGTTATCCAGTGTGTGATCTTGGGCAAGTTGTTTAATCTTTCTGCCTTTGCTTCCTGTATGTAAAACCAGAAAAACAATAGAGGGTTCATAAATAGAGAGGTTTTGAGAGGATCCAGTGAGTTGATATATATATGAGAAGCACTTAGAGCAGGCCCTCATTCAAAGTAAGGGCTTTGTAATTATTAGCTGTTGTTCCTGCTAATGGTCTGCACTTTCTCATTTCTCATTCATGATTAAGTCAGCTGCTCTAATTACTGTAAAAAGATAACCAGTGACTTCTTACATGCTGATTTAACTGCCCCTCCTTCAAGCCTCATACTAATTCTCTGTATTAGTTGCCACTTGACCACCCACTTCTTGAAACATCTTCTTTAGTTTCTGTTTTCTTATGGATTATCTCTAATCATTCTTTTGACAAATTCTTTGTAAATTTGGTGTTGACTGGTTTTCTAAACTTGACACTTTTCTCACTCTACAGATTCTTCCTGTGTTGATCTCCTTATACCTTCGTGACTTTGAAATGTACCTGTATCCCGATAACTACCAAATTTATATCTATAGCTCAGATTGCTCTTGTGAATTCTAGACGTATTTTTATTTATTTATTTTTTTATCCTCACCCAAGGACATTTTTCCATTTTTTTGTTCAGATAAAGTGGGAGGGAGGGAGGAGGAGAGAGAGAGAGAGAGAGAGAGAGAGAGAGAGAGAGAGATCAATGTGAAAGGGGCACATCGAGTGGCTGCCACCTGCACGACCCAACCAGGGCCGGGGACAAGCTAACCTAGGTACATGTCCTTAGCAGGAACTCAACTTGAGTCTCTCAGGACCACAGGCCGACGCTCTAACCACTGAGCAAAACCGGCCAGGGCTCTAGACTTATTTCTTAATGCGTGCCCACAAGTGTTACAAGTGCCCCGAACTTCTCATTCTCTCTCTTCCAAACCTACCCCTTCTGAAGCCTTCTTTATGTGCTTAACCTGACTTACTGCTCACCTGGTTCTTGAGCTAGGAACTTTGGAGTCTTTCTGGACTTTCACCCTCATATCCTTAGATTTATACCAAATCCTTTGGGGGGAAATATCTTTCGAGTCTTATTTTGTGGGTGTTCTCTTGTCTGTGTTCTTTCAATAATCTCTTTATTGATCTCCAGGTTTCTGTTCTCCTCTATCTCACCAGTCCCCCCTCCCCTAGATTTATCCTCAATAGTACAGCCTAAGTCATCTTCAAAGCACATGCTAAACATGTCACTGCTCTACAGAAAAACTTCATGCCTATTGAAGAATAAAGGACAAACTTCTTTGTATGGCCAGTAGCAATTTTTTCTATGTTCAGTCTCACTAGATACTTCATTCCATGAATTTACCATTTCTTTTCATCTTTATACCTTTTGTTTCTGGCTGCAAGAGGTCCTCTATATCTGGTTACATGGCCTCCTTCTCTTACTAGCTTTTAATTGAAGGCAAGTTACTGCACTTTTGTGCCTCAATGTCCCCATCTATAAAATAGGAACCAGTGGTAATGCCTACCTCATGGGGTGGTTGTAAGGATTAAATGAGTAAATATTTGTTCAAGTCTAAGAACAGTGCCTGGCACAAAGTATTATATTAGTGTTTATTATTACAGGTGCTCCTCAACTTAGGATGGGGTTCAGTCCATTGTAAGTTGAAAATACCCTAAGTCAAAAATGAACTTAATACACCTAACCTACCGAACACCATAGCTTAGCCTGGCCTACCCTAAATATGCTCAGAACACTTACAACAGCCTGCAGTTAGACAAAATCATCTTGCTACTATTGCCCAACTTTATGGGAGTACTTTGTGCTGCATAGCACTAGCCTCAGAAAAGATCAAAGTTCAAGATTTGAAACTACTGTTTCTACTGAATCTGTATCTCTCAGCATTGAGAAGTCAAAAAATTGTAAGTCAAATCATCATAAGAAGAGGACCATCTGTGTTATCACTGTAATCTACAAAACTCATAGTCTTTGCGATCCAGCTAAAATGTCATCTTCCATAGTGGAACTTTCCCTGGTTCTACCTAAGCACATGGTTGTTCATTCAGTCCATTCCCCACACTTCCAGCAGATCTTTTTAATTGCGAATCTGTCTTACAAGGACTTCAGTGATTTATCTGGCCCCACTGTGCTCCCCAGATGTATCTGTTGGCTTACTCACCATGTCTTCCAGCCATACTGAACTACTTTTGGTTTTTTGTAAACACGCTTTTCCCTGTGTAAGGAATCTAGCCCCTAGAGAACATGAACTCTGTTTAAAGACAGCAGAAGCATCACTTCCTGTTTAAAGCTTTCCCTGAGCCTTGCTTTCTTCCACAGGTACAAAGGACCATTTTCTTTGTGTTCCACTGTATTTTATATCAGCATTTCTCATCCTTGGTATCTTGACGTACAGATAATTGCATCAGTTGTGTCTTTGTTAGTTCAGAGAGGTGTTGCAAGTAATTTGCCTCTGATAATAGTTTAGTACTAAAGCATTGAAGTCTGACTAATTTATTTTTAAAAAATGGAGATGTTTAAGTGTTATCTTTATAATTTTGTTGCACTTTTTTTTTAGATCCTCACCCGAGGATATTTTTCTGTTAATCGTCAGATAGAGAGGGAGGGGGAGAGAGAGAGAGAAACATTGATGTGAGAGAGACACATTGATTGGTTGCCTCCCGCACGACCCTGGCTGGGGACCAAACTGCAACCGAGGTACATGCCCTTGACTGGAATTGAACTCGTGACTCTTTGGTCTGAGGGCCGACACTCTAACTGCTGAGCCAAACCGGCCAGGGCTGCACTTTTCTTTTTGACGGGAAAGAGATAGGATAGAACTAACTCATTTTATTTGCAAGTAACTTAGCTTGTCTTCTTTGCCTCAGGTGATGGTGAGCCACCATTAATGTTACCCTTCATGGTTGTGGACATTATAAAATAACCGTATTGCAAATGAGTTTTCATTTACTTTATTTTACTGTCAGCTTTCTTGGAGTTTCATCAGAAAATAATCTCATTGAAGTTTGTCACATAGCACTTAGAAAGCACTCTGGTTGAATGAAGGTGGGGAAAAGATGGGGCAAGGTGTTTGAGAGAATGGATGGAGCTTAGGTTTTGACCCAGACAGACAGGTTGGAACCTGGTTCTTTATTGGCTTCTTGGTTGGGCAAGTTGCTTATTAATCTCTCTTTTCCTCAGCTGTAAATCTTTTTATAGTGTTGGTAGGAGTAAGAAAAGATATATATGTATGGGATTGAGCACCATGCCAGGCACCTAGTGTGTTCTCACTAAATGACACTTATAAATAGTTTATAACTGTAGGTACAACACTGTGCTGCTTTTGTTTATTTAGAGCTCTTTCCCTACTGAGGCTTAAATCACATTAACTATTTTCTTTAAAAAATGGGGGCTTTTTAAATATTTTTCTTATGCATGTTGTATATATCTATGAATACAAACATTTTACATAACTTGATACTGTATTTTATTCATGGCTTCTTTCTTTCTAAATCCTCACCCAAGGATATTTTTCCCGTTGATTTTTAGAGAGAGTAGAAGGAAAGGAGGTTGGGGGGAGACAGAGAGAGAGAGAGAATGTGAGAGAGACACATAGCTTGATTGGCTCTGAATGTGCTCTGTTGGGGACCAGGGATCGAGCCTGCAACCCAGGCATGTGCCCTGGACTGGGAACCAAACCCATGACCCTTTGGTGCCAAGGCAGTTGCTCTAACTACTGAACCACGTCAGCCAAGGCTCTTTCTCTAAAATATTTCCATGGGTTAAATTTTAATTTCTAGACTTGTCAGGGATCTATTTTTTCATTTAGCAATTTTTTTCTATGTCACTAAAAGTTGTGAACAGTAATTTTATTACCTGAAAAATATTTCATGGAGTAGTGGGATCATCGTTTATATATATAATACATCTTAATACATTTAAACCCAATGGCAGGTTGGGTTGAGAAAATTTATATTTATTGATGGCTCTGGTTAATCAGCTTAGACTGAATGTTACCAACATACTTGTGTGTTAGCATGACTACAAAGGAGATAGAGGTCCTTGTGGTCTTAGAATATTTGAATCTGTAAGTCCTAGTTATCAACATTTGAGGGGTTTTCACTTTTTTAGGGCAAACAAAAGTAATGAGAAGGAAGTATTGCATTTAATTCCTTTTCCCATATATAAGATTTATTGCCTTACTTTTTTCCTAAAATGGGAAAATTTATTGTAACATCTTTTTCTAGTTTGATAACTAAGAAATTTTTATTTCAATTTTGACTTAAGTCCAAGTTTGTGACTTCTTTTCCTAATTTAAATATTATTGATAGGTGATTGATGCAAGATAGATATCATCTTTGTTATTTTAGAGGATTTATGATTTTGAGAGTACTTTTCTTTGTTTAACTTAAGGATGACCAGATCATTAACTGGCTGTTAGAATTCCGTTCCTCTATCATGTACTTGACCAGAGACTTTGAGCAGCTTATCAATATTCTCTTGGTAAGTTCACCATTTATTTCACCAACTAGTATGTGATTCAGTGCTTTGAAGTAGTATTTATTGTACCAGTAAAATGGGTTTTTTTGGTGTTTCTCTTCTTCCTGCTTCTAGAGATTGCAGTGGTTAAATAGAAGTCAGACAGTGGTGGAGGAGTATTTGGCTTTCCTTGGTAATCTTGTATCAGCACAGACTGTCTTCCTTAGACCATGTCTCAGCATGATTGCTTCTCATTTTGTACCTCGTAAGTGGTTCCTCTGCTTACTTTGATTTTTCACTTATTAAATATTTCTATTAAAATACTACCTTCCCAAGTACACTTTGTAGATTAGCCCACCGTTTCAGATTCCAGGAGACATGTTTGCAGCAGTTCTGGTACATGTCTGTTGCCTATAATGACCTCTGTGGAAGTGTTTAGATTTGTTTGTTGCTGTGATTATTATGGGTTGTAATTTGCTTTAGTGAACTTCTGGTGAAGTGTTAGAACTCAGACATTTGTAGCTATTTAAAAACTATAAAGTTCCTTGATGTTTTTTTCTCCAGATTGTAACTTTAATCATTATATTAGTTTAGACAATAGAAAAATTTTTTGTGTATGTCATTGACAGAAGAATAACACCTTTTGTTTTTCCTTCAAAAGCCCGAGTAGTCATTAAGGAAGGTGACGTAGATGTTTCAGATTCTGATGATGAAGATGATAGTAAGTATAAAGAGGATTAAAGCAAAAAAAAAAAAAAAAAAAATGCCTGCTGTGTCTTAGAGAATGTATGTTGAATGATAAAGTTTAATGGCAACCTTTTTTATTTTTTGTTAATCCTCGCCAGAGGATATTTTTCCCATTGAAGTTAATTTTTAGAGAGTGGAGGGGAGGGAGGATGGGAAAGAGAGAAAAACATCCATGTGAGAGAGACACGTTGGTTGCTTCCCACAGAAGCCCTGATTGGGGTCAGTGATCAGACATGCACCCAGATGTGTGCCCTTGATGGGGAATCAATCAATTGCCCTGAAAGCATTAGTTATATAATTAGTCTACTTAGACTTCACTGATAGTTGGCTATGGAGAAAAATCTTGAAATTATTGTTTCACTGATAAATGATTCAGTTTTGGGTACAGGTGCTTTTAGCTTCAAGTATATAATTTTTCAATTTACTTTGATCATATTCTCATTTTTTTGTCTTGTAGATCTTCCTGCAACTTTTGACACATGTCACAGGGCCTTGCAAATAATAGCAAGATATGTCCCATCGTGAGTATACTTTTACTTATTTTGAATCACAGTATTTAAGTCTCAAGAAATTGCAATCAATTAGTAGAAAACTACAAGTTGTTTATAGAAGTAAAACTCAGGTTGTGTGCCGCATGTTTTTTGTTGTTATAACATCACATTTTACCAAAAAAGGGAATTTTAATTCTTTATTTGTTGTCTTTATTTTTTAAAGCTTGCATGTAAATTCTCCTACAAGTTATATATAGTGGCTAGAATTTTGCTTTTATTTCAGCAGATATGATATCCAAAAACTTTCACTGAGAGACCTCTGAGTCATGCCATTTGAATAAAAATTGCAGTTCTAAAAAAGATTTTAAGGTTTGTGGGTTCCTTTTGGAGGAATGGACTTAAAGTTCCCTCTGTAAGTTTATTTGCTAAAGTTTTAAAAGGTCCAAGTTGAGCCCGGCTGGCGTGGCTCAGTCATTATGTGTCGACCCACGCACCAAGAGGTCGCCAGTTTGATTCCAGGTGGGGGCACATGCTCAGGTTGTGGGCCTGATCCCCAGTGGGGGGCATGCGGGGGGCAGCCAATTGATATCTCTGTCTTTCTCCCATTCCCTTCCTCTCTCTCTCAAATCAATAATGAAAAATTACTTAAACAAAAAAGAAAAAGAAGAAAGTCCAAGTTGATTTTTTTTCTCCCTTTTAAAAAATTTATGTGCGTAGTAGGAAATGTTTAGATTTTATTTTTTGTTTAATTTATATTTTTAATCCTCACCTGAGCCCTGGCTGGTTTTGCTCAGTGGTTAGAGCATTGGCCCTCGGTCCAGAGAGTCATAGGTTTGATTTCGGACAAGGGCATGTACCATGACTGCAGTTAGGTCCCCAACCAGATGCGGGAGACAACCAATCAATGTGTCTCTCTCATATCGATGTTTCTCTTTCTCTGCTCCCCCCACCCCATCTGAAGAATAAATGGAAAAATATCCTCGGGTGAGGATTTTAAAAAAATAATAAAAAAATAATAATAAATCTTCACCTGAGAATACTTTTTCATTTATCTTCAGATAGAGTGGGAGGGAGGGGGAGAGAGAGGAAGAAAGAAATATCGGCATGAGAGAGACATATCCATCAAATGGTTGCTTCT
Organism: Molossus molossus; assembly: GCF_014108415.1. Lineage (NCBI taxonomy): Eukaryota > Metazoa > Chordata > Mammalia > Chiroptera > Molossidae > Molossus > Molossus molossus. The sequence continues at coordinate 108,416,825 of NW_023425366.1, read as the reverse complement.
AGCCGCTGAGCCAAACCATCCAGGGTGGAAATGTTTAGATTTTAAACTGATATTCTTTTGCCCTGGCCGGTTTGGCTCAGCAGTTAGAGCGTCGACCTGCGGTACAGAGAGACCCGGGTTCGGTTCCCGCTAAGGGCACGTACCTCGGTTGCAGTTTGTCCCCGGCCCTGGTTGGTCGTGCGGGTGGCAGCCACTCGATGTGTCCCTTCACATCGAAGTTTCTCTCTCTCTCTCTCTCTCTTCCTCTCTCTCCCTCCCGCTCTATCTGAACAAAAAATGGAAAAATGTCCTCGGTTGAGGATTAAAAAAATAAATAAATAAATAAACTGATATTCTTTTGCTTTTGTAGGAAAAAGAATTCCCCTTTAATTTGCTATTGATATCAAAGTTAATAGAAGCTTATTTTCCCTTAAGTTACAGAATTTCTCTGAATCTATTCATTAATTTTAAGTTCTGATTACTTGAGGTAGGAGTTACCATTTGCCTCCTTTGTCCATATTTGCTCTTAGAATGGAAATGCTCCCTTCCAAGACAGTCCAGTTAACATGGATTGGTTGATATATATGTTTTTTGTTTTGTTTTTTTTAATTAGGACGCCGTGGTTTCTTATGCCAATATTGGTAGAAAAATTTCCATTTGTTCGGAAGTCAGAGAGAACATTGGTAAGAAATCTTTACATGGGGAAAATAATGGAAAAATTGTTTTTTGTGATTTACTTTTAGATGCTGTTAGGTCTAAGACTTTGACTCAGACTGAGGACCCTGGTACCACCTTCTTTGATTTCTATGTGCAAGTTAGAGGCAGAGGCCATTTCAAATATATCTGAATAGACTTAATGATTAGACAGATAAAACTTACTAGAATGTAATTATAAATATGTCTTATTTGAACAGAGCCTTCTGTAGATGACTTCTGTTTAAGGTTTACCTCTTTTTTCCAAGTTTTAGATAATCTGTGTTGTTTTCAATAAATAATAGTGGTTCCCTTCTAAGCATAGATTACTTTTTCCTAAATAAATTATAAGCATTAAATAGTTGATAAATTTTGCTAATGTTTTAGTAGTCTGTTTCCAGTGGAATATTATAAACCCTGTATCTCTTATGAATACAGATGCAAAAGTCCTCAATAAAATACTAGAAAAGTGAATCTAGCAACAGATAAAAGGATTTATGCACCATAACCAAGTGAAATATATCCTAGGAATACAAAATTGATTTAAAACCCCAAAGTCAGTTACTGTAACCTACCGTGTTAATAGAATAAATGACAAAAACCACGTGATAATCCCAGTAAATGTGGCAAAAGCATTTGACAAACAGCAAAACCCTTTTGTGACAAAAGGAGGATATCTTTGTAAAATTCACAGCTAACATCCTACCCAATAGTGAAAGACTAGAAGCTTTCCCCTAAGATAAGGAACAAACAAGGATGTCCACTTCTCCACATTTGCTAGGTATTTTACTAGAGGTTATAGCCAGAACAGTTACGCAAGAAAAGGAAAAGGCATTCACGGGAAAGGAAGAAATAAAACTATATTTGCAGATGACATAATCTCTCATGTAGAAAAATACTAAGGAATTCACAAAAACACTATTAATGAGCCAATTAATGAGTTCAGCATGGTCACAGGATATAAGATTAATATACAAACCCCAGTTGTACAAGACAATTTAATGGGAAAAACAATAGTCTTTTCAACAAGTGGTTCTGGGTTAAGTAAGTATCTACATGTAAAGATGAAGCAGGACCTCTCCTTAGACCATATACAAAAATGATCTTAAAATGGATAAAGGGCTCTGGCTGGTTTTCTCAGTGGTTAGAGCCACGGCCTGTAGACCAATGAGTCACAGGTTCAATTCTAGTCAAGGGCATGTAACTCAGTTGCAGTTTGTCCCCAGCCCTGGTTGGGTCGTGTGGGAGGCAACCATTCGTTGTGTCTTGTCTCTGTTTCTCTCCCTTCCTCCCATTCTGTCTGATGATAAATGGAAAAGTGTCCTCAGGTGAGGATTAAAAAAATATATATATATAAAGTAATGGTTTACTTCCTACAACATGAATGAACCTTGAAAACATGCTGAAAAACCACATAATTTAAGATCTACTTGTATGAAATATGTAGAATAGACAAAATCAGAGAGACAGAAAGTAGACTAGGGCTGGGGAGAGGTTCCACAATTCTGAATATACTAAAAACCTTTGAGCTGTACACTTTAAATGGGTGGATTTTATATGAAATATATCTCAACAAACCTGGTTTTAAAACACCGTAGAAGTATACAGATTACAAATTAGTTTTACTGGGGGTAATTTGATAAATTTCACAGACTGCACATTGACATGGCAAAAGACTACCCTGCTATATACAGGCGGAAACTGGATAGATAAACAGTATAGTTTGAATGTTACTGGATAGTCTGTTTTTTCTATTTCAGTAATTGGAACTAAAGATTGTGTAATTGATGCATTTCTTATGTAACTGAAACATTCTCTTTTGAAATGTTTTATCTTTTTGTTTTAGGAATGTTATGTTCATAACTTACTAAGGATTAGTGTGTATTTTCCAACCTTGAGGCATGAAATTCTGGAACTTGTCATTGAAAAGCTACTCAAGTTGGATGTAAGTATTTAATAATCTATTTTTCTCCTGGTTTTCCTTTATTAAATATATTTGTTATAATCATGGTATTTGAAACAGTATTGACAGCAATGGAAAATAACCCATAATTCTACCTTTGATTCATTTATTTGTACATTTTTTTTAATTGATTTTTTTTTTTTAGAGGGAGAGAGAGAGAAACATGACTCGGATGCCTCCTGCACGCCCCCTAATGGAGATTGAGCCCACAACTCACAACCCGCAACCCAGGCATGTGCCCGACCGGGAATTGAACCAGGACCTGTCAGTCCATGGGATGACTCTCAGTCCACTGAGCCACCCTGGCTGGACTCTTTGTACATTTCTTGAACTTCATTGATGTGCTAGGGTTTATAAACAGTCCCATCTCATGATTGGGTACATGGCATTGATTAGACAGTCACAACAGTGTAAAAGTGTAGTTGTAAATTATATGAATGAAACACATACATTGTTATGAGGAAGAAATCTGGTGGAATCAGGAGTAGTCAGGAAGGCATTTAAAGAGGCCTGCAGTAAGGTGCAATGGTAATGAAAGTGGTGGGTTCTCTCTCTTTTTTTTTTTTAATTTTAAAAATTGATTTAGAAAGGGAGAGAGACAGAAACATCGATCATTTGCCTCCGGTACACTGCCCGAGTGGGGATCGAACACGCAATCTGGGTTGGGCACATGCCTGCTGGGTATGTGCCATGACTGGGAATCAAAGCAGTGACTCTTTGGTGCATGAGGCGATGCCCAACCAACTGAGCCACCCCAGCCAGGGCAGAAAGTGGTGGATTCTCTTGACATTGTGGAGGAGAGGTGAACTAGTCCTTGAGTCCAGGAAGGAAGTGGAGAAGTAGGAGGGGTAAAAGAAAGGAATCCTTCAAAGGTAGCTCTCTGTGAAATAGGGTCTTGGTGTTGACATTAGCAGTAGTAAGAAAAGTCTGGAGAAAGTTGGAAGATGATGAGTTCCATTTTGGATGCATTGAAGTACAAACCTGTGGAATGAAGCAATTTAGGACAGGAGAGAGGAAGTATGATTGGAAGTGTGGGGGGAAACCAAGGATGTGGATGCTTGAGGAGGATCTGGAAGAAGGAAGGGTTTGTTCAGCAGCATGAAATGTTAACATTTTTAAGAAGAATGAGCAAAGCAAAAGTCCTTGGATTTGGTGATTAGGAGGTAGTTGTTGCTTTGTCAGTGTTGAGGGGGACACTGCATTTTAGAGTGTGGATAGTTAGGGAGTGGGGTTATAAGAGATAGTGAGGGTTTGTGCTGTAAAGAGGATGAGGCAGGAGTGAGAGATGTGTTAGGGTTGGGGAGACTTGACGTCTGTGGACTGAGGAGGTGAGTTGATGGAGAATATTGTACTGTAGGGGAGGAGGCTGTACTGAGGCCAGTCTAGCAAGTGCTGGAGGTTGGGCAGGCTGCCACAGTACTCACTTGGAAGTAACTTCCGCCAAACTGCAATCTTTGTCAAGTCTTTGTCTCTACTTAATGGAACATTTTAGAGTACATATAGAAGGAAGGTTATGCTTAGATAGTAAAAAAGACATAACTTGAATGATATTTTAAAAAGATACTTGATCTCTGGCTTAATGATTCTGTTGATAGTAGTGTCATCTCACGCACCAAAAGGTTGCGGGTTTGATTCCTGGGCAGAGCGCATTTGGGAGGCAACTGATTGGTGTTTCTCTCTCTCTCCCATCCTCTCTCTCTCTTTCGGGGGAAAAAAAAAATCAGTAAAAACATATCCTCATGTGAGGATTAAGAAAAAAAACAGTTCAACTTTTTTGTTGTTAATTCTCACTCCAGGATATTTTGCACCGCTTATTTTTAGATAGAGTAGAAGGGAGGGAGGGAGAGAAAGGGCGGCGGGAGGAGAGAAACAGAAAGAAACATTGATGTGTCCACATCAATTGTTTGCCTCACCATGACTCCAACCAGGGATGGGCATCAACCCCTTGACCGTTGGGTCCACAGGTCGACGCTCTCACTGCTGAACCAAACTGGTCAGGGCAACAGTCCAACTTTTTAAAAAACGATATTTGAAGGATTATATAACTACATGTCCAGTAATTCAGATTTGATTTGCATTTCTTTGTTTTTCTGTTCAGTTAATTGACATGCTTCATATACAACATGTATGTGAGTATCTTGTGTATAATAGGAGTTGGAATAAATGTTGAGTTTGTTGAAGCCATCTAAATTTAGACTAACACACAACAGTTCATACTGATTTTGCATAAATACGTAGTAATAGGGGCTTGATTTATAATCTTGAAAATTTCTTCATGGCCCAAACCAATTTATAGTTTACACCTTAATTATGTAATGACTTATGGTGCTAATCTGGGCACCTTTAAGATATGTATATCAGATGAATTTTCGGTTGCCAAATAAGGTAGTTGTATTTTAAATGTTTTCTTTTTTTTTTCCTTTGTTATAATGTAGGTGAATGCATCCCGTCAGGATATTGAAGATGCTGAGGAAATAGCAACTCAGACTGGTAGAGGAACAGATGCCACAGAAGGACTGTTTAACATGGTCAGCATTTATTAGTGAAAGCAGGTGTACACGGTTATTTAAGTCCTCAGGGTGGGAAGAGACAGCTAATGGCATCTCTTCCTCAAGGCTTTTTCATTCAGCAAACTTGAAAGTGATATATTTTAAAGGGGGTTTCTTAAATGAAGTAGGTTGCATCCATGTTGCTAACTGTAACACGTTGGTTTATTTTTAAGGTTTGAATTTGGGTTTGGTAATGCATGCTTCACTTTTATTCTGTTATGTTTGTTTTTGTAACATTATTATTTGTGAGGGAGTGATAACTAGAAGAGCATACCAGTTTAATTTCTGTATTTTATAAGTTGTATACCTTAATGCAGCACTTCTCTACCTGGGACAGTGTCTTAAGTTGGGTTCACTGGGAGGAGGAGAGCCTGAGATGGGGATTCAGGTGCCCTTGGACAAGGGTATGAGGAAGCAGGAAAGGACAGGGGAAGGACCTAAGCAAGAGTTTGGTCTCAACTGGGAAGTAGCTACAGCCTGATCCCACCAGGAGCTCTGAAACATGATGGCACCACAGAGTTGGTCCCAGCTTGAGACAAGGGATATGCCCTTTGATGACCAGTCAGTCATTGTCAGTCATTGGCGAGGTGGGGGGGTGCGGCACTGGAAGGAGCATAAGGGCAGCTCTGGATCCTGTTCTGCTGAACACAGTTCTCTGGAGAAGGGGGCGGCTATTAGCTAATGGCAGCCAACACTCACAGGAGCTAGGGGAAGAGTCCCCTGTTCTGGGAAAGGAGACCCGGCACCAACAGTACCACCCACAGTGGGTCCCAGGAGCTTGGAACATCTGTAATGTTTGCATGGCCACGCTCTACAGTGGTCTTCAGATAAGAATGGGGCCAGGCTCTGAACAGGTGCTTTTATCTTGAATTCCACGATTGGTTCTGATTAACACCTCTGGTTGAGAGCCCCTGCCTGGAATGCTATATGTGTTTTCTTTTAAAGGAAATAATCACCTCTGACAGTTTTCCCACTAAACTACTTTTCCTGAATTTTTTAATGTCCACTTTTACATTATCTCCAAAGGATGAAGACGAAGTAACTGAACATGAAACAAAGGCTGACCCTGAAAGGCTCAGTCAGATGGTACATCCTGTCGCTGAACGCCTGGACATCCTGCTGTCTTTACTTTTGTCCTACATTAAGGATGTCTGCTATGTAGATGGTAACACTCTGTAATAGTCACAATAGCTACTGTTTATTGAATACCTGCTATGCACCTGGCCCTGTGCTGAGTGTTTTTTATGTATTATCTAGTACTGATAGAAATCCTGTAAAAATCACTATTTTGAATATGAGAAAAAGAAGATTTAGAGAGATGAAGTTACATGCCAATGTAGCATAGCTTGAAAATGGTGTCACTGGGATTCAGGCTCAGAGCCCTTGATCTTCTCACTGACTATTGTGTTAAAAGATTATGTATGGCACTTGATCAATTTTAGGTGGAGATCAGATTATACTTAAGTTCAAGACATAAGAATGGTGTAGTAGACACTGATATGTGTGCCTGGTGGTATGAAATGAGTTTAGAGGGTCTTGATACTATGACTGTTCCAGGTGTTGTTACTGAAGTGAACACATCGATATGCTTCTTGCCCTCATGGAACTTTTAGTCTAGAGGCTTTGCTGTGAAAACAGAATTTTTTTTGCTCACATTGCTTAGATTTAAGAATGAAACTCGGCTACTCGGATTAAGACTTGAATCTGAGTTGACTATGTTACTTTTAACTTTTTGTTGTTATAAAAATAGTACATGTTGACGAGAGAAAATTTGGAAACTATAGGAAAGGATTTAAAAGGCTTTTTAAATGGACACATTCCTACTATTCAGAGAACCATTATTAGCATTTTGATAACTTTGTTTTTTTCTATTAGCATATGTATGTGTATGAGTGTGTTTTTCTGTGGATTCGGGGGTCACACTATATGTAGTGTTTCATAATCTGCCTTTTCACCTATGGTGAACCTTTTCTCATTCCGTTCATTGTTCTTTTAAAACTATTGCTATTGATTTAACTGGTTCTTTTACCCCCACTCCTTCTTTTGTCATTATAAAACGGTGTAAGGAACATCCTTGTGTGTTATCTTCAGTCATTTGCTTTAATAAGTCCCTAGTAATAGAATACTGGATCAAAGGACTTCTGCCACATGAATTGTAAATTGCCCATTAGAAGGGTTCATATTTGTGGCATCAGAGCAGTGTGTCTTAGGTAAGGGCCTGCTCCCTTGCCAGAGCTAGATTATTATACTTGGACAGAAAATTTGTGCAAAATAAAAATGGCATTTTGTTTTCATCATAGCTTAATGGATGAGGTTGTATTTTTTGATGGTATTATTTTCTTTTTAAAATTTGGCAAATGAAACTGGTATTTATAAAATTGAAATACCATATTTTCTTTGTAGGTAAGATTGATATCAACAAAACAAAGGATTTATATCGAGATCTCATAATTATCTTTGACAAACTCCTGTTGCCCACCCATGCCTCCTGCCATGTACAGTTTTTCATGTTTTACCTCTGTAGCTTTAAATTGGTGAGTATGTCATTAACATTATCATAGCTTATTTTATTCTTGCCCATATTTTCCCTTAAAAACGGGGATGGAGGGAGTAGGAAAGGGAGATTACGAGGCGACTATTTTTTTTTCTTGATTCATTTTACTAGCACCACTAATAACATATCTGCCCTTTAATTGTGTGGAAAGAGCAGAGGGCATTACAGCTTTTCAGCTCAGCCAACTGCTCTGAAAACGTCATCCTGGCCCTGCTGGTGTGGCTCAATAGTTGAGCATTGACCCATGTACCACGAAGTCACTGGTTTGATTCCCGGTCAGAGCACATGCCTGGGTTTCAGGCTCAATCCTCAGTTGGGGGCGTGCAGGAGGCAGTCAGTGGATGTTGATGCTTCTCTCATGAATGTTTCTATCTCTCTCCCTTTACCTTTCTCTAAAAAAATCAATGAAAATATTTTTTAAAAACTGTCATCCTGCATTTAGTCCACTAGGTGGTATGCTTCCCTTTAATTCAAGCCTTTATTAGATTCTCATGTGGTATATTTAACTGTGTTTTTTTATTTTAATTTTTCTTTTATCCTCACCCGAGGACATTTTTGCATTCATCTTCAGATAGGGAGGGAGAGAGGGAGGAAGAGAGTGAGAGAGACAGACACATCGAGTGGTTGCCATCCACACAACCCCAACCAGGGCCGGGGACACATTGTAACCAGGTACGTGCCCTTAGCAGGAACCGAACCCGGGTGTCTCTGGACCGCAGGCCGACACTCTAACCACTGAGCCAAACCAGCCTGGGCTAACTGTGTTTTTGAAAATTACTCTCACTTGATCCTAACTAGCCCAAAACAACTCTTTAATCCACAATGTTAAAACTTTAGGCTTTGGTGTTCTGTTTTGGAAAAGAAATTATTGGACGACCCTTTCTCTTTGGAATTATATTGTAGCTTTCTAGAACAATCAGCAGGGTCATGGTAAGAAAGTTAAAATCAGTCTGTCAAAGTATATGTTAATAGTTTTTGAAAGCTATTTGGAAGAAGTTGGAGGTTGCTTCCTTTGTTAAAAAGAAGCTTAGTTTGCTGTTGTTTTTTATTCTGTGATTAGCATATTAGTCAAGTGACTGCACATACTGATGAAATTCACTCAGTACGTGGAAACACTGGAAGGTTCGTTTGCACCCTGAATGGTCCTGCGGAATGGGTTCCCATGTGAATGTGGATTATCACTGGTTTCCAGTTTTTCCTAATCCTGAGTTACTTGTAGAGCTTTTAAAATAGCTGATATCAAAGCCCTGTCACAAACCTACAGAATCTGTAGGGTTGATTTTGATGCTTAGCTTGTTTTGGGATCCACTGAATTATTTAACACTGGGGGTAGTCTTTTGTTTTTATAATATTAAGGTGTTTGTTGTTTTTTTTTTTCCTGTGGTACGTGCCCCTAGTGGGAACCGAACCCAAGACTTTCTGGTCCGCAGGCCGACACTCAACCACTGAGCCAAACTGGCCAGGGCTCTCAAGGTGTTTTAAAAATAAGAACCATGAGCCTGGCTGGTGTAGCTCAGTGGAATGAGAGTGTCATCCCACCGACTGAGGGGTCCCAGTACAATTCCCTGTCAGTGCACATGCCCGGATTGTGGGCTTGATCCCCAGTAGGGGGTGTGTGGGAGGCAGCCGATCGATGTTTCTATCTCTCTAAAAAGTCAATAAAATTTTCTTTAAATAAATAAAAATAAGAATAAATCATGACAGTATTCGTTATTTATCTAGTGATATAACTGAGATACTAGAACTTTACCACAATGGTGAGTTAAAATCTTAAGATTCTGATAGAATATCTTTTTTAATATGGGAGTTTATTTATTTATTTAATCCTCACCCGAGGACATTTTTTTATTTTTGTTCAGATAGAGTCGGGGGGAGAGAGAGACAGACAGACAGACAAACAGACATCGATGTGAAAGGGACACATCGAGTGGTTGTCACCCGCATGACTCAACCAGGGCCAGGGACAAACTGTAACCAAGGTACGTGCCCTTAGCTGGAACCGAACCCAGGTCTCTGGGACCGCAGGCCGATGCTCTAACCGTTGAGCAAAACTGGCCAGGGCTGTTTATTTATTTTTATTTTAAAATCCTCACCCAAGGATATTTTTCCACTTATCTTCAGATAGAGTGGGAGGGAGAGAGCAAGAGCAAGAAACATTGATGTGAGAGAGACAAATAGATTGGTTGCCTTCAGCACAACCCATCCGGGGCCAGTGACTGAACCGCAACGCAAGTACGCGCCCTTGACCAGAATTGAACCCGAGACTTGAACCTCTGAGCCAAACTGGCCAGGGCTGGGAGTTTATATTTTATTTATTTATTTATTGTTAATCCTCACCAGAGGAGATTTTTCCATTGATTTTTAGATAGAGTGCAGGGGTGGGGGAGAGACATCTTTTGGTTGCCTCCTGACCAGGGATGGGGATCGAACCTGCAACCCAGGTACTAGAATAATCTTAAGCATTTAAAAAGATCAGTCCACCTTGGCCAGTTTGGCTCAGTGATTGGAGCTTCGGCCTGCGGACCAGACAGTCCCAGGTTTGGTTCCTGCTAGGGGCACATACAAAAATAAAATAAATAAATAAATCAGACCAACAACTTCTTTTGTTACAGGGATTCGCAGAAGCATTTTTAGAACATCTCTGGAAAAAATTGCAGGATCCGAATAATCCTGCCATCATCAGGCAAGCTGCTGCAAATTATATTGGAAGCCTTTTGGCAAGAGCTAAATTTATTCCTCTTATGTAAGTAACCTAATTTTTCCAAATGCTTTAAAAGATAGTAGTATTGTCTTAAGTTGGAGAAATATCTACCTTATGTTTTTGGCCTGTCCTTAAAGTGAAAAAATCTATTCTCCCACTCTCTGCAAAATGTTTGTTTCCAAGAGGCAATTTCCAAATAAAATATCTCCTTTGTAAGGTATAAAACCTCATATACAAAGCTTTTGTCATCTGTTCAGTGTGATTGCACTTGAACATGAAGATCCATTTATTTCCATGGATAGTGTGCATTGTATATTGTGGCCTTTTTTTGTTTGTTTTGTTGCTAATCTTTGCCTCTGGATATTTTTTCCATTGATTCTTAGAGTGGAAGGGAGAGAGGGAGGGAGGGAGGAGGAGAGAGAGAGAGACATCGATTTAAGAGATACATTGATTGGGCCAGGGATCAAACCTGCAACCCAGGTACATGCCCTTGACCAGGAATTGAACCGGAGACCCTTCCATCTTTGGGCCGATGCTCTAACTGCTAAGCCAAACCTGCCAGGGCTGTTTTGATTCTTTTTTTATTTTTGAAAGATTTTTCACTGCTTTTTATAGAGAAAGGAAGGGAGAGGGGGAGAGAGAGACATCGATGTGAGAGCTTAACATGGATTGGCTGCCTTCTGCATGCCTTCTACCAGGGATTCAGCCTGCAACTCTGGCATGTGCCCTGACCTGGACTTGAACGGGTCATCTTTTGGTGCACAGGAGGACACCCACCTACTGAGCCACACTGGCCAGAGCTGTTTTCATTTTTTTGATTTGCATTCTGCATCAATTGTGTCTGTTAAAGCGGGAGAATAAAAACCTTTTAAAGGTAATAGATCTATGTAGGAGGCCAGCTCTGGGCCTATTTCAGTGATCCATGAAGATATCTTTGGGTGAGGATGCTGTCAGAGACCCTTCCTCAACAACTAAAAGCTGTCTGGCCATTCTGTTCTAATTTGTTGACACAGGATTTCATTAGAGAATGGTGAAATCAACCAGAGTTTCTCTTTCCCTTATAAGCTGTTGGTAAACATGCCCTATTTAGCCAAATCTTTCTGAGAGGGCTGGGAGGGCATTCTGAGTTGATAAAGAGAGACTTCTCCATCTCTTGGGACTGAAGGCATCCCTATCTTTCCTATCGTCACACCACCTACTCCACTTTGTCCTTTGTTTGCTTCTCCTCTCTGCCCCTGGGTAATATATAAAGAAACCTATGGACTGACTTTTCTTAGTTTGTAATGAGAGGAAATTGTGTATTTTATGTCATTAGTTTTTTAATGAAGCCAGTGGAGTTGACTTGAATTTTTCTTTTCTCTAGTACTGTAAAATCATGCCTAGATCTGTTGGTTAACTGGCTGCACATATACCTTAATAACCAAGATTCGGGAACAAAGGCATTTTGTGATGTTGCTCTCCATGGACCATTTTACTCAGCCTGCCAAGCTGTGTTCTACACTTTTGTTTTTAGACACAAGCAGCTTCTAAGTGGAAACCTTAAGGAAGGTCAGTGATGTGGGATTGATGGATATGAACTGGATTTTCCTTGTATACTAGTCACCCTTTAGAGTGGAGCGTTGTTATTTTTTTGAGACTTGGATGAAAACTCTGGAGTCAGAAAACCACACATGCATACAAACTTTTATAAATAATTTCAAACAGTTTATAAGTCCCTAAAGACTCCTCAAGTCTTCTAGTAATAGTTGATGGATTAGAGGTTGAGAACCTCCACTTTATGAAAATGTTCTACTTCCAAGGTGAGGCCGAGCACTTGTACTGGGCCAGCACCATGCCCAGAGCTTCCTATTCACCCCTCCTTGTCCTTATAATATGGCCCAGTGAAGGGCAGGTGTCATTCCCACTTCACAGAGGAGACCAAAGCACAGGGAAGTAATTTATTGGCCGGATTAGAAATTGAAACCAGGTTGGCTGTAAAGCTATCATAACAATTATGCACCTTTATCTAAAGACTTGAGTAAATTTACTGGTTCTCAGTTTTGCTAATTTCTAAGGGTTTATTATTTAAATCAGAGTTTCTTAATGCGCTACTGACATTTGTGCTGGACAATTTGTTGTGGAGGCTGCCTTTGCATTGTAGAATGGTTAGCAGCCCTCTTCACCCTTTAACCACTAGATGGCACTAGTACCCCTCCTTACCCTCCATTGTGACAACTAAAACTCTCCAGATACTACCAGATGTCCTCTCAGGGACACAATTGCCTTGAGTTGAGAACCACAACTCTAAAGTGAAACTTATATGTATTGTATTATATATATTTACTTAGACCTTGTATACTTCTGAACAGATGTGGGGATATGAAATTAATCATATGAACTAGTAGTAAGACAAGGTTTTATAACAAAGCAAATAAAATCTCTACATTTCTTTGTGTGAATAAATGATAAGATTCTTGGTTAAATAGTATTTCTCTTATGCCATGGCATCCTTTTTGTTTTTTTAATGTAATGTAATTTTATTATTTTTATTGATTTCAGAGAGAGGAAGGGACAGGGAGAGATAGAAATGTCAGTGAGAGAGAACCATCTATTGGCTGCCTCCTGCACGCCCCCTTCTGGGGATGGAGCCCAAAACCCAGGCATGTGCCCTGACTAGGAATTGAATAGGTGTCCTCCTGGTACATGGGATGTTGCTCAACCAACTGAGCCACACTGGCTAAGCACCAACCCATTTTTATAAATTATTTATTGATTGATTTGAGAGAGAAAAATTGATGTATTGTTTTATTTATTCATGCGTTCATTGGTTGATTCTTGTATGTGCCCTGACCAGGGATTGAACCTGCAAACTTGGCTTATGTGATTGGGTTTCTAACCAACTGAGCTACCTGGCCAGGGCCTGCCATCCCATTTTTAGTAATTTTAATCAAAATATACATCAAAGAATCTCCTAACAAAATGTACTTAAGCACAGGTTGGTTTGCTTGCCTCTTAAAATAGGTGTGGTGTCTTTCTTTTACTAATATAGGAGAGAATTGTTTATTAATTCCAGAACAGTGAAACTGTCTAATTTTTTCTTCTATATCCATAGTTTTCTTGTTTAAAAAAATGTGGAATACAAATAAATAATGCTTATTTAAAAACATGCCCGTTCCCGGCTGGTGTGGCTCACTGGTTGAGTGTCGACCCATGCACCAAGAGGCCACTGGTTCAATTCCCGGTCAGGGCTCATGCCCAGGTTGTGGGCCTGATCCCCAGTGGGGGCATGCAGGAGGTGGCCCATCGGTGTTCTCTCTCATTGATATTTCTCTCTCCCTCTCTCTAACATAAAAAGAAAAACCAACATGCTCAACTTTACTAATAAGTTAAGACATGCAAGTCTTATTGGTTTTTTTGTTGCCGTTGTTGCTTATCAGATTGGCATATATATACAGTATATGGAATTTAGGAAGGAGAAATTTGTATACTCTCCAGTGATTACCTCCAGGCATTGGAGACTCACTTTATTGCCAGAACTTGTTAATGATTACATGATTGTTAGCTGAAGTCAAATCACTGGTCTTTAAACGCACGGATTTCAAATTGTCATATAAACTTATAGCCTACTTTGAAGTCCTGGGTCTTTTTATTTATTTTTTAATCCTCTCCTGAGGATGTTTTTTCCATTTATCTTCAGATAGAATGGGAGGTAGGGAAAAAAAGAGAAACATCAATGTGAGAGGGACACATTGATTGGTTGCCTCCCGCACCACCCTGACCAGGGCTGGGGACCAAACTTCAATTGAGGTATGTGCCCTTGACCAGAATCGAACCCACAACTAGTTGGTCCATAGGCTGATGCTCTAACTGCTGAGCCAAACTGGTCAGGGCCTGGGTCTTTAAAAGAATAAACAGTTTTCTTTAGAAAAGTTGTCCTAGTCATAAACAGATGTACTTAAACCTTGTGATGTACTTCTGGGCTTCACATTATATGACTTTTTTTTATCCTCACCCGAGGACATTTTTCCATTTTTGTTCAGATGGTGGGGGGGGAGAGAAAGAGAAACATTGACGTGAAAGGGACACATCGAGTGGTTGCCATCCGCATGATCCAACCAGGGCCGGGGGGGACAAACTGCAACCGAGGTACGCGCCCTTAGCGGGAACCGAACCCGGGTCTCTCTGGATCGCAGGCTGACACACTCTAACCGCTGAGCCAAACCGGCCAGGGCCACATTATATGACTATTTACATGGACCTTTATTTAGAGCAATTCTATAAATAACTTTTTTTTTTTTTAATTTATTCTCACCTGAGGACATTTTTCCATTTTTTTTGTTCAGATAGAGTGGGAGGGAGAGAGAGAGAGAAACATCGACGTGAAAGGGACACATCGAGTGGCTCCTACCCACACAACCAACCAGGGCCGGGGACAAACTGCAACCAAGGTACATGCCCTTAGTGGGAACTGAACCAGGGTCTCTCCGGACCGCAGGCCAACTCTAACTGCTGAGCCAAACCGGCCAGGGCTATAAATAACTTTTAACTCATGAAAAAATTGGTGCTGCTTAGGAACTGTTATCTTTGTATCTTTTTAAAACTATATTTTTTTAATCACAGGTTTGAGGTACCTTCAAAGTCTAAATTTTGAACGTATAGTGATGAGTCAACTAAATCCTCTGAAGATTTGTCTGCCCTCGGTAGTTAACTTTTTTGCTGCAATTACAAGGTAAGTTATTTGTACTTTATTAGTGGAAGTTATTTGGTGTAAACTTATGTTGGTATTAGTATTGTAAAATTTCAGGACAATTGTAAAATTACAATTCCATTACATTTCTTTGAAACTATCCAATAAAATTGGATAACAAGCATTTAAAAACCGGAAATCTAATACTTGCAGGGCACACTACATTGTAGCTATTGTTTTTATACTTCGGTACATTGGAAATTGCTAGTAATTTTTATCCAGAGAGGATAATTTAATAGAAGCCTAGACACTTTGAAATAAGTAAGGCGAGTAGTAATTTGAGAGGTACAAACCAAAGATGTTTATAAGAGTGAGTCCTATAATAGTTATAAAAATAGACTGGACATGAGATAAATCACCCAACAATAGGGGACTGGCTTAGTGAGGGACTATATTATCTTCGGCCTTGTAGCTACAGCTGATGCATAGTTTTACTGTTTGCCTGGCATAGCTCTATGTGTGTTACGTAGAATTTACTGAAACTTTACACAATCCTATGACTGTATTATTAACCCCTGTTTATAAGTAGGAAGATGGAGGCACAGAGACTAAATAACTTCCATGAAGTCATAGCTAGACTGGGGCAGAGCTAAGACTTGAATGCAGGCAGTCTGGCTCCTTTGTAAGCATTTACTGAATTATTCTGCTTCATGTAGATGGTGCATTGGAGACCTTGGGCATTTGATCAGCATAGTCAGGACAGGATCATAGCTTTAAATCTTCAACAGATAAGAGTTTGTTCTATTAAAAGAAAAATGATATATCCCTAGTCCCTTTTAGACAACTTGCTGTTCTCATTCATCAGTCTTATTTTTCCTTTGTTGAGCATCTAGTTCAAGGTTTTCTTTCTCCTGAGATCTCAAAAATGGTAAAGAGTTAAAAGGAATAAAGAGACCAATAAGGAATCGTGTTCAGTGGATGAAGGTTACAGCACATTGTGGGAAGCCTGAGCACTGATGGAGCAAAGCAGAGGCAGCTGCCCCTCGAATAGTCTCAGGGAGGGAGTAGGGGCTGCAGTGGATGAGCAGACTGGTCAGAGAGGCTCTAGACTTGGGGTTGGAGTTAGCAACAGAGGTTAAGAGTAAGGTGCGATGCTAAGAGAAGAGATTGAAATAAAGTTCTGTGTCCAGCAATTTATGTATCATTCTGTAGCTGCTGCTTTTGCTTTTTTTACAGTTTTAAGATTCATTATCAACTCATACATCTGTGTTTTGATTTTAACTGTTGTGTAATGTTCTGTTACTTTTTTAAATCGATTCCTGTTGGGGTTTAAGCTGTTAGCTTTCAGTATTGGGAACAGCAGCTTAGAGACACGGTTGTATGTCCTGGTGCAAAGGCACACACTCTCTGTTGCCCGGAAGTACAGCTGCTGCATTGTAGGAGATGCACATTATGAACTTGACCAGATATAGCACACTGTACTTCAGCATTTTGCCAATTTACCCTCCAGAAGTAGAGTCAAATGCGATCCTTGGGTATTGGAACAGAAATAGACACATGTCACTTAAAATTATAATAGTAACCCAAGAATCCGAGAAGATACACCTGACTGAAGACTGGGAGGGAGTGTAGAAGTAGAGAGTAGCAGATGTGAGCTAAATCTTCACCTGAGAGAAGCTGTCTAATAATGATTCAAGTTGCCAAGTCATATGGAGGTAACCACCAGAAGAATTGACAATACAGTGATACCTCGGTTCTCGAACGCCTCGGTTTTCGACCAAATCGGTATTCGACCAGGAGATTCGAGAAACTTTTGTCTCGGAATCCGAACAAATATTTGGAACTCGAACTTCCGAGATGAGCCGAGTTGAGCCGAATGGCATTCATTCGGCCCAGCGCGCCTTGCTTGCGTCATCAGTGTGAGTGCAGAGAGAGAGTCACGCTTTGTGGAGTCACGCTTTCCTATTGGGTTTCATTGCTTCGGTTCTCGAGCAATTCGGTTCTCGACCGTCCTCCTGGAACGAATTATGTTCGAGAACCAAGGTATCACTGTATAGTGATTCTGTTGGTTTTTTGTTTTTTTTTTTTAATCCTCACCCGAGGACATTTTTGCATTTTTTGTTCAGACAGAGTGGGAGGGAGAGAGAGGAAGAGAGAGAGAGAGAGAAACATCGATGTGAAGGGACACATCGAGTGGTTGCCACCCGCACGACCAACCAGGGCCGGGGACAAACTGCAACCGAGGTACGCGCCCTTAGCGGGAACCGAACCCGGGTCTCTCTGGACCGCAGGCCGACGCTCTAACCGCTGAGCCAAACCGGCCAGGGCTGTTGTTTTTTATCATGAGTTCTTCAATATATTTAACTTGTTTACTCGCTATACCTGTTCCTTTCTTTACCATTTTCTTTTTTAAATCCTCACCGAGGATATTTTTCCACCTATCTCCAGTCAGAGTGGGGGAGTGGGGAGAGAGAAATATCGATGTGAGAGGGACACATCATTTGGTTGCCTCCTGAGCCAAACCAGCCAGGGAAAGACAGCTATATATTTTTTGCAAACAGGGGAAAGTTTTACCTAAAAGCATTACTTTGCTTTATGTTTTTTTCACTTGTTATATTCAGCGATATCTGCGCGGTCACTATAGTTGTCACACATGAGCAGACATGTTCATGCAGAGTAACTCCAGCATGCTAATGCCTCTGTCTGTGTTGTTTCTGTTGTTCCACAGTAAGTACCAACTGGTCTTCTGTTACACTATCATTGAGAGGAACAATCGCCAGATGCTTCCAGTTATTAGAAGTACAGCTGGAGGGGACTCGGTGCAAACCTGCACAAACCCACTTGACACCTTCTTCCCCTTCGACCCTTGTGTGCTTAAAAGGTATGTACTCTTAGCCAGTCGGCCTGTCGGTGGTGAATTTAAATGCATTGTGTATTTCCCTTTCCCAAGATTGGGATATAGAATTTCTTTGTTATAGTGGCCAGCCATTCCTAGTTGTTTATAAAGTCATAGTCACCGTGCACATACTTCACAGGCCCAAAGCAGAGAAAGCCTTTTAGAGTCTGCTGAGTGTTATAGGCACGCTAGAGTTTGTGGATCTTTGCCCCATTAGGAACCCAGTTTGACATCAAGCGTTTTTTAATTTTCTTTAAATCTGTTGGTTTAAACATACAAGGTGCTCAGATAGGGAGGATGATGTCTTTTCATGGCTCATAATTTTCTTCCAGTGACTTGTTCCTTCCTCTAGAGACCACAACCCATGCACAGGTAAACAAAAGCCAAGAGATTTATTTTGATAGATAATTCCGGGAAACCACCAAGCTAGTATTAACTTTGCATTTGTTTAAGGAAGCAGAATTTTTGCTTTATTCATTTCTAACCAGCAACACAACAATTTGGGCTTACCTGTTTTCCCCAAGTCTTGGTTGACTAAAACCAGATAGGTCTTTTTTCCCCAGACTTATTTTTAGTACATTGCTATAAGAATATTTAAAAAGGATATTCCAGAATAATATAACTTTGTTTTCATTTGGATACACTATAACTCATTGTCAATCTGTGCAAAGTTGAGAAACAATTACATTTGAAAATGAAAAGATGAGAAACAGTTGGTATAATACTCCATCTATATGAGTGGGTGAACTCTTACAAAGAGGAAGCCACATTAGTTACAGTACTTACATAGGGTTGTTTTTTTTTGACACATTTGGAGCCATAGTTTTCACTTCATTTTGGGTACTAGGTCTTGTGAAAGAAGAGCTAAGTTTGCTCTGACCTTCACTGTGCTATTTAGCTTGATTTTGAAATATGATCTTGTTGACAGGTCAAAGAAATTTATTGATCCTCTTTATCAGATATGGGAAGACATGAGTGCAGAAGAGCTTCAGGAGTTTAAGAAACCCATTACAAAGGTAAATTTGTGATTCAGCTCACTTTTTGGGAATCTCTTGTGTGGTTACGGATCACAGTCAAATAGTAAATAGCGATGTTACCCTTAAAAATGGAATATTTTATTCATTCTGCCTTTGTAAAATTGCAAGTTCAGGATATGTTCTTATGAAAAGAGGTTTTGGTATTTTTTGATGAATTATTTAAACCAGACACTTCACACATTTACTTTGGGAGGTGAAGGTTAATGAAAAATTAGCTCAACAAATTTAGATCTTTACCACTTGATCATTACCACCAGGTAACAATGGCAAATTTACTATGTTGACATTATAAGTAACACCATAATTTTGTAGCGGTTAACACTGATTTTGTAGCTCTTCATGAATAGGTGGTAAAGATGCAGGTCTGTAGCATGACTGCCAGTGCATGTCAGATGGAGATGAGGCTGTTACTGCCAAAGGAGAAAATTAGAATTCAATAATAAATGAGGTCATAGTTTGTTTTTGTTTTTCTTTATAGATCTTAGAGAGGAAAGGAGAATGAGAGAGAAATAGCAACACCGATGAGAGAGAACACCAATTGGCTTCCTCTTGTATGCCCCCCACTGGGGATTTGGCCCACAGCCTGGGCACATGCTCTGACCGAGAATCAAACCAGTAATCTCTTGTTGCATGGGTCGATGCTTAACCACTGAGCCACACCGGCCGGGCTCACTGTTTTTTGTGGTACAGTTCTTTCCACATTAAAAGTCAGCTTTATGTGCCTGTCTCCTTTTTCTGAAGGAATCATTAGAAAGCTCATTTTATTATTTTTCCTCATATTTTGCATTTGAGGCCACCATTCATTCATTCAGTCATTCATTCACAGTGTTAGATACAAGGGTTATAATAGTGAACAAGAATGATATATCATGTTACCTGCCCTCACTGAGCTTAAATCTGTTAAAAAATCAGACTTTAAACAAATAAATTGTGATGAGCAATTGAGAAGTGTGTACACATCAGAGGAACCTTTTTTAAAAATATTTTTTATTTATTTTTATTTATTTTGGCTTCAGAGATTAGAGAATATCTAAGCCTTTCAGGTTAGTATGAAGTTAGACTTTTTTTTTAATCCTTACCTGAGGATATTTTTTCCATTGAATTTTAGAGAGAGTGGAATGGAGGGGGGGTAGGGAAGGAGAGAGAGAGAGAAACATTGATGTGGAGAGAGACATTGATTGGTTGTCTTCCACATGTGCCCCGATGGGGTTGGGAATCAGACCCATTATCCTTTCACATATGGGGCTGGTGCTGTAACCACTGATCCACACTGGGCAGGGCAAGATTTTTTTTATTGATTTTTAGAAAGAGGAAGGGAGTGGGAGAGAGAGAGAAACATCAAGGTGACATCTCTCTGATGCCTCCTGCATGTTCCCACCAGGGAACCAGCAACCTTTCAGTGCACAGGACAACACCCAACCAAGCCACAGTGGTCAGGGCATCAGAGGAAGTTTTTGAAATTAAGATAATTGCCACCTGTGATCTTATTGATAATCTCTGTTCTTCTGGCAGGAGGTGGTAGAAGATGAAGATGATGACTTTTTGAAAGGTGAAGTTGGGATTACTCCGAGCTCCTTTGACACGCATTTCCGAAGTCCTTCAAGTAGTGTGGGCTCCCCACCAGTGTTCTACCTGCCAGACCATTCCCCTCTGATTGCAAGGATTTGTGATTGAGACGAACACCCTCCTGCTTTTCAGTACCTGGGCTCATCCTCTTTGAGCTTCACATGGAACTAGTACCTGCCTCAGGCAGCTTATTTTAAGTTAGACTTACTCTCCTGCCCGAAAAGACATGTTTTTTTCTTTTGCTCCTGTATAGACAAAAGGAAAAGACTGAATATCATGTGCAATATTTTACAATGGAGTCGATGATAAATGTTGAAGTCTTGGCTTTGTTTGTTTAATGTATACTTTTTTTGTGTGTTAACAGCTTTTTGACATAATTATTGTGAAATCTCTAGTATTGGCAACAGCCTGTTTTAACAGATTGCATTTTTAACATAGGTTTTGGTCAGAGCTGTAGTCATAGGATTTTGCTGATCAGTGAAAATCCTCCAGGACACTATTTAAAGTCTTTAGAATGAGTTTATTTGGGGTACATTGTTTACTTTCTGCTGCAACTACTTGTGCATTGGGATTCAGTGAGGTGCAAAGAAGATTGGAGGAAATTGGGGAGATGGCTGGAGCTGGCTCCAAATGCTGAAAGTTGGAGATCTCCAGGAACCTCAGAGACCAGTAAGAGCCTGGAGGGAAGAGAGAGGATTTAGAAAAAAAGATTCAGACAAGTGATATACTTGTGAGTGTAAAAATTGATTTAATAGAAAAATGGAGTTCCAGGTAAAAGTAATTTACATTGACTGTAAGGGGGGTTAGACTTTTACAAAATACAGTACAGAGTATTTTACCCTGAAGCTCCCCACAATGCTGTTAGAACTGGAATTACTCGTTTGTAGTGGATTATTAACATGGATTTTTTAAAAAAACAATTAGTAGACCAGTTCTCATTTTGAAAACTTCTTGGGGCATTTGGGGTGTATTTTAGGTTACTTAGTGGGGTGGTTTTGCTAGCAACAATAGGCCAAGGTTACAGCTACAGTCTCTGTCCATTGGCTATTTGTATCATGGATTCAGCTCAGTGAAATCCTCTGTCCAGGTTCTTTTTGTATTTTTATAAATAGACACAGATAGAGGAGTTTAAACAAACTTTATAACAAATTTGTGCAGGCACTGCTAGATTCATTTTGAAGCTCATGAATATTTTAGCTTCGTTTCTTTGTGTCCTTTTTTGTTACTTGTGAAAATGAACATCTTTAAACATTTATTTTTTGCCACTTTCCCTATTTTTTATTTAAAGCAAATAATATTTTGTAATGAAATATTTTCTCTTTCCTAGGGCTTTATGTGCTCTTGTATATTATAATATATTGATGGCACTGTAGAGTTTGAATTTCAGTCTGTAAATATGTTTTTGGAAAATAGAAAATTTTATTGCTTTAAAAAGTTTTGGATATGGTGATTTTTTTGGTGACTCGATGGAAAGTCTTGAGAACCTTTAGGTTCTCTGTTTTTTTAACTGCTGGCAAAAAGGTGAGATTTTTGTATACTGGATAAAATGAAATGTGTCCATAGAAATTAATGATAAGTGGGGTGTTTGTGGGTTGGAACGTAGCTTTAATGTAGAGGGCTATATTTATAAATAAGTGTTAAATTTCAAAGGAGCTTGAGAAGAAAACCCATTGTGACAATAAAACAATGACATGGTTAATCTGAGACTTGTTTGTATGCCAATAAATGGAGGTGCCCTAAGAAAGAGGCTTCTCACACAAATGTTCTTTTGACTTTTTAAACTAATCTGTATCAAAACATTTTGCAATGGAAAACTGCAACTGCAACTTTATTAAAAAGGCAAAAATATTGCCAGTGTGATTCATTGTGATTGGGAATGCTCAAAAATAATTTACATGTTGGTGATGAGAATGACTTCCAGGTGCATCTGAAGTGTCAGTGACTCCTTTTGATCACAACCAGCCAAGAGTGACTGAGGCTTGCACTGGTCCAAGGAAACACACACTTCAAAAATGTATATGCTTTGAAGGAACATCTCCAGGGAAAAAATAATTGTGAAATCTTTTGGGAAATTATATGAAAACAAGAGATTTTCTGTTCCTCTTACTGACAAGTAGGCTTTCAATAGGTATAGGAGAACCAGGGTCCATCTTTTTGTGTCTGCTATGGTTGGGTCTTCCTTAATGAGAAGTGGCTTCTCTTTCTAACCAGGTGTGACTTAACATTCTTCAAAGCTCTAATTTTATTGAACTGTCAAGGAACTAATACCTATTCTAGGGTTGTGAGGAATCGGTGCAAAAGCATGTAAAGTCAGTTCATAACTGTTTACCGACCTTGTGAGAAAGTCTAAAGCGGGAAGCACTTTCATGGAAAAAATCTTTTCAAGACAAAATAACTTCTATTTCATCCACTTTGCTTCTTCCTTGGTACCAACTTAAGAGATCTCAACTGGAGCGGAAGGGCCAGAGTGTTCGCCCTGCCAAACACTACTTACTATGGTGGTTTTTAACTCTTGTTGCTCTTGCGAATTTAGAAAAAGAAGTGGAATATAAAATGATTATATTTTAATTTTTGCTCTGTGTGACATGGCTCCTCCATCTCACCACTGTCTTTTACTTGTTTTTTGTTTATTTGATTTTTGGTTAATACTCACCTGAGGATATTTTCCATTGATTTTTCAGAGAGAGCTTGAGGGAGGGAGAGAGAGAGACATAGATGTGAGAGAGACAGATCTATTGGTTGCCTCCCAAAGGACACCCACTGGAGCTGGGGAAGGAACCTGCAACCCAAGTGCCCTTGATTGGGCATAGACCCTGGGACCCTTGGGTCTGCAGATCAATGCTCTAGGCAAACCAGCCAGGACTTTTTTTTTATTTTATTTTTTGAGGGAGAGAGAGAAACATCCATCTGCTGCCTCCTGCTGGGCATCGACCCAATCACCCTGGCATGTGCCCTGAGCAGAAATGAACCGCGAACCTTTAGGTGCACAGGACTGATGCCCAATCAAACTGAACCACACCTGCCGTGGCCACTGTCTAAAAAATTACTTTTTAGCCCTGGCCGGTTTGGCTCAGTGGTTAGAGCGTCGACCTGCGGTCCGGAGAGACCCGGGTTCGGTTCCCGCTGAGGGCACGTACCTCGGTTGCAGTTTGTCCCCGGCCCTGGTTGGTCGTGCGGGTGGCAGCCACTCGATGTGTCCCTTCACGTCGATGTTTCTCTCTCTCTCCCTCCCTCTCTATAAATAAATAAATAAATAAATAAATAAATAAATAAATAAATAATTACTTTTTGTGCCTTGGCGCGTTTGGCTCAGCGGATAGAGCACCGCCCCCCCCCTCCCACCAATGAGTCACGGTTCCGTTGGGTCAGGGGTAGGGACCTCGGTTGCGGTTCCACCAGGCCCTTCCTGTTCCGGGTCCTGTGGGGTCCATGTGTCTCTCACATTGATCTTTCGTGCTCTCCCTCCCACTTTATCTGAGGATAAATGGTAGAATACCCTTGGGTGAGGATTTTTTTAAAATTATTTTTTGTTAATGTAGTGTGGAGTTGGGTCTATTGGAGTGATAGTTCCAAGTTTTAGAATACAGAACTCTGCCCGGCACCAAGGTACCACCCTCAGTGGGGACTGGATGCTAACTCGCTGATCTCCACTCCCACTAGGAGTGCCTACTGGTAGTTACTGATGGTTTCTAAATGTGGGGCTAGCAAAGTTCAGGCTCCATTTTCCCAGTTTGAGACTGGTGTGCGTTTGTTTGTTTGTTTGTTTGTTTATTTATTTATTTATTTATTTATTTATTTATTTATTTATTTTATTGTTGAAAGTTTTACAGATGTCCCGGTTTTTTCCCCACTGATCACCATCCCCTTCCCGCTCTCGCCCCGCTCCTGTGTGCGTTTATTATTCACTAAATACAATCCTATGGTGCAGGTTCCCAAACTCGGACTTGCTCAAGGTCACGATTAGATGTGGTGGAGCCGTGCTGGGAACCGAAGCAGAGAGCCCCCGGACCCCCGCACTCAGGCCTCGTCACCTGACCGGGAACTGACTAGGGCTCTGAGAGCAGCTCCCCTCCCTTCATCCCCGTTCTTTCAAGACTACATCTGCCAGCGCCCCTGGCGGAGAGGCCGTCCCCCGCCCTCAACCTCGCGTCTAGACTACACTTCCCAGGGGGCCTTGCGGCCGCCCGAGCTGTCCTCAGCCTCTTGGGGCTGCTCGGACTCCATTTCCCGGCGGCGCCCGCGGCGGGGCGGGGCGGGGCGGCCGGGGCGGGGGCGGCGGGCGGCCCGCGGCTGGGGAGGCTGTCGCCTCCCTGGGCCTGCCCGGGCGGCCGCCTCCGCGATGCCGCTGCTGGTCGAAGGGCGGCGAGTGCGGCTGCCTCAGACCGCCGGGGACCTCGTTCGAGCCCACCCGCTTCTGGAGGTGAGCATGGCCCGGGCGGGGGGCTGCGAGGGGACCTGAGCCCTCCTCACCCCGCCGCCACCACCCGCTCTCCCCCGAAACAGACTTTAAACTTGGCACCGCCGAGGTGCTGCGGCCGCGGGCAGCCGACTTTCTGCCTGCGCTGGAGGCGTCTGAGGAGCTCTTACCTTCGGACCTCAGAGGGCATCCGCCGAGGCCCCTTTTTCCAGAGCACGGGACGGGGGCCCAGAGAGGTTAGGCGCCTTGCCCAGGGTCGCACAGCACCGCGGCTGGAGGACACCCCGGGACCCCCCGTTCCCAGGCGCAGTCCCAACCCCAGTCCGGACTTGGCCCCGGGAGGCAGACCTGGAGCCGCCCTTGCTCGCTGGGAGCACCGCGGGCACCCCAGCCCGAGTGAGCGCTGCATCGTTTGGGGTCCTGAGGGAGCAGGCGGTTATTCCGGGGCGGGCGCGGACAGCGTTTGGGCAGGGGTATCCTGCAGGGCCCCCCGCCGCCCCCCTCCCGGGGCTCCAGTTATTTTTAGCCAGAAGAACGGGCCCTGCTTTTCGTCTGCTGGGCCGACTTGGGGGCCACGCCCTGATGGCAGGGCTGTGTTTTGTTTTCCTGTTTTTGCCCTCAAACAGATCCCTGAAACCTTAGTCCACGCTCATGCAGAAACTGTTTGCAAAGTGGTTTTTACTGTTAAAAAACAAAAAGAAAAAAGATGGGGGACCAAACCTCCCGCTTGCCCCAGTTGAGGGGGGATCAGTCCATTGATGTAAGCAACACTTATTAAGCCCTCATCTGTGTGGGCACCATCCCAGGTTCGCCGTCCCTGCGAGCAGGGCAGTCGCCGTCTCGTGGGGGAGGGGTGACGCAGCGGCTCCGAGGCCGGGAACCGTAAGGGCCGTGCGGGAAGACCGCCCTCCGCTCCGCGCCGGGAGGTCGGGCGCCGGCCCGTCCGCCTCAGGCTCTGGGCAGGTATGGGGGCGGTGCTCCTGAGGTTCCCTCTCTGCAGTTGCCGGTCGGAATCATTTTGTGCGCATATTACTTTTCTCCCTTGATCTGCCCCCTGCCCCCCACCTCCCATGGACGCTTCCTGAAGGCAGAACAGAGTCTTTGGTTTGTGCCCTCAGACCCTGGGACAGTGGGAGAGGAGCCTGGAAATGGGTGCGCTCCGTAAATATGTGTTACATGAATGAGTGAACAAAATGACCCGGAGGGGGAGGAGGGGTTACTGACGGGGAAAGGGGGACAACTCTGCCATTCTCAACTTTCACTGCAAGAGAGCAATAGTAATAGTTGTCAGCACATGCGAGTATTTCGCGGAGTACTGTGCTAAGCACTCTCCTTGTACTGTGTTAAGCACTCTCCTTGTACTGTGTTACTGTCAACCATTATCTCGCGAAGTCACAAGTAGAACTCACCAAGGGACAACATTTCAGCTGTCTAAAAAATTTGGGTGAAACTCTATTTTTATGTCTGAAAATTTCTATGACAGAAAGTTAGAAAGATCAGTGTTTGAGACAGTACACTAAGGGTGGAGAGGGTGTGTGTGTGTCGGGGGGTGATGTAGGGACATACCAGGGCAGCTAGCCCCTTGAAGGGAGGTTTGCCTATTTAGGGAGACATGGCCTAGAAATGTGTAGTGGGGACACATTACAGGAACGTGAAGAAGGGAAGGTCACTTTCATTTGCAGCGGTTTAAGGGAAGGAGGATGGAGGCATGAGAGAGATTTCAAAAGGAGAAGAGGGAGGGCAGTCTAGCTGACTGTGCTCTGATGGGCAGGAGGGGAAGGTCCTGAGGGCAAGTGAACTGGCCAGTTTCCTTGTGCAGAGAGGGTAAGTAAGAAGGGGAAGACTGAAGATAAGCTGGAGAGGTAGGTCGTACCTGGATTAGAGGGGTTTGGATGGATCTTTCAACAAATAAGCAGTGAAGGGAAATGAAAGGTAGTGTATTCACTTTGTAAAAAAGGAAACAAATAAATACAAATGTCAAAAAGAAGAAAAAATAATCTATGACCACAACCACTCTTCACATTTCAGTAAATATCCTTACAGAGATTTTTCTTTTGTATGATATACTTTTAAAAATGAGAGCCTACTATATATTGTTTTATGATGTTCACGTAACAGTATGCAGTGTCAACAGTTAGAAGCTTGTCTCTAGCTATGTCTAGCATAGAATAATAACAGTAGTGCAGCCCTGGCCAATAGCTCAGTCGGTTGGAACTACCCAATATACCAAGGTTTTAGGTTCAGTCCCCAGACAGGGCACATACGAGAGTCAACCAGTGAATGCATAAGTAAGTGGAACAGCAAATTGATGGTTCCCTCTCCTCCTTCCCTCTCCCTTTCTCTCTAAAATTACTTATTAAAAAAAAAATAACAGTAATGCAGTGGAACTTGCTGAGCACCACTGCCCTATGAAGGAGGTGCTAGTGTTATTCACATTTTACAGGTGATGGCTGTGAGCCATAGAGCGGTTTAGTGAGTTGCTCAAAGTCCCACATTCTGTAAGTAGTGTGGCCTGGAATGGAAACCTGGCGTCTGCCTTTGTCTCTCTTGCTGCACTGCTCAGTGTTGTAGCCACCAGCCACATGTGGCTGTTTACACTTAAATTAAACTTTATTTATTTTTTTATCCTCACCCAAGGACATATTTCCATTTTTTGTTCAGGTAGAGGGGGAGGAAGAGAGAGAGAAGCATTGACGTGAAGGGGACACGTCGAGTGGCTGCCACCCGCACGACCAACCAGGGCTGGGGACAAACTGCAACCAAGGTACGTGCCCTTAGCGGAAACCGAACCCGGGTCTCTCTGGTCTGCAGGCTGATGCTCTAACCGCTGAGCCAAACCGGCCAGGGCTAAATTAAACTTTAAAGATCAGTTCCTCAGTTGAACTAACCACAACAGCCACATGTGACTAGTGAGTGGCTAGTGGCTACTGTATGAGATAGCGCAGGTACAGACAATTGCCATCCTTTGGGCAGTGCTATCTAGAGTCTGCTCTTAACCAGTCACTGGATGCTCAAGTAAGCAGTCTTGCAATATCTTGTTAAATGGTTCCACAACATGAATGCACTGTAACTTGGTTCTTTTAAGCATGTAAGATACTTATAATCTTTCACTATTATGAAAAATTACAGAGCTAAATTTTTATAAACCCCATAATTATTCCTTCAAGTGAAATTGCTGGGCTCAGAAAGGTTTTTTGAAGCAGAAAAGTGATATAACAAAGTCAGTGTTTTGAAGCAGTGATGTTGGCTGGCAGCCATTGGGGAAGATAGAAGGAGACCTCACAGGGGGTGGGGATGGGGGTGTCAAAGAAATGGGTAGGGAATGATGACAGCCACTCCTTACAAACATGCTCTCAGTTAATCCTCACACAACCTAAGGAGTGGCCAGCATCATCCCCATTTTCCAGAGGAGGAGGTGGAAGCACAGAGGGTCAGGAGTATGCCCAAGATCACTTGGTGAAAGGCAGGGGACTCCAAGGCCAGCATTGTCTTGCCCTCTATCTCTGCCGCTCATAAATTCTATGGCAGGAATTTTTTTATTAAACATTTTTTTTTTTCTTTTACTGATTTTAGAGAGAGAAGTGAGAGGGAGAGAGAGAGAAACATTGATGCGAGAGAACATCGATTGGCTGCCTCCTGCTTGCCCCCCACTGGGGATTGGGCCCACAACCTGGGCATGTGCCCTGACCGGGAATTGAACTGGCAACCTCTTGATGCCTGGGTTGATGCTCAACCACTGAGCCACACCGGCCAGACTTATGGCAGGAATTTAGATACGAGATCACGAGGGACTGAAATAAGGTAGCACAGTGGGAAAGAAGGCTCAGTTTTGAGAGCTATACCTGTTTAATAATAATTTCTCACACAGCGTGCTTTGCAGTTCACAGGGCACTTTTATATGTGCTCTCCTGTTTTTGAAGGAAGAACCGACAATATATAACAGCAGGGGTGAGAGGGTCTGTGATCACCCTCAAGTGTACAGCTAAGTGATTGGCTAACACAGGGGGCAACAAACTACAATCACAGGCCAAATCCTGTTGCTGGATAGCTCGTGTTTCTCCCACCACATTTTAAATGGTGGGAGAAAAATCAAAAGAATAATATTTTATGACGTGAAATTATATGAAATTCAGATTTTGGTGTCTCCCATAAATAAAGTTTTTGGGGACACAGCTATAGCCATATGTTGTTGTTTTTTTTTCTTTATCCTCACCCGAGGATATTTTTTGTTTTTTGTTCAGTATGAGTGGGAGGGAGAGAGGAAGAGAGAGAGAAACATCGACATGAAAGGGACACATCGAGTGGTTGCCACCCGCACGACCCAACCAGGGCCGGGGACAAACTGCAACCGAGGTACATGCCCTTAGTGGGAACCGAACCTGGGTCTCTCTGGACTGCAGACCGACACTCTAACTGCTGAGCCAAACTGGCCAGGGCTACAGCCATATGTTTATATGTGGGCTGTGCTCCTTTCACGCACAGTCTGCAAAGCCCCAAATACTTACTATCTGGCTCTTCAGAAAAGGGAGTGCTGACCTCTGGGTTAAGAGAACAGTGCAATTGACTAGGAATTGGAAACTGAAGGAGAGGTGTAGCTCAGATGGAAAAGAGATTTTTTAGTGAATCTTAGTGTCCATAGAATATAAAAAGTTGAGAAAGCTGGAGCTATTTTTATGTCAAAAAGGATGTGAGTTTATAAGGTAGGGCTGGCTGAGGAGAACTTTGGCTAAACATTTTTTATTTAGGTAGACTGAAGCACCATACCATTTTTGCCTTGTGGCATTCTCTCTTCTAATAATTCATGTTTCTTTTTCTTTGGGGAATAGTAGGAGCTGTGTCAAAAACCTGAGTTTTGGTCTTGGATATGAAAGTGATAATCATTTCTCACAAGTAGCTTTGCTTTTGGGTGGTGATCCCATTATGAAAGTGAGTAGTAAAAATCGTTTGACTCCCTCTCCCAAAAGAATCAAGCAAAGGTAATTTTTAACTGATAAAAAGGAAATTCTAAATTCTCATTTGTTGATTTGAATTGAGGTGAGAAGTGGTATGAAAATGAAAAGTATTCTCTGATAGGACTGATTTGAATTTCAGAACAATCACCCATATTTATTTCTCATCAACTTCTACAGCAGGCAAAGGTGCCAGTGGATTGAATTCTTCACCGCAGTTCACTTAATTCTCAATTCCTTTCTTAAATCAAGGGGCTGGTCTCATTCTTATTGCTGCTTTGCTTCCAATTAATGGAAGTTTATTAAAAGAAAACACTATATAATTCATCAAGCTGATCATTATGCTTTTTTATATCTATTGAAATAAGTATGAACCTAAATTCACACCAATCATAAGATACGGTGAGAACCCTGTGTAAGGCTATAAAATTCTCTCCAGTCTAGAAAGTGCATACATACTCTGTATTACACATCTGGATAAGAGTTTGTTCATTGAATTTACCTGTTGTAAGTAAGAATGAAATTATGATATTTAGGGTTATATCAATTTGACATTTTTGAAAAAAAAAAAAAATGTAGTTCAGTTTTCATTCAAGAATTGAACCACCTGAGTTTTTTCCCTCCAGGTTGACTGTATAAGAATTTATACAAATATTCAATTAGACAAAATGTTGACACCTAATACTAACATGTCCTTTCATGGATTTGCTCCTTTTTGGTTTTCTACTTTAATAATAATGTAACTATATCAGAGAAGATTTAGAGAATAGAGAAAAGACACCAGTTAAATTACTTAAGTTTGCTCTAACAACCATGCTCATATTAGTGAATTTACTTCTAGTATTTTTTCCTAGGCATAGCAACATTTTAGCATTGTTGTATTAACAGCATATTTATTTATAGCTTTACATTTTTTATACTTTTGCATCTTCCTTTTCATTGTACATTTCAAAACTATTTCCCCATAGTCTTTATTTTCCATGACTGTACAGTTTGTTGTTGCGAGTTGGTTCTGCATAATTTAGTTGCCTTTCTTGTTGGTGCTCCTAGCCTTTTTCCATCCTAAATAATACATGGATTTTGGATTATTTTCTCATGACAGATTTTCCAGGAGTGGGATTACCAGATTAGGAGATAGGGAAGGTCTTAAAGATGAAGAAGGGATGTGGTTCTTGAGCCACTAGGCCATACAGTCTGACTCTCTTTACAACAGTAAAATTGTGAGGACTCTCATATTCTTTAGTAAGGAACTATGAAAAGGATTTTTGAAGCTTATTCCATAAGCACTAAAATCTTGTTTTATAAGTTAAAAAAAAGAATAGAGCTTTGTTGTTTCTTTTGCATTGTTCCACGTGATAGTTGCTGCTATCTTTTT
The DNA here is from genome assembly GCF_014108415.1 of Molossus molossus. Classification (NCBI taxonomy): domain Eukaryota; kingdom Metazoa; phylum Chordata; class Mammalia; order Chiroptera; family Molossidae; genus Molossus; species Molossus molossus. The sequence continues at coordinate 108,385,480 of NW_023425366.1, read as the reverse complement.
ATTTTAGCCTTTCTGTCAAATAATACACACACCTCAGACTCACAAGTGTGTGTTCCCCACTTAGGGCACACTTTGGCTCTCTCCACCTCTCTAGTTACTCAATCTTCACTAATTTCCATCACTATTTTATTTTTTTTTTAATTAAACAGGAAAGAGCCAGACTCCTCAGAGGTCAGTCTGTTCAACAAGTGGGACCCCAGGGCCTTCTGTATGTTCAGCAAAGAGAGCTTGCAGTGACCTCCCCAAAGGATGGTAGGTTAGGAAGCAGTGAATTGGGCAGTATCCCAAAAGGCTATTGGATATTTTATTTTATTTCTTTTTTAAACAGGCTCCATCTCCATTCTGGGTTCTGATGATGCCACCACTTGTCACATTGTGGTCCTGAGGCACACAGGTATGGCGAGAGAGATGAAGGAAATCATTATTTAAACTGACCTAAGTTTGGGACCATGAATTTCTTGATTGGAGTGTCCTGGTGTCCTATTTGAGGCCTGACTCTGCTTACCTTTTCTCTGGTCTGCATGGTATCTCCCTGTTGCCCTGGTCAGAATGGGTTGGTTGGGGCAGCACGGTTTCTGTTTTTTCTTACAGGCTATTCAAAGTTGAGGCGGTCCAAATGGACAGGAGTAGGCTTGGCTTGCCTACTGAGTTCTCGTCGGGAATAACATGAGTCATTTCACCCTTGTTCTTTAGGTAATGGGGCTACCTGCTTGACACATTGTGATGGAACCGACACCAAAGCTGAGGTCCCCTTGATCATGAACTCCATAAAATCCTTTTCTGACCACGCTCAAGGTGGAAGGTGAGCTCCATACTATTGTGTTTTGTGATGTCGGGAACTTTGCACCCCTGTGTAGGGGAAATAGCTCTGAAAACTATTGCAAACATAAAATGTCACTACCACAGTGTCTGTCTTGTTCCTCCTGGAGCATAGCTTGGCACAGCACGGCCCATTGTCAGTAGTTGTTGAGCGAATGAATGGGTGATGGGTACAGGCCAGGAAACAGTGCTGGATCGTAAATGGAAGGTTTGACCTTGCACACGTAGTTTTATTTTTAGTAGTTTATTTTTATTATGTTCATATATCAAACATTGCTTTGTTATACCTCAGATGTGATCTTCCTTTCCCTTCCACTTTCCCTTCCCCTTCCCCCCCTTCCTTCCTTCCTTCCGCAATTATTTATTGAAAGCTTCCTATGAGCAAGAACTTGTTACAGGTGCCAAGGACATAGCAGCAGACAGAGTAGACCAAACCTGCCCCCATGGTGTTTGTATTGTAAAGCAAGGAGCCATTCAGTCAACAAAGTAGGATGTGAAATAGTAGACAGGACTGTGGAGAAAAACAAAGCAGGGAAGAAACGGGGGATGGCTGAGAGGCTAGAGGGTCCAGCTCTAAGTGTCAGTACATCAGTGATTTCACAAGGATTCCTTACAAGAGCTGGTGTTTGATGTGGCCGTCCATCAAAATATCTAACCCGCCCGCTGGTTATAGGGAGTGTAACCGCCTCTATTTCACAGCTGCTGACACTGACTCAAGTGACCTGGAGTCATACAGCTAGTTAGTGGTAGGCCCATGAGACAGGTTTGACTTGTGCTTGCACCCCTGTCCCCTCTTCTTTCTATCTCAGCAAGCAGACTTCGAAGGCTTTGTTCTCATTTTACTTGAAGCCTAGTGTAGCCATTGAATGAACTAGTCCATTCATAAACAAGTACTAAGCATCCAAAGGATTTTTAAAAAGCCTCTCAGAGTTACACTAGTACAACACAGATATTTTATTTTTATTAAAATTTTTTTTCTTTTTTATTGATTTTAGAGAGAGAGGAAGAGAGAGGGAGAGAGATAGAAAGATCGATGAGAGAGGACATTGATTGGCTGCCTCCTGCATGCCCCCCACTGGGGATTGGGTCTACAACCTGGGCATGTGCCCCAACAGAATCGAACTGGCGACTTCCTGGTGCACGGGTCGATGCTCAACCACTGAGCAACACTGGCTGGGCCAGACTTTTCTTTTTTTTTTTTTATCCTCACCCAAGGACATTTTTGCATGTATCTTCAGATAGAGCGGGAGGGAGAGAGGGAGAAAGAGAGAGAGAGAAATATCGATGTGAGATACATCGAGTAGTTGCCACTCACACGACCCCAACCAGGGCCGGGGACAAACTGCAACCGAGGTACGTGCCCTTAGCGGGAACCGAACCTGGGCCTCTCTGGTCCACGGGCCGACACTCTAACTGCTGAGCCAAACTGGCCAGGGCCAGACTTTTCATTTTAATGTCCCCCCTCAGATTCCTTAGCTGGATCTGGCCAGAGGCCCAACTCCATGCTTCTCAGAACACAGTTGTGAGGTGTCCCTGGTCTGCTCACGGAACTGACTTGGTCACTCTCGAAGGTTTGCTGCAACATGGAGTCCAGTGTCAAGCATAGCCATGGTGATCATGGCTCCTCTTTAAATGTTTATTATTAGGCCACTTGATGCTTTGCTCTGTGTTGGTTACTTAGAGATTCCAGTTCATTCCTCATATCTGTGTGAAGTATGGCTGCACTTTCCAAAGCACTAGTCCTCAGGTTGTTATAGGCTGTGGACAGGTGGTGAGCAGACAAAGTGGGAAACACAGGGCTAAACAGTTAGCTTGTTTTTTATTCACCTGTCAGACTTCTTACGGCTTTTCTTTGCTAGTGTGTGTTGTGACTGCTAGTGAGGAGTTACAGTAGGTAAGATTTCCCCAAGTTATTTAACTTCAAGAATGAGTTTTTCTGTCTCATGCAGCTAACGTTCAGGGGGACACAGTGGATAAGCATGTGGGATGGAGATGATCATTCCTGTCTCTCCAGGAGAGGTGGGCATGAGAGGAGACAGCATTTCAGTCCTTCACAAAAACAGGCTATAGTCAGTGTAAGCTGTCTTCCTTCTCCTTCCTCTACCTGTTCCTCTTAGGCGAAGACACTGAAGAGGTTTTCGGAGGTATCCTTCTTTGGGTGGTAAATAGTGATAGAGTCATATACTTCCTGAGCAGAGTTCCTCACCTCTCCATTGAGGCGGCATCGTATTCGTGGTAAGATAGAAATGTGCTTAGCCATCAGGGTTCCTAGGCAGGGTCCCCAGAAGCTTGCTGGGCCTTGGCAGCCTTACCATTTACCCCAGGGAGCCACACAGGTATCTTCTGTGTGCTTCATGGCATGGGCAAGGCCCCAGAAGTGCTGCTGTAGAGCATGGGTTCACAGCAGCTGAGAACTACCACCATTCAGAGCAAACCCAGTGCACAGTCGCTGCCTTGTGCTGGCCTCTGACCACCATACCATCTCTTTGCCAGGCTGGAAGTACACCTCGTGGGCGGCTTCAGTGACGATAGGCAGTTGTCACAAAAACTTACTCATCAACTTCTTAGTAAGTTCACTGTTTTTCCCCAAAATTTGTTAAAAATTTGTACCTATTTTTGCTTGGATAAAAGTCCCAGTGAGGACACAACTTAAGAGGGGCACACCTTCCTGGAGTGACATAAACTGCTCAGCTTGGAGTCCTACATAAAGACTGAACAGCATACATCTAAATTTTTTAGGGGCTAAGGGGATGGGACAAAATTTTCTTTTAAAATAGCAGTTGATGTACTCCAACATAATAAACGCTCTGAATTATGTAGAAACAGAACCACCCTCCGGGCAGAAATATCTATTTTTAATCTGTAGAAAATGAAGCCACTTATACCATTTTTTTCCTACTCAACGAGCAAGGATTTAAAAAAAAAACCACTACATTGTTCTCTGTTAATTAACCATGAGGCAGTGAGGTAACATAGTCACACAGTACTGGAATATACATTGTTGGTACAACCTGTTGGGAAAGCAATTTGGTGGCATGGTGAAGTCTTAAAAAGGTTCATATCCTTTGACCCAGTAATTCCCCTTCTGGGAATCTGTTCTAAGAAAATAATCTGAAGTGTGCACAGAATTTATGCCCAAAGATGGGCAGTAGAACATTTACAAGAGGAAATAATCTAATGTTCATTAGTAGAGGAATGGTTATGTAGCTGTTAAAAAACAGTGCTTATGAAGAGGTTTGAATTCCATGGGAAAATACCTATGAACAAAAAAATCAGGATATAAAATTATCTACACACTGTGAGCTTAGCTGTGCACAGACGTATAGCATACACAGCATATTAATTGGGATTATGGGCATTAAAAACTCATATATTTCTACCATTAAAAACCTATTATTCCTTATAGTCTCCTGTATTTTTCAAATTTTTGCATTGGTCCAAGTTTTTATGACTCTGATAATCAGGAAAAAAGGTTTTAGAAGGAAAAAGAGTAAAAAAATCTATGAGACAGTTTATCCCCCACAAAGCTCTCAGAATGGAAGAGACATGGAAAGCCTTGGTCAGCGTTTCCGCTGGGCTCGAGGCTTGGAACATGGCCATCACCTGGCAGGCAGGGTTCCGAGGCATCAGTTCCCGCAGATCTGGCCTTCGATAGGCCAGGTTGTGGTCGAAAGGGTAGTAGAACAGAGATGGCTCAGCTGTCTTCCGTCCCTCCAGCACCTTCTACACTTGTTCAGCATATGTTTTGCAAATTAAAAGAATTTTTTTGACATCCAGTTTTAAAATTCTAATTTAGGTGAATTTGACAGACAAGAAGATGACATTCACTTAATGACACTGTGTGTGACGGGTAAGTTCTGCCACCTTTCCCAAAACAAAGCTGTAGGTTTCAGGACCATTATGCCTTAAAGCAGGTCCCAGCATCAGTACCTCAGTCATGGAAGACACAATTTGCACTGCTTTGCTGATTTCTGTCCTGCTTTCCCCATCTGCTGGAATGGCTCCCCTCCCTCCCAGTGTCCAAATCCTGCTCAGCCTCAGCTGAGATGCTGACCCGCTCCAGTGCCACTCATCTTTCCTTCCCTGGGACTGTCAGAAGCCTCCTCTGAACTCCTGGGCAGGAGAAGGGCCCAGACTGGGGGGGACAGACCTGCAGATGGCTGGAAGCCACTAACTGGAAGTAGCAGCCTGTACAGTATAAACCTGTGTGCTTTGGGACTCAGCAAGGGAAACGGGAAAACTGTCCCTTTCACTGTTTCCCCCTCTTTTGCAGTGGGCGCTTTTTGGCCTCTAGTTTACAAAATGAAAGCAATTATTTAGTTTTCTTAAAAATTAGATCTTAAAAACATTTTTTTTTTATTTGTTAGAATTAAATGACCGGGAAGAAAATGAAAACCACTTTCCAATCATTTATGGCATTGGTGAGTAGTGTGTGTGAGGGTTGGAGGCTGGCCGCACGTCGACAAGGCAGGCTCCAGTTACAGGCTGATTCTGTGAACTAGTGAGCCCACTGATGTCAGGATGTCAGAGCCTTAGGTTCCTCTGTGTGTTTGCTGGGGGACCCTGGGCAAGTAGCTTATCTTCTCTAAGTATTAATTACAAAAGAGTATATGTCCACATTCTAAGACGGAAGAGAAAACCAGATGGTGCCACCAGTAATGGGAGTGTCAGTGGCTCTTTGCTCTCCTGAGCGGCCAGCTGTGCTGTTCTCCAGCCAGGGTGCCCAGGGGCTGGAATGGGGCATGATACTTTTCTTATACGTAGGGAACCAAGTAAGATTTTGATTGAGAACAAAGATCCTACAAAGGGAAGTAAAATGATCAGATTAGAGAAAATCCAGAAACTTCTACCTTCCTGTGATGGTCCCTAAGACTCCTGAGGATATAATAGGATGAAATTGCTGTATGCAGAGGGCTTCTACCATGTCTGTATTCATGTATTTAGCTGAGTGGAGGGTACACAGGTGGGCATTATTTTGTCTCTGTAACTTTGTATATATCTGAAATGTGGAGTAAAATTTGAAAACAAAATTACCAGACTTGGCCCCAATCACAAGCCACCCCTTTACCCCCAGCTATTTGCAGAGATGTTGAGTCACAGGGCTGACCAGGAAGGCCTTGCCACACACCTGCCTGAAGAGACAGAGTGCCTTCCCTGTGGGGCCAGCTCTTGGCTTGGAACAGTCTAACTGACCTAGTTCAGCTCAAGCCTCAGCCATTTTGAGTGAGATATTCCACTAAGACATTGCATTTTCCCTTTCCAGGAAGATGGAAGCTACAGGCACTTAAGAGTAATTTTGTTCAGTTTCCATTCTATTCTGTATTTGAGAGAGTTTTATCCATGTTTTATTATGTACGGTGGGAGAACTGTAAGCCTTTCCATGTTTGTCTCTTGTGAACTCAGAGTCATCCTGTCGTCCCTCACAGCTGTCAACGTGAAAACTGCTGAGATTTACAGAGCTTCCTTCCAAGATCGCGGTCCAGAGGAGGAGCTGCGCGCTGCACGAGCTTTAACAGGAGGACCAGTGAGTCTGGAATCATCTTTGTGTTAAGAGGTTAAGGGGAAAAAGGGCATCAAATTCCAAAGCCTTACAGACCATAGAAATGAAAAGTTCATCAACTTTTTTAAAGCTGTAAATTAGCCCTGGCCGGTTCGGCTCAGCGGTTAGAGCGTCGGCCTGCGGTCTGGAGAGACCCGGGTTCGGTTCCCGCTAAGGGCACGTACTTCGGTTGCAGTTTGTCCCCGGCCCCGGTTGGTCGTGCGGGTGGCAGCCACTCGATGTGTCCCTTCACATCGATGTTTCTCTCTCTCTCTCCCTTCCTCTCTCTCCCTCCCACTCTATCTGTACAAAAAATAGAAAAATATTCTCGGGTGAGGAAAAAAAAAAAAAAGCTGTAAATTAATCAGGGAACATCACACACACACACGAGTATGTGTCTGTCTGTTCCTCTCTTCTTCTCTCTCAGTGCTTTTAAATTATAAGCTCAAGATCCCAAATCCCTGCCTGGAAGGTGTAGGGGAAGTAATGTGAACCCCTAGGATCCAATCCAAAGAGAAGGAACCCCTTTCACTTTAAGAACTTTACCTGTATAGTTCCTACAAAGAATGAGCCGGGAAGGGGGAAGGAGAGGCTTCCCCTTCTGTACTTCGGATCACATACTCCTTTGGATCAAGTAACTAAAGAGCAGCCTGCTGGAATGAATTATCAAAAAACTAATCCAAACAGTTTAAAAGTCTAGCCCTGGCCGGTTTGGCTCAGCGGTTAGAGCGTCGGCCTGCGGTCCAGAGAGACCCGGGTTCAGTCCCTGCTAAGGGTGCGTACCTTGGTTGCAGTTTGTCCCCGGCCCTGGTTGGGTCGTGTGGGTGGCAGCCGCTTGATGTGTCCCTTTCATGTCGATGTTTCTCTCTCTCTCCCCCTCCCACTCTATCTGAACAAAAAATGTCCTCGGGTTAGGATTAAAAAAAAAACCAGTTTAAAAGTCTGATTGCCTTAAGGGTGCTTTTTAATGAAATAACATTTTAAAAGTTAGAAAAATAAAAACCCAAGATTGACATGCCCTTTGAGGAATGGGTGAAAGAATCCTTTAAAAATGTGGCATGAAAAAATAGAAACCGCATTCAGAGCACCCAAAAGAGATCTGCTCACTCATGAAATGCTGACACTTTCACTGGAAAATAATGTTTACTGAGTGACCTGTTTTGCCAACCCATTAACATTTTTAGGGTTCCTTTTAGGTACATAATAATTGCCTTGATTTGGCTAATATTCAGAATACAGTTCAATCTCAATAACCAAAATCGAACATTGCTGGTTGAGAATGACCACTGACAAATTTGAGAATTCAGGGAGTTGATCATTTGGCAAATTAGCACTTTTACAAATTGTTTTTCCTTTCTTTTGATGGAGCAACAGGCATTATGTAAAGTTGCTGGGTAACTTAGCTGCTGAGGTATACGTAACAAGGCAGTGTTATATGTAGCCATGAGGAATGCAGACTTCCTGGGTTTGAGGCCCAGCTCTGGTGGTTACTGGGAATTTGACTGTGGTCTATGTGCCCCGTGTCTCTGAGCCTCAGGTTTTCAACCAAAATGGGACAAATGCCATCCGCATGCAGGATTGTTGTCGAGATTAAACAGAATAATATATGTTACCCACAAAGTACAGTACCAGACAGTTGGAAGTATTCAGTATGCAGCAGCTTTTGTTATTAGGAGACAAAACTGTAAAGAGCTTATCATTCAGGTAAATGCCTTCACTGCTAGACTACACTAGAGGTGTGCTTTAATGGTAGGGTTTGTGAAGCTGATAGCATTCCTTAAATTCTATCCTTGAAATGTTCTTTTTCAGATGATTAGTATTTACGATGCAAAGACAGAACAACTTCGTATAGGACCGTATTCCTGGATGCCATTTCCACATGTGGATTTCTGGTTGCAGCAAGATGATAAGCAAATACTAGAGGTGAGAATTTACAGGTTGGGCAAATCTTAACTCTCTGGACCCTGGTTTCCTCATCTGTAAGAAAAAAAGGCGTTTAGACTCAATAATAGCTGCTTTTCCTTCACTGGGTAGTAGTTATTTTTAGGATGCCACTGACAGACCACTTGCATAGGTGAAGCAGTAGGCAACCGACTGCTTTTTTTGTATTAACCCAGTACACCTCAGTTCTTATGTAATTCTACAGTTTACATATATATATATATTGTACATAGTGATCCGAGAACATCCTGATTAATGTTTAAGGAACACAAGGATATTTGACATCTTATCAAAGCAGGGAACAGAGCAAGGTTATTCTCTCATGCCTCAATATCTTGTTTTTCCAGAACCTTTCCACTTCACCTCTGGCTGAGCCCCCCCACTTTGTTGAACATATTAGAACAACCTTGATGTTTATTAAAAAATACCCATCTCCAAAAAATACACTATTTCCTGGAAATAAAGCTCTACTCTACAAAAAAAATGAAGATGGCTTATGGGAAAAGGTCTCTTCTCCAGAAAGCTAAAAATAGGAATTACCAAAGAAAGCAACTTTTTGAAGTGACAGAGACCACTGATGGGGGTTGGACAGAATATGAATTTGGAATCTACATCTGTCGAGTCTTAGTGTCTTTCAAATGACTTTCAAAATAAAATCTTATTTTGGCAAAGGCATTTGTTTACTTTTTGCTTTGCTAAAAAGCTGACATTCAGCATTTCCTTTTTGGTTAGTAATAACGGGCAGAGGAGACCACCTGCTCAATATTCTATGACAGCTATTTCAGTTACATAGGTAAGTATTTCTAATTCTAAAAAATTAGTGAATAAAGGAAAAATTCTAATTGAGTCTGCTTTAAAAACAATATTTAAAATGCAATGAACCTTAAAAAAATAAAATAAAATGCAATGAAATTCAGTGAGAATTTATATATCTCACAGAAGGTTTTTTTTTGGCCTCAAAATATTTTAGAAGCATCAAATCCAAAACAGATATAAATATACTTCTAGATGAATGAGATGAAAGGCTCAGAAAGACAAACAGGGTTTGATCTTACTGTCCTGATTATATAGTTGTCTCTAAAATAAACTTCCATGACAATAAATTTAGTCTGAGTGTTATACAAAACCACTGATAAATCTGTTCTTTTAGTGTTTAAGGTCATTAAAATGCCCAAATTGTGATTATTATGCAAATTTTATATTTTAGAAATCTTTATTTTCTGAAGTTGCTCTCTATCCAAAAAGAAGTCATTATGCCCAATTAATATAGTAAGATTTATGAACTGAACTCACTGGTAACAATTTCAAGAACCTTTATTGAAACCAACATTCAAATAGTATCTTAAGGGTGAAATTCTGTTTCAGCAAAACCAATTTAACAATTCCAAATATAAAAAACCACTTAAAATTAATCTTGTGAAAGGTGATAATTTCCCCTTCCCCCATTTTATCTGCTATACTTCATTGCACCAAATAAACAGGGAAGACTTTGTTTAATCATCTGCACCAAAAGACAAAAAAAAAAAAAAAAAGAAAGAAAAGGAAAATTGCACTTTAACAAGTGCCAAATGTCAGACATCACATCAAATCAGAGTGTAATTACAGGCTTACTGTGGTATAACTAAGGATCCCAATACTACAGTCCACAAACCCAATGTGAATTCCCACTGTCTTGAGGTGTCTCAAGTCTGACGGCTGGACTGGAAGGCACAGGGGCCAGAGCCTATGTTAAGTGAAGGGGTGCTGTCCTTCTGGAAAAGTAGAGATGGACAGTCATCACAGGCTAACTTCCAGTTATTTCATCAGTAGTCTGGATTGGATTGGTCAGCCTGAGAAAGGTTACTTTTTGGTTCTTGTTTCTGTGTTGGGCCTAAAGGGGTGAGCTGCTAGTGGAACAGAAGCTATGGAAGCTCCCATGTGAAACAGGTCAAAGGTATACTTATTTTAGAATTTAAATTTAACTGGGTGCTACCCAGAAATATTTAATATTAGGCTCTTAAGAGTAGCATCTATTGAGTTTTCAGATATTAAACATAGAAATGAGCACAGTCTGTTCTTTTGTGCCAATTTAAAAGCTTTACCAGCATTTAAAAATATACATATATAAATATATGGTCAAGAAGACTCTTTACAGTTACTCTTAGTAGATGAGTCCTTTAATTTGTTTACAAGTAGTATATAAAGGGAGAAATGGATTTGTGGCAGAGGAAAGAGACAGAATCACTGCCCAGGCTACCTTGATAGCCTGCCACAGCTTGAGTGAACACAGTCCTTACTTACGTCTTCAGGGAAAGCAGCAGTGGGGATGGCAGGAGAGGGCTCTGACATTCTTATTTACAATCTTGTTGAAACCTATTCTCCTTTAAGCCAACACAATCCAGTTGTATACTGCAACCTGATCAAACTAAACACCAACTAAAATAGATGGCAAAGAAAACTCTCTCTGCACTAGTACAGCAGAGAACCCAGAGTTCTGAAGAAAGCGGTCTTACCAAAAAGTTATTATGTGTAATCTAATAACTTATGCTTATGTTTACAAGATAAAAGCAAATATTTCAAGTGGCAGACACTTGACATTCTGAGTATTCTTTGTGAATAAAAAGTGTTTACGGTAACTTGGGAGAAAACATACTATTACAATTGAGTAGACAGAAATAACAGTTGTTGTTCTCTATACCCATAAAATTAGACAAATCAGTTACCTGCCTAGAAAGCCTGGCTTTCAGGCACATATTTGTGCCAAAATCCAGTTAAACACAAATAACAGCAATTTCTCTTGTATTAGCATGTGGCACAGGTCACATTTTCAGTATAACTTTATCTTCCATGACACAATATTCAGTACAGTCTGAACCAAACACTGAATTTTATCTTAATCTTTCTGGTTCTTCTACCTGTGGGCAGTCATCTTCTGGGCCCTGAGCTCTGTTCTGGAAGGCTCCAGTCTGATCAGCTTCGTGAGGGGTGGGAGCCCCTGGGTGTTGCTCAGGGCTGTTAGCCTCCAGGGCCTCTTGTTCCAGCCCACCGGACAGGTGCTCCATTTTTTCTAAGTCTTCAATGTGGCTGACTGAGCTGGTCTCACTTAGCGCATCTGAACCTCTGAGGGACCTTTTAAAAGGCTTCTGGCCTAGAGAAACATGGGATGAACAGCACTGAAAGTTCCATACAGGACACTTCTGCAACAAAGCTCTCTGTGCAACAAGAGATTGCTTTAGTAAATCCAGCAGAAATCCCTGGAATTACTGGCTCTGAAGCATTAGAGTGATGAGGCAAGAAAAGGGAGTTGGATAATGGACTAACACACTCCCAAGGCTGAGAACTTTGGAGGTCATTCGTGGGAAGTGCAGGTGAGTAAACACCAGGTTAAACATGATGCCAGCTCTCAAGACCCTAACTTTCCCCTCTGGAGTGCTACAGAGGTATTCCTGCGAGGCTGAAGCCCAAGGCTACTGGAATGGTTACTTAAAGGGACAGCTGGTCTTAATTGAAGAAAGATAGGACTTTGGGTTAAAGACCATGAAAACAAAGGAATGCAAATAACCAAATGGAAAACCATTATATGATGCAAAAGTCTATTTTCCCAAGAGTAATACAACCCATTTTCATTTTTTTAAAATATATTTTTAAAAGTTGATGTTAGAGATATTGACGTGAGAGCAGAACATCGATCGGCTGCCTCCTGCATGCCCCCTACCGGGGATCAAGCCCATAACTCAGGCATGGAAATTGAACTGGCAACCTCTTGGTGCATGGGATGACACTCAACCAACTGAGCCACAGTGGTCAGGGCCAACCTGTTTTCTTTAGTGTGAATGAACTCACACATGCAGACGTAATGTACCTGGAAGTCTCTGTTTAGTGCGAGTGCCTGAGGGCGTCTGAGGCGGTGTTACTCCTGTATCTTGTACTTTGTACACATACGTGTGTTCTGTGGACTCCAGAGAGCCTGCCAGGAACAGAAAGAGGGATGGGTAGCACAGTCTGCCCTAGGAGATGCTCTCACTCAGCCTTGTTCCCTGCTGAGCTTCCCCAAGCCATGCAGCCTTGCACAGACTGGGTACTCCTGAACCATGCCAAGAGCTGGAGAAAGCCATCTCACAGCTATGCTCACGAGTCCTGGCCCTGCTAGGGTGTTTCATCCTTATCTCCCCAGGTATCCTGTGTACATGTGAAACAGCCGGCAATGTGGCCCACCTACACATGCCTGGAAAGCCAGGCCCAAGTGGGAAAGACTCTAACTTCTCCCTTGGAGTGCTTTAGCAACAAGGAATGGATGTCTCTGCTAAAAGCTGAGGCATGATGTGTTAAAAGTCAGATTATCTATTTGTCATATGACAATGGAGTCATCATTTCCTGGGGAAGGGACACAGGAAGGGGCCCTTGGTAACAGGAAAGGAGGGGTTCTATAGTTGGATATCATCTTCCCCAAACCCCAGCAACTGGTAATTCTTGCTGGTTTGAAATCAAATGGCCCAGTGCTATGGACCATAGTCTTTTAATTGTCCCTTTGCCTTTTGCTGAGCAAAACACTAATGAGGACTGCCATATTAACACTGAACCAAAATGCCCAGTCTTGAGGGTTTGAACAGCTGAGTGAACATGTTCTTGTTGGATTCCAGGAAGAGAGAGGCCTGCTAAGGGCAATGCATATGTGCTTTCATGCCATTTCAGCAGCGGGGGAGGGAGAGGGAGATGAGAAAGTCACAGGAGCAGGCAGATTCCTGGCACAGTACCCAGGATAAAGCCTGGGACGCACACAAGGCTTTTCAGCATGAGCGTGGGATCGCAGAGCATTTGGTCAAAACTCTCAAGGTACATGAAATCTGGGAGGAGCCTACTAGTCCTACCTGCTGTTAAGTTAAACGTTCTTCCCTTCTGTGAAGGCTGGACTGGAGAAAACCAATTCAGCACGGATCCTACCACTGGGATCTGCCGTAACACCCCCTGCAAAACATAACATTGCTCAACATCACCTTGTCCAGCCTGGCTCCCAGCCTGAGCCGCTCTGCAAACTTACCTCTTCCAGAAGGCGCTCCTCATTGGCCTTTTGCAGTTGAACCTGAGCTTCCTGAATTCCTTTCCGAACCACTTCTGTCATGTTTTCCAGAAGCTGTGTTAAGACCAAGAAAAGCATTACTTGTCATCTAAACTTATTGCCCGGGGCCTACAATAACTATTAACACAGAACTGGGGACATTTTTCAAAGGTTTGTTAGTAAATGGAATTCTGCACTTTAAAATGTCAGTGTAAAAATAAAACAGAAAAATCAAACAGAACAGGATAAAATGCTCAAGGAGGCCTAGGCAGACATACCTTGGTGACCAACCTCATAGCCAGGGAACAGAGAGAAATTACTGTTTCTATGATTTGAAAGTCAGATCAATAGAAAATAGACACATAGCTCCACATATATGGAAATGGAGTCAGCAGTGATATAGTCCAGTTTGGAAGAAGCTGCAAGAAGTCCACCCAAGAATGAATAAAGCTGGCTCCTCAGCCTCATTTCAAACATCCTTCTCTTCCCCACCCCTACCAAAAGTGAAACATGCGACACACATTTCTGTCTCCTCTCAGATAAGTCCTGTTTTCGTCCATTTTCTCTCCTTTTGAGTGATTTCTAGTGACCCCAATCTCTGGTTTGAAGAACCAACTTAAAGTCTCACACCTGCTCCTCCATGCCAACTGGCCAACAGGAGCAGGTCTATTGCTGATGGAAGTTCCAGTTATCAGAAACATCTTTCTCATTCAGCCTCAGGACCCAGCTACAACCAGGAAGTCTTCTGTGTCTTTGGCAGGCAGTGTAAATGCATCTTCCTCAATGCTCAGCCACCCCTAACTTCCACTGCATAGCATTTACCACCTCACTTGGTTATATGTATCTCTTTCCCCACTGGCTTGTGAGTTCCCTGAGGGCAGGGACCATGTCAAACCCACTTGGCATTCCCGGTGCCTGGCACAATGCCTAATTCATAGCAAGTCTTTAAAAAATTTTTGGGAGCCTGGCTGGTGTGGCTCAGTGGTTGAGCGACGGCCCATGCACCAAGAGGTCGCCAGTTTGATTCCCGGTCAGGGCATATGCCCAGGTTATAGGCCTGATCCCCATGTAGGAGGCGGTCAATCGATGTTCTCTCTCATCAATGTCTCTCTCTCTCTCTCCATTCCTTTCTCTAACATCAATGATGAAAAAAAATAAAAACTCTAAAAAAAAAACTTTTGGGGAAAGATCTAATGAACAGACATTTGTGACTCTAGCTGGTTGCCCAGGCAAAACCCAGAAAGGGAATGAGATGCTCATTAGTCTTACAGACCCTTGAGTTTTCCTCAATTTCTCGGGCTGTGACCGCAATGGTCTCCACTAGTTCAGAAACATCTATGTCGTCACGTGCCATGCCAATGTAAATACAGCTCTTCATACTTTTATACTCAGGGCCTGTGGGAAGAAACAACAGACCAATTTGGTTACTTGCCATGTATCAGACATGGCACTGCCTTTCTGTACAACAGCATGTAGCACAAAGGAGCCCCCCTGAGGGGCGGGGATAGTGGTTCTAATGGGGCGACAGGAAGCCCAGAGAGGCTGCAGAATGGGAAAGGAGCTATCTCACCCCCTATAGGAAGAACTAAACCAACATTTCCTTGCCCTGGCCGGTTTGGCTCAGCGGTTAGAGCGTCGGCCTGCGGTCCTGAGAGACCCGGGTTCGGTTCCCGCTAAGGGCATGTACCTCGGTTGCAGTTTGTCCCCGGCCCTGGTTGGTCGTGCGGGTGGCAGCCACTCGATGTGTCCCTTCACGTCGATGTTTCTCTCTCTCTCTCTGTTCCTCTCTCTCCCTCCCACTCTACCTGAACAAAAAAATGGAAAAATGTCCTCGGGTGAGGATAAAAAAAAAAACAACAAAACATTTCCTTAAGGAGATAGAGCCTGTTTTCTCTTAATTAAGACAGTCAGAAATGTCCTTGCAAAGTTCACAGTTGACTTATAAAAATAGTAATTACCCATTTTAAATGTAAGGTCAGATTCCAGTTCGTTTAACTTTTTCAGGAGTCCAGTGTGGATTTTTTCCCCTTCTGGATCCAATTTCAAACTGTTCTTATCATCATTAGCATGTTCATACCTATAAACAACATCAAACAACAGTATTTAAATCTAGAATATCAAATGTCTCTTCAGACACAGGATTACAGGGAGAGTTACAAGCTACAGGAGTTTACCAAGAATGTGGAATGAAGCAAATGGGCAAAGGAGCCACTCAGGGTTCCAAAGTCAAAATGTCTAAAGGAAAGGCCAAGTCTGTAAGTGCGTGAAATTAAGAGAGGACAAGGTCTGGAAGTCTCATTCTTTGTGATTAAAAAAAGGAGGTGTTCCTCGTCCTGAAAGGAGATGGAAAGCAGCTACGGGAAGGGCAGACAGCACAATGACTACAGAGGACACAGGAGTTTGCTCTACTGGGGAACTAAGCCCTTTTTCTCACACGCAGGAACCATCTACCACCTGTCAGTACCTGTACACACCTCCCAGCGCCTGGAGCTGGCACAGAAAGCACACACAGCAACTCCTACTGCACTCAGTACAGTGGTGGGCCCGTCACCTGCTGCATGTGCTTTAAAAATTTTTTTTTCTTTATTGATTTTATAGAGAAGAAGGGAGAGATGGAAACATCGATGAGAGAGAACATCAATTGGCCATCTCCTGCATGCCCCCTACTGGGGATCTGGCCCACAACCTGGGCATGTGCCCTGATCAGGAATCGAACTGGTGACCTCTTGGTGCATGGGCTGATGCTCAACCACTGAGCCACACCGGCCAGGCCTGCATGTGCTTTTGTAAGTGTCCAGAACATCTAGTTGAATATTCATTAGACATGTATACAGTGACTAACATATTCATCTGAGATTTTTAAGTTGGTTCATAAAATGACCAGGGTCTTTATTTAGCAAAGAGAATTTAAAATCAGGCAGCAAGCCAAAACCATACCTGACAACCCCTATTCCAGGCCAGTTAGGGTCATCAACGTGTAAGAGGCCGGCTGTTCCTGTCACTTCCTGCTTGAACTCCTCTCGAAGCTGTAGTGTGCAGGTCAGGACCGGCAGCCTGCTTTGTATACAGGCTACGAGCTGATCCACGTCCTCTCCCTGAGTTCCTAAAACTGAAAACATTCAGACGTTAGAGAAATGCTTAAGGAACAGGTAAAAATGAGAAGGCAGGGCTCCCACTTCCTTTACCACAAAGGCCAAAAGCTCCAGGTGCATCCAATTAGCTGGAGCAAAGGAGCTAAAAAAAAAAAGAAAAAAGAAAAAGCTACTAAACCTACTTATGGAAGAATCTGGTGTTGAGA
Source organism: Molossus molossus (assembly GCF_014108415.1). Taxonomy (NCBI): domain Eukaryota; kingdom Metazoa; phylum Chordata; class Mammalia; order Chiroptera; family Molossidae; genus Molossus; species Molossus molossus. The sequence continues at coordinate 108,368,848 of NW_023425366.1, read as the reverse complement.
ATTAATATACTCAGTTCCTCCAAGTTTATTTTCTTACAAAGACAGAATCAACTTGTTTGACTTACACAAAAATCGGATTCTTCCCACAGAAAAATTCTGATTAAGTCACGTTATAAAACATCCAATTGCAGGTTAAAAACAAAGAGGCAACTATACAATTCTTTCTATACATTAACATCTTGGAAAGAAAGAGATTTTGGCCCCTGTTTGTGGTAGGGAGGCAGGAAGGGCAGGATGATGAAGACAGAACTAAGTCACTTCTGAAGGTCAGAGCCCAAGAGGTCTCAGGGCTGCAGGGATCCAGGAGTCTTGGCACCATCCCTACTCCCTCACTTCTGTCCAGTGGAATTCTGCACATGATCACATTAAGCCTCAGTACATGCTGCCTTGGGGTCCTCAGCTCGCTCAGCCAGTTTTTAAAATTTTAATTTTATTATTTTTGCTATAGATGTTTCCCCCCAACATTGACACCCTCCTCCCCATTCCGCCCCCCCTCCAGCATTACTGTTTATGACCATGGTTACACACACATGCATATAAGTTCTGTGGTTTATCTCCCCACCCCCAACCCCCTCTTCTGAGGTTTGTTTGTACCCTACTTCTATGTCTCGGTCTATTTTGTTCATCAGCTTGTTTTGTTTATTATATTCCACAAATAAGTGAGATCATGTAATATTTATCTTTCTCTGATTGGCTTTTTTTGCTTAGGATAATACTCTCCAGGTCCCTCCATGTCGTCCCAAAGGATAAAAGATCTTTCTTTCTAACAGCTGCATAGTATTCCATTGTGTACATGTACCACAGCTTTTTTATACACTCATCTATTGATGGACACTTGGGTTGTTTCCAGATCTTAGCGACTGTAAAGAGTGCTGCTATGAACACAGGGGTGCATGTATTTTTTCTGATTTCAGGCTTCTTAGGGTATATTCCTAGAAGTGGGATCACTGTGTCAAATGGCAGTTCAATTTTTAATTTTTTGAGGAAACATCATATTGTTTTCCATAGTGGCTGCACCAGTCTGCATTCCCACCAGCAGTGTACCAGAGTCCCCTTTTCTCTACACCCTTGCCAGCACTTATTGTTTGATGATTTGTTGATGGCAGCCATTCTGGCAGGTGTGAAGTGACAGTTGTTTTAATTTGCATCTCTTGTTGAGCACTTTTTCATCTCTTGGCCATTTGTATGTCCTTTTTGGAGAGGTGTCTATTTAGGTCCTCTGCCCATTTTTAATTGGTTTGTCTTCCTTTTGTTGAGTTGAACGAGTACTCTATATAGTTTAGAAATTAACCCCTTATCTGATGCATCATTGGCAATTACACTCTCCCATATAGTGGGTTCCCTTTCCATTTTGATAACTTGTTTCTTTGCTGTACAGAAGCTTTTTAGTTTGATGTAGTCCCATGTGTTCCTTTTTTACTTTGTTTCTCTTGCCTTAGGCGCTGTATCAGTGAAAATTCTGCTGCATGTGATGTCTAAAATTTTGTTGCCCACATTTTCTTCTAGGGTTTTTATGGATTCACAAGTCACATTTAAGTCTTTTATCCATTTTGAGTTTATTCTTATGTATGGTGTAAGTTGATGGTATAGTTTCATTTTTTTTTGTATTAACAGTCCAAATTTCCCAATATCATTTATTGAAGAAACTGTCTTTACTCCACTGTTTGCTCTTGCCACCTTTGTGAAATATTAATTGAGCATAATGTCTTGAGTTAATTTCTGGGTTCTCTGTTCTATTTATCTACATGCCTGTTCTCGTGCCAGTACCAGGCTGTTTTGACTATGGCTTTGTAGTATAACCTGATATCTGGTATTGTGATCCCTCCTACTTTGTTCTTTTTCAAGATTGCTGTGGCTATTCAGGGTCTTTTTTGGTTCCATATAAACTTTCGGAGTATTTGTTCTAGTTCTGTCAAATATGTCGGTATTTTGATGGGGATTGCATTGAATTTATAGATTGCTTTGGGTAATATGAACATTTTAATGATGTTAATTCTTCAAATCCATGAACGAGGTCTATGCTTCTACTTTTTAATATCTTGCTCTATTTCTTTTTTCAGTGACCTATAGTTTTCTGCAAATAGGTCCTTTACTTCTTTGGTTAGGTTTATTCCTAGGCATCTTAATTTTTTTTGCCAAAATAGTAAATGAGATTGCATTTTTAGTTTCTCTTTCTGTGAGTTCATTGTTGGTGTATAAGAATGCCGTTGATTTCTTGACATTAATTTCGTATCCTGCTATTTTGCTAAATTAATTAAATCAAGTAGATTTTTGATGGAGTCTTAGGGGTTTCTAGGTACAGTATCATGTCATCTGCAAATCATGAAAGTTTAACTTCTTCCTTTCCAGTTTGGATTCCTTTTGTTTTCTTCATGTCTAATTGCTGTGGCTAAGACTTCCAGTATTATGTTAAATAAGAGTGGCAAAAATGGCCATCCCTTATTCCTATTCTTAAGGGAAATGCTTGTAGTTTTTGCCCATTGAGTATGATATTGGCTGTAGGTTTTTCATATATGGGCCTTTATTGTGTCAAGATATGATCCCTCTATTCCCACATTGCTGAGCGCTTTTATCAGAAATGGGTGCTAGATTTTGTCAAATGCATTTTTAGTATCTATTAATATGATTATGATTTTTATCTCTCATTTTGTTTAAGTGATGTATCACATTTATTGATTTGCGAATACTGTACCAGCTTTGCATTCCTGGGATGAATCCCACATTATGGTGAATAATATTTTTGATGTATTGCTGGATCCAATTTGGTAATATTTTGTTAAGGATTTTGGCATCTGTGTTCATCAGGGATAGGCCTGTAGCTTTCTTTCTTTGTAGTGTCTTTACCTGGTTTTAAAATTAGAATTATGCTGGCCTCATAAAATGAGTTTGGAAGTCTTCTGTCTTCTTGGATTGTTTGGAATAGTTTGAGGAGAATGAGTGTTAGATCTTCTTTGAAAGTTTGGTACAACTCCCTGTGAAGCCATCTGGGCCTGGGCTTTTGTTTTCAGAAAGTTTCTTGATTACAACTTCAATTTCCTTAGTTGTTATCGGTCTGTTCAAATTTTCTATCTCTTCCCTGTTCAATTTTGGCAGACTGTGTGTTTCTAGGAATTTGTCCATTTTGCCTAGATTGTCCAATTTGTTGGCATATAATTGTTCATAGTATGTTTTAATGGTCCTGTGGTGTCAGCTGTTTCTTCTCTTTCTTTCTGATTTTTTTTTTTTTAATTTGGGTCCTCTCTTTTTGTTTCTTGGTGAGTCTGGCTAAGGGTTCATCAATCTTGTTTATCTTTTCAAAGAACTAGCTCTTTGTTTCACTGATTTTTTTTTTTTTTTTTTTTTACCCTCACCCGAGGACATTTTTCCATTTTTTGTTCAGAGAGAGCGGGAGGGAGAGAGAGGAAGAGAGAGAGAGAGAGAAACATCGATGTGAAGGGACACATCGAGTGGCTGCCACCCGCACGACCAACCAGGGCCGGGGACAAACTGCAACCGAGGTACGTGCCCTTAGCGGGAACCGAACCCGGGTCTCTCTGTACCGCAGGCCGACTCTCCAACCGCTGAGCCAAACCGGCCAGGGCTGTTTCACTGATCTTTTGAATTATTTTTATTTTTTTAGTTTCTATGTTGTTTATTTCTGCGCTGACCTTTACTATTTCTTTCCTTCTACTTGCTCTGGGGTTTTCTTTTTGTTTACTTTCTAGTTCTTGAAGTTGTAGGGTTAGAAAGTCAATTAGGAATTTTTCTTGTTTTGAGGTAGGCCTATAGTGCTATGAACTTCCCTCTCAGGACTGCTTTTGCTGCATCCCATAGATTTTGTATTGTTGTGTGTTAATTTTCATTGGTTTCCAGGAAGTTTTTAATTTTTTCCTTAATCTCCTTGGTAACCCATTAGTTGATTAATAACATGCTATTTAGCCTCCATGTATTTAAATGTTTTTATTGTAATTGATTTCTAGTTTCATGCCATTGTAATCTGAGAAGATGCTTGATATAATTTCAATCTTCTTGAATTTGTGGAGACTTACTTTGTGTTCTAACATGTGGTCTATCTTTGAGAATGTCCTGTGTGCACTTGAGAAAAATTATATTCTGCAGCTTTGGGGTGAAATGTTCTGTAAATATCAATTAAGTCCAACTGATCTAGTTCGTCATTTAAGGACCCTGTGTCCTTGTTAATTTTTTGTGCAGAATATCTATCCAGTGGTAAAAAATATGGAACGCTTCATGAATTTGCATATCACCCTTGTGCAGGGGCCATGCTAATTTTCTCTGTATTGTTCCAATTTTAGTATATGTGCTGCTGAAGAGAGCACTGGCTCTTCCAGTTTTAAAGACCAAGCCTCTGAGGCTTGGGTAAGGACTCCGCACAGCAGGAGCAAAGACTCCTAAAGAATCCTGAGGCCATCAGCCATCTTCACAATAGCTTTCCTCTGCAGGACTTATGCCTAAACTCCCCTCCTCTGATTTTTTTGAGAAAATATCTTTCCCAAAATGTTGAAAATATCTCATGAAAAACCACCAAACATTTTCTGAAAATGTTTAAATCATCTCAATAAAAGAACAAAAAATTTTAATACATCTTTTTTGAAAATTTATCTTTATTGTTGAAAGTATTACAGATGTACTCCCCTCGCCATTGACACTCCACTGTTGTCTGTGTCCATTTGTTATGCGTACATGCATATCAGTTCTTTGGTTTATCTCTTCCAGTCCTCCTCACCCCCAATACATCTTTTTTCTGCTTATTTTATTTTTTTGTTAATTCTCACCTAAGGTTTTTTGTTTTTTTGTTAATTCTCACCATTGATTTTTTTTGATAGAATGGAAGGTAGAGAGGGAGACAAGGAGACAGAGAGCGGGAGAGAGGGTGAGAGGGTGAGGGAAAGAGACATTGATGTAAGAGACACATCGATTGGTTGCCTCCCACATGACCCTGACCAGAGTGGGGATAGAACCTGCAACCGAGGTATATACCCTTGACCAGGATTTGAACTGAAGACCCTTCAGCCTGTGGGCCAATGCCCCAACAGCTGAGCCAAACAGGCCAGGGCTTCTGCTTATATTTTTAAAATATACTTTTACTGCCCTGGCCAGTTTGGCTCAGCGGTTAAAGCGTCGGCCTGCGGTCCGGAGAGACCCGGGTTCGGTTCCCGCTAAGGGCACATACTTCGGTTGCAGTTTGTCCCCGGCCCTGGTTGGTCGTGCGGGTGGCAGCCACTCGATGTGTCCCTTCACGTCGATGTTTCTCTCTCTCTCTCCCTTCCTCTCTCTCCCTCCCACTCTATCTGTACAAAAAATGGAAAAATATCCTCGGGTGAGGATAAAAAAAAAAAAAAATATGCTTTTACTGATTTTAGAGAGGAAAGGAGAGGGGGAGAGAGAGAGAGAGAGAGAGAGAGAAAAAATACTGATGCGAGAGAAACATCAATCAGCTGCCTCCTGCTGGGGATTGAGGCTGAAACTCGGGCATGTGCCCTAATCAGGAATCAAACCACTGACCTTGGTGCATGGGTTGATGCTCCACCACTGAGCCACACTGGTCTGGCTGCTTCAGTTTATTTTTAAGTGCCTACCATAATATGCTAAGCACTACCTAAGGTATTTCATATACATGGTCTCATTTTTTTTATTTTTTTTTCATCCTCACCTGAGGACATTTTTCCATTTTTTGTACAGATAGAATGGGAGGGAGAGAGAGGAAGAGAGAGAGAGAGAGAAACATCGATGTGAAAGGGACACATTGAGTGGCTGCCACCCGCATGACCAACCAGGGCCGGGGACAAACTGCAACCGAGGTACATTCTCTTAGCGGGAACCAAACCTGGGACTCTCCGGACCGCAGGCCAACGCTCTAACCACTGAGCCAAACCGGCCAGGGCTACATGGTCTCATTTTAATCTTTGTACCATTACCATAAGGTAGTGGGGAACAGGTGTGGAGATAAGAAGCTTGCTCAAGGTCCCTCCCCACAGGTATGATGTGGTCAAGGGAGGGACAAATACCCAGGATTGGTAATCAAAGTGCATGTACTTTCAGCTGTACTGCTTTCTAATTTTTGTTTCTTTGTTAATCCTCACTCGAGGATATTTTTTCCATTATTTTTAGAAAGAGTGGAAGAGAGGGAAGGACGGAGAGAGAGAGAGAGAGAGAGAGAGAGAGAGAGAGAGAGAGAGAGAGAGAAATATAGATGTGAGAGAGAGACATCTATTGGTTGCCTCCTGCACACACCTTGATTGAAGCCAGAGACAGAACCTGTAGCCCAGGTATGAGCCCTTGACGGGGAATCAAACCTGTGACCCATAGGTGCATGTGCCAACGCTCTAACCACACTGGCCAGGGATACAGTGCTTTCTTAAGCGACTAAAAGTGGCCCTCAACCTTTGCTGGCCTATGTGAATCACCAAGGGAACTTTTAAAGATAAGATGCTTAGGCTCCATTCTACACCACGTAAATCAGAAACTCTATAGGTGAGGCTCAGTCGCTGGGAATTTTCAATGCTTCACAGATGATTCTAATGTGCGGTCTGCACTGAGAACCATTAGACAGAAAAGGGTCAAAAGACATCAATACATAGAAGGAGTTCACGTGACTTCAGAAGTCTGTTTCTGAGAAATTATACTAGAAGGCTAATCTACCGAAACTTAACCCAAAAGAAAAAGCCTCTCCAAAGAGAGCAGAATACCACAAGGGAAGGCTATCAGCCCCACAGCCTGAACTTTCATAGACATATCACTGTTGCTCCCCAGAACAAAAGTGGGGGCAGTCCACGGAGACAGTTACCTGCTGCTGTCATCAAAGGGCTGAATCTCACGCACACGCCCTCCGCTTCCAGATCCATGACAGTGAGGCCACTCGCAGGGACCAGCTGTTTCAGCTGTTCTCCCAGCTGTAGGAAAAAGTGTAGAATGAACTCGCCCCTGAAAGGAGGGAATCAAGTGTCTTCAGACCTGCCCTCATCCATTCAGCCCCAGAACCCTGAAGCTCCTGGGGGGCTGATTTCCTTTCATCTTTTGATTCTCTTTGAATACTATGGCAATTCATTTTTAAACACAGTAAATTTTACATCTATTCTTAATTTAATTAAAAAAAAAAACAAAAAACCCACAACTAAGTTCATTGTAGAAAAATCTAGGAAATAAAAGTAAACCAAAGGAATAAAATAAAAATTACCCACAATACACCACTGAGAAACACCCACTGTTGCATGTGGCATAACCACCTTGTTTTTCTTTGTGTCTGTGTGTGGGCTTTGTTGTTATTGTCATAAAACAGGACAGTCTATATACACTGTGCAGTAACCTGCATTTTTTCATTTAACTCAGTGGTTCTCAGCCTTCCTAATGCCGTGATGCTTTAATACAGTTCCTCAGGTTGTGGTGACCTCCAACCATAAAATTATTTTTGTTGCTACTTCATAACTGTAATTTTGCTCCTGTTATGAATCGCCATCGGAAATATGTGTTTTCTGATGGTCTTAGGCAACCCCTGTGAAAGGGTCGTTCGACCCCCAAAAAGGTCACAACCCACAGGTTGAGAACCGCTGATTTAACTCATGACTATTTCCTTTTTTCCATAAACAGCCAGCTACATGGTTTAATCTGGCTCCTTTGAACATCACTGCATGGATGTACCATTATTAAATCACCAAACCTCCTAGGTTGGGCATGTCCAGTGTTTTGCTAGGATTGATACTAGTGTGCTAAAATTCTTTATATTGTTTAGAACATTCTTTAGACTAAGATCCCTGGAGGTACAATTACAGTGTCAAAAGGCAGCTAAAGCACAACGCCTTCGATTCATATTGGCAAACTGCCAGCGATGTTCAGGGGCCTCTGCTCATGTGCCTTCTGATATCACCACAGACCCTCCCTCACTAGAACCCCAAAGCAGCTGCACTGCAGTTCACATTGTGCATGTTGTTTGAAAGCAAAAAAATGGGCGTGTGGGGGAACTGAGGGAATATGCTGGGAGGACTTGCCAGAAATCACGCAGTATGTGAGGCAGTGATTCGATTAGGAACAGAACCCCAGAACAAAGCCCAGTGCCTTCATAGAAGGCTCTGTCCCCTGGGTCTCTTTTCCCAGACATGACCACATGTTATCCCAACCACCTGGGACACAGAAGGAAGCACACGCCTGCCATTCTTACCCAGCGATTCAGTGCATCACAGGAGTGTCTCTCCCGGCCGACTGCTGAAGGTGCCATGTTGGGTGCTGGGACAGCTTTACACACTGGATCTGATACCAAAACAGAGAATGGGATTCACCTCTCAGAAACACAGCAAACTAAATAAGGCACCCTTCCCAACCACTTCATTTAGCTCCTAACATTAACCCCCTAAAACAGTCTCAAATACTACAGAAATCAAATGTATATCTTATATGAATAGATGCACAAAATGTGGTATATACATGAAATGAACTATCAGCCTATATAAAGGAAGGAGATTCTGTCACATGCTCAGCAGGGCTGAACCCTGAGGACACTGCTCTAAGTGAAATAAGCCAGTCACAAAAGGACAAGGGCTGCATGCTTCTGTTTTATGAGGTACTTGAAATCCAATGAATAGAAACACACAGGGGAATGGTGGTTGCCAGGTGCTGGGAAGAGGAAGGAAATGGGGAGCTGTTGTATAATGGGTGCAGAGTATCAGTTTTACAAGATGAAAGAATTCTGGAGAGCTGCTGTGCAGTGTGAATGTACTTAATATTAATGAATTGTACATGTAATGGTTAAGGTGATAAATTTTATGTTTTTAAAATCACAACTTAAAAAGAAATGTTATCTCACTAAATTTTTTTTTTCATGAAAAAATACAACTCTTAAATATATTCATACAAACAGAATTCTTAATTCATTTAAACAGTTTTCTTTAAAGGAATTTCAAAAGGAAATCAAAACATAACATAGTAAGTTTTCAACTAGGCACTGTGTAAGGTAAATCAGAGAACCCACCCAACAGCTGGGCTTCACACAGACTTATCCTCTCCTCATCAAACGGTCTGCGTGCCTACTCGTGCCAGGCCCGAGGGATATAAGGCTAATAAGGTTTTAGTCATCTTGGAGTTTACATTCTACTTGAGGAAACAGACCATAAAAAAAGAAATGAAATTGAGTGCCATGAAAGAAGGCCTCTCTGAGAAGGTGGACATCACGGAGACCAAAATGGTGAGAAGCCAGCCAGAAGATGAGCATGGGGAAATGTATTAGAGGTCAGGGAACAGCAAGGAAGTCTTAGTCTAGTAAGCAGAAAGAAAAGTTGCCTAAGGGAAAGAGAAGAAGGCAAAGGCTAGAACTACAGGCCTTGCAAGGCCTAGTACAGAGCCTTAGCCTTATTCAACTGAAACAATAAGATCCTGGAGAGTGACACATGTGACTTCCACTTATAATGCTCACTCAGACCGCCATGTGGCGAAAGGTCTAGAATGAGGTGTGTGGAATATATGGAAGTTGACAGATCAGTTGAGGGGACTGTGGTCATCTAGGTGAAAAATAACAGCGCCCTGGACTAGGTTGGTGGCACTTGGGACATTCTTAAAAAAGAGAGATTCCAGGATTCAACCTACAAATCAAAATATCTAGTAAGTAGGGTCTCCAAACCTCTGATTTCAAGTGACTCTTTCTCATTCATTCCAGTACGAGTGCAGGAACTAGCATTTGGAAACCACTGGTTTAACATAGGAAATTATCAGTAAAATGCTATGGCCTTTAGGTCTAAAGTTCTTATGAAAATTATTACATTTTTCTGAAATTACAACTGAAGATTTTAGCAATCAAAATATATATATATTTTTTTTTATCCTCACCCAAGGATATTTTTCCATTTTTTGTTCAGATAGAGTGGGAGGGAGACAGAGAGAGAAACATCGACGTGAAGGGACACATCGAGTGGCTGTCACCCACACAACCAACCAGGGCCGGGGACAAACTGCAACCGAAGCACGTGCCCTTAGCGGGAACCGAACCCGGGTCTCTCCAGACCGCAGGCCAACGCTCTAACCGCTGAGCCAAACTGGCCAGGGCGCAATCAAAATATTTTGGACTATGTATTTCACTTGAAATAGTTTAAAATTCAAAGCCCTTAAATACACAAAAAGAACTGTTTTTAAAATCACCTACCTGAGCCTGGTAATTCCTGGAAAAACCTGAACACTACTACTGGAGAACTGAGCTCATCTTCCACCTGAAAAACAGAATCCAACATTACCCAGTAACATTAAATTTCAAACACCTACAAAATAAGAGTTTGAAAAACAAGTTAGAGATGTTATATTTTCTTAATAAACACAGAAGTTCAAAGGTTCATTTCTGTTAGAGAAACAAAAATCAAGGATTCAGTAACATTCTTAGAAATAATGATAAGCTAGCCCTGGCTGGTGTGCTCAGTGGTTAGAGCGTCAGCCTGTGCACTGAAGGTTCTCAGGTTTGATTCCTAGTCAAGGAAACATACCTACCTGGGTTGTAGATCTGATCCCTGGCCCCGGTCAGGGTGCGTGCGGGGCGCAACCAATTGATGTGTCTCTTTTACATTGATGTTTCTTGCTCTCTCTCTCTCTAAAAAAAAATATCAATGGAAAAAATATCCTCAAGTGAGGAGTAACAAAAAAACAAGAAAGAATTATAAGCTAGTTCTGAGTATACACTAATGAATTACAGTGACACCAGTACACTGAAATTAAAGTAGGAGGAAATTTTAACAATAATGGATAAGCATACGTCATTATAACATTAAAGATTAAAAAAGGCAAGGAAAAAGTGAAACTGGAATCAATGCTGAAAGAGCCAAAGCTTTCAAGAATCCAAAAATGATGCTAACTCAATCAGGATCAACTGGAACTTTTTGTACTCATAGAAAAAGAAGAGAACAAGGACTTTCACCTTGTCAAACTCCCTGAACAGAATGCAAGTCCCGCTGGCAATGTAGATAACCACAGTCTAGAACTGACTACATATTTTCTAAATCACTGAAGCACTACTTATATTCAGGACAGGCATCAGACACCAAATTCATTAATGGATTTCATAAAAGATGGAAACATTTACTGCATTAAGATAAGCCAGTGCCAAGTTCATGTTCTCCACTGAATAAATACACAGTTGGCCATCAGTTTCAGTGTGGAGTCAGGATACAAAGGGAGCCACAATGCCCTTGATTGACTGGTAGTTGGAAGGTAAGGAAGGGAGAAACATGGGCAGAAAAGATCTCTAGGCATTCAACAATTCCAGTACTACTATTTTAGTCATAAAACCTATTTTCCAAGGCTCTGTGTGTGATGTCGTAGGGCCACAACAGGAAATGCTAACTTGGAAAGATGACAGAAAGTTGTTGGTCCAAGATCGTCTCTACTGACTTTTTAAAAGACCCTATTGATTTGATTCATATCAAACATGATGTATATTCAAACCTGCCAAATATTTATTGAGCCAATTCCTGTGTCTTCACATATATTATTCCTTTAACGTTCATAAAAATAAATTCCTTGCCCTGGCTGGTTTGGGTCAGCGGTTAGAGCGTCGGCCTGTGGACCAAAGAGTCCCAGGTTCAGTTCCCACTAAGGGCATGTACCTCGATTGCAGTTTGTCCCCAGCCCAGTTAGGGTCGTGTGGGTGGCAGCCACTCGATGTATCTCATATTGATGTTTCTCTCTCTCTCTCTTCCTTCTTCTTTCCCTCCCACTCTATCTGAAGATAAATGCAAAAAAAAAAAGTCCCTGGGTGAGAAAAATAAATAAATAAATAAATTCATTAGTACTTTAAAGTTCAAGGGGCTTAACATTTAAATAGAATGGGTAAGACCAATAAGGAAACAGGAACAAGAGTGACAAAATTCTACACCTACTGCCTCATCTTCGGAATACAGCAGAATGACTTAAGTGCCAAGACTTCTAATGAGTCTTTTTAAAAAAAAATGTCATTGAGCTCAGTGGTCTAGTGGTCTTAAATGTCAGTGTGCATAAGTAATACTTTATAGGATTATTCAGCTGGCCTTCAATACCTGTGGGTACTATATCCAAAGATTCAATTAAACTAACAGGATCAAAACTGTTTGGGAAAAAAACTGTAATGTTGTTTCTGAATGTGTACTATGTAGTTAGGCCTATGATGGTAGCGTCTATACTGAACATGTAGACTTCTGGATGTGAGGGCGATCTGGCTGCGACATCTGTCACCACCCCATTGATCGCCAGGGTTGAACATGTAGACTTCTTTTTCTTGTTATTATCCCTTAAACAATACAGTATAACAACAATTTACATAGCATTTACACTGTATTAGGTATTGTGAGTAACCTAGAGAACATGTAGACTTCTTTTTCTTGTTATTATCCCTTAAACAATACAGTATAACACCAATTTACACAGCACTTACACTGTATTAGGTATTGTGAGTAACCTAGAGATTGAGTGTGGGTTATAGACAAATACTACAACATTTTATATAAAGGACTTGAGCACTGCAGATTTTGGTGTCTGCAGAGGGTCCTGAAACCAGTCCCCAACAGGTTCTGAGGGATGACTATATAGATATAATTCTGGTTCTAACAACATGCTAATATAATGAAGTTATCAATTCTAAGCTAAGCTAATATAATGAAATTATCAATTCTAAATACCTGAAATGCTGGATTAAATATAACTAAATATAACTGGAAAAAAAAGTAAACCATTGCTGGCCCACAAACAAAGTGAATCCAGAAAGGCTATTTTGAGCTGAGCTGCAGAGGCTGGGGAAAGGGGAGCAGGTATGGGCCTGGAACTTGGCTTTAATGTCTAGGGTATTGGGTCTTTAGGCCCATGTGAGGGATAGTGGTAACTGTGAATAAAGCCAGGACTCTGAAGCATAGTCCTTATTAAAAGATGGAGAATGCTCGGCTGGTGTGGCTCAGCGGTTGAGCGTTGACCCATCCACCAGGAGGTCGCCAGTTCAATTCCTGGTCAGGGCACATGCCCAAGTTGTGGGCCCAATCCCCAGTGGGGGGCATGCAGGAGGTGGCCAATCGATGTCCTCTCTCTCTCTCTCCCTCTCCTTTCCTCTCTCTCTAAAATCAATAAAGAAAAAAAATTGAAAAAAAAGAAAAGATGGAGAAAAACTCGACCCACTGATCAGCAAGAAAGCTTAACTCTGCCTGAGGCTCTATAAAGGGAGAAATAAAATCCTGGCATGAGAAACCAAAACATCAGGTGTGCACTGCACCTCGGCTTGAGGTCCTATGAGGTATAGGATTCCTAAAGCTATGAAACCAACATAAATAAATGAACTTAGGCCAGTCACACAAGGAAAAAAAATCTAGCTCATAATAAAAAAATATAACACAAACAGGGAGCAAGATCAGCAGATATAATTGAAAAGGCAATTTTTGTCCCCAAGAATTGAAATAGTAAAGCAACAATCTGAAATAGACTATAATAACTATGTTTAAATACAGAATTGAAAGATCAGAAAGCATTTTAAAAAGACAATTTAAAAAGAGAATGATTTGAAAAGAACTAAAGAGAACACCCTGAAATGAAAAATAAGTTACCTGAAGCAAAAATGCAGTCAATAGGTTGAACAGATGAGCTGCAATTGAAGAGCAAATTACTGAACTCCAAGATCTGAAGAAATGCGTTAGAAGGCAGCAAAGAGATGGAGAGCATCAAAGAGACTGATGGAAGATGGGGCAAGGTTCAATATTCAGCTAACTAAAGTTCCAGAAGGTACGACTAGAGAAAAACATCATATATAAAAAAGTGAGTTCTATAATTGATTTTTAAAAAAATGAATCCTCAGTTTAAATAAACACAAGTCCCAATAAAGAAAATCCTTGCTTAGCCCTGGATGGTTTGGCTCAGTGGTTAGAGCATCAGCCTGCGGTCCAGAGAGACCCAGGTTCGGTTCCCACTAGGGGCATGTACCTCGGCTGCAGTTTGTCCCCAGCCCTGGTTGGGTTGTGTGGGTGGCAGCCACTTGATGTGTCCCCTTCACGTCGATGTTTCTCTCTCTCCCTCCTACTCTATCTGAATAAAATAAAAAATTGTCCTTGGGTGAGGATAAAAAATAAAGAAATAGAAAAAAAAAAGAAAGTCCTTGCTTAGATATATCATGGTAAAATAGCAGAACACTAAAAACAAAGAAAATCTTAAAAACCAGCAGAAATGTAAACACAAAACCAGGTAAACTGCCCCATTGATCATTTTGAGATTTTTCAGGTGTAAAGTGACAGTATTAGATTACCCCCTTAACATGTTGACTTTAGAATGTAACCTATGTGTTGGATGAGAGTCCAGTAAAATAACAGCCTTACTATATTGAAGCTGCAGGGAAGACCTGAATTGGTGCACTGCTAGAACAGGTCACAAAGGCCACCCCAACACCTTGGAAAAGGTGCTAGTGAACTGGGGGAATTAGTCTATGTTTTGGGGATGTGAAATGCTTCTGAAGGGCCATCCAGATGGGAAGGAAGAAGGCCCATGAGAACTTGGAGAAGGGAGACAGCTATACTTAGGTAACCTGGGTTCAATTCCTGGCTTTGCCACATGCTAATTATGGGACTCCCTATCCTTGAAAGCACTATATAAATACTGTGGTATGAAGCAGAAGGGCATTTTAAAATTACTTACATTTTATGATGCCTTACAATCTTCATTTTGCTTTCCCATATATACCCTTTATAACAAGCCACTGAGGCAGGACAAATTAATTTCTCTTGTAAACTGACCTGAAAATGTCAGAACTCAGGCTTTGGAGTTTGAATTACAGCTCTACAACTTCCTAGCTGTGTAGCCTGGGCAACTCACTTACCTTGTCTTAGTTTCCTCACCAGTAAAAAGGGAATAATAACCATTGCATCTGACTCATGGATTAAGATTTATTTATTCACACTTGATGCCTTAGTCCATGCCAACCAAGCCCTATATCTAGCACAGGACATAAAACTATAAAAACAAACAAAAAAAACAGACTAAAGCCCGTTTCTATGAAGATTCTACAGGGTTAAACATACAATGAACAAATATATAATATTATTTCAGCCCTGGCCAGTTTGGCTCAGCAGTTAGAGCGTCAGCCTGTTGTCCAGAGAGACATGGGTTCAGTTCCCGCTAAGGGCACATACCTCGGTTGCAGTTTGTCCCCGGTCCTGGTTGGGTCGTGTGGGTGGCAGCCACTCTATGTGTCCCTTTCACATCGATGTTTCTCTCTCTCTCTTCCTCTCTCTCCCTCCCACTCTATCTGAACAAAAAATGGAAGAAATGTCCTCGAGTGAGGATTTAAAAAAAATTATTTCAGGTAGTAATAAGTGTGATGAAGGGAAAAACTTTATAGAGAATGGTTTATGGCAGTGGGGAATGTTTTAGATAGTGTGGTCAGGAAAGGCCTCTCTGAAGAGGTGATATTTGAACTAAGATCTGAAGGATAAGAAACCAGTCTTGATAAGAATTAGGGAGATGCCCTGGCTGGTTTGGCTCAGTGGCTGGAGTGTCGGCCTGTGGACCACAGAGTCCCGGGTTCAGTTCCCGCTAGGCCCTAGCAGCTAGGGGCACATACCAAAAAAAAAAAAAAGGAATTAGGGAGAAAAATGTTTCTAGGTAGAGGGAACAGCATGTATAAATGGCTGTTGTGAGGGTTAAATGAAATAATACATGTAAGGTGTACTATACTGTGCATTGCACACAGCAAGCGTTTCACAACAGCAGCTGTGATGACGATGATTATGACAGGTCACTGTGCCTCATGGTGTTGGCCAAATACTTTATCTCCATTGGAAGGAGGGATGGTCAGGGTTTATACCTGGGCCATATGTGGCCTTACAAAGATGCTCCAAACCAGTTGGTGATTAACTGGCACCACGGGATCCTCCCTGATAGGAGGAAATGAGGGAGAAGCAGAGAGGACAAGACGGGAGGCTGAGCAGACTCATAGGGAGAGAAAGTACACAGGCCCAGCACTGTCTTGATTCCTACCAGGCTTGCTCATTCTAACCCATAACTTGGGTTTCTCTGTTTGCAGTCAAAGGAGTCCAACCAACATACCTTCACTGACAGCTGAGCTCACAGGCTTAGGTGGTTAAGAGAATGACTCAGTGTCATAGGCCCCGTGGTATGGCTGAAATTAAAACCCAAGTCTCCTGACTTATATTCATCTCTGCTTCCCCAACGGGCAACTATTCTCTTCTAAGCTACAATTTGGGTCAACTAAGGTCAACTGAGTAGACTCCAAGCTTGGAAGGCAATGCAGAACAGCGCCCTTCTCAGGCATTTAAACCAAACAATGCACTAAAATGGAAATATGCTGCACTAACTTGAACTGCAAATAAACTCAAATATTAGTTTTAAACTCAATTGTATCCTGCAAAATTGTAAAAGAAACACCCAGTGACCCTGTTTAAATTAGAATCTGACCAATATATTTTCTGAAATCCTAAACTACAACAAAGCAAAACATGAAAACATTCAAACTTGAACTGATACTTGGTTACAAGCCTCACTAAATCCTGATGTCCTTTGTTAGTGTCATCCCTAGGGAGCAATCTCTGATTCTGGTATGTTTAGGAAAACAGAAAGGAAAGACGAGAGCAGGGCACTTGCTTTTCTCTTCCTTAGTCCCGTTTGTACAAATGAAAACTCTGGTGTCAAAAGATTTTAAGAGCAGCCTAAAGTATTCTGAGAGACAAAATGATTTCTCATTTTAGGAAGATGAATGTTCTACAATTGTTGGGCAGGTAAAGTCAATGGTGTGATTTAATTTCGTGCAATTCTAAATTTTAACAAAATTAAAGTACAATTGGAGTCTATGAAAAGCACTGTAGGGGTTGGGTTCAAAAAGTGTATGGTGCAAATTTCTAGGTTTTATCCTAACTGTAGAATTAGGTCATTAGTACACGCATGAGTCTCTTTCAAAGAATGTGGTTTTTTTAAGTACAGCAGAGGAAATACAGTCAATAATACTGTAAAAACGATCTATGTTTAGTGCCAGTTAAGTACTGGAAATATCAGGAAGAAAATTTTGTAAAATATATAATTGTCTAACCAATATGGTGCACACCTGAAACTAATACAAATAATACTGAATGTAAACTGTAATTGAAAACAAGTTTTTTTTAATTAAAAAAAAAGAATGTGGTTCTACTGGAGCTGCCACAATTCCACTGAAATGCATGAAATCTGAAGAAAATCATTCTAAGTTGTTAAAGTTAAAAGTTATTTACTTCAAAAACAAAATGATATACTATACCAAGATTTTGATGTGGTTCACTTTCTTCAAACTTTCTTGCAACCGTTGACTCTGCAAATAAAAACAACCAGCTTATATAATTTTATTAGATTGACACAACATATTAAGAAGCAATTTTCATGAGGTCTTTACAGGTCTGCAAACAAGGATCTCAGGCAGATAAAGCCATCTGCATCTTGGTGATTTATTTTATGTTTTTTTTTTGACTGACTTTTTAAAGAGAGAGAAAGGGAGAGAGAGACAGAAACATCAATGTGAGAGAAACATAGATTGGCTGCCTCCTACACACCCCCTACTGGGGACTGAGCCCACAACCTGGGCATGTGCCCTGATCGGGAATCGAATTAGGGTCTCTCAGTCCATGGATCGACACTCAATCCACTGAGCCACACTGGCCAGGCAAACATCTTGGTGATTTCTAAGTTTAGCTGTCAATTTTTGCATTTCAACATTTGCAAACATTCCTCATTCTTTCCATTTAAAGTTATATTTAGTGGTTCTAGAAGAGCTTTTTTGGTGAGACAAGTGAATTTTTCATTTTAGTAATTTAAATCATTCATTCACTCAAAAACTATTGAGTACAGGCAACAAAAGCAAAAATAAACAAATGAAACTACACCAAACTAAAAGGCTTCTGCACAGCAAAGCATCACCAAAATGAAAAGGCAACCTAATGAATGGGACAAAGTAGCTGCAAATCATTTATCTGATAAGGGGTAATGTCTAAAAAATATAGAGAATTCATACAACTCAACAGCAAAAATAAAAAGTCTGATTTTAAAAAATGAAAAGACCTATACAGACTTTTTCCAAAGAATACATAAAGATGGCCAACAGGTAGGTGAAAAGATGTTCAACATCCTTAACCATCAGGGAAATGCATATCAAAACCATAATGAGATATTACCTCACACCTGTTAGAATGTCTGTTATCAAAAAGACAAGCATGTTGGCAAGCATGTGGAGAATGGGGAACGTTTGTGCACTGTCGGTGGGAATGTAAATTGGTCCAGCCACTATAAAAAACAGTATGGAGGTTCTTAAAAAAAATTAAAAATAGCCCTGGTCAGTTTTGCTCAGGGGTTAGAGCAGTGGCCCACAGACCGAAGGGTCTCAGGTTAGATTCTGGTCAAAAGCACGTACATGGGTTGCAGGTTTGATCCCCAGGCCTGGTCATATCAAGCGGGAGGCAACCAATCAATGTGTCTCTCTCACATCAATGTTTCTCTCTCTCTCCCCCTCCGTCCCTCCCTTCCACTCTATCTAAAAATCAATGCAAAAATATCCTCAGGTGAGGATTAACAGCAACAAAAATAGCCATATGACCCATCAATTCCACTTCTGGGTATTTATATGAAGAAAACAAAACACTAATTAGAAAAGATATATGCACCCCCACGTTTATACAATAGCCAAGATATGGAAACAAACTAAGTGTCTATTAACAGATGAATGAATACATAAAATTTGATATATATATATGTGGAATATAATGGAATATTACTCAGCCACAAAGAAGAATGAAATCTTGCCATTTGCAACAACACAGATGGACCTTGAGAGCATTAGAATAAACCATCTGGACATTATGAACAAGAAGACTACTGCCAGAGTAATATGAAAATACCAATTTTTAAAAAACATAAAAATGACACTTGAGGAAGTGCCAATCCCAAGTATATATATAAAATGAAGATTTACGTTTAAACATATTTGCATAACTTACTATGTTATTAGGCACTACTATAAGAGCTTTATACACATCAAGTCATTAAGTCCTCATAACAATCTTTTGTTATATTATTATCTCTATTTATAGGTAAGAAAATGGAGATACAGAGGTAACGTGACACTTTTAGACTTATGTAGGACTCAGCTCTCAAACTGCATAAATATGACCTATTTTTTGATTTATAAACTATAGCATAATTATGTTTTTCAAAATTAGAATACCTCAAAGACAAAGAGAATTAAAATTGTCCCCAAAGCCTTATAATGAGGGAACTCAAGCCAACTGATATTAAAAATATACATGCTACCCATAATTAGCCCCTAACCATCATATTCCTTTACCCTCAAGGGTCAGTCAGTCAAGTGGAACATTTATGACCCCTTCTGCATCCTTCGTCACTCCACAGCTGTACTCTTATGACGTCTTTTCTCATCCCAAACTGACAATAGCATTCATTTCAATCAGATTTCATTTGGACACAAATGCTGGGACACCCCCAGCAGTCTCTCCCAGGACTTTGAACAAGAAACGTATACAGCCCTGGCTGGTTTGGCTCAGCGGTTAGAGAGACCCGGGTTTAGTTCCCGCTAAGGGCATGTACCTGGGTTGCAGTTTGGCCCTGGCCCTGATTGGGTCGTGCGGGTGGCAGCCACTCAATGTGTCCCTTTCACGTTGATGTTTCTCTCTCTCTCTCCCCCTCCCGCTCTATCTTAACAAAAAAATGAAAAATGTCCTTGGGTGAGGATAAAAGAAAAAAAAAAAAAGAAATGTATACATGCAGAGCTATTAGCCCACTTACTTAAGGAACAGAAAATCCAGACAAGGTATTGGATGGAGGTAAAATGAAGTATGTTTCTAACTCTGCTTTGGCCATGGAGTGGTTGTGACTCATTTAAACTTCAGATTTCTACTCACCAGTTGGCAGGCATGCTTAATCCTCTCCACAATCCCATCAAGTCCCAAGTATTGTAAAGACAACCACAGTGGCAGGGCACGAAGTTTGTCTGCTGGCTTATTTGATGTGAGACCGGCAACTAAAGTCTAAAAAAGCCAATTATGAGTTTAATAACCAAAGCCAATGAAATCACATGGCAGAATTAACTAGTTATCATTTACTAGGCACTTAGTGTCAGATGCTATGCCAGACACTGGGCTTGCATTATTCATCTGATCACCCAACAACTCCATGAAGTAAGTATTCTAGGCAACTCAATTCAGAGACTTTGCTTTGCCCAAGGTTTCATGTCTGAGATGTGGCAGAGCCAGGATGAGAATCTAGATGAGTCACACCCCAGAGCTGGAGCTCTTAGCCACTAAAGAAGCAGCCCCTTCCAAGGTTGTTCTAATTGTCCTCAAATACTTGGTCATCATCAACTGGGCAAGATATCAACTGTTGTAGCAAGAATCATTTAAAGCTTGTTTTGCATGAGCCTATCACTAACTGGTCACTATCGAGAACCATTGCTACACTTTGTTACAACCTTCTAGACAATGTGGACCAAGTGCTTTAACTACTCTGACAGGAAGGCCACTTCTGGGAACCTATTCTAAGGAAATAATTTGAAACAAAAAAAGATACTTATTTCAGTAACAAAACCTAGAAAACATCCTAAAAGTTAAAAAATGGAAAACAAATAAATTGTGGTACTGGAGTAATAGAATATTATACAGTCATAAAATACCATAAAATGTTCTTCACATATACAGGGAAGTATGAGAAGAATAAGTAGAAAAAATACTTGTGGTACAATTTCACTTCTCTTAATAACATTAAAAAAAAATAAAAACACAGAGAAGTGACATTAAGAAAATATTTTACTTTTTCCTTTGTTTTTCTGTGTTTCCCCCAGACCCAATGATGACTATGAGCCACTCCCCACTCCCCGCCAGTGAGAGTAAGCTTACCAAGGCAGGGTCGTCGTGTTTATAAAGGGTGACTGCAGGAACAGCTGGCAAACCCAGCCACGGGCCTGGAGTTAGTGTCATGCTATCACATTTGGTTGCAGCCTATCAAAGAGAAAACAGTTGTTAGACTATTAGAACCCCTGAAACCCAACATCCTCTTCCATTCATAAAGACTGAAAAACCACCAAGAACTAAAGGATTTAAAATTCCTTCTTAAAAATATAATACTTAGTAAATCAACAACATACCAGCACTGACGAAGAGACATAACCTAGAGCCAACGTTGCCAGATTCACACTGGAAGGAAAAACACAGATTATTTACTGCTGCTTAGTCACTAAGTATTTATTTTCCAAAGACAGACAGACAGAGAGAGAGGGAGGTTCTGCTATCTTTCAGCCTTATGAGTAGCTTTTACAACAGAAAATGTGGTACATACAAATTTCAAGAAAACCTTGAAAATGCATTTACTTATTTAAAATGTTTTTATTGATTTTAGAGAGAAGAAGGGAGAGAGAAAGAGAGACACATCCATTAGCTGCCTCTTGCACACCCCCTACTGGGGACTGAACCCGATACCTGGGTATTTGCCCTGACCAGGAATCAAATAAGCCACCTTTTGGTGCACAGGAGGACGCCCAACCGAGCCACACTGGCCAGGGCAGAAAATGCATTTTAATCAAAATGTATTTCAGGGATGTCTACTTATTTAGTGTAATGGGTCTTGTATCTTTCACAGCTACTATTTTCCAGTCATCCCTCTTTCCTCTTTCCCAGAGGGATACAATCAAGAAACCTACCTACACGATGTGCTGGATATGAACTACTCTGGCTGCCCTACATCCTCTCCCCTCTCTTCTCTTAGCAGTCCTCTAATGGCCTTCTGGGAAACCACCCCAATCTCCTCTATCAGACCACAGCTCTGGGTAGAGGAGACATGACCACCTACTTTAGAGGTAGGCAAATAACTTAAACTACATTTCCCTGGCCACAGTGACTGGTATGAGACTTTTGCTGGGGCTTCTGACCCACTGGACATAAACTTGGAAAGAAGGTTGGAGTTGCTGCAGCTACTTTGAACCATAAGAGGAAAGTCTATCTATAGATGGAGCCCACACAAAGGATATTAAACCAAGTGACTAATGGTGGTGGTGGGGGGGATGACACACCGAGTCCTGATTGATATTGTGCCTAACACCAATCCTAACACTGTTTTTTTGTTGTTGTTGTTTTTTGTTTTTTATCCTCTCCTGAGGATATTTTTCCATTTTTTGTACAGATAGAGTGCGAGGGAGAGAGAGGAAGGGAGAGAGAGAGAGAAACATCTACATGAAGGGACATATCGAGTGGCTGCCACCCGCACGACCAACCAGGGACGGGGACAAACTGCAACCGAAGTACGTGCCCTTAACGGGAACCGAACCCGGGTCTCTCCGGACCGCAGGCCGACGCTCTAACCGCTGAGCCAAACTGGCCAGGGCCTAACACTGTTTTTTTTTATTTTAGTTATGTGAACCAATAAACTCTCTTCTCACTTAAGCCAATTTGTGTTATCTTGTTATCTACAACCCAAAGAGCCCTTAGTGATAAATGTCATGACAAATTGAGAGCCTAGATGTTCACTCCTCATGAGTACTGTGTGCAGACCACCCATGGAGACAACCGGACCCTCTACTTACCCCTCCACATGAAGCCATATGCCATACTGCTCACAGAGTTCTTTCAAACGCCCTATTTTATCTGTGTGTCCTACTGCTGCAGTTCCTAGAATAAAACACACAAAAAAAGATACTAAAAGGAACAGATTATCTTGAGTCTTTAAAGCATGATCAAAGCTTTTTTTAATCCTTACCCGAGGACATTTTTGCATTTATCATCAGATAGAACAGGAGGGAGAGAGGTGGGAAGAGAGAGAAAAACATCAATGTGAGAGAGACACATCGAATGGCTGCTACTCACATGACCCCAACCAAGGCCGGGGACAATCTGCAACCGAGGTATGTGCCCTTAGCAGGAACCAAACCCGGGACTCTCTGGTCCGCAGGCCGATGCTCTAACCGCTGAGCAAAACCAGCCAGGGCGATCAAAGCTTTTAACATTCATTATGACCCTGTGATGGAAGTAACATTATGCCTCTGTTTTATTAGTATTTTCTTTGTGGACTGGCTTAAAATCAACTTTTGCAAATTGATAATTCAAGTTTTGAAGAGTGTGTATTCTTCATTATATGTATTTATGAAAAAGTTTGTGTTATTTAATCCGCTATAAACTTATTTTCTATCTACTTGGTTTCTTTTATGAGCAATATATTCAAGTCTTCCACCAAGATTGTGGATTTATCAATTTATACTTGTATTCTATCAATTTTCCCTTTAGTTTTCTTTTACATTTCAGTTATGTTCACAAGCATTCATAACTGTTATCTCTTAGAGCATATGAATTATAATGAAGATAAAGTCTATTTTATCTCATGAACACTGCTTAAGGACTTTTGTTCTGTTAGCATTTGCCCAAGATAGCCTTTTCTACTCTAACTTCTGGTCACTTTCTGGGTTATTTTTACTTAGGTGTGCCTTTTTTATTAAAAAAACAAAATAATACACAGATGAATTTGAGATGTTTTTAACCCAATTTGGAAGTTCTCTGTATTCTGAAGTCAGTTTGAATATATTAAACACTTTAACCCATCCCCTTGGTAATTTGTTTACACTACAGCTTTTGCTGGGCAGACCCCTCTTCTCAGAGCATAAATAAAACATGGAATCATGTATTCTCTCAAATACCCTAAATTTCCAGTAGGCAGAGTCCCACCTAATAAGATTTCAAACCCTCACCAACTGCCTCAACAAACGACTGATGCGAACAGTTCTTATTCAGGTTTATGCTGGGAAAGGGCTGGAAACTATTTTCCCCACATACAAGCCTGTCTCAAAATTTTAAAAAACCTTAACTGACACATTTGTTTAGTTGAAACAAGATCAATGGCCAATGCATGAACTGTCAAATGACCCATGAAAACATAAAGCACAGTGCTGTTTAGTGACTTGATCACATTCAGATTCTCTTTTCAATTTTTTGGTAATGTCTGCTGGCTAACCCCCGTGATGTGTACTCTGGCGACAGCAGTGTAGTCATACTGGTAAATCACTCAGACACGTGTAAATTGTAGCCTCTCCTATCTATCAAATAATCGAATATAAGTGGGTTTGTTTCTTTTTAAACATGTAATAATGCTAAATCAAGCAGGAAGTGGTGGTCTAACAATAAGGTGAATGTGTGTTTTTCTGCTTATTATTTTTGTTTATTTTTATATTTTTTCTTTATTGATTTTAGAGAGAGAGGAAGAGAGATGGAGAGAGAGATAGAAACATCGATGAGAGAGAATATTAACTGTCCGCCTCCTGCATGCCTCCCACTGGGGACTGGGCCTACAACCTGGGCATGTGCCCTGACTGGGAACCGAACCAGCCACCTTTTGGTGCACGGGTCGACGCTCAACTAGTGAGCCACACTGGCCGGGCTGTTCATTATTATTTTTAAAATACAGCCCAGTTGGTGTGGCTCAGTGGATTGAGCATCATTCCGTGGACTGAGAGGTCCCAGTTCGATTCCCGGTCAGGGCACATGCTTGGGTTGTGGACTCGATCCCCAGCAGGGGGATCATGCAGGAAGCAGCTGATTGATGATGTTTCTCTCTCACATTGATGTTTCTATCTCTGTCCCCTTCCCCTCTCTAAAAAAAATAATACATAAAAATAAAATAATATACAGTTGGCCCTCTCTATACACAACCGCAGATTCAACCAACTGTGAATTTAAAATATTCGAAAAGCCCTGGCCGGTTTGGCTCAGTGGTTAGAGTGTTGGCCCAAGGACCAAAGAGGCACGGGTTCGATTCTGGTCAAGGGCACGTACCTCAGTTGTGGTTAGGTCCCCGGACCTGGTTGGGATCATGCACGAAGCAACCAGTCATTGTGTCTCTCACATCGGTGTTTCTCTTTCTTTCTCTCCCTCCCTCGGTCTCTCCCACTCTATCTGAAGATAAATGGAATAACATCCTTGGGTAAGGATTTAAAAAATAAATTAACATCCCTGGCCAGTTTGGCTCAGCGGTTAGAGCGTCGGCCCGCAGACCAGAGAGTCCCAGGTTCAGTTCCCGCTAAGGGCACGTACCTCGGTTGCAGTTTGTCCCTACCCGGCTTGGGGTCGTGTGGGTGGCAACCACTCGATGTGCCTCTCTCACATAGATATTTCTCTCCCTCTCTTCCCCCTTCTCTCCTGCTCTATCTGAAGATAAATGCAAGAATGTCCTCTGGTGAGGAAAATAAATAAATAAAATATTTGGGGAATAAAAATCCCAGAAAGTTCCAAAAGGTAAATCTGAATCTACCACGTACTGAGCACTATGCTGAATCCACACAAATGAAGTGATACAGAGGCATATCCTGCTTTAGCCTATATGTAAATACAGGTTATATGAAAATACTATACTATTTACATAGAGACTTGAGCATCTGAGGATTTTGGTATCTAAGGGGAGAGGGATGTCCTGGAACCAATCCCCTGTGGCCAAGGGGCAACTGTAATTAGCTTTATTGACTGAAGATAATTTACACGCAATAAAATCCACTTTGTTTTTGTTTTGTTTTGTTAATCCTCATCCGAGGATATTTTTCCATTAATTTTTTAGAGAGAGTGGAAAGGGAGAGGCGGTGGAGGGAGAAACGTCAATGTGAGAGAGACACATTGATTGGTTGCCTTCTGTATGACTTCAACTGGATGGGGGTTCAAACCTGCAACCCAGGTATGTGCCCTTGACCAGGAATTGAACCTAAGACCCTTCAGTCCTCAGGTGGATGCTCTAACTGCTAAGCCAAACCAGCTAGTGCAAAATCCACTCACGTAAGTGTACGATTCGATGAGTTTTGCCAAATGTATCCAATGTCTAACCACCAACAACACAATCAAGGTAGAGAATATTTCCATCACCCTAAAAGTTTCCCTCTTTTCTGTGCTCCCCACTGGTTACATACAGTCCTGATCTGTTTTCTGTCACTGTACTTTTGTCCTTTTTTAGAATTTCCTATCAATTATATGCTATGTAACTTCTTCTGTCTCACTTTTTGCAGTTAGCATGCTTTTGAAATTCACCCCTGTTGATATGTATTATCAGTAACTTTTTCTATTAATTGCTTAGCAGCCCACAAGATATACACACCACAACTTGCTTATCCATTCACAAGGTAAAGGACATCTGTGTTGTTTCCAGTTATGAGTATTGCATACAATTCTTTGTATGGACATATGTGTTTTTTTTTCTCTTTGATAAATACCTACAAGTGGGACTAATTGGTCATACGTTAATTCTATGTTTGACCTTTTGAAGAACTGCCAAACTGTTTTCTAGAGTAGCTATAAATTATAAGCTCTCTACCAGCTGTGTATGAGAGTTGTAGTTGCTCTGTATTCTCATCAGTGTTTGGTATTGTATTTTTCCCTCATTCTAGCAGATATGTAATAGTAGCTCACTGTGGTTTTAATTTGTAATTTCGCTAATGATTAATGATGCTAAGCATTAATATATATATGAATGTTGAAACATTCATGTATTTTCTTTGGTGAAGTTGTCTATTCAAATCTCGTTCACTTAAAAACCTATTATTTGTCTCCTTAATATTAAATGGTAAAACTTCTTTATGCATGTTTATTTTATAAATATTTTCCCCATCTGTAACTTGCTTTTTTATTTTCTTAATAGGGTCTCTTAAACAGCAAAAGCTTTTAATTTGTGATAAAGGTCAATTTATGATTCATGCTTTTTGTGTCCTAAGAAATCTTTGCCTAACCCAAGATCACAAAGATCTGTATTTTCTAAATCAAAGAACTTATATGCATAACCAATGGACACAGACAACAGTGTGGGAAAAGGTGGGAGGGGGGCAGGAGTGGGGAGGAAGGGGTCAATGGGGGAAAAATGAGGAACATCTGTAATACATTGAACAATAAAGATTTAAAAAAGAAAAAGAAAAAAATCTGTATTTTCTTCAAGAAGTTTTAGTGTTATGGCTCATATGTTTAGGTCTATGAACCACTTATAATTAATTTTTAATACAGAGTGAGGTAAGGGTTAAGGTTCAATTTTTTTTCCACGTGAATATTCAATTATTCCAAGACCACTGGTGGTCTTGAATTATCTTGGCATCTTTGTAAACAACCCCCACCCCCACCAAATCAAGTGATCATATATACATGTGAATCTATTTCTGAACTCTCTATTCTCTCCAGTTACTCTCATACTCTCCTGATTATTTGCAGCTTGATGGTAACTCTAAAAGTCAGATAGGTTAAGTCTTCCAATTCTGTTCTTTTAAAAAGTATTTTGGCTATTCTTCGATCCTTTGCATTTTCATATAAATTTTAGAATCAGGTTATCAGTTTCAATAAGATCAATTTCTACAAAATGTGCTAAGATTTTGATATGGATTAAGTTGAATCTACAGATTAATTTGGGGAGATTTGATATAATAATATTGAGCCTTCCAATTATTCACATGACACATCATTCCATTTATTTGGGCCTTCTTGAATTTCTCTGAGCAACATTTCGTAGCTTTCAGTGTACACATCTTGCATATATTTCTTAAATTTATCCATGAAGTTTTCATTTTTTGATGCTATTATGAATGACATTTTAAAGTCAATTTCAATTGTTCATTGTTAGTATATAGAAATTCTGCAGTCTTAATAGATTCACTTATTAGTTCCAATGGCCTTTGATTTCCTTATGACTTTCCATCTATACAATTATGACATTGCAAATACAGTTTGTTCTTCTTTTCAATCTGTATGTATTTAATTATTTTCCTTGCCTACTGCACTATCTAGAACTTTAAGTACAATGTTAAACGCAATGTGGTAAGCAGAGCAACTAATGTCTACAAGGTACACATTTATGTATGACATTTTAAAATTCAATTTAAAAAGGAAGCACATGAAAGAATAAAGCAGCACTTACAACGTAAATGAAAAAGTACACACACACAAACAAAATAACTCACAAAACAAACCAACAATTAAAAGGAATCAAATGATGCCCTGGCCAGTTTAGCTCAGCGGTTAGAGCATCAGCCTGCAGTCCGGAGAGACCCAGGTTCGGTTCCTGCTAAGGGCACGTACTTCGGATGCAGTTTGTCCCCGGCCCTGGTTGGTCATGCGGGTGGCAGCCACTCGATGTGTCCCTTCACGTCGATGTTTCTCTCTCTCTCTCCCTCCCACTCTATCTGTACAAAAAATGGAAAAATTTCCTCGGGTGAGGATAAAAAAAAAGGAATCAAATGAGCCAACTTTACTATTATAATTCTTACCACAATGCCCAGACAATCTTAAACGCATGGCACATAAACATTAAGTCTCGGTCTTTTGCATGGCTGGTGTGGCTTAGGGGATTGAGTGTTCTCCCACGGGTTGAGAGTTCCTGCTTAGATTTCTAGTCAGGGCACATGCCTGGGTTTCAAGCTTGATCCCCAGTGTGGGGTGTGCAGGAGGCAGCCAACTGATGGTTCTCTCTTACTGATGTTTCTATCTCTCTCTAAAAAAATCAATAAAAACATATTTTAAAAAAAAGGGACTCAGTCTTTTTAATTTTTTTGTTAATTTTCACCTAAGGATATTTTTCCATTGATTTTTAAAGAGTGGAAGGGAGGGAGGGAGAGAGAAGGGAAGAGAAGAAAAGGGAAGGGAAGGGAGGATGAGAGAGAGAAAGGGAAACACTGATGTGAGAGAGACACATCAATTGATTGCCTCCCACATGACCCCAACTAGGGCCGGGGACTGAACTCGCAACCCAGGTACATGCCTTTGACCAGGAATTGAACCCAACACCTGTTGGTTCACACTTTAACCACTGAGCCAAACCGGCCAGGGCAAGACTTGGTCTTTTTTAGACTAAGTACTTAGTCAGCCTCCCTCTTATATGTCCAAAATGTAAGATTCAGGTTCATGATACCTACCAGCATTTGCAACAAGCAATAGAGGCAGTTTTCCTCGTTCTATATCATCTTTAATCAGTTTTTCTAGGAGGGCAACATCCTGGTATTAAAAGACAAACCATAACAACATAAAGCAACCAGCATAAACGTTATATGATGAAAAATTACAACTTCCAAAAGAAGCACATGACTCTCAAAATTAATCACTCAAATCAATTCTTGACAATTTTTCTAGTTTCTCTAATCATAGATATGAAAATCAAATAGTTTTCTTTGAAGACGAACAAGAAAAATCCGGCTATTAAAGTTAAAAATTGCATATATAGAGCCAACATTTTCTAGATAAACATGCATGTTTAAAGAAAATGCTCTCTCAACCAAACCAAAAATGTATCTCTAATATTATTCATCATTAATGCATCTGAGTTAATGTACAGAAAATCAAACTACCTTGAAAAAAAAAAAAAGAAATTGAGAAACCCAAAGCCTATCCCTTTTGCTTCTGGCTTCAGTATGCAATCGGAAGTTCAAAGCAGTAAACGAGTAAACTGATAATAATCTGAAGGCCAGCAAACAGAACTTCATTTGAAAGAAAGACAGTTTCAAAACATAATTCCGTATTATTTTACAAACCAAAAAGAGATCTCACCATCTGATGCTGGGATCCAAACATAGTGTTACAGGGCACACGAGACAAGCAGGGGAAGGGCAAACCGAGCTATAAGAAACAAAATTTTACAAGAAAACTGTTATTATTCACTTATGCCCTCAAAACATTGTGGCTCTAAGACAAGTCATGATTATTCTTTTTAAACAATCTCTTCCCTTAGGGCAGCGGTCCTCAACCTTCCTAATGCTGTGACCATTTAGTACAGTTCCTCATGTTATGGTGACCCCCCCAACCAAAAAATTATTTTTGTTGCTACTTCATAACTGGAATTTTGCTACTGTTATGTCTTAGGCGACCCCTGTGAAAGGGTCGTTCGATCCCCAAAGGGGTCGCGACCCACAGGTTAAGAACTGCTGCCTTAGGGACTCTTATTATAATTAGATGTTAAAGTACATCTAAAAAGTTAAGCTTAATGAACAGTGAATTTCCAGGAGCTGATATGTCTTATAAGAGGGCAGAGACAAAGTAACATTTTTACATGAGGAACTATCTTTGGTATATTCTATATACCAAAAAACAAAACACTTTCCAAACTGCAATCGAGCCCCAAGCATTTGGGGGGACAACTTAGGGTCCTTCCTCCAAACATCAGTAACACCAGCTAAAGGTGAATGCCTTTATTTATTTATGGGTCCATCTATTTCTAAAAATCAATAAATGTGGACTAGCAGATGTACATTTCTTAAGAGAAATGAAGTCAGTGTTATGAAGATAGCAATTGTCAGATTTTATATTCTTCACTTTAAGATTCCAAATCCTTGAGGAGTTCATAGCTTTGGAAAAATTTAAACAGTTGCAGCCTATTGTTTTTTATAACTGAGACTTGGTAAAATTAATTAATTAATTAATTAATAACCCCCACCCAAAGGTATTTTTATATTTATCTTCAGACAGAGTGGGGGGGGGGGGGGGAGAGGGAGAGAAAAACATCGATGTGAGAGAGACACACCAACTGACTATCACCCGCATGACCCCAACTGGGGCTGGGGACAAACTGCAACCGAGGAACCTGCCCTTAGTGCAGCAGTTTTCAACCTGTGGGTTGCAACCCCTATGGGGATTGAACAACTCTTTCACAGGGGTCGCCTAAGACCATTGGAAAACCCATATTTCCGATGGCAATTCATAACAGTAGCAAAATTAGTTATGATGTAGCAATGAAAATAATTTTATAGTTGGGGGTCACCACAACATGAGAAACTATATTAAAGGGTTGCAGCATTAGGAAGGTTGAGAACCACTGCCTTAGCGGGAACCGAACCCGGGACTCTTTGGTTCGCAGGCCGACACTAACCACTGAACCAAACTGGCCAGGGTGAGACTTGATAGAATTTAAAAACCAAAAATTTAACAAGCACTTAATTCATACTCTTTCTGCCTTAAAGGATTTATCTTTCAAATTATGACACTGAAACCCAAATAAAACACACAATATATATAGAAATTAAAAGTGAAAATGTCCTCACATAAGCCACCAATACACCATTTTTAACAGGCTTAGAATGTAACCTTCCAGACATTTTCTAGGTATAAATATACTTATATATTTTTCTAGGTATAAAAATACTCATATAAGCATGTAAAATAAACACTTTTTTTTTTAATTTTTAATTTTTTTTAATTTTTTATTTTTTATACTCACCCGAGGACATTTTTCCATTTTTTGTACAGATAGAGTGGGAGGGAGAGAGAGGAAGGGAGAGAGAGAGAAAAACATCGATGTGAAAGGGACACATCGAGTGGCTGCCACCGCACGACCAACCAGGGTCGGGGACAAACTGCAACCGAAGTACGTGCTCTTAGCGGGAACCGAACCCGGGTCTCTCCGGACCGCAGGCCAACGCTCTAACCGCTGAGCCAAACCGGCCAGGGCAAAATAAACACTTTTTAAAACATGAACATATATATACTGTTCTGCCATCTGCCTTTCTCACTTAACAGAATACTGTCATATATCTTTTGAAGATAGCACTGCTGTCCCCAGACAGCCTCAAGTTCATAAAAGCTGGGCCTGCAGAAGGTACTCAATAAGTAAGTAATTTGTTCCATGTTTCTATAGGAATATTACAAAACTCCCCATTTATTACACCCTCAAGGAGAGGACATAATTTCTTGCCACTAGTGACCACAGCTCAGAATCAGCTTAAGTCCCTGAATTTCCTCCACCTAACTCCCCAGGGCTCCTTCACCTTAAAAAAGACAAACCCTCCAATCCTAAGGGTTATGCCTTGAAACATTTTTGGTCAAGAGACTTAATTTCTTGTCTCAAGGTAGCCCCCTAATTGGGCTCCATGTACTATGAACTTTAAAAATGGTAATGCTCGTCAGGGCATGTATCCAGGTTGTGGGCCCAAACCCCAGTAGGGGGCATGCAGGAGGCAGCCAATCGATGTTCTCTCTCATCGATGTTTCTATCTCTCGCTCTCTTCCTCTCTCTAAAATCAATAAAGAAAAAAAAGTTTTTTTAAATAAAAATGGTAATGCTCTTTGATCTAATAATTCTAGATAGACTCCGGAAATCTGAGAAATATAACCCTAAACATAGAAAAAGCTTTATACACAAAGATGTCCATAACAGCACTATACAAAGAACACTAACACTGGTCACAGAGATGGTCTTAGAAAGTAAAAGAATGTAAACATTCTAATTGTCCAAAAGGGAAACAGTTAGTTAAATACTACTATACACTCACTTGAAGGGATATTATGAAGATATTAAAAATAAACTTTACGCCCTGGCCAGTTTGGCTCAGCGGTTAGAGCGTCGGCCCACGGACCAGAGAGGCCCGGGTTCGGTTCCCACTAAGGGCATGTACCCTGGTTGCAGTTTGTCCCCGGCCCCTGCTGGGGTTGTGTGGGTGGCAGCCAGTCCATGTGTGTCTCTCTCTCTTCCTCCCTCTCTCCCTCCTGCTCTATTTGCAGATAAATGCAAAAATGTCCTCAGGTGAGAATAAAAAAAATTAAAAAAATAAAAAATAAACTTTACTTTAAAGAATTGTTAAAACATGATGTGCACCTGTTAAGTGAAAAAAGCCAGATATAATCATGTAAAAACACACACGCAGTCTTTGAGTAAAGCATGGAAAGAAATAAAGTAAAGTGTTGACTGTGATTGCCTTTGGACAATTAAAAAATTACCTAAATTCATTAATAAACATTTATATGGTTCTTTATGACAAAACAAGCATATAAAAAACCCATTTTTCATTTCATTTGAAAAGGCAGCTAAAGAAATGGGTCTACACACTTTAAAAAGTTTCAAGACAGAACAAAACATGTAATTTATAAAATGTCCATTGTACACATTACCTGATTACAAAGGTACTGGCCCAGGCCAGGCCTAGCAGCAGCACTAAGATATATAACAGGTTTCTTGTTATATAACACATTGAATCCATCCACCACAAAGTCTTCATAACGAGAATGAATGGCAAGCCTACAGATCTTTGCAAGTCCTTCTCTTTCTTCTTCATGGAAATAAGCACAGCCATTTTCATACCTGTTAAGAGACATTCATATATTAACATGTTCTTATCTCTGGTTAACCCTGATTTTATATCCCAATTTTGTAATCAAGAAAGTAATTTTTTTTCTCTACCTAGAAACTGTCACCTAGATCAGTCAAAGGAGATAGGAATCACCCTCATCTTAGATGGCTGACAACTCCTTATAGCAGGAGTTTGGTTATAAGGAACAGAAGCAATGACCCCTTCGTCCATCCCCAACTCCATAAAAAGCAGAAACTATGAAAATCAGTAGAGAACAGGAGTCCCTCAAATATAAAGACACTGAACATCATGGTTTTGGCTTATTCTACAAAAAGGCTAGCACTGGATTAATGCAGGCATGGTTCCTGGCAGAATTTTATTATTATTTTTTATCCTCACCAGAGGACATTTTTCCATTTTTGTTTAAAGAGTGGGAGGGAGAGAGAGAGACAGACAGAGAGAGAGAGAAACATCGAGTGGCTGCCTCCTGCACAACCCCAACCAAGGCCGGGACAAATCGAAACTGAGGTATGTGTCCTTGACCGGAATCGAACCCACGGCTCATTGGTCTGTGGGATGACACTCTAACCACTGAGCAAAACCGGCCAGGGCAGAGTTTTAGCTCTAAAACATCTGAAGTAAATAAAATAGTAAAAAACATTAGTCAGGCTAACTTTTGCTTTCACTATGATCTGCTTGGGACCTTTTATTCTTCTTAATATCTAAGAGAAGATGGAAGAGAGAATTTCAATTACAGATGTTTATTAGAATAGAAGAAAATTTCTCCTTTGCAATGTAGTTAGGCAAACTTATACTCTTGCCAATCTCTTTCCCAACATCTGAAAGTTGAGTCTCCCAAGTTAAATGTTCCAATGGTAGGCAAACATTCCTTTTCCATAAAAGTAATAACACAAAAATACTACGAATCCTATGTCTTCTACTGAATCCTTAATCTGCTATAACACCTTAATAATGTCATCATCATCACAGTATAAAATAAATTTCTTCTTTTTTTTTTTTATTATCCTCACCCGAGGACAGTTTTCCATTTTTCGTTCAGACAGAGTGGGAGGGAGAAAGAGGAAGAGAGAAAGAGAGAGAGAAATATTGACGTGAAAGGGACACATCAAGTGGTTGCCACCCGCATGACCAACCAGGGCCGGGGACAAACTGCAACCGAGATACGCGCCCTTAGTGGGAACCGAACCTGGGTTTCTCTGGACCGCAAGCCAACGCTCCAACCGCTGAGCCAAACTGGCCAGGGCTAAATTTCAATTTCAAAATACATACTCATCCTCCTTATGACAACATTTCCTTTCTACTAAAGCACAAGCTCTTACTTTGATTAAAAATATTTTAATCTGTTTCACTGCTGTACCTTCTACTGATATATGCCAATTAGCATTTCTAAAAATAAAAATAAATAAATAATAAAAATAAGGAACTGCTGACATTATCTAACATGCATGTGCTCATCTCGTTACATGTATTAATTCATTAGCTCACTTAATACAATGCCATGAAACAGATATTAATGTTATCCCCATTTAGCATATGAGAAAACTGAGGCATAAAAAGGTTAAGCAATCCTTCTAGGAGAAAGAGAAAGAGTCAGATTTGAACCCAGGTAGTACAGCTCCAGGAAAGATCTGTCACAGTCTATACCAAACTTATAAATAACTTTATTAGAAACTAAAGACTCATAATGTCTTTACCTGAAAATTCTGCACAGCCATAAGGTAGTGTCTGAAAGTATCCTAGTTGTAAGTTTTCTCAGCTTCTCTTTGTTCAGAGTTGAAATGTAAGCTCCCAGACTATGTCCCAACAAAGCTATATGACCTTGTTCTCCAATATTCTGGATTCTGTTAATCAAAATTCATTTGATTACAAAAAGGATTAGTAAAAACAAAGAAACAAAACTTTGACAAACAGTATTCCACAGAAATTTCTTTTCTTTCTTTTTTAAATCATCACCCGAGGACATATATATATATTTTAATTGATTTTTAGAGAGGAAGGGAAGGAGGGGGAGAGTGCGAGGAGAGAGGGAGAGAGTGCAAGATGAGAGGGGGAGAGAGAGAAACATCAATAGATTACCTCCCAGATTAAACTCGAAACCTAGGTATGTGCCATGACTGAGAATCAAATCTGCAACCTTTTGGTGTACAGGATGACACTCCAACTAACTGAGCCACTCAGCCCGGGCCTACAGAAATTTCTGTCAGATGGAAAATCCACTTAATGGCTTAGAAGGCACAAATTCAGATACATTTAGAAAATTCAATGCCTTTAAGATATTGATAGTCTGAGGAAGAAAAATATTTTTAAAAATTAATTCCTAGAAGATAAATATCCTTTTTATTGAATATCTACTAAATATACAAACTGTGAATAATTTTCTAAAATTTTTAAAAAACGAAATACCAGCCATAAGAACTATGGAGGATAGAGCTAAAATGTGCAGAAAACAATTTTTAAAATAAATTTTTACTGGCCAATGTGGCTCAGTGGATTGAGCTTCGTCCCACGAACTGAGAGGTCCTGGTTCGATTTCTGGTCAGGGCACATGCCCAGGTTGTGGGCTCAATCCCTAGTGGGGAGGCGTGGAAGAAGTGGTTGATCGATGTATCTCTCTCACATTGATGCTTCTATATCTTACCTTTCCTCTCACTCTAAAAAGAAAAAAAAAAATCAATAAAAATATATTTAAAAAATAAATAAAAATTTACATACTACTGTGCTGTCTTGTTTTATTTTATTTCT
Source organism: Molossus molossus (assembly GCF_014108415.1). Taxonomy (NCBI): domain Eukaryota; kingdom Metazoa; phylum Chordata; class Mammalia; order Chiroptera; family Molossidae; genus Molossus; species Molossus molossus. The sequence goes on along the minus strand of NW_023425366.1, from coordinate 108,333,087 downwards.
TTTTATTTTCTTTCATTTTTATTTTTGTTGTTGTTAATCCTCACCCAATGATATTTTTCCACTGATTTTTGGATAGAGTGGAAGGGAGAGAGGGAAGGAGAAAGAAAGGCATTGATGTGAGAGAGACACATTGATTGGTTGCCTCACACACGACCCTGGCCCAGGCAGGGGATCAAACCTGTAACCCAGGTACATACATGCCCTTGACTGGGAATCAAACCCGCAACCCTTCAGCCTGCAGGCCAATGTTCTACCCACTGAGCCACACCAGACAGGACCAGAAAACAATTTTTTAAAGAATCATGAGATGAAGATCAATTCTCTGCATTTATAACAGTAAGATAGCAAATTCAAAGGGAATGAGGTATTCCTTTATATATAATTTAAAAAGATGGACTAACTTCCCTTATAAAAAATAACTGGAAGTCAATTTTTTAAAAAAAGGCAAAAGCCCTGGCTGGTATGCTAAGTGGTCAGAGGGTCAGCCCTTGCACCAAAGGGTGGCAGGTTCGATTCCTGGTCAAGGGCACATACCTGCGTTGCAGGTTTAATCCCCAGCCCATGTCAGGGTGCAAGCAGGAGGCAACCAATCGAGGTGTAGCTCTCACATTGACATTTCTCTCTCTCTTTTCCCCTCCCCCCCTTCAACTCTCTCTCAAAAATCAATGGAAAAAACATCCCTGGGTGAGGATTAAAAAAAAAAAGAAAGCAAAAAATAAAACAAGATACTGGGCAAAGGAAACAGTTCATAGAAAAAGAAATATAAATGGGTTTTAAAACATGCAAAAAGACACTTAACCTGGTTCATAAGAGAAATACAAATTAAAATTATGCTGAAATATTATTTCTTACCTATCAGACTGGCAACAACCCTTAAGTCTACTAACACTCTTGCAGGCAAAAGTGTGGGGAAAGAGGTATTCTCACACATTGCTGGTGGGACCGTGAACTGGCACAGGTTACATGGAGGGAAATTTGGCAGTATCTATCAAAATTATAAATACACAAAGTATCTGGCCCAGCTCTCCCACTTTAGAACTTTAATCTCCAGAAACATTTGCTTCTCTAAGAAATGACACATGTACAAAGTTACTGGCTACAGCAATGTCTGTAACAGTAAAACAAAAAAGAGACCAGTTAAATAGAATGTGGTTCATCCATTCAAAGTACAACAAAACAGCTCTTTTTTAAAAAAAAATATTTTATTGAATTTTTTTTTTTTTAGAAAGAGAGGAAGGGAGAGAGAGAAAGCAACATCGATGTGAGAAAGAAACACCAATTGGCTGCCTCCTGCAGGACCCCTACTGGGGATCAAGCCCACAACCAGGGCATGTACCATGACCCAGAATCGAACCGGGACCTTTTAGTCTATGGGGGGGGACACTCAATCCACTGAGCCACACCAGCTGGGCCAACCAAACAGCTCTTAAAGGAAAAAACTCCTTGTGCCTTGTGTACTGATATACAATGAACTCCAAGACATAAACAAAAAAAGCTAGGTACAGAAAAATGTGCATAGTATTTATGTACTGAGGGGGGCAAATAAAGATATTTGCTAGTACATACATATACATAAAATATCTCTGAGAAATACAACACTGTCTATCTCTAAGGAGGAGAACAAGATACAGAGATAAGAAAAACTGCCTTTGTATACTCTTTTTATCCTTGAAATTTGAACCAGAAGAATGTATTACTTATTCCAAAAAATTAAATTTAAAATAATCAGAAAGAAAATGAACTGAATAAATAGTTAAATAGATGAAAATAAAAATAAAGCACCTGGCCGGTGTGGCTCAGTGGCTGAGTGTGACCCACGCACCAAGAGGTCGCTGGTTCAATTCCCAGTCAGGGCACATGCCCAGGTTGTGGGCCAAATCCCCAGCAGCGGAGCATGCAGGAAGTGGCCAATTGATGCTCTCTCTCATCGATATTTGTCTCTCTCTCTCTCCCTCTCCTTTCCTCTCTCTAAAATCAATAAAGAAAAAAATAAAAATAAATAAAGCAAATGGATTCACAGACAACGTGGCTGGCCACCAATTAAATCAGCTGCAGCAATTCTTAGCAAGCAGAAGCACATGTGCAGAAGCAGAAAAGTGAACAGCAATTGTTCTTTGGTCCTTTTGCCAGCTCCTCGAAAAGACATGATACCATGAAAACTATAGGATTTAGCTTTAGTAAATGCCTTCTTTTTACAAAATATATAAATGACTCACTGAAAAAAAACAAAGAACATCCTCTTAATATCATATGTAACTCTGAATGAAACAGCTTATTATTTCAGCAACTTGTAAGAATGCAATCACTTTCAAAATCAAGAACACATAATACTGTCAAAGAGAAGTTGCCAACCATTCTCCATTACCGGGCACTCTGGGGTTCCTCATCTTCATCTCCATGCATCAGATTCTGAACTAACTGGAGAATGCTCACCATATCTTGTCCACTGCAGAAAAAATAATTTATGGACAGGTGGAAACAGCATACATTCCCCACCACTATCTATTTCTCTCATCCAAATTAGCTTTGATAAGTTTTTTTAATTGAGCAAGAATGTCTGAGATACAAACCTCAAGTTATTATTTGGAATTTTGAACATATTCTTACTTGTGATCAATTAAATCTTCTACTTAAATCTGAGATTGAAAAATTTTAAATTTCACCAATATTACTTAAACAATATTTCTCTTCTTGTTCATTTGAATCCTGGAGAATAAGCATGTCTCAGGAGTCAAAACTGTCCTTATTAAGAAGTTGATTGTCACAGAAGCAGTAAATGCCACTGGTATATCTAGTTTCCCTCCACGTAGGCATATTGTCTGTTTGTTTAAGCAGATTTAACCATATAATGCAAGCATCATTTATTACCACCTCTTCCTAAAGCTGGGAAACTGAGATCTGCTTAGAGTATAAAGATCTACTTCTATCTAAGATATATTATTCAGTGCTCATCACGTGAGGTAGTAAAAACTTCTGGGAAACATGTAAATGAATAGAGTAGTAAGCAACGTCAAATTGAACACATATAATGTGAAAATATCGCTCCATTCTAATAAAAAGTTCTCTTTTGAAAAAGAAGCACTGTCAAACAATGACCCAATATCCATCCTTCCCAAGGTGCTGACTTTCATACCAGAGGAGCTCTGATCCTGGGACACTGTGTAGTGATTAGATCATGTGCCTAGCCACAGGACCTTGAGCAAATTACTGAAACTCTCTAAGTCCATACATTAAGAAATTGTGAGGATGCAATCAGACAGTGTATGTAAAGCATTTAACACTATGACTGGCATAGTGCTATCTCAGATGTTGGCTATACTTCCGAGCAGTAGCGTTAATGCCCTCTCATTTTGAGAATTACAGATGATCTTGGTGGTTCTCTTCTAGGAAAACTTCTGTGGGATCATTGGAACTCTTTAATTCTCTCCAGAAAATTTAATTCCTTGAGATGTATAGGACTTGGTTCCTGTTCTGACTTGTAGAACACATTGTACATCGAGAGGGCTTCAAATCAGCACCACTCAAGCTTCAAGTAGGAGTGCCTATTTTAAAATATTGGTATCTGGGTGTGTTAGATGTGACATTTATTGGCACATTGTGATCCTTCCTCCACACTTTTCTTTTGCAACTTTGTACATATTTATATTCAGGTCAAAGGACAATTTAAGGGAGTTGTAATGTTTACCTATGTGCAATTTCCTGGTTATAAAACAAAACAAAAGCTTGTCTGAAGGAAGCTGGGCTAAAATTTTAATTATAAATCGGGTGCTAACATCTTGTGAAAATTTTAGTCAGATAGCTACTTATTTTTCTGATATTTTCCCTGCTAGCTCAAACCATAAACATTTAACAAGTTTGCTTTCACTGCTGAAATATTGATTTCTCTGCCAATAAATGGTTAAAGTTGACATTTTCCTGTATTGGGAAATAATAAATCTTATCAAATTAAAACATTTCCCACAATAAAACTCGGCCTACCATATAGATTACAGGTTTCAAAGATAAACTAAGTATGATATTTAAGTTAAAATTATAAATTTGTGCAGTGCTTTTGATTCATGATGTATTAAATTCTGAATGGGAAAGGGGAAGAAGCGGGCAGGCTCAACATTATCACCAACCAGCCAATGGCATTTCAATTTTCTACTGTTACATTGCTCATAACTCTAAATTTGTTTTTTGCTCACTGAAAACTAAAATTGTAAGTCAATGATTGTAAAATATTGGTTCAAAGAAAATGTACACCCAAACTAAAGGTCTTATCTTCATTTCCACCTACCTGCCTTGGAGTGGCCCTGGAATATCCCCTGATAGGAGCTTCTTTCCATTTTCCTCCTCTGTTCTTCTAGTTTAAAAGAAATAAAAAACTCTTCACTTTATCATATCAGATTTTTAACATTTGTGCATTCAAACATGGGATATCACCTATAATCTTTTAGTAACTGATGTAAAAAACACATTTAACACATCTACCCCGCCCTGGCCCAACCTTGCCCCATGCCCCAATTTGGGGTATGATTTGAGTTTCAGGAAAAGAATATGAAAAAATAATACCTCAACCAATTTTTTGATTAATTGATACCCTATATGAACTTAATATACAGTAAGAAATATTTATAGATTCAAATTAATATTAAGTAAATAAAACTCTTAATAGGCAGAACTGAAAATTTTAAGTACTGCCCCCAATTTCAAAATCCTTTCATTACAAAGCATCTTCTAAGACAAATACCAACTTTAAAGTCAGCAGAAGCTAAGCGTGACATTCTGAAACCCAGAGGCGTTTATAACAGCAGGCAACCAGTGCCACCAGTTTCATAACAGGTTGAACGTGTTTAACAGGGTCACTTCTGTTCCACAGGCTCACCTCTGACTGTCCTCTAGCATCTTCATAGCCTCCTTCAAGTTTTTCCCCATTTTGGCTAATGTAGGGTCTGCTATCTGGGAAACAAATTTTTAAAAGATTCAACTTTGATAATCCCTATTACTTCTACAACATAATTGATCCAGAAAAACAAAACACATAAATTTATTATAAAATACATGTTTGATTTAAAAATTCTAACAGTACAAATGTATAAGTCCACCAGTTCCAATCCCCAGGGAAGACATTTTTAAAGTTGACATAAATCTTTCCAAATTTACACCTTACCTATATGCACCTCTGCAACTGTCATTTTTTATTTACTTTTTACTATATAGTGAATATGGCTCCACATCAGTATGTTCACTCATTTTTCTTAGTGGTAACACCTTATTCCATTCTATGGATGTACTATCATTTAACCAGTCCTGAATTAATAAACTCTTAGGTTATTCCAGTTTTTTACTCTTAGAAACAAGGTTCAGAAAAGTGTCTAGTATGCTATTTGTTATACTGTTGCAGTAGCTGAAAAATGTCCCCCCAAAAGATATGCACACCCTAACCCCTGAAATTTATGGATTTACCTTATATGGCAAAACTTTGCAGATATGATTAGTTCAAGGTTCTTGAGATGGCAAGATTTATCCAGGTGAGCCCTAAATGTATCCATATAAGACAGAAATAGAAGGAGACTAAACACACACACACGAAAGCTATGTGAAGATGAATGAAGCAAAGGAAAATTTGAAGATGTTTGCCTCAAAACTGGAGTGACAGGGCCACAAACCAAGGAAGGAGTGTTCGTTGGCAGGCAATGTAAATTAGAATAAGGAAGGAATTCTCTCCTAGAGCCTCTGAGGTAGTGCGGCAGCCCTGCCAACTCTTTGATTCAGCCCAGTGATACAGATTTCAAATTCTGGGTCCAGAACTGTGAGAACGCATTTCTATTGTTCTAAGCCATCCGACTTTTGCTAATGTGTTACAGCAGCCACAGGACTAAGACATTCATAAATCTGTAAGTGCTTGTATAAACTCTAGAAGCTTACATGAGCTGGTAATAGTGACTGCCTCCAGAGAAGAGAACTGCAAGGATGGGCCTAGAGGTCAGAGGGAGTCTTCAGTCCATACTCTTTTGTTCCTTTTGGATTTCAGTACCAGTGTACATCTATCTCCCATCAAAAAATAAAATCTTTAAAATTCTTGCAGGATTAAAACAGACACATTCCTTTCCTTTTTTTCCCTTAATCTCAGTAGCAATTTTTAGGTCATTGTATTGCCTTGAATCTCTATATAGTATCAGGTGGTTATAAACAGTTACAGAAGCTCTCTTGTTCTGTTCTTAATCTTGAAGTGTATTTATCTTCTTTTCTGCTCATACTGCCGATTGTACTTAGTAGTATCTTATTTGGAGTAGGTGTGCAGTATGTTGTAGTACATTTGGTATTGTATCATCTCCTCGTTGTGTGCCCTACTGCTGCAATTCCTGTGAAGAACAGGAGGGAACTGCAGCTTCATATACCCCCATCTGAGTCTCTACAGCACACACACTCATTCAGTGGACTTGCTTACATTTAAACTGTCCTTCCTTCTACTCTCTTTTAGGAATTGAAGTGGAGAGGAGGGAAGAAAGGAGGAAAATAGCATTTATAGTTAAATTTGCTTGAATTTAATGTGAATATGATTTGCCTCCAATGCTGTAGACCCTCATGTGCTGGTTGTGTTAACTGGATAACCCAAAATATAAAATGTTATTTAGTTGCAGCAAAATATTAGGTTCTAAGTAAAAACAAAAAGTGCTCTACAAAAACTGTATATTTATTAGTTGGTTCCTTGAAACTAAAAGCCATGCCTCCATAAGCTTCAAGGGAGGGCAGACATTACTTTCTTTTTTTTTAATTTTTGTTTCTTTATTGCTTTTTTAGAGAGAAAAGAAGTGAGAGGAAGAGAGGGAGAGAAACATCAGTGAGAGAGAACATTGATTGGCCGCCTCCTGCATGCCCCCCACTGGGGATTGGGCCCACAACCTGGGCATGTGTCCTGACCAGGAATCGAAATGGCGATCTCTTGATGCATGGGTCGATGCTCAACCACTGAGCCACACCAGCCGGACTAGCCACTATTTTCTGATTCACATTTCATATCCACAGTACCTGTTACAGTGCTAGACAATGTATACAAGAGTTTGATTAAGCATGCATGAAAGCTGAGAAAATTTTAAAAGTGACTATAGAGAAGTAGTTACCAAAGTGTAACAACAAAAATTAGGCGTTTAATTTCACATGAATAGGGGGAAAAAAATAACTCAAACTCTGAATTCACAGACATTACTATTTAGTAAAATCTAAGTTTAAAAAAAAAAAGGAAGGGGCGGAGGGTGTGGGTGGCTAGAACGTAATGACAGAAATCTGAACTGGAGCTCACTGGAAAGGAGCACAAGGGAACTTTTCAGGGAGATCGAAATGTTTCCTATCTTCACTATGTTGCTGGTAATAGAACTGTATATACCTGCCAAAATTCAAACTGTATATTTAAAGTGGGTATTTTTATTGTATATAAGTCATCCCTCTATTTTTTATTATTTTTTCCCCTTTACTGATTTTAGAGAGAGAGAAAGTGATAGGGAGAGAGAGATAAAAACATCGATGAGAGAGAACACCGAATGGCTGCCTCCTACATGCCCCCCACTGGGGGCTGGGCCCACAACCTGGGCATGTGTCCTGAACGGGAATCAAATTGGCAACCTCTTGGTGCATGGGTGGACACTCAACCATTGAGTCACACTGGCCAGACTGTCCCTCTATTTTTAAAATATCTTTAGAGAGAGGAAGGAGGAGAGAGAAACATCGATATGTTGTTCCACTTATGCATTCATTGGTTCTTTTTTTTTTTTTAATTTTTTTTTCTTTATTGCTTTGAGAGAGACAGGAAGGAAGAGGGAGAGAGAGAAAAAAACATCGATGAGAGAGAACATCGATTGGTCACCTCCTGCATGCCCCCCACTGGGGATTTGGCGCACAACCTGGGCACGTGCCCAGACTGGGAATCGAACTGGCGACCTCTTGGTGCATGAGTCGACGCTCAACCACAGCCACACCGGCCGGGCATTGGTTGATTCTTTTAAAATTTTTTATTTATTGATTTGAGAGAGGGAGGGAGAGAGGGAAAGAAAGAAACATCAATTTGTTCTCCCACTGATTCATTCATCATTCACTAGTTGATTCTCTGTATGTGCCCTGACGGGGATCGAACCTGCAGCCTTGGTGCAAAAGGACACAGTCCAGCCAACTGAGCTACCTAACCAGGGCTCAATGGTTGATTCTTGTATGTGTCCTGCCCGGGAATCAAATCTGCAACCTTGGCCTATCGGGATGATGCTCTAACCAACTGAGCTACCCAGCCAGGGCTGTCCCTCAACTTAAAAGGAGGGTATATATTGACTTAAAGTCAGTTTCAAAGAAATATTAAGTAAATAATAGTATAGTAAAACCTGATGTAACAGACTGATTCCAGCAAGGGGGTGTCCGTTATAAAATAAAGGTTTTCTGAATGTGCATGTTAAAAAATTGACAAATTAACAGGACATACAAATGGCTAAGAGACATATGAAGAAATGCTCAACATCACTAATCATTAGAGAGATGCAAATTAAACAACAGTGAGGTATCACCTCACACCTGTCATAATGGCCGGCATCAACAAATCATCAAACAACAAGTGTTGGCGAGGATGTGGAGAAAAGGGGACTGTAGTACACTGCTGGTGGGAATGCAGATTGGTGCAGCCACTAAGGAAAACAATATGAAAAACCTCAAAAAATTAAAAATTGAACCCTGGTTGGTTTTGCTCAGTGGTTAGAGCGTTGGCCTGTGGTCGAGAGAGACAGGGGTTCAGTTCCCGCTAAGGGCACATACCTCGGTTGCAGTTTGTCCCTGGTCCTGGTTGGTCGTGCGGGTGGCAGCCACTCGATGTGTCCCTTTCACATTGATGTTTCTCTCTCTCTCTCTTCCTCTCTCTCCCTCCCACTTTATCTGAACAAAAAAATGGAAAAAAATGTCCTCAGGTGAGGATAAAAAATAAATAAATAAATTAAAAATTGAACTGCCTTTTGACCCAGTGATCCCACTTCTAGGAATATAGCCTAAGAAGCCTGAAACACCAATCAGAAAGAATATATGTACCTCCATGTTCACAGCAGCGCTATTTACAATAGCTAAGATCTGGAAACAGCCCAAATGTCCATCAGTAGACAAACAGATAAAAAAGCTGTGGTACATATACACAATGGAGTACTATGCAGCTGTAAGAAAGAAAGATTTCTTATCCTTTGAGATGACATGGAGGGACCTGGAGAGTATTATCCTAAGCGAAACAAGCCAAGCAGAGAAAGACAAATATCACATGATCTCACTTATTTGTGGAATAAAATGAACATAACAGTCTGAGAAATGGGGTAGTCCCAAAGACGTGGAAGTGGGGTACAGACTGACAATCCTGGGGAGAGATAAACCACAGAATTTATATGCATGTATGCATGAACAATGGACATGGACAACAAAGCTGGGGACAGCGTGGGGAGGGTTGGTGAGGAGGGTATTAGTGGGGGAAAAAGGAGAAACATCTGCAACAAAAATAAATTAATTAATTAAATTAAAAAAAAATTTGACAAATTAGCCCTGGCCAGCCAGTTTGACTCAGCAGTAGAGCACTGGCCTGACCAATGAGTCGCGGGTTCGATTCTAGCCAAGGGCACATACCTCGGTTGCAGTTCATCCCTGGCTCTGGTGCGGGTCGTGCAGGAAGGCCTCCAGTCGATGTATTCCTCTCACATGGATGTTTCTCTCTCTCTCTCCCTTTCTCTCCCTCTCTTCCTCCTATTCTATCTGAAGATAAAGAGAAAAATACCCTTGGGTGAGGATTAAAAAAAAAATTGACAAATTAGCCGGCCAGTGTTGCTCATTGGATTGAGCTTCATCCCATGGACTGAAAGGTCCCAGTTCAATTCCTGGTTAGGGAACATGCCCTGGTTTTGGCTCGATCCCCACTGGGTGTGCAGGAGGCAGACAATCAATGTCTCTCTTTCACTTCGATGTTTCTCTCTCTCTCTCCCTTCCTCTTTCTCTCTCAAAAATCAATGACAACATATTTTTTTGGAAAACTGACAAATGAGTTAGTTTACCTGATTTACTTATGCAGACACATTTGTGTAATTAAAATTATGTATAAAATGTTTAATTTCACAGAAATGTTTTCTAGCCCTGGCCGGTTTGGCTCAGCGGTTAGAGCGTCGACCTGCGGTCCTGAGAGACCCGGGTTCGGTTTCCGCTAAGGGCGCGTACCTCGGTTGCAGTTTGTCCCCGGCCCTGGTCGGTTGTGCGGGTGGCAGCCACTCGATGTGTTCCTTTCGCATCGATGTTTCTCTCTCTCTCTCTGTTCCTCTCTCTCCCTCCCACTCTACCTGAACAGAAAATGGAAAAATGTCCTCCAGTAAGGATAAAAAAAAAAAAAAGAAATGTTTTCTATATATATTATAGTAATTTTAAATGCATACTGAATATGTCTAATAAATGCATGCATTCACCAGTCACTGAGAATAAACAAAGGCACATGGCTGGGACGTGGCTGAGCACACATGGAAAACAAACGTGGAAACTGAGCCTTCAGTAAGATAAGCCAGGTTTGCTAGACATGTGTTAAAACTGGTGCAGAAAATCACCACCAACAACAGAACCAATGACCATGAGAAATGTGGTGTGATCATGTGGTAATTACTCCCCAAACACTGTTTATGAGCGGTGACTCTTGGATTTAAATATGTAGACTACAGTTACAGATATGTAATATGTATTTATGTGGTGAAATTATAGGTCCCCCCCCCCCCCAACATATGGCCTACTCCTTAAAATTTGTTAAAAATAACAGTGAATTTGCCCTGGCTGGTTTGGCTCAGCAGTTAGAGCATCGGCTTGCGGTCCAGAGAGACCCGGGTTTGGTTCCCGCTAGGGCACATATCTCGGTTGAGGTTTGTCCCTGGCCCTGGTTGGGTCATGTGGGAGGCAGCACTCAGTGTTTCTCTCTCTCTCTCCCTCCCACTCTACTATCTGAACAAAAAATGAAAAAATGTCCTCAGGTGAGGATTAAAAAAATAAAAATAAAAAATAACAGTGAATTAATAACAAAAAATAACCTATTAATTTAATTATAAGCAAATCTTGGTTAAAAGCATTTTAAAATTAACAAGGTGCTCGTTTTTACATATGACAGATCAGAAATTTTGTCCATTAAATCTGAAGTCGGTTAAAATCATGATCTACAAAATCAAACCTGCAACTCATTGGTCCGTGGGCCGACACTCTAACCACTTAGCAACTGGTCAGGGTGAAGCTGCTTCTCTTTATTATTTAAAAAAAAAATTTTTTTCTTTATTGATTTTTTTAGAGAGAGAGGAAGGGAGAGGTAGAGAGAGAATGGAAACATTGATGAGAGAGAACATTGATTGGCCGCCTCCTGCATGCCCCCCACTGGGGATTTAGCCTACAACCTGGGCATGTGCCCTGACCAGGAATCGAACCGGTGACCTTTTGGTGCATGGTCGATGCTCATCCACTAAGCCACACGGGCTGGGCAAGCTGCTCCTCTTTATATGTTTAGTACTATATTTCCCAAATAGCAGTTATTCGTATACTATCTTTGTGAATTTTGTCATGTTTGTGTACCCTTGGATTGCAGGAGTTGGCCAATCAATGTTCTCTCTCATTGATGTTTCTCTCTCTCCCTCTCCCTGCCTCTTTCTAAAATCAATAAAGAAAAAAATAAATAAAAACAAAACAAAAAAACAAAGTGATTCAATAAAGCTACAAATTGCTGTTTCTAACAACTTTCTAAACAAGGTTAATCCTGAATCCTGATACTCATGCAACTATCAATTCTCCAAAAATCCTATTATTTTCCTCCCAGGTGAAAACATAAACCATGCCTACTATCTAGCACAAGTACTCCCCATACTACTCACCCCTGAGAAGCAACAAGAATACAGAAGCAGCTACTCTAGGAACACAGCTGTTCCTCAAGGGTCAAACATGAGAGATAAAAACAGGAATTCTCTGGAAAGTTGATACTGTGTCTAGCAAACCTGGCTTATCTTACTGGAGGCTTAGTGTCCACATGTGTACATATTTTTGCCTGATTTCAACAGAAAAGTATTTACTTAAGAACTGGGCATTTTTGTCTCTGTCTTCTAAGAACTGGACACGGGGAAAATCTTATTTTTAACTATCATGGACTCTATGCTTTAGTGTGTTTTGAGAACACGAAGACACTGTCATTACTGGCTCATTGAGCATCGTAACGTTCCTAGTTGAAAAAGATGCAAATATTGCATAAGGTATTAGTATTTAACCTTACAAACTCCTCAAAAAGAAAGGCAGAAAAGAGCACGGGAAAAAGAAGGGGCAAAAATACACAAAAGAGGTAAGGAGGCAGTAAAATTAATAACACTGATTAGTATGTGGAGGGAAAAAACGGGCATTCAAATAATTTGCCTTAAAATACATGTTGGGAATGCCAGGAATCCAAGTCTACATTTCAAAAAAATGTACTCCTGGAGAACACTACTTCTGGAGAACCAATTCACTCAGACATTATACTATGAGTACATGCTTCCTAGTAATTACACAGATGGAAAAACACCACACACCAGGCAAGCTCTATTCCAGAACATTTACTAGCTAATCTGGAACCACACACAGATTCCAGAATAAAAATAAAACTGCTTAAAGAGAAGCATGATATCTATGGTCACTAGAAAAAAGAAGTCTTTCACTAAGATATGCTTCTTATAAAGGAGTGTTTCCTAAAACTTGTTGGGGGATCAAATCAGAAAAATAAAGCTATCCATTATCCTTACCAATATCATTATTTCCAAAATTGAATTAGAATTATGTAAGATTAATGTTGCCAGCTTTATCTTAAATAGGGCAAGAATTCTGAGGAAAGGAACCCATTAATTCTTGAAGCCTCTGTGTATCTATAAATCTTCAGACCTGTAAGGGTGAACTGTGTGAAACTGCCAATATTCAATGGTTTTGAATGCACAAAAAGAGCAATTCATATGATTCCACCTAATTTAATGTCCAGTCCAATAAGTAATTCAGTCTCAGTAGGATCCTGAAAAGCTCACTGTAGCTAAATTTTTTTTTAATCCTCATCTGAGGATTTGTTTTACTGATTTTAGAGAGGAGAAATGGGAGAGAGGGAGAGGGAGAAAGGAGGAGGAAGGGGAAGGGAGAGAGAGGGGGAGAGAGAGAGAGAGAGATGTATGAGAGAAACACTGATCAACTGCCTCCCATACCCACCCCCACCAGAGACTGAACCTGAAATCTGGGTAGGTGCCCTGACCGGAAATCAAACGGCCAACCCTTTCAGGGTGTGTGTGTGTGTGTACACACAGGACGACGCTCCAACCAACTGAGCCACACTAGCCAGAGCTGTAGCTAAGTATTTTTTATTTTTTTATTTTATTTTTTTATCCTCACCCGAGGACATTTTTTTTCCATCTTTTGCACAGACAGAGTGGGAGGGAGAGAGAGGAAGAGAGAGAGAGGGAAACATCGACGTGAAAGGGACACATCGAGTGGCTGCCACCCGCACGACCAACCAGGGCCGGGGACAAACTGCAACCGAGGTACATGCCCCTAGCGGGAACCGAACCCGGGTCTCTCCGGACCGCAGGCGGACGCTCTAACCGCTGAGCCAAACCGGCCAGGGCTGTAGCTAAGTATTTAATGTCACTGAGTTGCACTTTCAAAGTGAAGACTTGACTTTACTGTTCCTGCTTTTCTGCATATAGAAAAAGAAATTATATTAGAAAAGTTTGCTCTTCCCTCAGTCATTTTAAATTCAGAAAGCATTTTCAACTAAAATAAAATGTGGATAGGGCTCTAGGCTAGACCACAAGGACTATCCTACCTTAAGGTTGTTAAATACTTAACATTTGCTACCAAGCAAAAGACTAATGCAATCATAACAGATATTAAATAAACAAAAAAATTTAGATTTGAAATAACTGCATGGAAAGAATTGAATACTGCTTGGAAAGAATTGATTTATTTACACTAGATAAATGTTTTCCTCCCACCAAGAGATTTTTTTTTTTTTTTATAAATTAAATTTCTGAAAGGAATTTCTGGACATTTTCAAAGTGATTGTAAGTGTCTTTTTTATACCTAATTTAACTTCAAAAGATGAAATGGCTTTCCTTTCCCTTAATTTACACTCCACCAGCAATAATGAGACACAATCATATAAAGTAAAAATCTACATTAAACTTATATTTTTTCTTTTTTTTTTTTTTTTTTTTATCCTTACTCGAGGATATTTTTCCATTTTTTTGTACAGATAGAGTGGGAGGGAGAGAGAGGAAGGGAGAGAGAGAGAGAAACATCGACGTGAAGGGACACATCGAGTGGCTGCCACCCGCACGACCAACCAGGGCCGGGGACAAACTGCAACCGAAGTACGTGCCCTTAGCGGGAACCGAACCCGGGTCTCTCCGGACCGCAGGCCGACGCTCTAACCGCTGAGCCAAACTGGCCAGGGCTAAACTTATATTTTTAAACAACTCTAGGAAAGTCATGATTCTGAACTAAAATTCTACCTAAAACATCTCTTCCACAAAATCTTTCCTGGTCACTCACTCCATGTACCGCCACTCCTCACCCCCAATTTGTTTCTTATTTTCTGTGATACTTTCTTTTTTAAAAAATACATTTTAAAAAACGTACATTTGATTTTTTTAGAGAAAGAAGAAGGGAGAGAGAGACAGAAACATTGGTTTAAGAGACACAACCTGGATCAGCTGCCTCCTGCATGCCCCCTACTGGGGATTGAGCCTGAAACCCAGGCATGTGCCCTGACCAGGAATAGAATTGGAACCCTGCTCAATCCACTGAGCCACACCAGCCAGGCTACCTCTGCTATCTTAAATAAATCAAGAATCACCAAAGCCATAAATTTTTAGGATCAGAACTTTGTACCTACCATGTTTTCTCTGACACCTAGCATTTGACAATCATTTACCATCTCAGCCCATGCACCTGTATGCAAAATCCTCATGTAATGATGATATAGGGATCAGCTTTAAATGAACACTAAAATTACAGGCTTTCATCTCCTCACAGAAGTCTTCCATTCTACATAAGAGTGTAATCTAAAAAGGCATATCACAGAAACTAATCATTTCAACCTTGGCTACCAGGGGTTCTTTTTGTGAGTGCTTTATTTATTTTTTTTAAATGTATGTTTTCACTGATTTTTAGAGAGAGGGGGGAAGGAAGAGGGAGAGTGAGAAACATCGATACGGAACTCAAGCCTCCCATAATGGATCAAACCCGAAACCTGGGCATGTGCCCTAACCAGAAGTCAAACCAGCCACCTTTTGGTACATGGGATGATAAGCCACACAGGCCAGGACTTTCTTGTGAGTAGTTAGAGTAAAAAGCAGAAATAGAAATTCAGATAGTCCACCCTGGCCGGTTTGGCTCAGCGTTTGGAGCATCGGTCTGCGGTCCAGAGAGACCCAGGTTCGGTTCCCGCTAAGGGCACATACCTCGGTTGCAGTTTGTCCAGGCCCTGATTGGGTCGTGTGAGTGGCAGCTACTTGATGTGTCCCTTTCACGTAGATGTTTCTCTCTCTCCTTCTCTTCCTCTCTCTCCCTCCCACTCTGTCTGAACAAAAAATGGAAAAATGTCCTTGGGTGAAGATAAAAAAAAGAAATTCGGATAGTTCTTATCAGTAATGATCAGAAATGTTCCATTCATGCTCCAACTGCTCCTTATAAACTTATAAACAGGGAGGTCATAAAGAATTTTCCAAAATCAGGTCCAAAGGGGTGGGGTTGGGGGATTTAGCTCAGGATGAGTATAAGAAATAAAAATGGGTTGGTTTGTAATTAGTTAGGTTAGAAACGGTTAAAGTCACCTCTTTTAGGGAAAAGAATTAGATATACAACAGATAAATTGGCTTCAGTATATATCACTGTCCAAGAGAACTTTCTGTGGTGATGAAAATGTTCTCTATCTGTACTGTCCAGTAGCCACACTGTAGCCAAAAGCCACACTGTGACCGTTGAACATTTAAAATGTGGCTAGTGTGACTGAGAAATGCAATTAACTTTATTTAATCTAAATTTAAATATTTAAAGCCAAATGTGACTAGTGGCTACCATAATGGACAATGCAGCTCTAGGTTCTCTAAGTCAGTGTTTTTCAACCAGAGGCAATTCCTCACACCCCCAGGGAAAAAGTGCTTCAACTGGAGAGGTTTTTGGTTGTCACACTGGAGGGAGAAGGTGCTACTGGCATTAGTGAGTAGAGGCCAGGAATGCAGCTAAACATTCTACAATGCACAGAATAGCCTTCCACAACTGAGAATTATCAAGCCCAAAAATGTCAGCAGTGCTAGTTTGGAAAACCCTGGTCTAAGTTTACTCAAGGTTGGAATTAAAGTAAATGCAAAACAAATTTGCAATACACCTTGTCTAAACATAATACCCAGGAAGAATGAGAGTTTCCAAGCAACAGAAAAAGGTCTGGGCTATTTTACAAATTTAAAGCAGCAGGTTTTTACTAAAAAGTATATTTAGGTGTGTTGAATAACTTAAGAACTTCAGCATCAGAGTAATTACTTCCTGTGGTATTTTAAAACTTGAATTAAATTACCACAAGTAAGCACTGTGAGACTATACTATAGGGCCTCATTCCTTATACATTGCACATACAGTATTGGGAGGCTGAGGCTCCTACTCTTCTAGTTTGAATTCCTGGCCCCTTCAGTTAACCTACCTGGTTTCTTGAAACATCATTAATTTCAGATACAAAAAGAAAACTGATACTATTGTGGGAAAAAGACAAGAAAATGTCATCGCAGGTCTGAACATCTACGTATTATCTAAAGAAAAAGCAAGAACACATAATTGTATTTGGACCAAAGGAAATGTACTGAGTAATTCTACTAAATGATGATAGCATACTACCTTTTAAAGTGAGAGTGATTACTTGAAATTTTAGAGGATGGGTATCAAATAACACTGTGGTGTCTGTATCCAGTATAAATTATGCAAGGATCAATTTAAATAGGATCATTCAGAACTACTCAGATAGTTCTCAAATTTATATTAGCAATGTAGAATTTAGTTTGAAATAGTCTATTATTCAAAGAAACAGGAATGGGCACGATTCAGTGTTTTAGGTTTAAACTATTTTCCAGAACATAAAATCCTCAATATTCATATTATAGCAATGCTTTTTCTTTTCTGCCCACTCAGCACCAAGAGAAATTGTTCATTACATGTAAGATCCTCTATTGCTTCAGGAAATTTAAAAATAAGACATAGTCTTAGTTCTGAAACACTTACATTCAGAATTTCCACACTGGCCTAAGGCAGAAACTTCCAACCTACACATTCTGAATTCCTAAAGGATCACTGCAATTGTTGTGAATGCTCCAGCCTTAATAACTTTGGAATTTCAGTAGCTCTTCAGATCTTCATTTGGGGAACATTAGATCTTTTATCATCAGTTAACATTTAGAGAGCAACCACTGTAATCTACTAATCAAATGTCAGAAAAGAAATAATTAAAGCAGTATTCCAACCCACTCTGTTTTGCAAATTTGCCCACAAAGAACTATTCTTGGAGGAAAGATCACCCCAGTTCTTTAGGTTTTTAACTGAAATGACTAAAGCCCATCCCATCTTCTCATGAAATTGGAAAGAAAACAACACTGAAGGGACATTTTTAGCATTATTTTGTATTCAACTATTGGTGTTACACACATAATCTAGACCAGGTCCTCTCATCTCTGCACCACTGACATTTTTAGCAGATAATTCTCTGGTATATGGGCTGTCTTGTGCAATGAAGGATGTTTAGCAGCATCTCTGGCCACCACCCACAAAGTGCCAGCAACTCCTCCCTACCCCCTTGTCAAGATAATAAATGTCTCCAGCCCTGACCAGTTTAGTTCAGTAGTTAGAGAGCCCAAGGACCAAAGAGTGGCAGGTTCAATTCCGGTCAAGGGCACGTATTGGTTGGGTCCCTGGCCCTGATTGGGGTCATGCAGGAGATAACCAGTTGACATCGATATTTTTCTCTCTCTCTCCCCACCCCTTCCCTCTCACTGTATCGGAAGATGAATGAAAAAATATCCTCGGGAGAGGATTAAAAAAATAAAATCTCCAAATGTCCCCTTGGAAACAAAACGGCCCAGTGGTTAAAAATCACTGATCAGACTAAAACTCAAAATACCCAAAGGTGGACATTGTACTAATCAAAAGCCTGGAAAGACTTTATTCCTAGCCAGAAAACCATGTAACATTCACCAGAAAGGCAGTAGAAAAAAAAACATAACTTTTTATTTTCTTGACTGCATTCTCCAAAATTTATGAGAAACAGCCTAAGCGTGGGCTATACCACTGTGGGCACATGTAGACATCTGGCTGAACTTGTACAATCACTCCCTTCAACCCTCCAGAGACAAGTCAACAAATCTACAGTAGCTGCTGCATTGACAAATGACAAAATGTGTTATTTCTACCAGTTCAAAATTAAAATAACGCAGTCCTAAAACACTAGCCTTGCTCCTGAATTCTACGTGTATGAAAAACTGGGTGTGAACAAGCAGACTCCCGAGAGTGAACAGGAAGAAAGACTTGAAAGGAGGACAGAATGTCAGGTTCTGAAGGTAAGTATCCGTGAAGAGATCCAAGCACTGGTCATTTATTTACAAACCCTATATCCGGGACAATTAGAATCCATTTCACATGCCAGTGTAGTCAGCCAAGTACATCACGCTACTGTTCCAAACAAGAGGAAACCAGAGGAAAGTGCTGCTACCAGTAGAGTTCGGATTGACTCGAGGGTCTTCCCCTAATCCGGAAAGGGGGAACCAGAAAGCTGTGGAGCAGCAGCAATAACCGAAACGAAATTGACAACCTCCTGAAGACCCACCCCTTCCTTGACCTCCGGGGTCTTAACCTGTGTTCACAAACTACAGCATCAGAACCACGTGGAGAACTTGTTAAAACACACAGCTCTCTGGATTTTATGCCAAGGACCTCAGGTGATTCCTAGGCGCGCTGAAGCTGGAAGAACACCTTCATAACTGGGAAACCACAGAAAACATACAGGTTTGCAGCTGGCTCCCAAACAACTGGGGCTTCTTTCCAGGCGCTCCTGGGGCCGCAAGTTGTTAGCTCTAGCATCCAAATGGGCGAGCTGAACTCAGGCAGGCCCCAAGGTCGACCCCGCATTGGGCTCCAGGGCGCTCCCGCCCCGGGGCAGAACCCGGCCGAGCCTCCCTCGGTCCACCGGGACCCGAGAGACTCCCGGCCCCGTGACGTAACCAGGCCCCTCGCGGCCAGGCCTCCTCAGGAGGAACTCGTTAACCCCCGGCCCCCTTCCCAGTCACAATGGCAGCTCGCGACAGGGAAACAGTCGCCCCGGCGCCGCCTCCCGCCCCTCGTACGAACCTTCTCCAGGGGCGCATCCATGGTGGAGGCGGCCGGCGGAGCCCGATGGAGGCTCGCGGTCCCAGGTGCTACTTCCGCCTCCCGTGCTCCGCCGCCGTTTCCACGCTGGCAGCGCTGACGTCCCCGCGCCGGCGACCGGCGGGGCGGAGACGAGGAGGAGCTGTCCCAGCCTCCGCTGGGTGGAGAATCTGCGGGGGTCGGAGAGGCCAGGCGCGGCGGGGCGGAGCCCCTAGGGGTGGGCGGGGCCTTCTGGGCTTCCGTACCCGGCCGTCACGTCGGCCAGCTCTAACATTCCCAAGTGGGAGAGGGGGGATGGATAGTGGAGCCGTTCCCAACTCTTTTCAAAAGCCTGTCGCAGGCGTCAGGGTAGAAATATATTATAAAAAGTTACCACTCATACAGAAAAATGCAGTAACTACTAGTCATGCACCTGTACCTCCAAGCCTATGCTTCCAAATTCTCCCCATCAACATCTCAGGAATGGAACAGTCCATACCACAGAAGGGCGGGGCGAGAAAGCACCCCTGCGCACGCGCAGGATTGACAGTTTCCTAGGTGCTCCGTGATTTACGGGTTTCAGGACTTGGGTTCCCAAGTGACGGCTGCTGTGCAAAGGCACTTGTCAGAACTGAGGTATTTGCCTAAGACCTTACTGTAGAATTCTAGACAGAAAAGACTTCGAGACAAGCGGCCCAGCCTCTTTCCTCATGGCAAGCCCCACTTAGCAATTGTCAGGTGATAATAATAATAGATCACCTGCTGTTTTCTCATTTCATAGTACAAATCCCCCCCTACGTTGTAGAGATGGTCTTTATTCTAAGGTGCCAACAGAGGTAGGACCCAGACCCAAACACCCTGACTACACACACTACCTCCATAACCGCCCCCACACCTGGTTTACAATCATGATGTGGTTTTAAGGAATGGCAGAGGCCATACATTTGCTTATTATATTCCTTTAAAAGAGTGGCCCTGGCCGGTTTGGCTGAGCGGTTAGAGCATCAGCCTGCGGTCCAGAGAGACCCAGGACCCGGGTTCGGTTCCCGCTAAGGGCAGGTACCTCGGTTGCAGTTTGTCCCCAGCCCTGGTTGGTCGTGTGGGTGGCGGACCCTGGATGTGTCCCTTTCACGTGGGTGTTTCTCTCTCTTCCTCTCCCTCCCACTCTATCTGAACAAAATATGGAAAAATGTCCTCGGGTAAAGATTAAAAAAAAAAGTGGGATTAATTGGTTCATTTAATGTTTACACAAATATTTACAGAATAAACTCAAAATGGATTAAATAGTTAAATGTAAGATTGGAAACCATAAAACTCCTAGAAGAAAATATAGGCAGTAAAATCTTGGACATTTCTCTTAGCAATGTTTTTTCTGATATATCTCCTCAGACAAGGGAAACAAAAAATAAACAAATGGGATGACATCAAACTAAAATATTTTGCACAGCAAAGGAAACTGTAACAAAATGAAAAGACAACCTACTAAATGGAAGAAAAGATTTACTGACAATACATCTAATAAGGGATTAATATCCAAGGTCTATAAAGAACTCATACAACTCAACACCAAAAAAATAAAATCCAATTAAAAATGAGCAGAGGATCTGAACAGACATTTCTCCAAAGACGATATACAAATAGCCAATAGGCATATGAAAAGATGCTCAACATTACCAATCTGAGAAATGCAAATTAAAACCAAACCACAATGAGATATCACCTCACACCTGTCAGAATGGCCGCCATCAACAAATCAGCAAACAACAAGGTTAATGAGTATGTGGAGAAAAGGGAACCCTTGTGCACTGTTGATGGAAAGATAGGTGCAGCCACTATGGAAAATAGTATGGAGGTTCCTCAAAAAATTAAAAATGGAACTGCCTTATGACCCAGTGATTCCACTTCTGGGTATATATATCTTAAGAATCCTGAAACACCAATCAGAAAGAATAAATGCACCTTTATGTTCATTGCAAGTGCTATTTACTATAATCAAGATTTGGGAGTAATTCAAATGCCCACCAATAGAGGAAAGGATGAAAAAGTTGTGGTATATGTATATGATGGACTATTACTCTGCCATAAAAACACAACGAAGTCTTAACATTTTGATAGCACAGATGGACCTAGAGAGTATTATGGTAACTGAAATAAGTCAATTAGAGAAAGACAAATACCCTATGATTTCACTTATGTGTGAAATCTAAAGAACAACCAAAAACGCAAACAAACAAAATAGAAACAGACTCATAGATACAGAGAACAGACTTATGGTTGCTAGAGGGGCGGGGGTTGGGTGTCTGGGTGAAAAAGGTGAAAGATTAAGAAGTACAAATTGGCCCTGACCTGTGTGGTTCAGTGGTTAGAACATCCACCCGTAAAACAATAGGTCTTAGGTTCGATTCTTGGTCAGGGGCACATACCTGGGTTGCGGGTTTGAACCCCAGCCCTGGTTGGGGAGAATGTGGGATGCAACTAATTGTTTTTTGTTTTTTTTTTATCCTCACCCGAGGACATTTTTCGATATTTTGTTCAGATAGAGTGAGAGGGAGAGAGAGAGAGAGAAACATCGACGTGAAAGCGACACATCGAGTGGTTGCCACCCACACGACCCAACCAGGGCCGGGGACAAACTGGGATGCAACTAATTGATGTGTCTCTCTCACATCAATGTTTCTCTCTCACTCTCCCTCCACCCCCATCCTCCCTTCCACTCTCTCTAAAAATTAAGGGAAAAAATATCCTCAGGTGAGGATTAACAACAACAAAAAAGTACAAATTGGTAGTTACAAAATATTCATGGAGATGTAAAGCACAGCATGGAGAATATACAATAATATTGTAATAACTATGTATGGTGTCATGTGGGTACTGGAAACATGGCGGGGGGATACTTTGTAAAGTATATGATTGTCAAACCACTATGCTGGGCACCTGAAACTAATACAAAATAATATTGAATGTAAAATATAATTGAAAAATAAAATGTAAATTAAATAATAATTACACAAATATTTATTTATTGCTATCTTGGACAGTTTGATCTAGAAACACAAAAATAAGACAAGATTTTGCCCTTAAGAAAACACTGTTTAGGGCAGAGGTTTTTATTTGGAACCCAGAGGGAGGTCTATGAAACTATACCCCAAATTTTCTGTGTGAGCTATGGAAAGGGTTCATAGTTGTTTTTTTTTTAAATATGTTTTTATTGATTTCAGAAAAAGGAAGGGAGAGGAAGAGACAGACAGAAACACCAATGATCAGCTACCTCCGCACGTCCCATATTGGTGATCAAGCCTGCAACCCTGGCATGTGCCCTAACCAGGAATCGAACCAAAGACCTCGTGGTGTAGGGGATGCACTCAACCAACTGAGCCACACATGCAGGGTGAAAATGTTCATAGCTTTCACTTTACACTCAAGTATCTCTCTCTCTCTCTCTCTCTCTCTCTCTCTCTCTCTCTCTCTCTCTCACACACACACACACACACACACACACGGCAAAAGACGTTAAAACCATTTGGCTTGTAGATAGCCATGTGAGCTGATAAATTAGAATGCAACATTCCATTGTCAGTACAGAAATGAGAAAAATATTGTAGGAAGCCAGAACATGAAACCATTCATTGTGGGGACATTTGGCTTATATAAAGACCTTTCTTGATTAACAGGCAAAAAGCAAATCAAGTAAAGGAAGTTTGTGGTTATTTATTTTATGAACCCTTTGGGTTCATTTACATGATTTTAGTTGTGTTCTGAATAATATTCACATAACCATATAGTAGATGTTGGTTTTTAGTCTTGAGCTTTTAGAATCAACCAAATGATATGTGTGGAAGATGTATTTATTACTCACCATGGCAATGTAAAAGTAATAAATTACCAAAAAATGGTATGAAAGAGGCAAGGTGAATAGGATTGTAAGTGGAATCACTAATATCCTCAACTTCATTCCAGGGAGTAAGTAGATACTCTCTAAGGGGCTAAATCAAGATTCAAAGTTTTACATATAATATTTTTAAATATATAAAGAAAACTTCTAGAAGAAATAAAAGTGATAAAAATCAGGAGTTGGAAAGGATAGGGGAGGTGGTGCAAATTGCAAGAAACTCCTTATTTTTATAATAAGGAGTCAATAGATTCTTTCTAAATTAAGACACAGATATAAGGGCATTTTTTTTTTACAAAGTAGTAAACAATTTTACCTCCCAAGTCTAGCTATCTAGTGTCTAGGGTGCAGTAGGGGTTCAGTGAGTAATTATTGAGTGCATTGATTTAACACATATTTTTGGAGAGTCCACTATATACCAGGCAGTATTCTAGGAATCGGGGATACAATGATTAGGAGATTAAGTTTCTGACAAATTGATGGTTGTCATATGGTTGGGGTTGGGTGAGCAAGGGGTATGGAGGGAGCAGGGTAAAAAAGAAAAAGGTATTAAGATGTACAAATGGCCAGTTAAAAAAATAGTCACCAGGATGTAAAATACAGCATAGGAAATATAGTCAATAATATGTACTGTAGTAACTATGTATGGTGTCAGTTGGGTACTAGACTTATTGGGGTGATCATATCTTAAGTTATATAAATGTTTAATCTCTATGTTGTACACCTGAAACTAATATAATATCATATGTCAACTGTAATTGACAAATTTTTAAAAAGAGATTAAGTATCTGTGTTTGTGGATCTTACATACTATTGGAATGGATACATAACAAATAGCTATATAATACAATATTCATTAATTGTAGGTACCATAAGGAAAATAGAGCAGGATAAAAGAATAGACATTAAATTATGAATGAATCCATCCCTCAGGCTGCAAATATGAACTCTTTATTCTGAAATATTGAAAGTTTTTGTTCAGTGATAAGTAGCTGGAACCAGAAGAAAATTAAGCTAAACCAACCACTACCATCAACAATTTATTATTAAGTAATTATTATTATTATTAAGAAGGCATTCCCG
The DNA here is from genome assembly GCF_014108415.1 of Molossus molossus. Lineage (NCBI taxonomy): Eukaryota > Metazoa > Chordata > Mammalia > Chiroptera > Molossidae > Molossus > Molossus molossus. The sequence continues at coordinate 108,308,729 of NW_023425366.1, read as the reverse complement.
TTGACTTTTCTCTTACTCAGAGGACCGTTCTTTGACGTTTGAGCAGTTCTGGTAATTCACAGACCTTACCATCATTTAATTATCATGGGAGCAGAGTTGGGCAGTCTTGGAATATCTGAAGCAGATGTGTGAAGATTGTTACAGTCTAATGAAAACAAAAAAAATTTTTTACTAACAGTTTAAACTAAAATTTATGTTTAAGATTCTTTCTTCCCCTAAGTAAAATTTTAGAGGTTATTGAATATATTAGGGACATTGTAAAAAGGTGAAATAGCCCTGGCCAGTTTAGCTCAGCGGTTGGAGCATCGGCCTGCGGCCCAGAGAGTCCTGGGTTCGGTTCCTGCTAGGGGCACATACCAAAAAAAAAAGGGGGTGAAATAGTATCAAAAGGTGACCTCTACCTTTCATTTGTTTCAGGTTTACTTATTTTATGAAAGAACTCACCTTCTCTAAAACTGTGTCCCACAAAGGAAAACAAAGACATTAAAAGATAATATAAAAAAAAATGTGCAAATGGTCAATAAACATGAAAAAAGGTCAACATGACTAGGGAGCGAAAAATGCAAAAATCGTCCTGGCCAGTTTGGCTCAGCGGTTAGAGCGTTGGCCTGCAGACCGGAGAGTCCTGGGTTTGGTTCCCGCTAAGGGCATGTACCTCGGTTGCAGTTTGTCCCTGGCCCCAGTTGAGGTTGTGTGGGTGGCAGCCAGTCAATGTGTCTCTCTCACATCAATGTTTCTCTCTCTCTCTGTCCCTCCCTCTCTTCCTCCTGCTCTATCTGAAGATAAATGCAAAAATGTCCTCGGGTGAGGATTAAAAAAATAATTAAAAATGCAAAAATAAGCAAGATAGCATTTTTGCTTATCAAATTAGCAAAGATTTTTGTTTTACTTATTTATTTTAATTTTTTTCCTTTATTGATTTTAGAGAGAGAAGAAGGGAGAGGGAGAGATAGAAACATCGATGTGAGAGAACATCGATTGGCTGCCTACTGTATGCCCCCTACTGGGGATTGGGCCCACAACCTGGGCATGTGTCCTGACTGGGAATCGAACCGGTAACCTCTCGATGCACGGGTCGACACTCAATCTCTGAGCTACACGGGCCAGACTATTTATTTATTTTTTAAATTCTCACTCAAAGATAGTTTTGGATTTATATTCAGAGAGGGAGGGAGGGAAGAAGGGAGAGAGAGAGAGAGAGAGAGAGAGAGAGAGAGAGAGAGAAAGAGAGAGAGAGAGAGAGAGAGATTGGCTGCTTTCTGCACGACCTCAACCAGGGCCAGGACTAAACCGCAACTGAGGTAGTACTCTTGATCGGAATTGAACCCAAGACTCTTTGGTCCAAGGGCTGATGCTCCAACCATTGAGCCAAACCGGCCAGGGCAAGTTTTTGTTTTTAATATTAATATCCATTGTTATTTAGAGTAGAAGAAAATCATTATTCTCATGCATTACTGGTAGAATTTCAAGTTGTTATGAAACTTTTTATAGGTTTCAATTATATTCAATTGATGCAATTTGACATTCAGTAACAAAAACAAAAAACGTAAAATATATGTCTTTTGTCCCCCAAAATTCTGCTTCCAGAAATTTAAGACACAATTAAGTTAAAGTTTTAAGTATAAGAATGTCAAGCTCTGGCTGGGTGGCTCAGTTGGTTGGAATGTCATCCTATACACTAAAAGGTTGCGGGTTCGATTCTGGTAGGGGCACATACCTAGGTTGTGAGTTTGATCCCTAGCTGGTTGGAGTATATATGGGATGCAAAGGATCCATCTTTCTCTCTCACATCAATGTTTCTCTCTCTCTTTCCCTCTCCCTTCCTCCCTCTCTAAAAATCAATAATAATAATAATAATAAACCATATCCTTGGGTTAGGATTAAAAAAAAATGTCAATAACAGAATTGTTTATAATTAAAATTTTAAAACAACATATATATCCAACAGTATAATAAGAAAGTGTTAAATTATGGTAAAATTGGTTAAGACACACCTTTAAAAATAGTGATGTAGCCCTGGCCGGTTTGGCTGAGCGGTTAGAGCGTCCACCTGCGGTCCAGAGAGACCTGGGTTCGGTTCCTGCTAAGGGCGTGTACCACAGTTCAGTTTGTCCCCGGCCCTGGTTGGGTCTTGCAGGAGGCAGCCATTCGATGTGTACCTTTCACGTTGATGTTTCTCTCTCTCTTTTCCTCTCTCTCCCTCCTACCCTATCCTAACAAAAAATGGAAAGGTGTCCTTGGGTAAGGATAAAAAAAAAAGTAGTGATGTAGATATATTGACATGGAAAGATGATATATTGTTAACTCAAAAACGTAGGTAAGAAAATAGCTTATGTAATATAAGCCTAATCCTTTTTTTTATCCTCACCCGAGGACATTTTTTCATTTTTTGTTCAGATAGAGTGGGAGGGAGAGAGAGAGAAAGAGAGAGAAACATCGATGTGAAAGGGACACATCAAGTGGCTGCCACCCACACGACCCAATCAGGGCCGGGACAAACTGCAACCGAGGTACATGCCCTTAGCAGGAACCAAACTCGGGTCTCTCTGGACCACAGGCCACGCTCTAACTGCTGAGCCAAACCGGCCAGGGCAAGCCTAACCCTTTCTTAGAGGATAAATTATATGAAGACATTGAAAAGACTACTAAAAATTAACCCCAAATGGAAACTGGTTATGATACTGTTGTAATAACCTGGTTATTAATTGACAGGAAAGGAGTGAAGAGAAAGATTAGATAATACAGGCATGCCAGTTATACAGCTTTGCCAGAAAGCTGCAGTTTAACATTCTCCAAGTCTGTGCCAGATCGGTGGGGGAAGGGACCAGACAAAAGACACATGCCCAGTAAGGTCCCGGTGACTGGGAAAAGTGCTTACCTGTCAATCACACCTGGAAACAGGAAATTGGCCAGAATAGGTGTGGCCACTGCAAGGGCCTGAAATCTGAGATACTTAACTTTTAAACAAAGGGAGTTCTCCCCTTTTTCTTTTTGTTTTCTTGCTGCTCACTCCTGACTCCTGGGTTTCAGGGCTCTCATGCTCCTGCAGTTGCTCACATGGCTCACAGCCATGTAGACCCCTCACCCCAAGCCCCCAGTGGACTGATGGGCTGTTTTAGACTGGTGCTACTTGTATACCAGTTACAACTCCACCACGGAACAGAAACTCTGGACACTGGCTTTGCTTTTAGCTCTACTTTGGACTAAGGAAAATGGGACTTTAGAACCAGAGGGATGTAACTACACACTAATAAAGCTTTTTACCACATTTCATTCTATCGTGGGAGACTCTGGAAATGCTTATTCCAATGGCACCCCTAAATCCCCACTCCCACTAGTGACAGAGAAGGGCAACCTATGCAGTTCTCTGGTAACAGTTAACTGTGAAAACGCTCATTTTATTCATTCTACTTTTTTTATTTTTCATACTTGTAGAATAATTTTTTAAAAGAATATTACATAGTACTTATAGTAGTTACTAATTTGTCCTCTCCTGGCTCCAAAACCATTCTTTTTGCCTGTTCTGTAAAAATGGATCTGAGCCCTTTAAATATTTTTCCTTTGCCAGCTGACCCAATGTTTTGTCACTAGTGGAGACTGGAGGAGAAAAGGGTTTTGCTTGTAGGTTCTTGCTAGAGTTTTCCAGTGCTCAGCTCCTGCAGCTTCCTTTGAATGTAAGGAAAAATTCACATCTCCTGTGTGTCTCCTCTACACTCAATACTTTACTACAAAACTACTGACTTCTGACACCAGATGTGTGTGTTTTCCACTCATCAAGCAATTCTGTGTCACTTTTGATACCATGATACCAAAACCTAGATTTAATAAGTGACCTAATTTTTCTTTCAGCCTCGCCCAGAAACATAATCTTAACCAGTCTGGAATTTTCTGGTGAAATACCAGTAAAGTACTCTGTCACTTGGGCCCTCTCATACTCTCCCCTCCCCTCTCCACCCATAGAAAGAAGGGGCAATTTGTACAATAAAAACTCTTGCCATTCCCTCCCCCCTCCCCACAAAATAAGACATCTGGTCTAAAAATAATCCCCCCCTCCTTTTTTGAGTAAATGGCTTCCTTGTCACCACCCTTTTCCCTATAAAGACCTTTTATTTGTTACAACCCCTTCATGATGGGATGCTGCCTGATTTGAGCATCACTTAATAAAGCCAATTAACTCTTCAAATTTACATGGCTAAATTTTGTTTTTTTAACACACCCAACTTGTGTGTTCCCAAAGTTGAATAAGGCAATGCTCTCCATTCTTAATTATCTTTTTATTTATATTTTTTCCCTTTATTTGATTTTAGAGAGAGAGGAAGGGAGAGGGAGAGAGAGATAGAAACATTGATGAGAGAGAACATCAATCGGCCGCCTCCTGCATGCCCCCCACTGGGGACTGGGCCCACAACCTGGTCATGTGCCCTGACTGGGAATTGAACTGGCGACCTCTTGGTGCATGGGTCAATGCTCAACCACTGAGCCACACCAGCTGGACATGCTCTGCCTTCTTGTTGAAGCTTTTATCCTGTAAACAAGTATTCTTTTCACAGTCTATTTAGTGTTCCATTTCCCATTTTTGTGTTTTTTATTAGTGATTTCACTATTGAAAATGCCCTTAAGCATCATTCTGAAGTACTATCTAGTGTTCTTAGGTGCAAGAAGGCTGTGAGGTGCCTTATGGAGAAAATACCTGAGTTAGATAAGCTTTGTTCAGGTGTGAGTTATAATGTTGGGTGAACATGCAATGTTAATTGATCAACAATATATATTAAATAAGTTATCCTTCAACAGAAACACAAAACAAATTTGGTATTAATCAATTGATGAAAATGTTGTTACTAGTGGCTCACAGGAACCTAACCATGAATTTCCCCTAAGAATAATGGTTCAATATTTGCTAATTCAGTGTTCATAGTGATTTTATAGAACATAACTAAGAATAATAAGAATTGACTCTATTAAAACTTTTTCTGTTCCAATTACAATGTGATTTTGATACTGTTGTAATTTAACCTAGTTATGAATAACTGGAAAGGAGCAAGGGGAAGGTCAAATATTATAGTCATTTGTGCAGTTTTGCCAGGAAGCTGCAGTTTAGACACATGCCCAATAAAGTCTGGGTAACATAGGGAAGTCACACCTGGAAACAAGCCATCGCCATAGTAGGCATAGCTGCTGCAAGTGAGGGAAGATGTGAGATATTTAATCTCCTAAACAAAGGAGTTCACTCTCTTGGTTCTCTTGGGATTCCTGTTGCAGGGGGTGTGCTTGCTTGGCTCCCCTGCATTTGCCCACATGGTTCACAGTCATGTGAACCCCACACAATGGATCGATGGACTGTAACTGGCCTAATTCCACACTGAACCCAGCTCCATCATGGAATGGAAATGTTGGACACTGGTGTTGCTTTTAGCTCTACTGAATCCCTAGCTGCACTTCTTCCAGGACTGGATTAAGGGAAATAAATAGGACTTTACAAACCCAGAGATATAATTCCATGCAAATAACAATCACTCATCCTCAAAAAAAAAAAAAAAAAAAATCACTCATCCTCCCATGTGAGTCTCAGAAAATTCTTTTTCTCGAGATATTGTAAGAATCCCACTCCCACTAGCGATGGAGAAAGGTAATCCATGCATTTCTCCAGTAACAATTTCTCTCTTCGGAATTTAGTACAGTGCTAAATTCATCATTAAACCATTATTTCACCTGTTATTTCTTCCACATTTTAGTAGAGTCGCACATATTCTATAGTAAGTGGAGTTTCAGAGGTTCAAAAAAACATAATTGGAGAAGAAAATTCTGATTAATTCACTTTTTATTTGGAAATTCCTAATTTATCTGCATATTTGAATATATACTATCTTTAAAGCTATATAGAATATTGGGTTTTTCATAATTTTAGATTTTTAAATTTTATCTCTTCTTTATGTAGTATAGGAGCATTTACAAAGGTATTTCTTTTTCAGCACTTAACAAGGAAAAATTAATGAAATACATTGAACTGACTGCTGTATTATCCTACACCAGTTGTGGGCAGATTAGTTACTTAAAGCTGGTGAAACAGTTCCTGAACCAGAGAAACACTCTATTTCAAATATTTCTTCCAAATGTCACAATTTCAAAATACCACGTTGCGTGTCTAGAATGTCCATCATCCCTGTTAAGAAACCTGTTGCCGTGTTTTGTTTTGTTTTTATCCTCACCCGAGGACATTTTTCCTTTTTTTTTTTTTTTGTTCAGATAGAGTGGGAGGGAAAGAGAGAGAGAGAGAGAGAGAGAGAGAGAGAGGGAGAGAGAGAAACATTGACATGAAAGGGACACATCAAGTGGCTGCCACCCGCACAACCAACCAGGGCCGGGGACAAACTGTAACTGAGGTACATGCCCTTAGTGGGAACTGAACCCGGGTCTCCCTGGACCGCAGGCCGACGCTCTAACCGCTGAGCCAAACTGGCCTGGGCTGTTGCCGTGTTTTAATATCTGTTGGGGGCAAGATGGAAGGATGGGAAAGTCTTTCAAACTTCTAAACAAGAGCAAAGAATGGATAAAATGTTAGCCTCAGTACATTGTTTTAGATCCAGCCAATATTAAAATGGTCTGGAAAGGATCATATTGATCCAAGCACCTTTCACATAAATCTGTATCGGTGTTGAGGGTTTAAGAGTTGCCTAGGTCATCAAGACAGACTTCTCAGGCATGGTTTTTCCATATCACAGATGACACACAATGATTTCATGACAGAATTGAGTAGAAGCATTTCTGCTAACAGAAGACATGAAGGCTCTGGTGGGAAGCAGACTTATGTGCTCTTCCTTCTAACTTCCCCTTCTGACTTTCTTCCCCAGTTAAAACGCCCTTTTTATTTCTCTTCATGTGCACATTCAGAAAGAGAGTAATCAGTGGGGGTGCCTCCTACCCCTATTCCCATAATTTCAAGCCTACTCATTTACACCCATCCAAATAAAAATAATTTTAAAGAAAATTTGCAGAAAGCATAGCTATCTTTGAACTATTCTTTTATTATTATTATTATGTATTGATTTTTTAGATAGAAAGAGGAAGGGAGAGAGAGAAACATACATGTGAGAGACAAACACCAACTGGCTGCCTCCTGCACACCCCCTTCTGGGGATCAAGCCCACAACCCAGGCATGTGTCCTGACTGGGAATGGAACTGGGACCTCTCAGTCCATGGGACCATGCTCAATCCACTGAGCCATACAGGCCAGGCAGCATAGCTATTTTTATTGCTCGGTAGCCACAGTCTAAGCAAGAGCCTTGTGCTTACTGGGCGTACCCAAATTCAAATCAGAGTGTTCCCTTCCATCAGATGGCTACTGGAGAAATTAAGAATGAAGGGCTCTGGAATGAAGGGGTGGGTAGGTGAGGAAATCATGAAAGAGAGAGGATTAGATAAGGTTTCCTTGCCAGCCTGCCAGAAGCCTTATTTCAGGTGACAAGGAGGAAGACAGTTGCTTCAAATTCTTGCTGTGCACCTTTACCCACAGATACAACCCATGTCTCAGAGATGGTGTTGAAGAGGTTGGAGGAACTTCAGTGACCTTTTTGGATCTGGTGGCCTTATCTGATTGCTTCATCTATTCTTTGGAAAACAGACCTGTTGGTCCTGGAGCTGTAGCCTTTTTGTCAGTAGACATTCCAGGATTAGCAAGTGAAGTTAGATTTTAGACACTGTGGCCCACTTGGTGGTTCTTATTAAACCTTGATTCATTTAAATATAAAGAAATAGTAATGGCTATAATAAGCTTTGTTGTAATCATTTTAATGTATTTTTAATGTAATCCTTCATTGTAAATTGAAACTCAGTGCCCACATCAGTACTTATTCCCTGCTGAAAGAGTTCCTAACAAAACTCCTCTTTTCCATTTTAACGCAGCACTCTGTGCTCCAGTTATCCCCCACTGTTCAGGGATATTAATGTCGCATGAATGTGTTGTCTCATGATTGCCGGAGGACTATGAGTCACAGCTTGTGCAGATGATGAAGCACCGATGTAAATGAATTCATTTATCTTAGAGCATCTCCTGTTTGAAGGCCATGTGGGTTCTTTAGCATTTGCGTGAATAATAGATTGTTTTAATTTTTATTACTTGTTAGAACAGACAAGTATACAGTGTTAAATCAAAACTTTCATGGCTGAAAGCTTTTCTGAAAGAACGAGATCATTGAGCCAAATACTAGCCAGAAAAGGACCAGGTCCTGGGACATGCAATCGGAACCACCAACAGCAGAGGGCTAGAGGGAAGAGACAAACGCATTTGCTGTCCTGGAGTTCATGGGTTCTTTTATACATGAAGTTTGGGGAAGAAAGATGTAAGTTGTTTTGAAAGAATTGACATTTGGCTACATTTAGTTGTTGTTTTTTAAATCCTCACCCAAGGATGTTCCTCCATTCAATCTCAGACAGAGTAGGAGGGAGAAGAGAAAAAGAGAGAAAGATGGATGTGAGAGAGACACACCGATTGGCCGCCTCCCGAATGACCCCAACCAGGGCCCGGGACAAACCGCAATGGAGGTACGTGCCCTTGACCAGAACTGAACCCAAGACTCTTCAGTCCGCAGGCGGACGCTCCGACCACTAAGCCAAACCAGCCAGGGCTACATTTAGTTTTAAGCCACTAAGTTTGTGGTAACTTGTAGCAGTAATAGGAAAATAATACAGGGGGGATAAAAGTAATAAACAAAGATGTCTGGGTAAGCTAGATGCTAGGCTGCTGATTTTGAAGATGGAGAAAGAGGTCATGAAGATTATGACTGAGAATCTAAGCTAACTTGGGTCTATGGGAGGAGCTATGGCTTATGGGAGGAGTTCTTACACTCTATGTCATCCTACAGGAAGAAATCTTGCTTATAGTAAAGCTCTGTGGTTGTAACTGTCCCTTCCCTTAACTTTCTTTTTGTTTCTATATATATTTCTCTATATTTTTTGTTTGTTTTTTATCCTCACCTGAGGACATTTTTCCATTTTTTTGTTCAAATAGAGTGGGAGGGCCCTGGCCGGTTTGGCTCAGCGGTTAGAGCGTCCGCCTGCGGTCCGGAGAGGCCCGGGTTCGGTTCCCGCTAAGGGTGCGTACCTCGGTTGCAGTTTGTCCCCGGCCCTGGTTGGTCGTGCGGGTGGCAGCCACTCGATGTGTCCCTTTCACATCGATGTTTCCTTCTCTCTCTCTTCCTCTCTCTCCCTCCCACTCTGTCTGTACAAAAAATGGAAAAATGTCCTCGGATGAGGATTAAAAAAAAAACAAATAGAGTGGGAGGGAGAGAGAGGAAGAGAGAGAGACAGAGAGGGAGAGAGAGAGAGAGAGAGAAACATCGACGTGAAAGGGACACATTGAGTGACTGCCACCCGCATGACCAACCAGGGCCGGGGACAAACTGCAACCGAGGTACGCACCCTTAGCGGGAACCGAACCCGGGTCTCTCTGGACCGCAGGCCGATGCTCTAACCGCTGAGCCAAACTGGCCAAGGCTATTTCTCTATCTTGGTACACCTTGCTCTGTATGCATATGGATTGCCATATCTGTAAGCACTTGGTTGCAACCTTTTTCTTTTTTCCCTAATAAATCCTTTTGGCAATGAAACACAGTCGATATTATTTTCCCACTGACAGGGGCCTTCTTTGAATGCAGGGAACCTCTAGAAGCTGGAAAGGCAAGGAATGAATTCTCCCCCGAGGCCTCCAGAGGGAATGCAGCCCTATGGACCCATTTTAGAATTCTGACTTCTAAAACCCTAAGACAACAAATTCATGTTGTTGTTGTTTCTAATAGTTTTTTTTTCTTTATTGATTTTAGAGAGGGAGGAAGGATGAGGGAGAGAGAGATAGAAGCATCAATGAGAGAGAACCTGCATACCCCCCAGTGGGGATTTGGCCCACAACCTGGGCATGTGCCCTGACCGGGAATTGAACTGGCGATCTCTTGGTGCATGGGTTGACGCGCAACCACTGAGCCATATCAGCTGGGCGAATTAATGTTTTATTTATTTACTTATTTTTATTCCTCGCACGAGGATATTTTTCTACTTATTATCAGATAGAGTGGGAAGAAGGGAGAGAGAGAGACAGAGAGAAACATTGATGTGATAAAGCCACATGACTGGTTGCCTCCCACTCAACCTGACCAGTGCGGCGACAAATGCAACCGAGGTACATGCCCTTGACTGGAATTGAACCTGTGACTCATTGGTCCGCAGGCCAACACTCCAACTGCTGAGCTAAACCAGCCAGGGCTTCATGTTGTTTTAAGCCACTAAGTTTGTGGTGCGGCAGCAACAGGAAAATAATATAGGGAGAGCATAAGTTATAAACAAAGATGCTTTGGTGAACTAGAAGCCTGTCTTGCTAGGAAAACTCTGACAGAAAGATTTGCTTGGAACTGGTAGTAACAAGGACAAGGAGATGGGAGAGATAGATATAGAAAGGGTCAAAGAACAGGGAAATTGGCAGATTCCCAAGATTTGAAGAGAATGAGTGTATTAGTCAGCTAGGGCTGCCAGAACAAGATACCACAGGTTTAAAAACACAAGTTATTTTCTCACAGTTCTGGAAACTAGAAGTCCAAGGTCTAGGTGTCAGCTAGGGTTGGTTTCTTTTGAGGCCTTTACCCTCCTTCTCACTGTGTCCTCACATAATCTTTCCTCTGTGCATGCCCTGCCCAGGTGTCTTTGTGTGTCCAAATTGCTTTTTATAAGGAGACCAGTCAGAGTGGATTAGGGCCCATCCTCAGGGCCTCATTTTTAACTCAATCACCTCTTTAAAGGCCCTATCTCCAAATAGTCACCTGGGGGTTAAGGCTTTAACATATGGATTTGATTTTGGGGGGGAGGGCGGGGACACAATTCAGCCCATAACGATGGGATTGGCAAATGGAGGAACAGTCTACAAAATAACTGGTTAGTGCCCAGATTGGAGAATAAGGCAATATACAACAATTCAATGCAAAGAAAATTTATTCAGATTTGGATACCAGATTGGAAAAAGGACTTTAGTGGAACAATTGGAAATAATTTGAATAAGGTCTGTAGGTTAGGTAATAGTATTACGTCAGTGCTTTTTCCCTCTTTGATAATTGCACTGTGGTTATGTAAAATGTCAATATTGGGGAAGCTTGGATGAAGAGTATATGGGAACTCTGTACTGTGGGGGTTCAGAAAGAATCACCCCAAGGTGGACCTTTGTGATGTGGGGATTGTTTAGAGCTAAAGAAAACGTTTGCTTCTCCCTTGACTACCTAGAAGAACCTGAATTAGGGGCCTTGCCCATAATAAGATATTATCAGATAAGATAAACCTTTTGATCCACGTGTATGGCAGGGCACATCGCTCATGACCTAGCATGTGCTCTCCCTGCAATGACCTTCTGAAGCTCCAAGGTGCAATGTCTCCTCTCTAGCTTAGGGTTTCTTATAGACCTCAATCCCCTTTTCTATCACTGAACCTCTCATGCATGTGGGGTCTCTGACTCTCTCATGTATGCAGGGTTCCCATACATACGTGTATATTATATTTGGTTATTTTCTCTTGCAATCTGTCTCATGTCTATTAGACCAGCCAAAGGATATTTGCGGGTAGGGAAATGGTGCCCTGCCCCCACAATGGTTATGTAAGATGTCAATATTTGGGGAAGCTTTCATGAAGATTATATGGGAACTCTGTACTATTTTTGCAACTTTTTTTCTGTCTGGAATTATTTCAAAATAAAAAGTTAAAAATTAAAAACTTAAGTAAAATAGGGTTAACAAAGAGGCAAGACAGACAGAAGGAGAGAGAATGGGATTAGAAGCTACAGTGAAGGAAGAAAAAAGGGTGGGAAGAAGCAAGGAGAAACTGAGTTCCAGGAGGTCAGAGGTTATATCTGCTTTTTGGGCCCCCAATGACTCCTTGCTTCTGGGACAGTGCCTGGGAGCTCAGTATATCTTTTGGGGGGCAATATTCATTGAGTCACAAACTCTGAAGAGGAGCAGGCGGTAGGCCCATTGAACCCCACTTCACATTCATGAAAGGCCTCAAATTTAAAATTTTGAATTTGCATCCAAAGTTAGTGCACTGTATGTTGAAAGTGTGAATTCCTTACATGTAAACATTTAAAATACACTGCCCATCTTGGTAACTTGAGTTTTGGTATCCATTCGTGTTTTTTCCCCTTCCTTTTAAACTTTTATTTGGGGGTGTGTGTATAATTCACATATGATAAAATTCACCATTTAAAATGTATTTAATACTTTTCTGTGCAAACAACCCCATACCCAATTAGCGGTCCCCTAGCGCCCTCCCCAGTCCCTACCCCATCGCCCAGCCACTGACAACCACTAGTATACCTTCGGCCTCCATGGCTTTTTCTGTTCTGGACATTTCTGTAAATGGATCATCCATTCTGGAGAACAGCCGTATTTCGAATGCTCAGCCCGCACAATGGCTAGTGGACACGGGATTGGGCTGCAAGGATTGGGTGTGCGCGGGGCGCCCAATCGCTGTTGAGCATCTGGAGGAGGCAGGTGCAGGTGGCGGGAAGAGGCGCCGGGAGCCCGCGGGGATCAAACGCGGGCGCGGCCCCGGGAACCCGTCGCGGTCGCGGGCGGGCGCCAGGCGCGCGGCATGGCGGGCTGGTGGCGGGCGCTGTCACGCGCAGCCCAGCGCTACCCGTGGCCCACGAACGTGATGCTCTACGGCGCGCTCTTTTCTGCCGGCGACGCGCTGCAGCAGCGGCTGAGCGGCGGCCCGGCCGACTGGCGGCAGACGCGGTGCGTGGCCACCGTGGCCGTGGCCTTTCACGCGAACTTCAACTACGTGTGGCTCCGTCTGCTGGAGCGCGCGCTGCCAGGCCGCACGCCGCGCACCATCCTGGCCAAGGTGCTGTGCGACCAAGCGGTCGCCGCGCCCGTGGCCGTCTCGGCCTTCTACACCGGTGAGATGCCTGGGCGCCCCAGGGGGTGGAAGTTGGGGCAGTCAGAGTCCAGGATTGGGGGAATGGAGGCAGGGGCCGGGACCCAGGGTGTAAGCCTTGGCGGGAGGTGAGAGTGGCTGGAGGTGAAGGTGAAAGGGCCCAGAAGTTTGTGGATCTGGGATTCGGGGGGCTGAGGAGAAGTTGGGTGATGACTGGAGAGACCAAGGATTAGGAGACCAATGTCCAGTGGGTCAGGGATCAAGGGGGCCAGGAGCTCAATCAGAGGCTGGAGATGTCAGGGGGTGTGGGACGGAGGTGGGGATGGGAGGAGGCAGAGCTGGGGTCCATTTCCCCCTGAAAAAGGTCCCCGGTGTGTTGAGGAGACAACAGCTCGTTGTCATAGCACCTGTAACCCCACTGACTGAGTTGTGGGTCAGCTGTCCTTCTGGGAAAATCCACGGGGCCTCCTTTCCAGTGGTGGGTATTTCTTCCAACACACCAACAAAACGTGAGGGGACTCGGCACTATGGAGACATTATAGGACCCCAGAAAATTCACGCTCAGGGCGCTCCCTTGCTTTGGTAAGATTTTCCTGTGGGAAGGGTCTGGGGAGTCCCATCCCCACATCAAAAGCCACAGAAAATGTGAGGGGACCCTTCACATAGAGGACTCTATACCTGTCTGTGAGGATCCTGGGAGCTCCCTCCTCAGAAAACCTGATCTGAGGGCCTGACTTGGAACCTTACTCAGGGACCTAAACACCAAAAACAATGGAAAGGGCTCTGTGACTTCCGCAGTCTTCCATTTGCATAGTCTGGAAGGGAGTGGGCAGGGGAGGGACACTGTAACCTAAGAAAATCTGAGAGTCCTGGGCCTGGCCTTGGCATTGGGGATCACAGATCACCCCAAGAGGGTCTTCTTGTCAGTGGCTATTAGTGCTTTCTAAACCTGGTTGAGGTGCTCAAGTCACCCCTTGAAGAAACCTGCACTCCCCCATAGATCTTATTTTGGGGGTGAGTGAGAGGACAGAGTCTGTTCCGTTCCTCACAAACCCCACAGAGGACTGCTTTATGAAGTCTCAGCCAACCACGTGGCCCACGGGGTCATGATGGTCAGGGAGATCAGGGGAATAGAGAACCTGAGACCATGGACCCCCGATTTATCAGATATGTGTCTGTTTCCAGGTTGTGACTTCCTGGCTAGATTTGCAAACTGGTTCATCATACCTGTTACTAGTGGCCTTGTACACTGGTGAAGGGGTTGGGAGTGGGGGGCTGGGAGTTTGGGAATCAGATTCCCATTTAATCCTCAAAAACAACCAGTGAGGCAGGTACTCTTCCCATGTTACAGATGAGGAAACCAAGGCTCAAAGGAGTTTAAGTGACTTGCCCCAAGACCGCACAATTCATGCCATATTCTCAGTCTCAGTGAGTGTTGTTATGTCTGAAACTGAAAAGGCACTTCAGTAATAGTGCTTGAAGAGGCCTATGGTTCAGGCCCAAGGCCCCTGAAACAGAGTCCTGCCCAGTTGCTTCTTTGTTTTGTTTTTAGATTTCTGGCCCAGTTTCCCTGTCCTCCGTTAAAAAGAAGGGGGAAGGTGGGACTGCACAGGCCTTTCCGATTTGGAAATTGCGTTTCAGATGATCCTTTGTGCCTTGGCGAGCTAAGTAGTGATTAAGAGATCTGGCTTGGAATCCACACCTGGGTTGGTCTTAGACCACTATTAACCTTGCTGAACTCTTTTTCTTCTCTGAAACTGCAATCCTCAGCTGATGGTTAGGAGGTTAAATATTAGGAGGGTCAAATGAAATAATGCATGTAAAGTGCTTAGCACTTAATTAGTGCTGGTTAAGTGGAATAAGGTATTACCAATATTCCAGCTGGGTTTTCTGCTGAGTCCTGTTCTAAGTATCTCCTGCAAAGTGACTAAATAGATTTTATTTCTCCTTCCTCCTAATCAGAGTTAGGAGAAAAATTTTAAAACACTCATATTCACACCCTTCCTAAAATAGGAGGGTTGCTCCCTGAATTTCTTTTCAGGGTTGTTGAACATCAGAGTTTTCAAAATGTCTTTAGTGCATGGGACTACGCTCAATCCACTGAGCCACACCTGCTGGGCTCCCCTATAACTGTTATACCCTTTTATTCTCACTTTATATTTATTATTTCTTTAAAAATTTATCTAGTTTTAGGGTGGAGATTATATTCTGTTTTCTGTGTTGAGTCAGAAGGGACATACTTAGTGAGTGATAATGGTGGTTACTTTATATATTGAAATAGGAAACTTGAACTGTTACACAGTATTCCTCTTACTGAATCTTTTAAAATTCCTTTGATTTGTGTTTTTGCAAATAGGTATGAGTATTCTCCAGGGAAAGGATGACATATTTTTGGACCTGAAACAGAAATTCTGGAATACGTATAAGGTAAGACAGACTTTTGAAAATGCATCCAAGATATTTTTATATGTTTTGAACATTAATACATTTTAATAAAAATATTCTTAAATTAGAGCTACAGTTGGTTGGCACAAGGATACAATATTTTGACAGAGAAATGTTACATTTATTTTGATAGATGAATCCAATGAAAAGAACTTTAAGAGCATCTGTACACAATTGTTTCTGAATTGTAGACAGTATTCACAATGATTTCTGATGTTCTTATATTTACTCTTACTAGTGATTATAATTTAGTGAATTTCAGAACTAAAGAGGTTATTGCAAAAAGGATATAATGTGAATGGAATCATTCTCACATTCAGAGTCAATGTTTCCAGGTGTGCATTCTGCTAAGACCCTGTAAAAGGAACCTTCTTAACATTATAAAGGTATTTACAGAGAAAGATGGTATTTCCCAGGGATAATTATGTCTAGGCTTGAAGCAAGTCACCTGTTGTACTGTTTGCTCAGTACAAATATACACAATCCAATCTGACAAATATATATTAATTAACTCAATGAAGATTTGTTGGGCAGGGTCCTTAAGACTTAGCAAAATCAGGACGCTTTCCATCTCTGGCCTATAGCATGTTTGATTCTATTAATCACAGCGAGGTAAATTTTCAGGATTACATAATATACACAGACTGACCTAGGACTTACCATGTACTTAATTCCCTATCAAGAATAGTGGCAAGCCACACCTAGCAATTGCCTGCACTGCTTCTAGCATCTTCTATTGAATGATACCAAGCCCCAGAACCAGAATCACCCACTTGATGGCTAGAGGCAGATGACAGGGAGGATTGAAACCAAAGGCTTTCCCTGAGCTCCTCTCCTCAAGGACAGTTCGTTCTTCTTTCAGGGGGGAAGAGTATGCAGAACTCTCATCACTTCCCTTAGGGCAGAAGTTGTGGGCCTGTGGTGACATTCTAATGTGATTTTGTTCTGTTTATTTTGGAAAAAGGAACAAGTTTCTCCATGATGTCATAGATCCTATGGAGATATGTACATCAAACATTTATAAACAGATCAAGCAAGCAGAATTGTGAAATAAAGGGGCTTTGGACAGGGATTTGCAGATATTTCAGATTCTCCTCCCTTAATTAAGACATACAGCTTATCTTTTTTTGCGTGTTGAATACCATGCCAAGGATCTTGAACTCCAGTAATGGTAGTGGGAACAGAAACCGAGTAAGGGGCCTATTGTAACCAAGGTCATATAAGCCATAATGAAGGAGTAGGAATAGGAATGATTTGAGAAATATTTAGGAGGTAAAATTGATAGGTCTGGGTGATTGGAAATTGGGGTTATGGGCAAGGACACATCCAGGATGACCTACAGGTTTCTGATTTAAATAACAGAACAAGATAGATGAGTTCAGTATGGGAAATGTCGAATTCCAGATGTTTGTAGGATATTCAAAGAGAGATTTCCAGAGGCACAGAGGAGAGCTCAGAGCTAGAGATATTAGATATGGAAGAAACTGGGTGAAAACTAGGCTTTTGGTTGAAGCTTGATTAATGAAACTAAAAGCACAGAAGAAAAGAAGCACCCAAAAGCAATCCGTCACAAAGACTCTCATAACCCAAGGGGTATGTGAGAGTAGAATTAGTTCTTTGTTGCTAAGGAATCATCCCCCTGGCCAATCCAAGTTCTTTTGATGAAGGGGGTAGGGCATTTCTAGTTTATTTGTTGTTTACATGTAAGCAATACTTGAACTTTTTGTTTTTTGTAATTGTTTTTTTTCTTTTTCCACAATGGCATGCAATTTCTGTCTCCTTTCACCAGCTTCAACATGGCAGTTCAGATATATTATCTCTTAGAAATATATCGGATATTACATTCTTCTCTTTTCTATAATTTTAAAAAGCTTTAATATGGAAATAATTTCAGATTTATAGAAAAGTAGCAAGAACAGTTCAAAGAATACCTATATGGGTGGCCTGAATGGTGAACCAGGTCACAGGGGGAGCTCTGTCTCCCTGAAGAGGGAGGTGCCCAGTTCCAATCACCAGGGTCTCTGGTCCTCCTTTGACAGCTTATCCCAGGGGTTCTACCAAGGCATCAACAGACATGTGGAGCCGACAGTGCACCTTGTCTAGACCTGGACCCTTTGGGCCTTAGCTGACCCTTTCCTGGCTCCTCTGCGGAATCTCATGTGAGTCTTTGACAACATCTACTATGTGCTCACACCAACACCCTGCTGGAGCTGAGGGTTTGGAAATGAACTTAAACTCCTGCCTAGCAGAAGTTGACCATCTGGAGGAAGAGACCTGCCTGTAAAAAGAGAACTTGCCCCTCAAATATTTGATGGAAAGTTAACATCACCTCTGTTTGCTCTGACACTGTGCAAAACACCCCTCAAAGGCTACCCCCAGGGTTCAGGAACTTGTCCTCTGAGAGGTGGTTCTGTCCACCCACAGGCTCCTGACCCAGCCTCATCTCATGTCTCCCTCTCTCCACTCCCTGCTTCATCCACTCTTGAATTTTTTCAGTTCCTGGAACATCGTAGCCTCTTCCCACTCCAGCCTTTCCCACACCTCTCCTTTCTTCCTACCTCAGTTTATACATCATTTCCTAAGGAAGCCCTTTCTGACTACCTGTGCCCATTATAAAGTCTCCTAACCATCAGAATTGCCTTGTTGAACATCTTACAGTTGTAATAAATCATTTATGTGAAAAATCCATATGCCCTTTACCCAAATTCACCTATTAACATTTTGCCCCATTTATTACTTGCTTGCTCTATCTATCCATCCATCTTTCTACCTGATATGTTTTTCCGAATCATTTGAGTTTGTTACACACATAATTATTATTTACCCCTAGATACTCAAGTATCTATTTTCTAAGACTAAAGATCTTTTCATATAACCACAGCATAGTTATTAACTTCAATAAATTTAACAATGATAATAATCCTTTTATATCATCTACCATCCACATTCTATTTTTGTCAATTGACCATCTAATGGCCTTTATAGCATTTCTTTTCCTTCCAGTACAGAATCCAGCCTAGGATAAGGTAGTGCATTTAGTTCTTATGTCTGTTTAGTCCGAATTAATTGGGAACATTTTCTTAGCCCTCTTTAAATCTATTACAACAGTGATATTTTTGACAGTCCTCCCCTCTTTAAACACACACACACACACACACACACACACACACACACTTGCATTTTGGGGGGTTTGTCTGTTATTTCCTCATGATTGGATGCAGGTGATACATTCCTGGCTAGAACACTCCATCTGTGGTGATATATCTCTTCAAGGTTATCACAGTACAAGGTGCATGATGTCCTGTCTCTGATTGGAGACGTTAATTTTGACTACCTGGTCAAGGTGTCTGATTTTTCCACTGTCGACTTACTATTTTCCCCCTTGAAACTAGGGAGGCACTTTAAGACCATGCAAATAAACATCCTGCCTGCCTCAGAATATTCTACCCATCCCCAGATTTGGCACCCCAGTTCTGCTTGAACCAGTTGTTGGTGTTGTGATGGTTGCCAAATGAGTTTCCAACTCTAGCACCGGTCCCACTTTTACCAAGTGGCACTCAGCAATCTGTAAACAAATGCCTGCTCTTCTGTTCTAGTTATTTATTCACTTATTTCTCTATTATCTGTATGGACTCAGGAATTCTCATTTTTTCACTGGCTTGCAATTCATTACTGTGTGTAATTATTTTTGGTGCTTAAATGTCCCAGATTTGGCTGGTGAGAGTCCCTTCAAGCTGGCTCCTATGTTCTAGTGACGTCCCCGATTACTGTTTTTTCTTTAAATCCTCACTCGAGGATATGTTGTTGTTGTTGTTTTTAATTTATTTAAGAGAGGGAGAAACCTTGATGGGAGAGAGAAACTTCAATTAGTTGCCCCCTGGGCACACCCCAACTGGGGATCAAATGCAAAACATAGGTATGTGCCCTGAGCAGGAATTGAACCTTCAACATTTTGGTGTATGAGATGACACTCCAGCCAACTGAGCCACCTGGCCAGGGTCTCTCATTTAAAAATAAATAACTTCCTTACTTTCATAACCTGATGTCCCTGGCTTATCTTACATCTTTACCTGCCTTGCCCCAGCTCTGGAATCTGCAATTTCTTTGAGAATTTTTTTTCCCTTTCAGTGGGGAATGGGGAGACCAGGATCTATTCACTAGATGGTGTGTTCTGAAAGAAAAAAATTGCCATAAGAAGTAACATCATGTTTGGATAAGTTTATAGTTCTGGTCCTTTTTGCTAAAGTAGTAAATTCTTTTTTAAAAAAATGTGTTTTATTGATTTTCAGAGAGGAAGGGAGAGGGAGAGAGAAACATCAATCGCTTGCCCCCCCCCACCCCCACCTCCTGAATGCACCCTAACTGGGAATCAAACCCACAGTCTGGGTATGTGCCCTGACCAGGAATGGAACCGGTAACCAGCGGAGCCACACCAGCCAGAGCTAAAGTAGTGAATTCTTAAATGAGTGTATATTTGAAATAGCTTTTGTTGCAATAGTTTATTGTAGGAATGTTAGGAAATAAAAATTAGTAAATAAAAAATTATACCACCTTTATATTACTAGTGTAATACTACATTTAAGGACTATTTTAAAAACCTGTAGCTTTTTGGGGTTTTAAAAGATATAATTTACATCCTGAGACCTTTATCTTTGAAAACAATTTATAATGATGACCTTTTCTTCCCTATCAGAATATACAGGTTAAAGCCTGTTAAAATAAATCCATGTTCAAATATTTTATAAAAACAAAAATGTCAGCTAAACTTATTCGATAGCATGAAATAGTAAAATATATTATTAGCAAATCTTTCTATAAAGAATGGTTTGGGCCCTCGCCAGTTTGGCTCAGCGGTTAGAGCGTCGGCCTGCGGTCCGGAGAGACCCGGGTTTGGTTCCCGCTAAGGGCACGTACTTCGGTTGCAGTTTGTCCCCGGCCCTGGTTGGTTGTGCGGGTGGCAGCCACTCGATGTGTCCCTTCACGTCGATGTTTCTCTCTCTCTCTCCCTTCCTCTCTCTCCCTCCCACTCTATCTGTACAAAAAATGGAAAAATATCCTCGGGTGAGGATAAAAAAAAAAAAAAAGAATGGTTTGGTATAGTTTTAAAATTTTATTGATGATCCTTTTATAAATATATTCCTGTATCATTTGCTTGGGCTAACAGAAAAATTACAATATATGAATATATGTTGTTATTTTGAAAATGGTTGTCCATGAGAATTGATACTGATTCTGGTAGACTTTTCATTTTGGATCTGTGAATATAACTAATATAAATGTCCTGTACCTTACAGCTTTTTCTACAACTCCCCACCCTCTTCTACTCAAGAGAACTTAAGTAGTCTAATTTAATCGGCTTGGTCTGAAATATAATACCACCTCCGCATTCTATTTGCCTGGTATTTCTTAATCTTTTATAGAATGAACTGTGGGATTGTTTTGTGTGATTAAAAGTCATTCTAATAAAGTTGTGTTTCTTTTTAAATTCCAGACTGGTCTGATGTACTGGCCGTTTGTACAGGTGAGTTTTAATTTTTATAAGAGTTTATTTGAGCCAAATGGACGACATATGGCCGGTAGCAAGATCTCAAATGCTCCCTGTACAGATGAGTTTTAAACCACTCAGAATGCTAACTCCTGGCTTTGGTTTATTCAGTCCTAACATACTCTCTCTTTCTGTTACAGCTGACCAACTTTAGCCTTGTTCCTATTCAGTGGAGAACAGCTTACACTGGACTCTATGGTTTTCTGTGGGCCATCTTCCTTTGCTATTCACAACAGAGTGGCGATGGCACACTGACGTCAGCTTTCACCTTCCTTCACCGAAAGGAGGCCAACCCAGCTGAAAGGCCCCCACAGAAATGAGAAGTCAAGGATACCCTGAAAGTGACAGTATTTTTCCTTAAATTGCCTGCTGATAAAATACTCTATTTACCTGCAGTCATGTGCTCCATTTGGAAGAATTAATATTCCATAGACCCACTTGTTGCTTAATTATCAATAAGTACTCTACATTTTATCCAAACCTTATTTTTCCCCATTCTAGCCTGAAAATATTACTTCTCTAATATTTTCACTTCTTCAGTACTTTGGTAAATATCAATAACAGTGGCAAAATGGCATTTTATAATTGTTACTATTTCTATTCTAATATTTTAATGCAATTTAATTATATTTAATGTAATTTAATGCACTTAATTATTAATGCCATTTAAGGAGTCCGTTTTGATTGTATACATCTCTTTTCTAATATCTCAGGTTATTCCTAAACGCTTTTGGATCTGATTACCTTTTATACCAAAAATAGTTCTTAATAAATTTCTATTTACACATAGAACTCAAAGTCAAGACTGAATAACCAGATTTCCCCCACTCCAATACTATATAATTATTTTTTGCTGATACTAAAGTTCTATAAGTATATTTTATATCATAAAAAAGTTATGTATGATTGGTGTGTCCTGTATGAATACATTTCATTGACATCTTCTATTTTTGTAATTTGTAAGTTAAGTACTTTTTAGCTAATATTTTTTGGTTTTTTTGGTTTTGGTTTTCAGTACCTCATTTCCCAGACATGTGAAATTTGACTTTTTAAAGATACATCCCGAGTGAAGTTTCTAAAAAAACAAAACAATTTTTCTCCTTTGGAAGGAAGAACTCTATTTCATAAGTTTCCAGGGAATACAGTTACCCAAATTTCATGCTAATGTTATATTTTTTAACAAATCAATGCTTTAAACTAAATTTTTATAGGTGATCTTCATGGTAGATAGAAACTTGATCCAGTCTTTCAGATTTACTGTTTGTCTCACCTCAAAACAAGTGGGTTTAAAAATTATATGAATATCTCAGAAGTTGCAGCAAATTTCACCTAAGAACTGAACCACAATTCTGTTGCTTTCAATGGAGTATTGCACAAATTTAAGATGTGAAGCACTGAAATGTTAATAGATTTATCTTGCTAATTTATATTTAAGTTAATTTAAGAATGTATACTTAGCCCTGGCAGGTTTGGCTCAGTGGTTGGAGCATTGGCCTGTGGATCAGAGAGTCCCAGGTTTGGTTCCCACTAGGGGCATGTACCAAAAAAAAAAAGGAAGAAGAAGAAGAATGTATACTTAAACAATTTAAGTATATCATTTGTAATATAAATGTATATGTCATAACTATATGACATTTAAGTATATGATTTTTTTTCTTTTCTTTAATGATTTTAGAGAGGGAGAGATAGAAACATCAATGAACGAGAACATTGATTTGCTGCCTCCTGCATGCCCCCCACTGGGGACTGGCCCACAACCTGAGCATGTGCCCTGATTGGGAATCAAACTGGCAACCTCTTGGTGCATGGGTTGAAGTTCAACCACTGAGCCACACCTGCCAGGCCTATATGATTTATTTAAATTTTATTTTACATTATTGGGACAATGGTAGGAAATTTCTAGATAGTTTAATTTAAAGCAAAATAACATGGATAGACCTTGAGAATCTTATGCTAAGCGAAATAAGTCGGTCAGAAAAAGCTAAGAACCATATGATTTCACTTTCATGTGAGATATAAAACTGAAACTCATAGGCACAGGCAAAAGTAAAGTGGTTGCCAGAGGGAAGGGAATGGGGAGTAGTAAAGGGTAAAGGGGACCAAATATATGGTGATGGAAGATGATTTGACTTTGGGTGGTTGGCACACAATGCAATATACAGATGATGTATCATAGAAATGTGCACTTGGAACCTGTATGATCTTATCAACATATGTCACCCAATAAATTTAATAAAAAATAAAATAATTGGTTATTTGCATTGCTTTTTAAAATTTTTAAATCTTTATTGTTGAATGTAGAATGTATTACAGATGTTCCTCATTTTCCCCCACTGACCCCCTCATCCCCACTCCTGCCCCCCTCCCGCCTTTTCCCACACTATTGTCTGTGTCCATTTGTTATGCATGTAAGTTCTTTGGTTTATTTCTTCCCACCCCACAACCCCTTTCCCTTTGAGGTTTGTCAGTCTAGCAATGAATTTGTACTTCTTAATCCCTTCACCTTTTCCACCCATTCCTCCAACCCCCCTCCCATCTGGCAACCAACAAAATGTTCTCTGTATCTATGAGAATGTTTCTAGTTCTGCCTGTTCATTTTGTTTGTAGATTCCATTGTTGATAGATATGTATTCATTGCCATTTTGTTTGTTCATATATTTTATCTTTTTCTTCAAAAAGACCCTTTATCATTTTATATAATAACAGTTTGGTGGTGATGAACTCCTTTAATTTTTTTCTTGTCTGGGAAACTTTATATGGCCATCGATTCTAAATGACAGCTTTGCAGGATAGAGTAATCTTGGTTGTAGGTTCCTGCTTTTCATCACTCTGAATATTTCTTGCCCCTCCTTTCTGGCTGCAAAGTTTCTTTTGAGAAATCAGCTGACAGCCTTATGGGAACTCCCTTGTAGGTAACTAGCTGCCTTTCTCTTGCTGCTTTTAAGATTCTCTCTTTGGACATATGAAGAAATGCTCAACATCACTAATCATCAGAGAGATGCAAATTAAAACAACAATGAGGTATCACCTCACACCTGTCAGAATGGCCGCCATCGACAAATCATCAAACAAGTGTTGGCGAGGGTGTGGAAAAGAGAGGACTCTAATACACTGCTGGTGGGAATGCAGACTGGTGCAGCCACTATGGAAAACAATATGGTGTTACCTCAAAAAATTAAAAATTGAACTTCCATTTGACCCAGTGATCCCACTTCCAGGAATATACCCTAAGAAGCCTGAAACACCAATCAGGAAGAATATATGTACCCCATGTTCATAGCAGCACTATTTACAGTAGCTAAGATCTGGAAACAGCCCAAGTGTCCATCAGTAGACGAATGGATACAAAAGCAGTGGTACATATACACAATGGAGTATTATGCAGCTGTAAGAAAGAAAGATCTCTTACCCTTTGAGACGACATGCAGGGACCTGGAAAGTATTATCCTAAGTGAAAGAAGCCAAGCAGAAAAAGACAAATACCACATGATCTCACTTATTTGTGGAATATAATGAACATAACAGTCTGAGGAATACGGTAGACCCAGAAACATGGAAGTGGGGCACAGACTGACATCCCTCAGAAGAGGGGGTGGGGGGGTGGGAAGAGATAAACCTCAGAACTTATATGCATGTATGCATGACCAATGGACATGGACAACTAAGCCGGGGATGGGGCAGGGGTGGGGTGGGGTGGGGAGGGGGGTGCCAATGGGGTAAAAAAGGTGAAATATCTGTAACAAAAAAATAAATAAATTAATTTAAAAAAAAAAAGATTCTCTCTTTGTCTTGAACCTTTTGCATTTTGATGATGATGTGTCTTGGTGTGGGCCTCTTGGGGTTCATCTTGTTTGGGACTCTGTGTGCTTCCTGGACTTGTATGTCTGTTTCCTTCGCCAAGTTAGGAAAGTTTTCTGCCATTATTGTTTCAAACAGGTTTTCAATTTCTTGTTCTCACTCTTCTCCTTCTGGCACCCCAAGATGCGAGTGTTGGCACCCTTGAAGTTGTCCCAGAGGCTCTTTACAATCTCCTCATTTTTTTGGATTCTTTTCTCTTTTTGCTGTTCTGATTGGGCGTTTTTTGCTTCCTTATATTCCAAATGGATGGTTTGCTTCTTGGATTTACGTACTCTACTACTGAATCTGTGTAAATTATTCTTTATTTCAGTTAATGCCTCCTTTCTGACTGTGCATCCATCATTTGTGACTGGTCCTTTTTTATGCTCTTGAGGCCCTCACTAAGTTCACTGAGGTTCTCACTAAGTTCATTGAGCATCCTTATAAGCAGTATTTTGAACTCAGCATCTGTTAGGTTGTTTATCTCCATTTCGCTTAGTTCTTTTCTTGGGGTTTTGCTCTGTTCTTTCATTTGGGACCTGTTTCTTTGTCTCCTCATTTTGGCTGCCTCCCTGTGTTTGTTTCTATGTATTACTTAACGAGCGGTATGGGGCTATCTGAGACCAGATGCTGCTTGTTTGAAAGAATTTAGGAAAAACCTGAAGCAGGATCCAAGACAGGCCAATCCTATGGTTAAGCAAGTGGCAACAGCTTGGGTGGGCCTGAAAGTTGGGTGGGGCAGGGGGGCCCTCAGGGAGTCAGCAGGGCGGGGCTACCAGTGTGAGCCAGGTTGCTGGAGTCCCAGATATGGCGACTGTCTGCCGCCCCAGGGAAGGGCTCACCAAAGGAGCAAAGGCCTCTGAGAGCATGTCTGTCCAGGAGACAGACCCCTCTCCAGTCCTCGTTCCATTGCCAAACAGCTCAGTTCTTCCCTGTATGTCTTTGGTGCCCCTCGAGCTGCCTCCCCTCCAAGCTTAGAGGGAGAGAGTCCGATAAGTCCATGCGCGGGCCCTTTAAGGAGCTGCCTGGCGCTCCAGCAGCTGCAATCTCCCTGAGCCTCAGTTCCCGCTGGTTTTTCCAGCCAGAAGTTATGGGGATTCTCTTCCTGGCACTGGAACCCTGAGCGGGGCACCTGGTGTGGGACGGGGACCCCTCAGTCCTCAGGGAGGACCTTCCCAGCCCAGGTATCCTCCTGATTTTTATCCGCCACAAGTGTGTGTGGGACCAGCCAGTCGCCTCCGCCCCTCCTACCAGTCTGGATGTGGCTGCTGCTTTAATTCCGTAGTTGTAGGACTTCCATTCAGCTTGATTTCAGGCGGTTTTGAATGATGGTTGTTCTGTAGTTTAGTTGTAATTTTGATGTGGTTGTGGGAGGACGCGATACCGCATTTACCTACGCTGACATCTTGACCGGAAGTCCTTATTTGCATTGTTTTAAAAGTAGTTAATGCCACAGAAAAGCTATTCCACAATACATAAGAAATTTTTGTCATTAAAAAAATAAATGTAGGGTAACTAGAGGAAGTACTATCTGCAATCTTTTAGTTGAGCTTCAGCATTACTTTTACGATGGAAGGAAGAGTGTTTGCATTTTGTACAAAAGCAATTGGTAAAACAGACCTTGTTTATACTGTCAAAGAAAAAAAGCTTATTCAGAAAAGAGAATGATCTTTACTCAATAATGCGTTATTCTGTACTATAGAATATATATAGCATCTATTCTCCGAATTTTTGAAGACAATACATTTTCAATTTTTAATGCAAGAATACTTTTGTGTTTTTGTGTGAGGAATGGAATTTATTCCAAATAATGCAATGTTTGTCTGTTTTAAAATGCTGCCATCCTTTGTAAAATACACTCTAGACCTTCCAGAGTTTAGAACCAGGCAAGTGGCCCCTATTCTTCCTCCAGATTACCCTGTTCCATAAGGTTTCTTTTCTTTTTTTTTCTTTTTTAAAAATTTTTTTTCTTTATTGATTCTTAGAGGAAGGGAGAGGGAGAGGGAGACAGACAGAAACATCAATGAATGAGAACATCTATTGGCTGCCTCCTGCAGGCCCCCTCTGGGAATTTGGCCCATAACCTGGGCATGTGGCCTGACCGGGAAACAAACTGGTGACCTTTTGGTGCATGGGTCGACGTTCCACTGAGCCACACCATCTGGGCCATAAGGTTTTTTTAACTTAGTTATGTGTTGCCCTACCATGTTCTGGCCCTATTTTTGCTCAGGCAAAGACAAAAACCTATAATTCCTTCCTCTTAATGGGGTTGAAGTAGACTGGATTTTCAAAGCAACTTTACCTAATATGTGTAGAAAACAAAAGGGAAATTTGAAGGATGTCAAAAGAATTTCTTTTACAAAGCTTACAGAATATGGATTTCTGAACCTCTCATAGTTAGCTTGAACTCAGGGATCACAAATCCTGTCCTAGGTCCAGGCATTTTGGGGTATTTATCCTGTAACTCTAATGGCTCCTTCCTGGCATTCTTTTCTGACTCCCTGGTTGTCAGTGTACATGAATACCATTGGCCCTGGGAGCGGTCTTCCTGGCCCTGCTGTTACCATTAAAATCAAGGGTGCTCAAGTCCCATCCTTTCAGACTGCCTTTCCATTTCTAGTCTCAGAGATAGACACATAGAGTTAAAAATTATTTCTCCATTCAGAAGAAAGCTTTCCTTCTAAACAAATGGATGCAACCACCCTTATAACAAATTTATTAAATGGGATGTAAAGAGGATGGACAAGATAATGATAACTATGTTAAAAGAAGTTCATAGTCTAGCCCTGGCCAGTTTGGCTCAGCGGTTAGAGCGTCGGCCTGCGGTACAGAGAGACCCGGGTACAGTTCCCGCTAGGGGCACGTACCTCAATTGCAGTTTGTCCCCGGCCCTGGTTGGTCGTGCGGGTGGCAACTACTCGATGTGTCCCTTCACGTCGATGTTTCTCTCTCTCTCTCTTCCTCTCTCTCCCTCCCGCTCTGTCTGAACAAAAAATGCAAAAATGTCCTCGGGTGAGGATAAAAAAAAAAAAAGGTCATAGTCTAGTTGGGAATGTAAGTAAAACGATAATCTGGTTCCTAGGACATTGAATCCAATTCATCACTCATTGTTTGAACAGCATCTGCGACAAGTGGTCAGTAGAAAGCTTGAATATTACTCAATTCGTGCTTCCCAGCCATAGATTAGTGGCAAAAGCAGTAGGTACTTTGAAGTCATGGTGCTCTGGGTAATCTGGGAAGGCTTCATGGATGTGATGCTTGAGTTGGGTCTCAAAGGATGGAAAGTCACACGAGTTGGAGTGGTGATGATAGGATCAGGTGAGATGAAGTCTTGAAAGAGAGAGCCAAGAGAAAGAAAAGGCATTTAAATTCTAACAGGGAAATTTCTATCGCCTGCTCCTCAACTTTAAATAATGTAGATGCTTCTGTGCAGTTTACTTGTAATTAAAAATGCATGACTTGCAACTTACCAGTCTTTTTCATTCATAGGACCATTAAAAAAAGCTAATTCTCTTTCATCTGTATCATGGTTGGTTTGATGAGAGAGAATTAGGCAATGTGAGAGATTGCATGTGTTTAAAATCTTCTAATACCAACTTTGAGAGTGGCATGTGAAAATATTTCCCACAAAATCTGGTCAGTAAGGTGATTCATGTACAGAGTAACTGATTATTTGCAAATTATACAGTAGGTGAAATTTGGCATTTAGGGGTTCCTACAAATGAATTGTTCTCTGGGAACACTTTATCTTATAATGTATTGATGCTCTTTGAGCCACAGTAGGAAAACTAATGAATGAAAGGGATTACAGCCCTGACTGGTTTGGCTCAGCGGTTAGATTGTCCACTCATGGACCAAAGAGTTGTAGGTTCAATCCTGGTCAAAGGCATGTACCTTGATTGCAGTTGATCCCCGGCCCTTGTTGGGGTCCTGTGGGAGGCAACCAGCTGATGTGTGTCTCTCACATTGGTATTTCTCTCTCTCTCCTCCCTCCTCCCATTCTATCTGAAAATAAATGTTAAAATATCTTCGGGTGAGGATTTAAAAAAGGGGGGGTATTATAGCTACTAAAAAATATAGTTCTCAGAGGAAAACATTTTTACATTCTAGTATTTCATTAATAATAATAATTTTGTTTTTTAATACTTTGATGAAAAAATTGTGTTATTTATTTATATCCTTACCCGAGGACATTTTTCCATTTTTTGTTCAGATAGAGTGGGAGGGAGAGAAAGAGAAATATCTATGTGAAAGGGACACATCAAGTGGCTGCCACCTGCACAACCAACCAGGGCCGGGGACAAACTGCAACCGAGGTATGTGCCCTTAGTGGGAACTGAACCCGGGTCTCTCTGGACCGCAGGCCGACGCTCTAACCACTGCGCCAAACCGGCCAGGGCTGTTTTATTTTTCTCACAAAAAAACCTATAGATTTAATTTTGATATTTCAGATTGTATCTAAATAGGGCTTCTGATCAACTATGTTAAATGTAGATAGACTCTTTAATTGAATAAATTACCCAGAACTACAATTTCTAACTCATCCATCATTGCTTTATACTTTCTCTCCTGTTTGCCTTCCAAGCATCGTCAGCCTTGAGGATTTATTTGAAGCTGTCAAAATATATTTTTTGCTCCATGAGCGATTTAAATTTAGTTCAGTGGAATTTTATGTGAATTTCTACAGAGTGTTTGCCAAAACAAATTGTATCCAGACAGGCTTAACAATATATTCTGGAGGCAGCTTTCGTTTGAAATTAGGTTTATCTTCTGAAAGTATTATAAAGTTAATGGATTTTTGTGCATGTTTTAACCTTGCATTGGCTACATTTAATCTAGTTTTGTACATAATGTTTAGAATCTAAAGTACCCAAATCATAGAAAATGCGATTAAAAAGCAATTGAAAATTTTTATTTTAATACTTTCAGTGGCAATAAGTAAAAGGAGAAATCTGGAGTTTAAAGATAAAGAACAGTGGAAAACAAAGTGAATAGACGAGAATAATAACTGAGTAGCATTTGGGGCATATATCAATTAAAAGCTTTCCTTTTCTAGTTCCCTTTTCTTTTATAAGCCTATTTTTTCCTTAAATGAATATTTATCCATACCTTCCTCTTTTTCTGGCAAATGGCCATATCAAACAGCCTTCTCCTGTTTTTAACACCGCCCATCCCTCAATCAACCATGACCACCTAAACACTCCAAGAAAGCGGACGTTGTGGTGAGGTTAGCGAGCAGAGCATTTAATTGACATGACAGCTATGCTTTGGAGAGGTGGTGGCAGAGATCCCTCCTTGGGTCTCTTCTTTCCTCTGGGGACAGGATCAGCCCTGGGGGGAATTTTGAAGTGAGTGCCCATTCTGGAGGCCGCTTCCATGTGAAATTAGGTTAAAATGAAATGAAGTTCATGGATTCTTGTGCCTAAAGATTTTGAGTTTGCATTTTTCCTTTCTTTTCAGAGATGCTCTCCTTCCTTAGGTGCCCTACATTATCTCTGGCTATAATGCTCTATCTTCCAAATCATTTCTCATTTCTTTTTTCACCTCTCAAAACACCCATTCTTGCCCCAGCCAGTGTGGCTCAGTGGTTGAGCATCGACCCATGCACCAAGAGGTCGCCAGTTCGATTCCCGGTCAGGACACATGCCCAGGTTGTGGGCCCGATCCCCAGTGAGGGGCATGCAGGAGGCAGCCAGTCAATGTTCTCTCTCATCGATGTTTCTATCTCTCCCTCCCTCTCCTTTCCGCTCTCTCTTAAATCAATACAGAAATTTTTAAAAAAAAAAACAACCTCCCATTCTCTTCACGTGGGTGATTTCAGCTAGATGTAGAAAAGTAGGTTTAGGATAACTGTCTTCCTAGCTGAGTTTTTTAAAAAAATTGTTACATTGTGCTGTCCACTTCCCATGAGACTCAAACCAGCCTGGCAAAGATCATTGCCATGGGTCATGAACTTTCTAAAATGAGTGATCCTTATGTGTGTTTTCTTGTGGATGGTTATGACTTGTGCGCTTTGATTCCCCTGGCTCAACTTACATATGTCCCTCAGAAAACCTTGTTTTCACACCTTTCCCCAGAACTTTGAGAACTGGGTGAAAAATCATGGTAGTTGTGTCTTTTTCAAGCCACTAAATAACGCTTTGTGATGGTTAATTCTGTGTCAACTTGACTGGGCCATGGGGTGCTCAGATATTTAGTCAAACTTTCTGGGTGTTTCTCTGAAGGTGTTTTTGGATGAGATTAACATTTGATTTGGTAGACTGAGTCAAGCAAATTGCTCTCCCTAATGTGGGTGGGCCTTGTCCAATCAGTTGAAGGCCTGAATACAACAAAAAGGTGTCTTCCAAATAAGAGGATTCTTTCTGCCTTCAAACTGGGATATTGGCCTTTTTTCCTACCTTCAGACTTGATCTGAAACATAGTCTCTTCCTAGGTCTTAAGCCTGTTGGCTTTCAGGTAGGAAGTATAGCATCAGCTCTCCTGGTTCTCAGGCCTTCAGACACACACTAGAAAGAAACCATTTGTTCTCCTGGGTCTCCAGTCTGTGACTCACCTTGCTCATTTGGGACTTGCCTCCATAGTCATGTGATCCAATTCCTTATAATAAATCTATGTATACATCCTATTGGTTCTGTTTCTCTGGAGAACATATACACCCTTGTTTACGTATGTTAATATTTTGTAGTCTGTGGTTCATGCAATGTGGTTGTCTGTGGGTGATGACCACCAACTCACAACTGTGACAGAATTACACTGAACATTACTTTCTGGGACCCCTAAAATTATATATGTTGTCACCAACTCCTACTCCACAGCCTCTCTATAGAACCCCAAACCTCTCTGAACTCAAAATGAGTATTTAGCTAGGTAGCTAGATAACTGCCAAATAACAAAACTGACTATATTTTCACTTTAGGTTGACAGTGGATGAAATATTTATGTTGTGAATTCTGTGAATGTTGGGGGCTGAGGATTGATTCCAGTTAGACTGCAATCACTTTTGATGCTGAGATATTGCAGTGCTTGATGGTGCATCTTAGTGTAGAACCTGGTCAATTGTATCTCTGTCAACAAACACCTGCATGTTGAACATTGCCTCTAGAATCTGTGATGAAAGCTGTATTGGTTCATTGTCTAATACTTGTGTCAGAATCCTATTCTACTGAGTCCTAGAGCCAGAACACGCTTTTCCTATTTTGTGTGGTAAGGATTTATATTTTTAAGTTTAACTTTTATGTATACAATGTATATATTAAATTTTTGGTATAATATGATTTAGTGTATATGAAAAATGAGTTTTAGTTAAGTACAGAAAATGACTAGCTTTTTTGTGTTATCGGTGGTACTAATATTCTGGGAAATATGTAAAGAAAATGAGATTTATATCCTGTAATCTTTACTAGTCATCTTTATTGCAAATACAAGATTTATTTATGCCCTTACTTTGGCTTGAGATACAAGTTGTCCTGATCTGTTTATATGTGTTCTTTGTCACTTATTAAATTCTTCCAAATGTTGGGCCTATTTCCTATGTATGTATGTACTCGTAGAGCTGAAAATTTAGAATTGAAATCATTCCCAAGTGATTTCTCAAAAATCATTCTTTGTGAACATAAGCAGGAAAAAGACATGGTATTAAGATCCTCTTATTAATACTGAGGAGGCAAACTTGAGCTTCAACTCAATTACTGAAGATGCTTTTTCCACCATCTACTGCTCATGTGGCTCCTTTGGTCTGGAGTCCACTAATTTTTTTCTTTTGTGAATGCTTTTGTAAATTATTTCCTACTGTATTGACTGACGATTACTCCAAAATTATTCAATAAAGGAACTGAGGATATATATTTGAAAAGTATGTTGAATTGTTATCGAGTTGAGTTTAGCAACATTTATATATTTATTCTGTTTATGAATGTATATACACATGTGTGTCAAGATCACATTAGGTCTTTTGTGGTGACACTTTCTCTATTTTAGCATCTTCATTCTAGGTCCCTTTCTGATGTTTGAATATTGTAATCAAACTATTATGGGTATAATGGAAATAGTAAGTAGCTGTCAGGAAGTTAATTTGGAGTGTGGGAGATGAAATCCCCTTCCTTGTACACAACACTTAGCTTTTAGTTCTATTATTTGATAGGGATAGAATAAGTGAAATAAATTATATGTAGAACTCAGGTTTCAGGTGTGTTAAATTTTCATGTGTCATTCTATCTGAGGGTCTTCTGTGTAAGCGATGTAAATTAGAAAATTGAAATAAAAACTACTAAACCAAAGTGAAAATATTCCTTGTTCACTTGATTTCTTTATTATTTTTTAAAGTTATCTTTATTGTTGAATGTATTACAGATGTCCGCCCTTTTTCCCCTATTGACACCCCCCTCCCACTCCCACCTCCCTCCTGCTTTCCCCACACTATTGGCTGTGTCCATTGGTTATACATATAAGTTCTTTGGTTTCTCTCTTCCCACCCCCTTCCCCTTCCCCTTGAGTTTGTCAATCTAACAACCAATTTGTACTTCTTAATTTCTTCACCTTTTTCGCCCATCCCCCTAACCCCCTTCCAATCTGGCAACCATCAAAAAGTTCTCTGTATCTATGAGTCTGCTTCTATTCTGCTTGTTCATTTTGTTTGTAGATTCAATTCTTGATAGATATGTATTTATTGCCATTTTATTGTTCATATTTATGATCTTTTTCTTCAAGAAGACCCTTCAACATTTCATATAATACTGGTTTGGTGGTGGGTGATGAACTCCTTTAGCTTTTTCTTGTCTGGGAAACTCTTTATATGTCCATCAATTCTAAATGATAGCTTTGCAGGATAGAGTAATCTTGGTTGTAGGCCCTTGTTTTTCATCACTTTGAATATTTCTAGCCACTTTCTTCTGGCTTGCAAAGTTTCTTTTGAGAAATCAGCTGACAGTCTTATGGGTGCTCCCTTGTAGGTAACTAACTGCTTTTCTCTGGCTGCTTTGAAGATTTTCTCTTGGTCTTTAGCCCTTGGCATTTTGATTATGATGTCTTGGCGTGGGCCTCTTTGGGTTCATCTTGTTTGGGACTCTCTGTGCTTCCTGGACTGGTATGTCTCTTTCCTTCACCAAGTTAGGGAAGTTTTCTACCATTATTGTTTCAAACAGGCTTTCAATTTTTTGCTCTCTCTTTCTCTTCTCCTTCTGACATCCCCATGATGCAAATGTTGGTATGCTTGAAGTTGTCCCAGAGGCTCCTTACACTATTCTCTTTTTTAATTCTTTTTTCTTTTTGGTGTTCTAATTGGGTGTTTTTTGCTTTCTTATATTTCAAACCGATGATTTGCTCCTTGGCTTTACCTACTCTGCTATTGATTCCCTGTATTGATTCTCTGCTATTATTCTTTATTTCAGTTAGTGCATCCTTCATTTCTGACTGTGCACCTTTCATTTCTTACTGGTACTTTTTTTATGCTCTTGAGGTCCTCACTAAGTTCCTTGAGCATCCTTGTAACCAATGTTTTGAACTCTGCATCTTATCTCTGTTTCGTTCAGTTCTTTTCCTAGAGTTTTGTTTTGTTCTTTCATTTGGGACATGTTTCTTTGTCTCCTCATTTAGCTGCTTCCCTGTGATTGTTCCTATGTATCAGGTACAGTTACTATGTCTCCTAGGCTTCATAGGGTGGCCTATTATATAATAGGTGTCCTGTAGGGTCCAGTGGCACGGTCTCCCTTATCACTCCAGCTGGGCCCTCGAGGTGCACCCCTAGTGTGGACTGTATATTCTTCTGTTGTAATTGTGTCTTGGTTACTGTTGGCATTTCAGTGGGAGGGATTTACTCAGGTTGATCAGCTTCAAGGACTGGTTGTGCCCACTGACCACTGACATCTGACTACCTTGGAGAATCAGTGGTGTAGAGGCCCACCACACAGAGGAAGACTTACTTCAGCAGGGTTCTGGTACTCACTGAGTCCACTCCTTGAGTGTGTTGCTTGTGGAGGCAGTTAGGTGTTTTGATGTGGTCTGAAGCTGTCCACTGGGTGTGCTGGCTCTGGGGCAAGGTCAGCCACTGCCTGTGTTCCACCTGAGGTCACCAGGCACAAGCTACAAAGCTATTTGCAGATGGCTGCTTCTTGTGCTGGGCTTGGAGGTGCCCAGGCAAAGACAAGTTGTGAACCAAGTCTGGCTGCTTCTAGTGCCAGGCCTGGGGCCACTTAGCAAGAGGTATGGGGCTCGCTGAGGCCAGAAGATGCTTGTTTGAGAGAATTTAGAAAAATCTGAAGCAGGAGCCAAGACAGGCCAATCCTGTGGTAAAGCCACTGGAAACAACTTGGGTGGGCCCAAAAGTTGCCTGAGGCAGGGCCTCAGGGAATCACCAGTGTGAGCCAGGTTGCTGGAGTCCCAGATATGGTGGCCATCTGTCTGCCCTGTGGGGGAAGGGCTCACCAAAGGAACAACGGCCTCCACCTGCACGTCTGTCCAGAAGAAAGCTGCTTCTCCAGCTCTCACCAGATGCCAAACAACTCAGTTCTTCCCGGTATGTCTCTGGTGACTGTCAAGCTGCCTTGCTCACACTTGAGCCTGGAGGGAGTGAGTCCGAGTAAGTCCATGCACGGGCCCTTGAAGAGGAACTGCCTGGGGCTCCTGCAGCCTCAGCCTCTCTCAGCCTCAGTTCCCACTGGTTTTTACAGCCAGAAATTATGGGGACTTCTCTTCCTGGCACTGGAACCCCAAGCTGGGGTCCTGGTGTGGGACAGGGACCCCTCTCTCCTCAGGAAGGACCTTCCCAGCCGAGGTGTCCCCCTGATTTTTATCCGCCACACGTGGGTGTGGCACCAGCCCGCCGCCTCCGCCCCTCCTATGAGTCTTGAAGTGGTTTCTTTTTAAATTTTGTAGTTGTAGGACTTTTGTTCAGCTCGATTTCAGGTGGTTTTGAATGGTGGTGGTTCTGTAGTTTAGTTGTAATTTTGATGTAGTTGTCGGAAGGGGCGAGGGGCGTTTACCCTCTGCCATGTTGACCGGAAGTACCTCCACTTGATTTAATAGCAGGCCTCTAAAATGAAGATTAGGAGACTCCTCTTGGTGTGTGTGTGTGTGTGTGTGTGGGGGGGAATGGGTGTTAGTAAAGATTCTTGTACATTTTGGTTATTTTATTTTACTGCTACTAATTACTTTATACTTGGGTTGAATGCCAGTGAAAATGCTTAATAATATTTAGTGGACTTAATAAAGGGACACGGAGTATTAAATTAGTATACTGAACTGCAAAATATAAATCTACCAGGCAGAAATTATAAACTGCCAAATTTTTGCAGACTGTTTTTGTTCCTTAGTGATAACACTAAAGTGAACTACACTTTCCAGGCTTTGGGCCAATAATGAATAGTATTAGAGAATTTCCTGCAGGTGATGTGTACAATTTTTGAATAGAGCTAATGATTGCAAAGCTGTTTATCTGGGAGAAATTATAAAGAGCAAGATATACATCTGGAGTCATTTCTCAACAGTTTGAAGCAATGATGCTTTTACCTGAAGAAATGAAAAACTTTTTACTATGTTAAAAAAATAGTCAATTGTGTGGTGAAGGCTAGAGGAGGCTATTTTTATTTTATTTTATTTTTATTTATTTTTTTATTATTATGATTATTATTATTGCATTTATCTTCAGATAGAGAGGGAGGGAGAGAGGGAGGAGGAGAGAGAGAGAATCATTGATGTGAGAGAGACACATCGAGTGGCTGTCACCCACATGCCCCAGCCGGGGCTGAGGACAAACTGGAACCGAGGTACGTGCCCTTAGCGGGAACCGAACCTGGGAGCCTCAGGTCCGCGGGCCGATGCTCTAACCGCTGAGCCAAACTGACCAGGGCTACTTTATTTTTATTTATTTATTTTATTAATTTATTTTTGTTACAGATGTTTCCCCCTTTTTTTTCCCCATTGACACCCTCCTCCCCATCCCCCGCACCCCGTTCCCAGCTTTATTGTCCATGTGCATTGGTTATGTGTACATGCATATAAGTTCTGTGGTTTATCTCGTCCCTCTGTCCCCCACCCCCTCTTCTGAGGATTGTCAGTCTGTACCCTACTTCCACGTCTCTGGGTCTACCCTATTCCTCAGACTGTTATGTTCATTATATTTCACTAATATGTGAGATCATGTGATATTTGTCTTTCTCTGCTTGGCTTGTTTCGCTTAGGATAATTTCCAGGTCTCTCCATGTAGTCTCAAAAAATAAGAGATCTTTCTTACAGCTGCATAATACTCCATTGTGTATATGTACCACTGCTTTTTTATCCATTCTCTACTGATGGACACTTGGGCTGTTTCCAGACTTTAGCTATTGTAAATAGTGCTGCTACAAACATGGGGGTACATATATTCTTTCTGAGTGGTGTTTCAGGCTTCTTAGGGTATATTCCTAGAAGTGGAATCACTGGGTCAAATGGCAATTCAATTCTTAATTTTTTGAGGTAACACCATAGTGTTTTCCATAGTGGCTACACCAGTCTGCCTTCCCACCAGCAGTGTACTAGAGTCCCCTTTTCTCCACACCCTTGCCAACACTTGTTTGATGATTTGTTGATGGTGGCCATTCTGACAGGTGTGAGATGATACCTCATTGTTGTTTTAATTTGCATCTCTCTGATGATTAGTGATGTTGAGCATTTCTTTATATGTCTCTTGGACATTTGCATGTCCTGTTTGGAGAGGTGTCTATTTAGTTCCTCTGCCATTTTTAAATTGGCCTTTTAGTGCATGGGTTGACACTCAACCACTGAGCCACACTGGCCGGGCAGTTTTGTATTATTTTGTATTGTAAGTCATCTCACGTATACTATCTTTTCTCCTGACTAAATTGATGCTGGTTGAAGTTAAGAACTACATTTTATATTTCTTATGTATCCCTCATGTCCAATGCCTTGCTCAGAGGAGTTCAAGAAATACTTGTTAGTTGATTTTTCTGTAAATCAGTACTGACATTGGCAGGAATTACATTCATGCATAGAAACTTCCTGAGACTGAAGAGTGTGGATTTCTTTGACTTTGCTAGCTAGTGAAATAAGTAATATGCCATTAAACTTCAAGTGTGTGGAAAAGGAAGGAGAGGAAAGGTAGAGGTGGGAATTAAGTTGGAGGGCAGTGGTTCTCAGCTGGAGATGATTTTGCCCTCCAGGTAGGGTTGTCAGATTTAGCAAATAAAAATACAGGACACAGTCTGGCCAGTGTGGCTCAGTGGTTGAGTGTTGACCCATGCACCAAAAAGTCGCTGATTCGATTCCCGGTCAGGGCACATGCCCAGGTTGTGGTCCAGGACCCCAGTCAGGGGCATGCAGGAGGTAGCCAATTGGTGTTCTCTCTCATCAGTGTTTCTGTCTCTCTCTCTCTTTAAAATCAATAAAGAAAAAAAAATACAGGACATGTAGCTAAAATTTAATTATAGATAAACAATAAGTAATTTCTTAGTATAAGTATGTTCCAAGTATTGCATTTTGGACATATGAATAAAAGTTATTTGTTATTTATCTGAAATTCAATTTTAACTGGAAGTTCTATATTTTTATCTGGAAACACTATGTCCAGGGAATATTTGGCAGTGTCT
This sequence comes from Molossus molossus, assembly GCF_014108415.1. NCBI lineage: Eukaryota > Metazoa > Chordata > Mammalia > Chiroptera > Molossidae > Molossus > Molossus molossus. Next base: position 108,270,421 of record NW_023425366.1, on the reverse strand, counting down.
GGAGACATTTTTGCTTATTATAACCATGGAGGGGGGTTGGGGGATTGTACTGGCATCTAGTGGGTATAGGATGCTGCTAAACACTCTTTAGTGTGTAGGTCATCTCCCACAGCAGAGAATGATCTGGCTCCAAATGTCAATCATACCATGTTGAGAAAATGTGTTCTATGGGATATAAATGGCCTAGTTCTAGAATATTTTATCTTTTGGGCATGGAGAGCACAGTGCTTCTTTAGAATTTATAAAACCATTTGCAATTTGAAATGTGTATACACACACACAGTATGGTTTCGTTTTTTTACTTTCTTTTTTTTTTTCTGGGGAGAGACAGGTGGTATGGTTTCAAAATACAAAAGCAAATCTCAGGAAATCAAAATGAGTAAATTTAAATGTCTTTAAAACGGAATTTATTGTTGGCCAGTCATCGGCAGTTCAATGCATATAATTATATCATCTATATTAAATATAATGTGAAATGCAGATACATTTTAATATGTTTAATATCATGTAGTATAATCCTTTAAAAGAAAGAGTGTCTGGGTTTTACAAAGGTTTAAAAATAGCCCTGCTGAAGTCAGGCAGCATGCAAAATATTGCTTCTGGATTGGTCCATGGAGGGAGAAGGACGAGGTTTTGAGATATGAAGGATGCTAGAATATAAGATCCACTCAAAGATCATAGTTGAAATATCCAAGGAAGACTTGGGTGGAGACACAAGGTTAACAGGATAATCAAGGACAGAAATTAGAGGCAAGGGAGAAAAAAAAGAAAAAGGTTTTCAGAATTATCATGAGTACAAAATAATTATAAAGTGCTAAAATCCTTCCTTTTCTCCGTTGTCAGATCTATAAGTCATCTCGTATCACTTCTTTGAGAATAAACCCTTACAATGGCTTTCTATCTCACTAGAGGGAAAAGCCAAGATTCTTATGGTGGTCTGAAGGTCCTCATTGCCTTGACCCTCAGTTCTCAATTCCTACCATTTTTCTCTCTTCTTCACTTTCTCCAGGCACACTCTTGCTTTAGAGTCTGTATTAGTTGTCTATTGTTGTGTAACAAATTACCTAAAATATAATTAAAACAATAAACATTTACTATCTCACAGAATTTCGATGAGCCAGAGATCCAGTCCTTAGCTGGGTGGTTCTGGCTCAGGGTGTCTCAGTAGGTTAGAGTTAAAATGTCAGCTGAGGCTGCAGTCTATGAAGACTTGACTGAGGCTGGAGGATCTGTTTCCAAATTCACATGGCTGTTGGCTGGAGACCTCAGGTTTTCACCAGATGAACCTCTCCATAGGGCAGCTCCCAATAAATATGGTTTTCCCCAGAGTGAGAGATCCAAGAGAGAAAAAGAGCACTAAAGAGAACACCAACATATGCCTTTTCTGACTGAGTCTTCAAGTCACACACTTTTACTTCTACATTTTATTCTATTCTCTTCTAAATCCAGCCCTCAAGAGCACAAATACCAGGAGGCAGGGATCATTAGGGGCCATCTTGGAGGCTGGATACCACAGGAGTTTTGCACTGGCTCTTCCCTATGATTTGATACACTCATGGCCAACTCCCTCAGTATTTATCATCTTCTTCAATTCTTTGCTCAAATGAATTTTCTTTTTTTTCCCCCAGTTTTAATGAATACTTTTATTATTTATTTAACAGATCACCAACTTCTTCTCCTTCCCTCCCTCCCTACAGTGGGAATTTCACCTTGTTTCCATGCTGAGTAGCGAAACAATGACAAAGCTAATCAGAATAAGCTACTCTGAGAGAATTAAGCTAACAGCTTACTCTCTTTTAACAGACAAAATATAAATATATGTACTCTAGAATGCACAATGGTTTAGTCACTAAGAAATTCAAATGGGATCCTGAAGAATGGAGGCAAATCCAGGGTGCAGTGAAGATGAGCCGAGATGCTGTGCAACTGTGTAAGTGTTCCTGGGCTGCATCTCATGGCCACTCGCTGAATCTTGACATGGGGAAAGATTTTAGCTAAGACCAAGTAGAGATGCGGAAAGTGCTAAGTTGACTTAGGGGGTGTGCACAGGAACCAAAAGGCAGGAAAAGTACTAAACATTGCTGAGAGCATCCACCCCAGGAAGGACTTTACCTTCCAGGAGTTCTAAACTGGCACCACCCCCAGTGCTCACATGGCTGACTTTATCCTCTGTATTCCATTTGGCACGGCAAGTGGCAGTGTCTCCACCACCTATGATGGTGATGCAGCCCCTGGAAATGGCTTTCACCACCTCATCCATGAGGGCTTTGGTCCCTCGGGCAAAAGCTTCCCATTCAAATACGCCCACAGGTCCATTCCACACAATCTGCTTAGCCCTAGCGACAGCCTCAGCGTACTTCTTGCTGCTCTCAGGACCACAGTCCAAACCCATCCAGCCAGCAGGTATGCCAGAGGCCACCGTGGCCTGGCCAGTCTTGGCATTCTCATCAAACTTGTCAGCAGTGACGAAGTCAGCTGGCAAGGTAATCTTCACACCATTCTTCTCAGCTTTGGCCATCAGGTCTTTGACGATCTTGGCTCCCTCTTCATCAAACAGAGAAGTGCCAATCTCCATGTTGTTGAGCACCTTAAGGAAGGTAAAAGCCATTCCCCCGCCAATACTCATCTCATTGACTTTGTCTAGCACATTATTAATCAGCTGGATCTTGTCTGCAACTTTAGCTCCGCCCAGGATGGCCAGGAATGGTCGCTCTGGGCTTTACAAGGCCTTGGCAAAGTAGTTCAGCTCCTTCTTCACCAAAAAACCTCCAGCTTTCTGTGGCAGACTGACTCCCACCATAGAGCTGTGGGCTCAGTGAGCAGTGCCAAAAGCATCATTGACATCCCCTAGCTTGGAAAGTGAAGCTCGGAAGGCTTCTACTTTAACTGTTTCGGCTTTAACCTTGTTCCCAGAAGCATCTTTTCCCTTCCCTTCTTCCTCCACATGAAAGCAAAGGTTCTCCAGCAAAATGACAGACCCAGCAGCTGGGTCAGCACAAGCTTTCTCCACTTCCGGGCCCACACAGTCCTTCAAGAACAAAACATCCTTGCCCAGCAGAGATTTGAGTTCTGCAGCAACTAGCTCCAAGGAGTACTTGTCAGGCATGGGGACACCATCAGGCCGACCAAGGTGGCTCATGAGAACAACTGACTTGGCTCCATTATCCAAGCAGAATTTGATACTTGGGATGGCAGCCTTGATTCTCTGGTTGTTTGTTATCTGGTTGTTCTTCATAGGAACATTGAAGTCCACTCTCATAACGACCCGCTTCCCCTTCACGTCCAGTTTGTCCAGAGTCAGCGTGTTAGAAAGCGACATCTTGGCAATACAGCAGCGGAGAGAGGCCAGGGAAGCAGACAGTGTCGGAGAGAGCAGCGAATGTCTGCGGCAGAAAGCGTACTGATCTCAAATGAATTTTCTTAATAAGGTTTACTCCTACCACCCTGGTTAGAATAGTCATCAGTCCCCATTCCCCTTATATTCTTCAGTCCTCCTTACTCTGCTTTGCTTTATTTTTCTATAGCACATAATGCCTTCTACTATCCCATGTAAGTTTGCTTATTTATTATATAATTACTTATTTTTAAATGTTTTTATTGATTTCAGAGAGAGGAAGGGAGAAGACGAGAGAGATAGAAACATCGATCAGCTGCCTACTGCATGCCCCTTACCAGGGATCCAGCCCACAACCTAGGTATGTGCCCTGACCTGGAATTGAACAGGCAACCTCCTGGTGCACAGGATGACACCCAACCAACTGAGCCATACCAGCCAGGCATTTATTTATTGTATGTGTCCACCATTCCCTCTCTGCAAGCTCCAGGAGGGCAGGATTCTTTCTTCTGCTCACTGATTTGTCCCAAGCTCCCAGAAAAACATATGGCATATGATGGGTACTCAGAAGGTATTGTTGATTGGATAAATGAAGACCATAGAGCAGGAATAGTTTGTTTTAAATTGATTAAAAATTTCTGATGTCTCTGAAGAAAAAATGAAAAGGATCCAAATTGGAAAGGAGGACATGAAACTGTCATTATTTGTAGATGACATGATATTATACATAGAAAACCCTAAAGACTCCATCAAAAATCTACTAGATTTAATAAATGAATTTGACAAAGTAGCAGGATACAAAATTAATGTCAAGAAATCCATGGCATTCTTATACACCAATGATGAACTCACAGAAAGAGAAACTAAAAAAACAATCCCATTTACCATCATGGCAAAAAAATTAAGATACCTAGAAAAAAACTTTTTTTTTTTTTATCCTCACCCGAGGATATTTTTCCATTTTTTGTACAGATAGAGTGGGAGGGAGAGAGAGGAAGGGAGAGAGAGAGAGAAACATCGACGTGAAGGGACACATCGAGTGGCTGCCACCCGCACGACCAACCAGGGCCGGGGACAAACTGCAACCGAGGTACATGCCCTTAGCGGGAACCGAACCCGGGTCTCTCCGGACCGCAGGCCGACGCTCTAACCGCTGAGCCAAACTGGCCAGGGCTAGAAAAAAACTTAACCGAAGAAGTAAAGGACCTATTTGCAGATAACTACAGGACATTGAAAAAAAAGAAATAGAGAAAGATATAAAAAAGTGGAAGCACATACCTTGTTCTGGATTGGAAGAATTAACATAATTAAAATGTCCATATTACCCAAAGCAATCTATAAATTCAAAGCAATCCCCATAAAAATACTGAAAACATATTTCACAGAGCTAGAACAAATACTTCAAAAGTTCATATGGGACCAAAAAAGACTCTGAATAGTCATAGCAATCTTGAAAAAGAAGGAAAAAGTAGGTCGGATCACAATACTGGATATCAGGTTATACTACAAAGCTACTGTAATCAAAACAGCCTGGTACTGGCACAAGAACAGGCATATAGACCAGTGGAACAGAACAGAGAACCCAGAAATGGACGCAAGACATTATGCTCAATTAATATTTGACTAAGGAGGCAAAAGCATACAATGGAGTAAAGACAGCCTCTTTAATAAATGATGTTGGGAAAATTGGACAGCTACATAGAAAAAAATGAAACTAAACCATCAACTTACATCATACACAAAAATAAACTCAAAATGGACAAAAGACTTAACTGTGACCCGTGAATCCATAAAAATCCTAGAAGAAAATGTAGGCAGCAAAATTTTGGACATCATATGCAGCAGAATTTTCACTGATACATCATCTACGGCAACAGAAACAAAGGAAAAAAATGAACACATGGGACTACATCAAACTTAAAAAGCTTCTGCACAGCAAAAGATACAACCATCAAAATGGAAAGGCAACCCACTGTATGGGAGAGCATCATTGCCAATGATACATCAGATAAGGGGTTAATATCCAAAATATATAGAGTACTCATACAACTCAACAAAAGGAAGACAAAGAACCCAAATAAAAAATGGGGAGAGGAACTAAGTACACACCTCTCCAAAAAGGACATACAAATGGCCAAGAGACATATAAAGAAATGCTCAACATCACTAATCATCAGAGAGATGCAAATTAGAACAACAATGAGGTATCACGCCATTCTGATGGCGGTCTGAATGGCCGCCATCAACAAATCATCAAACAAGTGTTGGCAAGGGTGTGGAGAAAAGGGGACTCTAGTACACTGCTGGTGGGAATGCAGACTGGTGTAGCCACTATGGAAAACACTATGGTGTTACCTCAAAAAATTAAGAATTGAATTGCCATTTGACCCAGTGATTCCACTTCTAGGAACCTAAGAAGCCTGAAACACCAATCAGAAAGAATATATGTACCCCCCATGTTCATAGCAGCACTATTTACAATAGCTAAGATCTGGAAACGGTCCAAGTGTTCATCAGTAGAGAATGGATAAAAAAGCTGTGGTACATGTGCTATGCAGCTGTAAGAAAGAAAGATCTCTTATCCTTTGAGACGACATGGAGAGACCTGGAAAGTATTATCCTAAGTGAAATAAGCCAAGCAGAAAAAGACAAATACCACATGATCTCACTTATTTGTGGAATATAATCAACATAACATTCTGAGGAATACGGTAGACCCAGAAACATGGAAATAGGGTACAGACTGACAACCCTTGGAAGAGGGAGTGGTGGGGGGAGCGAGCAGATAAACCACAGAACTTATATGCATGTACACATAACCAATGGACATGGACAACAAAACTGGGGACGGGTGGGGGTAATGGGGAGGAGGGTGTCAATGGGGTAAAAAAGGAGAAATATCTGTAACAACAACAACAACAACAAATTCTGATGTCTCAAATAGACAACTATTGCATATATCAGAGACTCTTAACTGAAAAATAAAACTGGAGCCTAAGCAAGTTCAGTCTTCCACTGGATAGAAGAAGATACACAGAAATGACAGATAAGCCAGAAGTCTTTAATAGACGAATACAAATAAGAATGTGATGAGATTAATATACACTGCTGATATTCTGAAGTTTCCAGGCCCTTAGGGGGTTTAGAAAATAGTCATGCTAGATCTGGCATGTTTTCAGCATTTCATAGTAAACTTTTATTTATAACATGACCATACAAGCTTTGAGCTGGAGCCGTAGAAACTCAGTAATTCTTGTCTTAGTTTGATTAAAAGTAAATATTACTTAACACATGCAGCTTGGAAGACAAATCTTTCAAAATAGACCTTTTGTTGGGAGAAAAGGGCAAAAATAGTGCAAGCAGTAGGGACTCTTGGAGTAAGTAGATGCTGTTCAGATTAACTTGACATTTTTTAAGACTTCAATTTTGTTTTATTCCATATAGACCCAAGAAGCAGGTGCTATTTAGAAAGTGTTTTTCTGGCCTTGGCCAGTTTGGCTCAGCAGTTGAGCATTGGCCTGCGGACCAGGGGGTCCTGGGTTCGGTTCCTGCTAGGGGCATGTACCAGGATAAAATAAATAAATAAATAAATAAATAAATAAATAAATAAATAAATAAATAAATAATGTTTTTCTGACTTACAACAATATAGAGAGAAAAATAAATCATGTTTATTTGGTAGTGTGAAAATTAAATAAATAAATAAATAAATAAATAATAAAGTGGTTTTTTGTCCTGGCCGGTTTGGCTCAGTGCTGTTGGCCCTGGTCAGGGTTGTTTGGGAGGCAGCTAGTCAGTAAGTCTCTCTTACATCAATGTTTCTCTCTCTCTCTCAGCCCTACACACACTCTATCTGAAAATCAGTGAAAAATATCTTTGGGTGAGGATTAAAATAAATAAATAAATAAATAAATAAATAAAAAGTGTTTTTCTCTGCTATGCTAGGTGTGAGGCTATAAGCAGCGTGAGGATAAACACTTTCATAAAGCCCAATGTCGTTCTCTATGTAATTTTAGATGCTTGTGAGGATGAAGATCTCAGTATCCAGAAGAAGTCAACAGTTGCTTATTCAATAATAAACTAGTGTGATTGCTTGTTTTTTTTTTTTTTTTTTTTAATCACATCTTTTTTTTCCCCTCCACAATGGCTAAAATAAAATTTCTTTGACATTCTGGATTGGCATTTGCAAACTAATGGCCAAATCTAGCCCACAGAGTGCTTTTGAATGCACCCACAAGGTTTGAAGGTCTAGAAAGCTTCATGGTAAAAAATCTGGATTTAAACACTATGCTGTACACCTGAAACTAATACAAAAATAATATTGAATGTAAACTATAATTGAAAAAAAAATTTTTTTTAATTTAAATCTGGGTTTCTAGCATCTCTTGAAAAGGTGGATGATCTGCTCTGGCTGGTTTGGTTGAGTGGTTAGAGCATTGGTCCTTGGACTGAAGGGTTGTGTGTCAAGGGTGTGTACCTGAGTTGTTGGTTCATCCCTGACCCCGGGGTCTCATGGGAGGCAACCAGTTGATGTTTCTCTCTCACACTGATGTCTCTCTCTCTTTCTCCCTCCCTCCTTTCCATTCTTTCTAAAACATCAGTGGAAAAATATCCTCGGGTGAAGATTTACCAAAAAAAAAAAGAAAAGAAATAAAAGGTGGACGATCCGGTCACATGGTTGCTATGGTCCTCCACTAAGTCTTACAAACTGCCCAGTGTACTTATTTCCTTACCTACTTGGCCCTGTAGGCATTTGAGTTTGCAACCATTGTTTTCAATGGTATACTGTGATGGTGATATTGACCAGATGACCGCATGTTAATTATAAGCTTAGTTGATAATGAACATAATACAGTGAAGTGACATAATACTGTAACAATATTTCTTGCATTTGTCTGTTGATGTAATGATGAACCTGTTGGTTAGAGACAGTCTAATTACATCTTGCTCACTATGTAGCACATTATATTAATAGTGGTAACATTTGATGTGGTACAGTGTGATTCAGCTTTTCTATTCCACTCCTCATGGCAACAACAAATGTTTTCCTTCTGAGTCAGCATTACCTAGATGCTGGCCAAAATTAGACCATATATTTTCAACTACATAACTGTGAACAGTTAAGAATTTACTTAATATTGATTGCATATGTAGGTCATGTAATTAGCCTATGTTTTTAGTTCTGCGATCTGTGTATGGCTGCTACAGCCAGAGGGGGAAATACAACAGCATGTTCTTTGTCATGCAAGAATCATTACATTGTAATGAATAGGTAATATTATATTGAGCTGGTGAGTCATATTACAGTAATCCAATATTTCCCTGTAAAGTCTCTGAGGCTTATGCAAGGAAATCTTTTCTACTAACAAGAAGAGTGATCCTGAGGCATGTGCCTGAGCACTTCAGTTTTTATTTACTAGTTGTGTAATCCTGGGTAAGGGACTCAATTTATTCAGGATTAAATGAGATCACATATATGAGAGCTTGACAGTGCCTGGCACAATCAATGTTAGCATCTTTTTAATGAAGGTTGATTCCTTTTTAAAGACTTTTAAAGTGAGAGGAAGGTAGAGGGAGAGAGAGAGAGAAACATCAATATCAATGTGAAAGAGAAACATTGATCAGCTGCCTCCTGCATGCCTCCTACCAGGGATGGTCCCGAAACCCTGGCATGTGCCCTGACTAATTGAACTGGCAACCTTTAGGTGCCAGAGAGATGCCCAACCAACTGAGCCACAATATCCAAGGAGGAGCTGATTCTTAAATAGACTAGATCAGTGTTTCTCTTGAAATTTACTTTACCATGTAATATGGGATCACATATTGTACACATAGGGGATACTTCTTGAATGTATTTAAGGGGAAATTCTACTCTTCTACTCTGAGGCCAAGCAAAGCAGACCATAACACTTTATTTGACATTTATTTTCTGAATTGACCAAAAAGTATAGCAGATCCTTAAAATATGTCCTGGAATACATCCTAATTTTAACCCCAGTCTATAATTCGGCTATTTCCAGCTCGTTTATCTTATTAATGCTGTGAACCAGCAATAGTTTGTTTTTATATTCCCTGATGTCATGCAATCCTATTTTTCCTTGTTGAAATAATTTCTGTAACTGTATCACTTTGTATTTTTCATCCTGATCATCAACATTAAGTCAACAAATATTTTAGCTGTCTATGTCCCAGGTGCTATGTTGGCATGAGGGATGGACCCTGCTCTCAGTTTGCTTATGGTCTAGTAGACAGACCAACAGACTTATAAGCAAACTACAGCTACTCTGCATTGTGCTGCCCAGACAAGATTCTGTGCTATGCCCTCTACATAGTATGCTAATGGGCATGGTGTAGTGAATAGGTAGGTGTTAGATGAGCCTCCAGCCCGCATTCCACCTTTCTTCCCTACAGCTCTCAGTTTCTGTTTTGGGGTCCTCAGGGCAAGGATTTCACTCCTGGCTCAAGGGGAGGAGCAGGAGCATATTATTGAGGTTAAGCCAATCAGTACATTTTCTGCCCCTGGCTACAGTGATTGGTTCAGAGATGGCCATGTGACCTACATAGTAGTCCAATTAGAGAGAATCTCCTAACTTTTTGTTGGGAAAACCAGGACAAAGGCAAGGCATTCTCTCATTTTCAGTTTGGGGTGTTAATACAGATATGAGCCCCGGAACTGCTGTAACCATTTTTATTAGCTTGAAGGCACAGAAAGAGGAGGTATCACTGAAAGTCTGAAAGAAACCTTGATGACTTCATACCCTCTGGACAAGCCTGTGCCTGAAGCCTGCCTTCCCACTGGACTTTTCTGTTACTACAGCTGGTAGGTTCTCTTTATTGTTTAAACTACTGTGAATTTGGTTTCCTGTTACCTGAAGCAAAGCATCTTAAAGGATACACTTGACCTCACAGTAGCTATCACTCCCATTTTTATACCTGAGGAAACAAAAGGTACTTCTTGCCTTTTATCATCAAGCCAATACATGGCAGAGCTATGGTTTGAACCAAAAGTTCAATTTGATTCCAAAACCTATACTCTTCTATGATTGTGCTTCCGGCTCTTCCAGTGCAGTATGGTAAGAGGTATATGAAAGATATATTGCCCTGGCCGGTTTGGCTCAGCGGTTAGAGCGTCTGCCTGCGGTCCGGAGAGACCCGGGTTCGGTTCCCGCTAAGGGCATGTACCTCGGTTGCAGTTTGTCCCCGGTCCTGGTTGGTCGTGCGGGTGGCAGCCACTCGATGTGTCCCTTTCACATCGATGTTTCCCTCTCTCTCTCTTCCTCTCTCTCCCTCCCACTCTGTACAAAAAATGGAAAAATGTCCTCAGGTGAGGATAAAAAAAAAATAATAAAAAAATAAATAAATAAAGATATATTAATGACACAAAGGAAGGAGTGTGTGTGTGTGGTGTGTGGGAGTGGAGATACTTCAAGACAAGGAATAAGATGTACAGAGGCATGGAGTGGCAGGCCCATGGTATATGCCAAATAAAAGTTTTCTATTTCACTTTACTTTATGCTTCTGAAAAATTTACATTGCCACAGAATCGTGACTAGAGGCTTCCAATAACTCTCCGGGTTCTTGAACATAGGGGACTGAGAGTTACTTTCAAAAAGCTATAATTCTTTTTTATTCTGCTCTATTCCAACAGTCGTTTGCTTTGCCTTTCTTTTCTTTCTTTTTTGTTAATTGAGGTATAGTTGACATATAATATTATACTGGTTTTGATACTGGACACAACAGGTCCATTACTGCCTGTTGCTACTAAGCCAATAAGCAGAGACAAGGCTGAATCTTTTATGAGTGTTTATTTGAATTGCCGGCAGTAGGAGAGAGCAGCAGGTAAGGCACATTGAAAAACTGCTCTAATATCTCCCACGAGTTGGCTGATTATATAGGTAGAGGGAAGAAAGGCTATGTGCAGCGGGGAGGATATGGCAGGATAGGGGCTGTAGGGTATATGGTCAGCATGTCTGCTCCCAGCATCCCGAAGTCTGATAACAAGGTAGTTAATCTTTTAGTGATGTCAAACAGTTCAGCCCACTTCTGAATTGGAGAAAGGACAGCATCTCTGGGGGCAAACTCCTGGAGGGGGTCAGTGTCCAGACTCTGCAACCAGGTCAGAGTAGACCTTCTTGGATTAAAACAGACATGCCCTGACGGGTGTGGCTCAGTGGTTGGAGTCTTGGCCTGCACACCAAAAGATCACGGATTCAATTCCTGGTTAAGGGCACGTACCTGTACCTGGGTTGCAGGTTCAATCCCTGGCCCTGGTCAGGGAGCATGCTGGAGACAACCAATCATTGTGTCTCTCACATTCTCTCTCTCTCTTCCCCCCTCCTGCCCTCCCTTCCATTCTCTCTGAAAATCAGTGGGAAAAATATCTTCAGGTGAGGATTAACAACAACAACAAAAGGCAGAAAGACATGATTTATTTATCTATGAACATTGCTAGTGCCCCACCATTCCCTCCCTGCCCCTCTGTTTCAGGTGTACAACATAATGATTTGATACTTGCATATACTGTGAAATGATCACCACAATAAGTCTTGTTAATATCTATCACCACACATAGTTATTTTTTCTTGTGCGTTTTTAAGATCTATTCTTGCCCTAACCCGTTTGGCTCAGTGGTTAGAGTGTCAGCCCATGGACCAGAGAGTCCCTGGTTCGGTTCCTGCTAAGGGCATGTACCTTGGTTGCAGTTTGTCCCCGGCCCAGGTTGGGGTCATGTGGGTGGCAACCACTCCGTGTTTCTCTGTCTTTCTTCCTCCCTCTCTCCCTCTCGCTCTATCTGAAGATAAATGCAAAAATGTCCTCAGGTGAGGATAAAAAAAGAAATTTAAAAGATCTATTCTCTTAGCAACTTTTAAATATGCAATATAGTATTATTAACTATAGTCACCATTATATCCCCAGCACTTATTTTATAACTGGATGTTTGTACCTTTTGACCCTCTTTACTCATTTCCTCATCCCCTATCCCTTGCCTCTGCCAACCGCCAATCTGTTCTCTGTACCTAGGAGAAAAAGCTGTCATTCTAAAGCAGAGTTGCAGAGATTACTCCACCTTGACCATCCGCAGGAGCTATGTTGAGTCAGTGTGGCCATATTGTGCTGCATGATCAAAAGTCCTGTTTCTTTAATATCTCTTTAGTCTTTTAATATCTCTTTAGTCTGTCCCCTCCTTTTCTTTCTTTCTTCTTTTTTTAATCCTCATCCAAGGACATTTTTGCATTTATCTTCAGGTAGAGCGGGAGGGAGAGAGGAAGAGAGAGAGAGAAATATCGACGTGAGAGAGACACATTGACTGGCTGCCACCTGCACAACCCCAACCGGGGCCGGAGACAAACGGCAACCGAGGTACGTGCCCTTAGCAGGAACCAAACCCAGGACTCTCTGGTCCGCGGGCCGATGCTCTAATGGCTGAGCCAAACAGGCCAGGCCAGGGCTGTCCCCTCCTTTCGACTGCACTGTCATTGCCTGTTTCAAGCCCCCGTTTCTTATGTAAAAGCCTTGCTACTCTAAGTGTAGTCCAGGGACCAGCAGCTTTGACATCACTTGGGAACATCTAAGAATCTCAGACCCTCCCCTGAGATCATCAGGATCATGTTAACACGTTAAACTTTAAGAAACTCTTATGTATTTTACCACTAGAGTTTCCCAACGTGTGTCCCTGCCTCTAGTTTTATGTCATTTCCACCCCCTCACCCCAATTCTCTCCAGTCCTTCACATGATCTTTTCAGAAGTACCGACTGTATCTCTACTCTGCTGCAAACCAATGATTCAAGTCAATGGCTCCTTCAGTGGTTCCCTGTGGACTTCTGAATAATGTCCAAATTCCTTTGACCTAAAAGGCAACTGTGAGTCTTTTCCGCCTGGCTATTGACTTGCACCTATATTACTGCTTAATTGCAGGATAGTTCAGTGGTGAGCGCATGGACCTTAGATCCTGTAGACTTGGGTTCGATATATAGCACCAGTGTGACTTTAGGAATCTCACTTAACCTCACTGAGGTTGTGTCTTGATTTGTTTTTCTTAAGGTTCATGTGTGGGGAGGTAGCTAATAGAAGCTGTCTCATAGGTGTCTATCTAATAAGCTCTTAGCACAGAGCCGAGCATAGAGCAAACTCTCAGGGTAATAGCTGTTTTTGTTGGAATTTTTCTATTCATTAGACTCACACCTGCTGTTGTGCCTTTGCACCTGCTATTCCAGCTGCCTGGAAACCTTTTGCCCTTCACCTGATTAACTCCTATTTATCCCTCAAAACTTAGCTCAGATGTCACCTCTTCCAGGAAGCCTTATTTGTCACCCTCTTCAACTAAGTCAGTGCTCCTTAGCATTTGTTATTTTCCCCTGCCTCAGCACTCTTCACAGATACAAAGTTACATGCACATTTGATGAACAAAATGGGGAAATCATATTTTAACAAACATGGCTTGTTTTTAGACAGAATCTAGCAAAACAGGATATCCCTGGGGAAATAGAACAAATCTTTGGTTGAAAGCTTTATATTCCTTCTCATGAGAATTTTCCAGCCTGTACTTTTGTGGGGTATGGTTTTGAGAACCTAGTAGCTGTTATCTGACAAGAGGGTTCTTTGTTCAAAGAAATGTGGGAAACATAGGGTTACATAAAACTGAACGGTTCTCAGAGTGTTTAAGATGCTAATGTTCAAAATGAATTTCCAAGAGGGTGATACATTATACCATGGCCACCTGCATCAACCCATAGTTTCTGCCAGCTAATGAACATGCTTCTTCATAGCAGAACTCTGGCATCTAGCAGAGATAAACCATATTTACCTGGCACAGCACAGGTGCTAAGAAAATTCGTTGAAAGAGTAATTGTTAAATGAGTATTGCACTGTCCAGGAGAAAGATCATTTGAACCCAAATTAGTTCAATGGTAGTATAAGCAGAGAGAAAGGGATAGAATTTAGGTTAATAAATTTACATTTACCTAGGTGATATCAGCAAGATATGCAGATCAACATACAAGTTTTCTGGCTTGACTGGCTGGCTGGAACAAAAGTGTCCCTAGTATGGTAGGGAAAGCAGAGATAGGTTTTAGAGAGCAGATATTGAATTCGAGGTACTTCTGAGATATTTATTCTAATGGAGCTGTCCAACAGAGAGTTGTTTATACACATCTGGAAATACAGATCTATGAACATTCAGCACCTCTTTGCTCATTTAACTATCTAGTTTATGTTAGCCCTCTTCCAGAGAGGACCTGACCTATATAGGTAATGATGGAAAATTGAAGAGTTTAAGGTTGAGTCTGGATGTACATAGTAAATATGGATAAGATGCAAAGGGTTCGCTCCCTGGATGGAGCAGTATTGTAGAGTATCTGGAAATACCAGCCCTGGGTGCAAAGGATGCTATTAAACCAATTCCACATGAAATAGTCGGGTGATATAGATATAACATATAATAATTGTGTTATATGATTATTAAGCTAGATGCAAATTAGAGAGCCTTTAGTGGACTTCTGTTTACTCAGTTCATTAATTTATTTATTCATTTTTTCATTCATTTATTCAATAAACATTTACCTCTACCATGTGCCATTCAAAAGTGTACCGAACACATTTCTACTCCATGGGCATACTCATGTCAACATGTAAATTATAGTAAATTGTGCACACGTCTAGTGAGTATAAGTTGGCATGACATTTCTGGAGGATGGATTAATAATAGGCACCAAATGCCTTTGACAATGTGCATATCTTCTGGTTTGGCACTTCAAGAAATTTATCCTCAGGAAATAAAGGATAGCTCCAAAGATTTAACTGCAAGACTCCTCACAGTTTTGTTGATAATTTCAAGAAGTTGTGAATAATCTGATTGTCTCCAAAACCAAGGATATTACATATAGAAATTATTCTGCAGGTAGCAGGAAGCCAGTGGAGGGATTTTTTGTTTGTTTATTTGTTAGCACAAGAGTGGCATTGGATGTGTGTGTGTGTGTGTGTGTGTGTGTATGTGTGTGTGTGTATTTAAAAGGTAGCTTTAGAAGCAGTGTGGAGAATGGTTTCTAGTAGGGAGAAAAACTAGAAAAGGAGGTTTTTGCAGTAGCCTGGGACAAAGATGATGCAGAATTGAGCTAGAGCAAGGGAGTGTGAATGGAGAGGACAGTTGAGTTTGGGAGAGCTCTCTAAGGTAGATCAATAGAATTTGTTGACTGGCCTTAAGTAGGGGAGAGTGTGAAATATTGGGGGATCAGGTAGTGAGGATAAATCTGATATTTTGAATTTAGGAGAAGCAGGTCTGCGGGGAATACAAGTATGCTTTTGAGCATGTTCAGGCTGAGGTTACAAATCCTTCTCCCGGCTCCTGTTATTGTGATCCCTTGAGAAGAAAGGAAGGCTTTGAGAGGAGATGTGGATTTTGGTTAAGTGTTTGGGCTCTAGGACTGGCTGGTTGAGACTGAATGCAGGCTCTGCCACTTAGGAGCAAGAATTTACTCAACCTATAAGCCCCGATCTCATAGGATATTCTTTGGAGTAAAGCAGGGTAAGTCTTGCAAAGTGCTTGGTACATAGTAACCCCTCAATACATGTCAGCTTAAAAAAGGAAGCACCACCCGGCCATTGTGGCTCAGTGGTTGAGCATCCACCCATGCACCAAGAGGTCACCAGTTTGATTCCTGGTCAGGGCACATGCCCAGGTTGTGGGCCCAATCCCCAGTGGGGGCATGCAGGAGGTGGCCAATCAATGTTCTCTCTCATCGATGTTTCCATCTCTCTCTCCCTCTCCCTTCCTCTATCTCTCTAAAATCAGTAAAGAAAAAAAAAGAACAAAAACAACTTCTAAAAAAAAAAAAAGAACGAAAGCGTCACAATAGAGGGAGAGTCCCTACACACCTTGGGGTTGTTTCTTAGATTCTCTCTTCTCCCTATGCAGTCACGTTGCCTTGGCTCCATTCATAGTAACTTCTCCAGCACAGCCAAAACACCCAGTCCCATTCACTGAGCACTTCGTGCAGAAGTACCAGCTTCTTACCCTCTTACAGATGCAGGATTTCAGGTCCTAAGGCTTAAACATATATTTCCTTAGCTTCTTTTCTCTCCCCTAAGCCTTCTTCAAGAGCAATAAACAGTATGCTTTCTGGAACTCTCCTTAACTTTATTTTCTCTCCCAAATCCTCTTCCTTCTTTTGTCAAAATTCCCAAGGTTGGATATTCCCAAGAGGTAAGTGAAAATGCACAGGAGAGGGACTGGGGCTGGAGATGGCGCTTGCAAGCCATTGGTGTTGAGACCACAACAACAGAGGTTTCACTAGGAAGGTGTGAAGAATGAGAAGATGAGAAGGTATCAACGGAAACCATAACTGAAGTGAGTGAGCAATGGAGAGAGAGCTTGTGAAGGAGATGGAGAAGGGAGGGCTGAAACAGTAGGGGTAGAAACCAGGAGACCCAGGAATGACGAGTGTCCTGGAAGCCAGGTGGAGTGAAAGTTTAGAGTAGGGTCTGGCCCATAATGTCGCATTTTGGGGGGAGAGATTAAATAGGATGATGACAGAAAAGAAACCGTATGCCCTGGCTGGTTTTGCTCAATGGTTAGAACATTGGCCCACAGTCCAGAGAGACCCAGGTTTGGTTCCCGTTAAGGGCATGTACCTTGGCTGCGGTTTGTCCCTGGCTATGGTTGGGGTCATGCGGGAGGCAGCCACTCAATGTGTCCCTTTCACGTCGATGTTTCTCTCTCTCTCTGTCTCTCTCTCCTCCTCTCTCACTCTCCCACTCTATCTGAACAAAAATGGAAGAATGTTCTCGGGTGAGGATAAAAAAAAAAAAAAGAAAAGAAACACTAGGTAATGACAATAAATAGGCCATCAAGAATCTGAGAGCAGTTTCAGTAGAACAAAGGGGAAATGACTTGCCCAAGGTCGTGCAACTAATAAGTAGTGGAGCTAGGACCTAGGTGGTCTGTCTCCAGAGCCCATGTTCTCCATCACTCTGCTCTATAAGTAATATTTTTTGTATGCCCACTAAAATGTTAGTAATATGTCTTGTGTGTTTATGTGTGTTGGAAACTAATGATATGTTATTTCATTGTCATAGGAATGAAACACTAAAACCCAAGCTCGTACATACATGCTGAATTTCATGTTCTCTTTTCCCTAAGTCAGGAGAGGAGGTTTATTGACACGTTTGATCTGCATTTACTTCAGATGCCTAAGAAACATCCATATTTGTTTTACAAAGACTATGCCCTCCTAAGACATTGATCACAAGCTCTATAGACAAGAACAAACCAACAAAATACTCCAGTTTTGATGAGAGAAGAAAGCTATGGTAAACCCAACTGTGCAAGTTGAAATTTGTGGTTCTGCTTGGGTGTCTGTCTTGCATGTATAAATATGAGCTGCCTTGCAGAACAGTTGACATGGGGTAGGCTCCTGGACAGTGTCTGAGACATGCAACCTGGTTGAATATTTGAGTTTTCTAGTCCTTCTTTGTGAGTATCTTTCACTGCTTCCTGAAACTCCTCATCTATAAAACTACAAGATATCTGCTAACCCTCAGTCTAGGAAAGTGTGGACACCACCGGTCACCACTGAAGGAGTCCGCAAAATTAGGAATATTACTATGACAAATGTCATGACAACACCAAGTTAAATATTCTAGAGTTTGTGTAAAGATGATCTTGATATTTTGATGCTTACACTTAAGCCACCTTTTAAGTTCAAGTTATGATAATAATCATATTAATAATAAATGCTATTTATTGAATATTCTGTGCACTATGCTAAGCATGTTACATCGATAACCCCATTTGATAGGAAAGAAAACTGCTCCTTGGAGAGCTTCAGCAGTTGATTCAAGGTGCTATAGCTAACAAGCATGGAGTCAGAATCTTCACTGAGGCAACCCGGCTTCAGAGCTCTGGACTTATCCTCTAGAACTTTTCTCTTCCAAATCTTAAAATTAATATTTCTTCTCATGTAAATCATGATTTCTAGAATTCTCACTTTCTAGCAGCAACACTTCTTATATCTCTTTGAGTCACTGGAAGACGCCCCCCCCCCCCCCCCCCCCGCCCCGCATTAGGCGTTCCACTGAAACAGACAAATTCCTCTCTGGTTGCTCCACTGTTTCTATAATCACCGAGCATAACTGACAGGCTGTGATTCAGCCGGAATACAAGGCATAGCACTGCACCGAACGAGGGGTGGGGTGGCAGCCCATTTAAATGGCTAGTGACTTCTTTCCTTTATATACTTCTGAGTTTCTAAATGTTTTCCAGGAATCAAAGAGAGACAAAAGTAATAAATGATGTGTCTTCATAAAAGAACGATCTATTATGAGAAATCGGGGATGTTAGGGAAGGAGCGCATTTTGTGAGGATAAAAAGAGTTCGAGGAATATGAATGCATATCCACACCTACTTTTTTCCACCTTTCTCTGTGATTTAAAACAGACCAAAAGACACATCATGGGAACAGGAAATGATCTTTCTAATGTTTTTTCATTTGTATATTTGTACAATTTAAACTTTTATGATTACTGACAGATATAGAAGTATAAATATAGTATTGCTAACAGACAGCCTGTTTGCTAGTTGCAAAATGGCGAATTCAGTAGAACCTCCTGATAATGCTAGACTAAATACATCTTCAGTGGGAGACAGAAGGGTGGGTGGGATAGGATGTGGATGGAAGGTGTTTTCACAGCCTACTTTTTTTCTGAATTGGGCCAATGCAATGGAGTAACTAACTAGGAATTACTGTCACCGTTCTGCAAATTCCAGTCAGCTACAGGACCTCAGGTAACCCCCATGAACACACAAGCTGGGATGGACAATCGCTGTCAGGTGATGCCAGACCCCAGCCAGGACCAGGACAGGTTTGGAGTGTGTAGTCAGACCCCTGGAATTCCCTGCTGGCTGGCTGCTCAGGCTGGTCCCAGTCATTTAGTTAACCTGATGATGATGCATTGTGATTTAAATGTTTAAACCTCACTTAGTGTTTGCTTTTTTTTTTTGGTCGTACTTAGTTTTATTGAGATATAATTCACATAACACAAAAATCAACCCTATAAAGGATACATTTCAATGCCTTTTAATATATTCCTAGAGCTATTTAACTATTCTTGCAATCAATTTTAGAACATTTTCACCATCCCCAAAAGAAACCCTGAACTCTTTAGCAGAATCCTTTTCTACCACCTCCCCTCACCCCCAGCCCTGGGCAATCACTAACCTGTCTTTCTCTATAGATTTGCTATAGATATGCTTTCTCTATAGATACAGTTCTAGACATTTCATATAAATGGAATCATACCCTCTGTCATCTATTATGATAGACATCCTTCACTTACAGTATTTTCAATATTATCCGTGTTGTAGCATGTATCAGTACTTCATTACTTTTTGTTATCAAACAATATTCCTTTATAAGGATTGCCATATGTCACTTATTCATTTGTCAGTTAATGGACATATGAGTTGTTTGTACCTTTTTGGCTATTGTGAATAATGCTGCTATGAACAATCATGGACAAGTTTTTGTGTGGATGTATCTGTCATTTCTCTTGGGTATACACCCAGGAGTGGAATTGCTGGATGATGTGGGAACTATGTTACTCTTTTGAGAATCTGTCAAACTGTCTTCCAAAATGGCTGCTCCATTATACATTCCCACCAGCAATGTATGATGGGTCCTGTTTCTCTTCTCAATGTCATTTCAATAGGTTTCTGGTTTTGGTTTGGAGTCTTCAACTGGTATATTCCCAAAAAGTCAGGACTCAAAACATCAGCCAGTACAATGTAATAATAATGGTGATAATATTTTGTATACTTGTATTGAGGCCTTTTATAGGGGCATTATCTCACTTAATCGTCATGGCAGTCCTTTGGTATAGGTAGTGCCATTTGAATTTTAAAGATAAAGAAAGTGAAGCTTAGAGAGATTGTGACATGTCACACAGGGTTACACAGCTGGTAGGTGGCAGAGTCAGAACTCGAACTCAGGTCCTCCAGATTTCAAAGCCTGTATTTTTAAAAACCATGCTATTCTGATAAGCTCAGTGTCATGTATATCTGAAAGTGTCTACATGCTGGATAAAGTATCAAATTACCAAGGTGATATTGCATTATTTTCCTTTTCAATCAACCAAAATGACAGTTATAAATGTGTCTTGCACCGGCCCTGCTGCCCTGGCCCTTTGCAATCCTCCGGCATCCCTCCGAGTCCTTGGCATTCCCAGCAGAGCGAGGCACTGAGCCAGGATGAGAAGCCAGGGCTAAGAGAACCACTTACTAATTCCACACAGACAGTTGCTTCAGCCAGTTATTGAACTTGAAGCATTATTACCCTCAACTAATGCAAACAGACAGAGTTCTGGGCACTGCTGTGGCAGGGATGGTTTTGTCATCTAGGATTACAGAATTGTATTACTCATACTTATTAGAAACAAAACCTATTCATTTTTGAATGATAAAGCAACATGCACTCAGTATAGATGTTGGAAAATTCAGAAAACTAAAAAAGGAATATTTTTCTTAAATCTCAACTCTTAGAAACAACCACTGTTAATATTTTTGTGTAATTACTCCTAGTCTTTTTATTCTTTATGAGTTAAAGACATTATTGATTTTTTTCCTGATTATAAAAGTAATACATGTACCTTGTAGGAACATTGGAGAATCCAAATAAAACATTTATTATCTCAACGTTTACAGGTAGCCACTATCAACATTTTGGTGTATGTCATTTCGGTGTTTTCCTTTATTGAATATGTATACATATGTGAACATATAACAAGTTTGGGATCACTGTATTTTTTATTTAACTTTTACCATTGTTCTATGAAGTAATTAATATGAATGAGGTTACAGTGTACACTTGATTTTAACCAAAAGTGCTGACCAGGCCACTTGGTAAGTGTGGGACTTTGGGCAAATAACAATCTTTTTTACATCTCAGTTTCATCCTCTGTAAAACAAGGCCAACCACAGTGTGTTTGCAGAGTTATTGGAATGTGTTTAGCACCTAACTGTCATTTAATAAAGATTACTAATTTTTATCATCGAGCTTCTGGTTTTTACTTAGCACCTTTAATTCTGCTGCACTTTGTTAGTAAAATGAACCCCCGGGTTTCTGGGCAGTAAGGCCTATGTTCTAAACACCTTATTATACTTGTGTCTCAGATATTTTTGTTTCTCTCAAGTCCATTCAAACACATACAGAGTTACACAGGCACCCGCATGCAAGACTATCTTGTTTCATATTCAAATTATACACACAGATGCAAAAGTCAGAGATTTACACACACACACACACACACACACACACACACACACACACACACAGCCAAGCACAGAACCCACAGATTCAGGTCCACATTCATGCTTCCACACACTCCCCACAAAGATGGATCCATCGCCCACAGATAGAGATGCGCTCACAAATCCCACTCAAAACCTAGCAGCCCGCTGACATATTTCAATCTACACAAAGTGCCAGCTCCATGCAAAACATCGCCACAGGCTCCAGTATGGGCCACAGGCTCCAGTATGGGCCACAGGCTCCAGTATGGGCCACAGGCTCCAGTATGGGCAGGGGCCTTGTTCTTACTTCCTTTGGGTTGGTTCTATTTTAGTTGTTGTTTTTGTTGTTCTCCTCAGAGTTATCTCCCCCTTTTCTCTCTACCCAGCCCCCCAAACCTCCATTGCGCATGCGCTCTGCATCCCTTCCCCTCCTGGGTACCAGTCAGCGCTCCCGGGCCCTGGCGGCGGAAGAGATGGATCAGCGTCACGAGCGCCCGGCCCCTTAAAAGGCTGCTGGCTGGAGCCGCTTCCCTCCCAGCAGCCCGTGGCGGGGATGGAGTAAGGGGAGACCCATCGACCTGCCCGCGGGGGGAAAGCGATGGAGTTAAAGCAATCTTTATCTACCCACCTGGAAGCCGAGAAGCCTCTGAGGCGCTATGGGGCGGTGGAGCAGACGGCGTGGAAAGCGGAGGGACTGGGGAGAAGTGAGTACTCCCGACGAAGGAGGGTACAATTGGGGATCCGTGCGCTGTAGCCGGTGGTCACCGGACGCGGGGACCGCAGGGAGCGGGCCAAGGGATGCGCCCGCGCAGCGGGGCTTTCAGCACAGGGAGGGACGTGCAGCTCTGCGACGCCTCTCCCATGAACAAAAGGGGACTCCCTGGGCTGGGCTGCACCTGGAGGCTGGGAAATCGCAAGGCAGCTAGCGGAGAGCCTGGGGTGGACTCCGGAGTCCCGGATCCGTGAGCTCTCAGCTGGTCCTAGAAAGTAGGGTTTTTCCAGCGGCCAGAGCGGAGGGTCTGTTCTCCGTCTGGGATGGGCTAGGACACTGGGGTCGTTGGACCATCCTGGGAAGCACCCATGTCCCAGATAGGGGGGAGTGTCCGCTGGGTTTCCGGTGCGCCTTTCCCACTGCACGAGGTTCAGGGCACACCTGAAATGCCCAGCGTTTCTTCCCCACCTTCTCCTGGGTTGCGGGTGGGAAGGAAAAGGTTAGGGGAAGGTTAACCCTGTGCACGCTCTCTTCCTGGACTCAGTCAAAGTCTTTGGTTTGGGTATAATCCTAGAAGGTAGTTCTGAAACCGACCTACTGTGTTTGCTCGTTCTCTCTACGTATTTTGGGGTCAACATTTCCAAATAAACCAAGGATTTTTGTTTCTAATTAATAGGACACAATATTGAATGAAACTCCTGCCTTCAAAATATAGAGGTAGCCCCAGGGTCCCCAGGGCCACCGGCCCTCCCTGCAAACCCAGGGCGCTTCCCAATGTCCCTGCCCTTGCATTGATTGCTCTGAATGATGCCTCCTGCTGGGATGGGAAAAGCCGTCTCGTCCTTCTCAAGGACCCTCAGCTTCCTGCCTTGGCGCTGACTAACCGAGCTCAGCGCCGATCTCAGAGCTCTGTAGGACCAAACTATTGTGAATATGCTCTTTTCCTGCTTCACCTGGTAGACGTGTGTGTGTGTGTGTGTGTGTGTGTGTGTGCGTGTGCGCGCTTTCTTCATGCCCCTAATTACAAATTCAGAAAATCTTCCTAGAATGCCTCAGCTGTATTCTGGTTCTAATGGGTTCGAGTTGAAATAACAATAAACTGTCTTAGTTTTGCACCTGGTACCCATAGTGCTCCCAACCTTTCTTCCGCCCCCCCTTCCCCCCTTTTTACCATATTGGTCTTTCTTCCCTCCTGTTTCATCTTTCAAAAGTCTTTGGTTTTGGTACTTTGGCGTGGCAGCAGGGCTGAGGGTCTCTGCTTCCTACTAGCTCAAAATAATATGAACAATAGCTGTCGTTTATTGATACATTGCCATGTACCAGATCCTGTGTAAGAACTTTATTATTTAAAAAAAAATTTTTTTTCTTTACTGATTTTAGAGAGGAAGAGAGAGGGAGAGATAGAAACATCGTTAAGAGAGAACATCGATTGGCTGCTCCTGCATGCCCCCCACTGGGGATCTGGCCCACAACCTGGGCATGTGCCCTGACCGGGAATCGAATTGGCGACCTCCTGGTCAATGCTCAACCACCGAGCCACACCGGCTGGGCCTGTGTAAGAACTTTAAATGCACCGCCTCATTCTAGCTCCACAACAACCTCCCGAAGAGAAAACTGTGACTCCCTTACTTAGATGGGAAAACTAGGGTTTGCTGGGTGATATGACTTAAGTGGTAGAGACAGGATTTGAACCCCAGTTTGTTGGACCCCAGAGCCCCTTTCTGCTTTTAACATGAAGGTTTAGTACTTTCATATTTTCAGGAAGCTTTCTAAATCGTTGAGAGAGTCCCAGAACAGTCAGTCATTTTATAAGTATGTGGTAGCCCTGTTGTCTCTGGAGCTCACAGTGGCCTTGAGAGAATGTGCAGAGTAGGAGCTATATTCAAATAAGCCCTGGGTTTGAATCCTGGCTCTTTCCCTTGCTGGTTATGTGATGACTTTGGCACATTTTTAAGCCTCACTCTGCCTCCATTCTCTGAAATAGAGATAATAATAGTTACCTACCTTATGGTTTAATTGTGAATATTTAATAAGACAGTGTGTACAGAGCTCAAGGTAAGTGCTAACTACATATTGGCTGCTTCGATTATTTTATTACTGCATCTGTAGAAGGAACCTGCTTTTATACTTTGCAAGGAATTACATAAAGAAACACCTGGACTAAAATTCCAATAATCTCCCTTTTATTTTCTCCCTTTTATTTTCTCACCATTATATTAGAAAAGTTTTACAAACATATGGAAAAATTGCAGTGAACATCCAATTTATAGCATTTGAGTTCCTCAAATTTTTGTATTTCTAAGTCTTAGACTGCCAACTGTTAAAGAACCTAGTAGAAAGGCTTTCTCGTCCTCTCGGTTCCAAACCATGAAAGACTCGGACTCTTGCTTTCTATTCAAATGCAAAGTTTCTGATCTACTTTTTTTGTGGCTCCCAAAATCTGCCTTTTTTTTTTTTTCCCCTTGTTTTCTATTCAACTTGAAATCTTCTTAAAGCTCTGACCTAGAGTCCCACTTTTGAATGTTAAATCTGGGATTGTTACCTCTAGTGTGTTTTGATCTCTAAACTCTTGGCCTTTTTTTTTTTTTAATTAAAGTGGATTTATTGGAACTCCCTCTCAATTCCTGGGGGAATCCATGGATCCACCCCATAACATCTGGGGCCTCCATTTATTTATTAATGAAGTGTGAAAATTATTACTGTTGATTCTATGATGTAATAATTGTCACGTCAATGTTGCAATGCATGGATGCTGGAGGAAAGGAGGCTCATTAAAAAGAAGACAGGCTCTGTTCAACTTCTACACATATTTAAATATTTTATGTTGAACATTGAATTTATGTTACTTAAAAGGAATTGAAAAGGGAGAAATATTCTAGAACTGGTAATTTTTAGTTAAGATTGTATTAACTGCTATCTTTAATGTTAACTACAGTTTTTAGGTAGAAGAAAAGTAGAGTAACAAAGAATGATGGGAGTTTTGAAATCAGGCAAAATGGCTCCAAACCAGCTCTAACACTTGGTTGCTTTGTCACCCTGGGAAAATTGCTGAACTTCTCTGTGCTTCAGTTACCTCATCTGTAAAATAGGAATATGTTAGTTTGAAACCTTGGGAGCTTCCTGGGTGAAATCTGAAACTGGCCCCGGTATACAGAGGGCAAGGAGAAACTGAAGACAAAGGCAGATCATTCCGGATGAATAGGTGCCAGGGTTAATAAGCCAGACAACTTATCTACATGGCTTGTCTTGGGTGCCACAAGAAGATTAGATCTTCGTATCTGCCCACCAGAATCTTAAAGTTTATATAGAGGCATTAATAGGATTAACTCACATATATTGTCCAGATGGTCTCAACAATCCCTTACTCTCTGAAGGCTACATCCTTGGAATAGCTCCCACTATGGGAACCAGGGGCAGAGTGCACATTCCAAGGACAGGGGAGGGTGTGATGAGCCTCTAGTTGCCCCTGTCCAGCTGAAGGGTCTACAGGCAGTCACATCCTCTCAATGACCTCTTTCAATAGGATAATAATAAAAATGACCACTTTGGGTTGTTGGCACACTCTAAGCACTCAATGTTGAATTTTTCTTGTAACAAGACATAAATGGATGGTGCCCAATAGAATTGGGGGAGGGGGATTACTTCATGCTTGCCAGTCAGTTTTTTCTTGCATTCATTTTTTCATAAAATTCAGGCAATGATTGTGTATATACTGTCTTCCTCCTCATGGGAATGTGTGGGAAATGACCTTTGAACTCTTGAAAACCACCTGGCATTTTCTAATTTTCTCACTTGAGAAAGATTCTAAGCAATTGTTCCCATCTACCTTTGACCACATTTTTCTGCTAGCAGTGTTTTTTTTTTTTTTTTTGTTTTTACTTAGTTGGAAAATATATAGTGACATTTCAGTGTGGTTAGATATATAAAAATATTGCTTTCAACCAACTGTAATTAATTGAGGAAGACACAAAGACAAGATGCCTTTTGACAAAGCACGGAGCTTTTTAGCAGCACAGTTGGTTGGTTATGGCCATTTTTTGAATGTGCCTTAAAGGATGTTAAAGATTTTGGACAGGGGAAGTGGGAGGTAGGACATTCCATGAGAGGTTGCAGCATTGTCAAAAGCAGAGAGGTAGAAATAAACGTGTTGTGAGTAGGAGATTGGAATAAAGCGGAAAGCTCAATCTTACTATGAACCCAGGATGGATGACTGTCATTTAAAAGTCCTGTGTTGTATCCTGATTTGCAAGCAGATCATTAAATTGACCAATGTTTTGGGTTTAATAACAGCATGAATATGAATTGCTGGCAATCTATATAATAGATTCTTGGAAAAGGTTTTGTGTTACTTTCATCTGTTTTATTAAATATGCTAATTTTATTATTTCAATTTCATTTCGCTTTGGCATTATTTTCTTATTGCCAAAGTAGTACATACACTTTATACAAAAATTCAAATTCATCTGAAATTTAAAAATAAAAAGCGAAAAATGACTGTAATCTGCTCCCCAACTCCCATTTATTCATCCTGTAAATGGTGTTGAATGCTTTGTAAGTGCTAGGCAGTGTTCTAAGGGTGGAGCAAGACAGACAAGGGTCCTGTCCCCATGGAGCTTCTTCAACTCAGGGCTGGAAGTGAAGGTGTCCGTCAATACCTAAGCAAACAAATAATGTGATTTAGCTAATAAGTGTTACATGGAAATTAATAAGGGAGGAATATTACTCATCCAGTGGTCAGGAAATGCTTCTCTAAGGAGGTGACATTTTGCTAAGTTAATGTCAGGGATCCAGGCCCTTGATGTGTTAGAGGAAGGGACAGATGGCCAGGGTGGCTGGAACTGAGAGTCAGGGGAGAGAGTGGAGATGAACCAGAGAAGAGCCATACTAGGTAGTGCCTTGTAGGTTGTGATAAAAATAAAATATACATTTTATTCTCATTGCAAGAGAAGCTGCTGACAGTTGTTAACTTGAGACTAACACGAGCTGGGTTTTTTTTTTTCTTTTCTTTTCTTAAATCCTCACCCAAAGATATGTTTTTATTGATTTTAGAGAGAAGAAGGGAGAGGGAGAGAGAGAAACATCAATGTGAAAGAGGAACATTAATCAGCTGCCTCCAATAGACACCCCGACTTGGGATCAAACCCGCAACCTAGGCATGTACCCTGACTGAGAATTGAACCTGAGACCTTTAGGTGCATGGGATGAAGTTCCAACCATCTGAGCGCCTGGCCAAGGCGAGCTGTTTTTGTTTTTAAAAGGTCACATGGCTACTAAATGGAGAATACACTGTAGGGGGCAAATGGTGATTAATATACTAATCTTTCTCTGTAGTCCCTGGTTTTTACTAATCAATCCCATTTTGGATAAGTCATAGGCATTTCCTTGAGTGTGAATGCTGTGATAAGGGGTAAAGGCAGGATGGGCTGTCTTCTGGGAGACCGAGACTGGGTTAAGATTTAGGAGGTGTGTAGTCTCTCCACTATAGACAACTGACTGTGTGACTTATTATAGGAACTATAATAGCAGGGATGTAAAGATTATGAATATGGTAGAATCTAGTATGTACTTTGAACAAACCCAATCATTTACTTTTCTGTGCTCGATCACAACTTTAAGTCTCATTTTTGCAAGCATTTCCTTCTTATATGTTAATTGAAGGAAAAATCCATTGTGCCTGTTCTTGGTCTCTGATTAATCATTAAACACTTATTAATAATAATTGAAGTTAATGAGTTTCATGTATGAGTTTGAGCTTATTAAATTCTCATAACAAGTCTATCAGGTCAACGGACTTCTCATTCTCCTTTTACATTTGGGGTAAGTGAGGCCTAGGGAGGTTAAGAAACTTGGCGAAGGTCACAAAGCTGGTAAGTGGCAGTGCTGGAGCCTGACCCCAGCCCTCCCTGACTCTGAATGTTCCTAGCCGATGTCCATTATTCCTGGCACAGTGCTAGGCACTGCAGAGATTAGAGCTGAAACGAGACAGCCACCACTCTTAAGGAGCTTACAGATTTGGGGAGTGGGGGACACAGATGTAAAGAACACCATAGTTTCCAATACCAGTGAAATGAAACACACCCTAAACGAAGGTACAAGTGGGAAACAAGAAGAAGAGATTGGCTCTTTATGGTGGACTCCAGCATGCCAGCAGGAAAAGTGTTTGCACTGGTCCTGAAGGATAAGCAGGGTTTCAGTAGGTGAGGAGGGGAGAGAAGGGCATTTCAGGTAAGCTGCCAGCCCCCAGGTTGGTAGGCAAAGATCCTGAAGGCCAGGCCCCGCAGGCCAAGCCCCGCACTAGCTCCTCCCTACCCCCCCCCCCCCGTTTATTTCCCCTTAGCTTTTTGTCAGGGGACTTAGGGTCTGTCTGGATCCCTCATGTGCATCACCTATTACCTGGATGAGCCTGCAGTTTAGAAAGCAGCACAGGTGGAGGCTATTTTAGTGTTGCTTTTTAGAACGCCCTCAGAAAGCTCCCCCAAGGATGCTAACCCTGCTGTCCATTCGTTCCTTCATTATTCACTTATTTAACATGCTTGAGCCTCATGTGCTAGCCTCAGAGGTACAGAGATGAAGATTCAGACCCCACTCTTAAGGAGCCTCTGGTTGCCTGTGTTCCAATCCTTTCTGCTGCTTCCTGGCCAGTCGCCTAACATCCCTAGATCTCAGTTTCCTCATCTAAAAAATAGAAATATACTTAATACCGCTGAGCTATACACTTAGAAATGGTTAAGATGACAAACTTTATGCTATATGTCCACAATAAAAATGTTATTAAATTATTTTTTAAAAATGGAATAAAGAAGACATCTTTAATGTACAGGCATAATTCATATAGTAACACAAACCTATACTAGGTCCAGGTGGTAGTGCTGAGGGGTGGTTCCAGGGGCTGGGAGAGGAAGTGACCCTTGAAGTAGCCTGAAAAGGTGGAACATATTTCATCATCGATTGGGGGGAACAACATTCCAGGCAGAGGGAACACACCTGTGAAGACAGGTATGAAACTGCACATTTGACCTGGGAACTGCACATGGCTCAGAAATGCTTGCTAGGTTCTGAAAAAGTCAGAGAGATGATGATACCAGACAGGAGACCTGGCCCTGAGCAGGTCTGCCTAGGGCCAGTGGGTGGTGTGTGGGTTCTTGACTTGGAGCAGGCAAGATTTCACAATACGAGTCCAGGGGACATTGAGGGCACATTTATTAAAGCTGAGGACAGTGAAACAAGGAAGAGCTTAGCATAGAAGAAGCAACAGGAGAGCCAGGCTGGGCTGCTTTAGCTTATTGGGAAATAGGAAAAAAGAGGGCCTTGGAGACAGGTTCAGGGGTTCTGCCCGGGATGAGCTGCCACTGCCCATTGCTCCCCTGGTTGCAAGCCTTGAAGGGTCCCTTAGAGTTTAGGAGATGTGTGCCTGTGGGGGAAGAAGGGGAAGGGAATGTCTCAGGCATGCTCCTCAGAGCCCACGCTGGGCCCTTGGTCTTGAGGGTTGTATCTCTCTTGCAGGTGGGAATCTTAGGGGAGGTCTCAGGGGAAGGTTTCAGAAGAATATTCATCAGTTTTCTCAGTGTGCTCTTTTAGGGTCATGCTCTCCATTAATTGGTCAGTGCCAGGGCAGGGGGGTCATTAGTTCTTGCAGCTGGTCCTGGCATTGCCCACCTGGTTTTGCTGCTTTTCTGGGCCAGATACATGCCTTCTGTACCTCTGAAATATGACTGAGGCCTAGAGATTATCTCTAGGGAGGTGACTTTTTGTATCTGGCTGTAAATTGCTCAGCCAGTTTGTTCATCTGTCCCAGTTTCTCCATTCTACTTGCCAAGGAATTTTTCTACCTTCTTACTATCCTGCCTCAACAAGACCAAAGCAGGAGATGACTGTGTTTAGCAGCCCAGGGTGAGTTCATAGGAGGCTGGACATAAGAAGGCTCAACTGCTCATTTCCTGCAGGGTCCAAGAGGGGCAGCTAAGGACCAGATTCCTAGAATAGAGTCAGACTTGTTAATAATTATTTTTTAGTTAAATATCAATTTATACAGGAACTACTAAGGAGCAAAAACAACGATTCTACAGGAAGTAGAAGAGAATGAATAACATGCAGTGAGCACCTCTTTGTGCCTGTTCTGTGCATGTGTTTACATAGTCCTCTAATTTACTCCTTACAAAATACCCTGTGAGCTCTCTCCCCACTCCCTCCCTTCCATTCTCTTTAGGAATCAATGGACAAAGTATCCTTGGGTGAGGATTAACCAAAAAAAAAAAGGCAAAATCACCCTATGATGTGAGGTGCAATGGAGCTATTTCTTGCTCTATTTTATATTTTGTTAATCCTCACCCAAGGATATTTTTTCCTTTTTTTTTTTTTTTTTTTTTTTTTTTTTTTTTTAGAGAGTGAGGAAGGGGGAGAAAAAAAAAACATTGATGTGAGAGAGACACATCAACTGGTTGCCCTCTGCATGCACGCTGACTGGGGCCGGAGATCGAACCTGCAACCCAGGTACCTGCCCTTGACAGGGAATTGAACCCGTGACCCTTCAGTGCTCAGGCCGATACTCTAACCATTAAGCAACACGGGCCTGAGCTATTGCTCTATTTTACAGATGAGGAAACGGAGGCTCAGATAGAATAAGTCAATGTTACTCTGCCAATAAGTGATAGAGCCAGAACTTGAACCCAGCATAGATGACTTAATCCTTTCTTATTTTCTGGGATTCGTTGAGGCTGCCATTGATAGAGACAGGCACAGTCACTTAGACACTTTTTATGTTTCTCAGTACTGATTCTGTTCTCTGGCTCATTACTTTCCTTTTCCATTACAAACATGTCCCTTGTAAACTTGAGGACTACATCCTACAACTTCAAAGTACCTTCAGGGTGAAACTAGAAAGGAGCTTGAAGACATTCATAGAAATGCACCAGGAAGACCCTTTCTGTTTTGAAGACTTGTGGCTTCATAGAGAGAGGCTTCCCTTGGATGACCAAAAAAGACTTCATGGACAACAGAGGGGCAGAATAGTCTAGTTTTTCGAGTGGGAGCTCTGCCTGCATTTGAACCCTGGCTTTACCATGCATTAGCTGTGTTACCTTGGGCCGGTTGGTTACTTAATCTCTCTGAACTCCAGTCATCTTACTTATAGAGACAATAATAAGACCTGCTTCATAGGGTAATGATGAAGATTCAGTGAGATAATGTGTGAAAGCCCTTTCACAGAACCTGGTGTTCTCAGTAAATGCTGGTAATGGTGTTGATGGTGATGCTGATGGAACAAGACATAAAGGGGGTAGTACTGAAACACATACAGACAAGGAAAAGAGGGAAGTCCAAGTGGGTGGTCCAGCCTCAGGAGAAGAACGGAGGTGACGAGTGCTTGTGCAGGTTGCCGGAGGCATGCATGAACTTGGCTGCATTGGAGGAGTGTGCAAATATAAGGTTGGTTGTGCAGGGCCACTAGACTTGGCAGATTAAAAATGACAGGCTGTAAGGGGCCATTGCAGGACAAGGGACAGAAAATAGTATTTTTAGGACAAATTATCTGATGGTGTTTGCAAACCGGGTGGAAGGACAGGGGCCCTGGGGTAAGACCAACAACCAGGAGGGTTTCGAAATCATCTGATCATGAGTTCGCATGGGTTGGGGTCTATATCAGTGGCAGTGGGTTTGGGAGGAGAGAGCTAATCAGATATTTGGAAGGGATAAAACATTAGTAGTTGATTGCAGATAGGAAAGAAAGAGGGTCTTCTAAGTCAGGGCAATGTCCTAGGTGGGAAATAACAGTGTTGTTAGCCTGAGGCCTTAGGAATGTAAATATATCAGCATCAGTTCTGCCCATTGTCACTTTCAATAAGATTTAAAGAGGTGCAGGGAGGCCCTGGCCAGGTAGAGTGTCATCCTGATATGCCAAGGTTACTGGTTCGATCCCTGGTCAGGGCACATACAAGAAACAACCAATGAATGCAGAAATAAGTGGAACAACAAATTGATGTTTCTCTCTCTCTCTCTTTCTCCCTTTCTCTTTCTCTCCCTAAAATCAATCAATAAATTTAAAAAAAAGAGGTACAGGGATTATGGGGTTGGGAGAAGTAATAATAATGACTCTTCATGTTAGTATAGCACTCTCCAGTTTATTCTTCTCCTGTGTTTTCTAATGTACTCTTTATAAGAAAGGGCAAAAAGCAGTTGTCATGCCCCTTTGGAAGTGGGAAAACAGGTTAAGAACTCACCCCAGGGTAGGGGTAGAACTGAGAAGGACTGAGTAAGGACACTAACGTCCAGGATGCACCAGACGAGGGCTTCCAGGGGCATGTTTATATGAATAACACATGAACAACAACTGCATTACAAATGTTAACAAGTATGTCTGGATTCCCTAAAATCCAAATTGGAAAATGACCACCAGGCATGATACCAATTATTGTGTTCCTTTAAAATTCACAAACAGGTAAATCATTCATTTACTGGTCCATCCATCCATTCATTCACTCATCTTAGTCAACACATTATTTGCTGATGGGCTCTTATATGCCAGGTATTGTGCTAAGCTCTTGAGAGAACAGTAGCACTTTGAGTAAGATGTATCTAGCCGGTGCCTTCAGGTGATTTAAAGTCTACTGGTAAAAACAGAATTACCATATGATGCAGCAATCCTACTTCTAGGTATACATGCAAAGGAAATAAAGACATATCTTCTTCACTGTCCCGTTCATTGCAACATTATTCATAATAGCCAAGATACAGAAACAACCTAAGTGTCCATCAACAAATGGTGGATAAAGATGTGGTTTGTATATACAATGTAATATTATCAGCCATGAGAAAGAAGGAAATTCTGCCATTTGTCATTTGCAGCGACATAGACTTGAAGGCATTATGCTAAGTGAGATAAGTCAGAGAGTAGAAAAGTGGTTGCCAGGGTCTGGAGAATAAGGAAAATAGGGAGAGGTTAGTAAACAAACAAACAAACAAAAACCAACAGGGTACAAACTATCAGTTATAAGATGAGAAGTTCGTGAGTATATAGTAGATAATACTGCGTTTTGTAATTGAGATTTGCTAAGAGATTAGAGCTTAAATGTTCTCATACACAAAATGGTAAATATATGAGGTGACAGGTGTGTTAATTAACTAGATAGGGGAAACCTTTCACAATACATATGTCAAATCACCACAGTGTACACTTTAAATATCTTGTGATTTTATTTGTCAGTTACAATTCATTAAAGCGGTGGGGGGTGGTCTGCTGGGAACAGTTCCTATTTCCAGTGATATAAAACCAGAGGACCAAGAGAGGATGCTGTTCCTCCCAGTCCTTCAGAAACAAATTGCAGGTCAGTTTGCTGACCCTAATGCCCTGTTAGTTAAATGTTGTCCAGAGATTAATTAATTTGTTTTGTTACGTTTTTGCAGACCCTTGAGAACATGAGTCCTAATAGGGTCAAACCAAGTGTTTTGGGCTAACCCAAGTGCAGTGATTTGATTCTGTCTTTCTGTGAGTGCCGTGACTGCAGAAACCGTGTGTGTCAAATTTGCTCCTGAATGCTGGATGCACGATGTCTTCCACACTGCCCAGCACTTAGAAACCTCTCATTCAATCAATACTTGCAGAACAGGGTGGCTGTTAATCCACAAAGACTGAGGCGCAAATGATTTATTCGTGTTTTGTAAACCTTCGAAGTCATCTAACTGTAAACGAAATGTAGTTCGTTGGAGTCTTGGTCTCCATCACCTGCCCGTCTCCTGGTTTAGGTGGTTTGTTTCTAATGCTACAGTCGATTAGCATTCTTGCTTTCCTGCTTTGTGGGAAGGGATTGAGAATTTCAGATCAGATACAAATCAATACAAAGGTGCCATTGTTGCGAACTGGCAGTGCACTAAGAATGCTGTGGTAGGTGTAGGCTGGGCTAGGTGCTTTCCCTGTACCATAGCTCTTTGATTCTTAGATATCAGCAAAGGTGGGGCACACCGTTCACAGTCAGTCACAACTTTCTGGAACAACACAAACAAAAACAGCATGGCAATATAAAATGCACTTGTCCATTAAAAGGCCTTTTAATTTGTGCAGAGAACAGAGTCATCTCAGATGCTGCTGCTGGTGGAACTGCTGAGTATTCCAGCTTGTTGGGAAAGCAATTAGATAACATCTATTAAAATTTAAAATACTCATATGCTTTGTAGCAGTCTGACTCCTGGGACTCTATCCAATAGAAATAAAAGACACCAGCATACGAAGACATATGTGGGGGTGGGGGGGTGGGGGGGGAGAGAGAGAGAGAGAGAGAGAGAGAGAGAGAGAGAGAGAGAGAAAGAGAGAGAGAGAGAGAAAAGAAAAAGAAAAAAAAAAAACTAGACACAAAGTGAAGGCCTATCAGTAGAAGAATGGTTGAATAAATTACTGTTCATCCACTGTGAAGTGTATGGACTCATTAAAAAGGAATAAATTAGAATAATAACAGTTGTCTAGAGGTATTACTGAAGGGGCAGATGAGATACAGGAAAATGTAACACAATTTCATTTTTGTTAAAAAAAAAAATTCTCTCTGTCTTTCTCTAGCATGTATAATATAGATGCATCTATGTGTGTGTGTATGTGTACGTGTTCGTGCTCACATGTGTATATAAATCCAGGATCAGAAAGATGAAAATCTTGCCCTATTAATCAATAGAGAAGGGATTTGAATCTAGACTGTTTGGTTAAAAAGTCCATTTCCTTCCCTCCACAGTTATTTGTAAGCTTCCAACTATACTCTAGTCCACTGGTATTCTGTATCTTCAAAAAAATTTTATTTTTCTCTATTGATTTTAAGAGAGAGGAAGGGAGAGGGAGAGAGAGAGAAACATCAATGAGAGAGAATATTGATTGGCCCCCTCCTGCATGCCCCCCGCTGGGAATTTGGCCCACAACCTGGGCATGTGCCCGGACTGGGAATAGAACCGGTGACTTCTTGGTGCATGGGTCAACACTCACCACTGAGCCACACTGGCCGGGTAGGTATTCCATATCTTTAAAAGTGAGAGGCACCCTGGCCAGTTTGCCTAAGCAGTTAGAGCACTGGCCCATGAACCAATGAGTTGCGGGTTCGATTCTGGTCAAGGGCATGTACCTTGGTTGCAATTCATCCCCAGCCCTTGTTGGGCTGTGTGGCAGGCAGCCACTTGATGTGTCCCTTTCACAATAATGTGTTTCTTTCTCTCTCTCTCTCTCTCTCTCTCTCTCTCTCTCTCTCTCTCTGTTCCTGTCTCCCTCCCACTCTATCTGAATAAAAGTGGAAAAATGTCCTTGGGTGAAGATTTAAAAAAAAAAAAGAGAGGCATCACCAGCTGGTGTGGCTCAGTGGTGAGCATTGACCCATGCACCAAGAAGTCATTGGTTCGATTCCTCTCCCTTCCTCTCTCTCTAAAATCAATAAAGAAAAAAAAAAAAGTGAGAGGCATCTGAAATAGTTCATGGGGCCCTGTTGTAAAGATCTGAGTTGTCACAGTGCTGACCATTCTCATCTAGAGCTGCCGTCATTGTACTCCCCACCTGCCAGCTCTCTCCTGGTGGTCCCCAGGCTGAGGAATGAAACAGTTGTCTCTCAATAATCCTGGTCTCAGAGGTAAATCTGGGAAGTAGGCAATAGTGATCAGAGAAAGGAACAAATCAGTTTTTCCTTGACTCAGTGTTTTTCTGCCTGTGTTTATACCGCTTTGTCTCTGTCTGTCTTTCCTGGCTGCTATAACAGAAGAGCGCAGAAGGGGTGGCTTATAAAATAACAGGAATTTATTTCTCACAGTTCTGGAGGCTGGGAATCCAAGATTAAAGTGCCAGCAGATTCTGTGTCTGGTGAAGGCTTCCTGGCTCATGGACTGTCTTGTATCTATGTGCTCACATGATGGAAGAGGTGAGGGAGCTCTCTGGGATCTTTAATAAGGGCACTAATCCCATTGATGAGGACTCCAACCACATGACCTAATCACCTCCCAGAGGCTCCACCTCCTAGTACCATTACATTGTGGATTAGATTTTAACGTTTGAATTTGGGGATGGGGAATTAAGAGAGCTGAAAGCTGGAGATTTGCCCAGTCCCTATGCCACGGGTGAAGTGCTTTTAGCAGGTGGCTATTTATTTATTTATTTATTTATATTATTTATTTACCTATTTTTTTTATCCTTACCCAAGGACATTTTTCCTTTTTTTTTTGTTCAGAGAGAGTAGGAGGGAGAGAGAGGGAGGGGGAGAGAGAGAGAGAGAGAGAGAGAGAGAGAGAGAGAGAGAGAGAGAAGCATCGATGTGAAAGGGACACATCGAGTGGCTGCCATCCGCATGACCAAACTGCAACCGAGGTACATGCCCTTAATGGGAACCGAACCCGGGTTTCTCTGGACCACAGGTCAACGCTATAACCGCTGAGCCAAACTGGCCAGGGCCAGCAGGTGGCTCTTAAATGTGGCTATCATTTTGATAAGGAACCAAAGTGCTTAACTTATTTTCATTTTGGTTCCATTTGGTTCTTCCAAACCCAGCAGGCCAGGTGAGACCATTTCCCCCACCCTGTGTTTGCAGTGCTGTGTTAATGCCAGAGACCTGCCATCCATAGCTCCAGGATCCATCCATCTTCATCCTATTCAAATAGACACGGGGCGGGCATCCCCAGAGCACATCTTGGTGGTTACAACCAGTGCAAATGACATCCAACATCCAGAATAGCAGCCCAGCAGGGGCCCAGTGGTTCAGCTGGGTTGCAGGAGCTAAAGTCCGCTTTCCTAGGGATTGGTTCTGTTGTATAGCAGCGGTTTATTTCTCAAATGCTATCCAAAGCCAGGAGTAGGTTAGCTTTATGTTTTTCTTCTCTGCTGAGATATTTTTATTGAGGTAAAATTCAAGACCATAAAATTAACCCTTAAC
Source organism: Molossus molossus (assembly GCF_014108415.1). NCBI lineage: Eukaryota > Metazoa > Chordata > Mammalia > Chiroptera > Molossidae > Molossus > Molossus molossus. The sequence goes on along the minus strand of NW_023425366.1, from coordinate 108,233,218 downwards.
CATTGTAAAGTATGCAATTCAGTGGCATTCAGTAACTTCACAGTGTGCAACCATCACCTCTATCTAGTTCCATGACATTTCTTCACCCCCAAAGGAAACCCCATACCCTTTAAGCAGCTCTTCCCCATGCACCCCTTCCCCAGGTCCTGGCAGCTACTGCTTTTGTCTCGATGGATTTACCTGTTCTCAATGTTTCATATAAATGAAATCATATAATAGGTGACCTTTTGTGTCTGGCTGCTTTCACTTCGCCTAATGTTTTTGTTTTTATGTTTATTTTTTTATTGTTGAAAGCATTACAGATGTCCTCCTTTTGTGCTCGTTGACCCCCTCCTGCCTTCCCCAGCCTTGTGTCCCTGTGGATTCGTTGTGCATATATGCATGTAGGTTCTTTCATTTATCTCTTCCCTCCCCTCCCACCCCTCTTATTCCTTATCCTAATGTTTTTGAGGTTCATATACATTGTAGCAGGTATCAGTACTTCATTCCTTTTATTTATTTATTTATCCTCACCCGAGGACATTTTTTCATTTTTTTTGTTCAGATAGAGTGGGAGGGTGGGGTAGAGTGGGGGTGGGGAGAGAGAGAGAGAGAAACATTGTCGTGAAAGGGACACATCGAGTGGTTGCCACTTGCAAGACCCAACCAGGGCCGGGGACAAACTGCAACCGAGGTACGTGCACCTTAGTGGGAACCGAACCTGGGTCTCTCTGGACCGCAGGCCGATGCTCTAATTGCTAAGCCAAACCGACCAGGGCAGTACTTCATTCTTCTTAATGGCTGAAAAATATTTCCTTGATGAATAGACCACATTTTGTTTTGTTCATTCATCAGTTGATGGACATTTGGGTTGTTTCTACCTTTTGACTATTATGAATAGTGCTGCTATAAACATGGGCAAACACATATTTGTTTGAGTGCCTGTTTTCCATTCTTTTGGGTCTATACCTAGGAGTGGAATTTCCTAGGTATATTTTATGTGGTAATTTTATGTTTGACTTTTTGAGGAAGATACAGGGACCTTCGACTTTCACATTCTCTGGCAATTTCACCCAGCCCTAATCCTTCCCTTAAAGTTTATAATTTCAAGGAGACAGTTTCAGAAGGTGGTATTTTGTGGTAATTACATAAATTCTTAACTAGGGGTCAGGCTGCTTAGGTTCAAAGCTCACCTCTCCCACTCACTAACTGGTTGAGTTTAGGCTAGTTACATGATCTCTCTTCCATTCCTCTGTAGGGCATGTTGAGGAGTAAGTGTGATCAGGCATAGTAAACACATACGACTGTGTGAGCAATAGCGATTACTGCAAATAGCTGTATTAGTCTGCTCAAACAGCCACATTATAATACCATAGTCTGGGTGACTCAAGCAACAGAAGTTTATTTCTCACAGTTCTGGAGGCTGGGAGTGCAAGATCAAGGCACTGGTGAGGGTGGTTTTATTCTGAGCCTCTTCTCTTGGCTTGTAGGAGGCTGCCTTCTCTCTGTGTGCTCATGTGACCTCTTGTTCAAGAACATGATGAAAGAGAGGGAGAAAGAGAAAGGAAGGGAAGGAGGGGGAGAGAGAGAGAGAGAGAGAGAGAGAGAAGAGAGAGCCCCCTGATGTTTCTTCTTATAAGGACACTAATTCTATTTATTAGTGCCCTGTCTTTTTTTTTTATTTTTATTTTTTTATCTTCACCCGAGGACACCTTTGCATTTCTCTTCAGATAGAGTGGGAAGGAGAGAGGGAGGAAGAAAGAGAGCAAAACATCGATGTGAGAGAGACACATTTAGTGGTTGCCACCCACACGACCCCAACAGGGGCCAGGGACAAACTGCAACCAAGGCATGTGCCCTCAGCAGGAACCAAACCCGGGACTCTCTGGTTCACAGGCCAGTACTCTAACTGCTGAGCCAAACTGGCCAGGGCTTAGTGCCCTGTCTTGATGACCTCAGTTAACCTCAATTACCTCCTTATAGGTCCTGTCTCCAAGTAGAGTCACATTAAGGGTTACAGCTTTAACATATGGATTTTGGGGGACACAATTCAGTTCATAGCAACAGACTTCTTATTTGGGACTGGAAGTTTTGTTTTAGCATCTCGATGTTTTAGAGCTGGAAGGACATTGGGAGTGCACCTCAATCTTGGCATTATTGACATGGACATTTGGGGCTGAATAATTCTGATGTGGGGGCCTGTCCTTTGCCTTATAGGATGTTTAGCAGCATCTACCCACTAGATGCCAATAGCTCCACAACAACCCCTGCCCCCGCCCAGTTGTGACAACCAAAAATGTCTGCAGGCATTGCCAAATTTGCCCTAGAGGGGCAAAATTGCCCCCAGTTGAGAACCACAGATGAGGTCTAATCTTGCTTTGATACAGATACTCTAGTTTTATGATGCAGACGGGTCCAAAGAATTTTCCTATTTCATCTTTTCATTTTGGTCCCTAGGTTTCTGCCCTCTTTTTCTCCAGATCTCTCTTCACAGTTTTCTGTACACACACACACACACACACACACACACACACACACACGGCACTGTGTTGGATGTGTTCAGGATTAAGCCAAGAGAAACACCATTATGAGTTTCTTGAAGCATAAAGAAATCTCCCCATGCAAAATGGATTTGATTTTCTTCAAGGCATTCCTGCCCGGGAAGATACAAATTGAAGTGAAGAAGAAATTGTCACTTTCACTTACAACAAAGAAAATGCTTCAGGTGAATGTATAGAAATAACCTTCAAACAATAGCCCTTAGCATTTTTACCAAAATGAGAGGGATTTATGTTGGCCCAGAGAATGTTGTCTCTAAGTTTTCTCTGAAACATTATCTGTGTCCAAGAAGTAATCATTTCTTCTTTATTACTACTTCAAAGAGTATACAGACAATAATGAAAGGGACCGAGAAAGTAGAATACACCAAGTGACAGATGACATCTCAATGTTTGCAAACTGACTTGAGCTTCTTTTTTTTTTTTTTTTGTGGAGTGGGGAGAAAGAATAGGTATTTTAAAAATATTCTTAGATGAATTTTTTTAGTATAGATGTATATGTATACATCTGTCTATGTTTATGTTCATTGTATCTATAGGGCATAGGATAAAAATTATTGCTGGGGATAGTCTACTCTTGTGTAGTTCCAAACTCTGTTTGCACATTAGAATCCCTTAAATAGCTTGTAACACAATTAGCCCATTCCCCCATCTCCCTTCTGAATGAATTAGAAATCCATTGTCCTCAGGGAAATTGATTTCCCCAAGTGCTCAAGCTAGGTAGTAGCAATAACTTGAAGCCATTTACCCTGTATATTCAAAAGCAACTGAGTAAATAAGAGCTCCCTTCCTAATAAAGGACTTTCTCTATGAGACCATGATGGCCAATACCGGAAAGCTCTCAGCAGAAGAAATGATTAAATCTTCAATTATAAGCCTGTCATTGCTCTTGGGAAAACTATTCAACCCACGGGTCCTGTTGCCCTAGATCAGTCATCCATTTCTGAATACAAAAGATACTATTGCTATTATTATTAGCAACCATTATTCAAAAATTTGTCATGGATGGAAAGATGCATAACCTGTATTTGGTGGGCCAGCTGCTCCATTAATTTAGCTCCTTTTCTGAAGAAAGGAAACACAATAGACTATATTTAGATAAAATAATTATCCATTAGCTAATGCATTTTTCAAAGAAACAGCCTACTACTACTTGACAATGCATCAGTTGCTGTAGAAATTCATCCATAATTCTAATGGGGCAGAGTGAAGGAGACAAAGGGCATATTTGAGGGAATATGGGAAAAGAATTAATGTATCTTTTTATGTTGCTATTAAAAGATACTTTCAGAAAAAAAAGGCAAAATCACAAGTCACAAAGATATAACAACGAATGCGTGTTAAAGACTTTATCCTACTAAATCAATGCAGGAACTGGGTAGATGCTATAACCAATTCAAAATAATTTAAATAGACTGATTTATAGATAAGGAATACTGAAAGAAGGGGCAAATGGAAGTAAAACTGAGTTTTCCATGAAGAAGAGGGAAATCAATAGGATCTCTATTAGATGGGAGAGGATTTACATGGGTATAAGAATTATGTTTGTGTTTTCAGTTATCTACCACGAACAGAGTTGTAAAACACAATGAAAACAATGAAAGACCAGAATCCAATAACCTGGAGAGGTGACCTCTAGACTATGCAGTTTTCCACGGAGGCAGTTTCCCTGCCTACATTACCTATGAAGAGGCAGCAATGAGAATTCAAGTTCTTAATCAGCCACAGTTTTCAAACACAAAGAACACAACTGAGGTTTCAAGAGTTACAGTTAAGAAAATTATCCTTTAGAGAAGAAAATGACTTCAAATGAAATCTGGTCCTGTCTGGCCGGTGTGGCTCAGTGGTTGAGAGTCGACCCATGCGCTGAGAGGTTGCCGGTTTGATTCCCAGTCAGGACACATGCCCCGGTTGTGGGCCCAATCCCCAGTGGGGGGCATGTAGGAGGTGGCCAGTTGATGTTCTCTCATTGATGTTTCTATCTCTCCCTCTCTCTCTAAAATCAATTTAAAAAAAGAAGAAGAAATCTGGTCCTTTGAAAGGCTGAGCTTGAAAACATGGTGTCCAGAGAAGACTGAAAAATGATGAAAAATTCAGCCCATTAATTATCCAGATGTTCATCTCTTGATGTCAAATGCTGGATGGATACTTGATTGACTTTTAAAAGTATCGTCCAGATGTTGAAGTTGACAGTGGCTAAATCCAGCACTTGCTGGTTACCCATTTAGCTGCTCTGAAAACTAAAATCATATATATACACACACATATATCTCTCACATATTTATATATTGTACTTTTGTTGTACACACACACACACACACACACATATTTTTTAAGTTCAGGGTCACTACCATATTATCCTGTGGTTGATAGCTACCAACTCTGCCTGGTAAACGGATCTGCCTTTCAAAGAGGAAGCTGGTTGTTAACACCAGGAGTGGCATACACTAGGAATTCAACACACATTTGTAAATTGCATCGAGGTATTTGATTCCCAAGCAACTGAAGAAAGTTGCTTCACTTCCTGGGGAGGTAGGGATACTGAGCAAACAGCTAACAAGCTTCTAAAAATGGTCTTGAAAGAGAAATTACTTTGGCCTCTGTGGAACTGGAATCAGGTATCTTGATTTTACAGTATTTACTCAGCTGCCATTTCTATTATCTAAAAATAAAGCAAAGCAGCTTGAAGCTGACTGTAAGTCTAAACCCCTCTGTGTTTGATTACTTGCTAGCTGCTCGGTGTAAAGAAAGATCTGGTGACTCCACAAAAGAACACATCAGAGGCAGGATTTAAAGATAGAAATCCATGTAGCTATTTGCCTTTCTGCTGCATTTATAAAACCAGCCATCTGGATGCTCGTTGTCCAATAAAATGATCTCTCGTATGACTGTAGGCCTTTTCCTGAAGGCAGCATTTACTAAACCTTGTTCTGAGGAATAGCAGCTGTTAATGGGTTTTCTAAGAAAAAGGGAGGACTGTTGTAAGTTTGGAAATTGCTGGGTGAAATTTAGCGTTGTAGGTTTCTTGACCGGAGGAGTCTTGAATTGGCTGGTGTGTGCTGGGAACCTCCCAGGGTACATGCATCCTGCCTCCTGCCCTCAGTTCTGCCCCCTCTGCTGTTGACCAATGTTTGTTTTCACTCTCCCTTTCGCAAAAACTTCCCTTACCTCCAACGCCAATTACAAACTCCTCTGTTACATTATGTTGGTTGGTTGTTTTTACATTTTAATTAGAGTATAATACACTCAGTCTGGTCTTCCCCACCCTCCATAATCCATACCTTCTCTCCCTCCCAGCTAAGCCTCTCCCTAATATTGACCTCTGCAAGTGTTCTTGGGCAGTAGGCCCTCCTGGTCACAGGACAGGCTCTGAACAAAATGTTCTGAATGGTGATTGGGGGCAGCCAAAACAAGGTCAAAGCCAAACATAGACAGAATGTAGAAAGTGTATGTTGGCCCAGCCAGATCAGCACCCAACCCTTGTACTCTCCCATGGAAATACCAGAGACAGGACAATGGATGCTTGCAGAGCGAAATTCCTCTACAGATGACCATGAGGGAGTGAAAATGCTTTTCCTTTCAGTAAAAATAACTAGTGCTTTTATTCTGATAATAAGAGGGCTGGTGCTCATAATTTTTAACATTGAAGATGATAAAAGAGAGCAAATGTGATTGAAAAGAATCCTGCCGCCTTGGCCGGTTTGGCTCAACGGTTAGAGCGTCGACCTGCGGTCCAGAGAGACCCGGGTTCGGTTCCCGCTAAGGGCACGTACCTCGGTTGCAAAGTTTGTCCCTGGCCCTGGTTGGTTATGAGGGTGGCAGCCACTCGATGTGTCCCTTTCACATCGATGTTTCTCTCTCTCTCTTCCTCTCTCTCCCTCCCACTCTATCTGCACAAAAAATGGAAAAATGTCCTCAAGTGAGGATTAAAAAAAAAAAAAGAAGAATCCCACCAACCTCAGATAACCACTGAGAGCATCATTTCAGATCCTCCTCTGTCCTCCCTCTCCTCTACCCCTCGCCCCCTCTCCCGCCCCTTCTCCTCCTCTGATTCATGCTTCTAAAAGAGAGACATATCACATTTTGGAATCTGGTCCCTTTTCTCACATCTCTGCCGTTTTAGGGTATACCCCCCTCCCTATGGATTGAAGAGAGAGTTCTTTAGAGTGTGACTGGAAGAAGCTTTCAGGCAGAGCTGTCCGCGGCTCAGAGCTGGTAAGGGAAAATAATGCTTGACAAATGAGATGGAACTTGTATAATTTGGAGCTACAGTAACAAGAATAGGATGTAACAGAAATTCTAATCTGATTCAACAAACACACGTTTTGTTCATTTTGTGCCAATGGCTCTGCTAGCTGCTGAGGAAAGGGAGGAACGGAGCTGAAGAAGGCCGAGTTGTTTCCTTCAAGGAGTTGGCTGTCTGGTGGGGGACAGGGCTAACGAGATAGTAGCACACATCAGCTGTGGCAAGTGCATGAACCACGCACAATGGAGACACAGAGGAAAAAGCAATTAATATGCAATTTAATTAGTTTATTCTGATACATTGTTATTTCATAAATGAAAGGGCATGCAGTCTCTCTTATATTTCAGCCTCACCTGGGTCCTCTCCCACCTGCTTGTTTTGCTTTGCGTTCCTAGGGCGGGAAGCAGTTCTTCTCCTGGGAGCTTTTGTTGGATTTTTCTCCTTGCTCACCTGGTGAACTCCTCCTTCTCACACTTTTAGGTCTCAAATATCAGTGCCTGAAAAAGGCTTCCCCCAGGCACACTGTTTTCTTTTCCGTCACATCATCACTGTCTGTTTCCCTTCAATTCATGCCTGTTTTATTTGCCCAGCACTTGACAAGTGCTCAATTAATATCTGTTGAATGAATGACAAAATAAATAAATGTGTTCAATGAGAGAATATACTTGTTAAAAAACACAATTCAACTGAGTAAATTTTAAAACTGGCTTCATTTAACGATTCATGAATCGGGAGTCACCCAACCTAGGAGATAGAAAAAGCCCCGGATTGCTGCACAAGACAAGAGATTTTATAGGCAGAAGGGAGGGAGAACAGAAAAGTGGGTCGGTTATTGCAAGGTTACTTTCCTTATAGGGATGGCAGGCGTTTATGAGGCAGATGGACTAACTAATACTGATAAGGTGATTCCTGATGGACTGGGTTAAAGTTCTGTTTCTGGGAAAGTGGAAATCGTGATTAAGTGAAGTCTGGGCTTGGGGATGTGGAGTTTAGCATAAGTGACCCCATTCTGGGCCTGTTGTCTTGTATTTAACATACTCTAATGAGAAGAGGGGGCTGAGGCTGGTTATTCTGATTAAGATTGCATAGGTACTGACTACTTAACAAAGGGAGATGCTAACAGCCATGTGACCAGTTGAAGGTTTCCTGGAACCTATTGTGTAGAGATTGCAAGGGTAGAGATTGCAAGGGTTGAGAGGCATTGTGTAGAGATTGCAAGGGTTGAGAGATTGCCTATTGTGTAGAGATTGCAAGGGTTGAGAGGCATTTGCTACCCAGTGGTGAACAGTACAACTGGTCACCCCCCTCCTTATCCATGGCCAGGTACTCTGATGCTGAGAGTGACTACTGCCCCAGAAAAGAAAAATAGTAAGAATGAGTTGGTATATTGTATTCATGTTAACCATAGCAACAAAGCAATGCTAATGTTAACTAGATGTTAAGACAGAAAACAGCCCTGTGTTAAGGAATACACCTTTGACATGGTTTTAACCAACAAGGCATTTAACCTCTGGCCTGACTCTGCCATCATGTTCTCTGAAAGGGCTGTAGTGAATGTCTGACTATTCTTTGTAGCAATTCTAGCTAATCAAGTTGGCATTTTCCGTTCTCTTTAGGTGGCTGAGACTTAAGAGACCAAAGTAATTTAGTGACATTTATTGCATAGATGCTGTCAGTAATCTTTTAAAAAAGTCTTTATAAAGTCATACTCATTATAAATCTCAAACAATACAGAAGTGTAAAAAGTGGAAAGTAAAAGCCATTTCCCAGCCTCAAACTGCCATCAGATTCTGTGTATATCTTTCCAGTCTGTTATTGAAAATATATTAACATGTATTTTTAAAAATATTTTTTTATTGATTTTTTAGAGAGAGAGGAAGGGAGAGAGAGAGAGAAACATCAGTGTTGGAGAGAAACATCAATCAGCTGCCTCCTGCACACCTCCTACTGGGGATCGAGCCCACAACTTGGGCATGTGCCCTGACTGGGGATCAAACTGGGACCTCTCAGTTCATGGGATGATGCTCAATCCACTGAGCCACACTGGCTGGGCAACATATATTTTTTAATAAAGAGGATTATATTATGTATGCTAAACATAGCTTATTTTTTCCACTCAAATAATGTATCATCGCCATTTTCTGCCAATAATACAGAGCTATGTCATCCTTTTTGATGGTTGTATAATTTTCTAATATCTGGGTATACCCAACCAATTCCTTGTTGATGGCATTTAGGCCATTTAACATACTTGCTCTTACGAATAGTGCTACAATAATATCTTTCTTATTTTTACACATCTGTCCTATTATTTCCTCTGGTAAATTCTTAAAAGTAGAATTGCTGAGTTAAAGGCATTCAGCTAGGTTTGGAATATGAGAACCACATGGGAATTCATTTTATGGGGTTCAGTTTGAGACTAAATGAAAACTTCTTAACTTGAGACAGAAAGAGAACATCATTTGAAGACAACATGATGGAGTGGGAAAAGGAGTAGCAGATCAGGAGTCAGAATACCTTGCCCAGTCCTTGTTCATCCCTAAATTAAGTATTTGACCTCAACAATCCTCTTAACCTTCCTGATTCTTTTTTTTTTTTTTAATCCTCACCCAAGGACATTTTTCCATTTTTTGTACAGATAGAGTGGGAGGGAGAGAGAGGAAGAGAGAGAGAGAAACATCGATGTGAAAGGGACACATCGAGTGGCTGCCACCCGCACGACCATCCAGGGCCGGGGACAAACTGCAACCGAGGTACAAGCCCCTAGCGGGAACCGAACCCGGGCCTCTCTGGACCGCAGGCCGACGCTCTAACCGCTGAGCCAAACCGGCCAGGGCACTTCCTGATTCTTTATTCCAGTTGTATCTTGTCTCCTGGGTCTTCCAAATAATTGACAGAGTTATTTTCCACAGTGAAATTATGACCCCCTGCTTAAATCCATGAGGAGTTCACCATTGCCTTTAGGATGAAGCTACGTTCCTTAGGTGAACTTAGCAGCCTGTCCCTCTAGCTTCCTCTCCCTTCACATGCCCAATAGGACTTTTGACCCAGCTGTCCTCACCTCCTTGCATCAGGGCTCAGAGTTTGTCATGCCTCCAGGCTTTGGTTCAGTTTGTTCATTTTCTGGCACACTGGTTCCCACTTCTGTGACCAGCTAACTCCTACTCATTCTTCAATAAATAGCTCAGGCTTCTAGCTATCTTGGAAGCATTTCCTGACCACTACAGGTTGAACAGATATCTTTCCTGTGACTCCTGTGGACATAACATATTACCCCATGCTTCCTTTGTAATGTAGCACTAACCACACTGTATGATAACGGCCGACCTTCTTGTCTGGGCCACTTCCCTCTTCTGAGGGCAGAAGACATGACCTGTTTCTCTTTGAGTCCTCAGTCCCTACCACAGGGTCTGACACATGGAGATGTTTAAGTCTTTGTGGAACAAAACAATTGATCTGTCAAATAAGAGATTAGATTCAGTGATACAAAATTCTGCTAGTATAAATACCACGAATCTTCCCTCCTTCTTTCTCACACTCATCTATCAGAATTTATTCCCTGCCCTTTGTGTCCAAAACTTAGTGCTACGAGCCAGGAATAAAACAGGCAAGAAACAAACCCATTCATTGTCCTCATGGGGCTAATCACGAAAATAAGAATATAATTGCCATCTGCGGCAACTATTCTGAAGGAGAAGTCCAGGTAGGGTTGCAGGATAAAAATGCCCAGTTAACTTTGAATTTCAGATAAACAATAAATATTTTAAGTATAAGTATTTCCCATGCAATATTTGGGACATATACTAACATTTTTGTTTGTTTGAAATCAGAGTTAACTAGGCATTCTGCATTTTTTCCCCCTCAACTTGGCAACTGTAAGTCCAAGATGCCATGAGATCACATAGCTGGATGGCCCAGTCTGGGGTGGGGGAAGGTGGTCAGAGAAACTCTGAGGTTTATAGAACAGAAGACTTTACCTGGGAGAGGAGTCGGGGAGGAGAGTGACCCTGGAGGAGGAGGAGGAAACAGAGTGAATAGAAGCAGAAAGTAGCCTGTACAGAGCATATGAGAGAAGTCCCCAGGGATTTGAGCACAGACATTTAATTCACTGGGATATGGAGAGAGGAGAAGCAATTGGAAAATGAATAAATATAGCATGTTTTTAAGGAGGATGCTGTACAAGAAAATGTCGGGTGCAGTGACTCAGGTTATTGATTCTAAAAGATTAGTCAGGGGAGATGTGTGCTGGACTCAGTCCTTCTGTTGCCAAATGTCAAATAATTCAGCCGTGGAGGCTGGAATGCGGGCAGCACATGATTCTTAAACCATGCAGAACCATTCTGAGGCCGATTTTTGCCTGTAAACATGCAACCCCAGGGAGTTTGAAAACTGGAAAGGGTTCTGGGAGGCCAGTTTGTTTCCACTTAAACATAAAGTGCAGAATAACTGATCTGTCGGAGAGACACCATTGGGGAAATCTTACAGTGAACTATGAGGGCTTTATTTGAGACATGGGTGGAAGGGCAAAGCGAAGAAGATGTGTGAACATCCTGGACACCACCTACTGCTGAAACCAAAGGGTGTCAGGCTACCTGCACTGAAACCTCAGTGACTGTGCATCATGCCTATCTCCTGGAGCAGTGGTTCTCAACCAGAGACGATTGGGCTCCCAGGGGACATTTGGCAAGTCTGGAGACATTCTTAACTGTCACAACTGGGTTTGTGGAGTTGCTACCGACTACTAATGGATACAGGCCAGGGATGATGCTAAACTTCCTACAATATATAGGACAGCCACCCTCGTCTCCGACAAACATTTTTTGGCCCCAAGTGTCAATAGTGCTGAGGGCAAGAAATCCTGGGGTGGAGGGGAGACGTCATTCTGAATCCAGTGACAGAACTGAGGTCCTAGCTTCCAATAGTACTATGGGTGACAGGGCCTGTGAAATACCTTTGAATGCGTCCATCATGCCCCTGTTGACAGCAGAAGTGTAGCTGGGTCACAGCGGGAAGAGTGAATGAGCCTGGCAGCCTGGCAGGAGGGTGTGTGAGGTGAGGGAGGGGGCATAGAAAGGTGCCCCCTTCCACCACCGTTCCTTGCCCCATGGAACCACGGAACAGCCTGACCTTGGCTTTCACACAGCCTCCTCTCATGCGTTTCCATCGTAGCCTCAACTAAGATCATAGCAACTTCTTCTCTTAAGTAGTTCCCCAAAGATGCCGCTTCCAGAGTCTATACAGCAGACCCTCCTTATCCAAGGGTTTCACTTCTGGAGTTTCAGTTACTCCTGGCCCACTGTGGCCCGAAAATATTACACGGAAAATTCTGGAAATAAGCAGTTGGTAAGTTTTAAGTTGCAGGCTGTTCTCTGTAACATGACGAACTCCCGCGCTGTCTTGCCCCCACGTGACTCTTGTTGCCACACTGCGCATGCGGCTTCCGGACGTTGGTCACGTGGCAGCCATCTTGGTTAGGAAACCCGTCGTGGTGTCGCGGTGTGTGTGTTCAAGTCACCTTTTTTTCCATAAATTTTATTTTGTTTTGTTTTTATTTATCATCAGATAGAGTGGGATGGAGGGAGGGAGGAAGAGAGAAACATTGATGTGATAGAGCCACATAGACCGGTTGCCTCCCACACAACCCCGATGGGGTAGGGGACGAACCGCAACCAAGGCACATGCCCTTGCCCGGAACTGAACCTGTGACTCATTGGTCCATGGGCCACGCTCTAACCGCTGAGCCAAACCAGCCAGGGCATTAAGTCACTTTTATGTTACTTAATAACGGCCCAAAGCACAAGAGTAGTGATGCTGGCAATTGGTCGAAACGAAGAGAAGCTGGAAAGTGCTTCCGTTAAGTGAAAAGGTGAGTGTGGTTCAATAAGACGCTTTGAGAGAGACAGAGAGACAGACTGCATTCACATAGTTTTTTATTGCAGCATAGTGTGATAATTGTTCTATTTTATTATTAGGTATTTTGGTTAATCTCTTACTGTGCCTAATTTATAAATTAAACTTTATTATAGGTATAGGAAAAAACATAATAATCACTATGTTTTGGTACTATCCGTTGTTTCAGGCATCTACTGGGGTCTTAGAACATATCCCCTGCTGTTGGGGAGCGGTCTGCTACATGCAGGGAAAGCCAACCCCCTTACTCCCTCCCCCAACCCCACTCCAACTGCTGCTTCTAGTGATACAACTGCCTTAGCAGTGAGACTTTTTTTTCTTTATTGATTTTAGAAAGAGAGGAAGGGAGAAGGAGAGGGAGATAGAAACATTGTTGAGAGAGAACATCAATTGGCCACCTCCTGCATGCCCCGCACTGGGGATTGGGACCACAATCTGGGCATGTGCCCTGACTGGGAATCGAACTAGCAACCTCTTGATGCATGGGTCAATGCTTAGCCACTGAGCCACACCGGCTGGGTGCCAGTGAGGTTATTTCATCCTAGAGCTGAATCTTCCAAATGTGGGTTGCCCCAGCCTCATGAAGCAAACTTGTGGTTCTTCCTGTGTATGCCTTTTGTAAAAAAAAATTAAGGCATAAAGCTAGTATAGATAAAAACCTAACACTCTTGTATATACTGTCCAGATTTGGCCAGTGCTAAAGATCTTTACTTCGAATCATTAAAAAAAATAACCTTAGCCCTGGACAATTTGGCTCAGGGGTTGGAGCGTCGGCCTGCGGTCCATAGAGACCTGGGTTCGGTTCCCGCTAAGGGTGTGTACCTCAGTTGCAGTTTGTCCCCGGCCCTGGTTGGTCGTGTGGGTGGCGGCCACTTGATGTGTCCCTTTCACGTCTCCTCCTCTTCCTCTCTCTCCCTCCCACTCTATCTGAAGAAAAAATGGAAAGGTGTCCTCGGGTGAGGATTAAAAAAAAACAAAAAAAACCCTAAAGATGTAGCAAAAGATCCCTCTTTAGTCCTCTTCCTTTCCAGAAGTGACCTCTATCATGAAGTTAATATGTATCCTCCTTATCCATGTGTTTATGTGTTTTTACTGCATTATATATACATCCATAAATAATACATGATATCATGCATATACTTTTACCACTTATTTGTGCCGCTAAACATTATGTTTTCAGGGTTTATGCATGTTGATTCAGGTAGATCAATTTTTTTAACTGCTCAAAGTATTTATATGAATATACCACAAATTCTTCAAGCAATGTCCATTAATAATATGTAAGTTATTTTCAAATTTTCTCTATTACCAACCACTGCTGCCATGGTCATCTTATGTGTCTTTTTGAGCCTAGAAGCAAGAGTTTCGGCCAGTATTTATCTGGAAGTGGAAGTGGGTTGGCAGTAGGCACACCTTCGATTTTAATGAACCTGCAAAGTGGTTATGAACATGGTTTTTAGTCAGACGATCTGAATTCACATCACAGTCCCATTTTTTTTTTTTCTAACTCTGTGACCTTGGTAATTGCTTAACTTCTTACAGCCTTACTTACATCTGTAACATCACACTAAAAATAGTCAGGAACTTACAGTGTTGTTGTGCAGATTATATGAAACAGACATTAACTTTTGTTTTGAGACTGTCTACTTTGGAGAGGGCGACTGAACTATTAGCGGCTTCGGACCTGGGCGGGGTGGGCTTTGTCACCTGGGCGGGGTGGGCTTTGTCAAGCCCACACTGCACGTCACTGCTCTTTCCTCAGGTCCGTCACATAGTTGTCTCTTCTGTCTTATGTTGAAGTTCAAGGTAGTGAGTGCCTGCTCCATAAATATTCACCTCTCTGTAGAGGCCCCTCAAATGGAAGAAAAATATTAGGAAAAAGCAAACATAAAATACTTTTTTTCCAAACACACACACTGTAGTTGTTTGTTCAATCTTGAGAAGTCAGCAGACTTGAAAATACTGGACTTGGACATTTGTTTGACCTTTTGGAAAGGCACTTTGGCAATATTTAACAATATTTATTTATTTATAAATATGTTTTTATTGAATTTTTAGAGAGAGAGGAAGGGAGAGAGAAATAGAAACATTGATGTGAGTGAGAAACATTGATCGGCTGCCTCCTGCATGCCCCTTACTAGGAATCGAGGCCGCAACTTGGGCATGTGCCCTGACTGGGAATTGAACTGGGATCTCTCAGTCCATGGGATGATGTTCAATCCACTGAGCCACACCAGCCAGGCTAACAATATTTTAAATGAACCTATTCTCTGACCCAGGAATTTCACTTTTAGGACTCTGTGTTACACACATATTTGAACAAATACACGAAGATCTCTATAATGGAATTTCATTAGAGCATTGTGTCTAGTAGTGAAAAATTGGAAACAACCCAAGTGTCCATCAATAGGGAAGTGGTTAAACTATGGTAAATCCTTGGAGAGAAATACTGTGTGGCTATATGGAAAAGAATGCAGTAGGTCTATATAGATGGTCATGGAAAGGTCTTCAAGAAATGTCATTAAGTAAAAAACAAGTCACAGAATTTGTAGAGTATGTTACTATTTCTGTAAAAAAAAAAGAAACAATGCAAAAACCTATCAAAAATCCCCTGCATGTGTGCATATAAGTATGCATACCCAGCTCTTACCAGTGGTGGGCTACATCCAGGGAAGAGAGTGGGACTGAAGGAGAGGTGTCAAGGGAACTCTTTCCTTTTAATGTACTTCTACATGGTTCGAAGTTTTTACAATGAGAATTAATTAATGTGTTGCATGTGTAATTGTAAAACATCATCGGGACCCTGAACCAGACCTTCTGTGAAAGACAGAGACGTTTCCTTGCAGGACAGAACTAATCAACATTGATACTGACAAGATGCTTGCAGCTCCCCAGCCTGCCCCAAATGGCAGAGTGACCTTGAGCAAGAATCAGCCTTGAGAAAAGAGGAAAAGAGGTCCAGGTCCTCATTATGGGGACTGCCCAGAGGTGTGGGATGATGATGAGGCAGTATCTTCTCTATTTCTAAGGGGAAGAGTCTCTGCCCAGCATGTGGACGGCAGTAGGTGCCTTGATGTGAGCACCCAAATAGGAATCCATGATGTGAGCAGAGATGCTGTCCCTGCTGCCAAAGGCTGGAAGAAGGGAGTGAAAACATTGCAGTGGCCACCAGCACCATCCAGTGGGTGGCTTTGAACCTAGTTATCCTCTGTCTACTTTGTCTACTTGTTGGTGGCCTCTGGAGCAGCCCACTGAGGAGGGCTGAGCCTAGAAGAAGCTAGTTACTTTCCATGCAGAGAAGCATGGAGCCAAGTCAAGCTCATATTTCAAGGGCACTTGTGAAAGCATCCCATGACTCACAGCCACCTCCAGCTTCACACCTGGAGGAGGATATCACTGCCAGGAGCAAAGGGAGCTGATTTCCGGAGGCTGTGATGTAGGAGTCTCCTATATTAAAAACAACAACAGCTCTGGCCAGTTTGGTTCAGCTGTTAGAGTGTCAGCCCTCAGATGGAAGGGTCTTGGGTTCGATTCCCAGTCAAGGGCCCGTACCTGTGTTGCAGGTTTGATCCCCAGCCCCAGTCAGGATTGTGCGGGAGGCAATCAACTGATGTGTCTCTCTTACACTGATGTTTCTCTCTCTCTCCCTCCCTCCCACTCTATCTAAAAAAGTCAATGGAGGAATATCCTTGGGTGAGGATTAACCAAACAACAACAACTAAACACATAAAAAAGGTTCTAGAGGATTTAAAAATAGCATTTATTGTCTGTATTCCTAGTTACAAAATTAATGCATTTGCAGCCCTGGCCTGTTTGGTTCAGTGGTTAGAGCGTCGGCCCACGAACCAGAGAGTCCCTGGTTTGGTTCCTGCTAAGGGCACGCACCTCGGTTGCAGTTCATCCCTGGCCCCTGTTGGGGTCGTGTGGGTGGCAACCAGTCGATGTCTCTCTCCCTCCCTCTCTATCTGAAGATAAATGCAAAAATGTCCTCGGGTGAAGATTAATAAAAAAAATACATGTGCATAATACTAATTGTAGTTACATGTATTATTTTTTGTCTTTAAAGAATGCATTTTTTGCCTGACCAGTGTGGCTCAGTGGTTGAACATTAACCCATGCACCAAGACGTTGCCAGTTTGATTCCCAGTCAGGGCACATGCCCAGGTTGTGGACCAAATCCCAGTGGGGGGCATGCAGGAGGCAGCCAGCCAACATTCTCTCTCATCGATGTTTCTGTCTCTCTCTCTCAAATCAATAAAGGAAAAATAAGAAGAATGAATTTTTCTAAGTTTGCTGTTAACTAAGTAGTGGTATAAAGAAGCGGGGGGGGGGGGATAAACAATAGTGAGAGAGAGAAACATCAACTGGTTGCCTCCTGCATGCACCCTGATCGTGGACTTAACCCGAAACCTGGGCATGTGCCCTGACTGGGAATCCAAGCAGCGACACTTTGGTGCATGGGATAAGGCTCAACAAACTGAGCCACACCAGCTGGGACTGTAGTTACAGTTATTTTATTGATCATTTATCCTGTGTCAGGCTGTGTGCTTTAAGCTTGACATGCATGATCTCACTTGGTCTTTATAACAGTTTGATGATAGAGGTCCTATTATCTCAACTACACAGACATGAAAACTGAGGCAAAAACAAAACAAAACACACATACTCATTAAAAATATCACCTACAATGCCACCCTCCAAAGTTAACCCACATCCTGCTGCATGTTTTTCCAGGAATTTTTTCACATGCAACTAATATCCATCATTTTACTTTTCCATATTCATTCTTTTTTACTTACCACTGTAGCACAAAAATGATCTCAATGGTAGGCAAAGTAGAGACCCTTGTCCTAAGAGGAGCACGCCCCTTCCCTGGTCATGTCCTTTCAGTGGCTCCCTGTTCTCCCCACCCTGGCTGCTGCGTGAAGAACGAATCGTGGGGGTGAAACCGTGGCAGCTCTAGCAGTTGTTCAGATGATGGACCTGGAAACAGGCAATGAGATGGCATTAAGTGGAAGGATTCAGGATATGCTTTTGCAGTAGTTAACAAATCTCCTGATGAGAAAAAGAGAGGAACCTATAGCTTTGTCTCTTGCCAGTTTCTGTCTCAAATATTCCGCTGTAGCCATCTCTGGCTGTCCTCCCTGCTTCTCGCTGCTGGGCCTCTGCATGATCCCCCTCCACCTCGTCTACTCTTTTTCTCTTCTCCTTGTGTCCTTTTTTCTGTGTCTGCAATACTGAGCCCCGTGCCTGGCACATAGTAGGCACTCAATAAACAGTGTTTGTAGGAATGGTCATTGTCACATTCAGTCTGCTGATAAGTCCCCGGTATTTGGAACATGAAGCCCTGAAGGCTACGAGACAACAGTTGCACTACTCAGGGTTCTCAGGTTCAGGCAACGAAGCTGATTCAACTGGCTCTAGCTAAAAAAAGAAGTTATTGGCTTATGTCCCTGAATAGACTGACCTAACTTTAGGCATGGCTGGATCGAGGGGCTTAAATACAGATCAGTTCAGTTCTGGATCAACAGGACTCAGTTTCTCCTTCTTCTTCTTTTTAATCCTCACCCAAGGACATATTTTTGCATTTATCTTCAGATAGAGCAGGAGGGAGTGGGGTAGGAAGAGAGAGAGAGAGAGAAACATCCATACGAGAGTGACACATCGACTGGTTGCCACTCGCACGACCCCAACCGGGGCCGGAGACGAACTGCAACTGAGGTACATGCCCTTAGTGGGAACCAAACCCAGGACTCTCTGGTCCGCGGGCCGAAGCCCCAACTGCTGAGCCAAACTGGCCAGGGCTTCTCCATCTTCTTATCTGTGCTCGGCATCCAATCTTATCTGTATTTGCTTCACTCTGAGACAGGTGCTTTTTGTGTGATGACCTCAACTGCACCAAGCTTCCATTAGCCCTCAGCTAGCAATCCCAGCAGAGAGCACTCTCCTGCAAGTCTTGGGAGTGCCTCTCATTGCTCCAACTTGGGTAATTTGCCCAGACCTGAACCAGTTACTATGACAGGAGAGAAGGGAAGAGGTGGTAGTGAAATATCTTCATCGGCCAGATTCTCAATGATATGCCCAGTGTCCCAAAGGAACATGAAGAAATGGACACAGACTGGGGCAAAAGAACAGACATTATTCAAAGGTCACCGGGCTTGCGGAGCTGGACTTCGAGGCCAGAAGCCTGATCCTGACCTTGTCATCAGTTAGTAAATCTTCTAGCCACTCAGGCCTTGGCACTGCTTGCCTATAAGTGAGACCATCACACACGTTTAAATCCCAGTTACTCCCAACCCTGGGAAGTCATCGCTTGCTTTCTTTCATCCCAGTTACTTGATTTTTTCAGAGAAGCATTTGCATGGTCTCTGATTCATTTCCACCTTGAGCAGTGTGACTTATGAGGAAATTATGCAACTGCATTTTATATCCATTTTGGTCATTTTAGTAATTGTTTCTGAGACACTGTTTATCTCCCCCAATCCCATCCCAGGTATAAACTGCCATTTCTAGCTGTTTCATCAGAGAGAAATGGGAATGTTTGTTTTCTTCACATGGAAAGGAAGTAAACAAACAACAATAAAAACTGAACTGAAGCCTAACACCAATTCGATGACACCCTGATTGTCCTATGTACCATTTTAGTTATATTCAACTAGGCCTTCCCCCTGCAAACCAGTAATTCTTGGGAGCTGGCCTCGTTAGTGCACAACTAAGGGAATAATTATAAATCTGGCAAATCCATTATTTGAGAATCCCATGCTGATGATCTAGAGACTATGAAAACTGGAAGATTGTTTTGCCCTTAAGTCTACCTTTAAGGATTGTTTTGGTTGTAGATAACTGAAACCCATTTGGTTTAGCCACAAGGGGATAGTGTTTAAGGATTCTGGGGCTGTATTGGTTAGAATTCTCCAGAGAAAACCAGTGGAAAATAAATATAGTCCTGGCTGGTTTGGCTCAGCGGTTAGAGCGTTGGCCTGCAGTCCGGAGAGACCCGGGTTCGGTTCCTGCTAAGGTCATGTACCTCGGCTGCAGTTTGTCCCCGGCCCTGGTTGGGTCATGCAGGTGGCAGCCACTCGATGTGTCCCTTTCACATCGATGTTTCTCTCTCTCTCTCTCTCCCTCCCACTCTATCTGAATAAAAAATGGAAAAATGGCCCTGGCCAGTTTGGCTCAGCGGTCAGAGTGTCAGCCTGCGGTCCAGAGAGACCGGGGTTCGGTTCCTGCTAAGGGCAACGTACCTTGGTTACAGTTTGTACACGGCCCTGGTTGGGTCGTACAGGTGGCAGCCACTCAATGTGTCCCTTTCACGTTGATGTTTCTCTCTCTCTCTCTTCCTCCCACTCTATCTGAACAAAAAATGGAAAAAATGTCCTTGGGTGAGGATAAAAAAAAAAAAATCAATAAAAACGTATTTAAAAAAAAAAAAAAGAAAAGAAAAGAGATATAAAGAATATTTATTATGCCATGGCCAGTTTGGCTCAGTGGTTGGAGTGTTGGCCTGTGGACCAGAGAGTCCCGGGTTCGGTTCCTGCTAGGAGCACATACCAAAAAAAAAAAAATTTATTATGAAGGATTGGCTCATGTTATTATGGAGGCTGAGAATTCTCACGATCTGCCAGGGTAATTCAGTCTGAGTCTGGAGGAAGGCCTGAGAACCAGGGGAGCCGATGATATAAATACCAGTCTGAGGGCAGGAGAAAATGAGATGAGATGTCCCAGTTCAATAAGTGAGATAGGAAGAAAAGAGATGAAGTCCTCCTTCTTATGCCTCTTGTTCTATTCAGGCCCTCAACAGATTGGAGGCTGCCCACCCATATTGGGGAGGGTGATTACTTTACAAAGTGTCCACCCATTCAAATGCTAATCTCATCTGGAAACACCCTCACAGACACACCTAGAAACAATGTTCAATCTGTGAAACACAGAACTGACCATCACAGAGGTGTCTCACACATCCAGGGGTGGAGTTCCATCGGAATTCAGGGAGGGGTTAGAGCAAGTTGTGAGCCAAGGAGGTCCCTTCCTCTATCTCCATTTCTCTCTGTGCTTTTCAATTTCTGTCGCCTTTATTCTGGTCTCACAGAAGAGTGGCTTTCTCTGGTTGCGACTTGTGGCAAACAGCCACCAGGTTTATGTTTTAAAATAGCAGTTAGATTAAGGCTGGAATCTTAGTCTCAGTACCAAAGTCTCAGGGAAGAAGCCTATTGGTTCACTGGGGTCAGATGTCTATACCCAGTCTAATCAGATGTGAGAGACTGGAGAAGGGTGGGAGTATTGTATGAACATGACCATGTGGATGATCAGAGAAAAGACATTTCTCAGAAAAGGTGGCATTCTAAAATTTTAAAAAGTGCATGTTGCAAAAAAAAAAAAAAAGTGCATGTTGCATTGTGCTACTAATTAAATGTCAAACTACAGTGAAATCATGTTACTCTTACTTCTTTTAAATAAAGAGAGATGATCTACTCCAGAACATAGTCCAGTTCATGGGGGCAGATCACTGAGGTTTAAATCCTGGCCCCAGTATTTGCTGGCTGCATGACTTTAGGCAAATTACTTCACATGCCTCTCTGCTGGTGGTTGAGACCATTGAATGGGTTGATATTAATAAAAATGTTCAGAACTCTACCTGGCAAATAGGAAAGGGTTAGTAAATAATACCTATTATTATTCTTACTATAAAGTTCATTTCAATTATGGCTTAGATTATTTCTCAGATTCTACAAAAAAATTAAAATAAAAGATGCTTGAAAGGGAAGTTTTGTGAGTATGGGAAATAGGGCTAAATAACCACTACTAAAACTAACTATATAGTTGCTGTTTTCTTTGAGATTATTCCTTAATTTCTAGATGGCATTTTTGGTTTATAACCTTAAAAGCTTAAATAGGGCTTTCATCTAAACAAGCTTATGTAAATAATGAGCAATTCTGCTAATTACCTGGCAAGAAAAATCAATTATTTTATTAGGTGTATCAGTATAATAAGTTTAGAACTTAAAGCCCTAGTTTATAAAGGGCAAGTCACAGAATCTCTTTTCTTGGATGTCTAAAGGATCCTTAACTACAGGAGTCTGAAAACCTTTTCTTAAAGAACTAATAGTAAATATTTTTGTCCTTGAGGCCATATGGTTTCTGTCCCAACTATTCAACTCTGCTGTAGTATGAAAGCAGCCCCAGGCAATACATAGACAAATGGGCATGGCTGTGTTCCAATACAGCTTTATTTATAGACACTGAAACTGGAATTTTGTATAATTTTTACATCATGATCTATTATTTTTCTTTTGATTATTTCCCCGAACCATTTAAAAATGTAAAAACAGCCCTGGCCGGTTTAGCTCAGTGGTTAGAACGTCAGCCTGCGGTCCAGAGAGACCTGGGTTCGGTTCCCGCTAGGGGTGCGTACCTCGGTTGCGGTTTGTCCCCGGTCTTGGTTGGGTTGTGCGGGTGGCAGCCACTCGATGTGTCCCTTTCACGTAGATGTTTCTCCCTCTCCCTCCCACTCTATCTGAACAAAAAATGGAAAAATGTCCTCGGGTGAGGATAAAAAAAATGTAAAAACAATTCTTAGCTCATAGGCTATACAAAAGCAGACAGTGAGCTGGATTTTGCCCTCAGGTTGTAGGTTGAAGACCCTGCATTAGGAGGTGGTTGTGCTGGCATTCCGACTGTGCACAGGGGAGAGACAAGGGGACTGCCCTGGATCCACAGTCCTGTTTTCTTAGAGGCATTTTCACCCCTCCTTCTCCTCCTTACACATTTCTCTTAGAAGATGTAAAGTATCTGTGTGACTCTCTTGGTTGTATGTTACAGAAAACTCAAGAAGAGAATATCTGGAATATCTCACTCTAGGGGTGGTTGATTCAGGGGCTCAAAGTATCTCATCTGTTTCTCTTCATCTCTTGGCTCTTACCCCCTCCAGGAGGTTTGCTTTTAGAATTGTGATGGCAGGTTCAAGTTTAGCTGAAAACCAGGAAGTGTTTCTGTTCCCCTAAGAGTTCACACAGAAGTTGTAGACCTGACTACATGTGTTTTGTTATTGTTGGGCCTCATGCCTACCTGTTCTAGCCCCAGTGGCAAAACAGAACTCCACACGTCAGTGGGGTCAGCCCCACAAACTCCAAGACCTGGGAGTGGTGCCCAAGTTTGGTAATAGGAGTCCTGTTACCAAAGAAAGGTGAACGGATGCCAGCAGGCAGAAGCAACAAATGTCCCCTCCACATGGAGGACATCACACTACGACATTTAGAATCTAAATGCTCTGAACAGAATGAGTGGTTTGCTGCCAGGAGCAGGAAATTGTCACTCACACCCTCTCTCTGGAAGGAATTGCTTGTCTTCCCTTTGGCAAAATTCTTTTTGCAGGTTCCAGTTTCTCTTGGAGCAGACCTGAGCTTGGCAAACCTGGAGCCACAGAAAGATCTATTTTTCATTCTCTGTGCAATTGGGTGGCTTAGACTCACCGCACTCAGTCGATTCAAATTCTGTTTCGGGAAAACAGTGACTTAAATAGCTAACGGCCTGGCTCAGCCACTCACCTCCTCAGTAAAGGCCGACACAGCCCAACCTTCTAGCTGGGCTCAAAATAGCTGTTTTCTGATGTGGGCTTTCCGTGATTTCTATTGGAGTTTTCCAAGCTCAGTGGGTATTGTTGACAGTTTACCCTGCTCCTCCCTACACCACAGAGTGTTTTTCTATCTTTCCCCAAGTATAATTTATCACCTCAAATTTATCCCATGGTAGGCTTTACTCTGACCCTGTTTTGCTTTTACTCTTAGTGACCCATTTGATATTCAGTATCTTTCTCTCTCATCCTTTACCAAATCAATACTGTGGCTCTCGGTTAACTGTGCCCACCGCCTTTAGAGGTGCCAAGTAGGTGTCAGGAAGGAAAAAAGATCATTTTCTTCTACCTCCCTCCCCATAGGATCTCTGGGTAGGATCTTATAAATTGGACAAAAGATAAATTAACAAAAGAAAAACAAACAGAAGTTTATTAACATGTGCCTTGCACATATATGTGGAAGCACTCAGCAATGAGTACTTACTTTTAAAGTTAGAACTTGGGCTTACATAGCATCTTAACAGAAGAACAATACATTTATAGAGAAGTAACAAGACAAAGGAAAAGGACTTTGATTTTCTTATGGGAAGGAAAATATAAGGGAGGAACTAATGCAGGATAAGGACTAGTTGCTAAGTTTGTTGTGTAGATTCCTCTAGTGCCATCTGCAGGCCAAGAATTTATAGTTATTAAGTGATTAACTGCTTTCCCAGTATAGAGGGAGGGGGACAGATTTACAAATTTGTGTCCTGCTTTTAGGCAAATAGGGGGAGGTCAGAGAGTTTTTCTTGTATCTTTTTTTTTCCTCCCTCAACTGCTTTCAACTCAAAATAATTCTTATGCCAAAGTGGCATAATTTGGGGTGGCATATTCTGTTACCCTTGACAGGGAACCCTCAGGACTCACTCCAGGGTTAAATGAGGCCTGGGCTGGTGTTTCAGACCCCACTTTATGTGCCTTGGGCACATGTGCCCCAAATCACTGCCTCCTTGCAACTTGTCTGTCACACCTTCAGCCAGTCAGCCCTGTCTGTGGGAATAGGTTGTCCAGCAACCTCGGGGCTTCCCCGCCCTGTGCAAAGATCCATGGAGAGTGGGAGCTGCCGAGACAGTTGTGGCTGCACTGGAAGGAGTGGCCAGCGTCTGCATCACTGCAGTAGTGTGTTTATTGATTGCATTCACTTTATTGCATTTATCGATCGCTTGCTATGACCATGCCCTGGACTCATAAGCACTTTGCACACATTATCATGCATTTAATCCTTCAACAACTTTCTGAAGCACTAGCAAGAGGCTGGTCTTCCTATTTCTATGCTTGCTCCCAGTGACTTTTAAAAACACCATTGGTCTTATCACTCCCCTGCTTAAAATTTTGTTTGTCAACTACTGGGAATAAAATCCAAAAGTTTTACCACAGCTATAGTCCCGGCATCATCTGGTCCCTTCCTGTCTCTCCATCCTATAACATTCCTCCCCATTTTCAGTTTGCTCCATGCACATTGACCTTCTCTCTGTTCTTGAACAGGAAATTTGTTCCATCTCAGGGCTTCTGCATTTGCAAGTCCACCTGCCTATAGCATTCTCTTTTTCCTTCTTCCTAAGCTGGCTCCTTTTGGTCATTCGGTGTCAGCTCAAATGTCATAGTTTCAGAGAAGTCTACCCTGACACCACTTTCTGAAGGAGTCACCTGTTGATCGCTTTCTAGTCCATAACGACATTTTATTCTTTGCATAGTTCTATTAACTTAAAGGATATTGCTTATCTTTTTACCTGCTACCCACCTTCTCCACTAGGATGGACATTTCATTTCTGTATGCCCAGCTCCTAGAACACTGTCTGGAGTATGGTAATTATGTTGAATAAATGAAAAGAGCCCTGGAATGACGTATGAGGCCATGTCATTTGCCCAAGGTCCCACAGAGGAAGGACCACCCAGTGGTCAGAGCCCTGAGCTTTCAGAAGGGATGCGGAGAGAATAAAAATCAGTGCCTAGGAAAATTGTCCCTGCTAGCTGGACTTTTGCCTTGCTTTTGTGCCCAGTTTTTTGTTTTTCACCATCTTTCTTTTTTGAAGCTAGGCTGACCCTTGGACTTGAACACTCAGATTGTGCATCTCTTGCAGGATTGTTGGGGAGCTGGTCTTTGCCACAACTATAATTCTAACTGGGACACACATGTTCTGGGTTTCTGCTCCACTGGCATGTGATCCTCTTCATCTTTTAATGAGGGTTTATTTTTTCTAATTCTAAAATAATAGCATGCTCTGCCCTTACAGGAGTGCGTATAATTCCCCACCTTCTACGTGTAGGCTGTGCTTAGTGACTTGCTTCCAAAGACGACAAAGTGGGAAGGCGTAGGGGAGAGAATGACTGTGGCATGGAGAAACCTGACAAGCACTACTGAGCCAAGTGATCAGGTCAACATCAACAGTGACAAGTCATCTTCACAGTTGATGCCCTTGAGAGAAAATGATGAGAATGGCAATTTCCCTCTGTGGTCTTTCTCCCACAAACCTATAACCCCAGTCTCATCTTCAGAAAAACATCAGACAAACAATTGAGGGACATTCAATAAAATATCTGAGGAGTACTCCTCAAAACTGTCAAGGTCATCAAAAATAAGTGACAGTCTGCGAAGCTCACAGCCAAGATCAGTGGAGGAGACGTGACGACTAAATGTCATGTGGAATCCTGGATGGGATCCTGGAACAGAAAAATTATGTTAGGTAAAAACCAAGGAAATCTGAGCAAAGTATTGACTTGAGTTAATTTAAAAAAAAAAAAAAAAGCCTTAGTATTTCTAGCTCTGATACTTTTGCCTGTGTGACTGATCTCTCTGTTTAGGGCCTCATCTCCCTTCCTTCCTTCCTTCCT
This sequence comes from Molossus molossus, assembly GCF_014108415.1. Classification (NCBI taxonomy): domain Eukaryota; kingdom Metazoa; phylum Chordata; class Mammalia; order Chiroptera; family Molossidae; genus Molossus; species Molossus molossus. The sequence goes on along the minus strand of NW_023425366.1, from coordinate 108,207,084 downwards.
TCCTTCCTTCCTTCCTTCCTTCCTTCCTTCCTTCCTTCCTTCCTTCCTTCCATTTCTTTATTGATTTTAGAGAGAGAGGAAGGGAGAGGGACAGAGATTGAAACGTCGATTAGAGAAAACATTGATTGACCACCTCCTGCATGCCCCACACTGGGAATTTGGCCCACAACCTGGACATGTGCACTGACCGGGAATCGAATTGGCAACCCCTTAGTGCATGGGTTGATGCTCAACCACTGAGCCACACCGGCTGGACACATGCCACACTTTCAGTCCAGCATTTCCATCTACACATTTGCCTTCTTCTTCTGCCATGACCTGACTTTCCCTCTGGCTTCCCAGCTTGCTGTCTGTGTTGGTGAACACTGAACTTGGCCCATCCATGCATGCACGTAGCCCATACACAGGCCTCGCTGACTGGTTTCTTTGATCCTCAAGCATCCCAAGGCACATCCCAAACCACCCCATTTATCCTACACTATTCCTCAGTCTCAGACTTTCTGACTGAAAATAATGTTCTCCAAGCAGTTCATCTCCCCAGTTAAGTTTCCAGCTGGTCAGGGATAAAATGAACCACATGAGTTCCAGGCTAAGCAATTTTTAAAAACTGAAATATTACTTTAGACAGTCCCAATTTATTTTCCTTTAGATTCCAATCACTTTAGCCCCACCAAGCATGGTTTAAAGCAGCAGCAGCTGATTCTCTGTTCATCCTTGCGTGACCCAGGCCCTTTGCTTACTTCTGAATTGGTTCATAAATTGGAAGCATTAGGGAGTCTTAGTAAAGATCGTGAATAACAGCTCAGGATAGATTCATAATTGTCCATATTCATGAAGCCTGAGAGTGCAGGGCCAGAGGGTAGTTTCTAAAAAATGAAATCTGAATAATAGGATGAAACTGCAGAAGGGCCAAAAAAACATTAGTTGTTTATGCAATTTTAATTGGACAGTTATCGTATTGTTATTTCAGGGTTATCAATTTCCATAGTTTTTTCTTTCTTTCTTTTTTTAGAGAGGGAGGGAGAGAAAGAGAGAGAGAGAGAGAAACACTGATGTGACTCACATTGATTGGTTGCCTCCCACACAACTCCAACCGGGACCGGGGATCAAATTGCAACCCAGGTACGTGCCCTTGACCTGAATCGAACCCGAGACTCTTTGGTCCACGGGCCGATGCTCTAACCACTGAGCAAAACCAGCCAGGGCAATTTCCACACTTTTAATTTAGCATCTCTAACAGTTCCCTCTGAATTAGGAAGAATACTTTATTCTTTTGTATGGTCTCAAAGGACCTCAGACATATGACAGCAGTTTGGTGACTCATTGAAGGTCATTTAGAAGTGTTGGGTTGAGGATGCCAAGTAATAAAAAAATGATATTATAGATTGTTAAATAAATTGCCAGAACTCATGTGTCATCTCCTTCAAAGCCCCACCCTGGAGGTAACACACAGATTATTCTAATAAAAGCTTTCTGCAATTCCTCCTGGGAATGCAGTCTGTCTGTGTTGAAGTCTTGGGAATATCATCTATGGTGATGAACCTTTGGTGGAGAGGGAGCTTAATTTTTTTTAAACTACCAAAGGTCATTCTGAGCCAAGATGTGCACATAAAGTGGGTAATCAGATCATGTGACTATAAATGTTTTAAACTGCTTTGCCTGAGTGGCTCGTCAATGGATTTGAAAGCAGTTGTCAAAGAAGAGTTTGTTTATTAACTCCTCTCCTTATTTGAGATAGGATTTAATAGTCATATAGGAGTCTCAGAAAAGTTTTAAAAGGCTTGAGAAATGGTATTGTTAGAAGTATAAAACATTCTAAGAGGATTCCTTAAAGAATAATATTCTAGAATATTTGTTTAAAAGTTTATTTCCATGACCTTAATATACCCCCCTTCTCACCCCCTTACCCCCTCACCCCTCCCATGATGGTTTTGTGGATGATGCAGTGGGACACATGACTTTTGGTGCTTCTCATTCTCCTTAAGAAGGCTTGGTATGGGGTGGTGTATGAGGTTGGGTATTCTCAGTGAAGGGAGTTCTAGGAAGGGAGGTAAGGTTAGGGCCGGGGCTCCCAAGGGACCGAGCTCCTCTTTCCTTTTTTACCCCTAGCTCCAGCTATGGTAGAAGTCTGAGGTTGGCTGCTTTCTCGTTTGATGGTCATGATGATGATGGTTGTAATGGTGATGATGATTTTGACAACTGACTTTCACCAGAACATCATTCTGTCCTTATGATACACTTTACAAGTGAGAAAGGGGAAACTCAGAGAATTTAAATAACTTTTCCAGGGGCACAAGCCAGTAAGGGGCAGAGCCCTCATTCTGACTTGAGTCATGCTGTCAAGCCCAGTGGTGCCGTTTTGTGGCTGCTGGCACTGAGCTGGGTGGTGTGGACAACACCCAGTGAGCGGGGTGGCAGTCTCACTGCTTGGCTGTCCCACCTCCTTCAGTGAGTCCACATCCCTCCCTACAGACCACTGTTTCTATCCTTGAGGATGATAGTGCCCCCATCCTGGGACCCTCCACAGCAGGTTTCCTTCTGGCCTTCTCTATTATGTAGAGCGTAGTAGGCTGAATAAAGATGTCTGCACCCCACGTCACAGGACCTGTGGATATGTTGTTTTATATGGCCAATAAGAATTAAGGTGTTCCCAGGAGAACTACTGAAAAAGTAGGTATAACCATTAATTCTCAACCAGGGACAGTTTTTTCCCCCTGTGATACTTACAGATGTTTAAAGACGTTATGGGTTGGTGGGAGGGTGCTACCAGCATCTAGTGGGTAGAGGCCCAAAGTGCTGCTAAACATCCTGCACAGGACGACCCCACAGTGAAGAATGACCCGGCCCTGAATGTCAGTGTGCCGAGGATGAAAAACTGAGGTTGGAACAAAGTGCTCAGAGGTCACTGAACAGAGGTGAGATAAAACTCTTGCCTGAGCTTTCAGAATGAGCCTTCAGATGGTCTCACATTCTACTTCCTTACCCCCAATGTACAGATAAGGAAACCGAGGCTGGGAAAATCAAGTCATTTGCCCAAGGTCAGCAGTTAGAAAGAAGCAGAGCCAGGATTTAAACCAAGTCGGCTTGACTTCAGCACCCGTTTCTTAACCCTACTGCTGATTGTGCATTCTCTTAATTACTTTTGTGACCTTGGGCAAGTGAGATGTAGCTGAGAGAATAGAAACTTGGAGAAGCTAAAAAACACCCTCCAAGTCACATTACAGCATAATAACCACCATCAAGATTCAGAGGCAAGTCAGTTTTCTCAGTTGCAAAACCTTCCTTGCAGGGTTGATTGTGAAAATAAAGAGACATTATGTATGGGACGCACTGGGCAATGGGAGGTATGTGTGATTGCTAGCAGGACCCAGTGGCATTCTCCTTCACAAGGCAGGCCGGGGGAATGGGGCAGTCAGGAACATCTGAATTACAAGCAGTTACTTCATCTTCTTGCGAAACAGTGACTCATTAAAAGCAACCAGCATTTCCCATTATATTAATGCTATAGCAAGAAGGCAGGATGCTTGGTACATCCCATAATATGTTTGGGAGTTGAAATGAGTTTCTTCCCTACACGAATGATTGATGACAATAAAAGGCTAGGGTGTCACCAGGAGCCTTTGGAATGCATCAGGATATCCGTTTCCCAGTAATTGGGGCTCAGATATATTCCCTGGTGTTTAGACTCTGTTGGGTTGATGCCAGGAAGACGTGCCTGTGCATACAGACTCAAGGTGGTGAGCCAAAGGACTGAGTCCTTGAAAGAGGGTTGGTGAGGTTCCCTCTGGACCCTCCTTTCAGAGCAGGCATGGGTCTGTCAGAGCAGGAGGACTGCAGTCTTACCTACAGGGTCAGAGGAACGGCCCAAATGACCCGAAAGAAGTCTGTTGTTCTCCAGATCTGATGATCCTGGTTTTGTCTCACCCACCCCACCTCCACCCCCACATTAGTTTGGCTTCTTCCAGGGAAAGAAAATGTGATGGTAGTAAGTGATACTGACCACTCTGTATCATGCCCAGGGGTCTCGCTGAGCACTTGATACATTATTTCATCTCCATGGCAGCAAGTCCATGAGGTAGGAGTTATTGTCCCATTTTACAGAAGAGGAAAGTGAGACTTGGGAATATTAAGTAAGTGTCCAGATTATGCAGTTGGTGGTAGAGCCAGGACTTGAACCAGAATCTGTCCAAATCTACTGTCAGGAGTTAGTTGTTGGTGAGCCAATGACCAATACAGAGCACCGAAGAAAATTTACCCTCTGGCATGTAAGCGCTGTACTAGAAGTTCAGCTCCACAAGGGCACAGATTTTGTCTGTTTTGTTTCATTCCTGTTGCTTAGAGCAGTATCTGGCATGAAACACGTTTCCTTCCTCCCTCCCTCCCTTCCATCCTTTTACTTTTATTAGTATTTATTTTATGCTGAATTTACTCTCGGGCCATAAGTTTTTGTTTCTTCAGTTTCTTCTGGGATATCTTTTCTGTGCAACCTCCTCTTCTGGTTTAGGAACAGCTCTTTCTCAGTAGGACCATCTCAGTGAGGCCGGGAGAGCTCGGGTGTGGGTTACTCCGCCCGCGAGCTCTGAGCTCTGCCCTGCGTCTCGGGAGCTTTGGATGTGCTCAGTGACCAGAGGATTTACGTCTAAACCCTTCAGCTCAGCATCGCTCTCTGCATTTGAAGCACGTGCAGCAGAGGTTCAGTGCTCTTTTTGGGCCACCGACCCTGAGTCCAGCCCCACTGTTTGGCCTGGGCACACCTACCCACTCCTCCGTGTAACGATGGGATGGCACACATTGCTTCTGTAAAGTGACAGCCTTCAGATGCTTGGTGGCTTTACAGATATGCACACCCCTGACGGCCTGGGCAGTGTCAGGAGTGTTCTTAAAGTGAAACTGACGATTTGACCCTCTTGATTTGCGTGATTTTGTGGAGTTTTCTGGGTCAAGTGAATAGTGAATTTTCAGAGCTCACCTCTGGCCACTGAAGCAGGTTTTCAATGCATATTTATTAAGTGAATAATAAGAGTAAATATTACAGAGAGACAGAGTTATAGAGAGAACTATCTGTGTGCCTGACACTTATATAAATTACCTAAGAGATGTGTGTGATTTTCCTGCTGTTGCAATTGGAGAAACCGAGGCCAGAGTCTCAACTGATGGGGCCAAGGTCAGCATGAGAGCTGGCCCTGAGACCCCAAAGTCCATGCTTATAACTGCCCCCTTCACTTGCCCTCTTCAAGGGCTTATTTGGTTCCCACAGTGCCTGCACATAGCAACTCTTTTTCTTTTTTCTTCTCTTTTATTTTAAATCAGTGTTAAATAGGTAATGCCTACCTTGGTAACATTTCAAGCAATACAGCTGGCAGTAATGCACCAACATCAGTGTCTTGGTGATGTTAACAGTGCTGGGAACCAAGGGAAGGGTATATGAGGAAACTCTGTAGTATCTTTGCAATTTTCCTACCTAATCTAAAAACTTTCCAAAATAAAATGTTTATTTAAAAAATTCAAACAGTAGAAAAGGATGTATTAGGTAGAAGGTGATTCTCTCCAACACTGACCCCCGGATCCCCACATCCTCCAAGGCGGCCACTGTGGCCCTTCCCTCATGTGTCCTTCTGAAGATGTTTTAAGGATGCCGGACACCTAATATAAGTGTTGTGGGACTGAAATGAATAAGTCCACCTTCATTTGATCACCTCAATGATATGACCTGGTTTGAAATGACTCAGAATGGCTGATTCATCTTTGGATGAAAAACTTGACAAATGGTTGAGACTTAGCCTTCAGACCTGAGTTCTCATTTAACTTCCAGTGAGAACTCAAGAGTGTGGGCCCATTGCTGTTTGTCAAGGGACCCTAAGAACTGCATCCTGTCGTGTCATTCCACATCCTGTGCCACATGCATATGAGGCTGACCTAAGGGACCTCTAAGACCATTCCCACCCAAAGTGCTGGAATCCATTCTACAACAGATTTCCCAGGGGGTGGGAGGGGTACCTAGTGGTACTTAGACGCTTCTAGCATCAAACAACATTGAATTACATTGTGGGAAAATTACTCTCTTTTCCAATTATCAACCTTTGCAGTTACCAAAGAAAAAAGCCTCAATTTGGTGGGTTTTTGTTTTTGTTAATCCTCACTCGAGGGTATTTTTTTCCATTGATTCTTAGAGTGGAAGGGAGGTGCCAGGAGTGGGGGGGTGGGGAATGAAACATTGATGTGAGTAAGACACATCGATTGGTTGCTTTCACATGCACACCAACTGGGACTGGGTATGGAACGTGCAACCCAGGAACGTACCTTTGACTAGGAATCGAACCCGTGACCCTTTAGTATGCAGGCTGACACTCTAACCATTGAACCACACCAGCAATGGCTGGTGGTTTGTTTTTAATGCCTCTCTAGTACTTGCTAACTTTCTCATACCTGCTGATCCACCTTGTTAAGAAAGAAAAATTAGGCTTTAATCTGAGCCTCGAGCCACCTACAGTATTTAGCCAGAATTTGATAACAGCACTTTGTTTCCATTGACCTTGTTTTTATGGATATTTTCTTTTTCTTTTTCTTTTTAATCTTTATTGTTGAATGTAGAATGTATTACAGATGTTCCACATTTTTCCCCCATTGACCCCCTCCTCCCCACTCCCGCCCCCCTCCTGCCTTTTCCCACACTATTGTCTGTGTCCATTGGTTATGCATATAAGTTCTTTGGTTTATTTCTTCCCACCACCCCCAACCCCTTTCCCTTTGAGGTTTGTCAGTCTAGCAATGAATTTGTACTTCTTAATCCCTTCACCTTTTTCACCCATTCTCCCAACCCCCTTCCCATCTGGCAACCAACAAAATGTTCTCTGTATCTATGAGAATGTTTCTGATCTACCTGTTCATTTTGTTTGTAGATTCCATTGTTGATAGATATGTATTCATTGCAATTTTGTTTGTTCATATATTTTACCTTTTTCTTCAAAAAGACCCTTCATCATTTCATATAATAACGGCTTGGTGGTGATGAACTCCTTTAACTTTTTCTTGTCTGGGAAAGTCTTTATACGGCCATTGATTCTAAATGACAGCTTTGCAGGATAGAGTAATCTTGGTTGTAGGTTCCTGTTTTTCATCACTCTGAATATTTCTTGCTACTCCCTTCTGGCCTGCAAAGTTTCTTTTGAGAAATCAGCTGACAACCTTATGGGAACTCCCTTGTAGGTAACTAGCTGCCTTTCTCTTGCTGCTTTTAAGATTCTCTCTTTGTCTTGAACCTTTTGCATTTTGATGATGATGTGTCTTGGTGTGGGCCTCTTGGGGTTCATCTTGTTTGGGACTCTGTGTGCTTCCTGGACTTGTATGTCTGTTTCCTTCACCAAGTTAGCAAAGTTTTCTGCCATTATTGTTTCAAACAGTTTTCAATTTCTTGTTCTCGCTCTTCTCCTTCTGGCACCCCAAGATGCGAATGTTGGCACCCTTGAAGTTGTCCCAGAGGCTCCTTACACTCTCTTCATTTTTTTGGATTCTTTTTTCTTTTTGCTGTTCTGATTGGGCGTTTTTTGCTTCCTTATATTCCAAATCGATGGTTTGCTTCTTGGATTTACGTACTCTACTACTGAATCTGTGTAAATTATTCTTTATTTCAGTTAATGCCTCCTTTCTGACTGTGCATCCATCATTTCTGACTGGTCCTTTTTTATGCTCTTGAGGCCCTCACTAAGTTCACTGAGGTTCTCACTAAGTTCATTGAGTATCCTTATAAGCAGTATTTTGAACTCAGCATCTGTTAGGTTGCTTATCTCCATTTTGCTTAGTTCTTTTCTTGGGGTTTTGTTCCGTTCTTTCATTTGGGACCTGTTTCTTTGTGTCCTCATTTTGGCTGCCTCCCTGTGTTTGTTTCAGTGTATTTTACTTAACGAGCGGTATGGGGCTGGCTGAGACCAGATGCTGATCGTTTGAAAGAATTTAGGAAAACCTGACTCAGGATCCAAGACAGGCCAATCCTATGATTAAGCAAGTGACAACAGCTTGGGTGGGCTTGAAAGTTGGGTGGGGCGGGGCCTCAGGGAGTCACCAGGGCGGGGCTACCAGTGTCAGCCAGGTTGCTGGAGTCCCAGATATGGCGACTGTCTGCCGCCCCCAGGAAGGGCTCACCAAAGGAACAAAGGCCTCTTACAGCATGTCTGTCCCGGAGAAAGCCCCCTCTCCAGCCCTCGCTCCAGTGCCAAACAGCTCAGTTCTTCCCTGTATGTCTCTGGTGCCCCTCGAGCTGCCTCCCCTCCAAGCTTAGAGGGAGAGAGCCCGATAAGTCCGTGCGCAGGCCCTTTAAGGAGCTGCCTGGGGCTCCAGCCGCTTCAGCTTCCCTGAGCCTCAGTTCCTGCTGGTTTTTCCAGCTAGAAGTTATGGAGACTTCTCTTCCTGGCACTGGAACCCTGAGCGGGGCATCTGGTGTGGGACGGGGACCCCTCTGTCCTCAGGAAGGACCTTCCCAGCCGAGGTATCCTCCTGATTTTTATCCGCCACACGTGGGTGTGGGACCAGCCCATCCCCTCCGCCCCTCCTACCAGTCTGGATGTGGCTGCTGCTTTAATTCCGTAGTTGTAGGACTTCCATTCAGCTTGATTTCAGGCGGTTTTGAATGATGGTTGTTCTGTAGTTTAGTTGTAACTTTGATGTGGTTGTGGGAGGATGCGATAGCGTTTACCTACGCTGCCATCTTGACCGGAAGTCCTGGATATTTTCTAATTATGCCAAGTGATAGGGACTTATTATTATGGATGTGATATAAAATTCCCTTTAAGGAGTTTATTTTAATTGTTTTACAGTCAAGGTAAAGAAATACTGAGTTAAGTGATAGCATAGATAGTGTGTTAGTCTGCTTGGGGACCAAAATACAAGATTTAGGCAACTTAAGTAACAGACATTTATTTCTCAGTGTTCTGGAGGCTGGGAAGTTTAAGGTCAAGGCACTGGGAGAACCAGTGTTTGGTGAGGACCCTGTCCCTGGTTTGTAGATGGCTGCCTTGTTGTTGTGTCCTCACATGGTGAGGAGCAAAGAGAGGAAGCAAGCTCTTGTGTCTCTTCTTGATCATGGGGGCTTCACCCTCTTACCTCAAAGCCTCCACCTCCTAATACCATCACATTGGGGAATAGGATCTCAAGAATTAAATTTGAGGTGAGGGGATACACATATTCAGTCCATAACAGATGGTACATGGCTGTGATGAATTCTTTACAGTGGCGGAGGGTTTGGAAATGCTCTTCTGTAGCCCTTTGACCTACAGCATGGGCTTCGGAATTATGCAGATCTGGGTCTGAGTCCCAGCTCTGCCACCTATTGGTTGAATGATTTTGGCCAATCCCTTATGATCTCTCTGAGCCTCACCTTCTTAAACTGTAAAGGGAGGGTGATAATGATAAGACCTAGCTGCCAAGATATTTAGGAGTGTGATGAGCTAGTGCTTGGCTCACAGTAAATGCTTAATATGAGTGAGCTCTGGAGCATATTCCAGGTGCATAAAGTTATGAAGCAGAAACACAAGCAGGGGTTGTTCAGGGAACCCTGGGCTTAAATTTCTATTGTGACCCATGATTGGAAAAGACAGATCAGGCCAGACTTCTCTTTGGTCCCCAGCAGTTTTACCCATCTCAGTTATATTTAAATTTCAAGTTTCTGTGCTCTTGCCACCTATGTTAAATATTAATTGAGCATAATGTCTTGGGTCAATTTTTGGGTTCTAGGATCTGTTCTGTGGATCTATATGCCTGTTCTTGTGCCAGTAGCAGGCTGTTTTGATTATAGTGGCTTTGTAGTATAACGGAGTAAAGACAGTCTCTTTAATAAATGGTGTTGGGAAAATTGGACAGCTATGTGCAAAAAAATGAAACTAGACCACTAATTTATACCATACACAAGAAAAAACTCAAAATGGGTAAAAAGACTTAAATGTGACTCATGAATCCATAAAAATCCTAGAAGAAAATGTAGGCAACAAAATCTCAGACATCACACACACCAGAATTTTCACTGATACAATGCCCTAGGGCAAGAGAAATAAAGGAAAAAAATTAATAAATGGGATCACATCAAACTAAAAAGCTTCTGTACAGCAAAAGAAACAACCATCAAAATGGAAAGCGAACCCACTATATCGAAGAACATAATTGCCAATGATACATCAGATAAAGGGTTAATTTCTAAAATATATAGTGTACTCATACAATTCAACAAAAGGATGACAAAGAATCCAATTAAAAAATGGTCAGAGGACCTGAATAGACACCTCTCCAAAGAGGACATGCAAATGGCCAAGAGACATATGAATAAAAGCTCAACATCACTAATCATCAGAGAGATGCAAATTAAAACAACAATGAGGTATCACCTCACACCACCTGTCAGAATGGGCGCCATCAACAAATCATCAAACAAGTGTTGGCAAGGGTGTGGAGAAAAGGGGACTCTAGTACACTGCTGGTGGGAATGCAGACTGATGCAGCCACTGTGGAAAACAATATGATGTGTCCTCAAAAAATTAAGAATTGAATTGCCATTTGACCCAGTGATCTCACTTCTAGGAATATAGCCTAAGAAGCCTGAAACACCAATCAGAAAGAATATATGCACCGGTATGTTCATAGCAGCACTATTTACAATAGCTAAGATCTGGAAACAGCCCAAGTGTCCATCAGTAGATGAGTGGATAAAAAAGCTGTGGTACATATACACAATGGAATACTATGCAGTTGTAAGAAAGAAAGATCTCTTATCCTTTGAGATGACATGAAGGGACCTAGAGAGTATTATGCTAAGCAAGATAAGCCAGTCAGATAAAAACGAGTACCACATGATCTCACTTACTTGTGGAATATAATGAACAAAATAAGCTGATGAATAAAATAGACTCAAGACATAGTTGTAGGGATCAGACTGACAAACCTCAGAGGTGGGGGTGGGGGGGTGGGAAGAGATAAGCCACAGAACTTATATGCATGTATGCATAACCAATGGACATGGACAACAATACTGTGAAGAGGGGGCAGGAGCAGGGAGGAGGGTGTCTAGGAGGGAAAAAGGGAAAACATCTGTAACAAAAATAAATTTTAAAAAATTACAAGTTTCTAGGTGATTTCCAGCCCTCATTGACATTACCACCACCGCCACTCTTGTCTCCAGGTAGCTTTACATTTTCTAGATAAATGACTAATCCTGCTGGCACATCCCAGTCACGCCCGGTGCTCAGCTCTTGTTTGCTGGTTCTTCAGCAACCCATGAGGCGTGCATCTTCGTGGTGTGGCATTTGGGGATGAAAAGATGGATTTAGCTGCTGCTTCACCCAGAAGTGACTCAGCTCCTGGAAGCTCAGTGACAGCAATGCCAATGGGAGCCCTGGGGAGTTCTGTACCTTTAGTGCTTTGCTCTGTCTACACAGCAGCTGGGTGCTGCCTGGAAATAGGCGGTGGAGCCTCATAGAGACTGTCTTCTCTAGCCAGCCTAAAACACTGCCTGTCTTCTTCCTGGATTTGTCCTCCTCGTGGACACATTCATTAACAGCTGTTAAATATCGGCCTTCTAGCTGGGAAATGTTGTCGAGAAGATGTCCATCACACTAGTTTTATCACACAAATTCACACTGAAAAGAAACCCACCATGCATGACGTTCATTTATCCACGTCCTGTACCAGTGTTTCTCAGAGTCTGGTCTGAAAACCTCCTACATGGAAGTCCTTGGGAGTAGAGACAGAGAAGCTGCCTTTAAACAAGCTCCCCAGATAATCACCATGCCTGCTAATGCTTAAGAACAGTCACTCTCCATGTACCTAATGCAATAGAATATATTTGGTTTTCTCTATTGTTAAGATGATGGTAAGTGGGGAGATAGTTCTTAAATAAATATGACTGATTACAACAAGGGCTTGGGAGTGGGACAGATCTGGTGTTAAATCTCAGCCCTACCATTTACTTCTTTTCCTGAGCCTCAACTTTCTCATCTGTGAAATGGGGATGCTACCTGTATTTACCACTCAGGGCTGTTTTGAAAATAGGTAAACCTTTAAAGTGAGAAAATTATAGCATCTACCATCTAATGCAGGAGTTGGCAAACTTTTTCTGTAAAGGGCTAGGTAGTAGATACATAGATACATGAGGTTTTGTGGGCTACATAGTCTCTGTTGCAGCTACTAAATTCTGCTGTGGTAGTGCAAAAGCAAGCTTAAATAATACGTAAATGAATGAGCATGGCTAGTGTTCCAGCAAAACCTGACCTACAAAATCATACTGGGGACTGGGTTTGGCTCATGGTTGTAGCCTGCTAATCCCTGACCTCGGGTGTTGTGAAGATAAATGAGATATGGCTTATAATAAGCCTAGTATAGTACCTGGCACAGAGTGCTTATTACAAGAAAGGATTCTAATTAATTCATATCTGATTTGAGGTCTAGGTTTCACTCCTTTCTCCAGGGGAAGGAAAGCATCTGTGAGTGAGACTTTTCAATGGAGATATTAGCCTCATTCTCTGCCCAAACTTAAAGTTAAGTGTTTATCTCAGCACCTGGAGCCTGGCAGTGCCACCATCTTTATCCTCCCCTAAGGATGGAGGTAAAATGCCAACCCATGGGGTATGATTAATTCTCTTGTCACACACTTACCCCAGGATGTTTTGCCATTTTCAGCATCTGTCCCATGAAAATTGGTTTGCCCATCTGAACTGTGATGTGAGAAACCCATTTATATCTGTGGGGTCATTAAACATGTGCTTTTGTATCCACAAATACATTTAACCCTCACCTGGAGGCTATATAATGTGGTTAAGGGAAAGAGAGAGAAAGAGACAGAAGGAGAGACAGAGAGACAGGCCTAGGTTTGAATTCTGTATCTACAATGTTCTAGTTGTGTGATGTTGGTCAAGTCGCTTTCCTTCTCTAAGCTTCAGTTTCATCATTTGTAAAATAGGGATTAAATGAGATGATATATATATAAAGCCTCCAGCACAGTGTAACACACAAGAGCTATTGAACTCCATTTCTTGCAAACAAGAAAGTGATGCTAAGTGGTAAAAGAGGCTCATTGAAGGTCATATACCCAATGATTGGCCTAAGATCAAGATCTCTGACTCTGGCCCTCAGCTGGTTGTCACCATGCCCCATTACCTGGCCACTTCCTGGGACCCCTGCTGCTTCAAGCCAGGGCTGTGTTCCATGTACAGTGACTAAAGCTCTTTAAGAGTGTGACATCACTGTCAGGTGGTGTGTAAGCCTGTGACCATTCATCACTGTAGTGGGCTAAGTAGTACTCTTCCAAAACTCATATCTTCCCAGAACCTCAGACCTTATTTGGAAATAGGGTCTTTGCAGAGGCAATTAAGATAAAGGTTGGCCAGGCTGGAGTGGCTCAGTTGGTTGAACATCGTCCTGGGCACTAAAAGGTTGCTGGTTCAATTACCGGTCAGAGCACATACCTGGGTTTCGAGTTTGATCCCTGGTCCAGGCATATATGGAAGGCAACTCATTGATGTTTCTCTCTCACATTGATGTCTGTCTCCTTCTTTCTCCCCTTTTCTCTCTCTAAAAAGCAATAAAAAATATATATATTTTAAAAGTAAAGAATGAAATGAGAACTGGACTAGGGTGGGCCCTACATCCAATGAGATGGAAAAGGACAGAGAAGGATACATAGAGCTGCAGGGAAGAAGGCCACGTGAAAACAAAGACAAAAGTTGGAGCAATGCAGCCACAAGCCAAGGATTGCAGGAGCCACCAGGATCTGGAAGAGGCAAGGAAGGATCTTCTCCTAGAGCCTGTGGAGAGAGTGTGGCCTCCAGAACTGTGAAGGAAGAAATTCCTGTTGTTTTAGCCACTCAGTTTGTGGTGATTTGTTACAGCAGCCCTTGGGCTCTAAGAGGTGAATGAACAGGGGTATTGGACTTAGAGCGCCTGCATGGGCAGAGGACAGTGGTGATGAGGCAGGGGATATGCATTGTGGAGGCAGACATGGGCTTAGCTTTGAGCTTTTGTTCCCTTGTTTGTAACAGAGAACATCCCGATCCTGCTGGCTTGTGGTGAGGATAAAGAGAGGGCATGGCAGAGTGGGCCCAGTGGTGATAACAAAGGTAATTGCAACCATGCGTTGGGCATGGCATGCCTTGGTTAATTCAGTTCTCACAGCTGACCTGGGTGGTTGGGTCTCAGAGTAAGTATCCTCATATCATAAAGGAGGAAACTGAGTCACGAGAGGTTAACTAACTGCCCAAGGCCACATAACTAGTGAGGGGCAGAGCTGTGACTCAAACCCAGGCCATCTGACTTCAGAACACCCCCTCTCCCATCCCCAAGTCACCAGAATCTTATACTGCCCTGTGCCCAGAGTTGGCACTCCTTGAAGCTGGTCCTCTAGCCTAGTTGGAGCCCAGCACACAGTAATGCTCAATTAATATTAATATTTTAATCTCATTTCTTCCTCCTTTCTCAAGCCAGGACTTTTGATTGGTGGCGGGGTAGGGGGCAGGTACTTTTAGTTTATGGAATGAATGTGTTAGGGGGTTGGGGATTGAAGGGAATGGCAGTTTACCAAAAATCTGACATCTAGTGAAAAACTCGAGCTCATGAGTTTCCCACAAATTACAAAGCAGTCATGTGGGCCTTTGGAAGTGGGGCCTCTTCTGAGATCCAAGCAGGCAGAAACTGAGTTTGGGAAGTCTGCAAATCACAGAACCTGGGCAGGTGTACTGGACCAGGGTTCCAGGTTATAGAAGGGAGGCAGGTAGAGTGAAGGCAGCTTTCCCAACCACTGGCTGGGATGTAAGGCAGAAGACAAACTCAGGGTAGCAGAACTGAGGGGCCAGGTGTGGAAGGAGTTAGCAGATGTAGGAATGTGATGTTGGCCTTAGAGTAGAGTAAGAACATCCCCTCTCCTACATCTGCTTCTCTACCTGGGAAAGACCTCAACATATTGCATCCTTCACAACACAGGCCTTCCCTCTGGAAATGTGGCTTAAAGGAATCTCTTAGATGTATACAGAGATTTAGCTTTGAGAATGCTCATCACAGGGCTGTTTATAGTAGGGAAAAGTAGAAAACAATCTAACTGTTTGGGTGTTGGTGAAGTGATTCATGATACAGCCACAAATAGAAAACTACAGAGCCTTTCACACTGCTGCTGGGGAAGAACATCCAAGGACGTGCAAAAATGCTCATAGTATGTTGTTAAGTGAAAAGAGCAGGCAATAAAATGGGAGACCCTATCTTTATATAGTATGACAAAAACCAGACCTATAAAATGGTGAATTTATATGTATATAATTGTATATGTGTGTGTGTGTGTACAAATATAAACACACGCGCACTCACACACATATATGCATATATTAACATTTTTAACTACTAATATTTGGACAGGTAAATAATTGTGAGCATTTACTACTTGTTGTAAGTTTGTACCCTTAAACATCATTTTTATCCCCACTCCCCTCCCCTGGTAACCATCTCTGTTTTTTTATGAGTTTGACTTGTTTTGGATTCCACATATAAGTGAGATCATACAGTATTTGTCTTTCTCTGTCTCTCTTATCTCATTTAGCAAAATGTGCTCAAGGTCTATCCAAGTCACTGCTCATAATCACAAATGGCAGGATATCCTCCTTTCTCATGGCTGAATAATATTCTGTTGTGTATATATCACATTTTAAAATCCATTCATCCATTGATGGGCATTTAGGTTGTTTTCATATCTTGGTTATTGTGAATAATGCTGCAATAAACATGGGAGTGCATACATTTATACAATATTATATGGTAAATATATACAATTAAAAAAAATACTTGTGGCCCTGGCTGGTGTGGCTCAGTGGCTAGAGCCTTGGCCCACACACCAAAGTGTCTGGGGTTCAAGTCCAAGTCAAGAACACATACCTGGGATGCAGGTTTAATTCCCAGCCCTGGTCGGAAAGTGTAGGGGAGGCAACTGGTTGATGTTTCTCTCTCCCCCCGCCCCCACTCCCTCCTTTCCACTCTCTCTACAAATCAATGGAAAAAATACCCTTGGGTGAAGATTAACAAACAAATACTTGTGTATATTTATTTATAATGCATATAAAACACGCCCTGGCCGGTTTGGCTCAGCGGTTGGAGCGTCGGCCTGCGGTACAGAGACCCGGGTTCGGTTCCTGCTAAGGGCACGTACCTCGGTTGCAGTTTGTCCCCGGCCCTGGTTGGTCGTGCAGGTGGCAGCCACTCGATGTGTCCCTTCACATCGATGTTTCTCTCTCTCTCTCTTCCTCTCTCTCCCTCCCGCTCTATCTGAACAAAAAAAAAAATGGAAAAATGTCCTCGGGTGAAGATAAAAAAAAACCAAAAACATATATATTACTCTTCATATGTACATCACATATATATAATTATAAAAATGTATATATATTAATATATAAAATTATATGCACACACACACACATACATACACACACATTGGATGAATGTACACCAAAATGTTAATAGCAATATATGGTATAATATATATATATATATATACACACAAATATACACATATGTATATACTGTTATGGACTACATGTCTATGCCCCCCACCCCCAATTTATATATTGATTCCCTCATACCCAGTATAGCTGATTTGAGGTTGAGATCATAAGGGTGGGGCTCTGATCCTATAGGATTAGTGTTCTTATTGGAAGAAGTACCAGAGAGCTCGCTCTCTGTGCACAGAGAAGGGGCCATGTGAGCACATGGTGAGAAGTGGCTGTCTATAAGCCAGGAAGAGAGCTCTCACCAGAAACTGACCCTGCCAGACCTGATCTGGGACTGTCAGCCTCCAGAACTCTGAGAAAACAAATGGCTGTTGTTTAAGGTGCCAAGCCTTTAGGTATTTTATTACGGTAGCCCAAGAAAACGAATACATATGCATATATATGTAGTGACTTTCTGTATATGATCATGTATATGTGGTAATATATATGGTTATATATGTTTTTAAATATTTTTTATATATGGCAATCTATATAACTCTAACTATAAATATAAATATCCATCAAAATGTGGATAGTGGTCTCTCTGGGCAGCATGGTTATGGATGACTTTTTACCATGTTTTCTTTTGCCTGTCTGTATTAGCTGAAATTTTTACAACAAAATTTTCTAGTACTATTACTTATGTTACTTAGCATTTCTGCAAGATAATAATTAATAGTATTACTATAAAGTAATTATTATAAAACTTTCTGCTGCCTAAAGTTGGACTTGGTGTGGGAGGCTGGGACAGGGAAAACAGGCCACGATCCAGGGGAGCAGCGGCTCAGGAGCCGGGAACAGTCAGGGACTGTTAAGACTCCGTATACAATTCTGAGCAGGTTTTGGGGAGCCCCCCTAAGCCTCCACTTGCCATTGTAAGTAACAGGGTTCCCACTGAACATGTGTTTTCCCGTTTCCAAAGGGCTTTCTCAGAAACACACACTTGCAGTGAAAGCTGAGATCTGTGTGCCTTTGCCATGTATGAAGGTCACTGGATGGAGTCTGTGCCCTGGACTGCGGGGATTCTTGCAAACCAGTGCAGACTCGGGGCTTGACACCTGCATTTCATGTCTCCCACACAGATCAGCTGGACATCATCTCCATGGCAGAGACAACCATGATGCCGGAGGAGATCGAGCTGGAGATGGCGAAAATCCAGCGTCTCCGGGAAGTTTTGGTCCGACGGGAGTCAGAGCTCAGGTTTATGTGAGTGTCTGAGGAAGGGACTGAGAAAAGGAAGGGGGGTTCAAGGGGCAGATACCCAAGAACCTAACATCTACTGTTTATTACTGTGTGCCAGGCACTGTGATAAAGGCATTAGGTACATTATATATATTTTTAAAAATCTCATGTGATTCTCATTACTGCCTAGAGAAGTGGGTATCGGGATCCTGTGTTTTAACAAGACCCTGAAGTTGGGATTGAATTCAGGACAGTCTGACTCCAAAGCCTAAGCTCTTTCTATGGTACCATTGTGAAGACAAGTGAAAGGAGAGAGAGAGAGAGAAAGAGAGAGAGAGAGAGAGAGAGAGAGAGAGAGAGAGAGAGAGAGGACCAGAGGTTGTGCCCTGTGTTGGGGTCATTAAGAGCACACACTCTGGGTTCAGATAGGCCTGAGATTTTTTTTAAAAAAGCTGGATGAGATTGGGCAGGTTACTTAGCCTCTCTGACCTTCAGTTTCTTCCTTTGTAAATTAGAGGGAAAGAATACTTCTCTCCTGGGATCATTAGCAACTTTAGAGTCACATGATTTGAAAATCTGTTGTCTACAGAGCACACCATTCCTACAGAATTAAAGGTAGTCTGTCAAGAGAAACTGATTTAAAAAATTGAGCTCTGGCAGATAAACAGTGAAAGTTTAAAAGCAAAACAAAACAAAAACAGATGGTTTAAGAGAAAAATTTCCTATACTGCCTATCAACTCCCAACACAAAGTCCACTTGAAGAAGCAGCAACATCACACCTTCCAGGCATGTGCTAAGCACCTCTCATGCATTCTATCACTGATTTCTCTCCACTCCATGAGGCCGGTTATGGGGTTATCCCATTTTGCAGATGAGGAGACTGACACTCAGGAAAGTTAACTTGCTCAGGGCCTCCCAGCTAGTAAATAGAGGAGTTAGGATTCAGATTCAGCTCTTCCTGCTTTCAAAACCCAATTCTCACAACTACATTATATGACATTTTCTCTCACCCCATGAAATGGACTGCAGTATTAACTGCTGCCATATATGTAGCTCTCTGTTTGGGTCAGACTCTGTACTAAATGCATGTGCACAATCCCTTCTCACAGGAGCCCTTGGAACAAGGTTCTAGAACATCTCCCACTTTGCAGATAAGAAATATCCTCCCTGCCCGGCTGGTGTGGCTCAGTGGTTGAGTGTCAACCCATGCACCAAGAGGTTTCCAGTTCAATTCCTGTTCAGGGCACATGTCCAGGTTGTGGGCCAGATCCCCAGTGGGGGCGATGTAGGAGGCAGCCAGTTGATGTTCTCTCTCATTGATATTTCTCTCTCTCTCTCTCTCTAAAAATCAATAAAGAAAACAACAATAACAACAAGAAATATCCTCCCTCTCACTTGGGAATAAGATAAACCAATACATGAGAGTTTGGAAACAATCTCTCCTTCCCTATGTTTTTCTTTCCCCTAAAAGAATTTGAAGTATTGTCTGTGTGGGAGAAGTATCAACTCAGACCACATGTCCTGTTAGGTCAGGTGGTTCCAACAACTGAGGTTGCCAAGGTTAGACATGATGACTTTGAGATGCCTGGGGGTTACCCAAGTTGAGATAAGAGAAAGGAAGTCCTGTTTCTGAGAGTGAAGTGTAGGGGAAACCACTGAGGTAGAAATAGAGACTTAGGGTTCATCTGCACATTGTCAGTTACTGAGTTCAAGTAATGGGTACAGTCACCCTGCATAAAAAACAGTGACAGTCCAAGTATAGGATCTGGGGAATGCTGAAATCTCATTGCTGCTCCTCTTTCAGGATGAAGTAGGGTTAAAGGAGAAAGCCAGCTCTCAAAGTTTTGGTGGAAAATGTGGAATAACAGAGTTCAGTGGCAACAAGAAGGTTTGGGATTATCATAGTCTATAAATAATACATACCATATAAGTGAACATTAGAAGTCTTTCTCCATTCCATCTTTAATTCTAATTCATAGAAGTGACCTGAATTAATAATGTTGGTTTTTATTATTTCCTGTGGGTATTTTTAGGAATATTCTTTCATTTATTAATATGTAAACATTAGTCAGGTTACACTAACTCCCCCTTATAAAAGATGATTAAATTAGTGCCTGAGTTTTGCTTTTGCATCTTTCTATTTTTTCTGTTTCCAATTTTTACTTTTATGTTCTTAAAGAGTATAGTATATATATTCAGGTCTAAAACTATAATTATGCTACTGTTCTTATCTATAGATTGTTTCTAACATCAAAAACACATCACTGGCATTCACAATATCCTCCCTGTGTTTTATTTTTATTTATTTATTTATTTATTTATTTATTTATTTATTTATTTATTTATTTATTTCCTCACCCGAGGACATTTTTCCATTTTTTTATTCAGATAGAGCAGGAGGGAGAGAGAGGAAGAGAGAGAGGGAAACATCGACGTGAAAGAGACACATGGAGTGGCCGCCACCCGCATGACCCAACCAGAGCCAGGGACAAACTGCAACCGAAGTACATGCCCTTAGCGGGAACCGAACCTGGGTCTCTCTGGACCACAGGCCGACGCTCTAACTGCTGAGCCAAATCAGCAAGGGCCCTCCCTGTGTTTTAAAAAGAAGGAAGACAGAGAACATGAATTCTGCTTTAAGGCACAGAAACCTGCAGGTGCTCAAGCGAGGCCAGAGGTTGCTTTTGCGGCTGTAGCAACAACAGCTGTCCCTTTGCATTTACTGACCTTTGCATCATGTGCCTGTGTGTATGCATATGCTCGCGCATGCATTATTTCCAGCATCTGGTACATGCCTGGCACATAGCAAGGGCTCAATGACAACAACAGTGAACATGTAAGCTCTAGCTCTGGCCCAAGCTCTGCACTAAGCTCTTGACTTGTGACCTCACTGAATTTCCCCATCATGTCCATGAGTCTAACCACTTAGGGACAAATGTCAACAGTAGACACTTGAATAAATATAACTATCTAAAGGACACAGAAAGATAGTAGATAGTCAGTGTAGTCAGGATACAGAGCGGGGCTTGGAGACATTCTCCAGGGGAGGGACCAGCTTCCAGGCCTTTGGAGTCTCCCTAGCATCCTGCAGACAGCAGTCGATAATAATAATAGCCCCCAGCCAGGTCCAGCCTGGTTCAGAATGTAGCCTTGTCTGGAGGTACATTCACCTTATCAATCCCAGAGGTACATGATGGATTCTAGGATGGCCAGAGTAGAGATTACAGCCCACTCAGACCTGGACAAAAGCCTCATCCGTCATCCTTGGCTTCCCAGGCTAACAGGCTGTGCATGGGCTATTCTTGAATTCAGTTTCCTGGCTATTTCTCAGATCTAGCCCCTCACATACTTGTAGGTCTTTTAATGTAGATGGGTCCTGTTTTTGTTTCCATTTTAGAGAAGAGGAAATTAAAGGTTAAGAAATTTGCCTAAGGTTGCATTAGCTAATAAGTAGCCAAGTTAGGATGCAGTCTGACTCTAGAGTATTTATTAAATGAATAAATGAGGGGTGAAAGGAAGAAAGGAAGGATAGCCCTGGCCGGTTTTGCTCAGCGGTTAGAGCGTTGGCCCTTGGACCAATGAGTTGCGGGTTTGATTCCGGTCAAGGGCACATACCTCCGTTGCGGTTCGTCCCCAGCCCTGGTTGGGTGGTGGAGGAGGCAACCAGTTGATGTGTCTCTCTCACATCGATGTTTCTCTCTCTCTCTCACCCTACCTCTTTCCCACTCTGTCTGATGATAAATAGAAAAATGTCCTCAGGTGCGGATTAAAAAAAAAAAAGGAAGAAAAGAGGGAGGGAGGAAGGAAGCTCTGAATATATCTACCAAGATAATTCTTTAAAAAGCATAAGCTCCATGAGGGCAGGAATCTTATCTACCTTCCTCATTTATATCTTCCCAGCATCTTGAATGGTACCTGGCACTTATTAAGCAATTAATATTTGTTGAATGTGCAATAAATGTTTCTTTCACACTCTATTCTTATCCCCAACACCTTCCTTTTACAGACGGGCACGTGAGTGTGCACACACACAAGACCCTTGGCTTAGAGTAAGAGGGGAAATAGAATTTCAGATCGTACTAAGCATTTACTGGCTTAAGTGAGGAAGTTCTGAATGACAGGCATGGAACAGCCTTTGGCTAACACAGTCCCACTGACTAGCTATAATAACCGGGATGAGATTGGTTTTGTCACACCTGCTCTGAAGTAATCAAGTTAATATCATCAGCTCCTGTGGAGACTGCGTGAGTCAGCCCGAATTTCATGGTTGAGGGTGTCTTCTCACTTTCCTGGTCCCCTATTGGGTCTGCTCTTTTAAGAACAGGTCTACGGGGCAGGAAGGGGGGGGATCGGGAGAAGGGTGTCATTGGGGCGGGGGGAGAAACATCTGTAACAAAAATAAATAAATTTAAAAAAAAGAACAGGTCTAATGGCTGCTGTCCCAACACAGCCAACGTTTAGCATTATTCTTTCATGGGTTTCCCTTTTTTGTCTCACCCTTTCCCCTGAGACTCACAGCTTCTGATGGTTCTCCATGTCCTCTTGCCAGAACTGTGAGAAAGCAGAAGAGGGGGATTTACCCATTCCCAGGGAACTAGGGTGAACTCAGGGGTCACGTCCTTGGTCTGTGACCTTGAGCACATGACAGAGTGCTAAGAACTGCTGTTGATCAAGGGCACTGACATGCCTCACATGTGCTACATGCATTAGCTTGCTTGTTTTAGTTCATTGAATTGTCATAGAACCCCGAGGGGGTGGGCTCTGTTCCTTCTCCTGTATGGGTTCGGGAACTGAGATTAATGAAGGAAAATAGCTTGTTCGAGGTCACCGGCTAGTATGAAGCGAAATTGGGATTTGAGCCCCAGGCGTCTGTCCCAGAGGCAGAGCCCTTAACCCTAGTTTATTACCTTCATTCCCAGCACAAGGACCCCTTTTCTCTTTGTCCCGCACTTCTGGAATGTAAAAACAAGCTCCTGGTTGGATGGCTACAATCCCACAACCCCACATTGGGTTTTCTCTTATTCTGGCATCTTGAGTTAGATGGAGTGGAGATGGAGAGGGTTCTACTGAGTCTGACTTTGGGCTTTTCCATACCCTTTCTCTGAAGATAAGTGATTTATTTGGAGCCTAAAACGATGGAAAGTGAAGGTTTGCTGTAGTGTCCTATTCCTATAAGGGTTCTCAGGGACCACAGCAGTCAACATTTATTGAGCCCTTATTGCCCTTCCCACACATTATTGCATAACCTACAGAAAGTCTTACTAACAGAAGGACGAATCAGACGCACCTCCAGCATACCTGCTTGCCCTGGATAAGGCCCATGGAGTCAGGTTCGGAGAAGGGTTATGAGTGACCCTGGTGGGCACATGTCCCTGCTCTGCACACACAGTACATCTTCTCTTATGGTCTTCCATTCACTTGTCCTCTGGTTTCCAAGTTGCTAAATGGCATTTAGAGATCTCCCTCTTGAAGCGTGGCAATTTTATGAGCTTCATTTGAATGAATCAATAACCCCCTCAGTATCATGAAACCATCTCTGTAGTAGGCATCAAATTTCCAGGAAATACAGCTTGACACCTGCTTTGTTCCATCCTTGACCCTCCTGATGCCCACCTCCTGGTCCCTCCCACTCCTGCCCCATCTCTGTGCCTCTCGCCATCCTGTCCTTGGAGGCTGTCAACAACCTCAGACTCATTTTCTTACCCTAATTCCAGCGCTGAATCACACCACTGGCTTTTCATAACTCAGCTCTCTGCATCCTCTGCACATTCTGATCCTGCTGTTTATCTGGGTCTCAGATAATTAGGGATCGTCGGCCTCTGAACAGTGGTGGGAGGTGGTTATCTTAATTTTAACCCTCTTGTCAGATTTTCATAAATGGAGCGTGTGCACTGTCTCTCACCCTGCTCTGGGCACCATTGCTTTTTATCAGCGAGAGTCAGAACTGCAGCAGGCAGGGAGATGTGCATGCAAGGACAGCTTTCAGGAGTACAGCCCTTGAGTCCCAATGTTTCCAGAGCCTGGGCTGGGATCCCAGTGCATTCATTTTATTAAGAAGTACCAAGTGTGGTGAAGAGGTCAGCCCTAGGTTTAGGATGGGATGATAGAAAGTGCCTGAGTGGTAAATAGCAGCTTTTCAAATACTTGCTATTCTGGGCAGTGTTCTAAGTGTCTTACATGCAGTGATTCATTTAATACTCAGTACAACCATTGAGGCAGACAACACACCCTCATTTTATAGTTGAGGAGACTGAGGCACAGAGAGTTCAAGTAACTTGCTCAGGGTTGCACAAGTTCCATTAAATAACAGACAATGCTACAACCCAGGTATTCTGGGTCCAGAGTCCATGATCTCAACCATCATGCTATTGGGGTCTTTCAACTGGTTTTGAATCCCAGTTTTACTTCTTATTGACTATGGGTCCTGGAGCAATCTTTTGCCCTGTTCCAGCCTCTGTTTTACCCATCTGTATAATGGAACAATGACACTTACCTGGCATTGTTGTAGCAAGGAATGAAAAGAGGATACATGAAAGTGGGCGGGCTGTTTCTAGGAAGTAAGCAAATCAAATTCCCTTCCCTCTTTTAACTGTTAACGCTCTGCTTTCCCCAGGGAAATCCCAGAAAAGAAAACTCCCCTGAGAAGCTGGGGAGTGGCTCTCAACCATCAAGTCCAATTTTCTACCCTGGGGCCCTGACTTTATTATTATTAACAAAATTTTATACACCTGCATTTTTCTTTTCCCTGTAATGATCTGATAATTCTGAAGTCTGTTAGGAAAAGCTTTAAGCCAGGGGCAACATGAAGCATGTGCATTTGTGGAACTGGACACATGTCAGCCACATTTGGGGGTTCTGCATCTCACTGGTTGCACTCTGGGTTTTAAAAAGCATCTCCTAGGACCAGGTCAGCATTGCCAGAGCCACTGTACATGACAGGTGGGAAGAGATGCCTTTAATTGTAGAAAATCTAAAAAACTTATATTGGACAAAATATACAAAATATTTGAGGAGTTGGAGTGGAAAGGGAAGGAGGCCTCAAGGGAAGAGGAGAGGGATGGAGAGATTAGAAAGAAGAGAGAGGTTGGAGAATGTTCTAGGTTAGCTCTCTGAACGGAAAGACCCTCCTGAATTTCTTCTTCTTCTTTTTTTAATCCTCACCTGAGGATATATTTTTTTTAATTGATTTGAGAGAGAAACATTGATTGGCTGCTTGACTCCCGTATGGACCCTCCTGAATTTCTAAGCGTATTGGGGGTAGGGATGAAGTAGGGATCTGGGCTGATCAAATGAAGAAAGACATGTCCCCCACTGGACAAGCTTCTGCTATTCCAAGTTGCCTTTTGCAGTCAGAGTAAGCTTCAGGAAAGGAAATTCTTCTCTTTGGGAGCTTTGTCATACCATAAATGTATCTCATTCTGCTGGTTCCAAGGATTTCCTCTGAAACTCCAGGGCTCTGGTGAGCTGAGAGGGAAATCACCATGTTAACTCTATGTTATGGTTAATATTGTGTCAACTTGACGGGATGATAGGGTGCTCAGACATTAGCCAAACATTTTTCTGAGTCCATGAGGGTGTTTCTGGATAAAATTAACATTTGGATCTGAAAACAGAAAAGCGGGTTTGGGTGGGCCTCATCCAATCAGTTGAAGACCTGAATAGAACAAAATGGTTGAGTAAGAGGGAACTTTGCCAGCCTGACTGCGTGAACTGGGACATGTTTCTTTTCCTGCCTTTGCACCTGAACTGAAAAACGACTCTTCTTGGGTCTTGAGTCTGCCAGCTTTTGGACTGGACTTTATACTGTTCTCTCTCCTGCATCTCCAGCTTGCCAATTGTAGGTCTTGGGACTTCTCATTAATCCTGTGAGTCAATTCCTGATAATAAGTCTCTTTATATGTATGTATCCTCTTGGTTCTGTTTCTCTGGAGAACTCTGACTAATGCAGCCCAGTTATTCTCAGAAATTCCCATTTGAATACTTTATCTGGCTAGCAATGACCTAGGAGCTTAGAGAAAACTGATTAAGATAAAGGGAAATTGACTTACTGCTTAGTAAAAAAGTTTTGGCATTTCATTACCTAGTAAAGATGAACATGTCCTTACTCTACAACCAGCAGTTTCTCTCCTGGGTATTTCCTAGAGCTGGTTTGGGTAGGTGTGAGCCTCGTGTGGCTATTTCAATTTAAATTAAATTAAATTTAAAATGCAGTCCTTCAGTAGTCCTAGCCACATTTCAAGTGCTCATTAGTCAGTTGTGGTTAGTGGGTACCCACTGGAAAGCACACATTTCTGTAGAACATTTCCACCATCATAAAAAGTTCTTTTGGGCATCACTGCCTTGAAGAAACTTGCACACATGAACATCAGGAGGTGTATTCCAGACTGTTCATAATGGCCTTGTTTTGTAAGAGCAGAAAACTGGAAATTCAAATGTTCTTCAGCAGGAGAAATCAGTTGTGTTCTAGTCATGCCATGGAATACTATACAACAATAAAATATGAATACTCTATGGGCATTAACATGGATAAATCTCAAAACCAAGATGTTGAGCAAAAGATTTATGTAAAGGTGAAAATATGTAAAACTAACAAATATAACTGTGCAGGCATTCATATAGGGATGATTAACTTTACAAATAAAAAGCATTAGCACAAACTCAGCATGGGGCTTACCTCTGAGGGAATGAGAAAAATACAAGGGAATGGGGATTACCAGGATTTCTAAGGAGCATATACAGGTTATTACTTTATTAGGATGATGAGAACATAACTGTTTATTGTTCCATCAACTGAATATATGTATTTTAAGTCAACTTTTTAATACAGTTCACAAACACGTGGACACAAACACATATACAGGGTTGGCAAAAGTAGGTTTACAGTTTTTTGTATGGAAATAATACAATAATTTTTTTTAATTAGTTTATTCTTGTTACAGACGTTTTTCCTTTTCCCCCCACTGATTCCCCCTCCCCCTCCCCACCATGTGCCCACCTTTGTTGTCCATGTCCATTGTTCATACTAATAATAATATATAATATAAGAATAAACTTCCATGTACTCACAACTGTGAACCTACTTCACCCACCCCTGTATTTTTTTTCCCAGTGTTTTTTTGTTGTGATAAAATACATCGCACATAAAATTTACCATCGGAACCATTTTTAAGTATGCAGTTCATTGGATTAAGAACATTCATAATGTTGTGCAACTCTCACCACCATCCATGTTCAGAATTCTTTTCAACTTGCAAAACTGAAACTCTACCAATGAACATTTCCCTCTTCCCTAGTCTTGGCTATCACCATTACATCTTCTGTCTCTATAATTTTGACTACTCGAAGTACCTCATAGAATTGAAACCATATAGTATTTGTCTTTTTGGACACAAACACATTTTTAAGGGAAAAATGCTAAGAAGGGGGGGGGGTGTATGATATCTGATACGTTGGCTACATCTGGGAAATATCTCAGCTACATCAAACTCAGTATGTCCAAGCCCAAGCTCATGATCCCCCTGTACCCCTACACCCTTCCCTCCAAACTTAGCTCAGCAAATAACCCAGCACCACCATCTCTACCTGACTAAACCACAATTCCAAAATTAGAGGCCATCCTTGACTCACTCAAATTGTCACCTGGCAGATTCAATCCATCCCCAAATTGTCAGTTTTACTTCTTGAAACCATTTCCCACTGTCCACTTTCCTCCATCTCTATGGCCACCACCCAATTCCACATTTCTATCTCTGTCTTGGGTCACAAGAGCCTCCCAGACATCTATCCTGCTACCCTCCAGGCCAGGTTGGGAGGTGGGGGGGCACACGGTAATTAGGGGGAGCTTAACAAAATGCAAATCAGATTGTAGTTCCCAGCTTTAAACACATTGCAGACATAGTTAGTATGATAAAGCCTATGAGGTCCTGCAAGTTTCATTCTCATCTGTTCTCTCCTCTTCTCTTCATCCATTCTCCACCCACAGACCCCACCCCTGCTTTCCAGCTCCATGCGCCCCCACCTTCCAGGTCCTTTCTACCGAGACCTTTCTGCCCCTGCTGTTCCCTCTGCCTGTATCCCCTCTTCCCACCCACCTTCTTTGCCTGGTTAACTTTCCCTCTCCCTTCAGGATTCAGATCCAAGGTCACTTCAAAGAGAAGACTTTCCAGTCTGTCCTGTCCTATCTCCATAACCACGATCCTTTCCTTAGGAGCCTTTCCCTCTGTTTATAAATCTGTGTTCATTGGTGTATGTGTTCAACGCCTGTCTCACCTACTCGATGCTGGCCTTGATGAGGGCAGACGCTGAGCTGTGTTCACTCCCAACAATGTCGGCAGCACCCAACACATGGCCAAACTCATAGGTGGTCAGTGAATATCTATGAATATCTACCTAATAAATGAGCAACAGTTCATTTTCCTGTGCCTAAACCATTGCAACTGCTCTCCTGGAGCTGGCTGCCTGGCCCTGTGATGGTTAGGATAGTTTGTGGGTCCAGTCCATAGAATTCCTACAGAGTGACAGTGCAAAACAGTAGCTTGCATTGTAGACACTTTACTGAGAATATGAGTTTCCTGTGGCTGCTGTAATAAGCTACTACAAAGTTGGTGTCTTAAAACAACACACATGTATGCTCTTGTAGTTCTGGAGGCCAGAAGTCTGAAATTGGTTTCACTGTCATTCAGGTGTTAGCAGGACCACGCTCCCTTCTCGGGGGCTACAGGAGAGAATCCTTTTTCTTGATATTTTCAACCCCTAGAGCTGTATTTCTTGCATTCCCTGGATTGTGGTCCCCTCCTTTGTCTTCAGAGATAGCAGAATGGAATCTCCAAATCTTTCTCTCTGCTGACATCATCATGTCTCCTCTCTCCTGTGTCAAATCTCCCTCTTATGCAGACCCTTGTAATTACATGTAGGGCCCACCTGGATAATCCAGACAAATCTCCCACCTCAAGTTCCTTAATATAATCACATATTCAAAGTCACTTTTGCCATGAAAGATAACATTCACGGGTTCCAGGGATTCGGATGCAGGTATCTTTGAGAAACATGTTCAGCCGGCCACAGTGACTGCAGCAGTTCATTTAAGGGCTAAGCCCAGAGCTGGACTCCCAGTGACTGCGACAAGAGATGGTCACTGCAAGGCTGAGCAGCACACACTGTGTAGAGAACACACATTGCTTCATCTTGTGCTGAGCTGTCATCATTCTTTGAATTCTCCCAAAGAAAAAGCACAGAGATCTCTCTCTCTCTCTCTCTCTCTCTCTCTCTCTCTCTCTCTCTCTGTAATGCATGTACAGGGGCCTGACTACTTATTTCTGGAAAATTGCTGATTTGAGTGGCAGCAGAGCTTGAGAAGTGCTGGTCCCTGTCACTTGATGGTCTCAGTTGAGGGCTCAGCTTTTTGCTCTGTGCTTAGTCCGGAATCAGATCAGATAATGCTGATTGGGCCTCATTTTCACATTTTTTTTCAGATAAGAACCAGCTCTCTCTTAATATTTCCTGGACAAGGTGCTCAAAGAGAAGCGGGTATGGCAAAAGATATAAACACTTCAGCGGAGAGGCCTTGGTGGGGCATGCTGGCCCCAATCACTCGTTGAGACAATATCCTGATTGACATCTTTCACTTTATTTAATGGACTGCTCTTCAGTGAGTGATCAGTTACGTTGATCTTTTCTCCTGGAATTCTGGTCCACTCTTGGTCCCTGTCTTCAGTCCTCTAAAATCCTCAGGGGTTTCAAATTCAGTTAGGTCTATCTAAGACACTCCTGGCTCAGGGAGGTGAAGGTATTAGTCTGAGATTACATAGCCTGTAAATGGAAGGATAGCCTGTCTTCTCTCTCTCTCGCTCTCTCTCTCTCTTCCTTTTTAATTTTTGTTAATCCTCACTTGAGGATATTTTTTCCATTTTTTTTTTTTTTTTGGAGAGTAGGAGGGAGGGAGAGGGAAAGAGAGAGAGAAACATCGATGTGATAGAGACACATCGATTGGTTGCCTCCTGCATGCACCCTGACTGGGGCCTGAGATTGAACCTGCAACCCAGGCACATACCCTTGACCAGGAATCAAACCTGTGACCCATGTGTGAGTGGACCGATGTTCTAACTATTGAGCCACAGTGGCCAGGGCAGCCTGTTTTTTCATTACTAGATGTCCTGGTGTTTGACATGTTTGCTTTCTGATAAAAAGAGAAACCTGCACATTGCCCCAGATTAGATTACACTTATGTTTTAATTCTAGCTTTTCCATTTACAGGCTGTGTAATCTCAAACTAATATCTTCACCTCTCTGAGCCTCAGTTGCCTCATCTGTCAAATGGGAATGCATCTAATATCTCAAAGGGTAATTATGAGGAATAAAAGAGGTCATGTATATTAAACACCTGCCCAGTGCCTGCCACAATGTAAGTGCTCATTAAATGTTACTTTCCTTCAGAAAGACATTGAGTTTGGAAATTAACAAATGCATTGGTCAGAGCAGACCTTGGGCTCAGGCTCTTGATTTTTGGTAGTAGTTTATTTGTTTTGAAGAAGGGGTGCAAGAAAAGGGAGGAGATTGGAAGGTGGAGTGAAGATCTCTTCCATGGCATGGATGTAGGACTAGAGAGGAGAAGGCTCAAGGGGCATCTGAGAGCTCTCTTGAAATAGCTAAAGGATTGTCATATGGAAGAGGGAGTCTGTTCTTTTTATGTGGAGCTAGAACCAAGGCACAGATGTCATGGTGAATCCGATTCCTAGCAGCATGATAGAGGCCTTTCCGAATACTTGGAACTACAAAAAGTTAGAATCTTGGGATGTAATGAGTTTTCATACCTGGAAATATTCAAGCATTTATTTATTTCTTCATTTATCCAACAAGCATCTGTGGGTGAATTGCCATGCGCCAGGTCCAGGGAATGTAGCAATGAACAGTACAGATGAGGGCTGTACCTGTTGAAGTCCAGGAGAGGAGACAAAAGCTGGATGGCTCCTGTGTGATAGATGGATGCTTCAGATGGGTGATGAGGTAGGAGAGCAGCTGCTGAGATGCTATGGTCAGTTCCTAAAGTTATCATCATTATTATTTTTATCTAGCATCTCTTGAGCACTTGCATGTGCCAAGTACAAGGCTAAATTTTTATATGGATCCCCTGATTTCATTTTCATAGCAACCTGATGAGGCAGATTCTATTATGAGCCACACTTGACAGATGTGGAAATTGAATTTCACAGATATTGAGAGAGACTTACTGAGAATTAGTAGGGCTGGGATTCTAGCTCCAGCTGCTGACCCCAGGGCTTGGCTCTGCTGTGTTCATCCAGTGCCAAGCATTACCTCCCCACACACTGCCCCTCCTTAGAGGTAGGAGTTCCTACCTGTCCCATGCTCTTCCTCCAGGCCAGAGCTGATTGGTCTGGATTGGTTTAGTCTAGGCCAATCAGAGTCTATCTCCTGGGCCACAGAGAAACTGGGCCAATTAGGTGTTGGGAGATTTGCAAACCAGACTGTGGTCGAGCAGAGAAAGCTGTCTTTGGAGGGAAGTAATAGCACAACTGCATCTGAGTCTAAGACCCTCTCCAGACCCTTGGAGAAATGCCTCCCACCCATGTCACCACAGCCTGGGGAAATCCAAAATCCACTGCTGAGATGTCTTTGAATTTCCAGCGAGTTCCTTCTCAGGTCTTCTCGGCTTCTAGGCTTGGGTTCCTGGGTTCTGTACCCCGTTCCATGTGGGTGTGAAACTTATGTGCTTCACCAGTTTCCATAACAACAAAACAAAACAAAGTCCTGTGTTATTCCCACAGGTCATTTGGGGAGTCATAGAACTAAGGATCACAGAAAGGATTCGTACTGAGCTCTTCACAGAAAACAATTTTAAAATCCACATTTGACATTTATGACTAGCAAGGTTCTTTTTACCACCCTGTACCAAGGCAGGTCCTTTCTTCTTTGCCTTTTTCCACACACAAGGCTCAGTCTCACCATCTTCCTTGCTCTTCTCCTTTATGTACGTTATGCTACCTCATTCCAAGTAAGACAGATTCCTCTCCCCATCTCATGCAGAGCAGTTTCACCCTCTTCTAGAAAGCTATAGAACCAAAACATTCCTGAACTCCCAGGAACACTACCTCAGGTGTTTGCCAAGGTATGATTCTAAGCAAAAACCATTTCTTCCCCAGGATAAATGTGAGTACCAGCTGTTAAGGTAATAACATTTATCCCCAGTTTCTTACACCTTCACTAAACTATTTCTTCATTAAGTGAGCTTGAGTAGATTTTTGTTTCTTCTGGTTTGTGCTGGAATGTTCCATTAGGAACTTAGCTATGCTGAGAACTCTTTCTCAGAATCCCTTTCCCTGCCTGGTCCAGGTGAAAGGTGGGTGATCTGGGAGGCAGAAGGGAAGCAGCAGTGTTTACTCTGTGAGGGCCCCTGGTTAGACTGGAGGTAACCAGACGAGAGGGCCACAGAGGTTCCAGCTTGTCCTCACTCTCTTCCACGTCCTATCCAGCTTGTCTTCCTGACCACCAGGTCTCATAACCTATAGCCACTCAACATCTTCTAGACACTTGGCAGACTGGGCAGCAGCCTCCCACACACCCATCCACCTACTCCTCTTGCTGGCTGTGCATGCCTGACTTGTCAGAGCATCTGGCCGATGACTCCTCTGCTCCTCCCACAATTATGGAAGGTCTAATTCCTATAACACATTCCTTGCCCCATAACTCAGGGTGGTTCTCCTTGATCGAGCCCTAGCTGACAGCAGCCAGACACTGGAGGCAGTGGTGTGTGTGTGTGTGTGTGTGTGTGTGTGTGTGTGTGTTGTTAATCTTCACCAGAGGATATTTTTCTATTGATTTTTAGATAGAGTGGAAGGGAGGGAGAGAGAAAGGGAGAGAGAAAGAAAGAGAGAAACATCAATGTGAAAGAGACACATCAATTGGTTACCTCCCATACAACCCTGATAGGGACCAGGGATAGAACCTGCAGCCCAGGTACATGCCCTTCACTGGGAATTAACCCAGTAATCTTTTAGTCCAAGGTCTGGAGCTCTAACCATTGAGCAAAACTGGCCAGGGCAAGACCACTTGTTCGTTTTTCCTTTTTATTGATTTGAGAGAGAGAGGAAGGGAGAGGGAGAGAGAGAGAGAAACATCAATAAAAGAGAACATCAATGGGACACCTCCTGCATGCCCCCTCTGGGGATTTGGCCCACAACCTGGGCATGTGCCCTGACCGGGAATTGAACTGGCGACCTCTTGGTGCATGGGTCAACGCTCAACCACTGAGCCATACCGGCCCGGCAAGACCACTGGTTCTTAATTTTGACTCACCTAGAGTCAAGCAATCATGTTGGCATCACCTGGGGAGTTTTAAAAGAAAATGCTGATGCCTGGGTCTTACTCCCAGAGTCTTATTTAATTGGTCCAGGGTATGGCCCAGCCAGTAGGGGTTTTCAAAGCATTGGGGTGATCTCCCCAACTCCCATGCACAGACATTTTCTAACCTCTTCCCTGGGTGAAGTAGAAGAATCCTGATGTCCATCAGCTGCTTACAGATGATTCATCTTATTTCATTAACATATTTTTTCCTTGATGAAAATTGCTTCAGACAAAAGATACAGCATTTGCCCTATGTTGGCCAGACTCCTCGCATAGCAACAGGTACCTCTCCCTCCATTAGCTTAGAATCGTGATCAGAATCAGAATGAAATGTATGTTTGTGGTCTCCCATGAGGTATGAGAATTATGATGCCATCTGTTGTCTTCACGGTCACATCTGTCCTTGAAATCTATAGATGAAGCCTTTAGGTGAACCTAACTCTATATTTACCAATAAAATTACAATGATAAGCTTTCTGAAACCTTATAACCAGAATTGGAATTTATTTGGCAATGATCACTTTCAACTGACTCCATTTCAGTTCTCCTGTTCTTGACCTCTAAAAACCAACAACACATGGTCTCCTTTTTTATTTTTACTTTTTAATGCAATCAAGTGAAGAAGCCAAGAGTTGCAAGATACAGAATTTCTGAGCTTCTTCACTGAGGGACTTTGGGATTAGAGCATAATAATGATAAAGGTGGTTTCTGGGGCTAGGCAGTGCAGAAATGTACTCCCAGCTCTGTAACCAAATAACTGTATAAACTACAAGTGCTGTAATAACAGTTTATACTTTAGAGAGTTGGAGTGAAGATTAAATGAAATAATGCAGGAAAACAACTTAGTAGAGAGCCCAGACCTTTATAAGTACCCCTTCATATTGGCTGTGAGAATTCTTGAGTGAGTCTTTCTGCAACCTATGAAAGAGCTTTGAAGCTAGAGTTTGAGCCAAGATAAAAATTGTCTATTTGTAGAATGAGATCTAAATTTCACTTGGAAAGCAACACTTTGGAAAATGCCTGAATAAACTGACATTTTGGTTTGACATGAGGTTTCTCCAAATGAAGTTTAGTAAACTATACCTGATCATGAAAAGGGAACTCTGGTTGTGGGTTCAAGCTCCAGTCAGGGCACATACAAGAATCAACCCCAGTAGTCCGGCTGGTATGGCTCAGTGGTTGAACATCGGACCCATGCACCAAAAGGTCACTGGTTCACTTCCCGGTCAGTACATATGCCCAGGTTGTAGGCCAAACCCCCAGGAGGCGGCCAATCGATGTTCTCTCTCATGGATGTTTCTATCTCTCTCTCCCTCTCCTTTCCTCTCTCTCTAAAATCAATAAAGGAGCCCTGGCCGGTTTGGCTCAGCGGTTAGAGCGTCGGCCTGTGGTCTTGAGAGACCCGGGTTCCGTTCCCGCTAAGGGTGCGTACCTCGGTTGCAGTTTGTCCCCGGCCCTGGTCGGTCGTGTGGGTGGCAGCCACTTGATGTGTTCCTTTCATATCGATGTTTCTTTCTCTCTCTCTCTCTGTTCCTCTCTCTCCCTCCCACTCTACCTGAACAAAAATAATAATAATAATAATAATAAATAAAATAAAATAAAATAAATA
Organism: Molossus molossus; assembly: GCF_014108415.1. NCBI lineage: Eukaryota > Metazoa > Chordata > Mammalia > Chiroptera > Molossidae > Molossus > Molossus molossus. Next base: position 108,172,436 of record NW_023425366.1, on the reverse strand, counting down.
AAGGGAAAAAAAAAGAATCAACCGATGAATGTATAAATAAGTGGAACAACAAGTTGATGTTTTTCTCTCTCAAATCAATCAATAACAAATAAATAAAAGAAAAAAGAAAAGGAATTCTGCACCCTCCTCCATGTCTGCAAGTTTTCACACTGTCTCTTAGGGCGGCCATGACTGGCTTTGAGCGGTTCCGGGGTGGGGGGCGGGGGGCGGGGGGGACTCCATCTGCTCCTAGAACAAATTAGAGTGAGCGGATCTGCTTCAGACTGTGCTCTGGGGATTAAATTCAGGGAGCCTTGCCCAGGGCATCATTAACTGCCTGGAGGAGTCAGCCCTCTGACCCGCTGTTGTCTGTCATCACTCTGGTTTCCCTTTGGTCACGCTGAACCATCTTGGGAAACTTGTAGTTTCTCTCTGCTTGCTGCCCTGACAGACTTGACCAGAAACACGGTCGCAGGATACACGTTGTGGTTGAAAGAGGATTAGACGTGAAGATGGGCCCTAGTTGAGATCTTGGCTGTGTGACCTTATGAGATTCAGCTGGTCCAGTTTTTCCTGAACTGAGGTACACACTGATATGATTTTAGGCAGTATTTGGGAAAACATTAATTAAGAACTTATTTTTATGTCTTGTAAGGAAAAATATTGGTTTTCCACTTGTGGTGCTGTAGAAATTTTTATTGTAAACATTTTTATATAAAAAGTGAGTCGATGTAAAGAAAAGATATTGATTAAATAATAGTGGAGAGGGCATGAGATCTAGCAGACATTTCCACGGTGATATACAAATGACCGATGATTAGGCAACAGCCACAGTGAGTAAGAGGCATGTGACTGTCCCTTCTGGTGGGTGGTGGGAGGTAGTCAGCACAGCCAGAGGCAGCATGCATAGTGATCCAGGTTCAGGGCTTTGCCTGAGTCAGAGTTGGTGCCTTGGCCGAGATGATTGCCAGCTAGGTAATCTTGGGCAAATTACTTAACTTCTCTGAAACTCTTTTGTGTGGTGTTTTCTGACACCATCATCAGTTGACAAAACTGAAACAATTTAGTAACAAGTCTGATGTCCTTTATCTCAGGGAAAACAATCCATGGACTGGGGTAGTAGTACCGTGTTTCACAAGCAGTGGAAGGCTCTTCCTCAGGGATTTTGGGCAAGAATGAGTTTTATAGAGCACTAGAAGAGGCAACATGGAAACACAGCATGATGGGCTAGAAGGCTGGGGATTTCCTTCTAAGGCTAGCAGGTCCTGTTTTCTAGGGTACGCTAAGCTAGCCAAAGCTGAGTTAGAGGACTGATTGGTATATGTTAGCTTTGCTTGACAGGTGATTGCTGTAAGTGCAGGCTGACTAAGGTTTAGATGCGTGACATGGGCCATGCCCCCATTTTGTGTGTCCCAATATACAAATGAACTTCTGACACCAAGTGCATGTTGCTTTTCCACACCAATCCTCTGATTCATCAACACCAACTGGATAGCCAACAATTCCATTCAATTCTGACACTATCGACTTGGAGTTAAGGTCTGATCTTGCAAATTTCAGGGCTCACTCCCATAAGATTGCCCTCAATTCAGATGCCAATCTCAAGTCCTGGGCCACCCATACTTCTGCCAACCCAACTACAAATTCAGGGATTCCCATAAATTTTAGATTTTGTCCAGTAGAAAAACTAGCCCCAAAGGTAATGGTTTTATTGCCCTTGAGGCTGTTAACCAGCTTTCTACCTAACCTAGCCATCTTATTCTAAGATTGCTATTAAAAAGTGCCGATGAACCCAGTTCCTTAAATGTTCAGGGGATGAGGTTGACCACCTTACTGGTTCCCTCATTTATGGCTTAAATTTTCTTTTGACAAGTGTTCATTTTCCATTTCTATGAGTCACTTTTTAAATTTTGAAAATGTGCTTCAGCATGATCATCATTGCACCGGGTCTCGGGGAGTTCCCTGTGCCCATAATTTAGTTCAGCAAGCATTCACAGGGAACTGTGTGCCAGGCACCATGCTGGGCACTGCAGAGAAGACAGAAATGGGTAGGACTTGTCCCTAGAGTCAAGGTTCTCATAATTACTTACGGGAAGTTAGGAAGTATATATAAATTAGTTCCTCCAGTGTGAGAAAGACAAAAGCAGCCCCTGGCAGCCAGGATCTAGCCCAGCACTCACAGCGAGGCCAAAGTGTTCTCCTGTTGAACGTCAACAATTTTGCCGATTGCCAACATCAGATAAGGCCATTCTGAGACTGTGATCAATCAAGACAACAAGACAACTTCATAAGTGTATCTGAAAGCAAATAAAGATGTCAACATTGTCTAAACAATAAAAATGACCAAGCATCTCTGTATCTTGGCCCATAGGAGTGACTGCTGATTATTTACTGTGTTCTTGTCCTTTCTAGGTAAAAATGATTAAGATGCCCTATCAGAGAATCATCCCACTTCCTGACAACATCCAATCCAGAGTAAATGCCCTCTTCCTTTAAACCTTTCCCCAAAACACACAACACAAGGGCAAATCTAATAATAAGTCATTTCTAACATTCTTTTACTGACTTCTTTCTGTCCAGAATTGAGTTAAGGGGTGAGTAAGGCAGGTACCAATTCATAGGTGGTAGTACAGTCTCGCTACGATGTAGAAAATCATCCCATCCGCACTTCCCTCAGAAGGAGGACTTGTGTGATTGGCAAGAGTCACTTGGGAGAGAAGTTTCTCTTGGTTAGAGTTCTTGGCTGCAAGCAACGGAAATCAATCCTGTCTGACTCAAGCGAAAAATAGGATTTACTGGAAGGCCAGTGGTGGGATAGGGGCTCCAGGAACCAAAGGGAGTCTGAAGGACCAGATTGGAAAATGGGTAGGAATCAAGAGGGCTCCAGAGGTGGGCCACAGGACCAATCTGGCCAGGACACCACTGCAAGTATCGTTAGACACCACAGATCCAACTCCACTATCCTTCCATCTCTGTGTCACTTACTCAGTGGTCAAGGTCTTGGGCAAGAGCTTCTTGTTGGCTGAGCCTGGAGAAGAGGGGTTGCTCCCTTTTCTGGCTTCTCTAATAATGACTGACAATGAATGGTTCCCCAAAACTAGAGTTTGGATACTGAGCAATGGAAAATGTCATAACAGAAGCAAGACCCACCTCCCACAAACGGTCATGTGTGAATAACCATAGGTAGTCCCTAAACAGCCTTCTAAGTAGAGTGAATCCTCCTATCTGCAGGACTTTGGTTTTTTTGAAGAAGATTATGCTGAACTGGTGTCAATGCTGAATTTCATAGAACAATAAAGGAGAGGCTCCTTGCTGCCTTACTATGGTCATTCAAGTCAGACTACTTGGAGTAGCTCCCAAGATTCACCATTTAACTAGCTGTGTGATTCTGGTTGAGCCAATTAACCTCTTTGAGCTGCAGGAACTTCATCTGTAAAAGAAAGATGATCACACAGTATCTACCTCAAAGGGTTGTTATAACCCTTATGAGGATAAACAGATAATCTGTATAAAGCACTTAATGCCTAGCATATGGTAAATTCTGAATAAATTGTAGCAAAATTAATCATCATCATCATCATCATTATATTATCATTTTAAAAAAAAATTTTATCCTCACCTGAGGACATTTTTTTTTTTTTTTTTGCATTTTTATCTTTAGATAGAGTGGGAGGGAGAGAGGGAGGAAGAGAAAAAGAGAGAAACATCAATGTGAGAGAGACACATCGACTGGCTGCCACCCACCTGACCCCAACTGGGGCCAGAGACAAACTGCAACCGAGGTACGTGCCCTCAGCGGGAACCAAACCCGGGACTCTCTGGTCTGTGGGCCGACGCTCTAACCACTGAGCCAAACCGGCCAGGGCCATCATCTTTTTTAAAAATAAGTTTTTATTGATTTCAGAAAGAAAGAGGAAGTGGGGGACACTGATGTGAGAGAGAAACACTGATCAATTGCCTCCCAGATACATGCTGAACCTGCAACCTGGGCATTTGCCCTGACCAGAAATTGAACTGGCAGCCTTATTTAAAAATTTTTAAATTTTGTATTCTCACCTGAGGACATTTTTGCATTTATCTTCATATAGAGCGGGAAGGGGAGAGGGGTGAAGAGAGAGAAACATCAGTGTGAGGGAGACACATCAACTGGTTGCCACCCACATGACCCCAACCAGGGCCGAGGACAAACTGCAACCGAGGTACGTGCCCTTAACAGGAACCGAACCTGGGACTCTGGTCCGTTGGTTGACACTCAACCGTCAGTGGCATTTTATTTAGAAAATTTCTATGTATCAACTTCCTTTTTCTCATAACACCCCCTAAAAAAATCAGAAAGATTAAAAAGAAAAAAAAAAACTTAACATATAAAATTTCTTAGTTTCTCTAAAATCTTAGGTTTAAAAAAGCTCAAGTGATACTTCTCCTTTCTGAGACAGAGAATCATAGTCTGTTCCTGTGCTCACTACAGTTTTCTACTCCTTTCTGGGGAAAAATGGTCAATGCTTCTGCTTCCTTTTAAGAAATTCGTTTCTTGATTATTACACATTATCATTCCCCACTTGACACCTTCTTGGAAACTTGATTGTTGGATGCAGTTTTTATTTGGCAGAAACCCAATGTGGCTTTGCATGGGCTGTCTTAGTGTCAGAAACAGCAGTGTTGATGTTCTGGTTTTGAGAGGGAAAATAGAGAGAGAGATGCAGACATTCCCGGGAAGAACAAATGTAGGAGACTGAAACAGGGTGTGTGCAGAGTTCAGAAGGCTGATAGATGCTGCTTGGTTTTGAATTCTGTGGCCGTCAGCCACCACACACCGCAGTGTAGGCCAGTTAGAGTCTAACTGCTGAGCCAAACCGGCCAGGGCGAACTGGCAGCCTTTTGATGCACAGGATGACGCTCCACCAACCGAACCACACCAGCCAGGGCCATATCTTCATCTTATCATCATCATATTATCACAGTTATCCTCGTATCATTATAACAACATCAGCATCATATCGTTATCATCATTATTATATCATCATCATCTTCTTCACCATCATTACCGCCACCACCACTGGAAATCTTTTTCTCACACAGCGCTCAGCTCTTCTAAAAAAATGTTGAATAAACATTTAAAGAATGTTGAAGAGTCACCCCCAAATTTGCCCACCTGTTGATTCCAACCAGTGATGTTAAATTTTCAGGAATCTTATCAGCCCTTTGTTAAATTGTTGGTAGCTTGAAAATTGCCATGGTAGGAGTATTTAAACCCTGGAATTTGGCAAATGGTACAAACCAAGGCAGCTACCCCCTCCCCCACTCCCAGACAGTAGTTAAATGTTTGCCAGAGCACCACTAATTATAACCCTACCCTGCATGGCTTTGGGGCACCCAGCAGAGAATTCTTGCTGTTTTTTAGTGGTTCACCAAGCCCTAGGATCCCTATACAAAGGAGGCCACTAATCAATGGTGCTGAGTAAACATGAGGTTGATTTAAATGTTAATTCATTTACCACCAGAAGCAGGTCTGTTTCTGAAGGTCCCCTGAGTTCAATGAGAGTTGTAGGTGGGGATTATAGATAGCTCCTGGCTCAGAAAAGGATTCCTGGTGGTCGGGACCTTGGTGGGAGCAGGGCTAAGCTCTTGGGTGGCCCAATCCATAGGCTACATAGGAGTGGGTGGGGAGAGGAGCAAGGGAGCCTTCCCTGGGTTTGGGGCATGCAGATAGTGTTTCTAAGTTGTTATTGTTGTATTTTTTTTCTTTTAGTACTTAGATGCTCAGTTGAAAGTAATGACAGCTTTAGAATTTCTGTATAGGAGGGGCTTGGAATCAGCAGTCTGGTGGGTCACAAGGAAGGATCAGGGAATTTGTCTGAACTTTGCTTGCAGTAGCAGGCCCACGATTGTTATTCGGGTTGGGTGGTATAGATCAATAAAAATAGCTTGGTTTTCTACCAAGTTTTTTACTTACACATTACACGAAATTGGGGCAAATGTCTTTTGCCCATCTCAAAAACATTTTTAAAACATCAAGATGGTTTTGAGGGCTAATGGAAAATATGAGATGGGGCTAAAGCCACCCCCCAAGAAAGCCCAACCCTCGGAACTGCCATAGTTTGAAAGCATTTTTTAGTCTCCTGACTGCAAGGATGGGGCAAAGGATGGGAGTACTGGAGCAGAAGGGGACAACTTGGTATATCTAGGTGGCATCTCTAATCAGTTTATTGTGGCAATTGTCAGGACTCTGGAGTCAGACTGTCTTCTTTCAAATCTTGCCTTCATTCCTTGCCATCAGTGTGATCTTAGGTGACTTACTTAACTTCTCTGACTGAATCTTCTATGAAGTTGAGAGTGATAATACCTGCCCTATAGACTGTGAATTAAATGAGATAGTGGTAGGCCCAGTGCTCAAATGAATGTTAGCTTTTGTTGGTATCAGCATGAGAGAGAGAGATGGATGTGGGGGCAGGGAGGGAAGGTTTGAGAGAGGAGACAGCCCACTGGCAGGAGCTCAGCAGGTATTGGAGAATGGAAGGCACAGAAGGGCCCAAATGCTAAGAGAGCTCAGAATAGCAATTGTATTGATAGCAGCATGCAAAGCAGGATCACTTGAATTACAGTGTTTAATTGGATTTCTCTGGGGATGACTCACTGCCTTTGATTGATAATACTATTGTCTAGTGGGGTCTCTATCATGGGATCTGAAAATTTTCCACATGCTCTTGTCATCTTGAGGCCTTGTTTCAATAAAAACCCAGAACGGTGTGTACTCCTCCTTGCCTGCCTGCCAGCTTGGCTTCCTTTCTTCATCACTTACTTACTGTGATGTGTCAGGCACGGGTGACGTGCTAGAACCACCGAAGGAAGAGGCAAAGTCCCCTAAAGAGTGAGAAGTCTATTTGGGGAGAAACTAGTACCTAGATGATTATCAGGGGGCTGAGCTATGGTATGACATGGGGGCTGGGGCAGCCTGAAGGAACAGGACCTGATCCAGCCTGGGAGCATCGGGAAGGCTCCAGACTGGGAGCTGAGGTTGTCTTGAAGGATGCACAGGAAGTTGTCTGAGACAGAGGTGTTCCAGGGTGGGAAAGAGAGTTGAAGGGAGCCAAGGCTTGAAGGATGCAGGCCAGGATTCACACAGGCATGCACGTAAGCTGCTAGCCCAGATGTGAGCTCTGGGGTAGAGATGAGGCTGACGAGACCAGTGGTTATTCTAAGCACCCTGACCTGCAGACGTTCCTCCCGCCTGAGCACAAAACAGTCCTCCTGGGCTAATAACTGCTTAGAAAATGAAGCTGATTTTGAAAGTCTGGCCTCCCTTGGCTTATAGGATTGCCAGAAGAAGAAACAAAACACACCCAGTTGGATCTGAATTTCAGATAAACAGTGGATCATGTTTCGGTATAAGTATGTTATAAATATTGCACGGGGAATCCTTATACTAAAAATGATTTGATATGTATCTGAAATTCACAAAGAATTAGGTACCCTGTGTCATTTGCCGAATCTGGCAACCCTATCATCTTAGTGTTTTCCTCACCCAGTCTATGTTGGTTATATTTTCTAAATTTTATTTTATTTCTACACTTCTCAATCTTCTTTTGAGAAAATATTGAAAGCTGATCAACAATAATTTTTCAGTGGTTGTTGTGTTCTTTTTATTTTATTTTTTCATAATTAATTAATTTATTTTTGTTACAGATGTTTCTCCTTTTCCCCCCACTGATTCCCCCCTCCCCCTCCCTCCCCATTCTTTCTGGTGTAGTTGGAAAATTATATATGTAACCAATGTCCTATTATTAGACATTCGTGTTGTTTCCTCTTCCCTTCTCTCCCTTCCCTTCCCTTCCCTTCCCTTCCCTTCCCTTCCCTTCCCTTCCGTCCCCCCTCCCTCCTCCTCTTCCACTTCCACCTACTCCTCCTTTTTCTTTCTCCCCCTGCCCCTCTCTTTCACCTGTTTGGAGCCTAATCTTTGTCCACATCTTTAATTCTTTGTGGTCACTCAGCCCAGGGCCTCAGGGATAGGATTAGGGAAACCCAGGGCCAGAACCTCTCTCCCCTTCATAGCTCCCTGAGCCATCCAATGGGACGACTTATATGTCTCAGTCTAGGTACTATCTTGGTAACTATTGGGGGATAAAAGTAGAAACTAAGAAATGAAATCACAAAAACTTAATATCTCCTTCAGTGAAGCGAAGGATGTGAAGGACAAATGCTGTCGCAGAAACTGCCAGATTGCATCAGCAGGTGCCAGCAGGAATCTGTTGGCCAACCTCATATGTGCTGGGCACAGCCCAGCTCCCTGCTGGAGCCAAGAGGAGAAGGGGAGCGTGGGCTCTGGACTGTCAGTCAAAGCTGCGGGACTGGTGAGAGCCCTGTTGTCTTGCAACTGGCCTTGGTAGCTGGCCTCCATTCCTGGTGTCTCTTGGAAGGGAAAATTGAGTCAGGAAGGCTGACACGTACTAGGCTCTCCATAAGTGTTTTCTGGATAATTGACTTACTGGATGAGTCAGCAAATCAATGAATCAATGATCAACATTTCCCTCTCTGGGCATCGATTTCTTCATCCTTAGAAGGTGAGAGTTCTCCTATCTCCAGCAACTTGGTTAGTCTCTGATTACTTCCCATGGTTCTTTCTGAAGGTCAGGACCCAACGAAATTTTCTACAAAGGGCCAGCTAGTAAAATGTTTAGCTTGTTTATGCCATATGGTCTCTGTCACAATTACTCGACTCTGCTGTCGTAGCGCAAAAGTAGCCAAAGATAACATGTACATGAATGGGCATGTATGGCTGTGTTCCAACAAAACATATTTATAGACACTGAACTTTGAATTTCATATCATTTTAATGTGTCCCAAAATGTCATTCCCCCCCCCCCAACCACTTAAAAATGCAAAAACCAGTCTTACCTCATGGATTATATACCAAAGCAGGCATCAGATTTGGGCCATGGGCCATAATTTATCAATCCTGCTGAAAATGCATGAGCAAACATATCTTCTAGGAAGTCCATTGAGCCCTTAAACAGAAGTTCAGAATGAGAATTCTCTTTCTTTTTGGTTCATACATAATGATTACCATGTCTGCCAAACTGGCTTTTGTAGACACATTGTTGTGCCATGCTCTCACTCTAGAAGCTAAGGTGGCTCCCATGTAAACGTAAGTCCTTCATAACCCAGACCTGTATGTCACCAATATGTCCTATTTGGGTGATCTCTTCGCTGTCATTTACCCAGGGATACTACATTTCTTTTATAGTCAGTGTTCTACTAAGGTGCCCTCTTTACTTATGTGCCTGGTACCCTTCTCCCTGACCATCCAGATTGTGCCCCTCCTGTAAGTGGCACTCAAGCTGAGAAGACTTCCTCAGACTACTCTGATCTCTATCATCCCTGAATTCCAGCCACCATATGGGAATTTCATATGATCAGTTGAGAGACTGCCGGCATTCAAGTTTTTATCACTTATTCTGTGACCTGAGCAACTTCCTAACGCCATCCAAGGGATGATCATAATAACACTCACCTCACAGGGTTGCTGTGAGAGTTAATTGAGATGATTTGTGGAAAATGCTTGGCCCAGAGCCTGGTGTGGAGAGTATAAAAACATTAATAAATGCCAGCTATGATTATACTTCTGTATTGTTTGACCTTTTTACAGGGAGGCCATACTTATATAATAGTTACATAATTTTGAAAAGACGAAAAGAACCCTTTCAGGTTTAAAACAACATAAAACACTATTTTGTTGTTAATTTTTTTCAGGTAAAAATTGTAATTGATGTGTAATATACACACAGAAAAGGGCAGAAACCCCAAGTGTTCAACGTGATGAGTTTCTCAGTAATTTTCTTTCCAGGATGAATCAAAACAGTCAGTGTTGAAAGCCCAGGCAGAGAGAAATAATCTGTGCTTCAGGGAGGTGACATGCTTTTGGGAACAGTGTCACATTCAGGAATGAGGGTCTGCTGAGAACCGAGGGAGAAGCCAGTTAATGCACAGACCGTAATGGTGCCGCAGGAAGAAACAGGCAGCGTGGTCTCTAGTGATGCATCGCAAAGGCGTCCCATTCAGAGCTGTGTCACTTGAACTCATGGTCCCCAGCATCATGCTGAGTGGTGGCTGAGCTCACCGGCTCCCTGGAGCTGTCTCATCACCTAGTCTCCCTCAGGGGGAACGTTTAAACTCATTAATCCAAGAACACTAAACAAATGCACACATTCATCATCTCAGTGCTCTTAGGTTTGAGGAAATGGAAATAGCACATGAAAGTGAGACTAATCCTTTGACGTAGGAATGTTGGCTAAGATTTTTCAGGAGTGTCTGCCAGCCGACAGTCCAGCAACTCACCTCCTTGCCCAGGCAGAGGGGTGGACGGAAGTAGGCTTTCCTATGTACCTAACTAGGTATGTAAGAAGCACAAGGCTGTCTGCTCCCCAACGTAAACTTATTTCATGTTCATACGACCCTAAAGCAAAGGTATTATTTCTTTCAACAGTGTAGGACTTGCTCAAGATGTACAGCCAACTACCAGTGGAACTGGGATCCACACTTAGGTCTGGCTGGGTGTAAAGCATTTATTTATTTATTTATTCTTATCCTCACCCAAGGATATTTTTTGTATTTATCTTCAGATAGAGTGGGAGAGAGAGAGAGGGAAGAAGAGAGAGAGAGAAACATCAGTGTGAGAGAGACACATCGAGTAGTTGCCACCCTCATGACCCTAACTGGCGCCGGGATCAAACTGCAACCGTGGTACGTGCCCTTAGCGGGAACCGAACCTGGGAATCTCTGGTCTGCGGGCCGACGCTCTAACTGCTAAGCCAAACCGGCCAGGGTGTGAGTCTAAAGCATTTTAATTCCTCTCTGTGCTAGCAGAGCAGGGCTCCAGGGATCACTGAAACCCCTCATTTTATACGTGAAGAAACAGAGGTCTGGGGAGGAGGATGGCTTCTTCAAAGTCATTGTGGTATAATAAGAAATATACTGGGTCTTTGCCCCAGTTCCTGGCAAAGGCCTCCTGAAGCTCTTGTAATTTCCTGAGTGATAAGGGTGCTAGGCACATCTTTTAGTCTACTTGTTCTCCAACTCCTGTTTCTGACACAAGAGCTTCTAAGACTCTGGGAATTTCCAGAATGGTCAGAGTATCTTTTTGTGTGCTATTGAGATGACAGGTGGATGGGGCCCCTAGACAGGTTCAGGATGGGATCTGGTCACCAGAAAGACTAAGACAGGACTAGAAGCTTGGAACTTTCAGTCTTATCCTCCATTCTCAGTGAGGGAACAGGGGCTGGATATTGAGTTAATAATCCATCATGCCTATGTGTTGTAGCCTCATAAAAATGTCTAAACTATGATGTTTGGAGAGCTTCCACGTTGGGAGACACGTGGAGGTGTTGGGAGGGTGACGCTCATGGATGCTCCACGCCCCTTCCCCATACCTGTTCATCTGTAGCCTTTGTAATATCCTTTATAATAAATTAGTCAGTGCAGGTAAATGTCTTCCTGAGTTTTGTGAGCAGTTCTAGAAACTTGTCGAACCTAAAGAGGAGCTCATGGACACCCCCAGGTCATAGTGCGTTGGTCAGAGGTACTGATGGCCTGGACTTTTGATTGGCATCTGAAGTGGGACTGAGTCCTTAACTTGTGGGGTCCACACTAACTCTGGGCAGTTAGTATGAGAATTGAGTTGGTGTCCACTGAGAACTGGAGAAATGCTTGGTGTGGGAGAAACCACACATCTGGTGTCAGGAGTGTATAGAAAGTCAGAGTTTTTCTTTTAGGCATAGAGAAGGCTGTGGTGGGACTTGGACTCAGACACAGGCTTCACAGCACAGACCAATGCTCCAACTCAAGACCAGTGTCTCTTTTTCTTCCCACCCATCCCAAGGCGTCCACCACATCCACAGAAGGATCCAAATAAATATCACTTTAAAAAGTCAATCCTGCCCTTTGTCAGCCTGCTTCAGCCTTCACATCGTGGTCTCTGCTGGTTTTCCACCAGGCTCCAGACCAGGTCATGTTCAAAGAAATGTTGTAAAACAGCAGCACTAGTCTTCTGACAAAGCCTGATCACTTCTCCCTCCCAAAACTGGTAAAATGACCAGCTTTCTTTATTGTCCCAGCGTGAAAGGCTGAGATGCAAATGACCCTTTTCCTTCCTGCATGAATCAGTTTCTCGGAGATGACATCTCTCTCTGTGGCACGAGCTGGCAGCCGGGAAGACTAACCCTGCAGAGAGTGATTAACGTGACTTATTCAAAGTTTCAACCAAGCTTCAAAGTGCTTTGCGTGAACAGTTTCAATAGTTTTTGAACAATATTATTTGATAGCATTGGAAGATTATCATGATGTGATGCTCACAATGAGCAGTAGATAGGTATGTACGTTTTGATCATTTATTAAAAACGCACATGCGCAGCCCTGGACAGTTTGGCTCAGCAGTTAGAGCATCGGCCCGTGGACCAGAGAGTCCCGGTTCGGTTCCCACAAAGGGCATGTGCCTTAGTTGCAGTTTGTCCCCAGTCCCGGTTGGAGTCATGAGGGTGGAAACCAGTCACATCGATGTTTCTCTTTCTCTTTTTCCCCTTCTCCCCCTCCCGCTCTATCTGAAGATAAATGCAAAAAATGTCCTTGGGTGAGGAAAAACAAACAAGCAAAAAAACGCACATGCACATACATGTATCAGTGAACATGTCTTCAGCTGCAAGTAACAGAACATCTGAGTAATAGTGTCTTTTTTTTTTTTTATCATCCTCACCCGAGGACATTTTTCCATTTTTTGTTCAGATAGAGCGGGAGGGGGAGAGAGGAAGAGAGAGAGAGAGAAACATCGATGTGAAAGGGACACATCGAGTGGTCGCCACCCGCACAACCAACCAGGGCCGGGGACAAACTGCAACCGAGGTACGTGCCCTTAGCGGGAACCAAACCCGGGTCCCTCCGGACCGCAGGCCGATGCTCTAACCACTGAGCAAAACCGGCCAGGGCAGTAATAATGTCTTTTAAAACTTTTTAAAATTACAGTTTATATTCAATGTTGTTATGCTTAGTTTTAGGTGTACAGCATAGTGGTTAGATAATCATATACTTTACAAAGTGACCCCCCCCCCCATATTTTTAGAGCCCATCAGAGACAATACATAGTTATTACAATATTATTGACTACATTCCCTATGCTGTACTTCACATCCCCATGACTATTCTGTAACAACCAATCTGTACTTATTAATCCCTTTACCTTGTGCATTCAGTCCCCCAACACCCCTCCCCTCTGGCAACCATCAGTCTATTCTCTGTATCTATGACTCTGTTACCGTTTTGTTTGTTTGTTTATATTGTTCTTTAGATTCCACATATAAATGAAATCATATGATATTTGTCTTTCTCTGACTGACTTATTCACTTAGCACAATATCCTCTAGGTCTACCCATGCTGTTGCAGATGGTAAGATTTCATTCTTTTTTTTTTTTTTTTTTTTTATCCTCACCCGAGGATATTTTTCCATTTTTTGTACAGATAGAGTGGGAGGGAGAGAGAGGAAGGAGAGAGAGAGAGAAACATCGACGTGAAGGGACACATCGAGTGGCTGCCACCCGCACGACCAACCAGGGCCGGGGACAAACTGCAACCGAAGTACGTGCCCTTAGCGGGAACCGAACCCGGGTCTCTCCAGACCGCAGGCCGACGCTCTAACCGCTGAGCCAAACTGGCCAGGGCAGATTTCATTCTTTTTATGGCCGAGTAATATTGCATTGTATACAGGCACCACAGCTTTTTTATCCAATCGTCTGTTGATGGCATTTAAGCTGCTTCCATATCTTGGCTGTTGTAAAAAATGTTGCAATGAATGATGAGTAGTGTCTTCAATCTTGGGTGACCAACTATTGCAGTTTGCCTGGGACTCAGGGGTTTTCCAGAACATGGGACTGTCAATGTTAAAACTGGGATAGTCCCAGGCAAACCAAGACAATTGGTCACTCTACTTAAATCATAAGGACAGCTAATGTTCACTTGAGAAGTCCAGATGCAGATGGTCCAAGGGTCAGCAGGGTGGCTCAAAGATATATATCATCAAGGGAGCAGCTCTTTCCTCAATTTCCCTATGCCATCCTCAGCGCTGGCCGCAACAGCTTCAGGACTATGAGGGGTAGCACCTAAGACTCTAATAATCTTTTCTAGAAGCCCCACCAGCAGACTTCCTCTTACATCTTGGTGGCCCAAAGTGGGTCTCCTGGCTACCTCTACCTGCAAGGGAGCCTGGAAGAGCAGGTGTCCAGCAAAGGCAAATGGGATTGCCATAAATAGTGCTATAAAATAAGTGTGCCCCCCTGCCGCCAAATTCATATGTTTAAATCCTAATCTTCAATGGGTTGGTATTAGAAAGTGAGGCCCTTTTCCCCCTTAAATCCTCACCTGAGGATATTTTTCTTTTTATCTTCAGATAGAGTGGGAGGGAGGAAGGAAGGGAGTGGAAGAGAGAGAGAGAGAGCGAGAAACATTAATGTGAGAGAGACACATCAACTGGTTGCCTCCTGCATGACCCCAACCAAGGTCGGGGACTGAACCACAACCAAGGTACGTGCCTTTGACTGGAATCAAACCTGTGACCCTGGTCCATGGGCCGACACTCCAACTGCTGAGCCAAACTGACCAGAGCTGGGGCATTTTTTTTAAATCCTCACCCGAGGATATGTTGAGAGAGAGAGAGAGAGAGAGAGAGAGAGAGCGAGAACATTGATGTGAGAAAAAACACTGATCAGTTGCCTCCCATACTCACCCTGACTGGGGTTTGAACCCACAACCTTTTGGTGTACAGGGTGATGCTCCAACCAACTGAGCTACCTGGCCAAGGCAGGAAGTGGGACCTTTGAGTGGTGATAGGTCATGAGGGTAAAGTCCTCATGAATGAGATTAGTGCCCTTATAGAAGAGACAAGAGAGATCGCATTCTCCACCATGTGAGGATGTAGCAAGAAGGTGGTTATCTGCAAATCAGGAAGAGAGTCCTCACCAGGAAAGAAATCAGCTGACACCTTGATCTTGGATTTCCCAGCCCTTCAGCTCTGAGATACCATGGGTTGCTGTTTAGCCTCCCAATCTATGGTAATTTTGTTATAGCAGCCTGAAAAAACTAAGATAACTGGCTTCCATCAAGGGCTGGAGACATTGCATCCTAAACAAGTCAGGGCTCTAAGAGGAAGGGGGAGGAGTAAGGTCAGTTTTGTGGGCAACTAACTGTGTTAGTGGCAACTCATATAGTCACATGGAAAAGAGACACCATGGGGAAGTGGTCAAGGGCACAAACGTGGGCTAAATCTCGATATCCACTTACCAGTGTGGGACTTGGGGCACATTGCTTGACTTCGATTTATTTTCTATAAAAAGGAGATAAAAAAAACAATACCTCTTTCACAGGACTTCTGCGAGGATTTAGATGCACTTATGCATGGAAAGTGCTGAGGACAGTGATTGGCACGTAGTAAATGTTCAGTAAATGTTGGCTTTTTATTTCTTAGTGGTGGAACCCATCCCTCCATCTTCCAGAAAGAGACCTGGTTTTTCATCAGGTGAATTCTCTGATAGCTTGCAGAGTGTGTGTGTGTGTGTGTGTGTGTGTGTGTGTGTGTGTGTAGGGGGTGGGGCAAGCTCCTTTCCTAGGGAAATGTTCAGGAACCACTAGGCTTTGCTTTTGCCAACTGGGGTTTGTAAGTCGAAGACCAATGCTGAATTGTTTGGGATCTGAAGACCCTCCATTGACTGTGAAGCATTTGGAAGAGGAAGAGGGAGAAAGAAAAAAGATGGGAAGCTGGTAGCAGGAGGGAAACTTGAGGAAAACCACCACGTTGTCAGCTAGGGATTTTTACGGGGGATTTTTACGGATTTTTATGGATGCAGCATGACTCCCTGTGAGAACTTCAGAACTCCACTTTCCTTGTTAACCTGTGGTGGATTTGGATGTGTTTGGGAGGACTCAAATTCACGCTGAGTACAGTTTTGAGATGGACAGAGGATGAGGACTAAGGCCACCCAAGGCAAGTCTGCCACACCTGGGTTACAGGTATGAAAAAAATTGGTGTGAAATACACCAAAACACTTTGGAGTGAACACTGAACTCTGGGTGTATGTGGGTCAAGGTTATGCATAATTTTAGGCTCCTTCTTTGTATTTATATTTTCCAAAATTTCTAAGTGATCAGGGATCTGTTTTATGATCAGATAAAACATAAAACTGTTGTAGAGAAATAGGATCAAAGTTTGTTTGTTTTTTAAGGTTGAACATGTTAGCTTCGTTTGTCAAATAAACTGCTTGTCCAGCAGCACTTTCTCTCTGTTTCTCCCTGTTTCTTTCTAACAATGAATGACAATAATAGGTACCATTTCTATCTAACAGTGAATGACAACAATAGATACCATTTACCAAGCATTTTACTATGAATGTCCCAGGCTTGAAACGCATAATAATCCTAGGAGGAAGTATTACTAAAATTCTTCTTTTAAATATGAAGAAAGAGACTCAGAGAAGTTAAAACACTGGCACCCTTTGAACTGTTTGGTGGCAGTATTCTTTTCTTTCTTTCTCTTTTTTTGTTAATCTTCACCCTAGGATATTTTTCCACCAATTTTTTTTTTTTTTAAATGATAGAGTGGGAAGGAAGGAGGGGGAGAGAGAGAGAGAGAGAGAGAAACATCAATGTGAGAGAGACACATCCATTGGTTGCCTCCAGCTGGGGATTGAACCCGCAACCCCTCGGTCTGTGGGCTGATACTCTAACTGCTGAGCCAAACCCTCCAGGGCTGGTGTCGGTACTCTTGCTTCTAACTACTACCTGTCTCTCTTTTGTTTCTTTTGCCATCTTTCCTTCTCTCATCTTTCAAAAATTATCAATTAGGACCTGTGTCAATTCCATGGTTACCACCCTAGATTTCTCAACTTTAGCATGATTGACATTTGAGATCAGATAATTCTCTATTGGGGGTGGGGGGGCTGTTCTGCACATTGTAGGGTGCTGAGCAGCATCCCTGGACTCTACCCACTAGATGCCAGTAGCAACCCTCCCCCCACATACCCAGTTTTAACAACCAAATATGTCTCTAGACATTCAGATGTCCCCAGGGACCAAATTGTCCTCATAGTCCTTGTGGAAAAGGGTCTGAGAGTTCCACACATTGCATGATTGCTGATAGGAACCCATGGGAACAGTTCGTACCCTTCTGGAAATTCCCCAAGCTCATTCGAGGCAGCTGCCACCTGCTGGGACATTCCAGGACAGGGCTTGACAAATGGTTGGAGCGCCTCTGGCAACAGGAGACACAGGCTGAAGTGAGATGTTCCTGCCTCTTGTTCTAAAAGCTGGGACACTGGGATTAAAATGGGTAACATGGGCAATTCTTGACTAGCAAAGGGAAGGGGGCCCCAAGCTGGTCTGTGGGTGACACTTTTTTAGTGGAGGCAACAGGCCAGGTTCTTGGCCAAGATGCTGCGGAAGGAGGCAGATCAGTGGACTCAGATGAGTTGATTTCTGGTCCTGGTCCCACCCTCATATGCTGTGTGGACACAGTTGAGCCCTTTGAGAATATTAATGCTTCCCTCTGTCTCTTCCTGGGACAGTGGGATGCTGTGTCCAAACTGGCCCATCCTATCCCCTGGTCTTGCTTTATTCTTCTTCATAGTATCTTACTTGATATTGTATTTGTGTTTACCTACTGTCTCCTCTGCCTAAATTTCAGCTCATGAGGGCAGGAGAGATCATTGCATCCCTGGAACCTATGACAGTGGTAGACATAGTAAATGCTTAATAAAAACATGCAGAATGACCCAGACGATGTAGCTCAGTGGTTGAGCTTCTGCTCATGGACCAAGAGGTTGCCAGTTCGATTTCTGGTTGGGGCACATGCCTAGGTTTGGGCCAAATCCCCAGTGGGGGGCATGCAGGAAGTGGCCAACTGATGGTCTCTCTCATTGATGTTTCTATCTTTCTCTCCCTCTCCCTCTAAAATCAATAAAGAAAACAAACAAACAAATATAAATGACAGTAAGACAAGTTAATATACTAGCACACACATACACATGCACACATGCACACAAAACTATATAAAGTAAAATTATATGAGCAACTGATTACTGAGATTATGGGAGTGAACATCTTTTCACACTGTTAATAGGCAATTTGAAAATTGCTATTAAAATTCACGTGTTCATGTTACTTGACCCAGCAATTACATTTCTATAAATTTATTTTTCTAGGAATTTATCCTAGACATGTTTTAGGAAATGACTCAGATGTCTATGAATATGAGAATTGTTAAATAAATCACTGTATATCAACAACGTAGAATAATATACAGCCATTACAAATGAGAAGATTTTCATATACTTATGTGGAAAGATGTCCAAGATATATCATTAAGTTTTTAAAAATTGCAAAATATTTTTGTGTAATGACAGTGATATGATATGTGATAGTAGAAGCATAAACATTAAAAAAGAATTTTAAACTGTTGAAAATTATTACCACTAAAGGATAGAAATTTTCTGTCTATGCTGTGAATTTTTGTAATGTCTACAATTTTTAACAAGCTGATAAAAGAATACACTGAACCTGCCACATGAGCCTGCTCATACAAACAAACAAAAGCCGGGCACAGGAAGACTGGGAGGGCCACTATCCAGGTGTTATTAATAGTGGCTGGTTATTTCTAAGTAGTGAGAAAATGGGCGATCTTTGTTTTTCTTCTTTTGTAAAAAACTTCTATAAAAAGCATGTGTGAGCTTTACAAAGGCCAACCCCCTCCCACAAATTTCTCTTTGTTGAAACTGGGGAGGTGCTCAGGGTATAGAATGTTTTTTGAGGTAACCTGCTGACATGCAGCGTCCTGTTTCCTCAGGATGGATGACATTCAGCTGTGCAATGACATCATGGACCTGAAGCAGGAGCTACAGAACTTGGTCGCCATCCCAGGTAAGCATCTGGGACTCCAGCTGCTCAGAGCCCCCAGCCTGGCCCCTCTGCACTCCTTAGGGCTGAAAGACAGTGTTCATCTGCTCTCCCAGCATGACCTCGTTTTTGCAACGCAATGCTCTCTGATTGTGTGACTCAAACACAACTCTGTGTCAGGGAGACCCAGGTTCAAGTCCTAATTCTAGTGACTTCCTTGACCTTGGGCAAATCACTTTATCTCTCTGAGGCTCAATTTCTCCTCTGAAAATGGGGTAGTAACAGTAATAGTAGTACCTAACTTATTGGGCATAAATCTCACTGTGATAAATGAAACAATGCAAGCCATGTGCTTAGCTTGATATTTGGTCCAAAGTGAGAGTCCAGTAAGTATTAGCAATGATCACTATTATTATCCTTGGGAATAGGTAGAGTATGGTGGTTACAAGCTGACTTTGGAATTAAACCTAGATCTGTCACTTATTAATGACATGACTGTGGGCATGTCATTAAGTTACTTCACTAAAACTCAATTTTTACATTTGTAAACTCAGTTTCTATATCTGTAAACTGGTACAATAGTGGCATCTACCTCATAGGGTAGTTGTGAAATTGATAAAGGGAAAAAACATGTAAAGTGCTTAGCATAGTTCCCATCCTATAATAAGTGCTTATCATTATTATTAACAAAACAAATTTCTACCCATCCTTTAGGTCACAGATTATTTGGCCCTAAGAAAGACTTCCCTGTTGGGTTAGGTGCTCTCCAGGGGGTTACTCTTATCCAATTATTTATCAAATAATTAATTGCCTGTTGACTCATATATGTCTCTGTAAACTCCATGCTCCTTGAGGGCAGGAAGGAGGGTCTGGTATGTGCAAAGAGGAAGGTTTATGGAAGGAACAAACACAAGTCTGCCTCAAGAACCTTGCCTTCACTTTGGCAAGGAGCAGCGCAGGCTAGATGAACAACCCCACCTTGTCATTTACGAATGTTTTTTTGCCATTTATCAGTTCAGTGAGGATGTCTCAAGAGGCTGAATTGCAGCGAGGTGCTAGGCATGCGGTGATGAACAGAAAATTACCCCCTGCTTTAAGGAGCTCGCAGGTCAGTAGGAAGAGCCGGCCTGACATCCAGTGGACACCTACAATTGAGCTAGAAGTAGTGCGCAACACTTAGAATGGGGCATTGTTCTCAATGCTTCAGCGCAGGGACGTTTGGGCCTAGATGAGTCTCTGTTGGGACAGGGGGCTGTCCTGTGTGTTGTAGAATTTAGCAGCATCCCTGGCCTCTACCAACTATATGCCAGTAGCATTCCCCTCCCGCCCAGTTGTGACAACCCAAAATGTTTCCAGATGTTACCAAATATCTCCTGGCTTGCTATAGGGGGTAAAGTGGGCAAATTACCTCCTGCCCAAGAACCACTACTTTACAGTACAGAGATCTGGGTTTGAATCCAGGAGGACGAGCTAGGTGATCTTCGTGGAGCAACTTAATTTCTCTGAGCCTTAAATTCCTTGTTTATAAAATAAAGCCAGCCCTGGCCGGTTTGGCTCAGCAGTTAGAGCATTGGCCTGTGGTCAGGAGAGACCGGGGTTCGGTTCCTGCTAAGGGCATGTACCTTGGTTGCAGTTTGTCCCGGCCCTGGTTGGGTTGTGCAGGTGGTGGCCACTTGATGTGTCCCTTTCACGTTGATGTTTCTCCCCCCCCACCTCCACCCCACTCTATCTGAACAAAAAAATGGAAAAATGTCCTCAGGTGAAGATAAAAAAATAAATAAAGCCAATAATTGCCACCCTCATGTGGTGGTTGTGACTATGCCATGACAACATGGGGTCACAAATGAAAAGCATAAGAGCACTTAACACATGCTTGTTCTGACAGTAGTGTGTGCAATCGTAGCAGAATTTTCAGATACTATTGCTTTAATGAGCATGTATGACGTGCCAGGCCCTGGGAATATATGAGTGGACAGTCCTAATTGAAAGGGGGTGACAGCTAATGCGTATAGGGTTTCTTTTGGAGGTGATTAAAAGGTTCTAAGCCCTGGCTGAATAGCACAGTTGGTTAGAGCATTGTCTTGATCGCCAAAGTTGCAGGTTCAATCCCTGGTCAGGGTACATTCGACAATTAACCAATAAGTGCATAAATAAGTTAAACAGCAAATCGATGTTTCTCTCTCTCTCTCTCAAATCAATTAAAAAAAAAAAGATCCTGTAATAACCTTACTCAAAGCAGTTGCCTTGCAAGAGGATAACTATTTTCCTTACGATAACCTCCACCACCCATCATTGCTTCCATATCCATAACTAGAGTCTACTTACATATTCCCCAGTGGGATCAAGTATAAAATCTGACCCAGGAAAAGATATCTTAAACACTAAAATAGTTGTAAGATTTCTCTAATTTATATCAGAAGACACCTGGAGAATATGGATAGGAATATATTCTAAGGGTATTAGGCCAAGAAGAATGGAGTATAGTATACTGAACCATTTTTTTTAAATGTTCTAAAATTTATTGTGGTGATGTTTGCATAACTGAATAACACTTCAAAAGGGTGAATTGTACAGTATGTGACTTATATCTCAATAAGACTCTCACCACAGAAAGTGAAATGTCAAACAAAAAGCAGTAAAATAATGGGGGCAAAATGTAGCTGAATCCAGACACTACCCACTTGAAATTCTGATTCGATTGTGTGGGGCTCTGGCAGTGGTCATTTTTGAAACCTTATCATGATTGTGATGAGCAGCCGGGGTTGAGAGCCACCAAGACAGCACAGCATTCTCATTTTATAGCCTCCCCCCAACCCCCACCGCAATAGTGCGGTTGAAAGTTACAAAACCCATCTAGGATGATGTAAGCAAAAACACAATCGGGCAATCAATGGAAGGACAGTGGAGACTCCTGGAGCCCCAGGGCATTGTATTCATTTCCTTGGGCTGCTATAACCTATTCCCACAAATTTAGTGGCTTCAAACAATAGAAATTGATTCTTTCACAGTTCTGGAGGCCAGGAGTCCTAAATTAAAGTTTTGGTCTCTAGAGGAGGATCCTTCCTTGCCTCTTCCAGCTTCTGAGGCTCCTGTCAATCCTTGGGTGCCCTGGCTTGTAGATGTCTCACTCCAACCTCTGCCTCTGTCATCGTAGTCTTCTTGTCTTTGTATGTCTCTCTGTCATCTCTTACTATAAGGACACCAGTCACTGGATTAAGGGCTCCCCCTAATGAGTATGACTTCATCTTAACTAATGACACCTGCAAAGATCCTATTTCCAAATAGGGTAGATATGAAATTTGGGGAGGTGAGGGGTAATACTGTTTATCCCAATACAGGCATGAAGCTCTGCCCAGTCTCACAGGGTCTGGAACCAGAAAAGGAAAGTTGTCGGAATGTTCTTTGGATCTCTCTCTCTCCCCCCCCCCCTCATCCCACCCCCCCTCTCATTGGGGTGCGTGTTTCATTTTCCTACTCTAGCATATGAGCCAGGCAAGTCCACTCCATCTCTTCTTCATGATCTTCTTGCACAAGAGCCCAATTCTTGGGGCCTCTTTGTCCCAAGTTTTAACTTTGCAGGAGACTCTTAAAAGGCCCAACATGGGTTGGCATCTCCCTCTTGGGAGGAAATAATTCCTGGAGCCCACTGCAGGCTAAGCAGGGCATGTAGGAGCCGCCAAGGCAAAGGAGACATGAGTATGTGGCCACTGGGTCAGCCAAGGCCACCTCAGGCACCTCCATCTGGGGCTGTGGCAGCCCCTAGAGCATGTGTGGAAATGGGTGGGAGCAGGGGTAGGGGGTGTCTTTGGTTGACACAGCCAATGGGGTGCATGACTAACCAGGACCAGGACTGTGGAGAGGAGAACAAAGCCTTCAGCTGGAGCACAACATTTTCAGTAATCGGGATAAATAATATTTTAATACAGTATCAAAATATTAAAATTCATGCAAAAAAACCCCACAATAAAGCAAACACCAAAGGTTTAAAAAAAGATGAGATCAGTACTGATACTCAGTGGGTAGAGGCCAGGGATGCTAACCCTTGCAGTGTGGGGGCAGTTCTCTAAGAAGAATGTGTTTCTCCCAAAATGCCGTGGACTGTCCTGCTGAGAAGCATAGGTCGCACTAGGTCATAGGGCCAGTTAGCAACAGAGCCCAGGTCTCCAATGCCAGTCCCATTGATTGCCCAGGAAATTGCATCGTCTAAATCACTTCTGTGTGGACATTCAGATACTAACACTTTCCTTCTTCTCCTGTATTCCTACTCACCTCTCCTCACCTTCTCCTTGTTAAGAGTCTTCTGTGAATTCCCCGGACCAGAACCAGGTTTCTGGATGGATTTAGCTGAATTTAGGGGGGGGGAAATGATGCTCCAGGCAACACATCAATACAACTATTAAGGAGAGAGAACACTGAATGGCCAAGAAAATCATGTTTACCAGCTATGGTCAACAAATAATTTACCAGCTCCTGATGGGAAAGAACACCTGGGAACCTCCCCGCCTTGAGGGCTTCTCAAGGACAAGCCAATATGTCTCACCACCACCCCACTGTCATCACCATTGCCTGAGAGCTGGTGATCCTTGGAGCTAGTAGTGGAGGCGGTGTCACCTTCCCCTTGGACACAAATGGTATCGCCCTCAGAAGGCTATTGGACGTTTCAAACTAGTGATTCTCAACCAGGAGCAATTTTGCCCTCTAGGGGACATTGGGCAATCTGCTGACATTTTTGGTTGTCACTACTAGGGGAGGAAGTGCTTCAGGTATAAGTGGGTGGAGGCCAGGGATGCTACTGAATATCCTACAATGCACAGGACAGCCCCCATAATAAAGAAGTGTCCAGCCCAGCCCAGCCCAGCCAGTGTTCTCAATGGATTGTCGTCCCATGGACTGAGAGGTCCCGGTTCGATCCCCAGTAGAGGTCATGCAGGAGGCAGCCAATTGGTGTTTCTCACATGGATGTTTCCATCTCTTTCTCCATTCCTCTCTCTAAAAAATCAATTTAAAAAACATATTAAAAAAAAAAAAGAATTGTCCGGCCAGTGTGGCTCAGTAGTTGAGTGTTGACCCATGCATCAAGAGGTCACCAGTTCAATCCCCAGTCAGGACACATGCCCAGGTTGTGGGCCCAATCCCCAGGGGCATGCAGGAGGCAGCCAATCGGTGTTCTCTCTCACTGATCTTTCTCTCTCTTCCGCTTTCATTTCCTCTCTCTCTAAAAAAAAATCAACAAAGGAAAAAAAAGGAATTATCCAGCCCAAATATCAACAGTGTCAAAGCTGAGAAACCTAAATTAAATGAAAACAAAAAGCTCATGAAAATATTGACATAATAGCTTTCAATTTATTAAGCACTTACCCTTTGCACATTTATGCTGCATGATTTGCTTGTCCTTCATTAAATATGTATTTGTTTCCTTTGTACCTGGTTCAGTAAATAGTTAACCTGGAGGGCATTTAATCATTTGTGCCCAGAGTCATGCAGCTAGGGAAGGTAGGACTGTCTGGTTCTACAGGGAGGCTCATAGTTGTGATAGGGGCTACAGGCCAGGGAGACCAGTTAGGAGGCCATAGCATGTCCAGGGAGAGGTGATGGTGGCCTGGGCTAGTGAGGTGTGCTGGTGGAGATGAAACGCCAGTTGGAGAGTGACATGGGTAAGCACATGGAGATGTTACGAGTCAACGTGTGATGCCAGTAAGCACTGGGTAAAGTTGGTAAGCTGGCAGTTCTCATTGGCAAGTAGGTGAGTGATGGTGGCAAGAAAAGGGTCACATCATCAGTCAAGTGGTAATGCCTGTAGGTAGGTGAGTGGGGCCTCTGGGCAGGTAGGTGATGCCAGTGAACAGGTGGGTGGGGCCTGGAGGCAGGTGCCCAGAAGGTGAGTGATGCCTGCAGGCAGGTAGGAGATACTGGCAGGAAACGTATGTAATACACATAAGCAGGTGAGCTACATTGGCCGGTGGCCTGGAGACTTGGGTAAGTAACTGGTTTGTCAGCTGGCACAGACCACTTTGAGTAGGAGGCTTCTCCCATGAGTTGCTGGGCGGGGTTACATGAGTGGATGGCTGCATCTGAGTCCCTGGGGGGCTGGGGATGCCTGAACCGGAAAGAGATATGAAACAGGGTGACTACCTTGGGGAGGGATGCTGTCATTTCCTTGGGGGACCTGCACGTCATTATGGATCCCCTGAGAGAGTTGAGTGAGCAGGGAATTCAGGAAGTCTGTGGGCACTGTGTTAACTTACCTGCTGAGGACTGGGAGGCACTCTGCCATGTGATGAGTGATGTGGGGAATCCGGCCCACAGGACCCACCATGGGAAGGGTGATGCCACCACTGTCAGTGTAGCGATGGCCAGGAATCCGGGGGTTGCTAAAACTTCCACCCCCTTCCTAACTTCCCCTTCTGGTTGATGGGAGAAGTCGATTTTGTCTCTCATCCAAACATGATACACTTTTGGCCTCTGATTCTACCTCTGGACCTAGAGGAAACTGTCAATGCCAGTCCTAGGCAGGTAGATGGTCCAGCCACCCCATGTTTTTTTTTTATCTTCTGAAGGGGTCTGAGCAGAGGGAGCTGAAGTGGGTTATGTTTCTGCCCTCCTGGTTTTCTCAGTCCTCATTTCCAGCCCTGGCTCTTTTGTTTTCTCTTCGGCGTTCTAGCCCTGGGTGCTTGGGACAGCACGGGAGCTTTTTACCCGGCAGATTGGCTGCTCTTGCTATGGAGTGTTTCTCTCCCAGCACCCCCACCGAGTCCTTCTCACCGCCTGCCTTCTTCAGCAGGACCCCCTTGCTGCATCATTACCATTTCCTGAGTACTCGCCGTAGCCGAGCTCTGTGCTAAGCCATTTACTAACGTCACTGGGTTTAAGCCTCACAGGGTATATTTTACAGAGCAAGAAACTGAAACTCAAAGGGGTCAAGTCACTTCCCCAGGTTCACCCAGCTGGTGAAACGGTAGAGCTAGGATTCCAACCCTGGTCCCTCAGACTCAAGTGCTTTCAACAGTTTCACTCAATTGTTTCTTTGCTGATGTTTTCTTCTTCCTAGAAAAAGAAAAAACCAAGCTGCAGAAGCAGAGAGAGGATGAGCTGATCCAGAAGATACACAGACTGGTGCAGAAGAGAGACTTCCTAGTGGACGATGCAGAGGTCGAGCGGTTAAGGTGAGTGGGCAGCTTGTCCCCAGATACCAGGCTGTTGGAGCACAGCCTTGTTTTCTTCCAACTCCATCGTCTGCTCCTGGGACTCACAGCCTTGCCTGACAGGCATGGCCTCGCCAAGCTATCCCCAAACCCTGGATCCAAATGAACCCCAGTCTTCTAGCCTGAGAACCCATTTCACATTCAAGAGAAACTCAAATCCAGCTCCAAAAAGTCTTGCAAAAGCCTGTGGGTCTTAACTGAATGTCATTCGAGGTGAGCAGGGAGGAATTACATCACATAACACACTGGGGTGCTTCTTACACATTCTTTTCACCGAACTTTCTCATCAAGGCAACTTCTAGAAACTTCTGTTGGTTTCTACAAAAAATCTGCCCCCTGTACTGACTTGCTTCCTTGCCTGCCCTGACCACTCCCCAGTGTTGTTCTGTTCTTTCCCCTCTCGTTGGTGGTTCCGATGCCCCTTTGGGGTCTCCTATGTGCAGACGCACCCACCACCTGAATCCGGAAAACCGTGGGCCCTGGAGCCATGGTGCACCTGGAGGATCTGGAGAAGGCTGGGCTCAGGAACTATGCGTGTTGATTCTTGAATATTTTTGTGCTGGAGCAAAGCCTTTGTAGCCCTTCACAAGGAGAGGGGCTCACACAGCTTCTTCAAACCCGGAAGGCAGCTGCTTCTTTATTCTCTGTGCCCTCCTGGGTCATCCAACGCCCCTGGCACACATCTTGCCTAGCTCAATCAGGCGTGGCCCACTGTCTTTGTTCCTGGTGACACTTGGAAGAACTGAGGTGACTTACCCTTTGAGATCTGCCATGTATCTTGTGGAAGCACTAGTGTCTAGGGTGACTTAAAGTTACAGGGTCAGGAGAGGTGCTGCCCAGCTCACTGAACCCCTGGCAGGGAGACTGGGTCCTATGATGTCCTTGCTTCTGCCCTGGGGTCACACCCATGCTCTGGACAGGCATTTACTCCATTGTTGATATGTGTTTGCTTCAGAGCAGGTGCATCAAACACAACATACAAATATACACATAACCCAGAAAACATACGCACACCACACACACGACACACAACACACAACTACCACCCACACATAACACACAACAGACACGTACCACCCATATATAACACACACCAACATACATGTACCATCCATACATAACACATAACAACATGCACGCACCATCCACAAGGCCTGTTACATGAGCCCACGCACTTAACCTCGTGCCTCCTTTCCCTAGTTCCTTGATGCTTTCCTTGCTTATTCTACTTTCCTGTTTTCACAGGGAGCAAGAAGAAGATAAAGAAATGGCCGATTTCCTGAGAATCAAGTTAAAACCTCTAGACAAAGTAACCAAATCTCCAGCCAGTGAGTGCACACATTATTTCTTCTCCTCCCATCCAAGAGAAAAGGAAATTTAAAAGAGGTCTGGGGTCCAGAGAAGGCCCAACAAAATACCCGTTAGAGATCAAAGTTGTGCACAGGATGATGGCAGGCAGGGGCAGCTTCCTCTAGCCCCCCGCCCAGAACGGTACTGTGATTACATCAGTGTTCAGCTGTTTTAAAATTCTTAAGAACTTTGGAACAAGGGGCCATGCCTTTTCGTTTTGCACTGGGCTCTGCAAACGACCTAGCCAGCTCTGGCAGCAGCTGCTGTCCTCTGATCGCCCAGTTTGGTGCGCTTCATAGACAGCGCTGGGTGGTCGCTGAGGCAAGAAGGTGGGAACTGAGGCGCAGGGAGCTCTGGCCTCTGTTGGAGTTGGAATTTCTAAGGCAGTGGAGCCAGAATTATGCTTCTCAGAACATTAGCCTCATAGGATACCAGGGTATAAAGAGTTTTGTATGAAATAAGTTTGAAAAATGTTACACATTTGACCCTCTCTATATGGAGGATCCTAGTGTTCATTAGCATATTAAATTGATAATGGGTCCTGCTGTCAAGAAACTGTCTTCTCTTTATTGATCCAGTGAGGTTGCTGTTAGTTATAAGAAATGGATGCCCAAGTCAAACGGTCTCTAGCTAAAAAAAAGGGTACTTGGAAGAAGAGCTACAAGAACCAGGGCGTCGGGGACTAGACACTGTTAGAACCCTTGCTTTCCTTCTATTTCTTACCTGTGCTCCTCTTTGTATGTTAGTTTCTTTTTTCTCCGACTACACAGGTCTTCTCCATGGGGTCAGAACTCCAGAACCATAACTTAGCAGCAGCAGAGGCAATACCACAAATTCTCTCTCTTGGAATCGAAATATATAAATCTTAGGGAAAGATTCTAATTGGCTTTTCTTGGATCATGTTCCCACCAATGAGGCCCATCACTGTTATCAAGAGGCTGAGGTACAGTGACTGGCCAGATCTATGTCACATGCCCACTCCTGTAGCCACAGGGACATGAATTGTTACCAGAATAAAAGGAACTAGAAATCTTGCTAGGAAGACACCCAAAAGCTGCCACGGCTGACTATGCTGTGAAACCAGTTTTCTGTGATCATCCATTAACATTCCATGAAAACACAGTTGTACAGTGTGGGGAAATAAAGAAAGAGAAGAGGCATGGTCCCTACTGCAGGCCCCTAAAATCACATGGTACACGATCCCTGGTCCCTGTGTAAACCCAGCATCCTCAATGGGCTGTCTCTTGCATAAAATGAGGATTAGAAAAACTCCATCTAACATGACGGAGAAGGAGTAAAGAAATTTGCCTTCTGAGTAGGGTTATGGGTAGAAAAAATAATTCCATCAAGAAATCAAAACACCAACCCTGTACCACATTCAAGGGGTTAAGTGTCAGGTCCAAGTTTACACTGCTTATCTAGCGCTGGAAACCCAAGTGGAAAAATTAAAACTGATCTAAAACCAGCGAAATCTCTGGGACCCCAGCAAAGCAAATGTAAAATTGCTCAATAGGGTTAACCCTAACCCTTCAGCATTCCATAATACACAGTTCACAGTAAAACCACCCCCGTGAAGATATGCTCTCAATAAAAATGTAAAACCAATGAAGAATTGAACCACTATGAGAGGAGTCCGTAAAAGCAACGAAAAGAAAAGAGAATATTTGTCCGCCCAAGAACTAGAAATAACAGACTATTTAAAGGAGGCAGTAAATATATTTAAAATTATTAAAGAAATAAGAGAAGGAATACAACACAAAATAAAAGAGCAGGATGCTATGAAAAAAGAATAGGTAGATTTGCAAACACTTAGCTTTCTAAAAAATTGTTACAGTACTGAAGGAAAAACTCAGTGGATTAAATACAAAGATACAGTTGATGGGAGGATTCATAAATTGAAACACAGAGTTGAGAAAATTACCCAGAATGCAGCACAGAGACAGAAAGATGAAA
Organism: Molossus molossus; assembly: GCF_014108415.1. Classification (NCBI taxonomy): domain Eukaryota; kingdom Metazoa; phylum Chordata; class Mammalia; order Chiroptera; family Molossidae; genus Molossus; species Molossus molossus. The sequence goes on along the minus strand of NW_023425366.1, from coordinate 108,143,033 downwards.
AATATGAAAGAAAAATAATGAAACATGGAAGATAGAATAAGAAGGCCCAACTTACATCTAATAGATATTCCAAAAGAAGAGATAACACAGTGAGCAGTAGAGGTATCTGAAAGGTAATGAATGAGCATTTTCCAGAATGACAAGATGTGAGCCCTCAGACTGGAGTGACTTGAACAAAACTCCCATTTATTCATTCACCAAATACTTCTTGAGTGCCAGACCCTGTGACTGGCTTGGCAGATACAATGGCAGGCAGAACTGAATAGGATAAGGTTTAAAGTTGTGACCGGAAGCTGAGGACTGAAAGCCAGTTACTCCACCGGGAAATGGGAGCAGTCAGTATGACCATATAAAATGCTTGCCAGCTCTCCACGTCACCTGACCTGTGGAGCTGAAGCAAGGCCTGGCCAGGAGCTGGGATGGGACTGGGGCTACAGATGGTTAGGGCTCTCCTTACCTCACTTCTCTCTCCCTCTCTCTTTTCTTCCCTCTCTTTCTCTGTGCTCCTACCTTGCTGCAGGCTCCCGAGCGGAGAAGAAAGCAGAGCCCCCACCTAGCAAGCCCACAGTGGCCAAGACTGGGCTGGCACTCATCAAGGATTGCTGTGGGACCACCCAGTGCAATATCATGTAGCCCTCATGTGGGGTGCCCCCGGGGCCACGGGGACTCCCCCTCCCATTCACTTGTCTTCATAGCCCCCATTTCACTGGGGCCCAAGAGCTCTCAAAGGTGGAAGGGGTTGAAGGCAAGCCTGTGACTGCCGCCAGGGGCTGTGGGCGCAGCGGGCGGGCCCGGCCGCCCTGTACAGAGTGTAGCAATAGGGAGTCCCTCACTGTCGCATGGCCCTCCCCAGAGCATGCCGAACCCAGGAGTCTGTCTCACTGTTTATTCAACCACCAGGAAAGGTCCGTCCTTGAAAAAGTGTATCTCCACTTCTATCTAGCTGTATCTAACCCACCACGCGAATGACTTGGGAGAGGGGCATGATCCCCAGGTGTGTATAGTTGTGACTTTTCAACAATCTAGCACCATGTTGGACACATCCCCCATCCACCCTCCAAGCTCTGCTGTCAGGCCTGCCCCCAGGGGCACAGTTCCTGTCCCCCCAACCCTGTCTCTCCTTTCCCAGGGGCGGTGCCCTGAAGGGCTCCACACAGCCTATATACCTTGGAGACACCGAGGGCCCGTCTGTAAAGAGTGAGCTTGTGTGTGGTGTCGTGGTCACGCCTCCTGCTTCCTCCCCTTCCATGTCTGGGCACGGGTCACACCAGGAGCGTGCCCATTTGCTCTTGGTTCTTCCTTCCCTTGCAATGGCTGCCCCAGGTATGTGGAGCAGAGGGGATGGGAGCCTGGGCTGGAGCACACCCAGTGCTTGAAAGAGGTAGCAGAGAGCTGGAGGCTCCAACACCAGGCAAGGGAGGCAAGCAGGGGACCCCAGCAGATGCTGACCCCGGCACTCTTCCCCCACCCCGGGGCCACCAGGAGGAGTGCCAGCAGGACCCCACTCACCAGCCTCACACATAGACCTCTGTAAACAACAGGGGCAGGCGGGAGAGGCGGCCTGACCCAACCGTGTCCCATCATCTGGGGGTGTATTTTAACCAGCCTAACAATTCCACCTGTGTAACTTGATGTACATATGCTACAGCCAGCTCGGCACAGCCCATGTGACCTCTCTGTACGTGTGTGTCGTGACCGGCCTAAGTAGTTAGCAGAACTCAAGGTTTGCTGATGTGCAATCATCCATCAAAGAAAATAAAAATGGAAACCACGTACACAGCATTTTAAAAGTTTTTGCTTTTTTCTCGACTGTGGAAGCAACTCATGTACACAGTAAGTCACTTTAAAAGTACAGAAAGTAGAAAGAATTCTTTTGGGTTTGGGGTTCTTTTTTGAGCTCCCGTAATTCCTCCAACTAGAGACCATTCTGACATTTCCTTTCAGTTTTTTTAATGCATTAAAAAAAAACAATTGGCATCATCTGTACCATTTTATAACCAGTTTTCTCTACTCACTTAGCATTATATCACGATCATTCTCCCACATCATTAAAAGCTCTTTGTAAACATTAAACACTCGTCATAAATATTTACAATGGCTGCTTAGTAATCTTCTGGATATACCATAATTTATTTATTTCCTCTCTATTGGACATTTAGGCTGTTTCTGGTTTTTCAGTATTATAAATAATATTATGATAAACGTCTTGGGGATAAAGCTTCATCTGAATTTCTGATTTTTCCTTAAGATAAACTCCTCAAAGTAAAGTTCTAAGGACACTAATGGGTCACATTTAAAAATATGTATTTGTAGCTCTGGCCAGTTTGGCTAAGCAGTTAGAGCGTCGGCCTGTGGTCCAGAGAGTCCCGGGTTCGGTTTCCGCTAAGGGCACGTACCTCGTTTGTAATGTGTCCCCGGCCCTGGTTGGTGTCGTGTAGGTGGCAACCACTTGATGTGTCTCTCTCACATTGATGTTTCTCCTGTCTCTTCCTCCCTCTCTCCCTCCTGCTCTGTCTGAAGATAAATGCAAAACAAAAAACAAAAAACCTCAGGCTGCAAAGGGCCCGCCACTCTCCCTTGCCTGTGGAAAATGTGGGTCTGGAAGACTTGACCTCAGACTAATTAATGAGCACTCACCAATGTAACAAGCCAAAGGAGATCAAAACCCTCATAAAAATCCTGTCTGTAGTACATCTGTGGAACCCTGGGGTAGACCTAACTTATGTTCTTGCTATTCCTATTGATTATAAAACAAAACACTCCACCATTTATTTAGGCTTTTACAGAAGAGCGGAAGAAAGTAATAATTCAAGATGCTCCCAGATCACTAGGGCTGCCTGCAAAGCTGGGGAACCTTGTAGATCTCGGACCCGCATACCCAGACTCCCTCCTTTTGGAAGCCAAGGGGTGGTGGGAGGGAGGATAATAACAGAAGTAACATTTGTTGAGAGCATATTGCTATGCTCCTCACATCAACCCAAAAGGCAGACCCTGTATATATATATATATATCTTCTTTATATCTGAGGAAGTTACAGACGGTCCCATGGGAAGTTAGTCGTGGGATTGCCATTCAGCGTCCACCCCTATAACCTCAATTATAACCTCAATAGTCCTTTCTCTTCCCATCATCATGTAAACAAATCTCTTCCATGAACCAACAAACAACCCTCCGTTCCAACCTTCTTGGCAGCCACCACTTTCTCTTCTTGATATCTGCATGGCCTTCTTGAGACGTGTTCATCATCTTACTTTCCATTTATCTCATCTCTAGCTCCTCTTCAACCTACTTTAGTCTGGTTTCTGTCACTCTCCTATCACTGACCCCTCTCACCAGGGATGCAACCATTTGGTCATATAGAGGAGGAAAAATCTTTCTCTCTACCCATCTTAGGTTTTCTAGCTGGGGCTCTGTAAATGGGACTGGCCAAAGACAAGTTTAAAGAGGTTTGTTAACTCATGCATGTGCGGGTACATGGGGGGAGCACCCAGCAAGGAATGACCCAAATTGGTGATTAGAACTTGAGCTTATGTACCATCTGAGGCGAAAACAAAGGAAAGGGGTTCTGGGGACTCTGGTGGGGGATGGGGGCAGGAGGCAAGTGACGGGAAGGTGACTGGGAAAGTATGGTAGACATGGGTTGTTTAGTAAGGTTTATTGTGCAAATTTAAGTCCTCCTTTCTCTCTTGATAAGAGTCCTCTTCCTAGTATGGGAGAGGGAGACACCTTTTACAAATAGGAATTTAAACTTCCTTTATACATGGAAACCTCCTTTATAAAAAAAAAAACAATCCCTGTATTTAGAGCTTTCCCTGCATCTGCTGGTTCTCAAGGGCCTTTAGCTCAAAATAATTCATATGCCAAAGGGGTACCTTTCGAGGTGGTGCATTCTGGCACCCCTCATTTATATCCAGTTGACGCACCCAGGCACTCCACTTTCTAGGTGTACCTCCCACCACTCAGAAAGACATTTGTCCCCATTCTTTTTCTCTCTTCCCTTCCTCAGAGCCTGGCCCTCAGCTGTCGGCTCTTCCCCTCTGCTGGTCTTAGATGGCCACCTGCACTCTGCTGCTCCTGGACCCTCTCCCTGGCCTGGCCGGTTCGCCCACACTCAGGCCGGTGTCTCTGATTGCTTCCTGAAGATCTCCATTTGGATCCAGAGTAGGCACCTCGAACGCGATGTGTCCTAAAACACGGGACAGCAAACCGGCCCCACCACTTGTGTTTGTAAATTAGGTTCTATTGGAACATGACCAAGTGCATTTCTGTTTGTATTGTCTGTGGCTGTTTTTGTGCTACAACGGAAGAGTCGAGTAGTTGTGGCAGAGACCATGTGGCTTGCAAATCCTAAAATAATCTACTCTCTGGCCCTTTAAGAAAAAGTTGGCTGACCCCTGTCCTAAGCTTCCCCTGTGTTTCTCATCTCAGGAAAATGTACCACCCAATTGCCCAAGATTATCCCTTGACTCTTGTATTCCTACTCACATCCACACAACTGCCAAGTCTTTAGCGTCTGCCTCCTAAATTTCTCTAGACTATGTCTACACCTCCACATCCTCAGTGTAGCCTCCACCTTTTGCTTGGTCAGCCACAGTAGCTTCTTAACCGGCCTCCTTAGCATTGGTTGTTCTCCACACAGCAGCCAGGTGGTTTCCTGAATTATGCAAACCCAACTGTCATTCCCTCATTAAAACCATTCCCACAGCCATTAGGATGAAATCCATGTTCTTTCGCGTGGATTCTCTCTGGCCCTCTCGAATCTGACCCCTTCTTATATCCCTCTCCTCATCCCACCTGCTCACCTGGGTCCCTTTTGTGCTGGGGCCACAGAAGGATTCTTTGGGTTCTTTGTTCTTCTTGCCATGTTCTCTGTTGGCCCCTCTCCTGGGCCTTCGCATGCAGTTCCCATGCCAAGAACTCAGATTCCCTGCTAGCTCTTTCTTTTTCTTGTTTGTTTGTTTTGTTAACTCTCACCTGAGGATATTTTTCCATTGATTTTTTTTTTAGACAGAATGGAGGGGGAAAGAGAGAGGGAGAGAGAGAAACATCGATGTGAGAGAGACACATCAACTGGTTGCCTCCTCCATGACCCTGAATGGGGCTGGGGATCAAACGTGCAACCCAGGTAAATGCCCTCGACTGAGAACTGAACCCACAACCCTTTGATGCAAGGGCCAGGGCTCTGCCAGCTCTTTCTCTCCTCTACCTGTGTGTCACTCTGAAGCCAAAATGACCTTCCTAAAGTGCGGATCTAACCAGGTGGGTTGCTTCTCAGTGCAAAACTCCCCTGTACCTTCATCTTGGGTTAAGGGAACGAAATGAGTAGAAGCCGCTGGGGAAGAAGACAAAACACTGAGCAGTGTCAAGGATGGGATGTTCTGCAGCATCCAACTTGACCCAGAGGCTATGTGACCTTAACATCTTTCTGAAAAGGGCCCACAGGACTTTGTGATAGGATGGGGTTGGGGTGAGCAGTCTCAGCAATGTGCTGGCTTGGGAGCCAGATGCCTCAGGCAGGGGAGTGGAGGGATCCTCACCCCCATCTGGCAGATAGGAAAACAGACTCAGAGAGGGAAAGTGATTAGCCCAAGGTCATACAGCATGTAAGTGTTAGAGCCAGGACAGGAGCCTGAGAGCAGGGTGAGGGCCAGACCCAGGGCGTTTATTTCTCATTTCTAATTTCCAGCAGCATACAAACCTTAACAGTCCGGGGTGGCTGGACAGGCCTGAACTGTGGGAGCTCACTAGCTCAGCTCCCCTGCAGCTGGAGAAGCAGCAGTTACAACCAGTCCAGTTCCACCAGCCAAGCCACACATGCCTGTCACCAGCAGGACAGCTGGGTGGGCAGCAGAGGCTGAGGCAAAACACTCAAGAAAGCTGGCTTGAGGAACAAACATCAGGTCGTTTTTCCATTCATTCATGAGTTAATTCCACTAGAGGCATTAGGTACTAATCATTCGGTTCAACACAGAGGTGAAGCAGACAGGGATGGTCCTCCCTTCGTGTAACTCACGTCCTAGCGAGAGACAAGACGTCAAACAGGAAGGCAAGGGAAACCCTCCTCGCCAGTGTCAGGTCTGAACACAGCCCAGGATTAGCACAGGCGAAAATAGCTGAGGAAGTGACAAGGACTGGAGCTTGGAGTCAGCCTGCCTGGGTTAGGACCCCGGCAGAATTCCTCCCTGTGTAAACCCAGGTCTATAAAAGTGAACAATGGGAGGACTACAGGAGACAAGATGCTGGAAGGGTGCAGAAGACACGAAGTCGATTATTATTGGTTAAATGTAAAAGTAGGAGACTGTGAAATCAGAAGGCGGCCTGCTTGCTGAGGGTCTTGGAGGGCCTGGGGCTGCGGGCTCGGGAGGAAAGAATGAAGAGGACCTTCCCAGGCCCTACCCTTATGAAAGTGACAGTGAGCAGGCACATGGACATGCTGTGTGACAGTGTTCTTGTGACCCCCATTCCAAATGCCTCCTCAAGATGTCTGCACCTTCCCTGGGGCTTGTGGTCCCACCGCCACACCTGACCCTGACTGCTCCCCCGCTAGTTCTCCACACCCCTCACCTCCCTTCCCACAGTCATCCCCTCCCTCAGCTCCTGCTAAGTCCCACGTGGAACTTGGCCCCTCTTCTCTGCTCACCACAGAAGCTAAGCTGCACACATTCTTGGGACACACAGCCGACCTTCCAGAATGTTTATGGAGGTGGGAGGGGGTTACGTCACAGCCACACAAACCAGTGGAGCTTGACTATTCGACTCCCCATTTCCACCAGCTCTGCCACCAGTCACCATATGGCTCACCCTGTCCCCAGGCCTCCTCACCAGCAATTCCCCTCCTGCTTTATTGGAACTAGTGGCTCCCTCCGGCCTTGGGCTAACTGACTCCAGACCGCCATCGCGGGCGAGAAGCCTCAGCTGTGCCGCTCAGGGCTCACCTCCACCCACGAAGATGTCCTTCTCCACTGAGGAGACAGCTGTGGCTCACTGCTCCTCCCAGGAAAAGCAGCTACCTCACGCTTGGGTGTCGATGAACAGTTACGGACTTGCTCCGACCCACGCGCGTGGTGGTCAGCCCAGAGGCTGCAGGCACATGGGAGGGGCAGTGAATGGAGTCTGGAGTTTGGGGACTTTCTTGAGGGAGGACACATTTCTGCAGCAAGATGCAGCAGGGAGAGGAGTCGGAGAAGGGTAGCCTGGGGGTGCGTGGAGGCACGGGGGTCACCCTGCCCTCAGTGAGGGGCTTTCAGTGCCCCCCCCACCCCCCATGCAGAGCTGGAGCTCTCTGTATTAGGATCCTCTGGGTTGTACGTAATGGTAACTCAAGCCAAACAGGCAAAAAGTAAGGGCGATTTTGTGGCTCCTGGGTTGGGGTGACCCGGGATCTAGGGTATCAAATGATGTCACCCGGACTCAGGGTTTTTCTGCCTCTCCATTCCAGCTCTCTTACGCTGGCCGCTGGCTTTATCCTCAGGCAGAGTCTCCTTGTAGGGTCATGGCAATAGCTCCCAGCTTCTGGTCTCCCCGGCCTCCCCGAGTAACACTCTGCGAATTCAACAAAAATCCTAGCATGGAATCTCCCAGGTCTGGCTTGGGTGGTGTTAAAGGTAAACTGGGGCATATTAAAATGTTTGAGGTTTTTTTTGAGCAAAAATCCACTCAAATCATGCAGCCTCCAGTGTAGCAGATAGAAAGGAGCTTGATGGGCTTTGCAGAATGAAAGACTTTTATAGGCGGAAGGAACAGGAATGAGAAAGTCATTGTACTCTGCAAAAAAGTGAGTGGCTATCGCCAGGTCACGTTCCTTACAGGGACGGCAGGCGTTTATCAGGCAGGTGACCTCCCGAGGGCTGAGCCAGTGATTTCTGGTGGACTGCTTTAAGGTTCCGTTTCTGGGAGAGGAGAAACTAGAGTTAAGTCTCGGTTTGGTGATGTGGGGCCCAGCCTGAGCAACTCCACTTTGAGCCTGTTGTCGTGTTTTAAACAGTCCCACGCCCATTCTGGAATCACCTGCTGGGCCAGAGGGTGTGGTTCTCTGCTTGGCCAAGCTGCGGTCCACAGGCTGACCCTGGGGTTGGGGAAAGGGGAGTGGGGTGTCAGTCCAGTTGTGCCAGAAGATGAAAGGATGCTGGGAAGTTAGAAACAATGGTACACTGATTTTTAGAGATTAAGAAAACATATCTTAGAGAAGGGCAGGGATTTGCCAAGGTCATCAGCAAACTCACCAGAACCGGGACAGAACTCAGACTGGAGAGAGGTTCTCCTCGCTGGCTCGATGCACTAAGCTGCCATTTCAAAGCCGCCCCTGTGGCAGGGAACTGTGCGTGGCCTCTGGGATTTGCAGGTGGCTTCTGGCCGACAGACAACAAAACCTGGGGCCCCGGGTCAGCAGGGGTCAGGCCTCGGAGCCCACGACAGGCCCTGCATCTGGGAAGGCCTTCAGGACGCTGGAGGGGAAGAGATGGTGCCAGGAGCTGCCCTGCCGCCTGGTCACCCTGACCACTGCCGTGCTCCGGGCTCGTTACTTCGCTTCCACCTGCAGTTGTTTCTCCCCCCTTTCCTCCTGTGTACCCTAGTCCTTCCTTCCCAGAGATGTGAACTCTCCCTCACCTTGCTGAAGAGACTTCTGGCCTCGACCTCTCCCTTGAGATCTCCTTGGCCCAGCCACCTGAAGAGTGAGGGGCCCTCCTCTTTCTTGCTCTTCTATAATCGGCTGAATTCGTCCCAGCGGCAACCAGGTTTCCTCACATTCCAACCTAAGCTGCTCCCCAGGGCTTCCTTACCTCCCGAGAAAGACCAGAACTCTTTCGGGAAAGAGACTTGACACTTGGCCCTGAAAGTATTAATTCAAACAAGTAAATTGGATCTGTCTCCTCTGCATCTCTCCCCAGAGTCGAGTTAGATGAGGTTGCTGCTGTAATCACATAGCAGTTGGGAGACGGGCGGACAGAAAGCAACGCGGGAGCGTACAAGGTCAAGCAAAGCAGTGGTGCGGACCATGCTGACTGATGGTCTACGGGGCAGTGAGTCAGAGTTCCTGCTCCTCCCCCAGCCCCACAGCCAACATGTGACCTGTCCCAATCTGCAGAGCAAGGGGAGGCTATGGCAGGTCACTTGGTGTGGGAGGAAGCAGGGATGCTTCTGAGCCATGACTCAGTCTCTGCCCACTGAAACAGCTAGAAACCAGACACGGCAAATTTCAGTGCACAGTGTTCCTTGTGATAAAGGAGACAGACGGGTGACTGCACAGCTGGTCAGGTCCTAGATCACATCTCCTCTGCATGGACAGGTCTGCCTTCTAACCTACCTTCTCCAGACCAGATGGGAAATGCACCAAGAGAAATGCGATGCCACGTTTCGGACTCTCAACTAGACCTACAAAACCTCCCTGCCCTGCTCTGCAGGGGCATGGTGGCAGCTCAAGTTTTTCTGCAAAGATTGGCTACCATGAGAGATGTTTTGAAAGGACTGTCAAAGGTTTTCAAGAGCTTTTTAAAAATTGCACTTTATCATGAGGCAATTTACCCAAACATTCAAGCCTCTCTAGGTCTTTTCAGATTTGTACAAGGGTGTGAGTAGCAATGGTGGTCTCAGGGGAAGAGCTTCATAATGGAATCTATGAGAGGTGTTTTCTAAGTGGGCTTATTCAAAGAGCATGCCTGGCAGGGACTGAGACCAAGGCAGCCTGCAGAATGGATTTCTCTCACAGGGAGACTGCCTGGGAACCGCATAGCCAGAGCGTTCTGTGTTATTGTATCTCCCCACACGAGTATAATCTGGAACTAGGCTGGAAACCTCAGAGGGTCCTGGCTGCAAAGGGACCATACCAGTCACCTGCCAGGGCTGGATGACAAATTAAAAGGGCCTCCAAAATGTCAGACGAATTTGTGCTCCACTTCAGATTTTCAGAAAGGGTGAGAAGCAGGGGGAACCCAAAATGAAAAGATGACAAAACTGGACAGGTTTATGATCCCTCCCCTCAAACAAACACTCACGTGGAAAACTCAAAGTAGATGCTTGCTTGTAAAGTTTATTGACAACTGTTTGGTCCCAACACACAAAACAGCACTTGAACCACAGAAAGTGTTCAAACAAAGTAGACAGTTAAGAAAAACATCTCTCCCCCAAGCCCAATCCAAAACAAGCAGTGCAAGATGGGGAAGGGGGTTTTGGTGATAACTTTTGTCTTTTTTAAAAGATAAATCTAATCCAGTACATTTTTTCCACCCAGAAATAAAGAATTTCACTGTCTTAATTCTCATACATCATTTTGTCACATCATTTCATTAAGTAAGCCTCTGGATAAAAAAATAGACAGCAATTGGACTGGCCATCGTGGAGTACATTATGAACACAATGAACTTCTGCTGTATTTTCCCATCTTCAAACAGCGACTGTTAGTCACACACGCATCCCGGGCTGACTGGCAACTCCAGCGAATGGTGCGACCACACTTACATGACAGCACACATCAGTCTCTTCTTTGTTGCCCAAAGAAGATGCTTTTTGTGACTATGCCTTGTGACTTGTAATAGTACCTCTTATGTTTTTAAAGTCCACAGTTCTTTACATGAGAGCAAAACTAAAGTCCAAGTGTGCAAACTCAGCCTTATGAAATCTCAGAATAAGGCAACTGATGTTCTCAACACTAACTATCCCATTGTTTAAAAGCTTCTTTTAAAACACTGCACGTTTGCACTGTGCTTCCCGTCCCACTGCTTGGGTGGAGGAAAGGCCTGCAGAGGACCGCAGATGCCATCAGCTCAGAAGGCTTTTCCAGTGTGGTTCCGTTTGACTGGGGCTCCTTCTTGAGAACTGGGAATCACTGGCTTCATAGAAAAGATTTGGGGAACAAACATCTATCTTGTAAAAATCTCTCTATAGCCCTTATTTTGTGGCATTTTATCAAAATGCTGGCTATAAAATCAGAGCCCATTTTCTGGCTTTCCAGAAATTACAAAATATAAACATTTCCCCAAAGAAACCATCTAACTAGTGGAAGACCTTTGGTCAACAGGTTCTTTCTGCTCTGTGAATGAATCTGCCTTTTGCCCAACAAATACAACCCATTGTAAATGTCAGGTTTCTCCAGGAGGGGTGTGAGGCCACCTGTCACCGGATGCCCGGCCACCTCAGAGCAAAGTTCATTCAACAGGGCAGTGCTCCCTCAAAGGCTGGCTTTTCCCAAATACCAACATCAGATACCACAAAAGAACCTGAACATGCTTCCAAAAGTGAGAAGTAACTGAGTTAAAGTAGACACTATTAAGACACATAAATACAGACACATAAAGCTTCCCGACTACCACAACCAGATTTAAAATGACAAAAAACCAAGTTCAGTTGATCAGCCTTGGCCTTCATGCGTTTAGACAGAATCTCCGTGTGTTCCTACTGGAAAGAGTATCCACGCCGCCCCAGATAAAGCACCTCACCCCTCAGCTCTGATCTGTAACTTATGCGCTGCATATTTGAGAAAATCAGACACTCTTCCCAACACTGCCTCTTGACACACAATAATGTGTGGACTTCAAATGCTGACTTTAAATTCACGCCACCAAGACCATCTCCGTTTTCTTTGCCTAGTGCATGTCGAACTGGAACTTAACATAAAAGGGAAGCCTAAATCACCCTCAACTTTCTAGAAGCTCCTAAATGGAGCCCCAAGGTGGAAACATTTAAAAAAATTTTGTGATGAAGCCACATTTGTCAACTACAGACATAGTTAAATAAAAAACAAGGCACTCTTACAAGTCACATGGAAGCCAGGAACCTTCACATCCAACCTGAAAATACATTCTTACCTCCCAGCCCACCCTTCTTCAGTGTGTGAACACGCAGGGCCACTGAACAGGCTTTGCTTCAAGACACATCATGCATATGAGTAATACGGTCTGAAAAGGTCAGTAAGCAAAGGCTTAGTTAGAGACTATATAATGCTACATGGAGGGTTATACCACTGAAGGGGCTTAATGGAAGTAAAACTACTTCCTTCTAGCCGAGCTCTTACTGCTTTCTTCTTATGGAACACCATCACATTTCATAATAATTAAGAAAAAAATTGATAAAATATATTAAGATTTCTTTAACAAATTCCAGAAGGTTTTTGTTTGTTTCTCAAATAATTGGGGGGTGGAGGGGGAAAAGGAAAACTTCAGTCCAAGCTGAGCTCAGTGTAAAAGAAACAAAATATTATGGAATACATCTAAAGACGGGGGTGGTGGCTTCCAGGGGGTTTCGTTAAAACAGCAAAGGCTGAGTTTTCTGAACCCACGTTTGTGTGCAGAATCAGACAGTGTTTTCCCATCCCAGTCCTATGATCACAATGAGTCAGAGCTTGGTTACAGGTGCAAAGGAAAAGTTGGGTGCCAATTTTACTCTATTTTTGGGTTGCTTTTTGGCTGGGCTTTCCACAGGGCCCTTGCTGGGCTGCGACTCTGGGGTTTCCGAGGGGGGGCAGGGAGGCGCCGGGACAGCGGCTGAGAGGCAAGGGGCGCTGGAGTCAGAGGTCAGCTTTTTGTTATTTACTGGTACTGGAATTTCAATGTTCTCTTCTTGGTTTAAAATCGTAATTTCTGTAAACACAAAAAAGCAAACAGATTCAGTCCTAGGACCTGTAAGAGGTGTTGATTTTCAGTTTCTCTCGCATATTTTCACAAAAAATATTTTTAAAGTATCCCCTCTTGCCCTGGCCGGTTTTCTTAGTGGTTAGAGTCAGCCTGCAAACCAGTGACTCTTGGGTCTGATTCCGGTCAAGGGCACGTACCTCGGTTGCGGTTCAGTCCCTGGCCCTGGTCGGGGTCGGGCGGGAGGCAGCCAGTCAATGTGTTCCTCTCTCTCCCTCTCTCCCACTCTATCTGAAGATAAACAGAAAATATCCTTGGATGAGGAGTTATTAAAAAAACAAAACAAAAAAAAACCCCAAATGTCACATCCATGCCACCATTTACACATTAGCTATGTGGCCAATATTATGTGTCACAGTCAAATATTTACTACTGCATCTCAGCTCTCCCCTGGATTACAAAGTTTTAGAGATCTTCACTTTTGGCACAAGTCAATGATTTAAAAACATTTTCTTTTCTTTGGATTCTCTGCCCATTCACTCTCTCTGTCAGGTAGTTAAAGACCCATAAGCCACACTCGACTTAAAGATTTCCAGACCAGGAGGGGCCCCCTGGCCCACTGCACTGACAGAGGGCCTTACTCTGTGGGTCGAAGGTTGGGGGGTAAGGGGAGCGTGACACAGTCAAAATTGCCCTAGAAAATCCAGGAAGTCAAATCCAGCCAGTGCTCCTGCAATCCTACAGGTTGCCCCTTCTCTGGCCAAGCCAAGGATACTGACCTGCTGCACACCCAGAGCCCTGCTGCCTGGAAGATCCCCACTGTGTGCAAGGGGCTCCCACACCACAGGCACAGAGGGGGAGGGGGGCGGAGGGGACGGCACGGCCCAGCTCCCTCCTCAGGCTGACACTCACTGAGGAGAAGGGCAGACAGGGCGGACCGCACCACATTCAAATAATTATTCCCTCTGGTCACATGTGGAGGGCTGATGCACACTAACGCACTGAGGCTGCAACCCCACGAAGAGCCAGTCTCAATCTCCCAGCAACTCTAGTGTGCTTTCCAGGGGAACACAGCCCTGCCTTTCCCACAGGCCAGATTTAGTGTCAGAAGCTGGCGGTATGGTCCCCCATCTCCTATTTTTCAGATAAACAGCCTAAGTTCTTTCACTGGGCAACAGTGCTGAATGCTGCCTGAGAAGACGACGGGCTGGAGATCACCGGGCAGTCAGAAGGCTGCCTCTGCGGTCCCCTTGGAAAGCAGCCTTGGCGGGGTGGGGAGACTGTGCACAAAGGGGCTCCTCGTCACAGCGGGTGGGCCATCCTCTCTCAAGTCAGGTGTCACAGCAGAAAGACAGGGGGCCTTGGGTTCAAATCCTAACTCTGCCACTTCCTATTCAGGCAGCCTGGAGCCACATTCAGCTCTAGTCACAACATAAGCTCTGCCTGTCCCCTGACCTGCAGAGCTGAGGGGAGAACTACATGTGACTGAGTCTGTCCGCCCAGCAGTGTCGGCCACGCAGGGAGAGGTGGACAGCACAGGCAAGTGTCAGGGCTCAACCCCGTCAGCTTCCTCTTCCTTCTCAGACCACTGAGCAGGCCTGCTGTGGAGACAGATGCCCCACCCCACCCTCTGGCAGCCTCTGGAGTCGTTCCGGAGACTGCAAGAGGGGACGTGCATGCCTAGTGACAAGTGTGCCTCCTTTGTAGCCCAGCTGCGTCACCCTCAAGACTCACTATGATTCCCCTGCTTGCTCCCCAAACTACCTCAGGCTCTGAACCCAATTTTGGAGGAACCCTGACAGGAAAAAAGGGTACTGAATAATCATGTGCCTGAAAAGATATAATTTCCCCCCACCTCCATCAAACAGTATACTGGCATGAAATTTTTATTATTATTATTACTTTTTTGTTAATCCTCACCTGAGGACATTTTTCTATTTTTTGTTCAGATAGAGTGGGAGGGAGAGAGAGAGAGAGAAACATCGATGTCAAAGGGACACATCGAGTGTCTGCCTCCTGCACAACCCCAACCAGGGCCAGAGACAAACTGCAACCAAGGCATGTGCCCTTAGCGGGAACCAAACCCAGGTTTCTATGGATCACAGGCCAATGCTCTAACTGCTGAGCCAAACCGGCCAGGGCTCCATTGATTTTTAAAGTGAGTGGAAGGGAGGGAGAAAGGAGGAATGAGGGGGAGGGGACGAGGAGAGAGAGAGAGAGAGAAACATGGATGTGCAAAAGACACACTGATTGGCTGCTTTCTGTATGCTCCCCAAATGGGGCCGGGGATCGAACCTGCAACCCAGGTACATACCCTTGACTGGGAATCGAACCCTTCAGTGTGCAAGTCGAAACTCGAACCACTAAGCAACACTGGCCAGGGAATGACTTTACATTTTAAGCTCACAGAGAAAAGCCCACAATACAGTATACCCTACCAGAAGGTTCTTGAGGGTGTTCCTCAAATTGAATGAGATCAGCAGACTGAAGGATGACAGGGTCTGGCCGCAGCTGAGGGGATGGCAGGCAGGAAGGGACGGGCGCACACAGGAGGTCCACGGGGGAGTTGCTGGTCAGGCGGAGAAGCTCCTGGTCCGTTTGACAGGGCCCTGGACAGAGAAGGCAGGCTATGGCTCTACTCAGGACAGCTCTAGGCAAGTCTGTGCCCCAGGCTTTCTTTCCAAGTCTTAAACATAAAAAAAACTCAGGAATGCCCGGCCAGTGTGGCTCAGTGGAGAGCAAACTGAGAGGTCAACGGTTCAATTCCTGGTCAGGGCACATGCCCAGGTTGTGGGCCCAATCCCCAGTGGGGGCATGCAGGAGGCAGCCAATCAATGTTCTCTCATCGATGTTTCTCTCTCTCTCTCTCTCTCTAATATCAATAAAGAAAATAATTTAAAAAAAAATGTCATGAAGTACTCAAGAACTCAAGGTTAAAAAAAAAAGCCACTAACAGAAAGATCTGGATTTCTCTTTGGCAAGTGAAAAACCACAAGCCAGAATCTCCCCCAAGGCCACATCGGAGAAAAGGGGTTCCACAGTCAGCTTCCAAAGGAGGAGAATAAAAAACCCTTAGAAGGTGTATCAAGAAGTTAAAGGACCAAAACTCAGCATTATGAGACTTGGGTCCAAGTTCTGTCACTTCCTAGCTGAGTGATCTTGGGTAAGCTACTTAACCTTGGGGAGCTTTAGTCCCTCATTTTCCAGTGTGGTAACTACTGCTGAGGGTGTTGTGACAGCTGAGAGAGAGGAGTTACATGTAGGTGCTTTATCAAATGTAAAACACTGCATAACTGAGTCATAAACACAGAGCACAGTAACACTATCTAGTAACTTTCAGAGTACAATGAAAATAAAATTCTCATACACAGTAATGGATTCAAAAGTCTTTACATACATTTAAAATTGCTATAGAATTCAAGCAAGCTGATTTCTACCTACAGAGGTGGTTCCGCATAAAATCTAAGTGACTCAATGTTGTTCTAAGTAACATTAGCGAATTGCTATCAACTCTTTCCCACGAAAGTCTGAGAAAAAGACTCTCTTTGACCAACTTTAGGCTGCTCTTAGCCCTCTTCTCCACTGGATCTTGACCTTGGCCTTCCATGTCTGTTCTGTCTTTGCTGAGTCTCAGCAAGAATCCTGGAAAGTCAGTTTATCAAGAATCCCCCAGCCATGCTATCTGATCAAGTTCCTCAACCCCCCTACCCTCACCCACCCACCACCTCGATACCTAAGTCCCTGGCCTGCCTTTAGTAAGAATTCTCTTAGGTCAGTTCAGTTAGAATCCCTCCACTCCTGATGTTTCCTGTTGGCATTTTCCATCCACCGATGTCCTCACTCTGCTCCTTGACTATAACTCCCCCTTGTCCTTGTTGCATTCAGAGTTGAGCTTGCTCTCTCTCCCAGTGCATTAGAGTTGACACTTGGAATAGTTGTGAAATACTGTTTTAACAAGAGTGTCAGAATACTTTCCTTTAATATCTGAATTGGGCCCTGGTAAGTTTGCTCAGTGGTTAGAGTGTTGGCCCACAGATTAATGAGTTGCAAGTTCGATTCCAGTCAAGGTCATGTATCTCGGTTGCGGTTCGCCCCTGGTTCTGGTTGGGTCTTGCGGAGGCAACCTGTCAATGTGGCTCTATCGCATCCATGCTTTTCTCTGTCTCTCTTTCCCTCCCTCCCTCTTTGTCTGATAATACATAGAAAAATATCCTCCGGTGAGGAATAAAAAAATATATATCTCAATTGGGTTGACATATTGTCATTTGGCAGGAGGGTGCCAAGATCCCTTAAGAACCTCAACCAGTCAACCATAAAATGCTATCAAATGTAGGCCAGTTTTTTTTCCCTGTTATTAACCAAATTCTTTGAAAAAATGTATGAATACTTAACTTTAATTAACAAAAATGACTCACTGACGTCTCTCCTACTCCCACCTCCCCACTCTGAGCCATTTCTCCTAGAATTTCACCAGTTTTGCTTTGTCTTTCCTCTCTTACCTTCATCCTCTGCTCCAAGTTTGAGTTCCGAGGCTGTGCAAGATTTGGGCACATCGAGGATCCGCTCAGTAGCCAAGGGCCAGTTTGAACTCAAATGACCTAGAGAACAAAGAGCACCTGTCAGAGGGAGAAGTCAGCGAGACGACTGGGATTTCTGCAGGGGCAGAGGATGGGCGCTTACTTACTTTTCATGTCATTTTTTAACACTACAATTCTCTTATGACCATGTCCTTTTATCCAGACCACCTGCACACAAGACATACTAATGGTTAAGCAATGGAACAGGAGTGGAGATAAGCCCTAAAATTCAGGCAGGATGTGACCTGTGTCTGCCTTAAACATACTAGAATTTAGAACTGAATTAATGCCAACAAAAAATTTTCTAACTCTTTCTTTACTTCACTTTTTAAAGTGATAGAGGCTGGCAAAAACATGTCCCTTATAAAAAGCTGAGTAGTCTAAAAATTATGAGACTCAGCTTTAAAAATAGTCTTTATGGCTTCTAAAAACACCATCATCCAAACACCAGTTCTAATCTATAAACAAAGATAGTTCTCACATGACAGCCATTATTATTTTTTCCAGAAAATAAACACACCCAAAAGAATTAATGGAGCCTGGCCGGTGTGGCTCAGTGGATTGAGTGTCGTCCCATAGACTGAGAGGTCCCGCTTTGATTCCCGGTCAGGAACATGCCCAGGCTGCAGGCTCGATCCCAGTAGGGGGCGTGTAGGAGGCAGCCGATCGATGTGTTTCTCTCTCTCTCCCTTCCTTTCTCTCTAAAAAAAATCAATAAAAACATATTTTTAAAAAAGAAAAAAGAATTAATGGAGATCTCCTACCCCCCTCAAACTAAGTTCATTACCTTAATCCTAAAACACAGTCCTCTTCCTAATGATGCCGCTCTCTGCCTCCGCTGAGCCCTGAGCTCCCAGCGCTCACCCACAGGCATCGGCCACCAAGTCTCTGATCGCATCTCTCAGGTGTCCCTA
Source organism: Molossus molossus (assembly GCF_014108415.1). NCBI lineage: Eukaryota > Metazoa > Chordata > Mammalia > Chiroptera > Molossidae > Molossus > Molossus molossus. Next base: position 108,124,979 of record NW_023425366.1, on the reverse strand, counting down.
ACTACTTCCTCTGTTATTTTCACTAAGGCTCAATCCTTTCACAACTCTCGCTCTGACCTGGGGAATTGAGAGAGTCCTGGTCAAGCTCCCCCTTCCTGTCCTGTTTCTCTCAACTCTACTATGCACAGCAGAGACTGTGATGTTTTCACATGCGGACCTGAAGGTCCTTTCCTTGCTCCTCACTAATCCGGAGGAGCAGAGCCCCCACAACTGAGTTCCTACTTCATTGCTAGGCATCACTCACGCTGTCCCCTCTACCTAGACTGCCCTCTCTTCTCTTCACCACTTGGTCAACTCCTACACATCCTTGAGAACTTGGCTCTGCTACCCTCCATGCCTGCCCATGGCCCTCCTCAGTGTGTCTGCTGGTGGCTGCACAGACATGGACTCATCACCTGCTAGGGTGTCCTGACTTTCCAATACCTGACACCTTCCTGAGGGCAGGGTCTAGGATTTATTACCTCGCATATGGGAATTAATAAAGGCTTACAGAATGGAGAAATGCTAAAACCATTCACCTTATGCAAACCGTATGCTATGAAAGGATCTGTTCAAAACACCTGCCATTTCCACATTCTGTTCAGGAGAGTCAGCCTGTAGCTCTCCAGGAAGACTCTCCACAGAGCTCAGAAAACACCTACCTGTGGGATTGCTCCCAAGAGCTCCTCTACACTGCTGAAGCCGTAAGCCTTGGGCTGCACTGTTTCTCCGACATACTTGGTATAGGCCACGGAAAACTCATGAAGGAAAAGCTGCTGGTAGTGGTAAGTACGAAGTAAAGACCGCACATTCTTGGCAAACAAATACAGACTTGTGAGCTTCACACACTCCTCTGTCTTATCATTAGTAAAAACCTGGTCCAAGAGAAAAACAGCCATTAGACACTTTCAGAGTAACTGCCTCCTACCCCCAGAAGTGAGAGCCTCCAGCTGAGAGTGACAAGGTGCTGAGTCAACCTGAAAATGGACAGTAAGCCAAGGAGCAGGACAGATTTGTTCAAGGGTCTTCTCCCGGAGAAAGCTGAAGCCTTGAGCAAGCCTGAGTTCTATTTGCAAGTCTAAAAAGGCAGAGATCTAAAGAAACAGTGTGGCCCTGGCCAGTTTGGCTCAGCGGTTAGAGCATTGGCCTGCGGTCCAGAAAGACCCAGGTTCGGTTCCTGCTAAAGGCATGTACCTCGGTTGTAGTTTGTCCCTGGCTCTGGCTGGGTTGTGCGGGTGGCGACCACTCGATGTGTCCCTTTTACATCGATGTTTCTCTCTCTCTCTCTCTCCTTCCCACTCTATCTGAACAAAAAATGGAAACATGTCCTGGGGTGGGGGGGAGGGAGGGAGGGAGGGAGGGAGGGAGGGAGGGAGGGAAGGAAGGAAGGAAGGAAGGAAGGAAGGAAGGAAGGAAGGAAGGAAGGAAGGAAGGAAGGAAGAAAGGAAGAAAGAAACAGTATGTCAGAAAGGAAAAAAACTGGCAAACCTGGGGTCTCAAACAAAAAGATTGGCACGAAGGGTGGAAGGCAAGCAAACCCTTACGTAGAAACAGCTGCATCAGGCCTGGGGACGGGGGCCACTAAAGCTCATCTTCCAAAGTGTCCAAAGAACTCGGTGGTGCAGGATGATGACATTAGCATTTTTTTTTATCCTCACCTGAGGACATTTTTCCATTTTTTGTTCAGATAGAGTGGGAGGGAGAGAGAGAGACAAAAACACTGACGTGAAAGGAACACATCGAGTGGCTGACACCCGCACAACCCAACCAGGGCCGGGGACGACAAACTGCAACCAAGGTACGTGCCCTTAGCGGGAACCGAACCTGGGTCTCTCTGGACTGCAGGCCAATGCTCTAACTGCTGAGCCAAACTGGCCAGGGCAACACATTCGCATTCTTTTAAAAAAGAAACAACACAATCAACAACAAAAAATAGCCCAAAGCTCTTCTGTTCTCAAGTTTATTTAGCACAAACCTTTTTATGATCTTTAATCTGCACTGAGATTCTGCAAGAGAAGGGACACTTGCCAACCTTAGCTGGCCATGGAAAGCCTTTTATCTTGAATGTCCATTTACACTGCCCAGAACTAGTGTTCACAGATGATTAACAGAGTTCAGAAAATGGTGAATTTGATATTGTGAAAGAAAGCCAGAGCTGGATAGTCATTAAAGCGGTAGAAATGGTTTTTATTCAGGAACTACTGCAATAGGGGAAGAGAAATAACCTTTGTATAGAACTGGGCTCAATTCTGAATACAGTTGACCTTAGACAATACAGGTTTGAACTGGATGAGTCCACTCATACAAGGATTTTTTTTCAATGAATACCTATACTGTTTTTGATCTGTGGTTAGGAGTCCATGGATGCGGAGGGCTGACAGGATGCACTAATCTCTGACATTTTACAGAGGAGACAAACACTACGGATTTGGGTATCTGCAGGGGTGTGAGAATAATACCCTGTGGATACTGAGGGACAACTGAAATCTCTGGGGAGTCAAAAGTTATGTGCATATTTTCAACTGTGTGGAGGATGGCACCCCCTAATCTCCATGTTGTTCAAGGGTCAATTGTGTAACAAAGAAAAATGGGGATTTATAGTTAAGGAAGGAGGGGGGCTGTTGGTGGATGGAAAATACCAAAGACATCATTACTAACTGACAACCAAGGTTAAGGTCTAGTCTAGAAGGCTGCTCAGGGGAGCCTAAATGAAGTTTCACCAAGGAGAGATTTTCTGCCAATACCTTTCAGTTATTTAATTACGAATAACATGGTTATATGATAACAATGGAATATTATTTTTTCATACACTGCGGGATTTTTTTTGGTTAATATCCTATTTAAAATCACTTTCTTTTGGGTGACCATATTAGGCTTTTAGTATTCAAGTTATTGTGGCTTCATAAAATTAAGTGGCAAAGCTTTGCATCCTTTTTGCAAGTGGCCTAGAACACTTTTTAAGTAGTTGAAGTTGTTTGTTCTTTAAGGGTTAGCTAAAACCCAACTGTTAACCCATCTGGTCCTGGTGCCTTTTTCAGTGGCAAAATTTCAGTGATATTTAAAGTCTCTTTTGTAGTAACTGGTGTAATTTTAACTTTGAGTCAATTTTGATCATTTTTTCTAGGACCTTATCTATTTCGTAGTATCCTCTAACAATTCTTCTAATCTGGGAAGTGCCATTCTTGAAAGGCTACCTGGGTGACCAGCCAGCCAAAGTCCTTTCTGACCTATATCTGACTGATAAGTCACATGAAGCCACCATACAACCACTCCAATCCAGAGAGAGGTAACAGCAACAAAATCCAGCCTGGCGCGTCGCTCATTTGGGCAGGGTGCCTCCGTTTGTTCAACCATAATGACTCTTCCAGCTCTATGCCCTCTAATCTAGACCTCTGGGTAATCCAGAAATACCCAATTCAACAGTTTCATTACAATAGTTCTAAAGAACCATTAGCACTCATACCTCAACTAAGTAAGGCAGACTCTTCAGAAGTTCAGTCAAGGTCATGAATCCATATTCAAGAGGGTTGAGAGGAGCACTGTGGGTAGCTTCAAAATGCCTCTTGAGCTCATCAACAGAAAGATAGGTGGCTCCTTCCCAAGACATCAACAATACCAGCAACTGGGCAGTGAGAGAGCGCAGGGACTTGCGGTTGACCAGCTGTATCTGTTTGCCAGCTTCTGTATCAGCAACCTGGGGAAAACAAGAATTCAAACTTATCCCAACTCAAGAGAGACAACCTAGATCACATCCAGCTCAGCTAGTTCCATTTTGGCTAAGAGACCCATAGAGGAAAAGTCTCTAATTCTTTATCTTAAATCGAAGTGAGTGGGTTTGTTTTCAGTTTCTTTGGGACACTAGACCGACACTTCAGGTGAGACTGGAGCAGATATTCTCTCTCTTCGTGCTGGTCCATAACCAGAAACTTCCATCAATACCACCCCCTCTCGAAGGACATTCTTTCCACTGGAGACAAGACTGGCCAGCTGGCATCCACGAGTCCAAGCTCGTGAATTAAGGGTTGCTGTGTTGGGGTGGGGGTGGTTAGAGTGTAGGCGACAATCCACAAGGCTGCTCTGCAGACACGACTCACCCACTGTGTACATCCCAGGGGCTAGACTGGGAGGGGGGAGGGGTGTGTGTCTATTAGACCCACTCTGACTACAAGGCAAACTGCATTCTTCTAGTCCATCATTACCCTAAAAGCTGGCATTTTTCAGGTCTATGTGTCGACTTCTCCATTCTTTCAGATTCTCAAGAAGAAAAGGATTTCAGTTTTTAAGCACAGGGGGAGGGAAACCTTACAACAAAGACACAGGTTACCATTTAGGGACCGAGCAACATGTGAAGGAACAAACATTTGGTGACAGACCCACAGGCCTTGGGCCAGGTGGACGAGTCTGTGAACTGAGCCTCATCAAAGTTAAAACAGGCACAGCTTCAATACACACACTGCTTAGGCATTGGCAAGCAAACCAACATTTATTACTACAGCTGTTTTTCCCTTTTTCTGGCTTTCCAGCTGGGGTTTTGGATCCTCAAAGGCAGAGGGAGGTGGGTGGCACTTGAGGAGACATTGCAATACCAGTGTATGTTTGGTTCTGATGTCCACCTAGAGCCAAGGCAGGAGACTGGTGCGTAGACCTCCCCCCTCACTCCACTTATCAAGATTATTAATTTGTGGAGATTTAACCTACACATTTTCTCTGCAGGCGTGGGGTTTAATCAAACAATAGATACATGTCCAGGGGAGCCCAAGCCATCTTCTTCCATGCCCAAACCATTACTACTACTCCAGCCTTTTAAGAAGAAAAAACAAAAACCCACTCCTTTGATGCTACTTAGATACATCTCTTGATTCTCAACCCTGGCTACACATTAGAATCAACCAGGGAGCTTATGAAAAATGCCAATGCTCGGAGCACACTCAGGCTAATTACATAAGAATCTCCGAGGAAGGGGTGAAGTCTGAGAACTGGCATTTCCCAGAAGCTTTCTGGGGGATTCGAATGCAGCCAGGATAGCCTCTCCCATCTTTCCCCATCTCCTTTGCTCACAGCCAAGCTTCCCGATCAGCCACCTCTGTTCGTCCAAGAGTGTGATCATGGCTCAGTCTTCCTCTCCACCAAGCCCACCGCTGCCATCGTCCTGGGCGACTGAGCACCCAGGGGGCCTACATACTATGGCCTCAACTTGCTCATCTCCAATAACATCCTCTCTACTCAATTCCATCCCATACTCCCACCCCAGGGTCACACTTAGGATAATGTCATTGCCCACTTCCAAAATAACTCATTCAAACCTCCCATGCACCCTGCATGCAAACAGGAGTCTTGAGCAGACATTGGGTGAAAAGATTAGATTCTTATCTTTCTGCAATTTCATCAGCATTGACTCCTATCTTCTCCTCTCTTTCATCCATCCTGGCACTGATGGGCCATCAGTTCATTAACATTCATGTCAATATTCCAAATTCCTTTGTCCCGATGCCTTTTTGTTCTACCCATCTGGCAAAATCTCACCTTGAATCCAGCTATCCGCTTTCCTGGAGCTGTACCTAAGAAGCCATGCCATAATTTTCACCAGAGAAAATCTCTGAGCACAAACTTCCAGTGAGCTCTCCGTACTCCCAGCACCCGTGACTTCCTGGTCACTCTTCCACTTACCACCATGACAATGTCAGACCTCTTCCATGCTCTTCAGTCTTGAATCCTGTCTCTTTCTTCCTCTAAGCAGTTGCTCTCACCTTCTACTTGGCAGAAACACAGCTCTTGGGAGGTAACTGCCTCCTTTTCCTGGTGACAAACATCCAATTTACCTCTATCTACATCCACCCTACCTCCCTTCCCTTTGATCAAAATAATAGTAATGCCGATATCTGCGCTGTCCGTCCTTCCACTGAATGACAACTCCCACAGCTCCTGCCTCCTCAGAGCCCTACCCATCACCCCTTCTTGCCTTTGTATATTTATCTTCTCTCAAGTAGATCCTCTCGGCAGCTCTCGAACATGCTCGCTCAGCGAGGTCCACAGGTCACATCAGCCCTTGTGTCACTCGCACTCTTAGCAGCATGTGATGCTGCCGCCCTTCCTCCTCCTTGGTCTTCGACGCTCCACACTCCCAGTGTTCTTCCTACCCTTCAGCCACTGCATCTTGATCTGCGGGGGAGGTGTTTGCTCCTCTACCAGAGTACATAAATAGATTCCTTCCAGAGCTGTGCCTGGCGCTGCCACCACTTTGTATGTTTTCCTCTCCGTCTCTTCCTCCCTGTGGTGAGTTTCCCTGGTATTGGGGTGGATGCAGCCTGAAAACTGTCCAGCTGCTCTGCCTGGGGCTGGGATGCTCAGTTCAGTGCCAGGCGGGGAAGAGGAAGCACCCTCTCCAACCCAGCGTTACCAGCAACAAAGGCAATTCTCAGCTAGCTTGCTCCTATGTCTACTCCTTAGTCAGAATCTGGGGGAAGCGATCTGTGATTACAGTCTCCCCCAAACTTCACAAACATCTGTTTAGACAGATCCAACTTCAGGCCAGCAGCAGTGACACTGATACAACTGGGAATAAACACCCTACGACAAAACAGTGACCTCATCATTCACGACGACATCACTTTGACAAGGCCACTAATAGACACACAAAGGCAAGTCCAAGAATCTAAACTGCCACACCTCAGTCCGTCATCTTCTATGACCTCATAAGGTATTAATGACACACAGCCAACTGTGAAGCAGCAAGCAGTGTGCCGTACACCTACAGAAATGCTAAAGCACACGTAAACACCCGTGAAGAGTAGGCCACAAGTGGTATTCCATGAAAACAATCTGTTTACCTTTACAACATGGCAGAGTTTCTGTGTTAAAGCTGTAATTGAACTGACATCATAGTCCTGGAGACGAAATGTGTAACCAAAAGTTTTAGCGTATTCTGTGAACAGATCTGACATCATAAGGCAGTTATCTTTTTGGGTCCGAAGGAGTTTAACAAACTGGGCAGCTAGAGCTTTGAATCGTTCCACTTCTGTCAAAGTGAGGATTTTTTCTTCTCCACATTCTAGTACCTTGGAAAACACATGGGAGGAGGAAAGGAACAATGAAAAAGTTACGACTGTTCTTGGAATTAAATGGTGTGAAAACATATTACTAACTAAAAAGCACTTCGGTGTTCTTTAGTGAATACAGTTTCAGTTTTCAAGATTAAAAAGTTCTGGGACGTGGTTGTACAACAATGTAAATATATTTAACACAACTGAACTGTACACTTGAAATAGTCAAATAGATAAAGTGTATGTGTGTGTGTGTGTGTATATATATATATATATATATATATATATATATATTTTATCCTCACCTGAGGACATTTTTTGTTCAGATAGAGTGGGAGGGAGAGATAGAGAGACAGAAACATCAACATGAAAGGGACACATCGAGTGGTACAACCCAATCAAGGTATGTGTCCCTAGTGGGAACTGAACCTGAATCTCCCTGGTCCACAGGTCGACGCTCTAATTGCTGAGCCAAACAAGCCAGGGTGGTAAAGTGTATCTTTACCACAAATTTTTTTAAATATAAAGAGCACTATGAGGATTAAAAAGGGTAATATTAATAAAAGTCAATGAAAGAAACCTGATTTAAGTTACCAAAGACTTAACAGCTAAGCATTTGTATCGCCTCATGTACTCATCACTACCTCCAACATAAGAGACTGGAAAGTATGGAGCTAATGAAAAAATATTCAACTTAAAATTTTAAGTATTTAATCCTTGTTTTCAATAATTACCCTAAAACAAGTTTGAAGAATGATTTATTTCTATATTTTAGGGGGGAAAAACCACATTTACCTAAAGACTAATGAGCCCACAACATAGCTTCTCTAATAGAAATATTTCAAATTTTGATCCTATTTCATAACTCCCTACTTCTCTGGGGGAAAAAAAAAATGTTCCCCTTAATACTATTCAGAAAAACAGAATTTCTTCACTTACTTGAAGAATATTGGGTATGGCTTCAAAAAGTTCAAGTAGTTTGGTAAACCCATAGTATGAGAGTTTGCACTGCCGGCCAAAGTGGTGATGGTAAGAGGGGATGAATTTATTAAAGGGCATCCGGAAATGGGGCTGGTGCCTGAGCAGGTCAACAACATCCTGGGAGAACTGTTTTGTCCTTTCTATTTCATCCTGGGTACGTTCTTTGAAAAAAACAAAAACAAAAACACACACAAGTCACAATCTTCTTCTATCTATTTGTGCTTAATATTATTACTGTAGTTAGTCCTGTGCACAGATTACAAGAGATATTATTATCTTTGCCTTCCAAACACACCAAACCTAAAACAAACACACTCCTCTCTCTTTGCAGATGGTTTTCAAACTCATTTAAAGGCAGAACATCAGGAAGTCAGGACGCTATTATGTATACAATGAAATATATTATACACACCCATGTAACTTCCTCTTATAAACTAGAAATAATTTCTTTAGCCATCTCCGTCTCCTGCCCCCACCCCATATATGAGCATGACACACGTACAGGTCTCTGTACTCCGAAAAATAATCCAGAAATTATTTCTATAAAATCACACTTCTGAACAATCACATGCTTTTGTTTAGTCATCTGATCGTCACACAGAATTGCTAGCAGAAAAGACTATCAGGCATCAAAAGTCTAACAAAAAGACAGGAGAAAAAGCTTACGTTTACAGTTGTTTCTATTAATTTTTAAATGAGAACTGGGAAAAGATAGGCATTACACACGCAGCTCTGAGATGCGGACAGCATGGCACAGTGCTGGGCAGGGGCACAGGTTAAGAAAAGCACTGACAAACAAGAGTGGGGAACAGACAGGATATGTAATTTACCTATCCTCTCTCCCAGACCTCAACTGGAGCTACTAGAATGCGAAAGGTACAACAAAAGGCTGATCTGAGTTTCCTTTCCTTCTCAAGTGTGCATAGTAAAGTAGCTCAGAGTGAAAGAGACAGGAACAGCCATGGTCACTGACTCTCGACTGGATAATTACAGCATAAAACAGCCACAGACAGGCTCAAGAGGCATTTTAAGAAAGCGCTGGTTATGCCCTTTCCCCTTTGAGTGGATTCTAAAACACCAGCTTGCTTTTCTTCTCAACAAGTGGTTCCAACCACTCTGAAGACTTATCTCGGACCCACGCATAACAGCCATTTCACACTGCACTTCCCATGGAATCTCCAGAAATACGGACAAGATAGAGAATGATACATGCCCTTCCATGATTCCGTGTTAAAACAACCATCTGGGCAAACCACTTTCTCCCAGTCAACATACCTCTTTTGGGGATACAAATCACCATTTCGTTATCTTGTTGGGACAAGCAGATGGTTGTGTCTGGAATCTCTGATACAATGTCGATCAACTCACAAACGCCATATTCAGTGACTTCCCAGTCCTTTGAGAAACACCTAGATTTTAACCATGGACATAGGTAAAGAATGAGAAATATTGCTTGTCAGAATAACTTTATCATAAGTTTTCCAAAAGAATCCACAGAAGTTAGGTAATCATTTAAAATTTGGGGAATGTTCTAAAATATATGCTTTCATTTTTTTTTTTCTTCGCATCAACTCACCAATGATACGCCTGAGAGAATTCTCTCACAATGACCTGTTTGCTGGCCTGGGATTTGAGAAGTTTCAGTAAATCCTGAGTAAAGCGCTTCACTTGGGCCCTGTGCGTAAGGGTCAACAAACGTTTGGAGCCCATTCCGAGAATCTGCAAATCAAAACTTGGATTATTTATACTCATAAAATCTCGGCAGATACTGCCCTTCTTGTTGCTGGCTTCTCTCTCTCTCTGTTACTTCTTCAGAGAATGACTCCCTTTATGTATGAGATCTGCGTTTGGAAACACAGGTAGATCAACAAATTGTAAGTGATAAAAATGAACAACTGTTCAGGGCCTGGTACTTTTTTTTTCTCCTGCATACTCTCCCCAAATAGTCATGAGTACAGAAACAAAAAGCATGTTATCAGTCTGGGCAAATAATTTTGTCTCTAAAGGACAGCTAAGTTTTTTTAGGACATTTTACTATTATAACACTGTTAGGTGTTATGTGGGCAAATCAATAGACAAAGACTCCTTAGGAACCCATGCTAGGCTCAAGGCAGTAACCAGTCTTCAACTCATTTATGAGAAAGGTAAGCCCATGTTCAGAGCACTTCCCATGTAATAGTAAAAACTTCTAGAGAGGGATGTGCTAGAGAAAGGAGGCCAGTCCACAGCAATTAGAAGGAAAATAATCCTCAGTGCTCTAAGCACTTCCTTTAAATGGGAAGCTTGTAGCTTTCTAAAAAATTAAGAAGCTACCCTGTGTGTCCTTTCTGCACTCTAAAAAAAACTTTTACTGGATGTTTCGCTCTGAATTGACTTCTTAGGAATTAATTAGGTTACCAGCTATCCCAGTTCTTTGGCTGAGGTAGCCAAAGTCATGGAAGAATATTCCCATCTTTAAACAATAATCCCTTAGCATTCCTTACCTGCAACACATGAGGTACTGCTTCTAATAATTCAATCAGCTTGGAGTATCCATAGTCTGATACCCGGCATTGCTTTGCAAAATGATGGTGATAGGATGGGATGAAATTACTAATTCGCATGACACAGGATGGTTGGTTCTTCAGTAAGTCAATCACTTCTCTACTGAACTGTATCAGCTGGGGGTTACCTACAGGACTTTTAGAACGCAGAAGCCAAGGGTCTAGATAGTGGGGAGGAAAAAAGAATATGCTTAAGACATAAAGCATAACTTCATCGGCTGAAAGACAGGTAGGTAACTAACTCTGCACTCTTGCTTGAGCTCAGTCATGATCAAGCTAACGAGACCAACTGGCTGCTGTACTTCTCAGCTTCTATACTCAGTTCCCATATAATTAACGGGCGAGCCCAACTTATTCATGGGCTTGCAAAGGCTTTCCCACTACTTCTCAAAATCAAGTTGCCAAAGTAAAGCATATTTTACCAGTGTTAACTTAAAGCAGAAGTGAAAATACTTAGAAAGTTTCCAGCATATAAACTGGTTGTATTTCAAAGATTCACTTGTAATTTGGTCATGTGCAACATACTTTCCCACAGGACCCAAGTTATAAATGGCCATCAAGCAGGCAGCCCAGAAGAGCCTAATTAACCCATAAAAAAGTCAAGAACACTGCCCAGGAAACCATGGAAAGCAATAATGTAAAACTAGCATGATATAAACTAAGAAACTGGTTTTCTCATTTATCTTGAATGTTCATATAATTAAGACGTTTTAACAGCACAACATATGGAATCCAGAATGGCACAGGACTGAGGAGAGAGGCAGGAGGTGGGTAAGAAGCTTTAGTACAAACAGAGCTCCCTGGTTATCCACACCTTTCTTCATACAGGGCAGGGGGTGATGGGAGGAGAAAAGGAGGAAGTATTGAGGGCCAAAAAGAAGAAGTGGAGGTACAAAGTGTTGTTCACAAGTAGCAGGATTAGACATCTGCAGCTCAAGGCATGCCCAGAACTCAGAAACTCACTCAAACCTAGGTCCAAATGTCCTGGTCCTGTAAAGTCTGTTTTTACATTTATCAAAGTCAAAAATGTCCAGCAAAATGAATTTCAAAAGAAAATGTTCATTCAGAGATATTTCCTTCAAATACTTGGAACTATTTTTTTTTTTTTATCCTCACCCGAGGACATTTTTCCATTTTTTGTTCAGATAGAGTGGGGGGGGGGAGAGAGGAAGAGAGGGAGAGAGAAACATCGACATGAAAGGGACACATCGAGTGGCCACCACCCACATGACCAACCAGGGCTGGGGACAAACTGCAATTGAAGTACGCGCCCTTAGGGGGAACCAAACCCGGGTCTCTCTGGACCACAGACTGACACTCTAACCGCTGAGCCAAACCGGCCAGGGCTGGAACTATTTTTAAAAGGATAGTCAAGCTCTGGCTGGTTTGGCTCAGCAGTTAGAGCATCGGCCTACAGACCAAGGGGTCTTGGGTTCGATTCTGGTCAGGGCACATGCCTGAGCTGCAGGTTTCCCTAGCCCTAACCAGGCTGTGTGGGAGGCAACCAATTGATATGTCTTCCTCAATACCAATGTTTCTCTCTCTACCTTCCTCCCTTCCTCCCTCTCTAAATAATTTAAAAAATTAATAAAAATAAAAGGACAGTAAACTGACAAGTAGAAAAGCTTCATAAAATTAGAGATTTCTAACTATGGAATTTGGGTTTTTAATTTTCTACATAATTTAAGCTGGTTCAAAAGTCTAATTCTGCCCAACCTCTGCACTTTAGAGAGCCATTTTTTAAAAGACCAAAGAAGATACCCATGGTCCTTTACATTTAAGATAAAAGCCAGTAGGCTTCTCTCACCACAGGTGGTGGCTCAGAAGACCAAACACCTGACACCTACCTGTGTTTGGAGGAGGCGGCTTGTTGTGAATCCATTTTACTACTTTGACGCCGTTCTGTGCAGTGGCAATGTTTACACCTGGAACACAGGTGATAAGGTGTTCTAAGGGAACACCACCTCGGTTTTCTGGCAATACTTCTAGTTTACCAAATTCGGCGGCATAACAATCTGGGAAACTGAAATAAGAAGATAAAAAAAAGTTAATTAAAATAATGGAAAAGCAAAGCACCTGCTAAACAGAAGCCTTTAATTTTTATGTACCGATTAATAATTTAAATGCCCACAATCTGAGTTTGGAGTTAAAATTAAGGTCGCTGGGAGTCAATCATTGTGGAATTTACCTCTTTGATGTATCGGGAAGATACTAGAAATTCCTGGACAATTTTCCAGCAGAGGGGGTTAAAATTAAGGCAACTGGATTCCAAGTCAGGTATTCATTTGCTTTACTGTACTGCAGGCCTTGTCAACTTAGACCTGTGCTAGCCCCTGTGCTGTCTACCAGATGACCAGTGATGTGGCTAAATGGACTTTTTTCTTTGATTTTAGAGAGAGACAAAGGGAGAGGGAGAGAGAGACAGAAATATCGATGAGAGAACATCAATTGGCTGCCTTCTGGATGGCCCCCCACTGGGGATCTGGCCCACCACCTGGGCAAGTGCCCTGACTAGGAACTGAACTGGCAACCTCTTAGTGCATGGATCAACGCTCAACCACTGAGCCACACCAGCCAGGCATTAAATGGACTTTTAAAGAGTACTTTTTTCTCTCAAATTTTGAAATCTACAACTGTTTGAGCTTGTGTGTACTCCACTAACATTTGTGCACACTTCTATTACAGTACTTATAGTCATCTCTTCTCTGTGGAAACTGCCGTACTCATGTTTATTTCCAAAATTCAGCACAAAATTTTTCTCATTAAAAAATGGACCCATTTCAGATATATTTTATCTATGAGGCTCAGGACAATAGGATGGACATTCCACAGTACTTGCTTAGGGAGAGGTATGGACAGAGAGGGTGATTTCCTATAAAGAGGAGAACTAAGGCATCATGTCACAATGTTTCTGACATGTTTGTTCACCTTAATAAAGGCACAGTGCCCTCATGTGTCTGTAGAAGACTATGAACTTGGGGCCCAAATGTCTTCAAAGAGAGAATCACAAAAGGAATCTTGTAACAGTCTGGATCAAATTCATGTTCACTGTAGAAAAGAAAATGAAAGAGTCAGTTGATATTTCTTAGTAGTCCAAAACAGCAGTAAGGTAAGTCTAAGAGATATTCCACAACCTTATACAAAAGGATTATTTCTGAAGAGAAACAGGTGTTATACCTGAAATCCGTATTGGAACAATGCTGTCTGCAGACAGGCTCATGATATTCTAACTCCTCAAATATAATTGGACTGCCATTCGTTGAGGAGCCGTCATGGGACTGGGAAGACCCCAAGGGGCTCTGTCGAGCTTGACTGCTGGGTAAGAGACACACCAGTCTTCCATTTCCGTGTTCACGGATTGCGACTGTGTCTGTTAATTTATATAAATCTGACACATTCAACTTGTGTCCAAACCTAAAAGCAAGGAAAAAGAGCATGATGCTAACTTAGAATGTTCTCTGACTATACAGAAATACCTGTCCTGTTTAAGAAAAGGCTACAACCAAGAATAGTGCCTCTGTCTCCTCAAAAGTAAAACTGGAATAATTCTACTATAAATTCATTCACTATCACAACAGTGACGCTCGGCACTCCTTGGAGTAATCTCGGCTCATTGCCCACTATGATTATCTGGTAGCTTCCCCCAACCCCCATGCAGTTTCTGTAAATACCTCACCTCATTTTCTGAAATGGAAAGCTATCTGATACCGCTTTCAACGTGGCTCCCCACCTTCACTTCAGGTGCCTCTATATTACCCCTATCTCTGCTCTGCTCCCTCAGAAGAGGTATATGCCTTTCCCACTACAGCCTTGTCTTACCTATGCCTCAACTTAAAGACCCCCACTTTGTCTGAGACTGGACCCCTCACTCCTCCCCTGACATGTGTCTTTCATACTTGGAGCTTAAAGGCACAGGCTCTGAACCAGGACAGATTTGAGCTCATATCTGGACCCTGCCTATATAACCTTAGTTAAGTTACACAAGCAGTCTGGACCTCAGTTTTCCCATATGTAAAATGGGGGCACACTACCTACCTCACAGTATTGGTATGAGGATTAAATGTGATTATGTATGAGAGAGCTTGGCATATAGTAAGTGTTCATTAAATGACAGCTGCTCCAATTTCTTCTGGGTGCTCTACACATAAGCTCAGATCCCTCTACTACAACCAGTCTCTCCCCTCTCCCCGTCACTCCTCCTCTGTCCCATTCCTGTATAAGCACATTCTCCTGCATGCTCTCTCTGTCTTGTACTCTCCTGTCTTCCCAATAATGAAAACAGCTGTCCTCTCTGGAGTTGCTTCCTGTTTCATCATCCAGTCTGTCAACTGTTTCCTCCAGGATTTTTTCCACAGGACACTTCAGAGATGGCTCTCAAGTTACCAGTGGCCTCCTTCTCCTCCCCAAACCTCACACGACTGCCTCAGTTCCCTCGATGTTGCAAGCCACCCCACACCTCCTGGTGACACTCTCACCTCTGGGTTCTCACACACTTCCTATTCCTAATGGCATTCCACCCAGTTCTGCCCTTCTGTTTCTCCTCCCTCTTCTCTGATCTTATCTGTTCCCATGTCTTTCACAATCACCTTTAGGCAAATAACTGCCCTATCTGGGGAACTGACTTCTTTCCTGAGGGATCCTCCAAATGTGCAGAGGATGAATTGTACTTTCTACCCAGAAGTTCCAATAGTTCTCTCAACCATTATGTCCAAAACCATGATCAAAAACTTGTTGCCCTGGCCAGTTTGGCTCAGCGGTTAGAGCATCAGCCTGCGGTCCAGAGAAAAACTTGTTGTACCTCTTGAACGTCTTTTCTTTATTTCCCTATTTCCAGATTAATCATACAACCATACTCCCAGCCATCTGGAGCACAAAACTCAGAATCAAACTGACCTCTCTCTACTTTGTACCTTGCCTAATATATAAAACTAGTTACCAAGTCCTGTCTCACCGACAACTGAAACTTCTGTGGTACTTGGTTCCTTCTGTTGCAACAGCATCTGCTCAGAACCGGGGCTGGTGCAGCACTCCCTTCGTCTCCGTCCCTCTCCTGTCTATTCCATCTCAGACATGACTGCCTCCAGAAGAGTCTGCCTGAAGCATGGTTCCTGCCACCACCTCTCTTCCCTCCCCTCATTCCTCCAACACTCCAGGGTTCCCATTATTCACACATATGGTCAAGCTCCTGTTCTTTCCATCCTCTGTATCCTCAAAACACTTTCCTTTTCATGAGTTTTCTTTATTCCATGTAATAATGTTTTCCCTTCCCTTCTAGACAAGCTCCTCAAGGACAAAGGCTGTAGCTTCCCAGCTCTGCACTGTCCTCAGAGCCTTAGCCTTTCACTCCACTGATATTTGTTGAGCATCTATTATGTGCTGGATATTGAAGACATGGTATTGGGTCAGCTCCGGCCCATGTCATCCTGGATCTTACAGTCTAGAAGGTGCTCAAAATTGTTCACTCAATAAATAATAAAACTGGTCAGAAAAAATAAATAAAAGTACAGTTTTGGGGACTGAGATCTCAATTTGCGAATGATGAAAAAATATTTAAAAAAAATATATATTTTTATTGATTTTACAGAGAGAAAAGGGGAGAGAGCTAGAAACACTGATGTGAGAGAGATACACCAATTGGCTGCTTCCTGTAAGCCCCCTAATGGAGATCGAGCCCGCAACCCAGGAATGTGCCCTGACCAGGAATCAAAGTGGGACCTCTTAGCACGTGTGACATCGCTCAATCCATTGAGCCACACCAGCCAGGCAAAATGAATAAAATTTTACAAATGTAAGTTAGCCCTGGCCAGTTTGGCTCAGCAATTAGAGCCTTGGCCCATGGACCAGAGTCGCAGGTTGTATTCCAATCAAGGGCACATACCTTGGTTGCAGGTTCAATCCCTGGCCCTGGTTGGGGTCCTTTGGGAGGCAACCAATTGATGTGCCTCTCACATTGATGCTTCTCTCTCTCTCCCCCTCCCTCCCTCCCTCCCTCCTACCCTATCTGAAAATCAGTGAAAAAATATCCTTGGGTGAGTTTTTAAAATAATAAAAATAAAATATAAAATTAAATGTATGTTAAGCCTTGGTAGAATGGCTCAGATGGCTGGAGCATCATCTCGTATACCGAAAGGTTAAAGGTTCAACTCCCAGTCAGGGTGCATAAGGGAGGCAACCAATCAATGTGTCTCTCTCACATCAGTGTTTCTGTCTCTCTCCCTCTCTCAAAAATCAATTAAAACATATCCTTGGGCCCTGGCCGGTTTGGCTCAGCGGTTAGAACGTCGGCCTGTGGGACAGAGAGACCTGGGTTCGGTTCCCGCTAAGGGCACGTACCTCGGTTGCAGTTTGTCCCCGGCCCTGGTTGGTCGCGCAGGTGGCAACCACTCGATGTGTCCCTTTCACATCGATGTTTCTCTCTCTCTCTCTTCCTCTCTCTCCCTCCCGCTCTGTCTGAACAAAAAAAAATATGCAAAAAAAAATGTCCTCGGGTGAGGATAAAAAAACAAACAAACAGAAAAACAACATATACTTGGGTAAGGATTAAAAAAAAGTATGTTAAAATTGAAATGTAAATTTGAACACCACTGTCTTTGTCTCATTTCCTCCACCAGGCTGCAAGTTCCTTAAGAGTTACTACAACACTTTTATGCCAATCACCAATCAATACTGGAATTCTGGAAGTCACGAATCACTATTGATTAGATCAATGAAAAAAATAAACCTAACTTACTTTTTTTCATAGATATCTGTAAATTTTAAAAGAGGCAGACAACAGGCGGGAGCATCCTGAAGAACAGACATGGTTTCTGCACTGTAAGACAAAATCCTAATCAGTGAGAGAACAAATGCTGTTGGAAATCAAGAGGCGGTTTCCAAGTTGTATTTTAAGAACAGAACACAAAATTGATTAACAAAATGTCCATACAAAATAAATAATGTCTGTACAAAATAAATTTACCTGATTCTGGAATGTCAGAATGTATTTTCGAGAAAAACCTGAGGAGAGGACTTTAGGGATGAGGCAGTTAAATGACATTAAGTCACACACTGGGGTTTTTCTCTGACTCAGGCACAAGGCTTTCCATCCATGTATCAGAAAAACACTGACTACTCAGGAAGACAAGCACCTTGTTCAGAGCAAAGGCAGAACAGCTTCAATGTCTCCTGCTACACTGAGGTTCACATGTTAGAAATATGGGAGTGGGATTCCTATAGGTAATATACAACTGAATACGATATCATCTCAACTATGGTTTTAAAAAACAAAGCACCAATAACATCCAAAGGGAAAACAAAAAGTCAAACTGTTAAGAGTGGTTGGCTTTGAGCCACAGGATTATGGATGATTTTCCCCACTTGCTTCATTTGTTTCTGAACTTTACAAATTTTCTTCTATGGGTATTGTTTTTATTCTAGTGGGGAAAACAATTTATAATGTTGAAGTACGCTTCATAGAAAAGATCTTTGAGAATGCAAACAGATATTCAGTAGTGAGTCCTGTTTTAGTAGACTCAAAATAGGGAGAGCCAAGAAAAATCGAAGCTTATTCTAAGACTGATATACTAATAATGAAAATTATGGGGCTGGGTATCTATGACATTATGGATACATCTGCAAGTTGAGAGATAGATCTACCCTTTATAGACTAATCCACTTTCTACTAGGATTTAAAGTAATATTTCAGACTTTCCAAGCTCATAAACTTTTATTATCGAGGTCTACTATTTTTAGAAGCTGTTCTGGATATTCGGCGTACTATTTCACTCCTAAGTGCCTGCCAAGTTTAAGCTGTGCTTCACCTTTGGTTAATGACTTGAACAAGAGCCAAACTATTCTACCTAGCCTATTTCTAATTTATTTTTTCTAACTCCTAGTTTATTTCTAACTGTCAATCCAGAATATGCATTATTACATATGTAATCACAAGAGGCTTGGGATTGTGATAAAGTCTATTCTTATTATTTGCGAAATAATTTCAGGACCAAAATGTTATTTCCTGAAATAAATGGCTTTGTTTTTTTTGTTTGTTTGTTTGTTTTTACCTCAGTAAAGAGAGTGATTTATTAGCAGCTCCTGTGGCAAGTGAGACCAGGATCTTCTTGCTGCCAATTTTGTATCTGTGGAGGCTATTCACCGCAGTGATTGCTTCTTGTAAGTTTTCCATTTGAACAACAGCCTTGAGCTGATAGTCCGTGTGGGGGCTGAGCTCAACACTCTTCACCTACAGAAGCGAGACAGACGCTATGTCTTACCATTTCAAATCTGAAGGTGAATAATCAAGGACGTTTGTGGACTTGAGTGAAGTGAGAAAACTTGTCTGCATTCTGCACTTCAGCCGACTAGAACCTAAGTGACCTAGAATGGGTGACCTTCAGGGATGTGACACTGGTCTGGCCTGCCTGAGTGCTCTGGCACACACAGCTTTCTCATGCAGGCCCAGAGGCCAACACATGCAAGGGGTGTTTAGGGGTCTTCTCCTGACCCTGCAAAAATCAGGGGTATAGCCATTTAAAGAATCTGGAAAAGGCGTGTTTTTTTTAAAAGCAAACTGCACCTCAAAACTGAATCAGATACAATAAAATATTACCAAAAACTGCCAACGTTATTATTTTAGAATCTCATTTCTAGATTTTAGCAGCCAGAGCTAACTAAAACCCATTAATGTTTTATTTCCCAAAGTGCTATTTAAATGCCTGTCCATAACCACAAGTGCTTCTCTGCTAGGTTTCTTGCTCCCTGGGGCTGTGTCCTAAAAACTGGATGTATGGCACCACCAAGAGCAGACCAAAGGAAGAGCTCGATCTCATCTCGTTTGGTAACACTTACATCCTGGCTGTGCTTATGGGTGTTGAATTAAGTTCTCTTGATTTGAAATGTCAGCAAAGGATAAGACAAAGGCAAGAATAAGAGTGAAAGGTTACCTTGCCATGCCTAGAAAATGCTTCCTGCATGAGCTGCTGCAGCTCCTTCCGGGATACTCTGTAGTCTATGTTGCTGATCTGAATGTCGGCACCATTTGCAAATGGGTCTGGGCAGTCGGCACCAATGCTCGAATTTGCAACACTGAAAGCAAGAGGGGACACTGTTTAAAAGGTTTGGAGATGTACTCCTGCTTAAGACATATATATTGAGATAATTTTTTTTAATGTTATCCTATTTAGTTTATATCATTTAGGCTATTTTGAGCTACACATAGACAGAGCTTGCCACAATGCAATTTGGTTTTCAAATGTGTTTTTATCTTCCACATATATTGATTTAGACTCATTGTCAAAAGTATTATCTGTTGACTCTCATATTAACAATCAATAAATTATTTAATATAAAATACTTTCACTGGATAATTTATTTTTATTCTTATTTTTTAATCCTCACCCAAGCATATTTTTCTGTTTATCTTCAGATAGAGTGGGAGGGAGGGCGAGAGAAACATCAATGTGAGAGAGACACATCGACTGGTTGCCTCCTGCATGAGCCCAACCCTGACCAGGGCTGGGGATGAACCACAACCAAAATACGTGCCCTTGACAAGAATCGAACCCGCAACTCATTGGTCTACAGGCCGATGCTCTAAAGGCTGAGCCAAACTGGCCAGGGCTCACTGGATAATTGAAAGCTAAAGGCAGCCCTGGCCGGTTTGGCTCAGCGGTTAAAGCGTCGGCCTGCGGTCCGGAGAGACCCGGGTTCGGTTCCCGCTAAGGGCACGTACCTCGGTTGCAGTTTGTCCCCGGCCCTGGTTGGTCGTGCGGGTGGCAGCCACTCAATGTGTCCCTTTCACATCGATGTTTCTCTCTCTCTCTCTCTGCCTCCTGCTCTATCTGAACAAAGAATGAAAAAGTGTCCTCGGGTGAGGATAAAAAAAAAAAAAAAAAAAGAAAGAAAGCTAAAGGCAGAAATTACAGGCAGACTTAATGAATTAATTTTCCATTTGGGGCATTAATTCTTAGGAAATTAGTTTGTGATATCACTATTAAGTCATTTAACCACCCCCAGATTTGCAAAAGCTAGATATTCTTACTTATATGTTGAATTTTTTCTCCATGTAAGAAAAACGAAGTTTTGTGTATATTTTTAAATGTAATTTTACAGATCAAAAGTCATTTATGTAGTGAATCTTTACCAACTCAGCAGAACACCTACAATGCTAGATGGAGCTCATGGCATGCAACATGGCCTTATAGCTCCTGTCTTCTAAGCCTCCAGAATTACTCGGTGTGAGTTTAGAAAGCTTAGATAAGGTACATGTTATAGAGAATATTATAATGGTTTACAGAGACCCTTTATTTGATGTGCTTGTGTACTGCTTGAATTCTTTTAAATAAACATATTATCCTTTCTGTTGTACATAACCACCCCACAGATCAAGAAACTGGATTTGCCCTGGCTGGTTTGGCTCAGTGGTTAGAGTGTTGGCCTGCAGATGGGAGCGTCCCGGGTTCGGTTCCCGCTAGGGGCGTGTACCTTGGTTGCGGTGTGTGTCCCCGGCCCCAGTTGGGGTCGTGTGGGTAGCAGCCAGTCGTGTCTCTCTTGCATCAATGTTTCTCTCTCTCTCTCTTCCTCCCTCTCTCTCCTTCTTGCTCTGTCTGAGGATGGATGCAAAAATGTCCTCAGGTGGGGATTAAAAAAAAAAAAAAAAAAAAGAAGCTGGACTTACCGAGAAGACCAAGATGGAGATGTGAGCAGAGAACCAACTTGCCTGGATGCAATCAACTTGCTAAAAGCAGATGGGTAACTCACTTGGAACAAAGTCTCCTCTTTGTTTCTTTTCTCTATAGGAGAACTGGTAACACTTCGGGCACTGAGGTTGTCTTTTCTAATGGAGGGAATATCAGAGGTCATTTGTTTTCCTTCGCATTAGAGAAGCAACTATGAGAAAGAGTAATTCAACCTACTTCAGATTGGTTTTGTAAATGGATTCTGCCACCCCAGAGTTTTTCAGTGTGGGCACTATGACACTTGAGTTTCTGTGAGGAGGTGCCATCAGCCTCAGGTTACCCTGCTGGGATTCACTGTTTCTAGTACCCGTCTTTGACTCCAGGCGGCACAGCTCCTTAAAAGAGACAAACGAAGAGGAGTTGAAAATGTAGGTACCCAAGGTGTGTCAGACCCCGTACAGAAATCACGTGACTGAGCATCATAAAAATGGAAATTAAAAAAGGACACCCCAAAAACAAGCAGGCCTAGGAAACAGAGACAAAGAAACCAAACCTACCATAAACTTCAGAAAGCAAGAGGTACCACAATTACCTGTAAACTTTTCACATTTGTGGTTTTTGCAGCAGATCCAGAATTTGCCTGCGACCCTTTTCCAGGCATGGCTTTGGCACTGG
Source organism: Molossus molossus (assembly GCF_014108415.1). NCBI lineage: Eukaryota > Metazoa > Chordata > Mammalia > Chiroptera > Molossidae > Molossus > Molossus molossus. Next base: position 108,103,106 of record NW_023425366.1, on the reverse strand, counting down.
AAGATTGCTCACTTGCATCTTTGATGAGGCACAATTTTGGAATCTTAAGTTTTTTGGGAGACTTCACTTTATCAGGAATTGCATTTGAACCATTTGCTTCACAGAGTTCTTTATTTTTCGGAGTAAATGACACAATGATCCTATTCCCAAAGACATCTTCGTTTTCCATTCGCTTCTGAGCCCGTTCGGCACTATCTTGGTTTATGAAGCGGAGAATTGCACTGCAGCCCGTGATGCTCAGCACTTTCCCACCACAATTATCGGACAGGCGTCTGAGCCTGTTGCTGATGCTCTTGCCATCTTTATTTGCTGGTAGGTTATAAACATAGAGCAGAGTGTGGCACTGCTGACACAGAAAAAAAGTGTTACAACAGGTTAACTCAAGGGCACACCTTCAATTACAAAATAAGAAAAACAGTGAGTGATCTCCAACAAGCTAGTGACCTTGGAGGGGAGGTAATAATGATTTAGATGGGAGAAGGTGAACTTATTTAGACTGAAAAACAAAGAAAAAGACAAACGTATCTGAAGTTATTATCACTGTAGTAAATAAGACTGGCAAGATTCAATGTTCTGAATAATGTCTTTTTTTTTTTAAGCACAAGGAAGAAGAATCTCTATAGTGGGGAATCTTTCACCTAAAATACTACATTTGAATTCAAGGTTTTCCAGATTAGAAAAGTGAATGCAAGCAGAAGCAGAAGGGGAAAAAATGTAGCTATAAACAAAAGACTAAAAACATAGTAACAACAAAAATGAATTAGGAGGGGGCTCCAAAGACTGCAGTAGGACCAGACTTTAGTATCCCCAGCTGTGGACTGACCTTAGCATGTGTTTAATCTTCGCTAGTTTTGGGTATGAGGAAATACAGGGGGACTAGCAGCTCAACTGCTTTGATCAGGGGCCCTGGGGTCCAGTCTCTGCTCTGCTGTGATCAAGCTGTGTGACCTCCAATGAATTGCTTACTTTTTCTAAGTGCTGACTTTCTCAGCCCTAAAATGAGTTCATTGGACGAGGTCATCTCTAAGGTTCTTCTGTAACTCTCAAGTTATTTAATTATGTTGAAATTGCACTTAATGTATGGGATTGCCTACTCTTTTGCTTCATCTACACTATAGCTCTTCTTGGTCATTAGTTACACAAATATTTTCCAAGCAACTTAAACACATTGTAGTAAACATTCCTGTCCCAAATCAAGACTATCAGAAATGCACATCCTGCTGGAAATATGCTCACATTCTCCTATCCAGGAGCTTAACTGGCTACAGGTGTAGCAATTACTATTCCTAATTGTGCACGTGCATGACAGGAGTGCAACTATAGAAAACAGGCTCCGAGGCCTGCTGGGAGTTTACACTTTAAATGCCTGAAAACTGTACAATTCGTCTTTTTATTTGACTCCAAACAGACCAGTAGGTACAAACCATCACCATATTCTTTACACAAAACACTTGAAAGCAAAAAGAGTAATAACTCTTATTCCATTATTTCTATCCATCTGACACAAAGCATCGTTAGCTTTGGAGACACTGGCCAGTGGCTGTTGGTAAGGTAAATCTAAAAGTTGATTCCCTACAACATTAAAAAAAAATAAAAACAACATCCATACATATCAAGTCTCTCTATATTTGTAAGAGAAGAACGGAAGGCTTCTAAGCCTTATTTCAAAATCTGGCCAGCCTCCTATAAAGAACAGCTTCCCCTAGGTTTGGAGACCCCCTTGCTAAGGGCTGTCTTCAGCCTCCCTAATCTAATGCTGGAATACAGCAAAAAGAATGCAAACTCACTTACTGGCGTTTTTAGTGGCGACCTGGGGGGCAAGTCGGAAATGAATTCTTCAAATCTGATCAGTTCGTTAGCATGATGCAGTAGTGCTTCCGAGGCCTGGTTTTTATGGATCAAAATTATGTGGAAACCATGTCTATGTCTCAGGTCACTAAGTTCCAAGGCAAAATTTACATCAGCTGAAAAAAAAGGTAGAACCCAACCCCATCCCCAAACATTAGAAACACCTGACAGAGACAGATACTTCCACAGACACATACTGAGAAGAGAGGAATGGCTGGACTGTATTCACAGTTGCTCCCCCCTCCCTTTTTAGAATGGAAACACATCTGATATCAGACGAATTAACAAGGTAAGACAATTTTACCACATACTTACACTGAATCCCAAGACACGTGTTACTTCTAGTAGTAACAGGGAGAAAATATTAATATTTTGGGGAGTGTCAACTTTGAAAATTACAAATTTTTGAGATTAGCAACATTGGGCCCGGGATTAAAAACAAAGTTCTATAGATACTTTAAACAAAATTACATTTCTTTAATAAACTTGGCCCCACAAGAATCCTTACTCAAGTTCTCAAGTTCCAAGGAGAAAATACAGAATTCCATGTAGACCCACGTTTTTTTTTTCTAAACAGTTCTCAGATATGAGCATAAACACGTCCTATGTATTTCAGCCTCTCTAGCACACATTTTACTTGAATGTGTTCTAGGTTTTATGATAGGTTCCCACACAGTGCCTTTGGCTGAAATGAGCAGATGTTTCCACACTTACTTGACACAAGAACCACAGTGGCTGGAGCAGTGTGTGTATTTGCAAACCTTCGAAGACTCTGGCGGAGTTTATCATCAGCAGCATTCTTTGCAGTAGCATTGATGTGGGCAACGGTTACCTACGTTAATTTATAATGAAGACAAATGAGCAAAGGCTAAGGTGAGAAAAATCACTACACATTCTGCCCACATCTTAACAGACTGTCTTTAAGGACACAAACTCTTTCATTGTTATTGTTATTTTTTTTCTGATCAGTTCATTAGCACTGAAAAAAATTACAACCAGATGTCAATAATTTCAAATTTGGATCTCCATAATAATTACCCGCTTCCATTATTACCCCCACTCTCATCTCTAATCTCATTTTTGCCCTTCATCCATCCTCCTTTCAGAAAACAGGCAGAGAAAAGGAGGTGAAATTTGAAGTAGCTGTATGAGCTCTCACAAATAGCTTTTGTCGACAATTTGGGAATGGCAGCGATGTAATATATGATTAAAATAAGGGGGTTGTATTTGATGTCATTTGTCTATGCCACAGATACATCATCTTACGGCATTCAGGATCTGGGGTTAGGTGGTGAAGAGGAGAGACACCTAACCCTTAAGGAGCTAAAAGGTGTTCAATCCTAATAGAATTATCAGGCTCACATATAACAGTCTCCAAAGCAAGGAAAGGTTTGTTTTGAGAGGTGCCACAACTACATGTAATACACAATAGAATTATTAATTTTTTTTTTTTTTTTTATCCTCACCCGAGGACATTTTTCCATTTTTTGTTCAGATAGAGCGGGAGAGAGAGAGAAACATCGACGTGAAGGGACACATCGAGTGGCTGCCACCCGCACGACCAACCAGGGCCGGGGACAAACTGCAACCGAGGTACGTGCCCTTAGCGGGAACCGAACCCGGGTCTCTCTGTACCGCAGGCCGACGCTCCAACTGCTGAGCCAAACCGGCCAGGGCAAGAATTATTAATTTTTATAAAAAACATAAATACATAATTTTAGGCATCAACATGGCATATCAATGGAATTACTTGTCTAAGAATTGGATTCTAGTTCTAGTTCACAAGAACAGACTTTGGAGGTCAACTGAATTTAAATCTTAGTTCACCCACTTACTGGCCAACCTACTTGGGGGCCTCAGTTTCACCTGTGAATTTCAAGTAATAAAATTTGAAATGAGCCTTGTTCACAGAGCAGTTATGAAAATCAAAGGAAATAATATATATTAGAATAGCACTAGTCACACACATTACTGAAACATCAGACATGATTAAATGATTCCTAGTACAGCAGGCCCTCAAATAACATCATTTCAGTCAATGTCCTTTTGTTATAACACTGATGAGATGCTGTATGAACTTAATTCTTGTTTATATCAATTAGCTTTTGGTAAAACTGGCTTCATTATGTCATTTCACTTGAAGTTGCAGAACCTATTGACAATGTTAAAGTGAGGACTTACTGTACTTTAGAAATAATCTTTTGCTACTTTATTTACAAATTCAGCACAAATGCACATTATTGAACAAATTCTTTTAAAAAAATCACATGTATCTATTCTTTTAGCATAATAAATTAAAATTGTTTTGTTTACCTGGCAATTATTCAACTCTTGAATAACTTCTTTGTTTTCTTTACTAATGTCACACACACAGATGAATTCTGCCTCTCTGTGCCCTTTAAAAAACTTCTCACGGATTCTATGTACAACAGCAGAGGCTGAGCGGCCAGAGGGAACTGAACAGTTTTCAATATCCCAAAAAACTCCAATGGGGGGTAAGTTTTCCAATACCTGTCCGGCTAGTGCAACTTCTGGTGAACCTTAAGGAATGTTAACACTTTCAATTATACATAATGAAAAAGAAATGGTAAATTAAAATAGGTAGCTACCTATCATTCTTAGTGGCAAAAAACCAAAATTATTGATGGACATTAATTTTAAGTATACCAACATCATTAGTTGATCTAATAAAACAAACAACCCCAAACTGCCATAGTTATCTCTGGCAATTATTCCTATTTTTCAGAGAGAACAAATCTAAAGGTCAAGTTACTTTAAGCCCACAATAATTCATCGCAAAGCATAAGCATCCTCATGCTGATCACTTATGTGTCTCTGGATACTAACACAGAGGTGAAAGGACTCTGCAGCTCCGGGACCTGATTTTCATGCTCTGCCCATGCCTATCTCCCTACTCAGTATGAAAAAACAATGAAGAGGTGACGAAAGGTGAAGTTTCTACTGTCCTTGATTTTAAATGATTTTTAATACAGCATTAACATCTGGTTTACTATTTTAAAAATGTTTTTAAAAAATAAAGTAGCATGCCCAGCCAGAGTGGCTCATTCGGTTGAGCATGATCCTGTGCATTGGAAGGTTGCCAGTTCGATTCCTGGTCAGGGCACATACCTGGGATGCGGTTCAATTTTGGGATGTGTATGGAAGGCAACCCACTGATGTTTCTCTCTCTCTCCTTTCCTCTCTCTAAGCATGTCCTCTGGTGAGGATTAAAAAATAAATAAAATAAAATATCATATTAATTAATTTTGGGGGAAATGCTCTAAGGTTTTCCAATATCATTTTTCACGAGTCATTACTAAATCTTTCTAAATACTAAGTCCTTCTAGAAAGTATACAATTAACAAGTGTGATTATGAACCTAAGCTGACACATCCCATCCAGCACTTACTTCTCCTAACGTACTCCCCATTTTTCTATACACAGCTTCTGATCTCAACTAGCCTCAGCTCAATATAAGGAGCAAATGACTTACCTATAAAATAAAGGAAATGGAGATGTACATACATAATAGCTTTAGAACCACAAGGACTCTTTTAAAGGCAATTAAATGAAGAGTTAGTATAAAATATTGAAAACTATTTAAATAAGTACATTTTATACCATACTGTCATTTACCAAATTTCGAAGCAGCTTTGTCTAGACCGGTCGCCAATAACAATGTGGTCTCCTTCCCTTTGGTTCCACAGCCATTACACAGAGGAACAGTAACGGGTGCAGCCTGCGTATTTGGTGGTGGAATATTTGGCCAGACTTTAGCAGCAGCAATTATACTATTTCTTGCCGGCTGTTTTAAAAATGGAGGAGGTTTCAGATATATTATTTAAGAACCTAGAGTTATATACACAACTGAAAATGCATTCTAAGTATATGTCCTTTCCACCTGCTAACACTGAATAAGATGTCTTTTCAAATCATCTTTCCTAGAACTATTAGTTATCAATTCATAATCTCACTTCAAGAAGTGCCTTGAAATTATCAGGGGAAATAGTCACACGATCAGACCTTTATATTCTGGGGCACATGTCTGAAGCGATGGAGACCTCAGACACACTTTACATAAAGAAGCAAAGGGTAAAATAGGAGTGAGGCCAAGTTTCAAGTTCCTCAAATTACTACAAAAGGACAACATGCAGTTACCTACATTACATGAATGGGTTCATGTACAGGCTGAGTGTTAGTTAAGAAATCACAATCCTGCCCTAGCCTTCAAAGACAAAACAGAATATGAGGCTTTGCTGAACTAGTTTCACATGTAGGTAACAAATTAATTACAAGAGGCCCTAAGAGCATAAACTACATAATTACTCTCTACCTATCTGAATGGTCCTTTTCATTTCACCCTTTGCTTCTTTAGGACCAGCAGAAGTTGTATTTATGGGGAAAAAGCGACATCATGGAAGGATCTTGAACCCCATGCACAGTTTTTCAAGATATATCCACTTAAAAATTGTCGTTCCTCAAACTTCAGCTGCCCCCAACATATCAAATAAAAAGATACAAACCTTATTTAGACAGTCTTCGCAGTAAAGGGAGCCCTTTAAACACACCGGAGGGACCACATTTAGGTGCAAAGAGCTGGTGCACAAGTGAGGTGTTAGCTCCGACTGTGAAATGTGCTCTTCCAAATGCCCTGGAGCCCCACTTGTGAAATCAGAACAGGGGAAATAGCCAGCAGAGGTGCAACCCTGGAGAGCCGGGAACTGATGCAGCTTGTGCACGTTACCATGGCATGACTGGAAATGGAGCTTTCCACAACAGGGCAGGTGCTGGCAGGAAGACAGATTACTTTCTGGACACGTGCTGGGAAAGTCACTTGCAATGCCGGCCATATTGTTCCTAGCTAAGGCATTCTGGAGTGAAGATGCAGACTGGAAAGCAAATCCTGACCCTACCTGACACGTGATTGTCCTGGTGCTTTGCGAGTCTAACAGTGTGCCCGTGTGAATCAAGCTACCAGTACCTCCACTACCGCCACCGCCACCACCACCGCCAAAATGCATTGGTGAAGTGGAGGGTTCATTAGTGCAATGAGCACAGCAGCTTACTTTGGGGACAGTTGGAAGCTGTATTTTAGTTTGCTGAAGAGAATGAGTATCTGGAAGTGAAACTGCTGGAAAAAGTTTAGAGCCAGCATGAAGGGGAGATGGTACATCCTTTAATTCCACAGCAACTTTCTTGTTCTCCATGTAATCTTTCTGAGAAAAAAATAAATAAAAAAATAAAAACACCAGTTAATTGTATGAGACAAGTGATTTTTGGTTACATCCTATTGCATTTACCAATGAAAACAGGGTTCAATACTATTTATATACCCCTCAATCATGACCGAACACAATGGAATAGCAGCTGAAACCAGTGGTGCTCTTCAGAGACGTCTACAGCAAGTGAACATGGAAAGACAACTAAAGTTAAGACTGTGTTCTTCCTGAATTTTAAAAGCCTGGAGGAAGGGTCTTTAGCAAGTCAGGTTAACCATCTATGTCTCAGTTACCTCCCTTGCCTCACAGCATCTTCTGAAGACAAAAATAGGTGATATAAAAACAACACAGACACTGCCCTGTCTGGTTTGGCTCAGAAGTTAGAGCGTTAGCCCACAGTCCAATGAGTCTTGGGTTGGATTCTGGTCAAGGGCATGTTGACTGCAGTTCGTCCCTGGCCCTCATCGGGGTTGTGAGGGAGGCAACCGGTCAATATATCCCTCTCACATCTATGTTTCTCTCTCTCCCCCTTTCTCTCCCTCCCATTCTATCTGAAGATAAATAGAAAAATATCCTCAAATGAGGATTAAAAAACAAAACAGTCACAAATAGCATTCGATAAAGATGACTTACAAGCAAAGTACTTTGAGGAAAATACTTAAAGTTTTTGCACTCAAATCATAAAGGGTTTTAGTAAGATCCTCCAGAGGAGATTCCAAACATTATGGATTAGCTCAGCCATCTCCCCCAGTGACCCATCTGTGGAAAAGTCTGTAAATGTGTTACTGATGACATTTAACAAATCCTAGGATATCATGACTAAAGCCATAATGCCAACAATTATTCTGTAGCCAGTGAAAAAATTAGGGTAATTAGAACACTATCTGGGAAAAGGTATGAGAAATGGTTTGTCACATTCCTCCAACACAGACATTGGAGGCCAGTAAATTGACAAAGGTTGTAGCATGGTATTGGTGTCAGAGGCCTTGGTTTGCATGTGACACTCAACGGTTTTATGACCTTGAGTAAGTTACTTAACCTCTCATCCTTCACTTGAGAACAGAATGTACCTCTGACAGTTGTTAGGATAAAATAAGATCATGCACATAAAGCTCTTAGCAGAGCACCTGATCCCTGAAAGGAGATTTAATCAATAGCCTCTATGGAATGATTTCAGGCACTATAAAGATGAAGAAGATGCCCTCATATAGTGACTGAGACACGCTCATCCCTTGGAGCATAGAAGGGTCCATCTGACTGCTATGATTTCACTCCTTTTGCTGTGATTATACACTCATCCACGAGAAATCTGGATTTTCAGTTAGACTTTTCCTAAAAGGAAGGTAATAGCAATGGACTGACAGTTCAACAAGCACTGTGTTCTGCCCTTTTGAAAATTCCAGCTCAGGCTGGAAATGAATACATTGGCATTCTGATTTATATAGATCTGGCTCTAATGGGCAGAATTATTGTGAGATGCTTCCCTTGAACATACTCAATTCTGGATGCCACCAACAAAAATCAAGTTTCTAGATCTGTAAAGTTGAGAGTGCAATTCTGTATCATGTGATTCCATGAGGGCCAAATCTGCCATTCCAGGAAGCCTTGCTTGAACTGCCAACCCTTGTTGTCAACTGTCCCTAAAGTAAAACATTTCTGAAATGACCCAAATTACTGATGCCATGCAACAAAGATAACTATATAGTGAACACCTGTAGAAGACAAGGTGTTTGACTTAAAAAAATATATATATATATACACATATATATATATATATATAAATACCTTTATAAGAACTTATCACAATGTCTCATTTAAATCTCAAGTACAACAGTCAAAAGAGAAATAGAAAGGTGGTAATGTTATACATTAAATGAAATCAGAAAAAGTCAAAATCACTATGAAAAGACACAGGAAGAAGTTAAGAGACATATTTAAATATTCAAAAGAAATCTGGAGCAGAAAAAGACGGTCCATAAAGTCCTGTCAATCTTTCCTTGATTATAAGACTCAAAACTCAGAAGGCTAAAGTAAAATAAAATCTGCTTTATATTTTCCTCCAATTTTATTCTACAACGTGGATCTTCTTTGGAATCCATGACCTTAGTGAGAGAAAAAATCTTCCCAAAATGTTAACATCAAATATTTAAAGCATCTACTGTTACTTAGAGTGAAAGTACAGGAGTTAAAAAAGTATGCTCTCACTGAGTCGGGAATTATAATAATGTGCTACAAGAAATAATATAAGTAGGATACAAGGAAAACTTAGCAGACTCTAGGGAGAGCGAATGCCCTAGACCAAAGGGAGTTCTCATCTATTTATCTGCATTAGGAATTTCCTATGCCCTGTCTTTCGCATAGTTACCGTTTGGGGACTAAGTGACAACGTCTGCTCAGGACGAGAAAAGCAATTAGAGAATTTCCAAAGCCATGGCTTAGCACCATTATCTTGTTGAAGCCATCTGTGTGTTCTACTGCAGTTCTCAGTTCCGTTTCCTTCCATCATACAGCCACGCAAAGTTGTTCAACATTCTTTCACCTTTCTTTTCTTTCATTCTTCCACCCTGCTGAGAATGAGATTTCAATGTCATTTATATACATAAGTACAAATTTTACTATCAAAATGTGAGACTGCAATTATATTACTGGTACGATGGTTCCCAACAAGTAAGATTTTAAGGAACGAAATAGAATGGCTTTCAAGGTGTATTATAAGTTACCAAAATTTAGTAAGCTTGGCTGACTGTTTCTGCTTATGTTCTGACTATATCCGCCTGATTTAAAAAAAACAAACAAAAAACCTTGTCTTCTTCCATTCCTCATGTTCCACAGTTCTTGCAATAAAACTCCAGATGAGCCCTATTTCTTTTCTATAAGCAGCCATGCTTGACAGAAGTAGCCACATCTTGGACACCTGCATATGCCTGAGTGAAATCTCTCCTCTTTACCTAGCTGGAGACAACCTCCTCCAGCTCTGAGTAAACTTTTTCTATAGTCTTTCTTAATTCTTCTTAACTATCCCTAAAGAGTCTACATATGAGAGTAAAAAAGTTAACAGCAGAGAGCATGTTATTTTAGTAAAAGAATAACTTTATGTCCTCATTACCAATTATCAAAGATTTTGAAATTGATTTAAGAACAACTTATCCCAGCCCGGCCAGTGTGGCTCAGTGGATTGAGCGTCATCCCATGCACCGAGAGGTCTCTGGTTTGATTCCTGGTCAGGGCACATGCCTAGGTTGCAGACTTGATCCCCAGTGGGGGGCATGCAGGAGGCAGCCAATCGATGTTTCTCTCTCATCGATGTTTCTATTTCTCCCCTTATTTATCTAAAAAGTCAATAAAAATATACTTAAAAATATTTTTAAAAAGAGCAACTTGTCCCACTGTGTCTTTGATATGAGTATGGAAGGTCCAAATTACTTGACTTCTGTGGACCTTGATTTTTTTTTTTTGTTAATCCTCACTCAAGGATATTTTTCCATTGATGTTTGCATAAAGAGCGGAAGAGGGGGAGGGAAAGAGAGCGAGACATCAATGTGAATGAGAGAGAGAGAGACAGACATTGACTGGTTGCCTCCCTGCACAACCCTGACTGGACCTGGGGATCAAACCTGCAACCCAGGTACATGTCCTTGACCAGGAATTGAACACGTGACCCTTTGATCAGCAGGCCAAAGCTCTAACTGTTGAGCAAAACTGGCCAGGGCTGATTTTTTTTAAATACTCGCCTGAAGATATTTTTTAAAAACTGATTTTGAGAGAGAAAGACATCAATCGGTTGACTGGGGATCAAACCCAAAACCTAGGATTGTGCCCTGACCAGGAATTGTACTCACTACCTTCTGGTGTTTGGGACGATGCTCTAACCAACTGAGACACCTGGCCAGGGCTGGACTTTGAATTTGATTCTGCTACAAAACAAATCAAACCAATTTCTTAGTTTACTTATTATGAAAGTGCAATCTGGTATACCACCAAAATTCTAACAGGAAAATCTCAAGTGTCAGATGTGCTGTATCTATTCCAGTGCAACATTTAAACAGTACAAAAGCAGATCAAATCAATAACAGCCATTGGGCACAGAGGCAGTCTGCCAATGGTAAGGACACTGAATCTCATTTCCAAGTCCTCGCCATTACACCCCATCACCTACTCTTACCTACATTTTAAGGTCACTAATTCATCTTTCATAAATTTAACCTAGGCATATAGAAAAGAATTCCTTTTAGCTATCTCTCTGATAAGATCCTTATTTCAAGCAATTTTAACATCTATATAGTAGGGTGAAGGGAGAGATAACTACACAAGTACCATATTTAAGGTACAGGAGAGCTGATCACATAAAGCAGGGGTAGGCAAACTATGGCCTGCCAGCCAAAACCAGCCCATTGTTTGTATTTATTAATATTTGAAATTTTTTTCTTTGTTGATTTTAGAGAGAGGAAGGGAACAAGAGATAGAAACATCGACTGGTTGCCTCCTGCATGCCCCCCACTGGGGATGAGGCCCATCATCTGGGCATGTGCCCTGACGGAATCAAACCCGCGACCTCTTGGTACATGGGTTGACGCTCAACCACTGGGCCACACCGGCCAGGCCCACTGTTTGTATTTAAATGGCCTTTGAACTAAGAATGTATTTTACATTTTTAAATTCTTAGACATAAATCAAAATAATAATGTTTTATGACACAAAATTTTATGAAATTCAAATTTCAGTCTCTATGAATAGTTTTATCGAGATATGGCCACACTCAAATATTTAAGTACTATCTATGGCAGATTTCTGCACTACAACTGCAGAATTAAGTATCTGCAACAGGGACAAGATTACCTAAAATATTTACTATAAAATCTAAAATATTTACTCTTTGGCCCTTAGGTTGAAGCTACAAAACTTCATTAAATTTTGGGATCTTCCTCTGTAAAGTGTGGCTAATTTCTCCCCTGCCCACTTCACAGCATCACTGAGGGTGAAAAATTAGATAAAGGAGCCCAACATCTGTTTGTCTTCACCACTGTATCACCTGTGCCAAGCACGGGGCGCTACTTATTATATAAGTAAATATTTGCATTTTACCTAGCTGTTTATAATGAGTTAACTTGGAGACAGAGATGAAGTTCACTGCCACATTGTTAGTAAATTATGCTACTTGTTTTTCCTCTTGAATACAGGTGCTATATCTCCCCACAATCTCCTCTAGATCATAAGAATCTGTGATGTTCATGATATACACAACTTCAACTGATGTTCTCACAAACCTCTTTAAGGCCAATCCTGAAAGTGAACTGACAGGTAGAGTACAACATGGTTTATTTTACCAAGCATTTTTATTTAACATTATTTCTTCATTCAGTAATATTTACTTAGTATCTACTATGTAGCAGGCCTATGATTAGCACAGGGATACAATGATGAAAACAACCAATGAGATCCATTTATGTAAAATTTCCCCCCCACAGTAAATCTGTGAGATAGATAAGGGAGAAATTGCCCACATCCTACAGAGGAGAAAAGAGAAGTTTAATAAAGCTTTGTAACTTGCCTAAGTTCACACACACTATTAGAAAGGGAGCTTCCCGGCCAGTGTGGCTCACTGGTTGAACTTCGACCCATGCACCAAGAGGTCGCTGGATCTATTTTTGGTCAGGGCACATGCAGGAGGCAGCCAATCAATGTTCTCCCTCATCAGTGTTTCTATCTCTCCCTCTCCCTTCCTCTAGCTCTAAAATCAATAAAGAAAAAATAATAAAAAAGAAAGGGAGCAAACTAGGCTTGTCCACCTCTTTTTACCACACCAAGGTGCCTTCTGTATTGCTCAACACAACAACAGAAAGTACACACACATTAACTTGTTAGTGGCCTGCACCTGGGAATGCCACTAAGTTAGGTAGCCAAAGCAAGTTCCCTTTCATTCAAGTTTAAGTCTCAATTCTGCCATTATATCTCAGAATCTTTGAGCAATTCAGATAGTGTTTGAGAGCACAGATGCTAAGTCAGACAGTCTGCATATTAATGCCCCATTCTGTGGCTTCCTCTTTGCAACTTTCGATAACTCACAATCTCTCTAAACCTCAGATCTCCTCTGTAAAATGGGACTGATAATAATAGCGACACTCTAATAGGGCTGTTGTTTGAATTAAATGAGACAGTTCAAGAAGAAAATTTAGCCGTGGCCTTCTCTTAACACCCATTCTAGTCCTCAACCCCTGCACCACCCCATCCCATTATTTATTTTTCATATGTCTTGTTTGTTTGCTTTTTTTTCTGTCTCTCCACTTGAATATAAACTCCGGGACAGCAGGGATCATGTTTTCTTATTTATTTTTGTATCTCCAGCATCTAGCACAGTGCCTGGCACGTATCAACAATAGCTAGCTGAACGCAGGATGAGTTCGATAAATGTCTAGGAAGACCATTAAGGTTTCAACCTCTCTCTGTGCAAAACAGAATGTTTACTGCTAGAGACATTAGGAAGTTCAAAAGATATGTGTAACTGGAAAGCTCTTAGTAATACCACAAAGGTGCTTGGGAAACTCTAAAAGGTGTATCAAGGTGTCGTGTTAAAATCCTAAGAAAACTCAACACTATCCTTCAAACCAAAGGCTGTACCCTAGAGAGTGGTGAAAAACTGAGGAGGATTCAAAACGCTCGGGGAGTGGGGGGGCAAAACACCCGACCCATCTTCCTCTCTTAACCTTCCGACTGTGTTAACTCGTCTGGAAAGGTTGCTCTCCACACCTGGAGGGCACCATAGGGAGCAGGGAGACAGGTGCAGGCGGGGAGCCAAACACCCCCAAAGTGCAGCAGCGGCGCAGCAATGACTGTCGTGAACGGACATGAAAGGGAAACATCCCGACCCTTTAGCGGGGGCCTGACCGGCGGGAGGAGGCGGGGTGTCCCAGCCCTTCCCCTCGGACAAGCCAACCTCCTGCATCCCCTACAGCAATAGGCAGGGGAAAGGGGGGGCACAGTCTTTCCTCTAGCCTGGTGGCCCCAAAGCAGCGGGCCCATCAAGGACTAGTTCCCAACGCAGACAGCACACTCACCTCTACGGCCAGCTCCACCTTTGCTCACATTCCGACCCCGCCGCCTTCCCCCCGCCCCGCCAGGCCCTTTGTTTTGATTCCCGACTCCGCAGCTCCCGCCGCCGCCGCCAAGCGCACCCTCCACTTCCGCTTCCGCACCGCACCGCCCCAGTCGTAAAACCGACGCCCTTTTCTTCCCCTCGCTCCACCCCTTCCTCCACCCCTCCCCCGCCGCCGTGTCCTCTCCGCGCAGGGCGTGCTGGGAACCCGGGGGGGGCGGGGCCTCGCGGCCCTGCAGCCTCGTCAGGCTCAGTCCCCTCCCGATAAACCCTTAAATAGGGGCCTTCCCGGGGGGCGGCCCCGGCTTTTTTGGCGAAAACCCCTAATTTAAGAAGGCGTTCCCCCTGGTTTAACATTGCGGAGTGGAAAGAAACATAGAGCGGAGAATTAGGCAGCTTGTGAAGTAGAACCGGGAGAAATAAACCTGCCAACCGGGGTTTGATACAATCAGCTCGTTCGGTCTTTGGGGGGAAGGCGATTTGAATCGGATTTCGATGAAAAACCCCGACATTTCTGTTTTCTCCCCCCCCCCCCGGTGCTGTCGTCTTGTCACGTGACGATTCTACTTTGAAAAAAAAGTTAAATGACGCATATTTTCCACAGCACACTTAATCTAGTGCAACCTAGTGGCCAGTGGGGGGAAAACTGCCACCCGCGCTACACGCCCGGTCCTTCAGGCCCGCCGGGTTCCTCGCACTTAGGACCAGGCTGGCAAAAAGCAGGTGTGCTGGGACTAGGCTGGATGTTGTCACCAACAGCTCAGAGGCCCTCGTGACTTAGTAAGAAAACGTGGTTTTTAAAAGCCCTGGCCCGGAGCTCGTTAGAAACGAACACAACTTTTCCAGTGACAGGTTGGGCCCAAAGTAGACTCCTAGTTGCAAAAGCCTTGTGAAGCCAATATCGGCTTGCATTTTAGGTGGATAGGTATGTCATGTTTGGGGTGTTATCCTCCCTCCCCCCTTGGCCTCACAATCTACTTTCACTTGAGATTAAAAAAAAAAAAAAATTAACTCAGTAAGCGCAATGGTCATTTGCAAAACTGCCAGCTGCTCACTATTTCCTGTGGCAAATTAGAGAAACAAAGCACATTATTTCTATTCTAGACATCGTTTAGGATGTGCTTGCTGCAAAATACTATGGAAAAGTTTATTTCTGAAGTTTGCCAAGAAACATTCGCTCTGCACAAGAATCAATAGCTAGAAATTGCCCAAAGAGACATTATCCCCTACCCCCAAGTCTACAGTGTGAGGCAATTTCATTAGGCAATTCCCAGTAGGTGGGGTGAATTTCAGGGGAGGCGAATACATCCCTATAGACATTCTGGTAGACATGTATTGGGGAGGGCAAGATCAAACTCGTAGCTGAAGAATCTTCTGTGCTTGAATTTCAGTTTCTAGTAGGAAGATGACAAGTACACACACATCATCTGCCTGCTTAGGTATTTATTACTGCTGAGTAAATCTTCACTGTGTCTGTGTGGAGAGTAGGAATTAGATGGAAAGCAACTCTGTAGCATTTTGTTTTATCAAGGTACCAAATATGCTTCTTTTTATGGGGTGTTTTTCTTCTTTTTATTCTAGTTGAGTGTCTCTGAACATAGACCATATTAACTGAAGGTATAAAAAAAGGAAACAAAATAATTGTGGATTTTTAAAAACTCTTTTTCAAAAAAATTTTAGCCACAAAACATAATAAAGAGCAGACACATTTTGTTTGACTTTGGCATTCTTTCAAGGCCAGAGTTGTGCCTGGTCTCAACAGGTTAAATGCAGTACATAAAAATTAATAAATCAAACAAAATGGAAAGCTAGCCCTGGCCAGTTTGGCTCAGTGGCTGGAGCGTGGGCCTGCAGACCAGTGAGTCCCAGGTTTGGGTCCTGCTAGGGGCACGTACCAAAAAAAAAAAAAAAAATCTCCTAAAATGGAAAGCTAATGAAAACTCTGAGTTACAAATAATCTTTCAAGAAAAGTAATTTTGTTTTCTGTAGAACATGAGCCTGTGCAGAGTACACCAGCCCTTGGAAGCAGATAATTATGAATCAAAATACAATTTGATATTTGTGAGAGTGCTTTAACATTTTCCTTAGATATATTTTCTTAAGTATAGCCTCTGTTAATCTTATTTCTATTCCTTTGCTGTACAAACGCTTTTTTTTTCAGAGAGTAAGAGTAATTTTTAGTTTTTTTCTTGTCCAAATTATAGTCTTCATGTTTATAAAACAAGGATGAACATTGATTTTTGTGCTACTCAGTTCAGCTCGTAGATTAACCTGGCTGCCCCTAAAGGAGTTTCTCCCACAGCAACTTTTCTTCTATGTTATGTTTTGTTTAATTTTTTGAAATGATAAATTATGATGGAAGGACTTAAGAGAAACTGAGTTCTCTGCTTATTCATATCTGAATGCTACAAGGAAAGTAAATGGAGTCAAGAGAGGATCAAGTTTTGAAGTACACCAAAATTTCCCTTTCATTTCTAAGCTTTTACCAAATGACATTTACCTAAACTCGTTAACAACATTTATCTAAACTCCTGTTCCTGAAGAGGAGCTTAATAATAACAATTTCAATGTCCTCGCTCTCTTTTTAAAATGGAAAATGAAGGAAATCTAAAGCCAACTAGTTGACATGACTTGATTAGCACCATTTAGTCAGGATTGATATGATACCTCATCAATTTGTGCTTCAGTTTATCTGTAAACTGGGGTAATTGTTTCCTGCCCAGAAACCTCACACAATGGTGAGGGTCAATAAAATTCTGAAGTGAAAGAAAGCATAAGAGCAAAAGTTTCAAGAAGATGCAAATGATTTATTAGCATCTGGGACGAGAATGGAAGTTCCCCGGAAAGACATTTTGGTACTTTTCTTAACCCTGTTGATGTAGGTGGTGGTTCCCTTTTGTCTCTGAGTTTCTTCAGGGACCAATGAGGAGTCAAAACAAAGGAGAATTAGAGAAAGGTCATTCTTAACCATGGCAGGGAGGCAGATGGGATTTTATGAGTGTGCTGGGAATTGTCAGAGTAACTAAGATCCCTTTGCCTCTAGCTTAGTGCTGAAGAACCCGAGTGTAGGAATAAAACAGTCCCAGCATTAAAGCATGATTTCTTATTTACTAATTGTGAGACATTTGGCAACATATTTAACTTTCTGTACCTTAGTTTTCTCATCTTTAAAATGAGGACACCAGCCCTAGCCATCGGCCTGAGGTCCATAGAGACCGGGGTTCAGTTTCCGCTAAGGGCATGTACCTTGGTTGCAGTTTGTCCCCGGCCCTGGTTGGATCGTGCGGGTGGCAGCCACTTGATGTGTACCTTTCACATCGATGTTTTTTTTTCTCTCTCTCTCCCTTCCGTTCTATCTGAACAAAAAATGAAAAAATGTCCTCGGGTGAGGATAAAAAATAAATAAAATAAAATAAAATAAAATAAAATGATGACACTGAAAGTGCTTTCCTGTGGTTCTCATCATCTTGGTCTCAGCTCCATTGTGATCTAGAGTGGCCTTCCCTGACCATTTTATCTGAAATGACTCTTCCCCAGCCCCTTTCTATCACGTGACTTTGCTTTATTCATAGTACTTACTAGAGTCTGAAATTATTTTACTTTTAAAAAAAAAAAAAAATCCTCACCGAGGACATTTTTCGATATTTTATTCGGATAGAGTGGGAGAGGGAGAGAGAGGGAGAGGGAGAGAGAGAGAGAGAAACATTGACATGAAAGGGACACATGGAGTGGTTGACACCTACACGACCCAACCAGGTGGGGGTGGAGGGTGGGGAGAGTCTGCAACCGAGGTACATGCCCTTAGCGGGAACCAAACCGGAGTCTCTCTGGACCGCAGGCCGATGCTCTAACCACTGAGCAAACCCGGCCAGGGCAAATTATTTTACTTTTTATGTTTGGTGGTTTAGTGTGTTTCTTTCTTAGTACTATAAGCTCTCTGAGGATAGGCATCTTGTCTGACATTTGCTGTGCTAGAAGCGTGAGTGCTCAATAAATAATTGTTGCTGAACAAGTAGGATTGCTGTGAGAATTAAATGAGAAAACCTAAGTTAAGGTCACTTAACGAATACATGGATGTACTTAACTACGTGTTAGGCATTGCTTTACAAATGCCAAGTTAACTTATTTGTCTTAGGATTCTACCTTATAGGATTAAGCAATCAGAAAACCCATTTTATAAACAAGGAAACTAAGTCACAGAGAATGACTTGCTCAAGATCACTCCGCTAGTAAGTGGCAGAGCTAGGGTTCAAAGACAGCTCCAAACCAAACTCTTATGCACCAAGTTTTGCAACCTTTTAAGAAGGTAGTAATGTTGAAAATTTTATTTTAGATGTAAAAGAGTGGGAAGAAGTGGGGCATGCTTAGCCTAAACGGACCAGAATCTTTGTCCTTTTCTCTGATTTGGGGGAAAATGCAAGAAAGGGGAAATGAAATCCGTCTCAAGAGGAGGGAGTCGTATTGTTTTGAAGTGCACTGGCCCACAAGTCCAAGCCCGTTCCCCCCGGTGTCCGGGGAGCAGCCAGCATCCTCCAAGGCCCGCTAGGTCACCACCCAGCAGCAGCTGCCTCACAAACCCCCTCCCGCCGCAGGGCCGCCGCGTGGCCGCGCCGCGCCCGGACCCTGGGAAAAAGTTTCCAAACGCCGCTGCTCGGCACTGATTGGCCGAGCCGGACGCGGTCCCGTGGCGCAGCAGCCAATAAGCGATGCGGGTCGTGAGCGCAAGGGCGGGGGCGGGGGCCCAAGGTCCGGGCCACACCGCCCTCAGCCGCCGCCTGCCGTTTCGGTCGCCGCCCGTTCTCGTCGCCTTACCCCGGGTAAGTGTGGGGCTGCAGCTGCCGCCGGGGCTGAGCGCAGCCCTGGGTCCGCCACCGCCGCTGGGAAACTCTTCTGCCCCGCCCCGTAGCCCGATGCGCTCTCGGGACCCCCGGCCGCCGACGTGCAGGGACCCTGCGGTCCCCTCGTTTGCGCGTCGCTTCCCGGGCGCTGGGCTCAAAATTCCCGCGCCCCTGGAGCCTCCCTTCCAAACTTTGTGCCTTCCCACTCTAGTGTCCTGGAGCCCGGCTCCTCGCCTTTGCCAACTTTCTTTTTGTCGCTGCCCTCCTCTCCCTCCTTGACTTCCTCGGTCCTTCTGCCCTCCTCGTCTCCAGTTCTCGCTGCCCTGCTACTCTGCCCTCCTATTCCCTCCCACCTCAAACTCCCCTCCTTGACTCCCCAGTCTTTTTTCTCGCCCTGTGTTCTGCTCCTCAATCCCTGCCACCCCTTTTCCTTCTGCTGCCCCCTTTTTCTCCCCCCCCCTACCCTCATTCCCCGTAGCCCTTCTTGCCCGCTTCCCCACCCTGATTGCAGGCCTCTTTCCAAAAAAACCTCCTTTCTCCACCTCCCTCCCTTCGGGAACGTGTTTGGAACCGTCTCCTTCCCTTCGCGTTTCTCAGGTCTCTGCTGCAGGACGGTTCAGATTTCCCCTGACAGCACTTTGGGGACGGATTGAATAAAGGATGAAAACGCTTATTTTACAGCTTGAATGCAGTGGCTGGACTTGCCTACCTCTCTGAGGTCATGGGAAACCCCGCCACCCCCCTGACACCGCTTTTGGGGAAGCTGCATTATCTTCTCCAGTCATCTTGGGTTCTCTGCCTCCTGAGGGTCTGAGCTGCCCTGACTTCTTTGTCCAGGGTTTGTACCAAGCTTGTGCCTTTTATACTTTTAGCCCTAGGCTCCCTTTAACTTCCTTTGTAAAGAAATGGCCTTTGCAGCGTGCACTGGTCAGATATTTGTCGTTTTCTTTAATGGTTTTGTTTGTGTATTCTAGGGATAGGATGGCATTTTAGGACATGGGTAGGGTGCTTTGAAGGGGAATTGAATCCCAGTGACTCCCAGAGACGCTTAGTACCTGACCACCCAAATACACACGGTATTCAATCAGTTTTGAAACTTAAATCTTTCCTCTTAGTGTATCTTTTGTGTAGGATTAGATCCAAGCGATCTATGTCTCAGATGCCTCCATTTGGTATATTTTATCCCATTTTGGACATGTGTTCTTTTGCCTTAAAACATGTGAGCCAGAGAAGTTACACTCACTTTCCTTACAAGATAATTGCCTAACATGAGCGCACCTGTGCATAGAAAGTTTGCGTCAGCTACAAGTACTTTGTTTGCATCCAGTAGTGATGTAGGTGCTTTGTATCTGCCTCTCCCAGCTGTGCCTGGCACTTAGATGTTCAGAAATGTTTGCAAAGGGATGGAGGAGGAGGGAAACCACAGTAGGAAAAGCTCTTTCCCTGGCATTTTGGTTCAGTAGAATAAAATTAACCTGGAACAACAGCTATTTTTTTCGGGTTAAAATTTCAAAAGCAATATATGCTTACTGTGAAAATCAGTGTACTTAATAGTGTGTCAGGTGCAAGTTCTCATCTCAGTGCCTCTTTCACTCACAATCTGGTACATCTTTGTATGCATAGAAGAGAGGGAGATAGATTTGTAAACTAAAATGGCATCCTTTCTTAAACATATCATGAACTTGCTTCCATTTTAATTCTTCCATATAATTTTTCTTAACAGTTGCATAGTTTTCCAGTAGTCAGCCCTCTGTTGACAGTTAAGTTTCTCCAGTTTCTCCATCAGTGCATGATGGTGTACAGCCTTGAGCATTGGTCCTTGCATGCCTATCTGTTTTTTAGGTAGATCATTATAGACTTTGAAAGCACGAAAACAGAAGGCAGACTTGCTGACTCTTGACTGATCTTGTCCTAATGATGTCACTTCTGCAAAGTGCAAAGCCTGCTTCATAACATAGAAGCGATTGGAGCAACTTCTTTCTTTCCCTTCAGCTCTTCCATTTGTTTTGATTGGGAAGGATTGGGGTTTGAGTGAAGGAGGGCAGTGAGTTAATGCCTGATGGTTTATAGGTGTGTATTGCTCCTGACCAGCATGGGCTGGCTTTCTTCAATCAGAGGGAAGCCAAGAGAGATTGTTTTTTTCCTAGTTTTGAAAGTAAAGGCATGTGTCTCTGGTGTGTTTTCAGACTTTTCTGTTAACTTTAATCCTGGAAAACACATTTAAAAAAAGTTTGGCGAAACAGTTTTGTAGTAGTAGATCTAAGTTATGAAAAACATAGTTTTTGAAACACTTGTCCCAGTTTGTTCTTCCTTGCATGCTGTAGAATATACAGTTGAGGTACCCATTAGATTTGTCCACCATGCTGGGGATGGCCTGATGGTGTATTGAGAACACAAGTTAGACTGAATGTCTGTAGCAGTATTCGTTTTTTAAGATAGTGGGTACAAAGTTGTGTGTTACCAAGAGCTAACACCTGCCTGTCACAGTGCCTTTTAAAAGACTGTGGACCAAATGAAATGAGTGAATTTGACCTCTAATCAGTCTTTTGCAACCCCAGGGAGACCTTAAACTTGAATTTTAAAACCCCCCCACCCCCGGGTCTGGTTTAAAATGTTTCTGTTCCAGCTCCAAAGAAACCAGGTGATCTTTTACTCTTATAGCTGAATGGCTTAAAGGGGATAAAGTTGTTTGAAACTAACTTATTAAATGCCTAGCACACAGCAACTAGAAGGTGATGTTAAAATGCAGTAGATAAATGCTGGAAGAAGGGAACCTTTGCAAGTCATCTTATCTGCTTTCTGCGGCAGAGAATAATACATATTAGAACTTTCTGAGACATTTTCACATGGCAAAGGAAACATATTTTTAAGATTGCTCTTTCAAGACAAAGCTGTTATTTCTTCCCTCTTAGCCTGTGGTGTATTTTTTCTCTTCCCTAAGGATTGTTCTTAAAGTGCAGAGGTTTTGGTTGAAATGCCAGGCCTATGGTTTTTGCCCTTTAGTTGAAGAAGTGAGAGATTCTGCAAGCTGTGCCATAAGCTTAGGTCTCTACTTAGTTTATCCCAGTACCTGAAGTCCAAAACCAGATCCTTCCAATCAGCATGGCTGTATTTAGAGCCCCTCCTACAAGGGAAGTGCCTCTTGAAACATCACAAATTCATTTCTTTCCAGAGGATTAAGTTTTAAGTCTCACTGGCCATGATAAGAATGTTTTAAGAAACCCTTTTCTAAAACTTGTCTGTCATAGAGTGCAGGATGAAGGTTCGTAAACTCTAGTAACTAGATCAGATACTTCTTATCATGCAAACTTGAGGAGAGGGTAGTTTGAACCATGGCATCCTGTCCTCCAGCCCCTTCCCATTAAGGAGATGTCACTCAGGTGCTGAGGGAGAGGTTTTTCCCCATCCCAATAAGCATCTTAGGGATTTACAGATGTAAATTATAAACTAGCCTTCAGAAGGTCTCTTGCATCTTGCCTTTTCTTAACTTCATATCCCCATCCAGCTAATGGCCAATCTCTCCTCCTGTGTGTGTTCATTCCACAAGTATTTATTGAGTGCCTATTACATGCCAGGCACTGTTCAAGGTATTGGGAATATAAAATATGGAGGCGGTCCCTATGTTCAACAAAGATAAACAAAAACAAAACTCATAGTGATAACACAAAGCGGAGGTTAATATGATAGTGAAGGGCTGGAGGGGGTATTTGGTGGTTTTCAAATAGGTCTCTTTGAGGAAGACATTTTAGCTGAGATCTGAATGGCAAAAAGGAATCCTGCTGCCACAAAATCTGAAGGAAAAGCATTCTAGGCAGAGGGAACAGCAAGTGCAAAGGCCCTGAGGTAGGGTAAGCTTGGTAGGGTAAGCTTGGTGTATTTAAGGAATGGAAAGAAGGAAGTGTAGCTGGAATATATAAGCAAGTGATGGGTAGGGGGTGGAAAATGTTTAGAGAAATAGGCAGGGACTAATTATGTTGAACCTTGGACATGATTTTTTTTCCAAACAGCAGGAAAAGTCAGTCAAACACTCAGGGTACATTCATTGTTCCTAGCTCTTCACTTTCTCACCCTACTGTATGCAGACTTCCTCCTATGCTATGCATTTGTCCTTAATAAGATCATTAATGGCCACACAGTGCTCACTTACAGTTGCACGGACTCTGTGCTCTGGACACTATAGACATTGATTTGGTGACTGCATATTAGCTGTGATCTGGGCTCATTAGAGCATATGGCTTGAGCAGGGAGCACCACACTCAGGTTTACCCTTACCCATCCCCATATTAATTATTGTTATTTACACTCAAGGTACTCCATTCTTTTTACTTTGAGTAAATAAGATCTATCACTCCATATATTAATTAGAACTATCTTGTGACAGAAATCCAACCCTAAATGGTACAACCAAGAAAGGGAGTTGATTATCTCTCATAACTAAGTCAGGTACAGTTGGATCCAGGTGCTCAAACAATATCATCAGGACCCAAACGCTCTACCTCTTGGTCGTACTTTCTTGTGTTTTGGCTTTATTCTCAGGCTGTCTCCACTGTTGTGATAGAAAGATGATCACTGGCATTTGGACTTCCTACCATCTAACAAACACTAGTGGAAAAAGAGTTATCTCCTTGCCCCCAGCTATATGATTATGACATATAACATTGTGTAAGTTAAGGTGTACCGCATGATTGTTTTATGCATGTATATATTGCAAAATGATTATCGCAATAGGTTAGTTAACACTTTAGGGAATTTGTTTCTTGATAGCTCTGCAAAAGGCCTGCGTCTGGACACTTACTGGCTTAGCTTAAGTTAGGCCCACCCTTATTGGCTAGCTTGGGTTAAGTTCACCCCTGAGCCAATGCTTTGTTCAGCTTGCGTGAGGCTGACCTGTCATTGGCTCAGTGTTGGTTAGGCCCACCCCTGAGCCAGTTAACTGATGCTGGAGGCATGAGTAGGCATGTGCCTTCTCCCAAGTGCAGAAGATGATGTCAAGGTCATCTGAACCACATGGAATGAGTGTAGGGTCAGTTCCTCCATGAGAATATTGGGATGTTGTTACAGAAAGATAAAAGAAGGAATGCTGGGGGGGGGGGGTCAACAAATTAACAGCTTTCTTCTCCATCCAGCTTCTCTGCTTAGATCAAGTTTTCAGAGAAATTGTTCTCCAGAAGGGGGTAAGTGGGAAGGCACAAGGCATGTTTTCTCTGAATTAGGAAAGGAAGGGAAATTAGGAGGGAGAAAACATGTGCATACAGGTACTAAGAAATATAGAGTTATTAATAAGTACTGTGCTCGAATATAGGTGTTATTGTTCAATTTTTACCAGGAATCCAGAAGTTGGTTATTGTGTCCACGTCAACACTACCGTATTTAGCCGAATGGTTTGTACTTTTAGCCCAAAATACAGCTTTGTTAGTTATGTCTTGAAACTTGAGGGGTTGTGTTCATTCTTTTGTCCCCAAGGATGCATACTGCAGACTGTGAGTTCCACTGAAGGAAGGAAGGGACCTTGGAGGCATCTAATTGGGATTCCTAATGACCCTTTGACATGCTCAGAGCCTTTAATAAATTCAGAAAATAAGCTATTACATCCAGAGGCTCTATCAGCAGGAAGTCTATAAACTGACAACTGTTAATAGAACATGTTTCCTAATCGCTGCTCTGGATATCTCAAAGCCCTCAAAGCCAAGGCTTCTATCCCCTCCTCCCCTCTAGGTGCTGTCTAATTTGTCTCCTTTTCTTCTCACACCCACTTCTCCGAAATCCCATGGACTTCCCCTTCCTTACCTCCCACGTACTCCTCCACCCAGTTTATGTCTGCTTCCTCCTCCACTGTATTGAAACTATGCTTGTTCACATTACCAGTGACCAACATTTCGCTAAGTCTGGTGGGATATTTTCCAATCCTTATCTTACCAGCTTCTCTGTTGCATCATGGATACTGTGGAATGTTCCCCCTTTTCCCCCCTTGAAACCACATACTCTAGGACAACTCACTCTTCCTGGTTCTTATCTCTCTGTTTCTCTTCTGTCTCCTCCGATGACTGTTTCTTTCCTTGCCCCCCTTTTCAAACACTGGCATTCCTCAGAGTTCCATAAATAGTCCTCATTAGATTCTCCAGTGGTTCCGTCACAAGAAAAAGGGAAGAACCAGCTACAAATTCATGACTCTTAAATTTGTATCGTTAGCCCAGACTTTAACCCTGAGTTTCAGATCCAGTGTCACATCTAGATATGTCATGGGCATATCAAACTAATCATGTCCCAAATTGGGTTCATTATCGCCTTGCCCTAGAGATTTTCCTTCTGATATTCTGCATCTCTAGTGATGGGGATGGTGGTGGCCCCTAGTTGCCTAAGCTACAACCCCAGGAAATGTCCTCACCTCCATATTTTCCTTATTTCCTCTCCTTCCAATGTAATAAATCAGCAAATCCTAATAGTCTTATCTGTCTCTGGAGTGAAACATGCAGGTGGGCTGGATTTTGTCTGGGTTTACTTATAATGATTTGACAGTGTTTTATCATTTAATCCATTGTAAAGTTCAGGAATTTCCCCCCCATTAAAGATCAGCTGTTTAACCAGGGTAATAATTTTAAAACTTTCTCCTAGACACCATGCCACAGGAAGAGTGACCTCTTCTCCTGTTTTCACAATGGAGGACCCTGGAAAGACGTTCAGCTCTGAGGAAGAAGCAGCTAACTATTGGAAAGATCTGGCTATGACCTATAAGCAAAGGTCAGTTCTCCAAAGTTCACCCTGCTTTTTCTTCCCAGCATAATGGCAGCAGTCATTTTTGGGGGGCACATTATATGCCAAGCACTGTGAAGGCTTAACGTACATTATCTCAGTTATATCTCAGAATTATCCCATGAAAAAACCATTATCACCCCATTTTACAAATGAGGAAACTGAGCCTCAATGAAGGCTAATAATTTGCCATGTCACACAGCCAGTAAGTAGCAGAACTAGAATTTGAACTCCAAAGCCTGTAATCCTAAGCAAACAATTACTTTCCATCTTATTTTCTTGACAGGTTTTATCATTTCCTGGATGGCATATCTGGTCAGTGCTTCATGTGTGGGGAAAGAACTTCCTGTGCCTAGCAAAATGGGTTGTTGCAGATTTTAAAATCGGAAGCCAGTGTTTTAGTGCCCATATTTGGGAGGGTGTGTGTGTGTGTGTGTGTGTGTATGTTCAGCATTGTTTCTTTTGTTTCTCATGGACTATTATAATCTCCACGTGGAGGTCTTATTTTAATTTTAGTCATTCTAATTTCTTTATTCTTAGTTTGACTTAAAGATAACTCAGGCTGGTATTTAAAAAAAAAAAAAGTCCCTTGAATTTTATTTTATTTATTTATTTATTTATTTAATATTGACTCCTCCTCCCAATTGGAAGTTGAGGTTTCTGGTACACTTTATTTATTTATTTTTTTGTGCCATGTGCCTTAGCAGGAACCGAACCCGGGACTCTCTGGTTCACAGGCTGACAGTCAACCACTGAACCAAACTGGCCAGGGCAAGTCACTTGAATTTTAAAGATTGAGAAGCTAGAGTTGGATGTTTAGGGTGGGGTAGGGACACATTTTGTGTGTGTGTGTGTGTGTGTGTGTGTGTGTGTGTGTGTTACACGCCATTGAATGGGCCCAATTCCTGGCAACCCTGTAAATAACAGCCCTACTCAGTTCCTGCAGACACCGGCCTCTGGCTTCTTTTATGGAGTCAATTCATTTCATGTCTGGTCTTCTTGTTTTCCTGCTGCCTTCTATTTTTTCCAGCATTATTGTCTTTCCCAAAGAAACCTGTTTCTCATGATGTGTCCAAAGTAGCTTCAGTTTTGTCATTTTTGCCTCTAGTGATGTTTCACGTTTAATTTACTCTAGGATCTACTTGTTAGTCTTTCTGGTGGTCCAGAGTATTTGTAGAACTCTCCTCCAACTTCATATTTCACATGAATCATTTTTTTTTTTTAATATCAGCCTCCTTCACTGTCCAGTGTTCACATCTGTACATAGTATGTGGGAATACAAAGGTGTGGATGACCTTAGCCTTGCTGATGTTTCCTAGTCCTTTTGAATCTCAGCCTTCTCTTGATTTCTTCGCTGCAGTATGTATTTGAATAGACTGAACCAAAATCTTTAACAAATTTGATATCTTCATTGTCTGTGTTAAAGTTGTATATTTTCTTCTATGGGCATGGTTTTTTTATCTTCTGTATGGATACATTATAATGGTGTTATAAGTGACGTTTACATTATGTCCAGTTTCTACTTATATATAAATTTGAAGGGAATACACAATCCAAAGTTATATTTACTACATGTTGGGCTCGAAAATATATGTTGAATGAATGAGTGAAGAGTGAATTGTTTAAGAAATGGCTTTGGTGTCAGGCATTCCTGGGTTCAGGTCCAAGCTCTGTTTCTGACTTCTTATGTGACCTTAAGACAAGTCACTCATCTTGTTTAAACCTCATCTTTTCATCTGTAGAATGAAGATAATGATAGTTTCTACCACAAGAGGTAGTTGAATAAAAAGCTGGTCCATATATAAAACTCAGCAGCATGTAAATGCTCAGTATATTATTATCTGACATCTGGGAATTCTATTGTAGGGCAGAGAATACACAAGAGGAGCTCCGAGAATTCCAGGAGGGAAGTCGAGAATATGAAGCTGAATTGGAGACACAGCTGCAACAAATTGAAACCAGGAACAGGGACCTCCTGTCAGAAAATAACCGCCTTCGCATGGAGCTGGAAACCATCAAGGTGAGGAGGGGGGTGACAGGAAATGCTTTCAATGTGACGTGTGTGACTGGTTAAGGGAACCCTGGGCTCACTCCCACCTCTAGGCCTACTGGGTTGATTTGGTAGTTGACCTCTTTATGTGCCAGGAGCTCTGTGAGAAGCAAGTCCCACACATGTCCCCAGAGCCATTCGTGGATTGTCTATAATCTCATAAGGCATGTGAAAAGCAGACAGTTTTAGAGTATGGAGTGTTGCTAGAATTGCTGATCATTATATTATAAAGTCCAGGGTTATGCTGTCCAGTATGGTAGCCCCTAGGCACAAGTGGCCATTGACATTTTAATTAATTAAAATAAAAATTTAATCCCTCAGTTATACTAGCTACATTTTATTTTATTTATTTTTTTATTTTTTATTTTATTTTTTATATCCTCACCCGAGGACACTTTTTCATTCTTTGTTCAGATAGAGCAGGAGGAAGAGAGAGAGAGAGAAACATCGATGTGAAAGGGACACATCGAGTGGCCGCCACCCGCACGACCAACCAGGGCCGGGGACAAACTGCAACCGAGGTACATGCCCTTAGCGGGAACCGAACCCGGGTCTCTCCGGACTGCAGGCCGACGCTCTAACCGCTGAGCCAAACCGGCCAGGGCCTAGCTACATTTTAAATGTTCAGTAGTCACGTCTCTAGTGGGTCTCATTATTGGACGGAAGGGTTGTGCAATGTTTCCATCATAACAAAGTTCTTTTGGACAGTGCCAGTCTAGAGCAGGTTCCTCAACCTGGGCACTGTTGACATTTGAGGCCAGATAATTCTTCATTGTGAGGGTTAGGTTTTGCATTGTAGCATGTTTGTTTGTTTTTTAAATCCTCATTCGAGGATATTTTTCCATTTATCTTCAGATAGAGTGGCAGGGAGGGAGAGAGGGAGGGAGAAACATCAATAT
Organism: Molossus molossus; assembly: GCF_014108415.1. Lineage (NCBI taxonomy): Eukaryota > Metazoa > Chordata > Mammalia > Chiroptera > Molossidae > Molossus > Molossus molossus. The sequence continues at coordinate 108,074,412 of NW_023425366.1, read as the reverse complement.
GAGAGAGACACATAGATTGGTTGCCTCCCGCCTGACCCCAACCAGGGCTGGGGACCGAACCGCAACCGAGGTTCGTGCCCTTGACTGGAATCGAACCCTGACTCTCTGGTTCTCGGGCTGACACTCTAACCACTGAGCCAAACCGGCCAGGATGTATTGTAGGATGTTTAACAGATTTCCTGGTCTCCATTCACTAGATGTCAGTAGCACCCTCTCCCCCAGGTGTGATAGCCAGAAATATCTCCAGACATTGCTAAGTATTTGGAGAAGCACTGCTCTAAAGGGTAAAGACTGCCTTTTGGATATTCTTCAAGGCTTAACACATGATCACTAAGTATAACACTGTGCCCTGGAGACTGTTGCTTTTGGCTCTCGCTGCCAGGCAGATCACCTGGCTAGCTTCGTAAACATCAGACAGGCCCAAACCCACCCCCGCCCTGAGATTCCTGTTCTCAGTAAGTCAGGGTGGGGCCCTGGGATGTCTACATATCTTTTTATTAATTTTTTCTTAATTAAGCTCCCCATGTAAATTTTGATGAGCTGCTGTGGGAAAGAGCCAAGGCCCTGCATTGTGTGCAGGGCTAGCTATGATGGAAGGAGACATGCTACTTGCCCTCTGGAAGCTTCTTAGGGAAGACAAACCTAACAACAGGAGGCATTTCAGGAAAAGATGCTGAGTTAAATAATACTGACCATGAAATCCTCCAGAGAGAAAAATCTACATAGGTTGGGGACAGCTTCATGGAGGCACTTGGGAGGACTTGAGCTAGGGTTTGAAGATGGGGTGGGATGGGGTGGGGCGTGTGTGTGTGTGTCCAGGAGTCGATAAAGAGTTAATCTGGCCCAGGTGGTATGGCTCAGTGGTTGAGCATCGACCCATGCACCAAAAAGTCACCGGTTCAATTCTCAGTCAGGGAATGCAGGAGGCAGCCAGTCAATGGTCGATGGTTCTCTCTCACATCGATGTTTCTATCTCTTTCTCCCTCTCCCTCTGTCTCTAAAAATCAATACAAATACATTTTTAAAAAAAGTTAATCTGGACCTGCCACAGACACGGACAAGAATGAGTGTCAGGTGGACCTTGGGAAACCTGGCTTTGCTGGTACATGGGAAAAAGTAAGACCAAAAAATGGATTGGGGATTGAGAGATGGGGAGGGACAGAGGAAAGACCTTGGAAGCTGAGCTGTGGTGTTGAAGCTTTTATGCTGTAGACCACAGAACCCAAAGTGGTTATCGACAGAGTAGTCTGGTCCCTAGGTGCTGTTTGCTTAGGCTTTAGTGGTTTTTATTCAACCTTTTATCATGAAGGTTTTCAAGCACACAGCAAGGTTGAAAGAATTTTCCAGTAAACACCTCTGTATCCTCCATCTAAGCTCAATCAGTAACCTTTGCCATACTTTTAATTATTTATATATATAAATATATATATCCATCCATTAATCTGTATTATGTTTTGATGCATTTCAGAGTGAGTTGCAGACGTCTATACTATACACTTTCCTGTAAATATCTCAAGCTATTAGTAACAAGAGTTGAGGGTTTAAGGTTTATTCTTTTGAAAGTGAAATTTATATCTTTAATATCAACACTCAAAGTTGTGAGGCTATAAAAATCTGGAATCCCTGTTTCCTTTGAGCATTGGCATTCTTCCATAACAGCAAAAAGCCGAGTTGTGGTTGCTTAGACAGAGCCAGCATTCTCCAGTTCCCCCAGTCCCCACTGCTGCCCACCCACAACCTCCGTAACTGAGGGAATTAGTGTTACTTTATTCCTACACCTGGCCCACTTCGCTCACTTTATTATCATCCTGACCCCTGCCATAGGCACCAAGGAATCATAGCTCTTAAATTGAAGGGGGTTTGGGGATGGAAAACTATGGAAGGAAAATCAATGGTATGGCTAATAGTTTGGAGAGAGAAGGAGGCCCTCCATGGATGCTGAATAAATATCAAGCTATTACTAAGTAATTAATGGCTTTAAAACCGAGCCCTTGAACCTGCAGAAGACCTTGAGACAGATGACAGATCCTTGAGATGTAGAGCATAGAGCAGGGAAAGAAATAGAAATACCTTGGAATAAAGAAGTGCCACCAGCCCATATTTGTCACCTAAGAAAAATGCATTCAACTGAGTCAGACTTCTTGACAACTGGTTTATTCATCCCAAGTTGAATAAAAAGGCCTGTAAGGGATCAAACAGAGCATCTATTGATGCCTCCATCAGCTGACAGCTCATTATAATTATCCCCAAATGAAAGCACAACATTTCAGCAACATCTTTTCATGTACATAAGTTCAAAGGACATCATTTGAATCTCTATGCTGGTGGAGAAGCTCGTTAACTTCATCCTCTGAGAACCTGAATTTGAATTTAGGTTAATAACCTAGGAGCCTGCACCCTCTCGTTTTTTCTGGAGATGCACCCACCTAAAGGGTGTGAGGCCATCAGAGCCATGCCTGGGAATTCGCTGTGCGCGGGGCCTGCTCTGCCCCTGCTTGCCCCAGTGGAGGCGCTTCCTCTGCTCTCAGCCAGGAAACGGAGCATCAGAGGGGACACAGCAGGCTGAGTGTGTGGAATGCCCTCCTTGTCCTCACCCTGTAAATAATCTGCTTGTTCTGTGGGTGTTCCTCTTCACAGCAGCTCTCCACGCCTCTCTGGCCTAGGCACCATTACGTCATTCTAGCAACAGCTTTGTTTACTCGACTGGGTAAAGAAAATAAAGGAGTTTGCCTTTTTTTTTTTTTTTAACTTTCTAATTAGACGTTGGGCCTTTCCTGTGGAAAGTGGGTGTTTTCTCTTGTGGATGGATGAAGGAAAGGTAGTAAGGGTGTTTGGTGAAGAAGGGGGAGGGAGGGAAGGAGAGGAAGGAAGGAAGGAAGAAATGAAGGAAAGGAAAAGGGAGAGAGATCAACACCTATATCACCTGGATTGAAATGGTGAGGGAGGTTTAGCATAGTTGTCTTAAGAGCATGAGTCCAGGTGATGCAGGTTGGATCTTGGTTCAGTCATTTGTTACCAGGTGACTGGGCTAATTAAGTAACTGAGCCTTATTCCCTGCATCTCTGAAATGGCATTAAATGAGGCAATATAATTAGCCTGCTGAGACCAGAGGGTGCCACAGGGTAAATGATAAATGTTAGCTGCTACAGTTGGGCAAAAACGTCATTGAAAAGTCATCTGAGCTGTTCTTTCCCTTGGAAAGCACTAAACTTCCTTTCATAATTCATAACAGGTTTTTTTCTCTCTCTGTTTCTTTCCTCCCTTCCTCCCTTCCTTCCTTTCTTTCCTCTCCCACGGGCCCAGAAGTTCCTTCTGACTCCCCCATGTTGCAGGGAGGAGTGTCCTGGATCACAAAGTCAGAACAGTTGTCAAACTAAGTACATGATGTCCTGGTCTTATTGTGTGGCACATGCAACCAAAGTCATTGTGATCCCTGATGTTCTTTCTGCGATCCAGGGATGTCATGTGATGTGGATTCATATTGCCCTCATGGATTAGGCTGTTTACATGGCTTTCTATGGCTGTGGACACCTTGAGCAAAATGATTGTTTTGAAGATGGGTGCTCCTTGACCATCTACAAGGACCATGTTTGGAGGGGGCAGGGCACAAGATGTTCAAGGAGCTGGGAGGCAGGAAGCACTCAGGACATGACAGCTCCTTGTTCTGCCCTCTTCTGTCACTTGCTTAGGAGTCCACATCTGTGGAGAAAAGGTCCTGTGGACTGCAGTGAGGCTTATCTCCTGGCTGAGGAGGAGGGTGGGAAAGGAAGGCCGAAGTTTCTTCAGTGAGTGTGATGGGAGGATGGTCCCACGATGACTCTGTAATAATGGAGAGAGAACCCCCCTAAAGAAATCAGGGTGCTGGCAGGCTGTGGAGAGTGAGGGGAATGGATGCTCCGTGGCTAAAAACATGTGTCCAGTATAGCAGGAGTGCATATGTTCCAGGATTAACCTTCAGTATTTTAAGGAGACGGGGAAGAGGGGGATAAACAGAGCTCATCAGAAGTCTTAAATTGTTCATTCAGTGTTGGTTTTGTCATTCAGGAGAAGTTTGAGACACAGCATTCTGAAGGCTACCGGCAGATCTCCGCCTTGGAGGATGACCTAGCCCAGACAAAGGCAATTAAAGATCAGCTGCAGAAATACATCCGAGAGCTGGAGCAAGCAAATGATGACTTGGAAAGAGCGAAACGGTATGTTAGGAGGAAAATCGATGTTGGAGCTCTTTGTCTCTGCTTTTTTCCTCCAGCACTTGGGACCCAGGCTCTGTGTAGAGTGTAGAGAATCCAGCAGTGAGTGATACCAAGCCAGTGCCCTTACGGATCTTACAGTATAGGCAGATAAGCACAACTTAATTACAGCAGTAAGTCCAGGTTGCTATGGGGGCAAGTGACAGGATATCTTAATTTGGCCTTTGATGAAAGAATGTCTGGCAAGCTTCCCAAAGGAAATGCCATGGAGGTGAAGAACAAGGGGAGGACAGGCATTATCCAGGGGAAGAGTGGGAGGTGAGAATGTTCCATGCAGAAGGACAAGCATGTATTAAATAAGGCCCTAAGGTAAGAAAGAAAGAAGTATGTTCAAAAGGAAAGTATTTCTTAAACTGATACTGTTAGTGGAATAACTGAATAACTAGGCTGAGCCAGGTGCTATTTTTTTTAGGAAGACACTTTAAAAAATGTAGATAAAAATTACATACAGTGACATGCATAGATCTTAACTGCACAGTTCCAGTAGTTTGGACAAATCTGCATGTTCATGTAACCCACATGCCTGTGAAGACATGGAGCCTTTGCATCATCCCCCCCCAGTTTCTTGCATTATATTTTGGTGGTTTCTTTATGGCTCACAATATATGTGCTGAACTTTTCACTCTACTTTTTTGTACCACTTCAGGTAAAATACACAGCCTCACAACCTTATAATTTCATTTACCTTTCTCAGACTTTATGCTGTGGTTGTATTAGCTGTTAGTACATTTTCAAATGCTATGGATTCCACAACACATTGTTGTAATTTTTGCTGTATAAAGCCAGGTATATTTTAAAGAGATTAAGAGGGTAAAAAGATAGCCTTTTATATTTGTCTCCATATTTACCATTTCTGGTTTATTACTTCCTGAGGATCTGGGTTTCCCTCTGGTATCATTTCCCTTCAGCTTGGAGAACTTCAGTTAGGATTCTTACAGTGTATGTCTGCTGATAATGAATTCTCCTAGTTTGGGTTTATCTGAAAATGTCTTTCATTTGCCTTTTTAAAAAAAATTCTTTTAAGTAGACTTTTTATTTTTTAAGCAGTTTTAGGTTTTTGGTAATATTGAGAGAAAAGTACAGAGAGTTTCTGTATATCCCTGTTCCTACATATGTACAACCTTCCAAGCTATGGACACCCCCCCCCAGAATGGTACATTTGTCACAATCAGTGAACCCATATTGACACATCATTATCACTCAAAGTCCACACTTACATTAGGTTCACTCTTGGTGTACATGCGGTGGGTTTGGACAAACATAAGGTGGCATGTATCCATCATTATGGTATCATACAGAATAGTATGATACCATACTACTCACTGCCCTAAAAACCCTCTGCATCCTGCTTATTCATCCCTCACTCCCTCTAACCCCTCTTAACCATTGATCTTTTTACTATCTCTATAGTTTTGCCTTTTCCAGAATATAATATAGTTGGAATTAAAGTGAATGTAGCCTTTTTGTATTGGCTTCTTTCATTTATTAACATGTGTTTAAGGTTCTTCCATGCCTCTTCATATCTCATTTCTCTTTAGCACTAATAATAGTCCATTGTCTGGATGCACCACAGTGTACTTATCCACTCACAGACTTTCTAGCTATAAACATGTAAAATGTAAATTAAGCAGTGGAGTGAGGTTCTAAGTAACTCTAGAGGAAGTATACATCATTAGCTCAAGTGCATATCATTCATGTTACTCTTCATGGCTAATCCTGCATGGCTTTACTCAAGGTCTCTAGAAACTCTTTGCCCATTATATGAGCTCATGAATACAAATATGTACTTGCTTGGATGAGGATTCATCCAACGAAAAATTTTATCCGCCAGCAGTTCCACAGGACATTTTGTGAAAGAACATAATTATACCAACCATAAAATGTTATGCCATGGCTGTACAAACCCTAGTTTTTCCTCAGCTAATTAAACACACAAAAAATGCCTTCAAGTATATGCAAAGACAAAGCACTCCTACACTAATTAATCATATTATCAAGATTGTTCTTGGTTTATTGAGCACCAAAGGAAACTTATATCTGGTAGATATCAAATCACTTTAATGACTGAAGGTGAACAGATAGATAATTGAAGCCTTAAAATAGATTTTAATGATTGATGTCCTTCCACATTTCTTTTGCTTTGGATCACCAATGACATCTTGTTCATTTAGAAAATAAATCTATAAACACCAGCATAAATATAGCAAGGCAGAAGTACATTTTTTAGTGATAATTTTATTTTGAATGTTTCAGCCTTTTATTACACATTTGTTTTTTAAAAATTAAAGTTTTTCAGTTACAGTTGACATACAATATTATGTTAGTTTCAGGTGTACAGCAAAGTGATTAGACATTTACAAATGAAATGATCTCCCTGTTAAGTCTAGTACCTATCTATCTGATACTATTACATAGTTATTAAAATATTGACTATATTTCTTATGCTTCACCTTATCTCCCTGTGACTGTTTTCTAACTGGTAATTCATACTTTTTAATCCCTTCTTTTCCACCCATTCTCCAAACCCCCTCCCATGAGGCAACCATCAGTTTGTTGTCTTTATCATCTTTATCCATTCATCTATGACAGACACTTAGGTTACTTCCATATCTCGGCTATGGTAAATAATGCTGCAGTGAACATAGGGGTGCGCATATATCTTTTTGAATTAGTGTTTTGGATTTGTTAGGATAAATACCCACAAGTGGAATTGCTGGGTTATATTGTAGTTTTGTTTTATTTTTTTATCCTCACCGAAGACATCTTTCCATTTTTTTTTTTTTTTTCGTTCAGATAGAGTGGGAGGGAGAGGGAAACATGATGTGAAAGGGACACATTGAGTGGCTGCCACCCACATGACCGAACCAGGGCCAGGGACAAACCGCAACTGAGGTATGTGCCCTTAGCGGGAACCAAACCCGGGTCTCTCTGGACTGCAGGCCGACGCTCTAACCGCTGAGCCAAACCGGCCAGGGCTGTAGTTTCATTTTTAATTTTTTGAGGAACCTCCACACTGTTTTCCATTGTGGCTGCAGTATTTCACAATCCCACCAACAGTGCATAAGGGTTTCCTTTTCCCCACATCCTTGCCAACGCTTATTGTTTATTGATTTATTGATGAAAGCCATTCTGATGGGTGTGAGGTGATACCTCATTGTGGTTTAAATTTGCATTTCCCTAATGATTAGTGATGTGGAGCATCCTTTCATGTGTCTATTGGCCATCCGTGTGTCCTCTTTAGAGAATGTCTATTTAGGTCCTCTTCCCATTTTTTGATCAGATTTTTTTTTTTTGATGTTCAGTTGTATGAGTTCCTTACAGATTTTGAATATTAACTCTTTATCTGATGTATTATTGGTGAATATCTTTTCCCATTTAGTAGGTTGTCTTATTGTTTTGTTGATGGTTTCCTTCACTGTGGAAAATCTTTTTAGTTTGGTGTAATCCTATTTGTTGTAGTCCTATTATTTTTATTTTTTGTTTCTCTTGTCTGAAGAGACATAGCCAAAAGAATATTGCCAAGAGTGATGTCAAAGAGTTTACTGCTTATGTTTTCTTCTAGGAGTTTTATGGTTTTAGGTCTTAAATTTAAGTCTTTAATTCATTTTGAGTTTATCTTTGTACGTGGTATAAGAAAGTGATCAGATTTCATTCTTTTGCATGTATCTGTTCAGTTTTCCCAACACCATTTATCGAAGACACTGTCTTGACCTCATTGTATATTTTTGTCTCCTTTGTCATAGATTAATTGACTTTATAGATGTGGGTTTATTTCTGTTCCATTGATTTATGTGTCTGTTTTTATGACAGTACCATAGTGTTTTGAGTACTATAGCCTTTTAGTTTAGTTTGAAATCATATAGTGTGATACCTACAGCTTTGTTGTTCTTTCTCAAGATTGCTTTGGCTATTTGGTCTCTTTTGTGGCTCCAACAAATTTTAGAATTATTTGTTCTAGTTCTGTGGAAAATGCAGTTGGAGCTTTGATAGGGGTTGTGTTGAATTTGTAGACTGCTTTGGGTAATTTGGATATTTAAACAATATTAATTCTTCCAATCCATGAGCAAGGACTATCTTTTGTGTCTCATTCCATTTCTTTCATCATTGTCTTATAGTTTTCAGTGTACAGGTTTTTCACCTTCTTGGTTAACTTTATTTTTATGTATTTTATTCTTTCTAATGTGATTGTAAATGGGATTGTTTTCTTAATTTCTCTTTCTGATAGTTGTTATCAGTGTATAGAAATGCCACAGATGTCTGTATATTGATTTTGTATCTGCAATTTTACTGAATTCATTTACTAGTTCTAATAGTTTTTTGGTGGATTCTTTTGTGTTATTTCTATATAGTATCATGTCATCCGCAAATAGTGAGAATTTTACTTCTTCCTTTCTGATTTGGATGCTGTTTATTTTTGTTTTTTTACCTAATTGCTGTGGTAGGACTTACAAAGCTATGTTGGGAAAAAAGTGGTGAGAGGGCATCCTTGTTTTGTTCCCGATCTTAAAGAAAAAGCATTTGGCTTTTCACATTGAGTATGAGCTGTGGGTTTATCATATATAGCCTTTATTATGTTGAGGTACATTTCCTCTATACCCATTTTGTTGAGAATGTTTTATCAATATGGATGTTGAATTTTGTCTAATGCGTTTTCTGCATCTATTGATATCATATGATTTTTATTCTTCATTTTGGTAAGGTGGTGTGTCATGTTGATGGATTTTGAGATGTTGAACCATCCTTGCATTCCCAGGAATAACTCCCACTTATTTGATCATGGTGTATGAACCTTTTTAATGTATTGTTCAGTTTGGTTTGCTAATGTTTTTTGAGGATTTTTGCATGTATGTTTATTAAGGATATTCTTTTGTAATTGTTTTGTTTTTGTGCTGTCCTTGTCTCCTTTCGGTATTAGTGTAATGCTGACCTCATAGAATAAGTTTGGAAGCTTTCCTTTCTTTTCAGTTTTTTGGATGAGTTTAAGAACGATGGGTATTATATCTTTGAATGTTTGGTAGAAGTCACCTGTGAAACTCTGGTCGAGGAATTTTGTTTGTTTGAAGGCTTTTTGTTTTTAATCCTCACCCCAGAATATTTTTACATTTATCTTCAGATAGAGTAGGAGGGAGGGAGGGAGGGGGGGAGGGGGGAAGAGAGAGAGAGAGAGAGAGAGAGAGAGAGAGAGAGAGAGAGAGAGAAAGAAACATCGATGTGAGAGAGACACATCGATTGGTTGCATCTGCATGACCCCAACCCGGGCCAGGGACAAACAGCAATCAAGGTACGTGCCCTTGGCCGGAATTGAACCTGGGAGTCTTTGGTCTGTGGGTTGATGCTCTAACCACTGAGCAACTGGCCAGAACTGTTTGAAGGTTTTGATTGTTGATTCAGTCTTCTTAGTACGAATAAGTTTATTCAGATTCTGTTTCTTCTGATTCTGTCTTGGAAGATTGTATAGTTCTAGAAATTTATCCATTTTTTCTAAGTTGTCTAATTTGTTGGTATATAATTGTTTGTAGTACTTTCTTAAAATTCTTTGTATTTCTATCAATTGTAACTTCTTTCCCTTTTTTTTTTTTTTTTTTTTTGTGGTACGTGCCCCTAGCGGGAACTGAACGTGGGACTTTCTGGTCCGCAGGCCGACACTCAACCACTGAGCCAAACTGACCAGGGCACTTCATTTTTTTTTTTTTTTTTTAAATCTTTATTGTTGGATGTAAATGTATTACAGATGTTCCACATTTTTCCCCCATTGACCCCCTCCTCCTCACTCCCGCCCCCCTCCCACCTTTTCCCACACTATTGTCTGTGTCCATTGGTTATGCATATAAGTTCTTTGGTTTATTTCTTCCCACCCCCTCAACCCCTTTCCCTTTGAGCTTTGTCAGTCTAGCAATGAATTTGTGCTTCTTAATCCCTTCACCTTTTTCACCCATTCCCCCAACCCCCTCCCAACTGGCAACCAACAAAATGTTCTCTGTATCTATGAGAATGTTTCTGTTCTACCTATTCATTTTGTTTGTAGATTCCATTGTCGATAGATATGTATTCATTGCCATTTTGTTTGTTCATACATTTTATCTTTTTCTTCAAAAAGACCCTTCATCATTTCATATAATAACGGTTTGGTAGTGATGAACTCCTTTAACTTTTTCTTGTCTGGAAAAATTTTTATATGTCCATCGATTCTAAATGACAGCTTTGCAGGATAGAGTAATTTTGGTTGTAGGTTCTTGGTTTTCATCACTCTGAATATTTCTTGCCACTCCCTTCTGGCCTGCAAAGTTTCTTTTGAGAAATCAGCTGACAGCCTAATGGGAACTCCCTTGTAGGTAACTAGCTGCCTTTCTCTTGCTGCTTTTAAGATTCTCTCTTTGTCTTGAACCTTTTGCATTTTGATGATGATGTGTCTTGGTGTGGGCCTGTTGGGGTTCATCTTGTTTGGGACTCTCTGTGCTTCCTGGACTTGTATGTCTGTTTCCTTCACCAAGTTAGGAAAGTTTTCTGCCATTATTGTTTCAAACAGGTTTTTGATTTCTTGTTCTCTCTCTTCTCCTTCTGGCACCCCCAAGATGCGAATGTTGGCACGCTTGAAGTTGTCCCAGAGGCTCCTTACACTATGCTCATTTTTTTGGATTATTTTTTCTTTTGGCTGTTCTGATTGGGGATTTTTTGCTTCCTTATATTCCAAATTGATGGATTGCTCCTTGGATTTACATACTCTATTATTGAAGCTGTGTAAATTATTCTTTATTTCAGTTAATGCCTCCTTCAATTCTAACTTTGTATCCATGATTTCTAACTGGGCTTTTTTTATGCTCTTGAGGCCCTCCCTAAGTTCACTGAGGTTCTCACTAAGTTCATTGAGCATCCTTATAAGCAGTATTTTGAACTCAGTATCTGTTAGGTTGCTTATCTCCATTTCGCTTAGTTCTTTTCTTAGGGTTTTGTTCTGTTCTTTCATTTGGGACCTGTTTCTTTGTCTCCTCATTTTGGCTGCCTCCCTGTGTTTGTTTCAGTGTATTATTTAATGAGAGGTATGGGGCTCGCTGAGACCAGATGCTGCTCGTTTGAAAGAATTTAGGAAAAACCTGAAGCAGGATCCAAGACAGGCCAATCCTATGGTTAAGCAAGTGGCAACAGCTTGGGTGGGCTTGAAAGTTGGGTGGGGCGGGGCCTCAGGGAGTCAGCAGGGCGGAGCTACCAGTGTGAGCCAGGTTGCTGGAGTCCCAGATATGGCGACTGTCTGCTGCCCCCGGGAAGGGCTCACCAAAGGAACAAAGGCCTCTTACAGCACGTTTGTCCCCGAGAAAGCCCCCTCTCCAGCCCTCGCTCCAGTGCCAAACAGCTCAGTTCTTCCCTGTATGTCTCTGGTGCCCCTTGAGCTGCCTCCCCTCCAAGCTTAGAGGGAGTGAGTCTGATAAGTCCGTGCGTGGGCCCTTTAAGGAGCTGCCTGGGGCTCCAGCCACTTCAGCTTCCCTGAGCCTCAGTTTCCGCTGGTTTTTCAAGCCAGAAGTTATGGGGATTCTCTTCCTGGCACTGGAACCCTGAGCGGGGCATCTGGTGTGAGATGGGGACCCCTCAGTCCTCAGGAAGGACCTTCCTAGCCAAGGTGTCCTCCTGATTTTTATCCGCCACACGTGGGTGTGGGACCAGCTTGTCGCGCCGCCGCCGCCCCTCCTACCAGTCTGGATGTGGCTGCTGCTTTAATTCCGTAGTTGTAGGACTTCCATTCAGCTTGATTTCAGGCGGTTTTGAATGATGGTTGTTCTGTAGTTTAGTTGTAACTTTGATGTGGTTGTGGGAGGATGCGATACCGCGTTTACCTACCCGCCATCTTGACCGGAAGTCTCCACTTCTTTCATTTTTAACTTTGTTTATTTGAGACCTTTCTCTTTATTTCTTGGTTAGTCTAACTAAAGGTTTGTCAATTTTGTTTATCTTTTCAAAGAACCAGATCTTGGTTTCATTGATTTTTCTGTTGTCTTTTTAGTGTCTACTTCATTTATTTTTTTATGTTATCTTTATTATTTGTTTCCTTCTTACTTTGGGTTTCATTTGTTCTTTTTCTAGTTCCTTTAGGTGTAAAGTTAGATTGTTTATCTGAGCTTTTTCTTGTTTTTTTGAGGTAGGCTAAATACTCTTTTTCCACTGTATTGAACTCAACTCTGTTTAATGTTAACCTCTCACATATCCTGAGATCTAATTCAGGATTCTCTATTTTGCTCCAGTGTATAATTTGTGAATTACTATGCCAACACCATAATGACTTGATTACTGTGGCTTTATAGTATGTTCTGATTTCTGGCAAGCCACTGGCATGTCCTTTATCCCACCCAGATATCATTGATCAAAGCAAGTTCCATGGCCAAGTCATGTCAGAGAGTGGGAAAGTACATTCTACCCCCACTGAAGCCATAGCAAGGGTGTGTATGTAGGGATGGTGACGAATTGGAACCAATAATGCAGTCTGACACAAAGAGATTATACATTGATGTGGTTCAAAAATAACATGCAAAGGAGTAGAGGTTTTTTATGCAAATTTAACCAAATAAAAAATAGAAATTTGTATTTCCCTCTTTTTCACAAAAGAGCATTTTATACACATTGTTGTACATCTTGCTTTTTCACATACGATGGACCTTGGAGATCTTTCTGTATTGAGACACAGAGCATTTTCCCTCCCTCAAGTGCATAATATTCTATTGTATGGTTGGCATTGTATGTATAGTACATAATAATTTATCCAGTCTCCTGTGGGTGGATATCTGCTTCATTTCCATTATTTTGCAGAGATAAGCATTGCTGTAATGAGTGGTAGTATTGCTTGCACAGATGTATATATTTGTAGAATAAGTTCCCAGAAGTGAAATTGCTGGGTCAAACATGTGCATGTGTGATTTTGATAGTTTTTGCCCAGTAAATTGGTTGTACCAGTTGGGTTATACCAATTGGTATACCAGTAAATTGGTTATACCAATTTGTATTTTTTTTATTTTTTATTTTTTATCCTCACCCGAGGACATTTTTCCATTTTTTGTTCAGATAGAGCGGGAGGGAGAGAGAGGAAGAGAGAAACATCGATGTGAAGGGACACATCGAGTGGCTGCCACCCGCACGACCAACCAGGGCCGGGGACAAACTGCAACCGAGGTACATGCCCTTAGCGGGAACCGAACCTGGGTCTCTCTGTACCGCAGGCCGACGCTCCAACCACTGAGCCAAATCGGCCAGGGCCCAATTTGTATTTTTAATAGCTATGTATGTTAACTCCGTATTTTTCAAATACAGTAGCTTCCACTAATAGAGGCTTTTCAAATTTTGGATTTCTACCAGTCTGATGGGTGATGAATAAGTACATTTCTGAAGTGAGTGACCTTGAGCTCCTGTTCTTATATTTAAGAACTGTTTTATTCCTTTTATGTACTGTGGACTCTGTGTGTCTTTGTTTATAAACGGGATTGTTGGTTGGTTTTGTATTTTCCTATCAATTTCTAGATCTTTATATATTTGTGATATGAATTAAAAATATTTGCAGTTTGTCATTTGTCTTCCAGGTTTGTCTATTGTATGTATGCTACTGTCAAAACTTATTTGATTTCTATGTAGTCAAATTTATTAGTCCTAGTTAGAAGGGCCTTCTGCATTCCAACGGAATAAAGCAATTCGCCTATGTTTTCTTCTAGTAGTATTTTTGTCTTTCTCTTTTTCTATTTTTTTTTTTAACATATTTTATTTTTTATTTATTTATTTTATCCTCACCCGAGGACATTTTTCGATATTTTGTTCAGATAGAGTGGGAGGGAGAGAGAGAGAGAGAAACATCGACGTGAAAGGGACACAAGTGGTTGCCACCCACACGACCCAACCAGGGCTGAGGACAAACTGCAACCGAGGTACACACCGTTAGCGCGAACCGAACCCGGGTCTCTCTGGACCGCAGGCCGACACTCTAACCACTGAGCCAAACTGGCCAGGGCTCTTTTTCTTTTTTAATGACATACAATATTATATTAATTTCAGGTGTACTCCAGTGACTAAACATTATATAAGTTACTAAGTGATATTCCTGATATATTTTACACCCATCTGACACCAAACATAGTTATTAGAATATTATTGACTATGTTCCTCATGCTGTTCTTTACATCCCCATGACTATTCTGTAACAACCAATTTATACTTCTTAATCCCTTCACCTTTTTCACCCATTCCCCCAAACACCCTCTCATCTGGCAACTGTCAAAATGTTCTCTGTATCTTTTATTCTTCTTAAAGAAGAACCTTTAACATTTCATGCAATACTGTCTTGTCTGGGAAGCTCTTTATATATCCTTTGATTCTCAATGATAGCTTTGCTGGGTACAGTAATTTTGGTTGAAGGTCCTTGCTTTTCATCATTTTGAATATTTCTTGCTAATCTCTTCTGGCTTGTAAAGTTTCTTTTCTTTTAATCTTTATTGTTGAAAGTATTACAGATGTCTCCCCTTATTTCCCCCATTGACCCCCCCCCCTTCCCAACTCCCTCCTGCTTTTCCCAAACTATTGTCTCTGTCCATTGGTTGTGCATATATGCATATAAGTTTTTTGGTTTATCTCTTCCCGCCCTCCCACACCTCCTTCCTCTGAAATTTGTCAGTCGTTCCTTACTTCCATGTCCCTGGATCTCTTTTGATCGTCAGCTTATTTTGTTTGTGATAGTTCCATAAATAAGTGAGATTATGTGGTACTTGTCTTTCTCTGATTGGCTTATTTCACTTAGCATAATACTCTCCAGGTCCCTCCATGTCATCTCAAAGGATAAGAGATCTCTTTCTTACAGCTGCATTGTACTCCATTGTGTAAAGGTATCATAGCTTTCTTGTCCAAACTCATCTACTTAGCTATTGTAAATAGGGCTGCTATGAACATAGGGGTGCATATATTCTTTCTGATTGGTGTTTCAAGCTGCTTAGGATATATTCCTAGAAGTGGAATCACTGGGTCAGATGGCAGTTCAATTTTTAATAGTTTGAGGAAATACCATATTGTTTTCCATAGTGGCTGCACCAGTCTCCATTCCCACCAGCAGTGTACTAGAGTCATAGTATTTTCTAACAATCCTTTGTATTTCTGTGGTGTCAGTTGTTACTTCTGTTTCTGATTTTGTTTATTTGGGTCCTCTTTGTTTCTTGGTGGGTCTGGCTAATGGTTCATCAATCTTGTTTATCTTTTCAAAGAACTAGCTCTTGGTTTCATTGATCTTTTGAATTTTTGGGGGAGCAGTCTCTCTGTCATTTATTTCTGCTTTGACCTTTATTATTTTTTTCCTTCTACTTGGGATTTTCTTTTTGTTCACTTTCTAGTTCTTTTTTTTTTTTCCTTGATTTTAGATAGGGAGAGAGAGAGAGAAACATCGTTGAGATAGAACATCAGTTGGCTGCCTTCTGCATGACCCCCACTGGGGATCAGGCCCACAACTTGGGCATGTGTCCTGACTGGGAATAGAACCAGTGACCTCCTGGTGCATGGGTCGATGCTCAACCACTGAGCCACACCAGCTGGACCACTTTCTAGTTCTTTAGGTTGTATGGTTAGATAGTCTATTAGAAATTTTTCTTGTTTCTTGAGGTAGGCCTGTATTGCTATGAACTTCCCTCTCAGGGCTACTTTCACTGCGTCCCATAGATTTTGTGTTATTGTGTGTTCATTTTCATTGATTTCTAGGAAGTCTTTTATTTCTTCCTTGATCTCCTTGGTAACCAATTTATTGTTTAATAACATGCTATTTAGCCTCCATGTATTTGAGTGTTTTTGTTGTAATTAATTTCTACTTCCATGCCATTGTAATCTGAGAAGATGCTTGATATGATTTCAGTCTTCTTGAACTTGTAGAGACTTAGTTTGTGTCCTAAAATGTGGTCTATCTCTGAGAATGTTCCATGTGCACTTGAGAAGAATGTGAATTCTGCAGGTTGGCGATGTAATTCTTTGTAAATATCAATTAAATCCATCTGATCTAGTGCATCATTTAGGTTCTTGCTTCCGTGTTAATTTGTTGTCTAGAGGATCTATCCAGTGTTATCAGTGGGGTGTTGAAGTCCCCTACTATGATTGTATTGTTGTTGATTTCTCCCTTGAAGTTCTCCAGAAGTTTTAAAATATATTTTGGTGCTCCAATATTGGGTATATATATGTTTATCAAGGTTATATCATCTTGTTGGAATGATCCTTTTAATATTTTGTAGTGTCCTTTGTCTGTTGTTATGGCCTCCATTTTGAAGTCTATTTTATCAGATATGAATATTGCTATCACAGCTTTTTTTTTTTTTTCATTTCCATTTGCTTGGAAAATTTTTTTCCCATTCCTTCACTTTCAACCTGTGTGAGTCTTTTGTTCTGCGATGAGTCTCTTGTAGACAACATATATATGGGTCATGCTTTTTTATTCATTCAGCTACCCATTGTCTTTTTTTTTTTTTTTTTCCAATCTTCACCCTAGAACATTTTTTGCATTTATCTTCAGATAGAGTGGGAGGGAGAGAGAGAGAAAGAAACATTGATGTGAGAGAGACACATCAACTGGTTGTCAAACCACACAAGCCCAACTGGGGCCGAGGACAAACTACAACCAAGGTATGTGCCCTTAGTGGGAACCAAACCCGGGTCTCCCTGGTCTGCAGGCTGATGCTTTAACCGCTGAGCCAAACTGGCCAGGGCTACTCTCTGTCTTTTGATTGGAGCATTTAATCAATTTAAATATTATTATTGATATGTACTTAATCATTGCCATTTTTATTTATTATGCCTGTTTCTCTCTCTGTTTCTTCTGCTTATTATAGCAGTTCCTTTAACATTTTTGCAGTGCTGGTTTGGTGTAAATATATTCCCTTAGCTTTTTTTTCCCCCTTTTGTCTGGGAAGATCTTTATTTCACCTTCTATTTTGAATGATAGCCTTGCCGGATAGAGTAGTGTTGGATTCAGATCCTTGTTTTTCATTACCTTGATTACTTTATGCCATTCCTTTCTGGCCTGTTGGGAAAGCAGTTTACAGCCTATGGGAGCTGCTTTTTGGGTAACCAGTTGATTTTCTCTTGCTGCCTTTAAGATTCTCTCTTTGTCTTTAATTTGGGGCCTTTTAATTATGATGTGTCTTGGCGTGGGCCTCTTCAGGTTCTTCTCGCTTGGGACTATCTGAGCTTCTTGAATTTGCATGCCTTTTTTCTTCACCAAGTTAGGGAAGTTTCATGTCGCTATTTCTTCAAACAGATTCTCTAACCCTTGCTCGCTTTCTTCTTCTGGTACTCTTATGATGTGGGTGTTGTTACATTTTATATTTTCCCAAACTGTCCTCCTCTTTTTTTGTTGTTGTTTTTTATTATTAATTTATTTTTGTTACAGATGTTTCTCCTTTTTCCTCCATTGACACCCTCCTCCTGATCTCCCTCCGCTCCTGTCCCCAGGATTGTTGTCTATGTCCAAGGTTATGCATGCATGCATATAAGTTCTGTGGTTTATCTCTTCCCTCCCTCCCAACTCCCTATGAGGTTTGTCAGTCTATACCCTACTTCTCTGTCTCTGGGTCTATTTTATTCATCAGATTATTTTGTTCCTTATATTCCACAAATAAGTGAGATCATATGATATTTGTATTTCTCTGATTGGCTTGTTTCGCTTAGGATAATACTCTTCAGGTCCATTCATGTCATCTCAAAGGGTAAGAGATATTTCATTCTTACAGCTGCATAGTATTCCATTGTATATATGTATCACAGCCTTTTTATCCACTCATCTATTGATGGACACTTGGGCTGTTTCCAGATCTTAGTGATTATAAATAGTGCTGCTATGAACATAGGGTACATATATTCTTTCTGATTGGTGTTTCAGGCTTCTTAGGGTATATCTTTAGAAGTGGAATCACTGGGTCAAATTGTAATTCGATCTTTTAAGTTTTTGAGGAAACACCATAGTGTTTTCCATAGTGGCTGCTCTTGTTTTTTAATTGTTTTTTCCTCTTTGGTTCTCTAATTGAGTCAGTTTTTTTCCACCCTGTCTTCTAATTTGCTGATCCGATTCTCATCTTCTATTTTGCTGGTTATTCCTTCCAATGTGTTCTTTATTTCTGCTGTGTTATTCTTGATTTACAATTGGGTGTTTCTCATTGTTTCTGTATCTTTCCTCATGCTGTTGAACATCCTCATAATCATTACTCTGAACTCTATATCTGATAACTTGCTTATCTCCTTATCATTTAGCCCTTTTTCTGGAGAATTCTCTTATTCTTTCATTTGGGATTTGTTACTTTGTTTCACCATTTTGGCTGTCTCATCAGGGTTTGGAGCCTGCCAAAATCTCCCTGTGGATATCAGTGTTCTACAGATTGTGCCTCTCTCTGCTCAGTTTGGATGTTTATGAAATGGACCAAGTTGAACACCAATGTCTGGTCTTATTCTCCAGGGTAGAGTCACAGGCCAAGCAAAGATTCAAATATCCCAGAGATCCACCTCTGCCTGCAGGCTGATGTTAGTCTCAGTCATTTAATGAGCCTCAGATTGTGGTCTTCACTTGGACAGGAGACATAAGCTCCCCCACACAATGGGCAGGGTGAGAGGATTTCCACCGGGTGAGGCACCCCTCCAAACACACAGGGGCTGAAGCTGCTTTGAGAGGAAAACTTTGCCTGAAGAAAATGGTTTCTACAGAGTGGGTTAATGACTCAGCACAGGGGCCCAGGCAGCAGCCTTCACAGCTTGGTCCCCAGAACCACAAAACCCAACAACTGAGAGCCAGGCTCAAGGCTCAAAGCATTCAGAGGCTTGTCTGCCTACTGGCTGGCTGGTAGTCTCTGGCAGTTAATGAGTCTCAGGTTGTGCTTCCCCCAGCAGGGGTTAAGTTTCAATGGGTGGGGCAGTCACTCCTTTTCAGCCCACCCCTCCTCCCCAAAGCTGCTTTGATGGGAAATGATTGCCTGAGAAAAATGTTTTCTGTAACATAGGGGAATAACAGTATAGGGTTCCTGATAGCCTCTTCCCCAGCTTTTTTCCAGCACCACAAATCTCCAACTCTCCTCATGCAGCTCCAGTCCAGTCCACACTCCCTCTACAGGAACCCAAATTGAGTGGCTGTAGCCGTTCATTTAGTGTGCTGGCCCTTCAGGTGGGTGCTGGTGTTGCCAGCCCCTCTCCCTGCTGGACAGAACCTCTGCTCTGGTGTTTTTCATAGCCAGGTGTTATGTGGGTGCCTTTCCCTCTTCACCACTCTGTGCTGGGGAGCCTGCTTGGGTTTTTTTTTTTAATTTATTTTATTTTTTTATCCTCACCCGAGGATATTTTTCCATTTTTTGTACAAATAGAGTGGGAGGGAGAGAGAGGAAGGGGGAGAGGGAGAGAGAGAGAGAGAGAGAAACATCGACGTGAAGGGACACATCGAGTGGCTGCCACCCGCACGACCAACCAGGGCCGGGGACAAACCGCAACCGAAGTACATGCCCTTAGCGGGAACTGAACCCGGGTCTCTCCAGACCGCAGGCCGACACTCTAACCGCTGAGCCAAACTGGCCTGGGCCCGCTTGGGGTTTAAACCCCAAACTTCTCAGAGGGAACTTCTCTCAGCTAAGATAGCCCTCAGCTGCTGCCTGTGGGAGCCCAGCCAGTCCTCTCCTGCCTCCCACCTCCTGCCAGTCTTGATTTGGGCTCCTCTTTATAAGGGTTCTCTCTAGCTTGTCTTCAGTTGGTTGTTCCAGATGACTTTTCTTTATTTTAGTTGTAATTCCATTTTGGTCCTGAGAAATGGTCAGTGTAACTTCCATTCACTCTTCTGTCCTTTTCCCTCCTCTTCTGGGAACATTTTAAAGTAAAATGGATTGGTGTTCATTTCCAGGCACTCTTAATTCGTTCCCCTGAATTGGTTTCTTCTAAGGCAAAATACAAAACTATTGATCCTGAACTGATGTATTTTTTAAGAGTTTCAGAAGTTTATATTAAATATACTTTTCTGTTTTAATTTAAAACCTTGGCATTTCAATTATGTTTGAATAATTCTAACATATGGTTACATATTTTTCAATTAGATGGCATATAGAGCTCTTAGTGGGCCCCTATTTAGCAATCCTGCCTCACTCTCTTTTTACAGTTCACACCAACAGTGCTGAACAGTTTATAATTCTTGGTCTAGTCCTGTTCTCTCATGTAGAGTTTTGTGCTTTGTCACAAAGCTTCTTTTGAGAAATCAGCTGACAGTCTTATGGGAGCTCCCTTTGTAGGTAACTAACTGCTTTTTTCTTGCTGCTTTTAGATTCTCTCTGTCTTTAACCTTTTGTATTTTAATTATGACGTGTCTTGGTGTGGGCCTCTTTGGGTTCATCTTGTTTGGACTCTGCACTTTCTGGACTTGTGTGTCTATTTCCTTCACCAGGTTAGAGAAGTTTTCCATCCTTTTTTCAAATAGGTTTTCAGTTTCTTACTCTCGCTCTTCTCCTTTTGGCACCCCCATAGTGTGATTGTTGGTATGCTTGAAGTTGTCCCAGAGGCTCCTTACACTATCCTCATTTTTTTAAAATTCATTTATCTCTTTTGCTCTTCTGATTGGCTGTTTTTTGCTTCCCTATATTCCAAGTTGCTGATTTGTCTCTTGGATTTATCTACTATATTGTTGATTCCCTGTAAATTATTCTTCATTTCAGTTAGTGCATCCTTCATTTCTGACTAGTTCTTTTTTATGGCTTCCATGCCCTTTGTTATGCTGTTGAAGTTCTTACTAAGTTCATTGAGCATCCTTATAATCAGTGTTTTGAACTCTGCATCTAGCAGATTGTTTGTTTTCATTTAGTTCTTTTTCTGGAGTTTTTTTCTATTCTTTAATTTGAGACGTACACCTCGGTTCTCGAACGCCTCGGATTTCGACCAAATCGGTATTCGACCAGGAGATTCGAGAAACTTTTGTCTTGGAATCCGAACAAATATTTGGAACTCGAACTTCCGAGATGAGCCGAGTTGAGCCGAATGGCGTTCATTCGGCCCAGCGCGCCTTGCTTGCGTCATCAGTGTGAGTGCAGAGAGAGAGTCACGCTTTGTGGAGAGAGTCACGCTTTGTGGAGAGAGTCACG
Source organism: Molossus molossus (assembly GCF_014108415.1). Lineage (NCBI taxonomy): Eukaryota > Metazoa > Chordata > Mammalia > Chiroptera > Molossidae > Molossus > Molossus molossus. The sequence goes on along the minus strand of NW_023425366.1, from coordinate 108,053,075 downwards.
CTTTACACTGAATTTAACCCTTAGACATACTGTACACTTTTATTTCTTGTTGAGACTTATGTTTTTCTACATATTATATACAGATTAGGCCAGTAAATAGGCATTTTCTGGGGCTTGGAACGAATTAATCCAGTTTCCATTATTTCCTATTGGGTTTCATTGCTTCGGTTCTCGAACAATTTGGTTCTCGACCGTCCTCCTGGAACGAATTATGTTCGAGAACCGAGGTATCACTGTATTTCTTTGTCTCCTCATTTTGTCAGCCTCCCTGTGTTTGTTTCTATGTATAAGGTAGAGTTGCTATGACTCCCAGGCTTGGCAGAGTGGCCTAATGTAGTGGGTGGCTGTAGGATCCAATAGTGCAGCCTCCCTGTTCACCCAATCTGGGCACTCCTCATGTGTGCCCCATTCACCCCACCCCATTTGCACCCTCTTGTTGTAGTTGAGCATTGATTTCTGTAGGTACATCAGCTGGAGAGATTTACCCTCAGACCGATCAGCTGCAAGGACTGGCTGAAACAGCTGTGCAGGGGCCCACCTCACAGAGCAGGACTTCAATGGGGCCCTGGTGCCCTGCTGAGTCTTCCGCTTGAGTGTGTCACTTGTGAAGGTGTTTGGATGGTGCTTGGATGTGGTATGAAGTTGTCCACTGGGTGTGATGGCCAGGAGGTGCAGGCCAAGGTCAGCTGCTGCCTGTGTTCTTCTTTGAGCCTCCCGACATGAGCTACAAAGTGATCTGCAGATAGCTGCTACTTGTGGTGGGCTTAGAGATGTCTAGGAAAGGCCAAGTTGTGAACCAAGGATGGCTGCCACTAGTGCCAGGCCTGGGCTCACTTAGCAAGAGGCATGGGGCATGCTGAGGATAGATACCGCTTGTTTGAAAGATTTTAGGGAAGTCTGAAGCATGTGCCAAGACAGGCCATTTGTATGGAAAAGCCACTAGAAACAGATTTGGTGGGCCCAAAAGTTGGGTAGGGGGAGGTCTCAGGGAATCTCCAGGGTAGAGTAAGCAGTGATAGCCAGGTTGATGGAGACTCAGACATAGTACCCCCTGTAAGCTCGCTCTGTGGAGGACTCAGCAAAGGAACAATGGCCTCTGTCAACACTTCTGTTTGGGAGAAAGCTTTCTCTCCAACCCTCGCCAGGGAATTCAGTTCCTCCCCGTAAGCACCTGGTGCGTTTTGAGCTGCTGCCCCAGTGTTGGAGCTCAGAGGGAGGGAGTCCAAGTAAGTCCATGTGTGGGCCCTTTAAGAGGAATGCCTGGGACTCCAGAAACCCTCCTCACTCAGCCACAATCCCTACTAGTTTTTACAGCCAGAAGTTCTTGTGACTTCTCTCCCTGGCACTGGAACCCTGGGCTGGGGTGCCTGGTGTGGGACTAGGACTTCTCACTCCTTGGGGAACCTCCACAGCCAAGATATTCCTTCCAGTTTTTATCTGCCATGCATGGGTGTGGGACCAGCCTGTTCCTCGTCTCTGCCCCTCCTGTCTCAACATGGCTTCTTCTATATAGCCTTAGTTGTAGGACTTCTGTTCAGCTACATTTCAGGTGGTTCTGTAGTTTAGTTGTAAATCTGATGTGTTTTTTTTTTTTCAAGTGATGAATAGTTGAATGTTAAATCAGATGAGATAGAGGTCCCAGGCACCATTTTATAATGAATAAAGTTCTGGAACACTAAACTTTTATTTAACAAAAAAAAAACACCAAAAGCTTAAAAACATTATAATTTTTTTCTTTACTGATTTTATTTATTTACTTATTCATTATCCTCACCTGAGGACATTTTTCCATTTTTTGTTCAGATAGAGTGGGAGGGAGAGAGAGGAAGAGAGAGAGAGAGAAACATCGATGTGAAAGGGACACATCAAGTGGCTGCCACCCGCACGACCAACCAGGGCCGGGGACAAACTGCAACCGAGATCTGCTCCTTTAGTGGGAACCGAACCCAGGTCTCTCCGGACCGCAGGCCGATGCTCTAACCGCTGAGCCAAACTGGCCAGGGCTCTTTATTGATTTTAGAGAGAGAGGAAGGGAGAGGGAGAGATGGAAATATTGATGAGAGAGAACATCGATTGGCCACCTCCTGCATGCTCCCTACTGGGGATTTGGCCCACAACCTGGGCATGTGCTTGACCGGGAATTGAACTGGCGACCTCTTGGTGCATGGGTCAACGCTTAACCATTGATCCACACCGGCTGGGCAAAAACATTAAAATTTTTAAATAAAATTTTAATGGTTACATTTGTAACATTTGACAGTCTGCTGCAGAACAGTAATTTCTTGGCTCCATCAGCTATTTGCTTGTTATGGACCCTACACTCTACCTCTGTAACACTAAATGGCTTATATTAAACTGAGGAGGGGGCTTAACCTTGTGCAAGGACAACCTTGAAAAACTTAGGGCCTAATTGGAAGTAACTAAAAATTAAATACATTCCTTAAAGGTTATTTTATTTAACGTGCCAAAAAAGTTCTACATGATTAAAGTTGATTTATCAAATTTACTATCTTGACCGTTTTTTGTTTTTGTTATTTTGGTGGTACATACCCCTAGCGGTAACCGAACCTGGGACTCTCCAGTCCACAGGCCAACGCTCAACCCCTGAGCCGAACTGGCCAGGGCCATCTTGACTGTTTTTAAATGTAGAGTTCAGTAGTGTTAACTGTATTAACATCATTTTGCAACAAATCTCCAAAGGTTTTCCATCTTACAACATTGAAACTAGAAACCCACCAAACATTAATTCCCCTTTTTCCCTCCAGCCCTTCATAATTACCTTTCTACTTTCTGTTTCTCTGATTTTGACCACCTTGGATACTCCATATGAATGGAATCATACAACATTTGTCCTTTTGTGACTGCTTTGGTCCCTTAGCATAATGTCCTTGAGGTTCATGTATATTGTAACATGTGATAGGATTTTCTCCTTTTTTAAGATTGCATAATATTCCATTGCTTGTATGTATTGCATTTCCTTTATGCATTTAACTGTTGATGGATTCTTTTTTTGTTGTTGTTAATCATCACCCAAGGATATTTTTCCATTGATTTTTAGAGTGGGGGCGGGGGAGAGAGAGAAATTGATGTCAGAGAGAGACATTGATTGGTTGCCTCCTGCATGACTGACCAGGGCCGGGGATCAACCTGCAACCCAGGTATGTGCCCTTGACTAGCAATCAAACCCATGGCTCTTCTGTCCATGGGCCAACACTCTAACCACTGAGCCAAACCGGCCAGGGCTGTTGATGAACTCTTGATTTACTTTCACCTCTTATATATTGTGAATAGTATTGCTTAGTATGAACATGATTGTACAAATATCTCTTGAGATCCTACTGTTAATTCTTTTGGATGTATACCCAGAAGTATGATTGCTGGATCATATGGTCATTCTGTTTTTTATTTTATTTTATTAATTAATTTTATTTTCTAAAATATATTTTTATTGATAGAGAGAGAGAGAGAGAGAAATTGATGTGTGAGAGAAACATTGATCGGTTGTCTCCAGCATGCACCCTGACCAGGGATTGAGCCCACAACCTGGGTATCTTCTGACTGGGAATCGAACTGGCAACCTTTCAGTACACAGGAGGATGCTCAACCAACTGAGCTACACCGACCAGGGATATTTTTTATTTTTTTAAGGAACCTCCATACTATTTTCCATAGTGACTGCTCTTACATTCTAACCAATAGTGAACAAAGGTTCCAACTTTTCTGCATCCTCATCAACACTTATTTTCTGCTTTTTAGAAAGTGGCCATTCTAATGATCATGAGGTAATACATAGACTTAAAAGTATTTATTTGCTCAAAAGGGACATGTTCTCCGTTATCTAACAAATGTATCTCTTTATATTCATATTTATTAAAACCATTTCTCTATTTATTTTAAAGTTCTCAAGAACTGCATGAGATTAACAGCTTTCACAGTTATGTATTGCAGCATTTTACTCTTATAATAATAAATATGCTGTTATACATCATTTGACACAATTTCAGTGTATGAGGCACATAAAGCTGTTTTCACGCAGGTTACAACTAGGTGCTTACCTTTTAGTGGAAAGTAAGTACTCGTATAATAACAGTAGATCTAAGTGCTGTGCCCTGCTGGTATTACCAACACTGATTACACTCACACGATCATTGATCCACACAGGAGGAGGAATGCCAGAAATCTCTCTGACGTTGGTTTTCAGTTCTCTGGCATTCCAGAAGCCAGTAGTTGATTTTGACCAAATATTGAGTTAAATTTCTGATCCAGGTGGAATTTATCTTGGGGGTATAGTATGAGGTTTGGATCCGGCATTAATTTTTTATAGGTGGCTACCTTTTAGTCCTCAAACCTACCGTTGAACTAGCCATATTTCATCAATGATTATACCACCTTTACCATCAATTAAATTCTCTTGTGTATTTCATCTTTTTTGACATGTCAGCCTTAGGGTCATTTTAACCGATTTCAGTGTTAATTCCTAAATATTATCCCTTTATTGTTGTTTTTTTCAGATACTTTTGGTAACTTTATCTTATTTACCTCTTAAGACCCTTTGAGGGTAGGTACTAATATGACCTAATCTGGCATAGTAGAATATGTTGAGTAATCGAATCAACCCCACTTTGCTGTTGAGGGCCCAGAGTCATTAACTTACCCAAGGACACTTATCTTATGTGGAAGAGCCAGGTGTTAACTTACGGGTTCCACTCCCAACATACGCTTCTAGTCACCGTGAGATACAATGAGCAGGATGTTAAAGGTCTTCTGGAGACAAACATGGGGTCACTAATAAAAATTGCTGACATTTATTGAGCACTTACGTGTGAAACATCTGTTGCCCGCTTCCTGCATTACTCTACTTGTCCCCACCCCACCCCTCTGTGGAGGCACTGTTACCATCCCTGCTTTGCATATGAGGACACTGTGCAAGCTACCTATTCTCTGCCTCAGAGGAACAGATTTCTTGATTACTGCACCTCTCAGTGCCTGTAGCACAGCATTCCAGTGAATGTCTACACTCTTCACAAGAAGTGATTGTTAACAGAGCAGCTGGGCTGTGGCTGGGCATTTTTAACTTTTTAAACTTTTTACAGTAACTGAGAAATTAAATGCATGTGATCACACTGTGTATGCATTTTAGTAGGATATTCTGACTAAATTCTGACTGTTTGCAGTGTGCATCTTGAAGAGAAGATGGACCTGCTGGCCATTGACTGGGCCTTGTATTCTACTGAGGCCTTGGTTCATTGCTAAGTTTTGTATGGACATTATCTCACTTAATCCTCAGGACAGCCTCCTGTACCTTATGAACTAAGACAATTCCCATTTTGCAGGTGAAGAGCCCAGGTCCCAGGAGATAAGGGGCTTGCTCATGTCTGTGGTATCTGGGAAGTGCCAGTGATTTCCAGCTGGGAATCACGCCCTCATGTATCTGACCCTTTCAACTCCCAGATGGATGTGGCCTATTGCTCTCTTGAACAGCTTTGCCTTTTTCTTCCCCAGGGCCACAATCATGTCTCTGGAAGACTTTGAGCAGCGCTTGAATCAAGCCATTGAAAGAAATGCCTTCTTGGAGAGCGAGCTTGATGAGAAGGAGAATCTCCTAGAATCTGTTCAGCGACTGAAAGATGAAGCCAGAGGTCAGGAGGCCTTGGTTTTGTTCCACGTACCCTCACCAGCATTGACCCCTCTCCCTACCTGAGAACACTGCCTGGTGTTACCTTTGCTGGAAATCTGCACCCTGCTTGGCACACAGGCTGGTCAGGGGGTGTGGGAATCACAACACTTGGTTCCCACCCCTTGCTAAGAATGGTCAGATGTTCAGACTGGAAAGACCACTCGTGGGTATTTATTTGTTAATCTTTACCTGAGGATATTTTTCCATTCATTTTTAGATAGAGTAGAAGGGAGGGAGGGGGAAGGAGGAGGGGAGAGAAACATCAGTGTATGAGGGACACATTGATTGGTTACCTCTCGAATGACCCCAAAGGATTGGGATTGAACCTATAAACCAGGTACGTGCCCTTGGCTGGGAATTGAACCTGCAACCCCTGAGTCCATGGGCTGACATTCTAACTGCTGAGCCAAATCAGCCAGGTCCTCTTGTGGGTGTTTAAACCCTCCACTGGCTTTATGCTCAGGAGGAGCACAAGAGTTTTGTGGGGGAGAATTTCTGTTGACGGAATTGCCAGCTAGGCCATTACTTTTGTAACTTGATAACAGCTGACATATGTGGCTTAGAACTCTGAAACTTCATCAGCATTTGCTCTTTGGAGGTTGGCAATTCCAGAGGTAGAGCCTTCAAAGTGTAATAAGACATTGGTGTATCATCCAAGTTGGATATATAAGATATTTTTTCAAAGTTTGAATTAATTGTTAATAACATTAATTTAGTTTCTATGTGGCCAGTAGGAGGATTAAAAAGAAAAACTCAAGTTTCAAAGGTAGTTGTTCTCACCCCTATGTTCATAGCAGTGCTATTTATAATAGAAGTGCCCATCAGTAGATGAGTGGATAAAAAAGCTGTGATACAGTTACACAATGGAATACTATGCAGCTGTAAGAAAGAAAGATCTCTTACCCTTTGAGACGACATGGAGGAACTTGGAGAGTATTATGCTAAGTGAAATAAGCCAGTCAGAGAAGGACAAGTACCACACGATCTCACTTATTGATGGAACATAATGAACAAAATAAGCTGTCGATCAAAAGAGATCCAGAATCATGGAAGTAGGGAACAGACTAACAAACCTCAGAGGGATGGGGGGGTGGGAGGGGAGGGAAGAGATAAACCAAAGAACTTATATGCACAACCAATCCACACGGACTCCAGGCTGGGGAAGGCAGAAGGAGGGTGGGAGCAGGAAGGAGGGGGTCAGTGGGGGAAAAACGGGGACATCTGTAATACTTTCTTTTTATTTATTTATGTATTTATGTATTTATTATCCTCACCCAAGGACATTTTTCCATTGTTTGTTCAGATAGAGTGGGAGGGAGAGAGAGAGAGAGAGAGAAAGAAACATCGACATGAAAGGGACACATCGAGTGGTTGCCACCTGCAGGACCCAACCAGGGCCGAGGACAAACTGCACCTGAAATATGTGCCCTTAAGCGGGAACCGAACCCAGATCTCTCTGGACCAAAGGCCAATGCTCTAACTGCTGAGCCAAACCTGCCAGGGCTATACTTTCAATAATAAAAAAAAAAAAAAAAAAAAGAAAGGTAGTTGTTCTGCCCTGGCTGGTGTGGCTTGGTGGTTAGAGCTTTGGCCTGCTCACCATAGGGTTGTGGGTTTGATTCCCAGTCAATGGCATGTACCTGGGTTGCAGGTTCTATTTCTGGCCTGAGAAAAAATAGCAGGCAACAACAAAAAATTAAAAGGTAGTTGTTCCTAAATGCCCATCAGTAAGGAAGTGGTTAAATAAATTACATAGACTTATTTGTGGAATGTTAAGCAGTTGTTAGAGCTAACAAGGTACAGATATAAACATGGTCTTAGAACACTTGTTAGGACATATCACTGAAGGAGGAAGATAAGTCATAGATGTATGTTTCTGTTTATGCTACATAATAATTCATATTAGATGCTTAATAGATATATACATACAGGGTGGGGCAAAAGTAGCTTTACAGTTGTAAGCACTTGAAACACAGAGTTTATTGTATTATTTTCCATATGAACAACTATAAACCTACTTTTGCCCCACCCTGTATAAATTGTATGTTGAAAATGCAGAGAAAAAGGATTGGAAATATTTCTGTGTTATAGTCATTATGAGTGAGGAGGGGCATTTGGGGATGGATTGTGGAAGCACATTTTTTTTTACTTAGTATTCTACGTACCCTGCCACGTTGGAATATTTTTGAAACAATAACAGCATTCGTGTATCATTGCCGTAGTTAAATATTTTTAAATCTTTTTTTTTTTTTACTCAAAAGAAAAGTTGTATAGTTTTACAAGCCTACTAGGCAATATCCTGTGGGTTTCATGTCATTCAGGGTTTCCACCTAAAATTTCTCACCCTGATACTTCTTTTCCTCGACCGGTATCTACTGCTGCCCCCTCCCCTCCTATCCCACCCCAACCTCCAAAGCAAGGATTTAATCTGAATCTTTTTTCTGGTCCAGATTTGCGGCAGGAATTGGCTGTGCAGCAAAAGCAGGAGAAACCCAGGACCCCCATACCCAGTTCGGTGGCAGCTGAAAGGACAGACACAGCTGTGCAGGCCACTGGCTCTGTGCCGTCCACTCCTGTGGCTCATCGGGGACCCAGTTCTAGCTTAACCACACCGGGGACGTTCAGACGTGGTAAGGAGAATGGGGGTGGGGAGGACTGACTTTGCTTCACAAAGCTTTCCTGGGTGAGAGAAAAATTGGACTGGGCTAGATAGCAGGGAGCAAACTGGGATGCTCACAGGGCACAGCACTGAGGCAAGTGAGAAGAGCCTCTTGGGTGTGAGGCAATAGAGAGCAGTGGAGTCTGTGGTAAACTAGAAAATAGAAGCCTTATCCAGAGGAGGTTCTGCTCCTGCCACGGGAAATTTAGGCCCAACATTAGCAGACATTTCCATTCTTCACCAGAAGCCAGAAATCCTCTTGTTGAATATGCACTCTCCCAAATTTAAAATTTCAGTAACCAAATAAAAATGTTTTGTGGGTCCAGCAATATATCCAACTAGAAATGGAGCCAGTGCAACCTGTGCTGTGTTGTAAAAATTAGGAGTTTGAGTATTCACCCCAGATCCTCTGCTGACTGATTAACTGTGAGATCCTCAAGGATCACTTAATAGCAAATAATAATAATAATAGACGATTATTGAGTGTTCAGTATATGCCAGTCACTCTGCTTAAAGTGCTTTGCATATAGATGACCTCACTGAATCCTCACCATAGACCCAAGGTGCAAATAATGAAGGTGCTACCCTTATTTGATGGATGAGGAGACAGGCCTTGAGTTGAGTGGCTTGTCACACAGCTGTGAATGGCAGAGTTGGGATTCAAGCCCTGGCCAGCTGGCTCCAGGGCTTACACTGCTATATACTGCCTATCCTTTAGCTTGTCCCCTAGGGTGAAGAGACTGGTGAGATTTCAGAATCCAAGTTTAAAGTAGTGTTTTCCACACTTGGGCAGGCACATGAATCAGCTGGGCATCTCATTAAACGCGTCTCGGATTCAGCAGGTCTGCGCACAGCCTGAGATGCATTTCTAACAAGTGCTCACATGATCCTTGCTGCTGGTCCCTGGGTCCCGCTTTGAGGAGAGAGGCTGTGTGGAGTAGACTCCTTACAAATGTGGTCTCAGAGGCTCTTCATGTTAAATTGCTGTGTGGAATTTCTAGGATTTCAGGAGGGCGTGTGTTGGTTTCATTGTAAAAGATGACATGGAAAGATAAATATTTAATATGGTAAGCATAAGGCTGCTAAGGGTTGGTTATAGTAGACTCTTACTGTGTGAGACAGTTAACTAACTATTGAATGAAATAGGGCAGCGTCCAGAACCAAGGCAAGAGTCGCTTCCCTCGCCTACCCCTGGGATTTTGCATTTAGAGATGCCAGCTGACACAGTGACTGTGGGTCACTACTATGTGCGCTTCCTTTTGCATGCCCAGGTCTGGACGACTCCGTGGGCGGCACTCCTCTCACGCCTGCAGCCCGGATATCAGCCCTCAACATCGTGGGAGACCTGCTGCGGAAAGTAGGGGTAAGACCAGCTGCTGCCTCCCTGGGGTTTGCTGTGGCTTCTTGCCTGTCCTTCAGGATATTTGCGAGGGACAACCTTACCAGTTCCTGTCCCTTTAACAGAATCCATGAGTTCTAAGTGCAGCTCTGGGTCTGTGTGTCCCTTATAATCACAGAAGCTTCTGTCGGCGTTGTTATAGGCAAACACCCAGAGCCTGACTCCGAGTCATCCCTTTGATCCCTGGGTAGATCTTTCTTTCCCTGTACCTTTTTTCCTTGGAATTTGGGGAGTTCAGAAAGTATCTCTGATTTTTGTTTTTAATTTGAAAAAACAGAAACATTTGAAAATTGCCTTCTTTTGTTTTTATTTCTCAGGGTATTAGAGAGAAAATCTTGAGCCCTGGCCGGTTTGGCTCAGCGGTTAGAGCGTCGGCCTGCGGTCCAGAGAGACCCGGGTTCAGTTCCCACTAAGGGCACGTACCTCGGTTGCAGTTTGTCCCCGGCCCTGGTTGGGTCGTGTGGGTGGCAACCACTCGATGTGTCCCTTTCACATCGATGTTTCTCTCTCTCTCTCCCCCTCCCATTCTGTCTGAACAAACAATGGAAAAATGTCCTTGGGTGAGGATAAAAAAAAAAAAAAAATCTTGAAAGGCTAGGGCAGGGAACTTGACTTTGTAGGTTTCATATTAATTACAGGGAAAGATCCTTTTGTGCTTCAGAAATTACATAGGTATTCTTTGTAGTTCCTTTTATTTTTAAAAATGAAGCTGGGAAGGCCACATAATTTAACTCCTGCCAGCCTGTTGTCAACCAGAATGTATGTGTGCAGAGCTGCATCTTGATCGGAGCTTATAACTCCTTTCTTAAGTTTTTACTTTGGGCTTTTGGTTGTCTGGTTTTCTGTTATATGAACAGGTCTCTGTTTTAATACTTTGCACAGTTAGATTATAAAGAAGCCTGGGGTGGTCTCAGTGCCCTTTTGGGTTTTGTGAGGTCTGTTTACAACAAGGTAGAGTCCTTGTTCAAAACTCTTGCATCTCGGTGCATGTTCAAGAAGGTAAACAAAAGGGAATGATCCCTGAAACTGCTTTCATATTTCCCATAGGCAGAGTTGGATATGCAGTCAGGTTAGTGATTTTCCAGGAAGCAGCTCAGTATCTTAGGCCGGTAGGTCTAAGATTGGGCTGTGCATTGGGTTCCTCGGGGCCCCACTTTGGAATTCCAGCACACAACACACTGTGCTCGGTTACTCTCTGCACACAGGCTCCAGTGAGAGATACGAGTCCTGGTCTTTAACTTGAAAGATGAAAGCACTTTTTTCTCTAGGCACTGGAGTCCAAACTTGCATCCTGCCGGAACTTCGTGTACGAGCAGTCCCCAAACCGAACAGGTGGCCCCACCTCAGGGCGGGGGAGCAAGAACCGGGATGGCAGTGACAGACGGCCAAGCAGCACCAGCGTGCCTCTGGGCGATAAAGGGTCAGTGCCTTTTGTTGTCACTCCAGGTGGGGAGCCTCTAACCCCTGACCGAAAGCCATTTCTTAAAAGTTGCAGGATTATGTCAGTGAACCTGATCCTCTCTCTCCATCCCTGGAGACAGTTAGGTGGTGTCTTCTGTTGGGGCAAATGGCCAAGGAGAGGCTCGTGTTTATTATCAGATTCTGCAGCCCTGGCTCCTGGTCACACTGAGGGTGTCCTGTATAAATGACTTGTGTGGGACTTGAGCTTCAAACACTGCTCTGCTTCCTCCAGGAGAGGGTTTTTTCCTTAAAAACAACAACAACAACTTTAGAACCTTCTGGAAACTGGCACTAAATTCCAGCCAGACTGGAATCCTGAAGCCAGTCACTGCATTGGGAAACAAATCTGACCTCTCATGGCTTTATTTTCTCGCCTGAAGAAAATCAGGGCAGCTTCCAGCTCCGGAAACTTTCTAGATGTGCTGCCGTCTTACTGGACCCCAGGCCACATCAATTTGGTAGGTCCGCAGCAGACAGATGACAGGAAATGAAGCATCGTTTTCCGTGGCATGCACACCACTTCTAGACCTTTAGCAGTGGGTGTTTTTAGAGGATCTTCTGCACCTGGGCTTTTTGTGTGGCCTTGGGAACGAGAGAGCTAGATAGCCAGAGTCCTTTTCTTCATTTCACAGGAGAGAAAATTGAGACGCAGTGACACTGCTCCTGACTCTCGATATTCGCTCTTAGAACCGTGGGCCCAGGTGCCGGTCAGTCCGTCCCAGCTGTACTGTCTGCTTAATTTGGTTTGCTCTGTCTGAAGGTCAGGAAAACGCCTGGAGTTTGGGAAGCCGCCTTCAAATCTGTCCTCACCATCCCTGCCGTCAGCCCAAGGTGTAGTCAAGATGTTGCTTTAGGAAACCCGCAGAAATGAAGCCGCTGGTGTCTGTGCAGCTGGAGTTGTTACCTTTCCTCCCCACTCCTCACACTGGGTTTTTGTTTTTCTAAGATAGTTTGAGAAATATGGGCAAGCAGGCACACTAGCCAGTGACTGAAGCCATCGCCCGTGGCCCTGGTGGTTGGCCCTATGAAATGTCTCATAATCCCAGCCTCCTTGTTGGTGTGTTGCAGACAGAGAGGGACAAACAGGCCCCCCTGGAAAGGGCTCTGAGGTGTGGGTGCTGAGGCTACCCCATCATTTTGAGCTGACCCAAGTTCTGGTTGGTCTTGAGAGGTGTTTTTAACGTACAGAGACGCTTTCCAAGGGGGATCTGAGTCCACCTCAGGCTCACGCCAGCCCATTCAGCTGGAGCTGTCTTCCAGAACAAAGTCTCCCGACACTGTATGGCACAGCAAGGACCTGCGCCCTGGAATCACGTCTAGGAGCGGAGAGTAGACTAGGCATGTGCTTATTAAAACTGGTGTATGTACCTCCTCCCATTTAATTCTCGTTGAAGCTTTTAGAGGTGTGCTTGAGTGTCAGAGTACATATTGTGTGGACCGGTCAGTAGAAAATCTGTGTCCTCTTTAGATCTGTCCTGACCATTAGTTGCCCTAAGCCCCATCCCTGGCTTGGGGGTGACCTTTGCTTCAGGACCCTCAAGGTCACTGGGGTGGAGTGGCTTTGTAAATACAACCTTTAAGCATAGGATTTCGCTGAAGGCCATAATGAAATCAACATGACCTTCAAATAAGAGTCAACCACCAGGATTGTTGTTGGAAGCTTCCTTGTCAAAGAAGTGAACACAGTTTTGTGGACGTGGATGGTGTACATGCTCATCTCTGCTTGTCGTGAACTGCTGTTTCACACTTTCGGTCACAGGCCAAAGATGACATGAATTCAGGAGCGTGTGTGTAGTTCAACAACCTTCCTTTTGTTACTAAGTTATTTTTCCAAAAGAACAGCAAAAATATCCTTGATTTGAAAAGAACTTTTCAAGTGCTACTGAAATTCAACAGGATTAAACTTGACTGCCTTATTCATTATTCTAGAAACATTCTAACCTGTATCTGTAAAAGATGTACTTTTATTTTTTTAAAAGAACAATAAAATCAAGAGAAACTAATTTTAACCAGTGTGTGGTTGTGGTCAATGCATGCCGCTTTGCTTGTGCTTCTTTTGTGTTTGCTTGTATGGTGATGAAAACTTGGTTTTCAACCAAGTAACCAAGTATGAAAAAACCTGCTGTTTAAACATTTCTCTTTAAATCAGCTTCTTAAAACTACACTTGGAATACGTTGGTGTATTGTTCAGGGTATATGGGCATCTGGTCATTCAGCGGAGTCGTCTTGGTTTCCGTATTTCCTCTCCTCTCAAATCTATTTGAGCCCGTGGAGTCGGTGCATGGAATCATTGTGTTTGCAAGGAATCTGCAGCACGCAAGCTGAGGAAGGACAGGCCCACAGCCCGGTCTTTTATGGCCCTCACACTAAGCATGGTTTTTATGTTTTTAAAGGGTTTAAAAACAAATCCCTGGCCAGTTTGGCTCAGCAGTTAGAATGTTGGCCCGCGGACCAAAGAGTCGAGGGTTTGATTCTGGTCAAGGGCACGTACCTCGGTTGTGGTTCGGTCCCGGCCCTGGTTGGGGTCGTGAGGGAAGCAACCAGTCGGCTTAGGGTTAAAAATAATGATAATGAATCTGTGATAAAGACCATATATAAATGAAAATATTTACTCTCTGGCCTTTCCAAAGATTGTTAACCCCTGCTGGGTGAAGTCTTGTGTTTTAAGTTAAAAATTCAAGGAAGTCTTGTATTCACACTATATGTGCACTGGTTTTGATGGATAAAGATGTTCTTCCTGGTGATGTTTCCCCCAGCTTTGGGCCACCCACCTCCTGGTTGGAGAAGCCCTTCGCACTGACTCACTTTGTACTCGGTTCTTTTTGCCGGGTGGGAGCTTGGGCAATTTATTTGACCTCCCTAGGCCTCCATTTCTCCATTCACGAAGTAACCCTGACTTCATAGGGCCCTCGTGAGGATTAAAGGAGAATGCTGCCCCATTCTTTCCCCTGTGGAAAACACCAGAAGAGCCAACTACGTTCTAGTGATTTATAACCTTTTATTTATTAGTGAGGGTGTTCTTAAATACAGTCGGGGTGTATACAAAACAGTGTAACATTCCTGCTCTTGTCCGGTCGAGCAGTGTCTCCTTTTTCATTCGGGTGACTGCAGAAGGCACTTGGTCTCGGTGATCTGTGTGTGTCTGAGGTGTGGTGACCAGGACAGGGAAAGATTTTCAAACCAGGTCCTACTCACAATGTTGGAAGGGTACACATGTTAGAGAATGGCTTGGGAGTGGGGGCGCAGTGGCACCCACTTTGGTGACTTTCTCCCCATTTCATGTAAACTAAGTTGCCGGTGATCAAGTTACCGTGGATATATTTTTCTAAAAACTCAAAACCTCTGCATAATTCCTTGATAGAGGGGGAGTGGGTGTGTCTGTGTCTCCCGTTGGTTTTTCTCATTTGGTACACGATTCAAAACTTAAATGGATGCCCTGAGCACAGGGTGGTGTTTATGTTCACTGTGAGAGGTGTCTGTGATTTTGGAGTTTGGAAATGGATTTAGACAGTGCTAAGCAGAGTCCACTGGGTGTTGTTTAGTTTTGTTTTCAGCAAGTTGTCTATTCACTGGCTTTGGTTCCATTGAAGTCTGCATCTCGAGCATCCATTTCCTCATCGGAACCATCTGCGTTTTCAATAACTCTACGGCCTCCAGACCTTCTAGAGGGAACAAAAGAGGTCTCGTTTCCTCGCCTGTGGGTTTTAAGAAAAACACACCTTGCTTTAGTACAGAAATCACCCTTGAGGCTGTAAGAGATTTTTGGAAAGTATAAAAAACAAACTCAAATGAGACAAATACGGAGGGTGAAGTCAACAAATATTGACCAATTACAAGGTATGGTTACATTTGATCAGCTGGGGTTGGGGAAGTAGGTTCTTCAGAGCAGGACTATTGGCCTGGTCATTTGCCGACCCGTGGGATTCTGGTCTACTGCAGTGACCACATCCCCATGGGCTTATTTATACCCTGTGGGGTAGGTGTGGAGAAGTGGCATGTTCTCATTCTGCACCTTGTCCTGGGGGGGGGGGGGGCTTTAGGTTTTTGATGGGAAGGAGAAAATGAATGATAAGGGCAGCCCTGAGGGGAACAGGTCACTGCGCAGATGCCAGAGGGTTGCTCTCTGGTTAAAGGCAACATAGCGCCCCCACCCCCCAGCTTTTGTGGAGCAGCATTCTTGGGCTGAGTTCCCCTGGGGGATCTCATCTGTGTTTCGCTTACCACAGCAGCCACCGTTCATGGCTTATAATAAGTGTTCAATTAATATTTGTTAGAAAAATAAGTTGAACATGTTAATCCAAGGTGTATTTTTAGCTCTAGCTGGTAGGACATTCTTTTCTGTCCTTACTGTTCCCATATCTGTCCTGCCTGAAGCCCAGAGTTACCACCTGCATTACCCTCAGGTGACCCTGGTCGCCTGAAGTGAGGCTTTACCTAGGAGGGTGGGGCAGGCAGGAGGAGGGAAGGTCAGCCCCACCTGCATGTAACCTTCACTGTTTGGGAGAAATGTTTCCCTCCTCCTCAGTGACCACAGCCAATAATTGTGTTGGGCTCTGGCCACCTGGCCCTGTTTTGACCCAATTCAGAGGTCAGGTCTTAAATCATTTTAGAATGTCTAAGAAGAAAGCAGACTTTCTGTAAGAGAAACGACCCACTTGCCCACACAAAGGCTGGACAGAAAAGCCACAAAGGTGAGCCCATCCCATTTATTGATACTTGAGTCAAGAACAACTCAGACAGGTAAGACTGGAGGCGCAAGCAAGGCCCAGAGAATCCTGATCGCTGAGAAGGTGACTCCCAATAGGATTGGGGTCCGAGGGTGGGAGAAAATGGGGCTGGGAAGACCCACCGGGTGCAGCGGATGGTATTCCCGAGGTACGGCGATCAGGAATAAATACTTAAAGTTGTAGCCACTCCCAGCTAGATCAGGCCAGCCTCATTCACGTCAGGGCAGCTTCTAGGCCTCTCCCTCCCTGAGAACTAAATTTCCATCACTTTCTCTGGGTGACACTTGGAAAGTCTTTGTCCATGAATTTGGGTCAGAGAACGGGGTCTCGGAGTATTGGGGGAACAGCAGTAGTGCAGGCGTCTCTCTCCCACTTCTACCTTGTTCAGACTTGATGGGATGGCAGGGGCCAGGCTCTGGGTGCTCTGCCCCCGGACAGCCTGTATTTGCTAATTGGTAAACGTGCTCCCTTGGCCTGGGAAGGAGACCGTGCCCTGGGTCACTGCACGTCCCCCTCTTCGGCTGCAGTCTGCAAGCCTTTTTGTTCTGGTTCAGGTATCTTTCTGGAAGGAACGGGTTTCAAACCCTAGGCAAAGGTTGACACTGGCTTATCTGTCATAGGAAGTAAGCGCCCCCGCTAAAGGTTTTCTTAACGAGTCTGGTCCTGGAGAATTTGGATCCTATTTGTGGACTGAAAAGAACTTACTCAAGGTGCTGTCGGCACGCCAGGGCCCAGCACAAGGGTGCAAGCACTGCTGCCTCACCGGGACTGGGTTCCCATTCTCATGGGTCCCACACTCCAGCCAGCCCTAGAATGCAGCCAGCTCTCTGCTCCCAGTGAGCTGCTTGAAGGCTGTGGGTTCTAGAGGCCGAAAGCTCCTGCAAGGTGCCCTGCAGCTTTAAGTATTTGGGTAGTGACAGCAAAGCTGAGATTCTTGGAAAGAGAAGATGGACACAAGGCAGGGCTTGCTCGGCCTCTCAAGGCGGATGAGAGGAAAACCAGGCCCCAGTTGCCTAGTTGTCTGTCTGAAAGAGTTGTTAGAATCCCCGAGAAATCGAGACCTCTTCACTCTGTCTTGTGAAGGGCCCCAAGTGGGTCCTAGAGTCTGGGGTACCCATTCCCCAGTCCGTGAGTGCGTGCCAGTGAGAGTTCTGGAAAAGGCTCTGCCGGGACTGCGTAGCTCTGTGGGTGGCCTGCAGCCCCCCTTGCGCAGGGGAAATAGTTAGGAGCTAGGCCTAGCTGAAGCCCCACACAGCCCTCGCACGTGTCAGGTGGCATGGCGAGCTCTTTTCTTCTCAGACAAGTTTGTGAGTGCCCAGCCACGGAGGGACACGTTTCTGGGCTGCGGTATCGTGAACCTGCGCCTTGTTAATTCTGGTTAGTGAACTCGACCAGCCAGACTGAAGCCATTCTCCAGGAACGTACCATATTTTGGAGTTATACCTGCTCAGCACAGCCGAGTGTCCCTAACAGTGTAAGAGAGGACCTCCTATGCAGGTAAGAGTACTCTAAGTGACAGCCTCTAAACTCATCAACACACGGTGACAAAGACACATTCGGTGCCGTGTCATGCCAAAGCGGAAACAGGGAAGGGGAATGGGTCAAGACATTAGGTCCTTTTGATCTTGGTTGTAATGAAAGACAGTTTTGAACTACGATGTCCAAGCCTTCAGATTTTGCAGGAATCTCACAGAAATGTGCAAGGGCCGTAAAAGGGGGCAGGGAGGGCGCGATGGGCAGAAAGGAAATGGAAACCGAGTGTAACACACACGAGCCGCAGCAAAGCTGAAGGCATGATACCTGGCGAGTCACTGCGGAGTTTCCAGGGGGAGGGGGCCTCTGAAACAGAGAGAGAGAGTTGTCCTTGGTGGTTATCATCAGGCAAACGGGAGGGAGCCCATTAAGTGCCTTTCTAATCATGGAGGCATTTGCTTCTATTAAATAATTACAGGCACTTTTTTTTTATCCTCATCCAAGGACATTTTTCCATTTTTTGTTCAGATAGAGTGGGAGGGGGAGAGAGAGAGAGAAACATCGATGTGAAAGGGACACATCGAGTGGCTGCCATCCGCATGTCCCACCAGGGCCAGGGACAAACTGCAACCAAGGTACGTGCCCTTAGCGGAAACCGAACCCGGGTCTCTCTGGACCGCAGGCCGACGCTCTAACCGCTGAGCCAAACCGCCAGGGCAATTACAGGCACTTTTAAGTCAACCTGCCAACAAAGCACCAAAGCCAGGCTGGCACACAAAAGGACAAGCTTTTCGAAAAGCAAATTTCTGTCCTTTTGAGCTTAAGAATACAGGCGGCTCCCTCCCATCATGCAGACCTGTTCAGGAAGGTTAAGGCATGTGCGTACGCCAGTTCAAAGATCCACAGGGGAACAGAGTCCCAGACAGAACCTGCTGCAAAATCTCACTCTGTTAACACTTGGTCTTCGTTGCCTTTTACGCCTGTGGCAGCCCCTGTCGGAGATGACTGGAGTGTGGCACACGGGTCGGGCTCTGGAGGGCTCGTGTCAAGATCTCTCTGGCTGATGAAACTATGGAACTTGTTTGCAATTCCTCTGAGGAGTTGGCTAGGCTTGCCAACCTCAAAGCTCTATTTTGAGAAAAACCTATGCTTGATTTTAGGTTTTGTACCTCTAGAAGGTAGAAAAGGTACGACCCGTCTTCACCCTGCATTACGTGTATGTTTATGGTAGGACTGTAAAATAGGGTTTGTTCCACACAGGCCTGTATGGCCTAAGAAGGGTTCACTGTGGGGGTAGAACCCACAGGGGATGTTGAGTGTCCCTAGCAAAGGTAGTAGAGGGGTGAGACGGGGAGTGGCTGACTGCCCCCCAGCCCCAGCCCAGCACTGAGGACTGTCATCACCAGCAGGGCCTATTCTGGGGGTCTTTGTGGTGAGAGCCATTCCCTTCCCCTGACAGTCAACCCTGGGGGTACCCCCAAACTCCCGCTGGACCTGAGAGGTTAGGCCTGGCTTCCATTCCATCAAGCCCCTCACCATGCTGGGACTGGGGGTTCCTTCCTGAATCCTGATCCCTGAACCAGCCGTTCTCTTCCCAAAGGGGTTTGGGCTCTCCCCTTGTCTCATGCAGTGGTTCTCAGAGTCTGGAGTCCACCTGCCAGGTGATGTCAGAGGGCTCCTGGGCATGCCATTGGATAACTGCACGGTGAGAAAGGTGTTCCCTTTATGACTCTGAAAATGTCTGATTTTGTCAGAGAAAGTCTATTTGGTGCTAATGTGTTTTGTCACTTGCTTTTTAACTGAGAAGTAGCCCTTAAAGTCATAGTCTTCAGTTTGTGGCCTCAATGGGCAGAACTCACTATTGTTTTCACTGTGTATTTAATTTCACTGTGACCTGTGATGCTGGTTTGAGAGGGGGGGTAACGTATGATTAACACAGTTAATTTTAAATAAAATATCAAGTCAACAACAGCGCAAGTGGTAAGAGGCAAAGGTGGTTGAGAAGGACTGGGGTTAGAGAAACATCTCTTACCCAGTGATGGAAGTTTACTCTGCGACCAGCACTACCGCAGATGCTGGGGATGAGGCTCCAGTCAGAACCTCTGGCTCAGGGGCTTGCGGGTGGGAGTGAGCGCCGATCACCAAGTACATAGGTTACATGGTGACAGGTGGGTAAAAGGGAGTAAGGTTGCTATGCAGAGGGCACCGCCAAGGCCCCGAGGCAGTGGACAGAGATCGTGAAGGGCCTAGCGGAACCAACCATTGTAGAGACATTGCTTTGGCCCCGAGTGAGGTGGACGCCATTGGAGGGACATGATCCAGCTCCATTGAAACGGTTCCTCTGGCTACTGTGTGGAGAACAGACTAACGGGGACAGCATGGAGGCCCATGAGGAAGCTGCGAAAGTTATCTAGACGGGAGGAGGGTGGCAAGAAGTGGTTGGCTTCTGGCTATACAGTACTTTTAAGGGTAGGAGGGAGAGAGGTAAAGAAGAAAAACAAGGTTTGTGGCCTGGGTTAATGGCAACTTTATCATTCCGTTTGTTGAGCTGGGAAGGACTGACTGGGAGAGGAGCTGGTTTGGAGTGAAGAGGTTCAGTTGAGGCTCATGTTGGGGCGTGTAAGGTGTGTGCTGCCCATGAGGTATTGAGTGGAAACATCAAGCAGGGGCTGGGGCAGGCCCCTGGCCAGCAGGCTTTGGGTCGAGGCAGAGGAGATGAAAGCAGCCAGAATGGTAGGTAGGAAGGAAGGAAACCAAGGTGAGGCTGGTATCGGGAAGCCCAGTGGAGAGAGAGTGATGGGCCGTAGCACATGGTGCTGCTGAGTCAGGTGAGGACAGAGGACTGACCACGGGATTCGAGTCTGTGGTCAAAGGATTTCTCAGCTGATGCAGTGACTCCGTGAGAACGTCTGGAGCAGCGTCCTGGAGGGGAGGTCTAACAGAGGGGTTAGCCTTACTGGGTGCTGGACAGTTCAACCCAGAAGTAGGGCAGAAAATAGAAGAAACGAGCACAGATGTGGGCAGGTCGATCGAGCGGGCAAGGGAGCTTGTTTACGTTCCATGGTAGTTTCTGTTTTTCATGTAAATAGGAAGTAAGGTCATCAGCTGAGAATGGGCGAAGAGAGTGGGAAGCTTTTCTCACACCACCTGAGCTGCAGAAGGGAAGTTGGGTTTAATTTGGGTTGTGTTTTAACCAACCGAGTACAACAGAGGAAGAGGACCAGGGTATTGAGGAAGCGGGCAAGGCTGGTGGCAACCCCTGGGCCGTGGGGCCTGCAAGAGGATGGTTGGGGATCTCAGGAGACAGGAGGGTGGCAGCAGGCAGATGATGTGGATGCTTGAAGGTCAGATTAGGGCTTTGAGTTACTGGTAATGCCTGTGAAGTGGCAGGATCATGCAAGAGAGGAGGTCAAGGACTTGAGAGGCTGGAGGGGTGTGAGAGAATGTGACAGGAAGCCCCCAGACGGGCAGTGGAGTGGGAAGGGAGCCCCAAGGAGCAGGGCAGTCACCCACCCACCTGCAGACCCAGAGACTTCAGGGGTTCAGGAGAGAAAACAGCCCTCAGGGCAGTTAGGGTGACTGTGCCCCCCAGGGGCCATCTGGCAGTGTCTACAGACATTTTATTTTAGGTTGTCACCACCGATGGGAGTGCCACTACAGCTGGTGGGTGGAGGCCAGGGATGCTGCTCAACGCGCTACAGTATACAGGCCAATTCTGTGATAAAAACAAAGAATTATTCATCCCCAAACATCAATAGTGCCAAGGAAGCCTGAGTTAGAGAAAGGTGGTGAAGAGAAAAGCGAGAAGCTTCAGGAGATGGGAAACACTCTCACTCCTCCCTAGGAGGGTGGGCAACAGTTGTTAGCGTAGAAGTTGAGCTCCTTAGAGGCAGGACCCTCTTGTGCCTTGACACTGCTGCCGTGTGAATGGGGCCGAGCAGGAAGGGCCTTGGAAAGGAGCGAGGTCTTTGGGGAAAGGGAGCCTCTTGCGTTGATACATGAGCCATGGTGGGCACCTCAGGGCTGCCTCACCTGAGCTTGCTCTTGAGCGCCGTCACCTCGCGGCCCATGGCCTCGTTGCTCTCCGTGGCCTCGTCCAGTTCCCGCTGCAGCTTCCTGCGGTTGGCGTTGATACGCTGGGACTCTTCCTCTGCCTCTTCCAGCTGCCTCTTGAGTTGTTTGACTTTTGCATTTCCTTTCTCTGCCTGTCAAGGAGAGGCCTGAAGGTCAGGGGGCCCCTTGGAGGTCGGGGGGGGGGGGGGCTGGAGGGGGCAGGAGGGGCCGAGGTGGTGCACCTGCTCCTTGTACTGCTCAGCCGCCTTGCGCTCATCCTCCACCTGCAGCAGGACCTCCTTCAGCTTCTTGTCCTTCTGCTTCAGTGACTTGGCAGCTGCCTGTTTCTCTCTGCACACACGGGGGAGTAGGATGACTTCCTCTGCAGTCAGTATGTAAACCAGACTGGCCCCTTCCCACTGTGGGCACTCTTTCCGAGCTCCCAATGAGGGCTTATCCATAAAGGATTCGTCCATCAGGTGGAGCAGTGAAGCATGACCCCCACTAGAGCATGGGTGAACCTTGAGAACTGCTCAGTGAGAGGAGCCAGTCACAAAGGCTTCGCATGGGCCCATGTACAGATGTCCAGGACAGACAGGGAGACAGGTCAGTGGTTGCTTAGGGCTGGAGGGGTGGGGATGGGAAATGAGGGTGATGAAAATGTTCTACACTTGACTGTGGGGAGGGTGGACTGATCTGAATATACTAAAATCCCCTACCAGACAAAAAAGAATGGATCAGAATCCTTACGATCTGTTGGTCGTGAATGTGCTGTGAACTCACAGTCCAGTGACCCATCAAAATGAGAAGCCTTCCCATAGTTGTACGCTCAGTGGGTTGTTTGGACTTTTGCGTATCCCTTAACGTGACCTCCTGCAAATCTAGGTTAGGAAAAGCCACATGTGCTCCCAGGAAAGCTGGCTAGTGTCACCGAAGAATCATGCTACTTACTAAGAGCAGCTGACGTTTCCAGGGCTTACTCTGGGCCAGGTACTGGCCCTTTGCGTTCTCAGTTCTCCCAGTGCGGCTGCAGCACAGGTACCACACTGTTGCCCGGATACGCTAGCCCCTGACATCTCCCGGCACTGACGGGCATGCAGTCCTGGAGCCCACGGTACCTGGCCTCCAGCTCGACCTGCTCCTCCAGCTGTGCGATCTTGGCCTCCAGTGCCGCGATAGTGGACTTGAACTTGGACTTGACCGCCCCCTCCATCTCCTGGAGCTTGCTGCGGAGCTCCTTGTTCTGTCTCTCTAGCTGCTGCCGCGCACTCTCATTCTTCTGGGCCGCGCTGCGCTCCGTGGCCAGCTCATTGTTGAGCTGCTCGGCCTGGGGAGGAGGGTGAAGGTCATGAGGTGAAGGCATGGGAGCCTGGGAGGTGCACTGAGATGACCAGCTTCTCCCGTGGTCTTCAGCCTGTGTTGGCCCCTGCACCCAGGAGCCCTCCTCCCTCTGCTCCATCCACCAGCTCCTTCCTGGTGATCCTTTAGCGCTCAGCTCAAGAGGCGGTGTCCCAGTGCCACCCAGGCTCCTCGTTCTCCTCGGCCCCCAGGCCTGGCGCACAGGAGCCTGCGACGCGTGTCACTGAGCCCGTTACAGGGTGGATCCGAGGCATGTGTTGTTCTGATGCCCAGGCCTGCTCCGGCCCCCACCTGCTGTGTGGCCTTCCGGACGCGGTCACTCATGGCCTCCATGTTGCCTTGCTCTTCCTCCAGCTCCTCCTCCAGCTGCGCGATCCGGGCCTCCAGGCGGCGCTTCTCGTCCTGAAGCGTGTTCCTAAGGGAGCACAGCCACGTGTGAGGCCTCCAGCCATCCCCTGGCTTAGAAAACTCCCTCTCCTTGGAGGAGCAATGCCTCAGAGTTGACCTTATTTATAACCAAAGAAACTGAGGCTCAGAGACGTGTTCCAAGTTACACAGCTGGGAAGTAGGGAGCCAGGCCTGGGATGAGGACCAACTCTCTCCTCCCTGATGCCCCCAGATCCCCGTCTCCACCATGTTGTTCATTCAGAATGAATGAAATTGACATGCTCCCAAATAGGGTGTGGAAAGCCTGAGACCCCTGTTACAAGCTCAGTTGCACATTCTATCACTTGCAGCATTAAAATGAGGGGCCAGGAGGCTTGCCTGTGAGCCTCTCCATCATCTGTGTCTAGGGTCCCCCTTAATCCCCATGCTGTTTCATACCTTCCCGATACACTGCTGGCCAGCTCCTCAGCCAGCTCCTCCTTCTCCAGGTCTGCCTGTTTGCGAGCCCTCTCAGCCGCAGCTAGATCCTGGATGGGGTGGGGGGTGGGGGGTAGAGAGGAAGGAAACCTGTTATCTGCCAGGGAATGGCTGACCCTCACCCAGGAATCTACCCTGCTCCTCACCAGGCCCCCAGCAGCCTCTGTGGCCATCCTTGACAATGGCTACACTGCCTCTGAGCTAAGGGGAGGCCCTGCAGACGTGTCAGAGGAGAAAACCCTGTGTTTTCTGGGCCCTGTCTCTGGATTCAGGAAAGAAAGCTGTGGGTGTAGAACCTGGGATGCGAAGAGTTGCTGCTACCATATCCCTGTGCTCAGAGTGAGCAGGCTTTACCTCCTGTAGCTGCATGAGGTCTGCTTCCAGGCTCTTGGCTTTCTTCTCATTCTCCTTGGCCGTGGCAAAGATTTCATCTCTGGAGGCACGGGCGTCTTCCAGCTCTCTCTGGAAGTCCTTCATCTGAGCCTGCATGAGTCAACACGAAGGACAAGCTGTCCTTAACTCGCCCAAGTTCTGCTGCCCAAATCTTTCCATGCCAACCCCTAGTTTTCCGCAGAGAAAGCCCTCGTTGCATGGACACTGCCCTCAGGTGGCTGTTTGGGTGCCATTCTGGAGGGGCTCAACAGACCTGTCTAAGAAACGATGATTTGACCTGAGGGCCTTGGCCAAATACCTGATAATAGTGTCCTACCCAGGGCAGGAAACAGTCACCGGAAGCTAAATGGTGAACCAGCTGAACAGGCACCGTGGCAGGGAGAGGCCTGCATCCTCCTGCTTGCCCCCGACTTGCCTGGCCCGGGGGAGCCCACCCTCCCTTTGGCAGTGCCCTGCACTCCGAGCACCGCCCACCTGCAGTTTGCGCAGCTGCTTGATGGCTTCCTCCCGCCCCTTGATGGCCGAGTCGGCCTGCAGCTCCAGGTCTTTCAGGTCCCCTTCCAGCTTTTTCTTGGCTGCAGCGGCCAGGGCACGTTGCTTTCGCTCATCTTCCAGTTCTGTCTCGTACTCATGGAGCTGAGCAAGGAATAGATGGGCACTGCTGGGCTGGGCCGCCTCTCAGAGGCCCTCTCCCTGCCCAGCCAGCCTTCACTGAGCTCCCAGGTGGGCACAGCCACCTACAAGGTGGGTTTTTCCCCATCCCCAGGTTGCAGGTGAGGAAATGAGTCTCCATGAGACCAGGAAGTGGTGGTAGAAGGAAGGAAACAGGCCACCGCAGCTCCCCATTCCCCTGCTTCCCCGACACGGATTACCTGTCTCTGGAGCTGCCTCCTCTTCTCTTCATTCTGCTCATCCCGGGCCTGGAGATCGCGCTCAAACTGGCCCTTGAGGGCCTGCATGTTGACCTCCAGCCGCAGCTTGGCATCTTCTGTTGCCTGCAGCTCATCCTCCAACTCTTCCAGCTGGGTCTTCATCTCCTCCATCTGGGTTTCCAGGGCCCGCTTGGACTTCTCCAGCTCATGGACCTTTTACATGAGGGTTGACTTCATCAAGATGGCCAGGCAGCCACCGTGACAGGCAGCTCATCAAGGTCACGCAGATGTTTTTTGCCACCCACAGGATGCATGACCAGGAGTCAACACTTCCTCTCCGATCCCTTCTCAGACCCCACCCTCAACTGCTGTTCCCAGCGAGGCCCCGTCTTGGCACCAGCCCAGGGGACTGCCTTCATTCCCAGTGATCACTTAACATGAAAGAGGCCCAGAGCCAAGCTCCTCATGGACTGATAAAGAGCAGAATGGGCGGGTTGGTGAAACGCAGACAAGCAAAGATGATAAAGGGCAACTTACGTTCTTGCCTACATCATCCTTGGAGCTAACCAGATCCTCCATCTCAGCTTTGAGCATCTTGTTGGTCCTCTCCAGTTCCTCTTTGGCTTCCAAGGCCTCCTCAAGGGCCCGTGCCAGGGACAAGGCCTTGGTTTCCTTCTCCCTGGCTTCCGCCTCAGCTCGATCCCTTTCATCTGCGTATTTGGAAGAGATGTTTTTCTCCTCGGCCAACAGCTACAACACAACAGAAGACCCAGAGGTGAGGACCTCTAAGCATAGCTGAGGTTCTGCTGCATTTCACCGTAAAGCCTTGTGTCCAGGTGCAGGTGTAGTTGGAAATCATTTATAATGAGCTTGCTTTCTGACTTCTAGGTCAGCTTTATGCAGAGCCAGCATCTGCTGAGTCTTTGTGCTTTGAAACCACGAATGCTGCCCACGTTGGTTAGAATATACTGCTACTGAGGTCAAGTGACATTTAATCCTGCTGCAGGCCAATTGCTCTTTTCTTGTTCCATGGCCACGAGTAGCTAGCTCTCAGAAGTGCCCCGTAAGCCACAGCAGGGACACAGTGAGTGTGAATGGATCTGCACACACTTACCCCTCTGCTTGGAGCAGCAAGAACCCTCCACACTAACGTTAATCTCACCTTCCGAGAGAGCAGCATGTTACACATGCAGCATCCGAAACCCAGACTTCCAGCATTCAACAAAGACAGGCGGGTAACAGGGCATCCCGAACAGCACAGTCAGCACAAAAACCCTCCACTGTGTGACAGGAGTATGAGAAGAGGGACCGCAGGCCCTCGGCAGGACAAGCCGACGGCACAGAGAAGGGCAGGCTGGTGGAGAGGGGAGTCGGCATGCCAGTCAGCAGCCCGGTGCTCTGAGTCCCGCTGGGGAGGGCAGCGAACCCCCCGCCCCCCGGTGCAATCTCCCAACTGATTTTTAGGATAACCCCGAGTCACTTGCAAACCAAATCATGTTTACTAAATCTGAGTAACATACTTGAAAGTTGGTTTTTAGGGGTTTGACAGATAGTTCAGTGTGATAGAGTATGGTAAAATGTTAAAGACCGAGTCCAGGTGGTGGGTGTACAGGTGGTCACTGCACAATGTTTTCATCCTTGCTGTGTGCTTGCAAGTCTTTGTAATGAAATGTTCCATAAAAGTGGTATTTAAAGGGTAGAAACTTTAAATTACTTGGACTACTCACTATGCAGTCAATAAATACTTGCTGAATGAATAAAAAATAGACCTCATTCCTTGTTGGGGCTAGAAACTAAGGCATGTGACTGGGTCTGCAGATGGCCCTTGTGGTGGCACCTGGAAACGTCGTAGCTCTCAAGACGACCCCTCTCCTCGCGCTGACCCGGGAGCCCTACTGTTTCACGGTCACCAAAGCAGGGATGGATGCCGCCACCCCGGCTGCTTCGCAGACCCGACTCCCCCAGCAGCATCCGTGAACAGAGGAGGGCCCTCCAGCCCCTACCTGATCAAACTTCTTCTGCTTCTTTTCCAGGTTGGACACCAGTTGCCGCTGGTTGTCCAAATCAACCACCAGGTCGTCCAGCTCCTGCTGAAGCCTGTTCTTGGTCTTTTCCAGTTTGTCATAAGCGGCTGCCTTCTCTTCGTACTGCTGGGTGAGGCCTTCGATTTCCTTCTGGAACCTCTTCTTGCCCTCTTCCAGGGCCTCCACGGTGCTGGCAAAGTCCTGCAGCTTCTTCTTTGAATCGGAGAGCTGAAATGGCAGGGTTGGAGGTGGGGTGAGAGGAGGCAGTGAGTGATTCCCATCGCTGGCCCCCCAGGCTCTGAGGAGCAAAGGCTGCCTTCGCCTCACTGAAGACACTCAACAGCAGAGGGAGCCAGGGAGCCAAGCAGGATGGCGCCCGTGCCCTCCCGCAGCACTGGAGGCCCGAGGCCCGAAGAGCAAGGACACAGCCGGCACCTGGATGTTCAGAGTGGAGATGTGGCGCTCCAGGTTCTGCTTGGCCTCTGTCTCCTCATCCAGCTGGTCCTGCAGGCTGTTCCTCTCGTCCTCCAGCTGGCGCAGCTTGGTGGACACGTTGAGCTTCTGCCGGGTTTCTTCTTGAAGCAACTCCTACAAAAAGGACACACACGAGTCCCAAGACCCACCTCCAGGAAGGTGGAACTCCAGGTCCCTCTGGATGATGTGAGGGGATACCCACCTGGGTGTCCTGGAGCTGGGACCCCAGGGATGCCACGTCCTTGGCCAGTTTGATGGCCTTCCCTTCCGCCTCGTTGAGCATCCCTGTGACACTCTCTACTTCATTCTGAGGGTAGCAAGAGACGGTGGTTAGTTGGAACCTCTGGGACAGGATCCTCTTTAAGTTAGAGGAACACTTTGTATTCACGTGACACCACCACCTGTGGTATCCGCTGACTGAGAAATTCCCACGGGCTCTGGGGCCTGATCATGGTGGCCCCAAGGGAAGCACGTTGCCTACAAGTTGGGATCCCTGGTTGTAAGGACCTGTTAGAGCCCCAGACTTTATCGACTGGGTTCTGATCACACAAAATTGATCTTGGATCCCTGCCAAGGACGGCAGAGATGGAGCAGCAAGTCTGACAGTCCAGATGCTGCAGACTCGCCACTTCCTGGCGTTGAAGAGGATGGGGATGGCACCCTCACGTCCAAGGGCCCCGTCCCTCACCCCACTCTCTGCCCTCTCACTGACCCTAAGGCCAGAACCAAGGTACGGACACGCAAGGTAAAAGCCCCCTGCCGCTTTCCCTGTCTGACTAGTCCCACCCCTGGCGTCTCTGATTAGGTCCCCTGGAGACTGTCAGCCTCCCCCGTCCTCTTCGCATTTACAGCGAGGGATGAACGACCTGACCCCGCTCTCCAGGACATGGCTTGTGTTAGGGCAGCAAAACCCCTGCTGTTTACTGGATGTGGAAAATACCATATTTAATGACTTTTTCACTCTCTCCTCCCAGACTCAAGCACATTATATATTTATCAAAAGTTTGGCCATATCCCATGAAAGGAAAGTTGGGCCAAATGTCTATACCGAGCTAAATAAGACCAAAGATAAACAGACTGTGTCACTCCCCAGCTTTAAACCCATTAGTGGCTTCCAAGCACAGACAAATGGCCTCGGTGGTGTCTTGTGTCATCAGGCCACAACCTGCCTCTCTGGTCCCATTTTGTACCACATTTCCTGTTCCAACTTGGCATTCTAGCTCTGCTGGCCGCAGGGGATCTGATTTCCCACTGACAACTGGGCCTTTGCACATGCTGTTCCCCCCCGCCTTATCTGTCAGGCCTTGTGCCCGTAAGCCTTTCCTGACTCCTCCTCCTGCAGGCCAGGCCCCCTTGTTATTTATGTTTATTACATTAACTACCACCCCTTTCCAGCTTCATTTTACATTCATTTTTGTAATTATTAATGCCTCGCCCTCCACTAGGCTAGAGTTCTCCTGGGGCAGGAACAGTGTGTTTTCTTCTTTGCTGTTGTATCTCAGGATTCAACACAGTGCCTGGCCTATAGCAAGTACTCAGACAATACTTGTTGAGTGAATGGATGAAGGTTCTTAAATTGGATAGAGTGACCATCTCATCTCCTTGTGAGTGTAACTGGAGGAAGCTGACTTGTTTGTAGCAACAGAGACTTCAGTTAGCTGGGAAGCACTGCATCCCTCGCAGAGCAGGTACCGGGGGTGCCTGTGCGCTGCCACCTCACCTGCAGCTTGTGGACCTTGTCGTTGAGCTCGGCACGGGCCCGCTCCCCGTCGCTGCACTTGGACTGAAGTTCCTGCAGCTGCACCTCCAGCTTCTTCTTCTTGTGCTCCACCTCCTGCTTGGCCTGGTTCAGGACCCGCAGCTCGCCCGCCAGGTCTGCGTTCTCCTTCTCCAGCGTCTGCTTGTTCTTGTCGAGGTTGGCCTTGGCCTGGCCCAAGAAGCAGAGGGGAGGGGAGGTGTTACAGCCGCGGCTGGAGGACGTTGTAAGATAGGAACCTCTGTTGTGGGGGAATCTGCTTCTGTCCTATTCCCTCCCCCAGGTAGGTCCAGGGACCTGTGAAAATCCTCAGGGGAGACACACGGCAGGCTGGGGAACACAGAATTACTGGGAAGACCTTTTGGATTCTGTGTTCCTAAGGCACAGAGGTTACAAAGCAGCATCCCACATGGGCTGCAGCCAACCCGCTGTCGTGTCTCGTTTGACCCTTCATTCTTGAAAATCAGTTGCCAACATTTTAATAAAGAAATGTCATGTAAAACTCTGGACTCCTAGTTTATTAAGTAATCTACTGTTCTATATCATGACTGTGGCGTTGGTTACACAAATGCATACATTTATCAAAGTTCATTGAGCTATGCACTTACAATCAGTGAATTTTACTGCATTTACCTCACTAATTCGGACTTTCAAAAACCAAACTAAAGATCTGGAAACAGGAGTCCTGCCTTCCTCCATGGCAGTGATCCACTAGATCTACGTAGCAGCTGGTGCTATAGATGGGGCAGCCGTTCTCCACTTGGCCCCAGTCCCCACCTCTCCCTATCGTCCATCACATTCATCACCAAGTGCACACTGCTATTTCAGTGATAGTTAAGAGAAAGTCATTTTATCTAACCACCTCTTGTGGACATGTCAATTTCCCTACGAAAAAGTGGGGCAAAAGCGGGAGAGAGGAGGGTGCTTTTCCAGCACTGGAGAGCCAGGGGAAAAAGAGAACAGTGTGTGGGTCCCAAGGGCAGGAAACACTCGGCTTTCCCACAGCCCTAGGAAGGCACTGTAAGGTGTCCGGCCGCCTCGGAGAAGCCATTCCTCTGTCCCCGTCATGACTAAGCTGTCAGAACCTCAGGGACAAGGGGCCTCTTAGAGGAACAGTGCAGGTTGATAAGGACCCTCTGTTCCAGAGGATTTGGGCTCCTCAAAAACAGCTCAAAGACCCCAGAATTGGGGCAAAACCACACGTGTAATGGGAGGCCGGGTAGGAATGATAATAGTTTTCCCCCCAACCTGAGGGGACCAGGGCTCCAACTCTGTACCAAAGTCATTAGAGGTTAAGTACGGTGGTCCTCTTTTTCAATGCACCTGAGATGAGGGGTTCGCTGCCTCTACCTGCTTCACGCAGGTCAGAAACGGACACTGTCTGCTGGTGACGTTAGCAGCTGAGCCTTTCCCAAGAGGCCTGGCTGTGAAATGGGGGTTTGGCTCCCAGCCCCAACCTCCTTCTGGTGACCACCTGGCTTGAGGCTGGTCAGTCCCGTCCTGGGGTCCCCCCTCTTCCAACCATAAAGTTAAAGGGGAGCCATGCACCTTACTACTGCCTGGAGTGTATTTCAGAAGGTGGGAATAGCCCATCTGGGTTCAGCTCATATTAAAGTAGAATAACTTGTGACCATTACAAAGGGAAGCCAATCGAAAGGGGACATGTAAGTACAATGAGCAAAATCTTACTCATCTAAAATAAAGAATTGATGCAATGTTGGAGGTTGATACTCGGATCCCACACAACAAGTGACAAGCATCCTTCCTCAGTCAGAGTGAGGGGGTCTCGGTCCTGCACAGCGCTGTTCAGAGTGTGGGGCCTGGAGAGCTGCATTTTAACAGGAGTCAGGGGTAAAGCTGAACGAGCATTTGCAAAACCTTGGAAAGGTCTCTGGCCCATACGCAGTGCTACGTAAGGGATTGTACAGGAAATGAGATTCTGACAAGAGGGAAGGTGCTGGATAAACCAGCTCAGGGGAGAAGGTTCACCTTGACTGGAGACTTAGACGCAAACTCCTGCCTCGTTCAGGGAAAGCCATGCCCCTTGCACCTGGTTTGTGGGGCACTGAGGGCGGGCGGGGGAGGAGCCATAGCACGGGGGGGGGGGGGGCATACGGTTCAGACTTCAGGGAAGCAGTGCAGCAGCTGTCACAAGTTACAAAACTCACCCCTGGGCATGTAACCCAAGGAAATTGTTTTTCTTCCTGTGTAAAGTGGCCTTGATAATACCTATTTCATAGGGTGGTTGTGGAGATGAATTGCCATCATGTATGGTACAGTTAATAAATGCTGGCTGCTGTCATTAGCGTTAGACTCTTGTATAACTTGTTACTCATCTTAGTACAGACCCTATTATGAGGTCATTTGAAGCTGCTGACATATCACTTTTTTTTTTTAATCCTCACCTGAGGATATTTTTCCATTTATCTTCATATAGAGTGGGGGAGGGAGGCAGAGAGACAGACAGACAGACAGACAGACAGACAGACATTGATGTGAGAGAGACACATCAATTGGGCCGGGGATCAAACCTGCAACCCAGGTACATGCCTTTGACTGGAATTGAACCTGCAACTCTTTGGTCCACGGACTGACGCTCTAACTGGCCTGGGCTCACTTTTTTATGTGTTGTCACAAAAAAGCATCGCCACTCACCCTCTTAAACTGCTCAAGCTGCTCAGTGAGCTCCTCCACCGCCTGGGTGTGCTTCTGCCTCATCTCCTGGACCTGGGCCTCGTGAGATCGCGTCTCCTCGTCTAGGGCCTTCTTCAGCACCGTCACCTCCTGCTCCCTCTTGGCTCTGGACAAGAAGAACACAGTGATGGTAGTTGGAGGGGGAGATGAGGTTCACCTCAGATAATTTTGTGCAAAGGACCCAGAGCTGACATCTCCATCACCACCTCTTCCTAGCTGTGTGACCTCAGGTGAGTCACCTAACCTCTCTGGACCTGGAATTTCCTCAGCTGCAAAATGAGTACATTACCTGCCTAGAATCTCTCAGGGCCAGCAAACACACACAAAAATATTGAGTCTGGCCAGTGTGGCTCAGTGGTTGAGCGTCGACCCATGCACCAAGGTCGCCGGTTCAATTCCTGGTCAGGACACATGCCCAGATTTTGGGCCCAGTCCCCAGTGGGGGGCATGCAGGAGGCAGCCAATCGATGTTCTCTTTCTTCAAGGTTTCTATCTCTCTCTCCCTCTCCCTTCCTCTCTAAAATCAATAAAGGAACATTTTTTTAATTGCAAAATGACTGACAAAATGTTCCTGAAATATTAATATTAGCTCTTATTTACTGAGCACTTACTGTATGCCAGGCCCTGACCTAAGTTCTTTTTTCTCTCTCTCCATTTATCATTAGATAGAGTGGGAGGGAAGGAGAGAGAGAGATACATCAATGTGATAGAGCCAAATCAACTGCTTGCCTCCCATGCGACCCCAACCAGTACTGGGGACGAACTGCAACTGAGGTACGTGCCCCTTGACTGGAATCGAACCCGTGACTCATTGGTCTGCAGGCCGATGCTCAAACCGCTGAGCCAAACCAGCCAGGGCAACCTAAGTTCTTTAATACATAATCTCATATAATCTTCAGAGCAACCCTATGAGGTAGGTATATTACTATTTCCATTTTACAGATGAGGAAACTATGGCTAACAGAGGGTAAGCAGCTTCCCGTGTTGTTACAACCACTGTGTGTGGGACCAGAAACTGAATCCAAACAGTCTGACCCTGAGCCCGTGCTTCTAAGTACTGCACTGGGCTGCTCTGTATTGTTGGCCAGGTGGGAAGGGAGCAGAATAGTGTGCTGGCCTCTAGGCACAGGTAAGCGTGGCAGCAAAACCCAAAGGGTGGGAGATGAATCTGTGTTAGCACTTGACTCAGAGGCTCTCAAATTGCATCTGTATGTTTGTTGAATGAATAAATGACCTAGTTTCACTAAAGTCAGCATTCATTTTCTAGCATATGACCTGTAGTTGTTTTGTTGTGGTCTGTTTGATTGCCTGCTCTGAATTTAAATAAAAAAACAGTCTGATAATGTTATTTTAAGTATTTAACACAAAACTAACACACACACACTTGACAGGAGCTGCAGGGGGTGGGGTGGGAGAGTTCCTTACACAAACACACACACACACACACACACAAGGTTAACTGTGGGAGGACTAAGAGCCATGTTTTGGTATCTACTTTTCTATAGGTTTCAAATTGTTCTCTGATTACGTCCCACTATTGTGATGTGAAATAATAAGATTAAAGATAATCACGCTTATGTCAGTTACAGCAAAGTGCAATGGGGATGGTAAATGTAGGGCCTGAGGAACCCTGTGATTCAGGATTTGCTGGGTTCCTTCCACACCGGCCACGCCATCCGCGCGGTGGCACAGCGGGGCCCCCTCTCACCGGAGCTCCTGCTGGGTGGCCGTGCTGTCCAGCGTGTCCTCCAGCTCTGTTTTCAGCGCCTCCAGCTCCTCCCCCAGGTCTCGCTTCTGCTTCTCAGCTTTGTTTCTTGCTGCCCGTTCTGAGTCCAGGTCCTCCTGCAGGTCTGAGATGTGACCCTCCAGCTCCCGGATCTTCTTCAGGGCGTTATTCTTCTGAGCGATTTCATCATCAAGCCTGCCAGGGACAGATCACCAGAATAAAGACTGCAGGGTCCCAGGCCTCTGCTGCCTTACATGTGGCCAAAAATGGTTTTCTGGAACCAGCCACTTGTGTTCCATAGTTATCAAAACATGTTGCACCCCATCCCCAAGACACAGTGGACCCCTCCTTGTTGCATTGGACTGCTTGGAGGTTTATGTAGGGCATGATGAGTTCCAAGGTCTCATATAAAAAATAGGTCCCGGCCCGGCCAGTGTGGTTCAGTGGTTGAGTGTCTACCTGTGCACCAAGAGGTCACTGGTTCGATTCCCGGTCAGGGCACATGCCCGGGTTAAGGGCCCGATCCCCAGTGAGGGGGCGTGCAGGAGGCGGCCAATCGATGTTCTCTCTCATCGATGTCTCTCTCTCTCCCTCTCTCTTCCTCTCTCTAAAATCAATAAAGAAAAAACAAACAAACAGGTCATGATTGTCTGTGCGTGTGAGGGCAAAGCATGGGTCCCAGACTAGCAAGGTGCCTAACTCACAGAAGGGGCTTAATAGTTGCTTTCGGAACCTTGAACAATTATTCCTCCTTGGTAACTATTTGTTCTTTCTCCTCTTTGCTCAACAGTGACCAAGTGTCTGCTACATGCAAAGCCCTTAGCCAGGCTCTGCTTGGGGCAATGCTAAAGCCAGGGCGCCCAGCCTGGGAGAGGCGCCCAGCAGGGGGGAAGGTGGGACAGGAGCAGCCCTGTTCGAATGGCATGGAGTTAGGCAGTTCATGGAAGGAGCCCTCCTGATGCATAGGGGAGCCGCCTCTGGTTGTGCTCATGATGGATGGAAAGGGACCAGCAGGAGGGAAGGCACACAGGGAAGATTCTGCAGGGCCCGGTGAGCAGGCATGTCGACCGTGCTGTGCTCACGAGTGGGCGGTAAGAGAAGCAGCAGAAGGAATGGGTTAGGGTCAGATGGCGGAGGGCAGGGGGCAGGTGGGCTTTGAATTCCAGGCTGAGATCTGGTTTTTCCTGCACAAGCCGGTGACGACTTGAGCAGTTGTATGACCAAAGTGATGTTACTCGTCGATCACGAACACGGCCATGCAGCATGAACTGAGCTGACCAGGGATCAATCAAAAAGCTTTGGGGCTCGAACCCCAGCTCTGCCTCTCAGAGGCCGGGCGACAGCCACATGCTCCGTCCCCGCCCCTGGCTCAGCTTCCTCTGCAGCGAAGTAGAGGAAAGACCAGCACCTGGCCAGGGGTCTGTGAAGACGCTGCTTAGAAAGAGCTCAGCATACAGCGGGCAGGTGAGCAGTGGCCCGTGTGAGGCCGGCGCCGAGCTGGGAGGAGGGCATATGGCAAAGGGCTGGCAGACCTCAGGGCTGCTGCCTGCCGGCCGTGGGAGGAGCAGGGTGGGCAAAAGCTAGAGAGGGGACTGGCCTTCACAAAAAGGGAGGGAGGGCCTGAGGGAGAGGACGGTCATTCCAGCCTGTTATATGGTGTGCGAGGTGCCACAGAAGGGCCTCTGTGGTCAACTGGAAATGCAGGCCTGGGGTGTGGACAAGATAAGGCCTGGCCAGCCAAGAGACAGGCACAAAGAGGGATGTGTTCGGAGGGAAGAGGGGAAAGCCATAAGTGAGCTTCTGGAGGTAAAAGCAGGCCTTGTAGGCCTGGCCTGGGGACGCCTTGCATCAGATGGAGGCCTGCCTGTAGGAGGAGGAAGACTGGGGCCACTGCGGACAGGCAGGGCCCAGGAACACCCAGGCCATGGCCTCACTACCTGGCCAGGGCCGCCTGCAGCTCCTCCTCCTTCTTGGCCAGCTGCATCTTGAGCTCCGCGATCTGCGCCTGCAGGTCCGCGATCTGCTCGTGGAAGTCGCTGGCCTCTCCCTCCAGCTTCCGTTTCAGCTTCTCTAGCTCCTGCCGGTTCTTCTCCTCCTTCTTCAGCCGCACTAGACGAAGCCAGGGGCCCCTCAGGAGGTGGAAGCCACCAGAGAGACTCCTGGAGGGTGCGCCTTTGTGCTCAGGCATTCCACAGGGAGGGAATTCACGCTCACGCACACACATGGGAATTCACGCTCACGCACACACATGGGAATTCACGCTCACACACACACACGGGAATTCACGCTCACGCACACACGGGAATTCACGCTCACACACACACACGGGAATTCACGCTCACGCACACACATCCCTCGCTGGTGACAGCCATGCCTGCGCCACTATCTCAATGAAGGGAAGTCAGTCCTGGTGAAAAGGACCTTTGATGATTAGTGTGTGTCGACTAAGGGTGATTGTGGAGCCCGGAGAGGATTTCTCTCTCTTGAAATAATCTGCCATTCTGACATTTCCTCTCTGGTTTCCCCAGTTTTAAAATACCAGTTCAAAGCCTCTTTGGGGAGCTGGTTTACCTTCCAGTTCTGAAATCATAGATTCGTGCTTATTTTTCAGTTTGGTAAGATTCTTGGCCTTTTCTTCCTCTTCTGCAAGGTTCGTTGTTAAGTCACTAATCCTCTCTTCAAGGAGTTTTCGCTCCTTTTGGGGGAAAGAAAGAAGAAATACTATTAATCTTCCCACCCCAGGATCTACGTCTCACTTTTAGTAATTTCCAGATAAACAGTTGAAAGGAAAACCCACATTATAACCAAATCCAGCCTAGAGTTTGAAATGGTGAAGAGAAATTTCTTAATTTCAAAAAGTTGGCCATTTCTCACCTCATGCCATTCTGCCCCTCATACCCTCTTCTGCTTCCTCTCACATGCCAGCTTTTCCCTGCCTCAGGGCCTTTGCACAGATGGAGCCATCTGCCTGGGATGCTCCTCCACCCCCTCTCCTTGTAACTTCTCCTGAGTCTTTAGATTTCCATTTAAATGTCACATCCTCCAGGAAGCCTTCCCTGAATAACCTACCTTCACCCCTAGTGCTTTGCTCATAATATGGGGAACACCTCCTTCAAAACCCCATCACAATGGTAATTAACGGTTCTGCGCATGATGATCTGTTTGCTGTATCACTAGAGTATAAGCCTCCAAGGGCAGGGTCCTCCCTCACCGCTCCTGGCAGGTGCCCTCAGACAGAACCATAAGGAGCCTACTCTCAGTGGGGCTGATTAGAAGTTACTGACTAGGGTGGCCTACTCATCCTGTTTTGTACTGGGGCTTTTCTGGTTTGGGTGCTGAAAGTTCCACATTCCAGAAACCCCTCCACCCCAGGCAAAACAGGACAGCTGGCCACCCTGTTACTAACTGGACATGGTCTGTGAGAATGTGCGAGAGGCCCCATAGTCTCAGGTGCATTTGCCTCCTTTGCAGAACTTGGGGGTTCCGTTGGTCATGGTGGAGCTAAGACTGGCTCTGTGGCAGCCCTGGTGCTGGTGAGACCACCAGGGACCCAGCCCATGGCACACTGGCATCCAGATGGCGGTCACAAAGCCACCCTGTCACTGGAGGCCAACCTTTGCTTGGCCTCCAACAGCATTTACTCGGCTATAATAGAAAAGTAATCTGGAACCCTTGTCCCTGGCGAGCCTGTCACTGGAACGCAGATGCTCGGCCCCACTCACTTTTGACAGTTTATTGTTCTGATCATCCATGACCAGGATGTCATCCTCCAGTTTCTTGATCTTGGCCTCGGCCGTGACCTTCTCAAGTTGTAGCTTCTGCCGCGCAGCTTCCTCCTCCTCCAGCTGTTCCTCCAGGTCCTTTGTGGGAAAAGAATCACAGCCTTGCTTAAAAGTCACTCTCATGGAGCCCTGGGGACTGACACAGGCTGGGCCTGAGACCCCCAGTGCTCTGAGGTCTCCTTTCATTGGAAGTAAAGGTTTGCCTCACGGAGGCTCAGTCTCCTCATCTGTAAAATGGAGACAGTGGAAACCATGGTGGTTTTGAAATGTGCCCACAAAATATACTCTTCCCTTCAAAGGCGGATCCTACTTCGTCTCCCCTTGAACGTGGGCAGGACTTAGTGACTTGCTTCTAACAAATAAAATCAAGAGGAAGTGATGAAGGGCAACATCAGTGATCGGGCTGTGAAAGGCACTGTGACTTCTCTGTCCCGTGCTCTCTCTATTCACTCCTTCTGGGCGAAGCCAAGCTGTGAGGACACTCAAGCAGCCACGTGGAGAAGCCCACATGGTGAGGAACTGAGGCCTCCTGCCTACAGCCATGTGGGTGAGCCACGTGGAAGTGGGTGCTGCAGCCCCAGTCAAGCCTTCAGATGACTGCAGCCTCAGCTGACATCTTGACTGTAACTTCATGAGAGATGCTAAGCCAGACCCATCTAGCCAAACCACTGTCAGATGCCTGACTGTGTGAGATAAATGTTTATTTGGGGTGTTTTGTTCTATAACAGTATAATGACCCTTCACACAGTGTTGCTATTAGGAAAAAAATAAAAATAAAAGCACAGGAAAGGCAGGGCAGAACAGAGTGGCTTTAGAGGAGACCCCTGTGGACAGATGGCTGTCCCTCTCTAAGCCTCAGTCTCTTTATCTGTCCACTGGGGATCTGATAAGATGTGCCTCCCAGGTCTGCCTGCAGTGAGGGTCAAGTGACTTGGGACCCATCAAGGGCAGACCCTACAGTGCCTCACCAGCATCTGCTGGGCCATCTTCTTCCTTTCTGCCTGAAGCTGCTGGCCCCGGTCTTCCTCCTCCTCCAGGCGGGCTTCCATCTCATGCAGGATCTCCTCCAGCTCCTGCTTCTTGGCCGCCAGCCGGACCCGCATCTCCTCGGCCTCAGCGTACAGCTCCGTCTCTGCCTGCAGCTGCTCCTGCAGCAGGTTCTTCTCCTCGGCCAGCTGCGCACAGGGGTGGGGAGGTGGCAGGGAGTCCCCCAGGAGCAGGCCTGCTGCCTCCCTCCGCAGCCCCCTCATGCCCCCGCCCAGTACCTGCGAGTGCTTCTGCTCCAGCTCCTTGAGCTCACTCTCTGCCTTCTGCTGCCGCTCCTTCGTCTTCTGCAGCTCATCCTCCTTGGCCTGCATCTCCTCCTCCTGCCGCGTCACCTGCAGCAGGGGCTTCACCTGCGCACACAGTCAGCTCATCGTTTATCTTCATGGCGTGAGGGATACAGTCTGGTAATACACTGTCAGTGCTTCTCAGCCAGGGATGATTTTACCCCCTCCAAGGGGACATGTGGAAATTTCTGGAGACAGTCTCAGCTGTCACAACTGGAATAGGGGATGCTACCGGAGTCTAGTGGGCAGAAGCCAGGGATGCTGCTGAACATTCTAGAATGTACAACACAACCCTCTCACAACAGAGAATCATGCACCCCAAAATATTAATAGTGCTGAGGCTGTGAAACCCTAAGTGAGGGTAACAGAAAAAGGTGCCCAGTGAAAGGAGATGACTTCCCCTTCTCCCATTTAGTCCCACCTGGGGACAGACCACTGCTTCTGACAACTTATGCTTCCTTCCAAGGAGAGAAGGGAAGATAATCCCCATGTCCCGCATCAAGGTCATTATTGTCATTATTATCATTTCCTGTCCGGTCTTTTTCGCTACACATAAACAAATAAACTCAAGAGACTTCCGGTCAAGATGGCGGGTAGGTAAACGCGGTATCGCCTCCTCCCACAACCACATCAAAGCTACAACTAAACTACAGAACAACCACCATTCAAAACCGCCTGAAATCAAGCTGATGGAAGTCCTACAACTACAGAATTAAAGCAGCAGCCACATCGAGACTGGTAGGAGGGGCGGAGGGGATGGGCTGGTCCCACACCCACGTGTGGCGGATAAAAATCAGGAGGACACCTCGGCTGGGAAGGTCCTCCCTGAGGACTGAGGGGTCCCCATCCCACACCAGGTGCCCTGCTCAGGGTTCCAGTGCCAGGAAGAGAATCCCCATAACTTCTGGCTGGAAAAACCAGCAGGAACTGAGGCTCAGGGAGGCTGAGGCAGCTGGAACCCCAGGCAGCTCCTTAAAGGGCCCGCGCACAGACTTATCGGACTCTCTCCCTCTAAGCTTGGAGGGGAGGCAGCTCGAGGGGCACCAGAGACATACAGGGAAGAACTGAGCTGTTTGGCACTGGAGCGAGGGCTGGAGAGGGGGCTTTCTCCTGGACAAACGTGCTGTCAGAGGCCTTTGTTCCTTTGGTGAGCCCTTCCCTGGGGCGGCAGACAGTTGCCATATCTGGGACTCCAGCAACCTGGCTGACACGTAGCCCTGCCCTGGTGATTCCCTGAGGCCCCGCCCCACCCAACTTTCAGGCCCACCCAAGCTGTTGCCACTTGCTTAACCAGAGAATTGGCCTGTCTTGGATCCTGCTTCAGGTTTTCCTAAATTCTTTCAAACAAGAAGCATCTGGTCTCAGATAGCCCCATACTTCTCATTAAGTAATACATAGAAACAAACACAGGGAGGCAGCCAAAATGAGGAGACAAAGAAACAGGTCCCAAGTGAAAGAACAGAACAAAACCCCAGGAAAAGAACTAAGCAAAATGGAGATGCTGAGTTCAAAATACTGCTTATAAGGATGCTCAATGAACTTAGTGAGAACCTCAGCAAGCTTAGTGAGGGCCTCAAGAACATAAAAAAGGACCAGTCAGAAATGAAGGATGCACAGTCAGAAAAGGAGGCACTAACAGAAATAAAGAATAATTTACACAGATTTAATAGTAAAGTAACTAAAGCCAAGAAGCAAACCATTGAAACCATTTGGAATATAAGGAAGCAAAAAACACCCAATCAGAACAGCAAAAAGAAAAAAGAATAAAAAAAAAAAATGAGGATGGTGTAAGGAGCCTCTGGGACAACCTCAAGCGTGCCAACATTCGCATCTTGGGGTGCCAGAAGGAGAAGAGAGAGAATAAGAAATCGAAAACCTATTTGAAACAATAATGGCAGAAAACTTTCCTAACTTGGTGAAGTAAACAGACATACAAGTCCAGGAAGCACAGAGAGTCCCAAACAAGATGAACCCCAAGAGGCCCACACCAAGATAAATCATCAAAATGCAAAAGGTTCAAGACAAAGAGAGAATCTTAAAAGCATCAAGAGAAAAGCAGTTAGTTACCTACAAGGGGGTTCCCATAAGACTGTCAGTTAATTTCTCAAAAGAAACTTTGCAGGCCAGAAGGGAGTGGCAAGAAATATTCAGAGTGATGAAAAGCAAGAACCTACAACCAAGAATACTCTATCTGTAAAGTTGTCCTTTAGAATTGATGGCCATATAAAGAGTTTCCCAGACAAGAAAAAGTTAAAGGAGTTCATCACCACCAAATTGTTATTATATGGAATGATGAAGGGTCTTTTTGAAGAAAAAGATAAAATATATGAACAAACAAAATGGCAATGAATACATATCTATCGACAATTGAATCTACAAACAAAATCAACAGGCAGAACAGAAACATTCTCATAGATACAGAAATCATTTTGTTGGTTGCCAGATGGGCAGGGGTTTGGGGGAATAGGTAAAAAAGGTGAAGGGATTCAGAAGTACAAATTGGTTGCTAGACTGACAAACCTCAAAGGGAAGGGGGTTGGGGGGTGGAAAGAAATAAACCAAAGAACTTATATGCATAACCAACGGACACAGACAACAGTGTGGAAAAAGGCAGGAGGGGGGCGGGAGTGGGGAGGAGGGGGTCAATGGGGGAAAAATGAGGAACATCTGTAATACATTCAATAATAAAGATTAAAAAACAAAACCAAACCTCGAGATCATGGTGCCCAGTTACATGACTTTCATTACTTAAAACTACGCGATGACCCACATTAACAAATGAGCCATTGTTGAATTAACCAGTCTGCTGGTACTGGACATTGAAAATTTGCTGTTGTAAATCAGGCCACATGAACTGGTTTATTTATCTTAGATGGCTTTCTTTTTTTTTATCCTCACCCAAGGACATTTTTTTTCATATTTTGTTCAGATAGAGTGGGAGGGAGAGAAAGAGAAACATCGACGTGAAAGGGACACACTGAGTGGTTGCCACCCACACGACCCAACCAGGACCGGAGACAAACTGCAATGGAGGTACGTGCCCTTAGCGGGAACCGAACCCAGGTCTCTCTGCACCACAGGCCGACGCTCTAATGCTGAGCCAAACCGGCCAGGGCTCGGATGGCTTTCTTAAGTCAGTTTTTAAGAAGGCAGGTCTACAGGGATGACCATTTCCAAAAAGCAGCTTCCTCTTGCAGTTCTCGACCAGGCTGACTCCCGACCCCTGTGCTCAAGCCCAGCCTGTCACATGCACTGTGGGTTCTTCACGCACTCACCCACGTTTGCCATTATCTATGCGTGCCTGTGATTACCTGCTCCCCCTCTTGACTAGAATATTCATAAGGCCAGGCCCATGATGCCTGTTCATGGCTGTATCTCACAGCACCTTGTGCATGCCTGGCGCATACAGACAATAAATATTTGCTCAATGATGTGTCCCTTCACATCAATGTTTCTCTCTCTCTCTCTTCCTCTCTCCCTCTTCCTCTCTCCCTCCCGCTCTGTCTGAACAAATGCAAAAATGTCCTCGGGTGAGGATTAAAAAAAAAAAAAAAAGAAAAAGAAAAAGGTTTGTGCCAATTTACTCATTGAGGGCACATAAAACTGTTGCAACAGAGAATGTCTTTGCTCAGTGGGTCTGTTTCAGCAACAATGCTGCAAGAACAGGTTATACCCAGAGAAACAAACGATATATGGAGTCGCCAGAATGGAGCCCCTGAGAATGGTGTCACGTGAAAAAAGCCAGTCAGAAAAGGTGATACACTGTATGGCCTCATTTACATAACATTTTTGAAATGACAAAACTTTAGAAATGTAAACAGATTAGGGGTTGCCAGAAGCTATGGAAGGAAGTGGGTGTGACCATGGAAAGAAGTGGGTGTGACCATGGAAGGAAGTGGGTGTGGCTATGGAAGGAAGTGGGTGTGACCATGGAAAGAAGTGGGTGTGACCATGGAAGGAAGTGGGTGTGACCATGGAAGGAAGTGGGTGTGACCATGGAAGGAAGTAGGTGTGGCTATGGAAGGAAGTGGGTGTGACCATGGAAGGAAGTGGGTGTGACCATGGAAGGAAGTGGGTGTGACCATGGAAGGAAGTAGGTGTGGCTATGGAAGGAAGTGGGTGTGACCATGGAAAGAAGTGGGTGTGACCATGGAAAGAAGTGGGTGTGACCATGGAAGGAAGTAGGTGTGACCATGGAAAGAAGTGGGTGTGACCATGGAAAGTGGGTGTGACCATGGAAGGAAGTGGGTGTGACCATGGAAAGTGGGTGTGACCATGGAAGGAAGTGGGTGTGACCATGGAAAGCAGTGGGTGTGAGCATGTAATAAAGTAGGTGTGACCATGGATGGAAGTGGGTGTGGCTATGGAAGGAAGTGGGTGTGGCTATAAAAGGATACTGTGAGGAATCTTTGTGGTAATGGAAATTCTCTGGATCTGTGTTAAAGTCATGGCTATAACCCATGTGCCAAAGAAGGTGAGCCTTCATCACCAACAGGCAAAGTTTGATCTCAAGCCCTCAGCTGCACACCCACTGTCAACCACCTCTGGTCCCTCACGGGAGTATCTGGAGTGAAGACCAGGACTGGGCGTTCTGAGAAGCTGGGCAGGGCCCGGAGCACCCACCTTGGTGAAGAGCCTCCACCACTGCCAATTCCGCAGCTTGAGGTAGGCGGCACAGTTCCTCTGAATCACCTTCATGGCTGTCAGCTGCTGCTGCCTCTTGGCAAAGGCCCTGGGAGGGGGACAGGGAGCTGTGAGAGGTCCTGGTTGGCCTGACATGTGTCTCGCCATGTTGTAGCATCCCACCCTGCAGCATTCTGAGAGCAAGACCTGTTTACTTCACTTGCGATTTTGTGACTTGCATGGGGACAGTCTTTCCTCTCCAGCTCAGGTTCTTCCAGAAGCTCTGAGCATCAGCACCAGTATATTGTCTGGGTACAAACCACTCAAATCATACGGAGGCAAGAACATTTCTCAGTGGGCAAGGAAGAGGTCCTGCCATCCTTTTAGGGGTGTGACTTTCAAGGACCTTAGCCCTCACATGACCCCCAGGCTTCCCAAAACAGTAGGGGTGTCAGATCTTCCAAGACCCTGCCTTATGAATCCCATTTGGACAGAAGGTTACAGACACAGCCAAATCCTCTTTCCTCAGATACTTAATCATTTTCTCACCCTCCTAAAATGATAACCAGGCACAGATCTCAGCCCTCTTTAGGCAGAATTTCACTGACTCCTCATAAACAATTCCACGAGGCAGGAATGAATATGCTCGTTTCCCGTGGAGAGACCTGAGGCTCAGAGAGGTAGAGTAACTTGCCCAAGGTCCATCAGCAAATAAGACGGGGAGCCAGGATGAGACCTGAGGTCTACCACTCCAGAGCCTTGGTCTCAGCGCCTTCCCGCCTGCCCTGCTGACTAGTGTGTATATTAAAACAGGAGCATGTCTTCCCCCCTAAGAAAAAGCTGCCGCTCTGTCAGCCCAGCACCTTCAACCAGATGGCCTCTTCGAGCCAGGGAGTCAGAGCGAGGCCAGAAAGCCCCCTGAAAGTGTGTTTCCCCTCTGTGTGTGTGGGGAGGCAGGTCTTTACTTTCTGGCCAGGTAGCCACGACACATGGCCTGGAAAGCCATGATGACATCGGTGATCTTCAAGTCTCGCTCCTCTTCCAGGTGGGCCAGGACCCCAGTCCGAAAGAAGATTTTGCTCTGTCCGATTCTGTACAAGTTGGGGTCGAGTTCTAGGGCTTTGATCTGCAGAAGGAAGGACATGAGTTCCCGTTCTCGGCCATGCCATGGGGTCGGGGGTTCAGCCTGCTTAAGGTCAAACCCAAAGCAGCTCCCGGCAGCGCCACCAGAGCCTGGGAGGTTTGCGGCTGGACTCCTGGGGTGGGGCTGGGCTCACCATGAGAATGCAGGCCTGCTTCCCGTCCATGAAGCCTTTGGGAATGGCATTTGCAGCCAGGATCTCGTAGCTGGAGACACAAGGCAGAAGTCACCCACCCAGCACCTCTGAGCCGTCCCTCCCTTCGCCATCTGCTCACCGACCGCCCGCCCTGGCCTACCCCGGCGGCTCACCGTTGGCGGAACTCCTGGAAGACGATCCTGTTGGGGAAGCCCTGGCGGCAGATCCGGATGCCTTCCAGCACCCCGTTGCACCGCAGCTGCTCCAGCACCAGAAAGGCGTCCAGCTTGCCGGACTGCAAAGGC
Organism: Molossus molossus; assembly: GCF_014108415.1. Classification (NCBI taxonomy): domain Eukaryota; kingdom Metazoa; phylum Chordata; class Mammalia; order Chiroptera; family Molossidae; genus Molossus; species Molossus molossus. The sequence goes on along the minus strand of NW_023425366.1, from coordinate 108,008,146 downwards.
AGGGAGGGCAACGGACCACCGGGGCTGGGACTCGGGGCGCAGCAAGCCCCAAATCTCAGGCCTGGGTGACCCACCTCACCAGGATCACTAGGGTTAACCAGGTGAGGTCTCAGCTGAGCGTTCAGGCGGCATCTCTTGTACTTGGTGGCACTAGCATCACCTAGCTAGAAACTGGGGCTTCTTCCTTGTCACCTCCCTCTTCACTCCCTGTCCATCACCAATTCTGTAGCTCCTACCTCCCAAATATCTCCCAGCTCACCCACTCCTCTCCACTGGCCGCCGTCACTGCCATCCACTCGCCACCATCTCCTGCCCAGACAACCTCCACAGCCTCCTGCCTGGTCTTCTCCCTCCCCGTCCTGCCTCTCCCCTCACCTCCCCACTCGGTTTCTAAAATGCACACCTGATCGTGACATGCCCTACTCTTAAAGCCGAAGGCAGAACTCTGGTGCACCCACAAGGAACGCCACGGTCCAGCCCTGCTCCCCATCCGGCCCATCCTCACAGTCCCTGCCTCGCACCATCGCACAGCGACATGAGCCACCTACCCACCGTCTTCATGCCAAGACCCTTCATGAATTTCCTGCATGCTTTCGTTTCACTGGTCCCTCTGCCTAGGATGCCCTCCCCACCCTACTCCAGGATGGGGGCTGGGTACCAAATTCCCAAATTCAGACAACCTTCGACCGTGTCAGATGGAGCCCTTGGGGTGGGGTGTTGGGCTTTCTTCTTGCTCCTCTACTCCTGTCTGCCTCCTTCTCCCCCACGGACCCTGATGATGTCCCCACGGAGCCGGGCGGGCAGCCTCACCCTCTTCTCGTGGTTGGGAATGATGCAGCGCACGAAGTTGGGGGTGGTGTTGCGCAGCGTGGTCATCAGCTTCCCCAACTGCTCCTTGTACAGCTGCCCCACCGTGCGGAACATGCCCTTCTTGGTCTTGGAGGCGCTGGGCAGCGAGCTCTCTGTCATCTTGGCCATCTGGTCCAGCCCCACAATACGGTCCACTGCAGGGCGCGTCATGGGCAGCATCAGCCTCTGGCTCACCCAGGGGCCCCCCACCCTGAGGGAGGAGACGCTGGGCCCCCATTCTTTCCTCAGCTGCCAATGCCTTCTTTACAGCAATAGGTAAGGGGAGGCTTGGTGGACTGCCTTCCAACTACTATCTGAGTGGAAAACCCTGAGCTCCCGAGTGACAGGGAGTGAAAGGCAGAGATGACACAGAAGTTTGGTCTTTCCAACTACAGCAGGGGCACTCTAACACATCATGTCCCGGACACTGTTTCCTCCATCATTACCCTGATCTCGGACTTTCTCCCTGGGGTCCAGGTGTGGGGTTGAGGGGCTCAGAGGTCACCACTCGGAAGTGGCTGAATCTGTCAACAAGACATCACTAGCACCTGCCAACACTGCCCCCTCCTGCAGCCCCCCACGGCCCGCCCCTCCTGGGAGCAGGCTTGGCCCGGGCCGCTGCAGGAGGTGGAGGACGCCGGGTGTCCGGCTGTGCAGCTCCAGCAGGCAGGGCCTTACCGTCCTTCCACAGGTCAGCCACAAACTTGTCTGAGGAGGCGTTGAGGAGGGAGGTCACGTTGTCATTCAGCGGGTCCATGTTCTTGGTCAGCCAGGCGCTCGCATTGTAGTCCACCTGCCAAGGACCACCCCCCGTCAGGTGCTCCTGCTTCAGTGACAAACTAAGGGCAGGGCCCGAGTCCCTCCATTTCCCTCCCAGGTCTTTCAGGGTCAGAGAGGAAATGACAGCGGCTGCCATGATGAGAATCCATAAACTCCAATAATGAGACCAGCAGACCAGGGCTTTAAAGGGCCTTGTGCCCAGTAGGGCGTCAGCCAATGGTCGGCACTGCTGGAGGCCTCGCCCGTTCCTTGTGTTCCCCTCGGAAGCCTCTCGGCAGCCTTTCCCAGACCCGGGCGACGCCGGTGCCCTCCAAACGGCAGTCAGTACCCTCCCTCCCATCTGAAGTTCTCCTGCATCTGGGGGACTCTGCACAACAATTCCAGTTTTTAAATGAAGTTTGGGGACCTCTTCTTCCCTCTTTGATGAACAGAAGTGTTGTAACTGGGACATTTTGATACATGATGTAAATTCCCAACTTGAATACTGATCGTGGCCCGGAAGGAGTAAAATATCTCTGGTGGGTTATGAGGGGGTGTGGGTTGTTATGGTGATGGCCAGGCCCGATCTGAGAGAGGATGACAAAGGGACCACTTGTGAAGTGGGGAAAAGAAAAGCGTCACCTCTATGTGCCTAAAGGAACGGATAGATGCTCCCTTGACTATAGGCTAGGAGTTGGCAACCTTTTTTGGTCAAGGCCCAGATCGTCAATATTTTCAGTTTTGCAGGCCACACAGTCTGTCACAACTACTCATCTCTGTCGTGATAGCATAAAGGCAGCCACAGATGTTATGTAATCAAACGGGTGTGGCTGTGTGCCAATAAAACTTTATTTACAAAAACAGGCTGTGGTTCAGATTTGGTGCAGGGACTATAGTTTGCCAGCCCCTGGTTTAGGGCATTGCCTGTTCCCATGATGCAGTGGGGATACTGGAGGGTCAATAAAATAAGATTCTGTAAGCCAGACCAAGCTATGTTTTTCTACATCATCCAGGACCCTCAGGAGCCACAGGGAACGGTCCTGTACATTAACAGCCATGAGTGAAGATGAGGAGGAGGAGGAGGAGGAGTTGACAATGACAATGGACAACCATCACAGACTTCCCTGGTCGCCGCATGCTGGCAACAGCAAACCCAAAGCCATGATAAGGGAGATTCTTGTTAAACACAAAATTGGGTTTATTGGTCACTCCATCCCGGTTGGCTCTTCTAGTTGGGTTTAACTTGTAACAGGAATGATATAAAGTCTATATAAGGAAGAACTGCCCGGTCACCATGATTGGATTATATATATCTTGTCCCTTACAGACACTTAGACAAATCATAAATAGACCTTGCTCAGAATTTGATTTACAGCAGACACCTTTGGGTTCTGCCACTAGCAAGGTGTTCCCATACTGAGCATCCCTCCTGAGATCCCCGGGACAGAGAGCATCCTGGGACATGCAGCTGGTACCTTCCCGGCATAGTGAATGATGGAGAACTCGGTTTTGTCCTTGAGCTGCTTGGGCTTCTGAAACTTGGGGTGGTTGCCCTGCTCGGAGCACAGCTTCTCCACGAAGGACTTATCTGTGGCTTTGGGGAACCAGCACTCCTCATCCAGCAGGGCTAGCACGCCTGGAGGGTTGTTCTGTGGAGAACAAGGATCATAGCTAGGGCGTCCACACCTCGGCCGCCAGGAAAGCTAGCCACCCAAACATACGCGAAGGCAGCCCTCTAGCTATTACCATATCTGTCTACACATAAAGATGGATTTATACCTTCTTTATTTTGGTTTCCCTCCCCGGCAAAATATATCCCCAAATTACCATGGGTCCAATGGACCAGCCCTGGGGATATAAGGGCGGGCACCAACAACAGACTGTGTTTGCTGCTGCCCCCTGGTGGGCAGCACACACAACATCACAAAGATTTCACACTTCTTGCTTTATCTGTAAGTTCACCTCAGGGTACCTTTTAGTAAAGTGCTTCCCTGTGGGAGACAAGGTGTCAGCAGCGCAGTCTAATTTGCACATGCCGTTTCCTCTGCTGGAATGGGCTTCACTTTCTGGACTCAGAACTGAGAAGTGTTTCCCCTGCTCTGTGTAAAAGTCATTCTCCACGTTGGCTTTATCAGGAGCTCAGTGGCTTTGTCTGTCTGGTTGTGTTTTCTGCTCCTCCAGGAGGGCAGGGACCAAGTTCATCTCATCTGCAGTTACATACCTCGCCCCTAAAGAGGGGCCTAGCACATAGGTGCTCAGTAGTCATTCAACAAGTATTTATTGGGCACCTACTATGTGCACGGTTCTAGGTGTTTAGGCTACATCAGTGAACAAAATGGACCCCTGAGTTTGTAAATAAATGAATGGGAAGGAGGAGAAGGAAGGGAAAGGGAGGGAGGGAAGAAAGGAGAAGTAAAAAAAAAAAGAAAATACCTTTGAGTTACAATGTGGGTTAAGGGGAAGTGTGATTGAGTTCACAGGGACTCAGTGCTGGGGGAAGCGTGTACACGCGGAGAGAGGGCGGGGTCCACATGCCAGCTGCAGGAGGCCACGCGTGCATGCGAGTATGACGTGGCCCTCACCGGCCGCTCGATGAGCTCGATGCAGGGCTGCAGGTCCAGCCCGAAGTCGATGAAGTTCCACTCGATGCCCTCGCGCTGGTACTCCTCCTGCTCCAGGATGAACATGGTGTGGTTGAAGAGCTGCTGCAGCTTCTCGTTGGTGTAGTTGATGCACAGCTGCTCGAAGGAGTTCACCTGAGCACAGGACAGTGAGGGAGGCCCCGTGAGCGTCACGGATGAAGTCAGAGGATTCGGGGCCCTGCTCTGCAGAGAAGCTCCACCATGCAGGGAGCCCCAGGGCCTGATGCCCTGTTCTGCCATTTCAGCATCCAGAGAGGGCTTGGGCCCCAGCAAAGGCTGCCTAGAGTTCATGGGGGCTGGCAAAACTGATCTATTCTCATGCCACATGGTCTTTAAGGATGCTTATCTCCTCCATCTACACAATGATCTGTGGAAAAAATAACCGTGTAAGATATTTTATCACCCCCATTTTGCAGTTGTAGACACTGAGGCTTGGAGAGGGAATAATTCCCTAGTAGATAGGTTTTGGAATATCCGTCAATGTCAAGACTTTCCCTTTCATTGAGAACGTCCCTCCATCCCATGGGAGTGAGATCCAGTAGCCATGTTACACCATATGAAGGCAAGACCCTGAAAATAGGGCTTGGCTCTAGGTGACAGGTGGCCCAACTCTGGTGAGTAAGAGTCAATAAGACTCAATCCCAAGATTTTGGTTGGAACTGTTGGAAACAGTTGGAACTGGCTGAACTGCCAAGGTTGCGGAGAGGTCATCGAGAGCTGTGGCAGCCATCTTGCCACCATGAGGTGGAGGACAGTGGGGGATGGGAGAGGATGGTGGAGGAAGAGGGATGGCAGGAAATCAGGTCCTGCATGTTGGATTCAGCTGTACCTCTAGCCTTCTCTGTTTCACAAACTAATCCATTCCCTGTTAGATTTCTGTTTCCCACCCTCAAGGATCTAACCTTAACTAGACAGCCTCCCACCCTACCGTAGCCATCTGCCTGCCTTTCTCAAAAATAATAAATTCTACAAGGAGACGCTTCATCCCAGAGAGCCACGTCCATGGCTGCTGTGATCCCACCAAGCTGTACCTCAAAGATCTCAAATCCAGCAATGTCCAGGATTCCCAGGAACGAAGCCCCCTGCCGGTGGGTCTTGTCCAGGGCTTTGTTCACACGGGTGAGGATCCAGCGGAAAAGGCGCTCGTAAGTGGCCTTGGCCAGAGCCTCGATGGCAAAGTCCGCCTGCAGGGGGAGCAAGAGAGCACGGTCATTCCCAAAGGGCTGCGTTTCCACATGAACTCAGCTGATGGCTCAGAGTTTTCTTCTTCTTCTACTTATAATAAGTCCTTAAAAGAACAAACAAATAAACAAAAAAGGAAACTACACTATCTCTGCAACCAGTAGAAAGTAGCAGTCAGAGAGAGCATGCTCAGATCCACGGAATGACTGTGCGGGTAAGTACCTACTCCCTGTCAGAGACAACTGGAACAGAGAGGAGCCTGTCCCATCCCAGGGACCATTTCACGGTGCTCAGTCCTGGCTCCAGAAAGGGTACACAGTCATTTCAAAATCTTTAGAGGTCAGACCTTGTCCATACAACTAAGAGATCAAGATGAGGTCATGGAAAGATAAATGAATGGATAGATAAGTAGATCAGTGGATGGATGAATAGGTGGGTGGGGAATAGATGGAAGATTCTGCAGAAATAAATGGCAGGTGCATCATTACCTGTTCTTTTGTCTGAGCTTTCTGTACCACGTCCCGCCCGACTTTGATACGTGGGGTAAGAATGGCTCTGGTGAAATCCGTCACATTAATTCCCATGAGGTGACAAACTTTCTGAGCAGCTGTGGGGAGACAGGAAGCATATTGAGTGCATGACCAAAGAGAAGGCTTGGAGTGCCTTCTCACATGGGGTGTTTGTGGTCTGTGTGAAGATTTTTGTTGTTGTTGTTTTGAGAAATGGAGCATGAGGATCGTGAACATAGCACAAAAAAGTCCTAAAAACTGCCGTCATTAGTGGCCCACCCCCAATGTTTTGCTGAGACAATGGCAGGATGGGACGGAGGTATGCTCCATCTGGGGGCTTAAGGTCCGACGAGTCTAGGTCCAAGCCCTCGCCCCCTCCCCACATCCTAGCCATGGGATTTTGGAGAAGCCATTTCGCTTCCTGGACTTGTGTTTTTCTGGGCTTGTAAAAAGAGTCAGCTGTGTGCTACCCTGTGGGGTTAACAGGGTTGTATGAGACAAGATGTGTCAAGTGCCTGACATACTGTCAACCATGCAGTAAGTATGTGTTCCACCATTCCAAGATCTGTGTCGCAGCACTGTTTGTTGTGACAAAATGCTGGGAGCAACTTGAATGTCCGTTAATATGGGAGCAGACAAACACACCATGGTATTTTCATGGGATGGAATATCAAATAGCAGTTAGAGGAATGACCTTTTCTCTTTCTCTCTAGACCAGTGGTTCTCAACTGGGGATGATTTGCCCCCACGCGATGGACATTTGGCCAAGTCTGGAGGCATTTTTCGTTGTTAAAAATGCTTCCAGACTTGTTTTGCTCCTATGGAGAAACCCTGATCTAGGCAATGGTGACTACAGAGTAGGAAAAAAATCAAGCTGAAAAAAAAAAAATGATGTCTTTAGTGTAATGTCATTTACATAATTTAAAAGGACACTCACAAAGCAACACTATATATTGTTCCGATCCATGTGAGTGAAAGTATACAAATAAGACTGAAGCGTGCGCAGTGAACACTTGTGGTTGCCCGGAGGTGCGGGGAGGAGACTGGGGCCCAGTCTGGGGAACAAGGGATGCCAATGTTATCTCTGCTGCTTTGTTTCATTTGAAAGACAAAGCAGTATTAGAAAAGATTCACAAATGCCAATTCTGGATGGTGGACTCGTGGGTTCCTGTTATATCAGTGTGTGCATTTCTGCATTTAAACACGTCTTCTCAAAAAAAAAAGTCTTTATTAACATGAAGACTAGCGTTGCGTGCTAGTGTCCACGTGCGAGGTGGACGACAGAACAGAGTGGTTCCAGGAGTTTCTCCTCATCTCTTTGCGACAGTGCTTTTTGGGATTCTCTTTCCCTGAAGGTCTCTCCTGAGCGAGGGGTCCTATAACTTGCCCTGTTGGGGAGTGTAACACGTGAGAAACATCTGCTGTGTCTCAGGGTCAACTCCAGGGGCTTTGCAAAAGCAACACAATATCCGGGCTGGTGTTGAGCTGGGAACGTAGGAACCCTTTCGGCTCGGCCACCAACACGCACGCTGGTAGCCAGGCGATGTTTTCAAAACATAAAACACTGCCTACTTGCAGGTAGGGCCGTCAGATTTAGGAAAAAGGAAAAAATACAGGATGCCCAGTTGAACTTGAAGGTCAGATAAACAACAAACCCTCCTGATTATAAGTTATGTCCTAGGCAATATTTGGGAATATAATTCTGTCTTGTAGAATAATAATTCCATAATATAATTCCCATACTAAAATAGGTGTTTGTTGTGTATCTGCCATTCACGTTTCCCTGGGCACCGTATATTTTATCTGACATTTGTTTGCTTGAGGACACGGGGAAGCTTGAGGTCAGTCTCCCTGGCAAGACCACAGGTGTCATTAGAAACGGGCTGTTCCTGTCTCCGTAGCTCAGTGCCCAGCATACAGTCCACGCTGAAAAATATTTCTTAAACAAAACCTATGCGTGGGGGTTTAGAATTGATGTTCCCTCCATTGATCTAAAACCATTAGTTATTTTCTCCCATACTCGGATTCAAGAACTTCTCACCGTAGATCTTCAGGGAAAGGTTTGCAAAAAGAGAGAAGTCAGCGAAAATAACTTAGTTTAGCTCATGTCAACACCCCCACAAAACCTCACCCAGAAACTCAGCCGAAGGCTGGATGGGACGCTCCCTCCCGCCACCCACGGGGTCAATGGCTGGGGCCAGGGGCGGCACCTGTGTTATCCGGCATGGACGCCTGGTCTGTGTTTCTTTCCTTCTTGAAGACGATATTGCCAAGCTGCAGGACGGACGACACCACCTTCAGGACGGCTGGGGCGAGGAGACAAGAGCGGGTAAGACACACACGGCAGCACCACGCTGCTCTGGAGGTTTGGTCTAAACGCCACTGGGCAGCCGACTTCTTTCTCAGGAGAGTCCGTTCTGAGCTTTTAGGAGAGAGCCGAGTCCCCCCACTCCCTGCTGTCGGGGGACAGACCCTGGCCGGGGAGAGGATTGCTAAAACCCTTGCACTACAGTGAAGACCATGCTGGGTGGCCGGGGTTGGCAAATGACAGCCCGTGGATCAAATCCAGCCCAGAGCCTGCCACTTTCAATAAAGTTTTATTGGAACACAGTGTCAGTCTGGTTTTTCTGGAACACAGCCACACTCGTTCCCTTACACATAGCCTATAGCTGCCTGTACCCTTTGATGGCACAGTGGAAAAGTTGGGCAGAGACCGACGACCCGCATGAGCTAAAATATTTACAGGGCAGCTTTTACAGAACACTGTGTCAAACCCTGCTCCAGAGCAAGGAGAATGAGTGATTTACTACAAAAACCACTCAACAGCGGTATCTCACACGCACAAATGCTTACAAAATACACCAAATGCAACAAGAACGCACCACATTAGGCCATTTAGGAAAAGTTCCAGAACAGGCAAAACTGTGCTGTTAGAAGTCCGAATAGTGGTTACTCTTGGTGGGGGAAGCTACGAGAAGGTTCGTGAGGGAGCTGGCGGTATCCTCTCACTGAAAATGGGTGCTCGTTGCATAGGTGTGTTCAGTCTATAAAAATCCATCAAATGCACACTTGCAACATACACAATTTCCTAAATGTAAATTCTATGTCAATAAGAGGATAAAAATAAAGCCAAATCCTGTACTTCCTAATGTAAGCTGGCTGGGTGTGCAAGATGCTCATGGGGGGATGAAGAAGGGGGACCTGTGTTTCCCACTCGGTCAGGTGTCTCCAGACAAAACACTAAGTTCCCAGACCCTTGGAATCCTGGTGACTCCATACCCAGGCCATGTTCCTGCTCAAATGGGTTCTGTGTTTGAAATCCCCTAAGACCACGAGTTACTGGAGAGCGGGGCTGTCCTCTCACCTTTGTACTCCCAAAGCTAGTCCAGGGTCCAGACACACATGGGGAGGGAGGGAGATGGACAGAGGGTGGATGACAGATGGGAGATGAATGATGGATCAATGGGTGGATTGATGGATGGGTAACATGGACAGGTGGGTCGATGACTGATGTATGTATGGATGAATGAATGAAACGATGAAAGGAAACTGAATGACAGATGGATGCCTGGAGGGATGGAGGATTAATGCAAATGACTGGCTTTGGATGAACTCAGGTGCAAATCACCTAGGATTTCCAAGAAGCAATCACTGTGTTCCAGAAATAAATCCTAGAAATGCCAGCCTTCTCTGGTTCCTCAGGCCAAACTAGGGGTGACGGCCCTTGACAATACCTTAGGGAGCCTGGCCCAGCTCAGCAAAAGAAAGGCCCAGCTGCCAGCTGATTAACCACCGCTATTCTCCCATTCAGCATTGCAGAAATCAGTTCCCCCCAAAAGAACAATGTTGCTGTTGACAGGACACTGCCAAGGCAGTTTCTCTTAACTATAACATCTATGACAGGGGCTTTGTAAATTGTCCAGGACGATACTCATAGGTTTTAAACTGCAAGTCTAAACTAGGGATTGCAGAAAGGCCTGCAGGGCCCAGGGAAGCAGTTTAACTCGGGGCTTCTCCACCGTGGCCTCTCCACCGTGGCACTACTGAAAGTTAGGGCCAGCCAAGTCTTTGTGGTCAGGGCCTTGAAAGTTTAGCAGCATCTCCCGTCTCTAACCACTAGATGTCAGTAGTGCTCCCCTTCCAGAGTAACAACCATCAAAAATGCCTCCAGACATTGGCAGATGTTCCCTGGGGAGCCAACCCATCTTGGTTCAGAACCACTGGTCAAAATGAGCCAAGGGGACTGCGGGGACTCCTGGGGGCTACAACCCTGCCTGAAGGGAAACCCCTGCTATGCCAAGCATGGCCCTGGGGGAGACGGGGCCAGTGCTGCCCACTTCTGATTTTTGCAAAGGTTATAGAAACTCAGATCTCTGTGTGAAATCTACCCATGTGTAAATGTGCAAGCCAATTTTGAAAACTGTGGCGGCTGTGGAGGCCAATCTCTCCTGTGGGCTCAGGAGCCGCAGTCTGCACCTTCCGGCAGAGATAACGTGTTCACCACAGAACGGCTGCGACTCCCCAGCCACAGGAGGCGAACCAAAGAGCTGGTGGGCAGAAACGTGGCAAGCTGGACGGGGCTACACAAGTGGCGAGGGTGCTGAGGGCAGGCGGTCTGGGCAGAGGTTGAGCGCAGGCACTCAGGAGTTAGAAAGTCCCGAGTTCAAACCCCAGCTTTACCTCACCGAGCCTCAGTTTCCCTACCTGCAAAATAGAGATGGTAACAGTAGTACCTGCTTCATGAAGTTTATGTCAGGAGAGATGACCAAGCAAGGGGCCTGAGCCAGGGGGGCTAAGTCATGTAGCCACCAGTAGTGGGTTTAGCAGTGGCCCCAAGAAGATATGTCCATCCGGAACCTGTGAATGTGACCTTATTTGGAAAAAAAACATTTTTGTGGATTTAATTAAGTTAAGGATCTTAAATGAGATCACTTCGGATTAACTTGGTGGGCACTAAATCCAATGACAAGTGTCCTGAAAACACACAAGGAAAAGACCCAGGGGAAGGCGATGTGACAAGAGAGGCTGAGGCGGGAGAGATGCGCCCGTCAGCCGAGGGATGCAAAAGAGAGTGGGCGGTGCTGGAAGCCAGGAGACAGGCATGGGCTGGATTCTCCCTAACAGCTTCCGGAAGGAACCAGCCCTGCTGACACCTGGATTTTAGACTTCCAGCCTCCAGAACCGTGAGGGAATAAACTCTCATTGCTTTAAGCTGCCCAGTCTGATGACTTGTTACAGCAGCCACAGGATACTAATCCACCACCCTTTATGACTGAGGACTAAAAAGCGGGTTCCCAACACGTGGCATGTGTACTACCAGGGATTCACAGGATAGATGATCTTAGGTGGTGTGTGAAACTTAAAAATATCTAATAGTAAGTATTTACTCTAATTTGTTAGAAATAGTATAACCATGCAATTGGTGATTTTACAGAAATTGTTTAAGACAAAGCCCAGAGCACATGAGCTGTAGAAAGCCACCCTCTGCATCAAAATATTCTGCCAGCAACAATACAGATGGAGCCTGGAAGTGGCATCGATGGCAATGGCCGCAGTCTGGGAAACGGGTCTAGCCTGTGCCCGGGTGTGTCTGAGTGCATGGGCACTGCAGCTACAGGCCAGGGGGTCACAGCCTGGCCCTGTTCTTAGCAGCTGTCTTGCCATTTGAAGGCCCATAACAACACCCATCTCATAGGACTGTTGTGAGGACTAAGTGCATCGCACCTCAACACGGTCAGTGCTCAGTAAACACTATTGCTACTGATGTCATCATTATTACTCCAGTGCTACACTGTTGCTAGCTCTCTGTGACCCGGAGGGACTGTGTCTCCCTCGCTGAGCTCCAGGAAACAGAGGGGCATGTTCACCTAGAGCCTGATGAAGCTCTGGGGCTTGAGCCTCACTCCCACCCCCACCTCCATTCTCCCTCAGCCTCTTTGTAAAGGGTTGGAAGTAGCTCTGGATTTGTAACTGGGGTCGGTGTACATATGGCCTAAGTCCATGACCTGTGGAGCTCAATCATTTCCACACCCTCACCTTAATGTTTGCTCTATCTGCGTACCATCTGCTCCATTATTTACTTAATATTTTTCTTTACATCCACATACTTCTCTTTCTTTAGATTTACTTTAATAGGAAACAATCTCTCTCTTAAGTGAAAAATCAGCGTCCCCTGCCACGAGTCCATGGCAATTATAAACATAAATACAGGGAAAATAAAAAGTATTATCAAATTCTAGCAAGATGCTGGGCTTGCCCAAAGGGCTGGGCCTGGGCTCTACTCTCTGGGGTTAAAAGGGAGATTAGCAAGTACCAGAGAGGGGTTGAAGAACCAGTAGGTGCCAAACTCTCTCTTTGAAAGTCTTCAGGAAAAAAAAAATTGAAGAGAGCAGAGAAGGAAACTATGTCTCATGGTGGGATTCTGTGTCACTGATGATGTGAGTCGCATTTTAGAATATACTATGCTCCCTCTAGCCTTGTATACTTTGACTCTGACACAAATTTTTAAGAATTTAAAGGACAAAAACCACCTTCCCACAGACAAAAACAGAGAGCAGTGAATCACAAAATAGGGCTCGGGAGTCCGCAAGACTCAAGAGTGAGTCCCAGCTCCACCAGTAACTGCTGTGTGTCCTTGGGCAAGTTCCTTCACTTCTCTGTGCCCAGTTTCCTCATCTGCAAATGGAGGATAACAACAGCCACCTTATAGAGTTGCTGTGATTAAATAATGCATATAGAGCACGTAGTGTATTGCTTTGTCCCCTGATGTCTTCACTTTGAATATAAGCATTTCCATAAAGCCAAGGTTTTCCTAATACAACTTAAATGGCCCCATCATTCTATTTAATCAGGTCAAACAATAATTTCATAAATCCTTTATCAATCAATATTTTAGTTTGTTCTATTTTTTTATATTTAAATAAAAATAGACATGGGACCTTAAAAAAGGAGGTGATTTAGAAAATGCTTGGCACATAGCAAGTACTTAATCATTGCTTGTATTTTTTTTTAAAGCAAAAGATTAGAAGCAAAACTGATTCATGTCCCAAATAAAATGAATTATTCTTGGAGAGCCCATGTCATTCAGAAAGGGATGTTAACATAAGATTCTGACACGGAACCCTGGCCAAAATCCACAAACACCGTCCATTTGTCAACTGACCCATGAACCCTTCTTTTTCTGGGCCCCCCATTTATCTCAGGAGGAACTTCTCTCCCTAGAGCTGCATTTCGGCAATCTTAGCGCTATTCTCGGGCTCCGAAGGGGCGTGGGAAGGAAGGGAAAATTTCCACAATCTTGTCCTGGTGTTCCCAAAAGAGAATAACCTAGAACACTGGGGCACATCTAACCCAGAAGGAAAAGTGTTTCTTGAAGTACAGTGTGGAGACCAAGCAAATCTCTTTGAGCCTCCCTGTTCTCAGGGGAAAATGTGTTTCTTGGTCACTGATTGATGATATTCATCAATATTGGTCCATCACCAGAACTGCCTTCCAGGAAGAGCCCAAGTCAACCCGCCGCCTCAGTTATTCCCCCTCCCATATTCTCTGCCCACGTGTCTTGATGAGGCCAACTACCTCTCTACCTCCAGGCCCAAGAATGGAACAGAAACCTAAGCTACTCAGAGCTTTCTGCAACCCTGGCTACAATGAGTAGCTCGGGTATATGAACATGGACCTAGGGCAACCAGTAAGAGTCAATGAGACTCCATTTAGGAATTCAAGCAGAGAATCCACTCTGCTCTTTTCTGTTGGACTTAAACCCAAAGGATGTAAGGGCTAGAGCTGCAGCAGCCATTTTGCTGCCAAGAGACTATAGCCTAACTAAAGCCAATGTTGAGAGACCAGGTTCTAGAGACATCCTTTGAGCCCCTAGAACTCACTGTACCCAAAACCAGTATCCCCGAACTTTTCCTTTCTTCTTTTTTTTTGTATCCTCACCCGAGGACATTTTTCCATTCTCTGTTCAGATAGAGTGGGAGGAAGAGAGAGAGAGAGAGAGAAAGAGAGAAACATCGACGTGAAAGGGACACATCGAATGGCTGCCACCTGCATGACCAACCAGGACCGGGGACAAACTGCAACCGAGGTACGTGCCCTTGGTGGGAACTGAACCTGGGTCTCTCTGGACCATAGGCCAACGCTCCAACCGCTGAGCCAAACCAGCCAGGGCTGAACTTTTCATTTCTATGAGTGAATCATTTTCCTTTTTGATGAAGACAATTTGGGTCACCTGTAACTGAAAGAGTCCTAACTTATGCAGCTACTTAAAAAAAAAAACACACCAAGCCTGGTGGTGTGGCTCAGTGGCTGAGCGTCGACCCATGCACCAAGACGTCACCAGTTCGATTCCTGGTCAGGGCACATGCCCAGGTTGTGGGCCCGATCCCCAGTGGGGGGCATAGAGGAGGCGGCCAATCAATGTTCTCACTCATCCATGTTTCTATCTCTCTCTCCCTCTCCCTTCCTCTCTCTCTAAAAATTAATACAGAAAACAACAACAACAACAACACACCAATAAATGACCTAAAGTAATATTCATTTTCCTTCTCTCCCCACCCCCTTTTGTTGAGGGGCTGAGGAATTCGGAGAGCAAAAGTGTGTCCTGACCAGAGAAGAGTCCCTGACTGGTTTCAGTGGGACCAAGAGTAAGGATCCAGATCTCCTTGCCAGCCCCAGAATCAAGCTGTGAAGACTTACACAGCTGCTCCTCCTCGCTGAAGCCCATGATCCCCATGGCCTCCAAGGTTTCCTGGAACATCTCATCATCCTGGGCAGCCGGGATGGGCACAAAGCCATTGGACAGGAAGGTGTAGTTGCTGAAGCCCTCCAAAAGCAAGTCATCTAGAAGGAGAGGAAGACGGGGTGCCGTCAGGAAAGCAAACTACTATCAACATGAGACTAGAATCCGGTCATGGGTCTGGGCCATCGTAATTTCTGTCCCTTTCCTAAGACTTGGATGGTTTAAAAACTTCCTTCTGCATCATCGCACAGATGGTTTCCGATCACTGGCCTCGCACAGTGGGGCACTGCCCCAGGGTACCTGCAGCTGAAACTCAGCCTTGACTCCACCGGCTAAGCCGTGACCCCTGGCATGGGGTTGTGTTTGCCCAGAAGAAGGGACACCTTTCTCTCAATTGCCCAAAGGCACCCTGCCTTTAGGAACAGAGATGTCTAAAAAGTCAGATCATTTTTATTCATCCATTTATTAAATTTTATAAAATAAAATTATTCATGCACGTGAATTTTAAAATAAATTACTACCAAAAGGTTTATAATAAAAATACCACTCCCAGTCCCACCCCTTCTCCAACTTCTACCTTACCCCACGATAACTGTTTTGATCTCTTTTAGTGTTTTTTCCTGGTAGTTACTATGGTCTCTACATATAATAAGCTTACTAGATATAACATTATGTTTACATATCACATATAATAGGCTATTTCTGAATATGTCAAAATTAGATACTATCTATTGATTTCCTATGATGGTGGGTAAAGATTGCGCTCTCTTATACCATCCTCCCTCTCCTCCAACTATTTCCAGTTGAATCAACAGATAAGTTTTATATCAGGGGCTTGGCAAATCTGCTCTACTGGTTGTTTTTATAAATAAAGTTTTATTGGAACACAGCCACTCCTATTTCCTTGTCTGTCTATGGCTGCTGTCATGCACAAAGGCAGACTTGCGTAGCTGCAGCAGTAACCGTATGGTCCCCAAAGCCTAAAATATTTACTACCTGGCCCTTTAGTCAAAACATTTGCCAACTCCTTGCTTAGATTAGTACATCTATTTAATATTGTTCTCTGTAAGGTTGTGATTATACACCTTTGTTGGTATTCAGCTGCCATCCCTTTCTCCCCCCAATTTATAATTGCTTCTCTTTTTCTTGCTTTTATAACACCCTCCAGTACATGGAGTGTCCTCTTCCAGATCTATCTTTAATTAGGCTGGATTTTATCCCACTTTTGGAAGAAAGTCAGTGAGATACTTTTAAAGGTCTTTTATGGGTCAGGTCACTTGGAAGCTACTTGATAAACTCAAGGTTAAATGGACCCAAGATACCAGTTAACTCAAGCCCTTTGATCAACTGAAACGCCTAATTAAAATCACAAGGGATTTGGGTCTTTGCCAAGACCTCATTATCCAGACTACAGATAAATTTAAAATATTTTATTTTCTCTAAAATCCTAACCTCTTCCCAGATCTACCATCAAGAATATAAACAGTTCCTAGGAATCTTAGTTGTTAGTTTTATCCTTGTCCAATTTCTGGAAGACTAGCAACAGAGCACAAAACTGGAACGCAAGTATCAAACAGCCAAACTGTTGACATTGGTGCTAAATAGGAGGACGAGGAATATAAACATTTCCGCCCGGGCCATCCTATAGTGTCTGCACTGTAACTACAAATTTACCTATTTGCGGGTGTATAGCATCCATTCAGCAGCCCCCTTTATCCAAAATTGCTCCAGACCATCAAGTACCAAGAAGAAATAATGAGTGCTGCCCCCACCTAGTGGTGGCATATTGCAACACACCTAATTCTTAACCAAATAACTAACACCGATGGGAAACAGTTTGTATTGTTCTCAAGTTTTAGACTTAAACCTGGTAGTACTAGAATGTAGACCATATCATGTACTTTATTCATTGGTATACTCCTTTTTTCAGCTAGGTGATTCATACATTCTTTTAAGAACTAGTAGATTACTGCCCTGGCCGGTTTGGCTCAGCAGTTAGAGGGTTGGCCTGTGGACCAATGAGTTGCAGGTTTGTTTTTGTTTTTTTTTTATCCTCACCCGAGGACATTTTTCCATTTTTTGTTCAGATAGAGCGGGAGGGAGAGAGAGGAAGAGAGAGAGAGAGAAACATCGATGTGAAGGGACACATCGAGTGGCTGCCACCCTCACGACCAACCAGGGCGGGGGACAAACTGAAACTGAGGTACGTGCCCTTAGCGGGAACCGAACCCGGGTCTCTCTGTACCGCAGGCCGACGCTCCAACCGCTGAGCCAAACCGGCCAGGGCGAGTTGCAGGTTTGATTCCAGCCAAAAGCATGTACCTTGGTTGCGGTTCATCCCCGGCCCTGGTCTGGGTTGTGCAGGAGGCAACCAGTCAATGTGTCCCTCTCACATCGATGTTTCTCTCTCCCTCTCACTCTATCTGAAGATAAATAGAAAAATATCCTCGGGTGAGAATAAAATAAAATAAAAACTAGTAGATTATTCCATGTCTAGGATGTATCATTTCCTAACAGAATGTGGCAGACAGTATATTGTTTTTATGTAAAACAATATTTTCCCTACAACAGAGATCAGCACACCTCCTATTTTTGTAAATAAAGTGTTATTGTAATACAGTGATGCCCACTGATTTATGTGTTGCCTGTGGCGGCTTTTGCGTCATGTACAATGGCAGAACTGAGTAGTTGTGGCAGAAACCACGTGATCTACAAAATGCCTAAAAGACTTGCTATTTAGTCCTTTTCGGAAAGTTTGTCGAACCCTGCCCTATAAAAACCATTTAAATGTTGCTTTCAAAACATGAAAAGTGCTTAGTTCCACTGCCTCTCCAAGTTCATTGAAACATTGTATTTCATATACTTGCAAGTTTTATAAACTGGCAAATATAGCCATTGTCTTCCTCCCTTCCTGGAAGGCACAGATTGTGTCTAATTGAACGTGAGGTCTTCAAGTCTAACCGGACTTGATTCATCATCTAACAGCGAATTGGACTCCATGTCTGCTAGGTCACAGAGTAGGTGCTCAGTAAATGAGAGTGACAAACAAAAGCCACACTCACGGGATGACGAACGATGCGTCTACCACCCACAGATCTAGTTCTTTCTCTGTCAGGATCTCAGACTCGGCTTGAATAGCTGATCAACTGACCCCCAGTGAGGATGGGAGGGATCATCACATGCGCCCTTGCTGGTCACTTACTCTTCATCTTCTCCTTGGCTCCAGCAATCATGTAGTAAAAGATGTGGAACGTCCTCTCATCCCTGGCTTGGCGAATCGCCCGTGACTTTTCTAGTAGATCTGGTTTGGGAGGAGTTAAGAATTCGGGAGGTATCATGGGTGTTCCCCTTGCAGGAACCCAAACTTCCTCCCCAGTCCCTGTTGAATTAGCTGCTGGAGAAAATCTCCAGGACCTGGGAGAGGTTCCCTGGAAAGTTCACACAATAACTAAGAGTCAACCAGACCTTACTCTATCCCTGGCATGGTTCTGAGAGCTTGACATGAATTAATTTATTTTATTCTTCCAACACCTCTATGAGATATGTACACTATTATCATCCCCATTTCACTGATGAAGCACAGAGAGGTTGGGTAACTGGCCCAAGGTCACTCAGCTAGAAAAAGGTCAACCCAGAATCAAATGCAGGCTGTTTGGGGTTCAAACTCAGGGACCACCACACCACAATGCCTGCTATTAAGGGAGAAAGACCACCCAGGAAGATTTGTTCTGAAAGGGACCCAAGAGCCTGGGGGCAAAGGGGCAGCTCTTGGCCTTTCTGGGCCCCATCAGGCTCTGGACAGGAGGCTGGCTGGCTGGGGGTCCCATGTAGCCCAGGCTCAGCAAAGGATACACGTCTCAATGTTGGCTCCCACGATGTAACCAGTAACGTCGAAGTTGATGCGGATGAATTTGCCCTGCCAACAGGAAGGCACAGGTCACGGCCCAGCTCCTTACCCATCCTTCAGGCAAGTGGGCAGAGAGATGGCAGGGAGCATTGGGGCAGTGGGGGGAACCCCAGACTCAGAGTCTCGCAGGGCAACTTGTCCGAAGGAACCACCTCTCTGAGCAGGGATCTAGGGCCTTATAGAGGCACAGAAACTTATAAAACACTTTCACAAGTTACTTTCACTTGGCCCTTGAAATGACCCTCTGTCCACTTTAGCTATCCCCATTTGAAAGGTGGGAAAACTGAGGTCGAGAGAGCTGCCCAACGTAGCAGCGCTCCTGAGAGGCAGAGACGTAAGGAGAAGGCCTGTTTTGCCACTTCTACTGGCTGCAAGGCTCCCTCCCCGCTGCCCACCCAGAGACATGCGGGGTCCTCCCAGCAAACACACACTCTGCTTTCTCAGGCGAGAGGTGACAGAGCCATAGGACCTGGGCCTTTTCCCAAAAACCCACACAGCTTTGCTACTTACGAATCGTGAGGAATTGTCGTTCTTCACCGTTTTGGCGTTGCCAAAAGCCTCCAGAATCGGGTTTGCTTGTAGAAGCTGCTTTTCCAGCTCGCCCTGAAATTAATTCGCATCTAGTTATTGGAGACAGAGAGACCCAGGCACGGATAGTTCCGCCCTCGAGGGAGGTTGTCCCCAAACTCAGCCCTTAACCCGCAGATTCTCTCCATCCTGTCTCCTACCCCCTCTGAAATGCCCACGCTAATGTCCAGATTCACTCAAGGGTTTCAGAAGAGAAGCAACTGGCTACGCTCTCCGATAGCTAGGACCTCTGTCCCCCAGGAAGGCCACCCTTTCCTAGATCGGGCCTGCTCATTTCTGCAACATCACTGGCACGCAGAGCTCCCGCTGCACAGCGCGTGGCGCTCCGTGGATGGGGCGGTGCACCACCGCTCTGCTGTGCGTGGCAGTCCTGTCGCGGTTGATGTTTCACGAGCTAAACCACTCCTGATGATTTTAGTGCAAAAAAAAAAAAATTTTTTTTTTTAAGCTGCAATTTTTCCCTTTGCGGGACTAGTTTTCTGAAGGCTCTTGTGGAAGACAAGGAAGCATGTGCAAAACCCACCAGGAACACTTTTAACCGACTGCGGAACAAAGCTTCAAAGCAGGTTGCCTGAGCTCCATTCACCAGGTTAAATGCATCTGAGACTGCACGCAGCCCACCGGGCCCTCCGAGGGGCTGCTGTGCACAAGGCAGTCACGTGATTAATCGTGGCAGGAAAGGGCCAACGAGCTAAGTCATGCCGGGAAGCGAGGAGCTAGCTGCTCGTTGCCTAGCCCCGAATCGCGGCCACTGCAGACCGGCCCAGAGGCCTCCCTGTCCAAGCTCTTCATCCAGGTCTTGCTGGGAAGTAGTGGATCCTGAGTTTTCTCCTTGTTCTGTCTGATGTCCCTGTCTTTTTTTGGGGGGGGGGGTGCAGGAGGGCGGGGCTAAAAAGCAGCCGGGGAAGGTTCTCAAGGGGGAAGAGTACACAGCTTTCTGCCGGCTCCTCTGTATACCAGGAGGGCACCGTGTAGCTGTCCCGAAAGGGACAAAGCAGGAAGCTACTCTTTATCTACGTGTTTATTCACGTGCCTTCCTCCGCTGCACCTCCCAGAGAAGATGAAACCACAGTGTCACCTCTGTGAAAACCAGACACAGGTGGAATCAATCCCCTGGAATCGGGGCTCATGGAGATGTATGACGAGAGTGCTGGGCTTCCCCTGGCCAGTGGGAAGAAGTCTACAGGGATCACTTTGTCAACACAAACTTGGGGTCCTAATATCCCACCAAAAAAGTCATCCAGCTGGTGGACCGAAAGTGCCTTCTCAGGAGAGCTTTAAACATGGAAATCTGGTCCAAGGCCCTCATTTTATGGATGAGACTATGGCCTATAGAAGTTAATGTCTTGGCTGAGGGCACACAGGAGCAGATCCCCTAGAGTCCTGACTCTCCTGATTCATCTGTGACACTGTTGGCGAGGGTCTAACTAAGATGGGTTGAGTGTGATCCTCTGAGGGGCTCTTCCAGGCTGAAACCCATATGCCAGTCCCCAAAGCTCTGCATTAGACACGAGTTTACATAAGCAGAGGTCCGAGCAAGACCCGGCTGTGTGTTGCATAGCTGGGGCCTTACCGTGCCTCCAAAGCTAGTGCATCGCAGACCCCAAGCCCCCGTCTCGGGAGCCTTAGGTCAGGCAACCAGCATGCAAAGAGAGAAACACACTGCACACACATGCATGAAGACACACCGGTGCCAGGGGACAGGGCTCGGGGAGAAACAGGGACGATGGCAGGGAGGAGGGAGGAGGATGCCACAGCAGTGCCATTAACTGACTGTCAGTCAAGCCAGGGAAGCTTTAGGGCCAGACAATCCTAAAGCGGTCAGCCAGATGGGGTGGACGCCTCTAGGACGTTCCAGGCAGGGGTATTGATGGTGGGCACGTTGGTGGGGAGGGTGGGGGGTTCGTTCTGAACCAGGGAAATCCATTACAGGCTGGAGGGCCACCCTGGGGATTCCAACGGGAGTCCTGCGGGTGGCGACCGCGCCCCACACCCCGCGCTGGCATCAGACACCCGCAGGACAGGACTTCGGGGTGCTTGTTGGTTGGGGCTGAGAAACTTGGGGACCTAGCCCATTCTACCATCAGCTACGGGGCTCAGGGGGTGCCACAGGACCATGCAGATCTAAATACACTCCGTGCCTCTCGTCCACACCAGGAAAACACTCTCAGTTACTCACGTAGGCAAGAGATGGGCCTTGCTGTGGTTGAACAATACAGTATAAAACAAATGTCAGTGTTATTTCCATGACAGGTACATCGGGGGCTGGAGAACACAATGTCAGCCCCCACTCCCAGGCCGCCGGCATTCCCCAAGATCGCTAGGACGGCAGCCACTTCTCTCTGAGTCTGCTTCTTCCTGTTTTGCTCATTCCCATTTCTAATTTCTCAGAGGCCCAGGCGTTTCGAGGTGGTTGTAACTGCAGGGGCCGCAGTGGGACCTTAAGACCATATCAGATGAGATACCATCTGAGCTGTGTCAACACGTGCGGCGAAAACAGTGCCTGGCACATAGCAGGCGCTCGATACACATCAGTCGTTATTATGAAGTGTTACTATTTTTTTTCTTTTTTTTTTTATATCCTCACCCGAGGACATTTTTCCATTTTTTGTTCAGGTAGAGTGAGGAAGAGAGAGAGAGAGAGAGAAACATCGACGTGAAAGGAACACATCGAGTGGCTGCCACCCGCACGACCGACCAGGGCCAGGGACAAACTGCAACCGAAGTACGTGCCCTTAGCGGGAACCGAACCCGGGTCTCTCGGGACCGCAGGCCGACGCTCTAACCGCTGAGCCAAACCGGCCAGGGCGTGTTAATTTCTCATTTTGACTGTTCTGGGGAAAGGCAAGGCCGTGGGGGGCAGCGGTTGACCGGCACGCACGCTTCGGGGCTCTGTCCTACACAGCATGCAGGGACAGGTCAGGAAGGCCAGGCCTTGGCTTTTCTGCATTTGTTTGAGGGAGGACGGTTCCTGAGGTTGCTGGTGTCCACCCCAGGTCTCGGAGGGCCCCCAGACAAGCTGGTCTCCATGGCTGCTCCAGGGGCCTCTGAGTGCTGGAAGCAAGACCGGGAATGGCAGGAACCAGCGACACCCAACCTCTCTTCCAGCCTCCATTCTGCCATCTCTGCAGCCCCAAACCTCCAGACGGAGGCGCGGAAGGACTTCAGCAGCCCCACTGAAGTCCCCTCCTCTGCGCCAGATGACGCGGGGCTGAGACGGAGGAGGAGGGAGAGACGGAGGACCCCAGGAGGAATCACTCTAGAAACCCGCTTTTCCTTTTCCTCCAAGACCAGAACCACACCATGTCATCATGGGGCTCTTGGTACAAGGATTTGATGCCTCTTTTGCATGTGGCGGGGGCTCAGTGACCAGGACTCATCGCTGGAACACATTCTGGCAGCGCCTGGCACCCGGCAGAGGCCCGCACGGACCAAAGCCCACATGCTGAGTGACACCAATATTCCCATCCCGGGGACCCCCGTCAGGGACAGGTGGAGGAATGACAGGGGTGCCACACTCTAGGGCAGCGGTCCTCAACCTGTGGGTCGTGACCCCTTTGGGGGTCGAATGGCCCTTTCACAGGGGTCGCCTAAGACATAACAGTAGCAAAATTACAGTTATGAAGTAGCAACGAAAACAGTGTTATGGTTGGGGGTCACCACAACATGAGGAGCTATATTAAAGGGTCGCGGCATTAGGAAGGTTGAGGACCGCTGCTTTGGGAGTTCACAGATTCATATACAGCAGTGGTTCCCAATCCAGGTGCCCCCTAGAGGACACCCGGCATGTCTGCAAACATGTTTGGTTGTCATAACTGGGGGCAGAGGAGTCACTACCAGCATCTAGTGGGTAGAGCCAGGGATGCTGCTAACATCCTACAGTGCCTACGGGGGGCCCCGCCGCAGAGCAATGATCTGGTGCAAAGTGACGATGGCGCCACTGTGGAGAAGCCCCGATGAAAAGCAAGACTCCTCACCGTGGTAGGGAGAGGGTTCCTCCCTTTTCGCAAAACAAGACCCCTTGAATGATGATCCTGGCTGAAGCAAGGACTTGCCCAGACCCAAATGCCCTCCCCCAGGGGAAAATGACCCCTCTGGTGAGCTGCCAGGGCAGGGGACAGTTAACCACGGACCCGAGTGCTCACAACGCCCTCTGGCCTTCTTCACAGTGCTTGTCTGTAACTTGGCCAGGCGACAAGCCCGGAGACCCATCCGCTAAGGCACGTCACCAGCCAGGAGCTGCCACTCACCGTGATGCTTGTGTCCTTCTTGCCCTTGTGGGAGGAGGCCACCACGGCCAAGTACTGGATGACCTTCTTGGTGTTCTCTGTTTTCCCAGCTCCAGACTCGCCTCTGAAACACACAGGGACAGTGACCCACTGGTGACAACCCCACACGGGTGTTCCGTGGGTACCTTTCTGCATCTCTGTGCCATTTGCCAAATGAAGAAACTGAGGCTATCAGTGGGAAGTGACTTGCCCAAAGTCACACCGCTGCTAGAGAGCGGGCTAGGCCTCACACCCGGGACTGATATCTCAATCTACTCCTACTACGAGGATGCAAGGAGAATTCGGATAGAGAGAGGGAGTGAGAAAATCTGAGTTTTCCTACTAAGGCCCAAACTTAGGTTTATTTGGAATAAAAAACAAAACGAAAAAAAACAAAACCAGACTGTATTTTTTTAGAGTGGTTTTAGGTTCAAAGCAAAATTGAGTAAAATTGCTCTGAGTTCCCCTACCCCTCTGTGTCCCCCACATGCACAGCCTCTGATTATCAACATCCCCACCAGCCAGGTGCCTTTGCCACAATCGATGAATCTATATTGACACATCGTTATCGCCTGAGTCCATAATTTCCATTAGGGTTCATACAGAATAGTTTTGCTGGAAATTATCTACTTTGAAGATATCGGTAGTTTTGCTAGAGATGGAAAAATTAGGCAAGAGGCACATTTCCAGAACGGACGTAGGTATCTCTCCGAGTATCAGGACAAGGTCAAAGCTTTAGAAGCTCCCCTTCCAGAAAAAAAGGACCGGTTATCCCATGAACCACTGGGCAGACGTAAGGCCCTGTCGCCTCTGAAGAACCTCACTCTGTCAGGTGGCTGGTTAAGCATGAAAGGATAAACCTGGTTGAAGTAATTCATGCTCAGGTGTAAATGACTGATACGTTTGGATCAGCAGGGCACTGTCTTATCAAAAGAGTACTGCTGAAATATGAATGTACCTATTTTGTTTGTTTTTACCAAGATGGCCTTCTTGAGCCAGCTGCCTCCCTTGGCCGTTGGCCACCAGAGATCATCATGGTGGGACTGTTTCATACGAGAGTTCCAGACCCTGCCTGGCTCCCACCATTGCTATTGAAAGGGTAGGACAGGGCCTCAGCCCAGCTTTCTTCCTTCTTGTCCTCTCCTCTCCTTTTCTTTTTTGTTTTTTGTGTTTCCCTTCTTTGCCTAGATTATCTCCGTTGCTGAGCTCACTGAATATTCTAAAATGCAAAAGACCCTTTTCTTTTTTTAAGTCCGGAAAAGAATGTGTCCACCCCGAGGTCGGCGCAAGGTTCTCCGCTGAACCAGGGCCGCCAGTGTGAGCTCAGGCCTTGCTCTTCTTCCTAAATAGGAAATAAAAAATTAATTTGCTCTGCTGAGGGCCCATTAATAACTTTGCTCATGGTTAAAAAAAAAATAAGGAAAGGAAGGAACATGTGCCTTTAATGGCTGGAGCCAACCTCGCGGGCCCCACAGCCCAGCAACTAAGGGTCCATGGCCAGGAGCCAAGAAGCGCCTCCCGCCAGCATTCCCACTGCCCTTGCCCTTCCCATCGGCCACATGTTCCACCTGGTCTCAGAGGCACTAAGTCCAAACGAAAAAACACTTTAAAAAAAAAAAATTTAAGGCGAGAATGGACTTTGAAGGGGGGGGACAGAGGCCCTGTGTTAGTAGTCCCACATGCATTCCCTCCTTTACCTCCACCCCCCAATCCCGAAGGTGGGATAGATCACGTTCATGTTAGTACAGAAGAGGAATGCCAGCCCAGAGTGGGTAAGCAACTTTCCCTAGGCCACACAGCAAGGTCAGGGCACAGTCGGAATGGAAAGTCGGGGCTCTGGTTCCAGTGCAGTCAGGACTCTTTCTGCTGCTACGTTTGAGTTATGCCATGACCCAGGTGCAACCCTCTAGGAACTTGCTTTCTAGGACCAGAGGAAGCGAAGAGGAAAGGGAACTGGTATTGGCTGAAGGTTTACTCTATGCTAGGCACTGGTCTCACAAATCTGTTCATGTAATCCTCCCAACAACCTAATGAAGGAGTTAGTGACTATCCCCATCACCCATCTGGGTGGTCACCCAACTCAGAGAGGTTGAAATAAAGCGTTCTAGGTCCCACCTGCTCCTGCTAGCACAAAGATAAGAAAGGGAGAAGAAGCGAGATTAGAACATGAGTCTACTTGATGTCAGGGCCCATGTTCTGCCTACGAGCCTTTTATTTTGAGAAGTGAGAGACGGGGATGAAATGCAGGAAAGATAGAGCAAAGCCCTGACCTGACTTCATCAAGAGTTATTCATACATTCTGAGTGTCTTCACTTGTTTTAATAGGCTCTTTGAAAATGTAACCAGGGACCATAAACCAAGCCACTCAGTCATTTACACCTTAGTATGAATTACTTCAATCGGGCTAATCTCTGAACACCTGATAGATGTTCCCCTAAACTGGATGGGCCAGGTTCTGATTAGAGCAAGAGGAAGGAGAGACCATTTGGTGTGGCACACCACCTGGTAGGTGGTCCTAAGCCCATTCAGATCCAGAACAACAGTGCACACAGTGTCCCCGGATCACTACTGCCCATCTTCCTTCCCCACAATTCCCTCATTTTCCACCTCTGCCTTCAGCCTCTCCCACCTCCTCCCTTTCACAGCAAAGACACTGGCATGACCCTGACCCTGGCCTGGTCTTCCACTGTGCAGGGGAGGGAAGTAGGACGCAGACTCTGGGAATCTGCATCTCCTCGTGTGGGCTGCTCGGCTCAACAGTTTCCAAGTTTTATTGATAAAAATAAATTGTCCTGGGAGGTTCTGCCAAAGAAAACACCCCAAGCTCCAGGCTCAGGGGTATCTGAAGATTGATGTGTTCAGGGCTGCTTCAGAAACATTAATCTTTGCCTCTCTGACCCCTGTGCTCTGGGGGTGAAAATACCTTCCTGGCCTGAGCACCCTAAACCTCTGTCCTGTTTCTTAGGAGAAAGACCTGGATTCATGACCATATACGGCCTTATGGCCTTGTCATTAGCCCGCTACCAAGTGCTTTGAACCAGTCCAGGCCCAGTGGCTGGAGGGAGCTGCCAGTGGTTGCTAACTCCTGAGCACCATGCAGGGCAGGCTTCATGGGTGTGCGACCTGCGCAGTCCCACAGGGATTGCCCTGAGAAGAGCCTGGTGCTGGATTTCATGCTCTTATTAACCATCTAGAAATTCTTAATCATGTTTTAACAAGGGGCACTGCATTCTTACATTGCATAACTTTACGAATCAGGTAGCCGCTCCTGGCTCCCAGGGTTGAACACCATTTCCAAGTCCGTTTCAGCTTGCGGTCTGTCTTTGGTAGTAAAGCCAACGTGGCTCTGAATCTCAGAGCTGGTCAGTCCCTGGTCCTCTTGTGATTCCCACCCCTGCAGACGGCAAGGTCCTCTGGATGTGTGCCATCCAACTCCTACACACCGTGCAAAGCCCAGCTAAGCACAGCCTCCATTCTGGATACAGCCTCCAGATCCCCCCGGGCATAAGCAATACCTCCTTCCCCTGTGGCATCAATAGGCAAAATAGCACAGTGAGCTCCTGGACCTGACTGCCTGAGTTCAAATCTCTGTTCTGCCAGTTACTGGTGTGACCTAGGGCAAGTCATTTAACTAGTCCCAACCCCACTGTATAATAAGGAAACTCATCTATAAAATGGTATAATAGCCCTGGCTGGTTTGGTTCAGTGGTTAGAGCATTGGCCATGGACCTTAGAGTCCTGGGTTCAATTCCCAGTCAAGGGCAAATACTTGGATTGCAGGTTCAAGCCCCAACCCCCGTCAGGGTAGTGAGGGAGGCAACCAATCAATGTTTCTCTCACATCTATGCTTCTCTCTCTCTCTCTCACTCTCCCTCCTTCCCGCCTCCTTACACTCCACCTAAAAATCAATGGAAAAATATCCTTGTGTAAGGATTAACAAAATATAAAAGGGCATAATAAAAATACTTATGATTATTTTGAGGATTAAAGAACAAAGACAGGTATACAAAAATGTTAGCTGTTTGTTATTAAGAAATGTTATTACTTTTATAACCATTTTCCCCTAATGCTTACATATTCTGTTTATGTCATTGCCTTCAACATTCAATGCACACTATCATTAAAATATAAATGGTGTCCTATTTTCCCATTATTTAAACCAGGTGCCAGCAAACCCTTTCTGGAAAGGGCCAGACAGTAAATATTTTAGGCTTTGTGTGTCAGACACTCTGTTCCAACGACTCAGCTCTGCCTTTGTAGCATGAAAGGAAATGTATAAACAAATGCACATGTTAATAAAGTTCCAATAAAACTTTATTTACAAAAATACAGACCGGGCCTGAATGTAGACGGTTGAAGTCTTCCAGCTCTTTCCTGTCCATGTTAGATTAAAGTTCAAACTCGTCCCCAACACCTAGGAGACCCCACACACTTTTCTCTGATCTCAGTTACCCCTTGAACACACAGCTCTCTCTCAACCCGGGGCCCCCTCAATTTTCAGTTTCTCAACTATATCATCACCTGTGCAAATTGTTAGTCCCGACCTGGCTTATCCTGACCACTGATGATTTCTAAAGCTTATACCCTGCTATCAACGTGTAGATCCTCAAGTCACTTTGGCTGATTTTAGCAGTGGCCAAAATAAAATGTAATAAGGACAGCTAAGTTGTTGGTGGTTCAGGGGTGCACTTTCAAATAAAAGTGATATGGTTTGGGGATTTCCTTTTTCCAGTGGCCAACGCCCACTTGTTACTGAGCATTGGCTCTGCTCAGGGCAGCACGCTGGGGGCCGAGGAGTGTCCCCATCCAGCAGGAGGGAGACAGACAACAGGCAAGGAAATGAATAAATGTCAAGATCATTTGAGGTGGGTACTATCGCTTTATCAGGGTGACGGGATGGAGCGAAGGGCTGGGAAGCCTGAGGTGAGGGGCTGCTGGGGATAGCACAGCCAGAGGAGGAGCCGAACTCGGAAAGAGGCAGAGGGTCCTGTGGGAAGGCCCCAGGAAAGGGAGCACCTGGCAGAGGTACCAGCAAAGACAAAGCCCACGGTAGAGAAATGCTGGGCCCACGTGGGAACAGAAGGGACCCCATAAGCTGGACAGTCAGGAGGGAGGGGGATCGTCAGGAGTAGTAAGTGACGAGGGAAGAAAGGCTGGGCTGGATCACAGGCAACCTTCTAGGCCAAAGTAAAAAGTTTCAATGCATTCTAAGAAGAACAGAAACCCATTGCAGTAGGGGGTGGGGCGTGAGAACCAGTGGGTGGGGACACAAAGCTGCAGGGAGAACGGACTACAGGAAGTGAGTGAACAGTGATCCCCGTCACAGCAGCTGAGCCTTACTGGGTGCTGACCACAGGCAGTGGCGTTCTTCTGTCTCTGAATTAACCCCTCCCATCCCTACAACAACCGCCCAGTGGAGCACCTACTGAACCCATTTTACAAACTGGGAAACTGAGGCTCAGGGGAGTTAAATGAATTAGGGAGAGGCAGAGGAATCTGAGGAGTGGACAGAGCTGAGACATAGTTCAGAACCACACTGTCCAATGCAGGAGCCACTAGCCAGCCATAGGGGGCTATTTATTTATTTATTTTTTTACCCTCACCGGAGGATATTTTTCCATTTTTTGTACAGATAGAGTGGGAGGGAGAGAGAGGAAGGGAGAGAGAGTGAGAACCATCGACGTGAAGGGACACATCGAGTGGCTGCCACCCCCACGACCAACCAGGGCCGGGGACAAACTGCAACCGAAGTACGTGCCCTTAGCAGGAACCGAACCCGGGTCTCTCCGGACCGCAGGCCGACGCTCTAACCGCTGAGCCAAACTGGCCAGGGCCATAGGGGGCTCTTTAAATGAACTAAAATTAAGTAAGTTCCTTGGTCACATTTGTCAATTTCAAGTGCTCAGCCACCATCACAGAGAGTCCCATTGAACCATGTTGTTTTAGAGGAAGCAGTACCTGGTGTCAATGTGGGTGTTGGGGGTGAGAGAAGGGTAACTTCATCTTCATCCTCACAGCTTCTCCATAAACTCAGCTCAGAGAGGTTAAGCAACTAGTACAGAGTCACACAGCTAGAAAGCTGTCCGTAAGGCACATTCTGCTCTACTCCCTTCTGCCACCACACTAAATTCATTCACTCAGACATTGGTTGAGCAGCGCTATTTCTCCTCAGGTGCAGATGAGCAAAGTCATTTTTCTACTCGGGTACCTTGGCAGATGACACATGGCTCACGCATGCCCTGGCTCATAGGTGCTCAGAGGGCTCTCAGCTTGACTAAATAAGGCCCCCCCCAAAGATGCCCACATCCTAATCCCAGCAACATATGAATATGTTACCTTACATGGCAAAAGGGACTCCGCAGCTGTGATTACATTAAGGGTCTGGCCATGGGGCGATTATCTTGGATTATCTTCGTTACCCAATGTGATTACAAGGGTCCTTATAAGAGGCTGATGGGAGGGCCACAGAGAGAGAGATTTGAAGATGCTACCAGCTGGCTTTAAAGACGGCAGAAGGGGCCATGAGCCGAGGAACGTAGGCGGCCTCCGGAAGCTGGAAAGGCTGGGAAACACCAGGTCATCAGGTGGTTTTAGCCTTTAACCCGCACACCTAAGTGGCACTGCATCATTGGTTCTGACGGTTCGCTGTTAAGCATCCAATGTTGATTTCTCAGCTCCCATTCCACCCTCTCCTCTTCCCCATAGAGGCGATTGGGTCACACAGAGTATTTCCAGTTAGAACAACGCTCAGGGGTTGCATTATGAAGATGACGGAAACAGTCTATACAGTTGGACCCCTTCATTCACTGTGATTACTGCTCTGTCCTGCCTGACTTTTGGGTTTCCCTGGAATTAATAATTACCTTGTTTTATTGTTTTCCAGTTATTCATACACACACACACACACACAAACTAATTACAAATTATCCAAATCTTTTCTCTGTGCATTTCACTGTCTCCATAGTACCCATCACCATCTAAAATTCCACTTCACCACCAGGGCACCCTGGGGCTTAGCACCTGCCTGGCACCAGTTGGTACAAAATAAATATTTGTCGCCTGAGTCTGTCCTTTTGACCTTGGGAGCTTGCCATAGGAACATCTGAGGGGAAAAGCTGGAAAAGCACTTTTGAAAAGCAGACAGCAGGCTCCAGCTCCCCGCATGGCGATGGGAATGTCTCAGCCCCTTGACTCGCACGTGCCATTCACAGCTCTAAACACCCAGCCACAGTTGTGGCCGCAAAAGTCTAGAAATAAAGCTCGCTACTGCCCTGGCCAGTTTGGCTCAGTGGTTAGAGCGTCAGCCTGTGGTCCAGAGAGACCCGGGTTCGGTTCCCGCTAAGGGCCCATACCTCGGTTGCAGTTTGTCCCCAGCCCTGGTTGGGTCATGCGGGAGGCAGCCACTATATTTGTCCCTTTCACATCAATGTTTCTCTCTCTCTCTTCCTCTTTCTCCCTCCTACTCTATCTGAATAAAAAATGTAAAAATGTCCTCAGGTGAGGATAAAAAAAAAAAGCTGGCTACTGCTCATATCTGTTTATACTGTTCGTAATTCTATTTTTAACACGATTTGTTGCTTTTTGTGAGATGCTAAATAACAGTTAGAGGTTAAAAGAATATATGTGTGGCCCTGGCTGGTTTGGCTCAGCAGTTAGAGCATCAGCCTGTGGACCAATGAGTCTCGAGTTCGATTCTGGTCAAGGGCATGTACTTGGTTGTGGTTCGTCCCCGGCCCTGGTCAGGGTGGTGCAGGAGGAGGCCAATCGGTGTGTCTCTCTCACATCGATGTTTCTCTCTCTCTCTCTCCACCTCCCACTCCATCTGAAGATAAATATAAAAATATCCCCCAGTGAGGAATTAAAAAAAAAAAAAGAATACCTGATGAACCTCAGAGTAGGGGGGCGGAGGGAGATGGATGAGATGAACTAAAGAACTTACATGCATGTATGCATAACCAATGGACATAAACAACAATGCTGAGGGAGGTGGAGGGATGGGACTGGGAGGAGGGTGACTAGGGGGGAAAACGAGAAACATCTGTAACAAAAATAAATTAATAAAAATTGGAAAAATAATAAAATACAAATTATATGACAGGTACAAAGTTAAATATGTGTGTGTATACGTGAGAGAGAGAGAGAAAGAGAGAGAGAGAGAGACCAGGCGCTGTGCTAAGCACTTCCCGCAGGTCACAGGATGAGAATTCGGCAGAGCCGAATCCAGGACTGTTCTTTTCTGTCGAGCACACTGGCTGCCTCCAAAATGACCATCGGGCCTGTCCTGGAGCCGAAATGGTCACACACTGCCTTGCTTGGGGTCTCCAAGTATTGTCGCAGCATCACTTAGGAGTGAAAGGGGCCCAAATGTCCGCCCATCACTTCACTTCCTCAGTCAAAAGAGTCAGCTGATGTGCTAAGGACCCCAGCCCAGGGTGGGTTCACTCCCCGCCCAGGATCCCCAGAAGCTAAGACCAGGAAACCTCTCGCCAACCCCTGTAGGCACCAGGTGACCCCAGACATCTTTCTGCCACAAGCCTGCACTGATGGGTCAGAAATTTGGGGGATGAGCCAGACACTCTCACTGCAAAATATGCATCGGACCCTCCAGGGCCCTCCAGCGCTCACCGGCTCATGTTTCTCGCCCCTTCTGAGTTCCCAAAGGGCTGCAGAGGGGCCGTGCTTCAGCCCTGCTTCCTCTGCTGGAGGGGACTACTCCCTGACACCCCCTGCAGACCCCGCCCCCCTCGCTCCGCCCAAAGCAGATGGGTGTGCACAGCTCAGACATGACCACCCCTTCAGCATCCTCTGTGTAGATGACCCGTGACGAGTGTTTCCATCCCTGCCAGCTCACTGGCTGGTCCAGATGCCTCACAAACACTTGAGACTCTAGATGAAAACAGGTTTGCCCGGCTCCAACCCAAGCCACTGCATCCAGGGTCTCTGGGACTTATCTGGGCCATTAGTCCTTGAGCCAGTTGCCCAGGAACTGATATGCAGCCACATTTGGGGATGAGGTCTTGCAGGACCCCTGCCAGGGGAACCTGAGATGGGTTTAGGCAGCACATGGTCAGAAAACGAACAGATTGGGGCAAAAGAAGGCTTACTCCTTGTTCTTGTATCATTAATTATTATTGTATTATTTTCCACACGAACCACTGTAAGCCTACCTTTGCCCCACCCTGTATAACCTGAACAGAAAAACAACGATTTTCGCAGTTATCACGACTCTGAACAACGCCCAGAAGCTAAAACACCGGCAGACACAGCCGTCACCGGGTGAAGGTGAACATCCCCAGTGCCAGGTCCCGTTAATACCATGCGGATGTCATGTGACTATCACGTCCCCCCGATACGTGATGGAGAAGGCGCTTCACTCTGTGCCATTCTTCCCCAAAACCCATAACCCCCGTCCGGTGACGAGAACATCAGACAAACCCGACATCAGCACGTTTTACTACCGCCCTGACCCGTCCTCCTCGGCGCCGCCAGGGTCGTGCCCAACGAGGAAAGTCTGAGAAACTAGCGCAGCCAACGGGAGCCTGAGGAGGCAGGGTGACCGGACGGAAGGTGGTGTCCCGCATGGGATCACGGGACAGAGAGAGGGCGTCAGTGGAAACACTAGTGAAATCTAAACAAAGTTTGCAGCTTGACTAGCAGTAATGCACCAAGGGTGGCATCCGAGTGTGACAAGTGTGCCATAGCAATGACGGGCCACTCGTGAGTGGGATATGGAAACTCACTGCACTCTCTCTGCATGTTTCTGGTAAATCTAAAATTATTCCAAAATAAAGATTTTATTTTTCAAAAGTGATCCCATGTAAAGAACACTATTCATTGACTAATAATGTGCGCACACAGTCACAGCCATAACCATGGTGCGAGGCGAAGGAGGTTGGGGCGTCACAACTCATGTCTTGCTCCACCCACTTTGCACCCGAGTCAGCAACATAAACTCTTTTCAAACCCATCTCTTGAATCAGGGGCCTTAAACGCCTCGCACAACCTTGCTTCTTGTGATCCTACCTCTGGGGACCTATCATCAAAGAAACAAGCAGAGAAATCGCAGAAAAAGTTCTGCCAACAAAATCCATTGGAGGGTAAAATTTAAAATGACCTATACATCTAACACTTGGAATCTGGTTAAGTGGTTCAATAGCTCAATGGAGGATCGGTGGTCATTCAAAAGGGATTATGTATAAATGATATGGAAACATGTCACAGATGGTGTCTGTCACAACTCTTCACAGAGGTTGCACTCGGGGATCCCTGCAGCGGGGGGAGCATAGTTCTATCACGGCCAGTCTTCTGATTCCTACGCCTGGGTGTCTCTCCTGTCCACCCTGGGGCCTCCAGCAAGCAGGCTCAGCGGAAATGCAACCAGTGCTAACCACCACCACCGATCAGAACACCGGTTAACAATTAGGGGGCACCTACTATGTGCTTAGAACTGTGCTCAGTTCTCTCCTGCAATGCTCCCTCAATTCTCCCAACAGCTCTGGGAGGCAGAAACCAGGAATATCCCCACTGCACCGATGAGGAGACAGAGGCTTGCACACTTAACCGACTTGCCCAGGAACAAACTGCTGGCACACAGCAAAGGGGGAAAGCAAACCCAGACCCGTGCCTCCAAGGGCTCACCTCTAACCACAGCTGCCTCTCTCCTGAGATAGCCACATCCTTCCAGTATTGGTGCTGTGTAATCAAACACAACCTTGAAAACCCTGCAGGCCTTTGCCTGAAAGTAGTTTTTCAAAAACAGGATGGGAGGGCTGAGGAATGGGGGGCCCCTGTTGGGAGGGAACGCAGCCTGTGAGGAAGCACCCAATGCAAACCCCACAGAAACCCCGCAGTTTTAGGAGAGTCGACGCTGGCCCTGGGGGAGTGGTGGGATAGCTGTTGTCCTGAGTCACCTCTCTTGGAAAGGACAATGACCTGAGACCAGTGTCTCCTGCCACTGAGTCTGAGCAACCTACGTGGAGAGTGCAGGGGAGCAGCACTGTTGCCAGGTGACTCGTGCAAGCCCCTCAGACTCTTAGAGGCTCAGTGCATGTGTGCCCCCAAGTGGCACTTCTGACCACCCTGACCCAGCTCTGGTCCACACTCTCTCCCCAGCCTGCAAGGCCCTGCATGATCACCTCCCGACCACATCCACCCACCCACTTCCTTTCCCTCTGCACCAGCCCCTCGGACCTTCCTTCTGGTCCCTCAGTCCCTGTTCCCTCAAAAGGCAACTGGGTCCCCACTTCAGGGCCTTGACCCTTGCTGCTCCCCACCTGAAACTTTTCTCCCAAATTCTGTCCCAGGCCGGCTCCTTCTCATCACTCAGCTCTCAGCTCTTACCCGGTGGGTGGTGGAGCCAGCTGGGCAAGCTGCAGACCTTTTTCTCTAAGCCTACGCGCCAAGTACAGAAGATTCCAGCCATTCGTCACTCCCTGTTGGCCACAGTCCATGGCGGGGCGGGGCCAGTGGGGGCTGTTGCTGGCTCATCAGTAAAGGTCAATGAATGAGGGTTGGGCCCTCCAATTGGTCTCAAGAAATTTAGCTCTGAGTCTCACTATCCACAAACACTTGCTGTGTACTTCTGGGGAAATCGCATAACCTCTCTGATTTCTCTTATAAAAATGAGGTGACTGCCAATCAGAAAGAATATATGTACCCCTATGTTCATAGCAGCCCGATTTACAATTGCTAAGATCTGGAAACAGCCCAAGTGTCCATCAATAGATGAGTGGATAAAAAGGCTGTGGTACATGTACACAATGGAGTACTATGCAGTTGTAAGAAGGAAAGATCTCTTATCCTTTAGACAACATGGAGGGACCTCAAGAGTATTATGCTAAGCGAAATAAGCCAATCAGAGAAAGACAAATACCACATGATCTCACTTATTTGTGGAATATAATGAACAAGGTGGGCTGATAAACGAAATAGACCCAGAGACATAGAAAGGAGTATAGTTCAGACTGACAAACCTCAGAGTAGGGGGGCGAGGGGTATGGATGAGATGAACCAGAGAAGTTGTATGCATGTATGTAGAACCAACCAATGGACATAGATAACAATGCTAGGAAGTGTGTGGGGGGGTACGGGATGGAAAGGAGGGTGTCTAGGGGGGAAAAGGAGAAACAGCTGTAACAAAAATAAATTAATAAAAATGACAAAATGTGCATTATAAAAAAAAAAATGAGGTGACTAGACTTGAACCATGGGGTTTTGCCTCTATTCTTCCAGGACATACATGATAATAATAGCTTAGTCAGGATAATAATAGCTTACCTGGCTGAGAACAAAGCTAAGCCCTGTAAGTCACGCATGATATCTTACAGGGCTTACGTCGGACACATACACTCACATACTCATTTATGTAAATATACATATATACTCACATATACATATATACTCATTTATATATACAAATATTCATTTAATCCTCTCAGCAACCCTATGAATCAAAAGCCATTATGATGATATATCTTCTTGTGATCCTCACAACCCTATGAATCAAATGCCATCATCACATGTATATGCATTCGTTTCTCACGCAGCCTATGAACTAAGTACCATTACCATCATCCCGACTTCCCCACTTTATAGGTGAGAACGAAAAAGCCATGAAGAGGTTACGTTTTGTGCCTGAAGCTCCAAGCTCGTGCGAGGCAGAGCCAGGACTGCAGCCCAGGTGGTGTGGCTTTTAAACCCCCTCTAGAGTCTTTCAGTGGCACGATCCACTGACAACCCAGGGCCCCTGCCATGAATGAACCTAGATTCTAGAGATTGTCCCTAAAGACATCCCCAGAGAAGTGGAATCTCCTTTGACGTGGAGATTTTGTTGACAGCATATAAGTCAACACAATCATAGGAAGGTAACATTGGGAAATCCCTTAAAACGGCCTCAAGGCAATGCTTCCATGCTTTGTACGCAACATCCCACACAGCAGCACCCTCTACGTATAAACCAACTAGACACGGGATCCTGAGCGCGCAATTAGTGCAGGAGAGAGGGCGTGCTGGGCGCGGCCAGACACACTGCAAGGGGCACGTGGGACAAGCCTGTGGGGGGTCCTGTCCCATTCTCGCCGGCACTTTGGCACACGTTGTCCATCGGGGGAACCTCACCTAGACAAGCAGGTGTTTGTTTTCCTCCCGAAGCACGTGCTGCTTTCTCCTCGGCTACATGTGCAGCTGTGAGACCCCAGAGCCAAACCACACTGGTCATGGCCACGGCTACCCTGACACACAACTCACGTGGGCCACACCCAGCCTGGCTGCCCGTTACTGATCTAATTCCCCACCTCACTCATCACTCTGCCCCTTTCCCTCCTCCTCAAAGCAGTATTTGGAATACAAGTGAATGAAAGGGAGGTATTGTTCCTGAGACCAACTGGAATCGACTTTCATTCTAAATAAAGTGAATCGCTCCAGATTTAGATGCTCCGTGAAAATTTCTTGCAACTCCCACAGCTAACCACTGGGTGTGTGGCAAGGACAGTGGGCTTGGTGATCTCTGAGGATTCTTCCAGACCCAAAGTTCTGGGACAGAGGCTGTAAACAAGGTGTTCCACTGACCAAAACCAGCCCACAAATATAATTTATTTGGCTGGTTTTCTGTGTGTGTGTGTTCATGCAAATTAGGTGTCAATGTTTAAAAATTGGAGATTTCACATGAAAAAAAAACACACTAGATTTCTAGCTTTTATTGAAATGTGGAGGAGTCTGAAGACACTGGACCTGTACTTTCCCATGGCAACAGTGGGCTGGAGAGGAATAGCAGCTGTCTCCTCAAATGGGCCACTTCACCACACTCCCCACCATTCCCTACTGTATTGCACCTGGTCCTTTTCACATATTAACAGTATTTGCTTGGCTTCAGTTGGCCCTTGGGTTTACAACCTCAGCCCTAGATGTCCTGTAATAGCTCTTCTCACAGAGAGGACTTGTGCTGGAGGCACACTCTCATCAAACTGATCTCTGTTTCTCAAATAGAACATGGTCCAACTGAACTCAGGGCCTTTGCACATGTTGCAAACTCTTCCTCTCTTTTTTTTTCATCTGTGCTGAAATGTCTTCTTAAGAGAAGACTTTCCTGTTCCCCTCAGTTAGAACTCATCCTATTTACACATTTTCCTAGTTCCTTACATGTTTCATTCTTCGTAAGTTTCAGTTTGTAATTACCAAGTTACTTGGGTGATTTTTTAAAAGTATGTATGGCCTGGCTGGTGTGGCTCAGTGGTTGGGCGTCAACCCATGCACCAGGAGGTCACTGGTTCAGTTCAGGGCACATGCCTGGGTTGTGGGGCAAATCTCCAGGGGGTGGGTCATGCAGGAGGCAGCCAATTGATGTTCTCTCTCATTGATGTTTCTGTCTCCCTCTCCCTTCCTCTCTAAAAATCAATAAAAAAAATTATTTTAATAAAAAAAAATTATGTGTTTTTTTAAAAAAAACTGAAAAGGTAGTACCTTCACAGGGTCAAAGAGTAAATTCAAACTGTACAAAAGGGAAGTGATGACCATTGTCCTGGTGGCTAAGTTCCCTCTTGAGGGATCACGTGTATTTCTGGTTCATGCCTAGTACTCATCAGAGGGCCTGGCCCATTAAATGTGTTGAATAGTGAGGGATGGTAGGGTGGGTATAGGGGTTGGAGGTGTATTAGTTTCCCATTGCTACTGCAACAGACTACCACATACTTAGTGGCTTAACACACGCGTGCGTGTGCACACACGCATGTACTCATACACATGCATGCGCGCGCGCACACACACACACACACACACACACACACACACACACATAATTTCTGCAGGTTTCCTTGCTTCCAGCTTCCACCCTGTTCTCATCCTTGACTCTCATCCTAGGCGTCCTCCATTTTCAAAGCGGTCATCTGAGGTCAAGTTCTTCTCACACTCATCACCCTCTGACTCCTCCCCTCTGCCTCCCTCTTCTACTTTTAAGGACTTTGTGATTTCATGGGGCCTAACTGGATAATCCAGGATCATCTCCCTAGTTTAAGGTCAACTGACTGGCAACCTTACCACCGCCTGCAACCTTCACCCTCCCCCCACGCCATGTAACCTGACATCATCACAGGCTCCAGGAATTAGGAAATCTTGGGGGACCATTATTGCGCCTGCCACGTGAGGGATTTTCCTGAATGGCGAAGATTCTCTGAATGATTCAAGATTGAGTTAATATCTGCTGACCATGTACCCAAGTCCTCAAAGAAACAATGACACCAAACACTACATATGGCACAGATATGGTTGCTAACTGTGAAATTGTAAAGAGATACTTTAACACAAGCCAAGACTTCCTCACCCACAGAGATGGCATCTGCCTTCACAGAGCCATCATGCAATTAGACGCAATCCTGCAGGTGAAACGTTTAGTTCAGGGCCTGGCACACACTATGTGCTCAATAGATGCTAGTTTAAAAAGGGAAGCTATTGCCTGGCCAGTGTGGCTCAGTGGTTAAGCATCGACCCACGCACCAAGAGGTCGCCGGTTCGATTCCCAGTCAGGGCACATGCCCAGGTTGTGGGCCAAATCCCTGGTGGGGGCATGCAGGAGGCAGCCAATTGATATTCTCTCTCATCAATGTTTCTCTCTCTCTCTCCCTTCCTATCCTTCTAAAATCAATAAAGGAAAAAAAAAATTGTTTTAAATAAGGGGAACTGTGCAAAACAAGGTGGCTCCAGGTATCATTGACAATGTAGGTGTGCCTGACTCAGAACAAGAACATGTGTTCAACAAATGTTTAGTGAGCATCTACTCCCTAATGAGATAACGAGGCAAGGCACTTGGAATGGTGAACAAATCAGAGCCTCGCCCTCATGGACTTTCTTCTTTAATAGGTTGAATCTCGACTCCAGAAAATCAGAAGAAAAAGCAGCTCCACTTACGTGCACAGAATGGACTGGTCCTCTCGATCTGAGAACAGAGAGAAAAGAACCGTGAGTTAGAAGTAGCTCTGAGCTGAGAGTCTGATGATGGTGCCTCCTGCGCCTCCATCCCCAGCTCTTGCACACTGGCCCCACGAGTGGGGACAGGGGGCCAGCTGGGCTCATTGCCCAGGGCACAGGGGACAAGACCAAAGTCAAGAGGACAGCAGGGCTCTTTTAAACACTCCTCCTGACCCCAAAGTCCTGGAGGCAGCCCCAGAAAGATGCTGGAGTCTGACTTGCTCAGGAGGTGGTACCCTTCCCAGCCCCACCAGCTCTGGGGGTCCTAGAAGACCCACTCTGCCCAGAGTCAGTCACTAACAGAACACAGACTTTGGATCTAGACAGACTGGGGTTCATTTGGCCACTCCCCAGTTCTGTGACCCCGGGCAAATATTTTTCATCTCTCCATGCGTCAGTTCCTTCCCCTGGAATATGGGTTAGCAGACACTTTCTGGTTTGAAAATCCAGCATCGATTCCCCCTTCTTCCAGAAAGACCATCCTGTGTTCCTTTGGGAGACAGGCCCCCTGCCTGCCCTGCCATCATGCACAGTCTTGGTGGGGCTGCCCCACCAGCTGCCCCAGCCAAGAAGTGAGAACAGGTCCCAGGCTATGTCGATCAGGTTCTCCGAGCTGGGTCTAGGACAAGAAACCACCGTGTGTGCACAGAGCCCTGAGGGGGTCTCATTCCTGCCCCCAGGGCCTGAACAGTTTCTGTCAATTCTTAAGGCTGGCTCCCCGGTCTTCCCATCCCATCTTCTCCATACTCCTCTCAGATACTTCTCCCTAGACAGGGTGCCGAGTCAGTCTCTGCTGCTCACCACCAGAGAATTCTGGTGGACACAGCAGTGGTCATCGCGAGATTTATTGCGATTCAGCAGGCTTTACTGATCACTTATTGAAGTGACCTCAGAGGGCGGAGCCAGGTTCTGGGGTCCATTTCCTCCTCTATGATGGACATGGGGTCGGTTATCAACACCTTTAACCATCAACCAGTCAACCATCACTGAGAAATCAGGGCGTCATATCTTCTGATGGGCGCCGCCAAGGCAGCCAGCAATTCCCCAGTCCATTCCCCAGCTGCATCCCCACCACCACAGAGCTCAGCGCCTCCCGACCAAAGATCTCCCTCAGTCTTGTAACATCCTCCGCCAAAGCTCTTCCATGTTGGACATTTCCTAAAAACGTGGATATAAACGTACCCTATGACTCAGTAACTCCACTCCTAGGAATCTGCCCAAGAGCCCTGGAAAATGTGTCCTTACAAGACTTCCACGCGAATGCTCACAGCAGCATTATCATAAAGGCTAAAATGTGGAATCAACTCCAAAGTCCGTTAACTGAGGACCAGATAAGCAAAATGTGGTATTGCTATGCAACGGAATATTATTCGGCCGTAAAAACAATGAAGGACTGATTTCACACCACAACCTGGATGACCCTCAAAAACCTTATGCTAAGTAAAAGGAATCAGACGCAAAAGGCCACATACTGTATGATTCTGTTTACACGAAATGTCCAGAATAGGCAAGTCCATTGACACAACAGATTAGTGGTTGCTAGGGGGTGGGGTGGGGTTGCTGTAAATGGACATGAAGGATCATCTTGGGGTTCTGAAGGTAGATTGTGGTGATGCTTACGTAACTCTGCCAATTTACTAAACGTCATTGAATTTTAGACTTAAAATGGGTAAATTTTTGGTATGCAGCTTTATCTTAAATAGCTGGGGATGTTATTTTAATCACAAATAGGATTTTTTATTTGTCACCATTAATGTCTGAATTTTAAACAGATTCTTGAACTGGGGGCTCATCTCCATCAGCTCATTCAACTTCACACCTGTCTCACCCCCAGTAGCTTTTCTAGAAGGGCTGGCTCCCTTCACTGTGCGGCTCCGTGAGTTTTCCCAGTTCAAACTTAGCAAAGTCAAAATGCGGAGGAAGCTAACAAAGACGTCATGGACGACCCGATTGGCAAGCCTTTTCTGTCTTTTCCAGTGACCGCTGGAATCAGTTTTTGACCACTTCTTTCAAGGCATTTGTTTATCTCTCGAGTCATAATTTCCATCATCCAGATTGGGCGGACCTGTTGATACTGAGCACAGGAGGTCTTCCGAATCCAACTGTTGCATTTTTTTTAGTAAAATCAACACAGGCTAGGCGAAGCGAATTGCCATCAGTAGTCCTGACATCAGCACGAGCTTCAGGCATGCTCTGCCAGATTCTGACCATGGGGCACATTTGTCACAGGGCAAGATCCATGCCAGGGACATGAGGCAGTTTTTTCCCTGAACTGAATTTAATTAGTTCCCTCAAGTAATTAGCTTGAAGGTTCTAAATGCAACTTCATATTCTGTAGGTCAGCTAGACTCACTTTAAAAACACAACCCTTGAGATCATCAGATGTGATTTTGGTTCCCTGAGTTCCCATGATGAGTGTTTTCCCAGCACGTCTTACATTGAACACAGCGGCTGGTCCATCTCAGAAAATGGACCAACCATTCTCCCTTCGTGCTGCCTTTCATAGGGCGCTTGTTCTTGCTGACTGTCATGGGGCTGCTCAGAGAGAGCCAAAAGGCTAGATAGTTGTTTTGAAATCTGTCTGTAGTTTCCCAGTGCCCTTAGGGCCCACACTCCTGAGCACGCCATCTAAGACCGCCCGTGACGGGCTGCTGCCCGCCTCCCCAGTTCTGGCACCTCTATCTTCCTCACTCTTCTTCTTTGCTATTCTCACCCGAGGACATTTTTGCATTTATCTTCAGACAGAGTGGGAGGAATAGGGAGAGAGAAACATCGACTGGTTGCCACCCACAGGACCCCAACCAGGGCCGGGACAAACTGCAACCGAAGTACGTGCCCTTAGCGGGAACCGAACCCGGACTCTCCGGTCCACAGGCCGACGCTCCAACCGCTGAGCCAAACCGACCAGGGTTATCTCCCTCACTCTTAATGCCCCGGCCACCCCACCTAGACCAACCCTTGAACTGTTCCCTCTGCACAGAAGGCCTTTCTCTTCTTCTCCTCCTGGCTACTTCCTGGTGCCTGGGTCTCAAAGATGACACCTCTTCCAAGAAGCCTTCCCCACCATGATGGAGCCAGGGGGTGGCCTGGCTGTCAGCACTCCCAAACTATCACAAATAGTCAACATTGCCAGAAGAACAACTCCCCATAACCCCCCTCAAATAATCCACTGCTGCCTCCAACCCCCTCCCAGAAACTCAGGAGCTGTCGCTGGTCCCTGCCCATCCCCAAGGCAGAGGCACTGCTCCACCTCCACAGTCCTGAGCACCTGGCTCTGCTCTCGTTGCTGCCTCTGCCCCACAGGACCATGAACCCGTTGTAGACCGAAGCATCCAGTCCTGTACCCCACTCCCCCAGCTCCTGGTACCCTAGACCCCAAGCCCTAAACCCTGATACAGAGAAAGTGTAGGTTGGTGAGTTTTGAAAAAAGCCAACCCCAAACCTAGAAAACATGAGCTTCTTGATGCAGAAGCTCAATAGACACACAAGAAATTGACATTCATTCATTCATTCATTCATTCATTCATTCATTCATCAAATAGTTTTTATTTATTTATTTTTTTAATCCTCACCTGAGGACATTTTTGTATTTATCTTCAGATAGAGCAGGAGGGAAAAAGGGAGGGAGAGAGAGAGAAACATTGATGTTAGAGAGACACATTGAGTGGCTGTTACCCACACGACCCCAACCGGGGCTGGGGACAAACTACAACCAAGGTACGTGCCCTTAGCGGGAACCAAACCCGGGACTCTCCGGTCCACGGGCCGATGCTCTAACCGCTGAGCAAAACTGGCCAGGGCTCAACAAATAGTTTTACGGCATCTACCAGGTATCCGGCACTATGCCAGCTTCTGAAACTACCACCTAACAGTATCTAACATTTAGGACCTCCTGTGTGCCACACATTGTTTTAAGCATTTACTTGTATTAACTCATTCAGCCCTCACACATCCTATGAGATACTTTTCATTCCCATATTACAGATGCAGAAACATCTTAAATGTCTCTGAGGCATAGAGACATTTTAAAACTTGCCCACAATTACAGAACTAGTATGTGGATGAAGCAGGATTTGAACCCAACATCTATGGTTTATTAA
The DNA here is from genome assembly GCF_014108415.1 of Molossus molossus. NCBI lineage: Eukaryota > Metazoa > Chordata > Mammalia > Chiroptera > Molossidae > Molossus > Molossus molossus. Next base: position 107,964,645 of record NW_023425366.1, on the reverse strand, counting down.
ACACCTACTATGGCCCAGATACATAGTCAGGCACTTCCCGTGTGTGGCCTTTGATCCAGGCCCCTTTAGGGTTGAGGAAACTGAGGCTAGGTAGCCCAAAGTCACGCAGGCACGGCAGTGACCGACCTGGGTTTTGAGCATTGTGAGCCCGAGCCTGGGCTCTTTCTGCTTTTCCAAGTACAGGACGGTGCGTGGGAAATGGAACATGGGTCCTGAGGGGCCCAGGCTCCAGGGGGATGGGGGAAGGTACTGGGGGACAAGGCCGCTTGGGGAGACCAGCAGGGACCAGCCAAGAAAGGAGTGAAGCCTATTGCCCGGGCCAGGGAAGCAGCCATGCTAACCTCTAAGGTGGGAAGAAGACGACCAGGGCATGGAGTGGCCTCTGGGATGGAAGGCCCTGCCTCCCAAGGGTCGGCTCTCGAATCTGTGGACGTGTCCTGTCCCATCACTGCTGGCCAGGTCCTCCTCCGTGTCCCCGCTCGGCCTGTGCTCCCTGCCATTCTCACCGGGCCGCCTTTCCTCTTGTAAAAGACTGTGGTAAACACACAGAACGCGGAATGTCCCACCGTGACCATTCTGAAGCGTACTGTTCAGTGCCATCACGCACAGTCACACTGTTGGGCAGCCATCACCACCATCCATCTCCAGAACCCTTTTCGTCCTACAAAATGGAAGTGTGCACCTGTGACACACTAACTCCCCACTCCCTCCCCCAGCCCCTGGCACCCACCAGTCCACGTTCTGTCTCTGTGACTCTGACTACTCCAGGAACCTCATATAAGTGAATCACACAGTATTTGTTCTTTTGTGACTGGCTTACTGCACTTAGCATACTGTCCCCAAGGTTCATCCATGTGTCAGACTGTCCTTCCTTTTTTTTTTAAATCCTCACCTAAGGATACCTTTCCATTTATTCTCAGATAGAATGGGAGGGAACGAGAGGAAGAGGAAGGGGGGGTGGAGAGAGAGAAACATCAACATGAGAGAGACACATGGATTGGTTGCCTCCCGCACGACCCTGACCAAGGCTGGGGATCGAACTGCAACCAAGGTACGTGCCCTTGACAAGAATCGAACCCGAAACTCTTTTGTCCACGGGCCAACACTCTAATTGCTGAGCCAAACTGGCCAGGCCGGAATGTCCTGCCTTTTTAAGGCTGAATAATATTCCCTTGTATGGATCTACCATATTTTGCTTATTTATTCATCTGTTGGTGAACACTTGGGTTGCTTCCACCTCTTGGTCATTGTGAATCGTGTTGCTAAGAACACGAGTGTGCAAGCATCTGTCAGAATCCCTGCTTGCATTTCTTCAGGGTACACTCTCAGAACTGTGGATCACGTGGTTTTCCTGTTTAACTGTTGAGGAGCCTCCATACTTTTCCACCGCGGCTGCCCCGCTTGGCACTCCCACCAGCAGTGCGCAGGTCCCAGTCTCTCCACATCCTCACCAACACATTACTTTCTGGGTTTTGATTGCTGCCATTCTAATGGGTGCGAGGTGGTACTGCATTGCAGTAGAGGAATCTTTTTTTTAATTAAATTTATTGGGGTAACATTGGTTAATAAGATCATACAGGTTTCAAGTGTACATTTCTATTATACATGATCTGTATACTGCATTGTGTGCCCACCACCCAAAGTCAAATCTTCTTAAAAACAGTTGGATAATGCCATGCCCTTGCCAAAACCAGCTGCTGAGTCCTGGGGACCCCCAATCTCCCCACCATGGACTATGAGGTCTGGCATAATGTGTCCCCACCTGCCGGCCTCATTGGTACCACTCTCTCTCATTATCTGCCCCCCACTCAGCTCCTAAACAGCTACCTGCTCCTCACAGAGGACACGCTCTTCCCTTCAGGGCCTTTGCCTGGAACACTCTCTCCCCAGCTCCTGCCATGGCTGATGCCTTCCCATCATCTCAAGGGCTTCCACTCCCAGAGAGGCCTTTGCTAACTCTCCGTCCACGAGGGTACATGCCACACCTCTGGGCTCTCAAAAATTAACCAGTTCTTTTCTTTCATGCCACTTAGGACCGTCTGGAATGACCTCATGTTTGCATCTCTCTCTATTCTAGAAAGCAAGTTTTGTCAGGTTTTTCTATCTTGTTTAACATTGTAGCTTCAGTACTTAGCACATAGTAGGTGCTCAGTTATATATGTTAGAGGGAAGGATGGCTGGAGAGACAGATGGCTGGCTAGCTGGCTGGATGGACGGACGGGCGGACATATGGATGAAGAGATGAACGATGAATAAGTGAAGAGTGGATGGATGGGAAGATGGATGGATGAAAGAATGGGTGGAGCTGGAGAAGGCAATGCTGTGTTCACTGAGGACCAGGGAGGACAGCAATGACGATATCTAGAAGCAGGGAATGTACATCACATACAGAAGCTCTGGCCCACTCAGGGCGAGATGAATGAGATGCCTGGGCAAGGCCCATGGATCCTGTGCCCACCTCCAACCAATTTTCTCTGTCCCCTCAGATTACAGACGGACATTCTGGTGACTCGGTTGGGCTAAATCCTCAGGACAGAAGGTGAAAGAGCCAAAAGGTTAATTTCTCTTTCTTACTCTTTTTTTTTTTTTCCCCCTCACCCGAGGATATTTTTCCATTTTTTTGTACAGATAGAGTGGGAGGGAGAGAGAGGAAGGGAGAGAGAGAGAGAAACATCGACATGAAGGGACACATCGAGTGGCTGCCACCCGCACGACCAACCAGGGCCGGGGACAAACTGCAACCGAGGTACATGCCCTGAGCGGGAACCGAACCCGGGTCTCTCCGGACCACAGGCCAACGCTCTAACCGCTGAGCCAAACCGGCCAGGGCTCTCTTTCTTACTCTTACTTTTCCCACTTTGGGTCACATCTGCCTTCAGGGCCATGTTCAGGGGGTGCCGAGAGGCGCCACTCTGGCACGTCTGACCCCTTGCAGGAGAAGGGACCATAGGAACATACAGGACAGAGGGGGGAACGCCCCGTCACCATAAAGTCCCTTCTTCCAGTCTAGCTGTGTCGCTTCCCACCAGGCCTACACCCCGCCTCCTGCTACCATTCCTGGGCTGCCCCCAACCCCTCCGAAACACCCACATCGGGAACACCCACACACGTGCCCAAAGAGAGACACAGAAGTTGGTCTCTGCAACAATATCAGCAATAGCAAAAGACCAGAACCAAACCATTTAACCAGTCCACCACCTGAAGGCCAGTTAAATAACTCTGGTATTTAAATTCTGGTGAGTCCTGGTGGCCAAAAATGGCACATGAAGCAGCCATTAAAAAGAACCAGACACGCCCTGGCCGGTTTGGCTCAGCGGTTAGAGCGTCGGCCTGCGGTCCTGAGAGACCCGGGTTCGGTTCCCGCTAAGGGCGCGTACCTCGGCTGCAGTTTGTCCCCGGCCCTGGTTGGGTCGTGTGGGTGGCAACCACTCGATGTGTCCCTTTCATGTCGATGTTTCTCTCTCTCTCTCTCTGTTCCTCTCTCTCCCTCCCACTCTACCTGAACAAAAAATGGAAAAATGTCCTCTGGTGAGGATAAAAAAAAAAAAAAAAAAAAGAACCAGACAGCCCTGGCCAGTTTGGCTGGGCATTTAGAGTGTCAGCCTTTGGACCAAAAAGTCATGGGTTTGATTCCTGGTCAAGGGCATGTACGTGGGTTGCAGGTTCAATTCCCGGCCCTGGTTGGGGTCATGCAGGAGGCAACCAATCAATGTGTCTCTCTCACATTGATGTTTCTCCCCCCACCCCCACTATATCTAAAACCAACTAATGGAAAAATATTCTTGGGTGAGGATTAACAACAACAACAAAACAGGCAGATCTTTTGGACCTATGCAGAACACTAAGATATATTAAGCTAAAAAATAAAAGGCTCGATCATAGTGCATCATACTTTTGTGTTTAAAAAAGTACATGCACACCCTCAAATACTTGTATATGCATTTCTATATCTATATATGTTTCTATTTTTAATCCTCACCCGAGGATATTTTTCCATATATTTTCAGGCAGAGGTAGGTGGTGGTGGTGGTGGTGGGGGGGCACGGAGAGAGAGAGAGAAACACCGATGTGAGAGAGACACACTGACTGGTTGCCTCCTGCACAACCCCGACCAGGGCCAGGAACCAAACTGCAACTGAAGTGCGTGCCCTTGACTGGAATCGAACCTGTGACTCTTTGGTCTGGGGGCGATGCTCTACTACTGAACCAAACTGGCCAGGGCAGACATCGGATATATTATGACTGACTCTTGTTCTGGCAACAGAGAGGAGAGGGTCTGAGGGGCACAACTGGGACGGGAGGAGACCTACTTTCTCTCCATCTACTTCCAACCTGTTGACATTTGTGCTGTGAGTCTGTAGAACCGTTCCCTTACTCCACCAAAAATGGTCAACATAAAAATAGCCTTTCCTGCTCTTGAGGAAACCATTACAAACTTAAGCTTAGGAAAGAGAGTAAAGAAACAGCCACTCGTGCACCGTGCCCTGGGCCTGGGCGACGCTCCTCCTGTACTCGGTGACCCCCTGGCCCCACAGCGGCCCCCGAGCTGGGCACTGGCATCACCCCCATTCTACGGATGAGGAAAACAGGGCACAGAGTGAGGCCACTTGCTCAAGGTCATGGCACCGGGTGGAATTGTGGCCCCAAAGATATGTCCACTCGGAAACTCAGAAACTGGCCTTATTTAGAGTCAAGGTCTCACAGGTGTGATCACAGATCTCCAGATGAGATCATCCCGGATCTAGGGTAGGACCTAAACCAATCATCTGTGAGAGAAAGAAGGAGAGAGACAGGGAGAAGGCATGGGGAGGAGGAGGCAGAGAGGGGAGTGGTGTCCACAAGCCAGGAGCCAGGAGCCAGGAGCCAGGACCAGGCCCAGCTGGCTTCTCCCTCCAGCTTCCAGAAAGAAACAACGCCTTGATTCCAGCCCGCTGGGCCCGGAACTGTGAGAGCGCAGATTCCTCTGGTCGTAAGACGCCAAGTTCGCAGCCATCTGTAGAACCGCCCCAGAGAACGGGCTCGGCCGCTCGGCCAGCGGGTGGCAGGCTGGCACTCCGCCCCAGTCTGCGTGGCCCCGCAGGCCTTGCTCTTCGTCCCGGCGTTGCTGGGCCCGAACCCGCACTCAGGCACCGGTGGCACTTCACCCAGGACACAGACGGAAGAACACAGTGAACTTTCCATCCCCCTGGAACGCTCGGGAGAGAGAGGCAGCATCACCCTGCTCGTAGATGGGAAGTCGTGGAGGGGGCACCCACGTGTTGGCACGACCACCAGCCCCTTGTCCTAGAATTGAGGGAATGTGGAGAAATCCACGTGGGAACAGAGCAAAATAGCAAACCGGTGAGAACTGATCCAGGAAGGGCCAGAGGGGCGAGAGGATGGAGGAGCCGAGACCCTGTGAGCGGAGCCCAGGAGACTGGTTTGAGGGGGGATTCTGAGACGGACAGACGGACAAGCTGTCTTCATCCACCTGCTTTGCAGAGAGAGGCAGGCTTTCCCAGCAGCCTTGGGAAGCCAGGGTCAGATGTGGGTCCTGAGGCCTTTCCTCACAGGTCCCCAGGAGAGGGAGCAGGCTCCGGGGAAGCCTGGGAGGCTGCCAGGGTGGCTCTGTGCTGGGGGTGGCCGGGGGACCTCTGGCCTGGGACATTCCCATCGGAAACACACGGCCTCCCAGCGTGGGAAGCTGACAGAGCTCCGGGATGGGCAGAGAAAGGCTTGGTGTGGATGCTTGCTGACCCACGTGGGGGCCAGGAAATTGATTTCCTGGAGACCTCGGGTCTTTCCTGAGCTTGAGCTTGTGTCTGACCCAGGCAGCAAATTCTCTGAGTGTGCAAAGCAGCGCACTCCAGCCTGTTTTTGCACCCACAGTTTTTTCCGCCCAAAGCACCCTCTCCACACCTTCTCTTCCTGCTCAATCCATTCTCTTTTTCCTTTTTCCCATTGAGGTGACATTCGCATAACATAAAACGAACCATGTAAAGTGAACAGTCAGTGGCATGGAGTACATTCACAGTCTGTACACAATCCCTCCATCTAGTACCGAATATTCATACCGGCCCCTAATAAAACCCTACACCCACCAAGCAGTCACTCTCCATTCTAACTCCCTATAACGCCCGGTAATCAGCAATCTGCCTTCTGTCTCTGGCTTTACCTATTCTAGGCATTCCACATAAATACAATAATATATGGCCCTTGTGTCTGGCTTCTGTCACCAAGCATGATTTTTTTGAGGTTCATCCCTGTTATATTACGTTTCAGAACTTCATTCTTTTTATGGCTGCATAATATTCCATTGATGGGCACTTGGGTTGTTTGTTTGTTTGTTTGTTTGTTTTTTTATCCTCACCTGAGGACATTTTTCCAATTTTTGTACAGATAGAGTGGGAGGGAGAGAGAGAGAGAGAAACATCGATGTGAAAGGGACACATCGAGTGGCTGCCACCCGCACGACCAACCAGGGCCGGGGACAAACTGCAACCGAAGTACGTGCCCTTAGCGGGAACCGAACCCGGGTCTCTCCAGACCGCAGGCCGACGCTCTAACCGCTGAGCCAAACCGGCCAGGGCGTGAACTTCATTCTTTTTTATGGCTGCATAATATTCCATTGATGGGCACTTGGGTTGTTTCTATCTTTTGGTTACTGTGAATAGTGCTGCTGTGAACATTCAAGTACGAGTTCTTGTTTGAGGACCTGTTTTCAATTCTTTGGGGCATACACCCAAGTCCATTCTTGAAATGTCATCTTGAGAGTCACCTTCTGTACGATACTGTCTCTGACTCCATATCTCCCTAGAGCTAATTTGGGGGCCTTTCTTCCTTAAAAACAACAACAACAACAAAAAACACTTTTTTTTATCCTTACCCAAGGATTTTTTTTTTTTAATTGATTTTAGAGAAAGAGGAAGGAGGAGAGAGAGAGAGACAAGAAGAGAGAGAGTGAGAGAGAGAGAGCGTGCAAGAGAGAAACACATCAGTGTGAGAGAGAAACATCAATAGGTTGCCACCTGTACCCATCCCACTAAGAGCTCGAACCCGCAACCTAGGTGTGTGCCCTGTCCAGGAATAGGACCCACAGCCTTTTGGTGTGCAGGGTGATGCTCCAACCAATTGAGCCAGCAGGCTGTGGTAACTTGGGGGCTTTCTCCTGCATGTCCCCTCTGGGGCTGCCATGGACGGTGGTACAAGGTGTACGCTGAGGACTCTAGGGGGAACCGCACCCATTGGTCATTGTGCGTGTGACGTTCATTGCACCAGTCTTCCAGCAGACAGAGGAAAAACACCTTGAGAAAGGTGCCTTCTTCTAACTCTGTAAAGGTGCACTTGGCCTCGTGGTGGCCCTGGCTCCCTGAGTTCAAATGTTCCCTCCACTGAAAGACTTTACCTCGCTGTGATTGTTGTGTCACCTCAATACTTTTTAGGGGGCAAGGGTACTGAGTATTTAGAATATTAATCAACCATTTATTGATATGAAAGACAGAGTTTTTCTTTTCCATCTTGGGCACAATTATGCTACTTAACATTATGTATAATAGCCCCAAAGTAGAAACAATGAAATGTCCATCAACTGGTAAATGGATAAACAAATGTGGTCTATCCTTACAATGGAATATTACTCAGCCATGAAAAGGAGTGAAGCAATGATACATGTTACCACATAGATGCATTTTGAAGATGTTATGCTAAGTGGAAAAAACCAGTCACAAAGAACCATATATTATATCACTCATTCCATTTTTTATCAAATTTCCAGAACAGGCAAAGCTACAGAGACAGAAAATAGATTAGTGATTGCCTGGAACTGGGGATGGGAGTAGAAAGGGATGACAAATGGGCACAAGATTTCTTTTTGAGATGATAGAAATATAAAATCATATTGCGGTGATGGCTACATTACCCTGTAAATTCACAAATAAGCAATGGATAGTATACTTAAAATAGATTTAAGTATATAATTCATTGTATACTTAATTATACCACAATAAAAGCTTTTTTTTAATCCTCACCTGAGGATATATATATTTATTCTAGACAAAGAGAAAGGAAGAGAGGGAGGAGGGCAAGAAGAAGGGAGAGGGAGGGGGGAAAGAGAGAGAGAGAAACATTGATGTGAGAGAGAAGCACTGATCAGTTGCTTCCTGTATACGCCCCAACTGGGGATTGAACCCACACCTTAGGTATGTGCCCTGACTGGGAACGAACCTGCAACCTTTTGGTACAGGATAACAGTCCAACCAACTGAGCCACCTGGCCAGGGCCCAATAAAGCTTTTTTTTAAAAAAAAAACTATGTTAATTTTATATAATCTCTGAATCAAAAAATATGACTCCTGAAAAATTCACACATATCTGTTCATTTTCCAACAGTTTCAAAACTGCTTTTAATGCCTTTCCTACTAGTCCGTGAACTCCTGAAGGTCAAGGTACCAGAAGCAACGCCTGATGCCCAGTAGGTGCTCAGTAAATGCTTGTGGATTTGAATCAGTCTCTCTCTCAAAGGCATCCCAGGTGGTAGCCATAGCGAACCCTCTTTCTTGTATCCACATGTTCACTTAGCAAACAAGTTCTGAGGCCCCATTAAGTGCCAGGAAACATTCACTGAGACCCACTTAGTCTCTGCTTTTGAGAGGCTCATGACGCTGTACGGGGCACATGCCAGATGGGAGCCCCGCTGTGAGGAAGAGTCAGAGTCTTCCCAGCTGAGGACAGCCAGCTGCCTGGAGAGGATGCTGGAGGCCCCAGGAGAGAGCCGAGGCGGGCAGGTCCGAGCGGGAGAGAACTGGCAGAGCTGTGCAGGGCCGGAGCCCATCTGTCTGCTGAGCTCCCCAGCCCAGAGCCCCGGGGTCTGTCACACCCTTCTCCTCCCAGACAGGGCCCGGCCTTGGATGTGCAAGTCTGCATGTGAGCTTTCTGAGCAGAGGGCTCCGGCAGGCCCTCCCCCACAGCAGGCTGAGGGCTCTCAGGAGACGCCAGCTCCCCACAGACCAGCTATTTCGGCCCAATCCCAAACACCAGCTCATGGTTTACGGCTGGGGAGCCAGAGGCCTGCAGGCTGACCATAAAAGGAGAAAACTGAACAGACCCGGGCTCACTGCTTCTCGTCCTTCCTTCCCGTGCCCGGCTGCTGCGGGACCCAGTGAAAGGGAGGTGCCCATCCCATGTCCCTGTGGCCACTGCTACCCCCCGGGCCAGGGAGGAATGAGAGATGCAGCCACCAGGGAGTGCAGAAAGTGGCTCCCTACCCTGACGCCACACCGGGGCAGATGCCAGAGTCCAGACACGAGGGAATGTCCGTGCTGGGCCTCAGCGGTGGACCCTCGACAGGTGACAGCTAACGACTGCTGCACGTGCCCTGACCAGACACCAGGTTCCCCATGCGCTGTCCAAATCAACCCTCACAACTGGGGCAGGCACAGTTGTTATCCTCATGGGACAAATGAGTAAACTGAGGCACAGAGAAGTGGGCACGCCAGCAGACCTGGGGTTCAAACCCAGCTCAGAGCCCACGCCCTGACCACTGCTCTGTAGGTCAAGGCCCTTCTCTACTTGCCCTCCTCTTCCCAGAGAGTTGGGTAGGAAGAGGCTCAAAGGGCCTGTGCTGGACCCCAACAAAAACTTTCCACACCCACACAAAGCCCTGGCATCTTTAACAGAACTGGCCGGTTGAGATGGTATAGGGCGCAGGGGGACCAGTGTTCTCCTGACGGCCTCAGCTCCCACCTCTCACACTCTCCCTCCTTCTCTCTGCTCCACCCCAAGGACTCATGGATCCCAGAGAGACTCCTGGACTCCCCTGGTCTCACAGCCTGTGACAGGAACGGACCCCAGGGTCCAGCTCCCTGGACCGCTCCTTCACAGCACATGTGTGATTAATAGCTGCCCCCCACACACTGTGCCCCCAACTAGACCCCCACAGTGGGCCCTCAATCGACAGAGCTAAATGAAAAGGGGATGGGGAGCCAGAGCCCCTCTGAGCAGGGAGGACACAGAGGCAGGAGGCTGGAACACACGCTCTCCAGAAGGAACATGTCGTCAGCAAGTGTCCACCAGCACGTCCCAAATCCATTCCCTTAAACATGTCTGCCTCTTGAACTCAATATTTATTGCTTATTGAAAAGAACGAATTCTCCTTAGCTCTCTCCCATCCACCCGTGTAAGACACCATGGGCAGTCCATAAAAGGCTCATCAGCATCGGATGAACCTTCACCCTTCATTTCCTGCCAAAGAACGTGAGCTTCTTGTGATAAGTCAGCGCCAGCCAACTCCTCCCAGTGTCTCAACAAAGGCCGAGCCAGATGGAGCCGCCACCACCCCTCACCCGCACCAGGTCAGACGGCCGACAGCCACTGCAAACTCTCCGAGAGGCAGGGAAAGCATGCAACCGTCCCCTGTCTGGGGTGCACTGTGGAAACAGTCTCTGGAGCAAAATGACTTGGAATTGCGTCCCAGCTCCACCTTTTGGACAAGACACCCTGCCCCTCAGAGCGTCCATTTCCTTGCGAGGAAAACAGAGGAAAAATTCATACTTTTCAAGGTTATGGACATGATGAAATGAAACCGGATACACACAAGGCTTAAAATTGCCCACAGCACATACAAGAGCTCCACCATTGTTATTGTCATCACCGCCCTTCTCACCACCGACATCTAAAATAGTGAGCCCGCGACGTGGCTACAGGCGACAGCACCTCTGTCCTAGGCGGACAGACTATTAGCCAAGTTCAATCCTTTCTAATTGGAAGGGCTAAGCCAGTCCCTTGGCGTTTGGGGGCCGCAGTTTTCTCATCTGTTAAATGGGGGTAACAGCACTACACTGTCCACCACACTGCTTCGGAGAGAAGACAACATTGTGAGGGCGGCCGAAGGTGGGGTCTCCAGGTTTGACACTCAGCTCTGAAGTCAAGTCACTTGGTGCTCTGAGCCTGTGTCTTTAATTGTCAGGAGGCTGTGCCAGCAAGGGCAGAGGGAAGTGGCATTTACAGAGCGGTGAGCCCAGAGGACATCAGTGCCCTTCCTCTCTCTGCCCAGTTGACAGAGCAGCCTCTGGGGAGCTGAGTGAGCATGAGCCAGCTGACCATGGACAGAGGGAGCCAGCTGAGTGTGGGAACTTGGCAAAGCCTAGTTTGGATCCTCCCACCTCCCAGCTTCTCTTCAGCTTGGAGAACATTCAGCCCAGAGCCTGAGCTGATAAAGGCCTGGGGCTGTTGTTTCTTTTTAACGACACCCCCCACCCCCCACCCCCCACCCCGTGGCCATTCGGTGCTAATTAGGTGAGGACGAAACACTCCAGTGACTATCTTGCACAGGGTGACAAATCCTAATGGCTCCTCTCAACACATCAGAATGAAATCTTATCTGCCTTTCACACCCCTCCTCCACCCCAGGGACCCATGGGTGGCAGGGATCCACACTGGTTCTTGTCAGAAAAGCTTTCGTGGTGCTTTACCCACATTCATCATGTTAATTTATCGAAGTCAAGTAACTCCAGCTTCTTGAGCACTGATCCTTCAACACCCCAGAGGTGAGACAGACCTGCAGGAGCAAACAGCCTTCTATGGGATGGTAGGGGGCGCTGTGTACCAGCTCATCACCACGCACTAACTGGCCAACCTTAGGCTGCGAAGGCAGATATGAAGCTCAAGTCTGGCTCTGACACATTTGACCTTCAGCAAGTTCTTCATCTCTCTGAGCCTCAGTTTCCCCAGCTATAAAATAGAGCTAATAATAGCACCTGCCTCCAGCATTGGATTATCTGACAAGTCATGTAAACATAGGCCCACATGTGCACCACGAAGGGAGGAAAATAAAAAATAAAAGTTTGAAAGGATCCAATATTTGATCTTCCCTAAAAAGCAGCAAGGCAAATGGGAAAAAAATTAGAATTTTGTTGGCTTGCCTGACTTCATAATCCAGTACTGTTTTTATTCTGGATTACATATGTGGGCACCATAATAATTTCAGGGCTTTATTATAAAAGTCCTAATCTGATCCTGTCTGCCTTGTAGGTTTGTGTGAAGGATTAATTGAGAATATTCCTCAATCTCTAGAAGAATGCCTGAGCATATAGGAAGCACACAATAAAATCCACTGTCATCATAATCACTTCGGTGGAAAAGAAGATTTGAGAGAATTTCCACTGAAGAACGGTGGGGTTAACATGTGCATTTAGGGCTCCTCTCTCCCCAAATCTTACTAAAACGACAGTAAAGAAAGTTTTCGTGAACACATGAAGCAGTTCAATCTACTGGAGAGCAGGGAACAGCTGGGGAAGCCAGAAAACAGGACAAGTGATGATTGTCCCAGGAGAAGTCTACACTGGCAGCGGGGACTGCTGAGAAGCAACCCGATTTCAGCACAGAACCCGCTGCCCTGGCCCAAACCTCGGTAATTAGCAGCACCAGGGGCCTCTGGGAGAGGGGGTGAAGGAGGACAAAAAAAAACCTAAGGCTTGGTTGAAAGTCTGTTTGAGGAGCTGCCAGACACTCCAGATATCTTCTACACTCCCTGAGGCCAAGTGACCGCCCTGCCACAGGTCACAGGAGAAGACAGATTTAGGCTCTAGAGGGAGTTAAATAAACTGTCTGTCCTGGGGTCACCAGAGACCATATTGAAAGGAGGAGTATAACGTGCAGCTTTTATCCCACAGTTTAAAACACAGCCTCTTTCCTAGCTGGTGTGGCTCAGTGGTTGAGTGTCAACCCATGCACTAAGAGGTCACCAGTTCGATTCCCGGTCAGAGTACATGCCTGGATTGTGGGCCCCATCCCAAATGGGGGGTGTGCGGGGGGGGGGGGGGGCAATCAATCCATGTTCTCTCTCACCGATGTCTTTATCTCTCTCCCTCTCCCTTCCTCTCTCTCAAATCAATATTTTAAAATTAAATAAGTAAAATAAAACCCTTAGCTTCTTCTCAAATAGACCCTCAAAATAATGGTAGACAGATGTTTATACTCCAGACAGAAGACTGCACAAGTCTTCTCTGAAAAATATGACCAGCCCAAGTAAAAAGACTGAAAGCTACATCATAATTGCCCCAGTGCAATGGCCCAGCTCCACCGTACTACAGCCAAGCTCATTGGCAACAAGCTCCCCCTGCAGGCACAGAGCTGCCATCACCTTTGTGGAGCCCATGCACTGAAGCATTCCAGATGACTGGACAGCCAAGAATCACCAGACACCTGGAGAAACCACCAATATGACAGACAGACATTAAAACAAATAGGAAAACATGCTTCTTGGAGGAAAGAGAGACTGTCTACATGAAGAAGTGTCCTTCAAGAAAGAAGACATCGCCTCACATGGAAAAAGAATGCTATCAGAAATATTTATAACGCAAAACAGAGTTCTTAGAAATTAAAAATGTATGACAGCATGAATTAAGAAACTCAGTGGAAGGGTCATAAGATAAAATTGAGGTGATTGCCCAAAAAAACAGAATAAAAAAGATAAAATGAAAAATACAAGAGAAAGAGATAAAAATGATAGGAACAGTCTGGGAGCTCCATTATGGAAATAGGAAGACTTCTAGAAAAGCAGAACAGAGGACGCAGAGAGAAATAAGTTATCAAGGAAGTAACTCACAAAAATTTCCCAGAAATTAAAGATATGAGCTTACAGATTAAGAGGATCCCCTAAGTCTCCAGCACAATGGGTGAAAACAGACCCATGACAAATCTCATCATCATAAACAAGAGGAGAAAGAAGAGTTTAAAAGCTTCCAAAAAAGGAAGGGGGGGGGGTGGGGGGACTTGTCACACACAAAGGAGTTAGACTCTAATTGGCTTTTATCTTCTCAAAAATGAAAAAAAGCTAGAAAGCAATGAAGCAATGCCTCAAGAATTTGAGGTGGGGGGTGGGGACCTATTTCATGTTTAAAATTTTAAACCCAGATAAACTATCCCTTAAATATTAGAGAAGCATCAAGTCCTTCAGACAAGATCTCAATTTGCCTCACTTACATCCTTTCATTTTTTTTATCCTCACTCGAGGACATTTTTCCATTTTTTTGCTCAGATAGAGTGGGAGAGAGAGAGGAAGAGAGGAAGAGAGAGAGAAACATCGGCGTGAAAGGGACACATTGAGTGGCTGCCACCTGCACAACCAACCAGGGCCGGGGACAAACTGCAACCGAGGTACATGCCCTTAGCAGGAACTGAACCTGGGTCTCTCGAGACTGCAGGCTGATGCTCTAACCACTGAGCAAAACTGGCCAGGGCTATATCCTTTCTTGAGAAGCTACTAAAGAAGGTGCTCTATTTAAACAAGAAAATAAATCAAGGAGGAGGAAGACATGGAAACTAGGAAACAAGGAATCCATCAGGAGAGCACTGAAGGGAATTCCAAGGATGATGAGGAAGATCCCAGATATTAGCTACCATTCATAGGTACCCAGGACAGGTCAGAAGGCCCCAGTAGCAATCACCTTTAACCTGTTAACAGAGCGGGATGTATAAATACGTCAAACGTTGCATACAGTAAAAAGGGAATTCCCTGGGAATTCCCCGGTTAACAGGTTAAGGAGAGGCTATCAATAGGACCCCCAACACATATCTGGACATAGTAAAAGAAGAGTAACACATTTAGAAGGAGAATTGGGGTAGAACTAGTGATTAAGTACATAGAAAATCAAATTGAAAAAAAAAAAGAGGCAATTACTAACCCCAGTGAAAAGAAAAAATTATACAGGAAAAGTAATCCTGAGAAGGTGCCGAGTTCAGCTGTGAACAGCATCTCCACAGTCATAATAATGAAAACTCAGAATATAGAGTTCATCCAAGTTAATAAAAAACTATATTGGGAGTCTATGAGATAGGGCATGTGTGTGCATGCACGTGTGTGTGTGTGTGTGTGTGTGTGTGCGCGCGTGTTGGGAAGAGGCAGTAAAAGGACAAAGCAAGGAGGTGAGTGAACTAAATCCTAATCTTCCATGATGAGAAGTCAACAAGTAATAATCTAAAATTGAGAAAAATATTAAGATATTAGCAATGTAATCAAATGTTTAGAGATTATGGAAGTCGATACCAACAAGTTAGTTAAAAGAGTTGATAATGGTCATCCCTAGAGGAGGGGAAATTAGAGAAGCAGCAAAAGAGGGCTATTTTTCTTAACAAGTCTTGAGGAAGTATTTGACTCTAAACCATCTTCATGTACATCTTGAATAAAAATAAAAATAAAAAGGGAACAAGGGCCCTGGCCGGTTTGGCTCAGCGGTTAGAGCGTCGGCCTGTGGTCCTGAGAGACCCGGGTTCGGTTCCTGCTAAGGGCACGTACCTCAGTTGCAGTTTGTCCCCGGCCCTGGTCGGTTGTGCGGGTGGCAACCACTCGATGTGTCCCTTCACTCTGTTCCTCTCTCTCTCCCACTCTACCTGAACAAAAAAAAAAAAAGAACAACAACAAAAAAATCTCTAAAAGGGAACAAGGACTCTCTTTAGGCACTGATGGGAAACCCTCTAGCAAAGTGTAGAACAGTGCAAATGGAATGCCACCTTTGGGGGGGGGGGGGGAAGGACATGTATCCGCATACATGTGCAAAGAAATCTCTAGAAGAATACCTAATAAACTAGAAACCAAGGTTGTCTCTGCGGAGGTGAACTGGGGGTCTCATGCGCAAGGGTTGAAGGGACAATTTTCATCTTTTGAATTTGAATGCACCATCTCTCCGAAAACAACAACAAAAAGCATGGGTACATTTAAAAAGTAAACAACAAAATTTACATATATACATATTTATATGCCTACTTCTCTCGTTCCTTTCTCCCCTGAGGGGTTTGGCTTCCTTTTGGGAGGAGTCTGTCAGTGAATGATGTCTAACAAAGTCCCTCCCATATTCCTAAATCCCCTGAGGCAGCAAAGGATTGAGCCTGGAGCACTGAGCTCCCCACTGCAATCTACAAACCAGCATCTTTATTTAGACTGACTTCTGTCATCCTCACCACACCCATTCTCACCTCCACACCATCCCAGCTCCCCTCTCCCATCTTAGCAAACCATCCTTTAAGACTTATAAAGTCCCACCCTTCTCAGACGACCCTCTCCCCCCATCCTGACCCTGGTCAGTTCTTTTCTTTAACTAGTTCCAGTAGTTCTTCATTCATTCATCAACAAATATTAACTGAGCAGCTACTATATCCAGGCACCAGTAAATATGCTGGAGAGACCATAATTAGCAGGCAGACAAGGATAATGTTTGTGGGTCTTACAGAATTTATGGCACCTCAGGAACTTAAGAGTCCATGTAAACGTTTCATTTTATATTCAGTGAATGTGTCATCCACTCCTCCCCAACCTTACCTTGTCACGCACTATCTTGTCCCACAAAGGACTGGAGGAGGAAGCCACAGCTGTTAACGTAACCTCTCCAACAAGCCAGAAAGCTCAGTGTGGATCATGGCCTTGCAACTTGACAACTGGGACAGCAACATTCCTCAAAGGAGTCACAAAGTGGGCTTACTCCTTTGTCAAAACCAAATTCCCACTTTATGGGCAAAAAAATGTTTCCAAACCTACATTTTTCTCCATGATTTTATGGAGACTTTTTCATTCAAGTCTATCATCATACGTTTGCCAGAAAGCAGCAGGGACTGCCAAAATGAATGCGTGCCGAGCAGCTGTTAACAACCATTTAAACTACATAAACAGCTTATCTTTTACGGACCCGTGTGCTCACGGTTGTCATTTTCTCTTGGGGTTCAAACCATGTCAAGATTTCTCATGTTATGTGTCACTATATGATTTTGTGCTAAAACATAGACCCTAAAAGGAATGAAATGTATTAAAACAGGGGTCCTTGTCATCATTGCCCCACAGTTGGGAGGTTGTCTAGGAAGCAAAGTTGTCACAACACAAAACTGTTTCAGTGAGTCGACCACTTCGGAATCAGACCGCACTGAAGGCCCACTGCCCCGACTCACACAAGGGCTTCACCTTGCTGGTTACTGTCAACATCCACCGTGCTGCAAACACAAAATCAAGTGACAACGCTGCAAAGCCCTGAAGGTGAAATGTGTCACCAAGTCAAGGAGCTTGGAAAGGCCAGGACTGAGTACTGGAGGGCCATCATGAAAGATAACACAATGGGGGCTTTGAGAGACGGCAGAACATCAAAGAAGTAGAAAAAAAGAGCTTGGAAAAACTGGTGATCCTCACACATAAGCCTGCGAAAATTACCCTTACAGAAATCAAGCCTGACATGAAGAATGTTGTATTATGCTCTCACATGATTTTGTCAAAAAAAAAAGATTAAAAAAAAAAAAAATCAACCCTTGCCCTGGCCGGTTTGGCTCAGCGGTTGACTGTTGGCCTGTGGACCAGAGAGTCCCAGGTTTGGTTCCCGCTAGGGGCATATACAAAAAAAAAAAAAATCAACCCTTAATTTTATACTCAATCAACGAATTAGTACCTAGTAGCAATCACAACCAAATTTCTATTGCATGCAAGATAAAATAAATCTATATTCATAATTTGCAATGTCATTTTTCGAGCCCAGTCAAAATCTACCCCCCTCCTCCCCGCACTCTTGACAGTCAAACTTTGGTCCCTGTTTTAAGTGATTTTTTTTTTCTGGATCCAATTATTTTCGGATAGTCAAAACCTCCTTTATTTCATGTCATTCAGCTCAGTTAATGTATAAAAGTTTGCATACCAAAAGGTCAGTGGTGGTGATCTCTGGGTGATAGAATTATAGGTGCTGGTATGTTCTGTTTTGCTTAAATATATATATATATATTTAAATTTTTCTACAATGAATTTATACTATGTTTATTAAAAGTTACACATATATTTTTTTAAGAGCACTCTGACAGTACTTCCAGTCACTGCCCTTCTTCCCCCTTTGCTAACAGAATTTTATTTCATTCTGGTTTTCAGGTAAAATGTGCTTAGTGGGAGTTCCATTAGCTCCAGGAAAGAAGCAGGAATAGTCCAAATCAATCATGAGCATCCCAGTCTCCTTTGCCGATGATTGGTTTAGAGGTTGACATGTGACCAAGTTTTAACTAATGAGATATAAGGGAAGGCCTGCTGAGGAGTTTCTGGAAAAAGTTTTCCTCCCTAATAAATAAAAGACATGTGAAAAGAACTTAACCCTCCACTTCCTGCATGTTTTGGATATTATCACACCAGGATGTGATGTCTGGAGCTATAGCTGTCATTTTGTGACCATGAGGAAAAAGCCAAGAAATTGCCAAATAAGTTTGTTTTTGAGCTGCTGAATTAACAAACTCTGAAATCATCAACCTTCAGACCTCTTGTTATGTGAGATAATAAATTAATATGATTTAAGCCACTTAAATCGGTTTCTATGTTTCTTGAAACTTAAAGCACTTCAAATGATACACTGTAATTTTGTGACGTTCAGTTTCCCAAAGATACGTGTGAACAACCATCTTATACTTTTGCATGAAAGGAAGACCACAAAGGATTTTTAAAAACAAAGGCATATACCTAACACTTTGCAACCTGAGACTATTATCTCCACAACCCTCCTTGCAAGGTTCCATCAGCTAGTTATTGAAGGTAATGACAGCCTTATGTCTGGAGTGGTCCAGCTCAGATCATACCTGTGTGGTTTGGTTAACTCTGTCAGCAGCTAGTGGCATATCTACCCAAGAACCTCTACCTTGGAAGGTATCTCCTAGGCACACCTGGATCTCTACCCTCGAGTTTCTAGAACTGGGTACCTCTCAATTCTCAGCTCAGAACTTATGGACTCAGGGGTTGCAAAATCAAACACAGGGGCTGGGTAGTTAACAAGAATGAACTCACCAGACCAGAGGAGGACTGGGCAACTGTAAAACTCATACCCCTTCCAAAGGGGCGGCTGACACGTGGGAACACAGGCCCAGGGTTGCCAGATATTCCAATATTTTCAAAATGACCTAGAAATCTGGATTTTTAGGTACAATCTCCCAATTTTTAAAAGTTGGTGACTAATTAAAGTATCCTTAAAACTCCATGTGGACTAAGCCAAACTTATCTGAGGGCTGGATCTACCTACTAGCTGCCAGTTTACCACCTGTGGACTATTCACAATGGACAATCACATAACAATTGTGCACAGCTTTAAAATTGCCACAGCCTTTTTCTGTTGCCCTTTCCCAAGTGTGAGGACAGGAAATCTCTGGTATCTCAAGCCCAGAACCATATATAGAAAAGAAAATCCTACTCCAAAGATTGATGATATTGAGATGGGTGCTACCACTTTTATTGTGCAACCAAGACACTTAATGAGGAAAGCAAGAGCCCAACTGAGGGATTTTCTGAGAAGAGACCAAAGGAATTGAACAGGAAAAGCTCACAATTTAGAGATGCCTCAGTTTCTTTTTCTTACCTTGTTGCATTGGCTAGGACTTCTAGTACAATATTGAATAGGGGTGGTGAGAATGGACATCTTTACCTTGTTACTCAAGGTAAGGGGGGGGAAAGCACTGACTTTCACTATTGAGTATGATGTTAGATGTAGGGTTTTTTTTGTAGATGCCTTTTATCAGGCTCACGAAGTTCCTTTCTATTCCCAGTTTTCTAACAATTTTGACCATGAATGGGTAATAAATTTTCTCTGCATCAATTAATATGATCATGTGTTTTTTCTTCTTTACACTATTATTTGGTTGAGTTTTTTGTTTTTGTTTTTGTAATCCTCACCCAAAAATATTTTCCATTAATTTTTACATAGAATGGAAGGGAGGGAGAGAGGAAGAGAGGGAGGGAGGGAGAGAAGGAGGGAGGGAGAAAAAGAGGGAGGGAGAAAGGGATAGAGGAAAGGAGGGAGGGAGAAAAGGAGAAACATCAGTGTGAGAAAGATACATCAATTAGTTGCCTCCTGCATGACCCCGACCAAGGCTGGGGATCAAACCTGCAACCCAGGTATGTGCCCCTGACTGGAATCAAACTCATGATCCATCTGTCTGCAGGCTGAGGCTCCAACCACTGAGCAAACCAGCCAGGGCTATTGTTTGAGTTTTAAATATTGAACCAGCCTTGAATGTCTGGTGTAAGCCCACTTGGTCATGACCTGGGTTTCCAGACACTTTCAGATACTCAGTTGCCTGTGTTGTAAACTGCGAGTAGTAACACCAAGCCTACCTCACAGAATTGTGCTGCAGATTAGATGAAAGAATGCGTGTGTTTGTGTTGAAGGGGACATGTGCCTGGACCCAAAGTCCTATTCAAATAGAGGCTGCAAAGAAGCCTTCCAACAGCAAACTTCCACTTTTCAAGCTTTTGCCGTATCAGGCACCATACATACCCTAATTCCATGGATCCTAAAGTGTGGTGAGGTGATTTCAGGTGCCATTCATATGAATAATTTTTATTTTAATAGTTATATATTCTCTTTTAAACATTTTTTTTCCTTTATTGATGTTAGAGAGAGGAAGTGAGAGGAAGAGAGAGACAGAAACATCGATCAGAGAGAACATCATTGGCCGCCTCCTACATGTCCCCACTGGGGATCAAGCCCACAACCTGGACATGTGTCCTGACAAGGAATCAAACTGGTGACCTCTTGCTGCATGGATCAACGCTCAACCAGTGAGCCACACTGGCCAGACTAATAGTTATATATTCTTTTCAATGTGTAATATATATATGGCATGCCCAACATCTGGTTTTGTGAGTGATAAAAATAGCTTACATTTAGTGAGTTATATATTTTTTTAATCCCCACTTGAGGATATGTCGATTGCTTTTAGAGAGAGGGGAAGGGGGGGAGAGGGAGAGAGAGAGAGAGAGAGATGAGAGTGAAACATCTATTGGTTGCCTTTCATAAGTGCCCCTATTGGGGATCGAACCCGCAACCTTACAGTGTACAGGACGATGCTCCGACCCATACTGGCCGGGGCTTTAGTGAATTTTTACCAAATACCAGGCATTGTTCTAAGCACTTGATATGCAACAGTTCATTTAATCTTCCCATCAGCCCTAGCAGTGGTTATTATAAGCCTTTGATAAAGGAGGAAGCAGAGGCGCAGAGAGGGAGAGCAGCTTGCTCGGGGTCAGAGCTGGGATCTGAACACCGGAGACCTGTTCTGGAATTCATGCTCTTGACTAATACAGTACACGCTGGTTTTTGCTTAGTCTGAAGTTGGTGCTGGGGGAGGACGCTTATAAGAACAATGTTAATTATAGAAGGATGTAACATACATGAAGTTTAAGTACAGGCAAAACTGATAGCAACAGAAGTCAGAATAGCAGTTACTGGGGGTGCTGAGGTATTACTGGGAGGCAGCATGAAGAAACTTTGTAGAAATATTTTACATCTTAGTCTGGGTGGTGATTACACAACTGTAGATATGTTAAAATATAATTTTAGGCGGCATACTTTTTAAATCTGTGTGCTTTATGCATTCTGCCCAATATATGTTTTACCTCAATAAAGTGTAATAATAATAATAATAATAATAATAATACATAAACATGGAGGAAATGTACAAAGGTCTTCAGTCTGGAAAAGCCTGCATTACAGTCTGCATAACAAGTTTCAAGACAGACACTATCACTCCCTTTTAACAGATGAGGAAACTGAGGCTGGAGAGGAGAAGACATTTGCCCACAATCCCACAGGGGGTGAGTGACAGCTGGTTGCAAACTTAGAGCTGGTTGGCTCCGCCCCAGGACTGGCACCATCCCCTTCCCTTCTAAGATGAGGGCGCTGTACCATTTCCAGAGGCCTGGCCAGGGCCCGGGGCAGCCAGAGGGGCTGAGCTGCAGCTGGAGCGGGCGCATGCCCGTATTTGCCCAAGCCCTCCGCTCTCCCTCACCCTCCCAGCCGCAGACACAGATGTTCAGCTTGCTTTTTCCCTTTTTCAGTCACAGCCCTCCTGTCGCCCAGTGCTGCCTGCCAAACTCCACATTCTTGGCGAGAACTGTGGGCAGGCAGGGCAGGAGGGGCCTGGCGGAGCAGCAGTCTCTGGAGCCGGCCCAAAGCCCCTTGGTGGGCTCCCCAGAAGCAGCCTTGGCCAGGCCTCCCCTGCACCCCGGGCCGACTCACCTTGCAGCATGCTCCGGTAGGCCGTGTCGGCGATGGCGTAGATGTGGGGCGGCATCTCGTGCCTCTTCTTGCCCTTGTACATTTCCACGATCTTCTCTGAGTAGATGGGCAGTTGCTTGTAGGGATTGATCACCACGCAGAAGAGGCCAGAGTATGTCTACCAAACAGAGAAGCCAAGCTTACTTCGGGAACGCGGCAGGGAGGAGAGCTTGTACATTTAGGCCGCGGGATCCGGGCATGATAACACCCATCGCAGCCTGTATTTACTGAGCACCACTGTGCGTTTTCTTGCTCCAGCCTCGCAGTAGCACTATCAGACAGATGCGCTCATATTCATTTTAGAAATGGGGAAACTGAGGCTCAGAGTCCTAGTGGGAACTCCATGGCATCACTGATATGCTGGGTGTTGGGGAGGAGAAGCAAGGGGTAGGACTGGATTTCTAGGCCACTCATGTTATATTTTATAACTGTGCTTTTTAAACAGTTCTGGGTATGGATTCCAGCTCCACCATTACCCACCATCACTTTACTTCCCTGAGCATCACAGGCTTAAATCACTATTTATTGAGCACGTACTATGTGCTGGCCACTGAGCTAAGTACTTCACAGGCATCTTCTTTAACCCTCATGTCTCCCCTGTGACAGTGACACCATGACTTTCCCATCTGACAGGTAAGGAAGTGGGCTTGACGAGGTCGTCACCAGGTCACACAGCTGGTGGGAATTTTGGAACTAGGAATCACAACTGTTTGCCCCAGAGCTCATACTCTTGACCATTAAAGTACCCCCTCATCTGTAAGGTGGGGACAGACATGGCTGTCCTTTGAGAGGAAAAATACTGGCCCCAGCTATGACACGGGAGGACCTTGCGAATGTTCTGCTGAAGGAAAGAAGGCAGACAAGCCATCGTATATCTTATGGTCCCATTCATATGAAATA
Source organism: Molossus molossus (assembly GCF_014108415.1). Taxonomy (NCBI): domain Eukaryota; kingdom Metazoa; phylum Chordata; class Mammalia; order Chiroptera; family Molossidae; genus Molossus; species Molossus molossus. The sequence goes on along the minus strand of NW_023425366.1, from coordinate 107,941,718 downwards.
TCCAGAACAGGCAACTCCAGAGACAGAAGACAGATCTCTGGAGGGACGGGGGCATGGGGACTGACGGCTAGTGGGGACTGGCTTTCCTTCTGGGGCTATAAAAACGTTCTGGAATGAGAACATTTAGTGGTGATGGTTGTACACCACCGGGAGTGTGCTAAATGCCACTGAATTCTATCCTTTAACTTGGTAAAAGGGGTGAATTTTATGTTATATGGATTTACCACAATTAAAAGCAATCGTTGTTCTGTCCTTCATAGGAACATCTGAAAATAATCAGAAAAGGGAAGGGTGGAAGGTACTCTGCAAGCCCCCTCCGTGCACGCCGGTGGTACCGTCGCTGTTCCCTACTCTGCACCACATTGTCCCCTGGGTTGAGGTCACAGCTTAGGGGACAAGCCCCAACCTCCTCCACGGGCACTGCTTTCCCAAATGATAGTGTCAGGGCTGCCCAAGGCTCTGGTGCTCACAAAGCATGTCTTCCTACCGCTCCCCAAGGAGTGACTAAGGAAGAGGAGCAGATGTTCTTTCTCTGGGTTGCACTGAGACCAAACACCAGAGAGAGTCAGTGACTTAACCAAAGTGACCAAGCAAGACCTTGGCAGCACCAAGCCCAGCACCGCCCACTTCCAGGTATGAGTACTGTCCACTAGGTTTGACCTGTGCGTGTCCTACAGAAACAGAAACAATCATTCATTCATTCATTCATTCATTGTATATGTGCAAGGTGCTGGGGTTACAGCAGAAGACAAAAAATACAAGGCCCTGCCCTCAAAGGGCTTTCAGTCACAGTTACAGCTGATTAGACAGTCGGAGGGTCCCTCCAGGGCTCAATCTGCTAAGGGGCAACCCTGTGATAGGTAAGGGAGGGGGTGGTGGATGGCATTCTTCAAAAGATGCAGGAATGGTGGGAAAGGAGGGCGTAATCTCCCAGGTTCTCTCCATCTCCCAAAAGAGGGGGCAGGAATGAGGTCAATATAAGGCCTGTCTAAACATCCACCAGCTGTTTATTGAGCACTTACTGTATAACCAGGTCTACGCTAAATGCCGGGGATAAACAAATCATCAATAGCCCCTGCCCTTAGAGAGCCCGTAGATCGGATGGGTGATGAGGCCCTGGCTGGTTTGGCTCAGCAGTTAGAGTGTCGGCCTTAGAACTGAAGGGTTGTCGGTTCAATTCCAGGCCAAGCACTTGGGTTGTAGGTTCGATCCCTGTGCTCTGTGAGGGTTGTATGGGAGGCAACAAATTGATGTATCTCTCTCACATTGATGTTTCTCTCTCTCCCCTCCTCCCTCCCTTCTACTCTATCTAAATATCAATGGAAAAATATTCTCTGGTGAAGATTAACAAAAAACAAAACCAAAAAAAAGGTGATGAGGACACTTAAAAATAACATCATAAGCCCTGGCTGGGTGGCTCAGTTGGTTGGAGTGTCAATCTGTACACCAAAAGAATGTGGGTTCAATTCCTGGTCAAGGCACATGCCTAGGTTGTGGGTTCAATCTCCAGTCGGTTCATGTATGTGAATCAATTTCTCTCTCACATCAATGTTTCTCTCTCTCCCCCTTCACCTCTCTCTAAAAATTAATATCCATGGTAAGGATGAAAAAAAAAATAGCATCGTAATAACAACAATGGAGCCCAATGGATTAGGGGAACAGAGAAGAGAGGGCCCTAACTAACATTGGGGGTGTTCAGGAAACCTTCTGGGGGGAGGTGCCCCCTGCACTGAGTCTTAACAGGCAAGAAGGTGTTCAGCTCAGGGCAGCAAAGGCAGAGACGTCAGGGCAAAGATGGAGAGGTAAAAGACGGACAGGGATGAGCGTGGGACTACTCTTTGGTGTTGCTAGAGGAGGAGGAAAGGGATGGCCAGGGGGCTGGGCCCCGCAGAGAGCAGTGGGGGAGGGTGCAAGGACCACACCAGCCAGATGAGTCCACTGTCTGCCTGGAGGCCCCCACCCACCCCACAAACAGCAGCCACAAGTGTCCTGAGGGCAGGAAGCCTCCTCCTCTTCTTCAGTTCCTGCACAGGCCTTGGCATACAGTAGGTGCTCACTAGGTGCTTGCTAAATAAATGCCGAGAGGTAAGTAAATTACATGTCTTCCCTGGAGCAGGGGCAGCGCTGCCTGTATCTCTGTGACCTGGGGCCTGGCACTGGGCCTGCCCGCATACAGTGGGTGCTCAGTACACATTTGTTGAGCGAGTGGCACAGTTGATTCAGGCCAGGGGCTGTGTTCTAGTCATCTGTGTCCTGGCCTCCCACAGAGCAGGTGCCAATTAAAGGCTCGATCATTTGAATGAAGGTCAACCAAGCCCTATGATATCTCCTCCAGGTCTCAATTCCACCTCTGCCCCACCTGGGACCACACCCTCTGCCAACTGCCATGCCCTTTCAGAATGGGGTATAATTTACAGCTCAGACCACACCACCCCAACCAAGTCTTTGACCTGAAGAGAATAATGGGTAGTGGTCACAGGTACAGAATTGAGTACTGGGGATTTGGTTTGAACTCTCATTCTGCTCCTTCTAGCTGTGTGACCCTGGGCAGGTCTCTTAACCTCTCTGAGCCTCAGCTATCCTCATCCGCAAAATGGGAGGATGAAATAGCAGCCACTTCATAAGTTTACGATAATCCATGAAGCCAGCACTTGTGAAGCGTTTAACGTGGTGCTTGGTATATAGTCGGTGCCCCATAAATGTTAGTTGACTACATATACTGTTCTTTTGTTTCACAATGATGTCAACTCTGCCACCTCAGAACCTTCACAAGTGCCTGGAATGCTTGCCCCCACCTCCCATCTTCCCAGAGCCATTTCCTTCTCCTTCTCCAAGACCCAGCCTAAGTGTCACCTCCTGGCCTGTGAGCTGCACACCGTCATCCTTCAGCCCCAGCACAGGGCCGGGCACATGGCAGACACTCAGTAAATATTTGCTGCACAAAATGAATGAAAGAAAAGGAAGGAACATGTGGCCCTCCCAACTCCATCGCCAGCTTCTCAAGGATGCCTTTTACTTTCCTCCCGTGTGCTGGGGCACCTCCCGGAGCTACGCACACGGCAAGCACTTCATGCGTGCTCCCAAGCAGATCTGAATCTTCGTTCAGCTCAGTCAACCTGCCCAGGGTACAAGGACCCGAGAGGGAGGCACGGGCCCGCAGCAGCACTCCCCACGCAGGGTGGCTGGGCTTCAGGACCGGAAGGTTCCGTCTCCCTTGCTCCACTGGGGCTAGCCTTGCCCGACCCGCCACCTGCAGTTGGCTGTGTGTCTGCTGCCTGTCCCCACAAGCTCCCCTCCAGCTGGTCAAGTTCCGAGGTTTCACCATCCCCTTCCCCCTTGTCCCACCCTGCATCTCAGGGCCCAGTGCCACCAGCAGGTCCCAGCTGCGGGCCCAGGGTTTCCATCTTGTGACCTTATTAGGAAAGGACTCCGGGTTTTCCCTGACGCTTTATATGGTTAGCCTGGAGCCCCGAGCAGGGCTGCTCCCGCAGCTCCGGCAGAAACGAGGGCAGGGGCGGAAACTGGAGGGAACACAGACTTGAAGCCACACAGGCCTGCGTGGGACCTCAGCATTGCCCCCGGTTCCTGTGTGACCTGCATGAAGGGGCCGAGCCCCTGAGCCAACAACTCTCCTCCACCTATGAAACCATAGCTTTTAGACCTTCTTCGCCAGCGGTAGTGCAATGTCACAACTTCGGGAATCCGTCCGGGGACAGACACACCCCACCACGCACACGCTTTACCTGCAGCTTTGATTTTAACAGCAAAAAGAACTAGAAACAACCTAAATGTTCGCCAACGAGGGCCCGCTGCCGTGAAGAATATGTATATGTGCACATGCATGTTGACCTATGCCGATATACATATACTTGCCTGGATATAAAATATAGCTGGGAAGCTACACTGGAAACTGGTGACTATGGTTTCTCTAAGGGGGCACTGCAAGGGGAAGAATGGGGAGGAAAGGGAAAGTTCTAAATACCTATTTTAGTTCATAGTTGCCGGCAGTTAACTATTCAAAGAGTATTTTAAGTCAGACTGGATTGGTATGGCCAGACACAGAAAGAGCCACAAGACGTGGTTAGGTAAAAAACAGCACACTGCAAGGCACACGTGAACTGGTGTGGGGGTTATATTGGGTATATGTGTACATGTGTATGCATGACCCTGTTAATCATATGAACCTCCAGGGAAGAGAGCTGGGGCTCTTTAAAGAGGGGGACCCTGGCTTGTCATGATGCCTGCTTCTTTTTTGTTGTTAATCCTCACATGAGGATATTTTTCCATTGATTTTTTAGATAGAGTGAAAGGGAGGGAAGAAGGGAGAGACAGAGGGAGAGAGGAAGACAGAGAGAAACACTGATGTGAAAGAGACACACGGATTGGTTGTCCCCCGAACAACCCTGACCTTCGAACCTGCAACCCAGGTACGTGCCCTTGACTGGGAATCAAACCTGCGACCCTTTGGTCCGAGGGCCGATGCTCTAACAGTTGAGTCAAACCAGCTAGGGGGATGCTTCTTATTTTTAAATATTCGCTTGTGGTCTGTGCATGGTTAGCTTGTGTTACTGGGGAGGTTTCGGAAGCGGTAACTGGAAAGGTCTAGACAGATGGTTCACAGGGCTCAAAGGGCGGGCTCCAGTCCCATTTCCTTCCGCCCCCCAGGACCCTCCGGCACCAGGAAGACTGCGCACAGCTTGCGCCCAGCGCTCCTGGGGGACACTCCTTCAGAGCAGACTAAGATCCCTGGGCCAGGAGTCTAATGTGAAAACACCATCGCCTACTGGAGTTTGGACAGAAGGCCTCTCCTTACCCCCTGGTCTTCCCAGAAGAGTGAAATCAGAACCAAGAAGATGTCCTTTGGGGCTTATAGGTGGGGAATTTGGACTGGAGACTCAACAAACAGGAAGGTACATCTCCCTTTTTGCTCTGGGTCATCATGTTTCAAAGCTCAGGGGCTCAATGCAGGGTGACGTCCCACTGTCTACAGCAGCGGTTCTCATCCTGTGGGTCGCGATCCCTTTGGGGGTCGAACAACCCTTTTACAGGGGTAGCCTAAGACCACCGGAAAACACACATTTCTGATGGTCTTAGGAACCGAGACACCGCGCCTCCCTCCGACTCCAGGCGGGTCCGCGCACACGCAGATACGCCCACATACAACATGAGGAGCTGTATTAAAGGGTCGTGGCATTAGGAAGGTTGAGAACCACTGGTCTACAGGGACCAAGCAGGTAAGATGTGAGGGAAGTGGGACAGGTGTAAGGGAAAAAACAGGCACAGTGATCAATGGCCACTAACAGTCGGCCCCAGGGCGTGGGAGATGACAGGGAGTGGCGGGCTTGCGGATACATAGAGTACACACAGCTCATCTGGAGTATGCACAGCCCAGTCTAATGGGACTGTTACCTGGCAACCTGGGTCCAGGAGTTCCAGGTCCTCTGCTGTTTCAAGCACACTGTCTGAAACTGATATTTTATATGTCCAATTAACTCAATTTTTGAGTCATTCACTTTGGGCCAACAGTTTGTGACTTCTGGCTTAGCATCTAGTAGGGGCTCAAGAAATCATAATAAAAGGTTAGATTCCTTCCTTCTTGCACTTAAGGCTTGCCTAACTCTAAGCTAATGACACCCCTGGCACCGTCCACACCTGCCCCGGCCCACATGTATGGCATCTCCCTCCAAGCCTCCTGGTACCTAGGGCCCTTTACCATCATCAGTACTCACTCCACCCTGGAGGCAGACAGTCCTTGTGTGAATCCCAGCTCCGCCCACTTCCAGTGAAGGAACTAAGCACATCTGAGCCTCAGTGGCCCTGTCTCTAAAATGGGGTAGTAGCCTCTGTCTCATAGGTTCACTGGAAGGATTAAATGAGACAACACTTTCCTAACAGCACTGGTCCTAGGGCCAGGCTTGCTGGTTTGAAGACCCAGCTGTTTCTCATCAAGTTATTTAACTTTTTCTAAGTCTCAGCTTCTTTATCTGCCCAAATGAGGCTCAATAATAGTATAGCCCGTTTCCTCCTCTGACAGCCCCGAGCAACCACCATGCTCGCAGATTCTCCGAGATGGCCTATTTCAGGTCCCCACCTACGTGGGATCATGCAGCATGTGTCCTTCTAGGACTGCCTTATATCACTAAGCATCGCATCCTCTAGGCTCATCCGTGTTGTGGCAAATGACAGGATTTCCTGTCTTTTAAAAAGCTGAGCCACCTTCCGTTGTATGAATATACCAGCTTTTCTTTATCCATCTATTGTTTTAGAATCCTTGTCATATATCTGTATCTGGCATGACTTATCTTCCTTCCCGTAATAAAAAAGCAGCCTCAGGGCCAGGACTGGGCCCCGTGACCCCTCAGCACCCACAGAGAGGGAGCAGGCGAGAGCAGAACTCACACACTGGACACTGGGACAGCCAGAGTCTGTTCCAGGCCCCTTCCCAGGCGAGTCATGGCCCCTCTGCCTCAGTCCCTGCACGTGCAGTGTGGGACATAAGCTTTGCTCTCACCAGTGTCGTAACAGATAAAATGGGCTGGGGAGGACTTGGGACAGTACCCAGTACAGACAAGGACACACCTCCATCGAGCTCCCGCCCCCTGGACCTTTGTCCCATCCCCCAGCCAATAGCAGGGACAGAGCAGATTGCTCCATCATCAGCACAAACTCCAGGCAGAGAGAACGCAGCCAGCAACACATCCAGAAGAGCAAGGGAGCCTGGACCAGAAGTCAGAACTACATTCACGCCCCACGGGTGCCGTGGACAACCTGTGGCAGCGCAGGTGAGTCACTGGAGGCGGACGAGCCCAAACCTGCACCTCTAAGATAAGAAGTCAGGACTCTGGCTCCTGTAGACTCTTCCAGATCCAAGCGGACAAGACAACCGCTAGGACCTTCTCAAAGGCGCATGGTTTAAGGTGAGCCTTGCAGAACAGAGGGGAGGTTCCCTTCATTACCAGGGGCACAGTTGGGCACGCCCAGCTGCCTTAGCATGCCCCACCTGTGACCCTTCTGCTATCATGTGTGCAGAGTAACCTGCCCCCCCCCCTTCCTTATGGCCTCTGTCAGAACCACGGTTTCTATTTAAGTGACTAAATAGACCAGAACGGATCAAGACAGGAGAAGGCACATGGTCACGAGGCTGAACACTTTTCATCTAATCTGTCCGGAGAAGCATGGCAGGAATTTGAAGCTTTGATTTATTTTTTAATCTGTGTCAGAAGATATCTGGAGTCTTGGGACCTTCATAAACCCCTCATGTTTTGTTTTGTTTTGTTTTGTTTTCTGATTTCTATTCTGGGCTCAAATACTGTGTCAAGAGGACAGCAGGTGAGATTCACACACAGGCCTGTCCTTGACTTCCCTGGATAGAAATGACACATCTTCGGTGAGAGACCTGGTCCCAAAGGAGCCCAATTTTCCCTCCATCTCTGCAGACTGGTGTCCTTAGAAATGACCATCCTGCCCTGGTCAGTTGCTCAGTTGTTAGAGTGTCAGCCCACGGACCAGAGTCCCGGGTTCAGTTTCTGCTAAGGGCATGTACCTCAGTTGCAGTTTGTCCCCGGCCCCGGTTGAGGTCGTATGGGTGGCAACCAGTTGACGTGTGACTTTCTCACATTGATGTTTCTCTCTCTTTCTTCCCTCCTCTCTCCCTCCCACTCTATCTGAAGATAAATGCAAAAATGTCCTTGGGTGAGGATTAAAAAAGAAAAAAGAAACATTCAACCTGTACTGACAGCCCAAGGTTGGTAACATTTCCACTCAAGGAATCCCTCAGACAAAAGGGACTTCCCCTGCTTAGTTAGGGCAGCAAGGATGGCTGTTAGTCTCCTGTAAGACAGGACAAGCATCTTTACTCAGTAGAGGATGCGTTGATTGAATGAGATAAAGTGTAGCAAGGTACAAAACCTGGATTAGAGGAGAAATTTATGTAATTATGAGTTGCTCCCCTGTTCTCCCTTGCCTCTTAAAATAAAAATAAAAAGCCACTTGCCATGACTAGTGTTCCTCAGTGGTTAGAGCATCAGCCCCCAGACTGAAGGGTCACGTGTTCAATTCCTGACCAAGGGCATGTACCTGGGTTGCAGGTTCCATCCCAGGCCCTCAGGGCACAAGCAGGAGGCAACTAGTCAATGTGTCTCTTTCACATTGATGTTTCTCTCTCTCTCTCTCTCTTTCTCCCTTCCTCCAGTCCCCTCTTCCAATCTTAAAAAAAAACACAAAAAAAACAGTGGAAAAATATCCTCAGGTGAGGATTAAAACAACAAAAAGAAGCCACTGAAAGCCCCTCTGTACTGTCCATTAGAAGAATGGGTAGCCAATGATGGTTCACCCATGTGACAGATTGTACAGTCCTTAAAAGGGGCCGGGGAGTTATGACAGATGTGGGGATGCTCGGCACGGACTTGAACATGGAAAAAAGAGCCGTTCACTAGCCGATGTGCAGAGGCTTTTCAATGTGCAAACACGAACCACTGTCACAAAGAAAGACACTGCAACACACCACCACCTCGACAGCTGTTATCTCTGGGAAGCGATTTGTGTTGGCTGGGCTTTTCTACATTTTCCAAGTCTTCTGTAGTGAATGTGTCTTATTTTCCTAATTAGGAAACAAAATCTGCAGGACATTTGGAGAGATGACAAAGGGCTTTTTGTCTTTTTCACGTGGCAAAATGCAAAGGGCAGGACCAGAGGGAGTAGCGAAGAAAGTGCCTGTTCCCACAAGTTACAAAGGAGCCAAGAACATCTGACCGGTAAGAACAAAAGTGACCCTAACAACCACAAAACCAATAACAACAACAACACCTAGCATTTTGAGCACCTACAAGGTTCCAGGAGGTATGCCTGGAGTAATCACTTGGTGAGGCTGGTACTATCCTTGTGCTCATTTCGCAGAGAAGGAAATGAAATTTCACAGAAATTAGGTGATTTGTCCAAGGGATTAGCATACCCTAGCTCAGGGGCCAGGCACACAGAGGCTGAGCTGGGGGACCCTCTGCCCACCAGTCTGGCATCACAGGGCTACCATGTCCCTCTATGTCCTGGAGACCTTGTCCAAGCCCACAAGGAATCTGTGCCCTCTGGGTTGCCCACGACCCTCATCTAGTCCAACAGAGCTTTCTGTGACAAGGGACATCCTTTACCCCTGCGCTATCCAACACAGCAGCCAACTGAAGAAATGAATTTTTAAGTATTGATTTCTAATTAATTTACATCTAAATTGAGTTAGCCACATGTGGCCAGGGCTACCATATTGGATAGTGCAGCTCTAGCCCACTCTGGTCTGCACACTTGACCAGAGGAGTCCAGGCCCAATCTGGGCACCCCCATTGTGACAGGGAACGCCTCCACAGAACCTGGCCAGATCCTCAGGTCTCCCCCTCAGCCGGCTGCCAGGATGGACCTGCCTTCCCAAGGAGGTTAGGAGACCTTCCTCTCCAAGATGAAGAAAGAACAGGGGACTACTTCATTGAGATCCGCTGAGTATTTGCCATGCATATGCGATCCCGTGGAACCTTTGCACCACCTTCACATGGGAAGGGTGATTATCCCCATTCTACAGATAGAAAAACTGAGGCTTCAAGTGGTGAAATAACCTGTCAATGCCACAGAACTCGGAAGGGTGGGACGGAGATTTGGACCCAGGTCTGAATGATTCTATCTCACCCTCCAGCTGCCCTCAATGAGACCTTTGGCTTCCCAACCTGCACCCTGAACATACTCTAAACCACTCCCTTCCCAGGGGCCACGAGGCCAGGAAGAAGAGAGCGGCTGCCCCACGATACTCACGTATATGAGCCCTGAGAAGTACCTCTCCCGCAGGTTGTGCAGCACGGAGGCTTCGTTGAGGCACGTCAGCTCTGCCATGTCCTCCACCTTGGAGAACTTGGGTGGGTTCATCTTCTGGATGTCATCTTTGCCGACTGTCACCTTCTTGCCGTTCTCCACCAGCTCCACAATCACCTCATCCCCCTTCTCCTCCTTGATGCTGGCCGCCTCGAAGCCCTGCTTCTCCGAAGGGATCCAGACCAGCTTCTTGGCAGCCCAGTCGGCCTGGGCCACTGGGCTGTTGATGAAGTTTTTGTCCACGAAGAGGAACTTCTCATCGTCACTGAGCTGGCCCTTCTGTGCCATGGTGCCTGGTTGGTCCCCTGTGGAATGAGGCGACAGGATCAGAATTGGACCAGAACTAAGCTATCACTTCACCATCTGAAGAAACGTTCCACAAAGTACAAGGGTGTCCCCTGCAGTGCTGTTTCTGTTGTCAAAGAATGGAAACAGCCGGGCCCTTGACAAAAAGTCTGCATCATTGCCTATGGTTCAGCCACGTAGCACTGGATACGTAAACCATGGTATTCTCATGCAATGAAATACCTATCCGGGGGCTAAGAAGCAAGAAGTATGTGTTCGTGTGTGGACATAGGAAGATATCTAAGTCTTATTGCTTATTATAAAAACAAAAAAGATGGGGGAAAAATGAGAAACATCTGTACCAAAAACAAATTAATAAATAAAAAATTTAAAAACAAAACAAAAGGGAAGGGGTTCTCAAATGGGTACCAGAGTTACATGATCCGACGATTCCATTCCTAAGTTTCTACCCAAGAGAAATGAAAAATATGTCCACATCACAACTTACATGGAATGTTCATGATAGGCCAAAAGTGTAAAGATTGCAAATGTCCATCAACAGATGAATGAATGAATAAAATGTGGTCTATCCATACGATGAAATAGTACTCAGCCATAAAAAAGAATGAAGCACTGATATAGACTGCAACATGGCTGAACCTTGAAAACATTATGCTAAGTGAAAGAATCCAGTTACAAAAGGCCACATATTGTATGATTCCATTTATATGAAATGTCAAGAATACGCAAATCCATAGAAAGTAGATTAGTGGTGCCCTGGCCGGTTTGGCTCAGCAGTTAGAGCATTGGCCCGTGGACCAACGAGTCGCGGGTTGTATTCTAGTCAAAAGCATGCACCTCGGTTGTGGTTCATCCCCAGCACTGTTCGGGTTGTGCGGGAGGTAACCAGCCGATGTGTCTCTCTCACATCAATGTTTCTCTCTCTCCTCATTCCCTCTCCCTCCCTCCCACTCTATCTGATGATAAATGAAAAAATATCCTCAGGTGAGGTTTAAAAAGAAAAGGAAAGTACATTAGTGGTTGCCAAGGGCTGGAAAGAATTAGAGGGTGACACCTCAGGGGTACAGAGTTTCTTTCTGGGCCAATGAAAATGTTCTAGAATATTGTAGCAATGAGTGTACAACTCTGGGAATATGCCAGAAGTCGCTGAATTGTACATTTTAAATGGATGAACCATAGGGTATGTGAATTTTTCTCAATAAAGCTTTTAAAAATGAAATAGGAGGGGAGATAGTAAAACAGTAAGTTTAATATTACATTTTAATTTTAAAACATTTAAGTTCCATGTGGGCAAAATAACTGGAGAAATATGCACTTATCAAGTACACTTATGAGGGGATTTTTATGTTTTTTGTCGAATTTAATTGTGGCAAAATATACATAACCTAAAATTGACTATCTTAACCATCTTTAAGTGTATGGTTCAGTGGTATTAAGTTTCTTCATATTATTGTGTAACCATCACCACCATCCATCTTTAGAACTTTTTATTCATCTTGTAAAACAGAAATTCTGTACCCATGAAACAATAACTCTCCTCTCCCCCCTCTTCCCAGCCTCTGGCAACCACCATTCTACTTTGTCTCTATGAATATGACTACTCTAGGTACCACATATAAGTGGAATCATCCAGTATTTGTCTTCTTGTGACTGGCTTATTTCCTTAGCATGACATCCTCAAGGTCCCCCCGTGTTGTTGCATGTGTCAGAATGTCCATCCTTTTTAAGGCTGAATATTATTCCATTGTATGGACAGACCACATTTATTTATCTACCCATCTGGAAGTATCCATTCATCATTGATGGACACTTGTGTTACTTCTACATTTTAGCTATTATGAATAAGGCCACTCTGAACATAGATGTACTTTCTCTTGTGTATTTTTGTAATATTTATGGTTTTAAACCTTTTTATTAAATTTATAATCAACAAAAGTGGATATTTTTTAAAGATTTTGTAATAGCCAACACACATTAGAAAAAGGTGTTTAATCTCACTAGTAAATGAAGAAGCTAAAGCAATGAGATATTGATTTTTCACCTGTCAGCTTGGCTAAGGTGAAAACCATCGCTAATATCCAGGGTTGTCAAGAGTGTAGGGGCCGGGCCTTAGCACACACCACTCTTAGGATGAAAGAGCTTTAAAATCTATGCATACCCCTTGACCTGCAATTGCATTTCTAGAAATTTAGCCTAAAGAAACAGGCAAACAGGTAAACGCTAACATTGTAGTGCTTTTTGAAACAGACAAACCTGCAAGCAATCTAAATGTCTCCAGTGGGTGGGTGACTGGTTCAATTTTGACATCCAGTCAACAGAATGCTGGAAATTCAAGACACGAACTTTTTTATTTATGCCACATGAAGATTTTTTCCCCTTTAAAAACATTTATTAAAGTGCCATTTACATCCTCATTGTAAGTGTGCAAGTCAATGATTTTCAGTAAATTTACAAATTGTGCACCCATTCTGATGATCAATTTTGGAACATTCTCATCACCCCTAAAAAGGTTCCCTTCTGCCCATCTGCAGTCAGTCACTCCCTGTTCCCACCTCCAACCCCTGGGAACCACTATCTGTCTCCACAGATTCATCTTTTCTGGACATTTCATATAAATGAAATCAGGTGACTGTTGGCCATACAGATATATTCGGGATATATTTCTAAGTTGGAAACATATATAAATGGAATCGTCAGCGATAAAAAGAAGCAAACTACACTGCAAGGTAGATGGATCTCAAAAGCATTATGCTTTTATTTATTTATTTTTTTATCCTCACCCCAGGACATTTTTTGCATTTTTCTTCAGATAGAGGTGGAGGGGGAGAGAGAGGAAGAGAGAGAGAGAAACAACCATGTGAGTGAGACACATGGATTGGCTGCCACCCACACGACCCCAACCGGGGCCAGGGACAAACTGCAACCAAGGTACATGCCCCTAGCAGGAACCGAACCCGGGACTCTCCGGTCCATGGGCTGATGCTCAAACCGCTGAGCCAAACCGGCCAGGGCAAAAGCATTATGCTTTTAAAGTGAAAGAAGACAGACCCCAAAGACTACATGCCCTGCTACCCTGCTGACAGGAGTGTAGAAAAGACAAAACCCTGGTGACAGAAAGCAGATCAGCAGTTGGCGGGGGCAGGGAAGGAAACCGACCACCAAGAGTCACAAAGGAACTTTCAGGGTGACGAAATGTTCTATATCCTGATTGTGACGGTGATTACCTGACTGTATCCACTTAACATAACAGATTGGGCTGCAGACTTCAAAATCAGTGGATTTAAAAAAATTTTGCTAAGTTTTGCTGTATGTCGATAAATAAAGCTGATTAAAATATTTATAATAGTCTCTTTCTTGTAATTTTATATGTATATGTAAATATTTTTAAAAGTCTGGAAAACTATATCCTAAAATATTAAACTCTGGTTCTATCTGGTCAAATAAGGACTGTGAAAACCAGTAAGAAAAATACACAAGAGTTGAAAGGGGAGTATGATTAAATCCATGAGCTCATTATGATTAAAAAGAAATTCACAGCCATCCTTGTAATGCTGGGGAACAAACCCATTATCTTGAAAACCGGTAAAGAAAGGCAGGGGGTGTAGGGAAAACCAACACATTGATTCCGCCTTTCTTATACAAATTGTTTTTCAAGATCACTAAATAATTGACAAGGAGAAGTCTGTCTAGTTTTAAAAAGTCATTAAATGTCCTCTCAACATGGGGAGCCCCTTTGTGACAGCTTCTTCACCCTACTCTCAGATGTGTCCACAAGGTGGGTGCTGATAGGCGACGGGTTCCTTACAGGCCTGTCAGTGGCCCGTTCCAGACCTTCTGACCACACCTGCAGGAGCTGCCCTGTCCTGGAGACCCTGGCTCTCACCCAGCACCTCCAACCTGCCCGTCTCCCCTCCCCCACCAGCGGCTGCGCTGCTCCGAAGAACTAAGGTCAAGGCTGAATCAGAATGTGTAGCCACCAGGGTGTACTGTGGTTGATGCCCCTACTTCAGCACAAGACAATTCACAGTTCCTTGAAATTCACCGAGATAATTCTCACGCTTGGGCCCCAAACCCCATGGAGATGGAGGAACCCCCATATCCCATGAATGGGCCCTGGAGCTGGGCAGCTGGTCCTGAAACACAGACTTTGCCAGGCAAAAGCAGGGGGCAGACACTCCAATGCCTACTTTTCTCTTTCAGGAGTGAAAATAACAATAAGAATGAGAAGCTGATTTGCTCAGAGGGATAGTTACTTCTCCTGGGCGCCTAGATCTCGTAGCTCATTAAAAAAAATTTTTTTTAATTAATTTGTTTTTGTTATAGATGTTTCTCCTTTCCCCCCCACTGACACCCTCCTCCCCATCCCCAGATTTGTGTTCATTGGTCATGCATACATGCATATAAGTTCTGTGGTTCATCTCTTCCCCCCCTAACCCCTCATCTCTGAGGCTTGTCAGTCTGTACCCCACCTCTATGTCTCTGGGTCAATTTTGTTATCAGTTTGTTTAGTTCATTATATTCCACAAATAAGTGAGATCATGTGATATTTGTCTTTCTCTGCTTGGCTTGTTTCGCTTAGGATAATACTCTCCAGGTCCTTCCATGCCATCTCAAAGGATAAGAGATCTCTTAGTAGCTCATTTTAAACAGTGATGGAGAAATGAGCAAATCATTCTCTAAATCTCAATAATCACTTCCATTATTCAAAAAGGAGAAATAAAGAGTAGAGAACATACATTGTCCTGAGTTTAACCATCATATACCCTGCATTTTTTGTTAACCAATGTCACTCCAATAAATTCAATTTAACTGTTTTTGAATTTCTCTTGGGACTTAATAAGCCCAACAGCTTCCTTCTGACTCCCCTTTCACTGTTAATGAAAAATGTCCCCCTCTACTTGGAAGAATTCCAGCTAATAAATTTAGACAAAACAATAAAACCAGAATGTAGCAATTTTATAACCCCTAATAAAAGAATGGGCCTTGGCTATAACTATCAGTAGTTCCTAGAACCATTAGGCCAGTGGTCAACTGCCTCACGTATCCGCTTCACGTGGAGGGCTGAACTCACAGAGGGCTGAGCCGACCCCCAGGACTTCCGAGTCAGTAGGTCTGGGATGAGCCCAAGGATCTGCACTTGTCTGGCAAGCTCCCAGGTATGGCTAAGGATGCTGGTCTGGGGTCCACACTTTCAGACCCACTGAGTTAGATGAAAAGCAGATGGAGAACTTTATAATAGATGGACCAGGTTGGCACCACCTAAACCTACTAATTAATCTTAACATGTCACAAAGAAAGAGTTGATCAGATATTACGTGTCTCCAGCTGGGATGCCATAGGAAGTGCCACCATCCCCCATGAAATGTTCTTACAAAGAGGAAAAGAAGGTGGGGCACAGAAGCTGACGAAGCCTCTGATCTAACACCTGTAAGAGAAAATGCAGGGCATAGAGAACATGCCCAACCATGTCAGGGGCATGCAACGAAGTCCAAAGGGTAGGAAAGCATAGGACAAATGACTCCATTTCTTTAACAAAGTACCAAAAAAGGCTGAGGAGCCCAGGCCGGTTTGGCTCAGTGGTTAGAGCATTGGCCCTCGGACCAAAGAGTCTCAGGTTCGATTCTGGTCAAGGGCACATTCCTCAGTTGCAGTTCAGTACCTGGCCTTGGTTGGGGTTGTGCGGGAGGCAACCAGTAGATGTGTCTCTCTCACATCGTTGTTTCTCTCTTTCTCTCTCTTCCTCCCTCCCACTCTATCTGAAGATAAGCAGAAAAATATCCTCGGGTGAGGATTAAAAAAAAAAAAAAAAGCTAAGGAAACCTATCTAGATTACAAGGGACTTGAGGACACATAGGAGAAATGGGAGGAGGGTGGCAACAAAATAAAACTGGCTTCAGGTGTGAAAGTGATCGAAGGTGAGTGACAGGTACTTGAGGGGGTGGTGTCATACCGTTCTACTTTTGCACATGTCTGAAATTTTTCATAATGAAAAAGCCAAACAAACACAATAAAAGATAAACACCGACTGAGGCAGGGAAAGAACCCCCCTCACCCCAACACCCACATGCACATACGGGGCAAGTCACAAATAAAGGTGTAAGTAGTACTTTTAAAAAGCCACCCCTTAAATGGAAAGGAATTAAATGTAATTGTCAGAAAAACTTTTTTTTTTTTTTTTGGCATGCTGTCCCACATGAAAAATTTATGAGATAATTGGGAAAATTTGAACATTGACTCACTGTACTTTATATTAGGGAATTGGTGGAATTCTTTGGTGTGAAAATGGTATTGTGATTTCATCTGCTTAGAGAGTCCTTTCCTTTTAGAGACATTTGGAAGTATTGATAGAGAAAATGATAAAGCTGGGGTCTATCTCAAAATAATCAGGGCAGGGAGGAAATGAACCGGGTGGAGAGGAAACAGGATTGGCCCAGGTAATGACAAGTTACACTGTTCTGTCTACTTTTGCATGTTGGACATTTTTCCTCAAAAAGGAAAATATTGCTATGTAAAATTTATAAAACTATCTCCTACTTGTAAGCATTGTCAACATTGCTCCATCTCCCATTTGGCCTATACGTTAGACACAGAGTAGAGTTTCTGAACGTCAACCATGATGGTCAACCCTCAAGGACCACTTGTGAGCTACATCCTTCACATTCAGGATGACCAAGGAGCATCACCACAGCCTCTGGAGTTAGGTTTCACAATAAGCTCCACCTTACAGATATGGAAACTGAAGCTCAGAGAGGTGAAGGAATCTGCCTCAAGTCACACAGCAAAAAAGTGGCAGAGCTAGGATTTGATCCCAGGTCTGACTGCATACTACGTTCTTCTGCCTCCCACACAAGCTTGATGGGCCTGTCAGAAGCTCATTGGAACATCTGCAATAAATGAACTGATCCTTTAAGACACCTCGCACATAAGAACACATAAACATTCGAAACAGGGCCCACATCAATGGCATGCCACAAAAAGAATAAATCTCACAAACACACTGGAGGGGGCAGATGCAAGAACATACCGTGTGACTATTGATAAGAGGTTCAAAACCAGGCAAAACTAACTGATGGTGACAGACATCATGACTGGAAGGGTGGGACACGAGAGGGCTTGCAGGCTGATGTTCTGATTCTTCTTCTTTTTTTAAAAATTTAAATCCTCACCTGAGGATATTTTTCCATTTATCTTCAGATAGAGTGGAAGGGGTAGGGGGAGCTAGAGCGAGAGAACCATCGACTGAGAGACACATCGATTGGTTGCCTCCTACATGACCCCGACCAGGGCCAGGGACTGGACCGCAACCGAGGTCCATGCCCTTGACCCGAATCGAACCCGTGACTTTGGTCCGAGGGCAGATCCTCTAACTGCTGAGCCAAACCTGCCAGGGCGATGTTCTGATTCTTAATCTGAGCACCAGGTACAAGGGTGTGGGCACTTTGTGAAAATTCCTCCAGCTGCCCGCCCACAGGCATGTGCATCTTTTCTGCACAGAACGTACATGTCCATGAAAAAGTTTGATTTTCTTCTCTTTTCCTTTTTATCTTTAATTACGGTAAAATACAGAACATAAAATTCACCACCTTAACCATTTACTTGTGCAGTTGAGAAGTATTAAGTACATCTATGTGTATCAATAAAGTTTTTAAGCCCCGGCCGGTTTGGCTCAGCGGTTAGAGCGTCGGCCCTCAGACCAGTGAGTCGCAGGTTTGATTCCGGTCAAGGGCACGTACCTCGGTTGCAGTCTGGTCCCCGGCCCCGGTCAGGGTTATGCGGGAGGCAACCAGTGGATGTGTCTCTCTCACATCGATGTTTCTCTCTGTCTCTCCCTCCCTCCTTCCCACTCTATCTGATAAAATAGAAAAAATATCCTTGAGTGAGGATTAAAACATAAATAAATAAATAAAAATAAAGTTTTTAAAAGGTAGTTGATTATTCTTAAGAGGGCTGGGAAAAGTGTTTTATTTGTTTCCAGCCACACGACAACTAAGAGGCTCTTTCTTTTCTTTCTTTCTTTTTTTAAGACTCCCCCCCCCCTTTTTTTTATTGCATTTATTGGGCTCTAATTGCAATATTAGTGAGCTTAAAAGTCAGGAAAACAGCAAAAAATACAACTGAACAATACAAGGACATAGGAAACCCCACGGCCAGGAGCCCTGTCTCATCCAGGATTCAAAAACACAAACAAGATCAAGCGCTAAGAGTCCGTCTCTGTCCAAAAAAGGAGAGCGAGAAGCTGGCTTGCTTCCCAGGGCTTTCATGCCTGTGACAGTTACGATGTGTGTCATCTGCTTTGGTCACAGGAAAGAAGAGCTTGGCGTTTCCCAGAGTGTGCTCCTTGGAACCCTAATCCCTTGAGATATGGGGGAAGGGTGGAACTTAGGGAGGTAGAGACGCTCTTCAAAGAAAAAAAAACCAGTTCTGTGGTCAAATCCATTTGAAAAGTGATCCATATTCCCTCCTTCTCACCGAGAGGCAAAACACTTACCAGGACATCCAAGGTCCTGGCAGGTTCCAGGAGGGGGGAAAAAAGGG
This sequence comes from Molossus molossus, assembly GCF_014108415.1. Lineage (NCBI taxonomy): Eukaryota > Metazoa > Chordata > Mammalia > Chiroptera > Molossidae > Molossus > Molossus molossus. The sequence continues at coordinate 107,923,031 of NW_023425366.1, read as the reverse complement.
GGGGGAAGCTACTTCGCTCCTTTGAACCCAGAGCTCCTTAAAACATTTGGCCACAGACATCTTTTCTCACTCAACACTGATGAAATCCCACAGATTTGCCCTTGAGAAAATCCAGCGAGCCTAGCAAATTAATAATACAAGATCAGTCATCATAGCTTCTTAATTTTGAGTGCCAGCTTTATAGCTCATTTAATCTCCTCGAAACCCCATGAGAGGCACCATTACTCTGGTTTACAGACAAGGAAACAGAGGCACAGAGAGGTTAAGTATGTTGCCTATCGTGGCACAGCTAGAGATGGTGAAGTCTAATACAAATATAGTTTGAAAGGGATCTCTTCTGCTTTGTCTACCTTCTTGGAAACATGCAGAGAGCTTGAGAGCTGAGGGAAATACAGATACACACAGGACACAACTTGGCAATTTGAGGGCTCTGGATAACTTGGTTCTATTGTAATAAGAACTTGCCTCTGCATGCACCCAGAACCTTGAGTGGCGGACAACCATGCAGAAGGTGTCAGGACAGGCACAAGGTAAGGCCCAGTGCAGAATGACAAGTAGCTTGCAAAAGTGCAATAGACATTAGAGACCACAGTCCATGGTAGAATTCTCCCAGTGTTGAAGGGAAGCAAAACTCGGTCTGCTGCTCCCTGCGGTGGTCTTTCATTTAGAGCAGGGTTTTTGATCTCAAGACTATTGACTTTGGGGCTGAATAATCCTTTGACGGGGGCGGGGGCCGTCCTGTGCACTGCAGCATCTCTGGTCTCTACCCACTAGATGATAGAAATATACCCTTCCCCGGTCATGACAACCAAAAATGTCTCCAGACATTGCCAGATGTCCCCAGTGAGAACCACTGCGTTAAAAAAGATGGGCTCTCTTGGGAAAGACGATTAAAGCGGAGGACAGTCATTACTTAGTCGACACCATCCTGGGAGTTCACATCAGATCGGAGAAGAGACAGCTGCCCAGATGGCCAAAGCTCAAGGGGGACCCGCAGCACCTGTTTCTTCCTCTCCAAGCCCTCCTTCTCCCCCGCCTCTCCGCCCACATCTTGCATCAGCTCCAAGGGCTAAAAGGACACCTACAGGACTCTGACATAGGACTGATGAATTCTAAGTACAGTCCATGATCAAGGGCTGCTCTTGAACATTCTGATGAAAGCAAAGGACTCTGTCACTACTCGCATTAGCAGCGCTGGGCACAGCTGAGTGTGTCAGCCCTGCACAGTCCTGGCTTCCTTACCAACAATCCACGGCTTCACTGAGCACAGACAAGCTGTTCGATAGCGCCTATACGACCACAGGGTTGTAAGTCCCAGCTCTGCTCCAGACTCAGAGCTGGGTGACCCTGAGCAAGTCACTCTCCCTTTCTGTGACTTACAGTTTTTCTTTTTTTTTCTCCCAAATGAAAATGGACTGGCTTAGTTCTAACCTTTTATGGTATCTATGACTCTGGATCAAAGGGTTGAAATTGGCCCAATTGAGAACAGTCAGCCACATTAGTTTGCTTTAGCATCAATTTTATTTTCCCCAGAGGAACTTAGGGGTAAAAGGCCTTGATCCTTTTGCTTCTGCATTAATGAAAATGAAAATGAATAAAATGCTCCAGAGCCCAAAGAGTATAGGATTTGCACATCATCAGGTCTGGTTACTAGCTTCCCTCAGGATTTTAGACCTGGACCCAAATGCCTCCAGGGTCAGGTGAGCAATGCAGAGTGACCCAGGCAGAGGTTGCTGGGCATTGCCCTCTCCAAAGAGCATGGCAGCTTGACTCCCATTCTTGTCACCTAGCAAGGATGTGGGCCCTGCACGCCAGACTTTCCATAGACCTGGAAGTGTGAATGTAGGTACAAAACACCCACCCCTAGGGTGAAATCACTGCACACTGTAAATGCCACACAGGCAAAATGAACGCTCCTGAGCCTGACCTAGAACAAACCAGAAGGGTCTCCGAAGTGGAGAAATGAGTTCACAGCCTGGGAAGAGCCAAGCGTGCAGAGGGAAGCAGGAGAGGGGCTGGACTCCCTAGATGCACCCATTCTCTGGGCCCCAAACTGTCCCTGTGAGGCAGCTGGGACTCTAAATCTATTATTAATAAGAGCTGCTATAGCTACTGGGCCCCCTTCATTCATGGGGTGTCGGACAAGGCAATTTATTATATACATCATCTCGCCATGTCTCATAAGTGTTCAGCGAGATGGGCATTATTTATTGTTTCTACAGTATTACCAAGGTCCAGAGAAGTGAACTAAAGAGCTCCGCTTGTGAAAGTTGGAGCTAAGCCCTGGCCAGTTTTGTTCAGTGGTTAGAGCCTCGGCCTGAGGACCAAAGGGTTGCAAGTTCAAGTCCCAGTTAAGGGCACATACCTGAGTTGCAGGTTCAATCAGCAGCCAATCCATGTGTCTCTCTCACATTGATTCCACCCCCACACACTCTTTCTAAAAATCAATGGAAAAATATCCTCGAATGATAATGAACAAACAAAAAAAGTTGGCGCTAGAATTAGAACCCAGATCTTTCTGACACCCAATCTCCTCTTAGCAAAACATCTCTTCTTTGCTCCATAGCCACTTCCCCACCAACCACACCCCCATCTTCCAAAATCATCTCCCCGTCCTGCCCGGGAAGCTTGACCTCACCTTAACCGGAAAGAGTGGTGAGCCTGCCGCTTCGATGTGGCCTCATAACATCTGCCTAACTCATTTGCCTACTGTTTCTAAAGTAACTCCAGAACAAACTTATTTTCATTAGTGAAGCTCAGTTATTTTTCCTCCCTATGGAGAGCCTGGTTAGCAAGAGGTGGAGGATGCTTTGGGGATAGAGAGAACTGGTCATTTCTGGCCCCAAAGCTCCACTGTAGTTGGTGTCTTAGAGCTCCGGCATAGCACAGCTTAAAAATCAATGTACAGTCTCACATATGTGACCATCAGAAGTTTAAAATGACAGTATTCCTTGGAGGACCATTCAGCAATATCTATCCATTTTAAATGTGCCTGGTCTTTCACTTAGCAATCGCATTGCTGGGACTTCATGCTACAGATAAACTCACGTAATGAGACAAAAATAGATACACAAGGATGTTCCTGGGAGTCCTGTTTATAAGAAACGGAGGTGTGAAACTGGTATGTTTCAATAAGGGGTTATTTCACTAAGATGCTAGACTTCCATACAATGGAGGGTCATGCAGCAGATAAAAAGGAAAACCCTTAAATGTGCTGATATAGAACGGTGTTGAAAATATATAATTATGCGAGGGGAAAACTCGATTTATAGAATGCCAATATTTGTGTAAAAGGAAAATTTGACAGAGAACAGTTTTAGAAAGAAGCACGGGAATACATGAACCATGATGACATCTAGAGAGGAAGGAATGGGGTGGGGAGGGAGAAAGCCTTCTACCTGGAGAGTGGGGACCGGCTATAGTGACCGCAGGAGCCTCAGACACAGGGCCCTTCTGAGTTGCTGGGTCTCTGGGTCTCTGGCTGCAGGCTTCACCAGCAGAGGGGGGCATGTCCCAGCCCGCATGAGTGAGCATGTGGCGAGTCCTATGGCCCTGTCTCAGGGACTTTGATGAGGACTGTTCCCCCTGAGCCCCTGAATCGCTGTCACAAGTCAGAGATACCCAACTTCCTCCTGCAGATACCAGGGGCAGCACTAGCTTCGTCTTGCATCCTCTGATCCCATATAAAATTCCTTTCAGATCCCTGCTCGGTCTTCTCTTAATTCGTCCTTTCCTCCACCATGTGGCCACGGTTTGATGTACTTAAAAGTTAGGGGAGGAAGGAGGAGACCTACGAGCACGGAAGAGCCAGACAGGCTTCTTAGTTACCGGGACTCTTCGACTCATGGGGTATCGGGCAAGGCAATCTAGTATATAGATCGTCTCCCCGAGTCTCACAGGTGGAAGCTCTTAAAGGAGGCCACCGCCGCCGTAAGCGAATCACAAATGGGCCAATATAACTGGACTCTGTACTATTCCCGACACCGGTGAGGACGTGCGGCCATATTAAAATAGATTCCAATAGCCATGTTAAACTAAAATAAGAATTGGGTTTATGAAAAGAGATGACACAAAAGAAAAATTGGGAACAAATTTCTTCTTTATGGAAAGACCACACAACAGGCTGCCTGGTTCTGCCAAGAGCCAGCTGAGCCACACTGAGTAGGATTCTTCAAGTCTCTGGTCACCGGTGCTATAAATAACCATCCACTGACGTTGACCAGGGCCACGCACAGTGCTCAGCCCTTCATGGGCATTATCCCATTTAATCTTCCCAACAGAGTGATCCCTTGGCTCTGGGGTTAGAAAGAGCTAGCTGTGTAGATTTGTGTCTTCCTCATTGGCTAGTCGAGTTATCTTGAGCAAGGTATTCAGACTCCGCATTTGTAAAACAGTGGCCATAATAACAGCATCTACTCCAAAGGTTGCCGTGAAGACAGTACACGATGCCCGTGAAGGATCTAGAACGCTGTCTGGCCAAAGTGCTCCACTAACTGCTATCCGCATGAGCTCCATTTTACAGATAGGAAAACTGAGGTTTGGGAAGGCCAGTGTGGAGGTTTTCTAGATTTGCTTGTGACAGTTTAGGATTCCTGTGGATTTCAAATTGGACTTGGTTTTTCCAGAAAAATTGAATATATATCTGATTTGAGAATTACACGGTTGTGCCAAAGCTTAGTATCCACCTGCTTGGATCCATCATACTGAGGAAAGGAGACAACCCCTCCCCCAAATAAAACTTCCAAATGAGAGAATAGGAAAAACTGATTCCCCTTTCCTCCCACTGCCACCTCCTCCAGGCTCCTCCACTTGGTCCTGAACGGGAAGGACAAGGGCAGAGAAATCCCCAGAGTCCCAACCAACAAAGCTGCAATACAAGGCTAATTTGCAAGGGGGCTGGGGCTGGCCTCATGGAAATCGCTACCATAAATGGGCATGCTTGCCTCAATCTCAGCCCTCGCACAGAAAAGTAATGATAACAACTACCTTGTACGGAATAACACATCTATTTCAGACACAAAAATAAAAAAACATGGTGTTTACAAGGCGGGCCCCAGAAGCTTCTCGAGGAAGGCCCAGCTAGTTCACATTTTGGACTCTTGGGATGACAAGCCACCTAAGGTCATTGGGCCAGCTGATTACTATGCCACCAGGGGACAAACAGTGTCTTTTATTTTAAATTCTCAAAAGGTCAGTTTATGTTTTCTTCAAAGATGATAAACACTCGCCTTCTTGGAAACATTTAGTCCTGCCAGAAACCTGGCTCCAACAGAGTTTTTGTTCATGATAAAGAAAAAAAGATGGTGGGGGTCGAGGGTATGGATGGCATCAGGCAGACCCAGGAATGGAGTATACTACTTGCTAGCTGTGTCATACAGAGCAAGTTACTGAACCTCTTTGAGCTCAGCTGCCTTGTCTACTAATCAGGCATCATAGTACCTCCCTTAGGAGGTGGTTGCAATAATTAAATGAGATACATCAAGTCAAACACTGCTACAGTGCCTGGCACATAAGTGCTCCCTCAGCGGTAGCGACTTCAGTGGCAAAATGCCAAAGAAAGACTGATTTTCCTTCCACGGATACTCAATATCCTATTTTATACATCTAGCGCCAACTAATAATTTTCAGTTCATCATCTTCAAGCTCCCTCTCTATAAAAATTCTCAAATAGGAGCTTTAAGGAAACCAAACAAACCAAGAAGACTGCACTAAACAAAACGAAGCTATGCAAGGCAGTTTACCAACAGCTGGTCTGCCTTCCCTTTGCCAAAGCCTGACAAGTTTGCAGTTTAGTCTATCAGTTCTTAATACTGTAACCAATCGCTCCCTGTCTCGAATTTCTAAATATTTTCCTTTACTTTTTGACAAGTGTGGCTTTGAACGGTGCCTTTCCTCGGGCAGCAAAATCCCCACCAGCTCTCTGTGCAGGGAGAAAACATAAAACAGGCAGCAGCCACACGATTTCTTTGCCCACTTTGCAAGGCATGTGAGTCTCTTTGCACTGGCTGCTCTGCAGAGAATCCCAGTGCAATCTCATACAATGCACCTGCAGGTGCTGGGGGCAATTGCGGACTTTGGCATTGGCCTGGGTATTTGAGGCTGTTGGGGTCAACCTGAGTGAATTTTTTTTTTTTAATTTGGAGGAAGGAAGTCTGGAAGGCTGTAATAAATGAAATGGATCATTACCAGCCTATCCCTCCAGGGTTATCAACAAGCACCTCCTCTGGACTGATGAAAAATATTGCCCTCTCTGCGGAGTATGTGCCCATGTGTTTTTAACTGAGTTAATGCCTTATCTGCAGAACCAAGCAGTGCTTCCAAACCCACATGAAGCGACACTTGGCGTGACTAGGTGACAGAAACGACTTTCCGGTGATGTTCCACTGCGCCCTTTTTGTGTCTAGAATAAAAGTTCGAAGTCTGGCTGTTGAGGCTGGACTTCTGAGGTTTGTAAGGAAGCACGTCTTCCAGAGTTGCCTCATAACAAGAATCATCTGGGACTCTTTCCTGGAGATTCTACTATAACTGGAGTTGGGGCCAGGCATCATCTGTCCTCTTTCATAAGTACCCCCAAAGTGATAATTATCTTTGCTGGTTTGGGGAAAATCTAGGGCGATGGGGCAGAGAGAAATAAAAATGGTGAACCCCCATCCTCTCACCATAGTCCCGAAGAGGAGGGCAGCGGGTACACCTCACCAACTCCCCAGCCCCTGGATGCCCTGGAGGACCCTCCCCCCCATTCCCCTCCCTCCCCCTCTCCTTCCCCCACCAGCCCACACTACTTACAGATCTCCCACTGTGGGATAACGAGAAGAAACTGGATGGAGAGCTCAGATCTGGCACACCTCCCAGGCAGGGGCGTCCAAATCTCCCGGCTCGCCTGAGACGCCTCTCTTTATAGACCCGGAGCTGCCGGTGAGTGGAAAGGGGGAGGCCGCCCAGGAGGGCGGAGGAGGGGAGGGTCCGCATTGCTCCCTCTGCAGCGCCCCCTGCAGGGCCGCAGAAGCGGGGCTTTGGTCCAGGCCCTTGGGCGCACCTGCGGCGCTGGGAGAAGGGCGCACCTGGCGCGGACGTGCAGGGGCCTAGGCGGAGGCTCTGGGCACGGCCACACCCCGCAGACGCGTTTCGGCAGGTGTCTCACCCCCGGCTCCGGGACAGTCACCGGGACTCCAGGTCCCTGGACAAAGGGGTCGAGTGGCCAGCGTCTATGGGGGATGCCTGAGAATTGCTTCCCTGAGTTCGTTTCAGCCCAAGAGGCTTTAACGGCTCCCTCTCCCTGGGGGATCGAGTTGACACGTGCCCGCCCCTCTCCCCATTTTATTCGCCTCTGGCAGGAAAGGGAGCCGGCCGTGCTGCTTGAAGGGTAGAAAAGGGGATTTTTTGAACTCTGCAAAGTGCAAGGCAGGAGCCCACGAATGCTGGGAATTGTGAGAGAAGGGGAAGTTTTTACTTTTCCCAACTTGCCAGCCCCACCTCCACCCACAAGAAAAAAATATCCCACTGTTGTCACTTGAGGCCCCGGGGTGCTCCATTGCCTGTGTGACTTCAGACAAGCCAATTCCCTCCTCTGAGCCTCCATGTCCGCTGCTGAAACGTGTGTGATAATTATATACTATAATTTGCAAAGTGCACGTCAGGATCCACAGAGAATGCGGCCCGCCCTCCCTTGCGTGTACTCCTATCTGTCCCCAAAATTCTTGCAAATGAAGCTGCCTACAAATTTACTCCCTGTCTCTCTCCCTCTTAGTATCACTACCAATCCCTTATCTCTCTATCTGTACCTTTCCCGCCTCCTCTCCACCTCCTATTGTCTGCTACTGTGTCTCTCCAGCACCGTTTGTCTTCTGCCTTTTTTGTCACTGTATCTCTGTCACTTTGTCGATCACTGTCTCTCTCTCTTATTGTCTCTCAAATGCATCACTTGGTCTTTGGTCTCTGGTCTCTGTGTCTCTCCCGGAGGTCACACTGTCTCTGGTCTCTGTCTCTCCCAGAGGTCACACTGTCTCTGGCCTCTGTGTCTCTCCCATGTGCCTCACTGTCTCTGGTCTCTGTGTCTCTCCCGCATGTCTCACTGTCTCTGGCCTCTGTGTCTCTCCCGCATGCCTCACTGTCTCTGGTCTCTCCCGGAGGTCACACTGTCTCTGGTCTCTGTCTCTCCCGCATGTCTCACTGTCTCTGGTCTCTGGCTCCAGTCTCTCTCACTCTCCCTCTGCCTGGCTCTCCCCTGTCACACGCACGCACACAGGCCATAAAAGGAAGCCGAGGCGGTGGGCTGGCCCCGCGCCAGGCCGGGGACCCGCAGGCAGCCCCGACGCCCCGCTCCCCGCTCGGCACGGACTCCGAGGTTCCCGGTCCAGCTGGTCCTCCCTCCCGGGGTGCGGCGGGCGGGCGGGGGGTGCTGGGCGGGAGACAACCCAAAAAGGGCAGGCGAGGGCTCTTTCCTGCGGAATTCCCAGCGCCGCATACCAGCCCGGGGCTGCCCGCTCCCCCTGACTAAATATGGTGCCGAGCGGCCTCTGGCGCGGCGGGGCGCGCGGGAGGGGCGGCAGATGCGAGTCCTGCATCGCAGACCCTCTTGGCCCCTTCCCCATCCTGTCAATATCAAGCTCACCTGTATTCACCTAAAAACCCCCAGCCCTCCCGTGGCTGGAGGCAGCGCCTGGCCAGGTGCAAAGAGGACCCCTCTGCTTGGCGCAGAGCCCCGGCTCCACGTGGGCTCCAGCCAGAGGGTTAAAGGAGCTGAACACCCTTGCGGGGCTCTCTGCTTGGTATATACCCCGTCTTAGTCCACAAACCCTCTTCAGGTAAACAGGTCAGGTGATGGGGGGGGGCGCTTTATTAATAGCCTCATTTTGCAGGTGAGAGAACTGAGGTCCCAGAGGGGTGCCCCAGCTCTCACTGGGACTGGAACCCACCATTGCCATGATTCACCTCCAGAGAGATTCTAAAGGGAAATGACCAGGAGAGTTGAGTTTGCATGGGCCAGTGCCAATTTCTAGCTGTTACCATTGACAAATAACTTGACCCTTCTGTGTCTCAGTTTCCCTATCTGTAACATGGGAAGAACATCAGCTATTCCTGGCTATTTGTAAACAGTCCTTGGAATGACCCATGTAAAATAACAAGCGTCTTGTTAGCTGCCGTCATTCTCAGCAAACATGGAACCAAGTAGAGTGGCACCAGGCCTTGAAGACACTATGGTGAGCCAGCGCCTGTCCTGCCCACAGTGTCTGCCTTCAGCCTTCCACTCCCTCTTGGTCCCCTCCTCATCCTTCCAACATCAAACTCACCTGGTTTTCATCCCCCCAAACACCCAAGCCCTGCCCCATGGCCACAGATGGGCCTAAATCAGAGTCCAGAGACAGTATTCAGCTGGCTGGGGAAGTTAGGGGTCAAGTTCTTCAGAAAATGATGAATGGGCTGCTTCCCACGTGCTTTTTAATGCCTAGACTGTAAAAGGAATGGAAATTGTCCCTGCTTAGCCCAGAAATGCTGCGGAGCAGAGAAGAAAGGAAGGGGGGAAGCTAAGCTGATCACTACCCACCTCCATTGTGGGAAGAAAATCCAGAGCAGGCTGTCAAACTTGCTGGCCTCACAGTAAGAAGTGGCATTTTCACCAGGGGCATTAACGTGGGCACTTTCAAAGGGGTTGCATTTGATTCTTGAAAGAAGTTGGTAACCAAACACAGACTGTTACTGCATTAACTCACCTAATCCTTATAACAACCCTAAAAAGTAAGTCCTTTAAAAAACCTTCCCACTCCCATTTTGCTATTGAGAAACCAGGTTCAGTGAGTTAACCAGCCGAGGTAGCTAGTTAGTGGTGGAGCAGGAATTTAAACCTTGGCTGTCTAAGCAAAGTCTGAGGTTTTTAACTCATGATCTGCTAAGCACCAGCCAGGCAGCCTCAGGATTGTCAGTGAAACTCTCTGAGACTGTTTTCTCCACGAAAAGCACAGATGGTCAGAATCTTTGCCTCAACTAAATACTGGGCTATTAAATATAACTCGTGAAGGGCTTATGTAAAGCATTTCATACCCTGCTGGTGCATGCTAGAAGTACTCAGGGACAGTATGTGCACATAACAGTCATTCAATAAATATCTGTCCAGTGCAGAAACCAGATGTTTGGATCTTCAAAAGTGCACTGTTAGCCCTGGCCAGGGGGGCTCAGTCGTTTGGAGTGCTGTCCCGTATGGAACAATTCCGTCAGGGCACATACCTAGGTTGTGGGCTTGTTCCCCAGTCGGGGTGCGTATGGGAGGAAACCAATTAATGCTTCTCTCACATCGATGTTTCTCTCTCTCTCTCAAAATCAATAAACATATCCTTGGGTTAGGATTTTTTTTTAAGTGCATTATTACTATAATTAAGTCAGATGCCTCCATTTTATTTCTCATAGCTCAAAAATCCAGTTATTTTCAGATTGAGGGAAACACAAAAGTTACTTTTTAAAAAAGTTATTCAGCCCTGGCCAGTTTGGTTCAGCGGTTAGAGCGTCGGCCTGCGGTCCAGAGAGACCCGGGTTCGGTTCCCGCTAAGGGCACGTACCTCGGTTGCAGTTTGTCCCCGGCCCTGGTCAGTTGTGCGGGTGGCAGCCACTCGATGTGTTCCTTTCACATCGATGTTTCTCTCTCTCTCTCTCTGTTCCTCTCTCTCCCTCCCTCCCACTCTACCTGAACAAAAAATGGAAAAAAATGTCCTCGGGTGAGGAAAAAAAAAAAAAATGTTATTCCGACTGAGAACTGTGGAGAACGTGTCCTCGGCATGTCTTTTCTGTGAGGTGCCCTGTAATGGGACTCCCATGAACTCATGAAACAAGATGGCAGAGGAGAGATTTTCTCTTGGAGTCTTTTGATCACATAGCTTTATATTTGCCACTGGCTTTAAAAAGCTCCAAAGTATAAACGCCTCTAGTTTTTAGTAGCATCAGAGATTGGGTCCAAGCATGGTTACTCCTGCATGTGCTTCACCATTAATCACTTAAAGTGTACCAGCACTCAGCGAGCTCACGATCTGCGCAGGATCTGCCTCTTGTGAATAAAGGAACATCATTCCTCCCCAAGAGAGCTGCTGGGCTCCCACTCTCTTGCACAAAAGCACTTGTTCTACTCATGACAGCCTCCTGCTTCTCCAGGTACAAGACCACATTGCACAGTAATGCTCTTTCCTTCGCCATTTCCAGCGCTGGTGTCCTAGTAACTCCAGATTCTCTACCCGTCGGGAAGGGTCCTAGGATTCTCAATAAAAGTAGTTTAACAGTTCCTTGCAAAACTAAAGATATTCTTACCATATGACCCAGAAAATCATGTTTCTTAGAATTTATCCAAGTGAGTTCAACTAATGTCCATACTAAAACCTGCACACACATGTTAACAGCAGCTTCCTTCATAACTTGAAAACAATTAGGATGTCCTTCAGTAGGTGAATGGATAAACTTGGTACATTCAGATGATGGAATATCATTTGGCACTAAAAATAAATGAGCTCTCAAGCCATGAAAAGACATGGACCTTAATGCATATGATTATGAGAAAGAAGCCAATCTGAAAAGGCTCCATATTGTATGATTCCAAATATATGACATTCTAGAAAAGACATAACTTTGGAGACAGTAAAAAGAACAGTCAGGCCCTGGCCGGTTTGGCTCAGCGGTTAGAGCGTCGGCCTGCGGTCCAGAGAGACCCGAGTTCGGTTTCCGATAAGGGCACATACCTCGTTTGCAGTTTGTCCCTGGCCCTGTATGGTCGTGTGGGTGGCAGCCACTCAATGTGTCCCTTTCATGACAATGTTTTTCTCTCTCTCATCCTCTCTCTCCCTCCCACTCTATCTGTACAAAAAAATGGAAAAAGTGAGGATTAAAAAATAAGAGAAAGAACAGTCAGTGGTGGTCAGGGGTTGCGGGGAGGGAGGGATGAAGAGGCAGAATGGAGAGATTGTTAGGGTAGTAAAATTACTCTATATGATACCATTGGATACATGTACATTATACATTTGTTTAAACCCATAGAATATACACCACCAAGAGTGAATCCTGTCATAAGCTATAGACTTTGGGTAATAATGATGTGTCAATGTATGTTGATCAATTGTAAGAAATATACTACTCTGGTAGGGGATGTTGAAGGGGCAAGCTATACATGTGTGGGGGGAGCAGGGTATATGGAAAAATCTCTGTACTTTCCTCTCAATCTTGCTGTGAACCTAAAACTGCTCTAAAAAATAAAGTCTATTTTTTTTTTTTTTTTGAAAGCAGTTTTTGCCCGGCCAGTGTTGCTCAGTGCATTGAGTGTTGTCCCATGGACTGAGAGGTCCTGGTTCAATTCCCAGTCTGGGCACATGCCCAGGTCTCAGGCTCGATCCCCAGTAGGGGGCGTGCAGAAAGCAGCCAACTGATGTTTCTCTCTCACACTGATGTTTCTATTGCTCTCTCCCTTCCTCTCTCTCTAAAAAAAAGAAATGAACAAAACATTTTTTAAAAATTAAAAATAAAAAAGGTAGTTTTACCTCTTTCATTTAAAAACAAATTTTACAAAAACCACATGATCCTTACAGAAGTTATTATAAAGATCAAATACCAACTGGCTAGGAAGCATTGTCCCAAATGCCTTTAAAGGCATATTCTCACAAATTGTAATCCTTTGTGTACACTTGGCTTTAGGTTAAAAGAACACATCAGATTTTACATAATCATACAGGCATGTCAGTCATATACAAATGTGTTCTTGCACATAATTATAAAGCTATTAGTTTATTCTATGCAAACATATATGCTAAACTTAAATTTATCATCTTCAAAAGACACTCTGCTCCTGCTTTGAGTTTTTAGATGGCCTAAGTTTTAAGTTTCCGCTTTTCCTAAATCCCTCTTTAGTTCCGATTTGTGTACTATTTTCGTGTAAACCCAGCTTTTCTCCCACATTTCTGGAAGATGTCTCCCAACAATGCCATGAAAACCACCAGCAATGATGTACTAATTTAGTTTATAAATTTATGAGAATAGTTTGATAGGTTCTCTATATTTCTATTTGTCTTTCCTTTATTTTTTTAACTATCTTAACCCATGCATCTTTTAAAACTACTGTATTATAAATTAATTGAGTGTTGTAAAATCCTGAGTATATAAATTTCTAGAGCAGATTTTCTTAGCCCCAAATCCTTTGTGGATCATCATAAAAATCTCATAGTAGTTTGGAAATAGGTATTTTCTTCTTTCCCAAACATAAAAATGTAATACTAAACAAAACCATGTATCTGGCCCCACCGTTTTTTATACTGTCCCCCCAGAGACGGACACCCCCAACCCCGACCACTGACACCCATGAAGAGTTACTGTTCAGAGACGAGACAGCTGATGCCGAACACACATACATCAGGGAAAGTTCCCTCCTCAACCTACTCTATCCCCGCCAACAACCAGGCTGCTGGAGATCCCAAAGCAAGACCCGGAGAGCCATCGCCAAGTTCTGGTCTACAGCTCTGATCACAGAACAGTCACACAAAAGTGAGTTAATGTTTTTTTATTTATTTATTTTTATTAAATGAGACATCAAAACTATAAAAGTTGCCCAGGTACAAACAATTACAGAATAATGCATATGAAACCACAATGGACTACATGTGACAATTCTGTTCAGCTTCTATTTTGATAATTTCACATCAGTATCCAAAGTGCTAAACTCCAGCATTTTTTCTTAATCTAGTGCTGCAGGACTGCAATTCCTGAGGTGAACTTAGCGCCCACAGCCAACATCTTTGTGTGTAAACCAAGCCCTCTGAGAAAAATTCAGATATTTATATTCCCACGTGCAATAAAACTCACAATTATAATCAGATACTACAGATTTCATATTAAAAATGGAAGTGAACTCTTATAATATTTTTATATCTATTTATGTAATTTTAGTCCACCAATAGGGCTTCTTAAAAATCCTTTGACATGTAAAATATGGTTTAAGGGGGTTTCTTTAATAATTCTGTGCATCCAGATAAAAATTATTGGTTAATCTGTAAGGACTAAACAATAACTAGCACCAAAACTAAAATCAAAAGATTCAATAATCTCCAAAGGCCAATTTTACCCATTGCAGCCCTAATCACTTCCCTAGGGAAAATGTTTAAGCTGAATGTTTCAGTGTACAGCACCCAGGCAGCTGTGTTCTGAGTATGTCTATGGCTTTTGCCAGCCAGGTGCTCTCTACTGTAACAGTCTGTAGACTCCACATTATAAAAATATCTTAATAAATATTAAAGCAGCATTTTAGAGATAGCATTATGACAGCTCTTACTATTTTTCTATCCCAAGAACAAAAATAGACATTTGATAAGACTTTCAGAGCCCAAATAACTAGGGGTTGGTCCTGTCATGGCTCATCTTATAATTGTGCAACTGAAGGCCACATGGAGATTAAACAATGGCATCTCTTAAAAGGTACTTTCTGGTATTCTCCTAAAGCCTGTCTCTTCATGCTGATTCCACATTCTTCAAGGAATAAAATAAACTCTTTGTTTTACTTACAGCAAAATTAAAAGAATTAGACCCCCCTCTACATTTTAATTAAATCTTCCAGTAGAGGCCAAAATGATCTAAGGAAAGAAAAAGTACATTGTTACCTAGTTTAAAAGTTCAATTTTAGACAGTAATTTAGATATTTTAATCTAATTACAAGCGGTTATCTGAAAAATAGCTAATCAAAAATTCAAACTTTATAGAAATTAGTTTTTTTCTGGCTTAGTTCTTAAAAAAAAAAATGATGAATTTTTCTACAAACCCACATAAATTCCAGCCTGAAGGGCAGTGAATGAATATACCATGCTAAAGAGCAGATGATATGACTATGAAGACCTGGATTAATTTTTTTAGAAGATTGCATAAGGTAGTACAAAGCCCTTTCATTTCTCACAAATCTAAGGACCTTTAAAATTTAACTTCCTAAAAACAATACATTTTCTTTCAAGTCAAATCCAATAAGCTAGATGACAGAGTTAGCTTTTATTCACAAATGCAGTAAAGCATGAAAGACTTGTTTTGCAGCAACTCAAATTTCTACAAAGTACAAATATTAGTGATGCATTTTGGCAACAAGAAAATAAATAAGTTATTTAATACATACAATTTTAAGATAAAAGATGCCCCAAATGGAAATGTCATCTCTTCATGGTTTGAGAAATATGAAGATCTTCAATATTATTTTTCTCCCCTTTTCTTAGGTGGTCATCTGAAATTAATAGAAATGAATGACAATGCTTATCCCAAGTTAAAATAAGCAGTAGGCAAGACACAGCTACATATATTTCAGGATGTCACATATTCAATATTATATGAGTTCTTTAGGTGGCTTAGGCCAATAAAAAACACAACTTTTTAAACACTATTGAAAAAAATCAGAAATGTTTTGTACTAGGACTCTAATTATTCAAAAGTTTCCTAATTTTTTTAAAAAATAAGAACAATTCTTTTAAAAATATATTTTTTTAATCAATTTTTAGCGAGAGAGAGAGAGAGGGAGAAAGAGAAACATCAGTGTGAAAGTGGAACATGGATCAGCTGTCTCTTGCACGCCCCCTCCCGGGGATAGAGCCCTGACCAGGAAACCAGCCAGCAACCTTTTGGTGCACTGGACAATGCCCAATGGAGCCACACCAGGCAGGGCTCTTTGTTGTTGTTAATCTTCACCTGAGGATATTTTTTCCACTGATTTTTAGAGAGAGTGGAAGGAAGTTGGGAGGGGGGAAGAGAGGGAGAAACTGACTGATTGCCTCCCACATGACCCTGACTAGGGCCAGGGATTGAACCTGTAACCCAGGTCCAAGCCCTTGACCAGGAATTGAACCCAAGACCCTTTGATGCTCAGGCTGACGCTCTAACCGCTAAGCCAAATCAGCCAGGGCTTGATTCTTTTTTAAGTGAAAAGAGTACCCCCTGGAGTAAACCCACTGGTAAGTAGCTACAAACTTCTCTTATGTTATATGTAAGGAATAGAATTCACAAGAAAGGACTGGGTGTTTAATTAGCATTTTGAGAGAAGTCAAAGCTCTTCTATCAAAAAGAAGGGAAAAAAGCATTTCTTCTAATAGAAATGCCTCCCAGCAGCACCCTCTTGTGGCAAGAAGAAAACTAGCACAATTTACATTTTCCTACCCAAATCAGAAAACTATCCAAGAAAAAGTTTTCCAGCCATAAATAAAACAATAAAGTTCCCTGAGAGTTCAGAGGAGCCAAGAGCCCCTGTAACCACCCACTGTGCTCCAGCCCTACTGAAGAAGGGGCCCTGGTCACTTCTGCTGTTTCTTTTGTCATAGGGGGAAAAGGGTAGAGGGCAGAAGTGCTCTAGATTAAAAGAACCTAAGAAACTTAATACCCTATGGACAAAAATGCAATGCACACACAAAATTCCTAAGAAAATGTGAACCCCACCCCCAATTCCTCAAATACATTTTACAACTAAAAAAATAAAACACAAATCTTTTTTATAATTTTGATGAGAAAAAATACAAATTTAGACAAGTTGTTAGAAACATGCAATTTTAGCTCCAAAAACACATACTACTTTGCCTCCAATGTGACAAGTATTAATATCATTGGCACTAATGAATAGATTAGATTTCAAATCTAAGTGTGTCTATATACATCCTCTACTTTTTTCAGCACTTGGAAAGCTTTGATGAAAATAAGTGCTTTCTTGTTGGCATGTTTTGGACTTATTTTCAAATAAAAGAGAATTTAAGTTTACTGTTTTATATTTCAGCTGGATGAGCTTGTGAAGAAGGTATTATAATCTGAATAATAATTTTTTTTTTTTTTTGGTACGTGCCCTTAGCGGGAACTGAACCCGGGACTCTCTGGTCTGCAGGTGGACGCTTCAACTGCTGAGCCAAACTGGCCAGGGCTGAAGAATAATTTTTTAAACATCTTCATAACTTTGTCAATGTTGTGAAATAGAACTTATATATCCTTTGAACAGTAAGCTAGAGTCGAGAAAGGAAATGGACTGCTTAAACGTGTTACTAGAACATAATGCAGTTTGTTAGTTGTTTTTATTGATTTTAGAGAGGGGGGAGAGAGAGAGAGAAACATGATATAAGAGAGAGACATAGGACTGGTTGTCCCTCATATGTGCCCTGATTCAGGATCAAACCTACAACGCAGGCACGTGCCCTGACTGGGAATCAAACCCACGACCTTCCAGTTCATGGGAACACTCCAACCAACTGAGCCACACCGGCCAAGGCTATATAATGGAAAATTTGGCCGACAATTCGCAAGTCATTGCATGAAGAGGCCAAGAAAAATTCTGATGATCAAGAAAAATAATTTGCAAAATGACTGTTCTTCTATTGGCTCAGCAGTCATCCTTATTTCTGAGTCTTCCACAGAATAGGCACCCAAAGCTTCAGTGACTTGAACTCGACTTTCTGATGTCTCTGGCACTTTATACAGAAAGGACCCAAAGTAATTGATGCACTCCCTCATTCTCTCCACCCCTCCCAGCTCACCCTGCCCACTGTGGTACAGGCCATCTCAGGAGAACTCAGTTAAGAAATACTCTATTACTTATAACTTTCTTTTTATCCTTACCCAAGGACATTTTTGCATTCATCTTCAGATAGTGCGGGAGGGAGAGAGGGAGGAAGAGAGAGAGAAACATCGATGTGAGAGAGACACATCAACTGGCTGCCACCCACACGACCCCAACCTGGGCTGAGAACAAAATGCAACCAAGGTACATGCCCTTAGCAGGAACCAAACCGGGAACTCTCTGGTCCTTGGGCTGATGCTCTAAACACTAAGCCAAACCAACCAGGGCAGATTTTTTAAATTTGTAGATACCTACCACTGTACCACAGAAAGTATCCTGAAAATGCAAAGGACACGTAAACCTGTGATTTCTCTATCTGTATTCAACAATTTTGCCTTTTTAGTCTTAGAGAGAAAAAAACATGATGATTTGATAAAAAGTTATTCAGTATGCTAAGGACTAAGCTGCTCCAGAAAGTACAAATTTATGTGAAATTCAGGTTTTTCAATATTTCTGTGTAGAAATTATACCTAAAATTTTTGTCCAGTTATTTCCCCTGCTTCTCTGCAAGATTCTCTTTCCAAAAAGCATTCTGTTTTTTGGGAAGATAAATAGCACCAGGTTAAAACTACATTAGATATAAGTGGAATAAAACTACGACTCAAAAGCTTGGAAAAACTATTCCAAAGATAAAAATATATATAAGGAGAAAATATACTTGCTAACAGCTAAATGATAAATCTCAGAAAATTCATACCCATCTGCTCTCTTCCACTAGGTTGTCTACCAGAATTTGGGTTTGGAGGTTGAAGTGAAGATCCTTTCAGAAATGTATTTTGGATGCCATCCTTAGTTCCATTCAAGAAGTGAGATAAAATCCCATATAAAAGAGGTCTATAGCAGGAAGAAAACCAAAATCAATTAAATTTGCACAAATAGGAAAAGCTTAAAATATCTGTGTTTTAAAAGGTAGCCTCTGACACCAAAATAGCCAAGTAATTCACTAAACTTTAAAAAAAAAAGTTGCATACTAGATTCTCAGTCAGGGCACGTGCCCAGGTTGAGGGCCCAATCCCCAGTGGGGGGCATGCAGAGATAGCCAATTGATGTTCTCTCTCATCGATGTTTCTATCTCTCTCTCCTTCTCCCTTCCTCTCTCTCTCTAAAATCAATAAAAGCAAAATATATTTTTAAAAAGTTGCATAGTTATACAAATTGCAAACTGTTCATGCTTTTTTTTTAATCCTCACCCAAGGATATTTTTCTGTTTATCTTCAGAGTGGGAGGGAGAGAGAGAAATATCACCATGAGAGGGACACATCGACTGGCTCTCGTACGACCCCAACCAGGGTTGGGACTAACCACAACCGAGATAGGTGTCCTTGGCCAGAATGGAACCAGTGACTCATTGGTCCACTGACCGATGCTCTACTGCTGAGCCAAACCAGCCAGGGCTGTTCATGCTTTTTTAAATTTAAAAGTACTATTTTAACTCTAAAGACAATGTTAAAACCCAGAGAAAAAATGTTAAGTCTCATCTAAGCTGAAAGACAGTTTCAATCAATACACAGGAATTTGGCTTTTAAATTCCAAAGTCTAGTAAAATTTCTCAGTACCTAATGTTCTCTGATATACAACAGGTATTCAATAAACACTTATCACATTAATAAATCTTTGCCTAGACAAGGTCTTATCCCAAGAGACACACTGCCTGGTTTCAAATCCTGGCTTTGCTACTTGACCTCAGCAAAATTCTTAATGTCCCCAGCCTCATAAATGTTTCCTCCTCTATAAATGAAGGTAAGTGTAGACCCTACCTCATAGGGCTATTATGGACCAAATAAATGTCAAATATTTAGAACTGTGCCTAGCACATATGAAACGGTATGTAAATGTTAGCTATATAGGAGTTGAATAAAAACTAATATTTAAAAAGCTACTTTACAGTTTATAAAACATTTTTGCCTCTATTAAGTTTATCTTCACCTTGTGATGTCATAATCATCACCCTCAACTTGTAAATGAGAAAAACCACAGCTCAAAAAAAATTTGCTAGAAATCCCACAGCTACTAAGTAAACCTGTTATACTTGAACCCCAAGTCCCTTACTCTTTTCCTTATAATGCGCTGCCTGGGATGCATATTAGTGCCCGCGTGCAAACAGAAGCTGCTCTGCTGACAATAAAGAGAGGTACAACAGAAGTGTTGCCTTTCTTTTCCAATCTCACAATTGAAAACACAATTTAATGGATTGGGTTTTTTTGATATATATTTACTTATTAGCTGGTGTGATGGTTTAAATTATGACATCCCTTTCCCTTCTACAGGTGGTGCCTTTGCCCCCCCTTGAGTGTGGGCTAAACTCACTCGTAATGAGTTCAGTAAGATGTTTAAGAGCACTCTGCAACTTCACAGACTAGGTCAATACAGCACTGTGACTTCATCGCGTGAGTCATCAGCATGGAGATATCATTAAAGACTCAAGAATACTTACAAAAGTGGGCAGGAGGACAAGAAGAAAAGGACAAAACTTGGGGAGTGCCCACAATTTAAAGGAACCCCAAAGGAGCCAATAAAGACACTGAGAACACCATTAGGAAGACAGGAAAATCAAGACAGTAAAGGGTCACAAAAGACAAATGACCAAATATGTTTTAAGGAAGAGTGAAATCAATATTACAAAATGCTGCAGAAACTCAAGTAGAACTGAGCTTCTCAAACTGGAGACCTACAAACTACAGGATAAAGGTGGCATATGATCCTGGAACAATTTCCTACAAAAATCTGTGGGAGAGTTCAATTTAATTTATATGTTGTTTAAAACATTTTTATAGTAAAACAATTACACTATAAAGTAGAATGAAAATATTAAATGATTTTTTTTAAAAGAGAAAACATAAGACTTAAGAGAAATTTCTTGCTAGGAAAAGACTGCCTTGAGCTATGTTCCCAGGTGCCTATGTAAAACTTTTTTTTGCCGTTCAGGATCCTCTGGGAAAAGTTTAAGAAACACTTAAGTAGGGAAAGAACTAAGAAACTACTAGAAAGTGGTTACTCTTTTTAAGAGCAAGTTTTTTGTAAATGGTGTGGGGAGAATTTAAGATGCAGGAAAGATCACAGAGAGGGTAATAAAATAAAAGCAGAGGGTTGATTTTCACTAAGTTCAGTGGTAAAAAGGAGATTATGCAATAGCTTGGGGTTGGAAGTGGATATAATTTTTTGGAGAGGGGAGATCTGAGTACATTCCTAAGTTGACGTGAAGGAAGCAAAGGGGAGGAAGAGTTAAATCTGAGAAAGAAAAATTGATAGAGCAAAAGCATCAGAAGAAAAAAAGGATGGATCAAGAAGCCAGAGGACTGCCCCTTAGAAAGAGGCAGGGCTGTTCAGTCCTCTGAAACCAGGGGAATTTTAGCTCCAGAGAGCAGAGACCTCATCTGACCTGCTTACTGGTGCATACCTTGGATTTGGTGCAGTGCTAGACACACACCAGACCCAAATAAATACCTGCTGGATTAAAATGAAATAAAACCACCACTATGAGACTGTGATTCCAGTACAACAATATCTGAAACCTTATTTTAAAAATAAGTTCTTACATTGTATTATCCTTTGATTCTTCAAATGCATTTAGTTCCCGGATGAGAAATTGCCTGTCCAATGGAACTACAGGTTGACCAGATTCTGGGGGGGGGGGGATCATAAAAACATTGACTCTTTATTAATCTAAAAAGAAAATACAATTTTGATAAGAAACACAATGACTAGGTATACACATTTTTTAGATTTAGGAAAATGACGATGGCAGATCCAACTTATGATTTATGACTTTCAAAATAATCTTGTTAAATATATAACAATACAGTTTAATACAAATTCACTTTTTAAAAATTTTTTATTTATTTTTTTATTTAATTTTATTTTTGTTACAGATGTTTCTCCTTTTTTACCCCATTGACACCCTCCTTCCCATCCCCCCCTGCCCAGTCCCCGGCTTTGTTGTCCATGTCCATTGGTCATGCATACATGCATATAAGTTCTGTGGTTTATCTCTTCCCACCCCCACCTCCCCCTCTTCTGAGGGTTGTCAGTCTGTACCCTACTTCCGTGTTTCTGGGTCTACCCTATTCCTCAGACTGTTATATTCATTATATTCCATATATATAAGTGAGATCATGTGGTATTTGTCTTAAGTGAAACAAGCCAAGCAGAAAAAGACAAATTCACTTTTAATCTAATTTTTGGTTTAGAAAATACTATTTCTTCATTTAAACTACAATACTAGGCTTTAGAAGTCTGCTTCTGAGAAACCTGTGAATTCAACATTTGACAGTACCAATATCCATTTGGTGGCAATAATTCTAAAAATAAAATTAACCCAAATATTAAATGCTAGCAAGGGCAACTGGAAATCTCATACTTGCTGGTAGGAGAGCAAAAATGATACTGCCACTTTGAAATAGAGTTGAGCAGTTTCTCATCCAGGTAAGCATATACTTACACCACACTGCAGCAATCCCACTCTTAGCTTTTCCCAAGAGAAATTAAATCACTGTTCACACTGCCTTGGCTCATGTGGCTCAGCTGGTTGGGTAGCATCCCAAACACCAAGTGGTTCGATTCTGGTCAGGGCACATGCCCGTTTCACGTTAGAGTCCCCAGTAGGGGGTGTGCAGGAGGCAGCAATATTTCCCTCTCACACATATGTTTTTCTCCCTCTCTCTTCCTTCCTCTTCTCTAAAAATCAATAAAAATATTTTTTAAAAAACATGTTCACACAAAGACCTCTGGTGAATGTTTATGACAGCTTAATTCATAACTGCCCAAACTAGAAGCAACCCAAATGTCCATCAACTGACACAATGGAATGCTATTCAGGGGAGAAAAAAATCAACATGGCTGAATCTCAAGGGCATTATGCTAAGTGAAGGAGAGCCGACTTAAAAGTCTATATCCTATATGGTTCCATTTATAGGACATTCTGAAGAAGGCAAATGATAGGTACAGATAACAGATTAGTGGTTGCTAGGGTATGGGACAGGCAAAGAAGCTGACTACAAAGTGGCACAGAAAAGTTTTAGGAGGGATGGAAACGTTCTATATTATGACTGGTGGTAGTTACACAACTGTATGCACTTGGCAAAATCCATAGAACTTTATACTAAAAAAAGCAAAATATATTGTATGCTACTTATACCTCAGTTAAAAAAAAAAAAAAAGCCAAAGCATCTAATATGAAATGTGACTATTGTCACTATATTTCATTCTAGGGAAGCTCAAGTCCAAGACACCTAATTAATACTATTTTCATAACTTTCTTCTTTTCTGAATATTAATGGTATTATACAGTCATCTATAATGGAGGAAAGTGGAGATACTGATATTAAAGTTCCTTAAATCAATAAAAGGCATGTCTTGCCCTGGCCAGTATGGCTCAGCGGTAAGAGCATTGCCCGCGGACCAGAGTCCCGGGTTCGATTCTGCCCAAGGGCACATACCTCGGTTGCGATTCATCTCC
The DNA here is from genome assembly GCF_014108415.1 of Molossus molossus. Lineage (NCBI taxonomy): Eukaryota > Metazoa > Chordata > Mammalia > Chiroptera > Molossidae > Molossus > Molossus molossus. The sequence continues at coordinate 107,899,998 of NW_023425366.1, read as the reverse complement.
AGCCCCAGTTGGGGCTGTGCGGGTGGCAACCAAATGATGTGTCCCTCTCACATCGATGTTTCTCTCTTTCTCTCTTCCTCCCTCTCTCCCTCCAGCACAGACTGAGGATTAACATAAAAACATCCTCGGGTAAGGATTAAAAAAAATAATGTCTTTATTCAGTTAAGATATGTGCTTACTATTAAATTAAAGATCTATAATGGAAAGTTCTGGTATCACAAAGAATTCATTTTCTCTTCCAAACTCTATTTCATTATCTCTATTCTTTGATGAGGCACATATCTAAGACATGAAATTCTTTTAAAACAGATTAAACCTTAAGGGAATCAAAGGATGCACAGAGTGGGACAAAAGTGGGTTTACAGTTGTTCATATGGGAAATAATATAATAATTAATAACAATACAAGAATAAACTTTCTCATATTCACAACTGTAAACCTACTTTTGCCCCACCCTGTATACTCAAGGTGCTTTTTTAATCACCCTCCTAATCTCATTTCTCCACCTGGCCCAGAAGTAATGCCAATCCTGACTATTGCATATATCCTTCTAGTTTCTTTTTTTTAATCCTCACCCGAGGACATTTTTTCATTTTTTTGTTCAGATAGAGTGGGAGAGAGAGAGAGAAACATCGATGTGAAAGGTACACATCGAGTGGCTGCCACCCGCACGACCCAACCAGGGCCAGGGACAAACTGCAACCGAGATACATGCCCTTAGCGGGAACCGAACCCAGGTCTCTCTAGACCGCAGGCTGACGCTCTAACTGCTGAGCCAAATCGGCCAGGGCTATCCTTCTAGTTTTTTTACATTCTTTCTTAGGAAATAAAATTTAACAGATAACGTAAATTTATCTTTAACTGCCCACCTCCTCCCCCAATACCATTTTTCTCCCTTTTATCACTAGAATGAATTTGGAGTTTACCATCCTAATCCTTTTTAAATTAAATACTATGCTTTTACATACATTTGTATACATCCCTAACCATACATAGTAGTAATATTTTGAGGCTTTATCTCCAATGTTGTATATTTTTAAATGAAGAATATGTATTAAATATGTGTTATTTTTAAAGCATATCCATAGAAAAAAGACTGGCATGGCAGTAACAAGATAAAATATAAATAACTGTTTATTCTCAGCATAAACAATTATATGTGATTTTTAAAAGTATGCAACTAGTATAAGGGCTTATTTTAGTTCTATATTTTCCCCTATAATACAAGCTTCATGAAAGCTTGTTCAAGGTATGGAAAGAGCCCACGTGATTTATGTCCCAGTCACTCAGATGACACTGTTTCATAATGGAATTAGATTTCCAGGCTAAATACTTTCTTAGAATTGATGGAAAGGAAGAAGCAGATTTTGTCTCAGGTGACAAAAAAATAACCTCTTACCTGCTATGAGGACAGATGCTGTATATTTATATTTGTTGAATTCCAAATACTCCCGAATTAATTCATTAATAAGAAGATTTTCATGAGACAACGTTGGTCGGGGTTCACTTACATCATCTAGGGCATTGAAAACTTCGGCTCGAATTCTCGCTTTTAAATGCCCTAAGACTCCCCTTTTTTCCAAGGTGTCCTTTAAAACTGTTAAATAGAAAAGATTAATCCTTCAATCATAGAATAAATTTTGTCATTCTTAGGCTTAAAGAAAATGGTTTAAGAGGCAAATGAACAGTAGCTTTAAATCTAAACACTGTGATGAACTGAACAACGATCACATTAGTTACCACAAGCCATGTTTGTAATAAAAAAGTTCCCAAATTGCAATGACTCACTATTTTCATGTATTTAAGCAAAATCAAGTTTATCCTTCTAACATTGTCACTGACACAGTCTATAGTCTGATACACATTATTGAGGAAAAAAGGGGAGAAAGAACTATAGTTAGCATATGGGGACCTGAGCTTAATCCCGTGGTCTCATATAGTTTCAAGAGTGGTTATCACTACAGACAGGTTGTGTGTGTCCCTAAGCACCTCTGGTCTGGAAAGATGATTAAAAAGCACATGTACATTCCATAAAAGGAAGAAATATGTTCTGTCTTTTGTAATAAAAACGTCTGATACCCAGAAATCTTTGGGAATGGCCCATTCTAAATGAAAAGGTGGGTTTTGTGTTTTGGTTTGGTTTGGTTTTTTAAAGACAATTATGAATGAATTCCTTAAAACAAAAGGATTTTGGACCGTTAAGCCTACTCAGAAATCTAACAGAGTATATCACTGCCATCTAAGAAATCAGGGGTATATATGCTCAGTGTAACCTAACTTCTTGATTATGGCAAATATAAGTAGTTGTGATAATGAGATTTAGCTATAAATATTAGTATGGGTAGTAAAGGCATGGGGCTGAATTGGCACCATCACTTACAGGTCTGGAACCTTCTTTTTTCAAATTGTCCCTAATGGCTAAATAACAACTCCACGGAATCAACACACAGTGCCTAGTACAAAGTATGAGCTCAATAAATACTACCTGGGTGCGTTATAATATAGTGCTGTATACTACTGGGTATACTAAATATAGTTTAATACTGGACTGTACCCTGTCAAAGGCACCAAATAAGTATACAGTAATGAAAATTCATAAAGGGAGCCCAGGAACATAAATATGTTTTAAGCTTTGATAAGTAACAACAAAAACCTGGTCATATGATTAAAGAGATACATTCTAGACGAGACTTTAACCTTTCTTACCCCTTATTTTAAAATCATCCCCTCAAACTTTTTGCAAGTATGTAAGTACATATAGTTATCACCAAATCAGACGTTGTAACAGGCCCATAAAAGGAAGGTACAGCCTTATGGTATTCTTGGGATCATAACTGAACCCCTGTTCTCTAATTCCATCTTTGGAAATTAAATGGAAAGATTTTTTTCCACTGGCAAGGATATTGTCCCAATTACTCTGTATTTGCACACAGCACAGCTTCAAACTCAGCAGAGAAATGAATGAAGTTGGAGTTAACTTAGTACATCTCATCACCACCCCAGTGGTAGATCCCCAACTCATGCCTCAGTTGCCTTTTCCAACATGAGCTCTATCTCTCACAGACAGAACCAAGTGAGGTGGAAAAATGTGAAAGTGCTTTAAAAAAGGTAAAATCTCACAAAACATAAGTTATTGGCAAACACATTTTTCACTGAGTTTCTCTTGAACACAAAGCACATTCGGAACTGGGGAATAAAGAGAAAACATACAGGGCTCCCTACACCTGTGTAGGATGTCCCTAATCCCCAAAGTTCTTCTAGGGTTCCATAATAGTTTGCCCTTTCCTCTATTATTATGCTTAAAACACTGTACCATAACAACTTCTTCAGAAAGGGGTTCTCAACCTGGCTTATATGCCTAAGTATCAGTCCTCTAAAGGCGTATGCAATACTGTGTGTGACGTGTTTCCTAGGGGGAGGGTTCACTGATTTACGTGAAGCCTGTTCAGGTAAAGGTATGCCTTTTATATGATTGTTCACCAGCCCAGTGCCACAAATATACATTTGTATCAATGGTACTGACTCATCTCAAAGAGATTCAATCCCTCCCAGCCAAATCTCTAAGAATGACTGACTTAGGCCCCTCATTCCCTGAAAACTTTTTTTAAAAATTAATCACTCAGTAATTAAGACTTGAGCTCTAGTGCAGCATTATCTAGCTCTCACACGCGGCCTCTTTCACCCCTCAGCACCTCAACTTCCACATCTCTGAAATGGGCATAGGGCTGTTACACGGACTCCATTAGCTAACACAGGGGCTGGGCGGCGCCTGGCATATAAAGCTCAATCGCTGATAACTATAATTATTACTACTACCTGTCTGGGCATCTGTGTCAAAACTAACACGGTGTCGAAATGTTATCAGCTTAAGGACTCTCACCTTTCTGGTACTTTTCCAAAAAAGACAGGCGAATGGCCAGGCCAGGCAACTTTCTACCTCCAGTTTTCCCCGATGGAAACTCGGGACCCACCTCCCAGGTTGTAAGGATGCAGTGAGACAACCACCCAAATGGCTTAGGGTTGCGCCCAACACCAAGAACGGCTGTGGACACTGTAAACATCAGCCCCGCGTGAAAGGCGCAGGTCAAGGCCTCGGCTCCAGGCGGGGTCCAGAAAAATGCACCAGAGGCCCAAGGTGCAGGACTGTAGAGCTCTCAGGTACCTGCAGACTCCGCGACTCCTGCTCCAACTCAAAGCCGGTTTAAAAACTGCCCCGTGCAACCCGTTCCCTCCAGGGCCCTGGCGCAGCGGCCACCACCACATCAGCCGGCTCCGCAGGCCCTGGCGCCGCGGAGCGACCACCCGGAAAGGCTGACTCCTGCTCCGCGCGCCCTCCTTCCGTCCCATCCTTGTCTCAGGCTGCAGACCAGATGCATTCCACCTGGCGAGCCCCCCACTCCCACTCACCAGCTTTCAGCTCGGTGACAGTCGCCATTTTTAACGGCCGCCAGGGGCGCGCCTCAGCCGTGCGCACGCGCAGCCCCGCCCCACTGCGCTCCGCGGCGTGGTCTGTAGCCAATAAACGCGCCGCTCTCGCCGCTCCCAGCCCCCCCGCCTCTCTCAGTTTACGCTGTCCGTGGTTGCGTGGGTGGTGACTGGAGATTCCCCCTAATAATCGCCCGAGCTCTCGGTGGGCTCAGCGGAGGGGGGAGGGGAGGGGAGCGGGGACTGAGGCAGGTTGGAGACCTTACCTGTGGGTGCGACTGGCACCTTAGTGCTTAACTTGAGCCCAGTAAGCCTTTTATGATCTGCCCACTGCTCTGGGCAGCCTCAAGTATTGTTAATAGTCTCCATGTATTAAGCCTGAGAGTCTCAAGCGTGAGCATGCTTCAGAAGCATCTGGAAGACTTGTTTTTTTTTTTTGTTTTTTTTTTAATCCTCACCCGAGGACATTTTTCCATTTTTTGTTCAGATAGAGCGGGAGGGAGAGAGAGGAAGAGAGAGAGAAACATCAATGTGAAGGGACACATCGAGTGGCTGCCACCTGCACGACCAACCTGGGCCGGGGACAAACTGCAACCGAGGTACTTGCCCTTAACGGGAACCGAACCCGGGTACTGCAGGCGGACACTCCAACCCCTGAGCCAAACCGGCCAGGGCTGGAAGACTTGTTAAAACAGATAACCCTGCAGTAAATTCTGATTCAGTAAATCCGGGGTGAGGTCCAAGAATTGCATTTCTAACAAGTTCCAGATGGCGCTGATGCTGCTGGTCTGGGGATCACACCTTGAGAACCACTGTATTAAGTATTTACTATGAGCCAGACACTGTACTAAATGCTTTATACACATTAGTTCATCGATTTTTCTCTTATTACTCCCAATTTACAGAGGAGAAAACTGAGTCTTTGATGACTGAAGAGACTTCACCAGAATCACCAGCAAATGAGGGAGGTGAGATTTGAATCCAGGCCTCTTGCTCTTCAAAGCCTGTTCTCTACCACTGATACTTAATACGACTGGACAATACATAAGGAATCCAAGAGCTATTTGTGAAAATAATTGATGAACGAATAAACTCTAGCATCCCAAGGAAATGAAGAAAAAGGAACATGGTGACAATGTACCCAAAACTGAGTGTGAGGGTCTGTGATTCCAGTTGTATTGCCAAGAAGGCCAATAACTATGACCTCGATCCTAGAACAGTGCCCTTTAAACTGCTGGTCTTAACCCAATATTAGCTTTCGAAATCTATTAGTGGATCTCAATGAGAGTATTTTCAATGAAATGGAATGGAATAAATAGAAAACAGAAGGATTTTTTGTTGTTGAAACTTTTATTTGGGGTATATATGTGTGTATTCTGGTTCCCGGTATATTTCTTAAAGTGAGTAGCACTCAAAAAGTTTGAAAGCCATTGTAACCTAGAGGAATTCATTTCTGGTCCAAAGTAGATTAATTTTGACCTGGGACACAGATCTGTTACCTTAGAAAGGTCCTATCCTGTTACACTTCCCTGTCCTGTAATGCCCAAATCCCTGGCCAGCATCTGAAGAGATGTATGATTAACTACATTCCATAAGTAGAATGTTTGAGCTCTTCAGAGAAAAGCACTCCTGAGTACAATGATGATACACTCAGAGAGAGAGGCAAATAAAAACAGAATTGATTGCCCTGGCCAGTTTGGCTCAGCGGTTAAGAGTGTCGGCCTGCGGTCCAGAGAGACCTGGGTTCGGTTCCCGCTAAGGGCGCATACCTTGGTTGCAGTTTGTCCCCGGCCCTGGTTGGTCGTGCGGGTGACAGCCACTCGATGTGTCCCTTTCATGACAATGTTTCTCTCTCTCTCTTCCTCTCTCACCCTCCCACTCTCTCTTCCTCTCTCCCTCCCACTCTCTCTGAACAAAAAATGAAAAAAAAAAAAAAATGTTCTCGGGTGAGGATAAAAAACAAAACAAAACAAACAAAAAACAGAATTGATTGATCAGTAGTAGCCTTCCTACAATAATTAACAGCCATTGCCACTCTCTGTGGCAGGCACTGCTCTTAAGGCTGTACTTAAGTCCTCACCAACAATTCTATGAGGTAGATACTCACACAGCAATCATCTAAAGTACAGTTGCATTTAAAAACATGTACTGAAATTGGGTAATACACTGCGTTGGTGAGGATGTGGGGAAACATGCATTACATACCTAACTGGTAGGTGAGTAAATTGGCTCCACCTTCTCAGAAGGCTGTTTGACAATTCCTAATCAACCTTTCACACCCTTTGATTCACCAATTCTAGTTTTAAGACTATACCTTACAGATACAGTCCCTCCTAGTTTTGAAGGCTATGTGTGTAAGAGTATTCATTGTAGCACTGTTTATAGTAGAAAAGTCTATCAACCCACCAGAATGGCTGAAAGAAAAACAATTGACAATAAGAAGACTGAATACTAGCGAATGTGCATATCTTGCTGGTGGTATAGTCACTTTGGAAATCAGTTTGGCAACTGCTTATTAAGTCAAACATAGACTTGCCATGCAACCTAGTCATCCCACTCCTAGGTGTTTACCCAAGAGAAGTAAAAACTTATGTTCATATAAAACGCAGTATAGTAGATTTAGTCATAATTTCCCCAACTGGAAATGACCCATTGTCTTCCAACAGGTGAATGGTTATAAACTAGCTGTGGTATATATGTACCATGGAATATCAATCAGTAATAAAAAGGAAGCAATCATGGATACATGCAACATTATGGATGAATCTCAAATTGTGTCGGTGACTGAAACAAGACTCAAAGGCTACATCCTGTATGGTTCAGTTTATATGACATTTTGGAAAAGGCAAAGTATAGAGACAAAAAGCAGATCGGTGGTTGCCGGGCTGAAGATGAATGAAGGGAGCTGACTACAAAGGTTCACTAGAGAGATTTTTGGAGTGATGGAACTGTTCTACATCTTGGCTGTGACTACATGATTGCATATGTTAACCATAATTCATACAGTGTGCACTTAGAAGGGTGAACTTTACTACATGTACATTTCACTCAATTTGACTTTTTAAAAATAACTGTAAATACCAATATCATCAGTAGGGAGACTGGTTAAGTACAGTCATAAATGAAATATTATGCAGTCATTCCAAAGAAGAGGGAGTTGTAAATATATATATATATAATTTATTTATATATAAATATATATTTATATATTTAAAAATTATATATATAATCAGCAAGATGCATAGATATAAATCTTAAAAAGCTCAGTTCAGTAGACATTGTATAGTATGTCACCAGTGGTTTAGGAAAGAGGAAATACTAAGTATTTGTTTTTCTTCATGTGGGCTACCTCTGAAAAGATATACAAGAAAGTACAAACAAAAATTGCCCCTGTGGAGGAGGACTGGGTGACTAAGAGTCATTGGTTAAAGAAAGACTTATTTTTCAATCCATAGAATATCGATTTCAATTTCTTATTATGTGTGTACATCACTGTGTACAACCAGCTGTACACAGGTACAACATGATAGCACCTCCTCTGGACTGCTTTGAGTGCCCTGACATGCTCAGTTCTTGAAATGTGAGAAAGTGAACACCTCTCTAGACCAATGGGAGCCAATGGACAAGCTATGTCTCAGGTGGACATTTCTGAGACCTAGTTCCTTAGGGGGATCTCCAGTGGGATTGAGACCCAGTTGCCCAAAGTGGTAACCAGCTCAGTAACACACCATTGCATTAGTTACGCCTCCTTTCCTGTTTCACTCTCAGGTTCCCCACTCCAGTTTCCCAGAACTCCTCTCAAAACAAACTATGTGGAAATAAGTCCTTGTCTCAGATTTGGCTTTTTGGGTTAGACCAGCCAGGACAATTATATTTCCTCATCACTGCAGGTATGAGCCTCAGCTTCTTGGCACGGGATCACCTCAAGAGGAATAAATAGCCATTCATGAACTTCACGGAATGTGAAGTCACAAGCTGTTATGATGAATAAATGGAGATTCTGTGGCTTCTCACTTTTTGTTTTTTTGCTATGCAAGTTTGTAAGCCAGTGTGGATCTATATAACTGGTGTGTACAGAGGATGTTCCAAGTGAGGGGAGAAAGAGTTCATAGAGAAGGGACTGAAAATCTCTTCTCAAACCAGAGGGCCTTGTCTTGATGTTTTAATAATTTTAGTGTGGCCCAGCCAGAGTGGCTCAGTGGACTGAGCATCATCCCATGGACTGAGAGGTTTGATTCCCAGTCTGCGCACATGCCCGGGTTGCCGGCTCGATCCCCAGTGAAGGGTGTGCAGGAGGCAGCTAGTCGATGCTTGTCTCTCACATATGTTTTTATTGCTTTTTAAAGAGAAAGGAAAGGAGAAATAAAAACATCAATGTGAGGGACACATCAATTGGCTGCCTCCTGCACATGCCCCACTGGGGATCAAGCCCGCAACCTAGGCATGTGCCCTGACCAGGAATGGAACTGGTGACCTCTTGGCCCATGGATCAATGCTCAACCACTGAGCCACATTGGCTGGGCAATAACAACATTTAAAAAAATCATTTAAAAGAAAAAGAAAAAAAATCTTAGTGTGGGGAGTAGGCAAATGGGACTGCCCCTTGTTTCCGTGAATAAAGTCTTATGAGAACACAGCCATACCTGTTTTCTGTTGCATGGTCTGTGGGTGCTTTCACACTACAAGAGTTGAGTACTTAAGGTGGCCAGGTAGCTCAGTTGGTTAGAGCATTACACACCACAGTTGTGAGTCCAATCCTTTGGTCAGGGCACATACGAGAATCAACCAATGAATGCATCAGTGTTTCTCTCTCTCTCTTTCTTCCTCTCTCTAAAATCAATACATTGCCCTGGCCGGTTTGGCTCAGTGGTTAGAGCGTCGGCCCATGGTCTAGAGAGACCCGGGTTCGGTTCCCGCTAAGGGCACGTGCTTCTGTTGCAGTTTGTCCCTGGCCCCATTTGGGGTTGTGCGGGAGGCGGCCACTCGATGTGTTGCTTTCACGTAGATGTTTCTCTCTGTCTCTCTTCCTCTCTCTCTCCCTCTCACTCTGTCTGAAACAAACATGGAGAAATGTCCTCAGGTGAGGATAAAAATTAAAAAAAAGAGTTGAGTAATTAAAACAGAGACCACATGGTCCACAAGCTTAAATTATTTAATTTGGTTACTAAGGAAAAGTTTGCTGACTCCAGAATTTTTTCCCCAGAATTTTTCTAGACAAGGGGTGTTTTATTAAGACATCACCATTATTATTTTCTGAGCAATAAACAAACACAGCAACTAACATTTATGAAGCATACGTTATTTCACCTCATCCTAAAAACAGCTGGGAGGCAGGTATTATTATCCCCATTTACAGAGAAAATGAGATTTGGAGAGTTTAAGTAACTCTGACTAAATGGCAGAGTCAAGACTGGACCCCAAATTCACTGACTATATTCAACTATTTCATCCTGAAATAAGAGGCCCTTTCCCCCCTTTCCCTCCCTTCCTCGCTGCTGGGCCTTTGCATATGCCCCTCCCTCAGCCTAGAAACTTCCTTATGTTCTCTCTGTCTCCCTTCCTAGTTAATTTCCACCCCTTCTTCGGGTCTAAGTTTATACTTCATTTATTCCTAAACTGTCCCTGCAAGATTAGGTTCCCCTCCTTAGATCTATTTTGGGGATGGGAGGGGCTGGAAAAAGGAAGGGCAGAGAAATAGGAGTAGACTTCTAAGTAGAGAGATGCCTCACTTACCTTCCCCACACCCACACCCAGGCCCAAGGCCTTCTTCTTGGGGGCAGATCATTTCAGTACCTGGTCCATGTTGGGGAATAAAGGTCTGGCCTTATCACCTCAATTTGGGACAATTCTTTGGGATCCCCTCAACTTTAGAGCTTCCTGAGGGGGTAGATTGAGGCCTCTGTTGAGGCTGCATAGCCATCCAATTTCCTCATCCCCTCCCCCAAACCCCCTTCCCAGGGGTCATCCCAAGATCCCAAAGAGCCCTCCCTAATAAACTTCCTGTGTGTTGATCTCCATCAACTGGTCCCCTAACTGCTATACTTCCTTAGGTTCTGGAGGGTGACTCATCAGTCAACGATCCCAGAGCGAAGAGTGTGTCCTGAATCGCACCTGGAGAGCAGCAGGCACGCTACGCATGCATTCCTCCTCAGAACCCGCAGAACTCCCTCCCTGCACCAGCAGCGTGGCAGCGGCCTGTGCACTGGACGATGACTCATCATTTCATGTCTGGTGCCCAGGATGGATTGCTTTGCAGGGCAGAATCCTTGCTTACCTTACTCCTCTCTGGCATAACACATATTTATAGAATGACTGAATGAATAATGTCCTGAGAGGCCCTCATCTCTCAGGTGAAACTGACACTCAGCGAAGTAACTGGCCCAAAGCAATCACACTGTGAATGGTGGAGCTGGCCCTTCTCTGTTGTAGTGACGAGAAACGGAACCCATGGAGGTTAGAGGCCCCAGATTCTGCACAGTGGCCTGTACGTGCTTCTCACATTGGAACACTGCCATGGGAGAGACTTTAAAGTGACTCTTGGGGGGTTGAGGGGTAGGGGGATGTGAAGGCAGTAGATATTAATGCCAGTCCTTTAGAGAAAGTAAAACAGATCCACCAGGTAAAATGACATTCTTATGTCACTTTCAACAGCTGATTTTCAGAGGCATTGAAAGCAATACAACTGAGTAAATTTAAAGATCTAACTGGCTCGCCTGGCCAGAATGGCTCAATTGACTGAGAGTGGTCCTGGGCACTGGAAGGTTTCGGGTTGGATCCCCGGTTTAGGCACGTACAGGAGGCAACCGATTGATGTTGTTTCTCTCTCTCATTGATGTTTCTCTCTCTCCCCCCCCCCCTTCCCTCCCTTCCTCTCTTTAATCATGTCCTCTGGTGAAGATTTTTTTTTATTCCTCACCTGAGGATATTTTTCTATTTATCATCAGATAGACCGGGGGTGGGAGGGAGAGAAACAGAGGAAAACATTGATGTGATAGAGCCACATCAACTGGTTGCCTCCCCCATGACCCGATCAGGAACGGGGACGAACCACAACCAAAGTATGTGCCCTTGACCGGAATTGAACCCACAACTCATTGGTCTTCGGGCTGACACTCTAACCACTGAGCAAACCAGCCAGGGCGGTGAGTTGTTTTTTTTTTTTTTAAAGATCTAATTGGCTTTATTGAATGATTCATGAATCCCATCTTGTAAACAGAAAGGCGCTCTGAGGTTTTTGTAGGCAGAAAGAGGGTGAGATTAATTATTTCAGGCAAATTTATCTTCCGTTAGGGGCAGGCAGGGGTTGTATCAGGCAGATCACCCCACTAGTGCTGGCCAGGAAGTTCCAGACAATGGGTTGAAAATTCCACCCTCTGGGAGAGGCTGAAATTGCAATTAGGTTAAGTACTAAATCTTGGTGCAGTTTACCGTCAGTGACTCCATTTTGAGTTGGCTGTTTCTTTTTCACAGAGGGATAAGCCATAGCTTTATTGAAAGCCTCATTTACATAGGGGATTAGGGATTAGGGATTAGGGAATTCTTGAGGTAACTCAAGAATTGTGTTTGCAGGTTGAATTCAAAAGAGTTAAGTGTTCCTTACCAAGATTTAGTCAGCCCTTTCCTGGTCAGCGTGCCTTTTCTTAGGAGTTGCGTTGAGAGGCTGTGGAGAATGGGGGAGAAACATCCACAGGTGGAATTTTACAAACTGGAGACAGCCAGTTTATAAAAAATAGTCTCTTCATCAGACAAATCAAGGCAACTTTTGAAAATGTGACATGCCTCTGCGTCACCCATCCGTAGCCCTGGACACTATGGCAACCAAATCTAAACTGCTGATTCAAAGGGATGGGTCCTAATCCCAGAGGAATGCAAATTCTTTTTGGATTTATTACGGAGGAAAATAGCTACCGTCATTATTTGCAATATTGTTGCCCTGGGTGCAATCACAAAACAGGAGTAACTGTTATTTTTGAGGAAGCACTGATCTCTAGCCTACACACGGTGTGAGACATTTTTGCATGCATCATTTCATAGAATCCTCACAAAATTCCAGGAGGTCGTACTATTGCTATCCTGACTTAAAGATGAGGTGAGTAAACGAAGGCTTAGGAGGCAAAGTAATTGCCCCAAGGTGGCAGTTATTCAAACAGTTTGATACCAGATCCATGTCCTCAGTTTGATCCACCTAGCAAATAGACAGTTGATTCAACATTCTGGCTGGACTGGACAAACCTATGACTTAAGGTTGTTGTAATGAACTCACAGATCCATACAATAAGCACTTTTTCATGCTAGAAAGGAGTGTGGGATAAGGATGATGCCCTTTCTGACATCTCTCCCAACTTTCTAGTCTTGGTTCTAGTTAGACTGCCTCCTCTCTGACTGCCAATCACTGTGAGAATATACACACTAAAACCAAAGCAGAGAAGGGTCAAGTACCTTGTTTAAGGTCACATGGGTGATTTAATGCAGAGCCCGTTATGAATCCAGCCAGGCAAGGTGGCATCTGGGTGGACACCCTGCTTTGTTGCCTCTTGATAATATTCTTACGAACACACCTCGATCCCCTTGCAGCTCTGATTTTCTACCTAAGACATCATTGCAGGGTTCTGGTTGTCTGTACAAGCTCTTTTATCACTCGGAACTGGGTGTGAATGCCGGCTAGTTATGTGATTTTGGGCTCTGATATCCCCAACAGTATAAAGGAGAGTATAATAATACCTACCTGGGTTGTCTTGTGACTATAATTAGCTAATGAATAATAAATATTTACTTTTTTTTTTTTTTTTTAGAAAATTGCCTTTATTCTATTTGTAGTTAGTAAAAATGAACTGGTACAGAAAGAAAGTTCAATCAGCTGGAGAGAAGCGAGGAACCGAGGGCCACCTAAGAGGACCGGCGGCTCCTCTGGGAGGGAACCTGGACTCAGTGAGGAGAACACGCACTGTGGACCAGAACCAGACCCTGCAGTCCGAGAGAGACCAGCAATGCCACCTTTGGAAGTGTCTACGTGTTTCAGCCATGAAACCAAATTCCTATTTACTTAGCCCAGCTCTGGGGAGGGACTGCTGTGTTGTGTGGGACTGAAAACCAGTGATACGGTCATCTTTTGTCAGACAAACTGACACAGCAGGAACTTTCAAAATGAATTTTCCATCTGACTTTATTTCCAAATACAGTGGACCCTGAACAACACAGACTAAACGTCAAATTAAATGTGGGGCTCAAATGTACACTCTACAGAACATTTGTATAGAACATTTATAAATGTTCCTTCTTGACTCAAAATGGTATGTAACAACAGGAATTGTCTTGATGGTCAATGATTAATCAAATAAAAAAGACATGACAGTTTATGGGGCAGCTTAAAATGTCCCCATCTTATATTTCTGAATGATCTGTCTGGATTAAAGATGTCTCTCAGGCCCTGGCCGGTTTGGCTCAGCAGTTGGAGCGTTGGCCTGCGGTCTGGAGAGACCCAGGTTCGGTTCCCGCTAAGGGCATGTACCTTGGTTGCAGTTTGTCCCCGGCCCTGGTTGGGTCGTGTGGGTGGCAACCACTCGATGTGTCCACTCGATGTGTCCCTTTCACGTCGATGTCTCTCTCTCTCTCTCTCTCTCTCTCTCTCTCTCTTTCTCCCACTCTATCTGAATAAAATATTGAAACATATCCTCTGGTGAGGATTAAAAAAAAAAAAAAGGCAAACATTAAAGAAAAAAAAAAAAAAAAAGATGTTTCTCAGTCCTCTTCAGGGGACAAAAGGATCCTGGGCAGATTTGGGCAGGTTTTTTCCGAGTAAGCTGGAGGAACATGTCAAATTGGTTGCTGAGTGATTTCCATTCCAATCCTTACTCCCTCCACTATAAAACATAAAACTCTCCTAATCGATTTGATTCCTTTTTTTCCCTTTGGATGCAAATTAAACTGTCTTATTGGTAAAACGATTTAATATTACACATGACCAGAAGTCCAGATACGTGACAGGTTTAAGGGCTGACTTATGTCTGTGGCCTGGTTCCTTTCTTTATACTCTCATGGATTGCCCCAAAGCTGCCATTGGTATCTGTGGTGGCCCTAAGCAAGTTAGAGAAAAGGCCTCATCTGGGCACACAACTTTAAAAAAAAAAATCTCTTACTTTGGCAAGACTTCATCACACACCAAGAAGAACCCAGGCTGACCTTCAGCCCCCGACTGCCTACTCCGTGGGGAACATTTATTCAGAACACGGTACAACACTGCATACGAGTGACCTTCTTATAACCGGCTCTGTAGATGAAGACCATTTTTCCTAAGGGTTAGTGAGAAGACCAAAGCTGTTCCCAGTATCACATTCAAGCATTACAATGGTCAGGGGAGTAAAGAAAAGCACTTCCAGAATCTTTCGCAGAGAGCCAGGGAGAATTTCCCCAGAAACACCTAGCAAACTTCCCTCACATACCATTTATATGAATTGGGTCACGTTTCTATTCATTTTTTAAATTTATCGAGATAAAATTCATATAACATTTAAAAATCACCATTTAAAAGTATACAGTTCCGTGCCTTTGGCACATTCACAATGTTGTGCAACTAACCCACACCACTCTTGATTCCAGAGCATTTCATCCCTCTGAAACAAAACTGTACCCAATTAGGTGGCCACTGTCCATTCCCCTTGCCCCCCACCCACCAGGCCCTGCTAAGTACTAATCTACTCTCTGTCTCCATGGATTGGCTTTTTCTGGACATTTCATATAAATGGATTCGTAAATATGTGGTCTTTCATGTCTGGATTCTCTCACTTTGCATGTTTTCAAGGTTCATCTAAGTTATAGCATGTATCAGTACTTCATTCCCTTTTCTGACTGCATACTATTCCATTCTGTGGATAGACCAAATATTATTTGTCCATTCATCAGTTGATGGACATCTGAGTTGTTTCAACTTTTGGATTATTATGAATATTGTGGCTGTGAACATTTGTGTACAAGTTAATGCTTGAACACCTGTTTGCAGTTCTCAGGTACAGACTTAGGCCTGGGTCATATGGTGATTCTCTGTGTACCTTTTTGAAGAACTGCCAAACAGTTTTCCACAGAAACTGCATTATTTTATATTATTATTAGCAATACATAAAGGTTCCAACTTCTCCACATCCTTATCAATTCTTGTTATTATTATTATTTTTAAACAATCTGTCCACGTTACTTTATTAATTTATTTTTTCTTTGTGGTACGTGCCCCTAGCGGGAACTGAACCCAGGACTCTCTGGTCCGCAGGCTGACGCTCAACCATTGAGCCAAACTGGCCAGGGCTGTTGTTGTTATTATTATTATTATTATTATTGTTGTTTTAATTATAGTCCTCCTAGTATCTGTGAAGTTGCATCTTAATTTGTGTGTGTGTATTAAAATCATAGTTGACATACAATCTATATTAGTTTCAGGTATGCAACATAAGTGATTCTACATTTATATGCCTTACAATGTGATCACCATGACATGTCTTTATTTGCCTTTTTCTAGTGACTAATGTTGATCCTCTTTTTATGTGCTTGTTGGCCATGTGAATATCTTCTTTGGAGAAATGCTATTCAAATCCTTGGTCCTTTTTTTTTTTTTAAATTTATTTATTTTTTTGTTACAGATGTTTCTCCTTTTTTACCCCATTGGCACCCCCCTCCCCACCCCACCCCTGCCCCATCCCCCGGTTTGTTGTCCATGTCTATTGGTTATGTATACAAGCATATAAGTTCTGCGTTTTATCTCTTACCACCCCCACATCCCCTCTTCTGACGGATGTCAGTCTGTGCCCTACTTCATGTTTCTGGGTCTACCGTATTCCTCAGACTGTTATGTTCATTATATTCCGTATATAAGTGAGATCATGTGGTATTTGTCTTTTTCTGCTTGGCTTATTTCACGTAGGATAATACTTTCCAGGTCCCTCCATGTCGTCTCAAAGGATAAGAGATCTTTCTTTCTTTCAGCTGCATAGTACTCCATTGTGTATATGTACCACTGCTTTTTTATCCATTCTTCTACTGATGGACACTTGGGCTGTTTCCAGATCTTAGCTATTGTAAATAGTGCTGCTATGAACATGGGGGTACATATATTCTTTCTGATTGGTGTTTCAGGCTTCTTAGAGTATATTCCTAGAAGCGGGATCACTGGGTCAAATGGGAGTTCAATTTTTAATTTTTTGAGGTAACACTATATTGTTTTCCATAGTGGCTGCACCAGTCTGCATTCCCACCAGCAGTGTATTAGAGTCCCCTTTGTCCACACCCTCGACAACACTTGTTTTTTGATGATTTGTTGATGGCAGCCATTCTGACAGGTGTGAGGTGATACCTCATTGTTGTTTCAATTTGCATCTCTCTGATGATTAGTGATGTTGAGCATTTCTTCATATATCTCTTGGCCATTTGTATGTCCTGTTTGGAGAGGTGTCTATTCAGCTCCTCTGCCCATTTTTTAATTGGGTTCTTTGTCTTCCTTTTGTTGAGTTGTATGAGCACTCTATATATATTGGAAATTAACCCCTTCTCTGATATATCATTGGCAATGATGTTCTCCCATACAGTGGGTTGCCTTTCCATTTTGATGATTGGTCCATTTTTTAATTGAGTTCTTTTTGGTGGTGTTGAGTTGTAAACGTTCTTTAGGTATTGTAGATATTAGAGTCTTATCACATGTATCATTCGCAAATAATTTCTTCCATTCTGTGAATAGTCTTTTCATTCTCTTGACAGTGTAGTTTGATTTACAGATGTTTTTAATTTTTATAAAGTTCAGTTTACATATTTTTGTTGTTTTTGCTTATGCTTTTGGTGCCATATTTAAGAAATCATTATCAAATCCAAGATCATGAAGATTGGCCTCTAGATTTTTCTCCTAAGTATTTATGGTTTTAATGTTTATATTTAGGTCATTTATTTCTTTTAAGTTTTGTATATAATGTGAGTTCAATGTCCAACCTCCTTCTTTTGTATGTAAATATTCAGTTGTCCCAGGACCATTTCTTGAAGCAATTATTTTTTTCTCCAATGAATGGTCTTGACACTCATGTCAAAAATCAATTGACCATATGCCCTGGCCAGTTTTGCTCAGTGGTTAGAGCATTGGCCTGTGGACCAGAGAGTCCTGGGTTCGGTTCCCGCTAAGGGCATATACTTCAGTTACAGTTCATCCCCGGCCCCGGTTAGGGTCATGTGAGTGGCAACCAGTCAATGTGTCTCTCTCACATTGATGTTTCTCTCTCTCTTCTTCCCTCCCTCCCGCTCTATCTGAAGATAAATGCAAAAATGTCCTCAGGTGAGGATAAAAAAAAAAAATCAATTGACCATAGATGTATTTACAGAATCTGAACTTTAGCCCATTGGTCTATATATCTGTTCTTATGCTAGTACCATAATGTCTGGTCATAGTAACTTTGTAGTAAGTTTTAAATCACAAAGTGTGGGTCTCCCAAATTTCTTCTTTCCAAGATCATTTTGGCTTTTCAGAATCCCTTGCAGTACCATCTAAATATTGGTTTTGGCTTTTCCATGTCTGCAAGAAAGGACATTGGGATATTGATAGGGATAGCATTAAATCTATAGATTGTTATTGTGTAGTATTGCCATCCTAACAACATTAAGCCTTCCAATCCTTAGACATATGAAGTCTTTCTATTTATTTAGGTCTTCTTTAAAAATTTTCAGCTATGTTTTGTAGTTTTCAAGGCCAGGTTCAGATAACTAGGTACATTCCCTGTTCCCTAGACCCTAGTGAAATTATTTCAGCTAGCCAATCCTAAACCTGTTTACCTGAGCTCTCCCATTCCTTCCCTTTGAAACTCCAATAAAGGCTCTCACCCACGGTTTTCCCTTAGCCTTCTGCTTACTTACTAACCCCAGTATTTCCGGTGTGCCACACCATGAAGGTGTGCTCTATTCTCTTGGGATTTATGGGTATAATAAACTATATATAGAGATTTACAGGTTAATGTTCTATATATTTTTTATTTTTCAATTACAGGTGAGAGTCAATATTATTATTTTAGGTATACAACCCAGTGGTTAGACATTTATATAACTTTGATGTAATCACCCCAATAAGTCTAGTACCCATTTGACACCATGCATAGTTATTACAATATTATTGACTATATTCCCTATGCTGTACTTTACATTCCCATGACTGTTCTGTAAGTACCAATTTGTACTCTTAATCCCTTCACCTTTTTCAGTTATTCCTCAAACCTCTCCTATCTGACAACCGTCAAAATGTTCTCTATGAGTCTGTTTCTGTTTGGTTCCTCCGTGTATTTTGTTTTTTTGACTCCACATATACGTGAAATCATGTGGTATTTGTCTTTCTCTGTCTGACTTATTTAACCCAGCACAATACCCTCTAAATTCATCTATATTGTCACAAATGGCAAGATTTCATTCTTTTTTGTGGTGGAGTAATATTCCATATGTATATGTACTATTTCTTCTTTATCCAGTTGTCTATTAATGGGCACTTAGGTTGCTTTCACATCTCGACTATTGTAAACAATGTTGCAACGAACATATGGATGTATTTGTCTTTTTGATTTAGTGTTGTGGGTTTCTTCAGATAAATACCCAGAAGTGGAATTGTTGCATCCTTCTTTACCTCTTGTTACAGCCTTTATTTTTTATTTGATTTGATTTATTTATTTTTATTGTTGAGAGTATTACAGATGTCCCCCTCCTCCCCACTTCCACCCCCCTCCTGCTTTCCCCACACTAATGTCTGTGTCCACTGGTTGTGCATATATGTATACAAGTTCTTTAGTTTATCTTAGCCTTTGTTTTAAAGTCCATTTTGCCTGATATAAGTATTGCTGCCCCAGCTTTTCTTTTTTTTTAATGTTCAGTCTCCGTAGAGACTGTCAAAAATTGTCAATGCAGACTATATTTCAAGTCATCACAGTGGGGTGTAGGGAAAAGTTTTCAATCTGCAATAACGTGACTTGGATGAACCTCATTGGCTGTGATACTAATATTATGCAAAACTTACCAGCTTTCTTTTTCATTTCTGTTTTCATGAAATATATTTTCCATTCTTTTACTTTTAGTATGTGGGTGTCTCTCTATCTGAATTGAATCTCTTGTAGACAGCATATGTAAGGGTCTTGTTTTGTTATCCATTTAGTCTCCATATGTCTTTTGATTGAAGCAATTTAATTCATTTACATTTAAAGTAATTGTTGATATATATATATATATTTATTGCCATTTTATTCATATGTTTAATCTTTTTTCCTTCTTCTTAACATTTCTTGTAATAATGGTTTGGTGGTGATGAAATCCTTTAGCTTTTTCTTGTCTGGGATACCTTTATCTGTCTTTCAACTCTAAATGATAGTTTTGATAGGTAGAGTAATCTTGGTTTTAGCCCCTTGCCTTTCATCACTTTGAATATTTAGTGTCAGTCTCTCTGGCCTGCAAGGTTTCTGTTGAGAGATCAGCTGACAGTCTTAAGAAAGCTCCCTTGTAGGTAACTAACTGCTTTTCTCTTGTTGTTTTTAAGATTCTCTTTGTCTTTAACTTTTGGCATTTTTCTTTTTCTTTTTAATAATTAAAAATTTTTTTTTTCTCTATTGATTTGAGAGAGAGAGAAAAGGAGAGAGAGAGATAGAAACATCGATGAGAGAGAACATTGATTGGCTGCCTCCTGCATGCCCACTACCAGGGATTGGGCCCACAACCTGGGCATGTACCCTGACTGGGAATCGAACCGGTGACCTCTTGGTGCATGGGTCGATTCTCAAGCACTGAGCCACACCAGCTGGGCTGGCATTTTAATTATTATGGTGTGGGCCTCTTTGGGTTCATCTTGTTTGGGATTCAGTGTGCTTCTTGGACTTGTGTGTCTATTTTCTTCACCAAGTTAGGGAAATTTTCTGTTATTATTTTTTCAAATGGGTTTTTAATTCCTTGTTCTCTCTCTTCTTCTTCCAGCATCCCCATGATGCAAATGTTGGTATGCTTGTGTTGTCCCTGAGGCCCCTAAACTATCCTCATTATTTTGGATTATTTTTGGTCTTCTGATTGGGTGCTTTGTGCTATCTTATCTTCCAAATCACTGATTCGATCCTCTGCTTCATCTAACCTACTGTTGATTCCTTCTACTGCATTCTTCATTTCAGTTATTGTATTCTTCATTGCCGACTGATCCTCTTTTATGTTATCTATCTCCATTTTTATGTTTCCCATCGCTTTATTTTCACTGAGTTTACCTATTTTTCCCTTAAGTTCACTGAACATCCTTATAACTAATGTTTTGAACTCTGCATCTAGTAGATTGCTTGTCTTCATTTTCAGTTCTTTTGCTGGAGTTTTGTCCTGTTCTTTCATTTAGGACATATGTTTTTGTCTCCTCATTTTGGCTACCTCCCTGTGTTTGTTTCTATGCATTAGGTAGAGCTGCTACATCTTCCAGTCCTGGTAGAGTGGCTTTATGTAATAGTTGTTCTGTGGGGCTCAGAAGCACTGCCTCCCACCTCATCTTCCCTGCCACCCAAGTGGGGATCTCCAGGTGTGCCTCCTCCCCATGTGGGCTGTCTGCACTCTCCTGTTGTAGCTGAACTTTGATTGCTGTTGGCACATCAATGGGAGGGATTGGAACCCCAGGCAAGTCAGCTGCAAGAACAGGCTGTGATTACAACAGAGGAGCTTCTGTGCAGGGGCCCAACCCACCAAGTAGGACTCTCTTCATCCCGGCTCTGGTACTCGCCAAGTCTGCCCCTTGAGTATGTTGTTCCTGGAGCTGGTTGGATAATGCTCCAGTGTTGTCTGAAGCTGTCCACTGGGTGCACCGGTTTTGGGACCTCCTGGGAGGTGCAGGCCAAGGTCAGCCACTGTTTGTGCCCTGCCTGGGACCACTCAGCATGAGCTACAAAATTATCTGCAGGTGGTTGCCATTAGTGGTGGGCTTGGCCAAGAGGCAAACTGAGGTCAGCTGCCTCTAGTGCCAGGCTTGCAGCTGCTCAGCAACAGGCACAGGGCACATTGAGGCCAGATGATGCTTGTTTGGGGTTTGTGAACCTTTGAGAGATTTTAGGGAAGTCCACAGCATGATCCAAGACAGGCTCATAAACTTTTTTTCAATGACAGTCATCACCTGATCTGTTGGCTTCCCCGTACCCGAATAATAAGCAAAGCTATATTTTAGAACATTGAAGTACAATGTTTAATAGAGGTAACAAAAGCAGGAATCCTTGTCTTATTCTTGATCTTAGGGGAAAATCTTTAAGTCTTCATCATTGCATGTCATGTGGTTTTTTCATATATGCCCCTTATCCTGTTGAAAAATTTCCCCTGTAGTCCTAGTTGTTGAGTATTTCTATCATGAAAGGGGATTATATTTCATCAAATACTCTTTCTTCTACATCAATTAAGATGTTCAAGTATGATTTTTATTGCCCTCTTTATTCTATTAATGTGGTATATACATTGATTGACTTTTAAAATATTGAATCACCTTTGCATTCCTGAAATAAAACTAATTTGATCATGATGTATAATTTGTGTGTATGCTGCTGGATTGGATATGCTAGTACTTTGTTGAGAAATTTTGCATTTATATTATAAGAAATATTATTCTGTAGTTTTCTTGTGGTGTCTTTGGTTGTGGTATCAACATAATGTGTGTCTCCTATTTTTGGAAAAATTTAAGAAGGATTGATATTAATTCTCTAAATGCTTGGTAGGATTCACCAGTAAGCCATCTGCTCCTGGCCTTTTCTTTATAGAAATTTTAAAAATTATCATTACTGCTCTGGCCGGTTTGGCTCAGCGGTTAGAGCGTCGGCCTGTGGTCTAGAAAGACCCAGGTTCGGTTCCTGCTAAGGGCACGTACCTAGGTTGCAGTTTGTCCCTGGCCCTGGTTGGGTTGTGCAGGAGGCAGCCACTCAATGTGTCCCTTTCATGTTCTCTCTCTCTCTCCCTCTCCCTCTCCCTCTCCCTCTCCCTCTCCCTCTCCCTCTCTCTCCCTCCCACTCTATCTGAACAAAAAAATGGAAAAATGTCCTCGGATGAGGATAAAAAATAAAAAATTATCATTACTAATTCAGTCTTTTTACTAGCTTAGGTCTATTCACAATTACTATTTCTTCATGATTTAGTTTTGGCAATTTGTGTGTGTCTAGGAATTTGTCTATTTCATCTAGGTTATCAAAGTTGCTGGCATACAATTATTTAGAGTATTCCTTTTTTATGATTGAGAGTAATGTCCCCACTTTGCTTCCTGACTTTAGCAATTTGAGTCTTCTCTCCTTTTTTCTTGGTCAGTCTAGCTAAAAGTTCATCAATTTTGTTGTTCTTTTCAAAGAATGAACCAACTTTTGGATTTGTTGATTCTCTACTGCTTTTCCATTCTCTATTTTGTTTATTTTCACTCTAATCTTTATTATTTTCTTCCTTCTGCTTGCTTGGGTGTAGTTCAAGTTTCTTTCTTTTTTTTTAAATTCCTTTAATTGGGAAGTTAGGTTATAAATTTGAGATCTTTTATTTTTACAGCTATACATTTTAATATGTTGTATTTTTATTTTCATTCATCTCAAAGGATCTTGTAATTATTCTTGTGATTTTTTTTTTTTTTGCCTATTTGTTGTTTAAAAGTATATTGTTTAACTTGCACATATTTGTGAATTTTCCAGTTTTTTCTTCTGTTTCATTTCATTTTTATTAGAGAAGATTCTTGGTATGGTTTTAATCTTTTAAAAATTTATTGAGACTTGTTTTGTGGCCTAACACAGGGTCTATCCTGGAGACTGTTCCATGTCTACTAGAAAAGATGTGTATTCTGCTGTTTTTGAGTAGTGTCATAAATATGTCTGTTAGGTCTAGTTGCTTTATAGTGTTGTTCAAGTCTTCTATTTCCTTATTTATATTTGATCTAGTAGTTCACTCCATTATTGAAAATACTGAAGTCTCCAACCA
Source organism: Molossus molossus (assembly GCF_014108415.1). Classification (NCBI taxonomy): domain Eukaryota; kingdom Metazoa; phylum Chordata; class Mammalia; order Chiroptera; family Molossidae; genus Molossus; species Molossus molossus. The sequence goes on along the minus strand of NW_023425366.1, from coordinate 107,876,631 downwards.
TTATTGTTGAACTGTATTTCTCCTTCAATTATCAGTTTTTGCTTTATATACCTCAGGGCTGTTTTTTAGGGTTATGTATGTTTAATTGTCATACCTGCTTAATGGATCTACCCTTTTATCATTACATAATGCCCTTCTTTGGACTATTTTTATTGTAACAATTTTTTAATGTTTATTCTTATGATATTAGTATAGTCATTCCAACTCTATTTGGGCTACTATTTGCATGGAATATGTTTTCCCATCCTTTCACTTTCAATCTATTTGTGTCTCTGCATCTAAAGTGAACATAAAGTTGGTTCGTGTTATTTTATTCATTCTGTCAATCTGTGCTTTCATTGGAGAATTTTTTTTTTAATCCTCACCGAGGATATTTTTCCTTTATCTTCAGATAGAGCGGGAGGGAGGGAGAAAGGGAGGAAGAGAGAGAGGGAGAGGGAGAGGGAGAGGAAGAGGGAGAGGGAGAGGGAGAGAGAGAGAGAGAGAGAGAGAGAGAGAGAGAAACATCGATATGAGAGAGACACATCGATTAGTTGCCACTCATATGACCCCAACCGGGGCTGGGGATGAACCACAACTGAGGTACATGCCCTTGACTGGAATTGACCCAGGACTCTTTGGTCTGTGGGCCAATGCTCTAACCACTGAACAACCAGCTAGGGCTAATTGGAGAATTTAATCCATTTACATTTAATGTGATTACTCACAAGGACTTACTTCTGCTATTTTGCTATTTGTTTTCCATGTCATATTTTTTTTGTTCCTCAATTCTTCCATTAGAGCTGTTTTGTGTTAGATATTTTCTAGTGTAACATTTTGATTCCCTTCTAGTCTATTTTACTTTATATTTTTCAGTTCAGTTATCTTCTTAGTAATTGCCTTGGGAATTACAATTAACATCTTAATTTATAATAATCTGGTTAGAATTAGTATCAACTTAGCTTCAATATTATACAAAATTTTACTCCTCACCAAGCCTAAGCTTCCTTACCTGGACAGTGAGGGTCAGCTCAAAGGAGGGGGAATGTCTAGAACTCAGTGAAGTGCTTGGTGATCAATCAATGGCAGTAGATTATTGTGGTTATTACTATTGGTGGTGGTGGTGGTGGTGTTTTACAAACTCCTTAGCTGCAAATGGACAAATTATCAACCTACCTTTGCCTCTGTTTCCTCACCTATCAAGCTGAGATATTCACATACCTTCTTACAGATTGTTGTGAAGATTAGATGGAGTGGAAAGTGTTTGGAATCTGTGCGCACATAGTAAGAGTACAATGAATGTTGGTTATTAATATTATATATTATTTTCTTTACCACTATGCCTCAAACAAAGGAACCACTTCGAGCAGCTTGAATATATTCCATTGCGAGCAGTGTTTTTCTCGGCCGTGTCCTCTGCTAGAACACCATCCCTCAGTTCCCTGTGTCAAAACCCCACGTGTGTCTGCTCCAGTCCCACCAGCAGTGTCCTTGGTGCCAGTAAAGCCTTTCCTCATCACCCCTCTGGGACTTTTTTGGTTTCTCTTGGGGTATCTATTTTCCAGTTTGTATAAAATGTATCTCTCTCCTCTCCCTTGAAGAAGCCCCTTACTCTGCTTCAGGTGACATCTAACCCAGAGTACTCCCATTAGATACCTGTTAACAGACCAATGTTACCCTAAGGAGGCCAGAACTATTTTTAGAAGGAGCTAGTTAGGCTTGCTTGGAGTCAGGGAAAGCAAGCTCCAGATCTCTTTGGTACCTCCCATCAGTCTGTTGCCAAGACTCAGAATACATGCTTTGATAGGGAACAAGTCCCATAATATAAGGAGTTGCTGATTAATAATCTCTTGTCGAGGGAGGGACCTCACCACACCAATAGCTTCATCATTGCTCAATGGAGGAGGCCCTGTGGGGCTTTATCAAGTACAAAGGGAGCTGAGGAGCCTCCTCTACATAGTTAAAGGGGTGGAAACATATGGGCAGATTGCTACAAAGGCACCCAGGCAAACCTGACACTCGGGCAGGGACCTTGCCCTTGGCAGAGATGTTTTTTGACTCTTTTCTGGGGAGGCAGATAAAACAGTCACCAGAGCCTAAGCCCTCCCACTCTGCATTTGCAAACTAAAATGCTTTTAGGCATCTCCGGTGATAAGTGTTTTGTGAGCTTTTGTTCAATTTTAAGCCTAAAATGAACAAGGGCTATTGTTCTTCTAGGGCTTGCTGGATGCCAGGCCCCTCAAAGCTGTTCTCCCTGTGAATTTCCACATTACAGGACAAGAAATGGTAGGTTTCTCACCCAGTTTCAAGCCTACCTTAAAGTCACCTTCTCAGTAAGGCCTAACCTTACTTAAAACTGTAACATGCCCCTCACTTCTACCCTATATTTTCAAGTTCTCAACCAGCCCTTACCAACTTCTAATACAGTGTGATTTACTTATTAAGTATGTTTATTGTCTGACACCCCCTCCCTGACGAGGAAATCCACAAAGTGGGGGTCTTTGTCAATCATGCTCATTTTTGGATCCTTAGGGCCTACAAAAGAGCCTGGATCATTAATATAATGCGTGATATATCTATCACATATCATCATTCATTGAACCAGTCTCCTTCTGATGGATACTAGGTTGTTGCCAAACTTTTACTGTTATAACCACACTGTAGGTGAATATCCCTGGGCAAATACCTTTGCATATTTGTGCACTTATATTATAGGATACATTCTTCCATATAAGATTGCTAGATCAAAAGGTATAGAAGGCTAAATATTAATAGATACTGCCAACAGGTCTTCCAGAAAGAAGGAACCCATTTATACTCCCACCAATAGTGTATGAGGGCTCAATTAAGATTGGTAAAATTGGGGTGCAGTGGGGAGGATCCCAATTCCTGTAAACTGCTGAACTAAAATTTGCATCTACAGAATCTTAATGTTAAAGGAACCTAAAAGTTCATTTTGTTCTCGTCCAACTTCCATCCCAAGGCAGCAATCCTCTCCAATCCTTTCCTTGTCAGGGTCTGGGCTCAAACTCCCCATCTTTGATTTTTAGGATAAATCGCCCCTGACAGGGTTCTTGTTACTTCCAGTAAGTTATCCTATTCCTGGGTCAAAATCTGCTTACCTGCAACCTCACTCCACCTATTCTAGCTCCATTCTCAGAAGCAATAGAAAACAGGGCTAGCCCTGGCCGGTTTGGCTCAGTGGTTAGAGCATAGGGCTGCCGTCCAGTGAGACCTGGGTTCGGTTCCCCCTAAGGGCACGTACCTCAGTTGCAGTTTGTCCCCAACCCTGATTGGGTCGTGCGGGTGGTAGCCACTCGATGTGTCCCTTTCTCTTCCTCACTCGATGTTTCTCTCTCTCTTCCTCTCTCTCCTTTCCACTCTATCTGAACAAAAAATGGAAAAAATGTCCTCGGGTGAGGATAAAAAACAAAACAAAACAGGGCTAATCCTTTTCCACATGACAGCCCCTAAAATATTTGAAGACTGTATCAAATCTCCTTTCAATCTTCTTCCAGGGTAAACCTCGCCAGCTCCAGCCAGGCACATCCCCTGGAAGTAAAGTGTTGACCTAGAGGCCATTTAGCTTAGTGGCCAAGCATAAGAACTTTAAGGTTCCCTAGGCCTGGCTTCAAGCCCCTGTTCCCACATTTTCCATTCGTCTGACCCTGGTCGTCATTTTTCAGACTCTAGTTTCCGCCCTTGGATGAATCGCAGGGCTGCTGGCCAGGCCACATTTCTCCATTAAAAAGAAAATAAAGTCCGGCCTGTGTGGCTTAGAGGTTGAGCATCAGCCCATGCACCAAGAGAATGCCGGTTTGATTCCCGCTCAGGGCACATGCCCGGGTTGTGGGCCCGATTCCCAGTGGGGGGCATGCAGGAGGCGGCCAATTGATGTTCTCTCTCATCGATGTTTCTATCTCTCTCCTTCCCCCCCCCCTCTCTCTCTAAAATCAATAAAGGAAAGAAAAATTTTTTAAAAAAGAAAAGAAATATCTAAACTATATTTTGTGGTTGTAGTTATTAAAAAATGAATATAATAAAGTCATGGTTATATTTAGTTTTTCTTCTGAGTTTGAAAGAATTATGACATTTTATTTTATTTTATTTTATTTTTATCCTCACCCGAGGACATTTTTTTTTTCATTTTTTGTTCAGATAGAGCGGGAGGGAGAGAGAATAAGACAGAGAGAGAGAGAAACATCGATGTGAAGGGACACATCGAGTAGCTGCCACCCGCACGACCAACCAGGGCCGGGGACAAACTGCAACCGAGGTACGTGCCCTTAGCGGGAACCGAACCCGGGTCTCTCTGTACCGCAGGCCAACGCTCCAACCGCTGAGCCAAACCGGCCAGGGCGAATTATGACATTTTAATGCAGCCCTAAAAGTATCAGGGCCTTAAGCATTGTGCCTTCTATAACTGATGGCTACTTGGGCTCTTGTTTGCTGGGAGGAGTGAAGAGATAAACTAGGTCAAGTATATAAAGTGCTTAGCATATTACAGGGCCTAGCTTTTTGTAAGCTAATAAATGATGATCAATAGTAAAAAACGGGCCCTGACTGGTTTGGCTCAGCTGTTGGAGCAACAGCCTGTAGACGAAAGAGTCGCGGGTTTGATTCTGGTCAAGGGCACATGTCTCGGTTGTGGTTCAGTCCCTGGCCCTGGCTGGGGTTGTGCCGGAGGCAACCAATTGATGTGTCTCTCTCACATTAATGTTTCTCTCTCTCTCCCTCCCACTCTATCTGAAAATAAATGGAAAAATATCCTCAGGTGAGCATTAAAAAAAAAAGTAAGTCCTGGACGGTTTGGCTCAGCGATTAGAGTGTCAGCAGGTGGACCAGAGAGTCCCTGCTCAGTTCCTGCTAAGGGCACGTACCTCAGTTGAGGTCCCTCCCCCCACCCCCGGCTCCAGTTGAGGCTGTGTGGGTGGCCACCAGTCAATATGTCTCTCTCACATCGATGTTTCCCTCTCTCTCTTCCCCCATCTCTCCCTCCAGCTCTGTCTGAAGATAGATGCAAAAATGTCCTCAAGTGAGGATAAAAAAAAGTGAAAAAAAAAAAAAAAGTAAAAAAACGGGCTGCGGAGAGAACAGAGTGTAGCACTGAAGAATGACTCCCCAGAGATGTCTCTAAACCAGCACTGCAGCGCTCAGGACAGACCCCACCACAGAGAATTATCTGGGCCAAATGTCAATAGGGTGGAGGTTGAGAAATTCTGTTCTAAAGGATTCCTATCATCTTTGGAAGAAATTTCAGACTCCACAGCACAGCCTATAAGACCCCAGCCTACCTTTTCTGCAGTCCCCTGGCTTGCCATGTTCCAGACACAAGCATTTTCTTTCCATTCCTGGAACACACCATACTCGTTCCTGCCACAGGGCCTTTGACCTGTTATTTCCTCAGCCTGACATTCTCTTTCCCAGATTTTCTGGTTGCTGAAACCCTCAGCATTCAGGTCTCAGCTCAAATGTCACTTCCTCTGTGAGACTTATCTTGACCAACCCAGCTACCCCTCTTTCTCATAGACTTACTTTTTCCCATACACTCACGCTCACCCAAGGAACTTTCTATTACATTTATTGTGTTCCTCAACTGTGTTATCAATTCCTGAGATTGGCTTTTTTCCTCTTTTGTTTATATTTGTTTGTTACTTATTAGGTGTTGGCTCTAGGAAAGCAGTCTTCTTGAGCATTTTGGCTGGCACACGGTTACTGCTCAGTAGATTGACAAAAGGTCTTGTTTACTGATCTTCAGTATTTCACTTGTGTTTCTCCTAAAAGAATTTCTAAGAACTATGCGTTCCTTTCTTGCACATTTTAAAGTTGACATCTAAAACGTGTTTATTAAAAGTTTAAATAGTTGCAGAGTGTAATTTCCCAGTTATTATGAATATTGACATAGAATATAACTTTACTTCACACTTTTAAATATACCTACCATCATTTTTTTTTTTTTTATCCTCACCTGAGGACATTTTTCCATTTTTCCTTCAGATAGAATGCGACGGAGAGAGAGAAGAGAGAAACATCGATGTGAAAGGGACACATCGAGTGGCTGCCACCCGCACGACCCAACCAGGGCCAGGGACAAACTGCAACCGAGGTACGTGCCCTTAGCGGGAACCGAACCCGAGTCTCTCTGGACCGCAGGCCGATGCTCTAACCGCTGAGCCAAACTGGCCAGGGCTCATTTTTTTTTTTTTTAATCCACGGGTATAATTACACATTATGAAAATACACAAAAAATTTGATGGGAAAAAATGACAAGAATAGGCTCTTAACTGTTGGAAATTTTATCTCACTCTTTTTTCTCCTTGAACTTTTGTTTCCATGTCACTTCCCCCACAGACTTCTATCCTAATGTAGTATATTTGAAATTATTTTTAACATTAATCACCTGATCATACTTCTGTGTAACAGAAATGATTATATAAAATTATATATATGTACATTTTAAAAAAAATAAATTCTGATTCCCCATGGCTCTAATTTTGAAACTCATCCTATGTTCACAAGGCTCTAAGTATTAAATTTTTTTTCTGAATTATCATTACAATTATCATTATTGTATAATTGATCAGTACAGGTATGTCTTATTCTAAAAAGTATGACTTTTAAAAAAATATTTTTTCTTTATTGATTTCAGAGAGAGAGGAAGGGAGAGGGAGAGAGAGACAGAAACGTCGATGAGAGAGAACATCGATTGGCTGCCTCCTGCATGCCCCCCACTGGGGATTTGGCCCACAACCTGGACGTGTGCCCTGACAGGGAATCGAACCGGTAACCTCCTGGTGTGTGGGTCAACACTCAACCAGCAGGAAAAGTATACCTTTTTTAGTGAGAGGAATGGGGCTGGTTATTTTTTGTATATTTTTCCTGTGGATGAATATTTGTTGATCTGTGATTGAATATTATTTATTGCTGGAATGGGACAGAATTTGGAATAAGCACTATTCCAAATTTGGTTTTTATAGACGCTAATACTAAAAAACATTTTTCATATAAACAGGAGACTGGAGTGGAAACTTTGTTATAGCTAAGTATTTCAAGGTCATACATGTTTGAACTCCCCTCTAATTTGCCACAAATCACATTCAGATCCTCTATCAGAAGGATCAATTACTCAACAAGTCTTGCAGGGCCTCCTTCAAATTGGTTGAGAGCAAACTGGAAACCATATGAATTGCAGAAGGATTTGTTATCCAGCCCTTAGAGTAATTCTCTTTCCTCACTACATATTATTGTTTCACATGAAGGCTTTGGCATCCAGGTTTTCACACCACCACCCCAGGCACCTTGGTACATTTCCAGATGAGTGGGAAGTATTGCCTTACTTTTGTGAGTGGAGGAAGGACACTTGTGAAGGAGGGAACACCTTGGACGTCAGGCACTTTCTCAGGTCAATTCTTTTAGGAGAGAGAACACAAAAACTGAGATCTACACAGATTCTTTCCCTTTCTTTTCTATTGAGATAATTTAATATAATACTGCACACATTTAAAGTATCCATTTTGATGAGTTCTGACAAATGCATACACCTCTCTAACCTCCACCACATTTAAGATACAGAAAGAAAATTTCCATCATTCCAGAAAAATTCCCTCATGTCCATTTTTGGTCAATTCCCCTTCACTCCCAGTTCTGGGCAGCCACTGGCCTGCTTTCTGTCGCTATACACAATATGTAGTTCCTTTCACTCAGCATGTAAGGTGTAGTTCCTGTTTATTGCTGAGTAATAGTCATTGTATGGATAGACGGCAATTTGTTTCTCATTCACCTGCTGATGGTGATTTGGGTGTGTCCAGTTGGGGCAATTATGAATCTCGCTGCTGTGCTCCTAAAAGTACAAGTCTTTGTGCAGAGTCTGTTTTCATTTTTCTTGGTTAACTAGCTAAGAGTGGACTGGATGGTAAGTCTAGGTGGAAATGGGTCCTCTTAACGCTGTCCTTGCTAAGAGCACCTATTCCAGGAAGAATGTTTATAAGCTGTATCCAACCAAGCCTTTAGATCTAAAGTTTACAGAAGAACACATTAAAGGATGCCAATGAAGAGACAAAAGGAGAAATCCAGAATGTGGGATGTTCTACTATATAATTGGCTTGGTCTCATCAACAGGACAATATCATTAAAAAAAAAAAAAAATAGGAGCCCTGGCCAGTTTTGCTCAGTGGTTAGAGTGTCGGCCCACGGACCAGTGAGTCACGGGTTTGATTCCAGTCAGGGGCATGTTCCTCAGTTGTGGTTTGTCCCTGGCCCTGGTGGGGGTCGTGTAGGAAGCAACCAGTCAATGTGTCCCTCTCACAATGTTTCTCTCTCTCTCCCTTCCTCCCACTCTATCTGAAGATAAATGAAAGAGTATCCTCGGGTGAGGAGTTTAAAAAAAAAAAAAAGGTGAGGGACTGTTCTAGATTAAAAGTCCTTTAAGAGACAAAATAGCTAAATGCAGTGTAAGATCCTGAATTGTGAGAAAATAAAAATTGGATCAGACTAAGAGAGTAAAACAGCCTGCCATTCTTCGGGTCGTGATAACAGACACAGATACAAAGCTAACAGGAAATTATATTTCTCCCAAGGACACTCTGCGACTATAAAGTGCCATAGTGACTTACTTCTCTGAGCAACCATTGCCTTCTTTTTCCCTGGGAAACTTTATTCTCTCAAATCATAGATGGTCAGAACATTTGCAGTGTAAAATGATATCCCTGCAAACGAAATATCTTTCTCTTGCCTACAAGATTGAAGTCACTTGGAGACCGAAATCTGCCTTGATTTCCAACCCAAATACAGAGCTTCAGATAAGGGCTTTCTGAACACAATGGTCCACATTTATTTAACTCTGTAGTTTCAGGGAAACAGAACCCTGGGTCCACTGTGCAGTCGCGGCTGATAACAACTCTGTACTCACTGCCCTGTTTTCCTTTAAGCCCATCAAAATCCTGCTTCTTTTAAATTCCACCCAAACGTGACCTTTCCCCAAATCCTCTAAGGCCCTGATTGTTTTCCCTTTGTTTGGTAAGACAAAGGAAGTGCTCTCATAAGTGCTCTTTTTTTTATTGTTAATTAATTAATTAATTAATTAATTTTTGTTACAGATGTTTCTCCTTTCCCCCCCAACTGATCCCCCCCTCCCTCCCTCCCTCCCCTATCCTCAGCTTTGTTGTCCATGTCCATTGTTCATGCATACATGCATACATGCATATAAGTTCTGTGGTTTATCTCTCCCCCACCACCCCCTCTTCTGGGGATTGTCAGTCTGTACCCCACTTCCACATCTCTGGGACTACCCCATTCCTCAGACTGTTATGTTCATTATATTCCACAAATAAGTTAGATCATATGATACTTGTCTTTCTCTGTTTGGCTTGTTTCGCTTAGGATAATACTTTCCAGGTCCCTCCATGTCGTCTCAAAGGATAAGAGATCTTTCTTACAGCTGCATAGTACTCCATAGTGTATTTGTACCACAACTTTTTTGTCCATTCATCTACTGATGGACATTTGAGTTGTTTCTAGATCTTAGCTATTGTAAATAGTGCTGCTACAAACATGGAGGTACATATATTCTTTCTGATTGGTGTTTCAGGCTTTTTAATTTTTAATTTTTTGAGGTAACACCATAGTGTTTTCCATAGTGGCTGCACCAGCCTGCATTCCCACCAGCAGTGTACTAGAGTCCCCTTTTCTCCACACCCTCGCCAACACTTGTTGTTTGATGATTTGTTGATGGCGGCCATTCTGACAAGTGTGAGGTGATACCTCATTGTTGTTTCAATTTGCATCTCTCTGATGATGAGTGATGTTGAGCATTTCTTCATATATCTCTTAGCCATTTGTATGTCCTGTTTGGAGAGGTGTCTATTTAGTTCCTCTGCCCATTTTTTAATTGGGTTCTTTGTCTTCCTTTTGTTGAGTTGTATGAGCACTCTATATGTATTGGAAATTAACCCCTTATCTGATATATCATTGGCAATTATGCTCTCCCATACAGTGGGTTGCCTTTCCATTTTGATGACTGTATCTTTCTCTGTGCAGAAGCTTTTGAGTTTGATGTAGTCTCATGTGTTTATTTTCTCCTTTGTTTCTGTTGCCTTAGGTGATGTATCAGTGAAAATTCTGCTGCGTATGATGAAATTTTGTGCCTACATTTTCTTCTAGGATTTTTATGAATTCATGAGTCACATTTAAGTCTTACCCATTTTGAGTTTATTCTTGTGTATGGTGTAAGTTGATGGTCTAGTTTCATTTTTTTGCATGTAGCTGTCCAATTTTCCCAACACCATTTATTAAAGAGGCTGTCTTTACTCCACTGTATGCTCTTGCCACCTTTGTCAAATATTAATTGAGCATATTGCCTTGGGTCCATTTCTGGGTTCTCTGTTCTGTTCCACTGGTCTATATGCCTGTTCTTGTGCCAGTACCAGGCTGTTTTGATTACAGTGGCTTTGCAGTATAACCTGAAATCTGGTAATGTGATTCCCTTCAACTTTGTTCTGCTTTTTCAAGATTGCTGTGGCTATTCGAGGTCTTTTTGGTTCTGTATGAACTTTTGAAGTATTTTTTCTAGTTCTGTGAAGTATGTCATTGTTATTTTGATGGGGATTGCATTGCATCTATAGATTGCTTTGGGTAATATGGACATTTTAATGATGTTATTTCTTCCAATCCATGAACAAGGTATGTGCTTCCACTTTTTTATATCTTCCTCTATTTCTTTTTTTCAATGACCTGTAGTTTTCTGCAAATAGGTCCTTTATTTCTTTGGTTAAGTCTATTCCTAGGTATCTTAATTTTTATGCCATGATGGTAAATGGGATTTTTTGTTTAGTTTCTCTTTCTGTGAATTCATCATTGGTATATAAGAATGCCATCGATTTCTTGACGTTAATTTTGTATCCTGCTACTTTTCCAAATTCATTTATTAAGTCTAGTAAATTTTTGATGGAGTCTTTGGGGTTTTCTATGTATAGTATCATGTCATCTGTGAATAATGACAGTTTCACTTCCTCTTTTCCAATTTGGATCCCTTTTATTTTTCTTCCTGTCTGATTGCTGTGGCTAAGACTTCCAGTACTGTGTTAAATTAGAGGGGCGAAAGTGGGCATCCTTGCCTTGTTCCTGTTCTTAAGGAAAATGCTTTTAGTTTTTGCCCATTGAGTATGATGTTTGCTGTAGGTCTTTCATATATGGTCTTTATTATGTCAAGATATGATCCCTCTATTCCCAGATTGCTGAGCGTTTTTATCAGAAAAGGGTGCTGGATTTTATCAAATGCTTTTTCAGCGTCTATTGATATGATCGTATGATTTTTATCTTTCATTTTGTTCATGTGGTATATCACATTTATTGATTTGCCAATATTGTACCAACCTTGCATCCCTGGGATGAATCCTACTTGGTCATAGTGAATACTTTTTTTTGATGTATTGCTGGATTTGATTTGCTAGTATTTTGTTCAGGATTTTAACATCTATGTTCATCAGGGATATTGGTCTGTAGTTTTCTTTCTCTGGTTATGGAATTAGAATTATGCTGGCCTCATAAATGAGTTTGGAAATCTCCCTTCTTCTTGAATTTTTTGAAATAATTTGAAGAGAATGGGTATTAGTTCTTCTTTGAATGTTTGGTAAAATTCCCCCGTGAAGCCGTCTGGGCCCGGGCTTTTGTTTGCTTGGAGAGTCTTGATTACATCTTCAATTTCTTTTGTTTTTGTTGATCTGTTCAAGTTTTCTATTTTGTGCTGGTTCAGTTTTGGGAGACTATGTGTTTCTAGAAATTTGTCCATTTCGCTTAGATTGTCGAATTTGTTGCCGTATAATTTTTCATAATATCTGTTAACAATCCTTTGTATTTCCGTGGTGTCAGTTATTATTTCTCCTCTTTCATTTCTAATTTTGTGTATTTGGGTACTCTCTCTCTGTTTCTTGGTGAGTCTAGCTAACGGTTCATCAATCTTGTTTACCTTTTCAAAGAACCAGATGTTTCATTGATCTTTTCAATTGTTTTTTTGGTCTCCATGTCATTTATTTCTGTTCTGACCTTTACTATTTCCTTCCTTCTACTTGCTCTGGAGTTTTCTTTCTGTTTGCTTTCTAGTTCTTTATGTTGTGAGGTTAGATAGTCTAATAGAAATTTTTCCTGCTTCTTGAGGTAGGCCTGTAGTGTCATAAACTTCCCTCTCAGAACTGCTTTTGCTGCATCCCATAGATTTTGTGTTGTTGTGTGTTCATTTTCACTGGCTTCCAGGAAGTTTTTGATTTCTTCCTTGATCTCCATGATAACCTATTCATTGTTCAATAACATGCTATTTAGCCCCCATGTTTTCAAATGTCTTTGCATGTTCTTGTTGCAATTGATTTGTAGTTGCATGCCATTGTGATCTGAGAAGATGCTTGATATGATTTCAATCTTCTTGAACTTGTAGAGACTTAGTTTGTGCCCTAACATGTGGTCTATCTTTGAGAATGTCCCATGTGCACTTGAGAAGAATGTGAATTCTGTAGTTTGGGGATGTAATTCTCTGTAGTTATCTATGAAATCCATTTGATCTAGAGCTTCATTTAGAGTCTGCGTTTCCTTATTAATATTTTGTCTAGAAGATCTGTCCAGTGATGTCAGTGGGGTATTGAAGTCCCCTGCTATGATTGTATTGCTGTTGATTTGTCCTATGAAGTCCTCCAAAAGATTTTTAATATATGTTGGTGCTCCTATATTGGGTCCATATATGTTTACCAAGGTTATATCTTCCTGTTGGATAGATCCTTTCAATATTATGTAGTGGCCTTCTTTGTCTCCAGTTATGGCCTTCATTTTGAAATCTACTTTATCAGATATGAGTATTGCTACCCCAGCTTTTTTTTTGCTTTCCATTTCCTTGAAAGATTTTTCCATCCCTTCACTTTCAGCCTATGTGAGTCTTTTGTTCTGAGGTGGGTTTCTTGTAAACAACATATATGTGAGTCATGCTTCCTTATCCAGTCAGCTCCTCTGTGTCTTTTTATTGAAGCATTCAGTCCATTCACATTTAAGGTGATTATTGATATGTACTTATTTATTGCCATTTTTGTTTAGTGTGGTTCTATTTTTCTTCCCATTTCTTCTACTAACTACAGCAATCCTTTTAGCTTATCTTGCAGTGCTGATTTAGAGTTAATATATTCCCTTAATCTTTTTTGTCTGGAAAGCTCTTCATTTGACCTTCTATTTTGAATGATAGCCTTGCTGGATAGAGTAGTCTTGGATTCAGATCCTTGTTTTTCATGACCTTGATTACTTCATGCCACTCCCTTTTGACCTGTAGTGTTTCTGTTGAGAAGTCACCTGAGAGCCTTATGGGGTTTCCTTTGTAGGTAACCCGTTGCTTATCTCTTGCCGCCCTTAGGATTCTCTCCTTGTCTTTAATTTTTGGCATTTTAATTACAGTGTGTCTTGGTGTGGGCCTGTTTGGGTTGTTCTTACTTGGGGCTCTCTGTGCTTCTTGAACTTGAATGCCTTCTTTCTTCACCAAATTAGGAAAGTTTTCTGTCACTATTTCTTCAAATATATTCTCTAACCCTTGTCCATTTTCTTCCTCTTTGGTGACTCCTATGATGCAAATATTATTACATTTATAGTTGTCCCACAGTTCTCTTAAGCTATCTTCCTGTTCTTTAATGGTTTTTTCATTTTGGTTTTCTGACTGGTTGATTTTTTCTACCCTGTCTTCTAATTCACTGATCCGGTCCTTAGCTTCCTCTGCTCTGCTGGTTAGTCCTTCCAATGTGTTCTTTATTTCTGCTATGTCCTTCTTCATTTCCACTTGGTTGGTTTTCAATGTTTCTATATCTTTACTCACGGTGCTGATGTCTTTACTCATGCTGTTGAGCTTCCTTAAGATCATGGCTCTGAACTCTACCTCTGATAATTTGTTTAGCTGCATTTCATTTATCTCATCTTTGATAGAGTTCTTTTGTTCTTTCATTTGGTATTTGTTTCTTTGTTTCACCATTTTGGCTATTTCAGTGGGTGTTGGTATTCTGCTGTTTGTGGCTCCCTCTACTGGGTTTGGATGGGCCTGGGTGAGCCCACATTAAACACCACTGTCAAGTCTTACTTTCCTGGGTAGCTTTGCAAGCCCTGGAAAAGGTTCAGTTATCCTCTAGCTTTTTCCTGGTGGCTAGTAGTTTCAGTTACTCAGTGCCTTGAAATGTAGCCCTGGTGTTCTGCATAAGAGGATTTTTAGAGTGTGGGATAGATGCTGGTTATTAATGAAGCTCAATTTGCATTTCTTTGCCTCACCTGGGAAAGGCTGAATCTCAGAGGGGGACGCTGCTGCTTTTTCCCACAGCTCTGGGGAGGAGCACACTGGCTATTGTCCTTTGTGGCTGCAACTCAGCAAAAACTCTGAGTGCCCTCCAAATCTCGGGTGTCCCCATAGAGTTCCAGCCCAGTCTGCCCTCCCTCTGCCGTAGCCCCCAGGTGAGTGGCTGTGGCTATTTTAGCGCTCTGTCCTGGCTCTCTGCACTGTGGAGCGGGCTTGGTTTTTATTCCCCAAGGGTGTTGCTCACAGCTAAGACTGCTGATGTCCCTGGGCTCCTCTCTCGTCTCCACAGATCCTACCAGTGTCCATGATTATATGGTCCTGTCCTGCTGCTTTTTTCCAAGTATTTGTCTTTATGTTAGTTGTAATTCCTGTTTGGTCCTGGGAGATCGTCTGTGTAGCTTCTATTCACTCCGCCTCCATTTTTCACATCCTCTATGCCTATCTTGAGTGCAGCTGGGTCTCACAGGCCTTCCTGGTACCCCAGAACCCTGCAGTCCTGCGGGTAACTGGATGGCACAGTCCCTTTGGGGACCGGCTCTATGCCTATGTTATGGGCTGCTGGGTCGCTTCAGCCCCCCGCAGGTCCCATGGGTAACTGGATGGCACAGTCCCTGCTGGGTCACACAGGCCTCTCTGGTGTCCCCGCACCCTGTAGGTCCCGCGGGCGGGCAGCTGGATTGCACCAGTCCCTTTGGCACTCCGGCTTCCCACTGCTCTTGTGAGCTGCTGGATCGCACAGGCCTCTGTGGAGCCCCAGGTCCTTCTGTTGGTGGCTGGGTAGTGCTGCTGCCCCGTGGGGCTCAACTCCTGGTCAGCTTTTGTTGTAGTTTTTGGGGATGGGTCTTAGCTGCTGGTCTGTGCTTCTGCTGCCTGGGGATGGATGTCTGCTCCCCGGCTTCTGTTGCTGGGGGTATATCTCGACTCTGATCCGGCTGCTACTATGGGCGATGGTGCTGGGCTCCCGGCTGTCTGCAGCTTCCGTGACTGGCACCTTGGGAGCTGCACTACTGTGCACTGGTCTGTGTTGACACAGAGTGTCCACTGGTCAGATGGTGCCAGGTGCGCTGGTGGGCTCAGGTTGCTGGGCCCTTGCCGTTCCACTGCCTCCTCCCAGGGAAGACCCGGGATCTTCCAAAGTGGTGGGACCTCCCCGCAGTGCAGGGAGAAGCGCCCTGAAGAGCCACTTACCGTGGTAGCCAGCTGCTCCCGTCCACAGCACAGGAACCTTCTGCTCTGCGTCTCTGCACTGCTCGGGTTTGGTCGTCCACCTTCACGTCCACTCACATTCTCTCATACACTCTCCCTCCCTCAGCGCTCTGACCTTTGCTCTATTTTTATTTTTATTTTATTTATTTATTTATTTTTTTATCCTCACTCGAGGATATTTTTCTATTTATCTTCAGATAGAGTGGGATGGAGGGAGA
The DNA here is from genome assembly GCF_014108415.1 of Molossus molossus. Classification (NCBI taxonomy): domain Eukaryota; kingdom Metazoa; phylum Chordata; class Mammalia; order Chiroptera; family Molossidae; genus Molossus; species Molossus molossus. The sequence goes on along the minus strand of NW_023425366.1, from coordinate 107,860,926 downwards.
GAGAGGAAGAGAGAGAGAGAAACATTGATGTGAGAGAGACACATCGATTGGTTGCCTCCCACACAACCAGGGCCAGGGCGAACCACAACAGAGGTACATGCCCTTGACAGGAATCGAACCCATGACTCATTGGTTTATGAGCCAACACTGTAACCACTGAGCCAAACCAGCCAGGGCTACTCTATTTTTTATTTTATTTTTATTTTTTTAATTCTCACCTGAGGATATATTTTTACATTTATCTTCATATAGAGCTGGAGGGAGAGAGGGAGGAAGAGAAAGAGAAAGAGAGAGAGAGAAACATTGACGTGAGAGAGACACATAGAGTGGTTGTCTCCACACAACCCCAAACGAGGCCAGGAATGAACCGTAACTGAGGTATGTGCCCTTGGCTGGAATCAAACCCGGGACTCCTTGGTCTGCAGGCGAGGCTCTTACCGCTGAGCCATACTGGCCAGGGCTCCTCTCCCTATTTTTTAAAGAGTGAAGAAAACTGTCTTCCTCAGACTACAGGTTTGTCCCTGGTGCCCTTTTCTGATTGGGCTTAAAACAACAGGTCCCTTGAAAACACCAGCTTTTAAAAAACAACATTTTGGTGAAATTGGGGAAATCTAAATACAAATTAGACCAATAGGAATTTTGTTAAGTGTGACACTGGTGTGGTGGGTATGTAAGTAAATGTCATTATCTCTTAGAGATACTGAAATATTTAGGGGTAGAGTGTCACGAAGTCTGATTACTTTGAAATGGTTACAAAGAAGTCAATGAATACATTTCACATATATAGGAAACGATGAGGATGGCAAAATGGTGACAATGGCTGAAGCTGGGCAGTGAACACATGTGTGTTTAATTTACAGTTCTTTCGCCCTGGCCGGTTTGGCTCAGCGGTTGGAGCATCGGCCTGCAGACTGGAGAGACCCGGGTTCGGTTCCCACTGTGTCCCTTTCACATCGATGTCTCTCTCTCTCTCTCTCTCTTCCTTGCTCTTCCTCCCACTCTATCTGACAATGGAAAAGATGTCCTCGGGTGAGGATAAAAAAAAAATTTACAGTTCTTTCTACGTTTCTTTATGTTTGAAAGTACTTATAATCAAGTTAAACACAAATAAGAACAAAATCCCTATCCTGGCACATGCCCCTTGAAGAGCCCTTGGCCCAGCAGTGCCCGAAGTTGGAAAGCTGCTGGCCCAAGTGGTGGCCGCTTTCCTGGTCTTGAAGGAACCTGGTCCTATCGGTGCAGTCCTGGTCTCTCAGCTTCTCCTTAGTCAAAGAGCTTCTTCAACGTTCCTATGAACTCAGCAGAGAAGGATAGTGGCTCCTGGGTTCAATATCCATGTTGCCACCCACTAGCTATGCGACCTTGAGTGAGCCCTTACCCTCTATGAGTCTCCAGCTCTCCCTGTAAAACAGCATCATCATAGTCCCTAACTGATAGGGCCGTGGTGGGCAGGAGGCGAGGCGCATGGTGCCTGGCATAGCGTACACACTCGTAAGCACTGGCAGATCTTAGTTATTGCTGTGGTTGAAAGAAAGAATTAGAAACTGTGGAATGAACTTAAAAAGAAAAAACACCTGGAGATTTTGGCTAGAAATAAATGATAAATGTGTTGTCAAGGGCCTTAGGGTCTGCAAACTGGAAACACAACTAGAGTGTACCCAGAGTGTTCCAAAGAAGAAAGAAAAGCTAACATTCTAATAGTAAACAGTATATTCCTGCACTCTTAGCCTCTGGATTGGTCCGGGATGGGAATCCTCCAGATGATGGCTGGTCTGGATTCTGGATGTCAGGTGGTCTGGATACGTGAACATTCTTTCCTTGTCCTTCAGCGGGAAATCAGAGGGTTACCTGGAGGTCTGGTGTATATCCAGGTATTGGCGTAGGACTGGCAAGTTCAACCGATAAGCTCCCAAGATAGTTCAAACAAGAATAGAATAGTTTCCTTGGGCCACAACCACCTTGATTTTAGTAATCTACAGCTCAGCTCTAGTGACTTCATTTTATTTCTGCATTCTGTTCCTCAGAACCACCCGATGGCTTGTTGTGTTGCTTCTCTGAAACTATGTAGAGGCTCTTCCCTGGGAATCCCCTCAGACGATCCCTTCCAAGTCTCAGGACTTTCCTTCTCACGATAGCGGGGCCTAAAATGGAGTTTTCAGCTGCCTCTGTGCTGAGCCCGTAGTGGACCAGGCTGTGGTCTCTGTGGTTTGGCGGTCAGGATGCAGATGTCAAGAGTCAAACATGAAAAGAGGCTAGAGGGTGTTTTTTCATGGCCTGCGTTGGAATGAGGCTTGAAGCAGGACCACCAACCTTTGCTCTCGTCCGTTTCTGCATCCCTTTTCTATTTCTGGGGGCTCTTCTCTCATCCCTTCTCAGCCCCCTCTGCCTGTTCTGCCCAGCGCCTCCTGCCCTCCACACCATCTTCCCCCTGGCTTTGCCTCACCTCCTGCACTCTCCTCCCGCATTCCCTCTCTGCCGTGGGTCATAGTGGAGCACTGGGTAGAAGCTGCTTTTGAGTTTCCCTTTAGAGTTGGATACAGATGGGCCTCCGTCTCTCTGCCCTTTCTCATCGCCCATCGGCTCATCCATTTACTCGGCAGCACGTAGGAGAGCCCGGTGACTACCCAGCTCTGTGTGGATGCAGGGGAGGCAGCAGCGGTTGAGGAGGGGTCCCTGTGGCTCTGGCCCGAAGCCTTGGAGTCATCCCGGATGCCTTGCTTTCTCTCACACCCCATACCTGATCTGTGGGTTCTGTGTTCAAAACAGACGGAGAGTCCAACCTCATCTCACCAAGTCCGCCATCACTCTGGTCCGCCATCCTCTCACTAGGGTTACTGGCGAGGCTTCTCCCTGCTTCTGCCCTTCTTTCTGCCCTGCCCGTGGTCCGTTCTCCATCCAGGAGCCAGAGTGGTCCTGTTAGAACCTGAACCAGGTCACACTGTTCCTCTGCTCAGCTCCTTCCCATGACTTCCTGCCTCACTTCAGGATAAGCCCACATCCCTGTGGTGGCCAAGGAGTCTCCATGGGATCCGGCCTTGTCTCCCACTCTCTCTCCAGGCACTCCAGCCCCACTGGCTTCTCTGCTGTCCCCAAACTCAGTGGTCATGCCCAGGCCTTTGCATTTGCCGCTCCCTCTGCTTGGATTGCTGCTCCCCCGCATACCCATGCTTCCTCCACACCGGTCCGGAAATGCCACCTCCCTGGCCAGGTCTTCCCTGATCACCCAGTTGCAAATACTCATCCCCCAAGACTTCTGGTCAAGATGGCAGCGTAGGTAAATGCGGTATCTCATCCTCCCACAAACACATCAAAGTTACAACTAAACTGCAGAACAACCATCATTCAAAACCGCCTGAAATCAAGCTGAATGTTAGTCCTACAACTACGGAATTAAAAAAGCAGCCACATCGAGACTGGTAGGAGGGGCTGAGGAGGATGGGCTGGTCCCACACCCACATGTGGCAGATAAAAATCAGGAGGACATCTCGGCTGGGAAGGTCCTCCCTGAGGACAGAGGGGTCCCTGTCCCACACCCGATGCTCCACTCAGGGTTCCAGTGCCAGGAAGACAAGTCCCCATAACTTCTGGCTGGAAAAACCAGCAGGAACTGAGGCTCAGGGAAGCTGAATCGGGTGGAGCCCCTGGCAGCTCCTCTTAAAGGGCCCGTGCATGGACTTTTCTGACTCACTCCCTCTAAGCTTGGAGGGGAGCAGCTCGAGGGGCACCAGAGACATACAGGGAAAAACTGAGCTGTTTGGCATTGGAGCGAGGGCTAGAGAGGGGTATTTCTGTGGGACAAACGTGCTGTCAGAGGCCTTTGTTCCTTTGGTGAGCCCTTCCATGGGGCGGCAGACAGCTGCCATATCTGGGACCCCAGAAACCTGGCTCACACTGGTAGCCCCGCCCTGGTGATTCCCTGAGGCCCCGGCCTACCCAACTTTCAGGCCCACCCAAGCTGTTGCCACTTGCTTAACCATAGGATTGGCCTGTCTTGGATCCTGCTTCAGGTTTTCTTAAATTCTTTCAAACAAGAAGCATCTGGTTAAGTAATACACAGAAACAAACACAGAGAGGCAGCCAAAATGAGGAGACAAAGAAATAGGTCCCAAATGAAAGAACAGAACAAAGTCCCAGGAAAAGAACTAAGTGAAATGGAGATAAGCAACCTAACAGATGCTGAGTTCAAAATACTGCTTATAAGGATGCTCAGTGAACTTAGTGAGGGCCTCAGTGAACTTAGTGAGGGCCTCAAGAGCATAAAAAAGGACCAGTCAGAAATGAAGGATGCACAGTCAGAAATAAAGGAGGCAGTAACTGAAATAAAGAATAATGTACACAGATTTAGTAGTAGAGGAGGTAAAGCCAAGAGGGAAACCATCAATTTGGAATATAAGAAAGCAAAAAACACCCAATCAGAACAGCAAAAATAAAAAGAATCCAAAAAATGAGGATGATGTAAGGAGCCTCTGGGACAACTTCAAGCATGCCAACACTCGCATCTTGGGGGTGCCAGAAGGAGAAGAGAGAGAACAAGAAATCGAAAACCTATTTAGAACAATAATGGCAGAAAACTTCCCTAACTTGGTGAAGGAAACAAACATACAAGTCCAGGAAGCACAGAGAGTCCCAAACAAGATGAACCCCAAAAGGCCCACACCAAGACACATCATCATCATCAAAATGCAAAAGGTTCAAGACAAAGAGAGAATCTTTTTTTTTTTTATCCTCACCCGAGGACATTTTTCCATTTTTTGCTCAGGTAGAGTGGGAGGGAGAGAGAGGAACAGAGAGAGAGAGCGAAACATCCATGCGAAAGGAACACATCGAGTGGCTGCCACCCGCACAGCCGACCAGGGCCGGGGACAAACTGCAACTGAGGCACGCGCCCTTAGCAGGAACCGAACCCGGGTCTCTCAGGACCACAGGCCGACGCTCTAACCACTGAACCAAACTGGCCAGGGCCAAAGAGAGAATCTTAAAGGCAGCAAGAGAAAAGCAGTTAGTTACCTACAAAGGAGTTCCCATAAGACTGTCAGCTGATTTCTCAAAAGAAACTTTGCAGGCCAGAAGGGAGTGGCAAGAAATATTCAGAGTAATAAAAAGCAAGAACCTACAACCAAGGGTACTCTATCCTTCAAAGCTGTCATTTAGAATCGATGGCCATATAAAGAGTTTCCCAGACAAGAAAAAGTTAAAGGAGTTCATCACCACCAAACCATTATTATATGAAATGATGAAGGGTCTTTTTGAAGAAAAAGATAAAATATATGAACAAACAAAATGCCAATGAATACGTATGTATCGACAATTGAATCTACAAACAAAATGAACAGGCAGAACAGAAACATTCTCATAGATACAGAGAACATTTTGTTGGTTGCCAGATGGGAGGGGTGTTGGGGGAATGGGTGAAAAAGGTGAAGGGATTAAGAAGTACAAATTGGTTGCTAGATTGATAAACCTCAACGGGAAGGGGGTGGGGGAGTGGGAAGAAATAAACCAAAGAATTTAAATGCATAGCCAATGGACACTGACAACAGTGTGGGAAACGGTGGAAGGGGGGCAGGAGTGGGGAGGAGGGGATCAATGGGGGAAAAATGAGGAACATCTGTAATACATTTATCAATAAAGATAAAAAAATAAATAAGAATTTAAAAAAGAAAATATCCATCCCCCACTCTTTTCTTTTTTCTACTTAGCATTTAATTATCCTGTCATATATACTAAATACTGTACCTATTTACCTTGTAAGTATGTAAATCTCTTTCTCTTTCCCACTGGAACCTCAGCCCCGCTGTGGGCACTGGGGGTTTTGGTAAGTTTTGCTCACTGGTATAGTCTGAACTAGACCAGAAGTCAGCAAACTTTTCCTAGAAAGAACCAAACAATAAACATTTTAGGCTTTACAGCCATGAGGTCTCTGTCACAACTAGTCAGCTCTGGGGTTGTGGTAGGAAAGTGGTCATGAAAGATACATAAACCAGCCCTGGCCAGTTTGGCTCAGCGGTTGGAGTGTCGGCCTGCGGACCAGCGAGTCCCGGGTTTGGTTCCCGCAAGGGGCATGTACCAAAAAAAAAAAAAAAGATACATAAACTAGTCCAGTTGGTGTGGCTTGGTGGGTGAGCACTGACCCATGCACCAAGAGGATGCTGGTTCGATTCCCAGTTAGGGCACATGCCCATGTTGTGGGCCCGATCCCCAGTAGGGGGTGTACAGGAGGCAGGCAATTAATGTTCTCTCTCTCTCTCTCTCCCTCTCACTTCCTCTCTGTCTAAAATCAATAAAGAAAAAAAAGATACATAAACCAATGTGTGTGACTGTGTTCCAGTAAAACTTCATTTATAGAACAGGAGGCTGGTGCTGGTGTGTTCACTCCTCCCAGAACACTGCCTGACACTCCATAAGCATCTGTTGATCAAATTCGTGAAGGAAGACAAAGTCCTGCTCTTCTTCTAGGAGGAGAGCCGAGTGATAAATATCAGTGTTAGGTGCTATAAAGAAAAGAAAGCAGGTGATGAGATAGAGGGGGTGGTGGTTACCAGGGGAGATTAATTAGGGGAGGCCTCTCTGAGGAGATGGCATTTGAGCTGAGACACACCCCTGCTCTGCTCTGAGTAAGGTGCAGCACAGGCAACTTGAACATCTGGAGGTAGAAGCCTCCAGGCAGATGGACAGCAGGGGTAAAGGCTTGGAGGTGGGAAAGAGCTTGGTGCGCTCCAGCAACAGACAGCGCCCAGCGTGGCCGCAATGAAGTGACTGAGAACAGAAGATAACATTGGAAATGAGCAGGGAGGGACCAGGTCACAGAGGGCCTGGTAGGGTTTGTTTTTTTTTTAACCCCTATATTATTACTTTTTTGCCTATTGTAAAATATGCACAACATAAAATTTACCATCTTGACCATCTTTAAGTCTACAGTTCTGTGGCATTAAATATATTCACATTGTTGTGCAACCATCACCACCAGACAGCCATCCAGAACATTTTCATCTTCCCCAACTAAAACTCTATACCCTTTATTTTTATTTTATTTTTTTTAATTATTATTATTTTTTTATCCTCACCAGAGGATATTTTCCATTTTTTTGTACAGATAGAGTGGGAGGGAGAGAGAGGAAGGGAGAGAGAGAGAGAAACATCGACGTGAAGGGACACATCAAGTGGCTGCCACCCGCACGATCAACCAGGGCCGGGGACAAACTGCAACCGAAGTACGTGCCCTTAGTGGGAACCGAACCCGGGTCTCTCTGGACTGCAGGCCGACGCTTTAACCGCTGAGCCAAACTGGCCAGGGCTTATTTTTTTTTTTCTTTAACGGTTTTAGAGAGAGGAAGGGAGAGGGAGAGAGAGATAGAAACATTGATGAGAGAGAACATCGATTGGCCGCCTCCTGCATGGGGATTGGGCCCACAACCCGGGCATGTGTCCTGACCGGGAATGGAACCAGCAATCTCCTGGTGCATGGGTTGATGATGCTCAACCACTGAGTCACAACGGCCAGGCGAAACTCTATATCCTTTAAACACTAAGTTCTCATATCTCCCCTCCCCCCAGCCCCTGGCAACCACCATTCTACTTTGTGTCTCTATAACTTGACTACTCTATAAACTTTATATTAGTGGACTCATATAATATTTGTCCTTTTATGACTGTCTTAATTCATTTAGCATCATGTGTTCAAGGTTCCCCCTTGCTGTAGCATGTGTGAAAATTTGTCTCCTTTTTAAGTCTGAATAATATTCCATTGTGTGCATATGTCACATTTGCTTATTTATTTGTCAGTGGACACTTGGGTTACTTCCACCTCTTGGCTATTGTGAATAGTGCTACTATAAAGATGGGTGTGCAAATATCTGTTCAAGCCCCTGCTTTCAATTCTTGTGGGTGTATACCCAGAAGTGGAATTGCTAGGTAATATCCAGTAGGATTTTGTACTAAACACAATGGAAGGCCATGGGAACCTTTATGCAGGGGTATTACTTTCTTGATTCCCGCCCCAGAGGTCAAGGCTAAAAGTTTTGTTTCTTTTATTATTGTTGACACTATTACAGATGCCCCCCATTCCCTTTCATTTGCTCACCTCCACCCAGCCCCTGCCCCTCCTCCCTTGGCCCTCACCATACTGCTGCCTGTGTCCCTGGGTTGTGCATATATGTTCTTTGGCTAATCTCTTCACTCTATTTTATCCAGTCCCACCCCTCCACCCCCCTCCTCCTCTGAGATCTGTTTGTCTGTTCCATGTATCCATGCCTCTGGTTCTATTTTGTTCATCTGTTTATTTTGTTCATTAGGTTCCACATGTAAGTAACTCATATGATTATTTGTGTTTCTCTGACTGACTTATTTTGATTAATATGATCATCTCCAGGCCCATCCATGCTGTTGCAAGGGCAAGTGTTCCCTTGCTTTAATAGGACCCCTCTGGCTGCTGTGATTCCTCTAATTCCAGCGGGGAGGGACAGAGACAGGAAGACCAGGAATGACGCAGGTGTAGCAGTCCAGGTGAGACAGCAGTAGCTAGAAGTTTCTAGTCTGGCCAGGGAGGCCTATATGGAGCAAATAAATGATGAAATGATTACAAATAGTGGTAAGTACTGCAAAATAAATGAACACGAACAGCATGCCATGGTTCCAGGGAAGAATAAAAAGGATCTCTCTGGCATTCTCGTCTATATGATTCACTCAGTAGTTACCCAAGGCTGCTGATGCTTGAAATCCACATCCTGCATTTTCATCACCGATTATTTTGTTGTCATTTGGGTGGGTTTGGCCCAGGGCCCAGAGCCACTTGGGCGGAGGGTGTTCATCATTGTACTAGAGCTTGGAGAGCAAGGGAAGGGAGGGCCTTTGAGCCTGTGGTTGAAAGAGGAGCTCAGGAAGGGCTTGGCAGTTAAGAGCAGAGCTAGGTCTGGTCTCTGCCACATCCCACCTGTGGGATCTTGAACACGTTACCTCATCCCTCTAACCCTCTGTTTCCTCTCCTGGAAAAAGGTACACTGATTTGCTTGGTCTGCTCTCTGCTTCCTTCTCCCAGGGGTAGTGATCTTTATTTTTTCCACTGCTGTGTCTGTAGCACCCAATAAAGCATTTGGAGCATGGTCGGCCCCAGTAAATATTTTAATTTATCTATTTTACATTTTTACATAAGGCATAACTTTTATATAGTACAGCAACCTTAAGCATCCAGCTCAGTGAATTTTAAAATGTGTATGTGTAAAATCCTTGTAATATGGGTGTATATGAAATATGTAACTACTACCAGATCAAGTTATAGAACATTTCCAAGTCTGCAGCAGACTCTCCATACCTCTTCCTAATAATACTCCCCAAAGTCACCATTATTCTGACTTTGATCAGCATCTATTAGTATTGCCTGTTCTTGAACTTCATATAAACAGGATCAAGAAATATGTACTCTTGTATCTGGCTTCTTTTGTTCATTATGATGTTTTGTGGGATACATTTGTATTGTTGCATGTGTTAATAATTCAGTCCTTTAAAAATTGCTGTGCAGTTCTGGCCGGTTTGGCTCAGTGGTGAGAGCATTAGCCCATGGTTCAAAAGAACCAGGTTCGGTTCCCGCTAAGGGCATGTAACTTGGTTGCAGTTTGTCCCTGGCTCTGGTTGAGGTTGTGCGGGAGGCAGCCACTTGATCTGTCCCTTTCATGTCGATGTTTCTCTCTCTTTTCCTCTTACTCTAACAGAACAAAAATGGAAAAAAGTCCTCAGGTGAGGATAAAAATAAATTAGAAAAAATTGCTGTGTAGTAATCAATGGTGTTGTTATGCCACAATTTATTCATCCTTTTCACTACTGATGGGCATTGAGGTAGTTTCTAGTTTTGGGCCATTTTGAGTAAAGCTGTTCTGAACATATTTTGTAGATGTTGTTTGATGCACATAAGCACACTTTTCTCTTTTTTTTTTTTTTTATCCTCACCCGAGGACATTTTTCCAGTTTTTTTTTTTGTTCAGGTAGAGTGGGAGGGAGAGAGAGGAACAGAGAGAGAGAGAAACATCGATGTGAAAGGGACACATCGAGTGGCTGCCACCCGCACAACCGACCAGGGCCGGGGACAAACTGCAACCGAGGTACGTGCCCTTAGCGGGAACTGAACCCGGGTCTCTCAGGACCGCAGGCCGATGCTCTAACCGCTGAGCCAAACCGGCCAGGGCACACTTTTCTCTTAAAAAGGAGTGGAATTGCTGTGTCACTGTGTAGTTGGATGTTTAGCTTTAATAGAAATTGCCAGACTTGACTCCAAAGCAGTTGAACCAATCTACACTTTCACCAACAGAGTGTGAGAGTTTCAGTTGTTCCTCATGTTGGCCCTAACTTGACATTTATTTCAGTCATTCTGGTATGTGTGTGTAATAGCATTTCACTGGGGTTTTATTTGCAATTCCCTGAAAACTAATGATGTTGAGCACTTTTCATATGTTTGCTCAATAAATATTTGTTAAAAGAATAAATTAATTGCCTTGGCCGGGTAGCTCAGTTGGTTAGCGCATCATCCCGATATGCCAATGTTGCAGGTTTGATCTCCCACCGGGACATATGCAAGAATAAACCAATGAATGCATAAATCAGTGGAACAACAAATCAATGTTTCTCTCTTTCTCTCTCTACCTTCCTCTCTTTCCAATCAATACATAAAAGTAAATAATAAAAAAAAAATGAATGAATTGAGTTTAGATAAGAATGGAAAGGGCCTTGGCCGGTTTGGCTCAGCGGTTAGAGCATCACACGTACCTCGCTTGCAGTCTGTCTCCGGCTTCTACCTGGCTTAGAACCCACCAGTGGCCTCCCTATTGCTCTTAGAGCCAAGCTGAAACCCCTCCCTTGGCTAACAAGATCCTGTGTGCTATGGACTTTTCTGACCCCTCCTGATTCTCTGTCTGGATTCCTTGCCACCCAGACTATCTTCAGGTTCCTCCAAGGACCTACTCTATCCTAGCTCATGATTTTTCCATGTACTGTTTTCTTTAGGCTGGGACATAACCCAGGTCTAATGAAATCAGAATCATCACTTGTATCTCAGCTCAGAAACTCCTTCCTCTGGGAAGTCTTCCCTGACTTCCATCACCAGAAGACCAGGACTCTTTTAGACACTCTTAGTCCAACTTTTTCTGTCTAGCTTTTAACACAGCTATAAATACCCCTTTCTTTATGTGATTATTTAATTAAACTGTTCCCTTACCATAAAAAAGCATTAAAAGCCCCACCGGAAACCCCAACACTTCAAGCTCCATAAAAGCAGCAACTTTATCTTATTCTGAGTAAGACCTGACACATAGTTGATGCTTAATAAGTGTTTGTTGAATGTGTAAATGTTAAAGCAACACGTGGAGTATTATCACCTGAAATTAATTAACCCTTAACAATTCACTCACCCCGGAAGGAATCTGGGCCAATAAAAAAAAATCATGTAAAACAACCCTCCCTCAAATCCTCACTAGGTCCTTTTGTGGGGGGAGTGTCTTAAATTCAATCACTGTTCCTGGTTTAATTCGTGCAGCTGGTGTGTGTGTGTGTGTGTGTGTGTAATGGAAACTACAAACCAGTCATGGGATTAAGGAGGTGAGGTGGTAAGAAAGGCATTGCTGGTGTCACAGTGAAATCCCAGATTCCCCTGCCCCAACTCCTCTGTCACTGGTTGCCTGTGTTAAACAGATCTGAGGCAATATGGCAAAATGATTAGCATTATAAATTCCTTCCTTCCTAACCAGTCTGCCTGGGTTCAAAGTCTGTTTTAGCCACTTCCTGTCTATATATCCCTGACAAAGTACTCTGACTTACTGAGCCTCAGTCTCCTCAACTGAAAAATGGGGATAATAAAAGTATTTACTGCCTGGCTGGTGTGGCACAGTGGTTGAGCATCGACCCATGCACCAAGAGGTCACCAGTTTGATTCCGGGTCAGGGCACATGCCCAGGTTGTGGGCCAGGTCCCCAGTGGGGGGGCATACAGGAGGTGGCCAATTGATGTTCTGGCTCATCAGTGTTTCTTTCTTTTTTTTTTTTTTTATCCTCACCTGAGGACATTTTTGCATTCGTCTTCAGATAGAGTGGAGGGAAAGATGGGAGAAGAGAGAGAAACATCAGTGTGAGAGAGACACATTGAATGGTTGTCACCCACACGACCCCAACCAGGGCTGGGGACAAACTGCAACTGAAGTACATGTAGTACGTGCCCTTAGTGGGAACCGAACTCGGGACTCCCTGGTCTGGGGGCCAATGCTCCAACTGCTGAACCAAACCGGCCAGGGGTCACCAATGTTTCTATCTTTCTCTCCCTCTCCTTTCCCCTCTCTCTAAAATCAATAAAGAAAAATAAATAAATAAAAAGTATTTACCTCATGGGGTGGTTGTGAGGATTACCCAAGTTAATTCATGTTCATGTTAATTGCACAGCCTTAGGAAGCCCATGACTGTGAATGCTTAATTATTACTACCTGTGCAGGCCTCAGTTTCTTTACCTATAAGGTGAGCATCAATAACCTGATTATTTCCTGACAGCTGCTTAAAGAGGATTGAGTGGCAGCGGCAAGGTCTTTTGCACACATATGGGGACAGCTGTTTGTGATGGTGATTGGAGCCCTCTTGCCATGAGTGGTCTGGAATCAGACTGGTCATGGGTTTGTTTAATCCCTCTTCCACTACTTGGCAGCTGTGTGACCTTGGGCAAATCACTTCCCCTCTCTGAGCTTCAGTTTCACCAACAGATTCATGAATGTATCCACCTCTGTGTTTCTGTGTTAGCTCTGGAGTCGGCTGCCTAGTTAGCCCTGTGACCCTGGAAAAGACACCCAACCTGGCTGCCTCTTGCTTTCTTCTTGCATGAAAGGGAAGTCATACTATAGAGGACCCAATAAGGACGCAACTGGTTGTTTGGGACGCTCAAGACTCTTAGAGGGCTCAGGACATGTTATATTCTCCTGTTTGTTATCACTGTAGCTGCGGTTGTCTTTGTTGTTACAGCAGGATTTGAACACTGGTCACCTAGTCTAGACGCAAAGATCCCGGCAGCTTCTGGAGGGTTAGCACACCCTCCCGCGCCCGATGGGGTGGGATCGGGCGCCGGGGATCCGGGGCTAGGCGGCAGGCCAACGCGGTCTCCAGGCCCCGGCGCCTAGGGGCGCGGGTCCGACCTCCGCGCGCGGCCCACGCTGTGAGGCTGCTAGGGGAGCCCGGCGCCTGGGCGGGGCGGGGCCGCTGCATCCCCGTGACGCTCCGGCCAATCAGACGGCGTTGCGGCCCCGGCCTCCTCCCGGCTGCCTCCCGCCCTCGCCGCCGCCGCCGCCGCCGCCAGCACCCGGGCCTGTTCGCCCGCTGCCCTGCCGCCGCACGCCCGCCGGTGCCTGCCGGTGCCCGCGCCGGCCGCATGGCGCTCGGGGGCTTCTGCAGCGCCGATGGCTCCGACCCCTTCTGGGTACGTGCTCGGCGGCCGCCCGGGTCGCGTGGGGCGGCGGGAGGGAGGGTGGCCGGCAGGCTGGGAGGCCGGCTCGGGGGGAAGCGCCAGCCTGGGCGGACGGGCCCGCAGCCCCTGGGCCCCGGCTGCCGCCCCGAGCGCCGCGTTCCCCGCTCTGCAGCCGGCCTGGGGGTCCCGCTCCCCGCTCGCCCGCGGCGGGGCCCTTCGGGAGTGCAGCTAGCTGATGGGGGAAAACTTGGGTGACTCCGTTTCTCAGAAGCAGGCGTGCGTGGAGGAGCGGGGGTGAGGTTAGCATGTGTCCAGGTCTGGGGTTTTGCGGGGAAAGGTGAGGGGCCAGCGCCTTGGGGAGGGGTTTGAAAAGGAGTTCTTCCTGCTTTGGGGTTCTTTCTCCGACCTTCCAGAGAAGGGGACGCCAGAGATGGAGGACGGTCAAGGAGGTTGTCTCTCATCTCTTTTGTGGGGTAGGGTCCCCCCTTTCACAAAATATATCCCGTTGCGGCCTGAGTTGGGGAGGGGCTCGGGCTGTAGAAAGGGGCTTCCTAGTGATTGGTTGAGGTTTGCTCCAGTTGTTTTGCATTCACATTACTCCCAGATGGTTTTCCACCTTTTGTCATCTTTTACTTTCTTTGGGTTTAATTACTCGGGGTGGGGGGATGTTTGGGGGAACAAGGGAAGAGTTGGGGAAGTTTGGGGAACAGCCAGGAAAGAAGGGGGGCTGCCCAACCCTGCCATGACTGGCCTGACTGCCCCCTAGGTTTGGGGTGCTGCCTTGAATGCCCAGGACCCTGGTACTGGTGGGCGTGCCATCCCCCTCCTGTAAAGCAGGCTCCTCCGTGGGACCTCCGCCCATTTTTACCTCGGCAAGTTTTCGTGTGAATGATCCGTGCTGAGCCGGGCTGGGTCTCTGGAGTCTGCTTTCTGTGGTTTAATCCCAGCTTTAGCTTCCCTCTAATTCGATTTCCTCCTTTGTTCCAGGAGGGCACTTCTGTGTCAGGCCATCTTGATTATTTGTAAACACCATACACAGATCTGGACATGATAGTTTTCCCACTTCTGTTTAGGAATCAGGAGAAACACCCTTGGCTCTTAAGAGCTGGTGATTAGCATCCCAAAATACCTTCTTGTCTTGTTTTGTGGTTCTTTTCTTTCAGGCTGCATTTGGAGTGTTGAGAAAGTCATCATTGAGGGCCCCATGGGAAGGTTTTCTTTTGGGGGGTATCATTTGGTAGAATAACCCAAACACACCTAGGAAGGTCTCCCATTTTCAGGCCAATGGGATCAGAGAGTTACTCCAGGGTTGGAAACAGCTTTGCACTCAGTGTCTCAGGGTGATTGGAGAGCAGGCCATTTGCAAAGTGGGACTCTGTCTAGCAGAGAGAAAAACCTGTGGAGTCCTTGCCAGTTATGACAGCAGTAAGATGATTTCTGCAAGGATGCAGATGGGGATCTGGTCTAGTGTTGCTGGGAATTCTGGATTGTTTCCTTATTTTTTCTTTTCCTAAATGACAGGGTCGGGGGGTGGGGGGGTGGGGTGGGGTGGATAGGCAACCATAAACTAGATTCTGCATCAGGATGTAGTTGATTGATAGCTAATGAGGATTTCCACAGTTGAATGTGTTTGAGGGTATCCTCTGTTTATTTAGTTTAAGAAGCTCATATGGAAAACCAATTGAGTTTTTTTTTTTTTCTTGCAAGGACTTTTCACTGCAGAAATTGCCAAGTGACTGGCCTTCACCTCTGCCAGGCCCTTCATTTTCCCTCAGTCTTGGGCTTTGCAGACTTTCCTCTGCCTCTCCTCCCTCTGGGTACCTGGACTTGCTAGATGCTCCAGTTTCTGGGGGTGCCCTGGAACCAGACTTTGAGAGCAGACAGCTGAGGCATAAGAACTTCAGATAGCAGGAGAAACCACATGTAACAGAAAGCAGATAGCTTGTGTTTTCTAGGGCAGCATGCTCAAGGCCAAGAGAGGCTGACCTCCCAGTTGTTAGATAACTGTACAACTTTGGGCAAGACCCTTTGCTTCTCCGTGCCTCAGTTTCCTCATCTGTAAAAGGGGGGCAGGGGCCAAAAAAGTCCCAACCTCCTAGGGTTGTGAAGAGTAAATGAGTTCATCTATATAAGTGGCTCAGCTTGTGCCCTGCACAGAGGTAAACAATGGCTATTTTTATGCTTTCTGAAGTTGAAGGTGTGTGTTTTGAGTTGTTTGTCCTTCCTTTAGATCCAATTTTTATTTAGGGGGTGGTAATGGGATTGGGTCACCTACTCACTCACACCTGGTTCCTCCCTTGATCAAGGACAAGTGTTTAGAAATCAAGGTGACTAGCCTGGGTGACACTCTTATCAAAACGTTGTTCCTGGACCAGTGCCTGCCTCTGAGCCCCAGGAAATTTCCAGAAAAACCAGTGTGAAAATGGCCCATGATGAGGGTTCCACTGACATACTGCCTTTACACAGGCAAATGCTCTGGGGTGAGAAAAGAGGAACTTCGTTATCTAAATGGAAAATAGGGGCTGAGTTCACCAGCACTTGGCTGGCTTTTTCCATTGGGTGTGTCTGGAGTGGGGTGGGGGCTGGTAGGAGGGACTGGTCTTTGGCTGATGTTTGAATGATGGTTGGGAAAATGGGCCTGGGCCTTTCCTTGTGAATCAATAAAGCGCGCACACACACACACACACAGAGTAAAAGTCAAAAATAAAGCCCTGGCCAGTTTGGCTCAGCAGTTAGAGCATCAGCCCGTGGACTGAAGGTTCTTGAGTTCGATTCCCAGTCAAGGGCACATACCTGGATTGCAGGCTCGATTCCCTGCCCTGGTCAGAGTAGTGTGGGAGGCAACCCGTCTCTCTCACATCGATGTTTCTCTCTCTCTCTCTCTCTCTCTCACCTCCCTCCCACTCTATCTAGAAAAATATCTTCGTGTGAGGATTAACCAAAAAAAACTTGTTTACTAATAGGTTGCATGGCCAGTGTAGAAAAATTTTAAAATGTAGACAAGTAGAGAAAACAAATCAGTAAGCAGCATAGTGTGGTGACTCGGAGCAAGTGCTTGCATTCCCTGGGTTCAAATCCTGGCTCTGCAGCTTAGGTGAGTTGCTTCCCCCCTCCATGCCTTAGATTCCCCGTGTGGAAAGGGGGTTAATAACACAGTGCCAAGTGAATAATGGTAATTTGAGGAATAAATTAACCAATCCTTGACATGAACTGAGAATATTGCTCCTTGGTATACAGTTAGCACTCAGTAATTGTGGGTGGTGGACAGCAACTAGAATTCTCTAGTTAATATTTGATCTTGGTGCTATTTGCTACAGAGATGCTCTGAACCATCCGCCAACCTCAGAAAACCCCTGAATATTTGAATTTGCTGCCAAGGGGCAAGAAAAGGGGAATATCTTAAAAGCTGTTAGAAATTCCTCTGAGGGTAAGGTCTGGCTTTGGAGTCGTCCTGATTCCTGCCTTAATAGCTCCCCTTGGCTTCACAACAGTCTCTGAAGAGCCAGATTTTTTTCCATCCTCCAGATACTCCATTTGTTTCCAGGCACATCACTTTGCTTTCCTCTCTCTTTCCCCTTTTTGTCGGCCCGTCCTTCCAGTTTCCCCCTTTCCCCCTTGTGGACTGTTAGAGCTCAGAGGGACCCTGGAACTAATGGGAACTCACTCCACTTCGTGCAGGTTGAGTCTGAGGCCTAGAATGGCAGCGTGACAAGGTGACAAGGTAAATAAATGGCTTTGGAAGGAGAAAAGGGGAACCATGGAGAGGACGGGCCAGGGCAAAGCCTAACTCAGGGTTCCTGGGTTGCCCTTGGGCCTTGCTGAAGGAAGTCGCAGCTGGCTCTCTTGGCAGAGACTAACAAGGGGCCCCGACCAGCTTCATTTATGAGAGTCTTGGGGTTATGTGGCCTTTGGACTGTGGTGGTGGAGGAAAAATCTCTTTCTACTCGTGGACTCCACTTTTAGGAACTGATATCTCCACCCGGGTATCTCCAACTTGCCCTGTCCCAAATGGAACTTGGGACCCTCCTCCCCCAGCCCTCCCATCGCAGTCAATGGCAGCCCTGTCCTCTGAGGCTCAGGCCAAAAGCCTGCATCATCCTTGACTCCCTCTTTCCCTTCCATTCCACATCTGCTCTGTCAGCAGATCCTCACAGCCTTCCCCATTACCGCTCTGGCCAGAGGCTCACTTCTGGATTTAAACATCTCTTCCTCACTGCTCTCCCTGCTTCCCATCTTAACCCTTGCAATCTAGTTCCAAACCAGCAGCCAGATCCTGTCCCCTTCTGCTTAAAACCCCACAGTGGCTCCCACGTCTCTAGGGTAAAAATCAAAGGGCTTAGAGGACTTACTAGGCCTGGCAGCCTCTGACCCCATTACCTCTGACCCTGTTGCCTGATATTTTTTGTCTCACTCCACTCCAGCCACACAGGCTACAGGGCTGCCTCAGGGCCTTTGCACTGGTTGTTTTCCCTGCCTGGAATGTTCCTCCACCTTCAGTTCTTTGTTTAGATGTCAACTCAGGCAGCCTACTCTCTCCCCCACCCCAATAGTCCCCCCACCTATAGCACTTATTTACTACCATCTAACACACCAAATATTTTACTTTTTCTTTTTTTCACCAAAAGTGCAACTTCACAGGGGCAGGGATTTTTGCCTCTTTGTTTATGACTATAATCCCAGTATCTAGAACAGTGCCTGGAACATAGTAGGTGCTCACTAAACATTTGTTGAATGAATGAATGAATGAATGAATGAATGAATGACTGACATGAAGTGCTAGAATGGCTTTTGAGCTTGGTTGAAGCCTTTCTTCAGAGATCCTTAAGAATGAAAGTTACTCACCTGTCTCGAATGGATACTCAGGTAGACCACGCCTTCCAGCTTTCATATTTGATGCGTATATTTTATCTTGCAAGGGTCAGATTGACTCTCGTCCATCTGTCTCTTCCCAGGACCCAGTGCCTGGCACAAAGCAGCCTTAATTAACGTGTGAATTTTAGTGTCTGAGGTACAAGTTCCAAGGTAGGGGTTAGATCTAGCTCACAAGTGTGCTGGTCGGGCTTTATTTTAATTATGAATTACTGCAGTTGCTAATATTTATTGACTGACTTTAAGATTTCACAGGAAAATCTGGATTTCTGATTTTTCTTGAAAAATCAGAAGCTCTGATAGCACAGGGCCTGCCTTAGTACGTGGTAGTGGTCAGCTGGGTTGTTTCACTTTGCCGCAGTCTGTACTCCTCCTTATTGCAGCTTCAACTGTAAGGTCCTGTATCTGTTGCCTTTCTTCACTGTGCTTTCTTGCCTGGTCTGCTGCTTTCACTGATGGAACCTACCTGGTACCTGTAGGTATTTGAGTTGGCATCCCCTGCTCTGAAGCCCAGACTTTTGGGGAAGTGACAGGGCCTATCTGAATCGCTAGCTTGGTGATGCAAACTTCCTGGCTCTAGCGTGGTCACATTGTTGGAGGAATTTGAAACAAGAGTCTAATTTGTATAGCTCCAGATTTCTGTGGCAGGATAAGGTCTAGCTTTCATTATCAGATCTTAATGTTTGGTCAAACTCTAATCATAAATACTTGCCTGCACATTTTGAAAAAAAAAAAAAAAATGCTAATAAAGCGGAGGTGGAAAATGACAAGGGCTTGAACATCCTGAGGCGAACACCAACCCCAGCCTGGCGTGGAGACTGGGGCATTGTCTCCTCTGATGAAGGTTGGAACCTGTACTTAACCTCTTGAAGGCTGAGGGTTGAGCGAAGCCTTTGAGGAAGCCGGTCCGGGGGTGGGGTGGTAGGTGTGGCACTCTTGACATTTGGGGCCCATCATTCTCGTCGTGGGGCTGTACTGAGCACTATAGGATGTTGAGCAGCACCCCTGGCCTCCACCCACTAGATGGCCTTCATCTCCCCTTGTTATGGACAACAAAAATGTCTCCGGACATTGTCAGAGTTCCCCTGGATGGCGAAGTCACACAGCCTTTGGTGTGGAGGAATGTAGAGGAGAAATTTTGGCTGAGACTTTGGCCCTCATCCTTCCATTTTCCTGAGTTTTTAGGCTGTTGGGCTTCTTGTGTAATTGGCTTATTGGGGTTGCCTTGGAGAAGCTTAATGAGACGTTAAGGAGGTTAAACTCCAATTAGTTGGAGAAGGAACTTGCAGCTGTTTTCATGCGCTTTGCCTCTTCACGAAGGGCTGTGTCCATTTCCCCTAATCCATGGTGGCTGTGGGGTGTGGGGGATGGCGGGCGGTTCCGTCCCTGGGGTGAAAACACCTGTGTTTTGAGATCAGCTTTGAAGCTCTGCTCCTTCATTATAAACTGCCTCAGGATAGGTGGACAATTAAAAGTTGAGATTCTACTTAAGTATCTCCTTGGTTTAATTGTGGGGTTCATCTCCTGCAGGACGTTGCCAAGTTCTGGAAAGTGGGTCTTGATGACTGGGGAGGGTGGCCTCAGGCGGTCACCGAGAACCCTTAGGCAGTAATTGAGGCTTGCCAGGGCTTTCCCTTGCCTTGTCTGTGAGTCGCGTCTCTGAGAACATCAGTGTACCTTTTTTTTTTTTTTGGTACATGCCCTTAGCGGGAACCGAACCCGGCACTTTCTGGTCTTCAGGCCAACGCTCCAACCAGCCAGGGACTCAGTGTACCTTTTATTGGCTTCTCCAGTAACTACTTGCTTGAGGATGTCCTCCCCTTTGGAGAGCGTTTATCAAGTACCTAAGTTTTCCCAGTAAGGAGAACTGAAGTGTGGTTTTTCAAGCACTGGATTATTTTTCTTGTTCCTCCCACAGCTGTTTCTCTCTCATTCACTTATTCAAGCTTGTATGATTAGCTGAGCATCTTCTATGTGCTGGCACTGTTCTAGACACTGGGAATACAACCATGAACGAGACAGACGAGGCCCATGTTCTCAGCATACACTGGGAATGACCAAAATGATTTTGGATGGTGGTAAGTGCCGCCAAGATATAAACTGGGAAGGACCGGGGTTGGGTGCAGGGTATGAGAGAGGGATGTCCAATGAAGATCTTTTGGAGGAGGTGACATTTGACCTATGGCTTGAATGGTGAAGCTGGCTGTGCAAGGCCAGGGGGAAAGGAGTCCCCGACAATGGGAACAACAAGTATAAAGGCCCTGGGGTGCTTGGCACAGTCAAATATCACAGAGCTTAACTCACAGGAATTGCAGACCTGTCTCATAAAAATCGTGCCTGGAGCATTCTGCAAAAATGGATAAAACACTACTAAAATGGCTTTCGGTAATAAAAGGGCCTGAAAATTCTGAGGAGGAAGCTTACCCCAGCTTGGCAAGGAAATGGAGCAACATCTGCACCCCCACAGAAACATGGACTTCTTTTTTTAGAAGAAGTCTAAAAAAAGTGGACTCACCCGAGGACACTTCTGCATCCATCTTAAGACAGAGCGGGAGGGAGAGAGGGGGGAAGAGAGAGAGAGAGAGAGAAACATCGATGTGAGAGAGACACATCAAGTGGTTGCCACCCACATGACCCCAACCGGGGCTGGGGACAAACCGCAACCAAGGTACGTGCCCTTAGCAGGAACCGAACCCGGGACTCTCCGGTGTGCAGGCCGATGCTCTAACTGCTGAGCCAAACCGGCCAGGGCAAAACATGAACTTCTGATCCATCTATGCTTGAATGAATCTCAGGTTTTTGAAATTAAATTAAGTTTATATATGTATTTTTTTATGAGTCTCATCAGTTTCAGAACCTTAGCCGAAACTCTTCAGGGTCAGACCAAGTCCAAAGGCTTTTCATGACCTGTTAAGATGATGAAGTGCTTTCTTTGGTGATTAAGATGACTTTCTATGTATAAATTGTTAGAAAACTGTTCTTTTAATACTAGCTGTTGAATTGATCTGGCTGATTAAGATCTCACATGGTAACATTTTTGTTTGTGCCATTACTTTTTTTAAAAAGGTGAAGAGTCTAGAAGAATGCCAATGGAAAGTAAAAGTTTAGGTACTTTCCCTCCCTGCGCTCTGTTCCCAGAAGCAGCCATTGATGATAATTTCTTGGGTGTCGTTCTAGAAAAATTTTAAGCATATGCAAATATGTATGAAGGACTGAGAAAAAGAGTGTGTGTATCTCTTTCCCCTCCCTAGATGGGTTCGTTTTCTAAATAACTTTCTGTATTTTACTTCCTTCATGCAAAAACCAATAATGAGCCCTGGCCGATGTGGCTCAATTGGTTGAGCATCATACTGAGCACCTAAAGGTCGCCAGCTCAGTTCCCAGTTAAGGCACATGCCCAGGTTGCAGGTTCAATCCCTAGTGGAGGTGCTTGTGGGAGGCAGCTGATCAGTGTTTCTCCTTCGCATCAATATTTCTCTTTCTTGCTCTCCCTCTCCCTTCCTCTCTATTTCTAAAATCAATAAAAACATATTTAAAAAAACAAAACAAAAACCAGTGATGATTTTCTTTCCACGTTAAATCCACACAAATAGAAAGGAAAAGGAAATAAAATTTCTTTTTTATTGAATTTATTGGGGCGACATTGGTTAATAAAATTACTGGTGTATAGATTCAGGAGTACCATTCTATAATATATCATCTGTGTATTGTATTGTGTGTACACCACCCAAAATCATGTCTCTTTCCATCACTATTTATCCCCCCTTTACTTTCACCTACCTCCCCACACCCCCCTTTCCCCCTGGTAATCACCATATGGTTGTCTGTCTTGGTTGGTTTTTTTGCTTAATCCCTTTACCTTTTTTTACCCAGCCCCCTTCCCCCTCCCCTCTGACAGCTGCCAGTCTGTTCTCTGTACCTATGAATCTGTTTCTATTTTGTTTGTTAGTTTATTTTGTTCATTAGATTCCACATATAGTGAAATCATATCATATTTGTCTTTCTCTGACTGGCTTATTTCACTTAACATAACACTCTCCATGTTCATCCATGCTGTTGCAAAAGGTAAGATTTTCTTCTTTTTTTTACAGCTGGGTAGTATTCCATTGTGTAAATCTACCACAGTTCGTTTATCCACTGATCTGTTGGGCCCTTGGGCTGCTTCCAAATCGTGGCTATTGTAAACAATGCTGCAATGAACATAGGGTTGCGTATATTCTTTCAAATTAATCTTTCAGATTTCTTTAGATATATTCCTAGAAGTGGAATCGCTGGCTCATAAAGCAGTTCCATTTTGAATTTTTAGAGGTAATTCCATACTGCTTTCCACAGTGGCTGCACTAGTCCGCATTCCTACTGACAAAATAACACTTCTTTACAGGCCACACATTCTCCTGTTATATGACTGTGCCATATATTCACCTAACTCCCTCTCGGCCATTGTTGGGGTCAGTTCCAGACTTTTGGCATGATAAACAGTACTTCCTGGAACATCCCTGGGCACGCCCCTTTGCACACATATGCAAATAGATGTAAATGACTCAGCAGAATAAATTCCTCCATGAGAAATTGCTGGGTTCAGGGATAGGTGCATACTGAAATTTGATGGTGCAAATAGATGTAAATGACTCAGCAGAATAAATTCCTCCATGAGAAATTGCTGGGTTCAGGGATAGGTGCATACTGAAATTTGATGGTGCAAATAGATGTAAATGACTCAGCAGAATAAATTCCTCCATGAGAAATTGCTGGGTTCAGGGGTAGGTGCATACTGAAATTTGATGGTGCTAGGTACCAGGTGGATGCCATAGTTTATACTCCCACTAGTAGACCCACCAGCATTTATTAAGCACCTGTTGTGTTCCTGGTATTTGAGAGCATTGACCAAGCTAAGAATTGACCAGGCTCTCCTTGTGTCTCTGTATAGTGAGAAGAGTTAAACGTTGCATTCCAAGGGGTCCAGTCCAGAGAGTGCTTGGTTCCAGTTTTAAAAAGATATGTTCTGAAACCAATGAGACAATTTAATACCATGTAAATTTTACTTATAATCCCACCATGCTAACGCAACTCCGATTTAATTTTTACACCAACTTTCCAGTTTAATCAGTTTTCTAATTGCAAAACAAACAACAGAGATATTTATTGTTAACAAGCTACTTTCTTGAGTTATCTGATAACCACAGTATTCTTATAGCCTTTATAATCATAAAAACATTTATAAACATAAATATCTTTAAAATAAATAGGTTCTGTGTTAATTATTGCTCTGCATTTTATTTTTACTTAACATACCATACATGTCAATGCATAGAATCTCACTAGTTCTTTATAGAAGTTCAACATTTCAAGTTACAGATTTGCTATAATTAATTCAGCCATTTCTCTATTAATAACCATTGCTTACATTCATTTTCCATTTTTTGTTCCTATAAACAGTGTTCCAATAAACATCCTTTACATAGGGCAAACATAGAAATTTTCTATATTTAATAGTTACTGGGTGGTTATTTTCCAGAAAGGGTGTAGCAAGTCCATTTCTCGTGATGATAAATGGGAATTTGAATTTTTCTGCATCCTTCCCAGCCCTGGAGGTGGTTGGATTATGTTAATTTGATGAATAGAAATTATTTTTATCTTCATTTCCCTTCGAAGTTGAAGCTGAGGATCCTGCAGCATACTCCCTGGTGATTAGTGTGTTCTTTTCTGTACATGTCTTTCTGAGTCCTTTTTGTACATCTTTATAACAGCTTGTCTTTTTCCTGTTGATGTGCAGGAGCTCTTGGTATATTGGGGATCGTGCCCCTTTGTCTACCCCGTGTGTTGCAGATATTTTTTCATAAGCCGGTGTTGGTCTGCTGGCCGGTTAACGACCAATTCCGGACCAGATTTGTATGTAGTTTTACAAGGCTGCACTGGTAGCTTGCCTGCCATTTTCTTTTTTAAAATATGTTTTCATTATTTTTTTTTAAAGAGAGAAGAAGGTAGAGAGAGATAGAAACATCCATGTGAGAGACAAACATCGATCGGCTACCTCCTGCATGGCCCCTACTGGGGACCGAGCCTGCAACCCGGGCATGTGCCCTGACCAGGAATCGAACCAGGACCTCTCAGTCTATGGGATGATGCTCAGTCCACTGAGCCACACCCGCCAGGCTTGCCTGCCATTTTCTAGTCTACATTTTTTATGTATGGTTGTAAGAATTTTCCCATGTTCCTATATAAGTTTTAAAATTATACCATTAAATGTCCAAGTGATAATTCCTGGTATCAGTGGACTATAATTTGCATAATTATTACTTTTGGTTTGACATTGAGGTTGCTGTCCTTGGCCCCTTCTTTTTAAAAAGAACATTAAATGTTCTTTGATGTTAAAAAACATTAAATTGTTTGTTTTGTTTTTTATCCTCTCCCGAGAACATTTTTCTATTTATCTTCAGATAGAGAGAAAGGGGGAGAGAGAGAAACATCGATGTAAGAGAGATACATCTTCTGGCCGCCTCCCGCACAACCCCAACCAGGGCCGGGGACGAACTGCATCTGAGGTATATGTCTTTGACTGGAATTGAACCTGAGACTCTTTGGTCTGCGGGCCAACGTTCTAACCATTAAGCCAAACTGGCAAGGACTTAAATTGTTTTTTTTTTTTAATTTAATTTAATTTTATTTTTTTATCCTCACCGGAGGACATTTTTCCATTTTTTGTTCAGGTAGAGTGGGAGGGAGAGAAAGGGACAGAGAGAGAGAGAGAAACATCGACGTGAAAGGAACACATCGAGTGGCTGCCACCCGCACAACCGACCAGGGCCGAGGACAAACTGCAACCGAGGCACATGCCCCCAGCGGGAACTGAACCCGGGTCTCTCAGGACCACAGGCCGACACTCTAACCGCTGAGCCAAACCAGCCAGGGCTTAAATTGTTTTTAAAGAAAACATTGTAGTGATTATAATATGGATAGTGCCTGTTGACTTATTTCCCGAGAACATATTCTCAGGAGTAGAGTATCTCAGAACATTTGAAAAGGTTTCACTCTAGATATATAGCCTTGTTTGTTTTTTAAAAGGGCTCCATTCACCATTCTAGCAGGGTCTAAGGATACACATTATTATTGTTTTTATTATTATCAAGAGCAGGTGATAGATGTATATTAATGACCTCCTGGAGACCTGTGGCCCAGGGGAAAGTTGGAGCTTCCTGGTGCTGGGAAAGGTGACCTGGTAGTTATAATTTGGTTAGATTATATAGGAGCCTTTGATAAGGCTTCTTCCTGAAGATCTTAATTCACTAACCCAGGGTTGAGGAACAAAGACTCGGTAGATTAGAATCTCCCTGGAATCTAGGTGGGTTGCTTCATGCTTGGGGCTGGAGGCAGGGGAGCCCCTTCCAGTTCGCTTGCATACATGGTGGGTGAGGGGTTGGAGAAAGGGCTCCCCCCTGGGTCAGACCCTCTGTGTTCTCGAAGAGGATGGAGTGGGGAGGGATGAGCACCGGGGCCGAGGCATGCGGATGCTTGGATGAGAAGAAGCTAGAGCTCCAAAGAAAGCCAGGGATGCATATGGCTGCGGTCAAGAGGCCAGATTCAGGAGCTTGGGTTTGAAAATTGGTGCTGCTGCTCCTCAACGTGTGACCTTGGGCCGCTCAACTTCTGGGAGCCCCAGTTTCCTCACCTGTAAAGTGGGGATCATGATCACACTGTCTCGTACAGAGTTGTGAAGAAGAAAAGGGGCACGATGTGGAGGTGGCGTAGCCAGGCTCAGCAGGTGATAGCTGTGGTTATGGAGGAGGAGGAGGCTAGCCAGTGAGGGACAGTCGAGCATGACTGAGTCGGGATTTCTGGTGTGGCAGGTCTCTTCTGGTTTATCATCATCACCTTGTGACCTCCAGGCCCCTGCAGGCCCAGGCAAGATCAAAATGGAGCCCAGCCTGAACCCAGGGGTTTAGACACCTGTCCCTGGCATCTGAGACAATTCAGGTTAACCCACCCAGTTGTTATAGGGTGTCCCTGGGTGCCTGGGTCTGGGTGAGGCAGGCCAGAGTATCAGGCTGTCAGCTCTGAAATTAGCCTGATGTGTGGGAAATTTCTTCTGCAGATTTTCTTTATAGTTTAGGATTAAGGGGATCTGCTTAAGTACCTAAGTTGATAGCATATGAGCGTGGTGGGTTATGACAACTGTGAGAGCTGCTGACATTTACATACTTGAGAAGTTCCAGGTTTTTTTGTTACTGTAAACATGGTAATTAAAGGGATGCTTTCTTTGCTGGTATTTGTTCTCTTCTTTGATATTATAAGAGATACAGTATAAAATGAAACAGTCCAGAAATACATGGAGTAAAATGTGAAAATTCTCTGTAATTACACTCCTAGAGATAATCTTTTATTGGCAGGTTGGTGTTTTAATTTTCAGTCTCTTTTCTCCATATATCCTAAATTATAGTATTTTTATTTTTATTATTTTTTGTGATTTTAAATGTTTTTATTGATTGATTTTTTAGAGAGAGAAAGGGGGAGAGAGAGAAACAGTGTGAGAGAGAAATGTCAATCAGTTGCCTCCTGCATGCCCCTACTGGGGATCGAGCCCACAACCCGGGCATGTGCCTTGACTGGATATCGAACCCAGACCTTTCTGTCTGTGGGACGATGCTCAGTTCACTGAGCCACACCGGCTGGGCTATAGTATTTTTAAAAAATGGTAATGGGGCCCGGTTGGTGTGGCTCACTGGTTGTGCCTTGACCCCTGCACCAAGAACTCACCAGTTCAATTCCTGGTCAGGACACACGCCCAGATTGTGGGCCCGATCCCTAGTAGGGGGCATGTAGGAGGCGGCCAATTGATGTTTTCTCTCATTGATGTTTCTATCTCTCTCTCCCTTTCCCTTCCTCTCTCTCTAAAATCAATAAAGAAAAATATGAGAATGGGATCCTATAAAAACATATTTATTTATTTTTTCATTAGTGTGCTTTAGATATGACCCATCTGTAATGAACAGGTATTTACTTGAAGATGAAATGTCAGCATGAACCTAATTAAGTAATTTGCTGATAATTGTTCGCTCTGGAGGCGGTTGGTCATAGTCTTGTTTTTTAACCTCTGCACACGGGAGATCCTGGGGAAAATGAGGTTTGGGGCACATCTTTGACGTCTCTTAGATGCCTCTTGTAGACATGGAACCTCTGAGGGTGGAGTTGTGCTTATACACAGAGCTGTCAGCCATTGGCCCCATGGCTTGGCCTCATTTGGTCGTCAGTGTCTGAGGGTCCCCTGAATATCCTTGCACTGGCCTTGACCACCTCTGGCTATGAGGGAGGCAGGGAAAGCTAGCATTTGTTTCCTGCTCTAGTGGGAGGCAGCAAGAGAAAAGGGAGTAGGGAAAGAAAGGGCGGTTGAGTAAGCCAGCCGAAGTGTCTGCCACAGCTCATTTATGTAATACTTTCCTTTAAATCAAGTCACTTACACACACACACACACACACACACAAATGCATGTATGCGTAACCAATAGACATAGGCAACAATGCTGGGGGATGGGGAGGAGGGTTTCTAAGGGAGAAAAAGGAGAAACATCTGTAACAAAAATAAATTAATACAAATTGAGAAAAAAAATCCTAAAGGACATTTCATATCACTTTACAATATCTATGAAGTCACAGGTTGGTCATGTTTGTGTATTTACCTAATAGCTATGAAATATGGCGCTACGAAAATGAAAAAATAGGATGTTCTGCAAACTGCCTAGATCAGTGGTTCTCAGCTCCAGGCGATTTGCCCCCATTGGTCAACATCTGGAAACATGTCTAGTTGTCACAAGTGGGGGGCGGGTACTCCAGGCATCTAGTGGGGTAGAGGCCAGGGCTGCTGTTAATATACAATGCACAGAGCAGCCTCTCCCACAAAAACAAAGAATTATTGGGGCCCAAATGTCAGTAGTGCTGAGGTTGAGGATACCGTCATGTGCTATCATGTGCTAGTCATACTCTCGCTGCTTTCTCCTGGGTGACCTAGATCAGCAGCACTTGACATGTGTAGCCTGCTTATAGGTTTTCAGACCTGTCCCCGCAGACAATATCAGATCTCCAGTAAACTTGTAAAGTCACTTAACATGTGGATACGAGCTTATGATACCAGTGCTCCTTGAGCCCCTTCTAGAAATTGGGGAGAAAGGAATTATGGACTCTGAAGCTAAAGTGGTTGAAATAATAATCCCTTTGCCAGGCAAATCCTATCCGAGTGTATGTTTTGGAAAAAAGTACGGTACCACGGAGAAGATCTCCCTGTGGGACCAGGCAGAAACCACGGCTTCTTGGTGATCATGCGCTTTGCACGGGCTGTCCTCTGCCGAGTAGGAAATTTTATTGCTCCTTTCTGCCTGGCAGAAACAGCCTGGCCTGGGGAAGGAACTGTGGAGACACGAAGGCAGCTGACACGAAGGCAGCTGGCAGGTGGAGGTGATCAGATGAGGCTGCTGGCAGTTTGGCCGGAGCTGGCCTGGTCAGGTAGCTTGACAATTACACTCATTCCCTCCATTAAAGTTAATTGACTTGTTATGGAGCTGGAGTAAGGAGGTGGGGCCAGAGAGGTTATTACCTCTCCCTTAGGGTTAACTTGGTTGAGCTGTAAGGACTTTTCATTTTTCCTTCTTGATTCTGGAAGCTTAGGAAAGAGCCTTTCCTTAATGGTGCAGTTAGATTAGAAAAGAGGCCTGCCTGCTGATAGAGGCATACCACATTTCATCGGGTCCAGGGCTGGCATGGCGACATGCATCTCAGTTTCAGAGAGGCTATGCTATGAAACTGGCCAGCAGAGATTGTAGGATGCGCTCATTACAAGAAACAAACTGATATCAAAGCTAGTACAGTGGGAGGAAACATAGGTCTTAGAATCAATGCAATATGATAATAGCTTCTATTACCCTCTTTCTCCAACTTCCCTTTTCTGTATATTAATTCTTTTATTGTCAGGCTTGCTGCTAAGTGCTGGAGACACATACCTAGCAAGTGAAACACACAGCCTTCCAGTCTCATGGAGTCCACAGTTGTAAAGATGTTCAGAGGAACACAGCAGCAGAGGGAGCCAGTGTAGCCTCTGTTCAGATCCTGGTTCTGCTGCTCACTAGCTGTGTGATCTTGGACAAGTGACTTTCCCTCTCTGTGCCTCCATTTTCTCATGTGCAAAATGGGGATATGGTAGTGCCTTGGAGAGTTGTAAAATGAAATGAGTTAATATATAATTAGTGTGCTAGTCCTGTTATACGCTGCTGTTGTTACCATGGCCATGCCACTGTCATTACCGCCATTGGCATCATCATTATTGTTCTACAGCAATCCAAAGTGAAATCTGAGGATCCAGGAGGAAGCTGGGATAGAGAAGTAGTGGACAATGGTGGAGTTCTAGGTTGGCCCCTCAGTTAGCCATGGTTAACTCCTGGTCCTCTGGGTAACAGTCTCCTTTGCCCAGGTCAGGAAGCCTTTTCATTCTGTGCCTCAATTTCCACAGCTGTAAAATGGAGAATAGTGATAGTACATGTCTCCTCATAGGTTTGTTTTAGGGATTAGACAAGTTGAGATCAGTGCCTGGGGCTATTTAAAGATTTGCTATGTTGGTCACTAAACCTCTCCAGAGAAATAACGACATACCCTTCCCCTTCAGCCTTAAGCACCATCTGTTTCTTTGATTCAGAATCTCCTATAACCCTTAATCACAGCTCTTCAGTGGTGCTGGTCAGAGATGGTGTCTTTGCTTTGGTTCTTGGTCTGCTTTCGCATGAGGGTTAAAAATCCTTGTCAGAAAGGATGGGCCCAGAGTGGCCAGCCGCCCTCTTTACTGATGGCCTCTCTAGGGCTGGAGGTGGCTCCCACTTTGGCACATGGCAGTTGGGTCATTTTCAGCAGGATCCTCTGCTACCACTTGGTTAGCTAGGCGTGCTGCGGTGCTTCCCAGTTTTCTGTGAATGGCCCAGAGTGTGCACGTTGCTCCTTTTCTTGCTGTTTGAGTTATTTCCTTTGGACCTTTGCCCATCTTACTAGAGTTTCTGGGTCAAAGGCGAGGGCATGTCTCCGGCTAGGTGGCTCACTTGGTTGGAGCGTTGTCCCCTGCACCAAAAGATTGCGACTTCGATTCCTGATTGGGACACACACCTAGGTTGCAGATTTGATCCCTGGTTGAGGCATGTATGGAGGGCAACTGATCAGTGTTTCTCTCTCACATCGATATTTCTCTCTCTCACCCTTCCTCTGGGTGAGGATTTAAAAAAAAGGGGGGGGGCAACGGGATGGAGTCTTGGCTTTTCTTTGCATGGTTCTAGACTGCTTTTCAGATAGATTTATTCACCCCTTTTTTTTTTATTCTTACCCGAGGACACCTTTCCATTTTTGTTCAGATAGAGTGGGAGGGAGAGAGAGGAAGAGAGAGAGAGAGAAACATTAACGTGAAAGAGACACATCGAGTGGCTGCCACCCACACGACCAACCAGGGCCAGGGACAAACTGCAACCGAGGTACGCGCCCTTAGCAGGAACCGAACCCGGGTCTCTCTGGATCGCAGGCCGACGCTCTAACCTCTGAGCCCAACCGGCCAGAGCTCACCCCACCAGACCTCACCCTTTCTTTTATTTGTTGAAAAGTATTAATAAGCACCTACTGGATGCAGGTGAATCAAAAGGATGTGGTGCGTTGGGGAGATTACAGGTCGGAGGAGGGGAGAGGACATGTAGGCCTCAGCAGGGAAACACACAGTTGATAGTGGAGACTTCCAGAGCATTTGCTAAGTGCATGGACTTCTCTGAATGCTTTCTACATGCTAATGACTTCGTCCTGACCACAGCTTATGGAGTAGGGACTGTGATGACTCCCAGCTTACAGATGGAGAAACGGAGGCAGAGAATGATGAAGTCACCCAGTTAGTAAATGGCAGAGCCAGATTCAAAGCCAGGCTGTCTTGCTCCAGAGTCTGGCCAGTAACCCCTGCCCCGTGCCACCCCATAAACATGTGGGTGCTGAAGGAAATGCACAGTTACCCTCCCCCCATCACTGACTGTCAACAGTCCAATGAGAGATGAGTGGCTGAAAGTCAGAGAGGTGGAGTGATGTCCTCAAGGCCACATAGTCAGGAAGTGGTGGTACTAGGACCGAAGCCCATGCTCTTGATCACTGGTCGTGGTTCCTTCTTCAACACCGCCCGCTCCTGGTCCATCTCCATTGTGATGCTACCTGGCAAGGGTGGGAGGACAGTGCTCAGATTTCAGTTTGGAGTAGAGACACCGTGGGGTAGGGAGATGACGAGCTGGGACGCTCCAGGGATGGAGGGCTCTGGGGCAGGCATAAGATGTTTTTGGGGAGTGTTTTAAGCATACTGGTGGCTTTTCTGTTCTTGGCACTGTTCATGGGATGGGAGTGAGAAGAGTAAGCCAGAAACTCCCTCTCGGTTTCACAATTTCTTGGAACTTTTGTGGCATGTGGATGATGCAGCACTTTCCTGGTGGGAATCCTAAGGGAAGCGTCATTTTCCTTTGCTTAACTCGTTCGGGCCTGCCCTTCCAGCTCCGTTTGTCACCCGCTTTTCTCCTGGCACTTGGTTCCGCTTCTGGACAAGTCACCTTGTCCAGTGACTGTCTTAGATCCTGCTGTGTTCTCCTCTTAGGACACCGTCCCCTCCTCTCTCCACAATGGCACATCGTGGCATCTTGGCTTACTTAGATTTTACCTGCTCCAAGACGCCTGTTCTGAGCTCCCCAGTAGAAAACAACAGTAACACTAACTTCCACCAAGAGTGGCTGCTGGCTCCCCACCTGTCTTCACATGCGTGATTTTACGTGTATTTTCCCAGGGAGGCAGGGCCTGCAGTGGTGAACCAGCCAGGCAGCCTGTGTTGATACCCATTTCTGTCACTTACAGGCTGTGCTACCTTGGGCAAGTTGCTTTATCTCTCTGTGCCTTAGTGACTTCCTCTGCAAAAAGGGACAATAGTGCTACTTCTAAGGGTCAGGGTGAAGGTGGAATAATGTAACGTGTGGATGTAGTCTTCACGATGACTGAAAAGCAGGGATTATTGTCCTTGCCATGTGGGTGGGGAAACCGAGTTTTCTTTTTCTTGGTGTTGTGAATTAACCCCTCTGTCCTCTCCATGTGGCATTTAATGCTTTTAAAATCTTTTGTTATAGCCAGTTCCGTACACGTCCTAACACCTGTTCAAGATTCCAGGCTTCTTGAGGGCAGGACACAAACATGGATGTTTTTGGTTCAACTCTTGTTACAAAGCAGGCCTCAGTACATGTGTTGGATAATGGATGACAGGTAGATGGATCTATAGCGTCACTAGGTATTGGTGGCCGGAGAGGGGCAGGTGAATAAACAGTTAAGGCAGTGGGTCTCAACCAGGGTAGTTGTGCTACTCTGTCTAGACACTGACAACGTCTAGAGACATTTTTGTTGTCATGACTTGAGAGGAGGATGTGACTGGCATCTAGTGGGTGAGGGCCAAAGATGCTGCAAGACATCCCACCATGCACAGAACAGCCCACAGCAGAGAGTTATCTGGCCCACAATGTCAGTAGTGCCATGGGTATGAAACCTTGGGTGGAGGGGACATGTATCTAGTTATAAGCAACAGTAACGGGAAAGACATTGCATCTAAATATTTTTTAGCATGCAAATGAGTCACTTCTAGATATATCTCTTACTGAGGTGATGAAGTGGGGTCTTTGTGTATTTATTATTATATTTTTTGGATGAGAAGTGTTAGGTATTTACTTTTTTTTTTTATCCTCACCCGAGGACATTTTTGCATTTATCTTCAGATAGAGCCGGAGGGAGAAAGGAAGGGAGAGAGAGAGAAACATCGATGCAAGAGAGACACACCGAGTGATTGCCACCCACATGACCCCAACTGGGGCCAGGGACAAGCTGCAACTGAGGTACGTGCCCTTAGCGGGAACTGAACCCGGGACTCTCCGGTCCGCGGGATGACGCTCTAACCACTGACCCAAACCGGCCAGGGCAGGAGTGTTAGGTATTAAAGAAAGCATATGTAAGGTGGAAATTGCATGTAGTCAAAATTACCTTGGGTCTTATTCATTTTTTTTTTAAACAACTTTATTGAGATATAATTCACATTTCATATAATTCACCCATTTAGAGTGTACCATTCAGCAGCTTTGCAATAGTCAGAGTTGTATAACCATCACCACAATTGGTTTTGGAACATTTTCATCACCCCACTTACTCATCTGTGTATTCTTAAGACCTGGTGGGGTGTATGCCTGGTGCGGTGATCACAGATGTTGGCTGCATCCAATTTCCAGTTGGCTGAGACTCTTTTTGTATCTCATCGATTCCTCAGGCACTTCCCAAGTGCCTGCCACGTGTCAGGAGCCGTAGCAAGTGGGGAGTAATACGTGGAGGGGCAAAACCCGGGGATTAACTCCCCCTATGGAGCTGACAGTCGAGGGAGAGGGCGAGATACGGAAAAAATAAATGGCATCAGATCGGGTCATATGAAATTGTCAGCACCCAAAGATTTTGGACCTGTGTCTGGGGTTGGCAGACTTTTTATGTAAAGTGCCAGGTGGTAAATATTTTAAGTTTTGCAGGCCAATAGGCAACATGGAGCGACTACCCTTGGCAGAAGACAGATTGTCTGTTTTACATTTTACATTCCTAGTTTGGAGTTTGTACAAAAGCAAGCAGTGGGGCCAGATGTGGCACATGGGCTGGAGTTGGCCAACCCTTCACCTACCCAAATGGCAATCAATCTAGTTTGTCCTAGGCATATAGATTATACATAGTATATTGTGTGCTATGTTGCATATTCTATAACATATATCATATAAAGTATTAAATAAGATAGTACAGAAAACATCAACAAATATCTGAAAGATGTATTTAATGACAGTATGGTAAGTGCCCTCAGGAGACATACAGGCCCATGAGGTAGTTAATTGAGGACTTTGACATGTCGAGAAGGGTGTGGGAGCTGGGCAGGCTTCTCTGAGGTTGCCTCTGAGTTGAAGTCAGGGCAGTGAGGAGGAGAAGGTCTCCTGACAGAGGGAACTGGCTGTGCAAAGGGCCTGAGGCAGAGAGTGGTACAAGAACAGTGAGTTGGGGCTGGACCTACAGACTGCAGTGAGGAGTTTGGGGCAAAGTATGATGGGATCGGTGTTGCAGTCTAAAGCTATTCTCTTGGCTGCTGTTTGGAGGGTGGATTAGAGGGCAGTCAGACAACTTGTTAGGAGACTGGGGTAGTGGCCCAGGTAACTTGAATAAATATTTGTCAGGTGTGAAACAGAGTGAATCACCTATCTTCTAGTGGTGTGTTACTTTTTTCTTACTTCAAATTAATAAAAGGATTTTGTGTTTAGCAAACATTGTGGCTGTGTTGTATGTACTGCAGCAAACCTTATGCTGTCATTTCCCCGATGATTTCTCTACATTTCAGTGGTTAGATGAGCATTGTCCAATAGAAATATAGCACCAGCCACATGTAGAGTTTTTTTTCTTTATTGATTTGAGAGAGAGAGGAAGGCAGAGGGGGAATAGAAACATTGATGAGAGAGAGCATCGATTGGCTGCCTCCTGCATGCCCCCCACTGGGGATCAGGCCTACAACCTGGGCATGTGCCCTGACCGGGAATTGCACTGGCAACCTTTTGGTGCATGAGTCGATGCTCAACCACTGAGCCACACCGGCCCAGCCACACAGGAGTTTAAGTTGTATAGTAGCCACATTAAAAATAATAATAATAAGAGGGTGAAATGAACAACATTGGGGGCCAGGAACCCGAGTTTATATTATTTTTTGTTCCTCCCAGCTTTATTGAAATATAATTCACAACTCTGTGCCTGCCATATGTTAAATGTGTAACTCTAAGGTGTACAGCGTGATGATCTGATACATGTATATCTTGTAAAATGATCACCGTAAAAAGTTAGTTACACATCCCTCACCTCACATAGTTACCATTTGTTTGTGGTGCGATCATTTAAGATGTACTTACTCAGCATCTTTCAAATATATAATACAGTACTGTTAATAATAGTCACCATGCTGTACTTCAGATCCCCAGAAATTTTTCATCTTATAACTGGAAGTTTGTATCCTTTGACCAACATCTTCCCATCTTCCCTTCCCTCAGCTCCCACCATTCTGCTCTGTTGCCATGAATTCAGCTTTTTTAGATTCCACATATGAGAACATGTAGTATTTGTCTTTTTCTGACTTATGTCACTTAGCATGATGCCCTCAAGGTTCATCCATATTATTACAGAAGACAGGATTTCCTTCTCTTTTATAGCAGAATAATATTCCATCATATATATCACATTTCTTTATCCATTCATCCATCAACAGTTTCTTTCCATATCATGGCTAATGTGAATAACGATGCAGTGAACATAGGGGTACAGATATCTCTTTGAGATAATGGTTTCATTTCTTTTGGATATAGTGATGTTTGTTTGTTTTTTTATCCTCACCCGAGGACGTTTTTCCATTTTTGTTCAGATAGAGTGGGAGGGAGAGTGAGGAAGTGAGAGAGAGAGAGAGAGAGAGAGAGAGAGAGAGAGAGAAACATTGATGTGAAAGGGGCACATTGAGTGGCTGCCTCCCATACAGCCCCAAGCAGGGCTAGGGACAAACTGCAACCGAGGTATGTGCCCTTAACTGAACCCAGGTCTCTCTGGTCTGCGGGCCGATGCTCTAACCGCTGAGCCAAACTAGCCAGGGCAGATGTAGTGATTTTTTTTTTTTTATCCTCACTCGAGGACATTTTTTGATATTTTGTTCAGATAGAGTGGGAGGGGGAGAGAGAGAGAGAAACATCGATGTGAAAGGAACACATCTAGTGGTCGCCACCCACACGACCCAATCAGGGCAGGGACAGACTGCAACCGAGGTACGTGCCCTTAGCGGGAACCGAGCCCGGGTCTCTCCAGGCCGCAGGCCAACGCTCTAACCGCTGAGCCAAACTGGCCAGGGCTGTAGTGATGTTTTAAAGACTAAATTCCCATAGGGGTGACTGGGTTATCGTTAATTATTATTTTTATGATTCTCACTGTGTATCTCCAGGTTATCAGACTTAACCTGGGCCATTGTTGTTTTCTACCTGGGAGGCTTATGAGTGATTAAATGACGCCCTATTGGTCTTCAGGCCAGGCTTTCCTGTGTGTGTGTGTGTGTGTGTGTGTGTGTGTGTGTGTGTGTGTGTGTTAGCTTGAATAATTTCTAAGGGCATTCATTGGGTCATTGTTGGGAATAGCAAAAGATGGGCAGCAACCCAAATGGTGGGTAGTAGGGACCCGGGTAAATACAGTGCGTTCCACTCATTTAGCGGAGGAATGGGGATACTTTCAGAAGGAAGTAAGAAGTGAGGACTAGGTCAGCCTCCAAAATCTAGTTTTTTTTTAATTAATTAATTTTTTAAAAACTTATCTTTTTTCTTCATTGATTTTAGAGAGAGAGAGGAAGGGAGTGGGAGAGAGACAGAAACATCAATGAGAGAGAACGTCAACTGGCCACCTCCTGCATGCCCCCCACTGGGGTTTGGGCCCACAACCTGGGCATGTGCCCTGACCGGGAATTGAACTGGCGACCTCCTGGTGCATGGGACAATGCTCAACCACTGAGCCGCACCGGCCGGGCCAAAATTCAGTTTTTAAGTGAAAACATGAAGATATACAGTCAGCATAATATCTCTTGTGTACAGAAAGGGACAACTAAGAGTGCATAGTTGTATTTGTTTGTATTTGCATAACAAATTCCAGAAGGCTTACCAGGAAAACTCACACATGTGGTTACATTGTGTATATAGGGACGGGGTGCATGGGACTGGGAGAGGGAGGCAGAGCAACACACACATACACACACACACACACACACACACGTATACCCACACAAATATATTTAAATTTGAGTCATGCATTGCCTATTAAAGTGAAATTTAAAAATAAATATGTATTTTCCATTGTTCCCAGCTCCCATTCTTCAAAAGCATTTCCTAAGCATCTCCTCTGCAGGGGAGACAGGCATGTCAGCCTGCCCTGGGAGAGCAGGTCTGTGGTGCTGAGTTTGACTCAGGCAGGGCCAGGGCCAGGTGAGGCAGGGCCGCATGGCTGCTGAGTGTCAGCCGGTGAGGGCACAACCAGCCCTTGCTTCCCGGGGGCACTCTCTGTATTGCCAGCTGTATGGGCTTCCCGTGGCTGCCCTAACAAATGCCCACAAACTTATGGTCTAAAGCAACACAGATTTATTTTCTTAAAGTCTGGAGGTTGGCAGACCAAAATGCAGTGCCGGTGTTGCTTCTGGAGGTGTTCGGGCAGAGCCCATTTCCTTGCCTTTTGCAGCTGCTAGAGGTGGCTTGCCTCCCTGGACTTGTGGCCCTGCATCACCTTGACCTCTGCTTTTGTCGTCACATATCCGTCTCTGACCCTCCTGCCTCCCTTTCTTCCCCGAGTCCAGGGGTCTCACCTGGGTAATCCAGGACGATCTCTCATCTTCCCATCCTTAAGTGAATCACATGTGCAACGTCCCTTTTGCCATGTAAGAGGATGGGGATGTGGACATCTTTGGGGGAACTCTTCTGCCTACTACACCTTGCCAGCATAGTTCCTGGCACATAGTAGGGGCTCAGAACATCTTTGTTGGATGAGAGAAAGAATCATTTGGTGAGGATGGAAATGTGGAAGGGACAAAGCAAGAGATGTGTCTGGAAGTAATCACAATAATGGCAGTGACATTTATTGAGCACCTACTGTGCGCTCAGGCTCATGCTTCATTAAGAGCATATTTGCCCCAGTGATCCCACTTCTAGGAATATATCCTAAGAAGCCTGAAACACCAATCAGAAAGAATATATGTACCCCTATGTTCACAGCAGCACTATTTACAATTGCTAAGATCTGGAAACAGCCCAAGTGTCCATCAGTAGATGAGTGAATGAAAAAGCTGTAGTACATTTACACAATGGAATACTATGCATCTGTAAGAAAGAAAGATCTCTTACCCTTTGAGATGACATGGAGGGACCTGGAGAGTATTATGAGAAGCTAGATAAGCCAATCAGAGAAAGACAAGTATCACATGATCTCACTTATTTGTGGAATATAATGAACAAAATAGACCCAGAGACATGGAAATAGGGAACAGACTGACAAACCTCAGAGGGAAGGGGGTGGGGGGCAGGAAGAGATAAACCAAATAACTTGTATGCATATATGCACAACCAGTGGACACAGACAATAGTGTGGGGAAGGCATGGGGGCAGGTGTGAGTGGGGAGGAGGGGTCAGTGGGGGAAAAAAGAGAGGGACATCTGTAATACTTTCAACAATAAAGAAAAAATATATATGAAGAGCATATTTGCGTCATCTCAGAAGTGCTCCCATTTTACAGATGTGGAAACTGAAGTTAGTTGCCTGCCTGCCTGCCTTTCTTCTCACTCATCTTGTTTCCTCTTGGTCTCCTCTTGTCGGGCTGTCAGCTCCAGGAGGGCAGCCTCTGTGCCCTGCTGGGTCCTCAGCACCTAGAGACGGTGGTCAGTGAATGGATGAGTGCTGTCCCCAGACACACTCCTGTGCTTGGCATATGCCTGACCCCTCAAAGTCCCTGGAACATGACCTGGCGGAGGATTGGTGAAGCTCCAGAGTGATAAGAGGAGAGGAAGTAGCTAGAGATGAAGTCAGCAAATGGCTCGGGCTGGATGGAGAAGGGAGACAAGTGTGCGCTTTGTAGGGAGGGGCCCTGGTGAGAGGCCTCACAGTACTTGCTGGGAGAGTTCAGGGCAGGACGGACCTCGCTGCCCTCTGCCAACACCCGGGTACCTGTGATAGGCAGCTGTGGCTGTTTCTTCTCTTCGCTGGAAGTGCTGTTAAGACAGGTGTCTTGGTTTTGCATGTAACTCCTGCCCCTTTCTCACAGTTCTGCATCCTGGGCTTGAGGATCCAGTAAGGATTTGGGGCTTTTGCCTGGGCAGGAGTGATGTGTGGATGCTGCTGCACCCCTCCCCCCCATGTTTCTGGTCTTTATTCTTAGCTCTGGTGAGTCAGAGGGTGAGGGAAGGTCGCAGCTTAGCAGTGGGCTGGGGACATCCCTGCCAGCGTGATGTTGGCACGGCTGCCCTCCTCCTGTGCCACCAGTGGCTGCTTGACCTTTCACGGGATCCCTTTCAGGACTGCGGTGGGCGAATGAAGGCCCCGTGCTGGCTCTGTAAACAGGATTAGTGTCCAGCAGCCCTGCGGGGCCTCTGACATAATTGTGGCCTTCCAGCTTCTTTGCTTCGGAGCCCCCCCTGCTGGGGACCTGGCATCAGGGTTAGTTTTGACTACGGCTTTATAAATGGCCTGTTGCGCCCTGGCCGGTTTGGCTCAGTGGTTAGAGTGTCGGCCTGTGGTCCAGAGAGACCCAGGTTTGGTCCCTGCTAAGGGCACGTACCTCGGTTGCAGTTTGTCCCCGGCCCTGGTTGGGTTGTGCAGGTGGCAACCGTCAATGTGTCCCTTTCATGTTGATGTTTCTCTCTCTATCTCTCTTTCCCACTTTATCTGAACAAAAAATGGAAAAAAGTTTTCGGGTGAGGATAAAAAGTAAATAAATAAATGGCCTGTTGCTTCCCCCTGTGCCCCTCCGCTGCGCCCTCTACCGAGGCTCAGTCCTGGGCTGTGCCCTTCAGCTCTCCTTCCCCTGCTTTGCAGAAGAGTTTGCTGGGGCTCTGGAGCCAGCTCCACCACGTCCTGCCTGCGTACCTTCCAGCAAGTCTTACCTGTGTTTGCCTCCGTGTGCCCCTTTAAAATGGGATTAACACAGTACCTTCCTCATGGGGTGGCTCTGATGAAATGGGGCGGGGCACCGTACACCAGGAACATCGTCCCTGCATGCGGCAGAGCTGCCGTGTCACCACTCCTGTGACCACTGTTCTTAGCCCGAGTTTCAGCCCTGGGGTGTGCACCCTGCCCAGTGGCTGGCGATGCTGAACCTGCAGCCTGCTCTGCATCCTGCCCACCCCAGCCCTTGTGAGGCAGCTCTGGGCAAGCTCAGTGCTTAACTCTGCAGTGCAGGTGTGTGTAGTAGGTCCATTATTAACCCTGTTTGCACATGAGAGAGACCAGGGTGAGAGAGATTAGCTAATTTTCTGAGGGTTAGGAGGCGAGAAGCAGTGACGACTGGATTCAAGCCCAGGCCCGCCAGCACCAGGGTCCTTACTCTCGGTTGTTTGTACTCATTGTATTTATTCCCTTCCTCCCCTTCCTCCTTCCTCTCCCACTCCTTCATTTTTGAGAAGGTGACACCCACATGTGTCTCTTTGCATGGCTACCTTCCCCTAACCTGTTTAGTCTCTGCTAAAATGTCACCTTCCCAGACCTTCGTCTCTGATACTTGATGTTACACACCCTTCCCTTGATCTTAGCAAGTTATTTGCCCTTTGTAGTTATGTTTTGATTTATGTTTCTTTTTTTTTAATAATTTTATTTTTTAAAATTATTGAGAGAGAGAAAAATTAATGTGAAAGAGAAACATCAGTTGCCTTCTACATGCACCCCACCCAGGGGTCGAACCCACAACCTGGGTATGTGCCCTGACTGGGAATCGAACCCGCCACCTCTTCAGTCAGTGCTTCAGTCAACTGAGCCACGATGGCCAGGGCTGATTTATGTGGGCAGGGACAGCATCTGATTTATCTCTGTATCCCCATGATTAGCCCAGACTTTGGCACATGGTAGGTGCTCAGTAAATACGGAATGAATGAATGAATGAAACCCTGCACTTGTGTTTATTGACCATTCTCTTGGCCAAGAACTCAAACTGGGAACTGGGTCATCTCATTTATAACCCTCCTGATAATTCTATAGTATGTGGGTCCTAGAATTAGTCTCATATCACAGAGGAAGAAACCAAGGCCTGGCAAGGCCATTGTGTTAGGGTAGTGGGGGCAATTTTGTTTCCAGGGTACATTTGGCAATGTCTGGAGACAATTGTCATAACTGGCTGTGTATGCCATTTGTGGGTTATGTGACCTCAGTTTCTGTATCTGTAAAATGGGTTTAACTCTACCACCTGCCTCTTTCTGAGTTGTTTGGGAGGGTTCAACTTGACGTATGGTCCTTGCATCTACTGGGTAGAAGTCAGGGATGCCATCAACATCCCATAAAGCACAGGGCACCCCTTCAAGACAAAGAATTTTCTGACTTCAAATGTCAGTAGTGCTGAGGTTGAGAAACCCTGCTTTCGGACACATACTGACCCAGACCTTGAGCATTATGTTCGTTTTTTTTTTTTAATATGTTTTCATTTTTTTTTTTTATAGAGAGAGAGGAAGGGAGAAAGAGAAACATCCATGTGAGGGAGAAACATCAATCGGCTGCCTCTTGCATGCCCCCTACTGGGGATCGAGCCTGCAACCCAGGCATGCGCCCTGAACAGGAACTGAACTGGGGACCTTTTGGCGCATGGGTTGATGCCCATCCACTAAGCCACACCAGCCAGGCCCTTTCAAAGGCTTTAAGAAATTGATTTAAAAGAAAGAGAGAGAGGAAGGGAGAGAGCCACAATGGCTGGGTAAGCATTGTGTTTTTTTGTGTTTTTTTGGTATATGCCCCTAGCGGAAACTGAACCCGGGACTCTCTAGTCCTTAGGCCGACGCTCCAACCGCTGAGCCAAACCGGCCAGGGCGAGCATTGTGTTCTTCAGTATCACCTTGTATTGCTCACATTGGGCAGATGGGTAGGAGGAGTTGCAGACTTTCTGTGTCTGAGTGTGAACGTTGCTTCTCCAGTCTGCAAAGATGAGCTTGGAATCCCCGAGGCCTGTGGACGTTTAATTGATGTCCTGCCTCAGAGAATGTTGCCTTGCGAGCTGCCTCAGGCTGAATGGTGAGGCCATTTACTTTGCAAAGCCCTTAGAGTTCCAACCACCTGTCTGAGAGGTGGTGGAGCCCAGGAGCTGAGAGCTCAGTATCAGACTCTCCCTGGGTTCAAATCCCAGCTCTGCCTCTTCTTGACTCTGAGCCTGAGCAAGTTCTTAACCTCTCTAGGCCTCCCCTGTAAAGGAGGGGTTATAATAGCCTTGACTTTGCAGGGCTGTTGTGAGGTTTAAGTGGACTCAAGCTTGGAAAACAGCCATGGGCCTTGCCTGGCAAATTCTGCTGTCCCAGGCACCCGGCAAGTGTGTGCTTCCTCTTTGTTCCCAGCTCAGCATTAAGAAATTTCTCTCCTTGACTTCCTGCTGCTGCTATTTATTTATTTAGAGTGTGAACTCATTATTGTTATTATTATTTTAGGGGGAATACATGCAGAGTAAAAAATTCAAACAGTACAAAGGATAATACAACAAAAACTAATAGTTGCTTCCTCATACCAGCTTCAGCCCTACCCCCTGCAGATAATCGCTGTTAGCTGTTGTTTTTCTTGTCTCCTTCTAAGAAAATTTCCCTGCCTAGACCAGCATCTGTGTACCCGTTAATGCTCATTTTAGATGGGAACAGTAGTACATGTAGGTGATGTAAACAAATGGAACCACTGTGTTTTCCATGTAAATAAGAGGTATTTACGCTTGGATTCGGTTTCCTGGCTGTGTGTGCTGCTTGCAGGGTAGCGACCGGATCTAAAATGGGTTTAATTATACTGGCTGTCTCCCAGAGTCGTTCCTGAGGCTTAAATGTGATGTGAAGCAATTAGCTCAGTCCTGGCACATGCTACTAAGAACCTTAATCCACCCTCAGTCTTTTTCTTCCCATCAATGGAAGAAGGTGGCATATGATTCTTCATTTCTTCCAGGTCTTCCTCAAATGTCATCTTGGCCCAGAGGCCTTTTCTATCCACCTGATGTAGAAATAGCACCCAGCACCCACCATTATTCTCTGTCTCCTTTATTCTCCAGGGCACTTGTTGCCATGAGATATACACACAGTTGTTTGTTTATCTGTTTAGTATCTGCCTCCGTATGATAGAATGAAGCTCTGTGAGGGTGAAGGCTGTGTGTACCTTTAGATGGTATTGGCACATGGTAGTGTCCTGATAAATAATTGTCCACTGAGGGATAGAAACCCAACTATTGCAAGTTATTGAGATGACTGAATTGGAAAAAGGATGTTCTGACCCCAATGGAGCACCTGGTGCTTAGTAAGTTCTTGATTCTAAATAGCGTCAGAGCAACACTGAGCAGGAGTTCAAGTTCATAATCACATGCCCTGCCTGTTGTCCATCTTTTCTCCTCTCTGCAGCGTCCCCTCCCGTCCTGGCTGGGCCCTGGGCAGGGCTGTTGCCCTTGTCTCCTCGCAGGTCCCAGCCACACGTCCCTCCCGAAGCGGTGTTAGGATGGAGTGGCGGGATGGGGCAAGCG
Source organism: Molossus molossus (assembly GCF_014108415.1). Classification (NCBI taxonomy): domain Eukaryota; kingdom Metazoa; phylum Chordata; class Mammalia; order Chiroptera; family Molossidae; genus Molossus; species Molossus molossus. The sequence continues at coordinate 107,817,325 of NW_023425366.1, read as the reverse complement.
CCACAGAGGCCCTGGCTGAAGCATGACTGACTGAGAGGGCTGGTCAGCATCAGGGTCAGTTGGCACGAGGCCACGTCTCGGGCCTTCCCAGGGCCACTTCTTGCAATACCTGGCAGGATTCTGGTGGCTTCGGAATCTGATCCTGTTGAGAAGAGCGATGGTGCCCCTCAGATGTCATAGCCTGTTTAGGGGACCAGTGTCAAATCGAAGGGGTTTGGTGGGCAGAATAATGGTCCCTCCAAAGATGTCCATGACCTACTCCCTGGAATCTGTGAATACGTTAGGTTACACGGCAGAGGGAGTGACCACTGCAGATGGAATTGAGTTTTCTCAGTGGCTGCTTGTGATGGGAGATTATCCTGGTTTATCTGGGTGGGCCCAAGGTCATCACAAGGGTCCCTGTAAGTGGAAGAGGGAGGCCAGAGAGAGAACCAGAGAAACGGCATCATGAGAGGACTTGGCTGCTGCTGGCTTTGGAGGTGGTAGAAGGAACCATGAGCCCTGGGGTGTGGGTGGCTTTTAGAAGCTGGAAAAGGCAAAGACACGGAGTCTCCCTAGAGTCTCCAGAAGGAACACGGCCCTGTTCACACCTTGATTTTGGCCCATTGAGACCCATTCAGATTCTGACCTCTACAATGGTATAACAAATTGTGTTGTTTTAAGACGCTAAGTTTATGGTAATTTGTAACAGCAGCTATAGGTAATGAATGCAGATAACTGGTTTTGAACTTGGTGGTGATTTGAGGACTCAACTCTTCCTCTTGGCCCAGATTTCCCATGCGCAAAAGCACATGCTCCCAAAGGCCCTGTTAAAATTCATACATTACCTGTCACTAGGAGTCAGCGAGGGGGTTGGGGGACTCAGTCAGGCTTCCTAGGTTTGAGCTCCAGCCTCATCACTTTTTATTATTATGTTTTTTTAATCCTTCCCCAAGGATATTTTTCAATTTTTGTTCAGATAGAATGTGAGGGAGAGAGAGTGAGAGAGGGAGAGAGAGAAACTTCGTTGTGAGAGAGACACATCGACTGGTTGCCTACCACATGACCCCAACCGGGGCCGGAGACGAACTGTAACCGAGGTACGTGCCCTTGGCTGGAATCAAACCTGTGACTCATTGGTCTGTGGGCTGACGCTCTAACCACTGAGCAAAACTGGCCAGGGCCCAGCCTCATCACTTAGAAGCTGTGTGATCTTAAGCAAGTTATTTGACTTCTCTGGTCTCAATTTCCTCGTCTACCAGCTGGGGAATCAAAACAACCTCCCTTGCCTTGGCTGGGTTGCTCACTTGATTGGAGCATTGTCTCATGTACCAAAAGGTTTCAGGTTCAATTCCTGGTCAGGGCATATACCTAGGTTGTGGGTTTGATCCCCAGTTGGGACATGTATGGGAGGCAACCGATTGATGTTTCTCTCTCACATCCATGTTTCTCTCTCTGTCTCTCTCCCTTCCTCTTTCTCCCTCACTAAAATCAATACAAATAATCTTGGGTGAGAATTTAAAAATAAAACAAAACACAACAACCTCCCTTCTAGGTGATCATGAATATTAAATGACTTATTCACATAAAATGCAAGAAACAGCATGTGGCACATAGTGCCCAGTTAAAGCTAGGTGGTATTATTATCGATAATAATATAAGGGTATCATATTAAAACAATAATGTTATAAACTTTATTTTTATTACTGACACTGAATTAAGATGACTATTAATAACTCTTTATTGAGTAAATATATGACACTGAGCTGGACTCTGTGTGTATATAATTTTATTTATTCTTTGGAGTAGCTTTAGGAGATAGGTATTCTTAGCCTTAGTCATAGATGAGGCTCAGAGAGATTGAGTAACTTGTCTAAGGTCACACAATGAACCAATAGAGAAGGGACCTGTAAGAAATGGGACAAAGGGACAGACACAGTGATCAGAACTTGTATTACTAGGATCCTTTGAATTGTGAAAGCAAATTAATTTTCAACCTGTGTAAACAAAGTGAATTTGTTAGGGAAGTCCAGTGGAAGGGTGAGCTGCAGATGAAGCTTGATCCAGCAGCCCACAAAGACACAGCACCAGCTTCTTTCATCTCCATCTCTGATGATGCCAGCTTCATTTTCCCACTGGCCATAGTGGTACCTCCCCTCCGCTCCCCTCCCAGCCCTTGGTGCTTCCCTTGTAAATGGTGGAGACGCCTGTAAACCCCACATCCTCACTCTGAATCTTTGGGGACAGTCCTTACTGTGATTGATTTGGGTCTTGGACTAATCGCCAGCACGTGTAGAGGATTTGTTTATGAACAAGAGCCAAGGGCTGTTGCCAGAGAAGGGAAAATGTGCATGGGGATGGTGGTGGGGACAACATAGAGCCAGTGCAGCATGGCCTTTGGGAAGATGTGTTACTTCCTGCTGCCTCGGTTTCCTCATCTGTGAGGTGGGACAACAGCAGTGCCTCTTCTTGTGAGAGCTGAGTAGGGTCCTATCAGAGGGAGACTTAGATCAGTGCTCAGGACGTGCTGGTTGCCATTGTCCTGCCCAGAGAAAGAGAGGAGCGAGAGGACACCACAGGAGAGAGTTCGTGAACTCTCAGAGCTCAGGGGCCAAGCAGATCCGGGTTCCCCGGATCCCGAATGTCAGGGCTGAGGGCAGGGGGACGTCGAAGGTGACTAAGCTGTGGAGGTGTCCTGTGAAGAGAATCCTCGGTCAGGGGACTCTGGGGATGCACTTCTCCACTGAGATGCCTTGGGCCAGGTTCCCGGGGTGCAGTGCCCGGCCTGCGCTGGTGACTGTTTCCTGGACTCACACTTCCTGGGGCTGAATTTAATTTCCCGGCAGCTGGGCTGATGGACAGAACCAGAGTGGAGGTTCGTTCAGGTTGATTTTTGAAGCTCCAGGAGCAGGAGGCAGAGCCCCTGAAAGGAAGGCCCGGGAGCGTCCCCACTCGGGCTGGGGGTAGCGAGTGAACGGCAGACTCCGTGAACCCTCCTTACACCTCACCATGGTCTTCAGCGTTTGCAGTTTTCCTCGGAAACTCCAAACAGAGGGGACCACACTGCTGGTGTCCAGCCAGCGAGGGGCATGCAGGAGGTCCTCCACTTTTATCTTCACTCCTGTGACAGCTGTGGTCAGGGCCACTGTCGGCTGGGGTAGGAGCCGGGCTGGGGGCGGGATGGCCTGCGTTGGCTGCATGGCCTGCGTTGGCTGCATTCTGCAGCAGTGAAAGTTCACGTCCACAGTCCTGTTCCCCTTTTCACGCTCCCCCTCCTTCCTCCTCCCTCCACCCCCACCCTCTGGGTCAGGGACGGCCATCGGGCCATCTGGCTCTGCGCAGGAAGCTGCCCTCCAGAGGAAACGCCTTCCTTTGCTAAGGTTTCTCTGACCCGTCCTTCCGGAGCCCGTGTCCTTCGATGCCCCCGGTTTCCTCTCGCTTGCTTTTCAACCTCAGCTCTGCCCTTTAAGCTTCCTGACCCTGGGCAGCACTGGTGGTAGCAGTGGCGATTATTATTATTTGTATCTGCTACTTAAAGTTAAGTGTCCTGCCCAGGTTCACACAGGTTAGGGCCTAAATTTTAATCCATATCCACTTGACCAGAAAGCCAGGGATCAGTGCCAGATTATACTTGGATGGATTGTTATTTATTTTTACTTTTTAAATGCATTTTTATTGATTTCAGAGAGTGGAAGGGAGAGGGACAGAGTGGTAGAAACATCAATCGGCTGCCTCCTGCTCACCCCCTACAGGGATTAAGCTCACAACCCAGGCATGTGCCCTGACCGGGAATCAAACCAGTGACCTGCTGGTGCATGGGACAACGCTCAATCAACTTAGCCACACCAGCTGGGCGGATTGTTATTTATTTAAAAAGTAAAGTAGGAAATAATGCTAGGGAGGGAAGGCATGGTTTGGGCTATTTGTTTACTTAATAACCTCTGGGGACCTGCTGGGTAAGGAGGATAGAGGTCAAAGGTGAATGCAACGTGGTCCTGGCACTGAGGTCCTTGCATGATCCTTGCAGGACAGAAGTATTGACAGACATGTAAGAAAACCATTGCAGAGGTTGGGGGGTAGGGGCATGAGGGAATCTGATGGTTTGGGGAATGAGGAGGAAGGTTTCTTAAAAGAGGTACCTGAGTTGGGTTTTGAAGGATAAGTAGGAGTTTGTTATGATGGAAAGACATTGCAGGGAGAGCATCTAGCAAGAGATATGCCAAAGAACCATTCATTTGACTAGCAGCTGGGGAATGCCTTGAAGGCAATTGGCCTTCGTGAGTCTCCATTTCCTTGAGCAATGCCTGACACATGCTTTGCAAATGCTTGTTTGAGTGAATGCCTCAGTTGCCACACTGGGGAAGAGGGCAGGAGAAATTGTAGAAGGAACAGATGGAGCTTGAATGTAGACGGCCTCATGAACCACAGCAAGGATCGACTCTCCGAGGTTAACAACCACTGGAGGTTGTTACCCAGAGGAGAAAGGATGATCAAATCTGTCCCATATATTAACACATGTATTTAAGTCTGTGAATTTTCCTCTGAGCGAGAGAACCTGAGTGCTTTTATTTATTTATTTTTTCAGGTTTGCTTCTAAAAAGTGACCTCACAAATATGCCTGTTCATGTGTAAGGTGAGGGCACTGGCAGTTAGTTATGCACTGCTGTACTGCTTGTGAGAGCAACCCAGGGCCTGGGCAGCGGGGGACTAAGCGAGTCAAGTCAGGTCCATCACGCAGTGGAGTATAAAGCAGCCAGCACAGGAGGAGGAAACTGTTCATGTGCAGTGCAGGGTGATCTTTAAGACCTATTATTAAAAGAAAAAAGCAAGATACAGAACAGTATATGGAGTATGCTTCCTTCCATTTGATAATAGAAAACATATATTTATTTTTGTTATATATGCATAAGGTATTTCCTGGAAGGATATGTAAGAAACCAATAATGGTTGCCTCTAGAGAGAGGAACTGAGGGATTAGGGACCAGGATGGGAGGATGACTTATCACTTCTATCTTTTGTTAAAGAATATATATATAAAATTAAGCTATCAAGAATAAGGCAGATCTATGGTGCTGGTAAAGATCAATTTCTAATATTAGTTAAGTAAAAAGTTAGGTAGAGAACAGGTATGTATTATGGTACCTTTTGGGGAAACAAAATAGATACATTGTATTTGGAAGATAGTCTAGAAGACTACTCAACATATTAGCGATGGTAGTTTTACCTGTGGTGGGCTGGGGGGCTCTGAGTTCAGGGAAGAAGACTTATTTTTCACAGTATAGCATTTTGCGTAGTTAAAAAAAGTTAAGCACATAAAAGTATTACCTAGTAAAAATAAATACAAAGAGATAGGGACATGGATGGGTGTGTGGGTGTGTGTGTGTGGTGGGTGAATGGATGAATGGATGGGTGGATGGATAGGGAGATAGGAGGATGCTTTAGTAGGGGGAGAGGGTGGGGGATAGACAGGTAGATGGATGATTAAGTTGGTGCATGGATGGGTGGGTAGATGTATGGGTGGATAGACCAGTGGGTGGGTGGGTGGGTGGATGGATGGATGGATGGATGGATGGATGGATGAATTTATGAATGGGTGGGTAGATAAATCTATAAGTGCTTATGGATATATGGATAGATAAGATAACTTTAGCTGTGTGGGGAGGACTTCACGGGGCCAGGAGGGGCTGGAAACAGATAATGGTTAGCATGCTAATTGCAATAGTCCAGGTAAGGAATAATTGGGGCAAAGATTAGGCTACCGAAATGTTTCACACGATGAATCAAGCTTCTTGTATACATAACTGTCTATATTAAGCCCCGACATTGTGTTCTTATTAGATGCGCAAATTCCTCTGGAATGAGTTTTTCCTGGCAACTGCTCAGAAACTGTTCTGTATATAATAACCACCAACAGTTGAATCCCTTTTTCTCCATCACCTTAAGAATTATAAGTGGTGTGAAACCAGTTAAAATAATTTTTTAAATTACTTGTATGATCAAATTTCAAATGCCCAAGTTCATAGAGGCATGATCTTTGTCCTAAGGGTTTCTTTGTGTTTAGAAGTTTCCTGACTAAATACCTATGTGTGTGTTAATCATTTAAAGTATACAATTCAGCCCTGGCCGGTTTGGCTCAGCGGTTAGAGCATTGGACTGTGGTCCAGAGAGACCCGGGTTCGGTTCCCGCTAAGGGCACGTACCTTGATTGCAGTTTGTCCCCAGCCCTGGATGGGTGGTGCAGGTGGCAACCACTCGATGTGTCCCTTTCATGTCGATGTTTCTCTCTCTCCCTTCCACTCTATCTGAACAAGAAATGGAAAAAGGTCCTTGGGTGAGGATAAAAAAAAATAATAAAGTATACATTTCATTGATTTCTTGTTCTTGGTTCTGGAAAAATAACCGTTTATATCATAGAATTATTTATCAATTATACCTCTGAAGAACCAGTTTAGGTACTTGTTTAATACCTAGATCTCTCTCTTTTATAAGTCAGGATTTTTATTTTTAAATCATCTTTAGCATTTTTAAGTGTATGCTTTGGTTGTGTTAACTGGGTTTCTTTTTTGAAATGCTTGGAACGTAATGTTTTGATCATATTGTCAAATGTTTTCTTTAAGTGAAATGATCTGTTTGTTCCCATCACTGTCTCTTCCCATTCGTTGATGTGCCTTTACAGCTTGCACAGAACCGTGAGACTCCAGGTTCTTCGGTATCTCACTTATTTGACTGTGGGAAGGCTTAGAATCAGATATCTGGAGAGAGCGTTGTCCATTGGTGGACAGAGATGGCGAGGAGAGATGTGGGCAGCGTGGGGACTGTGGCCAACTGGAACACGTGGACCTTATCTCAAGACTGGCTAGTCCCCAGCTCTTGCTGATGGTTGTGAAGCAGGAATATGGGCTCAGTGCTGCCAGATTTTCTGATTTTTTAAAAGAGTAGCCAGAAATCCAATTTTTTATATGAAATATCCCAATTTGAAATGTTGGCAGCTAATCTAGTTTTTTTTAAAGCATGCTTAAAACAACAGCAACCATCTGTGTGCCAAATTGGCCTGAGGGCCACTTGTTTCAGATCTCTAAATGTATCTGATGTAATCGAAGGAGAGAGAGGAGGTTAAGACCCTGAGATAGAGCAATAAGTTTCCCCAAAGTTGTATAACTGGTCAGTGGTCAGATCAGGACTTGAATTAAATTCTCCATCACTGAAGTCTAACAATAGGTTGGAGTTTATTCTTGGGCAGGTATACTTGATCTATATATGTATATTTATCTGGCATATCTCTTTAACAAAATGTAGGCGGTTTCTTAAAAAAAATAAAAGTATTTACAACAAATTTGTTTCAGTGATGGATAGCCTAGTTGTTAAATGAAGGGGCTCCTGAACCAAATTGTCTGAGTTTGAATTCCAGTTCGGATCTTACCAGCGTGTGATACTGGACAAGCCACTGAACCCTTCTGTGCCTCAGTTTTTCTATTTGAAAAAGGAAGGATAAAGTACTTATAGAATTAAAGGGGATAATAGATATGAAGTATTTATAATAGGGCCTAGCACAAAGAACTGCAATTTGGGTTTGATCCATGATGGTGATGATAATGATAATGGTGATGGTGATAATGGTGATAGTGAGGAAGAAGATTAGAAAGTCCTCAATTCACAAGATAGTGAAGTAGGAATGATTTGTATGCCTTAAGGACTCTTCAGTTTATGGGAAAATACCTCTCAAGATTCCTTTAAATGGACATTTTCATCTTTTGTACAATTGAATCTGCTACAGTTCCCAGGAGTTGTCTGTTCCTGATTCCTTGTTTCATAGTCTTTCTGGCTACTGAACTCTCCGGTTTGCATATTCTGCTTGAGAGGGCCTCGGTCTGTTTTCTTGAATCCCATGACAGCTAGTATTGAACTCCACATGGGCCCTTCCCTCTTTGGCACATCCCATTGACCCCGTGCCTGTGTTTGTTTGCGCAGGAGTGGAACGTCACATGGAACACCAGCAATCCCGACTTCACCAAGTGCTTTCAGAACACCGTCCTCGTGTGGGTGCCTTGTTTTTACCTCTGGGTCAGTTTCCCCTTCTACTTCCTCTATCTCTCCCACCATGATCGGGGCTACATTCAGATGACACATCTCAACAAAGCCAAAACTGTAAGTCATCATGGGAGGGGTGTGTTCCTGGGTGGGCGTGGCAGTTGGTGAAAACAGACATGTTTCTTCTGCTTCATTGGCCCTGAGTTCCTTTTCTAGAAGACAGAAGAATGATGTGGTAGATAAGGCTAGGGCTCTGCATTCAGACATGGGTTCACTTCTTGTTTCTCCCTTAGTAGCTGTAGGATTGTAGGCACATTTCAATCTCTCTGTGCCTCAGTTTGCCATCATTACAATGGGAATGATAGGCTCTCTCAGCAGTCAGGAGATAATCGGGAGGTCTTCCTAGTCAACCAAGGATATCTTTTTTTTTTTTTTTTTTGGTTAATTCTCACCCGAGGATATTTCTTCCATTGATTTTTAGAGAGATTGGAAGGGAGGGAGAGAGGAGGGAGGGAGGTAGGGAGGGAAGGAGGGAGAGAGAGAGAGACAGACAGACAGACAGACAGACAGACAGACATTGTTGTGAGAGAGAAACATCTATTGGTTGCCTCCTGCATGCAACCTGACTAGGGCTGAGGATCAAACCTGCAACCCAGGTACATGCTCTTGACTGGGAATTGAACATGCGACCCTTTGGTGTACATGTTGACACTCTAACCACTGAGTGATGCCAGCCAAGGCCTAAGAATATCTTTGGACCCCCCCCCACAAAAAGTTTTTGGCTTCCAGTCAAGATGGTAGAGTAGGTAAATGTAGTACTGGTAACCTCCCACAACCACATCAAAATTACAACTAAACTACAGACCAACCATCGTTCAGAACCACCTGAAGTGTAGCTGAATGGAAGTCCTAGAACTAAGGATTTACAGAAGCCATGTTGAGACTGGTAGGAGGGGCAGAGACACAGAATGGTCTGAGCCCACACCCATGTGTGGTAGTTAAAACTCGGGAGGGATATCTTGGCTGCGGAGGTTCCTTCTGAGGAATGAGGGGCCCCAGCCCCACACCAGGGCCCCTAGCTCAGGGCTCCAGTGCAGGGAAGAGAAATCCCCATAAATTCTGTCTGTGAAAACTGGTGGGGATTGTGGCTGAGTGAGGCTGTGTAAGATGGAGGCTTCTGGAGTCCCAGGTGTACTTCTTAAAGGGCCCATGCAAGGACTTACTTAGATTCACTCACTCTGAGGGCTGGGGCAGCAGTTTGCCAGGCGCATATGGGAGGGAACTGAATTTTCTGGCGCATATGGGAGGGAACTGAATTTTCTGGCTTTAGGGTGAGGACAGGCAGGACAGCTTTTCCCCAGACAGAATTACCAGCTGAGGCCATTGTTTTCTTTGCTGAGCCCTCCCCTCACAGAGCTGGCAGGCAGCTGACACATCTCAGTCTCCATCAACCTGGCTAACACTGTTCACCCCTCCCTGGTGGTTCCCTGAGACCCTGTCCCACCCAAGCCTCTTCCATTACCTTTTTCATACAAACAGCTTATCTTGGCTCATGCTATAAACTTTCCTGAATTCTCTCAAAGGTTCACAAACCTCCAACAAGCAGGGTCTGGCCTCACTGTACCTCTTGCTAAGTGACCTCAGGCCTGGCACTAGTGGTAGTTGGTCTTAATTTGCAACATGGCCTCTTCCTGGCAACACCAAGTCCAGCACAATCTGCAGATTGCTTTGTAGCTCATGCTGGGTGGACCTGGATAGGGCACAGGTGGCAGCTGACCTGTGAGGCCTTCCTGGGGACCCCAGAGCCAGTGCATATGGAGGCCAGCTTCAGACCACGCCAGAGCACCACCCAACAACCTCCATGTGTGAGTAACACATTCAAGGGGTGGACTCAGCAGGCACCAGAGCCTTGCTGAAGCAAGTTCTGCTCTGTGGGGTCAGCCCTTACACAACAGCTCCTCTGCTATAGTCATGGCTGCTCCTTGCAGCTGATAGGCCTGTGGGTTAACTCCTCCCATTGATGTGCCAGCAGCAATCAAGGCTCAACTACGACAGGAGGGTGCACACAGCCCACAGGGGGTTGCATCTGGAATGCCTGGCTCAGGTGACCAGGGAGGCTGTGCCCCTAGGCCCTACAGGACATCTATTATAGAAGGTCACTCAACCAAGCCCAGGACACATAGCAGCTCTAATACATAGAAACAAACACAGACAGACAGCCAAAATGGAGAGACAAAAAAAAAAAAAAGGCCTTACCTGAAAGAATAGGAGAAATCTTCAGAAAAAGGAAAATAAAATGGAGTCAAGCAATTTACAGAGTTTAAAACAATGGTTATAAGGATGCTCAAGGAACTTAGAACCTCAACAGCATTAAAAAGGACACAAAAACCATAAAAAAGAACCAGTCAGAAGAATATAGTAACTGAAATGAAGAATGGAGTCAACAGCAGATTAGATGAAGCAGAGGATTAAATCAATCATTTAGAAGACAAGGTAGCAGAAAACGTCCAATCAGAACAGCAAAAAAGAGCCCTGGTTGATTTGGCTCAGCGGTTAGAGCATTGCCCTGTGGACCAGAGAGTCCCGGGTTTGGTTCCCACTAGGGGCACATAAGTAGGTTGCAGTTTGTCCCCAGCCCTGGTTGGGGTTGTGTGGGTGGCAGCCAGTCGATGTGTCTCTTTCGCATCCATGATTCTCTCTCTTCCTCCTTCTCTCCCTCCTGCTCTGTCTAAAGATAAATGCAAAAAAAATGTCCTCAGGTGAGGATTAAAAACAAAACAAAACAAATGAGCAGCCAAAAAGAAAAGAATTCCAAGAATTGAGGATAGTTTAAGGGACCTCTGGGACATCAAGTGGTGAAAATGAAGAGAAAGAGAGCAAGGAATTGAGAACTTATTTGAAGAAATAATGACTGAAAACGCTTCCCTAATCTGGTGAAGGAAAAAGACACAGAAGTCCAGGAAGTGCGGAGAGTCCCCCAAAGAGGCCCCACACCAAGATACATCATCATTAAAATGACAAAGGTTAAAGACAAAGAGAGAACCTTAAAAGCAGCAAGAGAAGACTAGGTAGTTACCGATAAGGGAACTCCCATAAGACTGTTAGCTGATTCTCAACAGAGACTTTTCAGGCCAGAAGCAATTGGCACAAAATATTCAAAGTGATGAAAAGCAAGGAATTAAAACCAAGTTTACTTACCCAATAAAGCTATTGTTTAGAATCAAAGGATAGATAAGAGCTTCTCAGACCAAAAGAAAAGCAGAGTGTATCACCATCAAACCTGTATTACAAGAAATGTTAAAGGGTCTTCTTTAAGAAGAAGAAGAAAAAGATAAAAAGTATGAATAGTAAATGGCAATAAATACATATCTATCAACAATTACTTTAAATGGAAATAAATTAAATGCTTCAATCAAAAAACATATGGTGGCTGAATGGATAACAAAACAAGACCTTTACATATGTTGTCTACAAGAGACTCACTTCGGATCTAAAGACACCCATAAACTGAAAGTAAAGGGATAGAAAAAAAATATTTCATGAAAATGAAAAAACAAAACAAAACCTGGAGTAGCTATACTTATACCAGATAAAATAGACTTTAAAACAGACTATAACAAGAGATAACGAAGGACCCAGCGATTCCACTTCTGGGTATTTATTCAAAGAAACCCACAACACTAAATCAAAAAGACATTTACATCCATATGTTCATTGCAGCATTATTTACAATAGCCATGATGCGGGAGCCATTTAAGTGTCCATCAGTAGATGAATAGATAAAGAAGAGTGGTACTTACGTACAATGGAATAGGACCCAGCCATAAAGAAGAAGGAAATCTTGCCATCTGCAACAACATGGATGGACCTAGAGGGTATTGTGCTGAGTGAAGTAAGTCAGAGAAAGACAAATGCCATATGATTTCACTTATATGTGGAATCTAAAAAACAAAAGCAGCCCTGGCCAGTTTGGTTCAGCAGTTAGAGTGTTGACCTGCAGTCTGGAGAGACCCGGGTTCGGTTCCTACTAAGGGCACATACCTCGGTTGCGGTTTGTTCCTGGCCCTGGTTGGGTCGTGTGGGTGGCAACCACTTGATGTGTCCCTTTCACATCGATGTTTCTCTCTCTCTCTCTCCCACTCTGTCTGAACAAAAAAATATCAGAAAAACAAACAAACAAACAAACAAAAACAGAATAGACTCATAGATACAGAAAACATTTTGACCTTCAGATGGGAGGGGTGTTGGGAGTTGGGTGAAAAAGGTGAAGAGATTTAGAAGTACAAATTAGTTACAGAATAGTTAGTGGGGATATAAAGTACAGCACAGGGAATATAGTCAATTATATAGTAATAACTATGTATGGTGTCAGATGGGTACTAGATTTATCAGGGTTATTACTTCATAAGTGATATAAATGTCTAATCACGGTTGTGCATCTGAAACTATAATGTATATCAACTGTAATTAAAAAATAAAGAATTGTTTCAAAAAAAAAATAAAGAGGAATAAGAGATACAAACTTCCAGTTATAAAACAAGTTATGGGATATAATGTACAGCACAGGGAACATAGTAATATTTATCTAGTGACAGATGTTTACTACACATGTCATGGTGATCACATTGTAAGGTATATAAATGTAGAATCACTATTTTATACACCTGAAACTAATATAATGTATGTCAACTATGATTAAAAAAAAACAAAATAAGGTAAAAAAGAAAAAGTTTTGTTCTGAAATAATTTCAAACTACAGAAAAGTTGCAAGAATACCTAGAATTCTCCCTATATACCTGTTACCCATAGTCACTGATTTATAACATTTCGTCATTTTTTTTTTTTTTTAATCATTCGCTTTTTCTTTCTCCATATACACACATTACAGTAAACCCTCGATTTTGTAGACCTTGAGTTAATGGACTTTGGATTTATTTTATTTATTAAATTTTTTTTTTCTTTATTGATTTTAGAGAGAGAGGAATGGAGAGGGAGAGAGAGAGATAGAAACATCAATGAGAGAGAACATCAATTGGCTGCCTCCTGCATGCCCCCCACTGGGCATTGGGCCCACAACCTGGGCATGTGCCTTGACCGAGAATTAAACCGGCAACCTCTTGATGCATGGGTTGATGCTCAACCACTGAGCCACACCGGCTGGGCAGTATTGAGGTTTTACTGTATTTATTTTTTCTGAATCATTTGAGAATAGGTAGCAGCCACCGTGCCTCTTTATCCCTTAATTCTTCAGTATATTTTTTCTTGAAGCACAGATATTCTCTTATAACCACAGTACAATTATTAAATTTAACTTGGACACTTTTTTTTTTTAACAAAATCTTTCTATATTCCAATTTTGTCAATTGTCCCAATACTGTTCTTTTGAGCATTTTCCTCCCCAGTTCAGAATCCAGTACAAGGTCATGTATTGCATTGAATCATGTTGTCTCCTTAGTTTTCTTTAATCTGGAAGACCTCTTCTCCTTTCTCTGTGTTTTATGTCGTTGACATAGTTGAAGAATGTGGGCCAGTTGTTTTAAGTGAGCCCTCAACTCGGGTTTGTATAATATCTCCTCGTGATTAGATTTAGGTGACGCCTGTCTGGCTGGAAAACTACTAGAGGGGACATCATGTCCTCAGACTGTTATATTGAAGGCCGCAGGGTAACCAGCTCATTGATGGGATTAATTCTGGTCATTTGGTCAAAGCAGCTTTTGGTTTCTCCAGTGTTCAGTTACTATTTTTCCCCTCACAAGAATAAGTGTAGACCCATGCACCAAGAGGTCGCCGGTTCACTTCCCAGTCAGGGCACATGCCCAGGTTGTGGGCCCAATCCCCAGTGGGGGGCATGCAGGAGGTGGCCAGTTGATGTTCTCTCTCATTGATGTCTCTTTCTCTCTCTCCCTCTTCCTTCCTCTCTCTCTCTAAATCAATAAAGAAAAAAAATTAAAAAAAAAAAAGAATAAGCCTTCTGGTGGGGAAGACATATCAGAGCATGTATATATCACGCTCTTCATTCCACCTTTTCCTGTTGACTTAGCATGTATCTCAGTAAGTTTTTTTTGTGTGTGTGTTTTTTTTATGAGATCCATGCTTTATGAACACATTATTCTCACATGTCTGAATTTGATACACAAGATTCTTAGTCCATTTTACAGATTCTGAAATCAGCTTGTTCAAAAGGTAAGTTCTGAAACCATGGTTGATGTAGCAAATGACTATATTAAAACAAACAAAAACGTCATCCAAATATTGACAGTTTAAAAGACATTTGTAAAATAGTCTACTTATTAAGTGTGCTTGAACAAAGCATGTGTGGAATGAATTCCATTTATTATGGAGTTAGTTTCTGCTAAACACTTACTGAAACTACAGAAGACCCCTGGCATCCAAGCGTTTAGGAGTTTTCAAGTGTTCCCAGTCTGCGCTAAAAAATGAAATACGACAAATAATTTCTGAGGCACTCATTTGACCCTCAGAAATGGAAGGGCTAGTATGTAGGGCAAATGACCTGGGAGTCAGAAAGGCAGGCACCTGCAACTTGGTGAGGCTTTGCCATTGCCTGTCATCAGATATGCAGTAAAACTCTCAGTAGATCATTTAAGTTTTATAATTATACCTCTCTCAGTAATATTTTATTTTATTTTATTTTATTTTTCCATTTTTTGTTCAGATAGAGCGGGAGGGAGAGAGAGGAAGAGAGAGAGAGAAACATCGATGTGAAGGGACACATCGAGTGGCTGCCACCCGCACGACCAACCAGGGTCGGGGACAAACTGCAACCGAGGCACGTGCCCTTAGTGGGAACCGAACCCGGGTCTCTCTGTACCACAGGCCGACGCTCCAACCGCTGAGCCAAACTGGCCAGGGCCTCAGTAATATTTTAAAGCTACATTGCCCAGGACTTATTTCCGTAAGCCCTTGGTACACAGAAAAACTTGAATGATTTTATTGACGCTGTCCCTTTGCCTACATCGCCATTCAAACCTGTGTTGTTCATATCACAATTCAAGCCTATCTCAAGATGCTATCTACTTCCCTAACCTGAGCTAGATCTAATGTCTTCCTCTTCGACCTCTGGGAGCACTTTGTACTTCTCCTGGGAAAAAATATCTGCCTTTAAAATGTGAATCAGTTCAGACTGACAGACCTCAGACAAGGGGGCGGGGGAGTGGATGAGATAAACCAAAGAACTTATATCCATGTATGCATAACCAACATAGAAACAGTGCTGGGGGGCTGGGAGGGCGGGGTGGGGAGAAGTTTTCTAGGGGAAAAAAGGAGAAACATCTGTAACAAAAATAAATTAATAAAAATTGAAAAAATAAAATAAAATGTGAATCAGCTCTTGTCCTTGCCTTGTTCAAAAACCTTCCAGTAACTTCTCACCACAGAGAAAATCCAGACGTCTTCACAGTGGCTCAGCTTGACCTGGCTCCTGGCTCTCCGGCCATCACCTGCTGTGCCCATTGCTCTTTCCACAGTGGCTCAAACCCACTGAGCGTGTTCCTACCCCCGTGCCTCTGCGTGCGCTGTTCTCCCGACCTGATCTTTCCCTTAATCATTCACTTTGGCTCTCGACTCAGATGCCACCTGATCAGAGAGGCCTCCCCTTACCTGCTTCATTTTTCCTCATTAATTTCCGGCATTATGTATTTTTCAGTTTGTTACTTGCCTGTTTTCATTCCACTCGAATCTCAGCTCCATGAAGGCAGGCACTTTTGTCTGTTTTGTTCACTGGCACCTTGGAAGATCAATGCTGTTGGAGGAATGGTTATTGTGAGAGAGACCTTTGCAAGCTGTTGGGGTTGCTGCTACAGATAAGTTCTAGACTGAGCTCTTGAGTTTTCAGGGCAAATCGTGACCAGACTAATTAAGCCATGCCTGGAGCGCTGGAGGGGATGGTGTACCGGTTACAGAGCAGCATGAGATGGCTCCGATGGTAGCTCGCCCTCCTTAGCACTGTGCATGTTCCAGAGGAGATGTGCTGTGTCCAGGCACCACAGCTGATAGAGTAGGGTTGGCTGGTCCTCCTGAGGCTGAGCTGGGGAAGTTCCAGTGCTGTCTGTTGTAAGCCGTGTGTATTTCTCTTCCAGGCCTTGGGATTTTTGCTGTGGATTGTCTGCTGGGCAGACCTCTTCTACTCTTTCTGGGAAAGAAATGGGGGCAAGTTCCCAGCCCCGGTGTTTCTGGTCAGCCCAACCCTCTTGGGCATCACCATGGTAAGTAGGAGCTGTCTGTCTGCCAGGCACTGTGGAGACCAAAAGCAGTGGCTGGCATTTAGAAACGTGCAGTTCTCACAGTAAAAATACAGAAATTTGGCTTCTTTTGAAGAACTCAAAGGTCTGGTACCACGACTCGTAGTCGTCTAGGGCAACAATTGGCCGGAGCTGAGAGGTGACTGCAGCCTTTAAATGGGACATGCATGGTCCAGTTTGTCACAGTCCCCACTGTGCCCTGTTGCCCACCTGCCCCTGAGGCTGAGTGCCATCCTACAAGGCACTTACTGTTCTCTGTTCTTGGACTGGCTAGCTCAGTCACTCACAGTAATTGCCTGGGACCAAATGGCCTCTTGAGTTTTTAGGCTCTGGCACAAGGAGTGGGAACCCAAGCTGAACAAGAAGCCACCCTGCCTCATGGGGGTCCCCAGTTTAGTGGGAGGTACAAATGGGAACTGCTTTATTATGGCTGGCATGTTTTAAGTACTTATTATGTCTAATTCTCAGAACAATCCTGTGAGATAGGTATTCCATTTTAAGGTGAGGCGATTAAGGCACAGAGAGGTTATGTGCCCTGCTTACGGTCACACAGCTAATACATAGTCAAGAAAGGGGTGGTCACGCAGAGACCCTGCCTTTAGCCCTTGCATTCAAGTGACATGCTCTGAATTAAGGGCCATTCCTACAAGGTACTTTGAAAAGCCTGGAAGGTCCTTGGCGATCATGACCCTTGAGTGTTGTAGAATGTGAAGGGAGCTAGTTTGGGGCAGGATGTTTTGAGCAGGGACAACAGTATGTCCAAGGGTGGGTTGGAGGCCAAAAGGGATTATCTCGGGGAGGACGATGAGCCTTTCTTAAAGTAAGACAGTGGAGTGGGGGAGTTCGGGGTGTTGACGGTGGATGCGACAGAAAGTGGGTCAAGAAAAGCAAGTTGGGGCCAGATTGTGAAGGACCGTGAATCTTTATAGCACAGATTAACAGTGTGTGCTCTGTGCCAGGCACAATCCTAAACCCTTTGCATAGTAATTCATTTAAGGATGTTTGCTCATTAGCCCCGTTTTGTAGGTAAGCAAGTTGAGGCATCAAGAAGAGACACAATTGGTCCAAGGTCACAGCCAGTAAATAGCAGAGCCAGCTTCACACGCAGCCTGTCTGGCTCTGGTGTTTGCCCCACTGTCTTTGTGGGGCTCTTTGCTAATACCTGGCTTTTGCTTGCGCAGGGCTTTGCTGTCCTGTGTGTCCCCAGAGCCTGGCACTGTGCTTTACACACAGTAGGCTCTTCATAAATGTGTTGAGGGAATGGGGAAATAAAGGACTCGGTTTCACTGGCCTGGAGGTCTTGGGCTCTACATTTTGGCAGGGGAGTGTTAAGGGGACTAGTTTGGGCTGGGGTAGCTCATATTCCTTTAACTTTCCCTCTTGCTGGCCTTTGCTTCTTCATTCATGCCTTTTTGATGCTGGGGA
This sequence comes from Molossus molossus, assembly GCF_014108415.1. Lineage (NCBI taxonomy): Eukaryota > Metazoa > Chordata > Mammalia > Chiroptera > Molossidae > Molossus > Molossus molossus. Next base: position 107,799,635 of record NW_023425366.1, on the reverse strand, counting down.
CACAGTTGTGATGGGCTGAAGGTCACCAGGCTTTATACCCCCTGGGGCTCTGAGCTCGGCTGGCCAAGAGGTGAACTGGCCTGTGACATCCTCAGTCTCTCCTCAGGGCTCCCTGACAGAGTGAAGGACGACTAGCCCCCCTGTTCCTGTTGCAGGAACATTCTCCAGACACACCCGAGGACGCAATATACAGGCTCTAGGAGTACGGGATACGAGGCGGTCAGCAAATGTGTTTTATTCCCAATATGTGCCAGGAGTTGAAGATAAAACCAACACAGTTCCTATCCTCATGGAGTGTACAGTCTGCTGAGCAAATATAGACGTTCAACAAAAGATTCCCAAAAAAGGCACAAAATATGGGCTTGTGTCAGATTGCTGGGACAGTGAAGTTAGGTGAACTTGGTTTGGTCTGGAGGGTAGGGATGAAGCGATGGTGGAGCTAAGGCCTGAAGGGTGAGCAGGATGTTAAAAGTTGAGGGGGCCGTGGGTAGAGGACCGCCATTGGTGAGAACAGTACATGCAAAAGTCCTGGGGTCGGAGGGGGAAATTGAGAGTTGGCCTGTGGGGCTGGAATGGAGAGGTTGAGGAAGTGAGGAGGGGAGCTGGGATGGCTTAGGCCTGACCCTACGGAACTCGAGCTTCAGGTTAAGTGGTTTGGTTTTGTTTTTCACTCCCAATGCTGGGTTCTAAACCTTTCGTGCCATGGATCCCTTTCTCCTTTGCCAGTCTGTTCTCCTTCTCAGAATAATGTTCTTAAAAACAAGGAAACCCATCATACACACAGACACACACACATATACATATATGAAGATTTTGTGCTGTACACTTATATTTTTACTTGGGGTTTCACTGATAAACATACACCATCTGTGACTACCATTTCCACAATAAAGAGAGCAGTTCCATCACTCCCCAAAGTCCTCCCGTGCTGCTCCTTGGTGGTCTCTGCTTTCGCCCCTTCCCTGGGAGCCGCTCACATGCCGTCTGTCCCCGTCGCTTTGCCTTTTCCGGAATGTCACGTGGGGAACCATGCAGGCTGGAGCAGCTTGAGTCTGACTTCATAGCACCTGCAGTTCAGCCGTGTGGAGTGTATCCAAAGATTTTTTTTTGACTTGCTGAGTGTTTTTGATGTTATGGTTTAACCAACCCGTTTTTTATTCATTCTTCAGTGGCAGGGCATTCAGACTGGGAAGCCAATTATATTTAAATGCAGTTATCAAAAGATAAAAGAAAAAAAAAAAAGTAAAAAATATGTGTGCTTCTCTATTAATGTATTTTAAACCAAGATCTAGCAGCAGGTGTGATGCTCCTTAACTTCCAGATAGCGAGGACCACACGAGAAAGTTGGGACAGCTTCACTGTATATTTTCAGATACGATTTCTGATGGTGCCAGGTTCAGGGTACTGCTCATGCCATTGTAGTTTATTACCTCCACTTATAACTGGTGGTGCTGTGTGGGAAGATGAAGCTGTAATTGTTTCCCGTCCACATTCACGGACTCCCAGGTTCTATCCACAACCTGTCCTTGGAACCCAGGTTAAACCCACGGTCCTAAAGACAAAGCGTTTCAGCAAGGATGTGATATTCCTGCCTTTCGTATTTAAAAGCTGACGGTAGCCTCTAAGTGGAGAACGGATTATTGGGCAGGAGTGGAAGCTGGGAGGTCGGGGGGGCGGGGGGGGGGGAAGGGGGCGGAGACCGGGATCAGGGTGAGCAGTGGGTAAACTGAGGACTAGCTTTAGGGGCAAAGCCAATGTGTGTTTTTGATGGTTTAGATGTGGGGAGTGAAGGAGATGGGGAACAGAGGAGGACAAACGGACAGACATGTTTCTGGTTCCAGTAGCTGGGTTATGAGGGGTGGTGCGGTGCGTGACCTGTAGCTCCTTAGAAGTTGGCTTGTGTCCATGGCTGGCCTTGGGGGTCTGCCTCAAGAGGGAGACTGCCATTCAGGGGGAAGGCCGTGGAGTTTCCTTTTTTCCCCCAAGGAAAAGCAATTTTATTGTTTATTTTCTTTCCCTGATCAGTAATCACATGTAAAATGGAAGCAGGAGCTCCAGGTATCAGGAATGAAATAAAAATCCCAACCCCCACCACCATGGTTCTAACGCAAACCCCTGGAGACGAGATGTGTGACTGCAGTCAGAGTGGGAACCCGTTTCCTCGAATGCGAACCGAGGTTCCTGCTCTCGGGGAGGCAGAGGCACGGAGGTGGGGCCTGTGAATGCTTCCTGCGAGGCAAAGGACACTGCTCCGTGCAGAACGGTTCACTGTCGCCAAAGGAGAAGTTGAACACAGGTCTCTCCAGTTCTAAATCAAGGGTGGGCCGGCTGCTTGCTTTTGTAAATAGTTTCATTGGCATGCAGCCACGCCCATTCATTCATGTGCCACCCAGGGCCGCTTTCACACTGCAGCGGCGATGCTGAGTAGTGACAGACACTCTGGCCTGCACAGCCTAAAGTACTGACTGGCTGGTAGATATTTTAAGAAAAAGTGCCCATTTCTGTTCTACACTGAACTTTCCCTCCTGTCCCAGATCTGTACATGATCTCATTAAATTCTCACGGTCATCTTAGGTGTTATCAACTCCATTTTGCACATGAGGCTCAGAGAGGTTTGGAAACTTGCCCAGGGTCACCCAGCAGGGCGAGAGCAGAGCTGGGACTGAAGCCAAATCCTCCTCCAGGCTGTTTCAGTACCCCTGGGCTAAGGGCAGCCCTCCTCCGGGCTTAATGTCTGCCAGGCCCCTGGACTTTGGGGGTGTTGGGGACCAGGGGGGCTTTGGGGTCCTGGCCTTCTCTTGACGACTCCTATTGTGTGTGTCTCTTTTCTAGCTGCTTGCTACCTTTTTGATTCAGCTCGAGAGAAGGAAGGGAGTCCAGTCCTCAGGGATCATGCTCACATTCTGGCTCATAGCCCTACTGTGTGCCCTTGTCATCTTGCGATCCAGAATCATGACTGCCTTAAAAGAGGTAAGTGGTGGCCTTGCTCTGCATCTTCCCGCAGCAGCCAGGGGCTTCTGTGGAAAGCATGGTTGCCATGGGAGCCAGGAGATGGGTACCACATGGGCTCGGCTTCTTCCTTGGGGATTTCCCTACTTCATCCAGCTTTTGTTCTAGAACCTTCTTTCCTGACAGCCCCATCTGTCTGTGTAGCTTCAGGAAGCCCATTTGGTGCTCCAGAGGCAGGAGCTGTGGGCTGATGCACCCCATCCTCTGGGCCTCTGTCAGCAGTGAACAGTGTGAAGTCAGCCCCAGGTGTCTTCAGTCTGGGAGGGGTCCGAGCGGGGAGCAGTGTTTGCAGAGTGGCTGCTCCCCCAGGGGCCCCTGGGCTGTCCCCGCGTTGCCTTGGTGTCATGAGCTGCTAGTCTGGCTGAGAAATGGTTCACGTTGGCTGCCAGGTGTTGCTCCTGGGAGTCTGAAGAGTGTGCTGTTTCAGACCCACCCTATCCTGTTCCCTTCTTCTCCGAGCTAATCAGACACTGGTGCTAGGCAAGGGAAGGAAAAGAAATGGAACATTTATTAAGCACCTGCAGTGTACAGTACACTGTCTTTTTTGTTGTTGTTAATCCTCACCCAAGGATTTTTTTCCATTGATTTTTAGAGAGGAGAAGGAGGGAGAGAGAGAGAGCGAGAGAAACATCCATGTGAGAGAGACACATCGATTGGTTACCTCCTGTATGACCCCCACCCAGGTACATGCCCTTGACCAGGAATTGAACCTGAGACCCTTCGATTCACAGGCCCACACTCTAACCACTGAGCAAAAACAGCCAGGGATACACTGTCTTTAATAATGATGAGAGCTGACATTCGTTGAGTTCATATTTTCAAATTACCAGGCTGAGGTCTAAGTTTTTTTCATGAATAATCGTATTGACTTCTCACAATTACTCTGCCTGGGTTTCTCAGCCTCAGCCCTCATTGACATTTGGGCCAGAGACGGCTTTGTTGTCAGGGGCTGTCCTGACCTCTGTCGGATGGTCGGGGGCATCCCTGGCTTCCACTCACTGGGTGCCAGTTGTACTCTCCCAAGTTATGACAGACAGACTGCCAAGTGTTCCCTGGGAGGTAAAATCACCCTCAGTTGAGAACTATAGGCCTGTTTATAGATGGGGAAACTGAGGCACAGTGAGTTTTTTTTTTTTTTTTTTTTAAAGTAAGCTGACAAAATCCACAACCACTGGGAGCAGAGACAGGACTTGAATATGGGTCTGCTTCACTCCTGGGCCGGGGCCTCCTCCCACCGTGGGGGACACCCTCCCCAGGCGGTGCGGACCACCCTGTGATGGAACCACCTCTCTTGTGATAACGTGTGTGTGGGGGTGCTTCTGCGGCCCGCTTCCAGAAAGTGACTTTCTCCCTCTTCCTTCCTTCACATTTAGGACACCAAAGTCGACGTGTTTCGTGATGTCACTTTCTACATGTACTTCTCCCTCGTGCTGATTCAGCTCATACTGTCCTGTTTCTCAGACCGCTCGCCCCTGTTCTCTGAAACCGTCAACGACCCCGTAAGTGTGATCACAACTGTGTTCGAGAAAGTGCTAGCTAATGTTGGTTGGACACGTGTTCTGCACCAGTGCCATCCACCTGGGATCTCATTCTGTTTTCCCAAATGCCCGAAGACAGGCTGTCGTGTCCTCCCCACGTGGCTTGGCAACACTGAGCCGCAGGCGTGGCTGGGGCAGAGGAGCCTGAGGACAGAGTCTGATTCCTACTTGTAAATTGCTGTGTCTTGCAGGCCTTTGTAGTTTTCTCATTTGGTTGGCATAGTGATTTTACAACATCTGAGCAAACATTTAAAAATCAGGAAGTTTCCCATAAATTCTCAGTGTCCAGGTTTTCTAGAAAAAATGAGGAGCTCAGGCAGTGTCAGGGTCGTTAAGTCACATGGCAGCAGTTGGCCGGAGCCGAGGAGTGCGGCCCTCATCGACCGCAGTCCCCACCACTCCCCTGTTGCACTATGGTCTTACTTCTTTCATCTAGGTGCGCGCCTGGCCCCTGAGGGATTCGCGTTGGAGACACCTGGTCTGTCCTGTCAGCTTGAGGGAAGTCCTGTCTGTGCAGAAAGAGGTCATTGGGCAGGTGGAGATGGCCACTCTTCCTGCTGGGAGAGTAAAAGGGAGCATAGTCATTTGTCACCCTTGCCTCTGTTCTTTCTCCCTCCCCTCCTCCCTTTATCCTCTCTGCCTTCCCTTTTCCTCCTCTCCTTTCCTTTCTTCTTCCCCACTTCTAGCTAGTGCCGAGGGCCAGGCTCTGATCCGGGCACAGGGCTGTAGCAGTGAACGAAGCAGAGTTCTTGTCCATTGGAGGCTTAGGTTGTCATGGGTGGGGACAAACAGTCACCCAGGACCCACGTGTCTATCAGGTGGTGGCAAATGCTAAGTAGAAAAAAGCAGGGAAAGGGGATGGAGATGATGGTTGGGGGTTGTGTGCAGTTTTAGGGGAGCCATCATGAAGGCCTCCCTCAGGAAACCTCACTGGGCCAGAGACCTATAGGAGGGAGGGAGCCAACCCAGCAAATACCCAGAGAAAGAGTGTGCCAGGCAGAGTGGTGGCAGACGCAAAGGCCCTGGGGCAGGAGCTGCTTTGTAATGTGGAGAGGCCAGTGTGGCTGGAGCAGCAGAGTCAGGAAAGAGCTGAGAGGTGCCGTCTGAGAGGTGGGGACAGCTGTCTGTTGGCCTGATGGGCTGTGTGGATTTTATTCTGAGAGGAACAGGAAGACTTTGGAGCATTTATTTGATGCTTTGTTCATGGTCAGTAGTTGTTAACGGGTGAAATTGCAGCAGGAACAGTTTTCAGCTGCTATGGTTCTGTTGGGTCTGGCCTGAGCCTTAGCAAAGGGCCGAGGCTGTCAGTGATGGAGGGACTTGTGGGGGCAGCAGCACAGAGGAGGAGGTTGAAACCTGTGACCCCATTCTTGGATTTCCCTGCTCAAGGAGGAGCCAGGTTGGAGAAGCGAACAAATTGTGTGTTTATACAAACGTTTTGTGCACGTGTGCATGTGTTTATGTGTGTGTGTGTGTGTGTGTGTGTGTAAGTGTTTGTGTGTTAGTGTGTTCTTGTGTGTGTAAGGGTCACAGAGGCAGCACCCATGCCTGCAGCACCCATTGGATCTCAGCCCACGCCTGGCACAAAGGAGGGGCTCAGACGTCTCTGGCTGTGTGTCTGCTGGTTCTCAGTGTGTGTGTGTGGGGGGGCGCTGCAGAGTGTCCCCATCTGGGAACATTTCTTGATCAGGCTGTTCTGTTGGGTCTGGCCTGAGAATCACACCGAACAAGGCACACCCCTCCGAGTGGCTGCAGACCTTGGGCTCCTCGGAGGATAGACTGAGCCCGGGTGGGCTGACATGGGCATCACCTGCCTGCCAGGCCACCTTGGCGCTGAGAAGCAGTCCTGTCACAGTGGGCCGTCTTGGGTGCTTGATGCAGGGGAATTTCAGGTTTTTGGTCCCCTCTGGGGATCTGGCTCAAGCTCCTTTCACTTCTTTCCTGGGCGTGTGTGCAGGGAGGTGGCCCGTAGAGCTGACTTCCTCCTCCCATTGTGTTTTCTGTTCCCGGCAGCCTGGGCCTGGGGCCCGACCTGCTCAGCTCCAACAGCTGGAGGCTGGGCTGCGGGGGGCCAGGACACCCCGACTCTTCTCCCCAGTCATTGTTTTTCTGTTTTAGGAATCGAAGGTCAGAGAAGTGGGCTGTTAGGTCCTACCTTATACCCTAAGTCTGATGTGGAGGCAGCGTGTGTGATGGAAGAGGAGCCTGGTTTTGGAGTTGGGCAGACCTGTACTTTAATCCCACCTGGGTCCCTTAATCCCTTCAACAGACACTCGTTAAGCATCTGTTGTATATGGTGCTTAGTTCCGGGGATGCAACAGTGTGTGACACAGATACGTTCATGCCCTGCTACAGGTATCTGTTCATCACACCCGCCCTGGCCTTGGTTTATTGCATCTCCGCCATGGGCGTTGACCAGCTCCACTGGGTAGATCTCACCAGGGGACTCTCCTAAATTGCAGTCAGATGGTTGTAGGGCCCGAGTTTGGCTTCCTTGCTCACACTCCAGGCAGTGCATTAGGCCCCTGGCTGGAGCCTTGGCCACACGTGACGGCCTCACGTATCTCCCTGAGTGGCCTGGGCGTCCTCACAGCAGGGTGGGCGTGTGTTTGGAGAGGGAGCCATGTAGAAGCTGTGCCACCTTTTATGATCCAGTCCCAGAGTCACAGAGGGTCACTCCTGCCCTACTCTTTTGATTGAAGCAATCACGGAAGTCTGCCTGGGAGCAAGGTGGGGGGACGCAGACCCACCTCTAGAGGAGGATGGCCGGGTCTCATTGTGAGACCAGCGAGTGGGATGGCAGATAATGTCTGGCCATCTTTGGAAAATACTGTCTGCCGTGCGCCCTTAGGAAGCTTCTGGTCTGGGGGGCTGAGGGGTGTGGCGGGAGGACAGCCGTTAAGCAGGTTAGCAAGCAAATAACGATGGAACCACAGTTGAGATGGAGGCAGGGAGGCAGATCACCTGACTTTGAGATTGGGGACTTTGGACCAGTTGCCCCTCCTTTTAGGACCTTAGTGTCCTCATCTTTAAAATGGATTGAGGCTCCACTTGATGCTCGCTTCACCCTCCTCCCTGCCCCGGATCTGAGAAGGGGGACGCTGTTGGGTACCTTCTGTGCCTGTCCCTCTGTCTCCCTCAGAGCCAGTATCACAGCAGAGCCTGAAAGATGGGAGAGTCCAACCCCTGCCTCTCTCCTGTCCTCACAGCAGCAGTTGCTGTCGCCTGTCCTCAGAGAGAGCAGTCAGCCAAGCCCTGAGGTGGCCAGGGTCAGGCGAGGCCTGGGAGCTGGCAGCACTTGGCTTCCCCAGGCTCCCTTCTGCTGAGTCACCCTGCCGGCTGCCCCTTGCATGACTCAGATGTCTATTCTGGCCCAGGTCTCTTGGCAGGGCTGCTTCCCTCTGTCCTCAGGCAGCTGAGCATGGCTGAGGCTCCTGCCTGTCCCCACCTCTGCTCCGTTTATCTTGCTAGCCCTGAGGCTGCTTGGGGTCAGGGGAGGGGCTTTATATATGCAGCGGGGGCATTGTGGTCCCCCGTGATCATGTGGTAGACTCTCACTTCTCAAAGTGGGGTCCTCCGTCAGCCCAGCAGCATTAGAAATGTAGCATCTCAGGCCTCCTGAGCCCTGCTGACTCAGTTTCCAACAAGGTCCTGGGGGTTCATGGCTGGAATGCACTGGAGAACCTTAACCAAGAACCTCTCAGCTCATTTGGAGTAAGACGTATTTTTAGCCAGGTCCATAAATATGAAACATCTCTTTCCCAACATTTTACTATGAGCATTTCACACCTACAGAGAACTTGAAAGACTTGCACAGGGAGAACTCATCTATCCACCAACTCGCTTCTACAGTGAACATTTTGCTAAACTTGTTTTATCACATGTTTCCAGCTAGCCAGCCCATTAATTTTTTGATATTTGAAACTTCCTTTGAAATACATTAGTGTCCTTCACCCCAGCACTTCACCGTGCAAATCATTAGCTAGAATTCACTGTTTATAGGGGTTATTTTTAAAGTAACATTTACATACAGTGACATTGCTGAATCTTATTACCATTCAATGAGATTTTGATAAATGAATAACTAAGCCTCTCTCAACATATAGAACATTACCAGGACCCCAGGAAGTTCCCTTTTGCCCCTCCATGGTTAATTTCTATACCTGACATCCTAGAAGCAAGTGCTGAGCTTAAACTGTTTATGAAAGCATTGTAAACACCTTTTGTTAAAAAAATATTTTTTATTGATTTTTTTTTTTTTAAGAGAGAGAAGATGGGAAAGGGAGAGAGACATCAATGTGTGAACAGAACATTGATCTGCTGCCTCCTGCATCCCCCAACCAGGGATCGAGCCTGATACCCCGGCATGTGCCCTGACTAGGAACTGAACCAGCAACCTTTCAGTGCATGGATGATGCCCGACTAACTGAGCTGCACTTGGCAGGGCAACACCATTTTTAATTCCTTTCTCCTTCATACTTCGGTCACTTAGTAGTTCAGCATTGTGCCACGGGCTAAGCTGGGTTCTAAGCACCGAGAAATGAACACACGTCGACTAGTGTTCTTGAGGAAAGGTGGAGGAGGGGCGGCAGGTTACTAAGCCAGCAGCACCAGGATGGACAGTGGGGCTCAAGGCAGGAACGTGCTGGGGGCTCCAGGCCAGCATCCAGAGGAGCAGATGTCTGAGTCAGAAAGGAGAGGCTGGAGGGTGGACTGGAAAGTACTCCTGGAGGAACCAGCATGTGCAAAGGTCTGGCAATGTGATGGAACGTGTGAATGTTTGGGAACTGCATGCATTCTGCTTGGCTGGATAGAACGGTCCAAGGAGCCAAGCAGTAAAGGTCACGGGTAGAACAGTGTGTTACTATAAGGACTTGAAATTTTGGCCTGATGGAAGATTTTTCAGTGAGGGAGTGACACACTCTGGGTGGGAGCATTTGGAGGATCCCTCCAGCTGAAGCCTGGAAGAGGACTCCGACTCAGAAAGACTAGAGACACTCAGGAAGTCATTGTAGGAACCCAGGCAGGTAAAGTGGAGGGTTGAGCTGGACACTGACCCTGCGTGCACTAGAGCATCAAAGTCCAGGAAAAAAATGGATGAGGTCATGGGAGAAGGGCACTGTGCACATGGTGTGTGTTACAGTAGAAGAGACTGGTCCTGAGCAGGGAGGTGATTTGCGCAGCTCTGAGCAACAGAGGCAACAAACCACCAGTAGTGTTACAAGTTGTAGCAACAACTCTCTTTTATTATGGGACATTTAAATGGTTCTGACTAATAATAATGATAGCAGCCTGGTGTGCTGTCTTTGTTTATTAATTTATTTAATCCTGGAAGCAACCCAACGAGATGGGATTATGAATCTCTCCCCATTTTGCAGTTGAGGACCCCGAGGGTCAGAGTGGTGAAGTGTCTTACCTAAGTCACAAGACTGGATCTGGGAGCCCTTTCACTGGGTTCAAACACCTGAGCAGGCCTGGCATCACCTGGAGGGCTTGTTAAAACACGGGTCACTAGGCCCCGCCCCTAGAACTTCTGAGTCAGTAGATCTGGGTGGGGCCCCAGTGTTCGAATTTCTAACATTCCCAGGCACTGTGGATGCTGGTGATGGGGGCCGCATTTGGAAACCCTTGCTCTAAGCTGTACTGCTGTTTTGCTTGTCCCGTACTCCTGGGCGTATAGGAAATGCAGAGTGGAAGTCACTGGCAGACAAGCAAACTAAAGGCAGAATCTAAACCAGAAAAGATGTCTAGGGACCTGGACAAGGTCTTCAAGCTGCACTGTGTGGGAAGTAATGGATGAGTGAACCAGTGCCTGGGGCTCTTGTGTCAAATTGGTTTAATCCACGTGGTTTCTGGCCAAATCACCCCAGCCAGATTCGGTGCCAAAGAACGCAGCTCTGTTTGCATAAATCATTCTCTCCTGCCTTCAGCGAGGGCTGGTGTGAATTATTCCTGTTTCTAAATGAAGAAGAGACCACTTAGTAAGCCTCCGTCCTGGGTCAGGAGTTAGTCCGTTTCAGTCTCAGAGGTCAGAAACCTCAATGCTGGCAGCTGCTTTTGTACTCAATGAATTACACCAGAACATTCTGCTTGGTTTCGGTTGGATGGTCTGCTGTCTGGATCCTCGTCCATTAGCCCTTTTCTTCTTCCTCTTTTAATTTTTTAAATTTTTTATTATCAGTTCATGGCTACTTAAGCACTCCAGTTGCATTCCATGTCAGATAGGGACATCCAGAAAGTGGCTCCCAAAATGACACTGTATTTGCTTCTCTGTGCCAATGATGGAGCCCCGAGTCAGCCCGACGTGACTTCCAGTAATCTGAAAATCTGTGTTTGGATCCCTTGGAGGGTGGACGGCTGGGGGAATGAATTTGACAAAGCTCTTGGAGTGTACAAATTAGAAACTGGAACATGCGTGGTAATAACCTGGCTTCATTGAATTTGCAGGGCAAATTTTCTCACAGGGGCTGGGATTTTCTGAGCTGGAGAGAGGATTACTGTTTCCCCTCTGGGCCATCATTTCATCTGATCTCACTTGTGCACAGTTGTGCAGTCCACAGGCTGCTTCGTGTTTGACCCACAGCTGGAGTTGCCTGACTTGGAAAGCAGGCTGGCATGGGTGAGGCCCCTGTGGGTACATGCCTAGCACAGCTGCTGTTTGCGCTGTGCCTCTGAGCAAATTAGCGAAGATGACTTATCCCCCTGGGTGGATGAATTTGAGACAGGCCCTGCTTCCTGTAAGCTGAGGCAGTCCCTCCCTGGCGGTCTTGTTGAGCTGGGCCTGGGGTGCATTTCAACCAGGCATCTTTGTGCAAAGTTTAACTTGTACAACTGTGCGTTGATGCCCAGACTGAAGGGAGACTGGGTTTGGAGGCAAAAGGCCATCATTTTTATTAAAAAAAATTTTTTTTTCTTTATTGATTTTATAGAAGAATGGAGAGGGAGAGAGAGATAGAAACATCAATGAGAGAGAACATCAACTGGCCGCCTCCTGCATGGCCCCCACTGGGGATCTGGCCCACAGCCTGGGCATGTACTCTGACCAGAAATCGAACTGATGACCTCTGGGTGCATGGGTCGACGTCAGCTCAACCAGGATGACCGGGCACAAAAGGGCATCGTTTGAGCTCTAGTTTCACCTTTAATAATCATTGTGTCTTAGGGGTGAGCAGGGGTCAGCCAACATTTTTTGTAGAGAGCCAACTAGTAAATAAACGTCTTAGACTTTGCAGACCATGTGGTCTCTGTCAAAACTACTCAACTCTGTCCTTGTAGCAGCCCCGGACATTTGTGAATGAATGGGCATCACTGTGTCCCAATACAACTTCATTTCCCAGTGGCCAGCCCATGGCCTTCATTGCTGAACCCGATGTGAAGCCCCGGCTGCAGGGCTCGAGTGTCATGGGCCTGCTGGAAAGGGAGGCGCTGTTATTGTTCTCACCCTTGTTCACTAACACTACTGATCGCATTTCCCGCACTGTCACCCTGTGCCAGTACTGTTCTGAGTACGAAGTAAATGTGCTTCATCTCATTTAATCTCCTCACCACCAAGTAACGTGTCCACGGTCCCGTGGCTAGTAAGGGGCAGAGCTGGTATTCAAGCCCTCTAACCGCCCAGCTCTGTGTTCCCTCGCGCAGCAGCCATCCCTGTTTCCCCACCCCTTCTCTCTGGCATCCTGTTTTTCCCTTTGTTTCAGCTCTCATTGTTTATAGTTATATATTTATTTGCATCTTGATTTGCTTCCTGTTCATTCCCCCTCAGTTGGGACGTTACATGGGCCCGGGCCTTGTTCTTGCCTTCCTAGCTCTGTTCCCATCCCTTAGCTGCCTCCCGGAATATGGGGAGGTCCTCCCTAAATATTTGCTCAAGAAATAAATGAGTCATGGCTAGCTCTGCCTCGCCTCTCCCCCTCTCTGCCAGCACTGTCAGCTCCTCACAATGGGTAGGAATTGGGCTCCAGTTGAAGCGCCTTTGTGATTCCCTAATAACCCATCCACTTCCAGAAAAAAAGGACTAGCCTACAGAGCAAATACCACACCACCTCCTCCACGAATAACATTGCTGCCTTAGGCTGCAAAAATTCAGCTAATAACACAGTCCCATGGACCTCATTTGACTTGTTCCTCCCTGTAGTCCTATAAGGTAAGCTGAGCAGTTGGGCTAACCACGCCCATTTCTCAGATGTGAAAACTGAGGCTTTGAAGTAGAGGGATTCGCCCAAGGTTGTTTAGCTAGAAAATGGCAGGTCTGGGGTTTGAACCCAGGTCTGTCTGGCTCCACAGTCTGAGCTTACTCTGCGTCAGGTTGGTCTGGAATGTAGGTCTGTGGCCAGCTGCATCTGACTGACTTTATTAAAAAATGCTGATGCCAGGACCCCACCCTCAGAAGTACTGATCTCATTGGTCTGGGTTGGGACCCTGGGCACCTGGGTGATTCTGGAGCAGCCAGGGTTGGGAACCTCTCCAGGCCTCGTGGCCCCAGAGCCGAGCCTGGTGTTCTCAACCTAGGATGTGTGTGGGAATCGCTGGGGACGCGTGTCTGATGGAGACTTTCATGTGTGTCCAAAAGTGGACGGCACAGTGAACTTGACCCTGCATTGCAGCTGTAGCTCTGAAAGGTACAGAATTTATAGTTTTCAATAGCTTTTTATTTAGAAATAACTTGACTCACAGAAAGTTGCAAAAATAAGTAGAGTTCCTGTGTACCCATTACCCAACTTGCCCCAATGATAGTATCTGAAAGATAAGGATTTTAAATAGCACAACTATTATGTTGCCTAAATACATGAATAATAATTCTTTAACATCATCAAATATTTCAGTTGTGGTTGCAACATGGTTCACTCTCTTACATTATATCATTCCTTCATTTATTAGCTGGACTATTTTTTCTTTCTTTTTTTGTTTTAATTCTCACCCGAGGACATTTTTCCATTTTTGGTTCAGATAGAGCGGGAGGGAGAGAGAGAGAGAGAGAAACATCGACGTGAAAGGGACACATCGAGTGGCTGCCACCCATACGACCCAACCAGGGCCAGGGACAAACTGCAACCAAGGTACATGCCCTTAGCGGGAACCGAACCCAGGCCTCTCTGGACCGCAGGCCGGCGCTCTAACCGCTGAGCAAAACTGGCCAGGGCTATTTTTTCTTCTTATTGAGTTTTTTAGAGAGAGAGGAAGGGAGAGATACGGGGCATGTACCCTGACTGGCAATTGAACCAGGAACTCTCAGTCCATGGGACGATTCTCAATCCACTGAGCCCCACCAGCTGGGCTTAGCCGGACTATTTCTATGCCAAGACACTTCCTCTCATCTTTTTGGTCCCCCTCTGGCGTAGATCATTAAGGAAAGGTGGAAAAATGCTTGTTTCCTACCCCTTTTCTGTTTTTAAGACGATTTGGTTCACTAGCATCTTTTCATCGGTGACACCAAGAGGTGATTCTTTTTTTTCAGTTATCAGTATGAACTTGTGTATTTAAACATGTGACATGTTTTAGTCCATTCTGTTTACTGTTTTTATGACAGCTCACATTGTCCCTTTTAGGCCCATGGGAGCCACTCCTGTTTGCTTCTGTGGCCCTTTAGCAAACCTGCTCAGCTTCGGTGTCCTTGGTGTCAGGTGTGACAAGGTGTTCTAAGCTTATCTTGTACACTTCCTGCCCACCCACTTTGCCAAGGAGACTCTGGGAGTTAAAAACAAAAACAAAGGCTCAGATGCTCTGGTCCCATCCCAGACCAGCGTAATCAGAATCTTTGGGCAGCGAGGCCCAGATATGGTGTTTTCTAAAAGCACTCCCAGCTCGGGTGGAAAACCACTCAGGTCGAGGGGGTCTCCCAAAGCCTCTTCTCTGAAAAAGCCTGGACCCCCTTGAGCACCATCCTCAGCTGAAGAGCTCATCACTGCATGGTGACCCCCCCTTCACTAAAGCTGGCGTTTCAGAATCTAGACCTGGACATTCCCACACTGAAAGCTGGCCCGTTTGTGCCATCCCAGAGGCTCCACGCTGCTGTCCCTTTCCCTCGTCTGTGTTGTTGAGCTGGAGCTCATCCTTGTGCCTTTGGGAAGGAGGTGCTGAGAATCTGTCCGAGTTCCCATTGCCCTTACGATGAAGACTCGGGTTCCTTACGTGGCCTCCGGTGCAGACCGCCCAGACCCTGTCCCTGCCAGCTCTCTTCCTGGGAGCCCAAGGAGATGCCGTGATCCCCACTGCAGCTGCGGTTTTGTATTTGTTCACGGGATTATTTATTAATGTCTCTCTCTGAAGTTTGACTGGAGCCCACATCCTGTTTCTGCCACTTCCTTTTTGGGACCCTGGGCCGATCATTTCACCCTGTGCTTCTCAGTTTCTTTTGTTATATAATAAAGTTGATGCTTTTACCTACTTTGGTGGGTAGTTATGAAGATTAAATGAGATAACTTGTGTAAAGTACTCAGAATAGAGCTAGCTAGTAGAGAATGTCAGGAGGTGTTATTGTTCTTATTGTTATTACTGCTCCCACCCTGGTATATTATGGGCTTCCTAAAGGGTGGGGTTATGTCTGTTCACTGAGATTTGTATACATGGTACTAGGCACGCAGTAGATGCTCAGAAAATGTTTGTTGAATGAATGCATGAAGGGAAGGATGCATGGAGTGAAGTGGGGATGACAGTAGCGCCACACTCTCCGGGTTGCCGTGGGGACCCAAGATGAGGCCCTGTACCATCTGTGCACAGAGCAGACATTCAGAAATACTTGCTGGGTGAAACTGGAGGAGCTGCCATGTGTTTATGTAAGGCCACTGGGCTCAGGAGAGACCTGCTTCCCCGGTGCACATTAGTGCGTGAGAGTGGCCGCCGGTCCTTTGGGAGGAAGAGTGGTCTGCTCACCGCTCCCTGCCAAGTGCTGTCATAGATGAAAAACTGAGACGTTCACTTCCCTTTTCCTCCCACCCTGTGTTTTCTCTCCACCAGAACCCTTGTCCGGAATCTGGCGCATCCTTCCTTTCCAGGATCACCTTCTGGTGGATCACGAGGTAAGACCTGGCCCTCCTGCCCCAGGCGGGCGTGGGGAGGGGGATGTGTGTGTGGCATAGTTGTGTCCTGAGTGTGCTTGCCCTGGACATGGGTCTCAGAGACACTGACCTTGTTCCCACGTTCACAAACTTTGAATTGCATGAACCATAAAGCACTTGAACCTCTGCAGATGGCTTGGCCTGGGGCAGTTAGAAACTGCACACTCTTGGCTTGGCTTTGGGTTTGGGTGTTTTTTTATGTTAGGAATAATTGTTGTTATTGGCATTGTTTCTAACCCCTCTCCATTAGAAACAATACACATGCACTGTTGGAAATGTGGGCGAGAGAAACATGCATAGTCAACAACAGAAACCTCCAGAGGCAGCCAGTCCTTCCTGTCCTTTTTTTTACATTCCTCCCCATCCCCCCACATTCTTAGCATCTTACTGGGCATTTTTGAACCTCTTCCCCTCCTGATCAGTGTTGTTCCTTGTCTCCCCCCCCCTTATTGATTTTAGAGAGAGAGATAGAAAATTGATGAGAGAGAATATCGATTGGCCGCCTCCTGCATTCCCCCACTGGGGATTGGGCCCACAACCTGGGCATGTGTCCTGACCAGGAATCAAACCGGTGACCTCTTGGTGCATGGGTCAATGCTCAACCCGTGAGCCACACCGGTTGAACTGTTCCTTGTCTTTATAAAGTTTTTACAAACATTTCTTAAATTAATTATTTTTCATACTGAATTATTTTTCAAATTACTGTTCAAGAACACCATCGGGACAGTTGGTATAATTTAAGTATGGACTTAAATTATAATTTAATGCTGCCCATGCTAGTATTTCTGATTCTGATGATCGTACTGTGGTTATGGAAGAATGCGTCCTTTTTCTTAGGGAGTGCACACTGATATTTAGGGGTGACGTGTGTAGACTCTGCACCCTACTCTGAACGGTTCAGGAAAGAATACATGACCACAGGTGTGTTTATAGAGACAGAAGATGGAAGAGTAGACGTAGCAGAGCATTAACAATGGGGAACAGAGCGAATGGTAGACAGGAATTCTTTGTACAATTCATGTGATTTTTCTGTAAGTTTGAAATTATTTCAAAATAGCAAGGTAAAATATGAGGTTAACTTTTTACTGTGAGAGTATTCAAACACGTTGAGAGACTAGTCTAATAAACCTCGCCAAACTCACCACCTGGGTTTAACAGTTATTAATGCCTTACCATATTATCCTTAAAAAACTGGTAAGCAGTCCTGGCCGGTTTGGCTCAGCGGTTAGAGCGTTGGCCTGCGGTCCAGAGAGACCTGAGTTTGGTTCCCGCTAAGGGCACGTACCTTGGTTGCAGTTTGTCCCCAGCCCTGGTTGGGTCGTGTGGGAGGCAGCCACTCGATGTGTCCCTTTCACGTCCATGTTTCTCTCTCTCTGTCTCTTCCTCTCTCTCCCTCCCACTCTATCTGAACAAAAAATGGGTGAGGATAAAAAACAAAAAACTGGTAAGCACATTGGAGCCATCCTACTATTTCCCTTCTAAATATTTGGTATGGATCTTTAAACAGTATGGTCATTTACCCTGGATGACCTAACAGAATTTAGTAGTAATTATTCAATGTTCCCAGATGTGCGCCGGTACTCAGAGTGTCCGAGATGCTCAGCCGCCTTGGGTGTGGGGCTGCACGGCGTGGCGGTGGCGGTGGCGGGCGTGTGCAGTGAGGGCCATTGTCCTCTTCCTCTTGACTCTCATCACCTTCCTCCTTGTGTTTCTGCCCCAGGTTGATGGTCCGGGGCTACCGTCAGCCCCTGGAGAGCACTGACCTCTGGTCCCTGAATAAGGAGGACACGTCAGAGCAAGTTGTGCCCGTTTTGGTAAAGAACTGGAAGAAGGAATGTGCCAAATCCAGAAGGTAAGCGTGAATCCTCTTGCCACCGGGGAAGCCAGACACACACAAGGACCCACAGCCATGTCCTTCCCCCATCAGAGGAGATAAAACAGGAGAAGTATTTGCAGGGGTCCTCAGGCCGTGGGAGTGGATTAAGGTCTGATCCCAAGTTTGGTGAGAAGGCAGAGGTGGGTTTTGTGTGGGGCAGGGGCACGGGGTGACTTCCGTTCTTTAACAACCCGGGGGACTGCCTGGGGGAGGTGGATCATGGGGGAGACGGGGGTCAGGCCTCAGAGGCTGCCTAAGTTCCTTTGTGCTCTGGAGCCTTTGTTTTCTACTTAGAGAGGGCTTTCTGAGAATTCAGCGAGATAAACATCCTCTGATAAGTTATCAGTCAGCTGAATCCACGTGAAAACCCTGGGCAGGCAGTAGTGCACAGGCGTGTTGACTCATCTGTGCGCACCAGGCTGGGTCTTCCACCCTGCCTGGGGGGACGCGTGAGAACTGGCCTGGGCTCTAATGTGGGCGCCCAAGGTGCACTGGCCACGAAGACTTTGGCCTTTAGGGGGTCTCCGCTGGGGGTTCGCTGCCTTGGGACACTGGCATATTGGTCACTTGCTTTGTTCCCAGGGTATGAGCCAGACCTAGCACCTGTAACCCCTGTGGTTGTGGGGGTGAGAGGAGAGTCCTGTTCTAGGAATTTCTTGGGGTGGCCTCTTGCAGTGAGTCCTCTTCAGTTAGCTGGAGAGCGAATGTAGCCTGTGCCGGGCTGCTGGGCGTCCTGGGCCTTCTGGGGAACAGGCACTAGCATCCTGGGCAGGGCGGTCTGGCTTGGCTTCTTGGCCTCGGTCCCAACATCCCACCCCCTCTAGCTCCTGTCTTCAGCCTTGAGTGACCACTCTCAAAAGTCAGGTCTGAGCTGCCTTACCCCACCCCCGCCCCTCCAACCCTGTCCCCACCTTTGGATTTTAAAATTCAGTTCTTCACTGGTTGCTACCAAATGGTTCTGAGTTGAACAAAATGGAGTGGAAATTTCTCTTTGACTTTTGGCCTCCAGTAGGTTAATGCCATTTTGGACTATGGTTCCTGCTGGCATGACTATAAAAACTTCAGTGGCTCTGGAAGAGAGTTTGGCAGTTTTTTTAAAAGTTAAACAGTTATTGTACCACCAGCCATTCTACTTCTAGGTGTGTGTGCAAGAAAACTGAGGTCATGTTGCTAAAAGACGTGCATAGCGCCTGTGTTGGGGCTGCCAAAGCTGGAGCAATCCAAACGTCCACTAACAGGTGGACAGAGCACAAATCACAGTGTAGCCATAAAGGGAGTACATCTATGCAATACAAAGGGATTATCGCTCGCTCTCTTTTTTTAAATCCTCACCTGAGGATATTTTTCCATTTATCTTCAGACAGAGTGGGAGGCAGAGAGAGAGAGAGGGAGAAATCCACATGAGAGGGACACATCGATTGGTTGCCTCCTGCACGACCCCAACCAGGGCCGGGGACCAAACTGCAACCAAGGTAGGTGTCCTTGACCGGAATTGAACCTGTAACTCTTTCGTCCGCGGGCCGATGCCCCAACCACTGAGCCACACTGGCGGTGGCAAAGGGGGTATCTCTTGATATGCTTGACAACATGGAAATATCTCGAAATAATTACGCCTAGTGAACAAAGCCAGACACAAGTACATACGAGGTGATTCCATTATATATAATTTTAGAATATGAACCATTCTATAGTAACAGAAATCAGATCAGTGGTTGCCTGGGACAGGGGAGACGTAGAGAGGTGGGTGGGGAAATTACAAAGGGACAGAACAGGGCGATGGGTGTGTCATTACCTTGATTTCCCTGGTGGATTCACAGGTCTATATGTGTGTCAGAACTGATCACATTGAACACTTTAAATATGTGCAGTTGATCATATATCAGTGATACCCCAGGAAAGCTATACATTCACAAAGCAGTAGTGTTTAAAGACAGGCTGACCATTTGACTTAATTGTCTCTGTTTCATAAAGGAATGCAAATGGCACATAAATGAAAAACAAAAGAAAACAAAACTCTCCAAAACATGCACGTTAAGCGGTGGTTCTCAACCTTTCAGTCTTGTCCCCATGAAGACAAAGATTTTATAACACCTCCTTTACTGGATTTTGTTGAACGAACTCAAGAAGAGTCTGAAGACTTTGACTAGAAATAAATGATAAAGGTTTATTTATGGGCTTTAGGGTCTGCAAACCGGAAGTACAACTAGGCAATACCCAGAGTGTGTTCTGGGGATCCCAGTGTCTGAGTCTGTCGGCCTGAGATGCACGAGCAGGAATGTGCAGTACAGAAAGGAAAAGTTGGATGTTGAATTGGTTAGTACGGAGACGGGGCACTAACGCTTGATGTCATGTAGCTACAGGTTACAGACAGGGCAAAACCATGAGACATGGAGGGTTAGGGGTGTGGGGTTGTGCTGGCAGCTGTTTCTTTAGGTCTTGGGGACAGTTCTGTGGTCTGCTCCCTCCGTCTGGTCTCATGAGAAAGTAGCCAGGGGAGCTGAAACACAACTTAGGCCAAGCAGGATGTTATCTTTAGCCCGCCGGAGGGTCAGACCTTGTGATCCTTACTCAGGTTTGGGCTGCTGTCAGCTGCTGCCTCGGATTGCTGATTATCAGGGGAAAGGCTAGGTCACTCAGGAGTATATATAGAGAGATGATTTGTAGTGCTAGGGTTTAAAACTAAATTAAAGTCATAAGGACCCTTGGTTTCAAGAAGAAAGAAAAGCTAACAGATCTAAAAGTAAAACAGTATATTCTTGAGAAGAATCGGTCCCGCACTCTTAGCCTCTGGATTGGTCCGAGATGGGAATCCTCCAGATGATGGCTGGTCTGGATCCTGGATGTCAGGTGGTCTGGATACGTGAACATTCTTTCCTCGTCCTTCAGCGGGAAATCAGAGGGTTACCTGGAGGCCTGATGTATATCCAGGTATTGGCGTAGGACTGGCAAGTACAACTAATAAGTTCCCAGGATGATCAAATAAGAATAGAAGAATTTTCTCAGGCCGCAACCTTCTTGGTTTTAGGAATTTAGCAGCTTGATTATAGTGACTCCATTTTATTTCTTCACTCTATTTCCTCAACTTTAAGGAAATAGACAAATAAAAATAGCCCACCACGTATCCAATTTAAAAAGTCAACATAATGATAATGCTGTCACTAGACCTTAAAAGTGTCAATGTAAGAAACATTCAAACCTGTGAAGGATTTTTCTGAGTTTATTTGAGCCAAAACTGCCGACAGTTGCCTGGAAGCAAATCAGTGGGTTGAGATAATGCTCCAGAGAATGGCAGTTTGCACCTTATTTTATACATTGTAATCTAAAGAGAAGATGCAAGTGAGTTACATGAAACCCATTGGTGATCCATTAGGGAGGAGGGAGAATGCAAAACGGGAAACCTCTGGGACTGGATGAAAAATATGATAGACACACACCTCTTCTACACAGGTGGGTACAGGATAGTCCACAACAATTAACTCAATAACAGTGAGGGGACTTGAGGTCTCCGCAGAGCGGTGCCTGCGCTTTGAGGGGTCCGGAAAAAGGAAAATTACTTTCACACTCCAAAGGTATGTTATTGTAGAGGCAAAAAGACAATAGACAAGGCTCAGTGAAGGTAAAGATTGACCTTCGTCAGGGAAGATGCCGGCCTAGGACATGACTACCCACCATAAACTGCTTTTAGTTAAAAAAAATTTAATTTCAGACCGTCCTTTGTGGTTACTTTAGGCAAGGCCGCCACACAGGCCTCCCCAGAGCTCGTCAGGTTAGCATGTGCTCCTCTTCATCCACAGAAGAAAACTAAAAGGCAAGGGATTTATAACAACAACAAATACTTCAGTGTGTACACGCTCAGGCGTGTGCGAGAATATAAATAAGGAGTCGCTGCTGGTTCCTCAGGGGAGAGTTGCCTTTGAGAGCTGAATTCTCAGCTCACCCGGTCTGCGGTTCTGGAGACCAGATCCACCATTGCCCTCATAGGCCGGGTTTTTGCTGGGTGGTCACCAGTGCTTGGCAAAGTTCCAAACGACATAGAGTCTTCCCTTACTTTGCACAGTCATTGCATTCCTGAAAAAATTTGAGGCATATTTAAACTTGCAAAAAAGAAAATGCACACTGTGCATGGGTTCATGTCGGAAGATGGCGTGGGATTCTACACTTGAGTAATTTTAGGCAGGCCTTTCACCTACATGGAGCCTGCTGGGATCTTCGTCCTTTGGGACTGTTCCGCACCTCACGGGTCTGGTCTCTGGCTCGGCCACTAGGACCATCAGAGAATGCCAGTTTGCAAAACAACCCCCCTTGAGAAGCCTATGATTTTGAGGCAGGAAAAGCACTCAACAAAACAAAACAATAACATAAAAAGGAAGAACATCTTGGGTCATTTGCATGTGTAGGTGACATTTAAGATCCTTCCAGGGCTGTACTTTCCAAGGAGGGGCTTGCTGAGGGGTGACGGTGGGATGGGGAAGGGGTGGGAATCACATCTATCTGGGTTTCCCAAACCATTGTCCTATATATTGTGAGTGCTAAGCGTGGAAATGTGCCTTAAGTTTGTAAAATTCTTCCTCCATGATTGTAGACCACAGCCGCCCTTCTGTGTCATATTGGGTACTATGGGTCAGAGACCATGCTCAAGGTATATCCAGAAATGTGGGATTTTAAGCAAGCTAAGACCATTCTAAGTGTGGGAGTTTACCTTTGCCAAAGGTGAAAGATCTGCTCTAATGGATGACAGACGGCCAGCAGCAGCCCCTCACTGCTGTTGGGTTGGTCCGAGGCCCTTCCAGTCTGCTCTCCCCACCCTGCCCTGGCAACCTCGAGGCTCTGGTGCTTCTTGGAAGAGGTGCCTCCCCTCTTCTCCAAACTCTCAGTTCCAGGCCTTGCTCTTCCTGTTCCCTCTGCCTAGAGCCCCCTTTCTGTCCCCAGCCGGACCTGTTCCCGTAACCTGTAGATCTTGGCTCCCACAAGCTTGTGAAGATCGTTTCCCTTCCAAGGCTCCTCGATGGTGAGGTCTCCCCAGTGTTCGGTTCAGGTCATGGATGGATGAGTGGCTGATGGGCATCTCTGCCCACAGCAAAATCCAGTTGAGTCAGCAAGTCCCCTTTTCTTCCCAGCTTCCGGCTTCCTCTCCTGTTTCTGTTACCCTGTTCTGGTTTTCTTCTGACTCAGACCTGCCCCTTTAACTTTTCCTTCCCCTCCCAGCCTGAGCATTCTGACGCCCCGCTTACTTCCTGTCTGTCCAGAGCGCCTGCCTCACAGGCCTCTTGACACGGGAC
The DNA here is from genome assembly GCF_014108415.1 of Molossus molossus. Classification (NCBI taxonomy): domain Eukaryota; kingdom Metazoa; phylum Chordata; class Mammalia; order Chiroptera; family Molossidae; genus Molossus; species Molossus molossus. Next base: position 107,776,879 of record NW_023425366.1, on the reverse strand, counting down.
ATTTTTTTCTGACTAGGCCTTGGCTGCTCTTTCCCACTGACCTTGACCTCTTCCACCAGGACCCGAGCTGTCTTCTGCCTGGCCCTTTGGCATCCCATCTCCTGGTCACTGAAAATGGCCCTGGGTTAGCAGCCACGCAGGCCAGGGCCCGGGCCAGCTTGGGAAGCGGTGCAGAGAATGGACGGGGAGGGCTGACCGCTCCCTTCCCGTCTCCCCCTTGCCAAGAAGGCATGCTGCTGAAAGGAACAGCAGAACCCCAGCCAGAAACCCAGCTTCAGGGAAGGTCAGCAGGGAAGGACCTCACGTAGTCACCTGGACAACATGAGCAACAAATAATCCCCTGGGGCTCGTGGGATACTGCATCTCTCCCCCAGAGATGTCCATGTCCTGATCCCCAGAACTGGGGATCGGTCCACGCGCATGGCAGAGGGACTCGGCAGATGTGGTTGAGTGAAGGCTTTTGGAACGTGGAGACTTGTGTATTGCCTGGACCAGATAATCACAACGTCCTTGTCGGAGGGAGACAGGAGGCCAGGGAGAGAAGATGCTGTGCTGCTGGTGTTGAGGCAAGGGCTTTGAGCCTAGGATTGTAGGCGGCTTCTAGAAGGTGGAGAGGCGAGGAAACAGATTCTGCCTTAGAGCCTCCAGAAGGATGCAGCCCTGTGGGCCCACCTTAGATTTCTGACCTCCGGAAGTACGAAGTAACAAATGTGTGTTGTTTTAAACCACTTAGTGGTCATTTGTTGCAGAAGCCTCAGGAAGTTGTGCAGCTTCACACAGAGTTTAGATTTTACCCTGGATGCAGTGGGAAGCCTTCGGTGGAGTTGGCAGAGAGTGATGAATTTCTAGGATGGTCCCACCGGCTGCTGTACAGGGAGTTGGTTGTAAAGGAACAAGAATGGAAGGAAATGGGGAGCGGTGAGGACGTCCTGGCAGTGGTCACGGGCCCGGGTTGGAGGTGGTGGAGATGGAAAGAGTGAATAGATGACGACACATATCCCAGATGTGGAGTGGACAGGACACAGGCCTGATCGAACCTGGGGGGGGCATGAAGGTGGGGGTCAGGGATGAGCCCCATGTTTCCGGTCCTTTCCTGGGGCAGGGAGCACAGAGGAGAAAGACAGGGACTCGACAGAGCCTAGACTAGCATCCACAGTTTGGAGTGGGGACAGCACCAAGGCGGGCTGGAAGGCTGTGGTCTCCAGGGGGGAGTGTCACACGGTCCAGATGGCAGACACATGGCAAACAGGAGTCCCCCACAGTCGAGTGCTATTCAGTGAACTCATGCTGTGGAAGATTTGTGTACGTTGTAAATGTCAGGGTTGGGTGGGGATGAAGCTTAGAGTCCATGTTTAGTTGTTTGACAATGTTGCTTTAACTACATTTTGGTGGATGGGAGCCGGGGTGTGTATAGCAAATTACCCCCAACCTAGCAGCTTAAAGTAACAATGTACATTTACTATCTGGGCCAGGGATTCAGGAGTGGCCAGCTGGGTGGTTCTGGCTCAAGGTCTCTCATGAGGCTGCAGTTAGTGGGTGGACAAGGCTGTACTCCTCTGAGGGCTCGCCTGGGGCTGCAGGATCCGCTCCCAGTTGCGCATGGCTGGCTGGCAGTGCTGGCTGCTGGAAAGGCCTCACCATGGCGGCTCTTTCAGAGGCTCAGCGAGTGTCCTCGCAGCGCGGCCGTTGGCTCTGCCCAGAGTGAATGACTGAAGAGATGACAAGGTGAAAGCCACAGACAGTTCCATGACCTAGTCTTGCAAATGACGCTCTGTCATTTCTGCACTGTCCCATTCCAAAAGAGAGAGGACTCCACATGTGAGGGTTCTGATTTCTTCACATCCTTGCAAACACGTGCTGTTATCTGACTTTCTGATGATGGCCATCTAGTGGGTGGGAAATAATATCTCATTGTGGTTTTGGTTCGTATTCCCCTACTGACTAAGGATGTTAAGCGGCATTTCGTATGCTTACTGGTTGTTTGCATATGCTTTTTGCCCCTTTTAAAATTGGGTTGTCTTTTTCTTAGTGAGTTGGAAGAATTTGTTGTGTGCTTAGTTACAAGTCCTTTATCAGACTTTTGATTTGCAGATATTTTCTCCCATTCCATCCATAGGTTGTCTTTTCACTTTTTTATTTTTCCCCCTATGAAATCTACTTCTCAAAGACTGTTTGAAGCACTATTGTCTTTTATTTGGATGAAATTCAATTTATTTATTTAGTTAGTTTGTTGCTTATGCTTTTGGTGTTATATCTTAGACTCCACTGCCAACTCCAAGGTCATAAAGATTTTCCTCTGTGTTGCCTTCTCAGAATTCTATAGTGTTAGCCCTACATGTAGGTTTCTGATCCATTTCAGGTTAAATTTTGTATATGATGTGAAGTAAGCGTTGAGCTTCCTGCTTTTGTCTGTATCACTTAGTTTTCCAGCACCATCTATTGAAAAGACTATTCTTGCCTTGGCAGGTTCTCAGTGGTTAGAGCATTGGCCTGCAGACCAGTGAGTCACGGGTTTGATTCCGGTCGAGGGCACGTACCTCAGTTGTGGTTTGTCCCTGGCCCTGGTTGGAGTCATGTGGGAGGCAATCAATTGATGTGTCCCTTTCACATTGATGTGTGTGTCTCTCTCTCTCTCCCCCTCCCACTCTATCTGAATAAAAGTGGAAAAATGTCCTCAGATGAGGATAAGAAAAAAAGAAGAAGAAAAAAAGACTATTCTTTTCCCATTGAGTGTTCTTGACACCCTTGTCAAAAATCATTTGGATTTATTTCTGGATTCTCATTTCTGTTCTACTGATCTATGTCTGTCTATCCTTATGCCTGCCTTAATTATGGTTGTTCTATAGTAAGTTTTGAAATTGGGAAGTATGAATCCTCTGACTTGGTCTTTCTTTTTCAATATTGTTTTGGCTATTTTGGGTCCCTTGAATTTCCATATAAATTTTAGTATTAACTTGTTAATTTCTACAAAGAAGCCAGCTGGGATTCTGGTAGCGATTGCATTGGATCTGTAGACCCGTTCGGGGCTGGCACTTTTCTGTGCCCTTTATGTATATTAACTCATTCAATTTTCACAACAGCCCTATGAGGTGGGTCCTACTTTTATTCCCATTTTACAGATAAGGTCTAGAGAGGTTAAGGAAGTTGCCTAAAGCCACACAGCTGGCTAGTGGCTGAGCCAGAATCCGGAGTCCCTGTTCATGACCGCTCTGCTAAGCTGCCTCTGCGATGACCGGTTTTCTTTGGCTGGGCCTCCCCGGAGGGCAGGGTCCCCTGGCCCTCTCCTGCAGCCGGTGGGCCTATCTCTGGCAGACCCACATGGCTGCACACTCCTTGTGTTCCAGGCAGCCGGCGAAGGTCGTGTACTCCTCCAAGGATCCCGCCAAGCCCAAGGGGAGCTCCAAGGTGGATGTGAACGAGGAGGCCGAGGCTCTGATTGTCAGGTCCCCCCAGAAGGAGCGGGAGCCGTCCCTGTTCAAGGTGCTCTACAAGACTTTTGGGCCCTACTTTCTCATGAGCTTCCTATTCAAGGCCCTGCACGACCTTATGATGTTTACCGGCCCGGAGATCTTGAAGTAAGACCTCTTCGCTCCCAGCTGGGCAACTTTTCGCATCCTTGACTTTCCCCTTTCAATGCTCACTTTCCCTTAGGCTCAGGTGGCACCATAGGGTCAGGTGGCATGCTCCAGGCGGCTTACAGCCCAGTCTCTTGATCTACCTGCTTTGCTTAGTGCTTTGCTTTAATAGCATCTTAATTAAGGCCACTTTGTTTGCAAGAAGCCTACTATACTCCCCTGAAGTCAAAAGGGGGACGAGAGAGGATTTTCTTGGGAAGTGAAGAGGGCCAGGTCACATGAGAACTGCACCCTCAAACCAGAAAGTCAGAACGGAGGTCACCTCTCTCTCCTCTGTGTCTACCTTCCTCCCTCTCTCTCTTTCACTCTCATTGTCTCTGTTTCCTTTCTCTGTGTATCTCTTTGGGGCCACACATTTGTTCTCTAGCCCTCCCCACTCTGTCCCCTTATGCTCTCTATTTGGTCGCCTTTGCGTGACTCACCGGTGATGAGATGGCACAGTCAGTGCAAGAAGCCTAAGGCGCCCTGCGATGCATGAGCGGTTTGGGCACCCTGCGCAGTCAGACCACCGCCGCGGCTGGTATTTCATCTTTAAAATTGGAGTACTGATGCTTGCCTCTCCTGGCTTGGGAGAAAGTCGAAATGCTGAAAGTGAAGGACTTTTCCCTGCACGGGCATGCCACAGTGACACCATTCTGGGCTCTATCCTCGCTCCTTCGCAGATTGCTCATCAACTTCGTGAATGACAAGAAGGCCCCGGACTGGCAGGGCTACTTCTACACCGCGCTCCTGTTCATCAGCGCCTGCCTCCAGACCCTCGTGCTGCACCAGTACTTCCACATCTGCTTCGTCAGCGGCATGAGGATCAAGACGGCCGTCATTGGCGCCGTCTACCGGAAGGTGGGTGACGCCGGGTCGTGGGCGCGTGGGCCGACTTTGATATCTGCTGCAGCCCCAGAACCAGTAGGCACGTGGCTGGGTCACTCTGGGGCCACCACGGGGATGGCAAGCCCAGCTTCTACAGCAGCGGCTCTAGTGTGGCCTTCGTGACTGCAGCTGGCAAGGGTAGACAGTTCTGTGGTAGGCCTCAGCAAAGCTGATTTCAGGATGTCCGTGGGCCCCTGGGTCAGCTGTGGAAATTGAATTTCTTAGGTGGAAGTTGATTTGGGGAAATCCAAGTTCAGATCCTTGCTCTGCTGTTCACAGTCTGTGTTTGAGCGTGTTCTGACTCTGACTGAGTGGATGGCCTCTCCCCTGGATGATAGGGTCCGTAGCAGGTGTCTGCGCACAATGTTAAAGGGACTGGATTACCTTCTTGGTCCCTTCATTCCATAGCCTCTGGTGCAGGGACACCACTTGGGCCCCATTGGTTGGGAAGAGACTCCAGCAGATAGTCAGGAAAAATGGTTCTCAGCCTGTCTGCAAGTTAGACTCACCTGGAGAGCTTTAAAATCTTCTGATGCCCAGGCCACACCCGACCAACCAAATCAGGACCTCTGAGGGGTGGGACCCAGGCATCAGTAGTTCTAAAAGTCCCCAGTAATATTGTGAATCCATGTCTGAGGACCAGGGTGATTTTGTCTGTCCAGGTGATGTTTGTCCCTGTCTGGAGATATTTTTGGTTGTCATAATGGGGGTTAGGGGCATCTAGTGGGGAGAGGCCAGGGGTGCTGCTAAACATCCTATAATGCACAGGACGTGACCCAGCCTTGAGTGTCAGGCATGCCGGCATTGGGGAACCCTGGCCTCTCCTTGGCCTTCAGTGTTTCTGGGGACGAGCAGCAGCAGCATCACTTGGGAGCCTGTTAGAAAAGCAGAGTCCCAGACCTGCCCCAGACCTGCTGAGTCAGAGCCTGCGTGGTAGTAAACTTCCTGGGTAAGGCGTGTAACACAAAAAGTGTGCAAAGCCTGGGTCTAGGTGACTTACACCTTGAAGAGCTCACGAGGGGGGGCAGTGAGTGCCATCGGTAAGAGCGAGGGTTTCGTGATGAGGCGGACGAGCTGGAAGGCAGGGAAGCGGCAGGGGAGGAGGAAAGAGCAGGGTCTTCCCACTCCTGAGCAGTCTCCTCTCTTCACACAGGCCTGGAGGCAGAGTCCAGGGCTCTTCCTCTGCCACATGCGCACTCTTGCTCTCTCCTTTGTCCCACAGGCCCTGGTGATCACCAATTCCGCGAGAAAATCATCCACGGTCGGGGAGATCGTCAACCTCATGTCTGTGGACGCCCAGAGGTTCATGGACCTGACCACGTACATTAACATGATCTGGTCAGCCCCTCTGCAAGTCATCCTTGCGCTGTACCTTCTGTGGCTGGTGTGTGTTTGATGTGGTTCCCCTTCATGTGGGGAGGGACCTCTGTGTGTGGGCATTGGGTGGGAGGGAGTGGGTGTCGATGATCAGAACCTCTATAGCTCTCTGGTATTTCTCGCTGTCATTTGCATTTTATTTTCTGACCCATCAGCCAATTCCTGTATATTTTATTCATTTCCTCAGTTGTTGGGTTTATGTTCTCTTTGGTGGCATGGTATTTGTTTGCATTCACCTTTCCTTTTTTTTTGTACAGGCAAGTCACTCACATTCTTTTTTTAATTGATTTTAGCGAGAGAGAGGGAGGGGGAGAAAGAGATAAGAAAGATCGATCGGCTGCCTCCTGCACACCCCCTACTAGGGATCAAGCCCTCACCAGGCATGTGCCCTGACTGGAAATTGAACTGATGACCTCTTTGTGCATGGGGCATTGCTCAACCAACTGAGCCACACCAGCCAGGGCTCATTCATCTTTCTTTTTTTTTAAATTTTTTTTAATTATCCTCACCCGAGGACATTTTTTTTATTTTTTGTTCAGATAGAGTGGGAGGGAGAGAGAGGAAGAGAGAGAGAAACATTAACGACGTGAAAGGTACACATTGAATGGCTGCCACCCGCACAACCCAACCAGAGACGGGGACAAACTGCAACCGAGGTACATGCCCTTAGCGGGAACCGAACCCGGGTCTCTCTAGACCACAGACCGACGCTCTAACCGCTGAGCCACACCGGCCAGGGCTCATTCATCTTTTCTTGAGAGCATATGTTATTAACAACCCTATAACACGCACACCATACTTCCGCCACTGTATTCTCCCGAACTTCACTTAACTCATTTATTCACTAGTCTTAAATTATGTTGATCAAGATAATATCTGTTGTTTGCAAAAGGATAGCGATGCATCAGCTGGAACTCTCCCCTCCCATGAGCAAACTCAAATATACAGGTATGCTGGAAACAGCAGCTTCTGAATAACAAAGATAAAGAGACCAAACAGAGATGGCTGGGAGGCTGGGGAAGCCCTGGGGAAACTCTGAGTTGGAGGAGTGGGTGCTGCCATTGTTTACATTCTCCTCCCCTTCCTGGGGCTGGTGGGAGGCCTGATCTGGGCCTGTCTGCAAGATCACCACAGCAGTTAACCATTATTGCCCGGAGCTGTTTGTCTCAGCAAAGGGAGCAAAGCAGGAAGGCCAGGAACCACTCCAGTCAGACCAGCCCGTGCCCCAGAAGCCATGCGTGCCTCACCGAACTAGCTGGATTCCCAAAACTACTCAACGCAAGAGCCTACACAGAGGTCACTTCTACACGAGACCACTTTCTATATAACAAACAAGAGGGAGATGTATAGCCCTGGCCAGTTTTGGTCAGTGGTTAGAGCGTCAGACCGTGGAATAAAGAGTCTCGGGTTCAGTTCTGGTCAAGGGCACGTACCTTGGTTGCCGTTCATCCCTGGCCCTGGTCAGGGTAGTGTGGGTTTCTCTACCTCTCTCCCCACCCCCCTCCCTCCCTCCCACCTTATCTGAGGATAAATGGGGGGAAAATATCATTAGGGCACTGGCCAGCTTGGCTCAGCGGTTGGAGCATCAGGCTGCGGACCAGAGTCCTGGTTTCGGTTCCCGCTAAGGGCATGTACCTCAGTTGCAGTTTTTGTCCCTGCCCCAGTTGATGTGTGGGTGGCAGCCACTCGATGTGTCTCTCTCACATCGATGTTTCACTCCCAGTCTTCCTCCCTCTCTCCCTCCTGCTCTATCTGAAGATAAATGCAAAAATGTCCTTGGGTGAGGATAAAAAAAAAATTTAGGAGAGTTGTACAGAGAAGACTGGCGAGATGCAAGGGCTCTCTGGAGGCTATGGGAATTCTCCAGGGTCAGAGGGGCTGTGAGCACCATTTGTTATGTCTCCCTCTGTCTCCGCGGGGGGGGGGGGCTCTATTCAGATGCTCTGACCTAGCTGCAAGGTTGCTGCGGTGTGTTTCCAGAACACCACCTGAGTCCATTTCAGCCTCGAATGAAGGGAGGAAGCTGAATAGAATCAACAGGGTGTTACTACACAGTGTGGCCTCCCCACTTGGAACCACTCAGTTGGCCAGGGCTTTGGGCACCTTAGGTACCTGCTCAGCTCCTACCAGCTTGCCAAAACCACCTGGCACACACAGCCTACACAGAGCCTGCTTCTCCATTAGGCTACCTTTTCAAGACTGGGAGAGATAGCTATTTTGTCTAATTTATTTAAAGAAACGTAGAAAATCAAACAAAATGAAAAGACAGCAGAATCTCTCTCAAATGAAAGAATAAGAAAAATCCCCAGAAAAAACCCTAAGGAAATGGAGATAAGAAATTTGTCTTTATTTGTCTAATAAAGATTTCAAAGAAGTAGTCATAGGATGCTCACCAAACTTGAGAGTGGAATAGAGGAACTTGGGGGAGAATAACAATGAGAAAGTATAAAAAAGAACAAGCAGACCCAAAGAATACAATAACTGAAATGAAACATACATTAGAAAGAATCAACATCTGAGTAGCTAATACAAGAGAATGGATCAGTGATCTGGAAGACAGACTAGTTGATACATTAGAAAGAATCAACATCTGAGTAGCTAATATAGGAGAATGGATCAGTGACCTGGAAGACAGAGTAGTTGAAACCAACCAATCAGAACAGCAAAAAGAAAAAAGAATTTTAAAGAAAGATGAGGATAGTGTAAGGGACCTCTGGGATAATATCAAGCATACTAACATTTCACATTGTAAGGGTTCCCAGAAGGAGAAGAAAGAGAAAGGTATGGAAAACCTATTTGAAGAAATAATGGCTGAACACTTTCCTAATCTGAGAAAGGAAACAGATGTTTAGGTCCAGGAAGCACGGAGAGTTCCAAACAAGATGAACCTGAAGAGACTCACACAGAGACATAAGTAAAATGGCAAAAATTAAAGAGACAATCTTGAAGACAGCAAGAGGAAGATGAGTAACATCTAAAGGAAACCACATAAGGCTAGCAGCAAATTCACAGGTCAGAGGAAAGTGGCAGTATATCTTAAAAGTGCTGGAAAAGAGGAACCTACAACCTAGAATAATTTCCCCAGCAGTGTTATCATTCAGCATTGAAGGAGAAATAGAGAGTTTCTCAGGCAAGCAAAATCTAAAGGAGTCCATCACATTAAACCAGCTTTATAAGAAATGTTAAAGAGTCTTCTTTAAGGAGAAAAGGAAAAGCCATAACCAGAAATAAGAATATATGAGAAAGGAAAAAAATCTCACAGATAAAGCCAAATATTTAATAAATTACAGAGAATCAGGCTACTGTGAGGGTCAAAAGAAAAACAGATCAACTCAAACTACAGTACGTAGGTAGGAGATACACAGCACAAGAAGATCTAAAACATGACATCAGTAACAGCAGATGTTCAAACGTAAATGTCTTGAAGTAGACTGCTATGGATAATGATATACATGGTGGGGCAAAAGTAGGTTTACAGTTGTTCGTATGGAAAATAAGACAGTCATTAATAATAATGCAAGAATAAACTCTGTGTTTTGTGTACTCACAACTGTGAACCTACTTTTGCCCCACTGTGTAGATAAACCTTCCAGTAACCACAGACCCAAAATCTACAAAAGATATATGAGGAAGAAAGAAAGGAACACTAAGGAACAGTAAACCACAAGGCAAGAGATCAAGAGAGGAGGAAAGGCATAGAGGACAGCTATAAAACAACCTGAGAACAATGAACAAAATGGCCTTGAACATCCTTAATCATTCCTTTAAACGTAAATGGATTAAATGTTCCAAGGAACGACATAGGGTAGCTGAATGGATTTAAAAACATGGCCCGCCCTGGTCGGTTTGGCTCAGTGGTTGGAGTGTCGGCCTGGAGACCAGAGAGTCCCAGGTTCGGTTCCCGCTAGGGGCATGTACCAAAAACAAACAAACAAAAACTATGACCCATTACCTGGCCTGTGTGGCTCAGTGGTTGAGCGTCAACCCATGCACCAAGAGGTTGCCGGTTTGATTCCTGGTCAGGGCACATGCCCAGGTTGTGGGTCCAATCCCCAGTGGGGGGCATGCAGGAGGCGGCCAGTCGATGTTCTCTCTCATCGATTTCATTTCTCTCTTCCTCTCTCTCTAAAATCAACAAAGAAAAAAAATTAAAACAAAACATGACCCATGTATATATATACTGCCTGTAAGAGACTCACTTCAGATCAGAAGACACACACAGACGGAAAGTGAAGGGATGGAAAAAGATATTCCATGAAAATAGAAACGAAAAGAAAGCACTCTCTTTTTGGATGTGTCTCCTCGGGCAAGGGCAAGACAAGAAAAAAATAAACAAATGGAACTCTATCAAGCTAAAGTGTTTTTGTGTAGTGAAGGAAATCAAAACAAAAAGACAACCTACTGAATGGGAAAAGGTACTCGCAAATGATACACCCGATAAGGAATTAATACTCAGAATATATGAGGAAACTTTTACAACTTAACACCAAAAAAAAAAAAAAATTCCAACTAAAAAATGGACAAAGGACCTGAATAGACATTTCTCCAAAGAGGACATACAGATGGCCAACAGACCTGCTAAAATATGCTCATTATCACTAATCATCAGGGAAATGCAAATGAAAACCACGGTGAGCTATCACCTCACACCTGTCAGAATGTCTACCATTAATAAATCAACAAATAACAAGTGCTGGTGAGAATGTGGAGAAGAAACCCTTGTGTACTGTTTGTGCAATTGTAAATAAAAAGATATATGCACCCCTAAATGCCCATCAACAGATGAATGGATACACAATAAAATATTATTCAACAATAAAAAAAGAATGAAATCTTGCCATTTGCAACATAATGGATACAGAGGTTATTATGCTAAGAGAAATAAGTCAGACAGAGAAAGACAAATATATGATTTTACTTATATGTGGAATCTAAAATAGCAGAACAAATGGATAAACAAAACAAAATAGAAATGGATCTATAGATACAGTGAACAAGCCATTTTTGCCAAAGGGGAGTGGTCTGGACAGATGGGAATATAAAAAAAAAGATGAAGAAAATTAGTTGGGGAAACTGACAGGGATAGAAAGAAGGCACTACATTAAAATTATCTGCATGAGAGTCCACTACCAATGTGTGCCAAGTAATAAGGTGGTTATAGAGGCCCCTGTTTCAGCCAGCAATACTTTTTTTTTTGCCCTCAGATTCCTTGGAGATCTCTTGATGCAGTTTGTGTTTGAGGTAAATAGGATCACAGTAGGCATCATTGCAACATCTGAATATACTTTCCTAAAAATAAAAATAGCCTTAAGCAAATAAAGGGAATTTTGCGATTATAGACACATAACTGAAAGTCCAGGGATTTCAGATATGTATGGATCCAGGAGTTCAAGGAATGCTATAAGGACTCAGTTTTATTTTTTATTTTTTGGTCCTATTTTCCTCTGAGTTGACTTTATTCTCAGTGGGATTTTACAGCTTTGGGCTTGTATCATTTTTACAGATAGTGGTGTCAGAGAAAAAAATAGTCCTTTTTGCCTTAGCCAGAGCCCCACTGAGGACTCTGATTGGCATGGCACAGTCCTGTTCACATCCCTGAACCAATCACTATGAGGCAGGAGGCAGAGTTCTCTGGTTGGTCAGCCTGGATCACAAGCCCTTTCTCACTGTGGAAGGGGTGGAGGTATGATTGACAACCCTTCTACCAGGGGAGGGGCAATTCCCCAAATCAAAAGATGATGAGCAAAGATGCTCATATCCTAACATATGCCTTATTCTTTCCCTCCTCTGAGCCTTGGCGTGTGCCTTTCCTTCCACCAGGAATGTCCTTCTGTCCTTTCTCCCTAAGGATGAAACCCCACCCATCCCTCAAGGCTGTGACAAATGCCACTGATTATTTTCCTTCTCAATTAGATGGACTTACTCCTTTTTCGAACCCCAGTAGTTTTAGTATAGAAACTCATCTGATTTTACCTTTTAGAATTACCTTTTACCTTTTTGCACACTCAGTGGACCACCTCCTCTCCTGGGAACATGTTAGCTACTCATGGACTCACAGAGTCTTGTTTTCGTATCCTGTGGGTACCGTCCCAGCTGGGCCTGGTCCATAATAGGTGCACAACAAATTATCTGTTGATTTGACTGTATTGTGTGTGTGTGTGTGTGTGTGTTTATAAAGCAGACAGCAAATGGTTACAAATCGTTTCTATTAATGAAACGTAGAAAATAAATACCAGAATTTAGATACCAAAAGTCTTTTCTGGAATCCACTTCCCCAGAAGGTGTTGCTGTGGAATACTTTTAGAATTGCCTTTGGGGTTGGCTTATGAACTAGGAAGAAACTTGCTTTGTTTTCAGTGAGGGTTGCTGAATGAGTTATTGGCATTTGGGACCAGATTCTTCTCTCTTGTGGGAGCCACCCTGTCTGTTGTAGGATGTTTAGCAGCATCCCTGGCCTCTACCCCCTAGATATCAATAACACAACACTCCTCTCAGCCCCTCTTCTGACAACCTACATTTTTCTAGACACTGCCAGATGTCCCCTGGGGGGAAATTCCTTTCCAGTTGGGGACCACTGACTTAAACCAGAAATAGGATTTCTCTGTTTAATCCTCAAACACATGCCGTAGTATAGTGGATGACAGTGGGCTGTGGCATCAGACTGCGTGGGTTCAAATCCCGCCTCTTCCATTGCTAGCTCTGACTTTGTCACTAAGCATCTCTAAGCCTCAGTGTCCTCTTCTGTAAATTGGTGAGGGTAACGGTACTTCTCATCATACGGATTTTGGGAGAATGGAATGAATGGATACAGGTAATGTTTTATGGAACAGTGCGTGGTACACAGATGTTTTCAGTCTCTCTCAGTTCCTGTTGTTTGCTGTCAGAGTTCTGAATGCTTTCGATTGTTGGTAGAAATCACCTTTGTTCTCAAAGGTAGATTAATCTTCACATTACCAAGGCCATTGGATCAACAGTAGTATTTTTTGGAACTGGGTCTGGAGCCCTTGCAGGTGACTACTTTGAGGGTACTAACATCCCTATTTTTCTGAATGTCTAAGGGAAAAACGATCACATGACCCTGGAGGTTCCATCTGTATGTTTCAGCTAAGTACATACACACTGGGCTAACTTCTCAGGCTGTCTCCTGGTATGCGAGGAAGCTGAAAGATACCGATCTGTATGGTCAGCTCTTCTTAACCTCTCTGAGACAGTTTCCTCGTTTGCAAATGGGACAAGAGAAAAAGTCTGCAACCTCTTATCTACAAATCCCAGATCCTAAGGAGCTCTGAAATCCCAAGGTTTTTCTTAACTGATTTGGTGGCAAGACCTGACCTGAGCTGATGTGAGCTGTTTATAACCTTGCTTATTTCTCTCAGTGTGAATCTTTCTGTCTTGCTGCTGAAAAGTCAGGGCGTTTGGTTACGGAGTGCCGTGCTGGGCCCTGGCGGAGTGTCGTGCGGAACGGTGTCCCCGAGAGCACGCCAGGGTGATGATTCACTAGGAGAACTCAGGGCTGTATTTTAGCACAGGAGGCTGAGTGAGGGTAGAGACACGGGTGGAAGTTTGGGGGGAACCAGATACAAGCTTCCAAGAATTCTGTCGGTGGCCTCACACAGGGTGCCCTTGATTCCCCAGCGACCAGGTGTGGCGGCCTCAGTGGAGCCCGGCTGGCCATGGAAGCTTGGTAGAGACCTGGAGTCTAGGTTTTTACTGGGGCTGGTCACATAGCGTAGCCTCGGCCAGGCACTTACCAAACTTCTGACTCCCAGAAGGAAAGGGGTGTACTGGTTGAGGCACAGGGAGCTGCTGGGTTCTGAGAATGGTGAGAATCCTCTCCCAATCCGAGCTCCCAGGTGCCAGCCTAGGGCCAGATGTGTAAGCAGACCTTCAAACAAGGCAAACCCTCAGGCTGGCTGTGTTAACTGTTTCCTGCTCCACACCTTATTACCTTTTAAAATTATTAAGTCCTACCTTGGGAAACTCATTTAGTCCCAAGAGTTCCGATAAAGAATCATGGACCTGCATGTTCTTTTTTATTTTTCTTTATTGATTTTTAGAGAGGGAGAGAGAGATAGAAACATCGATGAGGAAGAACACCTATTGGCTGCCTCCTGCATGCCCCTCACTGGGGATCGGGACCACAACCTGGGCATGTGCCCTGACCGGGAATCAAACCAGCAACCTCTTGATGCATGGGTTGACGCTCAACCACTGAGCCATATCGGCCGGGCACCTGCATGTTCTTAAAGGGGTTGTGGGATCCCCTGAGATTCTTAGGAATAAATCTGAAAATTTAACAGCCCACTGTTGAGTAAAAGTAACGGAACTGCCTGGAACTTGCTGGGCAGTCTGAGTGGGGTGGCCCAGCCTGGGAAGCCCTGTGTAAAGACCTTTGTCCTCTTTCCTTCCTTAGAACCTGGGCCCCTCTGTCCTGGCTGGGGTGGCTGTGATGATCCTCATGGTTCCCCTCAATGCTGTGATGGCCATGAAGACCAAGACCTACCAGGTAGGGTATCTGTCTCCACTGGGCTCCAGGCTGGGCCCTGGCCTGAGGTCTTTCTACGTGGCTTTTAGCAGAGTTCTTTTTGCTCAGGATGTGGGGTTCTCAGCCCTGCCTACCTTTTGGGATTCCCCTGAGGAGTTTTAACAAATGCTGCTGTCCGGGCCCTAGTCCTGGGATCCTGATGCACCTAATATGGGTGGGCCTGGCATCAGGAGTTTTCGAAGCTTCCCAGGCGATTACAATGGCAGTCAAGGTTGTGAGCTCCCGAAATGATTAGACCTAGTGGGCCAGTGATTGAAAGCACGTCTCCGAGCCTGTGAGAAATCCCTTATCTCCCTAGAATTGATTCATTTGTGTGTGTGTGTGTTTTAAAATTACTCCATACACTCCCCACTCTCACCTTATGCTAGGTGCAGTGACAAACTCTTTAGTTTCTGAGATGCTTTGTATTTTTTAAGTTTTGTTTTTTCCTTTATTGATTTTAGAGAGAAAGGGGAGGGAGAGATAGGAACATTGATTAGAGAGAACATCGATTGGTTGCCTGCTGCACGCCCCCCACTAGGGATCAGGCCCACAACCTGGGCATGTGTCCTGACCGGAATTCGAACTGGTGACCTCCTGGTGCATGGGTCGAAGCTCAACCACTGAGCCACATCAGCTGGACATATTTTTTAAGTTTTTAAATTTCCTAATAGCAAAGTGAATACATTCTCATTATTAAAAATGTTCAAATAATACAAAGGTGTGGGATGGGCCCTTTCCTAGCCTCTCAACCACAGTGATCATGGTGAGGTAAATCCTTCTAGAACTTTCTGTGCATTTATGTAGAGACCTGATTACATAGTTAGGGTTGGTGTGTATATGTGCGTTTTTTGTGGTATTGTTACCACATATATTTTTACACAGGTGGGCCTGTTTGGCAGCCTGATGTCATCATTTGACACCATGGCTTGGAGACCTTTCTGTGGCGTGCCACAGTCTGACTTCATTCTCTTGAACTGTTGCCTAATGGTCCATCACAGAGATGGGCCAGAGTTCACGTCTCTGCTCGTTGTTGATGGCTCCCTGTTGAAGTGCCTGTGGAATTTCAGATGAGAGGGCCCCTGGCCTCCCTCCCTGGTGGTGCCAAAGGAGAGATGATTTCCAGGACGTGGGCCTGTTGGAACGAGGCCTCGTCCAGCGAGGGTGGGGCAGGCAGGAAAGGAAAGGCAAGGAAGGGCGCCTGTGGCTGTGTCACCTTTCATGCTCATGACACGTGGGCTTCCCTGAGCAGCCACCTCTGAAACGGCTCCAGTCACTGGCTCTCATCTCCTGTTGCTTCAAGTGTCATCTGTGACCCGGGCATGACATTGCACTCCATGATAGGGTGCTCGTGAGCATTACATGCCCACATGCATGGAAAGTGCTCAGAAAAGTGCCTGGCATGTGGAACGTGCGAGATGAGATGCTGTTAGCAGTCCTTAACAACTGACTGGCGTGGACACCCAGGGTCCAACCCAGTGGCGGCTGTTCGAGAGACGCTTCAGTATTTTAACGACCATGCACTGGCTGAAAATTCACAGAGAAAGTAACAAAATGCAGGGGGGAAAACCCAATGTCATCTCTTGTGTGTTTGGATCTGCAGAGTAGGGACCATGTCCCTGAATCCTGAAGGATTTTTCTTATCTCTGTTCCTCAACCCAATAGGTTTCTTTGTGTCTAATTTCACGTGATCTGAAGCGTTTCTTTTCCCCGCTGATAAGAGCCCCTTACAGTGTGCTCAGGGTCAGGAGTGGGGTTTGCGGCAATTGCAGGGTCCGCTCGGTTTTCACACCCCCAGGAAGCCCGTGTTTAGTAGACAGGGATGCCGAGGCCTGAAGTGGGCGTGCCAGCTCCCATTGTGGGGCTGATTGCTCTTCTCTTTGAAGGTAGCCCACATGAAGAGTAAAGACAGTCGGATTAAACTGATGAATGAAATTCTCAATGGGATCAAAGTGCTCAAGCTGTACGCCTGGGAGCTGGCCTTCAAAGACAAGGTGCTGGCCATCAGGCAGGAGGAGCTGAAGGTGCTGAAAAAATCTGCCTACCTGGCCGCCGTGGGAACTTTCACTTGGGTCTGCACCCCTTTCCTGGTGAGTCAAGCCAACTTGATCTTGGCCCACATCATTTTATGTTTTGTTGTTTTCATGCCTGAGTTACTTCAACAAGGCCTTCTCCTATCATTCCTTTAAAAACCGTCACGCGCACCCCTTTATTTTATTCATGACACTTAGTAGCTTCCAGCACTGTCCGTCACAGGTTTCCTGTGAAACAAGGGGTTTGCGCCAGAATGTCCCCCAGCATTCTCTGCTTCCTCCATCGAGAGAATCTCGCTAAGAAGATAAATGTCAGCTGAACTAAACCGCGTGCTTCGTGCCGTGGTTGAGCTACATGATGGCGCCGGGCCCTTCTCTATTGCTGACTGGTCACAGACTGGCATCGGCTGTGCCCAGTGCTCCCCATGTCACGGGGCAATGCCAAACACACTCTAATATGTACGGGCCCTCTCCTCTGTGGTGTCTCTGTCCCCTGGAGGCCAGCTCCAGGGAGGCGGGGACTCTGCCTTTTCTGTCCGCTGCTGTGCTCTCGGTGCCTGCACTGGGGCCAGCTGGGATCAGCGGATACTTTTCATTCCTTGTAAGATAAAAACTCAAACCATGCAGGAAGCTATAAGGCAAAAAGTAAATTGTCTTCCCTCCCATCTGTCCCTCTCCTCCAAAGTGACAATTTTGTGTGTCTTTTCAGGAAAAAAAGGTCTTATGTATATAAATATTTATATAGTGGAAGGGAATCATGCTGTACCTAGTGTTCTGGCCCTTTTTTGGACTTAATTGTGTCATCTCAGTTCATGCATTCAGATCTCCCTCGTGTCTTAACAAGTGCCTGTCCAGCGCATGGAGGTGCTGTCGTCGACTCAGCCCGTCTTCCCGTCCTGGATTCTGAGGATGGTTCTCATTCTTGGCTGCTGTGATCCAGGCTGCACTGGGTGTTCCAATGTGCATGTCTCGGGGAACTGTAATGGGTCTGTCCCTGGCTGGCTAACATTGAACAGTTTAAAGGCAGCAGTGCAGGCTGTTCTCTTACAAAGGTGGTCCCAAACCAAGAGACCACATAGAGGTGGACCATGCACAGTCGATAGTTAAGAATGGTGAAGGAGGACTTCAGATGCTGCCCATGCTTATTTTGCCTTTCTGTCATTGTATTAACTGTCTCAAAGTGTTATCCTAACAACGACGATCACTTCTCAGTTATGTTGCCTTTCTGTCATTGTATTAACTGTCTCAAAGTGTTATCCTAATAACGACGATCACTTCTCAGTTATGTTGGCAAATATATGTATATTCTTGTGGGAAGTTCTATGAACTAAAAGCGCACATTTTCATAAATATGACAGTTTGCTGTTAGACTAACATCTGTTTCATCACAGCTGAGTTGCAGGTGGAATGTTTAAGGAAATGCCCATCTTTTCAGTGCTTGTTGAAGTGTGTTATTTCTGACGCTGGGTTTTATTAGGCTCAGCTTCACGTCTCCCGGAGTCTGAACCCTCATCCAGGTGGTCCACCGGGAAGCAGAGATGCTCCAACTCAAGGGCGTGTTGGAGTCACCTGGGGGCTTGTTAAAACTCAGCTCCCTGGGCTCCACCCAGAGTTTCAGGTCCATTAGGCCTGGGTGGGGCCTGAGAATTTATATTTCTAACATGTTCCCTGGTGCTCCTGATGTTGTTGGTTTGGGGTACACCTTTGGGAGCCATTGGAGTAAATTCTCACTCTTCAGAGTGTGGCCCATGACCAGTGACATCGCGTCACCTGGTGGTTCACTAGAAATGCAGACCCTCGGGCCTCCCCCAGACCAGCGGAAACGATCTGGGTTTCGGCAGTCTGCCCCCAGGTGGGCCAGGAAACAGCAGCACAGAGCGGAGTGAGCAAATATTACTTACGCCAGCTAGTAATTTTGCAGGTGTCCCGCGCCGTGTGTTCTGTGTCACAACTGCTTAAATGAATGGGTATGGCTATGTTCCCGTAAAAACTTATTTAAAGACACTGAATTTCATAGAGTCTTCATATCTCAGGAAATAGTATTATTTTGAGTTTTAAAAAAATTATTTAAGAAATGTAAAAGCCATTCTAAGCTCAGAGGCCGGGCATAAATAGGTGTGGACCACAGGCCATGGGATGCTCACGCCGGCTAGAGGAATGGAATGTTCTTCTGAGAGTCAGGACATCTGCTGAATTCTGCTGCCAGCTCACAGTGTCACCTGAAGCCGGCTGGTCTACCTTCCTGCTCTGGGTTTTCACATAGGAAACTTGAAGGGGTTAGGCCCCAGGGAGTCAGGTACAGGGCCCTGCCTCTCCCACCTCCAAGCTCACATCAGACATCCACAGTCAGACATGGTGTTCGTGCCCGCTGAGCTGTGTTCGAGAATTGCCCTAGGTGACCACTGTCCATTCAGTGGTTGGCACAGGGAGTGGCTTGGCATCTCCTAGCTGTCCTGGGACTCGGTGTTCCTACGCTCCCGCCAGCTCCAACACAGCAGCATTCCGGGCTAGAAGGTTCTGCTGTCTCCCGACCTCCCCCAGGGATTCCACGGTCCTCTTTGATTTTTAAAAGTAAAGACAGTGTAAGACTGGGTGGTAGTTATATAGGCTGTTCATTTTATTATTTTTCAAGTTGTTAAATAGTCTCTGTATGTTTCTAACTGTTTATTCTATTTTACATATGTGATACATTTCATTTAAAAAGCAGTAATGCACTTGATGGCTGTGGTAAAACTAGGTAAAGCTGTTCTAAAGGATCTGCAACAGGGTTTTGCATCCTCAGCGCTGTTGACATGTGGGACCTCGTAATTCTTGTTTCTTTGTTGTGGGGGCTGTCCTGTGCATTGGAGGGTGTTTAGCAACATTCCTGACCTCTACCCTCTAGATACCAAGGGGTGCCTCTCCTTCCGTCTCTCGAGCTGTGATGATCAAAAACGTCTCCATTTTGTTAACCATTGTCACCCCAATAAATTCAATAAAAAGGGGGAAAGTGTCTCTGGAAATTGCCATATGCCCCCCGGTTGAGAAGCACTGGTCTGCAGTGAAAGGCCCAGCTCTTCCTCCTGGCTCTTTTGTGTATTTCCAGAGAGAACCTACATATTTCAGCATAGTAGTGACTGTGTGCATAATAAATGTCATTATACTCATATATATATTTCTTCTTGTTACTCTACTTCTGCACAAGTGATAGAAAATCATACAGAAATCCAAGGTGTTTTGAATTGCAATTTTTTTTAACAGGAAAAGATCTGCAGCCAGAGGGAGCAAGTGACAGGGTTTAATCCATGGGTTGTGTTACGCTTAGGAGGGGGGATCCTTTTCCCATAACCCTTTGCTCCGCACATTCAGTCCTCTGATCTAACTGAGTTTCCAGCTTGTCACCTGAACTGTCCAGCGTGGCCTCTCACTTATCTGCTCCTGCCCTGGTCTCCGTTAGGAAGCGGTAGCAGGAGATGCTCACCAGCGGGGCTGGCTTTTCTTGTCCTTGAATTTGCCACTCAGTTTTGGGGTGCGTGCTGGGCTTCCCGCGATGGAGTTTGTTGAGCTGCTGGGCACGAAACAGATGAGCCTGGGTGTCAGTTGAGACACCGAAGCCTCTGACTACATTAGGATAAAATATGTGGCCCTTGGTTCCCTTGAAAGGTGTTTGCACGTTCGTTTCATTGGTGAATTCCTGCGCTTCAAGGAGGATGAGGTGTTTACCCTCTGGTAGGTGTGATGGAAGACAGAGGCGCAGGGAGGTCAGACGGGAGTGGGGTGCCAAGTGGTAGGATTGATGGGACTGTTTTTCTAGGATACAGAGCCTGGCATTTATCATGTCCGCTTAATGCACTTTCCTAAAATAGTGTCCCCAGGCAGCCGGCAATATTTAGCATTTTCCATCTTGGAAGATTTGTGAGCTTCTTGCTGCCTACTTACCTTGTATCTCCCTTCATTAGATAACTACCGTTCCAGGTGGTGATTGTGTAGTTCTTTGCTGACCAGATCATATGTGGATCTTGTGGTTTTTTTTGCTTGTATCCTAGAACACTGGGGACTTGGCAAACGGTGCACATTCAGAAAGTGTATGTAGAGGAATGAATGAATGAAATATGTGAGTAAACTATTAGGAACTATCTCCAAGAGGCAGAAACCTAACTCAGATCTATTAGAGGGGAAAAAAAAGAAAGGGGGATTTTTGAGTCACAATACTGAAAAATCTAGGAAAGTGCTGGTTTTAAGTATGGCTAAGGTTTCAGGTATGGCTGGATCTAGGTGCTCTAAAGATCTCTCAGTAACTCCTGTGAGGAGACAACCCCTCTTTCCCTGTTAGTTCCTGCAAAGCTGTGGGATAGAGTCTCATTCATTGCCGTTGGCTCCATGCTTATCCTGAATCACTACAGCCAGGGAGATGAGATGCTTGGATTGACCAGGCCTGCCTGGGTCATGAGCTTGGGTTGGGTTTTGGGCTGAAGCTCATAAACTGAGATTAGGGGGAGGTTCAGTTCCCCAAAGGAAAATTGAGATGTTACCAGCACCAGGAGAATGGATGCTGGGCAGGCAGAAAGAACAGGTATTCACACAAGCAGCTGTCAGGTTTTTTAGGGATTAGGCTGGCACAGACGGTTCAGTCATTTGCCACACTTCTCAGTGGCGACACCATAGTACTTAGAGTGAGACAGGCGTTCTTTGTTCATGAAGGATTTCTCCCATTCTTGACCCTCACCCATTACAAGGTGATAGCAAACCCCAGCTCCCTACTACCTACTACAGTGATACCTCGGTTCTCGAACGCCTCGGATTTCGACCAAATCGGTATTCGACCAGGAGATTCGAGAAACTTTTGTCTCGGAATCCGAACAAATATTTGGAACTCGAACTTCCGAGATGAGCCGAGTTGAGCCGAATGGCGTTCATTCGGCCCAGTGCGCCTTGCTGGCGTCATCAGTGTGAGTGCAGAGAGAGAGTCACGCTTTACACTGAATTTAACCCTTAGACATACTGTACACTTTTATTTCTTGTTGAGACTTATGTTTTTCTACATATTATATACAAATTAGGCCAGTAAATAGGCATTTTCTGGGGCTTGGAACGAATTAATCCAGTTTCCATTATTTCCTATTGGGTTTCATTGCTTCGGTTCTCGAACAATTTGGTTCTCGACCGTCCTCCTGGAACGAATTATGTTCGAGAACCGAGGTATCACTGTACCTCAGTCACCTTCACACACTTCCAAACACTCCCTGAGAGAGCAAGCCGAGTAGTGCTCCCCATGTCCTGCTAGACTGTGAGTCTCAGTGAGACAGATAGGCTACTCCCTGGGCCTAGCTGGCAGGAAGCCTGGAACCCATTAATTGCCCCAATGTTTTCTTTTCTCCTAACAGCCAATTAGCAGCTAGACTGAAGGACACTGTTTTCTGCAAGATTTACTTCGATGGGCTTAAATGTGGTTCCTTTCACTAACCCGTGCACGCTGGCCAGATAGACTGTCCTTTTGGTGACCTTCCCTCATTTCAATGCTAAAAACACACCCCTGGGTGGAGATTTAATATGCTGATGAGATGTGACGCATGAAGAAGCATGTGGTTACACTACACAAGTGCCTAAGAGTCCCCATCTCTGCATATTTAGATGTCATACTCAGATGTCATCTTTTCTGCTTCAACTTCTGTAAAACTGTTCCCTGGCTTTTGTTGGGGGAGCAACATTTCCCTTTCTCCCTTTATTGTCTCCCATGACGCAGGAGCTATATATAACCAACCTCTTGCCTGAGTACTACCTTATGGGAACTCTCTTGATTTCTATCTCGGGAGCTCCCAAGAATCTAGGGGGTTCATTGGTAAAATTCTCTCCTGCCCCCCGGGTTCAATTCCTGGCCAGTGCACCAGGCTCTACATTGGTTTCCTGCGATCTCTTGATTCTGTCCTGGGAGACTGCAAGAACCTAGGGCGCCGGTAATGTCGTGATCTCCGTGCTTGCCTCACCTCTGGGCACACAGTGCTGGCACATGGTAGGTGCCCAATTAGTAATTGATGGATGAATGAATGACCTCCTCTCCCTGGAGAAGCCAGAGCTGTGGGTCCGATGGGGGCCATGTGACGTAGCTCCCTCTGTACTTGTGCCCCCTGCTGCCGGTAGCTGCCCCGCCATCGGGGCCTAGGGAGCTGGTGTGTTCTGGTGGTGAGATCCTCTCCTGAGTCTTGGTTTTCTCCGCTGCTGAAGAGACACACATCTGAGTGGATGCTCTCCTGCCTTCAGGAAATCTATCCACTTACTTACCCACCCATCTGTCTATTCGTCCATCCATCCACCCACTTGCAAACATTACCTGAGCATCTGCCCTGATCCAGGTGCTGTCCTAGGCACTGAAGATAGAGCAAGACCACGACAGACAGGACTCCCTGCCCTGAGGGGAGTGTTCATTCATTCATTGGGAGAGGCAGATGGTAAACAACAGGCATGATAAACACATCATACAGTGTGCTAAACTGTTGTAAGAGCTGGGAGTGGGGGTTGGGTTGGGTTAGAGCCATAGGGAAGTCTTTCAGTTTTAAATAGGATGATTGAGGACCTCGTTGAGAAGATGACACTTGAGTCTTTACCTGATGGAGGTGAGGGGCCCCACCAGGAGAGGAAGAGTGAGTGCAAAGGCCCCGGCTGGACTTGGCCTGTCCCATAGAAGGAACAGCCATGGAGGCCAGCGGGGCTGGAACAGAGGGAGCGCGGGAGAGAATGGTTAGAGGAGGCCAGACAAGTCACAGACGGGATGGTTACAAAGCAGCTGGGCCCAGGGCCCAAGTCAAAACTTGAGCTTGTCATAAGCAAAAGGGACTGACTTTGGAGAGGTGGGGTTTTTTAAAAATGATTTTGTTATTTTTATTGAGATATAATTCACCACTTTTAAGTGTAAAATTCAGTGGTGTTTAGCCTATTTACAGGGTTGTACGACTATCACCGCTCTCTGATCCCTGAACATTGTCTGTCCCAAAAGGAAACCCTCGTTGGCAGTCACTCCCCACTCCCTCCACTCCCCCAGCCCCAGGCACCCGCTCTCTGCGTCCTGCTCTGTAGATTTGCCCACGCTGGACATTTCCTATAAATGGAACCGTATTACCATGTGGCCTCTTGTGTGCGTCTTCGCGTTCTCAGGGTCGCTCATCCTGGAGGGTGTGTCAGTGCTTCATCCTTTCTGTGCTGCAGACTCTTCCTGTGTGGGGGAGTTTGGGGTGAAGAGTGCCCGTGGATAAGAAGAGGTCGCTGGCCGGAAGAGGGGGGCGAGTGTGTGCAGACGAGGGGCTCCCCTCCCTCTTGGCTGTGGAGCCTGGAAAGTCTGTGTGCCTAGTCTCGGGGTCATCCAGCTTGTGAGTGTCAGAGCCAGGCCTCGCTCTTGGAACCGGTTTATAGATTCTTTGGAAGAACAGTCCGAGGAGTTTGGACTGAGTTTTGTAACAAGAAATAACAACAGCTGCCATGTACTGCATTTTGCTGGGCACTGTGCGCTGGGCACTGGGCGGAGCCCTCCACCCTAGCGCCCGCCTTCCCCATGCAGCAGCCCTGCAGCGGTGTGTCTGGTTCCCGGTTTGTAGAGGGGAAAATAGAGGCTTGGAGGAGCGAGGTGGCACACCCATCTGGTGTGTGGCTGAATTGATGGTTTTAATTTTTTTTTTTTTTTTTATCCTCACCCGAGGACATTTTTCCATTTTTTGTTCAGATAGAGCGGGAGGGAGAGAGAGGAAGAGAGAGAGAGAGAAACATCGATGTGAAGGGACACATCGAGTGGCTGCCACCCACACGACCAACCAGGGCCGGGGACAAACTGTAACCGAGGTACGTGCCCTTAGCGGGAACCGAACCCGGGTCTCTCTGTACCGCAGGCCGACGCTCCAACCACTGAGCCAAACCGGCCAGGGCGATGGTTTTAATTTTTAAGCTTTACAACCTTCTGATAGGTAACAAAGAAATGAGGCGGCTGAGACCTTGGAACCTCCCGCCTTCCAGCAGTCTGCTCTGAGCGCAGAAAGGCAGGGCCCGGGCAGTTTATAGCCTCCCCCCAGCCCCGCTGCCCCCCATGATTCTAGGAGTCTGGGCTAGCACAGGGCTGAGAACTTCTGTTCATCCACCAGGTCCAGAGTTCCCCAGATGGCTTCTGCTTGTATGTACCAGGTGATCCCAGGGGATCCTGTTGTTCACCTCCCCAGGTGCCACCTGGCACTGCTCTGTCCCCAGCATTGAGGGAGGAGTTAGAAATCCACCCATTGATCTTTTTCCTCCCCGCTAAGCCAAGCAGTCTGGCTCTGGATTATTCCCTGGGTCCCCCATTTCTCCTGGTGAGGAGGTAACATGCTGTCATCTCTAATAACTGACCAAATTCTGGTCACCTGGGTAGTAAAATCGCAAGGCCTAAGGCCAGTGTGACTGCGGAGAAGGGAGTGGCTGTTTGTTTTCTTTTCCTTTTTTTGGAAAAAGTAAGTCTTGCTGTCCTCGGGGTATAAAACCACATAAAACTTTATGCACTGGAAGGAACTTTGAGCAGCGGCATTAATTCTCCACCTTCACCTGTTTCACAGATGAGACAGCTGAGGCATGGGGAGCGGCGGCAACTCGCCCAAGGTCTTAGTCAGTGTTCCTGTGTCCCAGGGACTGTTCTGGGCACCAAGGAGGCAGTCAGTCGTGCGCAAGACGGTGTCCCCGCCTTGGTGGAGTTTACATTTCGATGCAGGAGCCAGCCAGGACATACACGTAACACCGCACTAGGAGGTGTTGATGGGTGCTCTGCAGAAACATGACCAGGATAGGAGGGTGGAGAGCGGTGCGGGCTGTTTCAGGTGGAGGGTGGGTAAGGCCGAGGAGCCCAGCTGCCACGCGGATGGGAAGGTTGTTCAGGCAAAGGGAACTTTGCAAAGGCCAAGGCCCCGAAGTGAGATTCTGCCCGGTGTCGAGGAATCCCAGTGTGCCTCGGAGAGAGCTGGTGGGAAAGAGGGTAATCTCAGCTCCCGGGCATCATTTACCCAGTTCATTCTCTGTTCCGTGAGCACCTGTCGCCTGCCTTGGGTGTTTTCTGCTGCCTCCAGCCAGTCGTCGGTCATTGCAGCTCACGTGGGGAGGGCCTGAACACAAGGCTTGGGGAGTGTAACTGCTCCTAGATGGTGACCGACTCGAGTCAGTGACGGGCCTTCTGCTTGCAGGTGGCCCTGTGCACGTTTGCCGTCTACGTGACCATCGATGAAAACAATATCCTGGACGCCCAGAAAGCCTTTGTGTCCTTGGCCTTGTTCAACATCCTCCGTTTCCCCCTGAATATTCTCCCGATGGTCATCAGCAGCATCGTGCAGGTACGGGGCACTTCAGGGAGGGTTCTCGGGGTGGGGCCAGAACAAAAGGGGCCACAGCCCCGCTGGAGGCAGCGCCCTGGGCTTCTCACGCCTCTGCGCCCGGTGGGCGTGGCGAGGCCTGGACTGGTGGCTTTCCTGCCTTCCCGTCGCACCCCAAGAAAGAAACATTTCCGTTTTAATTCTTGACAGGCAACTCACACTTTGGTATGTGAAACTAAAGGTTAATGCTCCGGGCTTTCCGTGCTCTGCAAGATTCTTTCTGAAAGGTTTTCTTCTGTCCACTCTGCTCTGTCCACCCTGCCTGTCCCCTGTTCTAGCTTTTCAGACTTGCATCTCTTGACCCATTAAATTGATTTCACCAGCCACTAATAGGCCTTGACCCACCATTTGAAACACCACAACCTAGACCCCTCCCAGGATTCCTAAAATTCATGCAGTGACTAAGGAGTCACATTCTGTCACACTTTTACTGTTAGAGACTCCGGCCACTTTCCTGCCCGTCATATTTTTCACACTCCTCTCCCTCGAGCTGTGCATATTCATGTTGAAAACCCCGCTTTCAGCCCTGGCCGGATTGGCTCAGCGGTTAGAGCGTCGGCCTGCGGTCCACAGAGACCCGGGTTCGGTTCCCGCTAAGGGCATGTACCTTGGCTGCAGTTTGTCCCCGGCCCTGGTTGGGTCGTGTGGGTGGCAGCCACTTGATGTGTCCCTTTCACGTCGATGTTTCTCTCTCTTCCTCTCTCTTCTTCCCACTCTATCTGAATAAAAAATGGAAAAATGTCCTCGGGTGAGGATAAAAAAAAAAATTAAAAAAAAAAAAAAAGAAAACCCCGCTTTCAGCCACACAGACAAATCAGTCTTAAGATTTGGTTTATAACTCTGGTTGTAGGCTTTATTAAAAAAATAAAACCAAAAAAAAGCAAATAACACCCCTTGTTATTATGAAACATTTCAAATTTACACAGAAGTAGAGACTAGTATTATGAATCTTGTGTACCTGTCACCCAGATTCAACATTTTGTCATACTGGCTTTATCTGATCCTGTTTCCGTCTTCCTCCCTCCCTCCCTTGTCCTTCCCTCCCGTCATTCCTTTTTTTCTTTGCGGGAAAATTTTAAAGCAAATTGAAGACCTCCTGGCAGTTCATCCATAAATACTTCAGCATGCATTTCTTCTATCATGCCTAACAAAATTGTCATTTCTTTTTTTAAAAGTATGTTTTTATTGATTTTTTAGAGAGAGAGGAAGGGAGAGATGGAAACATCTGTAGGCTGCCTCCTGCACGCCCCCTACTGGGGATTGAGCCCACAGCCTGGGCATGTGCCCTGACTGGGAATGGAACTGGGACCTCTCAGTCCATGGGACAACGCTCAGTCCACTGAGCCACACCAGCCAGGCAACAGTTACTTCTTAAAATAATACTCAGTCCATATTAAAATTTTCTGTATTTGTTGGTGGCAGCGGGAACCACACCAGCTATTAGACCGGTGGGGTCAGACTGGTCCTGGGTTCAGCAACCTCGGTACTTGAGTTCTGGCCTGGAAGAAATTCAGAGCCAAGACTCAAACTATGAGAGAATATTTATTTATAAGATCACAGAGGTGGAAGAAGTAATTCGTAGAAGAAATGGGCTTAGGAAACAAGTTATAGAGGTAAAGGGAGAGCCCTTGGACTTGGAAGTGAGGAAGGTAAAGGTGGCGTGCCTGGGGGGGGGGGGGGAGTGGGGGGGGTGCTGGAGTGCTCTCAGGAGGGAAATGCTCTGTCCTCAGTCCTAGGGTTTTAAGGGGAGGTCCAAGGGGGAGATCTCAGCGGAATAGCCAACAGATTTCTAGGTGTGTCCTTTCAGAGTCAGGGCCTCCACTGATTGATTAGTTGGCGCCAGGGCAGGGGTCATTATCCAGTGCAGCTGGCCCTGAGGTCAGCCATGGATTTGCTGCTTTTCTGCACCTGAAGCTGAAATACAGCTGAGGGTTAGATGTTATCTCTAGGGAGGAAAGGTCAGGGGTCTGAACCTTGTAAGACCAGTGATATGCTAGGTGAGGAAAGGTTACCCTGGGGGCAGGATCACACCCTACAATTGCCCCTTGCTAGACACCCAGGGCTTTCTGCCCTGGTGACCTTCTGTTCCTGGCTCATCACCCTTGCTCTGCTCATGTCTGTCTAACCTACCACCATTGATGTCTTGACAGTGGGCTGTCTGCATCAGAACTATTGTATGTGTTGTTTTTTTTTAATCCCCACCCGAGGACACTTTTGCATTTATCCTCCGATAGAGCAGGAGGGAGAAAGGGAGGAAGAGAGAGAGAGAAACATTGATGTGAGAGAGACACATCGAGTGGTCACCACCCACATGACCCCAACCGGGGCCGGGGACAAACTGCAATCGAGGGGGGTATGTGCCCTTAGCGGAAACCAAACCTGTGACTCTTTGGTCCGTGGGCCGAAGCTCTAACCACTGAGCCAAACTGGCCAGGCTGTATGTATTTTTTAAATTTATTTTTATTGGGATATGTTTGACATATAACACTGTAAGTTTAATACTACACTGACACATTGCAATACATTTACCACCAGTGTCAGACAACACCTCTGTCACATCACATAATTATCATTTCCCTTTATGTGACAGGAACAATTAAGATCTAGTCTATTCGCCACTTTGAGGTCTGTAACCCAATACTTTTGGCTGGTCACTATGCAGCTCATCCAGTGTCCAGGACTTGTTGATCTCCTCACTGCACGTTGGTGGCCTTAAACGGGCCATTGCTTTGGTTATTATGTTTCTTAAGTCCCTTTGCATCTAGGACAGTCCTTTTTAATACCAGTTGTGGGATTTTGAAGGAAACCAAGCAAGAACCAAAACCTGTGTTACTTCTTATTCTAAGGTGCATGCTGGTTGTGGGAAACGCAGAGCCTTCAGAAACGAGGGGTGTGGGCCCTTCGCACCCAGGGGAAACCACTGAATGTTAGCCTCGGGTCTGTTTTGCAAAAATGCTTTTAAAAATAACTGCACTCTATAATTGCTTCCTGTGTAGGCGAGTGTCTCCCTCAAACGCCTCAGGATCTTTCTGTCCCACGAGGAGCTGGAACCTGACAGCATCGAGCGACGGCCCATCAAAGACGGTGTGTGCGTTTGGCCCCTCTGCCGGAATGGCCCCCCTCCCCGTGGCTGTCCATTTGGCTCTGCCCAGCAGCTTGTCTGCCGGGCCTTGGGGCAGGCCCTCTGCAGAGTCGGGGGACCCTGGGGCTTACCTTGCACCTCCCAGGAGGGTACATGTGCACTTCTGCTTTCTTGCTGAGAGGCAGCCAGTGGTGGAGGCCTCCCCCTGAAGGTCGGCTCTCGGGGGACCTAGACTTTAATGCCATCTTCGGCAGACACACAAATAGAACTAGGCTGATGGAGACTGACGAACCCCCAACACCTGTTAGCTGTGTGTACTTGGGCAGGTCACCCCACTGCTCTGAGCCTCAGTTTCCCCATTTGGATAAAGGGATTGAAGGTACTTTTCTTCGGCAAGGGGTTATGTGGATTTTTATTGGTGGGTTCGCTTATTTTGCAGCTTATTAATTTATCCTTTCCCAGTCAATGCCCCTGACCAGGGGTCTGGTCCATGGCTGTGTCTCCAGGCACTTAATGGTCACCTTTAATAGCACCAACAGCAGCGGCCACTTCCATGTCAGTGACACTCCCTCCGTGGGCGTTCTGTTCTAAGGACATCCGTGACATAACCTGTCTGCTGCTCCCTGCGGCACCGAAGGGCTGTAGAAACCCTCATTCTGCAGCTGAGGCAATGGGCCCCAGTGACTTGCCCAGATTGCACAGCTAACACGGAGTAGAGTCAGGATCCACACTGGCGGCCAGTCGTCGGAACCTGTGCTCTTGCGCGCAGAGATTTATGGAGCACCCTCTGTGCCAAGCCCTGTGCGAAGGACTCTGAGTATTGCTTCATTTACTCCTCATCACAGCCCTGTGATGTTAATATCATTTTTATCAGTTCTGTTTTGCAGATGAGGAAAGTTAGGCCCAGAGGAGTTCGGTAACTTGTCCATATCTATCCAGCTAGGAAGTGGCAGTATAGGGATTTGAACCCACACAGCCCAATACAGGTAGTCAGAGGAATGATGTATGTATATGTTGGTTACAGTGTGGGAGCAGTGCCTGGCACCTAGGAGGTTTTCTCAGCACCGTGCCCGCTAAGCTAGTAAAGGTGGTGGTCGTCACTTCTCCGGTGTGAGGGAGAAGACAGACTGCGGCGTTTCCAACGCAGCCTCCGCACGGCTGAAGTTCTGGCGGGTCATGCTTTGCTCTGGCGCTGATCATAGGACGTCGAGCAGCATCCCTGGCCTCTGCCCACTAGATGCCAGTGGCCCACGCCCCAATTTTGACCACCAATGATGTCTCTAGACATGTCCCTTGGGGAGCAGAGTGACCCCCACTTGAGAACCAGTGCTCGCTGGATGCCGGAGTCTTCCTGTTTTCCCTGGCCTGTGGTCGTCCAGCTCCTGCTGCCCGGGGAGCAGTGCCATCTGTGCCAGGGTTACATTTCTCCGCGCAGCACAGGGCTGAGGTTTGGAGCTGTCGAGGCTCACGGCTCACTGCGGTGTCAGGATGGAAAGCCCCGGCCTCCTGGTGCCCTGCAGGTCAGCCCCTCCCTTCCTGCGCGGTGGCAGGCTCCTGGCATTTTGACTTTCTGAGATGTTTATCCACACCTCCAGGTGCCAGACCCTGCCACCTTGTCAGCTTTCGCCCAAGTCTCATGGTTCACTAGCCTGTCAGACTCAAGTGGCCTTTCTTAAATTCCTTAAATAGCACTTTCCAGTTTCCTTCTCGTTCTGTTTTCGGGGGGGGGGGGCTGTGGGGGGGGCATGGGGTGGGGAGGAAGGGAAAAGGCTGAGTTAGGTTAACCAGTAACTTCCTCTCACCACAAGTTTTTGTTTCTTTGATTATTTTTTCATTTGATAACTGGAAAACACCCCCATCTTATCTCACGGTGGTTTTAAGATGGCTCATAATTAGAGTCAAAGTTGTGTTTTCTTAAGTGAGGGGCATGGGTAAAAGGAAAATCAGGGAAGGGAGAGTGAATGAGGACAGGGGTGCCTAGAATCACGTGAGCCCTGCATATAATGCAGGCTTTGTCTTCAACACCCCTCCCTCTGCCCTGATACCCCACTTCCTAGTCCAGGGTCTGCTTTTCTGTGCTGATTGTGACTGCTGCTTTAGAAAGACCAGCCTTGAGGTGCGCAGGGTGGTGAAGGGAGAGAGGGAGCGTGCAGGGGGTGAGTTAGGAGGCAGCCCTGGAATCCAGGAGTTGCGAGGGTCCTGCTTCGACCGTGAAGAAGAGGCCCTGGGGTGTGGTGAGGGCCGAGCGCAGCCCATGCTGATGGAGAGACCTCTGTGCGGAGGGTGCTGCTGGTTGCCATTGGTCTTGGCTTCCGCTCGGTGCTCCCAGCCAGAGCTGACGGAACCTCCCCAGACAGGGCAAGGGCGGTCCCTGGAGCCTGTGTAACCTTGTGGGTCCCCCCGCCTCTGCGAGGTGGGCGTCCGGATTGCACAACCCCCTGACTTTCAAGGTGGAGCCCTCTTGTGGTTTCCTTTTGCTTTCCTCCAAAACTGCTGGTTGGGTGTTTCTTTAGACATGAGACAGCTGTAACCAAATAATGCCTAGCGGAAGTGTCTAGCCTCGGGTTGAACTGTGCTTGATTAGGAAAAAAAGTCAGAGCTTCTTACTCACTCTCAGCCCCGTGACTTTGTCTGTGCCTGACCTTCTGTATCTGGTGCTTTTCAGGTGGCAGCTCGAACAGCATTACTGTGAAGAACGCCACCTTCACGTGGGCCAGGAGTGACCCTCCCACACTGAACGGGTAAGCCAGGAGGTGGAGAGAAGCACAGGGCTCTGGTCAAACACGGGTTCAAATCCTAGCCACGCTCCAGCTCATGACCTCGACTAGGTCGCTTTGCCTCTCTGAGCCTCAGTTTACTCATCTGGGAAGTTGAGTAAAGCAGTCACATCTGCTTGGCCTTTGGTGAGGAGCAGACGAGAGTGTGCCTGGCGCAGAGGATTTCCTTTAATTGTAAGTGACAGACACTGCACAGTTAGGCTTAGGCAAGAAAGGGAGATTTTTGGTGCACATAACTGAGAAGGGCCACTTTCAGGTACAGTGTGATCCAGGGACTCAGTGCCATCAGGATTCTCTCCATCTTGTCTTTGTTCTGCTTCCCTCATGCTGCTTCCCTCTCAGAAGGCGTCTCCCCTCTTGATGGCAAATGGCCCCCATCGACTCCAGGTGCACCTACTTCATCAGAAGACCTGCCTGCCTCTGAGTGGCCCAGTCTGGGTCACATGCCTCCTCCTGAGCCAATTACTGTGCCAGGAGAGACCCAGCACACTGGCTAAGTTGGTCCCAGGCTGTGATGCTGTGATGCTGATGGTGGTGGCAGGCCGGCTTGGGTCTGTTGAAAGGAACTTTGTCCACTGGGATTTGCTATCGGGATGGAATTGTTCTCTGTCCTTCCCAGGGTTCCCCAGTGACCTGGCTCAGCCTTTCTCACCCACTCCTCATCTGGTACCTTACCCACAAAGCTCAGCATGTGCAGGGAATTGACCTGGTTCCCGGGCAACTTGTCAAGTGCTGCTTTTTTCCTTCTGACTGGTGGCCTTGCTCAGTGGCTTCTAGGCCTCCTTAAGGAGCCCCAAACAGAGGGCCCGAAGGGGCCTCTGTAGAGGCCAAGTTTGCCTCCCATGTCTTCCTGGGTAGCAAGTTCCTCTGGTATTTATTTGAGGGGAGGGTGCTGGGGGTAAAGGACAAGCTTCCCAGAGAAAAGGGTCTGTAAAATACCTCCCCTGAAAATTCACGGTGGGATTGCATGTTTAGGAAGTTCTTCCTTATGTCTAACTCTACTCCTGCTGGCTTCAGTTTTAGCTTTTCTCTCTTGTTCTACTCCACAACTAAACAATCTGTCTCTGTGCCCTCTTCCTTTCCTCTGTTCTCCAGAATCAAAGGCTTTCCTGTTCCAGTCTCCCTCCCCCACCTTGACTTCCCAAATCTTTCTCCATCCAAACTTTCTCTCTCCTCAGCCTATAAAAATATTCCAGTTTCTTGCCCTGGTCGGTTTGGCTGAGCATTTAGAGTGTCGGCCCGCGGACCAAAGAGTCACGGGTTTGATTCTAGTCAAAGACATGTATCTCGGTTGCAGTTTGGTCCCCAGCCCTTTTCGGGGTCGTGCGGGACGCAACTGATCCATGTCTCTCTCTCTCTCTCATATCGATGCTTCTCTCTCTCTCTCTCTACCTTCCTCTCTCTCTACCTTCTACTCTATCTGAAGATAAATGGAAAAATATCCTTGGTGAGGATGAAAAAAAAAAATTCCAGTCTCACCTGGATGATTGCAAGAGCTGCTTCCCTGGGCACTGTAACCCGTTCCCCTTACTGCACAGGAACAAAAGAATAATCAGTGTGACTATGCAGCAGGTCCCCAAGAGTTAAACAGTGAGTGGCAGCAAAATCTAATAGTATTTTCACTAATACATTGGAAATCACAATAGCAGCCGTGGAAAAGCACAGGCCATGTGAGTAAACCCGCAATGCCCTGGTCGTGTGCCCTTCCCTGGTGGGTGGCATCATAGCTCTGACATGTCGCGTGACAGCCAGTCTTACTGACAGAATGTCAAGCTTATTTTCTTGTACTTTGCTTACCAGTATCTGTCAAAGGGCAATTTCCGTAGAGACCTGTTTCTGAAACTCACGTTCATCCATGTCAAGGTCCCTTTCAAACCCTCAGTGGCTCCTTCAGGTCCCCTCAGGCCTGGCCACCACCCTCCCACCTGTAGGACTTCCCTGTCCTCCCTGCTTCCTCCTCTGTCATTGACACGTCCATCCCTGATCACACTATTATTCACAGCCCCTGCCTTTTCTTAAGCTGTTCCCGGTTTCTGTGTCTGGCACGCGCTCTTCCTTCCCAGTCGTTCTGAGGTGTCCTCTCCCCCAGGGCACCCGTGTTGTGCCCCGGGCATTGGGCTGATCACTCTGGCCTCCCGCGCTGGCATCTCAGCGCCTGGCCTGGGCCTCCCACAAGGAAGGCCTGAGCCTGTCCACTGACCCGAGCTCAGCAGCGGACACGCGGGAGGGAGTTCCAGATCTCAGAGGCTCGTGACAGCCCTGCCTTCCGCCTCAGCTTCCATTCGGGGTACATCCGGCTCTGGGGGCTGGCCTCATCCAGGTGAGAGCATGACCGAGGCGCTGTGTGTTGTGTCTTTGCAGCATCACCTTCTCCATTCCAGAAGGTTCCTTGGTGGCCGTGGTGGGCCAGGTGGGCTGTGGAAAGTCGTCTCTGCTCTCCGCGCTCTTGGCCGAGATGGACAAGGTGGAGGGGCACGTGGCTATCAAGGTAGGAGGAGGCGTGGGTGGAGGGCCTCGGGTGGCAGATGGCCTGAGAGGAAGGTTTCCTTTCACTGTGGGCCCTGTGCGTCCTCTCTCTGCTTCTGTCTGCTCTTCTCCGCGCCGTCCTCGAGAAGTGCCGTTTACTTCCCGCTGTATCCCAGCACCTGGAACGGTGTCCAGCAGGTAGCGGGCCCTCAGTGAGTGCTTAGTACACGCACAGATGTCCCGGGTCTGCACCGTCTCCACTCCCGCCCCACCTCTGCCCCTCGGTGTGCGCCTGGTCTCTGTGTCCCTGCGTCTTCCGGCTCGTTCTCTCTGCGGATCTCTTTTTGTAAAAGTAACAAAACTTAAAACTTTTGATTTATGTCACTGGAATGTGATCTTAGAGAATTCTTTTTAAGGGAACTGTTTAAATTCTGTGTTCATTGAATTCTTAATATGGGGCTAAAACAGACTGTGGTTTTACTGCTTTTAAATACACAGAGTGTTTTGAACTAAGCTGATATGTTCCTCAAGAGAGTGTCTAAGAGGCTGCTTTAGTGAGCAAATGAGTCCTCTAGAAATCAAGTCTCGCCCTGGCCAGTTTGGCTCAGCGGTTAGAGCATTGGCCACGGACCAGAGCTGCAGGTTCAGTTCTGGTCAAGTGTACGTACCGTTCAGTCCCCAGCCCTGATTGGGATCGTGTGGAAGGCAACAAATCAGTGTTTGTCTCCCACTGATGTTTCTCTCTCCTTCCTTCCCTCCCACTTCTATTTAAAATCAATGGGAAAATATCCTTGGGTGAGAATTTAAAAAAAAAGAAATCAAGAGTCTTGTTTTACATTTAGCTCACTCCGCATAATGGCCTTTTCCTAATGTAGGAATACCTCCCTCGAAGTTTTGTTGACACCAGCGTTACCTGGAGTGGTGGCTGCAGCAAACTCATTCTGTGGGATGTTTTGGGAAATACTGCATACTCTGATTCCCCTCCCTCTTGGAGACTTAGAACAAGCATTAATAAAGTACAGGCTCTGAGAAGTCCTGCAAGGTGAAAATAACCTATTTAACTTTGGTTAACCCAACATAGCCCAGACATATGTGCCCACACCTCTGTATTATTGTCTATGCAGCAACTAGTTACATCCCCAGAATCACTGTCTCTTAGAATCTGCTCTTGGGATGTTGGTTTATGCCATTGTTTTTATTACAGTGCAGAATCCTGTCTTTGTTGACTATATGATGCCCTTTAGCCTAATGCACATTAGTAGAAAGTATACATTACAGTAGTTGGATTCAAACTAATAACATCTAGCTGTCGTTTTAGGAAATGTTCTGTCATTACTTTTAAGTACATGTTTTGAAATAAGATCAACATGAGGTGAGTTAATGAAAGAAAATTACAAATTGTGGTAGGACCTGCACTGCATTCTGTTTCACGAACCCTGGATTTCCCCACCTGCAGCACTATTGACATTTTGGGCTGGATACTTCTCTGTCATGGGCTGTCCTGTGCATGATAGGGTGGTTAGCAGCATCCCTGGCCTCTACCCACCACATGCCAGTAGAAGCATGTCCCCTGGAGAGCAAAATTACCCCAAGTTGAGAACCATTGCTTTATAGGAAAAAGCCTTTATGTACAAAAGTGATGGATGTGGAATTTGAGGGTGCGCTGAGTATTTGGTTTGATGAGGTTACAGGCCTATTGTGACAAATTCTTTTGCCCCACTAAAGGGATGCTGAGCCCTCTTCTCATAGCTTTCTTTCTTTTTTTATTGATTTTAGAGAGAGAGGAAGTGAGAGGGAGAGAGGCATAGAAACATTGATGAGAGAGAACATCGATTGGCCGCCTCCTGCATGCTCCCCACTGGGGATTTGGCCCACAACCTGGACATGTGCCCTGACTGGGAATCAAACCGGCGACCTCTTGGTGCGTGGGTCGAT
Organism: Molossus molossus; assembly: GCF_014108415.1. NCBI lineage: Eukaryota > Metazoa > Chordata > Mammalia > Chiroptera > Molossidae > Molossus > Molossus molossus. The sequence continues at coordinate 107,740,833 of NW_023425366.1, read as the reverse complement.
GCTCAACCACTGAGCCACACCAGCTGGACTTCTCATGGCTTTCTTGACACCATACGTTGTGTGGGAGTGACGACAACAGCTTTTGAAATGCACGATTTTGATACAGAAGTCCCTGCTTAAATTTCATCAAGGAAATTTCCTCAAGAAATGCTTTCCTGATGTTCCCAACGAGGTGTTGCTTTTTAAAGGACTGTTTAAGTGTTTTTTTCTCTCTTAGATTTACCACAACTGTAGTCAAATAACTTTTTAATCGTGTCAGGAATTTCCCATTCTTTGTAGGCAGGAGCTTAGTTCACTGATGGAGGCATTCAGTGAAGATTCACCAACTGCAAACTGTAATCTCACCAGTGAGGGTTTCAGCTCTTGAACTCCCGATGTTGGTCAGTGTGGGTTCTGATCTCGGCTCTGGCTTCTGTTGTCCTTTGTGCCTCAACTTCCCTCTTATTGAAACAGTGGGTGTGAAGAAGGGCTTTTCTGGCATCTGGGAGAGCTAGCTGGCTGCGGTCTGTTAACCATGTCTGTCTCTCTCTCTTGCTTTCTTCCCATCTGCCACAGGGCTCAGTGGCCTATGTCCCCCAGCAGGCCTGGATTCAGAATGATTCTCTCCGAGAAAACATCCTGTTTGGACGCCAGCTCCAGGAACGGTATTATAAGACAGTGATAGAAGCCTGTGCCCTCCTCCCAGATCTGGAAATCCTGCCCAGCGGAGACCGCACAGAGATTGGTGAGAAGGTCAGTGCTTCTTCAGCATGGCGCCTGTGACAGTCAGCCACTGCTGCGTGACAGTCACACAGGCAAACCCAGCTCAGGGATTCATGGCGTTAAACACTTATTCCCGTATTTGTGGGTGTGTGAGTCGCCTGTGATTGGCTGGCCCAGGCTGGGCTCAGCTGGGTGACTCTGCTCCCTGTCGCAGGCTGGCTGAGCTTGGCTGCAGGTGGTGGGTTTGGCTCAGGTCTGCCCCTCATGGCTTCTTGCCGGGGCCTAGGCTGAGGGGCAAACTCTTCTCATGGTGACAGCAGAAGCCCAAGAGAACAAAAAGGAATGTGATGTCCCTTAAAGCACACTGTTCTTTCCACCACAGAGTGGATGGGTCACTTGGTTGAGCCCAAAGACACGGGACCAGCAGGTGAGCTCTGTCTTTGTAGTCATGTGACTACAAAGTCCCATGACAAAGGGTACTATACAGGGAGGAGCAGTGTCAATGATTCAGATGTCCAGTCTCTTTCAGAACGGTGATAATAATAAAATAGCTAACACTCTGAGCATTTGCTATGTTCCAGGCACTGTGCCACAAATTTCACACATGTTTTGTCTTCACACCAAGACTATGAGAGGGGATTTACTGTTTTCCCTATTTAGTGGTTGAGAAAAGGGGGTAGGAAGAGGCTAAGTGACTTGTCTGGGCCCCTTCCCACCTCCGGGCCTTTGCACATGCTTTTCTGCCCAGCCAGCTTATTTTGGCACTCCCTGGTGGTCATGTGGTGTGCACTTGGCAAATGCAAATATTCCACAGTCACACCAAAGAACTTTCCTGTCTGTTTTTAGTTACAAGCCAATGGCTGCACCAGCTTTCTTAGTTGATGAATGATTTATTTTATTTAAGGGAAATCTGCACATCAGCTTTTTTCTTTTTATTATTATTTTCTTTATTTATTAAAAATTTTTTTTCTATATTGATTTTAGAGAGACAGGAAGGGAGAGGGATAGAGAGATTGAAACGTGGATGAGCGAGAACACCGATTGGCTACCTCCTGCATGCCCACAAGTAGGGCCTGTGCCCTGACCAGGAATGGAACTGGCGACCCCTTGGTGCATGGGTCGACGCTCAACCACTGAGCCACACCGGCCAGGCATTTTCTTTACTTTTTAAAAAAGTGTCTGTTCCTGCCACTTGGTGACTCCTGACTCTCCTTGTCTGGGTCCCAGTACAAAAATCTAGAGGAAGAGAATATGATTGGCTTAGCTCAGGTCTGGTTTCTGCCCCTGGGCCAAAAAACTGTGGCCAGAGGGACCCTGCAAACAAAAACCTGGCTGCCAGGATACACCCTGAGGCATGGGGGTGATGGGCATCTCAGGAGAGGCTGCACAGTTAACCCAGTGGGTGTCCACTCTGATTCCTCAGTCAGGCATGGCCATGACACTGGGTTATCTGTCGCGGGAAGGCCAGGGCTGCTGCGGTGTGGTCCGTGTGGTCCCCTGGTGTGAATTAGAGAATGGTGTCCTTCCTGCTAGCGAGTGGGGCTGGATTCCAGTGCCCCCAGGATGCAGCCTGCCTAGACTCTCTGTGGCTTCACCAGTGAGCGCTAGATCGGAGTAAGCTTGCAAAAAGGTTAGCTGTTGAAGATGACAACAACAGTGACAGAGATAATGATATCAGTACTACACCCTCTGGCGCCTTCCATCAGACTCAGAGATCAGGAGCCTTTCCCATGGCCAACATTAGTCATCACCGACCACCCTTTGCTAAGCGCCCACTCAGTCCTGGGCCTTTGTTCAGCAGCTCCCTGGAGGCTCGGGTTTTCCCTTCGGTCTGCGGGTTCTCCAGCTGGGGCCTGGTGCTGCCCTGTCTACGTGTCTCGAGCTTTCCCAGCAAACCCACCTTCTGCCCTGTGTCTCCCCAGGGCGTGAACCTGTCTGGGGGCCAGAAGCAGCGTGTGAGCCTGGCCCGGGCCGTGTACTGTGACTCCGACATCTACCTCTTCGACGACCCCCTGTCTGCGGTGGATGCCCATGTGGGAAAACACATATTTGAAAATGTGGTTGGCCCCAAAGGGATGCTGAAGAACAAGGTACTGGGGCAGGGCTTGAGGTCTGGCTCTTACGCACTTTGGTTAAATGAGAATGTGGCCCCTTGGGAATCCTTCACTTCCCCGGGGTTCTGTTTTCATTTTATTGCACTTAACACTTTTCTAATGCTTCCCTTGGAAGCCTTCCCAGACAGCCTTCTTGCTTTTGTCATTACGGAGGGGAAGTCCTTGGCACTGACTTGAAGTCTTTGCCTTTATTTGGCCAAAAAAGGCCCCTCTCCCTGATTTAAAAATAAGGGTGGCACCCTGGCCAGCTTGGCTCAGCGGTTAGAGCGTCAGCCTGCGGACCGGAGAGTCCCGGGTTTAGTTCCTGCTAAGGGCACGTACCTCAGTTGCAGTTTGTCCCCAGCCCTGGTTGGGGTTGTGTGGGTGGCAGCCAGTTGATGTATCTCTCTCACATCGATGTTTCTCTCTCTCTCTTCCTCCCTCTCTCTGTCTTGCTCTATCTGAAGATGAATGCAAAAATGTCCTTTGGTGAGGATAAAAAAAAAAAAATGAGGGTGGCCTGGTGGAAAGAAATCCCACCCCAAGATCCCCTGTGACAGAGCAGGCAGCTGCCCCTCCCTTTCCGAAGCGACCGTGGGCCGGGGGTACGGGCTTGGAGCAGGAATACTGCCACAGCACCCTGACCCGACGGGAAGTGGTCCCGTCCTCTTCGGTTATTGCATTTTACTTGTTAGAGTAATTACAGGGTGGGAGTACTGTTTTTTTTCTTTTCTTTCTTTTTTCTGATTCAAAAAGGAACACATGCCCATGGGAAAAATATAGGAGATTCAGAAAAACACGAAAAAGAAAAACAAAAGCAATCATGCGACATCTCACCGCTCGGAGATTTTGCATTTCTTTCAGATCTTTATGCTGTGTGTATCAGTGTTTGGCAAGGTTGTCGTGCCGCGCACGTAAGCAACGAGTGCTGTGACACTTAACGTATTGAGCCTTCCCACACACACCACAAAAATTCACTATAGACGTGGTGTTTTTTTTTATTTAATTAATTTATTTTTGTTACAGATGTTTCTCCTGTTTCCCCATTGACACCCTCCTCCTGTCTCCCCCTGCACCCTCCCCCAGCATTGTTGTTTAGGTCCATTGGTTATGCTTATATGCATATAAGTTCTTTGGTTGATCCTCCCCCACGCCCTCTTCTGAAGTTTGTCAGTCTGAACCCTACTTCCATGTCTCTGGATCTGTTTTGTTCATCAGCTTATTTTGTTCATTATATTCCACAAATAAGTGAGATCATATGATATTTGTTTTTCTCTGTTTGGCTTATTTCGCTTAGAATAATACTCTCCAGGTCTCTCCATGTTGACTCAAAGGATAAGAGATCTTTCTTACAGCTGCATAGTACTCCATTGTGTATATGTACCACAGCTTTTTTATCCACTCATCTATTGATTTTCAAACATTAAAAAAATGGTTTCGAAGTCATACACGCCCCTGGTAGCAAAGTCAAAGAGTATAACGAGTATGTGCACAATTTTATAAATGGTCTTCCTTTACCCTGCACCCAGCTCCTGTCTCGAGGGCTGGGGCCAGTACTTGGCCTGCTCTGTTTTAGTCCAGCCCTCAAGCTGGGAGTGGTCTTCACGTTTTTAAGTGGTTGAAAAACATCTGAAGAAAAATAATAAATTTGTGACATGTGAAAATGGCATTGGGTGGAAATATCAGTGTCCATAAATAAAGTGGTTTGGGAACACGGTCTGCCCCTCTGTTTATGCCTTGTGTATGGCTGCTGTCACACAACAACCACAGAGCCGACCGTTGCCACAGTGACCGGAGGGGCCATAAAGCTGAAAATGGTTACCATCTGGCCCTTTTAGAAAAAGTTTGTCAACTCATGTAAATAGTTTGATGAGTGCCTTCCCAAACATTTAGATCATTAGGTAAAAGATAGACACAGCTACAAATATAGTTTTGAGGGGGGTTGTGGGAATGGGTGGTTACTTATAAAATGAAGCCTTTTCGTGGAGATTATTTTGCATCCGAGTCCTTTTTCATTTGTCCACATGTAGTTGGTTCTCTCTCTCCCTTTCATCCTTTAACCTTGGTTAGTATTGGAACACTCGCCCCACCGTCAGCACCCCGTCCCCCTGTGCTGTGTGGCACCGTCCAGTACGTAGTGCTTTATGCATGTGGTTTGTTTCTCCCCCGGCCCTGGAATCTGGGACGGGGGTCTTTGAGTCCTTCCCTGCCCCCCCAGCCCCCACCCACCAGGCCCTGACACATGTGTTGAATGAAAGCACCCAGAGGCGTGCATTCGCCTTCGGCTGGGAGCTCCGCCACCTAGGTGTGCGGTGAGTCCCTCTTGCGCGTGTGCTGACTCTCCCGTCTCCACTCTGCCTGCAGACTCGGCTCCTGGTCACGCATGGCATCAGCTACCTGCCGCAGGTGGATGTCATCATCGTCATGAGCGGTGGTAAGATCTCAGAGATGGGCTCCTACCAGGAGCTGCTGGCCCGGGATGGAGCCTTCGCCGAGTTCCTGCGCACGTACTCCAGCGCCGAACAGGAGCAGACGGAGCAAGACGACGGTAGGGTGGCGTGGAGGTTTCCATCAGTCGCTGGGTGGCTCATCAGGGCATCAGGCAGGGGCTAGGCCAGGCCCCTCAGGAACCATCTGGAAGGACCTTCACCCTTTCAGACTCAATTAAGAAGGGGTCTCATTTGCTTTGTGGCCTGGTCGGCAGACCTGGGAACAAGTCCCGATCCTTCTCTGTGATGTGGCTTTGGGCCTCCCGAATTTCAGGGTCCTTGTGACAAAAATGGGGCCAGTGATCATTATAGTCCTCTTGGCTCCCAAGAGGCTGTGAGAAGCCGGTCACCTGTGGCTGAACCCAGATGTGAGGGTCATGAGGCAATGTGGTTGATTGTGCAGGCTTGGAGTTGGCAGGACCTGGGTTCAAATCCCAGCTGCTGCTCTTACCAGCTCTGTGATCTCAAACCCCTTCTGAGCCCCGGTCTCCTCCCTGATAGAGCAGTGTATGAACAGAACCAACCTCCTAGCATTGGACGTGGAGTCAACCTTAGGAGCAGCCTCTGGCTGGCACCTGGCACAAAGTGTTCAGTCAATGACAGCTGCTGTCCCTACTCCCCTGGGAAGTTGCATCTCTTTTACCCTCCACCCCTGGCACCTGCCAGGTCAAGATAGAGCTGCTCACTTCCCAGCTGCTGCACCCTGTCTTCCCTCCCAGGCCAGGACGCTGAGAGCAGGGACAGTTTGGAGGCGCCTTTTGAATTCTGAGCTGGGACCTCACCCTGTCTTTATTTGAAGCAGACAGGGCAAGACTTCTAAGAATGTTGTTCTCTCTTATCATTGGGTGTAAAAGTCAGGGGATTGGTTTGCAACCTTTCCAGGTTGCCTTGTGTTTCATCAGTCAGACTGGCATCTCAGCTGGTCTCTGCTCACCTCTCTTCTGAGCTCCGACCCATGTTAACACGGAGAGGTCATCTGACGCCTTTCGGCTTTGGTTTCAGCTGTTGCTAAAAAGAGTGGACCTACACAGAGGTCAGCTGTCCTACCCTGGCCTCCCTCTTCCAGGAGCAAATTACAGACTTCTTGAGCCTCCGTAGTGTGTTTATCATATACTCAGTCCCCAAACAGGTCCCAGATAGACAGACTGCTTCCCGGGGCTTCTGTTCTCTGCAGAGGTCATCTTGCGGAATCCTAGCAGCTCACGAGGGAGGTAGAATCATTACTCCCAGGTCACTGAGACTTCGAGAATCTAGTCCCTTCTATGCCGGGTGCAGGTGGGTCCCTGGCTATGTGGAGGGCTGATCACTAAGAAAGCTACTCCCTAGTCATCGATTTAGTCATGCACCAGGTGTAATTGAGCACGCACTATGTGTTAAGTATCCTGTCATTTTTCTGGGGCTGCTGGAACAAAGTACCACAAACCAAGTAGCTTAAACAACAGAAATGTGTTGTCTCGCAGCTCTGGAGGCTGGAAGTCTGAGGTCAAGCTGGCGGCAGGGTGGTGCCTTCCGAGGGTGTGAGGGAATGTCTGTTCCATGCTTCTCTCCAGCTTCTGGTGGTTTGCTTGAAATCTCTGGCGTTTCTTGGCTTGTAGAAACACCACATCTTCACATGGCCTTCTCCCCTGTGTGTCTGTCTCTAAATTTACCACTTTTTATAAGGACACCAGTTATACAGGATCAGGGCCCATCCTGATGACCTCATCTTAACTAGTGACATCTGCAAAGACCTTTTCTCCACAGTCACGTTCTGAGGTACTGGGGGCAAGGACTTCAGCCTATGGATTTGGGTGGGGGTTATAATTCAGCCTGTAACAGCACTGTTCTAGGTTTTGGAGAGACAGAAGTAAACATGTATAGACAAATCCCTACCCTCATTGAGTTTAGTGTCCAGTAGGAGAGAAAGGCAATAGACAAATCAACAGTATAGATGGTTTCATACAGCAGTAAGTGCTATGAATTTTAAAAATGCAGGATACTGTGCTGGGGCATGACGGTGGCAGTGGCAACTCAGGCAGGGTGGTTGAGAAGCGGTCTGAGGAAGTGACGTTGTCATGGAAAGGAGCCAGCAAGGAGAAGATGTGAGGAACAGTGTTCTGACACAGGGAACAGCAAGGGCAAAGGCCTCAGGCCTGAGCTCAGTTTGTTTGAGGAACAAAAAGGAAGCCAGTGTGTCCATAGCATGGTGGGCAAGGGAGGGGGTGGGAGGTCACCCTGCCGAGTCTTCAGGGTGAGGCGTTTGGGAGTTGGTCTAAATGCAGTGGAAAGACACTGAATGTCAGAGAGGAAGCTTGTCTGAGGACACTCTGGCTGCAGGTGAGGTTGGGATCGCAGTCTGGTCTCCACGTTTCCAGTCCTCTGCTCTTCGGTGGTCTCCAGGTCTGCCTGCAGTGGGAGCTCATTCATTCCTCTGACAGTTTGCTGTAGAAGTCCTAGTGGCTCTTAACTAGTGCTTTATTGAGATATAATTCACATGCCGTACAATTCCCCCAGTGAAAATGTACAGTCCAGTAACTTGCAGTATATTCAGAGCTGTGCAACCATCGCCCACCGTCAGTTTCAGAACATTTTCATTAGCCCTCGAGGGAACCTCAGATCCATTAGCAGTCACTCCTCGTTTTCTCCCAGCCCCCCAAGCCCTAGGCAACCACAGTTCTACTTGCCGTCTGTAGGTTTGTCTGTTCTGGACATTTCATATAAGTGGGACTGTAGTGTGGCATTTTGTGACTGGCTTTCTTCACTTAGCGTCATGTTTTCAGGGTTAATCTGTGCGGTAGCGTGTATCAGACTTCATTTCTTTTTTTTTTAATCCTCACCCGAGGATATATTTTCATTGATTTTTAGAGAGAGGTGGAGAGAAAAAGAGAGACATTTGATGTGAGAGAGAAACATTGATTGGTTGCCTCCTGCATCTCGCCCCCCACTGGGGACCGAGTCCGCAACCTAGGTATGTACACTGACAGGGAATCAAACCACAACCTCACCACCTTTTGGTGTTCAGGGTGAAGCTCCAACCAATCGACCCACCTGGCCATGGCCAGACTTTATTTCTTTTGATTGTTGAATAATATTCCATTGTGTGAGCACACTGCATCATTTTACTAATCTATTTATCCACTGACAAACATTTTTGAGTTGACTATTATGAATAGTGCTGCTATGCACCCTAGTTTTAAACATACTTTCTTTAGCCACCATGAGATAGCTGACCCTGGTTGGAATGAGTTTCTGCAGGTTCACACTCTCGTGATGGGAAAGTTCTGCCTTAAGTCTAGCCTGTTTTCTTCTTGCTGCAGAATCTCCTTCCTCTGAGCCTGAGTCAAGTCAAGGTCACGTGATGGCTGGTGGCTGCCTCAAAATCACTTTACTTCACTGACCTTCTTTGTGGGCTACAGTTAGGCGAAAATAACCCTCTATGTTTTCCAAGTCAACACATGTTGGTTTTTTTTTAAATAGGTTTTTATTGTTGTGGGGTTTTTTTGTTTTAGAGAGAAGAAGGGAGAAAGAGATAGAAACATCGATGTGAGAGAGAGACATCGATCGGCTGCCTCCTGCACGTCTCCCACTGGGGATGGAGTCCACAACCCAGGCATGTGCCCTGACGGAATTGAACCAGGACCTCTCAGTCCATGGGATGACGCTCAATCCGCTGAGCCACACCGGCCGGGCAGCAAGTGTGGGTTTAACTGACTTTTTCCCCAGCATGAGTTCCCTCTCTACTGTCTGTCCAGGTGAGCGGGGGACGGATGTCCTTAAACTTGGTTGGCCACAGGTGGCTTTCTTCCCATTCCTCCCCAGCTGCAGGCGTATCTAAAGCAGCTTGTGCAGAACACAGAAGGCTGCCAATTTCTTTTTTCTTTTTCTCTTTTTTTGGGTGCACATCAGCACTTAATTTGTTGATGAAATTACCACCCACCACCCTAACACCACTGTGGGGTCATTTCCCCAATTCAGCCCCCCAGCCTCCTGCCGAGCGGGGCAGGGAAGTTCTCGACCTGTGTGTCTGAAATCAGCTGGGCAGCCCCTCTCGTTCTGCCTCCCGCAGGCCCAGCGATAAGGCTCAGTCCGGGTCTAGTCTTGCCTAGCCAGCTCCAAGTGCCAGTGACCTTGGATTTGTTTGAACCACATTCTTGGCTTCTCCTACAGGGAAGCTTTGTTTTTTCTTGTTGGCTTAATCAGGTCTTTTTTAGAACACCCAGGAGTGAAGGAAGGGTGTTTGGTTTGGGGGGTTCTTTCTCATCGGGGTGGGGAAGGGGGAGATGTAACAGGAACCAGGCTTGGGGTGGGGAGGTGTCCCTCCCCAGGGACATTCATTATACTGATTTCTAGGAAATTTTTTTTTTCTTTTGGTTGCAAAGAGATGAACAAATTGGCCCAAAACCTGTGTACCTGGAAGGTGAAGAGCATTTTAAAATTTACCCTGGTTTCTGGGACCTAGGGCGGTGGTTTTCACCAGGGAGCATTTGTGCCACGTCTGCAGGCATGTGTGGTCGTCACCGTGGGGGGCAGCCTCCCCGCATCTGGTGGGTAGCGACCAGAGAGGCTGCTGAACACCCTGCAATGCACAGTGCGCCTGCCCCTGCCACCAGCTGTGAAGCATCGCTGGGCCCCGGGAGGGCGAGACGCCAGCTCCGCTCCGACGCCGGGCCGCCCAGGTCCTGCCCTGTTATCGCTGAGGAGAGACCTCGATCCCAACAGTGTGTCCACTTTCCACCACCTCAAATTTTTGCTGCTTTTCATTTTACTGATGATACAATCGCTGCGTGCTCATCGTAGACAGTGGCAACCTGCAGAAAAGCGCGAAGAACCTCCCTCCACTCCCCCGCCCCAGAGAGGGAGGGGCTGCCCTGGCATCGGGCCTCTCTCCACCTGTCTCTCTAAATCAGTTCTGCCCTTCCTTTGATTTCTCCCCTTAACACTGGGTCATACGCACCTCCCCATGTTACAAAAATCTGCCGTAAACGCCAAACAGCTGCTGGAGAGACTGTCTACAGACAGCACATTCCTTTCGGCTGTCCGCAGTGGCCATATTTCTTTCCCTTTGGAGTATGAAGAACCTCCATGGCCCAGTGAGGCGGAGGGGGGTCAAGGGATGCAGCCGGTCACTTCCCTTTTTGGTCAAAAGCGAGGCGCTGACTGTGAAGCAGTGGCTTGGATCGGTCCCTTAAGGGAGGCTTGCCTGCTGGCCCTTGTCCAAGCGGAGTTCCAGAACCTTCTTGAGTAAAGGCAGTATTACTGGAATAAACAGTGAGCCTGTGAGGTGCCTGCTCCGGGGGCCAGCAGCTGGCTGAGCACACAGCCCAGGCAGCACGCAAGTTCAAGGGCAGGGACGATGCCTGGCTTGGGGTAAGGTTCTCGTGTCCTCTGAGAGCTAGAGACTGTGAGCTGGCACTGAGGCTGAGCCGCCTCCAGCTGCCACGCCTGCCCTGCCACGCCGGCCCTGCCACGCTGTGATACTCTACTTCCTTCCCTCTGCTGCTGTGAAACAGGTGTGACAGCGACGCTTGGTCTGCCCTTTGTTTAAACTCCTATGGTTATGGCTTTTAGAGAACGGGCTGGCCTCGTGCAAGGTGCTTATCAGGATCCACCCGTAGCACGAAGGATGGGGAAACTGAGTCACAAATGCAGCCGCTCCCTCAGCCATCCTTGCCCCTCATCCTTTTTTTAAAAAAAAAAATTTTTATTTATTTTTGTTACAAATGTTTCTCATTTTTCCCTCATTGACACCCTCCTCCTGATCCCTCCCCGCCCCATCCCCAGCCTTGTTGTCTATGTCCATTGGTTACCCACACATGCATATAAATTCTGTGGTTTATCTCTTCGTACCCCCCACCCCCCCCTTCTGAGGTTTGTCAGTCTGTACCCTACTTCTATGTCTCTGGGTCTATTTTGTTCATCAGTTTGTTTTGTTCATTATAGTCCACAAATAAGTGAGATCATGTGATATTTGTCTTTCTCTAATTGGCTTGTTTCGCTTAACATAATGCTATCCAGGCCCCTCCATGTCATCTCAAAGGATAAGAGATCTTTCTTTCTTACAGCTGCATAGTATTCCATTGTGTGTATATACCACAGCTTTTCATCCACCCATCTACTGTAGATGGGTGGATGAAAAGCTGTGGTATATACACACAATGTGATATTGTGAGCTGTTTCCAGATCAGTGGTTGTAAATAGTGCTGCTATGAACATAGGGGTACATATATTCTTTCTAATGGGTGTTTCAAGCTTCTTAGGGTGTATTCCTAGAAGTGGGATCACTGGGTCCATAGCAGTTCAATTTTTAACTTTTTGAGATAACACCGCCCCGCATCCTTAGGAGAACACATCCATCCATCCCCTCTGGGTATTTACACGGGGGCTTCGGGAGGGAGTTTTTGCCTTGGTTCTTAATACTTTCTTGGATCTTGTGAATTCCCAGGCAGCAGAGTGGTGGACGAGGAGGAGGAAGGTCAGTGGCACGAGGGTTAGAACCGCTGTGCTCGCAGCATGAGGTTGTAGACGGACTTGCCCTGTGACTGCATGCCTGGGAAGGGCCCTGCAACGCCCGCTCTTCCACTGTTCATCCAGCATCCAGCAATGTTTACTGGGCATCTGCGATGGTCCAGGCTTTCAGTGGGCATTTAGGGTTGCAGTTAGCATCTCCAGCTCTCCCGCTCAGCTGGGCGACCTTGACTAAGCTGTACTGTCTCATAGGTCAAATGACCGTGACTCGCACGTCTTGAAGGAGATCCTAACTGTGAAATGCCTGGCACACGGTAGATGGACAGTGTTTGATTATTAAGCCACTCCTACCCCTGGGCATGGTCAAGACGGTGGCCGGCCACAACCGTGCAGGTGATGAGTTGCCTGATGGAGTCACTGCAGGTGGTGCGGGTGCCCAGAGGAGCCATGTCTTCTAGCAGAACGTCAGCCAGCAAGGCTGCCCTGTCCCCTCTGAACTGGCTGCTGGAGCAGACCTGTCCCTCCTGCCTTCTGTAACCAGCATTGGGTGGCTGAGGGTTCAGACAGAGGGCCCTTTTGTGGCTACAGAAGCCGACTCCAGCCACTTACCAACAAGGGTATTTACTGGGAGGACATCAGGTAGCTCAGAAATCAAAGGCAAAACTGACAACAGGACTCGAGAGGTGGGAACTCTGGGAACGACACTCCCTTAAGACAGATTAGTTGGAACTGTCTCTGGTCCTTGTGGGGCCAATGTTGGTTCAGCATCCTAGGAGGAGGATTCTGACGGGCTGACCCTGGGCAGCTCCCCCACACCCCTGGCCTAGGCTGGGGGAGCCTGGGGCACCCTAATGGACCGGCCTGCCAAGACCATAGGGAGGGGGGAGGGCTAATCGCCTGGGAAGAAGGCAGACAGATGGTGGACTGACACGTTCACGTGGCCCTTCTTGGACTCCTTGGTTTCTCCCCTTGCGGAGACGTTTTCAACGCCCAGCTTGCGCATCACCTGTGGGCTAATGGGGTTGCGAAGGGGAGGCAGCCACAGGAGGCCCCTGCGGAGGCTCCCGTCTAGTCCTGGGGGCTGCTGTGGAGTGGGGGGCAGGAGAAGAGAAGGCTGAGGCTATGGAGGGCGGCCTGGGCAGCCAGGTGGCAGAGCCGGGCTCTGTGAAGCGCCCGCCCGCAGAACAGGGAGTGTTTTCGGGCATCCCCACCCCTGCACAGAGAAAGATGGCCGAGGCCAGGCCCGAGCCCGGATGCTGGGCCTGTACGCGAGCGCTGGCTGCATGCGGCTGCATGGGAGGTCCCGCCTGGTACCACTGCTGTTTTGTTTTGTTTTGAATTAACAGAGATGCTCACAAAGGAAGTGTTTAAAGCAGCAGTTCTCAATCCTGGCTGTGTGCCAGAATTATCTGTAGAGCATGTTTAAAGTGCAGATAACAGTAAGCACCACCATGGTGTCTCATGCCTTCCCAAGCACCGTACACAGGCATGGTGTCTCATGCCTTCCCAAGCATCGTTCGTCTTCCTGCGTAGGGGGGAGCGTGCTGTTGTTGCTCTCACTTTGCAGATGTGGAAGTTGAGGTGTGGAGGGTCGTCACTTCCCAGGTACACACAGCTAGGAAGTGAGAACACTTCCCACCTGACTGCTCTAACTCCACACAGAGACCCGGCTCCCCACAGAGTCGCTGCAGGCACCTGGGCGGACCCTGGGCTTCCCCGGTGGTTGGTTCACAGCCAAGACTGAGAGTCAGGAGGGACCTCCTCCCCTACCCCCAGAACGAGCCCTAGCTTCCTGCTCTCTGTCTTCCCATGGCTGTCGCTCCAGAGGGCCTGCCCTTTGGATCCTGCTTCTCTGCATGGCACATCAGCATGTTCCCAGGGGCACCCTGGCTGCGTGTGTATCCCCTTTTGTGACTTCTCTCCTGCATCCCTCCCCTCCTCTCCTGGGTCATCCCTTAGGGCCCTACATCGTACTTGTCTCTTATGCTGTTTTTCTCCGAGCACCAGAAAGGAAGGAAATCAGCGGATTCGGGGTGATCAGTGTCTCACTGAGTAGCTGGGCAGATGAATGGGGGTACAGTATCTCAGCACAGTGGCCACCACACCCTTGACAAACAGTAGCCTTCACTGTCCAGGTGACAGTGATCAGAGCTGAGGGGTGGGTACTTCCTGGGATTGGGTGGTGTCCAGCTGGTGTCCACGGTGGCCATATCAGTTATTTAAACATTTCCTTACTGTTGAGGAAGCAGCCATTGCCCGAGGTGCCCCCTACCCTGGACCTTCTGGACCACCCTGTGATTAGGCAGCCAAAGGGTCGGTGTCAAAACAGCTTGTTATTTGCATATTACCCCTGCTTGGGGACCAGAGGGCTGTGCCCTTTCCACCCTCCTGGTTCCTCGCATCCGGGCCCCATTAGCCAAGCTTCCTGCAGCAGGGGCTGCCGCTGAACTGGATTGTACCCGTTGCTGCTGGCACAGGGCACCTCAGCCCAATGTCCTCAGCTAGTGGGGCCCTCAAGACGGTTGCAGAGCACCATCCCTGGCCTCAGGGAGCTGGCTGAGAGTAGTAGCTCCTGCACCCAGCCCCGAGCCTGCTGTGGTCTCGCCAAGCAGGGCTTCCTTTGCAGCTTCCTAGAGGCCAGGTTTTTTGCCCTCTCCCCCAAGTGACAGGTTTTCCTTGTCTTTGGATTTGGCATTGGCCCTTGAGACCACGAGTCCCCTTCTCTGTCTTCTGCCAGGAGTCGCAGGCATGAGCGGTCCCGGGAAAGAGACGAAGCAGATGGAGAATGGCATGGTGGTGACGGGAGCTGCGGGGAAGCAGCTGCAGAGGTAAGGGCAGGGACGGAGGCGCCGCACGTCTGCCCCCGCCGTGGCCAGAGGAGGTGCAGGTGCCAGGGGCGTGGCTCCACCTCCCAAAAAAGGCCTTCAGCTCTCCAGGGTCGTGACAGTGCAGGCTTTCTGCCTCCTCCCCGGATCCTCTGGGAACCTCACTTTTCAAAGCACAGAGGCCTGAGCGGGGAGCCTGGCACTGTTCCCGCCCGGTGGCACGATACACACAGGCCTCGTGATTTCACCACGTCTGCACTTCCGACACTCACGTTCCTACATGGTGTGGACTTTTGCTCAAGTCACTCTTAGGGTCCTGGAAGGTTGCGGCTTTCAGAACCAGCATTCAGCCCTGGCCGGTTTGGCTCAGCGGTTAGAGCGTCGGCCTGCGGTCCTGAGAGACCCGGGTTCGGTTCCCGCTAAGGGCACGTACCTCGGTTGCAGTTTGTCCCCGGCCCTGGTTGGTCGTGCGGGTGGCGGCCACTCGATGTGTCCCTTCACGTCGATGTTTCTCTCTCTCTCTCTCTCTCTTCCTCTCTATATCTGAACAAAAAATGGGAAAAAAGGTCCTCGGGTGAGGATAAAAAAGAGAAGAACCAGCATTCAGTGTAAAGTAGTCAGATAGCCATAGTAATGGTGACTACTGCGTTTTTATGCACCATTAGGACCCTGGCTCAGGGCCAAGCCCGGTACACTCTGAACCTAGAGGTAGTCACTGTCTTTTTCCCATTTTACAGATGAGCAAACTATTACAGAGGAGCTCCCCACAGGTTGTACAGCTAAAGAGAAGCTCAGCTGCGATTGGAAGGCGAGTCTGGCCTTTGAGCCACAGCTCCTAAGTTCTAGGCTTTGCTGCTGGTGTTTTTGTTTTGATCCTCACCTGAGGATATTTTTCTATTGATTTTTAGATAGAGTGGAAGGGAAGAAGGGAGGGAGAGAGAGAAACAGTGATGTGAGAGAGACACATCAATTGGTTGTCTCCTGCATGACCCCTTGGGGCCAGGAATCCAACCTGCAACCCAGGTACGTGCTCTTGACTGAGAATTGAACCCTCACTCCTTTGGCCACAGGCCGACACTCTAACCGCGGAGCCATACTGTCCAGGGCATACACTTGGCTGCTTTAAAGGAGGTCGCAGACAGTGAGATCCTCGGGCATTGGAGGAGTGGCCTTCTGCGGACTTGGTCGCTCACCCTCTCTGTGCCTCAGTTTCCCAGCTGTCAGACGGGGTGTGTGGTGTGCCTGCGCTCACATGATATGGTACCGGTGAGGCACTTAGGACAGTGCCTGTGCCACCAGCACTCAGTAAGCAGCACTCAGCCTTTGTCGGGTGAGCTGGGGCTGCCCGGACCTACTTCTTTTGGGGGTTTTCACAGGCATGGGGCCGGGAAGGAGACTGTCCTGAGCAGCTCTGCCCTCAGAACAGTGGCACAGTACCTCTTGGCCTCTGATTTTCACGCAGGTGGAAAGATTTCCTTCTCTGCCAGTGCACCTGTGAAGGTGGGGAGCTGGGCGTATGTGTGTAAATCAGAACCTTTCCCAGAGTCACACCGGGGACGTGGGGCACTGCCAGGTTCAGGCGGGCAGCCTGCATAATCAGTCACGGTTGCTGCCATCTAAGAATGTACTGCAGCAGCCGAGATGGGGCGGAGCCTGCGAGTGGTCCTGGCATACGGGGCAGGGATGGCGGGATGCACACCGGAGAGCCATGGCAGACTGAGCAGAAGCATGCAGAACACTGGGGCATTGGTTTTCTGTTGCTCCATAATGAATGACCACAAACTTAATGGCTTGTCATCTCGTGGTTTCTGTGTCTTGGGGTTCTGGGTGTGGCTCAGCTGGGTCCTCTGCTCAGTGACTCTCAGGCTGTAGCCAAGATGCCGGCCAGGCTGGGGTCTTATCTGAAGGATCTGCTTCCATGCTCATGCAGCTGTTGGCAGGACTCACGTCCTCATTTCCTAACTGGCTGCAGGCTGGAGGCCACCCTCAGCTCCCAGCATCTCTGCAGCCTGGGTGCTCGCTCCATCGAGGCAGGCAAACCAGGAAGGCGGGAGAGAGTCGGTGAACAGGGGTCCCACTGCATCACCTCTGCTTGTGGAGGTCTGAGCCATGGCTGTGCGAGGGAATGTCCTGTGTTCTCAGGCACATGTACACACCCCCCCCCGCCGTGGTATTCCTCAAAGTTATAAGTCCCAGAGAACAGGACTTCTCAGAGAGGAAAGAGTCCTGGGTCACATGGTCTGTGATATTCTGTGATGGTCTGCATCAAGCTGGTGACCACTGGTGGGTGAGACATGCTTTTTGAATAATGCCTGCATAAAGGAACACTTCTTTCCTGGGGCCCGAGGGCATGACCCTCCCCTCTTTGGGTTGCATCTGTGAAACTGGAAGATTGAGCTGGGTTGGTACTTCGTTGGGACTGCCGCCCCTGCCCAGGGTTGGCTGACACCCAGATGCCTTGCTTTCCCCAGACAGCTCAGCAGCTCCTCCTCCTACAGCGGGGATGTCAGCCGGCACCACAACAGCTCTGCTGAGCTGCAGAAGGCCGGGGCCAAGGAGGAGGACACGTGGAAGATGATGGAAGCAGACAAGGCTCAAACAGGGCAGGTGAGGGCTGGTTCCCGACGTGAGGACGACGGGTGGTGGTTACGGCGTGTCCGTGTGTGCTGGGCCTCGTGCAGAGGGCTTTGTTTGTTAGCTCTGGTCTTCCTGCGGCAGCCTGTAAAGGTACTGTACTGAGTGCAGCAGACCGAGGCCTGGGAGTTGCCTAGGTGACTCACCCCGGTCGCAGCTGAGGAGTGGCAGAGCTGGGAACCTAGCAGTCCGACTCCAGGGTTGTCATTTACAGTCTCTGCCGTACTCACTACCACCTCCTTTGAGCTGCTGGGAATGTCTCCTTAGTGGTAGGCTTCCCATCATGCGGGGTTCTGTTTATAGGAGATGCCAAATAATATTAAATCACACAGTCGGAAGGAAAGCTTTCCAGCCCTCATGGTTACATGAAAGTCGGTCGTTAGCTCGTCCGCAGTACCTAGCTGTCTTAGTTCCTCTGGGCTGCTCTAACAGTGGCGTAGGCTGCGTGGCTTAGAAACAGCACATTGGTCCTTCACCCCTCTGGAGGCCGGCAAGTCCAAGATCCAGGCACCAGCAGATTCGGTGTCTGGTGAGAACCAGCTTCCTTGTTCGTAGACGGCTGTCTTCTCACGTGGCGGAAGGGACTGGGGATCTCTCTGAGGCCTCCTTTTATCAGAGCACTCCTCCTGTTCCCCTCCATGAAACTGGTCACCTCTCAAAGGCCCAACTCCTAACGCCATCACATTGGGAGGTAGGATTTCGACATGTGAATTTGGGGGGACACACATTCAGTCTCCAGATTGCTAACTTTTCTTTGTAACAAGCACAGTGGGTTGAAAGCTCTTATTTTGTTTATATATTTTTACAATCGTCTGTATTGGCCAAGTGTCAATAAGTTCCCACTTGGGGCATTGTTCCAAAGTTTATTTTAAAAAGTAAATATGGTTATTTATTTATTGTTTTAAAAAACAGGGAATAGAGTTTTAAAAATAAGTACACAAAGAAAAACAACCCACCCCTGAAAGGTGGTATGGTGGTATGAGGGTGGGTACTTCTCAGACTTACCTGGATGTATCTAGACTCCCCTGGGACCCTCTGTTCCCCGCTTCTCCCTCACCTGCCACTACACCTGCGGCCAGAGGCACAGGTGGCTGTACCGTGTCCTCCCGCCTTGCTCTCGCTTACCCTCCAAGGAGCCAGAGACGCCAGGCCCTTTAACTCATTGCACCCCACACCCCAGAGCAGACAGGTCCCAGTAGTACCTGCATTTTAGATTCAAGGAAAACGGAGATGGGGAGGGGTGTTGTGCATTGCCAGGGTCGGACCAAGAGGAGCTGGGTTCAGCTCACCCGGCCACTTCTGCCTCCCACGCTGCCATGTTCCACTGCTCGTGGGGAAGTAGTCCCTGAGTCCCACAGGGTCATTCAGGGATAGCAGGCAGCTCAGTTGCATGAACATGTTCTTCATTCTGACACCCTCTTCCCACTGAGTTTGAAGAACAGAGACTTGAAACAGAAAAAAGGAAGCACTCAGTTATACATCAGACCTCTGATCTTTCATCTGTTACCTTTCAACCAGGCTGTCACTCAGACATGACCTTTATGACTCCAAATCTAGCCTGAAGAGCTTGACATGACTGACAGTGAACACACATAGGAGGCAAGATACCTGGGGTTTGTCGAAACCAAGCCCAGCAGGGGCAGAGCTGACTGTCAGCTAACAAGGGGCGGGCGCCACAGACAGGAGCACAGGTGGAGGGACTGGACGGCACAGGTGCTGGCCCGGGGCGGAGGCGCACTGGGTAAACTGCCTTCCTTCCCGTGGCCTCCAGGTCAAGCTGTCCGTGTACTGGGACTACATGAAGGCCATTGGACTGTTCATCTCCTTTCTGAGCATCTTCCTGTTCTTATGTAACCACGTTGCCGCCCTGGCCTCCAACTATTGGCTCAGTCTCTGGACGGATGACCCCATCGTCAATGGGACCCAGGAGCACACGAAAGTCCGGCTGAGCGTCTATGGAGCCCTGGGCATCTCACAAGGTGGGAGCCGCCCCTCCGCACCCTCCCCTGCCCCACCTGACCTTGGAACCACTTCTGTGTCTTGTTAGAGAACTGGCGCCCGCTCATCGGGGTTTTCTAGACGCCCCGACCATGCCAAACGCAGACGAGTGGTAACTGACACCCAGTTGACACTAAGTATTTGTGGACTGAATGCGTTTTGAATGCTCTGTTTCATAGGGCCCTAGGAGACGGAGGAGAGCTCCAGTGTGCCCGTTTTACAGATGAGGAAAGTTGAGGAAGAGAGGTCACCTGGAGCATTAATGACGAGGGCCTTGCCCCCTGGTGCTTCTGCACAGTCTTATTTGTGGGCTTTTACCTGCTGTCTGAAGGTACATTAACTATGTGTTAATGTGCTCATAAGAGCTGTGTATCTATATATACACATGTACATTCAATGTATATGATACATAGTGTGTACAATAAATGTATACATTTTTTACCACTTTTTGTGCACCAAGCACATTGCTGGGTAGGCCCCTTACATTTGACATTGCTGTAAGTATTGTCCCCATGTTACAGGTGGGGAAACTGAGGTGCAGAGAGGTTAAGTGACTTGTGGAAGGTCACACACCTGGTAGGTGACAGAGACAAGATTTGACAGTGTTGGCCCCAGAGCCTGTCAGTTTAGCCCTGCCTCTCGGGTTTCTTCCTTGATGAAGAAGGCCAAGATGGAAGCCTCTTCATCCCTATGAAATCGCCTCCCTGCAAAGAAGGGGGGCCCTTCTGTGGGTAGTTTGGAGGAGCAGCAAATGCCTCTGGAACTCTAGGAGGTGGTGTCGGAAAACCTCAGAAGAGCAGACATGAGCTTTTTAAATTTCTCAGTCCCTGCAACACCCTCATAGGGCGAAGGACTGTGGACTCCAAATTATAGCCGAGGGGCGGTGGTGCACAGAGAGGGCATGGTGTTCTAGGGCTGTGCCGCCCTGTAATAGCAGTCACTGGCCACAGGTAGCTCTTTGAATTTTTCAATTCATTAAAATTAAATAAAAGTAAAACCTCAGTTGTTCCGTACACAAGCCTCATTTCAGGTGCTCGGCAGCACGTGTGGCCCTGGCCGTGCCCTGGGCGGTGCAGATGTAGTGTGTCAGTCAGCAGGAGGGTCCGTCGCCCTGCTGGTCGGGAGCCGGGAGCCTGCAGGTGGAGCGCTGAGCCGGGAGCGGCTGCCTGGTTGGCTGGGTGTTGAGGGCGGAGGAGTCCACCTGTCTGGACTTCAGCGCCTCCTCGGTGAAGTGGGTGGTGAGCTAACTTATACAGAGTTGTCATACGGATTACATGCCTGTAAGACTTCAGTGCAGTGCTTGGCACATAGTTAGTAAGTGCTCAGTAAGTAACGGCCATTGTTATTATTAATTGTTAGCTGAGGATCCAGCCCTGCTTCGTCCATGTGGTCACGTGGCCACTTGTCCCAGCCCCCAGCTTGGCCCCTGCCCCATCGTGGAGTTTAACTCGGGAGTGTTTTGCAGGTATTGCGGTGTTTGGCTATTCCATGGCGGTGTCCATCGGGGGCATCTTCGCCTCCCGCCGCCTGCACCTGGACCTGTTGCATAACGTCCTGTGGTCACCCATGAGCTTCTTCGAGCGGACGCCCAGTGGGAACCTGGTGAACCGCTTCTCCAAGGAGATGGACACGGTGGACTCCATGATCCCGCAGGTCATCAAGATGTTCATGGGCTCCCTGTTCAATGTCATCGGCGCCTGCATCATCATCCTGCTGGCCACACCCATCGCCGCTGTCATCATCCCTCCCCTGGGCCTCATCTACTTCTTTGTCCAGGTGAGGGGTGGGCGCCCCATCGTGGAGCTGCGAAGCGTTTGCTGGGGGAGCGGGCATGCGTCATCAGTTTGGGTACCTCGGTTGATTGTTTTCTGCTTGCGATAACCAAATGTTGTGAAAGAAAATAACTATAGTTATGGAGTTACTTTTATTACCAAAACTTCCCTAAGAATTTTATGAAAATTTCTAGTCCCTAAGTCCCTGAAAGATAGTGGAGATGCAAGTAAGAACAAGAACAGGTGTATTGTTCTCTCCTGTAATGGACATACAGAGGTGGGTCATTCAGGGCTGGTGTGGCCGTCCTGGGCGTTGGTGACCATCCCGGACTTCTTCACAGCTGTAGCCAGCCTGAGGAAGGGGACAGGGCAAGGAGCATATGATAAATGAGTCAGCATCTCTGGTTTCTTAGGCAACTGCAGCGTAGGTTGTTTCTAGTTGGCACATCAGTGTGTTGAGGCCCTAATGGCTGAGCTGGCTGTCTGAACTCACGTCTGTCTGAGCCCAGAGCTCGTGCTGGTAACCACAGGGTGATCTGTCCCTTCTCAGCCCTAGGAGTTTGGCTGCAGCAAGTTGCTGGTGGGGGTAGGGTTTAGATGAGGGCCTAACGGCTGCAACACAAAGTAAGGATAGGAAATGGTGAGGGCTCCAGCCTCGAACCACACTGGAGCCGGCTCATGTGGGGCCCCCACGGGAGGCCTCGGTCCGGCCAGCCAGCCCCGGACCCCACCACACTGTGGCCAGTGATCGGTGAGCGTGAACAAAGGTAGAATCAGGGAGAACAGGTTCAGTTCTCAGGCCCTCGTGGTGTTCTCTTCAGCTTCTTGCCAACTTCGGAAAATCACCTGACTGCCACCACCAAAAATGGCATTCATGGTCATACCCTGGCCGGAAATGTTCCTGAAAGACACAGTTCAAAGGAACAGAACAGACCCAACGCAGCACTGGAAACAGCTCAGATAGCTGCCAGCAGCAGAACCTTGAGCACAGCATGGAGTGATTCCATGGCAGAATCTTTTTTTTATTTTTTTATTCTCACCCGAGGACATTTTTTCATTTTTTGTTAAGCTAGAGTGGAGAGGGGAGAGAGAGAGAGAGAGAAAGAAACATCCATGTGAGAGAGACACATCGAGTGGCTGCCTCCCACACAACCCCAACTGGGGCCGGGGACAAACTGCAACCGAGGTACATGCCCTTAGCAGGAACCGAACCTGGGTCTCTCTGAACCGCGGGCCAACGTTCTAACTGCTGAGCCAAACCGGCCAGGGCTCCATGGCAGAATCATATGTACTGTAAGGGATAATTCGGAAGACGCTGTTGCAACACCAATTTTATTTCTGAACAACAAAGGAAATGAATGCACATGGTCATTTTAGCTAAGATGAAATGCGTAGTGTGTGGGCAGGACTGGAAACGGAGGCAGAAATGAAGACATAGCCCGTCTGAGGTTTGGGGTTATGGGAGTGGGTTTTTTTTTAATGGCTTTAGCCAAATGTCCACTTATCCTGTAACCCTGCAGTCTCACTCCCCAGTATATATGCAAAAGAAATGAGAGCCCTGGCCACCGGCGGCTCAGTTGGTTGGACGGTCGTTCCACATACCAAGAAGGTTGTGGGTTCGATCCCTGGTTGAGGCTCCTATGGGAGGCAACTGATTGATGTTTCCCTCATCTCTCTGTCTCTGTCTCACTCTCTCTTTCTCCCTCTCCCCTTTTCCCTGTCTCTCTCTCAGAATCAATGAAAAAACATCCTCGGGGGAGGACAGGGCCGGGGCAGGGAGAAAAGAAATGAGACAATGTATCCAGCGCAAAACAAAAAATAAAAAACTATGCTAGAATGTTCTTAGCATCTCAACTTATAAAAGCCCCAAACTAGAAACATCTTCATTGTCCATTACAGGAAATGAATAAATACATTGTGGTGTGTTTATACACTATAAATGACTCAGCATAAAAATGAAGGAACTACTGATACACACAGCGCGGATGACTCTTGAAGATACTATGTTGAGCGAAAGAAACCAGACACAAAAGAGTACATACTGTGTGGTTTTCTAGAAGTCAGAATACTGGCTACAGGTGTACTGACTGTGAGAGGACACAGGAGAATTTTCTGGGTGCTGAAAATGTTCTAGATTTTGATCAGGGAGTGGGTGTGCTGGTGTGGATAAACGTAAGGATCCATCAAGCTCTACAGATTCAGTGCACTTCCCGGTGGATGTATGTTACATCTTAGTTACCAAGTGGCTTTTAGATGTATGTATGTGTGGGTATGTACACCCACACACTCTCTGTGTTGGGAAAAGATCTAAAAGGTTATCATGCTTATTTATCTCAGGATGTGGACTTCATATATATATATTTTTATCCTCACCCAAGGACAGTTTTCCATTTTTTGTTCAGACAGAGCGGGAGGGAGAGAGAGGAAGAGAGAGAGAGAGAAACATTGACATGAAAGGGACACATTGAGTGGTTGCCACCCACACGACCGACCAGGGCCAGGGACAAACTGCAACCGAGGTATGTGCCCTTAACAGGAACCAAACCCAAGTCTCTCTGGACCACAGGCTGGCTCTCTAACCGCTGAGCCAAACCTGTCAGGGCAATATAATATTTATTTACTGTCCTTTTCTATATCACTTATCTCCGAATTTTAAAGATGAATATATATTACTGTTGCAATTTAAAAGCAAGTCATTTTTATAAAAAAGTAGTGTATGAGGTGAGATGATGCGGGACTCTATGGGGCTTCCATGTTGTTGAAGTAAAACATTTCTGTCGTTTGGCACCGTGAAAACCACTGGCCTATATGTCTCAGTATCTTAGCGCTCAGCCCCCGGCTGCCCGTGGAACGGTCATTTTAATTCATGAGCGCCAGGCACCGCCTTGGTCTCTGACGAATGAGGCACGTCCAGAGGGTGGACCGCGTCTCTGGAATAGAGTTTCAAAGGGAAGCTAATCATTTTTTAAATCAGATTGTTCCCTAACAAAAATTTGTCTCAGGCTAGATTTTTACAGTAAATAATATTCTGAGGACCTGCCAAGTCGAGTCAGTGGAGCAGGTAAAACACCTTAAAACAGTTTCCATCTGGATGTTTGGAAAGAAAACCAGTCGAGGGTGTTGAGGGTGGTCCCCAAGGGCTTTGGTCCACGCCCTGAGGGCTGGATTTCATTCGAGACCGTGGGAGCTGCAGGAGGAGAGACGTCGTAGGACCCACGTTCAGAAGATGGGCGGCACACCTGCCCAGGCTGGTGTTGGCTTCCAGAGGTCGCAGGGCCCCAGGAGGCTCCTGACAGTGGCCACGGGAGCCCTGCGAGAGCCACCTGCTGTACTGGGTGTTCTCCGGGAAGGTCTCTGCCCCAAGCTGGCCAGCGACCTGTTGCAGGGCAGGGAGGCTGGTCCCTGACCACCGGTGTTCATTTGTCCTGCCCTGCTGTTTACGCAGCAGTTGTATGTACGTCCTGTTCTCAGCAGTCCTGCCGAGGCACCCTCAGCCTGGCCAGCCCCGTCTGCGTAGGTGAGGAAACTGAGGCCGGGAGGGCTCGTGTGCTCAGATCAGCCCAGCGTCCGTCGCTGCTCCTCGAAGCTGCCAGTGCTGGTTTGCTTGTACTCCATCTCCAGCGGGAGCTTCTCGGTCAGCTCTCAGTGCCAGGCCCTGCTGAGTGCTCGGGTCAGGGCAGGAGAGGTGCGGTCTCTGCCCACAGGGACAGGCAGAGTCAGGGCTTGAACTGAGGTCGGGTTGTCTTCAAAACCTGTGCCTGAAGTCTCGCTGCTGGGTCCATAAAACCCGAGCGGTCAGTGGCTTCAGAGAGGCCGCACGGTGCAGCGGTTAGCACTTGGCAGCCACGCTGTCTGGCTTAGGGTCCCAGCTCTGCCACTTCCTAGCCAGCCAGGTGATCTTCGGGGAGAGGTTAGCTAGCTTCTTTGTGCCTCGGCTTACTGATGGTGAGAAGGGATGAGCACCTCCGGTTTTCAGTGAGGGTTCATGGAGCCGATATGTGAAAGCACCTAGAACACGCCACGGAGTACGGGCCCTGCGAAGTGTTAGCTGTACTGTTGTCACGCGGCTGTCAGTGCGGTTGGCTGCGGGCCTGCAGTTCACCAGGTGCGTGGGGACACCTGTCAGGAGCAGCCCGACTCCAGCATTTTGCCGCCTGGAGGTGTCGTTTGTGTCCAGCCTTCCTCCAGCACAGCCCGGGAAGCTAGGCCGAGGGCCGCGCCATTCACTCCCCCGCCCACTCTGTCTCCCCAGAGGTTCTACGTGGCCTCCTCCCGGCAGCTGAAGCGCCTCGAATCGGTCAGCCGCTCCCCGGTCTACTCCCACTTCAACGAGACCTTGCTGGGGGTCAGTGTCATCCGGGCCTTTGCAGAACAGGAACGCTTCATCCGCCAGAGCGACCTGAAGGTGGACGAGAACCAGAAGGCCTATTACCCCAGCATTGTGGCCAACAGGTGGGCGCGCAGGGCCTGCCGGAGGGGTTGTGGGAGCCCCCTTCGTTCCTGGAGGAGAGTGAAGCCAGCTCAGACCCTCCCAGGGAACGGTTCCACCTGTAAGGACAGAATAGCCGTTCAAAGCCGACAGGCACTGTGAGCACCCGGCACTCCAGGGCACGTAAGTGCAGGGACAGGGTTTTCCTGGAGCCAGAAACGACTGCAGAACCTATTCTTTAGCTGTTGTCCTGGGGATACAAGGTCTTCAGTGGTGGGCAGACTCAGCTTTTGAATATTTTCCTACCATAGTTCCCAGCTGAAGGGTGATCACCCCCCAGCTCCACCCCCGGTGATGTGTATCAGAAGCAAATTACTAATATTACGTTGAACCATGTTAAATTGCCATCCAGGGAGGGCATCAAGAATGGTAGAATAGCATTAATCACCAAAGGGAAAAGGAGCTTGCTCATTAATTTTATTAAATATTTTTATTGATTTTTAGAGAGAGGAACATTGATGTGAGAATGTAACATCGCTCATCCGCCTCTGCACGCCTCCTGCCAGGGATTGAGCCCACAACCTGGGCAAGAGCCCTGAATGAGAATCAAACCTGCAACCTTTTGGTGCAGGGGACAATGCCCAACCAATTGAGCCACACTGGCCAAGGCCATGTTTGTTAATTATTGACTGAATTTAGAAAAGTGTCTGATTTATGTCTAAAATATCCTCCTCACTTGGTTGCATCCTGATATATATTTTGAGGTGTGGGATAGAAAATGCTGGGGACAGGGTGGCAGCATCCTGGAAGTGACCCAGAACCAGCTGCCAGCCCATCAAGCACAATGTAACCCTAGCGTGTAAGACTGGGTGGGAAGCCATGATCCTGGAGACCTTGCCTTCCCTTGCAGAAGTTTTAGGGAGTCTGTCAAAATGTGGGTCTGTCTCTGGGAGTAGCCCACCCCCATGAAGATCAGTCATGTGGATCTCAAGGGCTGTAGTGGAAAGAAGTTTAACCTATCTCTCTAGAGTGCTTTCCATTTTGAAACATTAAAATACTATTCCTAATGCTGTGTGATATCTTGCGTAAGTTCTCTTTAAACCATTAAAATATCTGTGTATATTTTAAAAGGTAAAATACACTTTAATGTTTCTGGGATGAGGATGACCTGGGTCTGGGAACACTTAGAGCTGCATTGAAACCAGTGTGTGTGTTTTCCTCACTCACCCGTCCCTGCCAAGAGAAGCTTATTTTAAAGCAGTGGTGCCTCTTACAGTTGGTGACTTCTTAGTACTTAAGTTTTCAGGACATTTTTTTAAAAAGTGTACACGTGGCTGAATTGTAAAGGTTACAGTGAGAAAAAGTTGGTTCTTAAAAAGACAAGCTTCAGTTTCCTGGAAAGATTGCTTCCAGAGAACTGTCTTAATCCCTGGGTTTGCCAGATGAGTGAGCAGTTACTGAAATTGTTTCCCTTTGGCCCTGCTTCCTCCTGTGTCCCAGGAGCAGGGTAGAGAAGGCCTCTCTCAGAATAATCAGGGATTATTTCAGTTAGTGAAGTGCCCCCCACCCCGGGGAACCAGAAACCAAGTCTCTGAAAAAGCTGACTCCTGGCATGCGTGTCTGTTCTTCTGTCTGCCCGTGTGTCTCAGGTGGCTGGCTGTGCGGCTGGAGTGTGTGGGCAACTGCATTGTCCTGTTTGCAGCCCTGTTTGCAGTGATCTCCCGGCACAGCCTCAGTGCTGGTTTGGTGGGCCTCTCAGTGTCTTACTCATTGCAGGTAAGGGGACACTCTTGCTGGATTTCCCATTTCTCTTAATGGGGAAACCAGTTGTCTTTGCTTTGGGTCCCTCTGGGAGTGTGGGAGAGGAAAGGGGCCGAGTGGAGTTTGAGGATCAGGTCTACAGCCCAGTGACTGAACGGAGCAGGAGAGAAATTAGACATGTGGCCTGGATGCCTTCAAGTACAAGAGAAATGCTTTTAACACTATAAATTTCCCTCAAAGCACTGCTTTAGCTGCATCTCCCAAATTTTGATACATTGTGTTTTTCTATTATTATCTATTTCAAAATACTTTCTTATTTCCTTTCTGACTACCAGTGTAGCTCATGGGTGATTTTGAAATGTGCTTGCTTAAGAGATGCAGTGGAGCAAGTCTGGGTAAAGGCTCTCTGTGGGGTTGCTGTTTTCTCTACCTTTCTTATCTGAAATATTTCGCAACTCATAATTACTTCATTAAAATAAAGCAACTCAAACTCACTCTAGAAGCTCCGTGTGACTCTTCCACTCACAGGTCACCACCTACTTGAACTGGCTTGTTCGGATGTCATCAGAGATGGAGACCAACATTGTGGCAGTGGAGAGACTCAAGGAGTATTCAGAAACTGAGAAGGAGGTAGAGCAAGCCCCTGCCCTGACCTCTAGGCCTTGATCTTCAGTATGGCTTCACCCAAAAAAGCCCCTCTGAGCAAAACCATGTGTGCCTGCAACAGGCAGCCTCTGTGTGACAAACTGAATCTATGTTACACATTTTTATGGGGAATTTCTCTTATGGGAAATGAGACTCTTTTTTTCTATAAAAAGTTTTAAAATTAAGTACAAATGTGCTGGTTAAAAGTATTTAAAGTCAATAATGGGAATCTGTACATGGATATTGTAAAAATCATATACTGGTAAGGAATTAACCGAAGTTTTGGAAACCCTGCAGTTATTATTTACAGATGGAGAAAAGGTAGCCTAGGGAGACGATGGCTGATTCGAGGACATATGTGGTCGGTAGGACCCAAATCTGCAGTCTTTGGTGCCTCGTTGCCCCTCATAACTGCCTTATTCTGTATGCACACCACCACCAGTAGTAGTAGTGATAACAATGACAATAACAGTAGTGCCTTGGCAGTACTATCTCCATCAATAATACTAGGGACATATACTGTGTCCTTGTGGAAGTGACAGGTCCTGTCCTAAACATTTCACATAGAGTAACTTATATGTTCTTTACAGAGCCTTATAACTCACATCTATTACTAGTTCCATTTTACAGGTGAGGAAACTAGACAGAGAGGTTAACTTACTTGCCTAAGATCACAAGGCTGGTAAATGGCAGATCCAGGATTTGGGTCTGTGCCAATGCCCTACTGCCTCCCAAGAAGATACCCTTTGGAAATCAGACCAAAGCTGCCCCAGTTAAACTCTGTCTTAGAAGATTTGCAAAGGTGACCGATGCCTGCAGTCTTAATGCTCGGAGATGGTGAACCAGGTCCCATTTCATCAGAGAGCATCAGCCAGAATGGTGCAGTGACCCCTGTGGAAATAAGAGTGCATTACACCAGGACTTTCCCACCCAACATTGAATGTGTTTATTTATTTATTTATTTAATCCTTACCCAAACTTTTGGTGTGTAGGATGACACTCCAACCAACTGAGCCACCTGTCAAGGACTGAATTTGGTTTTTTATAACAGCTTTAAGATATAATTCACATGACATGCCATTCATTCACTTAAAGTGTGAAATTCAATTTATTTTACAAAAATATTTTACTTTTATTTATTTTTATATTTTTAGAATAAGCATATTTGAAAAATATAAGAGGAAGTAAAGATTCACTCAGAGCCCTACTGCTATTATGATATATATTTCTTTATTATTTATGTATTATATATATTTATAGTTAGAAAGTTTCACCTACTTCTCTTTGGTCACTCGTATGTTTTTATAGCAGGTCCCTTTCATTTATATACATAAATTATAAAAGGAAAATATTCTTGTGGTAAAAAACAAATTAATAAAAGTTTATGGGGAAGAAAGGATAAAAGTTTTCTTTTATTGTCCTCTCTATTCCTCTCTTTCCCCAAAGACGGCCCCGATGCTGGCCTGGAGCTTATCCAGTTGTAAATCTCAGGAAATGCTGGACTAAGAAGCTTTTCAGAAATAGGGGCTGTGTGTCTCAGTTTCCTCATGTGTAAATGGGCTAATGAAAGGACCCTACTTATGGGGTTGTCGTGAGGATTAAGTGAGGTAATATGACAAAGTGATGTTTAAGTGTCAGCTGCCACTTATATTGTGGCAGTCCAGACCGAGAGGGCAGTCAACCTTGTGCATGTTTAGAGACCAGTTTGATTCAGCCCGTAAATATTTCTTGGGCACCTATCATGTGCTCTGGGCCCTGGAATATAGCAGTGAATGAACAATAAAAGAACCTGTCCTCACAGAGTGGCGATTCCAGTGGGCATGGGTGACAGAATAAAAAAGTGTCTGAAAGAGAATGAAGCAAGGGGCGGGGTGCAGGCTGGGAGGGCGGTCTGGACTGGCCCGAGAGCTGCAGGATGTGGGTAGCAGGCCGAATACGGAGCCTGGGGAAGAGTGGTCCAGGCAGAGGAAGCTGTAGGTGCGAAGGCCTGGAGGAATCACCCTGAAGTCATGTGGGGAGCGGAGTGAACCAGGGAGAGGGAGTGAGGTTAGAGGGGTTGTGGAGGCCGGCCCACATAGAGCCTTGGGGCTCCTGAGATGGACCTCAGATTCCTTATTTGCCCTCCTTCTCCCCCACACATTGCAGGCTCCCTGGCGGATCGAGGAGATGGCTCCGCCCAGCAGCTGGCCCCAGGTGGGCCGAGTGGAATTCCGGGACTACAGCCTGCGTTACCGAGAGGACCTGGACTTGGTGCTCAAGCACATCAACATCACCATCGATGGAGGAGAAAAGGTGGGTGCACATTGTTCTCCCCACCCCTGTTCGCAGCCGGGCACTGGTTGTGATCAGGCAGGTGAAACCGCTGTGTTGTCCCCCCAGTCCCCCCAGTCCCTTGCAGCCCCAGACCTGGGGTGAGTGGCCTTTTCTGGGAGGGGCTTGTGGAGGTAAAAGCTGCTCAGACAGTGTCCAACACGGTGGCAAACTGGTGGCCTGAGGGCCGAAGGAGGTCCACAGACCGATTTTGAAAAAAATCTGAGTAAGTTGCAAATATTAAAAAATCCAGAACTTTTTTTTTTTTTAAAAATAAAAATCCCTTTTTTGCTTTTCTTGAAAGATCACAGTATCCAGCAACACTGGGCTCATTTTCCCCACCTGGCTCTTGCTAGATAATATGTGAGTCTCCCTGTTCCCCCGGCCCCTCCCCACCCACTCAGGTGCCTACTTGGGCCCCGTAGGCATTGCATTTGGGATCTCTAGGCTAGAAGGATGTCACCATCACTGCTGGGATGGCTCAGTGTGAGATAGTCAGAATTTTGGAACATACCCTTGACCCCAAGCTGTTCCTGGAAGACATCCTTCCCCTGAGACCCTCAGAACCTCCTCAGGAATTAGACCCGGGCCTTTCTGGCTGTTTTCCAGGGCACAGGGCTTCTTTCATCTCTGAACATAGGGACTTGAACTGTCCCTTCCATCAGCTCAGGCTGTTCTGTTCCCATGACATAAGTTCTCCAACTCACAACGAGGGAAGGACAGAGTGGGCGGTGTTGTCTCCAAGGCATTATAGCTTGTGTTGTATCATGAGTCTGCTCGGTGGCATCGCTGTTGGAGATGGAGAAAGCCTGCCTCTCGGGAGCCCAGCTGATGTGGGGAGCTGTACTTGGATGTCAGGATGTTCACCACTGCCCATTACAGGGGAGCCCAGCTCCCTCGAGAGAGGATACGTGGAGACCTGGTCACATCCATAACCCCTTTTTCTCACGCAGCTGCGATGGGGCTGAGGGGGGCATGCGGGGGATTCTCCTTGAATCTTTGAGCTATTTCAACAGCTCAGGTTGGGAAACTCAACATCAAAGAACTGGAAAGAACTGTGAGGGAAATAACCTGGTTATTACTTAATATCTTGAGTTGACAATAATAGGGCCTTATTTAAAATCCCTCCTATCTGATGCCTGGGTCTTTGGAGGTCTCTAGTAGCTTATAAAAAGAGCTAATTATAATTTTTACTTACATGAAGAATTGGTAACAGCCCCTAAAGGAGCCTCTCTAGGAAGCTGGTAAAGTGAGGGCCACGGTGGGAGTTAGGTTGACCAGATGACTGAACTGCTCCAGGGCAGGTCACCTGGAATGAGGGCACTCTGGGGCAAGGAGGGACCCTCCAGATAGCAGTGTTCTTACCTTCCTGCCCCACAGGTTGGCATCGTGGGGCGGACGGGAGCCGGGAAGTCATCCCTGACCTTGGGCTTGTTTCGGATCAAGGAGTCTGCTGAGGGAGAGATTATCATCGACAATGTCAACATCGCCAAGATCGGCCTGCACGACCTGCGCTTCAAGATCACCATCATCCCCCAGGTGGGCCGCGGGGCTGCGCTGGTCCCACTGCAGCAGAGCATGTGTATTTTCAGTGGACAGACACACATTTGTTGCTACTTTATTATTTTTATTAAGATTATGCTATGTTTCTTCTCCACGGAATCTCCTCTTAGCGTATAAATAACAATGGGAATTAGCCAGGTATCATTCCTTCGCTTTGCCACCCAGAGCACCTAACGACCCAGTCAGACCCTGGCCTCTCTGCGAGCCGTCGGTCAGGACAAGACTCTAACCCTTCCAAGAGCTAAACAAGAAGTAAGAATTTTCTAGACTGATTCCTGAAGGTGCTGATTCCCTGACGTGTTGCTTTTCATGTCATTTGCCCTGAAATTTCTTCTAAGATTCTTTTTTGGAGGCAGGGGATGGGGCAACACCCAGTATCTTAGGATCAGGACTGACCTATGTTGCATCTCTTTTCAGGAAGGTTCCTGACACATTTGCATATTGAAGGCACTAAGAAGTCTTGCAAATAATAATCATGATAATGATAATAATCTATTTTATTTCACCTAACCCAGAGTTTTCCAGATTTCTGTCATGACCAAGATCTCCAGAAACAGTGGCCCCACGGGTCTCTAGGGCCCATCTTGAACAGTTCTGGCGAGAGCTTCCTGTGGCCGCCTCTCTGCCCCTCCGCGTCCCGCTGACGTGAGCCTCACATGCTGCCTGCTGTCTTCTCTCTGCACAGGACCCCATTTTGTTTTCGGGTTCTCTCCGCATGAACCTGGATCCGTTCAGCCAGTACTCGGATGAAGAGGTCTGGACGTCGCTGGAGCTGGCTCACCTGAAGAACTTCGTGTCGGCCCTTCCCGACAAGCTGAACCACGAGTGCGCGGAAGGCGGGGAGAACCTCAGGTGGGCTGGGGTGGCCTCTGCAGAGTCTGTCCCTTTGCATGTGTTCAGCTGCAGGTTCGAGTCTCGGCTCGGCCACAGCTTCAGTGTCTGTACAGTGGGCTTTAGCCGGGGTGTGGCCGGGGGTCCGCCGCTGGCGGCTGATACATTGGCTCCACGTGTCCCTCATCCTTCAGCAGACCGGCGGCGTGTTGTCATGGTGATGGCAGAGGTGCGAGTGTGCAAACCCTGGCGTGGTTTCCCACGTCAGTCGTCCGCCGGCCTTGTGTTGGCAGCACCCTCCTGTGCTGGTTGAGTCCAGAGTCGGCTGTGAGGGCCCGGATGCGGGGCCCTTCTGCTGTCTGTCACACTCCCCACACTGAACTGGCCACGCATTCCGGATGTGACTCTGAGCCCACCTCTCGCTCACCAGGAAGAGCGTTCTGATCGATGAGTGATGTCTGCCACAGGCGCGGATGTGGGAGTGGACGTGCTCTCTGGTCTAAGCAACACCAGTGTCTCCTTCCTCCCAGCTCGGGCCAGGGCTCAGGGTCGGGTGGTTTTGACACTCTGTCTCCCGGTCTTTTTCTCTGGTCAAGTGTTGGGCAGCGCCAGCTGGTGTGCCTGGCTCGGGCCCTGCTGAGGAAGACAAAGATCCTTGTGTTGGATGAGGCCACTGCGGCCGTGGACCTGGAAACAGATGACCTCATTCAGTCCACCATCCGGACACAGTTCGACACTTGTACTGTCCTCACCATCGCTCACCGTCTCAACACCATCATGGACTACACAAGGTGAAGCTCCCGGCACAGGCGGCCTCCTGGCTTGGTGTTCACCCCACTCACTGATTCATCCATGTATCCACTTGTTCGTTCGTTCATTCATTCAACACTGTCCTTATGTCTAGTGACAGTCCAGTTGGTGGAACCTCTCTACTCTGGGTAGTGCCAGGTATCCGTGACATCACTCCGTCATTTATTCGGTCAGCACGGTGGAGTGCTCGTCTCAAAGCCAGCCCTGCTCCAGGGGCTGGGGTCTCAGCAGGAAGCTGTCAGACCAGGAGCCTGCCGAAGGGACTTACAGACTAGTTGAGGGCTGGGCACAGAGACAGACAATAAGCACAGCAACAAATAAAAGCAAATGGTGCCGGGAAGGAAATCGAGTAGGGGGTGGCAAGGGCCGTGCGTTGTGTCAGGGCATTGGCATTGACTAGAAGGGGTGACCAGGTGGAAGGCCACTGCAGCCGTCCTGACAGGTGTTAGGGGCTTGCCTAGGTGGGCTCTTGGGGGCATGAGGTGCTAACCCCTTCCCCATCACTCACATCTGCGTCCCCTCCCCTTGCAGGGTGATCGTCCTGGACAAAGGAGAGATCCGGGAGTGCGGCGCCCCGTCTGACCTCCTGCAGCAGAGGGGCTTGTTTTACAGCATGGCCAAAGATGCGGGCTTGGTGTAAGCCCTGAGCGGGCGCGTCTGGTTGACCTGCGGGGCCCACATGCCAGTATCCCAGGATGTCAGCCTCTTGGGTTTCTTATATACTGAAACCAAAAAAAAAGAAAAACCAAACCCACCAAAACAAAACACACAAAGCAGCCACTGCCTGGTCCACTGCTGGGAATTGGCCGTGAAGAAACAGATGCTGCCCACCAAAGACACGCACGCCCTTGCCTGTGGCCCCCACCGGCGCGCAGGCGTGCTCACCCGGGAGTGCGTGCGCGTGGTGCTCTGCTGGGAAGCTTGGCAGCCAGACTTCTGGAGAAATGGTTGCGTAAAATACACTAGTGACCAAACCCAGCCAACTGCCTCCAGTCTCTGGCCAAAGTCTGGAATTTCACGTCTTCGGCCCCCAGCTGCTGTCCCGGCACCGCTAACATCCTTGTCTGGCTCCACTCAGAATGCTTGTTTTTGGGGGGCTGCAGTTTGGGCCTGGTGAAGGTCATCCTCGCCCTCGGGCAGTGTCCTAAGGGCCGTAGGCACTCCTCTCGCCAACCATCCAGTCTTCCCGGTGCTCAGGCACGGAACCAGCGCCCAGCATGCCTGCACCAAGCCTCACTCAGGCCTGGGCAGTCTCGTCACCTGCGCACTTCTCATCGACAGGACTTGGCTGGACTTAAGGCGACCTGGTCCCGGACCTTCAGGGCTGGGGGATCCTCTCTCAATGCCAACTTCCCAAATTGGCTCACCTCCTTACCCACTCCGGTCTTGTCTTTGTTTTTCCTCTGCCTCTCTTTAGCCATTGCTGGAGTGGATTAGCTCTCGGTACCTGAACGAGGTCTGCTCGTGACGATGAAGCCTTCAAAGCCAAGAGCACTGGGCACCTCTAAATTTGACCAGTTGGTACTGAAAAGCGCTCTGTTGAGTCTTCTCGTTTTTAGACTTCGGTTTCTCCCTCTGGGCCTCTGGCCAGCTGTCAAGGCGGCAGTGTGGAGAACTTGACATTGAGTTACCAAGTGTCTTCCAGGACAAGAAAAGAACCCGTTCACGAATATCAGTGATTGCTTGTTCTTTTCTTTTCTCTTTTTTTTTTAAAGTACTGCTCCCAGGAGAAAAACCATCTCGACTTGAATTTCTTGGGAGGAAGTACCGGGCCGGGGAGCAGCACGCGCAGGGCAGGGCAGAGCCAGGGTGCCCGGCACCTGCTGTTCCTGGGAGAGAACAGCGGAGAGGGAACCGTCGGGGCCGGTCCTTGAGTCTCGCGATCCGAGACCAAAGGGAGACCCAAAGAGCGGAGAGGGGGCCCTGCTGCCCCAAGATTCATATTTGGAAATATATTTATTTTTTGTAAGTTATACCATTCTTTCACATTAGAGAAACCAATTTTTTCTTGGGGATCATTTTGTAATGACTTACACTGGAAATGAGAACATTTACAAGCAATTTGCAGTAAAAAAAAATATTTTATTTCTTTCTAAATGATGACTCCACGTTCTTTGGGGCATCGCCCAGGTTTCGGCCATCTCCTTGGGGCGTCAGCGTGGTCGCTTTGCTTTTGGCAAATGTGTCACCTCTAGTAGCAGCTCTTGTCAGAAATGGGAGCCCCGGGTTAAGAATTGGGTGGGACTTAGTGGGGAGTCAGCATAGCATAGTGGACGGAGCCGGGGCTCGGGGGTCAGACAGGCCTGGGCTGAGTCCTGCCTTGTCATTTGCTGGCTGTGTGACCCTGGGCAAGTCACTTAGTCTCTGTGCCTCAGCTGCCACGTGTGAAATGGAGCTGATCGTACCTGCATGACGGAATTGTGAAAATGCGTGACAGTGTGTGAGACACCTGTGGCCTCGGGACGGGCAAGGCACAAATCATGTGGCCAACATTTCCCTTGAAAATGCTTTGCATTTGTCAGGATGGGCTAGGCCACGCTGTGGCCATAAACGGAAATGAAAATGGGTTTTATTTCTTGCTCATGGTGAGCTGACTTCCAGGTCACCGTGGCGGGAAGGGAGAATGTGGCCAACTCACACCCACTCTTGAGTGTCTCAAACCAGAAATGAAGTCACTCAGTTCCACTAACAGCCTATTAGCCATAGCAAACCGCAAAGGAAGTTGGGATACTAGGGATGCATAAGGAAGAGACGTCTCCTTGTGAGTCCCTGTGGTTTCTGAATTTTGGGTAGTAGGGTAGTGAGACTGGGGTGTTGGGTTTCTCGGTTTGAGCTGGGTGAGTCTGGATAGTGAGGAGTGCCTGCACTGGGGGAGCATCCCATCTCTGCAGCTCCCCAAAACCATGCACCAAGTTCATGTGCAGATGGGGCATCTGCGCACCGTGTGCCCTCCAGTGTGGCTGTCCCAGACTGCGGTCCGTTGCCTTGCACTGGGGACAGCGTGTGTAGGTGCTGGGATTGGGGGGGGAGCCAGTGAGGTGGTCACCATGATGAGTAGTCTTTGAATCGTGGAGTCAGTTTTGAATGTGAGGTAGATTTCTCTCCCAGAGGTGGAGCCGAGATCCTTCAGTGCGGGACCTGGTGAGTACCCGTGGGGTGCATCGTGGGAGTACTCGGAGACATCCTGGGCTGGGTTAAATTCAGTTCGCTTTGTGAAAGGAGGCAGGGTGCGCGTCATCAACCCTGGAGAGGGTGGAGCCAGACAGGTTGCGGTCGGTGGGACCCTCCCCACCTGCTCCTCCAGGTAGGGGGCGTAGGCTGCCCCTTCTGCGTAGCTCTGTTCTGGGAAGGGACTCCCAGCCAGAGCTGCATGGCCCTGTTTCGTTCTCACCTGTCGGGCCCCATGGCAAGTTTTATTGAACTCCAGAGTCAGACCACAGCATACAGGATGTGACCTCGTCCCTCCCATTGCTGCATGCTGCTCCCCTGCACTGCCGCTGCCCCTGGCTGACCCCTTCCCCACGCTCAGTCTGTTCTCCACCCAGCAGCCATGACAACCCAATGAAATCCGACGTCACAGCCTCCCCGTGGTCCCCATCTCGGGGCAGCAACCAGCCTGGCCTCCAGGCCCTGCACTGCCTAGCTTCCTGTGACCTCTGCCCTCAGCTGACCCCTCTGGCCACCACTCAGGCCATTCCAGCCACACACGCCTCTGCTGTTCGAATGTGCTGGGCACAGCCCTGCCGCGGGGTCCTCCCTCTCCCAGATCTGCACTGCCTGCCCCGCGCTGTCTGCCGATGGCGGCTCCACGAGCACAGGGCGCTCATCTGCTTATTCTTTGCTGAGTCCCCACCTCGAGCTTGGGCACATGGCACGTGCTCAGTGGCTGCATTCTTTCAGGACTGAGCCCCCGGTGCCAGGCCCGAGCCAAGGGTGATGTCACTGGGCTCTAGAACTTGACCTTCGGGAGCTGTGCTTTTCCCATCGGTATAAGTGGGACCATCATACCCACCTGGCCAGGTAGTTGTGAGGATGGAACCAGATTGGGGGTGGAGGGAGCAGCGAGCACCCTGCCCTTGGGACACCTTCAAACACAGTGATCCCTTTCGCTCATGTTTTACCCGTCCGTCCATCCATCCATCCCGCTCACCCACTCAGTCAAGCAGCTGGCAATTATTGAACCTGTGCTGGGTGCTGGAGAAAATGCACTAAACACTGTTCAAGTCCCAGGCTCAGTAAGTAACGGAAGCCCTTCCGCTCTCGTCTGATGGGATCTAGAAGATCCCGCTTTTATCAATGAGCTGGCGTTTTAGAACTAAAAGGCTGTGTGTGAGGCAGCGTGGCACAGTGGTAGGATGTGCTCTGGAGCCGGACCAGCTGGTTCGATCCCCACCCTCTCAGTTTTCTCCTCTGTAGAAGAGGCCTAATGATGATGGCACCTTCCTCCTCCCACATGAGCATCGCCGGAAAGGGGGCGGGCACAGAGCAGGGTTTTGTGTGTTCACGGGACCAGTGGGACACGGGTGAAGTTGGGGACCTGCTGAGGTGCCCACCAGGACGGCCGTATGGCTTTCCTGGATCTGTGTTCCGCCGGCGGCCGGGCTGTGCTGCTGGAGCCGCGGCGGGGGGACAGTGGCCTGGCTGGTGTGGGGGCTGGCTCCGCGGGGCAGTGGTGTGGGCCAACAGCAGCCTTGTTAGCGGGCTCGGGGCGCTGGCTCCTGCGGCCCACTCTGTGCCCTGGCAAACCCTCTCCCTACGGGAAAGGAGGCTTTTGTGACCCTGGAATGATGCCAAGTGAATTTGCCAAATACGCAGCTGCTGCCGCCTTGGCCTGCGGTCGCTGCGCAGGGAGGTCGGGTGCTCAGCTCCGCAGAGAAACGGGAAGCGCTGCGTCTGGTCCCTTTCTGTGCTTCCAGGTGGGACAGACAACCCCACTGATGACTCGCGCTTCAGCCTCTGGGTGACCTCGGCAGTCATGCCCACTGTCCCGAGCCTCAGTTTCCTCATCTGGAGCCAGTAATTGCCAGTAACGGCGGGGCCAGCACTCTGTAGGCAGATCAGGGCACCGGCAAGGGGTGCAGATGCCTGCACCAGTTTGAAGCCATCAGTGTGCCCTGGGCACGTCCGTCCGGCAGAGGGAGGTAGGAGCTGTGGTCACATCTGGATGACTGAGCTGCAAGCCCATCCGCACGTCCACCAGGAAGCCCCGCGGCCTCCAGGCACCAGCGCAGCACCGCCCAGGAGCAGCCGTGTTCCTGAGAGCAGCCCTCCCGGCTCCCGCGCAGCACCGCCCAGCACTGCCCAGGAGCAGCCGGGTTCCTGAGAGCAGCCCTCCCGGCTCCAGCGCAGCACCGCCCAGCACTGCCCAGGAGCAGCCGTGTTCCTGAGAGCAGCCCTCCCGGCTCCCGCGCAGCACCGCCCAGCACTGCCCAGGAGCAGCCGTGTTCCTGAGAGCAGCCCTCCCGGCTCCCGCGCAGCACCGCCCAGCACTGCCCAGGAGCAGCCGTGTTCCTGAGAGCAGCCCTCCCGGCTCCAGCGCAGCACCGCCCAGCACTGCCCAGGAGCAGCCGGGTTCCTGAGAGCAGCCCTCCCGGCTCCCGCGCAGCACCGCCCAGCACTGCCCAGGAGCAGCCGGGTTCCTGAGAGCAGCCCTCCCGGCTCCAGCGCAGCACCGCCCAGCACTGCCCAGGAGCAGCCGTGTTCCTGAGAGCAGCCCTCCCGGCTCCAGCGCAGCACCGCCCAGCACTGCCCAGGAGCAGCCGGGTTCCTGAGAGCAGCCCTCCCGGCTCCAGCGCAGCACCGCCCAGCACTGCCCAGGAGCAGCCGGGTTCCTGAGAGCAGCCCTCCCGGCTCCCGCGCAGCACCGCCCAGCACTGCCCAGGAGCAGCCGGGTTCCTGAGAGCAGGCGCCGGGTCAGCCCCGTGACTCTCAACTGGGTGATTCTGCTCTCACCACCCCCAGCCCTGGGACACTTGACAAGACCTCGAGACACCTTTGTCACAGCTGGAGGTGAGGGTGCTAGAGGGTGGGGCCAGAAATGCTGCTGCACATCCTGCAGTGCCCAGGAGGCCCCCACAGCACCATCCACCCCACCCGCCCACGGGGATGAGGTTGAGTCCCAGTGTACGCACCCTTCTCTGCGGCCCCACCGAGGCGCTCAAATACAACCGGAGAGACCACAGGGAATGTTTATTGAGCACTTACTTTGAACGCGGTCATGTATTAGCTCACTTTGTCCCTGCAGCGGAGCCACGAGGTCAGTGAGGGACCTGGGTTGTCTCATTCCTCAAGCGGCCCTTTACAGCTGGTTACGTCTGGGGATGACCCCCTTCCCCGGTGCCCAGAGCCGCTGAGTGAGCCCGCACTAAGACCTGACCTCCGTCAGAAACGGCCTGAGCTGGGCGCGGTCACTGCCCTTCCCGAAGGCGAGTGCTGGCCCCTCTCCACCCCTGACCTCTGACCTTCCATCTCCAGCAGCCTCTCCCCCATGGCCCCTCGGGAGTTCTGACTGCTCCTGGGGCTCCCCCAAAGCCAGAATTTGGTCTTTAACAAGCAAACATAGGGCACATGCCAAGGCCTGCGCAGAGTCTCCCGGTGGGGACCACGGAGTCCTGGCTGCTCTCTGGCCGTCGGAGCTGAGCCTGCGTGTGGCGCCTGCTCCTGCCCGGAGGCCCCTTCGTGGTTGGGCTGTGGCCTGTGTCCCATTCAGACGAGAAGCTCCTTGGGCTCATGTGCAAGGGTGGGGGGAGCAGGAGGCAAGGCGTTCAGTCCCGGTGCATGTTGGGATCATAGGGAGAGCTTGAAAAATACCCAGTTTGCCAAACTGGGGGCCGGAGGGAGGGGCTTCAGTGACAAAATGGCAACCCTAGGTGTTGTCATGGTGATGGGGGTGTTCAGCATCCCAGCTCTGGGGGTGGATGCAACCTGTACATGGGACATGATCGTGTGGAAGTCACACACACATGCACACGTGTACAAGTACAGCGGGAAGTCTGAGCACGGTTGGCACACTGTGCCGATGTCAGTATCCTGGCTGTGACACCACACCAGCGTTTTTCAAGGTGTTACCGGGGGACACAACAGGGATGGGGCGCACACGAGTGCTGTG
The DNA here is from genome assembly GCF_014108415.1 of Molossus molossus. Classification (NCBI taxonomy): domain Eukaryota; kingdom Metazoa; phylum Chordata; class Mammalia; order Chiroptera; family Molossidae; genus Molossus; species Molossus molossus. The sequence goes on along the minus strand of NW_023425366.1, from coordinate 107,700,419 downwards.
GGTTATTTCTTAGAACTGCTTGTCAAACACCCATCTCAAAATAAAAGGGTTAATTCAGAAAAGTAAGCACAGCCCCAGCCCCAGGGATAGTGATTTTATCGGTCGGTGGCGGAGCCTGGGTGTGAGCAGGTCTTGAGGTCCCCAGGTAAGTCCAGGGGGCAGCCAGGGCTGACAGCCACTCTCCACTTTGGCTCCAGGGTGGACAAGGCTGGACAGGCCCTGGTCAGGCCGACTCTGGGGGTTGCTGCGTCCTCCCGGGTCTGTGATGACTGTCCACTTTCCCTGCTATTTGCCATCCTCTCCCCGGAGAGCAAAGAGGGGAGGGGTCTAGACACAACACCACAGGGCCACCGATGACCCCAGGTCACTCCTGTCTCCAGGGCATGGCATGTCTCCGGGTTGGCGTGGCGGGAAGGTTGAGGGGTCTGGCTCAGACCAGGCCCGACTCCTGTGCCAGCCTATAAAACAGGCCCTTCTGGGCCAGCAGCTGGGTGGGGCTGCCGCTCTCCGCCACTTGCCCCTTGTCCATGACCAGCACCCTGCAGGGGGAGGGAGAGAAGAGCTCTTTGGACCCCAGCCTGGGCAGTCGGCCGCTCTGAGAGCCCAGCACGCCTGCCCTGAGCTTTGCTCCCAGAGGTCTGGCCTTCGGAGCGGGTCCAGCCAGGTTGAAAGCATCTGTTGGACATGTGTCCTTGGGCTCATCCCTTCCCCTTTGGGCATCAGTCTTGCACCTGTACAGTGGGCACTTGATAATCCATTCCAGCACCCTTTCAGCCCGGACGCCTTCTTCTCCACTGAGGGGCCCCGGGGCAGCTGCACGCGCGGACTCACCTGGCGCAGTCCATCACGGAGCGCAGGCGGTGGGCAATGAGCAGCACTGTGCACTGGGCGAACCAGCTCCCCAGGGCCGCCTGCATCTGCAGCTCCGTCCCCGGGTCCACAGCAGCCGTGGCCTCGTCCAGGATGAGGATCTGGGTTTTCCGGAGAAGGGCACGTGCCAGACACAGGAGCTGCTTCTGGCCCAGGCTGGGGATGAGCGGGACAGTCAGGATGGAGTTTGTGTATCTGCACAGCAAGTTTGCAGGGCGTGCCCACAAACGGGTCCCCACCGCAGCCACAGAAGTGGGGGTGTGCCTCTGTATCCCCACATTTGGGTCCCCAGTCCATAGAGCTGGTAGAAATCCCTAGCCTGCCATTTTTTGACCAGGGCGACTTTAGACAAGTCACTCAAACCCCCGGTGCCTCAGTTTCCCTATCTGTGAAAGGGCTATTTCCCTTCTGTGTCCACCATGTGCCAGACACATCCTTGTGTGCTGTGTCTGTACTGGCTCAGTCTTCATGATGACCACGAAGCTAGGTGCTGTGCGGGTGAGTCCTTTCCTGGGTCGTGAGGACGAGATGAATCACACGAACGTGCTCACCGCACACTTGGCACAGAGAAAGCTGTCAACGTGCGGCAGCGTCTCTTTCTCTGGTTACAAATGGAGAAGCTGAGGCTCCAAGTGCCCTGGCCAGTGACCCAGGGTGTCTGGGGTGCTTCCTGCGTGCTCTGCTTCCTCTCACAGAAAACACTTTAGAGAACCAGAGCTACTATGGCCAGGCAGGTGGCAGGTGGCAGGTGGCAGGGCCTCACTCCAGCTTCCCCCACCCGGGGTGGGGAACCTTTTTTCTGCCAAGGGTCACTTGGCTCTGCATAATATCATTTGCAGGCCATACAAAAGTATCAACTTAAAATTAGTCTGCGCCTGGCCGGTGTGGCTCAGTGGATGAGCATCAACCCACTCACCAAGAGGTCGCCGGTTCGATTCCTGGTGAGGACACATGCCCAGGATGTGGGCCCGATCCCCAGTGAGGGGCATGCAGGAGGCGACCAACTGATGTTCTTGCTCATCGATGCTTCTCTCTCCCCCTCGCCCTTCCTCTCTCTCTAAAATCAATAAAGAAAAAAATTGGCCTGCTATTTTTGGTCAGGCTAATTTGGTGAGGTGTGTGATGTTAGCTGGTATTGATTTCAAAGGCCTTATACAGCCCCTGGGCAGGACGTCCCCCACCCCGATAGACCCTGGGCCAGTCTCGAGCGCCGATGCCGCCTGTGTGAAATGGGATCAGTGAGAGTGCGACTGAAGATGGGAACCAACGTTTACCATATGCAGACACTGCCCTAACTTCACACATACCCCTTACTCCTCGCACAGGTAGCTAGGCACTGTGATTCTCATTTACAGGTGAGGAAACTGAGGCAGGGAGATGCAGTAACTTGCCAAGGTCCTACAGTGGGTAACTGGGGAGCTAGGACCTGAAGCCTGTCCATGTCCCTAGCACCAGGCCGCGCTGCCCCTCCAGGCATGGAAACCACTACCGCCCAACTGCCCTTGACCCCAGCGCCTTTGGGGCAGACGGGTTTTAGAACGATTCTTCTCTCTCTTTTACAGGCACACACCTGTACACCTATGTTCACGGCAGCATATTCACATTAGCCCCAAAGTGCAAGCAACCCAAGTGTCCGTGTTCAGGGGAAGAAGCAGCACGTGGTCTAGTCATACAATGGAATATTATTCAGCCATAAAAAGGAAGGAAATTCTGATGCATGCTACAGCGTGGCTGGACCTTGAGGACGTGATGCTAAGTGAGATAAGCCAGTCACACTAGACAAATAACGTAATCCAGAGCTGTCAGATTCATAGCAGCAAAGTAAGACGGCGTGGCCAGGGCTGGAGGAGGGAAGTTAGGAGATGTTTGAGTCCCGAGTTTCGGTGTTGCCAGATGAAAAAGTTCTGCAGATGGGCAGTGCAATGATACAAATGTACTCAATGCTACTGAAGTGTACACTTCAAAATGGGCAGGGTGGTACATTTTAGGGTGTGTGTTTTTAAGGCATGTTTGACCCCCTTGGTGCATGGGGTGAGTGCCCAATGTCATACATGCTATTTTGCAGCAAAAAAAGTGCTGAGTGGGATAAAAAAGACTATAAGTAGTCTTGTGTCAGTCGAGGTTGGGTTTGCCCCTAAATAAAGTTGGAAACGGAATTTAGGAGAAAGAAACATGATATACAGAGACTGTTGGGGTTGGAACTGCTGAGAAGGCTCCTACGGCGATTATTAATAGAATGGGGTTGATGTGGGGAAGGCAGGTTTCCAGGGCAGGCTGCCCTTGTGCTGGGAGCCTTGACCATACCTGCCTCTCCCCGCAGCTCCCCCGGGTCCTGGCCATGGGGGGCGGCCCTACCTGAGGTCATCGCCCTGGTCAGCACACTCATACTGCAGCTGGCCGGGCAGGCTGGCCACCAAGGCTCTGAGCTGCACCATCTCCAAGGCCTCCCAGATGGCTTCGTCCGTGTGCTCCTGTAGCATGTCGAGGTTCATCCTCAGGGAGCCGGGGAACAGGGTGGGGTCCTGGCCAGGACGGGCAGTGAGTCAGAGCTGGGCCCAGCCACACGCCCACCCCTGCCCCCCTGTGCCCCGGCCTCACCTGGGGGATGATGGTGACCCTGGACCGCAGGGTGTGCAGCCCCACATGGGCGATGGGGACCTCGTCGATCCAGACCCCGCCCTCAGCTGCCTCCAGGAGCCGCAGCAGGCTCCCGGCCAGGGTGGACTTCCCGGCCCCCGTCCTGCCCACGATGCCCACCTGCCAGGGGATGGGAGGGAAGGCCACTGTGACCAGGCCTGGCCAGGAGAAACCACAGCCTAGAGGGTACATGGGCATCTCTCTGCGAGGTGTTTCCCCTGCACCCAAGATCCATCTGTCCATCTATCCATCATCCTTTGAGCATCCATCCTTCCATCTATCCAGTTTTCCATTCATTGATCCACCCACACTTCTGTCTGTATTCTTCTCTGTCTTCCCCTCATCCCAACACAGCTCCCCCATTTTCCTATCTACTCCCCTAACCTTCCTCCAACACCCCACCCTTCCTCTGTTCGTCCCTTTTCCCCATCCTCCATCCAGTCCTCCATCATCTCTCATCCTTCCTCCCATCCCCATCCGTTCTAGTCATGTCCCATCCTTCCACCCGCCATCCTTCCATCCATACGCCTGTCCTTCTGTCCCTCCCTCATCCTGTCCAGCCACCCCCCACAATCCTTCCTTCCACCCATCCCCGTCCCAGCCATCCCACCTGCCCCCCAGCATTCCCCTCCCTCATCTCTCTTGCTGACTGTTGCATGCTCAGTGTCTGACACACGGTGGGGTTCAGCACTATTTGTTTAACAAATGAATGAAATGTGTCATCCCCACTGTATGACAGACACCCTCGTAGGCACCAGGTATAAAAAGTCAAGAGTCCTTGCTCCAAAGGGCTCACTGTCTGGTCTTGGAAATGGTGCAACGGAGTAAACGTAATTTTAATACAGTGTGATGAACAGTCACTCTCTACCATCAAGCTCCAGACCTGTAGCAATGGAGGCAAGTAAGGAGGTGTGTTTGTGCTACCCAGGACCGGGGTTGGAGGGGTGATCAGAGAAGACTGCGCGGAGGAGGAGACACCTGAGTGGGATCTGGAAAGATGAGCAGGAGTTCAGGGAGGGGCGATTCCAGGCAAACCACAGTGCTAGCTGTAAGCTCCCAGAGGCGGCTGCTCTGCAGATGCTGACTGAGCCCCGGCAGGGGACCGAAGAAGCAGGGCGCCTGGCAGGACCCTGACTGCCAACCTCAGGAGTTTGGGCTTTCCCCTAAAGGGAGCCTGCAGCTGGTGGAGCTGGAGCAGGGCAAAGACATGCTCAAATGTAGGTCACAGGAGGACAGATTGGAGGTGTTGAAACCTGAGGCTGGGGGCTCAGATGGGGGCCTGGAGCCAACAGAGGGAAGGCAGGGAGGGCTTCAGGGAGGAAGTGTCACAGGGTGGGAAGAAAGAAGAGGAATTCAATGAAGGGGCCTGACTAATAGGATGATACTAGCACCTTCCTCGTAGGGCTGTAGTCAGAGTAAAAATGCAAGTCCTGATGAATGGAAGCACTGGTAAACATTTCTGTAGCGTGTGCTCTGTACCAGGCACAGTTCCAGGCAGTTTAAACATCTCCATGTGGTGTTGACATTATCATTCCCATTTACAGATGGAAAACTGAGACCAAGACACGAAGTGATTTGCCTAGGGTCACCCTTGGCAACGCCAGGGACTGAGCCCATGCAAACCGGACACTGTATGTGGGGCACTCAGCACTCTGCCCGACACACAGCAGGTGTTCCGCTAATGTTCAAGAAAGAAGGAAAGCAAAGGTGGGAGATGCCGCACCTGGGACACCGAGGGGGGTGGGTGGGTTTCACCCTGGTGGAATCAGTTTTGGGGAAGAGAAGTTCAACTTAGGCTGCGGTGGGTCTGAAGATGGGCCCCGAGGCGGGGATGTGGAGGGGGCTGCTGGTGCTCAGGGCCTGGGGCCTGGGGCGATGCCTAACCTGGCCGTGGCCCTGAGGCCTCTCCAGCTGCCCCGGGGCCTGGCTGCCATGAGGAAGGAGGTGTGGAAGAGCCGCTCACCTTCTCTCCTGCGTGGATCTTGAATGACACACCCCGCACGGCCAGTGGGAGCTCAGGGCGGTGTCTCAGCCCCAAGTCCCGGAACTCGATCTGCCCCCCGTGAGGCCAGGGGGGGTGAGCTGCACAGGTGGGCAGCGTCCAGGGTGCCTGGGGCAGAAGGGGACACTGGGTCAGAGGAGCCCTCCTCCCAGGCTACTCACAAAAAGATCCACCTCTTTGAGCCTCAGTTTCCTCTTCTGTAAAATGGGCATATTTACTACTATGTTTATAGGGACATGGAACATAGCAAAGCTACAGACAAATAATATCTGGTATAAAAGCAATGACGGTGTTGGCTACTCTTTATCTTTCTAAATTGTTATTAGCCACTGTTAATTGCCAAATAATATTCTCTCTTCCTCTAGCAGCATAGGCCTCTTTTGTGCCTTTGTGAAGAGGGCAGGTCTGTACAAGAGAGTCCAACGCTGCCATTGGTGTTCCTGTGACCTTGACCAGGTCACGTGCCCCTTGAGCCTCGGTCTCCCGATCTGTGAAATGGGGCTAATAAGAGCAGTGGGCATGTATTGGTTACGGTGTGCCAGAGCCTGAACTGAGCCCTCTATTGCGGGATATCCTTCGACCCTCCCAGTATACCCAGCACAGTTAGTGGCTGTGTTGCTCTTCTGTTCCTGTGACGTTGCTATCATGTTGCTGTTACGTGGCGGTGGCATTGCTGTTCCTCATGTCCCCTGTCACTGAGAGGAATGACCTGCTTGCCCAGCCGAGGAAGCAAAGGACCCAGGACTCGACCTGGCTCCAGACCCCATGCCCTTAACCATGATTGCGGCCGTGGCTGGGACTCTGCCCTGCAGTGGTGGGGCCACAGCCCGTGGCAGATGTCCACCTGGGGCCACTGCTGTAAGTCCCGGATGGGCAGACCCTCCACCCCACCTGCCTCCCATCACCTCCTTCGGTGTCCAGGCATAGTCCTGCATCCGCTCCACCGACACAATGCTGCTCTCCAGCTCTGTCCAGCTGCGGACAGCCCACTGCAGTGTCTGGGTCACCTGGCGTGAGAGGACACCTCAGGCGGCTTGAGCAGAACTGCCCGGGCCAGCAGCGGCACCCCTGAGGCAGGCCCAGGGCAGAGGAGGGCAGAACGTGGCTGCAGCCGCCAGGGCTCCTCTCCTTTCAGTGAACCAGAGCCGAGGGGCCCCGACCTCGCCTGTCCAACCTGTCGACACAGGTGGGCAGACGCCATCAGAGAGGGTGCGTGGCCCTCCCGAGGACACCCAGTAGGACCCAGGCTCGCTGACTTCCGTTCTGAGAGGCTTCCCTCCACGGATTGCCCATCACAAATGGAACCAGGCCCAGCTCCTCACCACGGCCCACGTGCCCTCCCTGCTCCAGTCCTCCCCCTCTCCCCAAACTCATCACCCTCCAATCCCACCCTCGCCCTCACTCTCCAGCCACCCCGGCTGCCTGCTGTCCCTCTAACACACCAGCCACGCCCCCTCCCTCCACCCCAGGGCCTATCCTCCTGCTGTTCCCTTCCCCACGCGAAACCCCCTCCCTCCCTCCCTCCCTCCCTCCCTCCCTCCCTCCCTCTCTCCCTCCCTCGGTCCTTCAGGCCCCCTCCGCAGAAAGGCCTCTGGCCACGCAGTGGAGCGATACCCGCCCAGCATGCTTCCACCTCTCGCCTTGCTTCATCCTGAGGCTTAGTTGCCTCAGCTGTAAATGGGGATAATGATAGTACCCTGATGGGGTTAGGGGCAGGGTGAAATGAGTCACTGTTTCAGAGCTCTTAGAACAATGCCTCATTTGTAACGAGTGTTCCTTACATGTACATTTTTTCCCTTCATAGATGTCATGACCTGACATCAGACATTGTTATTAACAGATAACAAAAAGTTAACAATGCATTGGAAACGCACTCTGTCTACTTGATCTCAACTGGTGAAGTGGAGGGATTACTGGCCCATTTTTCAGATGAGCACACTGAGGCTTGGAGACAAAGACTCTTCCCCGAGGCCCAGCAAGGTCACCTCAGCTAAGCTCTTGTAAGAGCTTGTCTTCCTCACTGCTTGGCAGTTTGGACTCGGGTCCTTGAAGGTCCCTCTGGCAGGGGTCTGTCTGCCCCTGTTCTGCCTGGTCCCCAGAAGTCAGGTTGGGGTGCTGGGAGTACCTGGAGGGCGGCGGAGACAGAGAAGCCCACGAGGCCAGCGCTGAGGTGGGCCTTGCTCAGCACAGCACATGTGGCAGCGGCAAACACCAGCCCGTTCCCCAGGAGCTCCAGGTTGGCAGCGAGCCACCTGCAAGGGGAAACGGATAATAGCGGGGTCAGCGGGGGTCCTCTCTGTGGGGCCTGCTTGTCTGGATACAAGGACTGATCATGGTGCCAGTCCCTCAAGTGCCCACGGGGGTCCCGGCCATGGTCTCCTCTACACCCAGGCCCCACCCAAGCTCAATGGGTGGGACAGGTTGACACTGTCCTGTCTCACCTGTGCCCAGCTCAGGGCTTGGCACACAGTAGGTGCTCTAGTAAAGCTTTGCCATGCCGCTGGTAGTCTGTGCGTGGGGTATGCCAGGCCATACGCCCTTGTGCTGCCTGAGTCCAACGTCCATCTTCACGTGGCCAACTTGTGTTACGCACCAGTCAGCTCGAACATCACCTCCTCAGAGAGCCTCCCGGACTGCTCCTCCCTTTCCCTCTGACACACCACTGATAACTTCCTTCATGACAGTGATCAGTCTTTACAGTTCAACGATTTAATCAGTCCCTGCGCTCAGTCCCATCAGCGATCATCAGCTCCATGGGGGCAGTGACAGTCTGGTTCACGGCTCTGTCCCCACTACCTAGCACAGGACCCAGCCCAGAGTGGCTGTCAACAAATCTGTACTAAGTGGATGAATAAGTGCGCATCCCCTTTTATCAAATTCCTGCTCTACTGTTCATTCATTCACTAACCGATATGTACTGAGCACCTACTGGGTGCCATGCCCATGGGAGGTGCTGGGCACATAACCACACACCAAACAGGTAAGAATCCCTGTCTTCAGGGAACTCTGGCTTTACTGCACACAACAGGGATCCTCCTAACAACCTCACGGAGGGGCGATTGTTGTCCCCATTTGACAGCCCAGGCTCAGAAGGGCCAGGTTCTTGCTGAAGTCCAGACACATAACAAACAGCAGGATTTGAAGTTACATCTGCCTGAATGACACCAGGAAGCACATGCCCTCTACGACAGGTCATGCTCTCAATGAACCAGCGAACACACGAGTGAACAGACCCACCTAGGGTCTCCCTCTTCCTAGACAGCTGACCTCGGGGAGTCCCTTCGCTTCCTTGAACCTCCGTTTACCCATCTGTGGGACGAAGGAACATCTGATTCATTGCAGCTGAGAGGTTTAAATTGGATGCACCATATGTGAAACGGAAATCACTGATCCTCACAACAGTAGGTGCTTTCTAAATGTTCCTAAGGTCCCCCCTCCCTAGGCTAGGGCTCCAGGAAGGGGCCGGGCAGGTTACCCAGAAGGCATATGGCATTGAGACACTGCTCACAGCTACGGGGCTTGATAGACCCCCTGACTGGACACCTAGGCAGAAGGGAGAAAAGAATTCACATTTATTGAGTACCTACTATATGCTTGACCCTCTCCACACCCTGGTACCAGACTCCCTGGGTTCAAATCCAAATTCTACCACATATTTACTGTGTGGCCCTGGGCAAGTTCCTAAATCTCTCTGTGCCTAAGATTCGCCATGTATAAAACAGTCTCTGCCTCATGGGGCTATTAATAGGATTAAACCTTTATCCCTGTAGAGTGCTCAGAACTGTGCTGAGCATGTAGTAAGCCTATCACAAGTATTGGCTATGAGTGTGTTTATTTAATCCTTATAGCCACTCTGTGAGTGCAATCCCACTTTGATAAGTGAAGCTCAGAGAGGTTAGGTAACTTGCCCAAGATCACCCAGCTCTTCAGCTACAGAGCTGGGATTTGAACCGGTGTCTGTCCATGCTCAAAGCTTGTGTTCTTATTCTTGCTTAGTATTTCAAAGAGGCTGAGGATGCTTATGTAGCTGCCTTGTCACCAAGGCAACACAGGCTGGTCCAGTGGCCTGGCAAACGAGGCTTCTTCCCTTTCGCTGATGTCTGTGCCTCCTTGCCCACCTGCTACTGGGGACCCCTCAGGCCAGCTTCCATCTGCTCACAGTGTAAGCCAAGTGCACCCATGGGATCCAGCCTCAGCTTTCCCGCCAACTCGCTATGTGACCTTAGGCAGGCCACTTGACCTCTCTGGCCATCCGGTATGATTCTCTCTGGAGACGCAGATGGATCGCAAGGTCTTCTCTGTCCCCTTCCTACCTGTCAGCCACCAGCCGTGGGAAACTGACGCGCTGGCTCTCATCCATGTGGGCGTTGTTCTGAGCCACGAAGGGGCCCTGGGCCCGGAAGGCCCTGACCACGGCGCCGCCCTGGAACGTCTCCGCCATGTGCGAGCACACGAAGGAGTGCCTGGCTGACTCCAGGCGTCGGAGCTGGCATGAGGTGGCCACATACAGGCTCTGAAGTGGGGCAGACGGGAGGGGAGAAGTCGCAGACACAGACAGGTAGTTTGAGAAGCACCGGGAGCCCCCAGGACAGAGTCCCAGACCAGGCTCTGTTACTGGCTTGCTGTGTGACCTTGGGCCAGCTGCTTTTCTTCTCTGGGCTCCAATTTCCTTGCAAAATTAGAATTCTGTGGTTCTTTTTAAAATTACCCGGGAAGCTTCAAACACCTCCAGTGCCCCATCCAGAACTATCCAATCAGGATCTCTGGTGGTGTCACCTTGGCTTGGTATTTTTAAAGCGCCTTCTGGGTAATTCTACTGTATAGTCAGGATTGAGGAACCACTAATCTAGTGTAAATGTCTCATTCCCATAAGGCCAACTGCTTCCCTTAGGGCCAGTTACCATGGGAACAAAACCGTAAAGGGCAAAGGAAAGCAGTCGGCCAAGTCAAATTAATGTGTTTAACTCTAGGGTCACATGCCAGGTGCTGGGGACATAATGGTGCACAGGTTTGAGGTTGCAAGTGTGTACAGATGGCATGCAGGGCAACATGCATTTGCCAAACACCTGGGCTGCATGCCAGGCTCTTTGCAAACAGTACTCAGCAATTGTGACGTGGGCATTAGTGGCATTGACAGTTCACAGGTGAGAACACCTGAGGGATTAAGCAGCTCTATCCGAGCCTGTATATCCAGCAAGGGCAGGGCCACCTCTTCCTGACTCCCAAGCTCTCAGTGGAGAAGTAGTCCCTCCCCAAGTCAAGAGAACATAGAGAAGACCTGGCATAGTTGTGGAGGTCAGTGGTGGCCATAGATTTTGTCTGACTACTACGGTTTTTTCTACTCTACTCCTGATTTCCTTGGTGGTGGTGGGGCTGTCAATTGTGGGACCTGAGCATAGTGGCAGTCACATGACACAGCCTAACCAGTTAGAGTAAACTGTCCCTTTGGTCACAGTGATTAGCTCAGGGATAAATACATGCTCCATAAATGGCCAATCAGAACCTTCCCTGGGATTGATATGTGAATGCTGAGTTGGAGAAAAAGTTTCTTTGTGTTGGGGTTGCTAAGGTGTGATGCTGTGAGTATAGGGGTGCAAGGGGCCATCAGATCTGGCCCCTGGAAAGAGAGTGTGTGCAAAATTGGGCCATGCAGAGCTAAGCCAGTGGTTCCTAAACGTTAGATTGCATCAGAATTACCTGGAGGGTTTATTAAAAACCAGGTTTCTGGGCCCAACTCCCGTAGTGTCTGAATCAGTAGGTCGTGGGCAGGGCCTGAGAATGTGCATTTCCAACCAGCTCTAGGTGATTCTCCACTGCCCCAGGGCCACACTATGAGAACCACGGAGCAAAGACTGACTGCGTCCTGGTGACAGCTGGTCACTGCACCTATTGCACGTAAGCCCTTAAATTCTGGGCTTCTGCTTAAGCTAATTTAAAGAGTCTGGCCTAATACACAGTCTTTGAGACCTTGCAATGCCTTCTTGGTTTCCAGACAACCAGAGAAGGGGAAGCTCATTTCAGCAGCAACAGGACAAAATGTGAGCTATTATGAACTTTGATGGGAAGATGTGGGAGACACAGGTAAGTACAGGTATGAGAAACAGACTGTGGTGTGTCTGCCTCTGGGAATTCTTCTAGGGGTGGCCTCCAGCTGCCCAGCTGGGCAGAGTCTCTTCTACTGACTCCTGCCCAGGGACAGGGACGGGCTGAGGGGACCCCCGCGAGCCCCAGGAGCCTCCCTCGCCCCTCCCTACCTGAAACCAAGCGTAGAAGAGCAGCATGGGCAGGATGGCCACGGCAGCCAGTGGGGTGGCCACGGTTACCACCAGGCTGACCTCCAGGAGCCCAAAGGTGTAGGTCAGCAAGGACCGGAGTTTGTCTGGGATGTCCACGTCTACTACGTCTGTCTCCTTGGAGAAGCGGTTCAGCAGGCTCCCGACGGGCGTCCGCTCGAAGAAGCCAATGGGAGACCGCGCCACGGCCCACAGGAGCCTCTGGAAGAGCAGGCCAGACGCACGGATCCCCCCGAGGAGCACCGTGGCCATGGAGGCCAGCAGCCCTAGAGCTGCAGGGGGAGACAGAGCATGAGGGCTGGAGGCCCCCACCCCCGCCCCGCGGTGGCCATCTGACGATCTGGCCACCCTAATTAGCCCTTGATGGAGTCACTCTGTCCACCAGGAAGCTCAGAGTGTGGTCTTATTTGGAAAGAGAATCTTTGCAGACGTTCTTAGAGAAAGATCTTGAGATAGAAATCATCCTCGAGTTAGGGTGGGCTCTACATCCTTTGACTAGTGTCCTTCTAAGAAGGGGAGAAGCCACACAGAGACACGGAAGGGATATGGGGGCAGGCAGAGGCTGGCGTGGCATGCTGCCAGCTCAGGGACGCCGGGACTGCCGGCCGCCCGCAGAAGCTACGGCAGAGGCATGGGGTGGGCTCTCCTTCAGCGCCTCCAGGAGAAACCGGTCCTGCTGACACCTCGATTCTGGCTTCAGTTGTGCGAGACTCAGTCTCTGTTGTTCTAAGTACCAGGTCTGTGGTGGTTTGTTTTATGGTAGCCCTAGGCGAGTGACGTACCTCCCCTCCCCCCGTGCCAATCTGTGTGCCTGGAATGGGGCTGACTCCACTCCCTGTTTCTGGGGTGGGGCCAACCCAAACCACTGCAGTTGGCTCAGGGATGAACACATGACCCAAGTCAGGCCAAGGACAGTGAGACCTGGGACTTGGCTAGGGCTTCTGGGAAAGAGGTGCCTGCTTATTTAGGTGGCCAAGCTGGAGCTGTGGGATGCCATCTTACCACTAGGGGAGAAGCCTGCCTAGACAGGAAGCTATCCACAGAAGAAGAACATGAAGCCAGTCCCACAGCCTCATTGGACTCCTGGATCCAGCCATACCTGAAACTAGTGATCTGTGGATTCCAGTCCTATAAGCCAACAAATCTCTTGTTGCTTAAACTAGCTTGAGATATATAGTTATATAGTTAGTATATTATAGCTATAGCTATATAGTTAGTATCTTTATCCATTTCAAATGGAGCAGACTTTAGACTAGGGAAAGTTATCAGGGAAAAAGAAGGACATTACATAATGATAAATGGGTCAATTCTCCAAGAAGATGTAACAGTTCTTACTGTGTTTGTCCCTAACAACAGGGCATCAAAACACAGGGCATCAAACTCATCTGGAGGTTTGGGGTTGGGTGCTCACAGTCGCCCGCAGTCAGACTTGGGTGTGCCCTCTGTACGGGGGAGAGGCAGCGCCAGCTGAACTGCCGTGTCTGTTCCCACCCAAGTTGCTGCCACATCTTGGGGCCAAGATTCTGCATTCGCCAATGAGTCTGGTAGAGACTGAGGATTCCTGAAAGGGAGGGATGTGCCATGTCCCCCACTCCTCCCAACTTAAGGATGCAGGTCTGGGCTTGGACCTAGGACATTTGCACAGATCTTCAGGGAGGACAGTGTGTGCCAGGGATGGGCAGGCCAGAGAGCCCTAAGCACTCTGGGTGGAGCTGAGAGGACGGAGCGTGAGGAAGGCCGGTGAGGGGTACCTTGGAGACACCCCAGGAGCCCGAAGACCCAGCCTCGCAGGGCTGCCTGGGGCTGCCGCCCGTCCACGGTGGGGTCGTCTGCCCACAGGCTGAGCCAGTAGCCGCGGCAGAAGGAGGCCACTTGCTGGCAGAAGAAGAGGAAGAGTGCATACAGGCAGAGTGGGGTGCCTACAGCTCGTCCGTAGGTCAGGTACATGGCGGCCTTCACCTGTGGCACACAGGGAGGATGAGGGCAGAGAGGGCCCCGGGGCGGGGGAGCAGGTGGGGGTCCCGAAGCATGCCAAGGGGCAGATGGAACCATCTCGGTACCGCCCCCCCCAAGCACCACCTAGCCTCAGGACCCCTTTCCTCTGAGGCACCCCAGAGAGCCAGCAGGAGCTTTAAGGTGACAGCCTGTGGCACTTTCTGGCTTGGTTGTGATTTATTGAACACCTACTATGGGACAGGCCTGTGTCTCTATTTCCATCTGATGGAGAAGGAAACCGAGGCAGAGACAGTTTAAGCCACTTGCTAAAGGCCCGCCTCTTACCAGCCTGAAGTTCTCCACACGGCTACCTCCAGAGTGAGCTTTGCAAAATATCAGCCTGACCCCATCTGGCTGTTGCTGGCCTGGGCATGGCTTTCTCTTGCTCTCAGAAGAAGTTCCCCACTTCTTGTTCACCTTACCCCTTCCTCACTGCCTGCCAGTCTCGGGGATTTGTTCTTTGCTCTTTCCCAGCTCAGAGCCCTTGTACCTGCTGTTCCCTCTGCCCAGAATGCTCTTCCCTGCCCCTTCCTGGGCTGGTTCCTTTGCACCCGTCAGGGCTCAGATGTCACCCCTCAGAGCACCCTGTCCCAGCCGGCCTCTGGTCCTCGGGTGGTTGCCATCTCACTGGCCTTCTCTATTTTCTTACAGCATTTCTCGCGACCAGATAGTTCCCTGTTCGCTCACCCAATTGTTTGCTGACCATCCCCGCACTAGTGAGCACTGGGGGGAGACTTTACCTGGACCGCCTCGGGGCTCTAGAAATGTTTGCTGACCGTCTCCCCCACTAGTGAGCAATGGGGGGAGACTTTACCTGGACCGCCTCGGGGCTCTAGAAATGTTTGCTGACCGTCTCCCCCACTAGTGAGCAATGGGGGGAGACTTTACCTGGACCGCCTTGGGGCTCTATAAATGTTTGCTGACCGTCCCCCCCACTAGTGAGCAATGGGGGGAGACTTTACCTGGACCGCCTCGGGGCTCTATAAATGTTTGCTGACCGTCCCCCCCACTAGTGAGCACTGGAGGGAGACTTTACCTGGACCGCCTCGGGGCTCTACAAATGTTTGCTGACCGTCCCCCCCACTAGTGAGCAATGGGGGGAGACTTTACCTGGACCGCCTCGGGGCTCTAGAAATGTTTGCTGACCGTCTCCCCCACTAGTGAGCACTGGAGGGAGACTTTACCTGGACCGCCTCGGGGCTCTATAAATGTTTGCTGACCGTCCCCCCACTAGTGAGCACTGGGGGGAGACTTTACCTGGACCGCCTCGGGGCTCTATAAATGTTTGCTGACCGTCCCCCCACTAGTGAGCACTGGGGGGAGACTTTACCTGGACCGCCTCGGGGCTCTATAAATGTTTGCTGACCGTCTCCCCCACTAGTGAGCACTGGGGGGAGACTTTACCTGGAACGCCTCGGGGCTCTATAAATGTTTGCTGGGCGGGTGAGTGGGTGGACGGTTGGTGGGATGAGGGGTGGTTGGCAAATGGGTAAATGAATAGGTAGGTGAGCAGATGGATGAATGCGAGTGGGTGTGTGGAGGAGTGGATGGATGGATGGATGGATGGATGGATGGATGGAAGGGCGGATGGACGAGAGGTTGGATAAATGAGCAGATGGAGGGCTGGGTAGGACAGATGGGTAGGTGGTAGGTGAATGGGTGGAGAGGTGGATAGACTGTGAATGAGTAGGTAGGTGGGCAGATGGGTGGAGGAACCAGCCGAGAAAAAATAGTACACGCTCCAGATTAGGACTGACCTAGAGCTGGGTCCCGAGTCGGTCACAGGCTGGCTGGGAGAACACAGAGGAGCCTCTCACCCCTTTAAGACCTGTTTCTTCACCTCTAACACGGAGCCATCACCATCCAATTTTAGGCTAATTGTGAGCATTAAAAAATAGAAAGTGTCTAGAATCTTACTTGACACATAGTAGGTGTTCAATAAAGGTGCCTGCCCCCACCCTTAGAGCTGTATCTGGTGGCAGCCCTTGAGCCCCTGAGGGTGGCAGTAGTGGTAGACGCGGGGGCTTGGGGGGTAGCTGGTGGTTACCCGGCCATACTGCACTCTGTCCTCTCCTGTCGGCAGTCCTGCCCCCTCGGGGTCATCCAGCGCAGCCCTTGTCTGGGCCTCTGGGGTGCTGCTGTCCTTCCCGGGGGTTAGCTTCATGCACCTGCTATTTAGAGGCAACAAGGGCAAATCAGTGTCTCCATGGGTGTGTGTGCTCAGTGGCCACTGAGCTCTGGGATACACTCTCCATTCTCCATTCATTTGTTCGTTCGTTCGTTCATTCATTCATTCATTCATTCATTCATTCATTCAACAACATACTGAGCACCAACGCGCTGCCATGCTGTGCCCTCCCTCTGTGGTGCCAGCTACATGCCATCTATTACCCCAGAGTCAAGTAAGCCTGTTCTTTTGGTGCCATTTCACTGAATGAACTTATTTGCCCAACTTTGGAACTTGGTTGTCAGAGTCCTCGTTTTGGCCTAAGATTTGCTGCAATCATTTTGTCCCTCCTGCTTACCCTCAGGCTTGTCAGTCTAGGTTGACAGGATGTCAATTTTGCACAATTCACTTGTTGGAGACTTCTTGTATGTTCCTTTTGTCTGTGGATGAATGGCTGGCTTAACCTTAAATGTGAATTGCCATCTGCTAACTGTGAAACCATGGGCAGCTGACTAACCTCTCTGTGCCTCAGTTTCTTCAGCTGTAAAATGGAGATAATCTATGTCTGTCTATCTATCTATCTATCTATCTATCTATCTATCTATCTATCTATCTATCATCTATCAATCTATCTATCATCTATGTATCTATCTATCTATCTATCTATCTACCATCTATCTTTTTATGATCCATCAACCAATCTACCATCTATCCATCCATCATTTATCCATCTATCATCTGTCTATATATTAATCTATTTACATCTATATTATCTATCCATCTACACTGTCAAATCCATCTATCTTCTATTAATCAATCTATCTACCATCTATCCATCCTTCATCTCTCTATCTACCTCTCTAGCTATCATCTATATATTAATACTTGAGGGAAAATTGGTCATTCTGTGACCTGGACATTTGGGGACTTAAACACTTTGGCCATTTGATTGTCAAATGGTTTTTGGTGAACTATGCCACAACTGAGCACCATGGTGGGTATTCAGCAGGTGTTCAACCCAGAATAGTCTTGGCTGCCTCCTGCCTGCCTGAGCTGCAGGTGGTCTTCAGCCTCAGCCTGTGCCCTCCCCATTCGCAGGACCCCAGTGAGCTCACCTCTCTGGTCCACCCATGGGCCTCCCATCTTCAGCGGAGCCTCTGGGGTCTCCCGTCGTGAGTTCTGTGTCTGCAAGGGCAAGGGAGTCTGGTCACACAGTGGGGGTCAAGACCTCAGGGTCCGGATGCTGACTTTGCCACCCACTGGCTGGATGGCCTGAACGTGTCTGAGCATCCACATCCTCTGCTCTGGCTCCTGAACCCACTCACAGTCCACCCAGGGTGCTTCCAGGAACACTAGCCACTCAGTAACTCACTCTTTCATGTATTCGCTCAGCAGATATGATTGAGCACCTGCTGTGAACTTGGGGCTGGGCAACACCAGTGAACATGAACATTGGCTGCTCCGGGCTCCCTGGACACCCTTGCACAGGCTATGGCTGGCACGTTCTTTTCTGACTTTCACCCAACCTTAGGTGTCAGTGTCCCCCGGAGGACCCTGGTCCCCCGACCATCCTCCTGGGCCAGGCAGGTTCCCTCTCCAAGCTCAGCGCAGTGACACTGTGAATCACCCTTTGCGTGGGCCAGCGCTCAACAGGTATTTTCAGAAGAGGCAGAGCTGGGGCTGGGAGCACCTGGCTGAGTCCTTGCTTGGCATGGACGGGCAGGGTACAGCCTGGTGGTGAAAACCACATGCTCTGGGGTCGAGGTGCTTGGGTTCAAATCCCAGCACCACCACTTACAAGCCATGTAACCTCAAACCAGTTCCTTATTCTGGGCCTCAGTCTCCTCATCTGTAAAATGGAGGTAATTAAGGTGCTGACCTCACAGGGGCAGAGTGAGGAGTACATTAGTTAATGCAGGTGAGGTGCCGTGGGCTGTTCTTCATCACTCACTGTGCTGAGCTTGGGTTGGGGACCACTTCCAGAATGTGGTCGTTTTCCCAGCAGGCACTGTGTTCTCTGGATCGTTGGGAGCCCTAGCTAGCGTGGCTTGCGTCATCTGGCCTCTAGGCACCAAACCACCTTGCTCAGTCTCTTAGCAGTTATGAGCATAAACTCAAATTCTAATCTTGTGACCCTGGGCAGATGATTTAACTCTGCCTCAATTTCCTCATCTGTGAAATGGCAGCAAGGACTGCACGTGCCTCCGATGGGTATTGTGAAGGTGAAATGAAATACTGTATGTTTACAGATGCACTTAGCGAAGCCTGGCTCATGGACAGAACCACTGGCCCTTCCAGGGGGCGGGGTGCAGGGTCTCTCAGGAGAGCCACCTGCCTAGGCCTGGGCCTGCAGGGGGTGTGTGGCCAGAGTGGTCCTCTCATGCCAGTGGGATGCTTGGCAGGAGGCAGGCACAGAGAACCAGCAAAGCCCAGCCAGTACCTCCTTCTCCTTTATCTCCTCGCTGTCTGGCTCGATCCAGAAGGCTCACCAGGGCCCCCTTCCTGTTCAGAAGCTCCTGGTAGGAGCCCATCTCTGCAATGGCCCCATCTTCCAGCACCACGATCCAATCAGCCTGGGGCAGGACGTGGAGTGCGTGGGTCACGAGGATCCGTGTCTGGTCAGGGAAGGGGTGGAAGTTACACTCAGGTGCTTGACCAGCCTTCCAGAGCTGGGGGGGGGGGAGGCAGGAAGCGCCTGGGGCTCGGGGGGGGGGGGGGGCAAGTCCCCTCGTCATGTGCCCCTGCCAGCTTTTTGAAAACAGCACATCGCACAGAGGGATGGACCTGGACCTGAACCCAGTGACCTGAGGGAGGCAGAGCTGTAGCAGCTTAACCACAGACCCATAAGCCCCATAGTAACTGCTGTTGTAAGCCACTGAGGTTTGGGGAGTGTTTGTTATGTAGCATTGTCACAACAAACACTGACCATTACGAAGAGGAAAATTGGACTTAAGGAGGGTGGTAATAAGACAGACTTTGGTTAACACTTTCTCTGCCTTTTCCCTGTGCCCTCTGATACATTTCCCCAAACTTACTGTCCCCTGCAGCAGCCCGCTGGGCCCCAGGACCTGGTTGAAGACGTGCTGGCCGACATGGGCATCCAGGGCCGCCAGGGGGTCATCCAGCAGGTATACAGCAGCCTTTCTGTACACGGCCCGGGCCAGGCTCAGCCGCTGCTTCTGGCCCCCCGAGAGATTCATGCCCTGTGGCCACAAGAGAGGGACAGGGCCCTGAGTCTACACGCTGGGTGAAGCTGGGACAACGGGGCCACAGCTGCTCTTCAGAGTGAGGTACAGCTCTCTGTGCCTGTCCCCCAGGGCCACCTCCCAGCTCTCACACTTGCTCTCCAGCCAGCACCCCCCGCCCCAGGCTTTACCCAGCCTCCCTCTCCCTTTCCGGCCAAGCTTCCTGGAAGGGTTGTCTGCACCCTCCATGCTCCCTCTCTCCCACTCACTCCTTCTGCACTTGACTCTGGCTTCTGTTCCCATTCCTCTACTGATCCCGCCTTCCCCAAGACACCAGTCATCATTCCCTGTCGCCTAATCCCGTGGCAGCTTTTCAGTCCTTATTTTCATTCATTCATTCATTCATTCACTCACTCATTCACTCACTCATTCACTCATTCCACTCATATTTATTGCATGGCTACTTTATACCAGCAGTGTTCTAGGCTCTGGGGACATAGCAATGAGCAAAATCCAGCCCCTGTTCCCATCGATCTTTCATTCTAATGAGAGTAGGGGTAGGAGGCAGATATTCAATAAGCAAACAAGTAAGATATATCACCTGTCAGATGGTGCTATGTGCAATGAAGAATAATACAGCAGGGGGAGGGTAGGAGGTGTACCAGTGCGATCAGGGTGGCTGGGCCGGGTAAGGTGGTCAGGGAAGGTCTCTCCTCCAAGGGGACATTTGAGTCAAAGCCTGATAAAAGTGAGAGGTGGACCACGGGGACTCCTGAGAAAGCGCTTTACAAGCAGAGAGAACAGCAGGTGTGGAGGCCCTGAGGTGAGTGTGTTGATTTGGGTGTTCAAGGAACATTGTGGAGAACCATGTGGCTGGAGTGGAGCATGAGGGAAGATGGGGGCAGAGAGACAGCTGGGGCCAGCTCGAGGGGGCGCCTTGTCAGTGATGGTCAGGGCTTTGGCTCTGACTCTGGGGGAGACACCCTGGAGGATTCCACGTGAGCAGAGACATGATCTGACTTACGTTTGAACAGACTCCCTTTAGCTGCTGCCCTGGGACTGAGCTGTCAAGGTTGAGGACAGAAACTAGGGGGTGCTGCAGCAATGTGAGGGAGAGCTGATGTGGACGGGACCAGAACACGCTGGCTCTGCCTCCATGGTGGACCCAACACAACTAGCTGTTGGATGAGATGAGGGTGTAAGAAAAAGAGAGGTGCCAAGGGCAACGCCCAGGTTTTGTATCTGAGCTCTGGAAGGATGGAGCATCGCTCACTAGGATGGGCAGCACGGGGGGAGGGGGTCTGGAAAGCACTCGGTTTAGGATGTGACACAGGTGGACAGGCATCGGGACAGCGGGCACCCCCTTGCTTCCGAAAGGCCCTTCCCTCTCACACAGGGGACCCTCCCCCGGGCCTTCTCCCCTTCTCTCCAGAAAATCCCAGCCACTTCCTGAACTTTAACTCCTACTTTTCCACTCTCAACTCCCTGATCCAGGGGTCAGCAGCCTTTTTCTGTAAGGGCCTCACAGTAACCATTTCCGGCGTTGCTGGGGGACCTGGCGTCTGTCACAGCTGCTCCCCTCGGCCTTGCTGTGAGAAGCAGCCACGCCCCCGGGCACCTAGATGGGCATGGCTGTGTCCAAACAAAACATCGCTTACAAAACAGATGGGGGAAGAAGAAACCTGGTCTAGGCATACTCCTGCCGCAGGTTTGACCTGCGGGTCATAGTTCACCAGTCCCGCCCAAGCCATAGCTCCAAATGCGTCAATCCTGCGCATTGGCGATCTCTGCCCAGACCTTTTACGGAGGCCCAGAGAGGGTAAACAGTTTGACCAATGTCACCCAAAATGCAGGGCAGGAGAGGTGACCAGGTCTCCTCACTCCTGGTTGGAAAGCCCTCCCCACCAACCCCCACTATGCCTTCTGCCTCACCCTGGTCTGTTTTCAATTTTTCACTCAATAGCAATTTATTGAGCACGTGTCATGTGCCTGCCCTCAGCAGGCCCTTCTCCCCCGCGTCCCTGCCCTCCTGTCCCCCCTGTCCTCTCCCACCCTGCCCACAGCTCTGGGAAGCAAACGGCCCCAGCAGTAGTGCCTCCCACGAAGGCCCCTCACCTGCTCCCCAATTTGGGTGTGGACCCCTGCAGGAAAGCTGCCCACGTCTGGCCACAGGGCACAGGCCTCCAGGACTCGCTCTAGCCACGATGGGTCCAGCTTTTGCCTGAAGCACACGTTCTCCACCACAGATGCGTTCTGGACCCAGGCCTCCTGGGGCACGTAAGCCACAGGACCCTAAAACACAGCTCACTTTGGCAAGGAGGAGGCCAGTGGGGTGCAGGGAGGAGCGACTGCGGAGGAATAGTGGGCTGTGGGCGCTTGCTGGTGGGGAAGGTGGAGAGAGTGAGTGGAGAGGAGGGGGAGGGGGGGAAGTGTGGGGAAGCTCTAGGATGGGCAGCATTCTAGCAGAAAGGCGGGGGGTGTGGCCTCACCTTGATGGTCACGGACCCCTCCACCTTTGACAGCTCCCCGAGGAGTGCAGAGAGCAGGGATGACTTCCCTGCCCCCACTGGACCAACCACAGCCAGCAGATAGCCCTGGGGCACGCTGAGGTTTATCCTGGAGGGGAGACGCATCCCTGGTGAACCCCAGACACGGCTAGGGGTTCCCACTGGTGCTTCATCCAGGAGGGTGCTCGGAGGACGTTTGGGGGCAGCCCTTCCTTCTCCCAATCCTTTTCTGGCCAAGCAAGCAGCCATCATGTCCCACACATGTGCATGGGAGCACATGCAGGCACACCCACTCACATGTATGCACACACACACAACACCACAATGCATGCACACACTCACACAAATGCACATATATGCATAACACAGTATGTGTGTGCATACAATGTATGCACACACAAATGCACACATGTAAACAAACATACTCGCACATATGCACGCACACACACATACACACGTGCACACACAGAGTTTATTGTGGCAGGAGGCTTTAACCAGCATTGTCTCTTGACTCAGTCATGGCAATAGACTCCTCACTGCTCCTTCTGCTTCTGCGCTTGGTCCCCGCCCCTGTTCATTCGCCACCCAGAGGCCAGAGGGACCTGAATTAAAACCCCAGTCAGATCACCACACTCCCACGCCAAAGCCCTCCAGCAGTTCCCGTCTCACGCAGGGTTCCCACAGTCTTGAAAGACGCCCAGCCTCCTGCTACTCTGCATCAGCCACACTGACTTCCTGTTTCTCAAACATGACTGGGGGAGATTGTACCCCCCCCAGGTGTCATTTAGCAATGTCTAGAAGTATTTGGGGTTATCACAACTGGAGGGGAATCTAGAGGGTGGATAATGGGGGTGCTACTAAACATCCTACAATACACAGGACAGGCCCTATAACAAAGACTTATCCAATCCCAAATGTCAATATGATGAGGTGAAGAAACCTGGTCTAGGCATACTCCTGCCCCAGGACCTTGGTACATGCTGTTTCCACTGCCTGAGAGCTCTTCTCTCAGGCAAGTACAAGGCTCATTCCTTCACTTCGTTATGGCCTCAGTTTAAATAACAGGCCTTCTCTCACTACACATGACCCTGCCAATACCATACTCTGTCACCTTACCCGATTTCTCATTTGTGCACCCCCTCCCATCAGAATGTCAGCCCCAAGAGTGCACTATCTATTTTGTTCACTCTATCCCCAGTGCCGAAAACAGGGCCTGGCATGTAGCAAGTGCTCAATAAATACTGTGAAGTGAAAGGACAACGGACAGATACCGGCCAGGGTATTTTTGTTCCCTTCATAGGGAGCTTTGGGGTTGGCTGGGGCCTTCTGCTACAGTGACCTAGCCAAACAGGAGGGAAAGAAGCAAGCATGGCTGACGGGGCTGGGCTCTTCTTGGCCAGGCCTCTTTCGTGTCATCTTGACCAGCCTGGGAGCACAGAACATCTCCGCAGGTGCCCTGTTCCCTATCTGCGGGAGCTTCTCCCCAGACTCTCTGCCAGGGCTGGTCCTGGAGTGTCCCTGGGGGAGCACCAGCCCAGGCCCACCCACCCTCCCGCGCCAGGCTGCCAACCCGCCCCATCCCTCACACAGGAAGCAGCAAGAGCAGTTTCAGGGCGGCCCTTCCGTACCGGTGCAGGCAGGGCGGGCCCTCCCGGGACCAAGCGAAGGTCCCTTCTCGTACTCTGATGCAAGCATCCCTGGCAGCTGCAGGCAGAAAAGACCAGTCACACTAGACGCTCCTGGCTGGCCTCTTTGTCCCCGAGACCCCCCAGGCACTGCCCCCAGAGGCTGCAGGACACCTCTCCCACTGAACACACTGTCCTGCTACTCACTGGCTGGAGTGTGGCCCTGGGTGGTCACACTCTTTCCCTGTGGGACGGTTAAATAACTCAGGGGCCTGCAAACCACGGCTCAGGGGCCGGACCCCGCCTGCCGTCTGTTTCTATAACATTTTGTTGGACCACAGCCATGCCCATTCATTTATGTTTCTCTAACGGATTCTGTCATGAACCAACAGCAGAGGTAAGCAGCCGCGACACAGACCGAACGGCCTGCAAAGCCTGAAACATGTACATCTGGTCCTTTACCGAAAAGTTACCAGGCTTCTGATGCAATTTGTTGTCCAACCTGGGACTCTGGAGAGTAAAGGGAGTGCTATTAGTTTTACTGGGACAACAGGTTTCACCAGGGACACGGATGGGTCTCCCTGTCTCTGGGACTCAGATATTTTATCTGTATAATGAGGGAGGAATCAGATCAGTGGTTTCAAACCCTGAACACACAGGAGAATCACCCAGAAAGTGGTTTTAAACCCAAATCTTTCCCCGGCTCAGCCCAAACCCCCAAATCAGAATCTCCATGGGGTGAGGCCTGAGAACTTTTCATCTGACGAGCAGTTGGCACCCACAGGCACCCACTGGGCTGATGGTCTCTAGGGAAGGGCAGCACATAAAAGGCATGATGCTCAGTTAAATGTTACTTTCAGATAAACAAGAACTTTTGGTATAAGTATGTGCCACACACGGCATGGGATATACTTATACTCAAAAATTGTTCTCTGTGAATCAGAAATTCAAATGTAACTAGGAGTCCTGTGTTTTTATTTGTTAATTTGTCTACCCTGCTCTGGGGGCTGGCCCCTTCTTAGCAGTCTGGGGTGTGGATTCTCTTCCGTGTCCCCATCTGTGAAACGGGTGGTGAGGGGAGACCAGGGCCCCGCTCTCCAGGGCACGTTGAACTGTGCTGCCTTGGGAGAGCTCGGTCTGCCTTCGCTGTGGGTGTTTGTACCTGTCTCAGTGTCGTACACCTCTGGGGGTGAGCAAGGACGGGCAGAGTGAGGCTCTGACCCCAGGCAGGTGGCCAGGTGTGCCAAACACATGGCTCAAACAAGACCCAGGGGTCTCTGGTCCAGGGCCCATGGGGCCCTCCACTGGGCACAGTGATCATGGACCCTGAGCTGTTATGGAGCAGGTCCTGAACGGGGGCTTGCCGGCTCTAGGGGGCTGTCGGGATCGTCCTGCCAGAGGTGGGGCCCAGCAGTGGGGAACTGGGGGAGTTACTGCCTAGGGCCCCACGGTCAGAAATGGCAGACCCGGGGTTTGAACCCAGTGCCCAGTTCTGACCACCCGTATCACACCGGTTCAGCTGAACAAGGCTGTACTCAGCTGAAAATACGCCTGAGTTTTGAGTAGCCTCGGAAACACCAGTGCGGGGTTATTTAAAGGGCTCTTGGCTGACGTTCATGGTTCTTTTTCTCTAACAATATTTACAATGATAACTAAAATGTGCCAAATGCTGACTCTGTGCAGGCCCGGCTCTCGGCATGGTACTTAAACAGTCATCTAACCCTGACAGTGGCCCCTATACCGAGGTGCTATGAAGATCATCATGCCCATTTTGCAGATGGGGACACTGAGGCTCAGAGGTGAAATTCTGACTGGGGTGGTCCAACACCACAGGTCACGCTTTTAGCCACCACGTGGGTGTTTTCTAGGTAAACAGGTTGATGATGCCTCAGTTATGACAGGGGGTGGGTCTCAACCCTTTATGGGGGTCACCTTTCCCCGGCAGCAGTTCAGTTAGGGTCACTGGACCTGGGGGTGCAGGGTTAGACATGGACGGGGTGGAGCAGGAAAGCCCAGCTAACATATGTTTAGTGAGTCTCAGCACACAGTGGTGCTCATAATCTCTCTGATTTTATTTTATAGCTTGATGAACATGTTGCCATGTTCATCTCCCGGACCTTCTACACGAGGGCAAGGCCCTGTCTGTTAGCGTGGTCACTGCCGTACACAGAGTGCACGGTGGCATGCAGGAGGTGCTGTGAGCTGTCACTGAATGTGGGCAGAAAGCAGCATCACGGTGTTAGTTTCCAAGTTACATGACTGAGAGCCTGGTCTGAGTGTGCCATCCTGACCCCGGCAGCCCCCCAGCTGGGACCCTGGCATCCTGCCGGTACCCTCCTCCCTCCCACTCCCCTCCTGCTGAACTCAGCACTCACAGCATCTGGAGGGACTTGAGTCCACAGCCTCGGGGTCAACTTCTTCCAGGCACAGGAAGGCGGCCAGGCGGTCCAAGGACACCCGGGCCTGGGGGAACCAAAGCCTAGGTCACTCGTGTCGGAAGAGCAGAGGAAAAACTCAGGTTTCAGGGGTCGGGGGCCTCAAGATGGCAGGGAGAGCTTCTTGTCTGCCAAGCTTTGCTCACTTGCCAGGCTTTTCAGGTAACAGAAATGATGCACGTGAAGGTGATGACAATGATGGTGGTGGTGCCCTCCCACCTCCTTGCTCCTCATTAGCATAACTGGTACAATGGAGCTGCCATTCTGCAGACCAGACCCTGGAAGAGGATGGAGGTCTTCCCAATAGCATCCTCCTGCCATTATCAGGAAGGAGTCTAAGTTTTGTCCCCCAACCCCAAACCCCTCGTTGGCAAGGAAAAAGGCAGTCATTTAAAGAGGGATGGTTCACAAGAAGCAAACCATCGATTTGGAATATAAGGAAGCAAAAAACACCCAATCAGAACAGCAAAAAGAATCCAGTTTAGGAGCAGGGAAATGAACCTGATAGCCATTTAAATCCAAGAGATTTTTATACTATGCCTCTTAAAACTAGCCCACTGTAAATTAATTAGAAACAGCATGAGCACAAACCTTCAATAAAAAAAAAAAAAAGAATCCAGGAAAATGAGGATAGTATAAGGAGCCTCTGGGACAACTTCACATATGCCAACATTTACATCATGGGGGTGCCAGAAGAAGAAGTGAGAGAGAAATTGAGGACCTATTTGAAAAAATAATGACAGAAAAGTTCCCTAACTTGGTGAAGGAAATGGACATACAAGTCCAGGAAGCACAGAGAGTCCCAAACAAGATGAACCCCAGGAGGTCCACACCAAGACACATCATCATCAAAATGCCAAAGGTTAAAGACAAAGAGAGAATCTTAAAAGCAGCAAGAGAATAGCAGTTAGTTACCTACAAAGGAGCTCCCCTAAGACTGTCAGCTGATTTCTCAGAAGAAACTTTGCAGGCCAGAAAGGGTGGCAAGAGATATTCAAAGTGATGAAAAGTAACGACCTACAACCAAGATTACTTTATCCTGCAAAGCTGTCATTTAGAATAGATGGCCATATCAAGAGTTTCCCAGCCCTGGCCGGTTTGGCTCAGCGGTTAGAGCGTCGGCCTGCGGTCTGGAGAGACCCGGGTTCGGTTCCCGCTAAGGGCACGTACCTCGGTTGCAGTTTGTCCCCGGCCCTGGTTGGTCGTGCGGGTGGCAACCACTCGATGTGTCCCTTCACATCGATGTTTCTCTCTCTCTCTCTTCCTCTCTCTCCCTCCTGCTCTGTCTGAACAAAAAAACAACAACAAAAAAAAAGAGTTTCCCAGACAAGAAAAAGCTAAATAAATTCATCATCACCAAATCAGTATTATATAAAATGTTGAAGGGTCTTCTTGAAGGAGGAGAACAAAAATATAAACAATAAAATGGCAATTAATGCATATCTATCAACAATTGAATCACAAACAAAAGAGTAAGCAGACTAGAAAAAGACTCATAGATACAGAGAACTTTTTGTCGCTTGCCAGATGGGAGAGGGTCGGGGGGATGGGTGAAAAAGATGAAGAAATTAAGAAGTGCAAATTCATTGTTAGACTGAGGAACCTCAAAGGGAAGGGAGGAAGGAGGGCGGGAAGAGATAAACCAAAGAATTTCTATGCATATATGCATAACCAATGGACACAAACAAGAGTGTGGGGAAGGCAGGAGGGGAGCGGGGTTGGGGAGGAGGCGGTCAATGGGGAGTGGAAGGGGGGAACATCTGTAATACATTCAACAATAAAGATAAGTTTAAAAAATAAATAAAGAGGGATAGCTGAGCCAGGCAATCGCTACCTCATTTTCATCACGCCCAAGGGGGTACAACGTGAGTATAGTTGGTAAAGGAAGAGAAAATGAGATAAAATTGCTTTGTATAAAAAGGGAACCGAATGAATACTTGCACGTGGAATTGCTCGCGTGGCGGGGCTGTGTAATTTGAGGATGTTTGCTGACAACTTCTGCAGCAGCCTCTGCCCCTCCCCTCCCTGTTTGCTGCTCTGTCTCATCCCCTTTTTTATACCCTGTCCCCTCCCCCTTCCTCCACTGACGGTGGGGTGATGGAGACTGGGCACAGCCCTGCAAGGCTCCTTAGGCCGGCCTCCCTCCCCCTGCCTCACCTGGACAATGGAGTGGATGGAAAAGGGCAGGAAAGCCTGGGCCTTGTTGAGGATGTTGAGAACCGTGAGGGTCACGAAGGCTTTCTCGGCATCCATGGTGTTTTCCTCCGTCACCAGAGTGTGGACAGTAAACACAACCAGTGCCACCTGGGTGAGAGACGGGGGCTGCCGTGAGCTATCATGAGTGTGGGCAGGGAGACCTGAGCCAGCTGTGGTATCTCCAGGGTCCGTGCGACCCCTCTAGCCAGATCTCCCCTCGAATTTCACAACTGGTGAAGAGAGTGCACACAAGGACCCGTTGTCAGTAGGTATCAGACACTCTTGGTTCCAGGCATTGGGGGTACCACCGTTCTCCATTTTGGTAGCGTTTCTGTGGTTTTAGATGTGGGTGGGACTTGTGATTCAAGAATCCCTTGGAAGATGACTGTGCAGCACTCGCGGGCTCTAGGTATCGATGTTAGGTGTGGTTCTAGATGTCACTTGGTGCGATGGTTCAGTTCTCGATGTTGGTGATGTTTTGGTTCTAGATGTCACTTGGTGTGATAGCCACTGTATGTGATGTTTAGTGTGATAGTCATCACTTGTAATGGGGACTCAGTGATCCTTTTGCGGGAGCCCTCATGGTTCTAAGTGATGGCACTTGCAGTTCCAGGTGTTGACTGTTGGTGACATCTGGTGTCATGCACATGGCCCCTGAGACTCTAGATCCTTCTGGAAACAGTGGTTAAGGCCCATTCTCACTAGCCTGAATGTTTAATGAAAGGTTTGAATTTTGTTCTGGACATAGCAGCGAGTCATCATGGGTTCAGTTGCAATGGCATGAGTGCAGTCAAAGCCATGCTTCAGATGGCTAATCGGGCAGGGATTTGTGAGATCAACTGGAGAAAGATAGGACGGGCACCATGCCCCGTGCAGGGGCCGCAGCAGGGACAACTTGGTTTCCACCTCTGCAGCTTCCTGCACCTGTCCCCACCCCCCTGTGGCACTGGAAGCAGCGGTCTCAGAAGCCTGGAACTTTCAGAAGGCCAACAGGAGACCTCACTACACACTGCCACGTTCAGGGGAATGATCTGACTGATGCGCTCATCAGCAGAAAGCAGGGACCCCTGAGCGAGAGCAGGCTCCAGGAAGGGTATGTTTTGATGGGCAGGGTGGTCTGCAAAGAGGCTCCAGGATCTGGGGGCTCCACCCACCTCATCCCCCTCCCCCAGCACCCCCTTCCCCAGGGTGACATCACCAGAAACGTGGACACTTGGAAGGACACCAGAGACACAGAGAAGAGGAGTCCGGAGGTCCTCAAGGTGCCCAGCTCCTGGCCCCGGACGCGCAGCACTCTCTCCAGAAAGGCCCCCTCCCAGCCGTGGCACTTGACCATCCTCATGTTTCGGAGGAGGCAACTGGTGAGCCGGGCCCGGGAGTCCTTCTGCCGCATTTGCTCTTCCTGGGACCAGAGGGAAGAGGGGAGAGGGTAGGAACAAGTCTAGAGTCCATCGTCCCAGCAACCATCACATCGCCCCCTCAGCAAATCCTGCTGATTTCAAACCCAGCCCCAAGCTGTCTGCCTCTCAGCGCCTGTGTCCCCCAGTCATGGCCCCAGCCACCGTCATCTCCTCCCGGACCACATCATCTCCCTTTGTCCCCTGTTTCTGCTTCATCACAGGGGATGGTGCACCACAACAAAGGGACGCCCCCACTGCACCAGCAACAGGCGGAGCCCTGACCCAGCTGAGCGTGGTGCCATCAGAAAGGCTTCCTGGAGGTGGGGGTGACACCTGGGCGGAGGTGCTGAGCACTGAGAATGGGTAGATGGGGTGGGCAGGGGAAGATGGAGGGGGCAGCATGACTTGGAGGACATCCAGTGCGGTCAGAGGAGGGTGTGTGCAGGGACTAAGAAGGAGAGGTGGCCTGGATCATGTTGGGACTGGGAAGTCAGGCACAGGAGTTGGGGCTACTGGGTTTCAACTTTGAGGGGCATCATCAGAGGGACAGCTACGTGGACAGTGTCCTAGAGGAGGCCGGGTGGGAGGCTGGAGGACAGTCTATGTGACACCGCCCTCCCTCCCTCCCAAGTATTTACTGAACACCATCTATGACAAGCACTGTTCTAAAGCCTGAGACTGCATCAACGAGCAATCCCTACACCTGGGAAGATTTTTTTTATCCTCACTCGAGGACATTTTTGCATTTATCTTCAGATAGAGCAGGAGGGAAAGAGGGAGGAAAAGAGAGAAACATGGATGTGAGAGAGACACATTGACTGGTTGCCACCCACATGACCCCAACCGGGTGGGGACAAACTGCAACCAAGTTACGTGCCCTTAGCGGGAACCAAACCCGGGACTCTCTGGTCCACGGGCCAACGCTCTAACCGCTGAGCCAAACCAGCCAGGGCTCCTGGGAAGCTTTCCTTCTAACACCAGAGACAGGCCCTGGAAGAACTAGGTGTGTCCTATTTCGGGTTAGAAAGTGACAAGCACTGTGGACCCAAACGGCACAGGCCAAGGAGCCGACTGCAGGCGGTGGAGGGGAGGGCGCCGCGCTGTGACCAGGAGGTGAGAGAGGCTCCATGACTTCAGCGAGGGGAGGGAGGGAGACCTGACATCTGGGCCGAGGGGTTCCAGGCAGAGGGCACAGCCAGTGCAAAGGCCCTGGGGCAAGAGCTGGGCAGGTTTGAGGATCACAAGGAGGGCAGTGGCAGGGGGTGGGGGGCGTGGAGGGAGCAAGGGGTAGGAGGTGGTGTGGTCACATCATAGGGGGCAGGTGGCCACAAGAGGGTTTTGGCTTTGACGCTGAGGGAAATGGGAGGGAGGTGCCCTGATTGGTTTTCACCGGTGCCCTCTGGCCCACGTACGAAGAGGCCTGGGTGGGGTGAGGTTGGGAGTGGGGACTCAGCCAGGGGGTCCCTGCAGTGAGCTAGGTGAGAGACTGGGATTTGGAGAAACATTCTGGAGTAAGAAGGAGAAGCATTCGGGATGCAATTTGAAGGGGAGGCCAACCAATGAGCTGACCCACGGGATGTGCGGAAAGGAGGCGTCAGCACTATCCCGTGGTTATTTTGTGGCCCAAACGCTGGAGGGACAGAGCTGCCATTCACTGAGCTGGGGGCTGGGCGTGGGGACGCAGGTCTGAGTGGCTGAAAAGGCTCACTTGTGGCGGCCAAGGCAAGCCCACACCTCTCCCCGCCCACCGCCCCGCAGCCCCCTCCCACTCCCCTGGGTGTCCCCTGTCAAACGCCAAACCTGATAGTGGTTCTTCTTCTTGGTGATGAAGAAATTCAGCGGGAGCAGGCTCAGGAAGACAGCGATGGCGGTGAGGGCAGAGGGTCCCAGGAGCTGGAGACCGGGGAGGATGTCAGGAGATTCCTGTCAGGGCTCCGAGGGCTTTGGGCAGCACCCGGGCCGACTGGAGGCTTGCCCTTGGCTCTCAAGGCAGGGCGGTATCAGGGAGTCTGGTGAGGGCAGCTAGGGGTCACGGAGACCAGGACTCAAGGGGCAGACGCCGAGAAGGAGACACCTGCTACGTTAGGGAGCAGAAGTGACGCACTTCACCCACAGGGGTGTACATTCAACACAGGCCGTCCGTCCAAACAGGCGGAACGAGGTGGGTGCGCCTGCTCAGAACGGTGAGGGTGGCCACTGGCATCAGGATCCGAGTTCACACCCTGACTGACACTCGTGTGGCCTTGGGCAAGTGCCCCACTGAGCTGGTTTCCTGCTCTGGTAGATGGGAGTCAGGGCTGTTCCCACAGTGAGTGCCCCGTCACACCAACCACCCCGTTATCCTAGTCCGCACGTCACCCTGACCATGGTGGCTAGACAAACAAACATACAGGACACCTGCCCAGTAAATTAGGGTTTCAGACACAGTGAACACGTTTTTAGTATAAGTATGTCCCACAGAATATTTGGGACATACCTATACTAAGAAATGATTCAGTGTATCTGAATTTTATATTTAACTGGACACCCTGTGTTTGGTCTGGCAGCCCCCCCCCCCCCCCCCCCCCCCCCCCGCCAAGCTCGGTGACTTTGGGACAGCCGTGTTCACCCTCTATATGGACAATGTGAAAGTAGGGGTAGAAGAAATGATATTGAAGTGGCCGTGACTTTTTGAGATTCCTTCTGAGGTCATTTGGGCCCATTCTGGAGACAAGCTTCACCCTCTCTCCAGTCTGTGGGCCCTGGTTTCTCTTATTAGTCTACAACAGTTTACAAAATGTCCTTGATGATCAAGAAAGCCAGTTTGTCTCATTTATGCAGCAATAGTGCCTCCCAGTGGCTAAATTAGAGAAGTGCCCAGAAGGCCGTCACAGCCAGGGTTGGGAAAATACTCAAAATGTTGATAGGATGTTAAACTCTCTCTGGCAAAATGGCATCATTTGGCAAAAATGCTACACATGCTATCGCAACTCCAACGCCCACCCCTCCGTAGCCAGGATCTTAGGGTGACCCTCTGATGGGAGGGCCCATCTGTCTGCCCGAGGCCAGGAAGTGATGGCTGCGATGTCTGCAGGCTCACTTGGGGCAGGGGTCCGCCTATCAGTTGCCTCACATTTTCCCGTGTCCTTCCCCCCTCCTCCCTCTCTTCCGGTCGTAACAGCTAACATCTCCGTACTGCATGTCAGGAACTGTCTGAAGTGCCCTGTGTCTACTTGCTGAGCACCATCTGCTTGCTAGGCCCTGGAATACCAGGTGCCAAGTCAGGAAGGTTCTGGGCCCTGCCCTCCAGGTGTGTGGAAGCAGCGGCGGAGGGCATGTAGCCATGACAGCCCACAGTAGGTGGCATTGGGCGTACCGTATTCCACACCCACTCAGCACCAAGGTGCCGCCGACACCCCGACCCGTGGCCAGGTCCCTCCACCTGCTTCTGTCCGGCCCGTGAGCTGTGTGGAAATTTGTAATGGTTTCTACATTTTTAAGTGGTTGAAGAAAACGAAAAGAAGAGGAAGATTTAGGGACACATGAAAATAATGTGAAATTCCGATTTCCGCATCCATGAACAGTTCCACTGGTTAATACTGTCCGCGGCCCCTCTTGCTTTAGAAGGGCAGAGTTGAATAGTTTTGAGAGAGAGCATATGGTCCTCGACGTCTAAGATATTTACGATGTGATCCTTTACAGAAACCTGTGTGAGCTTTGCACCTACACCTGGAGCTGAGCTGGAGTAAGGTCTTCAGAATTTCGCCACCTTCATGCATCATTCATAATATGAGCAAATAGCTACAGAACACAGCTGTGTGCCAGACCCAGTTCTAAGTGCTCACAGCTATTAGCTCGTTTCCTACATTCAGGGCAGGGGCACCATTGTGCATTATGATTCTCACCTCACAGACAAGGGAATGGGGCACAGACAGGCTGTACTTGTGCAAGGTTTTATAACCAGCAAGCAGTAAAAGCAGGATTTGAACCCAGGCCATCCCACTCCAAAGTCTGTGCTTTTAATTTAAAACTGAAAAGAAAGAAAATCCTACACCACAAACTAAATGGAAGCAAGCCGGGAAAAAACTCTAATTTATGGGGGGAAGAGCATGTGGTTATTTTATGCTTTTTGAAAACTAGGTAGCAAGTTCTTTCCTCTGAAATGTTTTGTCTTTTTTGTCGATGGTGCTGGTGCCCCACCGTTACTGGTAACTGCAAACAGGCTTCATCTGTCTCCTTGGTTCTCCGGTATTGTGCCCAAGAGTTATCAAGGTCATCATTATCATCAATATTTTACAGATGAGGAAACTGAGGCCCATAGAGGGTGAGCATCCTACCCAAGGTCAAGTGAAGACCATCCTTGTCTAAGACTCAGCCCATTATATTAGCCCACAGTGTGCAGATGGAGACAAGAATAAGGGAAGAGGAGGAGGGGTAGGATTCAGCTCAAACCCCAGCGCCCTCTGCCCGGCACACCTGCCAGAGGTACACAAAGCAGACGATGATCCAGATGAGCGGCAGCCACAGCCCGTTGAGGTTCATGACGCTCTCGGTCAGCCGCTGCACGTCCACAGACACCAGGTTGACCACGTCCCCAATGGCGCTGGTCTTTTTGGAGCTGCTGGACAGAGCCAGGACCTGGGCAGGGCAGGAGACCGAACTGAGGGAAGGTCCCATGGGGCCGTGGGGAGGCAGGGAGGCCCTCGCTGAGGGAGGCATGTTTCTCTACCACCCGAGCCTCCACTCACTCATCTCTCCAGTGGGCTAATAAAACCCCCTAAGCCAGCCTGCAGGGGCCTTTGTGAGAATCCAGGGAGATGACAAAAATGAAAACACTCTGAAAACCGGAAAGCACGGAAGCAGTAATAGCCAATCACGTAATACAAAACCTTGGACTTGAGTTGACAGTGGTGGTCATTCGCTGAGTGCTAACCGTGTCCCGGAGCACTGCGTTCAACGAACAGTGTCATCGTTTTCTGTGACGGACACACCACACAACTGTATGGGGCATGTACTGCCATATTCCACTCAGTTTAAAACGCCATGAATAAAACCCTGTTTTTGCATCATTAAGGAAAAAAAAATGCCCATTAAATGTGGACATAAGGTGTCTTGATTTCGCAAGAGTTCGAAAAGTGAGGCTAGAATCAGGGAAGCACCAGGCTGGGCGGAGGGAGGGGCGGGAGAACTGTGGGCGGAGCCTGTATTGTGGGTTCAGGGGAAGGCAGTCCAGGCTGGGGGAGCCGGTTTAGGGCTGGCTTCTTCAATTATCCTAGCAGGCTCCGGGGCACGGGAGCTGTCCTCAGTCACCTGGTCCTGGAGTGATTAGGGCACAGGATAGTGGCCCAGAATGTGAGAGCCTCATACTTGGGTTTGGGAATGCGTTCTGGACGGAGTGGTTTGGGTATGAAAGGCGTGTTCTCAGTTGAGTTGTTTGCTATCTCTAGGGACTGGCTAGCCGGGGAGGGACAGTCCCTCCAGGATCAGTAAAGCCCCAGATGTCAAAACACCAGGTGCAGAAAACAAGAAGACAGTCCACAGAGAAGCAGCCCAGAGAGGAGAGTGAGGGGTCTGTCCTCAGCGGGAAGGAGGTGTCCCTAAGGGTGGGGGATGGGGCGGGCAGTGCCCTCAGGCTGTCAGCTTCAACTCAGCTTGTAGACTCAGTGACCGAGAGGCCGCACTTACACAGCTCCAGTGTGCTTGGGGACATGGGTCTGAAACACAGATGGCAGGGCAGCATCAGGACCACCTCGTGCCACTGAGGAGCTGTTCCCTTTGCCCCACTCCTTCCCCAGGTGACAGCTCAGGTGTGAGAGAAGGAGATTCTCAGGGGACAGAATCATCCTGGGTTAGATGCTCCAGATCCCACAGGAGCCATTGTCTCTTATAGCAGCCGTCTCCTGGGGTTCCTTCCAGGTTCCCCAAGGGGACAAGAGTCGCTACACAGAAAGAAGCCCAGAGCGATGGCTTCCCACCAGGTATTCATAGTTCCCTGACAGAACTTCCAGTTCTGGTGCAATTTACCCATGGGTCAGGGGTCACCTCTACCATAAGCAGTGTTGCCTGGTAACATAGCTGACAGGTTAGTCCTTTATCCTCCTGGGGGATGAGTGGGAGTTGATTACATGAAGAGTTGTGAAAAGGGTGTCCAGGCAGTGGTCACAGCAAGTGCAAAGGCCCTGAGGTGGGAGAGTGCTTGCTGTGTTTGTGGCTGGAGAGGGTGAGCAAGAGAGGGAGAAGCGTGTGATGTGATGAGGCCAGAGAGGTCCTAGGGTCAGATCACACAGGGCCTTCCAGGAGGAACCAAGAAGGGGAGAGTGTAGTGTAAGCAACTATTAGTGAAGTAATGAATGAGTGTTTTCAGGCACAGATGACGTTAACAGTTTAGGGATGTGACCCTTCCTGGCTGGAGCATTGGTCTGCCGGTCGGGACAAGGTAGAGAGAAGGGAAAGGCCCGCCCCTCCCCCCGGCGCACCTTTCTGTACACCAGGCCGGTGATGGCTGTCCGCAGCCTTAGCTGCAGCACCTTGAGCCTGTACATGTGCTGCTGCTCGAACAGCGTCTGCAGGCAGGCAGCGAGGAACATCAGCACCGCGATGAGATGGCCCTTCCAGGCGGGGGCCGTGGAATCGCCGATGAACTCCAGGAAAAGGCTGGTGGGAGGAGGAGGGAGAGGGTGCAGCTCGTGAGAGAAGGTGCCACGGGCCTCGCCTCTGCCCAAGCCTGACCAGGTCTGGAGGATTTGGCAAAGGTGTGGCAGATTTTTTTCCTTCCCAAAATGACTGTAATGCTTCTCCCCACTGTCTGTGCTCACTGTTAAAGGGAGCTGCGGCACCCCCCCCCCGAATTCTTGTGTTGAAGTCTGAACCCCTAGCACCTCGGATTGCAGCTGCGTTTGGCGACGGGGCCTTTAACGAGGCGAGCAAGTGGAAATGAAACTGTTCGAGGGGGCCGGGAGCCAATTCCCTTAGAAGAGGGAATCTGGACAGACAAGGAGACACTTGGGGTGCTTGTGCACAAACCAAATTGCTGACCCACACTGTCCTAAGTAAATAAGTGGTTGAAGGCTCTTCACTTTTGGGGTGTTTTGTTACGTAGCCAAAGCTAACTGATACAGTCAGGTCAGAGGTCACTCATCTCTCCCTGAGGTCAGTCACTTTCATTGGTTTTTGTCCTTAGTGTCCTTTCAACCACCTCCAGTTCCTGGAGCAGAGGTCGAGGCAGACACAGGGGAGCTGAAGCCCCCTGGCCCTAAGGACACTGTTCAGGGACCGCCCCCCTTTGCAAGGCACACAAGGCTTGAACCCACCTGAGGAGCTTGGGGACAGTGAACCTGAAGACATCGCTGATGACCAGGCTGAGGGTCCCCAGGAGGAAGGTGGAGCGGAAGACCTGCCAGATGGCCCTCAGCAGCGGGCCCCTCGGGCTCCCTTTGTGCGGTAGAAAGGCCTCAGTCTCTGCGGCCTCCTGGTCTCGGCTTCCTTTCCTTGTCAACACCGCAGCCTTGCCGTGCCTTGGGGGGCGGGGAGGGGAGAAAGCGGCAAAAGTGGCTCTGGGTCCTCGCAATCGATCGGACGTGTGTTTCCCCAAAGTCCTACCTTGAAATCCTTATCCCGATGTGATGGTATTTGGAGGTGGGGCCTTTGGGATGTGATTTAGTCATGAGGGTGGACCACTGCTAAGTGGGATCAGTGGCCCTTCTGAAAGACCCCGAGAGCTGCCTCAGCCTTTCTGCCCCGTGAGGACACAGAGGGAGGGCGGCGTCTGACACCGAACCAGCTGGTGTCAGAGGTGCGAGAGAGGAGCTGGTGGTGTGCAAGGCACCCAGTCCGTGCTACTCTGACCCAGCGTCCAGTCGACCAAGACTGTCCTTGTCATCATCTCGGAGGCAGCTGAGCTGTCAGCAGCAGGACCGTGTCACAGGGCTCCTTCTCGGCAAGGGGGGTGAGCTCGCCTCCACCTGTTCTTCCTTATCCCCCAGATCTCCCGTTTATGAGACAAGCGGGCAAGGCAGGGGTGGGGACAGTGAGGAGGGTGCACAAACGTTTGGCACCTACTGTATACCAGGCACCCCTTAGTTCTCCTAAGAACTCGGCACGCCACGGGTTATCCCCATTTCACAGATGAGGAAACTAAGGCTCAGAGGGTGAACCTGTCCGAGGCACACAGCTGAGAAGTACAAGAATGGGATTTGATCCCAACTCGGCCTTCAGGCACTGTTTGATCCAATATCAGCTCTCCCTTCTCCCACAACTGGCCGGCTCTTAGGACGTTTAGAACCGGTATAGATCGGGTTCAGAATCCTGCTGGGCGGGCGGGCACCCTGGGCGGGCGGGCACCCCTGCTCCGGAGGACGCCACAGGCAGAAGCTCAGGCGGCCTTGAAGCGATGAGAGCCCTGGCCCTTGGTCATAGCCAGGGGCCACAGGGAGAGCTGGGTGAGGGAGGGTGAGAAGGGTGGGGGGAGCCAGAGGACCCCTCCGGAGGCAGGTGGCCCTCAGGCACAGGGGGAGGCTGGTGGTGATCAGCTGCTCACAGCCCGGTGGCTGCGCGGCCTCGGGCAGACTGCTCCCCTCTCTGTCCCCGTGTCCCCGTGTGTGAGAGGCCGGAGCTGCTCTCACCTCTGCGTCCCCCCCAATTCTGACAGCGATGGGGTTACCATTAATGTCAACGCCCACTTACAGAGCTGGGACCCAGGACCGGGCGCTGGGTTGAGTCCTTTACGTGCACAACTGCACTGACTCCTTTCAACCTCCCTGCAGGTATTGCGGGCTCCCCACTTTACTTAAGAGAAGACTGAGGCTCAGAGAGGTGGCGACAGCTGCCCGAGGTCACATAGCAAGGGCAGAGCAGGGATCTGAGCCCAGATTTTCATTCATGGTTCACATAGTGCCTCTTTGTGGCTCTCACCCCAGAACAAAAAAGAAAAAGAGAAAACCTTGGCGAGCATGGGTGGCCAGACTGTCACTGACAGGGTCAAGGCCTTGCCCCTCATCCCTGGCCTAGCTTGTTTGGTTTGGCATGTGGGAGGGTTGTGGCTTGGCCTTTGTTCCAGAGCTGTGCATGGCCTGCCCCTCATAAACATTTTGGTATTTGGGCCTCGAATGTCAAGAGAATGTCACCTCCTCACAGAGGCCACCCTGACCACCTGTCCCCCTCGATCCCAGCATTGAATCGTTTGCCTTCACAGCCATGCTCACGCTCCTTTACTTAGGTGTCTCGTTAGAACGCCAGGTGGGCAGACTTTTTGCTTGCATTTTCCCCGGCACCTAGTTCAGCTCCTGAATGTAGTAGGCACTCAGTTAATACTTGCCAAACGAATGGGGGAAAGTAGATTAGGTGTGATGCGTGCAAAGGGCCTAACAGGAGTGCCTGGTGCATAATGTTATCAGGATTTGTGGAAGGGAGAAAGGGAGAGAGGGAGGGATGGACAGAGGAAGGAAGGAAGCAGGCAACTTGGTTTGCTGGACTGAACCTGGCCTTGGAGTCAGGAGACTGAGGTTCAAACGCCAGCTCTGTCCCCTCCGCCCTGAGCCTCAGTGTTTCTATCTGTAAAATGGGGTGGGCGAGGAGGTGACTGTGAAGGCTTCTTCCAATTGGGTGTATTGCTCGGATCTGTTCTAGCGGCTTGCCCCCCAAACTCGGAGTCACTGTGGTCATCCTGCAGCTGCTGCAGTAAACCTCCGTCCAGGTGGGCTTCGCTCTTCTCCGAGGAAAACCTCCAACTGGGTCTAATCTGCGGTGTCTAGACTAAAGGCCACTTGTGCAGGCATTGCATATGACCGGCAGGCGAGGCTGGGGTGTGAGTGATTGGTCAGGTGTAAGTTGGGGACACACAAAGGAGTGGTGGAGACTGGTGAGCTGAGACTGCCCCATCTAATGGGGCAGCCGCCAGCCAGATCCACTGTCCTGTTGCCATGCGGGGCTGGGACCCAGCACTCTCAGTCCACTTGGAGAGAGATCAGGATTCCAGATTTCCATGTGATCGCTCCAACATTTTAAATGTTGGCAACTCATTAAAAACAAAGCCCCAAAGAACAAGAACAACATTACACCAGGTGGGCCAAGCATACCTTGGGGACTTGACATGGCCAGCAGGTGGCCAGTCTGTGACCTCTCAGGATGACATCCTCTCCCTTCCTCCAGAAGTTGCAAAATATTCCAGAGACAGAACCAAAGTTCCCTCTGGGTGTAATCAGTCAGCTCAGAAAACGGCTGAGCTGGATCTTTGTGTAACCACACCTTCCTCCTTTCTTTCTGTCTGTCGTTTATGGATTCTCAGCCTGTGCTGGAGAAGGTCTCTGTCCACTAGTTCCAAGGTTCTCACGTGGGCAGGGGAAGCCAGTGCCGGGAGACCGTGGGGGAGACCTTCCGGGCTCTTCTGAACAAATTCTGCCACTCAAAAGTAATTTCAGAGTGGAGCGGGGGTTCAACAAGGAATGCCTGCAGCCAGAGAGCTGCTGCTTCGATGTGCTCATGTTACTCCTTTGGGAGCAACACCCCCTTCCTTTGGGGTGCAGCCCCTCCTGCCCCCTCCCCTTTTTGTGTGACTCTGAAGTAGCCACCAATCATGGAGCCTGCCCCCTGGCTGTAGGAGTGGCCCCTGAGAGGCACATGACTTGAGCCAGCCAATCAGAGGCCTTCCTTGGAATTTTCTATATGGAAGCTAGGAGAGCTGGCTTTATAAAGAGACCAAAACACAGATAACAACTGAGCTGAGAGATGGAGGAAAACAATTTGGACACCTTGCAATCCTTGAATCCAGCCAGACTTGAAGCTAGACCCACCTTCTCAGCTATGTGAACCAATAGTCCCCGCCCCCCCTAATTTATGGGATTTAGCCATCTACAGCCACCATCACAAACTCATAGGGTTGGCAGGGGAACCTTGTAGCTCTTTCCACAGAGCTAAGTTACTTTCATCTGTCCCCTGAAACACCAGTGAAGTCAAGCAACTTGTCCAAAATCATCAACTACTTGATGATAGGTCTTCGTTTAAGCCCAGGTTTAATGAATGTTGTCAGCTCATTTCTCTAGAACAAAGGTTCCCAAACTGCTTCTTCAGACTTCAAGGGCTCCAGAGAACTTTCCAGAGATGCCACAGAGGGCAAGAGTGAGGCACAGCGGGCAGGACGAGAGAAAGCTTGAAATCCTCTGGCTAATTGGTATTGCTTGAGCTTTTACCATTTTGGGGGAATTCACTAAGTCCTTCTCTAAAATAATTTCCCCCTCCTCTTTCACAAGTTAGGAGGCTCATGACATCCCTATTGAACAGATAAGGAAACTGAGGCCCAGGAAACGAATCACTCAGGTGATATAAGTAGTGGAAAGTCGCCTGCATTATGATCCTCCACCCAACTCCCCGCCCCCAGTCTTAACATACCCCTTCTGTTTCCTGCCTGCGATGCCACCACCGGAGGTCTCTTCTAGGGACATTGTGGAGCTACCACTTTGTCCCTCTCCTTTGGGACCTGCAAAGCACTCTGGGAGGCAACGTCCCTCGAGCCTGACCAGTTAGTGCTTTGCGAGGTCAGCCGGCAAGAAGGGGGCGCGGAGGTGGAGCCCAGAGGAGGGTCAGGGGTTGTACTTGGGGCCGATGACCAGCTTTGCTGACCGAGCACGGGCCTGCGCGCGCTCTGCTTCCACGCACTCACCTCTGGGCTGCCCTGCGGTTCCTCGCCCATTCCCTCTGGAGCTGGGAAACCAGTTCTTCTGAAGCGTTCTCGCTCCCAAGTGACCAGAGGTCTTTGGGTCCCAGTGGCCTCCTGTAGCCCCTCCAGACCAACCTGTAAAAGAGGGTCACCAGGGCAAGTTCCTACTGCCTTCTGCCCCTTCAAAGTCCTGGCCTGGAAGCTGTGTGACCCTGGGAAAATCCCTTCATCTCTCTGTACCTCTGTTGGCCCTTCGGTACAATGAAAGCAATGAACTTAACTGCTTAGTATTTACTGGGCACTTTTCAGTTTACAAAAATCATCTCATTTAATTCTCACATGACCCTATATGCTAGATTATTATTGACCCATTTTACAGATGAGGAAGCAAACTGAGGCTCAGAGAGATTAAGTGATTTAACCAGGAGACGACTTGTGTAGCAAGGGAAAGAAACCTCCCTATGAGTCAGAAGTCCAGAACTGAACACTGTCACTGTGGAGAAAACCTGAACTCTTCCTTCAGTTCTACATGTTCCCACTCTCCTCATCCACTGCCCCAGCCACCTGGCCTCAGGACATTTGCATATGCATATCACTCGGCTCAAAACTCTTTTCCTTCGTTCCTCACCTGCTCACTGCTTACTTATCCTTCACCTTGGTTTAGACAGGATTTCCTTAGAGGCCCACCTGATGACCACCCCCGTCCAGGTAGATTCCCCCATTATATGATCCCATAGTTTCTTGAGCTTTTTTCTTTATAATGCTGTTACAATTATGATTATTCATTTTTTTTTCATTCTGATTATTTATTTAGTGTCTTTTTCCCCCATTGGGTGGTAAGCTCCATGGGGGCAAATACAGTACTTGCCTTTATCTTCACTTCCTGGCACAGGGCACAAGATGTGTCACATGAAGCCACTTATCAACTC
The DNA here is from genome assembly GCF_014108415.1 of Molossus molossus. Lineage (NCBI taxonomy): Eukaryota > Metazoa > Chordata > Mammalia > Chiroptera > Molossidae > Molossus > Molossus molossus. Next base: position 107,658,549 of record NW_023425366.1, on the reverse strand, counting down.
TGTGACTTGGGCATACCACTTCTCATCAATGGACCTCAGTTTTCTCCCCTTAACGTGTTTCCCATGCATGGGGCTGGTCTATGAGATGGCTGTAGGTGGCACATTGTTGGAGGAGGACCTTGAGAGGATGTGACCACTGGTTCACCCGACAGCTAGACCTGGGGAGTCAGAGGCTCGTTCCCCCTCCCCTGTCTTTGGAATGTGCACACTGCTCCCTCTTCCTGCACCAGGAGCCATTTCCAGGGTGTAGCCTTGAGAGAGTAAGATGCTGAGATCATCTGGAAGGTACACATGACTGAACCCCGTTGAGGCCTCTGTGTAAACTTAAGGTTCTAGCAGGTGGGTGTGGAGATCTTGTCTTAGGGCCCAAGACGTGCCTCGCAGGTACGTTGCCTTGCTTGTTACACCACCTCCTGCCATTCTGGAGCCTGTCTCTTCCATCTCGCTGCCCTCTGGGTACGGGGCCAGTGTGTGAACCAGCACACGTGCACCGGAAATTAATTACTATGGACTTCCCAGGAGGAGCATTCTTTTCTCTTCAGGGCTCTCTAATCTGTCTAATGACACCAAGGAGAAGGTCTTGTTTGGTGCTGGTCTTGAGCTCCTCTCTGACTTTTCAAGGTCCCTCTCCTAACACAGAGCAAACTCAGGCAAGCAGCCTGCCCTGCACATTATTAGTGTTGCTTGCTTTTCACCGAAATTATGTTTGGAGTTCTACATGGCAAGTGATTCTATAGATTTTTCCAATTTGGCAGTGATAGAAAGTTTCCTTTAAAAAAAAGGCTATTATACTAGAAAAATGAGTTGATTTAAAGACAGAAATATTAATTAAATAGTGTATGAATAATATCTTAATAAGACAAAAAGCTGGAAGAATGGTCCATAAATATCTCCATTGGAGAAACAGAAGGCTGGGTCTGTTTTCTTCTAGCACTTCTGTGTTCTTTGCACCAATTCCACATCCCAGCACATCCTATTCTTTATCTGTTTAGCGGATACTTAATATAATCCAGACCCATTATAGGCCAGACCCTGTTCTAAGTGCTTCGTAAACCTTATCTCATTTAATCCTCACAACCTTATGAGGTAGATGTTATTATTATCTTCATTTTATAGGTGCAGAGACTGAAGCACAGAGAGGTTAAGTAGCTTGCCCAAGGTCACACAGCCAGGAAGAGGTGGGGCTGGGATGCAAATGTAGGTACTCTGAAATCCGACCACAGTGTGGTCAGGAGGGGGCTTGATAGGTGGGGACATCCTCAGTGCCCAATGTGCTGACCCTGGAGAAACATCTGTCTTCTCTACCAGCCTGGGAGCCTCCAGGGGACAAAGATTTGGTCTTTACCTCCTCACCCCTGGTGCTTAGCACATTGTAAGTGCTCATTAAATGTTGATGGGATGAATGAAGGCAAGTAAGAGATGGCTTTATTGAGCACCTGCTATGTACAAGCACCAAGCACTTCACATTCCATGAAGGTAGAGTTGTTCCCATTTTACAGAGGGGAAGACTAAGACTCTGAATATTAGTGATATGGCAGGCCACAAGACAGAGCCAGGATGCAAAGCCAGCTCTCACTCCAGTGAGTGCACAGGAGTGGGATGTGGATGATGGGCACACACATCTGAGAGGCATGCCCTGAGGCTGGCACGGAGAAAGCCAGCTGACCTTGGAACCTCATGGGGGCACAGCTGTGGTGACAAAGCAGGGCAGCAAATGCAGGTGTGGGGAGGCACCACCCCAGCCCCTTCCCAGCTACTTTACTTACCCAGAGACCCACCAGAACATGGCCTTGGAGGGGAAGGAGGCCCCAGCCTCTGGACATGGATTCTGTAACACAAAAGATGGGGCAGAGGGCGAACTCAGTCTCACATTCCATGGCCAGCATGTGGCAAGGGGAACCAGGGGCAGGAAGACAGGGTGAAGTGATCATTAGCTTAGTTCCAACAGTGCACACCAGTGTGCCCTGCCTACTTGCCGGGGGTAGACCCCAATGGGTTCAGTGCTTCCTAGCAGGCAAGGCAAAAAGGGACTGGGCCACCGGGCTGACAGCATCCACAAGGTACGAACCAGGTTGAACAACTATTATTAATAGTGAGACCAGGCGGTTCTCAGAGCAAGGACCATGGATGGCATAGACAACATCCTGAGCCATATCCCTCGAGAATGTGGTCAGGAGGGGAGAGGGACCGCTCCTGAGATTTGCCAGCTGCCCCAGACAAGTTGCACAGACCTATGTTCTTCACCAATAGGGCATGAGAGGGCCCATTTCTCCACAGCTTTGCCATCATAGCTTATCTGTGTGTGTGTGTGTGTTTTCTTCCCATGCCATTATCATAGAAAAAAAGTGCTATTATAGTTTTATTTGATTATTTAAGCAGTTGGATATCTTTTTAGACAACCTCAGATCAACTCTCTCTCCTCAAAGAATTCTTTCCTGATTTCACAGACTAGTTCAACATTACCTCTTGTAAGTTCTCCTGAAGAGCGTTTGCCCCAGTTGTAATTTTCCACATATCTGTGTAATTATGTGATAAATGTTTGGCTCTCTTACTTGGCTATTAGCTGCGTGAAGATAGAAACAACATCTGCTTATTCAGTATAATCCTCAGTACCTACCTGGGGCACAGATCAGGGGCTGGCAAACTACAGCCCTGGGAGCCAAATCTGGCCCACTGCTTGTCTCTGCAAATAAAGTTTTAATGGAACACACTCATGCTCCTTTTTTGACAAACCGTCTGTGGCTGCTTTTGTGCTGCAGCAGCAGAGTTGAGTAGTTGTCACAAAAACCATATGGTCCACAAAACCTAAAATAGCTTCTATCTTGCTCTGGGCACAAAGAGTTGGCCAACTCATGGCATAGACACAAGGGCGCAATACACATTTTGTTGAATGATGGAATGAATAAAAAAAGCAAAGGTGGGTGCTCTAGTTCAACCCACTTTGGTCACATGGGGAGAATGAGACTGAAAGTAGAACAGACACAAAGGAGGCACTGGATTGGAGACACGGTGACTTACAGGCTGCGGGGGGTGTTTAGGGAAGAAGGGGGGTCGATCAGCCAGGCAGGACAGCGCAAACTGTGCCACCATCAGAGAGAAGCACAGGTAGGTTGACAGGTGGCGGAAGGGGTCACTCTGGAAGCCCTGCAGGAGAGAAGCCAGGAGTCCCACTGAGTCTAGGCGGGCAGAGTGATAAAGTCAACTGGTAAATCAAGTGTGGGAACCCACCCTTTGATGCAGTAGTGGATGGCCTGTGGAATTTCACCATTAGTTACAAAGGTTACTTTGTAAATATGTGTCCTTAAGGACAGAGAGTGTTTCTCCGTCTTCTCCTTTTAAAAAGAGAGGATGGCCCTGGCTGGTGGTTCTGTTGGTTGGAACATCATCCAGTACACAAAAAGGTTGCAGGGTCAATTCTCAGTCAGGGAACATACCTAAGTTTTGGGTTTGAGTCCCCAGTCGGGATGGGTACAGGAGGCGGCCAATCCATGTTTCTTGCTCTCTCTCAAAAACCAATAACATTAAAAAAAATATCCTCAAGTGAGGAGTAAAAATATAATAAAAATTAAAAAATTAAAGGGAGCAGGATGGAGTAACCATTTGGCTCAAGAGGTCTTGGGTGAGTGCCACCTATGCAAGTGGTTTTTTGTTTTGTTTTGTTTTGTTTTTTTTATTCCTCACCTGAGGATATTTTCCCATTTATCATTAGATAGAGTGGGAGGGAGGGAGGGAGAGAGAAACATCAGTGTGATAGAGCCATATCAACTGGTTGCCTCCAGCACGACCTAGCCAAGGCCAGGGACGAACAGCAACCGAGGTAGATGCCCTTGATTGGAATTGAACCCAGGACTCATTGGTCCATGGGCCAATGCTCCAACCGCTGAGCCAAACCAGCCAGGGCTATGCAAGTGTTTTTATGTTTGTTTGTTTTTTTAAAATAATTTTTATTTATTGATTTTGGAGAGAGAGGAAGGGAGAAGGAGAGACAGATAGAAACATCAATGAAAGAGAACATCGATTGGCTGCCTCCTGCGTGCCCTCCACTAGGGATTTGGCCCACATCCGGGGCGTGTGCCCTGACCAGGAATCGAACTGGCAACCTCTTGGTGCATGGGTCGATGCTCAACTACTCAGCCACACCGGCTGGGCTATGCAAGTGGTTTTTAACTGGTGGTGATCTCCCCCCCCCCCCCAGGGGACATCTAACAATGTCAGTAGACATTTGGGCTTACCATAATGGTGTGTGTGCGTTGCGGGGCGGGGGGGGGGGGGTAGTGCTACTAGCATCTAGTGAGCAGAGGCCAGGGATTCCGCTCAATATCCTACAATGCACAGGACAGCTTCCCCACCCAAAAGAGAATTATGCCAAGAGTGCTGAGGCTGAGAAACCCTGATCTAGGCTCTACTTTTCTCTTTGCAGATAAAGTGATCCATCGTGTCCCCCTACATGGAAATGCTGCTTTCCAGTTTGGGAAACAGAAATATGGGTGGATGTACAAAATGAGTGTGGAAATACCGATGCATGGGTGAGGGTGAGAGTAGGTGAGAACGAGGGAAACCTGCATGCATGAGGGAGAGTGTGCAGGTGTGTGTTGGGGGAGGTCATCAGGAGGATGTGACAGCTGGATGACCTGCAAACTGGACCTGGGCCATCAGAGGCTCCTCACCCTCCCCTGGTCCAATGAGGCAGCCTCGAGAGAGCCAGGTGTCATGACACCACCTGGATGGTACCTGTGACTAAACCCCCTGAAGGCCGCTGTATAAACTTGAAGATTCTGGCAGGTGGGTACAGAGGGCTTGTCTCGCGGTGCCCACGTCCAGCCTCGTAGGTGAGTTCCCTGGCCTGTTAAACTGTTACCTACCCGTCTGGACTGGCTGCCTTTTCCGCCTCTCTTTGCTCTCTGTGTACAGGGCCAGTTTGGGATTTCAGGTGGGAACTCCGCGCTTGCCAGCCCACAGTGTGTCCTTGTCCGGGCAGTGTGGGGCGGCTTTGTGAAGGTGTGAGCAGTGAGGCGTGTTTGGGCTTGAGCTGTGCGAGCACGTGAAGGCACAGCCACAAGTGGCAGCAAGTGTGAGCGGACGTATACAGGAGTGCGTGTGTGAGACACTTCGGAGTCTGTGGATGTGTGATGCATAAAGTGTGTGCCTGGTGTGCAAGTAAAGTGTGTGCCGTGAGTGTGCAAGACTCAGAATCTTGATAAAGACATGTGGGCTGATGGGTACGTCTATGGGAGGAAGTGCGTTTGTGAGTCGCTTGAGTTTAAGCACCTGCGGTGTTTGTGTCTCTGTGTAGAGAACAGACTGTGTGCGGAAGGGGAAGAGGAAGGATGGGACCCGAGGCTGAAACTGCCTCGTTGATTCCCCCAGGTGGCCCAGGCCTCCACTTACCCCTTGCGAAGCCTGCTGGGCGGTGCTGATAGCTGGCAAGAGACAGCAGAGCAGCCAGTACCCAAACAGCACCCCAGATGCCTGGATTCCCTTCTTCCTCTCCACATGGATCAGGAACACTGCAAAGGTCTGCTCCAGAGAGTCAGGACACACCCCATAAGGTGGGAGTGGGGCAGGGAGTGGGGAGCCCCAATCTACCCCACACCCTCCACTGAGGCAGGAAAAGCAGCAAGCCAGGAGCAAGCCAGCAAGCCTGGGGGTGTCCTTACCATCGTGGTGAGCCACACAGTGGGGTGAATGAGGAATTCAGGGGCTTGGGGCATCCCATGCTGGATTCTCCAAAGAGTGACCGACACGCTGGAGGTGTACAGGATTATGAGGGTGAACCCAAGCACCTGGGGACACAGGCTTCGATAAGGCTGGTAGGCGAACAGAAAGGTGGCGCAAACTGCACAGGGAGCCCACGTCATCGTGGTTCTGATGGAGCACTTGCACGTACCAGTGTCCTAATGTAACAGTGCCGCTGTGACATTGGCATTAGAAAAAGCACTGAGGGGTGTTGCAGATCGATCTTGGCCTGTCACTGACACGTAACAACGCACCACAAGAGTCCGAGCCAACCCCCTGTTTTCCAAAATGCTGGTGGTGCTCCAATAGTGCGCAGGAGAGACGCTTAGGTACAAAGGAACAGCGTGAAGTGAAATGGACTCACCAGGTGAGAAAGTTATACTTTCTTCAAGTCCTTTCAAAACCTACTATTAATCAAGGGGGAGCTCTCTGCTGGGACCTGTATGTCTCTAGGCCCCTCTCAGATGCTGTAGTCTCTCTTGAATAAGAGAAAGCAAGAAAGTGAGAACGCCTACACTTGGAGAGAAGGCCAGACCTGGGCACGCTGGGAAAACGATGACCTCCGTCAGTCGAAGCAAGGGTCACGCTGCACCTGCAGGCTGAGTTTGGCACGCTGCCTGTTTTGTATTGCTTGTGAGCTAAGCATGGTTTTCGACATTTTCCAATCAATGAACCACACTCAAAAAAGTAAATATGTCATGATGCGTGAAAATTGCATGAAATTCACATTTCAGTGACTGTAAATAGTGGTTTTTTTTGAAACGCAGTTGTGCCTGTTTGTCTCCTGTGGTCTGCGGCTGTTTCCCCACTGCAGTGGCAGAACTCAGGAGTCGGGACAGAGACCACACGACTCTCAAACCCTCAAATGTGTCCTACCTGGCTCTTTAAGGGAGAGTGTGTCAACAGTAGAGAGATGGTCGGCAACAGGACACGAATTAACTAGGTGGTGTGGGAATGAATGAACGTCGAAGGGCATTCTTGTAAAAGTCTGGAGGATGGAGGAAAAGGGTAAGCTAAACAGAAAGGCTGACCCTTAGAATGTCAGTGTTTTTCTAACTCACTAAAATAGATACAATTTTAAGAACTGTTTTTTTGTTGTTGTTGTTATTTTTTTTTTTTTTAGTACTGACAGTAGGGAAACATAAACATAACTGTTAAAAATGTAAAAGGTTTATCCTAGTGTGACCCTAAAATCACCTTGTGTGTCCATTCTTTGCAGAATGTCAGAAACTCTTCAGGAATGTGTGAGTGGATGTGTGTGTCTGTGGATTTTCATTATTACCAACCCGTCTGGGTGAACCTTGTTCCACTGAGTTTATCTCTGTAGCCTGTGGAGTATTGCTCTGTTTGGTTAACAAGTTCCCTTCTTGCCCCTGCCCCGTGTGCTCCTTGATAGGAGGAGTGTCCACTTTGGGGTCTCTGCCAGTTCCCAGGCTGTTCCTCCCACCCCCACCCCCAACCATTGTCTGGTTCCAGGTGCTCAGAGGCGGTAGCTACCATTTTGGTCTTGAACAGGGAGGACATGCGGAGGTAGCCCTCATCATGGCGGTGGATGTAGAGGAGGTAGATGGGGCCAAGGGCCCAGAGGTACATGGGGGGCACCCAGGCCCCTGCCGTTTTCAGGAAGCAGAGGCTCAGTAGGCTGTCAGAGGCGGGCTCAGGCTCCGTCTGGTTCCAGACCTGAGAGAACACCACGACCACCCTTATGATAGTACAATGCAGGGGTCCCAAACCCACCTGCTTAGGGGGGCAGGCAACTTTTTAGACCCCTAACATTTATATGAAAACATGCCAAGCACTCTTTGGAATACCTTATAATTCTCAACTTCTTTAGTCCTGACATCAACCCTATGAGGTAGATGCAATTATCACACTGATTTTGTGCATAAGGAAGCTGAGGCCCAGAGAGGTTGACTAACTTGGCTGATGTCACCCAGCTGGAAGGTGGTAGTGCTGGGATTTGAACTCAGGTGGTTGGGTCCAGGAGTCTAGGAGACAATGCGGAGCACAGACTGTCACTGAATCCCTATAACAACTCTAGGAGGTAGGTGTTACTGTCCCCATTTCACAGACCTGGGAAACAGAGGCCCTGAGAGGGGAACGGCCTTCTTCGGGCTCATACACATAGGAAGTGACAGAGCTGACTCCATGCAGGCCTGTCTGACGCCAACCCTTGTTCTCGATGTTTGATTCTTATCTCAGCCCCTCTGCTGGCTGTTGCTAATCCTAGAAGTTTGAATATGAAGTTTGGAGAACACGGCCTCTTCAATTCTCTCCCTGCTATATGAATAGCCTCCCAACCCCTTTCCCCGCTGGTGGTCTTTACTCCTCCCAGCTTCACCACTCACCAGCTCTGTAAACTGCAACCTCCCTGTGCCTCAATTTCCTTCCCTGCAAAGGGGGGATAATAAGAGAATCAACCTCTAAGAGCTGTATTAAATAAGTCAATACCAGTAAAGTACAGAGCATGATGCTGGGCACAAAGTAAGCCCTCATTTAAACATCAGGAATTATTTTTGCCTTACCTACCTGGCCCCTGAAATCCTGGGATTTTGTGACCCTCACTGCCACCCTATGAACTCCATGCCCTACGGTCCTCTAAAAGCCTAGATGAGAGAGATGGGGGTCCGGAAGCTTCACACAAATAGGGGTCAAAGTTCCCCTAGGCCTGAAGGCCCCTTTAACTCTGCTGGGCTCTTCTGGACACGGGCTTATTTAAAGGGGTTGCCCTCTCCTGTGATTCATCTGTCCTGGAATTTGGGGTATCCCCCTCCCCAGTAGTATAACCCCTGAGAGGTCTACCAAGCTGGAAAAGGGGTGTGGGATGGGTAGGGGACACTCACTCCCGGTCCCACGCTGGGCTCTCCCAGTGCGGCCATCAGTGCTGTCCTTCTGTCTGTCTGTCTGTAGGTCTGCAGGTCAGTCCCTGACAGACCCCTCGCCGGTCTCCTAGACCGGGAAGGGGAGGAGCCTGGCAGACCTGGCCTGGATTCCAGCTCAGGATTGCGAAGCTAGGAGCAAGGTCCAACGTGGTGGTGAGGGTGGAGCAAGAAGGGTTGGTGAAACAAAGCTCAGAGAGGCCCCAGAGGGCTCCAGGGAAGGGGATTCCCCCAGCTCCAGAAAGTGCAATGGCACCTCGATATAACCTTCCAGCCCCCTGCAAAAAGTGTCACCCTAAACTTCCTGAACACTGTGGAACAGCAAATCCAGGAATTTATCCCGATGAAAGAACCTAATAGGTGAGCACGTGCTAAGTGTCCAACATACGGGGTGGGTGGGGGAACCGTTCGACCAAGCTGCACTCTTCTTGAATCCGTGGGGATGGACATGGTCTCCTTCTAGGGTGGTGGGAAGATTTTTAAAAGATTACTAGTAAAGAGTTCAGCACAGTGCCAGGCACATGGCAAGTGCTCAACAAATTAGCTATTATTGGTATTATCATTATTTTTTCATTCATAGGTTATTAGTGGTTCAAAGTGCCATTGCAGAAATACATTAATTTGAAAACATGATTGCTAAATGCAAAGTGGAAAAAGAGATAATAGTACAAGAAAGGCTATGATAAATTTTCCAAAAAAAGTTTATGCTTAAGTTGGAGAAAGTAGGGAAGTCATGCCATTTACCTTCTTCTCCTGGGTCTTAAAGTAAGGTGTGTCCTCAGCCATGAGTTCTTTTTGGAAATGAGTCTATGTGACATATATGCATAAATAAAAAGATGGAAATGCACTAAAGAAGTATCATGGGAATTCTAATTTTCTTTACTTTTTCCATTTGTTTTCTACTTTCTTTCCTTCTGCAATGAGCATACGTTCCTTTAGGACAGGAACGAAAGACTCAGCTTTTTCAGACAAACAAGCACAGATGCTCAGTTTGGGTGCAAAATCAAAATCCTCCGCTCTCTCCACACTGCCTTGTTACTTCTCAGGGTTTTGACCTCATCTTTTCTCCTGCTCTCTGTAGGACCTCAACCACATGGGTTCCCTAGGCCTTATCCCCCAAGCCCCTTTTTTGGTTTCCCCATCAGCCATCCTCCTGTCTGGGTCTTCTGGGAAAGCAGGGACGCAAAGATCCGAAGGATTTGTCTTGGAGCTGAGTGTGCCAGTCTGTTGTTTATATTTAAATTATGTCTGTTTATGTGAGGTGGTTTTGGTGGAGGATGCTGGAAATTATGGGGAGGCCTGAGCTCCCTCTGCCTGAAACCCTATCTCCAGTTGGCATCACCACACTCCTAGTCCTTTATTTGTTTGTATATTTGAAGATGAATTTGAAGGGAATGGTGGAAATTCAAGTGGGAATGGTCAGGAAGGCAGAAAGAACATAGAAGAAATAGTTGGTGAGCCAAGAACAGAACTTGTGCACCTCCAAACCTACTTTCCAGTTCTCTGAACATCACATGGCTGCATGCAGAGAGCCCCTTTCCCTTGGTGAGAAAGTTCCCTAAGCCAGCACCTTCTAACTGGTGGCTTTCAACCCTGGTGATGTGCCAAGACAGACCAGGGATTCGTATTAGGGAGGGTGAAGGGCATATATTTTCATTGTAATGATAAATAATGAACCTCAAGCAGTAAACCAGTTATTTAAATATTTTCTCTCTATAACCAAACAGTTAAGTCTCATTGAATTTCAAGTGAGAATTCAGACTGAGAAACTGAAGTCAGATGCTCTCATGATTGAAATTCTCAGTGGATGTATTGAGGATCCTCAGTGTGCTGGTTTTGACCTTTGTATAGTTTAAAATCATTGTGATTCATTGTTTTCATTACTTAAATCTTAACCACAGTGGCAAATTCTAGTGGGACATTTTCCTTTACGTTGTCATTTAGAAACAAAATAGAAACACTATCAAACTAAAGCACTCAATATTTTTAGGAACAAAAGGAAGAATTCCAAATGGCAGGTCAGAAAAAGCAATTTTTGTCTATTTCAATGGGATGACCTACAGTTAAATTCTGTCTGTTATAATATATATTCAATCTTGGGACAAAATACAACATACTGAATCAAAAATTCCTCTTCAGACAAATCATGCTTCATCTCACAGAGGTAATTCAAAGTAAATTAAATTGCATTCATGTCTTGCTTATGGGGAAAAACCTCTTAAAATTTGTTTCTATGCAAATGTTGTTAGAGCTGGGATTAAAATAAAATATAAATATATTTTAAATGTTATAGCGAACTCAAATGACCTGTTTTGCTTAAAAAAAAAAAAAAAACGAACACAAAAAAACAAACCCACCTTGTTGGTCATTTATCATGGAAAAATCTGCCAATTTATACAAATTCCTAAAGTAGTTTTCGAGATTGTGTATCACCTGTGAAATACACGGGTTAAAAAGACTTGGGGAAAATGTTGAATACTTCCATCAACAGTCTCTCGTCCTTTTCAGTTTCAGGGATACTGGATTCCAAAGTAGAATTCCTTGGAGTTTGTTTGCCTGTACGCACGCGCCTTGCAATTGCACCTGTCAGACGCGAGGACTCAGGTACGCGGAGTCCTCCAGTCCTCCAGAGGGCACAGATGGTTTCTTCGTTGTGGAGCATGCGCGGGAGTCATCTTGCCGGGGGCGTTGGCGCGGGCCGGAGCGCGCGCACGCGCGGTGGCGGGGTGGGTGGGACTTGGGCTGTCAGCCACCCACCGAGGAGGAAGCTGCGGGCAGCGTGTGGTGTGAGGAGCGGGACCGGACCTCTGCAGAGTCCGGCGGCGGAGGCCGGGCCATGCGGGTGTACCCGGGAGCTGGGCCGCCGGGGCTCGTGGTGGCGGCAGCCACCGTGGTGCTGCTGCTGAGCGGCGTGAGACCGGCGCGCGGCTCCGAGGACATCGTGGTGGGCTGCGGGGGCTTCGTCAAGTCCGACGTGGAGATCAACTACTCGCTCATCGAGGTGAGCGCCCGCCCCGTGGCCGGGCCGGAGCTCGCCGTGTGGCCCCGGGCCAGCCGCTCACCCTCTCTGGGCCGCAGCGGTCTCCCCGACACCAGGCGGTTGCCACCAGTCCCACGTTCTGGGAGTCCGCGGGCCTCCACCGCCGGCTCCCCAGACGCTCGAGTGGAGGTTCTCACCGTGGCGTCCGCGTGCGGTCGGGATGGGGCCAGAACCTGTGTGCGCAGGGGTGTGAGGGACATTTCTGGGGATGGTGGTGCATGACTTTTATCAGATCTCTCGAAACCAAGGATCCTCCAAACCAGGACCCCCAGATTCCTGAAAACCCAATCTCCCGGTCCCCAGAATCGATTCAAGGTACCCCAGAACCCAGACGGTCCCCAGAACCCAGATCTCTTAACACCCAGTCTCAGCAGGACCCAGCCCCCAGGTCCTCAAAACTCAGAGCCCCAGAAACTCAGATTTCCCCAAAGCCATATTCCAGAACCTAGAGACCACAAGTGTTACAGCCCCAAACCTCACAACTCAGAGCCCCCCAAAGTTCTAATCCACTAAACCCCTCTAAACCCACTGGTGTGCCTTTTAAGAACATCAATTCCTATCCCAGATATCCCGACCCGGTACATCTCTGTTGGCATCTCTGGGGCTGAGCATCTGTATTTTTAATCCCTGGCCCCCATTTCTTACCCACTTGGGACTCCTTTTTCTCTGAAAGTGGAGAGTTGTGAGCTGCCCTGATTGCCTAACTGAGTAGTATTGGAATTACACTAGAGGTTTGTGCGGAAGTCTTTTTATTAAGTTGCAAAGCCCTCGTCAGTTAGATGGTTATCAGCCCAGTGGGATTACGACCTGGAAAGCTTTGTGAAGAGGGAAGGAGGCTGATGGAGGTGGGGATAGAAGGTCACTTGTCAGGGTGGGTGGGAAGGAACCCAAGGGAGGGGTGGCCTCTGTTTTAGGAGGGTACTGATGATGGGGCAGAAGAAGGGGATTTGAAAGAGAAAAAAGGAACAGGCTGGGAGATGCCAAAAAGGAGGGACTGGGGACTGAGACCCAGCCGGCTTCCTGAAAGCACATGTGAGCCTCCCCAGTGCTGGCAGCTGCAGGGCCGTGGTGAAGAATAAACCAGTGTGTTCTACAGAGGTGGCTGAGCATTGGGGCAGGGGAAGGAAGTAGGTTCCATACCCCCGTAGTTTGACCTGGCCTTGTCCCAAGTCCCAGTTTCTGTTCCTGCAGGAAGGTGTGAGAGAAGCAGCGGAACCTAGCGCTCTATATTTCCTAAAGAAGATCATCAGTTATCACCTGTAAGGCCCCTCCATCTGTGGCTTCTCCACCATTTTTGCTCTTTAAGAAGTTGGGTGTTTAATTAATGACTACCCACTGGCGGGGGTAGAGCTGCGAGGGTCAGCTCGGTGCCCATGCCAGCTCATGGATGCCTCCCATTGTGTGGGCACAGGGCATTTCAGAAGCTGCCTTGATAAGCCTTTTGTAGCTTATAGTTTCCTGGGGCCCTGGGAGGAAAGTGAAGCAATTAGGGGCACTCCCACCCCAAACACAATAGTGACCTTGAGTGCTGAGGGGCAGGTATTGTGATCCAGTATGAGGTGTGTACCCTTGAGCCCAGGGCTGCCTGTCCAGATGGTCTGACACATTTATTCTTTCATAATTTCTGATTATGCAATCAGACATTTCATATGTGTAATATATATTGCCACCCTGTGACCTGATTTGTACTTTATGAATGACATGGTAATAATCAAGATATTTCACAATCATTTCTTGATTGTATTTTCCGTCTCCTAATAATACTACTTTTATTCTTCTCCAGTCTTCTTCCCTTCTGTGTGTTTTTCCATCATATTCATTCAGTCAGTAACTACTGAGTGAGCCCCTGCATGTACTGAAACTGTCCAGCGTGGGGATATAGCAGTATCGTGAACACAACGGGTGGCTCCCTACAAATGAAAAATTATATTGGTTGCTGATACTCTGACAATCAGGAGGTTTCATTTTAAAAATTGGATTCCTGACTTCTCTGAAGAAACTGATGTTTGGGCTGCAAAACTTGGCCTGGGTTGAGTAGTAGATTTGTCTCCCTTTAAATGCATGCCTGTCGCCATTGTTTTCCTGTCCCCTCTGGACAGGTGAATTTTTAGTCCCTGCTTTAAATTTGTGCATCTTATTTACTGTATGGCCTGTAAATAGATTCACTGAGTATTTATTGAGCACCTACACTAAACGAGACCCTGTCCCAGGCACGGTGGAGTATAAGCTGTGGTCATACCCATGAGGCACTTACAGTCCATGTGTAATTTAACTCTGTTCCTTTCCCAAGTGTACACGCGAGGTTTGTTCTTTGCTGCTTTTTATATCTTCTTAGCTGGTATGACGCAACTCTGTCATTTCCATATCATGGTTACAGCATTAACATTTCAGAGGTGAAATCCAACTGTTTCCTTTTACAGATGTAGAAACTGAGGCTCAGAGTGGTAGATCCATGCAGGTAGTTTTAGGAAATCTTTTTGAATCCAGTCTCTGCCCTGCCAGTGACACCACACTGCTTTTTTTCTTCAGAGAGACGTTAGTAATACAACATAGTAATATAGTAAGGTAGTAATTGTAAATAGTAATACAGGCTACTTTTTTATGAGTCCATACTCTGTGCCAGGTGCTTAATATGCATAACTGTGAATCTGCAGCCACCATGAAGAGGAATGGCTCTCTTTTTACCCATGAAGCAACAAAGGATGGTAAAAGACTTGCCCAAGGTCATACAGTATGTGGGAGACTCAGATGTTATGTGAGCATCTAAGTGGCTTAACAGTTTGTTTGGAAATGCTCAGGATGCACGAGTTTTAGAAAGTCCTTGAGGAGAGGACATACATTAAATGTCTTTTGATATGTTTTTGTCCCTAGAATGAAAATAAAAGAGAAAATTAGAGTTTCCAGATGAGTGTTACTATAAGTATTGGAAATCCTTTGGGGTTAATAATGCAGATGCTTGTCCTGTCTTCTCAGACCTAATTTAGAAACAGAAGTGGGGCTCAGGAACTACTTTTAACAAGCACCTTACTAACAGCAAGTTTGAAAAATTTTAATTCAGAAACAACATAGAAACAGTCACTAAAATTTTAAAGAAGCATTGAAAAATAGAACTTTTGGGGTACACTTTAGATGGATTTTTAACCTGAAAAGTATTAAATTACACCATTTTGGGGCACTTGTTTCTCTTCTGCATGCCCGGTGTTAATAGCAGCATATAGTAATTAAGTCCTCAGCAAATGCATTGACTGAATGCAGTTAAGCGTAATGTACATAGCTAATTCTCTAAGGCAGTGGTTCTCAACCTTCCTAATGCCACAACCCTTTAATACAGTTCCTCATGTTGTGGTGACCCTCAACCATAACATTATTTTCATTGTTACTTCATAACTGTAATTTTGCTACTGTTATGTTTTAGGTGACCCCTGTGAAAGGGTCGTTCGACCCCCAAAGGGGTCACGACCCACAGGTTGAGAACCGCTGCTCTAAGGTGATACTATGAGTTTCCTTTTCTTTCTTTCTAGATAAAGTTGTACACCAAGCATGGGACTTTGAAATACCAGACAGACTGTGCCCCTAACAATGGTTACTTTATGATCCCCTTGTATGATAAGGTAAGAGCACGGAGTAATTTAGTCTTTTATAATGGGAAATAGTGTGGCTCACAGGGCTGTGCTAACAAGGAGAATGGCCTTTCCTGTAAGAGCACATGTTCATCTGTTTTGTCAGTTATAAGTGGAATGTGATTATTCTGGCCAAATTCTGGAGGAGATAGCGTATGGATTAGTTTGATTGAATATAGTGTTTCCCAAAGTCTTCAGAGACATTTGGGGTTGTTACACTGTAGGGGAGGGGGAGTGCTCTAGTTTTCTAGTGAGTTAGAGGCCAGGAAGGAAGATCAATGTCCCATCACGCTGCACAGGACAGACAAATGTCAGCAGTGTCAGGGCTGAAAATTCCTGATTTAATAGAACCCTTTCTTTGCAAGCAGCTTAAAATGTTGTTTAAAAAAAATTATGCAAGTAATATGTGAATTTATGAGCTTTGTAAAAAAGAAATCAAGGTCTTTAGAAGTATATGAAATACATTTTATTTTTTATCCCCCAGATGCCTCTCCTTGTGTAGTGATAACCTTTGATAAAGGTTTTGGTGTGTATCCTAACAGACTGCTTTTTCTGTATTTACAGTTATGCAGATATCCATGAATACACATGCAAGTGCATATAAGTAGACATACACAAACACATGTGCTCCTAGATGGGCTTCTGTGCATATTCGTACTTCTAGCCCCTCCAACCATCTTCCCCCATCCCAACTTTTTATTAGGAAATAAAGATTCACAGGAAGTGGCAAAAATAGTCGATATACAGTTTTGATTTTGATTTTAAAAAATGCAAATGGAATCAAATAATAGGAATTACTGTGTGATTTGCTTTTTTTCCCAATAGTAAATATCTTGGCACCTTTCAACGTCAGCATATATTGATTTGCTGCCTTGTTCTTAATGGCTGCATAGCATGTCAGAGTCAGACCACAGCAGTAATTTATTTCACCACTTCTCTATTGATAGAGACTTTTTGCAATTTTAAAAATTATTAATACAGCATAGCAATACATACCCTTTTTTTAATTAACTAATTAATTTTGTTACAAATATTTCTTCTTTTCCCCCCCAGACACCCTCCTCCAGACCCCCCATCCGCAATACATATTCTTGAACTTATATCTTTATGCACAATATAGGGTGGGGGCAACGTGGGTTTATAGTTGTGAATATGTGAAACAAAAAGTTTATTTATTTATTTTTGTTAATCCTCACCCGAGGATATTTTTCCATTGATTTTCAGACAGAGTCGGTGGGGAGAAACATCAAGAAACATCAGTGTGAGAGAGACACATCTATTGGTTGCCTCCTGAACGACCCTGACCAAGGCTGGGGATTGAACCTGCAACACAGGCATGTGCCCTTGACCCGGAATCCAACTGGAGACACTTCAGTCTGTGGGCTGGTGTTCTAACCACTGAGAAAACTGGCCAGGGCCAGAGATTATTGTTCTATTACGATTTATTAACTATTGTATTATTTTCCATACAAACAACTGTAAGCCTTCTTTTGCCCCACCCTATACATAAGATTGATTTCTTTCTTTTTTTAATCCTCACCCGAGGATATTTTTCCATTTTTTGTACAGATAGAGTGGGAGGGAGAGAGAGGAAGAGAGAGAGAGAGAGAGAAACATCGACGTGAAGGGACACATCGAGTGGCTGCCACCCGCACGACCAACCAGGGCCGGGGACAAACTGCAACCGAAGTACGTGCCCTTAGCGGGAACCGAACCCGGGTCTCTCCGGACCGCAGGCCGACGCTCTAACCGCTAAGCCAAACCGGCCAGGGCCATAAGATTGATTTCTAGACGTAGACTAGCTGGGTCTTGAAATCTTTTTTTTTTACTTATTTCATTATTATTATTATTTTTATTATTAAAACAATCTCAAGAAACCAGGGTGTATGAGTAAAATCTAGTTTTAAGAAAGGAATTTAGTGAAGATATGTGCTGACCCTAGCAACCTTAGGCATATATAGGGTTAATAGGAGATTCATTAATAGTATGTTTGGTATCAAAAAACAAAGAGTGGCTGAATATAGTATCTTTAGGATTCTCCCTTGGGCTTTAACATGCTATGTTCTGATTGGTTAAATGGGAACTTCTGGTGAAAAGCTTTAGCTTATGCTTAGAATTTCATTTCCGGTGTGAGAATTCTAGATTAAAGGATAGTACTAAACAAAGTTAAGCTAGTTGAAGGGTCATCGGTTCTCAATCCTTTACTTTTTTTCCTCCTGCTCTTAGGGAGATTTTATTCTGAAGATTGAGCCTCCCCTAGGGTGGAGTTTTGGTAAGTTAAATGAATGACCAGAATACTCTGTAGATGATTAGATCATATGCTGACTATTAATTTAAATTGACAAGGTACATAAACTGCAAAAATATTGAGGATTGATTTCTAGTGTAGAAGAGAGTTCCTTGCCTTGTCATTTTAGAGAAGATTGGATTTACCTTAGATCTACCTTGAGGCTTTTTTTGGTCATTTTCCTTAAAATAGACATTTTTTTCTAGTCCCTTTCTCAGGAAACTCTGCTGTTGCAGTTTCATTCATTAAGTGGCAGTAGAATTACATATAGAGGTTAGGAATGGGGGCTTTGTTCCTGTCTCAGCATGGCTTCTTTCTTAGCTCCCTCACTGTTACTATTTCTCTTTTCTCTTCTCTTCTTTTCTTCTTTTCTTTTCTTTTCTTTTCTCTTCTTTTCTCTTCTCTTCTTTTCTTTTCTTAGTTAATTGTAACATTAAACATTGTGAGATTTGACATAAAAGTCCCAGATCTACTTCTCTCTTTTTGTTGTTAATCCTCACCAAGGATATTTTTCCACTGATTTTTTTTTAGATAGAGTGGAAGGGAGGGGGAGAGAGAGAGAGAGAGAGAGAGAGAGAGAAACATTGATATGAGAGAGACACATTGATTGGTTGCCTCCCAAACGATCCCAACTGGGGCCAGGAATCAAACCTGCTATCCAGGCACACGCCTTTGACTGGGATTCAAACCCAAGACCTTTTGGTTCGTTACTGAGACTCCAACTGCTGAGTCTGACTGGCTAGGGTTCTTCTGTTCATTTTTTTTTTTAAATCCTCACCCGAGGATATATTTGTATTTATTTTCAGTTAGAGTGGGAGGGAGGGAGAGAGAGAAAGAGAGAGAGAGAGAAACAACGTGAGAGAGATACATCAACTGGTTGCCTCCCACACGATCCGACCAAGGCCAGGGATGAACCACAACTGAGGTACGTGCCCTTGACCGGAACCGAACCTGTGACTCATTGGTCCGTGGGCTGACGCTCTAACCACTGAGCCAAACTGGCCAGGGCTTCTGTCCATTTTTTACAGGTGTGTTTGCCCGCATGTTTGTGTGAGTAATTTTTTGTTTTACCTGAAATTCTTTTGATTTTCCCATTTTTCTCTCTACTTATCACTCCACATTCCTCCTAACCTTTTAAAACCTCAACTCCATTAAAAAAATTGAATTAGTTATGAATATTGAAGAGTAAGGAGGTGGCACCTATAATTTTGCTTTCTAGTTTTTCTTGAGAAGTTGGATGCTCTGGCAACCCTGGGCCACATGGCTGCAGTGGATGGAAGTTGAGCAGTGACTTCCCCTTTTCCATCCATCACAGTCCCCACTTGGCCTGTCTTACTTCTTACCCATTTGTTTCCTGGGGGTATTGGAGTTTATGGCCCTGGTTTAATATGGCCAAACCCATGTACTTGGTCAGGTCCAGAATCAGAGCCAAATTTTTGGGGCTTGAATTGGGGTCCTGTAACTCAAAAGACTGTGATTTTGAGAGAGCCATTAACTTTTATGTGCCTCAGTTTGCCCCTCAATCTATTGTAAATGTTACTGTCTACCTCTTAAGGTGGTTGTAAGGATTAAATGCTCTTAGCTCAATGCCTGGCCTATGGTAACATTCAGTGAATAAAGCTATTTGGTGCTCATGAATTTTCCGTGGGCCTCTGAGATACAGTTTAGCTGAAAGACTGTTACAAGAGTATGTTATGCTCTGAACACTGGTTCTCTCTGGGACAGGAAACTGAGTGTCCAAGGATTAAGGGTCGGGGAGAGATTTTCCCTGCCTACCTTCCGTACCCTTGGATTTCGAGCTATGTGACTATATTAAGTGCTCAAAAATAAATGAAATGAAAGTTAACCAATAAAATATATTTTGTCTAGACAGTTTTATCTTATCCCTTGTGTCTTTACCCCGTTCCCATCTTCATCCCTCAGAGCCAACAAACGTGGAGCTCTACGTGGATGGCGTCAGTGACATCTGCACGAAGGGCGGGGACATCAACTTTGTGTTCACAGGCTTCTCTGTGAATGGAAAGGTTTGGTTTCAGAACTTCGTTATTTTTAACGTTTGCTCTGTAGTATACACTGAGTCTTCTCTTACCTTTAAGAAAGCAGGGCTTTTTAACTTGGGGACTTTGATCACACAAGGGACCCATAGTTAAGCTTCAAGAAGATCTGGGAACTTGATAAAATGTATAAAATATTGTGGGTGTTTTTCGGGGTCAGATCTTCTCCTACCCTGGAAGAGTAGAGGTTGTTAGCAGCTGTTAAGTGCCAGGGGTGGCCTTTAATAGGGAGAGATTCTCAGGGGAGAATTTGTTTCCCCCTACGTTGAGGTGCACGTTTCCTTGCTGTCGTTTTCTGCACGACAGGTCTGCTTCTTTACCTTTACACTGGGAGTGAGGCCCTCTAGTTCCGTCTTCATGTGTGGGTTTCCTGTTGGAGATGAGGATCATCTCTACTCTCCAAACTTCGTAAAATAATTGTGCATCTTTAACTGATGGTGTCTTCAATTCAAAGAAACAAGATATTATACTGTTACTGTCCCCTCTCGCAGCCCCTCCCCCCTCCTCAGAAAAGGTATCCATGATCACCATCACCTTTTCAAAGGAGTTTTCACCCAAAGAAGGTTATTGGTCCCATATAGGGAGTTAGGTGCAGGATCTGTTGAGAGGAGCACTCTGCTGCTGGGCCGTGTTCAACCTCCTTCTCTATGGCAGGTTCTCAGCAAAGGGCAGCCCCTGGGTCCTGCCGGAGTTCAGGTGTCTCTGAGAAACACGGGGACCGAAGCGAAGATCCAGTCCACGGTTACACAGCCTGGTGGAAAGTGAGTTGTGCTTGTGTTGTCCTGCCTTGTAGCTAGAGCAGGGCTCTGTTGAGGTTTGGGGAAGCTTTGGATTTAGGGAGACCACTTTGGACAAGTTCATGTCCCTCAGGGCCTCAGATTCCTCATCTGTAAAATGGAAGTCATGTGACCCATTGCATTTAGCATTGATGGGATTACTAAATATGAAAGAGTACCCATCAAGCACCTACTGCAGGGCCTGACACTTAGTAGGCCTTCATTTAATGATTGCCACTGGCTCTGGAGCCCAACAGCCTGGCTTTGAATCCTGGCTTCCCCATTTACTAGCCGTTTGACCTCCAACAAGTTACTTAATGCCTCAGGGCCTCCATTTCCTCATTTATGAATGATAATAATCAGGAAATTACCTCCTAAGGATATTTGGAAGATTAAATTATATATTATTAGTGTTTCAAGCTCTCTGTCATGACTTATGTGCTTAATAACTGTTAGCTCAATTATGATTTTTACAAATCATTTTATCCCTAGTACATCAAAATTGTTTTGTAGTTAGAACTGGTGACTACTTAATTAACCTTGTTGAGCCAATTCTAAAGCATTTATTTAATGGATATATTTCATTGAGTTGTAAATGCTAACAGATGTGCCAAGATTAATCCTAGAATAGTTCTAGCTGATAATTGTGAGAGCATTCAGATCATTACTACTTTAATATACAAAATTGATTAAGCTGCCAAATTGAAGTTTATAATGAGTCTGTCAGTAAGTCATTTCATTTTTAAATGATAATTATTGAAATTATTTTTGAAATGACATTTACTTCTATTTGATTGATACCTCTCCAGCCCTGGTCTATAAAAGGAATGTGAAGTTTTCATTTTCTCTAGGCTGGTAGTTTGCTGTTGACCTTGCTGGGGAAAATGACCTTTCTGAATCTCTTTCATCTGCACTAAACAAAGATGGTAACTTGTAGAACAGGAATACCATGAACATGAAATATAGGCTGCATCTTACTAAAACCAAAATCCAGTGGCAGCTTCAAGTTTATTGTAGCAAAATGATTACTAAACCCTATTTAGTTATTACAGGCAACACTTGATTTAATAAAATACCACCACAGAAGAAGAAATTGAACGCTTTTCTAGTTCATTTCATTAGGACTAGCCCTCTAATTGTCTGGTGCCTTGCAGATTTAAGGGGTTAAATGGAATCCGTCCATTTCCAACCTGGTTCATGTCACTCTGGTCTTGGTTAGTCTGTAGCTACCTGAGTGATCTTCATTGGCTTCTATTGTGCACAGTGAAGGGTAAAATTTTGTTTATGCTAATTAACTAGCTAATGGCAAATTTGTAATAATTCAAAACACTATTTTCTGTGTTTCTCAATATTAGTCATGCAATTAGAACTATTCAGGTTGTTTGGGAGTAAGTTAAGTGGTATTTTTGGATTCCTTAGGTTTGCATTTTTTAAAGTTCTTCCTGGAGATTATGAAATCCTTGCAACTCATCCAACCTGGGCATTGAAAGAGGTAAGCATTTCCGTTATGTCTTTAGTGTGGCAACAATGTGCGGGTTTGGGGACAGATGCAGAGGTTTTCAGTTCAGGGTCTGAAACGAGTTAATGGTTTTTCTAGAAGTAGATGAAAAAACAGTGGTGCTGCTATGAGGTTGGCGGTATTTATAAGGTAAAACTTCCTCACTATAGCAGATGTTGCTTGTGTTGGTTTCAGTTTTAGGTGAAAATACTGTCTTCCTGCTGTGAAATAGGCTTGTTATTTACTATAGCTATTTTAAGCTAAATCAACACCAGAAGAACCTGATGAGATTTTTTTTTTGTTGTGCTTTTTTCAGTTAAAAACAACATTCTGTAAATATATTTAACATTCTAGAAACTGTTGTACATGTGCCCAAGGAGAATGTAGAAGAATGTTTATTGCAGCTTTGTTTGCAATAGCAAAATATTGTAAATACCCTAAACGTTCGTTAAGAGGGTTGGATTGTGGTTTCATCACACAATCGCATTCTGTACATCAGCCATAATGAACGCACCAGAGCTACTCGATACCACTGCATTTAAAAAGATAAGATGAAGGAAAAAGGCCAGTTGCTAAAGGATAAGGAAATATGATACTCTTTATATAGTAACTAAAAACATTCATGATAATACCAGTTAGGGATGTATTCATATGTAGAAAAATTGCAGAGATGTGGGTGGGAATGGCAAACGTCGGGTTGATTAAGATCCTGAGATCTGTAGAGGGAGGAGGAAGGGTCTTGCAAGGGTCTTGAATTATATTTTTACTCTTATTTCTTTAGCTGGTTGGAGTGTGTTTGGGTGTTCTTCAGAGTATTTCTTTTTTTCATCCTCACCCGAGGACATTTTTTCATTTTTTGTTCAGATAGAGTGGGAGGGAGAGAGAGGAAGAGAGAGAGATAGAGAAACATCGATGTGAAAGGTTCACATCGAGTGGCTGCCACCCACATGACTCATCCAGGGCCAGGGACAAATTGCAACCGAGATACGTGCCCTTAGCGGGAACCGAATCCAGGTCTCTCTGGACCACAGGCCGACGCTCAACCAATGAGCCAAACCAGCCAGGGCCAGAGTATTTCTTATAGCATTTTGTTTGAAATAGTTTATAATCAATCAAAAAAAGAAGAAACATACTAGGTAAGGTTTTATAATAACTGGAAAAACAAATTGAAATAAGACTTAAGGGACATTTTGACATGTTAGCTTTTATATTAGTTTTGAGACTGTTTCATTCTTGCTCAAGAAGCATCAGAATCAGTATTTCAGTTTTTACTCTGTAGCTTTTATGCAGTTATAATTGATGGTATGGTTTTAGCCTAGATGTATTTGTATGCTGTTTATGACTTTAGATTTTCAGGATTGTAAAAATGTTTTATTTAAAAGCCAGTGGCTTATACATTATAAATAGAATACATTTTAAGGCTTACATTGTTAATTGTATGCAAAAAGGAATTTGAGTTTATTAATATAAAATTGTGTTTCAAAGTAGAGTGTGCTGTTAAAAGTCAGGATTATGGTTGTCCCTTGCAGGAAGTAGTGACTGGAAATGAGCATGAGTGGGACTTTGTGGGGGCTGGTTCTGTTCTGTTTTCGTCACTGTTTGAATGATGTGTTCAGTTTGTGAAAATCACTATCCTGGACACTTAGAATTTGTGTACTTTTCTCCACATAAATTGTACTATAGTTTAAAAAATATATGCATATATACCATTTATTAAACAGAGAAAAAAAGTAAGGCATGTTTATTTAAAAAGAATTGAAATATACAGGATAAAGGAGTGGAAACAGAAAATTGGAAAGGTAGAAAAGTGTAAATGAAGTAAAATGTCACCATATAGATGAAATTATTATCTACATTTTGCCACATTTCCTTTTAACTTCATGTTGCACATGAAAAATTAGTGATCATACTACATATACAATTTTACATATTACCTTTTTTCTAGTTAGTTTTGTAGCATTTTCCCATGTTCTTTTTTTAAATCCTCACCTGAGGATATTTTTCCATTAATTTTCAGGTAGAGAGGGAGGGAGGGAGGGAGGGAGGGAGGGAGGAAGAGAGAAACTTCGATGTGAGAGAGACATGTCAATTGGTTGCCTTCTGCACGATCCCAACCAGGACTGAACCAAAATAAAGGTATATACCCTTGACTTTTTTTTTTTTTTATCCTCACCGGAGGACATTTTTCCATTTTTTGTTCAGGTAGAGTGGGCGGGGGAGAGAGAGGAACAGAGAGAGAGAGAGAAACATCGATGTGAAAGGGACACATCGAGTGGCTGCCACCCGCACAACCGACCAGGGCCGGGGACAAACTGCAACCGAGGTACATGCCCTTAGTGGGAACCGAACCCAGGTCTCTCAGGACCGCAGGCCGACGCTCTAACCGCTGAGCCAAACCGGCCAGGGCGAACCCTTGACTCTTTTGAACTGTGGGCCAATGCTCTAACTGCTGAGCCAAACCCGCCAGGGCTCCCATGTTCTTAAACACTTTGTGACTTTTTAAAAAAATTTTTTTCCTTTATTGATTTTACAGAGAGAGGAAATGAGAGGGAGAGAGAGAGAGAGAAACATCAATGAGAGAGAACATCGATTGGCCACCTCCTGTATGCATCCCACTGGGGATCAGGCCCATAATCTGGGCATGTGCCCTGACTGGGAATCAAACTGGTGACCTCTTCATGCATAGGTCGACGCTCAACTACTGAGCCACACTGGCTGGGCTATGACTTTTCTAAAAAAAATTGATTTTAGAGAGAGAAACATCAATGTGAGAGGAAAACATTGATTGGCTGCCCCCCAAATGCGCTTTTTAAATGTATATATGCTGTTTCTTTGTTTGGAAGTTAAAATCTTCTTTTGTAGGCAAGTACCACTGTGCGAGTGACCAACTCCAATGCCAACGCTGCCAGTCCCCTGATAGTGGCTGGCTACAATGTGTCTGGCTCTGTCCGCAGTGACGGGGAGCCCATGAAAGGGGTGAAGTTTCTTCTTTTTTCTTCTTCAGTAACCAAAGAGGTAAGCAGAAGAAAGTGAAAAACAAAAGAGATGGGCTATACTGTTTAAAACACAGTCAAGCTTGATTTATAGTCTCAGCATTTAAGAACATTGTGTTTCTCAGTTGACTTACAAGAAACTGAATGTGTACACTGAGAGGTGGTGGAGTTTGGTGTAAAGTGCACAAGTTTGGACATCAATCAGATCCATTTCAGACACATCCCAGCTCTGCTCTTTCTGCTGTGTGACTCTGGGCCAGTCTCTTTCCTTCCGGAGCTCCATTTTCTTTTCTTTTTTTTAAAAATAGGTTTTCTTTGTTTATTTTAGAGAGAGAGGAAGGGAGAGGGAGAGAGAGATAGAAACATCGATGAGAGAGAACATCCATTGGCTGCTTCCTGCATGCCCCCCATTGGGGATTTGGCCCACAACCTGGGCATGTGCCCTGACTGGGAATCGAACCAATGACCTCTTGGTGCATAGGTTGATGCTCAACCACTGAACCACACCAGCTGGACCTGAGCTCTGTTTTCTTATTTGGAGAATGGTGACCCATTATAGGAATGGGCATTCATGTCTGTTGTTCCAAGAAAACTGTGCCATTTTTTGTTTGAATGTAAAGATTTCTGTTTCTTTTATCTCTCCTAAGTCCTAGATTTCAGAAACATATTTTGTGACATAAAACTTACAAAAGTTTTTCTGCAGTGTGGCTATTTGATGATAATCAGAACATGTAAGTGGAAAAGGAAGTTATGTTTTATTGTTCCTGACCTAGGATGTCCTGGGCTGCAACATTTCACCAGTGCCCGGCTTCCAGCCCCCAGACAAGAGTCTGGTGTATTTGTGCTATGCAGTCTCTAAAGAAGATGGCTCGTTCTCCTTCTATTCCTTGCCAAGTGGGGGCTATACTGTGGTGAGTGAAGCAATTTTCATTCTGTTTATGTTTGGACTCTTATGATGCAGTAAGAGTCAATGCCATTTGGGTGTTAAGGACTAAATGGTTGGCCTGTGGTTTTTGTGAACATTTTATTTAGCAGTTACTTAGGATAGGACTCTGACCCCTTTGTAATAGCTGCAAAAATGCAGGCCTTTCTTTTTTTAAATCAGCAACAGAATAATAGTTTCTCTTGGCCTGCCTTGAACCACTTGTCCCTTGTGGGCTGCTGGGTCAATTATTAATATTGATGGTTGAATCATGTTATTGGCTGTTAGTAATTAATAGACTCTTCCTTCCAGATTCCATTCTATAGAGGGGAGAGGATTACCTTTGACGTTGCTCCTTCTAGACTCGACTTTACAGTGGAACACGACAGCCTAAAAATTGAGGTGAGAACTCCCTGTCTCCTGGAGGGACAGGTGTTAGAGTGCCCATCCCTGGGCTCAGGTGTTGCAGACAAGTTTAAGAAAAAAATAAGTATTTTATTTAGATGGACAGTTTGAAAAACCAGAATCTTGTACTCCCCAGTGTAGCCTGGATTCACTAGATACTTCAGTCCTTTTACTACAGGTCTTTATCTTAGAGAATTGGAGCCCTAGTTATTTCTACTTCATTCAGGGAAATATGTTTATTGAGTGACAGTGACATACGTTTCAGGTACTGTTTTAAGGCTGGGTTTACAGCAGTGACCAAAAAGAGGCAACCATTCCTGTTTTGTGGAATTCATATTCTCTTGTCAGAAAAAGAATACACTTGTAAATAAGTAAATTAGAAAGTATATCAGAAGGTGATAAGTGGTGTCTAAAAAAATAAAACATGAAAGAAGATTACGTAGTCTCAAGGTTGAGACGAGTTGTAGTCTTATAGGCTGTTCTCCGGGAGTCCTCACTGTGAAGGTGACATTTGAGCCACACCCTGAAGGGGAGGGGCAATGAATTGTACTTAGATCTTTGGGGAGGGTGTCATAAGACAGAGGGAATGGCAGGTGCTAAGGTTCTGAGGCCTAGAGTTTGGAGGACCCCAACAGGCCAGGGTGGCTGGAATGGAGGGAGTGAGGAAGAGGAGAGAGGGACAGAGATGATGGGGACGATTGTGCAGGGCCTAGTGGGCTACTCTGGGTGACAATTGACCCCCCTCTGGATGAGGTTCCGAGCAGAGGAGAGGCATGATCCCTGTGGCTACCACACTGAGAAGAGTTCCCGGGGGCAGGGTGGAAGTGAAGGACCAGTTAGGAGGCTGTGGCAGTAAACCAGTGAGAGCTGACAGAGCTTGGGCCGTGGTGATAGGAATGGAGGGGATGGTGGGCAGCCTGATCAACTCCCTAGACTAAAGTACACGGTAAATGTGTTTTTCATCACACTTGCATCTTTAATTACAGAATTTGAAAATGGTTACTGTAGCAAATTAGCTAGATAGAGCAAATCCCAAAAGAAAATAACAGTCTTTCCTAAACAGACCACCCAGTGTTATAGTTATTGAAAACATTAGATTTTAATTGTTTTCTTTTAATGTCACATTTGAAAATGCTGCATTAAAGTAGCTCAAACTGGTAGGCGCCGGCGTTTAGGTGACATGCTCAGTGGGGTTCTGACTCTGCTTTGTGAGGTTCAGTAAGACATTTGACAGTTCGCTGTGCCCTGGAGCTGTGAGAGGCGAGAAGATGATCCTCGCGCTGCAGGGGTGTGCGGGGAAGAGTGGGAGCAGGTGAGCGGGGAAAGACATTCCAGACCATGGTCGTAAATACAAGTGTTTGAACAGAGAAGAAGGGACGCTCAGGAGCCTGAGGGCCTGTAAGCTGCATGAGGTAGGTCAGTCTTACTCTTCACTGTATTCCTAACATGTGATTCAGAGCCTGGCACATTGTAGGTACCTAATAAAAGTATTTGTTAAGTGGATATATGGATTAATAAGTGGATAAACCACATCTTTTTAGAAGGATCAAGAAAGGCTACCTGAATAAAAAGGAAGCCATTTTTTTTCTTCAAGGTCTCTCACATGCTGTGGCATATATGCATCCATTCATTCATTCAGGAGTTGTTTATTGAGTGCCTGCTATGTACCAAGTGATTAAGACAGAAAAGGTCCCCATCTTCATGGACCATACATTCTAATGGGAGGTAGACAATGATAATAAATCAAGCAAGGACATTGCAGGTATTGGTCATTTCTTTGATGAAGCTAATAAAATAGGTTAGTGTGATGGACAGTGGCTGGGGTGGGAGGCAAGGACTGCTGAGATAGGGTAGTCAGGGGAAGCTTCTGGGAGGTGGTGGCAGTTTGCACTGAAACCTGAATGATGACAAGGAGTGGCCTCCTGCCAGATCTTCTCCAGGTGGGGAGAAGATCCAGGCTGAGGGGCAGCTGATGCAGAAGCCCCATGTGAGGAATGCGTGTGGTGCACCCATGTGGTCAGCTTGAGGAACCAAGGATCAGGGTGGCTGGAACGTAGTGACTGCAGACAAAGCAAAGCCGTGGCACTCACGTGAAGGCAGGCAGACACATATAAACCCAGTATAGGACACTAGTCAGTGCACCCGCTTGGGTTGAGGGAGGTGGTCCAGGTGCAGTTCATAAGGACTTGAATTCAGGTTGCAGTGGGAAGAGACAGGAGAAGGGCCTGAGAGACCTTGCTGAGGTGAAATCCATAGGACTGATTTTTTATTTTTTTATCCTCACCTAAGGACATTTTTTTTTTTATTATTATTATTTTTTTATCCTCACCCAAGGACATTTTTCCATTTTTTGTCCAGGTAGAGTGGGAGGGAGAGAGAGGAACAGAGAGAGAGAGAGAAACATCGACGTGAAAGGAACACATCGAGTGGCTGCCTCCTGCATGACCGACCAGGGCCGGGGACAAACTGCAACCGAGGTACGTGCCCTTAGCGGGAACCGAACCCAGGTCTCTCAGGACCGCAGGCTGACGCTCTAACCGCTGAGCCAAACGACCAGGGCCATTTTTTTTGCATTTATCCTCAGACAGAGCAGGAAGGAGACAGGAAGGGGGAGAGAGAGACACACCGAGTGGCTGCCACCCACACGACCCCAACAGGGCCGGGGACAAACTGCAACCGAGGCACGTGCCCCTAGTGGGAACCAAACCTGGGTCTCTCCGGACCGCAGGCCGATGCTCTAACTGCTTAGCCAAACTGGCCAGGGCTACAGGACTGATTGATGTTGATGAGTGGGGAGGGGCACCCAAGGCTGTGCTGGGTTTAAGTGTGGCAGATTGGAGGACAGCAAAGTGAGGGCGTCTGGAGGGGAGGAGGCAGGAAGGGCAGGGAGCGCTCACCAGTCTGGCTTGGTGATCTTTAACTGGGGAAGTAAGTCTATAGATCTTTTTTTTGTTTTCAATTATTTGACATATTTCAGTGTGTTGGGAACACAAGAAAGAAGACAGGCTCGGGGAATGTGCTGCCTTGGGGAGCAGTGTGTGTGGGTACGTTGAGAAGGAGCATGGCTGGCACAGGACTGGGAGAAGTCTGTGGGCGGATGTGCTGAGCGGTGGTGAGAATGGTGGCATGAGTGGCATCAGGGAGACTATTGCAGCTCAAGCATAGAACATTCTTCTTGTTCTTTGTCTTCTAGCCCGTGTTCCACGTCATGGGATTCTCTGTCACTGGGAGGGTCCTGAATGGGCCCGAAGGAGAAGGTGTTCCGGAGGCAGTAGTCACTCTGAATAACCAAATCAAAGGTGGGCAGACACGCCGGCCCCTGGGGCCATGTGCCAGTGCTGGTTTTTGATCCCAGAGACAAATGGAAAGGAAACAAAAGCTTAATGACTCTGAAAATATGCCAGCTTGTTGTCTCTCATCTTCTTGTGAATATGGAGGGCTTTGCAGTTCTGTTTTGGCTCATCTTTTGTTGGCGCATTTCTGTTTTACAGTGAAAACAAAAGCTGATGGCTCATTCCGCCTGGAGAACATCACGACTGGCACATACACCATCCATGTGCAGAAAGAGCACCTGTACTTTGAAACAGTCACAATCAAAATTGCACCTAACACACCTCAGCTGGCTGACATCATTGCCACAGGGTAAGGTGATTGTGTCTGGGTCTGGAAGCCCAGTGCTACGTCAGTAGCCCGCGGAAAACAAGGTCCCTTCATTCTGACTGGGTGTCTGCCAAGGATCCACCTGCAGCCTCAGACACCTAGTGGAGAAATTCAGGCTGGCTTCTTTAGAAAGACTAGTGCTAACTCATCATCTGAAGGTACTTATATGTTGGATGCTTAAAGAAAATGAGTTGGCTTCAAAGTTCATACGCACTTGTGCTCGCTTCGGCAGCACATATACAAAGTTCATATGCATTTAAGTTAGAAAAGGATCTTGCGTGTCTGACTTCACATCTCTGGGGACTTCCTTGGCCTTATTTGTGAGGACTTTGAAAGATGTTACAGTAAGCTGAGAAAGTTTATTGTAAGATGCTTTGAGCCATTCTCATGGTTCTTCCTGCTTTGTTGTACTTATTGTCTGAGGGGACATCCTATGGTTGAATTCGTGTAGTTTTATCAGGTAGTGATAATGTGTGGAGCAGAGAACCCAGGCCTTGGAGTCAGATCTTAGATCTTCCTCTTACCTTGTGTAACCTCTGGAGTGGGGATGCTGCCGGCTTTCTTGAGACAGCAGTAGGTTCTCAATAAACAATAACTTCAGAGGAGAGGGGCAGAGCCTGGTTGGAGAGAGTGAACAACAGCGTGCAGTTTCTGAGCAGCAGGCGTAGATGGCGACGTAGAGCTTGGTGTTGCTGGCATTCGAAGTGCTGGGCAGGCAAAGGAGGGGCAGGCCTCTTCACACCCTACTGGAAGATGGGGGCTTTCTCCACTAGCGGGCGAGGGGCCAGTGAGCAGCGTGAGCATGGAGGGCACATGGGTAGGCTTTTGGATTCAGTGAGACACTCTGATGGCATGGTGGAGGATGGCTTTGAAGGAGGTAAGTCTTGGGGACAAAAGGCCTGGAATCAGAATCGGTGAGGGCTTGCCTTATAGGGAAGTCAAGAACAGAGTGGGAAACTATTTAGAGGTTCCCATTTTGAGGGTCAGGATGACTGTGGTGCCACCGGCTGTGTGCAGGGAGAAGAGCCAGTTAGATGATAAGGGTTCAGTTTGGGGGTCTGTGGACCACGACCACTAGGTGGAACTCTTCAATAGATGCTCAGATGGATTGTAGATCCTGGAGATTTGGCTGCAGGTGGCAGCCAGAAGTGGAACTGGGAAAGCAGTAGACCAAAAATGAAATGCCAGTGTTTGAGGGCTGGCCTCAGGAGAGCCTGCGTTGGTGGGTTGCAGGTATGAAGTAGTGCCTGACAGACAGGGAGATGCAGGGAGCTGAGCCATGAAAACAGTCCATTCGCTTAATCACTGAGGTGGCTACAGGGACCATTTTCTGTAGATAGGTGGAAGGTCAAGGTTGGGGTTCAGTGTCGAGTGGGGAATAAGGATGCACATCACCTGGGAACCTGGTATCATGTTTCTGTTGTGGAGCTTCAAAAAACGATTCTTGAACTTAAATCCTCCCTCTTTTCCTTCATAAACATTTTTTTTTATGTTAATCCTCACCTGAGGATATTTTTTCCATGGTGTTTTAGAGAGTAGAAGTGGGGGGAGGAGAGCGAGAGAGAGAGAAACATTGATGTGAGAGACACATTGATTGGTTGCCTTCCACATCCCCCCGACTGTGGCCAGGGATGAACCTGCAGCCCAGGTATGTGCCCTTGACCAGAATCGAACCCACAACCCTTTGGTGCGCAGGCTGACACTCTAACCACTGAGCAACACCAGCCGGGGCCCTTCATAAACATTTTTGAACAGGTCCTCTGGGTGAGGCACTGTTATAAGTGCAAGGTACATAACAGTGGGAAGAAACCTGACATTCCACAGACAGGGCTTTCATCTTACTGGGGAGACAGACTCCAGACGAGTGCATTTGTGACCGTAAATTGTGGTAGGAATTGTGCAGGGAGGAGACCGGGTGCTGTGCGAGGACTTGATTTACAAGTGGGAGCTGTGGAAGGCTTCTCTGGGTCGCTGGGACCTTCTGGAGGACTGCAGGTTAGCTAGGTGAGGAACTTCCCAGCAGAGAGAACAGCATGGGCCCAGGCCTGGAGGGGAGAGAAGGGAGCCCTGGGGAAGACGGCCAGTGAGCTGGAGGCAGTTGATGAGGTAGGAGAACTCTGTGACCTCGTAGCCATCTTGGGGTGGGCTTGGCCATACATGCAATGGAATGATACGGATCAGGTCATTTAGAACATTTTTTTTTTCTTTCTGGCTGCTGTGTGCAGCATGGATCAGAGGGAAGCCAGAGTATATAATAGAGGGACTAGATAGGAGGTGGTGACAGTTGTCCGGGGCAGATATGATGGAGGCTGGGACCAAGGTGCTGGCAAGGGAGGGAGTAAGAAGTACAGATTTGACAGGTAGTATGGAGAATGAGCATGTCTTGTGCCGTCAGTCCCTTATTGGAACAGTTGGGTAAATGGAGGAAATGCTGTTCATGGAGATGGGGAACTAGATTTATTTTCTTTAAAGTGGAATATTTTCAAAGAAAGAAAAACATTTGTTGAGCATCTTCAGAAAAATTCATCATTTTCCTTTTGAGCCGATGTAGCACATTTGCCTTTTAATTCATTGCTGTTTGTTCCTTTTAAAAAAATCTTAATGTATTTGTAAAACAAACTCTTTGACTTCTGTCCTAATGACTATGAGATATAGTTATTTCACACTGCACCAAAATTACCAGTTTCTATTCATAAATTATTAAGCCCTGATGTAAGAGTTTATTGACAAAAATAAATTTTTAGAGGCTTCAATATAACAAACATTCTGCTACAAGTTATTTTGTAGTTTATTTTTTCTAAGCTAAACCAATATACATTTCAGGTTTAGGGTAACTGGACACTTCTCTTTTTTGTTTACATTTAATTTTTCAGTTACAGTTGACATATATTAAGGACAGTTCTTTTTAAGTGGGAATATGAGCTAAAACAGATCTTATGCTTAAAGTATTTAAAACTTAGAGAGGCAAAGAGATTCAACCTGGAACAAATAAGGTGATATTCCCCTTGACATGGACATGAATCAGGAGAACATGAAAAGTTCTAAAGAATAATTTATCAATATTCTCTTTGCCTTTTATTCTGAAAGTACACAGTAGGGGAATATGAGAACCAAAGTGCATGCCTTTTGATCTACATCAGGGGCTTGCACACTTTTTCTGTAAAAAGCCAGAGAATAAATATTTGATGCTTTGTGGGTCTTACGGTCTCTGTGATGAAACATGCCATAGATAATACCTAAATGAATAGGGGTGGCTGTGTTCCAATAAAACTTTATTTAGGACACTGAAGTTTGAATTTTATATAATTTTCATGTGTATCAAAATATTCTTCTTTTGATCCCACCCCCCCCCCCCACCCTATAAACATGTGACAATGAGAGTAAAAACTATCCTCAGCTCAGGTCCAAGCAAAAAGAGGTGGCCAGTGGGTCAGACTTGCCAGTGGGCTGTAGTTTTTGGCCCCCACACTCGACTGTGAGCTCATATGGCCGGCCAGTCACTAAGAAATAACTGCTTTTTGTCATTCCCAGATTTTACATACACAATATTTCATCACTCTGTTCCTTATTTTCAGCACAGTGGGTGTGCCGTCATTCATTATACTCATAATTATCCAACGTGGAATCCAACATTTTATTATCCTTCTGTCAGACTAGACCACTGATTTTCATCTAAAATGATTCTTTAAGATTAGAAAATTTAACCTTTTAGTCTATTGAGGAAGCCATTGTGGTCTTCGGTTGTGGTACATTATTGTACTTGAACACATCAACTGATGGGAAAAAGAAAACCATCCCTGAGGATGGTGGTTTCTGTTGGTCCTTCTCGGAGAATGGATGTGCTGTTCATGGGCGCCCCCAGATCCACTTGGAGCACTTTACACACTGCTCATGCAGTCTCCCATCTGAGTCATTATCTTAATAGGGCTTGTCAATTGCACGTTGTTTTTCTGGCTCCTAGCTCCTAAGGAGTTCACTTTAGCTTTGCATTTTTCTAACTTAATTACCTGTTATGTTCAGATCTCCCAGATTGTTCCTCTTATCACACATTATATGCAATCACAGGCAATACCTCTGCCTTGTTTTATGGCCTGGGTAATGCTGCACTTTCTTAGGCAGCTTACAGCGCTTGCTTTTAAGGACTAGCCCGCATTCTCAGTGTGAGGCTGCTCCACTGTCAGTGATTCAATTACCTGAAACAATTTCTGTCATCTTCGGATTTTCTGAAAATCACTTCTACCATGGAGGATTGCCAGATGTTATCTAGAACACACAGCCCTGCATTGGGCCCCCGCTCTGCCTTTTCCCTTATTCAGAAGAGATCCAATCTCTTCGAAGGTGGCCTTTAAAACTGGAGCCATTTGGGCTATGTTCCTGTCTGTTAAGATTAAACTAGTCTCAGGGACAAGGGCTGGAAAGTGGACACGTAATTTTGGTTGATAAGCACCTTTCCTGTTATAATTGAGTTCTCATGCTGGAATGAATGGTCCCCTTGTTTCAGGTTCAGTGTCTGCGGCCAGATATCAATCATTCGCTTCCCTGACACTGTCAAGCAGATGAGTAAATACAAAGTTGTCCTGTCTTCTCAAGACAAGGACAAGTCTTTGGTCACTGTGGAGACGGATGCTCATGGATCATTTTGTTTTAAAGCAAAACCAGGGACCTACAAAATCCAGGTATGATGAGTTTTGTTCTGTTTAAGGTATGTTTAAAAAAAAACAGTGATTTTCAAAAAAGGGTGATTATTAGCCAAAATGGGTTAGAGAAGGAGCATTCCATCCCCAATTTCTTATGTTGAAATCTGTACATTCCTGTGTGTCACTGTGAGTGGAGCAGACAGGCAATCAGTTTGAAAGTGACGCACCAGGCCCTTCTCGTTTCCAGTGTGATGTTCATTAGGGGTTAGTATCAGGCTGCCAATCACGCCTCCACCGCTCAGGCTCTGGCTGCTACAGAATATCCGTGAGTCCCAGAGGGAATTAAAATGAACTCTTCATTAATGACAGCTCAGTAGCTTTCATAGAGCATGGCTTCTGGAACCCAAGGCCTTTTCCTGCCTTGTCCTGAATTGAAGATGCTGGGCAGGTACCATTTGCTTTCTCCGTGTAGGTAGGCAGAGAGGCTGGGGGGACTTTGGCCCTTGGTCTCACTGCCCAGAGCACAGATGAGGCTAGTAGGCAGGAGACACGGCAGAACCAGAGGCCAGCCCATTGTGCCTTTCAGTGCAGTGGCCCTGCCCGTGGGGAAAGACTGTGTCCACTGGGTCTCAGACCCTCACCCATCAAGTCAGCTGCTGCTCCTCCCTGAGAAAGCCAGCGAGGGAACGGAGAGGGCTGGGAAGCTTCCTTTTATGGCTTGCTCTCCTCTAGGGCAGTTGGATCCTCCCTCCGAGGACATGGGTGGGAGAGCAGCAGTCTCCCTGCTTCCATCAGGTGTGGTGTGTGGGCTGACCACTCCTCCGCTAGACAGCAGCTTCTTGCAAAGTTGGCCTCATTGACAAGCCTTTGGAAGCCCTTTCAGAAGCATGGTTAGGGACTTATCCAAGGAAGGGCAATTCCAAAACGTAATTTTTGCTAGGGGTGAAAAGCGTGATCATTGCCTTCTTTCCCAACCCCTCTTGTTAGACTGAGAAAGGCCCGTAGAAGAAAAGGAAGAAGAAAATGGCCTACTTTCACTATTGGGTGCCCGCACAGCGTTGGCAGGTTCATAGCTATGTCATGTGTGACCTCAAGCCAGGAAAAGGTTCTGGGAGTTAGTGTGGTTCTCACCCAGTGTTCAGGTGATGGATGACAGCACGTGTGTCCCTGGAGAGTTCTGCCTGATAGACTTCTGTGCACACCGTGGCTCTGTTGAGGATGAGTTTTTAATACCTGATGAGAAATGTGTTGTCTTTATACAGGCTACTTGGATATTTGTTATGATTATAAAACTCAGCCTAGATATGAACCCATGTCCTTGGAAATCTGTTTAGCCTGGGCCCGGAGGAATGTTCTGGTGCCCTGCAGGCCAGGAGAGCAGCACCCCTGATGTAGCTGCTGACGTTGCCCTGTGTTCCCGCAGGTGGTGGTTCCTGAGGCGGAGACCAGAGCGGGGCTGACATTGAAACCCCAGACGTTTCCTCTCGCTGTGAAGGACAGGCCTGTGATGGACGTGGCCTTTGTACAGTTTTTGGCATCAGTTTCTGGGAAAGTCTCTTGTTTGGGTAAGATGTCAGTGGAAAGTAAGAATGGACGATTTCAAAGAAGCAGGCGTGTAGAGGTGGGGGTTTGGTGAGAGTTTCCTCCCGGGGCAGCATGAGAGATGAAAGCAGGAGCTGCTGCTGCTGGGCGGTGGTTCTGGAGGTTCATAGTGCATCAAGTTCTTTCTGAAAAATCGCCATAGCAAGCTGCAGAACCATTTCTCTGGGAGTATTCTGCTTTGGCTCCCGAAAGAACACTTGGCTCCCTTTTTTCCCCTGTAACTCTGAAAGGAAGGGGGCATTAGGCCCAGGTTTCAGTCCCAGCTCTGTCGCTTACCAGGTATGAGACAAAGCATTTACTTGCCCAGCCTCTTTTTCTTCTGTTAAATGGGAATACTGCTGCTTTCAGAGGGTTTTAATGAAGCTTAAATGTGGTCATCAAGAGGCAGTGTAGCACGGTGACTACACAGACTCTGGAACCAGACTACCTGGGCTTGAACCTTTGCTGTGTGACCTGGGGCAAATTACTTAACTTCTCTGTGCTTTGAGTGCCTTAGCTCTCATGTGGAATTGATAATGGTACTTGCCTCATAGGCTTGTTGTAAAGATCAAATGAGTTAGTATATGTATAACCTTTAGAGGTACTTGGAACACAGTGAGAGCCATTTAAATCTTTGTTGTTAGTAGTAATATTAATACTATTTTGATTATGATAAGGGGCCCAGTTCTATGCCTGGTATAAAGTAGGCATTAAGTAAGATTGCATCACTGTTCTCTCTTTTTCTCTGGCTCCTCTTGGTGCTCCATAAATATTGCTTTCCCCATTGGTAGCTTCCTTGCTTGGTACTGATGCGTGGAGGTACTTTTTCGAATCAAGTAGCTGCAAATTACCTTCAAGGAATCTTGTCACTGCCCTTCAGGAGAGAAACGGCAGCTACCGGCATACAGGGGTCGAATGTGTACTGTGGTTCATGAGGTCAGTCAAATGAGGCCCTCCTGTCTTTTCTCTGCAGACACCTGCGGCGACCTGTTGGTGACCCTGCAGTCCCTGAGCCGCCAGGGTGAGAAGCGCAGCCTCCAGCTCTCTGGCAAGGTCAACTCAATGACTTTCACCTTTGACAGTGTGCTCCCCGGAAAATATAAAAGTAAGACCTTAAGACAGCCTCTCGCCCTGACCAGTTTGGCTCAGCGGTTAGAACATTGGCCTGTGGACCAGAGAGTCCTGGGTTCGGTTCCCGCTAAGGGCACGTACCTTGGTTGCAGTTTGTCTCCAGTCCTGGTTGGGGTCGTGTGGGTGGCAACCAGTCGATGTGTCTCTCTCACATTGATGTTTCTCTCTCTCTCTCCCCCTCTCTCCCTCCTGCTCTATCTGAAGATAAATGCAAACATGTCCTTGGGTGAGGATTAAAAAAAAAAGACAGCCTCTCATGCCCCTCACATGCTTCCTATATTTCTAAACACTTTAAAACCCAGCTCTCAAATTGTATCCCAGTTGTATACCTTTAGTTGTTTAACTCTTCTTTCGCTCTTGACCTTGAATGTACTTTATTTAGCATTGGGCAGTAGTGCAGGAGCTGAGGCTTTGGGAACTGACTGCCACCTTATCAGGTCAGCCCACACACTTCTCGTTTGGGAGGGTGCCTCATTCGTGCCATTTTATTTTTAAATGCTGGAAAAGAGAGTGTGAAATAATATTCTGTGTGCTTTACCACTTAGCAGCTGTGTGACCTTGGCAGTCCCTGAGACTCAGTTTTCTCATCTATAAAAGAGGAGTGATAGGCTTTCTGCAGAATGTAAGACTGAATGAAATGCAGTTGGTAAAGCCCTTGCACAGGGCCTGGTAGGCAGTGGGCGCTGGCAAACGCTGGTTCTCTCTTCCTGCCTTTCTTAAGCTTTCCATTGCCTGTGTTTCTGTTTTATCAAAGCTCAGCTTGGAGCTGCTGGCAGTGAATAGCTTATAAAGACTACAGCTTTTATTGGGGAATTATATTTTCCATTATATCAGGTGTTGGCAAACTATGGCCTAAAGGCCAACTGTCTGTTTTCATAAATTAAGTGTTATTTGTACATAGCTATGCCCATTTGTATATGTATTATCTATGGCTGCTTGTGTGCTACAAACACAGAGTTGAATAGTTGGGACCATGTGGCCTGCAAAATTGAGAATATTTGCTCTGTGGCTCATTACAGAAAAAGTTTGGTGATCTCTGAATATCTTACTTGTAGCCTGATGCTTAGACATAATTGAATTTCTTTCTTGATGATTTTAATGGCCATTGGTTTCAATTTTTCTTTAGTAGTTACTCCTTCCAAGTATTTCTATTTGTGTGTGTGTAATATTTATTGATATGTATGTATATACATATTTATGTCTATTTAAGGTGTATATATATAAACACACACATTTTTACAAAATGAGTGAATTCATTATAGTTTTTTCTGGTGGTGTTCCGGGAGTGGTGTGCCCTGTGCCCATGTGTCTCTGTGTTGTGTGCTTTTCCAGTTAGCATCATGCATGAAGATTGGTGCTGGAAGAACAAGAGTCTGGAGGTAGAGGTTCTGGAAGATGACGTGTCAGCGATTGAGTTCAGGCAGACGGGCTATATGCTGAGATGTTCCCTTTCTCATGCCATCACTCTGGTACGTGCTTCTGAGGACTCTTTTATTTGGGAGGGCACTTGCTTTTGGAGATCAAGAAGGACTATCGTGCCAAGAAGATTATAACCATAGTGTAGTCAGATTTCCTTTTGTGCCCCTCGACTCAGCCACCTAATATGGAAAGCATCATCAGGAAGCATTTAAAATACCTCAGTGGAAGATGCCTTTATTTGGGATATTTCCTGGCTTCACATTAAATTCTAATTTTGGTGATTTGGGGAAGTCATTGACATAGTGGTTTTATAGCCTTTGCAAGTTCATTTAATGTTCCTGAGCTTCATTTTTCTCCTCTAAAACTGGAATCGTAATATCCACTTCTCAGAGTTATAGGGAGGTTTAAGTAAAGCTTTTATGCATTTAAAATTTCCTTGGCATGTACTGCTGTTATTTATTAACAGGTGCAGCTGAGTCAGTTTCTCCAGTATATTTATTTTGGTTCAGAGGACAGAGCTGTTAGGACCTTATTCTCTTGTTGATGTGTTCTCCATGGCCTGAACGGTAGTACACCAGATGGGTTTCTGGAAAGGGAACACCTGTGTAGACCTATAGAGGCCTGTTTATGAATTTTATATCATTTTTTTACTAGAAGCAATGGTAAGTGTCATTTTCAGGGGCCAGTAGAGAAACTGAGGCAAAAGGCAATTAAGTGACTGCTTGTGTTAGACACTGGAGGAGTTGAAAGTGGTGTTTGCAATGGCAGTTGACTGCTCTAACTGCGTAACTGCAAATGCTCAACAAACAGCTTTGTTCCAGGAAATGGAACAAATTAATTAATTTAATTAATTCCCAATCAAGAATAAGTGCTAGACATTAGAAAAGCATCCTTTCCCTTAAACCTTCTAGTATATTTCTGTTCCCCTTAGAACACGATTCATATTCCTTAATGATGGCCAACAAAGCCCACCCCCAACTCCTACCTTACCTCCTGCCACTCTCTGCCTTGCTCACTGAGCCCCAGCCCACCGGCCTTCAGTTCCACAGTAAGCTTCTTCCCTTCTCTGGGCCTTTGCACATGCTCTTCCCTCATCTTGGAATGCTATGTCTTTTCCAGAAATGCTTGTAGTTCGTTTTTCAGCCCCAATGTTTTCTGCTCAGGAAAGGCCTGGCCTGAAACCAACAAAGCTAAAGGCACCTCTGTGGGGATCACTCTCTATCCTGATCCTCTGCTTATTTTCCTGGTAGCTCTATTACTTACTAGGGGAAATCTACGAATTTCGTTGTTGACCGCATTGATTTTCTGTCTACTTGTATTAGAATGTAAGCCACCTGAGAACAGGAGCCTTGTCAACAACCAAAGCCCAGCTCTGGGTTTATCACATAGCAGGTGCTCAATAAATATTAGTTGACTGACTGAAAAAGAGCACGCTTTTGTTGGAAGTTTTGGAAGGTTTTTAATTTTCCTGTGGCACCCAACTGCTCAGATGATTAATGGGCAAAACAGATGACTGGTTCTGAAACAGAAATCTTATTAATCATTTTGTGTCTCCACCTCTCCCAGTAAGTCATTGTATTGACTTTGGTCCCTTAGGAATTTTATCAGGATGGAAATGGACCCGAGAATGTGGGGATTTATAACCTCTCCAAAGGAGTCAACCGCTTCTGCCTGTCCAAGCCCGGTGAGTCTGGGAGGATTGATGTGCTAGACGCCGGGGAAGCAGAAAGGCACCGGAGGGTGATTTTAAAGGCAGTTTTTCCTACCTCAGGTCTATTTGCATTAAGCTATCAATTTTGGTTGTGGTCAGCGTACTCTTGTTTTTCTATCCCTTTCCTCTGGAGGGAGTACTGTTTGTACCCAAAGAATTAAAGCTGAGGACTGGCAAGTCTCTTGGATTTGAGTTGGGGGGGCCATTTCACTTTTTAAAAAAAATTTTATTTTTCAAATATGGTTGGCATAATATTATATTAGATTAGTTGCAAGTGTATAACATAGTGATTAGACCTTTTCACTTTATTTCTTTTTTAATCCTCATCCGAGGACATTTTTTCATTTTTTGTACAGACAGAGTTGGAGGGAGAGAGAGGAAGAGAGAGAGAGGGAAACATCGATGTGAAAGGGACACATCGAGTGGCTGCCACCCGCACGACCAACCAGGGCCGGGGACAAACTGCAACTGAGGTACATGCCCTTAGTGGGAACCGAACCCGGGTCTCTCAGGACCGCAGGCGGACGCTCTAACTGCTGAGCCAAACCGGCCAGGGCTAGACCTTTTCACTTTAAAAAATATTACACGATTTGCCAATAATTTATCTTTAAGAGCCAAATAAAAGTTGGATCATCTCCCACCTTGCTTAAAATACTTGGATGGCTTCTTTCTCTTTGAACAACTTTGAGGTGCAATTTGCAGACCATAAAATTCACCCATTTAAAATGTACAATGCAATGATTTTTAGTAAATTCGCCAAGTTGTACAACCAACTGTAACCCACTGCAGAACATTTTCATCACCTAGTGATATCCTTCATACATGTTTACAGTTAATTTCCTTCCTAGGCAGCAATCAATTTTTTGTCTTTACAGATTTGCCTTTTTTTTAGATAGTTCATATAATTGAAATTATACAATACTGGTATTTTGTCTCTCTCCTTTCACTTAGCATAATGTTTTCCAAGTTCTTCATCATGCTTTGGAATTCATGTTGCAGCAGGTATTTCTGGTTTGTTCCTTTTTATTGTTAAATAGTATTCCATTGTGAGGGATACACATTCGCATTCTGTGTGTCCATTCACCAGTTGGTAGATACTTCAGTTGATGGATATTTCCAGTTTTTGGCTATTATGAATAATGTTGCTATCAACATTTGTGTACAAGTCTTTGTGTCGACATCTGTTTTCATTTTGGAAGGGATAATGCTTAGGAATGGAATGCTGGAACATATGGTAAGTTTATGTTCAGTTTTTTAAGAAATCACCAAATTGTTTTCCAAAGAGGCTGTATATGCCATTTGGTATTCCCACCAGCAATGCACCAGGGTTCCTG
Organism: Molossus molossus; assembly: GCF_014108415.1. Taxonomy (NCBI): domain Eukaryota; kingdom Metazoa; phylum Chordata; class Mammalia; order Chiroptera; family Molossidae; genus Molossus; species Molossus molossus. The sequence goes on along the minus strand of NW_023425366.1, from coordinate 107,616,866 downwards.
TTTTTTCACATCTTCACCAACGTTAGTTACTGTCTGTCTGTCTGACTGTAGCCATCCTAGTAAAATAGTGTCTCATTGCGGTTTTATTTTAAATTTCCTAATGAAAAATTCAGTGACTCCTCTTGGTTCTCAAGATGAAATAGAAAATCCTGCCCTGGCCGGTTTGGCTCAGCGGTTAGAGCGTTGGCCTGCGGTCCGGAGAGACCCGGGTTCGGTTCCCGCTAAGGGCACGTACCTTGGTTGCAGTTTGTCCCCGGCCCTGGTTGGGTTGTGTGGGTGGCAACCACTCGATGTGTCGCTTTCACGTCGATGTTTCTCTCTCTCTCTCTCTCTCCCTCTCACTCTATCTGAACAAAATATCGAAAAATGTCCTCGGGTGAGGATAAAAAAAAAAAAAAAAAAGATGAAATAGAAAATCCTTAACCTTACCTTGAGCTCCTGTATAATCCAGCCGGGTCTCTGTTTTCTTCGCTCCAGGCCCTCTGTGCCATGTGTGTCATTTAGGATGCCTTTGGCTGCAAGTGACAGAATCCGTACAACAGTGCCGTTAAGAAGTGGGGTTAATTTGGCTCAGTAACAAAGTCTGGCAGCATGTGGCTACAAGCGTGGGTTCAGTGGCTGGTAGATGTCAGGGTTAGTGTCTTTGTGATTCTTTTAGCCTTTTCCCTTGTCTTTTTAACTTGTGTTTTCAAGATGGCTCTCATTGCCTCAGAAGACTAGTTATGTTTAAGGCAGAAAGACCAGGAGAGGGATAGGCAAACATTTTCCATGCCCCCTCCTCTGGTAAACTTTCTTTATGTCATATTGGCCAGAACTGTGTCACTGGTCACTTCTAGCTGCAAGGGAGGCTGGGATAGTTGACTGTGTTGCTGAAGCTGGACACATAGCCACCATGCACATAACCCAGGTCTGATATCAAGGAAGGAAGGACAGCTGTTGAGGAAGCAACTAGCAAGTCAGTTGTTCACGTGTTCTCTGCTTACATGCTTTCTCTGTCTCATGCCCCACTCTTCACCCAGCTGTATCTTCCTACTGTCACTTCTTGGTTCAAATATTACTTTCTGGGGGTGGGAGGGCCCTCCAGTATTATTTATATCTCCCTGTCATGCTGTTGCTCACAGCATAACTGGTCTGCTGTGGCTGTCAGATGCCTTTCTCTGTGGACAGTAAGCCCCATGACAGTGTTACCCTGCTTAAACGTCCAGCATGAAGGTGTTTTCTGTGATTGTTTCACCATTTTCTAGGCCTTCCCCTGCAGCCATATCTGTTTCTTGCTGTGTGCCTGGCTTGTAGTAGGTGCTAGTGCACTCATATTTGTCGAATGAAAGACCACACAAAATGAATGGAGAAAGCTAATCATTTTTTTCTACTAGGAACTGCACAAGGTCTTCCTCTGTGTGATGTACACAACAGAGGAAGTTTGAACTAATGTCAGTCTTTGTAGGACAAATGGCAAAAATGTGGGTTAATGACCATTGGAGGGGGATGCATTGTTTGACTTTGTCTTTTCCTGAAATTGATTGTGTTACTATTGCCAGTGATGACATATGCCCCTAATTCAGTGTTACCCTGCATAAACGTCCAGCATGAAAGTGTTTTCTGTGATTGTTTCACCATTTTCTAGGCCTTCCCCTGTACCATGCCCCATTTGAGGAATATTTATAGGAGGGAGTTCAGGCTGTGGTTATCTTTTGAATTTTTAACTGAATCTGTTAAGTAGAAAGTCCTGTTTAAGTTGCAGTAGAAATGTACTTCCTGTTCCTTCTTGTGCATATATCTGTTAGCTTGGTCTCTGTGGATACACTACTGTGAGTTGCTAAGTTATAGAAATGAAAATTCTGAGCTTGTCAATAGCCATTAAATGGTTTGGGTCAAGGGTAAGGCACCATCAGCAGCAGCAGCAAAGGCATTTCTGATCTCACTGTCGCACATTGCGGTACGTTGTGGGTCCTCAGCTGAAGTGCTGCCTTCGGGTTTTAAATGTCGGAATTGCTGGGCACAGTAGATGCCCTTCTCTGACAGTGACTTTGCTTTCCTGGCTGCAGGTGTGTACAAGGTGACCCCGCGCTCCTGCCACCGGTTCGAGCAAGCGTTCTATACCTATGACACGTAAGCTGGGTGTTCACTGCTCTGTGGTGTCCGTGTGACTTCCATAGCGAATGCGTGTGTATCTCTTCTTCAGTCATTTCTGAGAACAAAAGGAATTTTTGGTAGTTTTTCTGGAAGAGGTAAGATAAGGCATTGAAAAGTTTTTAGATAAGGATTTTAAGACACTTGGGTGAATTTTTTTTTTTTTTTTTAAATTTTAAACTTTTTCGTTTTTTGGTTAATCTTTACTAGGGATATTTTTCCATTGATTTTTAGATAGAGTGGGATATGGGATATGGGGGGTGGGGGGGAGAGAGGGAGAGAGAGCATCGATGTGAGAGGGATACATTGACTGGTTGTCTCCTGCATGACCCTGACCAGGGCCAGGGACGAACTGCAACCAAGGTACGTGTTCTTGACTGGAATTGAACCTGTTGAGTCATTGGTCCGCGGGCTGACACTCTGACTGCTGAGCCAAACTGGCCAGGGTGTAACTGCCAATTTGTACTTCTTAATCCCTTCCACTTTTTTACCCTGGCCCCCAACCCCCTCCCCTCTGACTACCCTCAGTTCTCTGTATTTATGAGTCTGCTTCTGTTTTGTTTGTTTTTTAGATTCCACATATAGATGAATTCATATGCTATTTGTTTTTCTCTGTCTGATGTATTTCACTTAGCATAATACTTGGGTAAATTATTGAGAAAATGGAGATAGGATCTCTTTCCCAAGAATTCTATAAACCAAGGATGGAAGGCTGTGGTGCAGATTAAATATAATTTTTGTTAACTCTTTCTCTAGCCCTCACTGATGGGAGTTTCTCAAGCTCAAACCCACCATTTCTATACTTTTACAAATGCCTGCGGGTTTCACTGAGAACTGGAGGTGTCAAGTTTTAGAGTGAGAATTAGTTTAATCTTTAAAGCCCTGATACATGTATTTCAGGAGTTATTTCGGCCCAAACTAAGAGCAATTTCATGTAGTATATTTCAGGGTCAGGAAGGTGGCCCATCAAGGGCGGTGTTTGTGATCCTTTGAGAATGACTAGGTGATATTGTAGTGTTTTATTTCCACCTCTTTGATTTATAGGTCTTCACCCAGTATCTTGACGTTGACAGCCATTCGCCATCATGTCCTTGGAACTATCACCACTGACAAAATGATGGATGTCACTGTGACTATCAAGTAAGACTAGTGTTCCATGGTGGGCAGAGCATGGGAGGGTGGTGGATGGGGCCTGGGGGCTTCTCTAATAGACTCTCTGAAAATTATTTTTGATTTCTTATCTCTAAGCGTATGTACAATGGCCTTCTCTCTCATACTTACATGACATAGCCATAAACTAACAGTAACCTTGATCCTTTCCTTTGATGATTCCAGAATTAACTTTGGAGGAGGAAGAGCCTCCTGACAGCTTGTTTCAGTGTCATAGATTTCTGTTTACACTCTTTATACTGCCTGTCTTTGCCAGGGGACAATATATATCTCTGGTTTATTTATTGTATTTCAAGTGTTTTAGAAAATTCAAAAATATTGCTTATTTTTTGTAGACCTTTTCTCAAAGGCTTGGAAAATACAGATAGCACAGGGTATAGGAAAGGTCATGAGAGAGAAAGGTTATGAAAGGGCATCCCTCACTGAAGGTAGGGTCAGGTTATGTGAGTGTCCCCTTTGAGAGGAATTTTTGCTGTGTGCTGAGGTACATCTGACACCCTGATATTCTTGAAAAATGAAAGAGTTTTGGGAGCATGACCGACTTTGTCAAATAGAATGGGAATCTGAGTAACTTTCTCTGTCCTTACTCTCGTTGAAGTCGCCTTTTCAGCTGTGTCTCCATCTTTCTGTCCACCACCTTTTCTCCCATCCATCCTTTGAGAAATATGTATTGAGAGTCTTCGTGTGCCTGGGCGTAGGCCACAGCTCCTGCCCTAGTCCCATGGGGAAGGCATGTAGTCCGAGAATCAGACATAGAACTGTAACATTACAAGTGCGATAAGCGCTTTGAATTGGAACTCGTCAGGGTTGGGGACATTCAGGAAAGGTAAGCTGGTAGGGGTCAGCCCATGTTGAGCCAGTGTGAGCCTTTAATAGAAGAGATCATATCATTCCTCTACTTAAAACTCCAGGGGTTTTCCATTCTACTCAGAATGAAATCCGAAGTCCATACCGGGGTCTATGAAGCCCTAGTCCCCCTGGGATCCCCCTGACCACCTGACTCTTCCCTGGGTCCCTTTGCCCAGGCTGCCTTGGTCTCTTGCTGTCCCTGGAGCATGCCGAGGGAGCTCCCCTTGCAGGGCGCCAGGGACTTGGCACTCGCCCTCTTGCTTGAGACACTCCTTACCCAGAGAGCCACGTGGCTCAGGGTTGCCTGATCAGAAAGGCCTTGCTGAGCCCCTAAAATTAGTACCTCCACGCTCCCAGCACTTTCTTCTTCCACGCTTCTTTGTTTTTTTTCATTGTACTTGTCATGTGACATCATTTTTCCTTTTCTTGTCTGCCTCTTCCTATTAGAATGTGGGTTCTGCAGGCTTAGGGAATGTTGTCTGTCCTGTTTATGGCTGTATCCCAGTGCCTGGTTCTCTAGCAGGGGGTGTTCTCTATAAAGGGGGAATGAAAGACAAAGGATGGCAATGTGGGGAGATCTCCACGTCCTTGGGAAATCGGACATGCTTTCATCAAGTCATAAAGTCAGTGGTATTTCATTCCAGCCCAGATCTACCAGATGCTACTACAATTGGGCAGAAGTTCAGCCTTTATTTATATTTATTTTTTATTGTCATCCAAGGACATTTTTTCATTTATCTTCAGATAGAGCTGGAGGAACAGAGGGAGGAAGAGAGAGAGAGAAACATCGATGTGAGAGAGACACATCGACTGGTTGCCACCCACATGACCCCAGTTGGGGCCGGGGACAAACTGCAACCAAGATACATGCCCTTAGCAGGAACTGAACCTGAGACTCTCGGGTCCACGGGCCGACGCTCTAACCACTGAGCCAAACCAGCCAGGGCCAGCCTTTATTTTTACAAAACTATTAATATATTCACATCAGGAGAAGACTGCCATGTGGAGGTGTAAACAGGTGTTTGGTTTTGTTACTTGTGGGTGACCCCTTGCAGATATTCAGATGCCCACCGACCACAGGGACAAGTGACCACATCCTCTGGGCTGCTCCTTCCTTTCCTCCAGGTCTTCCATTGACAGTGAACCCGCCTTGGTCTTAGGCCCCCTGAAGTCTGTGCAGGAGCTTCGGAGGGAGCAGCAGTTGGCTGAGATTGAGAGCCGCAAGCAGGAGCGGGAGAAGAAGGACAAAGAAGAAGGTGGAGAGGGAAGGACCAAGCCCCCCGTCCAGGAGATGGTGGATGAGTTACAAGGCCCCTTCTCTTACGACTTCTCTTATTGGGCCCGGTAAGCTCTTTCGGGCTTTTCTCTGCAGTGTCCTCTGTTTTGATATTCGCTCTAATGAAGGGACAGAACCAGCCAAATTGAAGTATTTTTATTATTTTAGGTCTGGAGAGAAAATCACTGTCACACCCTCGTCTAAAGAGCTGCTCTTTTATCCCCCTTCCATGGAAGCCACCGTCAGTGGAGGTAGATGTCAACTCAGTGAACCAGTGACACACCTTTGCACTTGTTTCTTTGCTTGCATTTAAACATTTATTCAGTGACGTTACAGCGAAAGTGTCTTTGTAAGGCACATAGATGCTGCTGTTTGATGAATGAATGAGTGAATGAATGATATCAATAAAAGTCACTTTTGCTATTAGAAAGGAACAATCTTTTTGGAAAAGGACTTGGCTTTTCTAGACATTACCAGTTTGACACCAGAGGTTGGTGAAAAGCAAAACCATCAGTTGCTGAAATGTGAGCATTAGTCATCCTCTGTGTGAACTGTTCATGGTGTTTGTATTTTTTTTGGTGGGGGTGATGAGAGGATCTTTTTGGGGTTGGATAATTAGAAGTGATAACTTAGGGAGTATTTGCCTTTTGACTGCTAGCCTTCTGGGTTCATTCAATCCTGGGCATTTATGTGGTTTGTATTTGGAAGTAGAGTGTGTAGAAGAGCCTGGCTTTCAGTGGGCAGCCTGTTGGGGGTGGTTTTTCATTTTGGGTCCCCTGAGGTCGAGCAGCACAGCTTACTTGCTGTACAGTCATCTCTGCTCGCATGTGGCCTTGTGAGGACCAGGAGAGAGGAGTGATGAAACCCCAGCTTTCGTTAGGTTTACCTGCTAATGCTGTTGGCAGTTAAATGAGGCCTTTCCAGGTGGAGAGAGGCTTGGGCCACTTCTAGTTATTGAAGTTTCTGGAACATTAAACAATGTCATTTGGAGGTTAGCTTCAAATATCTTGGTTATAGGCCCTTCTTCATTGGGAAGCCTCCAGCCAGAAGGCTCCCCTCCCTCTGCAGCGAGGTCACATTCTTCTGTTACTTCTTCCCCTTTTAGAAAGCTGCCCAGGGAAGCTGATCGAGATCCACGGGAAAGCAGGTTTATTCCTGGAAGGTCAGATCCACCCAGAGTTAGAAGGAGTCGAGATTGTCATCAGTGAAAAGGGGGCAAATTCACCACTGATCACAGTCTTTACTGATGACAAAGGTGCCTACAGGTAAGCCTGTGACTAAGAAACGTTTGCTTGGGACCAGCTGGGGAGCCAGGATTTCCTTGTGGTTAGGCGGGGCCTCCTGCAGGATCTGAGGCAAAGCCGTCTCTGCATTTGCTCTCTTTCTGCAGCGTGGGGCCCCTGCACAGCGACCTGGAGTACACTGTGTCCTCACAGAAGGAGGGCTACGTTTTGACTGCAGTGGAAGGAACCATAGGAGATTTTAAGGCCTATGCCTTGGCAGGCGTAAGCTTTGAGGTAACACTATGTTTTTAAGAAGTGTTTTATTGCGGTATAATTGACATAGAATACACTGCACATAAAGTATAGAATTTGATACATTATCAACATAGTTTCGGCAGTCAAAATAGTGAACACTGTCACACCCCCTAAGTTTCCTTGTACCCCTTGGTAATTCATCCCTCCTATCCCACCCCACTGATCAGATCTGCTTTCTGTCACTGTAGATTCGTTTGCATTTTCTGGAGTGTTATGTAAATGGAATCATACAGGATGGCCTTTTCATCTGGCTCTTTTCACTCAGCATAATTTGGAGATCTGTTACTTGAGCTTGTTTGCATACCTTTTGAGAAGTGTTTCAAGTTTTCCTCCAAGACTGCTCTGCGTCGAAGGACACAGGATGTCCCTGCAGTGTGTTTGATGTCTTTTTCTCTTCCCTTCATCTGTCTTGGGAAGAAGATGCTGTGAGATGCACAAACTGAGCCCAGAGATTCTCGAGTAGGAATATTTTCAACATGGAGGATGAAGGAAGGGAATGGCAGATTACCTCACATAAAAAATGAACATTCTACATTGCAGAATACATTTTGAACTAAGTGGAAAGATATACTGGGAAGAAATATTTGTACCAAAAGTATTATCCCCAGTTTGCAAGGAACTTCTTAAATTGATTAAGAAAGAAGATGAACAAAGGGTCTGAAAAGGCAGTTCACATAAGTAATACAAGTGACTAATAAATGAAGAGATGCTCAGTTTTGGTAGTGACTGAGGAAATGCAAAGGAAGTTACCATTGAAACACTGGGTTCTGGGTTAGATTTGCAATAATGAAGACAATATCCATGTTTTGGAGAGTGTGTACTTTCCCATGTGTGGATGCTTTATGGAACTATGCATAGTTCCAGTGCAACTTGGTGGTATCTTTCTGAATTTAAAATGCACATACCCAACAGGTCTAGGAATTGATTATTCAGGAAAAGAGAAAAACCTAAGTGCACAAAGATACACATGTTTGGGACCTTGAGGTTGTCTTTTCTTTTCCTCAACAAGGATAGTTTAGCAGCCCCTGCGTCTGAATGCTACGCAGCTGTTAAGCAGCGAGGTGGATCTCTGGACGAATGAAGAGGAAAGTCAGGATACACGGTTGAGGGAGGAAAGCACAGTGTGGAGTGTGCAGTGTTTCATTGTCTCACCTCCCCCACCCCAGTAAACCTGCCAGCCCATCAACAGTAGCCATAGTGATGATAAGTGTTGTGTGGGCATTGAAACAGTTCTGGAAGACTACACACCAAACTGTTAGCATCAGTTACCCCTGGGGATGAGAACAGACCTTTTGTTCCTCCAACAAATAATAAACACAACCCATAAGAATTACCTCTTGATTTGTGAACTATTGTCTTCATGGTTAATATGAGTTCACCTTGCTCTGGTGTTTCTTTCTTGCCCCCCCAGATAAGAGCTGAAGATGACCAGCCCCTCCCTGGGGTCCTCCTGTCTCTCAGCGGTGGCGTGTTTCGTTCCAACCTCTTGACTCAGGACAATGGCATTCTGACGTTCTCAAACCTGGTAAGATGTCCTGTAACTTCGTGCCTGCCTGTCTTCCCCACAAGGGAGCAGGGACGTAGTGTGTGACTTACATACTGCTTGACAGCGTGAGAACAGAACACCAGCGTGGAGTGTTTGAAGTTTCTCAGGGGAGCAAATGTAATTAGAGTATTGCTCTTACTAGAACTTAACGTGTTCCCTTCTGCACACACTTCTTGTTTTCTGGTCACCGACTTGTCACAAAGACAATGTAATTAGTGACCCTGGCCACAGTGGCTCCTGTCTTAGGCGGCCCTGTGTTTTACCACAGGATCCCATTGCTTATATCACAGAGTCGTGTTCAGCAGTTCGCTTGGGTTTCTTCTGCAAAGCACCCTCCCCATGGTGTGAGGATAGCACCAGTTTTTCATTCCAGATGTCGTCTCAGCCCTTGGCTGGTAGGGACTCAGGAAGTCTATGTTAATTGGCCATGTTGTCAGTCTGGGAATAAAGTGACCATTACAGGGATGTCACAAGCAGGCAGTGAGGTGTAGCCGGAAGGTCGTACGCTGTGCAGTGACGCACGCCAGGGTTTAAATCTTTCCTCTGCTCCTAACTTGCTGCGTTATCTTGGGCAGGTTACTTGACCTTTGAGCCTCAGTTTCTTCATTCCTAAATTGCAAATGATGGCTACCTCACACAGTCACTGCAGGCACACGATAGTGACAGCTGCTGCTGTCAGAACGGTGATTGCTGTGATGGTGACTGTTCACAGTAGAGTCGGTGGCACCATTTCTGCCTGTCTAGGGAGCTCTGGAGCTCCTGTGCTATAATCCTGGGCCATCATGCCTTTAGTCGCCCCCTTTTAAGCCTGACCCGCAGGTGGCTGCAGTGGCTCAGTTTGTGGTTGTCTCTCGGCAGAGCCCTGGCCAGTATTACTTCAAGCCCATGATGAAAGAATTCCGGTTTGAGCCATCTTCCCAGATGATCGAGGTGCACGAAGGGCAGAACTTAAAGATCACCATCACCGGGTACCGAACGGCGTACAGGTAAGCAGCGCCTCTCGCCCAGGCGGGGGCTGTGGAATCACCCTCACCCCTAGTGTCCAGGTCACGCTCAGTCATCTAGGTGCTCGTTGCAGCCTCACGTGGGTTTTATTTGGGAGGTGAGGTGTGAGGTCCACGGATTTGACTGCTGCCCTCTCCTTCTAGCATCTCAAACTAGAGATTCGGTCACAAAGCTCCTATTTAGAAATTGACCTGTGGGAGCCTATACAGTTGCTTAAAATTTTTACTTTTTATTTATTTATTTATTTTTATCCTCACCTGAGGACATTTTTGTACTTATCTTCAGATAGAGCGGGAGGGAGAGAGGGGGGGAAGAGAGAGAGAGAAACATCGATGTGAGAGAGACACATCGACTGGCTGCTACCCACATCACCCCAACCAGGGCTGGGGACAAACTGCAACTGAGGTACATGCCCTTAGTGGGAACTGAACCCAATACTCTCTGGACTGCAGGCTGATGCTCTAACCACTGAGCAGGGCTAAACTGGCCAGGGCTAAAATTTTTACTTTTAAAAAAATTGGAAACTTGAATTAAATTTTTAAAAAAGGACAGTGTTCACTTGAATAAAACTTTAAAATGTTGAAAAGAGTATACAGTGTAAAATTTTTCTCTTATCCTTGTCTCCTAGCTACTCAAATTTTCTAGTGTTTTCAAATACTACCAGAGATGGTTTATGCAAATGCATGTGTCTTTGTGTTTGTGTGTGTGTGTGTGTATTTACCCACAAGGACACACACATATATATTTATATACATTTACAAAAGCTCTTGCCCTGGCCGGTTTGGCTTATTGGTTAGAGCGTCGACCTGTGGACCAATGAGTCACGGGTTCGATTCCAGTCAAGGGCATGTACCTCGGTTGCAGTTCGTCCCCAGTGCTGGTTGGGTCGTGCGGGAGGCAACCAGTAGATGTGGCTCTATCACATCGATGTTTCTCTCTGTTTCTCTGTCTCTCCCTCCCACTTTGATGATAAATAGAAAATATCCACTGGTGAGGAATAAAAAAATATATATATACAAAAGCTCTTGAGATAAACATTGATTAATCAGAAGGAGTGGGTTCAGAAAAATGGACCATTTTCCACAATAGAATAAAAGAGGAAATGATTTATTTTCATTTCATTCAATACTTCATTATTTAAAATAAAGCTTAACAAAAATAAAATGGAAAGAAAATAAAGCTTAGCCTTTTTAACTTACAGTTTTCCAGAGTGTCCCTTAAAATGTATGAAAAAAGATACTGATGATATCTGGGCTGGCTCAAACCTTCTGGTAGGAAGGCTGGATCGGCAGTAACACAGCCAGGTCTGAGTGTCCCTGGGTCTTTGGGGCACAATTCTCCACTGAGCTGTTTTGGACTGTAAATTGTTGGTAAATGCAGGAGACTTCACCTGAAATCTTTTGTGTGCTTCAGAAAATCACAAGACTATCATGTTTTGTTTCTTCTCTTGTCCCCCTAGTTGCTACGGCACAGTTTCTTCTCTAAACGGAGAACCAGAGCAGGGTGTTGCCGTGGAAGCGGTGGGACAGAACGACTGTAGTATTTATGGGGAGGACACCGTGACAGATGAAGAGGGAAAGTTCAGATTACGTGGATTGCTGGTGAGACCCTTAGCATGTTTTATTAGGGGATTTTTTTTTTTTTTTTTTATCCTCACCCGAGGATATTTTTCCATTTTTTTGTACAGATAGAGCGGGAGGGAGAGAGAGGAAGGGAGAGAGAGAGAGAGAAACATCGATGTGAAAGGGACACATTGAGTGGCTGCCACCCACACGACCAACCAGGGCCGGGGACAAACTGCAACCGAAGTACGTGCCCTTAGTGGGAACCGAACCCGGGTCTCTCCGGACCGCAGGCCGACGCTCTAACCACTGAGCCAAACTGGCCAGGGCTTATTAGGGGATTTTTTTAATACTATGTTCGGAGGTGTCTTGTGCCCCCAAGACTGCCAGGAATGGCTGGGCCAGAGAGCTGGGGAGGTGGGTAAGGTCCTGGAACCCTTTTTATTTTTTTCTTAACTGACATATCTTACCTTTTAACTAGCAGATGTGTTTGGTTGGGTTCGTGGCAGAGTGAAGTTGGAAACCCATGGGTTTGGTGTAACTTTCGCCTAGCATTGGGTGGCTGTGGCTTAGGCCATGGCTCTAAGTCAAAATCCTGTGGGTTCAAAAGAGAAGTGCAGTCCTGGCCGGTTGCTCAGTGGTTAGAGTGTCAGCCCGTGGACCAGTGAGTCTTGGGTTCAATTCTGGTCAAGGGCACGTACCTCGGTTGCGATTTATCCCTGGCCCTGGTCAGGGTTGTGCGGGAGGCAACCAGTTGATGTTTACCTCTCACGTCGATATTTCTCTCTCTCTCCCTCTCTCCCACTCTATCTGACGATAAATAGAAAAATATCCTCGGGTGAGGATTATTAAAAAAAAAAGAGAGAAGTACAAATGGCTGAAGGAGGCTTGATGTATAGTAGGGAGTGGAGGACTGTGGGGCACTGGAGAGGGCATGGCCCATGTAAAGGGAGAAGCTACCTTAGCTCTAGCTCGTTGTGGCCATGTGGGAAGACAGACTGGGGATAGCCACATTGTTGGAACTTTTTGTTGTTGTTGTTGTTAATCCTCACCCAAGGACACTTTTTCCATTGAATTTTAGAGAGAGTGGAAGGGAGGGAAGGAGGAAATAGAGACTGAGAGCGAAAGTGAGAGAAACAGTGGTGTAAGAGAGACACATTGACTGGTTGCCTCCTGCACGTGCCCTGGCGGGGGCCAGGGATCAAACCTGCAACCCAGTTACATGCCCTTGACTGGGAATCAAACCCACGATCCTTTGGTGCATGGGCCAGTGCTCTAACCACTTAACAACACTGGCCAGGGCCATTGTTTAAATTTTTAAAAGAGAAGTAACAAATTCAGATTTCCATGTGAAAACTCTTGATTTTTAGATGTTAACGGTTAATTTAATAGAAAAACTTATAACTTCTTTGTGTGCCAGATAACCACCTTATTTGTCCTTTGGGCTGCTAAATAGCTACATTTGGTTTAGAGTTTGTAGAGCTTTTTTCAGTTTTTATTTGTGCATTCTTTGGACTGGGCCACTTGGATTAGGAGTTGGGTCCCCTGCCTTTCAGATTCACAAACTGTATATTCTTAGTCAACCCCAGAGATAGTTGTACATATCTTGGCAGTAGACTAATGTTTGCCCAAATCACGTGAGCTGAGATGCAAATCAGTTTGCCAGTTTATTTAGACATGTTGGGGCAATGCTGTTTTTTCCCCAAAGATAAGAATACTCATGGCCAATGTCCAGGGCACCCCCACTCTCAGATATTGGGGTACCTGGAAGTCTGGTCAGAAACCAGGGGAAAGTTACTTATCTTTTTTTTTTTTTTAATAGGCCTTGCTTTTAAGCTGAGTTTATCTGATTTGCAGCCTTCCTAGAAATCCTCCTTTGAACTCATCTCTCTCTTGATCAGAGTTGCCACTGACCATACAGCAATGCCAAAGACAGACAAAAAACTTCATTTCTTCAAGGCACTTTACTTCCAGTTATTGGAAGTTGTCATTATGTGTTGGCTTTCTTAGAACAAAATACTGCTATCTGCCAGACATTTTCTGAGTAAATATGTACACATCCTTCAGTGTCAAAAAAAGTGTTTTTATAACGGTGACTTTTTGGTAAACAGGATGTATGCCTATAAATTCGAGCAATAGAATAGCAAATATAAAGAATAATTTTTTTTTAAAAGGAAAAACCTGAGATCCCACTTCCCAGAAATAATATCCGTGGTGGCATTTGGGAGGGTCATTCCAGATACCACTCGGTGCACATACACAAGTAGAGGGGAGGGTTGGGCAGCAGGAAAGAATAATTTTGTCAGACTAAGAGCTTATTATGTTTGCAATTTTGAAATTAAGAAAACCACATTTAATTTTCCTTGGGTCGGAGAAACTGAATGGGGATCGAGGAGTTGCAGGATGTCAGATAAATGTTTCATCAGGGAACCTTTTAAAGGAACTCTTTAGGCAGTTGACAGGCCGCAGACTGGGAATTGAAATGAGGGAGGCAGAAAAGATGTGGTCCTGGGGAGGACCTGCAGTCAGAGCAGGCTCAGGTCAGGTCGCATGTGACAAGCCTCTTGCTAGAGAAGTGACGCCTGGGTTTGTTTGCAGCCGGGATGTGTGTACCACGTGCAGCTCAAGGCAGAAGGCAATGATCACATCGAACGGGCCCTCCCCCACCACCGGGTGATTGCGGTAAGGCGTGCGTTCTCCGGCGGTCGTGGTGTGATTGTTTCCCTGATCAGAAATCCTTTACACAGTGCTCCTCTGGCTGTCTGCCTTTCATCTGTTGCAGGGGGACTTCAGATCCTAATTAAGGATCCTCTTAGAGTAGTGTCATCTTCCCAAGCAGCATCTTGTGGGGTTTTAATGAACAGCATGGCTGTCACGCATCCAGAGAAGAAACGTGAACTGTTGTTTCCCCACTTCCCTGCAAACTCTGATCATTATTCCATTATTCTGCAAGTTAAGGATCTTAGGGCACAGGAGCTTTTCCAATCATGGGCACGTAATAAGGAGAACATGGGCTTAATTGGTAGCAGGGCCACCCAGTTTCCTTACATTCAGATGACCTTGTTTTTCCATTTGGTGGGAAGTGTGTTTTTGATATTCCAGATAATGACCTAGCTAATTGACCCCTAAAGAGGCAGTCCTCCAGGTCACAGGAAGTGGCCCAGGAATCACTTGAAGTGAAGCTGTTCTCCCACAGAATGACTCTCATTTGCTAGATTAGAGAGCTGGGGTGGGACAAGAGGGACAGCCTCCTGGTGGCTCCGTAGCTGGCTCTAGGCATGAGGTCTGTGAGGGCTTAGAGAGGGAGGTGGTGGACTGTTGAGCCTAGAGAGTGGATTGTCTTTGTCTTCGTGGCATCTGGCATTTTCTTTTTTTTTTTTTTATCCTCACCCAAGGACATTTTTCCATTTTTTTGTTCAGATAGAGCAGGAGGGAGAGAGAGGAAGAGAGAGAGAGAGAAACATCGATGTGAAGGGACACATCGAGTGGCTGCCACCCCCACGACCAACCAGGGCCGGGGATAAACTGCAACCGAGGTACATGCCCTTAGTGGGAACCGAACCCGGGTCTCTCCGGACCGCAGGCCGACGCTCCAACAGCTGAGCCAAACTGGCCAGGGCGCATCTGGCATTTTCAATGGCTGCCCCTTACAGTTTTATATTTCCTTGCTGCGGTGACCTAGGCCAGGATCACAAGCAGATATGAACATGGGACTGATGGGCGGGCACATGCCCACGAGGGGCAGCGGTGGCTCGGCTCTTGCTGATGGCTGCCAGGCAAGAGCGTCTTCCTCTTTTTTCAGGAGAAACAGGAAAGTCTGGCTTTTTTGTATATGAAATTTTAAAAAATGTTGGCAGATAATTAAAATTTAGAAAACAAATATTGCATTTGTCAAACAAAATGTGTCTGCGGGCCAGGTGTAACCTATCTACTTACTATCAGATTGGTCTTAGGCTACTTCTGTGGCAAACTTTGCTCCCTTAATATAGGAAGTGAAGTTTGTTACGAAATAGCCCCGGGACAGCACACACCTGGAGCAGAAGGTCCTCTTCCAGCTCCCTCAATACCAGCATTCTTTATTTTTTCCCAGGTTGGCAATAACGACATCGACGACATCAACATCATAGTTTTCCGGCAGATTAATCAATTTGATTTGAGTGGAAATGTGATCACTTCCTCTGAGTATCTTTCTACATTATGGGTAAGGCCAGCTTTTTAAGGTGAAAATACCGTGTTCTTTTCAGCTTTGAGACAAGTAGGAGCAGGATGTCTGGACCCTGGCACTTGCTTTAGTGTACTGAAGGTGGCGATGCTGGGTGTTGAGGTTGAGGTGGAAGGAACTTCGATCCAAGCATATATCTGGGACAGTGATTGCTGATTGCTGAAGAGAAATGCATTCTGGTTTCAGATAACTGTGTTTTGCTCACAGTATGTATCTTTGGAAGTATTGTAGTAGGAGCCTAATGAAGGATCAATATGATCTAGAGTCTAAAACAGAACTACAATTTTAAGGCCAAGTGCTTTGTAACTGTTTAAATTTCGTCCATGGTGGTGGGGGTGGGCAGTGGACTAGAACTCAGACCGTCGGGCTGTCTCCTGTCACGGGTGGTTACTCACCTCGCCGCCTTGGGCAGCCACTTCATTCCCTGGACCTTGGTTTTCTCCTCTGTGAAGCCAGGGAGTTAGACTCAGTGACCTCTTAAGGTCTGTCTAAGCTCTAACAAAATGTCATGCCTGTAATTAATGAAGAAATGTTTATACAGTGCCCTGTGATCCCTTGAAGGATGTTAATGAATTGCTCTGGGAGTGTATTTTCAGATGTACTTGGGATGTTGTGTACAGTAAAGTATTAGACTTGGGTGAGAACCTGTGCTTCGGTTTTAACTCACCTTTTAACTGCCCCTCAGTCCAGGGGTTACGCACATGTTGCCAGAGTGTGAGGTGGGCTGGGTGGGCTGTGGAGCAAACTGGAGAACCCGTGGCCCACCCCAGGGAGGTGAGGGGAGCAGACGGGCAGTGATGGTGCTGCTCCCCTGCCCCTGCTGATTAGTACCACCTTGGGAATTCTGGTCCAGGTTGACGTCACTTTCTAGTTTTCCAAAGAAGCTGGAAGTTAGAGTTATTTGAAATCACCAGATGTTTAAATATAGCGATGAATTCAAATCTACTTAAAGCACTGTGCAAATCAGAACTTATATTTGGGCTTGGGTGTGACCTACAGGCCTCCAGTATTTCCTGTGACTTTTGTTTTAGGAAAACTCCTCTTGACTGTGTGTTATATAGGAAAGCATGGGCGTGGGCCCTGGGGAGGGGCGACTCTGGCATTCTCCTGTGGCAGGTGCAGGGAGGGAGGAGCCCCCACAGTTTTCAGCATCAGCCAGGACTGTACCTTCCTCTTCTCGTGCCCCCTCACATAGGGTGTGACAGGCAGCACACCTGGGCTGGAGAGAAAGACACGCCAGAAGCAAAGCACTGCACTGCTGAAAGCAGCCTGGGGGACCTGCGAAATGGGAATGTGTGTCAAGGTTAAGAATACAGCATATTGGAGAGGCAGTGCTGCTGGGCTGGGGGTTGGCAGACCTCAGTGATGTGGGTTGAGTCCCAGGCTTCACTGTGTGTAAGTTGTGTGACCTTAGGTGACGCAGACTCCCTGAGTCTCCTTAGGTATAATAACGATGCCTGTCTAGTAGCCAGGATTGATGACAATATATGTGAGGCGCCTGTTCCATGCCTGGTGTATTGTAGATATGTTAGAAGCTATTCTTTTTTCTTATCTTTATACTAACTAGTATAACCATATTGAATGTTAACATGAGTTGTCAGAATGTGCTTTATATCTACGTTTCTTTGCATGTCATGTAACTGGAGTCTCAGATGACTGAGGAAAACAGTATATATGGCCTGCCAAGGAGGACAATTTATCTTTCAAATATCCGTGTTTCCAAAGATCCTTTCCCCCCAAGAGATAAGCTATCCTGAGGATGTCTGAATGAAAGGTTTATCGTGTTTCAGTTAGAAAGCCCGTCCTGCTTTGTTTCTGCTCTCCAGGTAAAGCTTTACAAAAGCGAAAACCTCGACAACCCAATCCAGACGGTTTCGCTCGGCCAGTCCCTCTTCTTCCACTTCCCGCCGCTGCTCAGAGATGGCCAGGTAATGGCCGGGTGCCCCTTGCGTTCGGCTTTGTGTGAATCATTTCACTTTTAGTTTAAAAAGCACCTTTCTCTCATTTTCTCTCCAACTACCACTCTGCAGAAATGGCTGGTTTTGTCCTCTCTGAATCAAAGGAGATTGGGCTCTGTAGTGATTATGTTTCTTTTTCTTTTTCCCCAATTTTTATTAATTTATTTTTGTTCAGATGTTTCTCCTTTTGTGATTATGTTTCTTAATTTGTGTTTTTCTGTTTACAAAAATAACACGTGTTCATAAGAGAGTTTAGGGGGAAAATCAGACATAACCCCCTCATCTAGAAATAACCACTGTTAACATGTTGATGAGTATCCTTTCGGACTTTTTTCAGTGTGTGTGCCCATGTATGTATAAGTTTAAATATACAGATACATTTACTTAAATAACCCAGAGCTGGGACTCTTGTACATCATTTTGTAACCTGTACTTTTTAGCAAAGAATGTGTCACAAATCTTTTTCCCATCATAAATCATTTATAACATGATTTTTAATGGTTGCACAGTAGTTCATAGGATAAGAAATAGCATAATTGATTTAACCAAGGTACTAATATTGGACATCATTTATTGACTATAGAATGTTTATTATCAATTCTAATTGGACAGAGAAAACTTATATAGTTGTGGTGGGAGCAACCTTTGCAAAGAATTGGGTTCCTTTCTGGGGACAGCCTGAGGGTGTCAGTAGAGAGCCTGTGGTGTGATGTTTCCTTCCTGGCTTCTCACCACCTGCCACAGGGATGATACGCTCCGGCCTTTCTTTGCATGAAATAGCTATAAAGTAATGGAATAGGTTGAGATGGAGTTTTGGGGTTCCTCTTCATTCCTCTCGTCCCCTGAACTAGATACTTTAGGCAATACAGCCCTGTGAAAACAGCTTGGGCTCTCCTGGGCTCCAAGGCTGCGTGGTACCTTACTAGCTGAGTGACCTCGGGCCAATCACCTTTTTTTTTTTTTTTATCCTCACCCAAGGACATTTTTCCATTTTTTGTTCAGATAGAGTGGGGGGGGGGGAGAAACATCGACGTGAAAGGGACACATTGAGTGGCTGCCACCCACACGACCAACCAGGGCTGGGGACAAACTGCAACCGAGATACGTGCCCTTAGCAGGAACCGAACCCGGGTCTCTCTGGACCACTGAGCCAAACTGGCCATGGCGGGCCAGTCACTCAAGTTCTTCAGGCCTTCCTTTCCCCATCTGTAAAGTGGGGGTAATCACCCCGATCTTGTCAGTGTTTGAGAGTAAAGCAGGTTTTGATCTGGCACACGGGGCTCAGCATGCAGGGCCATGACCATCACTGGTACCTTTCCGAAGGGTTCTCCCTGAAAAGTACACCTCATTTTGGATTGCAGACAGTCTTTTTCAGTTGGATCACGTCCCTCCCTGATTAGAATTGGCTCATAAGAAATTCTTGTGTTTCATAAAGTCACATCCTCAAAGGGCTGTAATTGTGGTTGAATGTGCTCATAAAAAGTGCCACAGCCTCTGAAAGCTTCATCAGAAGGCACATGTCAGAGATGCTGGGCACACGGCTGTCACTGCTGGAATAGTCCCCTGAGACTACTACTCTGAAGTTAGCGACCTTGGTTTTGAAGGTATAAAACTTGGGGGTTTCATTAAAACATAAAGTCCTTTACATCACAGCCATACGTTAGGTTTTAGTTTTCATTTGCTTTGCCCAAACTGCCCTTTATAAAAACAACATGTTGCTTGTGCACAGAGTTACGTTGTGCTCCTGGACTCCACGCTTCCCAGATCCCAGTATGACTACATCTTGCCTCAAGTTTCTTTCACTGCAGTAGGCTACCACAAGCATATCACCTTGGTTTTTAATCCCACGGTAAGGAAGAGGGGCAGTTCTGCAAAAACCCATGGGGCTGGTGGGAGAGGGAGGAGTCACACACCCTGCACTCTAGGTATTGGGTGGAGGCAGGACCGCTGTTTAAAGGGCCCTAGGCGTTGGGTCCCTTGAGCATCCTGATTTTGCTCTCTGGACTTCCCTAGGTGCATTGCTCCTTTCCCAAGCAATGATGCCTGAGTGCCCTTTGAGGAGGAAACTGGTCATTGCCCTTTACTGGGAAGTGGAATCATTTAGGTCAGTGGCTCAGGTGTGACTTCTCGGGAAGAAGATCACCACTGCGCTACTGTGTCATGATTGGTGGCATTGTGGTCGTCCAGGAGGCGCATGATGCTTGACCCTCCCAGACTTCTAGAGCCAGCCGCCAGTATACAGGACGTGTATAGAGGACGCGGGAGCACGTAACAGACACCGCCAGATGCAGGGTGTGGGAAACTGCAGGACAGCAACTGGAACCCAACTTACTTGATAAACTGCAAGAAAAATAACCACATATGGACAGGATACCTGTAGATTAAAAGAAATTACTCAATTCATCAGTCAGTTGCAATGTGTGGACCTTCTTGGATCTGTATCAAACAGACTGTAAAAAAGGACAGACAAGTGGTCTGTATTCTGATTGGCCCAGGTCACAGTTGAGGGTTCTGTTGGAAGAAAGGGCAAATGGCTGCTGGGATACAAGGGGCAGCTGCTTCGCCTCCTCTCTGGTATAATCTCTGGGACTAGCTTGTTCATACTGTGTGTCTGAGCCTAGAGCAGTGGCTTCTCCACACGGCCTTGTAGGAAAAAGCCCATGTGTGTAGCTGGGACTCAGCAACACGAGACCCGTCTACTCCTCAGCCACGGGGACTCCCTGCTCTCGCAGTGCTGTGTTTTGTTGGTTTAGACAGTGGAAGTTCAGGGGGTGAGGAATACCTGTGATGGGCTGTTTGTTCCTGAGTTTCAGAGAGCAGGTAATGAGTTTAGATAGCAGGGGGTGCATCCGAGAACGTATCCGAGTTGGCCCAGTTTCTTTGGACAGTGAGAGTTGGGTGGTGGGGGATTCCGGGTGTCTGGGGGCAGCCGATTCAGAAGGCAGGTGGTCATGGCCGTGTAATAGCGGGTGGCAGGTAAGTGACGGCGCTCTTGGTGTTTGCAGAGGAAACTGCCTGAGCAAGACATCGCCCAAGGCTCCTACATCGCCCTGCCGCTGACGCTGCTTGTCCTGTTGGCTGGCTACAACCATGATAAGGTAGGACATCCAGAGACCTCGTGAGAAAGCAGATATGTCAGCGAGAGGGATCCCTGCCAGCTGTGAAGGGACAGAAGAATGTCCAGTGATACAGAAATTACAACATTTTAGGGATGGAAGGGACCATAAAGGCCTCAAATCCAACCCCTAGGCCCCCTTTCAAGGCCGTAAACGTCTGCAATACCTCTCCTAATCCTCAGACCTGGAATACTTCTAGGCTTGTGTTGCCGAGAGCCATCCGGCTCTGCTAACCCTCTCCAGTGCAAAGCTGCCTTATTTTGAGCTGAGGTCCACCCATTAGCACACAGCGGGCAGTGAGGGTGCTGGAAAAGGAGCTGTGCTAATATGCAGGGCTTCAGTGTCCGTCTGGCATCCGCTCACACTCTCCCTCTCTTTTCAGCTCATTCCCTTGCTGTTACAGTTGACAAGTCGACTGCAGGGTGTCCGGGCTCTTGGCCAGACAGCCTCTGACAGTAGTGGCCCAGAAGATGCCAAGCGACAAGCCAAGAAACAGAAGACGAGACGGACGTGAGGAGCAGGAGGGGCAGTGAAGTCTCACTTGGGACAGGCATGGCCAAGGGGCACCCCCCCCCCCACTGGCATGAAAGCATGCGTTTGACTGACTTCAGAATGTGCTCTTTGCCCTATGCACCTCTGTCAGCGTAGCTGCCTGTACCTGTCCTCCCCCGTCTGGCCCCTCGGTGCATTGCAATGAATTGGACCCTCCTGTCACTCTGCTGAGCACACTTTATTTTCTGAGTTGAAGATAATTTATTATTATTATTTTTGTCAAAGAGGTATTTAAGCTGTGCTGGTGGTATGAGAATGTAATTCTTAATCTTCAGCATTCATTTGCAAGAAGAATTCAGTAAACATGGGTTTTGGCCCCCTCGTGAAGTACCTGTTGGAGTTACCCTTTCCTTTAATGTCCCTTTGCACCCAAGATCCCTGCCGGGAACTGCACAACGTGTATCTACTACTAGGAGGGTATGTTAGGAGGTAAAATCAATAAAATTGCCCATTCATTGTGTCATAGCTCATCTCAGGTGTATTTCTTAGATGACATTGGCATAATGCCAGGGTCACAAATTCAGATGCCTACAGCGGCACGCAGCTTCCGAGTAAAGAGCCGGGGCAAAAAAGTCCTCAGCAACGGCCAGGTGATCCACAGCAGCTCCCGTGGCTTCTGTGCTGGGAAAACGGGAGGGTGGGGCCTGTGGCCGAGGGAAGTGCGCCCACCCAGTCTGAAGGAGCCGATTTTTCCAGCTCACGGGGGCTCTGCAGGAATATGTGCTCATATTTCTAGAGCAGCCAGAAGGAGTGTTTTCTGTGAAATCTGGGTTTTAAATGTTAGCAACATTAAATTTTTTAAAAGACCACATACTTTTGGCCAAATAAAATGCATATGAAAGATGGGTAAGGCCTGCATTTTGCATAAGGGAGCCTCAGGGGTTCATAGCATTTGGACAACATTAATTCAGTTCTGATAGGAATTGAATTAAGTTATACTGAAGGAGGAGACACCTCCGTTGAACGTTTATTGAGTACCACAGATGACAGGCGCTGGGGATATAAAGATGAGTAGAGTAGATGACGCTGTAAATGGAGCTGGAATCGCTGGAGGTCAAGTCCGCTTGGTTCCTTGCAGCTCCAGTGCTGAGCATGTGTGAGCATTCTCAGGAGGGAGTGAAGGCGTGCACGAGTGAGCGAGTAGGTGGGTAGATGGTGCTCGCCTTCACAGAGCACATGACCCGGCGTTGGGTGGAAGACTGGCAAGTGGACAAGGCAGTGCAGGGAGCTGAGGATCCCTTGGTGGAAGAAGCCCAAGTGGCCGTAGGAGCACCAAGCAGAGGTCTGATCCACCTGAGGGCTCAGGGAAGCTTCCTGGATGTGACATTTGAGCCAAGTTGGAAGGACACAGGATGGAGAAAGGAAATACAGGGCAGAAGGTCTTGTTGGGTGTAACTACCAAAGCAGAAGGTCAGTGTGAGGGTTTCCTGGCTCTTGGCCACCTGGAGAGTAGCTGTATTTCCAACTAGTGGCTCTTGGGCTGTTTGCCATTTCACTGGTTTGCTAGACCTGGGACAGATGAGATACATAATCCATTTCTTGGAGTGTTTTCTTACTGTTATTCCAAGTGGACACCCTGTAACATCCTTTTTAAATGTTAATGGGGCTTTTTATTGACATGGTGTAAAGGTTAAGAGCTTGTGAAAGATACAACTAAATGTCAATATATTCCATGCAGTTCCCGAGGCTGCCATTAGGTGGCAGTCTTCCGCCATTCCTGGCTGCAGGTCACCTTTGGTGTTGGGACTCTAAAGGGCTCTGTTCTGGGAAAAGCTGATGTAGTTCTCAGTCCATTGGGAAGTTGTCTGTAATGTTCTTCATTTCCCGATCCCCCTGTGTGGTGTAAGTGTTAATGTTGTTACAGGATTTTGTATGGGGCAGAAATGATACGAGACAGATTTTTTTCCCCTGAGAAAAAATTTTAAATGTCTAAAATGGTAAGCTCTCGGAGAACTTGTTACTTGCACATTTTCGCTTGTTAAAATGGCCATAACACTTCAATGAGGACACTCCAAAGACCTTTAGGAAAGTGTCTAAGATGCTGCCTTCACCGCGGTATTCTTTTCTGGGTTTTCTTGCTTTGAATTTTCTCAACCAACAGGCTTGTTGGGAGTGGGGCCGTGGGAAGGGCTGAAAGTGGGCGGAGCATGTGTGCCTGCGTGTAGGTGCAGAGGGGCCCGCCGCTGGAGGGACGGCCAGCGGGAAAGGAAGCGCTTGTGCTTACGGCTAGTTATCCAGTTGAGAGGAGAACAGATTCGAAATGAGGCGAGAGTGAATGATTGCCCTCCCGAGTTGCGAGCACCATCAGGAAGGCCCCGAGAAGTTGCCATTGCCAGGCACCGCGCTGAGCCCTCAGTGCACGTCTGTCGGGGCCTCATGGCCGTCTGAAGTGCCTGGCCTTCCAGCCCGTCTTATGGAGGAGGAGACTGAGACTGGAAGGTCTCGCAGCTACTACATGGGGCAGAGCTGAGGTTTGAACCAGATCCAAGAGTTTTTAACCACTAGGACTGACTGTCCCTGCTGTGCAAACGAGACAGTGCCGTTCCGTGCCAGGTTGTCTGGGGGCTAACTCGGGGCTTTAGCAAATGAAAGTCGTGTGCCAGAGATGTGGGCAGGAGCTGTAACAAAGGCAGTAAAGGCACAGGGATGTGTAGCCGAGGGTGCGGTGGAGGGTTGGGTCATGGGAAAGACTAGATGGCGGAGGACCTTTTAATTTTTTTGTCAGCATTGTTTCTGGAACCGATGAGCTAGGTGATTAAACACTTACATCCAGTTCCTTAATAGGCAGGATTCCCCTTCCCTTAAAAGCTGGAACAACCCGGAGAGCAGAATTGGGAAGGTTTGGGGGCACAAAGTTGGTGTGGTTGCGTTCTGCTTAGTCTAGGGTGGGTGTCCACTAGTGGGGAGAGCTGTGTCTTCATCGTTAGTCTTTCCAGAGCCTAGTTGATGGTGGGTGCTTGGGATAGGCACCAGCCTCAGGATGGGCGCCAGTGATCCACATGGCCCTGTGTAGTCCCCTCCCACACTGAACTTCTATGTGACCAATGGACCGTGGCAGAAGTGAGTGATGATGCGTGACTCTCAGGCTCAGTCATAAAGGGCATGGCACTTCCCACTCGGCTCGGGGGAAGCCAGCTGCCTGGCGTGACAACACGCAGGCAGTCCCGTGGAGAGGAGTTGGGGCCTGTGGCCCGCAGCCAGGCCAGCCTGCCAGCCGCATGCGCGAGGTGCCTTCGAAGTGGACCCTCCAGCTCTGGTCAAGCCGTCGGACAACTGCAGCCCCGGCAGACCTCACACTTGCCGCTTCAGAGACCCCGAGCGAGCCCTCCCCAGCTGAGCTCTTCCAAATTCCTGACCCGCAGAACCTGTGACTGTTAGGCCTCTGAGTTTGGGGGTAACTCGTTATCAGTGTTAGGTAACCGGAACAGTCTTCCATAAATGCCTATGACACAAATGGACAGGGACTCTGAGACTCCTAGAAGTGGTGCCTTCCTGCTCGTGCATTAGTCAAGGCTCTTGGTTTCAAGTCACGGAAACCCACCTCCAACTGGCTGAAGCCGGATGGGGCATCTCACCGATCCTGTGGCTGGGCGATGCAGGGTGCCTGGCTGTGTGCGCGGCTGGGTCCAGGTCTGTCTCGGTTTCCCGGCTCTGCTCCCTTTGTGTGCGGCCTTGTCTCCTCCCGCAGGGCTCTGTGCCAGCTCTCTGGGATCAGCCCTGAAAGGCCACACTGCTAGAGACTGACTGACATTTTAAGCAGGCCCAGGGCTGTTTGCCTGAGGCAGGGGCAGGGGCAGGAGCAGACGCTGGGCACACATCCACAGAAGCAGAGACGACGACAGTGAACTGAGCGGGCTTTGGGGAAACTGGGTTTCTGCCGATGTATTCTGCTTCCGTAGAAGATGTCACCCGGCAGCTTTGGGCCGTACATCATCTCAGTGTGCAGGCTCACAGAAAGGGAACTTGCATTTCATAGCACCGTGGCAGTCCCGGGGAAGGTGGTGGGCACATTGCAGAACTGCTGGGGCCTGGCCAGACTGAGCCACACCCACGTCCACGCCATGGGTAGCTCCTGCGACCGGGGATGCTGAAGGCCCCGGGGAGTCAGTGGCTCTGGGTGCGCAAAACCAACGAAGTCAGATCTACTTCCTACAACGCTGACAAGGCTTGGCCCAAGTCCCCCACTGGTTTTGGCTTCATCATTTGGCCAAATGACCACGAGCTTACTGTGACATGCCTAGAGGGAGGAGACATGCGTAACGTTCCTGTGGGCCTACTGTGTGCTAGGAACAGAGGCTCTCTTCTGGCTCTGGCACCTTGGTGGAGTGGGTGTTGATGCTTCATGGATCGTGGCTGGATCGTGGATATGGTAACTGCAACCCTACGTCAGGAGTTAAGAAGCCGCTGTTTTGCACGTTATTTGGATGAAGGAATTTTTTCAGTGTTCCACTAGGTGGATGAAACAGCAGCCTGTCATGCAGTTGCTCTTTGGAATCTGAAGACTCCGCAAAACAGATGAATGCTTTGGAGTCTGTGAGCGATCCGTGCCTCCAGAGACTGCTGGCGGCCCCTCCCTGTCTGGCCTCCGCAGCGAAGGCAGCTGCTGCCTTCCCCTGGAGCTGCTCGAGAGGCGGCCAAGAGCGAGCACCGCCCGGGCCTCCCTCGCTTCGCTTTCACGGCTCGGGTAGGCGGGGACGCGAGGAGAGAGCGCTGTGCTGCCTGCGAGAATGCTGCTTTCCTCACTCAGTCTCCAGACGGCCTCGCCTCAGGTGACTGCAGCTCTGCTACGAGGACGAGGACGAAGAACTGTTCACCGAGGAAGATGGGGTCCGAGACTTATCCTGGTTGAGTGCACACTGTGGCCCTTGAGCCAGATCTGCTCTGCTACCTGTGGCCGTCCGTCGAGTGTCCGGGGAACCCAGCCACGCCATTCGGTGACAGGCTTCCCAAGCCCGTTCCCACCCCGCAGTGGCAGAGGGGGGCTGTGGCAAAGACCGTGTGGCCTGCGAAACCCAGCTATTTACTTTCTGGCCCTTTCTAGAAAAGGTGTGCTGACCACTAGTCTAGTGGGTACGTTGTGAAGTTTGATCTTTGGGGGAGACCTTACTTCAACAACTATTAATGGAGCATCCAGCCCGTGTTCGGTGGTGAGAACACGTGAGCAGACCTCAACATCCCGAAGCGTGATGCTGATGGAGGAGAGGGCCAGTGGGTGGGTCAATGGATAAGTGTTAAAAAACAGAAAATCCAGAAGTGGTCAGTGTGGTAGAGGGCGGCTGGTGTCAGGGAAGGCCACTCTGAGGAGGTGACATTGGAGCCGAGACCTGAAGGGGAGGGACCAGATATGGAAGATGTGGGGGAAGAGCAGCCAGCGGAGCGGCAGTAATTACAAAGGCCCCGAGGAGGAAATGCACTTCACGAGTCTGAGAAACAGCACAGAGGCCAAGTCCTGGGACAGTTCAACCTCCAGGGGATGGGCAGGGAGCAGGGCCCCGCTAAAGAGACCACGGGGACGAGGCCCACGAGGTACGGGAGATGAGTAGTTGCAACAGAGATGGTAGGTCCTGCACAATGTTTACTATCCCTCTGGCCTTTTACAGAAAAAGTCTGCCAACCCTTGGATAGGGGACACAAATGCTGTCATTATCCTTAGCAGGAAGGGCTGGGAATACACAGCTCACTTCTTTAGGACTGAAATGGACCATTAACTTTTAAATTTCATTTTATTGATTTAAGAGAGAGAGAGAGAGAGAGAGAGAGAGAGAGAGAGAGAGAGACATCGATTTGTTGTTCCACTTATTTATGCATTTATTGGTTGATTCTTGTATGTGCCGTGACTGGAGATCAAACCCACAATCTTGGTGTATTGGGACGATGCTCCAACCAACTAAGCTACCGGCCAGGGCTGGATCATTAATTTTGAATGTGTGCTACCTCCTTGCTTCAGATGATTCCATTTAATTTCTAGAGCCTCTTGTAGGGGGTCAGGGCCGCACCCCTCCCTCGGCTCTGTGAGGCTTCAGAGCATATCAGTTCTGCAAAATGCACGTTGCTCTGGAAAGAACGTCTCCCGACACGGCAGGAGACCACACCTCACTTGTTTCCTGTCCCTTTCATTCCCCTCTGAACAAGATGCCATCATGATCCAGTGTCACCGAGAGACCCTCATGTGTCTTGGAAGTGGGGCTTCTTTTGCTTACTTGCTTTTAAAACCACGCCAGCGAGGCAGAGTGAAACACTTGTACCGGCTTCGGAGGCAGACAGGTCTGAGTGCAAGTCCTGCTGTTATTGGCTGGGCCGGGTGACTTTGGGCGAGCTGCCTAATGTCCCTGAGCCCAGGGCTGTTCTGCATTAAAATGGGGATGACGGTGGCATCGCAGGTGGTTGTGAGGATCCACAGCTGCAGGGTTTGATTCATAGTGTAACCCCGTGGCAGAGTGGGGTTGGCATTCAGCGGGTACACACTGGTGTGGCTCTGCCCGTGTTTTACAGCCAGTCGTGGGGTTGATTGGTCAGGGCGCATGCCATGACAGATGTTCAGTGTTTTGAAAGCCATCCCTGGGCAGAGATGACTTCTCCCTTCCTTTCAGGACCTCAGACAATTACAGTGGTTTACATTGGTGCAGACACTATTGGGGTCCCACCCAGATCCCCTTTACCTGGCCAGCGTGCCTGCTGGCTGCTAAGAGCTCACAGCTGCCCCTTCTCTGGAGACTTGCCCTCTCTGGATGGGAGCTGCCGCCTGCAGGAGGGGATGCCAAGGCCCCGTGGCTGAATGGTTCCGCAGTCGGAATGGCTGCCCTGCCTCGTGGTGCTGTAGCCTGTGTTCCAGCGCTCCTGCGGGATCAGGCTGAGGCGAGATGCTAGAGACCACATTCTCCTCTGGCTCTTTCCACTTCTGCTTCCGTGGTCCTCACTCCCCTTCCCCTGAAGCCCTCCCTTCAAAACCCACATCCACCCAAGTCCCTGTCTCTGGCTCTGCTTCTGGGAAACCCGGCCACCGGTGTCTTGCGATTTCAGGTCTAGGTCTTTCTGCGATCACTGGAACGGTGGTCAGTCCTTGGGGACCCAATGAGGAAGGGTCTGCGGGGGCCATCCGCATGGAGCTGGTTTGGGACAGCAGGCAGGCAAGGACCCTGTGAGAGATGCAACCCAAGGGTTTTGTCAAATATCTTTATCCCCCTGACACGTGCAAGAAAATGTGGGATCAGACGGCGGTTTCCTCCGTGCTGCACTGTGGCCCTGTTGTCTGGTGTGCTAGCAGCAAGTGCTGGGCTTGCAAGGAGTGTCTGAGCGTGTGTGTGCATGTGTGTGTGTGTGTGCATGTGTGAGAGAGAGAGAGCGAGAGAGAGAGAGAGAGAGCGAGAGCTCCTGTGAGCCCTCCTGGCTCAGCGTCCCCGCCTGGGATGGCCCCGCTCACCTGCTGCCCTGGGCCCCTTGAGT
Source organism: Molossus molossus (assembly GCF_014108415.1). Classification (NCBI taxonomy): domain Eukaryota; kingdom Metazoa; phylum Chordata; class Mammalia; order Chiroptera; family Molossidae; genus Molossus; species Molossus molossus. The sequence continues at coordinate 107,588,499 of NW_023425366.1, read as the reverse complement.
GGTGGCCAGCTGGCGAAGGAGGAGGACACTGGGAAGCCTTGTTTACTGGAACTCTGGACCATCCCCACCGTATTGGGCCTCTTGGCCTCTTGGGCATGCCTTAGCCTCTGCTGGCTTTGAGGGCCTGCCAGAGACGCCATCTGGCCTGGGAAATGTTCTCAGTCTGGGCTCAGCCCACTACTTACCGCCTGCTCTTCTGTCCGGGAAAACAGTCCTGCCTGACCTGAGTGGGCACCAGGATCGGGCCATGTCTTGGGAAGGGCCGCCTTGAGGTTTCCTGTTTTCGGGACCTGGTCCTGCCACTTAGGTGAGAGGACTTCGGGGTCGTTACTGCCCACTGGCCTGCAAAGGGTGTGAGCTCCCTTCTCCCTGGGTTTGCCCAAGCTGGACCGCCTCTGCCTGGGTGATGGGTTGGGGCAAAGACATTCATATTTGGAACAGTGTTGTATTTGTCAGCATTAAAAAAAAAATTTTTTTTCTTTATTGATTTTAGAGAGAGAGAAACATCGACAATAGAGAACATCAATTGGCCGCCTCCTGCATGCCTCCCACTGGGGTTGGGCCCATAACCTGGGCATGTGCCCTGACTGGGAATCGAACTGGTGACCTCTTGATGCACCGGTCAGCGCTCAACCACACCGGCCGGGCTTTGTCAGCATTCTTGTTTGCAAGGGTTAGAAACCCAGCTCGAGCTACCTTAGGCAAATGTCTCCAGAATCCAGGAAAAGGCAGGATGCAGCGGCTTCAGAACATGTGGAACCATTGACCAAGCCCCTTCTTCATCTTAGGTACAATGCTCAGGACTTTACAGTAATTTTCTCACTGATTCTGAAGATAAACTGATGAGAAAACAGAGGCTCAGAACAGCGAAGTGCCAAGGTCATACAGTAAATGTCACTGGGATTTGAACTCAAGTCTTTCTGACTCTAAAGCCTAAAATCTGAACCACCAGGCAGGGTAGCAGGGTGTTAGTTAAGGTCAGCTAAACTGCTGTAACAAACAGGCCTGGACTGAACGGCGCACACACCACAGAAGTTTGTTTATGACTCATGTTACCGTTAAGGGTGGTTCCCGGTGAACGGGGAGAGAGAGGTTGATATTATGCACAGTTGTTTGGCACACAGCTCAGAGTCTCTGCCATCTCCAACATGCGGCTTCTAAGGTCACCTTAGCGACACAGCATGGCGTGAAGCAGGCATGGTAGGATTTTATGGGCCAGAAGTGGGAGCGGCACATGTCTTCCATTCCCATTCCACTTGACTCCGCCTTAGGCATGTGGCCCCACCCAGGTGCAAGGACTCCTGGGAAATCTGGTTAGCTGTGGGTCCAGGAGGAAGGAGGGGCCAAGTGTGATGGGCAGCTAGCAGTCTCCACCACATGTCAGGTATTTCCATTATTTGTCACTCTCTTCTAGTCCTCGTTCATAAGTAAAGGATTTCCTACTCAGAGCCATAATAGGTATTCTCATTTTTATTTGATTTTGTTCATTTCTCATAATCCTTTTTCTGTGGGGCTCCACTGAGTTTTCATAGCGATCATGGCTACAGGCTATGGACACCAGTTGTTGGACAGTTAGCACGTTCCAGTTCTTTTCAGATAACAAAACAGTAAACACCTTGATGCCAAAAACCTTTGCTACTGTTAAACTAGTTCTTTAAATTCTCAGGAGTGGGAATATCAAGACTAACGTGTGAACGTTTTTACGGCTTTTGACACACACACTACCTTATTGCTTTCCAAAGGGTTGGTAGCTATCTACAGTGACACAGTGTGACCAACACTGGGTGCTAACGTGTGTTCTCATTCAGCTGTTGGAAAATGGTTCCTTAGCTTATTATGACAGCCTTTTCAGGTCTCAGCCCTTTGGGGGCAGGAAGGATCTGTGCGTATGTATCTGGTCCAAGTCATGCCTACTGTAATTTTAGTCTCCTTTTAAAAAAATGTTTTTTTCTTTATTGATTTTAGAGATAGAAGAAGGGAGAGGGAGAGAGAAACATCGATGAGAGAGAACATTGATACACCACCCCCTGCACGCCCCCCCACTGGGGACCTGGCCCACAACCTGGGCATATGCCCTGACCAGGAATTGAACCGGCAACCTCCTGGTGCATGGGTCGATGCTCAACCACTGAGCCATACCAGCCAGGCTTAGTCTCTTCTTTTGTCTTTGGAGGGAAGGGGGTAACAAAATCATTTATTCACTCAACAAAAATTTAGAGAGTTTCTGTTATGTGCCAGGCAGTGGGACTAGGCCCTGGTATATAGTAAATAAAAAAAAAGACAAAGTCCTAACTCTCCTGGAACTTTATATTCTAGTAGGAAGACAGAGGTTGGTCAAGTAAACACACGAATGCATGGGATCATTTTAGTCCGTGGTAAGTGGCAAGCGGCGGTTCTAGGCTGAGGGGTACTCAGGGAGCGCCATTCTGAGAAGGTACCATTGAACCTGAGACCCTCTGTGATAGGGAGGATCCAGCTGTCTGAAGAGCTGCGGGAAGAGTATTCCAGACCTAGGGACAGGCAGAGGTCCCAGAGAAGGACTAAGGATGGAGGGTGTGCTCAAGGGTCAAGAAGAAGTAAGGGCAGGACAGTTGCTGGGAGCACAGCGAGAGGAGACCAGTGAAAGGCACAGGGATGAGGTCGCATACGACTGCCAGGTGGGATGCAGAATTGAGATGTTTTCTAGTGTTCCCTGGAAGATACTGGAGGGCTTCAAGCAGGGGAGGAAAATGATCTGATTGCCATTTGAGAAGGATGACTGTGGACGCCATGGGGAGAAAAGATTGCAGAGCAGAGATTGGAAAACTTCCTGCCAAAGGCCAGATAGCAAATGCTCTGCCTCATGCACCACTTACGGTCTCTATGGTAACTGCTCAGCTGTGCCATTGTGGTACAAACAGCCCTAGATGGTACATACATGAATGGACGTGGCTTTGTTCCAGTAAAACTTTATTGACAAAAAACAGGTGGCTAGCCAGAGTTGGCCCAAGGGCCATCATTTGCTGATCTCTGCTGTAGGGATTAAGAGCTCAGAAAGGGTGACCAGCCGGGAGGTCACTGGACTATCCAAAGGAGAGGTGACGGTGGCTTGGACCAGGGCAGTGCAAACGGAAGTCCAGAGAAGCAGGTGGATGTGGGATATGCTCTGCTCTGGGAACTCCTCCGTCTTTCACAGATGACTCTTGGAGAGGCACTCAATTTCTTAACTTTATGGACTTTTGGGGGATTGATCGAAGTGGAGCCTGCTAGTCAGGTGCTTTGGAATGTGGTCACTCCAACCCTGGAGACCAAGTAACTTGTCCGAGTCATGCAGCTAAGGGGTGATGAGGTCAGGATTTGACCTTGGTCAGTTTGGCCCTGGTGACCCCCATCATAGCCATGATGCTACATTACCTCCCAGCTCTGGCGCTGATTCCAACTCAGTCCAAACTGCATCAGATGCTCTGAGTTCTCTCCAGGATGCCTGCCAGGTGAGTGTGAGTGTGTGTGTGTGTGTGTGTGTGCGCGCGCACGCAGAGCATTTGCAGAAATGCTCCCAGCATGGGGGCTCTCCAAATCTCTCCTTTTTCCTTGAGACAACTCTGGATGTTAAACTGTATAGATGAACAGTTATGAGTGTGGATTTGGGGGCCAGGCAGCCCTGAGCTCCACTTACTGGCAGCGTAACCTTGGGCATGTAGCTCTGAGCCTCAGCTTCCTCAGCCATAAACCAGGGTCCGCAGAGAGTACCCCCTCCAGGGCTGTTGGGAGGCTGGGTGAGCATCCATCCATCCGAGGGGCTGGTTCACACAACACCAGGCAGCTCTTGATACTATAAATGCTCCTGTTGATGCTCTTTTCACACCTCCGTAGCGTACAGCTCCATTTTGCTAATTTGTACTCCTCGAGGATGTGTCTGTGACTTCTGAACATCTCTGTTTTGAACCATTAGGTGTCATTTATTATTATTATTATTATCATTGTTAACTTGGTTCTGCTTTACTTCCAGTTTTCGGTGGGGGAGGAGGAGTCTTTCTCCCTCAGGAGGGTTGGAGCTGGTCGAGAGCAGAGCCTGGTCTCTTGTTCAACACGTCATGCGTCCCCCAGCATGCTGCCAGGCACCGATGGGCTGAATGAATGAAGCGTAAGGTCCTCCATTCACTGTGAACAGGCAGCCCTCGTAAGCTCTGTGACCATTGTACTCTGTCTGTCCCCAGGACCTAGCCTGGTGCCCAGCACACAGTAGGTGCTCAGTAAATGTAAGCTGAACTGTTCGAACTCCATTCACATTTCCACTTAGGAGAAGCTTGTCTGCTTGTGATCTTTCCTTAATTCAATGTGGCTTGGGTTTGGTTTGGGGACTAGCAACCAGGACTGGCTGTATAATTTGTGGGGCTCAGTGCAAAATGGAAATGCAAGGTCCCTTGCTAAAAAATCGTTAAGAACTTAAGGATGATAACAACAGAGCATTAAACCAAGCTTGGGGCTTTTCTGAGCACAAGGGGTGTGCAGTTGCCCAGGTCATACACCCGTGAAGCTGTACAACCACCAGGCTCCTAGGATCAGCGCCACCTGAGAAATGCAGAGTCTCAGGCCCCACCCCAGACCTACTGAGTGGGTATCTCTGGGGGTGGGACCCAGGAAGCTTCCCAGTGATTCTCATGCACAGGAAAATTTGGGCTCTGTCCTAATCTTGCGGCCTGGGGGAAGTCACAGAGCCCTGATGGAGACAGAACCCTGCATGCGATGCTTCATTGGTCTGACCCAGGGCAGCATTTATCATGTAATAGTCTCCCTTTTGGTGAGTGGCTTTGACGAAAGGAGCCATTGCTTAAGTTGGTCTGGGACCAGGCACTTCATCTGCTCCATATGTCGGATCCAGCGGCTTGCTCATTCTTCAAGTGCCTTCCTCTGGCGCCGAGTCCATCCATTGCCTCGGACGCAATGAAATGACTTTTCCTTCACAGGCAGTTGGCTGTTTGAATCCTGTCGGGGTCTGGTGATGTGGGACTCTTCAGAGGCTGATCAGTTGTTGGAGAAGTGGTGAGCTCCCTGTCATGGGAGCTGTGTGAGTCGAGGCTGGATGGTCACTGGGCAGGGATGCTTTTAGGAGGAGCCCAGCATCCATGTGGGGTCAGAATGGATGATTTTGAAGCGCCCTCTCAATATGAATAGTGCCTTCCTCTCTTTTTGTCACCGGCTTCTCTTTTCTCTTCCTTAATGGCTGTTTATCACTGCAGTCTTTGCACAGTCCCTGGGCTGAGAAAGAGTGAGTATGAGTAATGCCAACCATGGTAGAATGTAAAGTGCATACCTACTATATCAAACTACACAAAGTGTCCTGTCCATAGTGTGGCAGTTGCTTTTGTTGCCCTGCCCATACCCCCTTGGCTTCGTAGTGTGCTGGAGTCAGCTAGAACCAGCTTGCAAGAACTAGCTGTTATTTTCAGGAATTTTGCAAAAATTTTCAGGAATTTTACAAGCCAGTTGACATCATGTTGGTAGCTTGATATTGTTCATAGTGGGAGTATTTACACCATGGAATCAGCAAACATTGCAAGCAAGGCTCCCTTCCTTCCTTCCTTCCTTCCTTCCTTCCTTCCTTCCTTCCTTCCTTCCTTCCTTCCTTCCCTCCCTCCCTCCCTCCCTCCCTCCCTCCCTCCCTCCCTCCCTCCCTTCCTTCCTTCCTTCCTCCCTTCCTTTTCCCCCAATCTGGAAATCCAGTTGTTAAACATTTACCACCACACCCCAGCTTTGGCCTTACTATTAATAAGTGTTGGCCAAATTCCAGCTGCAGGTATATCTCCCTCTCTTTGAAGATTTCGTCCAAGTCGTGCAATGTGACTCTGCCCTTGCAGAGGACAGGCTGGAAGTGTCTGGGAATGAATGTTCCAGAGTGCATCCCTCTACCAGTGACTGACAGGTGTGTGAGTGCCTGGCTCCCTGGCCCCTTGGCTGGGATGAGGCTGACCCACAGAGTTCCCCACAGGATAAGCTCCAGCGGCCCCCAGCTGGAGCTGCCTGGAGAACACAGTCTTCATCAACTGCTTTCTCTTCCCTATCCCATGTCCCCTTTCTCTACAGGTGTTTTCTGCCCCTCCCAAATCAACTACTTGTCCTTGAATTCTTGCCTCATGTCTGCTTCTGGGAAACCCAAACTAAGATTGCATATGACTGAACCTCTCTGAGGCTCAGTTTCCCAATTTAGAAATGGGGCATTAATCACTGCCTCACAGGCAGGTTAACTAAGCACAGTGGAAACGAAGCTGACCCCGAGCAGAAATGGGTGTACTTGAAGCGCTCAGAGCAGTGCCTGGGACATGCTCAGAAAACATGATCGGGAGCAGCTACTACTATCTATGCACTCAGCAAGTGGTCCATCAGCGGCGCTATGGCGAATCTGATCGGTTGCGTCTTCTTCAGTTACAAGTGATCAAAGCCCATCTCAAGTACATTTAAGCAAAACTGGAACTGGTGGCTTTCCGAACGGAAGGAGTCACTGCATGGACCTGGGATTAGGGACTCTGTGACATCAAGATGCTTTTTACATGCCCATCTGTCACCTTTGTTGGGTTAGCATCCCTTGACCTTATTTTGTCCTACCATAGAAGAGCTCCTTTCATGTGGCATGAAACTTGGAATGAGTGAGAAAAACCTTTGTGGGACTAAGCTACTGATATTTGGGGGTTTTATTCAACACGGACTTTCCCTCCATTATTTATAATCCTCTTTACTACCTTACAAGGAAGGTGTTCATGTCTCCACTTACTGGGTGGGAAAATCGAGGTTGAGACAGGTCAAATAGCTTTCCCAAGGTCACCCAGTTGGTAAGCAGCAAATCCAAGCCTCAAACACAGTTTTTACTGGTTGTAGAGCCTGCTTTCTTGACGCACCACCCTTGGGGTCTTGAGATGTAAATCAGGATTAGGAAGGGGGAGGAAGAGAGTGGAACTGACAAATAGGATGATGTGAAAATGAATGTCAGTTGTCAATTTAGCCCACCTCCTGCCAAAACAGCAACTGTGAGACTTAACAGATGACAGAGTCCTGAGCTCGGGCTATTTTCAGAAGAGCTGTTCTGGAGCATTTGCTAAATGCTCTCAATGTGTCTTCAAAGACCCCCTTCGTATTTCATGCAGACAGGCAGCACAGGATGATAATGAATGCTAATGCCTCTTTGTGGGAGTCTCAGAGGAATGTTCCCTTTAGTCCCTCATTAAAGCTCCATGTGCACTTTTGAATGAATGATGTCTGGCATCTGGACCAGATGTCAGAAGGGCCACAGCTGTGAGGGTCCTCAATCCTCAGCCAACTGGCTTCTTCCCAGGGAGGCTTTCTGACAAACTTCCCTTGCTCTCAGGATGAAGCGAATGCTAGTGTCCCCAGCATGCCTCCTTTCTTATGACAATGGCATTTACCACCTTTCTCATCCCTGCCACTTTGACCCCCTTTTGGGGTCCTGCCTCTACCTGCTATTGATGGACTTGACATAAAAGTCCTGAAAACTATAGTACTCTGGCCCCCTGGCCATACATGATTGGTTCAGAGGTTGGCACATGACCTAGGCTGGGCCAATCAGAGCCCTTCCCTGGGATTTTGAACTTGGAAGCAGAGAGAGTGTCAATCATTCTCTGTGGTGGAGGCTGTGAGACATGAGGCTGGAAACCTCATCTGCTGTGAGAAGGAAAATGTTGATAGAGGCAGAGATGAAGAGCGATGAATTCCTGTTGGAATTCAAGTGCTTACTTTCAGTTATACCCGTACACTTCTACTCGTCTGGTTACCCTTTCTTTGATTACAGTTTAACAGTGATGAGTGTTGCCTCTGGAGCTAGACCAGCTAGGTTCAAATTCTGGCTGTAGGTGTGTGACAGCAGTTTTTGTCTTCTGTAAAATGGGATAAATGAGAATACCTACCTCATAGGGTGGTTGTGAGGAATAAAAGAGATGCATACAAAGTGCTTGGAATAGCACCTGAGAGATATGAAATGCTTCATAAATGTTTCTTCTCCTTTCTTCACTCCCCTATCCTTCTAATAATAATAATAATATCAACAATGTTATTAATTATGTAATCCTACTACTAATAATTAGATATATTATTTTTCCCTGGCTTTATTTAGATATAACTGACATATATTACAGTGTAAGTTTAAGGTGTATAACTTGTTTATTTGATATGCGTATATATTGCAAAATGATTACCACTACTTCTGTCACATCACATAATTATCTTTTTTTTTTTTTTTTTTTTTTTTTGTGGCGAGAACATTTAAGATCTACTCTCTTAGCAATTCTCAAGTATATAATATAGTATAACTATAATCATCATGCTGTACATTATATCCCCAGAACAAATTCATCTTATAACTTGAAATTCGTACCCTTTGACCAACATCTCCTCATTTCCCTCCACCCTCAGCCCTGGTAACAAATATAATATTATTATATCTAATAATAACTATAATATGTTGCGTCTAATAATTGTCTAGTAATATACTACTACTAAAACGATCATTATTATATCTAATAATATTATATCAATGATAATAGTAATAACTACAGATTCCTCGGTATTCTTCCTATAATGCTTCTACGATCACTTGCAACAAAAACCATTGAGACTTGGGAGATGAAAGAGCTTTTCAGCAGAAGTCAGTGGGGCTGAGACTAGAACCAACCTGATCAATCATTGGGTGCAGGGTCTGACAATCAAATGGGCTCTACCAATGACCTGAGGGTTGGCAGCTTCCCTTTGGACAGAGAGAAGACTGGGTAGGCGGGCCTTGGAAACAGGAAAAGGCGGGGCTTGCATCAGCTGTGGGAGGGAGCTGAGGTGGCTTCTCGGAGGTTGAGAAGGTGGAGCTGGGAGCTCAGGGCGGCACTGTCGGAGTTTCCGGGGTGACATTTGCCCGGAGGGCAAAGCCGGAAAAGGCAGGCCGCTCCAGAGTGGGAGCTGGCGGTTGTAACAAGCAAGGCGTGTTGCCTACGAGGCCTTGGGCGCCGCAAGACCTCAAGGAGATCTCCACGCGCCCCCGGAATCTCGACGTGTTTGCAGCGGCCTTCACGCACGGTGCAGACGGCCGCACGCACCTTGCCCTGTCGAGGTTGTGTCCTTGAAAGAGCTCCTATTGCCCTGACCGGGGTGGCTCAGTTGGCTGAGCGCCGTCCCCTGCACCAAGATGTCAGGGGTTGGATTCCCGGTCAGGACACATGCCTGGGTTGCAGGCTGGATACCCCTGGGGACGTGCAGCGGGCAGCAGATCGATGTCTCACATGGATGTTTCTCTCTCGCTCCCTCTCTCTAAAATCAATGAAACCATTAAAAATTTTTTTTAAAAAAGGCCCGTAGTGCAGGAAGAGTGGGTGGAGCATGCATTCCAAGGACGGGGTGGAGGTGAAGAGCCTCCCATTGCCCAGTTTATGTGTCAACCCTGGGTAGCGTCCTCTCCATGACCTGCAACAAGCTGGAACCTGAAAGTAAGAAACAGCCTTCCTGCAGGGCCAAGTTGGCCAAATGAAGCAAAATGGGGTGTCGGGGTGTGAAGGGGAATTGAAGATTGAACTGGAGTCTTCACTCAGGCTGCTCCACGTAACTGAAGTCCATTTTGCTTTTTATTCTGGTTGGAAGTCTCTTAGCTTTTAACAACTGGAGTTGCCAAAAGCTACCGCATGCCACCACCACGGAGGAGAGCAGAATCGAGAGATGGAGAGGATGATTCCACAGTATTGTCGGGGCCTCTGAATCCTACTGTATCTGAACCCAGCGCGACCCCTGGACTCCTCAGGTGTGGAACAACGAATTTACTGTCTGTTCGCTTAACTGGTTCCAGTTGCTTTTCTGTTGCTTTGCAATGGAAAGGGCCTGGCAATTACCACTGCCAAAGTAAGTCAGGTGCCAGCAATAGTAAACATCTGAGACAATTTGAAGCTTAAAAGGAAAAGAAAATTCCAGGGCTGCAGATTCTGAGCGCATACTCTGGACCAAGGAAGACTATGGACTGCCAAGCTGTAGTCATCACCCTGAATCCAGAGGCAGGGCCGGGCCAGGAGGGCCATGTACTACATCCAGACTGACAGTCAGGAATGGCAGCGACATAAATCAAGGCTCCGGGACAGGTACGTGTGTTTCTTTGAAACAAGAAGTGTAGCGTCGTCCGGGGCTGATGGATGAGAAGGACATAGCATGAGTCTGAGGGATCCGCATTGTAAGAAGTGCTTTGTGTTATGTAGTGAGGTTCTTGTTGAAAAAATGGTGGAAAAGAGAAGTTAAAAAAACCAGGGTTTTTGGGTTTTGTTTTTTTAACTGCCAATAACTATTATGATGTCAGGTAGGTACTAGACTTACCAGAGAGCTCACTTCATAAGTTATATAAATGTACACCTGAAACTATGCCGTACACTCGAAACGAATATCATAGTGAATGTCAGCTGTGATTGAAAAGTACAAAATTAAAAAAAGAAAGAAAACCAGGTTGTATTTTCCAGTTGGCTTCTGTACTAGCAATGATTTCATTTATGGGGCCCCTACAATGTGCGCGACACTGCATATGATCTTGATGACCCCACCTCTAAGCACGGTACCTGTACCCAGTGGGCATTTGGCAAGCGCTTGCTGTACTGAACTGGCAGTGAACAGTGGCAGGGCTCCTGAGGCTCATCCGGGGGCTGGACAGAGCAAAAATGACCTGGAGAGAAATGCTGTTTTCTGGTTCCTAGTAGAAACATCCAGCAATATGCTGGTGACGTTGAAAAGGCCGATTTCCACTCACATCACCTAACCTCGAGAACTCTCTGGGAGCAGTTCAGCATTCTGTGATGTAGACAGCCAGGCCCATCTGGCCACTTGGTGAAGACTTTTTTATCACACTGGTGTGTGTGTGTCTTTCACGGTTCCTAAAATGTAGTCGGACCCAACAAGGTGTGTGGGTTGGGATTGAGAAAAAAATCATACCTTGAGCGGGACATACTTTATTGAGATGCTTAGCTGGGGGAAGATGGAGTCTGGGGATTGCAATTTAACCCGAAGACAGAAAAATCCATGTATAAGACAGTAAAAGGATTTGCTGTTTCTTTCTGGAAATTGGCCTTCAGGTAGGGCTCTGTTTGACTTGTACGTTGCTTTAAATATATTGGAATTAACAGCAAACATTTAAGAGTTAGAAGAGTTTACATTGGAAACTCCGATTTTGAGCTTCTCTTAGAAATCAGAACATGGGTCCCTCGGGCCATGACCTCCTGGAGATGAGAAGCACTTCCCCTTCGGACAGAGTACAGCCTCTCCGGTCTACAGTCCCTGCCACTCCCGACTGCGCTCTGCCCAGGCTGCTTCTCTCATTTTTGTTCCCGCCTGGTCCTTGACACTTGGGTTTGGGATTCTTATTTTGGAGTCTAAGCTGAAGGATCAGCCATTCTTGGTTTTCATTACAGCTTTTTTTTTCTTTTCTTAATTTAAATTAACCCAAGAGGGAGTCATAAAGATTCAATAGTTTCTCATCCCTTTTTGACGACGAGGAAACTGAATCCAAATAGAGGTTCAATCACTTACCTGAGGTCAGATGGCAGGGAGGTGTTGGTTCTAGACAGTTGCGTGTCTTTCTCCTTGTGGACCATGAGTACAGTTTGTACTGCCCTTTTTGACTTGGCCAATGGGGAGCTCAGAGCCACATTTTCAGATCCAGTTTAATAACCGATCTTCTGGCCTATATGTCTGTTATCTTACGTTCTATCCTGCTCTATTTCTGTCTTTACTTCTTATTCTAATTATTTCCCTCTAGTCCTCGTTTTTAATTGATACTTTATAAATTTTGTTGTATATATTTGTTAGAGTCTACTGCAAGTTCTACGTGGGTAGTGGATGCATAAATACAATATCCTGAATTTTAAAAGTCCAAGAAGGGCCTGAGTCACCATACCCAACTCCATGCTGGATGAATTGTCTTAGACTGTGGCTCTGTCCTCACCACTTGCCATATTTTTTTATTTTTGTTTTTAGCTTTTTGCCAGCAACAATATATTTTGCTTGCCTGGCCAGGCTGATGGCTTCGGCCTAGAGTGGCTATGGCGGGACAGTCTGGTGTCAGGAGGAGGTTGGCAGACTCTGTCCTCAGACAGGCCGCAGGGGTGGAAGTGAGGTGGGGGCAGCTTCACTACCTGCCTGCCATCTGGGTCTTGGTTGCAGAAAGAATTCCAGGCTCTGCTGACGTCTGTTTTGTCCCCTGCAGTTCCACGGACATGGCCGTTCCTGCAGAGATTTGGGCAGAAAATTCCCAGCCAGGCATTTCTGGCCTGTTTGATTTCAGACATGTCCCCTCCAATCCCCTCTCTCACCTCACCTCACCCTACCAGTCGGTGGTTTAAACCAAACCCCCAACTTCAAATCAGAGGGCCCATTTTGATGAATTTGGCCATTTCAGAGTAGGGAAGGGAGCTCACATTTTTTGAGCTCGTATTCTGTACCGGCCAATGTGCCGTGTTCTTTGTGTGAGGGCCTGCTCCTCTGTGACTTCGGAATAACCTAGAAATGGATCATCAGACCCTGCGTGCTCTCCTGGCTGACTGCTCTAACTGCATCTCCCTGCTTTGCTTCCTCCAGGCGAGCTGGCCTCCCTTCACCTCCCAGTAGAAGCCCAGTTCTCTTCGCTCTCTCCCCTTTTGTCCAGGCCGCTCTCTGTGCTGGAAGGCTGTGCTTCTGGTCTTTGTTTGGCTGGCTCCTTCACACCCCCAGGTCTCAGCAGAAATATCCTTGAGGCCTTCTCTGATGCTCAAGTAGAAGATTCTCTTACAGAAACCTCCTTCTTCCTTTTCAGCACTTTTTAACACTTTCAGTACTTCTCATATGATTTTTCAAACAAATGTTTTTCTTTCATTATACTGTAAGTCTGTTTCTTCCATTAGAAGTTTCACGAGTGTAGAATTGCATGTGTCTGTGTCCTGTTATATCCCCAAGTGTCTAGCACATAATAGGTGTTCAATAAAAATTGTTGAATGAGGGGGTGCTTAATCCCACAATTTGTATGTTATTGTTGTGATGATTTCGAACAGCTACTACTTATCAGGGGCTGATTATGTGTCAGGCACTGCATTGACGCTCTCTCTCTCTTTTTTAAAAAAATATCTGACATCTTATTTAATTCCACAATAATCTTAGTGGGGTGGGTTGTATTCCTCCTATTCCTTAGAAGGGGAAACTGAGGTTTAGGTCTTTGCTCAAGGCCACCCAATTAGTTAGTGATAGAGCTGGGATTGGAACTCAGGTTTTCCAGTAGCAAAGCTGTGCTCCTTCCTCTCTGCCACTGTGTTCCTTTCCAGAGGAGCCCCCGCTGCCAGGATCCCTTGCTTGACAGTGAGTGAGGCACGGGAGTCCTGCAGGCGGGGAAGGAGGGCAGAGGGAAGGGCTTGCCAGGTGGGAAGCCCCTGCAGGTGTCAGCTAAGAGGGGAGGCTGACGAGGAGGTGGGGTGAGGGACCTTGCTGTGCGTGGCTGGGCTGACAGGTTGGGCTGGCTGAGAGCTGGGCCGAGGATGGGTCACATCAGTTCTCTCCGTCTGCCTGGCCGCCGTAATGAAATAGCACAGACAGCAGACATCGATTGCTCACACTTCTGGAGGCTGGGAGTCTGCGATCAGGGTGCCAGCATCGTCGGGTTCTAGTGAGGGCTCTCTTCCTGGCTAGCGGGAGGCCGCCTTCTTGCTGTTCTCATAGGATTGGGAGAGAGGGGCAGAGGGGGGGAGGAGGGCATCTCTTCTTATAAGGAAGCAGTCCTATTTGATTAGAGCCTCACCTTCACGGCCTCATTTAACCTTAATTACCTCTTTAACAACCTTTCTCCAGAAATAGTCACACCGAGGTTAGGGCTTCAGCATAAGAATTTTTTTTTTGGTACGTGCCCCTAGAGGGAACCGAACCCGGGACTCTCTGGTCCGCAGGCCAATGCTCCAGCCACTGAGCCAAACTGGCCAGGGCAAGAATATTTTTTTGATGTGTGTGTGTGGGGGACATAATTCAGCCCCTAGCAGGTCCCCAGAGGGTTTTGGGAGCCCAGGCTTTAGGGCCAGACAAACACACTTTTAAATCCTGCCTGGCCCTTGTTGGACTCTGCTTGTCTGAGTCTTGGTTTCCTTCTCTATGAAATGAGGAAACCCTAATCTGTTCAGCCTGCTTCATAATACAGTTATTTTTATTTGTATTGTTTATTGTCATTATCACTATCCTCGAGCAGGCTGACTACAACTTTTCTCCCTCTCTCTCTTTCCTCCCCTTGAGTTGTTTGGAAGTTATTTTTAAAAGCCTTTGAAATGTCCTTTTCTGTATTTGGCAAAAGCAAAATGGAAATTGATAGTGTTGTCACCACCAGCGTCCCCCTCCCTCCGGCTGCCTGGCTGGGGGAACAACTCGGAAAACATGGGGTTGCTGTTGAGGGCGGCTGGTTCGCTGCTGTGCGAACCTTTCCTGTGAGACCTGATCAGTTCTCTTCGAAAGCAATTTTTTTTCCTTGTTCCTCCTCTTTTCCTTTCCTGCCAGCGTCAGGTCCTCCGTGTCTCAGCTGGACTCAGAAATCCAGGCAGCAGGGGTCGGACCCGCCCTGGTGCTTCCGGCAGCAAAGCGTTTCCATGGCTTCCTTTGGACCCAGAATATCATCCAGGTTCTTTAGCATGACCATGGACCCTGTGGTCTCCTCCTGCCCTCTCCCCTCCTTCGCTCTCATGGCCTTTCCTCTACTTCTTCAATGCCCCACTTCTTTTTTTTTTCCAGCCCCAGGACCTTTGCATAGGCTCTTCTCTCTGCCTGGAACTCTATTCCCCCTTTTTCATGGATGTATCCATGTATTGATATCTCTGCTCAAGTGTCACCTTCTTAGAGGTCCTTCCCTGAACCCCATTTGAAAATAAACCCCTTTTGGTATTCAGTCACAATCGGGCATAACCTCAATTAGGGTTATCAGAGAAAAACAGGGGGCCCAGTTGAGTTTGAATTTTAGATAAACATCAAATAATTTCTCTAGTATTGTATGAGACACACTGGCACTAAAAACGATTCATCGTGTATCTGACTTTCAGATTTAACCGAGTGTCCTGGACTTCATCGGCTAAGTCTGGCGGCCCTACCCCCAAGAGACATGTGTGTGGACGCCTGGCACAGAGCCTGCCCTACAGGGGGCTGAGTGAATATTTGCTATCACCTTCGTCCTCCTCATCAAGTCACTCCTTGGAACCAGTCTCCCTGTTCCCTCTCCCCGTTCCCTCTCCCCTCTCTGGAGTCAGGCGAGAAAACATTTCCCACCAGAGGAACGCCACCTGGCTCCTTAGAAGAGCAGACACCGCAGCTTCGGGACCTGGTCGCAGTGGCGTCTGGCAGGGAAACGCAGTGAGTTATCACAGAGCATTCCCTCCAGCGCTGGGTCATGCAAATATTTATCGCGAGCCTTAAATAATAAATGGAACAGCCTGCCCGATGGTAAATCTGTCATGTTTGGTTTCAGCCAGGAGTTGTGACGGCTCCAGAACTGCTGTGCGTTCCACTGCCTCCGCCTGCCCCCCAGAGGGGCAAGGCAAACAGCCCGGTCCTCCGGGGTGGACGCACTAGGCTGATTAGACACCTGGAAGCTACGGGGGCAGGGGGGGTGCTCAGCCAGGCATGGAAATTGGCAGGCAGGACCAGGCTGATGAGATGCTGGGCAGGCTGGGCTCCTGCAGTCACGCTGCCACCACGGTTCCCAAGGGGCAGCGTCTCGTTATCCACGTCGTGAGTTATCTTGCAGTATCCTTAATGCTCATGTGAGCTTCACTCTGGCTGACTGGCTGGAGCTGGCCAGCTTCTGAAAGTGGAGTCAACATTCTGCCTCCTTTTCCGCGCTGAGCAGTGGGTGGTGAGAGGGGAATGAGACCGTGTGTCAGACACTGCGAGGCAAACACGTTCCGGGGCCCCTGACGGGTAGAACTCAAACACGTGAGCTCACCAGCCAGTCGGATCTGGGCTGGAATCCTGTCTCTGCGCTTACAGGCTGTGTGACCTTGGACAAGCCATGTGACCTCCAGGAACTCAGTTTTTTGAGCTGTAAGGTGGAGGAAATGATGGTCCCACATCCTGGGGTTGCTGTGGGGATTAAATAAGATCATGTAAGCAAAGGGTTTAGCACAGTGACTGAGACTTGGTGAGTGTTCACGATATGCCAGCCCTAATGGTTCATAACGGTCCAGAGAGGAAATGATCGTGCCCAGATCTACAGACAGGGCTGCCTCCATCGGCCACGCAGGTGTAAGCCACATCCCGGAGAATGAGATGAACAGGATTCTGGTCACACAGCTACTGAGTGGTGGAGTTAAGGCATCAACCTGGAATTTTATGGCTCCCAAAATAATGTTTTCTTCTACCCCAGCTCTACCCTATCTCTTGTAGGATGGTGGGACGTGTGGCCCATATACCTGACCCCAACCCTCATGGTCTGGGTGGGTCCTGACCGTGATGAGGGGTGGAGTTTAACCCAGCTAGTGTGAGGCTGTGCAGAGTAGGGATACCTCCTCGGGTGTGCTTGGCTTTGAGTCACTGAGAACCCAACTGGAAGTGGCTTGGAAAATAATGGTAGTTGTTGTTGTATAGAAGGTGGCGTTGTGGCTAGTTCATTGAATGGCTTAGTTCTGTAATGGTGAATCCAGTTTCTTCCCACCCATTTGCTCTTTTTGCCATTTGTAGCAGGTGGCTCTTACCATCAGGGATGCCCCCATGGTCTTAAGATACACAGAAAGAGGAGATGAAAGCCTAGTCCTCTACCTGTTCCCTTTTATGAGCACTTTCCCAGAAGCCTCCCCACTCCATTGACTTGAATTTCATTGGTCAGGACTGTATCACATGCCCTTTTCTAAGCCAATCATTGGCAAGGGAAACGACATTACTGTGATTGGCTTAGACCTTTGGTTTACCAGCATTGTCAGCGTCACTTGAGAACTTGTTATAAATATAAATTAAATTCTTGGACCCCACCCTAGACCTCCTGAATCAGAAACTCTGGGGTAGGGCCCACAATCTATGTTTTATTTATTTTTTAAATATTCACAAATAAGTTTACTTAAAATTATTTCAGTTACATATTTTTAAAAAGTTTCAGAACCTCTCCCCACCAACATCTATAAACCAAAATAGGTTCGCACAGAGCCTGCAGCCCGACGTAGGAGCTTCAGTAAGTGATGGGCTAGGTACTCTCTGACCACGTTTCTCTGGTTACTGAGAGACAGACACAAACCACACACACCTCTTGCCTGGATGAGTAAGAAGAATTCCCTTTTAAAAGAGCGTCATAAAACATCTATGAAAGAGAACTGGTAATATCAGAAGAGTTCCAACACTTCAATTGAATATAACTCTCCATTCTTCTTTTCTTGATTTAATTTCCGTAGCTCACGAAGACTGACTTCAGTCTTGTTGAGCTCAGAACAAATGCCTGTCTGAGATGTCACAAACTTGTGAAGACTTCCTAGGAGTCTTTTGCTTCTGGTATCATTACCAAGGCAGTTAAATTAGCATCTAGCAGTAGGCATATCCAGTCTATAATCTGGTTCAGGGTTGGAGGGTGTATTATACAAAGAGTCATTGTAGCATTTTCACGACACTTCAGATAAAGGGACTAGAAATCCTGGGGAAACAGAGTGACGTGTGCTGGGGTGTCTTTCAAGCGAGGTGAGAGAAACGCGTCACTGTATGCCGAACAAAGAATTGCATTTAGTGAGCTGCTCTGTCCGGTATTACAGGGCAGGAAATGGCCTCCTCTCGTGTCCCGAGGCTTTTCATTTCACTTTATCACAGTTATCGCAGTTGTCTTCAGGATCGAAGCCATTTTGGAGAATTTCAGTTTGCTCTTTCATGTTCTCATCTTGGACAGCATCACCGTGGTCAGAAACTGACTCCGTACTGACCCGTTTCTCGAAGACTGCCATCACCGGTGCTCGAGAACATTTTAAAGCACGCGCAGGTGACGGCTTCAGGAGTGTCAGGGACTGCTGTAGACAGAGCGGTCACATCTGTCCATCTTTCTCTTCCAAGGCAACCCCGCTGAGCCCAGGCACAAGCTGTAAGGAAGCACGTGTGTTTGGATCAGTGCATCAGAGAGCTCTGGGGATAACATGATGCTTCTGTTTTACATCTTCCCAGAAGTCCTATCGCCGTGTCGCCAGTCATCGTATGAAAGTCAGGTGTCTGCTTACTCGCCAAACATTTTCGTAGTTCTACTTCCGTATGCTTTTCCGAATCTTTTTTTTTGTTCGGTAAAAGTTTACGTTTGGAGGCTGGAACCTCTGGCCAGACACTTACTTCTATTTTTCTTCTCCTTAAAATTCTCTTTGATGGCTGTGAGTTCTGGGATCCAAGTCCATGTCAGGTTTCCCAGTTTACAGAACGAGGCACAGCGTGAGCGCCTGGAGCTCCACTAGGCTTGAGTTTCCCCAGCGCACCTGCTAAGGATGACACCTCGCATTCGTTTGGAATCACAGTTAGACATTTCCCGGGTAGCGTAAACAGACTTTCTTGTGGCAATCTCTTGAAACCTGTAGTGTTTGAAATTCTGTGTTCTCTATGGAGAGACATTCCTTGTAAGCTGCTTGTGGTGGTCCCAGGACCGCCACGCGATCTTGGTCCAGGGTGGTGAGCGCGACCCTGATTGAGACTTTCCAGACACTACTGTCTTGAGCAGCAGTGATCTAACCACTCTCTGGTTTTGATTTTTTTCTGGGTTACTTGGATGTATTGGCATCAAAGTTTCATATATACATCCATCAGAGCTTAGTGACGTCAAAGAGATGCATTTCCGACCCACAGGTGCAATAAAACTCTGTAGAACAGACTTTTCTTCTTGCCCAAGTAGGACTGAGTGTTTGCTTAAGACACGTGAGTTAAACATCTGTGCATAAACAAAGTAATGTCCATGTTTTTGAGTAATAAAGACTGAAACAGGATGCCTAGATACCATGAAGAACCTCGTCTCCTTAGTCACTCTTCATCAGAGATAATGGTTTGTTTTCTGCTGGGGCTCTGTGAGCAAGGTCTCCAAACCACACATGGCCCCTTGCTTAAATGGTACCATGGTTCTGTCCCTCCTATCGATGTGTGCTGTGTACCTCAGCCAGCATTGTAGCTTTAAATACTTCATCCAGGTTTGCATCTTCACCATTCCATAGTCCTAAGCCTTGTTATTGCGTACCATGGTATACTCTCCAGTTTGAATGTTGCACACAGCTGGACATTTTATAATTTTACCCGTTTCACTGACCAGCTAGCACCCCAAGGTTTTTTTTTTATCAGAAACCTAGTAAAATTAAGATAACATACAATATTTAAAGAGTCCATTTCTGACTATAAAAGCAATTAAATTTATAATTAAAAAGATAGTATTCAATGAAGTTCCTAAATTAACAAAATAAGCAGTCACAAAAAGACAAATACTGCATGATTCCATTCAAGACAGAGTGGAATGTTGGCTGCCAGGGGCTGGGGGAAGGGGGAGTCACTGTTCCATAGGTACCTAGTTTCAGTTTTGCAGGATGAAGAGAGTTCTGGAGATGGATGGTGGTGATGGCTGCCCAACAAGGTGAATGTACTTAGTATTGTGAACTGTATGCTTTAAAAAGCTGATCCCACTTCTAGGAATACATCCTAAGAATTCTGAAACACCAGTCAGAAAGACTATATGCACCCCCATGTTCATAGCAGCACTATTTACAATAGCTAAGATCTGGAAACAGCCCAAGTGTCCATCAGTAGATGAGTGGATAAAAAGCTGTGGTACAGCCCTGGCCGGTTTGGCTCAGTGGTTAGAGCGTCGACCTGCGGTCCTGAGAGACCTGGGTTCGGTTCCCGCTAAGGGCGCGTACCTCGGTTGCAGTTTGTCCCCGGCCCTGGTTGGTCGTGTGGGTGGCAGCCACTCGATGTGTTCCTTTCACATCGATGTTTCTCTCTCTCTCTCTGTTCCTCTCTCTCCCTCCCACTCTACCTGAACAACAAAATGGGAAAATGTCCTCGAGTGAGGATTAAAAAAAAAAAAAAAAAAGCTGTGGTACATATACACAATGGAATACTATGCAGCTGTAAGAAAGAAAGATCTCTTATCCTTTTTTTTTTTTTTATCCTCACCTGAGGACATTTTTCCATTTTTTGTTCAGATAGAGTGGGGAGGGAGAGAGAGAGAAAGAGAGAGAAACATCGACGTGAAAGGGACACATCGAGTGGTTGCCACCCTCATAACCCAACCAGAGCCAGGGACAAACCGCAACGGAGGTACATGCCTTTAGCGGGAACCGAACCCGGGCCTCCCTGGACCGCAGGCCAATACTCTACCGCTGAGCCAAACTGGCCAGGGCAAGATCTCTTATCCTTTGAGACGACATGGAGGGACCTGGAGAACATTATGCCAAGTGAAATAAGCCAGTCAGAGAAAGACAAGTATCACATGATCTCACTTATATGTGGAATCTAATGAACAAAATAAGCTGACAAACCAAATAGATCCAGAGACATGGAAGCAAATAACAGACTGACAGATCTCAGAGGGGAGGGGTGGGCAGGAAGAGATCCACCAGAACTTACATGCATAACCGATGGACGTAGACAATAGTGTGGTGAAGGGGGACGGGGTGAGAGTGGGGTGGAGGGGTCAGTGGGAAATAAAAGGGGGATGGACATCTGTAATACTTTTAACAATAAAGATAAATTTTTTAAAAAGCTGGTTGAGATAATAAATTTTATGTGTCTTTTACCACAATTAAAAATATAAAACTTTAAAAAATAGTTAAAGTGAAAATACACATTTAAAAAATAGAATCCATTGTGCCTTTGAACAGGAGCATGGGACATTAAGTAGGACTAGCTGGGGTCATACCAGTCCCAATCTGCCACTCTGTTCCCATGTAGGCATTGCAAAATTTACGTCCACTCGGCAGCCCAGGGTAAAACCAATGGTGTCATCAGAAGAGTCAAAACAAACAAACAGTGTAGGGGACTGTTGCAACTTGTTCCCAACACTGCAAAGTAGATTAGCTTCTTAAAGACTCAGGAAACTATATTCAACAGCCCAGAAAAAAATAATTCCTTTCTACTCGGTCACTGAAAGTAAAGCTGCTTAAAAGTGTGCCTTCAGCCTTAGGATGAAAAGGGGGCAGGGTGTGTAGGTTTCCAGGACTCAGCTCCAGGATTTACAGTGTGTGGTTAATTGGCAACAGATGATTCCCATCAAGATACCAAGAAAACAAACAAACAAAAAAACCACAACAAAAACCCATAGCCCTTTTCCCCAGGCTGCTGTGTGGAAGCAGCCTAAACGAATGGGCCTATTTGTGGAGAGAGATTGGAAATTCATATAATTTTTAAAATTTTATTTATTTATTTATTTTTCCCCCGAGAGAAGGGTATAGACACAGGGAGAACCCTGTTCCCACCACGTCAGCCACCCCCCCGCCCCCCAGCCAATCTCCGTGCAGAGCCTTCAGTGGGCAGGCCAGACGGGGGACAGATCGCAGGAGAGGACCTCAGTGAGGCCACCCCCAGAGGTTCGAAG
Organism: Molossus molossus; assembly: GCF_014108415.1. Classification (NCBI taxonomy): domain Eukaryota; kingdom Metazoa; phylum Chordata; class Mammalia; order Chiroptera; family Molossidae; genus Molossus; species Molossus molossus. The sequence goes on along the minus strand of NW_023425366.1, from coordinate 107,566,985 downwards.
CAGAGGCACAGATCCCTTCTCGGAGTCTAGTCCACGTGCACTGAGATGCTCTGCCGCCTGTAACTCGGACATACGCCTCTGTCTCCGGGAGAACAGCCAAGTCACAGTCTAGACTTCATTCCGAGTTCCCGAGAAGCCACGCTGGCTTTCTGCTAAGCCCGCTCAACCATCTTTTTCTGAAGCTTGACACTCAGCAAGGGGGCGACCGCAGTGGGGGCGCTCCCATCCTGTCCCCCGCCCCTCATAGGGGATGATGGTCCTCCCGCTGTCCGTTACCGAGACCGGTCTGCTGTGTCGCCCTGCTCCATGCCTAGATGGCCGTCAGGCCCAGCAGCCGGGGGTATCGCAGACAACTCGGATCCCCGCCCAGGGCTGCCGTCCTGGCAAACCTGTGGACCCCTGCGCATCCCTCCCGCAGGCTTCCTGCTTTGTCTCCACATGCAGCTTTGAACAAGGCCTCCAGGTGACTCTGAAGGGCACCGGACCAGGGATCCTTACCTGCAAACAGCCAGATAATACATTCTTTGGCCTTGTAGCCATACAGTCTCTGTAACAACTGCTTAGCTCTGCTGTGGTGGTGTGGGAGCAGCCTAAACGAATGGGCCTATTTGTGGAGAGAGATCGGAAATTCATATAATTTTTAAAATTTTATTTATTTATTTATTTTTAGAGAGAGAGGAAGACAGAAGGAGAGAGAGAGAAGGAAACACCGATTTGTTGTTGCCCTTATTTATGCACTCATTGGTTACTTCCTGTATGTGCCCTGACTGGGGATTGAACCCCAAATCCTGGTGTACTGGGACGATGCTCTAACCAACTGAGCTACCCGGCCAGGGCCAAATTCATATAATTTTTACATGTCAGTAAATCTTATTATACTTTTGATCTTTCTAACCATTTAAACATGTAAAAGCCATTGTCAGTTCCTGGTGGTGAAAACCAGGTGGTGGTTTAGCCAGCACCCTGTCACCCAGTCCTGGCTAAGACCGATTACAATTCACCCCTGAAACTGAGGGCCCAGTTACCCTCGAAACAGAGAAAGCCCAATTCCTTAAAAAAAACTGAGATCTGTTTTACAAGGAGAGAGGGGCATATCGCTATATATATTCCCCTGCAGCGTTGGCTACAGCAGCCCCCCAAATCTGGTCAGCAGAGCATTCTTGCCAAGAGTCAACTTACTCAGTGTCTTGCTGTTAGAGTCTAGACTCAGTTTTATTTCTTAGGCAGCTTTTTCATCTTTCCGCTGAAGACTGTCTTCATTGTCCTGAACAGACTTGATGTAATCTGTTCTGATTCCTGAAACTCCAGCTAAAACCCCAGGTGGATCAGAGCCTGGGAAGGTAACATACAGGTGACCAGGACGGTGCTTCAAGCCCCCTGCGCATTCTTGGAGAGCCCCTAAGATGGAGTTCCGACTGCTGTTCTGTAGGTGGGGCAACCGAGCAACGGAGAATCACAAAGGTTGGAGGCACAGTGTCTAGAGTTACAGTGTAGCTTCCCAGCTCTGTGATTTTTCTGCCAGTTCTCTGGGCTACCCCCTGGAGCCTGTGGTCTGGCTGCTGGTCTCCCTCTTTTCTTAGTAAAAGATAATAATAAAAATATTGGACAACAGTAATAAAAAAAATTGCTACCATCAGAGAGACGCAAATTAAAACAACAATGAGGTATCACCTCACACCTGTCAGAATGGCTGCCATCAACAAATCATCAAACAACAAGTGCTGGCGAGGGTGTGGAGAAAAGGGGACTCGTACACTGCTGGTGGGAATGCAGACTGGTGCAGCTGCTATGGAAAACAATATGGTGCTACCTCAAAAAATTAAAAATTGAACTTCCATTTGACCCAGTGATCCCACTGCTGGGAATATACCCTAAGAAGCCTGAAACACCAATCAGGAAGAATATATGTACCCCCATGTTCATAGCAGCACTATTTACAATAGCTAAGATCTGGAAACAGCCCAAGTGTCCACCAGTAGACGAATGGATAAAAAAGCAGTGGTACATATACACAATGGAGTACTATGCAGCGGTAAGAAAGAAAGATCTCTTATCCTTTGAGACGACATGGAGGGACCTGGAAAGTATTATCCTAAGTGAAAGAAGCCAAGCAGAAAAAGACAAATACCACATGATCTCACTTATATACGGAATATAATGAACATAACAGTCTGAGGAATACAGTAGACCCAGACACATGGAAGTAGGGCACAGACTGACATCCCTCAGAAGAGGGGATGGGGGGGTGGGAGGGTGGGAAGAGATAAACCACAGAACTTATATGCATGTATGCATGACCAATGGACATGGACAACTAAGCCGGGGACAGGGTGGAGGGGGGGTAGGGTGGGGGGTGCCAATGGGGTAAAAAGGTAAAATATCTGTAACAAAAAAATAAATAAAAATTCATATAAAAAAAAAAAATTGCTACCACGTGAATGAATGCTTACTATTGTCCAGACACCATCCCAAGTACTTTATGTACATTATTTCCTTGAACTAATATCTGCATATTATAGGCGAAGAAACTGAGGCACAGAGAGGTGGAGTAACGCAAAGGTACCACTAGTGAGTGGGTGGCTGACCCAAGGTTTGAACCCAGGCTGCTGGGCACCAGAGCCCAAGCTTGAGGAATTACCAGGAGGAGGCCCAATACTAACATAGAATTTAAATGAATAGACAGAAAACTTCAACTCTGCCATTCCTACCCCACCCCCTGCTGGAACTTTTCAATACCAATATAATGGTTTTATTTTGCTTTCCTTGCTTTCTGCCCGGCTGATTGAGGTCTACTGCGGTGTTAAAGAAACATACCTCTAAATCTGAGAGCCAATTATAGCCCTCTGTAAATAGGATGGTAGTTAGGAAAGAGGAATACTCCGTTGTTTCCCTCTCTTGTATAGAGAATAGAGAGTTGAAGTTTCCACAGTTTGACACGAGGCAGACTGAATTGTGTCCTCCCGGGATTCATATGTTGAAGCCCTAAGCCCCAATGTGAGAGTCTTTAGAGATGGGGACTTTGGGAGGTGATTGGGTTTAGATGAGGTCATGAAGGTGGGGCCCCTGTGGTGGGATTAGTGCCCTTTTAAGAGTCTGCTGACCTCTCTCCCTGCCACGTGAGGACTGCCAGCCTTCAGAACTGTGAGAAAATAAACCTCGGGGTGTAAGCCCCCGCCCGATAGTATTTTGTTACAGCAGCCGAGATGGCCGAGGGCACGGGGCCGGGTCCTGGCCTGCTAGGAATATCAGGTTGCTCGGGAGAAAGACTGAAGGGTGAAAGCTTAAAAGCTTCTCCGTCTGTCCTCTCCACCAGTCCCTCCATTCAGGATGTGGGTGCACTTTATGTGGAGTTGAGAGGGGTTGGGGTTCATGGGAAGAGCCCTGGGAAGTTATAGTAAAAACAGCATCAGAGAATAACTGTATTTCTAGAACTTGCTGTATTTGTTGCTGAAGCTACAGGAAACCATGTGAGCAAACAGAGTATCTTCCTCCTGTAACAAGATGTCTGGAAGTGGCGGTGTAGGCTCGTGTTGTGGCCGTGGTTAGCGTCCCTGGACTCAACTGGTCTCCCTCTCAAGCTGGTCTCAGCTGCCCGCTGTGGTCTGCCCTCACTTGACACGGTCCAGAGGCAGGGCTGGGAGGTGATGGGGCCTGGGGCACATCAGATAGTTTCTCCAAAATGTAGCAGCTTAGAACAACAGACATTTATTATCTGTGGCCAGGAGTTCCAATGTCCCTCAGCTGGGTGGTTGTGGCTCAGGGTGTCTTCTACGGTTTCAGCTAGGATGTTGGCGGGGGCTGCAGTCATCTGAAGGCTTGGCCGGGCTGGGGGATCTGCTCTAAGACGCATCCTGCACGTGGCTGGCAGGTTGGTGCTGTCAGCGGAGGGTGGTTTCTCCAAGTGGGACTCCCCACAGGGCTGCTTTAGGGCTCTCACGGCCTGTCTGCACAGCCCCCAGAGGGCGCCCGAGCGCGCAGGAGGGAGCCACAGGGCCTTTCTCTTCTGATCCTGGAAGTCACGTATGGTCGCTTCTGCTAAGTCCTGTTCACTACAAGTGAGTCACTCCATTTAGTTCACACTCAGGAGGAAGGGAATTAGGCTTCACGTTTTGATGGGAGAAGTATTGAAGAATTTGTGCACACATTTTAAAATTACCACACTCTTTACCAACCTCTTTTTTTTTTTTTGAAATCAGAGAGGAAGCTCTTTTCCAGAGGGCTTCCTCCCTTAGATATTCTTTACATCTCATTGGCTAGTCCTGGGTCATATCCCCACCCCCCCCACCCCAAGGCACTGAGCCAACTTTCCTGAGATCAGAATCCTTGAACGAAACAGGGCTCTGTTAGCAAGAAGAATTGGGGTGGGGAGGATGGCTTTTGGATGACTGTTGACAATGTCTGCCATGATACTTTACATATTGGATCTTTAGTTCTCCTAACAACCTTGTAAAAGTAGCAAATAAGGTGGGAGAAGCCAGGTCCACCTAGCTCCAAAGCCACACTTTCCACTAAGCTGCCTCTCCCACAATAGTGGTTCATCAGCTGTGGGGAGGTGGGGGATTTGGACACTTGGGGGACATTTAGCAATGTTCAGAGATATGTTTGGCTGTCACAGCTGAGCGGAGAGTACTCCTGGTGGGAGAGTCAGGGATGCTGCTAAACATCCTGTGATGCACAGGACAGCCCCCAACAACAGACAGTTATTTGACCCAAAACTTCAGCAGCGTTCAGGTGTCAAGGTTGAGAACCACACTATTAGAACACGTTCTCTGAGGGCAAGAACTGTGCTGTCTTAGTCACTCCAGAAGCCTCTATGCTCAGCCAGGTGTCCTAGCACATTGTGAGGCTCAATAAATGAACGAACTTGCCACACCGACTTCCAGAATCAAGAAGGCACAGGCTTGGAGAACTGCAGGATCATGGTGGTAGAGAGTAACCCCTCCCGATGGACTCCTCCAAGCCCCCAGCTTCCTCTGGTTTCAGGAGAACTGGCAGAGACGTTGGTACAACACAGCCTATGCTCCCCACTTGCAAACGGGGCTGGCTGGTGGATGGAGTCAAGGTCGGTCTCCTGTGCATCTCCGAGATCATGGAAATAGACCAAATAAGGAAATACTTCTCTGAATCTACTCATTTTTATTTTTTAAATTATGTATTTATTTTTTAATTTTCATAAAGGATATTTTTCCATTTATCTTCAGATAGAGTGGCGGGGGGGAGAGAATGAGAGAGAGCGAGCAACATTGATGTGATAGAGGCACGTCGATTGGTTGCCTCCTGCACAACCCTGACCAGGGCCGGGGATGAACTGCAACCGAGGTACGTGTCCTGGACCGGAATCGAACCCGTGACTCATTGGTCTACGGGCCAGCGCTCTATCCGCTGAGTCAAACCGACCAGGGCTGAATCTACCCATTTTTACATGGAGTAACCACCAAGGAAGAAAACACTGCCCTTCTTCCCCGCTCTGCTCTTTGTAGGCAGTTGCTGTTGCTTCAGGGCAAAGATGATGAAAGTCCCTTCTTGTATGAAACTTCTTTACCAGGAGACAGAGCCCCGGCATCAGCCGGAGCAGGAGACCTGGGCTCCGGGAGCCTGGACCGGAGGCCCACGGTGTCCACACAAGTTCAGCTTCCCTGGAACAGCCCAGACTGGCAGTGATTGATAATTATCTTCTAACTGACGTTTCAGTACCCGCTGGCTGTTCATTAGATGTTTCTGAGTCAGGTCAGGTTATGAGAAGAATGGTTTGTAATGCCTAAGCAGACCAGTTTTGTCTTGTTTTTTCTAGACATCCGTTTTTGTGGTAAAAAGAGCCTTGAATTTACTCGAAATGTGTCCCTGAGTTGGCTCCACCAGTGGAATTTACATCATATCCTCACAAAAACTCAGGGATTATAGTCTCCATTTTGTAGTTGGAACCGGGGCTCAGATAGGTTAAGTGGCTTATCGAAGATTCCACAGACAATAAGGGGTAGATCAGGGATTGGAACCTAGGATTGTCTCTCCACCTCCCGCAGCCCCGCAGTCTCAAGTCTCCACGGCTGTCTGGCCCCAAAGCCCACACTCATTTCCTGAGCCATGCTCTGGTGGTGACCTCACCCCTTCTCCAAAGTCTTGGCTACTGCTAGAGATGGAATGTTTGTGTCCCCCACTCCATACGTTGAAATCCTAACCCCCAATGTGATGGTACTTGTGGGTGTAGCCTTTGGGAGGTGATGAGGTCATGAGAGTGGGATGGTTTAACGATGCAAAGCACAGACCTCTCAGAATATTAACTGAAGGTGTGCAATAAATCCTGGTTGTGAGGAGAGTGTTAGAAACAGCGGCTGAGCTACCTTCTTCTTCTTTGACCTTACCGTCCTCACGTGAACCGAGTTGCTTTTCTCTGGCTGAAGTGCTGGCACGGTATCTGCTTAGAAAGAAAGGACGTTTAAGACTGAGCTAGTCTGGGAGCCATAGCCTCTCCGTAGCCCATGTTCAGAGAAAGGTCAAGCCGACTGCTGAATTACATAATGTGGTGGAGGCATTCACTGATGCCCGGTTGGTAATCATGTTGCAATAGATAAGTGTATCGAATCAACACACTGTATACCTTAAACCTACACAATGTTTTGTGTCTATTATGTCTCAATTAAAAAAATTACATTTGATGCCCTGCCGGTTTTGCTCAGTGGTTAGAGCATCGGTCTGCAGTCCAGAGAGACCTGGGTTCCATTCCCACTAAAGGCACGTACCTTGGTTGCAGTTTGTCCCCGGTCCTGGTTGGGTCATGCGAAAGGCAGCTACTTGATGTGTCCCTTTCACGTCAATGTTTCTCTCTCTCTCTCTCCCTTCCACTCTATCTGAACAAAAAATGGAATAATGTCCTTGGGTGAGGATAAAAACAAAAATTACCTTTGACTAGGGCAGCTATTTTCAATCTTTTTCATCTCATGGCACACATAAACTAATTACTACAATTCTGGGGCATACCAAAATATATATATTTTTTGCCAATCTGACAAAAATGAATAGGTATAATTTTGGTTCATTTGTATCAGATGGCTATTGTCAGGTATTGCATGTTTTAAAAATTCTTGTGGCACACAGGTTGAAAATCACTGGGCTAGAGGAGAAAAAGAGTTAAATAAGATGGTATTAAAGGCAATTTTGGGGTTCCACTAAGAATATATGTCTCCCAGAGACATATACTTCCTTGCCTTGCAAATCTCTGTCAGTTACATAAAAATGGTCACAGCTCCATGGCTGCAAAGCTGACTTTGTTTCCACGTAGACAGCGCTTAAAAACATCCATTGTGTCCGGCTGGTGTGGCTCAGTGGTTGAGCGTCGACCCGTGCACCAAGAGGTCACTGGTTCGATTCCCGGTCAGGACACTTGCCCAGGTTGTAGGCCCGATCCCCAGTGGGGGGCATGCAGGAGGCGGCCAATGAAGTTCTCTCTCATCGATGTTTCTCTCTCTCTCTCCCTGTTACTTCCGCTCTCTCTAAAATCAATAAAGGAAAAAAAAAAAAAAAAAAAAGATCCAATGCAAATCTGGAAAGATCAGGGGCAGGTCAGGTAACTCACTCTCTTGAAACAGGTTACCAAACGCAAAACATATGAGGGACAATAAACATATTTTCATCACCCCTCCTTCTCATTAACGCCCCTTCCTTGGCCTCTGCTCTTGGGCCCTGCAGGGCTCTTCCAGGGCTCGTTAATGGGAGATGCGGATGGAAGAGAGAGCTGGCCATGCCCATCACAGCTCCTTTCCTGTGCTCTGGGACATCTGAAATCTGGTGGCTGTCACGTGGCCAGCTGTTAGGGAAGCTCAGTTTGGCTCTGCTGAGGATCTGATTTGTGGAACAGGCTAAAATCAGACAGAGCCCTTGGGGTCCATGTGGGTGGGGCTCTGGCTCCCTGTGCTGCTGGCAGTGCCATCTGGCTGTCCTGGAGGGGCCGAGGGGTGTGGCTCCCGCCTGGATAGTGTCTGAGGGAAGAGCTGGCAGAGGGCTGGGTGGCTGTCGGGTTGTTGGTAGTTTTGGGGACAGAAGCAGGTTCAGTGTGCGCTGGGGAGGCGTGGCCAGCTGCTCCCAGGGCTCTTGGCAACTCCGTCAGAAGGCTGTTTCCAGACAGCCTCTGTCTGGTCCCTCCTCCTCTTCCCTCATTATCCCCTCACTGCATGTCTGTGGCCTGAGACTTTCCCACCAGGCGAATGTAAGGACGGGGTGTTGAGCAAAGTCTAGATAGCTGTGTGCACAGTACCAGGCTGAGCATCACTTGAGAATGAAAAGCAGCTTGTGTTAGCCTGCTCAGGCTGCCGTCACAAAATGCCACAGTCTGGTGCTTTACACAAGATACTGATTTCTCATAGTTCTGGAGGCTGGAAGTCAAGACCAGGCTGCCAGCCAATTTCATTTCTGGTGAGGACTCTCTTCCTGGCTTGCAGATGGCCACCTTCTTCCTGTGCCCTCCCATGGCTGAGAAATATCTCTTCCCATCTTCTTATAAGGCCATTAATCCCATCAAGAGACCTCATCCTCATGACCTCATTTAACCGTAATCTCCAATAGCTTCCTCTCCTAACCCCATTACACCGAGGGTCAGGGCTTCAACAAAAGACTTTGGGGAGGAGGCACATTCAGCCCATAACACAGCTCCTTAGGTCCTCCCTGCTCCACGTGCAAGGAGCTGCCACTCTTGCTTGGAGGCCTGATTTGTTGATAAGATATACACCTCAAAAGTGTGGGCCCTGCAGAAGTCATTTTATCCAGGCCCAAGACCTCAGGCAGGAACCTGATGGAGCCTTGAGAAACGAGAGGGCTTGGAGGGATGAAGAAGGGGCAGCGTGGGCAGGATGCACCCAGGTAAAGGCCTGGAGTGGCAGTCAGCGTGGAGGTGTAGAAGTTGGTGGGCATGAGCACACATTGAGTCAAATAGAGACCCACTCTGCAGGGACACGCATTTGAATGCTTTCCTGTGCCTGGCGTGTCCTTCCTGCTGAGTGCAGTGAAGCCCACACACCTGTTTTCCATCTCTGCAGGCCTTGGGTATAGTCAAGAGCAGAGGAATGAAAGCCAGAGGCCAGGGTTTAAATTCTGGCTTTGTTGTTTTTTTTCCAGCCGTGTGACCTGGGGCAAATCACTGAGTGGTCAGAGCCTCGGGTTCCTTATTTAGTAACATGCAGGAAATGACCCTTATGCCTCACGTGTTCTCTTGAGGGCCTTAGGTGATGATAGATGAGAAAGTGCCCGTGATCAGTAAAGACATTCAGCCATATCTTCTGAGCATCTATTACAAGTCCCGGTCCCAATTGCTGGGGTGGATGGATAGACTTGTTGGAGTGATGGGTAAGTGGCGGATGGATGAGCTGGTGGACTCGTGGCTAGAGCCCCCGGCCTCCACTGCTACTCGCCCGCCCTGGCTCAGCCAAGTCACTCGGGTCCGTTTGCCTCTCTGGGAAACCTGCAGACACTCGCATGATTGGAGCTATTTCGTGGGTGCCGTACCCTCTTTGTTGAGGCCATGGTTAGCTTTGATGGGTCCTGCCCTCCTGAGGCTGTCCCATTGGCATGGGAGAGTGAAACTCATTACTGTGAATCCAAGTCTATTTGTCCATCCCATCAAACCATCCATCCATCCATCCATCCATCCATCCATCCATCCTTAGCCTTAGGGAATTTCAGGTTTGGAAAAGATTCCCTTTTTTGCAAACAAAGAAACTGAGCCTGAAAAAGGGACTATTTCTCAGCATAAATGACAGGTCCTGTGCTAGGGTTGGATTGGATTCTGTCCCCATGTGGATCAGGCCTGGTATGAATTCTCCTGAACCTCTCGAACTCCTGAGCTATCTTACCCACCCTTTCCTCCAGTATCCCACCCAGGCCACCATTAGCAGAAAGGTTAACCGTTGTACTGCCTCTGCCTTCCAAGAGAAGATAGCTTTCTACCTCCACAACCATGGCTGTCACTGCCAGCCAGTCAGCGGGTGAGCAGCTCCAGAGTGCGTTGGCGCCTGCCTTCTGGGGTCCACTCGTGCTGCCCACTCTCCTAGGTTGTGCTTCTTAGAAACGGCTTGGAGATGGAGATGCGCCTGCAGGAAGTGTACTGGAGGAGGAGCTGCACCCACACAGCAGTGAGCGAAGCAGGAGTCGGTGGAGGGAGCAGCGGGACTGGGTGAGGTGGTCGCTGAGGCCTCGGCTCATCCCCCTGGGAGCTCTGAGTGGGGAAAGGCCTTCAGCTTGTGTCCAACACTGACCAGTCAGAAGGTGTGGACTGCTCCCTGGGGGTGTGACCTTGGGGGAGATAGCTCCCTTTGGCGAAGAGAGATTTCTGGGGAGGACTCAGTGGTGAGCCATAAGGAGCCAGCACCCCTGATCGCTGGGGAGTGATCTGTGCAGCACCGCGAGTGGACACATCCACCGTGCTTCCAAGTCAATGTCTACAGTGTCGAATGAATTAGTAGTGGGTCTGCGGGCCCTGTGTGCCCAGGGCCCTCCCTGGTCCTACCACAGCCACCCTCCCCATGCGGTGGTGGCAGCTGCTGTCCTTCCATGCTGACTCCGGCCCAGAGGGCAGCTCACCGGCGCTGGCCCACCGTGACAGCTGCTTTTGTGGCCGCAGGCGACTGGCCAGTAATAGGCACTTGCACTGACCTGGTGCAAACAGAATCCTTTCAGGGCAGTGAGGACGTTTCTGTGTGGAACAGACAAGGTTAACCAGCATTTCCCTGAGGATGGGAATCTTGGGAACTTGGGAGCTCGGGGAGAAGGCCAGTCTGCAGTGAGAGAGGTGAATCGGACACACGGAGGAAACAGAGATGAGAGACGGGGACAGGTGAACCCTGGGGAGCTTCCGGGCCCTGGTTTCAGCTGTGTCTGAAGCTCAGCCTCTTCCCTGCCTTTTCCATTTTAATAACTCTCCCTTTTTGTTTAAGGCAGTTTGAATCGGGTTCACCTCTTTGTCAACTCCATAAAGTTCCAATTTGACCAACCCCTTTAGCATGGATCACAAACGTGGGGCCCCCAGGGTTATCGCCAGCCTTCAGCTATTTTGTTGGGTTGGTACGGTGTTTAAAAAGCCCAGTTTCAGCAGAACATTGAGCTCCAGAGACAGCGCCAGGGCAAGTGAGAGCCAGACAGGCACTGGGCACCTCTGTGCGCGCTCAGGAAAGATAATTAAACCTGGGCAAAGGAGATGCTAAGAAGCCCAGCGGCAGAATGTCATCTTATGCTTTCTTTGTGTGAAATTGGCGGGAGGAGCCCAAGAGGAAGCACCCAGGTACTTCGGTCCACTCAGAATTTCCGAAGAAGTGCTCAGAGAGCTGGAAGACCACGTCTGCGAAAGAGAAAGGAAAACGTGGAGACACGACAAAGGCAGACAAAGCCCCTTATGAAAGAGAAGCGAAAACTTACATCCCTCCTAAAGGGGAAACAAAGGAGAAGTTCAGGGGTCCCAGTGCACCCAAGAGGCCTCCCTCGGCCGTTTCCTTGTTTTGTTCTGTGCATCATCGGAACATCGAAGGAGCGCATCCCAGCCTGTGCCCTGGTGACGCCGCGGAGGAGCCGGGAGGGGTGTGGAGTCACACTGCCGCCGTGGCAAGCAGCCCGACGAAGAAACAGGCTGCTGAGCGGAAGGAGAAGTGTGGAAAGGGTGTCATTGCAGACTGAGCTCAGGGAGAGCCTGATGCGGCCAAACAGGGAGGCATCAAGTCTAAAAAAGGGCCAGAAAAAGAAGGAGGAGGAGCGAGACGAAGAAGATGATGACCGAGTTGATTCTTAATGCAGTTGTTTCCTTGTCTATAAAGCATTTAACACCCCTGTACACAACTCACTCGTTTTACAGAAAAATATTGACATGTAAAGCTATGTAAGATTTGTTTTCAAACTGTACAGTGTCTTTTTTTGTATAGTTACCGCACTACTGACTGTGTCTTTGGCTAGCCCTGACCTGGCGGTATTTCCAGTGGCCAGTCGCCTTGCCGGGCACGGTTATAGGGGTTGTAAGCTGGCATGGGGATGTCAGCGGGTTCTTGCTGGTGCCCAGCACAAGTCCGTAACGTACGGGGACGGTAGTTTTTTCACCTTCACTTGTCTCGGATGCAGCGACTATGAAATAATTGTTCTGTTACCTGAATACCACTCTGTAATAATAAAAATAAAAAGTTGTAGCTGTTTCGTTGACATTCTGAATGCTTCAAAGTAAATACAGTTTTTAAAATTGACAAGTCCATTTGTAATCGTGTCGTCACTGGGAGATGTACAGGGCATCCGGCCTCTTACTTCGAGCCTATGGGAAGCGCTGGCGGCACCGGGCTCGTATTCCACTTGGAACGAGTTGGTGCGGAGAAGGTAAGAAGGGGCCGGCCCCCACCGTTCCATGGGTGAGCACCCCAGCTTGCCACAGACCCCACCATTCTCTATTGCTTTTCATTTCTCCCTCTTTCTTCATTTCCGTCACCTGCCTGCGCTCAGCGGGCGTCTTGGTGTGTGGTTCCTGTTCATGCAGATCCCTGAGTTGCATGGCCTTTTCTGACCTGTCCAACGACAGGTTCCCAGAGGGAGCCAGAACAGAGAGTGCACAGTGTGGGGGGAACAGATAAAGTAGGTGAGAGCTCTAGGGAGGCTTCAGGGTCTCTGAAGTCACAAAGCCATACAGGTGTGAATTATCATCAACATCGTTAATAACAACTGGAAGGACAGGAGACAAGGAACTTAGCCCCCACCGGGTGCTCCCTCCCCCCACGCCCAGAAGGGTATTTGAGCCATCACGATGGTATTCATCATTGACATTGGCAGCTATTATTAAGCTGTGTCAACTTGTAAGTGCAAAATGTTTACCAAATGAACTGGCAGAAATAATATCTATGCACTGTCTACCTTTAACTGTTCTTTCTGTAAATTGCTGTGGCATGTCTCTAGGGCATGGAGTCAGCGGAGAAGGAAAGAAACGAGTCCTCTGCTTGTTGAGGGTGTTACTTGTTATTTCAGCCGATACCCTCTTGGTCCCCTTGTCCCCCTGGCACTGCTGACATGCAGTCTTAGACCACAGAGACTGTCCATTACCGGCCGCGCTTTCCCCTGAACACATTTATTACAAAGAGGGTGATGTTTCTCTCCCTTTGAGTCTGTCTCTTCCCTGGATTGAAGTTGATTGACTGCAGTGCACCATTTTGCAGCTCAGAGTACAGGCAGAGGTGTGCTAAAGCGTGTTGCTGTGATCTGCAAGTGGGCTGCACCTTGAGGACATGATGGGCTTATATCACTGTGTGTCTGCGGCTGCCTCACCGCTCCTGGCTCCCATGTCGCCGTGGCTTTACTTAGTGCACATCCAGGACCTGCTGTGACCTGGCCCACCTCCCCGGGTCTTCTCCCGCGCTGTGACCCTTTCCCTGCCTTACTTACAGGTGTGTCATGTGGGCTCACTCCTCCATGCAGTTCCCTATCTAAAATGTCCTCTCTTGCTGTGACTTCCTGCAAACATCTCATCCTCCTCCGACGATTTAGGAGCCCATGGGACCGAGTCTTATACGTCTGAAAATTGTCTTCTAGCTCCCAGGAAGCAGCATGACTTAGGGGAAGCAGAATGGCCTTTGGAGAGAGAATCACGTGGGTTTGAGTCCTGCCTCTTCCACTTACTAGCTATGCCATTTGGGACATGTTACTGTTCGCCTCTCTGAACCTCAGTTTCCTCATCTGTAAAATGGGGATAGTGATAAGACCTAAATCTTGTTGTGAGGATTAAATATGATAATGTATATAAAGTGTATGTCATCACAATGCCTGGCACATAGTGAATGATTATTTTTTTTTTTTTATTTTTATTTTTTTTTTTTATCCTCATTCGAGGACATTTTTCCATTTTTTGTACAGAGTGGGAGGGAGGGAGAGGAAGAGAGAAAGAGGGAAACATCGATGTGAAAGGGACACATCGAGTGGCTGCCACCCGCACGACCAACCAGGGCCGGGGACAAACTGCAACCGAGGTACATGCCCTTAGCGGGAACCGAACCCAGGTCTCTCCGGACCGCAGGCGGACGCTCTAACCGCTGAGCCAAACCGGCCAGGGCCATAGTGAATGATTAATAGGAACAATTAATATAGTGTATGAATGGATCCAAAGAGGGACTGACCCGAGGCAGACCTTGGAAACCTTTTAAACTGAAATCACATCATCTCATGTTTTGACTTCTAGGCTGCCTTTCCCTAAAAGGCAAGTGCAGAGACAGATCTAACTAATTTAAGTTTTTGGTTAATCAAGGGCTTGCTACCCTCCAATGGCTTTGAGTTGATTTTAGGATAAAGACCAAAATTCTCAATCTGGTTTACAAAGTCCCTCATGGTCAGGACCCTGCTCATTTCTCCAGCCTCATATTCCACGTCTCTTTGCTCCTTAGGTTTGACACAGGGCTACAGGGCCCTTGCACAGGCTGCTCCTTTTTGCAGAAATACCTTAGTCCACATTGCCTACCCACTTAACTCCTGTTCATCTTTCAGAGCCCAGGCGTATCCTCTGGCATGTCCACTTATTCTGGTCTCTGATTATATATCCATCACTGTACTTGATTAATGTCTAATTCCTCCACGGGACTCCATGAGGGCAGAGACCAAATCTGTGGGTTGCTCACTAAAGCATCCCCAGCACCTACCACAGCAACCAGCCTGTGATTTCTGTTCATTAAGGAATTTATTGAATGCGTAGGTGAATCGGTGATTTACTGTTTTGAGAATGTGTGCAGTCAAGATGTTTGCTTGAAACTACAGAGCCCCATTCTTGAAGAGAGAAGGACCAAGAGACACGTCACTGGAAGACAAGAGTGTGGTGGAGCTGGGTTGCCTGGCACCTGGTGAATGGTCTTTCAGGAGGATTTGTGAAGGAAGTGAGTGTGTGTAGTGTCAGCTGATGGGCTTCCTTCTCATCGTGGTTAAACTGGCTTCTAACGCAGGGACAACGTTTTATTTGAGAGTAGGGCTGCCACTGGTGGGGTGGTTGCTCTCCCTTGTAAATGGGGTATAGCTGAGGGTAGCCTAACCCACCTTAGAGCCTTCTAGGATTTAGGGAGAATAGTCCTTGCATCCTAAGTTCCTGGCCTGCTAGCAAAAACATTCCTTACATAAGTCAAACATTTATTGTTCCAAAACAATGCTTACTTGTTCTTGAAACACAAGCTTGGAAAATATAAACTAAAATAGAAATAATTGAAAAGGAAAATAAAAATCAACTAGCACCTGGCCGGTGTGGCTTAGTGGTTGAGCATCAACCCATGCACCAAGAGGTCGCTGGTTTGATTCCTGGTCTGGGCACATGTCCAGGTGGTAGGTTAAATCCCCAGTAGAGGGCATGTAGAAGGTGCCCAATTGATGTTCTCTCTCATCGATGTTTCTCTCTCTCTAAAATCAATAAAGAAAAAAATATATATATAAAAAAAATCAACCAGCATTCCACCCAGAGATGACCATATTGACATTCTGGTGCATATGTTTTTGATTCTTTAAAAAAAAATTTTGTGTTTCTGTGTCTGTTTTTTTTTTTTTTTTATCCTCACCCGAGGACATTTTTCCATTTTTTGTTTAGGTAGATTGGGAGGGAGAGAGAGGAACACAGAGAGAGAGAGAGAAACATCGATGTGAAAGGGACACATTGAGTGGCTGCCACCCTCACGACCGACCAGGGTCGGGGACAAACTGCAACCGAACCCGGGTCTCTCTGGACCGCAGGCTGACGCTCTAACCACTGAGCCAAACCGGCCAGGGCTCTGTGTCTGTTTTATTTACAGAGCATTGTAACCTGATTTTTTTTTTTTCAATTAGAAAGTGTCCAGGAAGGCAGTTACTCCCTCCTGCGGGCTTGGTGTGATAATACTAGCCTTGGGCCAAGAGGCGGGCATCCCAGAGCAGAGGATCGGATAAAGGTGTGATCGGATAAAGGTGTGAACGGTAGCCTTGGGAAAGAATGATCCTGATGGCAGGAGGAGACAGGCAGTGGTGCACCAGAGGCATGGACTGATGAAGCAGCGGATATGAGACACCCCGCAGACACTCACCAAGAGATATTGGGGGCAGGTGTAGGGGCTTCAAAAGCAGGGTCATGGAGCTGAAAATCTGGAAGATAGGTTCTTGGAACCATTGACTGTCATTTATTCAACCAACAAGAATCACTTGAGTGGCTGACATGTACCAGGTGCTGCAGTAGGCAATGGGATGGTAAGAAACATAACTGTGACCTCACTGAGAATTGGCACCATCCTGTTTACATGTGCAAAGTGCTTGGCACAGAACAGGAGCTTGGTACAGGGTAACCACAGAGACGAGCATTTGTTACTCTTCCAGAATCTCATCCATGGTTGGTGATTATCTCCATGTTGCCAAATCCCCAGAAGGGGCAGAGAGCTACATTTCTGTGACACCTGTGTCCGTACACATGCTATAACTAATCGAATAGGAGCCGTTTATGGTGCTGATACCTATCAGTGAAGCTAGCTCCGCCACCACGCACTCGAGCTGTTACATTATCGAGAAAACTTTCCTTGGGGCATCGGGGTACATTATTGCTCCTTCAATCACATCTTGGTCCTTGGAGGACCAACTGGCAGGCCAACTTTTATTACCTGTTGTTTTTTTAACTCACAACAGGGAAATGATAGCAAGGCGTTGGGAAGGGAGACTTCTTATAAGATGAAACGAGCCAAGATTGGAAGATGACATTTTTATTTGCCTTACAAATGGAGTGGCTACGGTGTGAATGGCATCGTGAAGGAGAGGAAGGGCTGTACAGGTCAGCACACACGAGCCATTCCTCTTTCTGCACAGGAGGAAGCCTCCGCAGGGGCGTGGGTTCCATTGCAGTCAGCGGCTCTCCTTACTCAGTGGCAAGGAGTTTGCAGTTCGAAGGTGCCCGCTTCACGGCCAATCTCAATCAGCCTTGATTCTAGGCCACACGTGTTTTTCATTCATTAGGCACAGAAGTTTTCAGGACTTATGAGCTTTTCAAGAGTCAAAGGGTCTACAACAAGGCCCAGAAAACAAAAACCACTGGCTCTAAAACGCAAAAAGAACACAGCAAAGTTGACATGAATGAATATTTAAAAATTTTCCTACAAACTGTGATACTTTGTCAATATTGCTAATTGTTAAATTTAGTGTTCATGGAGATTTTATTACATCTGAAAATGCTGGCAGATTAGAATTTCCCACTTTCAAGAGCTCCTGAGTATGCAAATTGCCAGGAAATCACATCCAATCAAAATTTAAATGTCACTTATTGTCGAATCATTTCGGAAGAAAAACTTAGAAATTTTCTTAAAAAATATTTGATAGCAAAAATCCATTTAATGTAGGATGTAGGCAAATATGTAATACATTCGAACTACTGTCTAGTGAGCCCTCCAGAAGGAAGTGCATCTAGAATATACAAAACTCTTCAAAAGGCCTCGTAATTTACCCTCCCTCCTCATTACCTTATAGAATAGTTTAGAGAGAAGCTAGTTTTAATGGTGGTTTTCTTCTGTGTGAAGTGTTTGAGCTTTACGGTACTTGGATTATCATTTAGTAAATATTCATTCTCTCCCCATTTACCTCATTGATGTTCAGCAAGGCCATGCCATGTGCCTTCGTGGTGGGTGTTCAGTTGACCATGTGACTTTCTTTGACCAATGGGATGTGAGAAGACCTAACTAGCAGATGCCTGAAATATGCTGTGCGATAAGTCTTGCCCTCTTGTGCTTCTGCCTTCTCCCCAAGGACAAGATTCCTTAGTCACTGGTCCTAGAAAAGTGAGACACATGGGGCAGAGAGACCCAGCAACCAGCAGCCCTGCAGCTAGCAGAGTTGTACCAGCCAACCCACACAAGCTTGAGTGAGAAGTAAGTGCTTGCTAAGAGTTTGTGGCTCTTTGTTTCCCAGCATTATTGTGGCCATAGTTGACTGATACAAGCCCCTGCTCACAGTGGTGCTGACTCATGTTTCTGAAGCAATGACCGTTGGTTATTTTCAACCATGTTGCTACTTATTTATTTCCAACCATAATGCAAGGATTATAACTCTGCAAACAAGTTCAGCTACTTTGCACATGGTATTCCCTCTGCCTGAAAAGTTTGTCTCCCTGCTCTTGACATAGTTGCCTTTTTCTTTCTTTATTTTAAGATGTTTGGCTCTGGTTTTAAATACTTCCTCAGAGTGACCCGAGCATTTACTGTGGTTTTCATGGATGAGGCAGAGTAGATACACTAAGCAAACATGGGATGAGATAGTTTGAATAATCCGGAAAGCTCTGGGGTATAGGAGTGGTCCGTAGTTGTCTGGTACCTGGCCCTGGTGTGGTTTAGGGCAGGGAGCCTGACTAAAGGAGGTGAATTGGGGGGGGGGGTGGACTGAGAATGGGTTGGTTAGCATATCGAAGGCATGCTGGAAGGCAAGCTGCTATCTCGACGAATCAGCTAACCCTGGGAGGAGCGGTCCCCTGCTGGGTCCAGAAAGCCCCACTATGGCAAAGCATCATAAAATATAGAAAATAAAAAACATGATCAATACAGTTTCACAGAAGGAAATTGAAGGCTCAGTGGATAAGAGAATCAGCCTTAGTTGTCTGGTGTGTCTGCCCTTCCTGCGGCACTGGCGTTACTGATCCACAACTCACTCATGCCAGAGGCTCTGTGTACAGGGAATGACTTCAGAGCTGGCCTTTTGGGGATGTGGGTCCAATAATAGTATTCCCCTAATCGAAGAACAATGTAAACCCAGACATTCTCCCAAACTGGGAATTATCAGGAAGAAAGTAAAAAGTGGAAGGCATTCCTTCATGGTTCTTTCAACAGACTGAGCCAGTCTTTGTAGCTTTTGAGTCACAAGGATAATGCCAAGAAATTTCCAACTGTGTTAAATAAAATTGGCCAGCCCTTTGTGACAGAGTCCCACTGACATCAAGAAAGCTGACTGTTGCCTGTCTTCTCTGGATTGTGCACGGATTCAGTATCATAACAGACACTCTCAGCCAAGACTTGACAAAACAGAGAAACTGCAAGAAATTGATTTTCATTCATTGGAGTTGCAAGTCTGGCCAAAACATGCCTGAGGTTGCTTTGATCTCCTGGCAGTCACTCGCATGGACCCTCTTTGTTTTGCAAGTTGTTCTGGGGATAGGGTGCAGCACAAGCTTTTCTGACCTGAGCAAGCCTGCCCTTTCCAGATCTCTGGTGCCCAAAGGTATTCCTGGGGAGGAAGTGCATCAGGTTGCAAAAGGAACTCAGACATTATTCTAGTAGGAAGCAGGCCAGAGAGGCTATGTAACATAGTGCTAAAAAGCTTAGGCTCTCTTGTCAGACTGCTTAGTTTCAAACCATGTTTTTGTTACTTATTTGCATGTGATCTTGGGCAACAATCTCCCTTTGTCTCAGTGTTCTTTTTGTAAAATGGGATGGTATGACTGATTAAGAGATAAACCAAAGGACTTCTATGCATATGTGCATAACCAATGGACACAGACAATAGTGTGGGGAAGGCAGGGAGGGGAGGAGAGGGGCAATGGGGAAAAAGGGAGGACATCTATAATACTTTCAACAATAAAGATTTAAAAAATTATATATATAGTTATGTTGCTCAGCATAGGGCCAGGCGTGGAGTGAAAGCTTAATAAATACAGTCATTAAAATCAGTTACTATTCATTCCTCTCCCTCTCCCAGTCTCTTCTTTATGAGATTTGGAGATCTGTTGGGATGGATGGACGTATTCCCAACTAACAGCTAATGGCAGAGAAGGGAAGCAAAACTCCGGAAATAAAATTACCCCAAGGAGCAGGGCTGTCCCAGCCGTTGACCCCGCTTAATCCTAGACTAAGAATAGATTGGGATGGTCCCAGCTCAGCCTGCAGGATAGGACCCTGAAGGCAACAGAGGGGAACATGACTTGAAAGGTTGGAGTGTTTGCACATAAGTTTGAAGAGCTGGGACCTGGGAGCTGGATTGCGGAGGAAGGTCACTGGGTACCATGTAGGGACTAGACCATGTGGATGTTGTCATAGCACTAGGCAGACACCCCAACTGTACTGAACTGGCTTTGAACACCACCACCTGTGGCATCGCGGGGATGAGGGGGATGGAAACGGGGCTCACAGAGAATGGGTCAGCTTCTTAGGTTTCTGTCTGCCTGGGGTTTGGGAGTGACCTTTGGATTCATGAAACCTTCAGGATTTTTGGACCGTGGGAAAGGAGATGTAGAGGGAGATACTGGACTTCTTGCTCCTGTCAGCAGGGTGGGAAGGCATGACATTAATTGGGAACATGAGACGTGACTGGTTCCTGGGTTAATAAAATGCGTCATGCCTGCTAAGCACGGGAACTCATTCCACCCTCGTAACAAACCTTCAAGACTGTTACTATCCAAAGCCCTTATGCAGGCTGCCCAGGCGCTGCAGACCCTGATTCGTCCCGTGACCTCCCGACTTCGCTCGGCTCCAGCCAGTCTGTCTCCACTGTCCTCTGCGAATGAGCTGAGCATTTCCCACCTCAGACGAAGCTTTTGCGTTTGCAGTTCCCTCTGCCTGGAATGCTGTTTCCCAGGTCACGACTCAGTCTCAGCTGGTAGGTCTCCCCCTAAAGCTTACCCTTTCGGAAGGCTTTTCCCTTCACACCCTTTCCTCCAAGTTCATCTCCGCCAGTCACTCTCTAGCGTCAAGGAAGGGGTGTTGGTCAGGTCATGGTCAGAGGCCATTGTCCCTGCTGGAACAAGCCCTATGGCAGTGACTTTGTGGGTGCTGCTCAAGGGCTGTGCCCAGTGATCTCAGCAGTGCCTGCTGCAGGGTCAGTGCTCCATAAATATGTGTTGAAGGATTTAGGAGTTCCTCGTTTTCCAGACGAAGTACTGGGGGCACCAGGAGGAAAAAGCTGGGTCAGTGACACAAGGTGGCCAGTGTGTCCAGGGCTCCACCCACAGAGCTCCTCACCCTGATCTCCGGAGCGTCCACTGGCCCAACCAAATGCATCTGCGTTTCTCTACCTGAGGACTTCCTGCGGTGGTCAGCTGTCTTTGTCCACCCACACAACAGCGTTTAGGCCTTGGGGGATTCACACCTTCCCCAGGGAGTCCCTTGATGAGGGATTGATGGCTGGTGGACGGCTACTCCAGCTCTGTTCCCCGGGTGAGGTGACCACGAGGCAGGCTCCTGCGGTGCAGGGGCCAGTTGTGTGCATCCCCCCCGGACCCCTTGCTCAGTGACATCACGTTGGCTGAAACCAGCCACGGTGGGAGTATTTACACCATGGAAGTGGGCAACGATGACACATCTGGGCTTTTTACTTCTTCTCTGGGGAGTCAGCCGTGAAACAGTCGCCGGAACCCCTCTGGATGTGCTCCACACTGTCTCCCAGGAGTTCCTGGCGGGACTGAGCTCCAGTTGTCCAGCGTGGAAACGTGCCTGACGACCTGTGCTCTGCCGGCTGCCTTGTACCTGGCTCGCTTCCTCCGCTGTATTTCACTCACCTCCCAGGTAAATGGCCTGCGCTGGATTCTCATCTCTGGGTCTGTTTCTGGGGAAACCCAAACTAAGGCATACAATTAATATGTGTTGGAGCCAGGATCTAAAAGTAGGCCATTCTGCCCTGGCCAGGTGCCTCAGTTGGTTGGAACATTGTCCTGTGTACATAAAAGGTTGCAGGTTCAATTCCCAATCAGGGCACTTGTCTAGGTTGTGGGTTCAATCTCTGGTTGGATGCCTGTGGAAAGCAACAGATTGATGTTTCTCTCTAAAAAATAAAATAATTAATAAAAACATATCCTTGAGTGAGGATTTAAAAAAAAAAAAAAAAGCCCTGGTTGGTTTGGCTTACTGGTTTGAGCATTGACCTGTGCACCGAAGGGTCACAGTTCAATTCCCTGTCAAGGGCATGTACCTGGGTTGCAGGTTTGATCCCTTTGCTGGCTGGGGTTGTGCAGGAGGCGACCAATCGATGTGTCTCTCTCACATCTCTCTCTCCCTCCCTCCTTCTGTTCCACTCTATCTAAAAGTAAATGGAAAAATATCCTCAGGTGAGGATTAACAACAACAAAATAACATAAAACTAGGCCTGTCAGACACCAGGTCCACGTGTCTCACCAACACCCACCACCCTCGTGTCTTCGTGTCCTTTGCCTGTCAGGGGGGCAGACGTGGTTTCCATGTGGAGGGCTCTGAAGAGTGAGACGAACGTGCTATGTTGATGAGATTAGCTGCAAATTAAGAAGCCATCCTTTTTTATGTTAAGGGCTGGATTAATTAGGTAAAACATGAGGAAATCTAATTCACTTCATAAATTATTCTTTATAAAAAAAAAAAAATGTTAAAGCAAAGTCATGGTTTGCATCCAACTTGTAGGCACCGAGACAGATTTCATTGCTCTCTTGTGTAATGATCCACATCATGCTTCCATTTTATGTTTCTTATCATTGGCTGTTTATAGTTTCTAACTCTGTTTAAAGACTGGCCTGAATATTCGAGGGCCTCACCAGGTGGTCAAGCAGGTTTGACACACTGACGGTGTTAGGTGCAAGCTAAGGAGACCCTCACAGAGGTGTTAGGTGCCACCTGGGAGACCCTCAGCTGGACAGAAGTCGAAGGAGTAGAAAGAGCTAAGGCTTCGGAGTCTCGCATTAGTCAGGGTACTTTTGTTTCCAAGAGAGGGCAACTCAGCTCAAACCAACCCCCGATGCTTAAGGAAACTAGAAAAGGAAACAAAGTCAACAGACTGTGTCAGGACATTGAAAGTTGAAGGATGTGGAATTAGCTTCAGACATGGCTGAGTCAGGGGTTGCTTGCTAGTAAAGTCTTTTTTTCCCTAGAATGTAAGCTTTGTGCGGACAGGGTCCTTCTCTCTTCTCTTCCTCGCTGTGTTCCCATCTGCTAGAGCAGAGCCTGGCACATTGTGATACTAACTGTGAATATTTAGATAGCTCTTTGTAAGGAGATAGCCGTGTCCTAAGTGATCTATACACATTAACTCAATGTTTTCAACCCAATGAAGTACATAACTATTCATTATGATCCTCTTTTTGTCTAGATGGGGAAACTGAGGCACTGAGAAGTCATAAAGCTAATAAGCAGGGAAGCTGGGATTTGAACTGAGGCCCTCTTGCTCCAGAGCTGTGCTTGTAGCTACAATGCTATGTTAATTCAGTAAATTGTTGCCAACTGAGCAAATGAATGAGTGTATAATGGTATAACTTACCAGACTCAGAGTGTTCGACAGGTAGTAGTGATGATATTTATGTGGGCAGCCCCTGTCTTCTGTGACCCATTAGCTTTGGCCCGGGCATCTGTCTTCAGGATTCAACATATTTTGCCCTGACCAGGGGAATGTTGGAGGGGTAGGATGGGTCCTGCTCAAGGAAATGAGACTGGAGGTATTTCTTGAATCATTTTTCTTCTGAATGAGGAATTTGGGGATCATAGATAGATAAATCTTAGCCTGAGTTTGGAGAGGTCTTGACAGAATTATTTGCTGGATCAACAGAGTCTGACAAATAAGAAACATTTTGAGGGAAAACACCTCAAACCCAGACTTTTTAATAAGTCTGGACAACTCTAGGTAAGTTGTGTGTCTCCCCTCCTCGGTTTTGTGATGGAGAGTCAGATATGAAAGCATCTGATGTTATCCGGATGGAAATAAAATATGATAAAGTCTCTTAAGCCTCAGGGTAGTCATTAATATTGTTCACCAAGTATCTCCAGTTCTCTGTCTTCTGGGTACATGTGGGATCCCCTACTCCCCACCGAAGTTGGACATGACCACGCACTTGGTTGGGCCGATGACATCGGCACAGAAGTGATGGCTGTTACTTTCAGGTGGAAGCTTTTAGAGCCAGGATGTGAGCTGCCACACCCTTTTCTCTGCTTCAGATACTGGCAACATTCCAGGCTGTGGCTTCTTTCTATGCCTGGGTCTGGGAGTGAGGTCCATACTGGGAAGAGCCTCCATCTGACCTGTAATGGACATGCAGTGTGAGTGAGAAATAAAATTGTGTTGTTTTGAGTTACTGCAACTCAAGGGGGTGTTTGTTACTGAAGCATAGCCGCGCCCATCCTGGATACAAGCAGTTCCCTATGTGGGAAGTGGTCATTGAGTTCAGAGAGGGAGGGGTAGAAGAGAGATCACAGGGGGACTGAATATCAGAGGGACTGAATTACAATCTTGCACTCGTTAGCTGTGTGACCTTGGGTAAACTCTTGAACCTGTCTGAGCCTTAGTCCACATTCTCACCCATGAAATTGGAGTCCCCAAAATTACTTCATGGGGCTATTTTGAGGATTAAAATATGTTACACCTGTGTCAAGGGTGTAACATAGTACGTGCTGATGAATGTTAGCTATTACTTTTGCTATTATGTAGCAAAGTACAGATTACTTTGATTATTTTTGAAAAATGTGTCTCTATCGATTAAGGGTAGAGTGACTTAATTAAGTAAACTCTGTAAGCTAATAGGGATGGGTTTTAATTGTCCCCCATTCTCTATGAATGGCCGGGAATTTGACAGTTATCTGAAGGCTCATGGGTTTGAGGGCCAAGACATCTACATGTAGACTTACCTTTTGTTCTTCCCATTAGTGCAATTAACTGTTTTAGGACATCCCCAAATCCACCTAGCCTGGAGCTTTTATGGCCCTGGTCAGGACTTGGCTTCCCCCAGGGTCTTTAATTTTAGGCAGTGGGATATTCTAAATTGAATTTGTCTGGGTGTCAGAAAATCTGAGCTGCTCAGAAATAAGCAGGACTTCTGTATAGATGTCATAGCATTTTGGCAGAATTGGATATGGATTATGTGGGGCCTGAAGCTTATACAATTTAGCGATCTCTCTTTAGAAAAAAAGAATACAAAAGTAGGAATATAAAATTAGGCACAAAAGGGAATATTTGTTTGGAATGAGAAAATGAAACAAATTTTTGGAGACTTAGGACATTTACCTGCCATCCTTCTGAGATCTCCGTAGGTAATTAATCAGAAATGCGAACCTAGAGGTGCTTTATTCTTGCAACTCGGCTTCCCTTCCCACCTCGAGCCCTCCCCAAGTTCAGCACGTAAGGGGACCCAGGCAAGAGAAAGGTCCTGAACCCTAAGCTTCATTAGCTTTATGGCGAACAGAAGGCTCTAGACAACAGAAGTCTCCTCAGTATCGAGAAGGCTGAGCATATGTCCATGTGCATGAGATCCACGTTGAGTACACAGGAACTAGCTTGATTTTCTTTGGAGGGGAACTTGAAGCTGCCCCCTCTCAGACAATATAAAATCTTTTCCCAGTCATCTTGCCTGACCCCAGGGTTTGTCATCTCGTGCTTCTGAGCAACTCCACCTCCACTTCCACCCAGCAGCCCTGTCATCACAACCTTGGTAATTCCTCCATCAGTATCTTAGTGTGGCTCTGCTCATTACAGATGTAGTCCCCACTTATTGTACCCTCCAGTGGATGCCTGAAACTATGGATAGTACCGAGTCCTATACTATTTTTTTTTTTTTTCCTATGCATATCAACTTTTTTACTTAAAGGAAGCAGATTATGGCTTCTCTGTGGCACATCTGAATTGCCAGCATCACTACTCTAATGCTTTGGGCCATTATTCAGCCAATTAAAGGTGACTTAAACTCAAGCACTGCAATACATGATCTGCTGACCATGGATACATTGGACAAAGGGATGATTTATGTCCCAGGCAGGAAGGCATGAAATTTCATCAAGATACTCAGAATGGCATGCAATGTAAAACTTATGAATTGTTTATTTCTGGGATTTTCCAGACCACGGTTGACCATAACTGAAACCGTAGAAAGGTGAAACGGTGGATAAGGGAAACTGTTTTATCCGACATCTTGACATCTTTTCATGCATAGGGTAGTTTCCTTTTCCCCCCTCCTTCCTTTGCCAAGACTCTAGTCAAAATATGAGATAGATTTTTCCCCCATAAAGGTATAGATAGGGTACCAGGTCTGTATTTAATTTGGAAGCTTCTTGTGACTGTCAGATGTGGATTGTTAGAGCAGCAAGGTGTTCACACTAAGTGTTTCCCGAGCAGGTGTGAACAGCCTGATGGGCTGGAAACTGAAAACAAACCAGATTCTCTGAGTGAATATCAGTTATACATGAACTGCTATCAGCATGGTGATTCTGTGTTCTCAAAATCTCTGTGTGTGTGTGTGTACTATGTGCTGGGGATGGATACAAATGGCCATGAGCTACCATGTATATTTGTTGGCTAGGGCCATAACAAATACCATGGACTGGGTGGCTTAAACAGGAGAACTGACTCTCCTCACAATTACGGAGTCTGGAAGTCCAAGGTCAAGGGGTTGTCAGATTTCGTTTCTTCTGAGGCCTCTCTCCTTGGCTTGCAGGTGACCACCTTCTTTCCGTGTCCTCACACGGTCCTTCCTCTGTGCGTTGGAACCTCCGCTGTCTCTTTGTGTGTCTTAACCTCCTCTTCTTATAAGGACAACAGTCAGGTTGAATTAGGGTTTCACCCTAAAGATTTCATTTTAAATTAATCACATCTTTAAACGGCTCACCTCCACATACAGTCCCAGTGGGGATTAGGGCTTTAACACATGAACCGTAGGGGGACCACCGTTCAGTCCACAATTGCATGGCTGGCTAGAGAGAGCACCGCCCTGCTGCTGACCACGCTGAGCTGTGGCTGCCCGTGAGCAGGGCCACCCCCACCCCCACCTTGCACCTCGCGAAGGGCGACCTGACTAATGCTCGCCTGAGCTCCTTCTCTTCCTTCAACTTCCAATTCTCGTCTTCCCCAGCACTACAAAAAGAGAGAACACAACTTTGATGCAGCAAAGTGGTGAAGAATGTGGGTGCTGGGTTTCAGTTTTGACTCTGCCCCTTATTAGCTGAATGACTGGGCAAGTCGTTTCACTTCACTAGACCTCAGTTTCCCCTTTCGTAAGTTAGGGGCTGATGCAAGTACATTACCTCCCACATTAGAGAGGATGAGGTGCATCTGCCTTCTGTTGTATCACCTCTATTTCCAGTGCTGTTAGCTTAAATACCCACTGAATGCTAGCTACTATGAATAGGAGTATTTTGATTGCAAAGGACAGAGGCTCGATGGAAGTAATTTAGGTACTGAATGAAGAATTTATTGACTCCAATAACCAAATCCAGAAGGGGTAGGTGTGCATTTGAGTAGGAGGGGCAACTGGAACCATTCCTCATGCCTCTCATGTCTGTTTTCATCGTGGTGGTTTTGTTTTTTGCATACTTGCCCAGATCCATGGCTTTAACAACCTTCCCTGTTTCAGAATGGAAGAGACCTTCTCTTGTGGTTACAATGGGCAAAATCACAGGAAAGGACTCTGATTGGCTCAGCTTAGGTCACATGGTCACACATGTGACCAAGTCAGGGGCCAAAGTGCAGGTCCCATTAAAGCTTCTTAGAGCAGGAGTTGCTTGGCAGATAAAAATAATGGGTGTCCCCTGTGCCATCTAAATGCTCTCTACTGTGCTTGGCACTTGGTAGAAATTACATGAATTCCCCCCTTTTCCCATTCAGTCTGACAGACCCTCATGCCCACTTTCTGTTATGCTGAAGAGTAATCCAGAAAAGAAAGCCGTCTCGACAGAGGGACCCAGGTAGTGAGGGCTGTAGCCTCGTACGGGACATTGGGCAGGAATGGTGGCTTAGGCTGGTGTGGGCTCAGATGAAAGGCCACCTGAAACTCAAGCCAGGCAGATATATCTCTTTCTGAAGACAAGACACATTTCAGGCAATGATTCACATTTAAGTTTGGGGGTGTTCATTGGAAATAGGTATTTAGAGTCTTGGCAATTGTTCATGCCCTTTTACCCATTAGGTTCACTTCTAGAGTGCCATGAATTATGAAAGGCTTGGGATATCCCCTACGTGCAGGTGAGCAAGTTATCTGCCATAGTCCATGGACATGGGCAGAAGCCACGAGACTCCTGGGTCAGAGACAAAGGACTTTATTATTTGTGGCACAGAGGAAGCATGTGGTTCATGTTTGTGCCGGTTCCCTTGGACCTCCCAAGTCCTTCAAGGGTGATTTGAAATGACATGAAGGTTGACCCAAGGGATCACAGTGGTTTTGCATCATAGCCAAGGAATCCCCATCTTTATGGAAAGGGACTGCCCAACATTTGTCCTAGAGAGAGGCTTTATCATTATAATCCTGTTCCGCAAATGAACCTGCCTTCTGTCGTATCACCTCTGTTTCCAATGCCGTTGGCTTAAACAAACATCCTTGCAAAGATAGTCGGGAATAATAGGTGACACGAGGTGCACAGACATGGGAGAGATGTATGGAGAATTGTCTCCTGATAAAGAAAGTCTTTCCTAAGGAAAATACATCTGAAACATGAGCAGAAATTTATTCATAAACAGCCCAAAGATTCAACAGTAGGTGGGAGGTTAAGCAGACTGTTGTTGGGAATATTCTGCTGTTTCTAAAAATGTTCCGAAGATCTTGGAATGACAAGTGGAAATATTCAATTTAAAATATAAAATGAAAAGTGCATGCTACACAACAGAATATACGTTTTTGCTAACTATGTAGAAAAGTATTATAAAAACAGTTGGGAAGGAAATTTGCTAAAATTTTGATAGTTTTTCTCTGAGCAGTGAGTCTAAGGGCAGTAGTTTCCATTTTCATCTTTTTTCTTAAAGAGAATTTTAAATTTTAAATTTTTTCAGTTCCTATAATGAACATGTGCTACTTTTACAATAGGAAAACAAAACAAAACACCCAAGATAAATTATTTTTTAAAGCAGTGCCCAGCATTAACAATTTGGCAAAAATAGGATAAGAAAGCATGAAATAAGCAGGAAAAAAAAAAGGTTTCAGTTAAATTAGATGTTCAATTAAGTGATTTTCTTGGCTGCAAAATATCTTTTTGACAGACAATTAGCTCTGGGTAAGTCAAATGTTTCAACGGTGTGTTCTTAAGGGGCAATTAAAGTATTCACATTTGAAGTGCAGAAGTGTTACAATAATGGGGAAACTTTCCTGAATGTCAGTTGAAGCAGACTAGTTGTGTTTTATTTTTTCTTCCTTGAAGTTGTCCTGATTGGAGAAGAAGTAATTTCCTTGACAAGCCGTCTAGCTGGGTCTGCTAAGGGGGCTGGTAGAGTGTAGGATGGAATTTTCCGTTGGCTAGAGAAAGGTGTGTTGGTTAGAGAATACAAAGTTTAACAGTAATAACATTAACAACATTTGTTATAGTATTAGCAACACTTATTATAGTATCAACAATATAAATAGTGCCAACAACAACCATACAATGTATTTTGAGTGTTTGTACTGTGGTAGATATTGCATTAAGCACTTTACATATATATTACTTTCTGCAACTATCCTATGCAATAGTGTTGACTGGGGTCTCTCTGTTACCGATGAGGAAACAGAGGGCCAGAGAGGTTAGGTGACTTGTCCAAGGTCACACAGCTCGTGAGTGATGGTATTGGAATCTGAATTCATTAGTCTGACTCTAGAGCCCTTGTTCATATGCTCCTGGATCTCTTGGAAAATAATAATGTCTTGTACTTTTCTCTGTACTTGCCTGGATAAGGCAATTTGACTTCCCCTGCAAGGCAAGCAGGATATGTTGTACATGTTCCATTTGAGAGAGAAAAAAGCTGAGGCCCAGAATGTATTAAGAATCTTCCTAGGTCCCATAGTGAAAGAGTAGGAACAGTTTATTTAAAATATAGCAGGGCTTTTATATGAGTGCTGTTTGCAAATTTTAATAGATAACGTCTTTTATTATTATTATTATTATTTTATTTTTTATCCTCACCCAAAGACGTTTTTGCATTTATCTTCAGATAGAGCAGGAAGGAGAGAGGGAGGAAGATGTGAGAGAGACACATTGACTGGTTGCCATCCACATGACCCCTACCGGGGCCGGGGACAAACTGCAACCAAGCTATGTGCCCTTAGCAGGAACCAAACCCGGGTCTCTCTGGTCTTGAGTTGACGCTCTAACCACTGAGCAAACTGGCCAGGGCTAGATAATGTCTTTTATGTTACATGATATTGGATGAGAGGTGAGGTGGTGTATTAGCCAAACTCTTGCGGTTATATCCTGCTATTGTTTCATGCAACTTCAAGGCCCACAAATAGACCTGAATTTCAGGTATAGCTAGATCAAGTTGCTTAAATGATGTACTTTGGTATCTCTCTGATCTCTAGTTCTCAGTTCTGTTTTCATCCATGCTGGCTTCATTCTTAGGCTATTTCCTGTGTTATCCGTAGCTCCTGACTTATCTCTTACCAGTTTAGTAATCTTAGGGGAAAAAGAATTTATTATTGCTAAGAGTGTTGACAGAAGCCCTAGGGATGACGCTCATTGGATCATAAGGGTCACATGCCCATCTCTGAACCAATTACCATGCTTATGGAAGTAGAAGATGGTGATTGCTCAGTCATGAGCTCACCCTTGGTGTCAGGGGACGGTGTCAGTACTACTCAGACTACACGGATGAACGATGAAGAAAGCATTATTTTCCCAAAGAAAACAGAAATGCTGTTGCCAGCAGAGGAGAATAGATGCTGACTGAGCAAAAGTAACGGTTATGCCTGCAGTTAGCCTAGAGTATTAGAAAGAACCGTATGCAGGGAATCAGAAGAGCTGGTGGCTCTTCCTGGCTCTGACGCAACAGGCTGTATGACTGTCATCAACTATTCACCCTCTCGGGGCCTCAGTTTTCCTGTCTGTAGGATGAGAGGGGCTGGCCTCACGGTCTGGTTGTTCAACCTCATTTCTGAGTGTCTGGTCTTGTGATTTGCAAGTAGCAGGCCCTCAATAGGCAAGCTATTCTCCCTGCTGCCTTATAGTTCTCCTTTAGAACATCAGCTTCTGTTGCCTGAACGGGGATTGTTCTCAATGTGGGTTAAGGTCCTCGTATTAAACCAGGTGTGTACACTGGTAGTTGAAATCAGGTGCTTACAAGGTTTTGTCAGGTTCATGCCTTGGGGTTTGAGGTTCGGGTGTACCTGCCTTGCTCTTTAATTCTGGTCATGATGTCTCAACTGTCCTGGGGAGCATGAGCAGGATCCCCAAGAGCAAATTTAATCTGCAGAAGTTACTTGGCATTTGGTTGACACTATGTTGGAATTTTTGCTGCTGATCTCAATCTAAAGGATACTTTGTTTAACTGTGACTTTCTTAGTTATAGGGAGAAAGGAAATCAGAGGGAAATTTTTGGAAAAAAGATAGAGTCTCTTAATAGCTGATTTAATTTTCACATTACCCCCTAGGACGCAGGTGATGAGATCTTTACATTGCAAATTAGGAAACTGAGCTTAAAAGATATTGGCTGCCAGTACATCAAATTCATGTCTTGATAATGTAGCCAGTATCTATTAAGCTCTCACTGTGTGCCAGGTACTATTCTAAGTGCTGACGACACAGGAGTGACAAGACAGACACAGAGCGCACACAAGAGTTGGGGAGGCAAACAAATAAGTAAATATCTAAAGATTTTCAAGAGTAGGAAGTCCTCTGAATGCACCAACACTGGCAGCACTGTGACAGAGTGGGAGTGACATTAGGCATCTAGGAGACTGAGTTGAGACCTGAATGATGGGAAGCAAACAGCTGGGTGATGACCTGGGGAAAGATGTCCAGGCGGAGGGTAGAGCAAGTGCAAAGGCCCTGAGACAGGAATAAGCCTGGGACAGACAGAAGGCCACTGTGGCCAGGTGGGAGTGAATGTGAGAAAGAGTAGTAAGCAAGGATGTTAGGAGACATAGGCAGTGGCCAGATCACATAGCTCCGGGAGGCCCCAATAAGAGAAGGTCATCATTATTCTATTTGTTTTTCTAACAGCTCTTTTGTTTGTTTTGTTAATCCTCACCTGAGGATATTTTTCCATTGATTTTTAGAGAGCGGGAAGGAAAGAGGGAAGGGGGGGGGGTAGAGAGACAGATATGTGAGAGAGACATACTGATTGGTTACCTCCCACACAATCCCAACTGGAATTGAACCTGTGACCCTTTGGTCCACAGGCTGATGCCCTAACCGCTGAGCCAAACCAGCCAGAGCTCTAATGGCTATTTTTGAGATATAATGGACACACTAACTTTCATCCACCATGAGTGTACAATTTAATAATTTTTAATTGTTGATAAAGAGTTGTGCAACTATCACAAAATCCAGTTTTTTTTTTTAAATATGTTTTTATTGATTTTAGAGAGAGAGAGAGAGAGAAAAACATTGATATGAGAGAAACATCTATTGGCCATCCCCAACTGGGGATTGAGCCAGCAACCCGGGCATGTGCCCTGATCTGGAATTGAACCAGTGACCTCTTGGTGCATGGGATGACACCCAACCAACTCAGCTGCACTGGCTAGGAACCAAAATCCAGTTTTAGAACACTTCTACCACCCTAAAGCTGCCCCTGTCCATAGCCATCATTATTCCTCTAATTGTGCTAATGTTAGAGCCTTTGCATCCTGAAATTAATTATTAGAATAAAATAATACATTATTTTTTTCAAGCTTTATTGAGATATAATTGAAATATAACATTTTGTAAGTTTAAGGTATACATCACAGTGATGTGATACACTTACATATTCAGCCATGTTGTCGACATCACTCAGAATCAGTTCTTTTGATGTGCTGAACAGATCATTTGGTTGAGAACGGAAGGGTCCGTCTGAGCACTTCACATGCAAAGTATTTTTTTCTGAATGCAGTTAGGATCTCACATCCCCTCTGAGAGGGGACTATCCCTGGCTCCATTTTACAGTTATGGGTGGTTGCACAGAGGGGTTATGTAACCTGCTTGAGATCACACAGCAAATAGCTAAGAATCCAGGACTTAACCTAGTTTAGGCCTTCTGACTCCAAGTTCAGTGCTGTCCTCTCCATATCCAGCCATTATTTGTTGATTTCTGAGCACCATAAATTAACCAGTTGATTCCTGACAAAGTTGCATCTTATACCCTTTCTCTGCCACAGGGCACAGCTGGATACTGCCAAGGTTGGAGATGAAAGCTTCAACTGCAGAGTATGTACGAGCCTCTCCAAAAATGTATTCCCCACAGTGTCTGCACTAGAGCTAGCATGCTGGGGAGGAGGGATTTGGAAAAGAAACAGAAATAGGCTATCATGAAACCTCCTTTGTTCTCCAGCACTGTTGGTAGGAAAGTTCAGACCATCTCTTTTGGGAAAAAAAGTTCTTACCTGTAGGCACTAGAGTGTTCCAGGCCCCTGTGCATTCCATCAGCAGAGGGGCTGAGTTTATGACGCTGTGTGGAGCCTGCTGGGATTCGAGTTCTTCAGACTGCTGTGTTTTCCTGGTGGGCAAACCCACCAGGAAAAGTGTGGAAAACCCCTTGGGGGGAGGGTCTAGGGGTTGAACCTGGGATGGAATTAGACCCAAATAGCCAGAGTTTGGAGGATAGAAGTGAGTGTGAGCTGAGTGTCAAAAGCAGAATTTACACGATGGTGTGTTAGTATAGTTCCTCTGCGAAATGAACTCTAATACGGGATTCAATCTGCATGACTTTATTAGGCAAAATGCCTGTTATAGAAAATAGGGAGCAATGTCAGGAGAGGCTGGAGAGCCCTCGACAGAACTGCAAGTCTGACCTCGAGTGAAGGAGACAGGGCGGAGTCACCACAGGAGAGTCCTCACGCCAACTCTGGGGACAGGAGTCTGTGTCTCTCAGGAAGGAGTGTCCCTGCTGTACTCATCATCCAGGGAGGAGCCATTGGAAGCGTGTGGCCCTTGGAGCACAGGGGCCCCTGGTCAGTTACAACCCTGCAGTGGGAAGTCTGCGAGACTCGGTCTCAGCGCCACCGCATGACGACCTCTGCGTTATTGGGCTGGCAAAACAGTTGATGCAGCTCACACAGTATGTATGTATGTATGTATGTATGTATGTATGTATCCTCACCCGAGGACAGTTTTGTATGTATCTTCAGATAGAGCGGGAGGGAGAAAAGAAGGAAAGAGAGAGAGAAACATCGATGTGAGAGAGACTCATCAAGTGGCTGCCATCCACACGACCCCAACCCCGGGCAGGGGACAAACTGCAATTGAGGTACAAGCCCTTAGCAGGAACCGAACCCGGGACTCTCTGGTCCACGGGCCGATGCTCCAACTGCTGAGCCAAACCCGCCAGGGCGCACACAGTATTTACATTAAAAAAATTAGTCACCAGCATTCAACAATCTATACATTTTGCATTAAGAAAACTAGATTTTCTGCCTTTTTTTTTTTTTTTTTTTAAATGACCGTCTGGCAATATTCACCTTCCATTTCCACAAGGCAGCCAGAAGGATGCCCTTGCTGTCCCCTTATACGAAGCACATGTGCTCCAGTTTGCCACCGTCCTCAGCAGACCCTGTCATCCTATCTCCCGTCTTCTTCATTCGCTGGTGTCACCTATCTGCTCCCTGCGTGCATTTAAGGTTGCAACCATTGCTTTAAGGCTTAAAGCAAAGTGGAAGTTGAAATCCCGAAAGTCACACTTATCCATGGAATTTGAATGGGTGAAAGCAGAGCCGGAGACTGGGAGGCTGGGCTCGGGCTGGAGGAGCCACCGAGAGCCCTGGCGGAGAGCCGGAAGCATCCTCGGGGGGCGTGGCTGGCTGGCTGGCTGAGCAGGAGGAGAGCCCTGCCTTTGTGTCAGGTCACGTCAGTTGGATTCTTTCTGAGACTGGGTTTCTGGGTCCCGCCTGCTCAGCAGCGTGGAGCGTGGTGAACTTAGGTTGTTTTGTTTACCCAGCACCCTTTCGTTTAGGGAGCACTCCTCCCCCTCCCCCCACAAGGCTGCCAGTCCTGGGGACCTTTCCTCTGCCCTGGGGGCCATGGGCAACTTATGCTGGTCCCTCCGGAAGTCTCCCAGATAGGATTTGCATGTCAGTGGTCATTTGCAGGGTGACTCCAGAAAGCACCAGTGTGAGCAAAGGTGTATATTAGTCAGGGCTCTCCAGAGCAATAGAACCAATAAGATACATGTGTATGGAAAATAATACAGTAATTAATAAGCAATCATACAAGAATAAACTCTGTGTTTCATGTACTCACAACTGTAAACCTACTTTTGCCCACCCCGTGTGTGTGTGTGTCCTATTATATAATAAATATAGGATATAAATAAAGTGTTTTTTTTTTATAAATAAATAAAATTTCTTCATTTATTATAAGGAATTGGCTCACACAATGAGGGAGGCTGACAAGTCCTGGGGTCCACGGGGAGTCAGCAAGCTGGAGCCCCGGGGGAGCTGAGGGTCCAGTTCTAGTTCCGAGGCCCCCAGGCTCAAGACCCACGGAGAGCCAGTGTCTCAGTTCTAGTCCAAAAAGCCTGGTGTCCCAGCGCAAAGGCAGTCACACGGGGGGAATGCTCTCTTACCTGGGGGATGGTCAACCTTTTGGCTGTACGCAGGCCTTTAACTGGTGGGCGGAGGCCCACCTACGTTAGATTAGGCAAACCTGCTTTCCTGGCCTGCTGATTTACATGGTACTTGCATGCAAAACATCCTCCCAGACGCACCCAAAATAACGTCTTACCAGCTATCTGGGTACCCCTTGCTCTTGTCGCTATCAACACATAAAATTAACCTTCACAGGAAGAAATGCGACAAGGGAATTTAAGCCACTGTAGAGTGTGGAAATGAGCAAGCTACTTCTTGGGGCAACTGGGCTCCATCCTTTTGGTGAGCTCTGGTTGACATGATGGGACACACCGCACAGTGTCCCACCTGAGTGGTGAGAAAACTGAGATATTCATCTGGCATCTCCTATCACGAGTTTTACTTCCTAGAACTTCTGGCCCATTTGCCTTAGCTCAGAGCAAGCCCTCAGGTGGCGAGTGAGTCTCAGGTGTTTGCAGTGGGATACCTTTGGTTTGTATGGCGATAATGAGGGTCCAAGTGACACAGGTAGGACATCGCCAGCATCTGTGTGATGGACAAATGGCACATGTCTGGTCAACCACAGTGCTCCATCCATCTATCAGTGTTGACCCTTAGGCAGCACATGGCCCACGCAGGGTCCACCGGGATTTGCCCCTGGGATTCATTCATTGTGGTTCCTTAGCAAGGAGGATGTGAAGATGGAGCTGTCAGCATCTGCTTTTCCTGCGTAGACAGAGAGACGAAGAATAAGGCTGAGCAAAGACAGAGAAGAGAAATGGAGGGAAGGAGAGGCATATGTGTGTTTTGGAGGCAGTGAATCCTTTTTCTAGTTTCTGGGGCTCTGGTTCTTGTCCCTTCCTTTCTGTAAACGGCCTCTGCTGCATAAACCAATGTAGCCCTTTCCTGATTAATTTAGCTAGAGTTGGCTTTCTGGGAATGCAATCAACAGCCCTTACAAACAGTTATGGCAGGGCAGAGTGGGTGGGAGAGAGAGGGAGATTGGATTGAGAGAGAGAGAGATTGCCCTGGACCTAGGAGCTTTCTCTACTTATTAGCTCCCAGTGCCTGAGATTTAAGACGCCGGAAGGAAGATGAGTTTATGGTGGAAATTTGTAACCAACCATTAACTAGAATGACACATCTAAACCCTTGTGCCTGACCAATTGTTAGTCTTCAGGGAAACAGCGATAAAGAAAGAATTTTTGGTCTCGGCACTTAATTAGCCATTCTTTTCTTCCTGACTTTTAGTTTTATGACTCTAGCTTCTAGGATAGGATTTTATTGTACTTGAGTAGGGATTAAGCCCAAACAAAGACTCTCCCGTGTTTCTGCTTCTTCAATTTAAATTTATTCTTTGTAGTGTGACACAAAGTATTACATTATATGTCACTTGTAAAAATTGTAAATTTTTTTAAAAAGAGAGACAGAAGCAAGCATTTATCATTGTGATCTCTGTTCTAAACACTATGAGAACTCGTTCATTATTTTAAAAAAAATTAATGTTAATGCTGTTGTCTGTTGCCTAAAAAAAGGGGAGAGTTTGTCAGAAGAGTTCTAAGAATAGGCACTCTAAAATATGCAGTGTTGAAAAATAATAGTAGCTGCCATTTGTGGAAAATCTATTGGTACGCTGCTAGGTCCTTAACATTTAATATCTCCAATTATCCTGTGAAGCTTTGAGGATGATTGCTCCAATTTCCAGGCGAGGAAGTGGTGGTTCAGAGAAGGCTCAACCAGAGCCTCAAAGGAAAGGGAGCACTGGCAGCCAATTTGCATCAGGACCCTTTGAACTCCAGAAATCTCGCAAAGAGTGTAATTTGCATGTGCTCCATGTGGGTGTGGTGGAGGTGGTGGTGTATGTGATATGTGTTTCAATGCTAGACATTGTGTGAGGTGCCGCACATAGTAGGCACTCAAAAGCACTTCCGTTTGGTGAATTTAAAATGTTGGAATAACTAAAACCTCTTGAGACTGAGGAGGAATTTATCTTTCCACTCTGTCTGAGCAAAGAATTTATTAGGTGAAGTAATTATATTTGTACCCTCATGGAAATGGTATTTGTGTCCCTAAGGAAAGCAAGGATTCTTATTTATCTCTCTCTTGAAATTCAAAATAAAAGAAAGAACCTTGCTGACATCTACCTTAACCCTTTTTTTTGTAACCCTGCAGCATCTACATAAGTTTTTAAGCAGAGATTCACACTGTCTTGCACTTGGACAGGACTCGACAGTTTAGAAAGCATTAGCTGACTATGTCCCTTTTGGTCATCCCAGTGGCCTGTGAGGCGGGAAGGAGAGATACTGTCACACCCATGTCATAGTATGGAAACTAAGGCTTACCCTAAGGAGACACAACGGTTAGGTGCCAAACCAGGGCTTGAGTGGGCTTCATCTGATTTACAGTTCACACTTCCTGAGCAAGATTTTAGAGAGGTGTGAAGTTCTCTTCAGAAAAACAACTGTTTTTCCGGCATTAATAGCCCACTTTAGCAGCCCTTACGGAGTGCTTCTGATCTACATGCTAATCTCGGATATGCCTTATCTCTTAACTAATCCATGGCTAAGTGTGCGGATGCGCCTTGATTTGAGATCCTCATTTGCCTAAAGTTGATGGGGCTGTAAAATCTGCTCCAGAATTTATGCCTCCCTAAATCGTCCTGATTTCAACCATTATTCCACGTTAGGGCCACCTCACCCCCTCTTCCGCCCTGGTCGTCCAGGGTGAAAGCAGAGTTAGCCACTTCCAGCGTTTCTCCAGGCCAGGCTGGGCTGATGGGAGAGGGTGGGGCACTGGAGTCGGAAAAAGACATTTTAAAGTTCTCCGTTCTGTCCAGCTTAGGAAGTTACACTCTCTCTGGCGGGTATATATTCATTTTATTTATTTTACAAAAACAACGGAAGACGAGGTGAGAGTCTGTCTTTAATTGGAGTAATTAGCCATGTTCTGGTGGAACAGCAGGGCCAGAAATCAGTGGCCAGTGACTGGGTTCAGGATGAGCAGGCAGAGAGCGGATGGCAACTACCTCTAATTACTTGTTCATGGTAGAGAATGTGGAATCTAGGAAATTATCAAGAAGAAAAATGTAATGTTTTATCAGTCTTTTGTCAGCTATTGGGCCGGTTGGTCAGAAGTCATTACTGTTACAGACATCCATTCCTTAATGAGAATCAATTCATCAGAAGCCTTTCCCTTGATGGTGATAATGCTAATATTTATTGAATGGCTACTCGATGCCAAGTCGGGGCTAAGAACTTTATGTACTATGATCTCATGCCTACTTTTATTTTCACTATTTTCTAGGTGAAGAAACAGACTCAGAGAGATTAAGAACTTGCCCAAGGTCATACAGCAGCCGAACGAGGGGGCTAGAGTAGGGGTTTCAGACAGTCAGGTTCCAGAGTCCGGGGCCCTGACCACTTCCCCCTCCATATGCTGTTCAATGGCTAACGTGATTCACTTTTGGTTTTCAGAGGAGTCGGAGAGAAGGAAAAGCACCAAACGGAGAGAAGCAGAGAGCAGGGCAACCGGACTCCCTTTGCCGGTCATGAGCCGTATTAAACACAGTGCCAAGCTGACGGCCTTGCTTGCGCGTTGCCCCTTCCAAACAGTCACCGTTAGGAGTCTAGGCCTTATTCTCATACCGACCCCAAGGCTAAGAACATGGGCAACCTCTTTCCCTATAAGCCTTTTTTTCTCCCCCCTTATTGATTTTAGAGAGAGAGGTAGTGAGAGGGACAGAGAGATAAAAATATCGATGAGCGAGAACATTGACTGGCCACCTCCTGCATGCCCCCCACTAAGGATCGTGCCCACAACCCAGGCATGTGCCCTGACTGGGAATCGAACCAGCGACCTCTAGGTGCATGGGTCGATGCTCAACCACTGAGCCACACCGGCTGGACTTTCCCTATAATTCTTAGAATTAATTTCATGGTGGTCCTCTGTGGGTGGTTTGGATTTTACAAAACAGTTGGAAGTCATTTGTGGCCAAGTCAGGTGAAATAGTAGGTGTTCAACTTGTTACTATAATTTTTATTGAAATGAAATTTATCTTACAGTAAAATGAGATTAATTTTCTTGTGCTCTTCTGGGAGGCAGTTTGCCCAGAGTAGTGGTTTTCAAACTTTTAACAAACTACCCCTGAGAGGAAAGGCGAATAAATTCAAACTCAGCAAGTATAGCCTGAAACAGTCTCTCAAGGGTGAGGATGTCTTTGAAGTTTCATGTTCCGTCGTAGGTATTTGTGAATCCTGCATTCTGCCTCATGCTCCATCGACTTTCAATCACTTACAGGGAGTAAAGCGTATTGATGCTGGTCATGTCTGTACTGTAGCTGCGTATGTTTCAGGGATCCAATGGGGTCCCCTGGGGTTGTAAGATGAATGGGTGTTAAAAATGATGAAATGTTAAAAAGCATATAGTTTAGATTCATAAGAACACAGTCACTCAATTCAACTCTATTCGGTTTACGTCAACGGAGTGCAAACCTTATTGGGCGCGCCTCTCCATTACCACGGTGCTGTTGCAGGGATTCTCAAGCTACACCCCAGGCTGCCAGTTGTCCCTGATGGCATTCTCTCTCTCACTTCTAAATTCCCATGTTTTGAATAGGTTATATAGTTGAAAGCTCAAAAACAAAATAGTATAAAAAGAACAGTGAAAAGTCTCCTATTCCTGTCTCCCATCTCCCCAGCCTCCCCGAGATAGCTGGCTCCCAAGATGGCCCACAGGGATCACGCCCTTGGCTGTCGCACCTAGTCCTCCTCGCCCATTTAGTGATAGGGTTGGTCTTAGTGACCAATGCAACACCGCAAAAGCGAAGGTATGTCACTTCCAAGATTAGGTTATGAAAGACTGCAGTTTCCATCTTGGGTGCGTGCTCTCTCTCTCTCTCTCTCTCTCTCTCTCTCTCGCTCCCTCCCCACTCCCCTCCCTCCCTTCCTATGTCCCTCCTTCTCTCCCCTTCTTCTCCCCCCACCCCCCAGATCAGTTACTATGGACAAAGCCAGCTGCCATATTATGAGAACACTCAGGCACCCTAAGGAGAGACCCAGGTGGTGAGAAATTGAGGTCTCCTGCTAACAGTCCGTGGGAACTGTGGCCTGCCAAGGACCACATGAGTGAGCTTGGAAGCTGATCTTTGAGCCCCAGACCACCCTCAGATGACTGCCGCCCTGGCTGACACCTCACTGCTCCTGAGCCAGGACCACCTGGCTGTGCTCCTTGTAGATTCCAGATCCACAGATACTGTTTATAGTTTCAAGCAGCGATGATCTATAACATTATATAACAATAGATACCTACTACATCCCACTCTCAAGAGTTTCTCACGTTTTTCTAGAATTTATATATACAAATGAAAGCAAATATAAATACAAATTCTTCCTTTCCCCCTTATTCAAAACATGGTCTGCTATATATACTGTGCTATACCTTGCTTTTCTCAATATGATATTTTGGGGAGATATTCGTACATAGAAATAGTATAGAGAAATCTTCCCTGTCTTTTTTCTTTTTCTTATAGCTGAATAGTATTCTACTTAATGGCTATACTATAATTCTTTAGCCAAGTCCCTTATCAATGGCATTTCCAATGTTTTGATATTACAGTATTTTTGTGAAAAATCTTGTATACATATGTACAAATACATTTATAG
Organism: Molossus molossus; assembly: GCF_014108415.1. Classification (NCBI taxonomy): domain Eukaryota; kingdom Metazoa; phylum Chordata; class Mammalia; order Chiroptera; family Molossidae; genus Molossus; species Molossus molossus. Next base: position 107,525,990 of record NW_023425366.1, on the reverse strand, counting down.
CATCTATTTCTAGAGGTAAAATTGCTGGGTCAAAGGGTACATACATTCATAAGTTTGATACTATTGGCCCTGGCCAAGTAGCTCCTTTGGTTAGAGCATCATCCTGATACACCAAGGTTTCTGGTTCAATCCCTGGTCAGGGCACACACAAGAATCAACCAATGAATGCATAAATACGTGGAACAAAAAAATCTATGTTTCAATCTCTTTCTAAAAAATCAATCAATCAAAAAAAAAAAAAAATAAGTTTGATATTGTTAGATTCTCCTCCCTAGGGACTGTACCAAGTCACCTTTTCTTCCCCGTTCTTCCCAGCAACGTCTGAGAGTCCTGTCTCCCCCAAGGGGAAAGGAGAGCTGGTTGGCTTGAACAGATGCAAAATGAAATTCTCCAGTTCTGATGAACTGATGATGTGCTTAGGACTAAGGCAACCTTCCAAATTGTTAAAAACATTTTGTATTTCTAAATGAAACTGTGTGTTCTCTGAGTTTGCTGAGAATACAAATTCAGTTTTCTTTTAGGACTGGCTGCCATGTAGTGTTTGTTTGTCAACAATGGCACAAGCAACAAGTAGGGACAAGCAGGCCACATGGCCCCTGGGGTCTCTTCCCTTGCAAAGATGAGCTGCCTCCACACGACAATTTGAGAAATCTAGTTCTGGAGGACTCTAGAAGTATTTTCAGCAGTGGCAGCATTATCGGGATAAGTAGGTACCTTCCCAAGGTGACAGTGCTGTACCATATTTCCTTGTTTATAAGGTAGCATTGATTGTGAGTTAGATCATTGATTTGATAACAGCTCTTTGCGGGAAAAAGAGACACTACATTAAATGCTCACATTGATCATAAGATGAATGGGTTTTAGAAATGATGACATGTGAAAAAGCAGGTAGTTAGGTTCCTGGAAACACAGTCCCTCAATTCAACTCTCTTCAGTTCAACCCAGTTGAGTGCAAACCTATGTTGGGTGCCTCCCCCTTACCTCTTCATTTATTTATGTATTTTAAAAACTTTTTTTTTCTTTATTGCTTTTACAGAGAGAGGAAGGGAGAGGGAGAGAGAGATAGAAACATCGATGAGAGAGAACATCAGTTGGCCACCTCCTGCATGCCCCGCACTGGGAATTGGGCCCACAACCTGGGCATGTGCCCTGACTGGGAATCGAACCGGCGACCTCTTGGTGCATTTGTTGACGCTCAACCACTGAGCTACACCACTGGGCTTTATTTATTTATTTATTTATTGTTTGTTTGTTTGTTTTATCATCCTCACCCGAGGACATTTTTCCATTTTTTGTTCAGATAGAGCGGGAGGGAGAGAGAGGAATAGAGAGAGAGAGAAACATCGACGTGAAGGGACACATCGAGTGGTCGCCACCCGCACAACCAACCAGGGCCGGGGACAAACTGCAACCGAGGTACGTGCCCTTAGCGGGAACCGAACCCGGGTCCCTCTAGACCGCAGGCCGACGCTCTAACCGCTGAGCCAAACCGGCCAGGGCTATTCATTTATTTTTAATTGGCATACCAGCAGGGAATAATTAGGTCAGGACAGATCTGAGGGGACTTGACATGATGAGCCTGCACTGGAATCAGACTATCCTGGGGTGAAATGCTGGCTTTTACCAGTTGGTACCTGGGAGATCTTGGGAAGATTACTTATTTCACTGTTTTTCGAGCCTTGATTTTTCTCACCTAGAAAGTAGAGATATTAATACCTGTCTCAAGAGGTTTGTATTATTTGGGATGCTTGTGTTTGCAAGTGCAAGAAGCCTAACTCAGTGTATCTTAAGTGCAAGAGAGAAATTTATTGAGAGGACACTGGGGTAGTTCATAGAACAAGAAGCCACAGAAAGGCAGGGTGGCCGCTGGGCCTCGAAAAACTGGTTTCCGGATGGGTGCATCTCCAGGATTGGTTCAGCATCTCTTGTGTACAGCAGTGTTCTCCATGAGATGGACCTAAAGTTTTAACATCTTATCCGTTCAGTGACAAGTGAGATGAATTCAGTTCACCTGCCCCCTTCCTCCAGAACCTGAAGGGAAGAACCTTTGGCCCAGGTGGGTAATATGTTTGTCCCTGGGTTCAGTGACTCAGCAGAGGAGGTTCTGGGGCAGTTCTCAGAAAAGAGATGATAGGCAGAAAGTAGCACAGATCTTCAGACAGAGTTGCTTGAGGATCAGGTGTCCATAATATACCTAGCCAATAGTAAATGCTCAATAAATGCCCAGTAGTAATAAGAATGATGGTAATAAACACAGACAGCTAACATTTATTATTTTTTCCACGTCAGGTTCTATATCAAGCAGTTTTAAAAAATTAATTTATTTTTGTTGCAGATGTCTCTTCTTCCCCCCCCCCATTGACACCCTCCTCCTCATCCCGCCCCCCGCCACAGCATTGTTGTCCACGTCCATTGTATATCAGCACTTTATATGCATGTCTCATTAGTAAAACATTTACATTTTTACTTCTTATCACTTTTCCAGAACTGTTTAAAAATCCACAGGCCATAACTGACTCCTGAGGGCTCAGTGGACACAGAATTAGAAGACGGGGATCTTGACTCCAGTTTTCTGCCCAGAGATGAGTCAGATTCTGTTTTCTGTGCATGAAGGAAGGGACTGTGATATGGGATGCTTGTAAACATTTAGAAGTTATTGCTACCGCCCGGTGGGAAGTGCAGGGGCCACAGTGAATAATAAACGTGCTGACTGTGTTTGAGTGAAGGGAAGAGAGTCTGCGCACTGGTGGGGCAGCTTACCCGTGTTGTCTGCCTGGGGTCCAGATTTCTAGCACTGATATGACTTCTTGGCTCTCTTGAGCCCCGAATCTACTCCAAAGTCAGAAAACCCCAAGACTTCTGCGCTCTGTAATTACTCTGGGCTTTGGAGAATAGTTTTACTTATGAGCAAAACAATGGTGGAAACTTGTGCAGAGGAAGAAGTTATGCCAGACTTTGGGGTAAGCCTGCTGTTGGTCGATGATGCTGCTGGCGGTTAACTCACCAAAGAGCTTTGCCCTTTCCTGGGCTGGAGATTCTAGGTGATCGTAGTCTGTTCTCTCGCTGGATCGCATCTGAGCTGGATATTTCACATGTGCCCCTCGAGCCCCGCTCTCCTTCCTGCTGACCGCTGTGGACTGTGCCACCTGGACTCCCTACCTTCTTGTGGCTAGTTAGGTTTGGCTGGTGGAGAACCCTCGTAGGATATTAGCGGCTGGGAGGCGAGAGAGGTGGGGGTATTTATTCTCCCTCCCCCTCCCAGTTGAGTTGCCATGGGTTGGCTGCCTCTCTCCTGAGGCCACAGCTCCTGCCAGCAGATTCTCCAGCAGCTCAGCCACTGTCCTGGGGTCCATCACTGTTTCCTCTCCTTTCCCCTCCAGGCCCAGGGGTGGTAGTGGCTCCTCCCTGTCCCTAGTTCCGGGGGGCTGCAGTGTTCCTTTCTGGTTTTCCTTCATCCTGCTTGCACTCTGTACATGTCCCTTTGCTAAACTCGTCTTAGTCGCTCCGTGTGAGTGTGCCACACATTCCCTGCCACGACCCTCACTGATACGCGCCCTAGACAGGCCAGTCGGTTCATTTAATTTTCTTACTTCTTTATTCATTCATCACACCTCCCACACACACTACTCTGCACCAGGACTTGTACTGGGGTTTTAAAGAATAAGATAGAATTTTTTTATCCTCACCCAAGGACATTCTTACATTTTTCTTTAGATAGAGCGGGAGAGAGAGGGAGAGGGGAAGACAGAGAGAGAAACATCGACGTGAGAGAGACACATCGCGTGGTTGCCACCCGCACAACCAGGGCCAGGGACAAACTGCAACCGAGGTACGTGCCCTTGGCAGAAACTGCACCCAGATCTCTCTGGTCCATGGGCCAATGCTCTAACTGCTGAGCCAAACCAGCCAGGGCAAGATACGATTACTTGTGTCTGTCTCTGTTCTCAGTTGTTCCCCCCGTAAGCTGACTATAAAGAAAAAAGAATATTCTGCCTGGCCAATGTGGCTCAATGGTTAAGCGTCGACCCATGCACCAAGAGGTCACCAGTTCGATTTCTGGTCAGGGAACGTGCCCAGATTGTGGACCTGATCCCCAGTGGAGGGCATGCAGGAGGTGATCAGTTGATCTTCTCTCTCATCGATGTTTCTATCTCTCTCTCCCTCTCCCTTCCTCTCTCTCTCTCTCTCGTATCAATAAAGAAAAAAAAAGTAAAAAGAGTATTCTGAGGTAAGTGCTAAAGGACCAGCCTAGAAAAAGGGCCCCCAAACAAATTTGATTTCAAGGGCTGTTCAGCAGCAACTCCACCAAGAGCATGTCAAGGACTGGGTGGCCCAAAGGCCATTTCTCTCCATGCAGAGAATCCAGTGAAACCCAACTGGCCCGGTGTTCTCACATCATGAGTCAAGTTCCAGGAGAAATAATCTGATTGGCTGAGCCCAGTCACATGGAGGATGCCCAACTATTCTGGTTTTCCTAGGACCATAACAGCTTTAGCACTGAGAATTCTGAATCCCATGAAAACTCAGTCCCCTGGATGTGGGAAGAGGGAGCATCTGTCTCATTGGGCTTCTGTTTCCCAAGACGTACGCAATGGGGGTTTGAAGGACATTCCAGGCAGACTTTTTGGATATTTGCAGGAAATCAGTATAACCAATTAATTCATATGTTTAATAAATATTTATTGAGGCAACTATTATGTGCCTGGCTGTATTGTAGGGGCTGAGTTTAGAGTGGTAAACACAATGTAATCCTTGTTCTCATAGAGCTGACCTAGTTGGACATTAAATGCAATCAAACAAATAAACATGTAGTAACAAATTGTAAGTGTTGTGAAGAACAATTGTTGGAGCTCTGAAAAGGTATGAATCATAGGGTGTCTTGACCTTGGGTTGGGGCAGGTCAGGGATGGCCTTGGTGAGGAAGTGACTGTTAAGCTGAAATCTGAAGTGTGAAGGGGAATTAGCCAGACGGAGGGGAGATGGGTTGTCGGAGGAGGAATACAAAAACCCTGAGGCCTAGTAGCAGGGATCAGATATCAGGAAGTTCCTTGTACTGGGTTCCTGAAAAGTCCTCCTGGACCCTTCCAAGTCCAGCCACCAGCTTCCACCGAGGCCAGCAAGGGTGAATTGTGTTAGGAAAATTCCACGCAAGGAAATGACTCCGAATCCACATGTATTTGTTAGCAAGTAACAGAAAACTCAAATGGCTTAACTGGGCCATTAGAGGAATTATTCTCTTGCATAAAAGGGAGTTTGGAGGTAGGGTGACTCTAGGCTTGTTTTATTCAGTGGTTCAGTTACGTTATTAAAGACCGGGGCTCTTGCCTTCTTTCTGCTCTAGCTTGTAGAGTGTGGCCTGCGTCCCAGTCTTTTCCTTCAGTGGTCACAGGATGGCTGCCACAGCTCCAAACATCGCATCCTCACACAACCGTGTTCAAAGACAGAAGGGAAGATTTGTCTTCCTTGTATCTCTTTTTAACAGCAAGGAGAAACTTCTCCAACTCCCAGCACAATTCCCATGAACACTCATTAGTCAGAATTGGTCACGTGCCCATTGCAAAGCCATCACTGGAAAGGGAGCCAGTATGACTGTGATTGGTTTAGATCAATCAAGATTGACTCCTTGGGGCTCAGGAGGGGTGTGGCTTCTCCTGAATCACATGGCTGTTCAGTACCTCATTAGTTGGGGTTTCCGTAGCAAAGAGGAAGGGGCCCTTCCTTAGATACGCGATAGTAGCATCTACCAAAGTAATGATTCCATCTAGGCAGAGCTCCTGGGATGTGTTGAGTGACGAGGCTGGAGACTGGGAGGGTTCCAGAATATGCATTCTGACGAAGCTGGCAGGACCCAGGAATCTTAAGCGACTGTCCCAGTGTCATGGAGTCCATTGGCGGCAGAGGAATTGAGACGCGTCAGTGGAGTCATTTTCTCCACAAAACCTCTCTGCTGAGACCATTGTCTTTAGCTGTAGAGACACCTTCATGGAATCAGTGGCATTGGGGGCTCCTAAGTCGGCGACAGCGCCTCCGATGGTGCTTTCACCTGCGGAGACTCAGCCACATACAGGCCTTTCCAAGTCCACTGTCCCCTTCGCCTTCCGCTCGGTAACCGGTGAACTGAGGTTCCGGGGGGGAAGGAACTCACTCAAGTCCCCACAGCTGGAAAGTGGGTGTCTGGGCTCGAACCCAGAGCTTTTAGCCAAATGTCTTAGAATTCTGTGTCCTTGCCTTCTAGAGGTTTCTGTTCGGTCTCCAGGGTAGAGCCTCCACCATGTTGGATTGAAGGTATGAATGAATCCAAGGAAAAAAAAAAGAGGTTAAGAAAAGTTGTGCAAGGATGAAAACCCAGCTGCGACTCTCTTTGTGGACCCAGGAATAAAGTGAAGTTAGGGAGTGGAGACACACGGGCCGCTGAGCAGAACGCGCTGGGTTTACAGGGCCGTGCCGCCCCTCTGACAACACCAGGTGTTTACCTTGCAGATGAACGGCTTCCTGTCTTGTCCCAGACGCACCGCTGGTGGGAAATATTCATGCAGAGCAGAAGCCATTCCCCTTACGTTATTTTGTCCTGGGATGTTTTTACCCGTTTGATTTTCTACCTTTCGACTCGACCCAGTCCTTTGGGGGACCATGGTACAGGATGCATTTCGATAAACAATGCTGAGGTGACAGACTTAGGGTCTAAATGAAATTGTGTTCCATAAAGTGGGAGACAAAAGCTTATAACTCACCGTTGGCTACAGACATTTCGGCGAAAATTATCTTTCATGCTTTGATCTCCACTGTATCATTTTACTGAGTGGCCTCATGTGTTCTATCAATCAAACCCACTGACGGTGCAGGAGAATCACATTTAAAATCAAGTGCAAGTTATAGATTCATCTGCCCAGAAGGAAGAGAAATGTGTCAGGAATCCTCATTTCAATCTTCTGTGATTACAACCGAATTAGTTTTTGAAAACTCCAGAGGATGAAGTTTTCCACTTCCCAGCTCTCCTACTAGTGCTGTTAGTTTTTGAACGGGGCAATATTAGATCAGTGGAGAGGCAGACTCAAATGATTTAGCTGTGAGATCACAGTCTTGCCTTGCATCTAACTGTAGGTTAGGGCTTTTTTGGTTGGTTTAATCCTCACCGAAGAATATGTTTTTATTGATTCTAGGGAGACAGGAAAGGAGAGAAAGAGAGAGAGAGAGAAACATCCATGTGAAAGAAAAACATTGATCACTTGCCTCCCGTATGTGCCCTCACTGGGGATTGAACCCACAACCTAGGTATGTGCCCTGATCGGGAATCGAACCCCTGACTTTTTGGTGTATGGGCCAATGCTCCAACCACTGAACAACCCGGCCAGGGCACAGGTTAGGGCCTTTTAATATCCCTCTGCTGGGGATTTTTCATGCAGGAAGGGATGTTAATAAGAAAGGTGTTTTCTAGCAAGAAAACTATTTATTTATTTATTGAGGCACATGGCACCATTGATTTTTTAAAATTTTTAGTGAAGGTGTGGGGGTGGCATTGGCTAATAAAATTATATAATAACATGTTCTTTCTGTCTCTCCCTCGCTTCAAACACAGGCCGAGAAAGCAGATGAGCGTGAGGCAGCAAGGTCATCTCCTCCTGGCCGCTTTGCGCATCTGATTCTCTGTTCAAGGCCCTCAGCACAGGTTGCCCGTCTGACATGCACACTCCTGTGTGAGCGGGTGGGTCTTCCACACCCTTGCTTTATTGATGAGGAAACAGAGGTCAAGAAACACCTTCAAAGTCAGCAGAGAGGGGATCCCAAGTCTACGTGACTCTGAATAACATGCTTCTAAAATTTCGGAGGGATATTTCTCATTGGCCGCCTGTGCTCCCTCTAACCTCGGTGCCTGGCACGTTGTAGGTGCTGGAAAGAACTCCTTCTGCGTCTAAACCAGGAGGCAGCAGATTTGCACTGCGAAGGCCCAGGTGGCATGTATTTTTGGCTTTTCGTGCCGTACAGTCTCTGAAGCAACTAAGTCTGTTCTTTTCTCCTAGCGTGAGCACAGGCATAGACAATACGTAGGCACATGAGTGTGGCTGTAGTCCAGTAACATTTTATTTGTGAGCTCTGAAATTTGAATGTCATGGGATTTCCATGTCATGAAATATTATTTCTCTTTTGGTCCCCCCCATCCCCCCTGCCATTTGCCGTATAAAAAATATTCTTAGCTTGTAGGACATAGGAAAATGGCATGGATTTGACCAGCAGACTGTAGTTTGCAGACCTCTGGTTAAACAATAGTTACCTTGATCATCTCCCTAGTGGGAGACAAGAACTATTGCATCTGAAAGGTGTAGTTAGGTCCCTGGTACAGAAGTTCTCTCTCCGAGGGGGAAAGACTTATTTTGAGAGGGTCTCCAATCTTCCCTGCCTTCTAAGGAGAGCCCAGCTCTTGTCTTGACTGGTTTCTTGGACTTTTATGATATAAAATCTGGGGAACAAAGAGAGTGGAGACAGCTGCAAAGTGGAACAGGGTTAAGTTAATCTACTCGACAAGCGTTGAGAGACATGGTGTTGGGGGAGGGACAAGAATATATCAGCTGTCTCGGATCAGAGAGATCTTCTGGGGTTTGTTCTAGGGAAACTGAGAAATGTAGGAGGACTGGGGAGGCAGGGAAGGGACTTTAGGGGTATCACTGAAGGTTAGGAATTGGACCTCTTGTTACAGAAGCTCCCACTGGGGACTGAATGGCACCCTTGGTTTTACATTAAAGTCTGTGGTTTTGGTGGTCCTCAAGACAGAAGGTGGGGGAGTCACTCATGGTGGGAGACAGTTTGTTAGCTGTCCTGCAAAATAAAATAAAAAATAATTCCCCAAATTCTGCTTGGTATTTGAATGGTCTACCAGGCAGTCATATGGGTGAGAAACCTATTTATGATTATCTGAATCTAGAACCTTCTGTTTACAGAAGGTTACATGTGGACACCGAATGAACACTGAATTTTCCAAGAAGTCAAAGAAGATCTTACTTCATTTTGCATGGAGCATTATCAAGAAGGGTTTTTCATTTTGGAAAACCATGACCCTTTTAGTGATACCATGTGACACACACCTGCTCTTTCTGTACTTGTGACTGTCACATTCGGTTATACCACACGTAGGCATGAGCATCCGACTACCTCGTTCTGTCTTTCCTGATAGAAACCCATATTATTTTCCTATAAATTATTTCATTATAAATTCCCTTCATTTTATTTCTCTTTTTTATTATAATCAGGGCATGATAGTGATTGGTTGTTAAAATAAAGGCAGGTGGGTTATATTATCGATGTTTCCTTTTAGGATGGCAAAGAGGTTTTTCGAAATATTAGCTAACATGGGGACATCGGGCCTGATGGAGCCGAGAACCCCTGCCTTGTGTTCCTCTTCGGGGAACTGCTTTTAAATGACCTTGGGGTTGCTGGAAATGTTTCTTTGAATGCAGAGACCGGCCTCCTGACTGTATCTGGGACACAAACGTGCCAACTCTGGGCACCTGGCAGAGTGAATTAGCCCGATGCTTCCTCCAGGAGCAGCCTCTCCCTCATCTCCCAGGTCCCTCTGTTTGCGGGGCCGGGCCGGGCCCCTTGACCTCTGGCGTCAGTGCGGCTTGTTCCGGCGGAAAGGCTTAAGTGCCTCTGACCGTCCTTTCGCTCTGTCTGAAGAGAGCCCTTCCTCCCAAGCTAACGACACTTGAGCCGACCATCAGCTCAGGCCATGCCCAGCCTATGCCCTCTCGGGGTGCGGGGACCCCTTCTCCCTCTCCGGAAAGGGACTGTTGTCCCTTCCCCCTCTGGGCAGCCAGAACTAGCCTTCCTTTTACCCCCCGGACCTTGATAACACTGGCATCTCTGCCCCCCCCCCCCTTTAGGTTGGTTGATCTTCTCCAAAGGGCATAGAGGTATTATAAGTGAAAAGTTTGTCTGGGGCTCGTCAAGCATTTTATTCTGATGGAAAACTCTGCTGGGATTCACTATTGTAAGAGCGTGGCAGGCGAATCCTCTAATCCGTCTACCCGGGATCACACTCTGCCTCCACCACTTACTAGAAAGTGCGTGACTGTTGGCTGACGACTTAACCTCTCTGAGCATCACTGTCCTTATTTGTAAAAGGGTAGTGATCATTTTATGAGAATTAAATGATATAATAAAGAGAATGTGCTTAGCACCCAGTACCTGGCATAAATCACCCACTCCATAAACATCACCTTTATCATGGAAATGATTATTTATCAGTATACAAAATTAAGCTTTAAGATTCCAAACTCATGCTCTCTTAAATGTACTTTAAACTCTTCAATGGAACAAAGAACTCTGCTCTCATTTTTTTTTGGGGGGGGGGTGTACAAAGCCAATATCCCTTAGTAACTTTTCCCAAGTTATTGTGTATTTTCAGGAGCATAGTTCCACTGGACTTCCGGATCTTTCCAAGGCCAGTCACGAGTATGACGATCCCAGGACGGCCCATGTCTGTGCCGTGTGCTCTCCTGCCCTGCCGGCTTGCCTTTCCCGAGGGGGGCCTGGGAAAGGAGCCGGGCTGAAGGAAGCAGCGACCATCTGTTGCTGTTGTAGTCCGTTTGGGCTGCCGTGACAACGTGCCACAGGCTCGGTGGCTTAAACAATGGGCACGCATTTCTCACGGTGTAAAGTCTGGGAAGTCTAAGATCAATGTGGTCCCAGGTTTGGTGTCTGGTGAGGGCACTTGCTGGTTTGCAGATGGCCATCTTCTCCGTGGGACTCCACCCGCATGTCATCATCTCAACCCCATCACCTCCCAGAGGTCCCACCTCCAAGTACCATCACTTTGGGGATTAGGGCTTCAACTTAAAAATTTTGGGGACACAAACATTCAGTCCACAGCACTTCTTTTTCCAAGAATCCACCTTAAACCCTCTCTGTCCTCCTTGTCTCTCACCTCACTTGACAGACAAGGAGATCAGCAGTCTAAGACGTGCCTTGAGTGGGCCACACAGCTTCTAAGTGCCACCTCCCTGAAGAATCGCATTCAGCCACGGGAGCAGAATTAACTGCTGCATCCTGTCCACGCAGGGGGCACAATGCCTCATTAATAACAACAACAATGTGGGGAGACCCAGCTCAGCCTGAAGATGTGTCTGTGGTCGGGATTCAGGTTCGTTTGGTTCCCAGGTCTACCACTCAGATGTTCAACCGGTTAGGTCGTCTTTGGCGCCTAGTTTCCACATCTCTAAAAGAATAATAATAATAATGCCTTTTGGCGGCTGGTGTGGCTCAGTGGATTGAGCATTGTCCCCTGGACTGAGAAGTCCTGGTTCAGTCCCGGTCACATGCCCTGGGCTTCGGGCTCAATCCCCAGTGTGGGGTGTGCAGGAGGCAGCCGATCAATGTATCTGTTTCACATGGATGTTTCTATCTCTCTCTCCCTTCCTCTCTCTCTAAAAAATCAATTAAAAATATAATAGCGCCTTTTTATTGTTGAGAGGCTCTGATGGCATAATGCAGGTGAAACGCCTGTGAAGCACCTGATATGGAAGTGTTCGATGCGTGCTGGGCGTTATTGGCTAAGGTGCATCATGAGCAGACGTTTGGTTTCTGTTGGTGGGTAGTATTGCTGTGTGCTGTCCTAAGGGGAGAAGACACAAATCAGGAGAGTTGTGGACTGGGGCCGTTTCTGTCTAATGTCTCAACAAGGGGTAAACCTGGGCATTTCAAGCTAGTCCCTGATGTCTTTAAAGCAAAAAGAAGACGTGAAAAAGGAGGAAAAGATCTCATGGGAGTGGTCAAGGGGGAGGGGAGTTTCAGAGGATCACAGCTGCAGAGGGGTGGAGCCAAAATTAGAACCCCCGCTGCTCCAACTCCAAAGCCCATGTTTATATGCTGTGCAGACTTCCCCTCTAGCTGGCCCAGGGTAAATCGAGGCACGAGATTACAAGGAGGACTGAAGGAAGAGGTGTCACGGCTCCTCCTTAAGAATGTCTCCCTTCCCATTGTTAGCTGCTACTTCTAAACCCTTTCGAAATGTGATAATGGTTTTGAATTTTCCTGTCATCTCGATTTGATATGAGAAATTTGGGATTTCCTGATTGAAAGAGAAACCCGATTTCAAAGATGCTAGAAGGCAAACATCTGTGAAAAATCACAGGAACAATGTCAGCATCTGTCCCTGTGAAAGGAAATCACCGAGGCTCTCAATTTACAGCCAATCAATCTTGGAGGCCAGGATACTCTCGAATTTAAACGCATGTTGAAGCTATTGAAATGGCTAATTAATTTAGTTTGCATGCCTATCAGATTTTTTATTGTTTTCAGTTATAAAAAATTCTTTTTTGAATAGGGAATGTGTGCATATGGCAAAAAATTGAACAGTACAAAAAAGTGTACAGTAAAAAAGAAGTCTCCTTTTCAGCCTCACACCAGTTCCCCTTTCCCAAGGGTAACATATGTTGCTGGTTTCTCTTAAAGACACCCTCTTTGTATAGAAAAATGTATGCATGTATAGTCTCTTCCTAACTGTAAAATATATAAATAATAGCATATCATGCACATTATTCTGCATTTTGATTATTTTTACTTGACAATGTATCTTTGTTGCATATCAGTACATATAGAGAGGCCTCATTCTTTTTCATGGCCGTGTAATATTCCAGCGTGTAGACATGGATGCATGAGTTACCTGGTTCCCTCATGGTGAACATTCAGGATGTTTGTTGTCATTTTCTACTACAGTTTATGCTTGTGTATACCTCCTGGCGCACATGAATGTATTCGTCTGTAGGATAAATGTCTAGAAGCAGAACTGCTGAGCAAAGAGGATGTGCTTTTAAAATATCATCTTCTAGTTTAAAAGGCAATATTTCTTATTCTTCCTGGGAGGAACATCACCTTGTTCAGGGAGAGCAGATTGACGGAGCTTAGTGATGGCTCACAATGCTGTGGCCACCTTGTTCTTATTGCATCTTTGGGGCTTCTGTGCCATTGAGCTGCTGTGCCCAGAGATAAGTAAACTGCCACACACTTATCACCCTGCTTCACAAGGTCTCATGTGTTTCTTTATGTATCCGAAAGTTCTGTATTCTGCAGTTTTCTTCTTCACCGTGGATCATGCCAGCTCCCTTCTCCTCCAGTGCTAGCCCACTCAGTCTTGTCAAGTCAAGGTAAACCTAGGTCCTTCTGGTTTAAAACCTAGTCTCTTAAGTAAACAGTCAGTTCAGGATTCTCAGGTTTACCTGGGGTTTAAACCTCAAGTCAGTTAAGGTTTCGCATGGCTTTCTCTCCCCTCTTTGGTCGTGGGCGGTGTGCTGGGTACCGCCCCTCCCGGTCCTCTTTATGAGACTAGGGAGGCCCTCCTGCCCCTGGCTGCCGGTGACTCGGAGCTGAGGTGTGCTTTCCAGACAAAGGAAGATACCTAGTTCTAGGAAATCCTCCCTCCTCCCAAGGCATCCGCGTCCAATCACTGACTCTTGAGGGTTGCACAGGCCATGTCCCATCCTTATTTGGGACACATCTGAAGGGATGCCCCAGATTTGAGGCTGTCTGTGGGGTTGCCTCTGCTCCGCTCCTCCCTCTGCCTGGTGTTGCTTTCCTCCCCTCCCCACAGGTGCTGCTCCCTGTAAGCCTCCTGCACGCACACCTCCATCGCTGAGTTTGTCTTCCTGAAACCCCGACCTGCGACAGGCTCATAAATGTCACAGCAGGGCGTGTGTCCTGTGAAGGTGGGCGTGGAGGTGGCCCCTGGTTCTACCTGAATGTGTCTTCTTTCAACCTGGTTCTATTTGTTTACTCTGCACCCCAGAAGCTAAAGAGTGCCACGTCTTTGTCACCTGTATATTGTCTTTATGCTGTAAGGGCTGACTCAGCTCCTCTGGGGTGTTCCAATCCTGCTCAATCCAAAGAAAGTTCTGGCCTTTGGTGGGTTGGGGAGATAACCTCGAAGTCCTTGTAATATTCTGCCTGCTAATAGTCTTTGTTTCCCTGGGGTCTTGGGACATGCCAGATACTCTGTGATGACAGTGTGACTATGGTGAATGACTGTTTTTGTATGCCTGTCCTTGAGCCATGTGGTATCAGTTTGACCTCTGGAGGGGCTGGCGACGGAGTAACTAGGACCAGCCGTGAGGATACTTCAGGCCTGTGTGACCATCTCTCAATAAAAGCCCTGGACAGAAGGCTTGTGTGGGCTTCCTTGGTTGCTAATACTTTGTGTTATCACACATCCTGTGCTATCTTGGAGAATAAAGTGCTGTCCCCATGGCTCCCCTGGGAGAGGACAACTGCAAACTTGTGCCTGGGTTCTCTTCGACTCTGTCCTCTTTAAAAAGTTTTTTCCAGCTTCTTCAAGATACAATTGACATAGGTCATTGCACAAGCTCAAAGCGATGATTTCATGTGCAAATATTGTGAAGTGATTACCAAATAAGTTGAGTTAGTTAATACCTCCATTACATGACATAATTACCTTTTTTGGGGGGTGCAACTTTCAAGTAGGCAATAGAGTATTGTTACCTATAGACACCATGCTTCATGTTAGATCCCCAGAATTCATTCATCTTATAACTGAAAGTTTATACCCTTTGACCAACAGCTCCCGTCTTCCCCTTCCAACTCATGGCAACCACGATTCTACTCTCATTTTCTGTGGGCTCGGAGTTTTTAGATTACACATATAAGTGAGATTTGTTTTTCTCTGTCTCACTCATCTCGCTTAGTATGATACCCTCAAGGTTCTATTTTGTTGTCGCAAGTAACTGGATTTTCTTCCTTTCGTGGCTGAGTAATATTTCATTGCATACACACACAGCACATTTTCATTGTTTTTTCATCCTTCGATCGACATTTAAGTTGTTTCCCTGCCTTGGCTATTGTGACCAATGCTGGTAGTGCAGATATCTCTTCGAGGTCTTGATTTTATTTCCTTCTGATATATACCCAGATACCCAGAAGTGGGATTGCTGGATCGTATAGTAGTTCTGTTTTTCATTTTTTGAGGAAACTTCACACTGTTTTTCCACAGTGGCTACCCCCATTTACATTTCTACCAACAGTGCACAAGGGTTTCATTTTCTGTACATCCTCTCTAACACTTGTTATCTCTTGTCTTTTGATGACAGCCATTCTGACAGATATTTCATTATGGTTTTGATTTAGTTTTTCCTGAGAAGTAGTGATGTTGAACAACTTTTCATGTACCTGTTGGCCATTTGTATGTCTTCTTTGGAAAAATGTCTATTGAGATCCTCTGCCCATTTTTAAAACAGATTTTTTAAAAAATTGAGTTGTATGAGTTTCTTATATGTTTTGGATATTAACCCCTTACCAGATTATATAGTTTGCAAATATTTCCTCCCATTTTTTTTTTTTTTTATCCTCACCTGAGGACATTTTTTCATTTTTTGTACAGACAGAGTGGGAGGGAGAGAGAGGAAGAGAGAGAGAGGGAAACATCGATGTGAAGGGACACATCGAGTGGCTGCCACCCACACGACCAACCAGGGCCAGGGACGAACTGCAACCGAGGTACATGCCCTTAGCGGGAACCGAACCCGGGTCTCTCCGGACCGCAGGTGGACACTCTAACCGCTGAGCCAAACCGGCCAGGGCTTTCCTCCCATTTTGTGGTTACTTTTCATTTTATTGATTGTTCCCTTTGCTGTGCAGAAGCTTTTTAGCTTCATGCAGTCCCACGTGTGGATTTTTGTTTTTATTGGTTGTGGTTTTGGTATCAAAGGTTTGCTCTAGTGGCCACTGGGGGTGCACACAGGGAGCTGGCCATGGAGTGGCTGGTGTGGGTGAGGTGTTGGGGGTTCTCAAGGTTCAGTTGGGGGGATCTGCAGGTGGGCCCATCCCTAGCAGCTCACAGGCAGGCTTTCTGATGGACCCACAATTTGGTTAGTAGGGCCTGTGTCCTTTGGACACCCTGTAATATCCCTGTTCTCCCAGCCCGAGTGCACAGCACACCTCGGGATTCTGGATGGGGCAAAGAGGAAGTGGGTCTCTTCGGCAGTGTCCCCCACATGCCCTCACTTCCCCTGTGTTGGGATGGGATTCTTCCCTGGGAACCTGGACTTTGACAAAGGCTTACGTCCATGGGTGATAGTTGAAACTGGCCTTCTTTTCAGGGGGAAGATGGAAGAATTATTTCACCATATTGACCTGCTCTATATACTTTTTTTTTTTTTACTTTTTCTGATTTTAATTTGTATCCTTCACTTGTAATAAACCACAACCATGACTATTAGGGCTTTTATGAGTTCTGCAAGCCTTTTAGTAACTCATCCAGACAGAGAGTGGTCTCGGGCACACCTGATAATAGTCACTATAGACAGTGACCATCTTTGTTTAGCTTCCTAATGAGGTAGAGGTCATGGGTATTAGGTGTGGGGATGAGAAACAGAATATTCTGTATTTCTAGGTGCCGGTGATAGAGCTATGGCCTTGCCTTCATGCAGCTTACATACTCGAGGGGAAGATGGACAAAACCCCCCAAACAAGCAGAACCAGAAATCCAATAAATAAATATTAGCATCTTGTGAAGTGTTGGTGAATTTCTGTGAACGCATAAAATACTCAACAGAGTTTATCCAATCCCGTCTGAGCTAATGCCTAGCTTGCCTCCTTGACTCATTTCTCTCACCATACTCTCCCAATCACTCCTAGCGTCCCAGTTCCTGCAACACCCCAGGGCCTTTGCACATATTGCTGTTACTGTTTAGATGCTTTCCCTTACTTTATACCTGGATAACTTCATGTCGTCCTTCTAGTCTTAGCTTAAATGTCACAACCGCAGGGAAGCCCATCTGGATCCACCAATTGGATCCACCATTATACCTTCTTATAGCATCCATCCATCTTTCCTAACTTTATTCCAAGAATAATGTGTTGTCTTTCATTTTGATCTTAATTTTATTCTCAGTGGTTAGGAATTTGGATGTGTTGATTATCAAAATGAATCATTTAAGCAACGTGTTATGTTATGGGCTCCATCAGAATTCAGAATCTGGCACTAGATCTTGTCTCTAATTCTGCCAAGTCCACTTTTTTTCTGTGGGCATCCGGGTTCTCCATTCTAGACCTACTGGCAGGAAGCTTTCCCGTGACCAGCCGGCTCCACCATCTCCAGGGTCTTTCCTCGAACAATGCCCCTCCGTCTGCCAGCTGGCCCCTCCTGTTGCCTGTTGCCCTCCCTTCAGGCCAGCTGATGGGAGAGCCGGCGAGAACTTAAAATGTGTCTGCAGGAGGTAAACGAGAGGGAAATGTCAGCAGGTGGTGAGCTCTGTACCCAACAGTTGGCAGTCAGGGCGTCTAATTTGGGGCCCATGGAGGAAGCTGTTTTCTGTGATGAGGTTGACCACATGCTTTATCAAGGCCAACCGAGCAAAACTCTAAAATATGTATGAAGCTAGCGAGGTGCCATTCTTAAAAAGCTACATAATGTATGATGCCTGCGATATGACATTCTGGAAAAGGCAAAACTATAGAGATGGTAAAATGTATATAACCATTGTACTCCAGTTGATAACATTGTTCTCCACATGGTACAGTTAATAATTTCAAAACCACTGTACATGTATACTGGAATTGAACAATTAAGTAAATGAGTAGTGGATGGTAAAAATGAATGAATGAATGAATGAATGAATAAATATGAAGTCGTGAGAAGTCTGGGCTTTCTCAGCTTTCTGCTGGAGGGGTTATGTGTGAGAGTCTGCTGCGTGGCTGCATTGCAGTGTTAATCACAGTGGCATAAAAATTCTCCAAAATGACAACCATAAAAGATCAAGGCAATTGGGGCTTATATTCGTTCTCACTGAGGTTCGGCAGGATGAGGTTGGTAGGTCCTTTTAGGCACCGATGTGGATGCTGCACCGGGAATCCCTGGGCTTCCCAAGCCCTTTGGATCCGGAGGGTCTTCTCTTTGCTGACTTGGCATTGGGTTCTCTGCTTCCTACTGGGTGACAGAAACATATTGGGAGTACCTGATGGATGCACCAGCTACCCTCTTTGAATTTTTCTGCTTGCTTCTCCGGGTAACTCCAGCCCCATCCATTGAAGATGAACTTTTCGTTATTAAACTGCTGTTTTTTCAGAAATCCCCTTCTTCCTTCTACTATGTGGTGTTTGGGAAAAGTCAACTCCAGTAGTTACCAGCTATGCAGAATTGGGGAGATCCTGTCATCTTTTTGAACTTCAGTTTTGAATTGAATGCTGTTATTTATTTGTCTGATTTGCTCTACTGTTTTCTTCTAGGGAAGTTTTATTTTTCCAGTAATTCTCCTCCCTTTCCCTTTGCCCTATGGCTCCATGGGGGAACTGACATACATGTTTGTTCGTTCATTCATTCCTTCATCCCTGATATATTCACTGAACATTTTCCGTGTGGAAGAACCAATACTAGATGCTGGAGTTCCATAATGAACAAGACAGGCCAAGCCTAGCCCTACGAACTCATAAACCAAAACTTGGGACAGTTTGTGAAAGGTGATATTGCAGAGGCAGCAATAATGCCCAGAAGTGGTCCCAGAGAAGGAATGAACCCTGTGGAGCAGAGTGAGGTGGGAAACTAAAAACTTACACAGGAGGAGTTTCTTGGGTTGGGTCTTAAAGGCATAGTAGGAGTTTATCACATGAACAGGGACTTTTTGTTTGTTCAGCATTTATCACTGCTTCTCCATTAAGAGCAGTATTTATTTGGATAATCACTGCTCCCTAGAGTTGATGTCTAGCCAGCATACATAGGGGTGGCAACATTGATTATTTAGAGCTAGTATCCATTCGGACTGGCGGGTCCCTGTACCCTGCTCGTTGTTAACTACTCTGAATAACACTGCTCCCTCTCCCTTACTTCCAGGCTATGCGGTTTGATAGGGACTGTTTCTCACCTGCCTTTTTATGGGTGGGCATGGGATCCACCAGCTTGCCCAGCATCCTAACCACAGTGATTAATTCAGGCATGGACCAATTGGCGTGACCAAGCCAGGCCAATGAGCATCAGCCCTGAGATTTGTTGGGTCTATCTGTCCTGGGGTTTCTAAGTTGGTAGACTATAAGCCAGATGTTTTTGGGAAGAGCTCGTGTATAGGAAGAGCTGTCTGGGAATGAAGCCACCACAAGGGGAACAAAGAGCTCAGAGATGAAGCACAGGTTCTTGTCTGCATCGTCAACGCTGGGGTCTAGCTAACCTGAATCCACCTCTGGGTGTAAGTTAATAAACCATACACACACACACACACGCATGCACGCACATATCTACACACACATGTACACACATGCACACATCTGCATATATATATGTATATATATATGTATGTATGTATGTATGTATGTATGTTTGCTTAGGCAAGTCTGATTTGTGTTGCATTTGCATCAGAGAAATTCTGACTGCCCCATGGAATCACAGGGTAAAAGGAAAGGGAGGAGAATCACTGCAGATCACTGTGTAGCCAACTGCAGCTATTCTGAAGTCTGAGAAGGTAACAGTAAACATTACGACAAACTATTCTGAGACATCTGCTCAAAGCGTCTGCATTTTCCTGCTGCTCTCCTCCTCCCAGTGCTCTCCAAGACAAGGTTTGGTTCGGTGTGAAAACACAAGGGACTTAGAGGCAGATAGAAACGCCATTTACTAGTCGAGTGGTTTTGGGAGTGATACTTAAACCCCCTGTGCCTCTGTTTTCTCATCTTTGAGGTGGGGTAGCACAGAGCTGGTGCGAGGATGAATAAGTTGATGGCACCACAGTGATGTGTTAGCGCAGTTAAATGTAATTCTGTCTGCGGGTGTGGGGGGTGGAGCGTGCCTGGGAGTCGCTTCTTCCTGGTGCACCTTGCAGGCTCTGTGGGGGAGGGGCAATCCAGTCCCGTCCCTCACAGCCTTGACATAGCTAGAAGCTGACCAGCTCTCTGTCTGGGAAGCCCCATCCCACCAGCCTGGCAACCAATGAAGTGAGTTCAGGGTAAGCTGAGGAAAACGCCCTGCTGAGTTGCTCGGCCCCTCTAGCGTTCTCGAAGCCTTCGCCCCGGCTATTCCTGTGCCTTTGGCTCCTGGTGACGGAGTTCAACGCCAGCCCTTCCCAGGATGCATCTCATCATGCTCTCTGCTCCCTCACTGTCTGTGGATGGAATGTTTGTGTTCTCCCAGATCCGTATGTTGACGCTTAATCCCTAAGGTAAGTGTATTAGGAGGTGGAGTCCTCATGAATGGGGTTACTGCTCTTAGAAGAAAAGGTGTGACACGTGATCTCTCCTCTGCCCTGTGAGGACAGTGGGGAGAGGGCTGTCTCCAAGCTAGGAGGAGGCCTCTCACGGGAGCTCAGCCACACTGGCTCCGATCTCAGGCTCCGGGCTCCGGAACTGTGAGAAACCAGTCTGTCTGAGCTCCTGGCTATGGTATTTTTGTGATAGCGGCCCAAGCTGGATAAGACAGTGTCCCCAACTGCCTTGGGCCCCACGAACTAGGACTGTGGTCCAGAGGGATGAGAAATGGAAGGGGACAGTGTACACACAGATAGAACCTGTGTCCCCAAAGATAAGGGGTGTGGAGTGGAACCAATGTCACAGACAGTATTTTTCTGATCTCATTACACCTTTTCTATGAGAATTCAATGGCTTTCAAGTTCTTTTCAGAGCATCCTGAGAATCCGGAGGAGTTTTCTTGGTGTCTTAGGATATAGCGGTCTCTTGCGTACTCTACCAGGAATACCATTTCATTCATTTCTCAGCTGATCATTTTTCCTTTTTCAGAAATGTGTCCTTTCCCGAGCCCTGGAAAGTAGACCTTCGTACATATGACTCTTTTGGCTCTGGCCATGGCTGACTGCACCAAGGGGCAAATGCAGGATCAAAGCTGGCCACGCGGCCTCTCTTCCAGGAATTCGGAATTGAGACTCTCTGAGCTCATCTCCGGTGGGTGTTTGAACCTAGTAGCAGAGAAAACAGGGAGGGAGGAGAGAGAGAGAGAGAGAGAGAGAGAGAGAGAGAGAGAGAGAATATGACAGCACAAGAGAGAATGAATAAAACAAATGAATAAAACACATGAACAGGACATGGAAGGATGGATTAGACAGTCCTGGGAAGACGGGCCGTGTCGGCTCCTGCTGGCTTTCTACCACAAAGCCTTGCTGTGCTTTGGATTTTGTGGGATACCGTGTATTATGGGTTGACTTATGTCCTCCCAAAAGGTATGTGTAAGCCCTACCCCCCCAGTACTAAGAGTATGACCTTACTTAGACACAGGGTCTCTGCAGATGTAATTAGGTAAGATGAGTTTGAACTGAAGTAGGATGGTGCCATAGTCCAGTATGACTGGTGTCCATATAAGAACAGGGTCATCTGGACAAAGACACAGAGGGAAGACTGGAATGTGCAGGTGAGACAGAGACTGGAGTGTTGCTGCCACTAGCTAAGGAATACCTGGGGCTGCCAGGAGCTGGAAGAGACCAGGAAACACTCTCCCTGAGAGGCTCTGAGGGGGCACAGCTCTGCCAGCACCTTGACTTTGTGCCTCTGCCTAAGAGAACCCTGAGAGAATACAGTTCTGTGGTTTTAAGCCCCCCAGTCTGTGGTACTGGCCTATGCCAGCCCTAGGAAACTAAGACACACTGTATCCGTCTTGGAGTTATATCTGATCATGAGATCACTCAGTCTCAGAATCTAGATCACTCAGGCGTGGAATCTAGATCACTCAGTCTCGGAATCTAGATCACTCAGGCGCGGAATCTAGATCACTCAGGCACGGAATCTAGATCACTCAGGCGCGGAATCTAGATCACTCAGTCTCGGAATCTAGATCACTCAGGCGCGGAATCTAGATCACTCAGGCTCGGAATCTAGATCACTCAGTCGCGGAATCTAGATCACTCAGTCGTGGAATCTAGATCCAGCTGCCAACTTACGGGGATATCACAGGGCAGAGGAAGGTTTTGCCCTGTTCTGTGAGGCGCCATCAGCAGAATCCAGACTGGGTAACTGTCAGCCAGAGGTCCTGGATTCTTCCACAGCCAGTTGAGCAAAGAAGGGGATAGAAAAGAACCTGCTGATTAAAAGGAACTTAAGGTGCACCACAAAGAGGTGGGCACTTCACCTCTGTGGCACTGATTCTAAAATCCTGTAACACCAGTCTGATCATGAGAAAAACACACCAGACAAGTGCAGAGTGAGGGGCATCCCACAAAATCCCTGATGAGCGCTGCCCCAAACGGCCAAGGTCACAAGAAACAAGGAAAGACTGAGAAACTGTTGGAGACCTAGGAGCCCGAAGAGACGTGATGACTACATGTCATTGGGTTTTGTGACTTCTGCTTTTTGTGTCATCTCCAAAAAAATCGTCACCAAAAGCAATGTCGATGCACCATTGCCAACATATGGAAGTAATCGAAGTGTTCGCTGACGGATGACTGAAGAAAGTGTGATGTGTGCACAATGGACTATTATGTCGTCATAGAAAGAAGGAAATCCTGCCACTTGTGATGACATGGATGAACCTGGAGGACACTATACTATGTGAAATAAGCCAGACACAGAAAGACAAGTACTGTGTGATCTCCCACATATGTGGGATCAAAAAACGTCAAACTCACAGAAGTGAAGCATAGACAGTGGTTGCCAGGGCCCGGGGGTGAGGAAGCAGGGAGATGCTGGTTAAAGTGTGCACACTTTCAGTTGCAAGATGAAGAAGTGCCAAGGATCTAATGTACAGCACGGCGACTATAGTTAATACTGTATTATATCCTTGACATTTGCTAAGAGAATAAAGTTTAAGTGTTCTCATTATACACACATAGATGGTAACTATGTGAGGATGTATTAACTTAACTGGAAACATTTGACAATGTATACATATATTAAATGATCGTATTGCATGCCCTATAGGAATACATACAGTTTTCTTTTCTTTTTTTTTTGGTATGTGTCCCCTAGCTGCTAGGGCGTAGTGGGAACTGAACCCGGGACTCTCTGGTTCGCAGACTGATGCTCCAACCGCTGAGCCAAACCTGCCAGGGCCAGTTTTATTTTCAATTATACCTCAATAAAGCTGGAAAAATGAAAGAAAAAAATAAGTGTAATGTGGTATCCTGAATGGGATCCAGGAACAGAAAAGAAAAACCCAGTAAAATCAAAGTACAGTCTCAAGTTTAGTTAATAGTAAGGTTGGCTTCTTGGCTTTGACAAACGTACCACAGTAATATGAGCTGACGACATTAGGAGGAACGGAAAATAGGCGAGGGGGTAAGTGGGAGGTCTCTGTACTATCTCTACACTTCTGCCAATCTAAAATAATTTCAACATAAAGTTTACTCTAAAAAAAGACACATTACGTTAAAAAGTTGGGTCATGCTAAGCTATGGTGTGTAAGGCTGCACCTGTGGGTGATAAAACTAGAAAGTAATCTAAAGAAATATGGTTGTAAAAGATGGGAGTGTGGTAGGGGGCTAGGGAGCTGTGATGGGATGAGGTCTATGGGGGCGCCTCCGGTGGGGGTGGGGGTGGAAACTTTTAATTCTTGACCGATTAGAGGTAGTTGCAAAGATTTTGCCTTCTAATAATTTTATAAACTACACATTTGTTTTGTGTGATTTTCAGTATTGTTTTCCTTTTCAATGAACAGGTTTAGACAGGGGCTCGGTTGCCCTCTGCTCCATCCTCGCGTACCTCTGGCTAAAGGAGTGGGATGGCCTCCTCCCGGGTGTCCTGCTCACTCTGGTCCCGCCCATTCCCGGCTGGTCCCTGCAGCCAGAGAGATGCGTTAAAGCTGCAAAGCCAGTCAGGCGTTGGGTGTCAAGGTGAAACATTAACTGAAGTAACCCCAAACTAATCACATCTTTGTCCTTGCTGATACAGCCTGTGTTTGTTCAGGCATCAGGTGACCATGTACCTGGAGAAGGGGTGACCCATGAAGGCCATTCCCCTTTGCCAGAGGTTGTTCTAGGGATGGGCACATGATCCTGTCCTGGCTGATAATGGCGGGGGGTGGGGCGGTGGTGTCTTCTGGCAGCTTTAAAGGTACCCCTGAGAGAAAGGGTCCTACCCCTTCCTTTTCGATGTAGAAGTGTGCTGCGGGGGCTGTGGAGTTTACAGCGCGGCTGCCATCCCGTGACAGTGAGAGGAGACCTCACCACTCAAGGAGGGTGGTGGAGTAGGACGGGAAGCCTCTCTGTAGATCAGAAGTCCGGGCACAGATTAGCTGGGTCCTCTGCTCAGTGTCTCATCAGGCTGCAATCCAGGGGTCAGCTGGTGCTCTGGTCTCCTCAGAGGCTAGACTGGGGAAGGATCTGATTCGGAGATCCCTTAGCAGTTGGCAGGATTTACCTCCTTGCAGTTGCACGACCTACTGAGTCCTTGTTTTCTTGCTGACTTGCAGCTGGGGAGCTCTGTGGGCTCCGGGAGCCTGCCTGCATTCCTTGCCAGTGCTTCTCTCACAACAGGTGGCTTACTTCTCCACAGCCAGCAGGGGGCGCTCTCCAGTTTCCTCACACGGAGTCTTGTGTAATAAAACATAATCAAGGGAGTGAAACCCAGCACCTCTGCCATATTCTCTTGGTTAGATGCAAGTCACAGGTTCTGCCCACACCCCAGGGGAGGAGACTAGGTATGCCCCCCACAAATGAGGCCCAAGGACCATGCCTGGCATATACAGGACTCAATATGATCATGATTATTGCTTTTTAATATGAAGAGGGGGGTGGGCAGACACCGATGCTGAGTTCTGTGTGGTGTTTATCAAGCGCCAGACCTACCCAGGCCCCTGCGGGTACACCTCGTTGAAATTGGGACTCACCATAGCTATGAGAACTGCTTTTGGAACTTGCCAACAAAAAGTACAGCCCTGAGGATTCTGGGGCTGCTTCTTGGGCTTTGGGCAAATGATTTGAGCTCAGTCCTGACATTGGAATCATTTCAAGGATGGTTTCCTTGTGCTGGAAGAACCAGCAGCTCTCGTGGAGGACGTGTGTCCACTCCGAGCGAGGTTGAGAGAATCAAATTAATTTATTTTATGACTCGAGGCGAGTTTGGAATTGACTCTTCTGAGATGAAAAAGGAAAGGCAGGAGCAGCTCGAGAGGCTCCTGACTCCCCTTCTCCTCTGCCTTCCTCCCATCAGGACACCACAGTTTAACTGAGGTGGGATTCCTTCCACCACGCCAGGCGGTCTGCCTCTCCCTCTGCAGCCGAGCCACGTCAGAGACAGCTTCTCCAAATGGCCTTTGGCTGGTACGTGCCCCTGGTGGATCGTAGTGACCTCGTAGAAGTAGGCATCAGGGACTACCTGCAGTACCAGGAGTGGGAGAGGGCAGAGGGGTAAAAACAAGCCGTGTGTGTGGGGTGCACCTTTGTGGCCCTGTAACCACAGGTGTGGGGGTGAAATGTGGCCTCTGACTCTCAGCCTCGAGTGATCATTGTTTCACCTCTTACTTGGATAGTGTGCTGGGGGCTGGGTGACCATATGTCCTGCTTGCTGGGACAGTCCCCGATATAAATACTTTCCTGGGTTTGCCTTTCTCAACAGTGTTCTGGTTTGGATGGCAAACTAGATGGTCACCTTGGTTCTGGGTTTGTCTGCCTTAGCACTGATGACACTTTGGGGTAGATGATTTTTGTTGTTGTTAGGGGGCTGTCCTGAGCATTGTAGGATGTTCAGCAGTACCCACTGGATGCTAGTAGTGCCCCTCCCCCCAGGCCATTGCCAGATGTCCCCTGGAGAGAGGGAGGATGGTTTACACTTACTTGAGAACCTTGACTCTACCTAGAGGGCACTGTTGAATCCTTCCTCCTGTCATCATCTGGGGGTAACTTGAGTAACGGGTTCATATTCTGGGAGGAAACCTCTACATAGTGATTTTCCATTGATTTTGCTGGCTCGGTCTCCATGCCCCTTTATCTTAAACTGGCATCCCATTTCTCTTTGGGGGAAACCTCCCCTTCTTCATTCCCAGTCTATGTGGGTGGCTCAGGGAAAGGGGTGTAACAACCCAGGCTGGGCAGACCAGAGATTGCCAACAGGCATTTATGTTGGGCCAATGAATGACACTTGCAAGACTTTTGTTAGAGCAATAGGGAAAGATGTGTTCTTTTCCCTGGTGGGATGGACGCCTGCAGCTGCCGGCAGTCTTCCTCATGCCTGAGGATGAAGCACAGGACAGCAGAGCTGGAAGAGGAGAGAGCAAGCGGAGCACACCGTGTAAGAGCAGAGATTCCACTGAACCTGAAGACAGGGCTCCCCTAGGGTTCACTTCTGACTGCAGCCAGTCTGCATCTGAAAAAGGCCACGTGTTTTCATGGGATGTTTCTCCATTCCCTTTCCCAGTCAGAGGATGTAACTTCCATTCTGCTAATGATCAATTTGTGACACACCAAGGGTGTGCTCCCCAGAACCTCTGCTTCTGCTCCCTCAACCCCTCTGCCGCTGTCTTTTTACTCTTCGCCATCTTTCTCAAGAATGCTTGGAAATACCTATTTCTTTTCCTCATTCTTCTTTTCCTCCCCTTTCTCTTCCCAACACTACACCCCTCTTTTAATTATTACCCACATTTGCAAGTGGTTCCTGTAACTTACTGCACACCCAGACAGAATGATCTCTCTGGGTGAATTATCTAGTTTGCTGACACCGCCAGTACCAGATTCTACTCTACCTCTCTGATTAAAGATGATTATTGAGGAAAATCTGGGAAAATGCGCAACACCGTAAAAAGCCCCATCCCAAGGCCCTGAGCAGATGACATTTGGAATATTCCTTTTTCTTTCATATGTTTACATAATTGAGTTCAGAGCCTATATGAAATTTTACGTATCTATCTTTAAAAATATAACACGATTACATAGACTATCCTCAGTCAGAAGTTGTGAGCATTATTTTTAATAATGGCAGAAGATTCCATTGTATGAACGCAGTGTAATTTTCAAGGTGTTTTCCTGTCGGCAGACCCTTTATTTTTCACTCTTTGTAATAATGCGATAGCATCTTGGGCATTCATCGTTGTCCTCACACTGGATTGCTTCCCCAGAATCTGTTCCTAGCAGCAGCCTTTCTGGGTAAAAGTGAGTATTTGTAAGGCTTTTGATGTATATTACCAAGTGGCTTTCTAGAAAAATGGTACCTGTTTACATTTCCACTAGCAACATGGGAGGGCCCGAAGTCAGAATCACGATCGCAACCATCGATAGGGATCCAGCTAGTGGAGGTGTTGCCGACAGGAGCATTTTAACACCCCGGCACTTCCGCCACTAATAATAATGATAACAAAAATAATAAAAATAGAAACACAGGCTTATTGGGGGCTTATAATAGTCCCGCTATTTCACTATGAATTTTACATGTGGTATCTCATTTCGTTCTTCCACTAACCTATGGGTTAGGGATCACAATAATTCCTGCATTTACAGATGAGATTCAAGACCCAGCAAGGTCAAGCAGCTTGCCTAGTAACCACAGCCAGTCAATGGTGGACCCCAATTTGAGTCCTGGCAGTCTGACGTCTGCAAGGGTTGTTCTTTACTTTTTTTTAGCAAGACGGAGATGAATCATCGAGGGTAACTCCACCCAGGGGTTGGCCGCACTGTGCACCGCTCACTAAAGATCTAACTTGAGCTGCCTGTTGCAGATGAAAGGCAGGGCTCTGGTCCTAACAGTTTTCCAGTCTCCCCTCCTAAGGACATCGTCGCCCTCCCGGCCAGGTGTGTAGCTGAGGGAAGCGACCCTCCTGGTTCTGCGAATGCCGAGGAATTCCCATCACCTGTATTTCTGAGCGGGTCTGCTCTCCTCCAACGTGCTCTCTGCACAGTGCCAGCTGCAGGTATTTTCTGGGAAGAGGCGCCGTCTTGGTGTTCACGGCCTTTCGCTGCCTTACGGGGCTAAGTACCTGGCTCCCAATTTGTGCGACTGGACCAGCAGCAGCAGCAGCAGCTGGAAGCTTGTCAGAAATACACATTCTCAGGCGCTATCCTAGACTCACGGAGTCAGAAACGCGGAGGGTGGGGCCCCCAGATCTGATCTCAGAAACTCTCCGGGTGATATTGATGCTCAGGTTTGAGATCCACTGCCCTAAACCTCCCTTTCCTCCTTTATAAAATAGTCGTAGCAGTAGTAGTAGTGATATCTACCTGTGGATTAAAGAGAGGATCATGGGAGCGGATTTGAGTCTGTGGCACAGTGCCTGGGATACAGTAAGCACTTAATAAGGAGTAGCATCCACCACTGTCTCTGCACTTGTCCAAGCTGGCTGTGTAGTCCTTATCTGCCCCCCAACCTGCTCCTTTCAGGGACAGCCCTTCTGCCTGTGGGTCTGGCAGGGCTCTGAGCATCATCCCCTCCTCCCCCCGCCCCCTCTGTCCTGGCGCGGCCAATCAAACGTCAAAAGCAGGGCCAATTTGCATCTTAGGGAGAGACTCTGGGGATGTAACAGTGGTTAGGTCCCAGTCATTCCATGACGCTCCAGCCCCTTGCTTCTCAGCCGTTCATCTGCTCAAGACCTACCTGAGGCTCCTGTTACTGATTCTGATGCAGAAGTTCCGGGGGTTCTGAGCGTCTGCGCTTTTAACAAGCTCCCTGGTGGCGGTGACGCTGGTATTGCTCATTCGTGGATCCCACTTGAAGTAGCATCTCTAGAAGTGAGGTTCTCATTTTTAGTCTTACATTA
Organism: Molossus molossus; assembly: GCF_014108415.1. Taxonomy (NCBI): domain Eukaryota; kingdom Metazoa; phylum Chordata; class Mammalia; order Chiroptera; family Molossidae; genus Molossus; species Molossus molossus. Next base: position 107,497,387 of record NW_023425366.1, on the reverse strand, counting down.
GAATCAATGGGGCATCTTGGAAGTGAGACAGCCCCACTCAAACCACTGAAATCCCAATTTCTGAGGGTGGGATGCTGGCATCTGTGGTTCTTAAAAGGCTCTTCAGTTGATTCTTACCTGCAGCCTGGGTTGAGAACCACCACCGGAGGGAGATGGTGCAGGTGTTTCTAGCAGGGAGCTCCCTGGCACCTCTTACGTCTGGGTACCTGGGTACTCTTTTCTTTCTTCGATTTTATGAATTTCCCCTTTTAAGTTTTTGATTGACTTCTGTTGCTTGCAACCAAAGAACCTTAACTGATAGAGCCTCAGAGACAAGAAGCAGAATCAAGGCTAGAATTCATTTTTTCTGGCCTCTCAATATACAGATCTTCCCTGGGATGGGGTTTAGATTCGGTTGGGATAGTGCCCTAGGGATGTGGAATGTCCTGCCTTCTCCTTGCCTCCTTCCAGACTCCCCTGGGGGCCTGCCGCTCTCTAGGACTGCTTTGCTCTTTCCTCGGTCCTGGGTCTGGATTCTGGGGGTGACAGCTTCACCAGAGCTTGACAAGGCACACCAGCTGTCAGGAGTGTGAGCCATCCTGCTCACCTGTCGGGTGGCAGTGATGAAAACTGACCGTGTGCACCAGGCGGGGCAGTCAGCAGCTGGCGTAGGGCCTTGTTCCCGTCTAGAGCACGGCATGGACCGCTGCCACCTGGGCTGCAGGAGGGGAAGCTGATTACATCTACCTTGTGGAGCCGATGTTCTCGCACTCCACGTGGACTTGCCTTGACCTGGACCAGCTGACCATGATTTCCTGGAGACAGCGTTGCCAGGGAGACCCAGATGCAAAAACGGGTGTCTAGGACGCCTTGGCTGTAGCTCTGCCCGGAGGCCCAGATGTTCTGCTCGTACCCGGGTCTCTGCCTGGAAGATGTCCTCACCCCTGAAGTCGGTGAGTCCCTGGCAAGCGGAGCTGAAGCTCACTGACATTCCCTAGTGTCGAAATGCTTCCATGCCATGGCAGATAGCTGCTTCTCCTTCTGCCACCCGTGCCTCCCACCTCCCGGGCATCTGAGAGTGATTGCTGGCCCAGCTCCCTCTCCAGGGCCTGCTCCCTCTCCCTGCTCTGCTCCTCGGTGCCCGCCACAGAGCCCGCGCGTGCGGACACCACCCCCAAGAGGAGCCGACCCTTCAGACCAGGAGTGCGGGGGACAGAGGAGCAGTGAGGGGGGGGGGGGTGGCAGGGTCGGCCTTGAAGGATCAGAGGCTAAGAGCTGCAGGTGCTCGCGTCGGGAGAGGGGCCGGACTGGAGAGGGGCAGAGGGAGACCTTCGCTTTCTGTTTCTAGATGATTTATCATGTGCTGCTATTGCTTTGATAAAAAGAAACTTCCACCACATTCTTGGAAAAATCAGAAGTGACGGTAATTCCTCTACAGCCCTGAACATAATGATTCACAATAATTAATGCTAATTTATACCAAGGTACGAGGTTCTCCATGAGTCGCCTAGTTCACTTCCGGTTCTCACGGCAACCTAGGGCGAGCCATGAGTCCAGCTTTGGCCAGGACCTGCCTGGTCTCAGCACCGAAAGGCCATGTCTGTGGACCCTCCTCAGTCCCAGGGCTCCTGGTCACCCCACCACAACCCCCAGAGGCGGCTGTTGTAACCAGATGTGCTTGAGAGGGGAGGAACCCGAAGCTCCAAGAGCTTTCTGTACCTTGCATACTAGTCACACAGCTAGTTTGTGGTAGTCATAGTTAAGAGTTACACAACTAGTTAGTGGTCGACTCAGCTAAGTCATACTACTGGTTAGTGGTAGAGAGAATTCAGAGTCAGACTGCGAGTTAGTGGTAGACAGTTACTAGTCAGGCTACCATTCAGAAGTAGACACCATTGAGGGTCCACAGCTAGTTAGTGTAGACACAGTTCGTTAAAGTTTGCACTGCTAGTTAGTGGGAAAGCTTTGGTACACTACATCAAATGGAGTTTTAGAGCTAGAAAGACATTAGGGTTGAATGTCTGCCCCCTTATCTGCGCACAGGGAAACTGGGCCTCAAAGTGGTGAAATGACCTACCCAAGGTCACTTGGTAAGTTAGTTTTGTGCTTCCAAGGGGCCTTTAGGCTGGAAGTTAGGGGAGATCTATGCCCCGCAGGGACTCATTAGGAGGCCTGCCTGTTGGCTTTGAGAAGAACGCACCTTGCACCTCGCTTTGAGGAGGATGGGCATAAGGATTGGCACCGGCTGGTGTCCAGGGCCAGGGGCCCAAATCCAGGGCTGGGGCGAGGGAATGGCTGCTTCTCTTTACAATTTACATACACAGCAGCAACAGCCTGGGGAAAAGCAACCCAAACAAACTCTCAAAGGATGCTTTGGACTTAATCCCAGGATGGGAAGCAGCTCAGGAAGATAAATAAGGTAAAGTTGGTGTGCCTGTAAGGTTGAGCGATCATATCCCTATTGCATCTGAAATATTCATGAGGGCAAGGGAGGTATGAGAAACAGCCACAGAAACAGATCCCGCTTTCAAAAGGCAGAACTCAAAAGGCATGAAAAATGAATCAGGGGAAATTAATGTTGGGATGGAGGGGAGGGGGCGGGCTGGCTGGGGGACCCTGATGGCCCCGAAGGAGGAAGGAAGGAGATGTGGAGATGTTTCAGACTGGGCTGTGACCAGAATTCTCTATCCTGCCTGCAAGACTTGAAATGTCAATAGTTTCATCTATCATTTGAAGTCAACACTTGGTTGCAAAATGGATGGTTCTAGCAAGGATTAAAAAGCAGGGTGGGGCAGGGGTTTGAGACGGGGAGGGCGATGCTGGGTGGGAGAAAGGGAGCCAATTCAGTCAAGTGAACTCACTCCTGTAAATTATGGATGGATTTCTGGACTCTGCAGAGGAACAGGATGCCAGATTCACCAGGAATTTCTAAACCTGGCTCTAGTAAAATTATCTGGGATTTTTGTACACATCTCTGAACCTCATTTTTTCCCTTTGTAAAGCCAGGGGGTAGGCTGGCTGCCCTCCTAGGTTCCTCCACTCCAGAATTTAGGGCTCTGATTTTGTGATGTAAGTCAAGGGTAGCTGAGGGCCAAACGGTCACATGTATTCACCGGTGGTGGGACCTATGCTTTTGGTTATTGGCAGCACCCCTCAAGTCTACACCATGTCAGCAAGTCCAGTGGGCTGTGGCCCCTTTTAAAGGTAAGTCCTTGGAGTGTCAACTGGTATAGCCGTTCTGGAGAGAGATCTGGCACTAAAGGGGGTGAAGTATGGGTATCCTCTGTGATCCCTGACCATCCACATTAGCATCTCCCGGGAGCTTATTAGAAATGGAAATTATGTCTCGTTCCGGATCTCCTGAGTCAGAGTCTGCCTTTTGACAAGACCCTGGCTGAGTCATGCACACATTAAAGCCTGAGTTGACACTGATCCAGGACGGGACAGTTCTGCTCCTGGATTTATGCCCCAGAGAAAGTTTCACCCAAGGATGTTTGAGATGGGTTTGCAGCGGTAGGGGATTGGAAGCACTCGAGGGGCCCACTCGAGGACGGAGACGTGGAACGTGGCGGATGCATCGATACGACTGTGCAGCAGTTAGAAGAATAGATTTGACGCATCACAGCAATATGGATAGATCTTAAAAACAGAGTGCTGAGGGGGAAACGTAAGGAGCAGAATCGTTCCTACAGCATGATGCAGTTATTGGTTAAAAATGCATTATATTTCCTGTTAAAGCCCCGTAGGGCAGGCACTTTTGTCTGTGTACCTGGAACACAGGGAGCGTTCAGAATTTGATGAGCAAATGCACGTCACAAGAATGTGTGCCCATCGAGAGAAAAGGAATATATTGAGCGAGAGAGGTGTTTACTCTCGATGGTGGTTCTGTGCCAGCAAGTGAGGAGGGACGCACTCAACTCTTTGTATCTGGTGTGAAATGGAAGCCCAGGCTTCTGTGAGAGGGATGCTGGCCAGGTCAGCTCCGTTTGTGGCTTGTCCCACCCTGCAGTGGCTGCATGGCCTCTGGCACATCCAAGGGCCTGCTCGCTTGTCTCTTGTCTTGCGGCCTTTCTGCCTTATCGCTAAGGCTTCAGTCTGTTCTTTACTGTAGAAATAGACTATCCAAAGAGTCTAATGTGTCCATCACCTCATTTACCCTCACAACACTGCCCGAACCAGTGGTTCTCAACCAGGGACAACTTTGCCCACCGGGAGACATTTGGCAATGTCTGGAGACATTTTTTATTTTCATGGCTTGTGTGTGTGCACGTGTGTGTGTGTGTGTGTGTGTGCGCGCGCGCGCTACTGGCATCTAGTGGGTAGAGGTCAAGGATGCTGCTAAAGAGTCTACAGTGCAGCCTGGCTGGTGTGGCTCAGTGATTGAGTGTTGACCCATGAACCAAGAGGTCACCGGTTCAATTCCCGGTCAGGGCGCATGCCCAGGTTGTGGGCCTGATCCCCAGTGGAGGGCATGCAGGAGGCGGCCAATCAATGTTCTCTCTCATCGATGTTTCTGTCTCTCTCTCCCTCTCCTTTCCTCCCTCTCTCAAATCAAGAAAGAAAAAAATTAAAAAAAAAAAGATTGTACAATGCAAAGAAGGATTGGGTTCAAATTTCAATTGTGTTGAGGTGAGAAACTCTGCCCTAGAGGTTGGGGCTCTATTAGGTCAATTTTTGCAGCTGAGAAAAGGCATGAAGAGGTTGGGTGATTCTTTCCAAGGCCCGTAGCTGATGAGCACCGGAGCTAGCTGTAGACCGGGTAAGGCTGGCACCGAGCCCTTGCTCCTGACCGTACACATGATTGCTTCTCAGAAACGGAAAGCTCAAACAAGCGGAATTATGTTCATTTTCTCAGTTACGCTAACAACCAAGGTGACCAGCTGTCCTGTTTTGCCCTGAATCGGGTGGTGTCCCAGGATGTGGGACTCAGTACTCAAGGTGGGCCATATGTCCATCCTAGTACTACCAGACTCTGTAAACGTCTGGGCTTGGGACCCGATCAATATATTCAATCGGTTGAGTTCGTACATATCATGTGCTAATCACTATTGATATAGGAACCACACCCCAGCCCCAAGTTCATCTACAATGACAATATTATCCATACTGGTCAAGGCCAACTTTGTCCCTCTTCCGAGAATATTTATCTGTTAGGCCCTTGAGTTAAGTCAGCAAGCCTCCGGGTAGATCAACATTCATCCCTCGAGGATTTTTGAGGTGTGTTTGTGAAATAGTTCAGTCGAGGATAGTGTGGAAGAGGAAAAATCCCATGGTTTGATGGCAAGGTCAGAGTACCCATCTGACCTTGAGCAAATCCCTTAACCTCTCCAGGCCTCAGTGCCCTCATTTGCAGAATGAATAGCCAGTAAAAGCCGTTCCACTATGAGTGGTTACTTTGCACAGGGTACCGTGCCGAGCACTTCGCTTGCGAGGTGTTTGCACATTAGGTGTTATAAGGTTATCTCATTTAATCCTCACAGCAATGGGAGGGAGGGGGCAGCTCTTCAGGTTAAGCAGCCAGCCCAAGGAGGCAGCTGGTGAGTGACAGAGCCAGGATGCAAACCCAGATTGTCTTGCCGAAGACCACGTTTCCACCACTACGTGACGTCTCCTGTGGCTGTTTCTGAGACGGAAAAACCTGCCAATTAGAGCCAGAAAACAGGAGGCAGCCTCAAGGGCAGCACATTAAGTGTGCTTGCAAAGGCGTGTGTGTTTCTCCACCCTCGAAGGTCTGTGAGGCGTCGCTGGTTCCCCAACACCTGTGTGAAGGGTCCCCATCAGCCGACCTCGCCCCGCAGCCCCTCCTCGCTCGCTCCCCCCAGCAGCACAAGTTGGCTGTGATCAGTGCATATGAAATATGCTCAGGCCCCAGGACCTCCTTCTTCTATGGAGAAGCAGAGCTCCAGCCTCCCAACAGCAGCTGGTCTGCCTGTTCTCAGCCCTGGGACGTGAGTCTGGCTAGAGTTGTCGGATTTGTGTGTCAGCTCCAAAGCGCCCGGGGCTGTGTCCACACAAGGAGGGTCTGTTGCTGTGGTTTGCCGAGGCTTCCAAAGACGGGCCTGCTGGGGAGTGGAGAGGCTGATTGTCTTTATGTGTACAGCTGAATATATTATCCTAGTATGCTGATTATTCTGAAGGTAAACCATGGTTACTATTTATCGAGTACTTCCCTGACTGCTGGTTCTCCGTACCCTGCTCCCCTCAGCTAGTAACTACATTCCCCAAACCTAGAAAATGGCCTGGCAAACAGAGCTTTCCAATGAGTATTTGTTGAATGAATAAATGAGTGAGTATGTGTTGGGCTCTATGCTGAGCCCGTTATGTGTATTGCTTCACTGAAATCTCACAATAATCCTATGAAACAGGCACAGGTTTTATCCCCGTGTTAAAAAGGAGAACATGTACTCAGAGAGGTCAAGTAACTTTCCGCCAAACACACAGCCATTAAGTGTCAGAGCAAGAATGCAAACTTAATTCTTTCTCTGAGTCCTACACCATCGTCCTATAAGATCTTCTGTATATGGAAATTTACTTTCCGTATTTATACACCTGCATCTCTATGCCAGACCCACAGACAGGTAATCTATGTAATATTACATGCACAATATGTATACATATCTATGTGTAAATGTCAGTCACCTATAGCTCTGTAATAATCAACCACAGGAACTCAGAGGGTTATAAAAATAAGCATTTATTTCTTGCACAGAGGTGTGTGGTTGGACCAGGGAGACTGATTCAGGCTGTAGGTAGCATTGAGGTCTGAACCCTCCATCCCCTCTGAGGCCCAGGTGAGAAGCAGCGGTTTCTGGTGAAGGCTGGCCGCGCCCAGAGGAGTGGGTGGACATGTCCGATGCTTTTTAAGGCCTCAGCTGGAAACTTTCCATTGGCCAAAGCTAACCCCACATTAACGGGGCAGGGAATTTTATTCCTCCCAAGGTGGAAGGGATGGGAGGAGTAATACTTGCTGAATAATAATGTATACTAATGTATAATTTACATTATATATGGATGTATATGCATTTTAATTTTCAGCTTCCATGAAGAGCTCTATTATGCCCTTCACTTTGGGCATTAATTTGCTTATTTTAAAAATGGGATGCAAATGCCTTGCTTCTGTTCACAATTAACCTTTTCTGTTTATTTGAGTGACACTAACACACTCAGGTAATAAAGTGACATAGAGAGACAGGGCATTGAGCTGTGCAGCCAGACTTTCCGGGGCTTCCAAGGTTTCCTGGGTGACTTTGGAGAAGTCCCTCTGAGCCTCTGTTTTCTGCTCTGTGAACTAGGGATGGAATGAGTGCCTACCGCACAGAGCACTGAGGCCCAGGGAGAAGGTGCATGGAAACGTTTCCCACAGCGCCTGGCCCCAGAGGCGCCCCATGAATATTAGCTATCGTCGTTACTGTTATCCTCGTTACTGTTATCGCCATTCCTGTAGCGAAAGCAGTCAGCGCAAGTCATGCTGCTCAAGGCTGTTATCCTAGCCTGCCCCCTGACGGCTCCCTACCTACCTCTGACCCAGTCTCTTTCCCAATCATGATCCCACTCGTTCCTTCCACACTTGGCCTTGGGGTATGGTCTCCCAAGACTCCCTCCCTGCAGAAGTGTTTGGACCCGTCTTCCTGATTTGCGCTGTCTTGGCTTCCCTGCTTGGTCACACCATCTGAGCACAGGGCTGGCCTCAGTCTGGTGCTCCCCACTCGTCAGGGCATCATGGCGGGTTGTGCAGTTCCAACAGGAGAATGGGTGATGGGAGGGACTTCAAATGCCCGCAGACAGCAGCTCGGATGTTTGCGAGTTGGGAGGAGGGGTGTTTTTTCCACGTGAAGCCCCCCGGAGCTGTCAAGCTTAGAGTCTTTGCAATGTAGGCAGCCTGTTTGTAATGGTCTAAAGAAAATCCATTCTGCCTACAGATGTGGTGACCTTTCTTTCTTTTTTTTTTTTTTTTTTTCAGACTTTTCCCACATGCACATTGACTCTTCCTGTCAATGTGGAAGGTTCTAGCGCCACCTGAGGCATTCAGATCGCATCTGCCAATCGCTGACCGCTGTAGCCAATTTGTTCCCGATCTCAAGGTCGATTTTGAATAATTTTAGCTGGGCTAGTCTCTTGCATTGAATAACTTAGAGATGAACTATTAAGGTGGTGGCAGGAGGGGGTACAGGGCAGTTTCTCTTTTGTAGGCTTTCTTTGATCGTGGTTAAAGAGAAGGCTCTCGGTTCTGCCATTCATGGACTAGGTGGCCTGGAATAAGAGAGAAGGGAGTGGACACATAACAAGTACCCGCTATAAACTATAATCCAACTTGTGAGATGAACCCACTGATCTCTGTGATGCAGATGAGGGAACTGAAGCTCCAGAGCTTGCAGGGTCTGATCCCAAGGCTCAAGTCCTGCCCTCACAGGCGTTCCGCAGCCACACCCCTCAGGATAGAGCGGGCTGCGCGGGCACTGTCCACCTCCACCCTCGTCTCTTTGGATCAGCCCCCTGGGTCTGAGATGGGGTCTGGCTCACCTTTGTTTTCCCAGAAGGGGGCTCCTTGCCTGGCACAGGGGTGGCATCGCAGCTGTTCCTTGATTCCATGACACAGACCTAGAAGTGAGCAGGGCGCACTCTGGTGGCCTAACGCGTGGCCGCTGGGGTGGGAGTGCGGGTCTGAATCCCTGCAAGTTGTGTGTCTGCAGCTGGGCTCCTTGCAGGCTTGCTGCAGGGCTTGGGTGGGTGTGGCTTATTGAGGGGGGGCTCTGTGGAGAAGGGAAGTGAGGGACGGAGGATGGGGAAGGAGGAAGAGCCAGGTGCTATGGACTCAGTGTCCCCACCCCCAAATTCATATGTTGAATCCTACCCACCAAGGTTGTATTCGGAGGTGGGCCCGGAGAGCTCCCTTGTCCCTTCTGCCAAGTGAAGGCACAGTGAGAAGACGCTGTCTGTGAGCCAGGAAGCAGGCCCTCATCAGACACCCAACCTGCCAGTGCCTTGGTCTTGGGCTTTGCAGCCTTTGGAACTGTGAGAAATAAGTTCCTGCTGTTTATGAGCTACCTGGTCTATGATATTCTGTAACAGCAGCCCGAACAGAGTAAGGCTCCCGATATGCAGACCGAAGCACAGCGAGGTGAAGTACCTGGGCTGAGGTCACATGGCTTGTAAGGGGCAGGGCTAGGATTCCAGGTGAGGCAGTCCAGCCCCACAGCCCTCAAACAAGCAGTCCTTTGGGATTTACTCTTCTGATCATTAGTCCTCTTATTTAAGGAACATGCTCAGTTCCTTGAATTTACCATCTTCTCTCTTATCTCTGAGCCTTTGCATATTGTGTTCTTTGTGCTAGAAACACTTCTTCCTTTTGAACCTGATGTATTCTGTTTCATCCTTGACTCTGAGCTTAGATTTGGCCTCTTTCAGGAAGTCCTCCAGGTTATTTCCTCCCACTTGTACTTTCCCCAAAGTACCAGGGTATATTGCAATTGCCTGGTAACTTGTCTGCCTCCTTGACTAACTTATGACTCCAGTGGGATGGAGATTTTACCTATCTCATTTATCATTTTAACTCAGCCCCTAGCATTTTGTCTGGCACATAGTAACTCCTCAGTAAATATTTATTTAATGACTGAGCATTTCAGATTCAGAACTGAATATATCTGTGGCTTACAAAAGTCATTGTTCAGTTGAATTAAACTACGTGGACCAAATTATTTCTGGGACGATTTTATAACCAAGTCCACTGGCCTGGCTGTCTGCCAGAGTGTGTGGACAGAGTCCCCACCTGTACAACCATCCCCCTACCTGGGCGGCTTTGGGAATTAAAACAAGGTTCAGGTGTAGTAGCTGAGAGTTCTTCAGAGAGACTTCTGACATTTTTAATTAATCACTGGTCAGTTTCTTTATTTAAAGTAATGATTTTATTTCTTTTCATTAAGGAAGTAAGAGAATACATTGCTGAAACTTTGGGAAACATAGAAGAGAAACCTACCCATTATCATTTGGCAGGTGTATTTCTTTAGTCTTCCCCTCCCCCATATATATGTTTTCTTCCTTTTTTTTTAAAATCCTCACCTGAGGACATTTTCCCCTTTTTTTTGTTCAGATAGATTGGAGGGAGAGAGAGGAAGAGAGAGAGAGAAAGAAACATCGATGTGAAAGGGACACATTGAGTGGCTGCCTCCTGCACGACCAAACCAGGACCAGGGACAAACTGCAACTGAGGGACATGCCGTTAGTGGGAACTGAACCAGGGTCTCTCTGGACCGCAGGCCAATGCTCTAACCCCTGAGCCAAACCGGCCAGGGCTGTTTTCTTCCTTTTTAAAATTAAACATACTTGGCCCAGCCACTGTGGCTCAGTGGTTGAGCGTTGACCCATGCACCAGGATGTCGCCAGTTTGATTCCTGGTCAGGGCACGTGCCCAGGTTGTGGGCCCGATCCCCAGTGGGGGGCATGCAGGAGGCGGCCAATCGATATTCTCTCTCATCGATGTTTCTATCTCTCTCCCCTTCTCCCTTCCTCTCTCTCTGCGAAAAAAATTCAATATACTTGTAACCATACTGTGAGTACACTTACGTATCCTGCTACTTTTTTCTCACTTAGCCAAATGAGATTTTTTTCCAGGTTGAATTATATAGCTTTAAAATAACTATCACTACTTTTTCTTATTTTTTTCTCATTTACCTTTTTTAACTCAAAGTTACGTGTACACAGAGTAAAAAGTAAAAGGACAGAAGGACTTCTAATGAAAGCAGCAGTCCCCCGAGTCCCTGTTTCCCAGAGGCAACTGTTGAAATTTTGTTTCCATTTTCAGGTCTTCTGCTGTTGATTTCGGTGACTCCAAATAAGATGCTTATGCAGCTATTTCTTGATGTATCAATATAAGACATTTTCTATTGACTCTCTGCTCTAGAAGATGAGCACATAGACTATTAGCATTGCCCCTCCTCCCCTCCTTTTCTCTATGTACATTTTTTATTGGAAAAAAGTGATGCATGTGCATAGAAAGTCATGCCAACAGGATGAAAGTGTCCCTCCTACCCTAGTGCTTCAGTCTTCACTTTGCCCTGTTCCCAATTTCTTTTGTGTCTGTGGCTGTAAACTTTCTGACATTCCACCATTGACAAGTGGGGTCCTCTTGAACCTGGGCTGGCCTGTGGCTGCTTTGACTAACAGAATGCCATAGAGCGAGGCCATGCTGCTTCGGGTCCTGGCCTTTAAGTTGGAAGTTTCTGTTTCCAGCCTCTTGGAACTCTTGGTCTTAAAGCCCTGAGCCACTGTGTAAGAAGTCTGATGACCCAGCTGGAGAGACATGTGGAGGGACCCTGAGATGATATGGAGAGGGAGAGGGGTCCCACTGAGCCCAGGTTCCAACTGTCCCCACCAAAGCACCTGGCATGTCACTGAAGCTGCTGGGACCCTTCAGAGCAGCCTGGAAGCCAGGTGAATTCTGCTGAATGACTCCAGGGTGCCCCACGTGGAGTAGAATTTCCCAGCTGGGTCCTGCATGAATTTCCAACCCTCCACATTGTGAGACATAATAACCATGGCTGTTGTTTGAAGCCATCAAGTTTTGGAATTAACCAAAGCACTATTTTTCCAGATACACGCCATGAATGATAGACTTTGGGATGGTTTTCTCAGCCTAGAATTGGAGCCTGATAGAAAGTGTACTTACTAATGCTTTTTTTTTTTTGGGCTGTAATCCCAAGGAAGGAGGAAAGATGGAGGAGGGGGGTGAGACAGACAAGGAGAAAAAAACCAATGCAAGGTGGTGCATAGAACTGAATGAGCCACAGGTTTAGAGAAACATAACTTGTTGCATGGGATGCCTCTGGAGAGGCTCTACAGAATTACTCCGTGGAGCTCAAGGGCAAGCCATCCGTCTGCTAGCTCCCTCCTGCTTCCTGTTTTATTGGTTTGCTCCATCCTGCACTTTCTATTTGATGTATCCCCTCCTAGCAGCTACTGGGTAATCCAGAACCTCAGGGAGTTTGTAGGTGCGATGCAGGCCAGCCCTTGCCCCCACCCAGGGCAGGCGGAGTAACTTTTGATTGGATGCCAGACAGCGTGAATTTTTCCCTGTTGGCTGCTGGGTATTTTTGTGCCTGGAACTGTCCTAGGTGCTGAGGAACCAGCAGCAACAAAACAAAGATCTCTGCCTTTGTTGAACTCTCACTAGAGTGGGAAGATGGTGAGTAGACAAGAAGCACAATTCATGTTGGCTGTTATTGTCTTGCCACACACACACACTTATGAATGCCTACCCCAGACTGCCATCATTTTTAGTGGTTGCATAATACTTGATTGGATGGTTATCTCGCTATTTAATGATGCACTTTCCTACTGATGGTTCATCAAATTACTGTCTTCAGTCAGAACCATCAGGAGGCTTAGAGGGTTAGGATTCTGAGACCAACAGCAGAGGCTGAGAGGTCATCCTGAAGACCACTGGGGGAGCAGCCACTCCTACACCTGGAGCCAGAGGCTGATGTTCCTTGCCCTGTGAGCTGCCATTGCCCTGGATTGAACCATCCCACCAGGTGTGCCCCTGACCAGCAAAAGAGATGATGGAGGAATTTAGGATGGCAGGAAGGACCTTAGACGTCCCCTTCCATAAAGTCTCTAGGTCTGTGACTAAAATCTGTGCCCCAACATCCAGTCAGTCACCCAGGCCTAGAGTCAAGGTCTTTGATCTCTCCTGAGTTTATCCTTTCCCCTCTGTTCTGGTGCCTCTATCTTCATTTGCATTTTCATCATGTCTTGCCTGTTGGCTTTGAATTGAACTTCTTGTCTCCCATTCCATTGATCTCCAGTCTCCAGCAATAATTATGTTGTTTGCATTTGGAGGATGTGGCAGATGCTGTGGGTGCCTTGCCCATGTCCTCTGGCACTCATCATTTCTACTTGCAGGCACCTGTAACAATGCCTGGGGCTGTCCCAGGCTAGGCTCTTGTGGGGCAGGCTGGAAGGGGACACTCAGGAGAGGATACTCCAACAACTACTGGTAGTTGTCCTACCTTTCTCCCTTCTAAGAAGAGCCATGCTTTGTGCTGTCTCCCGGAAGTCCCCAGTGGGGTTGAACTCCACTTGCCCAGTTAACCTGCTTGGACAACTCAGATTGGCCTCTTTCCCTGTCCTGTCTCACTTCTCTACCCTCATAGCAGTGTTTCCTGGGATAGCTTCCTTCAACCCTTCTCTTAGGATCTGCTTCTAGGAAAACCCACCTAACAGTGAAGACTACCTAGTGTTGACAGGCGGTGAAGCAGGACTTCACTGCTGAAGTGACCTTTCTAAGCTTAGACCTGAAGGATGAGGACGAATGAACTAAAGCAGGCCTGGAGGAATCACCAAGGAAGACTGTTCTAGGCCTAGGAAATAGCATGTGCGAAGGTCCTGGGGCAGGAATGCTAGTATGTCTGGGATGCAGAGAGTGAGGCAGAGTGTGTTTGCCGCATTGGGAGGATGTATGGCCTGAAAATGAATTCGGGTCCCTGCTTTTACATCTCCTTTCTCTTCTTTTTGGTGCTCTACTATACACTTTTTAAAACCCCATTATGGTCTGGCTTCATTTAAATGCATCTGAAATGAAATCTCTAATGTTAACAGTGTTGTCAAACGCGAAGGCCTCATTTCTCTTTGATTCTTTTTCACAGAACGCTATCTATGAATTTCTGGGGAGGATACGAGGATTTTGATTGTTTTGATTTCTTTTGGTATGACCACATTATGTTAATTTCCCCATTGTCTTAGTGTATGAGAACATAAAAGCAATAACTCATTTATATGAAGACTGAATGTGCAGAGAGGTTGTCATGGAAACCAGGGGGAATATTCACATTGGCTTGAGTAAATTGAATAACCCCCGTTAAAAGATTGAACACAGAACTTATTTACCCAATTGTGTGGTGTGCGGAAGAGATGAGAAAATCAACATGATAAATGAGACTTTTTTTGTTTTGGGCAAGGGAGAAGGTGAGGATGAAGAGGGTAAGTGAATGCTAGGGATGTGTTATCTTTAACTAGATATTTTCCTTCTCCTCCCAAAGGCTGCATTTCTGCTGCTAAGTGGGAGTGGTGTTCCCGAGGGGCAGGGACAGGGGCGGGGGGAGTGGCCTGGGAAAGCTGCTCCCAGGGTAGGTGAGCCTGGCTGCTTCCCGACTCCTGATGCCGGGGCCCTGAGCATGTGTCCCCACCTGGAGCATCCTCTGAGGTCTCGGTCGGAGCAACTGAAGGGACATGAACATTTTTAGCATTTTGCCCTTTGTTTTTGGCAGGGCTGTTGACAGAGTTTCAAGCTGATTTCCCCCAAATTCTCGTTCTGTTGCTTTTTATTCTCTTTACAGCAAAATCCTTCAGCTCTTCCCAAAGGAGTCCTCGAAAGAAAGAATGTGGAAGAAGGTGAGGGAGCAGAGATGGGGACAGATGCTGGACTTGCTCATGATTGTAGTGATGTGCAGGGCTGAGGAAGGCCCTGGGCACAGGGTGCGGCCTCCTGAGAGTGGGCATGGACCAGTGGCCACCCTGGGGCTGTGTCAGGCCAGCTCGGAGATCAGGTCCTTCAGAAGGCAGCGAGGACAGTTTTTCCGGGCACGCTGATGTTGCATCTGTGAGTCTCAGGATGGGCAATGATGTTCTCATTAGCAGCTCCCACCCCTAAGCAGTACAGTCCTACCTCCTTATTTAGTTCTTGCTCCTCCAGGTCTGCTCCTTGGCCATCCGGGGGGAGGACATGCAGAGCCCCGCTGTGGTAGATGATTGCAAATCAGGCCCAGGGATTTTCCTACCTGGATCCATGCTGTCTTAGTCCGCCTAGGCTGCTGTAAGAAATTACCATAAATTGAGCGGATTACAAGCGGACTTTTTTTCCTCACAGTTCTGGAGGTTGCAAGTCCCAGAACCCCACCCTGCTGGCACCCTAATCTGCTGACTTCTCATTGTGTCCTCACATAGTGGAGCGAGGTAGAGAGAGCTCCCTGGGGTCCCCATTTACACTTAATTTGTATATCTTATTAAAAATTGTCTATATTTAAGGTATGCAACACGATGATTTGCTATACATAGTGACTGATTATTACAGTCAAGCTAATTAATGTATCATCTTCTCACATAGCCACCATTTTTTGTGTGTGGTAAGTGCACCTGAAATTTACTATCTGAGCAAGTTTCCAGTGTTCAGTAGAGAATTATTAGCTGGAATCACTTTTCTGTACATTAGATTACTAGGATAATCGTACATAATGTGATTCTGTACCCCTTGACCAGCATCTCCCCATCCCCCCACCACTCCAGCCCCAGTAACCAAATGTTTTTGAAAATGATGGCATGAATTTGATATTCACCAAGGATCCTCCTCAGGTATTTTCTCCACTTGATGGGTGAAGAAACATTCGCCCAGAGAAACGAAGCGACTTGCCCAGGGTCATGCAGCTAGGACATGGCAGACGGAGAACCAGAACCCAGGTTGTCTGGTTGCTGGTGAAGAACTTTTCCCTCTGTTCCAGGTGGCCCCTGAAATACGCCTCCCTTGATGGAGAGGTCCCCAGTCCGCTGATCTGTCCTAGACAAACCTTACCAAGCTCTCACGCGAGGCACTTATGGTTGCATCATTTAATTAGGAAAAAATTGGGAAGATCCTGAATGTTCAACTAAAGGGGGAATAGATAACATTTATGATCCTTTTCTACAGTGGAAAGTTATGGATTATAAATAATATGCATGAAGCATAGTAACATAAGATGGTGCAGGTATTGTAATATAAAGTGGGGTAAGAAAACAAAATGACAACCCTATACATTAAATGCATGGAATGAAAAAAGAAGGAAATACACCCAAAGTAACAGTTGTCTCTATATAGAAGGTATGTCAGTTCAGGTCCTCGGAGAAGCAGAAGGCACAGCAGGATTAATTGTGCAAGGAATTTACTGGAGGGGAAATGCCCGTGGAGGAGAATGGGAGGGCGGCGGGGGAGGCGGGCAGAGCCTAGAGATGTGATGCAGTTCTATCTGATTCTTCTGACAGGAGGGCGGGGAGCAGGGGTTCAGCTGGACTCTGAGAAAGTTCCAGCCAGACTAATAGGCAGTTCCTGAGGCTAAGTTGCCTGTCGGAGAGACCCAGGAATCGAGCACCCAGATCTTCAGGGCACTACATTGTTT
Source organism: Molossus molossus (assembly GCF_014108415.1). Taxonomy (NCBI): domain Eukaryota; kingdom Metazoa; phylum Chordata; class Mammalia; order Chiroptera; family Molossidae; genus Molossus; species Molossus molossus. Next base: position 107,481,269 of record NW_023425366.1, on the reverse strand, counting down.
TAGAAGGTAAATATTCATTTATTCATTATTTACTGAGTACCTATTATGTGCCAGGCATCAGGGACACAAAGATCTCTCAGGCACAAGAGCCTCAGCCAACTACAACCCAGTGTGGAAAGAGCCCGGATATTGCACCAGGAGCGCTTGGAGCAGATGGTGACATCAGGAAGAAGGGGGAGATTTGCCTTAGGATGGCCTTAGGGGTCTGCAAAAAAAAAAAAAAAATGTGATGCAAGGAAATCCAGTTTTTCAGAGTCTTAATTGAAAACACACACACTTTCTGAGGATGCAGATGTGTCACAGAACACACGTTAACTCTATTCCTTTGGGTTTTTGTTTATCTCTTGTAACGAAGAATGACATGTACAGTCGAGTGTGCAAATTGTAAGTGTATATAGCTTGTGAATGTTTGCGTGTGAAGCTGTGTAACCACCATTCAGATCTAGAACATTAGAAGCACCCCAGAGATCTCACGTGAGCCCCCTTTTCAGCCACTCTCTCTCAATGATAACTGCCATTCTGACTTTTTTCACTTCATGAATTTGCCTGTTCGTGAGCGCATGTGAAGAGAAATGTACTTTATGTACTGCTTTTTGTGTGTGGCTTCTCTTGTGCAACCTGTTTTGGAGATCTGTTTATGCTGTTTCATGTAGCCATACTTTATTTTGTGACTGCGTTGCAGTCCACTGTGTAAACAAACCACGTGTGGCAGACATTGGGCAACTTTGATTAAAGCTGCTGTAACATTCTCGTATTAACCTTTTGGTAGATACATGTACTAATTTCTGTTACATGTGTACCCAGAGGTGAACTTGCTGGCTTACAGGATATACATGTGTTCATTTGAGTAGACGTAGCCAGTTTTCCAAGGCGGTTGTACCAATCTACACATCCACCAGAGAATTACGAAAGTTCAAGTTGCCCTGTATCACTATTGACATTTCATACTGACATCCTGTTGACCCAGCATCACCTGTTGGAGGCCATCTTTTCTCACTGAGTTACAGCGGTGTCTTTGTCACCCACTCTCCGGACTTTCTCTTCTGTTCTGCTGTCTACCTTTCTGCCATTTCCATTCTGTCTTCATTGTCCCAGCTTCACAATAAATATTGGTAATGTGGTAGTATAAGTCTGCAGCTTTGCTCTCCCCCAAACTGGCCTTGCTTATTTTTGGTTCTTGGTATTTTCATATTAATTTTAGAATCATTTTTTCAATTTCTCCCCAAAACACCCTGCTGGAATTTTGAGTGTGATGACATTGACTCTGTAGATGGCTGGGAAGGATTTCCATCTTAACAACATTGAGTTTCCTAATCAATGAACTCTTTGTTACTTGTAGCCAATGATTTTGGTCTTCTCTTAATTTCGCTCAAGTATTTTTAGTTTTCAGTACCTGACCTGGCTATTTCCTGAGTTTGTGTTTTGGATCAGATGGTAAGATTAGCGGATGGGCAGGGGTTCTGTGAACTGTACAAGGCGGTGCCCACTATTGACCAGGGAAGGACGTGTTTGTATTTGACTTTAGCAAATGCACCCCCACGCCCCCTTGAGTTTACGCTGATATCTCAGAGTTATGTAATCGAGTTGTCGAAAGCCTCCAAGATCTCCTCTGAACCCGTCACTCTGGGCTCATGCTGCACCACCCTTGTGTCCGGGATGACCTTTTCTACCTTTTCTTTTAGAAAGTTGCCACCCATTGTGGAAATATATTGAAACCACATTTATTGAGCACTTACTATTGCGTATGTGTTACTTGGGTCATAGCCATCACCCCTTCTTAGAGAGTTATCTAATGCCTGTATGCCCAGAGGACATGGGCTCCTCCCTTCCTCATGCCCCAGGGTGGGCCTCAATTGGCCTAAGCCAGGCACACTTATCCTGTCCCCCTTTCGCAGTGACTAGTTTTAGATCAGGCGTGTTTTCTGTTCTTAGCAATCAGCTATAAGGAGCAGGAAAAAGCCCTCAATGCCCTGACATTGAGTTAACTTGCCTGGCCCACCCAGACCTATGTCATTTCAATCACCTATAGTTCAACTCTCTGTTGCTTGCAGCCAAAAGTACCCTGGTCAGTTGTCTAGTTTGAATCTCACAGAAGCAGACTCTGAGGCCAGGACTGGGGTGAAGATAGTCTATTAGTCCAGAGCAGACAGGAGAAAGGGGACAGGCTGGGAAGGGAGGGTGGAGATGGTCTATTAGTCCAGGGAAGATAGGAGAAAGGAGACAGGCTGGGAAGGAAGGGCAGCTGATAAAGGATACATTCTGAAGTTAGTTACCAGTGTAGGGGTCTCAGAGTTTAATCTTTCTGGTTAACTCAAAAATGGCATAAAACAGGGATTTGCAAACTATGGCCCATGGGAAATCTGGCCTGCCAAGTGTTCTTGTAAATAAAGTTTTTTTAAAAATATGTTTTTATTGATTTTTTTTTTTAGAGAGAGAGAGATAGAAACATCAGTCAGCTGCCACCTACATGCCTCCTACTGGGGATTGAGCCCGCAACCGAGGCATGTGCCCTGACTGGGAATCGAACCGGGACTTCTCAGTCCATGGGACGACACGCAATCCACTGAGCCACACTGGCCGGGCTAAATAAAATGTTTTGGATCACAGGCACACTGATTCATGCATGTGTTATCTGTGGCTGCGTTTGTACTGCAGCGACATTGCTGAGTGGCTGTGTGAGACAGCGTGGCCCACAAAGCTGAGAGTGTCAACTACCTACGGCCCTCTGCACGAGAGGTTTGCTGAGCCCAGTGTGGAACGTGCACCACGTGATCTCAGCTGACAGGTAGGAGCTGGGGCTATTTATGCCCCCCCCCCAGTCAGTCCTTGTTTGAGTGCTACCCCCGGGAGCGTGCTCATTCTCCAGGTGCAGATTGATGTTGGCAACTGGGCAACTATGGACCCTAGTGGTTCCCTCTGCCTCTGCCCTGCCCCCCCCCAGGGTTTCTCTCTTCCCCACGCGTGGGCCCACACTCAGAACCTGGCCGCTCCAATGCCTACAGGAAACCTGCTTATAGGCTGTGAGTTCTTGGGACTCCACTGAAGGCTGGGGCTTTGGGGTGGGTGGATTTTCTGATACACCTGGGCTTCTAGATCCTTCTTTTCTCTCCCCAGCTTTGTCCCTCTCTCTTTTCTGCGGGGATCCAAAACCTTTTTCCTTTTATTATGCAGGTTATCCCTGGCCGGTTTCCACCTCCAGATTCCCTTTCCCAAGGGACTCATCACTCATCAAGGAAAGAAAAATAACCCAAAGAAACAAATAAAACGATTTTTTATCTCTTCCCTCTAGACAAAAGCGTGTACTTTATTTGCAGCATCAGGTGAGGTCCGCTTTGGAAACATGTCCTGCATTCTGTGCTTCTGCCCAACCCCCAGCCTCACCCTCCTTTGCCCGGGGTCCAGGCGCACAGTGGAGAGCTGGCCGTGCGCTTGGCGCGTTCCACTTCTGTGTGGGTTTCTGAGCAGACTGCATTCCCCGCACCGTGGTGCTGGACTCGCATAGCGGGACAGCATTACAGTGCATCAGCTCCTTGGAAGTGTTGTCCGTCCAGCTCTCCTGAGGGCTAATGAAATGTGGCTTCTAAATGCAGTCTAGAAAGTTCCTTTTATATAAAAGTTCCCAAGAGTTTAGGTCTCAGCTTCAAAAAAAAATTAAATTGTGTTTGTGTGTGTGTGTGTGTGTGTGTGTGTGTGTGCAGTAGTTAGAGTACAAGTGAAAACTAATTAACACAAAGAAACCTGAATCAGCAGATTCTACCATGTGGTGTGAGTTGTGCTTGGAAAATCTAACCGGTGAGGTAGCCACGCTGGGGTCTCGGTTCTCCTTCTCCCACAAGGATTTCAGGTCAGTTTTATCCCCTCTATGCAAGTGGGGAGTTCAGGAATGTAATTTTGATTTTGTAAAAGTTGTTCTTTTTCATCCCTCTCAAATCTGATCCCCCCCTTCCTTAGCTCATTGAGAAGTAAAAATGGAAAGGTTTGACAATTTAAATAGTTTTGTATTCATTTCCGTGAGGTCATTTGAACCTACAAGACTAATGTCAGAGTTTTGTTTTCCAACCCATCTTGTGTTTCTGTTGTACATTTTCCACATTGAAAGTGAGAGATTTTTTTAACTGGACTTCCCTAGGTTTCAAAGGGAAATATTATTTTCAGAGAATCAAGCAAGTGTCTCTTGCAGCCTGAACTATTGCAAAATAGTGGGTCCAGGAACCTGAGTTTATTTTATTTTAATTATTTTATTTTTCCATCTTTATTGAGATATAATTGACAAATAGCATTGTATAAGTCTAAGGTATACAGTGTGATGATTTGATACACGTGTATCTGGTGAAATAATCATCACAATTAGGTTACCATTACATAGTTACCATTTTCTTTTCTTGTGGTGAGAACATTTAAGATCTACTCTCTTATCATCTTTCAAGTATACGATACAGTAATGTTAATTATAACCACCATGCTGTACTTCGGATCCCCAGAACGTATTCATCTTATAACTGGAAGTTTGTGCCCTTTGACTGACATCCCCCCATTTCCTCTACCACCCAGCCCCTGGGAACCAGCATTTCACCCTCTGTTTCTGCGGGTTTGGCTTTTTTAGATTTTAAATATGTGAGATTGTCCAGTATTTGTCTTTCTCTGTTTGGCTTATGTCACTTAACATATCGTCCTCAAGTTTCAGCCATGTTGTTGGAAAAGGCAGGATTTCCTTCTTTTTGTGTGTGTCTGTGGCTGAATAATCATCCATTGTATGTATAAGCCATCTTTTCTTTCTTTTATTTTAATCCTCACCTGAGGACATACTTTTATTGACTTTAGAGAGAGAGGAAGGGGGGGGGGAGAGAGAGAGAGAAAGATAGATAGATAGAGAGAGAGAGAGAGAGAGAGAGATCGGTTTCCTCCCAAAAGTGCTCTGACCACTGGGCTAGAACCTGCAACCTGGGTGTGTGCCCTGATTAGGAATCAAACATGTGACCTTTCAGTGCATGGGATGATGTTCCAACCAACTGAGCCACACTGGCCGGGGCCATATTTTTTTTGTATTCATCTGGTGAGGGACACTTAGGTGGTTCCCGTGTCTTGGCTACTGTGAATAATGCTGCAGGAACCTGGGGTACAGATATCTCTTTGAAATCGTCATTTTATTCAGGAACCCGAGTTTAAAATAAACAACTCAGGCCATGGCTACATAACTTGCAGAGCCCAGAGCAACATGAAAATGCAGGTCTTCTTGTTAAAAACAATTATTAGGAATTCCAAGACAGCAGCAGCAGAGCGGGCCCCTCTAAGCATCAGCGACTACACAGGTGGCCCACCCGCGGAGCTGGCCTTGACCTTCGGAAATTGCTTTGCGAGCCACGTTTTGAAAATGTCCGCCTCAGGGTCTCTGCCTGTGACACGAACGCAAGTCAAGGGGTTATAACTCTCGTAGAATCTGGTTTTGTTGCTTGTGTGAGTACAACATGGGAGATTTTTTGGATGGCATTTTTCCAACCCTGACGTATGTTACATGTTTATGCATCACTACGGGCAAGTAGTTTTGTCCTCCAGGGGACATTTGGCAGTATCTGGAGACACTTTTTGTTGTCACAAGTGTGGGGGTTAGGAGGGGTGGATCTACTGGCATCTCGTGGGGGACGTGGAGCTAGGGACGCCACTAAACGTCCTACAGTGCACAGGACAGCCCCCCAACGACAGAGAGTATTTGGTCCTGAGGCAGCAGGGCCCAGGTGCTGCAGCCGTGCCGGACTTCACGTCCTGGCCTGTGCCCACTCTCCAGGTGGGAATCCGAGGCCTCGGGAGGCTGAGCACTTTCATTTGTTGTTTCTCTAGTAAGAAAGAAAAAAAATCTATCTTGTTCGAGAAAGGAGCAGTCAGTGTAATTCCTGAAGATACTTACAGTATAAAATAAAAATAACTGGGAAATCAGCGCAAGTGTGTTTTCAAGGACACTATAGGGTGAGGACAAATATTCAGGCCCGTTTGTCCGGCAAGGTTAGTGCTTGGGCAGCGGGCCAAGTCGACATCCTTTTAGTGGGATCCTGTCTCCTGCCTGATTTAGAAAAGGCAAACCCACCTGCTGTCATGAAAAATACCTTGTAGAAGCTACCGGGTAATTGGGTGATATTTCTGGATTTGTCTCCCTGTCTAATGTACATCAGTTAAACTTTTGACTCTTCAGTGCTTTCTGGAGAAAGTAATAATCGGAAACTAAATCGACTTGTTTTTTTTCTCCCCCTCTGCCCCGTCTATGTAAAGATTAATCTTCACTATCTATGAGCACTGGGTGATTTGCAGAAACTGCAGCCGCTTTATCAATATCAACCCGGCCTCCATTGATCAAACCCTCATTTAGGCGTTCGCCGCCGTCTGCTGGAGACAGCCCAGGGACAAGGACGGGAGGGGACAGGCCACTTCAGGAGGCCGCCTTCCTTGGAGTTTCAGCCGTCTTCTGAGAGGGGCCTGAACGTCACCGGACAACATGGTCAATTAGAGAGGGGTCGTGGGGCTGGTGCTGCGGGGGGGGGGGGGGGGGGTCACTGTGGGAATAAATCCTGGCAGCGGCAGGTGGGGATAGAGCAGGTCCACCTGTCCGACCAGAGCGTTTTTCTTCCTTGTGTCTCACACTGTATTCCTCCACGCGTGTCTGTGATCTCGGGCAGGCTTGCAAATAAAAGTGATGTATCTCTGTTTTGTTGGAAGAGTTGTTTGTGTGGATTGAGAGGTTAAAAAAAACCAACTCCCCTGTAAATGAGATCATACTGTATCTGTCCTTCTGTATCTGGTTTATTTCACTCGGCATCATGTCCTGCAGAGTCACCCAGGGGGTCCCGTTCAAGGATTTCCTTCTGAGTAATAGTCCATTGTTCGGATGTCACCACGTTTTCTTTATCCATTTATCCATCAGTGGACATTTAGGTTGTTAACTACTGTGAATAATGCTGCAGCGAACATGAGACTGGTATCTCCTGATGTCAGTGACTTTGGAGACATACCCAGAATAGATCGCACAGCAGTGGCGTTTTTAGGTTTTTGAGGAGCCTCCATGCTGGTTTCCCACAGTGGCTGCACGATTCACATCCCCCCCGACAGTGTACAAGGATTCCCCTTTCCCCGGAGCCTCACCAACACTTATCTTTTGTTCTTGTGTTTTAAAAACAATAATAGCCATCCTAACAGGCATCAGTTGATGTCACACTGCGGCTTTGATTTGCATTTCCCTGGTGATCAGCGATGTCGAACACCTTTTCCGTGTACCTGTTGGCCATCTGTACATCTTTGGAAGGTCTGTTCAGGTTCTTCTCCCATTTTAAAAATTGGGTTATTCATATTTTTGCTATTGAGTTGTATGAGTTCCTTATATATTTTGGATATCCACCCCTCATCAGATATATGGTTTGCAAATATTTTTCCCATCCCATAGGTTGTCTTTTCGTTTTGTTGATTATTTCCTTTGCTGTGCAGATGGGGAGGTGATGGTCAAAGTGTACAAAGTTTGGTTAGGTGAGCTACATTCTGGAAGTGCCTATAGCTGAACAATGTTGTATCATACACTTAAAATTTGCTAAGAGGGTAGATTTTATGTAAGGTGTTCTTACCACACACACACAAATGACAATAATTATAATGAAGGGAAAAAACTTTGGGAGGAGATGGCTATGTTCAGGCCTTGGTGGTGGTTTGAGGCGTGTATACTTTTCTCCAAACACAGTATTGTGTACATTAAATATGTACAACTTTTTACCTGTTGATTTTACCACAATAAAATGGTTTAACAAAAAAACGATACAATGCTGATCATTCTGTGGGCGACCACTGTATATTGCATTTTCCTTAAATTAACTCATTTTTCTTAGCAGCTTGTGATGGCTTCTTACTAATTCTCTAATCTGATTTAAAAATCCTACTGGGTGGGATCCCTGTTTACTTTTGCAAGCTCATTACTCACCATCTTCTTTTCCCCCCAAATCCTCATCCAAGGATGTGTTTTTTATTGATTTTAGAGAGAGAATGGGGGGTGGGGGTTGTCAATGTAAGAGAGAAGCATCAATCAGTTGCCTCCCCTATACACCCTGACCAGGGATTGAACCTGAAACGGAGGTATGTGCCCTGCCCGGGAATCAAACTCTCAACCTTTTGCTGTACAGGATGGTGCTCCAACCAACTGAGCTATCTGGCCAGGGCCACCAGCTTTTTTCATTCACTCTGTTTCAGCCACACTGAACTTCTTTCTGTTGCTTGAATTGACTTGCTCACTTGCACCTTTGGGCCTTTGCACATGCTGTGCTCTGGGCTTAGAACATTTTACTTTCATTCCGTTAACTTCACTAGTATCTTGCAAAGGACAACAGGATTGGCTATAAATACTGGAAAACTACTGTAATGGCTTGAATAGGCAGGGTTTTGCCTGGACTGAACAGTAATAAGCTCAGGAGCAGACAGGCCATGGCGGGTAGAGTGAGTCAGAGACGGCAGCAGGGACTCCAGCTTTCTCATCTTCCTGTTTTCCGGCAGCTTCTATCCGCGGGTTGCAGACTGGCTGCTTGGCCAGCTCCAGGTGTCATGTCAGCGGGGCGGAAGCCGAGGAAGAAAACAGCCGAAGGGTGAAAGGTACACTCTCTCTTTCTTTCACTGGTCATTGCTATGCCAGGTGGCCAGCCCCAGCTGCAAGACAGCTAGTGAAGGAAGGTTTCCAACTGGACACATTGTTACCCTCAGGAAACAAAACAAAATATCAGGATTCTATTAATAAGGGAAAAGGAGGAAATGGCTATTGATGAGGTAATTCCTACATGTCCTTTAGCTTTCAATTTAGATGCCACTCAGCTCAGAGCTCCTTCCGGAACTCCCTGGACTGACTTTGGAATATACAGGTATTAGGAGAGTTCATGGACGGCATTGACGTTACACGAATTGTGATTATGTTTACCCATCTGTATTCCTTGCTGGATTGTAAGCTCCACGAGGAGGAGGACCTGGTCTACTTCATTCACAGTTGTATCCCTGGTTCCCACAGTTCCAAATGTGTAGATGACCAATAAATACTTGTTGGATAAATGAAATTTATTCTTCCCACTTTGCAGTTGACACACTGAATTTTAGAGAGATGAAATTACTTGCCCAAAGCAACACTATTTATTCATGAATTCCTCCACTTGGTAATGTTCAGTGTGCATCTACTTCAGGCCAGGTTCTGTTCCAGACATTGTGGGTACGTCAGTAAACAAAGCTGACAAATTCCTGCCTTTTGGGTGTATTACCATAATCTTTTATTATGAAAAGTTTCAAATAACAGCAGAGTTGCAACAGTTTCATAGGGAAATATCTGTATACTTACTACCTAGATTCTACCGTTCCTTGGGGGTACTTTTATTCTAGTGGAGAAAGGCAGACAATGAGCTAAAAACAAAATAAGTAAGTAAATTATATAGCATTGTGGAAGGTGGCAACTGTTATGGAAAATACAGAACACGCAAAGGGCTTTGAGGCATGTCGTTGGGCTTGGCCTCATCAAGAGGGTGACATCTGTGTAAAGAATCGAAGGAGGTGAGGGAGCCAGCCATGTGCGTATTTGAGGGAAAAGCATTTCTAGGCAGAGGGAATGGCCAGTGCAAAGGTCCTGAGGTGGGAACCTCCTGTGTTTGAGGAAGAACAGGGAAGACTCTGGCTGGAAAGAAGTGAGTGAGAAGGAGAGTTGAAGGTGATGAGGTCAGCATCAGAGGAACAGATTTGGTGAAAACATCAGTTTCTCAGTTTTGGACAAGCTATGCTTGAGCTAGTCAGAGGCAGAGCTGGGATTTGAATCTCAGGACTCCTAACCCTCCTTGTCTTGCCATGTCTGCTGGCCAGGTGACAAGAGGGCCCAGGACACAAACCTATAGTATGGCCAGGGGAGAAACTTCAGTTTTTCATGGACAGACTGGCAACCACTTAGGTTGTAAGCAAAAGTGCTTTCATATGTGATGACTTTGTCACAAGCAATAACACATTAGAACATCCCTGTGAGAAGCAAGAGCATCCTTTGGAGTCAGGCAGAGAACTGGGCTCAAATCCCAGCTCTGCTGCTTATTAGCTGGGTCACTTTGGGAGAATGACTGAACCTCTCTGAACCTCACTTTCTTGATCTGTAAAATGGAGGTAACAATAGTATCTCTCTTTTAGGGCGATGGAGGATTAAATGAGATAGTGCATGTATGTGGTTAGCGTGATGCTGGTCCATAGGGACAGTCAGAACAGTGGAACGGAAGCCATGGAGAAAGTGGGGCTGCTGAAGAGAGACAGATGTTCTCCCCCATTATCATGGGGTCATAGGTACCTGGAGAAGCAGTAGATGACTTGCTTACCCAAGAAAGCCCACACCTCCCTAGCAAGGCCTCATACCCACAGCTGAAGAGTGAGTCCTTACCAGCCAGACTGACCGTCCAGCCTCACGGGACCTGACATTTTCTAGCCACCAAACCTTGCGTGCCATGTCCTTCATCGCAAATGCCTTTCCTGCTCTTTGAGGCCCGGATATCTTCTTCTCTATGGCCCAGCTCAAATGTCTCCTCCTTAAGATACCTTTTGTTACTGTCCTAGCCTATTCCGGATGCTCTGTCTTGTCCACATCCCTTCTACAGTGCTTGCAGAGACTCAGATACACCAAGAGTAACATTTTTCGGCAAGGGCAGGGTAGGGGCCCTGGACCGCCCACGGAATGATGGCAGAGATTACCACAAGATGGCGCTATTGAGGCACTAGTCTCCTCTGGACACCCTACTGACAACATGGTTTTTCTTTATTTTCATTTTCTTTCTTGATGAGAAATTTGTGATTTCCAAGCTGTCCCAGAGGAAAGAACTGGGACTGGTGTCTCACAGTTAACAAAGGTGATTTAAAATACCTCTGACGGTGCTATCGCATTGCCTACAGTTAAAAATTTCACCCCCAGATCCAGGGGACTAAGTTGGATAACACATCACACACGTGTCGCCATCCTCCATCCATGCAGGTATTTTGGTACTTGCTCCAGACACTTGACATACAAGTACTTCTTCCCCCTTTTCCGTCTTATATTTTATATCTTGCATTAGGGTATAAACGCTTGAGGGCAGAACCTGGGGTCCATGATAACCCAGTAGAGGCTCCATAAAGTCTTTGGGGGCGTCGCCAGCCTCTCTGGGGCATGGCATCAGACAGCTCCTTGGACAGCTGGGAACCCCAGCTTTGAAGTGATCCTGCTCCATTTCCATCCCAGTGGAAAGGAAACCATACATCCTTCGTTTGGATATGCTGTCGATGGTGGCTGGAGAAGTCATTTGTCTCGTTATCTTCCCGTCCACAGGGTCCGATCACTCAGGGCCCTCCCGTGCGCTCCCCAGCGATGCGGGGGGTGGAATGCAGACCCGGCAGGCAGGCGGGGTTTGATGCAGCAGAGGAGAATCACAGCTTCAGGAAAGACTGCTGGGTGGGAGCAGGTGTCCAGGCTTCCGCCCTGCCGTCCCTCAGTCTGTGGAGTGGCCCTCGAGTAGACTTGAGGGGGAAAGTCTTGATGTCAAGATGCTCTTTGTAAAACACCACGTTACTGACATATTTAACTTAACCACATTTTGTAACTGATCGTGTGCTAAGTTGGATACCACATTATGTTAGATTCTCATACAGATAAGTAGAAGTTGGTGCCAAGATTAAAAGAAAAATCAATGGGAGATAAACATTTGTTTAAAAACACATTTTCCTTTTTTTGAGCTAGGTGGGCTGTGTGGGCTCAGGAAACAAGTTACTGAGGCAAAAGAGAGACCCTTGGAACGTAGGAGAGAGAAAGCAAGGATATATGTGCCTGGGGGAAGGTTCTGGTTTGCTCCAGAGAGAGGGAGCCACCTGCAGAAAGAGGGGGAGGGGAAACGGGTGGGCATGAGAGAGAGAGGCACTGAAACACTTATTTTATTTTATTTTTAGGATTTATTCATTCTTCCAGCCACCCATTCATGTACATATGTAGCCGAGTGTTTTAAAATTATTTTTATATTACTATTTCAACATAGATATTATACAAATGCCTCAAAATTTGAAAGAAGCCAAAGATTGTACAGTAAGAGGTAGTACCCACTCCCATCCTCGTTCCAGCCACTGTGTCCCCTCCCAGGAATGACAACCACTGTTGATAGTTTTCCATGTTCTCTTTTAGAAATATTCTATCCTTGTAAATGGGTATTCATATGCCTATTTGTCCATCCATCCATCATCCATTCACCCATCTCTTTTCCCATCTCTCTTTCCATCCATCCATCCATCCATCCATCCATCCATCCACCCACCCATCCATCTCTCCGTCTCCATCCATCCATCCATCCATCCATCTGTCCGTCCGTCCATCCATCTGTCCATCTCTCCGTCCATCCGTCCGTCTGTCCATCCATCTCTCCGTCCGTCCATCCATCCGTCCATCCATCTCTCCATCCATCCATCTCTCTGTTCACCTCTCCGTCCATCCATCCTCCCATCCATCCTCCCATCCATCCGCCCATCCATCCATCCATCCATCCATCCATCCATCCATGTCCATCTCTCCGTCCATCTCTCTGTCCGTCCATCCATCCATCTTTCTGTCCATCTCTCCATCCATCCATCCATCCATCCATCCATCCATCTATCTATCCATCTCTCCATCCATCCATCCATCCATCCATCCATCCATCTCTCCGTCCATCTCTCCACCCATCCATCCATCCATCCATGAAGGTTTTCCCCCCCCAGGAATAAGGAAAAGACAGCCATTATTTGATGTGAGATGATGGCAGACCAACCTTGTATCACTGCTCCATTGAAAAAGACATTTGGAACTACTGTCCTTGCTGCTCAGCCAGCCACTCCAAGGCTGTAGTGTTTGAATGTCAGGGATCGGCCAGGGAGGACTGAGCATCTTAAAAACAGCTAGGTGCAGCTATTCAGATCTTATTCTCGCCCAGCCATCTGGTCCTGTGTTTGATTCCAAGGGAGAGGGAAACTTGCAATAAATGAGCAAAGAGAAATGAAAAGTGAGAGCGTGTGGTGCCCCGGAAAAAGGGGTTGGAATCAGGCTTTCTAGGGCCCACATCCCATCCCTGCCCCCATTAAGTGCTGTACCATAAGGTTATTTAACTTCGTGGAGTCTCAACTTTCCTATCGGTGCAATGGGGATAACTATACCATCCTTTGGAGGTTAAAGGCGAGCACAGTGCCTTCATATAGTTGGTGCTCATATCATGATTCTGCTACTAGCATTGCGAAGCACACACAATCCCCCCGCCCCCCTTTTTGTGTGAGAAAGTGAGATCCTTAGGTTGATGACTTAAGCTATAACATGATGAGTCAGAGGGGTGGCTGCAGGGGTGCATGGGGCAGGCAGGGCAGGGGTGGCAGAGGGCGTCTTCCAGCTTCACTGGGGATGGGCGCTGAGCTGCAAAACTGCTGGAGAAACGGCAACCTGTTCTCACTGTGTCAGGAGCCCTTGTTCTCTGCAGCACCCCCACACGGCCTGGAGAAGTCTCCCTGCGGCCATGCCCCTGGCAGGGTTTCCACATTCCCGCATTGCTGCTTACAGCCCCCCCACCCTCCGCCCTCCTTGTCGCATCTGTTGAGTCTTTCTGAAATGCTAATGTTGCCATTTCATTCCCTTGGCAAAAACTCCCCATCACCTTGAGGATAAGTTAAATTCCGTAGCACGCAAAACCTTTGCTGTGGACTAAATGTTTGTGTCCCCCTAAAATTCATAGGTTGAAGCTGAATCTTCAGTGTATTCGGAGGTAGGGCCCCTAGGAGGTATTGGGTCACGAGGAGGTATTCGAGCCCTCATGAATGGGATCAGTGCCCTGATCAAAGAGACCCCAGAGCGCTCCCTCGCCCCTTCCGCCAGGTGGGGACACAGCGAGAAGATGGCTATCCGCAAAAGAGGAGGCGAGCCCTCACCAGCCGCGGGGTCTGTTGGCACCTTGACCTGAGGCGCCCCAGCCTCAGAACCGGAGAAGGTGATTGTTGTCTGAGCGCCCAGTCTTTGGTGGTGTGTTACAGCAGCCCGAGTGGATCAAGGCCGCCTTCACGAGGGAGCCCCTTCCAACTCCTCCCTCGGTTCTGCCCACTGCCAGGGCACCTTGGCACGTGCTGTGCTCCCTCCCTGGGGTCCTCTTCCTTTTCTTCACCCCGCTTCCTCCTGTTCTTCCTTCCAGACTCAGCTCAGACTCTCCTTCGCTGAGCTTTCCGTGATTCCTCAAGGCGAGGATGTGGTCTCCGTTGACTTGGGGGCGCAGAGTGGATGCCTCCATTTACTCTTTCCTGCAGTGGACCCCAGGAGAGGAGGGGTCGGAGGGTGAGGGCTGGGCCTGGGGTTCTCATAAACCCATCCGAGTGGGAGCTGAACCGCTGACGTTTGCTTTTATGGCTCTTCTGTCGGCGAGTCATGCCTCAGGGTGGTTGGCGGGGCTCGGTGGGGTCAGCGCACACTGGGGAACCCGCTTCTTGTCTCAGGTTTCCTGTCCCGGCTGGTAGAGGGTGGATGCCCATTGTGCTTTAATTTAGTTTCAGTGTACTTTCTGTTGCTTATTTATGTTTCTGTTGGAATTTTAAAAGAGGTTAAAAAAAAGTTTGAGAATTGGCTCTGCTCTCCTTCCTGGACTGTGTCTCATTTTGTTTTTAGACCACTGTGTCAAGTCAATTATAGAATAAACCTAAACGAACTATTTTCATCAAATACACATATTCACTGTGCAGTTATTTATTTTTGTTAATCCTTACCCAAATATATATATATTTTTAAGATAGAGTGGAAGGGAGAGAAAGAGAGAGAGGAGAGAGAGAAACATCGATGTGAGAGAGACACATTAATTGATTGCCTCCCACATGACCCCCACCGGGACCGGGAATCAAATCTGCAACTGAGGTACGTGCCCTTGACTGGAATTGAACCCAAGACTCTTCGGTCCACGGGCGGATGCTCTAACCATTCAGCCAAACCGGCCAAGGACATAGTGCAGTTTTTAACAGTATATAAGTTATTTAAAAAAATTTTTTTCTTTATGGATTTTAGGGAGAGAGGAAAGGAGAGGGAAGGAGAGATAGAAACATCGATGAGAGAGAACATCGATTGGCCGCCTCCTGCATGCCCCCCACTGGGGATCGGGCCCACAACCTGGGCATGTGCCCTGACCGGGAATCGAACCGGCGACCTCTTGGTGCATGGGTCAACACTCAACCACTGAGCCACACCGGCTGGGCTACAGTATGTAAGTTTTTTTAAAATATTTTTTTAAATTTTGAAATAATTTTAGATTTATGGAGAAGTGGCAAGGACAATAGAGTTCCCCTAATGTTATCATCCTTTTAAAAATGGAATTTACTGGGGTGACATTGGTTAATAAAATTATGTAGGTTTCAGGGGTACAATACATTGTCTGTATATTGTATTGTGTGTTCAGCACCCTGAGTCAGGTCTCCTTCCATCACCGTCTGTCCCCACTCACCGTCTCCTACCCCGCCCTTTCCTCCCGGTACTCACCGTACTGCTGTCTGTCTGTGATGGTTTCTGCGTAATGCCTTCATGTTTTTCACCCCTCCCCCCTTCCCACTACCTCTCCCCCTCCCGTCGGACAGCTGTCAGTCTGTTCCCTGTGGTATATTTGTCACAACCGAGACACCAATATTGGAACCTGTTAACTAAATTCCAGATTTTATTTGGATTTCACCAGTTTTTCTATGAATGTCTTTTTTGTGTCCAGGATCTAATCCAGACTCCCATGATGCATTTAGTCTCATGTCCCCTCGTCTCCTCCGGTCTGTGACGCTTCTCAGTCTTTCCTTTCTTCCCCTCCCTGATCTTGATAATCTTGGGGAGTCCTAGACAGGTATTATGTAGAATGGACTTGGTGGTTTTAATCAAGGTCTGGCCCCCTACCCCTCACACCAATAAAAGCCTCTCCTGAAATTTACCCTGGCATGAAAATTCCAGGTGAGCCCATCTTTGGTGCCCCTAGAACCCAGGAGGGACCTAGCTTGGAGACAGAGATCTCACAAATTCAGGTGCTTTGTCTGTAGGTGCGTCGCAAAGTTGGGTGAGACTTTGGCCAAGGCCAAGGCAGCAGGACCTGTGCTGAAAACACCCCAGATTTACTTCCTTGTCGTGGGAGGCCAAGTTCCAAATCCCAGCCCGTGTGCAGCTTGCTTTACTGATAATGAGGCACCGGCTTCTTCTAAGGCTGCTGACCTTTGGAGCAAATTATCCAAGGAAATCTGATTAGCTAGTTCACTGGGTTCCTGCAAAATGGATCTTGGTGTATTTCTGCTGCAGAAATGTCAGCATAATTGGAGTTCCTGGAGCTCAAAGAGCTTCTTTCTTATTGTTTTCATCCTCTGGAAAAAAAAAATATTTAAAAAACCAACCAAACAAAACCCAAGCTCCCAAAGAATTCTTCTTTGACTTATATTCTTTGTTTTTTTTACATGGTTCAGAATCTGCTTCTGGCTGTATTTACTACTGTATTAATCAGGGAAACAGCCTGAACAGCATTTAAACAAACAAGCCCCCCCCAAATCCCATCCCCAAACAGGTGATGTGAGTATAATAGAGATGGCCTCGCCGAGAACCTTCAGTAAATAAACTGAGTTTGATTTGAGGGAAAGAGCGTGAGGTGGTAATCACTTAAGGCTCTGTGCCATGCGATGTAACCAAATTCGAAACTCACTAATTTCATTATTTTAATGGAAGTCTGCATCCCATTCATTAGGCTGACATATGACTAGCCATTAGTAACAGTTCATTTCCAAAGCTATGGTGGGTAAAGGGTGATTGGAAATGAGTGAGGGCCAGGCCTGGTGGAAGTTGACAGCGCTCCATAGAGAACTTGAGGAGGCAGGGAGTGCAAGGGGGAAAATCACCCCTTTGGGTGGAGGCAGCAAACCGTAGAGTCAGAACAGGGGCCTTGGATCCAGAGAGACCTGGGTTCAAATTCTGGATTGGCCATGGACTGGCTGCGTGGCCTTGGGCAACTTACATCCCCCCTCTGAACTTCTTCAGTTTCCTGACCTGTGAAATGGGGATGAAAATAGTTCCTGCCTCATAGAGTTGCTTGAGATGATTCACCGCGAGCTGATTATTGGGCCTGGCAATGGTATCGATGATGACAATGATGATACTATTATTAGGTAAGGACAGTATTTCAGGGCCTGGGGACTTCACTAATGAAGAAATTGAGGCTGGTAGGAGCAAAGTGAGTTGCCCAATATTGCCCTGCTATTCAGACTTCTGATTCCCAGTATGACGCTGTTAAAATAGTTCCCTAATTATTTCATTTTTTAAAAATAGGCAACTAACTCATTCACATGATTTAAATTTTTTTAGAAAAAGAGACTGTCAGTGTATTCAGTGGAAAGTGTCCCGCCTGCTTCTGACACCCCATTTTTACAGGCAGCCCTTGTTAGTGGTTCTTCTTTATCTTTGCAGAATTTCAGGCACATGTAAGCAAATACAAATATATATACACTCCTTTGTTATACAGGTAGTTCTATATACCACTTATTTTTTTAACTTACAGTATATCTTGTTTATCTTTCCAAATCACGGTAGAAAGAGTTCTTTCGTTCTTATTTATACTTATATGTTTTTCTTTTATATGGAGATGGCGTGGTTGATTTTATTATTCCATCGTTGATGTACGCTTAGGCTCACTGCAATCCTCTGTCGCACAAACCACATTGCAGCGCACAGCACTGCACAGGTTGCTCTGCACAGGTGTGTGCATACCTGTAGGATAACTTCTGAGAGCACAGTTGCTGAGTAGAGCCCGGCTGGTGTGGCTCAGTGTGGCGTCGACCCATGTACCAAGGGGCCACTGGTTCAATTCCCGGTCAGGGCACATGCCCAGGTTGTGGGCCCGATCCCCAGTGGGGGACATGCAGGAGGTGGCCAATGGATGTTCTCTCTTATCGATTTTTCTCTCTCTCTCTCCCACTCTAAGAAAAAAAAAAAAATCAATAAAGAAAAATAAAATTAAAAAAAACAAAGAATTGCTGAGTTGAAGGGTGAGCAATTCTCAGTTACATATAGCCACCCTGCTCCTCATGGCTGTGTGGATTTGGGCCGATTGCTTCACCCGTCTGAGCTCAGAGTTCTCACCGATAAAGTGGAGATGATGATACTTCCATCACAGGCTGTTGGGAGGATTCAAGGAGAGCAGATGGACGGCAGTTGGCACGATGCCCAGCCCATAGTGGGTGCTCAGTATATCATTGGGGTTTCTGGGTGAGTAACTAAGACTGTAATGACTCATCGCAACATTACAACTAACCAGCATTGCATTGTCATGCATCATGTTATATCTACTACATTAGCGTGGAGTAGCTAACACTCATTGTTTACTGCGTGAGAGGCATTGTGTTTACCGCTTTCCATGAAACATTCTGCTGACGTCTCGCGACCACGCTGTGGAGTACTCTTGTCGTCCCCGTTTTATGGGTGACGGTGAGGGAGGTAGGACAGTTGAGTACGTTGTTCAGAGAAACACAGCTAGTAAGTGGCAGAGCTTTATATCTGAACGGAGACAGCCTGTCTCAGAAGGCTCCTCTGGTCCCACTTCCCACCCTCGAGGTCCTTGCACGATGGCTAAAGAGCTGGCTGTCCGGGGAGCAAAGGCCATCATGGGTGGAGTACTCATCCCCCAGAACAGTCAGTCCCTTCTCATCTCCCCGTCACCACGTTCAGCTTCTTCATTCCCCAGGCAGATACCATTCTGTTCGAAAGTTCAAGGGCCCTTCCTGGTCAGCTTCTTCTAAATGGTCCAGACTCAGCCGTGTAAGGAGCACAGATCAGATGTTTATCCTTACACGAGGAAGGGGCACACAGCCCAGACGACCTCACTCTTGATGAAAGGTAGCCAGGGTCCATGCCCTGAAAGTTGTGTGA
Source organism: Molossus molossus (assembly GCF_014108415.1). Taxonomy (NCBI): domain Eukaryota; kingdom Metazoa; phylum Chordata; class Mammalia; order Chiroptera; family Molossidae; genus Molossus; species Molossus molossus. The sequence continues at coordinate 107,462,359 of NW_023425366.1, read as the reverse complement.
TCACAACTCAGGGTTTGGGGAAATTTTGAATAAAAATACTCTAAAAAGGAGGTTCTGGGAGAGCAGGGATTTTTTTGTTCACTATTGTAACGCCAGTGATTAGAAAAATGCCAGGTGCTGCAGGAGGCACTCATGCGAAATGGAGATGGATAAATGCGTGAATTCTGGAGAGACTGTTCGCCACGGAATCCGAAGTGATTTCACTGCCTCCTATAGAAGCCAGGCAATGGTCTGCCCAGCATGACCTCCGTGAGCACCCCTGTGCACCCTGTGGGTAGGAGAAAAAGGGACTGCTTTTCAGGAGGGATATTTTGATTGGAAGGGGGTGTCTGATTCAGAGTGGGGTAAACTCTTGGCATTTGATGATCCTTTGCATTTACTTGTAAATATGAAAGAGTTTAATATTTACTTAGATGTTTTGGCATGCAGTGCCAAATCTCTAAATTCCTAAATTTATTCACCACCCCGGGGAAGCATATTCCCAACTATAATTTTATTTACAAAGGGCTCTAATCTGGTGTGAAGTCTGAAGGCAAGTTTGTTTAACGTTATTCAATTAGCCAGCGAGGAAGAAACAAAGGAAAGTCGTCATGCAGATGTATGCCCATTCAAAGCCATTCTGCTTTTACAAGCTTTCTCTGCAGTGAGCCAGAGAGCTTCAAAATCTGAAAGTTTTCTGTCCCCGCTGTGTTTACTGTTCATTCTCTTCTAATATTAGGTCAAGAATAATTAATAATATTGCATTTTTAAAAATATATTTTTGTTGATATTTTTTAGAGAGAGAGGAAGGGAGAGAGAGAGAGAAATGGCGATACGAGAGAGAACATGGATTGGCCACCTCCTGCATGCTCTCCACTGGGGATCGGGCCCACAACCTGGGCATGTGCCCAGACTGGGAATCGAACCGGCGACCCCTTGCTGCATGGGTAGAAGCTCAATCACTGAGCCACACCAGCCGGGCAATAATATTGCATTTTAACATTCTGAGATTTGTCAAATTTTTCAATCGGAAAGTATGCAATTATAGATTATTTTAAAATCTGGGGAAAGGAATCAACCATGAACCACATTCTAACTCACCCACAACCACTTTGATGTATCTCTTTGAGTATTTTTCTGTACATGCTTTTACATATTTGTAATCCTAGTGCACACGCGATTTTAAGTATTGCATTTACTATCCGTGGCATATGCCGGTTATTGTAGCTTTTATTGTGACACTTTCAAACACCCACGTATTCATCATTTAGAATTAGCATCAATATTTGTTACATTTATTTTGTCTGTGTTTTTTATTTCTTTCCTGAAATGTTTTAAAATAGATTACACATGTCACGGTACAGCATTTAACCCTAAATCAGTGGTTCTCAACTGAGAGTGATTTTGACCCCCTCAGGAAATATTTGGCAATGTCTGGGGACATTTTTGGTTGTCACATGGGAAATGCTCATCTTGTAGGTAGAGTCAGGGACGCCACTAAACATCCTCCGATGCACAGGAGAGCCCCCCACCTCCTCCCCAACACTAGAGAACTATTCAGTTCCAAATGTCAGTAGTTCTGAGGTTGAAAAGCTTTGCCCTAAATTATTAAGAATGCATTTTTTAAATGTACATTTTTATATAACCACATATCACCATGACTTGTAATTAAGTTAAACATAATTCCTTAAAATCATTCAATAACAAGTCCCTATTTCTCTAGAATTCTTTTACAATTGGTTATAGCAAATATTTTCTTATTTTATTAGCATCCTTTATAGAATCTCATTCAAAATGACTACAAGATAGTGTATTGAATGGATTTTCCAACATTTATTCAAAGGACCCATTATTTTGAGGAATTAATTTTGCTTCCAAGTTTTAGGTAAATACTTACATAAATAACAGTTCACTTCTTTTCAAACTTTTTGCCTTTTGTTTCTTTTACCCGCCTTGTGTATTGGCTAGAAACTTTCGTAAATATTAAACAAAGGTGATGAGAGGGGTCATCCTTGCCTTGTTCCTGATTGTAGGAGAAAAAGTCTTAATGTTTTACCATTAATTATGATATTAACTGTAGGTTTTTCATAGATGTTCTTTTTTTTTTTTTTTTTTTTATCCTCACCCGAGGACACTTTTTCATTCTTTGTTCAGATAGAGCAGGAGGGAGAGAGAGAGAGAGAAACATCGATGTGAAAGGGACACATCGAGTGGCTGCCACCCGCACGACCAACCAGGGCCGGGGACAAACTGCAACCGAGGTACATGCCCTTAGCGGGAATCGAACCCGGGTCTCTCTGGACCGCAGGCCGACGCTCTAACCGCTGAGCCAAACTGGCCAGGGCCATAGATGTTCTTTATCATGGTGAAGATGCTCCCATCTATTTCTAGTTTGCTGAGTGTTTTTTTTTTTTTAATCATGAAAGACTGGTGATTTTTGTCATATACATTTTCTGCATATTTTGAGATGATCAAATTATTTCTCTTTTATTCTGTTAGAGTGAGAAAGTACATTGATTGATCTTCATGTTAAATTAACCTTGCTTTCTTGGAATAAACTTCTCTTGGTCATGATGTAGTATCCTTTTTATATATTGCTGGATTCCATTTGCTAACATCTTGTTTAGAAGTTTTGTATCTATGTTCATGTGAGATATTGGCCTGTCATCCCTCCCCCCACCCCCCATATAATATCTCTGCCAGAATTTGGTATTAGGGTTTTATGTTGGCTTTAATAGATTAAGTTGGGGAGTGATACCTCCTTGTTTATTTTCTGAGTTTGTGCAAATATATTATTTTTCCTTTAAATATTTTTTAGAATTTACTAGTGAACGATGTGTATTTGAAGTTCTCTTTGTGAATTTTTTTATTACAAATGCAATTTCTTTTCTTTAAAAAAATTTTTTTTTTTTATTGATTTTTAGAGAGAGAGGAAGGGAAAGGGACAGAGAGAGAAACATCGATGAGAGAGAACATCGATTAGCCGCCTCTTGCATGCCTCCAGCTGGGGACTGGGCCCACAACCTGGGCATGTGTCCTGACTGGTAATCGAACTGGCGACCTCTTTGTGCATGGGTCGACACTCAACCACTGAGCTACACTGGCTAGGTTCAATTTCTTTCATAGATACAGGATTTTTATTATTTTTTTGTCTTCAGGGTTAATAAATTGTGATTTCATTTAGTTAATAAAATTTGTTGAATTATTGTCATAATGTTATTTTAATATTTCTTTATCTTTTAAAATATGTATAGGGTCTGTGGTGATGTTCTATTTTCATTCTTGATTTGAGAATTCATGTTTTCTTTTTTCTTGATAATTGTTATTCTCTTATGATTTAGTTTGGATACTCTATTGATCTTCCCTTTAGTTTACTGACACTTTCCTCTGTTTTCTTTTCTTCTCCAGTTTACTGTTAAGACGATTTAACAAATTATTCACATCTAATGCTGTATTTTTTATTTCTGATTATTCCATTTGATTTCCATCTAACATGTCTCACATTTAATGCTGAACAGTTTTCTGCTGAAGTTTACTGTCTTTTTATTCATGTTGTCTACCATTTCTATTCGATTTTAAAAGGCGTTTTAATCATAGTTATTTTAAAGTCCTTGTCTAATAATTTCAACATCTGTGTTATTGCTCAATCTGTTTCTATTGATTATTTCCTCTCTTAACTGGGGGCCACATTTAAAAAATTTATTAATGTGTCTTTTAATGTTTGATTGTATACTGGGCATTTTGTATAAAAGAACAGTAGAGACTCATGTAAAAAAAAAAAAATTACTTCCACTAAAAAGCACGCGTCTCCTTGTGTCAGGCCATTAGAGTGGGAACGAGTTCTTCTGGCCTGTAGTGGAGCTCAGTCTGGACTCCGCTGCACCGTTAGCTGTCTTGAGCTTAACCACTGGTTTCCAATAGTTTGATGGTTGGGTCAGAACTTTCTCTTCAGCAGATCCTGGGATGTGAGCCCTGGTGAGATATCAGAAAACTGCCTGTTATTTAAAGCTGAGCCACCAGCTTTCCCAACCACGAGGAACTTCTCCTGCCGTAACACTTGTGTCCCCCAGGTCGCTGGAGAGCTCTTTGGTCTCTGGTCCCAGCTCTCCCTGCTTTCTCAACCTTGTGAGATCTATTTTAGTGCTGATGCTCTGCCCTCGGGTGTTCGAAGGGGTCATTTCTACTCCTGTGAAGTCCAGTGCCCTGAAGGGGGTTCTCCTCGTTCTTCGCCCTTGCTCCAGGCTTTGTTGGTGAGAGCCTTGATGCTTCCGAGCACCCCGCCTGTCCAGGATGCTTCAGTGGGTTTATCTCAGCTCTCTTGCCTGCCTAACTCTCCCTCCCCACTCCATAAAGCAGCTGCCTTGCACTTCCTGTGGAGGCTTTGCATATTTCAGGAAGCCCTTCCTTCCCCTTCTCCCAGGAGAACAGCCCTGTGTTGGACAGCCCTCCCCCGTGTTGGTAAGGCCCGTGGGAAAGTGTGCAAAGATGGTGGAGACTGGCTCTGCGACTGGGCCTCCTTGGGATTCGAATCTGTCACCCAGACTACAGGCGTCCCTTACCAGCTTGGTAGGGGTTCGGTGGTCTTCTCTTCCTCGGGTAGCTCTGCCGGGGAAGAGGTTGGTGGTGAATCTCTTCTCTCCTCTAAAATGATACTCACTCTCTGGAGTTCAGTTCATTTGGGTTTATCTGTGTCCTCAGTGCGCCAAAGGGTTTTTAAAAACTGATCTTGTAGCTTATCTAGGTTTTTCGGGTGAGAACGGCATTCGGTGGTGACTTTCTAGTTCTGAATGAGAAGCAGAGTGCTGACCAGTTACACTGCATTGGAGAGCTGCATTCTTATTTTTTTTTAAAATCCTCACCCGAGGATATTTTTCCATTTATCTTCGGCTAGAAAGGGAGGGAGGGAGGGAGGGAGAGAGAGAGAGAGAGAGAGAGAGAGGGAGGGAGGGAGAGAGAAGGAGTAAGAGTCGATTGGTTGCCTCCCGCATGACCCCATCCAGGGCCAGAGACCGAAAACGCAACTGAGGTATGTGCCCTCGACCTGTGGCTTTTTGGTCTAAGGGCTGACACTCTAACTGCTGAGCCAAACTGGCCAGGGCAAGATCTGCATTCATAAAGTGTTTTTTTTTTTTTTAATTTATGATAATGTTTTAAAGCATAAATTTTAGAAGGTGGCTATGGGGCCGAAATGTCTATAGGTTTTCATGTTTCTTAACGGAATGTAGTCCTACTACTTAAAAAAAGGAAATCACACCAATTTTCAATGAATTGAGAATGACCATTGGGCTCCATAAGCTTTAAAGATAATTATTAATTAGATTTTGTTTACTTATTGGGCAAAAATATTATCACAAATTTCACAATTTTAAAAATTTTGGATTGTACAGGATCCAAATCGTATGTTCATTTTTTAGCGGGACCAATCTTACATGGAGACGAAGTTGAGCCCATCAAGCATCAGAATTGTTATCGCTCAGTGAGTGCTTATTATGAGAAAAAGTGGCAATTTCATTGCTTCAGCTACCCGTGAGGAAGGGATCACCTGATTCCTTCTGCTCCTTACAGAGGAGGAGACAAAGGCCAAGAGACAGGATGAAATCCAAGCTAGTCTGAGTCCAACCCTCGGTCTAAAACTTGGATGTGATTTTTCTCATATCTGAACCCCCCGCTAGCATTGTTACTTGTGCCAGTCAGCTCTCACCACAGTGACGTTACGCCACCAAGAACCCCCACACGCAGACGTAAAACGTAGCCATTTACTCCCGTGGGTCTGCCCATCAGCCATGGCAGTTCTGCTTCCAAACTCCCCATAAATCATGTCTTCATCATTCACTGAAGAAAAATGGATTGGATACCTCTTATTTCCCAGGCACTCTTCTGGGCTCTGGAAAAACAGCAGTGAATCAAAGGGACACAAATTCTGTCTCCATGGAGCTTATATTCTAGGGCAGGGGAGACAGACAGTAAACAAATAACTAGAATCCACAGTATGGAAGGTGCTGGTGATTTCTAATGAGAGAAAGCAGGGGAAGAGATGGGATGGGTTGTCAGGTGGAGGTGGGGGGTGCCATTGCATTGTGTCTTCTCCCCTCACCCCACTTCTCAGCCAGCCGCCAAAGCCCAGCATCTTCTGTTCATTTTTCTGATGCAGAGCTGTTTAGCTCCCTCTTTGTTGCACAGTCTTCTTCTCAACTGGGCCTTGGGCGGGGGGTGGTCACATTTCATCACCAAAGCTGCCTATCAAAGTATTTTGCTAAAGAAAATATATTTAGTCTGGAGAGAAATACTGTCTCTTCCTTAGGGGCAGAAGCAGCTGCAGTCAGTAGTAGTTTTAAATAACATTTTCTCTCTGTCACTCATGATTGCACTCTCTTCTCTATTTAAGGTTGGGGATCAGAAGGGAAGATGTGTAGGGAACGCACTAAGGAAAGGAAGCTGATATTTGGGGGCGGGGAGCACCTACCAGGTGTTAGAATTAGTGCAAGCAGATGTCTTCCCAATAATCCCCGAATTGAACATTATTATACCCATTTTCCTTAGGAGAAAAATGAGTCCCATGCAGGGGAACTAACCTGCCCCCAGACACAGCCAGCCAGCTGCAGACGCAGACTTGGTTCTGAAGTGTGTCCTGCTCTCCCCATCCCCCCTGCGGTTCCTTTGCATAGCACGTGGGAGAGGCTTGGTTTCTAACAGTTGTGGTGAGACCTGGGAGGCTAGCTGGACTGTGGTCCTGGGTCGCTCTCCCCCCTCACCGTTGGTCTGTGTGGTATGGACCGCGGCCGCCTTCAGGAATGGGAGGGGGCTGGGGAAATGAAAGGGTTCCCAGGGCACCAGGCAAATGAATGAATTCCAGTCATCTCGTTTGGTTCCTTACGGGATCATCCATCATGATTTAACAACCTGAAACTCAGGGTAACTACAGGTCTGCTTCCTTCTCAAAGCCAAGAGACAGTGTAATTGATGGCTGAAAAACTGACTTCTTTTTTGTTACTATTACCTTTGTCATGCCCGCTATACTATATTATATGCTATATTATCATATGATTTAGATGCCCTTCTGCTGCAATGCCATTTGTTTATGAGAAGCCGTGGTCTCCCTCATCCTTTTCTAGCTCACTAAGGAGAGCAGATTCTCTGCACGTGACGCAAGCAGATATTTGCTGAGGGTTCGCCGTGTACAATAAACAGGGATACGGCAGTGTTTTGGTTTTGCTCTTGTCCTCAGGAAACTTCTCCTCCTATTGTTTCACCCTTTGAATTTATTTTTAGATATTTCCAATGTAGTACTTGGAACACAGAATATATATAAGGTATGTAAGTTATAAAGCATATTAATAAAATGAGGACCCATGAAATCATTGCTTACTTGATCAACTAAAATTATCAATAGTTCTGGATCTACCTGGGTATCAGTTACCTCTCCCAACTCCCCCATTCCTTTTTTTTTTTTTTATCCTCACCTGAGGACACTTTTGCATTTATCTTCAGAGAGAGTGGGAGGGAGAGAACAAGGAAGAGAGAGAGAGAGAAACATCGATGTGAGAGAGACACATTGAGTGGTTGCCACCCACACGACCCCAACCAGGACCGGGGACAAACTGCAACTGAAGTACGTGCCCTTAGTGGGAACCGAACCTGGGACTCTCCGGTCTGCAGGCCGACGCTCTAACCACTGAGAAAACTGGCCAGGGCCCCCTATTCCATTCTTACACAGAAACCCACTATCCCGTTTTGTGACAGCACATAAATCACAAATGTGTTTTTCACTATATATATTCAGTTTTGCTTGCTTTTGAAATTTATAAAAATGGTATCCTAGCCCTGGCCGGTTTTGCTCAGTTGTTAGAGCATCAGCTTTTAGACCAAAGAGTCGAGGGTTCAATTCCAGTCAAGGGCACATACTGCAGTTGCAGTTTGGTCCCCGGCCCTGGTTGGGGTCATGCGAGAGGAAATCAATTGATGTGTCTCTCTCACATCAATGTTTCTCTCTCTCTCCCTCCCACTCTATCTGAAAATAAATGGAAAAATATCCTTGGGTTAGGATTTAAAAAAATGGTATCCTACTATAAATAATAATGTTTTGGAATTTGCGTTTTACACTCAGTGTGGTTTCTAAGATTTACCCCATATTTTCTAAGCCTCTTTTCTCTCCTAGCTTTGAATTGAAGTTTTTGCTTGTTTGTTTTTATTTTGTTTTCATGTCCTGTTTTTCCCTCTACTGGTTTGGGATTTTTAAATCCTGAAATTTAAAATCCCCAAATTCCCAAGTTAAAATTCTCTCTATTCTAAAATTTCAAAAAAAATAATGTAAGCTCCCTTTCTCTTACATTTCCCTTGAAATTTTATTGTGTAGATCTAACAAAACTAAAGGTCAATAAATGTCTTAACTTTGCTTCCAAATAACAGAAAGACTTTACATTACTTGAAGGCTGGTATCTTTCTCCCAACTCAAATGTCAGTGTCATAGATTGTTTTAACTTTGTCTGCTTTTAAACCTCAAAAATTGGAATATTATTAATATTTTATACAGATATCAATTAATATAGATTTACCTACGATTTTAAGAGTTCATTTGCTAACCATTCATTTCTTCTCATACCTGAGAACTTCTTTCTGGGCCGTTTTTATTTTTCTTTTTTATTTAGAATTCCTTTAGTGAAGATCTATTAGTGAAATCTCCCAGCTTTTGTTTGTATGGAAATATCATCTCACACTCATTCTTCAAAGATAGGCTTACCTGCTACACAGTTCTAGAATGATGATCGTTTTCTTTTAGAACTTTGAAGATGTGACTCCAGTGTCTTCTGGGTTCCATTGATGTGGCTGAAAACTCAGTTGGTAATCTAAACATTGCTCTTTTGCAGGTATTCTGCCCTTGTCCTCTAGGAGCTGCCTTTGGTATTCTGTGGTTTCTTTGCAATGTGTCTAGGTGTGGGTTTCTTTGTCAAAATCTTGCTTATATATGCTGTGCTTATTGTATCTGAAAATTTATATATTTTACCATTTCTGGAAAAATCCCATCTACTATCACTTTATTTATTTGTTTATTTATTTATTTTATTTTTGTTTTCGTTACAGATGTTTCTCCTTTTTCCCCCCATTGACACCCTCCTCCCAAACCTGCCCTACCCCCCAGCATTATTATCTATATCCTTGTTTACGCATACATACATATCAATTCTGTGGGTTATCTCTTCCCTCCCCCCATGTCCACCTCTTCTGATGTTTGTCTGCCTGTACTCCACTTCCATGTCTCTGAGTCTGTCTTGTTCCTCAGCTTGTTTTGTTCATTATATTCTACAAATAAGTAAGATCATGTGATATTTGGCTTTCTCTGATTGGCTTGTTTCGCTTAGGATAATATTCTCCAGGTTCCTCCATGTTGTCTCAAAAGATAAGAGATCTTTCTTACAGCTGCGTAGTACTCCACTGTGTATGTGTACCACAGCTTTTTTATCCACTCATGATGGACACTTGGGCAGTTCCCAGATCTTAGCGGTTGTAAATAGTGCTGCTATGAACATAGGAGTACATACATATATTCTTTCTGATTGGTGTTTCAGGCTTTTTAGGGTATATTCCTAGAAGTGGGATCACTTTTTAAAAAAAATATGTTTTTATTGAGTTTTTTAGAGAGAGAGGGAGGGAGAGAGATAGAAACATTGATGTGATCAGAGAAATACTGATCGACCACTTGCACAGCACTGTTGGGGATTGAGCCTGCAACCCGGGCATGTGCCCTGACTGGGAATCAAACCAGGACCTCTCTATCCATGGGATGATGCTCAATCCACTAAGCCACACTGGCTGGGCTCTGCTATTACTTTTAATACTACTCTCATTGCCCTGGCCAGTTTACTCAGTGGTTAGAGCATCAGCCCTCAGACCAAAGAGTCACGGGTTCAATTCCAGTCAAGGGCACATATCTTGGTTGCGGTTCAGTCCCTGGCCCTGGCTGGGGTTGTGTGGGAGGCAGCCAATCAATGTGTCTCTCTCAACTGATGTCTCTCTCAACTGATGTCTCTCTCTCTCTCTCCCCCCCCCCCCTTTCACTCTACATGAGGATAAATGAAAAAATATCCTCGGGTGAGGATTAAATAAATAATAATAATATTACCTCTCATCAATTCTTTCTCTTTTTTTTTTATTCTTCAGGGACTCCAATTAGACATATATGAAATAGTCTGTCTTTCTATCCTCTGTATAGAAATTTCTATGGAGATTAAACTTCTCTTCTCGATTAAATGGTTAATAGGTTAAACTGTCTTTGAAAATTTTCATCTCCCATTTGTGTTACATTCTAAAAAATTTCTTCTGATATATCTTCAAGTTTTAATTCTCTTTTCTGCTATTTAGAAAAAATTTCAATTTTAACTTCAACAATTATATATTCTATTTCTAAGATTTTTACTTGGTTCTTTTCCAACTATACCTGATCATTTTGATAATCTTTGATTTTCTTATTCTAATTCCATATTTTATTTCTTTAAATAAATATTGTATACACAGTAACTTTATATTATGTATCTATGTATCTGGTTGTTTCTATGTTAAAATTTTTATTTATTGATTGATTTTAGAGAGAGAGGAAAGGGGGGGGAGAGAGAGAGAGAGAGAGAGAGAGAATTTGTTGTTCCATTTACTTATGCATTCATTGGTTGATTCTTGTGTGTTTCCTGACTGGGGATTAAAGCCGCAACATTGGTGTACTGGCACAACACACTAACCAACTGAGCTAGCCAGCCAGGGTAGTTGTTTCTGTTTTCAGTATCTGAAGTCAGTGGGGATAAAGGTATGTTGTTTTTTAAAATTTTTTTTTCTTTATTGATTTGAAAGAGAGGAAGGGAGAGGGAAAGAGATAGAAACATTGACGAGAAAGAACATCGATTGGCCACCTCCTGCATGCCCCCCACTGGGGATCGGGCCCACAACCTGGGCATGTGCCCTGACCAGGAATCAAACCAGCAACCTCTTGGTGCATGGGCCGACGCTCAACCACTGAGCCATACTGGCCGGGCTAAAAGTATGTCTATTATTTCTGCTGATTCTCATTCAGGGTGGCTTATTTCCTAGTAACTTTGGTGGCCTTTTGTTGTGAGCTAGTACAGGTTTCATCTAAGGGAATCCTGAGGGCCTGTTAGGAGATTCTTTCCAGCAGGTGGATTTGCCTTTGCTCCTGCTGGGAACCAGGAGAGTGCTTTGTCTTTTTTTTTTTTTTTTTTTATAAAGAAAACTGACCTAATGTGGAAATTCCAGATTCCTTTGCATTACCATAGTCACTAGTTGGTTGTTATTTTAACAATAATCATCAATTATTTTCTTTGCCATACACTGTCCCGGATATTCTACAAACGTTATTTCTAACCTTCCCAATAACCTTGCAACCCACCTCACTGATGAGATAATGGCTCAGTGGTGTTGGGAATGCTCCATCGCTCTGCGCTTCCACACAGTCTCTGCCCACCCGAATCCCTCCCTTCCTTCCCAGGAACCTCGGATGCTGCCTGCTCAGTGACACCACCCTCAAGCCACAGAACGGGTCTTAGGTTCCTGCTCCCTCTGTTCATTCAGACCTGCTATTAGAGTTCTCATCCCATTTCACAGATGACGCATTTGAGGTCATTTATAGGTGTTTGTGGAGAACAGGCCACAAGCTCACGTGGGTGTCAGGGAATTGCTATTGTTAATATGTTCCCCAAAGATCCATCAGAAGCCCCTTCCTCATCCGGCCGGGCCTGGTCCTCCACGTCCCTCAGGTCAACAGTCGTTTAGGTGGCATTTTGTTCAGAGATTGTCCTTGGAGTGTTTTTAGTGGGTTGCCCTGGGTCTTCATGAATTTCTCTGTACTTTTATAAGCCAGGTCTTTGACATCTTATTGACCCATGTTATTTCTGCATCATATTTAAAGAAATCTTCAGGGAATTTATTCTCACCTCTTTTGTTGACAATAAGCATTTTCAAAAACACCGCAGGAATAAGTACTGCCACATAGTTTCTTTCTTTCCCAAATTAAGAAAAAACTGCTCGAGTTTCCACTTTCTGAGTTGGCCAAACATCCTATATTGCCTTACTGGGGCTTTTCTCTACTGTGGGTCATTCAAGAATCCCAGGGTTTGCCCTGGCCGGTTTGGCTCAGCGGTTGGAGCGTCCGCCTGCGGTCCGGAGAGGCCCGGGTTCAGTTCCCGCTAAGGGCATGTACCTCGGTTGCAGTTTGTCCCCGGCCCTGGTTGGTCGTGCGGGTGGCAGCCACTCGATGTGTCCCTTCACGTCGATGTTTCCCTCTCTCTCTCTTCCTCTCTCTCCCTCCCACTCTGTCTGTACAAAAAATGGAAAAATGTCCTCGGATGAGGATTAAAAAAAAAAAAAAAAAAAAAAAAGAATCCCAGGGTTCTATGACAAGTCCCCAATTACCATCAGTGGTGAAAAACTGAAGTCTTTTCCTCTACTACCAAGGTCCTTATGTAGTTAGGAAAAGAGGTCCTCACACCTTGTGCTCCCAGCCAGGGAACCGCTCTGGATAGGCCGACCTGTTAGTGTCCCTCTCTGCCACAGACGGCGCTGCTGAGCATCGCTCCGCGCCCTTGGGCTACTGCAGTGCGGCCAATAACTAGAGGAACCCCTGTCCCTCAGGGCTACGTTTGAGGGACTGCACTGGGCCCCCCAGATGCCGCTCTTTGTACTACATTCTTTCTCTTATGCACAGAGCTTTCTGTTCCAAGGACCCCCCTCAAGAGGTCCTGTTCCAGATCAGGTTTGTGTATTGTATCCATCCACCATGGGCCCATAACTCCTGGGACTTCTTTTATTTTTCCCCAAACTTAATTTATTTTATATTTTATTGTTGGCACTATTACATCTGTTCCCATTTTTTTCCAGGGACAGAAGCTTATGAAGACTGGCTCAGGGCTAGGCTGTTTTTATTGAAGTCTCTGAAAGAATGAAAAAAAAAAATTAATTTGGATTCCTTTTCTGGAACAATAGAGATTTACTGCCTTACATTTTTTTGTTTTCAACAATATGCAGTGGGAAAGAAAGGACTAGACCTCAGAGCAACAAAAAGGGCAGTTTTTTTCTGTGGCATTTATTTTCTCCTTATTCCTGTTAGTGATAGAACTGCCAAGCTTCCGCTGAGTATATGACCATCCAGCTAGAAAGTACATTTCCAGCTTCTCTCGCAACTACGCGAGGGCATGTAACCAAGTTACAGCCAATGAGATGTGAGCAGAGGTGCTGTGTGCAAGTTCATCCAACCATGAGGATGAGGATAATGCTCTGGAAGAAAGAAGGACAATCCAACAGAAGAAACCTGGGCCTGTGGGTGATTGCAAAGGGCAGAGGAACCATGATAGCTCCATTCTATTGACCTCTGGTGTAATATGTAAAGGAGACGGATCTCTACCTTATTTGAGCCATTTTGTTTTGGGGTCTCTAATATACATCCTTCCCGGTAGGATTGGAGAACATGTCATCTCTCTCTCCCCAATGGGCCAACCTATTTAGGTAAAAAAATAAGAGGAATGTCACATGCCTCTCTTGATAAAGCAGCAACAAGCAAAGCACACGCTAAGTGGGGTACTTGACTGCATGTTATTTTTGGGTCTGAAGCCTGTCTATCAAATGAAAGGAGGAAGAGGGAGATAGAGTATTCTGGCGTCATAATCACAAATGCAAGGACGGCAGAATCGTGTGCACAGATGCCTCGTGTGGTGGGGAAAAGGGACTTGGCAGTTGGAGAGTTCAGGGTTCACATCCTGTGCCAACCACTTCACCGTATAAGTCGCTGCTTCCTCATACGAAAGTTGGGGATTGCAAAGCGCAGTTTACGTACCTGTTATAGAAGTTAAACAGGTAATGCATTTTAAGTTCCTAGCACAAGGTTTGTTAAAATGTAGGTGCTTCGTGAAAGTACGTTCCCTTCCGACATCTGACCTTTTAACCATTGCACCAGGCAGCCTCTGAAAGGCACGTCTGACCTGATTTTACTTTGTCAGCTTCATCCTGGGTCACCTTCCCTTACCCATTACTGTCTAGGACTGTCCCAAGCCCATGGTTAGCTTCCCTTTCATACGGCGACCGCTCCAAGTTCTTTCCTGCCTCTGTGGCTTTGCACCCCCTTCTCCTTCTGCCTGCAGCCTCTTTTCACTGGTGCATCTCAGAGAAGCCCTCCTAAGGCCACTGTATCTAAAGCAGTCCCCTGCCCATTGTGACAGGCAGAATAACAACTCCCCAAAGAGGTCCACATCTGGACCCCCACACCTGTGACTGTTAGGGTGAATGAAGACTGAAGATACAATCGAGGTTACTGGTCTTCCTAAACGAGGGAGATTGCCCTGGAATATCTGGGTGGGGTGACTGGAATCAGGCATCGTGGAAAGTGGAAGAGGGAGGCAGAGAAAGAGGAGGAATAAGGGTCAGAGAGATGCTCCGCTGCCGCCTTCAGAGACAGGGCAAGGCGCCGCGGGCTAAGGGATGCACGTGGTCTCTAGACGCTGAGACAGGCAGGGGAGGGGGTCCTCTCCTAGAGTTTCCAGAAGGAACACAGGCCTGCCAGTGCCTCGCTTTTAACCCTGGGCGACCCACGTCGGATTTCCGAACTACAGAACGGAAGGAGAATGAGCGTGTGTGGTTCCCAGCCACTACGTTGGCGGTGACTTGCTGCAGCAGCCGTGGAAAACGAAGGCTGTCGCCCACCAGCCGATTCTCCAGCGCTCCCGCACACATCACGCACGTGCCTTCCGTCCCCGCACACATCACAGCCTGTGATTGCCCGTGGTGTGTGTCCATCTGAGGACTCCGTCAACGGTGAGTTTTATGAAGACAGAGAGGTAGTCCATCTAATGGAGTCAGTATTTATTGAATGAATGAATGCATGAATGAAAAAGTGACTGGGGACTTCCGGAACTCCTTTTCGCCGTCTGTAGGGCTTCCTCGTTGGCAAGGATGGGAGCATTTCTGAGCGTGCACGGAGACCCAGCGGCCACTGTGTGAGGGCGGTGGGAAAAGCAGACCAGGGTTTCTGACTGCCGGCTGAACCAAGTCTTAACACGTAAGTTCTGTTTGGGAGTGAGCCTCCTTTTCTAAAGTGATCTTTTTCAACCTGCTTTTCAATCAGCTGTACGTCTTCAGCGACATCAGGAGGGGAGCCGAGTGCCCCACACGCTGCCTTTTCTCAGGAAAACTCCTCCGGCCGGGACACTCCACGCCACCTCCCCGCTGCAGTTCTGCTAACGCACAGCGAGACCCAGCCCCCTGCCATCGCAGGAGTGTTTGTTTAATTAGGGCGCTGAGCACAGCCTCATCCGGTGGCAGATGTTGCCATGTGTAATATAATAAATAAAAGTCTTTATAGGACCCAGCAGGCAGTGGAGCCTTCAGTTAGCAGATGGCGAAATATTAAACTGGCAGAGCAATAACTTCACCGCCGGAATCAGCTGGTCCCTGCCCAGATTTGCTGCGACATGAATCAAGTTCATATAGGATGTGTCACTCAGACGCACAGTTATACCCTCACCTGCCCTCCCTCCCTTTCCCGGCTAGCACGGTTCTTTCCTTGGCACCCCGTTATTAAAGTCAGCTTCCCGGGGAGTGGGATCTCGTAACCCCATTAGCTGGTTGATGAGAGGAGCTGGGTGGGCTGGACCATAGGGTTCCTTTATGGGGAAGGAAATGCAACGAGCCTGGTGGGTGTCCTCCAGACATTTCAGCTTGGCTTGCAATTAGCCAGACTGCACATTACCCGCCCCCGGGCCCTCGCGTGTGCAGAGGACCATCCCAGGTGACTCGAGGAGTCCTCCTGTTTAGGACCCGGGTGGCGGATGGCTAAATCAACTCAGGGACCCCAGCGAATTGGAGAGAACAGGCCTTTTGGTCTGAAAAGAAGTGAACTGACATCTCTACAGTTGCCCAGGGAACAGAGAAAGGGGCACTGGACTTGTTTACCAAATGTCAGATTATTCTATTCATGTTTATGGAGGCCACCCGACACTCCAGCCGGTTCTCCGGACATTCCTCGTAACCCCATGCGGCTGAAATCACAAACCCTTCCAGAACTTCCTGTGTGTTGAGCACTGTTCTGAGTACCTTAACCCACTTAACTCTCCCAATATTAAACCTTAAACCCATTTCTCACGTGGGAAAACCGAGACTCTGAGAGGTGAACTAATTTGTTCAAGATTGCACAGCTAGGAGCTGCCATAGCTAGGGTGTAACTCAACTCCTTCCAAATTTGGAGGCACTGCTCTTAGCAACTGCTGACTCCAGGAGACAAACGGAGCTCTGATAGGAGATGGCGAATACACAGGCTAAGTGCTACCCAGAAGACTGGAGAACTAGGAAGGACATGGCACCTGACATTTGTTGGCATTTACTGAAATTGACTTGACTACTTTTTGACAGATACTTGAAATACATTCTCTCCTTTAATCCTCGAGGCATCTCCTTTATAATCTAATTTTACTGATGAGAAAATTGTGATCAGAAGGATGATCCAACGTGCCCGAGGTTGAACAGCCAGCAAGGAGAGGAGCCTGCATTGAAACAGAACTTTTCTCTTGCTTTGTTCACACAGCAGTTTTCCCAAAGGCTTCTGGGAAGAAAGCTTTGGAGCTGTAAAGAATGTCAAGGAGCGGAAATGAAGGGGAGGCATTCCAGGCAGAGGGCACAGCACGAGCAAAGCCCTGGCAAGCGTGGACACGTGCATGAACACACGTGTGTGTGGAGACGGGACATGAGCCTGATTTCCAGAAGGGACCAGGCGAGCCCTGACTGCCATGCTAACAGAATTTTGACTCTTCTTCCCAGGTAACAGCAGGTGTTGAAGGTTCCTGAGCCTGCACTTCCTGATCCCCTAACAGGTCATGCTGCTGGGTTTCCATGGCCTTGCTCTCCATTAACTTCCACGGGGAAAGGGACCTTCAAGACCGTCCTCCCGTCCTGGTCAGGAGGTCAGGGTGTGGGGAAGTCCTGAGGGTCAGGCGTTGGAATTCCTTCCTGTCTGCCACGTAGGGAGCGTCCGAGAGCCCGCGGCCTGAATGAGGGCTGCTGCTGCGGCTCTTTACCCTCTGACCCCCAACATCTGGCATCTCTCAGCCTGTTTTCCTTTGTGTTTGGCTTTGCCACACCACCCGGATCTGTTCCCTTATCTGCTGACCCTGAAGCTAATGGGGCAGACCGCTGGGTCCCATGGAACCCTAGCCTGGCCTCTCCTCTCCAGCCGGTCCCATGACTCCTAAATTCGGCCTGAGCAGAAGACGGAACTCTGGGAGTTTGAGGTGAGCCTGCAGCTTCTATCAACTTCTGTTTTATGGAACCATAGCACCATAGATAACAGAGTTGATGGACCAGCTCACCCTCGTTTTCTTTCAAATTCAGTCTCCGTTTAAAAACACTTATTTTTATTTTATTGCTATAGCAATCCATGTTCATTGCATAACACGAAGAAGATGCAGAAAAATGTAAAGAATCACATGGCAGCTAGCTGTAATCCCGCAGCCCGGGAACAGCCGTTCTGAGCAGTGGGCCTCCTTCTCTGCCGTCCTTCCTCCGTTCGCCTCCCATCCCCACGCCCGTCTCTGTGAGATGTTTATATGATTGAAATCATGTTGCATGTATAATTTTGCATTCCAGTTTTCTACCCTCGTAAAACCAGTACCAATTTCTCACACCATTAAACCTCTTTATAAAAATTTATCGATATAGGAAAACACCTCAAAATGATATTAAGGGGAGAATAGCAGGATTCTAATTCATAAGTTCAATACATGTTCAGTTGTGTTAGATAAACACACATGCATACATGCAGGTGCACACACTCAAAAAATACCACCCAGGATGGAAGGGCATCCTCCAAGACGTTAATAGACGCTATCTCTGGGGGGTGGGTCTCATTTTCTTCCTGGCATCTTTCTGTAGTTTCCACATTTTCAATAGTGAATTTTTATAATGAAAAAATTTTGCATAGTAACATAATATTCCAAGGTATGGACACAAGGTTGTTTATTTAATTATTACCTTATTGAGGACCTTTGGGTAACTTCTACATTTTTACAATTACAGATAAATGTTCATTTATTTGTTCCACCGTCATTTGAGTCCAGGCTGCACCGTGTAGCGTGGTACGATCTCTGTGCATGATATGCAACGCCTGTCATCTTACATATGAGGAAACTCAAGAGCAAAGAAATCACTGAGCTAGTCGGGGGCAGAGATGGGTCTGTGCATTCAGGTCTTTCAATTCTGAGGCTTATATTTGCCAGACTGCCTCCTCCAAGTCTCCTGTCCCCCTCTCCCAGATGGTGGCAAATCAGGGGTGTACTGAGTCACAGACCTTTCTCTCCCCAACTTCATTGAGATATGATTGACAGATAACATTATATATGTTTAATGAGATAAAACATTGTATGTGTCCACTGTGATGGTCTGATACATGTACATATTGTGAAATGATTAGCACTCGAGGTTAGTTAGCACATCCGTCAGCTCACAGAGTTACCTGGTGGTGGTGGTGCTGAGAACATTTAAGATTTACTCTCTTAGTCCAGCTGGTGTGGCTCAGTGATTGAGCATTGACCCCTGCACCAAGAGGTCGCCAGTTCGATTCCTGGTCGGGACACATGCCCAGGCTGTGGGCCTGATCCCCAGTGGGGGGCATGCAGGAGGCAGCCAATCGATGTTCTCTGTCATTGATGTTTCTGTCTCTCTCTCTCCCTCTCACTTCCTCTCTCTCTGAAAACAATAAAGGAAAAGTAAATAAAATCTTAAAAAAATGATTTCCTGTCTAAGCAATTTTCAAGTATATAATACAGTCTTGTCAATTACAGTTACCATGCTGAATATTACATCCCCAAAGCTTATTATTCATCTTATAACTGAAACGTTCCCCTTTGACTGACATCTCCGCATTTTCTTCACCCCACCCCGGCCCCTGTCAACCACCACTATTTCTAAAAGTTGGCTTTTTTAGAGTCCATAATAACCGAGATCATACAATATTTGTCTTTCTTTGTCTGACTGATTTCACTGAGCACATGCCCTCAAGTGGCATCATGTTGTCGCAAGTGGCAGGCCTAACTTATTGTTATGGCTGCGCCATATTCCACTGTGTGTAGATCGCATTTTACCCATGCATTCGCCCACCGGCGGACACTTCGGTTGTCCCCATGTCGTGGCTGTTGTGAATCCTGCTGCAATGAACGTGGGACTGCCGGTATCTCTCCAAGACAGTGAGTTTATTTTCTTTGGATATATACTCAGAAGGAGGGGCGGGGGTCACGGGATCATGGGGTAATTCTATTTTTATTTTTGGGGAAACCTTCATACTCGTTTCCGTAGCACCCGTACCATTTTGCATTCCCACCAACAATGCACAAGGATTTCCTTTCCTTCACATCCTCACCAGCACTTACTCTGGTCTCTTTGATACTAGGCATCCTGATGGGTGTGGAGTGATAACAGATCTCCTTGAACAGCGTGGGGCACGGTGCCTACCTGCTTCCGTCGACTGCCTGGTGGCCTCCTTCCTCCGTCTGCATCCGATGAAGGTTTCAGAGCCTGTGTTCTTCAGCCACTGACGCTGTCCTCATGGGAAGTTGTCCACGTCCGGCTGAGACGGTTCTTCCTCTCCAGCGTGGTGCCACTCGAGATGACGCATTCGGAGGCCAGCTCAAATGTCACCTCCTCTCGGAAGTTTTCCAGGTGCCCTCAGACAAAGTTCACAGGGCTCTTTATGTTTCCCTGGGGCTTTGTTTATGGCCCCATTAAAAATCAGACCTCACTACACCATGGCTTTTTATGGACTTCCTCGTCTCATGGAATAAATTATTAGCTCCTGAAGTCCAGGACCACATGTCATCCCCTCCACGGCCTTGACCCTTTGCGTCTGTTTCTCCGTCGAGCCACTTCATCTCGACTGCTCCCACCGTTTCTGCCTTCCATCATCTCCCGCCTGGAACGCTACATCCGTGTCCCGGCGGGACTTCCTGCTTCCGTCCTTGTGCTCCTTACAATCCGTTTTCTATAGAACAATGAAAGTGATTGTTTGAAATCACAAACCAGATATGCCCAATAGCCCAACACGGTCTGTCCCCTGCCAACCTCCCTGACATCATCCCAGTAAACGACCTCCCTTAGTCACTAGGCTCTCCTCTCTCTGGTCCCTCAAAAATCACTTGTTTATTACATTATTCCGAGTGGTAGATTGGATTATTTCTCATCAACTGTTCACTCCCTTCCCTCTCCATTTGTGGGGGGTGTTGACTTCCTTATCCCATGATTTTGAGCTTGGCCTTATGACTTGTTTTGGCCAGTAGGATATTAGTGAGCAGAGATTTGAAATATGACTACGTTTTGGGCTCACACTCTTCACTTCTGCTATGGCCACGGAAGCAACATGCCTTGGGCCATCTGCTGGTGCCAGAAGAATGAGAGATGCGCAGAACCAACCTGGACTGTTGGCCCATTGCTGGCCGAGAGCCCAGCCCTGCCCAGATCAGCCAAGCCCTAGCCAACCCTCACTGCATGAGCAGATGTAAATGTCATTGTAAGTCACTGGTTGTACGCCACATAGCATAGCCAGGGCATGACTGACTGACACGTTCCATTCTACTCTCTTCATAGTCATTGCTTTTGAAATTTATTCTTTTCTCACTGGGGCTTAGTTGCCATGAGAAAAGAGACAATGCCCACAATTTGTCCACCCTGTGATGTCAGCACTGAGCATAGAGTAGGTACCAAATGAATATTTACTGAATACAGACTGACTGACTGCCCCCAGAATACTTAGCACAATACCGGTACCCAATCCGTATCTGCTGGGCGGAGTTGTTGGACCACCCAAATCAGTGTGTGTTACGTCCTGACAAACAAAGCTCTGAGCTCACGTTGTCACATGGGCCCAAAATGGTTAGTGGTGACACTTCTCTTGCCTCCGCGCGAGGTTACACACACTGGAAACAGATGATGTGTCAACTCAGTAATTTAAACAACGAATCTGCACTCGCTTAAAGATGAACTTGTTTGGGAGAAAAATGAGAAAAATGCTTGTGATCGTCCAACAGGTCTCCGGATAAGTGCATCGATTTCGGTTCTTGGCAGGTCCAACTCACATAATAAAAGAAAACTGCTGAGGTCAGCAGTAGAGGGAAGCCACACTTCTTATTTTCACCAACACAGTTTGGGGGGGAGGTGGTAATCATATCTATTAGCACGGGTGACACCACCGTGGGCCCGGCAGAAAAATGAGCCATCCCACGTTGCAAAATGAACAAAGTGGAGATCGATAAATCATAACATTAGTTGAGACATCATCTATCTTTCGTGGCTTTCCCTTGATTCCTGCCACGGTCCCTCCGGACACTAATTCGTTTACTGCATCTCATCGTTGGGAAAACACGTCGTGCTCTGGAGGCCGCTTTCTCGTGAGGGGAACCGGGGCAATAACACGTGTCATTAATTAGGCAGGATTGGGAGTTTCAATCCAAACTTGGGTCCCCGCTGACTTCCATACATTGAGTTGAGGACTGCTTCTGTGTCTTACTTCATCAGAAAGAGTGTGGCTGGAATATGCCCCGAGAGGGAGAGAGCGGGACCTGTCCGCTCACCCCGGAGAAGCAGTACATTTGCGGACAAACCAGGTGTCAGGCCCGATACAGTCCGAGTTGTGTAAAGATTAGTTCCATTATCTGCAGGTAACTGAATTAGGTGTAGGGATCTGGAGGGTGTGGAATTTGGGATCACCCAGGGGCCATATCCTTGATTCTAAGACAAACACTGAGCAGATTTTGAAGGTTTCTAAAATCATGCTGTAGTTTTCATCTGATCTGTGCACCCTTAGTGTTGGCTTATTGCTACACCAAAAGAATCCTAGAATCAAGGAAACACTGTAGTCATTGGACCGAGTGTTACCAGACGCTGGAGGTTCCACCACATACACTCAGCGGGTTAAGACGGGCTCGCTCTCGCTGTGACTGGGAGTTGGCTGGGCTCAGCTGGCAGACGGCAGGCCGGGCGCCAGTTCTTGGGCGATCGACGGGCCGCAGCAGTCCACGCGGTGGTTCAGGTTAGCGAACTGGCCTAGCCGTCGACTAGGCGCTCAGGGGATCGCCGCGGTTCTCTGCCACGTGTTTTCTCTGTGTGGCCGGGGTTTCTCCCGCAGGCGGCTGGGTTTTCAGGGGCAACTTACGTAACCTTGGTACGCTTGTCAAAACGAAGACCAATAGAGTACTATCAGCACAACTACAGACTTCATTCAGATTTCAACAGTTTTTCCACAGATGTCCCATTTTTGGAACCAGGTTCCAATCCATGACACCACATTGCATTTTGTAGCTAGTTTTACTACTGTTTTCAGAATTCTCTATAGACTAAGCAGCTGATTGGCCGCGTCAGGCTGGGCGGACCACTCCCCGCGCCTCCCTTCTTGCTCCGCCCCCATCTTTGCCTCAGAGGAACCCCACTTCCTCTCCTATGATGGCTGTCCCCTCTCCCCATCTAAGGGGGCTGTTTCCTGCTGGTTCAGCTTTCCATTTTTTCATTTCGCGAATATGAATAAACATATATTCCCATCTCTTTCCTACGCAAAGCTATATACTCCTTTTTAACCCTTGCTAATTTCGTTTAAAAGCTATAATTTGGAGACCACTCTGTATGGGAGCACAGGGCTCCTCGTTCCTGTGTGACCACGCAGCGCTCTGCTGCTCGGATGTGCCGTGGTTTACTGAACCGTGTCCCTGCTGCTGGACACTGGAGTGTTTCTGTTTATTGGGTTTTACAGCACTGTAATGAACCAGTTGTGGTCCTTTTAGGGGAAAAGATGAGACTGGGAGGGAGAAAAGTGATAATCATTTGAAAAATCATAAAGAGCCTGGCCGGTGTGGCTCAGTGGTTGAGTGTGGACCCGTGCACCAAGAGGTCGCCGGTTCGATTCTCGGTTAAGACACCTGCCCAGGTTGTGGGCCCGATCCCCAGTGGGGGGCATGCAGGAGGCAGCCAGTCAATGTTCTCTCTCATTGATGTTTCTCTCTCTCTCTCTCTCTTTCCCCCTTCCTCTCTCTCTAAAATCAATAAAGAAAAAATATTAAAAAAAGAAAAAACATAAAGAAAGGAGCCAAGGTGCTCTTTCTATGGAAACCTGGGACCTCCAAAACGTACCTTTCTAGGGACTGCCCTTTTGCAATGGCCTTGACTGGCAGGCAGGTTTTGAAGATGTATCCTTGGAGATAAGCAAGGGGCCCTATAGATGGGGCATCAAGATTTGTACTTGAACTTGCTTTGCAACAGTTGCTGGGGAAAAAAAATTATGCCAGCTCAGGAAATGGACTCCAGTCAATAAGGCCTTCAGTACAAGTATTCTCTTGGAATAATTTATTAACTCCCTGCAGACCTGTGGTCAGGCACAATTAGAATCTTCTCCCACAGAGGCTGAGTGCCATTTGACAGGCTGGGGCTACGGCCTGCAGAGTGGAATTGAGGAGGCCCAGGGGACGTCTGCAGGCCGAGCCAGGGCATGATGACATGGAGGACACAGCTCAGCGTCAGGGGTGTGTGTGTGGGGGGGGCAGGCCTGGGTTTGAATCTTCACTCTGTTAGGTTTCCAGCTGGAGTCTAAAAAACTATCTTTTTGAGCCTCAGTTTCCCCATTTGTTAGATGGGGATAAGGAGATTGTCCTGAGGTTTAAGTGAGCTCACATATATAAAGCTCTTGGCATAATATACACAACATACGGCAGATAATTTGGGAAGAAGTTTCAACTCCACGGAGCACAAACATGGAAGAGATCTTTTCTTTTTAACATTCTTTTATCAACTGAGTGTTAAATCTCGACTCCACTGGGTGGACGATCCCTTAACTTTCTGATTGCTTTAATCTGTTAAAACTCTCCGCCAGGTCCAGTTTAAAGCTCCTGTTTTAAGAGCCTATGAAAAGTTCTCTCTTTTTCCGTTGACAGGGACCTGAAGAGGCAGCGGTGGTGTGTGTGTGTGTGTGTGTGTGTGTGTGTGTTTAGTTCTTTCACCCTCACCCCCTTTCTTGATGAGTTGAGTTGGAGGGGAGGGAGAGAGGAAGGGGGAGGCATATCCCTTGCTTAACTTGGAGGGACTATAACTGTAAGATAGCATTGCTTTTTTTTTTTCTTAAGTTAAAACTATAATTATTTATTATTTGTAAGTAAAGAAGTTAAGGTTGCTCTTTCCTTTAAAAACACCCCATAAAACCTGACATTCCAAGGCATGAGAGCTGAGCCCCTCCGGGCGCTGAGCCAGTAGACACAGTGCTGAGGCCGGGGAGCTCGGGTGGCGGCTGTCTTTAAACCTGACCGGAGGGAGCACTTTATTCCCTAGGTGGTCTTCAACTCCTCCCAGCCCAATCTGATGGTTGGGAACCTCATCTTCTGGCTCCGGATCCTTTCTGGAGTCCCCGTGGGGTGAAGCGGCCACGGTGGGCAGAGGGCTGCCCGGAACCTCACAACACGGAGACTCTTCTTATCAGCCAGTAGCAGTGGGTCTCGGGGGAGGGCCCGTGGAAGAGGCCCAGGTGCAGCTGAGCATGTGAGGGGCCCCGAGACCGCGGGTACATGTCTCTGACGTCGGTGAGACAGTAGATGGTGGTGATGGCCCATTGGCAGCAGAAGCCGTAGCCTCTGGGTTGTTCGTTCATCTCTATGTGTGTCCTGTGTCGTGTTAAAGAGATGTCATGGAATATTGTGTGGTCTTCGTACTGTTCTGCATAATGAAAATAGTGACCGGCTCTGTTCTCGGCTGTTCTGAAAGCGCCACTCAGTGGCTTTCCCGGCCCAAACCCGCGGCTCCTTTGCCCTTCCCCGCGGCGACCAGGACACCGACTGATCTCTTTCTTCCCACTTTCGTCGTCATATTGAAAACATTTCTTACCTCAAGTATCCTGGTATGGAACTCATCAGGCTTGTCCACTGGGACCGGTGGGGAGGGCCCAGCCTTCCGAACCATGTCTCCTCTCCAGCCCCGCCGCCCCTGACCTTCCTCTTCCTCGTCTGGTCTCGCTCTCCCCTCTGCTGGATCGTGTCAGCTTCACCTTCTGTCCTTCCTTGCTCCTCCGGGCAGCGGTTTGCGCAGCTCCATCCCCCATAAGAGGGGCGTTCAGACCAGGCAGCAGGAGGCCACCTGCCCTTCGCTGGTCATCTGACCCCTGTGCGAAACCTTTCTTCTCCCCGCACCCTCTCTTAAGTTTTATTGCCTCCTCCTTTTTTTCCTCCCGTGCAGCATCATTCTCGGCTAAAGCACCTTTGCGCAGCCC
This sequence comes from Molossus molossus, assembly GCF_014108415.1. Classification (NCBI taxonomy): domain Eukaryota; kingdom Metazoa; phylum Chordata; class Mammalia; order Chiroptera; family Molossidae; genus Molossus; species Molossus molossus. The sequence goes on along the minus strand of NW_023425366.1, from coordinate 107,437,116 downwards.
CTCAGCTGTGGGTTTAGTGGAGAGACGGGAGGACCACACCGCTGGCCGGCGGGTTGCGGGAGGACCACACCGCTGGCCGGCGGGTTGCGGGGAGAAGAAAGCCAGCATTGTTTCCCTAGCGCACCGATCAAGGGCTGCGACGTTGTCTCTGGGTCCTGGAGGAGACACAGGGCCCTTGCTGAGGACGGTCTTCACCGCCCACGTGCAGGCTGCTGGAAAGGTGTTTAAGTGAAGCTGCCTGGGCATAAACGACCCTCCAGCACCCCGCGCAGGGCAGGGAGGCTGCTGTGCCGCCGCCGCCTGGGGCGCAGCGCTTCTGACCTCACTCTGGAGACCGGATCTGTCTGCCGCACAGGACTTTTTTTTTATTTTTTTATTTTTTTTTATCCTCACCCGAGGACATTTTTCCATTTTTTGTTCAGGTAGAGTGGGAGGGAGAGAGAGGAACAGAGAGAGAGAGAGAGAGAAACATCGATGTGAAGGGACACATCGAGTGGCTGCCACCCGCACAACCGACCAGGGCCGGGGACAAACTGCAACCAAGGTACATGCCCTTAGCGGGAACCGAACCCGGGTCTCTCGGGACCGCAGGCCGACACTCTAACCGCTGAGCCAAACCGGCCAGGGCTGCGGCACAGGACTTTTGCATCAGCCCACACAAACCCTATCTGACCAGTCTGCTCTCTGAGTTCAAAGCCAAATGGTAATAGCTCTCATTCATTAAACACTGACTCCATGTCAGGGGCTGTGCTAAGTACTTTATATGCCATACCTTTTTCAATCCTAACAACAGCTCTCGGGTTGGTAAGTGTTATTATGTCCATCGCACAGGTGAGGCTGAGTGCCTTCCCGGAGTCACACAGTGGGAGCTGCATGGGACCCAGGCCCACCGACCTTGTAGTCTAACCATCTTGTTACATGGGGGGTTGAGGTGTTGATTTCTGAGCGGTCAAACCAGAGTCCCCAGGCCAGTCACCCAGTCTCGCTGGGTCAGAAATGGATCCATGTGCAAGAATGAGAAACCGAGAGAGTTTTTGGACCCATTTCTGGGGGGTCTGAGGTGGTCAGAAAGAATCCCGCCGTATGCAGGAGGGTGGATACTACGCAAGGGCTCGGACTAGAAGACCTGTCACTAGTTTGAGGTCCTCTGACGGGTCTGATCGGACGAAGGTCATTGAGAGCATCTGAATCCATAGACTGTCTAACTCAGTCCATTGATTGTCCAGTTTTGCAAGCATTTGGACTTTTCAGCATTTTGCTGAAACGCCTTGAGTTGCTTAGGTTCCCAATCAAATACCGACTGACACATTTGCATCAAGTGTCTTTAAGTGCCCAGGTCTGGTGGTCAGTTAGGGGGACATGTGTGCTGTCGTCAAGGAGTTACTACCTAGATCAGTGGAAGACTTAGCCTGGAACCATTTGCTCCATCTTAGCCCTGAAAAAGATTGTTTACATTTGTTTATCCTTTCACTTTGCACTGGGGAGATGTTTTAGTTAGCTAGTCCCAGAATAATGCTGCGTAACAAACCTCCCCCCATCCACGGTGAACATGTACTTGGCTTGTACATGGCTCGAAGGAGACAGCTGGGGAGGTTCTGCTGCACTAAGCCGAGCTTGCTCATGCCCCTGTAGCTCTCCAGGGGATCTGCTGGGCCTGGCAGGGCTCAGCTGGGTGGTTCTGCAACAGGTACCAGGTTTGTGGGTTAACTTGAGTCAGCTTGGCTCCACGTGTCTCTCACCGTGTGGGACTAGGGGCTAGCCAGGACATGTCCTTCTCATGGTGATGGCAGAGAGGCAAGAAAGCACATCCAGGTGCACAGCCCTTCTAAGGCTCCTGCTTGCATCATATCTGTTTTCATCCCATTGATCAAAGAAAGTCATATGGCCTAGTCCAAACTCAGTGAGTGGGAGGAACTACCAAGTTACATGGCAAAGAGAATGAGGTCAGGGATGGGGGAGAATAACTCAGAGAAAGTTATAAGAAAGTCATAAAAGACTCTTGGTATGTTGACACTTTTGAGAGGGTTGCCTATTTCCCCTGCACCCCCAGTGCCTGTCATGTCTCTGCACCAGAGAAAACTGTGCTTCCCTTGAGCAACTGGGTTATTTTTGTTGGCCGAATGCCATGAATCTCATGTTTCCCTCTTTGCTGTGGCCAGCAGGAAGCCCAGAGTCCAATTTCAGCTCCTGCCTACCTGGGACTGTAATCACCATTCTGGATGCTTACCTGATCCCAACTTACCTATGGCTTTATCTTCTTTTCCTTCTAAGACACTGTCATTAATTTTTCCTGTTGTATTGCATAGGTTTTTGTCAGCAGCTACAGTTTTTTTTTTTTTTTTTTCCTGGAATAAGGTGGGGGATAAGTGACCACACCTAAATGCCAGATGAGGGGTAGAGTAAGTCTGTTCCACTGATATTTACCGAAAATCTATTGTGTGGCAGGCTCTGTAGCTGGTTGTGAGGCTATGTGGTTGAGTCTTATGCATTCCCTGTCCTTGAGGACCTCACACGACAGTGGGCTACAGCAGGGTTTCTCAGTGTCAGCACTTCTGACATTTGGGCTGGATAACTCTTTGTTTTTTGTGTGTGTGCTGTCTGTCTATTGCAGGGTATTTAGCAGCACCTGTGGACTCTACCTAGACAGTATTATCCCCTCTCCAGCCACAGTTGTGACCATTAAAAATAGCTCCAGATTTTCCAAGTGTCCCCTGGGGAGCACGATTACCCTTGGTTGAAACCAATGGGTTGTAGAAGTGCGATGAAGGCGGTTGGGAGCCTGGGATGGTTTGCTAGAGGAGGTGGCACCAGAGTGGGGGCCTGGAGGCCAGTGAAGGAGCAAAGGGAAGAGGAAGGTAGACGTCACCTCTGCTACATGGAGCAGCAGGTGGTGGAGCTGCCTGGGGCGTGCAGGAATTGTGAGAGATGAATCCGACATGTGGGCAGACCCAGGATCTAAAGGTATGGTCTTGTTGACCGTGACCCAAGACCTTGGATGAATTAGATTCTGCAGGTCAGTGCTTCTCAACCTTCAGGACGTGTCATGAAGGACACGTGTTAAACATGTAGGCAGGTTCCTGGGCTCCACCTCAGGGATTTTAATTGGGGAGGATTAGGCATTATGAGTCATACTGTTATGAACACCTGTATACAGTGTTTACATGGATAGATACATAGTAGAATTGATGGGTCATATGGTTAACTCTATACTTAGTATTTTGAAGACTTGCCAGCTTTGTTTTCCAAAGCAGTTGCACCGTTTTACATTCCCACCAGTAGTGTACGAGGGTTCCAATTACTCCGTGTCTGTTCTAGTGGGTGTGAAGTGGCATCTCACGGTGGTTCGGATTTGCATTCCCCTGATGGCTGATGGCATCAAGCTCTTTTCATGTGCTTGTGGGTGAACACTGTGTGCAGCTCCCCCAGGTTGTTTTAATGTGCAGGCAGGGTTTTCAACAACCTGTCTGCATCGAGGGAGAGCGGAGATGCCTGTGGGGTGGCGTAGCTGGGAAAAGCTTCCTGGAGGAAGGTGAGCAGCCTGGAGAGGTTAGACTTGCAGTAGACGTGCTGAGGTCCTCCTGGGAGCCACTGCAGGAGGGGTTGGAGGTAGGAGAGCAGGCAGAGAGCCCGGTTAGGAGGCTTCTGCAGGGCTGGAGGGAGGGGCGTCGAACTGAGAGAGGAGAGTGGAAACAAAGAGGGCGCTGTGGGGAGAGACGGAGAATTGGAATAGATCAGACTTCAGGTTGAAGAACTGAGGGCAGGGACAGGAGAGAGGGAAAAAGAGTCAGATTTTGAGTTTTTCTACTTCAGTGGCAGAGATGGGGAATCCATTCTGGGGAATGGGTCAGATCTAAAATAGAAGCAGAGGAGATGAACCAAAGAACTTATATGCATGTATGCATAACCAATGGACATAGACAACAGTGCAGGGGGGTGGAGGGGCAGGATAGGAGGGTGTCTAGGTGGGAAAAAGGAGAAACATCTGTAACAAAAATAAATTAATAAAAACTGAAAAAAAATAAAGTAAAATAGAAGCAGAGAGGAGGAGGGGACACGAGCAAGCACGCTGAGCCTCCCCTGGTTTGTCTCTAAATTGGGGTGCTAACCCTTTGCTGCAAGGTGTGTATGAGGATTAAGTGAAGTAATTGATATAGCCCAGAAAGCTGCACTGTGTTTATACGTCTAATTTATTACTTCATCTTATTATTTACATCTGGCTCTCTCGCTACAAGACTGTCTTAATTTATCTTTATACCTGTCTCGTGTATTTGTATAACCTCAGATTTACAGTTCCTTCCCTTCCCCTTATCACCGGTAGAGCACGCACTGTGAGCCAGGACCTGGACAGATTGGTCATGTTCTGTCCACTTCCAGCAACCCTCCGAGGGTCCCATCGGTTTACAGATGAACAAAACAAACCCCTGGGAGTGACTCGTCTGTGGCTGAGTAAATTTACGGTGCGGTGGGGGAAGGGAGTAAAAGTTTATTGACTCCATGCTATATGCCAGATTATGTAGTTTTTCTTAGTGCTCCAACCACTGGTAAGACGGCACGATTATTCCCACTTTGCAGATAAGTAAACAAATTGCCCAAGACTGCACAGTTAATGAAGTGTCAGGGTCTGACTGCAAAGTCCATGGCTCCCCACTATGGCACATCGCCTCTGCTGAGACCTTCAGTCTGGGAGAAGGGACTGTGGAAGGGAAGTGTCTGCCAAAGCTGGGAGGAGCCGCTCAAGGATCAGCGCCTGCAGTGCCGCCCTCTGCTCCTAGATGGCGCTCAAGGCCTGGCTTCCAGGACAACTGATGCTCCAGACTCCTCCTCTCTGTAAACAGGCTTACTGGTTTTATGCAACAATTTATTGTAAGGAAAGCAAGAGATTAAAAAAAATTTTTTTGGTCTTTGTTTTGTTTTTGTTTCAGCTTGCAAAACTAATCTATTGCCTCTACGTCGGCAGTTCATCTTTGTAGCTACAGGAGCCTGATATGCTGGCAAAATCCTGGGGTGGGGGGGCGAAGGTACTGGCAGGGGAGACATCTCAAGCCCAGAATCAAGTGAAACGGCCCCGTCACAGAGAGGCCCTGTCATGTCTCCTTCATCAGAACCGTCGGACTTGTGCTGTCAACAACCCTCCCTCCCCCGCACCTGGCACGCGTGGCCTCTGCTAGTCAGCAGAAGTCGTCAGAAGTGGAAAGAATTTCCCTTCTGCTGCCTGAGCCCTCATTTTGTGGACCTAGCAGATAGATGGTCATGGATGTGAATTCAGGTCTTTCAGTGTAATTTTGCGCACCCTATTCTCTTTTCCTTTTAAGGATTTGTTGCCTAGATTAGGGTTTGTGAGCATGATGAGGGAAGTGGGTTGGGTATAAAATATAGAGTGGTGAGGACGGTGAATTGGAGGCACCTTTCTCTTTTTAAGGTGGCAACTGGTCCTCAGCTCCAGCTGTACTGCTTACTTAAAAAAGTGTTTTATTGGCCTTGGCGGTTGCGCGTCGGCCTGCTGGACCAGAGAGTCCTGGGTTCGGTTCCCACTGGAGGCACGTACCACAAAAAAACTTTTTATTGGCCTGATTTTTAAAAAGCGAGAAAGCAGTTTTATATTTTTTCTTTTTTAAAAAATTGTTTTTCCTTTATTGATTTTAGAGAGAGAGGAAAGGAGAGGGAGAGAGAGAGATAGAAACATTGATGAGAGAGAACATCGACTGGCTGCCTCCTGCACGCCCCACCCCACTGGGAATCAGGCCCACAACCTGGGCATGTGCCCTGACCGGGAATCGAACCGGCAACCCCTTGGTGCATGGGTTGACGCTCAACCACTGAGCCACACAGGCCAGACAGGATTTTTATATATTTTCTAATGTTTAACAGTTACCAACTAAGTAAAAAAGGTTCAGGGGAATGCAAATGCTCTATGTGGTCTCTGTGTAGACAAACTAGAATAGCCTCCAACCATAGTCTCGTGAGACACAGTTACCCAGGCGCCTGGAGAGGAGATGGGCCAGAGAAATGGCTGTGTTCAGTGGAGAGCTGGGACCTTGGGGGATTGCGTGGGAGGGTCTTGGCTGCTGAAATTTTTATCTGGTTTGCGCAGCAGCCCAAGGGGGGATAAGCAGGAGGCAACCCGAAGGGAGTGGAGGTCGGGGGTGGGCGCCCTAGGATGTGACAGGGAGCCTCAGGTCAGTTCAGAAAGGTCTTGCCAGGATGGTTGGAGGGCTGCCTGCTGGGACCCATGTTCAAAGGAGAAACAGAACCGTTTGGAGAAATTGACAGTCATGTCATCTTTATTTCCTATTTTCCTCTTTACGGTTTTTGTTGAAGTCTACATGTGGGGATTCTCTTCAGGCACATTGTGGATCTGGATACTAACTCTGACCCTAACCTCCCCTTTTCTTTTCTATTTTTTCCTTTGGCCACCAGGGAGCTTGGGGTCCCGCTGGAGTTCCAGTGCGTAAACATTGTGCCGAACCTGGTGGGTTGTATAGACGCATTTCCCCTTGGCCCATATATATTTTCCCTGGCTTTGTCTTTTAATTACATTTCCTGGTTTTACTGGATTGCGTACCTTCTCAAAAGCTGCCTCAAGTCCTTTGGGGACTGAATATAAATGCTTGTGTAGGGGGGCATTTTGGCTGGCTGAGCTAGGGGTCTAAATGCTTTTACTGCAGATAATACTTTTCTATCCCCTGCCCCCTCCCAGGCCTGAGGGTTTGTTATAAGAGGGTGGAAGGTAGAGAGGGTGCCCTTTGCGCTGGGTCTGAGGCCCTATGATTAGAGGGACATGGACAGACAGCTGCTTTTCACGAGAGGCTTGGTGACGTCCTAGGCAAGGTGTGGTGGCCAGAAGTTGGCGGAACTCTCAGAGGGACTTTCTGTGGCTCTAGAGACAAGCAGAACAGCTCCAGGGCCTGGGTGACAGTTGGTGGCGCTGTGCCAGTTGGTTGGTCAGAGTGCCATTCTCCCGGGCTCTGCAGGCAAACTTGCTATTTGTTTTCTCAGACATCCCAACAGACTGGAAGCTTTGGGGGCATCTGGAATAATCTGTTGGCTAAAATTAGCAATGAGTCTTCCCTCTGCCCCTTGGTGGGCAAATGTGTGCCAGCACAGATGAGATAGTTCGGTGGACTTCAAGTTTTAAATCAGACGGATGCATCCCATCACACCTGGGCTCTTCACATGGACTGGACAGTACTTTGAGGGGGGCTGATTCCTACAAAACCACCCAGACAACAGGGGCGCGTGCTGTTGTCATTAATATGCTGTGCACGTGAAAGAACGTATGAGGACTTCTGTCAACATTAGGGTGCACATTTTCATCGATCCAGCAATTCCACCTGTCGGGATCTCTCTCACAGAAACGTTCAGGTGTGTGTGGAACCACACGCGTTCAGGATGTTTATTACAGCATGTTTATAACCGTGAAACAGTAGGAGTAACCTAACTATCCACCAATAAGGGAGTGGTTAAATTATGGTACATCCATTCAATTGAGTGCCATGTAGCTGTTAGAAAGATGAGATGAGCCCTGGCCGGTTTGGCTCAGTGATTAGAGCATCGGCCCTCGGACCAAAGAGTTGTGGGTTTGATTCCAGTCAAGGGCATGTACCTTGGTTGAGATTCAATCCCAGCCCTGGTCGGGATTGAGCGGGAGGCAACCAGTTGATGTGTCTCTCTCACATCTCTCTCTCTCTCTCTCTCTTGCTCTCCCTCCCACTCTATCTGAAGATAAATGGAAAAATATCCTTGGGTGTGGATTAAAAAAAAGAAAGATGAGATGAATTCACATGTGTTAATGTAAAAAACTATATATCTATCTGTATATATCAGACTATACATAATATATACATAATTATATATAACTATACACATCACTATATATATTGCTATAATGTATATACAACTATATATATGTATGTAGTGTGTGTGACTTTACTTACGTGCAGTAAATTCCCTCTCCCCCAGGGGAAGGCACCTGGGTCTGTAGACGGCTGCTGGTGACCACCTGATCATAGAAAGCCGCTGTCTGTAGTCAGGGCCACACTCAAGATATGTGACCCCCCCGTAGGGCAGGAGCACTGACTTGTCAGAGTGGATGCGGGGCAGGCTCTGGAGACCTCTTTCTATGCCCGTGTCAACCCTAGTTTTTGGATCATGAGGGGTTGGGGTCTGGGAGGTCCCAAGGGTGACCATTGACCAACCAGTATGGAAAGATTTCATTATTTTAACAACTGGTATGGCCATACGGATGCTCCTGGTTCAGAATCAGTCTTGCTGTTGGTAGTCATATTTTACAATTCAGGTGAAGCTGGGGTGGGCTTCCTACACGCGGACTTGTGAGGGGCAAACTGTGGCGTGGGCTCCACAGAGCAGAGGCCTCTGGGAGCTCCTTGATCCCGAGCTGTGGACTTGTTCTGGGAACCGAATTCCTTCCCAATCAGACACTGCTGATAAGCTCTGCCTGTCACATCCTCTAACAGTGGTTCTCAACCTTCCTAATGCCGGGACCCTTAATACCGCTCCTCATGCTGTGTGTGGGCGTATCTGCACGTGGGCATATCTGCACGTGGGCGTATCTGCGCCTGGAGACGGATGGAGGAGCCGTCTAGGTTCCTAAGACCATCGGAAACACGTGTTTCTCATGGTCTTAGGCGACCCCTGTGAAAGGGTCGTTGGACCTCCACAGGGGTAGCGACCCACAGGTTGAGAACCGCTGCCCAGGAGAACTAACCTAACCCTGCAGGGTACTTGGCATAACTGGTGGTGAATAAGCAGGCCCAGGCTCTCGTGGTGCACGCTGCTGACCCCACCCGCACTGTCAGGGCCGGGGAAGAGCGAACTTCCAGGGCTTAACTCAGTCCCATTCGACCAATAGCTTTGGTTTTGTCCTCCACACAAAAGCACCCTTGTTTACTCTTTCATTTTTCTTCCCTCCCACAAATAATATAATCAATCCACTTCCCCCCCTTCCCCTGCCCAAACCCAGTCTGCTCCTGTGATCGATACATTTTGAAATGTCAATGTATTCCAGGGCGAGGAGGGGGAGGGCTGGCCTGAGGGGGAGGGGCCGGAGCTGGGGGAGGGGCCTCAGTCTCACCAGGCCAGCCGGCCGGGGGCTACTGCTCCTATTTAAGAATTTAGTAATATTCCCGAGGAGTCAGAGTTTGGACAGGTTGCCAGAGGGCATGGTTTGTGGAGTGAGGCGTGAACCTTGAGTATCTACTATGTGCCAATACTTTTATAAAAAGTAATTTTGATTGTCACCGTAAATCCTCATTGTAGAGATGGGAAAATAAATGGAGACCAAGTGAATTGCCTGGAGGCCAGGTCACAGGTAAATGACCCGACCACTTTAGGACTTTCTCTTTCAGACTCCAAAACCGTGGTGTGTGTGTGTGTGTGTGTGTTCTCTCGCATCCAAAAAAAGAGACCGAAAATAGCACCTTCTCATCGAGTGGTTAAAAGGATTAAATGAGCGATGCCTATAACGTGTTTAGTCAGACTAAGCACTTAGAAATAGCTGTTATTCTTCTTCTTATAATTATTCCCCTGGTAATCATAAAGCATTTGCTTTCAGAAATGTCTGGTATCAGCACAGTTGCAAAAACTATTTTTTTTCTCGACTTTTCAAAACATGTAAGCCATTGGAAATAAATCAGACAGGGTTTCTAATCCTCAGAGAGGTGACCACCTGGTTTGGGGGGCACAGAGGAAGAAGAAAGAACAAACCACACGACTGTGCCATACTCACGCCAGGAGGGACGCGGTACAGGAACACGGAGGGAGTGTGGGGAGGGGACATCGGCAAAGGCCCAGGGCGATTCGAAGTCCTGAGAGAGGGTGACGAGGTGTTAGCTCCTGGGCCACGGAGTGGGACAGCAGTGAGGCAGTGCACAGCGTGGTCAGGGGCGCGGCAGTGGGCAAAGGCGGTGGGGACAGCAGTAGGTTGCTGCCTCCGGAGGGAAGGGCTGGTCTCAGAAGGGGCCAGGGCGGGCTGGGTCGGCAGGCAGGACTAGACCATGATGGGCCTTCCTGGCTAGGAGCAGGCTTGACTTTGGAGGTTTCGTCAATCCTGGCAGGTTCTCGAATGGCCAAGTGGCAGATTCAGATCGTGTTTCAGATGACTTTGTCCCGTGTTTGGGGGCTCCACTCGGGGAGACGAGAAGTAGCGTGGCCGCGGCGGAAGCTGCTGTGGAGGGAGAAAATGGGATGGAGAGGCACAGACTGGAATCCACAGAAGTTGGGGAGCAATAGGATGTGCAGAGTGAGCGCGGGAGAGGAAGTCTGGACTGATTCCAGTTTGGCAGAGCTGTTGACCAAGAAAGGAGGCAGGGAGAACATGTTTTCAAGTTTTTTTTCTTTATTGATTTTAATCCTCACCCGGGGACATTTTTTTCCATTTTTTTGTACAGATAGAGCGGGAGGGAGAGAGAGGAAGAGAGAGAGAGGAAAACATTGATGTGAAAGAGACACATTGAGTGGCTGCCACCCGCACGACCAACCAGGGCCAGGGACAAACTGCAACTGAGGTACATGCCCTTAGCGGGAACCGAACCCGGGTCTCTCCGGACCGCAGGCCGATGCTCTAACCGCTGAGCCAAACTGGCCAGGGCTTCTTTATTGATTTTAGAGAGACAGGAAGGGAGAGGGAGAGATAGAAACATCGATGAGAGAAAACATCGATTGGCTGCCTCCTGCATGCCCCCCACTGGGGATTGGGCCCACAACCTGGGCACGTGCCCTGACCAGGAATCGAGCTGGTGACCTCTTGGTGCATGGGTCAATGCTCAACCACTGAGCCACACCAGCCAGGTAGGAGAACATGTTTTATAAGAAAGATGGAAAGTCAACTTTTGGACACCGAGCTTCACGTATCTGGGCTTCTAAGGAGCTGAGCAGGATGTAAGGTGCCTAGTTCCATATATTGAGCATAGTGGTTGGTGATTAAAAGAAGGTTAGTTACTATTTGTTGAGGGAATACGTAAAATCATAATGTGGATGAGATGATGAGGCTGCCCAGAAAGAACATGAGTCAAGCAGGGTACAGAGAAAAGAGTCCTGGGGATCATTAATTACCCCACAGGCCTCTCCCCCCCCCCCCAAATAATGAATTAAGAAATGCTTAGAATTCAAGAATCATAAGCATACCAATCAAGAGGAGAAGATTCAGGGTATGGCAGAAAGTTATTTTCAATACTGATGTTGACCTATAAAGTATAGAGACTAGCTAAACTTTTTCTTTCTTAGAAACAATAGCCAACATTTATTTACTATTCACTGTGTTCTGGGTTCTGTATCAAGGACTCGCCCTGTATGTCTTCACTTCGCACTCACAACATGATGACGGGAATATGCTATGTTGATTCCTTTTCTAGAGATGAAGAAACTGAGGCTTGGAGACAGTAATTGCTTACGTCCTACAGCTGGTGTGCGTTGGCATTTGGAACACGAGCCCAGGTCTGGCTGACTCTGAGCCAAGACTCTTCATCACTTTTTTTTTGTCTCCTAAGTTTCTACTCATTTACAATTCAAGGCTGAGCATATTAGGCTTTGCACAAGGTGCTTTGACTCATAAGATAATCAGGTTGAGATAATGCTGCTGTTTTGCAGTAACGTGGAAAAAAGAAGTTGCTACGCTGGTCCTGTATATCTCTGGGCGGTTCCAGGTACGTTACCTGCCATCTGCTTCTCCTCATCGCATGTGATGTTAACCTGATGGCTTTTCCAAAGCCGCCAGCTTCGGGGAGGGGTCCTCAGTGTTCCAGTCGTGGCCTGGGAGACTTCTCTGCATCTGGATGAGCATTGAGATCAAGGGTGAGCTAGTCTCAAAGTCAACTGGGGGAACAGATTCTTGGAGGTCACTTAGTAATTGTGGATGAATGGATTCAATGAAATGCCTTCAATGAGCTGGGTCTACCGGGGGCAGGGATCAATTATCAAATGGGGTGAAGGACCTTTGTGGACTGAACACATCACCTTGCCTGGCTTTGGTGGCTTCAGAGAAGCTCTTTCAAGAATCACAAAAAAGAGGGTCTACCGGTATTCCCGTTCTTTTTATTTTTTATTTTTAGTAGCTTGTTTTCCCCAATTTCCATCTCTTGTAGTGAAAAAAAGAAAAAAAAGAAAAAAAGATAAGCACAGTCTTTAGTGCCAGGCAGGCATGGCTCTGACTTCTAGTTCAGCTCCTTGCTGAACTCATGATCTTAAGTAATGAATTAACTTCTCTGAACCTCAATTTTCTTATCTGAGAAATAGGGCTATGAGAACTTACCTTGTCATAACCCTCCCTGTGGACATGAAGTGGATAACATATATATATGTTTTATCCTTGCCTGAGGACATTTTCCCATTTTTGTTCAGATAGAGTGGGAGGGAGAGAGAGGAAGAGAGGAGAGAGAGAGAGAGAGAGAGAGAGAGAGAGAGAAACATCAACGTGAAAGGGACATTATCAAGTGGCTGCCACCCACACGACCAGGGCCAGGGACAAACTGCAACGGAGCTACGTGCCCTTAGCAGAAACAGAACCCGGGTCTCTCTGGACCGCAGGCGGACGCTCTAACCACTGAGCCAAACCGGCCAGGGCTGGATAACATATTGAAGGTGCTCCTCCTAGAGCTTGGTGCTGTGACAGTGCCCAATGGACCTGAGGCCCTTTCCTGGAAGGAGGTGGAGGGCGTGTCCCTACATGACCTGTGCCTGGATACTGATTCTCTTGCCTCCAGGAATTTTAATATTTTCATCCAAATAAAATCTGACATTAAAATGGCCCCATGTTTTGTCACGGTGCTGCCAAAGTAATCAGAAATTGGTCCTAGGAATTCATGTCATAACTACTTGCAGACCATTGCTGCTAACTGAGCGTAAGCATCTTGACAGAGCCCAGTGCACATGCTGTCATAGGGGTTACGATACCGAGTCACGTGAGCTGGCTTCCAGTTTAAATGAGAACAGTCCTTCCCCCTGTAAAAACAAAACCCATGAAAAACACTTAAGTGGTACAAAGTGGGTCAGGCCACACCTCGCCCAGCTGTTGAGGGAGACAGTACTTTCTGGAACGTATGCTGACTGGTCTCTGCGCTTTGGATGCTGCTCATCTCCTGCAAGTTGACGCCCAGGCCGCTCCAAAGCCCGAGTGCGAAGCACGAGCAGCTGCTACGGGCCTTTGCGGGACAGCGTGGGGAGCGCGGGCTGCCCTTCGACAACGAACTCTGCAGGGGGGTTTGTGGTGGAAGCTCAGCATGTCAGAGTGAACAGTGTCGACGGCGCGGGAGACCCAGAATTTAGATATGAGGCATACTCCATTGCTAAACCAAAAAAATGATAAGGAAGGGGTCAGGGAAAAGAAATGCAAAGTCACTGTAACAATAACAACAACGGCAAAACATATAATGGTAAGTGCATATCATATGCCCGGCGCTGTTCTCCAGGCTGGGGGTTCATCTAAGTTTGGGAGACTACTCTAATGGGGGTAACAGACAGTAAACAAAATCAAAGGCGCATTACTGTGTATATTAGGGAGTGGTAAGTGCCCATGTGAAAAATACAGAAAAGAGGGCAAAGAGCGCAGGGTGGGGAGGGGTGGAGAACAGAACTTCAAGTTGGTCGTTATGGAGGGTCTCACTGAGTAAATAAGACGGAGCAAGACATGCTCTCGTATCTCGAGAAGAGCATCCCAGGAGAGAGAGCCCCACGGTGCCTGGCCACCGAGTCCTGAGCGTTCCTGGCTTGTCTAAAAGAGCAGAAAGGCCAGCGTGGCTGGGACGAAGCAAAGCTCAGACGGGAGGACGGGGGATGGAAAATGAAGTCAGGGAGCTAACAAGACTGATGGTTCCCGGGACAGGCAACTTGATACGTACCCCATGCAAGAGCTCGTCGTCATGATCATCCCTCTCATTCTTACCACTGCTTTCCTTGTCCTCACATGTGCTAGGCACTCGGACAAGCTCATTACCTGTAGGATCTTCTCAGTCCTCGTAATACCCCTGGAGGCAGATCGTACATCATTCCTATTGCGCGTACGAAGAAATTAAAGTCCAGGGAGGGTATGTGACTTCAAAGGCCACACAGCTCGGTGGCAACGGCTCAGCACCTTTTTTTTTAAATCATGCTGTCTGTCCTCTGTGCGTTTCCAAAGCAACACGTATTTGTGTCCCACGTTCCGGCGTTTGCTCATAGCTTTCAAGTAGGAGCATCCAGGACGCTCTTGAGTGTTCTTGTCAATTGATTTTGACGCCTGGTCTTCCTTCTCACTGGGGATGGTAAAGATGGAGCGAGCAGACAGTTCCTCCGGGCCTCCCTGTCATGGGTCGCATGCTTGCGTCTCCCCCCAATGCATACAGTGAAGTCCTGACCCCTGTGGAACGGTATCGGCAGGTGAGCCCTCTGGGAGGCGATGAGGTTTAGACGAGGTCATGACCGTGGAGCCTCCTCCTGGGATCAGAGTCCCGAGAAGAAGAGAAAGAGACCAGGGCTTTCCCTCTCCGCCTCGTGAGGACACAGCCAGAAGGCAGCTGCCTGTGGACGAGGGAGGGACCCTCCCGGGACCCTCCCTCAGCAGAACCTGGCGACGCTGGCCCGCCAACGATCTCGGACTTCCAGCCTCAGAGCTGAGGGGAATAACTTCCTGTTGTGCAAGCCACTCAGGCCCGGTGTGTTGTCACAGCAGCCGAGGCACTGAGGTACCCCCTTCACTTTGCAGGGAACTTTCTTCTCGTCGGTAAAGTGGGGGGGGGGGATAGGGGACATCTGTAATAATGCCAACAATAAAAGAAAGAAACTTAAAAAATAAATAAATACAGGGACAGCAATAAATAAATAGATAGAATAAAATGGTTTTTTAAAAAGGTACTTTCTTCTGGAGTTGTGGCCACGGGACCTTGTTCACAGGGGGCTGAGCCTTCCCCCCTTGCTGGGTGATTCTTGGTTGTGAAATCATCTTTCATAATCGAATTCTCCTGTCAAGGGTGTCCTTTCTCTCTCTCTCTCTCTCTCTCTCTCTCTCTCTCTCTCTCTCTCTCCTTCTTCTTCCCCTCGCTCTCAAATCAATTTTAAAAAGAGAGAGAGAGAGAAACAGTTCGGTGAGAGAGAAACATTGATTGGCTGCCTCTGGTGTGCGCCCTGACCTGGGAATCGTACCCACAACCCTGTGGTGAATGGAACAGTGCTTGACCAATGGAGCCACCTGGCCAGGGCCCCTTTCTGCCGTTCTGAGACCTGCCAGGTGGTTATTAATTCTCGTTTTCGTGTTCTCTCGGCAGCATGCGGAGGCAGGGTTCGCCAGGTGCGCAGGGCTGCAGGGTTCGCCAGGTGCGCAGGGCTGCAGGGTTCGCCAGGTGCGCAGGGCTGCAGGGTTCGCCAGGTGCGCAGGGCTGCAGGGTTTGCCAGGTGCGCAGGGCTGCAGGGTTCGCCAGGTGCACAGGGCTGCAGGAGGTGACTTTGTTCCCAACCCGATAGGGTAGCAGTGGCGGGAACTTCGGTGCTCAGTCACATCCGGTTCTCTCTCTCTCCTTCCCAGAGAAGAACTGCGTGCTGTGCCCCTGCGGCCTCCGGTTGGGCCAGGCGAGTGGCAGAGGTGTTTGGGCACCGGCCTGTGATCTTCCAGGGCTGTCTTCCCTGACTCGGTCCTTCCCACAAGCACTGAGCACCACACAGAAAACAGCGGTTCCCATCCTACAGAGCTGCCCAGCCCCAAAGCAGTAACTTTGATGTGTCGCAGTTCTGTGATTTGGGGGCGTATGTGTTGTTATGGTAGTATTATCCAGGCTATACTGGTTGACACTCCTTTTTCTTCAAGTCCACGCAGCAAGTCGGGCAATGCCCTGAGTTTTGCTCAGCAGCTTAGTGTGAGGTTGAGATTTGCAGGCAGACAGACGGGCGTTGTGTGACCTTGGGCAAGTGACTTTACCTTTCTCCATTTAAAAATAAATAAATAGCAGAGACTTAAACCTACCTTCTAGGGTTGTTATGAGAATTAAATGTCATAATGCATGGAAAGTAGGCAGTATCCAGTAGGTGTTTAATGAATGCTTCTCCTTTCTCCCTTTCCGGCACTTTGACTAACTCTAAGATCACATGCCTGGTTCTTATTTTTCTCCCAATGATTCCACCACTTTCTCATCAACCAGTGTTTCCTTGTTGCCAGGACTTAGTGCCAGGTAACCATTTCCCTTGTCATGTCCTCCGACTTCCGAAAGATGAGCCCGCCAGCACGCAGGCGAGGATGGGGCAGCGAGAGGCCCGGAGCCGTCCAGAGAGCCTCCTGCTGCTCCGTCCGTCTCTGGGCCGGTCCTGTCATCCGTATCGGGAAACATGTCTGGCTGGTTGCTCTGTAATAGACTTCCACAACATTAGCGCTCGTTTGCCTTTCTTCTGGTTCTCCATGATATTTGTTTTCATTTTCAATTTCCACTCAATTCAATTAGGTGTTTGTTTTGACTCGGGCACTGAGGTGGGCCTGGGGGATACAGAGGTAGATTAAGGCATAGCTCCTGCCTGCACGAAAGTCACTCAGGTGAGGGGAACAGATTTGTTAGCCAAACCAATTAACCAACCAACCATCCAACCAACCAACCAACCAACCAACCATCCAACCAATCAACCAACCAACCAACCAACCAACCAACCAACCAACCAACCAACCAGACAAAAGAAGAAAGCCCCAAACACTGTGCTAATTGCAAAAATGAAAGCATGTCCATGATACAGAGAAAGGACTGAGAAGGAGCTGATGAATTCCACTGAGTGTAAGAATGAGAGAGAGATGAACAGACTTCTTCCAAAAGGTGATGTTTAGTAGGGTTTTGATGGGTGAACAGGAGTTTACTAAGTGTATCGTGGAGGGAGAGCATGCGGAAAAGGAACAACATTTGCAAGGGCGCAGTGGCACGAGGCCCGGAGAGTACTGGACAACGTATGGGACTGGATGTTAACAGAGCATGAAGTGCAAGGTGGGGAGTTGCTGGAGACGAGGAAGACGGTTTTTCCAGGCAGGCCGGGGAAGAGGACGTTTTCTTGAGTTTATGGGTATGTATTAGAACTGCTGTATTTGAGACTTAGCCTTTATTGCTTTATACTGGCCGCGAGTTCCGGTGTATAAGATTATACTTGTCGCCTTTCCTGATCATGTCGGGTGTGTAGCCCTCATAGGTGTGGATGGAGCAGAGGGTTCTGGGAATACGCTGAGAAGAGCATGGAGCCAGGAGAGAGGCTCAATCCTGACTGTGCGCTTTATTTGCCCAGTGCCCCGGGCAAGTACCGAGGTCTCCATTGCTTGCTCCACAGAGGAGAGAAAACCATGCCTACCTCACTGAGCCCCTGTGAGGATTAAAATGAAAGAAATATTTAAAATAGCCGGCCCAGAACTTGGCGTCCCTTGGGTCTTCCCTACATCTTCCATTTGGAGGACTCAGTTAATTGCATCTGGGAATTGTGGTAAGCTCATAAAGAAGCGATTGTTAGGATTGATTAAAAAAATGGCAAATTGTTACGATTGATTTGAAAATCGACTTAAAAATTTGAAAATTGTTACCATTGATTTAAAACATACTATCATGCTTTTTTTTTTTTCTTTTTCTTTTTGAGAGGAGTTCTTGATTGTTTTTCATGACGAACCTTTCAGTGCCCTCAAAGGAGGAAAACAAACTCACAAAGAACCAAAAAGAAAATGGAAACAATGTGACATTTCTATGGTATCAAACCTCAAAGGTCTTACCTTGAGATTATTTCAGTAAATCCATTTACATTTTTTTGCTCTCCGCCTTCCCCCAAATGCCACGTGTTGGAACACACTGCTATTTTGACATCTCCATTGTGGTATTTATTTTAAGCCAACAGTGGAGTTTTAAATATCTCCGCAGTGAACTCTGGCCTTTGTGGAAGGCAAACTAATTATTTCCCCAACTATTCTGCCAAGCAAGCCCCTGGCCTTTTGTTTCCTGACAGCTCAGAACAGAAGTGCGAAGCCTGCGGCATTTTGAGGAAGAGGATGTGCGTTTGGACGAGAGCTCGGAAACTTGGGGTGCAGAGTGGTCCTGTCCAGCACGTCTGCACAGGGAAGCCGGGTGTTCCCGGAGAGAGCTGGGCCCCGCTCCCCACGTGTGCTTTTGCAGATGACTCGGACAAAACAAGAGCTGCGGTGGAGGGTGGGCTAAAGTCGTGGTCACAGATGTCGGAGGCTGACCTAGGTCTCCTATAACCATTTGATGGTTCCAACAGCTCACGAAGTAGGAAGTTTTATAGATGGAGAAAATGAGTCTTGACAAAGTTTAATCTCTTGCTCGAGGTCACAGGGCCAGGAGGCAGAGAACTGTTTGTTTTTTTTTTCTGGACACCGGAGTGTGTGATCTTAATCACCCGGGGCTCTTTATGTTGTGGGACCTTGAGCTGCTCACCTAAACTCTCTGAGTATCTTAGTTTCTTTTTCCATCATATGGGGATGACATGATCTATGACCTACCTCATTCTTGTCGTGACCAGCTATACTTCCCTGGAGAAATAAGTGAGAGGAAAACATTGTCGTTAATTGGGTGTTGAGTGCTCTGCCTCCTCTCCCTTATGCTATCTGGTCTCCCCTTAGACCACAATGTACCTCCCTCATCCCTTTATTTCTTCCCATCTGAGGCTTTTGTTTCTTCTCGACAGGGGTTCCCTGACTTCTGTTTTTTTGTTTTGTTTTGTTTTTTATCTTCACCCGAGGACATTTTTCCATTTTTTGTTCAGATAGAGTGGGAGAGAGAGTGAAAAGCATCGATGTAAAGGGACACATCAAGTGGCTGACACCCACACGACCCAACCAGGGCCGGGGACAAACTGCAACCGAGATACATGCCCTTAGCGGGAACCGAACCCGGGTCTCTCCAGACCGCAGGCCAATGCTCCAACCGCTGAGCCAAACCGGCCAGGGTGGCTCCCTGCCTTCTGAAGTTCTCATTGGTATTCCCTTTTCCAGAGAGAGAAGTTTCCTGGTGCAGGAAAGCACTGGGTTTGGGGTACGTAGAGGAGAAGCAACTGACCAACCTGGGGGTTTAATGGAGCTTCCTAGAGGAGCGGAGGCTCTGGGGAGAAAGTAGATTTTGGTGGAAGGAGGGAGGAGAGAGCAGAAGGCTCCGCAGTGCTGTGAAAGGCACGGCACATTCTGCGACCCACCGCTCTTTGTACAGGAGAAGGTCGGTGTTGTTTGTTAAAAACTGGAAGAGTACTTTTTCCCCTTTGTCTCCCCAGCTGCTAGTCCCAGGAGAGCAAAGACTGCACCCCTGAATTCCACACACCTCACGGGGCCTGCCTGGGCACAGGTGCAGAGCCAGCTCCAGAGAGACTCAGGGTAACACCCCTGCTACTGCGTTGGCTTGTACTGACGGACGTGAGCATAGAGCGAGGAAGGGACATGGACCTTGGAGTCAGACCCGACGTGACCGCTTATTCCCTGAGCCCGTGTCTGCATCTGTGGGATGGGCGGTTCCTCAGCGGACTGCCGTGAGGGTGCAAGGAGACAGGATGTCTGTGAAGGGGTGAGGAGAGCAGACTCGGCATGTGTTAGTTCTTGATGTTTTGCAGACTGTCCTGTGGACAAATCCTAACTGCTTCACGGAGGCTCCAACTTCACCGATGGCAGCCAGGGATGGGTGGGTTATCTCAAACGAACTGCAGACTTGGCCACGGCTCAAGTTAGCTCCCCGCCGCTGCTGCACCACCTCCTGCCGCCCCGTCTCCCTGCCCTGGAGGTGCAGCTTCTCCCGTGGCAGGTGGACAGAGTACACGCGGGTGCAGGAGACATCCTGTTTCTCTCTTTACACCCCCTTCTTCCGAAGTCAGCAGGACTGTCGTGGGCTCCGGACCTAGGAAGGGCTCGGGCTCATATGATGCCTTTGATCCGCAGCCCTCGGCCATCCCCTTCCTGCTACAGGGGGTGCCCCACAAGCGCAGGCACCTCCGTTTTATCGGTAACCCGAAAGCCTAGCTCAGTGCTGGGTGCGGAGTAGGGCTCAGTCACTTTGTTGCAAGAAGAAATGCACACGCCGCTCCCAACCTCTACCCTTTGTCTGCCTTCAGGGTGGCGTTGGCCAGAGCACGTGTGGTCCAGTCCTATTAGTTCTTTTTCCGCCTGCATGTGTCTGTGTCTGCTACAATAACATCGGCATGAGGGGGGCACAGCCGGGCAACCAGGAGTGGAGTTCTGTGACATCCCGACATCCGGGGGGCCCCGTTTCCTGCTGGTTCCACTGCACATGAGTCCTTGGTCCTGTGGCTGCAAGAATGTGTGTGCTCTGAGGGGTGTGGTCAGCATGCTCCCCCCATTCTGCTGACCCGGGCATGTACCCTTGGTCGGGGCCTTGCCATACTCTCAAGCTACTCCCCACAAATAGATGGATCTCTCTCTCTCTAAATAATAAAAGATCAGTACATTTTTACAGTTACTATTACTGACGGTCCCAGTAGCAGGAGCCCTTCCCGCTCCTCGCCCTGAGAAGCCACTTCAGGTCACCAGGCACCAAGCGCCTGCTGTGTGCACGGGGCTGAAGGCACTGGGTGTCCGTCTGCTCCCCGCTCCGTCCTCGCAGGTAGCGCGGCTGTTCCCAGACACGCGAGTGCCTCTGTGAGACGCGCCCACGCCTCTGACTGCGCCTGTGTACTGGAAGCATCTCCACAAGTGTTTTAAAAGACGATTGAATAGATGGTGGCTCTACTCCTCTTGAAATGCCATTTTCATTTCGATTTTCTTATTCAACACAGTGTGACATTTTCTTTTTGTTTTTTTAAATCCTCACTTGAGGATGATTTTATTTTTGTTTTTTTTTTTACTCCTCACCCGAGGATATTTTTCCACTTTTGTTCTGATTGAGTGGGAGGGGGAGAGAGAGAGAGAGAGAGAGAGAGAGAGAGAGAGAGAGAGAGAGAGAGAAACATCAACGTGAGAGAGATACATCGACTGGTTGCCTCCCACACAACCCTGACCAGGGCCGGGGAGTAAACACAACTGAGGTACATGCCCTTGGCCAGAATTCAACCTGTGACTCATTTGTCCGTGGGCCGACACTCTAACCACCAGGGCAAGGATGATTTTAGACAGAGAGGAGGGGGGAGAGAGAGAGTGTGTGAGTGAGAGAGAGAGAGAGAGGGACATTGATATCAGAGAGAGACATCAATAGGTTGCCTCTTGTACGTACCCTGACCAGGGATTGAACCCACAACCTAGGTATGTGTCCTGACTGGGAATCGAACCTGCAACATTTTGGTGTACAGGACGATGCTCCAACCAACTGAGCCACCCTGCCAGGGCAATGTGACATTTTCTTGAAAGGGATATTCCAAATCAGGAGCCAAAAGGTGGGTCAGCACAATGAGAGTAATAACTGGCGAAGATATTTTTCAGATAGATTTAGTGGATGTAGCCCATGTGCCTGAGTTTCACTGTTGATTACCACCCTGCCACCCCCCATTCTAAGGGACTAATTCATTTGTAGCTGAGCTTCAATTTACAATATGAGGTTGATGATCAAACACAGCTGTCCCCAGAGCAGCGTCATTGGGGAAAGAGCTCCGGAGATGCAGCCGGCCGCGGGGAGCCCGATGGAATGGGGGTTTCAGGAATGCAGTGTGGACCCTTCCACCGTCTTCTGTTTTCATGTCACAATCAATAAGGCCACGAGTGAGAGAGAAATGTGTTGGTTACATTACTTTAAAACAGCCTGGCCAAAATATAATTTCTTATTGATTAGTTTCTCATCGAAGGCAAGGTCTGTGGATAAAAGAAAATTGACTGCTGAAAATTCTGAAATAAAGAAAGTAAACGAGGGAAGATGTTTACATTTTTAAAGGGGGGGCAAAGGGTGTCATCCATGTACCCAGACCTGGTGCTTATAAAAGTAGTGCTGGAACCGAGGTCTAAGTTGTTCTTGATCTCATTGACTGGCTCTCGTTTACTCCAGGATTGAAAAGATGGGAGATAGACTGATAAGCTTTGGAGAACAAAACCCATAGGAAGGTGTTCAGAGACCATGGGAACTAAAGAGATTAGGAGTGAAAATGATTCCCGGAAGTTAGGTGGGAAATTATTGGATGGGCTGGTATGTCGCCCTGGCTCTTTGGTTACCAGCCTTAGAAACCTGAGTCAGACTGGTGGCAATTGGAAGTGATTTTGCCTCCGAAGGGACATTTGGCAATAACTGGAGACATTTTTTGGTTGTCACAGCTGTGGGGAGAGGATGACTATTGATAGCTAGTGGGCAGAAGCCAAGGATTCTGCTAAACACCCTACAATGCACAGGGCGGCCCATCCAGCCAAAAAGTCAGTGGTGCTGAGGGTGAGAACTTCTGGTTTAAGAACCAAAGTAGAACTTATTGACCCATAACTGAAGATCCAGGATCAATCTAGTTGGAGCCGGGGGTTCAGACATTGTCACTGGAAGCATCTTTTCCTCCTGGGCCTGCCACTTCTCCCGTAAGCTTCATTCTTGGGGAGGTTTCCCCCACTTGGTCATAAGGTAGGCTTCAGAAGCTCAAGGCTGCTACAGCTCAGGCACTTTAGTGACAAAAGGGATGTCTCTGTCATTTGGTTTCCCCCAAGAATACTGAGACTGACTTCCATTTGGCTAACCTTTGTCATGTGATCATCCTTGAACCACTCATCGTGGGGCTAGAATATTGGCTAGACCTGGACACACACCCACTCCAGACACTGGGGGTAGGGGTAGGGTGCTAGACTGGCCCCGTCTAAACCACCTGGACCGAGAGGGTGGCGAAGCGTTTCTCCGAAAGGTAAAGTGGAATAAGGGACAATAGACGCTGAGTAGCCAAACCACGAATGTCCACTGCATTTGGTTCCTGGGGAAATTCATAGAGGTGACGCAATGGGGGACACTAGGAGCCTTCTCCTCCACCCCTTTCCTCCTCCCTCATCCAGGAATCCGTTATTTTAATGTTGCTATGATAATCTTTCCCTTTCTCTCTCTATTGCTCCTAATATTCATGTTTGCATTACAATTAATGTATTTATTTACACACTCATGGGTTCCCCTCGACAGCGAAGCCCTAAACAGAGGGATCATGTCTAATTCATCTTCGTGTCTCCAACACCTTGCACAGGGTAGAGCGCCCAGTATTTAAAAATACAGCTCCAGGATTACAAAAAAGTCTATTTGGTCCTTTTAGACTATTGATCATTCATTCATTGAAGGTTTATTGAGCAGCTGCTACCATGTGCCTGTCCCCGTGTCATGCCCTGGAGACACAGCAGGAAGCAGGGTGTAACATCTGGCAGGGTGACAGCCACTGGGCAAGTGGCAAAAAGTGAGATGAACGCTGCAGAGGGGAAGTTCCGAGAGCTGTTGAAACCACAACAAGGTCCACCGTAGAGGAGGGGTCTGTGAAAATGACCTTCAGAGGGGGCAGCCTAGCAGGTGAGTGAGACTCAGTTTTGCAAAAGGTGAACAGAAGAGCTTTCTGGCCAGAGGCAGTAGTCTGTGCAAAGCCTGGAGGGGGTGCTGGGGCACACCGTCATGGTTATTGTGACCTGTTTCCAAGATGGGGTTGCATTTCAGGTCTGATTTAAGGAAGAGTGGCCGCAGCTGTCCACGGTGATGAGTCTCTTAAGCAGTGATTGTTTGATTTTAAGGAACAGAGACTCATTCAAAGAAATGAAAGTGAATAGGAATTGTTATTGTCGGTATACAGAAGATACTCAGGAATCCAGTGTAACGGCTGGACCTCATGGGACTGGAATGTTGTTAACCAACCGTTTTCTCCATCTCTCTCTCCGGAGCTTATCTCTCCACATCTGCTCCGTTCTTCTCTCTACAGACCAGCATTTGCTATCGAGATCTCAAGTTTCGCTCTTAATTACTTTCCACTTGCCCAGGGCTCTGGCTCTTCCTCCTCATACGATTTTAGTTCCAGTTTCTAACACCCTCAGACCAACTCAACCTCTGTATCCTTTTCACATTTTCAAGTATAAGAATCTGATAGGTCCAGGTGGCGGCAGGTGTCCCTTGTGGTCCAATCAGCTGTGGCCAGGGGTGTCACGTGGGTGCCTCTGCTGTGTGTAGGCTAGAGAGGGTCTCTTAGAAGGTATGCGAACGGGAAAGAACTGATGGACCTCTCTCGAGTGGTATGCTTAGACACCAAGGATGATGATGATGATGATGATGATGATGATGATGGTGCTCACCATGTGCCCAGCCCTCTTTTATTACCTTACGCTTGTTAGCTCATTTAATGCTCACAACCACCCAATGAAAGGTTCACATTATCCTCTTTTACTGAAGACATATCTAAGATGCAGAAAGCTAGACAAAAACTGCTTCGAATTTTGTTTTAGTTTTTAAATGTTAATTGTCTAACACGTCTGATTTCGACATGGGGGAAATGTTACCCCCAGATACTTGTCTAGGGTACACAGCCATGGTAATTCTCACCCAGTTCTCTCTGTCACTCAGAATACTCCAGCCATGCCAGTATTCTTCTGGTTTTTCAAACATATGGCCTTTGTACCTACTGTTTACTCTGCCAAAAATGCTCTTCTCTCCCACTCTTTACTTGGTTAACTTTGATTATTCTTCAGGTCTTAGCTTAGACATTTATTTTTCTCAAAGGCATTGTGTGAGGTACTTTAAAAATACCATCTCATTTAATTCTCTTAATAGCTCTGTCACATGTGGGTAATGCACCTTGTAAATGGTCTCCTACAACTTCCATTCCAGCCTTTTGACTGTGCCATCTGTACTGCAGAGGCCAGACGTCTAAAAAGTACCCTTCCCAGACTCTCTTGCAGCTAGGATCCTGGATGTGACTTAGGTTCTGCAAATCAGACTCACCCTGAGTCTTGAATTCAGAACTGAGTTGGGAGGGAGAAAGGTACAGTGCGATCCACCTTGCTGCTGTGAGCCATTGCAGAGTTGGGCTGGTTCTTTAGCCGTTAGCTCCTTGACTTGGTGACTTCTTGTAAGAGTGGCGGCAGTCTTCTGATTATTGTAAAGGCAGGGAGATTTGGGGAGGGGGGCAGGGAGTTGTTCATGGAAGGTCCAACACGTTGTCCCTTCCATTGGTTTTTCAGTCACCTTACACCTAGGAATCAGTTCCTTTCTGCTTAAAGGAGCTCGAGTGGTTTCTGTTATCTGCATCTGAACACTACCTTGATACTAGGTTTCCCGTACCCTGCCCCCTTTCCCCATTTTGCATATGAGGACCCGAGGTCTGAGAATCAGAGCTTAACTGGCTTGAATCGGGTTTTAGAGTACGTTCGTGGTGAACTTGAAACTAGACTGGCTCTTCATTTGTCGATCTTCAGTGTTGCCTCTGAGGTCTCCTCTCTGCGCCCCTTTTCTCCCTTTGTTTCCTCCAGTGTTCTTCCCACAGCACATTCTGCTCCAATCAGATGGGATCTGACGGTCAAATCCATTCTAAGGCTTCAGGGACCTGAGGGGACCCTTCCAGGCTTCTCTGCATCTTGCAGAGGCCTATGTGGACAGTGTGAGGCTGAACCTTGGGCACCAATCCGAGGCACCATGGCAAGTGCTTGGGGAGGAGGGGAAGGGGGCAGAGGGAACCTGGGCTGGGAGGGCCTGAGAGGAAGGTCAGGAAGAATGACGGGGGTTCTCAGCCGGCCTGATTTCCTTGAGCCTGTGTGAATCTTCCCAGTTTGCTGAAAGGGGTCGCCCCAGGTGGTAAGCTTCCTAAAGCTCTGGATTGTGGTGTATAAGCCAGTCAGAGCACCCCCTTTATCCCCCACGCTTCTGACCCACTCCCAAGAGCTCTCTGGTCAGATTTAGACATGCCAGCTAATTCCTTCCTATAGATTCGCCTGGCTTTATTAGGAGTAATGGTATCGAGGGTATTTTTCTTTATAGACATTATAATTAGTAATTGTTTTGAAGGGCAATCGCTGTTAAACTACTTATTTTTTTCTTTTCCTGGAGGACAGGACAATTTCCAAGACTGATTATTTCACAATTGAAATTCCATGTCTCCCAGAGGTAGATTTTTATAGCAGTTGGTGGAAGCAAAATCCTCTCTTTTTATTTTTTCCATTACACATTCCGACGCAGACACACACGGAAGCCGTTTCTGGGAAGGGAGGCGGAAAGGCTCGGCCTCCACTGGGTGTTCGACAGCTTTATGGACAGTCGCCTGGCTCTCTGGCTAATGGAATGGATGATAAACACTCCCGAGGTACCATTTCAGTCAATTAATTAGTTAATGTTTAAAGATGGGGAGTGTCGTGTAGACAGAGAACATGATGATTCGCTTAATAAAAAAAGACGGAAAGCACGAAAATACAGAGAGGCCTGAGAAGACGGTGCAAGGTTTGCCTCTGAACTCTGATTTCTCTTTGATTCTGGGGCCAGTCCCAGATCCGTGCCTCTCTGCTGTCAAGTCACCTCCATTAAGTTCTTTCTCCGGGTCAGAAAATGTCAGTATTGTAAGTATGGTGAGGTAATCGGTTGTTTCCTGTAAGCGAGGCTTGTTGCGCAGGAACATCCAGGATTGGGTGTTTTTTGGGGCTCGGAAGCTGGTTGGAGTAAGTTCCCAACCAGTCACTCGGAGATGACAGGACGATGGCGGGGAGGAAGGCACGCAGGCCCTTCTTCAGGTAGCACCAGGGTTAGAAGGCAGAATTCAGCCCTTTCTAGTGAGGCTTTTAGCTTTGAGCTGGGGACAAGGAGTAAAGTGAAGGGTGGGATACTGAGAGTGTGAGCGAGGGTGTCAATAACAGGAGAGCGTCCTCGAGAATGGTGGCAGTGGGGCTGCAGGGCCCAGTGCCCAGGATTTTGTACCACTGGCTTCTGTGCTGGGTGCCGGGTGTGCCCCCTTCAGTGATAGGCTTGGCTGGAGGGCAGCCCGCCCGCCCGGACACAGCGCGCACCAGGCGATCCATTCCGCCGCCCAGACAGACGCCTGGTCACCGCCCAGGGCTCGGGCTCAGCTGCCTACTGAGACGGCCCGAGAGAAAGGAGCGGGGCCTGAGGGAGGCACAGACACAATTTGAAATTTCATTCTATCCGAGTATATAACAAAATAGCAATGTTGGCCCCGGCTGGTTTGACTCAGTGGTTAGAGCGTTGGCCCACGGACCGAGGAGTCTCGGGTTCGATTCCGGTCCTCGGTTGCAGTTCGGTCCCTGGCCCTGGTTGGGGTTGTGCGGGAAGCAACCAATCCATGTGTCTCTCTCACATTGATGTTTCTCTCTCTCTCTCTCTCTCTCTCTCCTCTTTCTCCCTCCCTCCCTCCCACTCTATCTGAAGATAAATGAAAAAGTGGAAAAGTGTTCTCAGGTGAGGATTAAAAAAAAAAGTAGCAATATTTGATTTGAAAGACACATCCCTGCTATGACATACTCATGACTGTGGGCTGATAAAAGACTTTTTCTTTTCTTGTCACAGCTGCTCAGACGTTTTTCATTCACAGAAGTTGGAAACACAGTCTCCAGGGGTGTTCGGGGTGGATTCAGGCTCTGGCATGAAGACAGCTCTGCGGTCAGAAGTCTGTCTGTCACCTGCCAGCTGTGTAGACTTGCGGAGCTTCCTTAGCAGCTCAGAGCCTCCGCCTCCTCCTCTATGAATGGGGCAATAAACACATTTATCTTGAGAGGATTAGACAATTGCTTATTCATTTATTCCACAAATACTCATTGAGCTTCTAGAACATGGCAGGCATGTACTAGCTTGTTGGTCTCACCATAGCAAGACAGGAAAGTTCCTTGCTTTCGTGAAGTTTATATTCTCACGAGGAGCAGACAGTAATGGAAGGAGTTAATTAGCTGCTCGGCCCATGTGGCTCGGTGGTTGAGCGTAGACCCATGCATCAAGAGATCTTAGGTTCGATTCTTGGTCAGGGCACATGCCTGGGTTTTGGGCCCAATCCTCACTGGGGGGCATGTAGGAGGTGCCCAATTGATGTTCTCTTTCATCAGTGTTTCTATCTTCCTCTCCCTTCCTCTCTGTCTAAAATCAATAAAGAAAAAAAAAAGTGGTGATAGCCTATGAAGAAAACACAATAAAGGAACATCATAGAGAATGGCTGGGCATGGAAGGTAGGCACCTTAGCTAGGGAGGATCTCTCTGACATGACAGTGAAATGAGGGATGACAAATAGGGGGCCATGCACATATCTGGAGAAGAACAGTGCCAGAGGCGGTAACTGCAAGTGCAAAGGTCCTGAGGTAGGAAGTGGCCAGCATGGCTGTAGCATGGTAAGTGATGTGAAGGCCTGGGCAGAGATTTTAGTCAACAAGGTAGGCAGGGGCCAGATCAGGTAGAGCCTCATAAACTAACAGTAAAAAAATTCTCAATCCAGTGCCTGGCCCAGAGTCAATGCTCAATAATCTATTTCCTTTCTTTATTATAATTCCTTTCCCGTAAAGTATGGTTGAGTTTTGGTCAAGGCATCGAAGTACCATTCTGGCTGCTGCTTCCTTCCCTAGAGCTAAAAGGATCTGTTAATTTAGTAACAAGGAGGTTTCCCTTTTCTCACAATGCCATAGACCAGGGGAAGGTACCGAGTGGGTTTCATGTATCCCAAGGGAGGGCAACAAGAATCCAAGATGCTTAGGAGACTATTAGTAACCACTGAGTAGATGGACTACAAGACATTCACTTAATAAGCATGGATTTAGCTATCTGTAAAAGAGTCTCTACCATACTAATTAGAATACAATGCTATTACATGAGCTGGACTTTACGAGTCTGGAACCCTCAAACAACCAGAACACACTCTCTGTCCTTGGCTTCTAGGAGAAGGGTAAAGACAAGGAATATGAGTGATAGCAAATACATTTTTAAATAAAAATCCTACATGCCAAAGGTCTCTGTTGACTCAGCCTAATTTCTAACTTCATTTTTAGCTCCAGAATTCCTGATTCTCAGGTCTGCAGGATGCTCGTCTCTGTTGGAGAGACTCCATTTCTTTGGGGGGAATTTATTTATAGTGGGCACCAATGTCTGCTAACCTATTGATTTTTTTTTTATCCTCACCTGAGGACATTGTTTCATGTTTTGTTCAGATAGAGTGGGAGAAAGAGACAGAGAGAGAAACATCGACGTGAAAGGGATACATCGAGTGGCTGCCACCCACACGACCCAACCAGGGCCGGGGACAAACTGCAACTGAGGTACGTGCCCTTAGTGGGAACCGAACTTGGGTCTCTCCAGATTGCAGGCCAACGCTCCAACCTCTGAGCCAAACCGGCCAGGGCTATTGATTTTTTCCCCCGCAGTAACGAGGGAGAAAATAAAGGGCATTTTCTGTTTTACTCCTCAGCTAACTAGAAAAAACAAAACAACCCCCCCCCCCCAAAAAAAATAAACAAAACCAGTGTGTGCTGAGTTCTGGCTAATCAAGTTTTTGTTGTGGTTGGCAGACAAAAGCTGAGCAGATTTTTTCCAAGTGTGGTGCAAAGTCGAGCTGGATCCTGCCGTAATTTTGTCATTAGGACCAAAAGAAGAAATCACATTAATCAGAGATAATTTCATGGGGCCTCCCAGAGGGCTATGAAAGGAAGAGCGAACTCCCTGTAGCTCTGAAGTGGCAGCAAGTGACCGTCCAACAGATGAATCGAACAGATGGGAGGAAGTGTCAGTGTGAAACTGATATGCGCCCTGGCGATGGGGAAGAAGGAACTGCTTGGAAAATGACGTGGGGGACGCAGGGAGGGGAGACGTCGCTGAGTACGGACGGGCTGCCTTACCCTTGACTTGGCATCTGGGGAATGACAGATATGGGGAGACATTTGGCTAAAGTCTCATGGCAGAAGCAATTAACAAATTAATAAATCATCTTAGTGATTTCTTAAAATAAACATTTATCAAGCATTTACTATATACCAGGTCCTTTGCTTAAGTGTTAAGATAAAGAAATATATCAGGCCTTTTTCTCTAAAGGTCTGTCCTCAACGAGATGAGCTGGGGAGACAAATGGGGAGAGGCAAGTGACATCAGTGATTACATTCAGAGTGATAAGGACCACGACAGAGGGAACACAAGGGCTCTGGCCTGGGGATTCAGAGATGGCTTTCCAGGGAAGAGGTCTGGGAAGGAATTTTTTCTAATTATAGAAGTATATGTATTCTTAAGTGGAGATCCTATATTAGTTATCTAATGTTTCGTAGCAACTTATCCCCAAACTGAGAAGCTTGAAACAACACACGTTTATTATCTCACCACTTCTGTGGGCCAGGAGCCTGGCTGAGGCTGAGCTGGGTCCTCTGCTTCGTGGTGCTGCACAAAGCTGTGACCAAGTGTCGGCCCAAGGCCTGCGCTCTCATCTGAAGACTTGAGTGGGGGAGTATCCATTTCAAGCTCACCGAGTGGTTGTTGGCAGCACTGAGCTGCTTCCTGGCTGTTGGGTCAGAGTCCCCCCTCAGCTCCTTGCCACGTGGATCTGAGCCACTTGGCAGCTTGCATTGCTGAAACATGCACGATGGGAAGACATCTAGGGAGTCTGCTAGCAAGATGGGAGTCACAGTCATTTCTGACCTAACCACGGAAGTGATACCCATCAGCTTTAAATGTAGAAGCAAGTCCCGCTCAAAGGAGGGGATTGTGGAGGGGAGGAGCTCAAGGCAACAGAGATCTCTGGATGCCATGTCAGAGCTGTCTGTCACAGATCCCAGAAGCAGGTCCTGGAATGAGGGCTCATTTGAAACTGATCTGTTAGGAAGTGTTTCCAGGAAATACACAAGCAAGTGTGTGATAACATGCAAACTCCTTCAGAGGAGAACACTGGCTCGGTCTGCAGAGGATGTCTGGAGACAGCATTATTGGAGTTGTCCCCACTGGGGAAGGGCTCCTGGAGTATTTATGCCCCTGCACCTGCCATTCCTTGGCTAAGTGCTGCTCCTAGGGGACATAATTC
This sequence comes from Molossus molossus, assembly GCF_014108415.1. Lineage (NCBI taxonomy): Eukaryota > Metazoa > Chordata > Mammalia > Chiroptera > Molossidae > Molossus > Molossus molossus. The sequence continues at coordinate 107,406,282 of NW_023425366.1, read as the reverse complement.
CCAGGAACTTGTGGCTCTCGAAGCATGAAGAGAAATGGGTTCCAAGAGCCCGAGGCTGTTGAGAGTAAAAGCACATGAGGGACTCATAGGCATGAAAATGTCAAAGGGGTCCTGGGGGACGTGGGAGAGCAGTCACAGCATCTGCCACTCAGGCTTATTATAGAAATTATGAAAATATAGAAGAGTATGAAGAAATGGAGAATTCTGCAGGAGTATCTGCTGCTAGAAGCAAATTGTAAAAGTTAGGCATGAGTCCAGGAAAAGGGGATGGGGAGGAAGGATGTCGGCAGAGGAAACATCAGGGAGGGAATTCTGGAGGTGAGCGAGCATATCACCGTATAGTAACACTCAGTAGATTTTAAAATGGATTCTAAATGAAGCATAGGGTAGGGATCCACAGGTGGGGTTTTACTGGCCTATGTATTGTTTAAAAGTTTTTGAGCCAATATTGAGAAATGGCAGATCCTGCCCCAAAGCATCTGGGTTTCCTGATTCTTTGGAAATGTGAACATCTGAGATCTGTTTGTGGAAGAGCTCACGACACTGAGTCTCTGTTCCCACCGGGAAACGGAGCTGGACCTATGGATTTGCTCAGGTCTTGACCTGGGGCATGCACTTGTGGTTTTCTCTCTCAACCACCTCTACCGTGTTTCTTTCGGCCTTGAGATTGGGATGCGTGACTGAGTGTGACAGGGGAATGGTGGAAGGTGAGGCTGGCGAGAGGTACATCATTTAGGGCCTCAAATGTCATATTGAGGACTGAGGAGTATGTCCTAGGGCACTGGGGAGCCATTGATGGTTTCAGGTAGTAGGACGGCATTGTGAAATTTGTGCTTTAGAGAGCCCTCATCCCTTGACCCCACGGACACACCAGATCAGATCTGCGGATCAGCTATTATTTAGGTCAGGCTTTTAAAATAGACCTCAGATGCTCACAGTTAGGTTAATTATAGTCCTTGCTCACGAGGCACTGTCATTTCTCTAAGAATGAATCTGTTATTTTACTTTAATTGATTAAATATTTGATCATCTAATAAGTGCCCTTGCACCTGTCATCCAACCCAGGTGCTGTAACATTGACACCAACTTACATCTGTTTCTATTCCACCTATTAGTGGGTTTTTTTTTTGTCTTTGCTTATTTATCAACGATGCTCCCTCTTGGTAACCCGATAAAGATTAGCTGAGCTTAGAAATCATCTCGTCCCGCTGTTTTTCAAGAATCTCTCTATTCATGGGAAATTCACTACTTGAGCAAGCAGCCAATTCTAGTTGTTGGGAAGCTGGCCCAGTTCACCGATTCCAGCTGGGCTGCCTGTTAACTTCCTCCCATTCGCTTGGACTCTGGTAAACACAATCTTCATTCAGCATGCGCTGAGCACCTGCCTTGCAGAAGGCACCGTGGGGAATACAGAGGTGGTGAAGGCAACGTTTTCTGCCCCAGCAGAGTTTATAGTTTAGTAGAGGAGATAAGGCAAATACACAAATAATTATAATACAATGTCAAGAGTGCTGTGTACTCTAAGAGAGGAACAAGCACATTGTTATTGGAATTCGGGGAGAGAGACAGAGATTAATTTCAGGTAGAGGAATTTGGAAGTGCTGCATGGAGGAGGTAGCATCTGGGCTGTGCCTGGACAGGGGGTGGGCACGGCGGTCCTGCAGATCGGGGAGAGAGGGTGGGGTAGTGCTGTCCGGGAAGGGGAACAGCACGGGCAAAGGCATGGAGGCGGGAGAGCACTGGGCTGGTCACACCCAGGACGTGATCATGGGCATAGTTTAGATATAGAAGTCGAAGACAGAGGGGACTGCAAGGGGGCTGAGGCCACAGCCCTTCATGGTGTAAACTATTCACCTGCCAATCTCTCTCTTCCCTGTCATCTTTGCTAATTCTTCCTCCACCATCTCCTCCTCCAGTCAGCCTTGTATACTTCCCCTGGTTGGCTTAGGTACTTGCCATGCACGCTCAGATCTCTCTGGGTTTACCTCTGTCATAGGCCTTCACTCTGTCCCGTCTTATCGTGGCTCTATGATAACTGTGTGTTTATATCTTGGTCTCCACCATATGACCACAAACAATGGAGGGCTAGCCTTATGACGTCTGTTCCATTGTATCTTTACTACTTAGCTCCGTGCTGCATTTGGTAGGTATTCCGTACACGCACAGTTGTCACGTGAGGGAGTGCTTGCTTCCTGTTCTGGTCCTTACTGTCTGTTCCTGTCCTTCCTGACCATTGGACTTAGAACGTGCATTTAGTTCCCTGTACTTTTGCCCTCTGCCATCACTCAAGGTCTTAACTTTGCCTATTCTAGAGTATCTTTTCATTTTATGTGCTACCTTTGGGTTCAGATTCCAACTCCCATACTGTCCAGTCCTGCAAAGAGTCTATCTGGACAAATCCCATTAATTCAGACAAACTGCTCAGCTTTGAGCCCCAGTATATGATCCACTGGACATTTTTCAATTCAACAGTTATTTATTGAGTGCCCGCCGCATGATGAGAGTAGACAAGTGATGCTCCTGAGTTGACCTAAGTTAGGCTGCACCCCTAAACCTCCCCAGAAAAACAAGGAGGCTGGAGAAAATGGCAGGTTCCCATGGAGAGGTCCGATGTGTCAACCAGATGAATTCATTTCATGCCACAATTAGATGCGTGTTTGGGTCCATCAGGCAAGTCCTGATGGCAGCTACCTCTTCCGCTGATCATCGGGAATCTATCTGGGCTCTTTCGGGGTGAGTGAGAGACTGTAATTCTGAAGTGGAACAGAAAGAAATGTAATTGGATCAATGGGCTGTTAATGATGCTATTGAACAGCTCTCCGCCAAGCTGTGTGGCGGATAGGCTGGTCACCGAGAACGGGGCCACGCTGTGTGAGTGGCTGACTTTGACACAAAGCTCTCTGCAGATTGTAAAGTGTTTTCTGTATGCATGATCTCCTGTAAATTATTACTGTCCTCCTCGGCCCGACATGGAGACTCGGGGTGTCAAGGCAGGCCTGCCAGACGCTGTGCTGTGTCTCTGGGGAGGGGAAGAAAGACCATGTGGGTGTTTGTGGCTCACAGGGTGGTAGCGGGCATCAGACCACCTTGTGTTTCCTGCTGTCTGGTTTCTCATGTGGGAGAAATGGGAAGCAAGGAGCACGCCTCTCCGTGGGGTTATAACGGAGTTGGTCACGGTGCGTCTGCTCACGGACTCGTCTGTGCCTGTCAAGGAGAGTGGGGCAGAGCTCCAGCGGGGGACTTGGGGGCGAAGTGGGGGGCCTTTCTGCAAGGAATTGGTGTGTACACTATCCCATTTCCACAAAACAGACAGTGACCACCCATACCCGTTTCTGTCCACATGTCTGCCTAGAACGAAACGAGGGTGAAGAGTATACGGAAGGTCACAGCCTGGGCTGTTTATATGGGGGTTTCAGGCAGGACAGGTCATGGGGCAGGGTGGGGATGACAGGGGCGGGGCAAGCAAGCACAAAGTGACAAAGAAATGAAAGCGTGCTCGCTCGCTCTCTCTCTCTCATGCACACACAGCATGCTTTGGTTACTTTTATATAAAATGTATATGTGCACAGATACACGTGTAAGGCAAATACTTGGAAAAACAGATAATGGAATCGAGCTGCATGTTCATTCACATAACATGTACTAGAGACACACTGTGCCAGGCACTGTGCTTGGCGTGGGCGACGCAGTGCTGAGCCCCAGGACCCGTCCCGTCAGAAAGCACTTTGTACTCTACCAAAGTGCAGTGCAAACCGCCGGGCTGGCCTTCAGTCCTGGCCGCACGGCACAGTTGCCCCGGGAGTTCACAGGGGTCCGGATGCCGGGGCCACACCACTGACGGACTCTAAACCCGGAGTCCAGGCACCTGCAGTGAAAGAGAATCTCCCCTAATCTGAGGGTTGAGAACCACTGAGGACCTGAATTCTAATACCTTAAGACAGATCATTTTAAGCCAGAATATCTATCAATAACTTTAGGCCAGCCTTTTGCAAAGCTTTTATTTATTTAACAAAATGCCAAAGCCAAAGCCAAAATGCTCGGCCAGTTTGGCCCGTGGAGGCGGCCCCTGAATGCCTGTGCGGCGCTGACATTACGAGGCTACTGAGCTCCAGAGGGGACCCGGGAGGATGCTGAAGGATGGACGCGGACTGAGAAGGGCACGGGCTGACCTCATGGCCCCTCCCCGCGGGCTTCCGAGTCCCTGCCATGTGCGGAAGGTCCTTTTTCGGGCTGGGTGGCATTCAGATCAAGGCAGCGCCTCCCTGGCCTGCTCTAACCTGGCTGAAGAGTGAGGCTCTGGAATTAATGGGGGGCCCTCCCTTCTCTGCGCTGCTGGCACTTTCTAATGAATTGTTTGCCCACTTAAAAACACACACATGTCGCTTAAGGAGACGCAACAGGTGAAGCCCAGTAATTAAGGATCTCGGCAGGAAGGGGAGCAGAAAGCAGCAGCTGGTTCTCTTTAACGGCGCCACTAATCAGCCCACCTGCACGGGAAGGGGGCGGCACCCATCCTGCCGTGAGCTCAGAGGACTGGGCCACGCTCCTCGGATCCTCACTGCCCACCTTGCAGGGCTGGGGGAGGGAAGGTGCGAGGCGGGCGATGGTGAGATGCAAAATGAAAGTTGCGCTCACCCTGCCGGGGAGCATTTCTAGAGGACGAAGGCAGAATCTGCAGGCCCCCTGAGGCTTAGGCTCCAACTCCTAGAATGTCACTTCTCTGAGGTTCTGTTGGTCGAAGCCAACCACATGACCGGCTCAGAAGCAAGAGGAGGAGAAGTAGACGCCACACGTTAATGGGCAGAACAGCGAAGTGGAATTGCAAAGGGGTGTGCCTGCAGGGGTGGGAGGGATCTGTGGCCCGTTTTAGCAATCACTGTAATTCTGATTTGACTCACAAGCACCCCCGAGACTGATCATTGCCATGCTCTCGTCCGAAAGGACGTCCTTGCAGCAATAAGCTGGAGAAGGACTTTGCCAACACAGACTTATTTAGGTGACTCGTGAGGGGTCCGTGGGAGAAGCACAGGCCTGCAAACTCCCCTGAGATGCTCAAGGGCCTATAATTTGCAGTTTCGTGATGCACATGGGGAACTGAAGGCTTCCTGCTGTCCTTGCTCCTTCTTTTGACCCACCTGGTATGTCCCAAGGGGTCTATCTCAGCCTGGCTGGTTCTACACTTCTACCCATTTCTATGCCCAAATTAGGCATGTCTCTCCATCTTTTTGTGTTACCACATTATTATGACACAAGGGTCATGGAGTTCCTGGTTAGCTTGGGCCTGGGAAGGCCCTTCTTGGTGATATTCTCTTGGTTTCTTCCAGCTGTACTCAACTCATACTGTGCTGCTTCAGTGCAGATCTTGCAAACAACTAAACATTTACATTCCGTGACCTCCTGTAGATTCCTGTCGGCGTTAAACCCACTTCTGTGATTTTTCATTGTCTTGATATTTTTTTGTTATTAGCCTGCTTTTCCCCAGGTAGTTAGATCCACCTACTGTATTTAAAAAGTACTGTTAAACCCGAGCACCCCGATCTCCTTTAGATCTTTATTCCAAAATCACATTCTTAGTGAGCCCTTCCCTGGCCCTACTGTTTAAAATGGAAACTCCCTCCAGCCAGTTCCAAGCCCCCTCTTTTTATTGTTTTTTCTCCATAACACTTAACTCCACCTACTATTCTATGTTATACTTATTTGTTTATAGTCTGTCTGTAGTCCTCTTCTAGAATGCAAACATTAAAGTAGGGAGTGTTTGTCTGTTTGGTTTACTGTTACAGACTCAGTGCCCAGAACAGTGCCTGGCTCACAGTACATAACTCAACAAATACTTATTGAATGAATGAATAAACCACCTCTCTCTCCCTGTCTTGAACTACTTATCTCTCTCTCTATTCTGTCTATACCTGCCTATCTCGTTTCAGGCATTCATCCATGCATCCACTCATCCATCCATTTGTCTACCCATCCATTCTATCTATCTGTTCATCCATCCATGCATCCATCCATCCATCCACCACCCATCCATCTATCTATCTGTCCAATCATCCATCCATCCATCCATCCATCCATCCATCCATCCATCTGTCTATCCATCCACCTGTCTGTCTATCTATCTATCTATCCATCCATCCATCCATCATCTATGTAATCATTTATCCATCCATCCATTTATCCACCCATTCATGTACCCATCCATCAGTCTAGTGAGCCTGCCTGGTTAACACAGTAGCATGGCTTAAACAATGATCAGAAGAAGCGACAACTCAGAGCAGATCAATTAATATTAGAGTGTCTGTGGCTTTGCAGGCTGCTTGTTCTTGTGGAGGGTCTATCTTTGAGGCGAGGGAAGTCTGTGGTGAACATAGAGGCAATTCTTCAGCTAGACAGAGCCCAGGTCCTGCTACATCTGAGAGCTATCATTAGGGAACAGAAACTCTTTCATGCCTGAAACTTATAAAATGGAAACTGCGAACATTAGAGAATTTCTTCTTTTAACACGAGATGCTTTGGAGCTGGGGAGCTGGGAGGGTCATCGCAGGAGGGTGAGAATGTTCTATCTTTATATTATCCTGAGGAGATCTGTGGGTTATATTCTGCTCCTGTATACTTCTCCGTTTTAAACATTTGCTGAGGGATTTGTGTGTGTGTGTGTGGCCTTTGGTTGTCACTCAGTGAGGCAAAAGTGAGAGGAAAATACATTCAGACCAGGTCGCCAAGGGCAGTGCAGTTTTAAAGCACAAACAGGGGAGGGGGTCTCTGTTCTCTCTCATGGCCCTGGTGGGTAATATTTCTCCTGGTGCCGAGGTGGGAGCCTTCCTGGGGCCCCTTTTCCTGGAGGCTGCAGCTGAGAGCAGACACAGCGATGCCCACGGCTGTGTGTGGTCAAAGCATTGTTGTGTTTGGCTCACACCGTGTTGATGTTATTTTACGTCTTCTTTTGAGCTGTCAGGGCTCATCACACATCAACATCGGTCTGCGCAAGGCTCCAGTGCAAGGGAGAGTTGACATAGCAGGCCTGAGCTTGCCGTCTTCGGAAGGGCTGGCTTTGGGGCTTGACTGGCATCAGAGAACTCAGCTTCTGCATTTTTCCCAATGTTCATAAGACTGTTTTGCCCACCTGGGGCATTGCATATTTGCCTCCCTTTTAGGAGCTTGGAGTTTCAGAAGTTGTGTCTGGTTGTTGTGCCTACTCGACCAGTTCCCAATGAAAGCCTTGCACTTTGAGTCTGAAGTGGGCTTCCCTGGGCAGAAGCACTGCACACGCTGATGAATGTTGTTGGAGGAAGGAGCATGTTCGGTGTGATCCCTGGGGATGGAGAGAGGCGGAGGATGCTGGGAGCCGTGATGGCTCCCCCAGAGCACAGTGATGCGTTCTTCCCCCCTTGCTGATCCTCGTCATAAACTATAGGCATGAGCACAACTGCCTCTCAGTCTTAGGTGCTGGTCTTCCTACCACATTGCTGAGTGAGTCTATTTTATTTGTTTTCGGGTTCATTTTCTTTTATCCCCAAACCTCACTCCCACTCATTCACACTCACTGCCTTCAGAGGCCACCCTTAAGTGCTTACCGTATATCATTTCGTTGGTATATGTTCTTACAGCATGTGTATTTTGTGTGCATATATACATTTCTAATTTTCCCAGCCTCACTGAGATATAATTGACGTGTAACATTGTGCAAACAAAGGTGGGACACATGCATTTGATACACTTACACATTGCAAAGCGATCACCACCACGCATTAGCTAACACCTCCATCATGTCCCACAATTACCATTTCTTTTTTGTGGTGAGAACATTTAAGATCTACTCTCTTAGCAACTTTCAAGTATATAATACAGTATTATTAACAATAATCATCATGCTGTACATTCCCAGAACTCATTCATCTCATTTCTAACATGGTTCTTTATTAATTGTGGAATAGGACTCTAAATCAATATCTTATTTATTCTATGTCTTAAATTATCACATAGTAGAGTTGTCTCTTTTTTGTTTTGGTATATTGATCTATGAAATGTAACACATTATAGATTTATGTAACTACCACTAGCACAATCAGGACACCGAACACTTTCATCACCGCAAAGAACTCCTTTGTGTTAGTTACTTCTTTATAGTCACACTCTCTCCCACCCACAACCCCGGGCAACCACTGAGCTGTCTCCCCCACTGTAATTTTGTCTTTTTAAAGAAAGTCATATAAATGGGTTCATACGGTGTGTAACATTTTGAGATTGGCTTCTTTCACTCAGGATGACGCCTTTGAGATTCATCCAGCCATTTCTCTCTCTCTCTCTCTCTCTCTCTCTCTCATACTAAGTAGTGTTCTGTGGTAAGGATGTTTGCTTATTCATTCACTTACGGAAGGACATTTGGATTGTCTCCAGTTTTGGGTGATTATAAATAAAGCTGCTGTAAACATTTGTGTATCTGTGTACGGGTTTTTGTGTGAACATAAGTTTTCATTTCTTTAGCACACTCAGGAGTGGGATTACTGGGCCAGATTGTAAGTGTATGTTTAACTTCGTAAGACATTGCTGTGCTGTTTTACAGAGTGGTGGTGCTCTTTCGCATTCCCATCGGCAAAGTATGAGAATTTCTAACTGTGCTGCCTCTTTCCTAGGACTTAGCTTTGTCAGGTGAATTCATGTCTTTTGAGATTGCCCCCTCCAAGTTTTATTTTTAGACATAATTAACTAATGAGCACAAATCTTACATGTACAGCTTGATATTTTTCACATGTACAGATCCCTGCATAATCACCTCTGAGATGAACATAAAGAACTTGTGGACTCTTAAAGGCTGTCATCTTCAAGGGAACTACTATAATAATATCTAATACTATTGATTTGTTTGTTTGGTTTTGAACTTCATTAAAGAAATCACATAGTATGCATTGTTTGTTTCTGGCTTCTTTTGCTGAACATTATGTCTATGAGATCATCCATGTCGCATATAGTTGTAGTTTTTCCATCTTCATTGCTATATAGTATTCCATTATATGTGGATGTACCTCTATTTGTTAACAACTGGCTGTTGCATATTTGGCGGGCTACTATGAATTAAATTGCTGTGAATATACTTAATGAGTACATATGTTTTGGTGACACACTCATTTCTCTTGGGTACACTTCCAGGAGTGGGATTGCTGGGTTGTAGTTTTTATATTTGGCTTCAGTATACACTGCTAATTTTACAAAGTGCTTGTATTGATGTACTTTCCTAATGTGTACACTTAAAAACCCCTGATGTATGTGAAATTGAACTGCATGCTATTTTTTTACTTCCCTTCCTCCCTCTCATTATAGTTGTAAGGACCATCTCTACTGCTATGTATCTGAAATGTCAGTTTTAATATTCCATGGTGCTCATTCATCCACCTTTACTTGCCCACTTTCCCAGTGATGGATACCTGTGGTACCTCCAACTTCCTGAAACTACAAATAATGTTGTAATGATTATATTCATATATGTCCTTTTTAAAAATTAATTAACTTATTTTTGTTACAGATGCGTTTCCTTTTTCCCCCATAGACAACCTCCTCCCCCCCCCCCCCACGCCACAGCACTGTTGTCTGTGTCCATTGGTTCTGCTTATATGCATAGAAGTTCTTTGGTTTACCTCTTCCTTCCCCCTCATCCCCCTCCTCTGAGGTTTGTCAGTCTGATCCCTACTTCTTTCTATGTCTCCGGGTCTATTTTGTTCATTATATTCCACAAATAAGTGAGATTTGTCTTTCTCTGATTGGATTATATCACTTAGCTAATACTTTCCAGGTCCCTCCATGTCATCTCAAAGGATAAGAGATCTTTCTTTCTTACAACTGCATAGCACTCCATTGTGTACATGTACCACAGCTTTTTTATCCACTCATCTATTGATGGGCACTTGGGCTGCTTCCAGATCTCAGCTATTATAAATAGTGCTGCTATGAACATAGGGGTTCGTATATTCTTTCTGATTGGTGTTTCAGGCTTCTTAGGATATATTCCTAGAAGTGGGAACACTGGGTCAAATGGCAGATCAATTTTTAATTTTTTGAGGAAACACCATAGTGTTTTCCATAGTGGCGGCACCAGTCTGCATTCCCACCAGCAGTGTACTAGAGTCCCCTTTTCTCCACACCCTCACCAGCACTTTGATGATTTGTTGATGGCGGTCATTCTGGCAGGTGTGAGGTGATACCTCCTAGTCATTTTAATTTGTATCTCTTTGATGATTAGTGATGCTGAACATTTCTTCATATGTCTCTTGGCCATTTGTATGTCCTGTTTGGAGAGGTGTCTATTTAGGTCCTTTGCCCATTTTTTAATTGGGTTCTTTGTCTTCCTTTTGTTGAGCTGTATGAGCACTGTATATATTTTGGAAATTAACCCCTTATCTGATGTATTATTGGAATTATGCTCTTCCATATAGTGCGTTCCCTTTCCATTTTGATGGTTCTTTTGCTGTGCAGAAGCTTTTCAGTTTGGTGTAGTCCCATGTATTAATTTTTTCCTTTGTTTCTTTTTCCTTAGGTATGGTATCAGTAAAAATTCAGCAGGGTGTGATGTCTGAAATTTTGTTGCCTACATTTTCTTCTAGGATTTTTATGAATTCACAATTCACATTTAAGTCTTTTATACATTTTGAGTTTATTCTTGTGTATGGTGTAAGTTGGTGGTTCGTATATGTCCTTTTAAGGAGCTTGGATACAGTGGGATGGAGGAAGGCCAAGGTTCTGGCTTCACAGAACCCACAGTCTGGTCAGACTGACTGAGCTGCACGCAGACAGTACCACAGTGTGATGAGAGCTGTGGCAGGACGTGGACCCGGCGAGTAGGTAAGTAGGAGGAGCTGGGCCAGGCGTGAAGAGTAGGGGATGATGAAGAGGACTGTTTAAGGAAGAGAGACGTTGCATATGAGAAGAACCTAATGACTGAGGAATGGAAAGAAATTACAGAAGGTAGAGGAACCGTTGGGGGTGGTGGAGGGTGGGGGTCCAGGAGATAAGAACTCTAGAGACAAAGAACTTTATCCTAAGGGTACTAATCTGCATTAATGACTCAGGTGGGACATTGGAGACATCTGGGGTTAGGATTTTTTTCCCTTGTGAATTTCCACTTTAACGCATAATTACAGTGTCGTTTTTCTAGTTATAGTAATATAACTACATAACATTTTTTCTATGTGGATCTTAGTTGACATGGTGACCCAAGTACTTTGATTGTGTTTATTAGTCAGGTGACCACACCGGGCCAGCCAGAGGAATGGAATTAATTAACTAAGCAGTTAATTAATTATTTAATTAAGAAATCAAATAACTAACCAATTAGTTAATGGAATAATTAGGTTCTGAGTGCCTAATATATACCAGACACTGTTCTAGGTGACTGTGGAGGCAGCATTGGATGGAAAAGCAAGACCCTGTCATCATAGGTCTTGCATGTTACTGCAGGGAAGAGAGTAAATGAGTAACATGTGCAGAATGTTAGATGATAAGGATACAGCAGGGCAGGTGGCGGGGAGGGGTTTACAGAATTAAAGAGGGCGAGAGAGAAGTTCTTATCCAGAAGGTGACCTTTGAGCAAATTGTCAAGGGAAGTTGGGTGGAGAGTGGGTATAAATGACCTTGAAGTGTGTCTTTGACATGTTTCAGAAGCTCAAAGAGGCTGGGGGGGCCGGAGTGTCGTGAACTCAGGCTGAGTCTTAGGCGCGGAGGTCAGACAGAAGGAGGCCCACTGTCTCTGCCACTTGGAGGTGAGCCCCTGGGAGTTGTAGCAAGGTTGTCTAGACTGGCCACTGTCAGCTGAAGCAGCTGGTGCTGACGGGCTGGTGTTGATTACACGCCTCAGCTCAAGTTCCCAGCCCCGGTGGCTTAACTCAGATTAAGTCTTTGATTTAATACAAAGTTTGTGTCCTATGTGCTTAAGGAGATGGCTTGATTTAACTGTTGAATCTATAAATTGACCTTCCATCTGGGGGTTTTCTTTGAATCTTTCCATTAGATCTAGAGATGCTAACTCTGTTCGCAGACAGGTAGATACTGTTGCACCTCAAAGACTGTTGTGTTTATATGAACAGCCCAGGGGGATTCAGTGGACTCGGGGCAGCCTTCAGAGAAGGCCTAACTGCTCCGGAGTAGCCCTTTCCCTTGCACTACACATACGTACATGTAAAAAGACAAACACTCAAAGTACTTTATTTTTTATTTTGTTAATCTTATTTCTATATTGATTTTAGAAAGAGTGGAAGGGAGGGAGAAAGAGAGATGGAAACATCAATGAGAGAGAACACTGATTGGCCGCCTCCTGCATGCCCCCCACTGGGGATCAGGCCCACAACCTGGGCATGTGACCTGATCGGGAATCGAACCGGCGACCTCTTGGTGCATGGGTCGACACTCAACCACTGAGCATCAGCTGGGCCACCCAAAGTACTTTAAAGGAGGAGGGGACCTCAGTGTTCTCCACATGAATGTTCCATTATTTTTAGTTTGTTTAAAAAAAAATAAAGAGAACAGGAGGTTGAGAAGAGATACCTTCAGATTTGGCCATTCAGTTGTGCGAAGAATATTTATCAAACAACTACCACATGCCAGGCACTACTGTAGGTGTTGGGGACAGGACAGTGAGCAAGATCGATAGACATCTTGACCATATAGGACTTAATTCAGTGGGGTGGTGGAAAGGAGAGACCATTTCAAAATAAGAAAGGTATGCTGTATGTTAGATGGTGGGAAAATCTGTGAAGACAGCTAAAACAGGGCCAGGGCATGTTGGGAGGGGAGGGGTTCCAGTTTAAAACTGGGTGGTTAGATAGGGGATTAATACCCAAAATTTATAAAGAATTCATACATCTATACATCAAAAAAAAAAAAATGAACAATCCATTTAAAAACTGGGCAGAGGACCTGAAGAAACATTTCTTCAAAGAGGACATACAGATGGCCAATAGACATGTGCAAAGATGCTCAACCTCACCAATCATGAGAGAGATGCAAATTAAAACCACAATGAGCTATCACCTCACAGCTGTCAGAATGGCTAACATCAATAAATCAACAAACAACAAGTGTTGGTCAGGATGTGGAGACAAGGGGACCCTCACACACTGCTGGTGGGATTGCAAACTGGTGCAGCCACTATGGAAAACAGTAGGGAGGGTCCTCAAAAAATTAAAAATGTAACTACCTTATTACCCAATAATTTCACTTCTGGGTATGTATCTGGAGAAATTCAAAAACACTCATTTGAAAAGATATATGCATCCCTATGTTCACTGCAGCATTATTTACAATCGCCAAGATATGGAAGCAACCTAAGTGTGAATGGACAAAGATTTGGTACATATATGCAATGGAATGCTATTCAGCCGTGAAAAAAAAAATATGACCATTTGTGACAACTTGAATGGACCCAGAGGGTATTATGTATGCTAGGTGAAATAAATCAGAGAAAGACAAGTGTATGATTCCATTTATATGTGGAATCTAAAGAACAAAATAAATGAACAAACAAAACAGAAACAGACTCAGAGAACAAACTGAGGGTTGCCAGAGGGGAGGGGCTGGGGGCTGGGTAAAAAAGGCAAAGGGATTGAGAAGTACAAATTCGTAGTTACGGAATAGTCACGGGGATGTAAAGTAACTTGGAGGGAATGGAGTCAATAATATTGGAATAACTGTGCATGGTCTCGGGGCGGGTACTGGAAATATCGGGGAAACACTGTAAAGTATATGACTGTTTAACTACTATGCAGTACACCTGAAACTAATACAAAATAATACTGAATGTAAACTGCAATTGAAAATTTTAATAACATAATAAAATAGGGTGGTCAAGGTTTTTGTTGTTATAGAGAAAATTACTGGGAAAATGGTGAACTATGGATGAGGTTTGTGGATTGGATAATATTACTGAGTCAACACATATTTTCTGACTTTATGTTATCCAAGGAAATTGCTTTGGTCTTAGAAAATAGACAAATGAAATGTTCAGGTGTAAAAGAAATAGCGTGACCTCAACTCACTCTTGAGTGACTCGGGAAAAGAAAAATCTGTATACACAGAGGAAAGATGATAGAGCTTGTGTAGGCAAATCTCGACTGTTTCGGAGAACGAGATGAAAAGGATATATGAGAGTTCTTTATACGACTCATACAACTTTCCTGTTAGTGTGAGATTATTTCAGAGCCTAAAAGAAGGACAAAACTAAGCACGCAAAGGGGTCGGGGGGCTCACAGTGTGTCCGCTCACCCCCACCTCCTGCTCTCCCATGTTCAACACTCAAGCTTGCCTGGCTGGTGTGCAGCCCTCTTCTCTTCCCAACCCACCAAACATGCCCTGTCACAGTTTCTTGCATTTGTTTTCTCTTTTTCTTCCCGGAAAACTCCTATTGAACCTTTAAAACCCTTATTTGTGAGAACTTCTTTTGTCATCTCCTACCCTCCCCATAGGGAATAGAAATAACCCTTCCTCTTTATCTTTTATTTTTCTTTATGTGGCTGCACGGGCTACACATTCATATCTTTATTTGGGATGTCGGTATAAGTCATTTTACCTTTTCCTCCTGACTCTGAGTGAATGGGTCTTATGTGAGGGCTGGGTCTCATTCAGTTTTCTACCCCAGCCTAGCGTGGTGTCCAGCGCAGGGTGGAGGCTCAGTAGGATGTTGTTGGAATGAATGGAAGGGTCTGATTGGAGAGCAGGAGCTTGGGGAAGGGATGGCACAGTGAACGAGGGGCTTCTGATGGAGCAACCTCGCTGTCAGCTCAGCAGAAGGCCTTTCCTATGGGCATTGGTAATGACAGTGGGGGCAACACTGTTTAGGGAAATTTTCAGGGCAGGGAGGCATCTGCAGAGCAGTACACCCTAGGAAGGGCGGGCAGTGATTGGGTGTGCGGAAGGGACGGGGAGGTGTTGGGGGTAAAATAATGAGTAGAATTGTGATGTAGGTTGGTCTAAACTAAACTGATAGTGGGATATTGACCAGTTAGCCTTTTTCATTAAGTGATCACGACTTCTTTTGACCAAAGTCACAGGAGCGCAGGGCTGGACAGAAGCTCACCGGTTGTTAGTCCAAACCTCATGGTGTGCTCACACCCCCATTACTTTTTGATGCCCCTGGTTTTAAGCAGAGGGGGAATTTGCCCCTGGATGTTGACCTTCCAAGTGGAATGGGGGACACAAGACTGTTAACAGACCTATTTCCGTCGCACTGGGTGCCCTGGGAACAGGTACTCTTTGTTGTACGTGACATAATTTTTAGTCATTGTAGCTATTGATAGACTTTAGCTCAAGTAAGGCCTTTCCCTAAACTTTGGAGACTCAGATATAAATGGATCAGAACAGAGGAGAGCCCTGTGGGGTCTGCAGGAAGCTGCTGATGGAGCAGCAGTGAATGCCGTGGAGGGCAGACCGTTTGGGGCATGCGTCACCGCCCCGCCGTTCACCAGCTGTGAAACGGGGATGGTCGTCGTATCGACCTCAAAGTGTTTTTGTGAGGACGAAATGAGTGGATGCATGTAACAGGCTTAGTGTAGTGCCTGACCCCTAGTTCAATCAATTCAGTTAATAATAATAATCGAGTAAAGAAGTCAAAATCATATATTTGATTTTCTGATGTGTCTCTTTTACTATTCGATGAGCATTTCCAAGGGTCGCTGTGTCTTATTTACTGTGACAATCCTCACCCTCTGAAGGCTGGTGCAGAGAAAGTGCTTGGTAAACGAGTTTCTGGAGCTGCGTTAGGCCCAGCATCCGTGGAGCCCAGATTTTGTTTCCAGGAGGGGCACTGTGTCTGGTTCACACCTGTATTCTGAGCACCCAGCGTGGCCGCTGGCACATAGTAGGCACTTAAACATTTGTTGACTCGAGGAGGAACCCATGAAAGGGGCGTAAACGTGGTTTCTGTGGGGTACCCACGGTAATGCCCCATGCAGGCTGCAGAGACCAGGCAGGGCTGCTGGCCACTCTGGGGCTTTGTTTGGGACAATGCTAACAGCTCACGGAGCGGCCACCAATGATGAACACTCAGTTTATACCAGATCCAACTAGGGAAGTGTTTATTAGGAAACATTTTGCAATTGGACAATCTGTGTCAGAACGTCAGCTCTATCGTGTGCTTGTTTGACGAGCTATCTTGTCCTGGGCACCTCAGCATTCTCATCTGTAAAAGGGAAATAATAAGCATTGACTTCCTGTACACTTGGAGGGTTACATGAGGCACTGTTGCAATACAACCTGGCCCTCGGCTCATAGTAAGCACTCTGGCTAGCCATTCTTTCTTTCTTTCTTTTTTTTCAGTTTTTTCTTTATTGATTATATAGAGAGGCAGAAACATCGATGACAGAGAACATCAATTGGATGCCTCCTGCATGCCCCCCACTGGGGATTGGGCCCACAACCTGGGCATGTGCCCTGTCCGGGAATCGAACCGGCAACCTCTTGGTGCATGGGTCGACGCTCAGCCACTGAGTCACACCAGCCGGGCGAGGCTGGCCATTCTTATAATGAGGATGATGGCATTTAGTTGGTACAAATAGCCAATTTTCTCCTCCCAATCCAAAGATTTGTCATGAGGACTTCTTTTCAAATTCTCCAATGCTTCTGAAAACTACATATGCTGTTTTTAAAATGGTCCCAACCTGGGTACCCTGGGTGGTACCTGTGGGCAAAACGAGCTCTGGGTGAGCTTACGGTAGGTTTTACTGACCAGCTCTTCTCCAAGCCGCCTGAAATCTGCTACATGTTAACCTGTTCCATAATTTCCTCAGAAATCAGTGGCTGTCTTTGGTTCTTGGGTATCGACTTCCATCTCATCCCTGTCTCTTTTGTGGCCTCTAGTTTTTTTGTTCCCCCAAAGGTGCCGGGCCCAGGTCTTTGATGGCTGTTCCGTAGACATAACTGTGGATTGTGAGACTCTGTTCCTCTGGCCTTTGTACTCCTGTAAAGCAATGTTCTTGTCCGAGCTGCTTATTTATGTCAGACTTCAAGTTCTCTGTGATGATGTGTATGTTTTCATTTTTGCTCTTAATTCTCTTTTTTTTAATCAAAGAGGTGGGCACACAGGAATTTTGCAGTTTTCTCTGTTACCGGAGGGGACAGCCGTTGTTTAGTTGGCTGCTCTCCTCTTGTCCTGGTACAATGTGCTTCAGGGTGCGCGAGTGTCCCGCCTGGCCGGTCAGAGTGTGGCATTCTCTTGACCCCAGTGATTGGTGCAGACATGGGCCTGTGACCCAGCTGGTGTGAATTAGATGCTGTTGCCTCTGGTAGGCAAAGATGCTGTTGCCTACCAGAGGCTCTTATCTTCTAGAGCTGCTTGTAGTGAAAGTGAAGTTAGCCCAGGATTCCTGGGGTCACGAGAGGGGAGCCTGATGCTGAAACCCACACGGCGGAGGCCTGAGCTGAGAAAGACAAAGTAAGTCGAGATGTGAGTGAGGCCCTGGCTGCGTAGCTCAGATGGTTAGAGCGTTGTCCCAATGCACCAAGGTTGTGAGTTCGGTTCCTGTCAGGGCGCATACAAGAATCAACCAATGAATGCAGAAATAAGTGGAACAGCAAATCAATGTCTCCTTCACTCCCTCCCCCTCTTCCCCTCCACCCTCTCCCTCTCCATCCCTCCCTTCCTCTCTCTTTCTACAAAAATCAATCAATCAATAAAACAACAAGATGCATGTGAGCCCAGAACCAATTTATTCCAGAAGTCAGTCCCTCCACTAGACTTTTTATTTCTGTAAACCAATAAATCTCATTTTTTGCTTAATCCACTTTGAATTGGGGTTCTTGTCAATTGCAAGCAAAAAGAGTCCTACCCGATACACTTTAAACATACACCCTAAAACAAACAAACACAAAACACCCTCTGAATGATGCTTTAAAATTTAATTTGAGAAGTCCTTGGATTTTTGGTTTTGAACAAATTATTCAAGGATCTATGCCTTTCTGACCACGTCCTTGACATTTTCTCTCATTCTTTGATGTGTGTGTCTTGATCATGAGCTTCTTATATATGCTGTAAGATTTTAAAAATCTAAGCAAATCTTAAGCCTGGACCCATTATTTTTTTCCTTAAACATTTTTTTAATTTTATTTTTGGTGATAAATTATTTCATTTTGCCACACTTCTAATTTAGAAAGACAGAAAAACGGGAGGGAAAACAATCCAGTGGTGTACTACCCAAACAAAACCAGTTAACATCCCCCCCAATTTTTTTCCCAAAGTTTCTTGTCCTTGAAGAGATGATTGGATCACACTCTATCAATAGTGTGTCATCTTGCTTCAAATTGCTTTTGCAAAGTTAATACATGCATATGACATAAAATTTAAAAGATGCCACACACTCTGCCGCACCTTGCATTTTCCACTTAACGGTTCGTCCTGGAAAGGGTTCTGTATCTGCTCAAAGAGACTCGCCTCATTCTTCCGTTACGTGGGTGCACCTGCGGTCCTTTGTCGGACACTTGGCTTGTTTGCAGGTTTTGTGCCACGATAAACCAGTGCCGCACATCTCTGTGCCTGAAGCCTTTGTGCTAGTTCCAAAGGATGCTCCGTTTGCAAAGAAAGAACACGGTCCAATGGCAGGTACGCTTTTTAGAACCACTGGTGCCATTGTGGGATCACCCTTCTGAAGGATGACTACATTTGCTGCACTCTCCAGTAGCAAATGAAAACACTATGCGTGTTTGTGTGTTTCTTTTTAATGTTTGTTTGGTACTGAGATCGATGCCTGGCACATAGTAAGTACTTAATTTGTGAGAGGTCATTACTGTTGCGATTATTATTTTTCCCTCTTATTCTCCTCACTTTTTTCTGCCTCATTATCACTTGAGAACCTACTGTCAGTCTTTCAGTTGTGCAACCCTCTCTGCCAAGCCTGCGATCTTAGAAACATCTTTTTCCCTCTGAATTTTAAGAAACATTCCTCTCCCTTCTCAGGGAGAAGGAATTATGGGACATAATTCTGAAAAAGAAACAAGAAACAGTGATACCTCTCTTGGGTGGGCTGCAATCTCAAATATGACTTTCTCCCAAGTTTCTGGTTGCTTCCCAATTTTAGAGCCCAATCAAAATCCCAGGTCATTATTAGCACAGAGCCTGGCACATCACGGGCACTAAATTTTTGAACAAATGAATTGATTGATTGTTGGGCTCTTCGATCAATATCCCCACTCGTCAACTATAAGCTTTCTTCTTATTTCTTTCTTAGCAAAAACATCTATTGCATATTTGTTAAATAAATGAATGGATAAATGCAAGTGCTACTAAACTACTAGACTGCTACTAAACTAGTTCCAAAGCAGTCCTCACATTGAACTGAAACAAGCCCAAACTTGGCTGCCTCTTTAGCAGCACCCCCTGAGATCCTTTTGTACAGCGCTAATAGTTCCCCAGGGGCAGCGTACACTCACTGTACTAGAAACACTAGGGATAGGGTTGTGTGGATTCTGTACTTGAGAAACCTCCCCTGGTGATTCCAGTGTAGCCATCCTTACAGAAGTAGATCATGGACCAGTGCTTGGGGGACCACTGGTATTTCCTATCCCAGGAGCCCATTGCATTTTTAAAATTTCTGAAGTTGCCCCTTGGCTGCTCTGTGGGTGATCTTATCTTCGAGTACATACTATTTCATGCTGATAAGCCACCCTGACTCCCCAGCAGCTCCCCTGGCTTTAATCCTGTTAATGAACCTGTCCCCTGGGCTCTGAGGATGTGCCCTTCATGTCTTGCCCGCGAAGGCTGCAGCAAACAGCTTTTCCCAGCATTCTACCACAACTCAGTTTTATTACAAAGTTTTGCTCTCTTTTGGAGAAACAGACTTAATGCCTATGACTTCAATCCCCAGCCTCTTGCTGGCCAACCGGCTTGGCCAGTGTTTTTTATGGGGCTCCAGAGATTTCGCCATATTGTTGAAGTAGCAGGCCAGGGGGAAGTTAGCACTGGGTCACCCCCTTTTATGGCAGATGGTGTGCTGGGCTTGTTACAGGTATTTATATTCGCAAGTGGGTACTGTTATCACACTCTTCAGGGGAAGAGACTGAGGTCAGCAAGATGATTAATGGTCTAAGAAGATGGGTTAGCATGTGACCGGTTCAAAGTCTGTGTGCCCAGCGCGTCAAAGGCCAGGATTCAAAACATCAGCGTTTGGAGTTAAGTAAAGGTTTACAGCTCGAGAAGATGGGGGCCTTCGAGATTCCTCAAATCCATCTTCCGACAATCCAGAATTCAGGCTTCTTTTATGTCAAGGGCAGGGAGAATGGGCGGGCAAGAAGTGATTGATGACCACAGACATCTGGGTGCCCACAGGGACTCAAGGAAAGGCATGACACCTCTAAATCCCTTTGTTCCCGGACCACTGACCACTGCTGATCTGAGTCTGGGTTTGCGGTTCCTGCACATATTGGATAAACAGCCATTATTTTGTACAAGTGATACCTCGGTTCTCGAACGCCTCGGATTTCGACCAAATCGGTATTCGACCAGGAGATTCGAGAAACTTTTGTCTCGGAATCCGAACAAATATTTGGAACTCGAACTTCCGAGATGAGCCGAGTTGAGCCGAATGGCGTTCATTCGGCCCAGCGCGCCTTGCTTGTGCCATCAGTGTGAGTGCAGAGAGAGAGTCACGCTTTACACTGAATTTAACCCTTAGACATACTGTACACTTTTATTTCTTGTTGAGACTTATGTTTTTCTACATATTATATACAAATTAGGCCAGTAAATAGGCATTTTCTGGGGCTTGGAACGAATTAATCCAGTTTCCATTATTTCCCATTGGGTTTCATTGCTTCGGTTCTCGAACAATTTGGTTCTCGACCGTCCTCCTGGAACGAATTATGTTCGAGAACCGAGGTATCACTGTATTTTCCCACCACTCCAGTAGAGGCAGCTTCTGGCAAGGGGCCGTTCTTCCAAAAACTCAAGCCTCAAGCCGAATTCCTGTAATCATTGGCATACCAAGCATTTCCCTTTGTCACAGCAAGACTACCCTGAATGTCAGGATTTAAACCCAGCTCTGTAAGCTTCCAGAATCCCAGCTCAGAGCCACGGGAGGGCTCAGAATGTGCAGGTCAAAAGGGGGCTGGGCAAGATGCAGGACCAGATCTGTGGTGAAGGGGACGGAGCCCTGGCCAGGAGGGGCTGAGTGGGTGAGCCGGGAGGGGGTCCCTGAGCCTGTCACGCCAGGTGGAAAGGAATAAAGGGCTCCCGACACTGCCGTGGGAAGCAAGGGGCGGTGAAAAGCGTGTTGGCCGCAGGTCTACGGGCTGCTGCTCGTCATAATTGGGCACCAGCTAAGCTTGCTATTTAATTTGATCACTCGCCAAACGTTCACCAGGTTTCCTCTTGTGTGCCGGAAGTGCTGGGGTGCTGGGAAAACAAGGCCAAAAAGGTCCCTGCTATTTTGGAGCATATATAATACTATATTAATAATCATTATAATCATAGCAACCAACAGGCATGGAGCACTTTAAGCACTAGGCACTGTTTTAATTACTTCACATATATTAATACATTCAACTTAACAACCACCCTCTGAGGCAAGTACTGTTATTATCTCTCTTTTGCAATTGGCCCGCGAGAGGCTCTGCCGGGGCCGGGACCTGTGGCGATTGGCTGCTGCGGTCTGTAATCTGATCCCCTGGACTCTGTTTCCTCCCATTTGGCCACAGGCCATTTTCCTCAACTTTGTTCAGTAGCTTTTGATAACTTCCAGTTTCATTTACTATGTTTTGTGTTCTTAATTGTTCTCACAGGCATTTCTGAAAGAGTCTGCTTTTAAAATGGAAAGCGTTTAATTGGCCTCCCCGGTGAAAAGGCAGGCACCTGAGTCTGGTAGAATGTCATCGGTATGCAAATTACCAAACAGCCTCAGAGTCTCTCTGCCTTGAGTTCGGGGCTGCCTGGAGACCCACTCCCCGCTGCCCTGCCCACGTGCCCCTGCTCCTGCGGCCTGACGTTGATTTGGCGTCTGTTGAATTGCTCGATTCAATGACTCACTTGTCCTTTCTGTACTCCTAAGTGCCCAGTCCAGTGAGGTGGACCAGGACGTATGAGGCAAGGGACTTGCCCTTGAGAAGTCTGCAGTTCACTGTTGAGATAGGACATGTCTAGGATGGAACACTGAGGTCACAGCCATGCATAATCAACTACTAAATTATGCCGTGGGAATCACCAGACGCTATATAGGTTCTTAGAAAGAACAGAGTGGTATGGATTTTTCAAAGGAGGAAGGTTAGTTGGGTTTGGATATGAGGCAGGTTAGTAAGAAACTAGGAAAATTCCCTGGCAAGTGCAACGAGGTAACGGAGACAAATGGTTGCACAAGTGGCCTGGATGGTTGAGCAATTAACAGCCAGGTGACAAACCACAAGACTCTGTCTTCTCTAACCAAAGACACCTGGGAGCAGGTGGGCTAACCCTACCCTCCCTAACCAAAGACACCTGGGAGCAGGTGGGCTAGCCCTATCCTCCCTAACCAAAGACACCTGGGAGCAGGTGGGCTAGCCCTATCCTCCCTAACCAAAGACACCTGGGAGCAGGTGGGCTAGCCCTATCCTCCCTAACCAAAGACACCTGGGAGCAGGTGGGCTAACCCTACCCTCCCTAACCAAAGACACCTGGGAGCAGGTGAGCTAACCCTATCCTTCCTAACCAAAGACACCTGAGAGCAGGTGGGCTAACCCTATCCTCCCTAACCAAAGACACCTGGGAGCAGGTGGGCTAACCCTATTCTCCCTAATCAAAGACACCTGGGAGCAGGTGGGCTAACCCTATCCTCCCTAACCAAAGCTACCTGAGAGCAGGTGTTTTAAATCACCTTAGTGAGGGAGACAGATAATGACAAAAACCAATTAGAGCCAGACTAATCCAAGATAAAGGTAAAATTAACCAGAAAATGACCCCAGACCTCATTATACGCTCATTTTAATATATCAGTATACTAAACAACACAGCTGGAAATCTAATAAACATGCTGTTGAGATCCTCCCCTGGAACCTCCCCTAAAATTCCCAGCCTACAGAAAATAGATGAAACCCTCAGGACAAAGGGCTCCTGTGTGCGATCTCTGAGCATGCCTGCACCCCCTTTTCCTCAGGCGTGAAACATCCATCCTAAGCTGTAAGGGTCTCAACGAGACTCGCACCCAGGGGAGGAATGGACAGCTTGCTCCCCCCACCCCAATCTTGTCTCCAGGGGCCCTTAATTTGCCCCACTGTCCCAAGCTTTAATAAACTCATCTCTCACGTTCATTCTGGACTGTGTGTCTTGAAATTTTTCCCACAGGAGTTAAGACCTGGAGGTCGTCTGACACACAATAGGTCCCAGACTGTGCTAGGGCGGGGCCAGCCCTGGAGAGGAAGCAGTCGGGGAATAGAAAGATTTGGAAATTAAAAAAAAAGGAAGGGGGGGGTCATCCCAGGCAGGAGACTCTCAAGGGCAAAGGGGTGGTGGTCGGAATTCCTTGATCTCTAAAATTTGTGGAGGAGGTTAGAGCTCCTGGAACATGGGGTCGTAGTGATTTTGTGGAAAGTAAAATGTTTACGGTACCAACTCCCAGCCACAACAGTGGCTAGTAGCTGACATGTAAGCACTTTATATGTACAAAGAGCCACCTGAACTCTCCTTTTTGACCCCGGAAACACTCGTAAGATATGCATTATCTTCACTGCACGTAGTGGAAACCGAGGCTCGGCGAGTTGATGTCATTTGTCCAGAGCGACAGTGCTGGGATTAGAAACCAGGCAGTCCAACCCCAACCCCCAAGCTCTGGACACCTATCTGATATTCCAGGTGCCGCTAATTATTCTTCCCATTTTCCAGATGAGGAGAAAGGCTCCGAGGAGTTGTTGCCTTTTCTTGGTACTACATTAAAGGCTGTGAGGGAGCACAGAGACCCTCTCAAAAGGCTGGAGGTTGGGCTTACTAGGAACCCCTCTGTCCCCTGCCAAGGGGCTGGGCCCCTGGGTGTGGGCACCAAGCTCAGGCACTGAGTCAGAACATTGACCGATGCCTCAAGGGGGCCCTGCCGCCGCTGTGGCCGGAATCCAGGGGTCCTCATGTTGCCGTCTGCTGAAATGATGTTTCCCCCGAGCCCACCTCCTTCTCAGACAACTGGCAAGCAGGTCTTCTGGCTTCTCTCTCTTGGGGAGGCAGAACCAAGGTAGCAATGCCCCTGATATAGGAACACTGTCGTCCCAAGAGCCTAGCAGCTGGTTCACCTTGGGTCTACCACAGTACTAGCAAACGTGGAGCCGGTGTCCAGTCCCCGGTTGGGCCTGTTCCAGAGGCCATGACTCCCAATTAGTGGTCTGTACTCTGAGGCTGGGCTGGAATCACCCAGGGAGTTGATTAAAAATACAGAGTCCCAGGGCCCCTGTCCAGGGGCACTGATTCAATGAGTTGGAACAAGGCCTGGGAGTCTGCATTTCCTAAAGCTCTTCAGGTGAATCTGATGCCTAGCCAAGTTTGAGAGTCAGTGAATTACATGGTATTCTCTGTGACATTAAAAAAACCAGGGAGATGATATGTTAAAGCTATAGTTTTCGACCAAAGGTGATTTTGTTCCCCAGGGGACATTTGGCAATATCCGGAGATATTTTGCATTGTCACATCTGGGAGATACTATTGGCATCTCATTTATAGAGGCCGAGGATGCTGCTGAACATCCTATAGTGCACAGGACAGGCCAACTTAACAAAGAATTATCAAGCTCTGAATATCAACAGAACTAAGATTGAGAAACCCTACATTAAAGGGTGCTCTTTTTTGCTAAAACCCTACACCATCATTCTTCCAGAGATGTTAATGCTCTCATTACAGATGCATTCCTATGTTCATAGCAGCATTATTTACAATCACTAAGATCTGGAAACAACCGAAATGCCCCTCAGTACATAAGTGGATAAAAAATTGTGAGACATATACACAATGGAATACTATGCAGCTATGAAAAAGAAAGATCTATTATCCTTTGAGACAGCATGGAGGGATCTGGAGAGTATTATGCTAAGTGAAATAAGCCAGTCAGAGAAAGACAAGTATAACATGATCTCACTTATACGTGCAATCTCATGAACAATAATAGATGAATAAAATAAAAACAGAGGCATGGAGACAAGGAACAGACTGACTAACCTCAGAGGGAAGGGGGAAGGGAGGCGGGAAGAGATTAACCAGAGAACTTACATGCATATATGCGTTACCCATGGACACAGACATTAGGGTGGTAAAGGCCTGGGGTGGGAGGGGAGCCAGGAGGATGGGGGCACTGGGGGGAAAAAGGGGTGGGGGACATCTGTAATACTCTAAACAACAAAGATTTAAAAAAAGAATGGCTTGTAAGAGCTTTGGAGATGTCAGTCCCTCCTTAAATCTTGACCATTTGGAACTAACCCCAGTGCTCATGTCCTTTCACAGCGAGGGAAATCTCCAAACAATGTCACTGTGACCCCTTGATAGCTTCTGTTCTCTGCCTTTTAGATTTCACCTGCTTGGACAGCGACTCAGACCTTGCTAAAAGCTCTGGGAACCACTGCTGGGGCAGCCCTTGGCTCTCTTGCCCTGAAGGTCCCAGGGGGCAGCATAGCACAGTGGTTTGAAGCATGGTCTTCAAAGGGGGATCTAAGCGAGAAACCCAACTCTGCCACTTACTGCTCTCAGGCAAATTACGCACCCTCCCTAAAACCCTGCGTCTACCTCCATGAAATGGGGCAGTGCAATGCTTACCTACCTGGGCTGTGAGGAGGATGAAATCAGGTAATCCTGTGTCTCCCTCGGCTCTTGCTACAATAGCGCCACATAACAAACACCCTCAGAATTCCGGAGGCATACTGCAATGAGCCTCTCTGATGATAATGTGTCAACTTGACTGCACCATGGGTGGGGTGCCCCGATATTTGGTCAAACCCTATTCTGGGTGTGTTTGAGAGGGTGTTTCTGGATGCGATTAACATTTGAATGAGTAGACCGAGTAAATCAGATTGCTCTCCCTAACGTGTGTGGGCCTCATCTATCCATTGAAGGCCTGGTTAGAACACGTCTGCCTAACTGCATGAGCTGGGACATTGGTATTCTGTCCTTGGGCTAGAATTTATACCACTGACTCTCCTGATTCTCAGGCCTCTGGAACATCTATCCTATTGGTTCTGTTTCTCTGGCGAACCCTGAGTAACATAGCATCTGCCTCCTGCCCATGCACCTGCAGGTTGCTGGGCTGTGATTTGGCTGATTTAGAGTAGTTTTGCCTCCACCGTTGTGGGTTGACCTAGGTCTATCCCACATGCTCTTCCTCATTGGACAAGCAGGTACCCCTAACATGTTCTTTCCAGGCACAAGCAGTCTAGCCCAGCCACACAAGGACAAGCTTTTGTGTATCTCAACATCTGCTTCCATCCCACTGGCCAAAGTGAGTCACATGGCCGAGCCTCAAACATGGGGCTGGAAGGTACATGCTGCTCACCGTAAGGAGGGGAGAGGAACGGTAATCCAAACCACCACGCACGGCGAGCGCTGTACAAACGTGTGTTTTGCCCCAGATAGCACGAGTCCTGGTGCTCTGAACTCCAGTCCACCTGTGCATGTGTGCCTTGGCTGAAACCTCTTACCTGGGAAGCAGTCTCAGATCTGTTCATTTGGCCCTCCTGGGGCCTCTGTCTCCTCTGCTGTGCCTGCTTGTTTACTTGTGCAAATCCGCAGCTCACCCTCTGTCCCGACCTGGTGTGGTTGCTGGTGGAAGTGGGGTTCTTGAGGTGCTGCGAGAAAAAGCATTTTCGGAGACCCACTACGGAGGATGAGGTCTGGTGATAAGATTTATGTGGGTGAAAATAGAAGGTGGCCCCTTCTGGGTTCCCAGTGTCCCATCTCTGTCTGTCCCGCCGTGGAAAATCGGGGCCAGATTCTGTGTCATATTAAAGTTGAGTCCAGTTCAGCCTTTCCCACCATCCGGCTAGTTGAGCTCGTGTTCCCCGCTGTGATCCACACCTGTGCTGCACCCAGGCGCCCACCTGGAGCCTGTGTGACCATCGGCCGCTAGGGCCACATGGCCATGGAGAGAATGTGCCACAAACGGGGCCAGCATGGGTCACTGAGCCAGAGAGACAGCTCTCCTTTGTTCCCTTGGGATTATATTATCTGGGGTTTGGGAAGAACCAGGAGCTTCTTCAAAACAACTGATCAACTTCCCAAGTTTTCATGGGCTTGTGCTGGGTCCGCCCCCTAGCCAACTGATCCCTTTCCCAGGTTAGACTGATGGGCCTCTAAGGTCAAGCGCTTCTCCCTGGGTCATTTTGACTTCTACTGGGCATGTGCGCCCCCCCCTCCCCAGTCTCTGACAAGCCGGTGTCTGAGTGGGGAAGGGAGGAGTGTCACTCCTCAGGGGCGGGGGAGCAATGCTGTGGTCCCCTGGAGCGTATGAAGCGGAAGCTTCCTGGTGAAACAATAATGTCTGATTCCCTTTGCTCTCCTTATTAACATCGAGCTACCTACAGTAACAGTGGCACAGCCCTACAGGAATACACATTGGCCTCTATTCTATTTTGTTTATTTTTTATTCTCAGCTGAGGATATGTTTATTGATTTGAGAGAGAGAGAGGAAGGGAGAAAGAAACATTGATTTGAGCGAGAAACAGCGATCATTTGCCTCCTGTACGTGCCTTGACCGGGGATCAAACCCACAACATAGGTATGTGTCCTGACCAGGAATCAAACTCACAGCCTTATGGTGCACGGGACGACGCTCCAACCAACTGAGCCACCCGGCCAGGGCACATGTTAGCCTTTTAAATGGTAGGCGCTATTGTCTTGAATTCACTCTGGTCTTGGCTCATTGAAATTGCCATTTAGTCTCTGACTCTCCTTGTTGCTTAAGCCTTCTTTCCAGGATCTGGTCCACCAGCAAACCTCTTTGAAAGGGCTCCACCTTCAGGAGTCTCTTCTCATTGACACTGTCGTCCCCGCGCAGACTGGGAACCCTGCTGCTGTCGGATGACAAAGTCTTCCCATGCATCGGCGTGGACACACGGGCGAGGCTCTGAAATCCACAGGGTGCTCGGCAATATTTGTGGAAACTGAGGGCTCCTAAAAAGTTGTTTGTACATCTCATTTGTTGGAGACAGATGTTCCCATATATTGAGCAACCACAGAGCGTGCTGGTTAAACACACAGCCTTGAGAGCAATAGTTCTCCATCTCTGCTGCGCGTTGGCAGCGCCGGGGACGTTATGAAAGTCCTGAGGCCTGGATCCGGCGCAGACAGATTCAGGTTTAATTGGTGTGGCCCGGACATCAGGATTTTTAAAAGCTTCCCATATGATTCGAGTGTGCAGTCAAGATTGAGGTTGCATTGTAGCACTTTACTTTTAAATCTTGGCTTTGCACTTATCAGCTACAATTTGGTGTAGTTACTCATCAGAGCCTAATGTCCTCATCTATAAAACGAGACTAATAACAGGTACTTTCTCGAGTTATGTAAAATGGAACGAAATAGGCTGCTAACAAGCGCTCAGCAAGCATCATTATATTCCTTTAAAATGGAATTTTGTCTTATTTAAAAGAGGTAGGTTCATTAATAAAAATTAGGGCAATATAGACAATGAGGAGGAAAAAAACCACTTCAAGTCCTACTCGGGCAGCTTTTAGTGGATTGCCTTTTGTCTTCGTCTTTTTCATGCCGCACCTATTTTTATTTGGCTTTTAACCAAGTGGAAATCAATGTGAAATACAATTCATGCCCAGCTTTTCTTCACTCAGCTTTCACGATGATGAGACCATCGCCGCTGCTCCAAATGCGCTAAGGTTTCAGCACCCTGAAGGTCTCACCAAGTGAAGGCGATCACCTGGCCCGGGAGCCGCGGGGAACTCCTGGTCTCTCTTCCTGCGATGGTCTTGGTGAGCGTTTGGCCTCTCAGAGCTGGCTTTGCCTGCCCCAGAGCACCCCTCCCACTTCGGGGGTGGCCCCTGAGCCGGCTTCCACCTGGAAGATCCGCTGCTCTGTCTGTTTCAGGGCAGAGGTGATGCTCTCTTGATGAGAGATTAAGCTTTATTGACAGGATGACAACATCTCCGTCTGCTGCCACAGGGCAGGGGTGTCTGCCTTTTCCCCGTTCTGTCAGCAACCCAGTGACTCTTTCGTGCCCCTGGGCGCACACCCTTATTTCCAATCGTGCCCACTCCGCCCTGACGGGGCAGAAAGCAGCAGCCGTCTTTTGCACCCAGTGGCGCTCACCGACAGACTGAGCCGCTCTGGAGCTCCAGGGCTCTTGAAGCGGCCGCGGAAGGCCCGGGGAAGAGAGGTCTCTGGGCCCCGGCGGTCCTGATCCTGACTCCGAGATCTGCAGCTGACTTTATGAGCCACCCTGGGCGAGCACCTGGCACTCTGACCCCCAGTTTCCTCATCTTTAAATGAAGAACAATGCAACCACCCCGTAGGACTGGATGAGGGTCAATAATGAATACATGTATCTGTTAAAAAAATATTTATGGAGCACCCATTATCATCACAGACTGTGCTAGGTGCAGGGGTCCTGGTGGGCGAGCCCGAGAGCTCGGCCCGCGTGGCAGGTGCAGCTCAGGAGGGAAAGGCTGGACGTCGCCATCGCAGTGAGATTACAGTTGCCTGTGGTTCGGGTTCGGATGCAGAGCCCAGGACTCCACAGTGAACCCCAACAGGCTTGGGGGATTTTAAAAGTAACCAGAGTGGATCGAATTGATGTGGCAGATCCACTCTTACTGCTTCTCTTTAATTACAGACAAATTCTGGGTAAAATAGAACAAGAGAAAAAATGTAGCTAAGCTTGGAAGAGAGAGAGGAGAGCTTCAATAGTAGGAATAAGGAGGACACGAGAAGCTGGTGATGGACAGGCACTGCATCTGGGCAACCCAGGCGTCTCCTGTGAGTGTGGGGCTCCTGGTCTCACGAAGAACTTCCCCTGCAGTGAAATGGGAACTCGAAATTCTCCACCTGCTGGCTTGGGCGTGTAGTAAGCAAGTGAGCTTCTGTCTGGGGTTGTAGGTGGGGAAAGAGTCCCCTGAGAGAAGCTGGCATCAGATGGGGCGTGTGTGTGGGTGCAGGTCCTGACTTTGCCCATCACACAGCTTGGGAACCCTGAGTGGAAAAATTCACATGAAAACTGGCCCAAGGACTGTGGTGGGGCACACCTGCCACCACCCCGGGGAGCACCTTCCAGCCCAGGCCCTTCGTATAGGCCGTTCCCCCACCAGGGGTACTTGTCCCCCCCGCCCCCCATGGTCATTCCATCCCACCCTGCTTCATGAAAGTGTCTTGTGTCAAATGTCCCTTTCCAGAGAGGCTGTCTCTGACCTCCAAGATTAGATCAGGGCCCCCATTATGCTTTTCCCGACTCATTCCTTTTTTCTTTTATATTTTTTACTACACACAACTTAATAACTATATAATTATGTGTTACATGACTGCCTCCCAACTTTATTGTTAGATTGTAAAAGTGGGAGCCTCATACATCTGTCTTTCTAACTATACTACTGTTCCCTGGCATGGTGCCTGGCACATAAACAGTGCTCAAAAAATAGATATCGAGTGAATGAGTGAATGAATGAATGAATGAATGAATGAATGGATCTGTTTGTCCTCCATGGCCATATCCACTTAACCCTGTCTTCTACCAACCCCAGCTGGACATCAAACAGTAACGATCTTATGATTTGTTTGTTTCCTTGTAGGTCTGTTTATATCTTCACGTGGTGCTTGGACTTCAGCGTCCATCAGCATCATCCCCAGGGCTTGGTAACACACAGGTGCCTGGGCTCCACCCCCAGAGTTTCTGACTCAGCCGGCCTGGGCCAGGGCCCAAGCATCTGCATTCTAACTAGTTCCCAGGTGAGGCTGATGCTGTTGGTTTGTGGACCACCCCTGGCCAACCATGGCTGCACGGCATCGTTATTTTGGTTTGTTTGCTTGTCAAGCCAGAGTTATAAAATACAACACCAATGACTGTAGCCTTATGTCTTGAAACCAGTGCAAACGAGAGATGAGGGCGACCGACGCCTGAAGATACGCCGTGCTCTCCCCGGGAAAGGTGGCCTCCCTCGTTTTCCTGTAAGTGTGCAGAGAGTGGGATGGTGAAGAGCTGGGGTGTGGAATCACAGCTGCTGGCTTCAACCCTGGTGCCACCCCCTGCACATGCGGGAACTCATGGCACTAACCTACCCTCTCGGACTCAGTTTACTAATCTATAAAACGGGATGCGTTGGAGGACCTTCACAGGACAGCTGAGGACTAAAGGGGATAACAGCATCCATTCCATTGTACAGCCTGGCATGTAGTAAGTATTCTCAGAGTGCTAGTTATTATAATGAGGAAGGAAAGGAATACAGCCAGTTCCCGACTTAGGATGGTTCAGCTTACAAATATTCAACATGATGATTGTGTGAAAGTGATATGCATAATAAATTACACGAGCTATTCAACACTTCACTATAAAGTAGGCTTTATGTTAGATGATTTTGCCAACTGTAGGCCAATGTCAGTGTTCTGAGCATCTTTAAGTAGGCTAGGCTAAGCCACGATGCTTGCTAGGTGCGTTCAATCCATTTTCGACTTCTGGTATTTTCAACTTACCGTGGGCTGATCGGGATGCTACTCCGTTGTTAAGTGGAGGAGCGCCTGTAATTAACAGCATCTGTTTGGGTTTTTCACACACGTCGTCTCATTTAAGTCTCTCAGCAATGCCGTGAAATAGGTATTATTACTAGCCCCATTTTATTTTGCGATGCCAAGCCTTCCAGGATCTGCAGGAAGCAGGCTCCTCGGAGGGACTGACGGCCCAGCGACAGCAGAGGGTGGGTCCGTCCATCCTGTGGCCTAGAGGCATCTCATCTTATTCAGTTTCCTTTCTTTCCACCTGGGCACACGCTGCTCTGAGGCCTCCCCCCTGGGGCTGCAGCTCTGTCCTTTCTCATTCATGCTGAAGGACTAGACTGACAAAGAAAAATTTCAAAGGCGCCTCAGCCAGGAAGGCTGTGTTGTCGACCACGCTTAGTGGGTGACAGTCTCCTGGGCTTCGCCTGCCTGGCAGTGATGATGCTGCAGGAGAGCCGGGCAGACAGGACCAGAAGCTTGTAATGGCCTAGACTCCCGCCTCTAACGCAGACCCACCTGCAGTGCCTGACTTGCAAAGGGAACACCCCTGGCCCCTGTCGTGGGTAGAGCGTGGCTTTGGTCTCCCTCTTCCAAACACCGCAGGCTGACCAGCAGGTTTTGAATTGGCCGAGGGACCTGTTCTTGAGTGGTCTGGACAAAATGATTTTGAAGGTGTTCCTGGGAAAGCATCCAGTCAGGATGGGCTGAGAAGCAGGCCACGTGGACCTGCTCCTAGCGGTGTGGCCTCCCGTGAACCACCTACATCTCTGGAATCTCAAGGACCTCTGGAGGGGGGCACCACCCCTGCCTGGCAGGTAGGCAGGTACCCTTCCCTGACCGGGGGCACCTCCCTTAGGGTGTGAATTGTGGGTTCTGAAAAGTTGCTGGAGCTCTGGGTCTCATTTATTTAATTTGTCAGACACACACCAGATTGTGCGATGCCCCTACTGATGACGCTCACAGCTGCACGTTGCCCACATGTCAAGTTCAGAATGGTAGCCTGGGTTCACCCAGAAACGGACCCAGGAGGTGATGGATGTGAGAACCGGTCATTTACTGGGGCAGGATCTCGGAGACACCTGTACAGGGGCGTGGAAGTGATTCAGGAAAGTGAAAGCAACCAACAGAGGTCACTGTGGAGCATGTGAGTCAGCACCGTGGGTGACCGGAGGGTGACCCTGCTGGGGAGCCCCAGGGAGGGTACGGAACACACACTTCAGAGTCATCTTCCCCGGGTGAGGGAACCAGGGTGTCTACTCTCCAGCTCTTGCCAGGCATTGACTGCAGACCTCCAAGGTGGGGAGCATGAATTCAGTGGCACTTCTAGGCTGCTGAGCGTGGGGCACAGGGGGACCCAGCCCCAGAGAAGGTCCTCAGGCACAGCAGAGCCCATACTGCCATTCAGTGTCTTGCACCGGAGGAGGGCTACCAGGGGGCACCAACAGCGTCTACGATGCCATCCACGGTCTGACTCAGCCTAGCCTTTAGCTTTATTCCCCACGCAAACACACACACACACACAACCCATGCACACAACCCACATCCAGAATCACAGACAACCCACAACTCCCTCCCATGCGACCTACTCCCCACATAACGGAAAACACACAGACACACAACCTTCAACACCCAGCCCCCCACCTACAGCTCTTCTGTGTCCGATTTTGCAGAGGGGAGAGTGGGCGCACAGGGTGTGAGCCGTCCGGGTGGGGCCGCACGCTGGGCCACTGGCACCAGGCTCTGGGCTTCTCCCTCTGCTCAGGTTCATTTTCCCCGGGACTCACCTCCGGGGTCTTCACGGCTGGTCGCTAGCGCTGCTGTTGCTCGAAGTGTTTTCTTTCCTTTTTCAAAATGAAAATATCTTTTTTTTTTTTAAGTAAAAAACCAATACAAGCTTTTCTCCTCAAATATTTTTGGAAAAGGACTTTAAAACAAGTAAAAATAAGATGGTTTCATTTAACCAAAGAAGACTTTTCTGGCCTCCTGTTTTCCTTACCTATAAAGTGAGAAGTGTGCCCTGGCCGGTTTCTCAGTGGTTAGAGCGTCGGTCCGCAGACCAGAGGGACCAGGGTTCGGTTCCTGATAAGGTGCCTACCATGGTTGCAGTTTGTCCCCGGCCCCGGTTGGGGTTCTGTGGGTGGCAGCCACTCGATGTGTCTCTGTCATGTCGATGTTTCTCTCTCTCTTCCTCCCTCTCTCCCTCCGCTCTATCTGAAGATAAATGCAAAAATGTTCTTGGGTGAGGATTAAAAAAATAAAATGAAAAATAAAATGGGAAGTGTTGGGATAGTCAGATGTCTGTGTCGTGAGTCTGTGACACTCCACTGATGAACTTTAGGAGATCTGGGAATCTTCAGAAATCTATGGGAAAAAAATTCCACGTGTGCACCTTTTTTTGTGGGGGTAAGAAGGTCCATAACCTTTTCAGATAATTACAGTCCTGTGACCTCAAAATGTTTCTCAGTCGTTGCACTAGGCTTTTCTTAAGGGCTCTTCCGGAGGAATTGTGTTAAAAGTCTTCATGAAATGTCTGCAGGTACCACGAAACTGGGGACCAACAATCATTTTGTAAGTGTTGCAGGAGGAGAGTGGGGAAGAGTGTTACGTCCTGTGTATTTTTTTTTTTTTTCATCCTCACCCGAGGACATTTTTCCATTTTTTGTTCAGGTAGAGTGGGGGGGGGGAGAGAGGAACAGAGAGAGAGAGAGAAACATTGATGTGAAAGGGACACATCGAGTGGCTGCCACCCGCACAACCGACCAGGGCCGGGGACAAACTGCAACTGAGGTACGTCCTGTGTATTTTATCGCCGACATTCAATAGTTGTGTCTGTTGGCAGAGATATTCGCTGTTGAAACGCAGATGAGAGTCTGTATAATGGGCATTTCCATCCACGGCTGGAGTGCCAATCGGCGTGATCCTTTGGGGATGCAGTTTGACAACATGCATGGACGGCCTTCAAATCTCTGTACCTCTGACCCAGCAATTCCGAGCCAGGACCTGCAACACGGGAGAAGAAAGGATTATGGGAATCTATAGCATAGAAAACACTTGTGAAATCTGAAGGTCATCTTGGTAGAGCCCTAAAACTACCTGGTAAAATCTGAAACCGACGACGGACAGAGGACAATTGGAATCAGAACGTGAGTTTTTAAAACATACCCCTCTTTCCTCAGAACCGGTACCCAACCAAAGTGCGTTTGATGCGCAGAGATACTAAAGGCATTTCCACTGAATATGGGGAGAAACTTCTCTCTGTCATTATTTCTGAGTGCTTCGGATTGCTCTTTTCTTTCTTATGGAAGAAAATGAACTAAGGATAAATATTGGAAAGAACATGGCAAAATAATCATTACACAAAATGGTAGGTGCAGGCCTGACTACATAGAAAATATCATAGAATCAACTAAAGACTAGTAGAAGCCATAAGAGAATTCAGTAGTTTGTCTGAATTTTCTCTTTTCTTTACCAAGAATCATCTGGTAGAAAATATAATGATTTTAAAAGAGTTCATTGATAGTGGTCACCAACAATATAGAGCACCTAGCCGGAGGTAACTGATATGCAGGGCATGTTGGAATGCACTTATAACATGTTCTAAATATTGTAAAAGGCCACCGGATGTGTTCCAGAATGGGGCGCCCCAAATTCTAAGCCAGTTCCGGCTAACCCAAACATTTGACACTAACCTGTAAATGTAATAAATTTTTATGTGAGAAAAAAGATTCTAAATGTTATCTGTCTGAATAAATATATGAGGACACCAAGTTCCATGGGTGAATTTTGTGCCTTCATTCCAATCTACTTAAATTTTTCTGTAACAGGCATTAAAAAAAAAATACATATACAGTAATACCCAAATAACACTTTATTTTATGTATTTATTTATTGAAAATCCTCACCAGAGGATATTTTTTTCATTTATTTTCAGACAGAGTGGGAGGGAGGGAGGGAGAGAGAGAGAGAGAGAGAGAGATCAATGTGAGAGAGACACATCGACTGGCTGCCCCCTGCACGACCCAGACCAGGGCCGGGGATGAACCTCAACCAAGGTACATGCCCTTGACTGGAATCGGACTCTTTGGTCCATGGGCCAATGCTCTAACCGCTGAGCCAAACCAACCAGGGCTCCAAATAGCACTATTTAAAAAATCACGCAAAAAAGAAAGAGAGTGGACATTACTGAGTTCCCACTGGCTTTGTGCTTTTAGCAGAGTGGGGATCCGCCAGCGGCTTGTATCCCTTCTCATGTATTACTAGAGAATTTCTAGAAATTGTCCATCACTTCTTCACAAGCTGAAAAAATCTGTGATGCACCTACAATGGGTATCATTTACATGGGGGGGGGGTCTGCTTAGGCCTAGTCACCTGCCCCACCCCCATTCCCTTCCCAGATTTACTCAAAACTTGCACACAGGGAGCTCTAGCCCTTCTCTGGGTCTGGCCGCCGGCCCCCAGACCTTGGCTCTGTGGATTCCGATCAGGGGCCATGGGAAGCATTGGTGGGCTTTGTCTCATGTCTCTCCCTAGGATGGTTTTGGATCCCATGATTTAAGAAGGGATTTTGGGAGGCAGTGACCCAAGCTAGCGACTGACACTAGCTTTCAGGACAAGGGGAGGTTGCCTAGCATTCTCCTTGTTAACTGCCTCAGCCACCGAGTCAAAAACTCACAGCATTCCACGTCCGAAGATGCTCTGAGACCCCCAGGCCCCTCGTGTGTACATCCCCCCACAGCACGCATTCAGTGCCTTTTGAACACCGACAAGGAGCTAAGCATGGTGCTGCGAGACTCGCCACTTTTGTTTACGTCCTGATGTTTGTCCGTTCCCCTCTCTAGCAGAGAGGCCCCTGCAGGCAGGGGCTCCGTCCATCTTGCTCACGGCTGCATCCTCAATGGTGTCAGTAGTGCTTGGCACACAGTGAGGCCCGAGGAGACGTGTAATGAATGAATAGGGTTGAAAAGGAATAGTTACTACCCCCAGACACTCACCGTTCAATGAGGGGAACAGGGCAGGTCATAGTCCTCCAGTGAAGGTGTGCACAAGTGACAGGGAGTAGAAGATGGGTTTTTGCAAGAGATTCCTGAGGAGGCCTCACCAGGAGGGTGTGCTTGATCTGATTCTTAAAGAAAGAGTGAGCATTCGTTAGACGAATAAGGTAGAGGGGGCATTCCTGGGAGAGAGATTACAGGCTGAATTGTGTGCCCCACAAAGTCATATATTGGCCTTAACCTCCAGTAACTCAGAATGTGACTGTATTTGGAGATATTGTCTTTAAAAGGTATGTATTAAGTGTAAATGAGGTCTAGGATCCAATAGGACTGGTGCCCTTACAAGGAGAGGAGGTTCGGACACAGACATACCCAAGGAGACCATGGGAAGATGCGGGGGAAGTGGCCATCTACAAGCCAAGGACAAAGGCCTCGAAAGGAACTAACCTGTTGTCACCTGGATCTTGGACTTCAGCCTCCAGACTGTGAGAAAATAAACGTCTATTGATTAAACCACCCAGTCCGCGGTGCTTTGTCGGCAGCCTAGCCGGCTGGTACCAGGAGGGGGCACGTACCATGGCTGCTTTGGGGACTCGGCTGTTTGGTATACCTGTAGGAAATCGTTCCGGGAAGGGGCTGGTTGGTGGAGAAGAAAGGCAGGCCAGGGCTGTCGGGTCCATGCCTACGTGAATGAAACAGGCCCGGCCAGGGCACTAGAGTGGTGGAGCCCGGTGCACCGCAGAGTGCGGGCACCACCCATGGGCACTGAGGCCTGTTGATTCTGGCTGGTAGGCGCCATGTGGCGATGGGTCCGATTGTTGCCTGAGTTCCCTGATTTTCAAGATAAGTCAGAATCTATGTTTTTACATATAATCTTATAATTTGTAAAAGTTGACAATATAATATTTTAAGTTTTGTGTGGGCCACTACACACACACACACACACACACACACACACACAGAGGCTAGAAGAAGCCTGTGGCTGCTGATTTATAATTCCCGAACCAGCTAAGGACTGATTCATAAAGAATGCTGCATGTATGCCAAGTAATTTAAATTTTTCCTATTTGGCAGGGGAACAGTGGGTGAATCTTGACTGAGATAAGTGACTTGAACTCACACTGGTGGTGGTTTAGGGCAGAACTTGGCAGGCTTTTTCTTTTCTTTTTTTTTTATCCTCACCCGAGGACATTTTTCCATTTTTTGTTCAGACAGAGTGGGAGGGAGAGAGAGAGAGAGAAACATCGACGTGAAAGGGACACATCGAGTGGCTGCCACCCACACAACCCAACCAGGGCCGGGGACAAACTGCAACCGAGGCACATGCCCCTAGCGGGAACTGAACCCCGGTCTCTCTGGACCCCTGGCCGACGCTCTAACCACGGAGCTAAACGGGCCAGGGCGGCAGGCTTTTTCTTAAAGGGCCAGAGAGCAAATGTTTTTTACTGTGTGGGCCACGTGGTGTCTTGCAACTACTCAACGCTGTGGCTTGAAAACAGCTGTAGAGAATAAGTAAGCAAATGGGCATGGCTGCATTCCAGCGAAGCTGCCGTTACAAAGGCAGACGACAGGCCCAATCTGGTCCACGAGCTATAGCTTCTGACCCCTGGATTAGAGGGCTGGAGACTCAAATTGGGTGTGTGTGTGTGGGGGGGGGGGGGTGAGTTCAGAGAATAGGTAGGAGATGAACCGAGGCTGTGGTAAGGGGAATGGTGTGTGTGTGTGTGTGGGGGGGGGGGGTGAGTTCAGAGAATAGGTAGGAGATGAACCGAGGCTGTGGTAAGGGGAATGGTGTGTGTGTGTGTGTGTGTGTGGGGGGGTGAGTTCAGAGAATAGGTAGGAGATGAACCGAGGCTGTGGTAAGGGGAATGGTGTGTGTGTGTGTGTGTGTGGGGGGGTGAGTTCAGAGAATAGGTAGGAGATGAACCGAGGCTGTGGTAAGGGGAATGGTGTGTGTGTGTGTGTGTGTGGGGGGGTGAGTTCAGAGAATAGGTAGGAGATGAACCGAGGCTGTGGTAAGGGAAATGGTGTGTGTGTGTGTGTGTGTGGGGGGGGGGGGGGTGAGTTCAGAGAATAGGTAGGAGATGAACCGAGGCTGTGGTAAGGGGAATGGTGTGTGTGTGTGTGTGTGGGGGGGGGGTGAGTTCAGAGAATAGGTAGGAGATGAACCGAGGCTGTGGTAAGGGGAATGGTGTGTGTGTGTGTGTGTGGGGGGGGGTGAGTTCAGAGAATAGGTAGGAGATGAACCGAGGCTGTGGTAAGGGGAATGGTGTGTGTGTGTGTGTGGGGGGGGGGGGGGTGAGTTCAGAGAATAGGTAGGAGATGAACCGAGGCTGTGGTAAGGGGAATGGTGTGTGTGTGTGTGTGTGGGGGGGGGTGAGTTCAGAGAATAGGTAGGAGATGAACCGAGGCTGTGGTAAGGGGAATGGTGTGTGTGTGTGTGTGTGGGGGGGGGGGTGAGTTCAGAGAATAGGTAGGAGATGAACCGAGGCTGTGGTAAGGGAAATGGTGTGTGTGTGGGGGGGGGGGTGGGGGTGAGTTCAGAGAATAGGTAGGAGATGAACCGAGGCTGTGGTAAGGGAAATGGTGTGTGTGTGTGTGTGTGGGGGGGTGAGTTCAGAGAATAGGTAGGAGATGAACCGAGCCTGTGGTAAGGGGAATGGAGAGCATGGAGGGACTCAAGGGCTGTTTAGCAGGTTGACATAGCAGGATCTGCAGACTTGATGAGTCAGAGAGGGCGAGAGGAAGGACTATAGATACTGCCTAAGTTTCTAGCTTGACGGAGGGGGTCAGTTTGAACCCCACTGAGTGCCCACAACCTCCCAAGTTGAGTTATTCCACTTTGGGGTAACCCTGATGACTCTGTCTTGTGGACCCTGCCGTAAGGGTCCTCGGATCACTGGTGTGTCTAGAATGCTCCTGCCCTGCCACCACAGCTAACACAGAAAACTTCATTTTGTCCAGAGCGGGGGCAATGAGAAAGCTCAGTATCTGTTGCCTTCAGGTTATTACAGCCTCTGGCTCCTGGTCTTGGGATATGAAAACGGGTCTCTAAACAATTAGAGTAGCAAGATGCTCTGTGGGGACCAATCACCTAATCTCTGTAGGTCCTC
Source organism: Molossus molossus (assembly GCF_014108415.1). NCBI lineage: Eukaryota > Metazoa > Chordata > Mammalia > Chiroptera > Molossidae > Molossus > Molossus molossus. The sequence continues at coordinate 107,366,575 of NW_023425366.1, read as the reverse complement.
ACTTTCCAGAACAGTGTGGAAAATGTGCTAAATTGTACTCCGAGCAGAGCAGCACGGCCAGGCCTGAAGTGCATCTGCCAGGCTCCGGTTCGTGCCTACAAAACCGGGAAGCCACTTTGCGGTGTTTCAGGTGACCCCAGAAGCCACCGCGGGGCATCAGGGGACGCTGGGCTCGCTCTCTCTCTTTTCTCTGCCGGAGCCTGCAGATGCCTCACGAGGCAGGAGTGCTGAGGAGGGCGAGCACCAGGGCCAGCTGCGCAGCTAATGAGCTCCGCTCGCAGGTCTACGGTGCCTGCTACAGCTGCCACCGAGAGGTGTGTGCAAAGTGGTCCCCAGGCACTTAGCAGGGAGAGAAGGAAACGCTCTCCGGCCCGGCGTGCAGGGGGCTGGGCTGCCTCTGACTTTGAAGAAAGTGGCAGAACAGAACTTTGAGTGGCCCTGGAGGACGATGAGGCATCTATGTGGGGATCAGACTGCATTTACTTAGACACCCACGATGCATGGTCTTGTAGCATAAGTGAGGGACCTTGAGAACGAAGGAGCCTGAGATGGACGATGGGAAGAGTGGGAGAAAGGAGGTCATTCGATGGCTCTGCGGCAGAAACTGGACCGACCCCATCCTCGCATGGTTTATCGTTGACTCCTCGATAGCTAGGTGTTATTAAGGATGCAATGTAATTATTGTGAGTGTTAGTCATCCTCTTGGCTTCGTCAAGTTCTTCTTTTCTACCTTGTTGTATCTGCCGCCTAATTTCCTCACTTTTACAAAATTAAATCTGTAGTTGGGTATGGATTGGATAAATCTAGATTGAGGTCCGATTGTGTGGGGTTATAACCCACAGTGGTCTTTGTTCAGCACTTGACTTTGTAAAGGGAAGGGTTCTTCACTGCGAGAAGTTTGGGTACCTTGGTGGACGTGAGAGATTCAGGATCCTGAGGGACCCTCTATGGTCTGCCTCTCAGCTCGACTGCGTGGGTGACGTCTGGGTTTAGGAGAGCGAAGGTTCCTGTGCCAGCTGAAGGGGGCCCGGTGACAGCTGGTACCCAGCAGTGCTGCCCTGGGGCCAATGTGAGAAAGCACAGCGCCCTCTTCTGGTGAAACACAAGTTGGTTCCCACTCAATGACTCCAAAAGGGGAATCACACCATTGGGCTCCCCATGGGGTTTTAGATAAGGCAGTTATAGCAGAGACCACCAACATTCCCTCCCTTCCTTAGAAGAATAACAACCGATACCACATCCCTTCATACAAGCCGAATCTACCAACCAACCCCTGTGGACTGAGCTCCAGGTGTGGGGCTAGCATCTTGGGCACTGGAGCAGACACATTGCGTAGGGTCTTCTGGGAGGCAGTCACTAGCTGGCCAGAGAGATCAGACACACCTAAAACCAGAGAGCTGGAACCGCTCAAGTGGTCAACTGTGGGGCTGGAGAAGGGTTCGTGGTGGAGGTGGGCTGTGGTCTGGGACTTGTAGAATAGGTAGAGTTTAGGTAGGTGGATGGGGTTCCTTCCAGGTGGGGTACAGTGTAGATGGAGAACAGTGGCCTGGAGGTTGGGTTGGGTGGGTGGAGCCATTCACTGGCTCCTCCCTCTGAGCATGCCCAGTTCCTCATGACTTTGTGGCTCCTTGCATTAAAGGAATGGAGTATATTTCCCAGCCCTAAACTTTGGGTTTGGCTACATAAACGACTGTTTTGGTCAAGAGAATGATGTGAGCGTCTCAGAGTGCCAGTTCTGAGCCTAAGCCTCAAGAGGTCTCATGTGTTTCTGCCTGTTCGCTTGCGTCTCTGCCATCACCAGGAGAAGCAGATACCTGGGCTAACCTGCCGGAGCCAGGAGAGGACGAGACACCCATGGGGCGGAGCCAGCTACTCCAGCCAAGCCCAGATTAAACCAGCCAGCCCAGCTGAGCCTACACTAGCTGAACTGTAGGTATGTGCGCTCTGGATTCTTACTGCCGCGTGCCTCCCGGGATGTCTGTGGTCTTTACATAGCAGTGGCAGCACGGGAGCCATAGTAGCCGATAGAGGAGTGAAGGAATTCACTGGCATCACCCAGTTCCGATGGGTGCACTTGCTTCTGCAGTCCGTGCGCACATGTTTGGGGCTATTCATATTAGGCTCTTTTCCTTTCTAGTAAAAGCTTCCCCAGAGAGAATAGCGATTTCCTCTCTGCCACACAAGTTGGCAGCAGAATCAGGGCAAAGCTAGAACAGCCCTTCCCTCCAGGCCAGACTCTGTTGCACCGCACGACCTTGCTGTTCCCGACAGTTAGGCAGAGCGTGGTCTGGAGGTCAGGAAAACTTCTCCTTGCAGGTTGGTGAGGTCTTAGGGTTCAGCAGACACCAACACTCAGCCATTACCCAGATTGATGTGGCTGTTTGCCGTGACATTTGGCAACCTCTCCATCAAATGAATGGCTCGAGAGGCTCCTGACACTTCTAGTATAAAAGAAAGAGGAGCTATATTCTGCAGCTTTATGAGGTGGCCCGAAGAAGACCTGTTAAAGGGATCCGTGTGCGTTGAGGCTCTGTGGCTGAACTGATGATGCTTCTCTGCCGCACACCCCTTTGGAATGTCCTGTGGGTGGTCCCGTAGAGAAGAAGGGGCAGAGACGGCCAGGCAGGTAGACATGAGGCTATGGGACTTGGCCACTCTTGCCCTGAGTTCCTCCAGTGTCACATCAGCAGCTTTTTTTAAATCTGCAATCTGTCATTCAAGGGGCTTCCATCATGAGCCATGGAAGGCAGAGGTGGGAAGAGGATCTGGAGAGAAAAATAACAGGGTTGGCATTAGGGTTGAGGGATTCCCTCATGTTCCTTCTTCCCTTCTCCCTCCACTATTCTGCCCTCCACCTCAGTGGTCCATCATTCTGGTGGCTTTCCCCAAGGATCACACCAGCCAGTACTCATTGCATCTCAGACGCATAAGCCCGTGGTGTCAGTAGAATTAGGCAAACATAATCTGGTCAGCTAGACTCAATCTTTGTCTGAGAGATACTTGGAGACTCAGGCACAATGAAGAGGCAGTGATGCAGTTTTGACATTTCCACTATCACAAGAAAGAGAAAATTGCTGAGGGGAATCCAGGAGAAATTTCTCAGGGGACAGTAATGGAGATCATCCAAGAGGGTTGAATTGTGACCAAAAGGATGCACTGAGTTTCACGAGCAAAGTCTTCTCGGTGGTGGTGCCCGCCTATTATTTCTTCCACTGGTATCATTGCCACCAGCATATACAATCACAATGCTTGTGAATTCACACAGTTTTACTTGTCCTACCTCTTGGCACTGACTCATGAGGAAATCCTTGGTTGAGTGATGACGGAGGTCATTCCAGTGGCCTTTGTGAGTTGGCCTGGGTTACTAGCCATTAGGACATTTTTTCACCTTGATTGCTTTCTTTGCTTCTTGTCGGTCATCAAAAAGGGTCGTTCCACCTGGAGAGATTATGACGTCAACCTTTTAGAATGATGAGCACGAGGTCAGTGAGTGTGTCCTGCACACAGACCCTGCACTATGGAAGGACACTTGAGACTTGGAGACAGAGGGATCTCCAGGGAATTGCAGACGGGAGAAGAGAATCCAGAAAAAGGGAAGCGTGTAGTCCAAAGACCTGAAGTAGAAATGATCACGGCAATCAAGGATCTGAATGGCCCGCACGGCTGGGCCAGGAGGGTCCTGGGGAACATCCGGGAAATAGGGCTAGACAGGAAGAGGGCAGCTGTGAAATCGTGGACTAGCGAGCGAGGGCTGCTTTGTGAACTCCGTAAATGCTTCTCTTAGGTTTACATTTGAGCATGAAAGAGGGAGTCTTTTGTGAAAGGTTTAACCATGTAGAACAACCAAAGGTCATCAGGCTCCTTATCGTTACTTGAGTCATTATTTACTCACGAGTTGCTGGTGCTGCTGCATTTCGCCTTGTGGTGGAATTCTCCTTTGGGAGTTCAATATGCCTCATAACAATTTGAATTTTCATTTGGCATTGGAACGATTTAATGTGAAATGTGTACAGTAACCATGTGACAGAAAGACGTACATGTAAGAGAGGGTGTGTGTGTGTGTGTGCGCATGCGTGCATGTTTATGTGCATGATAAGGATGGTGGTGGGTCGGCTGGCATGAGTGGGAGCCAGGGGTGGTTTGGAAACTCTGACTCCATAGAGCTAAGGAAGGCAAACCTAGTTCTCAATTGTAATTCTACAACCTTGGAAGCCCCTCGAGTCTCACGTGGCAAGCGGTGGGAAGCCACGGAGGAGCTGAAGGGCTCTCTTACCTCCTTGCTATTCAAAGTGTTGTCCACACACCAAGAGCAGTGGCATCGCCTGGGTGCTTGTTAGCGATACAGACTCTCATTTCCCGCCTCAGACCTGGGGAATCAGAACCTGCATTTGACACGATCTCCGGGTAACGTGCCTGCAACGTCGAGTTTGAGAAGCGCCGTCCTGCGAGACCATGATGAAGTAGGGAGGCGGGCAGGATCTGTTTGATGTAGATGGTGTACGCTACAAGGGCTTCCCAGTGTGGTGTAGACTCAGACCTGGACACACTTGGACTTCAACTGCCCCTACTTGCCTTGGAAGCATTTCTTGGCCTTTTAGAACTGGGGCTTCCCCATACATTCAATGGGGATAACAGTATTCTATGACGTTAAATGAGAAAATCTAAGGACAGCCTCTGGCACAGACTTGCAGTATAGAAATGGTAATTCTGTTCTTCATTTCAAGACACTGATGATCGCCCCTCCTGAATAGATAAACAATTAGGAGGCAGCTCAGAGACCAAATGGAGCCGAAATCTACTGAGCAGTTTCTATGAGCCAGGCACCCTGTCACCGTGTGTTTGCTAAATGACTTTAGCCTGCAGCCAGCTGGCCTGGTGCAAAGCCTGATATGAAACAATAGGCTGGTTTATATCACCCCTGTGCCTCAGTTTCCTCATCTGTGACATGGGGTAATAATATTGCCTTATTTCTTAGTGAGAATGATATGAGTAAAAAAAATGCACGTTCAGTGTTTCTTTCTTTTTAAAATAGATTTTTACTGATTTTTTAGAGAGAGAAGAGGGAGAGAGAGCAAAGATCAGCTGCCTCCTGCATGTCCTCCACTACAGATCGAGACTGCAACCCGGGCATGTGCCCCAAATGGGAATCGAACTGGGACTTCTCAGTTCATGGGGTGATGCTCAATCCACTAAGCCACACCGGCCAGGCTGGTGTTTATTGAAGAGCCTGGTTTACAGGGAGTACTGAGTAAACCTTAGCCAGTATCAGCACACTTATGTCATCCGTACTGCAACCATTTCGTCCTTGGAGACCTGTGAGGCTCAGGAAGCTGCCTAGGGCCACATCGCTTAGCCTCGGAGACCTTGTACCTCATCAACTCCCAGTTCTGTTCTCCTTCAACTCAGGGGCCAGGAGAGCCACCCTGCAGCCAGACCAGCTGCCCCAGGAGTTGCTCTCGGCTTCCTTCCATCGGGCGGTGAAGTCGAAACCAAATGGAACTGGAAGAAATCAAAGCGCCAGCCCCAGGAAGTGGAGGGGCAGACTCTCAGGGCACTTGTGCCGATATTTAATGCGTCCCTTTGAAACACCCTGCTCATAACCTGTCAAGGGCGATTTGGAAACAAGAGCTCACAGCGGTGAGTGCTGGCTGCTCCCTGACACTGTCTCTTCTATTCTATGTACAGTGACAGCCACACAGACTCAGCCAGGGCATGACTTATTTATGGGGCAGCCCGGCCCCAGCTGACCTAGTTTTCAGCGCTTGCAAGAGATGTTACTAGAAAAAAGGGAATGTGCAATTTGAGGAGATAATTATTTTCCCATATGTTCATTAAAAAAAAAAAAGGGAATTTTCTAGTTACCCCCGGAATGAAAGAAATATTTTAAATTAAAATTTTAGATTAAGATATACAAAGGCAACTTGTCCTAGATGGGAAAGCAAGAGTCTTGGGTTCTGTGTAGCTCAATGGACCTCTCAGATGCCACATCCTGTCTCTGCATGACCAGCCGAGTGACCCCAGGCGAGTTGCTTTCCCCTCCTGGGCCTCAGTGCCCTGGCCATTCAGATTGTTCTGAGAATGTTAAATGAGGAATTGCACCCAGAGAGTTTAGTGCGAAACCTGGTATATGGTAGGTGCCTAAGGAACATCAGCTATTATTAATAACCATTGCAGGACTCACTCTGTAGCCTGGGATACAGTGATTCCTTCTTATTTTTTAGATTTTATTCTTTCCGGCTTTCCTGAGGCACAATTGACAAAACTGGAAGATAGTTCGAGTGTGCCATGTGATTTGATGTACATTGTGAGAGAATCCCCCCATTGAGTCAACACCTCCATCATCTCATGTATTTTACCTTGTTTTTGGTGAGCACATTTGCATTCTACTCTCAGCAGATTTAAATTATACAATACTGTGTCGTCAACTACAGTCACCATGTTTTACATTAGATTCTTTAGATCTTATTTATCTTATAACTGAATGTTTGTACCCTTTTACCAACCTCATTCTACCCCGCCGCCCTCCCCCCCCAGCCCCTGGCAATCACTTTCCTATTTTCTATTTCTATGAGTTTGACTTCTTTTCAAAGGTTCCATGTAAAAGTAACACCATGCAGCATTTGTCTTTGTCTGGCTTATGTTACTTAGCACAATACCTCCAAGTTCAGTCCTGTTGTCTCAAATGATAGAATTTCCCTTTTTGAAGGCTAAGTAATATTCCATTGTATGTATATACCACATTTTCTTTACCCATTCATCCATTGGCAGACAGGTTATTTCCATACATTGGCTATTGTGAATAACTCTGTAATAAATATGGGAGCACAGATATCTCTTTGAAATAATGATTTTATTTCCTCTGGACATGTATACAGAAGCAGAATTGCTGGGTTTATGATAGTCCTACTTTTAATGTTTTGAGAAATCTCAATACTGTGTTCCGTCATGATTCCACCAGTTTACAGTCTCAATAGCGTGCACCGGGGTGCCGTCTCCTCCACATCTGCATTAGTTATGTTTTGTCTTTTTGACAGTAGCCATCTAACAGGTGTGAGATGGCATTTCCCTGATGATGAGTGATGTTGAGCACCTTTTCATGTACCTGTTGTGTGTCTTACTTTTGAAAATTTAAAAGGTGGGCTAAAGATTATTTTTTAGGTTTCTTCTGAGTCAGCCATATTGTATATTTTTCTTCTCATGACCCTTTGTCTTGTGTCCCCTCATGAGCAGAAGTATTAACCTATCTGAGTGAAATCCTTCCTCCTCCTCCTTCTCCTCCTCCTCCTCCTCCTCCTCCTCCTCCTCCTCCTCCTCCTTCTTCTTCTTCTTCTTCTTCTTCTTCTTCTTCTTCTTCTTCTTCTTCATCTATCAATCATTTCTCTAATTCCCATTCCATAAGGACTCAAGGAATAATAGGAAAAAGTTTTATTTACTTATTTAAATTTTTTTTTTTATTGATTTTAGAGAGAGAGGGAGAGAGAGAAACATTGATCAGAGAGAACATCGATTGGCCACTTCCTGCATGCCCCCCACTGGGGATTTGGCCCACAAGCCGGACATGTGCCCTGACTGGGAATCGAACCAGCGACGTTCTGGTGCATGGGTTGATGCTCTAGCACTGAGCCACACTGGCTGGGCTAGAAAAAAGTTTTAAAACATTTCCATTCCTCGACACTAAGCAGAATATAAAGTTGCTCTTTGGGTGGATACCGAGTTTGTGGGCAAAACTTAATTTATCTTCTTAATTTATCACAACCTTTATAAGCACATTGGAGATCTTGACCTTGGCTTAGTTGCTGGATATTTCATGGTAGTCCCATTTTCTCTCTCCTGCTGTTTGTTGACATTTTGAAAGGGGTGGGCTAAATCTAATGAAATCCACCTCCCTATCAAACAGTACTACAAAATGTCTGAAGTCTAGCTTTTTTGTCCTTAAACCAACATCTTGAAGTGAAATAGTGATTAATCACACTTTTAAAGTAGGCCTATTGCCTAAAATATTTTAATGGATTTCAATGAAATTTATTCTGTAGGAAGAAATAATGGAGAGACGTAATTTCCATGAGCAGTAGTTATCAGAAATATCATTATGCTCCCTAGGAGGAAGGGAGGGAGACAGGGAGGGAAGGAGAGAGAGGATGAGGGAATAATTCAAACTGAGAGTCTGCTGTTATAAATGGCAGTAATTATTCCTTGCATTTGAATACACATACAGCATGGGAAGCACGCACACGTACCCTTTCCTTCTTCCTTCTTAGCCACTTTGTGAAGATGAAATGATGTTTCCATGATACAGAATGAGAAGCTGAGGCTCATACCCTCACAGCGACACTTGTGGTAAACCGAAGAACCGTGGTTCCCACACTTTTCTACACTCCCAAGTTCAGTGTTCTTTCAGCTGTACCGCAGCCTTCCTAGTGTAAACCCAGGGTGGGGGTGCACCCCGTTTCCCTGACCCGCCAGCCCCGTGCCCTGGAGTCGCTGCCAAGCGGACTGTTAGGTGGACAAATACCCACATTCAGAGAACTGTCCAGAGAAAATGCCCTTAGAGCTAATGTTCAGAAAGTTGGAACACATTTCATTCTAAAACTCCACAGGGAAAAAAATATCTTCTTTTGTTTCAGAGAGCACGTCAAGATCTTATAAGGCCCGAGCATCTTCTGGTTAGAAGCATTAACTGTTTTTTTAAAAATTCCAAGAAACCTTCCTGCTTACCCTGTTCCCCGGCTGCCCGTATTCTGCACAAACAGATGTCTGCTGAGCTGACGCCGCTCTCCCAGGAACACCCGTCTGCCTGCGGGCAGCCTCTGCGCCCTCTCCCTCCCCCGTGCCGCTCCGGGTCTTGCTGTGTTGGCACACGTATTAGTCTAGAGCAGTGTGACTTATTAACTAATTAATTATCTAATCCAGTCAACTATATTAAGGAGGAGGATTTATGCCTAACTGCTCCGAGATACATTTCTGTGGCCTGCTCACTTCTTGGGCGGATGATCAGAGATGCTGACAGCAGCTCCCTGGGTTTAGGGAAACCAGAAGGGCACCTCTCGTTCCAATTCAGCACCTCTGGAACCCTGTCCAGGGTTCTCCAGGCCACCAGCGCATCCACCTCCTCTAGGGGAGGCAGGAAGGAGGAAGAGGGAGGGGGTGGGGGAGAAAGAGAAGGAAGAAGAGGAGGGGGAAGGAGAGAGACAGAGAGACACAGAGAGAGGAAGAAGAAGGAGGAGGAGGAGAAGGAAGGAAGGAAGGAAGGAAAAATAAGAAAGGGAGAGAGAAGGAAGACAGAAGAGGGGAGGGAGGACCAGTGCTGTGCAGGGGGGGGGGGGGGTGGTAGCATCTCCTCCTCAGATTCCTCCAAAGGCCTTTGTCCTTCCACCTGGGTGGCCTGCTTTGCATTCACAGCAGGTCTGTTTACAGGACTTTCTGTGCAGAGAAGGTCGTTTTTTATGCAGCATTTATATTCTTGCGGTGTGAGGGTAGTTCTCTCGGTGGATGGATATATGTTGTGTAAATAAATTTGCTCATCACTTTAACTGCAAGCCAAAGAGTATATTTCCTGAACAAAATTGCCTCTGTCTCCCATCCCCCCCCCCACCCCTATTTTTCAGTAAGGCTCATGTTTGCAGTTTATTTGGTCAGTCTGTTGGTCTGGGAAAGAGGAAATAGAGAGGGTCTGAGATGAAATGATTTTCCCATTCTATGTACAAGAGATAGAATTCTGTTTCTTAAAAGAAAATACATGTTGAGCCTAAATAGCATTTTGGGGAATGCAGAGCAGGGCATTCACGCCTGCCACCGGATGAGGGCTGTGCTTGCATCCTGACTTCCTTACTGGATGGGCGTGGAGGGGTCCTTACTCGATGCCGGGGTGGAGGGTCTGAGAAGCAACCGTGCTGCTGGGCCTGTTACAGCCCGATGAGGAGGAAGGGAGCTGGCACAGGTGGGTTTCCTAGACTCTGAGCTCCTGTGATCTACGCCCAGCCTCCTGCGGTCTCTCTAGACATCCTCACCAGGCAGCGCAACCCCACGGCACCCGAGAGGTGGTGCTCACACCGGAGCAGCATCTCCCGGAGTGCGGGACGCTCCTGGGTGGTTCCTGGGCGAACGTAAGAAACTTTGCCGAGTTTTATGTTTATTTGGATGACTCTCAGGAAACCAAAGATAGCCAGCACCTCAGACGCATAGTCTCAGCAGTAATATAAAGTTCCTTTTACATTAAATGACATGAAACGTAGAGTCCGTTTGAAGAGAATTACTAAGGAAATGATACGGCAGGGGATGCGGTGCCTCCCCCTGGCCGGGCAGCAGAACATTGTAAAGGCGATGCGTCCCCCTGGCCCCTGCTTCTGCTACAGAAGTTAAAAGGCCTGATATTTGGTTTATTTTTCCATGATTTCCGGAGGACAGAGTACGGGCTCTAGACCTAAGTTCAGCCAATCCCATGCTCCTTCCTAGGATCTTGAATTGAGAGGGAGAGATACTCTTAGTGGGCTCTCTTTGGGGTGAGATTTCAGCTATAACTTGTGCAGTTAAGTTTCCTCTGAGTATTTCTCATTTTCAAAGTCTGGTGTTCATTTTCTTCTTTGACCATGTTAGCTGTTGGGGACTCTTCTGATAATCCGTTTTCTGTTTAGTTAAATAGAGTCCATGTCTGTTGTTTGTCACTTGGAAGTTAATCCCAGCAGCACTAATACCAGTGCTCACAAGACAGGTTCTGGAATCATGCTCCCTGGGTTCAAGTCCTGGACCTGCCACTTGGTCGTTAGGGGCCTTTAGACAGACTCCTTTTGAAGCTTCTACTGGGCCATCTGTGAGGTGGGGATCATCACAGTATCCACCTCACAGAGTTTCAAGTGAATTAAGTGAGGTAGAGCAATGAGTGAAGACCTTTGGGGATCACAGCAAACAGGCTTAAGATTCTGTGGCCAAGGGCAGACACTTCCCGACCGAGGTCTGCGAGGTGCGGCTCCAGCTGTGCTCTTGGCTGGGGCTTCCCCTTTCTCTCCATTCCCTCTGCTCTCTGTCCTCTGCCGTCCCGGCCCCTCCGTGCATCTGTCCTTGCCCCAGTGACATTGCACTGCTCCCGTGGGGCACCTGCATATTCTCTTCCCTCTGCCTTGAATACGTTACCCTTCTCTCCTCCCTCCAATTGGCTAACTCCGTGCATCATTCAGATATCACCCTGAACTCCCAGCTTCCATTTGCCATCGGGAAAAGGGCCTAAATTAGTACCAAAGAAATGATTAACGAGGCAAAGAGCGATGCAGATGGAGATCAATATATCCCCTTTGGTAAACTGGAAAAGCTGATGTTGGAAACTATGGGTCATTTCTGTGGGTAAGTGAGATTCTTACTACAAAACCCAGAATTAACTAACTCACAGGCAGCACTGGACCCCACAGGATCCCCAGGGGTGGGCCTGCCTCTGTAAAACTTAAGCATGAGATGATACTAAGCACAGGCAACAAAAGAAAAAAGCATATACGCTGGACAATCAAAATCAAAACCTTTTGCGCATCAAAGGATATTATCAACAGAGTGAAAATGCAACCCACAGAGTGGGAGAAAATATTTGCAAATCACACATCTGATAAGGAGTTAATATCCAGAATATATCAAGAATTCCTACAACGTAACAAAGAGACAACCTGACTTCAAAAACTGGGCAAAGGACTTGAACAGACCTTTCTCTAAAGACATACAGTTATAAACACACAATATAAACACATGAAAAGATGCTCAACATCCCCAATCATTAGGGAAATGCAAACCAAAACCACAATAACACTGGATACCCAGTAGGATGGCTACCATCAAAAAAGAAAAAGTGTCGGCAAGGTTATGGTGAAATGGGAACTCTCGCTCGTTGCTGGCGGCATGTGAATGATGGAGCCACCATGGAGAACAGTGTGGAGGTTCCTCAGAAAATAAAAGTGGGATTTTCACATGGCTCAGCAAATCCCCTTCTGGGCAAATACCCAGAGAATTGACCAGGACCTCTAACAAATATTTACACGCCCATGTTCATAGAAGCATTATTTACAATGGTCAAAAGGGGAAAGCAACCCAAATGTTCATTGATGAATGAATGGATAAAGAAAATGTGCTGTCCGGCCAGTGTGGCTCAGTGGTTGAGCGTCAATCCATGTACCAAGAGGTCGCCAGTTTGATTCCCGGTCAGGGCACAGGCTCAGGTTGTGGGCCCGATCCCCAGTGGGGGGCGTGCAGGAGGCAGCCAATCGATGTTCTCTCTCATCAATGTTTATATCTCTCTCTCCCTCTCCCTTCCACTCTCTCTCAAATCAATAAATAAATAAAAAATTTTTTTTTTTTAAAAAGGAAAAAAATTCTGAAACATGCTATAGACTTGAGGACATTATGCAAAGTGAAACAAGCCAGTCACAAAGGGACAAAAAACTCCATAATTCCACCTATGTAAAGTATCTAAACTAATGAAACTCATAAAGACAGGAAGCAGAATGGTGGTTGCCAGGCTCGGGGAAGGGGGAATCCGAGTTATTCAGTGGGTACAGAGCTTCAGTTTGGGAAGATGAACCAAGTTCTGGAGATGAATGGTCGTGATGGTAGCACAGCAGTGTGAATGTACCTAATGCCACCGAGTTGGACAGTTAAAATTTAAGGTCAAGACGGTAAATTGTATATTATGTATATTTTGCAAAAAGGAAAAAGAAAAACCGAAGCACGGAGGAGCGAGCAGAGCAGATGTGTCTGCAGGGAGTGATCCTGCAGGGAAGAGGGACAGGGACTCCGTGACGCTCTCTCCCCAACTCACCAGGGAGGAGGCTGAGGGAGGGCAGGGCTGTTTCTCCAGTGGAATTCTCCCCACCCAGGAAGCAACATAGGCTGGAGGAGAGGCGTCTCTCCAACACAATCCTGAAACCAGGATTTCCTCACGTCCCCCCGTTTTACATAGACTCTCAGATTTTTCTTCCGTTGCTCTTACCTCAGATTATAATTGTATTTCTGTTCGTGTAATCATTTAATATATATTCCCGGTACTAGGTTGAACCATAGAAAATTGCCATTCTTGTAAGCAAAGAACAAGAAGGTTGAATATTGGCAATCTCATTTGTCTCAGCACCAGAAGGTCAAGATCGAGTCCGGTTTACATAACTCACTCTACATGCAGGGCTTAGCACAGAGCCTGCTGTCCTGAGGAGCTCCGCAGACATCACTATCCTTATAAACACAAGGAGCTATTTACTGAGTGACTGGAGTGGATATTCCCATCAAACATCACAAATTAGGAGATGGAAACTTTAATTTTTTACAAAAAGAAATACAGTGAAATGCCTAATGTTGAGTACTGTTATATAATATTTAATGATCAAGCATTATTTATGACTCTGAGGTTTGTCGCCCTGAAAAGCGTAAAGCAATAAGACTAAAGTAAATTAAATGTCACTTTCTAGAATATGCAGGAATGAATGTTTTAACGAATATAAAGGAATCCATTTGCGATTGCTGGCTTGCTTTAAGGAATAAACATGTATTTAATCAAACAATTTTGGGACTGACCTTCTTGTGCCCCAACATTCAGCTGGATATTAAGTCTCGAGCCAGGATTGGACCAATTCTGCTGGAACCTGTCCCCAAACACTTTCCCCGCTGTTATCTTCGCCTCTCTCGTTGTTTTAATATGGATTCAGCGTCACCTTTTGTCCTATTCAATTTCATTTGAGCTGAGTTTTTAAAAGCGATATCTGGGGCTGTGAGGTGTTAGAGAAACAGCCTGCCTCACTGACCCTCACTCGCATTTCACGGGGGTGCAGAGATATACTCCCCCCCCTCTTGTTTTCTTATTACCTCAACCTCTCATTGGCTGTCCAAGTTTATTTCTGGAAATGGAATTTTATTTCCACAGAAATTTTCCCCGCAGTCTATGCAGAGAGGTGGACCATCTCGAGTGAAAACATGTAGGCTTTGGAATTAGACAGCTTGGGCATGAATCCTGCTGCTACTTACGAGCTGTGTGACCTTTGGCAAATTACTGAAGTTCTCTGTGCTTTAGTTTTCTGATTTCCGAGGTGAGGGCTCGATGGGCTAATCTAAGAACAGATCCTGGGCTATAATTAGGGCTCCAGCAATGTTGGTTGTTATGAACATCAACGCTATGATTACTAATCCTATAGTAACAACAACAAATAGCTACTAATTCAAGGAACAACTTGAATCTGTTAGTGTGAGTGAAATCTTTCAGAGAGGGTTCCTAAGAAATCAGAGGCAAAAAGAAGAAAGAAAGAAAATAAAGGGCAATCAACGACAATACCAGAGTTCATTTTTTTCTGGAATTTTTTGAGGAGGCAAGGAGCAATTTTGAATCTCAGTGATGGGAAGAGGTGCAGGAAGCGAGGGGGCAGAGAAAGGCATAGTTAATACACTGCAATGCAATCTGAGAGGGTCAGTGAGGTGCACTATTTCTCCAGCACCTCAAAGCTGTAGATATCACTTTCAAAAATGGGCTCAATCTTAAACAGAATGGAGGGAAAGTGACACTGAATCTAAATTAAAACAGGCAAAATGAGAAAATCCTGGGGATATGAGTTGGAGCAAAGCCACTGAGAAGGAGAAAGCCGAACACTTCACAGTCAGTAGGCGTGCAATAATAGACTGCAAGATGAATTCGTTGAATCACAGCAAATTAGCATTTAGAATCCGGGAGCTCGGAAGTTATGGGCAAAAGTTGACATAACCCATCTCCGACAGGGACATTTCTACCTGGAAAATGAGATGGCGCAGAGGCATCAGGTCCAGCTTGAAGGTTCCAAGACGTCAAAGGGAACGTGGACTCAGTGTGATGCTCTCTGCCAGGTAATATCCCAAATCACCTGGGAAGAATGAGTGATGCTCTGAACGGCGTGACATATGGCTGGGACCTTCTTGATAACGATAGTGGCAAATGATAAAGATAATGACGATGGAGGCTTTCCTACGTGCCAGGCAGTGTTGTGAGCTCTTTAACTGGACAGACAACCCCATGACCCAGGTCCAGCTGTCAGTCCTGTGTTTCAGATGTCGTCTTCTGTGGCAGCAGAATGCTAAGATGACCCCCATGCTCTCTGGTACAATGTCATGGATGACCCCACCCCCTTTATTGTGACATGCTTCCGGCCAATAGAATATGACAAACGTGATGGGTGGAGTGTCACTTCCTTGATTAAGCTGTCATGTGGCAAGGGGATGCTACTTCCTTAATTTTGTTCTGAGAAGACAGTCTCATTCTCCTGCTATCCTTGAAGGAGCAAGCCACCATGAGTTCTACAACCCAAGAGCATAAATTCTGCCAACAGCAGGAATGCACTCAGCAGCTGATCCCTCTCCAGTCAAACCTCTAGATGAGATTGTAGCCCAGCTGATTCCTGAACTGCAGCCTAGTGAGACCCCGAACAGAGGCGCCAGCAAAGCCATGTCCAGATGCCTGACCCAGGAAAACTGTGAGATAATAAGTGGATGTGGTTTTAAGCTGCTAACTGTAAAGTAATTTGTTACACAAAAATAAAAAATACAAATACATCTTCTGTCGAGGAATTAGAGCAATGGATCGAATTCTATAATTAAGATAATTCATCAGTCTTCCAAGAGGGCCAGACTTGGGAAGGATAAGTGAAATACGAGTTGAGGTCTCCTAGAATGGGACTCCCTACATTCAAAAGGTCTCTAGTTTTCCCAGGGCACCGCTGAGACATTCGGACTCCCCTAGCACTCTGTGCCTTGACATCATATACTTGTCACGAAGTAGAACATTCGTTTGTCTGTGACTCCCACTGAAATATAAGCTTAGTGAGGGCAGGGACTAAATCTAGAATTGTTAGCATCTAGCGCAGTGCATGGTTCCATAAATATTCGTCAAATAAAAATAGGAATGTGTGAATGAACAAATGACTGACTTCACACTGTCACTCAGGTGTCATAGTGGTTAAGAGTGAAGAAGCTGCCCTGGCCGGTGTGGCTCAGTTGGTTGAGCATCAGCCCATTCACGAGAAGTTAGCTGGTTCGATTCCCGGTCAGGGCACTGGCTCAATCCCGGTGGGGGGAGCGCAGGAGGCAGCCAATCGATGTTTTTCTCTCTTTCTCTCTCTCCCTTCCTCTCTTTCTAAAATAAATAAAAACATATTAAAAAAAAAAAAAAAAGAGTGAGGGAGCTGAAGCTGAGAGTGAAGCACCCTGTAGACATCATGACTAGAAAACAGTATAGACCGGGGCTCTGCAAACTATAGCTTGCCGGCTGAATCCAGCCCACCACCAGCCATTTCTGTATCATGATAATGAATGTTTTTACATGTTTAGATGCTTGAAAAAACAAACAAACAAAAATTTTACAATATATGAAAATGACAGGAAATTCAAATTTCTGCATAAAGTTCCACTGGCACGCAGTCATGCTTATTTGCATAAGCCACCTATTGGCTAATGGCCACTTGCAGGCCACGGAAGCGGAGGTCAGGGGCTGTGACAGAGACCTATGGCCTGGAAGACATAAAACACTTCTTATCTAGAGTTGTATAGAAAATGTGGCCCCTGAGTCTCTGCTTCCAAATTTCAGTTTATTTCTCTGCTGTGTAATCTTGTAACATCACTTAAACAGTTTTGTTTTTTCCATCTGTAAAATGGAAATAAAAAATTGCCTAACTCTTAACACTGTGGTGAGAATCACTCACAATGCATGTACAGTTCTCAAGTACAAAGTTAGCTCCCAAGAAATACTAGTTGTTGCAATCATCATCCGACGAGGCCATATCATGTTCAAGTCATGCTATGAAAATTTATTCTGTAAGAGGAATATTTATATTATTAGAGATGGCTCTCTGGTATTTCTGGATACTTTTCAGTTATTGTAGTTAAGATTCTGGTGACAAGAATAGGTAAACTTTAAGCCCACTGAGCCACCATCCTCTGCTAGTCCCTGCCAAGCAGAACACTGCATTTCCTAGGCTTGTGTGTGTGTGTGTGTGTGTGTGTGTGTGTGTGTGTGTGTGTGTAATACATGTTGCATTTGATGGATAATCTTCCCTTTTTTAAATGCCATGATTTGAAAGCCTCAGGACCAGACGACATGGGGAATTTGGACTTCTAAATGGTGATAGGTTCCAATCTCCAATATGTGACCGACTTCACACTGTCACTCAGGTGTCATAGCCTAGTGGTTAAGCCAGTCTTTCTATGACTTTCTTGGAAGAGAGTGAGGGAGGGAATAAGGTAGTGTTGCCTATAAATAGTCAGGGTTGAAATATTTTCCCCCATCAGTCTTCATGGTACCTGAAATTCTTCTATTGGCTCTTCCTTACTTAAGTTCTCAAGTTATTTGAGTCTTTAAAAATATTCCAGCACCTACTGGGGCACCAAGGATATTATAGATCCCTATTTCAAGTGACAGGTGAGCAGGACTCTGTAGAAATACTGTCATGCTAGTGGGTGGTCCAGCAAAAGACTAATGTCTCGGAAGAGGTGAACGTTCCTCGGGGATCTTCCTTCTTCTCTCTCCTTGGGGCCCTGACGACGGTGGCATTTTCGGAGGAAAGGGACCAAAGGCAAGAGGAGTGGCCTGTGAGAGCTCTGCCTGCGGATGTGCTGCTTGTCCAGGTCACTGTCATCCGTCCCCAGAGAGCTCGGTCAGAGTCCCCGGAGCTTCGTATGTGCAGAATGATCTACAGAGCAGGAAAGAAGGATGATTTCTCGACCGCAGCCCTGAAGGTTCTGGTTCTGTAGGTATGGTGCTTTTTTCTCTAGGGACTTTTACTCCCTTTAAAAGAACCCCAGGTGATTCCAGGGGAGGTGATCTTTGGATTGGACTTGAGGGAAGTTTGGCCTGGGTACAGTTGACCTTCAAACTCTGTCTGTTCAACCACAAGTAGATAATGATGGATTTTTGCTCATGTTCCTTTGCTGTGATTGGTGATCTCCAAGGTGACCCAGCCCCATCAGAGGTGAAAATCCAACCTCTGTGGGCCCCAGGGTTCTTTCAAGCCCTTGTGTTGGAAGTCTAGCCATTGGGCTTTCTGGTCAGATGAGTATGCAGCCAGTGGTCTGCATGTTAAGCAACTTATTCAAGCCATAGGTGCCTCTTTTGGTCTTTGGAAATGACAGGTATGGCTGCCTGGACAGTGTACTATTCTTCCAAAAGGTCCTCAGAAAGCTTTGCTGAAGCAATGACCACGGCTGCCGCTAAGAATCCCATCCAGGGGCCAGACTTTCACATCTGGAGTGAAAACAGTAAGTGATAGTGCCTATAAACTTCAAAATAAAAGATTCCTTGGCCTTAGGCAGGGAGGCATTGTAAATCTCGCGGAGAACTTGCAATGCTGCTTAAACTCATTATTTGCTGATCAAGACTCTCTTCTTGCAATTTTCATCCTTTGTTAAATTTATAATCTCTAAATCCTTAGCCAAGAGCCAAGCCTTTAGGGAAGAAGCAGCCTGCAGATTTAAAATGTTTCCTGTCCCCAAGGATGTTAATGGTGAAATAGACTTTGGTAATACGTTCTTAATTGTCACCATAAATCAACATCGCACAATATGCTAAGTTTGCCCATGTAAATTGCCAATTGGAGAGCTTTCCCATGTTTTGGAGACGGCTGTAACTTAGAGGATGCAAGTGGCTTGTCTCTGGGGATGTGGCCCCAATAAACATACGAATTCCTTCCCCGAGTACCTGCCATGCTCTTTACCCTAGAGAAAGTGCCCACTGGCTGAGGAAACACCTTCCTAAGCGTTGAGTGTTAGTTTTAACACACAAAGAGAAGGCCATTCTTGACCTCCAGCTGTTTTTTTTTTTTTCACTGAAATCTTTTACACTTTAGAGATTGTTCCTTAAAATGTGTTCTGGACTCTATCAGCCAGTTTATACAGTTTTGAGCGTTTGTCCAAGGAGATCCCATTGCTTTTTCTTGCACACGGTGCCTGCATTTCCCCTCCCGTTAATTCATTCATCAAACGTTTGCTGCATTCCTACTGTGTACCCTGCTCCTTGCGTGTGGCGATCGCAGAGAATAAGGTCAAAAGGGACCCTACATTTACGAAACTTATATTCCAGGGGAGGACAATAGACAGCTTATTTTTAGAGATAAAAATATCAGGTTCTATGATGAAAAGAACAAATACGCTTTAATTTGAGAGAGGCTCTTTGGGGTTGGGTGGTCAAAGAAGTCTCATCTGAAGAGTTCAAACCCGACGCGAGACCTGCATGAAAAGAAGCAGCCAGCCACAATCCAGGGCAAGGAAAATAGGAGAGGGACTCTAAGAATGAGATTGGTGTATCTGATCCACGGTTAAAAAAAAAATAAGGCAAAAGTGGCTGAAGTATGAGCAAGAGGGCAGGACAAAGAGATGAGATTGGAGAGAGGAGCAAGGGTCAGCTCATAAGAGGGCCTGGCTCTGGATTGTATTCTGTGCATGAAAGGAAGCCCTGTAAGTTTTTCTTGGCATGATGAAATTTTAATTTAAAGGACCCATGCCGTCTGCAGAGGCTGGCCTGCAGTAGAGCAAGCGTGGAAGCTGAGGTCAGCGAGAAGACTCCAGCAGTTTCCCAAGGGAGAGATGATGGCCCAGACGAGAAGGATGGGGTAAGGGTGGACAGAGGACAATGGGTCTGATGCAGCGGATGGACTGGCAATGGGGAGGACTGGCAAAGGTTTGGAAATCAAGAGTGACATTTTTGCCCTGGCCGGTTTGGCTCAGTGGTTAGAGCATCGGCCTGCGGTCTAGACAGACCCGGGTTCAGTTCCTGCTGAGGGCGCGTACCTCGGTTGCGGTTTGTCCCTGGCCCCGGTTGGGTTGTGCGGGTGGCGGCCACTCGATGTGTCCCTTTCACGTCGATGTTTCTCTCTCTCTCTCCCTCCCACTCTAACTGAACAAAATATGGAAAAATGTCCTCGGGTGAGGATAAAAAAACAAACAGAAAGAGTGACATTTTTGTTTTGGCTCGAGCAACTAGGTGCCTGGTGGTGTCATTGACTGAAACGGGAAAGGCACAATTTGGTTTTGCTCGGAGTTTTAATTAGGGGATAGGAATTCCACAGTTCTGTTTGGGTTGTGTGGAGTTTGAGGTGACTAGAAATCAATGAACTTGGGCTGTGGAAACTGCAGGTCATGTGTGAGCCGGGAGCACAAGGGGCAGGTCACCCTTGTGTGTGTCACCCGAAAGGCTCACAGCTGATGGACAGAACGTACAGCCGCTGTGAGCACAGTCTTTTTATCAGTGCAGGTGATCGGGGGAGACCCCACCTGGCAGGGGCTTGGAGCAAATACGCAATAGAGCTCGGGAGGCCCCCAGTGCAAGCTGCCCCCACTCGTGTGGCTAGTCTCTCACTTGTATTTTATTTTCCCTCTGCAAATTGCTAATTCATTTCCATTCAACAAATATGTTTTGAGCACTTACTATGTACCGGACACTATGCTCAATTCTTGGGAGAGGAATAAATATATGTATATATATCAAACATAATATATCAACATATCTGATATGATAGGTGTATTAAGCAGCTCAAGATGGCAGGGACGCTTATATGTTTATGTACGTTGTGAGCCGAGTTGTGGTTGTTTTAGAGAGTGGTTTTGTAGGGTTCAAGAGGCTAAGGTTTGGAAACCAACCCTCAACCATGATGGTTCTGTGTTTTTATTTTATTATTTTTCTTTACTGATTTTAGAGACAGAGGAAAGGAGAGGGGGAGAGAGATAGAAATATCAATGAGAGAACATTGACTGGCCGCCTCCTGCATGCCCCCCACTGGGGATCAGGCCCACAACCTGGGCATGTGCCCTGACTGGGAATCAAACTGGTGACCTCTTGGTACATGGGTTGACGCTCAACCACTGAACCACACCGGCTGGGCAGTTCTGTGTTTTCTTTTTACGTTAATTTTTTTATTAAGTGATCATGTAGTAAATGTGATTTGTGTGTGTGTGTGTCCAGTTCTATGATTCAGACACAGGTGTATATTCATATCATTTCCACTGCAATCAGGACACGAAAAAATTCTACCACCCCAGAAAATGTTCTCTCTTGTTCTGTTTTTTTTTTTTTTCTTTTCAAAATATGTTTTTATCAATTTTTTAGAGAGAGAGGGAGGAAGGGAGAGAGAGAAAAACATCGATGTGAGAGAGAAACATCAATCGGCTGCTTCCTGCACAGCCCTACTGGGGATCGAGCACACAACCCGGGCACGTGCCCTGACCAGGAATGAACTGGGACCTCTCAGTCCATGGGACGACTCTCCATCCACTGAGCCACACCAGCCAGGCTACCTCGTCCTGTCTTTTATAGCCACTCCACCTGCCTGACCTCCCTGTAGAGGGCATTGCAGTAAGTTATCTCTGAGTTCTTTTTCAGCTTTCAGACTTCCTGATCTGTGCTCCCCAGTGTTGGCTTCATATGGAAAAGGCCACAAAAAGGAGCATGACTTGAATGAGAGGGGCAACACTAGGCGAGGCTGAACTTGGACAGGAGAAGAGACTGGACAGGACGCTGCTGGTAAGGGCGACGGCCCAGAGAGAGGGGCAAAGGAGGGGCCTGAATCCGGGCGCTTACCTAGAATCCACGCCGTGCCGAGGGGAGGCCTGTGTTCTCCCCCGATCCTCACCCAGAACAGCAGGGACTGGAAACAGGTTGGCACTGCATGGAGGGGTGAAGCCATACCTGCTTACAGGGAGCCAGGGAACCCCCCGTGGAGGAGAACCCTAAAGTCACCGGGACCCCGTTTACCCTCCCTGTGATGCGAGCTCTGGAAATACAAAGTAAGTTTGGTTTTAGGAGATAATTATGTTTCTTGCTCATCGATGTTGGATCTGATTTTTACCCAAGACGAATGAATGCCTGTGGTGGTGAGCAAGGTACACATGAACCTGAGCCGTCAGCTTTTTGCCTTTTTCCTTCCCTGCTTCTTTCCCTGAATTGTAGGGCATGTTGAACTCTTGGACGGTAACAGCTTTCAGGATCCACAATGCTTCATCAAATAAGTTTAGGAACTAAGTAAAGGGGGGAGGGGGCTGTCCACCTGCTTTCCTTGTACTAACCTGGGCTCCCTTTCAGCAAGTGTTTCCAAGCCAGGAATTTGCCCATAAAGTGATCTCACATTAGCCCAGCGTGTTGGGCTTCATTTCCTCTTGTGCAATTATCTACCAGTAATTGGAGAAGACATTACAGCATAATAAATAACTGGACATAAATTAGACAACGTTGGAGCCACTTGGCTGGAGACAGGGTGCATGTGTCTCGCCTTAGACGCTAGGAGTGCTGAGCACCCCGCCCTGTGGTTGTCGGTCCTCTTCGGGGGGCGCAGGATTCTACCGACCGCATGGCCTCTCGTTAGCCGTGAAAGGCAGACCCCGAGAAGGTCAGGGCCTCTGCTGAAATGCACGAGGCTAGCAGTAAAGCCAGGGTGTGACCGGGGAGTTTTAATCATCTGACAAAGGGCCTCACAAGGTGGCCTTTATTTTGGGGGTAGATTCATCGTGGTCCAGGACCTCCCAGGCTCAGAATCCTTCTACACCAGCCCAGGAGAACAGACCATTCTCTCAGGTACCGGGACGGAGCTTGACTCAGTCAGGCTTGCAGAAATGGAGAGAACAGCCCTGGCCGGTTTGGCTTAGCGGTTAGAGCATTGGCCTGCGGTCCAGAGAGACCCGGGTTCGGTTCCCGCTAAGGGCACGTACCTCGGTTGCAGTTTTTCCTCGGCCCTGGTTGGGTCGTGTGGGTGGTAGCCACTTGATGTGTCCCTTTCACATCGATGTTTCTCTCTCTCTCTCTGTTCCTCTCTCTCCCTCCCACTCTACCTGAACAAAAAACAAAAAAAATGTCCTTGGGTGAGGATAAAAAAAGAGAGAGAGAGAGAGAAATGGAGAGAACAGCCCCGTGCTAACGTAGGTACTTAAAACGAAGAAGTACGGCAGCTGGAGGCAGGCCTCTGCATTTGGTCTTGCGGATGGAGCCCGGCATAACCCTTGGGGGTACCGTTCATAGTGGGGTTCTTGCCAAGGGCACATTTTTGTCTCCTGGGCAGGCCCTGTACCCAGAAGGCAAGGGGCAACTTGGTTTCACAAATGAAGAGACAAAGGCCAAGCTGACTTGGTGATCTACCTAAGAAATATGTTTATCTGGTGGCGGGACTTGGGCCCCAAGGGAGGCCTCTGGTTCCTGGCTCGTCTCACCCGTGGCTGCATGCTGACTTTTGTAGGTTATATGCAACATGACTCTTATTTATGTAATGTTTTTGAAATGATGTAGGTTTAGAGATGGGGAGGGGTGCAGGTAGGGAGCGAGGTAGGTGCAGTTATACAAGGCCAACTTGTGGGATACTTGGTGATGAGAACATTGGGTATCTTGACGTGACGGTTAGCACATGTAGCTACACACATGATAAAAACTGCATACGACTAAAAATACACACACAAATGGGCATAGATAAAAGTGGGGAGATCTGAATAGATCAATAGAGTTGATCACTATCAATGTCCTGGTTATGATGTTACAGTTGTCCCTCTGTATCCAAGGGGATTGGTTCCAGGACCCCTGTGGATGCCAGAGTCTGAGGATGCTCAGATCCCTCGGATAAGATGCTGTAGCATTTGCACAGAACCTCTGTTTGCATGTAGGCTACAGCAGGGTGTGTCACTTCACGCCTGTGGATTCAGCGTCGTCAGCACTTAGCGTGTGGCAAATTCAAGTTTTGCCCTGTGGAATTTGCTGGGAGTTTTACAAAAGTATTTTTGATTTACAGTAGGTTAATTAGTGGATGTAGAATCCATGGATATGAAGGGTCAACTATATACTATAGTTTTGTGAAATATTACCATTGGGGCCCGGCCGGTGTGGCTCAGTGGTTGAGCATCGACTCATGCACCAAGAGGTCGCAGGTTCAATTCCTGGTCAGGGCACATGCCCAGGTTGTGGGCCTAATCCCCAGTGGGGGACATGCAGGAGGCAGCCAGTCGATGTTCTCTCTCACTGATGTTTCTCTCTTTCTCTCCTTCTCCCTTCTTCTCTCTCTAAAATCAATAAAGGAAAAAAAAAAAAAAAGAAATATTACCATTGGGAAAAACTTGGCAAAGTGTACATGGGAACCCTCTGTATTATTTCTTACAAGTACATGTAAATCTACAATTATCTCAATAAAATTTCAATTCAAAAATAAATGAACTAGGGTTCAACATAATAGCAGAGTTAAATCCCACATTCTCTGCTTTTCTGATGTTTGAAATGCTTACTTAAACACTTCTAAAACCACTGTGAAGTTTTTACTATGAAACTTTTAAACACATAGAAAAGAAGTACTGTGACCATCCATGAAACTAACACCTAGTGTTTGTCCTCAGTTCACCGGTTTCTACACACTCGTTTAAAAATGAACGCAGACACGTACACTTCACCCCTAAATCTGTAAATTGGCATTTTCAAAGAATAAAATTATTTTTCTATATAACCACCATACCATTATCACATGCAATAAAAATTAACAATAATTTCTTAATATCATCTAAGTAGTTCATATTCACATTTTTCCAATTATCTCATAACTATTTGAAATTATTTTCTTTATTGATTTTTAGAGAGAGAGGAAGGGAGAGGGAGAGAGAGATAGAAACATGGATGAGAAAGAACATTGATTGGCCACCTCCTGCATGTCCCCCACTGGGGATTGGGCCCACAACCTGGGCATGTGCCCTGACTGGGAATCAAACCAGTGACCTCTTGGTGCTTTGGTTGACGCTCAACCATTGAGCTACACTGGCCGGGCGCATTAACTGCTTTTTTAAAGCTAGGATCCAAACAGGAATACTGGGTGGCATTTGGTTTTTATGTGTCTTATATCCTTTAAAGCTATTGTCCATTTTCGTACATTGATTACTATATTCTTAGTAATCCAAGGACAGCCTTGGGGTGGCTGTGTTTTTGGCAACTCTGCTCCAACAGGCTGTCTGGAAAAGGCTTCTCTTGGGGGTTCTTATTTTTTTTTTAATTTTTATTTTTTTTATCCTCACCCGAGGACACCTTTCCATTTTTTGTTCAGATAGAGCGGGAGGGAGAGAGAGGAAGAGAGAGAGAGAGAAACATTGATGTGAAGGGACACATCGAGTGGCTGCCACCCGCACGACCAACCAGGGCCGGGGACAAACTGCAACCGAGATACATGCCCTTAGTGGGAACCGAACCCGGGTCTCTCTGTACCGCAGGCCAACGCTCTAACCGCTGAGCCAAACCGGCCAGGGCTCTTGGGGGTTCTTATTAACACCAGCTTATCTTTGTAGAATGTTACTCACCTTACAAGCATATTCTCCCAGCAACCCTGGGCACCCCAGTTTCCTCAATAGCTTTTATTCAAGATAAGTACTAATGACATCGTTCTTAATATTCAAACTTTGCAGATGGAGGACACTGAGTTTCAGGGAGGTGGAGAGCCTTTCCCGGGGTCCCCATCGGTGGCAGAGCCAGCCCTGGTGGCTCAGTCACGTGTCCCCTGTGCCACTTCCGAGGACCATACAAGGAGAGGAGGGAAGGCCAGGGCTCTGCGCCGAGTTCTCCCAGCAGCCTCCTGGAGCTTTGAAAGTGTAGCAGGCAGCCTTTCTTGTCCTGCTGCCAACGGCAGGAATGGGGTTTACCCAACACGGCGGGAGGGCCGGGCTCCTTCCCCACCTTTCCTGCAGGCGTCCGGCCCCCATCCCTTCAGCTCTCACCCTTTCTGAGGAAGTTAGCCTAACTTTCAGCTGCTGGCCCTTGTGTGTCTTTGCTTCAAGCCTCTCTGTGGTCACTTGCGCTGCCTTTGCCCATGCTCTTGGGAGGCGAGGGCTGGGAACTTAACACCCCCCAGGAGAAGCCACCAACCTATGATGATTGACCGTTGGGTTTCTCTGCTGGGTGAATCCGAAGTGCACATTCAACGCTGGCCCCAGGGTGTGCCAGTGTGGCTAAGCCCCAGGGCCCTTCCCCCTCTCACCGTCTTCACCCTGCTCGTGTGTCCTTGGATCCCCTCCTGATAAATTACCTGACTTAAACCCCTTCTTCAGGGTTTATTCTGGAGGTACCCGCACAAACACACTTAGCTGGAACCACCGGGAGATGTGGCTTTTGTTTTCTTGTGCACACAATTTACGATGACTTGCCAAGGAAATGGCCTGGTATTAAAAAAAAAAAAAAAAAAAGATGGAGAATCTGGGGTGAAAGGTTCTCTCCCACAATGGAAGCTCAGTGACCCGGCGCATTGCGAGTCACCTGTGGTCAGATCTTGCCTGGAAGGGAATGAGTTCCCTGAGGGTACGGCACCACTGCAAGGTACTTTACCGCATCCATTAAGAGAAACATAAATTCTAGAACTACTGTCTGTTTCAGGAACTTTGCAAGTACAGTGTTCTTTTAATCCCCCTCCCCCCCACCGCCAGGGGAAAGAAGTTTGCATAGAACTCTTTTAGCAATGAACAACAGGTAGTTAAACGAATATTGGCTTATTAGAGCGAGAACGTCTCCCAACGGCGGCTCTCGGAGGGAGGAAGCACAGAGCTGACCTAGGTTGCCGATGAGGCATTATTTCTCCAGCAGCTTCACGGAGGTGAGGCAGAGCAGATTTATTTAGACTGTTAACCTCAGGAAATAAAACTACAGCCCAGTGCACGGTCTGTAAAACGGTCCCCTCGCCCACGCTGCAGTGCTTTGCTCCCCAGCAGAAAAGAGAAAATGACGGAAAAGGCAGGGCATTAGGTGGTGTATTGCGACCCAAGGAGCCTTGGACAGTTCCTG
The DNA here is from genome assembly GCF_014108415.1 of Molossus molossus. Lineage (NCBI taxonomy): Eukaryota > Metazoa > Chordata > Mammalia > Chiroptera > Molossidae > Molossus > Molossus molossus. Next base: position 107,339,835 of record NW_023425366.1, on the reverse strand, counting down.
CCCCCCCAGCTTTGTCTTCTCCTCCTGGAGCTCGTGGGGTTTTGATGTGTGTTAGCGCACCGGCGTCTTCTCTATGCTCAGACATGACGTGCCTCGCTCGGTCTCCTTGGTTTGGGGTGGTTTATTGGCCAATTTGTGCAGAAAGGCCACAATAAGGATTTCTGGCTATGTCAACAGGGCAGTCATTTAATAAACACAAATCCCCGGCGGATCTACACAAAGGGGAACTAGAGAGTGAAATAAGATGTGCAAATAATCAAGGGGTTATTCCGCCTTTCCCAAAGCAGTGCAGGCTTGGGTTTATTACTTTATTGCCTATTATGTACTCAGAATGTTAGTCAGACACTTAAAAAATATATTTTTAGCCCTGGCCGGTTTGGCTCAGCGGTTAGAGTGTTGGCCTGCGGTCTGGAGAGACCGGGGTTCGGTTCCCGCTAAGGGCACGTACCTCGGTTGCAATTTGTCCCCGACCCTGGTTGGGTCGTGTGGGTGGCAGTTACTCGATGTGCCCCTTTCACGTCAATGTTTCTCTCTCTCTCTCTCTCTCTCCCCCTCCCACTCTATCTGAACAAAATATCGAAAAATGTCCTCGGGTGAGGATAAAAAAATAAAAATATATATATATATACACTTTTAAAAACTTTTGTAATAATTTTATGTTTGCTGAAGATTTGCAGATATGCTATAGATCATTCCTTTATACCCCTTACCCAGGTTCCTCTGTCGTTGACATCTTACGTCATCATGGTGCATTTATCAAAACTAAGAAACCAACACGGGTGCATAACTGTTAACCAGACATCATGCTTTATTTACATATTGTCAGTTTTTCCATTAAGCATCTTTTTTCTGTCCCAAGATCCAGTCCAGGAGACCACATGACATTTAGATATCATGTCTCTTTAGTCTCTTCTGACTTGTGATGGTTTCTCGTCCCTTGTTTTTCATGACCTCGGAGAGTTTCGGAGAGTACTGGTCAGGAGTTTTGTAGACTGTGCCTCAATCTGGACTTCCCTTGATGAGACTGGTGTTAAGGCTTTGGGGAAGGATACAACAGAGTGAAGTGCCCTTCTCATTCTGTCATGTGGGGGGTACATGCCACCATGACTACCATGACTCGTCACTGATGAACTTCACCTTGTCACCAACTCTGTGCTTTCCATGTTCAGGGAAGGGGCGTAGATGGTGGAAATGCTTTTTGGGGGTAGGAGGTCTTTTGGTTGAGCCAAACAGCAGCACAATCTTAAAGAGGATGATGGGGACAGCAGGTCTGGGGCACGGAGACACATTTGTGGACAAGAGTTGAAGATGAGTCCAGCCCACGCCTGGCCATAAGGGAGCCACTCTAAGCAGCCAGACAACGGGACATGACACATGAGATCATTGCTCCCCAACGCTGGACAAAGGCATTGCAGGACTTGGTTGTTCCCCGGTACTCAAACACTGGAAAAACCCAAGTGTCTCTCAGTGTGAACGGATAAGTGAGCAGTCGTGGGTCCATACAGTGGAATACTCCTCAGCAACAAAAAAAGGTAAACTACTGGCACGCGAACAATATCTGTGAACCTTAGAAACTTCACGCAGTGAGAGGAGCTGGACACAAAGTGGCACGTACTCTGGTTCCATCATGTTAAATCCTAGAAGCGGTGACAGAAAGGACTGGCCATGAAGGGGCGGGAGGGCACTCCCTGGGGTTTATATTTGAATGGGATGGTTGATATATGGGTGTAAACATTTGTCGAAACTCTTCAAACTGTGTAATTACAGTGGATACATATTATTATACATAAAGTATACCTCTATAATGCTGATATGAACAGTAAAAAGAAAAATAAAATAAATAAGGACAGAGTCAAGAAAGTAGTTTTAAGCCTAAGAGAGAAGTTTAAAGAGAGAAGAGGGCATGACAATCGGTGAACAGGAAGTGAGGTCAGTACCTGGGAGGGTGGATGGAAGGTGGGAGAGGAGAGGTCATGGGGAGAAGTTCAGACCAGGAATATGAACCCTCCAACAGGGTGCAGTGCCCCTTGTAGGTGGTACCTGAGGTCACGGGCACTCGTTTAAAGAATTGACCACCCTAATATTCCTTCCTAATCCTAACCAGGTCTCGGGTCCTCGCTCATAGCATGTAATAATAAGTTATTCTGTATCTCTGAATATACAGTTGACACTGTTTTCTTAGTGAGATGCTAAAATGCTTTTTTGGGAACCATCTTAAATCCATTAACTTCCAGAGGTACAGATGAGAAAGTCGAATGGCTATTTCGTTAGCATGCCAATTTCAATTTGTATATAAAATAAATAGGTTATTCTAGAACATGGCTCTTTTCTCATGCTCCCATATTGCGAAAGTTTCATGTGGACGTTTTACAGGCGTTGAGGCACCTGTGTGTCCGTCTTTCCCCGAGTCAGCCGGAAGAGGCATTCTGTCAGTGATCACTGCTTTCTGCTCACCCCGTGGGGACATGGCTGATGTGCGGGGGTGGGGGGAGTGGTGGGTGAGCTAATGGCTGTGTGGCAGACTCAGCACCGGGCAGCTGGAGAGTATTTCCACTCCGGGAGAAGGGCACCCACTCCTCTGGACTGTATGGACCGTATCCTTCAAGGATCCTTCAAGGAAGGCCTCGCTGGCCAGTACGTTTGGCCAGATAGATCAATTTCAGTGTTGGCCGCCCGGGGAGGTTCGCTCTCATGGTTTGTAAAGCCCAAGGCTGTCTTGGCAGCTACTCCTAGATTTAGCTTCCAAGTGTCTGCTAAAAAAGCGAAGGCTGTGGGAAGAGCTCAGGGCTCTCTGGTGGCCTGTTATCCTACAAATAACTAACTAAATTTGACTTTCTGGAAGCCAAACTCGGAAGAGGCTGAGAAGGGAACCTTGTGCCCTTGGGCCATCCCCTTCCTGAGTAAGCTATTGAAGGCAGACAGCAGCTTACAACCAAGGAATGAATAAACTACTTTTTAAGAAATCCCTCAATATTTGTACAGTTTCTGTTAGAAATAAAAAAAGCCTGGTTTTGAGCACTGAAACTAGTTAGCCATGGAATTTATTCCAAAGAGTTGTAAATATGGAATAAGAAAACATAATGTAGCTATAACTATAAAGTGAATCTATACTATACATATACATACTTTCTGTGTGGTTGGAATTCTAACACAGTGGTTAAAATCTCTGATAATAACAGCGATGGAGTTCATTTATTGCTTCCTCTATTGACAAATAAATATTATGCCCTAGACATATACTGGTTCACATGGCAGTCTTATTACTCCTTGATATGACTCCCTTACAAATGAGTTTCAAGATCCCAGAACACATCAGAGTATTTCATACTCTTATATCTTTACCTGTTGCCCTCCTCTGCTAGGAATCAATTTCCTCTGACACGTCCTTCTCCATCTACCTGGCAAACTCCTATTCATCCTTCAAAAACCCAGTGGAAGCATTACTCTTTCTGTATAGTTTTCCCTAACATCTCCTTGCACTCTTTCCCCAGCCCCTGATAAAATGAATTCCTCCCTGCTTTATGCTATGCTGTACCTTGTAAGAGCTTCTTTTATTAAATCCTCAACGGAGGACATGCTTAGAAAGAGGAATGGGAGAGAGAGAGAGAGAGAGAGAGAGAGAGAGAGAGAGAGAGATCGAGATCATTTGGTTGTCTTCCATAAGCTCCCTGACTAGGGATCAAACCTGCAACCCAGGTATGTGCCCTGACTGGGAATTGAACCAGCAACCTTACAGGGCACAGGATGACACTCAACCAACTGGACCATTCCGGCCAGGCAAGAACTTCTATATTTAATATGTTGAGTTGCGATTGTTTTGCTGTGTCTCTCTTCTAGTAGATGAAGCACATCTTGGGGAAGAACCTGTGTATTTATTTTTTCCATTTCTGTACCACAATAGTAAGCACTCAGAAAATGTTAAAGCAAAATCGATCTCTGATATCTTGCCTTTGAAGCCTGTTTCTAAGAGCTGAAGGGGCACCTAAGTGACTGGAATTCCACCTATTATTCAGCTTCCTGGACCTACTTTGGAGTCTTCAGAGATTCCTTAAGTCAATTGTCCTTTGTTGTCCATAAGCAAAGTGTTGGTCAAACCAATTGCCCCTCCACTGCAATTACCTACCCTATGTTTGTTTCTTGAGAATCTGCTACTTTGCCAGTTCCTTGTGGAATCAGAGTTGTCTTATCTTATTCCCACCAGAAACTCAGTGGGGTAGACAGCTCTGTAGCTAATGCTGGGTGGCCCTGGGCACAGGTGGCAGCTGATCTTGGCCTGCACCGCCCAGTAGGCTCCAGAGCCAGAACACCTGGTCGTCATCTTCAGAAAGTGCTGTTGCACCACCCAACACCTCAATAAGCAGCATACTCAAGGGGCGGACTCATTGGGCACCAGAGCCCCACTGAAGTAAGTCCTGCTTCGTGGGGTTGACCCCTGCACAGCAACTCCTCTGCTGTGGTCACGGTTAGTCTTTTCAGCCAATTGGCCTGGAGGTGGTGGTGGTTAATCCCTCCCATTGATGTGCCAAAAGCTATCAAGGCTCAACTATAAGGGGAAGGTACACACAGCCCACATGGTGAATGACTGGGGAGGCCATGCCACCGGGCCCTACAGGACACCTACTACATAAGGCCACTCTACCAAGACTGGGAAATATAACAACTCTACCTAATACATAGAAACAAACACAGGGGGGCAGCCACAATGAAGGGACAAAGAGACAGGTCCCAAATAGAAGAACAGAACAGAACTCCAGAAAAAGAACTAAACAAAATGGAGACAAGCAATCGATCAGATGCAGAGTTCAAAACACTAGTTATAAGAATGCTCAATGAACTTAGGAAAAGAGTAGATGAATTTAAAACTTCAACAAAGAGATAAGAAACATAAAAATATGATAGAAAACATTAAAAGTGAGCCATTCAGAAATGAATAATACATTATATGAAATTAACAGTAGAATAGATGAATTAGAAAAACAAATCAGCGAATTGGAAGATAAGGAAGCAGAAAACCCCCAATCAGAACAGCAAAAAGAAAAAAGAATCCAAAAAAATAAGCCTAGTTTAATGAGTCTCTGGGATAACTTCAAGTATACCAACATTCCCATCATGGGAGTGCTGGAAGGAGAAGAGAAAGAGCAAGCAATTGAAAACCTGTTTGAACAATTTGTGATGGAAAACTTCCCTAACCTGGTGAAGGAAATAGATATATGAATCCAGGAAACACAGAGAGTCCCAAACAAGATGAATTTAGAGGCCCACACCAAACACATCATAATTAAAATGCCAAAGGTAAAGACAAAGAATCTTAAAAGCAGCAAGAGAAAAGCAGTTAGATACCTACAAGGGAGCTCCCATAAGACTGGCAGCTGATTTCTCAACAAAAATTTTGCAGACCTGAAGAGATTGGCATGAAATATTCAAAGTGATGAAAAGCAAGGATGTACAACAAAGACTACTCTACCTAACAAAGCGATCTTTTACATTAGAAAAACAGATAGAGAGCTTCCCAGGCAAGAAAAAGATAAAGGAGTTCATCACCAACAAACCAGTATTGCAAGAAATGTTAAACAGTCTTCTTTAAGGAGAAGAAGAAAAAAAAGAATAATAAAATGCAATAAGTATTTATATATCAACAATTACTTTATTATTATTATTATTATTTTTGGTTAATCCTCACCTGAAGATATCTTTTTATTGATTTTTAGACAGAATGGAAGGAAGGGAGAGGGAGAGAGAGAAACATCAACGTGTCTCACATCCACTGGTTGCCTCCCACATGACCACGACCAGGGCTTGGGATTGAACCTACAAGCCAGGTATGTGCCCTTGACTGGGAATTGAACCCAAGACCCTTTGGTTCACAGGCCAACACTCTAACCACTGAGCAAAACTGGCCAGGACTATCAACTTTTACTTTAAATGCAAATGGATTAAATGTTCCAATCAAAAGACATACAGTGGCTGAATGGAAAATGAAACAATATCCTTACATATCTGATGCTGTCTGCAAGAGACTCACTTCAGATTAAAAGCTACACAACAGACTGAAAGTAAGGGATGGAGAAAGATACTTCATAAAAATGGAAAGAAAAAAAAACCAAAACAGGGGTAGACATACTTTTACCAGACAAAATAGACTTTAAAACAAAAGCTATAACAAGAGACAAGGAAAGACCCAGTAATCCCTGGCTATTTATCTAAAGAAACCCACAACACCAAATTGAAAAGACATACATATCCATATATTCTTTGCAGCATTATTTACAATAGCTAAGATATGGAAGCAACTTAAGTGTCCATCAGTAGATGAATGGATAAAGAAGAGTAGTGCATATATGCAATGAAATATGACTCAGCCATAAAAAAATAATAATGAAATCTTGCCATCTGCAACAACATGGATGGATCTAGAGGAGGTATTGTGATGAGTGAAGTCAGTCAGACAGAGAATAACAAGTGCCATATAATTTTACTAATATGTGGAATCTAGAAAGCAAAATAAACAAACAAGCAGACCAGAAACAGACTCGTAGATACAGAAAACATACTGAGGGTTGCCAGAGGGGAGGAGTGTTGAGGGGATGGGGAAAAAGGTGACGAGATTAAGAAGTACAAATTGGTAGTTACAAAATAGCAAGTCCACCATAGGGCATATAGTTAATCAGAAGGGTAGTAGATTTTTTTGGGGTGATCACTTTGTAAGTTATATAAATGTCTAATCACTGGGCCGTACACCTGAAAACTAATCTAATGTTGTACATAGACTATAATTGAAAAATTAAAAAAAAGTATTGGGGAAAAAAAAAAAAAGAAATAACAGATGATTGGTCCAGGTAATTGTGAACCAAGGGATGCTACAGGAGACCTTGGAAGTCTTTGAATTCCAGTTTCCTCCATTACCCTTGTCTCTCCCTTTCTGAAAGAAGCCGAGACCTTCTTGCTTCTCCTTGTTCTTGTTAGTCATGAGGCCGTGGTGTGGAGCACTAGTCCTCAACTTTGGCTGCACTCTGGAACCATTTGAGTAGCTCTTAAGAACATGGCTATCTAGGTCCCAACTTCTGCTCCTGTGATTCCTGTCCAGGGTTAATGACTTGGCAGGAGGTCATTGGGAAAAGGTGGAGAGCAGGATTCTTCTATCTTTAAGAACTCATGTCCCAGGTCCAGTGGTTCTCAAACTTTTGAATGCATCAGAGTCACTTGAAGACTTTGATAAAACACGCTTGCTGGGCCACACTTCTGGAGTTTCTGGTTCTGTACATCTGGGGAGAAGCCTGAGGACTTGTCTCTCTAACAAGTTCCCTGTGCTGCTGGTGCTGTGGGCCTGGGGACCACACCTTGAGAACCAGTGGTTTAGAACAGAGATTCTCAGATTCCCTAGGTGTCTTCTCATTGGACCCACCTGGGAAGTTTTTTTAAAAAATATCTGCTTCTAGTCCTTATCTTGGACTACTTTAATCAGAATCTCTGGTGTGTGTGTGTGTGTGTGTGTGTGTGTGTCCCCTAGTGATGCGATGTTTCATCCCCCCCGCCCCCCAGGAGATTCTGATATTCAGCCAAGGCTGACAACCAGCCTGGCAGGTAAGCTTCATGAAGGCAGACATTTTTGTCTATTTCTGTTTTGTTCATTGGTGTATCTCCAAGTGCTTAAAATTTGCCTGTCACCCAGTAGATGCCCAGTGAAGATTTGTTGAATGAATGAGTGGATGTTACTTACCAGGTACCAGCTCTCCAAGACTGAGAGTTATCTGTTGATTCAATAGTTATCTGAACACCTACTGCAGGTAAGGAAGTGTGTTAGAGTGCAGTTTCTTGCAAATCCACACTGAGGGACTTGAAAGTTGGCTTTTCATTTTTTGGGGGTGCATCAGAGGTTGAATAGTATAGGCTTTCTATAGCTCCCAAGTTCAGAGCACTAATGTTCATGTTCATGACCAAGATGTTAAAGATTTTGTCTTTTAGTTATCAGTAAAAAATGTCAGTGATGAGGAGAGAATGGACTGGCCACCATCAACTCCTCAGCTCTGTCAACCCAAACCCTGGCCCCAGGGACAGGTATCTGCCACTTCCAATACAGATTTAGTCCTGAGCAGGTGGACATGATTTGCATCGTCATGCCATCCATGCTGTCAAGGGCTGATGCCACACACTTGGATGCCTAGTTAGAGTACAGAGCTCATTTATCATTGTTTATTCTGTTTATTCCTTTAAAAAAATGTATTCATAACTAGATCTTGAAGGTGCTGGTCATTAGAATGAGGGACAGCTCTAAGGGGGAGGTGTGATTTTATTTCTCTTACTATACCAAAGACCTCTTTTTAATTAAAACATCTCCTTACTGTGTTCATTCAGCAAATATGCATTGAGTGCCCATAAAGTACCAGACTCTAGGAAGTAGGGATAGTATGAAAGCAAGACCTGGAGTCATAGCCCGGACAGCCTGTCCCATAAGACTGGGACGATAGAAATGGTCACACGCAACTATTGTACACTTGAAATGTAGCAAGGAAGACTGAGGATTTTTGTTTTGTTTTATTTGATTTAACTTACACTTAAATTTCAATGGCCACATGCTATTTAAAAATAGTGGCTCCCATACTCAACGAGGCAGGACTGGTGAGTGAGAATGGCCTATCATCTAAATATATAATGACAACATTTATTATGTGCTCTGAAGGAGAAACATAAAGTGCTTTGAGAGCATCTATAGAGGCATGGGACCTCAGGTGGGGGAAGGCGTCCTTGAAGAAGTGACATTTGAGATCTTTCAGTTCTGTCTAGAACTTCTCCTCAGTGGGAGCCTCATAAATATCAATGTTTGGGATCAGATGCTGTTACATTTGACATCCCTTCAATTGCCCTTGCTTTCTTCTGTCTAGGAACTCTCCTTGCTTACTCTGTAGCTGCAAACAAGCATCTCCATGCAAATAAACCCATAAGAGGAGCCCCGAGTCCACAATTCACACATTTCCTCACCATATCCAGGGAAGTAACAATTAAAATGCACACCTTGTATTATTTACCAGTTGTCAGATTATATAAGCAATTTGTGTCCTGCTTTTTAACCTACCACAGTGTGAGTATTTTCCCATGTCATTAAAGATTCTTCCTAATTGTATGTTTGATGGCTATGATAATTTTCCATTCCATGGCTGTACACCATCATATATTTCAATTTCCCTTTGGCATTTGGCACTATTTTCTTTGATCACTATTATTATAAATAATGCTGTGATGAACATCCCCATGTAGAAAATCTGTATTTGCATTTCTGATTACTTGCGTAGAGTAGATTCTTAGAGGAGATGAGGATGATTACTGAATCAAAAGTCATGATGTATTTTTTTAATTTTTATTTTAAAGGTGTTGGTACATATTGCAAAATTACTTTGTAAAGAATATGTACCAATTTATAATTTCTTCAGCAATAAAGGATCATTCTGGTGTATTATCTTTTAAAATGATACCAAACATGTCTGCATGTTGCTATGGAGATATTAGAAGCATTATTGTTAGTGGCTGCGTGAATCTGGAGTGTAGTAATGTGCTGTAGTCATCCTCTCTCGAAAGAGGTTGCTAATTGATGCTGTTCATGCTGGGTTCCCCTGGTCCTGCCAAATGGAGTGCCTCCATCAAGTCACAGCTGTCTGGGATCCATCTGGCCTTCCTGAGCTGCTCTGTCAACTTTCTACAGCCATGGGCAGCGTTTCTCGGGCATGTACTTCCCTCCCATGATACTCCAAGAAGCAAGGCTTTCTTGGAACAAAATCCAGCTCACGCTGGCAACACAGGTCTTTGGACAGAACAAAGGATATCTCGACCAGGCATTTCATTTCTGCCTGATGCTTGTTGCAATGAATGAGCACTGGAACGGGAGTCAGAAGATTTGGAATAAGACCTGACTTTTTCTTGTTTCTGACATCTGAGTGCCTTGTATACCAATCAGGACTTTTTGGTTACAATGGACAAAAAACTAACTCATACTACGTAAGCAAACAAGGTATTTATTGTTTCATATAAGCGAAGGTATCAGGGGAATTTGGTCCAGGTAGGGGTGGATCCAGGGTTTCTAATAATGCTATGGCCCATTATGGTTTTTAATAATGCTATTGTTTTTTAATATCCCCATTCTATATATGTATATATTGGTTCAATTTTCAGAAGACTCTCTTCTTACACCAGGCCACAAAACATGCTTTCAATAGTCTTGTTCAAGGATCAACAAACCGTGGCCCATAGGCAAAATTCGGCCTGCTGCCAATTCTTTTAATAAAATATTTTTGGAACACAGTCGTGCTTATTCATATATGTATGCTCCATGGGTGCTTATGTTCTAGAGCAGCAGAGTTTAGTAATTGTGACAGAGACTGTATGATGCAAAGCCTCAAATTGTTCTGGCCCTTTGCAGAAAATTTATGTTGACACCTGCTCTAGTAGAAGGGTACCAATCCTCAGTCTCACCAGTTTCTCCATGCAGGTCGATTATTAGCTCCCTCCCCACCCCCACCCCCATTCTTTGTTTTCATCCCATGGATTTGCCCAACTTCTTGAATCTAGGACCCTGTTCTTTGGACCTTCTAACCGGAGAAGACTGTAGTCACCCTAAAATATCTTCCTTAGTTCCATCCACCACAAGACTGGGTAAGTGTGGTCCTGTTCCCACTCCTGGTCATACTTTCCAGATTTTTCCAGTCAGGAGAAGGTCATATACAGATTGTCTACTTGCCCCAGGAGTCCACAGCTGCCCTCTCCTATGTCATGACGTTATAGGGGTGACGTCAGCTCTGAAGGTAGCATGTCTGCAGGTGTCTAAGTGCTTTTTATTCATGAGGTTTATTGAGTTTCTGAAAAAATGTCCTGTGGTGTCAGTCTTTGAATCTGATACATGGCTTTGGAGGTTCCTTCTGTCAGTGATTTTCAAACCCCATATATGAATCAGATGGGAGTAGTTTTTATTATTATTATTTAAAGTGAAGTTTAACAGAAAAAAAAATAGATACATGAATGTGTGATGTGTGATTGTGTGTGTGAGTAGTTGGAATCTCACCTGCCCTTCAGTTTTCTTTTTTTTTACCAGAAAATCCCCTAATCCTATTCCTAATCTCAGCCCTAATTCTAATCTTAAGTATAATTCTAACCATAAACTTAATTCTAACCTTAACCCTAACCTAGCCCTACCCTTAACTCTAACCCTAACATTACCCTAATCTAATCTAATCTAATCTAATCTAATCTAATCTAATCTAACCTTAACATTAATCTTGACTCTCATCCTAAGCCTTAACCCTACCTTTAACTCTAATCTTAAATCTAAATCTTAACCCTAACCTTAATCCCCAAAGAAGTCTATGATTTTTGAGTTTGATAACCAGTGCCTTAGAATTACTTCCTTAACCATGCTACTCCGTGGGATTTTTTGGGTATTCTGCATTGAAAAAGGTTAGGTCAAAAGCTCCACCAAAGAGGAGGAATGAGAAGAGTTATATTTACAATTAACAAAGAAGTGCATTGATCATTGGAAAAACTTAGTGTTGCCATGGGCACTCTCAGTGACAAACATGCTCCTTTTATATAAAGATAAAAGCAAGTGACAAATATGTTCCTTTTATATAAAAATAAAGATGTCTTTTATGGCCATTTTCCAGGCCATTTGTAGAATCCTCATGTTGGGGAGAAGTGTCCCTTAGTGTTTTGGGTCATGTCAGAATGAAATTTTATCCCCTTGCACCCCAATTGATTCTGTTAAGACTACCTGTCTAGATGGATGATTTTTTTTGAAATTCTGGGTTTAAAATATCCATCTAAATGGGTACTGTAGGAAAAGAAATCATATGTTTGAGAAAACAGGGGACAGGAGATGGGAAGGTGGAAAGAAGGAGTGGGAAATAATTCAAAAGAGATATGAGGCCCAAATCACTAATCTCACACTGTAGTCTAATCAGATTACTCCCCATCTCTAACTTCTTTATGGCTGCCCAGTGTTCACGGCACAAAGCCATGTTCCTTGGCTGCACACACAGCCCAACATCATCTTGCACTGCCCTATTCCGGAATCCTGTGTTTTAGTGCTACATAGTTATATGATGTTTTCCCAATGCACCATGTTCTGTCATGCTCCATGCTGTTCTTTCTTTCTGGAACACTCTTATTTATCTGCCTGGGTAAATCCTGTCTGTCCATCAAGATCCTGCTTGGGTATCACCCTCCAACAGGCTGCCTCTGCCCTCCAACCCCCTTGCTCCTCCTCTGTATCCCCTGGTGACATCAATCCCAATACTCCTTTCTTTACTCAACAAGCATTTATTGGGCCCTTCTCTGTGCCAGGTGCTATGCTTGATGGTGAAGATTAACCGTCAATTTACCATCTCAATCCCAAGTAGTTGTGGAAACAGATAAGTCATCAGCAAATCACCCAACCATGCTGTGATATGGGAGAGTCAAAGGGTTGTGAATTCTTGGACTATGGCATCTCCCTGGGGGCTGAGTGCTCTAGAAGGGCAATCCACATGATGGAAGAGAGTGAGCTTAAAACTTGGAAGGCATGGACACAGTTTAGAAAAATTTAGTCTCTGAATGAGCTAGGCAGGAGCCAGGCCATACAGGGTTCTGCCAGCCATGATAAACATTTGGAATCTCTCCTTAGAACTGTGAAGAAATCACTGAAAGTTTTAAACAGGAGATTCCCATAATTAGATCAGTATTTTGGGTATATTTATTTTATTTTCTTGTTTCCCCCCCCCCTACACAAATAATAATGTCAGCTAACACTGCAGAGAATACCACAAGAAAGATACTATGTTGAATTCTTTATATAGATTATCTTAGTTAAGGTTTGTTACTATCTTATATGGTAGGTGCTGATGTATAAACTTATTATCTCATCATTTAGAGATTCAGAGAGATTAATTAACTTGTTAGAAGTCATGCTTTTAACCATTGGAATAATTCTGCACTTCCTAATTATTGGAAAATTAAGATGTTCATAGTCACTACTCAAGAGAACTCAGAGCACATTTGCTTATAGGATCTACTCATCCATTTGATATTCTTATAAGCCTTGGAAAAGCTTCAGTTCCATCTCATGCATGATGACATTGAAAACATGATTTTGCCAGGAGTCCTATGCATGGTCTCAGTCCCCCAGGAAACTAGGTTCTTGGGGATTGATCTTGTATTTTGTTAGTCTTCATGGCTTTGTCTCCACTCCACAGAAAGCATCTGGCTGGGACGTTTAGGGTGAGCACATGGCTATAATATTCTTTTCACACAGAGAATCCAAAGATTAAGGTTTTCTTCTCATCTTTGGAGGAGTGGGCCAGATGAAGAATGGGGTTATGGGGATCCCAGAGGCCATGTCCATTATGCTTGTTATTGCTCCTCTAATCAGGAAGAGGATATCTGTTCTGGTCAGAGGAACAGAGCAAGGTTTGAATATGTGAGACCCAGTCACCTATGAGTGGTAGTTACTGCATTATAGAGATCCTAATCTTTGTTCTTTGAATTCCTTCTTCTGTTTTTCTTCCTCCTTCCTTTTTGTTTCTTCTTCCTTCATCTTGTTCACCCTCAACATCATCGCCATCAACAAACACCTCAGCATCATGATCACTTCTCTTCATGGTCATATCATTGCACTGCATTGTTGTCTTTGTTGTTGTCATCAACATCGTTGTTGTCGTCGTCATCATCATCATCTACCATATCCACATCAACACATTATTGTCTCATTGTGGTCTGTCTCTGCATCATTGTGTTTGTCATTGACGCTGTTGTCATTGTCATCATTGTCACCACTGTTACCACTCCCTTTAAATGAGTGCTTGATCTGTTCCAGGGACTCTGCTCAGCACTTTAACACATTACCTGATGTCATCTACAGAAATTAACTTTTGTGCATTATTATCTTCATTTTACAGATGAAAGACCTGAGTCTCAAAGAGGTGAGGTAATTCACTCATCATCATGAAACAATCACCACTACCAACATTGTCTCTTCTATAAATTAAGATTCATCCCATAGGCAACAGAGGTTTCAATTTATTTTTAGGAGTTAAGGCAATTACAAGGTTGAGCTCTCATGCTGTGTTAACTGGAGGCTGTTATGAATCAGTGGAGATTTAGGGTTCTCATTCTCAGACTACAATTGTTCCCTGATTCAGAAGAGTTGTTCTTCTTTTGACTAGTCATTAAATTTATGTTTATGATGATTATTTCTAAAGGGAAATTGAGAGTTGAACTGTTTTAGATAATAAATCAGAGTCATAGTTAAAACCAGGATTTGCCTGATTCCATAGCCTGCATTATAAGCACCACACTCTCTGACTCTCCTTGATTATGCCAATCATAAGTCCCACAGTTCCCAGGCCCATGGTTATCTACCTCAGCAGCATACCTCCTTGGCTCCCCAGAGAACCTAAATACTCTATCATAACAGTTTATTTCCTTGAAACTCTACCAGAATTGGTCGTATTATCCCCCCAACTCCACCCCTTTCCATTCCTTTGTCATCATCCGGCCCATTTTAAGAGGTAGTGTAATATGGTAGAAAGACAGACAAAGATTCAAACTCAGGCTCTAATACTTACTGGCTACATGACTTAGGACAATTGACATCCACAGTCCTGAATTTTCTCATTCTTCATCTGTAAAATGGAAACAATAACTCCATAGAGATTCTATGGAATTTAAATGAGAATCCATGCAAACTATTTGATATATATTAGATATCAATAGATCTTGACATTAACTCATCAGGATAAACTCACCCTTCCTTCTCTTTTCCCTGAAGTACCTGCTAGTTGAAATCCTTAATGTCTGGGAGAAGGAAAGATGAAGCTGATGGATCTGAAATGGTTCAGTCTGTGGCCAGTGGAGGGTCCTTTGCTAAGTCAGCCAGCTTGTGTAGAAATTGTTTTCCCCATCTTTTAACATCCAGATATCACTTAACAACTACTCACTTATTTGACTCTTGGAGTCCTCCTTCCTCCTGCTCAAATAAGAATCTACTCACACTAGAGCATTAATGAATCAAGCAGAATTTACTGAAGATGCTGTAAGGGGAGACAGGGGAGAGAGTTTATAGAGGTCCCCATTTCTTACTATTACATCATCCTGTGTTTTTCTTCCCCAGCACCCTATGTGGTGCTCCGGATCCCCTATGCTCTGTTATCAGAGTAATTCTTCTCTGCCTCAAGCTTGCAAATTCAACTCACACAGTACTTGGCAAAATAAATAAACTCAAGGTTAATGGTGATCACCATTTATTCAAGGCACTTTAGCGTTTCTTCCGTTGGGGCTTAGCATGACTTTTGAGACCTCATGCTGTATTGCAAACTGTTAATCAAAGTTTCTCCTAAACAAATACAGCACTCTCTCCATGAGAAGTTATCATACCAGTGGATAAGTGGGTGAAATCTTGCTCTACCTCATTACATGTAAAATGAGGGTGTTGGTAGATTCCAGACACTTTTACTACTTAAGTCTGTTTATTCTCAATAAATTGGACTTAAATTTTCTTTTCTTTAGAGATCACAATAGACTTATTATGTGTTCTGTAGTTGGGGCAGGAAGTCATGTGAACAGATGGATGCAAATAAAGTAAGTGGCACGTTCAGAAGGCTGATACTAAAGAAGGTACTCACCTGGCCTGGAAGTAATCAGGGAAAGCTTCCTAGAGGAGGTGATGTCTGGTTAAGTTTTGAAGTGCAGTTAGGAACTAGACAAGCAAAACAAGTAAGGAGAGAAAGGATAGTCAAGGTAGAGTATACCACATAGCAAAGGTTCAGGGGCAAAAACAACTGTGTTATAGTTCTCTGTGTGTGTGTGCAAATACAGGAGTTTTCATATAGAGAATGCATACACAGGTGAGCAAGGCGGCTGAGGGAGCAGCATTGGCCAGAACCTCCAACCGGAGCTGAAGTCCCACACAGCACATAATCAGAGAATTCTGTAGAGAAAGCCGGAACCGCAGACTCAGCTTCCCCAGACACTCACCTGCTTCATTCCAGGCATCTCCTTAAACTCTTATTTGTGGAGTTCTGTTTCTCATGGCTCTTTGTCCAAGCATCTCTCCCTGCTTAGCCAGATAATCTGTCCCTTCTCTGACAGCAACAAGGATGTGCATCTTGGGAGAGACGGCCCGCAGTGTCCAGGCTTACTCCAGGGGGTACGACAATGATGGAGGTATAAATCACACAAGAAATATTGAACTTTGGGAGCCAGCGAACAATAATATGCCAGTTTATTCCACTCCTGCCGGAGGTTTATATATGTTACTGTCACTTTTATACTGTTCTCCACCACTGGTAATTTTCTCTCAATCTAATTTTTATTTCCCAAGGGTCTACCAAGGTTAAAAGTGCTGGAAAACCAATGACTATTCTTTTGCCAGGGGATAGTAAATTAAATTAACCATTGTTGGTGGCCAGCTCTGGTCAGAACTATTTCTATGTAAATAGGTGAAAGCCCTCAAGGCATTGCTGCAATTATGAGTTGTTCATTCCAGATGTTGACCACAATGCAAGAGGTCATGAACCAAACACTGCATGAGCAGGGGGAGGAATTTCTGTCTGATCTTTCATTACAGTACTAGCTGGCCTCTGTAGGCCACATGAACTGTCTCCTCCCAGCTTTTTGAGTTCAGAGTCTGAGTGAGGACGAAGCTGTTCTTGGTCCCAGACTGACAGTGGAAACAGGAATGGAAGGTTAAACCTTGCCTGATGCTCATTGGCTGGCATCTTGTCAGGCTCTGGCCAATCAGAGCAGTCAAAATTTGCTTCCTGCTTTCTGGATGGGCAGCATCAATGATATCAACACCAGACTCCCTCCACCCCCCATGACTGGGGTGTTCCTAGTGACTTTTTCAGAGGGAGGATCTCTTTTGAGGAACATTTATAGATACAAGGAGCCCTCCCACAGTGTGGCATCACGTTTGTGGAAAATATACTAGCCCGATATGCCAACTCGGTGTCTTTGGTTGGCTTTTTAATGTCAGGGGATTATGGACGATTCCTTCAAATCAGCAAGTCCCAGAGCTCCAGTCCGTCCCCCCATCCTCTTACGTTCCTTCTCCAGGGCTAAGGACTTAGCTCTGGCATTCCTCTTTAAGTTACACCACTCACGTTATCCGTGACTCCAGGCAACCCAACGATTACCGGGCTGCCTTCCAAATGTGTAGCCTGTTTCTGTGTTCTTAAGCCCACCTGATTAATGGCTCATTAAATCAAGCAGCTCAAAAGAGGGACTTTAAAGAAGGAAAAGGGGGCTTACTTACTGAAATAAAAGAGAGAAGGTAGAGACTGCCCCAATAGCTCAGCCTTCCCTCCATGCTGCCGTTCTCACCCGGCGGTGGAAAACTCTACCAGTGTCTGACGGGTTTACCCCTGGCCTGGGGGTTGCTCTATGAATGGCCCCTCAGGCACCCTGACTTAGCTGAGTGGTTAACCGTTTTCTCGACCTATCCTGAGCTTGTTGGAGAAAGAGAACTTTAGAGGATTGGCTAAAGCATACTCAGTCTATCTACCCTGAAAGAGATCACTGGGGGTTTCAGAAACACATTATCTGGTTCCCTGTAAGAGTTAAATATCCCCAGTGGTTCTCAACCTTCCTAATGCTGCGACCCTTTAATACAGTTCCTCAGGTTGTGGTGACCCCCAACCATAAAATTATTTTCATTGCTACTTCATAACTGTAATTTTGCTACTGTTATGAATCGCCATCGGAAATATGTGTTTTCTGATGGTCTTAGGCGACCCCTGTGAAAGGGTCGTTCGACCCCCAAAGGGGTTGCCACCCACAGGTTGAGAACCACTGCCTTAGACACTGTTCTTGGCTTTCACCAAAGGCTTCAGGGAACCAAGAGTGTCCCCATTGTTGGAGATTTTGTTCACCCTATCTCTCCGTGGTCCCACTTGAAACCCCACATGAGAGTCTTGGAATCAGACTCAGGTCCTGTGTGCAGTCAGCTGAGGGAGTACGTGGTGGCCGACACTGAGATGGCATTCTCTCGCTGAGCTGTTTTCCTGGGCCATGTCCTCCTGGGGGAAGCGACACCTCCTTCCCTGCACGAAGGGGCAGTCAACGTGCCTGCACTCACCCACAGGGCTGCTCCTGCAGGAGAGGGGCCACCTTATTGCCAAAATGAACAGACACCCTGTGCTCAACAAGGAGAGCCCGTCCATGGGAGGGGTCACTAGATCTCCCAGAGGCACTTTCTAGGATAGTGGCAGCACCTACTCAGGGCCTGGAAACTGTCTGCTTTTGACTGCCAGGGGCTCAGCATCCAATGGCTACGCTGCATAAGTATACAGGGCCTTGAAATGTAAGTCTCTGCATTCTCTTTTACCTAGTCTTGTCCTAACATCCGAGGTTTAATTTTACATTTCAGTCATACCCAATCAGTATCATATATTCCCGTTGCTAGGAAATTACAGAAATCAATCATACAGTGGTGAAGGCAGTAAGCTGCAGAATAAATGGATCCGACTCTCTCCAGGCCGGGATGTTTCACTGCCCCTGGGAAACGCCTGGACTCTTCTTCCGCTAGTTTCCTACCTTTAGTGATATGTCCTTCCAGGCTGGCTGGGTACCTGGAAAGTCATGAGGCCATCCTCATTACGCCCAAAGGCTTGGCCAATGTATGACGAACAGGACAAAAGATAGTAAATCCCACCACGAATTAAGGGGATTCAGATGTTGTTAAATGCGCATTGACACCAAGCTCCTTGGGAGAAACTGCCCCCCCCTGTCCCCCCGGCATCGGGCATCGTGAACTTATTTCAGAAGCATTCTGGCTGGAGAGGAAGCCCACTCTGTCACTGTCCGGCCTGAGGGAGCCCCCTTCCTTGAGCTAACCACCTCTTTCCTTCCCTGGAACCACAAGCAAGAAACTTCAGATAACATTCCCCAAAGCAAAATTCCTGGTGCAATGGCTTTAAACACCGAGTCAGTATCATTTAATTGGATGTCCCTCCGTACAAATCAGACAAACCAGCCAGATACATGTGGGTATGACTATTCGTAATCGCGGTTTAAGAGTGTTTATCTCTATACTGGAGACGTTGGTATAGACGAATTGTAGCCATAGCCTCCTTTAAATGGGGCACAGTGTAAGGCTGCAGGGTCCGTAAATGAGCTTTTTGGAGAGTTCAATCATAATCGAATATGCTTAATATTCACACATTGTAATTTGCACATTAAAGATCTTGAACAAAGATCACGATCTTGGAAGGTATTAAATTAAAAAAAAAATACTCCCCCAGAACTGCATTTATTAGGTCCTGATTTCTGATTTATGTTTCATTAGCCTGTGGTGATAAGTATGGAACCGTAGAAAAGAAAAGCATGAATCCCCATTTTGGAACATTAAATCCAGATTTTTGACGATAACCTATTTTTGTGCTGCTATTAGGGGAACGCCAGCTTGTACCCACATCCAGTTATTAATCTGTGAAATGTTTTCTCTCTGGTGTGTTATGTTCTTTCTAAGTCTGCTGCACTTAACCGTCACCGACTAAGTGGGCTGTTAAATGGGAGTGAGAAATGAATCAATCAAGTATATTCACATGCTCGGTCTCCGGCATTGTTCTTTGACTTCATTATTTAGGCATTAAATTCCATGCAACACGGGATGTGATTGTCAGTACAGGGGGACTTGATTTGTGGGGGACGGGTTCATTTTGGCGATTACGGTTGCAGGTTTACAAGCACGCCAGAAATCCTTGCTACGTGATGACATCGCGCACGGCTTCCGTAATCACATCTTTCCGTGGGAACACAGCTGGCTGTGTGGGGGAGCTCGTGACATTTTCAGTAGAGAATGGAGCTGGCCTTTGCAGCAATTCACGGAGCCACGTGGAGACCTGGCCGCTGGGTACACCGTGCTCTGCTGTGGAAGGTTGATCATAAGATTAAGGTTCTTAAAAATAATCATCATCTGTCTTGTAAAGAGCCAGGCTGCCTGGCTTTGAATCCTGACTCTCCCACTTCCCAGCTGTGTGTCCTTGGGCAAGTTACTTAACCTCTCTGCGCCTCAGTTTTGTCATACGAACATGGGGTTGATGATAATAGTATTGTCTTAGCTTGAGTTTTCTCAGAGGCAGACGCTGAGACGAGGATTCGAGTGCAGGTAACTGATCTGAACGGTGGGGGGAACATGGGGAGGAGAGTGGGGAAGTGATGTCCAGGCACTGGGAGTGGTTTGGGCAGTCACCCCGCTGTCAGTGGGAGCAATAGGCCTGAAGTCTGGCTTCTCAATGCCCTAAAATGCAGTTCCTTTGTGTTCTAATGGTAGCTTGAGAGTCCACGTAGTCCATTGGCTCACAAATGATGCTTTAGACTGGTAGTTTTCCAACCTTTTGATCCGCGGAATCCTTTCTTAGAATCAAAAGTTGCAGGGGGGAGGTCTACTCTGGAACCTAGGAAAACAGGTTGGCGCCCCGGCTGGGAAGAGGGTGGAGCCCCGGAGCCTGGCTGGGCCCCAGAGCACATGTCGAAAGCCGCCGCCTAGGCCTTGTTTCTCCAAGCAGAGTCATAGGGAGACAGAACGAACACAGCCTTTGATCACCTCCGTTTCCCAAGTTGGTTCCTGTGCTGAACGGCATGAAGCACCCTGGCTGCTGGGGAACCTGAGCCAGGAGGCCCTGCCTTTGGATACGAGGCTTCCAGGGAGCGAGTCCGTCACTGGGTGTCAGGCAGAAGGTAGGCCCTGTGGGCGCTGCTTCTCCATCGTAGGTTAGAAACGTTTTTGTTTTAATATGTTTTTATTTCTTACAGAGAAAGGAAGGGAGAAAGAGAGAGAGAAACATCGATGTGAGAGAGAAACATCAATCAGTTACGTCCTGCACGCCCCCTACTGGGGGTCGAGCCTGCAACCCGGGCATGTGCCCTGACCGGGAATCGAACCAGGACCTGTCTGTCCATGGGAGGACACTCAGCTCAGTGAGCCACACCGGCCGGGCAAAGTTAGAAGCTTTGAATGCTCCGGTGAGGAGGGTGATAGAAGGCTGACTTTGGAAGGGCTGCGTGGCCGTGGGGAGGGACTGCAAGTGGCTAGAAGTGGAAAGTGCCTGCTTTCCCTTTGCACAGGAGACACTTCCTGTGAAGACCGTGCTGTGACGGAAACACGAGGACGCTTCAGTGAGGCTGCACCGAGCAGATGGTGGCAGCACGTGTTGCTCAAGCTTGCCCGGTGAGCAGCGCTACCGCTCGTGGGGTCCGTGTTCAAGAACGTGCCCAGGTTCCGCTGGAGATGGACTGAATCCGAATCTCTGGGGTGGGGGCCTGGGAAGCCGCTGGTTTTTATCAGGCCAGTGGGGACACAGGCATTTGGAGCAAGTGTGCTCGCCCCGGTCTTAGAGCCTCCATCCCTTCATTCAGTCATCGCCTCATCTATTAATGATGCAGCACAGAGTCTAGTATGTGTCAGGTGCTATAATGGCTACCAGGAATGCGAAGAAAAATGACACATGGGTCCTGCCCTTTAGAGTTGGGTCTGGAAACGGAGAAGGAAGCATCCTTTACAATGTGGCCTGATGAGATAAATCCGTGACAGAGGAAATAAAAAGCAAAGGCAACAAATACAGGCCATTGCCCCCAAACCAGTCTAATTTAACTTCTAGCCATCAAGTCTTTCTACGTGGTAATTTAAAGTAAAAGTAACGTCAGTTAGCTATGACCTTGCATGTTCCCTCTTAGAGATGGTCCCGTTCATCTGACTGTTCCGAGGATTTCTAGGGGACACGCGCACTCCCGGAATTCTAATTAGCAAGCCAAGGGGAATAGGCTGGGTTTTCATACATCCTTCCCCCAAGAAGGACTTCTGCCACAATCTGTTTCCCCGCCTGCTGTGCTCCCTCCTCGGTGACAAAAGTACCACGAGCCCCAGGGAATGAGCCCTTTGAAGCAAAATGATTAGCCTTGGCCTCAAACTGCTTTCCGAAGGTTTGCAAACAACACAACTGGAAAGTACGAGGAGCAGGGTGGGTTTCGCTCTCTTCCCTTTTAAAAAGTGATTGAATCCCACTGTCTTCTGAAGATGGATATTTCTGCTGGGCAGATTTGCTTTGTAAATTACAGACTCGAGTGGCTTTCTTTTTTCGTCCTGCTTCAGTGAACTGGGAGTTAGACATATTTGCAATCAAATATAATGTGAAGGCTCTTGAGGGATTGGAATGCTGACAACTCTGGGGCTCGGTGTATGGAACGTGGTAGCATTGGCCCAGTCGTTCAGTACCTTTGTGGGGATCATCTGGATTGGGGGCAGAGTTCGGTGCTGATGACGGAACGAAACAGCAGTGACTAGGAGATACAAGTCCCTGCCCTCAAGGGCTAAACGTCAGGCAGTGAGATAGATTTTATGTAAATAATATACGTACTATTCTGCAGAAAGCACGCAGCTGACACACTTAGTGTCTGTCCAGTCAATAGTGCCAGGCCTCTTTCTAGGTGCAATGGACGTAGCATTGACCACAGCAGACAGAAATCACTGTCTTCATAGTAGATGGGACTTTTACCCCATAGAACTTTTATTTCCCTGTGTGTATGTGCGGTGTGGGAGGTACATGCCATACTTTTCTTGTTTATTTTGATTGTCAGATGGTAGGTGGTGGGGTGAAAACAAAATCAAAAGGGGATAAAGTGTGTGTGTGTGTGTGTGTTTTGTAAGTACATGCACATGTACACATTTGGTAGAGAACATAATTTTAGATTAGGTGGCTGTATTAGTTCTAGATTGTTGCTGTAATAAATCACCATTAAGTTAGTGGCTTGAAAGAACACAAATGTATTATATTGTAATTCTGGAGGGCAAAAGTTCGAAATGGGTCAGCAGGCCCGTGTCATTTCTGGAGGGTCTGGGGGAGAATCCGTTTTCTTGCCTTTCCCAGCTTCTGGAGGACACCTGCATCCCTTGGCTCATGGCCTCATCCTCCGCTTCAAAGCCAGCAACTTAGCATTTTCCAGTCTCCCGTTCTGACTCTGGCCTTCTTCTTATAAGTACCTTTGTGATTACATGGTGCCCACCTGGGTAATCCGGGAAGTCTCCTCATGTCAAGGTCCTTAACTTAATCACGTCTGCGAAGTTCCTTTGGCCACATAAGGTAACATGTTCACAGTTTCCAGGGATTAGGATGTGGGCATCTTTTTTTTTTTTTATCCTTACTCGAGGACATTTTTGCATTTATCTGCAGATAAGGCAGAAGGGAGAGAGGGAGGAAGAGAGAAATATCGATGAGAGAGAGACACATCGAGTGGTTGCCACCCACATGACCCCAACCAGAGCCGGGGACAAACCGCAACTGAGGTATGTGCCCTTAGTGGGAACTGAACCCAGGACTCTCTGGTCTGCGGGCTGATGCTCTAACTGCTGAGCCAAACTGGCCAGGGCAGGATGTGGACATCTTTAAGGAACTATTATTCAGTCTACCGTCGTGGTCAAGGAAAACCTCATGGGAGAGATTTTGGATCAAGTTCCTGAGGAGATGAGGGTGGGAACCACACACATAGTTGGGGGGAGTAAGTTCTCAGAAGAGGGAACAGTGGGTGAGTTTGGAGAGGGACGGGAGAATTTGAGGAATAGCACAGAGGCTGGTGTGACTGGAGCAGAGCTGAGTGATGGAGGAGTGGTGTGAAGAGGGACAGAGAGATGTGGAGTCTCAGTATAGGAACTTGGCTTCTACTCTGAATGAGTCACGGATCCACTGAACCCATTGAATATAGGGTTTGAGCGCTGCATGTGGGAGGAGCATCTAAGTCAGACTTAGAGGTGATGGGGTAGGGGAGTCTTCCCAGAGGAAGGAAAATATAAACTGAGGATGTGCAGGCTTCTCAGAGATATTACTATCGATTAGAGATGACATTGAGTGCTTTGTGTCATGTACTACACTGAACACTTTCTAGACAGACCTCATGCAACACTGTGGTAATTGTTCACCCCCAAACAATTCCCTAATGCCACAGGCTGTCGTGAGGCAGATGGACACTGTCATTTTACAGAAGGGGAAACTGAGACTCAGGAGGATTCTTATTAGTGCGATAGCTAATACAATGGCTAACAAATATGATGGGGCCAGGATTTGGCCTTGGGTCCTCCTGACTCCAGAGTCCGGACTCGCTCTACCATGTCATTGGCTGCCCCTTGGTTCCTGGTGTAACGGGGAGCGTGCGTCAGCCCAAGCCCACTGAGGCTGGGACGGGAGGCCTGCAGGCCTAAGTCAAGGAGGACCTTGCTTTTTCATTGGTTTTGGAAATTTGAGTGCGAGGGGTGAGGTTAAGGAAGCGGAAGCATCTTGGGAAGGATCTGGAACCACTGTTTCATGTCCCCTTTATCAGAGCAGGCAGGGCAGGCCCTCCTGTGGTAGCACCGTTGGAGAGTAGCGGGGAGAGCACCAGGTGTATTCATTCAGCTTCTGACCAGGTGCCAGGCACAGGGGCCTCCGGACAGAACCAGACCGACCGGGTCTCTGCTGCAGGACCATTCCTGTTTGGGCAGGAGACAGCAAACAAGTAAGGATGACGATGGATTCGGATCAAGTGCTATAAATGAGACAGAACAGGATGGTAGGACGGAGAATAATCACAGGACAATTGAGTTGGGAGGTGGAAGAAGGCCTCTCTGGAGAGGTAACCCTTCCTTGAGTCTGAAGGATGAGAAGGCACCAGATACGGGAAAAGCCAAGGAAAAAGTGTGTCAGGCAGAGGAACACCCTGAAAGGTGTGTGTCAGGGATGAGTTTCCAATGACTAAGGAATAGGAATCGGCCGCGGGCATTGGGCTGAGTGAGGGGGGCTGCCCTGGCCTTGGACCCTGCGAGCCTGCCGCAGGGTCTGGATTTTGCTCCGAGTGGGCTGGGAAGACTGCTGGAGGTTCAGGGAACTGTCATCGTCTGGTTTACACCTTGAAAGCTCACTGTGGCCGTGGGGCGTGAGGTGGCTCGGAAAGACGGCGAGAGCTATCCTGCCATACCGGTGGCCTGGCGCCGAGGGACGTCCGTGGAGGTGGAGAAGTGGAGGGATTCAGGAAGCGAGGAGTCGGGGGAAAGGGGGGAATCGCGCGTGGGTCTCCGATTTTGGCTTGGACAGCAGGTGATGGGGATGGTGACTGGGGACGACGGGAGGAGACAGTAGTGTGGGATGCGGGGAGGCAGGGAGCGAGGGAAAGATGAGGAGACCCAAGCGGAATCAGAAGACTCGGTGTAGAAGTCAAGGCACACAGCAGGACCAAGGCAGAGAGAGCAGAGACGGGGTGGATGAGAGGGGTGTTGGAGGAGCCTAACGAGGTGGTCCACCGGCGTTGGGAGTGCTGACCCACGCTGCCAGCCCCTGGCACTCGCGACAACAAGGCTTGTGTTTGCCAGGGCGAGGGGCTCCATCAGGTTGCTTCCACGCGGTGGTCTCCAGCGCCAGGAGCGGATGTGATAGGGGAGGAGGATAGAGCGTGATCACGTCTTGCCTGAAAGATTTGAATGCTTCCTGGGGTAGGTTGGGGACCAGTCCTGCGGAGATGTGGAGACTCAAGTAAGCAGATAGCCAGGGAGCTGCGAGCACTCTTGTTTTAAGATGAGCAACAGACTTTCTGGGTCGGAGGGACTTGTTTACAGCATGATAAGAACATCGAAGCAATAAACCTGGGTAGTAGCTTGGGCTTTCCACAGCACTTTCTGTTTTTTCATTAGGGGTGTTTTTCCTTCATTTAAAAAACTCTTTATTGAAGTGTAATATACATTCAGAAAAGCACATTTGCATAAGTGAGCAGCCCAATGGATTTTCACCGGCGGAATATAAAACATGCAACAATCGCCCAGATCAAATGCTTTCTGCCAGAGCATTTTAAAATTTCAAAACCAGATACGAGAATTAACTGTTTCTTTGAGGTCTCTCCTGGAGGTGCACACAATCGGTCACCAAACCCCACTTCAACCCCACAGCCAACCCCAACAGTGTAGGTGCAGAAAGTTGGTTCCCTATGCCCTCATGGTCAGCCCCGTGACTCCCCGAATCCCACATCTCTTGCTCTGTTCTGTTCATCTGTAGCCCCTCCGATATGCCCCTCATTCCCAGGTGAGACCCCAGATTTAAGTTTCTTGGGTTCTTTCATTGACCAAGGACATAGCCGCCGTCATAGAACCTCCTCCTTCATCAACTTGATCCAGAATATGTAGATGTACATGTCCTACCTTTCCCTAGTTCAAGATGGGTAGAAGCATTACACAGAACCTGGGGTTTCTGGTCCAAGCCTTTGGTTTTTAGGTCTGAGATCATCTGGATAAAGAAGGGGCTGAATTATTTTGTTAGTGGGAGGGAAGTCAAAGGTTCTTTAGTGTGCCAAGGACTAGGGAACGCTCTGTGGTTTCTTCTTTTTCTCCGAGATTTGAATATCCTGCAAGGTAAGTGGCATGGGGCCCTCTAGCAGGGCGAAGGATGAAGAGCAGGAACCCTGGAGTCCGTCAGACCTGGGTTCAAATCCTGCCCCTGATTCCTGCCAGGCCTGTGAGCTTGGCAAGTTACCTAACTTCCCTGAGCCTGTTTTTTTCACCTGTAAACGGAGATCATACGAGGTGCCATCTCAGAGTTCAGATATGGAGATTAAAGAAGCGATTGTGGGTGATGTGTTTGGCACAGTATCTTTATGACCACTGGAATGATGAGCATAATTAAATAAATAATAATTGCCATTAGAACAATATTAAGATTATTATTATTGCTCTCGTCATTATTATTAGAACTCCTGCCATTTGACAGGCGATGACACTGAAACCCACATTAAGTGCCTTGTCCAAGACCACAGGGCAAGGACCATCCTCTGACTCCTAAGCCTGTGCTCCTCGCACTTAACACATTTTCTCCATTAAGCACGCCCAGCACACCTGGTCACCGACGGGAGCTCTGATGAAGCAGCGGAGCAGCTGCCAGCCTGCAAAGAGACTGGGCAGCCCTCTGTGCGGGGCATCATTTGATCAGATGACCTCCAAAGCTGGCTTTTCTGACCGCCGGTTCGGTTTCCAGAGGAGCAGCATTAAGGAGTTAATGGGGCTTGGTTGGGGCACTGGGCCATCTGTTCTTGATTACCCAGAGTGTGCAAGGCCGGGGGCAGGCTGGCACGGGGCAGCCGGGCACTGCCAACATGGTCGTGTTGGCTGCCCTTTCTCCGCTGCCTGGCTCGTTCCTCTTGGCAACCCCGGATTCTGAGTCCCTGTTACCTCTCCTGTCTCTCCCACCTCTGAGTCTGAGAAGCAGAGGCTCATGTCCCGGAGCTCCCGCTGAGCAGAGTAGAGATGGGGAGCAGGAGAAGGGGGGTGTCTCAGGTCTGGCTCTCCAGATGCAGCGCCTGAGGCAGGATTCTTGAGTAAGTGATTTATTATGGGGAGCTCTCGGGGAAAGGAGAGTGAGGAAGCAGGACGGGGTGAAGGGGCTGAGCAAGGATGGAGACCAGCTTCCCATGGATCCCTGGGGAGCGCTGGGCTTAAACTGCCCACAGAGCTGGTTTCACCTCCATCCAAGCAGTTCTGGGGAGAGATGGACCAGCAGCTGCGAGTCGCTTTCAACCACCTCTCACAGCGCCGGAGAGGGATGTACCCACCAGAAAGGACGTCTGCGTTCAGTACCAAGAGGAGGATGGAGAGGCTATGGGCAGACGCTTTACAAAACAGTCCCCTTTGGAAAGAAACCAAGCCTGTTCTCTGCTCCCTTCTCCCACAGGGAGCTGGAGTATATCCCTCACTCCTCACGCCCCATCCGCGTACAGCTCCTTCTGCTTTTCCTCGGAGCAGGTGCAGTGGCTGGGTAAGAGAACGGACCAGCACGTAGATGTGGGTTCAAATCCTGCCTCCTCCACCCGGCTGCCGCTGGGGAGGGTACCCGACTCTTCTGTGCCTCAGTCTCCTTGCCTGTAAAATGGGAATAATAGTACTCCCTGCCTTTGGGGCTTTCCGTGAAGAAGTAATGACTCAGTGCACGTAAAGAACTCAGAATATGCCTGGAATTTAAAAAATTCTTACCAGCAGTGGAAGGAGTGACAGTAGTCCTTCTTGGTCTTCTTCCTCTTCCTGCCTTTTCTCTCTTCCTCCTCGGCTTCTTCCCACTACTGTCATTACTGTTGCTGGAGGTGGTGGTGTTGCTGTCCGGGCAACTTAATGGGCTTGGTTTGGAATGAGGCACAGTTCAATATGGGGGAGGGACCCAGACCCATTCCCCAGTATGCTGTGCTATTTCTGAGACAACCACAAACATCCTTGTGCGTGTGCGTGTGCGCGTGTGTGTGCATGCGTGTGTGTGTGCATGCGTGTGTGTGTGTGTGTGTGTGTGAATCCCTGGCCTTTCCCTGGGACCCCTCAGCAGGCACGATGGCAGAGTAGAAAATATGAAGTCAGGTAGCATAGCACGCGTGAGCCCTGCCTCCTGTGGCTGTGTGGCCCGGGGCAGGGTACTCGTCCTCTCCGAGGTTCTCATCCATTCAGTGCCCAGCGTGATGATGTCGGGAAGGTTAAGTGAGAAGCTGCCTGGAGCCCAGGTCATGTGCACTGTGGACGTGCACAGTCTGGGCCTGTCTGGTGTTCTGGCTCTTCGTAGATGTTCAGAAGTTAGTGTCTCACCTCCCATTAAGTGCTGGTGGGTTTGGGTTTTCAGACATTTCTGTCTTGGACTGTGGGCCATTTTGGTTATCTCTAGTCTCAGCCACAGCGTCAGGCCCCTTGCTTTTCTCTGCTGTGGTGCTTCTGACCGAGCCTCGGGCTGCCCAGGCTGCTGTGTGCACAGCTGTCGGAGAGACACGGGTCCGGGGCCTTGCTGTGCCTTCTGTGGGCTGTTTGCTGAATCTTTCTGCTCCCCTGTCTTCATTTGTGAAGCGGAACCATTGATGTGTTACTTGCAGCTTGTGCGGCTTAGATTAGACAATGCAGTGCAGCCCAGGACCTATGCCATGGCGGAAGGAGAACCGATGTCAAATGATGTCGTTAATGACATCAAGCAAGAGCCCCATCTTTGTAGCTATTTGATGGAAACCGTCAGAACTTTTCACTGATCCTAAAAAGTCAACCCAGCAGGCAGAGCTGCTGGGACCACCTCCTTTCTGTGGCCCCAAGCAGGATTGATTTGCACCTTTGGAACTTGGCTCGTGAGTTCAGCTGCCTGGCGCACACTGGGCAGTGTGACAATGAGCTAAATTATGAAGGAGTGACTGTCACAGGTTCCTGTGAGGACGGCAGAGTTTGATGCCTCGGATTCTTGTGGTCTGATAGAGGGGGTGTTTGAAGATGGATGTTGGACTTGTAAGGGGGGTGCTGGGGCCCTGGGCCAGAATTCCAGCTCACTTGGAAATTCGCTGCTGAGCTCTAGTTGCTGTTCCGAAATGTCATCCCTCTCTCTCTGGCGAGAGCTGAGGTTGTCATTAGTGCTGTGTGCCAAATATTCTCAACTTTTCAGTCCTCTGGGAGGATGACATTTCCTCATCTACTTTGTTTATTTCTTACTTTTTCTTTTTTCTTTTTATTGATTTTTAGAGAGAGAGAGGAAGGGAGAGAGAGATAGAAACATCGATGAGAGAGAACATCGACTGGCCGCCTCCTGCATGCCCCCCACTTGGGATTGGACCCACAACCTGGGCATGTGCCCTGACTGGGAATCGAACTGGCGACCTCTTGGTGCCTGGGTTGACGCTCAACCACTGAGCCACACCGGCCGGGCTCCCCATGTACTTTAAAGTTAGATGCGGACATGTGACCTGCTATGGTCCCAGTCAGCCCCCGTGGACACATGGCATGAATGAGAAAGAGTGTTGTTCTAGCCCATTGAGATTTTGGGTTTGCTCTTTCTTCAGCATGACTGATGTAGCCTGACTGATACCCCTGAGGGATGCGGATGAGATCCACAGGGGCAGGGGCCTTGCTCGCGTTGTTCACCGCCTCAGCCCCAGGACCCAGCACAGTGCCTGGCACGTATCAGCAGCTGACAAACACTTGCTGAAGAATGAAAGAAATGCCTTGGAACCACCAGACCTAAGACTGATCCTGGCTTTGTGAGCTTGAGAACTTCACGTAATCTTTGTACTCCTTATACTCTCTCATCCATTTCAGTGTTACTGTGGGATTTACCCTGATGATGGAAATGTTCTGGCACACAGTAGTCACCCAAGACACCACAGCTAACAGAATTCCTCTGCTTTGGACAGGGAAGGAAGGATGCAGGAGAGGGCACGGAGCCGTCTCTGTCCTAAGGATTCGGGTCGGAAGGAACTTGCAGGTGGCATTGATGAGGGAAAGAGACCCCAGGGATGGGTGGCCCCAAAAGCAAGGAGTTGTGGATAGAGGGAAGGATGGATAAAGCAAGGAGCAGGCAGCTTCCTCTCTCTGGGGAGTCCAAGAGCGCTAATTCAAATGGCACAAAACATCCCCAAATATTTCAGCAGCAGCCTAGCTAGTACGTTTTTAATTACGCTGCCAATAAAGATTCCTGGGCAGAACGGTCTTCGATGCACAGTAATGTTTTGCAATGTTTTTAGTAATTGGGTTAAGATAATTTATTAGTGTACTGACTGGATGTGTTTCAATAATTGCTAAGAGGAGAATATTAGCCTTTCCTCCCTGAATGCAAATCACTCCCCAGTGGGCCAAAGCTTTGGAGAATAGGGTTCTGAATATGCAAATCACTGGGAGACCAATTACAAGAGCTGACCGCAGCACCTACGTGAGCGTTTGTTTTAAATTGCGCTTGGATGTTCCCTGAACTGCATGTGACGTGTGGGCGGCTTGTTTTGCTGCTGAGGTCCCAGGCTGTGGTGGGTTGACCTACTGCAGTTTCCACTGAAATGGAAGGAGACCTGAGTGCAGATGAGAGGTGACCAGGGTTGGCAGGGGCCCTGCTGAGGTCACCGGCAGATGAGAGACATAGTTAATGGCTGAGACAGTTCCCCCCCATCTCTATTTTCTCTACTGAACTTGTTGGGGCGGGGGGAGCCTAACTCTATTTAAGAAAAATAATCAGAAGTACTAACAGAGAAGTTGAGAGGAACAGTCTTGCCGGGAGGGGGGGCGCACGTTTACAATGATTTAAAGGTAATAAGCTTCCTAAGATTAATTCGGTTTATCGGGCAGGAGCACTGCATCCAGGGAAAAAGGAGCTCACTTTTAGAAGCTTAGCGTTGCTGGGAAATAACAGTAGCACTGGGGTTGCCTGCGTGGCCGGTTCACCGTGCCAGATGGGGGTCCCAAGCACAATATATGCATCCAATTCATTTACTCCACACAACAACCCAACGAGGGGAGGTATTATTATTCCCACAAGAAGCTTGAGTCTTGGAGAAATAAAGCATGTTGGAGGTCTCTCATTATTATTATTATTATTATTAATATTATCATTTATCCTCACCTGAGGATATGTTTATTGATTCTGAATAGAGAGGAAGAGGGAGAAAGACAGAGAGAGAGAGAGACAGAGAGAAAGTGAGAGAGAAACATCAACGTGATCAGTTGCCTCCCATATGTGCCCCAACCGGGGATTGAACCCACAACCTAGGTACTTGCTCTGAATGGGGATGGAGCCTGCAACCTTTTTGGTGCGTGGGGACGACGCTCCAACCAACTGAGATACCCGGCCAGGTCAGGTCTCCCTTTTTATAAGTGGAGGAGCCTGGGTTTGAACCATGACCTTGGAACCCTGAGCTCCTGTATGAAGCCAGAAGACTATATTACAGCCTTTATTTACTAAACAGCAACTGTCTCTTGGGCAGCAGGCTGGGTCCATTCCATACACTGGTTCACTTACCTGTGAAATGTTTGTTAAGGTACATGTCATTGCAATTTGGAAGGTGAGGCACAGAGGAGCGGGATCTGGGGATCTCTGATTAATGGCGGCTGATGCCAGGAGAAGGGTGATGAGGATTTAGATGGGAATGGAGAGACGCGGTGGGTGTCGGAGGCAGACAACAGGAGGAGAAGTGTAGGGACCTGGAAATACGCTGACAGTCGTGGTCTCTCATTCATATAATGGCAGTAATTGTACTGGTCTCAAAGGCACTCAGTGTCATGTTTGACACACCATTAGTGCTTAAATATTGGGTATTAATATGTCTTGTATGGAATAATAGTAATTGTGATTTTTCTTTTTTAAACATGTTATCTCTATTATTAAAAGGATTAGAGATATCTCCCCTTTTACCCTCCCTGACCCCCTCCTTTCCGGCTCCCAGCCCTATCCCCCTCACCTTCATCACACTGTTGTCTGTGTCCATTGGTTTTATATCTATATATCTATCTATATATATACACACACACACATATATGTATATATGTTATATCTATATATACACACACACATATATGTTTATATATACACACACACACACATATATATACACACACACACACATATATATACACACACACACACACATATATATATACACACACACACACACACATATATATACACACACACACACACATATATATATATATGTTCTTTGGTTTATCTCTCCCTCACCCCTCCCCTCTCCTGGGGTTCCTCAGCCTGTGGTTTTCTGAGTGCTTCAGTAAACATGGAAGAGCAATAATAACTGGTCACCACTGTTTGGAAAGTAGTGCAACCTACATCTCCAAAAAGTAAATTAAGCTTTGTAAATATATTCCCAAAAGAGGGGGGAAAAATGAAGGCGAAATACTCCACTGTGGACCCTGAAGAGAGAAACGAGAGCCCCGACATTCCCCCGACATTCCTACGTTAATTTCATAATCATCAGCATCTGATCTTTGTTCTTCCGCTTTCGCATCTCCTGGGGCTGCGGTGGGGTGGGTGTGGCATGGAGGACAGTGAGCATGGCAAGTCAGAACAGGGTTTCGCTGTGTAGGGTCGCTCTTCTCGCCATCACCCCGAGAGCTGACGACGCATCCTGTCATCCCCACTGTGAGCACAGTAGGTGAGGGGAGAATAGCACACCCATTGTACAGACGGCAGTTGGGCTCACAGAGGATGGAAACTTCCCCATGACCACAGAGTGACCACGTGGTAGAACAGAGGTGCAAACTCCAGTCCTCTGATTTTGGATCCCCTGGACTTTTCCATTCTTCCCAAGAACCTTGGTGAGGCTAGTGGGTCCTAATTGGTAGCTGGGCTTGTTCAAATGGTCACCATTCCATCACCACCCCCATCGTCACCTTTACCACAGGACCCATCGCCAAGAGAGGAATCACCATCACGGTCAAGGTAGTTTTAGGAAATGTCTTCAATGTCCAAAGGAGCACCCACAGCAGTGGAGAAGCTGTGTGTGAATCCCATCAGCACTGCCAGATACAGAAGGACATGTCTCTATAATAAGAGGCCATACAGCTTCCTCAAAAGTTTCCTAATGGATAATAAATTATGAAGAGAACATTCTTTGCTGTGTAATTAATGGAAATTTGCCATTTTTAAGCCTCCTCTGGGAAATTTTCCATGTCAAATGAATTTGTCGATGGGGCCCGAGAGGGACGCTCTCACCGCGGTTCCAGAGTGCGCGCCTTCATTAGCCGGCTGCTGGAGGTTACGTTTTCCATCTCGTCTTTGGACGGCTTTGATCTCTGATGACAGTGTTAACTCTATTTGTTCCTTGGTATCACTCTGGTATTTTAAAAGTCTTTTAAGATAGCCTTGCTAATTATTTTGCTGGAAGTTTAATTAAATCTTGTCACAGAGGAATTTGCTGTCTTGGGGAATGGCTGCTAGACATAAGTCAAATTGCTAAGGAAAAGGGAGGCAGGGTGGATATTTATGCAGAAGATAGATTTCCGTATCAAAGGACACGGGATTTACTGAAGTTCAAATCCCTTTGTTTGAACCATGTTCCACTTTTGGAGAGGATTCCAAGTCTACTCTCATTATACATTTAAAACCAGACATATTGTAATCAATCAATTAATGCTTTTATCTAGTTCTGCTCCGGGACCCGAATGATGAATAGACAGAGCCACATCTTCAAGGGGCTCATGGTCTTAGAGGGGGGACAATGTGGGGAGAGGTGTGGTGTGCTATATAAAGTCCGATGGCCAAGAATATCCACAGTGATGGAGTGGGTAATAGGAAAATTCTGGGGAGAAAAGCCTTCTGAAAGCATGAAGTAGACTCAATGTATGGTATGGCGTGATCTCCAAGATATGTTTAAGATGAAAAAAACACACACACACACCAAAGTATCTTAACAGTATGAAATGGGGACTGGCAATCTTTTTCTTAAAAGGCCAGATAGTGACTATTTCAGGCTCTGTGGTCTGTGTGGTCTCTACTCTTGCCAAGTGAATGCAGCCACAGTTGACATAAAGGACAGGGCGTGTACAACGCTTCATTAATGCACACTGGAATTTGAAATTCAAGATTTTTTCCTATGTCCCCAAATAGTCTTCTTTTCCCCCCAACTATTTAAAAATGAAAAAATAATTTTTGGCTTGCTGGCCATACAGAAAACAGGAGACAGTGTGTAGAAGCTCAGTGTAGAACATGTTACCACTTGTGTGCAAGTACACACAAATACACACAAACAGCACGCACACATCGACCTGCAAACCAGGTGTGATAGGGGCCATGTCTTTTTAATGACAGCTTGTTGTGTATTAATGTGCAATACGCAAGGTATAAGACAACTTCATCCTACAGTGGTGTAAATAAAAGAGAGCAGAGCTGTCATCAAGGGCTCCTGAGTGAACAGTGCCTTCCTAAACCTCCATGCTCGACATCTTTGCTTTCTGGATGTGATTTGGTAAGATCATCAATTCGAAGAATGGTAATTGCAGCTTCTGTTGCAAATTTCAAACTCTTAACTTTAACGGTGGTTGGTTCTGAACACCTCTGCTTGTTTATTGTCTTGAGGTTTACCATTAACCAGATCCAGACCAATCCATTTTAGAGTCTTACATTCTGGATTAACTTGTTTTTGAAATACCTCCTGGTGATTAATTACTCTGTCAGAAGTTCATTTCTTTCTTCTCGGCACCCCTGGGGTTATGGAAACGAAGCTGTGGGGTTACTGCCCCAGGGAAGGAGGAAGGAGAGGGTCATGCAGAATGGATCCCGGTCAATGTGGTCTCAAAGGTGACCTTTGTATGTTTCCCAGTAAATGGCAGGAAAATGATCTTCTAAGCTACACTTCATTAAAAGATAAAGGTTTTTGTACATTTGTTTGCTCTTTCTAAGTTCCAAAAGGCATTTTTATGCATCTAGGGCAAGCCTGGCCAAGGCAGACCCTGGAGTTTCATGATGGCCTCCGTCCTGCTCTGGGAAGTGCTGGAGGAAGCCTCTCGGGTCCTGGGAGGAGGAAAAGTGTGTGTGTTTCAGATGCCTCCTCTGTGGTGGATACTTGGGAAGTGATGGTAGAAACAGGAAGATAAGTCTAGGGGGGTCTTACAGAGCATGCAGTGTAGAGGGAATATTTTTATATCCTTGGCTTTGAGAAGTCCTGGTTCCCGTTTGGTAGAGAAACAACGAGAGAGGAACGTGGGGATGAATTCCCTGCAGCTTGTGTCCAAAGGTCCCTATGAGTGGTGTGGAGATGCTGAAAGAACCAGTGGACCACCTGGGATCAGAGCAAGGAGGACGGAGAAGTCAGGGACTTTGCAACAAGCGGCATGTGGCCAGAACAGGAAGCGGGTCCAAATAGGAAACCACAGATGTCTAAGGAGACCTGCCATCCCTTCTGAGACAGCAGGAACAGACAGCCCGGGCATCAGAAAAGTCCCAAGAGATATCTGGTGGACCTGAGGTTTCTTTCTTCTACTCTGAGGACTCATACGCTTTTTCCTGCACTCAGGGGACATCTGTGGAAGAGAGAGACAGTCCTGGTGTAGAGTCTGAACTTCAGATATGATTGAATATTTATCTTAGCGTCTAAACCAACTCAAGACTGTTTTAAACACCCAGAGATGAGGCTATGAAAATGGGCATATTTAGTGTTTTTCACACTACCTAGATGGAATGGGCTGTGAGCAAGATGAAATCAGGGAACATAAAGTTTGCTGCATTTTTTAAAAGACTTTATTTTTTTGGAGCCGTTTTAGGTTCACAGTCAAGTTGAGAAGAAGGTACAGAGATTTTCCATATTCTCCCTGCATCCCCCCCCCCCCCCCCCGCCCTGGGCATAGCTTCCCCGACTATCAACATCCCCCCCACAGTGGTACATTTGTTACAACTGATGAACTTACATTGACACATTGTCATCATCCCAAATCCATACTTCACCTTAGGGTTCACTGTTGGTGTTGTACATTCTATGGGTTTGGAAACATGCATAATGACATGTATCCGTCATGATAGTATTGATACCATTATAATTAACCCAGTTATAAATAACTGGAAAGGAGCAAAGGGAAGGCCAAATATTATAGTCATTTGTGTAGCTTTGCCAGTAAACTGCAGTTTAGATGTATGTCCAGTGAAGTCTGGATGACATGGGGAAGATACTTGCCTGTCAGTCACACCTGAGAGCAGGTCCTTGGCTAGAGTAGGCGTGGCCACCGCAAGTGCTGGAAGATGAGATTTTTTTTTTTATCCTCCCCCAAGGACATTTTTGCATTTATCTTGAGATAGGGCGGGAGGGAGAGAGGGAGGAAGAGAGAGAAGCATCAATGTGAGAGAGACACATTGACTGGTCACCACTCACAGAACCCCAAACAGGGCCGGGGACAAACTGCACGTGAGGCATGTGCCTTGAGTGGGAACTGAACCCTGGCCTTTCTAACCGCTGAACCAAACTGGCCAGGGCGGAAGATGAGCTATTTAATCTCCTAAACAAAAGAGTTTGAGCTCTTGCCTTTGTGTGCTTTTGGTCTCTGGGTTTGTGCTCCTGGCTTGCGGGCTTCTTACTCTCCTGCATTTGCCCACATGGCTCACAGCCATGTGGACCACACACAATGGACTGCAACTAGCCTAATGCTTCACTGCACCCAGCTCCTCCGTGAAAAGGAAACTCTGAACACTGGCTTTGCTTCTAGCTCTACTGAATCCCCAGCTGCACATATTCCAGAACTGGATTAAGGGAAATGGGACTTCGGAAACACAAGAATATAATTTCACGCAAATAAAGCTTTCTATCATATCTCATCCTCCTATGGAAGACCTCTGGAAATGCTTATTCCAGTGGCACCCCAAGAACCCCACTCTCACTAGCAAAGGAGAAAGACAATCCACAAATTTTTTCAATGACTGTATCATACAGAACATTTTCACTTCCCTAAAATTCCTCAATCTTCCACCTGTTCATCCTGCCCTTCATCTCCACCCCTGGTAACTATGAATCTTTTTGTAATTTCTATAGTTTTGCCTTTTTTGGAATATTATATAGTCAGTATCCCATAGTATGTAGCCTTTTCAGATTGGCTTCTTTCACTTAGCAATATGCATTTAAGCTTCCTCCATGTATTTTTTTCAATTTTTATCCTCACCCAAGGATATGGTTTTATTGAGTTTAAAGAGAGAGAAAAGGAAAGAGAGGGGGAGAGAGAGAGAAACACTGATATGAGAGAGAAACATCAATTGGTTGCCTCCTGTATGCGCCCAGACTGGGGATTGAACCCACACCCTGGGTTTGTGCCCTGAGTGAGAATCAAACTCACAACCTTTTGGTGTATAAGATGATGCTTCAACCAACTGAGCCACACAGCCAGGGGTCCATGTCTTTTCATTGCTTAATAGCTCATTTCTTTTTAGTGCTGAATAATTCCATTGTCTGAATTTACCAGGGGTTGTTTATTCATACACTTACTGAAGGACACCTTGCTTGCTTCTAAATTTTGGCAATTATAAGTAAAGTGCTATTCACATCCGTATGCAGGTTTTTGTGCAGACATATGTTTTTAACTCCTTTGGGTAAATGTCAAATAGTGAGCTTGCTGGATTATGTGGTAACGGTGTGTTTAGTTTTGTAAGAAACCACCGGACTGTCTTCTAGAGGGGCTGTACTACTTTGCATTCTCACCAGCAATGAATGAGAGTTCCCGTCGCTCCACATCCCCACCGACATTTGGTGTTGTCTGTGTCCCATATTCTGGCTGTTCTAATAGGCGTGTGACTGTGTATCACTGTGGCTTTAATAGGCATGTCCCTGATGACACAGGATGTGGAACGCCTTTTCATGTGCTCATTTGCCATCTGCGTATCTTTTGGGTGAGATGTCTGTTAAGGTCCTTGTCCCATTCGTGAGCCCAGTTGTTTGTTTTCTTACTGCTGAGTTTTAAGAGTTCTCTGTGTGTTTTGGATTGCAGTCCATCAGATGTGTCTTTTGCAAATAATTTCTCCCAGTCTATGGCTTGTCTTCCAATCCTTGTCTTTCACAGAGGAGAAGTTTTTAACGGACTATAGCTCATAGGTTATTTCTTTCATGGATTGCGTCTTTGGTGTTGTTTCTGAAAAGGCATCCTCACACCCAAGGTCATCTAGGTTTTCTCCTGTTATCTCCGAGAAGTTTTAATCATTTTTTGTTTTACATTGACATCTATGATCCAGTTTGAGTTCATTTTTGTGAAGGGTGTCAAGTCTGTGTCTAGGTTCCTCTTCTTTGTATGTCCGGTTTTTCCCATGCTGTGCCTCGAAGTGACTGTCTTTGTGCTACTGGTTTGCCTTTGCTGCTCTGCCAAAGACCCACGGACTGCCCTGGTGCATTGCTTTTACATGTGAGTTGCGGTGGGTGACGTTTAATCCTCCACCCATAGGTTTATGTGTGTACTCCACACCTCTGGAGATATACACCAGACTGCAGTTGTCTGGGGTGCAGGGTGGTGCCTGCGGGTCAGGAGGTGAGAGAGGAATCACCTCTTACTTCTTTTCAGTGTTTTCTATCGTGGTCTGAGACGTGGGATTGATCCTCTGTGGGGAGGGTGAAAGCGGAGATCGCCCTGGTTGGGTTTGTATCATAAACAGATCGCCTAGTCACGAGGCAATACGAGAGGTCGCCCTGTGTAAGACCTGCATGGAGACGGGCCTTTTAGGAGGCAGTGGGTCTAATGCAGGAGAGAGAAGGTGAGGGTGAGGACCGGGGCAGCAACCGTGGCATTAAGGAGGAGGAGAGAGATTTGGGAGATAATTAAGAATAAGCTCAGATCCGAGGAAGACAAAGAAGGGGTCAACGAAACTGAGAAGCCATCACGGAAACTGTAGATGGGGAAATTAATCAAATCAGAAGAGACAAAGCAATCACGATGCAACACACGTCTCGTTTATTGTCTTGTGCATTGCCCATCTCTTACATTAAAAGAAGTTTAAATCTTTACCGCATCGCCTGAAAATGCTAAAAAGGGATTATGTAGGTAATGTACAACCGAATTATTCAGTCAGTCTCTTTCCGCCCTGATTCTGCATCCCGTCCTCTCCTTCCCCCTCCTCCTCTTCCCTGTGTCTCCTCTCACCTCCCCACTCCGGTCAGCATGCGAGGCAGTGACCCCAATCACTCATGCATTCCTCACATCCTGCCCCAACTTCTCTCCCAGGTCCCAGGCAGCTCTTCTCCTCCATGTCCCCCACCCCAACCTTCTGGATCGGTGCCCTTCCGACATGTCTCTCCGGCCTTTCTGCCCCCTCCCCCCACTTCAGCTCTGCCCAGCTAAGTGCTTGGGAGAACAGGCTGAGTCACAGTCCCTGGGTCTGTGTCCTGGCTGCATGACCAACCGGTTAAGTGACTCGGGCAAGAATGTGACTCTCTAGACTCACCCTCATGTGTGGAAGGGGGAGAGGCAAGGGCACCCCTTCCGCTGGGTGGTTGTGAGGATCAAGCGAAGGATACAAAGCCTGGCACAGTGCTTGACACATCGCGACTCTGCTGAAACGGCGACAGTAAGAACAGTGATTCGTCCTTTCCTGATAACACAGAGATGCCCAGATTCAGACAGCAGCTGTCTGAGCAAAGCAAACAAAACAAAACAAAACAAAACAAAACAAAACAAAACAAAACAAACAAAACAAAGCACCTCCCAAACAAAAAGAAATCCTCAAACGACACAACAAAAACCCTCTTACAATGTGGAATGCAGGAAGGTTTGGAGTCCTTGACAGGTACGTGTGTATTTTTCCCCACTAAGGACTCTCCCCGTCACCTGTTGCTGCGTAACAAACGCCCCCCATGAGGCAGTTTCAGACCGCACAGTTCTGCGGGTGCGGGGGCAGGGAATGGCTTAGCTGGGTCCCGAGGATCCCAAGGGCAGCAGGCACGGTGTCGGCTGGAGCTTTATCATCTCAAGTTCACCTGCAGCAGTGTCTGTTCTCAGGCCCACTCAGGTTTCTGGTAGGATTCAGTTCCTCGTGGACTGTCAGACTAGGAGGGTCTGTTCCTTGCTGGCTGTTGGCCAGAGACCCTCCTCCCTTCCTTTGCAGTGTGGCTCTCTCCACTAGAGCAAGCATGTGGAAAGAGCCAGAGAGTAAAATAAGATGGAAATCATAGTCTTTTGTAACCTACTAAGAAAAGTGACATTCCATCACTTTTTTGCCATATTCTATGTGCTGGAAGTGAGTCTCCTGGTCTGGCCCACGCAAAGGGAAGGAGATCACTGGGAGACCATGTCAGAAGCTGCCCTCTACACCCCTCTGATCCCAGCTGTCCTGTAGGAGTACATCCTGCTGCTCCTGGATCCCACCGTACCTGATCACTGCTTGAACATTACTGTCAGATTTCAGGAGCTTCTCCACCATGATTTTCCCAGGTACCTTCGGTCAGTTTAAATCACAGCCGCTTGAGATGGCACAGAGCGTGCCCTCCTGCAGAGAGGGGCAGAATGCTCCGGTGTTGGTGATGGCTTGGTGTCCTGACTTCCTACGCTAAAAAAAAGGAGGGAATTTACATCAAGGTGGCCCGCTGAAGGGCCAGTGCATGTTTCTGGAATATACTACAGCGAAATTTCCCTCTTCCACATTGGACATGAGAAAAATGAAGGATGCTCGTGGTGAGAAATATTGATAATGGTGAATTTGTAGTAAGTGCCTGTGCCTGTTATTGGTCATTACTATTGTATTATGAGCGTGCTAGTGAGGAGAGAAAATGGGCTTGTCTTTTCTGAGATTAGACTTGTTTATTTCCCGCTGCGGCTGCTACTTTGGGACATTGCCAATGAATTTAGCACCAGGAATGAAGAGTTCCAAGTGGATATTTAGAACTGGAGCTAAAGAGGGACAGCCCAGATGTGCCCTGTAGTCTTCTAGTCAGATGACAACAAAGAGCTTGGGTGAGGTTTGAAAGAGCAGGGTAGAAAGAGAGAGAGAAACCAAAGCAGGAGACCGGCAAGTATAATAAGGACGAAAACTACTACTATAGTCCAGCTTCTAATACTAATTCGAAATGTATTCAGTTATAGGTAATAGAAAAATTCAAACGAGACTTAAATAAGATTTTTTTCCCCCACTTGTCAAAAAGTCTAGAGTCATGTGGCAGCTGGTATTAGTTTAATAAAATTTTGGCAATGAAAGGTCAGAACTTTTGTGATCCCCCCTCCGCCTTCCCCACCGCCTTCATTGCTACAAAGTGGCTGCTGTGCTCCCAGCATCACATCTATATTCAAGTCAGGAAGGAGGCAAGGATGGCACCAACTGCCACTGTTGCTCTTATCAGGAGAGCAAAACATTGTTCAGAATCTGTCCCCCTTCCTCTTCACATATTAGTTAAATGTCTCAGTAGCTTGGGCCACACTTGGCTGCAAGGGGGTCCAGGAAAGTGAGCATTTAATTTTTCCCTGCTACGATCGTGGAAAGTGGCAAGAGAGAAAGGAGGATTGGTATGGCTGTAGGGTCAGCCCCATAGCAATCCCTGCCTCCGACGTTATTCCCAACCATGTACATTTTAACATATTCACATTGCGAAAGTAATGATAGCTAA
Source organism: Molossus molossus (assembly GCF_014108415.1). Lineage (NCBI taxonomy): Eukaryota > Metazoa > Chordata > Mammalia > Chiroptera > Molossidae > Molossus > Molossus molossus. The sequence continues at coordinate 107,298,036 of NW_023425366.1, read as the reverse complement.
CGTTTCTAGAATAATACCAGTAAGTCAGGATTTGACTGTCTCTTGCCCAGAGCCTGACCTCCTAGTCGTGACACGGTGTCACTCTGTTCTGCAAGCATTTCCTGAGTGCCCCCTGCATGTCGGGTTCTGTGTTCCCCAAGAGGGACGCGAGAGTCACTGTGCACGACGTGACACCGTGTAGCACCGGGGGAGGAAGGAAGGCTTTGCTGCAAGAATGAAATGGCGCCGTGTTCGTCAGCGCTGGGCACGTGCCTGGCACGGCATTTGTCAGATCCATCAATGGCCACTTATTTTTTTCTAAAATTTTAATTTAGATTTTAGATGCTTCAGCATTTTTACATTTTTTTGACGATAGAGTCAGGGGGCCCTGGGACGTGCTCTGTTCCCCGTGGCTAGTTTTGAAAACAGCTTTTTAAGATGTGATTGACATGTCATCAAATTTACCCCGTTTTGAGGGATTAATTTAACAAGTTGCAAATGTACAGAGTCGTGCAACCATCGCCACAACCCAACTTAGGACATGTTCACTGCCCTGAAAGGACCCTGAGGCCCTTCTGTAGTCACTGCCGTTTCCATGCCCAGCTCTAAGCAGCCGTGCTCTGCGCTCTGTCTCACAGACTTAGCTTTTCTGATGCTTCATACGCAATAATATAATATGTGGTCTTTTGCATCTGACGCCTTTTATTTAGCATAATGTTTTTGAGGTCCATCCGTAGCGTAACCTATTTCAGCGTGCATTCCTTCTATTGCTGACATGGTTCCCACTGTACGGCATACCACATTTTCTCGATCTCTTCCCCAGCAGAGGACATTGGGGTTATTTCCAGTTTGGGGCTATTGTGAATAACGCTGCGATGAACACTCACCTAAACGTCTTTTGTGGGCATATGTTTCCAGTTCTCTCGGGGAGATGCTTAGAAGTGATAGTGCTGGTTGAAATTTGTCTGGAAATAAAGGGGATGACTTCATATCTCATCTCTGCCCCAGTATACCCAGCTCTCCACCCACATTCTTGGGCTTTTGTTTCTGCGTTTCTGACTATAGGGTCAGGGGCCCCTGGGTGTCAGGTTCTGTTCCCTATAGCTGCTTTTCCCCGTCTGGTTTCTGCCCTCTCCCAGGTGCTACACAGGGAAGCATCTGCTTATCAGGGTCCCCGCTCACTTTGACCCAGGGACGACCCCCAGTCACGCAGGAAGTGCCATTGTACCTGAGCGCCAATGCCATTTCTGTGCAATGTGGTCGTTAGAAAGTGATTGCACCGTAGTTCCGGGGACATAAAATGTGTTCTGCAGCTGACGAGAAACAGAGCATCATGCGCCCAGTTGTTTGGAATCACGGAACGTGGCATGTCACGTGAGCTCATTGCAGCACATGGCTTTCAATTAAAGCAAGCAAACCAAAAACAGCCAAGAGGAAGTCCCAGGAAAATGCAGTTTGCAAGTTGTTCAATATTTGTTTTGAATTTCTGCATTATTCCAAACGCTGTCTTGTAATGAGAGCACAATTGCCTCTTTCGGTCTCCCTCCTTCCCCCACTCCCTCCCCTTCTCCCTCTGTCTTTCTCTTTTTACTGGAGGTGACAGGGGCTGTCTTAATATCCTCAGGGATGCCCAACTGATGATGGGCCAACTCCACTCTGGCTCAGCTACACGTCCGAGCTGGTGTCCCAGCATGAAGACTGTGTCACTCCAAAGCCAAGTAGGATTGCTGGCTCTCTCTTTCTCCCTTTTAAGACAGGCTCTGCAATTTGTTGTTTCCAAGACACTCAGAGAAGTCCACCTTTGGTACAAATCCAAGAGAGCCAGAGCTGAGTTCAAGCCCCTGGGGTGGCCCTGCTGGGGAGACAGAGCTAGGGAATGGATGGCGACCTGCCCTGCAGCCTTTGTACTGTCTGTGAGTCTGTGTGGCTGATGCGTCCGTTTATCCCATAGTGTGGTTCTAGTCATGCCCAACTTACCTTCTCCTCAGTACAGAGTTCCCGTATGCATTTGAAATAAACTCGCTGGGGACCCTGTTGTACGGGGCTAGTTGCACATCCCTTGAGAGGTGCTGGCTGGGAGCCTTGGAACCCACTCTGGTCCAGAGATGGGCAGTGTCAGCACGGCGAGGAGCTGGTCAGAACGACAGCTGGGACCTCCCGAGGCTGGGGCTGCATTTCGGAAAGCGTGTCCTAACGTACTGGTCCTCACCACCAGAACTGCTTCTTGGTCTCACCCAGGAACTGCTCCGAAATGCAGATCCTCAGGCCCCGCACAGACCTATTGAATCAGAAGCTCAGGGGTAGAACCAGCAACCTGGTTTTAACATGCCCTCCAGGGAATTCTGGGGCAACTCCAGTGAGAGACATTGACTCAGAAAGTTTTTTTTTTTTAATAGGCTGACTTCTCTTCAGGTGTGCTAGTCTGTATCTGACATTTATACCTGTGGATGCACTGGTCTGACCTTTGAATTACTGTATCAAAGATGCTCATTCACTTACACCTGCCCCTACAGTGTTGGGACTCCATGATTTGGAGATAAATAATTGAATATCGCCCTGGCCAGTTATCTCAGTGGTTAGAGCATCTGCCCACGGACCAGAAAGACCCGGGTTCAGTTCCCGCTACGGGCATCTACCTCGGTTGCAGTTTATCCCCGGCCCCGGTTGGGGTCGTGTGGGTGGCAACCAGTAGGTGTGTCGCTCTCACATCGATGTTCCTCTTTCTCTCTTCCTCCCACTCTGTCTGAGGATAAATGTAAAAATGTCTTCGGGTGAGGATTAAAAAAAAAAAAATTGAATATCATTGACTGGTTCTAGCTCAACAAACGCGGACTCAATTAGCTTCTCCTATCAAAGATGGTATCTATGCAGTTTTCCCTTCTCTTAGAGTAATCTCCTCACCCCCAGTGAAAACAAAGACTGTCACCTGAGGGCATTCTCATAGTTGGCCCCCATTCTGGCCAGGTGCAATGCCCGTGCTGCCCACTAGAAACAGCTCCTCCCCGTCCCTGCACTTGGGACGCCTGAGCCACAACAGATGATGCTGCCTGGGGAGGCGGGGGTGCTGGTGACAGGCCGGAGGCCAACACGACGTGTGACCTTGTGTGAACTGACTCGTGTCTGGGCCTGTGTTAAAAGGGCTGATCTCATTTAGCGAAGGAGAATAATGCTATCACCTCGCCTACCTGGAGATCGGATCTTTTGTAAATAGCAAAAGGACGTCTAGGTGCAGAAGTGCTTTCAACAGCACAAGCTGCTCTACAAACACACAGGATCATTCGCGAGATGAATGACACGTGGGGTGGGGTGGGAGAAAGAGCTAGAGCCGCGTTTGGAGGGAAGGGATCTGAAAGAAGAAATGACTTCTCTTATTCTAACGTTGACATGGCTATGTTCTTTCAGCGCGTATACCTGAAATCGACCCTGTTGAATAAAAATTGTATATATTTAAGAGGTAGCGCATGATGCTTTCATATGCATATACAGAATGAAATGAGTACGACAGTTATGCTAGTTAACTTCCCCATCCCCGCCCACAGTTACCATTTTGTGTGTGTCATGAGAGCACCTAGAATCTGCTCTTACCAGTATATCACATGGTATTAACTGTAGTCACAGTTGATCTCTAGAACTTATTTATCTTCTGTAACTGCCACTTTCTACACTTGCCTCTCATCTCCTGATTTCTGCCTGTTGGCAGAGGTCATTGAGAAGATGTGACTGCCGTTGACCGGAGAACCGGACCCAGGTAATCGGAGGCTCCTCCTCCCTCCTTTGTCCTTGGAGTGTGTGTTCTGCCCTCAGTTCCCACAACCAGAGCTGTGTCAAGGACCTGCCTTGAGAGAGCAAGGTGTTGTTGAGACCACCTGGATGGTGCATGTTATTTAACTCTGTTAAGGCTTCTGTATAAATGTCTGAGATTCTGGTGGGTGGGTGTAGAGATCTACTCATCTATTCATCTGGTGGCGTCCAAGACAAGCCTTGTATGTAAGTTCCCTTGCTTATTAAACCTATCACCTGCCAATCTGAGTGGCCTTCCTCTTTCTTCCTTGCCCTCTGAATTCAGGGACCAGTTTATGACCCAACATCCCACCCCCCACACCCCTGTTAACTACCATATCACTCTGCTTATAAGGCTTCAACAATTTTAGATTCCACATATAAGGGAGATTATGCAGTATTTGTATTTCTGTGTCTGGTTTATTTCACTCAGCATAATGTCCTCTGGATTCATTCATGTTGTTGCAGATCACAGAATTTCCTTCCCTTTTAAAGGCTGAACTGTTTATGTGTTTGCCACGGTTTTGTTTTCCATTTATCCATCAATGGACCCTTAGGTTGCTTCTGTATTTGATTATCGTGAACAATGCTGCAGTGAACATGGGGGTGCATAGATCATTTGGAGGTGCTGATTTTATTTCCTTTGGATATATATATATATACTTAGAAGAGGGACTGATGGGTCATATGGTAGTTCCACTTTTTATTTTGTCTTAATGTGGATTTCCCCAGAAGCAGATGCCAGGGGCAAGAATGATGGGGAAGACAGTGTGTGTCGATGATAATCTCTGGACACGCTTTGGGGGAGCTGAGCTGGAGTGTGAGACAGGGAAGGAGGTGTCACCAAGCAGGACAGTGATGTGGGCCACTGGAGCCTGACCCCCTGGGGAACTTGGGGAGCATCTCGTGGGGCGTCACTAGTTGGTCGCTGCTTCTGGAGCACAAAAGCACGGGTGCTTCTGTTTGGCCTCATGTAAGTAGAGCAGGGTCCCTGGCTGAGAAGGTCCTTCTGCAGAAAGGCGCAAGTGCCCGCAGTTGGTTGTCAGACCGGCTTGCATTGAAGTTGCAAGGCCGGAGGCAAGTGGGCAGGGCACACATCTCTGAGTTATGTCTGCTCACAGGTTCCTGGGTGACTGAGAATCCCAGGTCTCTGAGACTGGAAGGGGGCAAGTTTCTTCCCAAATCTTCACCGTGCCGACTGGGGTGAGCACCAGCATCGCCTTGGGCGTTTCTACAGCAAGACGCACAGGCTCCACCACAGACTTCCTGTGTGGGGGGTCTCGGAACCCACACTTTACAGAAGCTCTCTAGATCCTGTAGATGCACAGAAGGGTTGTAGAACCACTGCTTTGGGCTCTGGAGTCAGGAATGACAAGCATGTGAGGTCTCCACCATCAGCCTCCCACACGGCATCCCTGGCGGACGCCACCAATCAATCACAGATCTCTCTCCATCGCAGCCCGCACGTGGCCTCAGGATCCTCCTCAGTGCCAGGCAGCCACTTCTAGTTAATCAGGGCAACAGGCCTTGAGTAGGGAAACTGAGAGAAATCTGCTTCTTGAATTGCCTACTTTCATCTCAGGCTTGGATAAAGGAGACAGAAAAAGTGGCTTTGATTATGGGTGAAGGGAAAACAGAACAGGCTGAAGTTAGGATACGGGTCCAGGGGCATCTTCATAGCTTGGGGATGACCAAAGCATAGCCTTGCTGGGAGCGGGGGCAGGAGTGGGAACATCGGCTGAACTGGAGGAAGGAGGGGGAGGGGTACACGGATGGCTTCCTGCTCTTATGTTGAGATTCTGGTTGTCGCACAAGAAGCTTTGGTATCTGTTATGGACTTTTTTGTGTCCTCCCTAAATTCATATGTTGAAGCCCGAATCCCAGTGGGATGGTATTGGGAGGGGAGACCTGTGGGAGGTGATGAGGTTTAGGTGATGAGCTGGGAGCCCCCACCATGGGCTTAGTACCTTTAGAAGAAGAGGAAGAGGCACTGAGCACCTGTCCTGTCTGTCTCCCAGGTGAGGACACCGTGAGAAGGCAGATGTCTGCAAGGCAGGAAGGGGGTCCTCACCAAGCACTAAGTCTGTGGCACCTCGGTCTCGCACTTCCCAGCCTCCAGAATTTTGAGAACAAAGTCTCTGTTGTTTAAGCCCCTCAGCTTATTTCTGGGCTCTGGTTTGCAGCTTTGGGACCTTCCAGCCCCGTTGCCAGACAGCCGGGGTGAAGGTGGGATTAGTCCATCCTGGATGGGAAGATTCTTGATGACACAGTCCATTTCTGCCCATTTTGCAGAGGAGTAAACTCCTTTCCGGGAGATGAGGTGACCAAGGTCCCAACGCATCTTGCAGCAGAGCCAAGATGTATATGCATTTTCAACATCCAGCCAGTGCCCTTCCCCCTCCTTTCTCTGGTGCTCAGTGTATTTCCAGAAGCTTCAGCTGCATTTTGGATTCTTCAAAACATCCCACTTGACAGCATTTCTCCAAATAGCATGGAGGTTGACGTCTGCTAATCAGTCTCCTGAAAACATTTACAGTGAGATTAGAAAAGGAATTGAATGAGCCTAGCCGGTCTCCTCTGGGGCGGTAACCGTAACACGCCGAGTGGGAAATTAAAGCAGGGTCTCTGGGGAGAAAGAAGACGGAGAGAAGAGTCCGGCTTCTCTTATCTTCTTGCCACCCGTGAACTCTGCCATCAGAGCTTCAGTTTCGATCAACTCCGCGTGTCTTATCGCAGCCTTGGACACGTGCAGCGATCATTCCTTAAACTGCGCCCTGGGAGGCCTCCCCTCGGCTCCTCTTCCTCCCCCCTTTATTTGTTGATGTTGACGTGGCACGCAGAGAAGGCTGCTTTCAAAAAGACATCTTTTTAACAACTCGTCCTCGGGGAGAGGGGGAATGGGGTGTGCACTGATGCTCGCGTGGGCTGCCGAGAAGGACCCGTGCTGGATGCCGAGACGCTGCGATCACAGGAGCCCTTGGCAGAAGCCAGCCTTGCGTTTGCTGCTTAGGTCTGGCCCAGGCGCCGGTGCTGGATGGCGGATCACGCTTCCTCCGGAGTCTTTAGCGCAACCCCGAGGAGCCTCACAAAAGCCTATATCCTAGTCTTTTGTTTTAAAAAAAATCTTCTTGAGAAATTAAAAATCTTAGTCAAACATCTTATCTCTAGGCAGGATGATGACTTAAGAAAAATGATTATTTCCCAGCTAGTGTGGGGGGTTCAAAAGCGGCACATTGTCATTCTGTCACAGTCGAGCACGCGTACAATTCAATTTGGTGCCCTTCGGGGTGGGAGTGTTCAGCGTTTATTCTCATGCATCGGGCGGGATGGGAAGGTTTCGGGAGCTCATTCCCTTCCACGCTGGAAACCCTTTCTTGCTTGGATGACCTTTTTGGAAAACCGGGGACAACTAGTGGCCGTTCTCAGATTTGTTGCCGGAAGAGTGTGGCGTCCAGAAACAGCAGGGACAGGAGAGATGACTTTAGATAGAAGCGCCACTGAGACCATTTGTTGTCTCTGTCTTTTCATGTGGCTACTGCTGAACATCCACCAATTATTTCATGTCTACTGAGCCGTGCTGCGTTTCCTAATCGGAGCTTTTAAGCATCTTTGAGATCTCAGCAGAGCCGGCATCCGATACCTGCAATTTACAGATGAAAACCTCAGGGAGGTCAAGTGACGTGTCCAAGGTCACAGAGCTGACAGTTGGCCGAGCTGTGAATTCAACTCAGCTCTTCTGAACTCTTTTGGTCACAATCCCAGCATTTTCTTTTTTCTCTCGGGGTGGATGTCCATCTAACATTTGACAGGTGACCTGTGTTTACGGAAAAGTCATTGCAATGGGCCCATTCGTTAAGCGGATGTAAAGGAAATGACTACTATTCCTCAAGAAAACCAAGCAGAGTCATGGACGTCTGTGCAGGTCACTCACTGCATGAGGGGAAGGTTGAAGCCCAGGCCGCGCTCTGCGTGCCCAGCTTTGCACCCCATGCTGAAGCGTGTCCGCCACCTAATTCACAGGAGCGCTTGCCAAGCAGTGCACCTCTTTGGGAGGTGGCAGCGTTTCTAACTTGCACAAAGGTGCCCGAGGAGCACCGAGCGACCTTGCTCAATGTTAACCTAACTGCAGAGGCTCTGGTGCAGAATGCTCAGAGCTCTAGTTAATGATGGAAACGGAGATTATGTTGAGCGGGGCTGCGCCTTGGTAGGGTTAGAGGAGACTTGCTATTCTCTAAAAATGGATGTAGGCTGAATGATACTTGAAACTTACTATGGGCTTTTGGGATGTGTGTGCACCTTTTCCTAGAAGTTTGTCTGCAGATGATCAAGGGTACCGAATTCGGCTGAGATGAACTGGAGTCAGGCCTGATTTCTTTACCTTGGGCAGGCTGGAGAAAGGACTTTGAACATGAGCTATTAGCCTTGGTATAGCTTTCTGTGGGGAGTGGGGAATTCAGACTCTTAGAACTATGCTGTGAGTATCCTGAATGCCTTGTCTAGACCTTCAGGGGTGGAGTCCACTGTGTGGTTGGAGTGGGGATGTCTTCTGTTTGTTTTTCAAAATATGTTTTTATTGATTTTTTAGAGAGAGAGGAAGGGAGAGAAAGATAGAAACATCAATGTGAGAAGGAAACGTCGATTGGCTGCGTCCTGCACGCCCCCTACTGGGGATCGAACCTGAAACCCGGGCATGTGCCCTGACCGGAATCAGACCAGGACCTCTCAGTCCATGGGACATCGCTCAGTCCACTGGGCCACACCAGCCGGGCTGAGAATGTCTTCTGATAGATGGGTCTGTTCCTGTGGTCAACATCCTGGGATGTGAAGTGAGGCGGCCTCGGGCTGGGAGAGGTGTCTCTTTTGCATCTGGGCTGGGGAGAGTAGGGACTTAATTGATAAGATTTCCCACCACAGAGGCAATACTTCTAGTAGAAGCAATGAGTTTCTGTCTGTAAAAAAATTTGAAGCTCCCAACTCTTTAGTAAAGATTTGTTAGTCCAGCCGGTGTGGCTCAGTGGTTAGCATCGACCCATGCACCAAGAGGTCGCTGATTTGATTCCCGGTCAGGACACATGCCCAGGTTGTGGGCCTGATCCCCAGTGGGGGGCATGCAGGAGGCGGCCAATCAATGTTCTCTCTCATCGATGTTTCTATCTCTTTCTTCCTCTCCTTTCTTCTCTCTAAAGAACCAATAAAAAGAAAAAATAATTTTAAGATTTGTTAAAATTTAAGGCCTGGCCTTGGTCCTCCTTGGAAGGGGGATGGATAGAGGGGCTTCTCTCCAAGCTTAGAGGGGAGAGTTGGTACAGAGATGACTGAATAAATGTGATCAAATGTGTCCCTCTAAAATCTGTTCCCAAGCTCCTTGACCCTTTACAAAGGGACTGTCTGAGGAAGCCTCTTACCCAAATGTTGATTTTAATGTTGATATAATAGAGAGGCTTCATGCTATGATGTTGGAGATGAGTTGGTTTGGTTTCAGATACCAGTTCTGTAACTTATAAGCAAGTAACTTTCTGAGCCTCAAAAATTGACTCCTTGGGAACATGACCATGTTAATCCCTGTCTTGGGGGGCATGCAGGAGGTGGCCAATCGATGTTCTCTCTCATCGATGTTTCTATCTCTCTAAAATCAATAAAGAAAATATATTAAAAAATAAAAACAACCCAAAACACCAAGGAAGCGTCCCCAGTGTCACCTCAGTCCTACTGAAAAGGCACCATGCTTACTCCATCTAGACAAGGGGTCAGCAGAGTTTTTCTGTGAAGAGTTACAGAGAAATACTTCCTGCCTTGGGGGGTCAGACCATCTCTGTTGCACCCACTCAGTTCTGCCATAGTAGCATGGAGACATCCAAAGACAATGCACAGACGTCCAAAGACAGTGGGTGTGGCCGTGTCCCAATAAAACTTTATTTACAAAAACAGGTGGCAGATGTAGTTTGCAGACCCTTGATCTGGGCAGTATTCCTCCCAAAACCTCTGTGTCAATTCATACGTTTTTGTCCACCCTCCTATTCCCTTCTTGGTGAGTCATTTTTTCCCTCTGTCCCTTTTCTCTCTGTGGGCAGCACACACAACCACTTCTCAGTGAACGAGGATGCCCATGAGACCCGTAACTTTCAAGTAAAATGATCAAGAGAACAGAGAGAGTAAATGGCTAAGCTCAAACCCAGAGCAAAGTGGCTTAGCACAGCCTTCCCCTCCCCTTCCCCTCCACCATCCATCTCTTTATTTAACTCACCGGCCCATTCTGCCCTCTTGGAAATCAACTAAGTTTGAAATGGCACCTTTAGCATATTTTTATGTCTTTGTCCTACTTTTTTGCATTCATCTGTGGATGGCAGAAAGTTTTCAAATGAAGTGTCACTGCTCAAAGTCAAAAATTAATTAATTAATCAGTGGCCAGGCACATGCAGTGCCCAGAATGCTTATCAGTCAGCCTCAAAAGCTCTGCTAATTAGAAAGAAGTCAGGGTGGAACCAGGCAGATCAAAGAGCCTGATCCCTCTCCCTCAGAACTTCTATCACACTGGCCCTGAAATTCTAATCAATTCCACCCCTTTGATAAATTCTGTGGGCTGGGCCTTGTTTTGTTGAGTATACGGTTTGCAAGTAGGGATTCATCATATGTTTCCAGTTAGCAAGTACCTCTATATGGGGCACATCCTTCAATAAAAAACCCCACAAAAAACGTCACTGCATCTTTTCAAACATGACCCAAAAGGTAGATGCAAGTTGCTCAAATTTCCCAAGTGTGATGAAAACTTTGCACCTGCAACTTGACTCATCTCTACTTTCAAATGTGCTCAGCATCTCCATTTGAGTAAGCACAGGGTTGTGCCTATAGCCTGGCAGAGGTTTCTTAGGTTAATCAAATTTTATTTCATTAATACAATTAATGAAAAAGTGGTTTTAAAAACTACTTTATTGAGGTATACTTTGCATACCATAAAAATCACCCATTTTAGTACAATTGAATGAGTTTTTAAGTAAATTTACTGAGTGATGCAACCATCACTACAATCCAGTTTGGAAAACTTTTCATAAAATGTCCCATGCCCATTTATAGTTAATCCTTAACCTCATTCTCAGTCCCTGGCCACTACTCATCTACTCCCTGTCTCTCCATAATTACCTTTTTTGGGGGCATTTCCTATCAATGAAATCATATAATGTGTGGTCTTTTGTGACTGGCTTCTTTCGCTCAGTGTAATGTGTGTGAGGTCCATCCATGTAGCGTGTGTCCGTACCTTGCTCCTTTCTATATGGCTGGGCACGAACACTCCGTGTGGCTCTACCATGTTCCTCTCCGTCCATCCGTGGATGAACTCTTGGGTTGTTTCCAGGCCTTGGCTGTTAGGAGCAATGCTGCTCTGAATATTCATGTATGGGCATATGTTTCTTTCTAAGAGTGAAATTGTCGGGATTTATGGTAAATTTGACCTTTTAAAGAAACTGCTAAACTTCTTTCCAAAGTGGCGACACCATTTTACATTCTCACAGGGAAAGCATGAGTGGTCACACTGACCCACACTCTCATCATGCTTGTTATTGGCTGTCTTTTTAAAAATTTTCTGTTTTTTAAAATCCTCACCTGAGGGTATTTTTTCCATTTATCTTCAGCTAGAGTGGAAGGGAGGGAGAGAGAGAGAGTGAGAGAGAAATATTGATATGAGAGAGACACATCGACTGCGTGCCTCCCGCATGACCTGGACCAGGGCCAGGGACTGAACTGCAACGGAGGTACGTGCCCTTGACTGGAATCAAACCCGCGACTCTTTGGTCCACAGGCCAATGCTTTAACCACTGAGCCAAACCGGCCAGGGCTATTTGATCATAGTTATTTTAATGGGTGTGAAGTGGTATCTCTCCGTGGTTTTAGTTTGTATTTCTCTAACACCTTGGTAACCACTTCAGTGCCTAGAATGATTTATACCAGCATCCCCCACTGTGCATTTGGGAGAACTCGCGGCTGGGGGGTGCCTCACAAGTACTTCTGGAAATTCTACAAATTACTTCTACCTTTCCTCATAGTTCACGGCACTGAGAGCTCCACAAAATTCTGCAATGAAGAGTTTATTTAACTCAGCACTCCCTGGATTTATTTGAAAGTGGAAATGTTGATCCCGTGATGAAAATAGGTTTTGGGAAGTGCTAACCTCTGCCTGTGCCTCAGTCTCTGCCTCATCAGAGAGCGGGCAGTGGACTGGCCAGGGTCTCCCACGCAGCGACCCTTGTCCTGCAGGAAGCCGGCTGAGTCAGAGAGGACCCGGAACTTTTTCATCTTCCCAGAGTCTGTGTCCTTTCCCCACGACCTCCTCCACCGGGTTGGGTTCTGTGGACTCTGGGGAGGCAGTGAGAAGGTCGGGCTGTGTAATCACGCGGGAGGTTTGCTCCAGGTCTTGGCATTGTTTTGGTGGAGGAGTGAGGTGAGCTGGATGATGAAAGGAAGGTGTGTCCCAGCTTCCATGGGACGCATTAGTATCAAGGATTGGCGTAAGTTGGTGGCCCTCCAAAAGATGTGTCTACCTGGAACCCATGGATGTACTTTATTTGAAAAAAGGGTCTTGGGAAATTAATCAAGTTAAGAATCTTTTTTTTTCTTTCTTTTCTTTATTGATTTTTAGAGAGAGGAAGGGAGAGGAGAGAGAGATAGAAACATCAATGAGAGAGAACATCGACTGGCCGCCTCCTGCCTGCCCCCCACTGGGGATCAGACCCACAAGCAGGGCATGTGCTCTGACCAGGAATCGTACCAGCAACCTCTTGGTGCACGGGTCGGTGCTCAACCACTGCTGAGCCACACCGGCCGGGCAAAGTTAAGAATCTTGAGATGGGAGCATCCATGCTGGACAAGGATGGGTTCCAACTCCAATGACATGTGTCTTTTTAAGAGACAAAAGAGGAAAGAACACAGAGAAAAGAGGAGCCAGAGGCGAAGACTGGCAGTTATGGTGCCCCAGCCAAGGAATGCCCAGACCCACTGGAAGCTGGAAGAGGCACGGAAGTATTATTCTTCGTTAGAAACTTGGAAAGTGGCCCTGCTGACAATTGGGTTTCAGATTCTAGCCTCCCGAACCGTGAGAGAACACGTTTCTGTTGCTTTAAGCCTCTGAGTTTGTGGTCATTTGTTGCAGTAGCGCCGGGAAGTTAATGCAGACCTGACACACCAGCAGTGCTCGGGCGAGAGGATATTTGACGACAGGGCAGAGCTAAGCCCTTCCTTCCAGCCCACACATGCTGCTGAACCAGGATGGAGAAGCCGATCACACTGGGCAGATCTGGGAGTTCAGAGGTCAAATGCAACATAGTGATCCTGGAGAAAAAAGTGAGGAGGGGCCTACAGGGAAGGAACAGGGCAGAGGCAGGACAGAGGAAGGGGGAAGGAGAAGAGTTGGGGGAAATCAGCCAACCTCTCCTTAGGACCCAAGAGTGAGTCTAATGGAGATTCGTAGTCAAATGGACTGAGGAGCATAGGGTCCCAGAGCTGACGCCCAGTGCCCGGTGGAGAAGGTCGCACGTCTGAGGACAAGGCTGGGACACACACAGCCCAGGGCTTTCTTGGGTGAACTCTGCAGACTGGCCAAGGCTGCCTTTCAGTTGCCTACTTTTCAAAACCTGACGGACAGCTTCTCTCCACTGAGGAGGTGGTGGTGACATGGTGGGTGGTGGATGGGGTGAGAGAGTGTAATGGGGAGGGATGAAGGTGGCCATTGTGTCCCAATAATAAAGCAATTATATGCCGTTCTTACGGATTCTCAATCATGGCTCTAATAGCTGCTCGGGCAGCAGCCTGTGGATGGCTAATTAGGACAGTGTCTAACGTTTAGTTATCACGACTCTCGCCGCAGGGTTATGTGTCGTACACAGTGTACCTCATTTTTCTCCCTCCAAAATCCTATGAGGTGGGTATTATTAATGTCGCCCTTTCTTTTAGATGAGGAAACTGAGGCTCAGAGAGATGAAACGACTTGCCCAAGGTCCCACAGCTAATACATGAGGGAGGCTGGGTTCTTATCTCAATCAGTCTGACCCCAGGGTCGAGGTGTCCAACCCCTCTAGGCTGTGAGACCAAGATTTGCCGGGTCCTGTGGGATGAAGGCGGCCGGGTCCGCTCTAGCTCCGGGATTTTCATTTCAGTGCAGAAGGAAGTCCATGGCAACAGAGGGCTTTCAGTTGTCGTCCTGAGTGATCCGGGTGCCTGGATGTGTGTTTGGACACAGGTGCTGGTGCACGGAGATGCTTCTCGGTCTAAGTATAACAGACGCAGTGGGTAGGGTAGAAAGTTCGTTGAGTCCCGAAAGTCATGCCTGGCTTCGACAATGATGGAGTGACCATGGGAACAGAATCAAAGCTCTCTGAGCCGTGGCTTTCTTACTTGTTAAAAGGAAATACTTCTCTGATATCTAACTGTGGAGATGTGAGTTAAGCAATTATCTATCTATCTATCTATCTATCTATCTATCTATCTATCTATCTGTCATCTATTAATCTGTCTTCCTACCTACTGGTCTACTTATCTACATAGCAAGGAGCTGAATATGGTGCATCTTCTTGGCACATAGTAGACACTGAAGAGATAATAGATCGTAACGTTACCTTTGTCATTTCATTATAACTCTAGCAGGCTTATGGGATAACTATTAGCCCAACGGTGTCTCTATCTGAAATGACCAGTGCAAACAATGCCCCGCATTATTTAAAGGAGAAATTAAGTATTTTTGAGGCTTGCTAGTTTAAAACATTAGTATTATGTTTTGAATCTGGCTGTGCAAATTGACAGTGGACTAAAACATTTGTGGCCACGTGGACACAGTCAGCAACTCTGCATGCCTCAAAATAGGTGACGTTGACTGATGACTTTTAAGCATGACTTGGCGCAAAGATTACCCATTGCCGTGGCTTCCCTGTCTCAGGTTAGAGACCACCCTGGCTCCTGGAGGCACGGCCCTGTGGCCACCAGCTCCCACGTCAGGGCTGGAAAGACGATGGGAGGGACAGATGGAAGTAGGTCAGATGCTCTGGCAGGTGTGTCGGGAACCAAGTTGTAAATAACTCAGCAAGTGTTAGAGAATGGGACGCATGACATTTGCAGCAACAAGCAAGCCCTCTCTGAGCAGTCACTCCTCCTAACCTTTTGGCAAATTACACTGACCTGCATCTTAGCAAAGGGTATTTATCAAAAGGAGAGCTGGCTGTCCCCTCACAATGCGTGGCGAGGGGGGATTTACAGCGGGCAGCTTGACATAGGGAAGGACTTGGCGACGCCAGAGTGAGCCCAAGCGGCGTTGGAATTGCTTCCTTTTCAGACATAGTTCGGGGAAGGCCTAGCAGAGTGGAGGGAGCAGACCTGGGCATCTTTTTCCACATAAAACCAAGGACCTTGGTCAGCTGGAAGGGAAAAGTGCTATCTGACTCAGGGGCTGTTTCTCAGCTCCAGCCAATTGTAATTATGTGGGAATATGGACCTCGGGTTATATAACCTTGTTTATGTCATTCCCCCATCCCCCATCCCAAGGAAGGCTAGTCCAGAATGTACATGTCTCCATTCAAACTTTTGAAAATGGGGTCTTTTTTTTTTTTTTATCATTATGAATACACAAAGTAATTCATGAATGAATGTGGTCCTATGATGAGATTTTGAGAAAGTAAGGCACTACGCATAATAATAGGCTCTGAGAGGAAAGATCTGCCTCCTGCCCCATCTGGCATTACCATCCAAGCCCCATCCTATCCGTGGAGCGACCCCTCTCCCCACTCCACCATGCAGCTCCCACTGGGTGGCCGGGGCTTGGCACTGGAGCGTCCCACTGACGGCGGGGCGAGCTCCTCGTTTTAGCTGGGCCACTGAGTTCCCTTCTTCTGGGATGTTGGAACCAGAAGAAAAACAATCACAACACTCTCTCTGGGTAGTGACAACTGCACAAGGAAAACAGTGGCGTCTGTTGGCGTCCACATTGTCAACCGCAGGGAGAAGGCTGGTCTTCCACAAGAGGCTGCGTGAAGCTTTGTGCAGCCAAGAGCCGAAGAGGAGAGCTGGAGAAGTCTGCCTCCAGACACTTAACGTCTCTGCACTTTCATTTCCTCTTTCATAAAATAAGGGGACAGAAATTATATCCTGAAAGGTTGTGGTTGCACCACTGTTCAAGGGCGGAGGGGTCCGGCCAGACGACGGCGGAGGGCGGGGAGGTTGACCTTCTCCAGCACTCACAGCCCTAGCACCAAGAAGCAGTGCCCGTTGGGAGAACCCTGCTCCCTTTGTCCCTGAGTTCAAGAGCCTTCTGATTACTGACCACAGGTGATACAGAGAAAGGGTTGCCCTGGTGGGCAGAATGAACAGGTAAGTCTCTATGTCAAGTGACTCTCATGTTTCTATGAATAAAAGGGTGATTTAAATATCCACAGCGGCCTCCCTGTGTCTTTGGATGCCATGAGTCGTTCCCCAGGGTCTGCTCACCTGGGTGGGCTCAGCACGCGAATTCTGCTCTTGCAGGACTGGAAGAGTATGCCCTCTGGGCTTTCACCAAGGTGAAACAAGGTGGTTCTCCATGCCCACCACGAAGCTACACATCTCCTCGATGAAGAAGCACAGTAGCATCAGTGAGCTCCAACCACAGTAAGGTCGATGGAAACAGCCCTTAAAATCCCCTCAACCTCATTATCTAATGACTACCTGGAAGGTGACTGATGTGTTTGAACATTTTTCTCGATTCCAAAGCATTGAGTCAAATTAGAATAAGGACAGAGAGTAAGGAGAGACGTGATGATGCTAAACAGGAAAAAGAAAAAAAAAAAAGAAAATTACATTTTGCTCTCAGTGCTTAAGCTGTGTTGTGTCTGTTTATCTGTCTCCCTTTCCCAGGCTGGATAGTCCATCAGGGCAGAAAGTCCATCCTATTGATTCTCATAAAATCCTTGCAGAGTCTCCGATATATACTCAGGTGTGAACGGTATGGTGTCAGGTTTAAGAACACCAGCTCCAAAGCCAGACGTCGTGGGTTCAAATCTTGGCTTCCCTACCTCCTAGATATCTGACCTTGGGAAAGTTACTTAACTTCTCTGAGCTTAAGTTCTTCATTTAGGAAATGGGGTTACTTACCTTGTCTCACAGGGCATGTAATAACCCTGTAGGTAGTGTATGAGTTAATGCATGTCAAATGCTTTGAGTAGCACCATGATCCTGAGCAGTATGATGCTATCCTTTGAAGGAGGACTAGGATAATCCTGACTTGGGGATGTTTGGTTTTGGGGCTAATGCCAAAGCCCCTCTTTTCTCTTCCAGTGCAACAAGGCACAGCGTTTAGAACACTGTTCAACCAACCTCCTAATGTCACACGGAATGCTTTTTCTTGGCTGCCCCTTCACCTGGAGGGCAGGAGGCAATGAAGCAATCAAACTTCAAATAAAAGTTGCGATAGAATTTTCTTTTCCTCCTCAAAGAGCCTTTCAGCCGTGGCATTCTGGGCAGTTTCTGCATAGGGGTATTGACGATGTGCCATATTTCATTATATTCAGCGCTCCACTTTGTGAACACGGAGAGAAAGCTCGGCCAACCCGCCCGGGGGACCCGCTCTCTGTTATCCAAGTGGAGAGTCTCCAGGTGGACATGCCACCTGTGGAGAGAGCTGGGTTCTAGCCAAGGGGGATACTTCAGCCGGGCTGATCTTAAAAGAGACCTGAGTGTCTGCACTAGTCAGTGAAACCTGGGACTAGACTTGGAAATAACACACCGTGAAGTGTAGACTCTAGGACAATGTGTCTTAAACTTGAATGTGCCTATGCATCTCCTGGGGATCTTGTTAAAATCCAAATTCTAATTCAGTAGATCTGGGGTAGAGTCTAAGGTTCTCTCTTTCTAACAGGTTCCCAGGTGAGGGTGAAGCTGGCCCATGGACCACACTTCAAGTAGCAAAGGATGTAGCATATCCCTTCATCTTCCTGGTTTACTTACATCTGTTCACTTATTCTGACATTGCTCTCAGATTTACCACATGGTAGGGCTTGATTATTCCTTTATTTTTCTATACAGCTATTTGGCCAATGTGTTAAATTATTACAACACATGCATTCATT
This sequence comes from Molossus molossus, assembly GCF_014108415.1. Classification (NCBI taxonomy): domain Eukaryota; kingdom Metazoa; phylum Chordata; class Mammalia; order Chiroptera; family Molossidae; genus Molossus; species Molossus molossus. Next base: position 107,280,202 of record NW_023425366.1, on the reverse strand, counting down.
CCAAACCAGTATTTCTCAGTCTTGGCACTATTGATATTTTGGGGCTGAACAACTCTTTGTTTAGGGGGCTGTCCTGAGCAGTAGAGGATATTCAGCAGTATTCCCGACCTCTACCCTCGAGATATCAGTAGCATCCCCTCCCCCAAAGTTGTGATAACCAAAAATGTCTTCAGACATTGTCCATTGTCCCCTGGGAGACAAAGTTACCCTGGGTGGAGAACCATTGGGTCAACTCAAAGTTGGTGATTTGTGACCATGGAAGCTACCAGCATGTCAAGTATATGCTTATTCAAACATACCGTTGCATGTATAAAGTGTTTCCATGCCTATGACTTTGAGCCTTTCTAGGACACTGAGTTTCCTAGACGAAGGGGCTGGAGTTTTGTATGTAGTAGAACTGAGACTTGAACCCAGGTCACCTGGGACCAAGCTTTGAGCTCTGCCCACTGCAGCACTCTGCTGTCTCTGTGCTTTCCTGCCGATCTTTGGCTTAAAGGAGCTGTTAGGCATACTTGGTTTAGTGTTTTCCTCTTTCAGACTATAATAATATAGTAATTATCATACTTGTTCTTCATACACTTAAAGAGGTAGAATAGTACAGTGATTAAGAGCTCTCTGGAACTAGAGAGAGAGTTCTGGTGCCACTACTAGTTATTTTAATTCTCTATGTCTTTGTCCACTCAGGCTGCTGTAACAGAATACTGCTAATTGGGTAGCTTAGTAACAACATAAGTTTATTTCTCACAGTTCTGGAGGCTAAGAAGTCCAAGATAGTGGTGCTGGCAGATTTGGTGTCTGGTGAGGACCTGCTTCCTGACTCATAGACTGCATCTTCTCCCTGTGTCCTCGCACGGTGGGAGGGGCTAGGGAACGCTCTGGGGTTTCTGTACCACAGGCCGACGCTTTAACCGCTGAGCCAAACCGGCCAGGGCAACGCTCTGGGGTTTCTTACGTAGGGCAGACTCCCATTCATAAGGCTCCACCCTCATGAACTACTAACCAAAGGCCCCACCTCCAAATATCATTACATTGGGATTAAATTTCAACATAAGAACGGGAGGTAGTGGGTTGAGGACATAAACCATCAGTCCACAGCACTCTGTGTCTCCACTCAACCATATATGAAATGTGGATGAGAGTAAGAACCTCATCGTGGTGGTGGTGGTGGTGGTGGTGGTGGTGGTTGCAGGAGGTGGAAGTGTGCCTAAGGCCAATGTATATACATATACTAGTTTACTCTTCTTTTGTGTAACCCCACTGTTTGTTTTTTCCCCACTATTTAAGACTCTATGGTGGTCAAATCTTACCAGTCTCTTCCTTTCCCTTCCCTTCCCTTCCAGGATTCTGACTGATGGGCTCCCAGTCAAAGCTCAGGGTTTCATTCGCTTGATAGCTGCCTACCCCTCCTAAACACATCCAAAGCAGAGACTTCCTTAAACCTTGAGTAAGAACATGGCCTGACGCCGAGTAGAGCCTCCCACTCTTTCTCCTTGGAGTTGAAGGCAGCCGACATGTGGATCAGGTTAACTTGAGCTACACATCAAGCTGCAGGGATGAGGCCCGTAGGTCTCCAGGACACAGAAGGTAGGAGAGGGGCATCTGGGATGTGTTCAAAGGGAGAGTGATCAGCAGTGAATCACCTCTGAGGCACCCTGCCCCTGCTCTTTAGTAAACCCTGGTCAATGGGTATTGCACTCTGGCCCATTGTGTTAGTCTTCCCCTCCTTTCTTTGAGGGACTAAGGGGTGGAGAAAGAGTTGGTAACTTCCTTTGCACAAGATATAAGTGTTGTCTTCTCCTCTATGAGTCAAGGAGGAAATGTAGGATAAGGAGAAGGGTCTGCCCTTGATTTTCAGGAGTGAGCAAATTGACCTCATTTTCCCTTCATACAAGCCAATTTTCATCCCTTTGGCATCTTGTTACTGTTCACTCACTCAATCATTTAATTGCTTCATCCAGGTAATTGCTTCACCAGGTGGCTGGTGGGGATTACAACTGCTCCTCATTGGACCCCCTCTGCTTCCAGCAATTATCCCGTCTGCCCTCAGAGCAGGGCCATATGCCAGGGTGGGGCTGGTGGGGGGCCGGGACAGGCTTTAGGAGGAGTTTTAATTTAGTGTCATCATCAAGAGCAATGCCCTTGTGTACAATGCTCATGTAGGATACATGTACATACCGAGGGGGGTTTTATCGTCTTTGTTCTTAGTTCCACTCCATTCTTGTTGTACATTTCTCTGCATCTTGCTGTTTGTACGTCACAGTACCCATGTAACCCTGGTAGAGAATTTTAATGGCATTGCAAGTACAACAAAAAGCTACTGGAAGTTTTTGAACATGGAGCTGTATTTTATTCTTTCAATTATTCCAGATCAAGTCCAACAGCCTCCGTAATGAAACATTTCCTAGACCCCAGCCTTCCAATCCTGCTGAGACCTCCAGTTCTTAGTTTCTTATACCGACACCCTAGGTTTTCTAGACCCCCGGTGCTGACCCCCCCTAAATATTTTCAAACCCAGACTGTCTGCCCCCCAGCCACCTTCACCCCAACATTCCATTACTCTGGGTTCTCTTTGTACTCACTCGTAATTCCTGTATCTGAAGAACTGACTTTCTTTCAACTCCATTTCTTTGAAGCCTTGAGCCTTTGAATTATTTTCACCTCTTTTATTCTTTTGGGAATTTCGTAGTGGTTGACTTCATGAGCATCAGCAACAGGGAGTCTGCTCCTAGCAGATACACCCTCTGCCAGGGTCACCTCAGTGGGCGAGTGGATTTGGAGTCTAACAGAATCTTGGGGTTCATACAATTGCCCTATCAGGGCAAGAATCCATTTTGGGGGTTGTTTAATGGTCATCAAATTAATATGTCCAGGGGCTTGGAACTCACTACTGGTGAAGCCAGTTTATTTTCACTGGACAGTCTTACCTGTTAGATTTTTTTCTTATATGTTGCCTTCTCCTTTTTTTTTTTTTTTATCCTCACCCGAGGACACTTTTCCATTTTTTGTACAGATAGAGTGGGAGGGAGAGGAAGAGAGAGAGAGAGAAACATCGACGTGAAAGGGACACATCGAGTGGCTGCCACCCGCACGACCAACCAGGGCCGGGGACAAACTGCAACCGAGGTACATGCCCTTAGCGGGAACCGAACCCGGGTCTCTCCAGACCGCAGGCCGATGCTCTAACCGCTGAGCCAAACCGGCCAGGGCTCTTATATGTTGCCTTCTAAAGGGTTAGTATTCTCACTCTCAAACCTACACATCTAAAATCTTATTCCCATTTTACTCCATAATGTCTAATTGTAATTTCCCCAAACCACATGAGCATTTTCTCATAAAGCATATGTTCAGTTTTTAATTTTTTATGACTGTATTGCAGTATACATGACATACAATAGACTGTAGGTATTTAAAGAGTAAAATTTTGTGAGTCTTGACCTATCTCTACACCTGTAAAACCATCATCAAAATCAAGATAGTGACTATATCCATCATCCCCCAAAATGTACTCATGTCCCTTTGTAGTCTCTCCTTCCTACCCTCCTCCTTTGATCTCTTAGGAGGCCCTAATCTGTTTTCTGTCATTATAGATTACTTTGCATTTTCTAGAATTTTATATAGATAGAATCAAACAAGATGTCCCCTTTTCTTGGCTGGGTAATTCACTTAGCACATTGCTTTGAGATTCATCCACATTTTTGTGTGTATTAATAATGCATTGCTTTTTATTGCTGAGTGTTTTATAGTACTGTGGGGGGGGGCAAAAGTAGGCTTACAGTTGTTCATATGGAAAACAATATGATAATTAATAAGTAACAATACAAGAATATAGTGTTTCGTGTACTCACAACTGTAAACCTACTTTTGCCAACCCCTGGATAGATGTAGCACCATTTGTTTACCTATTTACTTGTTTAAGAACATCTTGTTGTTTTCCTTTTTGCACTTTTACAAATATCACTTCTATGAACATTTGTGTAAAAAGTATATGAATATATGCTCTCATTTCTCTAGGATAAATACTTAGGACCAGAATGGCTGGACCATATAGTAGGTATAGGTTTAACTTTTTAGGAAGCTGGCAAATTGTTTTCTGTGAGGTTGTACCATTTTTCATTCCCATCAGCCATGTATATGAGTTCCAGTTCCTCCTCCTCCTTAACACTCTATCTTGACGTGGTTAGTCTTTTTGTTTTTAAACTCTGCTCATTTTTTTTTATCTTGTGATCTTACAGAACATTGGACATATCTTTAATTCTGCAAAGATCTGTGACCATCTGACCACCATTTTTGATGATCTGAAGTTCATCATTTTTAATTAACTATCCAACAAAAATTATTGTGACCAAGTTTTGTGTTACTCGGGATAGTTTAATGAAGGCCACACGGTCATTTTCTAGCAAACAATTCAAAGACTTCAGACATGGGTGGAGCCTGACTGGTGTGGCTCAGTGGTTGAGCATTGACCCATGAACCAAGAGGTTGCCAGTTCGATTCCCTGTCAGGGCACATGCCCAATCCCCAGTGGGGGGCATGCAAAGAGGTGGCCAATGGATGTTCTCTCTCATCGATGTTTCTATCTCTTTCTCCCTCTCTCCTCCTCTCTCTCTCTAAAAATAAAAAATAAAAAAATAAATGGGTGGAAATGGAGTGGAAGTGGGGGGGATATAAAATAATGTGATATTTTGGTTCAATATTTCTTGGATATAAGGTGCAGGCAGCAAGAACCAAGGTGAGGCATGTCCCTTGTGCCATGCCGAAGGGTTGGTGACTGAGGTGTTTTGAGGACTGGCCTGACATGATTGGATCTGCACTTTATACAGTTCACTCTGAGAGTGAAAGTGAAAAGGTTCTGTTTCTCCTGAGATACAGACCCTTCCCCATCCCTCTGTTGATTTACCTTCTTCTTCAGATTCCCTTTAGTGGATTCGGAGCCTTCCTCTGTTTGAAATTTTTGCACATCTTTGACTTGAAAAATCAAAATGGTGCTAACGGGGCTTGGGCCCCACTGCTGTGTCCTGTGGGCAGGACTGTGGTTTTCAAGGTATCAATGCTGAAAGGGAAGGTGTGTCCTTGTGGAAATGGCCTTTGGTTTGGGCTGCCACATGACCTGCCAGAAACCCGCAGGGACACAATTTCCTGGGTTGTCCATTTGGCAAGACGCTGACGGAAGCCACCTGGATACACAGAAGCAAAGCGAGAGGCCAGACCTGGGTCTTTCATCTGTGTGTCTGTGCAGTGACATGTAGCAGGATGCACCGGTCCAGTTGTCCCACTGTTAAAATGTCAAAAGACATCCTTGGCTAGTTTTGCTCAGTGGTTAGATCATTATCCCACAGACCTAAGGGTCTTGGGTTCAATTCGCAGTCAAGGGCATGTACCTGGGTTGAAGTTTCAATCCCTGGCCCCAGTCAAGGTCGTGCGAGAGGCAACCAATCGATGTCTCTCTCTCACATCAATGTTTCTCTCTCTCTCCCTTCCACTCTAGCTAAAAATCAATAGAAAAAAATATCTTCGGGTGAGGATCAACAACAACAAAACAATGTCAAAAGGCTTCTGCATTGGTTGGTACACAGCAGCTTCTCTGTGAACCCATTGCTGGGGCTTCCTGCCTGCACAAATGGGGTCCTGGGCCCTGCTCTAATGCAACGGCTGGCATCCTTCCCAGCTGCTCCGTACCTATAGCATAGCAGTCATCGTAGTGATTACATATTTTACATTTATATCCTTTTCAAAAAAACACATGTGCAACCTAAGGACAGATGGTACCAGAATAGATCAGGCTGTGGTAGAGGTGGTACTTATGTGTTTAGAAACTAAAACACACTAGAATCTCCTCTCTGAAAATCAGCAGAAACATGTCACGTGTTCGCCCGTGGTTTCTGAAGGGAAACCCTATCATGGAGAATCACTCAGGCAAATCTAAACGAGCACTTCCGCTATGCTTTCTATCTTGTAGAAACTTCAGAGATTCCATGTCAACTTCCAAGCCAGTGACTGATTTTTCAGAGCAGGGACTATTTCCTTTCATCCTGACTTCCAGTCGTTTGGGAGCCACAGTTAAAGTAATGTTTTTTCCCGGTTAACTTCAATATAATTTTCATCACACTTGATTTTCAGACACTGAAATTGCCCATAATTGTGTCTGTCCTATCTCTATGGTAATATGGACAATTATAATGGATTATCCTTTTTTCTCCCCCCCGGTCATTTGTTGATGCCTTTTTTGTTGTAAGGATGTGAAAACATAAGGCAATTTCACCAATTACTGGTAATGTTATTCAGATATTTAATTTATTTTCTGCATGCATAATCAGCCATAAATACATTTTAGCTAATGGAGATGACAAGGGTGTAATATAATTTGAGCCCAAACAAATTCAAAATAACATTAAGAAGGAAATACAAAACCATGGGAAGGAAAGAAATAGAGAACTCAATCTGCCTTTAGTTTCTCTTCTGCCAATCTTCTAATATGGTCTCGGTCTTTTGGGCTAATCTGCCCTTTGGGTTAATATAAAGTGATGAAAGGGCCTAGTAAAATGCATGGTGCGTAGTAGGTGCTTAATAACTAGTCGTTCCCTCTTTTCCCCTCTAAAAACCTGTTGACTGTGAATTCGGTGTTTGCTACGACTTGAATGTTTGTGCTGCTCCCCTCCCCCTTGCCCAGTTTCACATGGTGAAGCCCGGCCCCTGGTGTGATGTTGTTAGCAGGGGGGGTCTTTGGGAGGTAATTAGGTCATGAGGGTGGAGCCCTCATGAGTAGGATTAGTGCCCTTTTATGAAGAGACAGGGCGGAGATGACTTCTTTCTCCCAGCCATGTGAGGACACAAGGAGAAGATGGCTGTTTGCAAACGAGAAGTGGGCCTCACCGGACACCAGACCTGCCAGCACCTCGACCCTGGACATCCCAGCCCCCAGCACAGTGAGGAATCAGTGTTTGACGTTTCAGCCACCCAGTCTATGGCATTTTTGTTGTAGCAGCCTGAGCTGACTCAGACTGTGTTGTTTCAGCTGAGACTATTCAAACTCTACCCTCTGCCCTCCAGCCCGGTGGTCAGACCGCAGGGTGTGCAGGGAGAAGGAACTGCACCACCCCAGGAAATACTGGAATCAGTCAGAACCGGAGTCAAGAGAAGTACAAAATAGAACTTCCTCCCTCCCATCCCCACGCAGTGCCCCCCCAACAAAAGCAAACCTGCTGTGCCCCCGTCTTACCTCAGTTGCATGGTCCATCTGAGCGCCTGCCTGTTACCAGTTCCAGGGATTTGGCTTCTTGAGTAGGCACAGGCCTTGCAGAGACAGGCAGACTTCTTGTCAGAGAAGACGCCCAGCCGCTGCCCAACTTCTCTCTCAAGCCATTCCTTTGTGAGTCCTGATGGTGCCAGGGAGAAACTAATTTAGCAGCTAATCTGTCTTTAACACCTGCTAATCTCCATTTCTGTCAAAGAGACTGTGTAACCTTGTTCCTGGCTGTCTTCCAGCTGGGGTGGCACCTTGGAACAGGGGCAACCAGTCCTCAGATCTGGATGTATTTCTGTTTTTATAAGTCCAGGAAGGCCCACACTAGATGATCTTGACTTGCTGCCTTGCCCAGAGGAAGGCGTATGCATGAGTTATGAGCACAGGGCTCCATCTAAGGCACGTCTTGCCATCTTGTTGCTGCTCCTCATTCTTCATGGTTCAGTAAAACCTACTGGGGCTCCCCGCAGCATGAGTGACTGAATCTGGAGGTCTTTCTTTTCCTTATAATAAGAGAAGAGGGTCATATTTATACCTAGAAACGAGAAAACACGGGCATCAAGGGCTTAGGTGAGGAAGTCTGGGTCGCTTGTCAGTTACAGGGGTGGATTTAGCAAGGTTTTGAATATCAAAGGAGCATTTCCCCTGCTTCCACTCTAAAACCAATGCAGCCGCGGCTGTCCACAGGCTCCCCCTCTGCAGCTGGCTTCTTGTGCGGTTTGCCTTTTCTCCCACACACTGGGGGCAGGGGTCGGACGTCTGTCTCTGTCCTCAGAAACAGACTCTTGTGTTTCAAGCCCGTCGAACAACTGCGTGCCCAAGAGACAATCAGTAAGAATCCGGGGCAGCCTCTTCATGAGCAGCCCCCATGTAAGTAAATGTCTATTCGCCCCTTGACAGTCTTGTTCAAGAAAAATGTTTGCCATTCTGGCTGCACTTTGCAATGTCTGTGTCACTTGGTGCCACCTCTTGTTGTTTGTTTGCTGTTTCCCAAACGGGAAGGAGAGCCTGAAGGAGCGAGGGGCTGAGTAAAGTGTCCCTTTATAGTTTTGGGGTGGCCTGGGCCACTGGAGCTGATGCTAAATCTCGTGACCCTTAGGGAGAAACCTACAACGAGGAGGTCCCAAGTACAGTCCTTGAACAGTTTCCAATTAGAAGAAGTATCCACCGGCTCACCACTAGACTTAGGGCTCACAGAATTAATAAAAGAAGAGGAAGCTATAGTAGGATGTTTTCTGAGGCAGAATTGGAACCTAAGTCTGCCTGACTTCAAAGCAGGTGCTGTCGAGCTCAGTGGTGTAATTGTGACCAAATCATGATGGAGCGGTGCTGGCAGTTGGCTATGACCCGGGACATCATGGGAGACCAGCCAATTACGCATGATTTGGCTCCCGCTTGCTGCTTTGTTGGGTAGCAACCATTTTGAAGCGTTAAGTTGCAAACGTAAAGGCATATATATTATGTCCTAAGTTCTTAACTTTTCAAATGTTCTATTCTTCTGGGGTTAAGAAATCTAAACTTGGAATATTTTATTAATTAGAAATAGATCTTGAACTAGACATTTGGGGTAAAGAATGTAATTCATATATAAAAGTGCATAATCTAAAGTGTTCAGTTCAATGAGTTCTTGATTGATTTTTAGAGAGAGTGGAAGGGAGAGGGAGAGAGAGATAGAAACATCGATGAGAGAGAACACTGATTATCCACTTTCTGCATGCCCCACACTGGGGATTTGGCCCACAACCTGGGCATGTGCCCGACTGGGAATTGAACTGGCAACCTCTTGGTGCATGGGTCAACGCTCAACCACTGAGCCACACCAGCCGGAATTGAGTCCTTTTTCAGATGCATGATAGTATTTATATGTCTTCTTTTGTGAAATATTTGTTCAAGTACTTTGTAAATTTTTAAAATTTTTTGTTGCTTGTTTTTAAAATTGTTGATTTATGGTTTTTGTCCAGTCTTGATACAAGTTCATTGTTAAATGTAGATCTTGTAAATATATTTCCCAATCTGTGCCTTGCCTATTGATGTCCTAATGGTGTCATTTGATGAGCAGAAAATTTTAATTTTGATGAAGTCTAATTTTTCAAAAATTTCTTTTTAGGATTTGTGTTTTTTGTGTTCTGTTGAAAAGAAAAAGACTTAGGAGTTGGAAGAGATAAGTCAAAGAACTTATATGCATATATGCACAACCAATGGACACAGGTATTAGGTTGGGGGAAGCAGGAGGGGGTGGGAGCAGGGAGGAGGGGTCAATGGAGGGAAAAAGAGGGGGCATCTACAATACTTTCAACAATAAAAAAAAAGACTTAGTCTACCCAAGGTCATGAAAATATTCTCACATACATGTTTTTTCCCTTAGAAGTGTTAAAGTTTTGAATTTTATGTCTAAATACATGATTCACCTTGAATTAATTATTGTATATATGGAGAAAAGGGGTCTAGGCTCTTTTTTTTTCCCTTGTCTATACAACATTCAGTTGTTTTAGAAGCACTTCTTAATACAATTATTTTACCCCATAGGATTGACTTGGCATCTTAATGAAAAATCAACTGGCCATATAAATGTGGGTTTCCTTTTACATCCTCTATTTTTTAATTTTGTATCGAGTTTTCTATCTTACCATGAAACTATTTTGATCACTGCAGTTTTAGAATAAAACTTGAAATCAAATAGTGTTAGTTTTCCATCTTTGTTCATCTTTTTCTTTTTTTCTATTATTATTATTATTATTTTTTTGTAAATCCTCACTTGAGGATATTTTCCCATTGTTTTTTTAAGATAGACTGGAAAGGGGGGATGGAGGGAGGGAGGGGGGAGAAGAGAGAGACAGACAGACAGACAGACAGACAGACATCAATGTGAGAGAGACACATCTATTGGTTGCCTCCCGCACAAACCCAACTGGGACAGAGATCAAACCCACAACTGAGGTCTGTGCCCTTGACCAGTAATCAAACCCCTGACTCATTGGTCTGTAGACTGACGCTCTAACCACTGACCAAACTGGCCTGGGCTGTTCATCTTTTTCAATATTGTTTTCATTATTCTAGATCTGAAGTATTGAAATATAAATTTTAGAATTATCTTGTGTATTTATAATAAGTAGCCTACTGGAATTTTGATAAGGATGATGTCAGCTTTGTATTTATTTTTACACATTAATATTTGGATGTCACCCTTATGCACTATGACTCTGTTATATTTACTAAACAGTTCTAGCAGTTTGGTAGATTCTTTTGGGCATATTACATAGATAATGTAGTCTATAAATAAATAGAATTCTATCTCTTTTCCAGTATTTATATATTTTATTTACTTTTTATTGCAATGGTTATGATTTCCAGGATAATGTTAAATGCAAGTGGTGAGAGTACACATCATTGCTATTTTTAATCTGGGAGACAAGGATTAACAATAAATACGGTAAGCGATGTCATAGCAGCTGTGGGTTATTTTCATGGATTTGCTTATCAGATTTGCTTTATATATTTTTTTTCTTATTTCTACTTTAATAATTGCTTTTAAAAAAGCATTGAATTTCTGCATCTATTTAAATGTTTATATGGTTTTTCTCTTTTCTTTCACTAATGTGGTAAATTACATCAATTTTTTTTTTTTTTTTTAGTGTTAGATCAATCTTATATTCCTAGGATAAATCCTACCTGATCACGATGTGTTAACTTCTTAAAAACATATTGCTAGATTCATTTTGCTAAGATTTTAAGGATTTTTGCATCTCTTCATGATGTATTGTGGTCTCTGATTTTCTTTTCTGTAATAATGTTTATCAAGTGTCAAGATCAGCGTTCTGTGGGCTGCTAAAGTGAGTTGGAAAGTATTTCGTCCTCTATTTCCTGAAATAGTTGTGTAGAACAGATATAATTTGTTCTTTAAATGTTTTGTACAATTCCCTGGTGACACCATCTGGGCCTGAAGTTTTTCTTGTGGGAAAGTGTTTTTAAAAACGATAAACTCAATTTCATTAATACTTTGGAGTATATATTATGTTTTATTTTTTCCTTGTGTTGGTTTTGATCATTTGTCTTTCTTAAGGAATCTGTCCATTTCATTTAAGTTTATGAATTTGACATAAAATTGTTCAAAATACTCCCTGACCATCCTCTTAATGCCCGTGTGATCTGTAGTGACCTTCCTCTCTGCATTCCTCTTCTTGATCATTTATCATTCCTCTTCTTTTGTGTTCAGTCTCGATAGGGATTTATCAATTGTATCAGTCTTTTAAAGGACCAACGTATGACATTGTTTACTTTCTGCATTGGTTTCCTGTTTTCTACTTGGTTAATTTTTGCTCTGTTTGCCCTTTATGATTCCTCCTCTCTACTTACTCTGTTCTTCATTTTCTAGTTTGTTGAGGTAGTGTGTGTGTGTGTGCGCGCGCACGCGCGCACGTGCGCATGCATGTGTGTGTGTGTGTGTGTGTGTGCGCGTGTGTGCATGTGTGCAGCTCTTTGGTATAGCTTAAGTAACTTGTTTTGATTCTTTGGGCAAGAGCCACTGTCTGTCATGACTTTCTATGTCTGAAATGGAAGAGAACCCTTGCCTTTCTTCTAAGTACTAAAGTTTCCAGATAAATGTTAAATACAAAAAAAAGTTACTAATGCCACCTCAGTCAATGTGTTACATTGATTACAATAATGGTGTTGGTCCCGCCCCCCCATATCCACAACCTTTGTAACAGGACATTGTAGCTTCTTTCAGAAACAGGTGGAACTTGCTTCCCTTCGCCTTCAGTCTGGGCTCACCTTGTAAATTACTTTGGCCAGTAGGAGGCGGTGGCAGTGGCGTGTCAGCACTGAGACTAGGCCTTGCGCCTCTTGCTTTTTCTCTTGGAACTCTGGCTGGCTGCCATGAGCTAGCCTGATGGATGTACAGATTCACAGGGCACAGTCACGCCCTTTTCTCCGGCAACAGCCAACCAACCACAAGACACGTAGTGTTATCCTTGGCCAGCCAGCCCCCGATGACTTGGCCAGCTGACCACAGACACCAGATGAGATGACCCAAGTGTTTCCCGGATTAACAGAACTCGCCTCCTGACCCATAGACTCGTGAGCAATAATACACGCTTACTGTTCCAAACTACCGAGTACTGGGGAAACTTGGTCACTCAGGAACAGGTAACTGGTATAACCGATACAGCCAGTCATGTTTCCTTGCTGCAAATAAAGGTTGGAATTATCCTCCACAATAAGAAGGAGGTGGATTTTATGTTGTTTTGGCAAAATCTTTCTGAAGCATCCAGTCATCTGCATGTGATAGGAAGAAGATGGAATCTTCTTCTTTTTTTTTTAACAGCCTGTATTAGAGTTCCACTTGGGGAGAATCTGTTTTTATTTGGAGAAATACAGTAGAAGCCTTCTTATCTGATATAATTAGAGCTGGTAGTTGGCTGGTTAATCTAGCAGGAGAATTAGTTGCCTATTAGCCACGAGCTTTCAGCTCTCTGTGGAGACCACTGGGAATGTTTCACGGAGGGAAACACACTGGCGGTTGAATAGGAGCATTGCTTCTGCCGCGTGGGTTTTCCCTGTTTGTGGAAGAAGAGGGCCTAGGTGGATTTCCTGGGAGGAAGAGGAGGACTCATTAGTACGGTGTATGAAGTCTGTGTTCCAGGCTTCAGAGGTGGAAACGATGCCCCCTGTTCATTCATTCATGCAGAAGACTTTACTGTCATTTTCCAAACACATAAGGATTTTTTGAGCCCCCTGTAGGGAGCTGGATGAAATCAGGAACTTTGTGATGTTCACCCACTCACTGTCTCCCAAGTAAATTGGTGGCTGGCACAGATTAGGCACCATCTACTGGTTGAAATCAAATGTAGAAGGGAACCTACCATTTGAAGCAAGGTAAGAAGGAGTCATTTAAGATCTGGCAGCTGATGCCTTGCCCGGTTTGGTTCAGTGGTTGGAGAGTCGGCCTGTGGACCAGAGAGTCCCAGGTTTGGATCCCGCTGAGGGCACATATCAAAAGAAAAAAAAAAAAAGATCTGGCAGCTGATCCTAGCCGGGGTGGCTCAGTGGTTGTGCATCAACCCATGCACCAAGAGGTCACCGGTTCAATTCCCGGACAGGGCATATGCCCAGGTTGTGGGCCCGACCCCCAGTGGGGGCATGCAGGGGCAACCAATGGATGTCTTCTCTCATCAGTGTTTCTCTCTCTCTCTCCCTCTCCCTTCCTCTCTCTAAAAAAATCAATAAAGAAAAAAAAAGATCAAAGATCTGGCAGCTGAGTTTCTTTTAGGGAGCGACTTACTGGTGTTCAGGAGAGTAGTGTCATATAGACCACTTGGGTTTGGAAGGCGGTGAGATGCTAGAGCACAGCTGGGAAGGAGACATAAGAGATGAACAGTTACTTGGGAGTCACGGTTTGCATGAGCAAAGGGAAGGTTAGGAGTGGGAAGGAGAGAGGAAGTGGGGCTGAGCTGGGGGGTCCATGAGAATACTCTTGGCAAGCCGAGAGACTGCAGGGATTTTAAGACAGTGATGTGTTTCACTGCTGTTGTTTTTTTGGTTGTGCCGTGGTATAAAACCCTCTTTGTTGTCCCAAACGTTGAGCAAACGTCTGCCACACTTACGGCCCATATTAAGGGGCAGAGAGCTGTGTCTGGGAGCAGTGTGGGAATGGGCAGAGGGCGTGTTTATCCACACACTGGACGATCTCACCTGAACTGTGGGATGCTGAGCTACAAACGATTAGGTGATTGTGACAACCCTGTCTCCACCTCTCGAGAATCTCTGCAGAGATGGGGACCAGCTCTGAGCTTTTCCACAGGGTATGCGATGCGGCTTAAGTTAATTTCATTTGAATTGCAAAGGAGTGGGGGACCCAGGGAAGCGGATAACAAGACGGTGTGAATATCATCTTAGATATTAAGAAAACAGACCTTTCAGGAAACTGTCGAGTTGATGGGCACAAGATGCTAGGATTAAGCGAATCTTGTGGAGAAGTTTGCTCCAGAGGAACGCTTTTCCTTCCGGTCCTGCTTCTCACTAATGTAACTGGATGAGGCACAGGGAGACACTTCAGCTTTTTCTGCTTCAGCTTCCACTCAAAATCCATTTTGTGGCTTGAACTACATGTTTACAAAGTCTGCATGTATTTGTTTCTTTTTGGGTGGGCGATAGTGATCGCAGAGCTCTGAGCTGATGAAGTCTGTGTAAACATTGTTCTCGTCGATCTCTCCCATACGGAGATTTGGATGGTAGGAATTCCCAAAGAATTATTCTTCAGAATGTTTTTAGCAACATCACGTGATTTTTAATATTTCTATGGTTAGAAACTTTCTTCCTTGCTCACCTGAATAACACCCCACCTTCTCAGAATGTGCGTATCGGAGCATCAGTCTAGTCCTAGCCGCTCAGTCACTCTGGAGGGAGACGGCTGGAAGGTAAGCCTACTCTGGGCACCTTTCAAAGAGGTTGGAGGACCTGGTTCTGAAGGTCTTCAGTAGGGGTGTCAGACTAGAGCAGGAGCCCTGGGGTACAACATCTGTCCGACTCCCACGGCCCCACCCTTGGCATTTGCTTCTTGGAATAGGTGAATTCCTACCTCCAGATGATTTCTGACTGAGGAACCAAAAGAACCCCGATGCAGGCCACACAGCTCCTGCCCCCACCCCCCAATGGATAGGCTCGTGCCTTTAATTGGTGGAGGCCTGGGCACCTGGAAGAGAATCATCAGTTCCTGGTCATTGAAAGGTGGGGTAGCCTCGGATTCCAGGGTTCAACGTACTGGGCTTCAAATTCTGATTTGACCACTCATCCGCCACACCCCCCAATTATTCGTTATAACCTAACCTCTCCAAGTTTTTAACTTCCACATCTGTAAAAAGAGACTACTCAAACATACAGTCATCAAGGGGCTGTCATTCTTTAAAACATACTGTTAATTTACATTTCATTCTGGAGATTCCAGTGTAATTGGTTGGAGCTGCAGCCAACCCTTCCCAAGTGATTATAACCTGCAGGAGAGGGAGAGGAGGGGGAGGCGGGGGGAGAGGGAGGGAGAGCTTGCCACATACTGACTCTGGGTTTTGGGGGCCAATTACTTAACCTTCCCCTTTTCAGCTCCTTCATCTGTAAAATGGGGATATTAATAGTACCTACTTAATAGAACTCTTGTTAGTACTGGGTTAATACATTTATTTAGAAGTGGCTAATTGTTTGTTATTAGTAATGATTAAAATGATTATAAACGGATCATATATCCTTTCCCACTAGCTTAGTATACAAAATGGGATTACATTTCTTTGATTTTTTTTAAAGCATTTCATTGAAGTGCTAGATACTGAAGTAACACATATATTCATAAAAGTGCAGAAATCATAACTGGCCTGTTTGATGAATGTTCAGAGGTGGACCCACTACCTAGATCAATATGTAGAACAATATCTAGAAGCCTGGAAGATTCGTGTGTTCCTCCCCAATCATTATATCATTAGATCCTTCAAAGATCACCCATATTCTGACTTTGACTTCCATACATTAGTTTTTCTTTTTTGGATTTTTGATAAGTAGAGTCATACCCCATGGGCCTTTTTGGTTCTGACTTTTTCTTGTCCAATATTTATGTAACTGATCTATACTTTTGTGTCTAGCGGGAGTTTGCTCATTCCAGTTGCTGTGTAATATACCACTGTGTGACTATCCAGTATGTTATTTACTTATTATACTGCTGGATAATTGCGTAGGTTCCAGGTTGGGGCTGTTGTGAATGATGCTTCTATAAATATTCTTATGCAGCACTTTTGATGGACATATATACTCATTTCTGTTAGGAATATATCTAGAAATGAATTCAGGAGTCAATCACTAGGCATGCTAGGTTCATACTGGCAGACAGTTCCCCAAAGTGGTGTACCAATTTACCCTGCCACAGCAGGTGTGAGAGCACATTGTTGCTGATCTCCGTTATTGTCATTTTAATATTATTCTGGTGGATAGCTCATTGTTGTTTTTAGTTGCCCTTGCTGATGAATGACAATATGGATCACCTTTTCCTAAACTTATTGGCCTTTGGATATCCTTTTAAGGGCCTGTTCAATGCATTTGACCATTAAAAATAGAGTTGCCTGTCTCTTATATTAATTTATAGTTCTTTACACATCTGGTTATCAATCCTTTGTAACACATTTGTGTCTTCTATGATGTAACTTCCGCTGTAAAATGATGTTCTTTGAACTGAATTTCATAATTTTATCCATTTCTTTATTTTTTCCTTCATGGTTGGTGTTTTTTTTTGTTGTTGTTGTTTGTTTGTTTAAAAAAAACCTAGGGTCTTGAAAATATTCTCCTGTGTTGTTTTTTATATATTTGTGGTTTTTATTTCACACTTAGGTTTATAATCTGTTGGAATTAGTTTTGTGTATGGTGTGAAGTAGCAGTAAAGGCTTGTTTTTCCATACAGATGTCAAGCTGATCTAACTGAATTATTTCTAATAATGTTAATTGTTCCTATAAATTAGGTTATCATATATGTGGGCATGTTTCTGAACTCCCTGTTTTTATTCCATTGGACTATTTATGATCGTACAAAACTACATCTTGTTAATGACTGTAGCTTTCAAGTGAATCTTGATAATTAAGTGTAAATCCTACAAGTTTGTTCTTTGCTATTCTAGTTCCTTTTTCTTTTCATATTTTACTGCCAACTTATTGATGTACCTAACAATTCTGCCAGCAATTTAATTGGAATTGTGTTAAATCTGTAGATAATTTTGAAGAAACTTTAGAGACTAACTTTGTTTCAAGATGAATCGTCCTGCAAGTCTTCACCATACTTGATTTAGATATTGAGATGAGACTTTGCACCGTAAGCTGTAGAATTGATGCTGGGGTGAGTTAAGGCCTTTGGGGATGTAGGGATGGAATGAATCCATTTTCATGCCAAAGGGCATGGATTTAGTGGGTCAGGGCAGAATGTTATGTACTGAATTATGTCCCCCCAAGTTTGTATGTTGAAGGACCATCCTCCAATGTGACTGTATTTGCAGATAAGACCTTTATGGAGATAAGGAAAGTTAAATGATCTCATCAGGGTGGGGCTCTAAGCTTATAGAAGGAGGGACAGCAGAGCGCGCTCTCTCTCTCTCTGCTCCCACACAACAAAGACAGACCTTAGGAGGGTGTAATGAGAAGGCGGCAGTCTGTGAGCCAGGAAGGGAGTATTCACCAGAAAATGAGTTGACTGAAATCTTGACCTTGGACTTCTAGCCTGAGGACTGTAAGATTTCTATTGATTAATTTCTGTTGATTAAGCCACCCAGTCTGGTATCTTGTTATGGCAGCCCAAGCAGATTAAGACAAGCTCTGTTCCATGAAATTAGATATGTCATATTTTGATTATCATCCACTTCAATATGTTTTATAATTTCCTTATGATTTGTAGTTGATGTGTTATTTAGTAAGTATATTGCTCAGTTTCCAAGCATTTGAGGATTTTCTAGTTATCTTCTTATATTTTTCACTTAACTTGATTGTCGTCAGCCATGTTTGCTGACGGTTCGGCTCAGCGGATAGTGTCGGCCCATGGACCGAAGGGTCTTGAGTTCTATTCCCAATCAAGGACACATACCTAGGTTGCAGGTTTGATCCCTATTTCTAGGCAGGGTCGTGTGGGAGGCAACCAATTGAAGTGTCTCTCTCACATTGATGTTTCTCTCTCTCTCTCTTTCTCTCCTTCCCTTCCACTCTCTCTAAAAAAATCAATGAAAAAAATATGCTCAGGTGAGGATTAACAACAACAACAAAAATTTCATTGTCATCAGAGAACATATTCTATATATATTTCTGAGATGATTTGTTTTGTCTATTTTGATAAACTGCCTATGTGTACTTTAAAATGTATATTCTGAAGTTATTCTCTATAGTAAGTTATAAATGCCAATAATATCGAATTGGTTGAGAGTGTTTTTCAAAATGTCTGTATCTATCCTGTTTTTGTTGCTTTTCCTGGCCATTTACTAAGAAAGATATGACTTTGTTTAGTTATTTTTTATGTATTGTGAGACTAGGTTATTAGGTACATATAAATGTATCTCTCTGGTGGAATAACCCTTTCATCATTATGTAATGTCCTTCTGTATCTCTAATACTTACTGTGAAGTGCACTTTGTCTGGCATTATTACAGCTACATTGGCTTTGATCTACCCTGGCATATCGTTTCCATCCTTTGCTTTCACCCTTTCTATACCTTTACATTAAAGGTCCCTCTCTTATAAGCAGAATGTTGTTGGTTGTTTTGTTCAAGGTGACAGTCTCTTTGAATTAGTGTATTTAGTATATTTACACATAATATTAATTACAGAAATATTTATATTGTCGTCTTTTTGTTTCATTTGTTTATACTTTCTTGTTTTCCTTTAGATTAATCCATGATTTTTTTATTGTTCCAGGTACCCATATTTTTAGCTTATCAGTATATATTCTCTTATTTTCCTTTTAGGGATTTCTAGAGAAACACCCCAACTTATTATATACCTATTTAGCTTCGCTCCTTTTCCCCTTTTATTTTGAGCAAATAGCTCATCTGTTTTATAGTTTGCTTCCTCCATCCCCTTCACACTTCACACTCTGTTTTGTACTATGTTGGAATAAAAAGATCTACCTAATTCTTGCATAACATTTACGCAATAGCAGTGGATTGACCTTAGCTTGCTTTCTTTATTTTTTATTTAATTAATTAATTTATTTTTGTTACAGATGTTTCTCCTTTTCCCCTCACTGATTCCCCCCTCCCCCTCCCTCCCCGCCCTGTCCCCAGCTTTGTTGTCCATGTCCACTGTTCATGCACACATGCGTATAAGTTCTGTGGTTTATCTCTCCCCCACCACGCCCTCTTCTGGGGATTGTCAGTCTGTACCCCACTTCCATGTCTCTGGGTCTACCCCATTCCTCAGACTGTTATGTTCATTATATTCCACAAATAAGTGAGATCATATGATACTTGTCTTTCTCTGTTTGACTTGTTGACCTTAGCTTTCATTTTGTTCCTACCCACTAGGGAAAGCAAGTGTGTTTCTCTCCTAAGTGTAGCAACTGTCTGACCATGGGCAGCATGTGTCTTCACCACCCAACCCTGGTTGAGAATTTGAAATTTCAGGGTTAAGAATAAAGTATCCTAAAAGGTACTGCCATATAATGGGAGAGAGCATTAGATTTGAAGTCAGGAGATAATTACATTGCTTCTCTAGGTTTATACTCTTACTAGTTTACTTACCCAAAGGGTGACCTTGAACTTGAGTGACTGGAGACTTGGTTTCATGATCTGCGCAATGAGGACAGTTTGCTTACCTTACTGCACTGTTGTGAGCACTACATGTATGACTCTGGAGCATATGAGATAGCAGTAGGATCTGAGAAGCGGGGAAAATATCCACACCAAACTTGGCTTCATGCAGAGCTATTTGGTAGGCATAAATACTATAATTGTGCAAAAAGCTTAATTCTTGGGGCTATTATACTAAGTAGCTGGAAGACATTGGATTCTCTCTGAGCTTTAATTTTCTCATCTGCAAAATTTCGACAGTAAGACCTGCCTCAGAAGGCTTCCATATAGATCAAAATGAGATAGAATCCAAGGGGGTGTTCTGTTAACTCTAAATGATAATGCAGATGTAAGATGTCACCTACGACTCCTGCTCTATTCATGCCACCGAGAGAATAGGAAGAAACGTGGTGAATGGTCGTGAAATCTTTTTGGTACTGGGTGGTGTAATTTCACAGAAAATCTTACCAGGGTTTAAAGAATATAATAGAACTGCTCATTTGTATAATGTTGCATTATACTGGGATCATTTCAAGAGACTCTTTATTGGGTCTTGAGTTCTTGTAATGGATGAAACGTTTTCTCACACTTGGTTCTTTCACCTTGCAGAACATTGACAATTACAGCTACTCCCTGCTTTGAAGTGAGATCGGGGATTTAGACAGATTCTGATAAAGTTGTGTTCCTATTAAGAAGAGGGAGAAGGAGAAAGAGAAGAAAGCAGCAACAACAGTATTTGGGTTCTTACTATAAGTCAGGCATTTGCTCTAACAACCGTACTTATACAGCTTATTCAATCCTTACAACTCTTTGGAAGGTGATATTATTCTTCTCTTAAAGGTGAGGAAACTGAAACACTGAGAGGTTGAGTTGCCCAAATTATCATGGGTTGAAGGTAGTATCTGTTTAATGCACACAAATTAATTTAAAGTTTATGATCTTAGAAACAGAATTATTTGAATTTGACTTAATGTAAACATAAACAAGGATATGAGAGCATAGAGTAGCTTGTTGAAATTCAGAGTAAGAAAGTAGATGCGTTGGTAGGGGAATCTTCTTCCTATAAAAAGAGGAACTAGAAGAGGGACCGTTAAATCAATCAGTCAACACGTCAGATTTGTCCTCTCTCTTTCTTATTTCCTTCATCTCTTCATCTTCTGGTGGGGCTGCATCCTTCGCTCTCTTAATATGAAAACTAGCTTCCTCAACTTCTGCATTAATTTAATAGAATATGGCTGGCTCACAACCATGTGTTGCATTATTACCAATCTGGCCACGCTTAGAGATTGACTAGTGGCTATAATCCCAATTTCAAATATGCAATAGAGACTTGACTGGCCCATCTTGGTGCCTACTTATTGTCAATCACTCTGAAGGATGAGATGGGGATGGAATATCATAGTGTCAGTACCATTCCTGGAAATCTAACAACTATGTATAGTGAGAGAGACTGGTCCAAAGAGAAGGGACTGTTAATTTGTTGGCTGGGTCCACAAGATATCCATTCAGTAAACTTTTAGTGGCCAATATTTTATTTTTAAAATAATTGATGTATTGTATAGAATTCTATGACTTTAAATAGATGTATAGATTTGTATAACCACCATCATAATCAAAATAGCTAAAAACAAAATACAAATAGCTAAAAACAAAAAACAAAAAACAAAAAAACTCTCTCATGCTATCCTTTCTACACACAACCCAAGCCCCAACAACCACTGATTTTTTTCTTCATCATTATAATTACAAAAAAAGGTTTCTTGAGTGATTCCTGGATCCAACAAAGTGGCCTTGTCCAAGAGGCTGAATTTTTTCTTGTAGTTGTGCAAGTGGTGTTTATCAATCCACTGATGCATGTGCTCTTCAAATATTAGTTTATGCAATGTAGTCCTAATTTAACAGTCCCACCTCCGACATGACTCAGATATAAGGCCAGCAGTGTTACCTGTTGTCGCAGTGTTTAGGAATTTACTTACTCAGCTAATATTAGGTGCTTGATGATGTTCAAGGGAAAAATCAGTGTCAATAGACAAAAATTTCTGCCCTTTTTTAGCTTACAGTACAGAGGAACTACAGTCTAATATGGAAATAATATATCACAAACATCATGTCATTGTGTCACACAGAAGCTAACATTTCCACGTTGCTGGACTGTCATCTGTGAGTCTCTTCGTGGGTCCTCGTCCCCGGGGCCCAGGTCCAGGCATCGTGCTCAGTCCTCTCCCGTGTCCAGGTGGGTCCTGAATGCCGCACTCAGTTCCCAGGTTTATGACAAAGAAAAATGGTCCCAAACCTGGTTTGAGACAGAAGTTTTTTCATGATGTAATTCACAACCTCCCACTAGGAAGAAAATGAAGACTTGTGATAAAATGCTTAAACAGTTTTACATTAAACTTTAATGAGATTGAGACTTCTTCTGGGAAGCTACCCACCAATTTAGCTCACTGTCAGTCAAGGGTCTAATGATCTTTTCACCAGACTTTCTTGTACAAGTATCCAGTCTAACAATGATCAACTCACTTTCCTCTTCCTATAAAACGCCTCTCCAAGGTCAAGCAAGGTCTCTTCTTTCATCACAAGTTTGTAATAAAATGTTGATCTATGCTCATAATGAAATGATCTGATAGGATACTGTAAACTTTTTCTTTTTAAATCATCACCCGAGGATATCTTTCCATTTTATCTTCTGATAGAGTGGGAGAGAGACACACACATCCACATGAGAGGGACACATCGAGTGGTTGCCTCCCACACGACCCCTACCAGGGCCAGGAACAAACTTCAACCGAGGTACGTGTCCTTGCCTGGAATTGAACCTGAGACTCTTTGGTCTGTGGGCTGACGCTCTAACCGCTGAGCCAAACCGGCCAGGGCTAAACTTTTTTAAAAAATCTGCTTATTCGTACAGCCTTCTGTCAGAAATAAAAGAGATGTGGTAGGTACTATAGTTATGGAAGCTGTTACCATTGCAGAAAACTGGGTGAAGGGCACATGGGATTTCTCCGCATGGTTTTTTACAAATGCCTGTAATCTAGACCTAAAACCGAGAACGTTAAAGAGGGACTATCTCTGCTTTCTCTGCTCTTCCTCATCCACTTCCCTTGTGCTTCTGTGGCATCTTCCGTAGCGGTCCAGAGAGTCACTTTCAGGTTTCCTCGGGGCCTCTCTTCCAGTCAGTCCTCCTTCCCATCTCTGTGGTATTTCCTTACATAGCATAGCTATGTTGCATACTCACCTCTGTGCATGCATTACCCCATTATTAAGGGGTATTAAAGATAAAAGTTGTGCTTTGTGTTTCTTTGGCTTTTCCACATAGGAGTTGCTCATGAAATATCTACTGAATTAAATGAAGTTTTGCATACCTAACACCCTTGATATCTCTTCAGGGATACCTCTGAGCTAAGGGAAAGGGATCAGGTGGACCTGGAGAACCCCTTGGCTGAGAAGTGTGGACCAGCGCTTCTCAGTCTTGACTATATACAGGAGCTAACACAGTGGCTCTTAAGAAATTCCAGTGCCCCCCCCCCCCCCCCAGCAGCAATGCTTGCTCTCATCAAATCACTCTGGGGTAGGTGTGGCATCAGTATTTTTAAAAGTTCCCTGGTTTATCTTTGGTTAAAAACCAATAGATTAAAAGATCTCAGATATCGTCCTGGCCAGTTTGGCTCAGCGATTAGAGCATCGACTCACGGAGCAGAGAGTCCTGGGTTTGGCTCCCGCTAAGGGCATGTACCTCAGTTGCGGTTTGTCCCTGGCCCTGGTTGGGGTCGTGTGGGTGGCGACCACTCGATGTGTCTCTCTTATATCGATGTGTGTGTCTCTCTCTCTTCCTCCCTCTCTATCTGAAGATAAATGCAAGAATGTCCTTGGGTGAGGATAAAAAAAAAAGATCTCAGATGTTCCTGCCGGTTCCCATGCTCTAGGACTTTGTTAACTGCCCTATCTCACTATTCCGATCTCTTAGAAGTTAAAAACGTCAAAGTTTTGCATATATGATTTCTATTCTAAAAACAAAATCCTGGTAAACAGAATCAATCACTGGTTGATAATATAATGGTATTATAGAGGTTCTATGCAAAAGAACAAAAATGAAAGGAAATAACTTAAATGGAGAGAAAAAAAAATCTCCCTGGTTTAGTCTAATTTTCAGACAGATTTGAGGCTCACTGGGTTAGAACAATAATTTCCAAAGTCTTTTCTCCCTTCAAGGATGTTTTCCCAGTAGGAACAAACATACTCCTACCACTAACAGTGACTGGCCAAGGCAAGAACTTCCATCCAGAAGTGGGGATGGAGTGAGAAGGGTGGGTATTTTGAAACAGTTCCCTGGGGTCCCAAGATGCCCTGTTCAGAAGACACTCGTCCTCTCCCCACCGACATCCCCACGACTCAGAGGTTTTGCAGCACTTACTTATTCCACAGGTACTGACGAATGTCTGCTCTTTACAAGAGGCATCATGGGACAGTGGTTAGGAGCACAAACTGAACTTAGGGCCTGGGTTAGAATCCTGTCTCTACCACTCAGTGGCTGAGTCAGTCTGGCACTACAATCCACTATGCCTCAGTTTCCTCATTTGTTTTTTTAAATATATTTTTTATTGACTTGGGGAGAGAGAGGAAGGGAGAGGGAGAGAGAGATAGAAACATTGATGAGAGAGATACATCTATCGGCTGCCTCCTGCATGCTCCCCACTGGGGATTGAGCCAGCAACCCAGGCATGTGCCCTGACCAGGAATCAAACCGGCAACCTCTTGGTCCATGGGTCAATGCTCAAGCACTGAGCCATACTCGCCGGGCTCAGTTTCCTCATTTGTAAAATATGATAGTTATAAACCCATCTCACAGGACTGTTGTCAAGAGTAAGTTGTTATTTAACTCACAGAAAGTACGTAGACTGTGATGGGCCGATGGTAAGTATGCAATATGCATAAACAATTACCTTCCTTTTCCCCTCCTCCGCCTTGTTATTATTATTATTGTTTTTCCAGACGTCATGCTGAGTGCTATGACGTAGCAGTCAATCAGAAGGACGCAACTCTTTCCCTCGTGCGGTTCACTAAATAACAGCAGCCAGGACTGCCCCTCAGCATTCAGTGACCTCGGTCTCAAAAGATGGAATGGAACATTCAGCTCTCTGAGTGCCACCTGTCCAATCCAGTTGTGATCCTGGGGTCGTGATTAAGCATCCGCAGCAGATAGTCGGTTTCCATAGGACTTTGCCGCTGTCCTGTTTGCTGGGTTTCTTTGCCCCTCATCAGGGAAGAGCAGAAGAGGAGGTTAGTGCTGCTCTTCAGTCTTTCCCAGTCTGGTTGGCTGGCATGCCCAGGTCCCCACCTCTTAAACCCGAGCTGGGGGCCCCGCTGCCCTGCATCCTCTCTGTCATCTACCTGCACGACAGTCTGGACCATTATCCCACTGCATGTCCTCCCCGGCAAAGACCCTTGGAACACTGGGGCGCGATCAGTTGGCATGTACATCGAAGTTGCTCCTTCCTTGTGAGACGCAGGTGGAAAAACACTAGGAGCGCCGTGGAAGAGAAGCCAGCAGGTCTCGTTCTTCACACGCGTGGCACCGTGTTCAATGTTTCAGAGCACGGTGCCTCTGTGCCGTCAACTTCAGTTCCTCTGTCTGAATTGATTGAGAATGGAACTCACAGAAGGTGATTAACATAAACTGCAACCTCTGTTTCGACCTGCTGTTGCCTTTCATAACTTGTATGAAAACTTTGTTTTTAATGCCCACTCAGACTAGTTGGCTTTGACTCCTGACTCTGCCACTCACTTGGGTGGCCCTGAGTCTGTGGCCTCAGTTTCTTTAATTTGTAAAATGACAGTGATGACAGTACCTATTTCAGAGGGTTGTGACCGGACTCAGTGAGTTAATACATGTAAATGTGTTCGAATAGTTCCTAGCACACAGTAGGCACTCAATAACTATTCTGATTATTTTATTCCTAATATAATTATTAGCTGGATGTTTATAATTCTTTTTATTTTTTAAAATTTTTATTTTATTTTTAATTTTATTTTTGTTACAGATGTTTCTCTTTTTTTACCCCATTGACACCCTCCTCCCCATCCCCCCCAACCCGTTCCTGGCTTTGTTGTCCATGTCCATTGGTCATGCATACATGCATGTAAGTTCTGTGGTTTATCTCTTCCCTCCCCCTACCACCCCCTCTTCTGAGGGTTGTCAGTCTGTACCCTACTTCCATGTTTCTGGGTCTACCCTATTCCTCAGACTGTTATGTTCATTATATTCCACAAATAAGTGAGATCATGTGGTATTTGTCTTTTTCTGCTTGGCTTGTTTCACTTATGATAATACTTTCCAGGTCCCTTCATGTTGTCACAAAGGATAAGAAATCTTTCTTTCTTATAGCTGCATAGTACTCCATTTTGTATATGTACCACAGCTTTTTTATCCATTTGCCTACTGATGGACACTTGGGCTGTTTCCAGATCTTAGCTATTGTAAATAGTGCTGCTACGAACATGGGGGTACATATATTCTTTCTGATTGGTGTTTCAGGCTTCTTAGGGTATATTCCTAGAAGTGGGATCACTGGGTCAAATGGCAGTTCAATTTTTAATTTTTTGAGGAAACACCATAGTGTTTTCCACAGTGGCTGCACCAGTCTGCATTCCCACCAGCAGTGCACTAGAGTCCCCTTTTCTCCACACCCTCGCCAACACTTGTTGTTTGATGATGTGTTGATGACGGCCATTCTGACAGGTGTGAGGTGATATATAATTACTTTTCGAGACAGGTGACAGGAACTCACATTTATGAAGCGAACCCTGAGAGTCTCTTATACATAAAGCCACTTTCAGTTCAGGTTTTTAGGTGGGGAAGGGAGCCCTGGAGGGGCCCAGTAACTACTTCAAGTCAGAACCACCCAAAATAAGGAACAAAGTGAGACTTTGAACTCTCCCATACCTGACTTCACAAGTCCATAAGTTTGTCTCTTTGCAGAGTTCATCATGGGGCGTTGGGGGGTGGGTGGGATGAACCAAAGAACTTGCTCACATATATACATAACCAGCACACACAGACAACAGTGCGGTGAAGGCAGGGCGGCGGAAGCGAGGAGAAGGGGGTTGGGGGAAGAAAGGAAGGACATCTGTAATACTTTCAACAATAAAGATAAATAAAATAAAAAATAAAAACACTCATTCTAGGCCCTCTCAGCATAGGTGACTCCCAGGCCTCTGGGTCGCCCATGGGGAGAAACCATGCTGTACCCTCTGGCAGCTGAAACCTTGAAAAAAGTTGAGAACACTTGAAGCACATGGCGCATGCCCACATTTATTTTTCCAGTATTACTGCAACTGTGCCAAGTAATAATAATTCAGTGCTGATTAGGCTGATTTTCTTTGTCTTAGTAAATGAAGCTCAGAAAGGGTAGTTGTGGAAAAATTATCGGAAACTTCCCCGAGGTCAAAATTTCTAAACTAAAAGCTTCTGCACAGCAAAAACAACACACAAAAAAACAAAACAACAAAACAACCATCAAAATGAAAAGGGAACCCTCTCTATGGGAGAGCATAATTGCCAATGATACATCAGATAAGTGGCTAATTTCCAAAATATGTAGAGTACTCATACAACTCAAGAAAAGGAAGACAAAGAACCCAACTAAAAAATGGGTAGAGGAGCTGAATAGACACTTCTCCAAACAGGACATACAAATGGCCAAGAGACATATGAAGAAATGCTCAACGTCATTAATCATCAGAAAGATGCAAATTAAAACAACAATGAGGTATCACCTCACACCTGTCAGAATGGCCGCCATCAACAAATCATCAAACAACAAGGGTTAGTGAGGGTGTGGAGAAAAGGGGACTCTAGTACACTGCTGGTGGGAATACAGACTGGTGCAGCCACTATGGAAAACAATATGGTGTTACCTCAAAAAATTAAAAATTGAACAGCCATTTGACCCAGTGATCCCACTTCTAGGAATATACCCTAAGAAGCCTGAAACACTGATCAGAAAGAATATATGTACCCCCATGTTCATAGCAGCATTATTTACAATAGCTAAGATCTGGAAACAGCCCAAGTGTCCATCAGTAGATGAATGGATAAAAAAGCTATGGTACATATACACAATGGGGTACTACACAGCTGTAAGAAAGAAAGATCTCTTGTCCTTTGAAACAACATGGAGGGACCTGAGAGCATTATCCTAAGTGAAACAAGCCAATCAGAGAAAGACAAATATCACATGATGTCACTTATTTGTGGAATATAATGAACAAAACAAGCTGAGGAACAAAATAGACGCAGACATGGAAGTGGGGTACAGACTGACAAACCTCAGAAGAGGTGGATGTGGGGGGAAGGAAGAGATAAACTGCAGAACTTCTACGCTTGTATGCGTAGACAAGGACATAGACAATAATGCTGGGGGGCAGGAGTGAGAGGATGTCAATGGGGTAAAAAAAGAGAAACATCTGTAACAAAAATAAATAAATTTAAAAAAATGGCTGTAAAATAGAAAAAAAAATTCTATTAGTAATATAGAGGTTCATCTGTCAGTTTTATATTCAGTTCCCAAGTACTATTGGTGTTTCCTCCTTAAATACCTGTAGAATCTACATTTCTTCTTGCCCAGTCCAACTTATTCTTTATTTTGAGGCCAGAGGGATTTTTCCAAAATGCTTATCTATTGTCACACCCATCTGCCTAGGACCCTCCATGGCTCCCCATTGCTCCTAGAGAGGAACCCTGACGATGCCCTGCAAGCGTATGCCAGCGTTCCAGGGTGTTCCAGGCCGGGAGTGTGGTGTGTGCCAAGGGCTCTAGCAGTGTCTCCAGAACCCTCATGTGCCTCTCCCGATACTCTCCTAGCTCCACTCACACCGTCTCTCAATGCCTGGGAGCCTTGGTATAAGCCTAGAACACCTTTCCACTTCACTTTTTCTTTTTTCTTTATTGATTTGAGAGAGAGAGGAGAGAGAGAGAGAGAGAGAAACATTGATGAGAGAGGACATTGATTGGCCGCCTCCAGCATGCCTCCCACTGGGGATCAGGCCCACAACCTGGGCATGTGCCCTGCCTGGGAATCGAACCGGCAACCTCTTGGTGCATGGGTTGACACTCAGCCACTGAGCCACACCTGCCAGGCCCACCCCACTGCTTAGCTCGTTCTTATCCATTAATGTTCAGCTCAAATGCTATCTCCTCAAGAAAACTTTCTCTGATCACCCAGGTCAGGGAGAGTTCCCTGATATTCATATGCAAAAAGTAGTTCTCCTTTGATGCACTTGTCATGTGTATGATAGAATATGTAATTGTATCATACCTTGTCTGAATTCTTCTGCCCTACGAAAGAGGAACATTATGCCTCTCTTATTCTCTGCTGCATAAACGTCCATCCCTGGCAAAGAAGGTCTTGGATAAATATTTGTTGAGTGAATAAACATGAGGGGCAGACTGATATTTTTTTCCCTTACAAGAGGCTGTGATTTGATAGATAAGCTTTTCTTTCTTAAATCAGAGCAGGATTCCAGAAGTGTCTCCTTTTAACGCTTGCTTAATCCTATTACCACATGTA
The DNA here is from genome assembly GCF_014108415.1 of Molossus molossus. NCBI lineage: Eukaryota > Metazoa > Chordata > Mammalia > Chiroptera > Molossidae > Molossus > Molossus molossus. The sequence goes on along the minus strand of NW_023425366.1, from coordinate 107,251,103 downwards.
TTTGGGGGAGGGGAATCCCATTATAGCATGCCTCGTGGCTTGGTCACTAAGTGTGGCCATCATTACCCAGGTCTAGAAAGCAGAGTTATGGCAACGGCCGTTCCAGCTGAATCTCTGCTTCAGGCCAGCTTCTCCAATAGGATTATCTTGCTTTAATACGTGTACCATCTGCCTCTAACAAATTGCTTTAATAATGGCTGTCTCCTACAGAACAAACCTGTAGAGGGAACATTTCTCCTTGGCGAGTGTAATGGAACAGACCTATGCCATGATTGGAAGAGCTGGAAATAGGGCCATATTATATAGCCGTTCTTTCTTCCCAGAGTTTGTCTTGGTTGAATCCGTTACTCTTCTTGGGTGATGCAAGTCATTTTTCTTGCCTCCCATTTTTGAACCATCTGGCAGTAGCCTTGGCCTCCAAAACACATAGACACATGAACTCATTCATCCCTTCCTTACAACCCTTCCCCTCACCATTGCTGCAGTCACACCTGGGTGCTCCGTCTGCTAAGAGCAGATTCATCAGTGACTGGAAGTAGGGGTGCTGATGTCCACATCATTCACTCCCCTGTGATGGTTGAAAAACACCTTGAGCTTGGGAGTCATCCTTCTGGGTGAATGCTTGGTAGAATTAACTCCTGATTCCTTGTCATTTCTGGCCACATTTCAGAAGAGAGGTTTTAAGTAGAGCTGGTATACAGATCTGAACATTTCAATGGCACTGTCCCCCCAAAATGGTAAAACTCATGAATCAGAGAGGCATCAAGATAAAAATAGCAACCAGAATGTTGAAAAAAATTCTATTTGCAAACCCCAAAAGTTGCCCCTGAAGCTCAGCTCCCGTGTTCGTGTCGAGGGCTGCGGCGCAGTGATGTCCCTGACATACCCAGTCCTTTCTGGAGACCAGAGCGCGTCTTCCCCCTGGGGCGGATCTGGCCAAGTTGCTCATCTTGGCCACCTGGTTTATTTATTTATTTTAATATGTTTTCATTGATTTTTCAGAAAGAGAGAGAGAAAGATCGATGTGAGAGAGGAACATAGACCGGCTGCTTCCTGCATGCCCCCCCACCGGGGATTGAGCCCACAACTCGGGGAACATGACCTTACTGGGAATAAACTGGGACCTCTCAGCCCATGGGACGATGCTCAGCTCACTGAGCCACAGTGGCCAGGCAGCCACCTGGGTTTTGAGAATGACTTGTGCACATGCCTTCTTAGAGGGAAACGGGGACATCTGATGCTCTCTGTTCCTGCCCAGGTTAGGAAGGAATAACAACAGCACTATTAACTGAGCACTTACCAGGCACCAGGAACTAAGTGCATTTTCTGTCATCCCACTCATTCCTATAAAAACCCGAGGAAGTAGGTTTTATTATTACTCCTGTTTTACAGAAGAGTCAGAAGCTCAGAGTGGCCCAGTGACTTTCCCGTGGGCACATTCCAGTGGGAGGTGAAGACATATTTTTCATCCACGTTTGACAAATTCTAAGTCCAAGCTTTTGAGCACTACTGTGTGCCTTTACTTGACAAAGGTGGCAATACTAAATCAACCTCAATTAGTCAGGGGGGCTACTCTCTGACCTCCCTGTTCCTCTCTTTGTAAATAAATCCACAGCTGGGAGATAAAATAACTTACCTGCTTCCCCAGAGCAATTTCCTGTTTCCTATCAGCTAAAAGAATTGAGCCAGAGGGATCGTTTTTAGTACCCAGAGCTGAAAATCTCTACAGTTCCTGGTGAATGATAAATCATAAGCCGAGGGTAGCTTTCTCTCTCTGGAATTCAAGGTTGGAGTTCATGAACTGTACAGAGAAGTAAAAAGTAACAGCCTCCCTTGTGGAACTGGTTATTGAAAGGAATTTCTTTTTTTCTTGCTTAACACTGTTGGATATTATGCAGAACTCCTTCTAAAAGAGCCTCCTAATAAAGTAACCTGGCTGTTTCCATCTAATGGGATCAGTTTGAAAAAATACAATGGTGATGATTCTGCATGGCCTCAGACCTCTGAGATCAAACTCACCATTAGCAAAACGGCAGACAGAACAGGAAGCCTGGGCTGTTACATATGAAATTAGCCACTAGAGGGGCTCTCCACGGAGTTCAAGCCAAGTGCATTGCCAAACGTAAGGCTAAATAATTCAAATGTGTGCGCCTCCAAGGAGAATCAGGTTTCTTGATTTGAGCCGTCTTCACAGAATGCAAAGGTAAACCAGGGTAGTGTTTTAAACAAAGGTTCTGTTATACTTTTTATTACTAAATCATTCATTTCTAACTTGCTCTAAGCCGGGGACAGGGTGGGGGAAATGGAGAGGAGGGTGCCAATGGGGATAAAAGGAGAAACATCTGTAACAACAACAACAACAACAATAACAAAAAGACACTGTGGCTTTGGCATGAGGTTAGACATACAGATTGATGGGAAACACCTGAGCGTCCAGAAATCAATCCTTACGTTTTCTATAGTTCGCAAGACCATTCAGTGGAGGAAAGATCAGTCTTTTCACCAAATGGTGTTGGGGCAGCTGGATATCCGCCGATAACAGGAGGAAGTTGGATCCCTACTTTGCGTCATACACAAAATTTGACTAAAAATAAATTGTAGATTTAAACCCTAAGAGCTAAAGCTATAAAACTCATAGAACAAAATATAGGAATCAATCTTTATGATCTTGTATGAGGTGACAGTTTCTTAGATATGACAGCAAAAGCTTAAGGAACAAAAATACTACATTGCGCATCATCAAATTTAAAACTATTGTGCCTCAAAGGACACCATCAAGGAAGGAAGAGGCAACTCACAGAATGGAAGCATACATTTGCAAACAATACATCTGCTAAGGGACTTGTATCCAAAGTTTATAAAGAACTCTTACAACTCAACAATAAAAAGACAACCCAACTTAAACATGACCAGAGGGTTTGAATAGACACTTTTCCAGCGAAGCGACACAGATGGCCAATAAGCACATGAAAAGATGCTCCACATCTTTGGTTAGTAGGGAATGCAAATCAAAAGTACAATGAGATACCATATCACACTGCTAGGAGGACTAAAAACAGGCAGACAATAAGAAGAGTTGGCAAGGATGTGGGGAAACTGGAACCCTGTTTGCTGATGGGGTGTAAAATGGTGCAGTCATTGGCAGTTCCTCAAAAGTTAAACATAGATTTTTACTACGTGACCCAGAAGTTCCACTCCTAAGTATATTTCCACAAAAGTTGAAAACATGTTCACACAAAACTTGTACATGGATGTTCATGACATTATTTATGACAGAAAAAAAAAAAGGAAACAGATGTCCATTCATTGATGAGTAAATTAAATATGGTATATCCATACAATAGAATATTGCTTACACATAGAAAGGAAGTAAATACTGATTTGTGCTACAACACCGATGAATCTTGAAAACGTGATGCTAAATGAAAGAATTCAGAAACAAAGCCACGTGCTGTATGATTCCATTCATGTGAAATGTCCAGAATAGGAAGATAAATAGAGACAGAAAAAAATTAGTGGTTGCTGGGGCTAGGGTTGGGGGAAATGACTCTGATGGAAATAGGGTTTCTTTTGGGGGTGATGAAATATTCTGGGATTGGATATTGGAGATGGCTGTGTAATTCTGTGACTATGCTAAAAAACTATTAAAAGGGTGAATTTTGTGTTATGTGAATTATTCTTCAATAAAGCTGTTATTATTTTTTTTTCTTTATTGATTTTAGAGAGAGAGGAAAGGAGAGGGAGAGAGGTAGAAACATCAATGAGAGAGAACATCAATTGGCCGCCTCCTGCATGCTTGGTGGGTCATTGTTCAGACCCTGAGCCACCCTGGCTGGGCAATAAAGCTGTTATTTAGAAAAAAGCATGTTTGGAGAGGAATTTGATTATAGTCATGTGCTGCTTAAGGACAGGGGTATGTTCTGAGAAATACGTCTTTAGGTGACTTCGTCTTTGTGCAAACATCCTAGAGGGCACCTACACACACCTGGGTGGGGAGACCAGTGCTGTCATGGTGTGTGTTATACTTGTAGATGACCCGCATCACCACAAACAGGTGTGTAATGCCTTGCCCCATGACATTACCATAGCCAATGGTCGATGGCGGTAGGGATTTTTCAGCTCCATTATAACCTTGGGGGACCACGCTGCGTATGTGGTCTGTCATTGGCTGAGTGATGTTATGCCTGACTGCAGTTCAGTCTCATGCTGATTAGTTCAAAGGAGTCTTGCAGAATTTGGTGTCAAATCCCATCCCCACTTCTTTAAAATGGGGAGTGGGAGAAATACGATGGATACTGTTTGTGAGCATTAAATGAGGTAGTGTACGCATAGTTCTTGGAACAGAAGAGGTGACCCCTAAAATGGAATTCAGTGCTAAGGCAAAGCAGGATTTTGAATGTAATCAGGTAAAGGGAGGCTCCCCATCATGAAGGATGAGATTTGGAGAAGGGCCAAGTGTTTCTGGTGGCCTTGAGTGTGTTACAGGTGTTGGAGCTAAGGGAATGGTTGCATTCTCCTGCGGGTCCCCAGAAGGGGGGCCAGACTTCCCAAGCATTCTGGGGCTTCTGGTCACTGGCTCAAGGCTGAGGCCAAGTAGTGAATCCACAGCCTCAGGTCTGCCTTCCTGCCCTTTCTCCTCCTGGTCTCCTCTTCTTCCCACCAAAGACTGCTTTCTTGCATTGCCCATGGGGCAGAAACCGAACACTTGATCTCCCCGTGGCTGTACTCAGCCCAGACACAGCTCAAACCTGGACCATGCTCTCCACAGAGAGGCGAACCCACAGGCCAAGAGCTTGGTGAAGCAAGGCAAAGGCGGGGAAGGGCTGGTTGCGTCAGGACGGTCCCACGCCAAGGCCACGCCTCTAAACCAGAATTCGGTTGACATGTACTAAGGTCTCTAACTGATTCCGAAATTTCGCCACTGATTTAATGACTGCTTTTGGGGGGAGGGTCTGGATGGGGAGAAATACTATTAAATTGCGGACGATTTTATTTCACTCGTCAGAAATAGCTTCAAGTTGTTCTTAACATTTGAGTTCTTTTTCTTCCAAAACCGTAATCAATTTCGAGTCAAGCCTCTTCACGCTGCGACCCCGACGCTCTTCCGGAGGGCGCTGGTTTGCAGAGAGCCCGTTGTCCTCCTGTGCGCTCTTTATCCTGATCCGTGCTACTTGACCTGTTTCGTGTTCTTAGGATTGATAACATCCTTTTGAGTGAAACTGAAGAATATTGCGTTCTCATCTACAGTTTCTCTTCCGTCAGACCTGTAATCCTTTAATTGAATTTGATGCTGAAGAAGTTGAAGAACTTCTCTGAAAAATCTTGGGAGCCTTGTGATAAACAGGTGTATAGCCCCCGAACAAGTCCTTCATGGCCACAGAAATCAACACCAATCTCGCCTGATTTGGAAGATTTCAGGATTCGTTATGGCGAAATATTTGGCAAAGGTAGCACATGCTCAGCGACGGTGAGGTGAAGCTTACTTGTCTTCCTTAGCAAGTCCTTTTTCCGCTTTTGTCATGGTCCTTTGACATTTTTGCTACCCAGGTTTATAAAGATTCTTCTTGCTTTCAGGAGAATCTTCCATTGTGCATGCGGTGGGAAATGCTGTCTTGAATGATAGACGCCGAAGGGACCAGATAGTCCCTCTTCCCCACCTCCGGACACCTGGGCATAGTTAAATCATGCAGACTCGGCTAGTCAGAAGTTCAGACCCCTGACCTTGAATCTTGAGGTCCTGGTAACGGAAATGCCAGGCGTCCAGGGGCAGTGGCAGAGTGAGTCCGGCGGGCACCACCCTGAGTGTCCAGGGTGGCGGCATCCGTGACAGCATCCTCTGTGGTGGCCTCAGCTGGGCTTGGGGCTGCTGAGCCTCTGGGTTTTGCTTATTTTCCGAGTCTGGGTCTTGCTCTTCCCTTAGCACCTCTGCCCTTCCCACTGTCTTCCTCTGCTTGAGCAGGCCAGGGCTGGTTTCTGTTTGTTTTAAGGGTACCTGGCTTTGTTTTCATTCAGAATGTAAGACACACAGATACGGAAAAGACTGTCATGAAGGAAGAAAGAGGAGGACAGTGTGCCATGCGGGGCCACCTGGGGAAGCGCCAGGGCTAGGCAGGAGGCGGGGGGAATGAGGGAGGATGTGGGCAAGAGCCTTTATGGTGGTTTCTCTGGAAAGGAACTGGGGAGGCAGGGCAAATAAGCGGAGAGAATTTGAATACTTTTAGCTGGCTCTAGCGTGGAGGGGTTGCCCCTCATTGTCTGGTACCTGATCCAGGGTGATTAAGACACCTGGACAGTGACCCAGAGTAGGAGGGTCTCATAAAGGAGGTTGGTATGAACGCGGGCATTGGGCTTTCCGCCAGTGGTCTGGAGCTGAAGGTCGTAAGTTCATATTTACAGTCGTGAGGCAGGAAGGGTGGCCGTGGAGGCTAGACAGGGGCACCGTCAGGTCTAAGAGAAGGGAGCATGCGGAAGCTTTGCCCTGAGGAATTGGCTCAGTAGGCTGGGGAGAGGAGGTAACCAGATCATTGTATAGTTAAGAGCACCGGCTCAGAAATCATGTAACAATTAGCCCCTTTGCTTCCACTTAGTAGCTGTATGATCTTGCCTGAGTTTCATCATTGTTCTGAACTCCATCTTCTTCCTCTTATGAACAACAGATGAGACCACTTGGAGTTTCTGTGAAGATCACATGAGATTTTTTTCACAAAGGATCTTGCACCATGGCCGGTATTTGCTAAGTGCGTGGAAGTAATGGTATCACTACAATGTGGCGGGGACCCCTGCCTCCATCAGACATCAGGACACTTCTGAGAATAGAGGCGGAACCAGGAATGATGGCAGGGGTACCGGCGGGTCCTGACAAGAGGAGTACAGGTTGTAAGAGGAGGTGGGGGAGGACGTCCACCTCAGGGATCATGCCTCAGGATATGTCGAGTAGATCCTTTAAAGGGCACGATGAGCATTTTCTTTAATATCTGGGTTGGATTTGAGGTCTTTGCCACTAGATCCAGACATCTTTCTAAGGATACTTTGATTTAGTGCTGGGCCCATCAGACCTCCCTCATTTCAATCCGCGCGCGTGCATGCGTGTGTGTGTGTGTGTGTGTGTGTGTGTGTGTGTGTGTTTTGGTGGTGAGGACCCCCCTCCTACCTTACCTAACTGCAAGGGAAGAGACTCGAGCCGGGTCTGTTAGGTCACTCTTAGGTCTACTCATCTGCCACAGTGGTTAGTTCAGGGATGGCTATGTGACCTCAATATGGCCAGGGAAGCACTGTGGGCTTCCCGCTGGACCCCAGGGAGAGTCTGACTCTTTTCCCAAGGAATTGGAAACTGAACAGATGTGAGTTTTGAAAATATCAGTTACCTTTGACCATGATAGAAGAACTTGTCCTCCACCCCACCCCCCAAAAATGAAGTCACCAAGAGGTGAATCAAGTTGCAATTTAAAGGGAGAGGAATTAGAACTTATTAATATCATTTTAGCCCCCGATCAAGCCATTCTTGCAGCTGGACCAGGCCCTAAAATGTGCAGTTGTATGAGTGGCTAAGTCCCCTGTGTGCTCCAGGCAGTGTAGAAACGGGTCCGTGTCACACTATATATTAACTGACAGAGCAGCCAATGGTCAGTTATTGTCCCAACCTGTCTGTTTATTTTCACTTCCCCATGTGCCAGGCCACTACTTATCTCACTAGAAATTCAAAGCACCCACCAAACTCCAGGGAAATAAGCCCTTAATCTCCAGACGCTAAAAGGCTGGGCAGCGAGCACAGGGTGACTCTTGTGTACTAAATTTTATCCAATCAATTCCATTGGGAGAGGCAGCAGGTGTAGCGTTTCGTTAGACACTCCGAACTCCAAGATGCTGTTGCCGTCTCCGATCCGGCTCCTGCCTGCCGGCACTTGCGTGGCCTACCGAGGGACTATGATTAAGATGGAATTTGTATAGATTATTTTCAAGCCAACAAAAGGATCTCCTTGTTATTTATGCACAGGGTCTGGTGTGCAATATAAATTTAGCCAATTTGAAGCGTCTGGCTCTCTGATCTTGTTAGAGAAAGCCAAAGGCTATTGTCTGCTCTTTACGCCATGATAGAACTCCTGCTGGAAATCTCATTTCTAATTGCAGGAGGGTCAGAATGCAGACAGACCCCTGCTTCCCAAGCTGATCGAGCATACGGAGGCAATGTGTTCCGAATGCCTAGGAAGCTTATAGCTTCCGGACTGTAATCAAACCGAACGTGCCATTGGTCTGCCCCCTCTGGAGAACCACCCTGGATCCTTACCTAATGGATGGCAGAAACGGACTGGGCACTGCCCAGGAGATGTTCCAGAACTGGCCTAAGAACACACAGCCCAGGATTTTGGCCCAGGCTCCATCCAGCTCCAGAAAGTGCCTCGTGAGAATGTGGGGTTGTGCACATCACAATCTCAGGGTTGAGCGGTTGTTTCAATCATCCCAGAATTCCCAAAGTTACCTACCTATTTTTAAGATGCTATCTAAGCTTATAATAATTAGCTGATATTTATATTCTTTTTTGTTTTTTTGGTACATGTCCCTAGTGGGAACCGAACCTGGGACTCTGGTGTGCAGGCCGATGTTTCAACTGCTGAGCCAAACCAGCCAGGGCAATATTTATATTCTTATATGTTTATTAAAAATACCTAGTAAATATTGAAAGGTATGAAGAAGAAGCAATACTGCTGAGAGATGGTCATTGTCTATTTTGATAATCTGTCCTTGAACACGCTTGGCACATAGGAAGCCCTTCACTGGTGTTAGTTATTATTGTTGTTGTTTTCAAAGAGCTGTGGGAACTATTTACATTGTTTCATATGTGGCTTAATTCCTCTTAACATTGAATGCGATTCCACAGCATGAAAAAGACTTCCACTGCATTATTTTCAGTGTCGGTATAATAATTTTTCATCACATGACTACATCAGAATGTATTTACCTACATCTTCTATTGTTGGATATTTGGGCTCTCTTTTCCTCTCTTCCTTTCTTCTTTTCTCTCTCTCTCTCTCTCCTCTCATTTTCTCTCTTTATATATGTGTGCTATTATAAAGATTATTGTACCGAACATCTTACAGAAAAAAAAATCTTTGCACATGTCTGTTATGCTTCCCAAGGGAAAAATGCCTACAAGCGGTATCTCCGGGTCAGGGAGCTTGAGCATTGTAAGATGTCTAATACACACACCAAACCATCCAGTATTTATACTCCCACTGAACAGTAAATAAGTAAGAGTTCCTATTTCTATTCACTCTTACCAAAACTGTATACATTTTTATTTTGCCATTTCTAAGTTCTCCTTGAGTGCCTTGTTTTTAGATGCCATATGGCTATTATTCTTAGGTACCAAAGGATACATGCCATTTCTATCCTTGCTGGGAAAGACTATGTCATTGTTATCACTCATTTGAAAGAGAACTGGCTTCGAAATCACAGGGCCTGCGGTCCTATCTTCTAAGATAGGCAGTGGTTTCATTGTCTCTTGCTTCATAACATAATACCCTGGAACTCAGTGACTCACTGTATTACACCTTGTGGTTCGGTGGGCTGACTGAGCTCAGTTGGGTGGTTCTTCTGCTCAGCGTGGTGTTGACTGGTACTGAAATAATCCAAGGGCTTGACTGGGCTGGAAGCACCAAGAAGGTTCACTCGGATGGCTCAGTTGGTGCTGATGCTCAGCTGGGAGCTCAGCTGAGAATGAGCATCTCAGTTCTCCATGTGGTCTCTTCACGTAACTTTGATGTCTGAGTTTCAGAAGCAGGAAATAGAAACTGCTAGTTTTTTGACTCTTGAGTTTAGAATCCAAGAATATCACTCTGCCACATTTTTCTTGGTCCAAGTCTCAAAGCCAGCCAAGATTCAAAGGTTGGGAAAATATAGTCCACCTTTTCATATGACAGGTGACATGTATGTTCAGGGTGGGGAAGGATTTTGGGGGGACATCTTTGGAAACTGTTTAATGAGGGCAGCAGGAAGAAATTGAAGGAATGCAAACTTTGGAGCCAGGTGATTTTGGATTTCAATCTTGGCTCAGACACTGCTGTGTTACTTTGGCATATTAGTTAACTTTTCTGAGTCTTAGTTTCTAAGCCTGAGAAACAGGAATAATATCATGAGAGTGGGCAGTTATATATGCATGTATATTTATATACATACAGCCATGCATCACTTAACAATGGGGATACATTCTAAGAAATTCGTGTTAGGTGATTTCATCATTGTGTGAACATCTTAGAGGTACTTACACAAACCAGGGTGGTTGACAGACATGTTAAGCAGTACATGATTGTACAGGTATGTTTACATACTATATGTATCACTATCTATCTACGGATCTCTCTCTCTAGACTCTGTGAAGAGCAAGGCCAGTAGTGCCAGTCCATGTTATTATTACATGTTATTATTACAGTCCCTGGCTTTGCTCATGTCTAGCTATGTGGCCCAGGAAAATCACTCTGTCTCTTTTCCTCATCTGTCACATTGAAAGAAATGATATCTCCCAAGGTTGTTTAAAAATATTAAATGATATAATGTAACTTCCGGTCAAGATGGCGGGTAGGTAAACGCGGTATCGCGTCCTCCCACAACCACATCAAAGTTACAACTAAACTACAGAACAACTATCATTCAAAACCACCTGAAATCAAGCTGAATGGAAGTCCTACAACTACAGAATTAAAGCAGCAGCCACATCCAGACGGTAGGAGGGGCGGAGGCGCGAGGGGCTGGTCCCACACCCAAGTGTGGCGGATAAAAATCAGGAGGACACCGCGGCTGGGAAGGTCCTTCCTGAGGACTGAGGGGTCCCCGTCCCACACCAGGTGCCCCACCCAGGGTTCCAGCACCAGGAAGAGAAGTCCCCATAACTTCTGGCTGGACAAACCAGTGGAAACTGAGGCTCAGGGAAGCTGAAGTGGCTGGAGCCCCAGGCAGCTCCTTAAAGGGCCCACGCACGGACTTATCGGACTCTCTCCCTCTAAGCTCGGAGGGGAGGCAGCTCGAGGGGCACCAGAGACATACAGGGAAGAACTGAGCTGTTTGGCACTGGAGCGAGGGCTGGAGAGGGGGCTTTCTCGGGGACAAACGTGCTGTAAGAGGCCTTTGTTCCTTTGGTGAGCCCTTCCCTGGGGCGGCAGACAGCCGCCATATCTGGGACTCCAGCAACCTGGCTCACACTGGTAGCCCCGCCCTGGTGACTCCCTGAGACCCCGCCCTGCCCCACCCAACTTTCAGGCCCACCCAAGCTGATGCCACTTGCTTAACCATAGGATTGGCCTGTCTTGGATCCTGCTTCAGGTTTTCCCAAATTCTTTCAAACGAGCAGCATCTGGTCTCAGCTAGGCCCATACCGCTGGCTCGTTAAGTAATACCCTGAAACAAACACAGGGAAGCAGCCAAAATGAGGAGACAAAGAAACAGGTCCCAAATGAAAGAACAGTACAAACCCCCAGGAGGAGAACTAAGCGAAATGGAGATAAGCAACCTAACAGATGCTGAGTTCAAAATACTGCTTATAAGGATACTCAATGAACTTAGTGAGAATCTCAGTGAACTTAGTGAGGGCCTCAAGAGCATAAAAAAGGACCAGTCAGAAATGAAGGATGCAGTCAGAAATGAAGGAGGCATTAATTGAAATAAAGAATAATTTACACAGATTCAATAGTAGAGTACGTAAATCCAAGAAGCAAACCATCGATTTGGAATATAAGGAAGCAAAAAATGCCCAATCAGAACAGCAAAGAGAAAAAAGAATCCAAAAAAATGAGGATAGTGTAAGGAACCTCTGGGACAACTTCAAGCGTGCCAACATTTGCATCTTGGGGTGCCAGAAGGAGAAGAGCGAGAACAAGAAATTGAAACCTGTTTGAAACAATAATGGCAGAAAACTTCCCTAACTTGGTGAAGGAAACAGACATACAAGTCCAGGAAGCACAGAGAGTCCCAAATAAGATGAACCCCAAGAGGCCCACACCAAGACACATCATCATCAAAATGCAAAAGGTTCAAGGCAAAGAGAGAATCTAAAAAGCAGCAAGAGAAAGGCAGCTAGTTACCTACAAGGAAGTTCCCATTAGGCTGTCAGCTGATTTCTCTAAAGAAACTTTGCAGGCCAGAAGGGAGTGGCAAGAAATATTCAGAGTGATGAAAAGCAAGAACCTACATCCAAGATTACTCTATCCTGCAAAGCTGTCATTTAGAACCGATGGCCATATAAAGAGTTTCCTAGCCTAGAAAAAGTTAAAGGAGTTCATCACCACCAAACCATTATTATATGAAATGATGAAGGGTCTTTTTGAAGAAAAAGATAAAATATATGAACAAACAAAATGGCAATGAATACATATCTATCAACAATGGAATCTACAGACAAAATGAATAGGCAGAACAGAAACATTCTCATAGATACAGAGAACATTTTGTTGGTTGCCAGATGGGAGGGGGGTTGGAGGAATGGGTGGAAAAGGTGAAGGGATTAAGAAGTACAAATTCATTGCTAGACTGACAAACCTCAAAGGGAAAGGGGTTGGGGGGTGGGAAGAAATAAACCAAAGAACTTATATGCATAACCAATGGACACAGACAATAGTGTGGGAAAAGGCGGGAGTTGGGCGGGAGTGAGGAGGAGGGGGTCAATGGGGGAACAATGAGGAACATCTGTAATACATTCAACAATAAAGATTTTTTAAAAAATGATATAATGTAGCTAGACAGCCTTTATTGCCCTTGGCCTTGTTCTAAATATCTTATTTCTTTCTGGGGATATAAAAACCAAAAGCAGACATGCGATGTCTTGTTAAATATTATTCATGGGGATTCTTAGCTGATAATAGCAGACCTTCATTTTTCTTGATTGAAAACTATTTAATTTCCTTATATCTTTTTTTTTGAAAAAAATTTATTTATTGATTTGAGAGACAGAGAGGGAGAGATACATGGATTTATTGTTCTACTTATTTATGCATTCATTGGTTGATTCTTCTATGTGCCCTGACCAGGGATCAAACTTACAACCTTGGCTTATTGGGACCATGCTCTAACCATCTGAGTTACCAGCCAAGGCCTTCTGCATGTCTTCTCTCGGGATACATAGAAAATCCAGACAATTTGATTTTTTGTGTGTTTATTTTAGAAATAAACATACACATTGACATCATGGTATAGCAGGGTGAGAGAAATTAAAATCTTACCATCTGTCATTCTAGAGAAGGGATGATTACTTTCCAATCTACAGTAAAATTCTGCTCTATGCAGATGTTTTGCAGAAGGGTATTTTCTTTGTATATGAGGGGAAGAAAAGTGGTGGATTCAAGTGAAAAGAAGTCTCATGTCCCAGATTTGTGGTGATGCGGGGGCAGATATATATATATTCCCAGTCTATCTTAGAAGAGAAAAGGGTGCTTAAGAAAGTACAAGCCTTGGAAATGATGGGGGTCGTAGGAAGGACTGGATGTGAGGTTGGAGTTCAAGGTAATTTGACCCAGATCTTTAAGGAGGCCAAAATTGCCCTAAATACTTTCTGTTACTCAAGAAAATTGTGAGCACCCCGCATCGAGGCTTTGTCAGGGGAGCACGCTCTTTGTGTCTTCCCTTCCTCATCCACGTGCAGATTCTTTCACCAGTCCCCCCCTCCCAGGGGACCCCCAGTTACACGTTGCAGACTGAACACATACAGTGATCTCCATTCCTCTCTGGAGACTCCCACTTCGATGGCACCCAAGGGAAATGTTATAAACGGAGCGAGAAACTTGAACGCGATGGGAAAGTAGAACAGGAGAGGAGCCAGTAACGGGTAACATAGGTCATCCAAGTATTGAGCAATGGAACATGGATCGATGAATGGTCACCGAAATAACAGAGTGAAGAAAACTAAAACCTAAGGACTTGTCAAGGGGCAATATAAATAAAAATCAAGGTGCTCTAGGTCACAGACCCTCAGGAAGTTTCGGTAATTGGAGGTACCAGCTATCTCAGAATGCATGAGCAAGGGGTGTACTGATAACAGGAAAGTCTGTTGATAGACTCCCGGATATCCAACCTCATCTTGTGAAACCAGGCACAGAATGGGAGGTAAAGATTTGGAAAAATCAAAGTAGGATGGCTTTTTATTCAGAAATATCAAGCACAGAGAATAATGAGCAAGTGAGGCGGGCGAGAGAAGGATGAAATGAAAGTCAGTGTACTGAATGGTGAGGCTGCCCAGCCCTTTTCCTCCAGACTCCAGAAATTCTGCCAGCCTGGATTATGCCTCAAGAGAGAAGGTTAGAAGAATCTTCCTGAAAGAAACAGAAAGGATCAAGAAAAAATTACAGAGACTAACATTTGGGATTATTCCAATAGAACGGCTTGGTCCATGAGAGTGAAATTCTTTCATGAATTTCAGTTGATGAACCCCATCCACAGATCCTCCAGTCTGTGTGTGTGTGTGTGTGTGTGTGTGTGTGTGTGTGTGTGTGTTGAGTGTGTGTGCATACACCTCATTTAAATATTAATGCATAATACAGGGTCGTCAGCCACTTGAGAAAAGTCTTCAACATGGGGAAAAACTAAAACATACAGATAGTTCAATGGAATTTGAGGAAAAACAGAAGCAATGCAGGAAGCAGAAGAAGTGAGTGATGATGAAGATCCTCACAGAACTTATAGAACATTTTCATCAGTGCAGCCAGAGTCGGATGCTGTACAAAATGAAAGGTGAGAGAAAAAGAAACAACTCAAAGAAATGAAAGACATGGTAGACCAAACAAACTTTCAAAAGCCTGGTAGAAACAAACCTCGAAGAGATGGAATTAGAGAAGAATTGAGGAAAGTAGAGGAACAAAAGGAGAAGCTGTACACACAACACCTAGGAATTGCGGAGAGAGGAAACAGAAAATGCCAAGGAGGTGATAATCAAAGCATGGATGCTGTAAAATCACCCAGAAACGAAAGACATAAAGCTCCAGGCTATGAAGATTCACTGAGTAGCCAGTAAAAGGCATGTTAAAACTCATTTTAAAATCTCAGAATGCTGAGGAGGCAGAGACAATCCTAAAATCTTCAAGGGAATAATAATAGATCACATGCTAAGAATTAAGAATACAGAATTGACACTGGACTTCTCAACAGAAATCCTGGAAGCCAGAAGACAATGGATCCATGCTCTCAGAATTACAACCTAGAATTTCATATTCATTCAATTACTTAAGGGTAAGGATAGAAGGACGACTATTTTCAGACATGCAAGGACTCAAACTTTTACCGGAGAAAGTTTTGGAAGGTGAGGCTTGCTAAAAATGAAATAACATTTTTAAAAAGAGAAAAACATGGAAGCATGGAAATGAGATTCCAGAGAGCGAGAGGTTACAGAAAGCCCCAGGGGGCTGGGAAGGTGATGAGGGACAGGAAGGATGTGGGTGATGAGGGGTGACAGTTATGTGGCAGATCTTACTGGGGATGATGACACAGAGGTCCTGGAGGGGTACCTCTTAGGTAGAGGACTGAGAGCTTACTGGTGAGTTTTCTCATTTTCAAGTTTGTTTGGAGTTCTGATGGGGAATTCTGGGAAGAATCCAGGTACGGTGCGCAGAAAATCAGTCACAGGGTGGGGTGGGGAGGCAGTAGCCTGAGAAAACGAAACTTGTTTGGGGAGAAATGGAGTCATTGTAGTCTGCTTGGCTCAGTTGCTACAGTGATGCACATTCTGACTATTGATATAACAAAAAAGGCAGTTACAGAACTACAGATTCGAGTGGGGGAGGGGAAGGAGGAGAGGGAAGGAAGGAGGAAGGGTAGAAAGGAAGGAAGGAGAAAAGGTAACGGAAGGAAGAAGATCACATCTTTCAATACCGCCAACAGGAAGTTAAAATTAGCAAATTAAGGAACAACAGTATAAACCTGGTATTTAGAAATATGAAGGGAAACTGCCAGGAACGGTGAAAAGTTAATAAAAGCTACTTCCTCCGAGGATCTATTAGTGGTAGGAAGGGGTGAAGACGGGGACTACTGTTTTTCACTGAAGGCTTTTAATACCCCAATTTTTGAACTATAAACACATACTACGTGGACAACAGTAAACACTAAATTTAAAAAAGACGTCTCAGCACAGGATCTGGCCACTGGTGTCTGAGGCGAGACTTTGGTGAGACACACCACCCTGTGACATTTGCATTCGGCAGCCGAGGAACACTAATTTGGGGCCAGACTTTCCCTTCCACATGACGGCTCGTGTAATCTTCCTACCAAATTCTTCAGGCTGGCACTTTGATCCTCACTTTGCAGACGCGGAGACTCTGGATGCTAAGAAAACCTGTGAGTAAGTCTCCGAGCAGGGATTCAAGCACACGCTTGTCTGATCCCCAAGTCATGCTTTTCCTATCGGCCCAGCTGCCTTGCTGAAGTCAGCATCTATTTCTGCTCCAAGCTCACCATAGAATAACACAATTTCAAATCTAGAGAAAGTCTCGCAAATCATCTGCTTTGAAACATTTCATTTTGTTAGTGGGTAGGTTGAAGTTCTGTCCCTCGACCGAAGAGACATGGTGATTAGCAGCTGACCTGGCCCAGGTGCTGAGACTTCTTTCCATCGACAGGCTGCTGTCAACATTGTGGGGGGGGGGGGAGTCAGGAAATTAGGGGTCCTCCAGTGAACAGGAATCACAGCTGTTGGTTCATCCCCAAGAAGAAGCAGACCTGGTTATTTCAAGCAGAGAAATGTGGAATTCCAACAATGGAAATTTCCCAGGACCTGAGAGCACCGGCCAGGGTTTTCCTTTCTCTGACCTGTACCCTGCACCCCACATAACATCCTGGAGAAGTCCTTGCCATCTTCATAAAGTGACCTGTGGCAGTCGCTCCCCAGGGATGAGGCTCTCTGAGAAGACAGTCATCTGCTCTTCTTAGGGGGTCTTCCTGGCACAGGTCAAACTGTGAACCCCGTCTCACCATCCCACAATGAAGCAACTCAAAAAACATCTCATGTTTATTGAACGTCCACTAAGTGCCTGGAATTATACTTAGAACTTTATATTTATTATCTCATTTTATGTTTGGAGCCACTCTATGAAATAAGTACCCCTTATTATTGGTATTGGACAGGTGATCAAAGTGAAGATCAGAGAAGTTAAACTTTCAAGACAGGTCGGGGCTTGGATGAAGCCCAGATGACTCGACCCCAGGCCTCCTGCTCCTCACCGTTACGCTCTACAGTGTGTTCCTGTCTCTGTCCATCGCTCCAGGCACCTCTGAAACAGAGCAGACCGATTGGAAACAAACACGGGATTCAAGGAACTAGAAACTGGGCTCCACTCGGCTTAGGCTGTGCCTCTCGCCCAGAGCATCCTTGGACCCTGGACTTCTTAGCTTCCAGCATACTTCCTCACTCTCTGCCCCATCGTTTCCTATGAATCTTCTAAGACTAGCTGTATACATCAGCTTCCCTGGGGGGTCTTCCTCTCACCCTTAGCTTGGGTTAGAAGCCCATCCTCTTACTCACCAACTCTTGTCATCTACCCTCCTGTTTGGTCGCCATTTATTCACGTGCCTCTCTCCCACCAAACGAAATCACTGTGAGGGCTAGAACAAGTCTTAAACATTGTTCCAGTCTGTGCAGGGCTGGATAATGTTGCGCCTCCCTGGAGAAGTCTTTGTCCCAGTCTCTGCCTCCTGCGATGGTGTCGCTTCACAGAAAAGGTGCTTTGTAGCGCTGGAGACGGAAGATGCTCCTGGATGATCCAGGTGGGCCCAGTAGAATCACGAGGTCTTTATAAGAGGAAGGCAGGAGGGTCAGGGCCAGCAAAGGGAGATGTAATGATGGAAGCAGAGGTTGGAGTGATGTACTTTGAAGTTGATTCTTGCCTAACGCCTGCAGGAGGGGAGCAGCCTGCTGACGCCTTGATTTTAGGTCTTCTGACCTTCCGAAACTTGTGTTGCTTTAAGCCACTAAGTTTCGGTCAATTTGTTACAGCAGCAATAGAAAACAAACTCAGAGCTCCAGGGCTTAGTGGGTGACGGAGACATAGTAGGAACTTCCATGTTTATTCAATGAGTGAGTCATTTGAGATACAATGTATGTGTCTCTGTCCCACATACCTCCCTCTGCAGGTAAAGGTTTATGAGTAAGCAGTAAACAAGTGGTAGAAAGGACATTGCTCTGGAAATCTGTAGCAGAAATTTTACTCTTATAGCCAACCAACACTAGTTTGAGCAGCTTGTCTGTGAGTAAATCCAATAGATTTACTCTGTGACTGGGGAAGACTCTTTTCATCTCTCCGGGTCTCTGTTTTCTTATCTGTAAGAAGAGAGAAGTTAGTTCAGTCTTCTTCCTGACAATGAAACTCATAAAGACAGATGATGTTATTCAGCCAGAGTACTCAGAAGACCAGGTACTATATAAATACCAGGTAGCATTATTGTTGCATTAATAATAAATATTTAGAGAAATAAATTCTTGGTTTTTTAAAAATGTTTTTATTGATTTTTTAGAGAGAAAGGAAGGGAGAGAGAGATAGAAACACTGATGTGAGAAACATCTATTGGCTGCCTTCTGCATGCCCCTATTGGAGATCAAGCCCGCAACCCAGGCATGTAGCCTGACCAGGAATCGAACTGGGACCTCTCAGTCCATGGGACCATGCTCAATCCACTGAGCCACATCAGCCAGGCTAAACCCTTGATTTTAAAAAACAAATAAAGCAAGACACTCAGAGTTAACCTATCACTTAGGGAAGGTTCTCTTCCTAAACTAAAACACTTAGTGCTTTCAAGAGCTTCACGGTTTAATATTCTGTAACTTAAGATATCAAGCACATAGCTTTAGAATTAAATATTAAAATATTAAATATTAAATTGGACAGCAGAAATCTATCACAGATTTGAAACTGCCTGGTTTACTCAGGGTCTCTAGGTGCTTTAAGAAATCTAAGCACTGTTTGTATTCACTGAGGTCATTTCTTTCTTTTTTTCCTTCCTCTTTTTTTTTCCTTTGCCAGACACACAGGCACCACGTACATTTTTTATTGATTAATCTTGAAGAGTTGAATGAAACAGACCCAATACTAGTGTCTTACTTGAAATAGTCTATCTAGCATATGAATGTAGAGGTTACATTTAATATACATGGCTAATTATTCCAAATGAGGTAGTGGAGGGCATGCTTTGTCTCCTTGGTCTGGGGGCATGCCTGTTTCTTCTTGACTGTCCTGATGGCAGTTTCACAAAACTTGAGTTGCGACTCTGATTCTGCTTTTTGTGTGCATTTTGGTGGCTACAGTGGTCTAACAACCCTCTGGGTGTCATCATTATCCAAGCTCCAGTACTCAGGTAAGACCCTGGAAACCTGTTGTTTATTTGATTGATGAAGTCTGGGGTTTCTCTACCCAAGGAAAACAACTTTAAAGTTTATCTTCACTCTCTCTGCCTCCCCTGTCTAAGTGTCAAACCCTTGTTTAGAGAGTCCAAAGCCTTCTGCTCTTCAAAATCCATTTCTGGGAAGTGAGCCGGTGCTAGTCATGTATAATTCATTCTTTAGGTAAACCTTGTGGTTTAGTGAAGAGACAGAGACCAAACTCCATTGTTTAGCTGGGTGAATGTGAGCAAGTTATTTCACATTTGAAACAATGTCCTCGTATGTTGTAGGGGATGAAAGAATTGAGTGTGATCATGTTTACATTGCTAGTACTTTATCATTCACAAGTGTAGAATTGAGTCACATTTCATTTAGTGATTTTTTTTTTATCCTCACCTGAGGACATTTTTTCATTTATCTTGAGATAGAGCAGGAGGGGGAGAGAGAGGAAGAGAGAGAAAGAAACATCCATGTGAGAGAGACACATCGAGTGGTTGCCACCCACACGACCCCAACCAGGGCTGGGGACAAACTGCAACCAAAGTACGTGCCCTTAGTGGGAACTGAACCTGGGACTCTTGGTCCATGGGTCAATGCTCTAACCATTGAGCAAGACTGGCCAGGGCTCAGTTAGTGATCTTATTAATGTAATCTTAAACCTCACTGCTGGCCAGGCAATAACTCCTCGAAGCATGTGATAGAAGATGTATGGAGTGGGAGGAGGACGGAGGAGAAAGTGTCTCTTTCGAATGTGATACTCAAACACAGTTGCTCCATGCTTTCTTAGGGCTGGATTTTCACATACGTGCACAGTCAATAATCCAAAATGCAGCTATAGTGTCCCGGGGATTGGGACACTCAGAATTTCCAGGTTTAGCCACAGTCTTTTTACAGAATCAGTGCTTAAGACTGTAGAGATCTTGGTGTTGAACCAAGTTAACTGGTCAGATTTCCCCTTAATTTCATGATGAGTCATGGGTGGTGGGGGGAGACTTTTGTATCTTTTTCATGTCCACTGGTTATTCAGGGCCATCTTTGCCATCAGAGATAGTCTACTGTTACTGAAAATCAAAAGCGATAAGAAAAGGTTCCCTGTGGGAATTTATTAAACATGTCCTGGTAGCATGTATAAAGCATGGCACAGTGGCTGGTGCATGGCTTACTTCTTACTTCCCTTGGAGCACATTTATAATTAGCTTCTTCATTTATCCAAAATGTCCCCATCCTTCCAAGTTCAGAACAATGCCACCTCCTCTGTGAGATTTTCCTAGATACTCCAAATCCCAGTTTCCTATTTTGCCTCTTAATTTCATAATTAGCTAATTAACCCATTTCAATGTCCCTGTACACATGATATCTTTATAAATTGTCTCATAGTGTTGAAGCCATGCAAGCAACAATAACAACATTAAATAAACACACAGTAATTTTTACTCATTAGACTTTAGACCAAGCCTTTGCATATGTTATTCATTAACAGGTATTTATTGAGCAAATACCCAAGCATATGGTGCTGTCCTTGGTGCTGAATTCGCAGCAGTGAACATGCTTGGTTCCTGCATTCTTGGACCATATGGGATTTTTGTTGTTGTTGTTTTTAATTTATCGGGGTGACATTTGTTAATAAAATTATATAGGTTTCAGGTGTACAATTCTATAATACATCATCTGTATATTGTATTGTGTATTCTCCACCCCAAGTCAGGTCTCCTTCCATCACTATATATCCCCCCGTACCCTTTTCTACCTCCTCCCACCCCTTTTCCCTCTGATAAAGCCCATGGCAAATTACAGCCAGTGGCCTGCTTCTGTATGGCCCATGAGCTAAATTTTTTTTTTATATTTTTACATTTTCAGTGTTATAAGAGAGAGAGAGAGAGAGAGAGAGAGAGAGAGAGAGAGAGAGAGAGAATATGCAACAGAGACCTCATGTGGCCCAATAAGCCTAAAATATTCACTATCTGGCCCTTTACAGAAAAAGTCTGTTGACCCCGGGTGATCTCACTTTATTTTCCCAGTTATACTGCAAGACAGATTTTTTTATTATATACATTTTATTTATACGGAAACTGAGGTTCAAAGAGGTGAACTATCTTTTTCAAAATGATTCAGCTAATACTTTTCAGAGCCGGCAGTTCGAACAAGAATGTGTTTGGTTTATCTGGGGCCAACACCTTTGTGCTTCTTCTAGATTTGGAGGAAGAGACTAATGTCCAAATCTTAGCTCTGCCCAGTTCAACTATAGAAACGCCTGTCCTCCTACTACATATTCTTCCTGAAATACTATTAATGCACCACAGGGAGTGAGGAACACAGTGCTTTAGGAAAATCAACTGTGCCCTGGCTGGTTTTTCTCAGTGGTTAGAGCATTGGCGTGTGGTCTGGAGAGACCCAGTTCGGTTCCCGCTAAGGGCACATACCTTGGTTGCAGTTTGTCCCCGGCCCTGATTGGGTTGTGTGGGTGGCAGCCACTTGATGTGTCCCTTTCAGATCGATGTTTCTCTCTCTCTCTCTATCTGAACAAAATATCTAAAAATGTCCTCGGGTGAGGATTAAAAAAAAGAAAAATCAACTGTGCAAAATAGAGGCAGACTCATAGATAGAGAGCAGGCTGACAGCTCTCTGGAGTTCGGGGGGCTGGGAGGGATGAGTGGAGGGATTGAGCAAAAAAGAAAAAAAAAAAAAGAAAAGAAAACCCTCATGGACACGGACAACAGGGTAGTGATTGCCAGGGGGAGGGGTGTGGTGGGGAGGTGGAGAAGGGTATGGAGGGATAAATGGAGATGGATGGAGATTTGACTTGGGGTGGTGAACACACAATACAGTGTACAGATGATGTGTTGTGGAATTGTGCACTGAAACCTATATAAATTTGTTAATCAGTGTCACCCCAATACATTCAATAACAAGGGGAAAAATAAAAGTCAGCTGCTGATGGAATCAAGAAAAATAGACTCTGGACAAGGTAGAAAGAGTGGTGTTCCTAGAATGAGGAACCTTAGTTTTAGTTCGCTCTGGGCCTCAGAGTACATAAAATGTAGCTGTTGGATTATTTGACTTCTAAAGTACCTCCCAACCTGAAAATTCTTTTTTTTTTTAATCCTCACCCGAGGACATTTTTTGATATTTTGTTCAGATAGAGCGAGAGGGAGAGAGAAAGAGAGAAACATCGACGTGAAAGGGACACATCGAGTGGTCGCAACCCACATAACCCAATCAGGGCCGGGAACAAACTGCAACCGAGGTACGTGCCCTTAGCGGAAACCGAACCCAGGTCTCTCTAGACCGCAGGCCGATGATCTAACCGCTGAGCCAAACCGGCCAGGGCAAATTCTTTCCAGGGCTGTGTATCCTTTACTCCAAGTACATTGTCCAGATTTCACTCCCCCTCACCAGTGGCCATATCATAACTGTTGACCAAATAATGGTTAAATGTTTAATTTAAATGTTTTATGCTGGGAGGGTATACTATCCTATCTATACCTCTAAAAAGTCTTGCTTTGTTTAATGGGTTCTTGGCATTATTTCCTGTTGTTCTAGCTTGTGCTGTGTAATCAAGAGGGCAAAGAGTCTAAGACAACCAGGATGATTGATGACTAATTCCTATAGTGCCCACTGACTCTCCCCCACCCCGTGCTCCCTGCCCCCAGGAAATCTAAAACTTGACAGCAACTCAGGCATCAGTCTTGACTCTGACTCCCAACCAAATTCACATTGGCCAATAGAAAGTGTGTGGTGTGCGTTTTCAATGGAAGATGTGCTCACTGAGGTACCAAACTTGTACCTATGTGGCCCAAATGGCTCCCAACGAGATAGTCACCCATCTGTATTTTAGAGCCCCAAATCTGGCCCTCATTGTCCTGTCTAGGTCCTGCATGTCTGGATGAGATGGTTTAGGACATGTTTTGGGAAGTAAGAGTTTTGCTGTTTAATGGGAACAGATGATTTTCACCCCCAAGTCCTTTTGGGGACAGTGGTTCTCTGTCTGGGTCGTGTTTTGGAATCATCTGAGGAGCTTTAAAAAATGCCAAGGTCTGGACTTACACCCAGAGATTTCTATGTAATTGATCTGAGGAGCAAATATTTTAAAAGCTCCACTAGGTATTCAAGTGTGTATATTGGTTTGAGAACTCTCATTCTAGGAGAAGGTATATGTAAATCAAGTGGCCTAGTAATAAAGTATCTAATTCTGGATTACTCAATTTAAGATAGAATTAAACTCCTATGCATTAATGTAAAAAAGATACACATGTAATGTTTTAGATATCTGATCTTTCAATGTATAAAGGTTAAGGTTCTATGGGTTCTCAGAAGGGACTGCAGTGTGACACAGGTTTTACTGTTTCTATGAGCTCCCTTGGAAACACTCAGGCAAACCTGAGGGTGGGTGAGCGCAGGTGGCCACTTTCCATGTTTTTTCTGATGACTTATTTGCAGAGCCAACCAAGTTTCAGTCACATTCATGGCTTTTCAACCATACTTTTGGACAAATTGTTCATGTTATTATTTTAAAATACGGATTTTTAAAGATGTACTAACCCCATCAATTTTGTTTTCTGAGTTGATATCTTGCTTTATTAAATCCAATTACATTAAATTGGAGTTAATAAAGCAAGATATCAACTCAGTATTTTGGTGAACTACATGGTCTGTAGGAAAAAAAAAACACAATGCCTTGCTTTTGCCACAAAATCATGTTTGTAATGGCAGAGAAGATGCCCCTGAGGGGCCTCCCTGTGTGTCCTGTGGAACCTGGCCCAAGCTCTGGAGGAAGGGCTGCTGAAGGATGGGGCAGAGCCGCATAGGTGTTGTGGGGAAGTGGGTTCTGGTCTGGGGAGGTGGATGCCACAGTTACCCACAATGCCATTGTAACACCATCTCCAATTCATGATCCTTGTAATGAGAAGAAAACAAAAGAAGAAAATGCCCAGCACATCTACTTATGTGATCCCGTTAGTCTGAAGAGCGGGGTCAAGGGCTTATTTCATCGTGAAAAACGGCTCTGGTTGCAATCTTCGCCATGGTGCGTGCAGGCCGGCACACGGCTTCATGCAGTAGCCCCGCAGTGGGTCTGCCGAGGCAGTGATGTAATGAAGGGAATGGGCTTATTTTCAGAAGAGTCCCCAAAGTGGCTGTGATTGGTGCACACAGTAAAGACATGGCTGGAAGCTGACTGTGGAGTGCTGGTCTACCGTGGAAGCAGCGAGGGCTCAGAACAAACGAGTTTGTACATGATTTCATTCTGCAGACAGCATTGCTCTCAATTTTATTCTACTGACATTTATCAGGCATTTACTATGTCTCTAGTGTGGAGTTGGTTAGGAGGGATAAGGGACACACTCACAGACCTTGACTTCAGTCTGCGGACAGCCTGGTAAGGAGGACATCTGTGAGTGACGGATTGCAATTCAGTGTTAAGAGGTGCCCACGGGCAAGGTGCATGGGGAGCTCACAGAGAAGGGATGGCTATCTCTGCTTGGAGAAAGGGGTGCTCGGCCAGGAATAATTTGGTGTGGCCCAGAGACACACTCCAAGGAGGACAAATGGAAAGTGAAGCTGTTATAAAGAGAGAGCATCTCATCCAAACAAATGCAAGAGGCACTGAGGAAACCGTGAAATCCTCAGGAACCCTCACTCTGTCTCTCTGACTACATCATCTCTGTTCTCTTCAGTCCAGGTCTGCTTCTCACTTACCGACTTATACAGAGGCGACAGAAACTTTCAGTTCAACTTCCAAGCCCATTTCCATGCCTCCATCCCAGATACCCAGGAGGGAGAAGGTGGTCAGCTCCCTCAGGGTCGTGTGCCCGCTCTGGTGCAGTTCACTGAGACCAGGGAGCAGCGTACTCAAGTAGCTCTATGGGCTTTGGGCAAGGTCGCGTTTTAAAAGTCAATGTAAGGTAGACCCAGACACATGGAAGTAGGGCACAGACTGACATCCCTCAGAAGAGGGGATGGGGGGGTGGGGTGGTGGGAAGAGATAAACCACAGAACTCATATGCATGTATGCATGACCAATGGACATGGACAACTAAGCCGGGGACGGGGAGGAGGTGGGGTGGGGTGGGGGGTGCCAATGGGGTAAAAAGGTAAAATATCTGTAACAAAAAAATAAATAAAAATTCATATAAAATAAATAAATAAAGGAAGAAAGAAATAAATAAAAGTCAATGTAAGGAAGGAGGAATTTGTATGGCAGGCACTATCTAAGGTCTTAGTGTCACTGGCTTTGGGCATTTAGACTAGTTCCTAAACCATAGAGTAACTGGGTGAGAGATGGTTTATTTATTTATTTATTTATTTATTTATTTATTTATTTTTGTTTAATATGCAAGAGACAGCATTTTTTTAAAAATTAATTTTTAGAGAGAGAGGAAGGGAGAGGGAGAAAATGATAGAAACATCGATGAGAGAGAACATCAATTGGCCGCCTCCTGCATGCCCCCCACTGGGGATCGGGCCCACAAGCTGGGCGTGTGCCCTGACCGGGATCTGAACTGATGACCTCTTGGTGCATGGGTCGGTGCTCAACCACTGAGCCACACCAGCCGGGCATCAGAGATGGTTTGTACCCACTCATATGTGTACGCACAAACTTGGGAATTATAACTGTTTAACAGTCTGCAGTTACCTTATTCTGGCAAGTCCAGGGCTGAGGAAAATATTTTGCCATCTGGTGATGATGAGGCTCAGCAATGACTTCTTAGCAACCAGAAAACGGGCTGGATCTTGAATAGTTTGAGAAAGGTTAGAAGCTCTTGTTTTTGTTCATAGCGCAGCATAGCATAGACTGCGCAGTGCTACTGTGGATTTGGTTAGCTGTTGGTTGAGTGTCTATTGTTTAAAAAAACGCACACAGAAGACTATAATGCAAACAGTATGATACAATCATATTCTCTTAGAAACTGTTATGGAAACATCACTTAAACAGAACTCAGTAATTGTTTAGGAGGAAAGTTTTGACAAATGATTTGGGCAACAGTAGATGCTCCAAGAAGGAAGGAGGAGGAGATGTCAGTAAATTTGATGGCTTTTTAGGAAATTAAGGAGAGAGAAACACAGTCCCCAGACAGTATGGGAGAATGGACTTTGGTTAAAAGGAAGCTCACAGAGATTTGAGGTTGTGGAACCTAACATGCAACGTAAAATTTTTATTTATTTATTCCATGGAGTCTTCAATACATTTTACATTATTCACAAATGCATTTATGAGAATCCTTTTTTGGGGCCATTAAGAGGACACGAAAGGGCAGACGACCTAAGTATGGGAAAGTGCATGGACTGTTTTCAAGTAGTTGACAATGCGCACGTGAATGTCATCAGCCTAAAAAGGTGACTTTAGATTTTTTTAGTTATCTGTCTGTCTATCAGTGTCATAAGTTAACCAAAAGTATTCAAACATTACTTGGGAATGGGGTCACCAGAACACAAAAGCATTCACTAAATACCTGTTTTGAAATATGCACTATTTTAGTGTTGGCGCACAAAGTGAAAGATAAAGAGGCCTTGTTCCCCAGAGACTCACAGTCTATTGATGAAGACAGACACATAAACATGTAAAAATATAAGCCATAAAATGAATCAATATCATACCCTAATTGAACTTCTGTAAGGAAGGAATCTTTAACACACATTGACACATTCCAAGGGCAGCAGAAATTCTGAACCAAGAGCATTGAACTCAGAAAGCCCCCCGATGTCTGCTGATCAGTGGACATTTCTGACAGCATCACTATTAGCTCTATTGATAACACTTGGTAGAGGTCAGGTTTTGCAAAGACTTTCTGCCCACCAAGAATAGGAAGAAATCGATCAATTCTGAACAGAAGAACAATGTCAGGACCCACATGGAATCACAGTTGCCATCCCTGGGAAGCTCTCCTTCCCTCAAATAAGTGCCCTGGGAAATCCACGCACAACTTCCTCTAGATAGACTGTGGGACTCTTTGAATACCTCGGACCCCTGGCTTTTCAGTGTCTCAGTCTTTTGTACCTTCAGCCTGAGCTCAAATGCTAATCATTAAGGAAGGCTTTACTGACCACTTACTTAAGGTAACAACCTTCCCCCTCACTGCATCAACACCACACTATTCATTTCCTTCTTAGCAGTGGGCATAATCTGAAGTCATCTGGAACATTATTAGGTTGCCTGTTTACCCCATGGAGCCATCAGTAAATTTTACGTTATTCACTAATGCATTTGGGAGAATGAATTCTTTTCAGGGTCCTTTAAGAGGATATGATAAGGCAGCTTCTATCTAAACTCCCCAAGTAGGGAAAATGCACGCACCCAGTTCTCAAGTGGCTTACAGTGCATGTCTTCTGTCCCCCTCCCAATCCCTTTCTAAGGTAAAATCATGCTCTACGACGGTGTTGTACGAGAAGTACAGGCTAGCCTAGACTGCAGCTTTTCCTGCATAGGAAACAGGGGCAAATGTCTTAGAAAATGTCCCACCTTCTGAGCCAACAGTTGCGTGGGTTCGCAGCTTGGTGAGGGAGTTCCAACCCCTCACTTCCCTTCTATGTGCAATATAAGAACTTCAAAAACAGGTGGCAGCCATGCTTGTCCACTGCTGTTGGGAATTGCCCTTGGCACCTAGTAGGTATTCATTAATATTTGGCGCGTGAAAGGCACCGTGCAATCTGCCAAACACTTCATGTTATATAGCGATATCAAAATGTAGCTCTTGGAAAGCCATTGTGACCAAGCTCCTTTCCTGCACAGACCACACAGGCCCAATCAGAGGCTCCCAGCTGGGACCCAGCAGCATTTCAATAGCCCAGTAGCCAACTGAGATGACCTCTGTGACCTTCTGATATTTCATAAATGCACCAACCTCAGGGGCTCTTGTTTAAGTACAACTGTCAGCCTTGTTCTTGCCCAGTGACTTTACAGCACCCTGTATGCAACCAGGTTGGCAGGTCTGAAGCCTTCCAACCGAGCTCCCCTGACCACAGGTCCTGGAAGCAGCGACAAAGCCAGTCCCCTGCCTTTTCAGAATAGCAGAGTCGAAATCTCACCAGTGACTTCGGCCCAGGCCGGGAGCCTCGGCAACAGATCTGCCTCTGATGGAGATGTGAGGGAAGTCTGCAAGGTAAAGAAAAGCCCACGTCGTCGCTTCCCTCAATCAAAACTTCAAATGAGAACGTGGCGTTGGCAGTTCCTTCCCTGCAGAATTAACCTTTGTTTCTCAGTGGGCTGCTTCTAAGAATATGCATCCTGCCTCAAAGGAGGTGAGGAGAGTTTACAGAATGACTTGCCTGTTTACCACAAAGGAAGAAAAGCTGAAATGAAAGTGAGCTTGAAAAGGAGGCCTGTTTCCAACTAGCCCGGCCTCCAGAGAGGAGGCCCAAGATGCAAAAGCAATGATCAAAACCACGAATCTGAGTCACAACTCACAGGTACTCCTTTGCTGTTTCTGTAACTTACTCCCAGCAAAGATAGTAAAGTTCCGGGGGCCGGAAGGCAACCACAGAGCCTATAATCTTATTTCTGCTATACTTTCGGAGTCAAATTGGGACCTCTTCTTGGTAAGCCTTCCTAGTTTGGATAAATGCCCTTCCTCTGTGCCCCCCCCCCAACCCCCGCCCCAAACCGTGTGAGTTTCTTTATTATTGGATTTGTCACATTGTATTATAGTTATCTGTTCATTTGTCCAGGAGAGGGGTATTTTATTTGACTTTTTAAAAAATCTTTATAGTCAAATACTTAGCACATTATCTGGAATAAAATGACATCTCAGTAAGTTCTTAATGAAATAGTCAATGAACCATTCTATTAATGGTTGCTTATTGAACTCATTCTATTTGTCGTCCATTTGCCTCACACTAAGAAAGCACACAAGAAATAAAACACACAGTCCTAACAGTGGTAGCTATCATTTCGAGTGTCTATTACAAGTCAGGCACTCTGCTAATTGCTTTGCAAATAGTTTTCTCACTAATACCTTAAGGCAACATTATGGTCTTCATTTTATAAATCAGACTGATGAACTGACTTTCCCCCAAGGCCACACAACAGGCAAGAAGTAGAACCAGGATTTGAACCAATGTCTAAATCCCCTGATTTTCATCTCCATTAGGTGATTTCTCAGCCCTTAAGAAGCATGTGATGTAATGGGGGTGGGGCCCAAGGTACAATGCCCTGGAAGCATTAGGAAACCAGTAGGTGCCACACTGTAGAAATGAAGTGATGGGGGTCAATGCAGCAAGGGATATCTGTGGGCTGTATTAACCACGGAAAGATTTATGGAGGGTCTAGGACTCAGACTTGATTTCAAAATGGGACTTAAATGCCCTTCCTTTGTGGCCTTTGTGGAGGAGAGAAGGCAGAGTAGAGAACTTATGTTTAATGAGCACAGCGGAGCTACATTGGTCAAGAGCTTGGGCTTTGGAACGTGACAGAACCTGGGACTGAATTCCGACTTTGCTACTTAAAGTCTGTGAAAACTTTTAAAATTTGCCTTTTGAGCCTCCCCAACCCTATATGTAAAAGAGGTATAACAATGCACCTGGTATCAGTTAAGAACACTTTCATATGCAAGTAACAGAGCTTTATCCAAAGGGAAACTAGATAAAATATAAGGACTCAGATGCGTCTCTGGGTTTGCTGAGCACTCACTGGTGTTATCAAGGACCCAGGCTCTCTCTGTGTATCTACTCTGTCATTCTCAGCTATATTCTCATGTGTACAATCTGGCTGCCACAGCACCAGTCATCACATTCACATTAAGACTGAAAATCATGATGAGTATTCTAGGAGCAAGGATTTCTTACAGGAATCAGACCTCACACACTTGTGTGAGGAGCTGGGGAAATAAAAGCCTGGCAAGGGGATCTGGAGAATCAGAAAGAGTCACTAACCAGTCTGCTCGAAGCAGTGGCCTGGGTGGGAAATGTGAGACTCTAGCACATCCAACTGAAGAAGTGGGAGCAGAAAGGTGCTGTGCGGGGACAGTTGACTCTGTGTGGCTATACCTCTGTCCATCAGCAGCCAGGCACCTGGGAGAGGCCTGGGGCTACCACTGGTCAGCAGGGCCAGCAGGGCCAGCAGTCAGGCAGATAAGCTCGAAGTACCATGGAGAAGAGTGAGGGTAAGCTGGAGCCCCTGGGCACATATGTGACTATCCCTCACCATATCAGACCCAATGGCCTTCTGAGGTTTATGGCTGTGGCTTAATTTCTGCCTTCAAAAGCCCCCACATGTTTTTTGTTGTTGTTGTTCAAAACCAGAAATCTACAGGGAAGGGGGTTCTTAGAAACATAGTTGTCAGCTTAAATAAGGTGACAATGGCACAGACACAGCAGTTGCATACATACTCAGGGATCAAGGTACAGAAGAAACGCTAATTAACCTGACTTGTTTCCAATCCTTAGGCTCCACCCAGGACCCTGTTTCTGCTCTTTCTGCTTTTCAAGAAGCTGAAAGAGAGGCAAGGAATGGGATTTTTTTTTTTTTTTTTTTTTTTACCTCATCATTCTCCCATATAATCTCCCATTCTTTCCCCTTTACTTTCTACAACCACCCTGTTCTTTTAGTTCCTCGAACATGCTGAGTTCTTTCTGACCACTGGACCTTTGCACATGCTCATGTTCCTTGGAATGCTTTCCCCGCAGATATATCATGCCTCTCTTGCCTTCCAGCATCATCTTTGCCAAATCAATTCATTTTTTTTTTTTTTTTTTTTTGGTTATGTGGCCCCATAGAGCCTTATATTTCTCCTTTTGGAATCCTTTGTTTCTCTTTTGTAATTGGTAAGAGTCACCATCAAATAACTTTTCAAAAACAATTTCTAGTGCCTTTATTCCCAACTAAAATGTCAACCACGAGGAGGCAGGGCTGTGCCTGTCCCATCCAGCATTGTAGCCCAATGTCTAGCACAGTGTCTGAAACATAGTAGAATCTCAAATATTTGTGGAGTGGTTAGATAATTAAATGGGTACGTGAATGAAAGAATGAATGAACAAACAAATGGGAAATCTGTTTAAGGTGGGCACAATGATTTTCCTGAAGTATGTAATGAGATGAGCTGGCACTGAATAAATAAATAAATAAATAAATAAATAAATAAATAAATAAATAAGGAAAGATATTGTATTTCTGTTGCTCTGGAGATTTTAACTCATATTGTAGGGCATTGATGGCTGGGATTTGGGCTTAGTATAAACAAGAACTTTCTAACTATGAAGCTGTCCTTAGTAGAACAGTGAGCCCCCTCAAGGGGTTCAAGCCCATCCTGGAGAATTTCTTGCTTCGGGAGAGGAATTCACATATCACGTGCAGAGTGGATAAAAGACTGTGGGAGACCCACCCTAATGCTGAGTCTCTGGGTGTATGTGAGTACCCTCACAGTAGAATAGACAGCTGTGGAAACATGAAGAGAAGGGTTCAAATCCCAGAGATGCCTCTTACCAGCTGCCTGACCCCAGGCTAGTGATTTCATCTCTGGGAACCTCAGGGCCTTCACTGTAGAATTGAGATAATGCTGTTTATCTCACAGGGTTGCTGTGAGGATTAACCTGATGTCATGAGGAGTAGAGAGAGCCAACTACCTGCTTGGAGAGTGGTGATGCTCTTAGACAAATGTCATTGTGATGAGCTTTGGATGATTAGGGTGATCATACTACCTGCACCACCAAGATCACCACCAACAATGTTGATAAAATTAATAGGAAGACGCTGGTCAAAGGGCACGAGCCTTAAGTTATAAGATGAGTAAGTGCTGGTAATCCAGGTGTACAGCTTAGTGACTATAGTTAATAAGACTGTCGTATATACTTGAAATTTTCATAGAGAGTAAATCTTAAGTGTTCTCATTACACACACACACACACACACACACACACACACACGAAAGGTAACTATGTGAGTGATGGATGTGTTAATTAACCTGGTGTGGTAATCATTTCACAAAGTATGCACAAATCAAATCACCTTTAAATATGCACAGCCTTGTTTGTCAACGATGCCTCAATAAAACCAGAAGACAATGAAAGGGATGGCATATACCTGATACTACCTGTGGACACTGACTCTGAGCAGCTACTGCACACGCGTTGCATTGTGCCCGGCAGTTTACGTGCATTCTCTCTTCATCCTCCCCAAACCCTGGGGGCTGTGCTGCTTCTCCAGTTTCTGAGCGTCTCAGAAACTCAGCCTCAGTTTCCTCATCTGCAAAGTGAAGAACTCCCTGACTTGTCAGGCCTTGCGAGGAATGCATGAGCTTTTCTGCCCGGAGCCCTTACGGGAGTGCCTTGCGTGTGATTATGGAGGCCATGTCAGTATCCCCATTTCCAGGCAGGTAAACAGAGGCTCAGGAGGCTTCCTCAGTCACAGATCTGGCACTAGCCTAGACCGCGATCCACGCCCAGCCTGTCTTGACTGCAGCTGTAGAACGTCTCCTGAGCTGTGTCAACCTTGACAGGCCATTCACATCTGGCCCCTCTGCCCAATGACACCCACTCTGCTCAGGGCGCAACTGCCACTCATCCAGGCTCAGCTGTCAGCCTAGTGACAGAGAAGACAGAATCAGAGGACTCAGCGGGACACAGGCCCGACCGGAGCCCCTCACAGCCAGGAACAGAAGTCTTTACTGGGATTAGCCCTGCCTCAGAATCCCTGAAAGCCCTGGGGGGTCAAGTAGGGGGTAGTGGAGCAATCAATCATGCCAAATTAATGTAATTACATACCCTGCGCAGGCCTGCCGCCCTGGGCGCCTTACCCCGCAGAATGGCATTTAGCTCCCTAATGGGGACTGCCTTCCCTCCCTATCAGCACCCTGTTAACAATTCCTTAACAACAATGATTAGAATGAAATGCTGGGGCAAGAGAGACGACTGGTGTTTTAACATGTATTTTAATAAATAAACGAATGTTATCTGTCTCCTGGCATAGGAGTGTCTAAACGGGGTTCAGGAGACCTATCAATCAGCTCTCCAGACTTGAGATTTGTGGAGCTCTCCCCCAACCCCCAGGCCCTCGGTTGCTATAGCAACCCCAAACCAGGAGTGGTAGCTGTAAACTTAAAAAATATGACTTTTTCCGGGCCAACCATGCTTCTCTATCAATACCGGAACCTTTGCCTGAATTCCAAGCGAGTGAGGGATTTCGCACCCCCCCCTCTGGAATCTATAGCAACCAAAATTAGACTATAAATCATCTTAATGGTGCTTTTCAGAGAATTCTTTACTGGATCAATTCAGCTCATACAAGGTGGCAAGCTTCTGAACCCAGTCACTAATAATGGCCGTGTCAGAGATGAATGGCAGGGAAGAAAGGGATTGGGGTGGATGCTGTTGGAGTTAATCTCTGATGACTGGCCCCCGACTTCCGCCGTGTATCCCCTGCCTCGGCCCAGCCTGCCTCTCAGCTGCTCTCCGGAGTCGTCTCTCCAGACATTGCCTCGGACTCCCCGGAAATAACAGAAGCTCACGATCTTGGATTCTCCGGCTCGTCACGTGGTTGTGGGGTCGAGCCAGCCTAGCCCAGTGGTCAGGAATCGGGGCTGCTACCCCAGCTCTAGGTCTGAATAACCCTGAGCTGTTTGGATTTGGAAAGGGATGATCCTTCTTTAACTCTCAGCTTTCTTGTCAGTGGGATAGGAAGAATGCAGTGTTTATCTTCTATGCTGTTTGTCAGGAGTAAACAAACAGCATTTGCCAAGCACCTACCAAGTGCTCAGCGTACAGTAAATGCCCAAAGAGTGCTCTCTATTGTTTTAAAAATACAGGATGTGAAATAGTAACAGTGGTTGAATCTAAGTGTTTATTGTATGGACCTTTCAACTATCCTGTTTGTTTGGGAACATTTTATAATAAACATTGGATGCGAAGAAATATAGAGTCCAAATGGCAAGAGAACAGATTTTCAGTTGCTCAGATACGGTGCCGACGGCTTGCTGTGTGCTAGAGGCTAAGATCACAGAGGTGACCAGGACAAGTGAGGTCCCTGTCCCCATGGAGCCCGCATTCTAGTGGGGGAGACAGAAAGTAAACTTGAAGATGGAATCCACTATGGGCGATTCCTCCTGGAGTGACAGACAAGAGTACTTTAGGAGCACAGGTGAGGGACAGATGTCTCTCAGCTGAGACTTGAAGAGTGCAGGGTGAGTGAGTTAGCTGGGGATGGTGTGCAGGAGACAGGCCAGTGCTGGTGGCAGATGGGACAGTGTGGATACAAGCATTTGGTATGTTGAGGACCCAAAAGACACCTTCCTTCCTCTCCCAACCCTGCCCAAAGATGACCAATCTTCCGAGGTTCATTTTTATTCCATTGTTTTCCATGAACATTTACTGTCTGCTCTCTCCCAGGCTCTGTTCTAGGCTCAGGGAATTAAGTCGAATGG
This sequence comes from Molossus molossus, assembly GCF_014108415.1. Lineage (NCBI taxonomy): Eukaryota > Metazoa > Chordata > Mammalia > Chiroptera > Molossidae > Molossus > Molossus molossus. Next base: position 107,216,420 of record NW_023425366.1, on the reverse strand, counting down.
ATGACGGGCCATATTCGATGCATTAGGCTGTAATTTGCGGGTCCCAACTGCAGAACTTATATGATATCATTGAAGCATATTCCATGAGGCAAGAGAGGCCTCTTTTGCACCCCTACCTCCATCAGCCATTGTCTGTGAGATCCTTCTGGGGAGACGAGCTGAGGCCTGGAGCAGCCTCTCCCTCTTCCCCTGCACTGTCCTCTGCGCCATCCGCATGGGGTGGTCGGTCGGCTGAGTTGTCAGCCGTATGGCTAATGTCCAGATTTAATGTCTTTACTGTGTCCAGTTCCTGCTTGGGGTTAAGGAAAAGGTGAATATCAGTTTATGCTTCTTGGACTGGCCTTTTGTGCAAAGTCCAGCTTTACCGTATCGGGCATGGATCCAACTAATAACAATGTGATTCGTGGCTTCCATTTGGCTCAAGTTCTGTCTCCTGCAGGAATTCCACCGAGAGGGAGAATAAACGGTGGGACAGACTGGGGACATAATTGGCCCCCAGTCACCAAAATAGCACCAAAATGCATCTGAAAACCTAATAATCTATTCCGTTCCGCTTGGCGCAGTGTGGGGAGAAAAGGCTCAGAGCGCACTAGCTCCCCTTCCCAACGCGCCACTTGGGAACCTCCCTTCCCGAGAGGCTTTTCAGCTCACTCCTGTGACTGCGAAGGTGATTAACGTCTTCTCCAGAGAATGGTGCTGATTTCCCATTGAGGCTGCGGGCACCTCACAAATGGGCTTAAATTAGTAGCACTTCCTCATCAGAATGTCTGCTCTCGGCAGGCCCGAGAGGGCTTTGCTTCTGGCTGTTGGATCTGCCAGCATACAGCTAGCTCCCTGGAAGGGAGCTCATTTCCCTTTCAAAGTATTTAAAAACAAGCTGTCAGGGTGCCCACTCGCGCCCTCCCCCACCCGGTCTGCTGGGACACAGCCTCTGCCTTCTTCCTCGGGTGTGGTCATTACCCTCCGTGGCCTCAGCTCCACATCCACGCCTTCGAGGGAGGCAGGGACCTCTGACAGATGGAGACACTGAAGTGCAGTGAGGTTAAGGACTTGCCCAAGAGCACACGCAGCGGGTGGAAGTCCAGGATGATCCAGCCCTGCTGGGTGGTCCGCCCAGGGTTTCTCGACCTCGGCTCTACCGGCAGTTGGGGCTGGATGACTCTGTTGAGAGGACTGTTCTGTGCACTGTAGGAGGCTTTGCAGCATCCCTGGCCTCTAACCAGATGCCGGAGCATCTTCTCCCTCAGTGGTGACAACAGAAATGTTTCCAGATGCTGCCCGGTGGCCCTGTGGGGGCAGAATTGTCGCCAGCTGAGAGTCACTGGTCCAGACTATGAGACCTGCGGTCGCTTCCCTGCCCTATCTCACACTTAGTGACCAGGTTTCCCGTGGTTCTGGGGTTCAGCACTGACTCCCCCGAGATGCACCTGCCCATGCTTGTTCTTCCTGTTCTTGTGGGAAGGGCAGCCCCTCCCTGCACACAGTATCTTTTCTCAACTGTGTTCATGTTGATGATTTAATGACCCTCAGGAAGCTATTCCCAAGGCTCACTACTTTCTCTCACCATCAGTGTCTTTAAATAGCTCACCCTTCTCGAGGATTTCCTTGTCTCCGAGTCCTTGGTGGCTCGCCTCTCTCTCGCCCCCCAGCCCGCTCCTGTTCGTCATCCCTCCCACAGTTACTGAATCTCTCCTCATCCCCCAGAGTCTACACAACGCTGAATTATTGACCTAACCACAAGGGTCTTTAAAATGTTTAAATCAGCCTGGCCGGTGTGGCTTAGTGGTTGAGCATCGACCCGTGCACCAAGAGGTCACCGGTTCAATTCCCGGTCAGGGCACACGCCCAGGATATGGGCCAGATCCCCAGTGGGGGGCATGCAGGAGGCGGCCAATCGATGTTCTCTCTCATCAGTGTTTCTATCTCTCTCTTCTTCTCTCTCCCTCTCTCTCTCAAATCAATAAAGGAAAAAAACTTTTAAAAATAAATAAAATAAAATGTTTAAATCAACCACGGTGCCTCTCCACTTAAAACCCTCCGGTAGCTTTCCCTGCGCTCAGAGTACAATCTAAGCTGCTTCCCACGGCCTGAAAAGTCCTGCCTGGGCAAGGACCCGGTTTCCTCTCAGGCCTCACCTCCCACCGGCCCTTGCTCACGGCATCGCGGTCCGTAGACCTTCTTCCTGGTCCTTGGACATGCCTCCCCCAGCCTTACTTCCGGTCCTTTGCACTGGGGAGCGCCCTCCCTGGAGCACTCTTCCCAGATTCTCTGCTTAAGTGTCACCTCTGCAGACAGGTCTCAACCAAGCCCCAATATAAACTAGCCCCCCAGGGGCTGGTCTCTACAGTACCTCCTGCTTAGTTTTCTTCAGGACACTTAGCATTGACCACAGTCCACCGGTTCGCTTGCTTATCGTCTGCCCATTCACCCCACTCGCGAGTGGAATTTCACTGTCATGGGAGCCGAGGTGTCGCCTGTCCTACTGACCTTTGCGTCCCCTGTACCTGGAACAGCACTGGTTCCGGGTTGGAATTGAGAACCTCAGACACTTTGAATGAGCCTGCCTCGTCAGTTTAGCACGCGGATGTCATTAAACAGGGGGACCTGGGGAATTCCGGTTGTTATTGTGGGTAAGGAAAGCACACAGGTCCATACTTGGCTCTCCATGTCCAGTTTCTTTCTAACACTTGAGAAGCAGCATAATATATTCTGATTTTTTTTTTGATTGAACTGTCAGCATGATTTATTTCAGCATCTTCTTCCCTCTCCCTTTGTAAATAATGGTCCCTCTGTAGAGCCCTTTGCTAACATTTGTCTTGCTAATTTGCCTGGGGGGGGGGGTGGCATTTTTTTTACCCCCTTATCATGGGTTCAGAGGAGAATATTTTCTTCATGGCATTGGGACTCTAAAAAAAATCAAGGTTACATGGTGCATTGACTCCTTGCTGTTTTACAAACTGGCTCAGGCTCATTTTACAACTTGAGAATAATTCACATTGGAAATCACCTCCTTGAAAACCATCAAATTAATGGTATTCCCATTACATTCCCTACCCAGCCATGTGAACAATGGGGCCCGAGCTGCAGCTGCTAGAATTCTGCGTCAAAGTAAATAACGTGCTAACGAGAGGGTATTTTCATCCCTCCCGGAGAACTCCCTGGGCGTTTCTCCTTCAAGAGTCTGGGATGGCTTTGGTGTGAACCCCCCGGGACTGTGCAGGGTGGTTGGAATAAATGCGGTCCCCTGGGTATGGAAGATGGGGTTTGTCGCACGCCGTGTGCTTCCTTGAACAATTGTAATCTTCCTGGACTCTCGCAGATAACCACCGTGGGGATAGAAAACATCTATAATTGCTCATGGGCTTGTTAGAACCTCTGGCAGTATTATGTGTGATATATACATATGTGTGTGTGTAGTATATATATATATCAGGTTAAAAACATGGAGTGTCTCCTCCCACCTACTCTCCTCCCCCTTCTCTCTTGGCTTACACCTCTCGTGAATCACAATTGTCAATTTTAGCTCCTAAAATATTGTTGTTTTGAATTTGGTTCTTTCTCTTCATCCAGACTCAACTTCCCAGCATGAGTTCCAAAATGCTATTCCTTCCTCTAACCCAATTGCCTGAATCCTGGATGTGCATTAAAATTACCCAGTGAGATTGACAAATATACCAGTGTCCAGACTGTATGTCCAGAATGTCTGATTTAATTGGTCAGGGATGAGATCCTGGCACTGGATTTTTTAAAAAATGCTCCCTGTACTCAGGGTTCAGAATTACCGCTTTAGACCTACCTCACTTTCCACAGCAAGCAGAGGGTCCATCATAAAGCCCATTGCTCAGAACCCCAGACTGCTTCCTGGTGCCTTCAGATCTAGCTCAAGGTCCGCCAAAGCCCTGGAGCCTTATTCCTCCCATCCCCTTCATGTACACAGGATCATGCACACCGGATCGTGTAGACAGTATCATATACACATAGTATCACACACACAGGATTATATATACACAGTATCATGCACACAGGATCATGCACACAGGATCATGCACACAGAATCATGCACACAGGATCATGCACACAGTGTCATGCACACCGAATCACGCACACAGAATCATGCATACAGGATCATGCACACAGTATACTCCAGCAGAATTGACCGCTGGTTCTTTCTGATACCAGCATGCCTGTTCACACCTCTGTGACTTTGCATATGTTCATCTTCCATCTGGAATTCCCTTTCGCTTCACATCTGTGTGCAGATGTTTAATGAGCTTTCAAAACCGGCCCTAAGAAGCCTCTCTTGAGTTACTCTCTTCTGCGTTCTCATGTTTTTGTGCGTTCTCATATTTTGTTGTGTGGTTGAGGCTATTGTAATTGAATTAAAGTAAGTGCTATTGGACCCTGATGGTCTCAATGGCAAGGGCCACATCTATCTGTCCCCATGCTTCTAGTACTCAACACTGTGCTGGGCACACAGGAAATGCTTAATAAGTGCATATGAATAATTATGTCTTTCAATGACAATCCCAAGGGATATGCCCATTCCTGTGCCCTTAAGTAGGATTCCCTGTAGATTTCCACAAACACATAAAGATATTTGGACACAGATAATCCACGAGGAGTGAAACTGGACTCGTTCACTGCTGTGAAGTGAAAAACACACAGAGCACCCTGGACTGATAACCTGGCTTCAGGACTTACGACTCACAGCTGTGTGGCCTTGGACACGTACTTAACCTCCATGGTTCTGTGCAATAGGAATTCTCAGACCTAATCCCCAGGGTTGTGATGAGGATTAGAAGGTAGAATGCTAGTAATGTGTCTACCAAGAACCATGACACAGATTAGGCAGGTGTTTAATGAATGATAAATTCGAGCCCCCTGGTCCCACTTTCTCTACCAGTTTTCCTTCAAGCTTCTGGGAAAAACCAGTGATTGAGACCCAGAGGGAACCATCCCCAACCAGCGATCATGACACAGCCGACATCCCCTGAGCACCTCACTCTGCTCTTGGTCCTTTGCTCAGGAATTTATGCTCAGGCGCTGTTGAATTCCCGTAAGGCTGGCACTACTTTTATCCCCATTTTATGACTGAAAAAATGAGGCTTTGAGAAAGTCATGGAGGCAAAAAGGAGAAAGATGAGATTTAAACCAGGCAGGAGTTTATTTCCAGAGCGCATCTACCCACACTCCTAACATATCTACCCCGTCCTTCGGAGACTCTGTCTGATTTTGTTTTGCTGACGACGAATAATAATAGAAGGGCTGCCTGACTGGTTGTCAATATGAAATGAATCGATTGTTCCTTGTATTATGTCTTCCCTCCTCATGCCAAACCTTGTGAACATTTCGCACAGACTAGCAAGCTGCTTGGTGAATTGACAATACTTCTTGTTAGTGATTAGGGCACGGTAATGTGCTCTGTTGGTAATTAGTGCATTAATGTAGCATGGATTCTATTGCTTACAGTGATTGAAAGGTATGGCAGGCTCAGAACATTATTAACATCTGAAGTTGCCAGCTTTAGTGTGGTGGTGTAGTGTGGCTAGTGGGAGAGCTATAGAGGAATCAGAGGGCCTGGCTTCTTTTTATATATATATATATATGTTTTAATTGATTTTTTTAGAGAGAGAGGAAGGGAGAGATAGAAACATCAACGTGAGAGAGAAACATCAATTGGCTGCCTCCTGCACACCCTCCCACGGGGGATAAAACCCTCAACCTAGGCCTGTGCCCTGACTGGGAATTGAACCAGGACCTCTCAGTCCATGGGACGATGCTCAATCCACTGAGCCACACGGGCTGACTGGGGACCTGGCTTCTTGGCCTGGCTATGCCACTTACGAGCTGTGTGGCTTTGGACAAGTCATTTCACCTCTATGGACTTCAGGTTCTTCAGAGGTAAAGTTAAGAGATCAGATTCTAGTGTGGGAAAGAGAGAGGAGAATGAGAAAGGGAGATGCTAACAGTGAGGACTGTGGGTAAAAAAAGGGACGAAGTTGATTCATCCCTGTGGCCACCATTGGGAACACGGGCCCCGTGAGTGATGTATTTAATCAGGATGGGCTAGGCTGTGCATAATGACAAACCAACCCAGAAACTTAGTGATTGAGCACAACAATGGTTTTCCTGTCACTCATGCTAATTCCACGGCAGATTAAGCAACTCTCCAGGGCTGTCTTCTGGCTGGTGACTCAAAAATGCGAGCTGCATTGATCTCTTGGCTTCCTAGTTGCTACCACAAGGGACGAGGCTGCTGCTGGAGCACCTTGCTCTAGCTTCTACATGCTTCAGCCAGGAAGTGACACAGATGTCTCCTACTCACAGTTCTTTGGACGATGCTAATCACATGGCCCCGCCCACTTCAAGGGGCATGCTTGTGGGAACGCTCATGGCTATGCAGGGAGCTGTAAGGAGTGTTCCTGATGCAGGGGACATGACAGCGTAGCACCGGGCCCTGGGCATCCCCAGGGGAAAGAGGAAGGGAGCACTTACTGAGCATCTCCTTCATGCCCAGACCTTTGTATGCATAATATTCTCTTCGTTCTTCATTTCTCCTTTCTACTATCATCCTCACTTTTTACATAAGGACTTGGAACCACAGAGCGTTACTTTGAAGGAGGACATTTATACTACTAGTAATTTGCTGAACTGGAGTTTTAGCCTGTGTGTGTGATAGCAAAACCCAAGCCCTTTACCCACCACCCTCATGTTCAAATGTAGTTACAGGAGTCTTCTCATCTGTGTGATCCCTGGGTCTCCTTGTCTCTACAACTCTGACCGCTTATATCCGCAATGAAACCTCGTTCAAGAATGAAAAGCACAGCTGATTTCCTCGGTGAGGTTATATCTCACTGGCGTTGATGGAAACTCACGCAATTCAACACGCCCATGTATTATCTAGTTAACTTGACGTACTTACAGCCTCATCAAAATGCTTTGTGATGTCCTGTAAGATCAGGAGAGTAAAAAAGAGAGAGAAAGTCTCAGCTGGCACTTGTACATCTCATAGCAGCACACAATGGGTTAAAACTTGGGGTAGAGGGAGGGGACGTGTTTTTTCCAATCACAGAGAGATGAGAAGTCAAACGTGGTCCTCCAGCTCCCTTGTCCTTGAGTCTTCAGAGAAGACACCAGTGTGCAAGGCGCTAAGAGAAGAATTTCAAGAAGATCCATGGGATCAAATGCCATGGACGACTCCAGAGATGGCGGGAAGCCATTAGACACACAATACAGTGGTCATTAGCGACGTTCTAAAACATCCTCACTGAAGGACATGCTTACTGATTTAAGATTAGAGAGAGGGGAAGGAAGAGAGAGAGAGAGGGAGAGAGAGAGAGAGAGAAACATCGATGTGAAAGAGAAACATCAATTGGTTGCCCTTTGTTTGCTCCCTGACCAGGGATCGAAACCGTTCAGTATATGGGACAACGTGCCAACCAACTGAGCCACACCAGCCAGGGCATTGGTGACTTTTCATAGAGTGGACGTCAGTGGAGTTGTGGGAACAAAGACCTGATCTCAGGTTGAGTGAAGAGGAGGTAAGGAAGGAGAGATGGCGGGTGTAGGATCTGCTTTCAAGAACGTTGGCAATGATGGGTGCAGGCGAAGACGGTGGAAGCTTGAAGAAGAAGTAAGTCTAATTAAACTCGTTGATGGAGTGCTTTTCTTGGCTGAGACAGTTTAGTTCTCGGTCACTTCCTGTCCATTAGTTTGATTGCTGCTCAGGGAACAGGGATCAGCTTTGTCCCTGGATGTTTTAAGTGCTAATTTACGAAGGTCAGTCTACTGAAAAAAGCCCATATGTATCACGGAGGTGCCCAGGGATTGTTTCCCAGTTACTCACGTTTTGGATGATGCAGGCCACTGCTTTAAACCATTGACACCGATAATTAAATGCTGGCTGCAAGAGATCAGAATTCCATTCTTGGTTATTCGGTGTAGTGTTGTGGTCCAGAGCATGGACTCTGGGACTCAGTGGTGCCACGTAGTAGCCACATAACCCTGGACACATTATCTGGCCCCTCTGTGCCTTGGTTTACTCATCTATTACTATAGGATACTGCATCAGGATATTGGGACACTTAGGGGTTAGTACCTCATGTGAGAGGGTTGGAAGGACACCTGGCATGTAGTAGGTTCCCAGTGAAATGTTAGCTATTTTGTAATGTTTACTGTGGATCACCATTGTTGGTGGCACGGGAGATGTAGGTGTTGACAAGATAAATGGGATCCTTGCCTTCACCGAGCCTGTAGACTGGCGATGTTACAGAGAAGTCAGCAGGAAATGCCAACAGACTTTGACGTGTGCTGAGAGGGGCAGCGCAGAGTGCTCCCAGGCCTGTAAGGGGCGCCCCTGAGACAGACAGGCAGGCACAGGGAAGATGGTGTGAAGGAGGCCATGTCCGGGCAGGTGCCAGGGAAAGGCAGGAGCTCGCCTGCACTCTGGTCCCTCCCCAGTTCACTCCCAGCCAGTCAGAGGAAGTTCTGTTTTCTTATAAATAATATATTTTCTTCATTGATTTAGAGAGAGAGGAAGGGAGAGGGAGAGAGAGAAAGAAACATTAATGAGAGAGAACACACCTGTCAGAATGGCCGCCATCAACAAACCATCAAACAAGTGTTGGCGAGGGTGTGGAGAAAAGAGGACTCTAGTGCACTGCTGGTGGGAATGCAGACTGGTGCAGCCACTGTGGAAAACAATATGGTGTTACCTCAAAAAGTTAAAAATTGAACTTCCATTTGACCCAGTGATCCCACTTCTAGGAATATACCCTAAGAAGCCTGAAACACCAATCAGAAAGAATATATGTACCCCCATGTTCATAGCAGCACTATTTACAATAGCTAAGATCTGGAAACAGCCCAAGTGTCCATCAGTAGACGAATGGATAAAAAAGCTGTGGTACATGTACACAATGGAGTACTATGCAGCTGTAAGAAAGAAAGATCTCTTATCCTTTGAGATAACATGGAGAGACCTGGAAAGTATTATCCTAAGTGAAACAAGCCAAGCAGAAAAAGACAAATACCACATGATCTCACTTATTTGTGGAATATAATGAACATAACAGTCTGAGGAATAGGGTAGATCCAGAGACGTGGAAGTGGGGTACAGACTGACAACCCTCAGAAGAGGGGGTGGGGGAAGGGAAGAGATAAACCGCAGAACTTATATGCATGTACACATAACCAATAGACATGAACAACAAAGCTGGGGACGGGGCGGAGGGGGGGATGGGAAGGAGGGTGTCAATGGGGTAAAAAAGGAGAAACATCTGTAATAAAAATAAAATAAAATAAATAAATAAAAGGAGAGAGCATTGATTGGCCACCTCCTGCATGCCCCCCTCTGAGGATTGGGCCCACAGCCTGAACATGTGCCCTGACCGGGAATCGAACTGGCAGCCTCCTGGTGCATGGGTCGATGCTCAACCACTGAGCCGCACCAGCCAGGCAAGTCAGAGGAAGATTTAGCAAACATGTGAGCCTGCTGTAGTACTTCTGTGACTTCCCATGCTCCCAGGATAAAGGCAAACATCCTCAGCATGGCCCTTACGGTCCTGCCTCCGGCTTCTGCCTTCTTCTCTGGCTCTCTGGGCTCTGGGAAGTTCTGACCATTTTTATTTCTCACAGGTGCCATGTTTCCTCCAGTCACACGTTCCCTCACTGCCTGTGCTCTTGGCTACATGAATCTTGCTCATCCCCACTGTTCAGAAGACGGCTCCTTCTACAGCGGCCTCTGGACCAGGGGAGGAGGTCCCTATTGTAACCTCCGTTCACTTCTCTATCATGGCACGTGGCAGTCTGTGCACACCGATGCGTGATTCCAGCCGTGCATGTCTGCCCACCCCAGTGGAATGAGTTCCAGACAGACACGCATGTCGTATGTTTAGATCCCCTTAGACTCCAGCACTTAGCACCATGCTGTGGGGGGTGAACCCTCAGCAGGTAATTGCAGAGAGAATGAAGAAGTCTCCTTGAAGGTGAGCACATTCTAATCCTGCAAATCCAACAAACCCAAGTCTCATCAGTACTCATCACTGTCTGACTGCACAGACAGCATCCGTGGCTGCCCCCAAGGTGGTGGGTGTGGGGGCCGAAACAGCCGGTGCACTGCTGTCCACTCTGCCTGGCCAGGGGGCCAGGCACTCAACGCCCCATCCCGGGGCTTCAGTGAAGGAATCTGAATGGATCTGGAGAGAAAGGCATCTTGGATCATTAACCCCCCATTTTAAATATGTAGACCCTTGTCCTATGCACTAAACTACAATGAGGGGAAGTAATAACTACGGAACATTCTGTGGTGAGAAATTGAAATGTTCGAAGCTTGTCATTTCTGTGTCAAGAGAGCCTCTGCTTATGGAATTTACTAGAATAATAGAAAAGCCGAGGTGAGTCTCAGTAGACAGAATGAAGACACTGGAGTCACACAGCTGGGCTGTATTCACTCTTATCGGCTGTGGGACTTTGGCAAAATCTTTAGCGTTCTCTGCGTGCCTCAGTTTACACATCTGAAATATGCAGATGATGACATTTACTCACAAGGCTGTTGCAAGGATTTGAACTAATACGAGTAAGTGGCTGGCACAGGACGGGCACACAGTAGGTACTCAATAAATGGAGGCTGGTGCCTCCTCGTCATTTCTTTACCTGGCTTCAGGAATTTGCCAACATAGAACATGTACAGTGGAAATTATTATTGCACAAAAACACCCTAGTTGACATAATTTACTGCATATCTATTTATGTGGCAGGCCCTGTGCTAAGGCTTGGAGTCACCACAATGAAAGAGAAACAGGATTCTGGCCACGAGGAGCTTGGAGTCAGTGATGTCTTATTTATTTCCAAAATGACTTTTCCAATTAAAAGAGCAACTGGGGAGATAGATCTATAAACATTTGAAAAAGAGGAAGAGGAGTTATTAGCAGGGTCACTACTATAGAACAGCCACTATAAACATTTTGGTGTTTTTTTTTTTCTCTTCAGCCTCTTAGTCTATGCTAATTATTTTTACTTAAATCTATGACAGAAATATGTTTTTGTGTTTTTTTTTTTTCATCCTCACCTGAGGACATTTTTTCATTTTTTGTACAGATAGAGTGGGAGGGAGAGAGAAAGAGAAACATTGATGTGAAAGGGACACATCGAGTGGCTGCCACCCACACGACCAACCAGGGCCGGGGACAAACTGCAACCGAGGTACATGCCCTTAGCGGGAACCGAACCTGGGTCTCTCTGGACCGCAGGCTGACGCTCTAACCGCTGAGCCAAACCGGCCAGGGCTGTTTTTGTGTTTTTGATAAGGCTTTGTGTAAGTAAAATTTAATGACTGCATAATGTTCTGTATAATAAATGAATTTACTGAACCAATCACCTATCATAATATATTGTGCATAAAACATCCCCCCCCCAACCCCGTTTTTTGGAATGTTTCTTTAGAATAAAGTCTCAGAACTGAAAATTTTGGGTAAAAGCTAGAGATCTTTTAAGGCTCTCGAAACACCCTGCTCACCTCCTTTTAGCCGTGGATAAGCAAGCTTCACCTATGTTTTAGAAAATATTTGTTATAATGTCCCTTTAAAAGGAGAGAAGATTGAAAATTCTGCAAAGAAGATACAAAGTTAAAGCCATATTAATCATCCCAGCTTAGCTTGCAATGCTAAATATTAATGTCCCTCTTTAGTATGTGTGGCATATTATGTACAATTCATCTGAATATAAATAGTCCAGATTGTGACATTACATTATTCATGATGAATCAACTGTCCATGCTCTGTACGGCGCAGGGCTCAGATATGCAGCACTCTCGCTAATTAATCAGCAGGTAGAAAATGGATTGTGTTCTTCAGGAAGGGGGAGTGAAAAGGTCTAATGTTTATTGAGCATTTATTATGTGCTAGGTGCTTTATATAAATCATCTCACTTAGTGAACAGCCCTTGAGTTTGGTAATTGATGTACCATAGACTCGTCTTCCACTTTCTCTTTCTTCAGGCTGCAAAACCCCCTCCCCGCTCCACCCTGTGTCTTCGCTAGGACTTCTGCATCTCGGCACTCAGGGAGTCAGGTGGACGGCAGCATCCCTTCTGTAATTAGGAAGGTGCGTTGGGGACAATGAGAAAATGAAGAGCTTGGGAAGAAAGAAACAGGCCAAGATCAACATTTGAGCTGTGAATTTCAACTCAGTATTCTTTTCTCAGCTATGGCAACTCCAGTGATTGCTTCCTGCGCCACTTAGCCCCAGGGACCTCTGCTGGATGTCGGAAGGGACATAGGGATTCCGCATGGCCCCATGACTCTTTCAAAAACATGGAGTTAGAGTCTTCAGAGAACTTTAGGAGCACAGAGCTCTTAGCTCCCGAATACCGGCGTCTATAACCCTTAATAACTCATTTTGGAGCTGGAGTCATATTAGCCTTCAGTCATATTGGAAAACATAGAAGTCTGTGGAATTTTGTGCCACTTAACAAAAGACACGTTGTTGCATTTTTAAAAATATATGCAAGGTCATTGTAACTTTTGATTAGTTTATAGCCAGTAGGGAGGCCCTTAGGTTGAGTTCCGGAGCCTGGATGTGAGAGGGGCGGGGAGCCAGGCCTCATTTGCTTTTGGGGGAGAAAATGTCGTCGGCTCACGAACCCTAACATGGGACATAGACATTTTACCTTATTCTCACAAGCCTCCAAACTTCTCTCAGTTATAAGGCATAGGAATAGTGGGACTAAGGGGTGGATGTCCCCCAAACCATTTGGGAACCCCATCTGCGTGCATCTTGAATTGGGAGGGATGGGACAGATGTCAGACAACAGCTGGTTCTAAATAAGCCAATCTCAGGCCTTGGCCAAGAACAATCGGGTCAGACTCTGGGAGTCTGTCATTGCAACCAGTCTCTGGAAGGTTTTGGGAAACCTGAGTTTTCACTGATCCAGGCAGAAGCCTCTCTGTTTCATCGCGGGCGACGGCAGTGGGCGGCAGTGAGGAGCTGTCAAAATGGCAGGAAATGTGGGACAGGCTCTGGCTTCCCGAATTCTCCAGGAGAGGGAGCTGCTGAGCCAGGAAGTCCTCCGTCCTGGTGGCACTGGAGAAGCATTGACCTGTGGGTGCAAAGCATCTTGCTAAACGCTGTGATGTTTTCATTTCTGTTGCTATTGCTTCTGATTCTGCTATTGCTGTGATTGCTATGACAATTACTATCGCGATCACTTTGACAATTTCTGGTATTTTACTGTTACTATTCAGAGTGCGAGGGCAAGGTCAAATTCTGGCTGTCCCATTTATCGTTTTGCAGTTTTTGTCAAATCTCGTTCCTTTTGATTTTTCATCTGTAAAGCGAAATAATAGTGCCTGCTGTGTCTATTGTACAAAGATGAGGTGAGTTTGGGGGGTGGAGGCCTTGAGAACCTCACAGTGCTGTATAATATAAGGGGATAGTGTTCCAGCCGGGTCGCTCATCGAGGTAAGAAACATTTGCAGTGTTTAATGGCAACATGAGAAATGTGTGCGCTATCACTGAAAACTCCGGATTTCTGCACCATGAATTTCCGTTAGAGAAACCAGTCATGAATAAATTGCTGCCCACTATGAACCAAAAGACCCGTCAACATAGTCATTTATCTTGAGCCTCCAAGTTCTAAATCAATATTTTATGAGATTCTCATAAAACTAAGCATGTGAACCTCACTCTCAGCCTCACAGCACAGCCTTCACGAAGTTCCTATTTAAGGTTATACGCTGCTTGGAGGAACATTCCCAAAGGTTTGTCCATTTGAACAATGCTTTCTTATCTTTCTGTTTTAAAAAAAAAAGCCAAAGATACCATTCACTGTATGAATAGGGATATGGTAGCTTCCTACCAAGATGTCCAGGAAAAAGAAATGTTTACCCCTGCAGATATATTTGTGCACTATCTTTGAGCCAAAAGCAAATGCTGTTGAATGTTTCCCCTTTGCTGTGGCTTCCCCAGGATGCAACGAATTCAACCCTCAGCTACAGCCATCAGTTGGTCTCAGGCTCCTGGTGACAGCTGGTAGGCCCTATTCCAGATTTACCCCCAATTGTCTTTTCTTTGCATTGTGTTAGGCTTAAACGCACAAGATGTGTTCGGAACGCGAACCAACCAGGCTGCGGGAGTTGCCGGAGGTAACGCTGTAAGTAGGTTGGGGTATTTCAGTTATTTATTTACTTATTCAAAGTCTCAGTAAATCCCTTCAAGTTAACGACTGTGCTTGTCAACGTCTCCTACAGTGGTTTGTTCTTAGCCCTCTAAAACCAGAGGTTCGAGAACTGGAAAGACCATCTCTGACTGCGTATGTTAAAATGCGTGGACTTCATCATCAGAAGCAAATTTCCATGCTGGCTTTGCATGTCACAGCTGTGGAACCTTAAGAAAATGCCCGAAACTGCTTGACCCACAGTTTCCTCATCGGTAACGCAGTGACGGTGACCCCCCAATCATAAGCGTGTCTACAGTCAAGATGATAATTTATGAAAGCACTCGCCTGGTAGCAGGCACAAATAAATTACACCAAGGATGGTGGCTGCTATATTTAAATCTGAGGAACTGTATGAGACAGTGGGGAATTTCAGGAAATTAATGGATGTTAATCGAATTATTGGATTAAAATATAAATACACTGTCCGGCCGGTGTGGCTCAGTGGTTGAGTGTTGACCTATGCACCAAGAGGTCACCATTTTGATTCCCGGTCAGGGCGCATGCCCAGGTCGTGCACCAAATCCCCAGTGTGGGGCGTGCAGGAGGTGGCCAATCGATGTTCTCTCTCATCAATGTTTCTATCTCTCTCTCCCTGTCCCTTCCTCTCTCTCTAAAATCAATAAAGAAAAAAAAAATTAAAGAAAAATAAAAACACCGTGTGAGGGTCACATACATCCACCTATTTTAAAGCCTTCACGAGTTCACAGGTGTTGATTTTGCAGTGTTTTTAATGGGACAGGATACGGGAAGAACCTTGAGCTGTCAGAAGTCACACCATGAGATTATAGGTTCTTTAAGTGGTAGACAAAGTAGGAAACAAAGTTTTAAAAAGGGCCTACACGGGGAGATAAAAGGATGTTGGTGACCATTTCATCTACCCTAGTTACTTGATTCAATGATCTATTTTCCTAAGGCTTTCTGAAGATCATTTCAACATATCAAAGGTTGAATTTTACAGTGAACACCCATATACCAACCACCTGCTTCTCAGAATTATACTTTATTCTACTTGCTTTATCATACATTTGTTCATCTATCATCTTTTTATACATCTATCTTTCCTTCCTTCTTTCCATCCACCCATTAATCCATTCATCCATCCATCCATCCATCCATCCATCCATCCATCCATCCATCCATTTATCCATCCATCCATCCATCCATCCATCCATCCATCCATCCATCCATCCCTCCATCTACTCAACTTACATTTTTCATGCATTTAAAAGTGAGTTGCCATTAGCATGCATCGCATGAATTTGAGTTCAATATTTACTTACAGTTCTTTTCTTATTGTGAAATTAACATACAGTGAAATGCACTGTTCTTGCATGTAGCATTACATGAGTTTTGACAAATAAACACACCTATGTAACCCAAGTACCTATCAAGACAGAGGACATTATCGTCACCCCCAGGAAATTTCCTGGAATCGCTTCCCTGTTGATCCCTGTTCCCTTTTCCTCCAGAGGCAATAACTGTTCTGATTTTTTCCCCACAACTTAGCTTTGCCTGTTGTGGTTTCATATAAATGCAATCACATACTATCTACTCTTTTGTGTTTGCCTGATTCCACTTAGCACGATGTCTGTGAGATTCAGCTGTATCATTGCACGTAGCAGGCGCTTCTTTTGCTCATGGAGTGTACTCCACTGAATGAAGATATTGCAGTTTGTTCACTGATTCTCCTGTTGACAAACAACTGTGCCAGCTTTTCAGCTTAGTATAAACAGAGTTGCTACTGACATTAATGTACAAGTGCTTTGGGGCCATATGCTCTCATTTCTCTTGGATAACAACCACCTAAGAGTAGAACCACTGGGCAGTAGTAGAGTTGTGTGTTTTGTTTTATTAGAAACTGTCAGAACGTTTTGCCAAGTGGTTGACCATTTTACCTTCGCACTCACGATGTGCAGTGTAAGAGTTACAGTTCCTCTGCATTCTTGCCGATATAGGGTGTTGTAGTCTCTTTAACGTTAACCATTCTGTTGGGTGTGTAGTGGCATCTCACTGTGGTCCAAAGATAAAATTTCTCCCCACATTTAATATAACTTGGGATGCATCTTGCTGTCAATGTCAGCATTTAAATTGGTCTGCTGCTTTTTATTCTTCACCCTCCCCTGAAACAAAAGGTCTTACTTATTGTGCTTGTTTTAATCAAGAGCATCTGTTATTGAGGAAATCCCAGATTCAAAATATTGTTTCTGTGAGCTCCAACACTGGGAACAAGGTCTGTGGAGTTCAGGACAGTGAGCCAAGGGCGTAGGACAGTGCTTGGCACACAGCGTCTGATGAATGAATTGAATGAATGGCCAGTCCTTGCATGAGGCAACTTTGGATCATTTGGGCTTTTGACTAAGCCTGAACAACAGAATGGATGCATGGTCTTCCTGATCCCCCTCACCAAGAGCCCTCTTTCCTAATTATTCTGTGCAAGCCAGACACCCAAAGAAGCACAAATCACAAGTTGAGTCTGCTGGAAGGTCAGAAGGCCCCAACTTGATGCAAAGTCAAGCAAACTTTACGTAGACGTTGGAAACCCATGTCCACGTTCCTAGGAGCCAGTCAGTCAGTACTTGGAAATGCTCAGAGGGGCAGGAAACTAATCACTTGGTTTTGATCCATTAGCTCAGCTGTAATGTAGCAGAGCTAATGCAGTCGTAGGCAGCAGACAGCTTCTCTGGCAGGAAAAAAAAATAGAGATCTCCTTTCACTTTTGCAATGAAAATTAAATGTGGAAATAATTCCCTGCTCCTTTTTGGAATATTACTGTGCTATTAACTAGGCTAAGGTCATTAAAAAGTAATGACATGAGGTTGCATGCATCATTGTTTTAAGAGAGATTGAATGGAAATATACTGTCGATCCTTTCTAGCTTCTAACCTCACCCCTGGCTTAATAGCCATATGGGCAAAGACCACCACGGACATATATTTTCGTGTTCAAGTTATGGCTTTGGCCTTGGAGAAGAGAATCTGAGTTGTTAGAAAATGGACTGACAGCCCTCCTAACATGTCTTTCTGATTTTTTAAATTGTGTTTTTATTAGTATGAAATTAAGAGTGGCTCCCGAAAACGGAGTTGCTCAGAAAATGGGTATAAAGTTCACCACAGGCTCGAAAGAAGTACCTTTTCCTCTTCGCTCTTTTCAGGAAAAAGAATCCGTGGAAAATGACATGGGCCTTATTACCATCGCTAGGACCTCTTTTTTTTTTTTCCTCTGGAAGTGATGGCTTCTGAAGTCCCAGGGAAGAGGAAATGAAGACGGGTACCCTCCCCCACATGGCCTAGCCCGGTATCCAGGAGTCTGGGTGGGGGCAAGGAGAGGGTTTGCTCCTGAAGAGAAAGCTTTTCATAAACATGTTATGAGTTCAAATGATGGTAACTTCCCACTCCTCCTCCTTTTTCCTCCTCCTCCCAGCAAACTATAGTGACTACCCCGGTGACAAATAGAGTGGTTGTACCAGGAACATAATCAGGAGTGACTGCAATGGCATCCTTAGTCCAGAGAGGTGTCACTTATGCCCAGCCTACATCTATGTATCAGGCAAGGAAAGAAGGCTCCCCTCCTCTCCTGGAGCTGGGAGGAGGCTGTAATGGGCTCCCAGGCCTTGAGGTATGATTGGTTAACACAGCTATTCTAACTCGATTATCTCTGACAGAAAAGAACAAGAACATATGCAAACAAAATGCTCTCTAATGGTGAATAGACACAGGAGCAATATCTGAAAGCTTTATTCTCTTTTCAAGTTCACTATAAAATCTTCATTAGACCTCCATGTGAATGTTAATGTTATAACTCAACAGGTTGTAGTTGCTTAAATGTTCATTTCCCCATAGGACAAAGGCAAATATTTTCATTGAAGAGAATTCGGAAAAGTCAACAAAGTATGAAAAAGAAAATAAAAAGTCTCTGTAATGCCATCTATCAGCCTCATTGTTAGCATTTTGGTGTGTTTATCTTCAGGTTCTCCATCCCCACACACCTTTTAGATAATTTACATAATTATGATCATACATTATGTACAGTTTTACACCTGCTGTTCCTTTCCTAACATGCTTTCATAAGAATGTTCCTGTGTCATTAAAAATGAATTCTTCATGAAGTCTAAATGGTCTTTTGAACTTTATACTCTAAGGACTTTTGCATAATTTTATTTGTACACACAATTACATCATGTGATTTGTTTAGGATTTCAACTACAATCTACGGAACATTCTTTTTTTTTTTCAATGTGAGAGAGAAACATCAATTGGTTGCCTCCTGTATAGACCCCGACCAGGGATCCAACCCGCAACCTAGGTAAGTGCCCTGACTGGGAATCGCACCTGCAACCTTTTGGTATACGGGATAATGCTCCAACCAACTGAGCCATTGGCCAGGGCTTATGGGAAATTCTTAGCATTCATCTAAAAACCACACCGGTGACCTTTAACTAGACAGCTTGTTCCTTAACATGTCCTGAAAGATAACCAGAAAAAAATCTCTCATAGACCCTCCTCCAACAGAGTTCGTTCCCTGGACAAAACTGGATTTCCAGCTGGAAAGCTTTGGACTGGAGAAGAAGTGGCTTCTGGGTCCCAGATGGGCCCTGAGGCAGAGCTGGAGCCCAGGACTCGGCCTCGAGTCTGCAGCTGGGCCTGAGCAGGGAAGAGCAAGTCCAGGAAGTACAGTGCAGGATGGTCACGTGGAACCTGGGCGACTGGTAAGAAAACGATCCCAAGTCTTTGGGAAGACAAGGCAGACAGTTGCTTGGACACCCAGGTGAGGTCACCCACTTTGGAGTCAGAACCGTGTGAGTTCTGTGTATGATTCCACACTTACAAGCTGTGTGTGCCTGGGCAAGTTCTTAACCTCTCTGAGCCTCACTTTCCTCATCAGTAAAGCAAGGAACATAACTCTACTGACTTTATATGAGTATGGGGAGAACTGAATGAGATAATGCATGCAAAGCTTGTGGCATGCTGTCGGTAAATGGTGCTTGTTGGCGGTGTTTATTATGAGAAGTGTCACTATCTTCCCAAGTCCACCCCGTGGTGGGGAGATTTGCAGAGGTAGGTACGACACTTCAGTGCATGAGCTTTGGAACCAGTCCTCCGGAACCACCCTTGAGGGCCTATTTCTTAACATCTCTGAAGGTTGGTTTATTTTTATCAAAAGTGCATATAGAGCCGAGACTCTTGCTGTGAGGCTGCGAGGATGGATGACATAGTCTGTAAGTAAGAGGAAGGCGGGTAGTCCGTTGACTGGAACAGGTAGCGGGAGCCGTGTGCTGCGCATGCTGGGCTCCAGCTGTGAGACCGGCGGCACAACCGCCCGCGCGGCGTGGGCCTGTTTGCAGGGCACAGGGCGTGTGTGTTTGCATTTCTGCATGATGGTTAAAATGTTCAATCTGATGAGCTGTGCAACTTCTTGAGAGCTGTGCTTGACCTTCCATCCAGAAATGGGCACACCTGGAGGGGGGCAAGGGTCACAGGCAATTAGGACATCCCAGTGGGGGCTCTGATGGGAGCAGGATGGAGGCAGGATGGGGTGCTGTGGGGGACCGTAGGAAGATTGGACCCAGGAATTGGATTAGTGGAAAGACTGTCTGGGGCCAGTGATATATCAGCCATGGAAACACCTCTCATTCTTTTCCCATAGAGCTGCTCGCAGCCTGAAGGGATCGTGGGGTCGCCATTGCTAATATGGATTTCCCTGGGCCCCGAGTACATGGTAATTCGGTTTTCAGGATCCTGCTTTTCGGAATGCTACATCATTTCCGGATAAGTGTTGCTCTCTCAAGAACAAGATCAGGAAGGAGAAAAGGCTTGTCTAAAACTGCAGCTTAGCTGAGGAGGAACGGCTGAAAAAATAGCATGGAGTAAATATTCCAAATGAAATATTCATGGGAGCAGGAAACAGGATCGGCGCTTAATAAAATGATCGTGCTAGGTCTCAGGCCCCTGCCTACTCTGCAAATTATGCCCCCATCACCTGTCCCATGTGAGCACTAAAATATATAATTAATATTCATCGTTAATAATACATTTCTAATTTCCAGTTGCAAAAATATCGCCTCTTCCTCTCTTGGAGGATCACCTATATCTTGTCATGAACATTTTGTCATAAGAGGCAAGGATGATTTAAATGGACAATTAAATCGACAGGCAAGCTGCTGCTTTGGGCTCGGGCCAAACTCTTTGGGGAAGGTCTTCATTTATCACCTGGGACTTAGCATGGCTCTGCGCCGATTTATGGGGAAGGCAAGGAGAGAGGATCCTGTGGAGGGGTCTTGGGCCCTGGAGGATTAGTAATAATAAATTGAGTGCCTGGGGGACCAGCTGTCTGACTCAGAGCAACTCTCGCCAAGAGAGGGATAAATGTCGGGTTCTTGGTCCAGTTCCTGAGAAGAGCTGGCTGAACAGTTCTGAACGTCCAGTGACCTGCTGCACACTTCCCTGTGGACATCTCACTGGTGTAGGAAACTCAGTGCAACCTTCTCTTCCCGTGACTCCTGTCTCATCTGCTCAGTTTCTCCAGCCAGAGCGCTGGGAGTCATCCAACGATCTCCCGCCCCTGCCTCCTTCAACCAAATAACCACAGTTCCTTTGGGAGCACTTTCTCTTCCCTGAGCTCATCTGGTCCCTACAAAAGCCCCGAGTTACAGGTGGAGCAGGATCTTTATCTCCTTTTTCCGAATATAAGAGATGAAGACATCCATAACCACGTGGTAATGAGTGACCGTCAGGATTTAGGGGTCAACGGGGCAGTATTCTTCCCAGTATACCATCTTGGATCAGAAACCTGTTTCCTTCTTCTTTCTGTTTTTGTTTTGTTTGTTTGTTTTTTGAAATCCTCACCCAAGGATACACTTTCACTGATTTTAGAGCGAGAGAATCACTGATTTCAGAGAGAGAGAAACATCAATGCAGGAGAGAAACCTCGATCAGCTGCCTCCCGTATGCACCCCGACCTGGTATCGAACTGGAGACCTTTCCTTGTATAGGACAACACTCCAACCAACTGAGCCTCACTGGCCAGGGTCTGTTTCCTTCTTTATCCCCCAATTCTCTTCCTTTGTGCCCTACAAGGCTTTCCGGGTCCTCATGGTTTGTCAGCCTTTCCCGCTGGGAGAACTTCTCCCTCAGAGAGAAAAATGCTAAGACGCTCTTTGATGATCTGTCTCCATCAAAGCTGATCTACGCTGTGTCCCATTCTCTTAGAGACCTCTTTTGCATTGGTTAGTGTGGTCATTTAAGGAAGGTAAGCTGACAGTTACATTTTCAAAACGACATCTGCCCAAGCCTCCAACCTGTGGCCTCCAGATGTTGAAGTTGCAGTCCTGCCTGGGGAGAGGGATGTTCTTGAGGGCAGGGGCAGAAGAGCTCTGTGCTGGGGAATTAGATTAAGACTCATCTCAGGCACATCTGACGTATTAGCATCTTTCACTTCGACCTTCTGAGGGAAAGCACACGAGACTGACGTTCCAGGGGCAATTGGGTGCCATTATAGAAAGGGAATCCACTTGGCCCAGTGGAGGGATGGAGCCCGATGAAGAACCGCAGGGCCTTCCATTTCGAGTGACTTTGTTGTGTAATACACATTCTGGCATATCATTTCTTTCAGGCCACACACAACCTGCTTTGTGGGACTCGTCCAGAGATGCAGAATTTGATTCAGGGCAGTTTAATAACTTGTTCAAGTTCACACAACAGTTGCATGGCAGTACATGGGTCAGAACCTAGTTCTTTGGATTCCAAGACATACAGTGTTGGGGTGGAAGGGGGGTAATCAGAGTTTGGGGCTACCAAAGTAAGAGGCTTGAAGACAGATGGTAAGG
The DNA here is from genome assembly GCF_014108415.1 of Molossus molossus. Classification (NCBI taxonomy): domain Eukaryota; kingdom Metazoa; phylum Chordata; class Mammalia; order Chiroptera; family Molossidae; genus Molossus; species Molossus molossus. The sequence continues at coordinate 107,194,384 of NW_023425366.1, read as the reverse complement.
CTAGGATTCTAGGTTAGACCCAGACACACCTGGTTCTAAAGGTGGTTGTGCCACATGTGAACTACGAGAGCTTGGGAACGAACTATTAAATTCATCTCGCAGAATTTCTGTTTCTTTCTTTTTTTTTTTTAATTAATTAATTTATTTTTGTTACAGATGTTTCTGCTTTTTCCCCCACTGATTCCCCCTCCCCCACCCTCCCCACCCTGTCCCCAGCTTTGTTGTCCATGTCCACTGTTCATGCGTACATGCATATAAGTTCTGTGGCTTATCTCTCCCCCACCACCCCCTCTTCTGGGGATTGTCAGTCTGTACCCCACTTCCACGTCTCTGGGACTACCCTGTTTCTCAGACTGTTATGTTCATTATATTCCATAAATAAGTGAGATCATATGAAACTTGTCTTTCTCTGTTTGGCTTGTTTCACTTAGGATGATACTTTCCAGGTCCCTTCATGTCGTCTCAAAGGATAAGAGATCTTTCTTTCTTACCGCTGCATAGTACTCCATTGTGTATATGTACCACAGCTTTTTTATCCATTCGTCTACTGATGGACACTTGGGCTGTTTCCAGATGTTAGCTACTGTAAATAATGCCGCTATTGCTCCCAGACGTCTGCACCGCACTTTCCAGTTCACAAGTATTTTCATAGCCTCACTAATGGGGTCCTTACATACTTGTGAAGTTAAAAATAAGGAAGGTTGTAGCGACTTCTTATTTTTAACTTCACAAGTATGTGAGGACCCCCATTAGTGAGGCTATGAAAATACTTGTGAACTAGAAAGTGCGGTGCAGACGTCTGGGAGCAACAGCATAATGGGAGGAATGTTATTTCTTCAAATGGAGCCCATGTGGTTGTAGGCATTTTGCAGCAACGGAAAAGAAAACAAGACAAAAACCTGGTACTTTTAGGACCTTGAAACTGTCTTTTCAAGTTCTCTGGCTGCAAGTAACAGCTGGTGGGAATGCAGACTGGTGCAGCCACTATGGATAACAATATGGTGTTACCTCAAAAAATTAAGAATTGAACTGCCATTTGACCCAGTGATCCCACTTCTAGGAATATACCCTAAGAAGCCTGAAACACCAATCAGAAAAAATATATATACCCCCATGTTTGTAGCAGCACTATTTACAATTGCTAAGATCTGGAAACATTACAAGTATCTATCAATAGATGGGTGGATAAAAAAGCTGTGGTATATTTACACAATGGAATACTATGCAGCTGTAAGAAAGAAAGATCTCTTATCCTTTGAAACGACATGAAGGGACCTGGAGAGTATTATGCTAAGTGAAACAAGCCAATCAGAGAAAGACAAATATCACATGATCTCATTTGTTTGTGGAATATAATGAATAAAACAAGCTGATGAACAAAATAGCCCCAGAGACATAGAAATAGGGTACAGACTGACAAACCTCAGAAGAGGGGTGTGGGGGGAAAGATAAACCACAGAACTGATATGCATGTATGCGTAACCATGGACATAGACAACAATGCTGGGGGTGGGGCGGGATTAAGAGGAGGGTGTCAATAGGGGGAAAAGGAGAAACATCTGTAACAAAAATTTAAATACACCTTAAAAAAAGAAGTCAAGTGTAAGCAACATGGAAGTTTATAGGAAATGTAGGGGTATCTCAGGACATGTGTTCAGCGATGTTTGAGAAGTAAATCCACAGAAGCTAAGGTAAATTTGGAAGGAGTGGTTGTTGTGTAGACAGGTTGGTGGATCAGTGACTTTTTTCAACGTGTCTGACATCTGGGCACCCATAATTCCACTCTCCTCTCAATAGTACTCAAGGGTTGTCTTTTTTCTTTTGTCTCCAGGGTGGGATCAGGAATGGTTTTATTCTGATGTGTATCTAGGAATAAGCATGAGATAAAATGTTTAATAATCCCCTTCAGCCTTAGTATCCCTTTATAGATGAGTGTACCAAGCTAGATTTTTTTTTTTTCTGCAGAGAGTGTTCATTTCTGTAACATGATGAACTTCTCCAGTGGGTGGAGAGACAGATTGGCCCTCAGCGTATTTGAGTTCCCTTTATGGGATTGCCTGGCCCTTTAGATGTTAAATAGCTCATCTCCCAGACAGATGGATCCGGCCCTCTAGCTCTGATATTCTGTCCCCAGATGTGGGTTTGGGAGTCCTTTTTTTCTGAATGAACTGGATAACCCTTAAAGGGTCTACACCCCAACAGACTGAGTGGATAATCATGATGTCTAAGACCTTCATTCTTTGAGTGGACTGTCCCAGTTGAAATAACACCTGGGAATAGACTTGTTTAGCATTTCAAAAAGTCTGAACCCCCAGCCTCTGGAATAGAGTGGTCTGGCCCTCAACTCGAGTGATTCAAATTTCCTGGAGTCCTTATGCTCGGAAGTGAAGTGTCCATCTCTGGAGGCAAAACTACCCTCCATTTGGTGAAGGGGTCCTGTTACCTGAAGACAGTGACTCATGTCAGCTGAGCTGTCCTGCAGAGGGAGTTGCAGGATGGGAAACTCTTTTTCAGACAAAGTGTACAGGTGTGCATATCCCTCCCTGTCTGCAACCCCCCGCGGGGCCCGGCTGTAAGGCACACCGCTGCTTCTGCGGTGTGAGCCTCCTCCATGTTGCGTCTTTGCTGATGTCAGCTCTTTAACAATTTATGCTGAAATTAACGTGTTTTGGCTTAATTGCTGCTGTTATTTCCTATTGTATATCTTGGGAGGAAACAAAATTTTGGATGTGTGCTGTGATGGTGGAGCCAAAGATCTGATGCCATCTGTGCCGATGTGGTGAGGACGGCCTGGTGGCCCGGGGGTGGTGCTGTGCATAGATGCACAAGGCCTTTGGGGGGCTCTTTGTGGAGGAGCTGACCTAGGAATTTATACATGAAACTCTCAGGGAGGCTGGCAACATTTTCATCCACTGGTCTTTAAGATGATCAGATCTACCCCAGTCCTTACCTCTTGCTGGCTGCCAAGGTGAGCCCCAAACACAAGCAGATGTTACAGTTCGAGGTTGATTTGTGTCCAGACACATCCTCAGTGACTTCTGAAATTCTTCAGTGGTGTTTTGGGGCACGGAAGAGTGTGTTCTATGGGTGGCAAGTGACTTGGGTCGTGAATCCCAACTCTCTTCTGTATCCAGAGATATCCTGGGGTTTGTGTTGTTTTAATCTGTGTTAAATATAGAGTTCCGGATCTCTTATAAGTTCTGGAAGAATCTTATGTCAGGTTTTAAGACATGGAAGCAGACTAGCCCTCTTAGGCAAAAAAAAAGGGGGGGGTAGTAAAGAGAAACGAGGAGACACAGGAGGAAAGGGGAGCCGGACGAGAAGGCTGCAGGAAGCTAGGGGCTGGGGCAACCTCGCCGTCTGGGTACAGGAATTAATGGAGCCACTTTTCAGGACTCCAGTGGTTTTGGGTCTTTGGTTTTAGAATTTGTGTTCAGATTTCCAGGAGCAAGAGTCTGATTGGCTTAGATTAGACATGTGACTGGGTAGGCTCATTCCGAAGCATTTAAGAAAATTAAGTTAATATATCGATAGCAATGATGAGACGACATTGGAAGCTTCTGAAAGAAGCAGGACCTTGAGATGCATGAGAAATGATCAAATCATGGCACCATTCTGTGTGTGTGCTCATCTTCCAGCAACAGGCAATTAAATCTCTGCCCCCTTCTTCAGCCCAGCCCTCCAGGTCGACCCGCCGCCCGTCGCTGCTGGCAGCAAGCCTCTCCGTGGCTTGGATCAGGCGTCCACACTATGCCCAGGGATAGCAAAAACACCTTGCCTGCCCTTCCAACCAAGCCAGGGTGGGGGAGTGGGTCTCTAAAGGAAGGCTGAGATGATGTGGCCAAAGGATGCTGGGTGGGGACAAACACCCACCAGGATGACAGTAGAGATGTCATGCCCAAAGGATTTTCTGCTAAAAAGAAGCCTACGGACCACTGGTCTGCGTATGTATGCTAGAGAGTCTAGGCAAACCAATGGTCGTGGCCACTGGTTCTTAAAGTGTGGCCCCTGGACAGCAGCATCGGCACCACCTGGGAACTTGTTAGAAATGCACCTTCTCACTCAGGCTCCACCCTGGCCTTGGGACTCAGGAACTTGAGGAGCTCTGTTTTAATAAGCCTCCATGTGACTCTGGTGCACGCTGAGTTTGAAAATCGCGGATGTAGTCAATAGCTCAGGACGCTAGGCAAATGTTCAGTAACTCTCTTACTCCTCCACTTCCAGTATTTGCTTTGTCTTAATTTCTCCCCACTGGTTCTGCACTCTCGGCTTCACCAAAGAGTTGAGACTCTTTAGATGTAATGCTCTCCTAGCCTCACACACGTTTGCAGAAGTTCTCCTGCAGGGTTTGCATGCTCAGTTTATCACGTTTGCCCCAGAACGCGATACCCCAGGAATCTGGGGTAGAGGGAATCATATCGTATCCCATTTTCAAAGAATTCCATTTTTCTCAGGAAAGGGAGATGTGGACATAGGCACATAGGCTTGGGAGTTCAGAGATGCTCAGGAATTACTTTGACAGGATGAGTTTGGAAAGAACCACTAGCTCCCTAGGCTGAATGGCAGAGGATGCTCAGAAAAGAACTTTTAATAAGCCAGAGAGGACTGAGACTCTCCAGGAAGGGACTATAGCATGAAGCGTTACCCAAACGCATTGAGTCAGGGAACATTTTCTAGGAACATCTTCTGATTTAGACAGTATCCCTAGACACCAGCTGTGACCCCTGTCTAAATCCTCCCGGCAGTGGAGGGTGCAGAGAATTTTTCTGGTGATCATGTTTCTGAAAGATTTAACGGTGTCAGTGAAATTTGACATAAGGGTAGAAATGAAGTCATCCATCATAAATATGTAGTTCTTACACTGCAAAATTAATGAGTGAGTTCGCTGGCTTGAGTGTCAAGAGTTAAGGTTCACGTCTTGGGTTGTGCCTCAGTTTCACCAGTTTGGGGGATTCATAGATGAGGCTGTTGGAGAGCATCTCTAGGGCTCTGTGCGGTTCTAATCCTCCAGGAATGTTAAAATTCAGAAACAGGCTATCATATTTTATGGCATTTCAATTGCAACAATTTCTCTTAAACATTCAACTCTTTTTTTTTTTTTTTTTTTTTTATGACCATTACTATCTGACATTTGGAGTGTTTCAGAACATTCCAGTACCGTCTTAGCATCTTTTTAGCTCAAAAGCAAATTTCTCTGGACATCTTTAATTGCCTGTTTCTATTCAGAGTAAAGTAAAATAAAAGTTGGACTGAAAATCTCTGACTTGAAGGCCCCAGAGATTGAATCACCTGATGCCGCTTTTATCCATAATAAATTTCAATAAGTCATCTCACGCGGGGTCCTCAGAGGAGCTCTGTGGCTTTTTACTTTTGGAAACACTGAGGACTGGGTGTGCCTCAGAGGCGAGCTTGCTTGTGGGATTGTCTTTGCTCTGATTTTGTGCCTACATACTGAGCACTGGCTGTGCAGAGATGAGACGTAAGAGGAGGAGTTTCAGGGCCAGGGAGACCTGGGTTCCAGTCTTGTCTCCGCCGTCCATCAGCTGAGTTATCCTGGTGATGTTAATATATATTTGCAAGCTTTGGTGGCCAGGGCGCGAGTCTTCTGAAATCCTGGAATGCTAAGGGCAGATATTTTTTCAGGGAGACCAAAGAATTGACTTTGCTCCTCACCCCATTACCTCTGGTGAGGACATGGCCTTGCTGATACTGAATTTGGTTTTGAGAACCAAGTAAAACCTTTTTGGGGGGAGGGGGGGCGTTGTTTAGTCTAACAAAAATGCCCTGAAGTGAGAGTCCATGGCTTGTCAGTGAAAGTTATTTTGCAATTCTGATGTGCACTTTGAGTATATGAAAGTCAAGGATTGCCCTGGGTGGTTTGGCTCAGCGGTTAGAGCGTCGGCTTGTGGACCAATGAGTCGTGGGGTCGATTCCGGTCAAGGGCATGTACCTCAGTTGCGATTTGTCCCTGGCCCTGGTTGGGGTCGTGCAGGAGGCAGCCACTTAATGTGTTTTTTTCACATCAATGTTTCTCTGTCTCTCTCTTTTCCTCTCCCTCCCACTCTATCTTAACAAGGGTAGAAAAATGTCCTCAAGTGAGGATAAAAAGAATAAAATAAAAAATAAAAGTCAAAAATTATTGGAAGAATGGGACTTTTCAAATCTGGTCCATGTAGATGTGCACCCCTCAGAGACCCTGGGGCCCAACCGAGATATATTTAAATGGCCCCTGTTCAGTGTGGCCAACTTGATTCCGAAAGGATTCTGTATCTTGAGCTAAATACATTTGTTACACCAGGGAGTGGGGAGGGAGAAAAAGAGGGAAAGAAGGAAAGAGAGAGAGAGAGAGAGAGAGAGAGAGAGAGAGAGAGAGATTTTCTCACAAACTCCAAACACTCAGCTTACACAGGGGAACGTGGCACGCAGAGTAATCCGCATCTAACTAGGGCCCTATATCACCCTGTCGTAACTACTCTCATTTTTATCAGAACACGTAATTGAAAACAAATCAAAGCCTCATTCAAATTCTTGAGAAAATGACAAAGGGAATGAATGTCCTACCTATTTCTTAAAACTGCTCTGTTTCTCTGTCTCAGCCTCTTTCATACTTGAATATGAGTCCTTACAGAACTGTCTTCCCCATTCCTTGGTGCTGCCCATGTGCTTCTTGATGCATAGCTCAGGAGGGGGTTTCCACTTCTCCTTCTGCTTTAGTATTTTAACAATTATTTTTATATATCAAATAAGCCTCTTTTATTGGCATCATTCAGATTCTGCCTGTACTAGTCAGGGTTCTCCAGAGAAACAATGATATATATTTATTTGGTAGAATCCAAATGATGTTAAAGATAGACAGAGAGAGAGAGAGAGAGAGAGAGAGAGAGATGATAGATAGATAGATAGATAGATAGATAGATAGACAGGCAGATAGGCAAACAGACAGACAGACAGACAGACTGACTTACTTATAAGGAATCACTCACACATTATGGAGGCTGAGAAGTCCAAGATCTGCGGTTGGCCAGCTGGAGACCCAAGGGAGCCACTGGTATAAGTTCCATACCAAAAGCAGGCAGGTTTGAGACCTAACAGCTGGTTTCAGTTCGAGTCCAAGGACCAGAAAAGACCAATGTTTCCACTCAAAACGGGCAGGAGGATTCCTCTCATTTTAGGGAGGGTCAGCCTTTTTGGCCTATTCGGGTCTTCAACTGATTAGATGGGGCCCACCCACGTTAGAGAGGGCAATCTGCTCTATGCAGTTTACCAATTCAAACGTCAGTCTCATCCAGAAGCACCCTCACAGACACACCTAGAATGTGTGGCCAAATGTCTGGCCAACCCATGGCCCAGTCTAGTTGACACATGAAATTAACCATCACGCTGCCCAATAAACAAAATCTCACAAGCTAGAGCAAGATTCTCCTCCCCTCCCCCAACACCATTACCAGGAGGAAGCGGGGCTGAGACTGGCTAATTGAACATATCTTTCTCTCATTCCAGTCTCAATGACCTTGCAAGAGCACTATGAGAATTAGAGCTGATATATGTAAAATAGCTAGTGCACAGTGCAGGGTAGGGGCTCAGAAGAAGGAAGCTGTGTTGTACAATTATTCTTGGCTCCTCTTAGGTTTGTATTGATGCTCTTATGCACACAACAAAAGAAAAAGAACAGCAGCAAGTCTGCTCTCCAAGACAGGCCCCCTCCAGGTGGCTGTGTGGATGAGTGAGTGTTAATGCAGCTTAATGCATTCAGTTGGCAAATAATGGATTATCCTACATTGTGGAGAGGCAGCAACAGACCCCGTGGATACACATAGAAATGAGACAAAGCCTTTTCCCTGGAGGGACTCACTTTCTAATAGAAAAGATAGTCTGGTAAACAGATTTAAAAAACAATATCAAAAGTGCTAATTAGAGAGAAATGCAGAGTTCCCAGAGCACAGAGGATGGAGAGACAAAATTCACTTCCAACAAAAGGAGACTTTGATCTGGGTTTTCTAGGATGCGTATGTGATCTCCACAGGAGGTAAAGAAAGAATAACAATTGTTTTTTTTTTGTTTCTTATGTGTTAGGTTCTCCTATGTCCTTCATATTTTCATGCATAAAATTTTTCATTTAATGTTTCTTAATGAGACCCCCTAGGAAATAGATGTCAATACCCCCATTTTACAGATGAAGACACTGAGGCTCAGAGAGGTTAAATGACTTGCCCAAGTTACACACCTTGGGGAGTGAATCCGAGACTTGAACCAAGGTGTTTTCCCGATTCAGTTCCTCTGGGGAAGGACTGCATGGACCTGGAGAGTGAGACGGTCTGGGCACACTTAGAACACGTTTTAGGAACACATGACCAAGGGTCACATTGCAGGAATGTCGCTCTCTTTTGGGCTGTGGCAATTGGTGACCTGGATAGAGAAATGAATTGAGGAGAAGATTCACAATGAGTGGATGAGGATGGGACACAGACAGGGATGGTAGTGGGCGTAGGGCATATTGAGGGTCGTCTGTCTCTTTGTACATAAAGTTACAGGTGGGGGTCAAGCTTTTAATAATGTGTCATTAAGAGTGTGGCTCACATGGACTCCTAAGCTTCAGCTCTGCCTATTCCCACGTGGATATACACAACATCTCTAAACCTCAGTTTCCCCAACTGAAAAGTTTGGATCATTATAGTATCCAACTCAAAGGACCGTTGACAGGGAAAAATGAGACAATGCATGTAAATTGCTTCACATATATTAATTGCTCAGTAAATGTAATTGTTATCATTACTGTTATTCATTTTCTTGGCAGGACATAGACCCATTTTTCTAGTGTACCTCCTTTAGGGACCGTGTCATCATGCATTCCTGCTAGGTTCTGTGTGTCTCCGTCATCACATGCCGTCGACGCTGCTGTGCTTTCCAAGGGCCCCTCGTAATAGACGTCAGGCAGCTGGTCTCACAGGCTAGTTGTGTTTGTTGTGTTTGTTGTGCTCTCACAGAAGGCCTGCCTCGGCTACAGGACTATTTTTGCAACTCATCTTCACGACCGATGTAAACAAATCCCCGTTCACCTATGCGTCTAAGGCAGATGAGGTGAAGGCCGTCGCCGTGATCTCGTGCAACACTTCACCCGTGGGGAGGCTGAAGCTGCTGAGGTACTGCAGCGGTAACGCGGTTCCCGTTGCCTGGAGGGCGTTCAGCCAGACTGGAGCTGCCCTGTGCTCAGTGCGGTGCCCGGTGCCGCGCCTTGGGCTCAGTGCGGTGCCCGGTGCCGCGCCGTGGGCTCGCGGGCAGATCGCGATACGGCCACCTACCGTGGGCTTCCGTGGTTTCCTTCAATTCTCTCAAGTTCTGCTTCCCCACCCGTAAAACACGGATAATACTCTATGTCTTGTAGGGAAGTTGTGAGTATTCAAATAAGATAATGTGATTAAGGCATGTAGCATCTGGCTGACTTTTAATAAATGAAAGCACCCTGGTCGGTTTGGCTCAGTGGTTAGAGCGTCGGCCTGCGGACCAGAGAGTCCCGGGTTCGGTTCCTGCTAAGGGCACGTACCTTGGTTACGGTTTGTCCCCGGCCCCGGTTAGAATTGTGAGGGTGGCAACCAGTTGATGTGTCTCTCTCACATCGATGTTTCTCACTCTCTCTTCCTCTCTCTCTCCCTCCCGCTCTATCTGAAGATAAATGCAAAAGTGTCCTTGGGTGAGGATAAAATAAATAAATAAAATAAATGAAAGCACTTAAGATTAGTTTGCCCATCCATCTACTAGACTTTAAATTCCAAAGGCACCGGATTTGTTAATTAGTGTATCCTTAATGTCTATGACATAGTGGGCACATATGTGTACGTCTGTTGAATGAATAATCAACCAAGAAAAGTTGGCAATGTTTTCCCATTTTACAGATTAGAACACTGAAATTCAAAGAGGTTAAGTAGATTGTCCAAGGTCACACCATTACCAAGGGATTTGAATTTGATTTTTAGCAGACTCCAAAGGCTGTTTTTTTCTCTGACACTTGAGTCTAGGTTCTGCCAGACTTTGATGAAAATTAGAGTTTAATATCTTAATGTCCTTCAACTCTGCATTCTTAAAGGGCTGTTACTAAGAGTTTCATCTTCTGAATTTCTTTCCTGAACCAGGGACCATGCTAGGTACTTTACAAATGTGACCTCATTTAACTTGCAAATCACTTTTTTTTTTTTTTATTCTTACCTGAGGACAGTTTTGTACTTATCCTCAGATAGAGCAGGAGGGAGAGATGGGGGAAGAGAGAGAGAGAAACATGGACATGAGAGAGATACACCTACTGGTTGCCACCCACATGACCCCAACCGGGGCTGGGGACAAACTGCAACCGAGGTACATGCCCTTAGCGGGAACCAAACCCAGGACTCTCTGGTCCGCAGGCCAACGCTCTAAACACTGAGCCAAACCGGTCAGGGCGCAAATCACTTTTTGAAGTAAATATTGATGTTCCTGGTAGCTATTTGAGGAAACTGAGGCCCAAATACGTTACTTCATCTCACAAAACAAGTGAGCAGCAAAGCCAGGATTCCAACACCAGCTTGTTGAGTGCCAGGGTGACTTTTCAACTTTCTTCCGCAACTTTCTGTTCATTATCCAGAGGTCTGGGCTCAACGTGGGCAGAAACTTGGAGACGAAGGATTTCTAGCAGGCCTGTTGTAAGAGCTCAGGCGGGCAAACCGTGGAAAGGCAGACAATGAATCAGAGTCAACCGTATGTGAGGGTCTCCTTGCGGTGAGGTGGTTTCTCCCACTCGAATCCCACCAGGATATGGCTCAACTCCATTTCTGTGCTGGGTGACATGTATGTCCTAAGGCAGAATTATTATTTTAAACCACTGGGTGCACAGATCAGATTTCAGGTACCAGCACAAGTACACCATATTTCCATGTCTATAGAAAAATGAGAGAGGAAAAACCTTGATTAATAATTCATGCATCTCCTCCACCATTGTGATTTGAAAATTCCCAAGGAGAATGTGGGGTTCTCCTTGACAGAATGCAGTCCTTGCAGGGCACTCAGAGGTGTGGAGAATGCTGCAATTTGGGGTGCCCAAACTGCTGAGAATTCAGAGAGATAATTACCTGCCATTGGTTTACTCCTCTTCCTTATCAAAAGAACTTCACTTTTTTTTTTTTTAATCCTCACCCAAGGATACTTTTCCATTCATTTTCAGACAGAGTGTGAGGGAGGGAAGGAGAGAGAGAAAGAGAAAAACATTGATGTGAGAGAGACACATCAATTGGTGCCTCCTGCACGACCCCAACCAGGGCTGGGGAGCAAACTGCAACCAAAGTACGTGCCCTTGACCAGAATCGAATCCAAGACTCTGGTCCATGCACTGATGCTCCAACCCCTGAGCCAAACCAGCCAGGGCAAAAGAACTTCTTTTTGTGTAGGGTAGAAAGGTACCCACCTACGGCTCTTGATTTCCCAGATGCCCATTTCACACGGAGGTGAGAACAGTGTGCTGGGCGAAGCTTCCAGGAAAGCTCTTGATGAAAGGGGACAGATACCCCTGGAACCCATTGCTCTCCCTACTACTGCACACGCGTCCACACGTGTGCATGCACACGCCTGCACACTTCCTGCTCCACGTGGCCTGTGTGGTGGATATGATGCCTGGAAGTAGAGTGGACAATGAGGAAACAGCTAAGACAATTGCCCAGATGCTGGCCTGGCACCTCTGACCTCTGAACCCGTGTCAGCAGCCTTCCTGTCACATGACGGGAGAGACCTGTTGTTACGGGCGGTTCCATGACTGCAGCTGAGGGCATTCCCAAGTGAATTCTATGGATTTGCGAAGGCACATCTTATAAGGCCCCTCGTGTACAAAGCTTTTTGCCTGATTTTCCTAGTAGATCCCTTGAGTGTGTTTTACAGCAGGGGGACTAGATAGCCTGGTCTTCATCTCCTAAGCTGGTCTAAAAGTGTGTTGCTTGTCCAGCCGGTGTGGCTCAGTGGTTGAGCATCAACCCGTGCACCAGGAGGTCGCCGGTTCAATTCCCTGTGAGGGCACATGCCCAGGTTTTGGGCCCGATCCCCAGTGGGCATGCAGGAGGTGCCCAATCGATGTTCTCTCTCATCGATGTTTCTATCTCTTTCTCCTTCTCACTTCCTCTCTCTCTAAAATCAATGAAGGAATAAAAGTAAAATAAATAAATAAATAGAAGTGTGTTGTTTGTCTTTTCATGAAATTCAGTTCAAGGAGAGCACCAGGCTCCCTTCCTCCCTGTGTTATACGTCAGGGGGCTACGAGGTCAGGGGGCATTGACGGGGCCCATGAAGGAGAGCTCTGGGGGTGTCTCATGTGGATGGATAACTTAGAGACACATATCACCCTGTAGGAGATGCGTATAACCAGGGGGAGGCATTGGTTTTTATTTGAGCCACGAGGATGATGGATCCAGAAGCCAAGCAGCATGGTGGAATGCGGGCATAAATGCAGCCAATCCTTCCGGAGGTGGATTCATCAGTGTTATCCATGGAGACCTCTTGGACTTTTTGGAGGTCCTCCCTTGCTTACATCACGTCCTTTCTTAGAGCTGGGAGTGGGGTTGTAGAGCTACCTCCGCCAGGGGGAACCGATATGGTCCTTAGAGAGAAATTGCTTTAAGGGCGCAGCGAGTGGTGAAATGTGCCTGTCCCGCCAGTGACTCTGAAATAGTCTAGCACATCCGTGCCAAGAGCTTTGGGCCATTTGGAAGCCCTGGCAGGGCCACCAAAGACAGGGTGGGGCAAAAACAGGTTCACAGTTGTTCAAGCCCTGGCTGGTATTCTTGGTGGTTAGAGCATCGACCTGTGCAACAAAGAGTTTCAAGTTCCATTTCTGGTCAAGGGCAGGTACCTGGGTTGCAGGTTCAATCCCCCGCCCTGGTTGGAGTGTGCATGGAAGGCAACCGATCAATCTCTCTCTCTAAAAATCAGTGGGAAAAATATCCTCGGGTGAGGATTAGTAGATAAATACATAACAATACAAGAATGAACCCTGTGTTTCCCATACTCACAACCATACACCCACTTTTGGCCCACCCTGTAGCTGTCTGGGTTGTGGATTGTACAAGCCAGGGAGCAGCAATTTCACAAAATGACCTTATGCATCAACCCCCTGAGAAGTGCCTGGTGATAACTGTCTCTGATGCTCAGCCCAGCTTCTCGGGCACATATTTTAAGGATCTTGCCTTTTCTTTTTCTTATTCTCACCCCTATTAATCAATTTATCTTCCAATTAAAAATATCTTTGAGCCTTTACTTCGTTCCAGACACTTCGCGAGGGACTGAGAACACAGCGGTGAGAAACAAGCAGACCTGGCCTGTTACAAAACTTGTGCCTAACGAGGAAGATACATATTCATTAAACAAACACAGAAATAAAGGTACATTTGCAAACATGATTAGCATGGAAAGGGGAGGTGTTGGATGCCAGGAAAATTTTAAATGCAGGGTTTTGCGCTGGTCTGAAAAGTCGGGGAACACTTGAACTGAAGTCTGAAGGACAAATAGAAGTTACTGGGACAAGGAGAAGGAACAGCATTCCCGGCGGAGGGAACAGCATGTTCAGAGTTCAGTGGTGGGAGGACGTATGCTGAGTATCAGGGATGGAGGAGGAGCCAGGGTGGCTCGTGTGAAGAGGGGGTAACAGGGGTGCTCAAGCTGTAAACCTAATTCAACTCTCTGGTTTGAAAAACCTGTCTGGACCCACTTACTTGCCCTCTGCCCTGTTTAAGTCTCAGTGTGCCTCCTTTACGTCACCTTTATCCAAGACCGCATCACTTAGCTAGACCAAGCCACACTGGAGGGCGGAGCCTCACGCTCACCCGTCCTGAGACTCCGAGGATGAGAAGCTCAGGCACAGATGCAGCACTGTTCTGTTTCCCAGCAGGCCCAAGACCCCAGGGCTCTCAAAGCTAAATGTTCTCCCTCCAGATGGGACCCAATGGGCTGTCCTGATGGTCTCCATTTGCCATCTCAAGCGAAACAATAAGATGTAGAAACATAAGCCTGGCTTTTCCACTCTTGTTCCTTAACCTAGCATGTGGACCTCAAATGATTTCCATGGTCGATCCTGTTGGAAAATGGAAAGAGCCAGGAGGGAAGAGAACACAGGAGCTCATGGTTAAGAACCCTGAAGGGTCGTAGGTGGAGGAAAGGGCCGCGTTGGCTCCACCATCTTGGCATGGTGGGCAAGGGCATGGGCTTTGGTAGTGCCAGGCACTCAGCTAAGAGGGATTCAAGCCCGTAGCCCAGAGAGCTCGGGTTCTCTCACGACGATAAGATGCTCATGGGAGTGGACTGACGGGACAGGAAGAGCTGGCTTCTTAATTGGCATGGTCAGCATCAGCAGAACTTCAAAATTCCATCAGACAAAGACTCAGGGGGTCTTCCACCAGCCCAAGAAATGCTATCTTTTGGAACTTTCAGATTTATCTCATTAAAAAGATAGGTGGATGGATGGATGGATGGATGGATGGATGGATGGATGGATAGGTGGGTGGATAGGTGGGTGGGTGGGTGGATAGATGAATGGATGGATGGATGAATGGGTGGATGGGTGGATGGATGGATGGATGGATGGATGGATGGATGGATGGATTGGTGGGTGGATAGGTGGGTGGCTGGGTGGATGGATGGATAGGTGGGTGGATAGGTGGGTGGGTAGATGAGTGGGTGGGTAGATGGATGGATAGATGGATGGATGGATAGGTGGGTGGATAGGTGGGTGGGTGGATAGGTGGGTAGGTGGATGGATGGATGGATAGGTGGGTGGATAGGTGGGTGGGTGGATAGGTGGGTGGGTGGGTGGATGGATGGATGGTTGGATGGATGGAGAGCTGGGTGGATAGGTGGGTGGGTGGGTGGATGGATGAATGGATGGATGGATGGATGGATGGATGGATGGATAGATGGATGGGCCGATGGATGTGTGGATGGATGTATGGATGGATAGAAATAATGACACCAAACTACCTCAGAAGATGAGAGGGTGGGTACATTCTTGGAATAGTATCACAATTTCAGAACATGAGGTACTAAGAAGCATCTCTGGTGATTTAATAAAATGTCTTTTCTCTGCTATCTCTCACAGGAGTCTCAAAGTGGGAATCTCCTCTATAACACCGCCAACAGATGGTCATCCTGTTGGTACGTCAATGCCCGAAGTCTGGAATGCTGACCGTCTCAAAGGTTTAGGAGCGCTAGCAATTTTTAAAGTGTTCTGCTCTGATAAGCAAAAGTCTGCCTTTCTCCTCTTTATATTTGTTAATAACAATAAAATAATAACAGCTAAAATTTACTGACAGCTTATCATGTGTCCTAAGTTATGTATTATCTGACTTAATGTTCAACTCTTGAATGTAAGCATAGTTGTTCTTTTTATGGGAGTCAAGGAAATAGACTTAGAACAGTGGCAGGCCCTGCCCAGGTCACATGGATAAAAAGACCCTGAGCTGTGTGACCTGAGTAAGTAGTTTACCCTTTCTAAGTCCTGTTTTCTTATTTATTAGGAAATAATATCTGTACAGGAAGGGTGTGGTCTGGGGGAGGTTTAGAGATAATGTCTCTATAGACACAGAGTTCAGACACAGGAACTGGAAAGTATGACGATAACACAATGATAATAACAGCTATTGTAGTTTAATTGCTATTTATTCAATATATTTTTTAAACCGTAAGAAGATTGTTCCATTTGAAACGGCCACAGAGAAAGGCTGTCCTGCCGCTGGAGAGAGAACAGCATCACGAGATGAGAGTCTCGATCTGCAGGAGTTTGGGGCCGTGCGTGCGTGTGTGTGTTTTGTAGGATTGACAGCCCTAAAAAGAAATTGCGAGAGTAGCTACCAGGGGAGGAACTGATCACAAAGCTGAGTGTAAGCGAGAATTATGCTTCCCTTCTGTTCCACAGGAGCGCTGTGCCCTCTGGGGGCTGGTTTTCATTTGTAATCTTAGTAACTCAGCGGAGCTGCCGACAGCCAACCTTGTATTGATTGGGAGCCCTGCAGGGGAGCTCAGGCACCAGGAGCCCCGAGGACCACAGTCTCACCTATTAGCTGCCACTCTCCACAGGGGGTGTGTATGTGTGTGTGTGTGTGTTTGCACGTGCTCATGCTTGTCATCGTGTGAGGACAATTCTAGGTCCTGGTGGGACCCGGTGGTGAGAACTGCTGAACTCGCAGCAGGTAGGATCTCCGTCCAGACAGGGCGTCCAGCAGCAGAAGACCGTGCCCCTAGGACAACCCGGCCTCATCTACATGCCTGCCGAGAGCTCGATGCCGCCCGGAATTCTCCCTTTGCTCTAGTCAACACTTGGCCAGAGGACCCTGACCTCCTCTCTTAGGCCACTGACTAAGAAGGTCTTACAATTGTGAATATTTTTCTGTTACAACTCACGTATTTTCATCAAGGACCTGAGAGTCTATCTTTGCAAATGAACTCATCAGGAGGACCGCCTGTCTCCCTGTCTCCCTGACTCCCCGTTAGCATCCCCTTAGCATCCCCGCTCCGGTAACTGCCAGCAGCAGCCACAGCGTCTGATGGCATTTCCCCTGACCAGCCTGTTGCCAGTTTTCTCTTCTCTGATGCAACTCAGCCCCGGCCCCCCTCTCCCTTTAAACGCCCCAATCTCTTCTGCACAAATAGGGACGGAGCTCGGCTCTTTCCCTGCCGCCGGTGGTTACTGGATAGAATCTGTTTTCACCGCTTTAACTGATGTCCACTCACGTTTGTCTTTGGTGGTGGAAAGGCTTCTTCAGTGTCTGGGCACTGGCAGAGGGTCGATGGAGATTTCTCTCCTTTCTTTTCTTCCTCCAAACAAGAGACTGCTCCAGGCCGTGGTCAGAGTGCCTA
The DNA here is from genome assembly GCF_014108415.1 of Molossus molossus. Lineage (NCBI taxonomy): Eukaryota > Metazoa > Chordata > Mammalia > Chiroptera > Molossidae > Molossus > Molossus molossus. Next base: position 107,177,530 of record NW_023425366.1, on the reverse strand, counting down.
GGTATTAAGACCATGGGCACAAAATGAGGATAATAATCATAATACCTGCCTGATGAAGTTGTCTTGAGGATTAGTAAAGTTAATGGAGTTAACTGACCTGGGTTAACAGAACATTTCGGACTCCCCTGAGATGCAGCATGAATTCGGGGAATCGCCCACAAATTGTACAACTCTCAAGCCACAGACCCTTTCCTTTGGGGACATCAGGGGATGTCCAAGGTGAGGCTAGAAGGCCTGGTGTGGTTCCTGAGCATTTAGATACAGGCCCGGTGTTGAGCAAGGCGGTCCACTTTCTTTATTCCGCGTGGGTCTCCCAGCAGAACTTCTGTTTATAAAGTCAGAAAGCAGAAAGGTGGACAGATTGGCCACATTAATTTATCTCCCCCCTCCCCCCTAGACTTATTGAGAGGTAGCAAAGAAAGGGAGGGCAGGAGGGAGGAATGGAGGGAGGAGGGAGGAAGGAAGGAAAGTATTATCTTACAAAGACCAAAAGCACAGCAGAGGAGCGAGCAAGAACAGGAGAGTTTCGATGGATTCTGGAAGGCAGAAGACAGAGGAAGCGGTGACGAGGGACATCGCGGAGTAGGAACGGTGGGGTCCGGGCATTTGAAGGCACAGAGGACGATGGTGTAGGTTTGCGTTGGGACCTAGAAACTGTTCATGGAACTTTTGACTCTCTGCATCCCCTGCACACCCCCAACATAGTCAGATGGCTGCAATTCCCACTCCTCCTGCACCACGCAGAAGTGGGATTTCCATGGTAACAAGCAAGAAAGGCCCAACCCTCAAAGGGTCAACAGGGACAGCCGGCAGTTGGGAAGAGAAATGGGTAAACACCGGGACTCCTCAGCTCCCTTCTCCTTCTGACCCAAATGCTTGAAGGATTTTTATCTGGAGAAACTGACAGATCCATGAGAGGAGACATCAAGATCCTGAAATATTGTGGTTCTTACATGAACAGGCTGACTCACGGCCTCGGAGTCCTACGAGGAATTCCATCAGTCAGCGCCCAGCCTCCGGAGCGGGGAACTCATAATCCGACCGCCACACAGTGTGGGGATTCTCCAATCTGCAAGAGCGAGACCCAGACAAACCAGAAACATGGGGAGACACGGGGACGTCTGCAGTGTTTCAATACGTGGAGGTAAATAGTTAAAGAATCTGCTAGAGAGCAGAGCAGCCGCCCCAAGGAGCTGCCTTGAGGAGCAAGGACGGTTGAAACTGCTGATTTCCAGTTTTGATAAAGAGAAGTGTGCATGACTTTGGCAAACGTAAAATGGAGCTTTAAAACAATATTTTTACAAGGAAGGAGTGCTTCCCATTGAACCAATGAGAAAAGTGAGACTCGGAAAGGTTAGGGGATTTGCCCAGTATCGTATAGCAAGTCGATCAAAGAGCTGGATTGAGGGCCACAAAGGTCTGCCTTAAACCCTCCGGATGTTCCTCTTTCTTGAGCGATCCCTGGCTTGCTATGTAAAATCAGCTCAAGGAAACCGGCCCCTGGCAGATGATATTCCTCTTCCGGGCCTCCTATGGGGTCCGTTAGAGTGAGCTGGGTGTGCAGTAAACCCTTCAAGTCCCTCGTTAAAGGAGCGAGACTGGGACCCCAAGTGCATCCGGCTGCTCACCGAGTGATTCCAGGCACCGCCTCCGTGGGGACCACGGGTGTTATTGCTGAAACGCGATATGATGGCCCCCGAGGACTACGGGGACACAGCTAGGAAGGAAATAAAAACATGGCCTTCAGATGCATTATTGATGTCTGACTGCACTGGGAACTGGGGAGTTTGGATGCATTCTTTCTGAGATTTTTTTTAAAAATCTCCTTCCCTTTAAAAAAATAGATAAGCAAAGTGGGCTCAGGGTTCGAAATTTAAGTCTTTGTAAGGGCTGTGGCTGCAAGTGTTAGCGGGGTTTTCACGGTTGGGGCGGCCCCGAGAAATGCCAACCCCTTGTTTTCTGTGCTGACATTAAAAGCAGCAGTAAGGGCTGAGGAAAGTTTACTCCAGATCCTTCTAGAGACTGACCGATGAGGAGGGAGGAAAGTTTGGGAAAGACATCCTGTGCCCTCCTTTTCTTGGATCTGACGGCGCAAACACAGTTGAGGTTTGGGAATCCCAAGATGGGAGGCTGTTGCGGTCTCTGATTCTTTGGTGGAAGGAACCCTCGTCCAGGCCAAGCGGAATGCTGGTTCTGTTCTTCAAAGGCCACTTTCTCTCGGAGGCCTCCTGACTCCCCCCTCCCCCCCATGAAGCAGGTGACGTATTCCAGCCAGCATCTGGCTCCAGGGGGAGACCTTCTACGTCCCTTATGTTAGCACTAATGCGGCCTAAATAGAACTGGCTGATGTCTCCACCTTTGCTACCTGATGGTAAGCTCTGGAGGTTAGGGACCGTACCTGTCTCGTGCAGTAACACTTGGCATGTTAGCTGGCACGGAGCAGTCTTAATAAATATTTCCTGGTAGACCAAAGGAAGGGTATGTCGTAACTCAACAGTACATTCTCCAAAAAGGTTTCTTTCTTTTTCTGAGTGGTATGGCCCATCCTCCCATCATATGAAAATAGCTGAAAGGTGACATTCACACTTACCATATTTTTGTCATTGTTGTTAAAATCCTAGACTATGTGTGGATCGTGCGTGAAAGTGGGGAGGGGACCTGTGTGTGTTGTTATAACGGAGACCGTCTCAAGCTGGAGGACCATCACCAGTCCCTCAAGTGTGGCCACGAAGCCCTTCTTCCGAGGGGACCTCGTGTAACCAAGCTCAGCCTCTCAGCGTCCTCAGTCCGGGGAACCATGGGTTTGGAGCCCTGATCCTCCATCACACCCTGGCAAGGTGCCCAGTGAGTGGGCAGGCAGAGTGCATCACTGCAGAGAACATGGGAGCCAGCAGTCAGGAGGGTTCAGGGTCTTCTTCCCCTCACCCCAATACCAGAGTCTCTCTCGGGAAGGATCAGGAGAAGAGGAGGGAAATGGCAAAGTCCACATTATCCCAAAAGGCATTAGTTTCTTCTAGAAACTGTTTACACTATTGAACAGGACTAAGCTTACTGCACTGGGACCCACCCTCTCACCCAAGGGGATGAGGATATTCCTGATGTGAGACTAGTCATAGAAGATAAAGAAGGCACTTTTCTTGGTCCATCTCAGTGTAGCGTGAAAACATTTGCAACCCAGGTACATGTTTTAAGGGCTATTACAGAGCATTCTCTTTGGCTTAATTCGGCCTGGCCAAAGGCAGGCGCTCACTTATTGGTGGGCCATGAAGACCCCATGGGTCCCTACCATGAGTAGCGGGGCATGACCAATGACCAGCAAAGTCTTCCCTTCCTAGCACCGGGGAGCCTGCATCAAGGGACAGCTCCGTGTTTCCCTGCAGTAATGTCACCTGCGCTCCCAACAGCCGTGCCATTTGGAGCAGAGCATTGTTGCATTGTTCTCCAGTCAGAGGGCGATTTAAAGATGACCTGATCCCATGTCCTCATCTGGTGGGGAAGGGGGGTGACCAAGGCTTCTGAGGGAAGGCATTCTCTGGTCACAAGAAGTTAGTGGCAGTGGCAAGGCCAGAACTCATGCATCCTAATTTCTGGTGTTCTCTGCTGGTCTGCTCGGCATTGCTCAAGCCTCCTCATGCATAAAAGATTACACCCAAAGAAAAAGCCACCTGGTCTACATGACTGACGCATTTGCCTCTGGCAGACAGGAGGCTACACCCCAATGGTTTCTGGGAACTCTGGCAAATCTCTGACTCTAAGACTTGGCTCCATACACTTTCCCCTTGAGCTCTGGGACACCCTAAGGTGGTGCTCCCCCTGGGAGAAGCAGCCGCAAGGTCACCGGGGTTTGCAAAATTCCAAGACAACACTGGCATGTGGACGGCAGGATTTGCGGTGTTCGCTGTCTTCTCCAACAGAGTCCGCAGGACGCCAAAAAGACAAGTGGCTTTTTCTCCTCCAGATTATTCCTCCTACAAATGCTAAGTGTCTCCATCTGGGAGGCATTTAATATTTCCAGCAGCCATTGCGGATCTGTGGGAGGACTCGCCAAGTATCAACTGTCTCCCCAAAATAACTCCCCTTATTGCCGCAGGAGCTGCTGAGACCCAGCCCAGGCAGGAGGAGCGAGTGTGTCTGGGGAGACCCCAGAGTGGGAGGAGATCAAGACCTCACCTGGGTCTGCCCACCCTTCTTTCTTCAGGGGTGAGCGTCAATGGGCCAATGTGCAGATGTCACCACGTCCCTCTCCTGGAAGGCTGGGTTTCCAGAAAAAATTTCACTCATGACATTCCCCCAGATGACAATCTCATGTTTCTTCGGACACATTAAGCACATTCATATACTTACAAGAAATCACACACGTTTCCTGCTAGGCCGAGTTAGAATACATCTCCTAAAAGATGTTGGAACTAACTCTCCGAGTTCTGAATACGATCCAGCAACTTGCCTTTACCACTTCCGATTCTGCTCACAGTTGCCAAATCCAGCCATGGGGACTGAACACAGGGTAACACCTCCAAGCCCCCAAACCTGCATCTATCCCCTTACCCACCCTCTATTTATTATCTACAGTGCAGTGGGGGGGGGGCAGGATATAGGAGACACACAGGCTCTGTCATTGCAGAGTGCACGGTGTATAAAACATGTCCAAAACATCACGAAATCTGGGTAGGGTGACATGGGAATTCCTGGAATTCCTGATAAAGGACTATAGAAATTGGAAGATGAAGTCATTGCGACCTGAGACTGCAGGGGGTCTTCATGGTTTAGGTGGCATTTGTCCTAGACCTTTAAGGAGGGGGATTAGAATTTGAACACGTGGAAAAGAGTCGGGGGAAGGGCATCTCAGGTGCATGGAGTAGCTTGAGCAAAGGTGAGTCAAGGTTGTAAAGGTGTCCAGAGCTGGACTGCATTTATTCATTCTTTCTTTCATTCATTCATTGAAAGCAGCATATGTTTCTTTCATTCATCGAAAGGAATATATATTTATTGAGCACAGAGTATGTTCAAGGACACAGAAGTAGGAACCGGGCATATTAAGATACAGAAAATAGGACCTTAGATAGTTTTATTGAGCGGGAAAATCAGAGCAGATGAGGAGAAACTACAACATAGGGTGACAAGAACGATAACCTAAGGACCATGGGAGGCTGAGGGAGAACAGAGGATGGGCACTGACTCAGCCATGGGAGGTCAGAAAAGACTCCCTGCAAGTGGAGAAAGCAGAATCAAATGCCAAAGATGCACGAGTGCGTTTGCAGGAGAGCTTGGTGTGTGCGCAGGCTCAGTGGTCAAAGGCCAGCGGGCAGTGCGCCACATGGGAGGGTGGCAGAGAAAGGAACTCAGTTAAGGTGTTTGAATGCATTTTCTTAGCACAGGGAATTACTCCAGCCATTCTTTTGTTGATGCTACTGCAATGGAAATAGAAGGGAGTTGATTCACACCACCACCAGAGTCCTGCCGGCAGCCTGTGATGGGTGAGAAGGTCTAGCTCTGAACATGTGCAAAGCTACTGTCTACCACTTGTTTGTCAGTATTCTCATCTCATTTTGTGCTGTGGCTGCCCTTGTCTCAATGTGTTGGTCTCAGACGCCAATGACTTCATCAAGGACAGGGAGTCAGCCCCGGAGCAGCTAGTACAGGTCTGAGCTACGTAGTAAATGCCCAATTTGTGCTTATGGACTTATTGGTGGTGGTGTGCGTGTGTGTGTGCATGTGTGCGTGTGTGTGTGTGAGTGTGTAAGTGAAGAGGTGCTGCTAGGTGTGTGATTCGGTGTGGGCAGAGATATGGGATCATTATTATATTTTGAGAGATTAAAATATTTCTCCATCATTGTTGGTTCTGTATGCACCCAATTGTGGTTCTCTTCTGTAAGCATGGCAGTTTTTTGGCTAAGAAGATACTCATTTGAAAGAGGACATTTTTAATGTATATGCTTATCTGTGACCAGCGTGATTGGCCACAAAACACCTGTCGCCAGATGGTTAAAAAATAAAAAAGTATCTATTTTACCCGGGTGCTCAGAGGTTGAGCATCGACCCATACACCAAGAGGTTGCTGGTTCAATTCCCGGTCAGGGCACATGCCCAGGTTGTGGACCTGATCCCCAGTGGTGGGCATGCAGGAGGCAGCCAGTCGATGTTCTCTGTCATCGATGTTTCCATCTCTCTCTTCCTGTCCCTTCCTCTCTCTCTAAAATCAATAAAGAAAAATATTTTTTAAAAAGAAAAAGAAAGAAAAGTATCCATTTTAAGTTTTTGGAAATTTAGGTATTTGGCAATTCCCTGTGTATCATTTAAAGGAGAGAAAGTATTAATTTATACTAAATATTTAAAAGTATTATTCATTATTAAAAAGTAAAAAAGTCTAGTGTCACAGTTAATATGCTAATATGTTGATGCATATCTTTTTAAAATTTTTTTTTTTAATCCTCACCTGAGGACATTTTTGCATTTATCTTCAGATAGAGCAGAAGGGAGAAAGGGAGGAAGAGAGAAAGAGAAACATCCATGTGAGAGAGACACATTGACTGGTTGCCACCCACATGACTCCAACCGGAGCCAGGGACAAACTGCAACTGAGGTACATGCCCTTAGCGGGAACCAAACCCAGGACTCTCTGGTCCGTGGGCCAAAGCTCTAACCACTGAGCAAAACTGGCCAGGGCTGATGGGTATCTTTTTATTGCTTTATGCATGCATATATTGATGTGTACCTTCAAACACTAGGATTGTATGCTTATATACTGATTTAAAAGATGCATTTAAAAATATATATAAGTAACATGTAGACATTAAATCTTCTCTTAAATATGTTTTTATTGATGTTTAGAGAGAGAGGAAGGAAGAGGGAGAGAGAGAAACATAGATTAGCTGCCTCCTGCATGCCCCCTACTGAGGATCAAGCTTGCAACCCAGGCATGTGCCCTGACCCCAGAACTGAACCGGTGACCTCTCAGTGCATGGGACGACACCCAGCCAACCAAGCTACACTGGCCAGAGTGACATTAAATCTTTTATGGAAACATAATTTCCAATAGCTGCATACTTTGAGAATTTGAGCCTTGAATGATCCAATGATGCCACACGTAAATATGCCATTTCTGCTATGATAAGGACCACAGAGGAGGGACTCTAGTTAAAAAGAGTACATGGTAGAGGGTTTGACTTGGAGGCCAGGAACAGCTTCCACAAGAAGGTGATGGCTGATTTGAAATGTAAATGATACTTTCAAGTTATCACCAGCCAGCCATGGGGCAGAGATGGCAGGGGCAGAGGCTCTGGGCAAGGACGACCGTGTGTGCCAAGCACCAGCAACCGACAGCAGGCCTGTGCGGGGGCTCCTGTCCTCTAGGTGATTTTCACCGCCCTCTGTCTGCCTTTATGCTACCACTAGCCGGCTTGTGGAGTTCTTTTGTACTGCGAATTCCTTTTCAGATGACTTGACTGGGGTTTCTAGATCTACACTTGAATCGCATTACAGCGGATCGTAAGAGCAGTCAGGAAATCAGCCGTCACCCGCGTTACCCGCCGGCCGGCACAGGCTCAGGGCTCTGCGCTGCCTGCCTGCTGGTGCGGTGCCCGCTGTCCCCTGCGGGGTGGGTTCCCTGTTCCCGGCGGAGAAGGACCTGACACGGAACCAGCTCAGTCCGTTACCCAAATGGTGTGCAGTGGCTGGTGGTGCCGCTGGGACTCAGACCCAGGTCGAAGGTCAGTGTCTGTGCATCCAACCTGCCATTAAACCAACCTTAGTTTTTTAACATGGAAAAATCTGTATTTCATTTCAATACCCTATACCAGTGATTTTCAACCTTTTTCATCTGATGGTACGGGTAAACTAATTACTAAAATTATGCAGCACATCAACAATTATATTTTTTGCCCATCTGACAAAAAATTAATAGGTGTAATTTTGATTCATTCACATCAGATAGCCATTGTTATGTTGGCTGTTGTCATTTTTTAGTTTGACGGTCTAAAAGAGGTCAGTGCCCATGACTAAATAGTCAGGTATTGCATGTTTTAAAAATTCTGTGGCACACGGGTTAAAAGTCACTGCCCTGTACTGAAAATGAAATTACCCAAGAATTCCCATTTTCTTTTATTAAATAGGAAATCTATCTATCTATCTATCTATCTATCTATCTATCTATCTATCTATCTATCTATCATCTATCTATCTATAATACATTTTATATAATATTTATATTACATGTAAATATTATATATAAAATTACATATAAATGTATATTTATTGTGGTAAGAACACATGTGCTCTTAACATGAGATTTACCCTCTTAAAATCTTTTAATTGCACAACACGATAGTTATCTAAGCACGATGTTGTACAGCAGATCTCTAGATCTTATTAATTTTGCAAAACTGAAACTTTATGAGAGTGCAACTGCCTGTTACCTCAATTCCATCCACCCCCCCACCCCACCGGCAACCACCATTCTACATTCCACTCTCCATTTCTGAGTCCAACTATGTTAGATTTTTCATATAAGTGGCATCATGCAATGTTCATCCTTCTGTGTCTGGCTACTTTTATTTAGAATAATGCCCTCTAGATTTATCCATGTTGTTGCATATGACAGGATTTTCTTGTTTAAGGGTGAATAATATTCCATTGATTTATAGCACATTGTCTTGATCCATTCATCAGTTGATGGATATTTAGATTGTTTCTAGATCTTGCCTATTGTGAATAGTGCTACAATGAACAATGAACAGGGAAGTGAAGACATCCCTTTGGAATGCTGATTTCCATCCCTTTGGATATGTACTCAGAAACAGGACTGAAGGATCACATGGTAATTCTATTTTTAATTTTTTGAGGAACCTCTACAGTTTTCCATAGCAGCTGTGCTGTTTTCCATTCCCACCAACAGTGCACAAGAGTTTCAATTTTTCCACACCCTTGCCAACACATGTTAGTTTTTGCCTTTTTGGTAATAGCCATCCTGATAGGTGACAGGTGACAGGTCATTGTGGTTTTGATTTGTAAACTAACATTTTGTTGTTCTATTTGTCTTCTTCAGTGCCTAAACTGGAAAACTAGGGTCCCTAGTTTTGTCCAGGACTTTAATGGGTGTGTTTCTGGTGTACTGTAGTCAGGTAAAGATTTATTGGCCATTGATAATGTGAGAACTATTCTTTATAAGGTTAGAAAAGTATTCCTTCATTCCATGATTTCTGCCTTTTTAAATAAGTTGGAGACGAATATTTAATTTCATCAGAAACCCTTTGTTATTTTATTATGGTCTTTCTCCTCTGACCCACTGATATGATAAATTATGTTAATAGATTTCTGAATAGTAAATGATTTCTAATGTGAAATCATCCTTGGTTTCCTGGAGTAAGATCCACTTGGTCGTGGCGAATGATTCTCCCAAAGCATAGCTGAATTAGGTTTGCTGGTGTTTTATTTAGCATGTTTATATTTATATCCATACGTAAGATGGGGCTGGAGTTTCTCCGTCTTTGACTGTTGTCGTTAGGTCTTAGCAGCAGGCTCATGCCGATCTCACCGAAGGAATTAGGACACATGTTCTCTTCTCATTTCTTCCTGAATGGTTGCATAACACGGGAATTATTTAATTTTTAGAAATTTAAAATAATTAGCATTTAGAGTAATTTAGACCTTGAGCCTTCTTCAGGGGTGATTTTTAGCTTTTTTTTAATCCTCACCCGAGGACATTTTTCCATTTTTTGTTCAGATAGAGTGGGAGGGAGAGAGAGGGAGAGAGAGAGAGAGAAACATTGACGTGAAGGGACACATCAAGTGGCTGCCACCCGCACGACCAACCAGGGCCGGGGACAAACTGCAACCGAGGTACGTGCCCTTAGCGGGAACCGAACCCGGGTCTCTCTGGACCGCAGGCCGACGCTCCAACCGCTGAGCCAAACCGGCCAGGGCTTCAGGGGTGATTTTTATAGGACTTTTTGCATTTTTCCCAAAGTTAGTAATATCTAAGGATTCAATTGAGTCCATTTTTATGATTCATATTTTCCTAGAAAACCAGTGTCCAAATTTTCAAATGCATTTGGTATACAATTATACAGTAGACACTGCGTTATCTTACAAATTTTTAAATTTGTGGTTTTATATTCTACTATTTCTCTTGGTATTGAGAGGCTGTATAAAGCACTAGTTCATTGTGGAGCAAGCTGGCGGCATTTTAATCCCACCTCTGCTACTTGCTAGCTGGCTGATTTTGTGCTCATTAGTTTCCCTCTGTCTCCCTCGATTTCTCCATTTGTACAAAGGGGATAACACTAGTGCCCTCCTTGTGGTATTGCTAAAAGCATCTTCACCACTGCCAAGCACATAGTAAGTGCTCAATAAACTTTTGCTATTATTCTGTTTTTTAACTTTTTAACATTTGTGTTTACAAAGAAAATAGCATTCAGATGTATATATTAACTCTACAGTTCGTTTATTTGCATTTCTAAATTACTGATTTTTAAGAAGTCTACCCTTCCTTTCTTCCTTATATTTTCTTAGTTTTCTTTTTTAAACTTTTTTTAAATTTTTATTCTCACCGGAGGACATTTTTGCATTTATCTTGAGATAGAGCAGGAGGGAGAGAGGGAGGAAGAGAGAGAGAAATATTAATGTGAGAGAGACACATCAAGTGGTTGCCACCCACACAACTCATCTGGGGTCAGAGACAAACCGCAACCGAGGTATGTGCCCTTAGCGGGAACTGAACCCAGGCCTCTCTAGTCCGTGGGCTGATGCTCTATCCGCTGAACCAAACTGGCCAGGGCATATTTTCTTAGTTTTCACTTCCTGCCTTTAAAGAACATCTCATCCATGTGTCTTCCTTGGTTAATTTCTTTGCATTCTTTCTTGTTTAATAATACAATTTTCAGGCCGAAGTCTTCCACTGTCACATTTTTTTATACTGTATTTTCTCAGGTTGTTAATTTCTAAATAACCTATAACCGATATTTTAATTTTCTCTTTGACCAGCATGTTATTTAGGAGAGAGATTTGTAAAGGCTTGGGTTTTTCTAGTTTGTTTCTGGTTTTTGTTTGTCTGGTTGTTTGTTTAGATTTTAAATAGAATTTCATATTATATATGCCCAGATAATAGTATTTTTTATATATCTTCTAAATTAGTATCTTCTATATCTGCCCATAGGGTGTGACCCAAATTATCACTTTTTGTACTTTGTTGTTTTGAGTGTGTGTGACATAATATATAAAATTTGGAAATTGTATTAATTGACCTCTTGAAAGAAGCTCCATTATCTTCCTGATATAATGTTTAAATATCTTTTGAATCAGTATTAATTATATTATACAAATTCTTTATATCCTTATTTCTTTTTGCTGACATAATCTGTCAAAAACCTTGTGTTCAAATTTCACAGCACTGCCTTGGCTGGTGTGGCACAGTGGGTTGGAGCATTGTTCCACACACCAGAAGGTCGCAGGTTCGATTCCTGGTCAGGGCACACACCTAGGTTTCAGGCTCAATCCTCGGTTGGGGTGTGTTCAGAAGGAACCGATCAGTGTATCTCTCTCGCATCGATGTTTCTCTCTCTCCCTCTCTCCCTTCTTCCCTCTCTAAAATCAGTAACAAACCAGAAAAACTTCACAGCACCAATGTATTTATGTCATTTATCCCTTTCATTGCTAGTAATTTTTGCTCTAGGTATTTAATGATTTCAATAAGCAAACATTTGTAACTGTTGCTCTGCCTTGTGAATTGCATACTTATCAGTATAAAATAATTCTCTTGTTCTATTTTAAGATATTTTACTTGAACTCTACAGTGCTTGACATTCATTTTGCAGCCCATGGCTTAACTTTGTTTGCTCTCAGTCTTTTGCATTTAGCCCAAATGTGCAATATTGTTTTAGTTCTGACCTGGGTGGACAGTGTAAGGTTGGATTTCAGTTTTTGACCCAATCTTGAAGTCTCTGACCCTTAACTGGGGAGCTGAAAAGATTTTCTTTATTGCCATGATACATTTGTTTGGGTTTACTGCTATTGCTTTATTCCCCAGTTTTCTCAGTTATGCTAACTTCCCATGATCCTTTTGTTTCACTGCGGGTGGCATGATAATGAAGTAGTTACAGGTGGACCTGGCTCAACCTCGCTGCAGGCATTATGTCCAATAACCAGAGTACATTTTGAGACGCACAGATCACCTGGAGGTCATCTGAAGATGTGTGGCCCCAGTAAATGCTGCAGCATGTTCTCACATCAGGATTAGATGAAAAAAAAAACTAGGTCAGGTGGGGGAAGGGTGAAAAGCTGGTTGCCATTGTTGAGAGATGAGAGTGATTTTGTAGGGCTTCTAGATCAACATTTTAAATAATAGGTAGGCCTCAAGAAGTCAGAGCTATGAACAAATTCCAGTGGACTCTGTTCCTCTATAAAGTCATGAGTTCATCATCATTAGAGATATTCAAGAAAAACAGAATGCACTTGAGGTGCTTCATATTTTGAGCAGAGGCTACAACTAGCTACAGCTAACTCGTTGATACTCCAGATGGTTCAAAACTCCAAATGTCTGTGATTACTGGAGAAATAGTCACATTGATAAGATCCCAGTCTCTTCTAAATGTGTAGTCTTTTAAACTTCTTGAATGGGAATTCTGATTTACTTATTTTTTATTTTATTTTTTCTATTTATCTTCAGACAGAGTGGAAGGGGGAGAGAGGGAAACATCGATGTGAGAGGGACACATTGACTGGTTGCCTCCTGCACGACCCCGACCAGGACCGGGGATGAACCACAACCGAGGTATGAGCCCTTGGCTGTAATCGAACCTGCAACTCATTGGTCTGCGGACCGACGCTCTACCTCGGAGCCAAACAGGCCAGGGCTGTTTATTTATTTTTTGTTAATCCTCTCCCGAGGATATTTTTTCCCATTGATTTTTAGAAAGACTGTAAGGGAGGGAGGGGGAGACACACACACACACACACACACACACACACAATTGGTTGCCTCCCACAGGACCCCGACCAGGGCCGGGATCAAACCTGCAACCCAGGTACATACTCTTGACCCGGAATCAGACTCACAACCCTTCAGTCCTTGGGCTGACACTGTAACCATGGAGCCAGACTGGCCAGGGCGGGAATTCTGATTTGGACTTGGACGTTATAGAGTTGCTTCCAAAGTAAAGCCCCATGCTCAAGCACCCCATGTGGGTGTGTGGTTTGTATAAAGGTCTGTATCTATACAAGTATGTGTAGACAGGGTTCTTAACCCTGGCTGAATATTATAATCAGCTGGGGTGCTTTAAAAATGACCAGTGCCTAGTTACCATTCAGGGTGTTTGACTCAACCTTTGGGGTTGGAGCCCAGGCATCTTGTTTTATAATCTTCACAGGTGATTGTAATCTGCAACCAACGTTAAGAATCACATTGGGCAAATGTGGCGAACATTTGTCCTTTGCCGCTGGCACAGCTGCTTGTCCATCCTCTGGCCACAGCCCCCTGTTTTGTTTGGGAATGTATCGCTTCCATCTCTCTATCCACACAGCGTGGGAGGTGCTGGTGCCACGATCCCAGGTGGAACAGGGCTCTCCATCAGCATCCACGGTCTCCACGCCAATCAGAAAGCATCAGACTTCTAAGGAGACTTCCTCATGTCACCTGGATTTTAACCTGCAGGAAGGCTGGAGAAGCTGGGAGCCACCCTGGATCCTGAGACTAAAGTGTACACGGGAAAAGGTTGGGTTTAGAGATGGAAAAAAACCCTGAAGTTTGACGACATCATTTAAGCCATGAATTTGGTCGTGCTTATGGTCCTCGTTATCTTCATTTCATAGGTGAGAAAAGTGAGGCCAGGTGAGGGTAGGGTAGTGGCCCCCAGTTCCACAGCTCAGCAGAAGAGACGGGACTTGGCTCCATGGAGGACGGACAGACTTCAAACGGTCGGGAATGTCTGCTGCCTCCTCTGCCTCCGTCAAACTGAACAGATGTGAAAGTTCAAACCGGCAGCTCTGAGCTTGAGACTGTCAAGAGGATTTTATGCTGTTTGGGCGATGCTGGTGTTCTGTGTGACCAACACTTAACGCTGCCTCTCAGGATAATTCAAGGTGTTGTTTGCCTGCTTGGTTGTTTTATGCTCACCTTCAATAGCAAGAGTCCTAATGTGTTATAGAAATGTTAGTGCATGTTGCTGAAATTGCCCTCTCGCGGAGTTTTTGTCTGGGTATGTTCTCGCTGGTTCCCCGATAGTGCATAGTGGTGAATAGGGAAGGTATAGGAAGCTTTGGAAAGATGGGGAAGAAGGAGCGAAGGAATAATCAAGTGTGGACTAGTCTTTAGCGCTATGTGTTTTATACTCTTTAGAGGAGCTTCCCAAAGACATCCTAATAGCATCTCAAAATAACCCTGCCGGATGTAGGAGCAATGGGGAAAGAGGATATAATAACGGCACACATCGAACCCTTACTGTGTCAGTAAGTGACAGGGAAGGGATTTGCTTTCCAAACACAGGTGTTTTCTGTGACACTCCTCGGCTGCAAAGCACTTCTCCCTCCATCACTGCTCTGCTTTGCTGATAAGCTGAGTCATTATGAATTTTAAGACGATCAGAGTTATCTTGAAGGTTATCAGCCAGATTTTCTGTTCTTTGGGTGATGTTTATCAGGCTAACCTTGAAACTACTCAGAAATAGCAGGCAGAGTTGTTCTCTAGGTCTGAGAGCTATGAGGCAGGCCTGAGTATTTCTTTGAAAAAAAAAAATCAAAAACATTTTTTTAAAAGAGTTCCAACCCAGCTGGTGTGGCTCACTGGTTGAGTGTCAACTCATGCACTGGGAAGTTGTTGGTTTAATTCCCAGTTAGAGCACATGCCCAGGTTGCGGACTTAATCCCCAGTAAGGGGTGTGCAGGAAGCAGCCCATCGATGTTTCTATCTCTCTCTTCCTCTTCCTCTCTCTCTAAAAAAACGATAAAAAAAATTAATTTTTTTTGTTTGTTTTTGGTACATGCCCCTAGTGGGATCCGAACCTGGGACTCTCTGGTCCACAGGGTGATGCTCCAACCGCTGAGCCAAACTGGCCAGGGCTGTTTTTTGTTTTTTAAGTCAGATTTCCAGCCCTGGCCAGTTTGGCTCAGCAGTTGGAGCATCGGCCTGCGGTCCAGAGAGACCGGGGTTCGGTTCCCGCTAGGGGCGCGTACCTCGGTTGCAGTTTGTCCCCGGCCCTGGTCGGTTGTGCGGGTGGCAGCCACTCGATGTGTTCCTTTCACATCGATGTTTCTCTCTCTCTCTCTGTTCCTCTCTCTCCCTCCCGCTCTACCTGAACAACAAAAAAAAAGTCAGATTTCCAGAGTTCCCTAGCTTTCAGATTCAGGGTGTTTAATTACAATATCAAATCAGATGGGAGGGGATATGTCCATATTCTCTTCCATCAAGCCCTCTGGTGGGCTCGCGGGGGATTCCACAGTGACCTCCCTAACTAAGCATGGCCTCCGTCTGAGCAGTTGCGATTAGAAGTCCAAGAGGCAAGTCGAAGTAACACACCATACTTGACAAACCAATGTAACTAACCTGTGTAGTCATGGGAAACTTCATTCAACTAGCTGGTCGGCAGGATAACATTGTTAACCAAGGACCAAGCCAAATGAGATCTGAATCCTGGAGGCTAGGTCTCTATTCCTAGCAGGAAGGCTGCTCAACTTTTCAGGTCTAATTGCAGCCATCACTTGAATCCTTACAGAATTGTGTCCAATTGGTTTCTGTCTGTCTGCATTTATAAATGTCATTCTACCCAGCATGTATTGTAAAGATTAGCTGTGCTTCATCGTTTGTTAGCATGAATCAATAATGCCGGATTCTTGGCTCGCTGAATTTTTAGTGATCTGTGAATCAATGTAAGCTATTTGCACAGCACCCCTGATAACATGCTAATTTGATATCATTTGGTAAAAGACCTCGTTTGGGAAGACAGTTATTAAAAATTTTAAGATGAGACATTCAGGACAGTGTAAATGGGGGAAGATGGTGGTGGGCAGGACCTGAGGGAGGGCGAGTGTGTGAGAGAGTGTGAGTGGACGCGAAGGTGGACGACCAAACCCGTGCAGTGCAGAGACACAGAGCAGAAGGTCCCTGTGCTGTGGACAGAGCAGCCAGCTACCGCGGTAAGCAGCCCTGCAGGGCCCTTCTCCCTGCACTGCGGGGAGGTCCCACCATTTTGGAAGATCCCCGGTCTTCCCTGGGAGGAGGCAGTGGGAGCGGCCAGGGCCCAGCAACCCGAGCCCACCAGCACACCTGGCACCATTGGACCAGAGGACACTCTGTGTCAACACAGGCCAGTGCACAGTAGTGCAGCTCCCAAGGTGCCGGTCCCGGAAGCCGCGAACAGCCGGGAGCCCAGCACCATCGCCCATAGTAGCAGCCGGATCAGAGTCGAGATATACCCCCAGCAACAGAGGCCGGGGAGCAGAATCCATCCCCAGGCAACAGAAGCACAGACCAGCAGCTGAGACCCATCCCCAAAATCTACAGCAAAAGCTAAACAGGAGTTGAGCCCCACAGGGCAGCAGCACTCCCCAGCCACCAGCAGCAGGACCTGGGGCTCCACAGAGGCCTGTGCGATCCAGCAGCTCACAAGAGCAGTGGGAAGCCAGAGCCCCAGAGAGATTGGTGCAATCCAGCTGCCTGCCTGCGGGACCTGCAGGGTGTGGGGGCACCAGAGAGGTCTGTGCGACCCGGCAGGGACTGTGCCATCCAGTTACCCGTGGGTCCTGCGGAGGGCTGAAGCACAAGAGAGGCCTGTGCGACCCAACAGCCCATAACATAGGCATAGAGCCGAGTCCCAATTGGACTGTGCGATCCAGTTACCTGCGAGACCTGCAAAGTGCATGGGGCACTAGAGAGGCCTATTCGACCCAGTGGCTCACAAGATAGGCCTAGAGGATACGAAAATGGAGGCGGAGTGAATAGAAGCTACACAGACGATCTCCCAGGACTAAATGAGAATTACAACTAAAATAAAGACAAATCCTCGGGAAAAAGCAATAGAAAAGCAGCAGGACAGGACCATATCATCAGGGACACTGGTAGGATTTGCGGAGGCACAAGAGGGTGGCAGGCTGGGAGCCCACGGACAGTAGCAGTCTTAGCTGTGAGCAGCGCCCTTGGGGAATAAAGACCAAGCCCGCTCCACAGTGCAGAGAGCCAGGACAGAGCACTAAAATAGCCACAGCCACTCACCTGGGGGCTACAGCAGAGAAAGGGCAGACTGGGCTGGAACTCTGTGGGGACACCTGGGATTTGGAGAGCACTCAGAGTTTTTGCTGAGTTGGGGCCACAGAGGACGGGTGGCCAGTGTACTCCTTCCCAGAGCTGTGGTAAAGCAGCAACACCTCCACTCTGGAGATTCAGCCTTTCCCAGGTGAGGCAAAGAAATGCAAATTGAGGCTCATTAACAACCAGCATCTATCCCACCCTCTGGAAATCCTCTTATGCAGAACACCAGGGCTACATTCCAAGGCACTGAGTAACTGAGACTACTAGTCTCCAGGCAAAAAGCTAGAGGATAACTGAACCTTTCCTGGGCTTGCAACTCTATCCAGGAAAGTAAGACTTGACAGTGGTGTTTAACATGGGCCCACTCAGGCTCATCCAAACCCAGTAGAGGGAGACACAAACAGCAGAATACCAACACCCACACGGAAAATTTGGCAGGCTCCAAAACCCACTGAGATAACCAAAATGGTGAAACAAAGAAACAAATCCCAAATGAAAGAACAAGAGAACTCTATTAAAGATGAGATAAATGAAATGCAGTTAAGCAAATTATCAGAGGTAGAGTTCAGAACCATGATCTTCAGGAAGCTCAACAGCATGAGTAAGGACATCAGCACCATGAGTAAAGATGTAGAAATATTGAAAACCAACCAAGTGGAAATGAAGAATGACATAGCAGAAATAAAGAACACATTGGGAGGACTAACCAGCAGAGTAGAGGAAGCTGAGGACTGAATCAGTGAATTAGAAGACAGGGTAGAAAAAATCAACCAATCAGAAAACCAAAAGGATAACTTAAGAGAACCGAGTCCCCAAAGAGGAAGAAAATGGGCAAGGGTGAAAGAATATATTTGAAGAAATACTGACAGAAAACTTTTCTAACTTGGTGAAGGAAGAAGGCATTCAAGTTCTGGAAGCACAGAGAGCCCCAAGTAAGAAGAACCCAAACAGGCCCACACCAACACACATAGTAATTAAAATGCCAAAAATTAAAGACAAAGAGAGAATCCTAAAAGCAGCAAGAGATAAGCAACAGGTTGCCTACAAAGGAAACCCCATAAGGCTCTCAGCTGACTTCTCAACAGAAACACTACAGGCCAGAAGGGAATGGCATGAAGTAATCAAGGTCATGAAAACAAGGATCTGAATCCAAGAATACTCTATCTAGCAAGGCTATCATTTAAAATACAAGGTCAAATAAAGAGCTACTCAGACAAAAAAAGGCTAAGGGAAGATATTAACACCAAACCAGCACTGTAAAATATGCTAAAAGGACTGCTGTAATTAGCAGAAGAAATAGGAAGAAAAATATAACCACACTAAACAAAAATGGCAATATATAAATACATATCAATTATCACCTTAAATGTGAATAGTTTGAATGCTCCGATAAAAAGACACAGAGTAGCTGACTGAATAAAAAAGCATGACTCACATATATGTTGTTTACAAGAGACCCACCTCACAACAAAAGACTCACATAGGTTGAAAGTGAAGGGATGGAAAAAAAACTTTCAAGGAAAAAACAACTGGGGTAGCAATACTCATATCTGATCAAGTAGATTTCAAAATGAAGACCATAACTAGAGACAAAGAAGTCCACTACATAATATTGAAAGGGTCCATCCAACAGGAAGATATAACCTTGGTAAACATATATGCACCCAATATAGGTGCAACAACATATATTAAAAATCTTCTGGAGGACTTCAAAGGAGAAATCAACAGCAATTCAATCATAGCAGGGGACTTCAACACCCCATTCACATTACGGGATAGATTATCTAGAAAAAAAATTAATGAGGAAACACAGACTCTAAATGAAGCATTAGATCAAATGGATTTAATAGATATCTACAGAGAATTATACCCCCAAACTGCAGAATTCATATTCTTCTCAAGTGCACATGGGACATTCTCAAAGATAGACCACATATTAGGACACAAACTAAGTCTCTACAAGTCCAAGAAGATTGAAATCATATCAAGCATCTTCTCAGATCACAATGGCATGCAACTAGAAATCAATTGCAACAACAACATGCAAAGACATTTGAAAAAAAGGAGACTAAATAGCACGTTATTGAATAATAAATGGGTTACCATGGAGACCAAGGAAGAAATTAAAAACTTCCTGGAAACCAATGAAAATGAACACACAACAACACAAAATCTATGAGATGCAGTGAAAGCAGTTCTGAAAAGGAAGTTCATAGCACTACAGGCCTACTTCAAGAAACAAGAAAAATTTCTAATACACTATCTAACCTCACAACTTAAAGAACTAGAAAGCAAACAAACAAACAAAAACACCAGAACAAGTAGAAGGAAGGAAAGAGTAAAGATCAGAGCAGAAATAAATGACATGGAGACCAAAAAAAAAAACAATTCAAAGGATCAATGAAACAAAGCTGGTTCTTTGAAAAGATAAGCAAGATGGATAGCCACTTACTAGATTCACCAAGAAACAGAGAGAACCCAAATACACAAAATCAGAAATGAAAGAGGAGAAATAATAACTGACACCACAGAAATACAAAGGATCGTTAACGAATATTATGAACAAGTATACGGCAACAAATTCAGCAATCTAAGTGAAATGGACAAATTTCTAGAAACACAGTCTCCCAAAACTGAACCGGAAAGAGATAGAAAACTTGAACAGACAAATAACAACAAAAGAAATTGAAAATGTAATCAAGACTCTCCCAGCCAACAAAAACCCAGGCCCGGACAGCTTCACGGGGAATTTTACTGAACATTCAAAGAAGAACTAATACCCATTCTCCTCAAACTATTTCAAAAACTTAAGAAGGAAGACTTCCAATCTCGTTTAATGAGGCCAGCATAATTCTAATTCCAAAACCAGAAAAAGACACTACAAAGAAAGAAAACTACAGGCCAATATCCCTGATGAACATAGATGCCAAAATCCTGAACAAAATACTAGCAAATCGAATTCAGCAATACATCAAAAAAATTATTCACCATGACCAAGTGGGATTCATCCCAGAGATGCAAGGCTGGTACAATATTTGCAACTCAATAAATGTGATACACCACATAAACAAAATGAAAAATTAAAACCACATGATCATATCAATAGATGCTGAAAAGGCATTAGATAAAATCCAGTAGCCATTTCTGATAAAAACACTCAGCAATGTGGGAATAGAGGGATTATATCTGGACATAATAAAGGCCATATATGAAAGACCTACAGCCAACATCATACTCAATGGGCAAAAACTAAAAGCATTTCCCTTAAGAACAGAAACAAGACAGGGATGCCCACTTTCGCCACTCTTATTTAACATAGTACTAGAAGTCTTACCCACAGCAGTCAGACAGAAAAGGGATCCAAATTGGAAAGGAGGAAGTGAAACTGTCATTATTTGCAGATGACATGATACTATACATAGAAAACCCCAAAGACTCCATCAAAAATTTACTAGACTTAATAAATGAATTTGGCAAAGTAGCAGGATACAAAATTAATGTCAAGAAATTGATGGCATTTTTATACACCAATGATGAACTCACAGAAAGAGAAACTAAAAATCCCATTTACCATTGTGGCAAAAAAAATTAAGATACCTAGGAATAAACTTATCCAAAGAAATAAAGGACCTATTCACAGAAAACTACAGGTCATTGAAAAAAGAAATAGAGGGAGATATAAAAAAGTGGAAGCACATACCTTGTCCATAGATTGGAAGAATTAACATCATTAAAATGTCCATACTACCCAAAGCAATCTATAGATTCAATGCAATCCCCATCAAAATACCAACGACATACTTCACAGAACTAGAACTAATACTTCAAAAGTTCATATGGAACCAAAAAAAGACCTCAAATAGTCACAGCAATCTTGAAAAAGAAGAACAAAGTTAGAGGGATCACATTACCAGATTTCAGGTTATACTACAAAGCCACTGTAATCAAAACAGTCTAGTACTGGCACAAGAACAGGCAGATAGATCAATGGAACAGAATAGAGAACCCAGAAATGGACCCAAGACAATATGCTCAATTAATATTTGACAAAGGGGGCAAGAGCATACAATGGAGTAATGACAGCCTCTTTAATAAATGGTGTTGGGAAAATTGGAAATTGGACATCTACATGCAAAAAGATGAAACCAGACCATCAACTTACACCATACACAAGAATAAACTCAAAATGGATAAAAGATTTAAATGTGACTCATGAATACATAAAACCCTAGAAGAAAACGTGGGCAACAAAATTTCAGCCATCATACGCAGCAGAATTTTCACTGATACATCACCTAAGGCTACAGAAACAAAGGAGAAAATGAACACATGGGACTACATCAAACTCCAAAGCTTCTGCACAGCAAAAGAAACAACCACCAAAATGGAAAGGCAACCCATTCTATGGGAGAGCATAATTGCCAATGATACATCAGATAAGGATTAATTTTCAATATATATAGAGTGCTCATACAGCTCAACAAAAGGAAGACAAAGAACCCAATTAAAAAAATGGGCAGAGGAACTAAATAGACATCTCTCCAAACAGGACATACAAATGGCCAAGAGACATATGAAGAAATGCTCGATATCACTAATCATCAGAGAGATGCAAATTAAAACAACAATGAGGTATCATCTCACACCTGTCAGAATGGCCGCCATCAACAAATCATCAAACAACATGTGTTGGCGAGGGTATAGAGAAAAGGGGACTCTAGTACACTGCTGGTGGGAATGCAGACTGGTGCAGCCACTATGGAAAACAATATGGTGTTAACTCAAAAAATTAAAAATTGAACTTCCATTTGACCCAGTGATTCCACTTCTAGGAATATACCCTAAGAAGCCTGAAACACCAATCAGAAATAATATATGTACCCCCATGTTCATAGCAGCCCTATTTGCAATGGCTAAGATCTGGAAACAGCCCAAATGTTTATCAGTAGACAAATGGATAAAAAAGCAGTGGTACAAAGACACAATGGAGTACTATGCAGCTGTAAGAAAGAAAGATCTCTTATCCTTTGAGATGACATGGAGGGACCTTCAAAGTATTATCCTTAGAGAAACAAGCCAAGCAGAGAAAGCCAAATACCACATGATCTCATGTATTTGTGAAATATAATGAACATAACAGTCTGAGGAATGGGGTAGTCCCAGAGACATGGAAGTGGAGTACAGACTGACAATCTCCAGAAGAGGGGGGGGGGGAGAGATAAACCACAGAACTTATATGCATGTGTGCATGAACAATGAACGTGGACAACAAAGTTGGGGACAGGATGGGGAGGGTGAGGGAGTGGGGTATCAGTGGGGGGGGGAGAAACATCTGGAACAAAAATATATAAATCAATTAAATAAAAAAATTTTAAGATGAACTTAATGGTTAGTTTAAGCTATAGAAGAGAGATGCTTTGTTACGTTATTTTGTTGATACACATGCATGGATTCCATTCTTGAGGGAGGGGTAAAATTAAATTATCAAAATTAATAGTGGGTTTTGGACAGAAGCATGAATCAAGAAAAGCATGAAAGACAGAGGCCCCCTACATGGAGGCTTCATAATGGATCCTTCAAAATATCCATCGATGATTCAAAAAATGCCTCACTCTCGGAAGATGTAGCAATGATGCTAGACATTACATCTCACAAGGAAAACAGGGGAATGTAATGCATTTTCTGGAAATTACACTATAATGGAGGTTCCTCTTTCCCCAAAGTAGGTGAAAAACAAGCAGTACTTATGGGGTAATCCCACAAGGTTGTTTAATATTATCTTTTTCCATTGCAGAAAATTCACAGTGGATTATTTGATGGTCTGAACTTTGATATAGCCAAACTCTTCCTAAGCCTTGAAAATTAACATTCATATAATGCTATTATTAATCAGTAAAAAATGCCCTATAAAAATATTCAATGTTATTAATTATAAAAGACAACAATTTAATTTGTCAAATTAAAAAATATTAAAGCTGTTGAAGATGGGGTAAATTACTTCTGGGAGGTGAATAAATTATTGCAATCTTTCTGACAAGCTGTTTTATAAAAATACCTGATGGCTTAAGATGATTTCGTCCTTTTAACCTAGTAAATTCAATTTTAGGGAATATTTTAAATTATGGGTAAATATTTATGCTTAAATATGTTTATTGCCATGTTAATTCAAATAACAAGAATTATGCAAACAACCTAAATATCTAACAAAATGAAGGATTGAATAATTATAGTCTCTTTCTATGATAAATTACCCCAAATTCACAACAAAGGGGATTTGCAAAGAATTTGTAATTTTCCTGGGAAAATGTTTAAATATTATGTCAGACGACAAACCCAAGATATAAAGTGTTGTGTCTAGTATCATCTCACCTGTGTAAAAAGTACATTTTGGAAAAGACGCTAGAAGTTAATACACTGGGATGTTAGCAGTCATTCATTCCGTAAACATTTGTTGTCAGACACTACTTTGTCAGGTCTGGTTCAGAATCAGAATATCCAGTAATGAACTGGACACACCCCTGCCCTCACGAAGCTTACACTGTAGTAGGACACATAGGCAAAAAAAAAAAAAAATCAAGGCACTATCTGGTATTGATAAGAGTGATAAAGAAAATAAAATACAATGTATCGGAGTGTTGCCAGCAGCCAGCATTGGGGGATCGGGGGCCGCGGGAGGGCTTGAGATCAAGTGTCATGGAAGTTTCTTTGAGGAGGTGATATCTAAGCTGATCTGAAGATAGAGAGTGAAAAATGCAATGATTTGTTCAGAGAGTGTGCCAACTAAGGGGATGAACACGTACCAGGGTAAGGAGAATTGGGTACATTGTAGACATGTAAAGAATTGCTGGTGCCGGCTGAGTCGGGGCTGAGTAGGCACAGTGGACAGTCCGCAGGTGGCGCAGGCGCCATGAGGCGCTTACCTTTCAGGTCCATGCAGTGGGAAGCCGTGGGGGGCTGTGAGCGGGCAGTGACCCAACATGATGTGCGTGTTTTAGACACCCTGTGTAGATGCCTTTGGAAATACGATGTAGGGGTCAAGAGAGAAATCAGTTGCGTGATTTTTTCAGGTTCCCTTTGACTTAGCAAACCTACTTCTGGTCATCTGTCATGGGATATAATTACATATATAGAAATTCTACATACAAAGTTATTGCAGTATCATTTGAGATAGCAAACAAACCAGAGACAACCCAGTTTTGAAAGGACAGGGTATCGGTTAAATAAGTTCTCCTGCTGTCATAGAATGGAATGCTGAGCAATGAAATAAAGAATAAAGATGCCATCTCCAAGTACAGGGAAAGATCACTAAGCTCTGTGGTCAAGTGAACAGGACAGAATGTATCATGTGCTAACATTTGTGTGAAAACTAGGGGAGAGGGAGCTAATCTTTTCTATTCAGATAAAGAGACTGTAAGGATACCCCCAAATAACTAAAATTTGGTTACCTGTGAAAGGTAGGGGTGGGGATGGGCTGAAGGAGGACACAGATGTACATATTTTGATATGGTTTGATATTTGAACTTGGGTACCATCTGTTCAGACAAAATTAAACCAGAAAGTAGGACTTTGCAGCAATCCAGGAAGATGTAATAGCGCTTCTAGAGCAGCGGCACTGCAGGAGAGAGAGCGGGGAGAATCGCGACGTGTTTTGTGAGCTAAGCCCATACAATCTGACGGGGGTGGGGGGGGGTGGGGGGGGTGGGGGGGGTGATTGTGAGCTGTGAGAGTAGATCAGAGTTGGTTCCTAGGATTTTGTCTCGAGAAACTGGGTGGCTGTGATAATTCCTGAATTGGGAAGACTGGTGTAAGAGGCAATCTTGGAGGAAAAATCAGAAGTTCTTTTAAAGCCTGTTAAGTTTGAGATGATATGACATCCAAGTAGAGATTAGGTAGGCAATTGAATTAGGGAGTTGAAGATGAAGTTAGACATTGGACCTGGAGATATAAACTTAAGAGGCATAGCTCAGCTGTGTGGCTCAGTGGTTGAGCATCGACCCATTCATCAAGAGTTGCCAGTTCAATTCCTGGGCAGGGCACATGCCCAGGTTGTTGGCCCGATCCCCAGTGGGGGGCATGCAGGAGGCGGCCAATCAATGTTCTCTCTCATCAATGTTTCTATCTCTCTCTCCTTCTCCCTTTCCTTCTCTCTAAAATCAATAAAGAAAACAAACAAACTTAGGAGGCATAAAGATATTGATGATCTTTAGGGCTTTGGGATTGGATGAGATTACTCATTGGCCGAGGAGTGTAGTTGGAAAAATGAAGAATTCCCAGGACTAAGCCCTGCAATACTTAGGTATATTAGGTTGAGCAGAAAAAGAAGATCCAGGAAAAGAGACTCAGAATCTGGCCTGTGGAGTTAGGAAAAAAATTAAGATTTCGTAGTGACATAGAAGTCAAGGTGGGGGGGGGGGGAGGATATGTATATTGAGAAGAAAGTGGTTAGCTGTGTCACATGTTGATGAAAGATAAAACAAGAGCTCAGAGGAGCCACCACAAACTTGTCAGTATGATGGCACTGTTGACTTAGAGTAGGGTCCTCCGTGGTTTGAATGGATGGTCTGAAGGAAGACTGTAAAATGGGAGGTAAAGAAGTAGAGATGGTGATTAGAAAAATCACTCTTTCAAGGAGTTTTCCAAAAAGAAGGACATGTTTGGAGCCATGTGATGGTCAAGGGCTTTTGTTTCTTTGCTGTAAGATTATAAATCCTGGGACATGTTGGTTTGGTGAAGTAAAAAGAGAGAAGTTGGCCCTGACGGTTTTGCTCAGTGGTTAGAGCATCGGTCTGTGGTCCCGAGAGACCCGGGTTCGGGTCCTGCTAAGGGCGCGTGCCTCGGGTGCAGTTTGTCCCCAGCCCTGGTTGGTCGTGTGGGTGGCAGCCACTCAATGTGTCCCTTTCACATCAATGTTTCTCTCTCTCTGTGTTCCTTTCTCTCCCTTCCGCTCTACCTGAACAAAGAATGGAAAAATGTTCTCCAATGAGGATTAGAGAGAGAGAGAGAGAGAGAGAGAGAGAGAGAGAGAGAGAGAGAGAGAGAGATAAGTTGGTGGTGCAGGAGAAAGAAACAAAATTTCATGACCTAAGGTGAGATAAATCTTTGAGAAGCCCGGATCCAGAGTCAGGTGGAGGGGTTGGCCCTGGTAGGATCCCAGCCCTTCTTCCATTGTCGATGTGGTTGGCACTGGAAGGTCAGGCTAATGGGATAGTTGTGGCCTCAGTTCTTATCTAGAAAATAGTGAAAATGTGGTACCTACCTCATGAGAAAAGTAGCCTACGCTCAGTGAATATTAGTCATTTTTGTCATTATTTTCATTCCATGTATTTTCCAAATATTTCACATTAAGTATTTGCTAAAACAATGTTAAAATATTTATCAGTGTCCTGTCTTATCATATTCCCTGGCCAGTGTCAGTAGTGGAAATGCAAAAGCAATCCAGAAACCCTTAGCGCTTAAGAGATTTATTCAGCACCGAGGACAGCAAACTTCATAAAAACCCGCAGGCACACACAAGATCTCAGCATAGGATTGCCTAGGGGCCAGTCGCTCTCATAAATACATAACGTGGAGGGGAGGGAGGTGAACATAGCAAACCTTAGCTTGAACCCTACAAGAAATTCTACTTTCTACTTGCAAAGAACAAGGCAGAGCTCTTTCTCTGTGGTATCTGCCACTTGCCCACGGTGCTGACATATTGTCTTCCGGGAAGCCTGTATGTTTATGCGGGCTTAGAAAAAAGGGAGGGGGAAATCTGAACCTGTGTTTCAGAGACAGGCTTACAGGACACCTGCAATGCTGGGAGACTGGCAGATTGCATTGGGATGCGATGTGGGCTTGAGTCCTGAATATGTTGACTTTATCTTTTAATAATGCATTTCCTTAGGAACACTGGCTATTGATGTATCTGGCAAATAAAACGCATCCTCACAGGCAGCCTCGCTCTCCAGTAGTTTCTTAAGCAGAGGGAGAAGAAGCAATGCTGGAAGGCTGTTTCTCTTATTAAAAATGCCCCATCTGTGGCTCTGGGGAAGGGGATCAGAAGCAGGGAGTGAGGAGAAGAGAGAACCAAAACCCACCAGGCTCCTGTCTCAAACCAGACGCTTTACATAGCTTAGTTCATCTAATCCTCTCCCCTGCTTTTAAGGTAGATATCAGCCCTATCTGTACAAGGGAGAAAGCTCTGACAAGTTTTATAACGTTACACAGCTAATGAGTAGCCAGTTGACATTTGAGCTCGAGCCTCTTCCTGTGTTTAGTACCCATTCCTCTGCCCCAGCGGTTCTCAACTTCAGCTCTATTGACATTTTGCGTTGGATGATTTGCATGTGTGTTGGGGGAGGGGGCTGCCCTGTGCATCATCCCGAGAGCAGTAGCACCCACTCCAGACATTGACAGATGTCCCCTGTGTGGGGAGATCCCCCCCGACTGAGAACCACAGGTCTCTCTCATTCCTAAAGAATGCTTCTACAGCTCACAGCCCAGCAGCGGTTTTGTCGATTGTGATCATAGATCATATTTGTGTGTGCGGCATACATCCGTTCTTCCATTCACTTACTCCTTCTGTCTGTCTGTCGATAGTTACTGAGTGTCTACTCCAAGCTCGGCACTTCACTAGCTCCTGGGGCAAGAAGATGAATGATGCATAGTCCCTGCCCTTGGGGTATGTAATCTGATGAGGGGACAGATGGACACACAGCAGGAGAACACCAAGTACGTGTCAGTGGCAGCTCAGAGGAGAGAGATTTATGCAAGTGTAGGGATTGGGACTTTGAGAAAAAAGAACCTACTAGGTATGCAGGATCCACTGATTCACTTAATAGGTAACCTTGTCTTATGGGATTTCGCTGAAGGATAATTCTGAATTTCTAGTCAATGCATTTTTAGTAATCTAGCCGATGGATTCGTTTTTGAGTATTGTGTTGAAATAGAACATGCATAAAGCAAAGCACACATTTCTCACATGTAAAATGTGATGGGTGCTTATGTATGTTTACACCTATGCAGCCACCATTCCAGGTCAAGATTCAGAACACTTCTGTCGCCCCAGAAGTTTCCTTTATGCCTGTTCTTGAACTGCATGTGAGCTGAACTATTATAATGTGTTTCCTTCAGTGTCTGTCTTATTTATCATTATATTTGTGAGGTCTATTCATACCATTGTGTTAGTAACATTTCATTTTCTTAAATTGTCATGTGAAATTCCATTGAGTGAATGTGGTCATAACTGATTTATCCGTTTTCTTATCCATGAACATTCAAGTTGTTTGCAGTTCTCCGTGTTATCAATAAACCTGTCATGGACATTTTTTATCTATGTCTTTTGGTGGACACAAACACACCTTTCTCGGGCATACACCTAGAAGTGGAACTGCTGTATCACAGGGCAGGCAAACGTTTGCCATGGGAAATACAGCCTGACTTGTTTCCGAAGAGGCTGTACCAGTTTACACCCCACCAACAGTCCTGGGGCATTCTGGTCGCTGCCAGGTCTCTTAGGGCATCGCAGGTGAGCTGCGTGCCCAGGAAGGCAGGCATTTTACCCCTCACGGTGCAGGCAGCAGGGGCGGGCTGGCAAAAAGAGCGGCCTCACTTGTATTCCACCGGCCTAGCCTCTGTCACCGTGCCCACCCCTGGCTGCTGAAAAAGAGACTCGGCGGGTCAGGCCCACAGCAAAGAGCTGGATGAAGCCGCTTCCCTGAGTGGTCGCCTGCACTATGGGGTTAAGAGAGAAATCGGGGTGAGAGCACCACCAGTCCAGTTTCTTTTTTGGAAGAGGCACACACCTGAGGTTGGTTATCTCATACAGCGAAGACACGAAACTCTTTGAGGCGGCACGGTGTTGTGCAAAGAGCTCCGGGGTCCTGTCCCAGGTCCGCTATGGGGCCGAGGAGAAGCACCCTAAACTCTCCAAGGTCATCTCTCATTTGCAGTACCTTACTTGTCCACCTCGCAGGGCTGCTGAGAGGCCAAATGACGATGTGTACCTGAAGAGCAGCGTGTGCATGAAGAGATGCTGATTTTTCCAAGGTGGAGTCTGGCCACCCCTGATGTTTGTCTCGGGGGGCAGGAGTCAGGGCAAAGCTCTGGACAATGCTGGAGGAAGCTGTGGCTGGTTGTGGCACCCTCCATCCCTTACCTCGAGGTGGGGGGTGGTCTGGGTCACTCACTCCACCGTTTGGCCCTCAGTGTCCCGGCTCATGAAAGCGCGTCTTGGACCAGATCATCTCTGATGGTGTTCTGCTGGGGGATGCACGGGGGAGGGAGGGGAGGCGAGAGTATAAATGAACTCGGCGCTGTCCCCATTATGTGCTCAGACCCCGAGAGAGATGACCATGCTGCCTGACTTTTACTGAGCCCCAGGAACTGTCCTAAGCACTTGACTTGCATCCTGTGGTTTATTCCTCACAAGCAACCTTACGAGAAAGACAGCATCCAGTCCCATTTTACTGACGAGGAAACTGAGGCACAGAGAAGTGAAAAGGTACCCACCGTCCCATAGCTGGTAAGTGGGGGCAGTGCCTCGGCCCCGGCAGACTGCTCCCCGGCCAGTCGTGACGGCTGTGATATGACACCTGAGTGTGGGGCTCGTCATACGCAGAGGACGGGGATCTAGAAAAGCAATTCGGGAGTCAGACATACCTCCTTGCTGTTTACTAGCGGGGTGCTCTCAAGAGAGCGGCTCAGTTTCTGCAACATTAAAACGAGAACACGATTTCCTATCTCACAGAGATAACATGTGGGAATAAATCGGTGCCCAAGACAACACACAATAAGTATCAGGTCCCCTCTCTGGATCATGACATAAGTCAAGGTAGAAATGAAGAATGGTCCCCGGACACGGCCGAATCTCCCACCTCCCTGCACAGGAGATGTCCCCGGAGTAACGTCAAGCTCAGAGCTGAGGCCCGAGGTCATGTGACAGAGCAGCAAGGAGGCAGGAGTCAAACTGAACTTTATTTTTTATTAAATTCCACCACCCTTCCTGCCCTGTCATGAGAGTAATAACTGCTTATTTTAGGAAATTGGAAAATACAGGAAAATGAAGAAAAACAAGAATCCATAATCTTGACACCAAGGCACAACTGCTGTGGATGCTTTGTCTCCTTCCTTATGCTTGCTTTTTAAAAAATAGATGAGATCCTATTGGCTGTAAAGGTTTGTAGTTTGCCTTTCTGACTAAATACGACATAAGCATTTTCCTAAGAGAATGGCAATGTCTTGGTAGTCATCATTAAATGTGGTGTAATGCTCCATCTGTCCTGATTTACTTCCTTCCTTACTGTTTCTAAATTTTCCACTATTATAAAAATGCTACGATGGCCACAATTTTCTTAAACGATTTTTTTTGTAGTTGTTGATTTTTCGAGGGAGGAGAGGAGAAAGGGAGGGAGAGAGAAACATCAATGTGAGAGCTAAACATCCATCAAACCCACAACCCAGGCACGTGCTCTGACCGGGAATCAAACTGACAACCTTTCAGTGCATGGGGCGATGCGCTGAAACCAACGGGGCCACACTGGCCAGGGTGACCACAATTTTAAACACAAAATCTACACAAGTTTGTAGTCATTTCCCTAAGGTATAAATATTTTTAAAGGCTCATGATATATACATTGCCAGATTGCTTTCCAGAAAAGTTTAACTAAGTTATATTCCCACAAGAGAATGAGATTTTTTCTCATACCCATGCTAAAATTGAGCATTATAAGGTTTAGAATCTTTGTTAATTAGATTGTTAAAGTGTTTTATCTCATTATCAACATTTGCAAATTCTTGGATCCAAAATGTTGTTGAATATTTATTGATTCATGTCATTTTTAAAAATTTTCTTTATGTCTGAATTTATTTTTCAGTCTTATTGTGACATGTATCAAAAGTACATGTATGTTTAATTTTTTTAATTAAAAATTTTTTTTCTTTATTGATTTTAGAGAAAGAGGAAGGGAGAAGGAGAGAGAGATAGAAACATTGATGAGAGAACATCAGTGGGTCGTCTCCTGCATGACCCCCACTGGGGATTGGGTCCACAACCTGCGCATGTGCTCAGACTAGGAATCGAACCAACAACCTCTTATTACATGGGTTGATGCTCAACCACTGAGCCACCCCAGCCAGGCTGTGTATGTTTAATTTAAATCACCATTCTAATAATGCAATAAACACTAATTTATTCAGTATCCAGTTTATGAAATAGGATATTTCTGCACCTTAGAAATCTCCTGGGTGTCCCCCTATGTGTGTTTTTCTTCTTCCTTCTGAGGTAATCATAACTGACATTTGTGGTAATTATTTATTTGGTTTTCCTTATAGTTTTAACAACAATTCATGCATCTCTAAAAACTAAGTTTGTTTTATCTCATTTTGAACTTTATATAAGTGGAATAATGATCTAAACATACCTCCCGTGGCTTATTCTGCTCCACATGGATGTCCATCTGTGTTAATGTTCATACGAAAATTCATTCTTTTTCTCTACTGTATAGTAGTCCACTATGTATGGGTGTATCTCCACTGGAATTGTTGAGTCACCAATACATACAGCTTCACCTTTACTGAGTAATGCTAGTAAAGGTTGTCAGTTCACTTTAATATATGTTGGAAATATACCTTTCAGATTACTTGGTTCCTAACTTTATGTAGCACCTCTCTGAGAATTAGAAATTTTTATTGCAATAGATAACTTTTTTCCTCTTGTGAATCCTTGCTTCAGTGTCCTCTGTGACCCTTAAGTGGAATTTTTTCTCATTATGTTCTTTGTTTTTCCCCTTTTCTATCTTTTAGCTCTTATGTACAGTGTGTGTTTTTGGAATTTATTTTACAGTATAGCATGAAGTGAAAATGTTTGGTTTTGCTCAGTTTCTAACCAATTGCTTTTAAAAGCATTATCAAATAACTCCCCTGAGCCAGGTATTGTCTCAACATCCATACCTGTTCATGTATATTTTCTCTCCCACCACAGCTGGGAGCCTGAAAACTACATTTCCCAGAGGTCCTTGCCAACTGGTGTTAGTTTCTACCAATAGGATTAACAGGTGGGAAATATGTAAAAGCTGTTTTCCTGCTTGTGGCAATGGTATCAGCAAGAATGCAGACTCCTATAATACCACCTTCTTTGTTTTCATTCTCTAGCAGTAGATGAGGTAGTGTTCATCTGTGGGCAACAGGGCTTGCTTACCCCCCTTTGTTCTTCTGGTTTCTGTATACATGTGTAAGCAACTCCCTGTATTAAATTCCTCTGTTTGAAATACCTTGAGTACTTTCTGTTTTTCTGTGTGGACACTGATTGATAAATCTTCTTCTCCCTGTAGATTTGCAATGCCAGGTTTAGTGTGTGTGTGTGTGTGTGTGTGTGTGTGTGTGTGTGTATCAGAAAGGAGGAGAGAAAGTGAATGAAAAAGAGAAAGTGTGTGGTATTTGTTTTGGTGCTATATATTTTAATTCATTGATCTTTTTGCCAATTCTTGCATGTACTTATTTATCATCACAATTATTGGATCTTTAGCATACTGAACATGCAAACGTTCCCTCATTCTTCTTATCTCATGTGGTTTTCACTATTCCATTAACTTATGAAACTAGGCTTTTAAGAAAAAAAATCTTTAAAAGGACAGATGATTGTGCTCTGCCTACTATAATCTTTTCCCTTGCATCGTGGTGAAGCTGAGTGTATTGCTTAGGAGGAGCTAACATTGCTTCATGGTGGAGAATCACATAAACAGTCACAGGTACACCTGCACACACAGCGCCTCCCCTCCTGTAGGTGTGGCAGGCAAGTGTGTGTGGGTGCACAGGTGATCAATTATCATCCATTCAGAGTGGTTCTTCTCTGCCACGTGGGGGTCCTCCTCCTCCGAGAAGAGGCTGCAGAACTGTCATCTCTAACAACGAAAGGGGATCTTATTTTCTCTGAGTCAGCCTGGCTAACAATGCCCAAGGTCAGAAGAGAGTTCCGGTAGGACCTTGCAATTTCTCAATAACCCTGTTTGGGCTCATTGGATGAAATGGCTGTGGGAAAATGATCTGATCATTATTTCAAACACTGGGGCAATCATAGCAGGAGACACCTCTGAAACATTTCTGCTTTGCTAACTACCAAAAGGAAGAGAATGGCAGAGGGTGACTTATGGTGCGTCTTTTTTCTGTTTTGGTAAGAGGAGATACCCATGACGTTCCGAAAACACCCTGAGATCTCCGCCTCCGGCTCTCCTCACGCTCTCCTGTTAAGCCTGGTCAGGTTGGCATCAAGGGCTGCCCCCATTTTGGAAGTCCCAGCCCTGGGGGAGCCTCTGGCACCTCCCGGGCACAGTTGTCTCTGTGGAGCAGACCGCTTGGATACGAAAGCGCTCTCTGAGACCCTCAGGGCTCGGTGCCCTGGAGAGCCAGGCCCACTGAGTGCGAGGAACATTGAAAGTATTTTAAAGGGAAACGGGGGCTGTCCAAGGCCCTCCTGGCAGGGAAAGCTGGGTGAAGGGGGCATGCCTTTGCAGACTTGGAGCAGAGTAGGAACCCACCCCCACCGCGCCCCCAGCATGAACGTTAGAGTCAGACTGCCTGGGTATGAATTCTGGTTGCTTTGCCTCCAATTAACTGGGGTACTTTCTGTGCCTTGGTTCCCCCCTTTGTGCAATGTTAAAAATAATGGTGACTGTGTCGAAGGCTAGATAGATGTGAGCAGGTTTAGAACGGTGCCCGAATGTAATAAACAGTACATATTAGCCTCATTTCCCCTCCCCCCTCCTTGAACCCCTCCTCTTCAACCTTAACTTGTAAGTGGTTAATTGTCTAGGCTTGGGGGCCAGACTGCCCAGTTCTGCTAATTCCTAGCTCTGTGACTTTGAGTGAGTTGCCTAGTCTCTCTGAGCCTTACTTTGTTAATCTGTAAAACAGATTTAACAGTACCTCCTCACGGCATTACTGTGGGTATTGAACTAGTTTATTCACAGTAAACACTTAGACCAGTGGTTCCCAATCAGGGGCAGGTTTTCCTCCCAAGGGACATTTGTTGACGTTGGCAAACGTGCTGGTGGTCACAGCTGGACTGCGTGCTTTTGGCACATGGGTAGAGGCCAGGGACGCTGCTGGGCCTCCTAGAATGCACAGGCTAGTGCCCCCAGCAGAGAATTACCTTGCTCTGAGTGTCGGGAGCACCAAGGCTGGGGAACCCTGATGGACTGATCCGTGGCTGGGAGTGAGCACTCGGTAGGCTTTGGCTCTTGCTATTTGAGTGACAATGTTGTGCACTTACACTGTGCCAGGAATGACACTACGTTCTGGGTATATAAATATGAATTACCTGCAGGGCCTGCCCTTAAGTGACTCAGTCCGGAGGGGAAGACAGTGTGAGGCTTTGGGATTGGAACAGGGAGCAGAGCTTGGGTTCCAAAAACCATTCGGAGAAGCTGGCAGAAGACTCTCTTTTGATTCTATTGATCCTCCTGTTGTAGAACCGGCCGCGCATCTGTTGGGACACCAGGTAAACAGATCGCTGTGGTGTAATGTAGCAGGCGCCGTGCAGGAAATGGGCAGGGCTCTGTGGACCGATGTGGCAAGACCCCGTCCCAGTCAGAGGCGGTGAGGACTGGTGTCCAGAAGGAGAGGATGCTGGTTGCTGCCTCATGGCGGGTGAGTAGGAGTTAGGAAGGCACAAGTGGAGAAGGGACCAGCAGAGGAAACCTGACAGACCAAAGGGCAGAGGTACCACTTAGTCCAAAAGTATCTGTTGAGAGCTTAATGTGGCCCAGGGGCAGTTCTAGTGAACCAAAGACAAAAGTCAGCGCTCCTATGGGGCTTGCAGGGCATAGGTAACATGTCAGGTGGTGACAAGTTCTACGAGCAAGAAAGGGGGATGAACAGTGTTTGAGGGAGAGGGTTGTAATATTAAACATGAGAATCTTTAAGAAAGGCCTCAGTGAGGCTATCATGATCTTTCAACAATGACCTGCAGGAAGTGAAGGAGGGAGCCATGTGGATATCTGTCGTTCCAAGCTAAAGAAGTGGCTTGTGCAAAGGCCCTGAGGCAGCAGCCTATCTGGCATGTTTGAGCATCAGCAGGAAGACCACTGGGGTGGAGTGAGGAGTTGTACTGAAGTGGGAGCAGTAGCCAGGCTAAGGAAAGTCTTAGATGTCACGTAGAGAGGATGGGTTTTCTTCTAAAGGTGACAGATCATTCTGTCAGCCGCCAGGGAAATACCAAGATCTTTTCTATGAGACCTTAACCCTGCATGAAGCACATGATGCGTGTTCAGAATGAATAGGCGATTTTCTGGGTAGCTGTGTCCAGTGAATACTGCTGATTACCCAGTTGAAATAGTGGTACCCATTTGTCTGCCACACAGGAGAGCTCTTTCTTATTCCACCCTGGGAAAACTTTGGGGTGGCAACTGAGCCCTCGGTTGCAGTGCCAGCTACGTGGCTTGGGCACCTCACTCTGACTCTTTGAGTCTCGATTCCTTACTGGAGGAGGGGGCAGATTCAGAGATCGTTAGCATCTGTCCCAGGTCCAACAATTGCTGAAACTTGTGGAACACTAACCGTACCTCAGGCATCGTGCCGAACATTTTACACAGAGGGGCTCAGGACACTGATCGCGACCCTGGCGTAGATGCAGTGTCATCTCCACCTTAGAAGTGAGGGAACAGAGGCACAGAGGGGCAGGGCGATGTGCCTGAGGTTGCATGGCTCCTGTGTAACAGTCAGACCCAATTCTGTCTGTCTGTCTGGAAACCCATGTTCTGTGGCCTCCAGGAGGGAGGATATCAAGGAGGGATTGGGGTGAAGCTTCACCAGTGCCGCACACCCGGAAAGGGGGACCCAGCTTTCCACTTCTCCTGTCTCCTCTCTCGCACCTGCTCTGCTGATGCACCTGATGAGCTCGGAGACCCGTCCTGGATCGATCCTTGGAGTCTTTTCAGCAAATCACAGCCAGAGTGCTGTGTTGTTGACTAAGGGATGAAGTTGCATCAAGAGCTCACTTAGGAGGCAGCTTTGAGCAGGGGGTCAGAGACGTATTGTGGGACTGGTCGCATGGGTCACCCCAGACCGCCCTCAAGGGCCGGGTCAAGCCAGTCCTCAGCCTCAGGCACGGGGAGACTCACCCCACAAGAAAGACTGAAAACACGGCTGACACGTTCGCCTTCCTGCACACGGTTGCCTAGCAACCACCAGGGACAAGCTGCCAACTCAGTGATACAATCGCAGCAGGGAGATTAGAGTCAGCCAATTAAAAGTTTTATTTATTTATTTTTTGCATTTTCCCTTTTTGTTCTTGTGATTTCATTGAGTCCTGACCACCTTTAAACATGGATTAAGAAGCTTGCCAGTGACGAGTGGAACCTGTGTGTGTGACTCGGGCCCTTTTCCTCCCACATCGTTAGAAATGTGCTCCTGGCAAGGCGGCCATGCGTGGAGGGTAATTTTATTAAAATGCAAGTTTGTGTACCTGTCTTAGAGTCTTAGCTCCACTGTGAGATTTAAAATGTGCCTGGGGTTAGGGCCAATCTGATTTTTATTGCTGTACATCAGTGTTTCCCCATCCCCAACTCCAGTGCCTCAGAAAATGCCTGCCACATAGTAGGTGCTCAATAAACGATCAGCTGGCTGAGTGAGTGAACAAACGAACGAACGAATGGAGTGAATGAATGAAACAGATCCTGGGGAACTTGGTGAAGCTAACTGATGGCCACACAGGTGAGTCTAATGTCACTGAATTATCAAATGACAGGATCTTTAAAAAAAAAAAACATTTTGTCTGCCCCATCTGCTCAGCTTTCCAGATGGATTTTAAGTAGCAATACAAAAACATCCAATTTGGGACACGAAAGACGGGTGGGAGTCGGAAAGAATCCTGTCTCCTACACACCATACCTATTTTCCCTTCTTCTCCAAGCTCTGTGTGCCTCCTGTCCCTGACACACTTTTGTCCTGACTCTCTGGGTGTTCTGTCTCCTCCGCCTGTTCCTGGTCACACCACTCAGACAACATAGTTCTTCTTAAGGATCCCAGGGTTGCATAACTTTACCACATCGATCATTTATTTCCAAGTGTCATCTCAGTGGGGAATGTGGGTTCAGGAGATGTATTTACTTTTGTGTAAAAAAAAAAAAAAAAAAGGAGCATACACTGGTCTAGGGTATAAAAAACCTGTGGTACACACCAGGCTCTTTCATTAATCCTCAGTGTGACGTCTGGGCAGTTCTGCATCATCTGGGTCCCTGAGTTCCCATCATAAGATATCAGATGGAGAAGAGATGCCCTTCAAATTTAGATATGTGTGGTTTTAGAATAATATTTCTTAACCTTTTCTTAAAATATTTTTTCTGCCCTGGCTGGTTTGGCTCAGCAGTTGGAGCCTCAGCCCGTGGACCAGAGAGTCCGGGGTTCAGTTCACACTAGGGGCACATACCAAAAAAATATACATATATATATATATTTTTTTTCTTCCACCTCCCCTAGTCCTTTTTAGACATTTTCCCTCATTGTTCTCCCATGAAGTTTTAACACCATAGATACACTGTATACCTGTTTATGTCCTATGTGTATATCTTTGCTTTATGCTTTAAAAGCATAAGATTGTTTTGCATCCCCAGTCCCGCCCAGGACTCAATTCCTTCGCCCCTTGGGGGACATGCAGTCTCCTTGGAGCAAGCATATCATGGAGTAAAGGCCTCTTTGCTTTCCTTTGACTTCTAGAGCTCAGTAAAAGAGCCAGTCTGTGCTTTAAAAGACAACACTTATTGGGAAAAAATAAATATAAAGAACAACTAACTTGTTTTTGGAACGCGGTCATTGTAGCCTTTCTCTGCACCACCTTCAGAGCTCGGAATCTCGCTGGCCAGCGTCACCTTGCCTATTCTTGGTCCAATGTTGTGTGTTCATACATGGCGCATCGAGCCTGGGACTTGTGTACGGGGACCAAGGGGGTTGCGGTGGTGAATTTTAGGTGTCGACTTGACTGAGCAACGGGATGCCCAGCTATGTGGTGAAACATTATTCCAGGTGTGTCTGTGAGTGTTTCTGGGTGAGATTAACATTTGAAGTAGTAGATCGAATGAAGCAGATTGCCCTTCCTAATGTGGGTGGGCCTCATCTAATCAGTTGGAGGCCCGAATAGAATAAAAAGGAGGAATAAGGGAGAATTGCTCTCTGCCTAACTGTTTTGGGGCTGGGACATCGGTTTCCTCTTACACTCAGACTGGAACTTAGACCCTTGGCTCGCTGGGCTGTCGGACCTTCAGACTGAGACTGCCCCACCAGCTCTCCTGGTCTCCAGCTGGCTGGTGGCCGAGTGTGGGATGTCTTAGTCTCCACAGTCATGTGAACTAATTCTTTATCATAAGTCTCTTTATATTGGTTCTGTTTCTTTGGAGAACCCTGACTAATGCAGGGAGCTTGGGGAGAGGTCAGTAGGGGCTAGATCATGCTGGCCTTGCAGATCTCTATTTCAGCAAACTTATATTTGGCCCTCCCACATCCCTTTTACTCATTCTATGCATACACCCCCAGTTTCTCTGTGCTCTGCTGCTAAGGCTGGCATTTGTGACTTCATCTGAGGGTTGTTCTTGTTCTGTTGGAGCTGCCACACTGTACTGAAGACTGAGTTTGCATCTACCTTGGATGGCCAAAAGCCAGTGACCGACTGGTGGGGAACACAGACCCTTAGTCTCCTTGTCTTGCAACAGAACAAACTCTGAGGTGCAACGTCTGTTCCATAGCTCCCTGCAGGGTCAGGCTGGGGACAGGATAGACATAACCTGAAACTTTGCTCTTCCTTAGCTCTTCTTCCCTGTGAACTCTGCTCCCTCTTTTCTGGAGTGAGTGGACCAACCCTTGAATTTTCCCATATCTTGGAAGCCAATTGACTCATTGACACATGGATTCATATGTATTTATGAACTTGGGTGGCCTATTTCTTGATCTAGGTCTTTTCTTCCTTCCTTCCTTCCTTCCTTCCTTCCTTCCTTCCTTCCTTCCTTCCTTCCTTCCTTCCTTCCTCATTTATCTATCCTTCATGCATTCATTTATCTATCCATCCATCCTTCTATCCTTTCACCCATCCATCTAATCATTTATCCATCCATCCATCCATCCATCCATCCATCCATCCATCCATCCATTCCTCCTTCCATCCTTCCGTCTATCTTATTATACATTTCTTATTATAAATGTATAATCTATCTTATTATAAATTTCTGCATTAATTATAAGTATGTATTTTTAAACTTCATTTTCTTCCCTATACATCTAATCTTTTGACTTTTTGGACCCTCGAGCTACTTTCTGTCAATCTTCCTAGTGTCTGGGTCCACACATGGTTCTTTATATCTCATTTTGATTATGGTCTTCAGAAAGTTCTGAGTATACCAACAGAATTTTGACAAAGAGGTTTCAGCACACCCATAATGAACCTCCTAGGTGCCTTGAGTAGGCCTCACATCACTGTTTGACCTTGTAAGTGGTTGTCCTATAGGAATTGGCCAACGTCTTATAATCAAATACCAGAAAAAACTTCTCTCTAGATATCACTGAAAGGCAATCTAAGAATAGATTATATGAACATACCACCAGGGTGCTCAATTTATGTTTGTTTTGTACAATCAGAAAACACACTTCTCTAAAAATCATTGTGCGAACTCAATGGTGGGTGGTTGTTGCTCTCAGTAGTCTGTAAAGGCATCGTGTGAAATAAGTCTAAAACTGTTCCAAGACGTAACGTTCTATGGCTAAAATTTCTGCATGAATTATACGTATGTATTTTTAAACTTCATTTTCTTCAAGGTGAATTTGCTTATCATCTGTCTCTATCGCCACCTCAGTGTCTTGAAATGACCTAACAGTGATCCACAGTCAAATATCCTCATCACATGGTAGACCTTTCGCATCCCACCCTGATGTAGCCTGTCCCGCCCCCTCTCCTGTAAGGACTTAGGAGCTGAAGGTTCTATCTAATCATTGCGGCTGTGCTGCGGTTGCTCGTAGCTTCTTGTTTTCTCGGGGAAGAACAGAGCATTAGAATGACGAGCCATCCTGATAAGAGTTGACAAATATCTATCAAGACCGTGGGGAGAGTGAAATCTTTCTGACAACTCTATTATTTTTCTTTATCGCTCAGTCTTTGGGGGGTAATCTTTCCTTCAGCAAGATCAAACTCTTTCTCCTTCCTTTGCTCTCCATGAGAGAATGGGGGGAAACTAGATGATTTGTAAGGATCGTTTCACATAGAACTTTTTGCAAGTCTGTGAGATATACCCTCTCAGAGGAAAAGATTCTGCGCTGCATCTGTTTTACTTGTGAAAAACTGCGCGTGCCTGTAGACAGGGCTGCCCCAGAAGGATGGTGACTCCATTTTCTCCACGAGAAGATTCTCCAGTCTCCAACATGTTTAGCCAAATCCCATTTGTAATTGACATTGTGAGATGTAGATAAGATTCTCAATATTACCCGGCCGGTGTGGCTCAGTGGTTGAGTGCCAACCAAGAGGTCACCAGTTCGATTCCCGGTCAGAGCACATGCCCAGGTTGTGGGCCTGATCCCTGGTGGGGGGCATGCAGGAGGCGGCCGGTTGATGTTCTCTCTCATCGATGTTTCTATCTCTCCCTTCCTCTCTCTCTAAAATCAATAAAGAAAAAAAAAATTTTAAAAATAAAATTGTCTCATTATCTAACCAGAATAATGCATTTATTGTTTAGTTACACTAATATTGTCAATTGCATACAGAATTATAATTTTGAAACAAATCTCCTCTGTAGTCACATTTCATGAAACAGGCTCATTCTGACTTCTCGGGTGCATTTCCTGTGTGACGCTCCCTGGCAGGACGGGCCACGCTGGTGGCATGTCAGTGTTCCCGAGCGCGCCAGATTCCCTTCCGTCCAGAGCACTGCCTGCGTAGTGGTTTTTTAGTTCACATGTGGTGCTGCCACTAGAAATTGTATTCTGAGCCACCAGTTCAAATTTGAACAAATTCAGGACACTTCTTTTATTGTGAAAAAAAAAACCCAAAAACATGTGAATGGTTCAGTGGGTGAACGCTTTAGTCACAGCCACCCAGATGAAGACTCAGAATACTTCCAGGAGCTTAAAAGACCAGAACTCGCCCTGGCAGGTCTGGCTCAGCAGTTAGAGCCATCGGCCCACGGACCAGAGAGTCCCGGGTTCCCGCTAAGGGCACGTACATAAGTTGCAGTTTGTCCCCGGCCCTGGTTGGGGTCGTGTGGGTGGCAGCCACTCGATGTGTCTCTCTCACATCGATGTTTCTCTCTCTCTTCCCCCCTCTCTCCTTCCCTCTCTATCTGAAGACAAATGCAAAAATGTCCTCGGGTGAGGATAAAAAAAAAAAGATCAGAACTCATGTCTCCTCACCAGAGGTAACACTGTCCTAAATTTTGTGGTAAGAAAAGCACGAGAAGTTTTTTCCTTTTATTTTTTTTGAAACATTTTATTGAAATATTTTTTTTATCCTCCCTCGAGGACATTTTTTTTTTCATTTATCTTGAGATAGAGCGGGAAGGAGAGGGAGGAAGAGAGAGAGAGAAACATCAACGTGAGAGAGACACATCGAGTGGCTGCCACCCACACGACCTCAACCGGGGCCGAGGACAAACTGCAACTGAGGTACGTACCCTTAGTGGGAACCAAACCTGGGCCTCTCTGGTCCATGGGCTGAAGCTCTAACTGCTGAGCCAAACTGGCCAGGGCTTATTGAAAAATTTAATGTTGACATTATTATTATTTTTTTTTTATCCTCACCCGAGGATATTTTTCCATTTTTTGTACAGATAGAATGGGAGGGAGAGAGAGTGAGAAACATCGACGTGAAGGGACACATCGAGTGGCTGCCACCCGCACAACCAACCAGGGCCGGGGACAAACTGCAACCGAAGTACGTGCCCTTAGCGGGAACCGAACCCGGGTCTCTCCAGACCACAGGCCGACGCTCTAACCACTGAGCCAAACCGGCCAGGGCTAATGTTGACATTATTGTAAGTGACCCCCCTTTCCAACCCCTTTGCCCACCTCCACTCTCCCCTGCCTCCCCCTTCCTTGGTCTTCACCAAACTATTGTCTGAGTCCATGGGCATGCATATATTTTCTTAGCTAATCCCTTCACCTTTATCCAGCCCCTCACCCACCCTCCCCTCGGGCACCGGTCAGTCTGTTCCATGGATCCATGCTTATGGTTCCACTTTGTTTGTCAATTTATTGTGTTCATTAGATTCCACATATTAGTGAGGTCATATGGTGTTGGTCTTTCTCTGACTGAGACCTCAAACACCAATCAGAAAGAATATATGCACCCCTATGTTTACAGCAGCATTATTTACATTTACAGTCACCAAGACCTGGAAACAGCCCAAGTGCTCATCAGCAGAGGAGTGGACAAAAAAGTTGTGTTGCATTTACACAATGGAGTACTATGCAGCTGTAAAAAGAAGAAACGTTTGCCCTTCTGGACAGCATGGAGGGACCTGGAGGGTATTATGCTAAGTGAATTAAGCCAGTCAGAGAAA
The DNA here is from genome assembly GCF_014108415.1 of Molossus molossus. Taxonomy (NCBI): domain Eukaryota; kingdom Metazoa; phylum Chordata; class Mammalia; order Chiroptera; family Molossidae; genus Molossus; species Molossus molossus. The sequence goes on along the minus strand of NW_023425366.1, from coordinate 107,134,795 downwards.
GTTTTGTTTCTTTAGAAAAATATCTGTTCTGTGTATGTCTGTTGCCTCACAACCCAGGCTCTTAGTCTGTTTCATGTTAAAGTAGCTTCACAAGTTTTATTTACAATGATATCCACCTGTGCAATGGCAAGGGCATGCTTCCAGGAGGAATTACAAAGTGTGTGTTCAATTTACTTGCTTCTTCATACTGATGCTGTCACGGGACCTCTGTAAACATTCAGAGTTAGCATTGATTGAGGTCTTTTCAGGACAATGTGCACTCCCAGAGTTACCTTGTTCTTCACAGTAAAGTAATTGACAAATGTGTGCCATAATTTAAGAAACTGTAGGAGGCCCTGGCCAGTTTTGCTCATCGGTTAGAGCATCAGCCTGCAGTCCAGAGAGACCCAGGTTCGGTTCCCGCTAAGGGCACGTACCTCGGTTGCAGTTTGTCCCTGGCCCTGGTTGGTCGTGCGGGTGGCAGCCACTTGATGTGTCCCTTTCGCGTCGATGTTTCTCTTTCTCTCTGTCTCTTCCTCTCTCTCCCTCCCACTCTATCTGAACAAAAAATGGAAAAATGTCCTTGGGTAAAGATTAAAAAAAAGAAAAAGAAACTAGGAGGACATAAGTATAAAGTGAAACATATTTCTAAGGTATAACTCTGAACCAATATCTTCTATTGTCATTTTGTATTCAAATTTTATTTTATAATAAAGTATTTCAAATATGAAAAATGGAAAGAATATAACATGCACCCCTATACTCAACCATACATGGATGTCACACATGGTGCTACTATATAACAAATTATAAAAATAAGTAGAAAAGACAACTTCAAAACAGTGGGCATCCATGTGAAATTCCTTGTGCATTAGCTTAAATTGCATCAGGTACATTATTTGGAACTTACCTTTTTATTCCTCATATACTGGTCTTGAAATGTATCCATATGTCACATGTAAATTTAGTTCCTTCATTTTAAATGCTGTAGCATAATCCATTGTAGAAATATATTATAATTTACTTTTCTATTCCCCTAGTACTGGACATTTAGGTTGATTTTGTTCCAAATTGCATTGATAAAAAATTTAAACATATAGACATATGCACAGAGTTGTACAGTGAAGAACCATGTGCCCTTCACCCAGATTCTATAATTAACATTTTGCTATATTTGCTTTATATTCCATCCATCCATCCATCCATTAAGCTATCACCATCTTGTTTTTGTTTTTTGATGCTTTGCAAAGGAATTTGCTGTGTTTTATTTTCCAAAATAATGTTAGGGATAGATAACAAAATAGTGGTTCCCAGGGGTTGGGGTGGGTAGAGAGAGCAAGGCATGACCAGAAAGGGTGTCATAAAAAAATCTTTGTGGTGATGGAATAGTTCTCTATTTTGATTGCGATGGAGGTTTCATGTAACTATCTCTATGATCAAATGCCATGAAATTATACACACACCTACATTGTCCCAATGTCCATTTCCTGGATTTGATATTGTATTGAAGTTGTGTAGAATGTAACCACTGGGAGACACTAAGTGATGGCTACACAGGACCTCTTTCTATTATATTTGCAACGTTGTATGCATCTATGATTATCTCGAAATAAAAAGTTGAAACCAGAAGAAACAGCAGGGATAAAGAGTGCACTCAAAGACCCTAGACTTCCTGGCTCAGGTGGGGATGTGGTGGTGAAGAAATGAACAAGTAGGGGTCAGAAAGCCAATGGGGGCAAAGCAGAGAACTGGGAAGAGTCTGGGTACTTGAGGTCATCGCTGAGTCACAAATTCAGCAACTGTCTCAGACCTGTTCTAATAGGAGGTAATACAGTTTTCTCTGTTGAAGCCACTTTATTGCCAGCTGTATTCTTACACATGTCAGTATTTATTTTTTTTTAAAAAAAACCCACCATTGCTAGTTTCTTAGAATAAAACTTTTTAAAGTAAAAAAAAAAAAAAAAAGTGTTTCAATGAGCAACGTTATATATGTATATGTGCGTAGGTGTGTTTCTCTAGAGATATATCTAGGAATCAAATTGCTGGATCAGAAAGGATGAGCATCTTCGATTTTTCTACATATTTTATTAGAATTAAGAGGCCAGCCAATGTAAGTTGCACCAGAAATGCTACTATTCAGCATCTTAACATGCCAACAGTTTTAAGATGGATCTGGGCTTCAGAAATGTTCAAACGTAGGAGCGAGGGTAGGGGTGGGGGTTGAGAAGCAGCAGATACCTTCAAATCCAGTTTGCAAAGTGACTATAAAAAACTTTCCCTCCCAGCGGCAGCGTAAATGTCCACATCCCCACAAAGCATTTGTAATTTGATGATACGCCTTTGTTATTTGTTAAGTTGCAGTTCCCTGAGCACCTTTTCCAAATGTTCATGGCTAATTTATGTCCCCTCTAGTGTGAGTCACTGCTGTCATTGTTTTCTACTCAGTTTTGTCTTTTCTTTATTGACCTTAGGAGCTCTTTCTATGTTGTAGTCTTATTCATCGCAAGCATCATCTCTTATATTCTGAATCGTTTTTGTAGCTGTTAATCTAATTGTTTCCAACAGATATGAGATTAACCCATGCCTTCACTCTGCGGGGTGCTTGCAAAGGTTTTGCTTCTTCATTACCTTCCCGAGACAGAGTAAATGGCAAATTGAACCAGACCAGGGGAGCAAAATATATCATACATGTGGCACCATGTCCAAACCTTCATCTGTGGCAGACATTACTAATCAATCATGGAGCTGAACTCAGCAGTCCTCGAAATCGTTAATTAATCAGAGTCGGCAGGTGTAATACAAATTTTTGACAAAAGTAGCTGCTTTGGGGGAAGATCGCTTGATACTTTGCTCTGAAAATTTCTGTTTTTTTTTTTTTTTTTTAAATTCTTTGTAAATGTATCTGGTGGATATATTAGAAAAACTGTGGACTGTCTCATGCCACAGTAAGCATTGTTAAAAGCGAATGGCTGTTCTCCCACATCTTCATGTCAAGCCCATGGTGACACGACTGATCCATTCCACCATGTGTTTCTCATCCAGGCTGAACTCAGCTTCAGATTCTGTCTCACCACAGCCTGCCAGACAACACACGCAGTTGATTAGACTTGATGTGTAAGGTGAAACCTTTGATCAGCCTCGAATTACTGAGCTTTGATTTGAATAATATGCTTCCCCTTCATCCGGGCAACTTTCATCCTTAAAAACCAATGGTGACCAATTTCCTCTGAAGTCAAAATGGGAACATTCTTAAGGGTAGATGAAGAATTTACTCCTTCTCTCCTTAAGTACTATTCTGGAAAGTCATATTATAAAGCTGTGATGGAAAGAAAATGTTACTCACATGCTAGAAACAACCAGAGATAGCCAAATCGGATTTCCAGAGAGGAAGTTCAAACAGAGAACAAGATGCAATTCAGCAGAGAAACAAACAAGGCGCGCTGTCAGTTCTCAGTGGTGAGGGGAATGGTCTGAAACAGATATTAAAAGGCCACAAGACATCTGGGCATCGGAATTGCTAACGCGGAGTGAGGAGCATGCGCCCTCGCTGGGGCTGAGTCCAAATCCCTCTCCCCGAGGGAGAAGGGAGAGGACCACGATGGGTGTGAAGAAGCATCAGGAACAGGGATCTCTCGGTGACACTGGCTGAGCACTAGCTGAGTCAACCTTTCCGTTTTAGGTGATTTTCATATCAGAACATCCCAGATTATCTTCTAGACTTTGTTAGAAGGAAGGCGGGAACACTGGACTCATTTACAAAGAGGAAACAAGTGTGTAATATCCATGATCTCCGTGATGAAGGGCTTGAGAAAGACCAAGTCAAAAGACATGATCCAACGGGGGTTCATCCAGCGAGAGTGAAGATTAAAGATTACCGGGGATCATCACTCAGCGAGAGGGGCCCTCCTTGAGAAATAGGAGTTGAGTGAGAGGGAAAATATTCATGTCCATGCCAACCCAGGGCCATCACGGGAAGGAGGAGGTGATACATCCAGCCCCTTCTCTTAGGAACTTGAGTGCATCTGGAATGTACGTTACCCAGGCTCAGAATTAGATTTAAGCGTGGGCCCCCTTCTACTCCTTCTAGTTTCTCCATAGTTCATGATGTATTTTGGGAGGGGAAAAAAAAAACTTTTAATGATGCCAACTTGCCTCCTTTCAGCACATTAAAAAAGGGAACGATTGGCTGAGGCTGTCGTGATGATGGGAATAATTTTGTTGCCGTGCAATTTGGCTTTTGCTCTAAAGCTCAGCACACATTTTCCTCCAGTGTATTTTAAGCCGGAGACTTCTAAGTAACTGGGAGGTGGCTGATTTTATTTCTGTATGCAGCCAGCCTTCGCTGGCACGAGCTATGATTTGGCCCAATCAGTTTTGCATTCATGCTGAGAAGCAAGTTGATCAAGTTCAAGGAACATCTGTGTGCATTTATCCGAGTTGGGAGCCAACCTCGGAGCTGCTCCTCCATGAGGTCGCCAGCCCTCCAGTGACCGCTGCGGGACTCCTGGACAACGACCTTTGTAACTCCTGCCGCTTCATTCTGTCCTTAAGTAACTGCAATGAGTCTCAATCACACCACGTTCTTTAAAATTTATAGGGTTGTTTTTGGGAGGCTGGCTCTGGCAAGTTTGAGTAAATCTTCATTAGCTGGTTAAATGGTCTCCAAAAAGTTACCCAACCATGTACGCCAGGGCCGAGATGTCGACCCATATATTAACCTGACGTTTTCCATAGCTGCATCTGTCTGGTCTTCCTCTTTTTATTTCCCCTCTCCGAGCTGTCATCAATTTTGTGTGCCAGCAGCTCAACGGCTTGAAGAGGGTTGTAAACATCTTCTTGTTCAATTACATCAGGATGTTTTTTTTTTTTTCCTTTATGTCAGAAATTAAATTTACAAGGAGGAAAAAAAAGTGCACTCTCTAAACCTAAAGAGACACAGTCAAGCGCAAAGTAAATAAAAACAGAAAGAAATCAACTCGAGGCTGCGAAGTATAAATGAGGCAGTGGTATTCAAAGGACCTGGCTTCAAATCCCAGCCCCACGAACTGACAGGCCGGACAGTTTGGGGGAAGTGATGCTTTACTCCTTAGACTGAGGTTTCCTGCTCTCCAGCGTGGGAGAATGACAGCAATTCATAGAGCTTTGGGCGAATTGAATGAGTTGAAGTATAGGAAGGGGTCACTCAACATAGACCCTTCTCCTTCCCTTCTCTGTTTGCACAGGGGCAAGCTGACTGAGTGCAGGACCTACTGAGTATATATCTTTGTTTCCCTAGGACCTGGAATATAGTAGGTGTTTCGAGGGTATTTCATGGAAGGATGAGTGAATAGCCAATTAATGGGAGATACTGGATTGCATTCTTATTCTTGGTCTGGGTAATTTAGGTCTTAGGATGAGGGTGATTTCAGTGGACTGAGGCCTTACTACTCCAGGGGTAGTCCCTGGCTCAGATGCATGGGTTATCACCCCTGGGGAGATGGTTAGAAATGTGGAATCTCAGGCCCACCATCACCCTACTGAGTCAGAATCTGCCTTTAATAAGTTGTGTATTAAATATAATCATGTTCTATTTATATATATTTATTTAAAATTTATTTTTTTACTTTTTAAAAATTTAGATATAATTGACATAAGAATTGTATTAGTTTTAGTTGTACACCAGAATTATTTGAGATATTTATATATATATGTATATATGTGTGTGTGTGTATAGTGAAATGATCACCACAGTAATTTTAGTTAACATCATCTCTGCACATAGTTACATTGTTTCTCTTGTGATGCCTTTCGACAAGACCTCGGGTTATTTGTGTGCACAGGGAAATTTAAGCAGAGCTGGATTAGAGTCCTGGATTACAATGCCCAGAGCATGAGTTGGTTTCCCACATTAGCTCTGCTGACAACAGACCAGCTTGACCTTGCATTTGGCTTTGAAGGGATGGATGAATCGGTGCAAACAAATTCTTCCCACTGTGGGGGAAGCAAAGCTGTTCCCGACAGGTCCGCACTGTCATACCCCCCTTTGTCTGGGGCACGGTAACGTCCTCTCAGTAGACGCCTCCGTCCAGATCCAGTGAGAAGCACGCCAGGAACAGAGCTGCCCTCCCACTTCTAGCAAGTCCTTGCAGCGACCCAGTGGGCATGCGGGCTCTGGGAGGTGGAGTCAGTCAGTTGTCTAAGGTCGCACAGGTAGAAACTGAGAGCTGAGCATCAAGCTCAGAGCTGAGCTGTCTGATTCTAAAGACCTCTCCTCTCAACAGCTCTGCCTCCCTCCCTCCCTCCCAGCCCTCCACACGGATGCCAGACACCTTCTTAAAGTACAACTAGGGAGAAGTCTGCCAGGCAGCCCGGTGTTTTTGTGTGTGTGTGTGTGTGTGTGTGTATCAGACACCCAACCCCAGAAATGCCTCCGTTGGAATACAGGAGCATCCTTCAGCCCAGTCGACACCCCCTTGCTCCATCTGCTCCAGCCCTCCGCATGCCCCGTGCCTCAGCACTTCCATACTAACCCCGGGCTGCCTCACGGCTCTGTGCATTCCTTCAAGTGGCCCGCCCGCGTGGGCCCTTCCCCCCTCTTGGCCACCTGGCTGACTAATGCACAAAGGCATCTAAAGGTCTCTTTCCCACAGATGCTCTCCCTGACGTCCCCAAGTAGAGCTGAATTTTCTCCATCAAAATAGGTGTCACACTGTAAAAGAGAGTGATCCATACCCTGGCTGGGTGGCTCAATTGGAGCATCATCCTGTGCACCAAAGGTTGTGCGTTCGATTCCCAGTCAGGGTACATACCTGGGTTGCAGGTTCAATCCCTGTTTGGGGTGCATGCAAGGGGCGACCAAGTGATGTTTCTGTTTCACATCGATGCTTCTCTCTCTTTCTTCCTTCCTCTCTCTCTGGAATCAATAAACACATCCTCAGGTAAGGATTTAAAAAAAAAAGAGTGATATTTCTCTAAGTTTCTCCTCCCTGCTGACCTGTGTGCTTGAGGAATAAGACCCCATGAGAAGCCTCCATGCAGTAAAGAGCATGGTGTTAGAACCAGACTTGTCAGGGTTCAAATCCCAAAGGCTGCATGACTTTGGGCAAGATAATTAAACCTCCCTGGGGCTCAGTTTCTCCTTCTGCAAAATGGAGATGATAAGAGTATCACCTCTTCAGGATTTTGTGAGCGTTAAATGAGTTCATATATATAAAATGCTTAGAACATGCCTGGCACACAGTAGGTTTTCTGTGTTTGTTCCATAAACCTTGTGTTTCCATCTTCACTTCCCAGTCGCCTGTAAAGTGAGCATTCAGAAAGTGATGTTTGAATGAATGAATGAATGCATGCATGCATGCATACATGCCTTGGGGCACTGCCAAATTGGCTCTCTCTGTGGCCAGGAAACTTTTACACAACTTTTAAAACTTTAAGATCGAAAAAGTGCAAAAAATAAATAAAACGTCTCTGGTTCCGCCTCCGTATTTCTAATCTCTTCCCACAAATCTGTTCCTAATCCAAGAACCTACCTTTTAGTCGCTTCATTTTCTCTCGCTGCTTGTTGATTAATGATGGTATCTGTATGTCCTTACCATAATCCTTCCCATTTCCCTAAGTCTGTATAAAAACGTGCAGTTTGTGGAGAGACCCTCCTCCGGGTAACGAGCACACAGCGGGGGATACGCGGCGGCTCCGCGGCCTGTGCACAGGCAGCTGGCTCCTCCGAACAGCTGGCCTTGATTTCTGTCCACGCTGCCTCCCTTTGCATTTCGAAGGGCAGACAGGCTGTCAAAGCAAAGCCCGGAGCCTGGCTGGCTGCAAGGATTTGAAAGGGCAGAGCTTTTATTGCTAAGTGTGTTTGCTTTCTTGTGGTTCTCTGAAGAAAACAGGAGGAAGTGTTTGCAAAGGGGCTGTAGCTTGGTGGGGAAGTGGTTCGGAAGCACACACACCTGGGTTTGAAACCCAGCCCGGCTACTAGCTGTGCGGCGCTGGGTCAGTGCCAGGGCCTCTGTGAGTCTCGAGTGTTTTTCCCTAAACTGGAAAATGGTTCTGGGTTTTTAAAAAAACATAAACTTCAGCTAATTTATGCAAAGTTCTTAGCACTATGCCTCATCCATAGTTAGAACGCAGTCCTATTATTTTGCAAGCATGTATATATATATATATATATATATATATATATATATTGCACACACGCACTGATATACATATATTTCTATATATGTAGACTCACATGTCCTCTTTGATATCACGTTCCAGTCAATTCTATTTCTCTTTGATTCAGATACATTCTGCATAATAAGTGCACACTGTATGTTTGAACAGATGGATGGATAGATGAATAAAGTCATGAAAGAAGCTGTTTTATGTCGCACATACATACTATATATCCGTCAGGAAGAGCTAAGTTACACTGTAGAACTGATCCCCCCCCCCCCACCAGCCCAAGCAGGAGTCTGTCACGGATCACCTGGGGCTCGTGACCCGGGTAGACGGAGCAGCCACTCTGGAGCATTGCCGCACATGGCAGAGGACAAAAGGACGTGGAAAACTATACTCTGGCTCTTGAAATTTTCCCTCAGAAGCAACATGTTCTGTTCCTGCTTGCATTGCATTTGGCAGAACAGGTCCCACGACCACACCCAACCTCGGGAGGGCGAGGCAGTGCAGCTCCCTGCCCCTGGGGAGAGCCTGCGGCATTTGGTGGAAAGCACCATCTGAATATTACTTCTGCAGGAAAGACTCATGCTAAAGAGAACAGAAGTACAGCAACTGGCACTTGACAGACAAGGGAGAGAAAGGCAGAGGGACAGAGACAGAGACAGGCAGGCTGGAGAGGTAATACAGTGATACCTCGGTTCTCGAACATAATTCGTTCCAGGAGGACGGTCGAGAACCAAATTGTTCGAGAACCGAAGCAATGAAACCCAATAGGAAATAATGGAAACTGGATTAATTCGTTCCAAGCCCCAGAAAATGCCTATTTACTGGCCTAATTTGTATATAATATGTAGAAAAACATAAGTCTCAACAAGAAATAAAAGTGTACAGTATGTCTAAGGGTTAAATTCAGTGTAAAGCGTGACTCTCTCCACAAAGCGTGACTCTCTCCACAAAGCGTGACTCTCTCTCTGCACTCACACTGATGGTGCAAGCAAGGCGCGCTGGGCCGAATGAACGCCATTCGGCTCAACTTGGCTCATCTCGGAAGTTCGAGTTCCAAATATTTGTTCGGATTCCAAGACAAAAGTTTCTCGAATCTCCTGGTCGAATACCGATTTGGTTGAAAGTCAAGGCGTTCGAGAACCGAGGTATCACTGTACTACAACAGGATGTATTGGGAGGAAACCGCACCTGCCATTGACATAAACTACTATGAGTAAATTCAGAAGCAAAGCTTAGGGCTTTTATTCTAAAGCAAGACATGACTCTTCCAACATAGACCAAAGCAATGTGAGACCCCTAAAGACCACTCAGACCAGACCAGGAAAATTCTCTTCACTACACTGACAAAGAATCCTATCACTTCCTTAGTGAAGAAGTGCAGGCGGAGATCAAGTTTTGGGGTGTCGGCTGAATCCATTTCTCCCTTGGTAGTGTCCACCTGTCACACACCCTATCTAATAGATAGTGCCGTATGTCCTGTACGATCCACCCCTGTGGCCCTGGCTGGCTGGAGCGGTGTGAGGCTATCTCATCCAAGATGAATCTGGGCTGAGCCAGTCAGTTGTTTTTCAGTATTCCAAAGTAAAAAATATAGATAAAATATTTAGGTCACTTAATCAGCAATTCATGGAAAATTCATTCATTCATTCATTCATTCATTCAACTAAGTTTTATTGAATGCCCACTTGAGGATATAGGGCCCCCAATCCCGACTTCACAATATCTATTCTCATGCAACCTGGCTGTCCTCATTCTGTATCTCTGGTTGTTTGTGTCTGAGGTCTCCATTGTGGGTTTAAGGTACACGTTTCTGATCCTGGCATTTGTAAATCACAAGAAGCCCCAGCAGAGCACACAGGGTCTTCTCTGCACCCTCCCCTCACCTACCTCCCATCAGAGAAAAGTGGGTGGGCAGGATACTATGAAGGTGGGTAAGTAGAGTCCGCAATGATGAACTTCTAAGCTTCATTTCCATCGTAACTGGCGATCTGTGCTCTCTAGTTGGTTTATCAGCCGTGATGGACCCAGATATTAGGGGACATCACAGCACAAGCAACCACAGAATATTAAAATATATCTGTTTTTAATTTAAAATCATTCCAAACAGTGGGAACAGAGATTCTCCCCAGGCCAAACCTCAGTCACTCTCATGCCATCATCATTAATTTTTTTTTTTTGAATCCTTACCCGAGGATATTCTTCCATCTAACCTCAGACAGAGTGGGAGGAAGAAAGAGAGAGAAAAACATCAATGCGAGAGAGACACATTTATTGGCTGCCTCCCGCACGGCCCCATCCAGGGCCAGGGACTGAATTGCAACTGAGGTACGTGCCCCTGACCAGAATCAAACCCACAGCTCCTTGGTCCACTGGCCGACACTCCAACCACTGAGCCAAACCGGCAAGGGTCCATCATCATTAATTTGGGACAGATCTGCATTCTGTAGCAATTAGAATTTAATCATTTTTTTAAGTTGGCTCATTTGATTTTTTAAAAACACATTTATTTTAAATGGTAATTTTATATTGCATGTATGTTTTACTTCCATAAAAATGTACGTTTTAAAAACAGAAACTTTATTTCAAGACTCCAAATGTCAAATCAGTATCACCTGCCATAATGGAATGAAAAGAGAGAGTAAACACAAATTAAATTAAATAGAATAGTTCTTTTTTAAATTTTTAATTTTTTATTAATTTATTTTTGTTACAGATGTTTCTCCCTTTTCCCCCATTGACACCCTCCTCCCCATCCCCACCCCCCATGGCCTGTTCCCAGCATCGTTGTCTGTGTCTATGGTTATGCATACATGCATATAAGTTCTGTGGTTTATCTCTTCCCTGCCCCGCCCCCACCCCCTCTTCTGAGGTTTTAAAAGTTTTTCCCCTGCCTCTGACTGCCTGAGCGCCAACATCTGAATAAGCTGCAGCAGCATCTATTTAGGAAACATCTGTGTAGCACCCACTGTGTGCCATGTACTGCTTGCACAGCTTTACAAATATGAGCCTAGTTAATCCTTTAATAATCTTGCAAGGGAGGGCATATAGTTATTACCCCACTCCACAGATGAGAAAACTGAGACAGAGCAGAGAGGACTGCTCAGAGGCCACACGGCTGGTAGGTGGCAGAGTTAGGATTTAAGCCCAAGCTGTCTGGCAGCAGAATTTGTGCTTCTCGTACCTGGAGCATAGATCTTGTTTGAAAAATACCACTTCCCACTGAGAAGAGTGGATTCCAGGTCCTGGGCTGGGAAGGACAAGGGGACCTGGGTCAGCCAGTTGTTCCTGGAAGCAAGGAGGTGTCACTAATGATAGAGTTGTGTCCAGAACCCTGAATCTAGCTCTGTGGGACTTGTCATAGACCAATTTGGGACAATTTTAGCATGAGAAATGATGGAAGTTGATTGGCATACGTTGAATGACTGACATTCTATGAGTTCATAGGGATTCTTGAAACATTGGGGGAGAGGGAGAAAGGGAGAGAAAGGCAAAGGAAGAGAGAGAAACAGAAAGAGCTGCTTTAAGAATACCAGCTCGTCTGGCCAGTGTGGCTCAGTGGGTGAGCATCGACCCATGCACCAAGAGGTCGCTGGCTCAATTCCCGGTCAGGGCGCATGCCCAGGTTGTGGGCCCATTCCCCAGTGGGGGGCATGCAGGAGGCAGCCAGTCAATGTTCTCTCTCATTGATGTTTCCATCTCTCTCTCCCTCTTCCACTCTCTCTAAAATCAATAAAGGAAAAAAATAAATAAATAAAAGAAGAATACCAGCTACTACAGAAGGAGTAACAGAATAATAGACTTAGAAAACATATCATTTTAAAACTTGTTATTTAATAATCAGGCAAGAATTAACAACGGATGCTATCTGCCAGGAGAAAGGTGGTCGGGGAACAGAGTTTCTCCCAGTACTGATGCCTCACCCATGGGTGCTTTCTAAGTGTACCTTCACAATGGGCAACCAGGTGTCACCTCTTTGACCAAGTGACAAGCTTCTCTTCATTGACCGTGGGACGTCCTGCAGTCAGATACCTCTGACTGTGCTGCCCGATAAAGAACAGAGCATTGTTTGTGAAGGATTGTTGCTGAGAAGGTCAAACATACATCTAATTCAAATTAATGAGAATCTCATTTAACCTGAATATAAACTGCCCAAATACCAGTTTTTAAAAAATAGAGGGGACAGAGGCACAAGTCAAATGACAACACAAGAGGGCAATCGGACAAATCCAGAACGTGGGACGTTTTACAGACAACTCATCTGGACTCTACAGGACGTCAATGTCATAAAAATACGTTTGTGTTGGGGGGGTATCTAGGTTAAAAAGACACAACAAAGACCACAAACAGATATTGTGGGTGGCTCTTGATTGCATAGTGGTTTAAAAAATGTTTAATGCATTCTTGGGACAAATGAGGGAATTTGAATTTAGGTGTTAGACGTACGGACTCTGTTTCTTTTCTTTTCTTTTTTTTTTTTCCAGAATGATTTTATTCATATACAAAAGGAAGTATAGCATCTCCACCATTCTGCAACATGCTCTTTTCCTGTGCTTAACAATATAATTTGGCAATTTTTTCGAAGAGTCACGAAGAGTTTACTCGTTCCTTCTCTCTGCATCGTATTTGATCCTTTTGTCTGCATCATGTTCATTGTATGCATGGACTGTCATTCATGTAAACTGTCATTTAGCAATAAGTATTAAGGTGTTTCCTTTTCTTTTCCCTTTTGACTTTATTTTTTAGGTTATTTAAAAATTTTTATTTTATTTTATTTTATTTTTTTATTTTTTTTATTATTATTATTTTTTATCCTCACCCGAGGATATTTTTCCATTTTTTTGTACAGATAGAGTGGGAGGGAGAGAGAGGAAGGGAGAGACAGACAGAAACATTGACATGAAGGGACACATCGAGTGGCTGCCACCTGCACGACCAACCAGGGCCGGGGACAAACTGCAACCAAAGTACATGCCCTTAGCGGGAACTGAACCCGGGTCTCTCCGGACCGCAGGCCGACGCTCTAACCGCTGAGCCAAACCGGCCAGGGCTTTATTTTATTTTTATTTGTTTACTTTTTATTCCTATACCTCTACCCTTTCCCTTTGGCAACCACCAGCATATTCTGTGTATCTGTGGGTCTGTTTCTGCTTTGTTTTGCTTATTCATCTATTTTGTTTTTTTCAGATTCCACATTTAAGTGAGGTCATATGGTATTTGTCTCTCTGTGTTTGATTTATTTCACTGAGCATGATGCCATCTAGGCCTACCCATGTTGCCACAAATGGCAAGATGCCATTCCTTTTTATTGCTGAATAATATTCCATTGTTTATATGTATCACATCTTCTTTATTCACTCATCTGTTGATGGACACCTGAGTTGCTTCCATATCTTGGCTATTACTAGTAATGCTACAATGAACATAAGAGTGCATATATCTTCTTGAAATAGAGTTTTTGTTTTCTTTGGATAAATACCCAGAAGTCGAACTGCTGGATCACGTGGCAGCTCTTTATTTGATTTTTTGAGAAGTCACCACACTGTTACCCATCGTGTCTGCATTAATTTACATGGACTCTGTTTCAGACTCTGTTTCTTTACCTTGGTGCAATGATGATGTGGTTGTGTAAGACAATGCCTTGCTCTTGGGAGACTGAACTCTTAAAAGGTGAGGGTCATGATGTCTGTGACTTTATTTTTTTATTTTTATTATTTTTTTATCCTCACCCGAGGACATTTTTTTTTTTTGCATTTATCTTCAGATAGAACGGGAGGGAGAGAGAGAGAAACATTGATGTGAGAGAGACACATCGACGGGCTGCCACCCACAGGACTCCAACTGGAGCCGGGGACAAACTTCAACCAAGGTACATGCCCTTAGCGGGAACCAAACTGGGGACTCTCTGGTCCGAGGGCCCATGCTCTAACCGCTGAGCCAAACCAGCTGGGGCTGTGACTAAATAGTTCAGAAAGAATACACATACGATACCTACAAATGGATAGATACGTAAATAATCAAACGATAATAAAATATTAGCTTTTGAATCAAGGCAATCTTTATTGCATTACCTTTATAGCTTTGCTGAATATTTGTAGATTTTCTTAGTATCAAGTAGAGGAAAATAAAACAGGACTTGTGCTCTTCATGACCCTGCCCTGCTGTCTGAGGTTAGGTGGGGAGGCTGGGTATGTGCGAGTCTGTCCCCTGACGTGCCTCAGATGGTATGTCCGGCTGTGATATTGTCCCTTCCCGGAGGAGCGACCACTCCCAGCTCTTTCTCTGCTGAAGCAGGGAGCCCCGGATGCTCCTGCTTTTATTGAAACACCCCAGCTCGCTCTATTGCTCTTAGCCACCCCTGCAGGTTTCAGTGTCATCTATGGAAAGTGGTTGCTGGGTCACCCCTGCCCCTGCCCCACCCCGTATCCCTCAGCAGGTTGGAAGGGGGTTCAGAGCCGCCTGGAGCCCGCAGATTCTCTTCTGCCTTCCGTCCCTCTGATGCACAGTCGCGGTGACAGGCCCTTGCAGATAGCACGCTGTAAATCTCGCCGATCCCAGATCAGACACAAATGCCATGCGGCAGGTGCGAGGCGTGTGCCACCGGGCCTCGGAACTGGAAGTTAAGGCCCGGTGTGTGCCGCGGAGGGTTATCATGAATCTTTCTATCAGAACACTTTCTCAGAGATTAGGCCGCCTGTCACCCAGCAGATGCCTTCCGCTCAGCGGCTCGCTCCGAATCTGAGCCTCCACCCTAAGCCTCTGATGTCTGGAATGTGGAATGTGCCGCGGGCGTGGGGGACGATGGTCACGGGCGGGCGGAGACCGAGCTGAATCCATCACAGGGAGCAGCCAGCCGCCCACACAGACAGCCGAGGAGCCACGCTTCCGAATGTCTCAGGCTCCGTGCTGGGCTCTGAGCTTCCCTCTGGGTTCCTAAGAGCATGCCCACCCTTGCCTTTTGTTCAGCGACCCCGGGAAGTCCTGTTTGTGATCTAACCTCAGTCAGTTGTGCTGCAGCGTGAATCTATTTCTTTGTTTTCTTTTTTTTTTTTTTTTTTTATCCTCAACCGAGGATATTTTTCCATTTTTTGTACAGATAGAGTGGGAGGGAGAGAGAGGAAGGGAGAGAGAGAGAGAAACATCGACGTGAAGGGACACATCGAGTGGCTGCCACCCGCACGACCAACCAGGGCCGGGGACAAACTGCAACCGAAGTACGTGCCCTTAGCGGGAACCGAACCCGGGTCTCTCTGGACCACAGGCCGACGCTCTAACCGCTGAGCCAAACTGGCCAGGGCTCTTTGTTTTCTTTTTGACTGTTTTCTTTTTTTTCTTTTGTCACGAATTAAATAATACCCCTATAGACCTTCCTTTAGGGTAACTGTGCTCAATTTGCCTGGAATTTTTGCCTAATTTGCCTGGAATTTTCCCTGTCTCAGAAAGTCACATATACAAGGACACCCCTCAGTTCCCTGGAAACTGGGATATTTGGTCTTCCCTCCCTCCCTCCCTCTCTCCTCTCCTTCCTTTCCTCCCCTTCATCCTTCCTCATCCCAGGAGGAAAGTTCTCTGCAGGGACACATCCCTGGAAGTGAGTGTCACTGTCAACAGCAACCAGGATTGTTTCGTTGGGGCAGGCAGTGTGCAGGATGCTTTTCATGCCTTACCTCAGCCGGTGCTCACCGGCCCTCGGAGGGGGCTGTGTTCCCTCCATTCACAGCCGAGGACACCGAGGCAGACTCGGGATGCAGCACCTCCCGAGGTCGCTGCTGGAGCGTGGGCAGCGGGCTTCTGACCCGAGTGCAGTGGTCGGACCCAGGGGGAGCTGGGCTTCTGACCCGAGTGCAGTGGTCGGACCCAGGGGGAGCGGGGCTTCTGACCCGAGTGCAGTGGTCGGACCCAGGGGCAGCGGGCTTCTGACCCGGACGGAGCGCAGTGGTCAGACCCAGGGGAGCGGGGCTTCTGACCCGAGTGCAGTGGTCAGACCCAGGGGAGCGGGGCTTCTGACCCGAGTGCAGTGGTCGGACCCAGGGGCAGCGGGCTTCTGACCCGGACGGAGCGCAGTGGTCAGACCCAGGGGAGCGGGGCTTCTGACCCGAGTGCAGTGGTCGGACCCAGGGGCAGCGGGCTTCTGACCCGGACGGAGCGCAGTGGTCAGACCCAGGGGAGCGGGGCTTCTGACCCGAGTGCAGTGGTCAGACCCAGGGGAGCGGGGCTTCTGACCCGAGTGCAGTGGTCGGACCCCGGGGGGAGCGGGGCTTCTGACCCGAGTGCAGTGGTCGGACCCCAGGCCTTAATCACCCAACCGCTCTGACATAGGGCACAATGGCCTGCGGTTTCCGAGAGCGGGATCATGGTCTGCGGGCAGGACCGGAGTCTACAAGTCAGAAATCGGTGTTCTAGTCGCTCTCCATCCCCATGTGGACAGAGAATAAAGTCCAGAATGACACCTCACTCTCACTCCAGAGCCCCGGGTCCTGGCTCTCGGCTCTCCCACTCCCCACACAACCCCTCACCACCCCGAACCTTGTACCCACTCCTTCTTTCCTCTACACATGCTGCTGCTCCGCCTGGAGCATCTCCTCCTCCTGGAGCAGCTCCTCCGCCTGGAGCAGCTCCTCCGCCTGGAGCAGCTCCTCCGCCTGGAGCAGCTCCTCCCTGGCTGACCTCCACTCCAGCTCCGCAGCTCAGCGTTGACCAGGCCCAGCCCCCGACCACCTGCCCCATTAGCCCAGAGCCAGGTGTAACTGTCCAAGTTAAACCTAGACCCCTGGATAAAGTTCTGATTCTCCCTGTGCCTCAGTGTCCTCATCTGTCACATGGGGATGATGACAAGGAAAAATCCCATTTTGCAGAAGAGCAAGTGGAGGGACAGAGAATAAATGACTAGCTATTGAGCAGTGGTCCAGGGATCTAAACCCACCTGCTGTGGTTTGAGGGTCCAGGGTCTTCATTATTGTTTTATTTATTTATTTATTTATTTATTTATTTATTTATTTATTTATTTTTAATCCTCACCCGAGGACATTTTTTCATTTTTTGTTCAGATAGAGCCAGAGGAAGAGAGAGAGAAACATCGACGTGAAAGGGACACATCGAATGGCTGCCACCCGCACGACCCAACCAGGGCCGGAAACAAACCACAACCAAGGCACACGCCCTTAACGGGAACCGAACCCGGGTCTCTCTGGACCGCAGGCCGACGCTCTAACCGCTGAGCCAAACCGGCCAGGGCTTCATTACTGTTTTAGATAGCGCCTCGTGCTGTGTGGCCAGTGAGTGGGGCACTGGAACAGAGCGGGTGGAGGGGTCGATGGGGACCAGCTCTAGAAGGCAGGGAGGATCGGCTCAGAGGTCTCGGTCCTGGCTGCTCACTGGACTCACTAAGGAGGGTCTGCAGATGCCCAGAGCAACACACCCAGAACCTGGGGGAGAGGGGTGAATCCAGACCTCCACATTTAAATTTTTTTTTCTTTATTGATTTTAGAGAGACAGAAGGGAGAGAGAGAAACACCAATGAGAAAGAACATTGACTGGCCGCCTCCTGCACGCCCCCACTGGGGATTTGGCCCACAACCTGGGCACGTGCACTGACCGGGAATCGAACTGGCGACCTCTTGGTGCGTGGGTCCACGCTCAACCACTGAGCCACACCGGCCGGGCCAGACCTCCACATGTTTTAAGACCTTCAGGAGAGTGCAGCATGCAGTCAAGGGTAGAACTGTTCCAGGGGAGAAAGGCACTGTAGGGAGCAGCGACACACCCCCACCTTTCCCAGGAGTGACACTCCTGTCCTCCAACCACCACCCCTTGCCCACTGCCTCCTGTTCGCCCTGCAGCCCTGCCCTGAGGTGCAGCCCAAGGAATTCAAGCTCCATTTAGGGAAAAGGTTAACGGTGGCTTTCGCCTCCCAAGTTAGCAGGAGGCCAGGATGGGCTGCATCCTTGCAGCTGCCCACCCATCAGGGCCCCATGACAAACGACATTCTGAACGTATCTCTGCAGATACTTCCAAGCTGACCCTTGGAGATAGCTAATAAAAGACCAACCTGTCCTCCAAGATTAACGACTGGGGAGAAAGACAGAGGGAGGGAGAGCGGCGAGCATGGGCTCCAGGAGGCTCCGCTGCCCTGGCCGCGCTGCAGTGAGGCCAGAACAAAGGAAGCTGCTGGACAGAGAGCATCCCAGCTCCCTTTACTCTGACCTGCCCTTCTGCAGGGGAGCTCCGGGCTCCCTGCCCTGCCCTGGGAGCCCACCCCAGTGCCCCCTTTCCTCCACTGGGCACTCTTCTCTGAGCTGTGTTCCATGCCTCGCCCTCCCTCCATGCCCTTCCCAGATTCTCCTCTCTGACTTTCTCTTTCCTCTTTCATTCCTTTCTTTCTGTCTTTCTGTGTTCTGCTCCTCCAGCTCAGCCTCTGTCCTCGGTGAGTGTGTGTGTGTGAGACTCGTTTTTCTCTCTCTCAGTCTTGCTCTGTGTCTCTCATCCAGAGCCTTTTTTTTTTTTGCTTCTGTGTCTCTGTCTCTGCCTGTCCCTTGACAACCTCTGTGTCTCTGTCTCTGCCTGTCCCTTGACAACCTCTGTGTCTCTGTCTCTGCCTTCCCTTGACAACCTCTGTGTCTGTCTCTGTCTTTGCCTTTCTCTCCTCCCCTCTGACTGTCTAGTATCTGTCTGTCTTAATGCCTTCCTTTCTGTCTCTCTGCTTCTTTGATCGTCTGCGTCTATCTGTTTCCATGCTGTTCCCTGTCTTGGTCCCCTCTCGCATCTTTCCCTGTGTCTGTGTTTATCTCCAGCTCCTCTCTCCTCTCCCTCCCCTGTCTCGCTATTTCAATGTGCTTCTCATCTTCGGCCTTTCCTGGAGGTTGACAGTCTCTAGGAGAGGAGCCTCTTCTTGCCGTGGACTAATCAGGAGTGGGCAGAGCTGGAGGCGGGGTCCTGTTTTGCACCAGCACCTGGGCCACTTGCGCCTGAAGGGGGGTGGCCCTGAATCTAAACTCGTCCTGCTGATTGGCCCCCTGCGGGATCCTCATCACGTCCCACTCCCCGCTCTAATTCCTTTTTCTCAGATACAGATAGAACCCCCCCCCCATTCTTTGTCCCATCTGTGTTAGTGAGAGCCCATGTTTACAACTCAGAAATCCCAGCAAGTGACAAAGTCCCCAGACTTATTTATTCCCTACTGTCTGCGGCTGCTGGGTAGTCTGTGTCTATCCCACATTTCCACAACAACCCTGCAAGGTAAATGGCATCACCTCCATTTTTCAGGCGAGGAGACTGGGGATCAGAGAGATGAAGAAACCTGCCCAAGGTCACACAGCTGGTTAAATGTTAGAGGCCGAATTCAAGTCTGTTCTGGGGGACCCTGAGGGTCATCCTCTATCCAGTGAACCTTTTGGCGCTGTGCTGTTCTGAGAGGTAAGCATTCGCCAAATGTGGCTATTTAAATCAATTAAGATGCAGTTATATGTTTAACTGAGTTTCTCCATTGCATTGGCCACATTTCAAGGGCACAGTGGCTCCCGTGTTGGGTAGGACGGATACAGATTATGTCTGTCCATGCAGAAAGTTCTTTGCTCAGCACTGTTTTAGGTAAACAGGGAGGATGTCCCTGCATCACCTTTGTGGAAGAACAAAAAAAAAAAAAATAGAATATTGAAATGAACCTAGGCCTATCCCTCGTCCCCGTCCTTGCCACGTGAGAGGCTGCGAAGAAGAACCTGGACGGAACAGCAATCCCGTCTCCGAACACCTGGGCCATTGCAAACTTGCTTCCAATCCTGTTCCCATCAGGGTTACCGCAGAGGCGCACTCTGCTTCCATTAGGGGAGCCGGGGCTGGATGTGTGTATTCTTCTCGAAGGCAGACAAAGTACAATCTTATGCCAGAAATTGAATTTTCTTATTTCAGCTGGTGTCCAGGGCTTTGAACCCTCTCACACGTGAACAGCTTATCTTGTTCCATTCGATCAAAAA
Source organism: Molossus molossus (assembly GCF_014108415.1). Taxonomy (NCBI): domain Eukaryota; kingdom Metazoa; phylum Chordata; class Mammalia; order Chiroptera; family Molossidae; genus Molossus; species Molossus molossus. The sequence continues at coordinate 107,114,705 of NW_023425366.1, read as the reverse complement.
CATTTCATAATACCAGCTCCTTCCGCAAGGTCACCTTGAAATCTCTTCCCTGCTCAAAGCATCCTGAATCTTCCTCTCCTTAATAGAAGCATTCTTGAAGTCTGGGTAAAATGGACTTGCCCGGCCGTGTTCCCTAGTGCCTGGCCTCTCTGTAACAAGTCACTAAGAAGAGGGAGATGTTTGCAATGTTTTTGTAAAGTTTACCAGTCTGGGCAATCCAAATGCCCCAGCATCCTCCAGCCCACCTCCCTAGGTTAAGTAGGCGTCTTGGTTTCATGCAAATTTCTCCCCAGAGACTCTGGCCCCCAAGGTCCCTCAGGCCTCCCTGCAGCTCTCTTGGACCCTGTGCTGCTCCGTGGGTCACTGGTCATTCTCAGCATAGGGCTCTCCTCTCCTGGTGGCTCTGCCTCCTGTTTGGACACGAAAGGGTCCCTCTAGCTCAGAGGGTTGCCATCCCAAGCCTTTGATGGCAAAGCTAGTTTGTGGTTTAGGAAAGAACTGTCCCCTCTTTTCTGCTTTATTTTGATACTCAGTGACCCAAGACGGTGTTGTTTGGGCCCAAAGCACTCGTGTTTCCTGGAGCCTCCCTCTGCAGCTTTTGTTTCCCTCTAGCAGGGCAGCCTTGGTTGCAATCCCAGCTCTTTCACTTGCATACTGGTGGGTCAGCCTTGTGTAAGCTAGTTAACCTCTGGGCGCCTCAGGTTCCTTGTCTGTAATATGGGAATAATAAGACCGGCCACCTAAGCGTGAAGACTGAATTAGCTGTTGTTGTTTACATCTCTGTCTACTCTTTGGGCTCAGAAATGCCTCCTGGTGTGGTTTCACCCACACCCACCACACCTCACTCAGACTCTCTACTCCCCCCTACCACAAGGGAGGCTTTATCCTGGATTGTTTGGGCAGCTGCTTTTCCCTGTGTTCTGGGAGGCCTTCCTTGTACCATTCTATCTTCAGTCTTTCCCCCCAGACCTCAGGTTATCTCAGCATGGCGACTTAAAGCATCGTGAGTCTTGTCCAGCCAGTGTGGCTCAGTGGCTGAGCATCAACCCACGCACCAAGAGGTCACCAGTTCAATTCCCAGTCAGGGCACATGCCCAGGTTGTGGGCCCGATCCCCAGTGGGGGGCATGCAGGAGGCGGCCAATCAATGTTTTCTCTCATCGATGTTTCTATCTCCCTCTCCCTCTCACTGTAAAATCAATAAAGAAAAATAAAATTTTAAATAAAGCATTGTGAGTCTTGAAGCCTGGAAACACGCACGACTGCCCCCATAGACATCCCTCTGGCTGTCATCTGTCCTGTTTGGCGGAGTCCTTCCCATCCTAGCCCTTTCGGATGCATTCAGTTTATCTTGACCATCTGCAGCTCACACCTGTTTCCCTTCTTCCCGTTCTCTGGCCTCCATGAGGCTCCTTCTTCTGGGATCCTGGGACTCGTCTTCTTCCCCACCCACCCCTTGCCCCGTGACACACCCTGGGCATTAAAGCAGCATCTTGTTTTGAGCACAGCATCAGCATTCACTCCACCTCAGCAAGGACACTCCTGCCTCCAGGGGCGTCCACCTGTGTGGGGAGGGCACAGGGATGAACACAGGGACCCCGGTTCCCACCTCTACTCCGGCAGTACAGGGTGCTGACAACTTCAACCTTTCTTCTTTTTTTTTTTTTAACAGTAACCTCTAAATCCCTTTCCAGGCTGGAGGGACTCGTGCCTTTTGTATTTAATGTGCACTCTCCGTCTCTTTCGGTTCATTGGCTCCAGACTTATTATCTCGCATTTGTCTGCATTACGCTGCCTTTGCCTCTGACTGTCTGAGTGGCCTGCAGTCACCCAGGCCGGCCCCATCCCAATCCTTTCTGGGTGTGTGCATGTGCATGTGCATGTGCGTGTGTGTGTGTGCGTGTGCATGTGTGTGCGTGCGTGCGTGTGCATCCACACTGTGCCTCCATGGTTCCCATCAGAGCAGGTCCTGGGATAGAGAGGTGAGTTATGAGTTCCAGGCTGGGCTGGGAATGTGAAGGGAGGAGATCTAATGCTGCAGAAAGGGTATTTATGGCTCAGTTTGCCAACGTGTAAAATGGGAATAATATCCACCTCATAGTTATTGTGAGGACAAATAAGATGGATCTCAGAATAGGCACACACTCAACACTATCAGTGCTTGCTGTCATTATTGTTGTTATCATGACAACAGCTCAAGAAGTTATGGCAGATGAAGCCCCAGGATTTACACAATGATCAAATAATAGCCACTATCACCAAGCACCATCACCAAGTACCCACTAGGTTCTAAGTACTGCATGCTAAGTACTTCCTTTTCCACAAAGAAAAAGCCTCCATTTTCCTCCTCTGATTAAAAAAATATATGCTGGTTGTAGTAAAAGGTAGATAGAGCAGGTTACTAGATAAAATTGAAAAGAATGAGTGCCTAGTGGGGCATCTCCAATCCATGGTGAGAACTTCACAGGCATTAGTGAGCCCCTGGCAAGGCTGAGGGGTGGTTAAACGGAGGTGTGTGTACACTGCTCAGACTAACCACTCTTCACGTTCCAATGTCTGCCTTTCTGTACCTACGGTTATAAACTTTTATCCTTTTACAAAAGTATGATTATATTGTACATCATGGTTTGTGAATCACTTTTTTATTTCCACGTAGCCATTTATTGTAGTTATAGTTCCATGCTGGTACCTAGGGTAGGAACATGCAGATGCTCCTCGACTTGTGATGAGGTAACACCCCAGTGAACCCACTGGAATTTGAAAAGACTGTGAGTTGACAATGCATTTAAACCACCTCACCTGCCGAACGCCATGGAGCTTAGCCCGCCCACCCACACGTGCTCAGAATACTTAAACTTCGGCCTGCAGTTGAGCAAAATCATTGAACACAAATGCTGTTCTATAATATCGTTTTGAATATCTTGTAATGTAATAGGCATATCAGTTTTACACCATCGTAAAGTCAAAAAATTGCTGTTGAACCACCGTGAAGTCAGGGACCATCTGTACTAGGTGTGGTTCCTAATTCTCCAGTGTTGGCCACGTTCTAGTAAACTGATGAGACAGAGTTGTCCTTAAACTCACAGAGTTGTTAACTGCTAGTCAAATAGAATATAGAATTTAAGTTTTAAAAATCCCTAATAAGCACGTAGCAGTGCCTTTTGTGTGGTATTTGAATTATGTTACCAATACCATATACTCAGATGCATCCGTGTGCGCACACACACAAGGAGGGAGCAAGGGATGGAGGGAGGGAGGGAAAGAGAGAGAGAGAGAGAATATAAAGACCTTTGAGTAACTGCATGCTGTTCCAGTAAACAGATGTACGATATTGTGTTTAATTCCTGTTTGATGAATACCTCAATTATTTCAAAAGCGTGACCCGTTGATTGATAAGTCTCAAGTCGTTGATGGAAAACCACAAAAGAATTTTATTTTTCCAGCAACTGCTACTAAGTCCGCCCTTCCAAATTTCCCCTCTCCTGTCGCCTGCACCCTCGATCCGCCAGACACGTTCTGGTATTAAAGGTCTCCCCTTGGTGTTTGAGTCCCATTGTGTGTCATTTCGCAGCTGTAATCTCTCATGGGTTACTGAACGCCACCGCCCCACCCCTGCCATTCGGGGAAGCTGGGGCTTAGATCAGGGTGCGGCTGCCACTGCCTGCTGGTCACTCTGTACCCTTGTCGCACCCCGGCGCCTTTGCCTGCAGCCCAGGAAGCCCTAGGGTCGGTCAGCAAGCAGGGGGGGCCTTCTTCTTCTTTTTTTTTTTATCCTCACTTGAGGACATTTTTTCATTTTTTGTTCAGATAGAGTGGGAGGGAGAGAGAGGAACAGAGAGAGAGAGAGAGAGAGAGAAACATCGACGTGAAAGGGACACATCAAGTGGCTGCCACCCGCACGACCAACCAGGGCCAGAGACAAACTGCAACCGAGATACATGCCCTTAGCGGGAACCGGACCCGGGTCTCTGGGGACCGCAGGCCAAAGCTCTAACCACTGAGCCAAACCGGCCAGGGCAGGGCGGGGCCTTCTTATACATGCTTCTTATACAGCATCGCACACTCTTGGTGGCCGGTGCCTGGAGCCTGCCTCATCGGGCTGCAGGGGGTGGAGCCTCCAGGGAAGGAGAGGAGGGGGGGAGACTCCCCCTTCACCAACATGACACCTCTCCAAAAGGTGCCCTCACTCTCCCTCCGGTCCCTGTATATTTTCTTTAAAAATTTTTTTTTCTTTTATTGATTTTAAAGAGAGAGGAAGGGAGAGGCAGAGAGAGATAGAAACATGGATGAGAGAGAACATCGATTGGCTGCCTCCTACGTGCCCCCCACTGGGGTCTGGCCCACAACCTGGGCATGTGCCCTGACCGGGAATCAAACCGGTGACCTCTTGGTGCATGGGTCGACGCTCAACCACTGAGCCACACCTGCCAGGCCCGTCCCTGTATACCTTCTGTGGGGCTCAGGTAGAGGGATCGGTGCTGGTTCTATGGAAGCACCCCTCCCCGAGGGTCGGCTGAAGCGCTCCTCTGGGCTTGTGAGCACGGCTATCAGTCTCTTCCAAACGCCGCATTCGGGAGGGCGCACTGCTAGCTGGGAGTCAGCCCTGGCGCAATATTTATGCTATGGAAATGGATGTCCTCTGGCAGACTGCCCATCCCTCACCCCAAAGCTGATGGTTAAATATTTAGCAGCACACCCACCTCGAGCCTGCCCAAGCGGGGTGGGCACCGTACTTAAAACAGGGGGCACGCGCTGCCTTTTTGTTCTCGGTCTTTAAGGCCAATTATGGGAACAGAGGGAAGAGTTCACCAGCACAACAAGCATCGCATATTATAAACGATACTTTAAAGAGCAATTTTTTTACATTTAACCCGCCGATTTGAGCGATTATTTCCTTTGGCTAAGTTCCTGGAAATGGAAATGCTGAATCCAAAGGTATGTCTCGTTTAAAGTTTCCAATGCACACAGTTCAGTTGTCCTCCAGGAGATGCGGACCCGTCCACACTGCCACCACCATCGGTCTGGCACGCTGTGCCCTGGCCAGAACTAAATGTTATGGTTTAAAAATATACTTTTTAGTCTTTTAGGCAAAAAAAAAAATGTTTTCCTCTCCACTTTTTTGACTACCAATATGTGTGGATCGTTCTCCTAGAACATTTATCTTATTGATTCATAGCATTTCCTGAATACCCTCCTCTTTCGTGTGTTTCCAAAGAGGCGGGAGAGAGGGCAGGGGGCAGGGAGCTGGGGGACCGCTCGGTCGCCCCCCGCCCTGAGCTCTGCCTGACCGGGCCCGAGGCCTGCACGTCTGACACCTTTTTAGAGGCAGCGCTTTAATTAAAACCTTTCTTACATGATACATTGTCTATAAAAGCAATTCGGTTAGAATATTGATTTTGCTGTGTGGTTACAGAGTTCCCACAGGAGGTCTTATTCCATGATCTGCGGCTTTCTGGTCATGGTATCTGCAAGCAGCTTGGTGCGGATTGTGTACTCACCCACACTCGTGTGCCTAGAGACACACACACATGCACGCACACACACACACATTCACACACATATGCCTGGACACACATGCACGCACACACACACACACATTCACACACATACGCCTGGACACACATTCACACACATACGCCTGGACACACATACACACACACACACACACTTATGTGCCTGGAGCCACATGCGCACACACACTCACAGAGATTCCACCCACTCGCCCAAGGACACACGTGCGCACTCCTATACAGTCTCCTCTCTTCGCACCCAGTGCTGCCGCCGCATTCAGCCCCCTTCAGCCCTTCACACGTGCCAGGCTTGCTCTTGCCCTGAGAACTCTGCTCACTGCCTCTTCTGCCTGGGACCCTTTTCCTTCCGCTTGTCGTCTGGCTGAGTCTCATGCGCCCTTCATGTCTTGGTTTAAAGGCCACTTCCTTCGACACCTCCCCGAGTGCCCTGGGTCACCTTGGGGCCTCTGGCCATGGCTCCTGCTGTTCACTGCTCTTGACTGTCGCGACACTCACTGTGCTTCATCACACTTACCCCCTGAGAGCAGGCTCTGTCTGCTCCGCTGTCCGCTGCGCCCCAGAGAATCGTCATTGGTAGTGAGTGGTCCGGGGAAGCGGAGGCTCTGGCTGACTACAGGACTGGAGCTGATGTAGCAGCAGGGCTCCGATGCCTGGAGCCGACCCCAGAGTGGGCATTCTTCATCTTCCACCCCTGCACCCTTCCCCTCGCTGCTCTTGACTTTCCAGTGTGTTCCTTGACTATTTATAAGCACGCATGTGCACATAGACACATATATGCCCACACACATGCATAAACCAAAAGAAGGGGCACTTACATGACCTTGCAGTGGGGAATTTCTTCACCCATCAATCATTCATCTCCCCGCTCCCCCATGACCCTAGCTCCATGAAGAAAGAGGTCCTTCACCTTCTGGCTGTGGTAATAACCTCTGCCTATGACACAGTGGCTGGCCCATGGCAGGAACTCAAAAGTAGACATTAAGTGAACAGACAAAACTGTTCAATAAGCAGTCGCTGAACATCTACAAGGCACTGGGCTCAGTGCTAATGGGGTTGCAGAGATGAATGAAAACAGCCGTCAACCTCAAGTATCTTGCTGGCTGGTTGGGGAAACAATGAAATAAGTCTTTGCTCTCTGGGATATGCAGACAGTCTGGGCCTTTCTCATGACTGTGCGCAGACCAGAGGCACTCACAATTGCACACGTGTGACCGAAACGCCAAACGGCCCCCGCACACGCATCTGCACGCCCCGGCCCCTGTCCAACCGAGAAATAAACAGGTTGCAGCATTTGCAGCCCAGCCTGATTTGTTTCCTCCGTGCTCAGAGGAGATTATTAATTTCAGCCCCTTCATGTGGAACTTGCAAAGCCTCCTGGAGGAGATATCCATAGCAACTGTGGTAACCATCTGAAAAAGATGTTAACCTTTGGGAGCCTGCTGCCCACTCTGTACATCCCCCTTAGCATATTTACAGTGTTTCTCAGAATCTTGCAACGCATGTGGCGCTCTGACTTCAGGAAGCCGCTGCACAGGGGAGGGGCGCGGTCTGGGCCGGGAGGATGCTGCCTCCCCCAGCCCAGGACCTGTGCCCCGGGGCAGGTTCATGCTCCATGAGGTAAGCGTGGTGCCAGCTGGTGTTTGAAGCTGGAGGTGGAGAAAAGGGCTAGACTGATGTGGGAATCAGCCTCAGTTTTGCCCGCAAGCTGCAGGCTGAACTTTCTGAAATTGCCAAAAGGTCTCACTCTGGGTCTTGCTGCCTCCACGCTGACCTTTTCGGTAAGAGTGAAAAATACCCGATGCCTCATCTTTGGGTCCATAATGGATTGTTTCTTCAATCAGGTCAGCCGTTTCTACTCAATTTCTGACCGTGGGCGCACCACCCGTGGGGGAGGGAATTCACGTGAGGAAGCCCTTCTTTCAGGCTCTCGGGGAGGGGGAGCTCTAGGGTGCAGCATGAATGGGGAGAAGGTACCTCACTTCCTGCTCTCAGGGGATGCTTGGTGGAGGGGAGAGGTTGGAAGGACACTCAGACTTGCCTTTAAAGCACAGGCCCATTCACATACTTGCTGTGCACCTCTGAGTTCCTTCTCCCCAAGCCTCAGTTTCTTCATCAGCAAGATGGACACAATGGTACCTTCTTTACAAACCTATGGAGAAGACCAAAGGAAACGCATGTGCAAGCTGCTGAGCTTTGTGCTTGGTATATATTAGGTGCTTGGTACATAGTAGGTGCTCAGTTCAGGTCCGCCTGACTCCAAACCCCACTTTTAAATAGTAGTTTGCTTTCTTCCCTATCCTGCTGTGTGCCACCCTCCTCCCCATGCCAGCTACAGAGACGGGCATAAATGAAGCCAGCCCTTGAGGGGCTCTCAGTCTCGCAGACCAGACAGATGAGCAAACAAACAATCAGAGACAATGCTGGGAGGGGCTGATTCTACACAAGAAAGGCCGGGAATGTTCCTGAGAAGAGGTGACATTGACCCAGGGCAGAGTGACCTAGCAGACTAGGAGGGGAATCCAGTTCCCATAGACCAGTCATTCTCAGCTGGGGGCAACTTTGCCCCAGGGGACATTTGCCACTCTCTGGAGGCATTTTTGGTGGTTAAGCTAGTGATGGGAGTGTCTAGCGCCAAGTTAGCTAGAGATGCTGTTCACATCTCACAACGCACAGGGCAGTCCCAACACAAGGGATTATACAGCCCAGTCAGTGTGGCTCAATGGTTGAACATCGACCCACGCACCAAGAGGTCACCGGTTTGATTCCTGGTCAAGACACATGCCCAGGTTGTGGGCCAAGTCCACAGTGGGGGGCATGCAGGAGGCAGCCAATCGATGGTCTCTCTCATCAATGTTTCTATCTCTTTCTCCCTTTCCCTTCCTTTCTCTCTAAAGTCAATAAAGGAAAAAATATTTAAAAAAAAAAAAAAAAAAAAGGAATTATCCAGCCTGCAATGTCAGTAGTGACAAGGCTGAGCAACCCTGCTAGAAAGTATCATAATATTCTTCATCATGAAAATAAATAACTACTGATTACTGAGCACCTACTATGTGCCGGACAGGGCATGAGGGGCCTTCTACACACATTGCTGCATTGAATTATCACAGGCAGTCGATGGGATGATTTTCAGTGACTCCATTTTAAAGCTAAGGCATTGAAGTCTCACCTCCTGGAATCAGAAGTTGGGTTTGGAATGCAGGTCTGCCTGACTCTGAAGCCCACTTTTTTTTTTTTTAACCATACCATGCTGTCTCAAACATCTGTTGTGGAAATATCTGGGGCTTGCCTTACCCACCCGCTGGGCACGTGGTATGTAGGTGGGGTCAGACTACCTGCAAGATGCAGGGAAGAGGGGGCTACTCTGCCTTTGAAGGTGCCAGCAGGGACCCTCAGGCAAGGAAGTCACTCTGGCTCAGCCCAGTAACAAGGTACTTTTGTGAGGGGAGAAGACCAGCAGGGGAGCAGCTACTCCCTCCCACCCTTTCAGGTCTCGATGCAAATTCTGCTACTGCTGCTACTACTACGGTTACTACCACTCCGGCCGCTAATAACTAACGGACGCTCAGCCAGCTCTGCCTTCTGTTCACTTTATAGTGTGGAAGGCTCCCCAGGACCCAGACACGGGTATGACAGCCTCTACTGTTCATATATAAAACGGAGGCCTCGAGAAGGCCCAAACCTATGAGAGAGGACTAGCAATGGAACCCATGTTATTCAATCAGTCATTCCCACTGGGGGACATTTTTCCCTCCCGGAGAGGGATTTTATCAGAGTCTCTAGATATTATCTAGGGACAGTTTTGACGGGCACAACTGAAATAGGGGTGGTGATGCGTGCTGCTGGTATGCAGTGGGTCGAGACCCAGGATACTGCTACACCAGCGAAGCTGGCACAGCTGCCCCCCTTTCAGTGTGCCAAGCTTGAGAGCCTTGGACTCTACCCCGAAAGCCCCTGCTCTCTCTCAGCGCGCAGCGGGATTAGCAGTTCCCGGGCTGTGTGAAGTAAACGTTTATTGAAAGTTTCCTAAGGACAGAAAACTCCACGCGGCCTGCCTGGGAGCACAGAGGAGCCGCATGCAAGTTAAAAACTCACTTGTGACAAATGAGATGACTTTTGTAGCAAAACTACGAGAGAGGCCAGGAAGCTGAGCATTGTGTATCCAGCTGCTTAGGGCTGTGTGAAGGGTTATTGTCTCTTCCAGATGGAAACTGGGAAGGTGAGCAGTGAGCCCTCGTGAAATATTCATGACCCCCATCTAATTTCTAATTCAATTAAAAGGTGTTAATGTAGTTTACTGTGACAACAATTATTTTTGTTAATGAATATATTTAAATGCTTATCAGCAAAGGTGATGAAGAGTGCCCACAAGACCCAGCAAAAAAAACCAAACCCAAACAAAAAAACTTGAATTTCAAATTGCTCTCAAAGTTTAAAGATTGTTTTCAGAAAGCCGTGAACCAAATTCCAAATTTACAAAATAGATCATTTCAGAATCAGGTATTTAGTTCCAAAGGAAGGATTCCACTTTTTGAGGATTGAAGACAGAGTTCTCTTTAAAATGTAAGTTCTTCTATTGCATTTGAAATAGGATTTGATTTATTTTTAAAAAATCAAATTACAGTGACTCTGCAAGAACTCAAGGACAAGAAACTGGGCAAATCCCACTGTTTGTTGCTGAGCAAAAGACAGAGTTTCTCTGACTCAGATGTCACAAGATTGTCCCTAGGCTGTGTTCTGGGAGCCCCTCCCCCCCTTTTAAAATCCTCACCCAAGAGTATTTTTCCATTGATTTTCAGATAAAATGGGAGGGAGGAAGGAAGAGAGAAAGAGAGAAATTTGATGTGAGAGAGCTACATTAACCAGTTGCCTCTTGTGTGACCCCAACAAGGGCCAGGGATCAAACCTACAACCAAGTACATGCCCTTGACCAGGAATGGAACCCAAGACACTTTGGTCCAAGGGCTGACACTCTAACCACAGAGCCAAACTGGCCAGGGCTGGGAGCCCCTTTTAAGAGGTATTGAATGGCATCTCTTTGTAAAAATTCAGCTTGCCCTTTGGGTTAGAGGAATGAACAACAAGCACAGGCTGATATACCAGATGTCTAGACATAGTCTTGTCCTTTCTTTGGCATTTAAACCATGTATTTGATATTGTCTAATTTTAAACATAGTCATCAACATGTAAAATTGCCTGTTTTAAATTTTACAGTGTTTGCATGACTTTTAAAAGATTGGCTTCTGGCTTCTGGATGAAAAATATCTCTTTTCATGTTCTCGAGTCTGACTTTCACTGTTCTGTTAGAGACAATAGTGACTATGATGGGTACGAGCCCCGTCATGACCAACATCTCTGATTCTGACACTAAGTTCTACCACCCACTCGCTGTGGAATTTGGGAAAAATCACTTAACTTATTTATTTCTCATCGATGAAGGAAAGGTTATGATATCTCGCATTCCTTGCCAGGTTATTGGAGGGGTTAGAGAGGTAACCCTTACATTTAGTGACTAACAATTAAGTGCCCAACAGCGTCTTGACATACGGTGGTGGTGGTGATAGTAGCACTGGTAGCAGTTGCTGGGGTTGTCATTAATCTCAATATTCTTTAATCCCAAAGCATCCCACAGAACAGACAACATTATTTCCATTTGATCGATAAGAAGACTGAAATCCAGAGAAGCTGTTACTTAGCCTGTGTCACACAGTTGTTAAGTGGGGGGATTCATGTTTGACCCAGATTGCCTTGATTCTAAAGGAGCAGTTCTGTTGACATAGCATGACTCTTTCACTTACAATCCATATTCTGTCATTCCTCAACTAGAAATCTCATCATACCTAACACTGCCTACTGATTCTAATTTACCTCTTAGGTCATCAAATAGACATCATTTGAGAATGACTAATTCCCACCATTGCTTTGAGCAAAACTCATTCATGCTTATATTTTCACATTGGTTCATTCTCTTCGAGATACTGCAGAAAATGGGACAAAAGGTTGTGAAGGAGTATAAAGCAGTAGTATCTTTGATGCTATTTGGGAAAAAAATCTGGGGTTCTAGTTTCTGCATGCAGACCTCACTATAACTGTAGATACCTCTCAGGTAGTGTCTGAGGTGTAACTGCAAATATAACCCTTCTCCCAAGACTAATCATGTGCTGGAAATTGTGCGTTCTTAGAAATGTAGGAATGAGAGGAAAACCTTTGAATATTTGACTGGTGATGTTGATTCTGTAAAATGAACCAGCAGAGGACTTTGGCTCATGCTTCTGAAAATCCCTCAAGTATCCCAGTCCAGAGTTTTCCCTGGAGCGTGATATACAATGCCAGACAACAGGCTCAAAGACTTGATTTGAAGAAGAAATCTGCCAGAGTAACCCTCTGAAGGAGGAAAGATTGTTTTAAGAGCCATTCAAATCTCAACAACCCATGAACCTTGAAAACACTATGCTAAGTGAAAGAAGCCATTCCCGAGAGACCGCATAGTATAGGACCCCATTCCTAAGGAAGTCTGGAGTAGGGAAACTTATATAGATAAAAAGTAAATTAGTGGTTGCTTAGGGCTAAGGGAGGGTGGGGCATGGGAGGGTGATAGCTAGAATGAGTATAGGGCTTCCTTTTACGGTGATGAAAATGTTCTAAAATTGACTGATGATGGTTGCACAACTTGTGAATATACTAAAAACCATTGAGTTGTACACTTTAAATGTATGGATCATATGGTATGTGAATATTTCAGTAAAGCTGTTTTTAAAACCTCAGCAATCAACACGGGCAATGCATTGCCTATGACCACGCCCTTGCTTTCAGTGCCTACCTATTGCTTCCTCAGTGCCTTGTGGTCTCGCTTTCCTTACCCTACCAATCTTACCCAATCGGTATTGTCCCCATGGTCTCAGAGGACCCATAATCACAAATGTCTTGAAAGCAAAGAGTTCTTTTCTTTCCTTTTGTACAGTGTGCTTATTTTTCCGATCGCCCTACTTTGTGTATATTTTGGAGATATACTTGAAAGCTTTAAGGAAATGTATGTACCACCACCACCCAACGACCATCTGCTCTCCTACTTTTAAGTCTACTCTGGGAAGCACTGGAAATGGGGAGGGGAAATCACGTCAACAGGGTGTTGAATTTTCTCCTCAGTATCCTCAGGGGAGAAAGGATAACATAAAGACCTTGGGAGTTCATTTTCCAACACAATTTAGATGTTACCACCTATGAGATCCAGTGACAATAGTTAGCCTCTTCGAGTCTGCTTTCTCATCTATAGACAGGGATCATTGTAGTACCTGTTAGACGTTTTGTATAAATGAAAGAAGATGATGTCTATAAACCACTTATCTTGACAAGTAGTAGGCACTCTGTGGATCAAAGGTGTGTATTAGAATTGCTATGGTTGCATTAAAATTGAGTAGAGGGTGTATACTTCTGAAGTTCAATCTTTTGATCCCCTCAGGACTTCTAGCCTAGGAATAACCACATTATTGTGGGCTCCCCTCTCTTGAAGTGACTGCCATTCTAGCTTGACCCAAAATTCAGATAAACAGGTGTCTGCCTGTCACCAAGGTCATTGGCAGCCACCATGGGGGTGGACTGGAGGCTTGGGACTTCGGACTGGCTGCATCAATATAGATTTTGCAGACTGACCATTCGGTAGCCAGAGGTGGTGATTCATTTAATCCTTTCATCTTTACATTTTGATAGTGATGTCTGGGAGAATCGAACCAGGGCCCCATGGAGCAAATCGCCCACAGGTCTGCGTGGTTTGCACCTGGAAGTGTCCCTGTTTTTCACTGAGTTGCCATCGCCAAGTAAAAGTCAGACTTCGCTTATTCTCGAGATCTCTGGCTCCTCTGGAACAACCAAGCACACATTCTGCCTGGCGACAACCAGCTGGGACTGGAAAGCAGCTGTCCCCTTTCAGAGGGATGTGCCTCCGTGGGTCCCCCAGTCTCTGCCCTTTTTCCTGACGTATTTACGTTATCTGTCCGGTGTCTGGATGCATTTGAGTTTGTAATCCCCAAACTAAGCCTCTGTGGTCCACAGGAATGCACTGGTCACAGTAGAAAAGAGATTGATAGGCTTTCTTGGCGTCTCTAGAAACATCCCAGTCTATGAGACTACGCACAGGGATGAAGGTATTTTGTCTAGAAGTGCACAGGAGCAGGGGCCCAGCTAGGACTGGGAACTCTGGCTCAAAACCCTGTTCTAGGGTGTCCGGGGGTAGGAGATGAAGCTTCTAGAACAGAGAAAATGGACTACATCGCTCCTAGTTTAGCACATCAGCCTTGAATCAAAGCCCTAGGGGACAATGTTGGGGAATCTGTGCTGCGCTCTCTTTTCCTGAAACGTGTCCAAGGAGGGATCGCTCCGCAGCTGCGCGCTCCGCTCCAGGTCTCACGTCAGCGCTGCTGGATTCGCCTCCTTTCCAGCCAGGAGCAGGTCAGCTCACGTTTCAAATTCTCTAGTAGAAGCGCCAACGAGGTTTATGAACCATTAACCTTAGGTCAGTTTTCCAAACTCTCAAAAAGCATTTTTAAACACTTAATTACTTTGCTTCACTGGCAGCAGATTGTAGATCGGTGCCACCAGGCAGATGCTCGAGGTGAAACATTTCACGAAGATGGACAATGAGCTCCCACCCCAGAACTCTTCGGGGAGGGAGAGGCTTATTTCCGATACAGACCCCCTCCCACCCTGGCAATGTCATGATCATTTCTAAGCAAGATCTGTTTGCATTTTCCAAGCCCCTTCTGCGTACGGTTTTGAAATATAACCTTGATTTTTTCGATGTACTCGGGGGAAGGACGGTTCTGAGTAAATGAATTTGTAGGTTAAAGGAAGGTCCTCTTCCATTCATTTGGTTCTGTTGGCAACTTCTTTTAGAAAATGAAGCCCTCTGTTATTTTGCACTAGGAAGAACTCAGGAAAGAGCTGATTAACAAGACAGCAACTGCCCTGAGCCTGGGGTACAGCTGGGCTGAGACCCTGAACCCGTCTTATAATTTCTCAGGGTTCTTGGAGCAGAACCAGAGGCAGGCGTCGGGGGTGAATGCCTTCCTTCTTCGTCCCAGCTTTGCTACCACCATGCTGTAGAGGCTCGGGCGAGTCAGTTCCCTTACACAAGTCTTACTTGTTCATCTATAAAAAGATTGGATTGGACTGGATCTCAGATTTCCTTTCTAGCCCTGACAGTCTATGATTACTTATAAAACTTATTCTGTAGACACAAAAGGCATAAGAAACCAGACTACCACTTTCAGTTCAAGATGGCTGATTGAGCACCTCCCGACAGAAGAAATAAAAGAGCAGGAATAAATCTACGGAGTGCTGGGAACTGGGGAACGGTGCCATCGGCAGGCCAGAAACGCTGAGCAACGTGGGGAAGAGATAAAATGTATGGCATCAGATTAATGGCGAGTCCTTAACAGCCTTCAGGAAACTATAACCCCAAGTAGATAAAAGAGGAGACAATTGTAAAACCGAGTCCTTCCAACAGAACTCGGGAGAAAAATCAAAATCCGAGACAGCCGTCTGGGAGAAGCAATGGTCTACGGGTGATAAATTACAGAACAACAGAAAGATTACACAAATTCCTCACTCAAAACAGAGGCCGGCTGCAAGCACTCGCTGCCAGGTTTTCTGTGAAGTCAGCTTTCCATATGAAGTTGGGACTGGAGCGGAGGTGTAAAAGGGTCCCCGCCCTGAGTAAACTTCGCTGAACACAATGCAGATGGAGCACCCTCAACCTGAGGTCAAGCCCCACCCCCTCACTTCCCGAAGGGAAGCCCACATGGAGGTACCTCTTCTGCATCTAAGCAGCCCCTTGCGCTGTCTGGGGACAGTGGATGTGACGTGCTTGGAGGAAAGCCATTTTAGCTGCTCAAACTGTCCATCTGGACCAGCATGGCACAGTAGAAGAGTCTGTGGTCATACAAATGCTCTATAAACCCGTGCTGCCCAGTACCATAGCCTGCGGCCACACACCGCTGCTCGGCACTTGAAATGTGGCCAGTGCAACTGAGGACCTGCATTTTAATTTTATTGAATTTTATTGAATTTTAATTCTTTTTTTTTATATCCTCACCTGAGGACATTTTTGCATTTATCTTCAGATAGAACGGGAGGGAGAGAGGGGAAAGAGAGAGAGAGAGAAACATCAACATGAGGGAGACACATCGACTGGCTGCCACCCACACAACCCCAACCAGGGCTCGGGACAAACTGCAACCGAGGTACGTGCCCTTAGCGGGAACCGAAACCAGGACTCTCTGGTCCACAGTCTGATGCTCTAACTGCTGAGCCAAACTGGCCAGGGCTAATTTTAATGTTTTTAAAAAATAGAAATGTAAATAGCCACAGGTGAATAGTGGTGACCACATACAAGTATTTAACTAGCTGCCATGTTGGCCCAGGCCAGGTGGCTCAGTTGATTAGAGTGTCGTCCTGTACACCAAAAAGGTTGCAGGTTTTATTTCCAGTTGGGGCATATACCTAAGTTGTGGATTTGATTCCCAGTTGGGGCATGTATGGGAGGCAACTGATCAATGTTTCTCTCTCACATCAATCTCTCTCTCTCTTCCTCTCTCTCTGAAAATCGATAAAGACATATTCTCGGGTGAGGATTTAATAAATAAATGAATGAATGAATAAAAAAATAAGCAGCTGCCATGTTCGACAGCACATTATCCTTTATAAAGAACCTAATATTTGAGTGAACTAAATGGCATAAAAGATAGACATAAAACAGCATAATGAGATCCTGAATCCCAACCAAAGTTACTATAAGAAACAGAAGATAACTTCAAACAATGCTAATTAGTACCCTCAGATCTGACAGAATATACCATCCATACAAAAATCTGGGGTTTCAAAAGAATACTTTAATGATACAAGATAAGTCTTGGAAATTAAAATATGACTGGTAATACTAAAAATTAAATAGAAGAGATGAATGGCAGAATTAAAAATTAAATGAAAGGACTAATTTAGCAATCTGGAACATCTAGCAAAATTATCCTCCCAACCCACACGGCAGTGACTTAAAAATTACAACCAAAAAGTTAAAACATGAAGACTAGATTCAAGAGACCAAATATTCAGCAAAGAATGATTTTAGAAAGAGGGAGCAGGCATGATAGAACCAAGGAAAAAGCTGAAGAAATAATAGTGGGAATAATCCAAGTAACTGCTGATAATGCAAATGTAAAATTTCAACATGATTGTTAAATAGGGGTTTATAAAATAGAAGAGACATGCCATAGAATTAAATCTATAATATCCATGCATGTCTACAACAAAATATTAATCTTAGACCAACACTCTACACCGCAAGACCTGGCGGGTAGAGAGTAGAGGGGAAGAAATGAAGGTATGTTACAAGGTTCGTCTTTTTAGAGAGTAGACCTTCAGACTACTGATTACTTTTTGATGTTGCTAAGAAAATAGGATTTGAAATAGATTTGTGTCTGTAAAAATGCATATAAATTAAAATACAAGTATTAAAAAAAGGAAGGCAGACTTCTATTTCACTGGAGAAATAAAAGCAAGAAAGAATGTTTGCTCAATTAGCTAGAGTCTGGAAAGGGGAACATTTAGGGAAAGATGAAAAGTAAACACCATAAATTAAGATGACATAAATAAAGCCAAACACACAGTGATTACAGTAAATATTAATAATTTAATTTTTCCTTTTAAAAGACAAACACTATTAGAATTTTTAAGGAAGAATTAACCATATGTTGCTTAGGAAACCTGAAGTAGAATAATAATAATAATAATAAAAGGTTAGAAATAAAGGTTAGGAAAAGCTATAAATATTGAGTTAGGTTGGCAATTATTTTTCCTAAGAAAAGGTTTTCTTTGTTTAAAGATTATATTTCCCTCTGGTTTTTTTTAATTTTTTTTCCTTGCTCCATTAATATACTCTTATTTTATGAAATGTTAACCTTAGGTCAGTTGCTGAATTATTTTGAAAAATTTACTCTTGTAAAGAAAATCTCAAAGTCTGGCCTCAGGGATAGTTGAGTTAGAATAATAAGAAATCAAGCTCCTGTCAAGAATATAAAAAATAATAAAACCTACTGATTCCAGATTGTGTTCCAGGATAATTACATTTTATCCAATTTTTCATTGTATTTTTTTTCTTTTTTTTTTTTGTATTACAAAAGTCAAATTTTGTAGTTGAAAGAAATTCAAATGAGTCAAGGTATCTAAAACACAACTCCTAGCACGCGCGCACACACACACACACACACACACCACCACAACCTTCTGAAATGGTGTGGAAAACCAGTTCTTCCTCCTGAACGCTTTAGATACTCATTTCCATTTCTGCAAAGACTTTTTTTGTTTTAATATTTTTTTCTTTATCTATTTTAGATAGAAAGAGAGAGGGAGAGATAGAAACATCGATGAGAAAGAACATCAACTGGCCGCCTCCTGCATGTCCCCCACTGGGGATCGGCCCACAACCTGGGCATGTGCCCTGACCAGGAATCAAACCGGCGACCTCTTGGTGCATGGAATGATGGTCAACTGCTGAACCACACCAGCCAGTCTACAAAGACTTCTTAATGCATCTGCTCTGATCCATCTATTGTCCTAAGGACCTAGGTTCAGGTTGTCTGCCTGTCTCTTCCAAAAATCCAAGTTTAAAGTATTAATTCAGTAAAATGCCCTAGAATGCCAAAGCTAAAATACCTGCTTCATCAAATTACCTTGTAGATGGGGACCCTTAGACCCGGAAGCTTGCCCAAGGCCATCCGGCTAGTTTGTGGCAGAGCTGAGACTAGAAAATAAGTGCAGAACTCTCCTTTTTTGTTTGTTTTATACGATTGCAAACCCAACCCAAACTGGCTTTGATTCCCATCAATGAGAAGCTGAGGATCAGAACTAGGTTTAGGTGAGACCTGGCCCTGGTGTTCCATTGTATGTCGTCAGAATGAAATTTCTCGGTCAGACTGCTTTCTTCCACACCGAATTCATTCTCAGGCTCCACGTGGTGGCAACATGGCTACCAGTGTCACCAAGTTTGAATCCAAATTCTCATCCAGCTGTAAAGAGCCTGGACCACTAATCTTTACCACCGAAGGATCTTTGTGTCTCATTGGATCAACCTGAATCATGTGACCATCCTTGAATCAATCACTGTAACCACAGCAATGTCTGTTCTGATGGACCATCCCTAGAACAGGAAGCACATTCAACTCCACACAAAGCACATGGGTGAAGACTCAGAGAGGAATGTTCCGTGGAGAAAATTCTGGACACTCTAGGGAAAGGATGAATGAAGGCTGAGTGGTCAAGTCAAGTCTCCTCCCTCCTGGCCCAGTGAGTACACAGCACAAAATCATCGAAATGTGTTCCCTCCTCCACTCAGGGAAGCCACTGTTACTAAACCAAGGCATCCTGTTTCAGGGTCAGGAGCAACCAGGCAGGGGAATTTGACCTCTTTTTCTTTGGAGAGCTACTTGAAGGACAATAGTGAAGGCTGACAATAGCAAAGCCATTGTTCATTGTTCTGTCATCGGCTATTGCAAATTCCAAATCAGCAAAAGCATAAGCTGTCTAGAGTGACAAATCCTTTGATAAATGGAAGACTTCCTGGTTGCTAAGCACTGACCTTGCTCCAGTTATTGATCGTGAAAAATAAATGGAGAATATGGAACCTGAGATAATAATATTGTCGCCCTGGCTGGTTTGGTTCAGAGGTTAGAGTGTCAGCTCACAGACCAGAGAGTCCCGGGTTCGGTTTCCGCTAAGGGCACGTACCTTGGTTGCAGTTTGTCTCCGGTCCCAGTTGGGGTCGTGTGGGTGGCAACCACTCCATGTGTCTCTCTCACGTCAATGTTTCTCTCTCTCCCTTTTCCTCCCTCTCTCCCTCCCACTCTATCTGAAGATAAATGCAAAAAATGTCCTCAGGTGAGGATAAAAAAAAATAAATAATATTCTCAACTCTGGATCCTTTCAAAATTGGCTAGCCAGAGTATCAAATTCAGCCAGTCTCCAGTCCTACAGGTGCTGCTTATGGAATACACTCCATCTGGGGTGTACACTTCAGGGAGATGTGTGGGAAGGGCTGTACCAGGTACCCCAGTCACTCTTGGACTTGGGATACTATTGGAGGACCTCTGTGATTTGTGACTGCTCACAACCCATGGTCCTGGTGAAGACAACATCCTCCCTCATCACATTCCTTAGAGAATTTATTTCTCCCTGACCACCGTGTTTTGCATGGGAAAAGCATAGTGTTTTGCCTACAGGACATATGATGACCCAGGGCTGGACAATCAGTGTTTCTCTTCCCCCTGGTCACAGTGCCTGGACCCACAGTTGGACTAATCAGAAACCTACATTAAAATTTTTGTATGGAAAGCTGATAGAAGTAGTTATCTTTTTTTCCTTTAGATTCGAGGTGGTAAGTATCTGAGCGCATAGCTGTTGGTGATGGGGAGCTGGGTTTAGAAAAGCTGTGTGCTTGGAGGGATGGGGTCACAAGAAGGAGAAGATGGCCTATAATACTTGTTGTGAGGCATTTACCTACACATTTTCAGTTTTGCATCCATAAACCTCATTAGTGGAAGCTTCTCTCTGATTCTGACAATAGGTTTATGCTGAGTCCTTGTGGAGCAGATTAGCCGAACCAGCCTCTCTTCTTCTCTAGCTAAAGAAGCTTCCAGCTGCTCTTCGTTCTGGTGGGAATAGAAGGTCATTTTAGAGCAGATGCTTATGCCCTTTTTAATATACAGATATATGCCAAACAGACCCAGATTTGAGAAGCATTATGAGGACTTTGGTTTGACTTAGAAAAGCTACCTCTACATACACGCCTCTTTGTTTGCTAATAGAAGGCCACTTTCAGTATGGAGACCAGGGTTTTCTAGGAGGGAAGACACTAACATTCCCACAGTATTTGCCCTGATCATTTTCCTTAGGAAGCTGGACTGGAGAGGACTGGAGTGGACCTGGCCAAGATTCAGTGGAACAGAAGCGCTGTGGGGCCATTAATTAAAGTAATCATAAGCATCGAGAGATGCTAGACCAATGATCTCTCTCCCACGTTGACTCAGAAAAGAATAGCAAAGAGTGTGTTTGGGAATCCAAGATGAGTACATCCTAGAGAGGCTTCTGATCTGGAGTGTCCAGGGTCGCTTTGTGTCAGGAGGCTACTGAGTGTGCTCGCTGTTGCTAAGTCAAAGCATCTAGGTTTCCCATCTGTGAGGTTTTAGAGATGTATGAAGGGCCATCTCCCTGCATCCCGTGCTTTTTCATTTAATTTTTTATCAATGCTACAGCTACTAAGCAGCTGTGTCATCTGAACCAAAGGGATCTTGGGTGCCCAGTGATGTTCTCTACATTTCTAATTTTTAGTGCTGATAGGCTACCCTAGTGGAACCAGTCCCAACCCAAGGAAGC
Organism: Molossus molossus; assembly: GCF_014108415.1. NCBI lineage: Eukaryota > Metazoa > Chordata > Mammalia > Chiroptera > Molossidae > Molossus > Molossus molossus. The sequence continues at coordinate 107,093,758 of NW_023425366.1, read as the reverse complement.
ACATGCCTGTGTCAGGTGGGACCTTACACGATCATTATTAATCCTCTCTATTCCACTTTCTAGGATACGGGAGGTAAGGACAGGTGGGTGTCCATGTCCGTTTGCGTGTGTTCCTTTCGGCAGCAGCGCTAACTGTTCAAGTCACATTCCATTATTAAGACTTAGGAGTGCTTGGTCAACCTCTGTGATCCATGGAGCATGCCCCATACAGGCTATTGGCTTTCTCTTTGAATACATAGAGTAGGGCAATGTGGTGCTAGGGATTTGGTGCTCATGGCGACTGAGCTGGTTGTTGTTTCTAGAAGTTTTCAGGAAATAAATCACAATAAAATATCTCGTGGATTCATGTTGATACTTAGAGTTGTAAGTCAAGACTTCTCTTACTTAACTTCTTCTCTATTATACTAATGTATCCTTTGTTCCATCCCAAGAATCCTGGTGTGGAAGAACACAAGGAGTGATACAATTAGAATAATTCCTGCCCGTCAGGTGTGGCTCAGTGGTTGAGCATCAATCCTTGCACCAAGAGGGTGCCGGTTCGATTCCCGGTCAAGGCACCTGCCCAGGTTGTGGGCCAAATCCCCAGTGGGGGGCATGCATGAGGCAGCCAGTCAATGTTTTCTCTCATTGATGTTTCTGTCTCTCTCTCTCCATCTCCTTTCCTCTCTCTCTAAAACCAATAAAGAAAAAAAAAGAAGAAGAATTCCTCATTTGTTCAATCTAATTTTAAACACACAACAGTCTCAGAAGAAGAATACTAACACCACCTCCACTATGATTCTTGAAAATGTTTAAAAATTTTGGTATATGCTCTCTTCATTCCCCTCCTTTTCCCCCTCCCCCCAAAGCTTAATGACATAAAAGCTACATAGAGCAAAGTTTACCTGTTTTAGCTACACAGGTCTATGAATTTTGATAAACATAAAGAACCCCCCCTTTTTTAGAAAATATGTTTTTATTGATTTATTTTTTTTTAGAGAGAGAAAGAGGAAAGGAAAGGAAGCTAGAAACATTGATGTGAGAGAGATACATCTATAAGCTGTCTCCTACATGGCCCCCACCGGGGATCAAGCCTGCGCATACCGGCAGGTGCCCTGACCAGGAATTGAACTGGCATCTCTCAGTCCATGGGATGACACTTAATCCCCTGAGCCACACCAGCCAGGCAAAAAAAACCCATTCTTAATAATTGTACTGAATCTATATTGCTGGAATATGTAGCCATTTCATAGCATACCCCTCCCACGTGTCCTCATCTTGTCTTGGTTCTGTATCTCAGTAGCTCTTTATTTCATGTTCATTAGCACTCATATGTCACCAAGATTTAGTTATTTGGGTTGTCTGAATCTCATCATCGCACAGGACTCAGGGGGGGGGCTTTTGGGAACAAAATTTCACAGGCTTGTCTGTGCCCATTGTACTTAACAGATCAATTTTGCTGGGTATAAGATTCTTGGTGCTTTTTCTCCTTGAGTATCTCAAATGTATTAATTTTATTCCGACATAAAGCCTGGCTTTCTGTGCCTAATAAGAATAATCTAATTTTCCCTTAAAAGTCACGTGCTCTTTTTCACTGGATGCGGAAGGGATTTTTTGCATCCCAAATCTTACTGGAATATGTCTTGGTGGGATCACTGTGCGTTCTCATGGACGCATTGTGCTCTTACAGAATGCAGTTGCATGTGATTATTTTTTTAATTTCAGGGATGATGTTTTCCAATACAGTTTTCAGTATTTCTTCTGTTCCCTCGCTTCGGTTTTCATCTCCAGAAATTCCTATTTGTGTTCAATCTTCTTTGCGTGTTTTCGGTGCTTGTCACTCTTGGGATCTCTTTTTTCCATCATTTCTCATTTCTCATTTATTTTTTAAAAGGTGGTAAAGTATACATAACACGAAACGTAACATTTTAACCATTTTCAGTATCCAGTTTAGGGTAGTTACATACATTCAATCGTGCAACCATCACCATCATCAATCTCTAGAACGTTTTCATCTTGCAAAACAACAGCTCTGTGCCCTTTACAGAATAACTCCCCATTGGCTCCACCCAGCCCCTGGCTGCCACCATTCTGCTTTCTGTCTCTATGAATTAAGTATGTCATGAGAGAGGAATAGCACCACATTTGTCCTTTCATGAGTGCCCTACGTCACTTAACATAATGGTTTCGAGTTTCATTCATGTTATAGATAGCGTGGGTCAAACATTCTTCCTTTTTATGGCTGAATACTTTTCAGTGGTATGGGGCTCCCACATGGTGTTTATCCATTCATTCATCAGTGGACTTTGGAGCTGTTTCCGCTTTGGGCTAATGTGAACGTGGGTATACAGACACCTGTTCTTCATTTCTTATTGACTTTTCAATTCCCCTGACTTTACACCTTCTGTTTCTTTACGGCCGTGTGTCTTCTGTTCCTCCCAGTTGCCCACAGTGGGTTTGTCTCTTTTTCTCAGGTCCCTTAGGTTCTTCCACCTACACTTCCTCCCTAGTCCTCCCTCACAGACCTCGGGTCCACGCAGACCGCCTATCTCTTAGTGGTTTGTCCTCACCCCCTTGTATTTAGGGGTGAGTGGGGGTGTCTTGTTTCCTAGATTTGTTTTATTTTTTTATTTTTTATCCTCACCCAAGAACATTTTTCCATTTTTTGTTCAGATAGAGTAGGAGGGAGAGAGAAGAAAGAGAGAGAGAGAAAGAAATTCACGTGAAAGGGACACATCGAGTGGCTGCCACCTGCACGACCCAACCAGGGCCGGGGATAAACTGCAACTGAGGTACGTGCCCTTAGCAGGGACCGAACCTGGGTCTCTCTGGACCGCAGGCCGACGCTCTAACCACTGGTACACACTGTCCAGGGCCCTAGATTTGTTTTAAAATGTCGTCCATGGCCCTGACCAGTTTGGTTCAGTGGTTGGAGCATTGGCCCCCGCACCGAGGGGTCCCAGGTTTGATTCCCAGTCAAGGGCAAGTACCTGAGTGGCAGGTTCAATCCCCTGCCCCCGTTGGGGTGGTACGGGAGGCAGCCAATCAATGTGTCTCTCACAGCAATCTCTCTCTCTCTCCCCCTCCCCTCCTTCCACTCTTTCTGAAAACAATGGAAAAAAATATGCTCATGTGAGGATTAAAAATAAAAATAATAAAATAAAATGTTGTCCATGGATTCCACTTTTTCTAACGAGCTGCTCTGTTTTTGTGTGGGGATTGCAGGAGATTGAACATGTAAGTTGCCGTGTTGCTCTTTTAAGGATCTCCCATAGTTGTTTCTCTGCTTACTTTCTATTCATTGTGCCTGATTTCCTGTCTTCTTACACACTTATTACTGGGCTGCTCATTTTTCTTGGAAATTCATTTGTGGCGATCCCTTAGGAGTGGAGAAAAGGTGCGTTCCTCCAGAGACATTTTCATTTGCCTCTGCTGGACCCCTGGGGGGCGCAGTCTGTGAATGTGTTAATGGCTTGGAGGTCTTTGGACCCTGTGGGTGGTCCAATTTAAGCTGCAGCCCCTGTGATTATGGCCTTTTAGAGAAGGTATTTTTCTCCCTGCTCTGCTCAGTGCTGAAGAAATGTCCCTGCAGACTTGGGGTTGAGGCCTGTGTAGGGGCAGTGGTTTTGCCTCTGCTCTGTCCTTACGTAGCATTTGGGGTCCCATGTTTGTAGAATCTTGCTTTTCACTTTCCACTGTGGAAAGGTCCTAGGCCTGGCCTTTAGTCCCTTGCACCCCATGAAGTTATGAAACCTGACCCCTAAGTTCATTAGGTTTGGGAAATGCTTTCAGCACAAAAACTGGTTCAGTCCTGTGCTCACCATTCTGGATTTCTGCCTTCCCTTAGGTTTGGTCAGGTGATCCATCACCATTTGGTGGCGGGGAGGTGGTTGTTTGCCGTGAGATGCTTGGACTTCCATTTGTCCAGAAATGAGAGTGTAAAATGATCTTAGAAATATTGTCAGTTATGCAGTCATAACCATTGCTCCTTTTTCCTTTTTTCTTTCAACTCGACATCAGGAACTATACTAGATGAAGTTGGGGGGTCCAGACAAAGTATGGGTGCCCAAGAACATCTAACAACAAGGCTCTGAAGGCTGATCCAGTCCTAGAAGCCAGATCAGACCTACCCGCGAGGCACGTCCTGTTGAATCAGCCCTTTCTTGTCTGTTTCCCCTGCAATGTGGGCCCCGGCTACAGAAGACTCGCCTTCATTTCTGAGCTGGCGCAAACGTGTTTGTCTCGGTTATTCTCATGGACAGGACATGCGTTCTGGAGCCCTACAGCCTGAGCTTAAATCCTGGCTCCATTAATGACAGTATCATGACCTTCAGCACGTCATGGAACCTCTCAAGTCCACTTTCCTCACTGTCGAAGGGGATGAACACAGGACATGCCCTTTTGGGATGTTCTGAGAAATGCATGTGAGAAAGTGCTGACCACAATGCCTGGCACAATTATAAGCCCTCAGTGAGAATCATCTGTCCTCTGAGTATCCCCAAAGTGCAGTTTGGTGACATGTGTCCCTTATTTTACATTGCTTTTGGTTGAGCCATACCTCATCTATCCCTCACACTTCATTCAGGGTGAGATCTCTTTTGTTTATCCCAGACTTTTTTGCCATAACAGAAATGCTGAACCAACGTGTCAGGGGCTGAAATGGGAAAACAAAGACAAAGGATGTTCTGAGTGAATGGGGAAGGTGACTGGTAGAGCCCAGGTCCTGCTGGAGTCATAAAAATCATGGTGCTCAAGAGGGAGGAGAATGAGCTGGCCGAAGGGAGGGGCGGAGAAGCGAGACAGAAGTGGAACAGCCCCGTGCACCCGAGCATTTGGGTAGTGGAGTCTGGTGTTCACTATGCTATTGATCGCAGGAATTCTGCAAACAGGAGGGCTGAGTGGACTACAGGGACTGATCTCTGAGTTTCGTTTGGGTTTTCAGAGTGGCTGAAGTATGTTTCCGGCTGATCTCTGTTCTTTCTTTCTTTGCACCTTAGCTCTTATCATCAAGAGACCCAGACCTCTTTGGGTAGCCCCACTGTGCCGTCCTGGATGACCACACGAGCTTTTCTGAACCCCTCCTCCTACATCCCCATCAAAACTCATCTCTCTTGTAATGGAGTCTGTGTGCATTTTCTCTGCCCAATTTGACAAGCAGACCCTTTCAAAATGTGGTGTGCGGACGGGGTGGCTTCTCCGTTCTAGGAACATTCTAAGGGGGGTTTTCTGGAAAGCTGGCTGCTTCAGCCCAAGGACGGCATATTGATTCTGTCTTGTATGCCAAATCTAGCCTAGTGCTGGGGAGAACGTCAAGAAACAGGATCACCCACACGTGGCTGCTGGGACTGTCAAAAGGTGCTGAGTAAAAAAGTGAATCTCTGAAGGTTACATATGGTGTGATTCCATTTACATACCTTTCTTGAAATGGCAAACTTATAGAGATGAGGAACAGAACCGTGATGGCCAGGAGTCAAGGAGGGGCAGGGGCAGGGGGAAGTGGGTAGGGCTATAAAAGGGTGACGTGGCGGATTCTTTGGCGATGGAAATAGCCTGTCTTGACTGCAATCACGTTAATTTCCTTGTGATATTGTGCTATCATTTTGCAAAGCATTCCCGCTGGGGGAAACTGGGTAAAGGGCACATGGGATCTCTGCAATATTTCTTTTTTTTTTTTTTTTTTATCGTCACCCAAGGACATTTTTGCATTTATCTTCAGATAGAGTGGGAGGGAGAGAGGGAGGAAGAGAGAGAGAGAAACATTGATGTGAGAGAGACGCATCAACTGGTTACCACCCACACGACCCACAGACAAACTACAACTGAGGTCCAAGTCCTTGGTGGGAACCGAACCCGGGACTGTCCGGTCCATGGGCCGACACTCTAACTGCTGAGCCAAACCAGCCAGGGCTCCGCGTTATTTCTTACAACTTCCTGTGAATCTACAGTAATCTAAAAATAAAAAGTTTAATATTTTTAAAATGCTCATTACTATACATCAGGTACTCAGAACAGTGACTAGCACAAGGCCAGAGCTGTGTAAGCATTAGCTATTATTAGTAGTGATAGTAGATACTTTCTCTTTCTTAGCAATGCCCCGTTCTGAGAGCCGCCCTCAACTGTCTCGCCTCTGGAATGCCCATGTTCCCAGAATCCCGTTGGCCCTCTCTCTGAGGGTGTTCAAGCCTTAGTAATGCTTGTTTTGGGGCCGGTGGTTCTAAAGGAGAAGTAATACCATCCCCCAGAGAGTGGGGCATTTGAACACAGAGCCAGATTTTTGGTTGTCCAGATGAAAAGCCGCCCCTCTGCCCAGTGTGCCCGGCTCATGGGAAACAGTGATTTCCTTCTCTCTGCCCTCGGCATCGCTGCGTAGCATGGTTTCCCCCCCTCTGGCTTTTATCTTGTAGCCACGCTGCAACGCGATTAAAAAGCCATGAAGTCTTAGCACACACCGACTGAATGTCGTGTTGACATTAAGTAGAACTCCCAACCCAGCGGAGGGGACACCTATTTCATGGAAAGTACTATCGCCGTGCTGCGGGCCATTGGGCACGCGTGGCCTGCTGTTCACATGAAGGAAAGCAAGTCCTCTCTCCAGGACGCCAGACCACGCGAGCCTGGAGTGTACCGGCTGGGAAGAGTCTGGGACTCAGCAAAAGGCCCGTTCTTGCTGGAGGAAGGCGTTTCTCTTCTTGGTCCCCACTTGGGTCTGATTCTCGTATTTCTTTTTTTTTAGCTTTTATTTTTTCCCCAATTTTTATTAATTTATTTTTGTTACAGATGTTTCTCCTTTTTTCCCCCTAGACACCCTCCTCCCCATCCCGCCCCCTTCACCCCCAGCATTGTTGTCTATGTCCACTGGTTATGCATACGTGCATGTAAGTTCGTTGGTTCATCTCATCCATCTCCCCCCGCCCCCCTACTCTGAGGTTTGTCAGGCTGAACCATACTCCTTTCTATGTCTCAGGGTCTATTTCGTTCATCAGCTCACCCTGTTCGTTATATTCCACAAATAAGTGAGATCATGTAGTATTTGTCTTTCTCTGATTGGCTTATTTCAATTAGCATAATACTCTCAAGGTCCCTCCATGTCATCTCAAATGATAAGAGATCTTTCTGTCTTACAGCTGCATAGTACTCCATTGTGTACATGTACCACAGCTTTTTTATCTACTCATCTATTGATGGACACGTGACCTGTTTCCAGATCTTAGCCACTGTAAATAGTGCTGCTATGAACATGGGGGTACATATATTGTTTCTGACTGGTGTTTCAGGCTTCTTAGGATATATTCCTAGAACTGGTATCACTGGGTCAAATGACAGATCAATTTTTAATTTTTTGAGGAAACACCATACTGTTTTCCATACTAATCATCAGAGAGATGCAAATTAAAACAACAATGAGGTATCACCTCACACCTGCCAGAATGGCCGCCATCAACAAATCATCAAACAAGTGCTGGCGAGGGTTTGGAGAAAAGGGGACTCTAGGACACTGCTTAAAGTCATATCAGGACTAACAGGGGACTCGACTGCCATGTGCTGTAACATCCTCTGCTTATACTTTTCTTAAGGACCAAATGACAGCTCAGACTCTTACTCGGTGTAGCCCGGCCTTTCTTCAGAGGTAGCAGGGCTGCCCTCCGGTGATGGAAAGCTGCTCCATGTGTAGGTTCCTAACAACAGTTTCCCACATTCAGCCCCAGGCACTTGCTGTCGTGAAGCGGTTAGAAAGGTGAGTTTGAACAGATGTGATTCCCCACCCTGAGACATGGAAGGATAGTTTGTCTCTGGAACTGGAGGGATCTGGGTTTGTTTTTTTTTCAGCTCTGTCCCTAACTGCCTTTGTGAACTTGGACACATTCCTTACCTCTTGAAGTTTCACATCATTATCTCTACAACATGGGCGTTCATCGTTACTTGGCTAAGTTTGTTTTGAAGTGTGAGATCACGTTTATTCGGTTTCTGGTACATAGTAGACATTTGGTAGCTATGAACTAAAGTTATTCATCATAGCTCAAAGAGACATGACCGAAAGCCAAAACTGTATGATCGTTGCTGACATGTGTGACCTTGATGTCCACTGGGGTTACTCTGTCCTTTGAAATGCAAAGGAAATTGACTTTACCTCCACCCACCTGGGCTGGGAGAGCCAGGGCCCTCCTGTCCCTCCGGGACTCTCAGAGCCCCATGCAGATCAGCTCTTACGCGTCTCTGGTGACCGAGTGTCCTTTCGTGGACCTCGGTCAGTTTCTTGCAAGCACTATCCAAAAAGGGGCAACCCCAGTTTGGTCATGTTCTTCAGTTCTCCGGAGACAAGGTTATAGTCATCAGATTACTGGTAAAGGTGCAAGGCAACAGGTTTATGTGGCAATTCCCCCAAACCCAAGCTGGATATTAGACACCCCTGCTCCTAAAACATACCCTCTGAGCACTCGCTGGGAATTTATTGCTGATATTTCTTCACAGTCTTCATTTTCCTATTCTGTTGCTCCACCCTCTTCTCCAACCCCCCTGCCCTGCCACCCACCAAACTCCCACTAACCAGAGAGCACGTCTGTCATAGGAGCTCTTTCTTTCCACACAAAAGTGGCCGTCAAAGCACGTCCCTAAGAGAGTCTCTGCAGCAGCTGTTGGAATAACACTTTCTTTTGTTCCACAACATGGGGCAACCCCAAGTGCAAACGTCTTGCCTCTGGGTCAGGGCTGCCGTGAGGTCTGCAGGCTGTGCTGCACAGAGATGCTGGACAAGAAGGCAGGAAGGGGCCACACGGGACGAGTTCTCCACTCTCGGAGTGCGCGCCCTCGGTGCCCGGGCAAGGCGGGGCGGGAGGGGGAGTTAGGGAAAGGCCCTGGCGAGTGGACTGAGGAAGCCGGAGCGGACGGCGGACTTCACAGACCAACAAGCCCTGTGTCTGCCCAGCCGGTGTGGCTCAGTGGATTGAGCATCGTCCCATGGACTGAGAGGTCCCGGTTCGATTCCCGGTCAGGGCCCATGCCCGGGTTGCGGGCTTCATCCCTGATGGGGGTGTGAGGAGGCAGCCATTCGATGTTTCTCCCTCACATCGATGTTTCTACCTTGCTTGCTGAAAAAAATCAATAAAAACATATTTTAAATAAGTAAGTAAATAAGCCTGCGGTCGTCTCTTCAGAGCCCCCGCCTCCAGGCACGATCACAGGGAAGCAGTTTGTGGCAGGAAATGCTTTGGGAGTCGCAGAAGTCAACAACAGGAACGCGCTAAAACCAGATCAACCCAAGAGAAAGGAAAAACCGACCAGAGAAGGACCCTAGAGCTCATTATACCATCATTATCATGAAAACGGACCCCTCAAGGAGACATGTCATATTAGGAACAAGATCCCTCCCAACCAGAAGGTGGAGACAGTTTGATGCCACCGAGTTCAGAAACCACCCACCCTTGGAAATAACGTGAAGTCCCAAGGACTTCAGCTCACTCAGTTCCCTCGTGTCCACTCGGATATATACCGTTTCTTTTTTTTTTAATCCTCACCCAAGGATATTTTTCCATTGATTTTCAGATAGAGTGGGAAGGACGGAGAAAGAGAGAAACATTGATGTGAGAGAGACACAGTGATTGGTTGCTTCCCACACAACCCCAACCAGGGCTGGGGATCGAACTGCAACTGAGCTACGTGCCCTTGACCAGAACTGAACCCGAGACTCTTTGGTCCATGGGCCGATGCTCTAACCGCTGAGCAAAACTGCCCCGGGCTGTCAGCTGCCTGTGAGACCTGCCCAGGGGAGAAGCAGGCAGAGGCAGTCTGTGGTCTGGGGCTTCGTCCCGGATCCTGTCTCCAGGAGCCTGTGTCCTGGCCTCTTTCTTTTTCCCTACCTAAATAACCCTTGCTTTTGCTCTCACTTAAACTCATTCTTGAATTCTTTCCTATGCAAGCCAAGAGCCTGGAGGTCCCGGACCACCTGGCTCAGGGCTGGTACTGCGACGGGTGCACTTGGAACACTTTTCCTGGGTCAACCACTAACGTGGGAATAGCTTTCCAGAATTCTCTCCCGGGGCTGCAGAGCGGTGGTGGTGGTACTTTCTTCTCATGTGTCCTTCCAGAGGGGCGCTGTGTTCTCATTCTCCCAAAGGTGTGTGTGTTAGCAGCAGCCTGACTTGAAGTCGGGGTGTTGCAGTCACTGGGTGAGTCAGAGCCCCGGACTGAAGTATCAGTAACTGTGGGAACAGCACGGGGCTGTGTCGCTTTGAGGGAAAGATGTCTGCAGTTCTCTCCAAGCTGTCACTGGAAGGTATCATTTGCATATTAAACAAATATTTAAAATTAGCCATGCAGGAAACAATCAGAAGCTGGCATCCCAGATGTCACCCCGTCAAAGCAACAGCAGGGACTTAAATGTACCTCTAGGTGTTCACATCTGGATTGGGGTGGTGTGACTTGAGCCGAGATCCGTTTCTACGATAGGACACTGTGTTTAGGCAAGAAAGGGAAAATAAAAAAATAAAATAAAATGCAACATTTAAATAACTCAAAAATAATCAAATAAAATACCAGCTTCTTTATACCCTGATTCCAGAGGGCTATTTGAGGGTTAAATGTGATAATGCATTTAGACTAGTGCCTGGCCACACTAAGTACTTAGTAACGTTGGCTACAGCCGTCATTATTCCTGGGGTGACAGCCAAAATATTTATCAGTGGACCGACGGGAATGGACCGCACCTGCAGACAATCAGCCGTGATCTGACCGGTGTTTCTTACTCAATCAAACTGTATCATTCAAATAATAGCCCGGTGTTTTTGGAATAGGCTAAGAGCTTTACATGTTCTGTGTTGTCTAATCCTTGTCAAAACCTCATGTAGTAGGGAATAGCATTAACCTCGTGTTACAGACGAGGAAACTGAGGCAAAGAAAAGTTGGGTTGGCCAAAGTCACACGGCAGCCATTGCAACTCAAGGCAGAGCTCAAGCCCTTGGTCCGCGCTCTGCCGTTTTCCTCTGTCAGCTCTGCCCGAGGCAGGACCCAAGGACATGCCCAGCTCTGATTTAACAGGCGAGCCCTTTTGGCAATGTGGTCACTGTGGCCAGGTGAGTACGTTTGGAAACCACTTTATGCTTTTCTCTCATTTCCAAACTTTGTACAATTGTCCTAGTATTTTTATAATTGGGAAAGGAGTGATAAAATAAAATGTTAAAGGAGAAAGTAAATAGATGTCTCCTGCCCAACCAATGGGGACTATCGATTTGTGTATTAATTAAAATGCTTTCTTAGGCACATTACTGCATACCCATGAGCTCCTTTGTCTTCACAGTGCATTGGGGGCGGAGGTACATCCATATTTGAAAGACGGCAAACCCCCTGAGGGCCGCGGATGCAGGCTGGATGCTGGCGCCCCAGCCCTCCGGGCCTGAATCAGTCACGCTGCGGTGTTCAGATCACCTTCATCTGTAGGCAGAACAGGCGGCAACCCTCTTGCGATCTGAAACTGCTGTCTGTTCTTGCTCCAACTGAAGCCATCTTTATTTGTTTTTTAAAGTTAGTGAACATAAGGAAGATGTGGGGATACTTGTGGAAAATGTGGGTTCTCATACTAAGACATTTTATGCGAGCTAGGGTGGTCCCACCTTTGGAGGTTCCACTAAGAGTCATCCTTCTCCTTTGCTTTGGCAGGGAGGGGTGCGGGGGAGGGAGGCGGAGGAACAGACTTGGCACTTTCTCATTTGTCCTCACAACTACCATCACTAGCACCATTTTACAGATGAGTAAACTGAGACTCAGAGAGTTCAAGCCAATGGCAGAGGCAGAGTTCTGACCCAGACCTGACGGACCCTAAGGCCTGACCTCTTGACTAGCATGTTAACGGTCATTCCCAGATCCAGGTCTACCAGCTGGTCCCAGCATAGTCACTAAGGGCTTCTGTTAAAATCCATATTCCCAGGCCCACTCTCGAATCACCGCATCAGAATCTGAATGTGGGGCCCGAAATCTGGTGGTGGTTTCTGATGTGCAGACAAGCGTACACCCCGTACTTGTGCCCAAGCAGGGCTGTTACTCAGTTAGTGTGCACTGGTATGGTTATCTGATTGGTTAAAAGGTCAAAATACTTCCATTCTGGCCCAAATCTTGGGTGCCCCTCCGTCTCCTGCACATCCAAACCCCTCTCCCAGGGCTCCTCACGACCCAGTTACAGGGGCCTGTTGGGGAGCTCAGGGTTTTCAGGGGCCTGCTCCAGTGCTGAAGCCACTGTGTGTTCGGAGTGGTGGGTGCTCATGCAGACCTGTTACCAGATTTTGAATATCACCCCGACGATGAGTTCATCTCCTCTTCAGACCATCAACCCTGGAAGTGAGGAAAGGTGACTGACTACACATCTGTACTTTGCAGATGGGACCTAGACACAGTTAAATGCTCACTGAGGTTTTTTTTCGTTTTTTGTTTTAATCATGGCTCTATGGATTTTATTCTCAGATGAGTGGTAAGAGGGGGCCTGTACATAAGTGGGGGGAGGACCCAGAGCTGATTTCCGGAGACTGTACCTCAGGTGGCCCCGAGAAGCCTGGGACAGGACTGGGGCTCCAAACTTTGAGGCACTTGGGAAGACCAGGAAGCGATGATGAGGCTGAACGAGAAAATGAGGTGCTCAGCAGACAGCCGGTCCTCAAAGAGATATTTGTTCAATGTTAGGTGAGCGAACATAACAAGAGAACTGCGATTGGACGCGTTTTTCACACAATCTAAAGAGAAGAAAGGACCCGCGGGTAGAAGTCTGTCAGTTTCGATTCCATTGCGGCCGCGGCCTGTGGAAAAGACATTAAATTCTCAGGAAGGAACCCATTAAGCCAAATAAACGTCACAGTAGCCAAACATTATTGGCTCCCTGACTTCCACAGATAACTTTAGAGATGGTTATTTCCTTAGCAGAGAAATCACGGCCAGGTATTTTCAATGGAAATGAGTTTCGCAACCTCTAACGTGTGTGAGAAAAAGAAATATTTTGACACTCCATTCCAATAATAGATAATGCAGAATAATCTCCCGGGTAAATCAGCAATGTGGAACAATTGGCTTCATCACAGAATCACAGAAAAGCTGGTCTCCCCCCTACCCCCACCTTCCCCTTCTGGAATGTCTATATCATCTCCCATGCTGCTCTCGGTGCTTCAGAAAAGTAATAAGAAATTTAGGATAATATACTGTAAATGTGTTTGTCGCAGAGCTGCAATTCTGCACCGCTGGCTTGCCCATCAGCCTCCTTGGCACTTGGTCAGGTTCACTGACCGGGGTGTTGCGGTGGACTCGACGGATGTCTAACTAATTAACCCCTGATTATGGCAAAATGAGGTTTATAATAGAGGAGAGTATGCCAAGGCTGCATTTGGGAGACGCGGAGAAAAGATAAAAAGTAAAACTGTAACCCAGCCAGCTCAGAGCACGAGAAAGACATCGGAGCAGAACGCAAACAGACGACCAGCAGCTCCCTGTCCTCAGTGCTGGGATTTCCAAGCTGGGGTGAGCTGGGAAAATAAATTCTCCAATCTGGCGTTCAGGGCACACCCCTAACCATCTAGGAGCTCCGTGGTGCAGAAATGAACGCAGTGTCGACCCCTGACGGCGGCGGTGACTCCCAAGGCAGCTTCTAGCCCTGAAGGAAGAGCGGTGCCGGCGGGGAAGGGAGGGCGACGCCCCAGCGCTCTGCCTCCTGTTTCCATCGCCCACCTCCATGGAAAAACTATGGCAGAGACCTTTTTGGCAGGAAGGTTTTCCATTCCTTCTTACAAGATGAGCCCAGTGTGTTCATGTTCTTTCCACAGCAGTGGGTGGTTGGTGGAGAATGAAGTCATAGGGTTTGCTGATGTAGAAATAACTTGAGGTTTCTCAACAAGGAGTCATCCCTAAGTGTCTAGAAAACTGAAGTCAGAGAGCTGTGGACTAGAGATGGAGATAGAGATAGAGATAGAGATAGAGATAGAGATAGAGATAGAGATACAGATACAGATACAGATACAGATACAGATACAGATACAGATACAGATACAGATACAGATATATATAGGTCTGTTTTCATTCCCTCCTAAATACCATGATTTTCTATCTTAAAATAAGCACAGAAGTTGGGTTTGGAAGGTCTGAGTGGTGCTGGGCCAACCCCTCGCTTTCTCTGAGCCTCAGCTGTCTCAGCAGGGAAGTGGGGGTGCGAGGTCTGACCAAGGATGCTTTAGTGCTCAGATCATAAGAAGGAAGAATGGGCTCCTCCCAGCTTTAGCTTACACATTGTTGTCTGCCTCTGAAATGATTCTGAAAATACCCAGAGCCCACACATCCCCATGGACAAGGCAGTGTGTTAGCTCCCAGCACAGAGACCGGCGGGCCAGGAGGCTGGGAGAGGTGGATATCATGCAGTTCCCTCCATGGTCCTCCTCTTTCTCCTGCTGCCATTTGATCAGCAAAACACCTGTCCCCAGGTCATCTGTGACTGTAAAGCAAAAGCTTCCATGCACATCAATAGAGGCACATAATTCCTGAGGAGGAAAGGAAATCTACAAGATTCTGTGTCTGAGCACAGCTGGCCCAGGCACCCTGACCCTTGGCCATCGCCGTTGCCGTCACCCCGTTTCCTGAACGTCGTGATAGAGAAGACACGCCTCCACCCTGCTTTTGGCTGCAGACCGGGGCAGAACTTTCAGAACAAAGAAACATGACGTTCTGATCTTGCGAATGTGACTTTTTAAAGAACTGAACACAGAATGAACATGAACATATTTTATGTTTTCACAGTGAATTTTATAAGTGGAATCACCAGACCAGTACAGCACCATGCTGATTAAACTGTGGACTCTAAAATAGTGACACCCACACTTGGCTACACAGAAACACCTGGGAGCTTAGAACTCAAGCAAAAAACACAATGTCTAGGCACCTGCCTCGCCCTGAGAGCCTCGTCTAATTGGTCTGGGAGGGGACCAGGCATCCGTGATGTCACAGCTCCCAAGGTGACTTGAGCATGCAGCTAGGATTGAGAACGACCGATCTGAAGTAGTGCCTTTTGTGGCTTGTTGGAGGAGCCAGAATGAAGATTAGCTGTCAGCATTTATGTGGGCATGGATACCTTATCCTGCCTGACTGCTCTTCAATAAAAGCCAACCAGGGGACCTGGACCCCCAAGAAATATTGGGTGTGGTCTCAGATTCAAAGAGCCAAATCCAAATAGTAAAGATTATTTCACTCAAGAAGTTGTGACTGCAAATTTACTGGGCTGAGGAGCCTACCTTTGGCCATTTCTGCCTCCTCTGGTAACAAGAGAAGACTGAAGACCCTTGTTCCGGAAGGAAGAACATGCGATCACTCTGAATCACCGCCTGCCTCCTGGAAAAAATGGACCTAACTTAGCCAATGCAACAGGTAGAACTTTTCCACACACAGACGTAACCATTTCTTAGGCTGGCTATGCTCAGCCCACAGTAGGGTGACCTGCGATGCCTCAGAAATGGGGGTCATCTAAGCATCCATCTGTAACCACCAACATTGCACCTGTACCGGTTTGTAGCTGGCCTGAGCACAGTGTCAATGGATGAGTCTTGGGTGAGACTTCCCACTGAGCTTCCTTAGAAATAGCCATGGTGCCCCTGCCCGTGTTCACCAAGGCCTGGGGAAAGCACCCTCTTCTGTCTCCTTCGCCTCCACCGGTCTCTCATACACCTGGTCACCTCTGTGGGCTCTTCCCCTGGTTTCCTTCCCCAACGCTAAGGACACTGTCTCACACCTTGCTTCCCTCTACGGAGCAGATCCTTAAATCACTGGAAGGCATGTCAATTTAATCATTGGTCTTAATTCTTTTCCCCCTTGCAATAGTATTAGACACCCACCCTCTTGCCTCATGGTGGGCAGAGTTTCTCTACTTTGTGCTTTGGAGCTTGGCCATGTGGGTTGCCTTGGACAATGGGATGCTAGCAGACAAGAGACAGGCAGAGACTTGGAGTGTGTTTGTGTGATTGGACATGTTGTCTTGTGCTTTTATTATTGCCATGACATACACCTGCCCTGGCTCACCTGCTGGTCCAAAAAGGACGAGAGACAGCTTAGAGCAGAGTGTAACTTAGATTAACTGGACCCCAGCTGGTACACAAATCAGTGAAGAAGAAGTAAATGCTCGTTGTTGTACAGGACTGAGTTTTGGCATGGTTTGTGACAGTATTATCATAGCAATAGCTATCTGGTACTAGACCCCTCTGTCTAAGCACATGGCCTGTAACCATTGGACAATTTCTACTTTGATACATAAAAATCATCCTTCAGTGCCTTCTCATTACTTATAGTTTCCATTCTGAACTCAGGTCTTCCACCTGCTCACTCACTTGCCAACATGGTTTACATCTTTCTCATCTATGATCCTTGACTGTTGATGGCTTTATCTTGCTCCGCGGAAAAATATGCTCTTGGCTGTCTCTTTGATTTTGCCTCCTGCTCCTTCAAGCATGAATTGCATTTGGTCTCTTTGTTCGCATCGGTTAAGCATCTTCTGTGGACGCCAGGACTCTCCGACTGCTCGCCGAGCCTCGAAGGCAGATCCCCACCGGGGCTCACCTCTTCGTGTGAGTTGAATCCAGCTACATCTTCACTTTCCCCAATTTTCACCCAAGCACACAGTGAAGAAGCAGTACAACCTACTGGCTAGAGGACAGACTCCGGAGCCAAGGTGTGTAACCTTGGGCAAGCATTTCCATGTCTTTACCAGTGAATAGGGGTGGGCAATGCCTGCCTCCTAAAATGGCAGTGAGGATTAATTCATAGAAAGCACGTAACACAGAGCCTGGCATGTAGAATGCGCTAGATGAGTTTTCTTCTATTATTATTATTATTATTATTGTTAGTATAATCCTTCACCTCTCTCAAATTACTGCCTGCTACACCCAACATTCTAAACATTCTACTCAGTGATTGGCGCAAAGCACATGCCTAACCAGCCAGGAGTTGACTGTCTCCGATGCCAGTGGTGGTTTAATGCCAGGCTTCCCAAACAAACTAAGGTGTGCAACCCCTGTAGTGCCTGAGTCTGTGCTACCAAGGACTCCAAATCCGTGGAATAAATATGATGCAATGTTCTAGAATGTTAGTTCTGCTTGCCAATAAATTATTTAAAACACTTCTTTTATGTAGTGAAGTTAATTTTTAAAATCTTATTAGCTTGAGGAGAATGTTTTTAGGGCAGAAATTACCTGTGTGTAACCAAAGGCTTTGTTAGCCTTGTGGTAGGAAAATTAAGCCCCTGAGGCAAGGAGCCAAAACAAATCTGAAAGTTAAGAATATTTTGGGTTTCATATGACAGAAAACTCAACTCAAATTGGCCTCAAAAACAAGGAGACTTGCTAAAGTTTTTGTACCTAAAAAATCAGGAAGATCTGGTTGCATGCAGATAAGGCTTCATCTAGTAGCTCAAATGATTTCACCAAGGACCCAGGTTTGGTGTGTTGTCTGTCCTCTTTGCTCTTTATGGTGTTTGACTTCATCCTCGGGTTCTGGTAGTTTCCCTCCCCCCAACTCTGAGCTCTCTCCTTGTGATAATAAAATGGCCAAAGTAGTTCCTATCTTACATGTCATCTGAAGAAAATGAGCATCTCTCTTCTGAGAACTCCTCCTTAAGTCCTGGGAGTCTCTCTCTCATTGGCCCAATTGGATCGTGTGTTTCGCTTTGAACCAATCACTGTGGCCAGGAAGCTGGGGCATGCTAACAGGTTTAAGCCTATCAGAGCCAATTCCTGTAGCTGGGGGACAGGATTCTTTCTACCCAAACACTGAAACTGAGAATGGAGGAGGGCTACATTACAAGAGCAAGATGCTGTTGATGGGAGAAGGGGGCCAGGTAGGGTGGTAACCCACAGATATCCCATAACACCATTAAAAGATGTGATTAAATAGCTTTGTAGAAGATCAAGAAAGGAATTAGGTTTTGTACCTGATAGAGAGGTGGGGGGACGAAAAATAACCAGTTTTGAGGCGAGAAGGGTATATATATATTAAACATATATGTGTATATATTTCAAAGGATGTTTTTACTGTTCCATGTATTTATGTTATTGGGATGTAAACCCCTAGTGGTGTGCTCTGCAGCACACAATTACAAATGATAACACAATACACACTTGGCCATGCAGCCAGCTGATTCTCACAGAATGCCTTCTTGATTTTTGCAGAATTCTTGCATCTATAGCTGAGCTAAAGTTGCAATTAAACCATCATTTAACAAGAATCGGGCTACAAATAAATACTTGATTCCAAGCGTAGCTTTGACGTGAATGTTGGTTGATATTTTCATTTATGTTGATGAATGAGAGGGGAGTGAAACAGGAAGTATAGATGTGTCAAAACTCCACTCATTTGTCAACGATGAGAGAGCCTACTTTGCTGAATCGGGTAATAGTTTCAAAATACTGAGAAATAATTTCTTCGACTTCTTATGCTAGTTACAGATAGGACACACTGAAGTTTAATTGGCATTAGCGTATTGTTCATTAATTTTTAAATCGAGACAATCAACAAAACAATAAGCCAAGCCTTGATGTGTAGCGTTTTCAGTGTCTGTGGTATAAATACTCCCCCTACGGCCAGTTGCGTTCTCCCCGCGTGAAATCACTCTTCACAGACTCGGAAGGGTTACAGTGGCAGCTCATTTCATGGTATTCCTACCACACAGATATAGTAGACGACTTCAACAGCATAGATAATAAAATGTAGTGAAATAATTAGTAAGTAATGAGTTTTTAATATGTATTTCTATTAATACTATAGTTTATTTAATTATAAGTTCATATAATTTAATTTTTAGTAATGGCCGCGTTTAACAGCCAGATTGCAAAATCCCTGACAATCTAACAGCTGGCTCCTGGGAGCTTGGACGAGCCAGGGCCAGCACATCTCTGCCCCTCCTCCACACACCTCTCCCCCAAATAATCATTATCTGAGTGCCCTGTATAGACCAAGACCTTGTGAGAATGGATTTTACCGGAAATCAAGTATGGGTCACTTTACAATACAGTGAAATGCATCAAAGAGTAGAGATGATTCTCACAGAATGGTGAGGAGAGCTAGAAGCAAACTGAGTGGAAATGAACGTAGAGCCCCAAGGCGCACCTAAGGATATAACATACATCCCCACCTACCCAACCAGGAATTTTTGGAAATCTCAGGACAGGCCATGTCCACTGGCTAGAGCATGCGATGTTCTGGGAAATGTAATAACAGATCATCTGAGATCAGCTAATATCTGGGGTGTGTATACACACACATACATACATGCATACACACATACGCACACACACACACACACGTATACACATATACATCCATACATATATTTACATAAATATCATTAAAGTGGAATCCAGAATTGCATGATCTGGGGATAAATGAAAAGGTCTCACAGAGATTCCCCTGTGAGAACCACCGAGGCTGGGATCTCCGATCTCTTTGGGGTGTGTTTCGCTCTTCTCTGCTATTTGGGACACCTGGGGTGTCCCTTCCCTGAAAGCCTGTCTTTTTCATCTGGTCTTGACATTTTAATCAGATGACTCCCGCGTCTGGCTTGTCATCAGAGTCTCCCTGGAGGCCTCTGAAAACTACGGATTTCAGGATCCCACCCCTTGAGATTCTGAGCAGCAGTCTGAGGATTCGAATTCTGAAGAACCCACCGGGGGGACTCGGCCACGTGTGGTCCAGAAACGGCAGGATGGGCCCTGGGTCAGGTTTGAGCCTGATTTTGTGACCTGGCAGGTCCCACCTCCTCTTGGGACGGTCTGCTCCCCGAGCTGTGACACTCTGGGCAGGGCTCTCCCCCGTGATGTCAGCCCAGCTGCGGGGCCGCCTCCTGTCTGACAGAGAGAAACAGTCACGTTCCCTTTTGCACAGAGATGTCCTGATTGCAATAAACTTTGACAGTTTCTCTCCAGCAAGGAAAACCTTGTCTCCCATCTCATTTCCCTGGACCAGAGGGGCTCGGCAAGCTCCTTCCAGAGGGAGAAAAGTTGGTGTGAACTTTTAAATCAGTTTAAAAACATTATTATTAATCTGCCTCGTGGGAGACACGATGCCCCGACTGACGGCAGGAAGAGTAAGGGAGCCCCAAGTATCTAATTTAACACCGGGAACTTCCCGAGGATGATCATGCCGCGGAAAGCAGACATATTGAGGGTTGTAAGAAAAGGTTTAATAGAAAAATGTAAATGGAAAGGCCATAAAATTCAAATGAGGTGCATTCCCCAGGTTATAACAAGCTCTGTGCTCAGGCCTTGTTAATAGCTTTTTTTTTAAAAAAAAAATTTTATTGTAGCTTCTATTTTTTCTGTCGGTGTAATTAGAGCTTAATTAATTCCCCCCTAAAGGGGAAAAAGAGGACAAAATGGTATTTGATCTGAGACATGTACAGCAGGCAAAGCAATTAGGATCAGCCAGTTACTTTCTGTTACCTTTTTTCTTACTTAGGTCTTCCAGGAGGCAGATGACTTTGGACAGAGACGCCCAGTGTCTCCCCTGGACCAGAGAATCAGAGGTCCCAGGACATGCAACAGGGCCAAAGGATTTATTTAGACAGAAATCATGCAATTAAAACAAAACAAAAAAACAACAACACAAAACTCTGCAAAGCCTGCCATATCAATTATTTGGTTACAAGAAGGGTTAGTTAAGTTCTGGATATAAAATAGAGTTCAAAGTACTGGAAGCATGGTTCACGGAGGGGACTAGAAAGAACATGGTGTCGGTAATAACATATACGTGGGATCAAATCCCAGCTCCGGCGCTGAAGCTGTGGGGCTTTGCAGACCTCTCTGGGCCGAAGTGTCTTAGAATCTGTGAAGTGAGAATGGCAATAGTACCTAATCGATAGGTTGGTGGTGAGGTGTAATGAGGTCATGGAACATAAAGCACCAGGTGGAGGAAGCTGCTAAATGATGTGTGTGTGTGCGCGCGCGTGTTTGTCTGGTTTCACAGTACAGTTTAGCAGAATTCATCTTGAGCTGTTCCTAGTGTTAGAATTAATTACCTTGAGTTTGCATGGCAATGACTTATTATACCAAGCCCCTTAATGCGACCTCTGGTGGCCTAATAGGCTCAGGAGAAGCCACCGGCAGTACAGGTATGCTAGTTAATTAGAGGAGAAATGACATGCTCAAGAACAGACAGTCCCCACTCTGGGGCTCAGGGAACTGCATGTTACAAGCCAGGCACTGGTGGGACCTGCCGCATGCCAGAAAATGACCTAGGGCAGGGGTGGGGGTTACAAGAGGATAGGGAGAAAGATATTTATTTTCCAAAAGCAAGCCAGCCAGCCCCCAGTGACTCCAGCATCATGCCAGGGCCTCCAAGGTGATGGCGAGAAACAAGGCCAAGGGAGGGGCTCTTCCTCCAACCCCCCAACAGGCTCTGAGAGATGAAAACCTGGAGCCAAAGTGAAGGCTGTTTCTCGCTTCCCGGCCCTTGCATGTTGGTTTTCTCCACCTGTTTCACTGAGTGAGCCCCCTCCTCTTTCTTCCATATTTCTGCTCTCTGGGCAACTAACTCTGATGCCCACCCTCTTCCCCAGACATATGAGAGCCCAGACAGCTGTCCCAAGCGCTCGTCTCCTGCTGCAGCACTTTAAAAATATGTTTATTTGATTCAGGTGTGTAAGCTCCAGTAAGCAGGCGTTGGTTGGTGGTGGTGGTGGTGGTTTTTGGTCACGTCCATAGCCCCCATTTCCAGCACAGTTGTGCTGAATGAGCAAACAAACGAGCAGATGGGAAGAGGGAAAAGAAAGGGCTGAATTTGTCATGAGAAAAGAGTTTAAGAAGCTGCGATTATTCATTGTCTTTTCCTCTTCTACTTGCTCCTACATACCTTCTTTGAGACGCTGTCTACCTGATCACTTAGGTCTCTCCCCGTCTCCAGGGGGCTTTCCCAGACGCGGCCTGCCTACTCAGAGCAAGGCCTTTCTCCCAAAATATCAATGAGTCATCTGGGGATTCCCTGAGGAAGAAGCCGAGGCTGGAATTGTACTCTTCGCGCTCTCTCTTAACAATATCCCAGACGGGCAAGGCCGGAATTGGCACGTATCGTTATGACCCCTCCCACGGCTTAACTGCCTGAGGTCCCTAATCGCATCAGTTGAGGGGGACTTAGAGAAAAGAAAAAGGAGGAATAGTAGAGTTCCCAGATTGACTTCTTGAATTTCATAGTTTGTGTCTGCAACCCCACAGTCCTGGAGATGGTCAACTTACTCACTGTTGATACTTTTTTTTATTCTCACCCGAGGACATTTTTGCACTTATCTTCAGATAGAGTGGAAGAAAGAGAGGAAGGAAGAGGGAGAGAGAAGCATCGATGTAAGAGAGACATCGAGTGGTTGCCATCCACACGACCCCAACCAGGGAGAAACTGCAACCAAGGTATGTGCCCTTAGCGGGAACTGAACCTGGGACTCTCTGGTCCACGGGCCGATGCTCTAACCGCTGAGCCAAACCGGCCAGGGCTCACTGTTGATACTTTATGGTAACCAAGAGGATTGTTGCTGCCTTGAAGGAATAATTGCGATCTGGAAGCCTCGAGGTCAACCTTGATCACTAATTCTGTTTGGAAGAAGTACATTAAAAGAGACTGAGCAAATAGCACAATGCCAGTTGTGTCTTGTGAGCTATCTCCAAAATGTATATTGAAGGTCAACCACCAATTCTGGTTCTGTACAAAATGGAGTCACAGACATTGGATTTAATCCCTCACCTGAAAAACCAAAACTGACAAACACTAACACATGAAATAATGGTTTTCAAGACACTAGACATCAAGCATCAAAAGTAGTGATCTGTGAGAAACAAGTGATGCCAGCCCTATACGTGCCCTCTTCTTCAGATAGCACAGGTAGGAAGAACCTGGGCAGAGCCCCTAGACTCCCAGAGATGACGAGACTCCTAACCATTTAAACTCCTGAGAGTTCATGAGCAGCAAAATGCTTAGAATCCTCCAGACAAAGTACCAAAAAGACTTCACAGAGAGATAACTCAGTATCTGCAGAGGGTCTTGCTCATTTATTAGCAAAGTTCTGTTCTGTGAGTGTGTGTGAGGATGCTACTTGAGGCCAGGAACAGACCACTTGGAAGGATTAGCAACAGCGTGCTCAGTACTTACAGAGTACTTGGGATAATGTTTTGTCACATCATCTGGCTTGGAAAAACTCATAGTTCACTTGCCATTTGGTAGAGTACTTAGGAGGGTCTTGCCCCAGTGGTGACTAAAATTAGCACTAGACAAAACATTACCTTGGCCATACCTAACAAATTTTAACTGCGAGACACAAGAGGTTCAAATTGTTTCTAGAACAGTTAGTTGTCCCAGGACATAACTCAAGAATATTTGCAGAATATGAAAATATTAATTATCCAACAAGGTAAAATTCATAATGTCTGACATAAAAAAAAAAAAAAATCTAGGCATGCAGAGAAGCAGAAAAATACAACATATAAAAAGGAGAAAAATTAAATTCAACCAGAACTGGCATATGTGTTAGAATTAGCAGACAAGGACATTAAAATAGTTATTATAACTGTATTCCATATATTCAAAAGTTAAGTAGAAACATAGAAGATATAAAAAACATCCAAGTTAAATGTCTAAAGATGAAAACTCCAATGCACCAGGAGAGTTTATGGCAGGTTAGACATCACAGAAGAAAAGATAAGTAAATCTGAAGATATAGCAAAAGAAACTATCTCAAATGAAACACAGTAGGAACCAAAATTAAAATAGCATCAGTGAAGTGTGAGACATCCTCCCAGCAGTCTAATATACATATAATTGGAGTCTGAAGAGAGAGTTGGAAAAAAAATTTTCAAAAAGTAATTCCTGAAACAATTCCAAATTCGATGATAAACCCACATATCCAAGAAGCTCACTAAACTCCAGCACAAGAAACATGAATACAACTACACCAAGCCTCATCATAATCAAATGGCTCAATGCCAGTTATAAAAAGGAAAAATCTTAAAAACATACAGAAAAATAAGTTGCGTTATTCCGAGTAACAAAAATTAAAATGGCAACATATTTCTGATCAGAAACAACGCAAGTCAGAAGACTATGGAGGAATGTCTTTAAAGTCCTGAAAGGAAAAAAAACTGACCAAACTAGAATTTTATACCTAGAAAAATATCATTCAAAAGTGAAGATTAAATAGAGACATTTTAAGACATACAAAAGGTAACAATGTAATTACCAGAAGACTCACACTATAAGGAATAGTAAAGGCAGGCAAAGGAAAATGATACCAGATAGAAATGTGAAATAAACAAAGAACACCAGATCTGGTAACTACATAAGTAAATACATAAGACTATATCTTATTACTTAAATCTCTTTAAAGGATAATTGACTGTTTACATGAAAGATAATAACAATGTAGTATAAGATCTGTAATATACATAAAAATATAATATATGACAAGAGCACTAATGTTGAAAGGGGGAAAATGGAAGTATGCTAGAAGTATACTATTGTCAAGTTCTCATACAATAAGGATGTAATAGTACTTAAAGTTAGACTGATAAAAACATGTATACTCTGAACTCTAAAGCCATCACTAAAATAAGTAAAGAGTTATATCTAATACATCCATAAAAGAAATACAATGAAATAATAAGTACCTCTGAAATGATGGGGTAAGGGCCTCCAAAAATCCATTCTTCCATGAAATCAATAAGGACCCCGGCAAAATGTGTCAAAATTCGTTCTTTTCAAAACTCTGGAAATTAACCAAGAGCTTGCAAGAATATTTCTTAATTCAAGAAAAACGGTTAAACCTCAGTAAGAGCAGAGAGCTTTGAGATTACTTGACTTGTGTTATTCTCCCAGCTCTGGGGTTACCTTCAAACACAACAGCCATGCGGTTATAGTAGCCATGAAAAAACCAGAGCTCTAGTAGCCACTGAAGGGGAAGCCCTGTCCCTGGAGAACTGTCCCTGTATAATCTGTCTGGCAGTTCACTTGAAATCCCCGTTCTCGGGGCTCATGTTTTTTGGACCATGTTGCCAAAGGAACAAATGGGGAGATGTTGTTCAAGAAGTAAAAAGTTTGTTACACAAGAGGAATACGTTCTGGAGCTCTAATGTATAGCGATGGGACTATAAATAATACTGTAGTCTATTCTTGAAATTTGAAAAGAGAGTAGATCTTCAGTGTTCTCACCACCAAAAAGAAAAAAAAAAAGGAAATGGTAACTATGTCAGGTCATGGATATGTGGATATTAAGGAGCTTCATTGTAGAGATTATTTTATCATTTAAATGTAAAAACATCAAGTCATATACCTTTAAATATTTACAATTTTTATCTGGCAATTTTATCTCAATATAGGTGACAAAATAAATTCCATTATGATTCGTCCTCCTGTTGGCAGTGGGCCTGTCCATAGTCACAATAGATCATTAATCTTGCTTCTATTTTTATACGCTATCCAGGAAGGACATCCATTGGGCCTTCCTTAGTTGAACAATTTTATGCCAACAGATTAGATAATTAGGTAAAAGTTACAAATTCTTAGAAACACACAGACTACCAAAAATGATACAAGTAGAATAGTGGTTGCCAGGGATGGGGGAGAGTGAGGAGTGTGGATGATGAAGATGTTTTGGAATTAGATAGTAGTGATGGTTGAATAAGTCTGAATTTACTAAAACCCAATGAGTCATATACTTTAAAGAGCTGAGTTTTGTGGTATGTAAATTATATGTCAATAAAGCTGTTATTTTCCATGAAATCATAAAAGGTACCTAACTAATCCAACAAAAGGAAGAAACAGAAAACAAAGAAACAAGTTGATCTAATAAAAAAGCAGTGAGATAATAGACATGAACCTAATTATATTGATAATCATATTAAATTTAAACCGTCTAAACATCCTTATTAAAAGGCAACAGACCAGTTTGGATTATTTTTTAAAATAATACCTAACTATATGCAGGAAATATATTTTTAAAATGCTCTTTAAATATAAATAGATAAAACGTAGAAAAGTTTAAAAAAAGATATACCATGCTAACACTACTTTTATAAGAAGCTAGAACAGTTACATCAATATCAGAGAAAATAGATTTCAGAGTGAAGAATAAATAAGTTTACTTCATAATAATAAAGGGACCAATTACTCCAGAGGACATACATGCTTATACACCTAGTAAGAGACCTTGAAAAGACACAAAGCAAAAACAGAGAAAGGGTTCCACAACTAGAGTTGGAAATTTCAAACTCCTCTCTCAATAACTGATAGAACGAGTAAAGGAAAATCAGGAAGGATATAGAAGACTTGAACAGTACTGAACCAACTTCACTGAATTAACATGTAACGCTCCAAAGAATGAGATAGAGTATGTAGTAAAACAGTCACAATTGGTAAAAGCTACAGGAACTCTCAACAAGGCAGTAAGACCACCTCCCACCAGAGTTATGGCTTAAAACCGGCAGGGACCAGCTCAGCCCAGTGGGGTGACTAATTTCACCTGTGGGTAACCCCTAGCCTCATTATGCACTCATGGTAATACATCAGCCTGCTACGCAACACACCCTGCAGCACAATGATCAGAAAAGGAACGCCCATCACAAAATGGCCATAGGAGCTCTTCCAAGAAATCTCTACCCTTATTTGTGGACAGATTCTGCATGTTCCTCTTCCTCATTGAATGCCCTACCCCCCAATTAAATAAACCTCAATAAAGGAAACACATCCCAGTAAAAGGGTGGCTGCTCTGCCTGTGGAATAGTCACTCTATGTCCCAGTGCTTCCCTAATAAACTCACTTTCACTTTAAAATCTATGCTGGCTTGTCTTTGAATTCTTTCCTGCACGAAGCCAAGAACCCTCCGCGGGTCAGACCCTGGAACCCCCGCCTCACCAACAGCAGCAGAATGCGTGTTCTTCCCGGTGTGTTCTGAATGTCCACACAGAACATTTAACCATATAACCTATATCCTGGATCAAAATGCAAAGTCCCAATACAGTTAGAAGGATTCAAGTCATTCAAAGTATGTTTTTGGACTATAATGGAATTAAATGATCAATTAATAACATCTCTGGAGAACTCCAATATTTGATGCTTAATAGCATGTTTCTAAATAACCTATGGGTCAAAGAATAAATAAAAGGGAAAATGGAAAGTATTTTGTACTGAACGAAAATGACAACACAACAGATGAACAGGTGTGGCATGTTGTGAAAGCAATAATAGGGAGAAATGTGTAACATTAAATACCTTTATTAGAAAATTATGAAGGCTTTGATTCAATGACTTCAGTTTCCACCTTAAAATAGAAAATGAAAAACATGTTAGATTCAAAGTAAGCAGAGGAAAGGATATAAATATCAGAGCAGAAATAAATGAAATAGGAAACAGAAAACAGAGGAAACCAATAAAAGTAAAAGCTGATTATTTGAGAACATCAATACAATTGATAAACATCTAGCCAGACTGATCAAGGAGAAAAAAAGAAAACAGAGGATATAAACACCAATGTCAGGACGGAGAACGCTGATCTCATTACAGATTCTATCGATGGTTAAAGGATAATAAGATGACTAATATTATGAACAGCTTTATGTACATAAATTCAACTACTTAGGTGACATGAACAAATTACCTGAAAGGTACAAACGGCGAAAACTCAGTTAAGATGAAGTAGGTAACCTGAATAGTGCCGTATCTGCTAGAGCAAATGAAATTATAGCTTAAAAACGTCCCACACAAGCCCTGGCTAGTTTGGCTCAGCAGTAAGAGTGTTGACCCATGGACCAATGAGTTGCAGGTTCGATTGCAGTCAAGGGCATGTACCTCAGTTGTGGTTTGTCCTTGGCCCTGGTCGGGTCATGCAGGAAGCAACCAGTTGATGTGGCGCTATCACATCGATGTTTCTCTCTGTCCCTCTCTCTCTCCCTCCCTTCCATTCTATCTGATAATAAGTAGAAAAATATCCTCAAGTGAGGAATAAAAAAATAAATAACTTCCCACACAAAACAAAACAAAAAAACTCTAGGCTCAGATGGCTTCACTGGTAAATTCCTTTACAAATTTCAGAAAGAAATAATACCAATTCTACAGAAACTTATCCAAAAAAAATCAGAGAGAAAGGAATACTTTCTAATTCATTGTGTGAGCCCAGCATCAAAGACGTTACAAGAAAAGATATTACAAGAAAAGAAAGCTACCGGGTGAGGTCTGGTCATTCCCAAGATAGAGTCTGTATGTGAAAATACAACGGGTCAGTCTGGATGGAAATTCCAGGGGACATTGGTTAAGAGGGACCATGTGGTCAGCCAAATCTGGGTTCACAGTTCCTGCTCTGATACTTTCCCAGCTGTGTGATCTTGGACCAGTTTCTTCTTTCTGACCCTCAGTTTCTTATCTTATAAAGTCAACATAATAATAGCACCTAATGCCGAGGATTGGTTTAGGATGAAGATTAAATTAGATTATACCAAGGCAGTGTCCTTAAACTGCCTGGGACATAATAGGCAGTTCAATAACTATTAACTGTAACAAGATGATATTCTTATTAAGATTTAAAAAAGGCCGATGCCTTTTGTGGTGTGTATAAATGTTTGCAGCGGTAGTTATTTTTTGATCAATGAAACCATTTCAAAATTATTGGTTTTCTTTGCATTTAAAGGAAGAATTTAAATCCTTTATAACTACGTAAGTTATTTAACTACCAAACACAGGAAGCAGTGGCCTATTTTTCTTCTTCCTTTTTTTTTTTTTTTTTTTCTGTCATGGGAAGAAGGACTTTTTTATTTTTTTTTTGCTTCAATCTAAAGTAAAAATTCCTTTTGCTTGTCTGCTTTCCTGCTGACTGAGGCCTGACCTCCGTAGCAGTTACTCAGCTCAAGCGGAGACACAGCCCAAAGAAGTCTCACGTGCTGGAATCGCTGGTGTGCCCGAGCCCCCGTGGCTTACAGCCGTAGTGGAGAAGGAGCTGCTTGGAAGAGAGCTTCTCCTGGCTTTGTCAGAGCCTGGCCATCCCCGGGCCCTGGGAAAGGAAAACAAAGGCAGCCCTGAGTCCGTATCCTGTACCTGTGCCTCGCATCCAGGTCACCAGAACACCAAAGAGCAACAATCCAAACCTCAGAGACATTGCTTTCCCCTCCCGGCTAGAGGAGGTTTGCACAGAGCGGGGCCAGGAGCTTACATGGGGTTTCGTGAGCTTCATGTCGGGTCGCCACCTACCCACCCTCGTCGCCACCCAATTCTCATTGGTCGTCCGGTTAACTGTACTACAGACGCGACTTAGATCAGAGCGCCCGTCTCAAATCTAAACCTCGGAGGGGCACAGCTCTCATCTACGGAAACGAGGCAGAGCACGACGGACAGGCCTGGAGTCCACAGCAGGCCCTGTAGGACAGGCTTGGGTCATCAGGGAGTGAGAGTCTCCCCCACCTCCCATCCCCAGCAGGGGGGTTTGACTTCGTGGGTCAGTGCCGGCTAAAGACGACACCTGTGTCTGAGGGCAGAGGGGACCAGGGGAAGTAGACGGCCTGGTTCTTGTTCTTGAAGCTTTGGAAGCACAAAGACCCTCCCTGCTATTATTGTGCTTCGATAACTGCCCCATATTCTCCCAAATAGAGTTACTCACTCCCTGTCCCATAGAGAAGACCCAGTAAATCTGGGGAGAGAGTAAGGGGGGGAGAGAAATTATTGGGATTTTATTTCTTCATCTTTGGGGCTGAGACAGGGTTTCTTAACTGCAGCATTACTGACGTTTGAACCGGATGACCCTTTGTTCTGTGCACCATCGGTTTAGCTCTGCCCCTGGCCTCCACCCACCAGATACGAGCAGCCCCCTTCCCAAGTTGCTATGACCAAAATGCCTGCAGGCTTTGCTGCAGGTCCCCTAGGGCCAACTCCCCTGCCAGGGGTTGAAAACCACGAACCTATGCAGAAACGTGGGAGTAAAGGAGTTTCTCACTAGAGCTCCTACAGCGGCTTCTTAGAAAAATAAAAGAAAGAAACAAGTTCCTCAAATTCACACAACACATTAGTAGGCGATGAGAGCGGAGAAAGGAGTTTGCAGATGTCTTCTGAAGGGCCAAACCTCGCCCGAGTAGGGAATGAAGCAGCCATGTGTTTATTCTGACAAAACAGACTTTGCTTTGGAGGCCCCTCTGAGAGGGGCTGAGTCGGAGGTCGCAGGATGACTGAACAGTATTTCCTCACATCCTCTCCCACCCCGGTGCAGACCAGGAATGCACTCAGCAGACACACAGCAGGTAGGACTGAAAGGGGCACACGCAGGTGCACAGCCCCTTATCACGACATTCTGTCCCCTTGAGTAAATAGTCCCTCAGTCGTCAAAGGACGTTCCTCATCTTCCAGCAAAACTAGGAAGGGGCCAGCCAGAAAAACAAGCCCAGAGGACACACGGCCTCCTCCTCCACTGCAGAGCTCACATAGATCTGCGATGGCGCGAACATGAGTGGAGGCTGGCAGAGCCACGCCAGCCACGGGGACAGGGTAGAACCGTGTGTGACTGAATGAGGCTCTCCCAGCGCTGTCCACATCCTCAGCCCCAAGACCCAGGAATGTGTCACCTTATAAGGGGAAGGGGACTTTGCAGTTGTGATCAAGGGTCTTGGGATGGGGAGAAGGTCCTGGATTACCCTGATGTCATCACAGGGTCTCTGTGAGAGGGGCTAGGGTCCCGGGTTCTGTGTACCTAATGTGAGGCTCAGGGGGTGTTATTCCTCCAGGACATGGAAGCTGCTGGGGTTAACCAGTCAGGGTGTAGGTTGGCTGGCGTTTTCCTTTTTAGGAACGCTGGGGCCCTACGGCCGTCCGTGGATGTCAGTAAAGCGAGGCATTCTGGGATTGCACAAGACTCACTTGGGAATGCAGGCAGGGACTTTCCCAGTTAGGTATGGAGTTTGTCTCTGTGGTTGGTGGTTTGGCTTTAGATCTGAAAAACACACTTAAAAGAAGTCAGGGTAGTTCCCGAACCATTGTTTTATAGCTGCCTATAGTTCTGGCGGGGCTTTGCCAGATGGAGCAGTTTTTCTTGCTTGATTCGATGGAGCGATTTTGGAGAGCATTTTATTCTACGTGTTTCAGGGAGGAAGAAGGTCATGAGAAGAAGATGTAGGTGTCCTCTGGAAGCTGGACAGGGCAAGGACAGAGAGTGTCCCTCCAGAAGGCACGCAACCCTGCAGACCCATTTTAGAGTGACCTCCAGAGGGGGGAGAAGTGTGTTGTGTCCTGCGTTAAGCCACTGAGGTTGCGGTAATTGGTTCCAGCACCGCGGGACTCGAACAGGGAGCCCTGCAGTGAATCAGAGAGCTTCCAGAGCAGCTTGACCATCAGGTGGCTGGGATCCTCAGCCTCTCTGACTCCGTTTAATCCTCCGTCACGTAATGGATTACTGTGTCTCTTCCATTTTTCCACTCTGAGAACGTCCCGCCAGCTCTTAGGCTGGGGTGACAGAGAAAGCAGGGGCTGTGGTGTCCACTTTGGCCCTTGAGGGATGATTAACAAAAAGGAAAATCTGGTCTTTGTCCCTGGCTCCTGGCACAGAGCTTTGAAAACCTTTGGAATTTCCTGATTGATGGAGTGTCTTTGCTAGTCATAAGAATCCCCTTTTGACCACACCTGAGCTTATTATGCTAATGAGGTGACTCATGGGGAACCCTTAGACAGTTCCCAGGTGGGCCTGGCCATGCCAGAAAGATCTAGCAAGTGATTGAAGGGTTGAGACTTTCCGTCTCAGGCTTGCCCAGACCTCCTGGGAAGGGAGAACAGCTGGAGACTGAGTGCAAGCATGTGGTCAGTGATGGAATCAATCACCCTTTGTAATGAAACCTGGGCAAAAACTCTGGAAGTGCCCTGGCCGGTTTGGCTCAGCAGTTAGAGCATCGGCCCTTGGACCAGAGAGTCCCGGGTTCGGTTCCCACCAAGGGCACATACGTACCTTGGTTGCAGTTTGTCCCCAGCCCCAGTTGGGGTCATGTGGGTGGCAGCCACTCGATGTGTCTCTCTCACATTGATGTTTCTCTCTCTTCCTCCCTCTCTCCCCCTTGCTCTATCTGAAGATGGATGCAAAAGTGTCCTCAGGTGAGTATTAAAAAACAAAACAAAACAAAAACTCTGGATGTGGCGACTCAGAGAGCTTCCTGGTTGGTGAACACGGACGATGTACAATCAGGGCGGTGCACCCCAGACCCTGCAAGGATAGATGCTCCTGCCCTCAGGACCCTTCCAGACCTTATTCTCTGGCTGCTCGTTTGCATCCTTTATAATAAAACTACCGTCGCAAGTAGAGTGCTTCCTGAGTTCTGTGAGTCCGTCCAGCTAATCGTCAAACCTGAGGGGGTTCACGGGAGCCCCCAAATGTATAGTCAAGTTGGTCATGCAGAAGTGTGGGTGGCGCCTGGGCCTTAGGGCTGGCGTCGGAAGTGCAGGAAGTCTGGTGGGACGGACCCCCAGCCCCCATGGTACGAAGGGTGATGCTAAGCCCAGGGAGTTAGTGTCAGCAGTGAACTGAGTTGCTGGGCACCCAGTTGATGTCAGGGAATTGGTCTATGGAGTGCAGCCCTTTACTGGCCATGTGGCCTTGGGGCCTCGCCTTCCTGGTCTGAGTGAGTGGACTAGTGGGGCTCAAGACTTTAGCAGCAAAAGTCTTTTATCCCTAAATAATATCTTACCAATAAGCCACGTGTGTGTGTGTGTGTGTGTGTGTGTGTGTGTGTGTGTAAATTAAAGCAAACATCAGGCCATGAATCTTTTCCAAATCTTCCTGCCCCTTACTCTTGAGATACATTTGTGAGAACCTAGGGCCCTATTGAGCAATTGAAAAGCCGCTGGCCTAGGTGATCTGAGATCCCCTTTCTCTCAGGAAATGCTAAGTCTCATAAACAGAGATCTGATTTCCCCAAGGTCGTAGACCCTCCCTCAGAGGGCCCTTCGTCTGACTCTCAAGCAGCTCCGAGGGGGCCCGAGGGTGGAGTAAGGATGCATCTAGGCCGAGTGGGAAAGAAGCCCTCACTCCCACTCAAGTTCTGTCCTCGGACCCAAGGTCAAACCTGTGTGGTCGCAGAGCCCAGCTCTTTATTATCAGAAATAAAATAAACCCTGTTCTTCTCTCCTCCCCCACACGAGCCAGCAGCTCGCTCTGGCCCCATCTCTGGTAATATCAGGTTTATAAGAACAGTTTCTCACTTTTATTCATTTGAGAATTGAATTAGCTTTCACATTTGCCTCCACGGCTTCAAAGAACATCTCCCAGCCATCATTTACCACACTATTAAATCGAGGAGCATCTTGTCGGTACATCTGATAATTTGATTCTGAGTGATGTTTGTGTGTTGCTAAGCATTTTAGCCAGCAACAATAACGTTACGAATGTGTGCCTGGGCCTTTTAACTACCAACTCAAAAGAGATTTCGACAACTGGAGGTAGCGCTGGTAATGAAGACACTAGATTACTTTAAAAGTTATTATGTTTCAATAGGGGGAACTGGATTCAATTTGAAGATATTCCCAGCTCTGGCCAAAGTAACCTCTTTAGCTTCTCACATGGAACCAGGTAAAAATCTGCTGTTGGAGCATCAGGCTATGTTCAAGTCCCAGCATGTTAAGTAGGTGGAGTAGGTAAGTATCAAGTTCCCTGTCTAGTTTGACCTTGGAGTAAAGACCTGCCAAGAGTTATAGGATAGACAGTGAGAACATAGGCTTTAGACCCAAAAGACAAAGGTTCAAATCCTAGGTAGCTCGGTTACTTGAACAAGTACATAGTCCTTGGTTTCCTCTCCTATAAAATCAGGAAAGTAATAACAATGGGAACAACAACAATTTTAGAGAACAATACAGTTGTTGAAGGGATTGATTTGGATCAAAGTTTCTTAACCTGAGCACTACTGACATTTGGCGCTGACCATTTTTTGTCATGGGGAACTGTCCTGTGTCATGTAGGATGTTTCCCGGAATCCCTGGCCTCTACCCAGCAAACCCCTTCCAGAGAGACAGTCAAAATTATGTGCAAATGTTTCCAAATCACCTCGATTTGAACCACTTGTTTAGACAGTTTTCAAAGCTCGTAGATGGTGCCTGACACTTGTAATTAGTAATTGGTAAGTGTTACCAAGATTTGGAATCTAATGAGGAAAACAAACTGATGAACAAAATAGAAGCAGAGGCATGGATACATGGAACAGACTGACAGCTGGGGGCGGGGCTGGATGACAGAAAGTGAAGGGATGAGTCAGAGAACATATGTGCGTCACCCATAGACACAGACAACAGTGTGGTGATGGCCGGAGGAGGGAATGGCAAGGGCTGGATAGAGGTGGGCCAAGGGGGAGGGGGAATGGGGACATCTGTAATAGTGTGAGCAATGAATATAAGGTTTAAAAAAGTGTCTGAGCAGCTTGCAATACTCCTGTTAATCCTGAGCCGAGCATTCTGTGCTCAGGTCTCTGATAGAGTCATCAGACTAGGATTCTCTGTGAATGTGGCTCAGGAGACCATCTCGGGAGATGTGACTTCTGGTCGCATTTTTTTTGTTTGTTTGTTTGTTTTATTTATTTATTTTTTTGTTACAGATATTTCTCCTTTTTTACCCCATTGGCACCCCCCTTCCCACCCCACACCCGCCCTGTCCCCGGCTTTGTTGTCCATGTCCATTGGTCATGCATACATGCATATAAGTTCTGTGGTTTATGTCTTCCAATCCCCCCACCCCCTCTTCTGAGGGATGTCAGTCTGTGCCCTACTTCCATGTTTCTGGGTCTACCGTATTCCTCAGACTGTTATGTTCATTATATTCCGTATATAAGTGAGATCATGTGGTATTTGTCTTTTTCTGCTTGGCTTATTTCACTTAGGATAATACTTTCCAGGTCCCTCCATGTCGTCTCAAAGGATAAGAGATCTTTCTTTCTTACAGCTGCATAGTACTCCATTGTGTATATGTACCACTGCTTTTTTATCCATTCGTCTACTGATGGACACTTGGGCTGTTTCCAGATCTTAGCTATTGTACATAGTGCTGCTATGAACATGGGGGTACATATATTCTTCCTGATTGGTGTTTCAGGCTTCTTAGGGTATATTCCTAGAAACGGGATCACTGGGTCAAATGGAAGTTCAATTTTTAGTGTTTTGAGGTAACACCATAGTGTTTTCCATAGTGGCTGCACCAGTCTGCATTCCCACCAGCAGTGTATTAGAGTCCCCTTTTCTCCACACCCTGGCCAACACTTGTTGTTTGATGATTTGTTGATGGCGGCTATTCTGACAGGTGTGAGGTGATACCTCATTGTTGTTTTAATTTGCATCTCTCTGATGATTAGTGATGTTGAGCATCTCTTCATATGTCTCTTGGCCATTTGTATGTCCTGTTTGGAGAGGTGTCTATTCAGCTCCTCTGCCCATTTTGTAATTGGGTTCTTTGTCTTCCTTTTGTTGAGTTGTATGAGCACTCTATATATATTGGAAATTAACCCCTTATCTGATATATCATCGGCATTGATGTTCTCTCATACAGTGGGTTGCCTTTCCATTTTGATGATTGTTTCTTTTGCTGTGCAGAAGCTTTTTAGTTTGATGTAGTCCCGTGTGTTCGTTTTCTCCTTTGTTTCTGTTGCCTTAGGTGATGTATCAGTGAAAATTCTGCTTCGTACGATGTCCGAAATTTTGTTGCCTACATTTTCTTCTAGAATTTTTATGGATTCACGGGTCACATTTAAGTCTTTTATCCATTTTGAGTTTATTTTTGTGTATGGTGTAAGTTGATGGTCTAGTTTCATTTTTTTGCATGTAGCTGTCTTATTTTCCCAACAGCATTTATTAAAGAGGCTGTCTTTACTCCACTGTATGCTCTTGCCACCTTTGTCAAATATTAATTGAGCGTATTGCCTTGGGTCCATTTCTGGATTTTCAGTTCTGTTCCACTGGTTCTATATGCCTGTTCCTGTGCCAGTACCAGGCTGTTTTGATTACAGTCGCTTTGTAGTATAACCTGATATCTGGTATTGTGATCCCACCTACTTTGTCCTTCTTTTTCAAAATTGCTGTGGCTATTCGGGGACGTTTTTTGGTTCCATATAAACTTTTGAAGTATTTGTTCTAGTTCTGTGAAATATGTCATTGGTATTTTGATGGGGATTGCATTGAATCTATAGATTGCTTTGGGTAGTATGGACATTTTAATGATGTTAATTCTTCCAATCCATGAACAGGGTATGTGCTTCCACTTTTTTTATATCTTCCTCTATTTCTTTTTTCAATGTCCTGTAGTTTTCTGCAAATACAGTAGGTCCTTTACTTCTTTGGTTAAGTTTATTCCTAGGTATCTTAATATTTTTGGCGCAATGGTAAATGGGATTGTTTTTTCAGTTTCTCTTTCTGTGAGTTCATCATTGGTGTACAAGAATGCCGTCGATTTCTTGACGTTAATTTTGTATCCTGCTACTTTGTCAAATTCATTTATTAAGTCTAGTAGATTTTTGATGGAGTCTTTAGGGTTTTCTATGTATAATATCATGTCATCTGCAAATAATGACAGTTTGACTTCCTCCTTTCCAATTTGGATCCCTTTTATTTTTTCCTCATGTCTGATTGCTGTAAGACTTCCAGTACTATGTTAAATAAGAGTGGCGAAAGTGGACATCCCTGTCTTGTTCCTGTTCTTAATGGAAAAGTTTTTAGTTTCTGCCCATTGAGTATGATGTTGGCTGTAGGTCTTTCATATATGGCCTTTATTATGTCGCAATATGATCCCTCTATTCCCACATTGCTGAGCGTTTTTATCAGAAATGGATGCTGGATTTTGTCAAATGCTTTTTCAGCATCTATTGATATGATCATGTGGTTTTTATTCTTCATTTTATGTGGTGTATCACGTTTATTGATTTGTGAATATTGTAGCAGCCTTGCATCCCTGGAATGAATCCCACTTGGTCATGGTGAATAATTTTTTTGATGTATTGCTGGATCCGATTTGCTAGTATTTTGTTCAGGATTTTGGCATCTATGTTCATCAGAAATATTGGCCTGTAGTTTTCATTCTTTGTAGTGTCTTTTTCTGGTTTTGGAATTAGAATTATGCTGGCCTCATAGAACGTGTTTAGAAGTCTTCCTTCTTCTTGAATTTTTTGAAATAGTTTGAGGAGAATGGGTATTAGTTCTTTTTTGAATGTTTGGTAAAACTCCCCCATGAAGCCGTCTGGGCCTGGGCTTTTGTTTGCTGGGAGAGTCTTGATTACCTCTTCAATTTCCTTAGTTGTTATTGGTCTGTTCAAGTTTTCTATCTCTTCCCAGTCCAGTTTTGGGAGACTGTGTGTTTCTAGAAATTTGTCCATTTTGCTAGATTGTTGAATTTGTTGCCATATAGTTGTTCATAGTAGCTGTTAACGATCTTTTGTATTTCTGTGGTGTTGGTTGTTACCTCTCCTCTTTCATTTCTAATTTTGTGTATTTGGGTTCTCTCTCTGTTTCTTGGTGAGTCTAGCTAAGGGTCCATTGATCTTGTTTATCTTTTTGAAAAACCAGCTCTTTGTTTCATTGATCCTTTGAATTGTTTTTTGGTCTCTATGTCATTTATTTCTGCTCTGATCTTTACTATTTCCTTCCTTCTACTTGCTCTGGGGTTTTCTTTTTGTTTGCTTTCTAATTCTTTAAGTTGTGAGGTTAGACAGTCAATTAGAAATTTTTCTGGTTTCTTGAGGTAGGCTTGTAGTGCTATGAACTTCACTCTCAGAACTGCTTTCGCTGCATCCCATAGATTTTGTGTTGTTGTGTGTTCATTTTCATTGGTTTCCAGGAAGTTTTTAATTTCTTCCTTGATCTCCTCGGTAACCCATTCATTGTTTAATAACATTCTATTTAGCCTCCATGTGTTGAAATGTCTTTGCATGTTCTTCTTGCAATTGATTTCTAGTTTCATGCCATTGTGTTCTGAGATGCTTGATATAATTTCAATCTTCTTGAACTTGTAGAGATTTAGTTTGTGTCCTATCATGTGGTCTATCTTTGAGAATGTCCCATGTGCACTTGAGAAGAATGTGTATTCTGTAGTTTTGGAGTGTAATTCTCTGTAGATATCTATTAAATCCATTTGGTCTAGTGCTTCATTTAGAGTCTCTGTTTCCTTGCTAATTTTTTGTCTAGAGGATCTATTCAGTGCTGTCAATGGGGTGTTGAAGTCCCCTGCTATGATTGTATTGTTGTCGATTTCTCCTTGGAAGTCCTCCAGAAGATTTTTAATATATTTTGGTGCTCCTATATTGGGTGCATATATGTTTATCAAGGTTATATCTTCCTGTTGGATAGATCCTTTCAATATTAGGTCGTGGCCTTCTTTGTCTCTAGTTATGGCCTTTATTTTGAAATCTATTTTTATCAGATATGAGTATTGCTATCCCAGCTTTTTTTGCTTTCCATTTGGTTGGAAAATTTTTTTCCATCCCTTCACTTTCAACCTATGTGAGTCTTTTGTTGTGAGGTGGGTCTCTTGTGAACAACATATAGATGAGTCATGCTTTCTTATCCAGTCAGCTACTTTGTGTCTTTTTATGGGAGCATTCTATCCATTTACATTTAAGGTGGTTATTGATATGTACTTATTTATTGCCATTTTTGTTTAGTGTGATTCTATTTTTCTTCCCATTTCTACTGCTAATTACAGCAGTCCTTTTAACATTTCTTGCAGTGCTGGTTTGGTGCTAATGTATTCCTTTAGCCTTTTTTTGTCTGAGAAGCTCTTTATTTGACCTTCTATTTTGAATGATAGCCTTGCTGGGTAGAGTAGTCTTGGATTCAGATTCTTGTTTTTCATGACCTTGATTACTTCATGCCATTCCCTTCTGGCCTGTAGTGTTTCTTGTGAGAAGTCAGCTGAGAGCCTTATGGGGTTTTTTTTGTAGGCAACCTGTTGCTTATCTCTTGCTGCTTTTAGGATTCTCTCTTTGTCTTTAATCTGTGGCATTTTAATTACTATGTGTCTTGGTGTGGGCCTGTTTGGGTTCTTCTTACTTGGGACTCTCTGTGCTTCTTGAACTTGAATGCCTTCTTCCTTCACCAAATTAGGGAAGTTTTCTGTCACTATTTTTTTGAATATATTCTCTATCCCTTGCTCATTTTCTTTCTCTTCGGGGACTCCTATGATGTGAATATTATTCTGTTTCCAGTTGTCCCACAGTTCTCTTAAGCTGTCTTCCTGTTTTTTAATCATTTTTTCCTTTTGGTTTTCTGATTGGTTGATTTTTTCTACCTTGTCTTCTAATTCACTGATCCGGTCCTCAGCTTCCTCTACTCTGCTTTTTAAACCTTCCAATGTGTTTTTCATTTCTGATATGTCATTTTTTATCTCTTCTTGAAGGTTTTTAATTTCCAATTGGCTTATTTTCAGTGTCTCTATGTTCTTACTCATGCTGTTGAGCTTCCTCAAGATCATGGCTCTGAATTCCAGCTCTGTTAACATGCCTAATTGCTCCACATTGTTCTCATCTTCGGTGGAGGTCTCTTGCTCTTTCATTTGGCTTCTCTTTCTGTGTTTCACCATTTTGGCTCTCACAGTGGGCTTTGGAGCCTGTCAAGTTTTCCCTGTGGGTGTTGGTGTTCTGCTGTTTGTGGCTCCCTCTCCTGTGTTTAGATGAGCGAGGGAGGACCCACGTTGAACACCACTTTCAAGTCTTACTTTCCTGGTTAAAGTTGCCAGCCCAGGAAAGGGACTGTTATCCTCTAGCTTTTTGCCTGGAGGCTAGCAGTCGAGGTTACTTGATGAGTTTTGGGTTGTCAGTTGAGTGAAAAACTCCCTTAGGTGCTCAGCATAAGGGGATTTCATGAGGGTGGGGCATATGCTGGTTGTTAATGAGCTTCAATTAGCACTTTAATGGCCCACAGGGTGGGGTTGGATCTCTGAGGGAGGGGCCGCTGCCTCTCCCCAGAGCCCTGGGAAGGAGAAATATGGCCACTGTCCTGTGTGGCAGCAACTCAGCAAAAGCTCTGAGTGCCCTTCAAATCCCGAGTGTCCCCAAACAGCTCCAGTCCAGTCCGCCCTCCCTCTGCCGGAGCCCAAGGTGAGTGGCTGTGGCTGTTTCAGTCTCTGTCCTGGCTCTTCGCTGTGGAGCCGCCTGGGAGTGTGACCTGAGGGTGCTGCTCCCAGCTGAGGCCACTGCTGAGCTGCCCACCGTGGGCTCCCACCCCCCTTCTCGCGCCTTCGCAAGCCTACCGGGATGGAGTCAGTGTCCCTCGTTATATGGTCCTCCAGGCTGCTTTTCTGTTGCTTTTTCCCGTCGATTTGTCTGTGTTATAGTTGTAATTCCAGTTTGGTTCTGGGAGACGGTCTGTGTAGCTCCGTTCACTCCGCCCCCATTTTGGAATCCTCGACTTCTGGTCGCTTTTGTAACTGACAGCCCGAGTCCTCCAATCTGCACACTCACGATGCAAAAACCACCGCCATCTCCATTTTGCTTAGAGCAGGATATCACATCCCCGTGGAAAAGTGAAGTTGGCCAACACGTGTCCTTCATCCATGTTTAATACACGCTTACTGGGTGTCTAGGATAGACCAGGTTCTGGGCTGAGTGTTTGGAATATAATGAATAAGTGCTGGTCTCTGTCTTCAGGAATTACTGTGTAGCAGGGAACACAGAGTGGTAAAATCTGGTCACAACACAGAACTACAGCAGAAATGAAGAGAAAAAAATTGCCCCCCCCAACACAACCCGGAATGTCAGGGAAAGATTTCTTCATAAGTCCTGAGTTGTGAAATTTTAGGGCCTGTTTTTTTCTCTCCCAAAACTGATGGCAAGGATTTATCTCATATTGAAGTTCTTCACTTTCCAGATGAGGAAACTCAAAGACAAGAGGGGTAACTCTCGCCCAGGGAAACCCTGTGAGTCTGGACCAGAGCTGAGTTCTGGTTTCGTTATACTGTAGGTCTCCCCACAGTAGGCTAGTCAATGCAATAGAGTGAACGGGACCAGCAAAGTATTTCACTCCCTAGGAAAAATTAAGTGATTTCTCAATGTCTAGTAGGGCATCCTGGTGGGTGTGCATGTGTGTGTGTGTGTGTGTGTTTAGAGATTGGGAAGAGCTGTGTGATATTTGTCTGTCTGTTGCAGGATCTCTCAGACAGAACAGACTTCTCAGCAGGAGTAGCCATCGGCGTGGAGTGGTCGCCCAGCCCCTGTGCGCTGTCAGATGGGGCTGTGGGCTCTCTAGCGGAGGCATTGAAGAGTGTGAGGGAAAGTCTGCGTGTGTGAGAAACGTTCAGCAGCAGGAGCAGGGAGCTTTGCTCCGCACCAAACCCGGAAATTACCACCAGCTGACAGAGAGTGCTTTAATAAGCGTTCGGTGTTTGAAGGAAATGAAAGCATAAATGACGAGGAAATGAATAAGTGAATGAGTGAAACCTGAGGCAAGAGTGTCCTCCCCATGTTTACTCCTGGAGAGAAGAGAGTGGTGTGCCCATGGGTTTATCGGTCCAGCCTGGCACTATCTCTGAACACTGCCCCTCTGCCTATATAACATCTGTCTGGTTTCCTTTTGAGAGAACATGTTCTTAAATGACCCCTCATCTCCAGCCACTTTTAATTGGTCCAGGTGTAGGCATCTGACCCAGAATGGACCAATCACAGTACAGCATTTTGCACTGGAAACAGCTGATTGGCCCAGGAATGGGCATCTGACCCAAGCTAAGCCAATGATGGTCCATTCATTAGGACATTTGGGCTGGCGTGGAGGGAATGAGCTCAGTACCCCTCAGAGAACTGACGTCTCAGGTAGAAAACTCAGTTGTTATCAGAGGCCATGGTTTTTGCTGTGTAGCCAAAACCCATTTCCAGTGAGAGGGAAGAATAAGGAAGCAAGCAGACACATGCTGAAAGAAATGGGAAAAGAAGCACAGCATGTGTGAATCCTTGGTTTTGAAATTCCCAAGGTCCACCTGCATTTCTGCCTTTTCCCTGGTTTGATGGTTTCATTCCTTCATGAGATTCCTCAGCATCCTTATAATTCCATTTTTCCTGACTCTCTTTTGAGCTGTGTGCCTGTCACTTGCAATCTGAAGAGTCCTGGCTAAAGACACAGGCCAGGTACCAAGGAAAGTTCATTTCCTTTGCAGGATTTGTCACTCCCGTGGACGGTGTCAGGCAGGCAGACACCACCATGCCATAAATCATAACCACAAGGCCTTTGATCTGTAATAAAGCAACATTCTTCTTCAAATGCATTCAATAGGCCTCGGGAAGAGTAATAGATCAGAAGTCGCTCCATAACAAAGATGCCGATATTACAGAAGCTCAAGATGGAGAATTTACTAGGGAGAGAAGAACGGTCTATTGACTTGCTACAAATGTCCTGGCTCTGCCGTTATTCAAATATTTCTATTGCCTGGAGTCCTGATTTTTCTTCCTCTAACCTATCAACATTCATCTCCTAAGCAAATAGAAGAGTTTTTCAAGGAAGCCTTCCCCACCTGTACCCTTCTGAATTCATACTACATTGTGGAAATGACTGTTCATGGCATAACAGTTTGTGGCAGTGAATAGCTTCAGCTGGTGATGAATCCACATAGTCGGATGCCTCCATCCAAGAGGAAGAAAAATCAGCCTTTATCCACTGCCAACCACTTTCCCAGGCATTGTCCAAATGCTATGTGATATCTGAGTCTCACAACCAAACAGGGAAGTACTGGTCTCCCTATTTTGTAGACGAGGACACGGACGGTCAGTGAGTTAAGGAAGTTGTCCAGCTAGTCAGCTGGGGGACAGGCGTGTGAAGTTGGATTGGTCTGGTTCCACACTCCATGCTCTGTCCCCGTGGAGATTCTTCAGGGACACAGACAGACGACCTGGGGGAGATTCCTCACTGCCCAGAGTCGAAGGGAGTCCTGGTGTGTGCAATCCAGGTTCTTCCTACTGAAACCTGAGTACCTGGCGGCAGAGAGGGGTCCAGGCACAGTCTGCAGGGGGCGCTCCTCTCCTCTTCTCACATGGGGACTCTGTGCCAGGAACCCAAAGATTTTCCAGAATAATGAAGAAAGTGTTCTAGTACGTCATGTCTCATAATTTCGGCCGCTGACTTCTTTTCCTCAGTGTTGCTGAAATGGCCATTCTCCTCCCCACTCAGGTGGGCTCAAGCGCCTTGGAAACATTTGCTGACCTCTTTCTTTATTCAG
Organism: Molossus molossus; assembly: GCF_014108415.1. Lineage (NCBI taxonomy): Eukaryota > Metazoa > Chordata > Mammalia > Chiroptera > Molossidae > Molossus > Molossus molossus. The sequence goes on along the minus strand of NW_023425366.1, from coordinate 107,050,632 downwards.
ATTTCTGTTTTGCACCCCAGAGCAGAAGTGAGATCTGGAAGGGAAAAAAAGCAAATCTGTGTGGCGCTGCTACTCTGCTTACCTCCCTTCTCTCCATGGCCTATCCTGCCTCCCAGGGGAAGGTCTGAAGTCCTGAGCAGGGCTTGCAAGGACCTCCACAGCCGCCAAGACTTCTCCAGCCTCATATGCCACTGTTCAGCTTCCCACTTGCTTTATTCTATTGCAGTCACATTTTCCTAGTTCCCTTCCCTTCCCTCTCCCACCCCACCCCCATCAGCCGGGAGGTCCTCAAGCAAAGGTGTTTTCCTCTGAGAAGTGTTTCCCAAGCCCAGGTGAGGTCCCTGCTCTATGCTCCCAGTCTCTCTGGGCTTCGCCTTTGTAAAACCACATTAGAAACTGCTTTTGCCCATCTGTCTTTCTTACTGACCTCCAGGATGACGGGCACACTGCTGCCATGTTCCCAAAGCCAACCCCTTCACATAGCACCTACCACCACCCAGCTGGTCCTCCTGTAGAGAGAGATCTGCTGTGTCCTTTCCATTCCTCATCATCAACCCAGTTCCTCCTGTGCTGAAGGACCCACTCTGCTTCTTAAAACACCACTTTGAGCGTAAAGCATCCTCGCTCTGAAATGCTCACGGACTTCTTATTCCCTACCCCGTACAACGAAATAATATCCACAGCTCTTCAAATGTGTTCTAACTTAGGTTTTCAGCTTTCATAGTCAGATTTCTCTTCTCCGTCTCAGTCTAGCAAGAGATTTGGGTTTTCTTTCTTTCTTCCTTTTCTTCCCTTTTTTGAATTTACTCCATCTCTCCCACCCTGCCTCTCTCCTCCCTCTCTCCTCCCTCTGACTCCCTCAATCTCTCCATTCCTCCCTTGCATTCACCCAGCGAAGATTTCAACAATGGACACCTATGGTAAGCAACCCCAGCTGTACAAGGGTTCAAACATTTTTATGGATGCCTAGACCCCAATCATCAACCCCACCTCCTCGGAGATTTCTATTTACTTAATATGGGGTCAGATCATGCATCAAAATGTTTAAAACCCCCTAAATGATTCTACAGGGCAGCTGGAATTGAGAACCACACTCCTACATTCACCGGGCACTGAATGGGCTTCTTCCCTCCTGGAGCCTACAGTACAGTAGACTGTAGAGCAGGGTGCTCCCAGCATCTAGTGAGGTGACCAGGATGCAGCTAAATTCCCTACAATGCACAGGGCAGTCTCTTCCCCCAATACAACAACGAATTATCTGGCCCAAAATGTCAATAGATCCAAGGCTGAGAAACCTTGATGTTAAAGAAAGAGTTGTTGGTAGAATAATCACACAAATAAAGGTTTATTTACTCACTGAAATAAAGGGTAAGTATAGGGTGGCACAGGGGATCTGCCTGAGCCTGGCTGGAGTGGCCTCCTCCGGCAGAGAGCTGAAGGTGTAAATGAGACACCGGGAAGGGGTTGGAAATGTAGCAGCATTTCGCCTGGCCTCCCCAGCGTATCTGAAGCTTTGGAGAATTTGTAACTTAGAGAACATAGGTGGGCTGGGGTGCAAAGAGAGAAGACCAGAGAAGAATTTTAATTAACATCATCAGAGCGATGGGAAACTTACTGAGAGGCAAGGAGGGTGTCGAGATGACCAGATTTGCATTTGAAAAAAAAAAAAGAATTGTTCTAGCTGGCCGGTGGAGACTGACTTGGAATGGAGCAAAAGGAGGTGCTTCCAGGGGAGACATCAGATTGGTGGTGATGGGAGCGCTGGGGAGAAATAGGTTGCAGAGCTATGTGAAGAGTAAGCTAATCTTCTCTATTAAAACCCTGTACTTTCCAGCCTCTGGGTGTTTGATGAGGCTGTTTTCTAGCACTGGAAATATTGTCCCTATCTATTCGAAACTCTAACCATTCTTTACTTAAGCCCCAAGCAAATAATAGAAACACCTTGTTTACTTCAGCCAGTATCACTGCCTTTGAAAGTCTGGGTTCTCTGCACCCTTGGTACAGGCTTTTCCTTGTGATATCCGATTTGCATACATTGGGTTTATCTTCCTTACAAAACGGTAGAGTCCTTGATGGCTGAAATCTGTCTTACTCATCTTTATTCCCCGAACATTTTTCTTGATATTTAGTCCGGGACCGGTGACAAGGAACCTGCTCAGACTAACTTAAAACAAATTTCCTTTGAAGGGAGGCTGCGCTATCACAGATGTCCACTGTGATTGCCTGCGCAGCACCCAAGATCTGGGAACGGCATCCTAAAATCCCTTTGCTTCCTTTCCCTTCGTCCTCGTGGTTTGGACGGGCTGACTGCACTCCGCCGGCTTCTAAGGGCGGACTCAGTAGTGAGCATGTTCCACCCAGGGCCTTGGTTCCCTGGCAGGGATGTGACCCAAACCGTCCAATGAGCATCAATCAGCCTCTCAATGTTTCTAAATCTGCGGGAATGTGGGGGTACTTTCTCCCTTGCATTTGCTAAGCCAGAAGTTCTGGGAGATTTTAGGGGAGCCCACCTGAGAATGAAGCCAGCCCGGAGGAAAGCACACACGAGAGGTGGAGAGGGGCATGCGGACGACGGTGTCTGAGCACCTGCAGCCGTTGCACATGGACAGCACAGCTGTGGAGGCCAATACGTCCCCTGGTGCTCAAGCAAGTTGTGTTGCTGGCCCTGGTAACCAAAGGAACTGTTACTGAGACCATGGGACAGCACACAGATTCCAAGGGCAAGAATTTCAGCCACATGTTCTGGGGACCTGAGACTAGAAACCCAGAAGCCCGTGGACATGTCTTCCCCGTGGGGGTGTGGCTGAATGGGACACACAAGTCTCTCTCTTCTGTCTTTCTGAGGGCTTATCTGCATTATTCTAGCCTTTCCCTCCCTCTGCATATTGTTGTGTCTTTTTGAGCCAAGCCATCCTCAGGATTGGCTGGCTGTTCATTCAGGGGCTTACCTGCAACCGCACAGAGTTCTTGAACCACATTCTCTGTCCCTGAGTGATGTCATAGTTACCCCAGTACAGACGTAGATGTCATGTCTATCTTGGCCCAACTGTCACTGTGCAGAAACTCCAGTTCTTTAATACGACCTTTTCTCCTTCCTCCAGCACCCTGACTCACCTGCCGCATTTTCCCTTGCATGACCAGCCCCTGAATCACCAAACCCTCAGGACAGGGAGGCTGCGGTTGGCATCTAATAATCTTAGGAACAAAGCCTGGGGTGTATTGACCACAGAGACAGAGTTTCGGTCCAGCTAGAGAGAAGATCTAGACTCCAGTTGTGTTTCAGCTCCAGGCCCAGAAAAGCAGCAGAAACAGATAAAGTGATGCTGTGGCTGGCATTAGGACCAGATGCAATGCCCCATCAGTCGAGACCAGGACTCTGACCATGACCCTAACTCCCTTAGTCACCATGATTAATGATGTTCCCCCCATATGACCCATCCCCTGGAAGCCATCCGGGAGCCAGCTCTTTGCATATCGGCGTACCTGTGACTCCAGGCATGGGCCACCTCCTCAACTAATCAGCCCTCATTTTCTGTGCTGCAAGCTCCTGTTCGTGTCTTATTGGGCTTTGATGTGCATGATCAAGGGGCAGAACCGAAGGGCTCATTATCCACTCAGCAGGCTCCGTGGAAGCCCCCTGAGAGACGGGTGGGTACGGCATGCAAAGTGATTAACACGCCGGCTATGTGCATGACTCCAATTCACCATTAATGAGGACAGATGGAAATCAGAGGGGTCGCACCAGCTTCACCTCCAGAGCCTACCGGTTGGAATATCAGGAAACGTTCCAGCCAAAGGGAGGACTGTATTCTGACACTTCTGTTGTTTTCTGTGGCTGAAATGATGAGTCCGTGGTAAACTCCAATTACATCTTCCTTTTGTCTTATTTGCGATCCAGAGTGTAAAGTTCCTTCCCCACCTGTCTCTGGAGATGTGCATAACAAGCAAAGCAACGAAGCAAGATTCCGAAACACGGTGCTTTTATCGGTGAGTGCCCCATGGAGACGGGCCAGCCCTGTTGGGCGGCGTACAGAGACCTTGTTATAGCTCTGCTGAAAAACATTTCCATGGTCTGATGGGTTCATCTGTTCCTGTGAGAAGGAAAAAAAAATGGTAGAGTGACAGAACCCCTTATAGCAGATTTCCCCCAAAATTCCCCATAATAATCCTCTAGACATCCTCTAGCAGGACCTCCGGGATCCTCACTGGGGTCTGGGAAGGCTGCAAGGTTGCAACTCCAAGGCAGTGCCCCGACTTCAGTTAGCGTCTCTGCTTTCTTTTATTTTTGTGGATTAAGGGGTCCACTGCCTTAAAAAAAATCGACAGAGACACAAAGCAGATGAGTGGACCCAGTAGAGGGGGGCACCCTTGCCCTGGGAGGGACAGAAGTGTCCTCAACTAGGCAGAAGCTGTGGTTGCCCCACCCTGCGAATGTACTAAATGTCGCTGAATGACATACCCTTTAAATGGTTCATCGGTAATTTTATATTACACAGATTTTACCTTGATTTTTTTTTTTTACAAAACAGCTTGAAAACTGCTGCTTCAGTCATCTTGTTTAGAAGTCCTTGTTCTGCGTGGATTATTTAATGGCTCTAAGCCTCAGTTTCCTCATCTGGAAAAGGGATTCATAGCTGTACCAATACCGTGAGCTTGATATAAGATTCAAATGAGAAAATGAGCCCTGGCCGGTTTGGCTCGGCAGTGAGAGCGTCGGCCCGTGCACCAAGGAGTCCGGGGTTTGGTTCTGGCCAAGGGCACGTACCTCGGTTGCGGGTTTGTTCCCAGCCCTGGTTGGGGTCATGCTGGTGGCAACCAGTCGATGTCTCTCGACTGGTTGCCACCAGTCGAGGGGGAGATATATATATATACATCTTGCCCTCCCACTCTGTCTGAAGATAAATGTAAAAACTATCCTCGAGTGAGGATGGATGGATGGATGGATGGATGGATGGATGGATGGATGGAATGGATGAGTGAGTGAATGAATGAATGAATGAATGAATGAGAAAATGAGCGTGAAGCCTGGACATAGAGTAGGCCCTTAGTCAATAGAAGCATCTTTTCACTCTTCCCCTTCCAGACCTAATGCTTCACTGTTCTACCTGGTCTGATGCATCACTGGGAGAACTGTTGGGATTTCAGCAGGGACGAGATGCAGTGCCAGTGTTTCATTCTCTCTTTGCACTGAGCTGGAGAATTCTGCTTGCTCCTCTATTCCTTCCCCCAGGGTCTCTGGAGGTCCAGCATGTACAGGCCAAGTTTTTCTCTCCCAACCCACTTCGGAGACTGCCAGAGCATCTTGACGGAGGGACGCAGCACAGGGATGGGATTGCCAGACTCTCCAGTCGATGATACCTGTTCCGAGGCTACCCTGAAAGTGCGTGGTCACTGGTGGCGGGGACAGCGTGCCAAAATGGGCTGATGAATTGGGACCCGTGCAGGCACAATAAAGATTGCGGTGCTGTTAGGAGACCAGATTAGATTTTTCTGGACTGCAATAGGCTGCAATCATCTTGTTATGTCAGCTTGTTTATTGTTTGGGGCCCTGACTTATTTTCTCAGTGCAAGGTACATACAAAACAACTCTGCTGTGGAAACGAAAATGATTTGGGTAACAGACATTTAACCCCCCTAGGGTTCCCCATTCATTAGTAGACCAGGTTGCCCTAAGGGGATGGTTTCCCGTATTGTTCAGGAATGTCTTATCAGGGCAGACATTTCACACCCCGTAAATGGCCAATGCAAATGTCATTTTTCCTGCTGAGTTTACCTGACACACTATTTATCTTGCCACTGCCATTAGAGATTGAATTACTGTCAGATTTACACCCCCCCCCCAAAAAAAAACCAGAATTGATTTTTAATTATTTTTAATTAGGGTTTCTAGAACTGAAGGTTAGAGATGGTTAAAAAAAAAAAAAAAATGGAGCTGTGCTTTTCTCCTTAAGTATCCCTAGGATTGCTTCCTCGGGATGGTTAGAGGCCAGAGCCATCATCGCCCAGAAAATGCTTCCCCGGTTAACCCATCTTACTTCCTTTCGAACGGGAATGTGGACAGATCCCTGTCTGTCCCTGCCTCCGTCGCTCTGGCAAGCCAGGGGTGTCAGTGTCAGCGTGGAACAGATTGCTTTGTTTTGTGTAACAAGGGTTGCTAAAATTGCAATCTTACCTTCGCAGACGATCCGGGGAATACTCCGATAACCTCATGCAGGCATTTCATATACAGGCAATTATAGAGAGATAGATTAGAGTGTCCAGAAGAATCATAACTTCCCTTTACCTGATTTATAAGCCGTATCCTTATTTTTTCATAATACCATTTATAATATCAACACCATCTAGACAGCTGTCTATGGGAGTTGATTTCTCTAAAGCATATGCCGGCGCGTGGCAGACGGGAGCCTGGAGGCAAACTCCTTGGGAGAGCGGATCTAAAGGAGAGGACATGAGCTGGGGTTCTGGGGTCCGGCCCGGGTGTGAGTCCCCACCCTGCAACTCACAAGCCGTGGAATGGTGGGTGAGCGGGTTAAACTCTGAACTTGGGTTTTCTCTTCTGTAAACACGGGATTGCAATGGCTCCTGCGCTGTAGGATTGTTGTCTGGTAAATGAGCTGAATCTTGCACATGGAGTAGCCATGCACACGGCGCATAGTTAGCATTCGATGACTATTCACTATCGTTAGAAGGGCAGATACAGTGATAGAAATGGGACCTAACACTTTAGAGGGGGCTGTGTTCCTAATTCACTCTCCTAAATATCTGTGAGCTTGTATGATGTCAGTAGACACCCACCCTACTCATGACCTTCACATCTAGTCCCGGTTACCTTTGCCACTGCAGGGAAAACTGATCCCACTGCAGCTCTTTCCCTGTGGCCAGACTGAGTGTCCACTCGGCCATTAGCCTATCCGCTCACCGGGTGCTCCTTCACGTGAAGCCTGTGTTCCCAGGGACCCCTCCCCGGACTCCCTAGACTCTGCAGATGAGAACGGGACCCTGAATAAGGAAAGACTTTCCCCTGCCCTCAGTGTGACCCCTTGGACAGCCCTGATGCCCTGGGGTGGCAGAAATCCTGGAAGAGCCTCCACACTGCCCCTTGGGCGGCTTCCCATAGGAAGCCACGACATTCCTACCTGCAAAGTTCTTTATGCTTCAAACAAAAGAGATTATTGGAAGGAAGTTCACGAGCGTCTCAAAGTGGTATTTTGGTACTAAAGGATGTCTTAAAATAGCATCCGTTCACTTCCCATTGGGGCAGGGAGAAGGAGGAGAGAGAACATTAAGTCTGGAAAAGCCAAAATGATTGTTGGGCACTGGCGCCCCGACGGGTACGAGGGCTGTCTGCGGAGTGTCTGTGCGCTCCCACGGGTGGCCCCCGGGAGATCAGCCCATGCTCAAGTGAAGGCGGACATGTCTTCTCAAAGGACAATGTCAGTACAACCCCCCGAGAAACGAGCTGGAGATTATTTAGGCAGTAGGCAGAGACAAGGGTGATAAGTTTGTCATTCCTCCTAAGCCTGACCTGAGACCTAAAGACAATAAACAGGGAAGAACAGGGAAGCTGTAAGTGACCAGATGATGCCCACACTCCGGGACACTAGCTCCTGCTTCTGTGTGCCCTGTATCGGTTTTCAGACCTATAGGTTGAGTAACACCCTCCCTACCAAATAACCCATGACTCACAGGTCTTAATGGTCAATCTGGATGCAACACGGTTTCCCTGGGGGACACAGAGGAGAGTGTACATGGTACACCCCATTGTGAGCAACGTAAACATCCATGATACTTCTCTTCTCCAGATGTCATGTCTGGGGCTTCTTTCTCTCTCCTTCTGCATCAGGGACCAGCAATCTCTTAAATGGCCACATAGTCAATATGGGATGTAGTAAATATTTGAGACTTTGTAAGCCAAGAGGCAACATTGTAGACATTTTACCCAGGCACCTACATCACCACTTAGAATGTAACCACTGGAAAATGTAGAACCCATTCATAGCACACAGGCCATGAAAAATAGAGCTGGGGTTGGCCCGTGGACTGTAGTTTGCTGACCTCTATCCTACACAATTCTCAAATCTCTGGCTCATCATTTTTCCCTGATAGGTCCGGGGCACTTCAGGTGCTCAGCTCTGCCCCAGCTACATCCCAAAGCTAAACCTAGTTCCCCTACACAAACAGTCTCCACAACAAATGGTTAATGGGCTCCAAACAGAAACAAACATGTTTGAAAATGATCAGGATTATGGATACCTTTTTTTTTTTTGCCCTGTCATATAAAGAAAAATCAGGGACATTGGTGGAAAGGGACCAACATCTCAGGGTTTCTGCCCATGAGCCAGTAAATTGGGTCATGTTTCAAAGTGAGGGTAATGCCTCTTGGTCTGCTCGGAGGGAACTGGTCCAGTGATTTGTGGAGGAAAATGAGACCAGCTATTGCTATATCCATGTTTATGTCCAGCTCAAATACAAGGTGCCTACACCCATGGGGCAAGATAAGACTCCATAATATTGGACTTATTTTTCTTCAGAAACCTTTAAAGACAAATCACCCGGCTACCAAACTAGAGAGAGGTCTGGATTTCACCAGACGTAGCTGTTAGGAAAACCCAATGGTCATGTATCCATTCATTTGCTTTAGAAACATCTTCAGAGATTTAAAAAAAAAAAAAAAAAAAAATGCAGCTAATGAACTTGTGGAGCTCAAGTCTAGGTGGGGAAGAAAGTAACAGAAATGGGCAAATAACAATAGTCCATTCAGTCCAGAATAATTGCATGCATGCAGGGTATGGGAATTTATGGGAGGACAGTTCCCCAGACTGGGAAGGATAGAAAACACTTTGAAAAAGGAGACACTTAGTGTAGGTGGCCTAAAGGCAGAGATGGGAGCAGTGTCCAGGACAAGGGCAAGCTTATAAAAGTACCAGAGCACCCAGGATATAAGAGAAGCAAAGTGTAGAAGGAATGCCTGGTGTGTGTGTGTGTGTGTGTGTGTGTGTGTGTGTTGGGATGGGGACAATACTGAAACAGAGTAGCAGAAGATTAGGTTGACCAGTTAGACAGGAGAAAGAAAACGAAAGGCCCTCTCTGCTTTCCTTAGTGTCTGTCCTTTGTGCTGAAAGCAATGCGAAGGTAACCAGAAGAGGGCCCAGATGTGCATTACTAGAGGTGAAAAATGCACAAGTCTTGTTGGCCCCTTGTGACCCCAGTTCCCACCAGAATGAAGGTCATATTCCTGAGCATGCATTTTAAGATCCTTTGCAACTTGATCTTTCTCTGCCCTTCTTATTTCTCTTCTTTGCCTTCTTTTCCTCCCACCTGCCATGCACCCCAAACACCAGCCATTTGAGACCATTCACTCCTTCCCTCAACGTGTCATTCACTTTGTATTAGTTATCAAATGCAGCATAACACATATTCCAAAGCTTAGCATCTTAGAATACAAGCATGTATTATTTCAGTGAGTTTCCAAGGGCCAAGCTTCCAGGAGTGGCTTTGCTGGGTGCATCTGGCTCGGCTAAGGCTTTATCTGAAGGCTTGACTGGGGCTGGGGGATCTAATCCAAGATGGCTCACTCCAAAGCAATTGACGTGTTGCCTCAGCTCCACACTGGCTGTAGGCAGGAGGCCTCAGTCCTCACTGTGTATACTTCTCCACAGAGCTAGCTTATGTTTCTCATCACCTGACAATTGACTCCCCCAAGAGCAAGTCATTCAACAGAGAGAACAAAGAGGAGGCCAAATGCTTTCTCATATGTCCCAATTACATCTACCATATTCTGCTCAGTAGAAGCACATCACTGAGTTCTCCCCGTGCTCAAGAGGGTAGGAATAAGTCCCCAGTTCTTTAAAGAGTGTGAAAGATTTTGTGGACAGATGTTCACACCACACATACTTTAATGTTGATGTCCTTTTCTTTAAGCCAGCGGTTCTCAAACAGGAGTACTTTTGTCCCCCTACAATGCACAGAGGGCAGCAATACCCCGCCCCCCCCCCCCCAAAAAAAGAATAATTATCTGGCAAAAGTGTCAGTAGTGCTGAGGCTGAGAAACCCTGGTCTAAGCTGTTAGTAACTGTGTGAGTTCGGGTAAATTAATTATTCTTTCTAAGCCTCTGCTTCCTTAGCAGTGAAATGGAGACACAAGATAATACATCTGGTGAAAAAATAAGATAGAGCATGTAAGATAGAGCATGACTTATACAGTCAGTCAAAGGAGCACCTTCTCTGGGCTAAGCCCTCTCACAGATGCAAGGGACTTGGAGGTGCACTAGCCAGACATGCACCCTGACGTCATAGTATTTTGTATTTTGGAGCCGTAATCATCACATCAGTCTGAGTTTGGGTATACTTTATTATGCACAGATCATTGTTCCATGTGCCTGTAAACATCTTGGACACAGGAATGGTTCTCTTTTGATGTCCAGCCCACTACACGGCCTCGCAGCCTGCTTTGCACTAACAAGGTCCCCAACCAATACTTGTGCGATTGAATTCCACCTGCTAGCTTCTTGCAACGACAACTCTTTGTATGATTTTAGGGTGCTGGAGGCTGTAAAATGCCTGATTTATTTAATAACAGCTTTCAATTTTGTTAGAAGGGTTTGGGGTAAGAAAGCTTTATTAACTGTATTCTTCAATCGTGAGATACATCCTGATTTGAGAAGTGTTAAAATTTGAAAATCAAAACAAATGTAGATTGCAGAACTGAGGAGGCAGGGTAATGTCATTTGTCTGTATCTGGTCTGCTAACTTTGAGTAAGAGACCTGTGTGCCAATTCCTTCCTGTGGCCATGTTTTTAGCATCAGCATATTAGTTTTCTCTTGGAGCCCTAACTTATGACCTCCAGTGACTTGAACACCACAAATAGGTTATCTTACAGTTCTATAGGGTGGAAGTCCAAGAGAAATCTCTCTAGGCTAAAATCAGGGTGTTCCTTTTGGGGAGAAGCTGTTTCCTGATCTTTTCCAGCTTCTAGAGGCTGCCAGCATTCCACGGCTCACGACCCCTTCTTCCCTCTTCACCAGCAAAGGGAGCTCGCATTCTTCTAACATCACATCCCTCCGTCCTTCCGTGATCACATCTCCCTCCGCCTCTTCTCCTCTGCCTTCCTCTTCCACTTTTAAGGACGCCTGTGATTATATCGGGCCCATCTGGAGAATCCGGGCGGACGTCTCTGCAGGTCAGCCAGTGAGCAGCGTAACTCCATCTGCAACCCTGATTCCCTTTCGCCATGTCACTTGACGAATTCACAGGTCCCGGGGATCAAAACACGGGCATCTTTGGAGGGTCGATTATTCCACCTACCGTAGTCAGTGATACCAAAGGACCAAGAAATCCCTGTAGACTCTGGAAGGTAATCCAAACCACATGTCATACGATAGTGACGGCTGAACATGAGTTACACGATTCAGGATGCTGGATGAATTTCAGCCACTGCTTTCAAATGGCGGGATCCAGAGAAGCTGCGTTTCTATGCTCCTTGCCACTGGTGAAGCAAGACTCAGTCCTTTTCTACGTAAGCAAACGGAACCTGTAAACCTCAGTCGGCTACTCCACTATTCCATCGTAACAGTGTTCACTGTCGTGAAATGTGGCTCTTCGAAATTCCATCGTGTGACAAGCTGGCTGGTTTATGACACAAATATTGTATTTTGCACACTTCATTTGCAGTTAAATTATTGAGCATCTGACAACACAGGCCACGTTCTGTTTCTTAGTGCAAATCCATTAGAAGGTTGCTGTTTTTTCTTGGTGGCTGCTGTTAAATTAGGGCTTTCACATTTTCAGATGTGAAGAGTGAATTTATTTTACAATGATTAAAAATCATTTTGTAATTAGATCGGAATGAATAGGGAGCTATTGGAAAAGCTTAGCCTAATGTTCAGCTTCTGAAGAAACAATTCCAGCGCTCGTGTTTTGATGATATTTACTGTTGTGTCGCTTGGCTGTTTTATGAGAGGGAATTAAGGCCAAAAGAGAATGACCAATGAGAGTTGAGACCAAGGAGGAGGCCATCTCCAGGAAGATTTAAATTTTGTTTCGCATTCTGTGATGAGTCAACCTTCTGATGTTTATAACCTTGGGCTGCCTGCCCCAGCCTCTCAGCGATGAGGCCATTTATTGCCTACAACTGGGTCATAACATCAAAATCTGTTATAGCTAGGCAGTTAATTAGAGTGAGACAAATTGTGCTGGTGCATTAGGGAGTGGTGGGGACTTTGGAAAATTGAAAGTATATGCCCTGTCTATGTGCGTAGCTGCTACTCAGCTACCACGGACTTTTCCAAAAGGGTATGGGAAACAGACCAGTCTTGCCAAATTTTCCAACTTTTCACAGGAAACCAAAATTCTGGATTTTTATGTAAAATCTTCGGATTTCAAAATATTGACTATTAATATCAAAAAACGTTTTTAATTTTTAAAAATCTTTCCGTTAGAGCTGACATTCAGTATTATATTAGTTTCAGGTGTACAGTATAGTGGTTAGACATATAACTTATGATGTGTTCCCCCCGAGACGTCTAGTAGCCATCTGGCACCATACCCAGATATTACAATATTATTCACTATATTTTATGTGCTGTACTTTACATCTCTGGGCTATTTTTGTAGCTGCCAACTTGTACTTCTTAACACCTTTACCTTTGCCATCCAACCCCTCTCCCATCTGGTAACCATGGGTTTGTTCTCTGTATCTGTGAGTTTGTTTCTGTTTTGTTTGTTCATTTATTTGGTTTTATGATTTCACTTATAGGTGGAACCTAAAACACAAAAACAAGTTTTTTAACGATTCTGGTCAAACAAAACATGTACAGGTTTCAATATATAGCCCAGAAGCCATTCATTTTAGAATTCTGGATTCCAGGTGCCACATACTGTATGTGGTAGCTCATCCAATGCTCCACACTTTGAAGTAAGCAATGTAAGATCAGTGCAGTGAGGTTGGTTCATAGCATAGATTTGTTTTTTTGGTTTGTTTTATTATTATTTTAGTTTCTCTTTATTATTAAAAGTATTACAGAAGGCTCTCCCGCCCTGGCCGGTTTGTCACAGCGGTTAGAGCGTCCGCCTGCGGTCAAGAGAGACCCGGGTTCGGTTCCCGCTGGGGGCATGTACCTCGGTTGCAGTTTGTCCCCGGCCCTGGTTGGTCGTGCGGGTGGCAGCCACTCGATGTGTCCCTTTCACATCGATGTTTCCCTCTCTCTCTCTCTTCCTCTCTCTCCCTCCCACTCTATCTGTGCAAAAAATGGAAAAATGTCCTCGGGTGAGGATAAAAAAAAAAACAAACAAAAAAACAGAAGGCTCTCCCTGTTCCCCCATTGACCCCCTCCTCCCTGTTCCTGTCTCCCTCTGCCTTCACCACACTATTGTCTGTGTCCATTGGTTATGCATATATGCATATAAGATTTGTGGTTTATCCCTTCTATCCCCTCCCCTCTCCCCCTTCCCACTGAGGTTCATCAGTTTGTTCTCTACTTTCATGTCTCTGTATCTATCAAAGGGTAAGAGAAACTTCTTTTTTACAGCTGCATCGTATTCCATTATGTAAATATACCACAGCTTTTTTTATCCACTGATCTACTGATGGATATTTGGGCTGTTTCCAGATCTTAGCTATTGTACATAGTCCGGCTTTGAACATAGGGGTACATATATTCTTTCTGATTGGTGTTTCAGGATTCTTAGGGTATATTCCTAGCAGTGGGATCATAAGGTCAAATGGCAGTTCTGTTTTTTAATTTTTTGAGGAAACATCATATTGTTTTCCATTGTGGCTGCACCAGTCTGCACTCTAGAGTACCTTTTTTTCTACACCCTCGCCAGCACTTGTTGTTTGATGATTTGTTGATGGCAGCCATTCTGGCAGGTGTGAGGTGATACTTCAGCCACTTGAATTTGCATCTCTCTGATGATTAAGTAGCATTAAGCATTTTTTCATATGTCTCTTGGCCATTTGAATGTCCTTCTTGGAGAAGTGTCTATTTTTGTCCTCTGTCCATTTTGTAATTGGATTGTCTTCCTTTTGTTGAGTTGTATGAGTATGTTATATATTTTGGAAATTAACCCCTTATCCATGTATCATTGGCAAATATGTTCTCCTATACGGTGGTTCCCTTTTGATTTTTTTTTATCCTCACCCGAGGACATTTTCCCATTTTTTTGTTCAGGTAGAGTGGGAGGGAGAGAAAGGAACAGAGAGAGAGAGAGAGAAACATCGATGTGAAAGGGACACATCGAGTGGCTGCCACCCGCACGACCGACCAGGGCCGGGGACAAACTGCAACCGAGGTACGCGCCCTTAGCGGGAACCGAACCCGGGTCTCTCAGGACCGCAGGCCGATGCTCTAACCGCTGAGCCAAACCGGCCAGGGCTCCCTTTTGATTTTGATGCTAATTTCTTTGCTATGCAGAAGCTTTTTAGTTTGATGTAGACTCTTAGCCTATAAATAGAATCATCTGTTTCATCCTTAGCTTGTGCATCTATGAATGGTTAATGACCGTGGGCAAAATACTTAACATCTCTGTCTCCATTGTGTGTGTGTGTGTGTGTGTGTGTGTGTGTGTGTGTGTGTTGCATATGAACTGGGAATACTAAGGTTATTGTGAAGATTTAGAATTAATTCCTGTTTAATTCCAGCTGTAACTGGATTAGGACATGGCCGTGTTGGTTATTGTTATTGTTACTGGCGAGGAAACTAAAGCAACCCCCTGTTCAGAGTTTAGGTGACCTTGCTCAAGGTTACATACTGTGACTCTATGCATCACCTATTATGTGTTGCTACTGGTGAAAATGTCAATAACTGTCTCATAATTGGCTTAAAAGTGGGAAAAAATTAAGTCCACGATTTGGGTGCTGAGATTCCCAAAACCTATTTCATTAGCACTTGGTAAACGCAGCACATGAATACAAATGAACGCCCTCAGCCTCTGACTCAAGCTGCCTGCTTTGTTCTCTCATTGCTAGAGTTTGGAAAGGGATTCAGAAAGAAATCATGCGATTTATAATCTATCAATGACTCCTCATTACCCTTGGGATAAATCTTAATTATTTAGTATGGCTTTTGGGACCCTCCGTGATCTGCTTACCCCAGAACTGCACATCATTCCCTGCCTTGTCTTGTTTGTTCCAGCCTTACTGAAGGCTTCTCTGTACCCCAAATGTAGCATATCCTCTTGGCTTCTGCAAATTGCACTTACTACTCCTCTGTCTGAAAAACTTTACTCACATTTTTTTGATTGATTGACTGACTGTTTATTGGCTCTCAGGAGCATTGAGCTGAGTTTATCCTATTTCCCAGTTCATGTTGCATCATCTTTCCTGGCCAGCGGATGGTCCTATTATTTCACTACTCATTGATTTCTTCCTGTATACACTTAGTCCCCAGTATCATTTCCCTCGCTCATGTGTTTGACATATGTTTGTAAACATCATAAAATATGCAGGATTATTTTGAGCGTGAATGTGTTTTTAATTAACATAAATAGCATTATTTTATACAGCTCACCCCTAGGCTTTCTTCACGCTGCACTATTTTAAGGTCTATCCACACTGCTTTCTATATGCTTGGCTTGTGACTTCCTCATACTGTATGACTTATTGTAACATGCATTTATTACATTTACTTATTCAGTTCCTGTTAATGGGCACCTGGGTTGCCTCCACCTTCTTGATATTACAAACAAACCAGTTTGTTAAAAAATCATCCTCTTATAAGTTTATGTGGGAGCTTCCCTGGGCCGTATACCTAGGAGAGAGATTAGTAAGACAGACACATGCCTAAGTCCACCCCAGATTCCCACCGGATAGCTTTTCTGAATCATTTTGCCAGTTTACACCCTCCACAGAATGGCATTGGCCCCTTGTCTAATGTTTTGCCTTTCTGATGGATTGAAGGCATCTTATTTTCATTTGCATTTCCCTAGTTATTAAAGAGTTTGTGCATCTCTTCCTATATCACAGAACTATGGTATTACAATGCCATGTCTGAATCATATGTTTATGAGAATGTGGCTTTTTTTTCCCCATCCTTCTATTGGGTTTCCTGCCTTTTCTTTATAATGTACGGTTCTTTGTATATTCGCAACATCTAACCCTTTTGGTTCTGGGTGTTGTAAATGCCCCTTGGGGTCTTTTATATTTATCTTCTTGGGCTAGCTAGCGCCAGCTCGTTTTCCGGGGCCGCCTAGACATCGCTTCCTCAGTGAGGCATCACTCTAGCTCCCCTCCTGGATTCTGTTACCCTTTTCTTGTGCTGTCCTACAGGCCCCTGGACCTCTGCTGTCTTCACGCTTGGAAATGTGTCATTATCACCTCTTAGAGTCCCGGCTTCCCCAGGGTGCTATGAGCTCTCTGAGGTCACAGATCACTTCTAGTTCACTGACATTTCAGCTCCTATTTCAGGGCTTAAAATGAAGGACCGGGACACATACTTGATGAATCAACGAGAAGTAAACTCATTTGTTAAATACTTCCTACGCATCAAACCTGACACATGAGCATCACAGGCGATGATCCATTAAACCATCCCAATGACCCTGCCGTGGAGGATGAGAAAGCAGAGGTGTCGTACGTGTGTGATGCAGGGAAGGTGGTACCCACAAGTATTTGCAACTTCGACACTTTTTATATATATATGCAACCCCATAGCTCAAGTGGCCAAATTAGGGTTCAAACACATAATCATTTATTTGCCCTCAGGTGTTTCTTGCGTTGCTTACTGTGGTTACAAGAATCCTTTGGTTCTGTGCCTGCCCCTCTCTCTATCCTCACCTCAGCCGTCACCACCATTTCCCTCTCAGTCCCAGGGACACCTTGTCCCCACGTGAGTCCGCAGATGCTGTTACTCCTCTTTAGAGCAGCACCTTCTCAGCCTCCAGAGCAGATATAATCACCCAGGGATCTTTCTATAATGTTCGGACTGTTACTCACCACTTGGAGAGTGGGCTTGAGAGTCTGCATTTCCAACGAGGTCCCCGATGCTGAAGCTGGTCAGAGGACCACACTCAGAGTCACCAGAATTTAGAACACTCTTCACTGAAGTCTGCTCTCATCTCCCGCCTGCTCAGGCCTCAAGGACCCCATCCCTAACCAGACCAGACCAGGGAGTGTAACCTCACTGCTGTCCTGGTTTTCTAAAGCTATCTACACCATCTGTTCAGGAGCCGCCAGGTGAACCCTGCAGTGTCTGTCCCCCTAACTCGGAGACAAGCCCCGCAGATGAGGGCCATCCGGCTGGTCCCCGTCACAGTCCTTGCACCTGGCCCAGCGGGCCGGCTGCAGGATCTCAGTAACTGGGCACCAAGGGAAAGAAGGACTGAATGGAGATGCACGGCCCAACATTTGATTCAGAGATGCCCCAGGGCTGTGGGCGTGGACCTCCTTTGGGGCTACAGACCCCTTTGAGAACGTGGGAAAAGCTATCCCTGGGAAAAACCTCTCTCAGGACATCGAAGCTTGCCAGTGACATTTACCTAAGTGTTGCATTCCTTTCGGGGGGTGAGGAATCACTGCCCTGTACAAGGAGTGCCACCGTGCATGCCAGCTCATGGAGCCTCAGGTGCCCACGAGCTCCCTCCCCTCCCTCCCTCCCCTCACTTCAGCCTGACGGTGGAGGGCACCATGGGAGCTCATGTCCTCACAGCATGTCCACCTCTAAGCTCACCCACCACACAGGCAATGGCAGAGAGCAGGTCGGTGCAGGCGGAACAGGCAGGGGTGTGTGCGAGCTGCCGGGGAGGGCGAAGCCTGGCCGAGTCAGCAAGCAAATCCCTTCCCCTAGGACTGGGCTGAGGTTTAACTCGGGGCTCTGGCAAAGGAACCTGACTCCTCCTGTCTCACCGTCCTTAATGTCCCTGGAGACAGGAACACCCTGTTCAGTGGACTTCAGTGACAGGTGCCTATTTCCATATCCTACCACCAAAGTGTATTCCCTTTGAGGCCAGTGGGAAAAAGCATTAATTTCTCTACACCTCAGTTTCCACATCTGTGAAATGAGTCCCATCAGAGCAGACGCTAAAGTCCCGGGACATATTTTTAGTATCGACACAGTGCCTGCCATTTGTACTGCTCTTGCTTTTAAAGAGAGGATTCCCAACTCTGTGTCCCCTGTCCAGAAAAAAACAACAAAAAAACAGCTTAGAGAAGCTCGCTTTGCCCTTTCTGGCCTCTTATCTAATCTTTCTGCTCACTTTTTTCCTTCCAGGATTCTGGGATGTAGCGTATTAAAATCTGCCGTTGGCATCATTATTTATTTGGAGCCAGGACATTTCATTCTTTTCCAACTTGTGCAAACTGGGGCTTGGCGTCCGTCCACAGCCAGACCTAGAAATTATAATGCATTACCAAGTAGGCGTTCATTTCCTGACGTTATTCTGAAAGACTTCTGGAGCGCAGGGGATTCTGAGCAGTGACTCTCAGGAGGACGCCCTGCAGGCTGCAGCAAAAGCCTGTGTGGGTGATACTTAAGGTGTTTTGGTTTTTTGTGTGTGTGTGTGTTTTTTTTTGAAGTTTTTTAATATTCTTCCAGAGGTTCAATTATTTACTGTGCCAGCTTCAGGTAGAGTAATTTGAATATCACTGCTCCTGAGGGACGACAGGTGGAAGAGAAGGTAGCAGTTTGCAAGTCACACGAGTTGGCCTTGGCTTTGGTGGATACAGTACCTCTGAGAGGCAGAAACGAAGGTTTGCACTATACTCCATGTTGCACTTAGAGTTTTTTTGTTTTTTTTTAATTACACAGATAGCCCTGGCTGGGTGGTTCTCTTGGTTGAGCATTGTCCCATGCATCAAAAGTGTGCCGGCTCAAGTCCCAGTCCGGAGAAGTGTAGGAGGCAGCCGATCCATGTTTCTTTCTCACATTGATGTCTGTCTGTCTGTCTGTCTGTCTGTCTCTCTCTCTCTCTCTCTCCCTCTTTCTTCCTGAAAAGCAATAAAAATATTATTTAAAGCGATTACACAGGTAATGTGTTGCTGTCTGTAGGGGTGCTATTCAGAATACAGGACTGTGATAAATGAGGGACCTAAGCCTCGGGCTGGGGCAGGGACCTAGAGACCCCGCAGCCAGTGCATTAACCCTTTGCCTGCTGGATCACAGGGAAGGTTGGAGGGAAGAAGAGACCCCAGGACATGGCCCAAGATGGTCAGGATAGCGGGGGACAGTCTTTACCTACTGGGTCAAAAATATTTCAGTATTTTAACAACTGCTGGAATCCAAAGGTTGCCTACCTGCTGAATATCAGCCATATTAGCTATAACAGTTCAATAGTAAGAATATAATGATAAAGTGATCAATCTCCCCCCTGAAATCCCCTCTCTCCTTAGTCTGGTATATTACCCATTTTTCCCCTTTCTAATTGCATCCCCAAAAAGTATATGACTAATTATTATGATGACTAATAATTGCATTATTATTATGACTAATAATTGCTAACAATAATTGTTAAAGCTTACTAGGTACCAGGCACAGTTCTGAGCAATTGCCGTGATTAACTCTTCCAATCTCCCTGGTAGTTTTCTCAGCTGACAGATGAGGAAACTGAGGCACAGTGAGGTTAATTAACTTGCAAGCTCATAAGTGCTGAAGAAGAGAGTCAAATTTAAGTAGCCTGGCTCCAAACCCCACTCTGTGTCATGAACTAAGCTAAATAAATCTGTTCGTCCACACCTTTGTTACAGATGTGAATCATTGTTTTATTTTATTATATTTTTTTAATCCTCACCTGAGGACATTATCATTGATTTTGTTGTTGTTGTTGTTGTTTTTAGAGAGAGGAGAAGGGGGGGGGGAGAAACATCCATTGGTTGCCTCCCATATGCGCCCTAACCAGGGCCAGAGATCAAACCCACAGTCTAGGTATGTGCCGTGACTGGGAATCAAACCTGAAACTGTTTTGGTATAGGACGATGCCCAACCAACTGAGCCACATTGGCCAGGATCTGACTTACTCCTTTAAAATAAGACAAAATCTTATTATTTTGTAGAGTTTACCATATTTCATTAGCCCCTTTCCTTTTAATAGATGTTCAGAATATTTCTTTTTTTTTCTTATTGAGATTAGGAAGAGAGAAGAAGGGTCAGGGAGAGAGAGATAGAAACATTGATAAGAACATCAATTGGCCGCCTCCTGCCTGCTCCCTACTGGAGATCGGGCCCACAACCTGGGCATGTACCCTGACCGGGAATCGAACCGGTGACCTCTTGGTGCATGGGTCTATGCTCAACCACTGAGCCACACTGGCCAGGCCACAATATTTCTTAGTGTCTTTCTCCCTCTCTCCTCTGCCTCTGTCTCTCTTTTGCATTTTTCTTTTCTTTTCCTAGAATAAGGGCTACAAACGATGCCACAGAGTGTCCTTGTACAAATAACTCTCTGTACAGCTTTTATTTCTGGAATACGAGCTTCAACAGAAAGGGAATTGCTGGCCCTAATGGTGAGAATATTTTGAATTTTAATAAACACTGCTGGAACATTGCAGAGAGGTATATGCAATTTCAACCCGTGGCCCGAGCAGCTGCCATTTCTCCACACCCTTTCCAGCGTCGGAGGTTATCAATCTTCCTAATGTTTTGCCCCATATGGGAGAGAAACGGCACCACGGGTTGCCTTAATTTACATTTTTCTGATTATCACTGAGGTTGAACAATGTTCATACATGTAAAGTCCTCCTGCTCACGAATGGCCTGTCTCTGTTGGTGTATTTTGCCCCATTTTAAACTGGGTTGTTTACCTTCTTATTGGCGTATAGGAAACCTTTAGGAATATCAGCTGTTGGGAGTATTCGCCCTTTGTCAATCACCCGTCTTGCAAATGTTCTATCCTGGTCCGGCATTGCCTTTTGTTTTTATACAGTCTTTAGTTGAACAGGTTTTTATAAAACAAATTTTTTTGTTGTTGTTTTGTATTCAGTTTGCCAATCATTTATTTTACAGTTTCTGGACTTTCTGTCTAGCTTAACAAGGTCTCCCCCTCCCGGGGCTCATACATACATCTTATTTTCTTTCCTATTTCTTTCATACATTTTCATATTCAATCTACTCAGAATTGATTCCTGTTTCTGATCTGATGTGTGAATCTGTTTTCCTCCAGATGGAGAGCCCAATATATACAGTTCCTCTGATTAAATTAACTGCAGGCTTCCCCGCGCACCGAGGCTGTCCGGAACCACGCCTGCGTGGGGCCTCGGGGAGGCAGCACCAGAGCCTGGCCCCCAACCCTCATTCCTCTGATGGGCCCGCTGGGTGCGGAGGCTCCTGGGGTCTCCTTGGAAAAACACCTTCTGAAAGCATCTTCTCCTCTTGAAAATGTAGACAGTGTCTAGAGGGGGAAGTAAAAGAAAGGATACCAAGTCTAGACAAAAGGATGCTACCCCCCACCCACCCCCAGTACAGAGGCAGGCTGGGCCCTCCAAGCCCGCCGCTATGAAGAGCATCAGAGAAACCAAATCGAATTCTGGATTAGGACGCACCAACCTGGCGGGAAGGGCACCAGCATCCTGAGAGGTCTGGATTCTGCAGTCAGGCCCTGCCTGCCGTCTGACAGCTACAGCCTTGTGCGCGGAGGAGCCGGCCCTGTCCTCCTGCTGTGCCTGGGGACAGACAGAAGCGAAACCACGGGTGACTTCCTGTCGGTCAGCTCTCAGCATGCAGCTGTCTGTGTGGAAGTTTAGCCAGAGACTGGCAGCGCTTGGCATTTGCCAACCTACCTGGAAAGTTGAAAAGATGGTGTGGCCACTTTTCCTTTCCTTTTCCATTTGTTCTTTTCTCCGCACCGCCCCTCCCCCTTTCCTTCCCTTTCCTTTCCTTTTCCCCTTTCCTCCCTCGCTCTCCACCTCTCCTCGCTTGGGGGCAGAGGAAGTTCGGGTGGCCCCACAGAGGGGGCATCTCCAGGACAGGACCTCAGCAGCCCACCCTGTGCAGTCTGTTCAACATTGGAATTGGCTGCAAAGACGCTCACTTCTCATTTAAATTTGTATCGATCTCCCAAAGGGGAAACAGGCAACCCAAATAAATCCTGTCCAAAGAGGTAATCAATCAGGAAGGAGCCAGCGCACGGGAGAAATCGGGTGCCGGCACTACAGATTTTGCTGATGTGGAAAAGCCACTGGAATGAAATATGTATGCATTAGGGAGAATAAAACAGACAAAAGCCAGTCCCTGAGAAGTCAGAATCAGAGAAGTGAACCAGGGTCTCCCGGAGCAGGATTGCTCTGAGGCTGGCGAGACCTAGAGGTGGGAATTCAGGCAGACCCTGGAGGTCTTGCAGGTTCCCTTGCAAACCACCACCATAAAGCAAGCAGCGAAATCTTTTTGCTGGGGGGAGGGGGAGTCTTGCCTTCCATGTGTTTAAGAAAAAAAAAAAGGAACACCTGTGAAACGCAATAAAGCAAAACACAATAAAAGAAGGTATGCCTGAACACGGAGCATGAAGGGCTGCTTCCTTCTTGAGAAGAGGGTAGGGAAAGGTCTGGGTATAATAGCATATAGGTTATGGGCTTTTCTCAAATCAAGCAGCTTCAAGCTAAACTATGCATGGCTCTAGGAAGAAAACCAGCAGTCTTTTCGGTTTGTGCCTTGTAGCAGATATCTGTAGCTTCTGTCTGATGTTTACTGATTTTTTTTTTTTTTATCCTCACCCTAGGACATTTTCCCATTTTTTTTGTTCAGGTAGAGCGGGAGGGAGAGAGAGGAACAGAGAGAGAGAGAGAAACATCGATGTGAAAGGGACACATCGAGTGGCTGCCACCCGCACGACCGACCAGGGCCGGGCACAAACTGCAACCGAGGTACGCGCCCTTAGCGGGAACCGAACCCGGGTCTCTCGGGACCGCAGGCCGACGCTCTACCCGCTGAGCCAAACCGGCCAGGGCTGATGTTTACTGATTTTGACTTAAGGAATCATCTTGCTATCAGTGGAAGTAGAATTCTTGGGGTGCCACGGGGAAAAGAGTTTCCTGACCCCCCCTCCCCCACGGGAGGATGGAGTTTTGTGGAAAGTTTTATGGATGATGTAGAATTAAGGGAGTTTCCCTCCCAGGTCCCATCTCCTTCTGGCCCAACAGGGGAAATTCCAATCTTGTCTTCAGCAGGGCCAGGATGAAGCCCACTGGCCAGAGTTTCTGTTCCATATTAAAGTCCAGTCCAGCATCTGCCTAGCTTAGCTTGTGCTCCCAGCTGCTGTCTATTGTGTGGGGCGTCCGCACGGCCATTGGTCATGTGACTGCTTAGGCCACAAGGTGGGTGAGTGTGGTCATGGAGCAAGAGACTGTAAGAGGAAACGAGGAGAACAAGGGAAAAGGAACACTTTGCTGTGGATCCACCCTCCTAGCCAATCCATTGTCCCCCAGGCTAGACTGACAGGCAAGCACCTTCTCTACGTCACCCTGACTTCACTGCGCATGTCCCCATCCCCACTTTGTTCTAACCCTTCCCCCAGTGTCCTGCAGGAAATGGACCCGGGGTTTCTTGGGGAGTGGGAAGCTGTAGCTTCCTGGTGAAGCTGCCCAGACGACTGTGCTTATGATGTCTGGCCTCCCCTTTGCTCTTTTCCTGTTGTTAAGACCAACTAGCTAATTATGACGTGACAGTCTGAAGAGAGGTGCGGTGCAGTACAGGCTCAGCCCCTTGGCTTCCCCTCCTCTGCTCGCCGCCATTGGTTCAGAGGTGGATCAGATATAGTCAACACAAAAATTTTGCTTGGCCAACACTGTTTTGAGCTGTTGTTTTGTTTAGGTGTTTTAATTGCCAACATTCAAACGGTATATTTTATGTAAAATCGTAAATTTCTGGCTTCTCTTTAGAAAATCGGGCTGTCAGGTAACTCTGGGCTGATGGTCCCACCTGGCAGGTGTCAGCAGGAGCTGCTCGGTCACTGTCCTCTTCAGTGAGCATGGGCTCTCCAGTCTGCCAAATTTCACACCCGGCCCACGTGCATTTGAGTTTCTGCCCTGGTCTAATTGCAGTTCATATCGAATGTCTACTTTGATAAGGACCTTCGACATCACTTGGCCTGAATTCTCTCTTTATGGTTGGAGGACATGGAGTCCTAAGAAGGGGAGGCGGTTGTCTTAAGTCACACAGCAAATGGATAGCATACGTGAGGAAAGAACCCAGGATATTTTTACAGTAACTTTCAGTAGCAGGCAACGCTTCTTACATCACCTGTCGGAAGGGCTAGTTCCACACGGATGCCTCCAAAGGTAACAGTCTGTGATGCAATCCATTAAAGGTGCTAATGGTGGGAATTAGATCCACATTGGTGGGGGACATTTTCAGGTAATGGGACTGAATGTTCTCTCTCAAACTGCTTTTCACAGGGGGATGCCAACTTCCCCTATGACCAGGGTTGAAGGCTGGCTCTATAAAGCCTTCTCTTCCTGACTGTTAAAAAAAAAATGACAACTCCCCTCGGTCTTTCTGAAGTGGGTGTGACTTGTAAACTTATGGATGGGGGGAACGTCTGTCTTGATTCCTTTGTTCATTCAGTCACTTGCTCACCTACCCTGCGTGACCGTGCATCTGCTACATGCCATGGACTATGCGAACTTCCAGAGCCACAAGAGTCATCCCTGAAACCCCCCGCTGAGCTACAAGGTGCAATTCAGACTCAAAGGAGTTACGACTTCAACAAGGACGTGTAATTACTAATCTTCCCTGTTGAATTACTAATCTTCCCAAGACGAGGAGTGGGTTTGGGGTAGGAGTCAAGAGTTAGCAGCACCTGTGACCTGCCCTTCGAGCCCAGACCCACTTTGGTTGGTCCCCATATTTTAAAAATTAAATTTAAAAGAGAGAGATTTACCACATTTCAAAATGGGGGAGATTTCACATAAAAGTTCAGATTTCCAACTTCTCGTGAGAAGGAGCAGATCTGAGACGCTGGGCCCGCCTCCCCTCAGGGCAACGATTAAGTGGCGGGGTGGCAGCTGGTCCCTTGAGGGAGGGCTGCATTCTCCGGTTGCCACGCCTCACCCTCCCTACACGTGATGCAGAGGTGTAAGCTGCCTGTCCGCTCCAGGGATTTCAAGCGGTGTTGCCCGATCCAGGTCTCTGCCGGAGCATGATGATCAGCGAGGAGGTGGGGGAGAGTGTGCGGGCAGAGGCTCAGCGCCGGGTCCATGGCACACATTCAGGGAGCTGCGGGCGATTCCCTGCGGCAGGCAGAGGACTGAGAGGGACAGAGGGAAGCCGACGATGAACCTGGAGACAGCGGCAGGGGCCTCATTGCCCATGGAGGGCCCTGTCTGTCCTGCACAGGACTTGGTACTGAATCCTGGACTCAACAGAGAGCCTTGGGATTCTCGGCAGGGAGCGTGGTGATGATATTTATGTTTCTGCGAAACTGCTGCACAACCATGGAGAGAGTCCAAGTGGCAGGAGTAGCTAGAGAGGCAGCAGAACCACGTGAGCCACGAACACACGGGCCTGGGACGGAAATGAGGGGCCCGTAATCTTCAATGAATGCCCAGCCTAGGCACTTGCCCAATGATGACTACTGATTGAGAGATGAATGATGAAGTCACGGGGGTCAGCTGCCCCTTTAATCCACCAAGAGCCACCGCGACTGCCCTCCAAGCCCCCGTGGCCAAAGGCAGGCCCGTGCTCACAGATAGGGCACAGCGGAGTCCTTTCTTGTCTGTAAAATGCTTTTTGGAAAAGTACAGAGGAATTTAGACTTTCTCAGCAGTAATTACATTATAATGCCCTAGGTGCCCCCAGGGTGCACTCAGAGAATTAATGGGCCTACCAGTCTCATTTACTTCCCAGGGTCCCAGGGTCTCCTTCCATAAATGAGCATTCCCAGGGCACGGAACGAGACTCTGGAGGACTGGAAGAATGATTGCTTCTCTCAAAGGTGAGCCGGAGGTGACTGTCGGCCCCGGGGGGACACCTCTGGCCCATTGATGGGGAAATGTTGCAGTGACCCAGGGAGAAGGCAGTCCAACTGCAAAGAGCATTATTCCAGGCAAACAAGGGAACCCAGCAATTATTTCCACTCAAAAGTTGGTAATGAATAGACATGTTATTTACTCATTCATTAAGCGTAGGCAAACAAGCAACCAAAGAGGAAGCCGTCTGGCCATTCTTTTAATGACTCTGCCCCATTTCTGAGTGAAATGTGGGCTGTGCAGATGAAATGCTGAACTCTGGAAATATATTACCCACTCAGGAAGCCATCCTTCCAGTCTTAATTAAAGAAAAGCAGCAACTCCCACTTGCAGTGGGCGATGATGGAAATCAAACTGAGGAATTGAAATACAGACGTGCCAGGGAGGCCGGGCTGAGCTTAGTCGGGCTCACAGAAACCTGGGGGACCTCATGAGTTCATCCGAAAGACTGGGCCTGGGGTGTCCAGGAAGCCTGTATGTAAAACCAACAGTGGCCAAGGTATTGCAGGGAATTACAGGACACCAAAACCTTTTTGATAAAGCTTTGGTCACTCAATCGTTCATTCATTCATTCATTCATTCATTCATTCAGTTTTTTATTCATTCATCCACTCAGTAAGCATTTATTGAGTACTTACTATATGCCAGGTACTGCATCATGGACATAAAATGCTAAACAAAAATAAACATAGTCCCAGTTCTACTGTTCTTATGTTTTAGTAAAGGAGATGTTTATTAAGAAACAATCGTATAAATATATAACTATAAATCGTGGTAAGAACTCAGAGAGAAAAATATAAGGTCCCATGCAAACAGAGTTCTGAAAAGTCCAAGGGAATCAACACAGATATCTCTGTGGCTTTGACACGGGCTGGAATCCTAAGGAGGTCCGGAGGTAACTGGAGAGGACGAGGAGGAGAGGGAGAAAGTAGGGGCATCGATGTACCAATATCCAGAAATGCAAGAGCGCCATAGCTAGAGACGATGCCCCTTGCCTGTGGCTTTGCCTCACTTTTACATACCAAATATTGGGGCTCTCTTTAGATGATTAAATTAGAAAACACTGTGGACTGAGAACAGCCATGATAACATCAGGCGTGGTTTGAGTGTGTTGGTGTATGACAAATGAACGGGAACCCTAACTTCACCCTCTTAGCCTCGTAAAAGAAGGACTGGGCTTGTCTTGATGCAGTGGGGAAGTGCCATTCAGCTCTCCTGTGACTTCAGCTCCTCTGACAGGTTGGCTGCTCACACCCTGGCTGAGTCCACGACCCTGGAGACCTCTCAGGTGTCAGGAGGGTGCCCCTGTCCCTCCTTTCCACGAGTCTACCAACCACTCGAGCATGGACTCCAGAGTCTGAGCATGCAGTTAAAACACCGACCTGCTGTTTGTAAACTCTGTAACCTTGGGCAAGTCACTTAACCTCATGGTGCCTCTGTTTCCTTATCTAAAACCTGGGTGTGATGCTAGTGCTACGTAAGAGTAGAGGGCTATTGTGAGGAAGAGCTACATGGAGGCATGGAGTCTCAGCTCTGTAGTAGGAGCAACATAAACACTTATTATCACTTACTCCCTCATTTCTACTTCCAGGCCAAGGGGCAAAAAAGAAGCTTATTATTTAACATTAAAGTAGGTGGATGGGCATGTGTGTTCCATGGTTTTGGGCACAGGTGAGAGGTAAATACTACGGAGCCAGAGGTGGAAAAGGGGTGTAACTTGAGCACTTGTCTCTGGCCATGTCTAATGCAGAGTCACTGTGGCCGGAGTCCACAAAACTTGGAGTATCTTAGGACTCTGCTGGTGGCGTCTGCGCAGCAGCTTGTGACTGTTTCTGTGATAATACTGTGTGTTCCTGAAAGAGGGGCATATTCCCCAACTCTCCATCTCTTCAGCAGCCCCACCCACTTTCCCGGCTTAGCTAGCCACGATGAGCTGAGTTCTTCATTGTGTATAGAGTATTCACCTCCATTTTATACCCAAGCTATTCTTTTGGCTCCGAGAGCCCTTTTTCTGTCTTGCTTCCTCTCTCAATCACAGCCATCAGGCAAACCATTTATCCTCCAAGACTTGACTTATGTGTCATGTCCTTACAAAGTATCTCCTGGACTCATCTTCCATCCCCATCCTCATCAAGTCAGCGATTTCCTCCTTTATTCCTAACTGAAATGTATATATAACTGTCTTGGCATCTGTACTGCTGTATTGTCTTATTAAATTTATGTCTATCTCTCTACATAGACTCTGTATGGCTGTGTTGTCTTATTAAATTTATGTCTATCTCCCTACATAGACTCTAGAAAAACCCCTACAAGGGAGAAAGCCCTGTTATATCTATTTTATGCCCAGGATATAGCACAATGCTTGCCATGCAGTTGGTATTTAATAATTATTGGTTGAATTTATGAGCACATTACTGTAGCACAATGCGTGCCATGCAGTTGGTATTTAATAATTGTTTGTTGAATTAATGAGCAAATGGGAAAAAAAGGAATAAGAAAATCTATTTTATCATTCCTTGAGCATAGAAGCAATCCATTAAACCACTGTAAATGATTGTTGGGAAATGGGTGCTTGTTCGCTTGTTTTCTTTTCAAAAGCTCATTCATGGACTGCTACTCACCAATTAAAAAAAAAATGATTCTACTACATGCCACAAATTGGATGGCTCTAGAGGAAATTATGCTAGGTAGGGGGAAAAAAATCTCAAACTGTTACATACTGTATGGTTCTATGTACATAACATTTTTGGAATGTTGAAATCATAGGGGAGAAGGTGTGGGGAAGGGATGAAGTAGCCGTGGACATGAAAGGTAGGAGGGGTCCTTGAGGTACACTCTGTGTCCTGTGGTGGTGGTCATCCAGTCTACGTATGTGGTAAAATTACATAATACTAAGCAACACACACACACACACACACACACACAGTGAAATAGACATAAAACTGGTGAAATATGACAAAGGTTGGTGGATTATATCAATTTCCTCATTGTGATATTGTACTATATTTACACAAGATGTTTCCATTGGGGGGAACTAAGTGAAGAGTATATGGGATCTCTTTGTATTCTTTCTTGCAACTGCATGTGAATCTTCAGTAATCTCAGAATAAAGAGAAACGCACACACACACACACACACACACACACCACTACACACCTGGTTGAATGGCTAAATTAAAAAAGACTGACAACATTAAGTGGTGACAAGGATATGGAGAAACTGGAAGTATTGCTGGATACAATTGCTAGTACAAACACCCTGGAAAAATTTTTGTCCATTTCTAGCAAGACTGAAAAGATACATATCTTGTCATTCCCAGGACTATAATTCAACAGGAAAACATTTTGGATGACCTAAAGCAGTACCTTTTATGATAGCTCCAAGCTGGAAACTGCCCAATGCCCATCGATGGTAAAATGGATAAGTCAGTAGTGGTATATTTATTCCCATTGCCTCAATCAGTTTGAGCTGCTCTCATAAAATACCATCAACTGGGTGGCTTAGACAATGAACATTTATTTCTCACAATTCTGGAGGCAAAGAAGTCCAAAACCAAGGTGCTGGTAGATTTGGTGTCCAGTGAGTACCCCTGGTTTGCGGATGGCTGCCTTCTCCCTATGTCTTTACATGGCCTTCCCTTGTGCATGCATGAGGAGAGACATTATCTCTGACCCGTCCCGCAGGTCGAGCAACGAGGACTCTAGAGGGGGAGTGAGGATGAGGAGGGACAAGAGACACGAGAAATGGAGACAAGACAGGGTTCTGATCAAGTCTCCTTTATTCAGGGGTAATTCACACAATATATAGGGCAAGAAGCACCTGTTGCCAAGCACCAGGCTTGCCCGAAGCAATTCCAGGAAATACTACAAAAGGAACAAAAGGTCAGTAAAGACTGGCTGATGAGTAAATGGTTACCTAAAGAAATGCAAAATGCAGAGATAAAGAAATGCAGAATGCAGAGATATCTTGCCTTGGGGCAGGTGATGGCAGAGCAGATTATAACAAAATTGACGCCATGCAAAAAGTCTCCCAAATATCTCCTGTCTCTTTCTCTTCTTATAAGGCATTAATCCCGTCATGAAGGCCCCACCCTCATTACCCAATCAAACCCTCATTACCTCCCAAAGGCGCCACCTCCAAATACCACTTTAGGGCTTCACCATATGAGGTGGGGGCGGGGACCACAGTCAGTCAGTCCATAGCACCCATGACAGGATACTGTATAACAATTAGAATGAACAAGTTGCAACCCCATGTATTAATATGAATGAACTTCAGAACTGGAATCTTGAATGAAAGGAGGTACTGGCAAAAGAAGACACACTTTGTGGTGGCCATTTATATAAATTTCAAAATTAGCAATATTAGTGTGAGCTGTTAGACATCAGGAGGGTGGTTATATTGGGGGGGGGTGAGTAATAACCCAAGAGAGACAGGAGGGAGATATACTTCTGGGGTCACAGTACTTTCTGTTTCTTGACCTGGGTCCTGGTTATATGGGTGAATTCAAGTTGTAAAAATTTATCTAACTGTACATTTAGGATGTGTGCCCTTTTGAGTATATGTTATTAAAGGGGAAAAAAGTTTACTTATTTATTCTGTAGTCAACATTTGTTAGTTATTTATTATTGCCTACTTGGTTCTAGACGCCCTGCTGAGCTCTGAGGAGACACATGGAGATGAAGGAGCCTCTGCCCTGGGGGACTCACCATCTATGGAAAAACCACTTCTTTCCTTTCCTTTCATTTTCTTCTCTTTCTCTTTCTCTTTCTCTTTCTCTTTCTCTTTCTCTTGCAAATAGTTCTAAGTAGCAGATAAGATCAGGGGAAACTTTTCTGTTGGCGGTGGTTGTGATTTTAATTAGTTATCGAACTAAAAGAACTTGCATAAGAGAGACTTTGCCTTGTCTTTACAGCAGAGTTCTTTTTCATAAAGAATGTATTGAACTTGAAACCTTGAGCTCCAGCATCCCTCAGATAATTTTTTTAAAGACCTCCTCAAACTAATTTTCAATCAAAAGAAGAGAAAATCTTCAAATGGAATTGCTGTAAAAGAAAAGAAAAAGAAAAAATCCCCTTATTAGCGAACCTACAGAAATTCAAAAATAAAAACAGTCCAGTGACAGAATCATGGCTTTGCTTCGGGTGGACATATCTCCGCTGAGATTCTGCATCTGTGTTTGCAGCCCTCGGGCTGGGTGAACGGACCCCCAGGCAGATCATGTCCCACCATTTAGATGAAGGACAGTTCATGGCTTTAGCCGTGATTTGGTGGAAAGAGAGTTTCTTGCCATTCCATCCATAATAACCCTGTAATTTACAGAACACAGGAGGCATGAAAGCATGGATAATATCACCTTCCCAAGCCAAAGATGGAAGAGAGAATTAATGAGATCAATAAAGCTACTCTCGCAGGAAAAATAGAAACACAGATGGGAGATGATGCCAGAGTTGGCAGGCCCGAGCGGGAGCTGGGGATCTGCGTGTGCCTCGTCTTGAAGCCGGCCTCGCTTCCGCGCCTCCAGCAGAGCCCCACCTTGGCACTGCTCGGAGCTCGGCCCCGATGAGAAATCCATCAGCAGGTCAGCAGGTAGAGATGGAACACTACCATATGCTTGGCATCAGGCAAGCATCCCTGTGATGTGAAGAATTATGAACTGTTGCCCACTTATCAAAGATCTGATGTTCTATGAAAGAGTCGGATGTCTTCGTCTTTCTCATACCATCGCTTGAATAAACCCGTTGCATGGGGATAGACATCTGATCAATATTCACGGCAAACATGGTGTTCAAGTGTATCCAAGCTTCTCAAGTAAATGAACCCAGAGGGTAGGGACACGGAAGTGTCAATCCGGAAAATAAACATGTATCCTAATGCCTGTTTCGGGACCTCAAGGCAACCCTTAGAAAGACAGATATAAGTACAGCCACTGCGCAGATGGAAAAACTGAGGCCCGAGGATTATACCAACGTTGCCCAAAGTTCCACAGCAGGTGGTAAAGCCAAGTCAGATTGTAATTAGTCCAAAGCCCATGTTTTCTCAGCCCAGCGAGAAGGCTGGCACCAGAGACGGGTAAGTGGAACCTGGATGCATATTTAAAATGGTATTGTCATGCATTTGTATTCATATTTATAAGAAAAATACATATAGCCAGCATAGCAAAGCCAAGCCCTGGTTTCAGATGAGGCCGAAGTATTTAAATGAAAAATAATGCGAGTTTTAGAGCCATATTCGGTAAATCGCCAAGCAGGTGGTGTTTATAGCGAAAAGCATGAACGATCAAAGTTGGGACAGTTTTCATTATGAAAAGCAACTGTCCCTGTTACAGGGAGATTTGAGAATGTTTTATGGGGTCCTAGCAGGGATAGAGGAATTTGGGGGTTACCAGGACTCATAGTTCCTGCCCCAGGCAAAGGCAGATTCTGGAGAGAGGGAGGGAAGTTGAGGCAATGTGTGTGCTCTGGGGTTCGAGTGGGAATACGCAGAACGGAGGGGACGCCACATCCGGGGCTGGAGCAAACTCCAACATCAGCATCGGCCAGTATCAGAAACAAAGGCTCAAGCTTTTCCCTATCAAGCTGGGGTGACAAGGACTTAAAGCAAGGACATGAGAGTGTCACCAGGGCAGGAGCATCACCTGGGATGGCCTGGCCTTGCTCACTCACCGTGATGGATCTGCAGCTGGTTTAAAGGGCAAAGGTGGGGAGATGGGGCCAGGTGGCAGCTGGCTTGTGTGGGCCTAGGGCAGGGGAGGGATGGCTCCCCTTAGGATTAGCACACTGATGATACTGGGAAGGAGGGACAGGGGAGAAAGGGAGGGAAGGAAAGAAGGGAGGGAAGGACGGAGAGGGAGGGAGGGAGAGGGAGGGAGGGAGGGAGGGAGGGAGAGGGAGGGAGAGGGAGGGAGGGAGAGGGAGGGAGGGAGGGAGGATGGGAGAAAGAAGTGAGAGCCGGAGGACTGAGCCGGTTGGACCTGCTCTACAGTCAGTATTCACACTCAGTGTTTTTTCTCCCTTCTCTTATCTCCATCACCACCTCTGAGATGAGCTTCTTGTTGGCACTTCTATCTTCTCTTCCCACTGTTTTCTTTATTTTATTTTAATTTATTGCATTTGGTTGGAACCTCTTCCCCTTTAAGGCATTGTAATTAATGGACCAATCTAATTTCCTTTGAGACAACATTCTTAATTGCCGTAATTCTCACTTATGTCTTTTGGGCATCCCTGTTGGTGTTTACTCATTTTCATTTGCATCCTCAAACTCTTCAATTATAAAGATGCCATGGATACAGGGAGACAGCTTTCCTCCTTCACCATAACACTGTGTGCCATGTGCTGTGCCGTGTGCTGTGTGTCGTGTGCTGTGCCATGTGCTGTGTGCCATGTGCTGTGTTGTGTGCCATGCTGTGTGCCATGTGCTGTGCTGTTTGTCATGTGCTGTGCTGTGTGCTGTGCCATGTACTGTGCCCTGTGCCGTGTGCTATGCTGTGTGCTATGCTGTGTGCTGTGCCGTGTGCTGTGCTGTGTGCCGTGTGCTATGTGTCGTGTGCTGTGCTGTGTGTCATGTGCTGTGCTGTGTGCTGTGCCATGTACTGTGCCCTGTGCCGTGTGCTATGCTGTGTGCTGTGCCGTGTGCTGTGCTGTGTGCCGTGTGCTATGTGTCATGTGCTGTGCTGTGTGCAATATGCCGTGTGCCATGTACTGTACCGTGTGCTGTGCCATGTGTCGTGTGCTGTGTGCCATGTGCTGTGCCATGTGTCATGTGCTGTGCCGTGTGCTGTGCTGTGTGCTGTGTGTTGTGTGCTGTGCTGAGTGCAATGTGCCGTGTGCCATGTACTGTGCCGTGTGCTGTGCCGTGTGTCATGTGCTGTGTGCCGTGTGCTGTGCCATGTGTCATGTGCTGTGCCGTGTGCTATGTGCTGTGTGCGAGCTTTGGGGGCTCTGTCTACCTTTAACATCTCATTTATAACTGAAACTCCTCTCGGTCTTTGATGCACGTTGGAATTTTCATGAACTTCTGTGAAGGGGTTGGATTCCTTTTTATCTTTTTTTTTGGAAAGTCAGCATTGTGTTTTAATAACATTTTTGTTGTTGGATTTAAATTTGCTTTTGTTTTCCATTGATTTAAAAAATATTTAAAGCAATTTTTATAGAATGTGGCCTAGGCATCTAACATCACGTAGGTGCCCAACGTGACAAAGAGAAGGTGGCGAATCCCCCTCTTTACCAGGAAAGGGGCCCCGTGTGATACTATCGGCTAACACCCACCCCACCCTACCCGGCAGCCACGGCCTTGCTCTCTGTCACGGTCAGTGGGACATTTGGAGAATATTATGCAAACGGTGCTCTTGTACTTTTGGTTTGAGCTTTGGTTGTGCTTTCCCGGTTATGTCTGTTTATTTCTGAAGTGTCCTTAGACTTACTTTTGTCTTGTAATATCATTGTATTATGTGAGTATAATATATGGTTGTATTGGATCACATCATAGTCTACCATACTATATTATATTCTAATTACTGCAGAATATTTTCCTCTCCGTCACATACCACGACACCTTTAAGAAATATACAGAAGAGTTGGGGGAAACAAGACAAAAAAGAAAAGACTAAAAAGCAAAGAGACAACCACTAAGGTCTGTAATCCCCCTGCCTCGCCCCTCCTTCCTTAGCCCCGTCAGCCGCGAGGAAGGAAAGGTTGATGGCAATGAGGAACGCCCAGCAATCTCGGGATTCCCTGTGATCTGGGGCCGTTCACGTCTCCTCTCTGCGCCCCCGCTGCCTTCCTTTAGAAATGGGGATGACAGCTCCTACCTCCCAGGGCGGCGGTGAGGGGAACGGAGTGGGAACACTGCTGTGTTTAGGACGGTGCGTGACACACACGCCCATGTCTGTGCCGGCTGCGTCACCCTCATCCTCCTCCCGGTCTCCACAGTCAAGGACAACAGTACGCAGCTCCACACCTGTCCCGCAGACACGCGTGCAGAGGAGGGGCCAGCGAGCACGATGCTCTCACCGCCTGGCGATGGGTTCCTGGGAGAACCTGCCGAACCCAGGTCTCCAACGCCCACACCTCCGCTGACATGCAACGCAAACTCCCTGGTTCTGCCCAGCTCCGTCACACACCCTCCAGCAGGACCCGCGGGAGGGTCCGACAGAGCTGCTCACACCAGCCCCGTGGGCGACCGCCTGTCTCGGGGACGCTGGGGGAGATTTTGAGTCTGTGGACACTTAGGTGCCTGGGAAGTCGGTCGGTCTTTGATGATAACCTACGGAAGTTGGTTTTCCTTCCATTGTGGCCCAACCTATTCTGCCTCTGTGGTCACATCTGCCAGAAAAGTCCGAAATTTACTTTCTATTATGTCTTGTAATCACCCGTTACTGTTAAATGGATAGTTTTGTTTGTTTGTTTTTTAAATCCTCACCCGAGTATATTTTTTTCCATTGATCTTTTAGATAGAGTGGAGGGGAGGGAGGGAAGAGAGAGAGAGAGAGAGAGAGAGAGAGAGAGACACCAGGGTAAGACGGACACATCAATTGGTTGCCTCCTGCACAACCCTGACCAGGGCCAGGGACTGAACCACAACCGAAGTACATGCCCTTGGCCGGAATCGAGCCCCACAACTCACTGGTCTGCAGGCTGACGCTCTAACCACTGAGCAAAACTGACCAGGGCAGATAGTTTTTTATTTCTTTACTTCAGTTGTAATTTTTGTAACACCTTTTTCATTTCGAACTAATATTTGACTCAGAAGAAGTTGCGAACGTAGTAAGGAGCGTCCCTGAGCACCTCCCCGCTGCTGCCCTCAGCGGTAGCCTCACATGACAGCAGCTCACCGTCAAAGCCAGGAAGTGACTCCGGTGCAATATTATTCAACATTTTCTTCTGTATTGATTTTAGAGAGTGAGGAAGGGAGAGAGAGAAACGTTGATGAGAGAGAACATTGACTGGCCTCCTCCTGCACGCCCTCCACTGGGTATTGGGCTCACAACCTGGGCATGTGTCCTGACCAGGAATCGAACTGGTGACCTCTTGGTGCATGGGTCGACGCTCAACCACTGAGCCACACCGGCTGGGCCAGTGCAATATTAATAACTGAACTACAGACCCAGTAGGATTTTGTTTATTTTTACATGTGCTTGTGTGTGTGTGTGTGTGTGTGTGTGTGTTCGCGCACGCGTAGAGAGAGCTATGAAGTTTCATCAAATGACTAGATTCATGTTACCACCATCATGATGTCACAGAGCTGTTCCATCACCAGAGAAATTCCCTGATGCTACCCCTAGTAGTCACACCCTCTCCAACCCGAACCCCTGTAACCGCCGATTTTGTTCCCCATCAGTGTGATTTCGACATTTTGAGAACGTTACAAAACGGTGCCCTTGTATTTTTTATTCTATGTCTACTATTTCCAAAGTATCTAGAAATCTACTTTTATATGTATTTTCCCCATCATCTATCATGCATGACACCCTTCCCCCATTTAGGAGATATAGAAAATAATTAGGAGAAACAGAAAAAAAATACTAAAAAGCAAAGAGACAACCATGAATTACAGGCAACCGTTAATAATGATAATAGCTAACATTTATTGAGCCCTTGCTATGCGCCTGGCACTGTCGTATGCACTTAATCTCATTTAATTCTTACAACTCACTTTATGAGGTAGGTGCTATTATTATCTTACCAGTGCTGTTATTATTTTATAGTGAGGGAATTGGGGCACAAGGAGTTTCTATAAATTGCCCAAAGCCAATGCTACATAGCGGTGGAGCCTGGCTGGAGCTCAGGCAGGATTCACCGTCTCTGAGATTCCACCACAGAGAGGAATTTCCTCGATTCCCTTCTTCCTACAGCCTGGACCTGCCCATGCAGCTTCAGCAGACGTTGTAAAAATTCATGAATGCCTAAGAGTCAGAGATTCTCAGAGCTCCGGAGGCATCAGACACCGTGTAATTGAACTTCCTCAGTTTACGCGGAGGACATTGAGGTCTGGCCGCAGTGTGGACTTGAGCAGGGTCCCTCCGGGATGGAAAGGCACAGCCAGAATTAGAACCTTGGGCTCCCGATGCCTTCGTGTGTTTGTTAGTTCTTTAACAAATATCCCCCCCTTTTCAGCTTTCTTGAGGTATAACTGACAATAAAAATTGTACATACTTAAGGTGTCCAAGGTATTGATTACATGTATACATTCATTGTGAAATGATCACTAAAATCAAGCTAATGAACATATCCATCAACTCACATAGTTACATTTTTTTTAAAGTGAGAACAATTCAGATCTACTCCTTTCGCAAACATCAAGATACAATGTGGCATTGTTAACCAAGTCACCCTGCTGTGCATTAGATCCCAGAATTTATTCATCCTGCATGACTCAAACTGTGTAGATTAAACACCTTCTTAGCGGGTTGCAGGGCCTGGGCAGGAGTCGAGGTCTGAGGCCAGTTACCTCCTCCTGCTTTGGACATTATAGGAACGTATTCATTACTTGCTCTGTCTTCCTCTCCCACATACAGCATTGTGTGTGTGTGTGTGTGTGTGTGTGTGTGTGTGTGTGTGTGTGTGTGATCAGTGTAACCTTGTCATTTTATGATTAGTCACTAATCAATATCGATTCATTTGTCCAGTTCATCTATGTTGCTTATTGTATTAGCCAGGGTTCTCCAGAGAAATAGAACCAACAGAATGTTGGAATATGTAAAAAGAAATTTATTATAAGGAATCAGCTCATGTAATTATGGAGGCTGAGAACTCCCAAGATCTGCAGTTGATAAGCTGGAGGTGGCGCGCACACACACGTGCGCACACACACACACACACACACACACATGCACACACACACACACGCGCGCACACACACACGCACACACGCACGCACACACATGGACACAGACAGGGAGACACAAAGTACAGCTAATAGTACCTTAATTAATACATGGCACCGGGTCTGATTCAGTTCCACACGGTTCTCCCAGCAACCAATCATTGCGCCTCTGTGCCAGGCTCTGGGCTGGGCAGTGGAGGTTGGGCTCAGACGGCAGAGTCCTTTCCTTCAGTCTAGGGGTTTGCTGCCCTGCCTGGCCTCTCCCAGTGGTCTCTGCTTCTGTCCATCATGATACCCACCATGCTTTATTATTCTTGTCTGTGCTGTGCAGATGTGAGTTGCTTGAGAGTAGCGAACACGTTTTTATTGTCTTCCCAGCACCACGGCGCCTGGCACGGTGAAGGTTGGTAAATGTTTAATGAACAAAGGCACCCCCTTTGTTCTCAGGCTCCCCGTTAGCCCGGTCAGTGGAAGGCCATCGCTCCGTGTCTTTTTAGCACGCGGTGGCTTACGGCCTCTTTGGCATGAGTGAGGCAGGTTCCTAGAACTGAAGGGAAATGTCATGCCTCATTCAATGGCTCCCCCCACCCCCACCGCTCCAATGAGGAAATAAAATATTTGAGCATTTTCTCCATCATCCTCCTACTCTGTTTTGAATCGGGCTGCGTTTTGTGGGGCTCCCCGTGTTCAGAAATGATGAATATACCCTTTCCACCAACACAGTGTTATTTGCAAATGAACTTAAAGAGGAACAAAACTGCACAGGGCTGAGGTGGGCTCCGGCAGCAGCTTGGAAAGACACATTTTTTTTTCAAGGTACCAAGCAAAAGGAATTTATCCAGTTTCATTTTCAGGTAGGTCTATAAAATTAATAAGTATTCTGACTGAAAAGCATAATTAAACCAACAGTGAATGTAAATGAGGAAGGGACGTATCGTGCTATGACTGGAATATCGTTTTGCAACTGAATGGCCCGTACCAAGAAAACAAATTATTAATGCAGTCTTCTTTCTCGAGAATATTCGGGGAAACAAGAAAGCTCTCGCTGTTCTGCATAATCATCTTCTTGGGGATGTATGAGAGGAGAACAGCAGGCCCAGCTGGAAGTAGCGGTAGTTTCCACAGCAGTGAAGCCAAGAGGTGGCTGCCATTTTTCACATCCAGGGGGAGACTGTTTGAATTAAAACTAAAGCTCACCTCCCACCCCATGGCAGACACTATCAGCAGCTGGTCCATCTGCTAACAGAGTCTTGATTTTGTTGGAGAAAGGGACAATATGCGAGCTACGGGGCATGAATCACGGCCGGGCTGAGCCATTCAGGCACCCCTGTTTGCCTTTGCTGAATATCTGATTTCCCAGCACATTTTGTAGCTAAGAGTGGTCATTTGGCCCATGAGACATCAGCAGCTATCTACTGGGGAACTTTGGAAAGTATTGTCACCTTAATAAAAGGAGAAAGAAGTAAAATGATCTTCTTGATGCTCTGGCTCACCCTGCCATACCCTCTCCTTTCTGTCTTTGAATGTAGCCATGATGTCTGAGCAATGGCAGCCATCTTGCAACCATGAGGCAACTAACATGAGTATAAAAAGCCAATATACAAAAGACTGGATCCACACAGGAATGC
Organism: Molossus molossus; assembly: GCF_014108415.1. Classification (NCBI taxonomy): domain Eukaryota; kingdom Metazoa; phylum Chordata; class Mammalia; order Chiroptera; family Molossidae; genus Molossus; species Molossus molossus. The sequence continues at coordinate 107,011,295 of NW_023425366.1, read as the reverse complement.
ATCTGGATCTTTAATGGCTAATTGAGTTGCTGAACCAACCTTGGGGTGTCTGTCTCCTGTCTTCATGTTAATATGATGAGAGATGTTTATATTGTTTAGGCGACTAGTGATTAGAATTCTATTACTCACAGCCAAACAATCCTAACTAATAGCCTCCCCAAATCCAGTCCCTCTGTTGTGCCTCTGGAAGCCTTCTCCTCACCAAGCAGACCTGCTGCCCAGGTCAGGCCTGTTCATCATTCATCTGAAGCCTTCCTACAGCCTTTGAACCCGTCTTCTTGCGTCCAGTCTGACACAGACCATCCCCCACACAGCAGCCTGGGTGATACAGTGTTCCTTCTCGGTTTGTGCATTTAAAAAATGCCTATTCATCCTTTAGGACACTTTAGGATCAAGGTCAATCAACATCTCCTTTGAAAAGCCATCCCGGTTTTCCTAGGCAAGACTCATTGTTTTCTTCCCATGTATAGTACTGTTTCCATATATATTTCAGAGTTCCTTCCTCTCTCCCTCACTACTTCCTTCCTTCCTACCTCCCCTCCTTCCTTCATTCATTCCCTCTTTCCTACCCCCCTCTCTCTTTCCATCATCCTTCCTTCCTTCCTCAAACTTTCTAAGCACCAGAAAGCATAGGAGGTCTCCTCTCTTCCCATTATGCATGCATTTCAGTAGAGATCTGTTTATCCGGCTGCCTTGTGGTCAGAGACGACAGCTTATTCTTTTTGTATCCTTAACACCCAGCACGAGATCTGGTGCCTCCTAAGAACTCCACCTATAGTCATGAAATAAAGTCAACCTTCTGGGCACAGGAGATAAAGTAGCAAACGAGGCAGCGTGATCTCTACTTTCATGGTCTGCAAAGTCCACCTGGAGAGGCTCAGGAAACAAATCATCACAGACACATAGAGGCTTGGAACCTGTGGGACATGCTACAAAGCAGGGGCGCTCATGTATGTTGAAACCCTCAAAGCCTCAACATGGGGAGAAAGAGAATTTTCTAGAGTTGGAAAAGAGTCACTGTGGCTGCCTCACAGTGAGGAGGGGAGGAGAGGCAGAAGATGAGGCAGGTGATGTGAACAGGGGTCACCGAGGGCTTGGAAGACCAGGTAAAGGTTGCTTTTTTTTTAAAATATAAAAAAGTTTATTTTTTATGTCTAAAATTGTTCAATTTCACCTTTTGTATGTTTAGTCCAATAATCTCTATATACAGAAAACATTGATTATCAATTGATTAAATCTATAATACCGTTCCAGCATTTATTAGTAATGCACACGCAGTGGATCTTGTTGCTGGAATAAATGAGTAAGTGTATATTTCCCCAATGAGTTGAGGCATACCAGATTTTGGTCAATTGTTTCATTTTAATTTTAAAATAATGATTAGTGGGAATACCGGGTTTAATTCTTTTTTAGAAATTTTATTTTATTGTGGTAAGAACACCAAACATGAGATCTACCCTCTTAACACATTGTAAGGGCACAATACAGTCAGTCTGGCTGTAGGCACAGTGTTGTACAGTAATCTCTGGAGCTCATTCATGTTGCTTCATTTAATCTTTGAGCCTGTTAATTAACTCCCCATTCCCCTCCCCCAACCCCTAGCAGCCACCATCCATTGCTTGATTTTATGCATTTGCCGACTTTAGATTCTTCATGTAAGTGGGATCATGCAGTTATCTCCCTTAGCATCATGTCCTCAGGCTTCATCCATGTTATTGCATGTTGCAGAATTTCCTTCTTTTTAAAGGTTGGATTGTATTCCATTGCATGTCTGCACTGCATTTTCTTTATCCCTTCCACATCTGAAGGATTTGTGATGGTTGTCCCAAGCACAGTGGGAAGTGACTGCTGGGTTTTAAGAACATGGAGATGAGCCCTGGCCTATTTGGCTCAGTGGTTAGAGCATCAGCCCACGGACCAGTGAATCGAGGGTTCGATTCTGGTCAAGGGCACATACCTCGGTTGCAATTTGTCCCTGGCCCTGGTTGGGGTTGTGCGGGAGGTGGCCACTTGATGTGTCCCTTTCCCGTCAATGTTTCTCTCTCTCTTTCTCTCTCTCTCTCTCCCTCCCACTCTGTCTGAACAATAATGAAAAAATGTCCTTGGGTGAGGATAAAAAAACAAAAACAAAAAAACATGGAGATGAAAACGATCTAATATATATTTTAAGATGGCCACTCTATTGGCTCAGATGAGAAGTCATTGGAAGGCGACGAGAGTGAAGGCTGAGAGTCAAGTTACTCTGTTTCAGGAAAATGCAGTCTTGGACTGGAGAGATAGCAAAGGGGTGGAGAGGAATGGGCAGATTGGAGAGGTTTGGGAATTAGTTGACAGGATTTGGTGGGGAGGGTTAGATGCGGGGCTGGGGGAGTGAGTGAGACTCGATGTCAGAAACTAGGGGCAGTCTCTACCTGCACCTTCTGGCCCGGCTGCCCCATGACTCCCCTTGGGGCACGGACCAGGGTCATCCTCTGAGCAGCTGCCAGACTTTTTGTCCCAATCAAACTGCTAGTTGGAACAAGGTCAAAGAGAAGCCTTGTCCTTCTAGAAAAATCAATGAAACTCATAACCCAGAAGAAAAAATATTAACCCTGCTCTCTTTCTTTCCACACATCTGTCCTTACAGAAAAGTGCACGTGATACTTCCCAGTAATTAAATCATATGGTTGAGAGGAAACGCAAGGTCGCTGAACGCGCCCGCGGGTCTCCCTGGAAGATGCTTCTCAGCCTCTTCGCTGCCCCCGCGGGCGACATTTGTGCAGACAGCCGCCGCCTCGTGAGTAAGCCCTTCATCTCTTCCTGCCGTGTCCTTGACCTGGACGGTCAGGGCTTCCTGTCAGGAACTTTCGGAGTCCCCTACACCTTCCAGCACTTACCAGTCTGCACTTGAATAATGAATCGTGTAAGCAGGGGCTTAGCGTCCCACTGGGATGGGAGACACGCCTGGTTTTGTTCAGCTTGCTTTCAGATTTCAGACCTAACAGCACAAACTTTACTTAGCCCTGCGGGCTCCCGCAGACATCTGGCCAGGCCCTGGATCACCCCGCTTTCTCACGAAGGGCATCCCGGACCCCAGCCAGCAGGGCCCACTGACGCAAAGGAAATGCTCTGTCTGAAATCTCAGCTCTCATGCTTACAAGCTACATAGACGGTTTTGGTCATTAGCTGACCTCTCCACTTCCCTGTCTGTTTTTTCCTAGAATGAGGACAATGCCACCCCGCTACAACTTGTTGGTTAAGACTCCAGAGTCAGAGCGACTCAGGTTCAGATCCCAGCTATGCCACTTTTTTGCTGTGTGGCCTTGGGCAGGTCACCTAACCTCTCTGAGTCTGTTCCCTCTTCTCTGAACTGAGAATCATAAGAGTCACTATCTCATAGGGTTGTTGTGAAAATTAGATAAGGTAATGCATTTTTTAAATAGCCCCAAACTTGGCATTTATTAGTTAATCAATAACTGTTCATTGTCATCATGATTACAACTGGTTTACCTTTCATATAATTGTCGCAAGGAGAGCACTTGAATGACAGCATCCTTAACAAGGCAACAGTGACTAACACCTGTTGAGGGCTTACTCCGCGTCAGATGCGTTCTCAGAGGTTTACTTACGTTAACACAGCAGCCTTGAGAGCTGCCACTGTTAAAAATCCGTTGTGATACAGGGACACTGGAATCACTCAATAAATATTAGATAATGATGCCATCAACAAGCAGTCAATCAGCATCTAGTATCTGCCAGGTACTCTGCTCAACCCTGAAAATACAAACATCCTTTCCTTCTGGAAATTCACAGACCAGCGGAAGAGGTAGATAAACACATTAACTATCTCCAAGTGCTGTGTTCACAGTATGAAGAAAATTGTATGCAAATATTGAGTTAATAAGCCATTTTTTCTGAGGCAGTAAAAGAGATGATTAAATCAAATGTACAGGAAAGAACTGTGCTAACTTAAATGCACACAGAAAAAATGGGAAACCGTATCAGTAACAATTAGAAATAGCTCCTTACCTACCTGCCCAGGTGAGAAGGAACACGCCTGTGGTTTGTGGGTCCGCCTCAGTGCCGCCGTCATCTCCTGCGTGGTTCAGTGGAGGGTCTGAAGAGGCCCGCGTTGTTTTACGCCTGACTGTGGGATGGTCCATCTAATCCCAAAAACGGTGGCCTCGTGTTAATAACGGCAGCTCTTGTGAGTTTTATGTAGTAGGAAAGCGAATTAGAAGCTGACCATTCTATTCATTCATTCAACAAATATTTATTGAGTGCAGGACTGTGGATGCTGGTGCTACATCAGTCTATCATCTAGGAAATGTCTGCACCATCATAACATGTATCTTCCAGCAAAGAAGATGGACCATAAACAAATGAAACAAATACATGTTTAGTGTATTTAATGGCGACAGGGGCGCACAGAGGGAAATAAAGCAGGATAGCGAGGGGAAGATGGTCCTGGGATGGAGAATGGAACTATTATTTTATGTAGGATAATGTCTTCATTTACTAGGGCTATCATTACATAATACCATGGACTGGGGGTGGGGGGCTTACATAGCAGAAATGTATTTTCTCACAGTTCTGGAGGGTGGAAGTCCGAGGTCAAGGTGTCAGCTTGGTGTGGCTCTCCTGAAACCTCTCTCCTCTTCACAGGGTCATCCCTGTGTGCATGCAGAATTTTACTATTTGTGTCTTAATCTCCTCTTCTTGTAAGATTGGATTAGTGCCCACATTAACAGCCTTATTTTAATGTTATTACCTCTTTAAAGACCCCATCTCCAAATATAGTCACATACTGAGGGTACTGGTGGCTAGGGCTTCAACATATGTGAGGGCACAATCCAGTCCATAACAGGTGGTCAGGGGAAGGTACATCCATATGATTATATTGAACCAGAACCTGAAGGAAGTGAGGAGTCATATGGATATTTGGAAGAAGATTCTGGCAGAGTAGCAGCAAGGGCAAAGGTCCTGGGGTGAGAACTGGCTTGGTGAATTTGAAGAACAACAGGAGACAAAGTCGATTCAAGCTAGTTGAGTGATGCTGTCAGAGAGATATCGGGGGAAGGGGATGAGTCTTACATGCCATGGTTGAAATGTGAATTTTATTCTTGGTGCAGTGGAAATGTTTTTGGAGAGGGTTGAACAGAGGAGTGATCCAGATTGCATCTCTATTGTTTTCAAAAGATTCCTCTGGCTGCCATGCTGAGAGCTGGTTTGGGGGGGCGGGCAGAGGAGGAAGGGAATTGGTTAAGCTATTCCAATAGCCTGGGTGAAGGATGAGGGTGGTCTGAGCCCAGGTGGTACCCCAGAGGTGGCAAGAAGCAAGTTGAGTATACCTGTGCTTTGAAAGTAGAGCTAATCGGATTTGTTGGTAAGTTGGATATGGGTGAGAAAGCGAAAAGAGAGGAGTCAAGGACACCCTAAGTTCTTGGCTCAGAAACATCAGAAGGAGGGAGCCCCAGTGACAGAGACGGGTAAGACTGCAGGCGGACAGGTGTGAAACGGAAAGACAGGGAGCCCATTTGGACACACTTAGTCTGAGAAGTCAACAAGATGCTCAAGCTGACCTACTGAAGAGAGTTTCTGCAGAGACCCAGGTTCAGAGGTAGAAATTTGAGAATCATCAACATATAAACAAATACATTTAAGTCCATGAGACTAGAACCTATGGTGGAGCCCGGCCAGGGTGGCTCAGTTGGTTGGAACATTGTCCCATATACCAAGAAGGTTGCGGGTCAATTCCCAGTCAGGGTACATGCCTAGGTTGTGGGTTCAATTCCTGGTCAAATCTCATATGAGAGGCAGCCAATTGATATATCTCTCACACCAATCTCTCTCTCTCTCTCTCTCTCTCCCCCCTCTCTCTCTCAAATCAATAAACATATCCTCAGATGAGGATTAGAAAAAGTATTAGCTATGGTGGAGGGAATGAATGTAGACAAAGAAGAGAGGTCTGAGTAATTGCTCTCTGTCACTGCAGTTTTTAAAGCGGAGGTTTCCAGCCGGGCCTGCGGATAGAATTCCGGAAGGCCATGAACTCAGAGGGGAAAAATAAAATGAGTCATTTTCACTAACTCCTAACTGAAATTTGATATGTCCCTTCATCAGGAATGAGAGAATAAACCACAGAGGTATTAGTGTAGCTGTGACCATGTCACCAACAGAAATCACAGTTGATCATCACGTTACAAGTGTTGCAGATATTTTAAAGTATCATTTACACACATCACTGTTTCAGAATCATGAAGTCTTAAGACCCATGACTGGATCTTTTTAATATGAGAATAACGAAGCTCATATATGATTATCTCACTCATTTGTTTTATTAAACCTTTTGCTAACTGTTTTTTAATGTAATTAATTTCTTTGATGCAAAATATTTTATAATTGTTTTAAAAACATATTCTCAGGAGAGGATTAATAATAAAAAAATTTTTTTAATTTTTTTTATTGATTTAAGAGAGAGAGGGAGAGAGGTAGAAACATCAATGAGCGAGAACATCGATTGGCCACCTCCTGCATGCCCCCCACTGGGGACTGGGCCCACAATCTGGGCATGTGCCCTGACCAGGAATCGAACCAACGCCCTCTTGGTGCATGGGTCAATTCTCAACCACCGAGCCACACCAGCTGGGCTAATAAAAAAAAAAATTTAGCCCTGGCCGGTTTGGCTCAGTGGTTAGAGCGTCGGCCTGCGGTCCTGAGAGACCTGGATTCGGTTCCCGCTAGGGGCATGTACCTCGGTTGCAGATTGTCCCCAGCCCTGGTCGGTTGTGCGGGTGCAGCCACTCGATGTGTCCCTTTCACATCGATGTTTCTCTCTCTCTTCTCTGTTCCTCTCTCCCCCCCCCCACTCTACCTGAACAAAAAATGGAAAAATGTCCTCGGGTGAGGATAAAAAAAAAAAAAATTAAAGCATTATTCTGAGAAGATATCACATAAGCTTCACCTGCCTGCCATAAGGACCCACATCACAAGAAAAGGTTAAGAGTTTAAAAGGTTCAAGTTGAAAGGTTGGAAGATCAACAGAGGAGGTGGAGATGACTCCATTTGATTCTGCAAACCTAGTCCCTCTACCTGTCTGCACCCGTCTTCCTGATGACCTCATCCTGTTCGCCTGGCCCTCTGCTCAGTGCAACTTGGATTCTAAAATGAGCGAGCCGAGCCTCTCCCCTGAGACCCTGCTGTTCACGAGGGGGACCAGCACCCACACAGACATTATAGTCATCAGGCGTTCTTACAACCTACAAAAGAGGCTCAGCCATTCTGTGCAAGTCCCCGGGACGATGTTTGTATAGGCGTCAAGTGCAGGATTTTACTGCTGGGGAGCAGAGAATTGACACTGTCATTGTATTCTTTTGTGGCTTGCTTTCTTTGAGACATAGTCGGCTCAGACAGCGGATCTCTTTAGAGAGCTTGTTCCGTCTGCCTCGATTCCATCATGGGAGAAATACATCCCTCCAAGAATGGACCATGGCTCACGCGGCCACTCATGGATGATAAGTTCCTTTCTTTTGGTGACACCTCTGTTTTCTCTGTGCCCACTTAAGTCCCTCCGTGGCTCAGACGGGAGTGGGGAAGGGGGAGGGAACCAACATCAAGAGCTATTTTGATTGTTCTTTCGCAGATTTTTCTATCCAAACCCTCATGGGTGCCATTTTACCCACCGCACCTCTGAAAATAGAAGAAACAGCAGACTGGCGCTTGGGAGCCCGGAGCCCGAGGCCTTCCATCTCCCCGATGCCACTTGGGGTGTAACACGCAGCGCAGTAGACCTTCTTGGCTCACACCCACTGTCTTGAGCAGCAGTCGGTGGGGTAGAACATCTCACAGCATCAGCTGTTACCCAACAGGAAACCAAGAGAGGCAGAAAGCATCACCCTGCCTGTATTACTAAGGGACGTCTTCATGTCCCATTTCCATAGCTTGTAAAAGAAATATGGAATCCGTTTGCTGCAAAAATACACCCACAAACAAGCTTTGAGAGACATTCTGGACCAGCTCTGTTTCCCCCCCATGGGTTAAAGGGGTGAATGATGCCTGCTACCAGAAAGAATGCATTCATGAGGGGTGGGAATCCTACCGAGTTCCCCTTAGTACAGAGGGGCCTGTCCGTTTCTAGGGAAAATACCTTGACGGGAGGGTTAGACTTAAAGGACCAGTGTAGAAGGTGCGAGCCTGCAGAAGCTCGGGTAACTGACGACCTGGTTCAACGGCGTGGTCTGGAAATGGACAGGAATTAGATAAGATAGGAATTACTTAATAATGGGAACTTCATTTCAATAGCCGGGGTGAGGGAAAGGCCTCTCTAACCATCCACTCATCAGCTCCTTTCGAGTGCCAGGTGCTGCTCTAGGCACAGGGAGACACGCGTTTGTCTTCTAAGTGACTCCCCAGGACACAGACGGGTGCCGAAGCTTTTGGAGAGAGGCTTGCAAACATAAGGCATCAGGAACACACAAGGGTTCTTATCATTTGGTGGCTGAGAGCAAAGGTTTTGCCATCAGCTAAACCTGCCAGGGTTCAAATCCCAGGTCTTCCACTTACCAGTCCCGTCACTTTGGTGAAGTTACTGAGTTCTCTGGGCCCCTGTCACCCTCAGGGGTGTCACGTGAACCAGTTGAGATGATGGTGTAAGACATGCATTGTAAGAAGGTGCTGTACGGCGAGGCGCCTGCTTATAAGATGTACTTCCCAGTGAGAGCTGTTATTATAGTTATCTACCCCCCTTGCTATATTTGTTCCCAAAGAGCCTGACCTGCCAAAGTGCACGTTCCTAATAAGCTGGTGTTATTAGTCAAGTTCAACCATTAGAAAATGGTCTTTTCTCTGTTTTCCAGAATAAGAGAAGCATGTTTCCATCGTTGTGCATGTTTGGGGACAGTTGGGTTGTCCCAATTAGGGGGGTGGGTGCTAGCATCATCTAGTGAGTACCAGAGGTACTGCTGAACATCCTACTGTGTGCATGACGGAGCCCACCACAAGGGACTCTGGCCAGAAGCGTCAGTTGCGTGGACTCGGAGAAGCCCTGCTGAGGACGGGTCAGCGCGTGCTCACCCGTGAACCCTCGCTCACACGCATGCTTTCAGCGAGAATCTGCTGAAGCCACACTGTGTGTCCAACACTCTACTGGGCACAGGAAGTGCAGCGGTGACCAAGAGGGGGGATGTGATCGCTATTCTCATGGAGACTGCATTTTAGCTGAGGAGACAAAGAAACTGCACAAATAGTGACTTAACAATTACATGACAGGCCGCGAAACGGCACACGGTGAAGGGAGGTGTGAGCGCAGACACTGTCTTATGTGGGAGCGGGGGAGCCTGCTGCTTGGAAATGGCATGTACGCCGACACCCGAAGGTTCTGGCAGGCTTAACACATGACCGTGGGATTCCAGCCACTGTGTGTCGGGCCACTGGACTCAGCGGTCCCCAAACATTGCTGTCGCTGAAATCAGAGAGAGACTGACTAGTATGGGAGTCAAGAACGTGAACTCTGGTCCAGCCGGTGTGGCTCAGTGGTTGAGCGTTGACCCCTGCACCAAGAGGTCACCGGTTCGATTCCCAGTCAGGGCACATGCCCAGGTTGTGGGCCCGATCCCCAGTGGGGGGCATGCAGGAGGCGGCCAATCGATGTTCTCTCTCATCAATATTTCTCTCTCTCTCCCTCTCCCTACCTCTCTCTCTCAAATCAGTAAAGAAGAAGAAAGAGAAAAAAAAAAAAAGAACGTGAACTCTGCAGCCGAATTGCCTTGGTTTGTAACCACCTTGGGTGGCTACTCTGCCTCAGTTTTCTCCCCTGTAAAATGGGGAGGAAAATAGTGCCTGCCTCCTTGGTTCACGGTGAAGAGTAAATGAGTTAAATTATGTACTTAAATAATGAAAAACACTCATACAGTAAGCACCCCCTGAGAGTTAGTGATCATTAGCATTAACATAGTCACTCGTGCCCTGGCCGGTTTGGCTCAGAGGTTAGAGCGTCGGCCTGTGGTCCAGAGAGACCCGGGTTTGGTTCCCGCTAAGGGCATGTACCTCAGTTGCAGTTTGTCCCCGGCCCTGGTTGGTTGTGTGGTGGCAGCCACTCGATGTGTCCCTTTCACGTCGATGTTTCTCTCTCTCTCCCTCCCACTCTACCTGAACAAAAGATGGAAAAATGTCCTCAGGTGAGGGGGAAAAAAAACATAGTCGCTCGTAATGAATGAGCGGGTCTCTACCACCAGAGCTGTCCCTCGGATCTGGGAAATGGGGGAAAACACTTGGCAAAGGTGAGCTCATCAGCACCATCCCGTCTCCTCCCGGAATCGCTCAGTCCCATCTTTTTGAAGTGAACTTGGCTGTATTTCTTTGAAAGTGACGCTGGGCCTGGGAGCCTACATCCTCAGGAAAGAGGGAACCGCCGTGGGCAGAGAGTCAAGCAAAGATGCGACATCCAACCGTTCTCACTCGTCGTATTTTTGGACTCACCTTCAGAGTCCCGACGCGTTGGTTCCCCGGCAAACTCATCCACATCCTCCCTTCTGTGGAGTTTCCATTCCATAAAAAAAGGACTAAAAATGTTCTCTTTTACAGCTGGCAGGAAAACACCCTTTAGGGGATTCTGTCTTTTTTAGAAAAACATCTTGATAATAAGCTTTCCATGTGGAAGGGTGGGAAAACCAAGAGAGATGACGAGGCCTCTACCCCAGAAATCTGAGGTCGGGAGACGTGAGGGAGAGGGGGAAAGTCACAGAGAAAAGCTTCCAGCAACAGGGCCAGGAATGGTTGGCTTTTTAAAAATATCAGAAGTAGGCCCTGGCCAGTTTGGCTCAGCGGTTAGAGCGTCGGCCTGCGGTCCGGAGAGACCCGGGTTTGGTTCCCGCTAAGGGCACGTACTTCAGTTGCAGTTTGTCCCTGGCCCTGGTTGGTCGTGCGGGTGGCAGCTACTCGATGTGTCCCTTCACGTTGATGTTTCTCTCTCTCTCTCCCTTCCTCTCTCTCCCTCCCACTCTATCTGTACAAAAAATGGAAAAATATCCTCAGGTGAGGATAAAAAAAAAAAAAAAAAAAATCAGAAGTAGGAATGGCTGAAGGATTTGTTAGGTCACATGTGTCTAAAAATCAATGTTCACGTTGTGTGCTGGGTAGACGTCATCCATCACCGCAAACTAAACTTGAAGACTGTTGCGCGCCCAAATAATGTCGTCTGTGAATCTGGGGCTCGGCAAATCAAGAAGTAGCTGGCACCACGGCTGCATTGGCGTTCCCTGGAGAGAGGCTGTGGCGAGCGCCACAGGACATTGAAACCGAGGTGCCTGTGGATCTGAAGCCCCTGGGACCTGCAGAAATCCTACAGCGGAGATTGAAGTTCGCAGCCCAGTGCGGGGATGGGGCTTGGGTCCTCAGGACACCGCAGGGCGGTCTCAGCAACGTGTGAGCCGGTGACCCTCCCTCTCTTTCCTAGCACTTCCTGCCCGGGGCAATGCAGGGATCGCGGGGAACTACATTCTGGACCATCTTTGTGATTGTTTGAGGCAAAGTCTATGCAAAAGGCGGTGAAAGCAGTCACTATGTTCTCAAAACAAAAGCATGCAAATCTCAGCCTAAAAAATTATAAGAGCCTAGCTAAGCTAAAATAAAGAGTGTCTGACAGACTGAAACAAAGAAATCAATAGAAAGGCAAACATGTAGTGATTGTATTGACTTAAGAATCCCCTTCCCTAGATTAAAAAGGTGTGTTTTTACTTGCTTCCCTGAGGTGCTGGGATGAACTCTGTCTTGTTTAGGGGTACACTAAAGTGAGTTTTAAACAACATCTCTTGGAGATATTTTTTGTTCTAGCTGATCACCCTATAATCTGCCTCTTTCTGAGATGAGAAGGGCAGAAACAAGAAAATGCTCCTTTAATTAAAAATGCAGGTGCTTTGGCGAGCTCTGGCTGGGTAGTTCAGGTGCTTAGAGCATTGTCCTGACACACCAAGGTTGTAGGTTTGATCCCCAGTCAGGGCACATATAAGAATCAATCAATGTCAACCAATAAATGCATCAATAAGTGTAGGACAAATCGATGTTTCTCTCTTTCTCTCTCTCTCTCTTTCTGTCTGTGTGTGTGTGTGTGTGTGTGTGTGTGTGTCTTTCTCTCATTAAATAAATTTAAAAGAATTCAGGTCTTTTGAGTGCAGCTCTGCCCATGTCCGTGAGTGACTGGCAGGGCAGGGCAGGTGTGGAATTGGGGATTACAAATACATTTTAGCAAAATGTAGAAGGAGTAACAATGTTGAAAGGGAAAGGTCTCGTCTTGTATTGGTCATTATAATAACAATGTGTCTAAGCTTACTGTGAATCTGCTAAGAAGGTACAGAATTCCCACCGTACATAGAGCTCACCCTGAACCAAATCTATATACGCTCCATGCCATTGGATTATCCTCAAAAACTACTCTTGGACACCATTATTGTCCGTAGTTTCTGGATGAGGAAACTGAGGCACAGAAGACCGAAGTGACCTGCTCAAGTTTCCCTAGTTTAGTAAGAGTCAAATCCAAGTTTGGGAGCCAAACATTAAGACTCCAGAGCCTATGCTTCAAGGACAGTAGATCACCCTGCTGCTCACTTTGTCACTAACTTTCTGTGTGACCTTAAGTAAGTCACTTTCCCTCTCTGGACATTGGCTAAAGCAGGAGCATTGAGCTAGGTCAAGATTTCTCAACCTTCAGACCACTGACGTTTGAGACTGGTGGGGGCTGTCCCATGTACTGTGGACGTTCAGCAGATCCTGGCCTCTACCCCACTACGTTCATAGTAATTCCTCCTCCATTGTAATAACCATACATGTCTCCAGACATGGCCAAGTGTCCCTTGTGGGGGCACCCTCTGTCTTGGTTGAGAACCACCGGGAAGTAACCCATCAGGACTGGCCAGACCTGACGTATTCTGGGATTTCTTGCATTCGTTCTTCAGCTTCGAGTCAGGCCGTTGCTTTGCATTCAGGAAGCTCTCTAGGCAGGCAAGAGTTCGGATGCAGTGTGCAAGCGAACCAGTCTTACAAATGAGCACAAACATATGTCGGTGGTAATTAATGAAACGACTCCGTTGCATCCCTAATAGCAGCGGCTGAGGACAAGCTTGCCATTCCAAGTGCAGCAGCCCCCGTGTCTCAGCCGCACTTCGCGGGAGGAATGAGAGCAAACAGTTTGTTTAGGGGTTTTAACAAAAGCTGTTGCTTTTTCACTTTGAAGGAAAGGAGGGACCTCCCAAAATAGAAACGAGTCTTCTCACTCTCCATTCCCACCACTTCCCGCAAGGTGGTCCCAAGGACCGATTTAGATGCAGCGGACGGAGGGACTGGCCCCCGTGCTAGCTGCCGTTGGCCCCTCTCCCTGCTGTCCGGACTGCGAGTCTGCCTCCTGGCTCCAAGTTTCCCCATCACGTTACTGTCCAGGAGCTGTCCAGCCCCAGCGTGGTACACAGACGCTGTCTTCCTACGATTTGGCATTATCCTCCACTTAAATCAGGTTTTTGGAGACTCACTGAAGTCACGAAAAAAGAGAAATATCTGATTCTGTATTGCAACTCTACCTAGGCTAATGACTTATGGTTTTAGCCCTAGTTTCTTCATCTGTAAAATGGGGACAGTAACACATCTCATGGACGGCCATAAAGATTCAATTATCTTGAGGTCATATCTACTCAGCACCTAGACAATGCCTGGCAGGTATGAGTTGCTCACTTCTGCCAAAGTGATGAGTCAGCAGGCAGATAAGTGACTGCGGGCTTCTCCCTTAGCCTCTTGCTGTCACTTCCGAAGAACAGGGCTGATGTCCATGAGGTGGTCAACATTCGTATTCAAAGAAGGAAAGAGGTGAGATCTTCTGCCCTGAAGAACGAACATCCGGCCACGCACGATTGCTCTGGGAGCGCCGCTCCGGAAGGCTGAGTCCTTGCTGGCTTTCAGCAGGAGCTCAGTCTGCACAGCTTCACGTCACACGCACATGTCACACGCACACATAATGAGGCTGAAAAATCAGATCCGCTGAGCCACCAAACCCCTGAATAATCAGAAAGAGCAGGAGCAATATTCCGTAGGATTAAGTTTGAGGAGTTTAGCATTAGGAGTAAAATCTCTGGCCTCTCTGATAATGTTGAGCAACCAGCTACCTCCTCTGTCAGTTTGCTATTACGAGGTTACGCCGTGTAAGAAGCAACCCCCAAATCTCAGTGGCTTACAACAGCTTAGCTTCATTTACCGTCTCTTTATATGTTGGTAGTCACAGGCTAGCTCGAGCTCTGTTTCACATGTCTTCCCATTCCGAGATCCGGGTGGAAGGGGTTTCCTCTGCAAAGGCCCCGTGGCATTCATGGAGCAAAGGGCAAGAGGAAGAGAGATGAGAGAAAGATACTCCTGAAGCTTCTGCGAGAACACGGTTTGCACTGCATCTGATCCTATGCCACTGGCCAAACAAGTCACATGAGTGAACCTAACATCAGTGGGTCAAAAAAGTATAGTCCTGTTACAGGAAGAGCTGGTGAATACTTGGGAACACGCCTGCAGTGGGGGGTGAGTGTGCTTCATGCCTTCCCAGGCATTCTCTGATTGCAAACTAATTTTCAGTTTTTTGAAGGCAGACCAAGTCAAAGGCACCTTGGACACACTATGGGGATGCCCAAGTTCAGAGTTCCTCTTGGGGTCTGTGGACTCCAACTAGGGTTTGCCTAACAGATACTCATACATACTTAAATACATGTATTTAGAGCAGGGATCCATTTACAAGAACAATATGGTAAAATATATTTTTTTGAGGCATCTTGGTGGCTTTTAGGTATTTTCAGCTGAGGAATGTCATAATGCCTTCCAAAAGTTGCCATGGCTATGGATGACGTCCCACTGATAAAAGACGAAAGGACATATCCAGAATGTGGGCATGTACGCACCTTGCGAAGGATGGGAAGCCGAATGCAGAATCATGCAGGGTATAAGGTGTCACCAATGATAAAAGGGATGGTGGGCAGCCTAAACTATGAGCGGTCAAGGAAAATCCATTGATTTCTGAGGTTTCTTCCACACTTAAGATATTATGAGTTTAGAAACCATCTTCATTCAGACTTCAAACCAATTGCAACCCCGTTTCTCAAGTATGGTCCCTGCCTTCTTACCACTTGCCTCTCCACTAACACTTGGAAGGAAGGTCCCAAGGCATCCTTCATGACCTCTTCTCTTTTTTTTATTTTAAAAAAAATCTTTACTGTTGAATGTATTACAGATGTTCCCACCCTTTTTCCCCTATTGACCCCCTCTCCCCCCCCCCCGCCTTCCCCACACTATTGTTGGTGTCCATTGGTTATGCATATATGCATAGAAATTCTTTGGTTTATCTCATCCCACCCTCCCTCACCCCTTCCCTTTGAGGTTCATGAGTCTAACAACCAATTTGTACTTCTTCATGCCTTCATCTTTTTCACCCAACTCCCTTCCCATCTGGCAACCAACAAAACGTTCTCTGTGTCTATGAGTCTGTTTCTGTTCTGCTTGCTCATTTTGTTTGTGGATTCAATTGCTGATAGATATGTATTAATTGCCATTTTATTGTTTATATTTTTGTTCTTCTTCTCCTTCAAGAAGAGCCTTCAACATTTCATACAATACTGGTTTGGTGGTGATGAACTCCTTTTGCTTTTTCTTGTCTGGGAAACTCTTGATATGTCCATCGATTCCCAATGACAGCTTTGCAAGATAGGACTCTTTTCTCCTAGTTCACCAACAACCTTCCCCCCAAATCCCATCACCCGTCTTCCTCGTCTTCTGATTTCCCACCTTTTCTCAACTTCTTACCTTGGAAAACTTTTCAGTCCTTGGATGTCTAAGTGGCATCCAGAACGTTCCCTTAGCAGCCATTTGTCTGCTCACGTTGAGCGTGTATGCCCATTAAATAAAAGAAAACCTCACCCGTCTTCTTTGTTATCACCAATAACTGCCATATTGGCTATTTATTGAGTACCCTGAAATGTTCTGGGCGTGGCGCTCCATAATTTTCATTTTTTATATCCACGCCCGATACAAGAAAAACATATTATTACCCCAGTTGAAGGGACGAACCAATGGAATCTCAGAAATGCCAAGTGACTTGCCCAAGGTCACAGAAGCTAATAACCAGAAAGAAGGAACTCAAACTCAGTTTGGCCTGAGCTCAATATCCATGTGTCCCAGCTACCCTGCTACATCACGCTACCTCCCACCTTACTTGGTGAAGCCAGCGGGGTGAGGGCACCCCACGCCGGGCCGGAACAACGCCCACTCGGTGGCGCTCATGCCTCCCTTGTTCTTCCCGCACACTTCGATTCACTCAGCAGACTGAACAATGGAACGGGAGACACTTATTCCCGTCCACACAATAAATCATTGGCTTTCCATCTGTCACCAGCTCGATTTTCCAAAGATTTGTTTTCGTCAGTTTAATGAATTTCTGGATCACCTGGAAATTGCTCGGAATTAACCTGTGGCTGACATTAATGGGTCCGCAACACAAGTTCCAAGCTCTCTCTAACCGGTCCAATCTATCCCTTGGCGAGGAGGCCAGCTGCCTGGCACCGGGCGATTTGTTTATTCTGATGGTGCATCATCTGCCCCTGCAGCGGTAGAGCCCGAAGGGAACGAAACGGCTGCCTCCTCGGAGGGGACCTGGGCGCCAGGCTGCTTCTGCCCCGCCTGCGCGGATGGGAGGCAGGAATCAGAACAAGCCCCGTGCCTCCCTGGCATGCTATCCTCAGTTCTTTCGGGAGCCTCTGGCCAGCGTTGGGCTTCTTTGTTAAGATTCCTAGCCATCCGTGAGTCCTGTTAGCTCTGCCTCCAAGCATCTCCCCAATCCGAACAGTTGTCTCCATCTCCATCGCTCCCGGCCCGTTCAAGCTCCTGTGGCTTCATGGCTGGAAAACGGCACACAGCATCCTCCCGGTTCTCCCCGCCCCCACTCCCCCGCCCCCGGCAATCCATTCTCTACAGAGTGGCTGCAGTGTTCATTTTACTATGATTTTTTTTTAGTGTATCTTTATTATTGAAAGTATTACAGGTATCCCCTTTTAAATCAGATCATGCCACCTCCCACTCAGCTCCCAAGTTCCCGGTGCCCTTGGAATAAAACCCCACTGCATTTGGCATAAAATCCCACAAGAGCCCTCACGACTTGGCTCTGCGGCCCTCCCGGTCTCCCCGGTACGTTGCTCCGGCTCTCGCCTGGCACCTGGCACGTTGGCCTCTGTGTCCTCCGCATTCCCCCCGAGTCACGGTCTGCTGTGGTCACAGCTCCGTCCACAGCACTGTGACGAGCTTGGCAAGGAGCACGGACTTACTAGTGGTGCTGACTGGATTCGGTTATGGTATTTCCAAGTCCTGTTAGCGTGGAGATTGGGGAGGTGGAGGGCTGCAGAGTCCCACTCGTGGGGAGTCCCGGAGTTCGCCGCTGGCCCCTTCATGCTCTGGTGCTCAAATCCCAATTTACCTGCCGGTCGACTCTCTAGACCAGGAGTCGGCACACTGTTCCTCCAAGGGCCAGATCGTACACACGTGCAGACATTCAGTCTGTGTTGCAGCTCCTCCACCTGCCGCTGCGGTACAGAAGCTGTCACAGACGCCGTGTGAAGGGACAGGTGGGGTGAATGCCCGTGAAGCTCACTTCCCGGCAGCAGCTGGGTCTGGCCCACCAGCTGTAGTTCGCCAAGCCTTGCTTTAGACTATAAGCTGCTGCTTCTTTTCTTTTCTTTTTTTAAAATATTTTTTTCGTTATGGATTTTGGAGAGAGAAAAAGGGAGAGGGAGAGAGAGAAAGAAACATCGATGAGAGAGAACATCGACTGGCCGCCTCCTGCATGCCCCCCACTGGGGATCTGGCCCACAACCTGGGCATGTGCCCTGACCGGGAATCGAACCGGCGACCTCTTGGTGCATGGGCCAATGCTCAACCACTGAGCAACAATGGCCAGGATTCTCTTTTTTTTAAAAAAGAAATAAATATGTTTTGATTGTTTTTTTAGAGAGAAAGGAAGGAAGAGAGATAGAAACATAAATGTGAGAGAACAACATCACCCTGGCCAGTTTGGCTCAGAGGTTAGAGTGATGGCCTGCAGACCAGAGTCCCGGGTTCAATTCTGGCCAACGGCACGTACCTCAGTTGTGGTTCGTCCTTAGCCCCTCGTGCGGGAGGCAGCCAGTGGATGTGTCTCTCTCACATTGATGTTTCTCTCTCTCTCTTCCTCCTATTCTATCTGAAGATAAATGAAAAAATATCCTCAGGTGAGGATTAAAAATAAATAAAAAAGGAACATCGATTGGCTGCCTCCTACATGCCTCCCACTGGCCCACTGGGGTTTGAGCCCACAACCCAGGCCTGTGCCCTGACTGTGAATCGAACCAGGACCTCTCAATCCATAGGACGATGCTCAATCCCCTGAGCCACACTGGTTGGGCAAGCTTCTTGAGTAAACCTAACACATGGCTGGTCACCACTCACTAAAGAGAGATCCAATATGGTAGAAACTAGAAGTCACCCACTGCTGCCCTGGCAGGGTGGCTCAGTTGGTTAGACTGTCCTCCCATGTATCAAAAAGGTTTCAGGTTCGATTCTGGTGAGGACACATACCTAGGTTGCGGGTTTGATATCCAGTCGGGGTGCATGTGGGAGGCACCGATCGATGTTTCTCTCTCACATTGATCTCTCTCTCTGTCTCTCTCTCTCACTCTCTCCCCCTTCCTCTCTCTCTCACACATCAATAAACATATCCTTGGGTGAAGACTGAAAAACAAATAGAATTCACCCACGTCTATGGAAATCAAGCACGCCATCTCCGTAGCCTTCTATTTCCGGACCAGCCTTTCACGTCCTGAACATTGGACCTGGGCCTGGGTTCCATCGTGGTTTCTCCCACTGACAAGTTGAGCAGCCTTGGACAAGTTCCCAAACTGTTGTCAGTCTTTCTTCCCATGAAATGGGATTAAATCATCTCTTAGGGGTGTTTTAAAGTGCAAAGCAGGTAACACAAGTGATTCCAGATGAAGTGAGAATCACCCAACACATGCACACGCGTGCACACACACACACACACATACATACGTGCATACAGGTGCACACCCAGCAAAAATAGCTTTGCTTGAC
This sequence comes from Molossus molossus, assembly GCF_014108415.1. Lineage (NCBI taxonomy): Eukaryota > Metazoa > Chordata > Mammalia > Chiroptera > Molossidae > Molossus > Molossus molossus. The sequence goes on along the minus strand of NW_023425366.1, from coordinate 106,992,188 downwards.
ACTGTTCAGTCAGTAACCTGGCTTCTTGTCCTGAGTGATGTTTACAATCTAGAGACAAGGCTGAATTGCTCAGGACATTTGTTTTGTGATACCTTATGGGGAAGAGAATAGAGAAAGATGAGACAAATAGCAAATAGAGAGGAGGTTTTGGGGGATAACACAGGTGTTTGGAGATTTTCTTGTTGTATGGAGTGGCTGATGTAAAACCTCTCTTTTTACCCATGCACTCCAGTAAAATATTCCTTCTTGTGACTGCCCTGGGGAGTTGGATCTATTTGTCTTCAGGTGGGGCTCACCAGCTGCAGAGCTGAACGCCACTTGTTTGGGGCATGACCCGAGAACAAGGGCTCCCTTGCCTGGTGCGCATTCTGTTCAGTACATGCTGGTTAGTTCCACTGTCATTCTACCTTAATCATCTCATCTTTACAAAAAAGTGTTGGTAATTCAGACTCGGTGCCAAAATCAGTAAATCTCAAGTACTGGGTGTTTGTTGAAGGAAGAGAGAAATTCAAATGAGGCTTGCTCCGTAGAGATCCCTTAAAGGATACACAAGAATGGCTTGCAATTAGCATACTCATTCTTAATATATAAATGGATTCTTCTAAAGTGCTGAAGTGTGCTTAAAAGCAATTTGATTGTCAGTAGTTCAAGCATTCTCTTTGCAACCTTTTCCCCACGCTGTTCACACTACTTATGAGGAAGTTTTCCCAAGAGAGGAGAAACTGGAGAGCAGCCCTTGCCTGAATTGTCACATTCTACAAAGGAGTGATTGTCCCAGCACTCTCCGGGAGAGGGGACTCACTGGGCTGCGTTCTAACGTTGTCCCATATGTGAGGTGTATGATATTGAATAAAGCACTCTTTCTCTGTGTTTCAGGATCTCAATAAATTGAAATAGCGTGTGTTTGTGGATTGGAAGACTTAATGTTGTTAAAATGTCAATATACCGAACATGGTTTATAGATCTTCCTGGTGTTGTATCACAACCGGACTGTGATTCAACTTCAGGGTGAAGGTGTTCTAGAAAGTATTGTTCTTGTTGTTTACTTTAATCCTGGGGATATGTGCGCACGTGCACAGGCACACACACACACACACACACACACAAACACTTCTTTTCTTTTTTAGTATCATATCTAAGACTGTTGCTAGCCCTGGTCGGTTTGGTTCAGCGGTTAGAGCACCGGCCTGCTGTCCAGAGAGACCCGGGTTCGGTTCCCACTAAGGGCACATACCTCGGTTGCAGTTTGTCCCCGGCCCTGGTTGGGTCGTGAGGGTGGCAGCCAGTCGATGTGTCCCTTTCACGTCAATGTTTCTCTCTCTCTTCCTCCCACTCTATCTGAACAAAAAATGGAAAAATGTCCTCAGGTGAGCATAGAAAAAAAAAGAATCTGTTGCTAAATACGAGACCATGAAGATTTACCCCTAGGTTTTCTTCCAAGAGAGTTATGGTTTTAGCTCTTACATTTAGGTCATTGATCCATTTGAAGTTAATTTTTATCTATGTTGTAAGGTAGGGGTGCGACTTCATTCTTTTGTATGTGGAAATCCAATCATCCCACGTCCAACTGCTAAAGTGATGATTCTTTCCTCATTGAAGGGCTTGGAACCCTTGTCAAAAAATCAAGTGGCCAAAGCCCTGGCCAGATAGCTCAGGTGGTTAGAGCATCATCCCGATATGCCAAGGGTGCGGGTTTGATCTCAGGTTAGGAAGTAGACAAGAAGCAACCAATAAATGCACAACAAAGTAGAACAACAAATCGAAATCCCCCCGCCACCCTTCCCATGCCCCCTTCCCCTCTCAAAAATCAGTCAATAAAAATGTTTTGTCCTGGCCAGTTTGGCTCAGCGGTTGGAGCGTCAGCCTGTGGACCAGAGAGTCCCAGGTTCGGTTCCCGCTAGGGGCACATACCAATAAATAAATAAATAAATAAATAAATAAATAAATAAATAAGTTTTAAAAATTAATTGGCCATAGATATATAGGCTTATTTCTGCACTGTGAATTCTATTCCATTAGTATATATGTCTATCCTTATGGCAGTACCACTCTGTTTTATTTTTCTGTTTGTTTTTATTATTATTTACTTATTTATTTTTGTTACAGATATTTCTTTTTTCCCCCATTGACACCCTCCTCCCAATTCCGCCCTCCCCCCAGCATTGTTGTCTATATCCATGGTTATGCATACATAGTACCACACTGTTTTAATTACTATAGCTTTTTAGTAAGTTTTGAAATAGGAAAATATGAGTTCTCCAATATTGTTTTGGTTATTCACATGAAATTTACAATTCCATATGAATTTGAGGAGTAGCTTTTTCATTTCTGCAGAAAAAGTCATTGAAATTTTGATAGGCCATTGAACATGTAAATCACTTTCTACATCTTAACAATAGTAGATCTTCCAATCCATGAACACCGAGTATTTTTTTTTCATCTATTTAAGTCTTTCATTTTTTTTCAGCAATATTTTATAGTTTTCAGTATGCAAATGTTTAACTTCCTTGGTTAAATTTATTTCCAGGTTAAATTTTTCTTCTTGGTTAAATTTATTTCTTTCAGACTTATAAATGGGATTGCTTTCTTAATTTTCTTTTGGGGTTGTTCATTGCAGGTGTATAGATACAACTTGTGCTCATCTTGTCTGTAACTTTGCTGAATTTGTTTATTAGCTCTAGAATCTTTCTTATAGATTCTTTGGGAGTTTCCACATATGTAAGATCATGTCATTTGTGAACAGAGATAATTTTCTTTTTTTCCAGTTTGGATGCTTTATTTATTTATTTATTTATTTATTTATTTATTTATTTATTTATTTTTTAATTGCTCTGACTGTAACTTCCAGTACAATGTCTAGTACAGTGGTGAAAGGAGGCAGCCTTGTCTTGTCCCTAGTCTTAGGAGGAAGGCTTTTGATTAGTCACTGTTGGTGTGGTGTTAGCTGTGAGTTTTTCATAAGTGCCCTTTGTGGTACTGAGGAAGTTCCCTTCTACTCCTTGTTTTTGGAGGGTTTTTTTGTTTTGTTTTGTTTTATCATGATAGAATGTTGGATGTTATCAAATGTCTTTTCTTTATCATTTGAGATAATTATATGTTTTTTTCTTTATTCTATTACTATGATGTGTTACACTGATTGCTTTTCTTATATTGAACCACCCTTGCATTCCTAGGATAAAAACCCCACTTGGCTGTGATGTAGAATCCTGTCAATAGGTTGTTGGGTTCTATTTGCTAGCATTTGTTGCTTTAAAATAATATTTTGAATAAAAATCAAATCCTCAAAAATTCCATTGTGACCATATTGTAAAGGACAGTCATCCTCTCTCTCCTGCCTAGATATAACAAACTTATCTAGAGTAAGAGGCACTAGATTTTTACTTTGATGCTATGCTTGCTGTATAGAAGGTAGTTTAGTTAAATGGCTGATCTTTCACATCTTTAAATGTGTGTGTGTGTGTGGGTGTGTGTGTGTGTGTGTGTGGTTGAGGCAGCATAGCACAGTCATCTACTCTGGCCTTTAGAGTCAGAATGGTCTGCACTCAGCTCCCAGCTCAGTCACACACCTTCCGTGGGAGCCTGGACAGTGTTTCAGCTTCACTGAGGTTTGATTTCCTCAGAATAATAATTTCCCCTCCAGCTCTCAGAGCTATTTTAAAAAGGGCAGGTGAGACACTATATGCAAAACACTTAACACAGTGTGTAGTATAAAACAGAAAGCCTCAATAAAAAGAGCAATGTGTTTATTGGGGTTATTTACATGTAACAAATTACAGGTATGTTTTGTTTGTGCATCCCCCCCCCGCCCCCATGATGGTGGCTGTGGTTACGTCTACACAGCCAGATGTACTGTGAAAACAACACCATCAGGCATCCAGGCACTCACAGTGAAGACTAGGAGTATTGATGTCTCACCCAGATGCTGGGCTCAGTACCTCGGTGCCTTGGCTTTGGTGATGTTCTTTGCTCCTTGCAGGGAGGGTTTCGGCCTCTTCTGGCCTGGCCCTTCTCCTGGGCTAATGGGACGGTGCAGTTCCTCACTCTGTCACTAGGTGGCGGGAGACTGTTTCCGGGCAGGAAGTTTGGCTGAATGGGTGCCCTGAACAACAGATGGAACAACAAAAAATGTCAGGCGTTTGAAGTCCAGCCTCAAGTCACGACTTTATTACAAACCGATGATAGAGAACTGCTAATGCTGCTGCTTCATTTCTCTGTCGTTTCTCAAGAAACGGCACACTGTTGAAGGTAGATCCACCTTTCATCATACACCCATAGGACAAAAAAGTTACGTTCAGTTCCGGGAATTGTGCAGCAACCTCAAAACTAAAGCATGCTCAAAGACTCGCTCTGACGCAGTCCCCAGAAAGGCAGGATGGCATGCTGGCAAAGAACAAGGTCTCGGGAGTCAGACGGCCTCCGCTGGGGCCCAGAGTGTTTCCCTCTGACCTTCTAGCTGTGTGATCTTGGGCAAGGTACTTACTCTCTCTGTCTTAGTTCTCTTTTCTGTAAAATGGTATAATAATAAAGCTAGCTCTGGGCTTGGGGAGGAGTTCATGGGGAACATGTGAAGCTCTGAGAATGAATGGTACCTGGCACATGGTAAGCGTCAATAAATAAGACCTGTTATTCATTAGCCATGGTTTATGAGGGTTCATAATATACCTCCCCAAAGAGCGGTTGGGAGAATCAAATGAGATGACACAGGGCAAGTGCGCGGACAGAGGCGGCACTCGAATCAAGGTTAACTATGAGAACAGTAAGGGGAGAACTTTACAAAATACTGATGTAGAGTATAACGCTGGGAGAACAGTACAGAGTTCTCCTTCTCCTCCTCCACTTCCGGTGCTGCTCCGGAGAACCTTAAATGTGGCAACAAATTCCACCAGGGGGCGTTAGAACCAGCATTGGCTGGGTGGCGGAGAAGCCTAATGGGATCTCAGGCATCCCCACCAGTGGTGCCCCATTCTCACTAGTAACCCAGGTCCCCTGGAGCAGAGGACTTAACCCTTCATGTGCCATGAGCCCCTTGGCAGTCTGAGAAAGCCCATGGACTCCTTGCAATGAAGGTTTGAAATGCAGAACATGAACTAATTGGATTATAGGAGAAACCTGTAATGGGATAGGCTATCTGTGGTTTCTACAAATGAAAAGCCACAGAAAAGTCGCAAAGTAGGTTTACAGTTGTTTGTATGAAAAATAATACAATAGCCCTGGCCGGTTGCTCAGTGGTTAGAGCGTCGGCCTGCGGTCCAGAGAGACCCGGGTTCGGTTCCCGCTAAGGGCACGTACCTCGGTTGCAGTTTGTCCCTGGCCCTGGCTGGTCGTGCGGGTGGCAGCCACTCGATGTGTCCCTTCCACATCGATGTTTCTCTCTCTCTCTCTTCTTCTTTCTCCCTCCCACTCTACCTTAACAAAAAAGTGAAAAAATGTCCTCGGGTGAGGATAAAAATAATAATAATAATAATAATACAATAATTAATCAATAATAATACAAGAATAAACTGCTTTGCAACCGTAAACCCTGCTTTTGCCCTACCCTGTACTACGAATACTATTGTCTTTTTTGTTTATAGCTATGATTGACTGAAATGCTACATTCTAAGTGGCAGTTCGTTAAAACCGTTATGGAAAGTTTTCCCATCCAGTGCGCAGCCGCCCGAATTCTGTCCGCAGATGTTTTGGGTCCGTGGGCCTCCGGTGAAGACCTGGCCCGCACAAACACACGTCGTTCCTACCACCTTAGGCATGCCGCCCGAGCAGATGAGATTTTTGTTTATTCCAGGAACAACAGAAGTTCCATTATGCTCCTTGAAATCTAAGTGAATTGATTCAGAACACATAGCTTATCACCCCTTTTTAATTATGAGGTTGAGAAAAACTACAGCTGCACCTTATGTTAAGGGGAAAATCCATCTGATTGCTATTGAATGGTATCAACAGCTAATTTCTTTTTAACACCGCAGTTCTGCATAGAGAAAATTGGTTTGGATGGTCAATGGGAAAAAAATACTGTTTTAGGGCTTAATGAAAAACAATTCCTCCATTCCTTAAAAAGTACTCACTTCACAACTCGGTTGATGTGTTTCTTATCAATAATTGGAAGTGGTGCCTCACTGTTTTTATTTTTTTAAAAAAAAAACAACCTTTTCTGAAAACTTTCAGTTGCATCGATATTTGTGTCTGTGTGCATGTGTGTGTGTGTGCGTGTGTGTGTGTGTGTGTGTGTGTACATGTGCATAAATACATGCGTCGGTGTGAGTTTTATCCCGGACTTATGGAACTAAAATAAATAATTCCAGTCCTCATGCAGAAAGCCTTTGGAGGCCGTTTCCAGAAAGAAGCATCTGGAACAGGTGAAGGATGCAAGAGGTTAGGGAGACTAAGAAGCAAGGACAGTCCTTTCCCCTGGACCCCCGAGACAAACCTGTTCCAAGTACAAAGTCACGGTGCCTTGTACTGTCAGAGAAACCACCACGACAGCACTTACGCCAATTTCAAAGATCGAGAGGAATTTTTAAAAGGCTGTAGAATGGTCCTCTTGATTTGTCCCGGCCTGTGAGTACCCACTGCTCCTCGAAACACAGCCCCAAGGACGGTCATTTCCTGCTGTATCTGCAACACCCCCCAGAGCTGATAAATCTCCTTGAAATAATCCCCATACGTCAAGTTACTTACCAGTTCGGCTAAGTAAGGGCCTATCAGGGCAAGCTGGTGTCTGGTCGAGATCTGGTTATTTCATCACAAAACCAAGCCAAAAGTTTGATTTGGTCAAGAGTGTCAATTCCAGGGAAAGAAAAAGGGAAGAACCACGCATTGGGGTGAGGAATTCAGGCCTCTTTCCTTGAAGCAGCAGGTGTTGATGTCTCTCAGTGCTATTTTCCAGGCCAGTCTCAACAAAGCATTGGAAGCTCAGTTAAACTGAGACCGAGAGATGCAGCGTGAGCACGGATGTGGGCTTCGTATGCGTCCACCCTGGTGCGTGTGTCTACACGTTCCTGTCTGGAGCTGTATGTGTGTGATTCCGCATGTCCGTGTGTTTATGGGGCGGGTGTGCCAATGTGCATCGCTGGTTAAGTGACATGGTAGATACCACGCTTGGCTGGACACCAGGACCATGCTTTGTGTTTTGCTTAACATATGCCACCAAAGAGAACTCGGCTATTCTCAGGTTCCCAAGCCCTGGCTGTCAGGAGCCCCTTGCCAAGGGAAGCAGGATCCCTGAATGTGCAGGCAACGGCGCTCCATTAGCGGAGCCAATGTGGGAACGTGGAGTGAAAAGGTAGAGTTCTAGCTACAAAATGTTCTGTTTTTTTGTTTTGTTTGGTTTTTGTTTTTTGTTTTGTTTTTTGTTTTTCATTTATTTTCAGATAGAGCAGGAGGGAGAGAGGTGGGAAGAGAGAGAGAGAAACATCGATGTGAGAGAGACACATCAACTAGTTGCCACCCACACAACCCCAACCAGGGCCGGGGACAAACTGCAACTAGGGTATATGCCCTTAGTGGGAACCGAACCCAGGACTCTCTGGACTGCAGGCTGATGCTCTAACCGCTGAGCCAAATCAACCAGGGCCAAAAATGTTCTTTGACTACTCTGCCTAGCAAGACTATACAGTGGAGTGCAGTACAAACTTGGGATGGATTTTTCGGATAAAACTGGAGACATTTTGTTGAATGCATATCAAACAGAAGAGTGTTAGAGGCGTGGATGTAAACACGGACTGGTGCCAGGCTGGGGAGCCCCTGAAGGCCAGGTTAAGGTGGGTGGCCCTGGGGGTGTGGCACAGTGGGGGGGCAGGTATGTCACCCTCACGGAGGTCCTACCAGTGGCCAGTCCGGGATCTTCCTCGTAGACCAATGAGGGCCTGTTCTAACAGGTGCACGGAGGGCTTCTTGTGGAAATGAAACTGAGTCAACGTGAGCCCCAGTTTTCCGCTGACAAGCAAACCCCAGACTGGGCTGCACTCTCGGTGTTTGGGATCTCCCACTCCTACTTATTATTTTATTAGTTCATTCTACATGTCTTTATTACGGGCCCAGCATGCCTCAGGCTCTGTCCTTGGCACTGGGCAGATTGCTCAGTGAACATAACCCGCCAAGCGCCTGTCTGCACGGGCATGTGTTTAACCAGTGGATTACATGCCACGTTCATAGGAATAAGTGCTTCGGAGGAAAATGGTAAAGTAGACAAGGGAGTTAGAAGAGACGGGCCGTGCAGAACTGGATATAGGGCTGTCAGGGAAGGCGGCGTTGGGTGAGACCTGAGGATGTGAGGAGCAAGCGTGTCTCTGGAGAAGGAGAATTTCCAGCCGAGGCAGCAGCAGGTCCAGAGGCCCTGACGTGGGAGCTTGTCCGCCAGGTTCACAGGGTTACGAAGAAGCCAGTGGCTGGAGTAGAGTGGTCGTGGAGGAGGGGAGGTCAGAGAGGTGACAGAGATCACACTCCAGGTGTGGCCTCAACCTGAATTCTGGAAAGGGGGAGCTATGGGAGATTAAAAACAGAGCTCACATTCTTTAAACCAGTATCTAGATCTGCATGTACAAGAGGAAGCTATCATTGGTGGTATATTTTAGAAAAGATGCCCAGAGCCGACCACAGGTTGCAATAATATTTGTACGCTGTGGCAGCGCCCTGGGTTCCCTATTCCGTTTCCAGGCGGTTTGGACTAGGACCTCTTTAAAGGCGAAGCCAGTTGGTTGCCATCTCTATTCACATTGGAGACTGATGTCCACGGGCCAGCATCTGCAAAGGCTTTCTCTCCAGAGAATGGACATGCCGTCCACCATTGATTGAATCCACCAGGCACTGAGAACCCAGAGAGGGTGGCCAAAATTATCCAAATCTCCATTTTGAGGGAAATGATGAGACCCAGGCTCCCCTTCATCCTATTCTTGTTCTGCCTTCTTTTTACACACATCTGGGTTTCAGAGGAAATGAAGCCACGTGTAACGGATGAATCACAGACAAGGAACCCATCAGCTGGTTTGGCACAATCCATTGGATATTTCAATTATTTAGATTCTAATATTCCTTCCTCTTTCCCTTCCTTTCCTCTTATTTCTCCTTTTAAAAACATTTTTTTTTTTCTTTATTGCTATCGGAGAAAGAGGAAGGGAGAAGGAGAGAGAGAGAGAAATATCGATGAGAGAGAACATCGATTGGCCGCCTCCTGCATGCCCCCTACTGGGGATTTGGCCCACAACCTGGGCATGTGCCCTGACCTAGAATCAAACTCAGTGCTCAACCACTGAGCCACACTGGCCAGGCATGTTTCTCCTTCTTCTTCTCCCCCTTATAAATATTCTTTTTTTTATAGGCAGAGATACAAAAGTGGTTTTTTTGTTGTTTTGTTTTCTTTTTTGGCCAACCAGGCATTTTGTCTACAAAGACCAGGGGTCTACCTCCCTCTTCTCATTGAGACCCTTTGGTGTATTCTCCAAACTCAGGCCACTGTGGCTTCTCACTCAGTCCCCTCCCTTATTGAGGGAAGACATTTCACTTCACTTTTTTTTTTTTTTAATTTTTTTCCTTTATTGATTTTAGAGGGAGAGAGAAAGAGAGATAGAAACATTGATGAGAGAGAACATCTATTAGCCGCCTCCTGCATGTCCCCCACTGGGGATCAGACCCACAACCTGGGCATGTGCCCTGACCAGGAATTGAACCGGCGACCTCTTGGTGCATGGGTCGATGCTCAATCACTGAGCCACACCGGCTGGACTTACTTCACTTTTTGTCCTTCTACGCTCACATCTGCTGGAAGACCCACAGCAAGGAGGATGGTGGGCTCATTGTGTATTCCGCTGGGAGGAGTTGTAATTGGTCAGAAGGGATTTTCAGCTTCTTCTGCAAATAACCTCAAAAAGAATGTCACGTAAAGAGAGGCAGTTTATTGTAGTCTCCATGGCATAAACAGGCTCATGCCAGTCACGACCTGCCTGCCATGCTCAGCTGCTATTTGTAGAGAATGTGTCTTGCTTTGAAAGTATGTCTGGCATATAACAAACATCTAAAACCCTGATTCAACACACTTTGGCATTCCTCAAGAAAGGCTGGCTTGAAAAGAGCCCAGGGTAACATAGGTTTGTCCTAGTCTACCTAGTCCTGGGGTTTGGTGAGACTTGCTGGGGTGTGAAAAACTGTCTCTACCAAAAATGTCCTCCACCATCCCCATAGCAGATTCTCTCTTCTCCTCAAGCTCGGGGTGCCTGTATGTTCACATCTCACTTTTATTTCCAATTAAACACTTGAGCATCTTTACCAGTGAGACATTTAGTGCTCCATTTAGGACTATTCTCAATGGTGCTAAAACTTAGAGAGCTCATGTGGTCTAAGTAGAGTCAGGCATCTTCAACAATGAGCACAGAGACTATAGGAGTCTGATCTGTCCATCGCTGCTGTTGCTGCGTGTGACCACATGATGTCGCTGTTGAAGACTGGCTATGTTGAAGGTTGGTTACGTTGAAGATGGGTTATGTTGAAGATTGGTTATGTTGAAGACGGGTTATGTTGAAGACGGGTTATGTTGACGACGGGTTATGTTGAAGACTGGTTATGTTGAAGGTTGGTTATGTTGAAGACGGGTTATGTTGAAGGTTGGTTACGTTGAAGACTGGTTATGTTGAAGGTTGGTTACGTTGAAGATGGGTTATGTTGAAGATTGGTTATGTTGAAGACAGGTTATGTTGAAGACTGGTTATGTTGAAGGTTGGTTATGTTGAAGACTGGTTATGTTGAAGGTTGGTTATGTTGACGACGGGTTATGTTGAAGACTGGTTATGTTGAAGGTTGGTTATGTTGAAGACGGGTTATGTTGAAGGTTGGTTACGTTGAAGACTGGTTATGTTGAAGGTTGGTTACGTTGAAGATGGGTTATGTTGAAGATTGGTTATGTTGAAGACGGGTTATGTTGAAGACGGGTTATGTTGAAGGTTGGTTATGTTGAAGACTGGTTATGTTGAAGGTTGGTTATGTTGACGACGGGTTATGTTGAAGACTGGTTATGTTGAAGGTTGGTTATGTTGAAGGTTGGTTATGTTGAAGACTGGTTATGTTGAAGGTTGGTTATGTTGAAGGTTGGTTATGTTGAAGACTGGTTATGTTGAAGGTTGGTTACGTTGAAGACGGGTTATGTTGAAGACGGGTTATGTTGAAGGTTGGTTATGTCGAAGACTGGTTCAGCAAGGCTCCACTCAGTAACCTAAATGCCAAAAGAAGGTGCAGTGGTCCTTTGAGGGAGAACACTTCTACTTCCTTGGGTTCAGCATAGCCAGATGGTGTTTTGTGCTCGGTTTTGTCAGGTTATAGCTCTTTAGCACTCCTGCCATCAGCCGCTGTCTCAGAAACACAAGCATGGTATTCAGGTGTCTAAGCTCCTGAGAGCTTCTTGCATCCCTCAAGACTATACCCGAAATATCTCTTCTCTGTGAAACCGTAGACTTTATTGTTAAGCGGAGTGCTATAATTATCCCGGGTCTAGAACATAGCTAGGACTTCCTCTTTTTTGTAAAGTCATCTTATTTCAGGGTCTTAGTGCCCTTCCTTGCCCCTTTGCCTGGGTCAGGGCCCCCTGTTCAACCTGGCCAACCGGAGATTCTTAGCTGCAAGTCTCAGAGTGAGGGTAGGGCACCCTGGGTCCAACTGAAAAACTACATTTTCCAGCTTCCCTTGCAGGTAGGAACAACCATTTTATGGGCATTTTATAGGTCATTTGGGCGGCCACTCCCACTTATAACCTGGCATTGCAGTGGGATCACAGTACCCATGTTTGCATTAATATTTATGATCTGACTGGCACCAGTTAGCTCGTCTTTCATTGTCCTGGGCTAAGTGGAAAAGCACAGAGGTGAGCCGTGAAGGCTGGCTTTGTAGCAAGTGAGGATCCAGTAGAAATCAGGGCATGATATTCAAACAAAGGTATCCCGACTTGTTCAAAGACAGGAAAGTCTTGAGCTATTTATCAGGGGAGCAGCCACGCAGGAGAAGGTCCGTGGGAAAGAGCCTACACCACAGCAGCCGGCGTGCGCCAGCCTCGCTCTGCCAGGGGCCCTTCAGTCTGGGCTAAACAACCTCATCCATTCCATTCGATCAATGTGGTCAATTTGAATTTTATTGGTTCTAAAGTCTGACATTAAAAAAGAAAAAATAGGTAAATTTGGCTTTCTCGTTGTATAAGAGCTATTCACGTGCAACATTTATGCCGAGTTTTACGTTGGTGCACATTTAAGCAATGGGGTAGTAAAAGGCATTTAGGCCAACACTAGGAGTTTGCAGTTTCTGTATTATTATTATTACTCCATTTGGGAATCTGAAGGGCTTCGAGTTGAGGGGTGGTGGGATTTTGTGCTTCCAGAGCTCTAGCAGCGGGAAGATGGGTGAGAGGCGGAGCAGGTTCCGTTGTCTCGAGCACGTGTGGCTGTGAGAAATGGACCCCTCGTGGCAAGAGCGATACAGCTCTTCCCTGGACCTGCGTGGGAAGTGGGCTAACCAACACCCCTAGTTTGCCTGGCACCGGAGCCGGCATCATGGGCACACGCTCGCACAGCCCCACAGGCCCTGCTCAGAAGGACGCCTCACCGGCTTTAAGGCTCTGTTGTTACACTCTTGACATTTCTTAATCATTTCTGAACAGGAGCCCTGCACTTACACTTTGCGTTGGGCCCACAGGTTCCACAGTCGGTCCTGCTTGGACTGAGGGGTTTCCTAGGACATGAGATGCTCAGTGCTAATACTGGGACAGGCCCAGTCAAACTGGGATGGTTGGTCACCCCAAATGGCACGCATGGCCCAAATGACAAAGAGAGTGGGTCACCTTTGAGGGGCACCTGGTGTGTTGACTCCCAAGCCCCTGGCTGCTCCAAGAGGGCACCTGGCAGGGGACTTGCTGAGCCCCCAGGCCCAGAGGGTGTGCACAGCCAGGCTCAGGGTGTGGGCTCAGAGACACAGGCTGGGCATCTCCAAAGGGCTGGTTGCTGCAGAGCAGGGGGTGGCTGGGGACGCCTGGGGAAGCAGCTGGGTGTCATTTAGCACATGAGAGTGAGTGGGAAGGGGAGGCAATGGCGCGGGTCTTTGTGTTGTCGTGATGCAATAGTGGAAGCAATATCCAGACACATCTCCTGACAGGCTTGCTTTGTCCAAAGCATGTGCCATTCACAGAACCCCCACCACACACATGCGCACACACACGTGCACACACACATGCACACACACATGCACACACCTTGAGAAGGCAAAGATTCTACCTCATCTGCAGCAGAAACCCCAGCAAGCTGTGGTCCTGGCACCTTCATAGACAGCTTCCAAATTCAGCCCAGCTCCAGTTGGCTGCGGAATCTCAGGGAATGGCTGAGGCAAGGAAGAGGGAAAAAATGATTACTTTACCTTTCAGGCCCTGTCCTCCGGCTGGACCGAGATTCAAGGAACCCAGAGGACAGAAAAGCCAGGGTCATGGGAAACAGCGGAGGTGGACGAAGTCTCAGGCCCAAACGCCTTGCCTTTCCCCAAAAGGTTCTCAGGGACACTCCATGTGCGCTCCACAGAGCAGTCACCTGAGTTGTGCCAAACGGGCTAAAACGGGAATACGTACGGGATCCACTGGGCTGCCGAATGGCAACATTTAAACTTCTGTTCAACTTTACATTTTTCTTTTATGCTTTTCAGTAGCTCTTTCTTGTATGCGCACTGTCATTTGGAGTGTATATCATTCAACGTATACTGTCTATATAATTATTCTAATAATGGGGCACCCATTGACTCTTTTTTTGAAAGACGTGTTCACAATCAGAAGTATTTGGAGACTATTGGCTCCGATGTTGCCTTTGGCGTCGAAAGAGGCTGTGCGTTTCCAGGCGGGCTCCTTTCTCCTTCCCACGGCCCAGCAGAGTACGGGCACGGACTGTGCGTAAGACCGTGTCTGGGGGCAATGAAGCCACGCGCGATCTGAGTCCCTCAGGGTCTCCAAGTCGATGCAAGGAGACACATAGAAGGGGCTTAATACCTGTTTCTGAATAAAAGGTTTAGTGCGATTTAAATAGTAAGGAAGGTGTTATTGGGTGGACACGGAGTGGGGAGGTGTTTTAGGCAAAAGAGACAGTTTGGGCAAACATCTGGAAAGAACGGTACTCAGTGTGTGATTAAGAGAAGAACTCAAGTAGTGAGCATGGGGATGGGATGTTCTGGACACAAAGGACTTAGTGTGGAGCAGAGAGGAGGCAGGGAGGAAGGTCGGTCTTTCCCAGAACACTGCCCAGAATGGAAGGTGCTCAATCTTTGTGAATGAATACAACTTCGAATGCCAGGATCAGAGCAGGGCATGTGACCGGAGGCGATGAGGAGACACAGTGAAAATACTAGTTAACCTTTGTTATCTTCCAGTTTTGAGAACAGGGGTGATCTGCTCATTCCCCACAGAGCAGAGGGGGGAGATCTTCGCTCTGGAAAATAGGGCCAGCGTGGATGTGCCAGCGAGGCCCGGACTGGGTTGGATAGAGAGACGTTCAAGTGCAACGCAGTGTCTGCTCCAATGGAGATGAAGTTCTATTAGCAGAGATTGAAGGAACATAAATGCACTGAGAAATAAGGAAATAGCTGTGAAGGAGAAACAGAGCACTATGAGATCAAATAATGGGGAATGTTTCCATGAAGAATTCTTACTTCAGTGAGCATGGAAAACTTAGAATCACCCAGGCAGTGGAAGAGGGAAGAGCCCTTTGGGCAGAGGGACAAACTCACACATGTGCCCTCGTTTGAGAAGAAGGGGCTTGACGGATTAGAGAAAGTAAACACAACCGAACAAAACAACAGCAACAACACAATTAATGTGACTAGACCATTGTGAGTCATATGCAGAGAGTGGCTCAAGGTGAGCCTGGACACAGGCAGGGCCAGCTCGGCCCAGGCCCAGAAGACCTCACTAAGGATTTTGATTCTTATCCAAAGAGCAAGGAGGAGCCACTGATGGTCTAAGCAAAGGAGCTTCTATTTATGTTTTTGAACATATTACATCCCAGTGCATGGGTCCAGATGATTTACCCCTAGAAAAAAAGACCTGCTTATCTTTCTTTCCTCATAATAGTCACAACGTGCTTTTATTTGCTACCAATAGAACTCTGGAGTAAAAATATATGAACAATATTGATTAATTCTTTTGCACTTAAGAAGTGATCCAGAAGCAGGTAATTCCAGAGCTCATTCAGCAACTCAACAATAGCTTCTTTATAATTGTCTTGGCCCTTTCCTCATGATCAAAAAATGGCTGCCACAGCTCCATATATCACATCCTTGCCTGTCAATATATAAAGCAGAAAGAGAGAAGGCCTTCTCTTTATCCCTACCTCCTCCCAGTCCCTTTTCTACCAGCAGTGGGTATATTTCCCAGAAATCTCTCAGCAGATTTCCTCTTTATGGGGATTAGGTCACTGGCCATTCCATAGAGAGGCTAGAAAAGGGAGAAGCTACCGTGTCTGCTTCTATCATAAGAAGTAGTTGCTGCCAGGACAGAAGGGCCACTGAGCAGGCAAACAAGGGTGCCTGCCATGCAGCTTCTTGACCCTATGTTTATTTCCCCCTGGCTTTTTGGAGACTTTCTGATTCAAGTCTATGCAAGGAAATTTCTTTTCCTGGCACTGAAGCTATACAGAAACCAACCATGTTCTGGGATATGGGGCTACCTGGACAACTTAAAGGAAGGTGTCAAGAGTGAGGGTAAAATAGTAATCAGGGAAGGAGAGGGGGGAGAGAAAGATTACTTTGCATTTCCCCCCTTCCCCAAGTTGCACAATGGGGATAATGACCTTCTTTGGGGGCAGCTTGCTGTCTAGGAGGAACACTGAACTAAGAGTCAGGAGGCATACAGACTTATCCTGTTCCATCCTTACCCAGCTGGGTGACCTTAGGCAAGGCATTACTTTTTAAAATTTTATTTTTTATAAATGATGTATTTCCTCTAGGGGAGAAAAAGGCATAACTTAATGTAGTAAACACCCACCCTGCTTCAGAAAAACATCACAGACCACTAAGAACCCTGCTTAGTCTCCTACAGTCAACCCCACCCCACAGACCAGTCTTGAGTTTGGTGCTAATAATCTCTTGAATATGAGCATTTCTGTTACATATGTGTGACCTTAAATGATACATGGTGATGCCTGGTATGTATTTGAACCTGTACCTGCAGTGAGGTTCACGTTCAGTGTATTCTTTGGCAGTTGATTCTTCCACCCACACTCGGTTTTCTCCTCCACATCATAGGTGATTCCACACCCCCAGTTCATTCAGTGGAACTACTTCAGTGTTTAAATGTCCCAGGTTGTTTATTCTTCCTCCCACTGAGAGACATTTTTGCATTGTTACCATTTGTTTTCACTATTGCAACATGATCCTTTGTGTACTTTTCCCTGTGCACCATCTAAGTTTTTCTAGAGCATTTAATGAGCATTGTTGTCTGGGAAAAGCCTGCAACTTAGTCCGACCCACCAGGGCCGAAGTCCAGTTCTGTCACTGACCAGCTGAACCATCTTGGGTGAGACTTGAACCTCTCTCCTCCAAGTTCTGCATCGGTGGACTAGAGGCTAATGATGTCATCATGAGAATTGTTGTGGAATTAAATCATGTCCATCAAATGCCTAACAGAGTCTGGGCACAGAACAGATTCAGAGTTAGTGGTTTCTCCCTCCTTTTTCTTCTGTTTTTCTCTTGTTTCATCATTTATAAAATGGTGATTATATTCTTCATCTTGCTGACTACCCAGGATCCAAGGGGATAAGGCAATGGGTGAAAACCTTTGGAAATTGCTGTCTTTTTAAGACAAAAAATGCTCTAATACCAGGATTATCACACACTTCAACATGATATACAAAAATGCTTTGAAAGTGAAAACGAGTCTTCATTAATCTGCTCATCAGATATCTTTGAAGGTCTACTACACACTCAGCCACAGGTCATCAAGGACCAAACATGTAGGCACAGCCCAGACCCCTCTCCGTGCCAACTGCAGACCGTCTGCAGGGCCAGGTGCAGAACAATTAGCACACAGATAAGTGCAAAGTGTGCCAAGGGAGAGGAAGGGAAATAATAGCTGGTAACAATAGCCATAACAACAAATGATAATAATCTTAGCACTTACTATGTGTCCTGCCCTGAAACATTTAATTCTCACGGTAACCCTATGAGATTGATACTATGTTGCATGGGTCAGAATCCTGGCAGCAAGTGGATGGCACACTCCAGGGGGTAGCTGAGGTAAGGGCAATGAAGGGGACATTTACAATGTGTGGGCAGGGCCAAAGGAAAGCAATCAGGGATTCTGGGGCACAAGGGCTAGATATGTCAGGAAGCTGAAGGTGCGTGGGGGGCAGGTTTCTAGAAGTGGGGACAGGCTGTCCATCAGGAACCTGGTTAGGGGGAGCTGGGTGAATAAATGGCCTGATCTCTCCTCCTGCTTCTCTTTCACTGAATCCAGCCAGAGGACATGGGAAAAACCACTGGTCCGCCCAGGGGAGCATAGAGGACTATGGGAAAAAATGGGTTGATAGAGAATATCCCCTACAACTGTTATCCTTATTTACAGGTTAGAACGGCAAGGCACGGAGAAGGGGGGGAGAAAAAACGGTATCAAGGTAAAGGATAATCAAAAGGCCTTGATATTGTGTGACCCAGGGGGGCTTCTCTGAGGAGGTGACCCACACAGTGAGAAGGGACCAGTGGAAGAAAGAGTTACAGAGAGGATTTCTGGAGGTAAAGATTGTGGGTAAGGAAAGTTCCAGGTGTGCTGGAGAAACAGGAAGAGGGTCAGATGAGAGTGGCCGCAGTGTTTGAGCAAGGTGGAGGAAGGCGTGTTGAAAAGAAAGCGTTTATCCCCTGGCCAGTTTGGCTCAGCAGTTAGAGCATTGATTCGTGGACCAAAGGGTCGTGGGTTTGATTCTGATCAAGGGTGTGTATGTGGGTTGCAGGTTCGATCCCTGGCCCTGGTCAGGGTTGTGCAGGAGGCAACCAATCGATGTGTCTCTTTCACATCGATGTTTCTCTCTCTTTCCTTCCACTCTGTCTAAACCCCAATGGAAAAATAACTTCGCGTGAGGATTAACAACAACAACAAAAAGGCACTTATTATTACTGCCAGCAGACCTGCTCCTATGGAGACCTTTCTGCTTGCAAGCTAATCTAGATTCCCAGAGGGCTGGCTATGGACACCAGGCTGGTTTCTCCTCGTTGGGTAGCCCCACTGGTGAGTAGTGACCCGAGAGTGGCCATGTCTTGGCTGGAGGTTCTTGGCAGGGTGCCCATCCGGATGGACCGGCTGAGCTTGGCTCAGGGCCACGAGGATCTTGCAACACAGCCATCAGTCCCCTGAGTGATGAGAGCTGCCTAATTGCAGGGAATGTGTTTAAAATGCAAGCCAGGTGCCAGGCCCTGTTCTGCATGCAGCACCACGAGGAAGGCCCGTCCTCGAGAACAGGATGCCCGCTTCCACAAGGTCACCACTGATGCTGAGATAGCCCCACGGCTGTCTTTGGAGGGAGGTTGCCAGAGGCACAGGCAGAAGGGAAGCACAGGGCACCTCTGTGCTGGGTGGTGAGTGACCATGCCTCGTCTCAATTACTCCTGTTTCACGCTCTTGTCCATGCCCACAGGGGTGAGGCGCACTTCTGAGGGGGAAACAAAGTCTCCCAGCTGTGTCACATGCTGGAATCCAGGTGTTGGCATCATATAATTTACATATTTATTTTTATAACTTTATCCATATAGGCATATATATATTCATCCACCCATCCATCTTTCTACCTATCCATGTGTGTGCTTCTATCTATCTATCTATCTATCTATCTATCTATCTATCTATCTATCTATCTATTACAAGCAGCTAACTAACTATACAGCTAACCATTCTTGATCACTTACTCTATTTAAGGAATGGTTCCTGGCACATTAACATTTCATCCTCACAAAAACCCCCTCTGGTAGGTACTACAATGATTCCCATTTTAAGATGGTGATACTGAGGCATGGGATGGTTCTGTAACTGGCCCAGGGTCATCGCACAGCCAGTAAATGGGAGACTGGAGACCCTAACCCAAGAATTCTGGCTCCAGAGAAAAGCTGAAAGAATAGTACAGTGACCACCTGCATATCCTCCACAGTTGTTTTTCTGAACTATTTGCAGGTAAATTGCCTCTATCATAATACTTCATCCTTAATACCTTAGCATGCACCCGCTAAGGATAATATATTCTTCTAGAGCTGTTTCTTTTCCCCAGCTTTATTTAATTCACATACAGCATGTAATTGATATATAGCATTATGTAAGGTGAAGGTATACATGTAATGATGACATATATGTATATTAGGAAACGTGTGTATATTAGTTTTTATATGTGTATTATTAATATGTGTCTGTTAGTTTTGTGTGTCTGCGGTGAGAACTGGTAACAACTTTCAAATATAACACAATATGTTAACTGTAGTCACCATGATGTACACTGCACCTCCAGAACGTATTCATTGTGTCCCTGGGAAACTGTACCTTTTGACCACGTTCACCCATTTCCCATGACCACCAACCTTCCATTTCTATGATTTCTGTTATTTTAGATTCCACTTGTAAGTGCAATCATACCTACAGTGTTTATCTTTCTCTGTCTGACTTTTTGCACTGAGCATAATGCCCTTAAGGTCCATCTGTGTTGTCATAAGTTGCAGGATTTCCTGTTAACGGCTGCATGGTATTCCATTGTGCTTATATGGCATTTTTGTATTCATTCATTCATCCATGGACACTTAAGTTCTTTCTGTGACTTGGTTACTGTGAACAATGCTATAATGAACATGGGGGCAGATATCTCTTCAAGGTAGTGATTTTATTTTCTTTGGATATTTACCCAGAAGCGGATACTATGGTAGTTGCTGGCGCATAGGGTAGTTCTATCGTTTATATTTTTAAGGAATCTCCATATTGTTTTTCGTAGTGGCTGCACCAATTTACATTCCCACCAACAGCGTACAAAGGTTCCCTTTCCTCCGCGTCCTGGTCAACACTTATCTCTTGTGTTTTTTTACAGCAGCCAATCTAACAGGTGTGAAGTGATATCTCACTGTGGTTTGGATTTGCATTTCTCTGATGGTTAGTGATGCTGAGCATCTTTTGAATATCTTATTTGGGAAAACGTCTATTCAGGTCCTTTGTCCGTTTTTAATTGAATTACACACAGCAGGTCCTGGAATAATGTTGTTTCATTCCACATGGTTTAGTTGTAACAATGTAACATTGGTGAGAAAAGAAATTGATTCCTGTCTGGGACCACTTTTCTGTGTGTAGTTTGCAGGTTCTCCCCCTATGTCTGTGCTCGGGCTTCCTCCCACATCCCAGAGTGTGCGCATGAATCGGCATGTCTACACTGTCCCAGTCTGAGCGAGTGGCCTGTGACGGCTGAGTGACCAGTGGACTCGGCTCAGGAGAGGAAAGCAAGAGAAAGCCCCTTGTGAGAGACAAAGAGGAAGTAGCGCCCCATTCCGCTGAAGGCAAGCCATCTCCATCTGAGCGATTCTCCACCTCACCCTTATTACTGAAACTCACAGTGTATGAAGGAAATTTCAATCCACCTTCCCCTCCCCCACCTTAAAAATTCAGCTCGCTCGGCCAGCTCCCCATCAGGATGCCCACAAACATCAGACAGTCCTCGGCCTCTGCTGATTCATCTACGGATCTCTCTGACGCTGCTCCAAGGCCGCTCAGAGCTGACTGTGGCTTCCCTCAGCCTCTTTTACATTTCCTCCAGCCAGGGGTAGAATATCCTTCAAGTCCTGTCTGCTCTGTGTTTGTTTTTCCCGGCCCCAAACCCATGTACTTGTTTCTCATTGGTGGTGGGAAAGCCAGTCTTTCTGACAGCTTGAGACGCAAATAGATCACAACCCCTAATGGACCTCACAATAAATAGCTGTGCTGTTCGGAGTGATGGCCTCTCTCAGAACGAGCTATAAAGCTGCTGAGGCATTGGCGTGGCACATTTGTACACGAAACTCCTGTTCAGTATGTTGGCTTCCATGGGGAGCCTCCTGAGCCAAACTATGGCATTCTGCAAAGTCCAACAAGAGTTTTCTGAGGGGGCAGTTTTAACAAAAATGTTTTTTTGTGGATTTCAAGGGGGCAGGGAGCTTTGCAGATAATAATAATAATTGTAATGCAACACCAGCTACCATTTATTGAGTGCTTACTATGTGCGAGGCACTGAGCTAAGTATTTTACATGCATATCTCATTTAACCCCTGCTTTGGGTCTTTGAGACACAGATACTGCTATTATTCTAGTTTCACAAATGAGAAAATTGAGGCTCAGAGAGGAGAAGTCGTTTGCCCCACCCCCGGCACGTCTGATGGTGTATGTTTGGGGCGTGACCTGAGAATCTGCATTTCTAACAAGCTTCCAGGCGATGCGGCTGGTCTGGGGAACAGTTTGAGAAGCACTGAGTTTCTGAGCATCTGTTCTAGTGCCGGCGTTTCACTGGTTTGCCTGGGTTGACCCTCACTAGCTCAGCCCGTGAGTTTCCTTACCCGCTTTGGGGAACTGAGGTTCAGAAGGGGGAAGTGGCCTTTACTCGGAAGCACAGGTGTGGCTGACTTCGCTTCCGCCTCTGCACCCCGAACTGAAGGAGCTTTCATGGGCCCGGACACACGGAGGGTTTCAGAAAGTTTCTGGTCAAAGATTCCTGACGTGGATTTTAGCACCACTGGGTCAAAACCCTGGCTGCGATGGGCTCACCCCTCTTCGCCGTCCCCCGATCGATCGCGGCAAGGAGCGCAAGGAAAGCCAGCTCCCCTCGGGGGCTTCTTACTCGGACTCGCGTGTCTTCCTCCGGAGCTTGGAGGAAGGTCCCAGACGCCTCCTCCTGCCTGTGTTCGCGGTTCCCGGCGCCACGGGCCCTGTGTCCCGCAGTGACACCGTCCCCTCTCGGCGCTGTGAACGGCCCTCTGGTGGACTGAAAGAGTTAATACAGTTCCCGGGAGGTCGAGCCTGGGAAGCAGAGCCTTAGGAGGCGTCTGTATGGAGCGTCCCGGTGGAAATTGCAGCAGCCGGCCCAGCAGCAGGCCTGCTCGTGCCTCTGTGCTGGGGAACGAGCTCCCCAGGCAGCCTGTCATGAAACAGGGTCCCGGTCAATTCTGAGGTCAGCCAGGGGTGAGATCCCCTGCAGATGAATCAGAGGCCGAGGGCCCCTCCCTCAGAGGTTCCAGCCACTGGGTCTGGGGAGGAGGAGGGAGTTTGCATTTCTGACAAGCTGCCCGGTGATGGGCATGCCTCCTTCCTCACCCATGGCCAAGCACCCATCATCCACGCCGTCAGAGAACCAATCCCAGGAGCCAGTGAGTGAGTGCTGCAGGCACACACAGGTCCCGGCACAGCCAGGACGGGAACTCGGTCCTCCGCCTTTAGCCTGGCAGGGCTCTGCTGCTCCGCCCAGAATCTTCATCCATCCGCTCCGCAGACATTTTTAAGGATCAGATAACTACTTGGAGCTCATCTAGGTGCTAGGGGATGAGGACAGGAAAGGTGGACACAGGTCCTGTCCTCCCAGAGGTTATAGTCTAGTAAATTTTACACTTGCCCCCACCCGGGACAAATGACCATGTCTAGAGACATTTCTGGTTGTCACAACTGGGACAGAGGGGGCGGGATGCAACTGGCATGGAGTGGATAGAGGCCAGGGATGCTGCCTAAACATCTGTCATGCACCAGAGCCCCCCCGTACTCAGAATGGTCTGGCTCACAATGCCAGTAGTGCTGAGGTTGAGAAACCCTGGAATAGTGGGTAAGACAGACACACACGGGCAATTAAAATACACTTGGGGTGACCTGTGTGTTGGAGGAAGTCGAGGGTGCTGTTGGATCCAGGGAAAGGCACCTCATGCACGGATGTGGGATCTAGGAGGGTTCCAGGAAGAGAAAATGTCTAAGCTGAAAACCGAGAAGATGAATCAAACAAGAGAATATCGGGTTGGGACAGACACAGTGATCCAGGCAAAGGAAGTAGTGCGGGCTCCCACCTCACCTTTTCTAGGCACCCAGCTGCCACCGAGCACTGTCCTGGCCCCACGCAACATTCGTGCTTTTAATCCAGACACCTTTGGCGGCAAATGCTTCTATTATCCCCATGTTATGGAAGTGGCCCAGAGAGGTCAAATGACTTGCCCAAAGTCACACAGCTGATATGCAGTGGAGCTGAAATTAGAACCAGGCATCTTGGCTCTCAGAGTCCATACCTTTGACCACTTTGCTACATGCAGATAATAATTCACTATATTGGGGGCCTGAGAAATTGGGGGGCTGTGGGGGAACCATGGCCAGCAGGCAAGCCACCCAAGTGATTTAGGCATATCCTAATGGCAAGGGAAGTCATCGAAGGATTTAGCTGGGAAAGGGACTTATTTTGATACCCAAGGAGTAGCATAGGTCAAGGAAGAGCCCAGATTAAAAGTGAATTGAGGTAGAGAAGCCTTTTAAATTCATAATCCTAGAGGAAATACCATTGCCTTTGTATTCCAGGGAGAGGTGAGCATTTCCGAGCTTCTTAAGAAATCTCACTGGCCCAGTATCTCTCCCCACAAGTGTCGAGGGTCACCTGTCACCCTGTGATAAAATTAGAACAAAGTGGAAGAAACTGGGCTTCGACATTGCATTTCAGAGGACTCTTCTGCATGGCCGGCCCCCGTGGGGGTTAGCTAGCTTGCTAACTAGAAGCTTGAAAATAACAGCAGGGTTTAGTCACAGAAACATGCAGTTATTAGCTGTGATTACAGGGGAGTCCGGTTGTGCCGCGAGTGCACTCTGCCTGGTGGTAACCTGCAGTTTCAGCTGCCTCCTTCCCCACATTTCAGAAGAAGAGGAACCCAAACCTTAAAGCAGCGCCACATTGTATATTTGTTATTTTTAAACAAATCCAACAGAAATTGATCTGCCTTCTTGGGAATGCAGTGGCTGCCAAATGGCTTGGCTCCTCTACAGATTTTTGTGGCGAACACCTTAGCCATGATTGTTTCCATTGCGAAGCATCAGAGAACTCGTGATGGGTCCAAAGGCATCACCCTCACCAGCAGGCAACACGATCCACTACTAAGGGGAGAAAGTGAGCCCCTCCTGCTTTGGAAGAAGCAGGCATTTCCTGGGAACACTCTGACACTAGTCTGCTCCGGGTCTCCCCCAAGGAAGCTGGGGTCTGGTGAGCTTCACCTTCAAGGAGAACCCTGCCTACCTCCCATCCCTTCATTCTCAACAATATTTATTGAGAACCTAAGTTTCAGACACCGGCCAGTGGAGCTGATGTCCTACGGGATAGCCACATGATGACTAGGGAACGAAAGAAGACCGTTATGAATGGTGATGAGGGCCGTGAAGGAAAGCAAGCATCGCGTACCTTAGGACCGAGTCCTCAGCAGGGAGGCTCCTCTGAAGAGGCAGCACCCCACAGAGACCAGATGGATCAGAAGGTCATGGCCCTGCAGGACTCCGGCCAATGCAGGGGCTTGAGGTGATCAAGGGCTGAAGGCGGTGTGGCGCAGTGAACTGAATGTGGGAGAGTCGGCAGGTCATTTTGGCTTTGCAGCTACTACCTACTTGGCTGTATTCTGAAGGCAGCAAATACCCCTGGAGGGCTTCAAGAAAGAAGCAGGCAGGATTAGTCTGAGATCAGTGGAGAGAAGGGACAAAGAGTGCACCGCAGAGAGACCAGTGGCCACGCCTGGCGGCTGGAGGCCTGGACCAAGGTGCTTAGAGCAAGGATGAGGAGAAGGCAGGGGTCCGGAGGTTGAGCCCCTGGGCACTGGGTGGTGGTGGTGGAGGATGAACGGTGCAGGCTGCTAGACACATCGCTGCATTTCCTCCTCAGACCAGTGGACAGAACTCCTCTCTCCAAGGCAACCTCTTCCCCACCCTGCATTTCGTAAGCACCTACTATTTGCATGGGTTGGAGTTCGCTCTGTCTACTGCAATACCAACACTCAAAGGCAACAGACATTTCTCAATAGCAAAACACAGTGGTTTCCAGAAAGCCTGCCGCACGAATATGCAGCAATATGTTATTTTGGGTCTGGGTTTATTTCTAGGTCACGAGGACCTTTCAGATTCTCACGAAGAGAGATGTGGGCCAACTCCCAGGAAAATGCATACACTCCTCCTGCAGAACAGTTCACACATATGTCCCCCTAAAGACTTTCCATGAACATGCCGGAAACCTGTGGGCCCCTGTAAAGAGTCCCTTCTCTCCAGCTCACCCCCTTTATCTAGCACATTTTTAAATAATACCCCTGTGTTCAGCTTCTGTGCCACCCAGCATGCCACCTGGCATAAGGAATAGAACGCGGGACCATGCTCACTGGGGTCTTGTCCTTTCTGAAATGGAGATAAACCGATCTTGTTGAACCAAATGAGCTCATGGGGGAAAACGAGTCAGGAGTCAGCGAG
Organism: Molossus molossus; assembly: GCF_014108415.1. Taxonomy (NCBI): domain Eukaryota; kingdom Metazoa; phylum Chordata; class Mammalia; order Chiroptera; family Molossidae; genus Molossus; species Molossus molossus. Next base: position 106,966,750 of record NW_023425366.1, on the reverse strand, counting down.
GACATCAGAAGCCCGTCTGTGCCAGGCAATAGTGAAGTGCCACGTTTGAGGGGGAGGGTGCATGAGAGTGTGTCTGCAGTGGTGGTTGTGTGCCGAGCGGGTTTGGGCAAGTCCCGGCACTCCAGAGCCCCGCGGAACGGCGCTCCTGCCCTAGCAAGCTGGGTTATTTGGAGAATCAAATGAGAGAACGTACGTGAAAACCCCTTTACAGCTCTCACAGGCAATACTCACAGGACTGTAGCTCTGTGTGTTTGTTACGACCTGCCTCCAAAGCTCTCTGCTCAGCAGAGGAGGTTCTGTGATTTAAAGCACACAAACCAACTTTCTTTTTAGTCTGTTGCAACATCCTTTGAGGTAATTGGTGACATCCTAAGAAACTGGGGCTGGAAAATGTTCGCCTACACTCATAAAGCAGGTTGACTTAAACAATTGCTGGATTCAGCTGAGTAGCTGATGAGTCACTGCTCACGGCTGGATGTGTCCCAACACGTGGCCACGTCTGGATTCGGTGGAAATGCATGGGCTCGGATTCTGGTCAATTGGCTGTTCGGATTAGGTGAGGGTTCCCTTTGGTTCCTGCCCTGGTGTTTAGAAGGGTTTCCGAAGACCTGGGGTTCAGTGTTCTTCTTCACCAGTAGGAACTAAGGGAAGGAGGACGCTTGGGTGAGTTCAGCTCACGCCAGCACCCCTGTTGTCAGGGAGATGCCACCGACCCCGCAGAGGGGTGGATGAGGACAGGTCACAGGTTGCACGTTCAATGTGAAGGAGGATTAACCTCGGGCATCCGCATGTCTATAAAACTGAATAGTGTGTAGCCACTGGAAACTGATATTGCAAAACAATACTTAATGCCAAAAGAAGCTGTTATGGATTTTGTCTGCCCCTCTGCCCAATAAAAATAAAAAGATAGGTTGAAGTCATAACTCCCAGTATCTCAGAAGGTGACCCTATTTGGAAAGAGGGTCATTGCAGATGTGATTACTTAAGGTGAGGTCATAGCAGAGCAGGGTGAGCCCCTAATCCAATATGACGGGTGTCCTTATGGAAAGAGAAGACACACACACACACACACACACACACACACACACACACACAACACCATGTGACGACAGGCAGAGATCGGACTGATGCAGCTTCCAGCCAAGGCATACGAAGGATGCCAGCAACCGCCAGCAGCCAGAAGGAGGCAGGAAGGATCCCTAGAGGTTTCCCAGGGAGCAGGGCCCTGCCGACACCTGGATCTTCGACTTCCAGCTCCCAGCCTGTGAGACAATACATTTCTGTTGTTTTCAGCCATCCGGGCTGTGGCGTTTTGTCTGGGCAGCTCTAGGAAATGAATACAGATGCTGTTAATGCTACATTGCTAAGTGAAAACACAACTAATAAATCACTGCAGAGTATGATCTCATTTATATAAAAATCATGATTATGTAATTTCAAATGACAGGAAGGATGTACAATAAAATACGAACAGAGTTATCACTGGGTGACGGAATTGCAGGTTTAAATGCTTGTTCATTTTTCTAGGCCGTATTTTCTAAATTTTCAAAACAAATAGATGATTAGCATAATAGGGAACAAGGTTATTTTTTACAAGAGAGCGAGTTCCTCCTGGAAATATGATCCTCACACATACACCTTGTACCACAAATAGCATATTGAATTTGCTTCCTGAGGTCAGAGCCTTAAATCATTTCCTCTCTCACCTGTATGTGCTCAGACTACAGCTCTTCACTGAGAGAGAAGCAGAAGGAGGAGGGTTTGTCCCTCTTCCTTTTATAAGCAATGGCTCCCCAGCACCATCAGAGTGTGATGTATTTAAGATCTGCCTTGCCCAGCCCCTGCCAACATCTCCACTCTCCACTCTCATTTCCCACGTCTAGCCGCCCCACCAATACTAATCAGCTTGTGCACACCACTTCTCACACACGTCTTACTGCCACATATCCCCATGGTAATATTCTGCCCCATTCCTGAAGGAACCTCCTATGTCTCCCACATAAAACCGTGCTGTGCCAGGCCTCAGTGCCTTTGCACATGCTCTTCTCGTTGCCAAGAATGGCCTTCGCAGCTGAGCTTCAGTCATGCCAAGGTCCTCAGCTTAAACACCAGTTCCTCCAAGAAGCCCTCTTTGATGCCTCTGCCTTGTTTGGCTTTGTGGGGGCTCCTACCTTGTGCTGGCTGGCACATAGTAGGTGCTCATTTTATTCTAAAGTGAGTAAAAATAATAGACCATGACTCTCAGGCTTATATAGGAAGGTAAAGATGGTAGTCTTCAGTTCAAAGCAACGGCCCTTTACAAGCAGCCCTTACGTACATCAGTATCCTTCCAGCTAACTCCAGGTGAGGCAAAGTTCTCTCTCAGGACGCTTGGAAAATAGCTCCCTGCGCCTTGGGGTTCTGGGAAGATGCTGTGGGGAGCTGTACTCTCAGAGGGCTCAGGAGCGACATCCGGCTGACCTATGGACGCCTCCCACAGGTCGGCCACGCCAGCTCCACGGGGCCCCCGCCCCACTTTGCCGTCTTTGTCCACCTTCCCCAGCAGAGGGAAAAGACGACCTTCTCTGTTCCAGTGCTAAAGCCATGACAATCAGGGATGTCGCCAAGATAATAGTCATCACACTCGCGATCTTAATCTCCTGGTAGATGAGAACAGACTTAATGACTCCAGGACCAGAATTAGAGCCCGAGCTAATATGAGTTTCGTGACTCTGTCGAGGGAACAGTCCACTTAGTCCAATTTGGTTGAAATATGCAGTAAATTATATCAGCTGGTAATGGGCGCAGTATGGCAACTTAAGCAAAAACAAAGAGCCAGACATTTACAGTTAGATACTTGCTCTGTCTCTGGGCCACCTCCCTCCTCTGCCTACCCACGTGTACATGTACGTGCGCGCACACACACACACACACCCTTTTACTGGGTTATTCTCAGGGAGCCAATGAAAAGAATACGGATATTTTAAAGTAGAAAAGAACTGGGTTAGCATCCCAGCTCTCCCACTAATTAGCCGTGTCACCCCGAGCAGCTTACTTTCCCTCTCTGAACCTCTATTTCTTTCCTTATAAAACGGGAATCTCAGTATACTTGTGCCAGTCATGGTGACCGGCGGGGCGCAGATTAGGTCTGGAGAGGGAGTCAGCCTCCTCTCACCAAGGAGCTCGGCGTCAGCGGAGGAGGAGCGCGGTGTCGGCTGGACCGTCTGTGGCAGCCCCGTCCTGGGAAAGCCACCTTGAAAACAGGGCCCGTTGGAGGGTCGGTGGTAATTAGAAATCACAGAGAACACCATGTAGCCCAGCAGTCTCTGCAATACCCATTAGCACAGACCATTAAGGAAAAAAAGCAGAGAGCCAAAGCATAATTCAGCACTCCACTTCAGACTGACATGCTTTAATCTAGCTTTTACATTTTTAATTACGTTAATCTAATTTTAGATATTAATGAGATTGCAGTATGCCGTATTTATTTCCATTTCAGGTTGTTTTCTTTCCTTCTCTAACTCCCCCGCCCCCACCCCCGGTCACACAATGCCTGGCCCTGGAGCCAGCCTGCTTTCCGGGCATGCTGGGGACCGCCTCCCGACGTGCATGCTGGGGACCGCCTCCCGACGTGCATGCTGGGGACCACCACCTCCCAAGGTGCATGCTGGGGACCACCGCCTCCCGACGTGCATGCTGGGGACCACCGCCTCCCGACGTGCATGCTGGGGAGCGCTTCCCGACATGCAAAGTGTGGCCCATGGGCCAGTAACGATGGCATCAGTCAGGAACTTGTTAGAACTACGGAACTTCGGGCCCACTCCAGACCTCCTGAATCAGAACCTGTACTTCTTAAAGATCCCCCAGATGTCTCAAGTACCTTAAATGTTTTGAGGACCCTCTCCAGTGGTTCTCAACCTTCCTAATGCCGCAACCCTTTAATACAGTTCCTCATGTTGTGGTAACCCCCAACCATACCATTATTTTTCCTGCTACTTCATAACTGTAATTTTGCTCCTGTTATGTCTTAGGTGACCCCTGTGAAAGGGTCGTTCGACCCCCAAAGAGGTCACGACCCACAGGTTGAGAACTGCTGCTCCAGACCCTTGGTGATATTTTGAATGTGGCAGGTCCATGGACCCAAGAGCTGCAGTCAAAGCCAACCCAGGGTTTCTCCAGAGTTTTTGTGGTTCTTGTTGTTGTTCCAAATCCAAAGCCCAGAGTGGACCGTCAGTCCGCGGGCCACACGAGGTTTGTTCTTTCACTGGTGAGAATAAGCCGAGCTCACCTTGACTCTGGACTCTGTGCCAGACCCTCTCGGTGCCTTACCGGTAACAGCCCAGGTCATCCTCCCAGCATCCTGGGGAAGTGATGCCACTATTACCCCATTTCACAGATGAGGGGGCTGAGGCTCACAAGTGTAAGTGGCCTTCCCTAGATGACAGTTAGTGGGACTGGGAACCCCAGAGTCTGACTTCAGAGCCTGAGCTTTTACCAGTTATGTGCCCTGGGGGACCCCAACCCAACTGAGACCCTGATTCCTTCACCCAAAAAATCTTTCCAGAGCACCTACAGAGGCCAGGCGTGTGTGGGGCCCTGGGGGCAGCACTGTGAGTGGAGACAAGGGTTTCACCCCAGGGAGCTCACAGAGTGGGGGGAAGGAAGGACATGGCCCAGAGAGTCCCACACACATGCACACGCATGCACACGTGTCCTCACGAAGGGGGAGAGTGCGCAGGAGAAGAGCTACCCGTGTCCTCCGAGTAACCAGCAGGGGACCCTCCTGGTGTGGTGTCAGGCTGGGTCTCGCCAGGAGAAGGCCTTTGAGCTCAGAGACCGTCCAGAAATAGACCAAGTGTGACGATGCCCTGAGGAAGGGGTACATAGGATGTGTGGCGCACCTTAAAGGCGCACCAAGAGTGGGGTACAGGCAGCAAAGGGGATGGAGTTGTGCAGTGGGAGCAGGCCTGACCAGGAGGGCCCTGGAGGCCATGCTCTGAACATCCCTGGTCATGATCCCTTTATCATTGCACGCTCCCTTCAGCACCCTGGGCTGTCTCTCCTCTCCTCTCGCCGCAGCCCTGCTCCCTCTCCCCATACTCCAAGCTGTCCCGTCCCCCCTGTTCTTCTCTTTCAGGCTCCCTGCTGGCACAGAGTCACGGCTGGTGGCATACGACAGAAGCCCGGCTCACACGGGCTTACACCTGAACCAGCTAGCTTCAGGGCAGCTGGATCCGGGCAATCTCCAACGGCATCGGGAATTCTCTCTCTCCATCTCTGGACTCTGACTCCTGGGTTGGCTTCATCTCCAATGGGCCCCTCCAGCTCTGGACCGAGGTACCCTTATTACCAGCCGAGAGGATCTCTTCCCTAATGGTTGTGACATTCTCCAGAAGAAGTTCCAGTGGCCCAGCTTGGATGATGTGCTCATCACTCTAGGACATGCTGAGGCTTTGGTTTGGCAGGACTGGGAACCGTCCCTGGAGCCCAAGGCTCCTGTGAAAGAGTCTGAAGAGTGGCCATTTGCAGCATGCTGGGCATGGAGGGAGGGGACTGGAGAGGAGGGAACCATGGCTGGCTTCTCGGTGCCCTTCAACATTCCGTTTGCAGTCACCCTGCACTCCGTTCCTAATAGCAGAGCAAGCGAATCCTTCTTACCTACAGGAACTCACTCCAATTATAAAATTCTATTGGTTATTTTAAAACGCTGTATTAAAATTAAACTTGTATCATAGGACACGTGCTGGCTTTGGGAAGGTCAACATGGTAAGGGCAGCATGCTGGAATCCACAAGATGCTGGTGATGCGCCAGCAGGCACGAGGTCTCGGGGGAGGCGCCTGGAAACTCTCAGTAATGAATTCTCGTCTCCTTTTCCCAGAGTTGCTGTGTGCTGCTCCCTCACCCCCAGCAGTGGGACTTATGGCAATTAAGAAGGACATAGTCACTATCTACCGAGGATGGAATTCTGGATCTTGGGGTGGAGGAGAGAAGAAGGAGGCAGACTCACAGACAAACAGAAAGAGGGGTTAACAGTGACAGATATAAATGGAGAGAGCAACACACCAAAAGTAAATGAGCACAGGCTTACAGAAGAGTTTATGGCAATGCCCCGAGCACACGTGTAAAGTTCACCAAGGTTCTGTTTGTACATTGATATGGTTCTGGGGCCAAAGAACAGGAAGCATTTTAAGCAGAAATTTTCTTTTTAAATGTTTTCTTTATTGATTTTTAGAGAGAGAGAAAGAGCGAGAGAGAGATAGAAACATCGATGAGAGAGAACATCGACTGGCCTCCTCCTGCATGCCCCCCACTGGGGATCTGGCCCCCAACCTGGGCATGTGCCCTGACCAGGAATCGAACTGGTGATCTCTTAGTGCATGGGTCGACGCTCAATCCCCGAGCCATGCCGGCCAGGCTGAGCAGAAATTTTCTTAGGAACTGCAGACAGTTCCCATGCCTGGCAAGGAGGGGAGGATGGGCCTCAGAGACGGGGGACACTGATTTTCTGGGGGCTTTCTCCTGCCCTCAGAGATCGTGCAGGCTCACCATGTCCGCCTCCAGCATGGCCCATGAGCATGGCATCCCCAACCAACACAGACACATTCACCCCCGCCCTGTTGTTGATGCGACATTTACAAATTCAGCAAGAGAAAAATGTGGTCATTTATACTACCACGTTGTAAAGCTTGACATTAGTGGAGCTATTGGAGTCCATGAATCACAGAAGGAGGTGAAAATTCAAATGGATATAAATGTCCATTACTAGTGGGGAAGTTAAATAAATTGCACTTCATCCATATTGTGGAATTATGTGAAGCCATTATAAAAATGAGACAGACCTTTATGGAGCACCATGCAAAGATCTCCAAGAAATGCTAAGTTAACATAAAAAAAAAAAAAAAAAAAAAAGAGCAAATTGCAAAACAATACCTAGAGTGTGATTCCTTTCATTTGTACTAGAAGAGATGTCTATGTATGTAAATGCATGGATAAAGAGTCTGCCAAGCGGTACAGTGATGATCTCCTGGGAGGAACTAAGCATAGTAGGATTAGATTTCCATAATTTTATACATTTATATTCTTTATGTATTTTCACTGCCAGGCTTTTTTCTTTTTTTCAATGAAAAATTATATATATATATATATATATATATATATATATATATATATATATGGCGCCTCATCGCTATCCCCAACACCACCACCATCGCCACTAATATTCTACTGCTGGCCATGCTGGTCTATTTGTGGTTCTTTAGCCCAGACTGGAATACTCTCCATCTCATCACTCTCCACCATTCTGCTCCATCCACAGAGTTGTTTTAATGCACATGCACTTTGTTCAAAACCATGTAGACTCCAGAGGTGATATCATTACTATGATCACATAGTATAGTGTATTAGTCAGGACAGGCATGGATATGCTGCAGTAACAAATGACCCCTAAATCTTAGTGCCTCGGAACAACACAGGTTTATTTCTTGCTCATGTTTCAAGTCCATCACAGGTCAGAAATGGCTTTTTTCCCCAATTGTCTGCATTCTGGGGTCCAGGGGTCATCTCTGAAGCAGGCTCCATCCAGTATGTTGTTTGTTTCATGTCAAAAGCAAAATGTGATCAGAGTGAACCACACTAAAGCTCTTAAAGTTTCCTCCTAGAAAAGAAAAAAAGGCTCACATCACTTCAGCTCGTGTTTCACTGACTAAAACAAGTCATGTGGCCAAGCTCAATGCCAAAGGGTCAGAGTCCCCCTGGGGGGTGCGTGGAGGGGGTATGATGAGGAGCGGAGCAGCGAATATTTTTTAACAACAATACATTCCTTCATGTGTGGTTTTCAAAGGCTTAATCACAGCAAACATTTCTGTGCTAGGTACTGTACCCCATGGAAGGAGATGAAGAAATCATCATAATAAAAACTAGACGTTTTTAGGCCTTATCACGCTGACACAGTGCTGAACACGTTGCATGCATCAACTCACCGCGTTTTTCCATCAGCAGCTGTGAGATGCGCGGGCAGGGGCTGGGAAAGGTCAGGTAACTTCCCCAAGTTCACACAGTCCTGGCCCTTCAGGAGTTTATGTTCTCTGAGTATCCTAGGGTGTGACCCAGGCTTTCAGTGGCAAGATTGCTCTATACTTTGGCTTTTCAATAATTTATTTAGTACCGTGTCAATCACCCACCCTATGCACTGAGCTGAGTCCGTGGGCTGCGTTAGGAGGAAGACCACAGGGCGGTGCTCAGGTCCGTCACCAGGGCCTTCGTTCTCCCCATCGCCCCCTTAGTTGTGTGACCTGGGGCAGTTCTTCAACGTCTCTCAGCCTCTAAAACTCAGGAGGTTACAGGGCCTACCCTTCGGGCTGTCCGATCAGCCGTGTCTATTGAGTGCCTCCCTAGGCCAGATGCTGCTCCTGATACCAGTGCTTCAGCCATGAGCAGATCACCCTTGGCGCTTATTTTCTAGTGGGAAATGAAGGAAAGGAAACCAATGAATCCATAGATAACAACATGAATATAATAAGCGCTGTAAAAATAAGACAGAGAAGGGAGATTGAGTGATAGCAGCGCGTAGAGCGGTCGGCAAAGACCTTCCTGATGAGGTGACATTTGAGCACAGACCCAAATAGAGTGAAGGACGAACAGGTCATGTGAAGTTGTAAGGGAGCGTGTTTCCAGTGGAGGAAACAGCAGAGCTAAAGCCCACGAGGCCGGGCTGTTTTCCGTGGGCGCGGGGAGCAGAGGAGGCCAGCGCAGCCCGGCCGAGGCAGGGGAGCCAGGGGCTGGCCGGGATGAGGGGCAGAGGCAGGACCCGAGCGTGAAGGACCCCATAGGCCATGGAAAGGAGTCTCAGTTCTAGTCAACGGTGAGTGTTGAATGAGATAATCCATGGAACAAGGTGCACAGTGAGCCTTCAACAAATGAATGGATGCCAGCAATTGTTCGTTCCTCCAGCGAGCAGAGATGTATGCAGGACGTCTTAGGTGCTGGGCATCGTCCTGGATGCTTGGAATCACTAGTGCACGTGGCAATCAAGGGTGCTCTCGAGAAGTTGGATTTGAGCACAAGATCCAGACAATACAATAAACAAATATAATGAATAAATGAGCCAACAATAGAGCATGTTAGCAAGCGGTAGGTGTGATGGGTATCGGATGGGGGAGGGGTGTCGAGAGTGGGGCAGGGCGAGTCAGGTGTGATAGTGAGCACCATTAAGGGGATGAGCAGGCCTCACTGAGGAGAAAGACTCGGAGCAGGCGAGGGCTTTGGGGCAGCCGATTTCGGGGGGAAGAGCATTGCAGGCAGAGAGAACAGCTGAGCAAGGGTCTGGAGGTGAGACCATTACTGGAGTGTTCAGTGGACAGCAAGGACCCCAGGGCACAGGAGCTGGGTGGACAGGAGGAGGGGAGCAGGAGTGATGGGGGCCAGAGCACGTCGGACCTGGGAGGCCATTGCGGGGACTCGGGCTTTGCCGTGTGTGCTGTGGGTGCCGCCAGAGGAGGGACGTGCTGTGAGGTCAGCTGCTGGCTGGAGACATACTCGAGGGGCTGGAAGCAGGGAGACCATTAGGGAGCCACTGCTGTGATCCAGGGCAGGGATGATGGTGAGTGGGGCCAGCGGAGAGCAGTGGAGAAGATGGGAAGGGACTGGATTCTGGATCTGTTTTGAGGAAGAGCCCTCTGCCCAGTCTCTAGGCTGTCTCCTCCATCCCCACCTCAGTAATAATACTGCCACAAACAACCGGGGGGAAGGGGGACCACCATCAACGCCCCACGTCCAAGCTCTGAGCCCGGATGGCTCGTGGGTCTCCATCTCCACTCGGCCGGAGCACTGCCCGTTATTAATGCCGGCCTCTGAGCCCTGGCCCGGGAGCAGCTCCGCTCGCTCAGACCGCAGTCTGAGGCTGGGCATAGGAGGGGCACGGGGTAGATGCCTGCAGCAGGAAGAAAGAATGCTTTTCTGTGAGAAGAATCTCTTCTCTCAGTCGTCCTGATGCTATTTTTAGAAGGCCACCCAATCCCATAGGCACCCCCTTAAAATTGTAGAAAAGTGATCTCGCCGGATGCCCTGTGATCACACAGACAGTTAAGAAATGTCTTGCTTTTTAAAAAAGAATTCACGCAGTCTAGTTTTCATGTGTTTATTCATTGACGGATTCATTTGACAAATAGTTCATGTGACCCCGCAGCGGTCAGGTCCTGCAGCCACGTTTGTGACACGTGACTTTGACCCCCACCTCAACCAGAGATGATAATAAACACATGAAAACATACTTGTATTTGAATATTATTTGAATATGAAAAATAATACTCATTTTGCAATGATGTCTTAGTGCCAAGCATTGTGATAGGTGGTAACGATACCGCAGGGGCACAGTCAGTGCAGACCCTGACTGCAGGGAGCATGTACCTGAGTCGACAGACAGAGCGCGACGCAGGGATCCGGCCCGCAAGCACTGCGACACTGCCGCCAGGGCAAAGGGTGCGGACGTCGGAGTTAACTCCTTGCTGGAGCATCTCAGGTTCCCCGCCCACCCTGTGCTTCCGTCTCCTCACTGGTGAAATGAGGGATAAGAAGACCTACTCTGTAGACGTGTTGATGGATTCAATTCGTGTGCACAGTGCTGTCATGGAAATATCCCACATGGGAAACATCCTGTGGGTGTCGGCTACTGCTGTTTTAAGCATTTGATTCAGGTTATGATCATCTGTGAAAGAAGCATGCAGGGTACGTCTAAAAGCAGAAATAAGGCAGGTAAAGGGGACGGAGGGCAGTCTCTCCGTGGAGGTGACTTTAAGGCGAGGTCTGAAGGACGATGACGTGCCAGCTTTGCAAAAGTGTAGGGCGAGGGAGATAGGGGACGGGGCAAAGTGTTCGAGGCAGAGGGGAGGGTGCCGGCGAAGACTTTGGTGCAGGGAAAGAGATCGGCCCTTTGGAGTTTAGAGAGGGTGGTGTGAGGCAAAGCGAACCTGTAAAGCTACTTGCCCCTTTCCCGAGTCTTAGACAGCAGGAAGCAGGAGACAAGTGGACTGACCTGAACTAGCCAGTGGCAAATGTAATGCCCCAAAGAGCCTCTGGGTCCTTACCAAGTGGTCCTTCCAAAGGCTGGCCTCTCTTCCTGCTTTGTCTGGGGCAGACACCTGTCAGAACCGGTATCCAGCCCACACCCACGACGCGACATCCACCCCACCCCACCGGGTCAGCTCCTGCAGCCATATTTGGGATGTGTGACTTCGACCTCATCTTGAGCATAGCCGAATGGACTACGGGGAATCAGGAGTTGGGGTTGTTGTTCTTACCAGTTCACTGTGGACACTTGAATGAAATAACATGAAGGGAAACAGGGTGGGCACATTTGAATCATGGGCAACAGAAGCACAAAAGACTGCTCGCCAGAGGAAGGAAAAAGCATAAACGAATCAGCTGGGAGCAGCGGAGAGGAGGGATGAGAAGGGGAGAGGGCAGGGCCCAGACCCTGGCATGTCAGTTGTAGGAGGTTCTCTCGACACTGCATCCAGCTGAGGCTGCTTTGAGTCGCTTTGGCCTGCAACCCAGCAGTCCCTGGGAATCTCTTCTTTTCTTTTTAGAATCCAATATTCTATTTTTTTTGTTTGTTTATTTTTCATTGTTTTAAATTTATTGAGGTGACATTGGTCAATAAATTCTACAGGTTCCAGGGGCACAATTCTATAATACATCCTCTGTATCTTGTATTCTGTGTTCATCACCTCAAGTCAGGTCTCCTTCCATCACCAGTAGTTTGCCCTGTACCCTCTCCCACCTCACCCCAAACCCCTTTCCCTCCGGTAATCACCACACTGTTGTCTATGAGGCGTTTCTGTTGTTGTTCTTGTTCTGCTTGCTTAATTCCCTCACCCCGAGAAACTCTTTCATCTTCTTGATGACCCCATGAAATGCCAAGACCCAGCCTTCTCGGTCTGGGTCGTGGGCACCGTGTGATCTCATGGGTGGTCTGCAGAATCTTTGGCTTCCATGAGCCTTTTAAAGTAGAAAACTCTCAGCAACTAACATGTGTACATTCCAAGAGCAACAACAACAACAACAACAACAAAATCCAGCTCAATGTAAGCTATGTGTGCATGGGTATATGTAAGCGACAAGAGTTTTAGGGGGTTCAGCCTGGAATTTCTGCCTATCTGGGCATCTGATTGACTAAAACCTCGGAAGGGCATTGGGACGGGTCTCTCCACAGAGTAGCATTTGTGGATTTCTCTCCCTTGTTGTAGAATTAATAATAATAGTTAATATTTATCGAATAGCTCCCAGGTACTTCTCTGAGTGCTTGACCTGGATGAATGTATTTAATGCTCAGAGCAATCCCAAGACACAGGTGCTCTCGTTGCGGTTTATGGATGGAACACTGAAGCCTGGGAAAGTAAGCAACTCGCCCAGGAGCGCCTGTTAATACGTGTCAGCGCTGGAGTTAAAACTCTGCTGTGGCGTCCCAAAGCCCAGGCTCTCTGCGATGGCACCGCGTTTGCCCCATTTCTCTAAGAGTCACAATCCACGTGGCTGGTTCTGTAGCTGATTTTCGTAATATCTCCATGTTTCTGACAGCCACTGTGTCGTTCCTCTGAGGTGTTAGGAAGGCTCGCTCCCACCCTCTCTGCGAACCCCTCACTCTCCCTCCATCCGGCAGAGGTGGCAGCTTTGGCAGGTGGCATGGTAGAGCCGCCAGGCGAGTAACTTACCTAAGGAAATACAAGCGACAGTTACATTTATTGACTACTTAATGGATGCCGGGCTATGCCCATTGCGGTTGGTATTTCATCTCATCATTGAGTTTCCCTGTGAGGAAGATATAATTGTTTCCCCCATTTTGCAGATTAAAAAAAAAAAATTCAGACTTAAAAAGATAATGGGACTTAGCTAGGGTCACAGTATCATGGAGCCAGTATTTAAACCCTTGTCCTGTGACACATTTACCTCCCCCCCCCCCAACAGCCTAAATCCTAGGGACTCCTGCATGAATGCTAAAAAGCACAAGCTTTTGCAGTAAAAGAGGGGGTCAACACGAAAAGGGTTGTTTTGGTGACATTTCTGGGGACACTGAGTGCACCAAAGGCCATTGGTGGGCTCAGCAATGTCTGTTTCAACAGGGAATTTTTGAGGTGCAGGGTGGTTCCAAGACCACCTCATCCCCCTGGGCGTTCATGGTGTCCTCACCCATAGGGGGCAGTGCAGAGCAGAAAGGAAAAGGCAGGCTTCACATGATGGCCTAGGCCAGACACCCACCATGAGACTCCCAGCAACGGTGAGGCTACAGGTCCTGGGGAACTCCAGGTGGAGATGGGTTATTGTCATTGTAGAAAGGATGCAGCAGGAGGATTAAGGCTCTAGGGGGGTGTCCAGGGTGTTCACTCTAATTTTGTCACCTGTGTTCTATTAAACAGAGATCACACACATCCAAACAATACAGCTTTATTCACCAAAGAGTCACGGACACCTACCCTGTGCCAGGCTCAACGGCGAACAGCACACACGGCAGGAGAAGAGACATTATACCCACACATAACCGAATTCACGACGACGCTGTTAGATGAGGGGGGTGACAATGGAGGCAAAAGAATTTAAGATGCTGCACTGGCTGGTTTGGCTCAGTGATTGGAGCGTTGGCCCATGGACCAAAGAGTTGCGGGTTCGATTCTGGTCAAGGGCCTGTGTCTCGGTTGCGGTCTGATCCCGGCCCTGGTCGGGGTGGTGCAGGAGGCAACCTGTCAATGTGTCTCTCTCACATCCATGTTTCTCCCTCCCTCCCACTCTATCTGAAAATACAAATGGAAAAATGTCCTCGGGGGAGGATTAAAAAAAAATTTAAGATGTTTTCACAGGTTCACATGTGCCAACACGAAGCTAAGAACTTTATCGAATCTATTTAATCCTCACAAAAACAAAAAACAAACCAGAACAGAATGCAAGGCAGGCATTCATAACCTCAGTGATGGAAAACGGAGGCGCGGAGGCAAATGATCGTCTTCGGTTCACAAGACTAGTAGGCAGTGGACCCGGTCTCAGGTTCCCACCCACAGCTTCTGGCTCCTGACCCCAAGAATGGAAACTAACGCCGTGCTCCGCTGGCCCTAGTGCAGGTCCAGGTGACGTTTTCTTCCTTAAAATGGGCTTCGAGCATTCATGGAAGAATGTCTTTGGAGGGGCTCTCTGCCACGCAGAGAAGTCGGGGCGGCCATCCTCAGGGAGGTGAGGAGACACCGCTGGCCCGGCAGCGTTCTGTAGCTGTCTGCGGGTGAGTTTGATCTGGTTTTTATTTCTTAACACAACCATAAATAGTTGATACGGTAGAGCTGTCCACCTCACCAGCCTCTCCATGGGGGAGTCTTCATCCCAGCCTGGGAGGGCCCGGAGATGGGCTACATGTAGCCTGAAAGAAAACGTCTCAGCCACAGAGCCGCTGACACGAGCTTTCCATTCCTCCGGGCGGCCGTAATCAAGCGAGCAGACGGCAGGTTGGGGTTTGCCCACGCCTGCTGAGACCAGAGTCCCAGGCTGGGGACCCCAAGCAGGACTGCGTTCTAGACACCTCGTCCTGGCTGGGCAATGTCCATGTCACGTTTCTGGTTTGCAAGCAACAGAAAGCAAATCAGGCTGGTTGGCTGAAAAGAAATGTATTACAAGTTATTAGTTAGCTCACGGGACTTCCAGGGGCTGGAGTCGTGTGTTGGAGGGGGGCCTGCAAAAAGATATGTCTGTATTTGAATCTGTGAAACTGGTGACTGTGACCTGATTTGGAAAAAGGGTCTCTGCAGAGGTAATTAAGTTAAGGATCTTGAGATAAGAAGATCATTCCGGATTATCCCCGAGGGCCCTAAGTCCAATGACAAGTGTCCGTATAAGAACGAAGTAGAAATAGATTTGATGTACTCCAAGGAGAAGACACAGAGGGAAGGAGAAACCAGTGTGACCACAGGGGCAGAGACTGGAGAGATGTGGCCATAAGTCAGGGAATGTGGACAGCCCCTGGAGGATGTTAGACGCACAGAACAAATTCTCCCCTGGAGCCTCTAGAGGACATACGGCCCCGCAGACACCTCTATTGTGAACTTATGGCCTCCAGCACTATGACAGAAGTTCTTGTTGTTTTAAGCCACCAAGTTGGTGGTCATTTGTAACAACTGCAATTGGAAGCTAATAGAGGTGGAGAGAACAGGCTTGGAGGCTGCATCACAGACAACCCCGAAACTCACACTGCGGAACTGGGGCTGCAGAGGCATCGCTGTCTCGTGGTGGGCTCCATGGTCCTTCCAACGCCAGCCCCTCGGTGTTCTCAGCTGTGGGGCCCGGAACGGGGGGCTGAACATCTGCTCTTACAGGCAGTACCAGCATCCCAAGGCGAAATCTGGAACTAGCAACCTGATTGGTGGAACCTTAGTCACACGCGTTCACTCCAGCTACAAGGGAGGCTGGGAGTCGGGGTCTGGCTCCTGCAGTCAAAGGGGGGAGCTTACGGGAGGGGAATTCCCAAACATAGGCAGGTGCTGGGCAGTCATAAAGGGGGAGAGGTGTCCCCTAGAGGTGGCTGGCAGAGCAGACCTGCATCCTGTTCCCTGACTTCTCTGGCTCCTTAGAAATTACAGGGACGCCCCAGCTCTCCCGAATACCCACAGCCCTAGAACATGGTGCTGAGGGGGCCATGCGTCAGGCATCCTATGAATGGCTCGAAGAAACTGGAGGACTTGCTAGCCCAGCCTCACTGCTGTGGCAGCTGGTGGTTTTGCTTTTCAGAGTTGGCCTTTCCTTTGTCATCGCTGTTAGCTCCCTACTGAAGGCTGCGTATCCATGCAGGTGGCGCGCCATGGTCTCGCCCTCCAGCCTCCGCACTGCTGCCCTGCCCCAGCCACGCCGATCTCGCCACTGCCTCTAGGGTACCCCCGGTGCCCTCCTCGGGCTTTCACTCACCCCTTCCCTCCGCCTGGAAGTCACTTCCCATGAACCCCACACGATCCACCACCTCATCTGATTCTGTTTCAACTCTACGCCCAGATGTCAACCCTTCTGCAAAGTGCTTTCCTAACGGAGCAGCCCCTCGCCACCCCTGTACCCTGCTTTACTGTGGAAGCACTTCTCACTGCTAGTACCATTGCACATTTATTTGCCTATTTTTATTGTGTCTTCCCCGCTCCCCTCCGAACCAGACTGTAAATTCCACGAGAGGAGGAGGAATTTTTATGTTTTGTTTGTTGTTGTTTCCCTGGTGCTTAGAAGCATTCCTGGCATGGTGCTTAATAATACTCGTTGGATGCAGAAACCGTATTGTCCCTAACAGTTTAAACAATGCTTCTCCCCCACTAGGATTTAGCCGTTTCCAGACAATGACTCCATCTTATTCCGGGTCTCCCCCAGAGCCTAGGAGAGTGCTGAGCACAGAGAGGGCCCCGGGGGATATTTGCCAGAGGGAGGGAGGGATGGATGGGCACATTTATACTCTTATTAGACACAAACACTTGGATGTAAAAATGCAAGATTCTTAAGTTGAGATGTCTCCGAATGGTGTTTCCCAGCCTTAAGCTAGCATCCCATATAATTGGAGCTGTTTTTGTATAGCTTTATCCATACGTCTAGCAGCTACGTGGGACTCCAGCAGCTATGTACAAATAGACTCTTATTCTAGTAAGTAGCAATAAGCATCCATCTGACTTGCATGTGTTTATTCGTTAGCGGGAGAGCTCTCTTTCCCCCACACAAGAGCGGGTGCTGGCATCTATCTATAAAAGATACACAGGGAACGTCTCTGGCCAGGGGCCTGGGACCTTGCCCCGCAATCCCCCTCATAACATCATGGCTAGAAGCTCTGGGTCTCGCTGGCAGCTTTGGGGACACCTGTCCTGATAGGAGCAATGATTGCACCTTTCTTGACTCAGCCTGAAGTTTCCCAAGGCCAGCACAGTCTCTCCTAAAGCAGCAGACTTGACTTCTCAAAAGGGGACACTGTCCTGGCCAGGCCCCTTGCTGTGGGGTGCGGTTGCCCAGTTCCGTCTGCACTGTGGGCCAGACCTTCTATCTCGTGGGCAGCCCTGCTGTCGCTGTAGGTGGCTTACCAGCACCCGGGCCTCTGCTCACCAGGTGCCAGTAGCAGCTCTCCAGGTGTGACAACCAGGACCATCTTCCTGTTGCCAAAGGTCCTCTGAGGGAGGAAGCGGACACCACCCACATCGAGAAGCTCCGTTCCATGATTAACATTCACATTTTCTTCCCACCATTTCACGGGATTATCATCTAAATCACTTCTAAGCAAGACACACAGAAGGCTCAGTTTCCATGGATATTGACCTTGGAGCCCTTCATGTAAGCTCTTGTGGATTTTCTTCTATCATCAGTAAGACTCACAGCCCTTGCTGGCCCTTCAACCACGTTCTGGGGATCTTGTCGAGCTCCATCCCAGTCTCCCGTGTGGCCTCTCTACCTTCGGTGGCTTCCCTTTCTCGCGGCTTTGCAGGCGTCACTCAGAGTGCGGTGATCCTACCTCGGCTTGGAGGAAGCGGGCGTGGGGTTGCCGTGACACAGCACACACGTGTTCCTGTGTTTGGGACTGTGAGACCTTTGATGATGTCTCCAGATTCCTAAATTGTTTGGTTTTTTAAAAATAACCTTGAACATAAATGATCTTTGGATAACAAGTGGGAGAATTCATATTTCTGAAGCAGAAAGCGATCCTGTGCGCTTTCCAAAGGGAGGTCTATTATATTAGCAGGGGAGAGGAGGTTCAGACATACCCCTGACTGCCTAGGATTTTCATCCATTTCACAACTCTCTAAAAAGGGCCAGGCTTGGGTGTCTGTATTTCCAAGCTTCCTGTGCTGGCTAATTTCTCTACAGAAGAGGAGCAAGTGGCCCGGCTCCCACAAAGTCCCTAGCAGGGAAGTTGTCAGAGTTTGGTTCCTTGGAGCAGGAATGACAGAATGTCAATTTCCCTCCTAACTGCATGTCATCCTCAGGAATCAAATAAGCAATTATAGGAGGCTGAATTGAATTTATTTCTAATTCAGATGGGCAGGCTGTGCCTAGGATGCTCCACCAAGGGGTCACAGCCTTTGGGACTATGTATATAATAGCAAGCCCGGGTGGGGGGCCCTCTGAGTCATGCTGCCTCCCTCCCCCTCAGGGTTAGCCTGGCTGGAACTGTCACTGGCGGAGTCCTGCCTGGCTTTTCCATGTCTACTCCCCTGGTTACTCCAAGTCTGGAACTGTGAGAAGGCTGGGGTGCTGGGCATTAAGTCGGGGTGTGGAGGTGTGCCCAGATCAGATCAGATCAGCATCTTTCATCTGTGACTCCTCCCAGAGGCCTCCCTGGAGCATCGATCCAGTTGGTCCTGCCACGGAATGAGATGCTCTTTGACATCAAATAAAGGATGATGAGGGTAAAAGAATGGCTCTTTTTTTTTTTTTTTTTGAATGTCATTGAGTGGGTAACAAGTGATTAAATGAGCGAATCCACATCAGTTCACGTAATGCTAAAAGTAACTCCCTGAAACAGGTATTACTGTCGTTCTCTCCATTTCTGTAACATTTTACTCAACAGAGATGGTGCTCGCCATAGATTGGCATTCTCTCCTATAATTCCTTGCCTTCCGTGATATTAGTTTGGGTCCATGTGACTCATGATGTCCAATGAGCTGTTAGCAGAAATGATTGGTGTTCCTTCTTGGCCAAGGTCATTCAGAGACCTCTTCTTTCCCTCTCTTTTCCTATTGTAGCAAATGCAGAGGTCACGTGGTCCAAATGGAGCAATGCCAAGGTGGTGGGGGTAGTGCTAATGATGCTTCTGCACCCCTATTTGGAAGGGTATTTAGAAGGCTGATACACGTGCCCTTCTCCAGCATCCTAGACGAGTTCATGTCCAGCTTCTTCTTGCACACTTCTGGTAGCAAAGTACTCACCACCTTCTGACCTCCTTGTAATGTGGTTCAGCTCTGTATCCATTAGTCCTTATTTTACCCTTGGGAGCCGCACAGATCAACTACCCTTGCTCTGAAACAAAACCCCTTTCTCGGTACTTGGACTAGACACTCTGTCCTCCGTTGAGTCTTCCTTTGCACCAGCTTAGTTCTGTACGCTCTTCCTCTCGCTCAGCTCTCAGACTACAAACAGGGGAACAGAGGCCCACAGAGGGCAAGCGAGGAATCAAAGTACAAGTCATTCCGTTCATGGCAGAACCTGGCACCGAACCCTCTAAGCTCCATGAGGGAAAGGACTTGTTCTGTTCACTCCCTGTTGTATCCTAGAACAGTGCCGGGCACGTGGTAGGTGCTCAACTAGTGTCAGTCAAGCAAATGAATGAGCCGAAGTCCCAATTCCTAGTCATTTTTTTCCCTCTTTCTTTTAAACAATAGGAAGAAATCAATAGCCAATTGTAAATTCCATGCTGAACTCATATTTTGGAGCATTTGGGCACCAAACAGTATGGCAACGCAGCTGTAATTTAAACTAAACATATATCATTAATAGGCTTGGGCTTATAAGGCGCCGCAACTTGGCAAAATAGAAGAAAATGCACGCGCGTGCGTGTGTGTGCATATATATATATATATATATATGAGAGACAGAGAGAAATCTTAAAGATGATGAAGAGGACGTATTTGACCACCCCACCTCCCATTCCCACAGCTTTACAGTTTGTTGGGTCTACACTAAAGCATTTCTCCAGATGCCCTGCATTCTAATTCTCTCTATCAATGTCACCGTAATCTCTAAAGCCTTAAGACACATATATTTTGAAGCATATTTCGATTGTTTGGGTAACACAATGCTTAATTGCGTTTAGGCAATAATTCAAATACATTGGCTTTGTGGCGCCTCTCCTACCACCAGCAGGTGGGGTGACAAGTTCCTGAGCAAAACGGCAGTCGGGGGACAGGGGCAGATCCCAGCTCCACCTTAGCTGTGGTGATCCACCTTTGTGTTATGTGCAAAAAGAGAACAAGATGAAATTCATTTATTCACTCATTTAAAAAACAATTTTGGAACACCTAAGAAATGCCAGGCGTTGAAAGCTTAATTGCTTTTTACAACAAAGGGAAGAGCAGTCACCAGCTAGCTCGTTATCTGAGTGATTGTGTGGGTGGGTGGGTGGATGGATGGATGGGCCAACAGGTGGATGAATAGCAGATAGATAGAAGGGATGGTAGAGAGGTTTCTTTGCAATTCCAGGATCACTCCCCTTCATCGAGTAACAGTTTCCCTTAGGGAATCACACTTCTTCATCCTCTGTCCACACGGCTTATGGATCTGGCCATCTCTCTAACCAGTGGGTCCCTCCTGACCAGTCAGACCACTGGTTCAAGCCTAGGCAGAGTCCAGGGGCTCCAGTTGTACAACCGGGGACGGGCATGAGCCAGAGGGAAGCAACTCCTTGCTGCTGGACGTGGATTTAGGAGGGTGGAAGCTTGGCCCTGCGTGGTGGGTTGTGGGCACACAGGGAGAGCGTGCTTGGAAGGCAGCCCCCAGACAGCACAGCAGCTAAAGGAAGGGAAAAGAATCTGATCAAGTGATTCGGACATTGCCATGACTGATACTAACGTCTGGGCTTTTGACTTTATGTTAGGTTTTACATCTCCACTTTCCTGTGTGTGCGTTTTTCTTCTGGTCTCTTGCAATCAAAAGACTTCTAAAGAACACAGATGTGTAACCCAGGAGAAGCACCCAGTTTTTGCACAATGTGCTATGCAGGATGGAAAGTGCGATCAATCACAACGTCCCACCCACTACCTCCTGGAAGAGTAACCAAGGACTGTGGGCCATGTGTGACCTGCCTAAATATCAGGATACAGCCCATGATCTAATTTCAAACCGAATGAGTCGAAAGCCAACTCCGTGGGGACTGCTTCTCAAATATGCCCAAATATTTGCATCTTAGTGGCCAAAAAGCAATGGAATATCTTTTGTGGATGGCCTTCTATGCAATCAAACAAGTAAGCTCCGTTTTGAGAATGTCTCTCTTACCCCAAGGAACTCGATGAAACCATTTTCTCTTTGAAGGAGCCAAAGGAGAGTGGCTAGTAAGCACGCGTGTTCTCCCCGAAGCGTTCCTTGTGTCTAAGAGGTTGCTCACCATTGCTCTTGATAGATGAGAGAGATCTATCTAAAACTCTGAGATCACACAAAAAGACCAGTGAGAAACTTTCCTTTGCATCATCATGTACCATCCAAGCTCAGCACCGTGCCACGCACAGAGGAGGTTCTCGGTGGGTATTTAGTGAATAATTAGGGAAAAAATGTTGACCCCTCCAGGAGAACCTCAGTAGAGAAGGGTCTTAAAAGGCATTAGATTTCAAAGTCATCATCTAAAAAAACAATCACAGAGAGTCAAAACATCCCCTAACATTCCTCTTAAGCCCCTCACACGGGGAAGAACTGGGTAGTCTCTCAGTATATCCACCTCAGCCCCTTCCCCCTGGTCTTGAGCTGACCGTCGTGTCTGGGGCTGAGCAGCTGGTGAAGAGGTCAACTCGCGTTTGAGGAATCGTGCTGATTAAATTCAGCAGCTTGGCGCTCAGCACGGGGAAAGCTCGTACTCAGAGAGGCCATAGGGCAAACGGAGGGATCTGTACAATCAGATTTCCTATATCCTGCTTTCTCAGGCCGTGAGTGGGATGGAGGTGGAAATAACCTCCGCGATTAAAAAGATGTCCCGCCTCCGCCCCAGCCCTGGTCTCCTTCACCCTCTTCCCTTCTCTCCCCTCTTTCTTCCTCTTGCCCTCCCCACTACCCCCCTCATTTAGTATCATTTGGATAACTAAAATGTACCTCTGATACGACTATGCTGTGTTCCTCCGCTTTCACAGACCCGTGGACAGAAATGAGCTTTCCCTCTGTCCCCACACAGAACAGCCTGCGGTTCCCGGAAAGTATTCTCTGCGTCCTTCCTGCTTCCATCTTCAGATGATGTTGAGGAAGCAGAAAGATCCGAGGGAAACGCTTCAAGCAAGCACCGTATTAGATTCTAAAACCACTCTGATTCATCCTTTCTCCGTCCAAATAAAACCCGTCTGCACAGTAAATGTGATGAATGAAAATGGGATCCTCACACACACACATGCACACGCACACGCACGCACCCCTCGCTGGCATCCCCCTGCCCTCCCCCCGTCCCACCATCCCCTTTTCATTTTGCAGCGCGACACATTTTCGCGAGGAATGGTTTTATAGAAAATCCATGTCTGGGGATTTATTCGGGCCTTTGTCCTAAATGATGGCAACCTGGAACCATAGTCTCTTGCTGTACAACTCGAAACATCTCAACGAGGTGATGACCATGGGGTC
The DNA here is from genome assembly GCF_014108415.1 of Molossus molossus. Classification (NCBI taxonomy): domain Eukaryota; kingdom Metazoa; phylum Chordata; class Mammalia; order Chiroptera; family Molossidae; genus Molossus; species Molossus molossus. The sequence goes on along the minus strand of NW_023425366.1, from coordinate 106,944,480 downwards.
CACGCTCAGGCGGCGGGCGGCGGGCACTGTCCCCAGTAGGCTGAGCCGGGCGCAACCAGGGCTGCCTCTGATGTGAAGGCAAAGCCGACTTTTCGAAGGGAAGGAGGTCTTTCCCTGCAAACAATACTACGTTGAACTGAAACTGTCTTTTTAAAACCCCGATCAGCCTCTTTGGGGCACGGAAATGATGGAGAGTTTCTCTGCATGAAAAATGAGCTCATCCCTCGATGCATCTTTGCAGCTCAAATCATGACCTTTAAAACCACGTTGCTGAGAATTGGACAAAGTGGGGGGGGGGGTCCAGCCTGAAAGCCCCGAAAAGAGGATAAGGGCTGGTTTCAATGCCTGCTCACTGGGCGCTGAGCCTTCTGGGACTGACGACATGAACCACTTCCTCAGCATTTCTGCATAAAAATCGAACGTGAGAATTAAGAATCACTTTGATGATCAGTTTCTGCTCTGGGCCAAATCGCAATGGCCCATCCAACCCTAGAATTAGTCTCCAGAGATGACCTCCAGAGATGTTCGGTGGTCCAGCTGACCATCTTAGATAAGCAGGGTGGTCCCCGCCACCCATTAGGGGGTCTTTTCAATTCCAACAAAGTTTTGTTGTTGTTAATCCTCACCCAAGGATAATTTTTCCATTGATTTTTAGAGAGAATGGAAGGGAGGAAGGCGGGGAGCAAGGGAGAGAGAGAGAGAGAGAGAGAGAAACATCGATGTGAGAGAGACACATTGATTGGTTGGATGCCTCCCACATGTACCCTGACCGGGGCCAGGGATAAAACCTGCAACCCAGGTACATGCACACCAGCCAGAGCCCAACAGATCAAGTTGTATCTGCAGAAGCCTGAATCTTCTTTGTCCTTCATGTCTCAACACTGCCGCCTGCTCCAGACGTCCACCCCGACCACTCGATCAAAGAACCTTCCCATATCCCAGTCACTGGCTCCCAATCCCCACTATATTTTCTTCACGGGTGTTGATAGCTGTTCTTCCCCATTAACACCTTTATGTGTATACTGTCTCTCCGCTCCCACAGAACCTACGTTCTGAGGACCTGCGTCAGTCTCATTCACCGGGGTGTTCACAGAGCCCAGCACGGTGTCTGGACGCTGCAGTTGTGAAGCAAAACTCTGGATAAAGGAATGACTTTCCTTCCTAACCATCGTTTTTACCCATGTGCCTTATTTTGTGTAAGCCAAATATCCTGGCATCATATTCTTCAATCCTTTAGAATATTCTTCCACTTGAAGTTTCACAGATTCCTCCGGCCGGCTCCAGGAGGCCACAGAGGGACAGTTTCGTCCTCTTTCTCTCGGGAGTGCAACAGGTACCAGCAGAAACGCACGTGGACTTTGGAAACTGGAGGCCCTGTGACAGGCGAGGTCTTCTGGAAGCAGATGTTGAGTTGGAGTGCGGGGTGGGAGGTGTCTGTTAGGAGTCCACACCTAGGGAAGGAAGGGGAAGGGAGCAGGTGGGAGGTAGACAGGAAGGATTGGGCTTGCAGTACAGGCAGGGCTTGGCTCTGGAGTGTGTGCTGGGTGGTGGTGTCAGAGGGACCCCAGTGGCCCTTACATCCGCCCCTGCTTCACAGCGTCACAGAACTCACCTGGGCGCCACACCTGTGCCGAGGAGGCCAACCCTGAAGGGGCTGACTGTCGGAGGCCATCTTCAAGCCACACTTCCTGGAGCTGGGTACCGGGTACCCTCTGGACAGGGCACCTCCTCTGTGCTTCAAGGTTGCAAATTCGAGGCTAAAACCAGCGCCTTCAGAAGTCTGGCTACCGGGTGTCTTCGAAGACGAGCCACAAATAGTCCCGTTCCTAAATTAGCAGTCACGTCCTGCAAGTGCTTGCTGACTTGGCAGCAGCAACACTGACATAATTTCACAAATAATGATGTTATCCCAGGCAAAAGTTGCATGAGATCAATCACCACTCTATTTCGGTGCCATCTGAGTAGCTCTGTGTTTATTTCAGTTCACCTATTTTTAAACCAAAGCTCTCACACTTCAGAACCACGCCATGAGCTACCTCCCTCTCTTGGTCCTTGATAGCATCTGGCTCACATTTTGAAGCGAAGACAGTGATCTGAATACCCACTCCCAGTCTCTCTTCTCAGCTCCTTTCTTTGTGGACTTTAATTGGGGACAGGGGAGTGGTTATGCGAGAGTCATAAACCTAAGACAAAAAAGAAAAAAGAGAATATTGTTTCCTTAGGACATTCACTGTGACGGGAGAAGGTTTGGGTCTGTCTGGAGAATATTTTCTACTTCTCAGAGCGGGGACTTGGGGACTATGTCCCCGTTGTGGAAGGATGTTGAATATTGTGGGGCTGGACTGTCAAGAGAAGTTAAACCTGACATGCACCCCATGTGGCTGATGTTATGGGTTGAATTGTGTTGCCCCCAAATTCTTATGTTGTAGTCCTAAACTCTAGTACCTTGGAATGTGACCTTCTTTGGAAATGAAGGGGTTACAGAGGTCGAGGTGAGGTCATCGGGGTGGTCTCTAATCCAGAATAATGGGCATCTTTGTAAAAGGGGGAACTTTGGACACAGACCTGCAGAAAGGGCAGAAGAGACACGGGAGGGGCTGTGGCAACCTGGTGGACGTTTGTCCCCTGGTCCTCACCCGCCCCAGGTCGGGACAACCCAGCCCTCCTCCTGGGTGTCTCCTGGACTCACACACAGCTCCACCTTGCGGTTCTCCGACACCAAGCAACTCAGCAACACCAGCTGGTGTCCTGCCATGGAACTCAGTTCTGACACCATCTACCTGGAGATAACGACAGGTCCCCCATGTTAAGGACTCAGTCCCCCACACACACTTCCGGTGCCCATCATAAGCAGTTGGAACCCACTTCTGTCTGATTGGGCTGCAAATCAGAGGTTCCCATGAGCCCCTCCTCAGGTTTGATTAATTTGCTAGAACAACTCACAGAACCCAGAGAAACACATTTACTAGTTTATTAAAGAGCAGACTAAAGGATACAGATGAACAGCCAGGTGAAGGGGTACAGAGGGCCAGGTCCGGGGAACTCCAGAGTGCAGGCGCTTCTGTCCCCAGGAGTGGGGATGAGTCACCCTCCTGGTCCACCCACCTGGAAGCTCCCTGAGCCCCATCCTGCTGGGATGTCATGGAGACTTTGTCATGCAGGCACGACCACTTATTAATTCCATGTCCAGCTCTTCTCTCTCCTCTGGACAACGGAGGGCGAGGCTGGAAGTCCCGAGCTTCTGATCACAGCGTGGTCTTTCTGGTGACCGGCCCCCACCCAGGAGCCACCCAGGGGCCCACCCAAAGTCACCTTGTTAGAGCAGGCAGCTAGACAGACGTGAGCTGGGAGAAGAAGTTAGGGCCTGGAGGGGCTAATGAGAGCCATGAAAACCGAAACCAGCAAAAGCAGCAGACCCGAATATGGGGGAGACCAGGATGCGGTCTAACAGAGCACAGCATGCGAGCAGGGCAGCCTTGCAGCTTGGAGAGATTTTTTTTTTGACACATGAAGGAAGGGAAGATGCATTCCTTGCCTAGGGGCATTCCAGCCTAGGGGGATAAATCCCCTGAACCCCCAAGTAGAAGGGTCATTTGTGTCAACTTCAGCCAGTTGAGCTGTCTGCTCAGACTATATCTGAGCGGATTCCTTTTCTGCAAACAAACTCTCGTCTGCTTTTGTTGCTATTTGTTGTTGTCTCTTGTTTGAATTCATTCAAACAAGCAAGACGAGAATCGGGGGCACAGACACCCAAGAACCGGGGGGCACAGACACCCCTCTGACGGTCTCATGAACAAAAGATGCTCCTGGTGTTCTTGCCACTTAGGACATGACCAGGCTTGTAGTTCTGTGCCAGAAACTGGGGGGCAGAAACCAATCCATATGTTTTCTGTTATCTCACACCCCAAATTCACATGTTGACGCCCCGGCCTCCAGGGGGGTGGCATTTAGAGGTGGGGCTTTTGTTGAAGCCGTTCAGGTTGTGGTACTCGGTTCAGGCAACCGCAGCCGGGTTAGATCAGGAGAAGACACGGGGACCCTTATGAACTGTCCTGGCTCCAGGGTGAAGCAGAAAACGTAGAGGATGCAGTCCTGCTGTGGTGCAGGGGACCCGTGAGGAAAAGACAGAAGCACTTTCCCCCCTTTTCCCTCCTCTCCAGCGTATCCTCACTTTCTCCCTCCTGCCCTTTGGTCTCTCTCTGAACCTATTCCACAGTGGATGTGCTGGCGGTCACGCAGGCGTCCTCCATCCCAGTGCCCTCGTATAGCAAATGGGCATAGTAAAGTAACAAGGGGGACGTGGTGTGGAGAGGAACCCTAGGATAACACACGTCAGGAGCGGTACGTGGCAAATGCTTGGCAAACAGATGCCCAAACCACCGTTATTATGGTAAGCAAGCACTTTACATTATACTTAACCATTAGCATCCACCTCTTAATGAATGATTATAAATGATCACTAGTGAGTAATTAATTCATTGTTATTCTTATTATTGGCAAATCAAAGTCCTTTTCTTTTTTTATTCCTCACCTGAGGATATTTTTCTACTTATTATCAGATAGAGTGGGAGGGAGGGAGAGAGAGAGACAGAGAGAGACATCGATGTGAGAGAGCCACATCGACTGGTTGCCTCCCGCATGTCCAACCAGGGCCGGGGACGAGGAAAACCAGCCTTTCCTTTTAGGGTGGAGACCAAAAGTTTCCTTTTCAAATAAACATACCTTTTTAAAAAAAGAGCGAGTTCATTTAAAGAAACAATAGTGAGTAAATCAGAATGAGAGTGGTTCGTGGAGTGACAGTGTGCGCAGGAGTTCCTACGACTGGAGTGAGTTCTACACTGCAGCCACAGGCCTCTGAAACCCCAAGAATCCAGAAACCAAAGGCAGAGAAGAAAAGGTTCCTGAGGGGATGTCTCCACTGGGTATTGAGGGGGCAACTCAGGAGGGTCTCAGGCTAAGACTCTGGAGTCTTAAGTGGATACTTGACCATTTCCCACTCAAGGAGTGGTCCCCACCTTGAAAATCCCTTTCTTTTCAGCATTCAGCCTCTGCCTCTTACCCCTTCTCCTCCCTCCCCACCCAAGATGGGGCTAAGAGTTGGCCAGTTTCGAGAGAACCTTTCTTTTCCTTAAGTCATCGCGCTAATCAGCATCAGGATGTTGCCATTGGCCATTCATCTCTGCTCACATTTTCATAGATTTTCCCAGAAGCTCTTTGGGAAAAAGCTTAGTGAGACAGACTTGGATTCCGATGCCAGCTTCACCATTTAGCAACTATAGATCTTTGAAAGAGTTTCATGACCTGCCTAGGTCTCAGTCTCCTCATCTGGAAAGTGGAGCTAATAATTATGAGCTGGGAGGACCAAACAGGAGCCCAGATGTCCCTAGGGAAGGGCTCCTGGCACTGCAAGCACTCGATAAAAGGTAGCTATTATTAGCGTCCTCATGGGTAGAGAAGTGTAAAGGTGAACCTGCCAAGTGTTCTGGGAGTGCCGCCAAGTTACCCCACCTTGAACGTGAAAAGTCTTCCCAGCCTTAAGTTTGGGATTCCACTCTGTAATGTATCCACATTTGTTTTAATATAAAAATGATGCTTTAAATTGCCGTCGAGGACAGTCAGTGGGCTCCAGGAAATGGGCTTGGAGTATCCTTTGCCATGAGCCCATCATTCCCCTGGATGTATACAATTTGAACTTTAAGAGGTGTTCAGGCTTACATCCCTTTAACTTAATGGTTCTCAACAAAGAGCAACTGTGTCCACCGGGGACATTTACCAAAGTCTGGAGACACTTTTGGTTGTCACAACGAGGGGGTCCTCTAAGCATCTTACCAGGCTCGGGGCAGCCCCCACAGTAAAAAAGAACCCAGTCCCAAATGTCAGTAGTTGCTGTCAGAGACGGTGCTCTGGAGATGTCTAGAATCAAGCTGGCTTGTTTATGCTCACTCTTTCCTTCACACACACACCAATCCTGCCTTCATTCTCTCTCCATCTTTGAGTATCGTGGTCCTAACTGTAGAATAATGGAATCTTGCAATTATAAGCAAACTGTGTTGAGAAAACCTACTTTAAAATGAGGTGGGGGGCCCTGGCCAGTTTGGCTCAGTGGTTAGAGTGTTGGCCTGCGGACCAGAGAGTCCCAGGTTCGGTTCCTGCTAGGGGCATGTACCAAAAAAAAAAAAAAAAGAGGTGGGGGAAGATCCTGGCAACTCCCTGTGCTGACCTGTTATCACCCACACCCATTCAGACCAAACCAGTGAGTGAGTGGCCATCAGACACCACATGCTATTTTGGACCTGCATCAGCCCAAGAGTTCTCTGGAGTGACTGCTCTATTGAGAGGTGGCTATAGTGACCCAACTCAGACCTTACCAAAGCCAGGGAGGTGACAGGTAGGGTCTTTCCACCTTTTCTGCCTGTGCTAATCTCCCTGTTCTGGATACTTCTAACTCTTTCCTCGTCTTTCAAGCAGATTTGTATTTTCAACCATCTCGCTAAGATCTTGCCTGCTGTATTGGTCAGTATTTTCCAGAGAAAGAGAACAATAGGATGTGTACATCTGGAAAGAAATGATGAGGAATTGGCTCACATGATTATGGAGACCGGTGAATCCAAATCTTCAGTGTGGGCCTGCTGTCTGGAGACCCAGGCATGTTGAGGGTATAGTCTGAAGGCAGTCTGCTAGAGAATTTCCTTTTGCTCAAGAAGATCTATCTTTTTCTTCTATTCAGGCCTTCAACTGATTAGATGGGGCCCACCAACATTTTAGAGGTGTATGTGGCATGCATTTGCCATATCTGCTGGGTTATTTTTCTCAGTTTAATGATGGTCACTTAGCAAGCCTTGACACATGCTCTATATCCTACAGATTGAAGGAATCAAAATTATCTACAGTAACATTGCTGGAGAAGTATTAACAGTTGACAAAAAGAGAATGAGGGTGTCTTACATGGAGTCAGCGTGCCTAGGTCAGGGCTTGGGACTGGCATTATGGAGGCGAGAGAGGGTGTCTACCTGTCTCAGTCCCGGGACTCAGCACAGTTCTCTTGCAGCTGCTGGGGTACCTGTTCTGCCCACCTGCTGCTCTTTATTGGGTCCCAGGATCCATGCTCAGGGGCAGATACCAGGGAGCCACACTGTGGTCATAGGTCCAAGCCATACTTCCCAGCCCAGCACTTCCAACAGTAAAGCTGATGTTTAGACAGCTATTTGTTCCTGTGCCCGCTTCTCAACTGGTTCTCAGCACAGGGGAGAAAAAGAGGTGTTTGTAAGTAGCACACAACAGAAATCTCAAAAGGGACAATAGCCAAACTTTTCATCTGTACATTGGTCCAGAATCAAGCAGTAACAGCTCAGAGAAAATGACCTTCAGCCACAAGTTCAGAGGCTGCTTTGAGTGAGATTATGTGGATCCCACATCCTACATCCTAATCTATTTGTATGTACCAGCAGCTGTTACCACAGACAGTTATGGGCCAGTCACACTCCTGTGCCTGGGGAATTGCAACAAATTTACCCAACAGACACGGGATGGCAGAAGGTCTCAGGCCCTGGGGTGGAAGTTCTGCAGGATGCAAACTGTGGTTGACCAGTTGGCCGGTTGTTCTGCTTTTGTTGTTCCCATCAGTGAGGATTCTTTTGTTCTATTAACTTTCACAGAGACAGGGGAGAGACTATGAAGGAATTTTCCAGCCAGAGAAGGAACCAAGATCCCTCTATACATCTGTCACTTCCAAGGACTTACCTCTTTAGTCCCCAAGACCATCAGAACACGTTTTATTTGTTTAACAACACAGGGGGCTCTGAGTCAGTCCCATTTATTTCAGTGCTGAGGTTAATTGGTTAATGGGCTTCAAGGCCTCTAAACCAGTAGTCTTCTGCCTGCCTGTCCTCTGTGTTGGGGGAAAAAAAGTCTTTAAAATACATAGACTCAAAGCTGCTATGGAGCAAATGATCCTGGGACAAATGGGTCTCTAGGCCAAGTTTAGGGGTGAAGGTCTCTTCATTGCCAGTTGTAATACAGCTTCGTCGAGAATGTCCACATTTTCTACACTGAAAAAGAAACTTCTGAGCACTGGCTCATCTTTCTTTTACTTACTTCCTGCCCCCAGAGCCACATAGAGAGGGACTTTCTTGTCAACACAGAAAACTACAAAGTCTTGCATGATTTTATTTATGTAAAATGTCCAGAAAGGGAAATTTTATAGAAACAGAATGTAGATTACTTGTTGCCAGAAGCTGGCAATGGGAATGCAGATGAACTCCGAATGGGCATGTGGGATCTTATTGGGATGATGAAAATGTTCTAAAAATATGTATATTATGGTGATGGTCGCAGAACTTGGTAAATTTCCCAACAATTGTTAAAATTGCCCAACCGGTGTGGCTCAGTGGATTGAGCATCACCCATGGACTGAGAGCTCATGGTTCGATTCCTGATCAGGGCACATGCCCGGGTTGCTGGCTTGATCCCCAGTACAGGGCGTGCAGGAGGCAGCCGATCGATGCTTCTTTCTCACATCGATGTTTCTATCTCTCTCTCCCTTCCTCTCTCTCTAAAAAATCAATAAAAAACATATTTGTTAAAATGGGAAAATGTTATGGTCTATAATAGATACCTCAATAAAGTTGCTTATTTTAAAAAAAGAGGAAGAAAGTGAAGTAGACACCGTGGCCATTGTTGATGTCCTGGCCACATCTACTAGGCCCTTCTGTTTCTGTCCAGGCTCACTGGCTTACACCTCCCATCCCAGAGCTTTGCCTGAGGGCTTTCTCTGGTCACTAGAGCCCATTCTGCCCACACGTGTAGCTCACTGTGATGCAGGTGTTCTAGGGGTCTGGGGACTTGAAGGTCAATGACCCACTGTGGTTTTTTGGCTTGGGGCAGAAAAGAATTCAAATACAAACCAGCAAAGAGTTTAAAGTGAAAGAAAGTGTGTTAATGAAGTAGCAATACAGAGAGTGGGCTACTCCACAGACAGAGCAGCCTCACCCTAAAGGGACATGCTTATTATATTGAGGCTCACTGAATCGAGAGGTAGGGCATTCAATAAGCAGGAGGAATATTCAGCGTTGTTTAAAGAAAGGGGTGAAGACTTCTTGTGTTCTTATATGAGCTTTCCATTTCTGATCATGGCAGTTTGGAGTGTTATGTTCATGTATTACAATAGCCCATAATGAAGCTAAGGGTTACCGAAAGGTGACATCAGTCGCCATGTTGGATCGAACTGGTCTTCTGCTGGTTCTGTGCCATACATCTGTTGGGAGCTGGGCTTACTATCTCCCCGTAGCCTGCATTAGTTACAGCTGTTTCACCACGTACTCTGTCTCCACTGGAAGTACCAGGGAAGTCATGTCCTTGAGAGAAACCCTTGGCCACTCACTGCTGAGATTCAGTGTAGAAATACCCCCAATCTCTTTCCCTTTGGGCATATTATATACGGTGTTTCCCAAAGTTCCTCAAGCAAGACTGAACTCCAGTTTCCCATAGTGGTAACTTGTTGACGAAGTTCATTTTATAGACGTCCTTCCCTGCCTCAATGTCCCGCTGCTCTACGGGCATTTCCTGGAATCCCCACCCAAATATATAATGTCAACTCAAATCTTTGTCTCAGAGTCTACTTTTGGGGTAACCCACTTGGAAAGGGAAGACCTTGGAAATTGTTAACTACTAAACATTGATAAAACAGTTTAAATCGAAGTTAAGCCGTAAACTTGGAGGTCTGATTGATTGGGTTGGAGTCTCAGCTCTAACTTACTAGTTAGGTGACTTTTACTAAATTACTTGATCCTGAAATCTCACCTCTCTCATCTGTCTAATCAGGGTACCTCTAGAATCTCTGTTACAGGGACGGAGCGAGGATGCAATGTAATAGCGCAGCCGGAGCTGTTCGCAGAGGACCCGGCACTTAGTAAACGTTTAGTAAGATATAATTACATGTGATTTTATGGGGTGATGACTGGTCCACCAAATAATCACAGACATTTGAACCAGGTGGGAAAAAGGGTTGGTTGCATTTCCTGGGGCTCATCCATGGTGTGTGTATTTGTAGCCCAAATCATGAAGCTCTGGGGTTGCTGCGTGGGTGACACCAGTACCACCCTCACCAAAAGACATCAGCCACTCTGGGGATGGGCAGAAAATGGGACAGAGGGCGTCTTATTTTTCTCAATGAACAAACTGGATTGAATACTTCTCCAAAGGGATCTGTTTCAAGTAATGTTCAAAAATGAGTCAAGTTAGTTGTATGCCCTTCTGAAAAGAAGGGGACACTGTCCTGTTTTATTGGGTTCCATATTAAGCCTGAGTTGCTCATTGGATGGGAGAGTCATTCTGCTTTGACTGAGAGACTTTGAAAAGTTATCTCCTTTCTCTCAGCCCAGGTTTTCCTCTGCAAAAAGGAGATAAGGAGGCTTACCTCAAAAGGATATCTGAAGATTTTATCACTCATTAAATGTGAAGAGAACTGTACAGGGTCTAGCATGTCGCCGATGGTCAACATTCACTCTTCCCCTTTTCTCATCTGTTAATGTTTCTCCAGTAGTGTTAATGGGGATACAAACTTGGTTTCTTTAACCTGTAGGAAATAGAGCATGCGTCAAGACTTAAGTGACCATCATTAAATCGGCAGAAATAGCCCCGCAGGCAACGCCAGTGCATGGCGCACATGGCATCATCCCCCCCTCTCACAATAATAGCAGACATTACCAATCGATCATTGCTCTTTTCATTTGAGTTTGGATGCAGTCCCAGAATTTTTTTCCGCAGAGCACTCTAAGCCACCACTACTGACTGATCAAATTTGGCGTGCAAGATGAAAGTTATTTGCCAACACTAGTGTAAGCTTCAAAATAATGGAGTTTAGCACAAGGTCTGATACTCAATAAATACTTAATAAACAGATGACTAAAGGATACATGCAATGAGGTTATTTAATACTGCCATTCCATGTCTTCACCAATTCCTCCAAGTTCCTCCTTATGTATTGTGGATTTTTCCTTAGTGGTCGAAGGTTTTGTAGGATACTTGGAATGCTCAGACCTATAGGGACAAAGGAGCTTCCTCTGAAAATATGTATATTGGTATGATCTCATCTTGGGAGATTGTCTCTTTTATTTACATCATTTTTATCTAGTGTTGGCTGTACAGACAATTCCCAGAAGTACAGGTTATCTGAAGAGCTTATTCTGTCGATGAAGGGGAAATCCTTAATTGGTAGAACATAGCCAACTATTTTCTGACCAGGAGGCACATCTCAAAACTGGATATCAGGAGGCTGCAACTGAGCTGTAACGCCAAGCTGATGGGGATCTCCTTAGGAAATTGGTTTTAGCCGTGGGAATGACTGCCCTTCTAACATCCAGAGACCAGCCTCTGGCATTGAGTCTGCAATTCCAAACATCCCACACTATTAGTCACTGCAAGATTGATTCCTGGTCCAGTGTTTGCTTTTTTTTTTTTTCTATTGTAAACTTAGCAGCATCAATTATGTTTATACAAGTATAAAAAACACATTTATTAGAAATGCAGAAAATTTGAAAAAAGAAAGCAAAAGTGTCCATAGATCCATCACTCAATGATAGTATTAACATCTGGGGTATTTCCCTCTTGTCATTTTCCTGTGCATATTTTAGCATAATTGTGTTTGTATATTACATGTAAAGATTTTATGTCCTGACCTGGCCAGTTTGGCTCAGCGGTTAGAGCGTCGACCTGCGGTCCAGAGAGACCCGGGTTCGGTTCCCGCTAAGGGCTCGTACCTCAGTTGCAGTTTGTCCCCGGTCCTGGTTGGCAGCCACTCGATGTGTCCCTTTCACGTCGATGTTTCTCTCTCTCTCTCTCCCTCCCACTCTATCTGAACAAAAAATGGAAAAATGTCCTCGGGTGAGGATAAAAAAAAAAAAGATTTTATGTCCTGATTTTTAAAAATTTAACTTTATAATATAGCATATCTCCATGTTTTTGCAAACTCTCCATACACACATTTTAATTGTTGCATAAATCATAAATATTCCAATAAGTGAATATGCTATAATTTGCTTTACCATTAGTCAATATTGTTCAAAGTTAGGTTGTTTCTGATGTTTTGCTGTTGTAAAGATGACTATATTTGCTATATCTATTGCTATGATGACTATATTTGCATATAAGGTTTTTCCTATATGCAGGAGTATTTCCATGGAACCTTGGTTAGATTCCAAATCTCCTCTCTCTACTCTCTCTCTCTCTCTCTCAGATGTAAAAGACACAATAGGGGTAAAGTATACACATCTTAAGTGTAGAGCTCAACTAACTGTTACACGTGTATTCCCAGTGTCCCATTATGCAGATCAAGTTATGAAACACTTCCAGGACCCCCAAGACACCCTCATATCCCTTCCATGCATGACTTTTAAACAAAAAATGGCACTTTTCACCTTATAAAGAAACACATCTCCTTCTTTACCCTAAAAAATTAGCAGTTTCTTTTCTGGCCTGGAATGCTATCATGGTGTTAGATTATAGCAATTCTGTGGCACACCAAAAAATATATTATATTTTTTGCCAATCTGACAAAAAAATAGGTATAATTTTGATTCACACCGGATGGCTATTGGTGTGTTGGCTGTTGTCATTTTTTTATTTGACAATCTGAGGAAAAAGAGGTCAGGGCCCCTGACTAAAGAGTCAGGTAGTGCATGTTTTAAAGCATCTTGCAGCACACCGGCTGAAAATCGCTGGACGATAGCAACGTTGTCCTTTATCACCTCGATGGCACCTCGGGATGTGCCCCGCAAGCTGCTCAGCGGTGTTTCCGTGTCCATGAAAGGAGCTCAGAGAAGTGCTATTCACTCTACAAATGGCTTTTAGTCCTCTTCCATCTGTCCCCAGCACACTGATTGGGAAGTTTAAAGGTACAATGTATTTTCTATCCAGTTTAATAAATGACTTTGGGAGAATTCAGCCATTTTTTTTTTCTTTCTACTATCTGTGGAACTGTGCATAATTCATCTATTGAATGACAACGTGCCTTGGATAATAGTGTGAATGTTAAAATAAAATGTCTATATATACAAATATGTATATATAAGTGAAAAATGTAATGAATGAAAATAAATACATTTATTAGACTGTCCTCTGATTCTTTCCCTGCTCTGATCCTAGTCACTATTACATTTATTGAGAACCTACTATATACTAGAGATTATACACATCATCTCATTTCATTCTCACAATAAGCCCCTCCCCATTTTGCAGATAGGGAAACTGAGGCTGTGTGCCACGCAGGGAGCAAATATTGGAACTGGCATTTGAACCCAGTGTGGTCAGTCTCCAGGATCAGCACATTTAGTCACCATGCCATATCTCGGCTAAGGTAACCCACACCTGAACTTGTAGGTGACAGTAGTTCACTGATCTCCCGTTCAGATTTCTGACAACTGACCTATTTGAAATGGTATATGCCCACTCTAGAAAAAAAGAAATCTGTCTTTTGTATCCTTGGTGAAGTAGGATGCCTATATTTGCATACTTAATAAACAAATGTGGGTTGAGTGCCTTTGATATTTTAATGGTTTCACTAAGATATAATTTTTAATTAATTAAAATTTTCCCTTTATTGATTTGAGAGAGAGAGAAAGGGAGAGGGAGAGAGAGAGATAGAAACATTGATGAGCGAGAACATCAACTGGCTGCCTCCTGCATGCCCCCCACTGGGGATCGGGTCCACAACCTGGGCATGTGTCCTGACCAGGAATCAAACCGGCAACCTCTTGGTGCATGGGTCGACACTCAAACACTGAACCACACCGGCCAAACTAAATTTTTATTACAGATGTCCCTCCTTTATCCCCCATTGTCACCCTTCTTCCCCCTCCCATACCCTCATCACTGTTGTCTTTGTCCACGGTTATGTACATATATGCAAGTCAGATCTTTCGTTTATCCCTCCCCGTCTCCCCTTCCCACCTCCCTCTGAGGTTTGCAGTGTGTTCCCTACTTCCATGTCTCTGGCTCTATTTTGTTTGTCAGCTTATTTTGTTCATTATATTCCACAAATAAGTTAGATCATGTAATATTTGTCTTTCTCTGACTGGCTTATTCCATTTAGCATAATACTCTCCAGGTCCCTCTATGTTGTCTCAAAGGATAAGAGATCTTTCTTTCTTACAGCTGCATAGTGTTCCATTGTGTAAATATACTACAGCTTCTTTATCCACTCATCTACTGATGGACACTTGGGCTGTTTCCAGATCTTAGCTATTGTAAATAGGGCTGCTATGAACATGGGGGTACATATATTCTTTCTGATTGGTGTTTTAGGCTTCTTAGGGTATATTCCTAGAAGTGGGATCACTGGGTCAAATGGCAATTCAAATTTTAATTTTTTGAGGAAACACAATATTTTTTCCATAGTGGCTGCACCAGTCTGCATTCCCACCAGCAGTGTACTAGAGTCCCCTTTTCTCCACACCCTCGCCAGCCCTTGCTGTTTGATGATTTGTTGATGGTGGCCATTCTGGCAGGTGTGAGGTGATACTTCATAGTTGTTTTAATTTACATCTCTCTGATGATGAGTGACATTGAACATTTTTTCATATGTCTCTTGGCCATTTGTATGTCCTTTTTGGAGAAGTGTTTATTTAGGTCCTCTGCCCATTTTTTAATTGGATTGATTGTCTTTCTTCTGTTATATGAGTACTCTATATATTTTGGAAATTAATCCCTTATCATTGGCAAATATGTTTTCCCATACAGTGGGTTTCTTTTTCATTTTGATGCTGAGAGCCCAGAAATTGACCCAAGACATTATGCTCAATTAATATTTGACAAAAGAGCCTGGCCGGTATGGCTCAGTGGTTGAGCACTGACCTATGCACCAAGAGGTCGCTGGTTTGATTTCCAGTCAGGGCACATGCCCAGGGTGTGGGCCCGATCCATGCAGGGAGACATGCAGGAGGCAGCCAGTCATTGTTCTCTCTTATCAATGTTTCTATCTCTCTCTCCCTTCCTCTCTCTCCCAAATCAATAAAGAAAAAAAAAATATTTGACAAAAGAGGCAATGGAATAAAGACAGTTTCTTCAATAAATGGTGTTGGGAAAATTGAACAGGTACATGCAGAAAAATGAAACTAGACCACCAACTTACGTCATATGCAAGAATAAACTCAAAATGGATAGAAGACTTAAATGCAACTCGTGAAACCATAACAATCCTAGAAGAAAATGTAGGAAGCAAAATCTCAGACATCACATGAGCAGAATTTTCACTGATACGTCACCCAGGGCAAAAGAAACAAAGGAAAAAATTAATAAATGGGACTACATCAAACTAAAAAGCTTCTGCACAGCAAAAGAAGCCAGTATCGAGATATAATTTACATACTATAAAAATTCGCTATTTTGATGTACTTACAGTTATGCAGCCATCACCACAATCTAATTTTAAAACATTTCCATTATCCTCCCCTAAAATTGCATACCATTATCAGTCACTCCCATTTCCCCTTTTTCAAACGAGCCTCTGGCAACCACTAAGCTACTACTTTCTGTCTCAGTACATTTGCCTATTCTGAACATTTCATCTAAATGAAGTCATATAGTATGTGGTCTTTTGTGTCTGGCTTCCTTCCTGAGCATGTTTTTGAACTTATCCATGTGGTTACATGAATCAGTACTTCATTCTAAATAGCTGCTCAGTGTGCCATTAGGATTTTCCCTATGCAAGACATCTTTCTCATTCTTTCCCTATTCGAATTGGTCTTCTCTTTCTCAAGTCAAGGCCCCTACCCTCCACTTCCTTTATTGTAATTTATTCTTAAAGAGTTTCTTTCTCCTTCCTTCCTTCTTTCTTCCTTCTGGTATAAGTTAAGGCAAGCATATTCTTGCTACTTATTGATTTATTTGATTTTTGGCCACTTTAGGGACTTTCCTCTTATATTTTTTAATTCAATTTTCTGCTCCTCCCAAACTGAACTGTTGATATTCTAATTGATACAAGAATTTTAAGTTAATTTCATTCATTGTTTTTTTTTTTAAGATTTGCATTTTACATCAACCTTCCCACTCAAGAACATAGTATTAATTTCCATTTGTGTGGATCTTGTTTTATAAAATTCAATGAGATTTTGAAGATTATTATTTTTTAAATGTTTTTATTACAAAAATAAGTTAATTAACAAACAATAAATAAATATGTTTTTATTGATTTTTTTTAGGGGGGGGAGAGAGAGAGAGAGACAGACAGACAGACAGACAGACAGACAACAATGTAAGACCTGGCTGGTTTGGCTTAGTGGTTAGAGCGTCAGCCTGCAGATCAAAGAGTCCCAGGTTCGATTCTGGCCAAGGGCACGAACCTAAGTTGCGGTTCATCCCTGGCCCTGGTTGGGGTCATGTGGGCGGCAACCAATCGATGTGTCTGTCACATCGATGTTTCTCTCTCTCTCTCTCTCTCCCTCCCATTCTGTCTGAAGATAAATGTAAAAATATCCTCAGGTGAGGATTAAAAAACAACATTGATGTGAGAGAGAAACATTGATCGGCTGCTTCCTGCACACCCTGTACTGGGGATCGAGCCCACAACCCGGGCATGTGCCCTGACTGGGAATTGAACTGGGACCTCTCAGTCCATGGCATGACACCCAGTTCACTGAGCCACACTGGCTGGGCTTGAAGACTATTTTTAAAAATTGTTTTTCTTTGTATAATTCCTGGGCCTTTCTTCGTAAGTGCTTTCTCAAGTTATTTTATAGTTGGTGCTATTGTGACTGGGATGATATTTGTTACCTAATTTCTCCCTATATCCATTTCAAAGTCATTATTAATATAGAGAAGAGCTATTAATCTTGTATAATTTTATTGTTTCCAGTCACCTTACAAATACTTTTATTGATTTTAGTAGAATTATTATTTTTTAAATGTTTATTAGAGTTTGTTTTCATTAGTATACAAGCAAACCATCAGGAAAAAGAGAGATTTTAAGCTTTTCCCTCCAATACTTACCCTGATGATTTTATTTTCTTATCATTTGCATTTGTAAGAACTTCTGTAATTATTTAAACATTATTATTTTTTCATCATTTTGAATAGTGTTTTTGTTCGGAGTCTTCATCACATTTAGATGATTTCCTTCTATGTTTCACTTGGTGATTTATTAGGAATGACTAGTAAATTTAACCAGATGGCTTCTCAGCTTCGCCTTTAATATATTGATGTATGAATGGATTATGTTGCTACCGTCCCTGATTCAAACCAGCCCTGAATTCCTGGGACAAACTCTACTTGGTCATAGCACTCCACTTAGTTGATGCTAGTAGTTTAAACAAAATATATGTCTCATTCATAAGTAAAACTAATGTATATATTTTTTTCTGTTTCTATTTTGATCAGAACTGAGTTTTGAACGAGTTGCAAAGCTCCTTATTACTTTCTGAGGCAGCGGTTACTAACCTTGGCTGCACACCAGAACCACCTGGAGATGGTTTGAAGCTGCTGTGCCCGGCACACCTGACACAGATTGAACAGGAATTTGTGGGGCGGGGGGAGGTTCAACCTCAGGAGTTTTAACAAGCTACCAGGTGAGGTGATACCTCATTGTTGTTTTCATTTGCATCTCTCTGATGATTAGTGATGTTGAGCATTTCTTCATATATGTCTCTTGGCCATTTGTATGTCCTGTCCTGTTTGGAGAGGTGTCTATTTAGGTCCTCTGCCCATTTTTTTTTTTTTTTATCCTCACCTGAGGATATTTTTCCATTTTTTGTACACATAGAGTGGGAGGGAGAGAGAGGAAGGAGAGAGAGAGAGAAACATCGACGTGAAGGGACACATCGAGTGGCTGCCACCCGCACGACCAACCAGGGCCGGGGACAAACTGCAACCGAGGTACGTGCCCTTAGTGGGAACCGAACCCGGGACTCTCCGGACCGCAGGCCGACGCTCTAACCGCTGAGCCAAACTGGCCAGGGCCCTCTGCCCATATTTTAATTGGGTTCTTTGTCTTCCTTTTGTTGAGCTGTATGTATATATATATTCACTTATTTGTGGAATATAATGAACATAACAGTCTGAGGAACGGGGTAGTCCCAGAGACGTGGAAGTGGGGTACAGACTGACAATCCCCAGAAGAGGGGGTGGTGGAGGAGAGATAAACCACAGAACTTACATGCATGTACGCATGAACAAAGGACATGGACAACAAAGCTGGGGACAGGGCGGGGAGGGAGGGGGAGGGGGTATCAGTGGGGGAAAAAGGAGAAACATCTGTAACAAAAATAAATAAATTAATAAATAAATTAATTAATTGGAAAAAAGCTATCAGGTGAGTCTATCATGCAGGCAAGTCAGACAACCACTGGGATGATTTGAGATTGTTTAAATAACATTGGAGCAAGGTATTTTTGTTGTTGTTATTTTTTACATAACGTTATATAGAACTCAGCTATGAACCTGTCTGATACGAGGGACTTTTTCAATGATAAATCTTTCATCTCTTTTTGGTAATTGGTTTCTGTAAGTAGTCTACCTTTTCTTGGTTCATTTTATATGTGTTTGTGTGTGTGTGGGTGTGTGTGTATGTGTGTGTGTGTTTTCCAGAAATGAGCCATTTCATCTTGGTTATCAAATGTGTTGCTGTAGAATTGCATATACACTGTAATGGTCTCTTTCATTGTTTTCTCTTCTGTAACTTTTATGAACTTTTTTTTTTTTATTAAATATAATCATTTTCTTTTTCTCTTAATCAGATTTGGAGGTTGTTAATCTGATATTTTTAAAAATGAGCTTTTGAATTTATTTTTCTTTCTGCTGTTTATGCTTTCTATTCCATTACATCTAGATCCTATCATTAATTTTCTATTCAGAATTTTTTTTAGTTTATTTTGTTCTTATTCTAACCTCTTCCTATTGTTTGTAACAGGTTCTCTTATTGTTTTATTCGTTATTCTTTATAATGAAAGCATTGAAGTCTATTAATTTTCCTCTGACAACAGCTTTGCTGTAGTCTATAAATTCTGTTATAGAATGCTCTCTTGTTTATTGCTTTTTATAAAAAGATTGAATTTTGTTATCTACAACTGTTTGTCAAATTTTAAGTTATAAAAATATATTTCTAATATCATTGGATTATTATCAAAGAATTTAGTTTGAGCAAAACCTCTTTTATTTCATTTATTGAGGCTTTCTTTATGTCTATGTACATGACAGATTTTATGGATATTAGAAAACAATATTTTTCACTAAGGTAAGCACGTTTCTGTATATATCTAATAAATTGAGTTTGTACATTGAACTATATAATTTCTCCATGTCCTTATTTCTATTTCTATTTACCTGCTTGGTATGGAAAAGAACATTGATCTCTTCAAAAATATATATGTATTTATTTGATCAAGTTGTCTTTTTTTTCCAGTTTTTGTGTTTAGTGTTACTATGTGGTTGGCATTGTTCCAAGTGCTTTTTAACACTCACTTACTTAGTTAAGCCTCAGGACAACCCTAGGAGAAGGGCAAGATGTCCTCCCAGAAGAAATCGGGGTGTGAAACAGCTTGCCGAGCTCCCAGAGTTAGTAGGAAGTAGATGAGGATTCGGATGGGGTGGTTTGAAACCAGAGCCTTGTTCTCAGCCATCACCCTGCATATGACATCTAGAGCACGGTTGGCCTTCTCCTCCTGTGAATGGCCCTTCATGACAGGCCTAAGGTGGATTCTCCGCCTTATTATGAGACCCTATTCCTGTAACTACAGTTGATGAGTCCCAGGTGAGCACTAGACCCAAGTCAGGATAATCAACACCCTTTTCTGAGATGTTTTTGGACTATGACTGAGAACTGAATTCATTCATTGATCCAGCAAAAATTACTTGAACACCTACTATGTGCCAAGCACTTAGTGCTGAGGGTAGAGTAGTTAATAAAACAGACAAAACCTGCTCTCATGGAGTTTATAATCTAGTGGAGTAAAACAGACCAAAACAAAACAAAACTATAATAAATGATTTTTTGGCTCAGGCTGGTTTGGCTCAGTGGTAGAGCGCTGGCCCGCGGACCTATGAGTCGCAGGTTTGATTCCAGCCAAGGGCACATACCTCGGCTGCAGTTCGTCCCCGGCCCTGGTTGGGATTATGTGGGAGGCAACCAGTCGATGTGTCCCTATCACGTCGATGTTTCTCTCTCTCCCTTTCTCCCTCTACCTCCCTCCCACTCTATCTGCAGATAAATAGAAAAATATCCTCAGGTGAGGATTAAAAAATAACAATAATAATAATAAAATAAACGATTTTTTTTGTAAGAAAAAAGGGCTACAGAAAGCAACAGAATAAAGTAAAGGCAATTGGGGGTGTTGGCCAGGGCGCTGCAGTTTTACTTAGATACTCAGGTGACCTTGGTGCCAAAGCTTGAACACAGTGAGGGGGAGAGACATGCAGACACCTGGGTGACAGCACCCCAGACAGAATGAGTAACCAGACCAGTGTCACGAGGCAGGCCTGCCTGGTGTGTTCCAGAGATGGCAAGGAAGCCAGGGTGTCGGAGGAGGGTGACTGAAGGGAGGGGAGTAGCAGATGAGGTGAGAGAGGTGATGGGCCTGGATGGTGACCGGCCTGGCAGACTCTTACATGGGCATTGGCTTTATTTCTAAGAGAAATGGGCACCTACTCGAGGATATTGAGGATACTGAGTAGACAAATGAATGACAGCCTCACACTTAACTTTTACCAGGTTCTCTTTGGCTGCTGTGTAGGGAATGGAGCAAGGTTAGAAGTTAGGAGACTCCTGCAGAAATCAAGGGAGAGGCGATGGGGGTTTGGACCTAGGTGGTGGCAGGGAGGTGGTGAGATGTTCTCAGATTCAAGAAGGTAGAGCCAACAGGAATGCTAGTGAATTGGATGTACGCTGGGAGAGGATGAGAGGGGCCAGGAGAACGCAAACATCTTGAGATTAGGGAAGCTTTGGGTAGCGTGGGTTTGGGGAGGAAGGTCGAGAATTCAGTTTTGGACAAGTTATACTTAATACTGTTGGGAGTAAGTTCTCCATGGGTCTCTCCCGTTTCTGCATAGCTTGTGAGCAACACTCTCATGGCGCTCTGTTCTGGGCTACTTTTCCAAGAATGTTTGAATAACTGAGCAGTCTCGGAAAACGGAGATAGGCTCTCTCTGCTACAGAGGAAAGATATGTCTGTTGCCAGGCTAATAATATTTTCCCTCCGGGGCTAAGGTTCAGCAAATTTTCTTATAGCTCATTAGAACATTTGAGGTTTTTTTTAGCCATGTGCACTGTATCCACCTTGGTCCTCTCTGCCCCACCCCTTCCCCCATGGGTCTCGGGAAGCAAGGGGAACTGATGCAAACATGATCGTCCCGCTGCCTGCTCTGCCGTGAGCCGCGAGTAATAAAGTCCTTTGTCTCTGACCCGCGAGTCTCGTGTCTTCTGCCAGCATCCATGAAACTGTGGCAGGATAACTTGTTACACTGCAAGTAGGATGAAATTCCCAGTTTCTTCGCCATTCTTGACAGGGGTGTCTACTAGACATCCGAGTGGAGGCAGGTAAACAAGTGGGTATACCAGTTTGGAATTCAGGGGAGTAACATAGGCTGGAGCTATAAATTCGGGTATTTGCAGCATCTAGTGATTTTTAAAGCCTTGCCTCTGGCTGATGGAGAAGAGAAGTCACAGGACGAAAGCCAACACTGAGCACTGGGAAAGGATGGGAGGGAGGGCAATATGGGAAGAGGGGCATCAACCTGAGGAGTACCTGGGAAGTCGAGGGAACTCAGACAGCCGTGTTCTGGATGCCAAGGGAAGAAAGCGGTCCCAGAGGAAGGAGTAAGAACTGTGGCAAGCACTGCAGGAGGTCAAGTAACTACTACATTTAGTAATGAAGAGGTCACTTAAGAGCAGTGGTGGTGTGCATGTGAGGAGTGGGGGGCAGAGGACTGGGGAGCAAACACCTGTTTAAGTGGAGATGGGAAAAGAGGAATTGGAGCCAGCGAGTCGACAACTCTTTTGAGGACTTTTGCTGCGAAGGGAACAGAAACATGGGGTAGAGGCTGGAGAGGGAAGTGGGGCCAAGAGAGGACATGGTTTGTGTTTTTAATCAGAGAAGTAGAAATAAGTTTGGATACTGGAGAGAATGATGCTGTAGAGAGGAGAAAATGGTGGTAAAGGAACCGAGAAAGGGAAGTGTTGCCGTGATGTCCACAAGTAGGTGAGTGAGGATGTGTTCTAGTGAGCGAAGGGAGGAAGAACGGGTCTATTGTGGGAGCCTGGATAGTCTGTGCATAAACACATCATCATCGTGCCATTACAGGGAAGTCAGGAAATGGGGTAGGAGCTTGTGGGAACTCCTTTCTGCTTGCTTCCTCCTTCCTTGGTGACCTCGGAAGCAAGGCCATCAGGCAAGTGAGGAAGGGAGAGGAATGTCAGCAACTGAAGGGCAGAGCAAAGAAGTGGCCTAGGGTATGAGAGAGTGACCAGACTGGCAACATGCAGAACAACTGAGGAGCGCTGAGGTCCTACTTGAGGGCTGCAGAGGGAGAACCTGTTCCTTCACACCCAGGCACTGTGGCAGCCATGGTTTTTACTACATGTGGAGGGCACGGTTCTGCTATGAGAGAGAACTAGTCAAGCATGCAGAGAGAAGCAGAGACAAGCGATGAAGGGGCTGACTTGTGTGCTGGTCTCTGGGTCCTGCTCTTCCCCAGGCCTAGCTTTATCACCGACCTTCTTTTGGTTAGATTGCTCAGTTCCATCACACACCTCAATGTACCAGCTATAGAAACAGAAACCCACTTGATTAACTTCAACCAATGGGAGAGTTTGTTCTCAGGTTTAAAAAAAGGTCAAGGGTGGGTCATACACAACAGGTCACAAAGGTATCAGGGACCCAGGCTGCTTTCATCTTTCTGGCTCATCACCTCTTGCACTGCCTTCTATCCTTATGCTCACAAAATAGCTGCTGGAGTTCCAGCAATCCTTTCTACATTCCAGGCAGAAAGAATGGGAATGGCAAGGGGTAAAAGGGCACTAACCCCCCCCACCAAAGGATTTTTGGGGAGCTCCACAATGATGTTTACTGTTCTTTCTTTGATCGTCCCTAACTACAAGGAAATCTGGGAACTGTTATTTTCTGTTTGGGCACATCATCACCCTCAATAAATCAGGAGTCTATCAAGCAAGAAAGGAACAATGAGTATTTGGTAGGCAGCTAGCAGATTAAGGATATCCAATAGTCTTCCAATAAGCTCCTTTCTCCTGTAAGCCTTTTTGGAATGGATTCCCAAGGTGTACAAACAAAAGAGACTTGAGAGACACTGAGGACTCACCGTAGGTACCAGATGGGTTGAAATGGGGAGGTGCAGAACAGTGGCTGTGAACAAGTGGGACAAGGTTAGTATGAGGGAAAAACAAACTACCCACTTAAAGACACAGGGGCTAGATAGAAACCTTTCAAACACAGAGAATCTTTGAGGGGACGAAGGTAAAGTTAATAAAATAAAAGGATATTTGGACAAAAAAATTTGAGATTTAATACATCAGTTGCTCTTAATCCTTTTTTTTTTGTAAGATGGTGTCTTTTTAACTTTTTCCTGGTTTTGTGTCTTTTCTTAACCCATTCCACGCCCCCTGTTATGCCTAGGC
Source organism: Molossus molossus (assembly GCF_014108415.1). NCBI lineage: Eukaryota > Metazoa > Chordata > Mammalia > Chiroptera > Molossidae > Molossus > Molossus molossus. The sequence goes on along the minus strand of NW_023425366.1, from coordinate 106,920,869 downwards.
AGATAGTTGGGTTTTTACTAATCACAAATTGGGAAAATCTAAAACGACAAAGGAACTGCTATGAATTAAGCAGCAGCAAACCATAATAGTATGTATACACATTTGAAAAAGTAGATTACCATTATTTAGTCAGCCGACAGATGATGCTTTGTGAATAAAAGAAACCAGCCTCCTCAAACGGTTGCATTTCACAAGACAGCTCGTGAAACACTCGGTGTCATTCCCAGTGAGATCCCCCTGAAGAGCCTGTTTAAACCTGACCGATTCTAGCATTCCAGCGATGGCTCGTTTTTATGTTCTTCTTGGCACTCGTTATTCTCTGATAATACTTGTTCACACACTTATCTATGTGTCTTGGCCCCATCTGCCCTATTAGAACAAAAGCTCCATGAGGGCAGGGACCTTCCCCAACTTATCACTGGCTCTCCAGCATGAGCTCCATCCTGGGTACTGAGCAGATTTTCAATAAATATTTGATGACTATTACTTGTTGAAGTCCTCAACACAGGTCTTGGCACATAGTAAGAACTTAATAAATGTTCATTATCACCATCACCACCACCACCACTACCATCATCATCATCATCACCATCAACACTGCTTCCATTGGTACAATTCGAAGCCTATGACCCCAGGGGTCAGATTGGGCTCCACTCACACACACAATCAACATTTCTTTTAAAGAGGAAAAACTATCTTCCAAGAGAGCCTAAGGCCTGGAGTGTGTCTCCTTTTCAACATCGCAGGGTTGCAAAGGTAGCCTAAAAGCTGTGAGAACTCGGGGTCAAGGAGCTAGAAGAGAACAAGGTCAGATAATCCCTTAAGCAATGTGGTTTTCTGTTTCTCCTGTCATTTCTCCATGTGGTCTCTCCTCCTCTGCCCCATCCCCCACACTTGCAAATTGGTGGGGTTTCCTCCACTTAGGATCCCTGATGTTCCTGGCTGTCTCCAAGGCTGTTCTGCAGTTTGTGGGCAGAGGAAAGTTATCTGCTACCTAGAGCTCCCTCTGCTGATACGCAGGGTGGAGGACCGGTGGCTGGAAAACCAGTGGCTGGAAAACCTGCGGTTTCAGAAGCACAGCTGGGGGTCTGGCAGGGCCTCTGGCCTGATCAAAAGCTGTTTCCTTCTCTTGGGTGGAGTTGGGGGGCAGGGTACAGCTGATGCGTGTCCATGGTCTCATGGCTTTCAGGGGTGTCTGGCACCCTGCCTCCTCTGACTTCCTTGTGCCCAGAAAAGCTGGCGTTGGATGCGCTCGTCAGAGAACCAGGGATCCCCAGCGATAGGAAGGTGTTCTGTGCATAACTCTCCCGCTGATACTCAGAAACAAGTGGCTCATGTTTATGATTTCTGTTTGATACAGAAGTGAAACCTAGGGGGAGGTTTTTAATTTTTTTAAGAGCAAAGTCAGGGTCAATTGGTAGAGTCTGGGTTAAAACAGGTTCTAATAAACCAAAAAGAAACAGACACATGATTAAGATATTTTTAAAACCCCACCTATTTGACTCATGAAGTTCATTTAATTCAGGAGAAGGCATGCCGTGTTCTAGTTCTCCAGCACCTTCTGGCAGGACTACCTGAGGGAAGGGGAGAGCAGGTTCTTGACGAACCAACTTCCCATTGTGACCAGGCTGACATTCCTTCAACTCTGCCACTGGCCAGTGCCAACATTTCATACGAAATACGTAACATCCCTAGCAGCCTTAGGACCTCGATAGTATTATTTGTCTTCACCTTTTATAGATTGGAATATTGATTTTCGGTAACGTTAGCAACTTGTTTAAACTCGCACAACTAAACTGTTCCTGAGATGCTGATGGAGTCTGCGAACTTGTAAGCACCATACTGTGATCCACCAGCTGGTGTTCATTCCCCACCCAATGTTTACTCAGTGCCCTGGACTTTGCGAAGGGCCAGAGAGAGCAGAGATTAGTTGAGAAGAGGTTCTTGTCCTTGGAGCAAAATAAATAACTTGCCCTCTATCAAAATAAAGGACTAGATTTAGTGCCACTTCCTCCAGGCAGTCTTCTCTGACTACCTCTTTCCCCCTCCTATATTTTTGGACTGTCATCATTGACACTATCCTACTGTTATCAAGAAAACAGATAATACCTGATATTTATTGAGCACTTGCTATGTGCCAGTCCCTACAGAAAAAAAAAATTCTTTACGTGGGTTATTTGATTTAATCCTTATAAGAAATCCTTACATGATTATTCCTGTTATAATCCCCATTTTACAGACGAGGAGGAAACTGAGGCATAGAGAAGGTAAACAACTGAAAGTCTCAGTTGAGTGTGGCAGAACCAGAGATCTGTTTGACAGCTCCTTAAGGCTGAAGAGCCCCCTTTTTCTGATTTCCCTCATAGCCCCTGGCTTAGCACTGGGCACACGGGGAGCTCAGAGGACTTGCTGGCTGATTTACTCTCCCATACTCAAAGATAATGATGAAATAGGATTTAGGGGTGGGGATGGGGAGGGAAGCCCACAAATCAGCTGGAACTTCCTTAGAGCCCTGGCTCTCAGTTACCGCGAGAGTAGGAACCATATTTAAAAAGAAAAATTCCTTAGGGAATCTTCCTCATATCTATATTTCACTCACCCAGCATGATGCCTGGTGCATAATAGGGTCCAATACATCTGTGTTGAATGACTGAATAAGCTTTAAAAATTCTAAAAAAACTTGCTGCTGTTGCTAGGGCTGCTGCTGCTGGTCTAAGGCGGTACTCGGCTCTGTCCTCTACAGCAGGCTCCGTAATGATGCTTGAGGGGCTGTCTGTCTGTCTTGGCTCAGGAAGATGGTCTCAGCGACCCTAGGAGCTTGCCTTCCTGCTCCTCTATCTCAGGTGATTTTTCATCCTAAAAGTCTCGCAGAAGCTGTTTATGGAATCCATAACCTGCCCCGAGCTTTTAAACCTCTTTCTCGTGTGGCTTTTTACGAGTTGAAGTAAACAAACAACTCTCTCTCTCTCCAGGGACTTGGGGGCCTAGATCCTTAACCTTACTCCTTTAGCCCGTGGTCCCCGAGGGAGCTGAACCAGAGCGTGGGCCCCAAAGGACTGTGGTTAACATGTCGCGTGCAGGAAGTAGATAATATCACTGCTGCTTAGAGGAAAAATGCAGCCCAGACCTTGAAGCAAAGATGGGCCTGAGGGGGAGGGAGGAGCGTCCCAGCCCCTGCGGGGATTGGGAAACTATGTTTAGACCCTGAGGAAGAGTTCTGGGGATATGACATGATGCTCTTAGGGACCATCTCATCCAACCCCACACTTGGCATCAAAGGACAGGAAGTCCTGGGAGGGGACTGACTTGCCCCAGGTCGTGTAGCACCACAGTGGCTGCATGGAATAGATAATGGTGGCTCCCTCCTGTGAACCTTTTCCCTTCTTTCCATAAGAGCCAGATCCCTGCAGAACATCCAGGTGGTTGCAGGAGAGCTGGCTTCTCCCAGGGCCAGAGGTGATGTATGGGACTTGGTCAGGCTGATCAGTACATTCTATCTTCCTGGCCACAGTGCTTGGTTTAGGGGTAATCTAGGACCTAAAGCTGGTTCAGTCAGAGAGACTCTCTGGGCCTTTGATGGGAATGCTGGGAAATGGGAAATATGGCCCCTCCTTCTCCTGGGCTAGAAATGAATGAAAGATACAAGCAGTGTCAGCAACTGATGCCAGGCTGACATGAAGAGAGAGCCTCCGGATGAAGCCGACCCTGTGAAAGGCAGAGAGGAGAGATGGAAAGAAGAGGAATCCTAGGCCACAGTTCTGAGTTGCCAGATCAAACCTCATTTTCTTGGCAGTCACTCGCTCCACCCTCATGCACCGACAGCACTTCATGCACCCACAGCACTCCATGCACAACTTTAAAGTGACTCCAACCTCACTGCATTGTAATGACGGACATCTGCATCTGGCTCCTCCTCTAGACCCCAAGCTTGGGGAAGGGGAAACTTGACCTAACTCACCTGTGGATGCCTGCACCTGGCCTTGTGTCCGACACAGTTTGATGTTCGTGGACGCTTGTTGAGTGGGTAAAACGATCTCTTTCCCCTCCTTGCCTCCTTCTCTGATGGATCCTTGTTATTCCTCCACTTTTTTCTTTTTACAGATTAGGATAAGATTTAAAAGCACGATGGACAAGATGCAAAATATTCACTTCACAAACGGGGTTTGTCTGCTATTTGTATTCTCATAGTGTTTCGTCCCCCCCCCCAACACACACTCCCATTTCTCCCTCTATCCTCTCTGTGTTCAGGGCTGCTGTGTAGAAACACTGGGTGAGAGGACAAGAGGGGGAAAGACTGGAAAGACTGAGTCAGAGAAGGCTGGGGATGAAACTTGAGTCCTTTGGGACCCTCTTTCCAAATCTTCATTGACAGAGGAGGGAAGCTCAGGCCCAGGGAGGAGTTCTCCTGGCTCAAGGTCACCAGAACAGTCCAGTCGGAATGGAAAAGAGCTCTACTTTATAGGGCAAGACCTGTTACCCCACGAGCTGATCCCTGCCCCCACTGGAAGGCAGGCTTCAGGATGCTTGGGAAGAAGGACCTGGTAGAAGGCTCAAGGCCAGACCTTAGAGCTTGTAGCCTGTGCAGGCTGAGAAACTCCATGGGGTCCCTTTCCCACTGAAACACTCAAGTGTCAACCGGGTTTGTAGTCTCTTGGCTTGTGTGTCCTTAGGGACCTAAAAAGTGACTCAGTGAAGCACTTAGTACATCGTTGGCTCTGGGGAGTGGGAGTGATTCAGAAGTCACGCACAGAGGCTCATTCATAGCCTCCTCCCTACCCCTTCCAGCCAGGGATCCAAGGATCCTCTGCGTGAGACACTTCCGTGGCCCTGACACTCCTGAAACGTCCCTCACGTCTCCACCTGCCAAGCAGTCTTTGTGCGCAGAGAAGATTCCGGACTGCAAACTCCGGGGCGGGGAGCCTGCTCCACACAGCTGCCTCGTGCTTGCTTCCCACACCGAAGGCAGGATCTCAGGACCCCCCGATCTTCCTCACCCGCCCTCCCGTTGATTCTGAGATGGCCCACCCTCACCCAAAGCTCCCCCAGCTTGTTTGCCCCCGTCTCTTTTTCTCCACCGCGGGAACTGTTCCCCTTTCCCCTGCCCCACTCTCACTCCTGCCGTAGTAGGGGTCTGTCCTCTCTGTTTGCCCCCACCCCCTTCCTTTCCCTCCTCCTTTCCCTCCCTCGCTCCGCCCCCAGGCCCCGCCCCTCTCCGCCCCGGCCCGCGCGCCCCTCGCCCGTTCCCGGCCGTCCGCCCCCTGCCCCTCTGGGAGGGGTGCAGGCAGGCGAAGCCCGCAGGGTAGGCGCCCCCCCGTCCCTGCGCGCCGGTCCCCGAGCGCGCGCGCTGGCGCCCCACTCCGCGGCCTCCCGCTCCCCGCCTCCCCGCCTTCCCCTCCTCCTGGTGACGTCCGGGTCCCTGCCCGTCTGAAAACTCCGCGCCGCGGCGGTGGAGGCGGCGGCGGCGGCGGCGGCGGAGGAGGAGCAGCGGCGAGCCGAGGCGGCGGCGGCGGCGGCGGCCCGAGCGGGAGCCCGAGCGGCGGCCGGCGGCCGCGCGAGCCACGGGGAGCGCGGGGGCGGCCCGGAGCACCCGGGGTCCCCGCGCCCCGCTCGCCCGCCGCGCTCCGAAGATGGTGGCGGCGCCGTGCGCCCGGAGGCTGGCCCGGCGCTCGCACTCGGCGCTGCTCGCGGCGCTCACCGTGCTGCTGCTGCAGACGCTGGTCGTGTGGAATTTCAGCAGCCTCGACTCTGGGGCCGGGGAGCGTCTCGGGGGCGCAGCGGCCGGCGGCGCCGAGCAGCCGCCCCCGGCCCCGGCCCCGCGCCGCGAGCGCCGGGACCTGCCCGCCGAGCCGGCTGCAGCCCGAGGAGGAGGCGGCGGCGGCGGCCGCGGAGGACGGGGGCCCCCGGCGCGGGCACGGGGAGGCGGCGCAGGAGAACCCCGGGCGCAGCAGCTGGCCAGTCGGGGGGCACTGCCCCCGCGGGCGCTGGTAAGATGCCCCTACACCTTGGGTCCGGGAGCCCAGCAGCCCTGGCCCCACGCCCCCCAGCCCTTGAGCCCTGTGCATCAGACTGGGACTCCTCAAGCCCGCCGGCTCCACATCCCTTTTCCCTGGAAGGAGGGGTGGGGTCCCCGACAAGGCGTAGGGGCACGGGCTGCCCCATCCCGAGTCTAAGGACTGCCCCTTGGGGTCTGGAGAAGTTACCTCTAGAGGAGGCGCTTTGGGGGTTACAGGAGCTGGCTGGGTGCCTGTTCCTCGTCACTCTTTCTGGACGCTCCGACTTGCTCTGTGCTGTGGGTGTTGGTGCCTCCAACCCTGTCTGAGTGAGTGGATGGTGCCCGGGATCTTAAGCGGCTGCTCACGGGTGGTTCTCGCAGCATCTTTGGTTTTTACGGAGCGGGTGCAGACAACTCAGTGCCGGCTTGCCGCTTCGTTTCTTTGCCCTGGCCTGAGAGGGGGTCTGGGATCCGTGTCCCAAATCCCCAGCCGTGTCCCTGAATAAAGACTCAGTGTTGGGTGGCAGGACTTACTTTGGGTCTCACTCCCATCTCTGGGTGTCTGACTTCCTGTCTTTACCGTCTCAGTCTGTAACCTTGCCCTCTCCTTCTGCCCTCTCTGACTGTCCTCACCCTGCTCTCCAGTGTCAGCGTCTGGCCCCTTCTCCATGGTGTCACTGGCTCTCTGTCGCGTGTGTAGCTGATTCCTGTCACCAGCTGTGTCCCACCACGCCATCATGACTTGGGCTGCTACGGGTTTGGGTGTGAACAGTCTGGGCTCTGAAGCTGTTCCTTAGCAGGTCTTCTGGAGCAACTGGGTGCCTTCCTACTGTCCCCAGCTCCTTCAGGGGTGCTTTTCATACCTTCTTTGGGCTGCCTTGCTGAGCCCACTGAACTCGGAGCTCACAGAACTGGAGGTCAGAGTCCCCAACTCTGGGCCAGGGTTTCAGTGCTGTGTCTGTCTTAAGGCATAAGGAGAGCTGTGTGTCTGTCTTTACCTTCATCATGCTACTTTCTGTCTTTACCTTCATCATGCTACTTGCTTACGGGGAGGAATCTCCTAGCTCTTGGGGGACATTAGTCAACAGGGGGTAGTTTCAGCATCTCTGGGCACTGAACGTCTTTGTTGTTTGTCACTTCAGGAACCCTCCCTGAAGGCTGATATGCTAAACTTCTTTGAGTCAAGAAGACCCCCTTTGCCAGAGTGCAGCTCTTTGTGCCGCTGAGCTGATGATGCGATGGCATGTCATGTTGTTGGTCGCTGGTCTGTGTGGGCAGCAGGGAGCGGGCTGTCCCCCGTTTTGGGGGTAGGACAGGAGATTGAGATTCCTGATGGAAAACCAGAACATTCCCAATGCCCCGCAGCCTCTTATTTCCAGCAAAGGGTACTCTCAGATTCTGCCTTTGAACTCCAGGAGTGGATAGTGATATGTTTGGGCAGAGATGCAATTAGAAGTTGTTTCTGAATTCAGAGCCCTGCTGGGAGGTGGGTGGGAAGGGTTCCGGACGTGCACTGCTGGTCCCATGTGGGAACAAGTAGGATGGGCATGGGGCTTACTGTATCCTTTACATCTGGGATTTAGACTGGTGTCTGGAGGTGCCTTTAGGTGCAGATACCACCTGTTGAAACTAGCGAGAGGAGGAAGGAGGCCTAGTTGGCGAGTTTCTTCCAGGGTCCCTAACATTTGAGTACTCCATCCACTCCCCTACTTTGTGTGTATAGTTCTGTGTCCTGTTCTCTTTCCTCCCAGCTCAGCCACAGAGGTGTGCGGTGGGGCAGGCAGGTGGGAGCATGCCATTCCCCCATTTCTATTCCTTTTGGAATGTCAGGGCCAGCAGCAGAGTTGCTTTGCTTTTCGGAAACTCTGCTTTTATCTGCAAGTACAGTTACTGACCCCCATCTCTATCTCCCAGCGTCTCGATCTCTTTGCCTTGTGATATAGATGTATGTATTTTTTTTTTCTTTTTTCTGCCCTCCCCTTCTTCAGTATGCCATACTGTTGTTCACTGTTGTGTCTCCTGGATTCGTATTTTATTTTGTCTGCTTGTCTATCTCCTCTCTTTTTCCTCCCCTCCCCACCATGTACCCTTGTGCCCTGCTGGATCCTGAGATCACAGTGCAGACTTGCCAGGTGGGGCCAGGGGTCTGTCCTCCTCCGGTTGTGTGCCACCTCCCCCTCCTCCCCCCCAGCCCCTGCCCTTCCATGGAGCTCAAGGAGACCAGAAGGGGGCAGGCTGTTCCCAAAGTCTGATGTCGCATGAGCTTGGGTTGCAGGCTTAGAGGGGACCAGACAGTTTCGCCAGCCACTGAGGCCCTTGCAACACACAGTTTGTTTGCAGACCCTGCTGGGGCTGCTGGCACGGTGCTTTGGAGCTGGATTCAGGAGAGGGATGTTAAAAAAATGCCCTGTCATTTTCCAGCTGGCTCTTGTAAAGAGCTGGTAAGGCACATACTCGGGAGATGGTGCTTAATCTCTGCTCTGTTGAGGTCTGGGGATGGGGTGGGGTGGGCACTTGTGCTTCTTACATGCGGACCGAACCTGTGGCCCTGGTGGTGGTGGTGCTGTGTCCCAGAGACTGTCAGGCAGACACGGAGCATAGAGCACTTTCTAAACCAGACCTTGCTGCTTCCTTGTGCCCACCCACCCAGACCTTCTGTACTTGTACCTGTTACGTTTGAGGAGCTGCACCCCCGTCGAAGGACCTGATGGTATTTTTGGTGCATTTTAAGAGAAAAACACCAGTTTCTTCAGCAGACAGAGCCAGAGAGCCCAAGGATGGTGGCAAGATGGACATGTCCCTAAAAGATTTGCGAACTTCCCTTTCCCTTTCACTCTCTCAAAGCTCTTACATATTGGAATTACTGGCTGGATGGTAGCTGAGTTTTGTGGCTGTGCAACAGATTTTTTTCATTGGGGTCTCCAGTAAACTGGATGTTACTGTCATTTGAGAATTTAAGAAACAGTTGGGCTTGGTTCTAAAGGGAGGGGATACTGGGAAGAGTGTCAGAAAGTTCACACTACAGGTTCTGAATAGATTTGAGGAAAATGGAGAATTGCGTGTGTTAGTGTAAGGAATGTTTATTTCTTTTCCCGTTGCCTCCAGTGATCCTCTTGAAGTCCTCATGTTTATTGCCTGTGCCCTTAGATAAACTGTTACTCAATAAGTTTCATTTAAGAAACCCAATTTTTATTACCCTTGCGCGCGCGTGCACACACACACACACACACACACTTCAAGTAAAACAGGGTTTCTGTATTGTCTGACCCCTTGGAAATGTTGATTTTTCGGCAGAAATTCCTCATACTTCACATTACTCAGATAACTCGGGATGTTTTGAGATACTGGCAGTGACTTTGAAAAATTGGTTCACTGTACCCAGAGCGCCTCTGGTTCCAGCAGCCTCAGAGGCGTAGCTTTTCTTTCTATCCAAATGTTTTGAGACTACAGAGAACAGAGGGTATTTTATTGACGGATTTTTTTTTCACACTCTCAATGGAGTTTTATTTTGCTTGAGCAATGCATTGCACTTTGTATACAGAAATATGCATCATCGAACAATATTTATCTTACTGCAAGTGTTGCCATCTGTTTAATCACATACTGGAAAATGTTAAATAGATAAATAAAAGGAAAAGTGATTATATAATAGGTATATATATATTTTTTGTATGCATCCATATATATATAGTATGTCTGTGTATACATATTACATATATACAGGGTGGGGCAAAAGTAGGTTTTCAGTTGTGAGTATGCAAAACACAGAGTTCATTCTTGTGTTGTTATTTTTTGCATTGTTTCCCATATGAACAACTGTAAACCTACTCTTGACTCACCCTGTATAGACTTTCCTTCCAGGTTCTCTACACGTTAGACTTTCTCTCTCGTTTATCCATTTTTTTAGAAATAAAATCTTTCAGAAGCTTGAATGACAAAATGCTTATTACAGTTTCACAAATAAGAAGCCAAGGCATAAATTCCTCTGCTGGGGATTGTCCAACTTTGACCCATGGCCTTAATAGAAAAGGAAATTTGGTGTATTGAGCTAGAGCAGATACCTGACGTCAGTGTGTGTGTGTGTGCATGTGTGTGCGCATGTGTATGTTTTCCAGAAAACAAAATGTCCTTAAGAATATCTGTGGAGTAAGGGTCTGGCCTCCCACCCAGAGCCAGGTGTGGCCAGTGGGGCGTGCATCTAGTGCAGGAAGACTAACAAGCCCACTGCCAACGTAACTGCTGCCTAGGGTGAGGGCTGCTCTCCTCGCCGTCTTTTGGTTAGTCCTGCCCTAAACTTGCCACTGATGGTAACTCTCCTGTTTTTTCCCTTTGTATTTCCCCATTTTTACTGACGCCGGTCCCCATCAATCAGAAACAAAGAGAAAATACTTTGGGAATAAAAAAGAAAAAAAGAAAGAAAGAAACCACAAACTCAACCCCAGCAAAACCCAAGTTTGAAGGGAAGGGGTGTGTGAACAGCAGAGAAAGTCTCAGAAAATGTGTCCCAGGCCTTCGCACAAAGGGAGACCTCAGCTCAGTGTGGTCGGGTCTGATATTCCTGGGTTCACGTGCTGGCTCTGCTCTCTGCCATCTCCATGATCCTGGGCGAGCCATTCTAACGTCACGCCTCTGAAAATCGGGGCTCTCTCCTAGGCTTGTGCGAGGATGAGGTGTAAGAACACTTGTGAGCCGATTGGCGTCTGGCACATAATACATGCTCAAATGTGAGCTGCTGTTCTTCAAAAAAGAAACTCTCAGTATGTTTGAAAATAACCAGCCTCCCTCCCCCCCCCACGATTAGCACCCATTTTCCATTGCTAAGTAGAGTCTGAGAGAAGCCCAAGGCAGTAGAAAGCAGCATTTCCTGTGTGTGTGATCCTTGGAGCAGGATGCAGCGTGGTGGGGCAGGACTGGCAACATTTATTGAGAGCCAGCTGTAGGCCAGGCATCCTTTAGGTGTTCCGCGTACGTTATGCTCACACCCTCCCCTCAAAAAACTCAGGGTGGAAGGAGGGGTCGCCCAGCTCATGCAAAATTGAAACTAAGGACACTTGGATAGAAATCGCTGGCCTCGTGTTGTCGATTGTGGGCAGGAATAATGAGGGCTTTGCAGATACTGCCTCGCTGTCTCAGTGACTTCCCACCTCGGGGGGTTACACCGGTTGTTGTTCTCCTCTCACAGATGAAGAAACTGAGGTCAGCAGAGTGGACACAGCTTACTCACTCAGAGCACAATGCTGGGAGGAGCAGCTGGGATCCAGACCCGCCCCCATTCCAAATGACAACAGACCTCTGAGCTCTTTGTGCAGTTCTTGGAAAAACCCTGGATGCAGCCAAATCATTCCTGAAAATCTTTATATCACTTTTCTCACTTCTTATTGCAGGTTCCTAAAAATGTGCCAACCCTAGAAAAAGAGCAGATACGCAGTTTTCATTGAATCAGATCCTTAAATAATCAGAGAAAGAGAAAGGTAATAATAATAGTCATAATCATAACAACAACAACAACAACAACAATAATAATGCCTATAAGCCATTATAATGTGCCAGGCACTATTTTAAGCCATTCGTATGTATAAACTCATTTATTCTTTCAAGGTAGGTACTATTGCAGTTTCAGTAGCCAATGGTCATTGTGCTTAATACAACCAGACCCCGTTCTCAGTGTTGTACAGACATTAGCTCATGGAAACCTATGCAGCAGTGAGGAAGAGGAGGCATAGGGAGCTTCAGCAGCTTTCCCAAGGTCCAAAGTTACAAAGGGCAGAACTGGGATTCGAACCCAGGCAGTCTGTGCTCTTAACCACTCCACTTTACAATCTCCCTTTTAAAAGCATCTTGCAAAAGTCCACAACCTTGGAATCATAGAACTCATTTAAGGAGGCACATAAGTAGTTGATTTGGGCACGATGCCCAGCACCAAGGACAGCCCCAGTGATCCCGGGAGAAGAACACATCCTGCTGGAGTGAAATACACAGAGTGCCTCCTAGGGAATAATTGAACTTGAACTTCCAAGTTGGCTGGAGGAGTGTGTTTTGAATTCAGCTCTCTCTAGCCAGGGGAGGAAGGGAAGGAGGGTCCTGTGCAAAGGTCCTTGGCCAGTGGACACAGCCTTTCACTCATCCTGCTGCTCCACTCACCTAGGTAGGCAGCTCTGTGTCCTCCCCGGCAGAGCCCACGACTTGCCCCCAAGAGCCTGGGTGAAGCAGGGCGGAACCTCTAAGAACGTGCAGTCTGATCTTGTGGGCACTTCCTTCCGCCTGCAATAGCAACTACCCGTTTGCCCATAGATACTCATCAGGTTGTGCCCCTTTGATCCCTGTGGTTAGGGTTGCCTCTCCCCTGTTGGAAGCCAGAGATGATGTTACCAAGGTGACAGGGACAGGGGCAGGGTGTGTGTGTTTCCTTAACCCCTTCATCACGATAGTGGGCAAGGAGACTGGCAGCCAAACACCCAGCCAGATGGGGAAGAATGTCTCCTAATGTCATTCTTGAGTCTTTTGTCGGGAGCTCCCCGCTGTAGGGCCCTCTGAAGGCAATACAATGGATTTGTTCTGTCTCAGGTCTGGTTTGTCCCAGCCAGGTGACTGCAGCTTATCTGAGCATCTAATCCAGGCTAATGTGTCATAGATGCTGATGACAAGCATTTCTCCTCTCTGGAAATCCTGTGCTGTAATCCTTGGCCTTGAGGCACATTGTTTACGCCCAAGGGGGTCAAATTTGCGGGGTGGAGAGATTGATGCAAAGGTCCCACACCCGGGCACAGTCACTGTAAACTGAGGTAAAGAGGAGGAGGAGAAAGAGGATTGCTCTTTACTGAATGTTTACCTTGCACTAGACACCGTGGAAGTACTGGAAAGACATGATCTTATGGACTCCTTACAACATCCTGCAAGTTAAGGGTTATTAGTCTCATCTCTTCGTTACTGATGATATATAATACAAATTAAGGCAATATGTTGGATGGAAGTTAAACAGCTGAAAAGTGACCAGAGTAGGAATTCCAAGGTTGCTGGTGACTCCGAAGCCTGCATTCTTAGTCAGTGAGTCCTTTATCCCTGCACCTCCTTTATGTCCACCCATGCATCCATCTGTCCATGCATCTACCCACCTATCCACCCATCCTCCACTCCAACTGTGAGAGCCCGCCAGGCACTGTGTCCAGCACTGGAACTGCCTTTGTGAACAGGGCAGTGTGCTCCCTGTTCTCAGAGAGACGGTCCAGCAGGCGAGGGCTAGGGCCACAACTAATAAATGACCTATCAACAGACAGGTTCTCTCACGTCCTGCCCCAGTTCCCTGCCGATCCTTTCCCCAGGGTCCTGGGGACCTGGGAGGAAGGTGTCCTCTGGACAGGTGGGGGCCAGGAATAATGTGATTCAGGGGCCTGCAAGCCCTTGCGTCTGCCCAAAACTGGTGGACATGAGGCCTGGACTGCTGCCGCGTGGAGTTCACACCCTTCTTTTAGGTGGGCGAGAAACCCAGACACGCGCAGCGAGCTGCCCGAGGCTTGCGGGGCAGCAGGTGGTCAGATGCTGATGTTTAGTTTGAGGGGCAGAACTCTGACATCAGAACTTCAGAGCCCGGCTCTACTGTTTATCTCCTGTGACCTGAACATGTCACTTCACCTCTCGGGCAGAGTCCCTTCTGCCACGCAGGGGCCATGAGGAGGCACAGCTCGGGTCCACGGTCCGCATCCTGTCTCCCTGGCCGGTGCAGCTTCACCCTGACAGATGTTTGCGGGAGGGACACTCACGGGCATGGCTCACGGGGAGGTTGCGTTTGGCCCACACAGCACAGATGTTTGCGGGAGGGACACTCACGGGCATGGCTCACGGGGAGGTTGCGTTTGGCCCACACAGCGTACTAATCTAGAAAGGCTCCGAAACGGAGGGATTAGCACGTGTGCTACAAGACAACGTGAGGTTTGGAAATGCCTCTAAAAAGTCACCCGACCTGGCAGCACTGGGCCCACGTTTTCTCTGGCTGGCCACTGGGCAAGCTGAGGAGGAGCTCCCCTGAGACCCTCCCGGCGCCCCAGAGCCCCCCAAGATCTATTTCACCTGTGACACCTGCCTGGCCCTTCGAGGCTGTTGAGTTTGCAGCCTCTGTTTCGGAAGAGCTTTGTGTGCACTGTGACAAGCGACAGATCAGTGTCTGTGGTCACCGTTCAGTCGTCCCCATGCATTTTATTCACAGCCCTTGTTTCCTTGCCTGCCGTGGCCTTCCCGTGGGCACGGTGGAGGCTGCCTGCCCTCCCTTGCTGTTGGCATGTACCCAGAGCAGGTCAATTATAAGCAGCAGGCCACTGCGGAGGCCACCTCTGCACCAAAAACAGACTCCGTTCGACGATCAAATTCTACAGTTTGGTAAACTGGTTTCTCCTTTGTTGGGGTGAGTGTAAAATACCATTTCGAATCATCCGCCTCCCCGTTTCTGTGTTCCCCACCACCTTGCCCCCAGCCGCAGGGGTTGGGGTGTTGAGAGGGGTCAGAGAGCGCGCAGGGCCAATGGAAGGATGGAACATTCCGGAGCACCGTGGTGGGTGCCGACTGTCGGGGAAGAACTGGCACTTCCATCAGAGGAGTGAACAGGCCCACCGACCTCCCCAGCTTGGGAGGCTGGAATTCAATAAACAGATGAGAAAGCGCGTTGAGGCTCTGAAAACCCCGTGTGAGTGTCATGTGCGTGTCCCGGGGGGGCCGTCTGAGAGCAGAGGAATGGGAGAGGTTCCCACTAATGCTGCCCTCACACGGCCTCGTCATCCCCCGGGACAAGGAGCGCACGAAGGGGGGAAATACACCCGGGTTTCCCACCCTCGCATCCATCTGCCCATCCGTTCAGCAGACAGTAGAGGCGGGCCTGCTGCGGGCCAGTCTCCGAGGACCGGGACAGCTGGACAGCTGGCCCTGCCTTCCTGCATTTATGGACCGGGAGTAAGATGAGCGCCGAACAAAAACAAACAAGAACATTTTTAAAAAGTCACACTGTCACAAGTGTAGTGACAGAAGCGGTGGGTGTGCTGAGAGAGAGTAAGAGTCCATGCGTGAGGATTTATTTTGAATGGGGCGGGTGCGTTTTATTTATTTTTGGTGGAGGACTTATTCTGGACAGACACCTTTTGCCAGCGGTGCTCCAGACTGACCCCGGGACCCCGAAGGATGCCGTTCACGCGGTTCTGACGTAACGCTGATCGGAGGTGCCGCGTGGGCCAGCCTGGAGCAGCAGCTCTTTATAAAGCGTTTCTATTCCTATTTGCACAGAATTGACTCATTTCTTACATTTTTCATATTTTTAATGATTTCTAAAACCGAAATAGACGGTACATACAGAGGTGCCCATTATTCTAACTGTACAGCCCGATGAATTTTTGGGAACCGAACCCACCCAAGTAACCCACACCCAGGCCTAGAGACAGAGCATCCACAATGCCCCAGCTGCGCCCGTCCCCTCCTTCTTGGGTGAACATTTTTTTAAAACTTGTAATAGCTGTGTATTTCTTTGAATGTATATTAGGAAAATATATAAATATAACCAGACAGGCCCGGCCGGTGTGGCTCAGTGGTTGAGCGTCGACCCGTGCACCAAGAGGTCGCTGGTTCGATTCCCGGTCAGGGCACATGCCTGGGTTGTGGGCCTGAGCCCAGCAGGGGACATGCAGGAGGCGGCCAGTCAGTATTCTCTCTAATGGATGTTTCTGTCTCTCTCTTCCTCTCCTTTCTCTCTAAAATCAATCAATCAATAAAAAATTTAAAAATACATATAACCAGACAGTCAAAATGACATCAGGGCTTCTCCTGCCTACCATGTAGGTGAACTGGCATTTAAATAAAAGTTTGTTAACATAATGAAAACATAAATGATAGTACCAAGCCCTAATTTTCACCTTAATCCTGACCTCAGCTTTGATGGTGATGAATGGCTGTCGAGGAGGTCCTGGGAAGACAAAGATTTGACCATTGGTGGCTTAACCATTTTATTTTTCATTTTTATTAGTTATTATTTTTTTATTGCTTCTTAGAGAGCGAGGAAAGAAGAGAGAGAGAGACAGAGTGAGCGAGCAACATTGATGAGTGAAATATTGATCGGTTGGTTCCTGTACACTCACGACTGGGGATCGAACTGAAAACCTTTTGGTGCACAGGTTGATGCTCCAGGCAGCTGAGCCACCTGTCCAGAGTGGCTTACAGATACTCTCTCCTGGGGAGCACTGTATAGTACATGGCTGTCTAACCACTGTGCTACACACCTGAAATGAATACAGAATATTAAGTATAAACTAATGGAGAACAAAATTTTAAATTAAAAAAATACAGGAAAAAAAAAAGGACGTTCTGCTCTTCTGGGAAACAGTCGTGCTATTTTGTTCTGAAGTTCAAGTGGAAAGGATTTATGGTAGACCTCAGGAGGAACTGTGCTCGGGGTGTTTGAGGGGCACTCCCAGTAGGGCGCCCTCTCTGAGGTCCTCAGTGGCTCTCTGTGCTGCTCCCGCAGGGAAAGGGCTCCCCCGGCCCGTCTTCTGGGCTTAGGTTTGACCTCATGTGCAGTCTCCTTTCATTTCATGTTGACTCTTTGTACTAGAGTCGCCCCAGTGTTGAACATGGAATTAACTGTGACGAATAGGTCCCCAAATGGGCCCGAAATGACTACATTAACTTAACCCTGAACCAAGACTCTCTCTCTCTCTCTCCTGTTCAGAACCAGAATAACAGAACCGCAGCAGAACTCAAACAGTACTTTGAAAGGGCAGCAGAGACAACTAAGCATTTTCTAAAGAGCAAAGGGAGAAGCAATTCAAACCCAGCCCAAGGATGGCATGATAATTTTACAAAGACTTAGAGCTCAGCCAGACTCATGTTAATAAAATAAACAAAAGATTTGGTGACGGGGTGCTGATGTGTACATTACGTAAGGATAGTATTAAAATCAGGTTAGATGGCTCAAGTAATACAGTGGTTACCTCATTAAAGCTTCCTTTCTTTGGGGGCATGGAAGAGTTACTCTCTTTTTTTCTTCTTTCCTTGTGAAACGGGGCTTTGTGAATTAGAGATGTAATGGGAAATTCTTTTTTTCTTTTCCAGACTAGTGGCTGTTTTCTGTTTACTTTTTAATGCAGGACCATGCTTTGCAGGTGTTCTCTTTGAAATAAAAGCCTATTCATGGTCTCTTCCTCTCTCTCCTTTCTCCCCAGCTCAGAAGGGGCAGCTGTTATAAAAGACGCTAACAGAGAACCCCATTTGCTTGTCATCAGGCATTACCGAAGATTCATTCCTGATGCAAAATGCCCTCATTTTTCCTCGTCCTATTGAATAACAGTTATTGAGTTGTTACCTCTGATTCCCTCTTGTTTGGAAGATACGGTGATGACAGAGAACAGGGCGGGGATGACGTCAGGGAGGGTGATAAGAGCAAACCTGGGAGGTGTGCAGATGGTCGGACTGGATTATTAACTCTTTTTAGGTGAGAGGGTGACTACTGCTTGGGCTTTTTTTTTTTTTTTTTTTTTTTCAGGGTAAAAATATGCCACATGGAGCAAATGAATTTTGTTGGGATGAGCAGGTGGTATAACCCCCGACAAAACTGGACACCAGAAAGTTCTGACCTTCTGTGGGTCAGATGTGGGCTACAGATGGGATGATGGTAGCATAGAATTCCTCCTCCTCCTCCTCCTCCTTTTTGTTTTGGTTAATCCTCACCTGAGGATATTTTCCCATTGATTTTTTGATAGAGTGGAAGGGAGGAAGGGAAGGGGAGTGAGAGAGAGAGAGAGAGAGAGAGAGAGGAGAGAGAGAGAGATACATTGATTGGTTGCCTCCCACATGACCCCAACTGAACCTGCAACCCAGGTATGTGCCCTCGACCAGGAATCAAACCTATGACCCTTCAGTCCTCAGGCCGAGGCTCTAACCTCTGAGCCAAACCAGCCAGGGTGGCGGCTTCTCCTCCTCCTCTTTCTTCTCCTTCTTCTGTTCTTCATCTCTTTTAATTAAAAACATTTAATTGCTGGTGAGCATTTAAAAATCAGTGGTTTCAAATAAAAATCTAATTCAGATTTCCTATTAAAATGTGAAATTCTGGCCTTTATGGCCAGAGGCATAATAATTTGAGGGAGGGGAGAAGTCTCCTCTCCAGGGGATCCCACTTTCGAGTTTGCCATGCGGCCCACCAGTCTACTTTGCGCATTTGTGTTACCCTGCAAGACTGCTGTTAGGGTTTGAGTTTATAACTGTGATGAGCGATGATAATAGAAAGTAATAATTGCTATTCTGTAGTCAGTGCTGACTCTGTGCCAGGCACTGACAGCATCCCACGGATTATCTCATTTAACCATTGCAACAACCTTATGGTATTATTCCCATTCACAGATGAGGAAACTGAGGCATAGAGAGAGCAAGGACTTGCCCAGAGTCACAGAGCTGTAGACGTGGAATTTGAACTCAGTCAGGTGACCAGGGAGTGCGCGTGTCAAATACCACGAATGTGCTGCACAGAATGTCTTACCAAAGTGATTCATTTAGGAGTTTGTCAGAGTTTGCCGGAGTGGCTCTGTCAAAGGGTTGTTATCGTCTGCCCATTGCCTGGATGGAACCAGGGAGACCCAGCAGAGACTCAAACGAGGATGTGAAATGCAGAACATGACTCATGCCTGTGAGGAGAAAACAGGCTGGAAATGACCAAGGACTTGGGCGCTGGTGAAGCTGGCAGACTGGCCGCGGCGGAAGGACCCTCACCAAGGTCCCCACCGTCCCTGCCCATGGAGCAGGGCAGGGCGCAGCATCTACCCTCGTCTGTAGCCTCGCGGCAGTGAGGTAGCAGCTACAGGGGAATATTTTGATACGTTGCTGATTTGTATTAAAATAATAATTACAGCAATAATTACAAGCACGGATTTCAGTGAGACTCAGCTGCTGACTGAGAGAAAATCATTAACTGCATATTCTTTCAGAATCGAATTGGAAGCCAGGGTTGGCCTTTCTCCTTTCTGTAGGTCCAGCATGGGTTTGGCTGCGGGTTGAAGGTCACCTGTGTTGCCAGATGCTGTTTCTGTGAACAGTACTGGCAGCAGATTTCCATGTGGGGAGGAGGAGCTGATAATGGGGCGAACCCCAGCCTTTCCCACCAGCACCGAGGAAAACAGCCTGACGGAAATGTGTCGGTAGCATCATCCCTGAAACCGTGAAATGCACCTTACCTAGAAGCAGATGCGATAACAGAGGGAAAGTGATTGAAATCTGCCCTTAGTTATTAAATAGTCTTAAATCCTCTAGCGTTGACTGATACCTGGCCACAGCGAAGGATTCATTTCATTTGATGGCCGTGGTTCTCTTTACTCTTCTGTTTTTGAAGCTGATTGAACAGTCCCACCTTTATTTTAACAACGTGCTACATTTCGCTTGACGTAGAACATGTTTGCACACAGCATGAACATGCATCCAGCCAAGTGGCCGTGCTTGAGTAACCGGGGCCCACATTCAGAGCACAGAGCATGACAGCTCCCCCCACCCCCAGGACTCCTTCCCACTTCTCGTTCCCACCTCTCCAAGGGTGACCTTTCTCAAGACGTCTGACCCCGGACATTCACTTTCGCTTCTATGTAGAAATGGAATCCTGCGGCAGGTACTCCTTCGTGCCTGGTTTGTTTCACCTAGCACGATGTGAGATTAAATTACGGGAGGTTATATGATGCTTTGGCCAACTACAGCCCTCCTATGAAATGTGGCCCCTCGGTTGTTCCTATGGCTTGTGAGCTAATTTACATTTTTAAATAAATGGTTGGGGGGAAACAAATCAAAAGAATTATATTTCGTGACATGTGAAAGGCATATGCCATTTAAATTTCAGTGTGCATAAATCAAGCTTTATTGGAACTTGGCCGCGTCTGATCATTAACATTGGGGCCATGGCTACTCTTGCCCTCAAGACTATGGTATTTACTGTCTGAGCCTTTACAAAAACGCTTGCTGACCCTATATGTGTATTGTTTCATATATTTGTAATTGTGTATTTACATTGCTATATAATATTTCATTGTGGAATATACCACCGTTTACATATCCATTCCACTTATAAGGATTTGGAAGGTTTTCAGTTTGGGGCCATTATAGAGATCACTGCTTTGAACATTCTCGTGCGTGTCTTTTGGTAAACAAATATTTGGGAAACATTTTTGTTGGGCGTATACCTAGGAGAGGAATTGTTTTAACCACTGTTGTGTTTTTAATGGATTGCTTGGACACGTGAATATTTTAATTTGGAAGTCTTACTCTTCCTACTGGGAAGTCTTACTCTCATGTGTTGAAACTGGACCAAGGCTTACTTTCAAAAAAGTAATCGTCTTGCAAAATAGAGGGTCAGTAGACCACAGTTCATTAATGGATTGCTGTTCCTCCATCTCAGTACCTTTCGCTGCTTTTGGAAAGGGTTCCACCATTTAATTCCTCACGCTAAAGCCAGGTTGTCCAAAGGACTCTTTATCTTTATGCGGCAAAACAGGTCTGGTGCAATTCGAGTCTCTCTCTTTTTTTTTTTTAATGTCATTTTGTGCTCTGATTGACTCCTGGTTATCTCTAGCTGCTCTGGTTTTCTTGCTGGGAAGCAGATGAGTCCAGCTCTGCATCCCAATAAGATCTCTAGCCTACAGTAGCATGTGTCATTTTACATGGAGCCGCTGTGCTGAAATATCCCTCCGGGGGCTGCATGCGTTGTCCGTGACCACAGCCTTGGCACTCAGAGTTCCCCCGGGGAGGCGCCTCTGTGGGTGTTGTCAGTATTGTTCAACAGTGCCCGTCCCGCGTCAGTTCCCGCACACCGGTCTTTTTCCATTTGCTGTCCCACTTTTGCAGGCAGAGGCGCTGACAGGGATGGGAGAAGAACGTCAGGATTCCCTAGGATCTACCCACCTTTCAGCTTTGCTTGGCACTGGCTGAAAAATGACTTAATATTATTTCTGGGGCTTGTCAGAGAGTCCTGTCAGCCTCCTTCTAGCCAGCCCACTTCACCAGGAGTGAAGTCCTGCGTGTTTTAATCTAGCCATCTGCTCGTGCCTTGTGCAACTGATAAACTTAACGAATGTCCCAGGAAAAGACTTTCAGCTGCTATTTAATTTTTTTTTTTTTTTATCCTCACCCGAGGACATTTTTCCATTTTTTGTTCAGGTAGAGTGGGAGGGAGAGAGAGGAACAGAGAGAGAGAGAGAAACATCGACATGAAAGGGACACATCGAGTGGCTGCCACCCGCACAACCGACCAGGGCCGGGGACAAACTGCAACCGAGGTACGTGCCCTTAGCGGGAACCGAACCCGGGTCTCTCTGGACCGCAGGCCGACGCTCTAACCGCTGAGCCAAACCGGCCAGGGTTAAATTTTTTTTTTTTAAAGACAATTGGATTCACTGGTGAAGGGGTTATAGTGGACTGGAAGCCCCAGTCTCAGCCGTAATTAGTGTTGTGTCCGACTCAGTCTCTGGCAGCCTCAGTTTCAGTCTTTGAAAGAGGGGTGCAAAGCTGCATTGCCATCGTGGGTATGATTCTTGGGCATGGAATTCTGACCAGAGGAACTTCTTTCAATTCCGGCAGTTTTGTTCTTCTTCCCCACCTCCCCGTCCCACTCCAAGTTTAGTAGTTTGTGTACTTTGTTTGGATATTTACTTCTGAAAAGATAAAAGTGGGTTTTTTTTTGTTTTTTTTTTGTAGACATCCTATGAAACTCTACAAAGATGTGTGTGTGTTTATTTTAGGAGATGGCCTTTTCTTTTTGAAGACTATTTTATAGATATTCTAAGATGCCCTAATTAAAATTGATGATTAATTTGTCTTCAAAGAAACCTAATAGGTTTCAAAAGTAGAAATTTTCCAGGCCTTGTTCATAAAACAATAAGATACATTTAAAAGTTAGCCTCTAAAAAGCAGTCACTTTGAAAATTTAAGCAAACAAAGAAAAAACCCATCTGAATCTTACAGAAGAAATCAAACCTGGAATTTCAGATTATAGAGTGATTCATGAAAATGAAAAGCCTCATATCAGAGCCCATGGGACGAGGCCAAAACTGTGCCCCAAGGAAAAGTAATAGCCTATTTTAAGAGCACTTTGGTTGACTTGAAACACAACCTATTAAAATGGCTAAGAGAAGAGTCCTAGTTTTATTTTTTTTTAAATATTGAGAATAAACTGAAAGAAAGTAGGAAAGGGGCATACATAAAAATAAAAGCAGACATTCATGTAACAAGTCACAAATACCATAGCACTGCTCTGTGGGATCCACGAATGACTCAGCGGTACAAAATGTTAATCTAGTTCCTCCTGGGTTAGACTCTGTGAGCAGGCTGTGTGTTACTAACTCCAGTTGGTTGCTCAATGCTTGTTGCTGCTACTGAGTCAAGAAAGCAGTGGGCAGCAGGAGGGAGTCACTGCAGTTTCACGTTATTCGGTGGGTGGATTAGGAGAAGTTCTCGCTTAGCCTGCCCACATCAAGGAAGAGCAAACCCTATGCGATTTTTTTTTACTGACCAACTTCCTCTTCTTGCCTTAA
Organism: Molossus molossus; assembly: GCF_014108415.1. Taxonomy (NCBI): domain Eukaryota; kingdom Metazoa; phylum Chordata; class Mammalia; order Chiroptera; family Molossidae; genus Molossus; species Molossus molossus. Next base: position 106,898,348 of record NW_023425366.1, on the reverse strand, counting down.
AGAACAGTAAGGCCGGCAGGGCATTTTGTTGCTTTGTAGAATACGTTGGTTTTCCTGCAGGCTCCCAGGGATCTTTATGTCCAGGTTTGATGCCTTCCTAGGTCTTGTAAAGAAGCCTTCTTCTTGACCTGGAGTTACCTGTTGGGGTATGGAGGGGATTGGAGGGTGGGCCCTGGGAAGAGGGGCAAAGGGCTTCTGTCTTGCTAAGCACCGGGTTGCTCTGACAGAAACCGGAAGCCAGGCTTGTTGATTGGGCATCAACGTTCATGTAGTCCCAGCAACATTCGCTGGTAATCTTCTGTGTATCATGTGCTGGAAGTTTTACATGAGCATGCGGCTGTGTCAGTTTATACAGGACATTCACAGTACTCATTCATTCATTCATTCATTCAACAAATGTTACCGAGTGACTGCTGTGTACCAGGCTCTGTGCTAGGAACAGTGAACCAAAACAGTGTCCCTGCCCACCTGTAGCCCCTGCCCTGGTGGAGGGGACAGTAAGTAATGGAGGGGGAGGGGTCATCATCAAGGCGGGATTTTCCGAGGCGGTGACATTCAAGGTGAAGTCAATAGAAGGTGGTTAGGCGTGGATTAGAGGAAGAGGGGGACAGAATGGGACCTTCTCGAGCAAGAGCATAAACACCAGCCGGGGAGAGAACAGGCAGGGCCCTCGGGCTTCTGGGCCGCTGGAGAGCGTTCTGTTGTGCAAAGGTTCCCGCAGCCCTGCGCGTGGGTTCATCACCCCTGTTTTCTTAGTATCGGAAATCATCGACTGGTTCAGGCACGATGTGACTTGGAGGTGGGACGGGAACAGATGAAAAAGGTTTCCTGTTGGTCGTACAGCACCGTTCTGTGTCCAGTAGTCTCTCCAGGGCCTCTCTGCCTTCACTCAGCCCGTCTGCAAGCGGAAACACTCCTGTCTTGGCAGGGCCCTTTCACGTCCCCACCCCCCTCTGGAATCCTGTCCCCAACTCGGAGCTTTATTCTCTTCTTTCATCTCCATATCCAACCCCACCTGTGCTGTGTGCTGTCCTAGAGGCCGACGTGTGATGGTGGTGTCCTGCCCGAACCCCGGCCTGGCAGCGTCCGCTCAGAGGAATGGCAGAGAGGGGACTGCTGGCCCCTGTCTGTCTGTCATGGGGCTGTGCTGTGCTGGGGCGCCTTACCCTTTCAAAGCAGGGGGAAGGGATCTGGACTTCCAGGAGCCCGGACACCTGGGGACGAGTCCTTGTTCAGCATGTCACTTGGCATGGCTTTGGGCAGCCTCTCATGGCTTCTGTCTCCCCATCTTAAAATGGGCTAAGGGACACTATTTACAATAGCTAAGATCTGGAAACAGCCCAAGTGTCCATCAGTAGACGAGTGGATAAAAAAGCTGTGGTACATGTACATAATGGAGTACTATGCAGCTGTAAGAAAGAAAGATCTCTTATCCTTTGAGACGACATGGAAGGACCTGGAAAGTATTATCCTAAGTGAAATAAGCCAAGCAGAGAAAGACAAATATCATATGATCTCACTTATTTGTGGAATATAATGAACATAACAGTCTGAGGAATGGGGTAGTCCCAGAGACGTGGAAGTGGGGTACAGACTGGCAATCCCCAGAAGAGGGGGTGGTGGGGGAGAGATAATCCACAGAACTTATATGCATGTATGCATGAACAATGGACATGGACAACAAAGCTGGGGACAGGGCAGGGAGGGAGGGGGAGGGGGGAATCGGTGGGGGGAAAAGGAGAAACATCTGTAACAAAAACAAATTAATTAAATATTAAAAAATAAATAAATAAAATGGGCTAAGGGATTCCTCCGCATTGGTCGGTGTTCTGTGGTTTCCTGTGCCCTAGGTGCACATGTCTTTCCTCCTTCCAGCTGTGACCTGTGCCCAGCAGAGGGAGTGGTCAGGAGCCTCGCCCACCCGCTGCGTGTGTCCAGGCGGCTGTCCTGGAGTGGTCGTGTGCACTAACCTGACCCCTCGAACCGCCTTCCTTTGGTCTGAGGATAAACTCCAGTCCCTGAAGAGCTTACTGACATTCCCCATTGGAGCCATAGCTGGTCTCTGGCCCACTCGCTCTGTCTGAGTGTCCCCAGTGCTAGAACCGAAATGGCACGCAGGGGTTGCTCAGTCCACGTTTTTGATTCCTTTGGAAATTGCCCGAAGGATCAGATGAAGAAATGCTCCAAGAGCAGGGGCTGTGGATCCCCACTTCACCGTTGCATTTTAAGAGTCAAAGGCCAAAGATTTTTCTAGAACTTGGGACCATGTGTTGTTAGGTAGTTTCTTGTCAGCCCCCCAACCACACTGACAACGCGTCCAGGTTCGCTCTGTGTTCTTAGTACCGGGTGCAGAGGCCTGTGCATGAGGATGCTGGTGATGCCGTATAGCAATCACAATGAAATAATAACGAACAGTAGCGGCTACCACTTATTAAGCTCTTAGCGTAGCATGTGCCAAGCATTTTATGTTTAATGCTTCCAACACCCTCTGATTGTTGAAGTCACTGTGGAGAGAGGAAGTGGGGCACAGAGAGGGGAGGCAATTGTTCTAAGGCTGCACAGCTGGTAAGGAGCATTCCAACTCAGGCAGGCTGGCACGGAGCCCAGGCTCTTAACTACCGTGTTACCTCATGCTAAGTCCTCTTGATGTGATTGAGAGTTGCAGGGTACCCCGTCCCAGCTGCTGCCCGCCTGGGAGGCCTCTGCTGCAGGTGCTCAGTCAGCCTCCGCCCTCCTTGGGATCTCGTCCTCTCTATGTCCACAGCAGGGTGGATGAGAGGCTGGCTACTGTGTTCAGAGCTTGTCCCCGGGTCCCAGGGTGGGGCTGCAGACGTGGCCCACCCCCCACGGGCACGCTCAGCCGCCCGATGGAGATGCAGGAGGAGAGCGCAGAGGAGAGGCACGGACTTGGCCTCACCCTGGGAAGAAGGTGATGTGCCGTTCAGGTTTCATGGACTGTTCCGTGTGTGTGTGTGTGTGTGAGACAGAGAGAGAGAGCAGGGATGTGGTGTGACATTTTTATGTCACTCCCCTCTCGTTCCCCCAGATGTCCCTGTTGGTCTCAGTTGGAGGACGCAGGCCAGTGGAATAGGTAAGCACATGGACTCTGATGCTAGACTGCCCGAGTTCAAATCCTGCCTCTGTCACCAGCTATGGGAATTTAGGCAACTTAGACAGACTCTCTGTGCCTCAGTTTCGTCATCTGTAAAACGGGGAGGAGGATAATGGTATTTACTTCAGAGGGTTGTTGGGAGGAATGAGGTGATATATGTCGTTCATTTAGAACCGGGCATATATTAATCATCATAAAGTGCTTACTAATATTATTACTTTCTTTTTTTTAAATTTTTTTAATCCTCACCCTAGGATATATTTCTATTTATCTTCAGATAGAGTGGGAGGGAGGGAGGGATGGAGGGAGGAAAGAGAGAGAGAGAATCACTGACATGAGAGACACATCAACTGGTTGCTTCCCGCACGACCCCGACCAGGGCTGGGGACGAACTGCAACCAAGGTACGTGCCCTTGGCCAGAATCGAATGCACGGACTCTTTGGTCCACAGGCCGATGCTCTAACCGCTGAGCCAAACTGGCCAGGGCAGTATTATTACTGTACTTTCAATCTGAGGAGGCGGAGGTGGAGAAGGAGAGGGAGGCATTGGAGGAGGGAGGGGCTGTCTGGCTGACTCGCCCTCTTCCTCTCCTTCCCCCACTGCGGAGGTGTAGGAACTGGGTCTGACCCCCGCTCAGCTAGGAGTGGCCCTGGGGCCTGGAGTCAGTCACATAACCTCTCTGTGCCTACTTTCTCACCTGAAATTAATACAGTGGTTGTAATAATGATAATCATCATCGACCTCACTTTTAGATGCATAGTTTTTATATTTAGTAAATAATATTTCTGATATCTGGGATGAATTTTATAATTCATATGTACATTTCTTTAAAGTTTCCTAACATATGCCTGATTGCACTAAGACTGTTACTTAATCCATGTTGCACCTCAGTAGTGACAGTGTCTTAGATTTACGTACAGAGGCCACAGTGTCTGTGATGTGCCAGGCAAGGTGATGGGTGTTCTTACATGTGCCATTTACATCACCCTAAGGGGGTAGGTATTATTACTCCCATTTTACAGATGTGGAAACAGGTTTGGAGAGAGAAACAGTGGCTTGCATACAAGGTGATGCTTGTTTAAGCAGCAGAGCTAGTGCTCAACCACCGATGTTTCTGATGCCAGAACCCAAAGGTCTTTTCCAAGGTGCCAGACAGCATCTCTCTCTCCTTCTTCCCAGGATGTGGGAATGTGTTCCTGAAGACACCCTCAAGGTTTTTGGAGGAGAAATGCTAATGGTGGTCTCAGTGTCTCATAAGCTCCTGCCAAGTAGCAAATGTTCTTCACCGTGAACTTGGCAGGGTGACAGCACGTCTGGGAGACCCTCCATGTCATGCTTTTTGCAGAGCACAATGTTTTCAGAGCCCAAATCATTTCATAAAATAACGTGGGATTTATCCCAGAGCCTGGCAAAGTGTCTGGAATTCTTGAGCCCTATTTTCCAGTGGGATTAAACTGAGTTCAGACGTTCTGCCCCAAAGCCTGAAGTGAGTCACACAGGCTGGGAGTCGCTCCTCCAGGGCTCTGGGCACCGAGGGGCCTTCCCCACCCATCTCTCCACCCAGTGTGGAGGTGGGTCATGGTTGGCAGGCTTTGGGGGTCCTTAAGGAAGGGAGGAAATAAACAGTGGGTCGCTTGGCAGCTCAGAGCTGGGTTGTTGGGCAGAGTCCAGGAATTATCTTGCTAACAGTGACAGTCTGTGAGTTTGTGGGAAGCAAGGTCGTGAATAATTGATTGCTGCTAACTGAATTGTGAAAACCATTTTTGGAGATTCCAATCTGCAGGCTCGCCAAGGGAAGGAGTAGATGGGAACCATTCCCTTCTCCCTGGAGCCCAGGGGACACTCTGAGGCCTCGTCTTATCTGCCCATGAGCTTGGCCATGGTCTCCGAATGTCCCCGCACACAGTGCTGGCTGCCCCGAGCTCTGTGGACGGGCCAGCTGTGGGCTGGCCGGGAGGGGGTGGGCCTCGGTGCTGCTTGGGTTGGACTGTGTCCAAACGGAGGTTGGTTGAGCCTCCCTTCTGCGTGTGGGTACCCAGGTTGTCTCAAAGTCAAAGCAGCTCCCTGAGCCTTTAGAAGGGTTTCACAGGAATGCTGACTTGGGGGCTCTTCCAGCACCTCCCTCCTGCTTGACCAGCGCAGAACTGAGCGCAGACATGGACGCTTCTGAAAATGGGCCTGACCCCCAGGATGGGGGAGCACCTGTTTTCTGAACATGACACTTGGGGGCTTGTTGAGCCCACTTCCTTTCTGGAGGAGGCGGCATTGCCTGTCGTCAGGAGCCGAGGGCTGGGCTTGAGTCTTAGACCCTCTCCTCACTGTGCGTTTGGACCAGCCGTGTTACCTCTGCCTCAGTGTCCCGTCTGTGAGGTGGGGATGACAGTGGTCCCTGCTCTAGAAGGTTATAGTGACGATCGACTAAGTCAGCGTTGTAAACGTAAAAATAAGTAACACGGGCATGCGTAACATAAAGCCACAGCCGCGTTCCCCTTCGGTCCTCTGAGCCCCGTGAGGAAGGCAAGATGAGAAGGGATGGACAGGCAGGCAGAAGAGACTCAGTGTCGAGCCCAAAGCCACCCAGCTGGGGTCTGGGAGTCCACCCTCTTTAGAGGGAACACCTGGGTTCAAATCCCGATGCCATCCCCAGCTGGCTGTGAAACACTGCTCGGCGCTGGGCCCCTCGAGCCCCACGTCCTCATGTGGAATGGGCTGCTGTCAGCTGCCCTGCGGGGTGGTGGGGACATTGATAGTCATTCGTCCATCCATTCAGGGACTGTTGACTGAGTGCCTAGTACCCCCCGGGCACCGTTCCGAGAGCTTGCAATGTTTGTGACAAAACAGGGGCCCTGCCTTGGGGAGTTAACATTATAGGGGGTAGGCAGTTAATAAGTAACAAACATTGTAATAGATGCATAAGCACTCTGGAGCAGGGATAGACAGAGTGTCTGGAAAGGGCCAGGTAGTAAATACGTTAGGCTCCGTGGTCCGTACAGTTCCTGCCACATTCACTCAACTCTGGGAAGCATGGTGGGCGCCGCCGCGGACAGGGTGTGAAGTAAGGGGCGTGGCCGTGTCCCCATCAAACTTCATTTCCAGAAGCAGCAGCGGGCCGGAGTCAGTGCATGGGTCAGAGTGTGCCACGCGCTGATCTAGTAAGAAGAGTGGAAGGTGGGAAGTGCCCTAAGGAAGAACCAATGGCCTGTAGAGGGTGACCGGGTGTGCCGTCGTATAGGATGATGCATGTTGAAAGCCGGGCACAGGTAGACATCGGCCGTGCTGTGGCCAAGGGCGCATCCTAGAACCGAGCGTTCGGGCTGGGGGCGAGGCGCTCTCTGAGAATAGGGAAGGGGGTGGGCTTAGTGACACCATCCAGACGGTGCTGTGTCTCAGGGCACATCCTCGCCCGTCCCTGCCGTCCCCTGTGGGACCGTGCTGGACATCGCCGGAAGACAGATGGGACGAAGACGGGAGATGATGGTTTTGGGCCTTCAAGGCCAGAGGTGAAGGCTGCTTTCTGGGGTGTGTCTGAACCATTGGGCTTAGTGCTGACCTTGGGGCAGAACTTCCTTTACCCTGTGTCCCCTTAAACCTTTTCTTCTTCTTTCCCCTCTCCATTACCCCAGCCTGACCATGGCCCCGATTTGTCCCAGACCCCATGTTTCTCTCCCTTTTTAAAAAATACGTTTTTATTGATTTTTTCTTTTTAGAGAGAGGAAGGTAGAGAGAGATAGAAACATCGATGTGAGTGAGAAATATCGATTGTCTGTCACCTGCACACTCCCCACTGGGGATCGAGCCTGCAACCCCGGCATGTGCCCTGGCTGGGAATAGAACCAAGACCTCTCAATCCGTGGGACGACGCTCAGTCCACTGAGCCACACCGGCCGGGCCTGACCCCATGTTCCTTACCGGGATGTGACTCCTTCCCTTGTTCCAGCCCTGAGGGTGTCAGGGACCCATAGCTCAAGTCAGATGCTAAAGCCCCAGCAGAAGTTTTCCAGTAGCTTCTCTTCCTTCCGAGACGTGCCAGAGGGCCTTGCTTAACTCTGCAGTGTAGCAAAACCTCACGGGGAAACTGGAATAGATGGAGAATCTGTGGTTTTCAGCCTTCTTGGCAGGGAAGTGATGGGGGCCTTGAGTCTTCTTGTGGGTTTTCAGCCTGGCATAGTGGACACCGTCTGCCGGGAGGCGGCTGCATGGTGCCTTCATGTGAGTTAGAGAAAAGGGCCCACGCTGGGTAGGGGCTTGGATTGGCCTGAGAGCAGTGTTTGTGCAGAGAGACGAAGTGTTTGTCCCTCCCTCTGAGCCGTGCAGGCCTAGACTGTGGAGCGTGTCTTCGTGGGCAGAACCCTTTGTGCAGCGCCCAGCCTGGTGGCCCTGGGTACGATGCCTGCCACCCGTATGTAATAGCAAGTGGTCACTTTCCCTAGGTACCTTGCTGTCTCACTTCCAAGCCCGAAGAGCTAATCCAAGACTCTCGTAGCCATGCTGCTCACCTGAGTCCACTGTTGGGCTGATCCCCATGGCCTGAGCCTACATTTTTGGTTGGGAGTTGGCACTGACTCTCAAGCAGCTCTTGAAAGGCTAACACTGTGCAAGACGTCTCCTGTCTCCTGGCACCTCCCGGAGAGCTGTCTTCCCGCCAGTGTCCAAACTTTGTAAGAGTCCCCCCTCTTTATCCTGTTAAAAATAAACACCGTTTTCTTCGCTCCCTTCAGATGCTGAATTGTGCCCCAGAGAACAAGCATTTGTGTTTCCTCCAAAGACTCCGAAGGGAGATGAATAAACAAACTGTAAACAGCTGTTTCTCCTCTGGTGACAGGATTCAGACAATAGACCCTCTGAGGGTATTAATCAGCTGCCTTTTCTGCAACAACTTTGCATCACAGGCCACCGAGGAGCCACCCTGCTGGGGTGATATGGCTGCGATTCCGAACAAGCAGGGGGAGCCAGTCTGCAGAGCCCTGTGCGAGCCTGGTGGCAGCCGCCACCTCAGCACAGCCCCACGTGGGCCTGGTGCACTTTCCGAACAGATGTCCAGACAGCTGTTGGGAAAGCTCTGGGCTTTCTTCGCTCGCAACCTCTTGAGGGAGATCCTTGGTTATGAAAGTGGCCTCCAGCTGACTCACTTTATAAGGTCACCTCTTTCTTTGAAAATGGATGATAGTCACTTAAATATTAGTCTTACTGAACACCTGCTATGTGCCAGGCACTATGCTAGGTTCTTGGGGTAAGCCAGTGACCAGTATTTCAGGAGATATTTATTGAGCACCTACTATATCCAGGCACTCTACTAGGTTCTTGGGACACATCTGTGAACATTTGAAAAGACACGCCCTCCCTCCATCCATTTAGTCCTTCAGTCTTTATTCAACACACATTTACTGAGTCCCTACTGTGTGCCAGGTACTGTTCTAGGTACTTTAAATGAAATGGTGAACAAGATGGATGAGATCCCTACTTTCTCTGGCAGAGGAGGATGGACCAATCATAAATATATACATAGGACCAGTTCAGGTAGCAGAGAGCTCTTATAAAATGCAGAGGAAGTTTGTGATGGAGGGTGACCATGATGGGGTGAGGCTGGTGTGGCTGGACTGACCGGGGAAGGCCTCTCTGGGGAGGTGACGCCCACGCTCACACCTAACCATGAGAAGGGACCCGCTGTGAGAACATCTGAGGAAATCGCTTTCCAGGCAGAAGGCATAGTAAGTGCAGGAACTGGACCAAGTGTGGGGCTCAGAGAAGTGATAAAGGACCCGTGTGCCTGGGTGTATCAAGTGTGGGAAGTATGGGGAGAGAGGAAGGAGGGGTCAGCGGGGCTAAATTATGTGGAACTTGGACGCTAGGGCAAGGAGTTCAGATTTTATTCAAAGTGTACAGGGAATCGTCGGGGAGTTTAAAGCAGGGGAATGATCAGCTTTGAGCTTTTCAAAAGACCCCTCTGCTCTAGACAGGTGACAAAAGGCATCGTGGTTTTCTAGATTGGGTCCTGGAACAGAAAAGGTCAGTAGTGGAGAAAGTGGTAAACGCCCCATGGAGCCCACAGTTGAGTGTTTTAGTAAATCATGTTGCACCTGTGTCAGTTTCTTGGCCTTGACACATGAACCGTGGCTAGGCAGGGGGTGGACATGAGGGGAAGCTGGGTGAAGGGTACATAGGAACCCTCTGGACGACCGCTGCAACTTTTCTCCAAATACAACATTTTCAGAATAAAGAGTATGATTTTCAAGGTCACGCTGGATAACAGGTGTGAGGGGGAGCGCTCGAAGGAGGCAGGAGTGGAGGAGAGACACCAGCTTGGTGGCTTTGGGGTTAGCCCGATGAGGGGTTGTGGCAGGGAAAGCAGAGTGGTGATTCCGACCTGGGAGAGGGGTTCCTCGGCTGAGTGACGGGTCTGCAGCCTCAGCACTTGAAGATCTTCCTGTCACTGACTGAAGTCAGCCCAACCAACTCCAATTCAGCTGGTGTTTTTTAGCATCTTCTAGGTGTTAAGTGCCACGCTAAGGATCAGAGTCCGTCTTTACATCCTCCCCCCCAGCTAATATTGCCCCTTATTTTTACCTGCTTCATACCCTTGATGGAAATTACCACCATCACCTTTGGTAATGACGTGTAGTGGAAGTGTGTGTGTTTAGTGCCTGACCCTCCCCTAGACAGGGTAAGACCTGTGGGAGTTGGGGCTAATTTTGCTTCTTGCTGTATTTCTAATGCCTGGCATATTAGCAGGCATTCAGTAGATATTGTAAAATATATATTTATATCATATAGTATAATACTATATATAAATAAAGTAATTATATAAAGGCTATAAAACAACAGTAACAACAATAATAATAATGTCAGTTAAGTACTTAGCGAATATTTGCTATTTGCCAAGCACATATTAAACCCTCTGCTTGAATTTTAATCCTTGCAACCCTATGAGATAACTGCTCTCTTCACACCCATCTGATGAAAGGTTGTAAGACTCTTGCTCAGCGTCACAGAACAGAGCCAGGATTTGCACCCAGGCAGTATGACCCCTGCCCTCCCCTCAGTCTCTAAATACTGAGCTACACTGCCTGCCATAGAGTTAATGCAGAATGAATCGACAACTTCTGTTACCTTTGCTGATTGAAGTAACACATGTTCATTGAGAAATGTAGAAAACAAAGACAAACTTGTAAAGAAGAAAATTCAAATCCCTCATAACACCACTCTCGGTTTACTTCGTGGAAGAGGGTGAACCCATGAAGTCGCTAATTTTAGTGGGCATATGGTGGTCTTATTGTTTTCTTCTCTTCTTGGATGACTAAAGAAGCAGACAGCTGGACTTGGGGTAGATGGGGGAAGTGAGAAGAGCACTGCAAAGGCTTATGGGAAGATGCTCTACACTTCTTCCCAGCATTCCCTGGGGCAGTGGGAAGGGAGCTGCAAAGGCTTATGGGAGAACAGAGGATGCTTCCACGTCTTGCCACCATTCCCTGGGGTGGCCTTTGCCCCTTCCCTCAAGCCAGGAGAATCCACCTGAGCTCACTGAAAACCTAGGGCTTTGGGGCCTTTGAGATCTAAAAAAGACCTTCCAGTCAGCCTGTCGCAGCGGATGAACCTGCAGTAGTTGTGCCTCCACAGCTTCCACAACAGATCACAGAAACTGTTGGGACTTTCTGTGGTTCTTTGACCTTGACCTGCCATCCGTTGTAAACTCTGTACCATCAATTTGATAACTTTCATTGTGGGGAGAGGGGAGAGTCTATTAGATTTCTCCAGAGAAACAGAGCCAACAGGATATATATATATATGTAGGTATGGGAAAAGAGACTTGTTACAAGGAATTTGCTCAACTATTATGGATGCTGAGAAGTCCCAAGATCTGCAGTCAGCAAGCCAGATGCCCAGGAGAGCTGACGGTGGAGTTCCAGTCTGAGTTGCAGGCCTGAACCCGGAGAACTGGTGGTTTAAGTTCCAGTTCAAAGGCCGGCAGTCTCAGGCACAGGAAGAGCCAGTGTTTTGGTTAGAGTCTGAAGGCAGGGAAAATCCTTGTCCCCGTTGGAAAGCTGCTAGGAGGGTCAGCTCTTTTTGTTCTATTCTGACCTTCAACCGATTGGACCAGGCCCACCATGTTTAAGAGGACAATTTGCTTTACTCAGTCTACCAATTCAAATATGAATCTCATACAGAAACACCTTCCAAGACTCCCCCAGAATAATGTTTGTCCAGATGTCGGGCACCTTGTAGCCCAGCCAGATGGTCGTACAACGTTAACCATCACAGTAACAAGGAGAGGGCAAACAATTTGATATTTAAGCTCTGGCAGCTTGTTTTTGGGTCATGTGCACAGGGTTATGGCAGCGAGCTGATCTTATCCACCCTCCGAGCTGACTCTGTCTTTATCGTCAGCCATTATCTGGCACTTATTGTTGCTCTGGATTTCCTTAGGGAAGACTTAATCTTATTCGTATCTATTCTTGCTGTTGCCACTTAGAGTACTTGAGATGTGTGTGTGTGTGTGCGTGTGTGTGTGTGTATTTTTTTTATGGGATTGTGAGTGGAGGTAAGTCTTTAAGGAATTAAAGCAAGGGCCAAAAAACTCTGATGCTCTCAAAGCCAGGCAGGTAGGTAGGTATGTTCTCCAGGACAGGTGCAGGGTGGGGAGGGGTGGGGAGGACGGCTGTGAATGCAAGAACACATGCTCTACCTGAAGTGGACAGTGGCTCCATGGCTCAGCTGCCTGTCACTGTGAGAAAACCAGGCCCGGGGTTTTCTGCTCGTTCAGGGTTTAAAAGAACCTGTAAATTTGGATTTTTCAGTGTCATCTGTAATATATATTGGCAACTAATTCAGATTTATTATATTTTTTCATAATACCCTGTATGGACCAAATCAGACATTTCCGTGGGCTGGATTTGTTCTATAGACCTCTATGCAGCCGATGACGAATTAAATAATGGTAGTGAGACTAAGAGTAATAATAATTCAAACAAAATAACTAACGTTTATTTAATGTTTTCTGTGTGTCTAGCATTGTTTCAGATCCCTACCTATGTTATGTCATTCAGTGGTCAGAAGAGAGGTAGATGCAGTGCTGTCCCCATTTCACAGATGAAATAAGTGAGGTGGTCACCCCTGTAAATACCATTAGTAAATGTTGGAACTTGGCTTTTCTGAATCAATAACCTTTGCTTTAAAGTCCTAGGTGACTCTGGCTTCCCTGACCCTGAAGTGTGAGATCCACGCCCACTGGAGATACCCGGCCTGGTTCTCACAGATCACAGCCGAGAGCCAAGGAGGAGATTACAGAAGGAAGTGCTATTGTGCTGGGCAACCACATGCCGTGGAGCATGCTAAGCACTTTTTTTTCCCTCTCTCTTTATTGATTTTACAGAGAGAGGAAGGGAGAGGGGGAGAGAGATTGAAACATCGATGAGAGAGAACATTTATTGGTCGCCTCCTGCATGTCCCCCCCAATGGGGATTTGGCCCACAACCTGGGCATGCACCCTGACCGGAAATCGAACCAGTAACCTCTTGGTGCATGGGTTGACACTCAACCACTGAGCCACACTGGCTGGGCGAGTATGCTAAGCACTTTTAAATACAAATCCCTTGAACCCTTACATTGACACAGAAAGCTGGATTTTATCATCCAGATTTTGCAGATGAGGAAATAAGATTGTGTTTCTGTTTCCCTGAGGTCACACAGCTAGTGAGGGGCACAGATGGGCACGGAACACAGGTCCACGGGTCTTGACAGCTTGTGGTCTTGCGACTCTTCCACATCATTAAGATCAAAGCATGAGAAACAGCTGATACACGTTAACTGACACAGACTCCAGTCGCACTAGATAAGGATATGGATTCTCATTCAGTCATCCTGATATTTACAGTGCATTGCTTACTTGTGTGTTAAAATGTAGACATATGGCAGCTGTTTATGTTTCCATGTTAAAATTGTTCTCAGGAAAGTTTTTCTTCTCTTTTTATATTAATTGGTCCAGTAATGGTGTTGTTCATTTCTGTCTTCACAAAGTAAGCGCAGATTCATCTAATGCCTACAGATCGGTGACCTAGCTTTGGCTCTGGAACCTCCAACTGTCCTCTCACCTACCTTGGTCTCTATGACGTACAAAGGAATTTACTTTCAGGCTGATGTTTTCCACATCACGGGGAGCATATTATTAATGGTATGTACATCGACTGTAAGGACTGTATGTGGCACTGTATTAATTACCCAATGCTGAATAACGAAGTACACCAAAACTTAGTGTCTTAAAGAAACAGGTATTTATCATTTCACAGTTTCTGTGGGTCAGGGATTAAGGAGCAGCTTAGCTGAGTGTTCTGGTTCAAGGGCTCTCTTGAACCTTTACTTTCTGATTGTTTCTCAATGAGCATATATTAGTTGAATCAGAAAAGATGACAATTATTAGTTCATCCTGCATTTGAACTGATGGCCAGAGTTGTGGTCTCATCTGAAGGCTCAATTGCGGGAGGGGGAGCACTTTAAAGCTCATTTAGATGGTTGTTAGTAGACCTGTGTCTCATAGGCTGCTGGGACTGAGGGCCTCGGGTCCTTGCTGGCAGTGAGCTGGAGGCCTCACCACAGTGCAGCACAGAACAGGGGATTCACCCAGAACCAGTGAACCAAGAAAGAGAGCCAGCCCACGGGAGAGGGAGAACAGTGGGAGCTGCAGTCTTTTTATAACTGAACCTCGAACATGAAATAGCATCAGTTCTTCCACTTTCTGTTCATTGGAATTGAGTCATTAATTCCAGCTCACCCTCAGGGGAGGGATTTGCACAAGAGTGTGAATGGTCCTGTCCAGAATGTCTGGCCGCCCCGAGAGCCAACCAGTATCAGCATCTTTGCTGCCAGTATTGTGGAGGATGACTTGGCCCTGAGGAAATGATGCTTGAGTCCAGGAACGTGAACCTCACTGGTTTTCTGACACTCTGGATTTACGTTCTGCACATTTCAAAATGCTCCCCCAACCCCAACAACAATTTTCTATAAAAGGTGCATGGAGAGAGGTCATTTAAAGGGGTGATCTGATTGCTCTTTCTCCTCTCTTTACCTCGATAATTGCTCCATGAAAAGTTATCAGATTTGTTGGGCTGGGTGATATTTGTCCAGGGCAGTGCTCAAAGAGAGATAATTCCCAGTGTTACGACGTGGACACTAATGCTTGCCAAGCAAATGTGGGTGACATCTTGCACATTGGCTGAATGTGGGACCATTTCCTGGTGCGGCCCCAATAAACATTTGGTAGAGATAAAGATCCCTTGTCCCCAAGTGCCTTCTTGGTTTCAGTGGAACCAGATATAATTGGAGGCAGAAGATACTGGGTTTGAAAAGTGCGTTTCTGTGGCCACATGTGGGAGTTCAGCCCAGGAAAATGCCATTAAAGTGGGAAGCAGGCAGCTTGTACCCGACATGGGCCCAGATGGTTCCAGACTTCTTGCCTTCCTGTCTGAGATGTCAGGATTTGGGCAAACATGTTTTTTTGTTTTGGTCCTTGACATCATCTTCGGCGTTCTTAGCAGCACAGTGTTCTACATGTGATCTTAGGACTGAGAACCCTCATGTGGCCTGGATGCCTAGCCTGGCTGCACTCAGTTTTCCTCTGTTTTCACTGGGACCCGTAATATGAGCCCACAAAGAGTCTTGTGACTGTTAAATGAGATAATGTGGGTAGATCATTTCACAGGGGTCTGACACCCAGGAAGTACACAGAGGGTCAGTAATTACTGCTGCTGTTATGAGCATGATCATTCATCTCATGTGGACAACCTTCCAGACTGTTCTCTGTGGGAAGCACACGTTAGGAAGTGAATGAAACGTCTTCATTTCCCTTGTGTGACCCAAGCAGTTTTATAAAACCCTACTCTGCTATAGTATGAACGTCACAAAAATGCTCATTTTACGAAAAGGGAGGTACCACTGGAGACGGAAATTGTGTGTCTGAGCTGTTACACAATTCTTCGGTGCATCTCATGTAATCATAATATATTGAGGCCACGTCTCAGCTCCGTGGTCATTTGAATAGATTTCTTTCTGGATGCCTACCTCTAAACCCAGGCAATTCCTCCGGGTAAATTTCTGCTTTCCATTTTTGTAGAGTGACCTCGTTCCCAACCCATGGCTTAAAAGCTGAGAGTGATTGCAGTAGTTTTGAATAAGATGGTCACAGTCGATTCAGCAGACACTGGCTGAGCCCCTACTGTGTTCCCACCAGTATGTTTAGAGGCTGATGGTGCCCATGTGACATCAGAGCCCCAGCAAACTTCCCTGAAAGGCAGCGTCGCATCATGGTCGAAAGTGGGGACTCTAGAGCCAAGCTGCCTTGGTTCCACTCCCTCCACCTCGTCCTGTCTGTGTGACCTCGGGCAAATCGCTTCACCTCTCTGAGCCTCTGTTTCCTCATCTATACAGTAGGCACATTAATAGCTGCCCAATTTTAGTTGTGTGGTTTCACGCCTCCTGTGATACATGACAATCATGTAATAATTGTGCACAACCACCCCAGCCACTCACAGGCAGGGGGGCACGAAGAAAGTGAAGTCGATGAGGGAATCTTCCGACAGTTAAGCCCTGGAGTGAGGGCACTGGGTTTGCAGTACAGTCGGCCCTCGTTTATTGCGGTTAATCAGTTCCAGACTCTACCGTGATAAATGAATTTCCGTGAAGTAGGATTCTTTATTCATAAATTGAATATTTTCGCAGTTAGAGCATAGAAAACCTGTTTACGGCCTTCTAAATACGTTTTTAAACATTGTTAGAGCCCTCTAGACATGAAATAACACCCTTTAGTCACCATTATACTTGTATTACCCAATATATTAGACAAAATAAGACATTAAATGTTACAAATATTATTGTACATTTAATTACACACACACAGTTCTTAGGCACAACCACTAACCTATGAAAATAGTGCAACTTGTTTGATGATGAAGCGATGAAGATGTGAGATGTACTGCACAGCAAAGAAGAGCAAGGTTACTGCTCCTCTGCAGGCATGACCTCAGTAGGAGAGTCTTCAGGTGGTGCAGTATCTTCAGCAGGTGTGTCTTCATCTTCTGCTGAAGGAGCACTAGGAGTAGGCAGTGGGTGTCTGGGTGCACGGCTGAAGAACATCGTGATAGGCAGTTGCTGGCGCTGTCTTTTCATATGATGAGGAGGCTTTTGTAGGGTTCTGTCGCTCCATCAGGTGCATCCGGAACCACAATGCACGCATCATTTGTGGGTCCCATTCGCCAGTCATGTCCTGTACCACCTTAATAGTTCTCACAACTTGCGAGAGACGCTCAAGTGTGAGGCCAACTTCCCCCTCCTGACCCCCAGGAACCTCTGGCTGCTCTTCCTCCTCCTCACTCGCAGACTTAGTCGTCTCCACCAGATCCTTCTGGAATGTGTTGTTCACGTAGTCCTCTACTGCAGGCTGGTCAGCAGCAGAGGCAACTTCTCCGTGGAGAACGACACTCTTCAGATGATACCTCTTCTGGAACTTCTCAAATCAACCCTTGCTCGCCATGAAATCCATGAACATTGCAGAAGAGGGTCCTCGTTGAGGTCCGTCCGCCGTAAAGCGCTGATAGAGCTGCCTGGCCTTCTCCCGGATGACCAGAATGTTTTTCTTGTAGCTGCCCCTGATCCAAATGGCTAGGGCAGACTCCGTTTTCACTATGAACTTATTACGACTTGTCATGACATGCTTTGCTTCCTTGTTGAAAGAGACAGTAGCTGTTGCACGGATGTTCTTTTCATCTTTACGGATGGAGCGAATGGTAGACTCATTCAAGTCGTAACGGCGGGCAACCTCCACGATTTTCTTGCCATCTTTGATCATATCCAAGAGTTTCACCTTCTCCTGGATGGTTCGCATCTTCTTCTGGCGCTTAGTTTCATCGTCAGAAGGCTTAGAAGCAGCAGCACATTTAGGAGCCATCGTGGGGCTTAGATAAAAGTTATCAGAAATCGCAAACACTTACAAGAGCAAAGATGCTTCCAATGTGTAGTGATGTAGAAGTGTGTATGAGAGACACAAACTTGCACGAGGCTGAACCAATCAGTGGCCAGGACAGGAAGAGGATAGGATAGCCAATCAGTGAACAGCACGCTCTGATTGGCTTGGTTTCACCACACCCGATTTTTTGGAAAAAAAGTTATTGCCCGCACACAAGGAGTGGTCGAGCGGTTGCACCTGGCATTGAAGGATTCCTGGGGTGCTGGAATACATAGGCCTACAGTCCATACTTACAGTAATTTTAATTGTAATACAGGGTGTATAATTAACTCAGACAACCAAGTGTGCACTGTATCATTTTCACCGTCTCAGTCAACTTTTTAATGAATATATTTGAAAAAACCACGATAGAATGAAGCTGTGGAAGTCGAAGCGCGAAGTGGCGAGGGACGACTGTACTTCTATTGCCTTTGGCCACTTATTGGTCTTGTCGTGAGGACCATGCTGTCTCCACAGTGTCCTTGGGCGTTGGACAGCCACCCTTCTCTGGCCTCACATTTGCTCCCTGCGTGTTCATCCCCAGCATGTACTGTCCCATGGACGGGGCCTGCTCTGTGCAGCTCACCGTCGGAAGCCAGTGCTTGGCAAGGAGCCTGGTGCATAGCAGGGACTTTGTAAATTTGGGCTGCAGGGATCAATGAAGGCTCCGGAGATGTTTCTTCTCATCAAGAAGAGTTTACCTCCACACACTTTGAGGCCAAACTGAGATGCAACCAAACCTGTGGCCGCCTACAGTCAGAGACAGAGCCTGAGATAGCCTCCCAAAGCCCCTTGTTGTGTATACTTCATTTACTGCAGCGGATGCCTTTTCACAAACCTCGTCTGTGTGGTGGGACACAGTGGCTAGACACTGGATTGCCAGGGGCCCAGGGGACTCTGCCTTGGAGAGAGAGGGTCCCAGAAGGCCAGGTCGAACTTGCTTAGCTTTGCCTGGGTTTCTGAGGTTAATCCTCAGCCAGCTTCCTTCATTGCATTTCTTCTTGAGCCAATTTGTGTGATATATCGGTGACTGTCAAGCTCTGTGTGTGTGTGTTTCCAGGACAGGTCCCAGGAGGATGGAAATGTTCCCTAACCCGCTGGTGCTTTAGCCTGGTGTCACCCCGGTATGGTGTGCACAAGGCTGGACCCTGGAGCTGCTAACTAGAGGGCATTTGAGGGGTGTCCGCACCTTGCCGCCTCTTATGCAAATGTCCCACCTGGTCCCGCCGCGAGAGAGTGAGCTAGGAATGACTCACTAAGATGTGTGCCGTGAGGGCAAGGGCCAGGCAGCCTTGGTGGTCCACGTGCTTGGTACTGGCTCGCACATCGTCCTTTTGTCTTCATGACCACGCTTAGCCTCAGGTTGCTGATTTCATTTTGTTCAGTAGTTAGCATAGGGTTAGAGAGAGAGGCTGGCTTACTCAGGGTTTCTAACTCAGGTCTCCTGCTTTCTCATTTCTTTCCTATAGCTCACTTTTCCTCATAACATTTTTTCCCCAGAAATTACGAGTAGTATGCTTTTCTTGTTGGAAGCTTAAGAAATACAGAGATGGCCCTGGCTGGGTAGCTTAGTTAGAGTGTCATCAAAGTTGCAGGTTTGATCCCTGGTCAGGGCATATAACAAGAAGCAATGGCCCTGGCCAGTTTGGCTCAGCGGTTAGAGCGTTGGCCTGTGGTTCAGAGAGTCCCGGGTTTGATTCCTGCTAAGGGCACGTACCTCGGTTGCCGCTTGTCCCCGGCCCTGGATGGGTTGTGTGGGTGGCAACCACTCAATGTGTCCCTTTCACGTAGATGTTTCTCTCTCTCTCTTCTTCTCTCTCCCTCCCACTCTATCTGAACAAAAAAACGAGAAAGTGTCCTCGGGTGAGGATAAGAAAAAAAACAAAACAAAACGAAAAACAAAACAAGAAGCAACCAATGAATGCATAAATGAGTAGAACAACAAATCAGTGTTTCTCTGTCTCTCTCTCCCACTTCTTCTCTCTCTCTCTCTAAAAAACTCCATAAATAAAAATAAAAAATTTAAAAAATACACAGAAATGTACTGCACTGTTAACAAGCTTTCCCTGGCTATTGCCAGAAAGAAGGGGGGATGTGGGGTGAAGCGGTTCCTGGAAGGGAACCCCGTCACTCACTGGATGCACTGTCACCGAGTCCTCGGGGGCTGGGACGTGCCTGGTTCTGTGCTGTGCCCAGAGGGCTTGCTCTAAAACATCACTTGACATGGACGATGATGGAGAGGATCCACAAAGGTTGGTTCCAGAGGGAGAGGAGGGAGTTTTGGAGCCCGAGCTGGTCATTCCAGGGCTGTCCAGTCGAATAAAGTCCTGGCTTAGAAAACCCCGAACACGCCAAAGTGGATACTGTAATGGGATTTGATGCAATACTTTGTTAAGGGCAGACTCAGCCCCATAAATACATGTCCGAAATTCAATCCGCCAAATGAAATGTTAAAGGCGCCAAATGGATTTCTCGAAAGGATCAGGGCTAAGATGTAGTTTGCCTGCACTTGATACGCTTATCCAGCCTCGCCACTCGGAAAAGAGAAAGAAAGAAGAAAGAAAGAAAACGGAGCTAAGAATTTTACTATATTCGGCGGTATCCTAGATATTTTCTTTTTCAATGTAAAGAGAGAGATTATCGGGCTTCTGGCTATGAAGCCAGTGTTTCTGATTCAAATACCTTCTGAGCCACAAAGAGAAGGTGATTAAATCACCAGCTGGCGCTCCGAAACTGTGCCCCCCAGGCCTGAAAGCCTCCTGGGCGGGGTCCCGTCTGTACCTGGTGGGCTCCGCTGCCTGAGCCCGGCCCCGGTGACCAGTCCCGCCTGGGCTTCATGTGGGCCAGCCGGAGTCCCATTTCCCAGCCCCCAGTTCTGCCTCGACTTTGAGCTGGCTGCTGCCACCAGGTGTGTCTGCGAGTGACGAAGGGAGTTGGGGGAAGAAAGCTGTGGCAGAGACTGTGGATCATTCTAAACCAGCCCCCCCCCCCCCGCCTTCTTATTTTTTACGATTTTTCTGTCCGTTGGAAATATATCATCTCTCACAAGTGACTTGGATCATCCCGTTTTTCCGAAGGAGAAGATGTCCTAATAGCTCAGAATTTTATAACATTTTCTTGTACCAAAGCTCTGTTGCTAATTAGAGTCTTCGTTTTCTTCCAAGCACATGGGAGTTGCTTCTGGCATCGGAATGTGACCCCAGAGTCACTTGTAGGGTGATGGCTGCTTCAAAGAACATGCTGTCTTGGGTGGGGGCGTGAGTCTGTGGGTGTGAGCATGTGTGGGGGTGGTGGTGAATTTGGCTGTCAGTATGGCAAATTTTCCTTTTCTTTCCTTCAGTACGGCCGATGGATTAGGCCTCGGTCAATGACCGCCCTCACTCCCATCCCCCTCTGCTGAGGCCTTTGCAGGCAAGGTGGGCTGGGGGGGTTGGAGGTCAGGGCTGCGGGTCTTGGAGGCATCTGTTCAGACGTTGCCCTGCTGTGCCCGGATGATGCTCTGACCACAGATGAATTTAGCGCCTGCTGTACAAGTCAGGGACCTGGCTCCTGCATGTTTATTTCCTCCTCCAGTGAGTCGGTGGCTGTGCCGAGTCCAGGGCGTACGTCAGGGCTGGGGGCCTTGCTGCGGCCTCGTCCGGAGCGACCGATGGGTCATTGGTTCTTTCTCAGCTTATGGGATTCCTCAGTATTTCATGAGCTGGGGAGGTGAAACATGACACTCGAAAGGACACAATGGGATTTCAAAACAACCTGATTGAGGTAGGAGAAGTACCATAAAATTCACACATTTTAAGGGTGCTATCCAACGGTTTTTAGTAAATTCACCAAGCTGAGCAGCCAGAGCCCTACTCTCGTGTCCGAACGTTTTCATCCAGGGAGATTCTTCGTGCCCATCTGTAGTCACTCCCCAGGCAACTGCCGGTCTACTTCCTGTCCCTGTAGATGTACCCAAACTGGACGTCCCACAGAAAGGGACATGTTCCGATGCAATGCACGGTCTTTTGTATCTGGCTTCTTTCACTTCGCACGTTTCTGCATGTGGTGGATAGTATTCCGCTGTGCAGATATACCACCTTTTACTTGTCTGTTCATCGATGAGGGTCACTTGGGTTGTTTTGACACGTGGACGATTATGAATGAGGCAGCCATGAGCACGCGTGTGCAAGTCTGTGTGTGGACGCATGCTTTTGTTTCTCTTGGGTAGATTCCCAGGACTGGAATTCCTGGGTCATATGCAAATTTTCTAATTTTTAAGAAGTTGCTTAAATTGTTTTCCGAAATGGTTGCATCATTCTGCTTTCCCACCCACAGGGAATGAGCGATCCACTCATTTTCGATCTTATGTAGACGCTGGGTGGTGGAGCCGTTTACTAGAGAATGCTGCATGTGAAATGCACACCCGGGGAGCCTCAGCCCGTCTCCACATCAGCTCCCACACCAGCTCCCAGCCCAGAAGTTCCATCCCTCACCTTGCGGCCCTTGCCTCTCCCACTCCAGCCTGGCTAGCCACGCTCCTCTGCAGTCCGTCTCGTTCCCGAGAGGATTCGCTTTTATAAAAGAAAAAAAAAACGTTCTGCATCACACTGTTGCTAATTTAGCAACTTTATTAGACAATGTGATTTGCCATCCGTGGCCTGCCTTTGAATGGATTCATTTACCTGCATTGATTGGTATGTGTCGCTGTTAACTGCTCCCAGAAAATGCACAGCAGTGCTTGAGAACTGTAGCATTTTGCTTTCTAATAATGGTAGTTAGCTCCATTCTAGATCGCCAATGACATGGTATTCCTGTCTTGAAGATGGACTTAAATCACATAGCTGCGTTCCTCGGTGATGAGAAAATAAATTACTTTTCCACGCTGTGTTCCACCAAGCACTTCTTGAAACTTGGGTTCTTTCGTAAGTGTTTCTTCTTTTTCTTGGACTGGCAGCGTGGGCACCCCCTGGGAGCGTGTCAGAGATGCAGAGTCTCAGGCCTCACCCCAGACTTCCAGAATCAGAGCCGCGTGTTAACAAGGTCCCTGGCGGTGCACACGCACACTGAAGTTTGAGAAGTCTTGCTTCGAGTTTGGAGTGCGCAGAGTAAATCTGGCCAGCGGCCTGTTTTTATTTAAAAAAATAAAGTTCTTTTAGAACGAAGCCACGTATGTCCTGTCCGTGGCTTCCTGCGGCTCAGATTGGGGCCCGCGGAGCTGAAGATTTCTGCCTGCTAGATCCCGGCAGGAAAAGCCGCCGACCTTTGCTCGGGAGGTGGTTTTATTTTTATTTTATTTACTCATCATTATATATATTCATTTAGTAATTATTAATACCATTATTTGCTTACTTTTTTTACTGGCTTAGTTATTTTGTAATTCATTAGCTTTTTCTTAGTTTAAGAAACTAAGTTTCTTAGTTTTCTTAGTTGTAATTCATGAGCTTTTTCCGTTAATTATAAACTTTGGCCATTTCACCGTTTTTGTTGTTGTTAATCCTCACCCAAGGATATTTTTTTCTATTGATTTTAGATAGAGTGGAAGGAGGGAGGGAAGGAGGGAAAGAGAAAGAGAGAGAGAGAGAGAGACATCGATGTGAGAGACACACATCCGTTGGTTGCCTCCTGCACATACTCAACCAGGGCCGAGGATCAAACCTGCAACCCAGATACATGCCCTTGATGGGAATTGAACCTGTGACTCTTTAGTCCATAGGCTGACGCTCTAACACTGAGAAAAACTGGCAGGGCCACTTTTCTTTTCATCCTGCCTCTTAGAATAAAGGGACAGAAGAAGAATGAAGTTATCACTAATCAGAAGAGAAAAACAAGAATTCCTTTGTCACAGCACAGGGTCTGGTGAGGCTGGGAGGATCTCAGAAGAGTAGTCATTGGAGGCACCCCGAAAGGGAAGCCAGCAGGTGTGGCTTCATGGGCAGGCACCCTGTGCACGGGTCCCCCACTCAGAAGGGCCCTGCACTTGGTTTGACGCTCTGTTATCACCGCCTTGAAATTCTTAACTACTTTTAGACAAGGTGCCCCCACTTCTGATTTGCGCTGAGCACCGTAGCTCACAGTGCTGGGACCAGCATGGAAGACCCGACAGGTGCGCGTTCCTGCCCGTCAGCCAGCGGCTGCGCCGCCCTGGGCCAGGGGCCGTACCACCACGGCTCTGTCACCGCCAGCCTGCCGCGTGTCTGGCTGTCTTCCTCACCTTACCTTGTGCCAGGGGAGGAAAGCCCCTTTGAATGATTTCGTGAATTAAGCCATCAGAGAAGTAGAGGTGCCCTTGCCGAGTGGGGATCAAGGTGAGGTTTGGATAACCTCCAGCCCAGGAGCGGGGTGTGATCCTTACGACTTGAATGGAATTGTTTTCAGAGGGTGCACTTTCCCCTGCAGAGTCCGTGAGAGATGTCACTTTTCTAGGAGGGCTGTTCCTTAAAGAAACTGGGCCCCCAGCCTGGGTTAGGTCCCTGGGGACTTCTGAGCAGTTGGGGTTTTCAGGCTGCAGGTCACTGGTGGGAGCCTCCCAATGGTGCCCCTTCCCCCAGCTCCCTGGGGGGAGGGTGTTCATCCAGTGACCCTGCAGGTAGCTGCTTGAGTCTGAAATAGCAGCTCTTCAACCCAGCAAGGACCAGCACAAGGAACATGGCTGTAATTTCTTTCCTCCTCCCCTCTGAAAGACCAGGAGCCCTTGAAACAGAAATACAAGGAAAGTAAGGAAAAGGAGACCTCGTTTGGCGAACCCAATGGAAAATTACTGCCAGGAGATCCCCAGATCCCCCAGGTGGTGAGGGGCTGGGCAGGGGCTGAGGATGTCTCAGAAGGCAGGCATGTGGGTGTCAAGAGGTGCTTTTAGCACGTTTCTGAGAGACCAGAGGACATTTGACGATTGTAATTGTAACTGTCAATAAGTAGGCATTTGTCATCCTAGCTCTGATCATGTATCGAGTGTCTGCTATGTTTTAGGTATTGGCCCAAGTCATACATGTCTCTGGACCGCAGGCCGACGTTCTAACCGCTGAGCCAAACCGGCCAGGGCCAAGTCATACATGTCTCAATGCTTACAGCACCCACACGGCCCCCCTGTTTTACGGTGGTAAGTCTGAGGGTTTGACTTGGCCAGGAGCATGCAGCTGCTAAGCCACAGGGGTAAGTTAGGCTCTGTCTGCCGCCAGAGCGTAGGTCACGTCCCCTAAGCTGCCTTCTGACCTCACGGTCCCTCCAAAACTACTACAGCTCTCCTCCGCCGTATTATGATGTCAGCAGCTGGTCGTGGGTTGCATTCAAGAGGTCCAAGCAGAACTGAACCTCAGCAGTTGTTTCCCGAAGTGGGGCTGAAATTAACTTAGATGGCAGACAGGTGAACACTGGAAAAGGTGGATTTATTGTCTTTAAAAGAAATACGTAGAACTGGTATATTAAACCCGTGATTTTAGAGCGAATTAAGTTCCTTTTGAAACAAGAGTGTAAGAAAGAAACAGTTTTTTAAATAAAAATAGTAGCGTGGGGGAGATACATGGGTGGCCTGCTGGTTCGGCTGTTCTAGAGGCATCTTGCCTGAGCGTTGGGGGCAGGGAGTAATGCAGAACGGGGTGCCCTGACAAGGAGGCTGTGTTCTTGGTGAGAAGGAAGTCTAGTGCAAAGTTGTCAACATTTTAGACTTCCGTCATTCGTGCTGATGGTGTCATTATCTCCTCCTCTTCCATGGAGATGATCTCACCACTCGTTGCCAAAAACCCAGGCACCTTCATGGACTTTCAGGACTATTCATGAGTATTAGCAAGAAGCCCTTACCATGGCCTGTGAGGTTCCATGTCACTGTGCTCTGCCTACCATGGTCTTGTACATTATGCCACACTAGCTTTCGCTCTGTCCCTAAGACAAGCCTAAACCTGTCTCAGGGCCTTTGCACTTGCTGTTCTTTCTGCCTGGAACTCCTTCCCCTTGATATTTTGCGTGGCTGATGCCTTCTTATCTATCACCTGGTCTTCACTCAAATGTCACCTTCTTGGGCCTTCCCGGTTCACCCTACTTAAAGTCTTCCTCTCCCATAATCATTCTCTCTGCCAGGGATCTGTGGATTTTTTTTCTGTAAAAGACCAGATAGTAAATATTATAGGCTTATGGGGAATGTGGTCTCTGTTGCAGCTACTCAACTTGCCTTTGTTGTGCAAAGATATATACAACATATAAACACATGGGTGTTGCTGTGTTTCAGTTTATGTACAAAAACCCTTTATCTACAAAAACAGGTGGCTGGCTAGACGTGACCCACAGGCTGTAGTTTGCTGATCTTTGCTCTGTGCTAGCAACACCTTGTTTTATGGTCGTCATAACATTTATCACTCTCTGAAATAATCTTATTGGAGTATAGGTTTGTCTCCTGGTATCCCGAATGTAATCCCAACAAGGGCAGGAGTATGTCCTTCCTTCTTGTTCAGTGTGGTATGCTTAGCGCCTTGCACAGAGTACACGCTCAACATTTTAATGAATGGACTAAATCAGTGGATGCTGTCACTCACGGGATTCCTGTATTCATTCATTCTCCAAACATGTATGGCTCATTTACTTTGCTCCTTGCCTCATATGGAACATTGGAAACAGCTCACGGACAATTAACTCTTTTGAAGGGCATTAACTCTTATGAAGTCAGAAGTGGCTTCTTGCAGGGAGTTGGGTCTGAGCTGAGATGAAAAGATTTATGGAAGCTCTCTGGGTAGAAAAGCAGGGGCTGGAAGGGCATTGCACACACAGGGAACAGCCCGAGCAAGGGCATGGCTACAGAATGCCGTTGTGTGTCGTGAGAAGGAAAAACCGTTCAGGGTAAATGAAGTATGTACAGTCTAGGGGTAGCCACAGGTTGAATCAACAGCAGCAGGTGAAAGTTTGGGGACCTCATTGGATTAGTTCTTGTGAACAGTTAACAAAGGGCCTTTTCTGAAACGGGCTTGGGTGCCACACATTTATACGTGGGCTGTGATTTCTGGGAACCGAAACATTATGTGGCACCATAAAAGTTGAAGAATTCTTACTTAGCTCATGGGTCTGACTAAGCTAATATGCCTGCTCAGGTGATTTAGTTGGCCGACATTTGGAGGGGAGCGACCCAACGTCCTGTATAATTGGTAATTCCAAGAAGAAGCGCTCCTTGGCTCTTAAAATATATAGACGATGCTAATGAGCAGCCTTCTCCGGCTTTTACGCTGCCCTTCTTCATGCATCTAAATCTCATCAGTTGTCAGCAGGGAGTTAAGCACACTGAGAAAGGGCAGCATATGGCGTGGAAGAGGGGCAATTGCAAGCCCTGAATAAAATTTTATTGAGGTGGGCCAGCCACGCTGTTTACGAGGCGCTTAAAGGGAAATCATGACCTGCGAAGCTGCAGACGGCTCCTCCTGGTCACTCTGGCAAGGGAGAAATCACCGAGCCGCTGGGGACTCCCAACTCCAGCGTCTAAGCCTTGGTCGAGCCCTAATGAGGCTGGAACCAAGTTCAAGGGTGGAGGCTGATGCCATCACAAGTGTCAGGGCTGCCCGAAGGAGAGGAAGAAGGAAACAGACATGCATCCGGCCCTACTAGGCACTGGGGTGTTGGTGGTGTCCCTACCTACTCTGTGGGTGCAGGGCTCGGCGGTGGGTCCACACACCTTATTTTCTCCCTGCTGCCATGATATTCGCGTAACACTTTCCCTAGCAATAGTTTATTGGTATGTTTTTTTTAAAAACAATCCACTCATACCCTGGCCAGTTTTGCTCAGTGGTTAGAGCGTCAGCCCACGGACCAAAGAGTCGCAGGTTTGATTCCGGTCAAGGGCACGGACCTCCGTTGCGGTTCGTCCCCGGCCCTGGTTGGGGCCATGCGGGAGGTGACGAGTCATTGTGTCTCTCTCACATTGATGTTTCTCTCTCTCTCCGTCTTTCTCCCTCTCTCTCTATCTGAAGATAAATAGAAAAATGTCCTCGGGTGAGGATAAAAAAAATACATCAATAAAAAAATAAAAAATCCACTCACTTTTTACTCAGCTCAACCTTAAGCTATAAAATCATGGTATTCATAAAGTCTGCTTTCTTCTAACATTTATACCAGTGTCAATGCATACCTGTCCAATTTTTTTCCAAAAGCCTTGTTTACAAACCACAGACAGTAACTTGCCTGCTACCTGTTCTAGTTGACTTGGCCTTATCATCGCGGTCCCCGTGGGTTTGCTCAGCGGTAGTGCCTGTTTCATAGGAGAGGAAGCAGAGACCCAGAGAAGGTTAGCTAGGAAGCGGCGGTCTGGATTTGAACACAGGTATTTCTGGCTCTAAAGTCCAGCGGATGTGCACTGGCCTCTGAGGGGAAGGAAAGAGGATGTCCACCCATCCTCTGGGCTGGGACAGATTTAAAGCTTCTTAGGACAGCCCAGCTGGTGTGTTCAGTAGATGAGCGTCGACCCATGCACCAACTCCATTCCCGGTCAGAGCACATGCCCAGGTTGTGGGCCAAATCCCCAGTGGGGGGCATGCAGGAGGCGGCCAGTCGACATTCTCTCTCATCGATGTTTCTCTCTCTCTCTCCCTCTTCTTTCCCCTCTCTCCAATATCAATGAAGAGAAAAAAATAAAAATGAAATAAAGCTTCTTAGGACAGGCACACATGGTAAAACCGAGGCTGCTCAGACTTGCTGCCTCTGTTACCAGGCACTGACAGCTGGCCCCTGCGGGTTCTGCCTGCTGCATTGCTTGTGCTGAGCTAGCCGGTCCCGGGGCACTGCCACCGTGGCACTGCGAGCCTTTAGTCACCCCATAAAACAATAGTAGTCAGTATTGACTCCTGCCAAAAGCCCAGGGGAGTGAGGAGAGCCCACAGGACTGTCCCCACTGAGCCACTGCCCAGCACTGGACGGCTGCAGGAGGCCCCCCTTGGTACTGGAGGCTCATTACTGTTCAGTCCTCACGAAGGGGCTTGGAGGACAAAAATCACCTTAATGAGTCCCCCGTCTCCCTGCCCCTGTGGTACAGAAGTGGGGGCCCTGTGCTGAGCTCTGGCTTGGGTTGGGCAGTTTCATGTGAAGTCAGTCAACAGGCACCACCACTGAGAGTGAGCGGACCTGCTGGGCAGGGGGCGCATTGGCCCCATTTGTGGGTGGCGGCTTGGGGCAGAGGGAGGAAGGACCAGAGGGAACCCGCAAGCCCAGCGAGAGCAGCAGGAACGCTGCGGGGGAAATACCTGCTGTCGGCCACGGTGAGCTCATTTTGCGTTAAAACCCTCAGGCATCCAGGGGCTAAGGTCTCGAATCTGGACTACTGAGCTTGGAGTCACTGCTAGTCTAGAGGGGGCCCTTGCGGGGCTGACCAAGGCACCCTGAGGAGCGGAGAGGGTGCCCGCCAAGCCAGGCCAGTCTACCCAGGCAGGACTTGGTGAGGGGCACTGGCTTAGCCATCTGCAGACTACACAGCCATTCACAGTGGCCTCACGTGAGATCTACCTTATGCTTCAGCCTAAAAAATAAATTAAAAAAAAAAAGTGCTTGCTTGTTCTCCATCATTGTAGCACAAAGCACAGGCATACCTGAGAGAGCGCGGGTTTGGTTCCAGCTGCCCTGGTAAAGCAGTATCGCCATCAAGTGAGTCGGGAGCGCTCTGCTGGCGGAGGGGCTGGCAGCCGGGTGCAGCAGGCTGAACACACGTCTGCCTGCATTTGGAAAGGAGCGGCCCCCAACCGCCGTCCTGTTTGGTTCCCAGTTCTGGGGGTCAGGAGTGGAGGAAGGGCTCTGCCTGGAGGTTTGTTTCTGCTCCGTGTGGCAGCAGCTGCGGCCGGAGGGTCCACTTCGAGGATGACTTCTTCGTCCATATGCCGCCGTCTTGTTCCTCCTTGACCTCCCTCTCTCTCCAGGTGGCGTCCGGTCTTTCGGAGCCTCTTGCTGTGACTTGGTTTTCCCGCGGCGTGATGGTCTCAGGGCAGTGACTCCTCGTGTGGCAGATGGCCCCCTGGAGCGCCAGACAGTGAGGGCTACACCTGGAACTGGCCCGGCGACCTGTCTGCCACCCCAGGGCCCGCTCAGGCGCTGGGGCTGGAAATATTAGACCCCCGGGGACGGGGGAGTGTGGCAAGGTCACCTTGCAGAAGAGTGTATGGGGTAGGGGATATAGTTGCATTGGTCTTTGGTAAACACGGTCTATCACTCCTTGAGTGGCAAGGATTTTTCAGGAGACTCACAATGGTTTTTCTGTCTCCTTGGCCTCCCATCAAAAGAACAGTGAGAGGCAAGGCACAGGCATATTCTCGTAGGAACAAAATAGGTGTCTCATTCTTAATTGTCCATGGGTTCTCATGCAGTGCTAATGTTTGATCCGCAAGGTTACTCTAATAAGGTAAAGCCAACTTGCAAAGTGTGAGTAGACCCAGAGTGAGCACAGCTATGGGGGGAGGGACACCGTGTGCCTGTCTGCGGTGGCTCAAGTACACTGTCACAAGAACAGATGGCTTATGTTTGGTGAAGACCCAAAGACGAGGCCATCTGGCTTGGACCCGCTCACCTCCCACCCTGGTGTTTAAATCTGAAGTGGGTTTTATTGGGTCAATGAAGAAAGATTCAGTTGTTGAGATGGAGGCAGATTCGGGTAGTAAATTGATGTTTTGGGTTGAAATTTGCTTTCAGGCCAAGCCCTTGGATCATTGTTTGGACACTCCCCTCTCTTTAAAAATGGGGTATAACAAAAAACACACACACCCATTCGATTGAACATTTAGACCCTGAGCTAAAAAATGTCTGAATAATTAGCCAAGGATATTCTAGGGCATGGCGCTAACCTTTGTAAAGGGTAGTGGGAAGAGATGCTGCCTGTCTGGAGAGGAGCCACCTGCCCCTTGAGGTGAGGGGGCTGGAGCTAGAGGGCTTGGTCTGCAGCCTCATCTTGGCTACTTCCTAGCTGTGACCATGGGCAGGTCACTGGTCCCCACTTGAGCCTCACTTTCTTCATCTGTAAATGAAAAACAGTTATACCCATTGACCTGATCCCGGGACTGGTCTAAGGATAATGATGCAATACTGTTTGTTTTTTTTCTTTTAAATGACTTTCTGAGTTCAGGAGTTCTTCACATAATGAGCCGTTTCTGCTAATAATAATTATCATAGCACCTTTCTGTTGCCCGAGAATTAACATTAGCCATGCCTCTGTGGCTCACTTAAAAATTAAATGCCTGACATCTGTAATTATTTTAAAATACAAAGTTAGAAAAACTAACTGCATCCTCTGGCGTCTGGAGGTCGGGCAGCTGCCCTAAGGTGTGTCCTTGTGCTCTCTATATACATAAATGTTGGTGTTTTGCCAGCTTTGGGTAACCTGGGAGCACTTTCTGAAATTGGAGACCTCCTCCTTCAAAGACAAAGGAGTTGCGGGAGTCCCAGCAGGAGCTTCTTAGACAAAAACATTAGACAATGTTTTGCTGCTTTGAATAAACTTCACCCCGTAGCTGAGCCCTACCATTGAATGGACTAATAGTAATGCGCAGATTGCTCTCATTCTAACAGACACAGGTTCAGTTATTTATCAACAAAGAGCTCATGCAGGGCCTAGTAGGGGTGATTCTCTTGGCAGTGAGCCACCTGCATGGTTTTTCCAAACACCACTCCCATGGAACACTGCCCTCACGAGCTGGCCAGGGGCATCCTATACGCAAAGGGAGCAGGCCCCCCCTCCGCCAATTTATAGAAGGAAAAAAAAAAGAGGTCACTGGATCAGATTTTTCTCTACATTAAGTTTTTTGTTTTTTTTTTATCCTCACCTGAGGACATTTTTCCATTTTTTGTTCAGCTAGAGTGGGAGGGAGAGAGAGGGAGAGAGAGAGAAACATCGATGTGAAAGGGAAACATCAAGTGGTTGCCACCCGCATGACCCCAACCAGGGCCGGGGACAAACTGCAACTGAGGTACAGGCCCTTAGCGGGAACCGAACCCGGGTCTCTCTGGACCACAGGCCGACGCTCCAACCACTGAGCCAAACTGGCCAGGGCAATTAATTTCTTTTTTTTAAGTTCACTTTGTTTGCTTGCTCTCAGTGCTGATTTGCTTGGCCCCACCCCCCAGCTGTAGTTGACACATCTCCATGCTTGCTTCTTGTTTTAAGAGGCATTCAGCGATCGTGCGATGTGTGTGCAAGGCCATTGCTGGTGGATGCGGCAGCCGAGACCCTGAGAATCTGTCCCGCTGTCCCACTGTCCTGCAGAACTCAGAACCTCAGTCCTAGCATCTGAGGACCCTGGAGGCGAGAGCTGTTGACATGCCAGCAGGGGCTGCAGCTCCTCCAGGGCTGTTCTCAAAGGCAGAGTGGACTGATAGGTGCCAGGAGTTTAGCTGCGGAAGCTGCCAGTGACGGGGATGTGCCCCTTGGACTCCAGGGAGTTTTCCTGTGTTGCTCAAATGCTCCCAAGCGCTTTGGTGTCTCAGGTCCTGTGCAAGGTGGCAGGGCAGCGTGGTGAAGGACACATGCCAGCTCCCAGGGAGCTCCCAGTCCTCTGAGGACAGGAATTTACTTTTCCCCAAATAGTTCTCCAAATGAGTGAGTGCGCCCTCTGTGCTAACTAGGTCAGTTCTGTATTCCGTAAGCACAGGCTTCTGCTGTGCCTGAAATAGCGTGGTGGTTAAGAGTGTTCTTCTCTACTCTTGGGGCACGCAGCGGGGGGTGGGAGTGGACATTGGGTAATTGAGACATTTTGGGTGGTCGCTAGAAGGGTGGTGCTACTGGAAACTAGTGGGTAGAGACCAGTGATGCTGCTAAACATCTTACAGTGCCCAGGACAGACCCCGCCCTGGAATGTTCTGCTCCAAAATGTCCAGAGTGATGGGCTTGAGAAAGTCTCCTCAACTCTCATTATCTACTCCTTTCCTCTTGTCACGAAGTCACCGTCATACTCGCTTTCTGGTAGTTTCAGGGCCCCCGCAGCTGCTGTCCCCTCTGTCGAGAATGAGCTTCCCAAAGAGGACTTCCTGGTCCCCAGGTTTTAGGTAGGCCCTTGGGCTCGCTCTCCTGCAGCAGCTCCTATTCACAGCCCTTGCTCCGGTCCGCACCTCTCCATCCATCTCTGTGATCATCCCTCTGCCCCGACCCCCTAGCCTGGACGATGCCCAGAGACCATCGCAGCTTGTTGCTCACTGCTGTATGCTCGGCTCCCAGCAGCCCAGTGCTGGGCATACATAGCTCAGTATCTATTTGTCAAAGTCGGGGGACAAGAAATGGGGGAGGTTGAAAGTGGGGAGAGGAGTGGAGAGTTTTTTAGAATCAGAAATGCTGGCCGCATGCACCGATTCCTAGCGTTGTGATCTTGGGGAAATGCACTCAAGCTCGCCGAGCCTCAGTTTCCCCATCTGTCCAGTGGGGATGATCACCCACCCTCCCTGGTTGGCTTGCTGTGTGCGGACATTCCTCCGTGTTTCTGCCCGGTGCTGTGTGCTGCCAGGTGCAGAGTAGGTGCTGAATAGAGGGCGGGGGCTGTTTTCCTCCACAGGCCTGGGGCAGGTGCTTCTGAGCACCTGCTGAAAGGTGCAGTGAGGAGCGGTAGCAGGGAACACCCACACCGCACTGACACGCGCTGGGCACTTCCCCGTGTTCACGGACTTCAATCCTCACTCCACCTCCTGTTGTCACGAGTCCCACTCTGCAGGTGAGGAAACAGCCCTTAGGGTGAGCCGGTGGCAGAGGACACCTGCAAACATGTGCAGGCGTCTGGCTCCCGAGTCTTAACCAGGACACTAAGCCACCTCCCTGTGATTTGTTTTTCACCTCACTTTGCAGAAAGGTTCCTTCTCTCGTTGCTCATTACGTGTATCGAAACTTCCTGTGGTTGCAGTCAGGGCAAGCTGACGGAAGGGGAGGGCAAAGCTGGGAGGACACTCATAAGGAGACCCACTCACAGGTCCACCCTGGTTCTGTGCCCCCGTCTTCATCTAGAAAGGTGCTGGGAGTGGCGATGAAGGAGACCATTGCCATTGAAAGAAGTTTCGTGTTACTTGTGGTTCCCCTAGAAACGAGAAGCGTGGCTCATCACAGGGGGCCACAGGAGGAGCAGGCATTGGCCAGGCAGCGGGGGACAGGAAGGGAGGGCCTGTCGGGGTTTCCCCGGGGAAGCCCAGGCAGGGCGGAATGAGCAGGGAAGACTGGCTCATTTGACTAATGTCAGAGGGCCCTGGGCTGCAGGGATGGCCCCTTGCTGCCTGCTACGTGGCCCTGGGGTACTGAGGGCGGGAGAAATATAGGCTTGTGTCTGAGTTAGGTAAGATGGTGGTGGAGGGGGCAGACTAGGAATTGCTTGGCTTGCACATGGAAGGTGTGCTCCCAGCTGACCCACCCAGGGCTATGTCTAAGACTAGGCTGGCCCAGGGAAGGCAGCGTCTCCTCAGATCTCTAAGCCCCCAAAGGCCAGAGCATCAAGAATACAAAACGTAAGAAAATAGTGTCCACATAGTTGGCCCCGTGTTGCCTGGATGCCAACTAGACGAAGACAGAATGTAAGAGAACACAACAGCCCCCTTCTTCGCTCACACGTGGGCACCGGGCAGGACTGCTGGGGCGTCTGGGAAGGTGTGGAGCCAGCCTGGGTCCCCTGAAGTGCGGAGCTGGGCAGTGTTGATCCATAGGTGTATCTTGCCGTCACAGATGCCACCTTTTTTTCCTGAGCAGAGCGTCAGGCCCCAGGGCGCTAACCGGCCTGGTGTTACCGTGCCTATCGGTGGGCTGTATAGCGTCAGGCTCCAGACTGCGCATCCGGTTGTAATGCTGAGGACTTAGGCACATCCCCTGACCTCTCCTAGAGCTTGCTGTCTAGTGGGGAAGACCGAGCTCATTGAACATGTCACAGGTGGCCTGGACCAGACGGGATCCATGGACGTCTTCCTGGAGGAAGCGGTGTTGTAGCTGAGTTTGGAAGGGTGTTGTGAGGACTTTTGGAGTGAGCTGGAAGAAGGGAAGACGGGGCTTAGTAAGCACAGGGTGCACTTCTCTTCCAGTGTGGACGAGCCGGTGGACAGCTGTGCCAGGGACCAGGACGGGCGTCTCCTTCGGGCGTTCATATCTGGCCTGTTGTAAGGTCGGAGTCCACAGTGAGGTGTACTTACCTCACGGTGTAGCTAAGCTTGAACAGTAATGAGTTTGGGGGAGAGGCGGGGAGTCTCACTATACATAGTCTCCCTCCAGCCACACCAGGCTCAGGTTAGTCCCTGGAGTGAGCGACTGAACAGATTTGAGTGTACGGAACATGGGCTGGATTATAGAAGTTATATATATATCCCTCCCTGCTTCCTCCTAACAGCAGGACCATCAGGAAAAGAGTATTGCAGCTGTGGTACACTCTATTGAGGTGCTTCTCGTCTGGGAAGCAGGTGTCATGAGATCCTCCAGAGCTCCATCAGTTGGGCCACCTTTCAAGGTGGCGGTTGGTGGTTGACTGGGGAGCTCAAGTGTGAGACCACCCCATTTCCAGCAGCGTCGGAGAAGCACTTGATTACTTAGATTCTTGAGTGCCTCTCTGCCTTGTCCCTTCCCTAATCCCCTGAGAAATGCTAATCTCAAAGGGAGTCCTCTTACGCCCCCATCTTGGGTATTTGCAAAGTTGGAATTTGGTTGCCATGGTGTTTAATCTGTTTACATGGATTTTATTTTGGCCTCTAACTACACAGTGGGCAATGTGGTCAAGTCTAGGCAGGGTTAAGCCTGGGATTCTGGAATCCTTGGTGGGGGTGTGCGTGTGTGTGCGTGTCCATGTGCGTGCTAAGACCACCTCACATGGACTTGAGCATTCTGCCCTCCACACCTCCAGGGGGCAGTTTACAGTTTCTCACGTGAACGATTCCCTTAGGCTTGGTCTGAACTGTGACCACGAGAATACAGACATCACCTCGTCGGGACTGGACTTCAGCTCCGGGATCTGTACAGAGATTCTGTGGGGGACATTGTGGGGTCCAGAGAAGCAGTCTCACATGGACTTCTCACACATGCCCTGCAAGTCAGGTTGGTGTGAGATAAGAGACCCTGGACCCCTGCCTATTAAAAATGTGATATGTTGCCACAGGGGGAGAGCTTGTTCCCCCTTCTGTGTCCTCCCCGCTACCCCAAGAAGTTTGAACATGTTTTCTGAATGCACCAGTGAAAAGAAAACATCCTTGTCAACCACTGTTGAGAACCAGGCTGTGTGTTAGCAGTGGATTTTTACGTCTGGATTAACTGTGTCCGTCAAAGGTGGGCCTCCTACTCATGAGAGAGAGGCCCTCAGGCATGGGGGTTCCCCTGCTGGATGGTTTCTGGAGTCCCTGACTCTGAAAGCCAGGTAGGCACTGGGTTGTTCTCACAGGACGAGGCTGGAGCAGGACACTCCATCGTCCTCTGTTACCCAGAGTTGTTAGAGACCAGGTCTCGGAAAAGTCACCCTCTCGAGCGGCGACATCCCCCCCCCCCCACACACACACACATGCACCAAACCCAGGGTCAGCGAAGGAGTGTTCTCCTCTGCTGTTCAAAAGTGGTTTTCCTCAATTGAGTGTCACTAGGCCTCACAGCCAAAAGACTTCTTCAAAACTATAAACTTGGCCTTCATCGCGCGAGATGGCAGCGACGCCTTATAAGCGATTTTTTGATGGTGGGCATTTTGGGCGACCCAGGGTGAAACTGCATTCCTCGGAGAGTGAGGCAGCATAATGCAATTTGGGTACAACATAATTAATTAAAGGGGGAGCAAATTGCATTAAATAGATAGCTCTTGGCTTAATGGCACTCTTTCAAGAAACGAGCACCACAAATGTCATTATATTAAGTTTTCTTATCAACAACAACAATAGCAACAGTGACTAATATTTTTGCGTAAATTTATGTTACAGAGTGTTGAGTGCTCAGCTTAAATTAGCTAGTGCAAGCCTCCCAACCAGCCTGCGACACACGTACTGTTATGCTTCTCCTCTGACCGCAGGGACCCATGAACTGCCCAAGGTGCTCCAGGCTGCAAGCGCTATATTGCAGGGTTCAGACCCAGGCAGGGAGGTTCCAGGGCCCAGGTGCTTTACTGCTGAATGAGCAGCCGTATCCCTCTATTAGAACTGTTACAGCAGTCCACGGGGTGTGCAGGAAGCCTTGTGCAACGATGATGATGGGTAGCAGACAATCAGGGTCGTGTACCTGTTGCTTGAGGAACATTCAGGTTTTCTCTCTCTGCACTTACAGCTCTAATGCGCCTTTTGTATCAGCATGTTTGGGTTTTTCGAGGGAGCAAGTGATATGAGTAGTCCGGCATTGCATTCTGGTGAGAAGGGCAGCGATAGTAGTGTTGGCTTTGGGGCAGCCAGCAGGGGTCAAGGTTTGGATTCTGGGCCCTCACAGCCGTGTAAATGCAATAGTGCCAAGGGCAGAGGCCGTGCTGGCCAGGCCCGTCTGTGTGAGTGAGTCTTTATCTCCCCAAACAGAGCCTCTAAGCTTGAGTCCTCATGTCCCACAGACCCTGCAGGTCACTTGGTACCTATCACTCAGTGTATTCCTTTTGGGTCTACTGTTTACAACCAAAACTCTATCTTACACCTTTCAAATAGCAGTGCTTCAAAAACAGCTGAGTCATTTTAGCAGGCATTCTTTCACAATGTGTGACCACCCCAGCCTTGCCTCCTAACAAGAGGAGCTTTGAGGATAACTGTAGTTCAAAGTCAGCATCACACATTGCTGCTGATTTGCTTGTGCAGGAGGGGACTTTGAGGGGCTAAGATACGGGAGACCCAGCTGCCAGGCCTTTTGAATGCTTTGATCTCATGTGAGCGTTTCAGTTTCTTCCTTGTCCTCAAACTGCTGGCCTCTCTCAAATCCCTTTCTTATTTTCTGCTTTCCAGTAAACTTCAAAATAGAATTAAATTGCAAGTTGGAAGTTGACCTATTACTCTTTCTAGCTCGGAAGTAGGAGGTTTGGGCACACTCTGGCAGCTGCCCGCTCTTTCTGTTCACTTTTAGAAGGTGGTTTGGAAGAAGGGCTTTGTAATTTGCATCTTTTCCCCACGACTATGGCTTTCTCCAGTTTTGATGTGTCATTATGGGCAGATCCCTTGGCCCAGTTTCTACAGCTCAATTTGAGTCCTCAGTACTGTCTAAATCTGGTGTCTGAACTCGGAACGGGCCCCGACATGTCACTGGAGGGCCTCCTGATGTCCCACCCCACCCCCCAAATATCTCGTACTTCTTATTCTTCTAGCAGTGAAAAACATATCAACCAGAATGCTATGGTCCCATCCAGTGGGTTCTGATGCAACAGGAGGAATGTTTCCAGTTTAAGGCTGGAAATCGGGTACTTGGTCAGGAAATGTCCGAGGAAACTACTGTGAGCATCTGGGTTAGGGAACTCAGCAGTGAATGTGGACCAGAAGGAAGGGTTCAGAGGAGCAGTGCTGCGAGGTTCCTGAGGCCTCGGCTCTGCAGATGTCATGAGACTTTGTAATACGCTCACTTAGGCTACTTAGTGCATGCTTACCAAGCTCCCGTCACGGGGCCCAGCAGGCACTTGGAACAGCAGGATCCCATGGATGCCTTGAAAAGGATCTGTGCTGTTTGCATTTCACGGGGCAGGTAACTGAGGCTCTGAGATGCTAAATACCTTGCTCAGGGTCACCCAGCGAGGACGTCGCAGAACCTCGATTGCAATGCAGTCTTGCCCGGTTCCCAAGGCCACACTCCACACTGAGCTGCCTGCAGCACCTGTCTCAGCAGGAGTCCCACAGATGGGTGGTGAAAGGCAGAGAAAACGAATGAATGAATGCAGCAAAAGGGTTTAAATAAAAAGGGTGACTTTTGAAAGACTGTATAACCCTTGCATGTAGACACGGCCTCTCATTTTCTTATCCTACTGCATCCACACACCCAGCCCAGGGCCTAGCACATCCTAAGCACACAAAATAAAAGGCCGCTTGTTTTCTTTGTCTTTTGAGTGAACCAGTGAGATGTTCAGCATCTTCCTTCTGATCCTGAAGGGCCTTGTGGTCCCTTTTGACCCCAAGCGTCTGATGGCTGTTGGAGGTTGGAGTGAATACAGAGTCTCGTCCCCAGGGCCTTCTTCCCTCCACGTGTCTCCCCATCTGCTTTCCAGATGAGCAGATGACTCATCAGCTCCCCGCAGTCCTCTCAGACTCGCTGTTTGTCTTCTCTGCTCTTTTCCCTAATCTCCCAGACAGAACTCTTTTGGCTGCAAGTGGTGGAAACCAACTCAATCTAGTTCAGGCCTCCAGGGGAGATTTGGCGGCTCCCAGATGGTGGTTCTCGGGAACCTGGGGAGAGAAGTCACCGAAGCACGGAGAAGGGAAGGGTGTGCTCCGGTTTACACAGCCATTAATTGTAGGCAGGACTGAGAGAAACTGAGAATCTTGAGAATCAGCTGTATGAGAACGTAGACATGTTTTGTTTTTAGTTTTTTTTTCTTTTATTGATTTTAGAGAGAGAGGAAGGGAGAGGGAGAGAGAGATAGAAGCATCGACGAGAGAGAACTTTGATTAGCCGCCTACTGCACGCCTCCTACTGGGGATCGGGCCCACAACCTGGGCAAGTGTCTTGACCAGGAATTGAACTGGCAACCTCTTGGTTAATGGGTCGACGCTCAGTCACTGAGCCACACCGGCCGGATGAGAGCGTAGACTTTCATTCATCACTGTATGTCCCTAAAACAATAATATCTGGCCCATCATAGATGCTCCATGAATATTTGTTGAATGAGTGGATGATGAATGAATGGATGGAGGAATGGATGGATGAAGAGGTGAAGCCTTGGTCTGTATTCCCACTCCCCACGGCTGGGCGGTAACCGAGAGGAGGCAGGAGGTGTGGAGAAGCATGTCCACCTCCTCTGCCTCCACATACTCTCCTGCTGCACGGGGCTCACGCTCACCATCTTGCTTCCGTTGGCCTCGGCCCCAGTTTTCTCTGCCCCAGTCTGTCTCAGCCCCCGCAGGTGATGACAGCCTGCCTGAGTCTCTGCCTGGGTATCTGCGGACTCACAAGGGCCCCGCCGTGAATGGCCGGCTTTCATTTCTTGCATCAGGGTAGCTTGGCTGACCACAGCAAGCTGCCCCCCTGCCCAGGAAGATGCCAGAAGTGGGGTTTGCTGCCAAGGGCTCTCCGAGGCCATCCCCGTGAATTCCGACTCCCCGGGGCTCCCAGCGGGTGAGAACAAGGGCTGGCTGTGCCCGAGCCCCTTCTCGTTGGGTGGGGTGTGTGGGGAGTGGAAAGTCAGCCGCTCAGGCCTTGTGGCTTGGCCTCCTCGAGCACGCATGTTTTATAAAGTGATTTTTCAAGGCCTTCTCCCTCCACCCGGCCTTGGCAGCCATGCCAGCTCTCCAGAACTGAGCGGGCCTTGTGTCTGTCGGGAAGAAGGACGTGAGCACAAGGGCGGGAGCGGCCGGACACGGCCCGATTCCAGGAGAAACTGGGCGTCGTGCGGTGCTGCTGCCTGGGGCAGAGCTGACAAGTGGCACATTCATTCCTTGGCGGGGGTTGGCTGCCCCGTGGCATCAGATCCCCCGTTTGCACAGCCGGGACATTGATCAGCGGTGTCAGCTGTGCAGAGGGTGGCGCAGGGTGGCGAGGCCATTTGTTTAGCCGGGGGAACTCTTGAATACTGTTTTCCTAACCTGAGTCATCCCTCCAGAAAGCTTGTGCTTCTGTCCAACAACATCATGTGTTCATTTTGCATTTGTGTGGATCGCGCCCCCTGGAGGTGTGCAAAGGGGTGGCCCTTGTATGGAGATGGGGGTGCTCGGGTACACTGTTGCAGCCCTCGTACACGTATTTATGCCCATCTTCATAACGCGGCCACGTTTGTCCGTTGCTGTAGGCGCGTGTCTCGTGTGTGGACATAACTGAATGCGGTTTGTGTGCGTGTCGCTGTGTGCAGGAGCGAGGCCCTGAGAGAGGCAGGCTGCCTGGATGAAAATCATGACCATGTGACCTTGAGAGAGCAGCTTGACCCCAGTGAGGCTCGGTTTTCTCACCTGTAGGGTGAGGATGAGAACTGTTCTCACCTCACAGAACAGTTATGAAGGTTCAGGGAGGCCATGCCTGGCTGCAGGTGAGTGGTTGGTAAATGTCAGTTACTGCTGCTGGTATTGTTTTGACTGTGTGCGTGTGTGTGTGTGTGTGTGTGTGTGTGTGAGCTTCTGTGTGCATCACTTCGTGTCTTCAGCTCTGACAGGAATTGTGTCGCCTTTTTCTCTTGCTTTTTGAGCAAAAGTTCCAGCACGGTGAGCTCTGAGGTGGACGGTAACTGCATCACTCTCTTGGTGTCTTTCAGGCTGCCCAGCCTGTACTGTCCCATCTGGGAAGGGGTGGGGTGTGTTCGTCCCAGTGCCCCGTGTCCTCTGCAGTCACTCATGCTTGTCACCTTCCCTTTGCGTCCCCGACACACACGCGCACACACGATCTTTTTGACATCACTGTGGTTTCTCACGAGGGCCTTAAATAATTCTCCATGGCTGTGTGGTCTGAATGGTAGAGAATCTCTTTGTCCCTAATCCATCTAGTGGACTCTCCTCACCCAGACTCTGGCTCCTCTATAAAGGCGCCCTGTCTAGTCCCTCCGGCTTGAGGTCAGAGGCCAGCTCTCAACAGAGACCTTGTGTCTGAAATAGAGACCAGGGTGAGCTCTTCCCGGCTGTGAGTCTGGGAAAGGGGCTTTCCCCTGCTGCTGTGAGCAGCTCCCATCAGAGGCGGCGTGGTAAGAGGAAGGGCCCCGGAGGAAGGCTCGGGTTCAAGTCCTGGCTCTGCCGCGGACTAGGCGTGTGATCTTGGGCTGGTCCCTTGCCCTTCCTGAGCTTTGCGTTTCTCGTGTGGCCGATGGCTGTAGCTGCCTGCACGGCTGGCACATCGGGAGCAGTGAGGTGTCAGTGCTTGTTGGCTCGTGTTCTGTAGGACAATTTGTTACTTTATCTTCACAGAGGAGGCGAGGCCCTCACCCCTAGAGCCTCGGTGTGGCCAGCCTACCCTTGCACATAGCAGGCACTCAATACATATTTTGTGACGTGTTCAATTAATAATTTCTTTAAAAATCCCATGGAGGAAAGAGGTTCTTTTTTTTTTTTTTATCCTCACCCGAGGACATTTTTCCATTTTTTGTTCAGATAGAGTGGGAGGGAGAGAGAGGAAGACAGAGAGAGAGAGAAACATCGACACGTGAAAAGGTTGAGCCGGGGACAAACTGCAGCTGAGGTACGTGCCCTTCGCGGGAACTGAACCCAGGTCTCTCTGGACCGCAGGCCGACGCTCTAACCACTGAGCTAAACCGGCCAGGGCGGAAGGGGGTTCTTTACAGAGAATTGTATGTCCCAACATCCCTCAAATAAACCCCACCGAAGCTTGAAACGCATTCCTTCCGCCGTTTGTTTTGCATCTCTGCACATTAGACCATCTTTTAAAGACGTCGCCCGTGACCCGCCTTCCAATCAATCCGGCAGCTGTTTGCACATCTTCAGAGTCTCCACCATCTTTACTTTCCCTCGTTTCTAAACTGTTCACTTTGTCTTTTTCACGTCCACTTGCTGTCATTCGGAAACGTCTTTAAGAACATTTCAGTCTCCACATTATTCATCCTAATGAGTGTGTTTTCTGTTGCGTTGATGGACCTACGTTAACGCGGCCATTCTCCCACGGTTGAACCTCTCCGTGTTTTTGTCGTTATTCTAAATACATGATGTTGTATAAACATCTTTGAACGTGTGACCTGTATTTCATTTTTGAAAAATGATTTCCATAATACATTTTTAAACATGAGGTCCTTGACCAAGAAACATTCCATAATTGCCCGGTGCTCCTAAATGTTTCGGAGGTGGTCACACCACTAAAAGTGACCAAGAGCCGCTGTTGTCATTGAGTCTAGTTAACAGTGAACCGGTAAGCCAGGCGCTCTCTGAGGGCTTGGCATGGGCTCTTACGTCTCCTCCATGCAGCTGGACGTGGAGGTTATTGTGGCCATCTTACAGATGCAAGGGCTGAGGCAGAGAGGTTAGATGACCTGCCCGGGAACACAGCGAAGGATGTTAGAGGAAGTCATCCCTCCCCTTAAGGGACTCCGTTGTAGAACATTGCGAGTAATTACATCACTACGCTCAATGTTGTCCCGGCCAGTGTTTGAGGAAAGTCATAACCATTCCCACCACATGAGCTTGAAAATGCTAAAGAAGTATCCCTAAGTATATCTGCATGTATACGTGTAGGCAGTACTTGAAATTGCAGGAAGTGCCTCCCGACTTTCCATGAAGACGGCCCCCGCCCTGGGGTGTCTTTCCTGCAGCTGTGAGGCAGAATGAGGGGGGCTTGGGCAGCTGACCCGAAGCCCCCTCCCCTGGCTTCTCTGGGCCTCTTCCTCAGCTGTGCTCCCCACTCCAAGGGCCCAGTGTCCCGATGGACTGTGTCCCTTCCAGCCCCCCAGCCGTTCTCTGAAAGCGCTCACCCACACAGGGCGGGGTAGGAATGCATGTCAGACCGTGTGGATTTAGGCAAGGACTAATTTCAGAGAGTTGACTCTTGAAAATATTGTGGAAGAGAAGTTTTGTGCGTGTGTGTCTTTCTGTCTTTGAGAGCGAGAGAGAGACTCAGAGAGCGAGACTGAGAGAAGGGACCGCCTCATGTCGTCCCCTGTCTGTACCTTCTTGCTACATTCAGAATAAAATCCCATTTCCTGACCTACACCTTCGGATTCCCCCACCTCCTGGCTTCATCTCCATCCACTCTTTCCCTCCATGTCTCCCGTCAAGCCAAACCAGCTTCCTTTCTGTTCCGTAGCCGCAAGTTCTGTCCCTCCCGGTCCAAGATCGAGTTACCGCCGCACGACCACCACTTCCTCCTACCAGTCGGCTCCCCCTCTTCCTTCCAATCCCAGACCAAGTTCCACCTGGCGCCCTTACTCCAACTCCACACCTTGTTTCTGTAACGAGCTGGCTTCATAGATTGGTTGGTCGGTCGGTCGGGCACGAGGCTCGCTTACTAGACTGTGACCGGGCGAAGGAGGCATCCGGACCGGAGCTCTGTTTTCCTCCGGGGCACCCAGCACGGTGCCAGCACGTGGTGAGCTCCCTGTTTGTAGACTGGATGCTCGATGCAGCTCCTGGCACCTGTCCTCCCCAGCAGCATGGCCGTGGGCTGAGAAGGCCGTGGATGCCAGGGCCCAGCTCCGGGCTGTGCTGTCTGGTTGCATAATGAACAGTGAACCCCATCGCAGACCAGTTCACCGGACGGCCACCGTTGGGGACATTTGCTGGCTTGGTTCCTGTATTTAAAGCATCGT
Source organism: Molossus molossus (assembly GCF_014108415.1). Taxonomy (NCBI): domain Eukaryota; kingdom Metazoa; phylum Chordata; class Mammalia; order Chiroptera; family Molossidae; genus Molossus; species Molossus molossus. The sequence goes on along the minus strand of NW_023425366.1, from coordinate 106,855,005 downwards.
GGTTCCGTGTCTCTGCTTCCCAGAGAAATATTTGCTTTATCTGTGACAGTGCGTATTCGATTGGAACAGAGCAGGAGGATGTTGACCTAAGATGGGAAAACCTAGTTTCCAAAGAGATTCTGTCAATGGCTTAAAATGAATAAAGGCTCAGTGGTGGGTGGTAGGGGTGGGGGCAGGGACGTGGTGAACATACTGCTGTCTTTTTGCCGTGGGGGCATCGCTGCCTTTCTTCCAGAGGCAGGTGAAGAGGATGGAAATCTGAATTGGCAAATCTGTCAGCAAGTTATTACTTTAGCTGTGAGATAATTTGTTGAGAAAATGCCATTATTTTCCCAATCGAGAGCCCTTGGCGCGTGTGGCTGGGGCTCGATGCTGGCTGCCGCTCTTGCATATAGATGCTGAGAAGTGGCCGGGAGGGAGAATGAACTTCAGGTTAAAGCGTCTTTGTTCTTAAATAAATGGAGTTTTCTGTTTTCCACGGTGTCATGCAAAGAGAGAAGGTTCGCCTTCCTTCTGTTGTCAGTGCCAGGTTCCTGGAGTTGTTCACCCCACCCCACCCCACCCCACCCCACGCAACTCTCAGGTGTGTAGGAGCTCAGGGGCTTCTCATTCTGCCCTCAAAGGCCTGGGGGAGCCCAGGTCTCTGTTCTTCGTGGGGAGGAGATTCCGAAGGGTTTTGAGAACCTCAGCTCCTAGTCTCATGTTTTCCTGGCACCTTGAGGAAATCATCCATTGTGGGTTGACTTGTGTTCCCCAAAATGCGTATTTTGACGGCCCAACCCTTGGGACCTTAGAATGTGCCCTTATTTGGAAAGAGGTTCATTGCATGTGTAACGGAGTAACGATGAGGTCATGCTGGAGTAGGATGGGCCCCTAAATCAGTATGACTGGAGTCCTTATAAAAAGGCGAACACCATGTGAACATGAAGGCAGATATTGGGGTGATGCTTCTGTAAGCCAAGGAACACCGAAGATGGCCAACAAATCAGAAGTTAGGAGAGAGGCATGCCGCGGGTTCTTCCTTGGCCCTCGGAAGGAAGCCACCCTGCCCACACCTTGATCTCAGACTTCCGGCTTCCAGAGCTGGGAGAGTACACCCCATGGTTTCTGTTGCACCATCCGTGGACTTTGTTATGGCAGCCGAAAGATGTGAATCCATTGTTCAAGAGCCTTGGTTGGCCTGCTATCCTCCTCCGCCCTGGAAAAAAACCCACTCACACCCACTCAAATCTGTCCCACCCATGCCCTGAGTGGGCCCTGACATCTACCAATTGGCCCCAGATTTCAGCCGAGGCTGCCCTCTCCCTTGTCCGAAACACAGTCTGCTTTGTGTTGTTATTGTGCAGGTGACGGCCTCTCTGAGATGAACCCCAGAAAGGGGGCCTCTCTGTCACTTGCTTCCAGCAGGTGCTTACTTAGTGCTTCTTGGGTTCAGTAGATTTGTTGACCTCTAAGACCTGACCACTTCTACTTTTACTGGAGTTTGAGCATTTTGCCTTGTGAATCCTTCAGTGAGCACGTGTTCCTTAGTCATTACGCGGCCTGCACGGATCCGCTGTGTTTTCTAAGGCCTCGGTCTGTGAAAGAACTCTGCATACTGTAGAGTGCTCTCGAAAAATCGCAGTGATGACGGATTCTTTTGTTTGGATGTCTGAAGCAGGGCTGTGAACTAGAGTCAGAAGCCCCGGTTCCTGTTCATCTTTCTCATTTGCCAGCTGGGTACCCTTGAGATGGTCTCTCAGAACCTCGGTTTTCCCATCTGTAAAGTGGCGGTGATGGCCTCGTCTACCTCCTGGATTAGTGGAGGGCCAGAGAATGTATGAGAGAGGCTTTCACAGCAATAGGGCAGAGGAGGACATACACACAGATCCGTGGAAAGTGGGGAGAGGAAGCAGGTCCGGTGGGGACCATGGTGAGCTGGGGAACAGGCCCCCCATCCAAAGGGGGCTCAGTGGGAGGTTGGGCCCACAGTATTCTAGATACTCAGAATTTTTAACAAGCCAGAAAGGCAGATTATGATACTACATCCCAATCTTCCAGTGTTGTCTCAAATGTTTTTAAAGTCATACAAAACAGGTCTGCAGACTACTTCTGGCCCCGTAAGCCACCATTTGGTGGCCTCCATTGTAGAATTTGATATAGGCGGGGTTGGTGGCAGTGTTTGCTTCCTCTTCACCCAAACCTGCTGGTCTAAGCTTCCTCTTTTAGAATTCTTTGAAGAGCAAGAATTAGTACTGACCAAGGAAAAGTTAGGTTGTCACCTCCTCTAGGAAGCCTTCCCTGATCTCATCCCTATCACTTTGAAATGGATTAGGGGTTGGCAAACCCTTTCTTAAAGGACCAGATAGCAAAATTTTTAGACATGGAGCGCCATTCAATCTCCTTGGCGACTACTCAGCTCTGTCTCTGCAGTGTGAAAGCAGCCAGAGATAATACAGAAATGAACAGGCATGGCTGTGTTCCAATATAACTTCCTTATAAAAACAGGCCACCAGCTGGAGTTGACCCAGGAACTAGTAGTTTGCTGACCCCCAGATGCCTCTTACGTGTTATTCTAACCCTTGGAACTCAGCCCCTTACGAGCGGTCTACCACTACAACTCGGAATAAAACGTTAATTGAGCACTTCCAGTGTGCCAGTTGTTCTAAGCCCTTCGTTTGCACTGACTCATTTCTGACAAGTTTATGTGGAAGGTCCTGCCGCCACCCCCATTTCACAGGGAAGAAGACTGAGTCTTCCCCAGATGAAGCAACTTGTCCAAAGTCACCCAGCCAGTAAAGGCAGAGCTGAGCTTTCATACTGTGTGAAAGTAAACTGTTTGCCTCGGTGGCTCACCCAGCTGACGGTGGCTCCTTGTCTTTGTGTCTCCTTGGTGCCCAGCACGGGGACCGGCTTGAGGGTGTGCTCGGGGATCACTGAGCAAATGACCAGCATTGTTTCGGATTTTCAGACCTGTCCAGGAGCGATAAAAATGCTGCTTTGCAACCATTTCCAAATGGACTTGGACAGCTCGCCTGCTGCAGGGACGCGCCACCAGACTTCCCAGGCAGGCCCTCTGTTACCCTCGCACCAAGGAGCCGGCAGCCGACTGCCTGGGTGGAGGCTCTGGTGTGGGCTTGCACGGGGCCCGTTTGAACATCTGGTCCTCTCGGTGACCCTGAAGCCGGAGAGACCCCTGACAGCGTTGATCTCTCTGCTTTGGTGCCTTGCAAACGATCACTGCCTCTGCTGCTGATTGGAGGGGCGTGTGAACGGACTCGTGCATCGACCAATGACAGGTGCAAGTGACAAAGAGGACACACGCAGTCCGGTCCCTCCTGGAAGGGACCCTGGGGAATTCCACGTCAATGTGGTAAATTGATTCTCACTTGGAAAGCCCTTCAGGTATTTCATTGTATCTGAAGGAGTCTCCGGTGGGATCCTGTGTACTGTGGACGGTCTCCTGGCAGTTTCTGTGCTTTAGAAGTTCGGCTTCGGTGTCGCCGAAGCACCTGTCTTGTCCTGTACTTCCGTCAGCAACACTCAGAGTATCATCATGAGTAATAATGATGACGATGATTTATAGTGACACGTTGCTATGTGTCAGGCACCATGGCAAATGCATTCTATTCACTGTTTCATTTGCCCCTTTTCACTGTTGTGTGGGTGAGGTGCTGACCTCTTACCTGTGGGTACACTTAGGCACAGGGAGGTTAAATAATGTGCCCAAGGTCACACAGCTAGTGAGTAACACTGTAGGGACAAGAACCCAGACTGTCTGGCTCCAGGGCCTGGGCTCCTCACCACTCTGCCATGCTGCTCCCTCTGTGCGTGGCCTTATTTACTTCTGGATGTGGTATCCTCCTCTGTGGTCCTCTGGGACACCACACGTGGCCAAGGTCATGCCAGAGGCCAGCGAGGATGGAGCCACCACCTCCTGCCTGCAGAGCATTTTCCCCAAACACACGCCTTCCTGCTGGGCTGGTGGTTACACGGGGTGGGCCACGCCCACGCCATCCAGCTCTGTGGCCACCAGCCACGCGTGGCGATCCAGCACTGGAAATAGGCCTACTGCGATGAGAAACTGAATTTTTAATTTTGTTTATTTTAATCAGTTTCGGTTTAAACCTGATACGGTTTTTGGAAAGCGTTTAAATGTGTTTGGAACACCTTGGGCCTGAGAACTGACTTTTTATCTGACATTCTGATGAAAATGTAGCATCTAAATTGAGAGGGGTTTAATGTGAAATACACACCACATCCTCCGAATTCACCTGTTCCCTTAATGCGCCACAGCCGTGTTTTCTTCCAGGGGTCATTGATTCATTCAGCAAATACTCCTTGATCACCAGCTAGGGGCGGATACTGTTATGCATGCTAGTGGCCAACAGCGAACAAGACGCAGGCATCACAAAAAGGAAGAAAAAATGAAAATGAGAAGTGTTGTACGTGGAGTTAAAGCAGTATGATATGATTGAGATTATAGGATTTGACCTGACCCCTGCATGACCATGCCCGGAGTAGCCATGTGGAAACCTGGATCAAAAACATTCCAGGCAGAGGCGTCAGAGAGGATGGACGTTCTGGAAACAGACAGAAGTACCAGCGCCCAGAGGAAGAGGGAACAGTGGTGTGAGATGATCCCGAGAAACAGGCAGGAATAAAAAAAAATAAAAAAAGTCCTGTGGGGCTTTGCCATCCAGCTTGAAGAGTTGAGATTTTATGCCCAGTGAGATGGGAATCTCTGATTTATCATTTCGCTATTTTGTGTGTGATTTGGTTTATGATTTTATAAAGGTCCCTCCAGCTGTCGAGTGGAGACAGAACCATGGGGAGTGGACAGGTGTGATCTGAAATGACCATGACTTGGACCAGCCTGGGGATGGTCAAGAGCAGAAGTGGACAGTTGGGGACACATCTCATGGTTGATTCTGTTAGACGTGCTGGTGCAGTAGAGATAGATTGGACGGGGGTGGGGGGGGGGCAGAGGGGTGCATGAAAGAAAATGAGGAATTCAAGGGTGACTCCTCGGTTTTTGGCTGGAGTGCTAGGGTGGGTGATTCTCCCATTGACTGAGGTCCCTTCTCCTTGCTTCTAGCCCAGCGGTATTGTTTTAATTTCCTTCCTCTGCCTGCCTAGCTCCTTCTGGCAGCTGAAATATATATATAGCCGCAGCCTTACTGGATACATCTGTTTTGAATGGGGAAAGCGGAACTTGCCTTTCAGCTTGGTTCAGGGCCCCATTTTTCTTGTAACACCCCCTCCCTGCAAAAGTCTGTTCTTGCTGCTGGCAGTGACTTTGGAACTGAGCAGAGATCCCTTAAACCCAGCGTTGACTTCCTGGCGTTTGGCCCTCTGTGGGGAGATGCTAAAGATGCCGTCGAGGTGGGGGCTGGAGTGATTATTTAATTGTGGGCAATCGAGAGGTGGAGGAGCCGGCAGACAAAGGGCGTGACCGGAATTCTCCAAGAACAACCCCTGACAGGATTTCGTTTCCTGACTTTTGGGCCTAAATGAATCTCTACTTGACTAAAAATACCTCGAGAGCTAGGTGGCAGCTGAAAACGCTGTCGGTAAATTTAAAACAGGTTTGCGTGCCACTGATTATAGCAGAGGATAGAAAGTTCAGAGAGAATTCTCCGCCACACATTTGGTTTAACTCCTGCTTCTTCCTCCCGCTTTGTATCCTAGCTGCTACGACTCTTGGGGCGGATGGGGTTGGGATGACGGGTTGTATTTCTACATTTCTTTTTTTATTTCAACTTGTCAGTGGCCAGAGACTCCATTGAATGTATTTTAGGCTTAACGTTCATCGCGCTTAAGAGGAGATGATGTGATAATGTCCTGGGGCGGAGGAGAGCGCAGATTCAATGTGAACCATTGCGTCCTGTGCCTGGCTGTCTAAACACAGACACGCTCCCAGGCTACATAGTTACCTTCAAGACAGCTCCAGAGTGTCTCCGCCCCCTTCTCTATCTCCCTGCTCTGATAGCCATCCTTCTGGGTCACCCTGGACGTGGACAGTTATTAACCAAAACCCAAGGCAGCTGGTGCTGATTGAGTTTGTTTGAAAGATTGTCTTTGCATTATTGCATTGAATCCACACAGCAACCCTCTTGACGGTTGACGGTGTTGAATTTTACCTGAGCCCCGAGCTCCAGGAAAAGAGCAAAAGTCTCCCTCCACCCTTCTCCATAAGACTGGGCTACACACACGGATGCCCCCTGTTCACCTGTGGAAAGGCCAGACGCATACCTTCCGAATTCCCATTCTTTGCCTCGTGAACGATGAGCTGAAATGCCGTCCTCACTTCACTGATCACGCGGCACAAAGTGCTCGCTGACCCAACTTTGGTTAAGCTTCTCTCCTCCCCGCAGGCCCCCCTGTGTTTTTGCCCACCCCCAGCCCGAGCCAGCAGGCAGCCCCTCCGAACAGGCTGGCGGTAGAGTCAAAACTCTTCTCACCTGTCCACCCTCCCGCCCTTCATCCTGCCTCCTCACGCCCAGTGCTTTCTGGGCTTGGTGACTCCTCTAGAAAAGAAACGCTTAACTTTTGAGATGCTGGTCGCCCTGAAGGTCAGAGCCTCCTCGCTGCGGCAGGAGTCCCCGTCCCGCTTTGGGGTAGTTCCTGTCCCCCCCGGCAATTCTCCTTTCCGATCAAGCCTCTCCTTCCTGAGTCCGGATCTGGTTTCTCCTTGACAGCACCTAGGGCGGGCAGCTCCACTTTGCAGAAGAGGAGGCTGGGCTCCAGGAGGCAGGACGGGGAGCTCTCTCCTCTCCGAGCCCAGGTCCATCGGTCGTTCGCTACTTCCCGCGGCTCGATTTATGAAACGTGGACTGTATCTGAACTGTCTGTCCTCCGCGCGCCTGTGATCTAGTTGGAGATGTAACATATCGAGGCTCGGTGCGTGTGGCACCTTCTTTGTAGGGCTCTGGGAATAGAGACACTCATGCAGGGCCCCTGTGTTTATGTGCACCCATGTGCCTGTACCGATAAAACCCACAGGAGAAGAAAGTAAGGCCAGCCACAGAACAGGCCCGCTGGAGGCCGAGCGCCCCGCTTGGATGTTGGGGAGGTAGCTGGCCCTGGAGGAGGGGCACGGGGTGACCAGGTGCGGGTGGCAGGAGTCCGCCCTCGGGGATTGGCGGGGAGGAGAAAGCCGGTGCAGGACAGAACAGCAGCGGCACCCACGGCCCTGCCCGCCCGGCTGCTCGCTGCCCTTCTCGGGCAGTGGGAGCCACTGCAGGGCTTTCGGCAGGAGAATGTCGTGATGAAAATGATAATAATAATGATGGCGCTGATAATAGCCTGCTCCTCCGTGTTTTTATAGCTCCTCTCCCAAGGTGCCCTTCTCCAGAGAGCTGGCCGTGCTTCACAGATGTTACCTAATTAATCACCAGCGCTTCCCTGCCGGGGAGGTGGGGGAGCTAATATCCCCATTTTTCAAGGGAGGAAAATGAGGCAGCGAGAAGCTCTCGGGCAGCCTAGGAAGGCAGTGCCAGCCCCGGGAGAGACCCAGCAGGAGATTACTCTCCTCTCTTCGTGCCCAGACCCACAGCCCACCTTGGGGAAGTAGAGTCGCCCAGGTCAGACTGGTTTGTGCTCAGGGAGGTTCTGATGCGTATCCCTGACGTGAAGGATGGAGGAGTCGGATCGAGGCGTGGAGTGTTTAGAAGTGCTGGAGTATGGACTGGGGGTTGGTTACCGTCACGTCGAAGTTTGGGCACACCTTGGACTGTTGTCCTCCCCTTCCTCTGCTCCCACAAAAGTCTCTCCCAGGGTGTTTATCATCCTTCTCTGTATCTGTTGATGTTTCTGACTGATCTGTGTCCTCCTTGAGACAAGGAACCTTCCTTGTATAATCTAACCTCGGTACCTGCTTCCTGTACTTTGGCTTGACTATTCATTCTGCCATCCGTGTGCTCGGGGTGAGTCTTGTCCCCAATCCTAGCCTCAGTTTCCTCGTCTACAAAAGGATGGTAACGATTATACCTACCTCGCAGGGTTGCTTTGATGTTTAGATGAAATAAAGCACTCAACAGTGCCTGGTACATGACAAGCACTTACTACATTTAATAAATCATCAGTGTTCTTGTAGTAGGAGCTTAAAAATAAATGTGCTGGGTTACTACTCTAAACTGGCTCATGGACACAGATGCACAGGCTTCAGTGCAACCAAAATACTGGGTGGGAATAAGGTTCTTTGATATGAAACTGTTTCTCTTGTTGATATCCAGTATAATTTTAAAGAAAATACGCACATTTTAAAAAAAAAAGTATTTTTTTATTTCTAGTTGGGCCTAATCATGCTTTTTCTCCGAGTTCCTGGGCCCTCCACCTCCCCATTAAGTATTTAGTAATCCATAAACAAGGCTTAAGCTGTTATTTAAAGCCACTCTGCTGTTAATCCTTTTGTAAGAGCAAATCCTACTGGAGTATGAAGAACCTTCTCCCTCCCTCAGGCCCTCCCTTTTGCTCCCATTATGGAGATTCCGTTTTTCAGATTGTATTTCTTTTAAGGTAGGGTCAGCCATGGATTGAGAGCCCGAGATTCAAAGCTGGAAGATGAATCGAATTTTAAGAGTGTCTGGCCCAACATCCTCATTTAAAAGATTGGAGAAGGGGGGATTGGAGAGAGGGGATTTCACACAGCTGGATAGTGGCAAAGTCGAGGCTCAGCCTGTGTGTGCAAAGTGCTTTATAGCTGTTACATCAGTGATTTTTTTTCCTCTTGCAGCTGTCATGTATTTATTTTAATAATGCAAGTACTACTGTTTCTTTTTTTCCTATAAATATACTACTACAAATAGCGAACATTTTGAGCTTACTATAGCCCGGACACTCTTCTACGTTCTCGGCGTGAATTCACTTCACATGTTTCAGTTCACTTACCTCGTGGAGGTTGTGCTCACTCGTCTGTTTGACAGATGGGAAAACGGAGGCACAGAGAGGTCCGTTCACTTGTCCAGGGTCACACAGTGAATAAATGACGGCCAGCTGCAAAGCTCATCGATTACCAGTGCTTCCCCAGGGCCTAAACACACGACCCTGACGTTTTATTTTTTAAATAGGCGTGTTTCAATAAAAAGGAGAGTGGGTTGAAGAAAGCACTCAGTCATCATACGGTTGCTGAGAACTGTAACAAGAGGCATGACGCCGCTCAGTGAGCTGGGCATTTGGGAACATGACAGGGCCCCACGTGGTATGGCGGAGGTGCGCCTAGCAGGGTTTCAGTGGGGGTCTGCTTGGTGCCAGGTGGTGCCACAAACAGACCGCTTTGGGAGACAGACCAAACCCAAGAAGGCTTCTCCTTCCTGGAGCGTCATCGACCCAAAGACTGGCAGAGCACAAGAGAACAAATATGTAAGATTTTGCAGTGCTCAGGGACAGCGGAGTGTGTGTGTGTGTGTGTGTGTGTGTGTGTGCGCGCGTGCGTGCGCACGTGTGCGAGATGGGAACAAGGACATGGGGCCTACTTTTACCAGGTTAATCTCTCTGTCACCCTCTAGGAAAGGTGACATTTCAGAAGAGACACACAAATGACCTGAACAGGTTTCTCTCTTCCTCTGGCTATGTCTCCACCGCATCACTTCCTCTCTGAACCCTGCGTGAGTGCAGAGAACTTTCAGGCCTGTGCTCTGGCGGCTCCGCACCCCTCAAGGACTCCGCAGTAGCCGGAGTCAGGAGTTCTTCCAGGGCTGGTGCTGGAGCACCGCCTGACACCCCTCCGTCAGGGGAGACGGATGTGCTCTCCATGAGTGATGTATTTTTAGAAGACACGGTTAGTTTATTATTAAACAGGACCATTTATTCATCGTGTCCTTACATATTGGTGATGTCAAGGAGAAGGCACATGGTTTGGAGTACGGATTTTACTCAGACTCAGAGCTGCTCCCGCCCTAACTAACCAGTCCGAGAGAAAACGGGAAGGTGCCTGTTTTGGGCCAGATCCCTACACGAGGGGCAAGACTTGCAAAGCTGGATGTCTGCTGAGCAGGGCAGGTAGTGAGAAGGGGCGCAGGGGCCACCCGGGGACCAGGAGCGGCCACACTCTGGAGAGGAAAGTTGCCTCTCAGCTCCGGCCAACTGGAAACGCAGACCCATTGGTTCCAGATCGGATTTTTCAAGGTCAGACATCCAGAATCTGAACGCACAGTCTCCCTGAATTGCAGGTATTGGCAACTCGCCGAAATTGTAAAAACGCTTTGCAGGCCCAAAACAAAATAGACCCGAGAGTTAAAATTTCTGACGGTTCCATGACCTCTTTTCTGAGGACCCTGATGAGTCAGGCCTGGCCCACTGGTACAGTCTCAGAACCGGTGGGAGGTCAAGAGGAAGAAGGTGGCCAATCAGCTCGGTCCCTGGGGCCGGTGGTGCAGGCCCCCTCCTTCACCCCGATCTGCGTCCATCCCGAAATGCTGGGCGCACAGCCGGCCGGTGCGGGAGGCCTCCCCCTGCGTGAACTGTGCCGCCTCAGTCATAATGGCAGGTGCCCTTCCGATGCGGCAGACACTCCCTAAGCGCTTTGTCTGAGCTGAGGCTCCAGGCCGTGCTTTCCTTCCCCGATTAGCTGAGGCTACCTTCACAGCAACCCCAGCAGGTGGGTCCGAGCAGGGGGGCTGGGAACGGGGCTCCGGGAGATGAAGACACGCAGCCACCACGCAGCTGAAGTGAAAACTCACTCCAGGGCCCGAGACCTTGAAACACAAAACTCTCCCTTTGACATAAGCCAGTTCTCAGTTCAACTTCTAAGATTTAAATGTTCCTTTTGTTTAAACCGCTCATCTTACCATGGCGGTGCAGAGGCCGCATTTGCCGCGCAGGGACCATAGATCGGCGCCCTTTCTGGCTCTGGGAGAACAGGGGCTGGCGAAGCACATCCCCGCCCGGCGCGCCTCCAGGAAGATCAGGGCCAAGAACACAGTGACCAGGAGGTGGTCATGATTGATTGGTAGTGATGGTGACAGCAGGGAGCTAGGGGAGGGGTGTGGTCAGCACATCTTCCGGAGGCCAGGAATGGCTTCAAAGAAACAGTCCTGAGTAGAATTGGGAAGGATACATAGGGGTTCTGCAGGGGGAGCCAGGAAGAGGCTCCCCATTGCTGGCACAGGGGATGAAAGCAAGACCTGGGAGCCGCCCTGCATTTCCTGTTTGTCCTGAGAACTGATCTGCAAAGAGCGGTCCCTTCACCTTGGATCCCGCCTGTGCCTTTCCCAACACCTTCCTCGGAAAACCAGCCCTTCCTCCACACAAGCGAAAGTCTCCGCTGCCAGGGTGCTGGGAGGGAGCAGAGGCAGAGGGAGACGCCCTCGTCTTGAGAGACTGGTGCGGGGCGCATTCTCTGCAGTCAGATCTTCTGGGTTCAAATCCTCCCTTTGCCAAGCACTGTGACCTCGAGTAGGCTGCTTCCCTTCTCTGAGCCTCAGTTTCCTCTCCTGGGAAATGGGGGTACAAGAACTCCCTCTGGGGTCCCCAGCAGGAGGTGAAGCACTCAAGCCCCTTGTTCAGGAGACTTAGTTTAGAGAGTGCCCATGAGGGGGACTTTACCCCGGGACCTGTGCGTGGTGTCCACATGGCCCTCGGGCTGGCTCACAGATGGGCAGGTGTGTTCAGAGGCAGCTCACCTCCCACGAGCTCTGCCAGCCTCTCTAGCCAGCCTGCCCTGTGCCTAGCCCTCCCCCTGTTGTCCACTGACACAGTGAGACCGTGCAGTCCCCTTGACGGGTGCTGTCCAATACCATATCCCCTCGGCATGTGTGGCTGGCCACATTTAAATTAATTACAATCAGGTAGAAACCCAGTTCCTTAGTTGCAACAGCCACATTTCCAGTGATCAGCAGCCACCTGCAGGTCGTGTACCGTGTTAGTCTAGGTACAGAGCATTTCTACCTTTATGGAAAGTCCCAGGGCCTTAGACAGCCCCTGGGCCTTCCAGTGCCCGTCGCTGGAAGAGCTCAGCGTTCCTGGGGTGGGGATGATGGTGCCGGCCACCCCGAGATGGGAACGCACCGAGACTGGCATCTTTGCTCGCCCCTTCTCATCGCCTAGGGTTGAAAGTGGCTTCTGTCACTAGGAATCAGCCTCAGAGAGGGTTCAGCACATAGTAGGTGCTCAATAATAACTGAGGGAAGAGGCCTGGCACTGTGGGAGGACCCAGCCCTGGTTCAAATTCCAGATAGATGGCCTCTCTGTGTCTCAGTGTTCTCATCTGTTCAATGGGAAGAAAACCAGCGACTGTTCGTGGGCTTGCCGTGAGGTTCGTGAGATCAGGTTGACAGAGAACGAAGCACAGTGCCCAGCTCACAGTGAGAGCTCAGTCCACGGTGCTGTCGCCGTTCTCGGCTGGGTACCTAAGCTCCTGCCTAGCAGTCTTCCATTTCCCTTCTGTGGTGTTTGCCTGGGCTTAGAACCGTAATCCGTAGACGGCTGAGCTAGCAGGGTCGGCGTTTCCCAGCCCCTTCATTTTCTCTTCTGTATTTTATTTTAATTTAATTTAAAATGTTATGGTGTTACCTTTTATAAGTTTTTTTTTTTTTTTTTTTTTTTTAGTTGATTAGCACTAAATCATGTTTTAAAAACATTTTTGGTCCCGCGTTATTGAGGATTCATTGACTTGCGATAAATGGCAGCCATGGAAAGTGTACAGCTGAAGGAGTATTGCTGTGTGTGTCCACCTGGGCCACTGTCGCTGCAGTGATTGGATAACGAACTTCATCCCCAGAATTTCCCTGGCCCCTTGGTCATACTGACCTGCCCCCACTCCCATTCCACAGGAATCATTGACCTGCTTTCTGACACAATGGATTAGTTCACTTTTCTAGAGTTTCACATAAATGGACCAATAGAGTGTTCATTCTTTTTAGTCTGCCTTCTTTTTCCACATACTTATTTTGACATTCACGCATACTGATGCTTCTATTAATAGTTCATTCCTTTTCATTGCCAAGTAGGATTCCACTACATAGATGTACTTCAATGTGTGTATTCTTTCCTATTTGGAAATTCAGGTGGTTTCCTGCATGAAAAGTTTGCAGCCGAAAGCAAAAGTTATTCATGATTCCCCTTCCCCCAAAATGCCTAGTGCACTTGCTTTTTAAAAATAAAATTGTTGCCCAGCCGGTGTGGCTCAGTGGTTGAGCGCTGACCCATGCATCATGAGGTCGCCGGTTCAATTTCCGGTCAGGGCACATGCCCAGGTTGTGGACAGATCCCCAGTGAGGGGCATGCAGGAGGCGGCCAGTCGATGTTCTCTCTCATCGATGTTTCTCTCTCTCCCAACTTCTCCCTTCCTCTCTCTCTAAAATCAATAAAGAAAAAAAATTTTTTAAATAAAAATAAATTGTTTTCTCTCCATGATTCCAAAGTCAAATCTAGAAAACATTTGGAGAATTCTTATTTAGATTCCTACATCTCCATCATGTTCCCTTCCTTTACCCTTAAGGGCTCACTTTTATTGGTTTTGTTTCATTCTTTAATTTTTTTTGTCTTTCGCATATTTTGTGGTGGTATAATATACATAAGAAAATGTATGATCTTAACCATTTTTCAGGATAGAGTTCAGTGGCATCACGTACATTCATGTTGAGGTGTAACCATCACCACCATCCATCTCCAGTACTTCCTTATCGTCCTCAACTCCAGCAGAAAACCTGTCTGTACCTTTAAACACTAACTCCCCTCTCTCCTCTGCCCGCAGCCCCTGGCAACCACCCTTCTACTTTCTGTCTCTGTGATGTTGATTTTCTAGATGCCCCATATAAGGGGAATCATACAGGATTTGTCTTTTTGTGTCTGGTTTATTGCATGAAGCATAATGTCTTTGGAGTCCACCCGTGTGATAGCATGTGTCGGGACTTCCTTCTTAATGCCGCATCATGGTCCATTTTATGTATATATCACATTTTGCTGGTCCAGTCCTCCATCAGTGGACATTGAGGCTACCTCTGCCTTTTGACTGTTGTGAAGAATCATACTGTTAGGGACATGGGCGTACCCATATCTGGTCAAGTCTCTGCCTCCATTCTTTTAGGCATATATCCAGAAGTGGCATTGCCAGGATGTATGGTCATTCTAGATTCAGCTTTTTGAGGGACCACTGTATTATCCTTCTATTTTTTTTCTCCCCTCACCCAAGGACATTTCTTCATTTTTGTTCAGATAGAGTGGGAGGGAGAAAGAAGAAGAGAGAGAGAGAGGGAGAGAAACATCAGTGTGAAAGGGACACATCAAGTGGCTGCCTGCTGCACAACCCCAACTAGGGCTGGGGATAAACCACAACCGAGGTACGTGCCCTTGACCGGAATCAAACCCACGTCTCATTGGTCCGTAGGCTGATGCTCTAACCACTGAGCAAACCAGCCAGGGCTGTCCTTCCATTTTTAAGTGTCATTTGCTTTTTAAGTAGGAGTACACATGTATGACAGGACATTTTATCCATGACAGAAAGATGCAAGTGAAGTAGAATTCCTTCTTCCTCCAATCTCTCTTAAAAGAAACCGTTGCTAACCATTTCTTGTCTATTCCTCTGGGGGTAAATACCAACATATTCAAGTGTGTCCTGAGAGTGGGTGTGTGAGTGTGTGCCTTTTTGAATACAAGTGTGTGTGTGTGTGTGTGTGTGTGTCCTTCATTTCGCAGCTGGGGACACTGAGAGCCTGCATTTGTCTTCCGGCCAGCCCCCAGGAGGACGTGGGCTTTAGAAAAACGTAGGGTCCCTGCTGCACAGATACTCGCCGTCTCCCCCCAGCTACCCCAGGACGTGCCCCGTGGCCTGCCACACATCCACAGGCCTGGCGTGGCTCCCTCCAGCCCCCACCCACCACACCCTGTCTAATTTCTCTCCAGCACCTCCCTGGGAAAAGCTCGGATTTCCTTGTGGTAACAGTTCGCCCCGGAGCCCTGGGGCATCGCCGCTCAGACAGACGTGCTGACTTAGAGGGCTGTTCCCTCTCCCAGTCGGCCTCTGTGATTTCAAGCTGCCACTCAGATGTTGCAGATTCCGTTAGAAAATAGCCGTTTGGGCTGAGTTTTGGAGAAGCTGCTGCCAGATGGGAACTCTTGTGCTTTCTTCTATATATAGCCTTTAGGGTGAGCTAACTGAAGTGAGCACGGTTTATTTTAGGAGGTAACTCCTTGGAGCAGGCCACGGTGGGTTGGGCTGCTTGCCTCGGGGAGCATTTTTGCAAAATTGCTGAGATTCACGTCCTACAGGAAGGTCCTCTGGCCTCTGATAGTTCTGGGAGAGGCTGATGCATTTACGACTGCTTCTCCTTTGCGGCCGGCGGCAGTCCTGAGGGGTAGTTGGGAGTTATACCCATTTACTAGATGAAGCAGTTGAGGATCGGGAGGTGGGCAGTGCCCCTACAATTGCAAGGTGGTTGTGATAGAGGTGAGATAGGATAGAGGTTTGGCAACTCCCTGTTTCTTATCCCTTATGGTAAAAATCAAGTGTCTTGGAGTGTTCTGTGCATGGAAACATACTAACAAAGTAGAGGGCAGAGCTGGGCTTTCATCTGAGATTAATAGGACATCGTGTGAAGAGTTTGGATTTTGGACTAAGACCCAGGTTCAAATCCCAGTTCAGGCTTTACTTTCTAGCCCTGTGCCCCTGAAGCAGTTACTTTGTTGTCTCTTGGCCTCAGTTCTGTCAGCTGTGAACTGGGGATATCTGTCCTCATGAAGGTGAAAATGAGAATTAAAACGAGTTAAGGCCAATACAGTATCTGGCACATAATATAGGTGGTTAATAAGTAGCAGCTGTTATTGTTTTATTCTAAGGAAAGGAAGCCTTCAGCCATATCTTCCTAGAAATTCTCAATCAGAAGTAAGCATCTTCTTGTCAGACTACTATCTAGGACTTCAGGTTAAATGACGCAGGCTTGTATTACGAGGGCTGCCTTTTGGAAAACAGTCTCTCATCTCAGACAAGTTGATTCTTGCTCTTTCTTTGAAGCCCAGTTTGATTCTCACTTCCTGAAAGAACCCTCTGGCTCCCCCACCCAGGTTGAAGTTCCTCAGTTATGTGTCCTCCTTACGTCCTCGTCTTTGGCAGCATTTATCACAAATGCAGCTAAATCACTAATTTTGTCATCGGTTGATATATGATGATTGGGTCTGTCAAGCCCTCTGTCTGTCTTGTCACACCTTCTGTGTTCATTGAAAGGGCCACCGTTGTTGAATTTTACAGACATCATGAGAAGCTGTAGAACAGTGTCCAAGAGCAGGGCATCTAGAGACATCTCCTGAATCTGGCCAAGTTTTGGCTCTCACACTTTGCAGCTGTGTGACTTCAGCATGTTGCAAAATGTCTCTGAGCCCAGTTCCCTCATCTGTACAGCAGGGGCTAAAACATTTACAGAGTGAATAGTTGTGAGGATAAAGTGAGTTAGCACACGTCAGTGGCTTAGAATAGTGCCTGGCACGCAGTATACACTGGGGCTGGTGCTGGTTGTTACGGTTAGTTCCACCAGTCGTGGTAGTACGCTGGAGGGATTGCCGCCAGCTGGCTGAAGAAAATGTTGAAGGAGGGAATGTTCATTGTTTGCGCCACATCATGACTTGGTTTCATCAGCAACCCAGGCCATCGTAGAAGACGTGTTTAAAGCCCCAGTCTCCTCGCCTGTGAAACGGGGTCAGCGCCACCTCTTCCACATTACGTATTCACAGGATTGGTGTGAGAGTTCAGAAACAGATGGGGCCGTGGGCCGCCCGTCCCAAGCAGGTGCTTGGTGAAATTTAGTGCTCCAAGCACCGTGAGAGCCTGTTTAGCATCTCCTCACACACAACGCACAGGGATGCCTGAGCTGTGCCGGGGTCTGAGGAGCTGGGTTCCCACGACAGCCCTTCAGGAAGCGGGTTGTATCTCTGTGGTTTCAAACAAAACAATAATAATGGATGGTCCAAGGTCCTGGTTTTATATGGCAGCTAGTGATTGAGCAGGACAAGTAATTGGACAATGTATTGTTGACAGACTTAATAAATACAGCTGTGATTGTGTATGAGCTGTTCTCAGATGGCTCAGTGCACTGAGTGTGAGTGAGGTCAGGAATGTATTAGGAACAAGTGTTGTTTAGGTATGTCACAGTCTTGCAGCCTGCACATTTTAAAAGAAACACTTAGGCGCAGCCAGTGTGGCTCAGTGGATTGAGTGCTGTCCCATGAACTGAGAGGTCCCAGTTCAATTCCCAGTCAGGGCACACACCCAGATTGTGGCACGATCCCCAGTAGGGGGCATGCAGGAGGCAGCTGGTTGATTTTTCTTTCTCACATGAATGTTTCTATCTCTCTCTCCCTTTCTCTCTCTCTAAAAAATCAATAAAAATGTATTTTAAATGAATGAATGAATGAATGAATGAATGAATGAATGAAATATGTAGCCCTGGCCAGTGTGGCTCAGTTGGTTGGAGCATCGTTCCATACATGGAAAGGTGGCAGGTTGAGTCCCGTCAGGGCACATACCTGGGTTGTGGGTTCGGTCCCCATTTGGGGCACATACATATCGATGTTTCTCTAACATCAATTTTTTTCTCTCTGTCCCTCCTTCCCTCCCTCCCTCTTCCTTCCTACCTCTAAAATCAATAGACATATCCTCGGGTGAGAATCAAACAATAAATAAATAAAAGAAATATTTGATGATTATTATGCACCAGACATTATTCCAAGTTCTTTACAAATATCAATCATTCCCGATAAGCAGCCTGGGAGGTAGATATTATTATTATCCCTACTTCACATAGGAAGAAACTGAGGCACCGAGATGGCAAGTACATTGTTCAGGGTCAGACAGAGCAGTGGGCTGAGCCAGGGTTTGAGCACAGGTAACCTGATGCACGAGTCCGTGTTCTCAACTGCTACTGTGTGCTGAAGTCACATGGAGGAATATGTAACATGGAAAAAGATAATTGGATGCAGAATACCCACTCTCTCCTTGAATGGCCCAGACCAGCTGTCCTTGGTCCTGAATTCTATAGGCTTCTCCACTAATAGAACTTATCTACTGGATTCTGGAATGTTGGCTTTGGGAGGGTTTCAGCCCTCAAATCGATGAAAGCTATGCAGTCTCTCCTCTTTATTTTTGACGCTGTGCTCACCCTCATTCACACCCTCTCCCCCAAATAATGTTCTTTTACTTGGGTAAAATATACGAGTAGTTTATCATACCTGTGGAAAGCAGGGTCTTAATTAGCTGTAATTTTTGAAGTCTGCAGCTGTAAACGGTGCTGAAAAGATTAGTGCACTAGTAATAAGATAATTGTCCCTGAGAAATGCTGTTAGCATGTAAACACATTTAGCGTGTGAAATCAGAACAACTGTAATATTTCCCCCTTTTGGTGTTTAAAGATGCTCCTGCATGAATAATTATGACTAAATGCAATATGCAGAAATGGAATGCTGCCTGCCTTCCCTTTCCTCCTTCCTCACTTCTGTCACGGCTCAGAAATAAAGTTCTGCTGCGTGGACTCTCCTGAAGCTGCCTCCCCATCCCCCAGCAGCCATTTGACATCAGTGCCAAGAGTGAGGAGACTTGGGGAATTCCCCCAAATTAGAGATGTTAGGCAGACAAAATCTACAGATCTCACTGCATCTTTGCAGGAGGGCCTTGGATGTAAGAGACCACACGTACATGCATGCGAATACTCACAGATGTTTGCAGGTGTGTACACCCATACATGCACACACGCACTCCTATACACAGAGCTGAAGAAACGTGGTCATGGCTACATAGAGCAGAAGCAGATGCGGTTAACCCCAATCCACCTTCTTTGACCTGGACAGCTGCAAGAAAATGTGCGGTGGGATCTGCCTTGTTTCTGTTGAGTTTTCGTATCTTTGGATACACTGGGAAGTTTCTTTCATTGTACGATGTCAGTACATGCAATGCCTTCCCAACAGCCCGCAGCTCATCAGATATGCTACGTAAAGATGAACCTCTCCACTTCCTCAGACTCCATCCGGCCAGTAGGCTGCCCTTGTCTACGTCTGCTCAGGCTTTCATTCCAAAGCTCATCTCGGAGGTGAGGACTCGACTTGCAGTCAGACAAACATCCTACATCTCATGAGTTGGCTGGGTCCGAAGTGCTCACCTCTTACAGTCCAACCCAGCATGACGTGAGGGTCATTCGATTTGGGTTTGACAAGAATTGACTGAGTGAGTGCTGCTTAGGTGCCAGTGTCCAGACTCGTGAAGCATAAAAACAAAGAAGATGGTCCTTGGCCTTGGGGAAGCAGGACAGGTTGTCAAAATGCCATACAGCAGGGAGTGAGAACACGGGACCCCAGCCCCTGTCCTGGCCGTGGATCCTGCCCCTGACCCAGCGTTCCTGGTGTGTGTTCACACACTCCTCGTGAGTCCGGCCGTCCTTGTTTGCTTTACAGCCAGTCCGTGGTCCACATCCCATGCTTCTGCCCAAGCCCAGGGCCCCCGCGAGTGTTAGGGCTTGATAAACTAGAGACTGCAGACTCCACTGCCCACAGCTGCCACGCAGGCAGCCTTAGTCAGGGACGCCTTGGGGTGAGGCGACGGGAGCTGTGACAGGCTGGAGGTGCATCCCCAGAGGGCCAGCTGCTCCCAGATGTAGACTGTCAGTGCCTTATGGAGGTGACGGACTCGGGTGGCCATTTCTTCTGATTTCCCAAGACGTGCCAGAACTTTGCAGTTTTACGTGGACTTTAAGCGTTGGCATCGTATGCAGCATTGTGTTTTGTTTTTGTTTTTAATCCTCACCCGAGGTTATTTTCCTATTTATCTTTAGGTAGAGAGAGAGGGAGAGAAAGGGAAAGAGAGAGAAACATCGATGTGAGAGGGACACATCGACTGGTTGCCTCCCGCACGACCCCGACCAGGGCCGGGGATGAACCGCAACCAAAGTACGTGCCCTTGACCAGAATCGAACCCACGACTCTTTGGTCCGCGGGCTGATGCTCTACCGCTGAGCCAAACTGGCCAGGGCTGTAGCATTGTTTTTGAAATGTGGTGCAGGCTGAACAAAGCATGTCTGAGCTGAATCCTGCCGGTAGGCCCCCAGTTTGCTGTTTGTTGTTTGCTGCCTGTGCAGTAAACCCTTGAAGGTGATATTCTCCAAGTGCCGGCTCAGCAGAGTTACTGTGGGGTCCTCACTGCTGGATCCCACCGCATGATGCGCTTGGCATCCCGCACCCGCTCCAGGCTGCAGACCTGCACTTGCATCTTGCCTCTCTGGTCCTTTCTCGCCCTTGACCGCCCCTCTGCACAGACGTCTCAGTGAAGTTCCCAGGAAGGGAACTCTGCTATCCTGAATAGATCCTACAGTCATGACAAGCATGTCACGTGTGTGAGTGAGGGTCCCTGCCCCCACCCCAGTGCAGAAAAGAAGCATAAACATGAAAGGGGATCATTGTAACGTTTGGGTCAGCAAACAGCACAGAGCACAGTGGTCATCTCCTGGGTACTGATTATCAACTCACTCAGGGATCTCAGGCTCTTGCCTGACCTTGGCACAGGGTCTGGCAAATTTGGCTTTCTGGGTGTAGAATGGGTCGTTTCAGAAACAAAGCCATTGAGACCGAGTTGAGGAGAGTCCTCTATTCATGGATGAAAGGAGCTCTTTGTACAAAACCCGTATGCCCCGCCGGACCCCCTTCCTCTGGCCGCCGCCTCCTCTTTTTTCCCAGCTGGGGCTTTGTCGGTGGCCCACAGGATGCGCGACCCCAGGCGGTGCTTTCTTCCCATCTTCCTGTCCGCGCAGCTTTGGGGCTGCCCTTTGCAGAAGGAGAGCTGGGCTCGGAGCCCTGCGCACGTTCTCGGCTCCTCGGCCAAGTCTGTTGTGGGTGATGAGAGCTCTTCCTTCCGGGAGGGTTAGGAGCACACAGCCAGGGCTCAGGCAGCTGCACGCGGCCGCCACGCAGGAAGTAAGAAAACTGTGGGCACTGACGAGGTCTTCCCGTCCTGCCTCCGAGCCGAAACGGCCACACCTGCCGCCCCAAGGCGTCGAGACCCTTGAGCTCCAGGTCGAAGAGGCTCCTCAGTGAATCAGCTGCAGAGCTTGCCTCTCTGGGTTATCACAGCCTTTCTGTTTCTTCTCTGAAGTCATGGCCTCCTGAATTTTGCTTTCCTGGGATGGGGGCGAGGTGGGGTCATGTTGAATGAGCTGTCCAGTTGGTAGAACGCAGTATGGTGGTTAAGAGATGGGCGGGGCGGGGGCTGTGGTCGTGTGGTCGGCAGGAGGGCGTGTACCCACCGTAAGGAAGTGCCAGCCGCTGCCATCCAGCCTGCATGCCACTTGTTCAGATCTTCGGACATTTTAAGAAGAGTCAGAAATCTGGATATTGTGAAACCACCCCAATTTTTAAATGTCTGCAACTAGTGATAGGGAAAAAAAAAAGTACGGTGCACTGTGTAGGTCAAACCATACCCCATGCAAGCATTTTGGTTCCTTTTTTAAAACAAAACTTCTCTGGACATATGAAGGTTAAACAGGCCTGACTCTGGCTTTTGAGCAAGTCTGTGACCTTTCTGAGCCTCCGTTTCCTCCCTGAATTAAGAACAATACCATGAGGTACCCACAGCCTGCAAACAGGCAGATGCGTAACGTCACCGAAAGCATCTCCCAGAGGGAAGAGCGTAAAATAAATTCAGCTCCGTTTCCAGACTTTACGGCCAGTCTAGTAGCCACCCCGTGAGAGTGAAGTGAGGATTTATTGAAATAATGCCCATACATTGCTAAGAAGGTGCTTCATAAGGAGGCAAATGATAGCTGTCCTAGTGGCCATCATCGTCAGTGTCGTCGTCATCACCCTCACTGTCCTTAGGGCTAAGAAATGGAGGAGAAGGAAGGGGAAGCAGGAAGGAGACGCTGAGTCTTTCCTGCGCTGAAACCTCCTGACTTTGACCCTGACTCTTATTGTAGGAAACGTTTGCCCGTCTGTCTCCTGCTGGTCGACCTGCCTCCCATTCTCTTCCAGCCTGGGAAGGAGGCTCCGTGTGCCCAGGCACAGCCTGGAGCTGGGGCGTGCCCTCTGTAGCCAGCGCAGAGCGCCCCACTCCGTCACCCTGCCCCCACAGCCTGGGGTGGGTTTCCCCCACGGCTTGAGTCAGCAGTTCTGTGCGTGGCCTCTTGGAAACATTCCAGACGTGAAGCACTGCTGAATCACAGTTTTCCCGGAACTGGGATCTGCTATCTTTTGAACAAAAGGTGTCCTGGTTAGAGGCTCTTGTGAGAGGGCGGGAGAAGAGGAAATGATGACAAGGGGGCAGGGAGTAGAAATTTATTTTGGCCAAAGGGATGAACCCAGGATTTAGTATCAGGGAACTTGGATTCTAGACCAGGTTTTGATAGAAACTGTGTGTGGCCCTAAGCAAATTCACTTCCCATCTTGGATCTCATCCGCTTCCCCAGAAAATGATGGGTTTGATTCAGGTCAGGGATGGAAATAAGTTTCATCTCAGAGGAAAACTGGAATCTGTTGGTAAATGTCTGCTCCTGGGCCATGTTGAGAATCTGAGGCCAAGTAATTGTTTAGTGGTATCTACTTGGGCACCATACGGGGAAGTCGCTGCTCATCTACCTTAAATTGATCTCTTGGATTTTAGAGCTCAAAGCTGAACTGGTTCCCTGGGGAAGAGAAAACCCACCCAGCAGCCCCAGAAGCTGTAGAACAAAGCATCGTATCTTGGACTGCAGACATTGTCTGCAGGACACTGGCAGTATCGTTTCCGATTGGGACGCCTGCCATCTTGGTGACCACAGCAAGCGGATGCAAAATGGGTGGGTGCCGCCGCCTGTGCCTGGGGAAAGCTCATTACTGGGCTGAGCTGGAGACCCGGCTTATGTTCCGAGCTTCAGGAATGCTTGTGTCCAGAAGGAGCCTGGGTGGCCAACTTCAGAAAGACATGGGGCTCTGGACAGATCGCCCAGTACCTCTTGCCTGGCTGTGTTGGGTGGAGGCTGCATTTCTTAGATTTTTCTTGGCACATGGCATGTCTTATTTGGAATGCCTTAGAGCCTTGAAAGCCGAACACAGGAAAGCGATAGTAATTGTTCTCCGGCAACATCATGGCTCGCCCTCTGTGCCAGGACTGAGCGAGGCTCGGACAGAACATCGCAGTCTTCACGGTGACCGCGTAGAATGGTTGTTATTATTGTAACCAGTTAAGTAATGGGTTCCCAGCAAAGAAATGGGAAGATCTGTTCATTAGGCTCCCCAGTGCCAGCTGCTCATAGGACCATGGACTGTGGTTTAGCGATTCGGACTCGAGATGGGATTGTACCACTGAGAAGCAGTGTGACTTCATGGTCCAAAAGTGCAGCCTCAGGAGCCGGGCTCCCCTGGTCCCAAACCTGGCGTTGCCGCAATTTGACGTTGATCAGCTTGCTTCTTCGTTGAGTGTCAGTTGCACTGTCTGTAAAACGGGGTTGTTAATGCCTACATTGTAGAGCTGTGAGGTTTAAATGAGATCTTACAAACTGACTTATAATAATGTCTTGCATTCGGAATGAACCCAGTGCTAGCTGCTATCCTGATTTCTGTCGATATTGACCAGCCATGTGACCCTTGAAGGCTGGGGTGACAACCTGAGTTTGCTTGCAGAGGCCAGGCAGCGGCCGCCGGGCCGGGAGCTCTGTTGTCCAGCAGGAACGTGCGTCCAGTGTTGCTAAATCTCCCTTTTTTAAAAAGAGAAGTGAGAAATCTGCCCTTGCATATGAAGTATCCTGGTTTTAAAACATTTAAAACATTTCAAATACTTCATCAATATTAGAGGCCAAAAAAAAAAAAACCACACACACACACACAAAACACCCAGTGTGAATCATCCACAGGCCACCAGTAGGCCGCCCTGTGTTGACTTTCAAGCCTCTAATCTTTCAGGTAGGAATGTTCAAACCTTGTCATTCCGAGAATTATAATTCTGTGCACTGTGTAAAGCATTACAAAACCTCTCGAGGCACACACGGAACAAAGTGTTACCCACACCGTTTGGTAACTGTTGTTCTCAGAGACACGCACACCGCGCGGAAGAAGCCTGAGAGCCATTCCCGAGTCTCCACATGTCTGTGGTTTCTCCTGTCTCCAAGGCTGGGGGTGATTAACCAGCTCCCAGGGCCGGAACTTCACTTGGTGGTTCTCCTGCTCCGTTCTGGGTTCCGGACTACAAAATGTAGAGGGTGTGCAGAATGGCAAAGTTTCCTCTACACTTAAAAATATCTTAATAGAACAGAGAGAAGCAGGCAGACAGAAGGGGGAAAATCCACCCAGTTTCATGGGCCTGACCGAATCCGCCACCATCTCTCTGTAGCAGAGCGAATCCCCTTGCCGCCTCAGTGGGGTTTCTGTTTTCTCCCCTGAGCCCTGTTTGAAGGTGAGTTTCATTTCCCAGCCAGGCCAGTGCTGTGTGATCCTGGCCTGCCTTCTCATTTCAAATGCAGCTTTTTCCCGAGCACAAGGGCGGTTCTGTGTGTTGGCATCCCTCCCTCATCGCCCAGTGCCACCCGCCATGCACACGCCCTGCTTCATCCCGGGAGCCCCTGGTGAGGAGATACGTTCTCGGTGAAATCCCACGGGGACCTCTAGAGACAAAGCTGCATTGTGTGAGCACCTCGGTTGCTGGGACGTGATCTAGGGAAGGAGTCGAGGAGGGTCGCACATCCTGGGAAGGAATGCGGGAAGGGAGGCAGGTGACAGGGTCGCAGGGGGATATCTTCGACATCATAGTGGGGAGCAGAAGGAAGAGGCAGAGGACACCTTGCACCCGGCTAGAGATGATGCTTCCCCCCAACCCAAAACACTCATATATCGAGATCCTAACCCGCAAGGTGCTGGTATTCGGCGATGGGCCTTTGGGAGGTGGTTCGGTCCAGAGGGCAGAGCGGTGGAGAATGTGAGTGGGCCTTATCAAAGCGACCCTGCACGGCTCCCTCACCCGTTCTGCTAGATGGGGACGCAGCCAGACGCTGGCCCTCTGTGAACCAGGAAGCTCCTTGATCTTGGACTTTCTAGCCTCCAAACTGTGAGAGAGAAATTTCTGTTGTTTATAACCCACTCAGTCTATGGTCTTCTGCTTGAGCAGCCTGAGTGGGCTGAGACACACACCCCCATCACGGACATTTCTTGGGGGCACAGAGCGTGAGCACCAAAGTTCCACGCGTGCCTCAGACCCTGGGTGGCTGGCTTGGGTATTAGAGGTTGGGGTTGGATTCTTGGTTTCTCACTGGCTGTCTTTGTCACCTTGGATGCTTTCGGCCTTGCATTATTCATGACATAGTGCAGGGGTTCTCGGGCTCCAGTATACATAAGATTCCCCCGTGGGTGTTTAATAAAAAAGCAGATTCTTTGGATACTTGCCCAGAGTTCCTGAGTCAGTAAGTTTTGGTTAAGGGACCTGTTTCTGACAGCTTACAAACCCGAGCACCAGTCCTGGTTCCCTCCCGGATCAGCCCTGTGTTTTTGAGCAAACTATCCTTGCCGAGCATCGGTTATCTGATCTGTAAAATGGGGAGCATGATACCTCCCTTGGCAGCATTGCACGTATCCCATGTGCTTGGCACAGAGTCAGCATTGAAAACGGAGCAGCTAAATTTACCCTTTTCGCCGCTGTCGAGAGGAGTTGGTTTAGCTGGTGTCTGCAGACCATGCGGTTCAGAAGCCTTGCAGAGGAGAAGGTGTGGGTGAGGAGGGATACGTCAGCCTGCGTCAGCCTGCGAGAAAGAAACAAAGGGACGATGATTTTTGAGCCTTTAACCATGCTCCAGACATTCTGAATACCCGGTTCTCCTTAATGTTCACGACAACTTGTGATGTCCTTGGTATCCCATTGTCCATAGCAGGTGATCATGTATCTGGATTTGCAAGAGACAGCCCACGCGCACCCCTGTGGAGCTGGTGTAATTGTTATTGTAATTGTCCCTTACAAAAAGGTCCCGGGACAATACCTTCAACACAGTCCCACCTGTCTACATTGTGTAAATGAGGAAGGTAGAGCTCACAGAAGCTAAGAAAGTTTCCTGAGGTCGGAAGTCTAGGAAGGGGCTGTTGGCTGCTGAGTTGCCAACCCCCAGTACCTCAGAACATGACAGCGTTTGGACCCAGGCCTTTGAAAGAGGTGATTAGGTTAAAACGAGGCCTTTGGGGTGGGCTGTAATCCAATCGGATTGGTGTCCTGATAAGAAGAAGACATTTGGGCACCCAGAGACACCGGGGGTCCTCGTGCCTGGAGGGAAGACAACTGGGCACACTGTGAAGACCGCCATCCAAGGGCTGGGGAGCGAGGCCTCAGGAGAAAACCACCTGCCAGCACCTGGTCTTGGACGTCCAGCCTCCAGAACGGAGGAAGCACATTTCTGTCGTATAAGCCCCAGCGTGCACAGTTCTGTGTTACAGCAGCCTGAGATTAATATAGTGGTTACACACGATTTCGAGCTGGGGCCGACCCCCAAACCTGCATCCCAGTGTGCACAGGATGAGTGGCAGCCTGCCTCTGGGCCTCGGGCTCGCCATTCAGTCAGCCTCCACAGGGTGGTCTCCAGGGAAGCTGCTTCCACTGTAGGCTGGAGAGTCCTTGTTCCTCCCAGTCTCTGGCGCCGTGAAGGGTTCATCGCCCTTCCCAAGGCCCCTGGTGTTCGATGGCCACTCCAAGGAAGGCACGGTGTCCTGGTGGTGGGAGTATCCTCGTTCTGTCACTGACCAGAAGGCTTGCAGGGAAAATGCGCCATGTAGCCTTCTGAAGTGTCCTCCCGGGTGTGTCTGTGCAGAGGTGGTAGCTTAGGGCCCATTGTCTATCTGCTGGCTTGATAAGCCGCATTGGGAAATCCGGCTCTGAAGGCTTGAGTCACAGAATCGTCGCTGTCACGCCAAAGCCATTGCTCACACCCAAGAGTAAGTGCTGTCTCATACCTTCAAAGCACGGGAGGAGAACACCCCTTCCCCTCGCCGAGGTTCTGCTCGGGCTCAGCACGGACCGGGAGAGACGGCCGTGTTCGGGGCCGCGTGGAATGGCAGTGAACACATTCCTCCTCTCCTCTCTGCTGCTTACGAAAGCTACATTGCTTGTTAAAATGAGGCCTTGGGCCTGGGTGGGCTCAGCAACATCTCAGCCGGGCTTCCTGGTCGTACAAGCAAGACGTGTGAGGTGCAGACAAGTTCCATTTCTCCAGCACTGTAATCAGGCTCCCGCCTCTGATATAAACAGCTTTGGGAATAGAAGTGTACACAGAGTCACTTTAAACTCGTCTCTGTCTTCCTCGTCCTGCCCTCCGGGCACAGTGCTGGCCACGGAGCTGGAACTCAATAAACCTGCGTGGATGGATGGGGCCAGCTCGGCACAGTTCCCTGCTGTGGCTCAGGGCCTGGGTTTGGTTTTTCATCGTGACACGTGTTCTAATTTCCATCAACCATGTCCACTGCCTTTTTTAAAAAGACAGATGCTAAAAAAGGATTCTAGTGGTTGTTCAGGGGATACCTTTTAAGTGCTGTAAGTATTCTAATGATAGCCGTTACCCAGCTTGCACAGTGACTTGGAGGTGGGGCTGCATTGTCCAATTGAGCCCTATGAAGTAGAGCACAGCTTCCCGAGGGGCAGGGTGCTGGGATCGAATCCCGCATCAGCGCTGTCTCTCTCTAACCTGAGACAGGTTACACGGTCTCCCTGGTCCTCAGTTTGCCCATCTCTAGAAGGGGATAATGGTCGTCTCTGCTTCATAGGGTTGTTATAATGGGTAAACGGAATGACACATCTAAGGACTTGGTTAAGCCAGTGCCTGGCACACGGTAAGAACTTAACCAGTTATTAGTCATCACTTAAATTATTACCTAAGTTACTAGTGATTCCTAGTATTCATGACTGTTCGTAACCGTGGTCAAGCCATACGTCCATGGGATGAAGTGCAGAATAGACCAGAATGAAGTGCAGAATGAAGACTGCCTTTATCTCAGAGTGGGAGGGTCCTGAGTGACAGTTTCCATTAGCGTGGTAATGGCATCTAAATAAATTTGGCAGGATTGTTGTTCTTGGCAGAGAGGACTGAAGGCTAATCCACAGGTAGTACTAGATCCTTATGGGCAAGTATTTCTTTGGCGTAATGTACACCTTGCGTGCAGCCTGGCACATGATAACTCCTCGATAAATCATAGCTATTATTTATAGTTATTTCAGGTCCCTGGGACATATCTGCAGACTTAGGGAGAGTATGTATCATTTCGTTTCCCAGGCTGGAGTGGTTTTACAATACATTTTGGTTCTACCAAGCTCCATCTTTGGGAAGTGTTTTCAGTTAGTGATGGCCACAAGGATGTCGTGCAGGTGTACCTCAGGGATACCGCAAGTCTGGTTCCAGACCACTGTGATCTGAATTTTGGGGTTTCCCAGTACAAATCTTTGGGTTCCTCAATGTATATAAAAGTATGTTTACAGTTTACTGTGGGCTGTTAAGTGTGTAATAGCAGGTCTTAAAAGATAATGTATAGAGCCTAGTTAAAAATACTTTATTGCTAAAAAATGCTAACCATCATCTAAGCTTTCAGCAAGTCGTAATCTTTTTGCTGGGAGAGAGTCTTACCTCTAATTTGTAAAAACACAGTATCTTTTAAGCGGAATAAAACAAGGCTCTCACTGGGTAACACATCACCCTGAAACTCAGTTGGGTTAAAACAAATGTACAGGGTGGGGCAAACGTAGGCTTACAGTTGTTTGTGTGGAAAATAATACAATAATTAATAAATAGTAATACAAGAATAAAAACTGTGTTTCCCATACTCATAACTATAAACCTACTTGTGCCTCACCCTGTGTGTTCTCTCTGTGTCTGCAGGTTGGCTGGGGATGGCTGATGTAGGCTGGGCTGGGATTCAAGTGTCTGCCGTCCTCCTTGGACCAGCGGGCTTCCGGGGGTATGAGCTCCTTGTGCTGATGGCAAGAGCACAGAGGTCATGCTCAGTCCCTCAAGCACATTTCAACCTGCTGCTTATGTCCTATCTGCTAGCCTCCCACTGGACAAGGCAAGGCCAAGGTCAAAGGATGAGGACAGACACTCTGCAAAGACATGCAGAGTCACATGAGGGTCTGGATGTAGGGAGAGGTGGAGAAAGGGCCCTGAACGCAGTCCCCCTGGTTCTCCATTGGACTTCCCCAGTTCAGGCTTTGCACGCCTGCTACGAAAGGGCTCTCCTTCTGTTCGGCAGCTCCCCGGTTCCCGTACCCACATTAAGATTCTAAAAGCACTCCAGGGTGGCATTGGAGCACATCGCAAATTCCCCTTTGGTCTTCCGGAGCCTTTCATCTGACAGACAGGAGTTTACTCTACTGTAAAGCAGAGAGTCCCAATTTAGACAGACAGGATGGATTAGGCAGACAGCATCATTGACCCGGTTCCACTTCGTTAGCCTTTCCAATTAAGGAAGATGTTGCTGAAAGGGAGACCTCACAGCTATGGAGTCATACCTGGAGTCCTCTGGACTGAGCCTCTGTAGGGAGAGTCCTATATTTCAAACGTGCACAGAGGGAGGAGAGCAGAATTCTGTCGGCAAGTGAATCCTAGTGTTAACGACTGGCCACTTGTGAGTACTTTATCTTTTTGGCCAGGTAATTAACATGCTAAATAGATAGCATTTGTACTTTTATCTTCCAGGCACTTTTTAATGGATATTGGACCCCTGACCACAGGCCCGCAGGGTCCCTAATCTTGGACAATCAAATAAAGAGTTGGTGCATCACCGTATCCAGGCATCAGGCTCTTGGTTTTGTCAACACGGTGGACAGAGGTTTCCTGTGGTTTCCCAAGGAAGGTCTTTTCCACTGAGGTTGTTCTTAGGGGCTCCTGGTGGCACTTTCCCTTCTTCACCCCCTCAAGATTCTGAGCAATGAAGCATAAGTCCCTAACAATGGCCACAGGGGCTGTGAGGTACAACTTAATCAATCTGGGCACGCACCCAACCTTCCAGGGTAGCGCTTTGCAGGGATGTGGGCTTTCAGAATGAGGCCAGGGTTTGAGTCTCAGACGCCGCTCCTGCTCTCCAGTCAGAACCCCGATGGTGAGATGTGGACGGAGAGACAGGCGCACACAGACCTGTCTGCGGGAGGCGCGGACGTCGCGTGCTCTCATTGAGCAGCATGCCTGTCACTCACTGGGAGGACAGCCTTACATCCTGAAGATAGAAATGGGCCCCACCCAGCGTGCCTGCTCAACACAGGGAAACTGGACGTGCAGGGCCAGCTCTCCCCACGGACAAGTGATGGAGGGGCTCCGTGATGGACGGTGAAACTCACTCCAAAAAAGGGGCTCGTTGGAGGTTCTCAGCCATCACAGCTGCCCCTTGTTCACCGTTGGGAAGGAGCTAGTAAGGGTTTTGAAATATCCCCTCTAAGACTCTTGCATGTCCCCCCACCCCAGGCGGCATTGTGGGGAGAATGGGAGAAACGCACCCCTCAGTATTTTCCTGGGAAGAGGAATAGTCTGCCTGGGTGCAGTGTGAAAACCAGAGTCATGTGTTCCCTCGGGAGTTCCCATGGAGCTGCACCACTGGAGAAATGCTGGTAGCCGTTGGACTCGGGAGTGGATGTGGGGGAGAGGAATCCCCATCTTGAAAGAAAAGCCGGAACTGACCAGAGCTCAGAATGTCCCTGGGCTCCTGGCTCTTCACACTTGTTACCGTTATAAGTAGGCATCATTGTAAAGAGACCACAGAGGAGTGACCAAGAAATTGACAGTTCACCTAGGGTAGGGGTGCAAAGTGTTTCAACTTCTCTATTAGTGCCTTTTTTTTTTTTTATTGTGATAAGAACACTGAGCATGAGATTTACCCTGTTGACAAAATTGTTGACTATAGATAGAATGTTGTCCCGCAGATCTGAACGTCTTACTGATCTTGCCCACCTGGAACTCTGTGCCCCTTGAACAGCAACTCCCAATTCCTTCCTCCCAGACCCTGGCAACCACCATTCTGCCCTCTGGGTCTATGAGTCTGACTGCGTTAGATTCCTGGTGTAGGTGGGCTCATATCTGCCCTCCCGTGTTCACTACAGCCACGCGCATAATAACCAAGGCAAGGAAACAACCGAAATGCCCACTGGGGGATGGTGGAAGAAAATGTGGCGTGTGCGTATAACGAAACAACATTCATCCTTCAGAAAGAAGGAAGCCTTGCTGTAGGCAACAACTCGCATGAACCTGGAGGACACGGTGTCAAGGGAAATAAGACATCGAAGGACAGATATGGCCTGATGCCTACACGTGTTTGTTCTTGTTCACCACCTAGGCCGTGGGGCGGGTGCGCATTTGCGTGGCTTCCTAGAAGCCTGTGCTGGTTTGGAAAATCTGCTTGGCTAAAGCAGAGCTTGCGACGGAGTCATGCCCATTCTCCGTCAGGGGCAGCTTGAGGTTGCTTTCCCGGAATTACGAATCCGAGGTGGTTATGTCCAGAGCCAACATTGTGCAGACAGAAATAGCCTTTATGTGCCGGGTTTCCTGTTTTTCTTGGAAACTGCTTGCTGAAAACCTCTGCCTCCTCCCCATCCGTCCCTGCCTCCTGTGTACCCACCCTGGCCCCCACCCACAGAGTTCATGTTTAATGACCCGAGACGTGACCACCAGGCATTTCCAGTCAATCGGCTTTTGTAGAAAGTGAATGAATTGGACCTTTCTCTGGCCTCCTCTCTCCTGAAGAGGATCTTCCCAGCCCCGTGGAATGTGTTCTGCCAACCAGGAGTTAAGCTCTTCTCTTTCTCTTTCTCATTCCTTCCCTCATTCTTCCCAAGATCAGACACATGTTGGTGGCCTTGCCCTTAATGGGGACTTTCTGTTCTTTCAGGTTTTATTTCTAATCCTCTTATGAACCCCTCTCCCCCTTCCTATAGAGAGTTTGAACACACTTTTGAGATATTCAGTGAGGACACTTGGTTTCTCATTTCTTCCCACTTCAGCATTCTGCATCCTCTCCATGCAGGCGCCTCCTTAACCTCTTCATGACAAGCTTGAGCCCCCTTAATCATCTGGGTATTGGGGGGACATCAGAGATGGGGGCACGCTGTTCTCATGTCTCATAGAATGGGGGAGAGAGCCGGGCGGCCTACCTGTGGGTTCCTTCAGCACTGAAGAGATCTAAGTTTGTTTTAAATGATGCTGGGTAGTCGGTTACGTTTGCCCATCACTCATGGGTGTTTTCTCCTTCCTTCCCACAGGACCCACACCCAAGTCCGCTGATCACCCTGGAGACCCAGGTCAGTACCTTCCTATGGCCGTTGTCCCTTCTCTCTGCACCAGTGTTCTGTGCCGGCTCCCCAGGGAGCGTCTGCGCATCCTCTTGGCTTCCTGGCTCAGTAAGCCTGGACAGGCACCCAAGGCTGTCCTCCTGTCCTGTCGGGGTGTGCATGCACACACACGTGTACACACGCCAGCTGATTGTGCGTGTATGTGTAAGCATACATAGGAGGTAGAAGAGGGGATGGTGGTGAACACACAATGCAATATACAGATGATGTATTATGGAATTGTACACCTGAAACCTATATAATTTTATTAAGCAGCGTTACCCCAATAAATTTAATAAAAAATAAAATTAAAGAAAGAAAGACCCATGGAAAGAACCGTGCACAGTTCTTTGGGGGTTTCCTCTGCCCTTTGCCTTTGAGCAACAGTTGTAAGGGGGTGAGTGGAAAGGGGAGAGGAGGCTGAGGGGAGCCACGCAGGGACTCGGGTTTGGAGAACTGTCTCTCCTGGGCAGGGAGGGAGCAGCTCGGAAGGACCCGGATCACAGTGCTGTTTGTGTGCGGGGCAGGTGACCCGCGGGCTCTGGAGAGGGCGTGGCCCGTACCTTCGCCCTCACTGCCTGAGAGCTAGGGCAGCACCCTGCTCAGTATAGGCCGGAGCCACAGGCCCCGGTAGGATTTCAGAGCCGCGTCCTCTGGCCTGAGCGGTCACTGACCTTTGGCCTCCTCTTCCCATCTAGAACATCACCACAGGGACGGTGCCACCTTGCAGGGTGGTGGTGAGCATTACAGGAGTGATGACCGTAGCGTCATCAGTATACACTAAGTGCTTGTGACTATTAGCTCTTCAGTGTGTTTTTATTGAGTTTTAGAGAAGAAGGGAGAGGGGGAGAGAGAGAGAGAAACATCTATGTAAGAGACACATCGATCAGTTGCCTTCAGAACATGCCCCAACCAGGGATCGAACCCAAACCCTGGGCATGTGTGCTGACTGGGAATTGAACCAGTGACCTTTTGGTGCAGGGGACCATGCTCCAACCAGCTGATCCACACCGGCCAGGGCAGTGTTAGCTCTTTAAACCAATAGAACTGTTACCTTTCCGAGGGGACTTCAGTGTGTCTTTGGATTGGCCATGTCCTTAGCATTGTGGGTGGGTCAGAGACTAAAGGGAGAAGACAGGATGGGTCCCATCCAGAGCCCCACAGCTAAGAGTTTGTGAGGGTCAGAGACAGGCAAACCTTTTGGGACATTTCAAGGCTGAATAGCAGCTCCCTGGAGCCTCTGGAACTCGCTGGAAGGGACCACCTGCCTCTCTCCCTCTTTACCCTCCTCTGTGCGTCCCGCCCTCTCTCTAGCACCTCTGCCTCGGTCTTCCCAAAGGGTATGAGGAGGGAACCCCCCCCACTCCTTCCTTGAGCAGGAAGGCCAGATGTGGGGAAAATGGATTCTCGGGGTTTCTCTGTGTCCTTCGGTCCCCCGATTTCCCAGCACACGCCTGTAGTTATGGTGGCCCCAGGGATGACCAGACAACAGAGCTAGCAGGAAAGAGCAGTGGAGGAGACTTTGAGGGGGACAGGGACCCAGCTCTGCCTGTTTGGGCGTCCTCCGGCTTGGCTCTTCCCAGCTTCTGCCATCCACCTGTGTGCCACAGTGAATCACACCTATCACACCTGTTCTGTTAAATCACCTAAAAATGCATTTTTCCTTACATTGATTTTTTTCTTTCAGAAGTAGACTTATCCTAAGCTAATGGTTCCCAACCAGGGGTATCTTTGGCCCCCAGAAGGCAGTGGGCAATGTCTGAGGACATTTTGGGTCGTCTCCCCTTGTGGGGTGGCTTACCGGTAGCAGCTCGCAGGTAGAGACCAGGGCTGCTGACTGTCCCTCAATGCACAGGACCCTCCCTAGGAAGGAATTACCCAGAGGTGCCAAGGTTGAGAAACACTGTCTCAAGCAGTAATATTGGTGAAATCACAGGTTTGACGTGCTAGTTATGTTTTCTTGCAAAACGTTAAAATAAATATGCAGTCAGTAACATCTCAAAGTTCCTCTGGGTGGCCTGTAAAAGCATCTGCAGGAGCTCCCAGATGTAGGTGTGCCACACTTTGGGAAACGTGTCTCTCCACCGCCTACCCAGGGGGTTGTGAGAACATCCAGGGTGTTTGCAAAGGGATGGCCCTTCTCTCTTTATCAGTTCCTCCCCATAAGGAAAACTCATTAGACTTGGGAATACCCCTCCGGGAAAATAATCTATGTCTAGAATTCTAGAAGCCAAATCTTACTTCCTGGAGATGGAGTGGCTGTACCCCAGATGGTCTGTCCTTGGCCCTCCTGAATCCTTCACTATGGAAACCATCCAATCAGCCCTTCAAAACCTCCATGGGAAAGAACAGTCACATGCCATTGGCTTTGGCCAGCACAATGTGAGTGCGATGGCTCTCCCCTGCACAGTGACCTCTCTTAGAGTCACAGCTGTTTGCCCAGGGTGGCCCGAGCCTTGGTCTGCAGCCCGCTGTGGCACACGACGGGCTTTCTGCATTTGTGCCTCGCCGTCGGGGAGATGACTCAATCTGTCTCCAAACAACACTCCATCAGTCTCATTGGGTTCTCGGTCTTTGGGGAGCTATAGGATGTTGTTGTCTTTCCCCGAGTTCTGATTTCCCACGTTAAAGAGACATTGGAACCCAACCAAAGTGCAGTTTTTAAAAAACTCGGCACAAGCTTGTGGCCAGACCTTTCTTTGTGCTGGGCCTCTGCCCATCGTGTGAGTCACCATGGGCTCCTATTCAGCTGCCACAGGCAGGTCAGATAAGAGGGTCAGGGAAGCACTTTTTGGCAGAAAGTGGTGCCCCCCAAAATCACCCACATGGTACGAGCAAGATGGCAGATGTGGCTGAGCTTGCAAGAACCAACCACCACGCGAGGAAGTGGCAGATGTGGGTGGCTGAGCCCTGGGTCAATGCCCACTTCCTCCCCCCGCGCCCTTTGCTCCTAAGAAAGGTATTACCTGCTCCATCTGGGGGCACGGGTGCCGAAGGTGGGCCTGCCTTTTAGATTTTACTGCCAGCTCCGTCCGTATGTCACACATCAGTGACCTCACTTGTGCAGAGCCCAGCCTGCAGAGGATCCTTGGGCCACCCGGGGGCCTTCCCTTCGTGCATCCCCTCTCTGGTGTGCATTGCATTGTCTCTTACCCGTGCTTGGTGAGTCTGTCCCCGAGCAGCTGTTCTGAGTTGGGGGAGATGCGTCGATCGGCTGCCGAGGGTTCCTAAAGTTCTTGGCTCAGCAGGCGGAGCTCGGCACCTGTTGCATCAGCAGGGCTCTCTGCTTAGCGGCCAGATGAATAGAATGAGGAAGCCGCCTATGGATGGAATCCCTGGTGTCAGTTTCCCCGCAGCAGGCAGCCCCTGGGGTGCGCCAAGGAAGCCGGACTTGCAGTGGTGAACGCTTCCCTGGTCTCCAGATGGTGGTTACCCAAGAACCAGGTGACCTAGAAATGAAAAAAAAAAAAATGTCCGAGAGGAGTTTGAATTTGGTTATTGGCTTGGTGGCATTATCCTGATCCCCACTCTCACTGACGTTTGCCATTGGCCAAGGACTGGCTTCTCCCACTGAATCCTAAGTGCCCTTATTACATAGGTGCTCTTTGGTACCCAATTTCCAGATGAGGAACAGAGGTTAAGGAATTTGTCCAAGTCACATAAGCAGCATATAGTATTGGTGGCTGTCAGACTCAGGGCCCTGTGACATGAGAATCTATCTTCTCGACCTCCATCCCATTTTTTCAGTTGCCTTGTCCAGTAGAAAGATTTGCTAATGCTCAGGTGGAGCTGGAGAGATGGGCTTGATGTAAACAACCCAAGGTCCATAGATAGATAGAAAGAAAGAAAATGTTTTGCACAAGTGTGCACAGGTGTACTTAGATAAATAGGGAGAACAATAGCTAGATGGCGGGTGAGTAAATATATAGATAGATATAATGCTTCCCACAGTGATAACTCTTTGACAGATAGGTTGCATTAAGACTTGTGGGTAAAATGGTTTAATCAATGGACCCAATAGAAAATTTATTTACAAGCAACAAAAATGCAGCATCTCTTTGTGCATCAATAGTGTTTTTGAAAAATCTGAATTCTCATTATTTAATTCTCTCTTTCTCATGGATCCCTGAGATGGTTTATCATTTCTGAATCCACTCCAGTTGATAAGGCTGCTTGTCATTTAATTTAAGCTTCTGCCTCCCTCCCCACTGCTTCACTGTCAATTAGTTAATGGCCTCAACTCCTGCCCTGAGATACCCAGGGAGTTGTAATAGAGGGACTCTTCAGTAGAGTAAGGATTTGTCAATCTGGGTATTTGTGATGTTGGCTCTACTTAGATGGGAGCAAACCTTGGTTTACTTGAGATCCCTCTAAGGACCTGAAAATCAAGAGCAGCAGGAGGAAAACCCCCGACAGTTCAGCCTGCAGCAACCAACCAGGTACTTGAATTTCTTTGATCAGCTAACTTGGCTGGAAAAGGGGGGAGAGTTACATTCATTTTATTTATTTATTTATTTATTTATTTATTTATTTTTAAGCTTATTTTTGTTGTAGAATATATTACAGATATGCCCCCCTCTTCCCTCATTGTCCCCCCTTCTCCCCACTCTCACCCCCCTCCTGCCTTCCCCACACTATTGTCTGTGTCCATTGGTTATGCTTATATGCATATAAGTTCTTTGGTTTATCTCTTCCTATCCCCTCTCCCCCATTCCCTTTGAGGTTCCTCAGTCTAACAAACAATTTGTACTTCTTAATTCCTTCACCTTTTTCACCCATCCCCCCAATCCCCTCCCATTGGGCAACCAACAAAAAGTTCTTTATCTATGAGTCTGTTTCTGTTCTGTTTGTTCATTTTGTTTATAGATTCAATGGTTGATAGATATGCATTTATTGCCATTTTATTGTACATATTTTTGTTCTTTTTCTTTAAGAAGACCATCAACATTTCATATAATACTCGTTTGGTTGTTATGAACTCCTTTAGTTTTTTCTTGTCTGAGAAACTCTATATGTTCATTGAATCTAAATGATAGCTCTGTAGGATAGAGTAATCTTGGTTGTAGGTCCTTGCTTTTCATCACTTTGAATATCTCTTGCCACTCCCTTCTGGCCTGCAAAGTTTCTTTTGAGAAATCAGCTGACAGTCTTATGGGAGCTCCTTAGTAGGTAACTAACTGCTTTTCTCTTGCTGCTTTTAAGATTCTCTCTCTGTCTTTAACCTTTTGCATTTTGATTATGCTGTGTCTTGGTGTGGGTCTCTTTGGGTTCATCTTTTTTAGGATTCTGTGCTTTCTGGACTTGTATATCTGTTTATTCCACCAAGTTAGGGAAGTTTTCTGTCATTATTTTTTCAAATAAGTTTTCAATTTCTTGCTCTCTCTCTTCTTTTTACAGCACCCCCATGATGCAAATGTTGGTATGCTTGAAGTTGTCCCAGAGGCTCCTTACACTATCCTCAGTTTTTTTGGATTCTTTGTTGTGATTGGGTGTTCTTTGCTTCCTTATATTCCAAATCGATGGTTTGCTTCTTGGCTTCACCTACTGTACTATTGCTTTCATGTAAGTTATTTTTCATTTCAATTAGTGCATCCTTCATTTCTGAGTAACCCCTTTTTTATGCTCTTGAGGTCCTCAGTACGTTCCTTGAGCATCCTTATGACCAGTGTTTTGAATTCTGCATCTGTTAAATTGCTTATCTCTGTTTCATTTAGTTCTTCTCCTGGAGTTTTGTTCTGTTCTTTCATTGGAGACATGTTTCTCTGCCTCCTCATTTTGGCTGCCTTCCTGTGTTTGTTTTTATGTATTAGGTAGAGTTGCTGTGTCTCCTAGGCTTCCTAGGGTGGTGTATTGTAGTAGGTGTCCTGTAGGGTCCAGTGGCACAGTCTCCCTGGTCACCCAGATGGGCCCTCAAGGGGCACCCCTCATGTGGACTGTACACCCTTCTGTTGTAATTGAGTTTTGATTGCTATTGGCATGTCAATGGGAGGGATTTTCTCAGGCTCATCAGCTGCAAGGACTGGCTGTGCCCACTGACCTCTGACTACCTTGGAGGATCGGCTGTGCAGGGCCCACCACACAGAGCAAGACTTACTTCAGCAGGGCTCTGGTACCCACTGAGTCCACTCGTTGAGGGTGTTGCTTGTGGAGGTAATTGGGTGGTGGTGCTTCAGTGTGGTCTGAAGTTGTCCTGGTTCTGGGGCAAGGTCAGCCACTGCCTGTGTTCTACCCGGGTCCACCAGGCATAAGCTACAAAGCGATCTGCAGATGGCTGCTTCTTGTGCTGGGCTTGGAGGTGCCCAAAGAAAGCCAAGCTGTGAACCAAGGCTGGCTGCTTCTAGTGCCAGGCCTGGGGTCAGCTAGCTAGAGTTATGGGGTTCACTGAGGCCAGATGCTGTTTGTTTGAGAGAATTTAAGAAAATCTGAAGCAGGAGCCAAGACAGGCCAATTCTATGGTAAAGCCACGGGAAGCAGCTTGGATGGGCCTCAGGGAATCACCATAATGGGGCACACAGTGTGGGCAGGTTGCTGGGGTCCCAGATATGGTGGCCGTCTGTCAGCCCCATGGTGGAACGGCTTAGCAAAGGAACAGTGACTTCCACTAGCATGTCTGTGCAGGAGAAAGCTGCCTCTCCAGCCTTTGCCCTGATGCCAGACAACTCAGTTCTTCTGGCCTCTCTGGTGTCTTTCAAGCTGCCTCCCCATGCTGGATCCTGGAGGGTTCAAGTCTGAGTAAGTTCACGTGCGGGCCCTTTAAGAGGAGCTGCCTGGGGCTCCAGCAGCCTCAGCCCCCTCAGCCTCAATTCCCAGTGGTTTTTACAACAAGAACTTATGGGACTTCTCTTCCTGGCACTGGAACCCTGAGCTGGGTGCCTGGTGTGGGACGGGGACCCCTCAGTTCTCAGGGAGGACCTTCCCAGCTGAGGTGACCTGATTTTTATCTGCCACATGTGGGTGTGGAACCAGCCTGCTTACACCTCCGCCCCTCCTACCAGTCTCGATGTGGCTGCTTCTTTAATTTCGTGGTTGTAGGACTTCCATTCAGCTTGATTTAAGGTGGTTCTGAATGATGGTTGTTCTGTAGTTTAGTTGTAATTTTGATGTGGTTGTGGGAGGAGGCGAGAACCCCGTTTACCTTCCTCCCATCTTGACCGGAAATCCACATTCATATTATTGAAAGAGGATGCTGGGCCCCTGAGAATTGTGAACACAGTTCATGAGGAAAGTGAGAGTAGGGGGTGGGAGGAAATCCATCCTTTAGACATTATCCGGATGTAAACCCATCCATCCATTATTCACTAGATAGTTTAGGGGCCAGGAGGAGGCCAGGCCAGTGC
The DNA here is from genome assembly GCF_014108415.1 of Molossus molossus. Lineage (NCBI taxonomy): Eukaryota > Metazoa > Chordata > Mammalia > Chiroptera > Molossidae > Molossus > Molossus molossus. The sequence goes on along the minus strand of NW_023425366.1, from coordinate 106,815,477 downwards.
TGGATGCTGCAGTAAAGATACAGCTGTGAACAGGTTCCCTGCCCGCAGAGCATCCCTCTGGCTGGGGGAGTCAATCAGTGAATCTATAAGCAAACCCCCCGTCACTCCAGGCGGTATTGCGTGCACAGAAGTAAGACAGGCGTGTGAGGGAACGAGCGTGACCGGCCCGATGGGGCGGTGGTTCAGGGAGGTCTCTCCCTGGAGGTGAGTGTCCAGCTGGGGAGGTAAGATTCGAGCTGAGAGCTTGCGGTTGAGAAAGAGTTAACCCAGCAAAGAGACCGCAGGGATGGTGCTCTGGAATGTTTACATATTTCACCTGGCTCCCTGTAAAAATAATGCCAGTTTTCCTTAGAATCAGTTCAAGTGTTGCTTCCTTTGAGCTCCTTCATGCCTGTGTGTCGTCATCCTGTCGGGATGAATATGGGATTACCGTGTCATGCAAAGGTGATGGAGAAGGACTGAGGAGGTGGAAGACAAGAGAAGGGGCCTTAATGCGGGGCCATCCAGCCGAACTAACGAGCAGGGCGAGCCTTTGGACAGGACCCAGGGAACTTCGGGTCTCAGCAGCGTCGTGCTGGCATTGGGGGTTTATGTGGGAAATCCGGGAATAGTTGTCATTAGCTACTGGCTCATGCTCAGTTGAACTGTAGCCTCCGTCTAAACCAGTGCTTCTCAGCTGGGAGCAAATTGACCTCCCAGGGGACATTTGGTGGGGTCAGGAGACATTTTTGATTGTCACAACTCAGGGGCAGGGAGGTGCTACTGGCATCCAGCGGGCAGAGGCCAGGGATGCTGCTCAACACCCTGCGAATACACAAGGAAGAATTATCCAGCCCCAGCTGTCAGCAGTGTCAAGGGTGGGAAACACGGCGTGACCCCATTGGCTCTGTGGACAGCTTATTTACAAAGACAGTCCCAGCCTTGGCCGGTTTGGCTCAGTGGTTAGAGCGTCGGCCCTCGGACCAAAGAGTCACAGGTTCGATTCCAGCAAAGGGCACGCACGTACCTCAGTTGCGGTTTGTCCCCGGCCCTGGTTGGGGTTGTGTGAGTGGCAACCAGTCAATGTGTCTCTCTCACATCGATGTTTCTCTCTCTCTCTCCCTCCAACTCTATCTAAAGATAAATGGAAAAATATCCTCGGGTGAGGATAAAGAAACAAAGACAGTCCCAGCCCTAAAACTGTGACCCTGCAGAAAAGTGTGATTTGTTTCTTCCCTTTTCTCTTGTTTATGTTCAGAAGTCACCCTCCCTGGTTGATATTGGACATGTCCCACCTCTAGCTCTGGGCGTGACACATCCATCCCCAGTTGCTAGGTCTGTGCTGACAGTGACAGACTGCACCCAGAGCAGTGACTCACGGTGCGGGCGAGCGTGTGCACAGTGTGTGTAAGAGGAAAAACACCTCTCAAAGACGGTTTCCGGCGAGATTTATGGCTCAGCAGTGCAGAGAATATGCAGTGTTAATATATATATATATCTGTTAAATAAACAACAACTTAAAAACCCAGCTCCTTGGCTGGGGTTCCGAGAGGGGCTGGCCCAGTGTTCTGGACCGATGAGCAGGCCAATAACTCGATTTCGAGGCCATTTCTTCTTGCAGAGGCCCACCATGGCCTCTTCCGTGCAAAAGTCTCTCTCCTGAAGCTCTTCCGCCACTCCCGGGATTAAAGCCATTGCTGTCTCCTCGCCTCTCTTCCAGTTCTGGGCTTCGATTAACCTTTTCCTCCGTGGAGAGTGGTCTGTGGAGTGATCTGGGGGCTTCGGAGTGGCGCTTACCTGAGTCTCCAGCCCGTTAATTCTTACGGTGCTCAGCATCTGTCGAGAGGACAGTGAGACCAGATTGCTTCTCAGCCCATCTGCTCCCCTCCCGCCAGCCTCCTCGGGGACGCAGAACCTGTCCTGAGCAGACAGGCTGGTTTGGGTGCAGGCCATGGCCCTCGACGGCGATCTCTTCCTCTGGCTCTGATTTGCTGGGTCTTTAACTAGCCCTGGTGAGGGGGGGGACAGGGAGGTGATCAGCTGGACCACTGCCTGGGCAAAGACGTGGCTCACGGGCAGGGAGGCTGACCCGGGCAGTGGAAACATTCTCAGGGAGGATTTGCAGCCCTCCGGCCACGGGTGCCTTTCTGGTCTGCATGACTCAGGGTGAAGATGTGATGCAACGTTCCACAAATAGACAGCAAGTTCCCCAATGTGCAGCCACACACACCACTTCACAAAACAGTGTTGAGATCACCGTTCCTCTGTTCTTGGCGGGGGCTGACTGTGCCCAAGACATTGAACGTTTGAATTTAGCCCTTGACTGGGAACACTTAAAATTATTGCTCTTGTCAATAATGACTCACGTGCATGGACGATATGTCTCCTGTGAGCCGGGAACTGGATGCTGTACGCATCCGTAAATGTGTTATTTTCAGCTAACATTTCTTAGGCACGTCTAGGATGTGCTGGGCTCTCCTCTGAGCACGCTCTTTACATGGATTCACTCATTCAGACTTCACAGCCGTCCCCCACTGGGGTTGTTACTATCATGTCTTTCGTACAGATGGGAAACTGAGGCACGGAGAGGTTAATGAGCTGCTTGTCCAACAACCAGTGAGTGGAGCAGGCAGGATGTGAACCTGGCAGTGTAGTGTTTATTTATCAGGAAATAGACCCCTATGAGGCAGGTACTAATCTTGGCCTCATTCTACAGCCGAGCCAGCAGAGGCCTGGAGAGACCACGTGTCCTTTTCAAAGGTATACAGTCAGCAAGTGGGAGAGGCTGGAGTAGAGCAAGGTGAGGAATGGACGATTCCTTCACTGCTTTGTTACCAAGGTGTAGACATAGATGTGATACATAGGTTTATGTTATAGATAGATTAATATAGAGATTGGATACAGATATAGCTGTATATCTAGAACTTACATATGTATATGTCATATACATACATTACATATACACATGATGCATAAATTATACATTAGATGTAATTAAACATCAGAAGTAATCTATGCCTGGCCTGGCCGGTGTGGCTCAGTGGTTAAGCATTGACCCCTGTACTAAGAGGTCGCCAGTTCGATTCCTGGTCAGGGCACATGCCCAGGTTGTGGGCCCGATCTTCAGGGGGGGAGCATGCAGGAGGCAGCCAGTCGATGTTCTCTCTTGTTGATGTTTCTATCTCTCTCTACCTCGCCCTTCCTCTCTCTAAAAATCAATAAAGAAAAAATATTTTAAAAAAGAAGTAATCTCTGCCTGATTTACATCTATAGCTAATATTGTATTCATTATAATATCTGTATGTATAGTATATACAATACAATGTACATATGCTAAATACAGACTCGATATAGAAGTTAGAAGGTGTAACTCTAGATTAGATATGGAGAATATGTAGCTATAGGTTAGATGTAGACGTAGACATAGTTACAAGTAGTCATAGTCATCGGCATAGTTCCAGGTAAATAGGGGTCGAGGTGGAGATAAGCGTAAGGTCACCGAAAGCAATCCAGAGCCAGTAGGTCTGAGACGTGTCCTCGCGGAGTGAATTCCAGGCTGTGGGAGGGCCCGCCTGCCCTGCAGCGAGGGAGCAGAGTGACGGCCCCTTTCAGGGGAGACCCTCACATTCCCCTTTGGCAGAAGGCCTGCCTTGCAGAGACCCCCTCCTTTCAAGCCCGGAGGCAGAAGCCTGGGGCTGCAGTGGAGCAGCCAGGCCTCGTCGCTGGTTCACGGAGGGTTACAAGCTGCAGCTCCGTGAGGGTGCACGGCTGATGTTTGGCGAGAACAGCATAAGCACCAAGATCTCGGAGGCTCAGTCTGTCTGCTCCACGGGGTTTGGGGCAGGGTCGTGCAAACCGGGAGCTTAAAAAGAGGAAGTTCAGGGCTGGAAGGTTGAGGTTAGGTTTGAAGGTTCTGGTTACCATGATAACTCAGTCAAGAAGACCGCTTTTGCCCTGACTGGTTTTGCTCAGTGGTTAGAGCGTCAGCCCACAGACCGGAGAGGCCTGGGTTCAGTTCCCGCTAAGGGCACGTACCTCGGTTGCGGTTTGTCCCCAGCCCTGGTTGGGGTTGTGTCGGTGGCGACCACTCAATGTGTCTTTCTCACATCAATTTTTCTCTCTCCCTCTCTCTCTCCCACTCTGTCTGAAGATAAATGCAGAAATGTCCTTGGGTGAGGGAAAAAAATAAAAATAAATAATATAAAGTGTGTTTAAAAAAAAAAAAAAAAAGACTGCTTTCATGTGACATAGCAGCATAACGGGAGCCAGGGCCCAGGTGTATGAGGGGCACACGCATCTACACGCGGGGACCTGGCTGGTAGAATGTAAGAGCTGGAAGGACCTGGGATGCTGCCGGCTGGAACATTTTTTGCATGTTTTCTCTGCGTGATGTCTGCGATCGTGACAGCAGTGCTTGGAGGAGGGGCTCTTCCCCACCTTGGCAGGCGAACACACCGAGGCACTGAGAGGAGAAATACTTGGTCTAAGACCACAGCACGCCTGGGTGCAGAGGGACAGGAGCCCAGGCCTCCGGTTCCTCCCTGCAGCCCCAGAACAGACAGACAGACACAGAGAAGACAGACACCGCCTTTCCTTTGCCTTGGAGAGCCAGCGGAAGGGCCACCATGTCGCTGGTTCTCCAGCCCAAGTGGCCCTGGCTGGGAACCGGGCAGGATGCGGAGGTGGAGCCGGTCCAGCCCCACCCTCAGTGCACCCTCCCTGCTGGTTCCATAGCTTTCTGAAAAGGAACATCTTGATGATACTAAATCCTTTCTGGTTTTCTTCTGGGAACTGTGGCTCTTATTTTCCCACTGGAACGAAGAGGGCTGGTGGAAAAGGTCACAGTGGTCCAGGAGCCGATGGGTGGGGTGAGGACGACCATGCAGTTGCATGTCCGGAGGAGGAAGCACGGAGTCAGCTCAGAGCTGGAAGAAGCTGCAGCTGTAAAGGGGCCTAAAGCAACTTCCTCGCCAGAGGTTCGCTGCCCCGTCTTCTAACTGCGCACCAGAGAAGGGGGCTGCTGCTGACTTTCTCATCACGTGGTCCTAGACCCAGCGCTGTACACAGGCCTCCTGCGGCCATCTCTAACTGACCCATGGCTTTCTTTGGGGGAAGTGGGAAGAGGGCTGGAGGATTTTTGAAAAACTGGGAGGTAAAAGCACTCTGAACCTCTAGATGTCAGCTAGTGACAAAGGCCAGCTGCCCCCTTTATATGGGGCCCAGGGGTACCTGTTCATGAAAGTCCCCCCTGGTCTGTTCCACTCACTCGGCTCCCTGGTGGGCCCCGGGGGCCTTGGGTTTGTGCACCCCCCTGCACAGACAAGATTCTGGATCCTCCCAGGGTCTCAGTGACAGAGTGCCCAGTGGCAGCCTGGACCTGGCCACCCCATGCAGCCAGTGGTGAGGTGGGAGAGCCCCAAGACCTTCTGCATGGCAGCCGATAGCTCCATGCGATTTCTTTAAAAAATAGGGGGTACCAGCGGGAGCTGTCTCCCAGGGTGCTGGGATGATCCAAATGGGCAAATATGCATTAAGCAACAGAACCATGCCTGGCAGGTCGTGAGCAAATAGTATTATCTTTATAGTCCTGTGTTCAAATCCTGACCTCTTCACTCACTGGAACCATCGATATGATTTCTGCCTTCCCACTAGTTAAAGCAGCCACGACAAAACCTACCTCCTTAGGGCCCCTGAAAGGGTGAACTGAGGACGCTCTGTTGTCCCTTGTAAACACGCCCCGCCCCCCACCCACACCCAATTCTGCTTTCTCTCACGTCAGGCACCAAGCCACTGCCTCCCTGCACGGCCAGGCTGCAGATGTTGGTATTCTCTCTTTGCAAGGATTTGCTTTGTGTTCTTTCTGGAACATTCTCCCTCCTCTACATGGATAGCTGCTTCCCTCTTTGAAGTGAGGAAAGTGGCATTTGTTTAAGTACCCAGGATGTTTTGGGCAGCTGAGCCAGGTGCTTGAGCCCAGTGATCAGGCTGGGACATTTGCCTGAATGCTCCGCACACAGGGGTCGACTGTGTCATCACCGCACAAGTAAAGCCAGGCCTGCCTGGACCCCGAGCGGTCAGCAGAATGGCGGAGGCAGGGACAGATCTTCTAAAGAAGAAACACGTCGGCAGCTGGTCCCTGGACCTCACCCCCACACAGCTGCCCGCGCGCCTGTTCCGGCCTGCAGGGTGTTCAGCCAGTCTGGGCAGTGGGGTGACCTGTGATTAAGAGGGCCCTCTCGGCTCCCTGAGACAGCTGGCTGCCAGGACCATCTCCGGAGCCTCGAGGTGGAGTGTGGGCAGAGTCTCATCAGTTCTGTTCTTCTGCCTCTGTCTGTCACTGCAGGGTCTCTGTTCCCCAGGGTGACCTTGTCCACCATGCTGATCCACTGGGTTGTTGAGGCAAGGCACTCCTGACGTGCTTGACGAGACCCTTCTTTATTGTGGGGGCTCTCCTGTGTGCTGGAGGGAGTTTGGCAGCATCTCTGGCCCCTTACCCACTAGATCCCGGTAGCACGACTCCCCTCCCTAGTTGTAACAGCCAGACATGTCTCCAGACAGGGCCAGATGTCCCCCGGGGGCGACATCAACCCCAGATGAGGGCCTAACCCAGAACCCTCAGCAGGGATGCTGTGAAAGTCAATGCCGGCTGACTGTAATGAGAGGTTCCTGGTGAGGTTGGGTGAAGTCCACTGGTAGGACACCTCCCTGTGACTGTCGTTAGATTTTACGTTTTTCCTCTCAAGGGGCCTCCTGTGGACTGGGCTATTCACAGATTAGAATGAGCAAGACTTTCAGTGTGTGTGAGATGAGAAACCCAAGAAGGCTGTAGTGTTCCTCCTCCCGTTTGAAAACCCAGCAAACCTGGATGGAGGCACAGAAAAGTGAAGGGCCCCCAGTGGGGTGGACTACCGGGGGGTGAGACCCCAAGTTCCAGGTCTGTCTCCTGGGCAGTGAGAAGGCTGAGTCCCAAGCCGGGGCCCAGAGTCCGTCCCCTTGAAGATGTGGGGTTGGCAGCTCTGCCGTGGTTTGGCTGTCCCAGGAGGGCATGGGCTCGTTTGACACCCGGAAATAGTCTGTGGCTTTGGGGCCGACGCTGTAACGTGTTCAGTAGGCATTTACTCCCTAGTTACCGGCCTCTCCGGACCGCGCGCACTGGGGCGGGTCTCACTCTGGGCTCCCTGAAAGAGTCCTGTGTGCTGAGCGGTGACCTAGAACAACCAGGCTGTTTGCCGCGCTGGCTGTTAGGTGTTTGTGTGTTCGTTTGTCCTTGGGCATTCCTCCACCCTGTTTCCGAGGGCGGCTGGGGCTGGAAGCATGTCTGTGTTTCTTATTTATTTATTTATAAGCGTTCCTTTGAGACTCGAGATCTTTTTCTGGATTTGTTTTTCATAGTTGCCATTACCAATATTGTGTATCATGTACTATTGTATATGTACATTGTTTTCTCTTGTATATGTTGTTTGCTTGTTATTTTCATATTACTGATGAGCTCATTCACTGAACTCATTTATTTAGTACCTACTGAGTGCCAGACACTGTGTGAGGGGCTGGCTGTATAACAATGAACAAGACAGAAGTCCCTGCTGTCATGAGTTTGCATTCTAGAAAGATGATCATTGAGAGACACGTATTTATATGGTGGGATCAGGGAGGGCCACATGGAAATGAGCCCTGAAGAGCATGAGTGGGTGAGCCTACAGAGAGCTAGAGGAACAGAGAGCAGCCAGTGCAAAGGCCCTGAGGTAGGATGTGCTTGGCATGGTCATTGCACAACGGAAGCTGGTATGGCTAAAGCAAGAATAAGCAAGGGAGAGAGGGGTGAAGGTGGGGCCAGATCATAAGGATCTTGTCGAACCTAGAAAGGCTTTTGCTTTTGCCCCACACTGCCAAGCCTGGGGAGGATTTTGAGCAGGGGAGTGACATGGCCTGAGTTTGAACGTGGAATCAGCTGCCCCGCTGAGAATGGACGGTAGCTGGTAAAGGCCAGAAACAGGGAGGTGGGCAAAAGAAGAGGCTGGAGCCATATCCCGGGCCACACAGTGGTGTTTGGACCAGAGTGTTCACAGTGGGGGCCCAGAGCAGTGGTTTGATTCTGGATACTTCCGAGAGCAGAGCTCACTGGACATACTGTAGATTGGAAGCATAGAAAGCAATACAAGCACGTGCTAAAAAATAAATGAACTCAAGTAATACAAAATGCATCAAGTGAAAGGTCAGTCTCCCATGTCCTTTGCCACAGCCTTCAGAAGTAACTACTGTTAACAATTTTTCTAGTTCTCCTTCCAGAATTTCCTTTGCATTTTAAGGTGTGTGCGCTTGGGCGCGTGCGCGCTTGCGTGTGTGTGGTATGCATAGGCAGGGATTTTTTTTGTTTTCTTGAAGTGGAATCTAATGCAATATATTTTACAATAACTTGCCATTCCTTTCTTTATATCTTAGACCTCATTTTCATAGCAGCACAAATCACTTCCTCACTGTTTTTTACTGCCTTCTGCTTTGTCCAGTTCCCTATTCCCAGCACCCGCGTGGTGTCTGGCAGGTGGTAATAAATATTAAGTAAACGAATTAAATATTCTATCCCCTGTTTAACTGAGTTCCTGTTGATGAACAGTTAGATTGTTTCTCTTTTCTTTCCCTGTCTTCAACGGTGCTGTGATTCATGTACACCCGTCTTTTCACAACTGAGTGTGCACATCTGTCCGCTGCACGATTCCCAGTCGCTGGCTTAAAGACTGTGTGCATTCTGCATTTTGACTGGCACAGCTGGATTGTCCGATCCAGAGATTTCTTCAAACCGCCGATCAAAGTGACTTCCTGTTTCCCCTCTCAGAAGCACTGGTGATTATCGATCTTTATCATCTGTGTCAACCCCAGGAGTGAAAACAGTATCTTGCTGTTTTGATTTGCATTTTAGATATGAGTGGATTGAAGCATTTTTTAAAAGTGGTCTCTGCTGATTACATCCACAGCCCCGTGTTCCTGGTGCCTGATGGCAGTTCTCGTATCCTCTGCCCCTTAGAGATGTCCTGGGCCACCATAGCTGAGACTTGCCCATCCCCTGTCACGTGCCAGCCTCTGTGCCAAGTCCTTTACATGCGCCAACTCGCTTACTCTTCCCATGAACCCTATGAGGGAAGTGTGCTTAGCTTTCAGATAATGAAACTGAAGTGCAAAGAAGAGTGACTTACATAAGTCAGCCAAGGTCATATGGAGAGTAAACTGGGGGGCTGGTATTTTGGACCTGGGCAGGATTCTTAACCACCATGCCATACAGATCGGTGGAATTGGTAATAGCCGGGACTCTGCATTTAAGGCTCGACCACTCTGATATTTTGAAAACAAACATTCAAAGCATTCCCTGGCTTTGGAAAGTAAATGGACCAGACAGAGGCAGGTAGCCCCCCTTGGGCTTGGCTGCCGTTGGGCTTGGGAACCCCCGTGGTGTGAGCACTGGAGACAGAGCTCTGTCCTCAGTGCCTGAAAGACAGGTGAGCTGCGGCACGTTCAGGGACGCGTCCAAGGCCACAGAAGAGAACGGTATCACCTGTTTTCACAATGGATCACATTTTCTCCTGACCTTCAGCTACTCTGCAGAAATGGATCTGGGGTCTTACTGGAGGCATCAATAGTTAGAACTGTAGACTGGATCCACTGGATGGAGAGATGGATGGAAAACGGTGGACAGACCCTTGGGAAGAAGGAAGGAAGGAGGGAGGAAGGAAAGAAGGGGGGAGGAAGGAAGGAATGGGGGAGAGAGGAAAGAAGGGGGAGGGAGGGAGGGAGGAAGGAAGAAAAGGAAGAAGGAAGGAAGGGGGAGAGAGGAAGGAAGGGGGAGGGAGGGAGGAAGGAATGGGGGAGGGAGGAAGGGAGGAAGGAAGGAAGGAAGGGGGAGGGAGGGAATGAGGGAGGGAGGGAGGAAGAAACAGAAAGTAAAGATAGAAGGACCTGGTCCCTGCACCCACAAAGCTCCATCTACAGCAGGGTGTTTTAATCTTTCCTGGGTCGTGGACCCCTTTGGCATTGGTAAAACCTATGGCCGCCTTCTCTGAGCAATATTTTTAAATGCAAAAAAATAAATGCATAAGATTACAAAGGAAAGCTATCAAATATATAAAGAAAACAAATAAGTGAAATAATAGTGCAATTTGCATGTTTATTAATATGTCATGTAACTAGATTTGGTGTCAGGTCTATGAACTACTGTAATTTTGAAGCAGAGGCAAGTGTAAATAATATCTTGTGACATCTGCTACCCAAACAATGTGATATGAAAATATCTGTAATTTCTGTTGGTGTCAGACTCTCAGGTCTTGCTAATAGTGTCTGCAGTCTGGTGCTTACATTCATAACTGAAGGATATTCTAAATTTTAGTTACAGAGTTAGTGACAACAATTATGAAAGTCAGTTGTACATAATTAAGACCCCTGAGTGCTCTCCATGGGCCCCCCAGTGCATGGACACCTGGGTAATGATCCTGGACTACATGGAAAGAGAAATCATTGCAAGACGGTGTATACTCCCTAAGTGAAATGGTGAACTGAGTCACTGACATTATTCAAATGAGTAGGCTCCCTGTCTCTCTCAGTCCTTTTTAAAAAATTTTCCCTCTGGCCATTTAGAGTTGAATTGTTGTAAGATAAGTGGACTCTTGATATTTCTCCCTTGTGGAGTGTTATCAGATCTGTGCTATCCGCAGAATATTCCGGAAGGCTTCCTGGAGGAGCTGTTGCCCGCATTCCGTCTCTGAGTGAGGGTAGCGGGAGAGGCCAGGATGAGAGAGGAGCTGTTGCCTGCGCCCCATCTCTGAGTGAGGGTAGTGGGAGAGGCCGGGATGAGAGAGGAGCTGTTGCCTGCGCCCCGTCTCTGAGTGAGGGTAGCGGGAGAGGCAGGGACGAGAGAGGAGCTGTTGCCTGCGCCCCGTCTCTGAGTGAGGGTAGGCGGGAGAGGCCGGGATGAGAGAGGAGCTGTTGCCCGCACCCCGTCTCTGAGTGAGGGTAGCGGGAGAGGCCGGGATGAGAGAGGAGCTGTTGCCCGCACCCCGTCTCTGAGTGAGGGTAGCGGGAGAGGCCGGGATGAGAGAGGAGCTGTTGCCTGCGCCCCGTCTCTGAGTGAGGGTAGGCGGGAGAGGCCGGGATGAGAGAGGAGCTGTTGCCTGCGCCCCGTCTCTGAGTGAGGGTAGGCGGGAGAGGCCGGGATGAGAGAGGAGCTGTTGCCTGCACCCCGTCTCTGAGTGAGGGTAGCGGGAGAGGCCGGGATGAGAGAGGAGCTGTTGCCCGCACCCCGTCTCTGAGTGAGGGTAGGCGGGAGAGGCCGGGATGAGAGAGGAGCTGTTGCCTGCACCCCGTCTCTGAGTGAGGGTAGCGGGAGAGGCCGGGATGAGAGAGGAGCTGTTGCCCGCACCCCGTCTCTGAGTGAGGGTAGGCGGGAGAGGCAGGGATGAGAGAGGAGCTGTTGCCTGCACCTCGTCTCTGAGTGAGGGTAGCGGGAGAGGCCGGGATGAGAGAGGAGCTGTTGCCCGCACCCCGTCTCTGAGTGAGGGTAGGCGGGAGAGGCCGGGATGAGAGGACACACAGGCCGTTCCCAGCAGAGAGCACAGAAATGAGAGCACGGGTCCTACAAGAAATCACGAGACATTGGTTTCGATGGAGCCCAGGAAGAGGAGCAGAGAAGAGCAAGAGCTGGGACTAATGAGGTAGGCCCCGGCCCAGATCATATAGACCCCATCAGGGAGCTTGCGATTTATTTGGGTAGGTCATGGGGAGCCACTGAAGGTGTTTGAGCAGGAGAGTAACGTGGTCCAAGATCTGTTTGAGAAGATTACTCTGGCTGCTGCTGGGGGATGGGTGGGAAGGGGAGCGTGAAGGCGGCGGGGCCAGGCAGGGGACATTGAATCCAGAGGAGCCGTGACGAAGGCCTGAGCTGGGGCAGCGATAGGCAAAGGAGAGGAGCGGCCGACTTGAGGTCCATCAGTCTGTAGACAGGGAAGGATTTTGGCAAGTGGGGGGAGGGTACAGGGAAAAAATGAGACAGGAATGCATGAATAAAGGACAAGTGTGGAGGGAAGATGAACTCACCCTTGGACATAGGAGTTTATATCTTTTGAAATTGTCAAAGAGCAGGTGGGGCGGAAGAGGTCTTGGAGCCCCGGGCCGGTTCCCCAGACCAAGGTGCGGGACTTCCGGACGTAGCCGTGTGGCATCTTGGCCCCAGGAGCTCAGGCAGGACTGCAGTGCCACCGGTTCAGTGCCGGCCACCGTCTCCCAGGAATGAACAGAGGCAGAAGGTAGTAAGAATTAAACCGCTTTTAAAGGAAAACCCTGCACTTTGCAGGGATTTATATGCCTTTCTGGGCTGAATAATAAATTTTTTTACAGCTACAGCTGGCTTTATATACGGCCTTATAAAATGGCACGATAGCGTCTCACGAATATCGTATTGCGGAATATATGACTTTCTTTTCCAAGGGCTTTTTAAGGCATCGTCTCTGGCGGGCAGGAAAGCCCCCTGCACTTCATCCGAGAGAGCCGGCTTGCTCTTCTCTGGGACTGGGCACTGTCCAGCTCGCCGGGCCCTGGGGAGGAGCCGCCAGCAAGGAGGGGCTGATCTGACGTACAGGCCCAAACCCCCATGTCTGGGAGCATCCGCTCAGCTGGATCAAAGGTCGGGCTGGCTCTTCCCTGTGGAATTCAGCTTGGCTAGACTTGCCCTGACCAATTTAGAAGTTGACCTTTTACAAGGTATGTGTGTCTCTTTCATGGCCTCGGATGACCCTGGAAGAATTCACACACACACCACACACACACTCACACTCACTCACACATTCACACAGACTCATGTGGGCAGTGGGGTTCCAGTGGTCAACATCCTCTGATTGGCCTTTGCCCACGTTTTTTTCCTCCTTTCCCATCCACTTCCCCCAACTGTGGACAACTGCATTCAGAATTCACCGGTGTCCAGAAATAGCCCCCCGCCCCCCACAGGAAAAGTGCCGTCCGACAGCAGTGTTGGGAAGCAGGGGAGCAGCGGTGGGGCTCAGGTTCACTGTTTTCTGGTTAACTGGGAGTTCAGAGAACACTCTGGTTTCAGTCCTTGCTTTTCAAACAGTTCCAAAGAGTGTCGGCCCCTATTCCCAGTGTGTCAGACACATCACAGGTAACTGAATGTTTGGGAGACTTAACTACACAGGGGTCAGGTTCCTCTGCATGTGGTTCCATGCTCCGTCCTTGTCCACCTCTGCACCTCCCTCCACTGTGTGCCCCCGGGGGTGCCTCCCCTCCCCCCCGCCGGGCAGAGCCCAGGTCTCAGCCTCTCCATCTCCGTCGCGGCCTCTCCACAGTGGCGTGTGTGGACGGACGGCCCACGAGATCGTTTCAAGCAGCGCGTGAACCAACTTTAAAGAAATTAATAGCTGTTTATTTTTCTAGTTACATTCTATTCATGGCAGATTATACTAGTTTTTCCTCCCATTTATGGGGAATGTTTGCTTTCTAAATGAGTTCATTACAGAGAAAACAAGATGAGCCGATTTAAAGAGCATTGCTAAAAAAAGAAAGCAGACGTTCTGTGGATAGGGCAGAGTCGGTACAGTCAGCAGATGGGATGATTAAAAGTTGGGCAGAGGGACTCGATTCCTTGCCGACATTTCCTTCGGGAATTCCCAGTGTAGCGGGTGGGTAATTCGCTTATTTTTCTGCTCTCATTGTTTTTCATCATGGTATCTGCCTCACACGTCGGTTAGCCCTTGTTCCAGGCGGCTGCCAGCCGGTTTTTTTTTTTTTTTTTTTTTTTTATCCTCTCCTGAGGATATTTTTCCATTTTTTTTTTGTACAGATAGAGTGGGAGGAAGAGAGAGGAAGGGAGAGAGAGAGAGGAACATCGACGTGAAGGGACACATCGAGTGGCTGCCACCCGCACGACCAACCAGGGCCGGGGACAAACTGCAACCGAAGTACATGCCCTTAGCGGGAACCGAACCCGGGTCTCTCCGGACCGCAGGCCGACGCTCTAACCGCTGAGCCAAACTGGCCAGGGCTGCCAGCCGGTTTTTATCGAATCCATAATAATTGATACTTTTCACGTGGGATTTGTTTCTCCCCTTGCTAGATGGCAAGCTCCTTGGGGGAAGGTAGGGACCTCACACTCTCCATATTCCTGCGTCCTTAGCAGGTAAAACGCCTTTTCAGAGAAGGGTTGACTTTATTTAAGTGAAAGATGAGAATACTGGTGTGTTGCAAGTCCCAGAAAGAGGCAGGCATCGGGGTGGGGGCCAAGCAGGCACCTCTCCTGGGAAAGGCCCTGGCTGTATAGAACGGCCTTGGCGGCCCCTGCTCGGGGTCCTCTTCGACCCGTCTGAGCCCAAGGACAGCTTGTCGGTCGTGATAGGCCAGTCAGGAGAAGACATTTAAGAAGCCCAATTCGTTGTAAACGCCCAGCACCAGCATTCTGAACAGTCACTTCATGCAGACCTGGCTCCCGACCGGGCTGCCCTGTGTGGTGACCAGCGGCTGTGCGGGGCTGCCGAGCACTTGAGACACGGCTCAGTCCCACCGAGCTGGGCTCGGGGTGTAAGAAGGACGTCGTATGAACCCGATGATGGAAAAATAGCGCATGATAAAAGGTAATACTTTGGATCTATTCGGTTCAGTTAAATAGGTTCTTCAAATCGCTCGCTTCCCTTGCTCTCTTTCCTCTTTCACGTGGCTACTAGAAAGTGTGAAGCTACCCATGTGGCTTTCACAGTGATGATGGAAGTTGGGCCAGATCAAAGCTGAACCCGAGAAAAGCTCCGAAAACACTTTTTTCTTTTTAAATTGCGATTTTTCTCACTTCCTGAGCTCCGGGTCTGCTGAGAGGAAACACAGAGAGGTGTCATTTAATTGATGGTTCTGGTTAGTGGAGCTCCGTGACTCGGGCTTCGCCTCTGATTGCTCCCTCTGTCACCTCTCCCCAGGTACTTGAGACTCTGCTCTCAGTACTGATTGCTCCTGCCTGGGCTCCGCGCAGAAAGGTGGTAGTTGCGGAGTTCAGAGCCCCTGCCAGCAGACACATGGAAGGTGACAGTGGGGAATGACTGCTGGGTGGCTGTCCGTGGCCAGTCTGGGGAGGAGTTGAGGTTCCGTTCTCCGAACGCCAGAGTCCTCAGTCGCGTCCCTTCTGGCGCGCACCAGCATTGCACCTGCGAGAGGCACTTCACAAGGTGACCTGTGGAGGGGACTTGGCAGCAGTGCATTCTGGGGATGTGTGAGTAGGCCCACCTTTCTCAGGAAGCAGTGTGCTGGGTGAGGGAGCGATTCCTGCCCGGGGGCATGGGGATACACACGCCACGCAGGACCACACGGGGCAGGGGTGCACCCGGGAGCAGAGCGACCTCCAGGACGGTGGGAGGCAGACTCTGTCGTATTCAGAGGGTAAGGTGACCACAGCTCCTAGGAGAGGACGTGCTTGTGTGGCTTGAATAGTTCAAGGGCTGGCAGAGATCTGAGGCCCTCTCTCTACTCAGGGGTAAGCAGGAACTGTGTCTGGTTCCTGTGATAAGGAGGGCTCTTGGCTGGGGCACCTTATCCGAGGGAGCGAAGCGGGCAGGCGAACTCACATTTAGGCCATTTGAGGCCTTCTTGGTTTTCCCCAGATGTTATTCGTTTTCGCCCTATGCCACAGTGTGGTGGGGAAAGTGGGTGGAGGAATCATCCCGTCTGGGTTTGCATCTTGGCTGTCACTTAGCTGTTTACCTCTTGGATAGTCAATATGCCCCTTGGTAAAATGGAAATGTTAACATCTGCCACGTGTGTGTGTGTGTGTGTCTGCATATATAGATACATACGTATTTCCTCTTTCTAGAGGGTGCATTAATCCCTCCCTCCCTCCCCCCCTTTAAACGATAGCCACAACATCACTACCACAACCAAATCGAAAACAGCACTTAATGACAAACAGATGTGTCAGTGAGCAAGCTGACTTCTTCAAGCCAAAGGCTGCCTCTGGCCCTCCGCATACTATTCCCACTGCCTAACCGAGGACTCGGTTTTGCCTGGCCAGCGGCAGACATTGGCTCATTCTGTGTCAGGGCCAAGGAGCCAGGCTGTTCGTTTATGCAATGCTAGGAAGACGGCCTCCACCCTAGTTCAGGCGCAGTGTCCAAGTTCCAAGGCCTTGCCTTTGGCACAGCGAAGGCAGCCGCCTGGGAGCAGGCGCGGCCCAGGACACGGCAGCTCTCGGAGGGCCTGTGTGCTGCAGCCGGGGTCCCCCTGCCTCCCCTGGAGGTGAGCCCTTGCTTTCTTGCCTTAGAGGTGGCCTCACCCACGTGTGGATCTCGGGCTCAGAGGGCTCTTGGGAAGGCAGTCGCCGGCTCTGCCCGGGGGACTGGCTGGAAGCTGGCTGAGCATAAGTGCCCCCTCATGCAGCACAGTGGGGCTTCTGGTGGTTCCTTCCTTCCAGACACACACACTGCCTTTGTTCAGACAGAGCCTCACCCCAGCAGCTCAAGAGACAGTCCTTGCGTCTCCTCAGGTGCTCGCACGCCAGCTGATATTACGTGCTGGGGATTTCACTTCTCCTGCTCATCTCCCACCTTGGTGGGAGGTTCTCCATGGAAACCCCAGCCTTGGTCACCTCCTGGGATCCCAGCGTTGCAGCCGTGCCAAGCAGCTCAGGGAACTGGACTCTTGTGGTTCTTTGAGCAGCGTGGGTGGTGTTCTGGCATCCGGCAGATAGGCCGGGATCTACCCGTTCCTCAGCTCCTTCCAGGGACAAATGGAGAATGACAAGGACCTTAGGTCGCCAGCCCAGCTATCAGCTGTTTGCAATGAGGGTTTATATGTCTGTGTTTTATATGTTCATAAACGAACAAGTAGTTCTTGAATGAGCACGTGCTTTGTGTCAGATATGGTTTCTGCCCTCATGGAGCTCATAGCCGTGTGTGTGTGTGTGCACGCACGCGTGCATATGAGTGCACATATATGTAAGTGTGTGTAGACCTGTCACTAACAGAGCAATGACCATTTATTGACATTGCTACATGACAGGCACGGGCTAAGAAAACTGTCTTCATTTAATCATTATGAAACCGTGATGACTGGCTAGTCACTATACTAAGTACTCAGCATTTGAAGGTAGAGCCTTCTAAAATCTATCCGAGTATTAACCCCATTTCACAAATGAAGAAACCTAGGCTGAGTGGTCAAGTGCCTTACCTGGGGCTATACATCCAGCAAGTGGCCGAGCGGGAACTCATGCCTGGTGCCCCAGACCACAAAGGTCACCTGCCTCGTCTGTTTCCATGGGTAGACTTCTTAGTGGGCATGTCTACAGATTCATGTGTGTCCATGTCTGTCCAAGTAGCAGACCTCAAGCCATGGGACGCTGGTCTGGAACTATACTTTACTCCTCTGGCTACATCTACTTCCATGAATCTGTTTCCTCATGAGGAAAACAGGTGATGTCTAACTATCAGCCTCGTGGAATACAAGCAGGGGGAGGGCCTGGAGCAATGAGAGAATGTTCGGGAGAGGCCATTGTTGACTAAAAAGAGCTGTGTAGACGAAGAACCAAGAAAAGAACCATTTAGGCGAGAAGAATAACTGGTGGGGTGAAAAAGTTCACTTTTATCAATTCTCTGCTATATTTTCTATTTGATGTTCATAATAACCCAACAAAGTGGGTGTCACTAGCCCCCATGTTATAAAAGAGGGAAACAGTTCAAATCCAGGTCCCGTCCTGTCCAGAGCCTGTGTTCTTTGTTCTAGACCAGGGGTTGGTACACGGTGGCTCATGGGCTGAACTCGGCCAGCTGGCAGGCTTTGCAAGTAGAGTTTTATGAGGGACACAGCCACGCCCTTAGGACTCACGTGGGCTGTGGCTGCTCTGAGCCACCACAACAGAGCTGAGTGTTGTGACAGCGATCGTGTGGCCGGCGAAGCTGAAAGTCTTTGCTCTCTGGCCTTTCCTGGGAACGTTGACAAACCTTTGCTCCAGATTCTGAGACCAGCGATAAGGTAAAAAGAAATGTCACCAATGCACACGTGCACGTCAGCGGTGTATGCCCACGTGCAACAATGGAGCCGCCGGAGCCTTGGGGAGAAAAGACCATCTTCATTTTCTCAAGAGTTAGGTTTCCCCGTGAGGAATCTTTCTGAATTATATCACCCGTTTCCTACCCTCTGACACAGCGTATGCTGGGCATACACTCAACTTTCCTCGAAAAAAACCTCGCCACCGTTTCCAGCGCCAGGTTTTGGATTCTGCTCAAAGCACCGATGGCCCCCAGTGACACCCCGAAGACTGCAGCTCTTCAGTCAGTGGCCTGGAGTCCTTTTGAACGTCTTTCTGTCTGCTTTTTGATCGTTTTTCCTGCTCTTGCTTTTCTTGCCCAATGTTATTTCTCACTGCTTTGAGCGTGGCTGATTGGGACCATCAGCGGGCTCTGCTTCTCAGCTCTGGGAATCATCAAACTATTAGAAAGATACACAGAGGAGAAGGCCTGTGATTGAGAACCTGGAGCGCCTCTCCTGTCCTTAGCTGTTCTGTGTAGCTGAGTCCCACGGGAGTGAATCACCCCGTGGGTGTCGCTTTCCTCCCGAAGTCCAAGGGCAGGGCGGCGGACTGGGTTCCCCGCTCCGTGTGGCCCTGTTGTCCCAGGATTGAGGTTGACGGTAGCCAAGGTAACAGCAAGCCCAGGAGGACGGTGAGTGTGGCCGGCTCCTCACGCTTTGCAACATACCAGATCTTATCCTCAGGTTGGAGCTTCGGCAGCCAGAGCTGACCGCGTATCACCTCCATCGTGATTACAGATGTTCGCGGAGCCAGGGTTCACTGAGCTTGGCTCGCTGCGGTGGAATTTAAGACTCGGGAAACTCAGACTTGCCTGTGAAATCCAAGCACCATTTTGTACGCAGAGACACGTTTTTAAAACAGAACTAACTGATCGTAGTCAAGTATGAAAAGAGCAATTGCCGTTCGTTTTTAATCACTGGACCCGAGCCTGGTTAACTGTTTTTGTTGACAGGTATTTTATCTACCTTGTGAGTAATTCTTATTGAAATCTACACGCTTGGTTTGCCAGACACTTTAAAATTCATGTTTGTTGTGGTTGGCGGTGGTTTGTGTTTTACCAGAGCATCATCTTCCCGGCGTGCGCCCGGGGCGGTCACACAGGACTCTGTGCTCCGTGGGGTCCTGCACTCTGTTGGATGCTCTGATGACACTGTCTTGACATTCTTTTTTTTTTTTTATCCTCACCCGAGGACATTTTTCCATTTTTTGTTCAGATAGAGCGGGAGGGAGAGAGAGGAAGAGAGAGAGAGAGAGAAACATCGATGTGAAGGGACACATCGAGTGGCTGCCACCCGCACGACCAACCAGGGCCGGGAACAAACTGCAACCGAGGTACATGCCCTTAGCGGGAACTGAACCCGGGTCTCTCTGTACCGCAGGTCGACGCTCCAACCGCTGAGCCAAACCGGCCAGGGCTGTCTTGACATCCTTAATGATTTTTAAATAAGAGGCCCTGTGTTTTTGTTTTGCACTAAATTCTGCAACTCAGGTAGCTGATTTGGGGCATCATGGAATAGGGTGAGGGAATATCAGAGTTAGAAGGAGTTTAGTCATCAGTCTTCCAAAACCCTTCATTTCAAAGATGAAGGAAGGAACTGAGGTCAAAACAAAAATGGAAGTGACTTGCCCAAGGTCACTGGGTGAGGTATGGTGGATTCAGACAAGGGGGACACTGTTCTTCAGGTGCTTCATGATCACAGCCTCTTTGTCCTGCATAGAGACGCGGATTCCTGCCCCGTTTATGCTTAGAGGGGGTGAGAAAATTTAATAATAACCTGAGCAGTTAATACTTACATTGAAACTTGACATTTATCTTCCTTCCCCCAACACAAATACACACAGAGGAAGTAGCCGGTTTTGCCTGCGATATTTGAAAGTAGCTGTCTACTGTAATGGAATTCTTATAATGGTATAAAAATTGGGATAAAACTGCCTCAGAAATGCTGGAAATTTTCCCGAATTAAAAATTTGAATGACACATTTTTTCCTGCTTACCAAAGTACTCCATCTCATAGTTGGAAATTTGGAAGGTGACCAAGAAGGAAAAAAATCACCATGCCGCAGGTTTCACTGTATTTTTTCCCGTCCTCTTGTCCACATATGTGCATTTTTTACATAGCTGATCTTAATTTTATGTTCCATCTCAAATTATATCAGGTTCAGTCACATGAAACTGCCGTTTTTATAGGTCAAAAAGGGTTGAATATACAAATTGCAACAGTATCTCCTTAAAGCATAGTGAGTGTAGTCTTTGCAAACATCATGTTTATTGGTTGTATAAAATTCCATCATGTGACTGCTTACAGATATGTAACTTATTGAACCATGATAGAGAATTATTGTATTTTAATTAATAATTAATATACTTATATTAATAATACATATTTATCTAGATTAATGTCATGATTTGATAAAACATCTTATTACTTTGCCCCCATAGATGAAATATTCTTTTTTAAAAAAAACTATTTTTTTATGTTAAAATAATTGTTTTATTAGGAAGCTTGAAAAAAGTAGAAGAAAAGAGAAAAGGAAAATCATTATCTTGAAATAAAATCTTCGGTGCATTTCTTTCTGGATCCCTGCTTCCTCCGTTTATGTGCATTTGAAAGCCTACGTTTTTTTGGTCCCCCAAGAACATGTGGGGAACGGTAGATAGAATATTCTGAGCCGGAGTCAGTGTGTTCCCAGTGGCTGTGGGGGATCTTTGAGGAGAGAGCTGCTCCATGTGTGGTCTGTGGGTCAGGGCCCCTCCTGGGGTTTATCACTGTCTGTGCTGAGATGAGTTTGGAAACTGAGGGCAAGCTTTTAGAGACTTCTCCAGCCATCGGACATTGCATGGCACCCATGCATCGCAACCTCTGTTCATTTATTTTTTGATACTTTGTTTTTTGTTGTTGTTGTTGTTGTATTATTTTACACAACTATCAGTCTGTGGGAGGCGGGGGAAGACCTTTCACCACAGCCCGGTTGAGAAGCATTGCTCCATTACCCAACCAGCGTCTGGGACCCCGCAGGGAGGGGTCGGCGCTTACCCCCAGACCTGTCACAGGCCACAGGCGGTGCGGGCCTTATACACCGTCTGTGTCTGCTCTCTCGTAGTCTTTTTCTTTTTCTGTCCCTGTTTGCTGTTTTCAAAGAGCATTTCTCTCATTCTCTCTTTTCCTCTCCTGCCCTTTTTTTCTTTCCTCCTTCGTCTCTTTTTTGTCATTTCGTCCCCTCTTGTCTCCTGGTAGCAGGGGAGGGAGCTAGCAAACCACACAACCGCGCTTGTAGGGGGCATTCGGAAGTGTCAGCAGGGGCCGAGCCAGCCTTTCGGTGTCTCCGTCTGAAGCAGCCATGCTTTTGTATCCAGCTATTGTGACAAGTCTGAGGTTTCTCCAGAAGGAGGCCTTTTCTTACTGAGTGGAGACTGGTTGCATTTTGGACCTGAAGTTGGCTGGCTGTGAATAACTTAGCTATGTCGTACAGCTGAGCATTCTTTTTTTTCATGTTAGCTATACGTGGGCACCTTCTCCACCTCCGACACAGAGTCACGAGCTTGCTGTAGGTAAACCTGGGCATGTTCGGTGGACACGTGCAGTACCTGATCTTTTTCTCAGCAGGATCATGAGCCCGGAGAAAATAGCGGCACATTAGTGACGCCCTGTTGCCAGTGAGCAGGAGCGAGTGTCTGGGCTCGGGCGCGCTCCCTCGCAGTCCACCCATCTAATGTCCCCTGGGCTACACGTCCACGTCCAGTGTTGGGAATAAAGTGAACAGCGATGACGAAATAACTGGCTTCAGTTAAATAATTTGCTGTTTACGGCGTCTCTGTTTATATATCAGTTAAAAGCCCTTTTAAATGAAATTGGATAGACTACAAAGTGTTGGTTTCATGTGTTTTATTTGCAGTTTAATCAGCGTGATCCAGCTGCTGGAGTGGGGAGCGTGGAGCCGGGGTTTTAATTATCCCTGCTTTGCCCGAGTTAGGAATTCCCAATGGTGCCGTCTGCGCGAAGATGCCAAAAACCGCATTGTTCTTTAATTAGCTGTTGTAATTGTTTTAGTCTAATCTCCGTGATTAGCAGCAGCATTAAATACAGCAGGAAGAAAAGGCCTGTCCTCTACCCGCTGCCCCAGTAAACAGAGCTGTTCTCCCTTCTGGAGAAGGATATCATAGAAAATCAATTAGAACTCAACCAGTGTTGATTGGGAAATGATGGAGACCAGCCACCGTGAAGAAGAGGTGTCTCCGGGGAGTGGTTTATGACCCCCACTCCCACTCGCCTGGAGAGCTCCGCGGCCCTGCCCTGTCCCAGAGGCGTTTGGCCAGGGCCCCACTTGATAGTTCTCTCTCTCTGGGAATGGGTAAATGGACTGCATTGGTACCAACTGTTGTTTTGGCTTCAGGTCCTCTGCTTCATGCATTCAACCATAAGCTTTTATTCAGCGCCTTCTTTGTGCTGGGCATCATGCCAGGGGCCCAGGAATATGGTGATGAACAAGGCAGGCACAGTCCTGTCCACACAGAGTGCGTAGTCTAGAGGAGGAGTCTGATGCTTATCAAACACTTACGCAAGTGGTGAGTTCATTGTATACTGTGAGCTGCTATGAATGGAAGCTGGAGAGGGCTTAACAAAGGTAACTCACCTGGTCTGAAGGTCAGGGAGGATGTTCCACGAAAGTGAAGTATAAGCTAAGATCCAATGGGTGCAAATGTGTTACCTGGACAAACAGACCAGAGGAAGGGTGTTTAAGGCAGAGGGAACAGCTTGTGCAAAGGTCCTGAGGCAGGGCAGAGTTAGATCTTTCCTTCTCATTCCCTTAGAGGCAAGTCAGGTAAGGTGGAAATGAGCCACATTCTGGATATAAGGGCCCTGGGTTCGTATTTCATCTCTACTACTTACTAACGATGTGAAACTCCTCAAGTGGCTTCACAGCACTCTTCCTCAGTGTTCCCATACTGTAAAATGGGGATGCTGATAATAATAAAAACAGTAGTATCTAGTTCACAGAGGTATTACAGAAATGTTTAGACATGTTAAGCCTTCAGAACATTGGCATAAGGTGAGGCTCAGGAAGTGTGCGCTGGGGCAGCCTTGACTTTGGAGTCCAACAAAATGGGCTAAAATCTAGATCTGCTGTATGCAGGCTTTGTGACCTTGGCCTAGTTACCTAACCTCGCGGTCCCTGCTTTCTCAGGCGTGAAGTAGAGACAAGACCCACTAACTCAGAATTGCCTTGTGGTTATGTAAGCTGTGTTAGCCTGTTGTAGGTGCTCAGAGAACATTAGCCATTGCCATTATTCATGAAACATCTGCTTGGCACATGGCTGGAGGTCGGTACTCAGTAATGATAAGTTCCCATCGTCAGCAGGCCTCTGCTGTCCTCCCCACACCCACAGAAAGGAAACCGCCATTGCAAGGTTTCCCGACCTCGGCACTAATGCCATTGGGGCTGGATCGTTCTTTTCCGTGGGGGCTGCCCTGTGCGTTACAGGGTGGTTAGCAGCATCCCCTACCCACTAGATGCCAGTAGCACCCTTCCCCCAAGTCACCTTACCCAGTATGTCTCCAGACATTGCCAGTCTCCCCTGGGGGGCAAAACTGTCCCCAGTTGAGACCCACTGCTCTAGAGAAACAGAGCAAATTAGACTGGCTGGTGACTTGGGAATGTGCCAGTGTGATATTAGAATAAAAATGGCACAAGTCTGTTGGAGAGGAGGGTGTATAACAGGTAGTTTTGAGGTCCTTTGAGCATGCGGAGTTTACAGGGGTTCTCAATTTCCACATCGGGATCCCCGAGGGAGGTTAAAAAACTGTTGCTCAGACTCCCACCAGAGAGGCTGATATAATTAATCTGGATGCCACCCAGGCATCGGGTAATTTAAAGCTCCCTGCGTGGTTCTAATGGGCTGCCAGGGCTGAGAATCACTGTCTCGCTGAGGAGCCGACATACCTGTGTGAATGGTAAGATCGGGCAGATCGCAGGTATGTGTGCCGTGAATTGTCAGGGACAGCAGTATTATTACTACTGCCAGTAGATGTCATTTACTGATGGAAAAGAGTACTTCTAAGCGCTTTACATATGTTCACTCATTTAACGCTGAAAACAATTCTGTGAGGTATGTACTGTTATTACTAACCCTGTTGTGATGGTAAGAAAACTAGAGCACAGAGTAGCTAAGGAACTTTTCCAAGATCACACAGTTCAAGGTGGTGGAACGAGGAGTGGAAGTCAGATTATTTTGCCCAGCGCCCATGCCAGCATAGCTCCTACTAGGAATCCAAGGTCCTTGACGTCATGGTGGCTAGCTGGAAGAAACAGACTGTAAACACCTAGGCAAACACATAGATAAGGAAATTCAAGGAAGTGAAAGGTGCTTTGAAAAAGATTAAACAGAGTGAGGAGATAACTAATGGCTTGTGTGGTGTCTGTGGATCATCTCTATGGATGATGAGAATAAACCAGACAGATACTCAAGGATGTAGGGGAAAGTACTCCAGGCAGGGGTGGCATGTGCAAATGTCCTGAGGCAAGAATGAGCTTGGCCTCTGGTGGTTGAAACACAGTGCTGAATGAGAAGAGGAGAGAAGAGCTTATGGAGGTGGGCAATCACTGGATCCCTCGGGGCCTCATGGGCCCTGATAAGAAGGTTGGATTTTATTCTAATTAAAAAAGAACACATGAGGTTAATGAGATACTGCATGTAAATAACTGTGCAGTGCCTGGCACGTGTGCTGGGTCCCATAAATATTAGCTCTTGATGTCATCATTTATTTATAGTAATTTTTTATTTGAGCATTTGTTGCCCAGGTCGCTGGTGTGCCCATCATGAATCTCAAAGGTTGCCTTTCTCTGCAGTCATAAATGACCCATGGCAAAGTTACAGCTCAGAGAACCATGACGAGATGGCAGGAGGCAAACACCTAGAAATTGCATTACGTTGCAAACCATCGCTGCCAACAATGAGAGGCCCCATTAAGTCTGCCTGGGGCTTAAAAGTCAGTTCTTTCAGATACCAGGGTCTGCGGAAAATTAGCTTTATCCCAAATCCTTCCACTATCCAAGCCAGCCAAG
Source organism: Molossus molossus (assembly GCF_014108415.1). Classification (NCBI taxonomy): domain Eukaryota; kingdom Metazoa; phylum Chordata; class Mammalia; order Chiroptera; family Molossidae; genus Molossus; species Molossus molossus. Next base: position 106,790,387 of record NW_023425366.1, on the reverse strand, counting down.
TGGAAACACAACAGGGCCTTAAAACAGGGCCTCAGGAGAGGGGACTCTGCCTCAGAGTTCTCCGTGGAGTGGGGAGCAGTGTGGTCATGTCCCACTGCCTCCACTCTCACCCCAGCTGTCATTTGAAATTCAGTAAATACCCACTGCCAATAGCCCACAGTCCCCCAGGCCCAGATGACATGTGTAAATATCTCTTCTCCATGTGGTATCCAAAGACTGAGTCAATAAACTTAATTTCCTGTGGGTTCCACTGTTTGGTTGCCACAGCCTAGAAAATTGATCAGATAAAGGCGGTGTACTTCGGGGAGCATCGTTTGTGTTGGAACATGGCGGCAGGGAGGCCAGCCTGGTGGGGTCTCCTCTGATCCCGCTTTGCACTCACACTGTGCTGGGACGGCCGCAGCTTCCTGACCCCCTTCCAGCATCTACAGGGAGCTTTGCAGATTGTCAGCACATTCTTGCCCTCCCCACCTCCTCCCCGTGTTAGGGCACAAAGATCTTGATCTGATTTGATTTAATCCAGTGGTGAGAATCTTGCAGAGTTAAGGTCAGGGCAAGGTCTTCTGATTTGAGATCCAGAGCAGCTGGATGTAAGGTCAAGGGCCCCGGCCTTGGAGTCACACCTGGGAGCCGCATCACCTACTGCCTCCCCCTCACTCACACCGGCCAGGCACATTGCACCAGGACCCAGCTTTTCTCCTTTCTGTGGCTAAGCTCCCAGGTCAGGTTATGAGTTACATTATACAGTGCGTCCCTTTTTGCTTTGGCTACCAGGAAGCTCAGGCTGTCATCTAACGTCAGCTGGAATCATTCTGTTAGCTTCAGTTTGTAAGGTTTTTTGACCTCTCTCTGAGCGTCTACTTCCTAACCGAGGAATCATTTAGTGTCTGCCTCATGGGGTTCACTTATTCACCAGAATTTATTAAGTGCCTGTTAGGTGTAAGGGCCTGGGCGATGGAAGATACAGCTGCTTTGTCTTTGTGGAATGCTAGACATCCTGGTGGAGGGATGGGCCAGAATCAACCAGCCAGTAAATACACCGAGGCTGCCGTCGTGATCTGCTGTGACTGGCTGCTAGGAAAGCAGCAGAAGAGTCCGGGATTGGTCCTACAAGTGCTGGGGCTTAAAAGGGCTCTCTCTCCAGGGACTGATATTTAAGCCGAGCTGCAAAGGATGGGGGGACAGGATGTGCACATATCCTAAGCGACAAAAATGCAGAGGACAGGAAGTGGACAGAGACCAAGGTAGCTGGAGGGAGGGAAAGAGGCATGAGTTTGGGTGGAACGGAGGGGCGGGTTCAGAGCACACACAGTCTTGTAGGTCCTGGGAAGTTAGACTGGGTGTTATTCTAAGCCTTAGCTAACCTAAGGGCCTGCACCTGTCTTCGCTGCATTTTGCTGTGGTCTCCAAATTTGCCTCCCACCCTCTCCCTTTGCCCCCCGCCCCCCAGCAGACTGTTCTCACAGAGCTGTGCTTTTAAACCATGAATCAGATGAGGTCAGGCTTCTGCACAGAGCTGACTGGTGGCTCCTCATGCCACTTGGAGTATCAGTCAAAGGCCCAACCCTGTCCCAGCTGCCACTCACCTCCGGACCTCATCGCTTACGGCCTTCCCCTCACTCACGCCTGCCAGGCACCGGGCTTTTCTCCTTTCTGGGCTAAGCTCCCAGGTCAGGTTATGAGTTATATGACACAATGTATCCCTTTTTGCTTTGGCTACCAGGAAGCTCAGACTGTCATCTAACTTCACCTGGAATCACTCTTTTAGCTTCGGTTTGTAAAGTTTCCCCTCCCTCACTGTGGTTATTGATTTTCTGTCTGTAGCGTAGAGGTTTTCTGGCTTCTGTGGCTTTCACTGCAGGTCTTTCTTTTATGGAATGGGTGGGTGTAAATTGTAATTTGGGTTTATATGCTGCTCTCAGCCAACTGGGTGTTCATTTCCACTCCTAGTGTGGGTTCTTTTGGAGAGCAGATGTGTTAATGCCATTCATGGAGAAGCACTTGGTGGGTGAGAGGAAACTTAGGGTGCCCTGAGGGGACCCTCTAATGCATATTCTGGGATCTAGACTCTAGTGGTTTCTCGGGGGCTCTGAAGATGACTGACTTGGCCACATGCTGCTGGGGGGAGGGGCTAGCGGCACACGTTCCTCCTCTGCGGCACCCGAGGGAGCCAGTGTGTGGGTGATGGCTGGGCTTGGGCGTCTCCTGGCCAGAGAGCAGGGAGATGCATGAACACCCCAGAACCAGTTTGTTACCTGAGGGCCTGTCGCGCAGAACTTTCTCCAGGATCTCCTGCCCCGAAGCTTCCAGGGAGCTCCTGAAATGGTTCCGGGGAAGGGGCCGACGTTAGAAGTCCACAGTAGTAACTAGGGAGGCAGCACATTTGGTTTGACCTGCAGAACGTTTTGAAACAATTAGGTTTTTTGTTTTTTTGTTATCCTCACCCGAGGACATTTTTGTATTTATCTTCAGATAGAGCGGGAGGGAGAGAGGGAGGAAGAGAGAGAGAGGAACATTGATGTGAGAGAGACACACCAAGTGGCTGCCACCCACACAACCCCAACCGGGGCTGGGGACCAACTGCAACTGAGGTACATGCCCTTAGCGGGAACCGAACCCAGGACTCTCTGGTCTGCAGGCCGATGCTCTAACCGCTGAGCCAAACAGGCCAGGGTGAAACAATTAAGTTTAATGTTCTTTCTGGCTGGACAAGCCCTGCCCCGTGCTCACCACCCTCCCAGAGTGGATTGGCCTTATAATTAACGACCATGACCAATGGAGGAGTCCTGTCCAAGGCTGTGCTTTGATCCTCAGGCTCAATCTCAGTTTGGGGTGGATCCTCCTAGCTTAACCCACACTTTCCAGCTGAGGGACGGAGGCTTGGGGGGAGGAAGAGGTGATGATAGTTATCAGGCTCTGACAGTAGTCGCTGGATGTCGAGGTAGAATCTCTCCCAGTACCCTGGTGCATTTTTTTTTTAACCTTTTTTTCTGTGGCTTGAACCTTTTTTTGTCCTCTAATGGAAGGAAAGTATTACTGCAACATGAACGGCGGCCACGTCGAAGGGGGAAAGAATTCACCACAGCCCCACCGATCTGGCCACAAGTCAAGCGGTGTGCGTGGGCCTGTCCACGTGCACAGAGCATCGGCACGCATCTGTGAGCACAGGGAAGGCTCCCTCCCAGGGGACAGAACACATCCTAAAAGTGGGCAGTAAAAGGGGAATTGCCGGGTAGGTCGCTGGCCGCTCGGTGGCGGCTGCAGGCCCTGCTAGTGAGGAAGGCCTTGTTCGGTGCTGTGAGGCCTCGCTGTGTCCTGTCCCGCCGCTCCTTCCCACCCCACGCCAGCCCCAGCAGCCAAGGACCACGAGGCTGGCAGAGAGGAAGGCGGAGCAGCCAGCCTCCTGCTTCCTGCCCTCACAAACAGGCTGCTGTGGGGTTGCCAGGCGCCAGGGCAGGGCTGGGACGTGGAACAGCAGATTTCTGTCTGGTCTGTTTGTTGGCAGTCTGCCCAGGCAGCCCTTGAGCATCACCAGACCAGGTACCTGGAGTGGACATGGTCAGGGGCGCCTTTGAGTTAGGAGCGAGAGTGCCCAGGAGCCGACAGGGCAGGGCAGGCATCTGTGGTCTGTGCCCTCTCCCCCAGCTTCTCTGCTCAGCCCCTGCTAGCGGGGCTCCTCCTGGACCTTCGGGATGGGCCCCGAGTCTCCATCTGACACCAGTAGGCCTTTTCAGACAGATACCCCCAGAAACATCCCTGATCCACAAGAGTTTGCATGAAAACCAGAGCTTGCCACAACGGCAGTGAGTAAGGGCTTTGAGCCAGACTCCTGGAGTCCAGTGTCTGCCCCCGCCCCTCCTTATGCAAATTACTTCGTTCTCTCTGTGCTTCCGTTTCCTCACCTGCAAACTGGGGTAATAACCCACACATACACAGTGCACACACACCACACATACACACTGCACACACACCGCACATACACAGTGCACACACACCACACGTACACCACACATACACACACCGCACATACACAGTGCACACACGCCACACATACACACACTGCACACACCGCACACATATACTGCACACACACGGCACATACACACACACCACACTTACACAGTGCACACACACATCACGTACACCACACATACTCACACCACGCATACACACACTGCGCATACACACACCGCACATACACTGCATACACACAGTGCACACATACCACATGTACACACACCACACATACACACACTGCACATACACACACTGCACACACCGCACACACATACTGCACACACACTGCACATACACACACTGCACACACACAACACATACACAGTGCACACACGCCGCACATAGCAAATGTGGAAGCCACATCAGGTCTGTGGTCTAGGTGACAGTACTGCGCCCATGTGAATGGTCTGCTTGCATATTGCACTGCAGATACGTTAAGATGCCATCTCTGGGGGAAGCTGAGTAAAGGCACACAGAACCCTCTGTCCTGTCTTGGCAACTTCCTGTGAGTCTGTTTCTTTAAACAAGTTGAAAAAGAAGGGACAAAAAATATGTCAATGTACCTAAGGCCTTAGGACAAGGCTTGAGGCCTGGTGAGCCCTACTTGAGTATTAGGGCGCAATGATGATAATTTGAGCTGCTGTGACCTCCAGGTTCCTCTGCCCCCTCTCCCACCAGAGCTCCAGGCACAGCTGACGAGGGACATTCCCTGAGCCAAACTGGCTCCATGCTGCCCAGTTCTGCCTGTGCAGCGCCTCTGTCTAGAATGCCTCTCTCATACCGCTGGTTGCCCAGCTCCTGTTCCTCTGCCCAGCTTGCACCTTGCCTCTTCCAGAATGCCCTTCTGGGCCCCTCTGAGCTTCACCTGGATCCCCACAGGCTGTAAAGCAGTGCTTCTCAAAGCCTGATGCTGGACCAGGAACATCAGCGTGAACATGAGAGAAATGCACTCTCTCCTGCCTCACCCAGACCTCCTGAATCAGAAACCCGCGGTGGGGTGCGGAGGAGGCTAATGATCTACAATGCAACATCTCTGCCCCGCCCCCCCCCCCCCCCACCGTGGTTCTGAGGAGCCTGCTCACCTTACACTTTCACACAAGTCACCTGGGATCTTGTTCTCGAGCAGATCTTGGTTCAGCTGGTCTGTGTGGGGCCTGGGATTCTGCATTTCTAACAAGCCCTCGGGATGCTGATGCTTCCGAGCCCCGTCCCCATCTCCTGCCCACTGGCAGGGCAGCAGGGGCTTGGCGATTTGCTGCTGCTGCTGAAACAGCGGGTAGATTTGCAGAGGCTGATTATCCTCCATGAAGAGTGGTTCTTCTCCCTGAGGGGATGGCGGGCAAGGGGCGACCCATGTCGTCTAGCTGGGGCTGGAAAAGGGAAGCCTGTAAGCTGGAGAGGATCGAGACAGTCCACCTGTTCTTCCCAGGCCGGGCATATCCCGTGCTCTGCCCGGCTCCCTTTTTTATTCTAATAGCGTCTGGGAATGGAGCCATGGGACAAGACCCCTGGAAGGGACACTCTTTGAAGCCAGTCTCTTTCTTCCCCCATTCATGCATTTATTTATCCTGCAAACGCTTGCTGAATTCAGTAGGAACAAAGACACATTAGTGGGCCAAACAGATGTGCACCCTGCCTTCAGGCAGCGTCATCCTCTGTGGGGACAGATGTCAGTCACTGAGCAGGACTGTGCCAGCTGCAGTGGGATGCAGATCGGGGTGTTCTGAGACCGTGCAGCTGTGGGACTTGGCCCGACATTAGCGGAGTCTCCGTGGGGAGGTAATGGCGAAGCTGACTGGAAGTGTAGGCTAGGAAAGGGTTATCTTAGGAAGAGGAAGCAGCATGTGCAAAGGTCCTGGTCTGCGTGGGAACCCAGTCATGAGTGGGGAGAATGCATAAGAGACAAAGCGGAGAAGGGAACCTGGAGGGTGGGCAGGGGTTGGGGCACGCAGGGCTCTACAGGCTCCAGCTGGGATTTGATCTTTGTCCTGAGAAAAGTAGGAAGAACTGGAAGGATTTTATGCAAAGGAGTGGCATCCAGTGTGCCCTTTCAAAAGTCAGTCTGGACGCTGTGCAGGGCGGGGTGGGGGGGGTGGGTGGCAGGGTAAGTGCAGGGATCACTCAGGAACCTGCCTCCTTTGTCCAGGTAGAGCTGGGGGCAAGTGGATGGACCCAAGAGAGACTTAGGACTTTGGAAGGACTGGAGCTTGGACGTGAAGAAGAGAGAGTTGTTAAGGAAGTGCCCAGTAATTCCCTTCAGTTGTGGCTCATTCCTAAAGGCAGTCCTAGACGGTTCTGATTCCATCTGTGTAGGGGCAGTGCGCCCCTGTACCCAGCCTCCAAGCCGAGCTGCCTTTGACCTCACATGGCCTCTCTCCTCTGCCTCCCAGTTCCCAGGGGCCCTTCCACCTGTGCACCTGTGGCACATAGGTCACAGGTGCACAGGTGGAAGTGGACTTTTCCCGACCTCGCCTCCCTCAGCGTCTGTCCAAGGGTTACGTTCTGCCGATGGAGAGGGTGTCACCCACTCGGGCAATAAAAGTGAGAGTCGGACCGGAGCAGCAGGCCAGCTGTTCCCGCACCCCGTCTCCCTGCCTCCTCCCAACGAGATTTTGCTGAGCGAGGCCCCAGCGTGTGTGAGATCCCTTTAGACCTGTGGTTCTCAACCAGGGACTCTTGTGCCCCCTGGGGACATTTGTTTTTGGTTATCACAGCCGGGATGGAAGGATAGCAACGTTACTGGCACATAGTGGGCAGAGGCCGGAAATGCCGCTACCCCTCCCACGGTGCACAGGACAGCCCCGCAGCAGAGAATCCTCTGGCCGCAAAGGTCAGACGTGCTGGGGTTGACACACCCTGCCACAGACCCTTGCACTTCCCTGAGCTGCCCTCTCATCTCCTTTGTGTTGGGCCAGTATGTTTGAGCTCTCTGCATGCTGGGCTCCATGCAAGACATCTGCTTTCCCATGAATCTCAGTTCCTGTTGCCCTTCCTGTTCCTATCTGCCTGTTGATCTTTTGCCTCCATCCACCAGGACTTACTCAGTATCGGTCACAGCCCTGGGCACTGTGCTGACCACTCCTTGTTTGACTTCTAGTCCTCAGGACAGAGAGAGGCGGTAGACATTGTTTTCCTCACACAAAAGGATGACTCCTGCTCCCTCAGCATCTAGGACATGCCAGGTAGCCCCATCAGGAAGCATCAGGATTTCTGATCCTCATGGCAACTCTGGCTTACATTAGGTTCTGTAATCCCATTCATCCCACGTTGACATGGATGCTTTGCTAAGAGAATGATCTCGTCCAAGTTCGCGTGCCCAGGAAGGGGGAAGGAAGCTAAGGACTGGGGTGGTCGTCAGGCAGGTGAGCCGGGCTGCTGGCAGGTGTCCCAGGCCTGAAGCAGCCTGTGAGGGCGCACTTGGAGCAGCGGCCTTCTGTGCGGACGAACCAACCCCTGGGGCGAGCGAGAGGGACCGTGCTGGCCCGCCCTCACTTCCCAGGGTGGTGGGAGAGCAGAATGGGCCGGAGGAAGAGTTCAAGGAGGAGAAAGAAGGTGCTCCCTTCCTTCTAGAACTGTCTGGCCCAGCACTGGGCCGTGCCCCATACTTCATATTCCCGGGACTTTGAACAGCAACTTTTAAGGCAGGTTTTATCAACTTCAGCACACTGTTGACACTTTGATCTGGATCTTTGTGGTGTAAACCAACCATGTCTCCGGACGTTTCCAAATGTCCCTGGGTGGGGACAGAATCTCCCCACTGCCTGGAATTGAGAACCACTGCCCTCAGAGAGGCAGCCTGGCCCAGTTTCATGGAAGAGGAAAGCACAGCCTAGACTCGAGGCCCTCGAGGGAGCGGTCAGCCGCCCAGGGGGTGATAGCAAGCTCAGTCCAGTCTGAGCTCAGGCCTCCCGTCTCCCCTGAGGCTGTATCGCACGGTGCGTGGGGGACCACAGGAGGGCCGCTTGGTCCGCGGTTCCTCAACACCCAGGCTCAAGCCTTCCTGCAGATTCCTTTGAAGCCCCCTGTTTTGGAGTCTTCCAGGCATCAGTCCCTCCGCAGACCCCAGCAGAGGAATGCTGAGCATGTGGAACCCTTCAGTGGCCGCTCTCCAATGCCAGGCCTGCCCTGCTGTGCTCCCTCTCCAGGAGTCATGGCCCAATTGAGTTTCATCTGTAGACTCTGCCTCCTAGGGCACAGGGAGGCCCCTGGGCATGGAAGCTGCCCAAGCCTCGGTCAGTCCCTTCTTTGATTCAGGGCAAAGTTCCAGACGGGTGGGGTCATTGGAAAGCTTCTCCACCCGCCGTGCAGAGAGGCCCTTGTGAAAGATGTATTGATGGACCCCCTTGTCCCAAGATGTCAGTGGCCTCCGAAGGCAGGAAATAAGGGTCTCCTAGCTCTTCTTTCTGCCACAAAAACCCTCTGTGCCCAAACATATTGGATTTAAATCATTTTGGTGCAAAGTATAAATAAAACAGAGATGACTCCTGTAATGAAAAAGAGAAACACCCTTGTGATGTAGTTTTGACTTTCAGAAAATAGGCCACTAAAACTCTAGGCTCACAGAACTAACGGATTCCCAGGCCCCAGGCACTGGCCCACTTATTTTAGGCAGCACTAGGGAGTAACCACCAGGACATGCATCACTAAAAAGACCAGACTCTCAGGTTCAAGGCTCACCCCTGACTCACTCCAGCTGTGTGACCTCGGGTGAGTCACTCTGCCTCTCTGGGCCTCAAACCCTTTTTCATATGATGAGGGGGCTGGAATACATGCCTGTGGCTTCATGAATGTAAAAGCATTCAAGACTTGGAAACTCAAACTTACCAAAGGGTACATTTTTAGAGGTTAGGGACCAACATTCCATTTGACCAAAACATTCTTATGGTCATGAATGGGTTCGGAGATGGTGTCGTGGACCAAATGTTTGTGTCCCCTCAAATTCATATGTTGAAGTCCAGCCCCCTAATGTGATGGTTATTAGGAGGAACCCCTAGGAAGAACTTAGGGTTAGATGAGGTCATGACTGTAGAGCCCCATGATGGGGTTAGGGCCTTTATAAGTAAAGGAGGAGAAACCAAAGCTCTCTCTTTCTCTGACCTGTGGGGACACAGCGAGAAGGCAGCCAGCTGCAAGCCAGGACGAGGGCTTTCACCAGCACCCCACCAGCTGGCACCCCGATTTCAGACTCCCAGCCTCCAGAGCTGCGAGAAATAAATGTCTGCTGTTTAAGCCCCTGGTCTGTGCTATTTTGTTTTGGCAGCTCGGACAGACAAAGACAAATGAACATCTTCAAGTGGTGAGCTTTTAAGGATGTATACAAAAGGGATTTTTCACCAACCCTGTTCATATCCAATTTTTCAGAAGGCCGTGTGCTGTGCAAAGTGAAACACAGAGGGACAGACAAATTGCATTTTGCTTGGAGTTTAGATCTGGCAGTCAGCACGTAGGGCAGAGAATTCTGTGTAGTCTGAATTTTTGTTCCTGCTCCTCCTCCTCACGCATTCTCTCGCTCTTCAGTTCTCGCACGTGTGCTTATCCCCTCACATGTTGCCCCTCTCCAGCCACCTACATCTGAACTCACTATTGGGGCACACATGTGATGTGTCGTCACCTGCCTTAGCCCGGCTGCTGTCACAGGATACTGTGGACAGGGTGACTTAGAAACAACAGAAATTTATTTCTCGCAGTTCTGAAGCCTGGAAGTCTGAGATCCAGGCGCCAGTGTGGTCCCTCTGCCCCGCTGCAGGCTGCCCACTTCTCCTTGTCCCCTCACAGGGCACAAAGAAGGCGGGAGCTCTGTGGGGTCCCTTTTGTAAAGGGACTAATCCCATCCTGACGGATCTACCCTCCTGACAGAGTAACCTCCCCAGGGTCCTGCCTCCTAACACCATCCCATTGGAGGTTAGGATTTTCACACGAATATGGGGGTGACACAGACATCGGGTCTATAGCACCACCACATCTGAGGTCATAATGGAAAAGGACACTTGGTCACTTACCCTAGAGCTGACCCCAGTGTGCCCCGCGGGACAGGGACGCCCTTCCAGCTGTTCTGTGGCACTCAGCTGAGTAGTATTTGCCCATGTTGTGTGTCCCTCTGTGTGTCGGGGAAAGGACATAACGGCGGTTCTCTTCAGCCGAGGGGCCCCGGCCCCACTCCTAGCCTGAGCTCCCTTGGGGATGGGTGAGTCACCGCCAGGTAAGACGAAACGAGGAAACAGCTTCCCCGGTTCCCGGAGCTGGCCGGCGGCCTGAGTGTCTGGGGGCAGGGCCGGCACACAGGGCCGACTGTTCCCCGCCTGTGTGGGCTCGAGCCCTGGCTCTTTTCATCTGGAAATAAAAGTTGTCCGGAAGCCAGAGCCGGGTGTTTGTGGGGTCCTGCAGTTATGAATGCATTCGCACAGGAACACTTCATCTGTTCAGCACTGTTAAGAAAGAAGGTATTCTGTATTATAAGGAAATGCTCCAGAGGACTAAAGCGGACCCCTGTCAGTATCTCTCTCATACACAGTCGTGCACACACACTCACACACACTCACACTCGCACTTCAGTGAACATGTCTTCATGGAAGCTGTGTCACATCTTCTGTGCCCTATGAAATAGGGTCCAGAGAACATAATGCAGAAGGTTCTCAATGGCATCGCGCTGATCACCATGGATGATGCGCTGTGCTGTGATTCGGTGACACCTGACGGAGAGAGGAAGGTGTGCCAGGGCCCCTGCCCTGAGTGGCCCCACACCTCCCCGCTTTGCTCCGTACTGAGTCTGCCCTCCTCCCTTCCTCTCAGCATCGTTCTCCGTGCATTGGCTTCAAATATGCCTCCTTGACCTCATCTCCTCTTCCTCTCCCCTCCCCGCTCCCTGCCTTCCTCCCTCTCTCCTCACTCATGCACAGGTGTGCATTCTAATGTACTGTCCACCAGAATCTAGAGAACATTTTTGGGGATATCAGAGAAGGTAGATTAGTAACTGAAGATTTATACTCATGTTGGACCCGTGAACTTGAACCCAGGTCTGAGAATGATGCTCCTCCTGTCCCACAGAGTCAAGACCCAGGGCATCCTGACCCAGGGAACTGGGATGGCCTCAGAGTCGAGCCGGCACATTCCTGAGCCCCTGTCCCCTCCTCTGTACCAGGGAGCGCTCTCAGGGTCGCTCTGTGTCGTTACTGTGGCTGCTAGCCGCAGCTGCACTTGGGCAGACAGCAAGTGGAGCTGTAAATGTACACGTGGGCTTGGGGTCAGGTGCTCCTTGCCACCCAGAGGCTGGGCCTCTGGCTTTGTTCTTGGCAAGTTTGCAGAGAGTCCTGGCAAAGGAATGTCACAGCTACAACCTCGTTGCTCATAGTCTATGTCAGTGCAACATTCGGTGCTATGTACGCACATAGGTTTATTTATCTTGAATCTATGTGTACATTCTGTGAAAATAGATGTCTTCTCATTCAGGTTTACCTGCAGGAACTGAGACTGGCTTAACTGGCCCCCCGACTTTGATTACGACTCATTCGGTTCCCACAACTTTTGAGGTTAAAAAAAAAACCAAAAAAACCTTACCTGTGGATTTATTACATTGTTGACAGGTGATGCTTTTGGATATAGGTTTATAGTAGGTTTAGCGCCAAGAAAACGTCAGCTATTTCACAGGAGCTGAGCTTGAAGAGTACGCTGAAATAAAACGTGCTCGTCACTTCACCACCGCCCTCTCCCGGTCCAGATCCCAGCACCGTTGTCTCACACTGCGCCGGGACTGGACACAGAGGGCAGCGCTGTAACCCCAGGACAGCGCCGCCTGAGGAACAGCTGGGCGGGGGAGGGGAAAGATGTGCTGCCAAAGAGATGCGTCCTTGCACCTGGACTCGACTTGTCCTTTCCTCTGCTTGGAGCTCTGGGCTGCCAGGTGCCAGCTGCCTCCTCCCTCGCCTGCCTCGGGCCCTTGTTCACGGGCCGGCTTCCCGGAGGGGCCATCCCCACCACCACTTTTAAAGTTGCAGGCAGTCACCACTCTCTGTCTCTCTGCTCTGATTTTTTTAAAATTAATTAATTAATTTTTGTTTCAGATGTTTCTGCTTTTTCCCCCATTGACACCCTCCTCCCACAGCATTGTCTGTGTCCATTGGTTATGCATGTACATGCATATAAATTCTTTGGATTATGCCCCCCCCACCTCTGAAGTTTGTCAGTCTGAACCCTACTTTTATGTCTCTGGGTCTGTTTTATTCATCACTGTATTTTGTCCGTTATAGTCCACAAATAAGTGAGATTATGTGATATTTGTCTTTCTCTGATTGGCTTGTTTTACATAGTGTGTAGTACTCTCCAGGTCTCTCCATGTCATCTAAAAGGATAACAGATCTTTCTATCTTCCAGCTGCATAGTATTCCATTGTGTACATGTACCACAGCCTTTTTATCCACTCATCTACTGATGGACAATTGGGTTGTTTCCAGATCTTAGTGATTATAAATAGTGCTGCTATGAACATGGGGGTACATATATCTTTTCTGATTGGTGTTTCAGGATTCTTAGGATATATTCCTAGAAGTGGGATCACTGGGTCAAATGGCAGTTCAATTTTTAACTTTTTGAGGAAACACCTGATTTGTTTTTCTTTATAGCTCTTATTACCAATGGGCAGACTATATACAGTTATTGTTTGCCTTTCCCATTCCAGTGTAAATCCCAAGAAAGCATATTATGAAATATATATACACAAATATATATGTTTATTATTTACGTATTTGTTTTGTTCATATGTCCTGAGTACCTGCTACAAAAGTGGTTCTCAACAGATATGAATTAACAAATCATATGTGCACGTTGATTGTAAGATGAGCCTCAATTTCAGGCATGTTAAAATGGTAAAAAAGATATATTTATCTTAAAGTGAAGAGTACATGGTAAATGGCCTGTAAAATGTCTGTATTCTTTGGATCAATGAATCACCCTATTCCTAGAATCAAAATGAAACGTGTTCTAAAGATGTGTTGGGATGAAGTCATTTCTGTTCTGACTCCCAGCCATTGTAATATCAACAACTACACAAATAAAAGCCTATGTCCCAGGCTTATTTCTAAGAACTTCTCATGCATTCCCTCATTTCATCCTCACAATAGCATGAGTATTGTGCCAATTTAATAGATGAGACAACTGGGCCTCCAGAGGGTGTCAGAATTTTTTGGTTGATGTGAAAAAAAAAAATATGTATATACTCACAAATAAAATTCAGGGTTGCTAAACTTACAGTCAGGGGCCAGATAGCAAATATTTACGGCCATATGCTGTCTGTCACAGTGACTCAGTTCTGCCCAGGTAGCTCTAAAGCGATCATGGACAGTGTATCAATGAACAGGCATGGCCGTGTTCCAATAAAACTTTACAAAGCGAAGGCTGGCAGGCCAGATTTGGCCCACCGGCTGTAGTTTGTTGACCCCCCCAGTGAAATATCATCTTCATGAGGGCACGGACCATGCCATTTGTTGTTGTTGTTGATCATTGTGTCCCGTGCAGGGAGCACCGAGCTCTGCACACAGTGGGTCCTGGTGGACAGGTGAACGAATGAGTGAATCGGTGAAGGAGTTAGGGTCAGTGGGTGATCTGCCTGTTGAGACCACCGTAACTGAAGCGCCTGCTTCCCCATTTTTTTTTCCACACACATTTTTCCTTCACATTCCTACGACCTTCGTTCCTTCCTTCCTCTCCTCCTCAGCCATTCCAGGCCAAAGGGCCAGCCTCCGCCTTCGGCTTCGCTCAGACGCCCCTGGGGAATTGGGTGATGTAGCCCAACGAGTTCTTCTGCTGGCGGTGGCTTTTGCTGCAGCTTATTGGAGTTCCGTGCGTGCGTGACTGATTCATCCCCTCACGCCCCTCCCTGTTCTCGGAGGGTGTATGGCACCCTGCAGAACAAGTCTGAATACACGAAAGGGAAGCCAACGGAAGGCCACGTGATGGTGGCACCGTAACGTGGAGCTGGGATTGAGGATACAACACGGGCCGCAGAGACCTCGCTGTGGGGAACCAGGGTTTGGCTGAGAACTCGCCAGCAGCCATTGGGAAAAGCAGAGCTGCTTCCTTCCACCGCCCTGGCTCCAAATAACAGACGCAGGCCACTGCTCATGAGAGGCAGGCCTGTCCTCAGAGCTCGGGGCAGCCAGAGGTTTCTCCAGAGAGCGGGCCCCACAAGAAGACACGGTGAGGGCATAGGACCAGTGGACCCTGGGAGTACCTGGCTGCATGCCAGTCCCTGGGCTATGAGTCTCCTTCGTATACTGATGGGTGTACCCCATCAGGTTATCCTCAAATTGGTGAGGACACACCTGGATGTCAGGGCAGCCACACCAACACCTGAACCACGTGGTCTTCAAACACCATTCGAGTGTAAAGTGGACGCTGTCAGGGAGACCCCGTGAAAATTCTGACTGCTTCCGACCTTCGGCCTAGTCCCCTCACTCTCAGGACCTCGGGCACCCCCTCTGAGATGTGGGATTGGCACTAGCATTCAGCGTTGGCCTTGTGGCGGGGTCCGGAGAAAGAGACACCAGTACTTCATTTAGCCTCACTGAAGCACCGCAGGGTGAGTGTCATCCCGTGTGCCCCGGTCTGCCGAGTGCTTTAGATCAGTGTCTCACAGCCTGCTTTTCATGACAACCCTCCTAAGAGGAAATTTTAATTTTAATTCTCCTTTGTTGGAGAGATTAAATACCAAGGGGTAAGGTTTTGTCAGGAAGGGTTGAACTTTTGAGGGCTGCAAACCATTGTAATCGCTAAGATTTTTTTCACCACCACTCCCCCTGTACCGATTTTTGCCCCCTGGGGGGGGACAATAGCACCCCTGTTGCAATTGCATGCTTTAGATATATTAGCTCCTCTTACAGTGCATTTGATGGATGAAGACACCCAGGCCCGAGACGTAAAGCAACTTGCACAAAGTCACACAGCTGGTGAGAAGGAGTTGGGATTCAGTCTCAGAGCCTGTGCTTGGAGCCATTCTTCACTCATGGCAAAAATCCGGACTCTCTGTTACGTGCCTTGTTTTGTTCACTCACCTATCTATCTCGTTGACTGTTCCGTTCTAGCACATACAGTATCGCCTCGTTCTTTTAAGCTGCATTGTTTTCCTTTTGCGTCAGCATGGCGTAAGTTATTTAACCAGGTGGGTTATTTCCAGCCTTTTGCAATTAAAAACTGTGCTGATACAATCCTCCCTGCACATGTGTCATTTTACTTACGTGCAAGCAGCCCTGAAGGTTAAATTCCTAGAAACGGAATTGCCACATGCTTGCTAAACCATAACATTTTGTTGGGAGCATAGAAGCGTCTCCCACAGAGCTGAAATTTTTACGGAGCCATCCAAGGTCAATTTGCAACAACTCACCTACTGTTTTGACCCCCAAATGCCGCCTGACCTGGTTATTGATTTAGACGTCGACTCCCCACCTCTGCCTCCTTTTATGCATTTAGTCAGTGAATTACCCTCTTGTCATCTGGTATTTCCCTACAAGGCTTTGCACAGTTTATTTTTGAGCTTCAATTCTCATTTCATTAAAAGTAAGCCCCGGCAGCCGGCGCTCACTCCTGCTGCTCGGGTGCGTGCTCTGAAACAGGGCTGGAAGAAAGCAGCTTCTCCCAGGTCTCCACACCCACCAGGCTGGAGAGAGCAGAATCCGGCTTGTGTCACTCGGTTTTCGAAAATGTCTCGAAGGGCAGGTTCTCATTCTGCAGACTCTCCTTGGCCTTCATTTAAGGATCAGGAGCTGGGTTTTGCCAGCAAGGACATTCAGCATGAGTGGTCCTGGTACAGGGTCTGCAGAGGGCAAGTTCAAATCGCTTCTCCTCGACCTCATTGGCAGGCCTCTGGCTGAGCCGAGGCTATGTCGGCCCCTGTACTGTGATCTCAGCTAGAAAACCACGAGGTGCAGAGGGGCTGGAAAGTCATGGAGAGTGCCTTTAACCCTCTCTGCAGCACCGTTGCCGTAATAAAGCCTGCTGCGCTGTTAGAATCATCTCAGTAATTAAACCTAATGGTGTTTGGCGATGGTTTGTTCTGTAAGCTGCTGGAGAAAGAGCGGGGTGACGGGATGGAGAGACCTGAGTGGACTGTGCAGGTGGACTGTGCCGGCCACTTTGTCTGAGTATGAAGTCTCAGTGTGGCTACTGCCACCTCTTCTCCCGTCCTGTGAGCTGTGTTCTCCGGCTCGGATTTGCTGATTAAACATGGCAGCCAGGTTGATAATTGCATGTCGCTGGATCTCAGGGTAGGGATGAGTTAGCTGCACTTTCCCACCCTGCCTGGAGCACAGTGGGGACAGAAATGGATTTAATGCATTTAGGCATTCGTTCAACAAATGTTTACCCAGTGTCTGTCATGCACTGGGGTAGAGTTTAGGGATACACAAGAGATATAACAAAACAGCTCGCATCCTACTTGGAGGATGCAGACAATGAGCAAATATATACTGTATCCCAGGTGTGATAAGTAGCATATGAAGGAACCTAGAAGGATAGGGACTGCCTGTTGTGGGAAGGGGGTTTCTTGGGAGAGATCTCTTTTGAGCAGTTGCCTGAGGAGTTAACCATACAGGTATCTAAGGGGAGACTTTTTCAGGTATAGAGAACAACCAGTGCAAAGGCCCTGAGGTAGGTTACAGCATTTACCTTCAGAAGCACCAGTTTAAGGTCTGTGTAGAGCACCACATGAGGTCAGAGCTGAAGGACATTCAGTCAAAACCCCTTCCCTGTCAGATGAAGACTGAGGCCAGAAAAAGAAGAACTGACTGACCCAAGGTCACACAGCTGTTGGTAGAACAGTTTTTCAGGACTTCCAACTCCCCTCGCATTTCACAGAGACCTTGAGGGGCATCAAAACAGCTGGGAACATGCCAGCCAACCTGGTTCAATGCCCAACACCTTCATTCAGCAGCTATGTGGCTCAAATTACGTCACTTCCTTTAACCTCAGCTGCCTCATCTGTATAATGGGAATAATGTAAGCAGTGACCTTCAGGCTCCCTGTGACGATTAAATGAGAACATGTGGGCCCAGTGCGTGGTGCGTAGTAGCTGTGCCATGAACGTCAGCTCCGGGCCCCACAATTCTTGCTACTGAACTGGACACAGTGCACCCCCTGCCCAGGCCCTCTTCCCCAGATGTGACACTCACCTTACCCGTAAGGCTATCACCCAACTGGAACCACATTTGCATTTGTTCGGACAATTTGTTTGGGGATCTGTTTTCCCAGGAGGCTTGTGGCAGGGGGACCTTGAGGGACATGCTTTGTTTTCCACAGCACTTATAGCTGGCCCTCATGCCTGTTAAAAGGACCTGGCATGACAGTACATGTGAGAAGTTCAAAAGCATTGTGTATGGCCATGTTACTAATAGAACACGCGGTTGTGGGCAGCATGATGGAAAGGGGATTCCACTCCCTGGCTCAAGCAAGAGCTGAATCCCTCTGCATGGCAACATTTTCATATTAAATGGGACACCCAATACCACAGAGAGGATTCAATAAGCTAATAATGCTAAAGTCTAAATATTTAGTATAGTGTCTAGTGCCAAGGAAACGTGACTTGGGCTCTCTTCTCCATTCCTTCCCTCTTCCAAAGTGATTTCTGAAGGTATTAACTAATTTTTTTTTTAATCCTCACCCGAGAGAAAAACATTGATGTGAGAGGGACACATCGACTGGTTGCCTCCTGCACAATCCTGACCAGGGCCAGGGACAAACCGCAACCGAGGTATGTGCCCTTGACCACAGTCGAACCCATGACTCATTGGTCCGTGGGCTGATGCTCTAACCACTGAGCAAAAATGACCAGGGCTAATTTTTTAATTTTATTTTACAGATGAGAAAACTGAGACTCCAAGAGGTTAGACTATGTAGCACAACCAGGAAGTGAGGAGCCAGGATTTGAACCCCGATAGATTGACTCCTTCCTTTGCCCTCCCCAATTGCAAAGCTCACTCCAGATTCTTAATGCTTTGATTTGATAGATTCATGATGTGACTGAGGAAGGCCAGATCCTCAGTGACTCAGCCTTCTCCATCTTTGGTGTGAGCCAGAGAGCCTATCTGGTCCTGGTCCTGGAGAAAACCACCCCATATTGTCCTGGGCTCTGACTGCAGGCTCTGGCTGATCCCCCCTCCCCCGCTCCCCCACCATCCCTGCTGGTGTTCAGGTCGGATCCACCTCACATTTTCAGAGCTTCTTAGATGTCTTGCACATCTAATTTCTGGCCCCATGGGGCTGTGGCTAATTAGCCTTTGATTATTCACAAACACAGAGGCAGGAGCAGGAATCGGGGCCTCCTTGCTCTAATCACCCACAGGAAACTTCGGCAAAGCTGTAGCTTTCTGGAAGGAGCTGGGCCGGGGTTTGGGGATCGCAGGTGACAGCGCTCAAGAAATAACCGGCCTGCCTTGTCCTAGTCATCTCATGGCGAGAGACAGGTCCTGAGCTGCTCTCCTCGGGGGCCTCTGTCACATCCCAGGTCACAACAAACATGCTTTTGGTTGGTTTTTGGAGATTTTTCCCCTGGGGCCGAACCTGGCCACCTTCACGTTGCCGCGGCCAGCTTTCCAAGAATGCACCTCATCACCAGGCCAGCGGACAGTGGGCGTCAGTTGCACATAAAGCAGGACGTTTCAAAACCAGGACTTCCATGTGTGTGTCGGCAGAAGAAAGGGCCCTTTTACTTCTCCCCGGCTCCGTTGAGAGACAGGGTTCCACAGAAGATGAAACGCATTCTGATTTCCGAGTTGTGTTATCCTGCGCGGGTGTAGGGTTGTTCTTTCCGCCAACAAGTAACCTCAGCCTTCGGAGCACACGCTGTCATTTCAGTGGTGTAGATCGCCCCTTGTTGACATTTGGGTCTAGAGAAGTCCTCGCTGTTGGGCTGTCCCGTGCACGGTAGGATGTTGAGCAGCACCCCTGGTT
This sequence comes from Molossus molossus, assembly GCF_014108415.1. Lineage (NCBI taxonomy): Eukaryota > Metazoa > Chordata > Mammalia > Chiroptera > Molossidae > Molossus > Molossus molossus. The sequence goes on along the minus strand of NW_023425366.1, from coordinate 106,771,439 downwards.
CCTACCCACTAGATGCCAGTCCCCCCCACCCCCACTTACAACAATAGGTGTCTCCAGATGTGCAAGATGTCCCTTGGGGAATAAAACTGCCCTCATTAAAAACAGCTCTAGAAGGCTTTCTACCATCTAGCCCCCCCATTTCCTCTCTGACCTCATCTCCTGTTTTTCATGTTTTTGCTGGAATGCTTGCTGGTCCTCACGGGCGAGGCAAGCCATGCCTGGCACGTTGTCACCTCAGGGCCTTTGCACTGCAGCTCCTCTCCCTGAAACCTTTCCCCCAGGTATCTACACAGCCGGCTCACTCACTCACTTCAATTCAGATCTCTGCTTAAATCCCACCCTCTCCGTTCAAAACCTGCCCCGGCCATTCTTTCAAAAGTTGCACCCCTCTCAGCACCCTAACTTCCTTTCCCCTTCTCTCCTCTGCCCTGCTATGCACATTGTTTGTGCATGGTACTAGGTTAATGCCATTTTCTGTCTGTCTTGCCATGCTAGAATAAAGTTCCATGAGGGTAAGAGTTTTGTCCGCATTATTCACAGAGGGCCCCCCCCCCAAGTCTGGATAACACTTCTTTTGTGGCGTAATTATCCCATGCCTGCTGTACACATGCCCAGGCACTGACTGGATGCTGGGAGGGTAATGGTGAGCACGGCAGATCAGATCCTGCCCTAAAGGTGCTCAGAGCGGTCATAACTGAGACCCCACTAGCCTGGAGCTGGAGGATGTCTTGCCCCTGGTGCCAAGGGAAAAGAGCCTGGAGATTCCTGGCAGGACAGAGGTAAGGCAGGGCCCTCCCCCAGGCGCAGGAGGCAGGAGGCAGGGCTGAGTTTGGGGAGAAGGACTTGGGGGAGAGAAAAGCCCTTATCTGCCCCCGGACCTCTAGGCTAGCGCTGCCCTGCCCCCGCGTGGCCTGCCCTCTGGGCCCTGTCCTGCCGCACAGCCTCTGGCCACCCCATTGGTATTCAGGCCACCGAGCTCTGAGTAAACATTTCCCTGCCATCCTCCCTTACGCAGCAGCTTTTGCCTGTGGCCTGAGAGTGTCAGAACAGCGATAAAAATAGTGTTTAGTGTTCAGTTACCCGTACTCTGCTTATTTTGTACTTTCAAGCAGTAACCCATCTTCTGACTATCGGGCTAGCCAGCAAGTCCCTCGTCTCTCCCTCGCGGGTGGCACGGCCTGGGGACAGCGTCTGAGGTGCCCGTCCACAGAGAGGCGTCTCAGCTGCCAGCGTCACCCACCAGGCTCTGCCCAGCCCTGGCAGCCAGGTTTTCCAGAAACCTCCTTTTCCAAACCCCATCGCTAGATTTGTTGGAAATCCCTAGAGAATGGGGCAGAGCAAATTCTGAGGCTGCTCTCCTGCCTGGGAGCGGCCGTGGGTCCTTAAATGCTCCTGCAATTTAACTGCAAGGCTGCTTTGGGGAGTCCGAATCGCCCTGGCCTGAACACTATCCCCTTTAACTCTCTCCCCCACACGGTGGCTAGCTTCGCCCCATTTTACATAGGAGGACGACGAGGCACAGAGAGGTCCAGTAACCAGCTGGAGGTCACACCGGGCTCGAGCAGTCAGAAGCAGAGTGTGGATCCAAACCCATTGCTCGCCACGCCTGCGCCCTCCTCCCTTCACGGCGGTTTGGAAGTGCCTCTCCCGAAGAGTGAGCAGTGGTCACTAGTGTTGGCCCTTAAGTGGGAGAGTCTTTCTTCCATTTAAAGTCTTTAAGGAAGAACCCTCAGGCTTCTGGTTGGGGAGTAAATATCTAGCTTTGCACCTCCAGAGTGTCACGTCATTTAATTGGTACAGCCGTCCTCAGGGGACGACAGGGGCTTCGCTAAGTGCTGTTTGCATGGGGACGATGCTCGCAGGTCAGCAGAAGGAAAGATGGATACTCGTTGTCAGGTCTTCAGCGGAGGGTTCCCGGGCTAGCTGGAGGTAAATGCGGGCATGCAGGGTAAGCTGTCCTGCCGATCGCTCCTTTTCCGTCCCGGTTTCCCGGATGTCTGGACCGTAGCTGGTGCAGCAGACATGGTTCAGCTTCCTGAAGACCGGGGCGGTTCTGCTGAAAGGCTGCCCTGGAGCACGGGGCTGCTCGGCTCTCCTGGCAGCTGCAGATCTGAGCTGAGGCCTGGCGTGTTCCTGCTACTACAGGAAGCCTGACTCGGTTTACAGTCTCATTGAAAGGAGCCAGTGGTGTAGCCTGTGCCAGTCTGGTCGCTGCCTCTCACATGCGCTGGCCCTGCCCATCCGTCATGTGGCCCACTCAGTGCTTGGGGCTGAGGTCAGTGGGAGGAGCCTCTCATCCTTCACCATAGAGGGTGGATGTAGCGTGGAGAGAAATGGGGTGAGGGTCTCCTGTGCCCGTGTGCCTCACTTTGTACAGAAAAGGGTTTCAGAACAACTGTGTGTGGCCCAGTGGAATGATGTCAACCGAAATGTGCATTTACTTACTGACTTCTGCTTTGTTTCTGATTGCTAGCCCAAAGCTGGAGGATGTCTCTGGGGGCACAGTCCCCTGCCAGAGTGGTTTCAAACTTCTCTATCACCAGTCTGATCAGGTGATGCTCGCTAAAGAAGCATTTGATTCTGACATGGGTGCGGGGCTACAGACCAGCCAGCTTGTTTGATTTTAGAAGCGTCTGTGCAGTTCATTTCAGATCAGCTCAACACACAGAGACGGAACTGATATGTGGTAAATGCAACACAGTCAGAGCTGATAACAATGAAGAATGAGGGGTAACAATGAGTCTTTGTCATAAAATGAGGAATCCCATCTATGACACAGAACCGTGTAACTAATTGTGTTTCCCTCTTTGCATTGCCTGCTAGGCAGCTCAGAGACAGAGTTCAATACCGCGTACAAGTGCCCAGAATCTGTGATAATTTTCTGGATGCTCCTGGAGGCAAATTAAATTTCCTGTTGGGTTCTTTTCTTTTGATTCCTTCCTTGCTTGCCCTCCCTCCTGTTTCGTCTGTTTAGTGTTTGCTCAATGGAATTCTGTGTTTTGTTGAAGCCTTTTTGGAGCATGGAAGAACAGGGGTAAAGAGCTATTAAGGTAATATAATTTTCAGCTGTTTTTATATATGTGTTTTAATTAAACATCTTTCACCCCTGCACTCCTTCCGGCATATTCCAAGTGTGAGGCACTCAGCAGCATATTTGGGCTTGCAAAGATTTAGAAAAACACAGCTCAGAAGGCTCACTGGACTCCTGGCTTTGGGGTGTGCACAGGCCCCTCAAAACACAGTGGGCACGCCAAATCCACACCCTCTGTTGTCTCTGAGGTGGAAGTCTAGGGCCTATGGTCTATTCTTATTGTGCTGGTGACAAGATAGGCTGTTTCTCCTCCCTGGCCCTTAGTTTCCACATCTATGTAATGGGAAACAGTTACCCCCACTTGCTGACCTCATAGATCCCTTGTCTTACGTGCTATTCATCAAATGAAAGTCCTTTTATTTTTTTTATCCTCATCGAGGATATTTTTCCTTTTATCTTCAGATAGAGTTGGGGCAGAGGGGGAGAGAAACATTGATGTGAGAGAGACACAGATTGGTTGCCTCCTGCACAACCCGAACCTGGGCCAGGGACCTAACCACAACCAACGTACATGCCCTTGACTGGAATCGAACCCTCAACTCTGGTATATGGGCCGACAACCTAACCTCTGAGCCAAACCAGCTAGGGCCGAAAGTCCTTTTAAAACAAGACAATGGGTGTCGACCCGTGCACCAAGAGGTTGCTGGTTCGATTCCCAGCCAGGGCACATGCCCAAGTTGTGAGCCTGATCCCCAGTGGGGGGCATGCAGGAGGCAGCCAACTGATATTCTATCTCATCAGTGTTTCTATTTTCTTTCTCTTCCTTCCTCTCTCTCTAAAATCAATAAAGAAGGGAAAAAAAAATTTTAAACAAAAACAAGACAATTAATTGTCCAGCGGCCTGAGGATGCTCAGGATTTTGCTGGAAGATCCAGGGATGTGGAACAACACCAGGCCCTTGTCACCCGGTCACCCGCATGAATGTGATCATTCACCAAGTCCATTCTTTTGTCTTGATTAAGAGAAGCCTCTGCAAGCTGACGAGCTGGCTGTGCATCTCAGCTCTCCCGCTCACTGGCTGTGGACCCTGGGCCTTGGCGGTCGTTTCTTCGTCTGAGCTCTGGAGATGGTCTTGTGAGGAGTGGCTAACGCTGCGTCCAGCACAGAGCAAGCTGCTGTCACTGGGACCCGTTAACAAGACGTGCTCTGTGGCAGCCTTCGGGCTCGTGGCTGGGTGGATCAGACCGTTTGGGATGCGCCAAGCGCAGTATGGGGCTCTGGACATGGAATGTCCTTGTAGCTCCATGTAGCCAAGCGCCCTGTCCCGTAGGCTGTCTCCATCCACTGTGCTGTTGGCCCTCCTGGTAGCGGCAGCCTCCAGAAACTGCTCGTCCATGCCAGGGCCTGGGACCGAGGCCAGCCCTTCTTGGAAATGAAATTTCACCATAATGAAAAATGAGATGGGCCTTCTTCTGCTTTCCTAACTTTAGACTTTAAAACTTCAAGTCAGTCTAGATGGACAGCTTTATTTTTACTTAGAAGGCTGTTAAAAATGACGGAAAGTTTGACGCTCACCCTGACTTATCTTGGATGAAACTTTCAAGTCGTGGCTCAGCTTCTAAATTGGAAGAGGTCCTTTGTAAAACTCTCAAGTCTACTTTTTTTTCTTTCTTTCTTCCAATTGGGGGAAAAAATAGCCAAGTTCAGAGTCTACTTTAATTTTAAACAAGGTTCTGTGTTCTAAGTAGGGCAAGTAAGAAAGAGAAGGGGCCAAAAAGAGGTGGAAAAACTGAAACCTGTTCTAACACTTTATTTTCTGCATGGGATAGACATCCTGAACACTGAAAATCAGTGGGGTTTTATTCGCTCCGAGCCCAATTTTTATTCTCTGCAGGAAGTCTTCATCACACGTCTTCCCTGCTTCTTAGAGAGAGGTTGCCCCAGAGACCGGGTGTGTGGGTTGATGAAACAGCTCTCAGAGTCGCTTCTGCATCACTCTGGATATTTTTTTGAGGGGGGGGAGGGGAGGTCTCCTTTAGGAGGAGCAAGTCAAATTTTGTAGCTACACACCAGAAACTTTTTTTCAATGTCTCAACAGCCGTAATTTACATTCCCAACTGTCACAGTGATGATGTTGGGTCTTGGATTTAGAATACAATCACGACTTTTTAAAGTTCCCATATCTGAGGAATCCAGAGAGCTATCAACCTAACATTGGGAAAACATATCAGTCAAACTGATTTTTGAAAATGACAGAGACTTGCAAAATGGAGGAGCGGAGTCACACACACTCGGGGGAAACAAAGCCGCGGAGTTTCGAGTTAGTTGTCACATGTCGCAGAGTAGAGTATGAAAATGGTAGGAGATAATTGAGGGTTTTTACCTGGAAATGGTAGAGACAGGAACAAGTGAAATAACAGGGTAGGGAAAGGGAAGAAGGGCTGACACAAATGGTGGTGATGCAGGGAAGTAGTCCACCGTAGGAGGCAGCAATCTGCATCTCATGGGCCACATGTGGCCCTCCACTTGGTACTATAAATAAAGTTTTATTGACACACAGCCACACCCACTTGTTTACATACGTCTATACTGCCTTCACTCTATAATGATACAGTTGAATAGTTGCAACAAAGACAGTATGCCCGATAACACTTAAAATATTTATTAGTTGGCTCTTTACAGAAATAGTTTGTTAACCTCTGGTCTAGATCATCATGAATACAAACTCTTGACAATGAAGCAGAATCCCTGCCCCACCACTTATTAGCTGGGTGACCTTAATGACTTCATGTCTCTCTGTGAGGCTATTTCTTTGTCTATATAGCATTCATTGCAAAACTCAGTGGTGAAAAACAGTGTTTTTTGTTATTCGTTATTGTTCGTGGCTCTTTGGATCAGCTAGATCGATCTTCTGTTCTCAGTGGTGGCTCTGTGATCTGGGCTGGCTCTCAGTGCCTGGGGATCGGCTGCTCTGGGATTGTCTCAACTAGGACGTGTGAACTCGCCAGCACGTGGTCTCTCGTCCCCCAGGACATGAGCCTGGCCCTGTCCGCATGGCAGCGACAAGGTTCCGAGAGGAAGTGAGAATGTGCAAGGCTTCCCAAAGCCACATGTAGAACTGGAGCAGGGTCACCTTGCCACACTCTTGGACAGATCAAGTCCCAGACAGCCCACATTCAAGGTGTGATAAAACAGACTCCACCTTTTTTTTTTTTTTTTTTTTATCCTCACCCAAGGACATTTTTTCATTTATCTTCAGATAGAGTGGGAGGGAGAGAAGGAGGAAGAGAGAGAGAAACATCAATGTGAGAGAGACACATCGACTGGTTGCCACCCACACGACCCCAACTGGGGCCGGGGACAAACTGCAACCAAAGTACGTGCCCCTAGTGGGAACCGAACCCAGGATTCTCTGGTCCACGGGCCAACACTCTAACCACTGAGCAAAACCGGCCAGGGCTAGACTCCACCTTTTGATGGGAGGAGATTGCTAAGGGCATGGCTGCAGCGGCTGTCAGTGTGCTCAGTCTACTCTTAGGACAGACCCCTGTAGGAACCGAAGAAAAAATGCACACTACCTGACGTGTAGGGGCACGTGAGAAACCCCAGCTGCTACTCCTGTCATCATGAGGGAGGCTGTACGCCTGGGGTTGCACTCTAAAAGTGGTGCTGGTGACTGATTCATCCTGTGACCTTCCTGCTTTGGGCGGGGTACCTACCATTCTTACATTGGGGAAGGGACCGGTAACTGTTACAGGTCCTCAGCTGAAGTGTGCTTAATGTAGTGCCTGGCACAGAGTCAACTCTCACTCAGTTTTAGTCTTTGTTACTAAGTGACTGATAAATGTAAGCTTTTTATTATGTTTCCACTACTGGTTGGAAGTACCAGTCTCTCCCCTCTAGACAGACTTGTGTTAGTGTCTGTTTTCCTTCTTCAGATGCCCAGTCCCCCCCCTCCCCCTCTCTCCCTCCTTTTCCCTCCTTCTCTCTCTCTCTCCATCTCTTTCTTTTCCTCCTTCTCTATCCCTCTCTCCCTCTCTCTCTCCCCCGTCTCTCTCCCTTCCTTCTCTCCCCCAATCTTTCTCCATCTTCCTCTCTTTCTTCCCCCTTGCCATCCTCCCTCATTTGACTTCTCTCTTGGGGACATTTAGCAAAGTTTCCTTGTCCTCCCTCTCCGAGAGCCCAGAACACAGGCCCTTAATTCAAAGCGACAGCTGAGCAGAGTCTAGGGTCCTGGGAGAGCTCCCAGCAGCAAGCTCTTGGCTGGAGAAGCCCCAAGCAGAGTCCTCAGAATGGCTAAATTGTACCCTGACAGTACAGATCAGGAAGGGTCACTGTGCAAAGTGGCTGCCTGATTGGGGTGGGGAGAGAGGGCCATGCACAGTGCCCGCTGCAGGGACTCTGCCATCGTCTCACAGTGGGAGTTGCAGAGTTTTTCCAAGACTGGGAGGAAGTGATCAGCAGCCCCTGGGGGGGTGGAAGAGGTCTGTTCTGGAAGGCTCTGTCCTGGCCAGCACATGTTTACTGAGCTTTTGCCCGCTCAAGGATCCTGGACTGGATAGTTTCTGAGCAACCTCGGAAGGGGTTGAATCTAGAGTTGGGTTAAAAAAGAGGGAAGGGATTTCTGAGGTGGGTGATGGAGCATCGGTAGTGATTAAAAACATGATCCAAGTCAGACGTGGGTTGGCATCTCAGTTCTGCTGTTTATTAGCTGCTGACTGAGTGCTTCTATGTACAGTTGTCCGGGATGTCCACAGCGCAAGGGAGCGAGCAGGAGCTGAAATTCAGCGCCTGGACTCAGGGCCCGAGTGAGGGGCGTGTCCGCCCGAGTGAGGGGCGTGTCCTCGTCCTTCTCACAAAGCTGCAGTGTGAGCGGGAGCGGGAGCGGGCTGGGGGCCACTGGGCCCCGTTGACCTTTCTCACCCTCAGTATCTTCACCTGTAAAACAGAGATGAAAACAGCACCAGTTTCATAAGTTTGTTTATAACATAATATATTTATAAAATGCTCACAGCAGCGTAAAGTCTCAATAAATAATGATGACACCTCGTGGTTAAGAAGGCGGGAGACTTGGGTTCAAATCCTGCTCTGCCACTTGCTGGCAAACTCCTGCTGTCTCAGTTTATTTATATTTAAAATTGGGATGCCAATAATGATGATGATATACCCCCCACCCAATGAGGTCATTGTCAGGATTAAGTGAGTTAATACACATAAGGCTAATAAGCCAGTGTCAGTGCTGTGATGGCCAAGGACGCATGCAGGTGACTTCTCATTCTGGCCTGAAGGACTCACTGAATAAGCACCTCTGGATACCTAAGGCGGGTGGTTTCAGCTGGCGAGCTGGAGCCCTGTGCGCTGGCAGCTGATGGGCATTTCCACCATTCAGCGAGCGCCCTGAAGGGATTCTCTGACACATCAGTTTTCTCTTTCATCTGCTGTGCTCTTTCCTGATGAGCTAGACAGCGCCTACCTACCTACCCTTCCACCCTCTACAGCCCACCCAGAACCCACTCTCAGTCCACCCGTTTGAGTAAGTGTGGTGGTGAACGGGCTTGATTAACGGGCTTAAGTGAGCCTGGTTCAAATCCCCATTCCTACCAACCACTAGCTGTGTGACCTTGGGCAGATTCCTTCTCTGACGTGAGAGTGCATGGGGGTGGGTCCTGGTGCTGTCAACAGAATCAAAGCTGGGTCCTTACAGTGACTGGGAAGTTGGGGAGGCTCATCTGAGAGTCAGTCCAGTGGTTGTCAACTGGAAATTTTGATGGAAAAATCCTGTCCACAGACACCACCATCCAACTTCACCCCTTACGTGATGGTGGTGATGGGGGCCAGGAGACTGCACCAAGAAAGTGATTTGAGCCATTTACCTATTTCTAAGTTGGACCTTTATTTTCTTTTATTTTTTTATTCTCACCGGAGGACATTTTTGCATTTATCTTCAGATAGAGCGGGAGGGAGAGAGGGAGAGAGACATCGATGCGAGAGAGACGCATCGAGTGGCTGCCACCCACACAACCCCAACTGGGGCTGGGGACAAACTGCAACCGAGGTATGTGCCCTTAGTGGGAACTGAACCCAGGACTCTCTGGTCTGCAGGCCAACACCTAACTGCTGAGCCAAACTGGCCAGGGCAAGTTGGAGTTTTATTTTTTTCCCTTTTGCAAAGGCAAAATCTGAAAATCCACTTAATTCTTGTAGCTGTGTAGGAAAGACGCTGACATGGGCTTTCAAAGGCGCTAGAAGGTGAGAATCTGGCTGCCAGGGCAAGCCAGGAGCGTGTGCACGCATGTGCATGTACGTGTGTGTGTGCGTGTCTCTGTGCACAGGGCTGGGCCACACTGCACTTGGCATCTTCCTTGACACTCTGCGCCCTTGTTCTGTGATGTGAAGGGACGGCCCGGGCAGCTTTTCTGTGTGTCTCTCTGAGTGACTGTGACTGCCACCGGCCTTCAGAGTTTAAGCTCCTGACAGATATTAAGGAACAATTCACTTATTACAGCTAAACAGAAAAGCATATGGAGAAAGCACACTGCATTAACATCTGCTGCCGGGCTCCATCTGCTCCCGTTGGCTTGGCTTCTCCTCCAGACGAGCCAGCCTGTCAATTTTCCAGGGCCGGCTCCTTCTTCCTTCCAAGCAAGGGCAGGATGTGCCCGTTCATTTGGATCCACTCATGCAGGACTGGCCGCTCCTTAGGTGTTCGGGAACATGGGAAATGCACAAAATGCATGAAGTTTGGTGGCAGTAGGCTCTACAACTCATACTCTGGGTCACTACTTACGGGCTGTGTCTCCTTGGGCAGGTGGCTTATCCTTTCTGTGCCTCAGTTTCCTCATCTGTTAAATGGGGTTAGCAATAGGGGTAGCTGCATCTAAGTATCATTGTGAGAATAGAATATATACTACAGGTAAATAGATCCCTGCAACAATGGCATATATTAAGTGTTCAGTAAATGCTAATTCTTTTTTTTTTTTAATTTTTTTTTTATCCTCACCTGAGGACATTCTTGCATCCATCTCCAGACAGAGAGGGAGGAAGAGAGAGAGAGAAACATCGACGTGAGAGAGACACATCGAGCGGCTGCCACCCACACAACCCCAACCGGGGCCGGGGACAAACTGCAACCGAGGCATGTGCCCTTCGCGGGAACCGAACCTGGGCCTCACCGGTCTGCGGGCCAACGCTCTAACCGCCGAGCCAAACTGGCCAGGGCAGTAAAGGCTAATTCTTGCTCTTGGTAAATAGGTTCACACACATACACCTCCAACCTGGCCTGTGTTGCTCATCCTGTTTTTGACAGCCTTGTCTTTAAAATGGTTCATTGGATGCTATGGACGGCATGGCCACCCAGCCTCCTGGAGGCGCCCCCTTTCGCGTGCTCACTCTTAACGATGCAGCCCCTTCTCCCCTCCACTGTCCTTACAGCGCGCCCAGTGGAGGCTCCCGTCACAGCGGGATGGATGTGCGGCCCCTACAGAACGGGGCCCACGCAGGGTCCTCCTTATGGCCTGCGGCCTCCTCCTCCCACCTGAGCTGATTTTGCCTCCAGCTAGCAAGACAAACCAAATGTTGTTATTTTAGTATCTGGTTGCCTGTCGGAAATAATTTCTAAAAATGTTTTTGCTCTTTCTCCCCCTTGCTCCCTGAAGCAGCTACCTGTGGGGAACAATTAGGACCGGATGGCTAGCAGCCCCTGGGCGTCAGAGAGGCGACTGTGGGCAACGGCTACTTACTGGCTGGGGGTTTGGGAGGTTGGGGTGAAGGTCTCAAGCAAGTCAGTTCACCTCTCTGTGCCTCATTTTTCTTATCTATGAAACGAGAATGCTGACAGCGTTGCCTCCTAGGGCCGCCATAAGGTTTAAATGCGTCAGTCCATGGAAGATCTTAGAAGCTGGAATACAGTATTACCATCTGCATTCTGAGAAGCAGGAGGTGAGGTCACACGGAGAGCTCTGGGCATGAACACAGCCTGATCGGGGAGCAGGAGTAAACAGAGCCGATCGGGGGTCTCCTGATCCATCCTCTACTGTGGGAGCCTGGGAGGAGCGAGGGGGTTTTGCTCCCCTTTCTTGCTCTGTAGTCTCAGGTGTGGCGCAGGATCCCGGAGAATCCTAGACCATCCATGTGATGAGGAATCAGAGGGGCCAACGTGTCCCATGTTTTACCAAGAGGGGTATGTGGCTCACTGTGGCACCAGGATGATTTGGGGTGCCCCATGGATATTAAATCATCTTGAATCATCCAGGGAGGAAGTGAGCGCCTTTCATTCTCCTGTGATCTCTGACAGGTCCAAGGAGCACCAAGGACCAGCCCGGTGCTGGTCCGTCTTTAACACTAGACTCTCGCTCATCTACTTGAACAGCAGAGAGCGCGCTGGGCTCATAGCCTCCGGCAGGGAACTTGATCCAGCTGGGCTGGAATGGCATTGTTTCCTATGTTTGAGTTCAGATTTTAGCAACCATGGCAATCAACTTCTTGATTCACTGTAGAAACATGTATGTTTAAATGGCAGCCAATTAAAACGACTGAGTAAATGGGAAGTGTCAGAAGTATCGCCCTAGTTTGCAGACAGTCAGCAGGGCCCAGAGAGTGCAGGGAGCTGGGCAGAGTCACCAGCACGAGGGGCCCAGATGCTGCAGCTCCCGTGCCTGCCCCTGCTCCACTGGACATTGCAGACTGGCGGCAGGTGGTCCTTTCTTTCCTCTGGCATCTGGGCAGGGCTGACCCTGGAGGGTCCCCGGAAACCGAGGACTTGGAAAAACGTCTTAGAGACGCATCCTGTCCGAGAGAAAGCGGCCTGTCTTCAGAACCTCGGTACAGCCAGCAGCTTGCACACTGTCAGGTTCACAGGAGGAGCCATCTAGTGGCCTGAGCAACTGTGGTCCATCAGGTCTCCCAGAATCACCTCTGCCAGGTTTGTTTCATGGTCCCTTGGAGGATAAAGGGGAGCTCCTTTGTCTGAGTCCAGCCAGACTTAGGAAGTCAGGGTACAGAGAGGTGCCCCTGCTCAGCCCCTCAAGCAGGAACTTGGCCAATAGCAATTCGTCTACCCACGCCCTTGGGGAGGAGAGTCACTCTCTCGAGCAGGAGGGGCAAGAGGAGGCAGAAACAACCCTTTCACCTGTCACCCTGGCACCCAGCCTCTCCTGTCCCCCTCCCACTTTCTCACCTCACAGGCCTGGCTCCTCAACCTGCTTACATAACCTCTTTGGGCCTCAGTCTCCTCATCTTCAAAATGGGTGGATAAAAACATTTAGCAGATGTTCGGCATTGTATCCGTAAAACATTCTGTAGTCTCTTTTTATCTTTTTATTGAGTTGTTGGTAGGTTGGTTGTTTATCTTGTCTACTAAAATGTAAGCTCTGAGAGAAGGCATTTATCTGTCTGTCTTATCTGTAGACATATCCCTGCTAAGCCAGTGGCTAGCACACACTTGGCACTCAGTAATAATGCCTGAATAAATGCATGAACTGTTACTGTGAAAGTTTGGATGAAACAATGTTGATCATTTTACCTTCTATTTATTGTCTGCTTCACTCTGTGTTGTAAACTGTGTTTTTGCACTGGTTAAAAGTCAGCACATCTTCTTATCAACCTTGTGAGGTTTAGGTGTTATTATACCCATTTTACAGAGGAACGGACCAACACCCAGAGAGGTTAAGTAACCTTTGCAAGGTTGCACAGCTAGGAAGTAGCAGAGCCAGGTTTCAAATCCAGAGGAGTTGCTCCAGAGCTTGAACTTGCAACCCACTTGTCACACGGCGCCCGGCATGTCACGGGGGCCTATGATTGCCACTCCTCGCTCAGCACAGTTTGAGAGATGAACATTGGACACATTCCATCTGAAGAGAGTGACCAGAACTTTCCTTTCGGACAGTACACGCAAACGTTGGTTGTGATGAGGTTGTGCATGTCCATTCGGAAGCCTGTGAGACAATGTCAGGGTCTAGTGAACTGTGCGGCCAAGGACAGCACATCCCATCCCACGAGCAACAGCACCCCTCAGTCCCGGGTGCAGAAATGATTATTCAACACCTTGGGCACGGGTGTTGCTGTCACTTTAATCCCCGGGGCCCTCCAATAGAGACGGCTGATCTCCAAGTCATGCCAAGCTCACACGTCAACGGGAAGTGCCAGGGGTGCCTGCGGTGTGCAGCGAGTCGGCCTGTGGAACAGCAGCCTTCTTTGGGAACTGGGCCAAGGGAAACTTGCTTGGAAGCCCCTGTCCCTGGTAGGATGGGCCAAAGCAAACACATGCTCATAAAGGAGATTTAGGGGGCGACAGCAGCATATTCATTTGTACCTCTGCATAGTAAAAATAATTTATTGGCAAGTGCTGGGAGGCTGAGTTCTGAAGTCACATAGAAGACAGCATTAGCTGCCTTTCCCTTTCTCTCTCTCCCCACCCCAAATGGCTTTGGCTTTCAGATGATGTAAATTAATTGAGCTTGTGTGTATGTGTGTATGCATATACATTTATTTATTTACAGGCGTCTTCCCTTATTTACATCACTGGCTCCACGGGCATTTACATTTCTTTAGAGACTCTGCTGTAATGAGCTTACAAGTGTGTCATTCGTTACCCACTTGTGGCAGGGTGTTGGGGGGGCGCCCAGCAGATGCAAAGGATGAGTTTGAAAGCTGGACGTCTTTCATCAACAGGAGGCCCATTTTTCTCCTTAAGTGCCCCTTTCCCAGAGGACCTGGATGGGAGAATGTTAAGATGATGATGGCCAGAACAAGGAGGGCTTCTAGGGAACTGAGGCAAGAGGAGCAAAGGTGTGCAGGACAATAAAACCATGGCGAAGAGCCTGTTGGGGTTGGGGGGTACAGAGCTGGGGTTGGTCTCGAGCGACGGAGACAGAGGCAGTGAGGCAGGGGGACTGTATACCAAGGACCCAAGCTATTTGAGGAAGCTTCTACCTCCTGACCCTCTCCTCCAAAGACTTCAGCCACAGTCCGTGATCATTTTCTTCCAGGGTCTTCTGTGGGGGTTGTGTCGCCCCCTAGGGGTGGTTTTGGAAACATGTGGGGGCACTCCACAAAGGCTAGTAGTTGTTGTTTTTTTAATTTATTTTTCAATTATAGTTGATGTACAATATTATGTTAATTTCAGGTACACAACATAGTGATTAGGCATTTATATGCCTTACGAAATGATCAGCCTAAGTCTAGCACCCACCTGGCACCATGCATAGTTATTACAATATTATTGACTCTATTCCCCATGCTGTACTTGACATCCCCAGACTATTTTTACAACTGGCAATTTGTACTTCTTAATCCCTTTCGACTTTTTTTATCCATTCCCCCAACTTGCCTCCCATCTGACGACAATCAGTTTGTTCTCTGTGTCCATGAGTTTGTTTCTGTTTTGTTTGTTCTTTATTTTGTTGTTTAGATTCTACGTATAAGTGAAATCATATGGCATTTGTCTTTCTCTGTCTGACTTATCTCACTTAGCATAATACCCTCTAGGTCCATCTGTGTTGTTGCAAATGCTAGGATTTCATTCTTTTTTATGGCTGAGTAGTATTCCACTGTGTGTGTGTGTGTGTGTGTGTGTGTGTGTGTATATACACACACCGCATCTTGTTCATTCAACTGTCTAATAATGATACTTAGGTTGCTTTCATATCTTGGCTATTGTAAATACTGTTGAAATGAAATAAAGGTGATTATCTCTTTTCAGATTAGTGTTTTGGATTTCTTCAGTAAATACCCAGAAGTGGTATTACTGGGTCACATAGTAATTCTGTTTTTAATTTTTGGGGGGAACTGCTATGCTGGTTTCCGTAGTGGCTACACTAATTTGAAATCCCACCAACAGTGCATGAGGGTTCCCTTTACTCCACACCCTCATCAACACTTGTTTGCTGACTTACTGATAATAGTACAAGGGCTAGTTGTTACTAGCCATGAGAGTAGTGTGCAAGTTTTCTAACCAGGCTGTGTGATTCGGAGCATGTTAGTTAACCTCTCTGTGCCTCCATAGTTTCACTGTAAAATGTGGATAATAACAGGACCTACCCAGTATAGTTGTTGTGGGACCGACCCCCCAGGTTTACTGAGGTATGATTGACAAATAAAATTGTAAGATGTTTAAAATAAACAATGGGAAGGTTTCAGATATGTAAAAATTGGAAGGGATTCCCCTTGTGATTTGTGAATTGTTCTGAGATTTAAAAAAAAAAAAAGATCTGTGTCAGGTGTTTGGCAAGTTCTAGAATAAATGTTCAATAATTATTAGCTACTTTTTATTGCCAAGTTTAACTTTTGACTTCTTTGTCTGCCTCATGACCTACTCTTTCTTCCTAAGATTGGGCAGGAAAACTGCTTTCTCTGTGAAAGCTTCCTCCACTTCCCCTGGACCCCTGACCAGCTTCCAATCCTTGATGACCCATGACACACCTCTGCACGCCCTTTCTGCCTCTGGCCCTGCACTGAAATGAATTATGTACATATAACCCACAACAGGAAGCTCGTCTCAGTTCACCCTCCTGTCCTCCCCCGCTGCCATGCCTGGCAGGGAGTAGGTCCCCAGTTAAAGTTCAGAGAATGCATCAACCAGTGCTTCTCACCCCGATCAGACCCGGCCCCCACTTCATGCAACCGATCTTCCCAAAGATTCCTTTTATCTCTCCTGAAATGAAATCCATACCTATCACCTACTTAAACTCACAACTCAAAAACAGATCCGTCTACTGCCGTAATGATAACATAAAATAGGAAAATAATTTGTAATAAAAACAACGTATATCGCGTGCTGTAAAGGATCAGGCACAACTAGGCTGGCACTTCTCGGACATTAACATGTCAATGACTCGCCTGAGGATCTTGTTAAAATGTTGGTCCAGGTGGGGGCCCAAGACCCTGCATCGCTAGTGAACTCCCAGGGGAATGTTGCTGCTGCTGCCTGTGGGCTGTACTTTGAGTAGCGAGGGCTGGAAGACACATGAGGAGGTCAGGTGTGTTAAAACACAGGCAGTTCAGTAGTTAAAATACAGGTGGATAACAGGTGTGTTCATTGGTAACTTACAGCCACAGCTTGTGTGAACGTGGATGATGTAATTTTTTGAAATCAAGGTAAAACTCTGAATGATGTAAAAGGCCCCCTTGCATTAAATGGTAATGTCTTTTCATAGAAAATTCAGGTACATTGAAATCATTCCAAAGTACTCTGTTATGTGTACATTTGACCTAGGTTCCTGGCCCCACTAATTAAATATGAGCTGTTCACCCAGTTGACATGGAGACCTTCAGACATCCCTTCAGGACGCCGGACAGTCCCTCCGCGCCCAGCAGCCCGTGTTCCCAAGCACTGCTAGGGGTCTGGCGTCCCCACCCACTAACTGCCAGGAGCATCCCGTGGTCATTGTGGCAACCAGAAATGCCACGACATGCTTTCAGAACACTCTGTGAGGGACAGTCTCACTTCCATCAAAGCCCCTGGAAGAAAAGGATCTGTTAAGGGTCCTGAGACCTTTGAAGCAAGGCTCAGGAGACAGTTACCTGGAGATCATGGGCCCTTGGTTTCAGGCAGTGGCCCGGCCCAGGTTCCCAGTGTGTAGGTGGTGAGGGAACATGGACCAGGCTGGAAGGGAGCTGTGATGACCTCCAGAGCAGATGTCCTTTCTAGACACCACCAGGCCACTGCTCAGCCCCAGATGACAGTCACATAAGGGAACCCAGCCCCGTGTTGTCAGCTCCCCTGATGTTTCAAGAGAGGACAGAATTCCTGATTTTTAGATGAAGTCTCCAGGTATTGAAATGTTGCCTGGCATTAAAACCCAAACAAAGGAAAGCGCTCTGCAGAGCAAACACAACGTCTGTGCACTTGGTGAAACCACTGGGTCCCCAGGGTGACCTCTGACTTACATTAAAGGATGTGCCATCAGCTTAGAGGCCCCTCCACTGCCCGAATGAATGCCTCTCCCCTTCTGGGGGTCACCCCCTAACCCTTCTCCCATTCCCCAGTGTGGTCACCGCTTCTCCCGATCGCCTCCAGAGCACCCTTCTTGGGTTAACTCGGCCGCTTCCTCTGGTCATCTCCTTTCTTCCCAGCTCAGTTCCCCTGTTCTGACCACGTTGGCTGGTCACTGGGCCTGCTGTTTTGTTTGGGAACAGGGTGTGGACGGCTGAGTCTGGCAGCATTGACCTCTGGAGCCATTGCCCCAGAGCGGTGATTTTTGCCACCCAGGGGACATTCGGCAATGTCTAGAGACATTTTCGGTTGTCATAGAGCTGTTACCTAGTGCGTCGAGGTCACAGATGCTGCTAAACACCCCACAATGCACAGAAACACCCCACAATAAAAGGTTAGCCGCTCAGAATGTCAGTAGTGTCACAGTTGAGAAACTGTCCTTAGAAGTATCCAAAGGCTTTGTAATTGAAGCAAGCTGGGTTGTTCACTGTGACCGCCACTGTCACATCGGCCTGCTGAGGCTGAAGGCGCACATGGGTCGGGACCTGTGCCGGGCTCTGGGCACACAGCCACGGGACTTCGGTGCTTAGGCCTCAAGGTCGTGGCATTTGGGGGTCGAGGTCCAGGCCATAGGGCCTTGGGCAGTGTCCACAATAACAAAGCCGTAAGGACAGGTTTTAATGAGTAAAATACTACAGCATTAGGGGAGGGTCCAGCATTAATGAACTCCGCTGAGACTTGTACAGAGGTGACTGGGCCTTTTGAACGGAGCATGAAGGACTGGGAGGGGGTGAGTGGGGGCTCAGTAGAGTCAGGGATGGGGAAAATGACAACAAACAAAAGGAAGAGGAGTAGGTCCCTGTGCAACCTGTCTGGGTTTGCTAACTGGTGCTCGTCCAAGTCAGACACCTCCCCTCCCACAGAGGCTGGCACACGGGCCCTGTCTAGGGTTTGGCTGAAACAAGCTAAATGTTTTCAGCAGCCTCGAGTTTTCTCAGGCAGAGACTACAAGGGGCCTGGAGTCACCCTAGGATGTGACACTGAGCCATCAGAAACTAGGGTAGTATTTGCTCGCCTGGAGAGGCCAACGTTGAGCCTGGTTGAGAAGGGCTTGGACGGGCCTGGCTAGGGTTTGGTCAAGGGGGCAGATCTCTGTCGGATGGTCACCCTCCCTCCCTGAGGATGGTTAGGGCTTCAGGGGTCCAGGTTCCTGCTGTCTCTCTCTCTAAAAGCATTTATCAGCACCCCATTTCCACTTGACCTAGTTTCTGTCTCATGTATATTTATTGTACATACGCGTAAAACATAAATCCACAGCCTTCTCCTGGCCGGTGTGGTTCAATTGGTTGAGCGTCGTCCCATGCACCAAAAGGGCCCTAGTTCTATTCCTGGTCAGGGTACATGCCCAGGTTGTGGGTTTGCCCCACTCATCCCGTGTTGAGGTGCACATGGGAGGCAAGGGATCAATGTTTCTCTCGCACATTAATGTTTCTCTCTCTCTCTGCCTCTCTCTTCCTCTCTCTCTAAAATCAATGAAAACATATATTTAAATTTTTTTTTCCTTTATTGGTTTTAGAGAGAAAGGAAGGGGGAGAGAGAGAAAAACATCAATGAGCGAGAACATCGGTTGGCCACCTCCTGCATGCCCCCCACTGGGGATCGGGCCCACAACCTGGGCATGTGCCCTGACCAGGAATCAAACTGGCGACCTCTTGGTGCATGGGTCGATGCTCAACCACTGAGCCACACTAGCCAGGCAAAAAAACATATATTTTTAAAAAGACACAGGCTTGGCGTATAGTGAAACACCCAACCTAAAAAAGACCCTAAACTTTTTATTTCCTTAACGACTAAATATGTAGGATTATGAGCATGTATTGTGTCTGCAGTTCTCAAACTGGTTAGTCTCAGGGCCTCTGTACTTTCAGACATTATTGGGAACTCCCAAAGAGCTTTTGTTTGCGTAGATTATATCTATCAGTTACTTCTATTTACTTAAATTTAAACTAAGGCATTCTTAAAATGTTTATTAATTTACTTAAAGTAACAATAATAACTCGTAGGTCTGTATAAGTAAAGATTTTATGAAAAATACAAATCTTTTTTTTATAGCGCAAACACATGTAATTAAAAGAGAGATCTTGTTCTCCATTTTTGCAAATCTTTGTAATACCTGCCTTAACAGAAGACAACTGATTCTTACGTTTGCTTCTGCTTTCAATTTGTTATGATTTCACTTGTCATATTAGCTCTGGAAAACTCTACTGTATGCTTGTCAGAGAATGAGGGGAAAAAGGGAAAATAACAGCTTCATATTCTGATAGAAATAGTTTGACCTTAAAGGTCCCCAGAAAGGGTCTTAGGGACCGTCCCTCAGGAGTCCCCAGTCCCCACTCGGAGAACCACACATTGGATCATCATTGCAAGCATTCTATTTTAATACATTATAGCTACCGTTGATTAAGTGCAAGGCATTATGCTAAGTGCAGTACATGTATTAATTCTTTTAACTCTCATAAAAGCCCCATCATGCAGTTACGCGTTATTATGCCTGTCTTACAGAGAGGTACACCACGCTCCCAGAGTCAGGGACGGCCCCCACACCACCAGCAGAGTGGCAGAGGGCAGATTTGAATGCGCTGAACCTCAACACCCAGCCTTCCCCGAAGAGTTAGGTCTGCTCATCCAGGGACCAGCCAGTGATGTCCATTGAGTGCTCAGTGTTACCAAACATCACGCTAAATGTTCTTTTATTAAATAGAATTAAATACAACTTCATCTCTGTCTCACTTTTGCAGAGTAGGTCTTCTTACCCCTTTTTTTGGTGAAGGAGAACGTGGAGTCTCTAAGGTAAGCTTCTTTCCCTGGATCTCAGGGTTAGGGGGCGGAGTCTGGCTCCCAGGCCAGCTCCAGCCACCCAGCTGCCTCCCCCATCCCCCCATGCTGTGCATGGCGTTAACATAAATAAATTTGCTAAATGGCACCCGGCTATTATTTAGGGTTTTGTTAAAACAGGACCTATTCGTGCCCAGTGTGGCCCATGGGTTTCTAAGTGCTGGCCAGCCCAGCCATGGTTAGTGCATGTGAATGAGCCTGGCCAGGGGCCTCTGTTAGGTCTATTTGCATTGGCAGCCAGGGTAATTGCCTCTCCTAATTGGGTGCAGCCATGCACTCTGCGCCTCCACCCTGTCTACCCTGGCACTGAGGGTTTTTTGGAAGCGGATGCGGGCTATTCCCCCAGTGTCCTTCCCAATGGCCTTGGTCACCTTGGTGATTGGAATAAAGCCTCGGACACTGAGTTAAACAGCAAATAGCTACTCCGCTGGCTGTGTGCCCTCGTGGTGCAAACTGGTCGCGATGAGTGAGTGGTCGGACAGGTGCCCTCACATCTGAACAGCACAACTGGCCAGGGTTTCCTTTTGGCACCGTTCATGTTCCTAATAGCAGCTAAGAGGCACCGTGGTGTTGGCAGGCCATGGCCTTTGCATCCCGATGGCCTGGGTTCAGATCCCGACTCCTCTACTTCCTAGATCTAGATTTAGACACGTAGCTGTCCTGAACCTTAGTGCTCCCATCTGAAAATTGGGCAGAATAATAGAGCGTCTCCTTCATCGGGTCATCATGTGGAGTAAACGAATTCGTATGTGCAGAAGCATGGATACTGACGCTGTACGTGAACTTTCTAAGAGACGCGTGTTTCGTAAGCACCTTGTGTGTGTCACACACTGTGTTCTGTGCTTTATAGATCCTCTCAGTCCCTGGGAGGAGGTCCCAGCCTCAGACCCAGGGGATGGGTGAGGAACTTGAGGCACAGAGAGATGATGTGATCTGTCCCAGGTTCAAGAGCTGCCAGAGGTAATAATCAAAGGATGAAGCAGGGGGAAGACCGGAGGCCCTGGGGAGTGTCCATTTTCCCCTTGGCCCCTAGTCTCTCAAAGTTCATCAGATTATTTCTCAGTGAGCTGAAACGGCAGAAGTTTGTGAGTTGAGCATATCTATTAGTGATTAATTCAGAGAATGTCTAGAAACACACTCTCAGGACCTGTTGCTTTACAGAGGAGAACATCAACAGGTGCTGAAGCAAGACAAGAACCCAGGACTTTTCCCTTCCCGTCCAGTGTTCTTTCTAAGGTTTGTCCAGGAATGGATAGTTAAAGAAAACACAGTGGCCCTGCCCACTCAGTGGTTAGAGCATCGGCCTGCAGACCAGAGAGTCGCGGGTTCAGTTCCCACTAAGTGCACGTACTTCAGTTGCAGTTTGTCCCTGGCCCGGGTTGGGGTCGTGTGGGTGGCGGCCACTCAGTGTGTCTCTCTTACATCGATGTTTCTCTCTCTCTCTTCCTCCCTTCTGCTCTATCTGAAGATAAATGCAAAAAAAAAAAAAAAAAAAAAATGTCCTCAGGTGAGGATAAAACAAACAAACAAAGAAACCACAGTGACTCATCCCACCCTCCAAAACGGGACCAAGGGCCCGGATTCAATAGATGGAGTGAGTCGAGATCCATCCTGAAGTCTGCACGTTAGCGAACCGGGGAAAGACAGGAACAGACCCCGGTGTCTCTCGAACAGCAGCCTGGGTCACGCAACCTGCCTCTGGGAGCCATACTGTGTTGAGCAGATTTCTACCTGGGTGAAATTGGATCTAAACATGCCCAAGGTTGAATGGGAATGGAGGACATTATTGCATCTCATTATTTCTTCGGAATAAAAATGGATTCGAGCAGCAGCTGGGCGGTGAGGCTACAGCAGAGCAATTAGAATTCTGAAGCGCTCACGCAAACATCGGAATGCGCAATCATTGTCATAAGTACATTAAAATAAAATAAGTTGAAGGGTTGCATTTGCATAAACAGCCCAAGGTGAGGGTGTGGGGTCCCGCTAAGAATAAAGAGGACGCAGCTAGTTGATCCTAATGAAGGAATGGTGACCAGTCTGTACTCCAGACGGAGGCCCTCAGGGCTGGGATGGTTGAAGCCCAGTGTTAATTACTGATCTGGGTCACTGCTCATTCTTCCTTCTCTTTGGGTGGTGCATACGGTTTGCAAGTTTTCCATAATCCATCCTCACCGACGTGCCCGCGCGGTAAGGATGGGTATTGTGCCCATTTTCCGCATGAGGGGAAGGAGGCGGGGAGAGTCACTGCGATTCTAGGAGCGTGGCTTTGGTCCAGACATATGTGCCCTGTGCCCCCATTTTCTCCTCTGAACTAGGACCGTGCTGCCTGCTTAGCCCTTTCGGAGGGGGTTGGGGCCACACAGTGTGTGAGGGCCGGAGTATGAGGGTCCATGGACGCCGAGAGGGTGAAGGTTATCCTGTACGCATTTGCCTAGAAACCTCTCAAGGTTGGTTTCAGAGGAAGGGACCCTGGGTTTGGATTTCTGGGTCTCGGGTCTCCAGGGAAAGGAGAGGGGAGCTGAGACCTGTTTGCCTCTGGCGGGCAGGAAGGTGAGGTGTGACATCGCCTGTTCTCAGAGGGGTGGATGGATACAGAGAAGGTGGTCTGTCCGTACAATGGGATACGTTTCAGCCTTTTCAAAAGGGAAGTCCTGCCATTTACGACAACACAGAGGAGTGATGTAAGCCAGTCCTAGAAGGACACGTGTGGCATGATCTGAAATTTAGGCGAGGAATCTGAAATAACCAAAGTCCTCGGAGCAGAAAGCGGAATGGTGGTTTCCGGGGCCTGGGGCCGGGAAATGGGGAGATGCCGATCATGAAGTCTCAGTCACACACGACGCGTGAGTTCCAGACGTCATCTGTCCAACATCGCGCCGACAGATACCAACACTGTGCTGTGCACTTACACATGGGTTGAAGATAAATGTGTTAAGTGTTCCTCCCATAACAAAATAATATTTAAAACAGGAAGAGGAGGGAGAGGAGGGAGAAGTCCGCTGCTAGAGAAAATAGCATTGACTCGGGGTGACAGGAGGCGCCAGGCCTCCGGATCTCCCCGACTTCCCCGCTCTCTGACTTTTCTGGATGCTACTGAAGGCCACAGGGCCACGCCGAGCCAGTCAGCCCCACTGTGGGGCCTCTCTGAGTAGATGACACGTAGAAATCAAGAGCCATATGAGAACTGATGGGGACGTCTGGTCCCGATAACCACAAATTAACCAGAGGACTCGGCCATTCTCGAAGGTCGGATAAGCTTCGTCCATGGCAGTGTTTCCTGTGTCGGGTTTTGCTGAGTTTCTGCCAGAAAGTGCTCACACTCGTGAGCTCTTGAAATCAGTGGTTTATGGAGGCTTTCTGCTCAGGGGGCCAAATTGCAATCCTCAGTTAATGAGGGAAGGGAACAGCCCAGGAGTGACACTCAGGATGTGTCTGATGAGAGAGGATGCAGATGGCTGTTAGGACAGAGGCTCTTCTGCTTCCTCTCTGCCTTCTCGTTAACTTCTCGAAATCGGGCTCGGGGACAGAATTTAAATTCATGTTCCGGGACAGCAGGTGTCATTGAACCGATTTTCTTATGGTTAGAGACAAAAAAAGGAAAATGGCTTTTGTACCAGAGGACAGCTGGGATGGAGAAAGTAGATCAGGTTGGTTCCTGTGTTAACCAGGATGAGCTGGAACACGCTGCAGTAACAAAGATCCCCGAATCTCAGTGACAGAAAGCAGCAGAGGTTCATGTCTGCCTGGGGGGCTGGTGGAGCCTCTGCTCCACACTGGCCTCAGGGATACAGGACCTTCACTGGATGCTGTGGTGAGGGGAGGGATGTGGCAAATTGTGCCCTGGCTTCTGTCACTTGTCTTGGCCACAGCAAGTTGCTTGGCTCTGCCTGATTTGCAGGGGATGGGAAATGTAATCTGATCATGTGCCTAGAAGGAAGAGGACAGAAATATTTGTTGAGTGCTTCCTTGAATAGCATCCCTGTTCCCGCATCCAACTCCATCCCAACCTAGGTTATCTGATCACACAGGGAGATACCCGCCCCCACTTCCCCATAGAGAAAAGGGAGCTAAATGCTCTTTGGTTTACCTCTCAACCAACCAGAAGAGACAAGTTCACTTCCTCTCCCAGATGACTTTGGGCAAGTTACTGAATGTCCCCAAGCTTTTTCCCCTCTCTGTAAGATAGGAGAATACTAGTACTTACCCTGGATGTTATTTCTCTCTCTTTTTTTCTTTTTTATTGATATTAGAGAGAGAGGAAGGGAGAGGGAGAGAGAGATACAAACATCGATGAGAGAGAACATCTATTGGCCGCCTCTTGCATGCCCCCCACTGGGGATTTGGCCCACAACCTGGGCAAGTGCCCTGACCGGGAATCGAACTGGCGACCTCTTAGTGCACAGGTTGGTGCTCAACCACTGAGCCACACCGGCTGGGTGGAAGTTATTTCTGAAGGTCAAGTGACATATCACACAGAAGGACGCAGCACGGGGCCTGGCACTTGCTGTGTGCTCAGGAATGTTGTAAGAACAGCTTGGTTCCTCTTTCTGTGAAACGGCGAGGAGAGTCCCTCCCACTGGGTCATTGTGGACATCCAGTAAGTTATACCTGTGAATCACTTAGTGCGTGGTTCCTGGCTCGTGGCAAGTGCTCAGGAACTGCATCTGAGAAGCTGCTTAGGATTCTTCAGGGGCCTCTGGACAGAAGGAAGGGAGAAGAGGACTATCAGTGGGGTTCAAGGGCAGACACAGAACCTCACTGGGGGGAGGGGGGTTCTTGCAAGTCTATGTGGGGAGGTAAGAAAGACCCGAACCAGGTGTCAGAACCGGAAGGTCCCATCACCAGCCAGGATATAACATCGGCTTCTGTGTATGACCAGCAGCCGCTCCGTGATTCAAGACAGACTCAGCTCTCCCTTCTCGGCATCTCTTTATGTCCCTCTACTGACCCCACTACCCCCCAGCTCCCGTGCCTCAAGCTCCTGGTGCTTCATGGCCCCTACTCACTGTCCCCTCCCTCTCTCTGATTCCCTGCCACTTGCTGGCTATTTGCAGGTGACATGCCTATCTCAGATCCATTTATCTGGTTGGGAGTGGGTGGGGTGGATGGCTTGGGGTACAAAGCCAGGCTCCAGTGCCTAAGGAGCAGGGTGATGGGGGGTCAAAAAGTTCTGTAGCTTCTGAAAGTAGGTAGTGGAATGGGTAGCCCAGGGCACGAGGTCTGTGGTTTGCTGCATTACCTTGGACAAGTCGCTTGTTAACGGATGCTCCGTCCCCTCGCCTGTAAAATGAGAATAGCAATCTTCAACTTACAGAATGGCCACGAGGGCTCAGAAGCAGCTGTCATTCTTCCAGCCCCGTCCGAACAGGAGAAATCAGTGCTCGATGCCACAGACCAGAAGGGGTGGCCACATGTGGCTTCTTCTCCAGACCACCTCTGAGCCAAGTGGGCGCATTGGGGTCACAACCAGCCAAAGCAAACCCAAGGGAAGGGGGCCTTTTAAACTCACGCTCCTGGAGAGCTGGGGTTTGCACCCTTTTTCTTAAAAGGCCAGACAGAAATATTTTAGATCTCTGCTGCTGTAGCACAGAAGCAGCCCTAGATAATACATGAATGAACGGGCATAGCCATGATTCGATAAAAGTGTACCTAGAGAAACAAGCGGCAGGTGGGAATTGGCCGCCAAGGAGTTTGCCCACCTGCTGGAGGAGGAGCCACGCTGAGTGCCCGCCTCCCGGACACCGCACCAGCGCTGCCTCCCCTGCTCTGTCCGCACCCCTTCCTTGGGAGCCCTTCAGAGGCAAAGTCAGGAAAAGTAACGGAAAAATCTTCCCTCAGAACTTCTCCTTGTGGCCGATGCATTTCTGTAGCGGCGGGGTAGATGTATGGGACCAGGTAGTGTTCTCTGTGGCTTCAGAGGTCCCCTCGAGGGCTGGCTTTGGGACAGCGGATACTCTTTGGGGTAAGGCCTCGCCAGTGGGCTGTCAGCAGAATTGACGTGTTTTAGGGATGATACAGGAAAGAGCTGAGTTTGGGGCGCCTGCTTCCCTTGCCCGAAGGACTCCTGGCCTTTCTCTTGGCCCCCAAGTGGCTAGATCAGTTCTGCCCCAGGTACAGACACCAAGAATCAGAGCTCAAACACAAGTGTGTCCCAAGTTTGCGTCTCCCCTGGGACGCACTGTAAGGCTCCTTCTGCAAAGGTGTGCTCCTCCCAAATGCCCAGCGATGTCTCTCCTTCGGAACTGACTCGGGCTCCATCCGGTCTCTCCTATGGGCACAGATCCATGAACAGATCCTAAAAGGCAGTGGGATGTATATAATATCCCACTAATATTTTTTCTCTTTATAACTTTATTGTAGCATTGTCAGCCCTTAAACACACCATCAAAGCACTCTTTGCTGAAATTTAAACAGGAAGCTGGAATAAAACGTCCATAATGCAGTCAGAGGTAGTCAAGGAAACTTATTGGAAAGGGGGGTATGTTCATAACCCGTGTTGAGCCTCATAGTCATAATCCTTGAGTGCTGCAAAAGCACTTAGTTTCTAGTTGGAGCATCTCATGTTTTCAGATGGGGAAACTGAGGTCCAGAGAGAAAAATCTTACCTGCAGTTAAGCTCATAGCAAAGGTGGGGCCTCACGCCAGGGCCCAGACTTCCAGTCGTCCGGGCCCCGCTCTCCACGGACCGACCCGCTTTGCGCGATCGTTCAGTAAAGTTTCTCTCCCGTGTTTCTTTCCCGTCTTCTCCAGGATGGCTACTTCTCTCACCGGCCCAAAGAGAAAGTGCGGACGGACAGCAACAACGAGAACTCGGTCCCCAAGGACTTCGAGAATGTGGACAACAGCAACTTTGCCCCCAGGACACAGAAGCAGAAGCACCAGCCTGAGCTGGCCAAGAAGCCCCTGAGCCGACAGAAGGAGCTTTTGAAAAGGAAGCTGGAGCAGGAGAAGGGGAAGGGACACGCGTCCCCGGGCAAAGGCGCCAACGAGGTGCTGCCTCCTGGCGAGGGAGCTGCGGTGAACAGTAGCCATGGGAAGGATGCCCCCAGACAGCCCCATGCCAGGAAGAGCGGGGGTAGCTCCCCCGAGATCAAGTATGACCAGCCACCCAAGTGTGACATCTCGGGCAAGGAGGCCATCTCCGCCCTGTCGCGCTCCAAGTCCAAGCACTGCCGCCAGGAGATCGGCGAGACCTACTGCCGCCACAAGCTCGGGCTGCTGATGCCAGAGAAGGTGACGCGGTTCTGCCCGCTGGAAGGTAAGCCGCAGCCCGAGGCCGGGGACGCGTCTCCTCTCCAGCCCTCCCTCCTCCCCGGTCCCGTCCGCTCACATCTTCAGTCCTGCTGAGAATGAGCGCCCTTGTTTTCAAACCCCAAATCGGGACACAACATCTGATTTCTTTGGTACTCCCTGAATTTCGAGGTCTCGTATGAAAAAGTATTTCAGCCCTGGCCGGTTTGGCTCAGCGGTTAGAGCGTCGGCCTGCGGTCCTGAGAGACCCGGGTTCGGTTCCCGCTAGGGGCATGTACCTTGGTTGCAGTTTGTCCCCGGCCCTGGTCGGTTGTGCGGGTGGCAGCCACTCGATGTGTCCCTTTCACATCGATGTTTCTCTCTCTCTCTCTGTTCCTCTCTCTCCCTCCCACTCTACCTGAACAAAAAAAATGGAAGGATGTCCTCGGGTGAGGATAAAAAAAAAGAAAAGAAAAGAAAAAGTATTTCAGACTCAAATTGCCTTTTGTTATAGAGGGGAGGAGACTTCCCCAGAGTCACCCAGTTTATCAGAGGCTGAACCTGAGCTAGAATTCGGGCCTCCTCATCTCCAACAGGGGCCTCTCTGTTGACCACTGGTCACAGAATGATGAAGGACTTGGGTCGGGGGGGGGGCAGCCACGCATGCTGAGGGCACAGCGAGGCCTGGAAGCTGTCCATGTGGCCCCCCGGGTGGGGTGCAGTGGGAACAATCTCACTTTTTACTCAAGTTCATCTGTATATTTTGAGTTTTTTTAGTAGCAAATGTGTACCTATACTTACTTTTAAATAGAAAGATTGTCTTAAGTTCATTTCTCCTTTGCATTTTAACACCTCGTCGACATTGTCCACGTGGTTCCCGTCTTTGTTCTTGGGAGCTCGCGGCCGACAGAGCGCAGGGGTCAGTGGAGGGAGATGTTTCTCAAGTCTTTTGTTAACCTGTGTGGGGCCTGGCAAAAAAAGTGACGGAAGCCGAGTTGAATGCCCTTCCAGGAGAATAATATTGGGGATGCATTGTATACCAAAGTTGACTGCTTACTTCTGCTGGATACCAGTCCTAGATTCAGCAGTGCCCCCCGTGGTCTGTGGTTTTCCGAGGTTCCTGTTACCTGCGCTCAACCACGGTCTGAAAATATTGGAAGTAATGAGAAATTCCAGAAGTGAACAATGCATAAGTTGTACGTTGTGCGCTGTCCTGAGTAGCATGATGAAATCTCGTACTGGCCCCATACACCTGCCTGGGATGGGAGTCATCCCTCTGCCCAGCATCTCCACAGTGTATATTAGTCACTTAGTAGCCGTCTGGGATCTCGGATCTACTGTATTGGTATCGCAGTGCTGTGTTCAAGCTATCCTTAGTTTACTTAATATTACCACATTCACATAACCTTTATGTCAGTACATTGTTATTGTTCTATTTTATTGTTGTTTTTAATCACTTACTGTGCCTAATTCATAAATCGAACTTTATCCTAAATAAGTATGTATGGAAAAGAACATAGTATATATGGAGCTCAGTACTCTGCACAGTTTCAGGCATCCCCTGGGGGTCTTGGGGAAGGGGGGCTACTGTACTAGTATATCCAACACTGTTCGCAGCTTGTATTACAGTGAATCTAACACAAGGCTCTGAGGTACCTCTGTTAACCCATTTTGTTGATGCGGAAACTGAGGCTTAAAGAGGTTGAATACTTGGCCGGAGGAGCACAGCTAGTAGATAGCACAGGTGGGATTAGAATGCGGGTTTCAGAGCCTCTCCCTCTTCAGGAGGCTGAAGGTCTCACTTGGCTCAGATTGCCAGCTCTCAGGGACGTCCTGCGGCCTGTAGGCTGTGTCTCTGTTGCCAGTGTAGGTGCAAGGAGAAGAGAGGACGTGAATGGGGAACAGGAGGGTGGATGTTGCCAGTGGAGGCCAAGGGTCCCTACGCTTCTCCGGGTCACACTGAGTCATCTCTAGTGTGGTTTTTCAGTGTGAATTTGCCGGGGGTTCCCTGTGGCCTTTGCTGCACCAGCCAAGGTGGCACAGCCGCCCGGGACTGTTAATACGATTGGCATTTAAGAGCCATTGCGCACCCGGCCCGGCAATGCTTTAATTTGCTGCACCACGGCCTCCCCTTTTGCAATAAATTTACTGTGAATAGACTAATTGCAAAATAACCCTAATTGGATAGTTATCAATGAACAAGTTCCCGTGGAACAAAACGGCTTACAATTAATAGCATTTAAGCCATAAACTATTCTTCTGCAGAAAGCTAAGATGTAATTACACCCCATACAGAGATTGTGTTCCCTTTCTGGAAACTATGACACCCAGATTTCCCTCTGCCTAAGAAGGATTTGAGCTCCAGCCCAGTGGTTCTTTTATTTCCTGCTAAATGCAGAAATGGAAGTGGGAGGGGAGAGAAATTTAATATGTGGGTAAATATACATACACACATGCACACATACACAGATGTACACACTGTGCTTGTCATTTTGCTGAGCTCAGCATCACCCAAACTTCAGCCTGTATGATGCCAGAAGTTGAATAGAATGAAGGAAAGCATTCTTCTTGGCCTGAGGTCTGAAAAGTTCAGAGGAAATAAAATAGATTTTATTTTATTTTATCTTTATCTTTATTGATTTTAGAGAGAGAGGAAGGGAGAGGGAGAGAGAGAGAGAGAAACATCAATGAGAAAGAACATTGACTGACCACCTCCTGCACGCCCCTCACTGGGGATCTGGCCCACAACCTGGGCATGTGCCCTGACCGGGAATCAAACCAGCAGCCTCTTGGTGCGTGGATCAATGCTTAACCACTGAGTTACACCAGCTGGACAAAAATAGATTTTAAATGTTGACTTTTGTGAAGGGCTCCTGTTCCTGCCTCCCCAGTGCCTCCCGCCCCCTTGCACAGCACCACTCGGGGAAAAGGAAGCGTCTAGAACCCCAGGAGATGGTTTGCTTCCTGTGAAGACAGTCCTTGCAGCTGTGGCTTGTCCACTTGACCCTCTGCCTGCTGGAAAGGGCAGCCGGAGCAGCGACCCGTTCTCACAAGAGAAGAGGGACCTGCGGGCTGTTCTTTAACAACCGCTACAGTGAGATGCAGTGAGGTTAGGCGGGGGGCCGCAGACCGGCTGTTCTAACCCTACTGCGGGCCCTTATTCCTCTCCAAGCCTCTGTGCTCACCAAACCCCACCCACCCCTCACTCCCCGCCCAGGCAGCTCTGCACCCCTCAACCCCCACCATTGCCTGGGCCTCCTGTTTCTTCCTTGGGCGCCACAGTCACCTGAGGGCCTCCGGTCACACCAGCTGGACCTCCCGTGGTTCGTGGATTGAAACCGTATCAGCTGGAAGGTCAGCAGTGGCCTGGGCTGGAAAAAGACATTGTGCATCCAGAGATCTTCAGGCCCTGGGGTTTGAATCCTAGTTCTGCATTTACCTGCTGTGCGCCCCTCCCCGCCCAGTGCCTCAGTTTCCTCATCTGTAAAGTGGACACAAATCCTTCTCCTCACAGGACTGTGGCTAAAGTGGGGTCATGCCTATAAAACGCTTGGTGCACAGGGGGCCACGTGAAGCAGGTGGGTTTGGCTGTTGGCTGGAGTGGTGACCATGGCAGCAGTGTACATGAGGGACATCGAGAAGAGGAGGAGGAGAGTAGAAGTTCTGCCTGCCATGGCCTGGCTGCGTGTTTCTCCCTCTGTCCTTCAGATGGGGCCCCATGTGCCTCAGGCCTTCCCTCATGCCCCCTGCATGGTCCCCGTGGCCCCACTCCATCCGCCTTGTCTGGCTATCACCTCTTTTTACTCCGGATTGCAACCTAAATGCCACCTCCTCAGGGAAGCCTTCCCAGACCACACCTCCCCCAGAAGTCCTGGCCAGGTGAGGGGCAGAGGTGGCTTTCCCAATAAGTGCCTTTCCTCATAAAGACTGTTCAACCCGTAAGAGGCAGCCTGGTGCCAGGAGCCGGGTCGTGCAACTTTCTCTGCCTCATTCCATTTGGAATACATTAGGAAGCTCCCTCCAGTGGCCCTCATGAACCACCAGCCTCCCTGCATCTTGAGTTAAAATGTCCGAAGAAAGGCCCCACTGGTTGTCCTGGTCCCTCCTGCACTTCTTCACCCCTCTCTGGGCCAGGTCAAACCGGCTGCAGCCCGGGTGTCCAGGTGAAGAAGGGGAGATGAGGAACAGAAGTTGCGGAGAAAGCAGTCGCTGGGAGGCGGGGTGGGCTCCTACCTTAGTGGAGCTGGGGCCTGAGCAGCTGAGCGGGCGGCAGGTCTCCAGGGAGGGATGAGTGAGGACTCCAATCAGCGGACCGGCTGCGGGCTTGCAAACATCTGCACAGGACCAGGGAAGCCGGCTCCAGAGTCAGAATGAGGATGGACAGAAAGGGTGTTTCTGATAGGAAGGCAACTGTCCGTGTCTCTACCCATCAGCCTTTGCATGAGGCCAGAGGCTCTGGAGAAAATGGGGTCTGGCCGGAGGTGGCTGGGGGGGAGGCTGGCTGCCCGCTACAGAGAGAGACTGGCAGATGGCACTGCCAGCTGCGGAAGGGCTGTCTCCTGTACATCTCCACACAGTGGAGGCAGTGGGGTGACTGCACAGCATGAGGAGCACGAAAGCATGGCTGGCAGCCTGGCATGGAGAGAGGGATATGGAGACGTGGATGTCAGCTCAGGCACTCTGAGTGCCCCGGGGCGTGTGCCTCAGTTTCCCCATTTGTTGGCCGGAGACCGTTTTCTCTGAGGTCTTTTGCTGTATCACTCAAGATGAGAAAATGAGGGAGCAGCTGTGAAGGGCTAATAGGCATCACACTAATAGGGGAGGCGTGCCGAAGCCAAACCGATCCCCGCGCCGCTCGGCCAAACGGGCAGGGCTGACCGGCTTTCTAAAAGGCCAGGTTTGCAGAGGACCCAGTCGGACTGTTTCTGCCTCCTGCTGGGGAAGGCGCAAACCCAGTGAAAAGGAGGTTGTCAGGAGTAGTTCATTGGGGTTAGACAAAACTGGTCTTTGAACTTTTTAGGAAGGAGAAGGAGACTGATCATGGTGCGTCCAGGAAAAATCAGCAGATCTCATTCCGTGTCCAAGGCCAGGGCCCCACAGGCATTCTCCGGAAAGGGCCGGATAGTAAACACGAGGGCCTCCGTCACAACTACTCAGCTCTTCGCAAAAGCAGCCACAGTGCATAAGGAAGTGACCAGCGAGGCTGTGTTCCAATACAGCTTTATTTATGGTCACCCAAATTTGAAGGTCACACTATGTTCATGTGTCATAACACACTGTTCTTTGGACTTTTTCTCCCAACTATTTAAAAGTGGAAAAACCACACTTAACGCATAGGCAGCACCAAAGCAGTCGGCCACGGCACAGATTGGCCACCCTCTGGGACGCGGGCCCATCGCGGTGGACAGAACCAGAGAGGGCCACGACCCTGCACAGCTCAGGGCACGTGTTCATTCGTGGAAGACGGGTGGGGACCTTCGTGGAGCTTCTGCCCCAATGAGAGAGACCAGACGTGACAAGTGCACGCGTGGACCTGCCTTCCGCTGTCTGGTGCGCTAAGAACTGTGCAGATAAACACCAGGGTGAGAGGGCAGGAGGGGAGCATTCTAGGCTGGTGCCTCCAGAAGGCCTCTCTGAAGAGCGGGTGAGGCATTGTCACGGGGCAGAGCAAACTGTCCTGGCAAACAGCCTGGCATGACCCTGAAGCAGCCAGGAGGTCCGTGTGGCTGCAGCAGAGGGAGCGGGGAGGAGACAGGAGGAGGAGACAGGAGGAGGAGGGGTCGGATCCAAGGCTGTTTTCACTGAGGTGGGCACCGCTGGAGGAACTGATCAGAGCTTCGGTATACGCTGATTTCACTTTTGTTTTGTTTTTTTTATGTGATGCTATTTAAAAGTTTTATGTTATTTTATATTACTTTATTTTTGTGTGATAAAAATATTTAAACATGAGAGCTTAACTGATTTTTTAAATGTTTTTATTGATTTTAGAGAGGGAGGGAGAGAGAGGGGAAGAAAAACAAACATTGACATGAGAAACATTGATTGGTTGCCTCACATATATACCCCGATTGACCCAAAACCTGGGCATGTGCCCCGACTGGGAATCAAACCGGCAACCTTTTGGTGCATGGATGATACTCAACCAACTGAGCCACACCTGCCAGGGCTTAACTGATTTTTAGTGTCCTGTACAGTATTGCTACATATAGGCACAATGTTGTACAGCACATCTGTGGAACTTACTCATCTTGCTCATCTGAAACTTTATAACCCTTGCACCTGTTTCCCATCCCCCAGCTCTGGCTTTCTACTTTCTTCTTTTATACTTTCTTCTTCTATGAGTTTGACTGTTCTAGGTCCCTCGTGTAAGGGGAATCATTCAGCATCTGCCCTTCTGTGTCTGGTTTATTTCACTCAGCATAATGTCCTTCAACTTCATCCATGATGTTGCAAAAGACAGGATTTTCTTCTTTTTTAAGGCTGAATAATATTCCTGAAACTGTGTATACAGCACAGTTTAAATCATGGATATTTAGGTTGTCTTCGTATCCTGGCTATTATGAGTCATGCTGCGGGGGACACAGGAGTGCTGGTATTTCTTTGAGATCCCGATTTCAGTTCTTCTGGTTATATACCCAGGGAGCCTCAGACACATCGGGATGGCTAGTATCAAAAAACAGCAGGCGCCCTGGCCGGACTGGCTCAGCAGCCGGAACGCCGGCCCACGGACTGGGGGGTTGTGCGTTCGATTCCGGTCAAGGGCAGGTACCTCGGTTGCAGTTTAGTCCCCAGCCCTGGTCGGGGTCCTGCGAGAGGCAACCAGTCGATGTGTCCCTCTCATATTGATGTTTCTCTCTCTCTCCCTCCCACTCTGTCTGAAGATAAAATGGAAAAGTATCCTCAGGTGAGGATTTTTAAAATAAATAAACAAACAAAAGGCAACAAGTGTTGGTGAGGATGTGGAGAAATTGGAACCCTCGTGTACTTGGGGTGGGAATGCAAACCGGGGCAACCCTGGAAAACGGTATGGCGGTTTCTCAAAAATTTAAAAATGTCACTGCCGTGTGATTCAGATGTCCGATCTGATTTAGCTTTAGGGAAGGAGTAGAAGCTAGGAAACCATGGGGAGGTTCTTGCAATGGGAACACTGTATCGAGAGGATGTGGTAGTAGATGAACGCTGTCAGGATTTGATCCGGTGGGGTCACTTGGTGTTCTGGGCTCTGGGTTTTGGGGGGGCTCAGAGACCACTCAAGCCTGATACTTCCTTTATGAACTCCTACCGGGTGCCAGGCAGCTGTGGCCCACGGTGCCCTTAGGCCTCTCGCTGGGAAGTGAGTCCCAACAGGCCAGTCGCACGGAGCCTGTCCTTCTAAAGCACTATGGCGCTGCCCCCTCCCAGTCTCGGAATCATAAAGAAAGGCAGCTGCCACCCACAGGGCCCTTTAGAAAGCTAAATATGTGGTTATAGGAAATATCATAAATGCCCCCTGCTTCTCCCTCCCACCTCCTTCTCCACCCCCTCTTCTTCCTCCAGGAATGTTCCGCCAGCTGCGCAGTCCTGCCATTCACTTTCAAACTTGTCATTAGGGTGTGTTTGTTCCCAAGCTGCCGTGCCTGACAGCAACGCAGAAAGGTTTAGGCACAGAAAGGAGATGAAAACACCAACCCCCGAAAGGAGCATCGTTAATGCCTTCCCGGCCATCGTCTGGGCACACCCTTTCCGGAACTTCGGGCACAGATAAGCACTTCCCAAGCCAAGTGTGTCTGAGACAGGAGGATCATGGTTGGGTGGATTATTTCTCCTTCCGTGTGCTCACAAGGACACTATAGACTAGGCCTGAGGGCAGCAGCAGGGGGAGCTGTTAGGAGGCCCCCCACCCCCCCGGCAAGGGCGGGAGTCAGCAGGCTCGTCTGTTTGACAGAGTCAACAGCATTTGCTCTCAGGTGGCCCATGGCCATGAAGAAAACACCCCCCATTGTTTGTCTGTCTCTGCCTCAGACCCACCCATCAGATGGCAGGGGCTCTAGCTTACCCATCTGAATAGCCAGTGCTTAGACATCGCAGGCCTCCGTCTGACTGGGTGAGAAGACAGCACTGTTGTTTGGAGCTTCACTGACCACCCCCGCCCCCACCCCGCAGGAGCGATGCAGAGACCTGTGTGTTCTGGGTGAAGCGATGGGAATGGAGCATTAGAAGTCTCTCTGCATGGCACAGCCACACCTGGGGACTGATAATGTTCGTCCCCAGCTCCCATCACCCTTCACTCATTCAACAGTTATCTGTTCAGCATCTGCCACCTGTGCCGGGCTCTGTGTTTGGGGGATTCGCTTGGGAGGAAAATGGACAGAATCCCTGTCCTTGTGAAGCTTGCAGCCTGTTAAATATGGGCGGGGAAGCACGTGAATCCAAAGTAAACACAGAATTGCAACGGTGACCGTGGCTTCTGCAGAGACGCTTGGTCGGATTTTAGTTGGGCTGAGATGAAGGGTGGGAGGAGTTAACCAGGGAAAGGGCAGAAAGGGGAACATTGCGGCCTAGGGTTCATCATGTGCAAAGGCCCTGAGGTAGGAGAAGGTAGGGAGACAGAGGATCTAACAAGACAACAGGAGAGCTCTGAGGATGAGCAGGAGAGTCAGCCTGTCATTTTTCCAGCTGGATTTTCATTCCCCCAATCACTGACTGGGTTTAGAGGGCCTGTGTCTTTGCCTTGAGCAAGGAGAATGGAGCAGAGGCATCTGTCCTTTCACTTTTGCTGAGCTAACTTGAGTTAGGGGAAGGCTCTGAGCCAGATGTGCTTCGGGAGACCATCAAGACCCGCTCTACCACTGCATCATCTGCAAAACGCTCGGACAAGGCGCTTGCTTTCTCCAAGCCTCACTTCTTACCTGTAAAATGGGCTGTCAGGTACCTCTCCCGCCTCCCCAGGTCGCTGAATAGAATGCTATAATTGGGAACACTTAAATTATTCCCTCTATTCAGCCAGCAATGTTACCAAGCCCCTATTACAAATCAGCAGCAGACTGAGCCTCCAGGGCGGGCAGGGCGGACCACTCCACCGCAGGGAAGTTTGTGATGCTTTTCTCAGCTTCGCGAGTATCTCGCCCAGAATCTGCCCCAGGATGAGGCAGAGAGTGACAGTTCACAGAGGACAGAGGTCTGATCGTCACAGCCATTCCTTCCTCTGGGTGCAGCTGATTAGGTGTCAGCCGCCAAGGGTCCCCAAAACAGAAACTTCTTGCCAAAAGAGGTAACCCAGACCCGGCCCTGTGAGAGGCTTGTAGATGAACATGCTAAAGGGAGGAACTAGCCAGTCCCTCCTTTTTGCACAAACCAGCGAAACCAGCTTGCTTTGTCTCCTCTCTCAAGTTAGTTGGCAGTTAAGGTTAGGAATTCCTTTCAACGGCAGTTTCTTCTGGGAGTTTTCTGGGAGTCCCTCCCCACACTCCACCGCCCAAGTCTCCATGAGGTGCCCAAACTGTGAACCCCCAAATCACCTTACCCACTCCCCACTGGAGCACACTTGACATCTTACTGGAGTTGCCAGAGTTATCTGTGGTCCCCACTTGGCTAAGTCTTGTCTGTGTGTGCACCGTGGTATCTCCAGCCCCCGCACCGGGCCTGGGACAGAGCTCACAGGTCCTAGGCACTTCCCGAAGGCCAGGTGCAGAGCTGAGCCCTTTCCGTGCGTGAGCTCGTCCAGCCTTCCCCACAGCCCTAAGAAAAGTATGGTCCCTAACCCCATTTTACAGGTGGAGACACTGAGGATTGGAGAGGTCAAGTAGCTTGCCTTGGGTCACATATGCAGGTGACAGACCTTGGACCCAAACCCAGCTCTGCCTGACTTCAGAGCCCATGTTTCGGCCTCTCTGCCACGTGGCACCTTCAGTGAATGTGACTAACCGAGTTTCTCCGAAGATAAAGGGGAATGCAGAGGAAGTGTTAACACCTTTTTCTAGCTGTTCATTACTCTGCTTCCCAGCAGCCAAACCGAACAGGGAGCTGAGGCCTCTGTACAAAGACCTGTTCTTAAGTACTGATGTGTAACCTTTACCTAGGGATTGCTAAATGCCAGGGACTATCCTGAGCGTTTAGCCACATCAGGTCGTTTGTTCTTTATAACAACTCTGTAGTCCAGGAAATTGACACTCAGAGAGGGAGGAAACCGGCCTAAAACCACACATTCCCTCGGTGGCGCAGCCAGGCTTGGAGCCCAGAGACTTCGGTGCCAACGGTAAAGCGCGTGACCACTGGCCTCCCCGCCTGTGGCGGCAGCTGCCTTGGCTGAAGGCAGCCTGTGCAGCTCGTCTTGCTCCCCGAGCCACATCCGTGTGCTCCATGCGGCAAAGAGCTCCATGCAGGCAGGTAATTCACCTGGTGCTGGAAGGGGGGTGCGCCCAGCCAAGACCCTCCGGTCTCGCCTGCAAAGCCGTCTTGAGTGAAAAATAGCAGTGGGTGCCTCCCATTTCTCTGCGGGTCTCGAGTTGCCGTGGTATATTTGTGTTAGTGTAAAAATGACAAAGCCATAATTTTTCATTGTATTCTTCAGTCACCCATGAGAGATTGGATTTAGGTCACAATTTATTACCCCGTGGAATTGAATCCAATTTTTAACACCATGTCAGCCATTCCGGTATTAGAGCCTTTTAATGGCTGTGAAATTTATACAATGATAAAGTAATTTAAAACATATGTAGGAAGTGCATCAAGCAAATTGATGTGTATAGAACCTCGTGGTAAAAATTGAACAGGAGATAAACATGGAAAATGGTGATTGATTAGGAGGCCATTGAAATAGCGCTCGCTTTGATCAACTCTTAATGGCGAAATTAGTCAACGCATTTATTCATCAGAATTTTGAGGAGGATTTATGTTGCCTTGAATCAGAATCGAGGATGAACCACAAAGTGCAAATTAATAGCTCACCTCGGAGCGTGGCAGGGTTAGAGTGATAAACCCGGGTCCGGGCGACTGGGAGGCTGCAGGCTGCCTGTCCCTGTGACATTTCCAGTGGCCAAAAGGAAAAGAGGGTGAGAAGACCAGGCAACCAGAGGGAAAGCCGAATTT
Organism: Molossus molossus; assembly: GCF_014108415.1. Lineage (NCBI taxonomy): Eukaryota > Metazoa > Chordata > Mammalia > Chiroptera > Molossidae > Molossus > Molossus molossus. The sequence goes on along the minus strand of NW_023425366.1, from coordinate 106,733,286 downwards.
TTTTTCTTAGTTTTTAAAACTTGCTCAAATAGTGCAGAAAGCATGCTTGTTACAATTTCTTTAATTATGCAAGCAGGACAATACACATTCTCATTGTTTCAGAAAACCGGAAAACACCGCAGATAAAGGGAAAGTCTGACTTGCCCCGTCTCCACTGAGAGGTAACCGCCACGGGAACATTTTTGTTTTCATGCAGATCTTTTAAATCCAACCCACGCAGAAATGGACTCTGTTGGGTGAGCGGGGCGTTCTGTGATAAGAAACTGATCACAAACCTGGAACTTGTGAACGTGTAGAATCTGCCTTGGAGATGAGAAAATTCAGAAGTTATGTAAAACTGATGGATGTCGTTCTGGAGCTTTTTTTATTGGGACGTGTCTAGGTCTGAGACCTGTATCCCTATCAGGAATAGGGACCTGAGTCATTCTTTTCTTTTCTTTTTTTCAGCATATTGCCCCCCCCCCCCCCCCATACTCCCTTGTCTTTTAGTTCCTGTATCACTCTTTGGAATGACTGGCTTACTCTGGGGTCTGGTGACACCACAGTTTAGCCATTCCCCCATCGATGGACATTGAGGTTGTTGCCAGGTTTTTGCTCTATCGAGTGGCTATTTTCTCAGTTTCCCCAAAGATGATACATCACCAGCCCCATTGCAGATGAATTGGAGAAAAGCTCATTTGTTGCTTATAATCGATGCCTCAAGATGTTAGAGCTTAATTCCCTTGGGGACACTGAGTTGAGACTGACTGCTAGGAACATCCTGAGAAATGAAATTGGTGGCTCAGAAGGCTTGTCTGCTTTACATTTTGATAGATAGCATCAACCTCTGCAAAACTGTGGCACCAGGCACGGTGGCTCGCTCTGTCCTGCATTACTCACAAACAGGGTGCTGGACGCTTCCGGCTCCTTCTCACTCTCCTAAAGGGACCTGCGTTTTTCCTGGAGCCCTGGCCAGGCTTCAGACTAGAAATGGCTTTAGTTCCTCATCTTTCGAGATCCCAGCAAGTCTCTTCCATGACCAAGGGTAGTGGTTCGCACACTTGAGCTCCTTAACACACAGAGTCCCGGCGTGCGCCCGGAGGTGCCAGTCCAGGGCCAGGACAGGACCAGGACAGACCAGGACGGGACCAGGACGGACCAGGACGGACCAGGACGGGACCAGGACGGGCCAGGACGGGGCCAGGACAGACCAGGACGGGACCAGGACGTTACATTTCGAACAGACACTGCCGCTGCTCCAGACCAGACTTTGAGGAGCACTGATGTGGGAGAAGAGCACACCCCCTCCAGTTCCGCCCTTTCTTTGGGTCATTGTTTCTGGATGGGGGTGATCGTGCCCCCGCCTTGGGACATTTGGCCGCATCTGGAAACATTTTTGATGGTCACCACCAGGGCAGGGGACAGGGGCTGCTACTGGCATCTGGAGGGTAGAGACCAGAGATGCTGACACACATCCTACAATGTACAGAACAGCCCTCAAAATAAGTTTCCCTTCCAATATAACTTTATATTCCAAAATGTCACAGTGCCTCAGTTGAGAAACCGGGTGTGGTCCTAGCCAGCATGGTGTGACTGACTTGGGGTGTCTGCCTCCCTCCATTGGCCTCTACCGCCTCCCCGTGGCCAGTTCACATTCAGCATGGATGTGTGGGGTCCCCAGTCTCATTCTTGGCATAGATTACCTCCATCGCACCCCTCCATCTCTCTCAGCCCTTACTGACCCCTTTCCCCCTGAAGACCCCTCTTCCTAGCCTGAAGAGCCTATAACAATTAGACCCCAAGTATGGGTCTCCGGTTGTGGCCTGGCTGAGTGCTGTGTACATGGAATTGTGTTCTACAGGGAGAGCGTCGTCAGCCTGGGTTTGAATTCCAGCTGTGCCACACCCTAGCTGAGTGACCCTGAGCAAGTGACTTCACCTCCCTGTGTCTTGTTTTATCTGTAAAAAGGGAGATGAGGATTGACGTCCTGGTTTTCCCGGGACAGTCTAGATGTGTGCCTACCTTCCCAGTATAGTTATTAATAGCACCCCTTTCCCCCTGAAGGGTTTCCCAGTGTGGGCGATAAATTATGTGGTCACTCTCATGACAATAATAGTTCTGACCGTGTAGGGTTGTTGTGAGGACCGGATGAGGTGACCTAGGTGAAGTGTTAATGCTGAGGTTGGCTCCAGAGAGTGCTGGATAAAAGGTAGCTCTTCTATTCTGGGTTTATACACAAAAGAATTGAAAGCAGGTCTCAAAGGGATATTTGTACAACCATATTCATAGCAGCATTATTCACAATAGCCAAAGGGGAAATCCACCCAAATGTCCATTGATGGGGGAATGGATCAGCAAAATGTGCTCTATTCATACAACGGGATGTTATCCAGCCTTAAAGAGGAAGGGAATTCTGAAACATGCTATCACGTGGATGAACCCTAAGGACATTATCCTAAGTGAAATAAGCCAGTCACAAGAAGACAAATGCTGCATGACTCTATTTATATGAGTTACCTAGAGTAGTCAACTTCGTAGAGACAGACAGTAGAATGGTGGTTGCCAGGGGCGGGGCTGGGGAGCAGAGGGAATAGGGGGTGTTTAATGGGTAGAGTGTCCGTTCTGCAAGGTGTAAAGAGTTATGGAGATCAGTTGCACAACAGCATGAATGTGCTTAACAGTCCACTTAAAAGTGGCTCAGATACTAAATTTCATGTCACGGGTATTTTACCACGATTAGAACAAAACAGCTCTTCTGCAGACATGTTGCCTCTGGTAAGCCTCACGCTAACCACTGAGGTGGGCTTCATTCTCTCAGAGACTCTGCTCCTAAGACAACGTGAGGCTGGGGGATTTGTTCGAGGGCTGTACATGCAGCCAGAGTACACAGAGACAGTGCAGGTTAGACTGGCTGCCTACACACGTCCCGATGAGAAGGGTCTTGAGGCCTGGATAGGGTGTGTCACCTTTGCCCTAGAGTAGTAGGGCTGTCCATGGTCTTATTTATGCTTTCTAATAGGGATTGGCAAGTTTCCCGTAAAAGGCCAGGTAGTAGACATCTTAGGTATTTCAGGACATTAATAAGGTCTCTGTCGTGCCCTGACCAGGTGACTCAGTTGGTTGGAGCATTGTCTCATGCACCAAAGGTTGCCATTGCATTCCCGGCCAGGGCACATACTTAGATTGTGAGTGCGATCCCATGCACGGGAGGCAACCAATCGATTTCTTTCTCTCTCTTCCTCCCTTCCTCTCCTCCCTCTAAAAATCAATAAAAACATCCCCAGGTGAGGATTTTTAAAAATTTAGAAAAATAAATGAGTAAGGTCTCTGTCTTAACTATTAACTCAATATGTAGATGAATGGGCACAGGTGTGCTGTAATAAGGCATCCTTGATGAGACAGAGGCTGGGTTTGGCGCGAGGGCCGTGGTTTGCCGACCCCTGCTTCAGAAGGAGCTGAGCGCTGTGCCCTTTCCACTCTGGGAGGTTGGGAAAAGAACTGCAGAAGGCAGGTACTTACCCACCTCTTCCCCCACCGGACGCCCCAAAAGTCACCCCTGTCGTAACCTGGAAGTTGCTAAGAGCTGCCCAAGGAGACAGCAGGCTCCCACGGGGGGGGGGGGGGGGGGGGGGGCGTAGGTCCCAACCTAGATGAAACCTCTGCTCCCGCACTCATCCCGGGAGCCCCCAGGAAGGAGGGCCCCGACGAGGTGACCTGGAGGCCAAGGGAAGCCACAGCAGCCAGGCCAGGTGTGAAGGGCTGCGTTTTCCTGGCGCCTGCTCCTGCCCTGACAGTGTCGCTTGTTTTCAGACTGGAGAGGGGCTCTTGCCGTCGCTTTCTCAGCCTAGACCTCAAAGGGCGGTTAACCTGGTTACCCAGGCCTCCCTCCCTCCCCTTGTTTATTGCTGTGAACACAGGAAATGCACTGGTAAGGTGCATGCAATGCTATCAAGGAATTTAACTGTAATTTAAAAGGCTCTATGGGGAGGACCCCAGTGGCTGATTAATAATGCATTTGTAGAGCAATAAAGACTTCAGCAGATCAGTGGAGCTCAGCCTCCAGACTTTATTTATGCATCTGGAATCCTATGAGGTTCTTCTCGGGGGGGGTATCTGCATCAGGGTTTCCTGTCCTGTACAACACTGGGCAGGATCCTGAGAAACTGAGAATTGCAGGAGTGGTGCTGCCTAAATGGTGGTCAGGGACGTGGGGTGCTAAGCCTTAGGGTTCTGGAGTTGGATCCTGGTCCTACCAGGGGCCGGCTATGGAACCTAGGGTGTGCTGTTTAGACCTGTTTGTGCCTCATTTTTCCCATCTGTAAAATGGGACAAATGATAGCATCTACCTCGTAGTTCTGTTAAGTGAGATGATGCATTCAAAGCACTCAGCAGAGTGCTTGGCACATACGCAGCAGGTAGCCGTTCAGTATGAACTGCCCTTTTACTGTCATCAGCAGTAGGATTGGGGTTCCCTTCCGAGGAACTGCGGGGATGGGCTGGCTCAGGCTTGGTTTTGAAGAGATTTAAAAAGTCAGTTTTCATGTTTGCATCTCAGCCAGCACCGAGACCTTTCTGTTGTACTTCCTGAATATCACTCACTCACGGGTCCATCTCTCTGTCTCCCCTGCAACCTCCCTGGCCAGGTGGCAACACCTTGTGCCAGTATATTCTTCACTAGTCTCCTCACATCTACCCTGCCATACCGCCCACCCCCTCTGCCAAGTACTCGGCATTCTGCATTCAGAGTGTTCTTCGTAAGATACACTAGGAGCGTCGTTTGCTTGTCTGGGAACCTGCCAAAGGCTGCCCATGCACCGAAGGCAAACTGCCTCCTGACGGTAGCCTCTGGGCCACAGGTGGTCCCGCCACCTCTCCCTCCAGCCTGATCTCCTGTCCTCTCGCCTCTCCTTTCTCCACGGCTCTTGTAGTGCCAGAGCCCCCAGCCTGCCGCACACCTAGGGAAAGCCAGGTTCAGCCTAACACTTTTCCCCATCTGGTCTTCCTGTCCAAACCCCTGTTCTGGTGTCTGTCCGGGCAAGCTCCTCTGAGTCCTTGGATCTGAGCTGAAATCCAGTTATGGTTTATCAGTTTTACTTTTATAGCATTTGTTCTAGTTTGTAATATACATGTGTCTGTGTGGTTGCTTGTTTACCATCTCTTTTCTTAATTACTCTAAAATATCCAGGAAGATGGGTTCTAAATTTTTATTCGCTACTTACCCGCACCACCCAGCACAAAGTAGATGCCAGGGTGGATGGATGTATGTATGGATGAATGGATGAACGGATGGATGATTATATGGATGGATGGATGAACGGATGGATGGATGGATGGATGGATGGATGGATGGATGGATGGATGGATGGACGGATGGATGAGTATATGGATGGATGGATGAACAGATGGATGGATGGATGAACGGATGGATGGATGGATGAACGGATGGATGAGTATATGGGTGGGTGGATGGATGGATGGATGGATGGATGGATGGATGGATGGATGGACGGATGGGTGAGTATATGGATAAATGGATGGATGGATGGATGTGTGAATGTATGAATGTATGAAAAGATGAGTGGATTAGTTGGACAGGTGGATGGTCAGATCGACAAATTAGAGGAGTTGAAAGCTATAGGCAGAGAGTCTAATAAGTTTGCTTTGAGGATAGTTTAGGTAAGAGATGACAATGGGTTCAGTTAAGAAAGAGAAAAGGCTGGATTTGAGAACAATCAGGAGGCGAATTTGGCAGAATCTGGCGGTTGCTTGGCTGTGGAGATGAAGGATGCAGAGGAATGAAAGAAGACGCCGAGACTGTTCACTAGAGTGACTTTCTGGTGCTACCGTCACCGACGGCCGTGGAGAATTCACCATCTACCACATCTGAACTGTGGGGCTGATGACGGCTCCCACCTCACTGCGCTGTGAAGGTAAAGAAGATCATGTAAACCTGTTGCCTATTTTGCAAAAGCTGATGAAAGTGGGGAAAATCTTCCTAGTTTCTGCACCGCACTGGAGTCCAGTTCAGGTGGAGATTTGAAACAGGAAGAACAGCTGTGCAAAAGTCCTGACGTGGCCCAGCGCTTGGCATGGCCAAGCACAGAAAGGAGGGATGGATGGGTGAAGCTCGGTAAGCCCTGGGGCCACAGTGGGCCCTGAAGACAGAGAAGGGCCAGGGTCTGGCCGTGCAGGGCTCTGTAAGCCACGAAAAGGAATTTGGAATATTTCTTTAGCGGGGTCCAGTGTCATGAAAATCCACACCTGATTTCTCAAGGACGGGGTCACCTGATTCCTCTAAGACAGGAGTCCTTGGTCCACGCAGGTGAGCAGCCTGCTTTGTAAAGCCACAGCACGCCTGTTCGTGTGTGTGCTGTACGTGGCTGCTTTCCAAGCTCCAGGGCAGGGTGGAGTAGGAGCAGAGGCTGTGTGGCTCTGGGCCTGAACTATTTACAGCCTGTGCCTTTGCAGAACGCTGGCCGGCTCCTATTCTAAGACAGAGCCCCAGCTTGCTCTGTCCAGGGTGTGTGCCAACGTTTTGCAGAGTTGCCACCACCTCCTTCGAAATGAATTCATGGGAATCACTTACACGTTTAACCAGGAGTGACTGAAACTCGCTTCTGCAGGGTTTCACTTGACTTTCAGGGAGGAGAGGCATGGATGGAAAAGTCGGAGGGAAAGATGCTCTCATTTCAGCTCATTATTAACACCCTCAGCCTGTGTCCCAGATACACCTACACTTCCTGGAAAGAGACTACATGAAGGCAGGAGGCCCGACACATAACAGATGCTCAGCAAATGTTGGTTGAATGGCTAGTGGACGAACAGTGACTTCCGCGGAGTTTGGAGCTGCCTCCCACCTGCAGTGCTTCAATACTGACTTAGAATTAAGGGCAAAGACGTATCAGTCTGCTGCTGCCTTTGACTCGGGCTCTCAGCTAACTTGTCCAGAATGGACTACGCACAGTGTCACCCCAGTGACCCAAGGAGCCCCTGGATCTTGCCACCGGACGGTACACAGCATTGGCACTGCCATGGTCTCACAGGGAGTGGAATTGGGCCCAAAGTGAATACAGGGCCATCGTTTAAAAATGCTGGTGAGAAATGCTGATGATTACCATCTCCGGATTCTAATTACACCACCGCGTCTCTCAGGAAGGAAGAGACCTTTTGCTACAGGCACACTTCACAGCTGATCTGAAACCCAGCCCTGCTCTGTTTAATTACACGTGCACTTCCTGAAGTTCTGAGAAAGGTCCTGAAAAACATTCACTGCCTGTCGGGACAAAGGGCACAGATCTTAATCCTGGAACATCACTGGTCCCTTCAACCAGGACACATGGCTGTGCTCGGGCAGAGGGAGGGGCAGCAGGAGCTGCGAGGCTCCCCAGTTCGGGTGAGAAGACCCCGTTTGGAAAAAAAGAGCGAATCATTTCTCAAATGTACCTTCATAGCTTCTTTCTGAACTGAGAATAGGAGGGAAAAGACTGAAAAACGCAGATCTGACTGTGAACCCCTCCAAATGACAACAGTAGGTATTGTTTACCGAGTGCTGTTATTTACACTTGTGGACATTAACATTTGAGAATTACTAAGCTTTGTTACCGAACAACATTATTACACATGCTCGGATCTTGAATTATTTAAATCCCCGAAAGAGATTCACCAGAAGGTGGTTCTTTATCTTACTTTTCTGTATTGAACAGTGAGTCCCAAATCAGGCCTCTTCCCAGAGTTCCAGAGTCCTGCACGTAACTGATAGGTGGATACCATGGTTGGCATCGATCCCCCCAAAAGGTGTCAAGGCCCTAACCCTCAGTACCTGTGAATGTGACCTGATTTGGAAGTAGGGTGTTTGCAGATGATCAGGTTAAGATGAGATCATTGTCTAATATGACTGGTTTTGGATAAAAAGGGGAGACTGGGGACAGACATGAACAGGGAGGGTGCCGTGGAACGTAAACGTGGAGATCGCAGCGATGCTTCGACGAGCCAGAGAATTCCGGGCGCTGCCGGTAAAGCCCCAGACGCTGCGAGAGGCAGGGCCCAGAATCTCCCTCACTGCCCTCAGAGGGAACCCCGCCCGCTGCACCGCGCTCTTCCCTTCCGGCCCCCAGAACTGCGGGACAGTGCAGTTGCCCCAGGTGCCCCACTGGCATCTCCAACCCACACCAGCTGTACAACGCCCGCCCCTCAACCAAATCCTGCCTCCGTTGCCGTCGGGAAGACCAGTCAGTCCCTCTAATAAGCAGTGCAGGTGCCTTTGCTTCCCGATAGCCCTTTGGGCCAGTGCCTGCTAAGAGGCCATCAGACCTCCGGCAGACTCAGCCTTGGACTCTCGCTGGCCGGCTGGCAGGCCCACGCTAGATGTTTACATTTTCAGAATCAGCTGCTAATAATGAAACATTCTAGATCCCCATTTAAACGTGCAGATCCCCAGCTTCCTTTGACGCGGACGGGAGGGTCTGGCCACCTGAAGCCTGCAGCGCCACACATAGCAGCGTCTGTCTGTTGCTAAGAGAAGTCCCCTCCTTTGGACGGGACGCGGAGTCTCCTTCCCGGTCCCCACCACCCAGCCTGGTCTCACGCCCGGCTCTCCTCACTCATTAGGTTACTGCCTGGCCCCTGTGAGCTTTGCATTTCCAACCCAGTGGCAGGTGACAGGGTGACAGGTGATCACTTCCAGCGCAGTGTGGAAGCGGGGCAAGCTTCCAGAATTCCCAGGATGAGGAGAAATTAAACCATCCCCTCAACTAATGCGCCTCTCCAGTTTCCTCTCAGCATCCCCCTTCTCTCCTCCCTGTCAGTACCGTCTCTGATAAAATAATGGAGGCTGGTGTGTGTGGCTAAAATGCGGGTTTGGTGGCACCTAGGAACTGTGTGTGGACAGAAGTTGATACTTGGAGGATGCCCAAGGTGCAGATTTACCAATACATCAGGTTTTCTGCAAACGCGTGCAGGTACCAGGCAAACATATTTTCAGCCTGAGAGCCCTGTGACCAAGAGAGACACAGTCCTCGAAGGAATTGTCATTAAAGCTGTGTTGTAATTCCTCCACTCACTATCCCTAATGCATAATTTCTACCATGACGCAGCACGTCTTTGAGGACTGAAGAACAGATGATCCCTGTCATATGTATGAGGAATAATTGAGCGGCCCTGGGGTGGGGTCCTTAGAGTTCAGAGCCTGCTGCTGCCACTTTCTAGCTGTGTGACCTTGGGCAGGCCACTGACCTCTCTGAGCCCCATTTATAAATAAGGATACTGGTCCCTCCCTTTGGGTGATCAGTGGGGGGACTGGGAAGAAGGCCTACAGAGCACTCAGCACTGTGCCTACCACATAGTAGGTCCTCAAAAAAATCAAGCATGATGATGATGGGGATGTGCCTCTGCAAACTCTAGGCCACTTTCTTTTTTTTTTTTTTTTTTTGATTTTTGTTTTTTTCTTTATTGGTTTTAGAGAGAGAGAAAGTGAAAGGGAGAGAGATAGAAACATGGATGAGAGAGAACATCGATTGGCCACCTCCTGCATGCCCCCCACTGGGAATCAGGCCCACAACCTGGGCATGTGCCCTGACCGGGAATCAAACCGGCAACCTCTTGGTGCATGGGTCGATGCTCAACCACTGAGTCACACCAGCCAGACTCTAAGCCACTTCAACTTGCTTAATCTTATGTGTGACTTGAATAGCGTTGTCTCCTGTGTCTGGGGTAAGGGCGGGGAGGGGTGTTGGTTTGTTTTTGAAATCCAGAACTACATGTAATTCAGTTTCAGGAACCACTGTTTCCAGACTGAACTGAAACAAGCTATTTTCTGCACCAAAACAACATGATGACTAAAATGGAGGAAGATGACGCTACTTTTTTTTCAGGGAGTTTCCCCATTTTCTCGTAATGGGAGATCATTAAAATAACCAGAAGACAAACAGCACCAAATTAATAAAAATGTAGATCAAACGATCCTCTGTTCCCTATTTTTGGCTCAATTGCAGTTGAGGAATGCATTGATTAAACGGCCAGCAAACTGCTATGGTCGTATTCATTGCTATAACATCATCTATTTTATTATGAAAGGATAATCACGGACACGTTTCTGTGTGGGCAGCGCCGTCACTTATGGTGAATCTGCACTGAAGAGCACTGGGTTCATTCTGCTCGTGGTGGCGTTGAGCTTTGGAGTTGAGGAGGGGAGGAGATGGTTTCTCTTCTTCGTGTTTGTCACAGGGGTTGGCTTGCTGGGTTCCCCAGTGGAGGGCACTGTGAACACCGCTGTGAAATATGTAATGATTCAAGAGAGATTTTCAAAATGTCAAAAGAAGGTAGTCGGTGAGCTGGTTTTATTTTTGTTGTTGTTTCTATCTACGCCGTGCCCAATAGCTGATTTGATTGATTTCTCGTGTGCTGATTTATTCATTGGGCTTATTTATTCATTAGGCATTTATTTATTATTCATTAGGCAAACAGGTGACAGGGCATGGCGGTGTGCCAAGCCCTGGCTCTGCAGAGATCGATGTCGCAAGACCTTGAGTTGCTCACAGCCTAGCGGGAGGGGCAAGGGCATAACTGAACAGTTACGATGCGGGAACAGAAGGATGTGCAGAGAGGCGTAATAGCAAAAATGCAGGGATGATTTTGCCACCAGACGGAACTGGTCTCAGGAGCGCAGCGCTTAGAGTGGGTCGTGGTGATGAGCTTGGGGACAGGAGGCAGGCCATCTGCATTTGAGCCCGAACTCTGTCACTCAAGACCTAGGAGTTCTGGGGCAAGTCACTTTATTTGTCCAATCTTAAGTGTCTCCTCCACAAGATGGGGTGATAACTGGATGCACCTCACTGTGGAGACGGTGCATTTCCTGTGTAGAGTCCTGCCTAGATGGAGGAGTCACTGTCATCAGCATCCTTGCTTGGCCTGTGAGGAAACAGGTGTTGAGAGAGTGAGTACCTTGCCTGAGGGCACCCAGCCAGCCAGAGGCAGAACCAGGATTCGAAGCCAAGGGCACTGTACTCCCAAGTGCATGCTCTCAACCAGAGGAGGTTGGCATTTTCATATATTGGTGCTGTTTGATGCCAGAGTCACAAATGACCCTGCAGGGTCAGGCAGGCGGGGACTGTGGCTGACCCAGTAGCACCGATGTCAGCGAACGCCCTAGACTATCTTCCCATGTGGATGACAGGCTCGGGCTTGCTCGCCCTCCTCCTGTTCTTTTCAGAAGTAAGGAATCTGAATTTCTGTCTGAAATCTCTTGACTTAACTGACAACTATTTTAATTTGAAACAGAATGAGCCCGACAGAACCTGCGTGCAGGCCGGGCAGGCCCCGGAGCCGTCAGCCTGTTCACTGCTTCAAAGCGAGGCGTCCCCGCACCAGGGGCTCTGTGGGCTCTGCGGGCTCTGTGGGGCACCAGGGGCTCTGCAGGCTCTGCGGGCTCTGTGGGCTCTGCGGGGCACCAGGGGCTCTGCGGGCTCTGTGGGCTCTGTGGGCTCTGCGGGGCACCAGGGGCTCTGCGGGCTCTGTGGGCTCTGTGGGGCACCAGGGGCTCTGCGGGCTCTGCAGGCTCTGCGGGCTCTGTGGGCTCTGTGGGCTCTGTGGGCTCTGCGGGGCATCAGGGGCTCTGCGGGCTCTGTGGGCTCTGTGGGCTCTGTGGGCTCTGTGGGCTCTGCGGGCTCTGTGGGGCACCAGGGGCTCTGCGGGCTCTGCAGGCTCTGCGGGCTCTGTGGGCTCTGTGGGGCACCAGGGGCTCTGTGGGCTCTGTGGGCTCTGCGGGCTCTGCGGGCTCTGTGGGCTCTGCAGGGCACCAGGGGCTCTGTGGGCTCTGTGGGCTCTGCGGGCTCTGTGGGCTCTGCGGAGCACCAGGGGCTCTGCGGGCTCTGCGGGCTCTGTGGGCTCTGTGGGCTCTGCGGGGCACCAGGGGCTCTGCGGGCTCTGTGGGGCACCAGGGGCTCTGCGGGCTCTGCAGGCTCTGCGGGCTCTGTGGGCTCTGCGGGCTCTGCGGGGCACCAGGGGCTCTGCGGGGTGTGCGGGCTATGTGGGCTCTGCAGGCTCTGGGCTCTGTGGAAAGCCTCCTGCCTGCACCTTCCTCCTCCCGTTCCTTCTTGGAGGACTCTGCCGGTCTGTGCAGGAGGAGCCTCTGGCCCACCGGCAGCGGGGAACCGGGCTGCTTCGCTCCTGGGCCCTCTTTGTGCCGGGCTCAGCTCCAGCGCCCCTCCCTGTGTCCCAGCAGGAGGACCAGGCACACACTGTCCCGAAGCCCGTCTTCCGGTGCGGCCCCCATTCTCGGAGGATTCAGAGCTGGGGATGGGCTTGCCTGGAGGCGTCCTTGAAGTAGGCAGGAAGGCAGGATTCTGGGGGGTTGCTTGTGTTCTCATTGTTCCTTTGAGGTTGGGAGACACAGTTGGAAAGTCCTGGTACCTGGTCATCCTCCCTCACTCAGTGTCGCATGTCTTTATTAAATGGCCACTCTCTGCAAATGCCTGGCTTGGGGAGGGCGCCGCTGGAGGGCAGGGGAGATAGGCAGGCACAGGAATCCTGACAGCATCTGGTGGAGGGCGGTGCGCTAGAGGCTTTGACAAAACCTACAGAACATGAATGAGGAAGAGTTTCCTCAAAGGAGGCAGTTGGTGAACATGTCATAGTCTTTGTGCTATATCACTAGGTGTGAGGATAATTTCACCAGGTTTAGAGAAGAGGCAGGACATCCAGACAGAACACATTATCACCATCACCACCATCCCTACCACCACCAGCTCGACAGCAACACTGCCATCACCGTTCATCACAGAGACCATCGTTACCTCACCACCACCATCACCTCACCACCATCATCACCTTCATCACAACCATCATAATCTTCATTACCACCTCCATCCCACCATCCCCCCACCTCCATCCCCTCCATCCCACCATCCCCCACCTCCATCCCCTCCATCCCCCCACCACCATCACCTCCATCCCACCATCCCCCCACCACCATCACCTCCATCCCACCATCCCCCACCTCCATCCCCTCCATCCCCCCACCTCCATTCCACCATCCCCCCACCTCCATCCCCTCCATCCCCCCACCTCCATCCCACCATCCCCCCACCTCCATCCCCTCCATCCCACCACCTCCATCCCACCATCCCCTCCATCCCACCATCCCCCACCTCCATCCCACCATCCCCCCACCTCCATCCCCTCCATCCCACCATTCCCACCTCCATCCCCTCCATCCCACCATCCCCCACCTCCATCCCCTCCATCCCCCCACCTCCATCCCCCCATCCCCCACCTCCATCCCCTCCATCCCCCCACCTCCATCCCACCATCCCCCACCTCCATCCCCTCCATCCCACCATCCCCCACCACCATCCCCTCCATCCCACCACCACCATCCCCTCCATCCCCTCCATCCCCCCACCACCATCACCTCCATCCCACCATCCCCCCACCTCCATTCCCTCCATCCCACCATCCCCCACCTCCATCCCCTCCATCCCACCATCCCCCACCACCATCCCCTCCATCCCACCATCCCCCACCACCATCCCCTCCATCCCCCCACCTCCATCCCACCATCCCCCACCTCCATCCCCTCCATCCCACCATCCCCCACCACCATCCCCTCCATCCCCTCCATCCCCCCACCACCATCACCTCCATCCCACCATCCCCCACCTCCATCCCTCCATCCCACCATCACCCCACTATCCCCCCACCACCCTCCCCTCCATCCCACCATCCCCCACCTCCATCCCCTCCATCCCACCATCCCCCACCTCCATCCCCTCCATCCCACCATCCCCCACCACCATCCCCTCCATCCCACCACCACCATCACCTCCATCCCCTCCATCCCCCCACCACCATCACCTCCATCCCACCATCCCCCACCTCCATCCCCTCCATCCCACCACCACCATCCCCTCCATCCCCTCCATCCCCCCACCACCATCACCTCCATCCCACCATCCCCCCACCACCATTACCTCCATCCCACCATCACCCCACTATCCCCCCACCACCATCCCCTCCATCCCACCATCCCCCACCTCCATCCCCTCCATCCCACCATCCCCCACCTCCATCCCCTCCATCCCACCATCCTCCACCTCCATCCCCTCCATCCCACCATCCCCCACCACCATCCCCTCCATCCCACCACCACCATCACCTCCATCCCCTCCATCCCCCCACCACCATCACCTCCATCCCACCATCCCCCCACCACCATTACCTCCATCCCACCATCACCCCACTATCCCCCCACCACCATCCCCTCCATCCCACCATCCCCCACCTCCATCCCCTCCATCCCACCATCCCCCACCTCCATCCCCTCCATCCCACCATCCCCCCACCACCATCCCCTCCATCCCACCATCCCCCCACAACCATCGCCTCCATCCCCTCCATCCCACCATCCCCCACCTCCATCCCCTCCATCCCACCATCCCCCCACCACCATCCCCTCCATCCCTCCATCCCCCCACCACCATCCCCTCCATCCCACCATCCCCCCTCCACCATCACCTCCATCCCCTCCATCCCCCCACCACTATCTTCACCATCATCAATGAATCAATAGCCCACATCACTGAGAACTTACCATAAAGCCCTTCACATGTGTTATCGAATTTGAGCCTCACAACCCTTTGACTTGGGTACTAAATGTATTCTCATTTAAAGGTGAGGAAATTGAGGCTTCGAGAAGTGAAGGGATTTACCCAGGTCACATGGCTCAGTAGTGTGGCCTCAGATGCAAAGCCACTGCCTGACCCCAGAGCCTACCCTCCGTCACTGCACCTCACTGCCTGCATACTCACGTGGCCGAAGGCGAGAGGACACAGATGTGCCTCGGGCACAGCTGGCATAACAAGCACTCAGTAAATGTCAGCTCTTGTGGATTCTTTCAGAAGAACGTTAGTGGCTACTGCCTACCTAAAGGGTTTCTGTGGTCAAATACCTTTAGAAATGGTACATTAAAAAAGTAGAGCAAGTTTTTATTTCACTGCACAACTTGTCAGAGCCTTTGCAGTGCAAATGCACATTGGGAATCTCCGAGAAGCAATGCAGGGTTCTTCTCCTGAGCACACACAAGACGAGCTTCCTTGAGAAACATGGGTCAGAGGGTAAATGGTCTAGAACATTGAAATGGAGCTGAGTGAGCTCAGAGGTTCTGAGCTGTGGCACGGTGGACATTTGGGGCTGACTGGATCGTGGGCAGGGGCTATCCTGTGCACTTCCGGTGCACTTTGGCTTCCACCGGCTAGAAGTCTGTAATGCCACACCCTCCCCTAGTTGTGACCATCAAAAATGTCTCCAGACATTGATAAACGTCCCCTGAGAGACAAAACCATTTCCTGTTGAGGGCCAGTGGGTTAGCATATTTAAAGCTAAAACATAAAAGAGAACAGAACAGAAATGCCTCCATTTAAGGGGCTGGAACATGAAGAAAAGGCCACTGCTGAGCCTAGAAAGAGCTCTGGTGAACAACGAGAGGAGGGACCAGGGCTTCCAAGGGAGCAGTGGCCCTGAAGAGGAGGTGGCCCCCAGGGTGAGAGCCACGGAGGAAAAAGACCTGGAGAAGAGAGCCCCGTTTTCTCACCCGCATCCTTTGGGGAAGCAGCTCCACTGAGGACCAGGCAGCAGACGCTGGGAGCCCAGAGGCAGAACGCCCCCTGTTCATGGAAGACCAACAGCCGATAGCAGGAAGTGGTGTTAAGAGGGGAACATCGGACCTGGTCCAGAGGAGGAGGACGAAGCATGGGGGCAAGGAAGTCAAGGAGCAAGGGAGTTGATCAAGACCCGAAGAGGAGGTGGGCAGAGACAGGCTCGAGAACATGGTCCTCCAGCGCGGTGCAGGACAGTGGGCACTGTCCTCTCACAGATGTGTTTGGTTTGTCTCGCCGTGTTAGTTTCCTGTGGCTGCCATGACAAGTGACCAGAAGCTAGGTGGCTTAAAACAACATGAATTTATTTTCTAGCTCAGGAGCATGAGAGTGTGCGGAACAGAGGCCGCAAGCCGGGCTGTCTGCAGGGTTGGTTCCTGCTGGGGGGTGAAGGAGATCCCTGCCCGTCTGGAGGTCACCTGCGATCTTCGCCATTCCGCGGCTTCTAGATGCGCCAGTCCAGTCGCTGCCACCCTGTCACATGGTCTTCTTATGAGGAAACCAGTCATTGGTTTTAGGGCCCACCCTAATGTAATATGACCTCATCTTCATTTAACTAATTATATCTGCAAAGACCCTGTTTCCAGATAAGGTCATCGCTTCCAGGTGGACGTGAATTTTGGGGAGACACCATTCAAACCAGTACACTCACATACCACTTTTATGTAAATTTGACTTAGTAACCACTTTTTAAAAAATGGGATATTGAGGATAAGAATCATTATTTCTGGAGCTTCTGGAAAACCAGAGGACTCAGCAGCGGGATGCATCCCTCATGCCACCAAGAAGTGATCATCCAGTCGGACAGGGTGACTGGCTCATTCTGATTTGCCGCAGCTCCTGCCCAGCCTTCCTTCCTACTGACCTTGCGTAAGTGGCCCCTCTGTGGGCTGGCGTTTGAGATGCCTGGCATGAGCCCCTTCTCTGAGGCCCTGGGGACAAAGCTCACATTCTCAGTTCCTGATGGTCTGGCGGAGATCAGAGGTGTCACCCCCTCCTCGATGTTTTTTATCCTAGGTTCAACCACAGTCAAGTTCAATCAGTCCAGGTCAAAGCACACAGCTGGGATAACACACACAGGCACCCCAAATTGGCCCTCCTCAGCTAGGATTGGCCGGGTCTGCTGGTGTGTCCCTCGCGGGAGTTCAGGTGTGATTGCCCATTATTTGCGTGGTAGCCCTGGAATCTCGCCGGGAAGGGCACGATGCCGTGAGTGAAGGACAGCAGCTTTAGCAATCCAGCCGATTTGGCTTTGAATCCTAGCCACACAGCCCTAACCAGCAGTATGGTCTTCGAGTAAGGACCCCATCTACTCAGCCCTAGGATTTTGTGAGAGTGAGAGAGAATGCTGCAGACCGTGCCAGACGGGAGTTGGGCATTCAGTAAATGCAAAATTGTAATGATTGTAAAAGGTATTACCAGCCCCACTGTAAGATGAGTTCCAGACACCAGACAGATGGCGCACAGCACTCAGAGGGCAGGGCAGAGCAAAGGGCATGGAGAGGAGGGAAGATGAAGTCTCCCCCCGTCAGAAGCCTCAGTAAGGAGGACGTCAGGGTTCGAAGTCACCCAGCGGCTGTTTGAAACGGGAAGTCTTCTAAGCGGCAACCACCCATCATCCCCTTATCCCTCCACCCCTCCACCCCTCTACCCCCGTTCTGTGCTCATTTTGTATGCACCATCCAGTATTTAGGTGACACCTTATTAAACAAGGTTTGCCTGTGACCCTGCAAGTCACAATGAAGTCAGAAATTAAGACATAGCTTCCTGAGAGACCTAATTGGATTAGAAAGGTCAAATGAAGGCCATGTTGACTAGAAATGTACAGGGGATTATTCAGGAATGACTTTGTTCTGTCCTCCTTCGCTAATCCTGCCCATCGGGAAGAGCTCTGGAGTGGGAGAGAATCCAGGGAAGGAGCTGTCTTTCTCATTCCGGGGTGGGCCTCCCTGAGCATTGTGGCGGAGGCGGGGCTAGTTGTAGATAATTGATTGGCTGTTGGTGACAGCTGCCGTGTGTAAACCAGACTCTGGTTCTTAGCACTAATCTGGATTCCTGATCCAAATACCCAACAGTCGATCACATTTCTACCAGGGGTCCCACAGGCATCTCAGGATGCCAAAGAGCCACCCTCTTTCTGTCCCCGAGTTATTCTCAACGTTCTTTGTGAATAATACCACCAGCCTCCCCGTTTCCCAAGCCAGAAACTTGGGAGTCTCTACATTACTTCTACTCCCTGAAGACCATGAGGTCTCTCAACTCAAATTCCTAAGCATCTCTTGCATCCATCACCTTCTCCCCAGCGATCCTGCCCTCCCTGTTGGGCCTTGAACATCTCTCTCTTATGCTATTGCAGTCACTTCTCCACTCTTCAATCTTTTATTTAAAAGGAAAAAGAAACAGCTTCTAGAGTGAGTTTTTTTTAATGTTTTCGGCTTGCTTATATCACTCCCCTGATGAAATCCTTCCATCACAAAACCGATAAATACATTTCATGCTTGGTCTTTTCTTCCTTCCAGGGCCCAAGCAGACATTACTAATCAATCACTGCACTGTCCTTCTACTGAGCAAGATTTGGGCAGAGTTTTGCTAAGAGTCCATTGGCATTAACATTGCATAGTCCTTCATCACCTGCCTCCTGCCTACCTGACTTGTCTCTGGCTACTTCCTCTCTTTTCCCACCTCTGCTGTGGAATTCACATCCCGAGGGTCCTCAGCTCTGGTTGTTAGGAGTGACTCATACCACCATGTCGTCACACTTGCAGTTCCCTCTGTCTGGCATGCCCTTCCTCACACGTGACTGTCTGGAAAACTCTGACTTCACACAAGTGTCATCTCTATCTAGAAATCCCCGATTCAGGCATTTTTCTCTCAGCCCCTATTTCCCTGTGCCTTCATTTTAGTCCGTGTTTCATTGCTCGGAGGTTGGTTTGCATGCCTGACTGCCACTCGTTTTTCTGGCTCCCACAGAGTCAGGGGCAGTGGCTTAGGCATCTTCGCATCCCCAGCACCTATCATGACTTTACTGTGACCAGCGGTTTACCAAGCAAGTGACTGAACAAATAGCACCTGACTTATATTGAACATTTACTTTATGCCATTCACTGAGCTGAACACTTCACATGCTTCACCACCCTCCTTACGATATCTCCAAAAGGTAGTCATGTTTTGGTTTTTTTCCATTTTACATGTGAGGAAACTGAGGTTCAGAGAGATGAAGTCATTCATATGCTCAAGGCCACACGGCGGAGGACCCAGGTCTTTCTAAGCTAGTGTTCTCCCAAGTGACATTCTGCAGTGTGTGGAGGGTTCCCCTGATATATAGTGAGCAGAGTCCAGAGATGCTGCTGAGTACCCACAGTGCACAGGGCAGCTGCCACCCCCAACAGAGATTTCCCCAGCCCATCGCATCAACAGTGCCAAGCACGGGAAACCCTGCCCGGAGGCTTTGCACACGATCCCGGCCTTGAACACCTCCCGACAGCGTGCGTACCTTTAACTTGCTGTTTTCATCACTTTTGGTGGCTGAGACTCAGGAGCTACAGAATGGCAGTTAGAAGAAGCTTTGATGACATTCAGACTGGGTGAGAGGACAGGGACACACACAGAGGTGTACATTCTTCTAAGTCTTGGGGCTTCGGTAAAGACATCAAGCCACGATAACCCCCAGAGATGATAGGTCTCAGTACACGCCGTCTCCCCAGTCTGTCCATCCTTGAGGGTTACCCCTAGACCCACTGCCTCGCGCACATTTCCAGCAGCCGAAATGAACACCTGCAGATGTGAAAGGGAGGGGTCAGGGAGGAGGCCGCTGCTCTTAGAACAAGGTAAATAAGTAATTTAGATGAATCCGAAGAGTCCATGATCCGAATCTGCTTGAGCCCCACGAAGTCGGCAGAGGGTTAACAGCACCCAGCCCGTTCTCCTCCAGAAATGTGAACTTTGGTCCTGGTATGCAACTTAGCTGTGATTCTACATTATTTATTATTCATGGGGCATTGTAACTTACCACAGTCTCGGAGTAATCTTTTTAAGCTGCCAAAGGAACCGGTGTTAATTGCTTACACTGGAACATATTTGCTGTTGGAAATGTCACACCGTAATTATATCCCATTTCGCTGTCTGACAAGTAATATACTAAAAGAAAATTGGGTTTCATTTTTTTTTTTTCTCTTTCTTCTTCTTCTTCTCCTTCATGTGCTGTGTAAAACCATACCCGCCACCCTTCAGGCAGCAAGCAGGTGGCAAGTTTCCGGACTTGTCCAGAGGTTAATCAAAACTTTCTGGGCTGGCTGATGCACACACATGGGCAGGGCCACCTTCCTGGACAGGTGTGCAGCTGGGCAGTCACAGGGAGCCCACACCTAGAGGGCTGTGTTTGATCTAATGCTTTGCTTTCACTCCCTTGAAACTAATAATTTGGGGGGAAGGGACCCCAAATTTTGCCTTGTACTGGGTAGTGCAAATTATGGAGGCAACCCTGCTACAGAGGAAGGAACAGGGAGAGCCATAGCCCACGGGGGTGTGGTTCCAGGTCAGGGGAGAGTTGCTATGAAAGGAAACAGTGAGAATTTTCAGCACACAGAACAGTTAGAAATTATAAAAATATGTATACATATGTGTGCATCCTGAGACTTGGCGGCGTATGAGGTCACGCGAGGCAGAATGTCTAACCGGATGGCTTTTTGTGGAAGGCTAGAGACTATATTTGGGAGGCTGAGCTTCTCTTAAAACCAGGGGTTGGCCAACTATGGCACACGGGCCGACCAGCCCACTCCTGTTCTGCAAGTTGTCGGGTTGGAACGCAGCCACGGGCCTCCCTCCAGTTAGGAATGGTCTGTGGCTGTTTGCGCACTGCAAACGGCAGAGCGAAGTGGTTTCAGCAGCGAAGCAGATGGCCCCCAGAGCCCAAAATGCTTACTCTCTGGCCCCTTCTAGAAAAAGTTGACCCCTGTCTTAAATTATGGGGGGGGGGGGGCTCATCCACCCAGCTGCAGGAGAGGCTGAGAGAAGGGCTATCCCAGTATAATCGTGTAGAAGAGAAGGGAGAATGGGTGGTTCTGTCTGTGCCACACCCATTTTACAGACTTGGAAGTTGAGACTGCAAGAGATTAAGCCTTTTGCTCAAGTCCACGGAGGAAATAAGTGACAGAGCCAGCCCCCAGAGGGAGGCCCGCCTGGCGTGGCGGAGTCTAAAGTGCGTTTCTTTTGAGCTGGCGTGTATTTGTCTCTTCCCCATTTCCCGGCATCCTTTTCCTGTCTTCAGTAAATAAATCCGTACCTTCTCCCCTTTTGTCAATCCTATTCCAGGAACTGACACCAGGGTTTTTGAGTGAAGTAGAATAATAAATGAAGTCGGCTTGTGTGCAAAAAATAAAAAGATAGTATAAATTTATTCTGTAAATACTGAGTCAGAATACATGCTGAGCTAGGTACTTGGAATGTACTACTGAATACATTTTCCAGGTATTTAAAACTCATTCATACGTGTTTTCTGCATTGTGGTCCCTTCCCTGCTTCGGGCAACACGCTGACGGTTGCTGAGTAATCTTTTGCACCAGGCACTCTGCTAAGACTGGAGAAAACAGCTGAGTCACAAACGGGTCTTGTCCCTGAGGGGAGATTAGCCGCGATTGTCACAGAAGGCAGTGCTGCTAAAGCTGTTTGTTAGTTTATCCGTGTGTTCACTAGAGAAATGCGTGGAAAGTTTCGGCTAATCACTAAATGATTGCACTCTGCCTTGCTTTTTTCTCCTCCTCTGTGTGGTCCGCAATGACAGCATGAGGCATAGGTAATGGTTACTAGCTGGTTGCTATACGCCACACCCATTAATTTTAATACATAGGCTAATCCTCCCAGGGGTTTTATTTCCATTTTCCATTTGAGGAAATTAGGCTCAGAGAGGTTCTTATAACTTCTCCAGATGGCACAGCTAGCAGGTACTGGCCCTAGACCTTTCTGCCTTCAGAGCCCAACGTGCAAGCAGTACATTAGTTAAGGCGACATTAGCTGCTATGACAAACAGACTCAGTAACGTATAAGGCTTCTAACACAAAGGAAGCTTATTTCTTCATCCTATACCATCCAACGTGGATGTTCCTGATTGATTCTCCTCCAGGCCCCTTGCATCTTGTGCTCCACCGTCTCCAGCACAGGGCACCCGAAGTCATGCCCTTCTGCACCCAGATAGTGGAGGGAGGAAAACCACCGGGCAGCATGAGCAGGAGGTATCCTTGGGCCAAGCCCAAAACTTGTGCTCGTCACTTACACTGACATTTCATTGGCTCAAGCACAGCCATTTGGCCAGATGTAACTGCAAAGGATGCTGGGGAGAAAGTCCAAATAGGTGCCTAGGAAAAAGCACAAATGGGTTCCACCACTTTGCTCTCCCTGGTGCCCTAGTCTTGATTCCCTCTGCTGTGTGTTTCTAGCCAAGCCCGAAGTCTCCCTGATATACACGTGGCACAGGACTCTTTCCCAGCAAAAGGGTCACCTTCCCTGATGCTGGGAACACATCTGCAGGAAGCATTCTTCTCTGATTATGGCTGCATATGTGACAGGGATCCAGGGCACGGAGGAAGGCAGGGTTAGTCATTTAGTTGTCATCGGCTGACAGGTTAGTCTTAGAATGTTTCCTGCAATTCATGGCTTTCGAGAGAGACAGCGAGAGGAACATAAGACGCGTCAGCTGCCTGGTGCTGACCCTGACACATTGAGGGAGTATCTCGGCAAGATTCCCTCAGTGCTTCTTCCCGCTCACCCTGTGTCCTCTCACCTCCCCAAGGAAGTGTCCCTGGGTGTGCTCCGCAGGTAGTGGGCATCTCAGTCACCAGAGAGCCGGGTTTGGTTCCCGCTAAGGGCACGTACCTCCATTGCAGTTTGTCCCCGGCCCAGGTTGGGGTTGTGTGGATGGCAGCCAGTCGAGGTGCCTCTCTCACGTCGATGTTTCTCCCTCTCTTCCTCCCTCTCTCCCTCCCGCTCTATCTGAAGATGAATGCAAAATAAATAAATAAATAAATAAATGTCCCCGGATGAGGATAAAAAATTTTAAAAAAGCTCCCCAGTGAAAGCTCCCCAGTGAATCTTTTTGAGAGTCACTGAGTTCCAGCAGAGTTTCTCAACCTTGGCACTTGGTATTTTGAACCGAATAAATCTCTTGCTGTGGGGCCGTGTAGTGCATAGTAGGATGTTTAGCGGCATCGCTGGCCTCCCCCCACTCAGTGCCAGTAACACGCTCTCCCCCACTCGTGCTAACTCCAGAGGTCTCCAGACATCTGCAGTGTCCGCTGGGGAGGCAGAGCGCCCCTGGTGGAGGAGCGCAGGTTTGCAGAATCACTCCCTGTGTTCGAAGGGGGTTGTGACCGCAGCAGACCCTCGCGTGGCCCTGACTAGCGCAGGTCCTGGCGCTCTGAGGCTGTCCAGTGGGAAGCCATCACCTTGCTCTCCTCACCGCCCTCGGAAACAGGATCACAGTGCGTCTGACGGCAGAGCGGGAACGAGGTCGCAGCTGTGAGATCAGATTAGCCTCGGTTCAGGTTCCAGCTCTGCCACTGGCTGTGTGACCTTGACCATGTTACCTGACCTCTCTGTCTGGCTTTCCCCCTCGGAAAATTAGCAGAATGCTGGTATCTGCTTCACAGTGCTTTGTGAGGATTAAAGTTTTTAAATGCCACAAAACAACAGCATAAACAAACGAAAACGCACTTAACAGGATGCCTAGCACTAGGAAGTGCTTGACAAAATGGTAGTTCGTATCAGTTTTGTATTCCTAGCAGGCTCACTGGACACATTGTTTCTCGGGTCAGCATCTTTAGCAGGGCCCTGTTTTCTCTCCAATCGCTCAGCTTCCCACAGCTTTATTGTCCAAAGGACTGCTTTCTGTCAACACTGAAAAGGAGTAGTGGCCCGTGGACAGGGACAGGGACACCCCCAGACCAGTGTGTCAGGGGGATAATGTGGATTTGAGGTGATCATTGCTAAAACCACAGTAGGTAATGACAGTGCCCACGACAAGCTGTGAGGGTGGAAGACAAGGCAGAGGCATGTCGGTATCATTGACGCCTTTCACGGGTGTTGCCTGACTGCCTACTATGTGCCAGGAGACAGAGAGAAAAAGGAACGCCCTGTCTCTTCACAGTGTCTTAAACCTTCTGTCTTCTGTTGCTTTTAAGAAATAAAAGGAACTGCCCTGGCCGGTGTGGCTTAGTTGGTCGGGCATTGTCCCATGCACATAGAGGTCACTGGTTCGATTTCTGATCAGGGCACATGCCCACGTTTCTGGTTTGATCCCCAGTAGGGGGCGTGCAGGAGGCGGCTGATCCATGTTCCTCTCTCACATTGATGTTTCTTTCCCTTCCTCTCCCTTTCTCTCTCTTTGAAACCAATTATAAAACAACTTTTTTTTTTTTTAAGAAGCAAAAGGAACTAAGCAAGCACAAGCACCTGTCCTGCCCTGGGTGAGATTTCAGTCATAGTTGGAAACATCAGCTGATGATTGTCTGCCCAGGCACACAGGAGGGCACCACAGTCAACAGGGACAGTGGCCTGAGTGCCCCGAGTTCCCTGGACGGCTGTACCCCAAGCTGCCTGTGCCCCTCCCAAGCACACTGCAGTGAGGAAGCTCACGTGGCCAGGCCCGGGTGACAGCTTGCTCAACTTTCAATTGTGCTCATATTTTTTTTTTAAATGGCAGTTTCAACAATTTCTACCCACTGATGCATTATTTAACCAAATGTCATTTCTCTGCCTTTCTCATTTAAGTATCATCTGTTAAGTTTACACATTGGTACACCCATGAAATTAACATTACACGTGTTTCCTTTTGGAGCCGACCGAATTTAATTTAATTTAAGTTGTCGTTACCGTCAGTGGCCTTGCAGGACTGCAGAGGTACGGGTCCTGTCCCCTGGAAGGCCTGTCTTAACCCCATCCTGTCTGCAAAGCAACGGCTCTCCTTGCCCGGAAGCTCTCTCGAGTAACGTCTAGTCCATGTAGAAGGTGAGCTTCATCGGCTAGTTCATTTATAGGGCCTCGTACTTAGGAAGGGGTGTTGGCTTTCACGAGGCTTCCAAGCCCCAGCTGAGAAATCAGGGTCTCTGTTTATGTAGCCTAATCAAGGAGTGGAAGAAGGTGAACTGAGACCAAAACTGTCAAACTCACAGTTGATGAAAATAAACACCATGGCAATGATGGTTGTCCCCATCACGAAGCTCTCATGGTGAAAGACAAGACGTAGCATCCCACAGTCATTGCTGGGAGAGGGACTGTCCATCGGGTCTAGTGCTGGACCCCTCAGTGTGTCACCCAGTAGCAAGCATTTGGTAAAGATTTCTCAAATAAATGATATATCCACCCTCATGAGCACTCACTATACTCCCCCACCCCACTCTTGTAGGCATCTATAATTATTTATCAAACGAATGCATGAATTGGTGCAGTCCATGCTCACAAAACTTAACAACCTTTTTGTACATGATCTCAGGCTGTGCTGGTGCAGGGTCTTAATCAACAGAGATGTCTGCTGTGGGTTGTTGACTTGTGGTCACTCTCAGGAAGGTCCATGACAAAGGGCACAGGCATCCTAGATGTAGTAGGAGCAAACTGAAATGAGCTGGGGTGCACCCCTGACCTGGCCTTGGAGGGCGGGGGAGGGGCAGAGTACTTGCATACCAACAATTTGCACATGTTTGAAGGCTGGCTGGCAGCAGGAGCCGGGTGCTGTCTTGGGAGGCAGAATTCAGACCTATGGACTAAAACTTTGTAGCCCGTGGAAGTGGGGTTCTTGCAATGTCATCAGAAAAAGCACTTTCAGGGACCCACAAGGGAGGATGAGGTCTGGTGGTAAGATTTATTTGGGTGAAAATAGAAAGCTGCCCTTCCTGGGTTCCCAGTGTCCCGTCTCTGTCTGTCCCGCCACGGAAAATCAGCGCCAGAAATCGGGCCAGTGTCCAGATTCTGTGTCATAGCAAAGCTGAGTCCAGTCTGACCTTTCTCACCATCCAGATAGTTGAGCTTGTGTTCCTGGCTGCGAAGGAATGGGCGAGCGTGAGTCACTGAGCAAGACAGCCTTCCTTGTTCCCCTAGGATTATATTATCTCGGGTTTGGGAAGAAGCAGGAGCTTTTTCAAAGTAACCAGTTTCCCAAGCTTTCACAGGCTGCACTGGGTCCTCCCCTAGCCGACTGACCCCTTTCCCAGGTTAGACTGATGGGCCTCTGTGGTCAGACACCCCTCCATTGCTGCACACGTGCTTACCCGCCCCCCCCCCCCGCCCTGTCCGTTTGGTTCCGGAGTGGGGAAGGAAGGGGTGTTCATCCTTGGCAGGCAGTGCTGTGATCCCCAGGAGTATATGTGAAGCTGTAGCTCCCTGGTGAAGCAAATATGCTTATGCTCTCCAGCCCATTAGGTTCAACAATGTCTGATTCTCTTTGCTTCCTTCCTTATTAATATCTGCCTGCCTACGCTAATACCTTCTGGCAGGCCTGTTTGGGAAAATACAGCTCACGATCAGTGCTGTCCACAAGGGCAGCTGGCTACTGTGTAAGGCACTGAGGTTCCCATCTTTGGAGGCATTCAAGAAATAACTAAACGGCCCTGAATTATGTATTCAATATGTTTGTTTCTTTTTTGTCATTACCTTATAGACATTTCAGAAACATAGAAAAAGAAAGTATAAAACCAAACAGAGGTCCTTCTCCTCCTCCCATTTTTTTAAATTCTTCAAAGTAAAGTTTTTACCTGTCAAGACCTTGACTTACGGCCTTCCTTTGGCCTGAAACGACACCCTCTGTACCTGGATCCCTCTTTCTCATGATTAAGATCTTGACTTCATTGTTTTCCCTTCAGAAGAGTCTGAAGACCTGGTCTACATCAGACCCCTCGGCCCCGTCTTCCTCCTCCTAGCACCCTGTTCATTTCCTTCATTGCGGTAAACACCTTTTATAGAACATGTTCAGTTCTCTCCACCCTCCGGACTGCAAGCTCCTAAAGACAAATTCAGTATCTATTTTGTTCTAAGCATCCCCGGCGTCTGCAAGGTCACTGCTCCTAGTAGATGCTCAGTGAATCTCTGCAAAGGAGAGAAGAGAGGAAGGAAAGAATAGCTGTCTTCACTGACGTGGAAAAGACGTCATGGGAATATTGCTAGAAACAGCATGAATATGACAGAGCAGAATGTACACGGTTATATATAATGTGCGCCTATAAAAATATTTGGAAAATGTTCCCCAGAAATGTTAACAATGGTGATATCTAGATATTCTAATATTTGAGGGTGTTTTTCTTTTTTGCCCCCTTTTTTTGTATTGTTCTGCATGAGAATTTTCTAGAATGAGTATGTGTTATCTATGTAGACAGAGAAACCCCCCAGAGCACACACAGGAGTGAAGTGAAAGAGGATTAAAAACCAGTTTCTTCTTGGTTTAATCCTATAATTGCAGCCCCTGAGCAGGGATCCCCTGCCTGGCATCACAGCCCCAGGCCCAGGTCTTGCCAGTGCAGGGAAATAGATCGAGTACAATTCCAAGTGCACTTGAGACGCTCCCTGCTACCCATGGCCATGAGCCCTCTTACACGTGTGACTCTATTATCTATTTCTTCCTTCAACAGGAATTCATTCAGTGTGTCCCAGGTGCTCCTGGAATTGTCATCGGGTACTTGGATAGGCCCTGGGGAGGGAATAGTAAGGAAAACAGAACCCCTGTCCTCTAAGAGCAAACTCAGTGTGGTTATACTGGATGGATCGTTGCTGTCGTTGCTGTCGAAGTAAACCAGACAGACCGTTAGCAATGGATTGGCCAAGAGGACCAGTCTGCTTAGAGATCCACCTGGTGCTTATTTCTCAGGAGTCAGGAAAAATGACCCCTCCCTCTGTGGCTCAGTTTCTCCATCTGTAGAATGGAGGTGATAGCAGCACTCACCTCATGAGTTGGCTGCAAGAACTAAATGAGATGCTGCATGGACGGGGCCTGGCCCAGTGGCCGGCGCGGAGTACACCAGCACCAACGCGAGCCTACACAATTGCTCCTGTCTGCGTGAGGTGACGCGGCAGCATTAACGTGACAAATGGGTAACAATTTGCAGAAGTGTCCGTTTTTAAAAAGAAGGCACCTGTGGAACATATTTATGGTTTATGATCAGGAGACAGCGTTAATGGCCCATAATGCGATTACGATGAGGACTTTTATGAGGAAAATTCCAGCCAATTCGGCGTTAATTAATGTACTGTTAACTTTAAAGTGTTCTTCTTCTGGTCCTTGGAGAGTTGGAGAAAATAAACCTGTTGTCAAAGCCCTCACCCTGAGAAGTAAATAAGAGTTGTTTGCTCCTCGGGCAGCTCCATCTGTAATAGAAATAGATGAGTCTCTGTGTCTTTCCGTGGAGCGCGCATTAGCCTGCGAGTGCCTTCAGAAGAGGGAAAAGGAGGACAGAGACGAAAATGTCAAATGACAGGAAGGCTCTTAGGAGGACTTGCAAACGGCAACCTCAGAGTCAAAAGGTAGAGCGTGGATGGAGTAGGTGTTGACACCCCAAGGCGTAGACTGGAAGGGGGCGGGGCCTCCCTGCCTCCTACCCGACCTCCACTCTGCACTACGAAGCCATGCCCACCACACATGCCCCCAGCCACTTTCAAAATGTGTCCTACCTACAGCCAACTCCTCAGTCATCAGTACTAATCCTGTTGGGACGGCTTATCACTCTCTTCCATTGCAATCCTTTGAATGGTGCCCAAGACCCTACGTGGGGCCCCTGTTGCTGTATTTCTACCCCCATCTCACCCGATGCTGCTGCTTGGTCTCCATGCTTCAGCCACGCTGGCCCTCCTTGGTGTCCTCTCATTTACTGCACCTGCTTTCATCACAGGGCCTTTGCACATGCTGTTCCCTCTGCCCGGGGACACTCTTCCTTCCCTCCTTGCCTGGCTAACTCCTTACTCAACCTGTAGATCTTAGCCCAAGAAATGTAGCTCTTGACCAACAAGAGTAGTTTTAGTGTGTGAGTCAGCTCGGGCTGTCATAACAAAATACTACAGATTGGGTGTCTTCAACAGCAAGGATGTATTTGTTCACAATTTGGGGGCCTGGAAGTCTGAGATCATGGTGCCATCTGGTTGGGTTCTGGTAAGAGCTTTCTTCCTGGCTGGCAGATGGCCCCCTTCTCACTGTGTCTTTACATGGCAGAGAAAGAAAGCCCTCTGGTGTCTGCTCTTATCAGGGCGCGGATCCCATCAGACTGCGGCTCTACCCTTATGACCTCACTTAACCTTAATCACCTCCTTCGTGGCCCCTCTCCAATACAGTCGCATGGGGGTTAGGGCTTTGACAGAGGCATTTGGGTGGGGGACACAATTCAGTTCGTAGCCATCAGCACCGCTGACAGAGGAAAGGGTGTGCCCCTGCAGAGGCAAGAACAGTGGGGTTTGATGACATTAAACTGCGCGGCAGCTTCATGGAAAGGGTAACTGGGTTTCTGCGGTGGGAAATAAGGCTGGAAAGGGGAGAAGAGATATAAAATGCAGTCACTCCCATGTCATCATTTAAGGTAATAGTAATGATGGCCACCATTTGCTTTTCCTCATGCCACAGAAATGGCCTAGAAATGTTTGTGTCATTGTCTTCTCTGCAGAGTCTGGGCCTCGTGCGCCAAGGCTCTCTGCGGCGTGTGCATTCATCGGCTACCCCCTCCCTGATGGTGCCTGCCTGGCACGTATGCCCATTCCCGTTACTGCTCCCAAGTCCCAGACCACCCCAAACTTAGTGGCACAGACATGTTTCCATGCTCATGGGTTCTGTGGCTCAGGAATTCAGAAAGAGCACATCTCCACCATAGAGGGTGGCAGGAGGGACAAACCCGCCCATGTTCAGAACCACTACTCTGTATTAGATACTTCTCTGACCACCTGATGCCGTGGATTCTTCCCCGGGAGTTAGGCGCCAGTATTGGCGCTCACTTCACTGACGAGGAACTAGAATCTTGCAGAGCTGATCGAGCTTGTCCAAACCCACAGGGAGTGCCTGAGGAGGAGGAGCTATGGTTCGAACCCAGATCTCTCCTATTTCAAAGCCAGCCCTCTTTCCACCTGCCATACGCCCTTTCCAGAGTGGCTACCATGTTGCAAACACTGAAGTAGGCCATCTTGCCAGGAAACTGTGCCTCCCAGGGATGTGAGCGCCTCTCAAGCAACAACCATATTGATCTCCTAAGGGGCATTGGGAAATGTAAAGGGGAAGGGGCTGTTGTGGGGACTAGAGGAATTAAATGTCCTGTGGAGAAACATGGCTTGAGAAGGGGGAAAATGTGTGAAATATTAATCTGGACCGAAACCATTGGAAAGGTTGCTCAACAGAAGCTCTTGCTCCCTGGCATGGTTTCGGTCAGGGGTTGTCTTAGTTTGTCCAGGCTGCTACAACAAAATACCACAGACCGGGTGCCTTATAAACAACCAAAATTCAAGGTGCCACCAGATCCAGTGTCTGCTGAGCCTCCTCAGAACCAGGAAGCAGGCCCCCACCAGACACTGGATCCTCCAGGACCTTCTCCCTGTGGCCTGCTTGCCGGGAGACGGAGGGAGCTCTCCGAGGCCTCCTTTATCAGGGCACTAATTCCATTCACAAGGACTCCATCCTCAGGACCAAATCACCTTCCAAAGGCCCCACCTCCTAATACAAACCCTTTGAGAGTCAAGTTTTCAACATATGAACGTGGAGAGAGAGACCCAAACATTCATACCACAGCAAGGGTTAAAAATCCTCATTTTATGCCCAGCCGGTGTGGCTCAGTGGTTGAGCATCAGTCCATGCACCAAGAAGTCCCCGTGCCTCAAGAGGTCGTCAGTTCGATTCCTGGTCAGGGCACATGTCCAGGTTGTGGGCCCAATCCCCACTGGAGGGCATGCAGGAGGCGGCCAGTCGATGTTCTCTCGCATCGATGTTTCTATGTCTCTCTCCCTCTCCCTCTTTCTCTACAAATCGATAAAGGAAAAAAAAAATTATTTTAAATCCTCATTTTATGACGAAGGAAGGTTTGAATCCCAACTCCACAGTGTATTAGCTGGTCAGGTCTGCGTCTTAACGTCCTTGCCTGTAAAATGGGAATGATCGGAAGAGCTCCCTCAAAAGTCGGCTGTAAGAAGTAAATGAAATAATGTCTGTTTAAATACGCTTAGCGCGGGGCCTGGCACACAGAAGTAGCCCCCTCAGCCTCGATGCCTGGGAAGGGTCACGCAGCAGGACGGACAAGAGCTGGCAGGACAAAGCCCAGCGTTTTCACACGATGTGTAACCGGCAGAGTGAGTGGGACCCAGTGAATTGCGGCGAAATGTACCATACGCCATCAATACCTATCCCACCAGTTTCCATTTATTGAGCAGTACATCATTAGAATATCCCAGGGCTTTCGACAATAAAATCAATAAGACGGTTCAGCCATGGGCTGTGGTTTAATAACTCCAGACTTGAATGAGGGGAGAAGAATCAGTGAGCAGGAAAATTTCCTGAGTGCTTGGTCGGGAATGGAGGGAGACATTTTTTTCAGAGTGTGAGAAAAATAACCAGTGAGCTAACCTTCAGTCTCTAGCAAAGCAGGAGGCCATGAGGATTTAACGTGGCACCCAGAGATGGATTTGAGTAAAACTCCACCTTGAGAGATGCATTTTTTTAAAGGGGCGGTTGAAAAGAAAAGAAGGTATCCAAAATATGGTTCTCAGCCCTGACTGCATATTGGATTATTTGGGGTGCTTTAAAAATTCACCAGTACTGGCACCCACCAAAGTAATTAAATTAGAATTTCTTGGAGAAGAGCCATGGTTTGGTTTTGTGTTTTTCAAGATGCTCAGGTGATTCTAATGTGCAAGTAGGGTTAAGAATCATTGGCTTGCCCAGCAGCTGTGGCTCAGTGGTTGAACGTCGACCCATGCGCCAAGAGATCGCCAGTTTGATACCCAGTCAGGGCACATGCCCAGGTCATGGGTCAAATCCCCAGTGTGGGGCATGCAGGAGGCAGCCAGTTGATGTTCTCTCTCATCGATGTTCTCTCTCATCGATGTTTCTGTCTCTCTCCCTCTCCCTTCCTCTCTTTCTCAAATCAGTAAGGAAAAAAAAATTTAAGAAAAGAATCATTGGCCTAGGCCAGCGGTTTTCGAACATTAGCTTGCATCAGAATCACCTGGAGAGCTTGTTAAACCACCATTGCCGGTCCCCAGCCCCAGTGTTTCTGACTGAGAAGCTCTGGCTGGGAACTGAAATTCGCATTTCCAGCAAGGCCCTGGGAGTGACTGATGCGGGTCAGAGACCCCATTTCGAGAACTGTTCTAGGGCAGCGCCTCTCAACGGAGAGCGGCTTGGCCCCTCCTCCCAGGGGTGTGTGTCCGTGAACGCAGATATTTCGGGGAGCTTGCTGCGGGTAGGGGCCAGGGATGCGACTAAATCCCCTACGGTGGACAAGACAGCCCTCACTTCCCACAAGCAGCAATCGTGCCGAGATCGAAAAACCCCAATCCGGAGTCGACAGTGGTTTAGAAGCCACTTGGGGAACGTGATGCTTTGGCTGCAGGTGAGCATGGCAGTGGGAGCCTGAGTGAAGACGGGGAGCCCCAGATTCTTGCTAGGCAAAGTCTCGTCGTGGAGCATGGTATGCAAAGTCAGGTCCATTTGTACCCTAATCTCCTCTACTCCTCCGGCTCTGTGACCTCGGCTAAGTTCCTTACCCTCTCAGCCTGGGACATTTATTCATAAGTGGAGGTAACGTCCATGTAGAAAGTTGATAGGAACTTCATGGGTGTTTAGTAATCAACAAATCGGGGTGAAAAGCCAAAAGGACAGTGTTCCTCAGCCGAACCCTGGCTCACACTCTCTCTCCAGCAGGGAGACGGCCCCCCAGAGCCTACCCCAGAAAACTCCCAACAAAACTCTCCCGGGCCCCTGAACAAGGGACCCTGAAATCGGGAAAGCAAACATTGTGGGAAGACCGACCAGCTCTTCCCAGACAAATGGGGCTGCGTAGGCATCCCTCTGAACCCGGCCCTCACCTACCCTCGCTGGTGTCCCGGACTCAGCACATCCCAGCGGGAAGCAAGCGTGCGGCGTCTAATTAATATTCTCCGGCTCCCCGTGCAGGCTCCCATCTTCACGGTGTTGCAATATCCGCACTCCACCTGCCCCATTGTTCTCACGTGTTCATTGCAACCTACTCACTTGCACTTGTAGTGAAGTCCATTTTCTTTTCAAAGTAATTTTGCATCACTGCCGTAAATGGGAATCTTGCTGCCACTCCCATAAAGAGACAGCAGCTACGCGGATGCATCCGTGTAATCAGAACAGCGGTATTGAGCGCTCGCGGGCCCTCCTGTGGCCTGCCTGAGGTGCCAGTTCCGTGGGCAGGGGGCTGTTGGAAAAGGAAGTGCACTGAGCAGGAGCTATTGAGGACGTGTTTGCATTGACCGGAGACTTCCTGGGAGGGCTCATCAGAGGGACTGGATGAGAATGAACTGAACGGAGACTCACTGTCTCACTCTGACTCAATGCACTTTGCTGTCTGGGCACCACGGAAATCTTCGCCGGGGATCTCTGACATCGTGTTTGTGACACCAGCTCTGAAGTCCTCCGAGTCAGGTCCCGGCCTCCACTCCTCAGCCGCGTGGACAGTTAGCGAGTTTCAGCGCAATGGGTGAGGGCCCGAGTCACGCCATGTCGGCTCAACAACCAACTCCTCCGCGGTCGAGCTCTCTGACCTTGTTTTGACGAAATTATAGCTTTCAGTCCTTACAGCATCCCTCGGAGGAAAGCACTTTTTGACAGATGAGGAAACTGAGGCACAGACTAGCCAAGGGACCTGTGAGCAAATGGTGGGTTCAGGGTATGGAATGGCTGAGTTAAGAAGTGTGGGATGGGTTTCGCAAGGCAAATAAATAAAAACAGTTACCATATAATCCAGCGATCTCACTACTGAGTAGACACCCAGAAGAATCGAAAGGCGGGACTCAAAGAGAAATGTGTACACATGTTCATAGCAGCATTATTCACAAGAGCCAAGAACTGGAAGCAAGCCAAGTGTCGACCGACGGAGGAATGGATAAAGAAAATGTGCTCTATACATACAGTGGAATATTGTTTAGCCTTGAAAAGAAATGAGCCTGCTACAACATGGATGAACCCTGAACATCAATATGTTAAGTGAAAGAAACTAGTCACAAAAGAACAGATGTTACATGATTCCACTTATTTAAGGCGTCTAGAGTGACCAAATCCACAGAGACAGAAAGCACAGTGGTAGTTCCCAGAGGCTACGGGGAGGGAGAGCAGGAAGCTGTTGAATGGGTAGTTTCAGTTTTGTAAGATAAAAACATTCTGGAAATGGATGGCGGTGATGGTTGCAGAACAGTGTGAATTTACTTAACGTTATTGAATTTGATACTTAAAAGTAGGTAAGATGGTGAATTCTAGGTTGTGTGTATTTCATCACAATTTTTACAAAAAGAAGTGCAGGATGCTTGGAAGGCCTTTGGGGGTGGAGGGGGTCAGGGCCACAGGAAGAAATGGGGAAGAGGGTTAGGGGTGGCTTCACCAAAGATAGGGTCGTTTCTCCTGAGACCCAGAGGGCACTGGCCGGGCCCACTCTGTCCTTGGAACTGTGTTCTGTCATCTCCTCCCCAACTCCGTGACCCCGCCCTAATCATCTTCTCACTGTTCGGCTGGAGGTGACACCAGGGGTGAGTTAGCAGCAGCCCTGATGCTAGAGGACAGCCGGGCATGTGCCTGGCTCCCAGGGCGGCTTGGTGCTCCTGAGTGGGGTCCTCAAGCTGCTCCGAAGCTTTAAGGAAAAGTGGGGACCCAGCCCCCATCTGGTTCATAGGATGAGTTGAGACCATCAAGTTCAACAGTCCGGGCCGAATCTTCCCCTCGGCCTCCAGGGCCTGGACGTGGACCAAGCTGTTTGACTGAATCCATCAGTCAGAAACCACCCATGCACGGAGGCCTCTCCTCGAGCTCAGCTCTGTCCAGGCTAGGGGTCAGAACAGCATCTACAGGAGATGAAACCTTGGCTTGGGCTCCTGGGGACCTGACAGACACCAAGAAAAGCACCCTGATGTGGTTGATACATGCAAGGGGGTGTATTCAGCCATGAGGAGGAAGGACATCCTGCCACTTGTGAAACAGGATGCACCTCGAGGGCATTGTGTTCTGGAGACAAGTCGGGGGAGGACAGATACTGCGCTTGTATGTGGAATCTAAGAGAGAAAAAGGCAAACTCATAGAAGCAGAGGGTAGAAAAGCGGTTGCCTGCGTCTGGGGGTGGGGAAACACGGAGAGGTCGGTAAAAGGGCATAAACTCTCAGCAAAGAGATGAATAAGGTCCAAGGATCTCATGTAAAACATGGTGACCGTCGTTGATAACATAGCACTGTAGAACTGAACTTTGCTAAGAGAGTAGGACTTAAATATTCTCACCGAACCGAAAAAGTAAATATGTGGGGTGATGGATGTGCTAATTAACTAGACGGATAAGGAAATCCTTTTACAACGTACGTGACTGTCAAATCACCGCCTTAAATGTCTTCTAATTCTATGCCAATCATACTGCAATATAGCTGGGAAAAAAGGGAGGGCGGGAGGGAAGGAAGCCAACCCTCTCTCGACAGAGGACAGTTTTCTGTGCTAACCCCATGATCACGTTAGAATCTGACTGGACATTTCAACTCCTCATCTCCTTGGAAAACCACAAGTCTGGGATTCTGGCAGACTAGAGTGTTTGTCTCTGCTTGGCTCTCTGTAGAGAGGGCAGTTTGTCATCAGGTACTCAGTACCTCTCAGCCTCATAATCCTCCACGGTGGGTTAGGGTTTATCATCATGGTACATGCCACCTTCGACCTTGGGAAAATTAAATAATGAAACTTTGCAGGTATAGTGCTTAGGGCATAATAAGTGCTCGGTTTGCCTTAGTCATCACTATTTTTCTGTGAGAGTGAGAAGGACCAAGGAAGGAAATGACTTGCCCAGGGTCCCACAGCTGGTTCACAGCAGAAGCAGGATTTGAACCAGATGTGTGTCCTTTGGTGCCGTCCCCGCCTCACTGTGCCACCTTTTCTAAACCCACGGAGAGCAGGGGCTGCTTTCTGGGCACTGAGCATCTCCCAAGTTCTAATCGCCAGAAATCTGCATTGGAAGTTCCCAGTGGGTAAAAGTATCTCCACCCAAGTCTGCAGAGCACCTAGAACCTGCCAGGGTTCCTCTCTCAGTGAATCCTGCTCCCCTGCACCGTGCCGGCCGCTGGTGTGAAACTGTCTCATCCACAGTCGCGAATCACCACACCACCCAGTCAGGGATGAGTTGCTCATTCCTCTTTATCCCTTGTAGATTTCACTGTGTTTTGGTGAGAACATGTAACATGAGGTCTACCCTATGTGCACAGGTCTGAGCGCACATGTTGTTGACGCCAGGGGAGAGCCCTCAGCTCCGTCCTGCTTGCCTGATACTCTGTGTCCACGGTCATAATTCCTCACTTCTCTGAGCCCCACCCCCTGGCAACCTTCATCTCACTCTTTGATTCGGTGAAGTTGGCCATTTTAGGGATCTCATATGAGTGGAATCATGCAGTATTTGTCTTCCATGCAGTATTTGTCCATCACTCAGCATGATGTCCTCAGTTGTTCATCCTGATGGAAGTTAATAGGGTGCAGCCACTATGGAATCAGTATGGAGGCTCCTTAGAAAAATAAAACTAGAGTTATGTTGTGATCGTTCACTTGATAGATGAAGAACTGACGGTCCCAGTGGACCTGAGGAGCGGTATCTTTTCAAAGTCCCCGGAGTGAGGAGCTGGAGCCGGACGCCACTTCGGAATCCCAGAGTCAATGGCTTCCCCAGGGGCCGTGAGCTGGTGCCACCCGCGCGGGCTCCTGACCCATGCCACATTTGCACACAACATCCTTTCAACTTCTGTTCTTTCCCAAGACCCAGCCAGCCCTCTCCTTTGGAACCAAGTCAGAAAGCTCCCCTCGCCGCAGCTGGAAGAGGCTGTTTCAGAGTATAAATAGAAAAGAGGGCTTTGTTGGTAGAATAACTATTCCAGTCAAGCAGTTTCTCGCTTCCCATTTGTTATTAATTGTGGTCTGAGGGAAATTCCGGACGAGGGTGTTTATTTGGAAACAGCAGCCTCCAGCCTGTACACAGTCCCGAGAGCCTGTGCGGCCTTGGGATCGAACCCCGTGGCTGGACCCATTGGTTAAACCACACTTGACCTGGTCATTGAGGATGAACAGCCAGATAGAAAGGATGACACCCTGATGAGGATGATAGTTCTTGTTTATCGAGTGTTTACTACATTCCAGGTGCCGTAGTATGGACATGAACCCCTGAGCGAGGCAGATTCTGTGACTACACAATACCCATTTTACAGATAGGAAAACTGAGGCTTGGAGAGCTTGCGTAACCAGTCCAAGGCCACACAGAGGCCATGATCTTACCCCTGCACCCCGCTCTCTCCTCCTGGATCATATTGCTACAAAGTATCACAGACATGGTCATTGCCAACCAGCCGCACACTTGTACAGCACACCAGCCTTCGTAAAGCACCTTCCTCCACTTGGTTGGAGCCCAAGGATTGCATAGTTCTTATTGGCTGCACAGAGAAACAGAGTTGGGGTAACAGGCTAACATGGCACAGCTAGTTCCTGGCGCGGCTGTCCGTGATTCCTATCCTTAGCCTTCGCACCTGCGTCGCAGAAATCAATTTGATATCCTCCCCCACAAGCCTGGCTTTTTAACATTTGTCTGAAGTCAGCCTCTCCCGCTGCCTCTAATCACTCTGATCCTTCCACTTAGTTTCTGTTTTGTTCCGTAGGCATCTGATTACGTTTTTAAATTCATCATGTGTTTTTCTAGGAGCTGGGCAGCGTTTGGGTTTCAGTCTGTAACAGCACACATAGTCCTGAGCACACGTCATTGCTTTTTGTCCTGCAGCTGAAAGTCAACTGACATGCTTCTCCTAGGAACAGAATTTTCTCTTTTTGAAATGGGGACAATCTGATCCAGCCTAGTGGCATCGATAGGGCTCCAGCGTCTCAGGCTCGCTCCACTCCCAGCTCAGCCACCTTCTCACTGGGACTTCTCTGAGCGTCACAGGATGATAATAATTCTTTTCTCATAGAGTTTTAGATAGAAGTAAAAAAAAAAAAATCATGCATAGAAATGACCTAACCCATGGTAAGCACTCAGTAAACAGCTGGCATTAGAATTATTGATAAGCACCATCCCTGTGGTTCTGTTTCCTTATAAAAGTAATCCATTTTACAAAATGTAGGTAATGCAGAAAAGTATAAAGAAGAAATGAAAACGGTCATGCCACTGCATGAACCTCTCAGTACTTGGGAGCATGTCTTTTAAATTGTTATGGGTTACATTTTAGGACTTCTCTTTTGCTTCCTATATTATAGACAAGTTCTGTATTGATAAGTATTAACAGACCTGTAGGTTGATTCCTATTTGGGACCATTATAAATACTATTGAAGTTGAGGCCCCAGGACATTTGCACTTGCTATGCCAAGGACCCAGAATCCTCCTCCATTCATAACAATTACATGGCTCACTCACTCATTTCATTCACATCTTGCTCAAGCGTCTCCACTTCACATCTGCCTTCACTAGCCACCATTGCCAAATAAACCTATCCCTTAACATGCTAAATTTATTTTTCTCCCTCTGCCCTTATCACCAACTGCAATAGTATTCTCTGTTTGCTTGCTTTTTTGTTGGTGGTGTGCCCCACAAGACTAAGCAGCATTTGGGAAAGGACTCTGTTGTGTCTGCTGACATGACAGAGGAGACACTGAATGAATGAATGAATGAATGAATGAATGAACGAAAGAACATCTTATACACAGAGACTTACATGTTTGCCTTCTCCTTCCTTAGCGTAGATCCTCAGAAGTGGAGCTACTGGGCCAAGTGGACTGCGTATTTAACGTTGCAGTGCTGTTACCACGTGGCCCCTGACAAAGTTGTGCCAGCTCCCCCTGCCTCCAGCAGGATGAGCCAGTCCATGTCCCCAGTTCCTGTCCTGCTGGAATCGTGCCACAGCCCACTGAAGACGCCCTTCCCAGTGTAGGAGGCCGCGTGCTTTTCAGGGCCACAGCCCCGGAAATGGTGGCCAGGGTGCGGAGGAGGCCCACGCCACGGGGCATGTCTGCCCTTGGCTGCGGTGTGGTTTATTGTCATCTCCAGCTCCCCGATGTCAAGCAGCTTGCCGGAAAGGTCACTACAGAGCCTGGGACGCGGAGCAAAAATAGGAAGCTGGTTATTGGCGGCTGGCGAAGGGAAACGTGTGTGAACCTCAGCCCCTTAAATGGCACCCCACCCACGCACTGCTACAGCATGGGGCAGAAAACTCACTCCTTCACTCTCGTGTATTCAGTTCACAGTGTCACGGTCCTATGTGCCAGTATCGAGAGCCACCCGAGAATGTCCCACCTCTTTTGGTGGGTCCCTGGGTGAGCTGCTGCGCTTCTCTGAGTCCCGACTCCTTCCTCCATCCCTGGCTCTTCAAAGGGCAGCGTGGAAAGGGAGGTAGGCGGGGAGGACAGGCCGAGCTTATCCTGGAGGCTCTGTTTCCATTCTGAGATGCCGGGACTCTGGTGCGCCTCTGCTTTGGAGGATAACGGCACTGTTTGGAGGTTGAATGGACCCAGCTTTCCCAAAGTGGCTGCCCTCTCCCCTCTGCCTCTCCCTGTCTGTATGTGTGTGTCTGATTATATGTGTTTGTCTCTATTTATACCCCTGGGTGTCTCTTTCTCGGTGTTTCTGTTTAGGTCTCTATATGTTTCTCTCCATGTGTGGGAGTAAGGGGGAGGTCTTTCTGTCCACAAGTCTCTCTGGTCTGCTCTCGATGTGTGTGTGGCCTTTCTATATCCCTGCTCCTTTTCTGACATCTGTCTTTCTGTCTGTGTCTGTCTGTTTATCTAAGCTAGCTAGCTACTACCTACCTGTCCATCCATCCATCCATCCATCCATCCATCCATCCATCCATCATCTATCTTTTTCTCTCTATCGATCTGTCTTTTGCCTCTGTCTCTGGGTCTCTCTCTCTTTCTCCTTTTCTCTCTGTTGCTCTGTCTCTGTCTCTCTGCCTCTCATCCCCATCCCCATCTCACTCTCTCTGTGTGTCTCCTTTCTTTGGATACTTTTGGTCCTTCCCACCTACCCCAACCCCCGAAATGGCTCTCCTCCAGCAGAACTCTGGGCTTTCGTCCCCTCTTCCCTCTGCTGCCCCCAGGCCAGCTGCCTGACCGCGGGTGACTGTGTATTTAAGTGGAGGAGCGCCGGAGTGTTTGACTCCCCAGTGCTCCCCCTTCTGCAGAAGGGCAGCATCCTTCCTGTGCCTGTCCATCTACGAATCTCCCCTGCGTTTAAAACCCTAAAGAGATGTTACAAAAGGATTTTCTCATCATCAACATGCAAGTCCCATCTCCCTGCTTCAGGCTTTGTCCAGGGCTGGCAAGTGTGGGAGGTTTTCAGGATACTTCGTGGTTAGTGGGTTTATTGGAGGGATGGATGGAGAGACAGCTTTATGAGTGTTTAAAGGGACACGATCCCTCTAGGCAGAAACCCCCATATTTGTATGATCCCAGGAAAGCCCCATATATTGTGATTAGTTCAGAGAGAAGATTAGAGGGTGGTTAGGACAACCCTCTGATTGCTGCCCAGTCTGTCTTCAACCAGAGCCAAGAGGATAATTATCCCAGGATCACAGCTATTGATTGAACAACCAAAGACATAGGACTCATCAGGAGAGCTTGAAGAAATGGGCTCGGAAGCTTTAGGCTAAACTCTCTGAGGTCCTTCTGTCCCTATAGACGGACTATTCACTTCTTCCCCACCCTCCAAGAGCAGCGTGAACACACTCCTATCATAAAACAGTTGAGCACTGTCTTCTGTTTTCCCCAGTTGGCTGAAAGCTCCTCAAAGGCAAGGATTTCCCCCCACAAACTTTATTTTTCTAGTTATCTAGCACAGAACTTGGCATGTGGTATAGGAGAAGTTAATGTCACATGGATTGATGACTTAATAGTTACGTGGTTGAAGAGTGGATTCACAGATGATTTGCTTTGAGGAGAATGGGTGAGTGGATGGATGGATGGATGGATGGATGGATGGATGGATGGATGGTTGGTTTTAAAGGTGATAGGTGGATGGATGGATGGATGGATGGATGGTTTGGTGTTTTGGGATGATAAGCTGTTAAATGCTTTGCTAGTTGAATGGATTGCTGGATGACTGGTCAGATTTGGCTGGATGCATAGATGACTGGGTGGATAGGTGGGTGGGTGGGTGGGTGGATGGATGCATGGATGGATGAATAGATGAATAGAAAAATGTGTCCTTATTGACAACTAGAGTTAGCTTCCCACATGATACAGGAATCCTCCCTGCAGTGCCTCTGGTAGTCCTCAAAGGTATGCCTGTTTACCTGCAGTAACTCACTTAAAGGTGTTTCATTAACAAACAGAATTGTTGTAAACTTTTCCAAAATCCGGGTATGGCATTGTAGTGTAGACTAGTGCGTAAGGGCAGAGGCTTCGGACACAGACCTGGGTTTGAATGTCAGTCAAACTAATTAAAGCAGTGTGACCTTGAACAAACAAATCCCTTTGCCTCTCTAAGCTGTGGTTTCCTCATTTTCGAAATGGGAATAATAGCATTATCTTGCAGGGTCGTTATGAGGATTACATGAAATAATGAATGGCAAGGCTGATTTGTGCTCAATATATGCAGTTGCTATTATTATGGTACTGAACCAAAATGTACCTCCTGTAACTTCTTTCCCCCAAAAACCAGGTGTGCCAGCTACTGTTATAATGTTGTATATTTCATGACAAACAAGACTAAATAGTCCCTCATCTCTTGGAGTTTATATTCTAGTGGGGTATTTAAACAATAAGCAAGTAAATGAATAAACAATTTCAGACAGTATACAGTGCTATGTAGAAAATTGAGCCCTGGCCGGTTTGGCTCGGCGGTTAGAGCGTCGGCCTGCGGTCCAGAAAGACCTGGGTTCGGTTCCCGCTAAGGGCATGTACCTCGGTTGCAGTTTGTCCCCGGCCCTGGTGGGGTCATGCAGGTGGCGACCACTCGATGTGTCCCTTTCATGTCGATGTTTCTCTCTCTCTCTCTTCCTCTCTCTCCCTCCCTCTCTAGCTGAACAAAAAAACAAAAAAATGTCCTCGGTTGAGGATAAAAATAAGAAAATTGAAATAGGGTGGGGTGAAAGAGAGTGAGGTGGCTGCAGGGGGCATTGTGGCCTTTTACGGAGCTATGAACTACCAACAGGAAGATGCAGCCATGCAAAGATCTAGGTGAAGAGTTCCAGGTAGCAAGAGGTCCTCAGGCAGAAAGAAGCTCACTCAAGGTAAAGAAAGAAGGCCTGGGGAGAGGCCTCAGGGCAGAGAGGTCTGCAGGAAGCAGATCGTGTAGGCTGTGGACGCTGTAATCTCATCCTGTCCTCTGGAACAACATAGACGGTTCCTTGTTCATTTGGCAGCCATTCAGCTTTCCAGTGACAGAGGTCACGCTCGCCATCTCCTGACCTCCAAGGTTACACAGTCCCAATTTCTCAGCTTCTCCAGTTGACATTCTGGGACAGGTGCAGCCAGTGCCTGGCAGTGTTCTGGGCCCATAAACCTAGAACCCACAAGAAATCAAGTTGGACTGAAAGGAAATCAGGCTGAAGAAAGCTGGAGATCTCTAGCCGGAAGGTCATGAACCAAACCGATGGCTGTGTTCCTCCTTGAAACCTTGCCCCCGGTGCATTTGCAAGGGAGAGAAGAAGAAAAACAGCCTCTGTGAGCTGCTTCTGAGATAAGACATCTGAAACCATTTATCCAGGTGGATCTTTCTGCAGGACCTAGGCTTTCAAAGAAAACGAGGATATGACTGACAGTGGCTGATCTCCAGCCAGGCTGATCTAGGAGCTCAGGCAGGGTCATTGGGATCTAGACCCTCTGTCACTCAGCAGTACTGCCTCTGGGTTGGCTTTCCTCTCGGGCAGCCTCTCTCCATGTGGGGGCAAAAGGGCTCTTAGAGTCTCCCAGTTTCTTATATACCAGAAAAAGAACATCTCGTACCTAGTTGTGTCAACAGAAGTCTAGAATTCGGTGTTCTTGGCTAATCAGCGTGATTGGGTCACGTGCTCACCTCTGACCCACACAAACTGTGGCCGGGGAGATGCAGTGTTCTGAGTGGCCAGGCCAGAGCTCTGTGAACAGTCCCTGAACTTGATGACGAAGGGAGAGCCTCCCCATCCACTTGGAATGAGCTGCAGGAGGGGATGGTGCCTCCCAAAATACTGATTGGTAAATGTTTTGTTACGAAAGAGGAGTTAAGTTCTAAAGGTCTTCTGTACAGCCTTGTGCTTACATTCAGCAATACTGTATGGTACTCATAAGTTTTTGTTAAGAGGATAGTGCTCATGTTATCTGTTCTTACCACAACTATTTAAAAAATGGATGCTGCCTGGCTGGTGTGGCTCTGTGGGTTGAGCGTCATCCCATGACAGAGAGGTTCTGGTTCGATTCCCGGTCAGGGGACCTGCCCAGGTTGTGGGATCGATCCCACAGCTGGTCGATGTTTCTCTCTCACATCAATGTTTCTGTCTCTCTCTCTCTAAAAAAATCAATGCAAACATATTAAAAAATAAAATAAAAAATGGATGCTGTTAGGAGGAAACGGAAATAGCCCTAGACAGGCAGAAGCAGCACAGGTGTCTTACTTTTTCCTGGAATGCACAGCTCCCTCCTTTGCCATACCTCTCAACTCCTCTTGTTCCATAGTTTAATATGTGTACCTGTGTCTCCATCAGCTTTGAAAGCTCCTTGGGGATGGGAACCATGACGTAAGCACGCAAGGTCCGCCGCTCCTGGTGCACCAGGACGGCACAAGGGTCCGCTTGGTTACGTTGAATCCAGGTTCAGGGCCCAATATGACGGCCGTGCCCCTCCAACGGTTCCCAAGATGAAGCATCAGAGAACCTGCCCCCAAAAGGAACTGCTGACCCTCACCACCCCCGTGTGGTCTTTCGGGTTTTCCGCAGGCAAAGCCAACAAGAACGTCCAGTGGGACGAGGATTCGGTGGAGTACATGCTGGCCAACCCGGTCCGAATCGCTTTCGTCCTGGTGGTCCACGGCCGTGCCTCCCGGCAGCTGCAGCGCATGTTCAAAGCCATCTACCACAAAGACCACTTCTACTACATCCACGTGGACAAGGTGAGCCCCCTTCTGTCGCCCCCTGCGGCCTTTGTCTGTGGGTCCACCTGCCCCTCTTTAGGCCAGCCCCCCTTTTAGGGAAGGCTAGTAGGCTGCACAGCTACCTGGGGGTTTGGGGGGAGTGTGTGTGTGTGTGTGTATGTGTGTGTGTGTGTGTGTGATGTTTTCCATAAATACTGGTTTTCTTACCTCTTTTCCTTACTGCTCCCTGCCCAGCGCACTGCCCACCACTTTGGGAGGACAGCTATCCCAGGAGTGGGCACACTTTTTCTGTAAAGGGCCAGATAGTAAATATTTTAGGCTTGAAGGCCATATACATACCCTCTGTGTCGCAGCTACCCAGCTCTGCCCCTGTCGTGTGAAAACAGCCATGAACAATACATGAATGGAAGTGTGTGGCTGTGTCCCAGGACAAGTGTATTTACACAAACCTGCAGCAGGCTTGCTGACCCCGAGCTGTCTCGTCCCAGGGGCTTGTGTTAGTCTGCTGACGTGACATGATTATGTCCTTACTCGAGAGGCAAAGGGACGCCTGACCCGGGTTTGCTTCTGGCAGGCCTCTGAGGGGAGCGGAGATGCTCCGCCCCTCAAAATACTCCTCGGCTTTCCATACCCCCGTGTTTCACAGCTTGCTGTCCTCAGACCACAGGCATCAGTCTGTATAAAATGCAGAGTCCCAGGCTCCTAGTGAATCAATAGAGAGGCAGGGCCAGGGAATCTGCATTTTAAATAGCTA
Source organism: Molossus molossus (assembly GCF_014108415.1). NCBI lineage: Eukaryota > Metazoa > Chordata > Mammalia > Chiroptera > Molossidae > Molossus > Molossus molossus. Next base: position 106,688,676 of record NW_023425366.1, on the reverse strand, counting down.
AAGTAAAATTTTTAAAACAATACATGTTCGAATAGTGATGCAGAAAGATGCCTCCGGCCTGAACCAGTTACTGGGCAAAGTTCAGAAACCCTGCCACCTGGAAGGGAAGGGACAGAGAGGGGACAAGGGGCATGTCTGAGTATTTTCTGGGCTGCTGAATGTCACCCCTTTCTCTCCTGGAAAAAGCGCTCCAATTACCTGCATCGCCAAGTGCTCCAGTTTGCCAAGCAGTACAGCAATGTCCGCGTCACCCCCTGGAGGATGGCCACCATCTGGGGGGGCGCCAGCCTCCTGTCCACATACCTGCAGAGCATGCGGGACCTCCTGGAGATGACCGACTGGCCCTGGGACTTCTTCATCAACCTCAGTGCAGCCGACTACCCCATCAGGTAAGGTGGCTGTGGACCCCGCCAGCCTGCGCCGAGGTCCCTCGCCCTGTCACCCTTCGTGGTCTTAGCAGGATCAGGAGGTGGCGGTTTGCCTCCTGTCCTCAGTGAAGGCCTGGGCAGCATCTGCACTGACGTCGTAGGTCTCAACATAGGAGCCACGTTGGACCTGGGCATTGTGTGCGCACTCGTTCATTCATTCACTCGTTCAACAGATATTTCTTGAGTCCAGTCCTGCTCTGTTCAAGGAAACACTAAAGGGACCATCACCCATCCCCACACAGAGCTCTCATCCAAGTCGGGAGGACAAATAACAAACTAGTCAAATGGGTAAAACGAAGCAGAGAGAAGACGCAAGGGGGGGTTGTCATTTTGCCCGGCATGACCGGACCGTCCTTACTGAGAAGAATGGAAGAGGGAGGAGCAGGGAGTCGCCCAGGCAGGGAACATGGTCCAGGAGGAGGGAACGGCAGGTGCCGAGCCTTGAGGAGGGACCACGGGGGCTCGGAGTGGCTGTAGCAGAGGAGGTGAGGCACAGGGCAGGAAGAGACAGGAGATCAGACAGGAAATGAGGTGAGATCTCAGAGGTCCGAGAACTGGGCTGTCACCCGAGCGAGATGGCAACCACTGGCTGCTCTGAGCGGAGGAGGACACGTTTTGACTTCGGGTTGAACTGAGGCAGAGTGGGGGAAGGGAGGTCGGTTGCGACAGTCGGGAACAGCCACAGACTGGTAGGTGTCTGTGGGCCATGGGGGGACCGTGAGCGTTTGGGGTTTATTTTTTATTTTTTGGCTCTTACCAGATTTTCACAAATGAATGATTGCCTACACTTTTAAATTGGGAGATTTCCCATGAAACCTCAGATTTTGAGCTTCTCTCGAAGGTCTGCCCAGTCTGGGCCTGCAGCCTGCTTGGCCGCGGTTGGGTGGGGCAGGGAGGGAAGCCCGCAGCCCCAAGGTGGTGGAGACGCCACAAGGTCCCTTTGCGCGACTTTGATCCGCTCCATAAAATACACCACAAGCAAAGAAACCCCCAGCGCGCTTGTAAAAGAAAAAAGGCAAGAAAAGGACCGTATTTCCTACCAAGGTGACAGTTCTCGGCTCGACTGTGTCTTCCATCCTGATTTATCGAGAAGGCTGAGAAGCACAAGTGAGTGGACGGGGAGGGGGACGACGTGTGGGAAGGAGAGGGCCCGCCTTCCTCTGATGGCAGGAGGGCCTTGGGAACAGCATTCCCTGAAAAGCCAAGTGAAGGAAGCTCTAAAACACACACACACTTTCATCAGGGCAGTTTTCAAACATTCGCAAGTGTCCCGAGACTAAGGCAACGGACCCCTGTCATACATCCCCCGGTTTCGGTGATCATCAGTTCGTGACAGTCTGGTCATACCTGTGCTCTTGCCCCTTGCACCAACCCCAGCGAAGCTTTTCCAAGACATCATCAAGTTGTACCTGTGCACAGTTCAGTACACGTCTCTCTCTGAACAGAACACTGATATGATCATCACATCTAACGTATTACCAGTCACTCCTCATGTCATCACACACCGAGGCCACCTGTTCCCGGGAGTGGGGGTTTTGAGTCAGGATCTAGATCAGGCACAGGCACGGAGGGAAGGCCTCTGTTGAAAGTTAGAAACGGCTTCTGTCTCCTTCACTCCTGGGCTTGGTGGCATCGCATCGTCCGCCAGGAGACCCTGGACTCTGGCGGAGATCTGGGGGAGGCACAATCGTTGCTCAGTGTAGGCAGAATACACCTAGCACCCCCGAACCTGAGCGCAATGGTGGGCGTTAGAAAGATACCTGTTTTTTTGATTTGTAGGAGATAGCAGAGGTTCACAAAGGGGGTGGTTTGGAAACATCACTGGCAGATTTTTACTCATTTAGTTATTCATTCACTCAAACATTCATGTGTTCCGCAACCAATGTGCTGGGCACTATTTGGGCATTCAGTGAACAAAAGACACGCAGCCCCTACCTGGTGGCACCCTCGTTGAGAAAGAAAGATAGACCTAAGTAATTGAGGAAGAGAGGCATCGTCAAGGAGTGAAAGGCTATAAAGAAAGACTGTCTGAGGGGAAGAGGTACATCATCGGGGCGTCAGGAAGGCCTCTGGATGTGTAGCTTTGTGTTGGGACCTGAGGCTGAGAATAGCCTGGCAAGTGGATGAGAGGACCACCCAGCCTGAGCAGCAGTGACATGTGGCTGGTCGTTCCATGCTGGGAGGGCTGTCCCGGGCCCGGGGATGTTGAGCAGCATCCCTGGCCTCTACCCACCAGATGCTGGTAGCATCCCCACCCCCAGAGGCTGCGACAACCACACATATCTCCAGTTGCTGTTTCCCCCAGGGGTAAAATCGCCTCCAACTGAGACCCCTCCAGTTCCCGAGAGAAAGAACATTCTGGACAAGACTTGGGTCAAAGATGGCCTGGTTGCATCTGAGAAATTTAAACCGGACAGAGTGCAGGAAGAGAATGAGGAGGGACGATCAGAGGACAGGGCACGGTGAGGTAGAACATTCTCCTTCCTCTTCCAAGGAAGGGCTGAGTGCAGAGGGGCCCTACCATGCTGAGTGCAGCAGGGAATGTGGGAGGTGCTTCCTTCAACCCGAAAAGCAAGTCTGTTTGATTGAAGGGCACACGGAGGCCCAAGGGGATACAGAGAAGTTGTGGTAGGGATTAGAACCAGTCCTGTCTGGTTCTAAGGTTGGCATTCTCTCTGCTTGAGGTTGGCCCCTGGCGACGGCATCTGGCCCAGAGTGGTGGGGTGGCCGGGCTGCCCAGAGAGCCACTCCTCAGACTCCTGGCTGGGCAGAGTAGGGATTGCGCCCCCTGCCGGCAGGAAATCCAATGAGCAAAGGTCACCTCTTATCTCCAAGTCTGACTAGCTGGGATCAGGATTCTCACAGCTTGCTTCCAGGCCTCCCCTGGAGACCCCAGAGGTCAGTTCAGCCTCAGGGAGGTTGAGGAACTCTGCCAGAGGCCCCTGAGGTGAGGTGGGTGTGCCCAGGCCTGTGGTCTTTCCCAGGAAACCCAGGTCAGGTCTTGAGGACGTCCCCTAGGAGTCCTGTGTTGATTCGCACACTGAACCGGGACCACTTGAACCAAGTCCGCCCTTCAGGGATAGCAGAATGTCTAGCATTTCAGCACCCACGAGGATGAGTGCCCTGGCTAAGGGCTGAGTGCAAGTTCTGCCACTTCACTCGCAGAACTAGAACCTCCATCGAGTAAACTCAGTAATTGCGAAATCAGCTGGTAGCAACGCACCCCAGCAGAGTGTTCAGCGTCAGCGGTTAATTCTGTTGTGTGTAAGGCTGAGCCTCCTGTCTGAGGGGCCCAGAACGCCTTCCTCAGACCATGTGCCCCCCCCCCCTTTTGTGGCTTCAGAGAAGAGAATCATCCCATTTCTAGCTCTTTCAGCTTTACGCTCCTGGGCTCTGCGTTCCTGTCGGTCTGTCTTTCTCTGCTCTCATTCCCGTGCCTCCTCCCTGCCCCCCGCCCCCCGGTGCCTCTGCCCACTGCGCTCCGCAGCCTGAGGCCGGAGGCACTTCACGCATCAAGCACTGCTGGTTCCTCTTGCTGTTGTTTTCGTGCGGTCGCCCTACACAAAAACATATGAATTTTGCAGATGAATGGTTTTACCCTGGGCATCTCTGATAGGTTTTTACTGCCCATCTGCCGCTCCATCTGTAGCTTCCAAACCACGACTCCCTCCATCCAGGAAGGTGAGAAAACTTAGGAGGCTCTCCAGTGGGAGGGAGCGCCCAAGCAGAAGCTTCTGAGAGGCTCGGAACACTTGGGGGATGGCCAAGGGCAGAGCCTGCGCAGCGTGGCCACTCTGAGCGGTTGTGATTTGACTTGGCCTCCCCGTGTCCGCTGCCCAGCTCTGCCTGGGGGACCGGGCTCTTCCCCTTTATGGTGGTAAAGACTCGCCAGTCTGCACTCGCACCAGCCTGCTTGCGGATTCTGTGCCGCCATCGACGGGCCGTGTGATTCAGCCGAGCGGTCCAGGTTTCTGCATCTCTGTCTACCTGGAAAACGGGCACAGCCTCAGTGCCGAGTTCGTAGGGCTGTTAGGAGGATTAAAGGAAACATTGCATGTCAAGGGCTTAACACGGTGCCTGACACATAGGAAGTGCTGGGTAAATACAGGCTGTTGTTATTGTGGTGACGGAACAGTGTGGGCACCACAGGCTGGGCTTAATCATCAACTGAATTGAAATCCTATTTCCCATCACCCGTTGAAAAGACGGGTGAAGTAGTTCTTGAACTCACAAATGGAACTGGAAAGGCGAATGTTTCTGGGAAAAACAGGACAGAGCCCACTGGTCCGTGAACCCGCAGACGGATCCTGCGCTTGGAATATGCCGGCCGCGTGTGTTTCAGGGATCCCGGCCTTCGCGCTCTGACATTGGCGCGACCGCCGGGCCCCTGCAGGCTCCGGTTGGAGCTGCTGATCTATCCCGTGCAAGGTGGAAAACGGGTGTTTTCAGACACGGAGACCCTGGGAGGTCTTGAGTCATGAGAGGTGGTTTTATCCGGTACATTCTGCTCGCTGAGGCAGGAAATTGCGCTGGTGTGCATGAGTCAGGTGGGCCGCAGGAAGGGATGACGCCAGGAGCAGGTGCACTGTTGTTTAGTGGGGGCCGTGGTAACAGACCCCACGCTGTCTGTCCGTCACCAGGCCGTGTGTCTCGGGGCAAATCCGATGCAAAGGGAGGAGGGCTCCGTGTGCCCTCGGCCCCTCCCGGGCTCGCGTGTTGTCTGTGGTGTGCGTGTGTGTGCATGTGCGTGTGTGTGCAAGTGGCAGGGGAAATAGTATGGACACTTTCAGCTCCACCCAGGGCCTACCAACTCTGCCTCTTTGGGGTCCATGTCAACAAGGTCTAACCCAGCGGGGCCTCCCATGTGGACATTTACATTACACTTGACTATGGACCTAAACTGCTGTCCTGAGAGACCACCAGGAACCCAAGCCGGGAGCACACGAGCCCGTCTGTGGTGCCCCCGCAGGAAACTCCAGCTCATGGAGATAGGGAGCAGGTGGCCCAGCTTCTCCACAGTGCTCCAAAGGCCAGCATCACGGGGACTGATCAAGCGATGCTCACACCTGCATCCAGCGAACATGTGCTTCCCACCTACTATGTGTCAGCCCTGCCACGGGTTAACACCATTTTTGTCTTAAATTTCATTTCCCAAAACAAAACGTCTACTGCGTGAGAAAGTTTAAAGAGGTTACCACTGAAACAGAACTTCCAGTAAACTTGGCAAGAAAGCCAAACCCTTGATACTATTGAGCACAGAGCCGAGTCTCCCTGGGGTATGAAAGTAAATTCCGTGGTACGGGTGCCCAGACATCAGTCTCCCCCACTTTGCTTTCCTTTAGTCAGCACGGTGACTCCTGAGTGGTCACGGGACTCCTTTGTTAATAGCGAACTGTAGCAAATGCTTATGTAGCACTTAGAACCTCCCGGCATTTCCCTAAGTTCTTTACATAGTCCTGACAGCAACTCTGTGAAGTAGACTTTTGGTATCCCCATTCTCCAGATGAGGAAACGAAGGCACGAAGATGTTAAGAAACCTGACCATAGGATGTAGCCAGTAAGTGACAGAACCAGGATCTTTTTTTTCTTTTAATTGAGGTAAAATTCACTTAACATAAAATTAACCATTTTAAGTTGTTCGATTCAGTGGCCTTTAGTACCTGCACAAGGGTGTGCAACTGTCACCTCCATCTGGTTCCAAATCACTTCCATCACCCCACCTATGAAGGAACCCTGCACCTATTAAGCTATCACTTGCCATTCACTCCCTCACCAACCCCTGTCAATCACTAATCTGCCTCTGGGTTTGCCTATTTGGGATATTTCATATGCGTGGAATCATACAGTTTGTGACAGACTTCTTTCACTTGACATCATGGTTTATTCATGTTGTAGCATGTATCAGTACTTCATTCTTTTTCATGGCCAATACTATTCCATTGTGTAGATATACCACAATTTGTTTAACCTTTCATGAGCGATAGAACTGGGGTTCTTTCTTGGCTAGCTTGGATGGTGCCATATGTCCGAAGCCAAGGACCTTATCTGATTTGAAGAAGATACAGCTCCATCCATGTGATTCTGCACAGCATTGGTGCTTGGGGATTCTTGCTGATGGAGCCCCGATGACACCAGGTCCAGAAGAGGCCTGGTAACCTTTCCCATTCAGCCAGGTCCTCTTCTGCATAGCTCTAGACACGATTCCAGTTGGCTGGGACAGACTTGGGATTGAAGATGGAGAGATGGAGGAAAAGGTTGAGGTATAAGCCTCCCTTTTTCCCCACTTCCTTCATTCACCATCCAAGCCCCTTCTGAAGGCAGCCTTGGGGTGTGTGGGGAAGGAAAGCGCTCAGGCCCCCTGATGAGGCCAGCTGAAGACCTTTCTCTACTTCTACAGACGAGTTCAGGAGATGGGGCTCCTTCTGACTTCATTCATTCCCTCAACAAATATTTATTGAGTACCTACTATGTGCCAAACACTGTTCCAGGCACTGGGTGTTCAATGGTGAGGGAAAGCACAGCCAGTCCTTGCCCTCCTCACAGTGGTCCAGGGTGCAGACTCAGGCCAGACCGCCTGGGTTCAATCCCAGCTCTTCTGTGTGCCAGCTGTGTAAACTTGGACCTGAGGAAAATCACGTAATGTCTTGGTGCCTCACCTTCCTCATCTGCAAAATGGGGATAGCAAAGCGCACCACACGTGGTTGCTCAGAGGGTTAAATGAGTTAACGTAGGTGACGTGCTCAGCATTCGGTAAGCATCGTCTGGTGCGTGACAGCCGTTGTGATTAATGGGGAGAGAATGATGTTAATCAGAATGGTCACAGGAGTGAACATATCATTACAAAGTGAGGCAGGTGATCGAAAGGAAGGGAAGGATCTAAGAGCACTTTGCAAGAGCAGCCCAGCTGGGCCGGAGCCTGGGAGGCCTCCCTCAGGAAACAGTACGTGAACTTGGCTGTATAAGATGAGTGGCGCCCCAGCGCGAGGGGGAGGGTCCGGGGAAGTGTTCCGGACAGGGGACGGCTTGGGCAAGGGCACCATGGGAGAATGGCCCCTGGCATGTAGGAGGAGCTGGAAAAAGGCTAACGTGGCTGAAACTCAGCAAGGGCCTGCCTGACTACCACTGAGGCAGGCGCGGCCAGGTCCTTCCGGGACTTTAGAGTACCTGTTGGGCGGCTGAATCCGTAGCCCCTGAGCAGTGTGGTTGAAACGGGGAGGAATCATACTGGCAGAGTGGAAGGATCATGTTGCCTACCATGGGAGAACACTTGGGGGGGGTGCCGAGTCGGGAGGCCCGTGAGGAAGGAGGTGATGGCTTCTGCTGACCCCAGAACTATGCCCAGACGGTCCCCTCTCCTCTCCAAACCTCCTGGCGGAGGCAGGGGTCCTGGGAGCCACCATAGCTGCCTGCGTCCACGCAGACCGTTAGCCTCTGTTGCGGATCAGGACCCCACACCTGCATGAAACAGCCCCGTTCAGGAGACTCGCAGAGCTGGGCTGATGTGCAGAACCCAGAGAACCAAGAATGCCCAGTGGGGTAAGAGTTTGTGGAACAGGTCAGGAGCGCAGAGCAGGAAGGTGGGAGGGGACAGCCTGGAGGCTCGGGGAGGGACTGTGAAAGCATGTGGGTTCAGACCCTTCTTTTTGTTTTAAAAACTTTTTTTTCTTTATTGATTTTTAGAGGGGAAGAGAGAAACATTAATGGGAGAGAACATCAATTGGCCGCCTCCTGCATGCCCCCCACTGGGGATCTGGCCCACAACCTGGGCATGTGCCTTGACCGGGAATCGATCCGGCGACCTCTTGGTGCACGGGTCAACACTCAACCACTGAGCCACACCGGCTGGGCCAGACCCTTCTTTGTTCTTTTGTTTTTAATTGTGGCAAAATACAAGTGTTTCTATCTCTCCCTCTACCTCTCCCTTCCTCTCTAAAAATCACTAAAGAAAAAAAATGTACCTTCTTAACTATTCTCAGCGTACAGTTCAGTAATGCTAAGTACATTCACGCTGTTGTGTAACTGATCTCCAGGACTCTTTCAATCTTGTAAAACTGAAACTCTACCCATTAACTCCCCATTCCGCTTTCCCCAGCCCCTGGCAACCGCCCTCTACTTCTGTCTCTATGAGCTTGACTACTCTAGGTAACTCATATAAGTGGAATCATATAGTATTTGTCTTTTTATGACTGGCTTATTTCACTTAGTGTGATGTGGTAGAATGTCAGAATCTCCTTTTTTTTGGAAGCCTGAACAGTATTCCATTGTATGCATAGACTACATTTGCGATGAACGCCAGTCATTGGATGTAGGGCCCACCCTCATCCAGCAGGGCCCCATCTTAATTAATTGCATCTACAAATATCCTGTTTCCAAATAAGGTGGCTGTCTGAGGCTCCGGGTGGATGTGAGTTTGGGGAGAGGAGAGACCCTTCACCCCAGCACAGTCTCCCATCTCCCTTGCTGAGCCAGGGCAGGACGCAGCTGCCCCAGGGTGGCGTGGGCTGTCCTGGGTCTGCAGCAGCATCTGAGTGGGCATTGCCGAGAGCCCGCTCTGAAGGCCATTCTTGGACAGACACATCCTCTCACCTCGTGTCAGTTCGGAGCTGGCTTTCTCCCGTGCCTTCATTCAGCCGTCACTTCTGAGCACCTCCGGATCGCCGGTCTCTGGGGGCAGAGCAGGTAGACAGGGTCCCTGCTATGGGGAGCATGGCATCCGTGACACGGTTCTCAGCAGGAGAATGTCAGGGCTCTGCTGGATTCTTGACACTTTTCTTTAAAATATCAGAACACCCCACAGACCAGTTGAATGTAAATTCTTCGTGGGAGGTAAGAATCTGTACATATTTTAAAGCTCTCCAGGTGCTTGGAACACAGTCAGGCTTGAGAAGCGCTGGCCTGGGGGAGACATAGACATTTGTCCCTTTAATTACAGTAATAAATAGCAAGGTAAACGCTAGGATGAAAACTGTGTTGTTAGCCTCAGTACTTCACAGTCCTAGCCCGGGCCCCAACACCCAGATCTTTGAGTGTGACCCTGTCCCTTGATGGCCACATTCTCAGCATCCAAGCACTTTTATTATTTCCTGCGACCCCAAAACCCTAGCGCGACACCATCCAAGGACAGCTGCACCCGGAGAATGTTCAAGTCGGAAAGGATGTATCTGCTCAGGCTGTTGTTCATGAGGAACTGTGGGGGGGGGCGGGGGGGCGGGGACCAGTAATGATGCCGTTAACAGTTTTGTTTGCATCTTGTAGCAAAAGAATCATTTCCCCAGCCGTGTTATTCCTGAGCCTGACCGTGCACACGCCCGCCTCTACAGAAGCGCGGTCTGCCCCCCTCTCGCCGGCTGCCCCCCTCTCGCCGGCTGCCCCCTCTCGCCGGCTGCCCCCCTCTTACCAGCTGCCCCCCTCTCGCCGGCTGCCCTGGGCTGCTGGGCTGTGAGGTTGGGCCACTCTCCAGGCTTCCTGGAGGTGCGGGGGACCCAGAGTGCCCCCTGACGAACGGCGTGAGGCTGGGGGTCGCGGAAGTCTCACGGGACCGAGATGAAAGGCATCGCAGCTCCTGAGACAGCCGAGCATGGTCCTGGCGGTTTAGAACAGGGTCTTGGCTAAGGGAGATAAGGAAGGAGGGTTCCGGAGGGATGGGCTTTCTCGCAGTCAGTGCAAAAGGTGGCGGAACAAAAGGCAGGCATGACGTGACTGTTTCACTCACTGTTTGGCTCAGATACTTCGGAGCCATGTTGTCTGTGTGCTTGTCATTTTCACTCACTGCTGAAAACCAGTGCTAAGTTCTGGGGAAAAGAGTTGGATGCTTTTATCTTGAGTCGTACATCCATCCCTTGGCCAGCAGAGCAGAGCGTGTTGGTCCTTCCTTCCTTCCTTCATTCATTCCTTCAACACACTGGAGAGCTGGCCAGCCTCCGGGTGAAGGTCCAGACCCGTGCCGTCCAAGAGGATTTCCTGCGGCCCGTGCAGGAGCTGCTGGTGCTGGGTGGCACTCGGGAGCTTGACCTGTGCTTCGTGGGACGGAGGAACTGCGTTTCCAATCCAATTTGATCTTAATTAAACATAAATGAATATCATATGGAGCGGCACAGTGCTTGGTGCTCAAGATGGAGTAGTAAACAAAACCAATTAAAAACCCCTGCCCCGCCCTGGCTGGTTTGGCTCAGCGGTTAGAGCGTCGGCCCGCAGACCAGAGTCCCGGGTTCGGTTCCCACTACGGGCACGTATGTCAGTTGCAGTTTGTCCCTGGCCCCGGTTGGGGTCATGTGGGTGGCAGCCAGTCAATGTCTCTCTCTCACATTGATGTTTCTCTCTCTCTTCCTCCCTTTCTCCTTCCTGCTCTGTCTGAAGATAAATGCAAAAGTGTCCTCAGGTGAGAATAAAAAGAAAAAAACCCTGCCCTGGTGGGGCAGGAAGACTTCCACCAGAGAGAATCACACCGCTGTTAAGATAACAGAGGGACTGGGTACTACTGGCTCAGAAACAAATGTGGTCTCCATCCTCTGCCAGTCTGATGGTCTCACCAGACCCCAGACTGACCGTGACATTGAATTTTGCAGGTATTTTCTTCCTAACTTCTTCCTCCCCAGATCTCATAGTTCTCTTTCGTCTCGGCAGCTGCTGTCTGTGTGTCTGTGGATGGAATATTTCCAGTTCTGGGCATCTTCCTACCCAGGGCATTGAGCACGTGAGCTGCTCGGGAAAGCAAAGCCTTCATTTATGTGGCTTGTCCCCAGGGGCCATGAGCACAACAGTGTGCATCCTGGGAGTTTGGATGTGAGCCCAGGATGGTCCATGACGTGCGTGACTGGATTGTAGAGCCTGCCATTCTTCCCCTGCCTCCCCTCACCACCAGGGGAGATTGCTTTCAAAGGCAATCTGGAAGGACCCCATGCTTTTAAAGGTCAACTATCATTGGTGAGAGCAGAAACTGGATATGCACGGGGCCCAAGGGGCAGGGTTAAGGTCCAGTCATGGGGTGGATAGATGGAAACGCTGGAGTTTTTTTATTTCATTTCATTTTATTTTTTAATTCTCACCCGAAGATATTTTTCCATTGGTTTTTAGATAGAGTGGAAGGGAGGGAAGGAAGGAGGGAGAGAGAAAAACATCAATGTGAAAGAGACATATTGATTGATTGCCTCCTGCATGACCAGGGGGGATCGAACCTGCAACTCGGGTGCATGCCCTTGACCAGGAATCAAACCTGTGGCCCTCAGTCTGCTGGCTGATGCTCTAACCACTGAGAAAACCAGCCAGGGAAAAGCTGTGGATTTTTACTATTATTCTTTCCCTTGTTGCCACCCTGAGTCATTGTCCAGCGTGGAGAGTGGCCGGTGGACTCTCAGGGTAGATGCCCGGGGAAGCCCTTCAAGATCTGCCATGCTCCGGGAGCTAATCACAGCAGCTGCATTTTGTGTGGGATCCCGGGCCAAGCGGTTCCTGTGCGCCATCGAATGTCACAACAACCCCAGAAGGGAGATACTATTGCTGCATCCCATTTTACAGATGAAAAAAACAGGCTGAAAACAGTTAAGAAATTTACCTGGTGTCTCACAGCTGGTGGGAATCAGAGCCAGGATTCAAATCCATGCTTTTTTCATCACTGAGAAAAACAAGAGAAGACCTGAGTTCTTTACCAACAAGTCACATTGTACCCACTGGGCAGTTCCGGACCAAAGCTCACCCACTCATTCTTCTCCCGTCTGAGTCCTCGCTCTCCTCATCTGGATGGGCACCCAGGAGGCAGAAGTGACCATAAACAGGAGTGCATGTCAGAACCTGAACCCAGGGCCACCAGCGCCCAGCCAGCTGCTCCAGTCCTCACAGCGTCCCCAGGGGTGGTGTCGAGATGGGCACTGAGACTCAGTGGGTTTAAATGACTCGCCCAGCTCACAGAGCTTGGTAGGGCCAAGACAGGATTTGAACACAGGCTCAGCTGACTCCCAGGCGCCGTGTGATTTGGACTCTACCCAACTGCCTCACTGGTGAGGTTGGCCAGCGAGTCGATCCCAGGGGGAATAAACCAATCACGTAAGAGCAGAAACCCCACCACGTGGTCACAGCCTGCATAGCCCCATCACCAGAGGGACTCTCTCTGTGCTCCGAGCTGGGGGCAGGAACCAGCTGGCCGCATTAGCTGAAGCAGCCCAGCTTTCCAGTTCCTCTCTCATCCTGTTCCCTCCTGATCCAGACCCCTCCCCACCTGCCCCAGTGCGGTGCCCGCTGGAATTCTCACGCATTTAAACAGCCTCAAGCGAGCGTAACGGGAAGAGATGGCTGCTGTCCCCTGATGTGCACTGTTCCACAGCAAGACCTAGGCGACGCTGGCCCTTTCTGCACCATCACTCACGCCACGAGAGCCTGTGAATGACCTGGCGGCGTCAGCGGACCTGGATTCGAATCCTGTCTCCATCTCCTCCTGGCTGTATGACCTCAAGACAAGGGAAGCCAGGCTTTCTGAGTCTTGGTTTTCTCACCTGTGAGAGGGAGATGATAATGTTACCTGTCGGAGCCACGCAAGGAGCCAGGTGGCAACCCGAGCTCTGCCTTATGTCCAGCTCCGTGCGCTGTCTCATAGACAGCTGGGTTAGGGCACAGGGGCTCAGGGCTGGCACCTACGTGTGACCTCATGTTCACCCCTCTCGCCTTCTAGACATTGGGACTAGGATGCTGGGCTGTGCCGATGGGCAGAGAGAAGAGGGAGGTGGCCAGGGAGACCTTCGCTGACCGCATTAACCCAGTTGCATGAACCAAAGAGGCAGAAGAGAAAAGTGTGGCTGGTCCTGGCCCCAAGGAGTCAGGCACAGCCCAGGTTTGAGGCAAGAAATGTGAGAAAAAGAATCAAGGTGAGAGCCTTGACTGGACGGTAGAGCAGCCCACTAATAACCATGCCCGAGCCACCTCCGGGCGCTGTCATCATACATCAGTTCCTCCTCCCCTTGGGTAAACCTAGGAAGGAGGCTGGCAGAGCAAGTCAGTCAGTGTCCCATCCCCACAGGGTTGTCCCCATCAGGTCACTATAAAGATGAGAGACACTGAAAAACAGAGCCTAATCCAGAGCTGGGCATTTATTATAAGCACTCATGAAATGGTTTTCTTCTTATTATTATTATCACTAAAAAATCCTGCATTATTAATTATTGACAGAAACATGGTCTGGCCTTCTCTGTGGTCACTTTTCTTTATTGTCTCCTTTCTTCTTTCTTATATTTTATATCTCTATACCCTTTTACTAATTTGGAAGTGGAGAGAGACTGAGACCTTTGAGGGAATTCTGTCCTCTGGGAGTCACGAAGATGGTCGCCTTCAGCTGAGCCAAGTTCGGACCATGTGTAGCTGAGCTGCCCTGGCCCCTCCCTCCCCTCCCTGTTGCAGGCTGTCTGCACAGAGCCTCGGTGTTGATCAGCCTTCTTGACCACAGTGGGCTGAAGCAATACTGTCCTTCTTATATCCAGTTACCCTTGAATCAGTGCGACCGCAACTCCCTGAAGTTTTCCCTTGGAAGCTTCCTCCAGAGTTGTACCTGTAGATCTCATCAACCTCAGCGGCCATAATCCCATCCCCAGGTGCAAGTAGGGGACCTCCGACCAGCCTGAGGGCGGCTTCCAGCCCTTCCTGGCAGTGTCCGGACGTGGCCCAGAACTCTGGACGGGTCAGCAGTCTCTGGCCTCGGCCCTGGGTCCACAACATTACTTAGTCGGAAGTGGACAATGGCAAAGAGGAAGCCATTTGGAGGCGCCGGCCAGCTCTCCCAGCGTGGCAGGTGAAGTGGATCTCACATCGTGACCGTTTCTCACGCGGAGGAAGGATGGAAATTGTGCCTCCAAAGCTGCCACCTGTCCCCTGTGTCCTTTTCTGCTCCAGAGAAGGATTCTCTTTGGTGCCGTTTAATTGTGTTCATCAGTCAACATTAGTTGGCAGACACACCCAGGGGCACAAACATCGCCACCCCTTTCTCACCGTAATTGCGCTCCTTGGAATGCCGGAATGCGGTTTAGGGCCAAGCGGGTTTTGATTACAGAGTCAATCTTTGTTTAAAAGTTTGCCGCCCCGGGGTTTCTAACAGGTTACTTTAAACAATGCTATCTCTGGACACATACAGCTAAATAGTCCCATTAATCCAAATTGCTTTGCCAGGGTGCAGTGGAACCGTTCAGCAGCGAGGGCAGTGCCCAATGCCCCAAAAATGGGCTTCACGGGGAGCACGGCTGCAGTACTCAGTGGGGTGCTTTGTCATGAATTGATCCGCCAGGACCAGCCCCCCGCCCCTGAGTGACCCAGCCCTGTGTGTGCGCAGGTTGCTGTGCTGAGTGCGTCCACGGCCTCGCAGTGTCTCAGCCAGCTGGTGAGAGGGGACCGTCGTCATCCCCAACTAGAGAGAAGGGATGTGGGGAACTTGCCCAGAGCTGCTCACCTGCTGAAAGGCGGAGCTTCAGCTTCCACCACAAGCCAGGCTTCTCGACGGGTCCACGGACCGCTAGCGGTGTGCAGCGACTTAAAGGGGTGTGTAGGCAAGTGTTTGAAAATGTCAGCGTTTATCCATGCTAACACATAAGGAAAGACGTACGTACCCCAAGTGTCTGAAGCCGGCGTTTTCTTTAAAGAATAGTTGATCTCAGTATTAACAGAGCAATAAGACAAGTGGTTTGTGGCTCCTCAGCTATTCAACAAATATTTAGTGAGTGCCTGCGATGTGCCAGGCCCTCTTCTGGATGCTGGGATACAGCAGTAAAGAAAGCATTTTACTCTCAAGGGAAAGCGACATTGGATAAGTGAAGGGATCATATGTCAGGGGGAAATGTGTCCTGGGAAATACATGGCATGGAAGGAGGAGGGTGGGCCAGGAAGATACTTTGGAAAAAGTTGTGAGGAAGGTGTATGAATGACCAACAGGAGAGCAACATTGTTAGGTGAACGTGGTAACCACTACACTATGAAAACGTACATCAAGAGAGAAACATTGTAGCGGCAGGGATCAGCAAACTTTTTTGTAAAGGGCCAGATAGGAAATAGTTTAGGTTTTGTGAGCCCGATGGCCTCTGTCACAATGGCACAATTCTGCCACCATAGGAACAGGCAGCCACGGACAGTGTGAACACGGATGGGCATGACTGTGTTCCAACAAAACTTCCCTTACAAAACAAGTGGTTGTAGCATGCAGGCCCCTGTGCTACACCCTTCTGCCGGATCGCCCACATTCCAGATAACGGCCCAGAACACACACATCGCAGCCCTTGCAGATTCAGTTCCCGATCCACCCACCCATCTTCCCACACATGGCTTTTCCTGCATTGTCTCTCACGATTCTGTCAACTCAAGTGCTGGTTTGTGATGCTCCAGCGCTTCAGATTTCAGGACCCTGGAGAGAGAAAGAGGGGACGATTTCCATGGCCTTCTGGTCAACCTCCCCTGGCCCTTAGCATGGACTCCCACCCAGCCCAGGGTATCTGAACCCGACAGAAGACAACAGTCTCCTTTTCCTTTATTTTCTCCCAACCTGCATGGCTTGCCAGTCCTAAACTTGAGCTGGAAAGCTGCACATGAAATACGGCTCACCCATCGGTGTTGCCTGACCAGGGCCAGCCAAGAGGAGGCAGGCAGCTTATTCACAGGGTCCTCCATGACGGGAGCCCTCTCCAGCCCCCCGCAGTCTGTGTCAGCCAGAGCAGACTGTACGTTCTTACCACCCAGCCTTCTCTACATAAACCCGTCAGAAGTACCTGGGTCTCATTAGCACTGTAATTCACCCCGTGCCACCTTCCTCAATCTGAATCAGAAAGGTTAATGATGCTGAATCGTGAGACTCATTGATTTCAGCACTTACCCCAGCTTCCTGCTCCCCCTGAGAGCACAAGACTCGTTTATCTTCCCTTGGCTGACCAGGCAAGGTGCTGACGAATGCCTTAATGCCATCTAATTCTCAGAGATTTCCCGAGTGACTGGACATGTGCTCCTGTCATGCTTTCTGGAAATCTGGTTGATGTGTGCATCTGGTTCCGCACCATCTTTCTGCCTGGATGTGTCTGGGTTCCTCTCCTGTAATTTGTCTTGAGTCTGCCACAGGTGGCGGTGTCAGCTTGGGAAGACAGAGGCATTTCTAGCCAAGGTGATGACCATGTTGCCTCTAACACAGTCTAGTGAGATAGCTTTAGGACCTCACTATTGGTTAATTCATTCAGTCAGTCCACACACTGCCTATTGGAAACCTACTGTGTACCAGACATTTGCTAGAATCTGGGGTTACAGCCACCAATAGGATAGTTAACATCTCTGACCTCACAGATTGGGCCATTAAATTATTACATCTTTATGACATTGTTAGGAACAAAGTCTACATGCATATAATACAGAAAACAGACATGCATGTAACCTCTTTTCTTCTTGGGAGTCAGAGAAAGCTTCCCTGGAGAAGTGCCTTTGAGCTAAAAGTTGGAAGAAGAGGAGGAATTAACTGAAAAATTGGGGGATGAGTGTTCCTGCCAGATTGAGCCGCATGTGCAAAGGCCCTGAGGCATGAGGGAACATGGCCCATGCAGCAAGTCAAGACAGGCTTCTATGGACAGGGTGTGGTAAGGGGGATAAGCCAATAAAGTAAGGCTGGAGAGATAGGCCAGCCCAGATGGTTTGGGAACCTGAGAGCCATGTTAAGGAGCCCAAGTTTATTCTAAAAGCAACAGGTTACTTTTGAAAAGTATTGCATTGGGCAGTGCCATGATGAGATAGCTTTAGTTCCTCATCAGCTGCTTGGCAGTGGGGAAAAATTAAGGGGGAAGCAGTAGAGAACTGTATCAGTCTGCTGGAGGAGAGAAGATACAATAGCTAATATTTTCTGCTAGTGAATATGTACATTATAGCTCGGGCAGTTACTTTCCACCAGGCTACGTCCCCTCTGTTGTTTCGTTGCTGTTACTTCCTCTGCCGGGCCTTCCTGCAGCACATGATATTCTTAGTGTCCATGCCCTGGGTTTCCTAGTGCTGGACCCTGGGTCTCTCTGTCCGCTGTTGGGCAGAAAGTTTTCAGAGCTCAGGTCGTTGGGATGTGTAGCAAAGCAATCAGAAGTGTGCATTTGAGGAGTCTGCAGAGTCCAAGTCCAGCTGTCCCATTGACTGGCCCCCAAACCCTGGGCAAGTTCTCATCCTCACCGCCCCTTGGTTTTCTCATCTGTAAAGTGGGAACCATCCCTGTTACCTACCTCAGCCTTTGCTGTGAGGATTAATGTGGGAAGTGCAAGGTGCCTTGCCTGGCACAGGGAAGTATTAGTAAGTACCAATGAAGGTGGCCCAGAGTGACAGATCCACTAGACTGACAGTTCCAGAGCAGAGATGACATGTGTCCTGCTTAGCACGGTTTCTCTAGTGCTGGTATGGTGCCTGGCACATAGTAGGAGCACAGTAAGTCCTCACCGAAGTAAAGGAGCAAATGAACGGTCAATGGCCATCCCACAGCCACCACTGTGACAACAGCAGTGCTTGTTGTCACTTACTCTTAAGTGGCAGAAGCCTCGCTGATGCTTCATGGCATGATTTTCACGTCTACAATCATTCAAAGCATCTCTGAGCTTATTTTTGGATTGAGGATCCATGGAGAGGTTTTGTCTTCACTCATTTCTTTCAGCTAGAGGCATTTTCCGATATTTCCACGATGAAAATGGAAAGCGTTCCAAAGAGCCAGAGTCCATTTCAGAACAACAGTGAGCCACGGTGGACTCTCATCGATTCTTCGTTGATTCAGCCGCTTCTCAACCGGAGACGCCAGTGCAGACACTGCGGAGCCCCATCTGGGAGCCCAGCAGCCGAGGGATGTTGACATGTCACACCTGCCCGGCCACATGCTGGCTTCCACCCCGTTTGGAAGAGGGTCTGAATGCCACATGATCCCTTGATGTCATGTGGCAGGTGTCCAGTCTGTCCTTGTCCTCCTTGAGAGGAAGCCTGGAGGCAGGACCTCAGCTACCCACATTCTCTCCAGTTTCCCCGACCAAGCCTCTTATCCTCCGGACCCTGGGCTCAGGCCAGGTGTCCTGGGTGCAGATCCCTGCTCCTGTTACGTGCGTGTCTAGCCCTGCACACATAATTCAACCTTCCTGTACCCCCTTATCTGCAAAATGGGGGAGAACAATAGTACCCACTTCATGAAGTTGTTGAGGAGGCAGAGTGCATCAATATATATCCAATGCCTAGACCACATGACTTAGTCCTCAAAGTTATCAGCATCGGCGCCAGCACTGTTATTGGACCCGTTACCCAAGCTCTGGGAAACTCAGTGTGCTCCACTGTGCAGGAGACCTTATCTGCCTCCCTTCTAGGCTGCTTGTGAGGGTTAAGTGGATAGCGTATATAAAGTATGCCTGATATACCAAGTGTGGTTATTATTGTAGCTATATTATGGTGTTTTCATCAGTTTGAAATTTGGGGTTCAACTGGTACTTTTTTTATTATGGTAAAATACACATCACATACAATGTATCATCAGTGACATTTATTTATTTATTTATTTATACCCTCACCCGAGGATACGTTTGCATTTATCTTCAGATAGAGCTGGAGGGAGAGAGGGAGGAGGAGAGAGAGACACACATCGAGTGGTCGCCACCCACCCAACCCAGCTGGGGCCGGGGACAAACTGCAACCGAGGTACGTGCCTTTAGCGGGAACCGAACCCGGGTCTCTCTGGTCCGCGGGCTGACACTCTAACCACTGAGCTAAACCGGCCAGGGCTCATCAGTGACATTTAATACATTCACAGTGTTGTATAGCCATCATCGCCGTCTATTCCAGACATTTAATCATCCCTAAAGGAATCCCCGTATCCATTCATCAGTTGCTCTCCTTTCCCCTGCCCCCCGGTCCCTGGCCATCACCAGTCTGCCTTCTGTCTCCCTGATAGAGTTAACCTACTCTGGATGTTTTATAGAAAAGGATCATGTAATACATGCTCTTTGGGTCTGGCTTCTTTCACTTCGCATCTTGTTGTCAAGGTCCGTTCCCGTTGCAGCCTCTGTCAGTATTTCATTCCATTCTGTGGCTGAATGATATTCCGTTGTACGGATAGGCTACGTTGGGTTTACCCAGTCATCCACTAATGCCCATGTGGGTTATTTCCTCTTTGGAGCTGCTCTGAATGTCCCTGTAACACGTTATTGTTTGAACAACTGTGTTCAGTTCTTCTGGGGATTGTGGTGACCTTTTTTTAATGTACGTGGTTCAAGACTTAAGAGAGAAAGGGAAGAAATAGTAATCTGATAAATTAGGAAATGCAGGGGATTTCAGCCTTTATTTGTGCGGTTGTTTGTTTGTTTGTTTTTGGCCATCCTCAGCGCTTTGGTCCAGCAAGAGGACTGACCAGAGAGAGGCTGGCCTCGGCTCTGTTCTCGAGCTCCTGGGCCCTGTTGATGTCCTCGGTGCCACAGCTTCCCTGGGGAAACCCCCGATGACTGTACGCTGCAGTGTGGCGTGGCCAGGGACACCAGCCGTCCTGTCCCCCCTTGGAGGGAAGAAGCAGCGAGAGCAATGAGATAATCAAGCACTTTGGGATTGTCCAGCGCTGGTCAAAGCCTCTCACACGCAGGAGCTCACTGCGTCTTTGCCTGACGCAGACAGGACACTGAGGACCAGAAGGATGAAGTAACTTGCGAGGTCACGTGGCAAGGAAGCATAGAGGCAAGTTTGCAACCTGGTCACCTGGTGCAGAGCCACCTCCCCGCAGCACAGTGGCACAGCTGGCTGCCACTCAGGGAGCCCCCCTCAGCTGGACCTGGCCGTGGATCTCCCCCCGAGCTACAGGGATCCCACGTGAGCTGGGAAGTGCCATCTGAGGGACCTGGCACTGCCTGGGGGCCTTCATTAAACAGCTGTTATATGCCAGACATTGCGCTAGCCAAGCCTTTCCCAATCAGGGTTCCTCGTCTAAACCCCAGAGCACAGGAAGTGATCCGAACGACTTTTTTCTTTACTACATAATTAGTACCATTCTTGGTGCAGGGAAGAGAGGTTAACTCAGGGCATGTAATGGACGCCTCAGGACTTCGGGGCCCAAGGCTCACAGGCCTCCCTCATCACTGTTTCTCCAGCATCTAGAACAGTACCTGACCCGTGGCAGGTGCCACGTAACTATTTGCTGAATTAATGAATGGGAATCTAGTGACGTGACCAGATCAGCGTGAACCCTGCCCTTTGTCTACCACGCACCCTGTTTTACAGTTTACAATACGATCCTCCTTTACGATCCAGAGTGTTTAAATATCCGGAGACCTGGCACCGAAAATAATTCAGCAGTGGTCAGTGAACTTGCACCAGAATCTTTTCAGCACAGTTAGACGTGAGCAGGTTTTCGGACGAGTCCCAGATGAAATTTGTTGAACAAGCTTTTCCTTAAGAAACACTGTAGTGGTCACATAGGAACACAGGGGCCATAGGACTTAAGTATTGCCTCTGAGTAAATATCTCAGGAATACCTGTAAATGAATAACCTTTACCCACGGAGCAGGATGCACGAGCGCATATAGAATCAAATAAAACCAGGCCTGAGCTGAAAGGAGTCCACACAGCCCAGTGATACCTGTGGTTGACAAAGGCAGATTCATTTCCAAAGTCAGGGGC
The DNA here is from genome assembly GCF_014108415.1 of Molossus molossus. NCBI lineage: Eukaryota > Metazoa > Chordata > Mammalia > Chiroptera > Molossidae > Molossus > Molossus molossus. The sequence continues at coordinate 106,667,641 of NW_023425366.1, read as the reverse complement.
CAACGTAGTTTTTGGCACTTAGGAAATGCTCAGATATTTGTGGAAGGAAAGGGGGGCGGGGGGAGAATGGAAGGAAAGAGGGAAAGAATGAAGGAAGGAAAAAGGGAGGGGGGGGGAATTTAATTCACATCCCTAATAATAACCCAGCTAACATTTAACTGCTTACTGTACACCAAGCACCCATGCTAAGAAGTTAGCCGTTATCCTCAGAACACCTCTGTGAAACACGTCCTAGTATGAATCCCATTGTTGAGAAGGCAACAGTGTTGCCCAGAGAACCTGCACCTGCCCAGGTCAGACTGTCGGTGAGAGCAGAGCTCGGCCAGTCCTGCCGCAGAGATGCCCTCAGATGCTTTCCTCTGCCCTCCTCCGGAAACGAAGAAGGGGAATTGGAATCCACCATCTTCTTTAAGGATTTGGAACTTTTATATTTAAGCTTCTAAATCTTTTTTCTTGATTGGAACTTCACCTGAGACCCCAGTGTGGTAAATAGGCTCCTCTCTGCAGAAATCTCAAGTGAGCCAGCTCCAGGCTGTGCCCTCCACCCTCCCCACCCCCCAGCCCAGCAGGGACTAGGGCCACCCCAGACACAGCGTTGAGAATCACTGAGCTCTGATCAATTTTCTTTTAAAACGTTGTAGATGTTTTCTGTCTCCGAGAACTGCAAATTAGCACCTCAGAGCCTGTGCCCTCTGTTTCTCCAGCCTGCTTTCTTTGTGAATGTCTCTTCGGTCCTCCGAAATAAACAAACAGCCTTGGAGCTCTGTGGTAGAGAACAGACTGGGTGCAGCATGTCCTGATCCTCCAGCGCCTCTCTCTCGAGCCGAGGACCTGCGTCTGCTCAAGGTCTGCAGAGGCGGCCACGGCGTTTGTTTTGCAGGGGAGGAGCGCGTGGCTTCTCTGCTGTGCGGCAGCGCATTCCAGTCCAGACAGGCCGGTGGACCTGGCAGGCTGCCCAGGGTGATCCAGGACAGTCAGCTGTCCTTCGAGCTCAGTCTCATCCCGGACTGAAATCTGAACTGACTTGACCCTGGCTTTCTGAGAGATGGAGATCCTGGTTGTATCCTACCCCCAGCAGAATATAGGCTCCTGTCCGGGAGAAGTAATAACAATGAGTAACTTCCGACTAAGTGGTGGTGTGGACCCAGGGCCAAGGCCAGAGACTGCTGACCCATCCAGAGGTCTGGGCCACGTCCTGACACTGCCAGGATGGGCCAGGCTACCCAACCAAGAGTAGATCTCTGTGCTTACCCCCATGCACCATTCATTACCCCGCCTCTGTTCCCAGTTTCTGTATCAGCCAGGGTTTTCCAATTGCAGACAACAGTTAATGCCCTCTTATCTCATTTAATTCTTATCACAACCTGTAAAGTAGATATTGCTATCATCCTCCATTTTAAAGATGTGGAAATGGAACTTCAAATAGCTAAAATGACCTGCCAAAAGCTACCCAGCTAATAAGTGACGGAACCAGGACTTGATCCTGGCCTCAGATCTGCATTATTTTACTTGCTCTAAATTCTGATATGTAATTTCTATAGGTCATTGCCAACATTTTTATAAACGCGGGGTAGTGTAAAATGAGGAGGGGGGCAATCTTAGCCACACACACAGAAGGAAAGTTGAGCCATTCAGTTCCATTTAGGGTGGTGCTCATTTATCCCCCGGCCCTTCCCAGCTGAACTGACTCTGGGCCAGTTCTCACAAAGACACGCAGGAACTGACCAGGCAAAAAGGTGGGAAGGGTGTTCCCAGCCTAGGGGGCAGTATGGACCAAGGCCTTCGATCTGGAATGCAACACGTGTAGCCGGAACGATTCCTGTGGGCCACTTGAAGTAGGCATGAGGTCCCAAAGAGAAAGAGGCGTAACGCTGCTAGAACCTGCTAGAGCAGTGGTTCTCAACCTGTGGGTCACGACCCCTTTGGGGGGCGAATGACCCTTTCACAGGGGTCGCCTAAGGCCATCGGAAAACATATTTCCGATGGTCTTAGGAACCGAGACACCGCTCCTCCACCCGTCTCCAGGTGGGTCCGCCCACGTGCAGATACGCCCACATTCAACATGAGGACCTGCATTAAAGGGTCGCAGCATTAGGAAGGTGAAGAACTACTGTGCTAGAGGCCTGAGGCCTGTTCTGGACACAGGTGGATCAGACAAGAGTCCTGTGCTCAAGGCGCTGACAGTCAAGGGACTTGAACATATGTAACCTGCACCACTGCTAGGAACACAGGTGTGCGAGATTTCATAAAGGGCGGACTGGCGAGCAGTGGGCGTGCTTTTCCTCTGGCATTTCTTTCTTTTTTTTCCTTTAATCCTCACCCAAGGATATTTTTTCCTTTTTTTAAGAGAGTGGAAGGGAGGGCAAGAGAGAGGAAAAAAACATCCATGTCAGAGAGACACATCGATTGTTTGCCTCCCACATGCACCCTGACTAGGGCTGGGGATCGAACCTGCAACCTAGGTACGTGCCTATGCCCAGGAATCGAACCCATGTCCGCGGGCTGAAGCTCTAACTGCTGAGCCAAACTGGCCAAGGCTCCTCCCCCTGGCATTTCTAAGCAAACGTCTCTCTGAAGGCTTCCACCACTGAGCACCTACTATAGGCCAAGCACTGCGTGTGCCATACCCACAACACACAGGCAACTCAGAGACCATCGATTGGCATCCCCATTTTGCAGATTAGAAAGCTAAGGCTCAGCGAACGTAAGAAACTTGTTCAAAATCAACGGCAATGAAGCAGCAAAGGTCAGAGAGACATTCCTACAAACGCTTCTCTGAAAACAGCTCTCGTTGTGGCACAGTTTTGACTCTCCTATGTAAACCACACTCACTTTTTTTTTTAATTAATTAATTTATTTTTGTTACAGATGTTTCTCCTTTTTCCCCATTGACACCCTCCTACCAATCCCGCCCTGCCCCCCAGCATTGTTGTCTGTGTCCATGGTTGTGCATACATGCATATCAGTTCTGTGGTTTATCTCTTCCCTCCCACCCCCCACCCCTGTTCCCCTCTTCTAACATTTGTCAGTCTGTACCCTACTTCTGTCTCTGTTCTTTGTTCATCAGCTTGTTTCATTCATTATATTCCACAAATAAGTGAGATCATGTGATGTTAGTCTTTCCCTGATTGGCTTGTTTTGCTTAGGATAATACTCTCCAGGTCCCTCCATGTTCTCAAAGGATTAGAGATCTTTCTTTCTTACAGCTGCATAGTATTCCATTGTAACTCACATTTACTTTTAAGATTCTATCTTTTGCTGTCCTCTAGAGCAGACCTCATCTTGTCCCCTCCACCCCAAGATCAAATAACTGGCTCTAATTCGTTGTAAGGGATTGCACTTTTTTTTTTTTTCATCCTCACCCGAGGACATTTTTCCATTTTTTTGTTCAGGTAGAGTGGGAGGGAGAGAGAGGAACAGAGAGAGAGAGAGAGAGAAACATCGATGTGAAAGGAACACATCGAGTGGCTGCCACCCGCACAACCGACCAGGGCCGGGGACAAACTGCAACCGAGGTACGTGCCCTTAGCAGGAACCGAACCCGGGTCTCTCAGGACCGCAGGCCGACGCTCTAACCGCTGAGCCAAACCGGCCAGGGCAGGGGGTTGCACAATTTAGTTAACCAAATGTTCTGCTCATTTGAGATGTTTCTGTATATGAGGACAACCAGATTGCAGATAATTAAAATACAATCAAATAGACCACACACACACACACACACACACACACACACTCACTCACTCACTCCTGGCTGAGTGACAGTTTAGTTCTTCATTCAAGATTCAAGTTGGTGTTCCAGGATCAGGCAGGGCCTCTGGGTGCTGATTCTTGTCAGTTACCAGTCTATTACAGCTATCTGGAGGAAAGGCTGAGGTGTGAAAAGTTCCCACTGATAGACTCTCAGCCAAACTGCCTCAGAATGGTTTGTGTATGTTTAACATGAAACCTGCACCTCACAAGTATTCTGTGAAAGCGTGCAGATTTTGAGAAATGGTTTGCCAGTTCCTGCAAATGCGATGAGCATGTTTTAATTCTGCATTATTTTCGTCAGTAACAAAAAATATATATAAATCCAGTTCAAAGTGAGTGGGTTTTATTATCCAGGTGGTTCTCTGGTGTGCTGTCTGCCTGTGTAGAGGGAACCACTGTCCCCTGGCGTCTCCAGCACGAATTGTGCTTCGGGTCACCTGGTGTTTCCCCCACTATGGTAAGACTCCACCTGTGTGTCTCCCTTCCCCCACTGTCCTGTGTGCTCCTTGAGGATAGGGACCACAAGCACCTTAACAGCTGCTGTTTCAGGTGTCTAGCACCTGACCCATCCAGGAAATGGGAGATGTTTCCCAGGAGAACATACAGAGCTTGCAAAGTCTTAGAGCTATGATCCCAGAACGTTTAGAAAACTTCAAGTAATTCTGAAGATTGAGTGAGCAGGGCAAGCTCACAAACCACCTTGCACGCTTGCTAAGGAGTCGGGCATTGCCCTGCAGGTGATGGACAGCCGCTGAGGATATTAAGTAGAAGAGAGGGCATGATCAGACTTATGTTCCAGCAAGATCCTATGACTGCTTTCCAGAAGATGGTTTAGCGTGGAGTCTGAAAAGCCGGGGCGGCATTTCTTCCAGGTCCCTTTTCCTCAGATGCCCAGCTCTGGCTGTGATCATGCCCATGGGATCCTGGAAGAAATTCAGTACCTGGTTTTTCCCACACACCTTCCCCTGCACCTTGCAAACGTGGGCGTCGCTGTAAGCCTTGCCTCCGCGCGAATCGGAGGTTACCCTTCTCGTATCTCCAGTGCTTTTGCCCTTGGTCTTTCTTCTTGTGTTTCTGGAGTTCTGGCCTTCCCAGCAGACAAGAAGACTTCAGTAAGGTCTGAGCATAAACCGTCCAGAGAGTCGGGGACAAAGTGATGGCAGTCACTGCCCCCACCCAAGAAGAAACAAGCCACGTGGGAAATGGGCCCGAGTCCACTCCTGAGAGGGAATGCAGCGAGAGGACACTGGGGGACGTGCTCAGATGTCACACTGCGGCCGCACGGCCCGCACCTGGGACAGAGGCTGTATCTCGGTCCGCTCCTGTGTGCAACCCATGTGACAGCAGTCCCCTTGAAAGGGAGCAGGAGGCTTCTGAAGGCAGCTATGGATTCCTGCCTTTGTTTCCTCTCTTTCTAAGGAAATAGAACACACACCTGACGCTTATTGGTCACACAGAAGTCAGGACTGAGGAGGGCCCCAACTCTGGACCTGGGGCCCCGAGGTCCAGGCCTCCTCTCACCTCCCATGACTTCGGCCATTGACTCTCTGAGCCCTACTTTATTCGTATGAACTAGTACAGGTTGCTGGTCCCTGTGAGGTTGTAGGAGGGGGAGGAGCGCAGCGCTTTGTAGGCAGCAGAGGGGGTTTTCTGCAGTGGTATCTTCGGTGTGTCCTGTGCCCTGGACGCCTGTCCCACATCTCTCCCCGTTCTCCGGCGAGGCCCTGGGGAAGAGCATTCCTGGTGGGGGGAATGGGCGGGGCAGAGGCACAGATATAGAGGTGAGTGACAAAGCTCTCTGCCTTCCTGGGCTGAGCCCCTGTCAAGGGACAGCGCTGTGCTGGACCGGGCAGCCGCACCCAGGAGCCCTGCATACCAGCCCTCCACTGGGGTATTTTTATTGAGCACCTACTATGTTTCAGGTCCTGGAGGAACAGAACAGAATTAGACCCAATGCCTGCTTGTCTCACAGCTATAGCCAGGCCCCCAAAAAGTATTGTCCAAGGTGCCTGGGTAGAACATCTCAGTGCAGTTAGCAGGCAGATGGGCACCACCTGGAGCAGCTGCCCGCGGGCACTGAGAGGATCGCTCTGTGCACCCCCCACAAACACCCCATGCTCCTTGACAGAAGACAGGTTTGGGTCTGGTTGTTGGTACCATGGAGAAGCTAGGTGGCCCCTGCCCAGGCCTCACCAGCCGGCCAGAGAAGCCCACCAGCCTCTCCAGGGCAGCCCCTGCCCTAGCATCCTCGTCCCTCCCCACCTGCCCGGTAGCCAGCTGGCTTGGTTCCTGTGCCATGGTGGGAGCCCAGCCATACCCTCATCTGGGGGCAGCCTCATTTCATTCAGTGTGTTTTTCTGAAAGCAAAGAGAGGCTAAAAATTGTCCTTTGCGTGAATAATTCCACATTTAGCAATGTAATCCTGCAGAATCTTATCATACCGACATCTGGAAAGATACATATGCCAAGATGTTCATAGGAGCCTTATCTCCAAGGGGTGGGAGATAAGCTAAATGTCCATCGCCAGGGGATTGGCCGTGCCGGTCCACACAACTCTGTGCAGCCATTATGAGGATGACGTTTACCTGTATGTGCTTATTAGACAGAAGCAGGATATATCATTACATAAAAAAGTCAGGTACCTACTTGTAATGAAAAATGGATATATATATAATAGCCTCTACTTCACAGGGTTGCCATGAAGAATAAGTGGGTTAATGAATGCTTAGAATAGTGCCTAGCCCCCGTGGCGGGCACTCAAGTGTTAGATGTTGTTGCTATTGCTATTGTTTAATTCTCTGTCTTGCTGTAATCTGAGTTTCTATAATCATAATTTTTAAAAACATAGGAAAGGGTTAGAGTTGGCCATCCCACCATCATGTTTCTGTGCTCTTCACCTCATCAAAAAAGGACGGAGTGTGACATTCCTCCTGTGGTCACATCTCTCGGCAGATCGATCTGCCTGGAGTCACCGACTCATCTTGGTTTGCCTAAGACTGTCTGGTTTTCAAACGAAACAGTTTGTGCCCTGGGCATCCCCTCAGTCCTGGGCAAACCAGGTCGCTGGCCACTCTACATTTGCCCCTGGCAGCCAAGTTGCTATAGGGGTTCTACAGACAAGTAGTCGTTATTGTTTTTATATAACAGGAAAACACATGAAGGTGGCATGCCCAGATGGAATATTATTCAGCCTTGAAAAGGAAGGAAATGTTGACACATGTAGCATGTGGATGAGCCTGGAGGACACGATGCTGAGTGAAAGCAGCCAGTCACACACAGACAGACGCATGGTTCCACTTACGCGCGTCTGGTGACTGCATGAGCATGACTGTCCACAGAGAGGGAAAGAAGAGGGTGTTGCCAGGGGCTTGGGCCCGGAGGGAATGGGGAGCTGTTACTGAATGAGTTCCGGGTTTCCATGTTGCAAGATGAAAAGAGGTTTGGAGATGGAAGGGGGTGATGGTCGCACAGTACTTAACACAACTGTGCACCTGAAGACGGTTAAGCTGGCAGATCCTAGGTTACGTGTATTTTACCACAGTTCAAAATGTGAGAGAAAAAAGGTATGTCAGCTATCACAGATAGTGCTGCTTGGGGTGGAGCTGTAGTGGTATTTACAGTGAACTCACATACAAAGTAAGTGCACAGGTGATGCCCCAGTGGTGGGAACTGGGGAAATGCAGACATCGTGCATTGTGAGCTCAGCTTGCAGGCGCCTCCTCGACCCTCAGCACCCTCAGCTCACCTGATCCCGTGGCCCTCATCCACCGCCCTGTGCACATTTCTGCTCCACAGGTGGCCCACCCACGGCATCCGGGAGAGCCAAATCCGATCCCTTGGGTCTGTGCAGACTGGCGGTGTCAGGGGTTTGAAATCCTGAATCCTGACATTCACGAAAACTCTGTGCTTCACGTTTGCCCGGGCACTGCCAGCCTCCCCATTCGTCAAGAGCACCCAGTATGGGAGAGGGAGATCTGGGGCCCAGGGGTGGTGGGCAGGAGGGTCCCAGCAAGGAGAAGTCGGCTCTGTGTTGGGCTTTTTCCCGGAGGAGGCTAAGCAGCTGGGCTCCATGTCTCCTCGCCCATCACATGCTGCCAGTGGACATGCGTGGCTGTGACTGGGCTGTGGGGAGGGGGCTGTTTGGGGGGGAACCAGAGGTGAACCGTGCCCTTCCTGTGTGCCAGCATGCATATGAGACACAGCTGGTGCAGTGACCCCGGGGAGACAGTTCCCAACTTGGACACCAGCCGGGGGACTGTGGACAAGTTCGCTCAGGGGGTGTTTCCAAACCATGCTCTGCAGAGCATCCCATAGGTGTGATGCACAGAAAGCCTTCCAAGTTCAAGTGAGGTTGGGTCCTTACACTGCTGTCCCCAGTCCAAAATGGCCACAACAGTACAGGGTGGGGCAAAAGGAGGTTGACAGTTGTTGGTATGGAAACTAATCATTAATGAATAATAATGCAAGAATAAACTCTGTTTCACGTACTCACCACTGTAACCCTGCTTTTGCTCCACCCTGTGTTATTAAGTAACAGGCAACATTTATCAAAGGCTTATATGATACGCCAGTTGCTACGGCACAGGTCTTACACGCGTGATTGTATTTCATGCTCGCAACACGTGAGGTTTATGGAGATGAAACTAGCGCGCTCGAGGTCTGGGCTTTCAGGAAGAGACCACGGGGAGAAGATGAAGAGGGAAAGAGGAAGAGAATTAACTACCGAGATCCATGCTCGATTCAGAGCAGCTCTTAAGCTTCAAAGGGCAGGCGCCTCATCTGGGAATCCTGTTAAAGAGCAGATTTTAACTCCGCACTTCTTGGGCAGAGGCTGAGATAAGGTGTCTAACAGCAGAGGGCTGGTGCTCTCGGAGTGAAGACAAGACTGAAGAGAGAGACGGCAGAACACCTGTAGCTCTTCTCCCGCACCTGGAACGGAATCATTCACTCCCTCATTTACTCACCCGTTCATTGGCAGAAGTCGTCTGGTGTTCTAATCCCGATTCTTGAGTTTACTAAATAAACGGCTGACATCTCTGGGTCTCCGCTGCCCGTTCGTCAAATGGGAATGAAACACACATTTTGTAGCATCTTGGTGAAAGCCAAGCGCAACAAAATGGAGCAGAAATCAGCCCGAGGGCCTCGGCCACGTGGACATTCCGGAACTGGTCATGGTGCGCCTTTCATTATCCATTCACTTATTCCTTTCAGCCAGTGTTCCCATATGGCTCCAGTATGCACATTTTAATATGTCTTTATGAAACACCAACATGTTTATGAAAACAAAGATGTCCCAGTGGCTCCAAAGGGTACGGCGGTGGACCCCCGAGTCACCACCATGAGTCAGGGGAACTGGCGTTTCTTCCAACAATGTCTGCTAAAGGTGCAAAGAAAGGGGTGAGGGGACAGCCCCAAGGGATGAGCTGTGGGAGCCACTTGGCAATGACTCCGCCAGAAGAGGGGGTGAGAGCTGCGTGTGCGGGGGAGGGAGAGCAGGACCAGAACTGGGTAAAATGTCAGCAGGTCGCAAGCTGTCGATTATCTGAAGAGAACTAAATATTATGTAGGCAATTATCGATGGGTGTCTGAAAGCCACAGTAGGAGAACTTGGTCCCCAGCCGAGCCCCATCTCCCCTCAGAGAAGGGCTGGCAGGCAGGGTTAGCATTCCGAGCAGGCTTTCTGTGCAGAGGGAGAGCGAGGGGGCTGGGGCCCCAGGGAGGGGACAGGCAGGGGACACCGCTCTCTGCTTTGAAAAGCGGCTTTACCCGCAAGCGCTGGGCTTGGAAGCCAGAGCCCCCTCCCGATCCACCCTCCCTCCCCCAAGATGTCATCTTTTGAGAGGATTTCATGTGGAAGCATCGCTAAGTAAATTCGCTAAATGCCTATTCATCCCCGTCAGATGGGGACTTGGTGAAGCGGTAAATGTGAAAATGGCCCCAGCTCAGGGCCCTGAACGGGCTTTCTGGGTTGTCAAATGGAACTGCAGCCGCTGACCCCGGGAGCCCCGAGGCTTCGAGAGGGCCCCCCGCTCCCCCGGGGAGCCCCGGCCCGGCCCCTTCAATCCTCCCACTGAGGCTACTGAGAGGCCCCTATTTATTATTCCTGCTGCCAGGGACCCATTCAGAGGTTAACTTGTCCCCGTATTCATCAGGACAACAATAATGAACTGTCGCAGAGAGTATCGAGGGGGTTGGTGAATAGGAACTGCTCAGACGGTAGATGGTTTGGAGGGAGCATTCATTTCTTCTGGGCTGATTCAGTTAACACCTCTCCCAGCAACTTCAAGAGGCTCTGCCCATCAGTTACCATAACTAGGCACAAGCAGGTGGGTTTGACCACACGGGGTGCACCGTCGTGCAGACACGTGGGGTGAGCCTTTGTCTGCATCCCTGGGGCTCACCTCTGTGCACACCGGCGGGGCTTAGCTTGCTGTGTTTGCTAGATTTAGTTCATTGCAGATGCACAGGGCTTCTCTGGAGTCTGTCTGCTAGACGGGCTGGTGTTCAGTTGGTGTTTATTTCAGTAATAGGAGGGGACATCAGCAGTGCTCATTTTCACGGCAGCGTCTCTTATCGGCTCTGGGCCTCCTCCGCTGGAATTATGAGTTGGTCAACATGAGTCACATCCAGTCACTTCTGCAGGGAAATGAAGGAGCGGTGAGGGGTGGGGGCAGCTCTGACCAGATGGTGGGGGCAGAGAGAGGAGAGCAGCTTCTACTTACTATACACCTAATATGTGCCTTATAAACCCACTCAGTTGTCCATTCAGAATATGTGGAGAGCGTGCTGTGTGCTGGGCAGCCAGGTGAGTTCAGAGAAGGTAAATGACGTACACCCATGGACACACAGGGCCTGGGCAGGAGAGCACCTGCCATCTGTCTCCAGATTCTCCTGCTTCTTGAGCCCAGGCATCACCTTCGAAGGTGCCCATGTGCCCCCCAAAGGTCTAGCCTTCATTCTACCCAGGACTGCCCTTCCTTTCCACTGCCTTCCCCTCTCTCCCAGTGTGAAGCCCTGGTTAACCCTTTTCTCTTAAATAAAACTCCCCGAGCAGAGAAGCCTGATGATAAAGGAGCTGTCACTTCAGCACCATTTACCTGTTTGGGTTTACTCGGCAGAGGCGGCGACTGCATTTCTGGCAGATGGAGACCCGTGTGACTGCCTTTTAAAACACTGTCACAGCTGTATGCACAAGCTGATTAGCTGTGACTACACGGCTGGTGCCGAGATTGATGGTGATAAATTTGGGATAACAATGCTGGGAACGATGGCATTCGTTTGTATGTCACTTTATCTTTTTTAAAGATCTCTCAATCAGTTGCCCAGTGGTTATCAAGAACTTGGTGTACATTTATGCCTTCATTCATGTCTCGAAATGTCCTTGGAAGAATCCGGTCAGATCCGTCTCACTTTGATTCATTTATTCATCCACAAACATTAATGTGGCTCCTACTATGTGCCAAAGATGAGCAAGTTCAACTAGGTTCTGTCTTCGGGGAACTTGCATCCTACTGGGAGGAAGTTCAGCATCTTCAGAGGGTGATAAGATAGTGAAGTAAATAAAGTAATAGGATAAAGCAGAGAGGGGGATGCAGGTGATACTTTCAGTGAGGTGGCCATAAAAGGCCTCTCTGATGACATGACATTTGAAAGGGGACCTGGATAACAACAAGCTAGTGATGGGAAGGTACAGCAAGTGCAAAGGCCCTGAGGTTGCTGTGTATTTGGCATTGAGCTACACACTGATGACTTAACTGTTTGCCAAGCCCAGGGCTGGACACTAATGATTCCAAAATGAATAAGATACTCTGCTTATCCTCATGGAGTTCACTGTATAGGGAGCTTGTAGGAGGCACACAGACTGTGTTTTCATGTAGTGTGGTCAGGCCAGGGATGGTGACTCCTGAAAGAATACAGCCTCATCAACTGGTGTGGTGTGAGAGGAGGGATCCTGCTTTCTGTGACCAAGAACGGAGCCGAGACTCAATTCTCCGTGGTCTCTGGAGGATTCTGACTTTCCTCTTTGTTTGTTTCTACAGGACGAATGACCAGCTGGTGGCATTTCTCTCCCGATACCGAGATATGAATTTCTTGAAGTCACATGGCCGGGACAATGCAAGGTAGTACACCCTCTCCCTGTCTTGGTACAGAATGGAAATGCAAATGCATGTGCTTTGGGGCTTCCTTCTAGGCTGGTTTGGTGCAGCCAGAAAAAGAGTTGGGGATGAGAGAAAGGCAGGCATGGTGGCCTCGCCCCTTCCAAGTAGGGTCTGGAGAGGTCCCTCCTGTCAGCCCAGGACAGAGATCATCGTAAATGTGTCTCATCACGTCATTGCCCTTTACACCTTTTGTCCAAGCACTTTGGTGAGTCCAGTTTCTCATTGTGGCAACCCTTTGAGGTAAGGAGGGCAGCCATTTTCAAGTCCCATTTTATTGGTGGGTAGACTGAGGCCCATAGGTTGTGATGTTCCCAGATCAACCATTTGATCAGCCAGTCATTCAACAAACGTTTGCCAAACGCCAAGCGTGTGCCAGGCACCCTTCTAGCAGTGGTCAAGACAAAATCCTCGCTTATGGAGTTTACTTTCTAGGGGAACAGAGTCTCGTGCCAGCATGGACTTGAACTCGAGTATCCTGACTCCAGCCCTGTGCCCTCGCCATTGCCTCCTTTTGCTGCCCAAGACTTTGGCAGGGATTCGAGGCACCCAAAGCCCAGTTGGACCCATTATACCTCCCTCATTAAAATGAGCAATGCCAAATAGCATCACTACCATATAGCTTTGAGCTAAGTTCAGATCACCAAGGCCAGAGATCAGCTAGAAGGGATTAGTCTTGAGCGCCCCCTGTAGAAGGGCTCACACAATCAGCTCCACCATCCAGATGTAAAATACCATTAAAATCCAGCCCAGGAGCACTCTAACGGCTTAGAGTCATTTTCTCGAGTTGACCTCAGGGCGCAACCTGGCAGCCCATAGGGTAACGTTAGCTTGTTCACCTGTTTTGTGTGGCCCTCGTGTTGGTTTTGTTTTCTTGTATTTAATTCAGGTGCTTTATTTGAAAAAGAATAGTCCATTTAAAAATTGCAGTATTTCCCATAAAAATCCAGATTTCCAGTGCATCTTAAAAGATCAGAAGGTCCGCTAACTCAGTTTCTGAATTTTTTCGTGGCAGTCATCAGCTGGATCTTAGATAATGCTCGTGTTTTCCAGGTCTCTGAAATCTTGCCCGTCTCCCTTCCCTGCTGGCCCCGTGGGCATTTCAGTCTGCCATCTCTGCGTTCGGTGTCCTCCGCCCGGCTGGTGGAGGTGTGACTTCCTTTACCAGTTCTCCACAGCAAGGGGGGTGGGGGACAAAGGAAGCCGTGCGCTGCGTTTCCTAAGCTTTCGAGTGGTAACCCCTGAGTCCTGTGTTGCATCACCTGCCTGCATTTTAACTCTGATGTCATCAAGCTTTGATAGATTGTTCCTGTCCTAGCCACAGCCTGCATTCTTTGCATTTAGAAAGAGCCCCAGTTCTGGCTGGTTTGGCTCGGCGGTTAGAGTGTTGGCCTGCGGTCCGGAGAGACCCGGGTTCGGTTCCCGCTAAGGGAATGTACCTCGGTTGCAGTTTGTCTCCGGCCCTGGTTGGGTCATGTGGGAGGCAGCCACTCGGTGTGTTCCTTTCATGTCAATGTTTCTCTCTCCCTCTCTCTCTCCCTCCCGCTCTGTCTGAACAAAAAATAGAAAAATGTCCTCAGGTGAGGATAAAAAAAAAAAAACAAGTAATTAGAAAGAGCCCCGGAGTGGACGATGCTCTGTAAACCAGCACAGATGAGTGTAGCGTGTTCCGGCCGCTAAGGGCAGGGGAGGCCTGGGTGGATAAAGGACTTTGTGTGTTGAGCTCCTAAGTGCCCATTGCTCTGCTGGACCCTTTTCAGGCAGGATCCAAGTTCATTCTTACAGCCACTTGACGTAAAAACAAGAATTAGTATCCCCATTTCTCGGGCGGGGGGGGTCTTTGAGAACCCAAATGTTTTTTCCCAAGGCCACACAGATGGAAAGTGCTAGAATTTGAACCCAGGTCTCTGGCCCCCAAAGCCCATGGGAATGAGGTAGAGATGAAAAAGTTTTCTCGGAGGCGGTTAGTCATTGAAACTGGCCCATGTTTCTGTGTCTCTGCTCTTAGGCAGAGCATGAAGGCCTTCTTTCCCTCCAGAGAACCTTGTCTCACGTGTTCAGTGCAAATGAAGTTGCATCATGAGAACAGAACCCATTGTAAGTTGGTAGACATGTCTGAGTTACATCTACCCTACTCTTCTTGTTTCAGCCTAGTCAGTATTTATTCTCTGACTACTGTCTCCAGGCACAATGCTAGGATCTGGGTATAGGACAGAGGTTGAAATCATGGGCCTTGAGGTTACACCTCTTGGGTTGGAGTTCTGCTCTCTCATGTCCTAGCTGTGTTGCATTGGATAGGTGACTTAACGTCTCTGAGCCTTTTCCCTTACCCATACAATGGGAATATTGATAGACCTACACTCATGGGATTGCATAAAGAACATCTGACATATAGTAGATGGCTTACGATGATGGTGGTGGTGGTGATGCTAATGGTGTGCCATGGTAAATATAGGACTATAATAATTGCTGTTGGGAAATTGAAATAGATGGCATGGTGGCCAGAGTTGTGCCTCTGGGTGTGTGAGTACATTCTGTCTTATTGATGTGCCTCGGTAGTTGACAAGTGGTACCCAAGAAGCATGGGACAGGATGAAGGCTCAGGCTAAAGAGTTGTTGCTTGTACCTCCTTCTAAAACCCTAAAATCACAAGTTCAAACACTCACCCATGAGTCCTCAGCTGGGGTGCTCTCACTTGATGAATTAAGGCCAGTAATTTCGTGTTAATGTAATAGTAGCGGGAACCAACATGGAGGGGGCATGCAGGAGGCAACCGATCAGTGTTTCTCTTTGGTCAGTGTTTCTCTCTCTCCCTTCCTCTCTCTCTAAAATATCAATAAAAGCATATTTTAAAAAAGATCTACCCTCTTAGCAATTTTCAAATATACAATACAGTATTATTGACCATAGTCACCATGCTGTACATGACAGCCACAGGACTTATTTGTTTTATAACTGGAAGTTTGTACCCTGTGACCCCCTTTCCCATTAATTTCACTTTCGTTAATTCTATTGTCCTTTGCATAGGTTTTAATTTTGTGACGTCAGGTGGTGACCCTTCCCAAATTACTAGCCTTATTCCACAGATGAGAAAACTGAGACTCAGAGAGGTGAAGGAGGTTGCTTAAGCTCACACAGCTAGGGCAGAGGACACAGGTACTGTGTCCCAGGAGCTCAGCACCCCTGCGTGGGGAAGCTCTCTGTGTACTGGTCCTGCTTGCCTCCAGTGTGCTGGCTGGCTTTGAGGCAGCCACTCTGCTTCTCCGGGCTTCATTTCTTCCCTCTGAAAAACAAGGGGGATGAATAAGATGGTCCCCAAAGTCTCTTCCCATTCTGATGCTTCTGGACCAGTTCTTGTAAAAGACATTTTGACAGAGCAGGGAGCTTAAAAGAAAGATGGGAAGGGACAAAAGCAAGCAGTGAGACACAAAATAGGCCACATGGTGCCTCCGGTTTTAACTCCACGTGGTTCCTAATAGCAGAATTGACCTTCTGTCCCCATCTCCAGCCCTTCGCAGCCAATCTGGACTTCCAGCTCCCGCTGCGAAGAGCTAACATAAAGGCAAACTAGTATTTTAATAGCTGCCAAATTGGTCCTGACTGTTCCTGTAATTAAATGAAGGGGAGTGTTGTGTTCACTGTTTCTCCTTGCTTTCCTCCAAAAATAAAGTAACTAGATACATTGAAAGACACGTCACACGTTCTCCTCTGCCCGGATAGCGCAGCAGGGTTGGCAGAAGCAGGTGCCCTGACGTCCCCTTGCAGCCTGAGTCGGCGGGTCTCTGCGGACATCCCCGGGAGCTCCTGGCTTCTGCTTAGGGAGCATCTGAGAAGTTTCCCCAATCTCGGCAGCCTGATCAAGTCCCCGTGTGTGGGTCAGGTCCCTTCCAGGGGGATGGAGAGGAAAAACCATTGCCCTCAGCAGAATAGGGTTTCCTCTGGGGCATTTGCTGCCTTGGTTGATCTACTCTCTGTGCCTAATTCAGCGTCAGCAAGGCCCCACTGCTTCGTTCTGGAATGCAGCGTGGTGTAGTGAGCTCGGGCTCGGGGTTACCGCCGGCTCTGCCGTGTGGCAGCCATGACGTCGACAAAGGACTTTGACTCCCCACACCTTTGTTTCCTCATCTTTATAAAATGTGGACTGTGATGTCGGAATTGGGGAGCACCGAGTTTCCTCGATGACCACGGGGAGGCCCCGAGCCAGGTGCTGTCAAGTACGCTCTCTCATCCAGCCTCATGTGACAGGTGCTACCCCATGGGAGGGACGGTACGTCTGAGGCTTGGAGAGTTGCTTTCACGTGCTCAGGGTCCCACAGCTCCTGGATGGCACAGCTGGGATTGGAACCGGGTCAGCCTGACTTTTAAGGCCTGTGTTCTTTTCTCACTCCAGGATCTGAGAGGCCCCAAAGTTTTAAGTTCTTGGGGTGTATGAGTGAAAGAGCAACATTCCAATGACTTTAAGCAGAATCGTTTTTTAAATGAGTGAGGGATGGAAATCAGGTCCTTCTCCTACTTTCTGGAGTTGGCCTATCCCAGAGTGTATTCATGATCCCCCAGTGACGTGTGACATTGTTCTGGGTAGTTCAGAAATGGGCCCTCCTGGGGAAGCTGGGCGTTGAGCCAGCGTGCATCCATGAAAATTATATAATCAGCCCATCTAGCCCGTGACTCCAGGGGTATGATGCTTAGAATAAGACTAAGTTTTTTAAAAGCTGAAGCTATTTAAAGTCGGTGTCAATAAAAATATTGAGAATTTCTTGTAGGGTTACTACATTAAGCACAGAGCAGTTGAGAACCCAGGCTCTGGAACCAGACTGCAGAACTCACACTAACTGCTCACTAGGTGCGTGGCGTTGGTCAGTTACACCTGTGAGTCAATCGTCTGATCTGTGACTTGGAAATGATGATAGTAAAACCAACCGCATGGACTTCTTGCAAGAAGTGAATGAGTGAATATATGGATAAGCTCTCAGAACAGGTAGTTGTGCATATTAAGGTGATGATGATGGTGGTGATGATGCGGCAGAGAAATGGTACACAAATCATTAACATTTTAGACACAGTTTTTGCAACCCGTGGGGAAAGAGCTAGCCTTTCAAATGTAAGAAGACTAGACTGGAAAGAAGCAAGGACAGGTCCCAGCCCCCAGGTTTGGCAGCTCCTTCTCTGAAACTGAACTAATCTTCAGACCCAAGCCTCCCTTGATGTATAAACAGGCAACTATTTAGCCAAAAGTTGGCAAACCCATCGAGAGCCTGGCCAGGAACCTCCTCCAAGCAAACCTGATTTCAGGAGGCTCTTTGGTGCCAACTTGCTTAGCGAGAGAAGGGCTCTCTCCCAGCTGTCTTGTAACACCATGATTGATGTGAGAAGATAATTAGTATCTCATCTCCAATGGGGAAAGCAGATTGCCGTTTCCTTTCGCTTTTCTTAAACCCAACCAGCGCGTTTATCACTGTTTGCACGTTCATTTTATTTAACTCCGTTATGGCAGCCGTGTCAAAATAACGCATAGCACCGCGCAGGCACCCACACGGGGCTGTGTTCACATGCCCTCGCTGGCCCCCGCGTGAGTTTTGAGGTCAACTTTGGAGTTTTTCTTTTTTCCAAACAATGCATGTCGAGTTAGACAAAAGACTAGAAGGAAAACATTTCACAGCGCCATCTCTGAGAGGCAGGGTATGGGTTTTTTTTTTTATTTCCTTTGACTTCTTTTTATGTTCCCGGCCTTCCATGAAGCATATCACTTTTACAGTCAGAATAAATGGTAGCAACATTGTTCTTAAAGATGTGTGAAATGCGGAAAGCCAGTTAGCGCTCCGCGGACCTTTGGAACTCTTGGAGGTGCAAGTGGCCGTGGGCCCTGAGAGCTGTGAAGAGATGGGCCACCAAGCCGGGAGACCAGGCTCCAGAATTTGGGCCCCTGACTCGCTGTTTCTTCCTTCCTTGAATGTCAAACCTAAGTCAGTTTTCTCAGCACAGGGTGGGTAATAGTAGTAACACATGGAGAGAAGACTGTGTGCCAGGAACCATCCTAAATGCCTTACAGATATCAATTCTTTTACTTCCTACTACCCCATGATGTAAGTCATTATTGTGCCCATTTCCCAGGCGGGGACACTGAGGCTAGAGAGATTAAACAACGCACGGCTTAAGTGGGAAATAGACTGGAATCCAATCTGGCTCCAGAGTCTGTGCTCCTGGCCCTGCACTCCACTCATTCCTGAGTATGTTCCTTGTAGAGTTTCCTGCCTTGTACAGGCCACAGGTACTTAGCGGCGATCGGGTCAGTCTGCCCGTCTGGGGCTGGTCTACTCCGCAGTGAGGTGGTGAAGCTGAGCATTTCCCTGTGGCTCTGACTCCAGCCACCTTGGCCTCTGCCCATTCATCTGGGTTCTTGCACATGCTATTTCTGAAAAGCTTAGGAAACCCTTCCACAACACTTCTCATCCAGCTTAAACGCCACCTTCGCAGGGAAGCCTTCCCGAACGATCTTCACTAGTTAAGTGCCTGTCTCTCTATTTTCTGTCATTGCACTCCGAGTGTCTCTGTATAGCACTCATCACAAACATCGAGTTATATATTTAGGTGTTGTGTAGCTTTTTGTGTCTACCTGTTTGTTTATTAAAGCAGTAGTACAGCCTTGTGGCGAAGAGTGTGGAATCCAGAGCCTGGGCTGCTGAGGTTTGAATCCTACCCTTGCCACTAACCAGCTGTGTGGCCTTGGGAAAGTTACTTAGCCTCTCTGTGTTTCTATGCCTTCCTTTGTAAAATGAACCCTCAAGGGATTGTGATGAAGACCAAAAGAGAGAATACATATTAAGTGTGAGGAGCAGGGCCTAGAAAGTAGCAAGCTTTCTGTAAATGGTAGGAATTACTTTTTTTTTTTTTAAATCTGTCTCCCTAGAAGAGAGAGAACAGCAGGGGTGATATCATTCTTATTCACAAGCATATTCTCAGCACGTAGACCTGGAGTCTTGGAGGTGCTCTCTAGAGCTGCTGAATGAGGGAATGCCCCAAGCCCCCTTGCTCTTCCAGGCAGCCAAGGTCAGGAAAGGGCACAACCCACCTTGGGCCCGAGTCAAATGGTCAGGAGGGCCCCTGGGAAGCTGCCAAACTAGGAACCCAGTGAGCTAAATCCTCGCTGACTCAAGACATGGAAAGATGGAAGCATTTTGTATTCACCTCTACCACCACAACCACAGGCATCGCTTAACTAAAATAATGGTAGGAGACCAAGTTCATGGTGGGGGCTTTAGACTTTCTGTCCTTGGTGCTGAAACATTGCTTTTCAGTGCAGAGAGGGTTTCTCCTTAGCCCTGGGTGTGCTCTACCCATGTCTGTACCAAATCGCAGGAGAGAGAGAATTTTAAATTTTCTAGCTTGTGAAAGGAAAAACATTCATCACCTTGGTGAACATTTATGGAGCACTTGCTATGTGCTGAGCACTTTGCCAAGCCCTCTCCATATATCATCTCATTTAAACCTTCACACCAACTCTGCGAGGCAGCTATTACGATGATCACCATTTTTCACATGAGAAACTGAGCCATCTCGTGTTCAGGTCGCCCAAGGTTAGTGCAGACCCAGGACCTGAATCAGGCAGTCTGGCTGCAGAGCCCAGGGGTTGGCCCCTGCATCAGGTGGCTGTCACGAGTGGGCCTGTTCACAGAGCTGGCTGACTTCATACAGTGCAGTTTTCATGCTTTGTTCCATGACTTTATTTTTTAACTAAAATGCTTAGGTTGTACTTATGCTAAAGGAGTAATCTGGGTTCAGTGACAGATCACTGGATAGGAAAAGAGAAGAAGTGGAGGTTCTTTTTCCTAGGCTCTGTGACTTTGGATGACTTTGGATCATCTAGCCCTCTGGGTCTCAGTGTGTGTGTGTGTTTTTTTAATCTATGGAATTAGTTATATTAGCTGATTGTTAAGATTACTTCGTGCTCAAACACGCTGTAAAATCGGAGGGGCAGAGTTCTTCCTTTTAGAACTCATTATAAGACAAGACAGCTCTGGAATAATTTCATACTCAATGACTATGCTGAGATCGTAGCGAGGGAATTAACTGAATGGAGGGACTTCTTCATTGTCTGCCTTTTCTAAGATTATTTGCAAAGGCTACAGATGCTTCTTAACTGAACTCTTCTCCCGGGGGCGAGAATCAGGACCCCTCTGTTCCTTCAATCTGGTTTCCTTGATGCTCAGCCGAGTAGACAGTCCCTGTGACATCGCATTAAATCCTATTTAGCTATGACTTAGTTCCATATTGTGCCAGTTGAGAAGTCTAAGAAGGCCAACCACCAACCCTGAAAGGTGCATCCCAGGAGGTAAGACTGAACGCTTATGACTCCAGGTTTGCCCGTAGGTGGCCTGTTCTGAATACAGCAGTCGTCGCGAAGTCTTCCAAGACCTGCAGTTAGCCCCTCAGTCTTGTCCCTTCTGCACAGTGTCTTTTTGAGGCAAGAGGAGTCCTCAGATCTTTTCTTTGGATCCTGTTGGAAGGACCTGGCAAATCCGGTCTGGGGAAGAAGGGCAGAAGAGTTAAGAGCTTGCACTGGATTCGCCAGACCTGGATTCAAGTCCAGGGCTGCTATCTGTGTCCCTTTGAGGAACTGACTTAACCTTCCTGTGACTCATTTCCTTCATCCGTCAAATGTGTGTTGGAAGAATTGGATACCTGGTTCACTAACCACTGTGCCTTTCTGACTGCCTGGCAGGCATGGCTGTTCCTCTTCCCTTTATTCATTTACTTGGTAAATATTTACTGAGTGCCAGCTCTGTGCTGCACACTGTTCTAGACATTAAGGATACAGCAGTGAACAAAAATAGACAAAAATCTCTGACCCCTTGGGGCTTACATCTAGTAAGGAGAAATAGACAATAAACTAACTAAATATCTTGTATGTGACATTGAGAGTTTAAAGTGCTATGGAGAGAAATGAAGCATGAATTCAAGGCTGATCAGGGATGTGAGGGATTGAGGAGGGAAGTTATCGCTGTGGAAGGAGGAACTGATGGTTGGGTCAGTCCATTGCTTGTGTGAACTGTGCTTACCAAACCCTGCGCCAGGACCTTTGTCAACATCATCCATTGCACCTTCCACAGCTTCCAGGAGGTGTCAGGACAGGGGGACAGGGCGCATCCAGTAGGTGAGGAAACACATTCAGAGAGGTTACGCCCGCCTCACATCCCCGCCTGTGAAAGCAGAGGCAGGACTGGTACCCAGATCCTTTCGGCGTCTGTCCTTCTGTAGTTCCACCTATTGACCCAGTTGCCCAAGTAACCATGTCAATGGGAAGTGAAACCGAAGGGAGGAGAGTGTCATTCGTCACCTTATGTGTCTCGGGCTCATTGCTGCAATTCAGTCTCCTCTCCATCCCTCAGATAAGAGGGCCATGCTCCCTTTACTGGTGAGCCGCATCTATGAAGAGACACACCCAGGTGTTTACTGACTTATCCTGATTTCCAGTGTTTACCTTTCCAAGTTATGGTTACTGCACGGGGCAGGGCAAACAGCAGATCACTTCCTGAGCAGCTGATGCCTTTCACCTGCTAGGTACCCTGACCCTAGATCTCTGCCACCTTTTCCCAGTCCAGACCCAGTTCCCAGTAGTCCCTCTCAACCCAGGAAGTTTTCTGAGACCTTGGGAATCAGTAGTCTCTATTTTTACTCATAATTAACCAACGCGTGTGCTTGCAGCTTATCAGTTTGGGAATGAGGTAAATACAGCAGCCAATCTCTCAACCCCATGAATATTTCATTTTGGAGATTACTGCATAAATATTGCATTTGGATATTATGGTCTGGGACATCACATTAAAATTGCAAGACGATGCTATTATCCCATATAATGGAACATAAAATTAAAATGCTGGTCCATGGAAAGAAAAATTTTGCAAATCCTCGCACCTGTATATCTTTTATTTCTCTTTCTGGGTTAGTCTTGGTTCGCACGTTAAGTTTTGATATAAGTTATCTACAATGTAAAGTGTTAAGCATGGTTAAATGCACCGACTGGTCATTGTTGTATAAATAAGCACAAGCCAGAGTCGAGGTAGGAGGTAATTTTTCTAAACTCAGGGCTCCTTTTAATGAATTGGTTAAAGCCAAGTTTTGTGTCTGGGGTGTGATATGGTGAGTATAATGAAAAATCTTCACCAGGTCTTGCCCCACAAAGAGATCCCTGACCCCTCATCCATGTGAGACCCAACCTGGATTTTGCACATGGGAAGATGGGTTATGGAAAGAACAAGACTGGCCCTGGCCAGTTTGGCTCAGCGGTTGGAGCGTTGGCCTGTGGACCAGAGAGTCCGGGTTCGGTTCCCACTAGAGGCATGTACCAAAAAAGAAAGGAAGAAAGAACAAGCCTAGGGATGTTGGATACCTGGGTCTTCTGGTTGGCTTCTGTCCTTTGTGTGTCCTCAGAAAAGTTGTCAACTTCCCCTGGGCTTCCATGTAATGCTCGCCCTCCTCCTTCCTGTGTCACCCCCCCACTGTCAGTCAGTCTCTCTACTCATGGTGATCAGACGGCTGCCAACCAGCTCTAGGCTTGCATTCTCTCAGCCGCAAACCCCACAGAAGAGTCTTTCTTTCTGGTAAATCCAGCAAAAATTCAGGCCCTCATCTCAAACTCAGCCTGAGTCTCTCACCCCTCCCTGAACCTGATTCATGGCGACCAAGCAGATGCAGTTGATCAGCCTGGGTCATGGTCATCGTCTGGTGTTAGGGGAAGGTGCAAACCCAAGTGGACTGAGAGTTGAAGATCAGTGACTGTCCAAAGTGAAGTCGAGATGTGGTTCCCAGAAAAACGAGGCGTGAATGCTGGATAGACAGAAACAAGGGGTGAAGCACTGATTGTGCTGCAAGGTGGATGAACCTTGAAAACATTACGGTAGGTGGAGGCAGCCCAACAAAAAGGCCAGCATTCTATATAGTATTCCACCTACATGAAATACTCGGGATTGGAGGATCCATAGAGACGGAAAGCAGATTGGTTGCCAGGGGCCGGGGCAATGATCGGGGACTGCTTATGGGTATGGGGTCTCCTTTGGAGTGATGCAATATTTTGAAACTAGATAGAGGTGAATGACATTGTGAATGAACTCAGTCCTGTTGAAGTGTACACTTCAAAATGCTTGACTTTAGGATGTGGAGCTAGAGGAGCGGCAGGACCCCTGGGTCAGGAGACCTCTAGGCTAAGCTGCCAACTGGGTAACCAGTTCCTGAGGAGCAGGGATCATCGTTACTCCTCCTCACCCTGCACCAGGGCCATCACAGTTCCCGGCACATAGTAGCTGTGTAATTAATGCTCATTGTAAATGCACTGCATTTGGGCCAGAAGGCTGGATTCTTGCTCTGTCCAGTCTCCCCACACCCCTGTTTTACCATCTATTTGACCATCAATTATTTTTATTGTTGATAGTATTACAGATGTCCCCCAATTTTCCCCCTTCCCCCCCCCTCAGCCCCTGCCCCACCACACTATTGTCTGTGTCCACTGGTTATGCATATATGTATATAAATTCTTTGGTTAATCTCTTCCCGCCCCCCACCCCTCTGAGATCTGTCAGTCTGATCCGTGCCGCCATTGATTTCTGCATTTACAAAACAGCAGGGCCCATGACTTTGAATGGGAAAAAAATTGTCTTTATTTTCACTGAGATCTAGCTAAACACAGAGAACAAACCACAGTAGTATGAGCAGTAACTGTTAACAATCGCACATTTTCATATCACATTACAGTTGGTGCATCTACCCCTACATGTCATTTATGCTCGCCACTTCTCCACGTTTGCAGTGGTTATTAGACCTGCCACAAGATCTTATTTCATGTGTTAAGAAAGAAACACACGTACTTATCATAAATTTGGTGTTTTATGAAATATTATATAATCCTATATGTAAGATGTGAATCAAAAAGCACATGAATTACTATATCGTAACTTTGCTATTTTTAAAAAAAATATTTTGTGCCCAGCCGGTGTGGCTCAGTGGTTGAGCATCGACCCGTGCACCAAGAGGTCGCCAGTTTGATTCCCAGGCAGGGCACATGCCCAGGTTGTGGGCCTGATCCCCAGTGCGGGGCATGCAGGAGGCAGCCAGTTGATGTTCTCTCTCATTGATGTTCTCTCTCATTGATGTTTCTTTCTGTCTCACCCTCCCCTCTCTCAACAAAGAAAAAAAATATTTGTAATCCTGTGTGTTTCCATTTAAGAATATTATTCTGTGATGAGTATCCATAGGCTGTGTTCACTAAGCTACCAAGCTGTCCAGGGCATGAAAAGATGATTTCAAAGTTCTCTGAAGAGGAAGTTCATGTACGGATGATCATCGCCATCTAATTGTGCTTGGCAAGTCCCCTAAACTGTCTAAGCTTCAGTGTCCACATCTATAAATTAGGGTAATAATAGTACCTGCCTCAGGGACAGAGGGACCGGCCTCCCTTGTGAAGACCAAGTGGCAAACGATACCCAGAGCCCCTGGCTCAGCACCTGGCACACAGTCAGCGCTCAGTAAACGCTTTGATTGCCGGGATTGTGCCGTCTCATTTGGACTCTGGGTGGAGGCACCTTCGGGCTAATAGCTTCTTTGTTTCTTCTAGGTTCATCCGGAAACAGGGCCTGGACCGGCTTTTCCTGGAGTGTGACGCCCACATGTGGCGCCTGGGGGACCGGCGGATCCCTGAGGGCATCGCCGTGGATGGCGGCTCGGATTGGTTCCTGCTGAACCGGAAGTTTGTGGAGTATGTGACCTTCTCCACAGATGATCTGGTGACTAAAATGAAGCAATTCTACTCCTACACCCTGCTTCCTGCAGAGGTGAGTGTCCAGGACAACAGTCCCTGAGAATGGTCAGGGCTGGCTCTCACCTTGGAGCAAAGTGGATGCTGAATTTTCGGCAAAGTGATGCTGAGTCCAAAGCATAGCCCTCCAAACAGTCCGATGAAGACGGAGAACGACAGTGGTAGGGGGACCTTGCTGCGTGTGATTTGCACAGCTGTATGTGCTGGCACACCCTCGTCCGCTCCGCGGTCACAATCCTGTAATAATGTCCTCAACACCAAGAAGCCCTTTTGGTGGCTTATGGACAACAGAAGTGTGCTTCTCACAGCTCTGGGGGCTACATGTCCCAGGCCAGGGTGCCAGCATGGTTGGCGAGGGCCCTCTCCGGGGTTGCAGGCTGCCTACCAGCAGCGCGCACTGCATCTCGCGTGACTGAGGGGTTCGGATCTTTCTGGGCTCCCTCTTATAAGGGCACGAATCCCCACTCATGAGGGCTCCACCCTCATCTCCGACCCAGCTTCTGAAGGTCCCACTTCCTAACGTTATCACATTGGGGGTGACGATTTCACCCTTCGAATTTTGGGGAGACACGTTCAGTCATTTCAGAAGCCCTGTTGATTAAGACTGCAGACTGTTCTAAAATAGCCCGGCCCCGTCTGTACTGCGGCCAGTGACATGCCAGTGGCCTCTTGACCAGGCCTGGGCGGAAAGATTCGAGGTGAAGCTCCCTCACCTCCAGCTTTTAGTCTCCTACTTCAGAAAACTCCAGAGCTGGTTCTGTTTCTGCGGAGCCCACAACACTCCATTGAATGGTCCGTCATTCCTTCCCGGCTGTGCCCCCTCTCTGGACCACTCGGGTGATGTGTTTCTAGACCACACGAGACAGCGCATCTCATTTGATGGTTTCCATGTTTCTCACCAACATCTGGGGCAGTGACAAGCTCTGTAGGGCCGACTGCCCAAGTCACTCCAGCAAGATGATGGGCTTGTCACTGGGCCAGGTTTTGCTATTCTGCACACATGTTAAGTAATCAGCTTTTAATCCTTTTTCGGCGAAAATCACCTTTTCTCTCAATACTGATAACCTCCTCATCCATTATCTTGAAGAGAATGTCTGTATCATTATGAAAGGACACAGGGCAGCCAGTAATTGGGTACTTTTCCCCACCGCTTCATGGAGAATATGTGCCTCTGCGGGCTTGTAGACAATTCAAGCTTAAAATCCAGATTCATGGACATGCCATTGAGCATCACAGGAAGGTCAGCGGGGGTGGTCGGTGGCCCTTTATTTTGCCCGCCCACCCATTGAGAAGAGAGTGTTCAGGGCTTCGGGTCCTTTCATCGTGGTGCTCATCTCAGTGCAGGTCCTCTCTGTCCCACCCCTGCCCCAGCACATACACGCACAGGACACGCCAGGTCCCTGCCAGATCCACCTCCTCCATCCTGCATCTCCACCTCGCCCTCCTTCTCCCAGACCACTTCTGAACCGGTTCAGAAGAAATCTGAAGGCTGTGCCATAAATGTATGACAGGCAGACACATGTTCCCCAACAGCTTCCCCTCGGGAGCAGAGAGCAGGGAGAATGCATCTGCCTGGTATCTGGGGTTGTGTCAAAGCAGTGTCCAAAGAGAGCCTTTCTCTCTCCCTGTTTCTCTTCGCATCTCTAACCATGTCTCTCCTCTTCAGTCTCTCTTTTCACTCTTAACATTGCCTCTTTCTCAGACTCTTCTTCTTTTTTTTTTTTTGGTACGTGCCCCTAGTGGGAACCGAACTCAGGACTCTCTGGTCTGCAGGCCTATGCTCCAACTGCTGAGCCAAACCGGCCCGGGCTCTTTCTCAGATTCTTAGGAGAGGTGGGCCAGGACGGAGTCAGGATTGGGGGAAGCAAGTGTGCCCGGTTCAGCACCATGGACAGCAAACAGCCTGCCCTTCGCCCCCCTGTGTTGTAGTCACACCATTCAGAGGGCACCTGGGACACCTTCCAGCCCTGGGGCCTGATGCACCCATGAATCTGATCTCTTTACCCAGGGGTGAAATTCAAGAGTATTAGCCAGTCTTCTCAAGATATTCAGAGTTGAATTCCTTTGGTTTCTAACTGGCTATTTGCAAAGTAATAGCCAAAGGGCCCAAGGTTTTCTGAGTCATTGTCCCCATGTTTTCCTCTGGACCCCATATGTTGACATATCCTAAGGGACCTCTCTTCTCTGCTGAGCCGACAGAAGATGTCCTGGGTGATAAGAGATATTTTGAAATCGGATTTTAGACGGTTGGGGAAAGATAATTAGAGGAACACTCAGGACATTAATTCTGAGCAGAATTAAGCCACTCTGGACAGAACATCCAGTGTACCCTGAGTAGGCCCAGACTGGCACTGACCCCGTGTACAGAGAGAACAGATGAGTCTCCCAGAGGGACCCTTCAGAGTGGTGTCCCAGGGAAGGACCCACACCCCGCCCGTTCACGGAAGCTGGGGGACTCAGGCTGGTCCCTGTCTCCCCTGCAGTCCTTCTTCCACACGGTCCTGGAGAACAGCCCCCACTGTGCCACCATGGTGGACAACAACCTGCGCGTCACCAACTGGAACCGCAAGCTGGGCTGCAAGTGCCAGTACAAGCACATCGTGGACTGGTGCGGCTGCTCCCCCAACGACTTCAAGCCGCAGGACTTCCACCGCTTCCAGGTGAGCCTTCCCAGCGGCCCCTGCGGCGCCCGGGGCCAGGCCTGCTCACTGGCTCACCCCCCAGTGTTCAGCCCTCGCTGTTGATAATGTTAATGACAACATCAACAGTAGCCAACATTTTTTGATGACTCCATGCCTGTCTTGACTCATTAAGCCCACAACAACCTGATTAGATTAGATTAGATTAGATTAGATTAGATTAGATTAGATTAGATGGATGGATAGATAATTAAAATTATTACTATTTCATTTTAGAAATAGGGAAACAGGCATAGAAAGATCGAAAACCTTGTCCAAGGTCACATAGTCCAACATATGTTTCCAAAGGCCATACTTGTATCCATTTCTTTATATTGCCTTTTCATCAGAATCCCCCGAAATATTTGTTAAACACGGATTTCTGGGTACAATGTTGAGTATATCTGGGGCACAGATTCTCAAACTCAGCACTGTTAGCATTGTGGTTGGATGATTCTAGCGCCCGGTGTGCTGTAGGATGTGGAGCAGGGTCCGGGACCCTGTTCGTGGTCCACTGCAGTTGTGACAAGCACATGACCACTGGGGACAAACCACTGGTCTCCAATGAGGTCCAGGAATGTTTGTTTTTAATATGCTAAGACTTGGGGAAATTCTGGTTTGGAAACTGCCACATTCTGCGAACTCAACAGGCGCAGCAAGAGGTAGAACCGTTATTGTCCTCGCGGGTGTCTCTGCATGGCTCAGTGAGTTCCAGCTCTGGGCAGGGCCGAGGCAGGAGGGTGATAAATGCTCCCTCTGCTTCCCGAAGCCCCCAGCCCTATCCAGAATGGCAACCTGTTTCCATCCCTTCCACTCCTCCAGGCCAGCACCCTGAGCCCCTCCCCCTTTCCCCCTCACCACGCCCCCAGCCCAGCTGCAGAAAGTACAAACAGAAGGTGACACGATGGTTAAACACATCGCTCTGGGGTCACTAGAGCCACCACATGGAGACGGCATGCTGCTGCCCAAACCGCTAACCCAGGGGAGGAGGGGACAACAGTGCCAGGCTGGTAACCTGAGGTGCCCCTGCCGACTCATTGGCACATAACTGAGCTGGCTGCCCCCGTGGAGCTTCTCGTCTCTTGGCCGGGCTCGCAGAGTGTGGTCGGGACCAGCAGCATCAGAGTAGCCAGGAGTGTGCTAGAAACAGAATCTCTGTAGCTTCAGACTTGCTGAGTCAGAGTTGCATGTGAACGAGATCCCCAGGGGACTAGGAGGCTCTGTCTGAGCACAGGGTAGGATTCTGCTCTCTCCCAGGCTGTTTGCATTGGCTTCCCTGAGGCAGATACCTCCTTTGTGCAGGTGGGGAAACGGAGGCACCTAGGGGTGAACTTGCTTGTCCACAGACACACACATAATGAAGTGTAGGGCTGAAGGTCCCAGCCATGTATTCCCAGCACCAGCCTCGGGCTTTTAGCACCAGCCCCACCCCCACCCCACTGCCTGCCTGGTTTTGTTTCTACACAGGTGCAGAAGACACAGCAGGTTTCACCCCTCAAGGTTCCTACTCCCTCAAAGTCCCCACTTAATGTCTTTCACCTCTGTAAGCGGTTGCTGCAATGGTATTTTTTTAGACCTTTTTTGGTGGCAGATTGAGAGCTACCCAGGGACCTCCTTAAGTCCATGTTAATTTAGGCATAAACTTGGGTGACATTTTCGCTCTATTGTCCATGCAGAAAGGATCTGCTGAGCAGAAAGAGGGCTGTAGGGGGAATATTTGACCTATTCAAAAGGAAAAAAAAAAGATTTCCCACTTCGGTAGAGGACCTGTGGTTGCCCTCGTTGCAAAGGACCTCATCATTTCGGGCAGGTGCAGGTGGCCGCGGTGGTTCCTGGGGGCTCCGCCCGCCCAGGCGGCAGCGTGTGTGTTCCAGCCCCGCATCCCGCGGACATCGTGGCCTCCGAGAAGCACAGGCTGACGCAGGGACAGAATCATGTGCTCCCAGCTCTTTCTTTCACAGTAAACAAAGATCAAGAATGTTCCCCAACATTTAAAATCAAGAAACTGCTGCCTGTAAGGAACTCGGAGTTCTTGTTCAAAGAACTCCGAGGAAGAGAACGATAAATATAGAAATGTGCCCTTTTTAAAGATCCAGCTATGATCAAAGAATTGTGGACGAGGAAAGAAGGCCGCCCTGCCGCTGAGTCTGATTCTCTGCCCCCAGAAAACCAAGACTTAGAAGCCCGTTAGGAGGCTCAAGGGGGAAGTAATGATAACAAATAATAATAACATAATAACAGCAGCTAACACTATGTGCCAGACTCTATAAGTACCCAGATGATACCCATTTTAAGGATGAGGAAGCTGAGGTCCTCGGTGACTTGCCCAAAGACATACACAGTTGAAAGTAGCAGGGTGACGATTTGAACCCAGGTGGTCTGTCTTTCTAGTGACTGTAAAGGAACTGAGCTGACCACAGAGGCGAGGGGTCCCAGGGGTTCATGAAGCAGAGAAGACAGGAAATGTTCAGAATAACACAAAAGGTATCTGTTACCAGGAGCTTCTGGTTTACTCAATTAGCAGCTGGATCCTTGGATGATATAGTCGAAAGAGCTTGGGTTTGAGGGACGTCAGATTTGGTTCAAGTCTTCTGCCTGTGTGAGTTTGTATGTATCACTTCTCCTCCCTGAGCTCAGTTTCGTCATCTGTGAAATGGAACTTGGAATGCCTGCTTCGCAGAGTTGTTGGGAGGATTAGAGGTGATGACATACTGAAATATCCTGCATCTAGCATGTGCTCAGTAGTTGTCATTGTTGCTAGCTATCCACAGCAGCAAAAACAATGCTACACCAAACTTTGGTCAATAATAACACTAGAGCATAAGCTCCTCAAGGGAGGGGGGCTATGTTTGAATCATTTCCATCGCCCTAGACAGGGGTCAGCAGACTAATCTGAGCCAAATCCAGCCCATTGGCTGCTTTTGTACGCTCTTTTGTAACACAGCCACATCCATTCATTTACTGTTTTGTCCATGGCTACTTTCACACTACAACAGCCAAGTTGAATAGTTGCAAAGCTGGAAGTATTTATTATCTGGCCCTTTACTTAAAAAGTGTGCTGATTCCCCACCCAGACCATAGTATAAGACCTGGTAGATAACAGGTGCTCAGAACTTTATTTTTTTAATCTTGGCTTGGTCATTACTTTGCTGTGTGACCTTAGATGAGTCCCTTTCCTTCTCTGGGCTCCAGTCTCCTTGAAAATTTGGCGTACATAAATGGCCTTTAAACATTGCATCATAATCACCAGGGAAGCGTTTTGGGATGCAGGTTCCTAAACCGCATCTCCAGAGATGCTGACTCTGCTGCAATGCCCAGGTGGCAATAGGGGGTGGTGGGGACTGTGGTGAGCTGAAGAAACCACACCCATCTAAAGGGACAGCTGCTTTTCAGCTTTAAGCAGTGGTTGCCATATAGGAACATGGGCCTAGGTTTGCTGGATCTATTTCCGTTTAAAGAGAAGCCAAGAACTGTTGCTGTGAAGTCTTCTGCTTTTTAAATATTGCCAGCTAATTCAATTTTAAAACACTGTGCTGGACAATTAAAATATATCCTTAGGCTGCATTTGCCCTAGACCTCTAGCTAACTGATTTCGAAGATCCATCTCAGCTACAAACACCAGGGTGTGATTTATTTAACAAACACTTAAATGATGCTTCCCAGGTGCCCATCATTGCTGCAAATGCTTTACAAAGATTAACTCATTCCACTCTGACACCCTGATTGTCCATTTCATTTTACAGAGGACGAAGGTGAGAACAGAGAGGCTAGTCAGTGTGGGAGCTGGAATCCGGCTGCAGGCAGGCTGGGGCACAGCCCTGCCCCAACCACACGTGGCCCCCAACACACACACACACACACACACACACACACCACTTGCTGACAGCAATCTTTTTATCCCTTGAGCACAGCAAACAGCCCGGCCTACCTTCTTTGCCCGCAAGTTCGAAGCCGTGGTGAATCAGGAGATCATCGGGCAGCTGGACTACTACCTGTACGGGAACTACCCTGCCGGCACCCCTGGCCTCCGCTCCTACTGGGAGAACGTCTACGAGGAGCCCGACGGCACCCATAGCCTGAGCGACGTGGCGCTCACCTTGTACCACTCCTTCGCCCGCCTGGGCCTCCGACGCGCTGAGACCTCGCTGCACACGGACGGGGAGAACAGCTGCAGGTGAGCAGGGAGGGCGACGTAGGGTGGGGCAGGGACAGACGGGAGCGAGAAGGAGGGTGTAGACCTTCCTCGGCATTAGGGGCTGCACCTCCTCTGCATGCTTCTCCCTCTCTTCCTTTACCCAAAAAGCATTTACATGCCTTGGCTGGTTTGGCTCAGCGGTTAGAGCGTCAGCCCATGGACCAGAGAGACCTGGTTTAGTTCCTGCTAAAGCACATACCTTGGTTGCAGTTTGTCCCCGGACCCAGTTGGGGTCGTGTGGGTGGCGGCCAGTCGATGTGTCTCTCTCACATCAATGTTTCTCTCTCTCTCTCTCTTCCTCCTTCTCCATCTGAGGATAAATGCAAAAAATGTCCTTGGGTGAGGATAAAAAAAAAAAAAAAAAATGGCATCTATGCAACCATCCCAGTGTTCAGAGCATGTCCTGGCCATCCATCCCCCGGCTAAGCCATCGTCAGTATTTTACCTTTTCAGAATACCAGATCTAATATTTACCCAATTATTTCCTTTCAGCCTTTATGCTAAGCATATATATTTTAGAAGGAAGCTCTATGTCACCGTATTATATAGCTGCGTTTAACTTATATGGAAGGTAACCATGGAAATACAGAACTTTTTCGTTTTTTTACCTTTTGTTATGGAAAATGTCAAATACATTCAAAATAGGGGGTGTAACCCCATGCTCCCGTCACCCAGCTCTGGCAGTGACCAGTCCCCCTTCATCACACCCTCCTCCCGGATCAGTTCAACTGAGGCACATCCCAGACGTCACAGCCCCTCAGCCATAAATATTTTCACATATGTCTCTGAAAAAGAAAGACTCCATTTTAAAACATAACTCTACTGTCATTACCACACCCCAAAATGTGACCAAACGCACTGGCAACATGCAGAACTAGTATTTAAAACGTCTTCCAATGTGCCTCAGAATTGTCTCACCTGCCACTAGCGGGTACCGGCTGACACTTGAGGAAAGAGTGTTCTAGAATGTATGGAAAGACCAGGGGAAGGTAGGACAAGAATTGAACATATTGCCCTCCCCTCCGCCGTCTTCCCCTAAGCCAAGCAGCCCTTTTCATCCTGTTGGCTTTTCCTCTGTTCCCTAGCAGTGTGCGGTGCGGCTATTTCCATGTTTGCAGCAGGAATTCGGAGTCCTGGTCGGCCCTGTAACAGCCCCTCCCCGCCGCTCTGCAGCTTCCGTGGCACTAATGATCCTTTTTAATGCCGTAGCTGTTCCGCTGAGCAGAAACTCCAGAGTTTGCTTAATCCAGCCCTTCCTGTTGCTATTGTCAGTAATGGGCCATTGTAAATAATGTCCTGATGAGTATCTTTTTGCAGAAGGCTTCTTTTTCTTTCCTCCTTTTTTCTCTGATTATTTTCTGAGGCTGGGTTTTTAGAAGTGCCTCTGAGCATTCTCTCTCTCTCTCTCGTTCTCCCTTCCCCTCCTCCCGCCTCCCTCTTTCAAAGCAAATAGAAAACACAAATTTTCTGCCAGTCTCTCTCCACGGAGGCTTCCCCTGTGTGCCCCTCCCTGCCCAGTTCTTCCCTCTTCTCAGGAACTATGGCCTAAAAGCCTGAAACTACGGGAAGGTTTCCTGGCCGGGACCTCCTGCATGGCCGGCTGGCTTTGTGCAGGGCAGCCACAGTTGGTCTTCATCTCCTCGTGGCCTCAGCCCTCTCTCCCTGCAGGTTCTGACTTAACGGCAAACCCAGGGTAGTCCTGGCCAGTGTGGCTCAGGTGGTTGGGCGTCGTCCCACGCGCCGAAAGGTTGCCTGTTCGATTCCCGGTCAGGGCACACGCCTGGGGTGCAGGCTCAGTCCCCAGTAGGGCTCGTGCAGGAGGCAGCTGATCAGTGTTTCACTCTCACATTGATGTTTCTCTCTCTTTCTCTCTCCTCCCTTTCTTTCTAAAAATCTATTTTTAAAAATCTTAAAAAGAAGAGAAAGAAAGCTCAATGTGGGTTGGGAACCCAGAGTCTACTCATTGAACTCAACTCTTATTTACTACCTGTTGACCTTGGACAAGTAATTGACCTCTCTGACCCTCAGTGTCATCATGTGTACATTGAAAATAATAAGCCTTACACCTAAGGTACTGTGAGGTTTAAAGGAGCTAATCCTCAAAAACAGCCTTCTGATTTATGTATTATTATCTTCCCCGTTGGAACAGTGTTTTACATACAAAGTGCCGTTATTATTAAGCTGCCAAAGTCAACAGGGAGTCTGGTGTGTGAGCTACACGCTCCGGAGCTGGTTACATGAACTGCTCCTTGGTCTCTCTGTGCGTTCTTTGCCTCCTGCCCCAACTGTCCCTGCACGGCCTGCCCTGTCCTTGTCTCCTGTCTCCGAGGGCTACATCCTCCGTGACGCTTGCTGTGAGCTCCCCTGACAGCCCCCTCCCCCACCCCGCCCAAGCCAAAAGTGGCTCAGACTTACGTCCCACCGTCCCAGTGCCCATAGCAGCAGGACCTTGGGTCAAGGTCAACGGTGAAGGTCTTCTCCCCCTGCTAGTCTGGGGACAGCACCCTTGCAGAACCACAGTACGAATCCCCAGTAGAGAGCCCAGTGCCACGGTTGGGAGCTGAATGTCGTTCAAGAATAGCCTTAATCCCAGGCTGCTTAGCATTTATAAGGTAAATGATCTTATAGGAAATTCCAAGACACCCCCAATTTGTTTAGGGTTGTTGAAATTTTCTCCCAGCACTTGTTTGGGGATTTAGCAGGCCATCAAGGTGCCTCCGGCCTGGAATCCTTTGACTTCTTGTTCATTTTTTATTATAATAGAATCGCTGTGCCTTGCTGTGGGCAAAACCAATATATTTATGAATATGAGGCTGAAAATAAATCAGGACAAAGGACCCTTATCCCAAAAGGCAAAGGAGAGTAAATTCCCACCCCTAGGGCATCTGGCGAAACAGCAAGTGAAAACTTTACTTCAAGACTCTCATTTCCTTTGGGCACTTCATGCAAATTGTGTCTTTCCAGTCTGTGGGATGACCTTTCATAAAAATAATGTTCATTGATTTTTTTTTTTCCTCATTATAAAATAACTCATGCTTGTTGCAGAAATTTTCGAAATGGCAGATTGAGAGAACAAGAAAATACAGTTTGCTTGTGAGCCGCCCTCCAGAGATAAAGATGTCAGTGTTTTATTACAAGTCCTCAAATTCAAGCGCCCTCCTGGGCCGGGCAGGCAGCCTGTGTCCACCAGCGCTGGCCCCGCAGCGGGCCTGACGGTGCCAGCCGGACGCACGCGGCCCCGGTGCTGAGCTGGGCACACCCTGCCCTGTGGGACTGTAGACATAGAGCCACTTTTCAAAACAGATGAGAAATCTAGATTTTTGTGAATCTCCTCCTTTTTTCAGTGCCCACTTATTTGAACAAGAATTTGGGTGAGATGAGTCTGTGGCATCCTTTAGTTCTGTTGCTTTGCATCTGGTTAAAACAAACTCCCTTCTTAATTTTAGTTAAGTATCATCTACAGTCAAGACCAGTAACAGAAGGCTTTGTGCTCAGTCCTGGGTTACATGTATCCCAGATGTCCCTTGGAAGCAAAGGGTTCAAGAGAAAATTCTTCTAGAATGTTCTCTCGACCAACAAGTATAGCTTGAGCATCTACCATGTGGCAGGCTCTGTGCTAGGCGCTGGGCACTCAGCCGTGACCCAGACAGACCAGGCCCCTCCCATTCAAGTGTGAAGACAGACCGTGTCTAAGATCTGGTAAACAAGAACAAAAGATCAGTAGAGCCCTGGCCGGTTTGGCTCAGCGGTTAGAGCATCGGCCCATGGACCAGAGAGACCCGGGTTCAGTTCCTGCTAAGGGCACTGTACTTCTATTGCATTTTGTCCCCGGCCCTGCTTGGGGTCGTGTGGGTGGCAACCACTTGATGTGTCTCTCTCACGTCGATGGTTCTCTCTCTTCCTCCCTCTCTCCCTCCCGCTCTCCCTCCTGAAGATAAATGCAAAAATGTCCTCAGGTGAGGATTAAAAAAAAAAAAAAAAAAATGATCAGTAGGGATAAATGCTCTACTGGGAATGAAGGCAAAGCCACATGATAGCAATAAGTTGGTGACTTAAGATTCAGCAGTCGAGAAAGGTCTCTCTGAAGTGGTCACACTTAAGCAACAATGATAAGACAGCCAGCCATGCAATCTAAGCGGAGAAGAGCATTCCCAGCACAGAGAAGGTGCTGTGCAAAGGTCCTGAGGTGGAAATGAGCTTAGTGTGTGCAAAAATCCCAAATAAGGTCCATGTGCCTAGAAGGTGGTGGTTTGGGGCAGAGGGAAACAAAATAAGGCCAGAGAAAGAGATAGGGCTTTGTCGACCAGGTGCAAAATTTAGATTTCATCGTAAGCAGTAAGCAGAGCCGCCTGAGGGGTTCAAGCAGGGGACGGTGGGTGCGGCCATTATGAGGTTATCGTGGATGAAAGGAGGAGGGAGACAGGTACGGAAGCTGTGCAAAGGCCCAGGTGAGGTGTGCCAGTGGCCTGGACCAGGATGCTGGAGTGTGTAGGGCAGTCGAGGATGGACTCAGGTGGAGATGGACTCACGATTTCCTGATAGAAGGGGAGGGAAAGCAGGCAATCAAAGTTGCTTTCTAGCCCTGGCCAGTTTGGCTCAGCGGTTGGAGCGTTGGCCTGCGGTCTGGAGAGACCCAGGTTCAGTTCCCGCTAAGGGCACGTACCTCGGTTGTAGTTTGTCCCCGGCCCTGGGTGGGCAGTGTAGGTGGCAACCACTCGATGTGTCCCTTTCACGTCGATGTTTCTCTCTCTCTCTCTCCCTCCCACTCTCTCTGAATAAAATATCAAAAAATATCCTTGGGTGAGGATAAAAAAAAAACAAAGTTGCTTTCTAGAGTGCTTGACCAATGCTCATTTCCTTGATCCCTTAGCACAGTGGTTCTCAACCTTCCTAATGCAGTGACTCTTTAATACAGTTCCTCATGTTGTGGTGACCCCCAACCATAAAACTATTTTCATTGCCACTTCATTTTGCTACTGTTATGTCATAGGCGACCCCTGTGAAAGGGCCGTTCGACCCCCAAAGGGGTCGTGACCCACAGGTGAGAACCGCTGCCTTAGCAGGCCCCCTTCTGGACTGCTCCGGCTGGAAACTTGAGTTGACTCCCATGCCAACAAGCTCTCCTGTTCTTCCACCTCCAGTGACTCCACCGCCTTACAGAACAAACACTGACAGCGTACTATTTAGCTACTGCCATAATGCTGCATAACGAACAAGCCCCAAATCAGTGTTTGGAAATGATAAGCGTAGACACAGAGCTCCAGTTTGCGGGTCAGTTGGGCGGTGTTCCTGGTCTCAGCTGGCATCTCTGCTGAATCTGCAGCCGCTGCCGGTCGGGAGCAGGGCTCTGTGGTTCATGGCTGGTGGCTGTGCTCTGCCCCAAACGTCTCATCCTCCAGCAGGCTAGCCCAGGCACGCTCCCAGGTAACCTAGGAGTTCATCTTTGATTGCCTGCTTTCCCTCCCCTTCTATCAGGAAATCCTGCTGTTTCCTCCTGAGTCCCTTCCTCAACTGCCCATGCGTTGCCAGCATCCTGGTCCAGGCCACCGGCACACCTCGCCTGGGCCTTTGCACAGCCTCCTTACCTGTCTCCTTCTTCCTTTCGTCCACGATAACCTCAATGGCCACACCCACTGTCCCCTGCTTGAACCCCACAGGCGGCTCTGCTTACTGCTTACGATGACATGCTCAGCTGGTCCACGAGGCATGTTCTTATCACAAAAGAAAGGAGATGTGCAAGGCTTCCTGAGGCCCTGGCTGGGCCGTGGCATGGCGTGCCTTCCAGCACATTCTGTTGGCTGAAGCCGGCTCAGGAGGGGGGGAATGGGCTCTGCCTCAGTGGGGCAAGGAACCTGCCGAGTCACGTGGAAAAGAGTAAGGAGACAGAAGAGGGGAAGAGATGGAGGCATTGCTGCAGCCAACCACGAGACTGTCATGACTATCTATGTCCAGTGCAGTGGCCACTAGCCGCCAGTAGGTATTTAAGTTCAAATGAACGAAAATGGAATGAAATAAAAAATGCAGTTTCTCCATCACACCAGTCGCATTTCAGGTGCTCGGTAGTCACAGTGGCCAGTGGCCGCTGCAGGGGAGGGCACAGCCGTAGAACGTCTCCATCTCTGCACAGAGTTCTGCAGCCGGTCCAGGGCGGGGCTTTCAGCTCCCCTCAGACCCAGAGCAGACCTGCGTGAGCCGTGATGCCCAGCCGGCGGCCTGGAGAGGGTACAGGCTTCTTTCTCAGCCCCAGGGGCCTTCCAGGAGCGAGGCAGTGAGTTCTGAACAGGCAGAAACGCAGGAAGGTGCTTCCCCAACTATTATAATTGGACACAAAGACTTGCGCCCCAGATCAGCCCCAGAGGGCAGGAGGCTGAGCAGAAACAGTGATTTGTGGAGCACTGTTATTAGGGAGCCACAAGCACCATCTGAGTGTGTGCGATTTACCTGCTGCAGAAGCCGGCGGCCTTTTTACTCTACAGGTGGGAGAGACAAGCCCGGCTTATCTGAAGCCCCCTCCTGCACTCCCTTCGGGGCATCTCTGCTTAGTTTCCCTGCCCCTTTCTCCCAGTGAGCCATTGCAGAGCAAAGACACGCATCTCAAAACAACAGCTACCTCTTCGTGTATGAATCCGTGGGCCTTGAATTAATTTTTCAGGACGGTACCCAGTGCTGTGACTGAGAACGGTGTGAGCGTAAATCAGTGCAACCTTTTCTGATCAAGTTAGACAGCAGACATAAAGAGCCCCTTAGAGATGAGAGAGAGAGAGAGAGAGAGGTGTTTTAGAAACCAGTGTTGCTCAAGGATGTTTAGTGCAGTATGATTTAGAATGGCCAAAAAATAGAGATCAGTTAAACAGCCAGCGATGGGACATGGCTCTGTAAATACGGCATTCCATGTGTAGAATAGTGTATATGTGTATCGCACTGTTAGAGACTTTTCAAAAGCATACTATGGGAAATACTGTGAAGCAAAAGCAGGCTATAACCAGTATGTGTATGATGATCTCAGCAATGTCAGATTTATGCAAATATATGCATAGAAAATAAGGCTGAGAGGAGATATGTTAATATGACATTGTTTGCACACCGTTGTTGCTTCCCGGTACCTTGCACCAGAGGGTCAATAAATATCTGTGAATTGATATCATCTATGTAAAGAGGCATCAAGTGTAGCCATTTTTGTTTTCTTGATTGTGCTTTTGTACACTCAGCATACTTTACATGTAGAATCAACCAAAAGGCTATTGTTAGTAGTTATTGAGGTCAAAGATACCCGAGATGTGATAAGCATTGTAGAAAACGGAGGTGATTTTAGGAACGAGGCCAGCTTGGTGGTGGGCACCCCGCTGTGAGCCTGCACATCTCCAGCCCTGACGCGTGAGCTCGTGTGAGACTGCGTGTTTTCCAGGTACTACCCGATGGGCCACCCAGCATCTGTCCACCTCTACTTCCTTGCTGACCGCTTCCAGGGCTTTCTGATCAAGCACCACGCTACCAATCTGGCCGTGAGCAAACTCGAGACCCTGGAGACGTGGGTGATGCCCAAGAAGGTCTTCAAGATCGCAAGCCCACCTAGCGACTTTGGGAGGCTTCAGTTTTCCGAGGTAAGAGACCAGACTGTCATACTTCACCGCCTCTGCATCCCCCTGGCTGGGTCCTGTCCCGTGATCTGACACCTGTCATTTGGTGATGGTCCACAAGAGAGAGATCCCTCTCACTCCCTGCTGTATCCCCAGCACATGGAAGAGTACGTCGCATTTATAGACGCTGAATAAGGTGATGGGATTAGCCAAAGAATATATATGCATAGTCCATGGACACAGACAAGAGTGTGGTGAGGGCCGGGGGAGGGGGTGGGGCCGGGGGAGGTGGGCACTGTAGGGAGAATGGGGGACATCTGTAACAGTGTCAACGACAACAGCAGAGCTTTCTGAATGAATGAGTGCCTGCGCTTGGCTGGCGCTCTGGAAGGAAGGGGAAGCTTGGCCAAGCTTGGTGAGGGTTGCCCACACAAAGCTCCTCGTGGGATTTCTGCCTTCCCCACATCGGCAAGTGGCTAGAGCAGGGATTCATCCCTGGAGTTTAGCACCCTCAGTGAGTTTGGCTGCTGGCCGAGGGGCCAGTTTTAGAATGTGGAGACTCTTGAGGGATGGGAGTGGACTGGGGTAAGTATCTCACCCACTCACATTTTCCTTGCCGGTCTTCTTCCAGACGCCGGTAGCCTCACCTGGCCGACCTGTGCCCTACCGAGTGGGCACTGAACAGGCACGGGTGGGAGTTTCTTGGGAAGGCACCGTTTTCAATTAAGGCTCCAAATGGATTGGCTGGGTTTGAGCTGCCATGGGAGCCCACTCCATAAATTACTGGTGCCAGGGGGCAATTAGACACTGCCCTGGTTGGAGTCTGTGCTGGGGGCCCAAGCGGCCAATTGAAGACATTAATGTCCCATTAGCGAGATGGATGCCTGATGCCTGGGCTCTCCCTGTTTATCAGCCTGCCGTTGGGGAGCCGGGCACTTCTGGCAGTGACAAATGACACTGGCCACTCGCGGCCGGTGATTTGTGAGAGTTCCTACTATAGTTCTGGTACCCTTGGTTTTGAGAGCCACCAAGATCTCTGGCAGAGTACCAACTGGTGACACAAGGAGCCCTGAATCGGCCCGGCCAGTGTGTTGGTGGTTTGGGCGTCCAGCCCGTGCGCTGAGAGGTTGCTGGTTGGCTTCCTGGTCAGGTCACATGAAATGTAACCTGGACAAGGAGGGAAAGAACTGCAGGGCCGGTTCGTGGGCTGTTGAGAAGTCCCCTTGTGTCGGCACAGTCCCAGGGCTGTGCCTAGGGCCTGGCTCATGGCAGAAGGGCAGCTCAGATAGAGTTCTCCATCCCATGGGAGCCCCATGCTGGTGGCTTGGAGAGTCCCCAAGAGCCTATGATATGAGAGGTCCAGAAGGAACAGCAGTGAACAGACAGACCAGACCCTTGTCAGGGAATTGCTCTCCAGTGGGGCAGCCAATGAGTGAGCAAATAAATGAACAGAGACATCTCAACTAATGGCAGCGTTAGGCAGAGAAGCTGAACCCTCATGTAATTCCGTACCATTCATCCACTTGTCAGTAACTGTTGGAGTCTTGTATGCAGGGCCAGGGTGCATAGAGAGGTCCGTGTGCTCAGCCCCTAATCGTTCGTGACATAGATAGATGATGGATAGACAGATTGATAGCTGATGGGTAGATATAGAGATAGAGATATATCGAGCACCTACCATGTGCTCAGCGCTGATTTGGGCACTAGAGATACACTGATGAAGAAGCCGGATACTGTCCCTACTCTTGTGGAGTTGACAGTCTTGAGCTAGGGAGAAGGACAACATTAAGGGCTGCAATACTGTGCAAAAACAAACAAAAAAGCTGCGATGAGCCAATGCTTAGAGAAGTATCTCAGTGGTGCGTCTAAGCAGGGAAGGCTTCCAAGTAGAGGTGACATCCTGGCTGAGGTGTAGATGATAAACAAGAGCTGGCCAGGAAGAGGGTGGGGAAAGTAAGGCGGACTGTGCCAGAGAGAGGTGGGCACAGACACAAGATCAGAGGCGAGAGAGCCCTTCTCAAGGAGGCGCTGAGAGTGCTCCAGGGGGGCCTGGAGCAGGGGTGAGTGGAGAGGAGAGGGAGGGGCAGAAAGGAACAGACCCAGAAGGACCAGACCTCACAGGACAGCGTGAGAGACCAGACTTAAGAACAATGAGATACCGAAAAGGATTGCACTTAGAATCAGGTTTCTTCACAGAGACCTGTAAGACTTCAAGGTGGAGCTTGAATCCTGCTCCCTCTTTCATTTGTTTCTTCAGTCTGGTATCATTGTAATTTCTACTGTGTTCCAGCCCGTGTGCTAGGCACCAGCGTCCGCCAGAGCAGCCAGCCCCTGCCGACCCACAGGGTGGCAGAACATGCCACGGTTTCACAAGTCTATGAGGGACGGTGCCCCTGCAGAAATGCCGCAGCATCACTACCTCCGCTGCCCGTAGGACCACTCTTTAGGCTGCAATCTAATAGTCTCCCCAGCAGGGGGCAGATATTCGGCACACGTGTGTTAATGAATGAGTGAGTGAGTGAGTGAGTGAGTGAACAAATGAATGACTAGGAGGCAATACTTAGGAGTAAATAAGAACAGTCTTTGGGGAAAGACTTCCTGCATTCCCCTGCTGGCTTTGCCCCTCGCTGACCATAGCAAGTTATCTAACTGCTCTGAGCCTCAGTTTCCTCATCTGTAAGATGGGGATGAGGACCAGAGTGGAGTTGGGAGTGAGTGTTAAGTGAGTCGATGCATCCAGATGTTTAGCGTTATGCCTGGTGTACGCTCTCGGTACCTCCCAGCCGAGGCTGTCTGTGTGAGGAGAGGACACAGTGACTGAGAACCTGGAGAGAAGAAACCAGCTCCTGTCTGCACCTTACATGTGGAACCTTGTCGGGGTGTAGAGGAGCTACCCTCACTTGCACCCTGGCCTGCAGACACACACGTTGGAGGTGCTGGCCATGGAGAGACCTCAGAAGCAGTGCGAGCTGTAGGGTGTGTTTATCTGCCACCAACGTGCTCCGTGCTGTGTCTTCCAAAGCATTAAATTAAACCTCCTGGGCAGCTGAAGACCCTACTTGAATTTGATTTGAAACAGTAACAGAGCTCACTATCAGGGATCTCTGCAGTTAATTCCGTTTTTGTCAAGTCATTCAATCGGCAGATACTGAGCACCTACTGCGTGCCAGGCCCAGTGCTGAGCACCAGGAGAGAGCAGCGGACGCAGCACAGGGCGGTGAGCAGTTCAAGGACAGTGCACAAGGTCGTCTGGCTACTGGGTGGAGAATAGGCTGCAGGTGACAGAGTACAAGGAGGGAAGGA
This sequence comes from Molossus molossus, assembly GCF_014108415.1. Taxonomy (NCBI): domain Eukaryota; kingdom Metazoa; phylum Chordata; class Mammalia; order Chiroptera; family Molossidae; genus Molossus; species Molossus molossus. The sequence goes on along the minus strand of NW_023425366.1, from coordinate 106,625,177 downwards.
GAGTGGATTCGTGGAAGGACAAAGCCACGGATCCACTGGCTGGTGGGAAGGGTGCTTGGACAACCATCTCCCATCCATAGGGTCCAGCTCAGAATGCTCCAGGGGGGCCAGAGCTGTCTCTTCCTGGGAAAGCGTGGGAACTCTGCAGATGACAGGCGATGCTGGCGAGCCCTCTCTTTCTCTGGCATATGACCGGGCAGCTCCAAAACCTGAGCTCCAGTCCTGATCAGAACAGTCTCACTAAATGGAGACGGGATCTGGGACACCACGGAGCACAGTGGAAGCAGCTGTACCTATTGAATGGCAGGGTGTGTGTCTCTTTGGAATGGCCTGCAAGCAGGGATTCATTCATTCATTCTTTCATTCAGGACACATTTTGCCCCCAAGTCATACATCAGGGGCCAGGCAGAGGAGGCCCAAAGGTTTAGTGAACGGACCACAGACCTAGTAATCCCCCAACCTGGGTTCAGATCCCAGATCTTCTGCTTACTGCCTCTCAGACCTTGAACAAGTAACTTAATCGGAGCCTCAGTTTCCCCACGTCCTCATCTGTAAAATGTGTCTATGAAGCCCAGTAAGCAGGCTCCCAGGCCTTTGCGTGACCCAGCACCCTCGCTCAGGCGCAGTGATTTCAGGACTCACTCTCCTGTTTCAGGTCGGCACTGACTGGGATGCCAAGGAGCGGCTCTTCCGTAACTTTGGGGGTCTCCTGGGGCCCATGGACGAGCCGGTAGGCATGCAGAAATGGGGGAAGGGCCCCAACGTGACCGTGACCATCATCTGGGTGGACCCCGTCAACGTCATCGCGGCCACCTACGACATCCTGATTGAGTCCACTGCCGAATTCACCCACTACAAGCCCCCTTTGAACTTGCCCCTGAGGCCTGGGGTCTGGACAGTGAAAATTCTCCACCACTGGGTGCCCGTCGCAGAGACCAAATTCCTCGTCGCACCTCTGACCTTCTCCAACAGGCAGCCCATCAAAGCGGGTGAGTACGCAGTGTCTCCAGGGGAAAAGAGCCCACCCGGGGCGTCGTGGGTCCGTGGCCTGAGAGGCAGGGCTGCCCAGACGTGGGGAGGGTGGGCCACTTTCGAGAGCAGGGCCGTCTGCTCTCAGTGTTTGCTTTCTACCTGCACACTGAGCTCACGTCGTCTGTGAATTGGATCACTTTTTATTAGATGCTCTCCCCCTGGACTCCCAGAAGGCGCTGATCAGATTTAAGACAAGATGGAAAATAAACCCAGGAAGATACTGAGTTTTGGCAAATCTAGTTCACCGTCTAAAAAATGTTAATTAAAACAGGAAGTTCTGTTCGTCAAAAAGACGATAACACTAGGTCGGCGATTTTCAACCGGTGTGCCACATGAATTTTTTTATTTATTTGTTTAATCCTCAGCTGAGGATGTTTTTCCATTTATCTTTAGATACGGTGGGCGAGGGAGAAAGAATGAGAATCGTGGATGTGAGAGAGACACATCGATCGGTTGCCTCCCACATGACCCAACCAGGGTGTGGGACCGAACTGCAACCCAGGTACGTTGTCTCTGACCGGAATCGAACCTGCAACTCTTCAGTCCGCAGGCCGACACTCCAACCTCTGAGCCAAACTGGCCAGGGCTGCCACACAAATTTTTAAAACATGCGCTGACAGTTTAGTCAGGGCACTGACCTCTTTTCCCGTCGATTGTCAAATTGAAAAATGACAACAGCCGACACAGCAGTAGCCTCCCTGTATGGATGCATTCAAATTCTATCTATTCTTTGGTCAGATTGGCCACAAATACAATATTTTTTTGGTGTGCCACAGAATTTTATGATCAGTGTGTGTGTGCCCTGAGAGGAAAGTGGTCGAAAATTCCTGCACTAGGTAAAAAGACACACCACAGACTCGTGGAAAATATTCGCTACACGTAATAAAAATGCTCATGCTCAGAGCATATAAAGAAATTTTATAAATCGGAACAAGCAGTAAGCCACAGGCCAAGTCTGGCCCACGCCCTGTTTTTGTAAATAAAGTTTTACTGGAACGCAGTCACACCCATTCATTTTCACATTGACTGTGTCTGCTTTGGGCCGACCATGGCAGCGTGGAATAGTTGAGACAGAAAATCCCTGGCCCGCCAAGCCAAAAATATTTGCCATCCGGCCCTGAGTAGAAAAATTATTAACCTCTGTTGTAAAGGAGAAAAAAAGGAAGAGAGAACATAAATGGGCCCCACACATATAGAAAGATGCTCAGCCTCATGAATAATGAGAGAAATGTAAATTAAAGGTAAAAAGAGCTCCTGCTTCACCCCCATGATGTTGGGGAACACTGGGAGGTCCAAGTGTCACGGTGGGGAGGTGGTGACCGTCCAGTTAGTGTTGCTGGGACGGCCTGGCATTTCCTAATACAGCTGAACGTACACTCACCCCACCGCACAGAAATTCCACCCAGGGTAATGCTCTAGAGACTTGGGCAGAAATAGAGCCGAGATGTTCATAAGGACACTGACCTGGACACAGTCATGGGAACGGTCAGTGTGGCCTGTGCAGACCGTGGAGTTTGCTACACGGCGAGCGCACCGACGATGGACATTTGCATGAGGCTGTCTCGAAAGCATCATGTTGGTGGGACACATCACGGAAGGAATCATAATGATGGTGTGTGTATTTAAAGTTTAAAACCAGGCCAAGCCAGCAATAGACTCACTCAGGATTCAGGTGTCTGTAGAAAGCGGAGAGGGAACTGAGGGGATTGTGAACAGAATTCAGGATGGTGGTTTCCCCTGAGCACGGAGGCAGGCAGAGGGATGTCCGACCCATCACGGGCCTGCCTTTGTGTTCTTTTTCAGTCCGATAGGATTACTTTTCAATTTTCTCCTCTCCTTTTGTCACTGGGAATGACTGCTTCCCCATTTAACCCTACCCCCAAGAGTAACCGCTGCCAAGAGCTTGGCGTGCATCCTTCTACAGGTTTCTCAACACTTTTAAAGCATAAACATAAACACACAAAATCAACTACAAACACATTGTCGTTCTGTAAAAACAGAATGATACATTTCATAGTGAAACTTACTTTGGTCACTTTCCAAGTCAGTATATATATATAAAGCCACCAACTGCAGACTATTCCATTGGATTAAGGACCCCCAATCCATCTGTCCCCATCCGTGGACATAGCTTCTGTCATCATAGATAACACTGCAAAATAGATCCTGAGTCCTAGCTGGTTTAGCTAAGCGGTTGGAGTGTTGGCCCACAGACCAAGGAGATGTGGTTTCGATTCTGGTCAAGGGCATGCACTTCGGTTGCAGTTCATCCCCAGCCCTGGTTGGGGTCGTGCAGGAAGCAGCCAGTCGACATTGTCTCTCTCACATCGATGTTTCTCTCCTTCCCTCCCTCCCACTCTATCTGAATATAAATGGGGGGGGGGGGGAAGTATCCTCAAGTGAGGATTAAAAAAAAAAAAAGACCCTTGAACCTAAAACTATTCATGCCCATGCAGACACGTCTATAAAATAGATCCCTAGAAACGGGATTTCGGAGTCTCTCCGGATTTGAAATTGTTTGTCTCCATCTAACAGATCGCAAATCAAACGATCACAGCCTCTGTTTACTGAGTCCTGAGCTGGTGCCATTTAGCCCGTGATGGAAGGGGAGGGGGACGGAGACGTGGGGAGGGGGTGCCTGGGGTCCTACAGAAGGGAGTGTCGGGATGGATTCTGTCGACTGCTGCTGCGCTTCTGTGCTGAACAAGCAGAAAGAGGCTGTGTTTTCTGGAGAAGGAAGTCTGCTTGTCCACTCTGCTCCAAACAGACAAAAGCTCCCCCAGAACTGCCTGGGCCAGTGCACAGCCACCAAGGGCCCTCCAGTGTCCCTTGATCAGGTTCCCGTCCATGGCATCTCTCGGGATCTGCACAGCCAGATGTAGGGGTGCGGTGGAAAGAGCGGGCTCCTCTTGGATCGGGTGCACCTGTGGGACAGAACAAAGGAGGGTCCTGAGTCCAGTAAACAGCCCAGGCCCTTCACTGGGTCCTGAGTTTCCCAGTTTTTTTCTCCTGGAGTTTCTGCGGATGGCGAGCCTTTCCCACCCACGCCCGACGTGAACTGGGGGTCACTTCACCCCCCTGGGAGCACCCCCGTCGTCAGTAATTGTATCTGTTAACAACGTTCCAGTGACAGGGAACACGAAGGTGGAGCCGTGCAATTTGTAAAATGATTCATCAAGAGTAATTTGCTACCGATGCGTCCCTAGTAATCTCAAGAAATCTGACGAGGTGGAATTGGGGAAACTTAATTATAGAGACGGGCACTGCAGGCGGAAGCTGTACAAGCACGTCCCGCGCGAACCCCGGGGGGCTGTCTGCATCGCCACAACGTTGGGGTTCAGGGGTTTGTTAGCGGCTCCCCCCGCTTTACACGCCGGCGCTTTCGTGTTGGGTCGGTTGGGGTATCCCCCGTTCCCCATCTGCAGGATGGAAGCACAGGGAGGCTCTGGGAGAGAAGTTGGGCCTGGACCCAAGAGACCAGGCTCTGCTCTCCTGGCCGATGGCAGGCTGCCCACCCTGTGCCGGCATCAGGGAGCGGCAGGCGAGGGCCAGCTTGCTGGACACGGACCTACCTGACTTGAAAGGGAGAAGCTCTGCTAAATCATAGCAAGACGGGATATATGCTCATGCCTGCTGGTCTCCTTTCTCCCACGTGCTCCCCTCCAAACCACAGAGCCCCGTTCCCCAGGTCCCCGAAGCTTTGGGAACACGAGGAATGGCTTTCATCTGTGTGTTAGTCAAGGAGCAGACTTTTTTGTTTGCTTGCGTGTGTGTGTGTGTTTCCTTTATTGATCTTAGAGGGACAGGAAGGGGAGAGGGAGAGAGAGATGGAAATATCAATGAGAGAGAAATCAACTGGCCGCTTCCCGCATGCCCCTCACTGGGGATTGGGCCCACAACCTGGGCATGTGCCCTGACTGGGAATCAAACCAGTGACCTGTTGGTGCGTGGGTCGATGCTCAACCACTGAGCCACGCCGGCCAGGCCAAGGAATAGTTTTAATTCAGCTGGTTTTCCCATTGCGTTTAGAAGGGTGGTTGTAGATGTGGTCTTTCCTCCCACACATTAGGAAACAGTCTGGGCCCCCCCCCCCAGGCCATCCTTTTCGCCAAGGGCGCTGGCTCTGTCATGCAAACGGGAGTCATTGTCTTCTGAACACCGCTTTCTCGGATAAGGAGGTTTCTTCTAATGCTCACCAGGATCATTAGCTGGTGTTTTTTAATATATATATTCTTGTGATTGACAATAAAATAAGCGGTGAGTGGAAATTTCTTCAACATGGAAATGGCTAGCTCCTTGCCTTCAGCCCTGACAGCTACACGCTCTGCTCCCCCGTGAGCCAGGGCAGCGGCACGGCGCCTCTCGTGCGTGCGTTGTTTTACCGCTGACAGTGCCCATGAACTTCTGTCTGGGACTCTGGCCAGCCCAGCAGGTCCAACTGGTGCAAGGGTGAGTACCCCCTTTTTACAGATGGGGAAAACAAGTCTTTGAAAGACTGGCTCCCAGATGAAAAACAACCACCAATCAAAAAACAAAAATCGGAAACAAAACTATTGCTTTAGCTTCCAGCTGCTGTCTGAGCCTGCGGTAGGTCATCCTGAGGACAAACACTGGCTTTGGAGTCATCCGGTCTCCGGTTGAACCCCGGATCTGTCTCTGTTTCCCCATCTGCAGAAGGGTTCCAGTACCACCAGCCCCATAGTGGTGCATGTGTGTATTGTGTACTAATAACACCAACAAGGGTCGTTCAAGCCAGCCCTTTCCACGCACGCAGCATATGCTGGGCACCATGTTAAGCGCTTTGTGTGAGCCCACTTCATCGCTGTGACGCTATGAGGAAAGTATTGGTACTCCACCCATTTTATTGATGAGGAAACTGAGGTGCCAGGCGTTGAAGTCAGAAGTCACACCCCTGGTGTGTGGGACACAGGGAGACTCAGACAGCCTGACTGCAGTCTCTGAGGAGGGGGTGCTCAGCAAGGCAGGGCCCTTCTGAGGGCCCGCGGAACCTCCCACCCCACTGTGGTCCAAGGGTCTGCTCTCCGAGACACTTCCCTGCAGTCTGTCTGTGCACCAGCCATGTCTGGGACCAGAGCAGAAGCACTGTGCAGAGTTCACAGGGGCACTCGGAGCCTGGTGAGGAGCCCTGCTCTGGCTGCCGAGACCAACACACCTGGTTCACCCTGGCTCTGACTCATCACCTCTGTGACTTGGGAAAAGATGCTTAATGGGGCCGTATGCTCACTGTTCCCTCTGTCCAGAATTCTCTTCCCCAGGGTCTGTAGGTGGCTTCTTTCTTCCTTCACATTAATCAGCTCTCAGCCCAGATGTCACCATCTCAGCAAGGTCTCCCTTGGTCACCTCATCTAAAATAAACACCTCTGTCACTCTCTAACCCAGGAATCAGAAGGCTTTTGCCGTCAAGGGCTAGATACTAAACATATTCAGGTTTGTGGGCCACTTATGGTCTCTGTCTCACTACTCGGTTCTGCTGTGGTAGCACAGACAATATCTACCCAAATGGGCAGAGTCATGTTCCAATAAAACTTTATTTACAACAGTAGGTTGGGGGCCGGATGTGGCCCAAGGGCCATAGTGTGCCCACCCTCTGCTCTGACTCAATACCCCATCGATTCCCTTCATGACATTCATTACCGATGGAAACAACCTTATTTATTTGTCATCAGTCTACACCCCTAGATTGCAATCTCCTTGACTGTCTGGTTCCCTCCACCCTATAGAATAGAGCTTGGCACTTAACAAATAAATCTTTATCCAATCAATGAATGGATGAACGCCTTGCAGGTAGTAGATGTTTAGTAAATGTGCATGGAATGTAATAATGTCTAGACTGTAGAAGGTGCTGCGTAAGTATGTGCTGAATGACTCAACGAATGACCTTTGCTCTAAACTGGGCTCAGAATGTCTCGGGCTCAGTTTGTCTGTCTGCAGTGGGACTGAGAAAGTGACCGTTCATGAGGTTGCCCGTTGAAGTAAGTGGTGCTGTCCCAGTGCCCGGCGAGGCGCCAGGTTCCCGGCTCGTCTGCTGACACGATGGTTCCCTTTGCTTTCAGAGGAGGCCCTGAAGCTGCACAACGGACCCCATCGCAGCGCCTACATGGAGCAGAGCTTCCAGGGCCTGAACCCCGTGCTCAGCCTGCCCATCAGCCCGGCCCAGGTGGAGCAGGCCCGGAGGAACGCGGCCTCCGCGGGCGCCGCGCTGGAGCGCTGGCTGGACTCGCTGGTGGGCGGGATGTGGACCGCCATGGACGTCTGCGCCACAGGCCCCACCGCCTGCCCCGTCATGCAGACCTGCAGCCAGACGGCCTGGAGTTCCTTCAGTCCTGACCCCAAGTCGGAGCTGGGGGCAGTCAAACCCGACGGCCGGCTCAGGTAGCACTGGGCGCAAGTGGGCCACAGCGGATGTCCAAGGGAACACAGCCAGAGGCCCGGTGGGGCCGGACCCTGGCCTCCCACCCTGGGGGTGCCTTCTGTGGGAGGGGCTCTGCTGGCCATAGAGTGATGGAGAAGGAAGGTTCCGAGGCCAAAGCAGGGTCTGCCGATGACCTGCATTTGGCAAGCCGGCTCCTGGAGGCGTGGTCTTACCTCTTCTGGCCGATCCTCAAGTCCTACAGGGTCCTTGTCTTCCCCCTCCAATGACCCAACCCCCCAGACAAGTGATTCTCAAACTTTTTACTTTGAACAGCAGAACTTTGTTTACTAAGTGCAGTCATGGGTGGAAGTTCAAGGTGCAGACGAAATCCAGGCTGCTCTGGTGGAAGCTGGGGCGGGAGGTTCTTTCTCAGAGCTCAGCCCGCCGGGCAGCCCCTTTGCCAAGGGCATCTTCTAAGGTACCTCTTCAGAACCCAAGGGCTCTGCAAAACCCAGTTCGAAAAGCACTGCCCAGACGGTGGGTTTGATCTCCGGCCCCCACCCTTCAGCTCATCTTCCCCCTCCTCGGGTCCAGGAAACCCTCGCGCCGGCCCTGAGCTAACCGGCCACTGAAAGGCACGCTCATGGGCCCTCCCCGGGCAGGCAGCGGGCACAGATGGCTCCACGCCTCCTACCAGCCCTCTTAGTCATTAGGTGAGCAGGGAGGCCTGTGCTGTGACACGGCCCGGGGCCACCGAGGGGTGACTGCCGCCCTCCCTCCAGGGAACATGGGATGACGAGGAGCAAGGAGTCTCCAGCCCTCCGTGGGCCAGGAGACCAAGCCTGTGACCTTGTTGATCCCCGACAGTGGGAGTATTGGGGTCCATGAGCACGAAACTCGAGGAGACTCTTTGCAGCTAAACTCCTGAGCTGAACAGCACAGCAATATCCGCCCCCTGCCCGAGCCTGTTCGTTCTGGCGTCCCCAGACCTTTGGGAATCGCACACTCGGTGCTGCTGGGAGTGACCAACTGCATGGACCAGACTTTTCACACCCAGGAAAAAGCATTTGTGATTTGGTTTTTTAATTCATGCCCTTCCTTACCCGAGCTGCCCATCCGCTGTGCAGTGTAAGAGTGGGAAGCTTGAGTGTCCTCTGGTTTACAACCTGAACAATAGTGTTACTCAATGGCCGAGCTACCGGAAACCTGGAGGGTCTCCTTGCCATGTGTCCCATGGAGGGCCCCCCTTCTCCTCTGACCCCACCCTCCCCCAAAGGACAGGGTCCCCTTGGACAAGTCTCACCCCTGGTTGCAAAGCATGCACCCCAAAAGACCCAGTCCTTGGTGTGTGTCTCTCCAGCATGAGTCTGAAGGTACTGCAGTTCACCCCAATGACCTTCCAGCTGTTGCCCCGACCACCCCATCCCCCACCCAGCAAGGCAGGATGTCCAATGGGCAATGGAGGATACAGAGAAAGGACACTTTAGATATTTATTATTTATATGTTTTAGTCGATGACTAATTAGTAGGTGCTGTTTTTGCAGCTTGTCAATTGTGTTGTCTTAACTGAAGCTGCCTTTATTCACAAAAGGCCCCCAGCTCTTTTCCTCCCTCCTCTGTCCTCCCCATCTCCTAGTGTCTCTCTCTCTCTCTCCCCCCCTCTCTCTGTGTCTCTCTCTGTGTGCCTGCCCCACGTTCCCCACGCCCTCAGGACAGCAGGGGGGTTGGACACCATGAGGAGACTGCTCCAACCAGCATGGTCCCCTGGCTGAAAGGGGCTACCTTGGGAACATCGGAGCCTTGCTCCGCCTCAGACAGGGTGGTAGCCCGGTCCAGCCCTCCAGTTCTGGGGGTGGGGGAACTCCTGAGCCCTCCCCGCTCCCCGCCCCAGCACAGGCCACCGTGTGGAGGGAGAGTGTGCCACCACAGAGCTCGGGCTGTCCCTGCTCCCCCCTCGCTCACCTCCCTCGGCCAGTCTGCCCCTGAGCCTGCAGGAACACGACAAGCTGACAGGGGAGCAGGCGGCTTCGGGAGGAAAGGGAATCCATTTTAGGAGGAGGGTGGCTGGTTCAGGAGATGGCCACTGTCTGCAGGGGTTCCCGCGACCTCAGAGTGGCTTGCTCAGAAAGCCCCCAGCCTCTGGATGGACTTACAAGCGGTGAGAGGCCCGTGCCATACCCTCCTCTGGCCAGTGTCCCTGCGCCTGTCCGAGCTGCCCAGGGGGCCTCTTTTCTCCCTCCTCCCGGGCCACTAGGACTTGGTGTTTACCAGTGTCATGTGCAGTGGCTTTGAGGGCTGAGCCCCGACACGGCCCTGGGCCTAGTGTGCACCTGCGGCTGCTGCACAGGGCCTTCCTGTGCCCGCTGACATTGCTGACTTGTTCCCACTCTAGAACCAGTGGAGAAGGGGCAGAGCTGGCTTATTCTGGGGATATCCCTCCTCCCCCACGTCCCTGTCCCGGGCTTTAATCGCCACTCCCCGCAGTGAATTCTGGGACACTGGGCAGTCATGCGGATGTTCCCTAATGCCCTTTGTTTCTAGACAGAGAATAACTTTGCAGATGTAACACTGGGTTATAAAAAAGAGAGACAGGATTCCAAACAAAGCCCAGGATGATCTGAGAAAAAGTGATCCTTTCCAGGGCAAATAGTTCAACTCATTTGTTGAATCTGCCTGAGAAGGATTATTAGTTAGAGGCCACTGGTCAGGCAGCCTTCCGCAGTGGGTGCCTGAGACAGGTCTCCGGAAGCCCCGTTCCAGTCTGCGGAGGCGTGGTGAACGTGGCGGAGGCACTGGCCAGGACTCAGGCTGCAGGGAAGCTGAAAGGTAAGTCAGGGTCAGCTTGGGGGGAGGGGGCATTCAGTAGGCTGTGACAGCCTGCACGGTTTCCCAGCCAGCACAGTGACAGTCAGGTGGAGCTCAGAGCAGACAGCCCTCCCAAGTCCCCCTTCCCAGGCCATACACAAAGCACCGTCTCCACGGCGTGAGCAATTCCCACGTTTCACAAGTGCGCCCATTCACGCCTCCCTTTGGAGAAAGGCCTTTCTGATCGAATCGGGAGTCATTCCGACTTCATTTTCCGTTGTTGGGTGCAGATTGCAGCTACTCTGGCACATGCCTGTGTGTGGTCTGTGCGTCTTTCTGGTGTCTGGTTTCCAGGTGCACGGAGGTCGCTGGCTGGAATCTTGATTTCTCTGCCAAGAAGGAGCAGAATAGAGGAGAGCAGTAGGTCTGGGTGTGGGGTGTGAGCAGAGACCCCTTTCACAGCCAAGTTCACTGGGAAACGGGACACAGGCTCCCCAGCAGCACCCAAGGGGGATGCACTAGAAAGAGCTGTTGGCAAAGGCCTGCCAGGGCAAAGCGGCACTCGATGGTCAAGGTCACAAATGCCTTTGGGGTCTGGGACACAGAGACAAGTGAGGCAGTTGGTGTGACACAGTAGCACGTGGTGGGGATGGGGTCTGCAGGCGCACGCATGACCTGTCCAAAAAGAGCAGCTGCTCCTGAGTCCAGCCCGGCGGAGCCTGCGAGGGTCTTCCAGTCTGGTGAGGGAAGCCAGAAATCCAGATTGTAACAGGAAGTCTGGTTTTTAAATGTCGGCAGCTTTGTTTTTAATGGAGGATGGGCACGGAGAAATGCCACCGTTCAGCCCGGGCACTGGTGGCAGCCGCACTCTGCAGAGGTGGTTTAAAAGGAGGTTGGGCGTTGACCCAGGGAGGAGGGAAAGCCAGCATTAAGGAAGGGCAAAACCAGGAGCACAGGTTAGACTCAGACGGGAACAGGAATCTCTTCCTAGTCATTCCCATCCCAAAGAGACGGTCCCCCAGAGGCAGTGTCCCGGGAGAACTGGCTTGTTCAGCTCCCCTGGTCCCAACGCAGTTTGTGCTGAAGGGAAGGAACAGAATTTGGAGACCCCCCCGTGTTGCCCCTGATGCCTAAGGAGGTCCACACTGCCCAGGTCCACCTCTTCCAGAATTCCATCACATCCAGGTGCAGAGGTCAAGGACACGGTCCAGGTGCAGAGGTCAAGGTCACGGTCCAGGTGGAGAGGTCAAGGACGCAGTCCAGGAAGAGGGGGGCGGCGTGTGAAACAGCCCAGCTCACTCCCGACCCCAAGGTTTAGCAGCCAGCTCACCGCGTGTCCGAATGCTTCTTTGGAAGCCATGCTGGAGCTGTGCTGACTCACAGGCTGTCCTCCCAGCTTCTACCTTACTTTGCCCATGGGTCTACCACAGGCGCTACCTCACTGTGTCTGCTGAGAAGTTTACCTTGGGGGGGAATAGAGGTGGCCCAGTCTGCTTGAGCTGAATGTACAATCTATGCAAATCTCTCTGTCTCTCTCTGTCTCTCTCTCTCTCTCTGTTATTATTTTTTTACCTTGCAAACAAGATACTGTATGGACCCCTCTTAAGACTGAGGAGGGCCTTCTTGCGCCACCTATGTGCACCCCTCACATTGTCTTTGGATCTGTCCTTGCCAGGCCCACCCAGAGAGCGCATGGCCCCCCTTTCCTTCCCCTGGCTGGGGGTTCTCTGCCTCTGCCCCTTGTCACCTCCATTGCTGATTCATCGTCTCCATTCCTCACTGTCCTCCGACTTGCTTACCCTCTCCTCACCCCCCAAAAAAGCCTTAGGTTCTCCTTTTTGAAATGTGGCCTTAAAATTATTTTTGGAAAGCTGACCGCCCTTTCCCTTCCATTTGCACCAACATCTGAGAAGGAAGAGCCCCTAGAAGCTTCCGTGGACACCACCTAAGCAGGGGGCGGTGTCCCTTTGCTGAGAGATTGCTGATGTCTTCAGGACAAAGATTCTTAAATGTTTCCCGTGGGGGAAATGAAGGCCTGGGTGCTCATCCGAACCTCAGCCAGCTCCTGCCGCACCCCCCAAGCAGGATGCCGCCTAAGGGGCTGGCCTCAGGGCCTGGAGCTCACTCCCTCTTCACCCCTCCCCTTCCAGACTCCGACTTCCGTGCTTCAGCCAAGGGTAAATCAGGAGCGTTTCTCAATGTATCTCTTCGTCCTTCCTGCCTGGAACGTGATAGCATTAACTGTTCCCCGCGGATGGGTCGTGTTCTCCGAGGGACCACACGCTCCCCACTTTCAGAGCCCCTCCTGTTCCCTTCCATCGCTCCAGGGCTGATGGAGGCCAAAGACAACCCAGGGTTTTCATAGGAAATTCACTGGAATTGAGCGCAACCGTCTTTGTCGTCTTTTTGTTTTTTGGTTTTTTTTAAATTCTTAATATTATTATGTTGTCAGTAGCATTTGGGTACATTTCTTCGAGGCCTCACAATAAGTTATTTACCATCCCCTTCATTTTTTTTTTTCCGAAGACATGTGGTGATATAGTTTTTAAAAATAACTATTTTGTTACAGATCATAATATGCATAAAACTGTACAGAAATATTTTGTAATGTATTGATTTTTTTAAAAAGAGAGAATCTGTAAATAAAGTTTTAAAAAAGAGAGAATTCAAACGGCACACACTGAAAGATGTAGATATTTTGCTATTTATTTAAAGGAGTATTTTAAGAGATATTGAACTATCTGAAATTGACCAGTAATCAAAGTTCCAATCACCCGAATGCTTTTTCCCTCGAGGTAGAATGTGATTCTCGGAAATGATTGCACTTCCCGCCCATTTTTGCACCTTTTCTGTCTTTTCATTTAGCAGAAAAACAACAACAAAATTGTGCCTTAGCTGTATTTTTTTGTCTAGGGGAGTTCGTTTCTGTCTGACAAAGCAAATTTTTTTGCAGAAAACAGTGGATGTAATAAATACTGTACCATACCAAAAACACTGCAGGTGTATATAGATGCTTTCTGTCATACTGTGTTTTCAGATGCAGAATTTTAAAATTAAAAAATAAAAAATACTGTCTTTATGGAACGGAAGCTGTGTGGCTTCTTTTTTTTTAGCAATTTTGAGTATCTTTGCACACTCTTGTGTTCTCCTCCCTCCTCTGGGCTGTCCACCCCCTAGACCTAGGGTGGCTTTATAATTGTCACCTACACTGGGATAGTTTTGAGAAAGAAGGGGGCACCAGCTGGAAGGAATGCTGAGACCACAGGCATACACGGGGCCTCTCTTGGGAAAACCTAGATGTATGGATGCACTCCCTAATCAAGCCTGCTCTCTGTCATCTCTCAACTCCCGTAAATGATTCCCCTGGTTGAGACAGAAATGCATGGTTTTAAAACCTTTGTTAAGTAGAAGTTTGCTAGGTGGGACTGCCATCTAAAGTGGCAAACAAGTTTCTATACCCAACTGGCTCATTCTGTAAAAAATCTGTTTCCTTTTCCTCTTCCCCACACAGCTGGACTACATTTCCCAGACTTCCTTGTGCTTAGGTGTGGTCATGTGACCAACTTTAGCCAATGGAATGTGGGTGGAAAAGATGAATGCACTTCTAGATCTGGCCCATAAAATGTCCCAGGAGAATCACTTCCCGGCCTTTTGACTAAGATCAAGTGTAGTATCTATTCTCACCAGTTTAATATCTCATACATCCTCTATCTGAGGACAATATATTCAACGGATTTTTAAAGCAGGGAAGTGGAATAGGAGCTTGCTCCATCCAGTCCACACATGGACCCAGTACAGCAGTACTTCTGGGGATAGTACACCCCTCACAAAAAAAAAAAAAAAAGAAACACCTTTCCACGAGAGACCTCTTGTCCTTTTCCTATTTATCAGCTCAAATATTTTGAATTCTCTTAAGTTGGGGCATTCACTAGTTGATCTATTCTACTGTTCTCCTTGGAACCCCAACTTAAAAGAGGGAGAGCCACACATGGGAGGAGCAGGCTCCATGGAAGGCCATCTGGCCAGTCACTCCTCTCGACCACGACATGGAAAGAAATAAGCATGTGCTGTGAATGCAACTGAGAATTTACCTGTTACAGCAGCTAGCCTTACATTAACTAATTCATCCAGAAATGGAAACCCAGATGTTCCTCTGGGAAAGTCCAAATTTCAGTCCCCTACTTCCATAGGGAAAGATTCAGAAACTCAAATGGGTGAGGCTACTGAAATACTAGCATCACAGTCAGAACGAGAACCAAGGTTTCCTGTCCCCCAAAGAGACCTTGCAAATCATTGGGAGGACTGGTTCTGCATTCTTAGATGGGCCTCATGACATTTATATGTGGCTCCTAAAGGCTGTGACCAAGGATGGTGAGTGCCCAGGTAGCCGGGTTGCAGAGATGCCTTTAATTAACCTCCAGATCCTTAAAGGCAAAGAGTAGCAATGAGACCCAGTTGGGAATTTACAGCTAGAACAAAATAGGGTAGAGAAGGTGACTATCTTTGGAAAGATGGGTGAACCCCAGATTCATTTGCCAAAGTCTTCTTTCTAGTCTGATCTTAGAGCCAATCATGCCACCCTCCTCTGCTCAAAGATGTGTCCTTAAATATGTATATATTGCTTCAAAGGAAGGATTCATTTCCAAAATTTCTGTGGGAGGAAGGATCATACATCTTGTTCGGTATGGTATTCTCAGCATTTAACACAGTGAGCCCAGGGTATGGGCTCCCAAAGAGTATTTATTTAGTGAATAAACAAGTGAATGAGGGCATATTTCTTAATTAACATGTGGGCATGGGGTTATTTGTCCAAGATGCTGTCTTTACAGATGACAGTTGATCAGAAATATTTGGCAAAACACGGGTTATAATAAATAGTGATGTTTCCCTTCAGTAATGATGTTTCTGGGCCCTTTTCATGAAAGAGGCGGTTAGAATTTTTTTCCTGCCGGTTTGTGTGACCTGTCACATGTCACCTTTTGTTCAGGGAGTAGAAGTGGTTGGCTTAAGTTTATCAGATTAATGGTTTTTAAGGTTTTCTCTTTTTTTTCAAGTGGGAACCTGTTTTCAAATAAAATTGTACATTAAACTCTAATATTTAAGAGAGACTTTGAAACTGGGGGCTGGGAGGGCTCTCTAGTTCAAATGGGAGTAAAAATTCTCTCTTAGCTGTGCCCCCCCCCCCCCAAGTCAACCCCTTTGGGGGCTGGGGGATGTGTAGATGACCATGATTTGCAACCCATCCCTCTGGTGGAAGCAGCTAGGCCTTAGGTAGGATTGACTTCAGGCCTTGCTGTCAGAATGCTGAAGCTTGAGTTCCAGGTCAGGTCTCTAAGAGTGAGACCTAACCAAGAATAACTCACTTCTTACCTTGTCTTAGAAAGTCAGAAGGGCAGAAGCTTAGAGTTGGGGTGAAAAGAAGGTATGGCCGGCCTGAGGTCAAGCTGGGGATCCTCTTGACCTTGTGCATTCATATTTAGTTGGTCTGTTTGCCCTGCCAGGAAACTGCATGTCGCCCCAACCCTGAGGGGAAGTACTAGCCTAAGAATCAAGAGACCGAGATCCTCTCCAGCCCTGGTTCTGCCACTGATTTTCTATGTGATCCCATCAACCCTCTTTCCTATGATGGAGCTCAGATTCCTCAAGCGCCAAATGGGAAAAGGGGCTCACTGACCACTGAGGTCCCTTCAGGTTCAGACCTGTAGGTGCACAGTTCAAGTTCCAACCCAGCACCTGATACGGATCATGTAAGGTGCCAGATTCTTAGAAGAAAATGTTCTTAAAATACGATTTTTGATGTTCATATCTGTTCATCGGGGTTCCTTGACTTGCAAGTAATAGTAACCCAACTCAGAGAAGTGTGATCAAGAGGGGAATCCACTGGATCATGAAACTGCAGAGACAACAGGATTAAAATGCAGTTCAAGAAGGGGGGCAGCCCCAGGAGACTCAAGAACTGGAACTAGATAGAGTCTCCTACTCATTGCTCCTTGTTTCTCCGTTCCTGCTGGTCCCAGGTTGATTCTGTTTTCCCGGGCAGACAGGGGATGCCATGGGATAGAGAAAGAAGGCTGCACAAGTCTCTGCTTCTTGTCCTTCAAACATCATAACAGAAACATCAATGTCCTTTGTCCTCATTGCCGAAGGGGATCGTTCTAACCAGCGGGCTTGGGTCACATGCTTGGAGCCATCACTGGGACCAGGCAAATAAGGTACTGTAATTGGCTAAGTCTGGATCATATGCCCACCCCTGCGGCCAGGGGGTTGGGTAAGAAATTGTGATTGGCAGCCCCATCCCAATCACGTGATCAGAGTGGAGGAGGAACATTTCCCCAAAGGGAGAGGATGGTGCTGAACAGACAAAAACAACAGATGTCTATCTACTTGCCACAGCCAACTCCAGGCTCAGGTGGCTTCTCAGATGCCAGTCCAATTCATTTTTGCTCCTCAAGTGCCCAGATCATCTCTGCCCAGCTCCTATCTGTCTCCCTGTGGAGAAGGGTTCTGGACCTGTCTTGAGCAAATCATTTTAAATAAATATCATATGGATGGTGCAGAGGATTTCACCTTTACTTAATTAGTTGTGCAATATTTATGCTTATGGGACAGCATGATGGATTTCTCCTTTTCTCCTTGTAGCCTGGGCACAGGACTCATTAAAAAGGCTCATGTAACTGCCCTTTGCTAATTATGGTGGATGAGTCTGACGTGCAGCAGAAACAGAGCCTATGTACCTGCAAAGAACATCTCCCTCCATGTTTCTGTAGCATCATCCTGGGATCCCAATGTCCCCTCTGAGCCCTTCACTGCTGTCCCCCCAGTGGGCACCAGAACCTCAGATAGCAAACTCGTCCCTGATGGGGTGGCCATTAAGTTGGTGTTTTAAGCTTCTAACAGTGGATTTGACGAGGAAAACAATGGTTAACCCAAGCACTGAGAGCGGATAGGCTGATAGGCATCGCAGCAGAGTAACTAGGACTCGGGAGAAACATGGGGAATGCTTTTCAAATCACACTGTCAAGGCTGAACCCCTTACTACCAATTTTCAGTGCCTCTGACCAAAATAAGGGCCCCCCCCCCTCCAACCCTGGAGTCACGTAATCGTATATCTAAACACGGGCTTCATTATGAATCAGCTGAGTCAGGTTTGAGTCCAGTTCCCTCACCTGTCTGGGCCTCAGCTTACCTGTCTGTATGTTGGGGATAATATTACTGACTCAGAAAGCTGTTGGAGAATTTTAGAAAGACGATGCCTGTGAAATACGCAGCCCACTGCACGCAGAGGGGGCGCGACACATGTCAGCTCCCCTTGCCTTCACACCTCAGAGGCTGGAGCTCCTCGAGGGACAGTGTCTGCATTGTTAGCAACCATTGACGGGTTTGGCACATCAAGTGGTGTGCCAGGGTTGGTGAATGAATGAACCGGCCTGCTGCTGCTTCCAAGCTTCCCTCGGGGCTGTTCCGTTTAGTCTGGTCTCCACAATAATTCTGGGTTTGAGACTTGATGTCTTCCTGAAGCCTCGATTTGTGACAAAGTGGCATCACCTTGACCTCAGAGACCCAAGGGAGATTTTTCCCTCACACACCTTGAATAGAGGGCACCATGGCACTGCCCCCAAGATTCTTGGGGAGACTCAAGTTCAGCTACCACCTTGGCTCCAGCTTCCACTGAATTGGTTCCTTTCACAAATCATTCCTTTATTCTGGAGAGTTTTTTTTTATCTCCTTTATGCGCCATATCACCCTCCAATAAGCACAGCAACCCATCACTCCCTAAATTCCTCCTGCCAAGCTATGTGGACAGCAAATTTGACCAAAGCTTTCAGAAAAGGGATTGCATGAGAGCATTTCAAATGATTTAGAATTTAATGTTAGATACTTCCATTCTCAAAAGTCCCAGAATCTCTCATCAGCCACCTGCCTACAGTCTCCAGCTTCCGGGCAGGTGTCCCTCTCCTGCCTTCATGCCCTGGTCTTCTCTCTTCCACCTGCTCCTCCCTGCCCCGAAAGGCCCTGTTACCTCTTGTCATTCCCCCACAGCCTCTCTGCAGACCAGTCCTCGGGCTGCATCCCACACCTACAGGATCTGTGAAGGTGAGCTCTCTCCCAAGTTCCAAGCTTAGTCCTCACCTGAGGGTGCTCTGGAGCCAGCTGTGATGACCAGACTACAAATACTTTCTCCTGGTGACTCCGATTTAACACAACCCCTGGCTGATAAGTGCGGTCTGTGTCCTTTAGCTTCATTCTTCACATCATGCTTTTTATTTTTTGAAAACCTCGGGGTCTCCGTCACTACTCTGGGAATTATTCTAGCACCTCCAACCTCGGTCTCATTCTGTCATCAATGACCGCTGATTCAATTGAGGATGAATGAGGGGCAGGTAGCTTGCGACTGTCTAAAGGTAAACCTGGATAAACTCCAGGAGGGAGAATTGCTCAGAACTAAGAACCCTGAACGCTGAGGTTCTAGGGTTGGGTTCAGTGAATTACAGTCCTTCCTGCCAACTCTTATTTCCCAACCTTGACTATTCATGGCTTGCATCAGCAGACATTGTCCTCGAGGAATTGTTCATCTAATATGGGTATTGGCCTAAACTTAGCTTCAAAGACTGGAAAGAGGAGAGGAAGAAACACCTAGGAAATAAAGGATATAGAACCCTCTCAAATTACACCCTGACTCAAAGTCTAACCTGTACCCAGAAACCTATCTGCTCCATCAGTACGTAAGTCAGGGATTTTCAGAGAAATAGAACCAATAAGGTGTATACTTGTGTACGTGTGTGTGTGTGTGTGTGTGTGTGTGCGTGTGTGTGTACGGGCAGAGAGAGAAAGCAACAGAGACATCATAAAGAACTGGCTGCCATGGTCATGGGCACGGACAGGCCTAAGAGCTGCAGGCAGCCAGCTGGAGACCTGGGAGAGCTGCTGATATAAGTTCAGTCCAACCCCAGAGGCCCAAGAACCAGGGGAGCAGATGGTACAGTTCAAGTCCAAAACCAGTGACTCGAGACCCAGGGAGAGTCAATGTTGCCACGAGAGTCCAAAAACTAAAGACTGATTTCCCAGCAGGAGGAGTTCTCTCTCCATCATTAGCGGGAAGATCGGCCTTTCGTTCCAATCGGGACTTCAATCGTTTGATTGGATGAGGCCCACCTGCATGAGGGAGGGCACTCTGCTTCAGTTGACTCATCCAAGCGTCCCCCTTCCCCCTAACACCCTCACAGACACACCCAGAACAATGTTTAACCAAATACCCGGGCACCCTGTGACCCGGCCAAGCTAACACATAAAACTCCCCATGACACTCAGCTTCTCTTCCTTTGTAGCGCACACGTGGAGGCAGACTGGCGAAGCCAGCTGAGCGCACTCTAACCAGCTAACAGGGCTCGAGTTCTGACCCTGCCACTTAGTGGTGTGTGGTTTTGAGCCAATCATTCAACTTTGTGATACAGTTTTTTCCATTCACTTAAAAATAAAACAAAAGAAAGAAAGGGATAATTTTATCTGCTCTACTGCTTGCTGTGAAGGCTCCAGGTAGGCCGGGAGCAGTGGCTCTCCACCATGCCTGCACAACGAAGCCTCCTGAGAGGCTGTTTACATGCTGCTGCACAGCCACACCCCAGACTGACCGAAGCAGAAACTCTGAGGTGGGCCCCAGGCATCCGTAAGTCCAGTAACTCGCAGAGTTGGGGGGCAGGGAAGCTGGACAAGTGTCGGTTTCACCTGGTCAGCGTCTCTGTCTCCTTCTTCTGGTCACAACAGCCTAATTGTCCTGAGGAGGGCCGTCACTTTGTCCTGCCCTCAGACCACATCATTCAGGGGGTGATGACTTCATCCACAGCTCCAACAGGAAGCACGTGAACCCCACCCCCCGTCCAAGAGCTCAGCACCCCTGGCCTCTCTGATTGGTTTAACTTGGGGCAGGTGAGCCAATCAGAGCTGAGACCATTGAGAGACAAGCAAAAGCTTTTTGCTGAGTTCGATCTCAGGCTGTAAGCCTGGTTCTCAGAGCACGGTGTAGGGGGAATTCGGGTCCCGGATAGACACACCTCTCCCGTGCGGTGGGAGGCAGCTGGAGGAGGCCAGGGGGCCTCCAGTCAAGATGGCGGGTGGGTAAATGCCCCTCGCCTTCTCCCACAACTAAACCACAGAAAAACCATCACTCAGAATCACCTGAAATCAAGCTGAATGGAAGCCCTACAACTATGAAATTAAAGAAGTCACATCGCAGCGTGTGGGAGGGGCGGAGGCGCAGACAGGCTGGTCCCACACCCACGTGTGGCAGATAAAAATCAGGAGGATACTTCAGCTGGGAAGGTCCTCCCTGAGGAGCAAGGGGTCCCTGTCCCACATCAGGCTCCCAGTTCAGGGTTCCAGTTCCAGGAAGAAAAGTCCCCATAACTTCTGGCTATAAAAGCCAGCGAGAATTGAGGCTGAGGCTGAGGCTGCTGGAGCCCCAGGTGTTCCTCTAAAAAGGGCCCGTGCATGGACTTACTCAGACTCGCTTCCTCCAGACTCCAGCATGGGGGAGGCAGCTTGAAAGGCACCAGAGACATACAGGGAAGAATTGAGCTGTTTGGCATCAGGGCAAGAACTGGAGAGGCGGTTTTCCCCAGACAGACCTGCTGATGGAGGCCTTTGTTCCTTTGGTGAGCCCTTCCCCATGGGGCAGGCAGACAGTCGCCATATCTGGAACCCCAGCAACCTGGCTCACACTGTTTGCCCCGCCCTGGTGATTCCCTGAGGCCCCGCCCCACCCAACTTTCAGGCCCACCCAAGCTGCTTCCAGTGACTTCACCATAGGTTTGGCCTGTCTTGGCTTCTGCTTCAGATTTTCCTAAATTCTCTCAGACAAGCAGCCTCTGGCCTCAATGAGCCCCATACCTTTCGTTAAGTGGCCCCATGCCTGGCACTAGAAGCAGCCAGCCTTGATTCACAGCTTGTCTTTGCCTGGGCACCTCCAAGCCCAGCACAACAAGCAGCCATCTGCAAATCACTTTGTAGCTTATGCCTGCTGGCCCCAGGTAGAACTCAAGCAGTGGCTGACCTTGCCCCAGAGACAATACACCTAATGGGAAGCTTCAGACCACAGCAAAGCACCACCACACAACCACCTCCACAAGTGACACACTCAAGGAGTGGACTCAGTGGGTACCAGAGCCCTGCTGAAATAAGTCTTGCTCTGTGCGGTGGGCCCGTGCATGGCTGATCCTCCAAGGGAGTCAAAGGTCAGTGGTCAGTGGCCACAGCCAGTCCTTTCAGCTGATCAGCCTGAGTAAATCCCTCGCATTAACGTGCCAATAGCAACCAAGACTCAATTAGACAGTCCACATGAGGCATGCACCTCGAGGGCCCCACTGGGGTGATCAGGGAGGTTGTGTCACTGGACCCTAAAAGACACCTACTACAATAGGCCACCCTATGAAGCCTAGGAGACATAGCAACTCTACCTAATACACGAAATAAACACAAGGAGGCAGCCAAAATGAGACAAAGAAACATGTTCCAAATAAAAGAACAGAACAAAACTCCAGGAAAAGAACTAAATGAAATGGAGATAAGCAATCTGATGGATGCAGAGTTCAAAACACTGGTTATAAGGATGCTCAAAGAACTTAGGACCTCAAGAGCATAAAAAGAACCAGTCAGAAATAAAGGATGCACAGTTAGAAATGAAGGATGCACTACCTGAAATAAAGAATAATTTACAGGGAATCAATAGTAGAGTAGGTGAAACCAAGAAGCTAACCATCGATTTGGAATATAATGAAACAAACAACAACAAAAAATAAAACACCCACTCAGAACAGCAGAAAGAGAAAATAATCCAAAAAATGAGGACAGTGTAAGGAGCCTCTGGGACAATTTCAAGTATACTAACATTTGCATCATGGGGGTGCCAGAAGGAGAAGAGAGAGCACAGGAAATTGAAAACCTATTTGAAAAAATAATGACAGAAAACGTCCTTAACTTGGTGGAGGAAACAGACATACAAGTCCAAGAAGCACAGAGAGTCTCAAACAAGATGAACCCAAAGAAGCCTACACCAAGACATGTCATCATCAAAATGCAACAGGTTAAAGACACAAAAAGAATCTTAAAAGGAGCAAGAGTAAAGCAGTTAGTACCTACAAAGTTGCTCCCATAAGATTGTCGGCCAATTTCTCAAAAGAAACTTTGTAGGCCAGAAGGGAGTGGCAAGAAATATTCAAAATAATGAAAAGCAAGGACCTACAACCAAGATTACTCTACCCAGCAAAGCTATCATTTAGAATCAATAGACATATAAAAAGTTTCCCAGACAAGAAAATGCTAAAGGATTTGATCACCACCAAACCAATATTATATGAAATGTTGAAGGGTCTTCTTAAAAAAGAAGATCAAAAATATGAACATTAAAATGGCAATAAATACATATCTATCAGTGATTGAATCTACAAACAAAACGAGTAAGCAAAATAGAAACAGACTCATAGATACAGAGAACTTTTAGTTGGTTGCCAGATAGCAGCGAGTTGGGGGGATGGATGAAAAAGGTGAAGATATTAGGAAGTACAAGTTGGTGGTTAGACTGATGAACCTCAAAGGGAAGGGGTTTGGAGGATGGAAAGAGATAAACCAAAGAACTTATATGCATATATGCAGAACCAATGGACATAGACAATAGCGTGGGGAAGTCAGGTGGGGGGCAGAAGCAGGGAGGGGGTGAACGGGGGACTAAGGGAGGACATCTGTAATACATTCAACAATAAAGATAAATTGAAAAAAAGATAAACTTTTTCCTATCCAGAATAGGCAAAGATAGAGAGAAAGTAGACTAATGGTGGCCTACGGCTGGAGCTGAGGTTGAAGTAGGAGATGGTGATAGCTAAAAGCTATGGATTTTCTCTCTGAGGTATTAAAAATGTCCCAAAATTGACTGTGGTGATGATACACATATCTGTGAATATACTAAAAGCCATTGGACTGTACTGTGTACACTTTAAATGGGTGAATTCTATAGTGTATGAATTATATCTTAATAAAGGTGTTTTTAAAAAGACCTTTTCTCGTACTTCATGGAGAATATGAAAGCATCTGATGGAAATGCTGGTTGACATTATCTCTTATATTTATTTGACCTCAGAATATAAGCTTTATGAGGACAGAAACTTGGTCTGTTTTATTCACCACTGTTTCTCCAGAAACCAAAACAAAGCCTGACACTTAGCAGGTGCTTGAAATAGGATTAATGGATGGATGGATGGATGGATGGATGGATGGATGGATGGATGGACGGACGAATGAACGAACAAAATGCCTTAATCAAATCTTCAAGCAACTGACATTGGAAGCAAATGTTCTAGAGGAAGAAGCATCCCTTCTTCTTTCAAAGGTCTGTAGGAGGGATGTTGGCTTTCATAAAGAGCAGCTTTTACCTGTGATATCGTCCTTCATACAGAAACCTAATTCCCAGCAACCTCAGGATGCCACCCTCACACCAGTGAGCTCCTCATCCATTTGACACTGCCTTTTTAAAACTGCCTGAGTCAATACCAATTAGCACTCATTAATCCAATTTTCATGAAATTGGACAAGCAGACACAGAAATTCACAGAGCAGAACAAATTACTGGAAACCAGAGTGAAACACTTCTGGCTTCTTAGCCTGCTAAGGTGTAAGGGGCCCTTCTAGTGGGAATTGGAAAACAAGGTCCCCTTGCATTGCAGACTGCAGTCTTACCACCATCAGAGGCTTGAGACATCGGAGGTCATGTCATAACAGGTTCCCTCAGGCTTGTACAGAACTGGAGCTCAATGAGTGAATCAGGGCACCCCTTCTAGCTGGACAATTCCCAATGTGCACACACATACATCCTCTCATTTAACCTTGAGATGTGAACAGGAATGGAATCTTCCATCTGATGAGTGAGGACGTGAAGGCTAAAGGTGTTGGCTGACTCACGTTTGGTCCCAGTGTTAGTGAAGGAGTTCTTGCAATAAACTGGTGAAGCCCATAAATTTTGAAGTCAGACCCAAGTTTGAATATTAACTACCAGTTACTCTCTGGCCTTAGGCTGTTTGGTTGTCTCCAAGTTTCAGGTTCTACAAATTAAGCAGCCACTACAAATTAACTTCTTGGTGTTCAACGAGAGAATGCATATAAAGCATTTATCCCAGTTTTATAAACCATTTAGAAGTTTTCAAGAAATGTTACTTTAAAAAGAAACCGCTGGGGCTCTTTCCATCATGTTTTTTGAAAAGCTCCATGGTCTATTATTAAAGATCCACCCAAGCTTTCCCTTCCTTTCCTAATTTCTCCAGAATTAACCTCAGCTCTGAGGATGAGATCGACATTAAATCCATAATGCGTACATCTATTCATTTAGTGTAGTTTTATTGAGCACCTACTCTTTGCCAGGCCCTGAGCTAGATGTAAAAGACACAGCTTTTACCTTCAAGGGATTTGTTACATAGGATGAAGGTGCAAATAAGGAGGGATAAGACCTGCCCCGACACCTCATGGATTGCACATTCCTTAGTTGGCCTCATCCTTCACCTGTCTGCCATACTCCAGAAAATCTCATGTTGGCTTCATCCTCCCAGCATGGGGCTTGGTACTTGAACAGTGGCTGAGATACTATTTCCTTTGTTGTTGTTGTTGTTGTTGTTGTTGATTCTAGAGAGAGAGGAAGGGAGAAGGAGAGAAAGATAGAAATGTCGATGAGAAAGAACATTGATTGGCCCCCTCCTGCATGCCCCCCACTGGGGATTTGGCCCATAACCTGGGCATGTGCCCCAACTGGGAATCGAACCGGTGACCTCTTGGTGCATGGGTTGATGCTCAACCACTGAGCCACACCAGCCGAGCACTGAGATACTATTTCTTCACCCCTGCCCCCAACTACTATTTATTTAGCACCTACTATGAGTCAGGCAGTGAACTGAACACTGGGTTTGAAATGGTAACAAAACAGACATGGTCCCATCCCTCTCGTAGCTCAGTCTGGTATGCAAGACAGCTATTAACGTAATAAATGTGTAACTAAATGTGAAATTGCAACCAGGAAGCAGTGAGTGAGAGTCTATGATAGAGGATGTAGAATGGGGGACAGGAACTGGTCAGAGATGAGAGACGTCCTCATGAGGAAACAACACTGAAGCTCAGATTTGATGGATGACGGAGATGTAACTGGCATGCAGGGAAGGGAGGAGCTGCAGGGTAAAGGTGGCAGGAGGAGCCAAGGCCCTGCAATGGGGGAGCCGTCCATACACAAGAGGCAGAAACACGGTAGGCGATGTCAGAGTGGTGGGCAGAACCAGAATGTGGTAGGCTCAGAGGCCCTGTTGGGATTCTCATCCTCAGAACAGCAGTGTACCCAAGACTGTTTGCAAGGCCTGGAGTGAAGGGGGGTGCCTGACAGGAAGTGGCATAATCATATTTGTGTTTTAAGGTGTAAAGAAGCTGAGAAAGCTGATGGGGCAACAGTGGGGTGAGCCCAGGGGTGTGGTCAGTGATGACACTGGAGAGGAAGGTAGATCACGTACTACTCTGTAGGCCAGGCTCAGGAGTCTGGCATTTAGTCTAAGTTCAAGGGGAAGACTGGTCTCTAGTACACAAAGGATGGATGAAAACTAGCAAGAGTAGGAGTGAGGGGAACAGTTAAGCGACTAATCATCCAGATAGGATATGATGATAGTGTGAACGGGATGGGGGTAGGGGGAGAGGATGAGGTGGAAATGGAGAGAAATGGGAAGATTAAAGAGCTACTAAAGACACCGTGGGGTTTCTGGACAAGCTTTCTGTGACTCAGATGTCTCTGGGAATGGACACATGCAGGACCGTGAGGAATGAGGCAGGGTGGATTATAGCGCTAGCACTAGGGAGCAAACCTTGGAAGGCGCGAACCTTGGAAGGTGCCACTGGGCCAAGACAGCTGCCCTTGCTTTGACCTGATACCCTGTAAGGTGTGTTCCTTTTGATCAAGCTTGGGGAACAAGTAACATGACTTATCTCAGAATTTTTTAGAGAAAGGACCTCGCCTGCTCTTATCCCACTGAGAAATCTTGGGATGAATTTCATACTTGTAGAATCATCATATAATCAGAGCAGGATTCCATAGGCACCAAGCCTGGGTCTGAATTCCAGGTTAAAGACAATTTCTTTGCCATGACTACTTCTTCAGTAAGCCTTGGAGACGCGTTTTGAATGAGTCACAATTGTCAGAGGTGATGGAAAGGGTTTCTATGGGGTGAGATTCCATTTCTAATTTCAAAAAGGCCCAAGCCTCCCCTGTTTTCCTGCACAAGAAAACATATCTCTAGAAAACAAACTGTCCAAAAATGCTGATTTGGCTGCTGAAATTAAAGTTCTGGATTCATCTGCCCCTCAGGGACAGATGCCTGGAGACATATTTGGTTGGGATGGTATAGCAATGGAATGTATAGAAGCCAGGGATGCTGTTCACACTCTACAATTCAAAGGACAGGCCCCCACCGCGAAGGATTATATGGCCCCAAATGGCAGGGGTACTGAGGTTAAGAAATGTTGCCATAACCCTTGTATATACCTGCCTTTAGTATGGCTCTTGTTGTAATGAACGTAGGGATTATGAATTTTTGTTTTACTCCTTCAGAAAATGTCAGATAGAAGGATAGATGGATGGAAGGAAGGATGGATGGATAAGTGATTGAAAATTTGTCATTGAGTCCAGCTGGTGTGGCTTAGTGGCTGAGCGTCGACCCATGTACCAAGAGGTTGCCAGTTTGATTCTTGGTCAGGCCACATACCCAAGTTCTGGGACCAAACCCCAGTGCAGAGCATGCAGGAGGTGGCCAATCGATGTTCTCTCTCATCAATATTTCTATCTCTCTCTCCCTTTCCCTATACAATCAATAAAGAAAAAATATTTCATAAAAAAAGAAAATTTGTCCTTGAATTAATAAATAAAGAAGTGATTGGACAGATAACTAACATTAATGAGTTAATGAATAAAAAATAGGTAACATGCCCTGGCCGGATTGGCTCAGCGGTTAGAGCATCAGCCTGCAGTCCACAGAGACTGAGGTTCGGTTCCCACTAAGGGCATGTACCTTGGCTGCAGTCTGTCCCTGGCCCTGGTTGGTCGTGTGGGTGGCGGCCACTCGATGTGTCCCTTTCACATCGATGTTTCTCTCTCTTCCTCTCTCTCCCTCCCACTCTATCTGAATAAAAAATGGAAAAATGTCCTCGGGTGAGGATAAAAATAAATAAATAAAAATAAAAAAGGTAACATGTGCATGCACCACTTGTGTATACTATGTAAAGGCCTTTGCTTGGACTGTGTTTCAGGACTTGCTCAGTGAGATTTTCCGTGATGCTCTCATTAATATCATCAGCTTCTCTATCTCCCTCCATAGTGTTTTGGTTTTTTATAATCCATCTCTTCCTACTAGAATATAGTCTCCGTGAGGTCTGGGGTTTCTGTTCTATTTCCTTCGGTGCCTCCAGCACCAAGGACAGTGCCTGGCACATAGGGAACCCTAACCCTGGAACAATATTTGTTAAATTCGTCATGCACCTGCATGACCTCAGCAAACCAAAGAAGAAGGTACCATTTTTATTCTTGTGAGACAAATGAAGAAACTGCAGCCCAGAAATGCAATTTTCCTAAGACCACACAGCCAGTAAGTGACAGAGATGGATTCCTACTGACCCTAAAGAACACTCTTGACTATCAAGCAATATTACCTCATGTTTTAATTGAATTTATTGGGGTGACATTGATTCATAAAACCATACAGGTTTCAAGTGTAAAAGTCAACAAAACATCATCTGCTCACTGTCTCATGTGCCCGTTGCCCAAAGCGACATCTCTTTCCTTCCCCATTTATCCCCAAGTCAACTCTTTTGAAGACTTGTCTTGCCTTCAGTGGAAGTTCTAAAGACAGAACACAGCTGCTCCCTAACCTGCCTCCCACCTCCCAGCTCCTTTTCCTTCCCAGGTGGAACAATGATTGAATAAGGACTGCTGAGAGCATCTTCTTGGCTAGCTCTTTAGTGGCAATCCAGACTCGGAGGAATGCGTTCACAGAGTGATGGGCTTGAATCTCTTTGTTTCGGCTTACAAACTTCAATTGGTTGCTAAGAGACTATACAATGGGAGGCCCATTAGAAGCCCTCAAAACCCACAGGCAGTTACATAATACCAGGCCCTTCCTTTATAGAAATGCAAATAGTCCAGTGCCAGCTCTGCCCGAGATCTGTGCTGCTGTGTGATAAGGGGATTTCTGTTTGGGGCCCCAGGAAATCCTATATGGGCTGTGAAGGAACCAAAGGGTCAGGGGAGGGTTCTCACTTTGGCGCCACTTCCAAGGGACTTAAATATTAATTAACATGCAATGCGATCCCCATTCCACAATAACCGGATTTTACACAGCCCGTATCCGCACTAATGAGATCCCATTGTGTTGTCTGCAGCATTGCTTTCTTGGCATTTCCAGTCAATAAGCAGGGACTGCACGTTTATTTTATGGCCCCGCACGTTGCAAAACCATGACATTTCCTAATCAGGTTGAGTTAAGTACCTCGCGCTCCTGGAACTATTTTCCGATCTGTGCTTGCAAACATTCCAACAAGGGAGCCGCTAAGAGTAACTAAGTGACCTCCATGTGACCCTTTGCACCCCAAACCAGCTTTGGTGAGCATCTCCTTACTTGGTCAAGAACGTGATTCCTGGTCAGCACAGGAGGGCAGGTATCACGATTCGCTCTGCAAAATGGTGAGAAGTGTAGCCAGGATAACTAATCCATAGTTATCTAACCCGCGACAATCAAAATGTCTTACATTCAATGTATTTTATTCCACACGTTTGTAGAGCACTCGCTATGTGTTTGACAGTATAGTTAAAAACAAGACAACAAGGCCAAAACCGAGTCACTTATGCTAAGCCCCACATCACCAACCCGAGACTTAATTGAGTCTCATCACTCCCAGAAATGGAATCTTGAACAGGTCCATTGGGAAGCAGCTGATCGGTGTGCGTTAGGTCAGCTGCCTGAGAGACCCCGCCATGGCTCAGGAAAGCGACCTGGCAGTAACCAGCCATTTTGGGCCCATGGATAATAACTTCCTCGTTTCTGCTCCCTTCCCGCCCTGAAAGTCTTGCATTTCGTGCAGCTCCTTCAAGCTCCTTTTTATCTGCCAGACCGAGTGCCGCCTTATTCATGAATCATTCAACAAAGCCAATACGATTTTTAAAATTTACTCAGTTGAATTTTGTTTTTTTAACAGTGTTCGTGGGAATGACGATGCAACAGTGACCCAGAGGGACAGCATGCCCACCCTCCTGGAGTTTATGTTGTCGCAGAGAGAGCAGAGAGGTGGTACATGTGTAAGCAAACAATACCTGTTCATGTCGAGGGCTATGAAGACAGTGGAGCACAGATACGGTGGACAGGGTGTGAGTAATTGGAAGGGGATCTCACGTCATGATTTACCCAGGACTACCCTGATCTAAACCCACTGTCCTGGCTTCACTGTCCTTGAGCCTCCTGTCACTCCTGTAAGAGCTCTAGATTCGACAATATACGTTACCTTCTAAGTGACCATATCATGATAGGGTGCATTAGACAAGGTGGTCAGGGAAGGCTCTCTCAGGAGCTGGCAATTCTGCAAAGGGCTGAATAATGAAAATAAGTCATTCAGGAAATGGGCATTCCACGAAGAAGAAGAAGAAAGAGGAGGAGGAGGAGGAGGAGGAAGAGGAGGAGGAGGAGGAAGAGGAGGAGGAGGAGGAAGAGGAGGAGGAGGAGGACGAGGAGGAGGAGGAGGAGGAGGAGGAGGAGGAGAAACCAGAAGGGCAAAGTCTGGAGGGATGAGTAAACTTGTCTTATTGGAAGAAGGGAGAGAAGGTTAGTGTAGCAGGACCTTGATGAACAGAGAGTACAAGATGAGACAGAGGAGATGGCAAGGGTCTGATCACGTGGAACCACAAAAACCTGGGTATGGAGGTGAAATTTAATTCCAAGTGGCATGGGGAGCCACTGGCAGTTTTAAGCAAAGGGGTGACATGAGTCAAAATTTTTAAAGATGATCCTGCCATGAAGACAGATTCTCAAGGTCCGTGAGTCAAACAAGGATCAGCTGGGATGTGATCACCACAGCCATGGTGATGGAAGAACAAGGCTTGAAAGGGAGGTGGGCATAGAGACAAAGAAACAGGAATGAGCTGAAGCCTGTTTCTGAGACAGAGATCATCAGACTTACCAATGGGTTTGATGCACAGAGTGTAAAAGAGAGGGAAGAACCCAGCTTTGGACGGGAGCAACTTGTGGACTGGGATGCACGAAGACCCAGAGTCGAGTGAAGACTCCATACACAGATAGAACTCGACACTAGAGTGACAGTTCACTGAAGGACTGTGATGAGCCAGGCACTCTACACCTGCATCTCTTTAATCCTCACACCCACTCTATACACTAGAGGCTGTTATTGCCCCTAGTTTACAAGCGAAGGAGATGACACCTGATTTGCACAAGAGACTAGGCTGCAATTCAAGGACATGCACCAGCATACATGTCACATCAAACCCTGCAGGAAATGGGGCAGTCTCTCTCCCTCTTTCATACACAAGGCAAGACAATATTTCAGAGGGGGTTGAGAAGAGGGGAATGTCCAGGACTGTACCTTTCTTTCAGACTCTAAAGAACAGAAAACTTAGTCTAAAGTCTTTTTAGGTATATACAGCAAATATTTATTATTTGCGTACTGTATGCCAGATGCAGAACAAGCCTCTCAGTGTCCAAGAAAATGAAGACATGGACTCATTCTTTAAATAGCCCGCGAGAAGGAATGTACACACGTCAATACATGTACAAGTGCAGTGGAAATATGTACTAGAGGATCCTTTACTGACATAGTCTAAAGCCTTGAATCTTTGGAAGAAACCTCAAAGATAACAAAGCCCAGGAGAAAGGCTTGGAGTGAAGAAATCGCAGGGCTGAACAGAGCATTTTTTCAGGAACCTTCAGTTCTCAATGTGAGCCAAACCTTTTCCTCCTGGAATCCCGAGTTCTGCCAAGAGTCCCCCAGCTCCGAAGCGGACAGGACATTGATGTCAGAAAAGACTTCCACAGGCCCAGGGCACGGACTAAAGCTTGTTGTCACTGAAGAGTTTCAGCCTGCGGGAACGTGTGCTCGGCCCAGACGGCACAGCTCATCTGAGGAACGTCTAGCTTTAATCCAAACCAGCAGTGATCAGCGCAGCCTTTGGTGACAGCACCGTCATCTCTCCCAGGGGCCACGTGTCAGGGAATCCACGATGAGGTCCGGAAACAGGAGGAGGCCGGACGTTTAGTCTGAGACAAATCCTATTAGCAATAACACGGATCCGTGGAAAGATTCGGTTCAGCAACTCTGAGAACAGACAGGAATGTGACAAGAGAGACGTGTCGAACCTGTCAGGTTAGATGATAAAAAATCGGTCCACTTTCAATTGTCTAGACGTGGGATGCGTGCCCCGGATCTCGCTTGCTTTTTGCCGCCGTGACAGAGGGATGCCAGCCCAGAGGTGGCCAAAGCCTTCCAGAGCAGTGGTGTTTCCCTTTTGCTTTTTCATTAAAACACAGCTGTGGTCTCAGCATGGGTGATGCCACCTCCCAGGAGGCATTTGGGAGATGTGTGGGGTTGCTCTGGACTGTCGCAACGGTGGGAGGCGGGAGTGGAACTCTGCGGTTATTCAGAGGGTCGGTGCTGGGCAGAGAGGGGACAACTTCAGCCCGTGCAAAGTTGTCTCACATCCTAGTTGACGTTTTAACGTCCCTCTGGACATTCGTGTCGATGAAACACTTATTTATAAACTCTGTTTTCCCTCCAAACACAAAGTTCTCTTTCACAGTCTTAATTGACACGGAAACTTACAACGAAAATGTCAGTCTCACTTTGTTTTATTCTGAACGTGGCCAGCAGTTGCTCCCCACTTCAGAGAGCCTCATCACTGGTGGAAATGTCACTCAAAATATTGAGAGTCCTCCATAAAACACACCTGTACAGATGGGCTTCTGTAGGCATCTCATCCATGAGGATTCCAGACAGGTGCAAGCATCTGTCTAATTCACCGTGTCTTATTATTCATGGCCAGGCAGTTGCATATGGAAATACATATTATTTTATATAAATTACTTTCCTTTTATTCTCCTTTATAATTACAGTTAGGGCATTACATTAATTTTGATGAAATTATATGAGTTATGTCATCAAGGAATTTCATTTTAGGACAGTAAAGGGATGTCACAAACTATTAGTTATAAAAAGAAGGCGTTGGGTCTGACAGGGCTGCGGACCATAGAGATTCAGCGAGGTAGTATTACTAAAGAAAATGTTGAAGGAGCCCACCACCCAGCTCATCAGCTTTTCGATATTCCTTCCCAGTCCTCTTCCCCACACATGCTCACTTTGGAATAGTTGCAATTATAGTCAACATACCTGTACAGTTACAGTTGAATTAAAGGGTGGCTATTCAAAACCACTCTTTAGGAAACCCATTTAATGGATATGGACACTGAGGCTCAGAGACATTATGTATCTTCACAAGATTTATGAGTAGCTGAGCCGAATTTTTGCTCTTTTTATTCTAAATTGGGCTACTCCCCAAGCAAAGTCTTCTTTCATCGTAAATGTAAGTTTTTGCCGGTGCAAAGAACCCTTGGATAAGAATAACAGAAACCAAAGGTTTGGAGGAGGAGATAGAGAAGAGACCCAATGAGGGGTAGAACATGGAGGAGGGGGAGAAGGTAGGGGAAGGGGAGGGATAATGGGGGTGGGGAGGGGAAAGGCAGAGGGGAGGGGAGAGGAAGAGAAGGAAGAGTGGATGGAGAGAGAGATGATAGGGGAGCAGAAAGGGAAGGGGATGGAGAGGGAGGAGGTGCAGTGGGGAGGAGACGGAGGAGGAAAGCTGGCCAGGGTGGAGAGTGAGGAAGAGAAAGCGGAGGGTGAAGAAATGAGAGTGGGAGATAGAAGAGGGAGGGGCAGACCCAGAGGTGCAACCTCGTCCCTGCTGTGCTTTCTGTCCGCAAGCCAGTCTCTGCCTCTGCCTTTGCGTTTGCACGTCTGCCTGATCACTTAACCGAGGGAGGCTGTGCTAAGGCTGACCAGCACCATGGAGAGGGGAGAACCCTGGAAACGTCCAAAGGCCGGTCACACGGTGGGAAGGGACACATTCTAGCTCCCATCTCCCAGGCACTGCGAGCTCCCGTGTGTGACAGTGTGTGTCCGACGTGTGCCTTCTCTCACATCCCCACCCATACAGAGGTCATTTTGGAGGAAGCAACTGAAACCCACCCATCACCAAGCCCCTCAGAGGGGCTGCCATCATTCCTGCACTGAGACAGCCCTGGCCAGACCGGACGGATGGAGGAAGCATTTGTCACTGAGGTCCATTGAATTTTACTAGCAATTTTCTCCTTTGTTAGCAATTTCACATTGCATATTAGCATTTGTTTTCATATTATATTAGCATTCATCACAAAAGGCTAATCTCATTAGCACTTTTCACATTGTATTAGAGAAAACAATCGCTTGGCGCCAATGCCTACTGCAGTCTTTTCATCCTCCAGGTCTGCCCACTTCTCTCTGCAGCTCCCTCCGGATGGGGGGAGCTCACAAATGCAGACTCTGAACCACGGGCGCTATTCTAGAGCTGAGATTTGTTCTCTTAGAGATTCCAATGCATTCACGCGTGCAGGCATTCATCTGGTTCATATTTGTTGAGCATATACCTGTACCAGGTGTTGTGCGAAATGCTAGAGAAGACTATGAAAGTAAGACAAATAAATGTGTCGCTCGGGTTACAGTAATGTATAAACGCATTTTGAGGGAATGCTTAAGCACACTTTTCAGAGCACTTTGTCGTTATTCAATTGTCGGAAGAAATGACCTGCCAGGTTCAGGGCTTTTTACCTCGATGTGTTCCCTGGCAGGTCTTTGAAGATGTCCAACAGGCAACATTCTGTTAGCTTAGTTAGTGCGCCTGGTTGACCCTACAAGAAATAATCCTGCCTTTTTCAATCGATTTCATAGTTCAAGATTTTCCATATTCCTGATTTGTTTCTGAACAAGTCAGGTGCTTTTCAGCATTTTGAGGTTTGCAAATGTAGATATTTAGGTGTTCATGCCAAATGTAAATAGTTTCTATTTCTTTTAATGTGTCTGTTTTCTTATCTTTTCAGATCATTCCCAAAGTAAAACTGGCCACTCCTTACTGAGTAGGTTCAGCTGAAATCATCACAATTTCTGGGAAATGCCTCATTTTCCAAAGGGATGGCTGTTAGAGATGTGACCTTCAGCCCCGTGCGTGTCACCGGCAGGCCTGTGGCAAAGCAGACAAGATGTAATGAGTGGGGAAAGAGACGTCATACATTGTAAAGCTCTCTACAAGTGTGCAGGGCTGTGATTACAAGTCAAATTGCTGTCTCATGCCAGGAAAACACACGAAGGAGCTGAAGGAATCTGAAATACTTCAGTGCAAAGGAAACCCTCCGCTGCCTGGGGAAGCCTGCAGATCGCATCTCAGAGAAAGCAGGTTTACAGATGCACAAAGTACAATACACAGCAATTCAAAAGAAACTTATTATATTGAACTACAATCACCACAATACTTTTGAAAATTGAGATAAACAAATATATGAGGTTTTTTGTTGTTGTTTTTTTTTAAATTTGTTATGGGAAATTTTATCTAGTTGAATGACTTGTTGCCCCAGTAAAGACTGCCACTCTTGAAGAGTTTTGTAAAGAGGATGTTTGTTACTTAAATGTAGATCAACATAAAGAGAGGCCCGGTCCATGGAGGTGACAAGGTTGATGATGATGATGATGATGATGATGATGTTGAAAATGATGATGATGAGGTTGATGATGATCATGATGAGGTTGATGATGAGATTGATGATGATGATGATGAGGTTGATGATGATGATGATGAGGTTGATGATGAGATTGATGATGATGATGACAATGACTGTACTGAATGACTTTTGGGCTGCAGTTCCTCATCCGTCTCTGCATCTACACCCTTGCCATAAAACTGCAATTCCTCCCACAAAAGGGAGGGTGTATTGTCCGACTCCTTAGCTTTGGGCTCAACCATACAACTTACTTTGGTCAATGGGACATTAGCAGACATGACACAGGAGAGATTTGAAATGTCCTTTGTGGTTGGGGGTACCCTCCATGACTCTGCTTCCCCTTCCCCTGGGCCCCAGAATAAACAGAGGAGGCTTGGAGCCACCATGTCCTGAAGTGAAACAGAGGCTTATTCTTGTATGCCACTGAGATTTTGTTATGCAGCCAGAGCTGACTAACATACCGTGCTGAGGGCAATGATGATGATCATAAACATATTCACTTTTATTTACAGGGAGTTAGTTCTAATAATGCTGAGCAGACAGAACATGCAAGGGCCCTGGGTTGTGAGGTCTGACTTGGTTCAAATCCAACCTCTGCAATTTACCGTGTGATGAAGGCATTCGAACTCTCTTGATCCCAGGGTCCTCATCAGTAAAACGAGGACAGTATTTATCTTACCGTGTAGTCATGAAAGGTAAATGAGATGATGCCTGTTAGGTGCCTGATACAGAGTAAGGACTCAACAAAACAAGAAAGAAGGGAAGGAAGGGAGGGAGGGAGGGAGGGAGGGAGGCAGGGAGGGAGGGAGGATCGTGCAAACAGAAAGTTCACCTGGAACTGAGGTCGAAGGTCCACTGCTCCCACTTCACCTACCTCTGGGTCTGCACCTCGCCTAGACTCAGAGAAGCTGCTGTGCCAGCCTCCCTGGGCTCCCGACACGCAGTGTTTCCAGAAGTACCACGCCAAGTGTTGGATGCTCCACAAAGCCTCTCTTCCTTTTGAACCTGTTGCTACAAGAATAGAGCTCCCGTGCCTGCAGAAGACTGGCAGAAAGATTGGGGGGGGGGGCAAAAAAATCCACCCTCATGTATGCTCACTGGGAAATTATCCCTAGCCTTTGATATATTAAAATTGAAGAGCTGTAAATGCCGGTTGTCATGGCAACATTCTGCATGCTGCCCTGCGATTGGTGGTGTAAGTTCACTTTCCTTTGGGTGTTGCAGCCTAATTAACTGTTATTTTTGTCAGTGTGGAGGAAGAGCCTACACTTGGGGTTTGGGGAGATGATTGCAGCCCCTGCAGACGGAGTTAATTTTCATAGACTACAAAGAGAGACATGGCCAGCCCCCATCGTATTTATGGTCTCCAGAAAGTTGCCAATGTTTAAGTAAGAGTCAAAGAAAATATTAGAGCACCCCTCACCCCCAACTTTTCTTATTGGCAATTGCAATTTCTGCAGCAATCACAAAACTTCTCTGGGTCGGAGAGGGGCAGTAGTTAACCCACACTGAGAAGCCGCCTTTGTTCTTGGCTCCAGCTGACCTCGCCTCCCCCACCAGACACACACACACACACACACACACGTGTGTGCCTGCACGCCCTGGAATGCTCGCACCGCCGTCCCATCCAGGCTGGTAGTGCACACAGGCAGTACGCGAGCAGGGCGAGCAGAGACAGGAGAGGGCCTTTGATGTATTTCTGCATCTCCACACCCAACTCTGCTATAATTACCCTGGCCGGCTGGGTGGAGCCAGCTCATTCCCTGAAGACCTCCGGGAAAGGAATTCCATGTTGCCACAACCTGACAGCCAGAAAGCTGTCTTCCTGCAATTTAAGCCAATTTGTTTTCAATTTTGATTCCTAGATGAGCTGAAGTTAACCGGTGTTATAATACGAATTGCTCAGCTCAGAGTCTCTCTTTCCAGTTTTCCCTTTTTGCTTCCTGCCATGTGTCTTTAAAAACCGAAGACCCCCCTTTATCCAGGAAAGAGGGAGGCAAATTTTGCACTACGTACTGATAACGTGGGTTCCATCCTTAGTTCTCCCCGAGGGGCTGGTGGATAGGGCTCGCGTGTTGCTGGCTAACACATGTAGACAATACAGTGGCACCTAATTTGGGAAGAGAAAGAGAATAGAAGAAACACTGAATTGAGGTCCTAGTTCCCAAAAGCAGCATTCACAGGTAGGGTGGGCATTTCAAAACATTGACCACTCTGGTCCTTTGCGTATCTTTTCTTTGCTGGGAGAGTTCTCCACTTTATAGCAGAAACTTAAACTTTCTTTCCCAGCAGCTCTTGTCTTGGGGGCACAGGATAAGGCATAGACACCACCAATTAGTCATACCTGTGCCAGACTGGAATGGAAGCCGGTGGCCACGCGGAGCCCACCCTGGAGAGCGGGGCGGCAGGGATGCTCAGCTTCCAGAGGGAAGAAAGGCAGCGGTTCCTGCATCCCATGCTCCGTGCCAGCAGTTGGACTAGGGGTGCCAGGTAGCCACGGCGGGAGCTCGCTTACACAGGCTGCGTGTCATTTGAGCGACACGTCTGAATGCATGGCCTCTGAGCCGGGTTCTCTGGGGATTCTGTGAGTATGCACAAAAATAGCCTGTCACACAATCTCTGTGTGTGCTTGTGTGCCTCTGTGCCTATGTGCACGTGTTCAATAGAGCTTACGGGGGTTCGAAGGTGAAGGAGGCTGGCCCGAGGCGTGTTTTGGAGAATACCCCAGTTCTCTCACGAAACAGGTCCCAGCTCTTATCCAAAGACCACGTTTGGGACCATATGTTATCTTTGGCACCATAACCAGTGGAATGCTACGCAGCTACCATGATCACAAACTAATGGTTAGATCAAATTTGGCAAAGCCTCACTTAGGGGAGATAAGGATTTTCTGACATCCAGGAAACTTGAATTTGGCCCTGGGTTGGGCTCCATCATACGTTCCTGTTCTAGACCTCAGGCCTTGGCTGGCTGGACGCCAGCTTTTCCCAGGCACTTTGCCTGTCTGTCTGGACCCATCAATTCCAACAGGGCAGATCTTGTTGATGCGAGTGACATAGAAGGCTGGCACTCACTCAGATGGAGATGCCTTGCCAGCATTCTTCATCACTTCTGAGTTACATGTGTGCAGACATCTTCCAGCTCCTGAGGAGGCCCCTCCTGTGGGCCAGCACCATGTGGGCAGAGACGGGACACGTACCTTTCTGTGCTCTTCCAACGGAGACCAAAAACAGAGCGGGCATCAGAGATGACTTGCCAGAAAGAAGACTTTGCGTGTTTAAAGCATCAGTAACATTGCACAAGGCAATGGCCTAGGGTGGAATAGGCTCAGTGGTGGTCTGCCAACAGGAAGAGGTAATCAAGTCCTTGCCACATTAAACAACCAGTGAGTTCTGTTGCCGTCAGTTAAGAAGCCTAGCTGATGCAGAAGGGCTTGGCTGCCTGTGTTTGTAAATAAAGTTTTATTGGAACACATACTCCTTCATTTACATTTTCTCTGTAACTGCTTTTGCCCTGCCATGGCAGAGTTGAAAAGTTAAGACTGTTTGGCCCACCGAGCCTAAAATATACACTCTCTGGCCCTTTCCAGAAGAAGTTTGCTGACACTTGGTCTATTGCTCCTCAAAGTGTGGTCTGGGGACAGCAGCATTATTAGAAACACAAATGGCTGGGACCTCCCCAATACCTACTGGATGTGGGGCCCTTGCATTTGTGTATTAACATGCTTTCAAAGTGATTCTCATGCACACTCACGTTTGAGAAGTGCTGTTCTAGAAAGCTTGTTCTTCATATTACACAGACATCTGTCAACTTGAAGATGGGACGTTTCTAATGCTGCCCTAAGACTATCCCAGATAAATCAAATTCCTCTTTCTCCCAATGGCCCTCAAGAGATCCGAAGGGCTCCTCATCCCCCCAGGGTCTTTTTATTGTACTTGATAAAGAGACCCATTCCCTACAAATGTCCTCCATCCTTCCCTCCATCACATCCATCCTGGTCATCGAAGAGGCTTCGCTTTATGAATGCTCTCCTCCTGGGTAACCTCAAGGCTCAGCCACAAGGGATTTCTGCAGGGGCAGCAAACATGCACCCTCCAAGGTGAGCAAACAACAGAGTGCTTAAGTACTGGGACCTTGGACTCAGACAGATGAATGTATACCCCGGCCTTGCCCTGAGAGAGGTGTGACCTTGTGCAAGTGACTTAATCTCTTCAACCTGTGAAGTGAGAAAATAATGACAGCATCCACCTCATAGCACCCTGATGAGAGTTAAATGAGATAATGCACAAATGTCTGACTCTTGATAGATATTGAAAGAGTGGTGTTATTAACTAATGGCCCATCATAAACATTTTACCTGTGTGGTTAGAGCTATGTCTAAGCCCAAAGAGAGCAGTAAATGGTCAGCTGTCTTGTTACACAAGCTTTTTTTTTTTTTACAGTTCTGTTTTATAGTATCTTTGTTTTTTAATTAATTTATTTTTGTTACAAGTGGTTCTCACCCCATTGACACCCTCTTCCCGATCCCCATCCCCCTCAGCATAGTTGTCTAAGTCCATTGGTCATGCATACATGCATA
Source organism: Molossus molossus (assembly GCF_014108415.1). Classification (NCBI taxonomy): domain Eukaryota; kingdom Metazoa; phylum Chordata; class Mammalia; order Chiroptera; family Molossidae; genus Molossus; species Molossus molossus. The sequence continues at coordinate 106,585,528 of NW_023425366.1, read as the reverse complement.
TAAGTTCTGTGGTTTATCTCTTCCCTCTCCTCACCTTTCTCTTCTGAGGTTTGTCAGTCTGTACCCCACATCCATGTCTCTGGGTCCATTCTGTTCATCAATTTGTTTTGCTATTATATTCCACAAATAAGTGAGATCATGTAGTATTTGTCTTTCTCTGATTGGCTTATTTCACTTAGGATAATACTTTCCAGGTCCCTCCGTGTCGTCTCAAAGGATAAGAGATCTTTCTTTCTTACAGCTGCATAGTATTCCATTGTGTACATGTGCCACAGCTTTTTTATCCACTCATCCATTGATGGACACTTGGATGGACACTGGAAATATCCATAGCTGTTTCCAGATCTTAGCTATTGTAAATAGTGCTGCTATGAACATAGGGGTACATATATTTTTTCTGATGGGTGTTTCAGGCTTCATAGGATATATTCCTAGAAGTGGGGTCACTGGGTCAAATGGAAGTTCAATTTTTTAATTTCTTGAGGAAACACCATATTGTTTTCCACAGTGGCTGCACCAGTCTGCATTCCCACCAGCAGTGCACTAGAGTCCCCTTTTCTCCACACCCTCGCCAACACTTGTTATTTGATGATTTGTTGATGGCGGCCATTCTGACAGGTGTGTACACAAGCTTTTGTTTATGGTCCCACCATCATAAATGACACCACCGGTTCATGTGCCCCCAAGGCCCTTAGCTTCCTTTCCATGATTTAGGAGTTTCTAGTCATACTTTTATTCTGTTGCCTTTCCCTGGTTGGTCAGTCAGCACTTTTGGTCCCATTTGACTGTTCAACAATTATTGAGTGCCTACTGTGTGCCAGGCACTACTCTAATCACCTGGGAGACAGCGGGAAACAAAAGGACTTTATTCTTTTTTAAAATAAAGTTTATTGGTTTTTAGAGAGAAAGGAAGGGAAAGGGAGAGATAGAAACATCAACGTGAGAGTGAAACATGGATTGTGCATGCTCCTTACTGGAGTTCAAGCCTGAAACCTGGGCATGTGCCCTGACTGGGAATCGAACCAGCAACCCTTTGGTGCATGGGACAAGGCCCAACCAGCTCAGTCACACTGGACAGGGCAAGGACTTTGTTCTTGAGAATATTGCAGTGTAGAGCAATGTTTAGCAGGGGAACCTCCTTTTATTTTCAAATGAGGCCACATGCAAAAATGCATTGAAAGGAAACAGGAAAACGAGGTGCTCTGGTTGAAGCCAGCAAGGAAACTGAGCTCCACCCACCGAGCTTCCTTCCGAGCTTCACCCCCAAGTCCTTCTAAGGGATCCGGAGGAATCCTCCCAGAGCTCTAAGGACCTGCAGGACAAATTCTGAAGACCACTGGCCCATGCGGTATGGGTTGTGGGACTCAGACAGGGCCGGACGGTTGAAGGATTTCTTCCTGTGTTCTGTCTTTCTCGAGGAGCTGAAGGGAAGTCTTTCTGGGTCTTCTCTAATTCTGCATTTCTATCTTTGAGAAAATCGTTCTAAAAGAATCATTCTCTCTTTCCCTCTAATCTTTCCTTCCTTCCTCCAATCATTCTCTGTCCCGTAACTCTCACCACCCAGGGAGCTGGGGGGCAGCGAAGCTGGACAAGTGTCGGTTTCACCTGGTCAGCGTCTCTGTCTCCTTCTTCTGGTCACAACAGCCCAATTGTCCTGAGGAGGGCCGTCACTTTGTCCTGCCCTCAGACCACATCATTCAGGGGGTGATGACTTCATCCACAGCTCCAACAGGAAGCACGTGACCCCCCCTGGTCAATCAGAGCTCCGCACCCCTGGCCTCTCTGATTGGTTTAACTTGGGACAGGTGAGCCAATCAGAGCTGAGACCATTGAGAGACAAGCAAAAGCTTTTTGCTGAGTTTGATCTCAGGCTGTAAGCCTGGTTCTCAGAGCACGGTGTAGGGGGAATACGGGTCCCGGATATTCACACCCCTCCCATGCGGTGGGAGGCAGCTGGAGGAGGCCAGGGGACCTGATTTAGAGGAAGTCCTTCGCCACCAGTCCCCTTGATCAAGGTTTGCACCCTCATTCCTAAAAGGACACCCCTCCCCAACATCAGATCTATGTAGTCTAGCAGATCTGGTCCCATTTCTGCCTCTGCCGATCACAAGCTGTGTGAACTTGGGCGAGTCGGCCTCTCAGAGCCTCAGTGTTCTCATCAGTATATTGGGGACACTAGGACTTTTGTCAGTGATTGTTATGAGAACTTAATGAGGTCATAAGGTAATGTGCTTTATCACGGTATCTGATACTTAGCGAACATTCTAAAATGCCATTATTAGCTAAAAAAAAAAAAAGAACCAAGTGTAGATCCCAGGCCCTAGAAGACGATGAGTTTCCCCTGGGCGTTGGATGAGTGCTCCAGTAGGTGACGGAATGGGAGCCGGTTTATTCTAGCACTCAGGAAAAAAACAGATGGGGCAGTGATGACAGGAATATAGAACTTTAAGAAATGGCTTACAGCTGAGTCCTCGAAGAGCTGTGCCCCTCGACCGTAGCCATGTCATGCTTGGCTGTCAGCTTTGACCAGCTGGAGGTGGCCCAGCGTGCAGACGGGCCGATAGTGTAGCCATCACATTCTCTTGCTATAAATTAGCACGTCAACGTGAAACTGGTGTTGAAACACAGCTCCAATCCAGCCCACTACTCGCTCCTCGGCCTGGCCTTGCAGACACTGCCCTCCGATTCTTACTGAGCAACCAGGGACCCCAACTGGCCTCCACTCATCCCCAAGTAATAATTCGAAACAATGGTGCTGCTGGTGCCAGTGGCCAGATCATTATAACTGGCGGCCTTGTAGACTCAAGCGGGGTCTGAAATCTCACCCCCGTTCACGTCTCCTCTGCTTTGAAGGGAACAGGGCTGCAGAGCCCAACAGTGGGGAGCCTTTCTTTCGCTATCATTTTACGCTACATCACAACAGAAGTTGCCTGACTCCAAAGGATGCTTTTGACTTTAAAGTTCTTGTGCAAACACATGTTAAATTAGAAATTCATTTGTCACTCCCAGATAATAATGTTCAGGATGGCGCTTCCTGCATGAATCATTATCTCCAGCCTGGAGTTCTACTCATGAATATGCATGAGCCCAGAGTGGGAGAAGAGAGGTTTGCGCAACCTGTTTCTTGGAGGAGCCTCAGAGGGTCCCCTCAGTGAGTCTGAGCTTCCAGAGCCAACCCCAGCATCTGCCTCCCCACCCACAGCTTGTCCAGTGTCTCCGAACACCTGCTCTCTGCCGCGGTGAGTGCCCCGTGACAGCGGGGAGCCCGGCGGCCAGGGAGATGCTGCTGCTTGTTCATTCACGAGCCGTGAACTAAACAGGAGGTTAGAAGGCGGTGGAAATGGAAGTGGCCTCACAGTGTCCTTCGGAAATTCCAGCTGGAAAATCAAGAGACCCCGAGAGACCCCTGCTGGCCCTACCTCCAGGGAGCAGGGCTTAGAGACGATCTGAAGAGCAGGTCATTTCGGAGAGAGCCGCGTGCAGGGTGCTGGCCGCAGCTGTGAGCGAAGGAGGCTCTGCCCAGGGGAGCAGCAGGATGTCAGCTACGGGAAGGGCAGGAATGCAGCTGTTCCCAACGCCCTGCAGCCCCGAGGGGCCTGGCCACCTCTGCCCATGTCCTGGATTTAGGTCCTTTTCTCAGGTTCCAGGCTTCAGTCTCTGACACACACTCGTCCTCTGACACCGCAGACGGTTCTTCAGTGCATCTCACCCCGTTTGGATGGGTTTCATCTCCGATCAAAGTTTCTAGATGCTGAAGCCCTTTCTTGTATCCCCGGCAGGGATCGAAGGAGATGGTTCTTATGGATCCGTTCCTCTGTTCTAGGCGCTGCCCCAGATAGAATTACAATGGCTTCGGAAATACGTAAAGGTCCTCTCTCCTCAGCCAGAGCACCCACTGCCTTGGGAAGGAACGGGATGGTCATAGCAGAGACACAAAGACAAAGCAACAATGTCCCGCTTTGGACACCAAAGAGGCTCTCAGTGGCCATCATGAGACAATAGTTTTTACATATAGGTACATATATATCTCCTATTAGTTTTGGTTCTCTGGATAGATAGAGATATAGACTCATTGGCTCATGCGATTATGGAGACTAAGCAAGTCCCACCTTCTGCCGTCTGCAGGCTGGAGAACCAGCAACGCTGGCGGTGTAATTCAGGCTGAGTCCAAAGGCCTGAGAACCAGGGGAGCTGATGATGTTTCGATCCAGGTTGGAAGACACAAGAACCAGGATGCCGATGCCCAAGGCTCGAAGCAGGTGGATGTCCCAGCGTCAGCAGAGAAAGCAGATTCCCTCTCCGCTGTCTCTCTTCAGTCTCTCAGCGGCTGGACGATGCCCACCCTCACTGAGGAGGGTGATCTCCTACTCAGGCCCCTGATTCAGGTGCTCAGCTCTTCCAGAAACTCTCACAGACACACCCTGGCCTGTTTTACCAGCTCTCTGGGCATCCCTGAGCCCAGTCAGGTTGACACATAAAACTAACCATCACGGGGGCTGCTCTGCAGTGGGTACCAGCACCAGTGGGTACGAGACCCAGAATCCCACAGTGGAGGCCAGAAAGGACAGTAGATGGCACAGGGTCAGAGACCACTTCTCCTTGGCTTTGAACCCCTGAACTTCATGCACTCAGACTCCACCTTCACGAGGTGAAGGAGGACGCGCCTTGGACAGAGGAGATGAGCCAGCCAGAGTGAGCGGCGACTGTACACTGACACTTTGCCATGACTGAGTTAACTTGGGGAAAAAAAGATGCTAACCAGTATCTCGCCCTTGTCCCAGGGATCCGGAGGGCGCGGGGACTTTGAGCTCAATGAGACTGGCTATAAAGCACAGAGGAAGTTACACAGACTCCCTCGCTCATCTGAAGGCGAGGAGGAAATCCCACGTGTGCGCGTGGGGCTGGCCCGGGTTGCAGAGGACCCCACAGCAGGCAAGGCCAAGCGGGGCCTGCGGATGCAAAGCCACTGTTTTCGCGGCTTGTGACACTGACCCGGGGAGGGAGAGTTACCACGCACACCCTGCCGTGGCCGACTCTCCTTACTGGCCCGGAATGTTCTATTTTGTTTTTTCATTCCTCCATGGCAAGCCATGAAGGGGACGCTCGGGCCGATGGAGGAGCGACAAGGACAGATCTTGAGACCCTAACACGGAACGAGGCCCATTAGAAATGCTGCAGAGGACTCTGTGGGTCCGGGGGACCCGGACGAGGAGCGCGACCCGGGAGCAACTCCGTCTGCCAAGTGGCTCCTCACGGGTGGTGCAGGGACTGCAGCCCCGGCGTCACCTGGGGCCTGTTAGAAATGCAGACTCTCAGGCCCAGCCCAGACCTGCTGTCAGGATGTGCATTTTAACCACTTCCCCGAGATTCACGTACAGGTCAAGTGGAGAAATGACCAGGCTGGTGCTTTGCGATGAGGGGCCTGGAGATTCTCGGGCCCTAAAAGCCCTCTGAGATCCGGCTGAAAGCCACTGGCCCACCCTCCCGGTCCCCCAGAGCCTGAGCAGTGCCACAGCTTTTCCAGGACATAATCAAACTAAGAGTCCCCTGAGGCGCCAATGCACAAACTGTGGAAATCAGATTTTCCTTTAAATCAAGCCTTACAAAGTGTTTAAAATAGACTTAGAAATGCCAGCGAGTCCCACCTGCTAAGGAAAATGAAACAACACCCAGCCAAAGAAGAACCTTTCAGAGGAGGAAAGAGATCCAAACCGGGGGTGGGGGGTGGGTGGGGGTGGGGGCGTGTTAGAGTCAGAATGGAAAAGACAGAAAGGAGGAAAGAAGAAAACCATCCAGAGACCTTGTGGGACCCACTCTGCTCTCTAGTGCCACCTGGAGCCGATCCAGGGAGAAGCGGCCCTGGTCCAGGACCCAGGTTCTTTGTCAGGGAACTTAAGTCACGTTTAAGAGGACTTCAGCCCATTTCCAACTGTGGTCACCCCGTCAATCCAGCAGGCCTCCTCCCCAAATACACCTCGCTCCCCACACTCCCGTGCCTTCTGCAGGCGGGGCCGCAGCCTGGCATGCCCTTCCCGCCGCATCCCAGGGCAACTCCTACTCGTTCATCAAGCCCCAGTTCCAATCCCAATGCAGGTACCTGTTCCGTCTCAGCTGGCTCCGGGCAGAATGCTCAGTGCTCTGTGCGTCACTACAGTTCCTCCGACCCATTACCAGAGGCTCACTCCCCTGCCCCACACAGGTTCCTGTGTAGCTGTATATCTCCTCTTTCAGCCAGTGAGCTCTGCAGGCAAGGTGTGATGTCTTACTCGACTCCGTAACCCTGGCACCTAGTTCATGCTCGGCCACAGAGCTGGCACCCAGTTTGTGCTGGTAGAGTGGTTTATTCTTTCTGAGATATAACAAAAGAAAACGGTATCACAGGCTCAAAGTGAGTGCAAATGAGGAAAGAGCCACAATCTAGATTCCCGGACACCAATAGAACTAAAATAAGAGCCCTGACACTCCATCTCTACCCCAGGGCAGAAATCGCTGATCCATCAAGGACACTCTTTCCCACTGAGCCCAAACGTGACCTCAGGATCTCTCTCAACACCACTGTAACCCAGACAGACACTGCCAACCGGCTGAAGTTAGCTCAGCGATTTCCGCCATCCAGACATTCAGAAGAACTAGTAAACTTGATTCCATTGGGTAAAAACACATTTTTTTTTACAGTCCATAAGTATGTATGAACACACGCACATACACATCCGTATTGATTACTGATGACTTGTACTGATTGTCGCACAGAGTGCTTTCCATACATAATCTCAACTAGCCCCCAACCCATTGATTTTGGCACTCCTATGACCCCTCCTCTACAGAGGAGAAAACTAAGTTTCAGGGAAATTACGTGCTGCCCCAGATTAGCAAATAGAGTGAAAATTGAAAGCCTTGTTTGTCCGAAGTCCAGATCAATGTTCTTAACAACTATGCTAGATAGAAATCTTCTAGTGGACAGAGGATCGAGATCTTAGCGTGGATAGAAATCTCCAGTAGGAAAAAGATTAGTAAATCCACGGCTTCCTGTTCAAGCTTATTTCTGATGTGGTTCTTGGCGTTGCTGTTGTTAATCATTTATTCCTTCATTTGGTCATAAACCTGTAAGTGGGCCCCTTCTCTCCAGCGTCCTTCTCCACCTGCCTGGTGGTAGGAGCCCATGCAGCCCGATCATTTAAGCTCCATGAAATGACATGCTTCTCCTCAATAGGATATCGGAGTTTTGTTCTTTCCAGGGAGATTCAGATGGCTGGGGAAGAGGCCGGAGGCCATGGTTTCTGAGCAGAGGGAGAACTCTGGGGTGAGGAATGGCAAGACTGCGTGAGAATCTGCAGAGAGACTAGGGACTCTGTGGCGTCCCTCACTGCCTCATGCTAAATGCATCACTTATTAGGTTACTAAGTAACAAAACTATGAGTCTCTTTCCCCCTAGTCTTCCTGGATGGCAGCCGATCACTTCTTAGGCTCAGCTGATCTTGTACAAAGAGACAATATAGCACACCAGCCAGGTTCAAATCTAGCTTTGCTCTCTTCCAGCTGTGTGACTGCAGAATGGTCGGCCAACTTCTCTGGGCTTCATGTCTCAGAGAGGTCATGAAATAGGGATAAAGAACTTATAACAATGGGAACAATTTACCCCAGTTCCTGCCACCTTGAAAACTTCATGTGAGGATTAGTTAGAAATGTGAGCCACGTTGATTGATACACCAGGTTGGTGGAATATTTCAGAAGTACAGATACTGAAGGGTTGATGAGAATTGCAGTCTCCAGGAAAAGAAGCAGGGGACACCCTTCTACCATGGCATCTTATGAACATGAAGAATCTGGGGACCCCTCATCCTCCTCCCTCAGGACACATCTCCTCCCCCATTTCTTGCCTTGAATGACAAAGATGGGTCATAAGAATATGTTCAGATACATCATAACATTAGCTGCCACTTTTAATAGCCTATGATATGCCAGGCACTCAGACAGGCAGTGACAAGCATCCCTCCCTCCCTCAACAAGCAGGCAGGGTACACATTTGTAGCCCCGTTTGCTGGGGAGGGGCCAGGAAGTTCAGGGCCACGCCCAGGGACATGGGGCAAACAGCAGAACTGGGAGTCAAACCAGTTCTGTCTGAGTTCAAGTCCTGATCTCCCTTCTGCAGGAAGATTTCTGTTCCTCCCAAACCACCTCCACTCTCAATGACCTTCCTTTCTATGGAAGACGATACACAGGAAAATGGTTGGTATGCAAGAGACTGTGACTTGAAGCAGGAAGGGAGATAGGCAATAGGTGAGGTTGCAGCCTGTGTTAGGGTGACTAGGTAAAGCCTCCCTGAAAGGGGGCATTTGAGTAAATATCTGACAGGAACAAAGGAGGAAGTATGTGGCTATCTGAGAGAAGGGCTTTCCAGCCTGAGGAAGCAGCAAGTGCAAAGGCCCAGGGGCAGGATTTTGCCTGGTGTGTTCCAGGAATATCAGGAGGGCTGTGTGGCTCTGTGGATTGAGCAGGGGGTGTGACTTGGCGATGATATCAGACAGAAAGGTGGCACCTGGGGACTCTGGCCTTCACTGTGAGTAGGAGATGAAGATGTAGGAGGGCTTTGAGCAGAGAAGTGATGTGATGTGACTTCTATGTTTATAAGATCACTCTGGCTGCTTTGTTAAGAACAGACTGCAAGGGGGCACGGGCAGGAGTGGAGGTCGGGCAGGAGGCCATCGGAGCAATAGAGGTGATTGATGTATGACGGGGGCTGGAGCCGGTGGAATCCATGGAGGTGGTGAGAAATGATGGATTTTGGAAAATGTGCAGAATACTTTCCAGACCTTAGACACATTCTCTTGTTCAATTTTCATGAAAATCAAATGAGGTGGGAATTACCGTCTCCTGTTTTTCCAAAGAAGAGGAAGCAGGCACCTGCCCAAGGTCACCCAGCTGACCCCCGTCTGACCGAGCTCCTCTGGCGTGCTTCCCCGAGCCAGGGTCCTCCTCCCCTCCATCAGGAGCGTCTGTTTTCTGTGGAGACTCCACTTCTGCAGAACAGTGCTTCGTAAAGGTTCGCGGCCATCAGGCCCCCATTTCTGAGTCAATCAAGAACTTGAGAATGAAAATGTTCCTGGCAGATCTCAGACCAAAAAAAAAAAAAGAAAGGGAGAGAAGCCCAGAGGGAAGCCACTGAAAAGTCCAGTGGTCTGCAGGCAGGGATCAATTCCTTGGGGCATTTTCCCCCCTTTACTTGAGGTTGAAGTGGAAACGTCATTAGAAGTGTGACTTGATTCCAAGAGGGGCATGGAGGGCGTGACACTAAAACTGTCAGTGTTGGGCTTGGCGCCGGTTCTGAGAAAACGCCTCCCGAGACTTCAGACATCTGCAGGCGGGGTGACCTGCAGGGAGACTCGACGGGAAGGCATTATGCCAGCAAATACATCACAACCTATAGTAGCAGCCTAGGTTGTCCAGCCCGGACCACCTTCCGCAGCTCCAGACTCATATACCAGGAAGTGTACCTGAATTTAAACCTGGATAGAAAATCAGGATTTCAAGCCTGCAAGTCCAAAACAATCCCATTTCCACTACCAACCTGTTCCTTCTGATGTCTTTCCAACTCAGTTCACACTGCTGCCACCCACTCAGTGTCTCAAGTAAAAAGCTCAGCGGCTGTCCTTGATTTCTCTCCCTCTCCCTCACCCCTAAGATTCACCGTCTCTCTTAAGTGTCATCTTTGCCTCCAAAACATGTCTCTAATCTCTACCTTTCTTTCCACCACCACTGATAAAATTCTAGGTGCCACCAGCTCGGGCATGAGTTACTGCTACATGTCCCTGGGCGTGGCCCTGAACTTCCCCTACTCAGTCCACATGACAGCCAGCAGGAGCTTTTTAAAACTGCATTTTGCCCCGGCAGGTGTGGCTCAGTGGATTGAATGTCCTCCCACGGACTGAGAGGTCCCGGTTCGATTCCCGGTCAGGGCACATGCCTGGGTTGCGGGCTTGATCCTCAGTAGGAGGCGTGCAGGAAGCAACTGATCAATGTACATCTCTCACATCAATGTTTCTCTCTCTTTCCCCCTCTAAAAAAAAAAATCAATAAAAATATATTTAAAAAAATAAAATAAAACGTGAAATGTATTTCATCTTTCCTTATGGCTGCATAGCATTCCACTGTGTATACGTACCACAACTTCTTTATCCAGTCCCCTATCACAGGACACTTTGATTATCTCCAAGTACATTTAGTATTAAAAAAAAGCTATAAAAAATATGAACTGTAAACCCAAACAGTGGTACCCTTGTTTCAATGGCTCGCCGGTACTCTTAGAATAAAAGACAATCTCTTGGTGTGGCTTGTAGACCGTGCGTGATCCAGCTGCAGACTCCTCTGACCTCCGACTCCTCGCAGCCTTCCAGCAACCTGGCCTCCTTCCTGACACTTGAATGATAAAACCCTTCCTCTGGTTTGGTTGCTTTGTATTGTTCTGTCAATACCTATATAATGGTTGACACGACAGGGTCAGCAGGGCTGGGGTTGAGACTCATAGTTAACAACCCCAAGGGTGGGCCCACAAATGGGCAACAGCAATCAAGACCCAAATTCAACAGAAGGGTCCACATAACCCACACAAGGGTCAGCCCAGAGCACCCGGCTCAGAAGATCAAGGAGATTACTGCACTGGGCCCCACCAGAAGGCCACCACTCTCATCGAAGTCTTACCTAATACACGCCGACCTGCCTACATGGCCCAACATGCCGCGCCTGTCCCCAAACGACCAGACTACTAACGTGGTGAGACAAAGAAACCACCCCCACATGAAAGAAAAGGAGGAATCACCAGAGAAGGAACTACATTGAAAAAAGGCAAACAGTTTGTCAGAGAAAGATTTCAAAGCATAAAACCCTTTACCCTCCTCTGAGCTTGGCAGATGCTGTTCCCTCTGCCTAAAATGCTCTTGGGCCCACTATTCTCAAAAACAGTTTCTCCTCATCCCTGAACTCCCATCTTAAACATACCCACCTCAGAAAGGCTTTCCCTCATGACTGTCCCAGAGTTTCTCAGCCTCGGCACTGCTGACATTTGAGACAGAACCATTCTGTTGTGGGGTGCCCTGTGCACTGGCTTCCCCCCACGAGATGCCCTACGCCCTTCCCTCCAGGTTGTGACCATCACAAATGTCTCGAGACATTGCCACGTGTCCACTGAGGAGGGAATGGAACAAGTCATCTCCAGCTAAGATTTCCCGTCTGAAATTTTTCCTGACAGTTGTGCTTTATCTCTTTGCCATTTTGGCTTTTTACATACACGTAGCATTCTCTGCAATCAACTTTTATATTATGATGTGTTGACACGATGCCCTCACAAATGTAATCTCTATGAGGGCAAGAACTTGGACTATCTTGTTTACAGAATCCTCGGAACCCAAGAGAGGGACCGGGAGGGTGTTCACCAATAGTCACTGAATGAATAAATAAGAGGTGATATTCATTAAATGCTTACCATGAGCCAAGCAACATGCTAAGCACTGTTCATGTCTTAGCTCATTTAATACAGTGGATGAGGTAGGTAATACTAGTGTCTCCGTTTTCAGGTATGGAAAAGTGAGCTTCAGAGAGATCCAGTCAGGAAGCAAGTAAGGGACAGAACCTGGATTTGAACCCCTGAGTTCACTTAACTGCTGGGCTCTATTGTCTTCACATCTCCATTGATGAAAATATCAGCCACGTGATCTCCCAAACTGGAAGCTTTTAATTGGTCTTGACTCTCTTCTGTTTTCTCTCAGTCCTTCAGTCCCACTAACTGGACCTTATAAATGCTACTTGTCTCCATCCTATTGCCACTGAATTCATGGAGGACCTCATCAATTCATGGTTGGGACTAGGAACAGCCTCCCAAATCTGGTCTCTCCACTTCCAGCCTCTACCCACTCCTACATGGCACAGCGTTCGCTTTTCCATCAGCTCAGGTCGTGCTCTGGTTTTGAAAATGTCTGTTGGCTTCCTGGTACCTCAAGATAAAGTCCAAACTCTTTTCTGTGGCATTGAGTATGTGATTTGATCTCTCTGAACTTCAGTTCCCCATCTATAAGAAGGGGAATATGGAAATAATCTTTCAGAGATGCTCCCAGGATCAGTGGGACAAGGCATGTAGTTGCTTATAATAGATGCTCAATGGCCCTTCCTGTCCTTTCTTCAAAATCCCAACCTAACGTACTTCTCCACCTGCATCTCCTGTCAATTTTCCCATCCATCCCCCTATACTGAGTGACCCCCCTATTTATCCTTCAGTTGGAGTTCATATGTCTCTGACACTGTCAACTCTTCCCTACTTCCTCTGGCAGAGCTGATGATCTCAGGTCTGGGGTCTCAGACCTCTACTTTCCCATTAACACGTTGTTCCTGTAAACATTGTGTTGTCATCATTTGTTTACATATCCTTCTCCATTAGACCAAGGGCAAAGATTTATGCATTTCTGGACCCCTAGCTATAAGCAAAAGGCTGAGCACATAGTATGTATTTAATAAATGACTGTTTTATTTTTATTTTTTTTAAATGAATGACTATTTTAGTTGTAGGGAGTTTGCAACACAATTCTAGATTCACACAGATCTGAGAGTCAATATTGACTCTGTCCTGAATTTGCTGGACAATCTTAGGCAATTTACATGTCTTTTCTGGACTTTGGTTTTCTTTCTCTTAAAATGTAGAGAGTTGTATCTTCCTCAATGGATATAATTAGATAATTAATATAATATATCTAGCATAGGCCTGGTTAGCATTTAATAAATAGAAATGGCATGCTATTATTACCCAGATTTATTAGTTAATTAATGTATTCAAGTAAATGAGGGCCTACTTTGGAGATTAGGGAAGCTAAAATATTGACACAGAATTTGAAAATAGCATAGGGCATTGTATAAAATGAGCCTAACTAAGACCCAAAACAACAGTTGTTCTATATTGCTAGGAAAGGGACCTGGAGAAGTCAGGGAAGACTTCCTTGAAGAGGTGGCATGATAGTCTCCAAATGTGTCCACACTAATTCCTTCCCTCCTTGTATATACATGCTGCTCCATCCACTGAGAGATTAAATTTATTTCTCCAGTGAAATCTAGGCTGCCCAGTAACTCCTCAATAGAATGACTGGATGTGATTCTGTGCCAGTTCTGAGGCCTGGCAGCTTCCACTTTTGCTCTTGGAAGCAGCCACCATGATCCGAAGACACTTGGGCTAAACTGCTGAATGATCAAATATCACCTGAAAAGAAAGATGTCATGTGAAGGAGCACTGAGGCCCCAGAAATGTGAAGGAAGCTTCTCAGATCTTCAATCCCAGGCCAGGTAGCTGAAAAGGCAGCCGAGTGAGAGATGCCAGCCAATGCCGCATGGAGCAGAAGAACAACCCTGCTGAGCCCTGCCCCAATTTTGAACCCAGAGGTAGGAAAAATAATAAATTGTGATTTTAAGCCCCTAAGTTTGGGTATTATTTTGTGGATAAGCAATAGATAACAGAAACAGGTGGGGATTTGGTCCTCGTCGGTTAGAGCGTCGGCCTGCGGTCCTGAGAGACCCGGGTTCGGTTCCCGCTAAGGGCGCGTACCTCGGTTGCAGTATGTCCCCAGCCCTGGTTGGTTGTGCAGGTGGCAGCCACTCGATGTGTCCCTTTCACATCGATGTTTCTCTCTCTCTCTGTGTTCCTCTCTCTCCCTCCCACTCTACTTGAACAAAAAATGGAAAAATGTCCTCGGGTGAGGATAAAAAATAAAATAAAATAAAATAAAATAAAAAGAAACAGGTGGGAATTTTAATATAGGTAGGCAGGCATGGTGAAAAAGATCGCCAAAATAGAGAAACCCAGTGTCATGAGTGAATTAGTCTGAATAATTGCCCCAGCTTTTATGCCAGCCCTTCAGCTCTCTCCCCTTCACCTGCAGCCCTTCTCTCAGGCATCATCCTCACTCTTTTTGGCCCTTTGTCAGACACTTTTAAGGTCTCACATTTGCTTCTTTTGAGAAACTTTATTTTGCCATGCGCACAGTTCCAGCATATATCAGAGTGCTACCCTTGTTAGTCTAATGATCTTATTTCTCCATTGTGATGATTGATTAATTAATGGAGGGAAGGAAAAACACTTACTGTAGAATGCAAACTAATTACTGAAGAAGGAATATTGGAATTAGAAAATTACCATTTGCGACCATCGTAGTAATAATGGATTCTGGCACAAATCATCAATAGATGCAAAAGGAATTGGTGAAAGTTTGATGAAGTATAGGATTCTTGCATAGTTTTGGAATATATGCCCAAAAATTGTTCATTAATTACAAAGGCATACAAGCAACTTCATAATGGAGAAATCTGGCATACATCATCACTTTAATCAAGTGATCAAAGTCAATACCAACAGTGATGGAACAAACCACTGCCGTACACCTACCAAGACACAGCATCATTTGTGGAATAAACTGGCAAAAATGTATAACCTGAACCTAGTCAGGAGACATCCACATCTTGTCTATAACTTTGAAATTGTTTCAGAATAAAAAGTTGGAAAAAGAAAAGAAAATATCAGATATTTGGTAAATGAAATACAATGTGATGTGACTACATACCCACCAGATTTGCTAAAATGAAAAATAAGACAATACCAAGTGTTGGTAAGGATGTGGAGCAACTAGAACTTGCTTACACTATTGGGAGGGATGTAAATTGTTACAGTCACTTAAGAAAACTATTTGGCGGTCTCTGCTAACATTGAACAGATCCATACCCCATGACTTATGCTGAAGTACAGACCTATAAAATGCATAAACATGCAAATTCTGTAAAATATGTGCATTAGAATGCACACGGCTATACTTCATAACCCAAACTTAAAAACAACCCAGATGTGCACCAAATGGCTAAAAAAACTGTGGCATAGTCCCCAAGTAGAACACGACACAGCAGTGAAAAATGAGTTATTTCTATGGGATAAAATAGAGAATCACTCACACAAATATTAAGCAAAATAAACAAAAATAGTGCATCCTGTATGACTCCATTTACACAGAGTGCAAAACCAGGCCCAGATGAGCCTGCTTCAGTTGTTAGATGCCGGAAGAGTGATTACCCCTTGCGGGAAAGGGGTCAGTGGCAGGAAGTGAACATCATGTGCTTTGTTTGTTGGCCTGGGTGTTGCCTATTTAGATGGGCCAGTTTTTTGAAAGCTCACTGAGCTTCACCTCAATGATTCAGGTACTTTTCTGTATGCACACCCCTCTTCAATAAAGTGTTTACTTTAATACAGAGAAAAGGATGATGGTGACGATGCCTGAGCACTGTTCTAAGTGCATTCCATGGATTAACTTGGATTGGCAAGTCATGAAATATATGCTATCGTGTAGCTGCTATTGCCACATACCCTTCATTTTCACAGATGGAGACACTGAGGCCCAGAGAGTTTAAGCAGATTTCCAAGTGTCACACAGCCAGGAAGTGGCTGATAACTCAAATCCAGGCAACCCAGCTGCCTACAGAGTCTGCATCCCTCAGTGCTATGTTCCACAGAGTCTTAATGAAGAGCCCTTTGATGTAGACAGGATCTTCTTCATTCCTTCATCAAAGGGCCTCCTCAATAAACCCAGGATGTTAGGAATTATACAAATGAGCTTAAAGAATCAGAGACTCCACTAATACAGATGGAGAGAGGAGCCCAAATGAAACGTGATAATGAGGCTGATCTCAATGCCACTTCTTAGTCTCTATTTGAAAAATTAAGATCTAAGAGGGGGAGGGGAAAAAAACTCACTCCAACCATAAAAGGCAGGGTGGATACCCATGAGATAAGATGGGCAAAGAAGTGCTAATGATCCAATTAAGAGATGGAATGCAGCTCTGTGATCCTTGTTCCAATTACCATAGACTCTAGCCCTGTAGCCTCTTCACTGCTGCGAGAGAGAGGGCGCGCAGGGGAACTCGTGGCTTGATTTCATTTTCTTCTACCTGTGGCAGATCCCTTTTGAATTATTAATCTCTGTTTTCTTTGCTGTAGGTTTTGTCTTTCATTCCAAACAGGTGCCAGGGATTTTTGCCAAGCAGAACTCAGAAGGATAGGCTATAATGATCCCCTCTGGAAGCTGGACCCCAGGCTCAGGGTCCCTCAGCCCTACCAAAGGGTCTTGGGCTCCAAGCTTGAAAAAGAAATAGAAGTTCTACAGGCCATGTGATCTCAGCAGTGGGTCCCCTCCTGTACCCAATTCAACAGATACTCAATGAATTCTAGGGGTGAGGACGCACAATATTCTTTTTAAAATTCTCACCGGAGGACATTTTCGCATTTTTTGTTCAGATAGAATGGGAGGGAGAGAGAGGAAGAGAGAGAGAAACATCAACATGAAAGGGACACGTTGAGTGGCTGCCTCCCGCACGACCCCAACCGGGGCCAGGGACAAACTGCAACCGAAGTACATGCCCTTAGCAGGAACCAAACCTGGGTCTCTCTGGACCACAGGCCAATGCCTTAACGGCTGAGCCAAACCGGCCAGGGCGAGGACGCTCAATATTGACTGGAAAAAAAAAATGTTTTTAACCATCCTCAAAGTTTGAGGGTTTAGGGTGAGTTGAAATAAGAAAAATAGAGAGTGATATTTCTTTCACCTTTGAGTCTGAGGATTTTGATGAGTATTTCCTGCCTGGAAATTGGTGGAAACCACCCCACAGGGACTCCAAAGAGCATTTGCGTTGAGAAAAATCACTTGGATGGAAAGAACATGATCGCCTTTGCTTCTCCCAGTGCCTGCTTACTAATTCCCAGAGCCCCGCTCTGCTGTGATGAGCGAGGCTGGGACTGACTACACATCCCTTTCCTTGACCTTGGGGTCCCACTGCTCATGAATTCCCGATGTTGGTATTTCTGTCAGGCAGGGCTGTTTTATGATGACTTCGAGTCTTAACAAAACTGAATTAAATATTCAACCAACAGCCTCTCCCTCCTGTGAGTAACGATATGATTGAAACTTGTGGGTGATTGCTGTTATCATCACACGTTATAAGCAGGTGTATCAAGCCAGGATATTTAAATGTAGCAAGAAGCCTACAGTTACTGCTACCAGGGGCAGTGCAGAACCACCAAAGTGCAGAATTGGGTAAAATATGAGCGCCATCACGGAAGCTGCAGCCATTAGCCCAGATGTGTAGAAGGCTTGTGGCGATGATAATTACACATCATTAGTGCACTTGCAGAATGAGATCCTTCTTCCAGCAGGAGAGGGAAATCCACCCAGTGTGGCTGAACACACAGCATCACGGTGGCAATCCATCACCGCCTGGCCCCTGGGAAAAGTACATCCTTCCCCAGCAACTTCTTCTGCAGGCAGGAGGGTCCTGGAACCCGCAGCAAAGGGTGATTGGCTAACAGAGAACGTGGCCGTTGTCCGGATCCCAGAGCAGGCTGCGCACGCAGAGTGCCGAAGCTGGGTATCAGAGAGGGCGTCTGATTGAAGACGGGGGGTCAGCAGGGGCGTGTGGACATCGCAAACCCTCTCTGACGGGAAGCCTGTGTGCTGAGAGCAGAGAAGGGGCTCAGATCCCCAGGGCAGAGTTCCTCTGGCATTTCTGGTGCGATGTATCGGTGCGGATGAGCTAGGCAGCCCCTACGTAAAGCCAACGTCTGAGTACTGAAGTTGTAGCACAGCCGTGTAGGGATTCCGCTCCCTGAACAGTTGGTGTAAAGTTGAGGGTTTGAGAGCCATAGGGCTACGTTGACAGGGGGTGGTTACGTCTGGGTGCTCTAGTCAGGCAAGATTTCAGTCCCAGAGCCCCAGGTATTGGCTCTGTGACCTTGAGTAAATGGCTTTACCCCATAACCCTCCATATCTTCATCTGTCAAATGATCATCTCTCCCAAATGATTGTCGTGAGGGTTCAATGAGATATTTATGTCATGGCACATGGCACTGTGCCCGATATAGTACACGCTCACGAATATTACCTATCATTCTTACTGACGTAATGAGAAATATATATTTGATCTCTGCCCTTGGTTCCTGACACAGTGTTCCTGAACCCCTTGGGATTTTCTGGGGGATAGAAGCATATTTTGTTTCAATGAGCTAACCCTTGGTGGGCTCCTGGATACCATCAGGATGGAGGCTGGGCACCAGGCAGACCAAGTTTTAGCCCCATTCCACCTTCTCCAGGGGGACTGAGCCAATGGTCAGCCATGCCCATGCGAGGAAGGCTCCAGAACAATCCCTGAGCGATGGGGTTTGAAGAGCTCCCAGGGTGGTGAAGCATCCACATGCTGGGCGGGTGGCACACCCCAGATCTCCAGGGGCAGAAGCACCTGTGCTCAGGACCTTCCAGGTGTTTCCGTATGCACCTCTTCATCAGGCTATTCATCTGTACCTTTTATTATTTCTTTATAATAAACCAGTCAACTTAAGTAGAGTGTTTCTCCAAGTTCTACGAACCATTCTGTACAGGAAGGGGTGGCAGAAACCTCCATTCCGTATAGGAAGGAAGGGTGGCAGAAACCTCCATTCCGTATAGGAAGGAAGGGTGGCAGAAACCTCCATTCCGTATAGGAAGGAAGGGTGGCAGAAACCTCCATTCCGTATAGGAAGGAAGGGGTGGTAGAAACCTCCATTCCGTATAGGAAGGGGTTGCAGAAACCTCCGACATCATCTAGCCAGTTGGTCAGAAGCACAGCTGACAGCCGGGACTTGAGGTGGCATGAAAAGGGGGCAGTCTTGTGGGGCTGAGCCCCTAACCTGTGGATCCGCTCTCCCTCGGGGCTGTCAGTGTCGGAAATGACTGGTGGGACACCAGCCGGTGTCCTGGAGAACAGGGTGGAGTGGGGCAAGTCCACACACTCTTGATGTCAGACGTGCTCTGCGAGTGGAGACAGTTTTCCTTGAAGGGGCCTTCCAGTAGTCTGTGGCTCAATCAATATGAAAACACCAAGACTAAAGAAAGGTGTGGATCCGGGGGAGCAAATCCAAGTGTGCCCTGAGTACCTCTCAGCCTCAGCCCGAGGGAGCGGTGAGGTTAGGACAGTAACAATTCTTCCCTGACTCTTGACTTCAAACGTAAACTCCAGGCCCTCCGGACCCGCCTTCACACCTCACATGTCCTTGTGAAGGGTTCTTTCAGATTCTCCTCGCAGCCCTCCACACAGGAAGGTTCAGAAGCCAGTCAGCGGGGCCAGGTACGAGGCAGACGTTCGCACAGAAGCCAAGGTTTGTTGACCACTTACCCTGTGCAGGGCATATGCGGAGTCCCCGGTGCACACGGCCACTCTGAGCCCTCAGAACGGCTACAGGAGGTTAGTATAAGTAACTGGTCTAACATTATAGAGATAAGAAGTGAGATCCAGGACGTCTGTCGCCAGAACCAGCTGTCTTTATAACGATGTTGTTCTCCCAAGGTACCTGCTCAATTGCCCCTTAAAACTGTACCCCCACCATGAAAATCAACTCATTCAAATAGATACTCGGTGGGCCCATAAGCCATACTCAGATGCCTTGGGTCCAAGTGGGAGCTAAAATGAGGCTCACAGTGAACCACCACATCCCCGTGACATAAATCAGGGCATGCATAAGCAGTGGAGAAATTGCAAATGAGCTCAGAGCACAATGGCTTGCCCCAAATCCAAAATACGCCATTAAAAAAAAAAAGTTAATAGACTTCGAGCAGTCTACTGGGTAGAGAGGCCATTAATATATGATAAATAATGGGAGCGAGCTGGGTGAGAGCAAGCTCATAAATTCTCACTTGCTTATTAAGGGAGGTATCTTCCAGACTCACATTTATAATGTATATGACTGCATACAGATGAATTATACATGTATGTTTTCCTTAAATATCAAATACTGGCTGCTATTTCTCTCTGATGCAGGAAAATGAAGTCATAAAGGAATGAATTAAGATTCTGTTTACCTTCCTACTATCAAAGAGAATACTCCGCAGCTAGAAGGGAACTTTGAGATCCACCCTGTGTTCCAACCCCTTCCTTTGGCCTATGAGAAAATTCCCAGTTTGGGCCACACCAGGATTTCGGGTGATTTGAAATTCAAATGCACTAGTGGGGCACAAACACGTTTTCACTCACAGCTTACCACTGACAGCTCTAATCAAGGTATGAGTCTTCTGTGCAAAGCCAACAACTGATTAGCCTTAATGATGAATGGACACAGAATCTTAATTCGTATCGATCCCAGCATCAGGCCTGTGCTGCTGTTTCAGTCTCGAACCTGCGCAGTTATTATCCGTGTTACGAAGCAGTATTGATGTTTCCATCTGCAGCTGGTGCACCAATTGGCCCACCTTTTGAGGAGGGATTTTTATTTGACACCATGAGGATACCCACCCCAGGTAACCAGAATAAATGTGGTCTAGGATGATGATGGAGACCGTGGGTGAGTTTGGGGAAACCCCAGAGCAAGAGAGCCTCGTTGCCCAGATCTACAGAGAAGCTTCGTGTCCAATATGCATCTAAGCCACAGGGCAGGAGAACCTGAGGGCACTGTCCGGGTGGGGAGGGCCACCTTGTAGATCCCTGTCGCACCGGCGTGGTGGGGGATGGGCGTGGCTGTGAGACCCAGGAAACCAAAGATGTCCTCGTGGTTGGGGGTTGGAGAGGTGGATGCATTGGCCTGAAATCCACAGGTGACGGAGAACCATGGTCAGAGTGGCAGAAGCTTAGGGGATGCATAGCTACACATAGGAGAGGACGACAGAGATGACATTTCCCCCCACGGTCTGGCATGTCCCAACACTAAGCCCTCACTTCACCCCATGAACTTCCAGCAGCCTGGAGAGAAGGACAGAAAGGAACGCAAAGGGGAGAGACTTGGGTCGACTGAGTAGTATCCCAAAATGAAGGACTCTTAAGCCAGAAGGGACTTCATTTCCTCTCGGTCGATGTTCCAGTGCATAATGGATGTGGGTGCTTGAGAGCAAAATTAAAGTCAGTTATATAGGGAAAGAAAGCTGCATTTCACCCATCTGAGTTTTGTGACTGGGAATATACCTGCTGCGTTAAGTACGCTCTTAATCTGGCTTAGTAACCCTTGGTTGCAGCTACTGTTACTATCACAGTTACAGGTGTTGTTGTCATCACTATTATCATACTGTGAATCCTGGAAGCAAGTACAGTAGCTTTTGTTTCTGTACCTCCAATGTTGATCACAAAATGGTTTCTTCAGTACACCTTGTTGACTAAATGACTCAAAACCTGAATTTATCCCAATATGCACTCAATGCTATCATTTGTGGAACTAGGTGTCCAGATGGCACCCCCATTGGGGTTCCTGAGAGACTAATGAGAAATCTCCAGCAACCAGTGTTAGACATATAGCATGAGTGAGAAATAAATTTCTGTTGTGCTAAGCCAAGGAGATTTTAGGATTACTTGTTATCACAGCACAACCCGGCCCATCCTGACTGATACAAACTAAAATGTAAAATGTATTTAGGAGGGAGTACCTAGTCTGTGACATGCCCTTTTACATCCTTTATGAATTTAATTTTTACTATCTGTATTTTATAGCCAATGAACCTGAAATGCAATGATAACCTAAGTGATTTGTCTAAGACCACATACTCGGTGAAGGACAGGACCGACTATCTGAGTCCAGAATCCTAGAATTTTCTATCACATCAGACTGCCTCCAGATTAAGCCCTTCTTGCACCTACTTCTCAACTACACAGTTTTTTACTTTGAATTTCATAAGAGATCACCACTTGAGTTACATTCCTGATCACTTCTCCGAACTGTCCTAAAGTAAGTGGGGTTGGGATGAGGTACCAGGAAGATTCGGAGAAATCAGAGTAGAAAGAGGAAATCATTACTGTAGATTTGGGGGTATATGTCACCAGTAGGAGCAGTCAGTGTCATGGGGCAGAAAACACTGACGACGAAAGAGTGTCCTGTTTTTCTGTGGGCTGGGAAAGAAAGAAGAAGAAAGGGAGAGGTACAGGCAAGGATATGAAGCAGCTGGGACCCCCACACTTTGCAGGAGGGGGCGTAAAACACTTCCGTCCTCTGGAAAGCAGTTCGGCAGTTTCTCATAAAACTCAAGACCCCGCAGTTTCGGTTCCGGAATGGCACTCAAGAGACACGAGCACGTATGTCCACGACAAGATTTTTACGAGAATGTTCCTAGAAGCCTAATTCCTAATAGTTCTAAACTGGGAACTATTCAAAGGTCTCTGAACAGAAAAATTGATCCTTGAGCCACATTCATACAATGTAATACTAATCATCAACAAAAAAGAATAAAATATGGAAAAACCACGTGGAGAGTTTTCAAAACCTGTGGAGCAAAAGCAGCCAGACACAGAAGAGTATCTACCGAATGATTCAATTTATGTGCAGAGCAAACACACAAAGCTCATCCATGGTGACTGAGGGCACACGGCGGTCACATCCAAGGGTGGGGGTCCTGACTGGGAAAGGTCTGAGGGACTTCTCTTAGATGATGAAAACATCCTGTAACTCGATTTGGACGGTGGTTACATAAGGCAAATACCTGTACATATATCCACTGAGATGCATACTTAAAATCCGTGCAATTTACTGTAGGTAAGCTAAGCCTCAGAACATACAATCTTGGGGTCCTGGAGGTTTGGACGCCCTCACTCGGCAGCAGAGGGGAATGGTTCTGAGTTAGGATAGAGAGGAAGCGATGCCTCTTTGGGATGGTGTGTCTGCAAGACCGAGGCTGGGATTCCACCAGGAACGCAAGCTTCGGACGATGACGACTCATGATTGTAACAAATACTCCGGGCACCAGGCGGGATTCTGGGTCTGAGTCTGTTCCACAGAAACAATGCTCCGAGGGGCATCTCAGAGCCATCAGAGCAAACAGCACAGGGCCAGCGTCCCCAGCGTCACGGCACAGCAGGAAAAGCACCCTCAACAAGGACATCCCCAGGAAACTCAGAACCAAGCTTGGCTTCACTTTCTAAATACCTCACAAGTCCTAAGATGCTTGTATAACCCCGAGAGGGGGCAAGGGTCTCTGAAGAATGACGATATTGAATTTCTCATCATATCTTTTGGGCTAAGGCTGGGAGCCAGAGTCAGTTTTAGTTACATATTCCTAAGTGTTATGGAAACACTAAAGTCACTTTTTCCAAAGTCAGCCACCCTGAACGGTGGCTGCCAGGAAAAGGAAAGCAAATGTAACTTCCTGCCAGAAAGGAGAAAGCCAATTTAACTTCCTCTTAACCAGAACACCGGGCTTCCCCCCGGCCAGTCTCAGCGACTTGCCGCTGTGTGACCCTGGGCAAGTCACCTCCCCTCTCTGAGATTCAGTGTTCTCATTTATAAAATGGGGTTAGTGCCTCCTGCTCCCTCACAGAGTTGTGCTGAGAATTACATGAGAAAATCTCTGTAACTGGAAAGCCTTGTACAGGTCACCTGCATGGTGAGCCCAACTAGTTTACCAGCTGTTGGTCAGAGGTTGTGCTGTGCAAAAACAGGTCCATTTTCAGAAATAAACTCTCGGGGCCCCCAGCTGGGAGCCTGCATTTGCTCATTGACACCGTGGCTATTCAGATGCAGTGGGGTGGAAACCAGGGTGCAATGACCTTGCAAATTCTGGAGCTGGGAAGGAGAGCATCGAGAAGAGAGAGCCACAGCCCTGGCCGGTTTGGCTCAGCGGTTGGAGCGTCGTTCCACGGACCAATGCGTCGTGAGTCTGATTCTTATCAAGGACACTCACCTTGGTTGTGGTTGGATCCCCAGCCCTGGTCAGGGTCGCATGGGAGGCAACCAGTCGATGTGTCTCTCTCACATGGATGTTTCTCTCTCTCCTTCCCTCCCACTCTCTGGACAAAAATGGAAAAATATCCTTGGGTGAGGATTAAAAAAAAGTAAAAAAATAAAAGAAAGCGACGGGTCCGGGACTGAATTCCGAGGGTGGTGGTCTTTGAGGCTGACTTCACCACGCTGCTTAAAATAGAGGTTTCCGAATCTTCCTCCCACAAGCTAAACACACACACACACACACACACTCTGGATCTGCAGACTTGAAGACAGGATGTAACATCATAAAATGCGGCTTTGGATCTTAGTTCACGGTGACACTCAGGTTTCTTCCTTTCTCGCTGCCGCAGGCTGGCCCTACCCAGAAACATCCATCCCCTTTCCAAAGTTCCTGTGTGCCAGGTTCCTGCAGATCACCAAAGGAAGTCAGGAGGGCAAACTGATGCGGTAGAAAGCCCTAGAAGGGAAGGCCTGCCTCTGGCTTGGTCCTGGCCTGCCTCTAGCCTGCAGTGTGACTGGTTAAGTCACTTTGTCTCTCCCAACCTCAGTGTCTCTACCTGTGCAATCAGGGTTTGAAGAAATGAATCATTCCAGCTCAAATAATTTGAGATTTTCTATGTTAGAAATTATTAAAGTAGCACTAGGAACCCGGAAAGTGAAACAGTTGCCCACAAGACTAACTTATAGGATATTCTTAATTCATCGTTCAACAAACATTTTTTGAGCTGTGAATTGAGATGCTAACAATGAAACAAGACAGGTTTCCTTTCTGCAAGAAAGTTACAGTCCAGCGAGGACCAACAGAATGTGTACTAGTCACACACACACATTATTCTTCCAGCCTGCATGATATTCATAAAAGAATACACACAAGTATTCCTTTTTAAAAAACTCAATTTTATAATTATTTTTAATCTGTTCATTTTTTACTTAGTATATTATGACCATTTTCCTAAGTAGTGAGTTTAATTATCTTTTTTTTTTTTTTTTTATCCTCACCCGAGGACATTTTTCCATTTTTTTGTTCAGGTAGAGTAGGAGGGGGAGAGAGGAACAGAGAGAGAGAGAAACATCGACGTGAAGGGACACATCGAGTGGCTGCCACTCGCACGACTGACCAGAGCCGGAGACAAACTGCAACCGAGGTACATGCCCTTAGCGGGAACCGAACCCGGGTCTCTCGGGACCACAGGCCGACGCTCTAACCGCTGAGCCAAACCGGCCAGGGCGAGTTTAATTATCTTCATACTATTCCATGAAATTAACATACTGTAATTTTTTTTTTTATCCTCAACTAAGGATATGCTTATTGATTTTAGAGAAAGAAAAAGGGAGAGAGAAAAACACTTATGTGAGAGGGAAACATCGATGTGTTACCTCCCACATGCACCTGGACCCGGGATAGAACCTGAAACCTAGGTATGTGCCCCGACCAGGAATCAAACCAACAAACTTTTGGTGTAGGAGACGATGCTCCAACCAATTGAGGCAGGGATGCCATCATTTTTTAAATGAAGATTCTAAATTTGGACACTTAGGCTGCTTACAATTTTTCTTGCCACTGTTAATGACTTTGTGATGAATATGTGGCTAATTTATTGCATATATCTCCCTTTATTTTTCCAGAATGAACTCCTAGCAGTGAAATTATTGAGTCAAAATCACGTATCTTTTTAAGGCTTTGGATACACCAGGCTAGATTTTTCTCCCAGAAGTTTCTGCTAATTTTCAATTCCACCAGCACTACACGCATTTTCCGATTACTCCTACCTTCTCTCTATCAGCAGGTATTACTCTTTATTTTCTGTATCAATTACACTTATTTTTGGCTTTTCAAAATTGCCTGTGTGTGTTTTTTCCTTTTACATCAATTTGAAAGATCTCTTTTATATTCAGGACACTGTGATTCTGGTCCATCGTGTACGTTACAACTATTTTCCCACTTAAATGAGTATCTTTCATTCGTGTAGGATTTTAAAACTGTTTTCCTCACAGAGAAATCAGTCTGGTTATTTCAAACTTCTGCCTGCGGTTTCCACAAGAAAGTCCTTCGTTACCATTAGATTTAAAAAATAGTCTCGTATTGTTTATCCAAACACTTTATAGTTTGGTTTTAAAATATTTTAATCTTTATTCAAATAGGCTGTTTCTGAAACACGATGGAGATGATAAAAGACAGGTTTTAATCTTTACTTTTTATACTGGTCTGGGGAATGTTTGCAATGAACAATTTATAATTGCTTGATAATTTTTATAATTTAAACTTTTATAATTTCAACAATTATGAAACATGTCTCATGTTGAATGGGCTCTTGTTTTGAATCTGATCAGGGAGGGATGTAACTCTGACTGGTCTTCTAACCGGATTATCGGAGGCCTATCCCACTATTACCTCTGAGCTGAGATGTGAAGAGCAGGAACGAGCGAGCCAGGTGGAGGAGGTACGAACACGCCAGTGAAGGGGAGCAGTGTGTTCAGAGGTAGGACAATAGCCAGTGTGTTCAGAAAATTCCAGGTCAGTCCAGGTGACTGGAATACAATTTGCAGATGGAGTCCTCTTGATTTTTGAGGGATTTGGGGGAGAATACATTTTGAAAATTTAGAATTTTCAAATTCTAATTCTATAAATGAAAAAAAAAACAAAAAACAGAGAAAGTTAAGGTTTCATTTGATCATTTCCCATTCCACTCTCCCTATGTTCATGTGTTTGGAATGGTCCCCTTTGTGTTCCAATAAACGATGTGTGTGTGTGTGTGTGTGTGTGTGTGTGTGTGTGTGTGTTAAGACAGGCCTGGCCACAAGTAAAAGAAACCCCAAAATAAAAGGACAAAAGTTTTTGAATTTTTTTAAATTTTTATTTTATTATTATTTTTTTATTAATTTGTTTTTGTTACAGATGTTTCTCCTTTTCCCCTTATTGACACCCTCCTTCCCATCCCCCCCATCTCATCCCCAGCTTTGTTGTCTATGTCCATTGGTCATGCATACATGCATATAAGTTCTGTGGTTTATCTCTTCCACCCCCAACACCCCCTCTTCTGAGGGTTGTCAGTCTGTACCCTACGTCTATGTCTCTGGGTCAACTTTGTTCATCAGTTTGTTTATTTCATTATATTCCACAAATAAATGAGATCATGTGATATTTGTCTTTCTCTCCTTGGCTTGTTTTGCTTAGCATAATACTCTCCAGGTCCTTCCATGCCATCTCAAATGATAAGAGATCTTTTTCTTACAGCTGCATAGTATTCCATTGTGTACATGTACCACTGCTTTTTTATCCATTCGTCTACTGATGGACACTTGGGTTGTTTCCAGATCTTAGCTATTGTAAATAGTGCTGCTATAAACATAGGGGTACATATATTCTTTCTGATTGGTATTTCAGGTCAAAGGGTTTTTTAAAGATAAATATTTGTTTCTCTCTCGTATAAAAGTCTTGGTGGATAGTTTAGATCTGATATGGCTCTTTAATAGTCTCAAAAGCCCAGCTTCCATCTACCTTGTTGCTCCTCCATCCATGGATTCCACTCTAAAATTTACTTCTTGGTTCAAGATGGCTTTTCTAGCTCCTACCATCACATCCACATTCCAACCAATAGAAAGAATAGAAGGGGTAAAGAAGAAATATGAGAAGAGGAAGGTGTTGTGTGGTTGGATTGTGACTGCCAAAAGATATGTTGAAGTCCTAACCCCCACTATCTGTCAATATGACCTTACTTGGAAATGGGTTTTTTTGCCAATGTAATTAGGTTAAGATGAAGGTCATCCTGAATTAGTGTGGGTCCTAATCCAATATGTCTAGTGTCCTCGTCAGAAGAGGAGAGACCCAAACGCAGACACACGAGGGAGCACGCCACGGGGAGGGAGAGGCAGATATTGGAACGCCAGGGGTCGCCAGCGATGGAAGCCAGGAGAAAGCTCGGAACCGTTTCTGCCCGAGAGCACCGAGACAGCATGCCGTGCAGATGGGACTTCTAGCCTTCTGACTCACGAGGGGATAAACTTCTGTTGTTAAAGCCACTCAGTGGAAGGTACTTCGTTATGGCAGCCCTACTAAACCAATGTAGAGAGCCCAGGGGAGAAGCAGCAAAGCGGGAGGGGAAGAGTTCAAGGCTGTCATCAGCCACCCTTCAGGAAGGGTCCCGGAAGGGTTCACACCCCAGTGAACAGAATGTGACATGCTCACGCCTAGCAAGGAAATCTTTATTCTGGATTTCCCTGTGCCCAACTCAAAACTGTACCACAATAGGGGAAACTGTGGGAGAACAGCTGGATTTGTTTCGATTTACATAAGTGACATCAACGATGGTTTCCTTTTTGCAGCCTTTTTTTTTTTTTTAAACTCATTTGAGGAATTAGCTATGTTGAAACATGTAGTTGTAGATCACTATATTTAAGAGTAATATCCTAATCTACGATGTGACTGTACCACCGCTTCCCTTCTGAAGGATGGAATGTGTTTTCACTGTTTTTTCTCTTACGAACAGAGCTGCAGTAGATGCTGTCCTATCTCGTTGAGCATATATGGGAGGCTTTTCCTACAGCAGGAACCTATAGGTGGAATCTCTAGGAGACAGCGTGTATATATACATTTTCCTTTTTAAAAGACGTTTCCAATTTTTTTTCCAAATGCTTGTACCGATGTATATACCCTCTCCTGCAGTAGATCCCATGTTACTGCCAACAATTTGATATTATCGGGCTGAAATAGCCCTGGCCGGTGTGGCTCAGTTGGTTGGGGCATCATGAAAGGTCACAGGTTTGATTCGCACTGGGGCACACACCTAGTTTTCGGATTCGGTCCCTGGTCGGGTGGCGTACGGAAGGAAACTGATTGATGTCTCTCACATTGATGGCTCTCTCTCTACTCTCTCTAAAATCAATAAATGTATCTTCTGGTGAGGATTTAAAGATGAATTTTAGGTGAAATAAATAAAATAAAACTGCACTTTAAGCACGCGGTTAAATAAGTCTTGACAAATATATATCTCCATGTAAACACTACCACAGTCAAGACATGGACCATTTCTCCAGATAAAGAAGTCCTTCGTGCCTTGTAGGACAGTCTTAAACCAACAGATTTAAAAATGTAGATGACAGGGGAATTCTTCTTTAAAAATAACTTAGCAAAACTGACACAGGAAACATCAGGAAATACAAATGCTCCTATAATTAATAATGGCATTGACTCTGCAATTATAATCTGTCCCTCACACATACAGACACACACCCCAACTCCAGGCCCACACGGTTTTACCAGTGAATTCTTTCGAGCATTTAGAAAGCAAAAATCCCAATCTAACAAAATCCTCCAATTAATGTATCAATTCAATGCAACCTCATTTTAAAGTCCCAGCACGCTCTTCTTCTTGTGGAAAGGGACGACGTGATTCTAAAACGTACATGGAAATGCAAAGGGTGAGCAAAGACGGACTGGATGAGAACAGAGGCAGAGGGAGGCTGTCTGTCAGTCACGATCTGTACCCCATCAGGTGGTGGACTCTTGGGAGACTGAAAATTCAACGAGCCTGCGCTTGGGATTTATGCAGGCTGCTGTAGGCATGCTATATGTTAATAAAATATTTACAAAACAAAGCGATCTCCACAACAAACACTGTCTCCTTGCCAGGAGCCAAGGCTCCCTGGAAAGTCCTGTTGTTTATACCGGCACTTTGGTCGGGTTTGCTGCAGCGGTTAAAACGACTAGAGCAGGAATCAGCCAGACCCGCTTCACGCGTGGCTCTGCCGCTGCGGCGGATCCCACGGCTTCGGAAACGGCTGGCAGTATCCAGAGCGGCCGTGCGTACAGCCTGTGGCACCGCAGTGAGGCTGGCAGGCATGCCCGCGACATAAAGTACGTGGTCAGGAAGGTGGAACTCAAGTCCTAAGGACTGACCACCTTTGGGCAAGTTGCTTTTCCTCTTGGAGTTTTCATTCCCACACCTGTAAAATGGACATTGTAACCCCTACAGCAACCTCACAGACCGTGTCCAGCCTCAGGCTAGCATCTAGCAGATGTTCAATAAATGGTAGCTGATATTCCATTAGACTTTTAAATACAGATGCCGTCATTGCCCAGCCGGTGTGGCTCAGTGGACTGAGCGTCGTCCCATCATGGGCTGAGAGGTCCCGGTTTGATTCCTGGTCAGGGCACATGCCCGGGTTGTGGCCAATCCCCAGTGGGGGGCGTGCAGGAGGCAGCCGATCCATGTATCTCTCTCACATCCATGTTTCTCTCTCTCTCTCTCTAAAAAAAAATCAATAAAAACATATATATTTTTTAAAAGATGCCGTCATTGATACCCTAATGAAGTATAAAATGCCTCCACTACCATAGTCCTGGACTTTCTCCACCATCAATACTCTCAGTAAGACAACTAGGGTGGGAAAGGTTACTTAAGATACTCAGCCCGGCTCTGCACAAAGGTTCCCGGTGGATCAAACGGGGAGGGGCAGGTGTGGCTAACACCCCCGCATGGCAGCCCTCCCTGGGGCGAGAGCTCCGTCTCCATCCCTGTGTCTGGGTCCCGGCACCCCGTCAGCTCAGCCAGGCTTCATGTCACGCGGCCCCTGCTCATCTACTCCCCCAGGATCGCCAGCCATCAAGGCACTGCCTCTGCGGAGTTCACTCCATCTGGAAACCCTCTGGGAACACAGACACGATTGTGTAACCGCAGAATGAGCCTTTATATTTCAGTGTGCGCCTGCTGAGGCAGCGGCGAACCAGATGTGGTGTTGGGCAGACATGACTTCGAAAGCCGTAAACACACTTATCAGCGAACTGCAGAACACGAGGCAGCCGGCAACCGTCAAGGTCACTGACAGGTGACACGGCAAATAAAGGGAGATTAAAAGCCATGCCTTGTCTGACATGGGCCCATTTGATACTTACCATCGGCAGGATACGGAACACTGCCTACTCTTGATGGGAAGTCACTGAACACGGCGTCATTGCTTGAAAAGTGAGCCCCTGGCATTTTGCTCCAGGGGAAGAGAAATAAAGCACAATTCAGGTAGCTTTCTGCGATGGCCTAGCTGTTTTCATTTACTTAATACTGACTTTTATTAAGAGTTTACCATTGGTTTTGTTTTCTACCAAGCATTCTCCTTCTCCATCCTCAGGACAACCATATTAATCCTCCTATTAACAATTATTCTCCCTGTCCTGTAGGGGAAACTGAGACGTGGAGGATTTATGGTAACCTTCCCAAGCTAGGCAGTGACCGACCAGCCAAGACTGAAATCCAGAGATTATGTTATAATGTTTATGCATAATGACAGATTCGCTCTGGATGGAGGAGGGAGTATGTCAGGATGCCATCCAGATGGCATGGCTCTCTGGCACTGTGAACGCTTGGCATGTAGTGTGCATCCTACCTACTTTTGGAAAAGCCTCCTGTCTGCAGCCGAGAAACATACACTCCAAAGGATTTCCAGCAATGGTCCCGTGCCAGGGCACCAACATCCCTCGACTCTGCGTCTCTGTGGCATAAGGAGGATTTCCATAAACCAGGCTTCCTTCTATCACAAAGAACATTTCACGTATGCCAAGGAAACACACTGTGTGAAAGAGCCCATGCATGAGGCATTATCTTGCTTTTCACCCACCAATGTAGCTGCTGTTAAGTGGAGATTTGAAAAACCAGTTTGAAAATCAGGTTTCAACCATAAGGCACATTCACTAATAACAAATGGAGATGGTATGATTCTCCAGATATTTGGTGTCTTAAGTAGGTTGGACCCAGATGTGAGCTGGGGTTACTCCTTTCTTTGACTTTGGAATAAATTTGACCTGAACCCCATCCCAAGTCCTACAAGTCTATCCTCCTCCCAAGACTTCTGTGAAGTCTTCAGTGTTGATCATAGCTGTCGGCAAGTTCCTGCCCCTGTTAATTCCTCATCAGTTTAGCTCTCAAGGCTGCATGGACCCAGAGAATAACAGTCTCCTTTTCTAATGCTCCTCAATATATTGTCATTGTCAACCAAGAGGGGTTCTATCACTGCAATGTCAATACCTTAAAATTGCATATTAGATGTCTTAAGTATACTGGACCCCTAAATCTTAATCTCTTCGTACTTCCAGAACTGGCAGAATAAGCTCTGCTCCAACTACTGTGGCCCCTCATGGTTCCTCAATCATGCCAAGTTTACTCCTGCCTCAGGGCCTTTGCACTTGCTAGATGATTGTCCCGCAAATAGCCTCAAGACTGCTTCGTCACTTCCCTTATGTCTCTGCACAAAGTCACCTAATCCAACACTCCTTCCCCATCATCCCGCCTAAGAACACCTCCGTTTCCCTTTTTGTCCTCTGTTTGTTTGCATAGCTTTCATCAACAGCTCTCATACTACATAAGTATCTGCTCCCATATTGTTCCTCCCCTGCCGGACTCATGCTCCACGCGTGGTTTTGCCTATTTTATTCTCTCCTGTCTCCTCAGCATCTTTAGGGGAAGTGCATAGAAGGGTGGGTGGGGGTCAATGCAATGTGCTGACAGGGTAAAATAATCTGTAAAGACACTTTCCATTTAATTAAAGTTCTTCTCTCCAGGAGCAGTGTCAACATGACTACCCTGGAGGCCAATTAAGTAATTAGGGCGATATTATGCCACCACAGAGAAAGCAAAGCAGGGCTACCATTGCACTGGAGGAGAACTCACGATCTGGGCAGAATGTGGAGAAGGAAGCTGGGGTCAGCGCTGCAGAGGGAGGCCCAGGATGCCGAGACCGGGCAGTTAGAGCTGCAGGTGCCGTGTGGGAGCGTGAGTGCCGGGCCCTAGAAGGACCGCGGCCGCAACATTCCGAGTCACACGCTCCTCTTGGCAAGTGGTCTAGATGGTAGCAACGATCGTGGCCTCTAGCACTGGCCATGGATCATATTCTGGATATTTCGGGATAAATCAAATGGTATCATTAATTTCACCTTTTTGTTTTCCTTTTTAATGTGGTTATTAGAAAAACTTTAAGTATGTGTGTAACTTGCGTTATACTTCGATTGGAACGCACTGGTCTAGATTTTTCTCCTCTTTCACACATGTAAATGTGCATTTATACTTCTTATTAAAATAGAAGTATATTACACATGTTGTTTTGTAAACTGGCTATTTTTTAAAGATTTTTTTTGTTGTTGATTTTTAGAGAGTGAGAAAGAGAAACATCAATGTGAGAACAAAACATCAATCACTGCCTCCTGCACGCCCCCTACTGGGGATCAAGCCCACAACCCAGGCATGTACCCTGACTGGGAATCAAACCAGGACCTCTCAGTCCATGGGACAACGTTCAATCCACTGAGCCACACCGGCTATATTTATGTCACAATTTACCAGGAACATTTTTGCATGTCAGTAAGCTGAGATTCTCATCACCATTTTTTATGGTTATAGAGTATAATACTAAATAAAGGCACTAGAATTTATTTAACCTGTAACTAAGATTTTTAGGCTATTGCTTCTTTGGTTCTCTCTCTCTCCCCCCCCCTCTCTCTCTCTCTCTCTCTCTCTTTTATTGGTATATAATGGCCTGTGACAAATACATGTATAAAAATGCTTAGGGTTCATGGAAACAGAATAAGTGACAAGCTCCTTGGACCAGCAACTTTATGAACTGGGGATGCTCTTAGGTGGAGCCACTGAGTGATTTCAAAAGCCTTTGACCAGTCGCTGTGAGGTTCAGACACATCCCAGGACATAGGGAACAGTGTCATGTATGATTGAACACACAGGCTCTGGGACAGACAAGCCACATTCTGATCCTGGTTTCCTGTCATTTTTGTGTGACCTCTGGCCAGTTTTGTAACCTTTCTGAGCCTCATTCTCCATGTCTGAGGAATGGGAACACTAACTGTACCTTCCTTGTAAGACGATTCTCAGGATTGAAAGAAATGCTATATGTGACTGGTCAGCACAGTACCTGGGTCTTGTTAATCCTCAGGAAATGTAATTATTAACATTTTTTAGATCTTTTTTGGATACACCAGTCAATACACACACACACGGGATTTCTGCTTTTTAATCACCCTCTCCCCTCTCTCAACCACTTTTTACAAATAGAGATCTATTTGCTAAAATAAATTGAAACGGGCAAAGAATGTGAGGCACAATTTATACTAGATATATCTGCAATTACTAACTCTGAATTAAACATATCCCTTCATGAATAATGAAGCAGAAATAGGCCAAAGGAAAAATGAGATAAGATCTTAAACCCATGTATTTTTAATTGCTTCATTATCTAAAATTTGCTATGAATAGCAGTGGATACAGTTTGCTGTTTAAAGCACACAAAAAAAGAAATAAGAATTTTCAACCAAATCACAAAAGGCTATCAAAAATTAATTTTATATGCTGTGATCATTGAAAATGTAAGTAATTTTGAGGCAAGAGTGACATTAAAAAATGTCATTTATATGCTAATAATAAATGGGTTGCATTTTTTTCATCTTGATGCAAAATAAATTTTATTTTCATGTTAATGAACTGTAATGAATTATGAGCTTTAGGTAAAAGTTAGGGACAGAGAGAAGGTTGGCAGATGGTAGGCGAGAGTTCTGCGAGGAAGCGAGAACCGACGGGCCCTGTTGGCTGGCACTGGTGGTCTAAACTGCATGAGAATCTGTGGAGTTAGGGTGATTTTTCTCTAGGCTTCTAGAAATGTCAAAAAGTCAGATTTACCTAAGAGGACGGCAATTATTCAATAGTGCCATATTAGAAAAATGTCTCAGTCCTGGCTGGGTAGCTCAGTTGGGTAGAGAGTCGTCCCAATACACCAAGGTTCCAGGTTTGATTCCCAGTCAGGGCACATACAAGAGTCAACCAATGAGGACATAAATAGGTGAAACAACAAATCCACGTTTCTCTCTCCCTCTCCCTTCCTTTCTCTCTAAAAATCAATGTAAAAAAGTTTTTTAATGTCTATATAAACTATATTGAATTCATCACCTTTTTTTTTTTATAACATGGAAGGACATTTACATTCTAGAATTTACAAAGGAGAAGGCAGTCAGTTGTGAGATTCTCGGCATACAGGTTGCTCTCTGAAGGATCTTTTCCCATAGTCACGTTTATTCTTTATCAAAGTGTCTATGTCAGACATTTTGCTAAGTATTATATCCATTCTTTTTTTTTTAATCCTCACTGGAGGATATTTTTCCATTTATCTTCAGATAGAGTGGGAAGGAGGGAGGGAGAGAGAGAGAGAAAAACATCAATGCTAGAGAGACACTTCGATTGGTTGGCTCCCGCAAGACCCCAACCAGGGCTGGGACCAAACCGCAACCGAGGTTCGTGCCCTTGACCAGAATTGAACACAAGACTCTCTGGTCTTCGGGCAGACACTCTAATCGCTGAGCCAAACCATCCCGAGCTATAGCCATTCTTTCATCTAGTCTTCCTGTCAGTCCTAAGAAGCTGGTACGATCGTCATCCTCATGTTACAGATGAGAAACTTGAATCACAGAGGGTAAGCAGTTTCCCCGGAATCCGACAGGGTGTGAGCTGTGGAGTTTAGCTCTGAACTCATGTCTGTCTAGGAGTTAAGCGCATACATTTATTTATATACAACATTGACTCCTTTTGAAAAGGAGGAAATAGAAGAATGTAAATGTTTAACTCAAATAAGTGAATTTTGAATGGTAAAATTTCCGGCATCCATGAGAAAACCACTTTCGGGGAGGACTGGAAGAGGACCATGGGGTACCCTAGGGTGTCACCGTCCATTCTGCCTCCAGGACACAGGTACCTGCTGAACACATCACCTAGGCCCTGGCTCGCTTTAAAGCCCAATTAGTTATTTGGTCAGGTCTGAAAGGAAAGGGTGCTCAAGGCTTCCGCACATGTGTGTCAAGGCTTTGGTGATAAATACCCAGAGCCCTGCAGGGCTAAGAGGCCATTCGTTTTTACTGAGGGTCCGACATTATTCTCTGATGTCTGACTTCTTTGAAGTAAGGATCAACGCCTCCAAATTCATCTAAGTATTCCCCTTTGTCCTTTACTCTTAGATCTTGGGTTGCCTTTGCCTGACTTGGTTGTTGATGTTAATTATCTTTAACCAGAGTCTCTCTAAATGGGACCTTGTGAGTTATGGAGCAGTAATTCACCCCTTCAGATCTAGTGGGCCCAAGGCCACAGGCCAGAGCCTATTAAACAGGAAGGTCTGAGTTATTATCCCATAATTCACCTTTTGGAAGTGTCTTAATTCAATTAAACTATGTCCCCGAATGACTATTAAAAGAAATAGAAAAAGGGTTCTGGATCTCTCTTGCCACAATCCAAAGTAATTTTCAGTGCCAAAGAGCTCTTCCTTTAAAGTCATTAGAAAGAAAATTAAACGGAAAGATGAAAGAAAAGAGACTCTTGTCGCTGGCAATGCCGCACAATAGACAATCGATCACAGTGTAGCCAGGGAAAGCGGGCAGAGACCTCCGCAACTAAGTATCTTCTCCGTGACCAAATCCTTTGATTTATATCTCCCCTCCCCTTCCATTTTTGAACTCTTCCACTAGTGAGTTGGAGTCAAAACTAGTGCTTAATTCTGTTACAATCTGCCCTGTGACACCAGAAGACTCTGTAATAAGTGAAGATAGCTAAAGCTTGGTGACATGACTACCTTGAACAGAAGCAAATATAATCCAAGTTTTGCAAAAAACAAAGAACTTGAGGTACCCTTGTGTCATAGTTTGGGTCCCCCAGAAACCAACCCCAAGACAAGGACTCATGTGTGCATAGTTGATTTGAGAGGTGATGTAGGGAGAGTAGGGAGGTTGGGAAGGGAAAGAGGAAGCCCATATAGGGTATCAAGCAAGTCACTGCAGGGGGCAGCTGGGATCCAGTTCTGCTGGAGCCCTGGCGGGGGTGGGGGCTGGGGGTGGACAACAGGTCCCTCAGAATGGTGAGGCAATGAGGTTGGCAGTGCTCAGGAAGATGATGAACTGGCCATCGTCCCCTCAGCTGTCCTCTGCATTGCAGAAGACTACAATTCTCATTTCACCATCTAATCGACTCTGTTCGATTCCACCTACATGACTGATCAGAAACTGCAAATCGCCTAACGATCAGAAACACCCTCAGCTCCAAACCACACCACCAGTCAATAGAGGGCATAGATAACAGTTCCCACGGACCTGGGCTCAAATCGTGGTCATAAGCCGTCACTTCTCAGAGGCTCAGTTTCGCACCTGCAAAACGGAGGCAGTATATCCCAGGCCGTAGGAGAAATCAAAGCAGTAACCCTGATGAGCCCCTTAGGATGTCTAGCACACAGGCGGCCTTCATGATGCGGATGGGGTTGACATTTGATTTTGGGGTAGGAAAACCATTTCTTGAACTAGGCACGTCTGGAATCCACCAGGCCTTCCTTCTTAACCTGGTCCCCTTCTAACTTTCTGGAGTGATTTGCGCTCATCTGCAGAAAGCAGATGGCTCCCCAGAATCTAAACAGAAATTAGCATCTGATGACTCACAAACCACTTCTAGGCAACATATACGGGTTTAAAGAAATCCTGCGGGGTATCTTAAAGCTGAAAAACATATTTAAAATTTCAGATTTCTATTGAAATGTCAAAAGATCTTACCACGCGGGACCCAACCGCCGTTCTGCAGCGTTGCCTGGACACGGGAGGCAGACGGCCCGTCTGGCCCACCAAGCCCCCTCCAGTTTGCCGCTCCCCTTCCAATGACCCGCTCCATGCCTGCCCGTCACCTGCCCGGCCTCTGTAGGCGTTTGGAGTTGACAACTGTTAGTTCTGCTAACCTAAAACAGTTGCTGTAGACATCCGCTCTCATCACAACAGAGCGTTATCCAAAACGGTTTAGAATGAGAACCAGCAAGAATTGGAGAACCAGGCTGGGCGGTCAGACACGAGATCAGGAAGACGCCCGAGTTTTAGTCTAAGAGCTTTGTAACTGGCTCATCTCCATCTGCCTCTTGTGAACCGGGCAGCTTTTGTACCTGGGCTGGTTCCTTACAGTCATGAAAATCAGGGGCAGTGGGTGGTGGTTACTGAATGAGGAGGAGTGTCCGGCAGGCGGTGGAAGATCGCTTCTGCTGAAGCATGAAAAGGAAATAGGTAGGCACTGGGGGAGGCCTGGGGAAGAGGCCGTCCCTGAGTGTCAGGCCCATCTGCTGACCTCGTCCCTCAGCAGGCTCCGTCCACAGGCACGTTCTGTTCAGCACCGGCTTTCCCGATCTCAGCGTTATTGACATTAGGGGCGTGATCATGCTTTGCGGTCGGTGGCTGTCCCGTGTGTTGCAGATTTTTAGCAGCATCCTTGGCCTCTGTCTCAACCTGTGTGCTCAGCACCCCTCTTCCCAGATATGAAGCCACAAATATTTCTAGACATGGCCAGTGTGTCTGAGAGGCAAAATTGCCTCCAGGAGTGAACCACTTGTTTTAGCCGGTGCAGTGTTTAATTATCTTTTCAAATTTAGTGGACTAGCTTTAAAAATTAAGACATATCACTTTAGACAACCGCCTGAAATCAAGCTGAATGGAAGTCCTACAACTACGAAATTAAAGAAACCACATCGAGACTGGTAGGAGGGGTGGAGGCACGGATGGGCTGGTCCCACACTCATGTGTGGCAGATAAAAATCTGGGGGGATGCCCGGCCAGTGTGGCTCAGTGGTTGAGCATCGACCCATGCACCAAGAGGTTGCTGGTTTGATTTCTGGTCAGGGCACATGCCCAGGCTGTGGGCCGATCCCTAGTGGGGGACGTGCAGGAGGTGGCCAATCAGTGTTCTCTCTCATTGGTGTTTCTGTCTCTCTCTCCTTCTCCCTTCCTCTCTCTCTAAAATCAATAATTTTTTTTGTTTGTTTTTTTAAATCAGGAGGGACACCTGGGCTGTGAAGGTCCTCCCTGAGGATTGAGGGGTCCCTGTCCCACACCAGGCACCCAGCTCAGGGTTCCAGTGCCAGGAAGAGAAGTCCCCATAACTTCTGGCTGGAAAAACCAGCAGGAACTGAGGCTCAGGGAGGCTCAGGCTGCTGGAGCCCCAGGCAGCTCCTCTTAAAGGGCCCGCACACAGACTTACTCGAACCCACTCCCTCCAGGCTCCAGCATGGAGGGGAGGCAGCTTGAAAGGCACCAGAGACATACAGGGAAGAACTGAGTTGTTTGGCCTTGGGGCGAGAACTAGAGAGGCAGCTTTCTCCTGGACAGACGTGCTGCGGAGGCCGATGTTCCTTTGGTGAGCCCTTCCCTGGGGCAGCAGACAGTCGCCATACCTGGGTCTCCAGCAACTTGGCTCACACTGTTTGCCCCACCCTGGTGATTCCCTGAGGCCCCGCCCCACCTAACTTTCAGGCCCACCCAAGCTGTTTCCAGTGGCTTTACCATAGGATTGGCCTGATTTGGCTCCTAAATTCTCTCAAACAGCAGCATCTGGCAACAATGAGCCCATACCTCTCACTAAGTGGCCCCATGCCTGGCACTAGAAGCAACCAACCTTGGTTCACAGTTTGGCTTAGACTGGGCACCTCCAAGCCCAGCACAAGAAGCAGCCATCTGCAGATCACTTTGTAGCTTATGCCTGGTGGACCCGGGTAGAACACAGGCAGTGGCTGACCTTGCCCCAGAACCAGCACACCCAGTGGTCAGCTTCAGATCATGTCAAAATACCATCACCAAACCACCCCCACAAGTGACACACTCAAGGAATGGACTCAGTGGGTACCAGAGCCTTGCTCTCTATGGTAGGCCCTACACAGCTGATCATCCAAGGTCGGTGGTCAGTGGGCACAGCCAGTTCTTGCAGCTGATCAGCCTGAGTAAAACCCTCCCATTAAAGTGCCAACAGCAATCAAGATTCAATTACAACAAAAGGGTGTAAAGTCCACATGAGGCGTGCCCCTTGAGGGCCCAGCTGGGTGATCAGGGAGGCCACTGGACCCTACAGGACACCTACTACAACAGGCCACCCTAGGAAGCCTAGGAGACATAGCAACTCTACCTGATACACAGAAACAAACACAGGGAGGCAGCCAAAATGAGGAGACAAGGCTGTCAGCCAATTTTCAATAGAAACTATGCAGGCCAGGAGGGAATCGCAAGAAATATTTAAAGTGATGAAAAGCAAGGACCTACAACCAAGATTACTCTACCCAGCAAAGCTATCATTTAGAATCAATGGCCATATAGTTTCCCAGATAAGAAAAAACTAAAGAAGTTCATCACCACCAAACCAGTATTATATGAAATATTGGCCCTGGACAGTTTGCTCAGTGGTTAGAGCATCAGCTTGCAGACCAGAGAATCTTGGGTTCAGTTCCCGCTAAGAGCACGTACCTCAGTTGCAGTTTGTCCCCGGCCCTGGTTGGGGTTGTGTGGGTGGCAACCAGTTGTTGTGTCTCTCTCACACCAATGTTTCTCTCTCTCTCTTCCTCCCTCTCTCCTTCTCACTCTATCTGAAGATAAACGCAAAAATGTCTTCGGGTAAGGATAATAAATAAATAAAATAAATAAATAAAATAAAATGTTGACGGGTCCTCTTGAAGAAGATAAAAAATATAAACAATAAAATGGCAATAAATATATATCTATCAACAATTGAATATACAAACAAAATGAGCAAGCAGAACAGAAACAGACTCATAGATATAGAGAACTTTTTGTTGGTTGCCAGATAGGAGGGGAATTGGATGAAAAAGATGAAGGGATTAGGAAGTACAGGTTGGTTGTTAGACTGATGAACCTCAAAGAGAAGGGGGAGGTGGAGCAGGAAGAGAGAAACCAAAGAACTTCTATGCATATGTGCATAACCAGTGGGCACAGACAATAGCGTGGAGAAGGCGGGATGGGGCAGGATTGGGGAGGAGGGGTTCAAGGGGAAAAAAGATGAACGACATCTGCAATACATTCAACAATAAAGATAAGTTAAAAAAAAAAGAAATATCACTTTAAATCCTGATTACTGGTCTGTCTATGAGAAGGCCAGATGAGTTGGCAACACCAAGTTCAGCCCCTTCCCTTCTGTTACCTCTCTAGCCAGTCTCCTGTACTCTTGTCCTCTACCAATCCATCCTCTTTACTGCATCCCCTCCAGTCACACTGGTTCCTGCCTCAGGGCCTTTGCACTTGCTGTTCCTTCTATCTGGAAAGTTCTCCCCCAGGTATTACCATGGACTACTCCTTATCTCCTTCAAGTCGCCACCCAATCACTGCCTCCTTGATAGAGGTCTTTTTTGGCTACGCTACCAAAAATGTCAACACCTCTCCCCTAAAACATTTCCTATCCCCATTCCCAATTTTATTTTTTTCTCCCTAGCACTTACCTAACAGGCTATGTAAGCATTCTGTTTTTACTTAAAATTTTGAAAATTTGTTCATCATGGATATTGTTCCATTAATTTTGTGTGTTTTTAAAGATTGCATTGAAATATTATTTATCTTGATTTCTGAGTTTTGGCACGTCCCCTAAACTTTGCAGCCAAAGCCAGTACCTTATTTGTCTCACCCGAGTCCTGGCACCATCACCTTTGTTTACTTATGTCCCTTGCTTATCATTGTCCCCTTCAGCACAGCCTGAGCTCCAGGAGGACAAAGATTTTTTTTCATCTACTTTGTTTGGTGCTTTAGATTCGTGCCTGGCATAGTATCTATGTGATACGTAATTAACAAATAAATAAGTGGACTCCTGCCAGGCAGTACTTAACTACAGCAGAGACTCAGCGCCCTGGTTTTATTCTTAAATTCATTCATTTATCTATTTTACAAACACCATAGGCCACCTGCTGTATGCCAAGCACTGTGCTAGGTCCCACTGGAAGACGTGCGTGAGTCCCTCAGCCCTGAGGCTGAGCACTGAATGGGGACCAGTCACAATACAGAGAAACAAGGGCTGTGATGGAGGGAAGCAAAAGAGCTGCCGGGGGAGGGGCTCCTCACCTCCTCTAAGGTGGGTGTGTCAGGCCGCTAGGCTGCCCTTAACAAAATACCAATGACTGAGGTTGAAATAACAGAAATGTATTTTCTCACAGTTCTGGAGGCGGGAAGGCGAAGATCAAGGTGCCCCGGGCTGGATTTCTTCTGGGGCCTTGCTCCCTGGCTGACAGATGGCCGCTTTCTCCAGGGGTGCACGTGGTCATCTCGGTGTGTGCCTGTGTCTGGTGTCTCTCTCCCTGTGACTAATCTCCTCTTCTCAGGAGGACACTTGTCATATTGGATGAGGACCTACCCTAGTAAGCTCATTATAATTTAATTATCTCTGAAAAGACCCTATTTGCAAATACAATTACATTCTGAGGCACTGGGGGTTAGGACTTTACGATATGAATTTGGGGATGTATCCGTGGGTGTTGACTTTACAGAAGGCTTCCATGAAAAACGTAGCAGGCTAAAGGAACGCGCAGGTATATGTGCACAGCCCGTGGACACAGACAATAGTGCGGTGAAGGCCTGGGGGGACAGGAGTGGGGTGGAGGGGGTCAATAGGGAATAAAGGGGTGCATATATAATACTTTCAACAACAAAGATACATTTTTTTCAAAAGAGTAAAAAAAAAATGTCCTGGCAGGTTTGACTCAGTGGTTGGAGCGTCAGCCCACAGATCAAAGAGTTGCGGGTTCAATTCCAGTCAAGGGCAGGTACCTCGGTTGAGGTTCGGTGCCAGCCCTGGTTGGGGTAGGTCAGGAGGCAGCCAATCAGTGTGTCCCTCTCACGTCGATGTTTCCCTCTGTCTCTCTCTCTCTCTCCTCCCTCCCTCCCACTCTGTCTGAAGATAAATGGAAAAATGTCCTCCAGTGAGGATTTAAAATAGAGTTAAACAGAGGCAGAGGGATCAGTGGCATGTCAGAGGTTGGGAGGTGAGAGCCGTGACTGTGTGTGGCTGAAGAGGGCTGTGTGAAGGAAAGATGAAGGAAAGACGAAGTTCAGCTTAGAGCCGTTGGTGAGGAGTGGAGTAAACCTCAGTTAGGAACGTCTACTGTATCCTAAGGGTGACTCTGAAAGGGTTTTGTTTGTTGCTGTTGTTTGACAGTTAACCTCAGTTAGGAACGTCTATTGTATCCTAAGGGTGACTCTGAAAGGGTTTTGTTTGTTGTTGTTGTTTGACAGTTAAAATATTAATTATAATATTATTAAAAAATAATGAAGTAGTCAATATGAATAAGTTTATAGGGAAGCTTCATGGAATCAAAAATTTTCCCCGTAAATCTAAAGAAACACACTCCATATTCTTAGTCATTTATTCCACAAATGTGGACTTACTATCCATTAGCTGCAATATCTTTTCTAAGCCCTAGGAATACAGCAACATTGAGACAGAGGCAGCATAAAATAATTAATTCTAAAATTTCTATTTAATTGTTATTGAAGAACATATAGGGACTGTCAAAAGAGACGGAAATGAGGGAACTCAACTTAGACTGGGAATCGGTGGAGCTTCCCTGTATAAGTGACATTGGAGCCCTTTAAGAAGAAGCTGACTAGCCGGCCTGCGGTCCGGAGAGACCCGGGTTCGGTTCCCGCTAAGGGCACGTACCTCGGTTGCAGTTTGTCCCCGGCCCTGGTTGGTCGTGTGGGTGGCGGCCACTCGATGTGTCCCTTTCACGTCAATGGATGTGTCCCTTTCACATCGATGTCTCTCTCTCTCTCTCTCTCTCTCCCTCCCATTCTATCTTAACAAAATATCGAAAAATGTCCTCAGGTGAGGATAAAAAAAATAAAAATAAAAGAAGAAGCTGACTAAGCAAAAAATAGAAGAGTAAGAAGGCATTTCAAGCAGAGAACACGGTATGTGCAAAGGCCCTGAGGTAGGAAGGAAAAAGAAGCTGATAATAGACTAACAGAGCTGAAATGCAGAGTGCAAGCTGAGACTGACATGATGGAGATGGAAAGGTGGGTCATCCAGGACCCTATGAGCATGTTCACCTGAACTTTATCCATAGAGAGTGAGAAGGAAAACCGTCTCCCCTCATCCCGGACATTGAGAACTGCCTACTTGAACTTGACTTTATGCTATTCCTCTGACTTCATTAGCATGGTTTTCTTTTTCCAGGAGTCTCCTGCCCAGGAGCTGATATTCATTCTAAAAACTCAAGAAAGGCCCATAAACTCTTCCATGGGAAATAGTGACAGTTTCTACTCTAAATATTTTCAGTCTTTTATCTCAAAATCCACACCTCGGTGTGCCCACCAGTCCTAAACTATTGCATCATGGTCCTTCTGCAACCCTAACCAAACCCCCACTTAGAAAG
Organism: Molossus molossus; assembly: GCF_014108415.1. Lineage (NCBI taxonomy): Eukaryota > Metazoa > Chordata > Mammalia > Chiroptera > Molossidae > Molossus > Molossus molossus. Next base: position 106,541,607 of record NW_023425366.1, on the reverse strand, counting down.
ACACCATCTTAACCAAACTTCCAATTCCCATGAAATTCTGACCCTGCCTTTCCCCACCCGAGACACTGCCATAGCTGGGCAAATGCTGCTGTTCCTTCACCCTAAGCAGTAACTCAGCTTTGTCTTATCCACAAGCTGTGCTGCTTATATTGGAGGGACTTGGGGGGAGCGGAGCTTCAGACTGGAGCCGTGGAGAAGATTTGAGCAGGGGAGTGACAGACACATGTAACGGGTCTGGCTCAGAGTGAAGTCCAGAGAACATCTAGAAACAGGACACTTCGCAAATTCTTGGTGGCCAGCTGCAAGCTATCTGGACAATTGGGAAAGAACAGAGCAAGCCAGTGGGAGACGAAGGAACCAAAATCCATGCAGGAGGCTAAGGGAGGCAAATCCAGGAACAATGCTACCACACCCCTTGGTATGCCTCTCTCCAGCAGAAAGTCGTTCTGAGTTCCTTAAAGATGATTTTAAGTCGCTGTCTTTACATATACACTGAAAATTACACAGGTGTTAGTGTTGTCTCTAATGAAGTGAAATTGTGCTGTAATTTTGTTCAGTCATTAAAATGTTCATATCACCCTGGCCAGTTGCTCAGTGGTTAGAGAGTCTGCCTGTGGACCAGTCGGTGGTTTGATGCCAGTCAAGGGGTCGTACCTCAGTTGTGGTCCCCCCCCCCAGCCATGGTGGAGGTTGTGTGGGAGGCAACCAGTCAATGTGTCTCTCTCACGTCTCTCTCTCTCTCTCTTTCTCTCTCTCTCTCTCTCTCTCTCTCTCTCTCTCCCACTCTATCTGAAGATAAATGGGGTAAATATCCTTGGGTGAGGATCAAAAAAAGTTCTATAGCTGATCTTGCCCACAAGAGCCATTTAAAGGGTTTTCATCAGTTTTAGTCGATCTCAAACAAGGTGGAGAGACAATATCTGCAAGAAGACAGGCGAGATGTGAGATGCCCAGGACAGGCAGCCTGAGTGTCCTGCACCCATCGCTCTGAGAGCTGTTGCCACGCCCCTTGCTCTTCCTGCAGCTCCCAGGCCAGTGTTACCACGGTTGCCATTAAGACGTGTAAGCCAGCTTAGCTCCCTCCCAGCAGCCGTCTCCGAGGGTCTTAGGGTGTGTGTGCCTGTGGAGGAGTGGGGACAGGAAGGCAAATTCCACGAATGGGTACTGTTACCCAATGGCAGACACTCTCTTTGGATTTAATTTATATGTATATATAAAAGAAACATCCTTTATGTGTCTTTGTCTCACAGAAACACGACAGTCCGTGCGAATCCTACGAGGACTGGAGACCCCTGAAAGGAGGGGATAGCCCAGAAGGCACTGCTGGAAGCAGGACAGTAATGCATCACCCAGCGAACATCCAGCCCAGCTTTCTCCCCTGAAGTTTACAATGTCAGACATCCATTTGCACCTACATCTCTTAGATGCTTTCTAGAAATAACAGAAATCCCAAATCAGAGTGGTTTAAATAAGGTAACTGTTTATCCAGTGTTCACTTAGTTATCCCACCGGAATCTTCTGCTGGGCGTGTCTAAATAAGGCCCCAGGAGACAGTCTGCCTCCTGTAGAGCAGCGATTTCCAACCGGTGTGCTTACCACCTGCGATCGTTGAAACCTGCAGTACCTGACTGTTTGGTCGCAGGCACTGACCTCTTTTAACGTAGATTGTCAAATTTAAAAATGGCTATAGCCAACACAGCAATAGTCGTCTGGTGTCAATGAATCAAAATTATACCTATGTTTTGGTGTGGGGGGGCAGATCATCAAAAATATATAATGTAGTTTCTGGTGTGCTGCAGAATTATGTGTGCCATGAGAGGAAAAGGTTTGAAAAACGCTGCTGTAAAGGTCAAGAGTGTGGATTCTGGGCTGGTCAGCTGGGTTTGCAATCCTGCCTCTGCCATTTACTAGTTGGGTGACTTAACCCTCTGGACCTCAGGCTTCCGTCTGCAAAGTGGGATCGAGATGGTCTCCCCTTCACAGGGTTGCTGGGACGATTTTATGAGTAGCTAATGGTAACCTGCTTGGAATGATGGTTGGTACTATGAGCTCCATGAGCATTTAAGCCTTATTTACCCCCTGAAAGTCACCCCCAAACCCAGCCTCCCTCCTGGGTTTTCCATCTCAGGAAATGATATTATGTTCCACCCAAGCACTGAGACCAGACTGGGCTACATCCCCACAGTGTTGTCCCATCAACTCTAAGCTCTAAGACAGTTGAGATTTCATGTGTCTTATTCATTAGTGACTGGCAACAGTATGAATGAATGAATGAATGAATGAATGAATGAGGAAGATGGAAAAAAGGAAGGAAGGAAGGAAGGAAGGAAGGAAGGAAGGAAGGAAGGAAGGAAGGAAGGAAGGAAGGGAGTCGGAAGGCTCACGAACTGTTAACAATTAGAAACTTGTAAGAAGTTGTAAAAATTGAAATGAATGATGACAGGGAGAAAACCATCCATTGCTTTGCTTGATGACATAGTCAGGAAAGGTGGAGAAGGGTTGTGAGGGTGCAGCTAGAATTACCTTTTCCTAGTTGGCTTGACTTGTCTTTATGACGGTGGGAAACAAAGCCTAGACATGCCACTCGGAGCTCTCTGAGAGTGGAGCTGGGAGAGTCCGGAGGCGTTGAAACGTCTTCCTAGAAAGTGTTGCTTCAGTATTTCTGACTTTTCAGCCACTCAACTTTCTTAAGCTCAGGGCCATATTTCCAACTATCTTCTGGTGTCCAATTAAAGGTCCTTCAGACTCTCAAACTGAACAAGTCAAAAATTGAATTCAATTTCTCCCCTTTCTTTGTAACATTAACATCTTCCTAATTGTCCAACACTTATCGAGGAAGTCATTCTTGATCCTGCCCTCTCTCTCAGCCTCCTCTTGCTCCATGGATATTAGATTGAAAGTGAGATCAAGGCTTGTTCGTAAGCTACCTAGTGGCAAGTGTGGAGAGTTTGCTGCCGAGAGCTTGGTCCAAGAGAGGGCCCGTCTGTGAGTTCCCTTCTCTGCCAGACAGAGCACCCTGTGCCCACGGGCCGGGAGCCAGTCAGCCAAGAGTGTGTTATCATAAACATAGGCACCGCAGTGAAGGGGTCCCAACCCAATTACACTCCTTTCCATTTGCTTAGGGAAATTGAAAGGCATACCAGTTCTAGTCTGTATTTCCTTCATCTCCCTCAAGGCAGGCTGTAGAAAAAAAGACATCATCGTTGCGTTTTCTCTATAAGGGCAATGAGGGCCGGCTTGCCTGTGGAGGACCAAACGCCCTCATTCAGGCGCCTGTGGATATTCAAGGAGCCCCGTATGATCATGGGGTCAAGACCAACCTCCTTACCGAGGCCACCGATTCAAGTCCCTACCTACTTCGTTAGCCTCCCCTCCCTCCGGCCCTGACACAGTCTACTTGGATCACACCGATCTTCACTGTTTGACTTCTTCCTCCATGTACTAATGTCCCCTCTGCCCCGAGCCTTTTTACAATCTCTCCTGTACCTGGAATGTTCACCTGGTTAGGTCCCTGTCCCTGCAGACCTCAGCTCTACCGTCACTTCTTCCTGAGCCTGCGTGGACTTTCCCACCCAGGTCAGCCCCCCTCTGACAAGCTCTCAAAGGCTTGTGCACCCCCAGTGTCCATTTAGATTTATTAGCAAGATTCTTTCACTTACATTTGTCTCCCCCACTAGACTGTACATGTCTTAGGTCAGGGATCTCGTCAATACAGTCCCAGAATCTAGCACACACCCGACACACAAAGAGACACCCCCGAAACTGCCATTTGTTTCGCTCATGCATCACTACCTGGCAGTTCACTAGGCACTGAAGACACATGGATGAATCAGATGCACACGATCTATTCTCCAGAAACCCACAGACCAGTAAAGGAGATGACAGGAGCATACGAAGCCACAAACGAGTGCCATTTGGTACAGTAAGAAGAGGGGGATGTTTTTCCTAGAGGGAATCAGAAAAAGAAAGAAAGAAAAAGTTCTTACACTGAACTTTGAAGGTTGGTTCTCATTTAGACCAACAGGGAAGAGAGACTGATGGCCAGAAGGAGGAGGGAACTATAAGAAAAGGTACAGGGTGGGAACATGCAGAGGGTTAAAAAAGCAAGAGGAGGTTTTAATGTGCTATGGACAGATGCTCGGCCGGCTGAGCATCACCACCCTAGAATGTCTCCCGAGGGACTGGATACGGAAGGTTTGCAGATAAGCATCAAAGACCATTTATCGACAGCCAAGCCTGGTGACCTCGGTGCAGAATTACGTAAAGCTGAGTTGGAGCTCACTGTACGAAGCCCCCACGTCCCCACCTACACCTGAACCCAGTACGCGATGTTCACCATCTCCCGTGGCTGCACAACGCCCTCGCACTCAGTGACCTTCACACTCAGGCCCCCTGTGACCACGCTGGGACAAAGGGCTTGGTCTGACCTGGTTTGGGTCTGAGCTTTTAGTAACAGTGTGTCACCCATAAGTAAACAGAGTCTCCTGCTCTGATGGATTCAGTTAGCATTGCAGCCGCTCGAAGAGCACTGAAGCAGGGGGCAGGCAGAGAGGATAGCGCAGGGCAGGCAGGTGCCGGGGGAGAGGTGGGGGAAGTACCATTTTCTCTAAAGGGGAAATAGACAGAAATACTCCTTCTGGTTTGGGGAGGAGCCGGATACAATGCTCCCTCTAGACGTGATTAACTCATTCAAACCTCAGAAGTAAACACAGACTTATCACCTCCAGAAGTTTCTTCCCACCTCTTTGATTATGTATTTATTTGTTACAATTATTTCTTTTGTGGTTATACCACTCTACATAAGATCTGTTTTCTTAGCCAGTTTTAAGTACAGTAGTCCCCTTATCTGTGGGGGATGTGTTCCAAGACCCCCAGAGGATGCCTGAAACCACAGATACTACTGAACCCTGCATACACTGTTTTCCTATAGATACAAACCCATGACAAAGCTTCATTTCTAACTTTGGCACAGTAACAGATTAACAACAATAACTGCTAATAAACTAGAACAATTGTAACAACATTCTGTAATAAGTTATGTGAATGTGGTCTCCCTCACAAAATATCTTATTATACTGCACTCACCTTTTCATTTATTAATGTTTTTGTTGTTTAAAAGAAAGAGGAAGGGAGGGAGGGAGGGAGAGAGAGAGAGAGAAAGAGAGAAAGAGAGAGAGAGAGAGACATCAATGAGAGAGAACATTGATTAGCCGCCTCCTGCATGCCCCCCACTGGGGATCAAGCTGCAACCCGGTCATGTGCCCTGACCAGGAATCGAACCAGTGACCTCTTGGTGCATGAAAGGTCAATGCTCAATCCTGAGTCACACCAGCTGGGCTCACCTTTTTATTTAAAGGGAGCTCTTTACAGCTACTCTTTGGTGTGTGCAAATTGTCAGTATCACTACTTTTGCAAGTTGGGGCCATTATTAAACAAACAGGGATGACCAGAACAGAAGTACTGCAATACCTCGGCAGTCGCCCAGATACCGAGCCAGCTACCAAGTGACTAACAGGTGCACCTACAGTATGGAGACCTGGACAAAGGGACGGTTCAAATCCAGGGCAGGACAGAGCGGGGCAGCGAGAGATTTCATCATGCTACTCAGAACAGTGCACAGTTTGGAACACATGAATTATTTATTTATGGAATTTTCCACTTAATATTTTCATATGGTAGTTGACCAGAGATAACCAAAACCTCAGAAAGTGAAATCACGGATAAAAGGGGCTAAGTATAGACTTCTACACAGTAAATCTCCAGCGCTATCACACCTAAAGAAAGGGGTGTGAAAAATCAAAGTCAGCAAGTCAGCACAGGACAGGTGTAGTCTCCTTCCTGAAGATGTCCCTTCCCAGGGCCGAGACCCCGGGCCTCAGGACTCGGACACCAGCTCCGCCTGTGGCTTCTCCTTGCTCACCGCGCACGGAAACACTTCTTCCCTGACAAAGTGCACAGCTCCGAAGTGAGGCGTGGAGCTGGCCTTTGGAAGACTTGCAGGCTGCATGCGTCCTGAGCAAACCCTCCTGTCCTGCCTGCTTCTGCCCCCAGGCCAGGGTTGGCCAGCAGCCTCTCACACTGTGACCCACAGAGCAAGTTGGGATATCAAAGCTGGTGAGTTTCATATTCAGCCCAGACTCGGCCTATTTTCTGACCCCCACCCCTCCTCCTACCCACACCCTTTGGTCAAGCTTCTGTTTACATCTGTCATCATAATTGGGTTTTAAGCAGCTTTGAAGTGAGGAGTGGAGTCTTATGTATTGTATATTCTCTCCCATACACACGCAAAACCGTCCCCACCAAAGTATAATTATTTTGCACAACAGAGTGGATTCTAGTTCTGGTAGGTAAAGCCGAGTGACCTTGGGCGAGTTACTTAATCTAGCTTTCCTTATCTGTCCTCTCTGGAGGGGTGATAATGATATCATCTCCTAGGGCTTTCGTAAGGATGAGATGACATTAGATATGTAAAGCATTCATGGTAAGAGTGCAGTATTAGCCATTATTATTAGGTGCATATGTTTATCAAATGGAATAATTAACAGAGCTCCCATTTATGGGCTCTATTTGGCAATAAATGGGTTGTGTGTAAATGTTGAGAGTAGGATGGGGGAAGAGGCAGGGGAAGGCAGATGGATTCCCTCAGGTTGCCTTTTCCTAGGCCTATTAAGAAGAAAAATTGTCAACTTGAGTTTGGGGATTAGAATAAGAACAGTGAGCAGACAGACCAACGGAGACATGTCGGTCATCTCCCAAATCTAGGACATCAGGTCATTTCCCTGTTAAAATAAGAGGCCAGCTAAGTGAAGTTGTGGGCTCAATCCACGGTACCCCATGTGTATTTCTGGGTGTGAGTGTGTGAGAGAGGAAGGAAGAAAAAGAGAGAGAGAGAGACCCAGCTGGGGAGCTTTGAAGGGAAGGATCTCCCTGGACCCATGTCTCCTTGTGGGACCTCATGTCTTCTCACGTGGGAATTACAATCATCAGCCAGGTGAACCTTCTGTCACCGCTTTTTAAAATTTGTCTTGTTCAGTAGAGTATCCTGGTCAAGACATAAAGTCAAAGAGACCTCACTTCAACCCCAGTCCGGCCACTCACGCTGGGCTGATCTTGGACAATAGACCTCAATCTCTTTGTCTCAAGCTCTTCATATATAAGATGGAGTCAGTATTCCCTACATTGGCAGATTTGGGGAGTATCAAGCAACATCATATATATAAAGTGACATGCACATAGAAGGTGCTCAAAATAAAAACTCAGCTGCTAGCCTTGGCCAGTTTGGCTCAGCGGTTAGAGCGTCGGCCTGCGGTCCTGGGAGACCCGGGTTCGCACGTACTTCGCTAAGGGCACGTACTTCGGTTGCAGTTTGTCCCCGGCCCTGGTTGGTCGTGCAGGTGGCAGCCACTCGATGTGTCCCTTCACGTCGATGTTTCTCTCTCTCTCTCCCTTCCTCTCTCTCCCTCCCACTCTATCTGTACAAAAAATGGAAAGGTATCCTCGGGTGAGGATAAAAAAAAAAACAAACAAACTCAGCTGCTAGTCGTGATAGCAATAGTAGTCGTGACAGCAGCCAGAGGAGTAGCTGTTGTAGTAGTGATGACAATAGTCACAGACTATCAACAACAGTAGCAGTAAGATTAAGAGTAGTCCTACAATAATAGCAGTAGTAATGGAAGTAATAGTGGTGGTGGTCCTAGTACTCGGATAGTAAAATCAGTGTACTAGTGGCAGCAGTATTGATACTAACAATAGCAGTGGCAGCAGTAGAGATAGTAGCAGTAGTCGTAGTGGTAGTAATATAGCCGTAGCAATAGTAATAGTAGTAATAGTGGTGGTCCTAGTACTCATAGTAGTGAAATAATAGTAGTAGTAGTAATGATCACAACCATAATGACAGTAGTAGTAATGATGATGGTAGTAGACGTACCAATAGTAATGTTTTCTTTTTTCTTTTGTCTATAATCTAATTTATTTTTGTTACAGATGTTTCTCCTTTTTTCCCTATTGACACTCTCCCCCCCAACCCTGTCCCCAGCTTTGTTGTCCATGTAGTAATGTTTTCTATTCTGATTTTCTAGCTTTATTCTCTCCCCGACAAATTTTTAGCATCTGAGACCATCTTCGGAATCCCTGATAATCTTTTCAGTAATTCAGCACATAACAGGGACTTAGAAGAATTAAAACGTGCAATCCTAAAGTCCGTCATGACAACTGAGCATCACATTAAGAAAACCAAGAAATGCTGCTTCATGGTACTTTGGTATCTGGGCTCATTATTATTTTTTAATTGGGATTGATTACCAAAAAAATGTTTCTGTGGGCCAGTAACTTATTTGCAAGCTTGCCTTAAGCACTGTGTCCTCTTGTCATCTTCTAACAAATGGCAATGACCTTGGCAAAAAAGCTATGTATTGAAGTAAATCAAGTCTTAGAAATACTGAAGTGCTGAGTTCTTGAGCTTGAAATCCTCCCTGGCAGACAGCCGCTATCTCTAGTCAAGCGTATCCACTCTTGCAAAATGATAAAACACTTTGAAAAACTGCCCACCGTTCAACTGTGATCCCAAATCATTTTCTTTTCCCATTGATTTCTTGTTCAAACTTCTGGGGAAACTAAGTTGAAAGAAGGTCAGTGTTTTAAAAGGAAGGGGGGTTGTATTTCCTGCATGTCTGGTTGAGGGTGTTGGAAGACAATACGAGCATCAGGAGGTTTTAAGCTGTTTCCTTTCCACAAAAATCACTTTCAGTATGACAACCACATGTGACCTCAGACCCAAACCTATTCACGGGTTGTCTCTCCCATGAGTCAGTGTGAGAATAAGGCCAGACAGACAAGTTCTGGGGGCGCCACTGTTTAAATGGAGATCACACTGGTGATTTCTGGGTGTATATAACCCTTGCCATCAGCAACCCTGCAGAGCTGACCTTCTTACAGACACTGGTGGCAGAGTGTGAGCTGATCGAGAGACAACAGGAAGCCTTGTGTCTAACACTAGTGTTTTTTTCTCCACCTAGAATGAAAGGTGAAGTTGCTGGAAAGAGTGAGGAATACAGAATGCTTTTGTTTTTTTTTTTTTGTTTTTTTTTAATCCTCATCCGAGGACACTTCCATTTTCTACTCAGATAGAGCGGGAAGGAGAGAGAGGAAGAGAGAGAGAGAGAAACATCGATGTGAAAGGGACACATTGAGTGGCCGCCACCCACACGGCCCAATCAGGGTTGGGGACAAACTGCAGCCAAGGTACATGCCCTTAGCGGGAAATGAACCCGGGTCTCTGTGGACCGCAGGCTGACGCTCTAACCGCTGAGCCAAACCGGCCAGGGCCAGAATGCTTTTGTAATGCCTTAATCAAAACCAAGTTCTGGGCCTCTGCTTGATCCCAGGAACTCTGCATGTCTGTCTTAATCAGAAATGGTTTCAAGCCTCTGCCCTCCGTCTGGGATCTGTTGGCACCAGATAAACCTGCGTCCAGCAAAGTGCATATACCTGAGCCTAAGGCCCCTCCTTCCATCAGAGTTCAACTCAGTCCTGCTCCCTGGAACTTTCTGCATCTCTGACACCCTAAACTCTGAACTCAGCAAGCAAGAACTATGGGGCAGGCCAAAGCTGATGTCTCTGAGCTACATTTCTTGCCTACTTCACAGTAGTCCCTGGCTGATTCTTTCATCCTTAACGATCAGTTGGAATTTGACCTCTGTAGTTTTTTTGTGTTTTTTTTCTGTAACTACTCATAGTTCTCCCTTCTAGCTAGATTATTGGTCCAGGCTCCTTCTGTTCATCTCTGTCCCATTCAGCCTGCATCCTGATGGATCAGGAACCACAGCTTATCACTCTGAACAGCAACTGTGAGTGCTAGGAGACGGAAAGTTCTTGAAATGTCTGAGGGGAACTTCTATATCCAGCTAAACTATCAATCAAATGGAAGTCTGCAATAAAGACATTTTTAGACATAGAAGGACCCAAATATTTATCTTCCATGCACTCTCTCTTTGGAAGCTTCTGAATGGATGTACCACACCAACAGGAAGGAGTAAGCCCCAAACATTATTTCACTACAGACCTAAAATGCAGAGCGTTTAATAACAGTGGTCAGGGAGATGTCATCAAAGGAAGAGCATGGAACAGAGTTTGGGACTGTGTCTGTACATTTGAAAAATTATTGAGCAGGATTTAACAGAGTAGTTGAGGAATTCATTTAAAAAAGTATATATATATATATATATATATATATATATATAGAGAGAGAGAGAGAGAGAGAGAGAACTAAACATAGTTCAGCCATGATTAATATTGACACAGTCATAATTATGTAAACATTATTATTGATTTAATCAACTATTTTGATATAATTAAACTGAGACACAGTAAATTGAGACAATGAAGAATGAAAAGAGAAATTGGAGAAGTTGATGAAAGAAAGCTAACCCCTCAACCATCATAATCAGAAGCCAATAAGGAATTTCTGAAACTCATGATTCCAGTAATAGAAGTATAAGCATATTATGCAGACAAATGGAATGAAATCCAAAGAAATAGCTCAAAAAGTATGAGTAGTTCTTTCTGGCGAGCTAGACTTGATCTATTTCACTATAGGCTTTTAATGACTTTTTTAAACTATGTCTTTGTATCACTTTAATATATATGAAAATTTAAAAGGTTTGTTGTCAAAATTAGAAAATATAGAAAAATATAAGAAGGGAAAGCGAAGTACCAACAACCTCACAATCCTGAGATTACCACTGTTCATATTTTTCTGAATTTCCTTAAAATGTTATTATGTACACTTTTAAATAATTGATGGTTATACAATATTTGGTTTCCTTATTTTACATATTTCATCTAGTGCTGTATCGTGGGAATGTCCTTAAAATTGTTTAAAGGTCATTAAAATTGTTTAAATCATTATTTTAACATCTGCATTATGGTCCATTAAGTAGATTTACAATAATTTACCCAATGAGTGCCTTATTATTAAACATTTAGGTTCTGCCCAATTTTCCACTTTAATTTTTTAAAAGGGCCACAGTGAACATTTTTGTACATAAACCTCTTTCCTCGTCTCTGATTATTTCCTTAGAAGTGAAATTACTGGATCAACAATGAGAAAAAGAGAAATATTTAATGAGAAACAAGCAGTGAAGTTGTTACATGAACTTTAAAAACCCCTGCATAATTGTTATAGATTTTTTAAACAGCACATTTAAAACATCTTCCTTAAATTGCTCACACCCTGGGGCAAGTCACATCTGCCAACTTTTAGGCAAACCGCTAGACTGCAGTTGGAAAAGAATGCTTATTTAGACAATGACTCCTGCACTGAGAGATTACTGAGAATAGTTAGCATCACTCACTGATTTGCCCTGGAGAGTCCCAGCTCCTTTTCTCATAGATTCTCCCCAGAGAATGTCATCGACTTGTCCAAATTTAGTACCCGACTGACACAAGATTGGGATAGTTTCCTGACTCCTGGTCTCATGCACAACACAGTATCACATGATTTGAATAGATGAATAAACACTTAACTCTTTTATTATCTTGACTGGCCATTGACGTTTGCAGATGAACCAATAAAACAGACATTTCACAGTCCACCAAAGAGTTTTCAGAGACCTTAAATAATAAGACATGACTTTCTGAAAGAAAAAATGAGTCACTGATGGAACTACAATCAATGATTTTTGTCAAATACAAGGCAGGGGTGGGGTGGGAATCCCTCAATCCTCATTTGAATTGTAGAAGGTCCATTCAAATTATTTGAAGTTAGGATACAAAAGAGAGAAAACTGTGTTTCTTAGGTGCCTTTTGTTTACATGAAGACCTCAGATTCTTTACGTCTTTATACTTATGAAAATATTGTATAGTAGGTGAAATTATTTTTCCTTAAGTCTCTCTTCTCTCTTGGATCACCGTCAATGGAGTATACTTCGAAGCCTCATTGATAATGGGTTGATACTGTGACTGGCTTTGGCCAATGCAATGTGGGCTGATTAGACCGTTTATGAGTTTAAAGCCTTGGACTTAAAAGGCATCCTGTGTTTCTCATTATCCTTCTTGTACTGCTGTCATGGTCCACGAAAGGGCATGGCCCCAGTCGTACACATACAATAAAACTCAACTCTATTTGCATCCTAAAGCAGAGCTATCCAGCCAAGCCACAGACCAATGAGGAACAACAACAACAACAAAAAGATAAATGAATATAACAAAATAATATATCATTCATCAATATTGTTATAAACCAATGGGATTCTGAGGGTGTTTGTCACGCAGCATTGATGCAACAACAACTGACTAATACATAGAGCTAACATTTTTGGCTCTTCCCACATCCTGTGCACTAGTGCCATCCTCAGAAAAAGCTTGTTAATGCTACACCAAGAAGTAATAGTGATTTCCCAAGTTATAAACCACATCTGATTTAACCGAGTATTTTATAACATGTTCCATTTCATTCTCACAGCAGAAAATGAGGTTCAGAGCAGCACTATGACTCTTCTACAGTCACACATTGACTAAGAGGTAGGTCTGGGGTTTGAACTCAAGTCAAATCAATTAATAAAGCATATAGAACTACAACGAACATTGATGTAAATGGTCCAGTAAAACTAAGTTGCTGAAACGTTGACAACAAATACCCTACAGGAGGTTATTGCCGGTTGGAATGGAAAGCAGAAACGGCATGATGAGAGAGAACTGAGTGTTCATGGGGAGTCATTTTGTGCATTCTTCTGTATTCAGGGAGCGATCTGACAAGTCAATGTTATTTGAAAAGCAAACCTAGCATTTCCTAGGGAAATTTTTCCCTCGTGACATCCCGGCTACCGCTCTGTGGCCACATAAACTGTCGCAGTAAACAACTCAATATATATTTCAAACATTTAATTGCCTTCCCAGACCTTGGAATTTCTCACTGAGCTCACTCACAAGTTTTATCGAGGGCATAAAATTTATTGTGTTGACATACCCTTTAAAGTGCTGAATTCATCAAGGCCAAACCAAGCCTGGATGACTTTATGAAGAGCAAGTCAATTTTTTTTTTTCTGAAAGTTTTAGTCCACGCTTCTTTTTTACATCACAACTTAAATTAAGTCACTAGGAGGAAAAAAAAAAAAAGGCCAACACTTTTTCAAAGAAATGTGATCATCCCTTTCCAGAGGCATTTCCACAGAACTGGAATGAAGCCACACTATCTATTCTGAAGAGGTCTGGGCCTCAGCAGCCAGACAAAGTGATCAGAGACCGTGTTTGACATGTCTCGGTGTGACAACCCAGAGCCAGAGAGGCCCCTCGAGGTTCTCAGATAAAATGAGGAGCTTCAAGGTTTTTGCTATGGGGATTTCTGATTTGTTGAAAGAGGAGTTTATTGTTACATGATTCCCTAAGCTGATAATTGTTCCAAATTTTGCCTCTGAGAGGCCTGGTAGAGTATCTTAAAATATAAATGACTCCAAAAGATAGAAGGAAGCTGAGCCTTCTGTGAAGGGCTTTGCAGAGTAAATAGGAGTTGGCAAAGACAACAGGATGTTGCTGAAATAGGTACAAATACATATGAAATAAAATTAGACTCAGTGGTTGACAACAAATACCTTTCAAAGGTTATAAAAACACCAGTGAATACACAACGTAACAGAGAGCTATCAAGCTCCCAAGGAGAGTAATCAGAAGTCATACATCCTTTTCACTCCCTTACTTAAACACACACGTGTGCCCTGGCCGGTTTGGTTCAGCGGTAGAGCATCAGCCTGTGGACCAAAGAGTTGTGGGTTCGATTTCGGTTAAGGGCACGTACTTTGGCTGCGGTTCTTCCCCAGCCCTGGTCGGGATCTTACAGGAGGCAACCAGTTGATGTGTCTCTCTCACATCAGTATTCTCTCTCTCTCTCTCTCTCTCTCTCTCCCCCCTCCCTCCTTCCCTTCCTCTTCATCTGAACATAAGTGGAAAAATATACTCAAATGAGGATTAAAATAAGTAAATAAATATATAAATAAACAAACACACATGTATTAGGAACTCTGAAGTCAGGTGGTGTGGGTTCAAATCCTGACTCCATCACTTACATGTGACACCACTTTAGGCAAAGTAACTCTTTTTTGCCTCAGTGTCGCATCTGTAAAATGATGATATAATAATACTTTTCTCATAGAGTTGTATAAAGGTAAATGAAGTTAGTGAATTCTCAATTCTCGACATGTTAATTATGATACTGAGAGACTGGGAGTAAGGAAAGAAAGAAAACATTCAAATTTCCTTGGGAAGGTCACATTCTGGTAATGTCAATAACCCACTCCATAGACAATCACAATCCAGTGAAAAATCCAGCCCTAACCGGTGTGTCTCAGTGGTTAGAGCATCGGCCTGTGGACCAGAGAGCCCTGGGTTCGGTTCCCACTAAGGGCACGTACCTCAGTTGCAGTTTGTCCCCGGCCCTGGTTGGGGTTGTGTGGGTGGTAACAACTCGATGTGTCTCTCTCACATCAATGTTTCTCTCTCTTCCTCCCTCTCTCCCTCCTGCTCTATCTGAAGATAAATGCGAAAATATCCTGGGATGAGGATAAAAAATAAATTGCTTGAAAGGCCATACTAAGGGCTCTTCATTTAGTCTGATGAGGAATATTTGCCTGGATATAATGGTATCTGCCTCTCTCATCACTAGAGGCAAAGTCATACCCAGGGATGGTCACACCCTTTGGCTTTCAAGTTACCCATTGCTGTGTAACAAATTACTCAAGCCTTAGAGGCTTGAAACAACAAATATTTATCACCTCACAGTTCCTATGTGACCAAGAACCAGGATGTAGCTTGGCTGAGGGCCTCTAGCTGTAGGTTGCTGATGGGCTTGTAGTTAAGCTCTCAGCCAGGGCTGCATTTTCAGCTCAACCCTCCAGATGAGGTGGGGCTGGGGATCCAAGGTCACTCAGTGGGTTCTGGCAGCCAGAGCCCTCAGCCCGTGCCATGTCCACCCAGAGCTGCCTCATGAAATGGAAGCAGCTTCACCTGGAGTGAGTGATGAGAGAGAGACAGGGAGAGAGAGAGAGAAGAGCCAGGATAGAAGCCATAGTCATTTTCTAAACTGAACTTGGAAGGGACACCCCATCACTTCTGCCATGTTCTGTTTGTTAGAAGGACGTCAGTACATCCAGCCAACGCTCCAGCAGGAACACCAGAGGTGTGGCCTCTTACAGGCTGTCTGCCATCCTCGATCAGATCACTTAAGGCTGTTTGGAAGGAATTTGGCAAAATCACAAGAAGAAAAAAGTTAAAAATTCTCCTATTCAATGTTCTTGCCATAAACCACCAAGCTAAAACCAAAAAGAGGAAAAAGAGTCAATCAGTCTATTTAGCCAAGTGTCCACTCAAATGCCACTGTTTCAAAGAAGCCTTCTTTGCCACATGTTAATGTCCTCCCTCCCATTGCTCATTCTCCCATGATCTTGTTTGATTTCCATCATCATATGACACAGTCATATGCTTGTTTATTTGCTTGGTTTTTACCTTTTCCCAGCTGCTACATTGCAACCTCCATGAAGACAGGGACCTTGTCTCTCTTAAATCTTCAACACACAGTAAATATTAATCAAAGGGTGACTGGGATCTCTAGGTAAACAAGAGGTCCATCTGACTTCACAGTTCCTGAAATGTGGTTAGAAAGACCAGGGTAGATCCGGCTGATGTGGCTCAGTGGTTGAGCATTGACCCAGGCACCAAGAGGTTGCAGGTTTGATTCCCGGTCAGGACACATGTCCAGGTTGTGGGCCAAATCCCCAGTTGGGGGCACGCAGGAGGTGGCCAGTCGATGTCCTCTCTCTTTGATGTCTCTCTCTCTATATATATAAAACCAATAAAGGAAAAAAATTTTTTAAAAAAAGAAAAAAGAAAGACTAGGGTAGCAGATAGAAATAAGTGGTTGCCATGATTTTGTCTTTAACTGCGACCCTGTTTAAAGTCTGAAGAGGCCGCTGGAGGGAGTCAGCGGGGTCTGGGTGCACAGGGAAGCTGGGCAGGGCTCCACCACCCGTCTGGACTCGGCAGGGCAGACAGACCTCTGACCGCGGAGTCCACAGCGGAAGCGGTCGTTGGAAAGGTGAAGCGGGTCAGACTCCAAGAGCGTGGAAACCCGAGCAGGGGAGCGGCACAGCGCCCAAAGCCAGTCCCCATTCCCTGCCAGTGGCCCAGCCACCAGACATGCCGGGCCGATGTGTCCCTGTGCACTGATCAAACCAATGAACGAAGTCATCGACATGGCCAGGCTCTCCCAGGTGTCTACAAACGTGTCCCCAAATGAGAAACACATCTGCAGCCTCTCTTGGGAATGAGTCCCCCAGCAGGAGTTAACATCCTTGGAGACAACCTCATTACCTTGAATCTCATTTTGTGTTCACCGATATTTTTGTTGCAAGTGCTGGGACAGCCCAAGCATTTTCATGGTGACCCAGCGCCAGCCAAGTGCCCATTCCTGGGCTGGTCTCTCTAGCCAGGGTGATGGAGTTCTCTAGTTAGCCAAGTCCAGACACGTGGCTGCCCTGTTGCCACGGACTGAGGTAACAGCTACGGCAAAACCATCTGATGTAGAAAGTGAGGGTGGATGGGGCCCCGAGCGAAAACTGAGGTGGCATTGCCCAGAGAAGTTGAAGAATCTTGGGAAAACAAGAAGTGGATGTTCACGACGCACAATATCCTGAATTAGCCTGAGCAAACCACTGGGTGTCTGAGTACAGGTCCGGGGAGCACAGCCCTTCATGAGGGACTTGCACACAGACGAAGCTGCTGTGACAGAACAGAGCGTGTCTGGAGCCAGTGAGGACACCAGGGCCTGTGAGCAGCTGTCTCAGGTCTCACAAAGAAAGGTCGGTGTTACTTATCTACCATATATCTCTAACGAGTAGGATCAGGGATGCGGTAGGCACTCCATAGATGCTTGTTATAAATGGCAGAAATCAAAGAAGGAAAGGCATCTCTTAGAGGTTTTAAAAGAACATGTGTGTACAAGTGGACCTGTGTTCTGCTCTCCCGGGTGAGGAATTGGAAATGGAATGTCTGGACCATATGTAGGTATACGAATGTGTTTGCTGCGGCTGCTGCAATGACTTACCACGAACCTAGCAGCTTGAAACAATTTAATGTTACTAGCATGTTACGCTTCTGGAGGTCAGGAGTCTGAGAAGTGTTTTACTGGGCCGAGCATCGGCGTTTCTGGAGACCCCGGGAAGACCCATTCCTTGCCTTTTCCAGCTTCCAGAAGCCCCTGCTTTGCAGGACTCGTGGCCCCTTGGTCCTCCCCAAAGCCGGCACTGCGGTTTCCTTAAGTCTCTCTCCCTGACCCTCCCGCCTCCCTCTCGTAAGGACCCACACTGGCCACCCAGAGTCCAGGATAATTCGCCCCATCCCAAATTCCTTAGTTTAATCCTCTCTACAAAGTCCCTTTCCCTGTGTAAAGTGACAGTCACAGATTCCAGGGATTAGCACGTGGACGTCTTGGGGGGGGGGGGGGAGCATTAGGCTGCCTATCACAGTGCATATTTAAATTTTAAGAAATTACAAACTGTTTTCCAAAGTGATTGCACCATTTCACACCCCCAAAGGCAGTGTATGAGAGTTCTTCATCCTCCCAGTACTTGATATGGTCAGTCTATTCCACTAATAGGTATGCAGTGGTATCTTATTTCTAGCTTTAATTTTTATTTCTTTCTAAGTAAAAAAAAAAAAAGTGCATACATTTTCAGGTGCCTATTTGCCATGTGTGTATCTTCTTTGGTGATGTGGTTAAATATGTTGCCCATTCCTAATTGGGTTGTTTGTTTTCTTATTACTAAATTTGAAATGTTCTTTCTATACTCTAGATCCAAGTATTGTGTTGGATATATGCTCTGCACATATTTTCTCTCAGTCTGTGGCTTATCTTTTCATTCTTTTAACAGAATGAACTTATAATAGCCAAAGCTAGGAACAATCCGCATGAACAGATGAATAAAGTGTGGTGTATCCATCCTGCAGAAGGCTACTGTGTAACAAAAAGGAATAAACTATGGATACTCCCAACAAGATGCATTACTCTTGAACCAATCCCGAGTGCAAAGACGCTAGACAGTAAACAGTACATGCTGTATGATTCCATGTATATAAAACTCTAGAAGATACCAACTCCTCTACAATGACAGAGAACACTTCAGTGGTGGTGTGGGATGGGGGTTGGTGAGGTGAGGTGGGGAGGAGCAGAGGGGAGATTACAAAGAGGAACAAAGAAACTTTGGGGGTGAAAGAAATGTTCACTGTCTTGACTGTGGTGATAGGTTCATGGTTACCTAATATGTCGAAGTTTATCAAAACATACACTTGAATTATGTACTGTTTATTCCATGCCAATTATACTTCAATAATCCATTTTAATAGGAGATTTCAAATATTTACTAACTAAATGCAACATGTGACTCTTATTATTAGTTTTTTTAATCCTCACCTGAGGATATTTTTTCATTTATCTTTGGATAGAGCGGGAGAGAAGGAGAGAGAGAGAGAGAGAGAGAGAGAGAGAGAGAGAGAGAGAGAGAGAAACATCGATGTGAGAGACACATGGACTGGTTACCACCTACACAACCCCAGCAGGGGTGGGGGACAAACCAAGGCACGTGCCCTTGGCTGGAATCGAACCCAGGACTCTATGGTCCGTGGGCTGACGCTCTAACCGCTGAGCCAAACCAGCCCGCATGTGGATCTTATTTTAATCTGAATATAAACAAATCAACTATAATAGGAACTGAGTCAAGGAAATGTGGACACTGGATAGAAACAATGTTAAGAAATGTGTGTTAATTTTTTTGGAGTGCTATTATGGCAACTTGGTGACATTTTGTAGTCTTTAGCTCTCAGAGAGGTGTACTGAAATCGTTAGCTGATGGGGTGATATGATTTCTGGGATTTCCCTGAAAAGATTTCATGCGTGTAGGGAATAGTGTCAATAATATTGCAATGACGATGTATAGTGTCAGATGGGTACTAGACTCTCATATACCAGAGGATCACTTTGTAAGTTATATAAACATATAATCACTATGCTGTACACCTGAAAATAATAATATAATAGTGTATGTCAACAGTAATTGAAAAAAAATTTTAAAGAATCCATGCATGGTGGAGGGGTGAGCGGGGCTGGATATTAACCAAGACTGGCCACATGTCGATAATAGCAGAACCGGGCGATGGGCACCTAGGGCTTTGTTACACTTTTCTCTCTACCATCATGTAGATTCCCAAACTTCCATCAGGCACCGTTAAAGCACTTAATTGTTTAAAAATGCTTGTTGAGCCCTGGCCAGTTTGGCTCAGCCGTTAGAGCATCAACCTGCGGTTCAGAGAGACCCGGGTTCGGTTCCCGCTAAGGGCACGTGCCTCAGTTGTGGCCCTGGTTGGGTCGTGCAGGTGGCAGCCACTCGATGTGTCCCTTTCACGTCGATGTTTCTCTCTCTCTCCCTCTCTCCCCCTCCCACTCTATCTGAACAAAAAATGGAAAAATGTCCCTGAGGATAAAAATAAAAAATGCTTGTTGAATGAATGTTGAACATAGAAAGGCATATTTTAATTCGATACAAGATTGTTTTCTGAAAACAGTGCCTTTCTGTAAATGGGATGAGCTCTTGGGACGCGCGCTGGTGGAGGCAGGCGGCTCGGAGGCGGGCCCTTTCCGAGGCTGCTGCAGAGCAGCGGGCGATGACGGGGGCCCTGGCCCAACCTGGCCCTCCCCCCACAGGGAGAGAATGGTAAGCGCCATTTTTAAATGATTAAAAGTATGTTTTAAGTAATGTTTTCTGACATGAGAGAATGATACAAAATTTAATTTCAGGTTCCGTAAGTAAAGTTTCTTTGGCACGTGGCCACGTCCATTCATTTGTGTGTTGCCTCTGGCTGCTTTCCTGTCATAACAGCAGGGCTCGGGAATTACACCAGGGACCGCGTGGCCTGCAGAGTCCACGCTATGCACTATCTGGCCCTTTATAGAAAAAGTCTGCCGATTCTTGATCGGGGAGATAACCGTGAACCCTGAGTGTGTTTTCCTGCACGCACAGCCCTGCAGAGAGGAAGTGTGAGAGGGAAAAGCAGGGCGCGAATGCATTCCTCGCCGGGCTCTGCCCCTCCCACCGAAAGGGACCCCAGGATCAGGGGAAGATACTATGCTAAATTCAGAGCGATGTACACATGGTCACTGGTTGGAACACAGTGAGTTCGGAAGTTTCAGGGGTCAGGTTCGGTGCCTAGTGTCAGGGCACAGCATCCTCTTCTTGCGGACATGGGTGGAGTCAATATACAGGTTTGAAGAGCCCCGTGTAGCTCTCCGCCCTGATCAGTGTCTGGAACACTCCTGCATCTGCTCACTGGTTTGTTCACTGTCCAGGGCTCCATCCGCCACGTTCACTGCCCTATCCATGCCTGGAACATAGTAGGCCCTCATGTACTGAAGGAGTGAAAGTCATAGCATTGAATTTTGTGTTATTCTTGCACAATGCATATACTCTGTATTCCAATCTGAGGCTTCTTTACATATGTATAAATATAGCACCTGGAAGTAGTACCCTATGAGTATTGAGGGAATTTTGCCCACAATTTCCATGCAAATCAGAATTAAGTTCAGCCCCCACTCCAGAATGCAGCCACCGTTCGAGATCCGCCAAGTCCTATACACACACTTGTTTCTTTGTGATGAGGAATAATGTGCTGTGATTGGCTGTGTGACCCTGTGCAGATGACTTACCCTCTCTGTTCTTTGTGTGTGTAAAAATGGGGGGGGGGGCATTGTGGGGTTGTTGTAAAGATCAAATGAGAATAAGTGTGAGACAACAGGGCACAGTATCTGAGACCCAAACAATCTCAATTTCTCTCTGTTCTCGGTGACATAACCCTTTTCCACAATCTGCATAAACATTTATGACCGTATTAGCCACAATAGCAAAAAGGTAGAAACAATCCAAGTGTCCATGAACAGATAATAAACAAAATGTGGTATACAGAGCCAACAAAATATTAACCAACCATAAAAATAAATGATGTACTGGTACATCCTAAATGAACTTTGAAAGTCTGCTAAGTGAAAGCAGCCAGACACAAAAGACCATGTTATATAATTCCATTTGTATGAAATATCTAGAAGAGGCAACTTCTTAGAGGCAGAAGGAGGCTAGAGTTTCCCAGGGGCTGAGGAGAGGAGAGGATGTGGAGTGACTGCTTAACAGGGACAGAGTTTCTGTTTGGGGTGGTTCAAAATCATGGACATTGAGAGCAGATGGGTGCCCAGCACCGTGAATATCCTAGCGCCATTGAGTTGTACACTTAAAAGTGGTTGAAATGGGCTGGGCCGGTGTGGCTCAGTGATTGAGCATCGACCCATGCACCAAGAGGTCTCCAGTTCAATTCCTGGTCAGGGCACATGCCCAGGTTGTGGGCCCAATCCCCAGTGAGAGGCATGTAGGAGGCGGCCGATGTTCTCTCTTATCGATGTTTCTATCTCTACCTCTCCCTTCCTCTCTTTTTCTCTCTAAAATCAATAAAAAAATTTTTTTTGTAAAGTGGCTGAAACGGAAAATTTTATGTTAAATGTATTTTACGGCACATGAAATGATGAGCCGTTTATTACACCCCGATTATACTTCCCCCAAAAATGCTTTGGAAACTGAAGAGCCACAGAAGTATAAGATGCTGCTTCAGGAAATCTGGAACTAGAATTCCTGAAATTGAATCCCAGTCCTGCAACCTATATAATGTCAGGCAGCCCTTAAGCACCCAATTCAATGTCCTCTTCTGAAAATGGGGCTAGAACATAATTGTAGTTCTCACAGGTTCCAGGCAGTCAAGAGCTCAGTGATGTAAGCACTTAGAAGAGTGGCCGCACATAGTAAGTGCTCAGTACATGTGAGTGAGTAGTTACCAGGCTGCTTTGGATGAGTGATTCTGTCCATACATACTCTTAGCACAGGGTTTCTCGACCTCCTCACTGGCAGCGTTAGGGGTAGAGAATTCTCGGCTGTGGGGGTTGTCTGTGCCTTGTAGGATGTTTACCAGCATCTCTGGCCTCTCGCTATTAGATGTCAATAGCACAGACTCACCCCTTCCCCCCATAAGTCTTGACATTAAAAACGTCTCAACATTGCTAAATCTCTCTTGGAGAGCAAAATTGGCCCCGGTTAAAAACCATTGCCTTGCCCAGCCAGTGTGGCTCAGTGGTTGAGCGTCGACCCATGCACCAAGAGGTCACTGGTTTGATTCCATGCCCAGGTTGTGGGCCTGATCCCCAGTGGGGGCATGCAGGAGGCGGCCAATCAATGTTCTCTCTCATCGATGTTTCCATCTCTCTCATCGATGTTTCCATCTCTCTCTCCCTCTTGCTAAAATCAATAAAGAAAAAATTTTTTAAAAAACCATTCCCTTAGCATCACCAAATTGCAAAGTTGGAAGGGGTCTTAGATATTACCTATTCTGCTAACTTCCAGATTCTTTTGACCATGTAAATGTGTGTAGATTCATATTTATCATCTGTATATGTATCAAAAGTGTTACAATACAATATATACCCTTACTGTGTACAATGTAATACAATAGACTTTCATTTTGTTGTTGTCTCTTTTCTTAGAAACAAACAAACAAAAACCTGGTCATGACCTTTTAAATTGATTTCATGACCCGCTTATAGGTTGCAACCTACAGGTTGTAAAACACTGATCTAGTCAATTTTATTCACCAGGGGCCAAAGAAACGTCCAGACATTGCAGTCCCACGCCAGGCCCATGACGTCACACAGCGCCCCCACCAGTGAGCGATGCAAGCAGACCCTCCCAGCTCTCCAGCTTCCTGAATGGGCCAAGCTTCCGTGCAGTGCAGGGAAATCAACACCCCAACCTCCGCCTAGCTTTGGACATGTATGTATATGCCTGGTATAAATATACACGCATATACATGGAAGTCATGAGAGAAGGTAATATCTAAGACCCCTTCCAACTTCGAGACTTGGTGATGCTAAAATAGTTTTTAACCGGGAAGATATAAATTTGGAATAATTGAGGGAGAAAGTTTAATTGCAAGCAATCTCGAGTTACACTCAAATTGAATTCACATTGAAAGCATTCTCTCTCTCTCTCCCCCTCCTTCTTCCTCCCTTCCTGCACCCCTACTCCTGCCCCTCCCCCATTTTGATCACAAGTAGCAGTTTGAGGGAGTATTTCTAGATGCAGGTATTTATTAGCCCTACCCCTGGAGACCTGCATTTGCCAGCAGGTCTCAGAAACCTAACACCCTGGCACAGTACCTAGAGGACGTCGGAGCCCGCCCTGGGCCAGGGCGGAAGTTTTTGGAAAGAGCTTTTAGATGTGATCAGCCAACCTCTGTTTTATAACCTATTACAAAGAAATCGGTGGGGCAGCTAAAGGGACCTCTCTTAAGAAGAGAAGTATTTCTTCGTATGACATGAAAAAGGCTGAGTCATCGATGCTCTCACAAACCACCCCCTGCACAGTGTTATTTCTCCTGAGGGCTGCTCACCTGAGGTTGATGGCGAGTCGTAACCACTGACATCGACCGAGTGTTGCCGCAGGCCAGGCTCTGTCAAGTCCTTCGTATGACCCTGTCCTCGCGTAAGCACGTTAGGAGGCAGGTGGCATTGTGACCGTCCCCACTTTGTAGATGGGGATCCTGAAACTCCAAAAGCTGGAACGATTGTCTTAGATAACATGGGTCCCCCGCGGCGACGCTGAGAGTAACCCAGCAGGGTCACCAGACGCAGTGCATAGAAAGACAGACACCTCTTGCATGGCACATGCTTATATTAAAAAATTATTTGTTGTTTCTATGAAATTCAGCTTTACTGAGCACCCTGTTTTTTATCTGGTAACCCTAAACTCAAGTAAGTGGCTGAATCCAGGGCTCTTTCTCTAGACCCTCAGCCCAAGGTTCTCAAAATACAGTCCCGGGACCAGCATCATCACCTTCACGGGGGAATGACTAGAAATGCAGGTTCTCGGGCTCCACACAGACCTACTGAGTCTGAAACTCTAGGTAGGGCCCCCAAACCTGGGTGTTAACAACCTCCCTCAGCAATTCCACCGGACACTGTAGAAGGCTATACCGCCCACCGCAGCATTCCAGGGTAGGTGGAGACACCGCCAAGCTTTTAAGAGCAGCCCCCTGAACCTCAGTATCAACGTTTTTTCGTGACTTTGTATCTCTCTCTTTCCTTCTTTATCCAGTCAAGTCCTATATACATCAACCCCCAATTTTCAGTGCAAATTTAACAATATAATTTGCACACTGGAGTCTGTCTGGTTTGTCCTCATAGAACTTCATTCATTCATTCATTCATTCATTCAGGCAGGCCAGCCCTCAGTCATTCGACGAAGCTTCATTAAGTGTCTGTTATGGGGCAGGCACTGTGGTGGGCACTGGGCACAATTCACTTCTGGTTGAAGTTGTTTATTTCCACTCATCAACTTTCTACATTCGATTAGGAGCTCCTGGGGGGCTGAAGGAGGGGGAGGAAGAGGCTTTTTAATATCTGAGACCCTAGCTCCTAGCCAAGTGTCCCAAGCTATTTAATGGAACTGAAAGGGAGAAATCAGAAAAGAACTCTCAGCCCCCACCCTCATTTGTAAGTCAAAGCTCCCAGGTCTGAGAAGGCTGCCCACCTTCTTCCCCGAAGGACAACATGAAGACAGCCCCGGTGCTCTCCTGGGCATGTCTGACAACTCCGTGTTCCTCGCCTTGGCGCCGAGTGGGGTTCCCGGCGTGTGTTTAAGAAGGGAGGAGTATTATTCAGGTCTCCCTGCCAGGGGCTCACCAGCTTTTCTTACTGTCACTCAAAACCACCTTCCTCGCTTTCTGCTCCCTGAAAAAGGGGCTGACACTCAGGATGGTTAAGTGATATAATTGCAAATGGCATTTTTATAGCCACAGAACACACACACCACACACACACACACACACACACACACACACACACACACACACAGGATGCCTTTAGTATTGAAACTTGCCAAGGGCCAATCACAGGCCTTCCATCAGGAAAAAGATCCATCCTGGGAAATGATGTCAGCCTCCCTCTTAATGGAGGAACCGCATCTGTGGGCTGGGGGCTGGCAGGCGGGCTGGCAGAGCCTGGAAGGGAGTGGCCCGGAGCCAGGTGACGCCAGCACTTTTCCAGCAGCCTGGCCCTTTCTTCACACCCGCCCTCTCACCAGATCCACTCCCTACAACCAGGTCAGCCCCGCCCTTCAAATCTCACCTTCCTAAAAGCCGGGACAGTGAGAACTAAATCCGGCACAGCCGCCTTGCCTGCCTCCCCGCTTGAATGCAGGCTCCGTGGGCAGCGACAGCCTGTCCCGTCCGTCCATCCTCCATTCCCCGTCTTTCACACCATAGCGGCTGCTCAATATTTGTTGAAAGCAACGAATGAATGACTCACAGCTCAGCCACCCACTAAATGTGTGACCTTGGGCAAGTTATTCCATTTCTCTCTTTAAGCCTCAGTTTCCTTATCTACGTGATGGAAATAAAAATAGGTCCTCTGCCTCTTCCTGTTGCTGAGTGATAGAATGAGATATGTGTCTAAAAGATAAGCCCAGGGCCTTGGCACACAGCAGATAGTCAATAAAGGCCAGTCACTGACACTCTTAGCTGAATTTGTCACCCAAGGTCATGTAGTACCTAGGACATTACGTGGATATAGAAGGGGCTGAATCAATCTATGTTAAATAAATAGAGTGCGCTGTACATGCATTGGCCCAGTTAATCCTCATAGTAAATGCTATGTCATCAACACGCTTATCTCCATCCCCACTTTGCAGGAAAACCAGCAGAGGCGTAGTGACATTGAACTGGGCCCAAATCACCCACCGATGTGCCAAGCGGCAGATCTAGAATTTGAGCTCATTTGCCGAAGCGTAACGCTAGACTGCCACAAAAATTCTTTGTCCTTTGTAAGCCTTGTTGGCTTGTCTGAAATATGAAACAAGAAACAGACAAACCAACAAAGCCAAAGTTGGTCCCAGAGGTACCCCCCGAGCAAGCGCTCCATGAGAACAGTGGGTGAAATGCTTCCCACTCCATTTGCCTTGAACACAGACAGTGGGAGAACCGTTTACATTTTAAGTGCTCATTTTCTTGACAATGTGGTTGGGCTCTGTGAGGCCTCCTCCCTCGACTTAAGACCAAATCAACACCAGTGGGCCGAAAAGGGAGGGAGGAAAGGAAGTCTGGTGGGTCCCACCTTTATGTTGAGCTGCAGCCGTCTCATGATTGAGACGAACTCAATCGGTTTCCCGGCCCATTTCTTTGAGCAGTTTAACCATATCTTGGTGCTTTAATTTCCTACCTCCTGGTTCCTAAGTGCTCCACTTCCTCTTCACAGATGTGAGGTCTGTTCTCTGCACCTGTCAGCAGGGCGTGATGCTCTCGATGCCCCCCAGATCTCTGTGCTTCCTCCTCTTTGCTCTCTTGCGAGCCCCAAACAGAACAAACTTGAAGCATCAATGTCTCCCATCCAGAAGGCAATTAAGTCTCTTTAGCCTAGATTTTGAATCGACACACGTATTTGGGAATATGCTCCTGGCAAGGGGCTTACTGGGTCCTAGAGATTGCGGGTCTGTTTCCGTTTGTGACTGACAGTCACGTACCGCTGTCAGAACTGGTAGCCATTAGTCAAGCAGAACGTTATTGTCAGGCGGCACTAAGCAAACCCCAACTCCAAGTGGAATCGGGGTTCTTCTATAATGGGTGTCTGAGTAATTGAACGAATCGCTCCATGCAGTCTAGCTAAACTTGTGTTTTTCTCAAACATAAGCAAACAGAAATCTGGGAAGTTATGAGTGTTGCATGAGCAAATTAATCTTTGGATAGAAGTTTAACCTGTGGAAGTCACTAAATCCTCTCTGTGTTCTTTTGAGCTGTTTATTTTTATGCTTTCAACGTGGGTCCTATAGAGTTTATGCCAGGAGTTTAGACATAAGCTGACAATGATAGGTGAATGCTTAAAGAAAAGCAGGAAGCCACCCATTTATCCTATTTGGCAATTTCTAAAATTATCACCTACTCCACTGTCCTAGAAAATGCTTTTCTCGCATTATAATATGCCTCTTGGCTTCTGGCCATTTTAAACATGTATATTTGCATCAGACAAAAAGGTAAGGTTTCCCCTCAGATGGGAGAAAGCTATCATTTAGAGAATGCAATGATTGAAGTGTGAATACATTATAAAATGCTCAACCCAGCATGCACTGGGGCGGGTATTCCTCATAGACAGTGATGGGTTTTGCTCATCATTTTACGAACACATCAGCCCTTCTCCTAAGAGATTATGAACAGGAAGAAGCTAAAATGGCTTGTTCAAGGAGGCTGGGAAAGCCAACAGTGAATTAGTCTCAGAATTACATATAAAAAGAAGGAACACAGCAGAAGAAATGGGCCAGAATCAGAACTCAAGATTTAGGTTTCTTAAAATATCAGAAGAGAAGCATGTGGGTTAGGACCTTGCACACTGCAATGCTTCTGAACTTGAGTTTCGGAGCCAGCAAAACCTGGGTTGAGTCCAAGCTCTGCCTTTTACTGATTTTGTTGAAGCAAATTATTGGACCACTCTTGGCCTTAGTTTTCCCATCTGGGGCATGGGTATAATAATTGCACCTAACTCATAGGATTATTAAGCGGATTTAATGAGGATTAAATTATTGACGTATGTAAAGTGCTTCACCTAGGACTCAGCCCATAGAGAGGTCCAACACTGGTTCCGAAAGTCATCATTGTTGCTATGGTTTTAATTGTACTTATGACATATGTTGGTTCCTGAAATGAGGATTTTTTTCTGTTTTATTAAAGTATATTTGACATACAACATTGCATAAGCTTAAGGTGTACGACATGATGATTTGATACATGCATATATTCAAAATATTTACCACAGTGAGTTTAGTTAATACATCCTTCACCTCACATGATTACTATTTGTCGTTGTTATTATTGTGGGAACACTTAATCCCTACGCTCATAGCAACTTTCAAGTATACAGTACAGTATTGTTAATTGTGGTCACCATGCTGTACATTATAACCCCAGAACTTATTCATCTTATAACTAAAAGGTGCCCATCCACCCTCCCAGCCCCTGGCAACCACTCATCTACTGTTTCTATGAGTTTGTTTGTTGTTGTTTTATTATTATTATTTTTATTCTCACCCGAGGACATTTTTGCATTCATCTTCAGATAGAGCAAGAGAGAGAGAGAAACATCGATGTGAGAGAGACACATCAACTGGCTGCCACCCACACGACCCCAACCGGGGCTGGGGACAAACTGCAACCAAGGTACATGCCCTTAGTGAGAACAAAACCCTGGTCTCCCTGGACCACAGGCCGATGCTCTAACCGCTGAGCCAAACTGGCCAGAGCTGTTGTTGTTTTTTTAGATTCCACATATAAGTGTTTGTCTTTTTCTGTCTGGCTTATTCAACTTAGCATGATGCCATCAAGGTCCATCCATATTGTTGCAAATGTCAAGATTTTCTTCTTTTCTTTGGCTAAATAATATTCCATCATATGTATATACCACATTTTCTTTATTTATTCACCAGCTGATGGACACTTAAGTTGTTTCTATATCTTAGCTATTGGTAAATATGCTTCAGTGCATATATCTCTTCGAGATAGATTTTATTTTCTTTGTATATATACCCAGAAGTGGAATTGCTGGATCAGATGGTAGTTCTGGTTTTATTTTTTATTTATTTATTTTTTATCCTCACCAAGGACTTTTTTTTTTTTTTTTTTTTTTTTTTGCATTTATCTTCAGATAGAGTGGGAGGGAGAAAGTGAGGAAAAGAGAGAGGAACATCGATGTGAGAGAGACACATCGAGTGGCTGCCACCCACACGACCCCAGTCAGGGCCAGGGACAAACTGTAACCGAGGTACATGCCCTTAGAGGGAACTGAACCGAGGACTCTCTGGTCTGCAGGTCAACTCTCTAACCACTGAGCCAAACTGGCCAGGGCAGTAGTTCTGGTTGTAATTTGTTGTGGAACTCCATACTGTTGGCTCTACCAATTCACAGTCCCACCAACAGTGCACAGGGCTCCCTATTCTCTACATCCTAGCTAGCATTTGTTATCTCCTATTTTTTTTTTTTTTTTTGATAACAGCCATTCTAACAAGTGTGAGGTGATATCTCATTGTGGTTTTGATTTGCATTTTTCTGACAATTACTGTTTTGCTGGCCATTTATTTATCTTCTTTGCAAAAATGTCTATTGAGGTCCTTTGCCCATTTTTCATTGGATTATTTCATTTTTTGCTATCAAGCTGTATGAGTTCTATATATATATTTTAGATATTAATTTTTTATCAGATATGTGGTTTGCAAATATTATGTCCCTGGAATGAGGATTTCAAAGCCTCATTAGAATATTGGTAGAACAGCGGTTAGACATGACCACAAGGAAGAAATTTTGTCACAGAATACTAAGCGTTTTTCTATGAAATCGATGTGTGATTGAGAGGGTTTTGAAAGCTATTTGTTGCCATGTATAATTTTTTTTACTGTTGTTATAAATAAAAATGTTGCCTTTTCCTTGTCTACAAAAATTTAGAGAATGCGAAATAGGGTGCTCCACTAGATTCTCTGGAAACTCTTTGACCCTTTCTGCACATTTTTTCCTCAACTTTGGTAAGCTTTTGAGCCCAGTGGCCTGCACCTGTGACTGGACGTGGGTTGGGGTGGGGGAAAGGGATGTCCCTCAGGCCACTAGAGCAGCTTTATCCAGAATCCTGGGGGTTTATACCACCACCACCACCACCCTGCCCCTCCTTCCCCCCTACACACACACAGGGTGGTCTTTGGCCAGTGACTGCTGGGGGAGGGACTCTGAGAGCCCAGCTTCCTTGCTGGGGGTTAGAACAAACCTGAGGTGTAACTTACACCCCAGAGTTTCTCTGGGGGACCAGGCTGAAGCTGCCCCCTGTGGAAATTGACCTGAAATTGCTCCCTCCCCTGTTCTATCCTGCTTCCTCCATCTCTCACCAGATTCTTCTGGAATCACATCCCTGGTAGATCAGTGGCACACAAACCCTTATCTTAGGACTGCCTCTGGAGAGCCAGCTCTAACAGACCACGATGAATAATGGTGGCCAAGCGTCCCGATATGTGTGTGCGTATGTGGATATTGCATGATCTCCAAATGTGATAACTGTGAAATTGCATAGCATATATTTTTTAAATTTAAATAGCTTTTGTGATCATCTTTTCATGTCTACAAATATGTTTCAACAGCATGTTTCCAAAAGGCACCTGGTATCCCACTGTGTGATTGTACCACAACTTGTTGTTTATCACTGTGTAACAATGCTGGGTTGAATATCTTTGCAGGCGAATTTTTGTTTGGGTCCACTTGTTATTACTCTGTCTGAACATACTGTTCCTAAGAGTTAGGATGCTTATTCTCAAATGCTCCACCAAAAGATTGGACCCATTCACACCCCTGCCAGTACTGTCATTGGTCTCCATTCCTATCCCCTCCTCCATCTAAAACACTGAAGTGTGGTGGGTACAAGTCCCTGAGAAACTCTGCAGCTTGGATAATGCTAACAGGAACTTTGGTCTTCAGACTCGCCTGATGCCCATCTCCTCTGCATCACCTGAGCAGAGACTAATCCATATTTTCATTTTCACTTCATGTGAACTAAAATAACTTTTCCTAGAGATCTCACACTTCTTCATTTCTGAACTTATTACAAAGCTCCAGTTATCAGAACTGTGTGGTACTGGCATAGGACAGACATATAGACCAGTGACATCAAATAAAAAGTCCAGAAATAAACCTATGCATATAAAGTCATATAATAAGGGTGCCCAGACCATTCACTGGAGGAAAGCCAGTCTTTTCAACAAATGGTGCTTGGAAAACTGGATATTCAAATTCAAAATAATAAAGTTGGACTCTTACTTTACATCATATATAAAAATTAACTCAAAATGTATAAAAAAACTAAATATAAAAGCTAAAACTATAAAAGCTCTTAGAAGAAACACTGGGGAAAGTCTTTATGACAATGGATTTGGCAATGGTTTCTTGGTATAACACCAAAAGCATAGGCAACAAAAGAAAAAAAATTAATGAAGTGGACTTCATCAAATTAAAAACTTTAGTTAGCAAAGGATGTTATGAAGTGAAAAAACAACCCACAGATGGAATGAAAAACAACACACAAACAGTGAAAAAACAACACACAAAGAGAAAATATTTGTAAATAATATATGTGTAAACAATTCCTACAACTCAACAACAAAAATGGCCCGCCCTGGCCGGTTTGGCTCAGCGGTTAGAGCGTTGGCATGCGGTCCTGAGAGACCCGGGTTCAGTTCCCGCTAAGGGCACGTACCTCGGTTGCAGTTTGTCCCCGGCCCTGGTCGGTTGTGCGGGTGGCAACCACTCGATGTGTCCCTTCACATAGATGTTTCTCTCTCTCTGTTCCTCTCTCTCCCTCCCACTCTACCTGAACAAAAAGTGGAAAAATGTCCTCGGGTGAGGATTAAAAAAAAAAAAATGGCCCAATTCAAAAATGCGCAAAAGAATTGAACAGACACTTCTCAAAAGAAGGTATCTAAATGACCAATAAACACATGACAAAATGCTCAGCATCATTAGTCACCTGGGAAACACAAATCAAAACCACAATGACCTTTCACTTCACACCCATTAGGATGACTGTTATCAAATAAAACAAGTGTTAGAAGGATGAAGGGAAACTGGAACTGAGGTGCATTGCTGGTGGGATTGTGAAGTGATGCAGACACTCTGGAAAACAGTTTGGCAGTTCCTCAAAGTTGAACATAGAGCTACCCTATAAACCAGCATTTCTACTTCTAGCTACAGTCGTCCCTCACCACTTCACACTTGGACTTTCGCGGCTTTACTCTATTGTGTTTTTTTCAAATATATTCATTAAAAAATTGATTGAGACAGTGAAAATGATACAGCGCGCACTCAGTTGTCTGAGTCAAATATACACCCCTGTATTACAATTACAATTAAAATCACTGTACATATGGACTGTAGGCCTATGTATTCAAGCACCCCCACAAATCCTTCAATAACAGGTGCAACCGCTCGACCACTCCTTGTGTGTGGGCAATAACTTTTTTCCAAAAAATTGGGTGTGGCAAAACCAAGCCAATCAGAGTGTGCTGTTCACTGGTTGGCTAGCCTATCCTCTTCCTATCCTGGCCACTGATTGGCTCAGCCTCATACAAGTCCATTTCTCTCATGCACGCTTCTACTTAGCTAGGCATCAGAAGCATCTTTGCTCTTATAAGTATTTGTGATTTCTGAGAACTTTTATCTAAGCCCCACGATGGCTCGTGAACATGCTGCTTCTTCTAAACCTTCTGACGATGAAACTAAGCACTGGAGGAAGATGCTTACCATCCAGGAGAAGGTGAAACTCTTGGATATGATTGAAGATGGCAAGAAAATCATGGAAGTTGCCCACTGTTATGACTTGAATGAGTCTACCATTCGTTCCATCCGTAAAGATGAAAATAATATCCATGCCACAGCTACTGTCTCTTTCAACAAGGAAGCAAAGCATGTCATGACAAGTCATAATAAGTTCATAGTGAAAACAGAGTCTGCCCTAGCCATTTGGATCAGTGACAGGCACAAGAAAAACATTCCGTTGGATTCGCTGGTCATCCGGGAAAAGGCGAGGCAGCTCTATCAGCGCTTTATGGCAGACGAACCTCAACCAGGACCCTCTTCTGCAACGTCCATGGATTTCAGGGCAAGCAAGGGTTGTTTTGAGAAGTTCCAGAAGAGATATCATCTGAAGAGTGTCATTCTCCATGGAGAAGCTGCCTCTGCTGACCAGCCTGCAGCAGAGGACTACGTGAACAACACGTTCCAGAAGATCCTTGAGGAAGGTGAGTATCATCCAGGACAGGTGTTCAATATGGACAAAATAGAACTGTTCTGGAAAACAATAACTTCCCAGACATTGATTTTCAAGGATGAGGCCAAGGTCCGTGGCTTCAAGGCGTATAAGGATTGTGTGACTATTGTTATGTGTGGAAATGCTGAGGGATTTATGCTCAAGCCTGCCCTTATCTACAAGGCCAAGAACACAAGGGCCCTGAAGAATAAGAACAAGAACCTACTGCCAGTGCACTGGATGTACAACAACAAGGGCTGGATCACAAAGCAGCTGTCATTGGACTGGTTCCATGAGTGCGTCATCCCCCAAGTCACGAAGAAGGACATAAAGTTTAATGTCCTTCTTCTCCTGGACAATGCTGGAGGTCATGCTCAAGACCTATCCTATGACGGTGTGCAGATCGAGTTCCTTCCTCCCAACACTACTTCGCTGATCCAGCCCATGGACCAAGGCATTATTCATGCATTCAAGGCCCTCTACATGCAAAACACCCTGCAGCACCTCATCAAAGGCATGAACCTTGAGGAGAACTTCTTGCTGAAGGAGTACTGGTGGCAGTATACCATCGTGACCTATTTGAAGAACATCCAGGCCACATTGAAGGACATAAAGACAGAGACCATGAAGGCCAGCTGTTATGGGCTGAAATTGTCCACAACTACAGAGGATTCAACCCAGAGGATATAAGCAACTTGGTAGTGGATAAGGCAGTTAGGCTAGCCTAGATGCTGGGAGGAGAAGGTTTCGCAGATATGACCTGCGATGACATGGATGAGCTGCTGAAGACACATTCGGATCCCTTAACTGATGAGGATCTGGTGGAGATGACTAAGTCTGCGAGTGAGGAGGAGAAAAAGCAGCCAGAGGTTCCTGGGGGTCAGGAGGAGGAAGTTGGCCTTACACTTGAGCATCTCTCGCAAGTCGTGAGAACTATTAATGTGGTACAGGACATGACTGGTGAATGGGACCCACAAATAATGCGTGCATTGTGGTTCCGGATGCACTTGATGGAGCGATAGAACCCTACAAAAACCTCCTCACACATATGAGAAGACAGTGCCAGCAACTGCCTATCACAATGTTCTTCAGCCGCGCACCCAGACACCCACTGCCTACTCCTAGTGCTCCTTCAATGGAAGATGATGACACACCTTCTGAAGATACTACACCACCTGAAGACTCTCCTACAGAGGTCGTGCCTTCAGAGGAGCAGTAACCTTGCTCTTCTTTGTTGTGCAGTACATCTCTTCATCTTCATCATCGAATAAGTTGCACTATTTTCATAGGTTAGTGGTTGTGTGTAAGAACTGTGTTTGTATAAATAAATGTACAATAATAATAATATGATATTTGTAACATCTAATATGTCTTATTTTCTCTTATTTTGTCTAATATATTGGGTAATATGAGTGTAAGGGTGACTAAAGGGTGTTATTTCGTGTCTAGAGGGTTCTAATGTTTAAAAATGTATTTAGAAGGTCATAAACAGGTTTTCTATGCGCTAACTGTGAAAATATTTGATTTACAAATAAAGAATTCTACTTCTCAGAAATTTATTTATCACGGTAGAGTCTGGAACTGATTAACTGCAATAAACGAGGGCCAACTGTATTCACTGAAAGAACTAAAAGCAGAAATTCAAACAGATACTGGTACACCAATGATCATAGCAGTATTATTCACAATAGCCAAAAGGTAGAAACTACCCAGATACTCATCAACAGATGAATGGATAAACACAATGTGGTATATCCATACAATGGAATATTATTCAGCATAAAGAATGGAATTCTGACATATGCTTCAACATGGATGAACCTTGACAACATTATGCTAAGTGAAATAAGCAAAACACAAAAGGACAACTATTGTACAATTCCACTTATATGAGGAACATAAAACAGGCAAATTCATGGAGACAGAAAGCAGAATAGAGATTACCAAGGCCTGGCAGAAGGAGGGAGTGGGGAGCTGGTGTTTAATGGGTACTGAGTTTCTGTTGGGGATGATGAAAAGTTCTGGAAATGAAGAGTGTTGATGGTGGCACAATATTATGAAAATACTTAAGGTCACCGAATTGCATGCTTAAAATTAACTAAAATGGTAAATTGTATGTTATGCATATTTTACCACATTTTTTTAAATGGCCAAATAAATGACCTCCTACTCTACTGACTAGGAAAGAAGAGATAAACTTCCTCTCCTGTACTCAAAGACACCTAGAGTTGATGATAGTAAAAAAAGGCTCCCTGTAGGAGACATTATAATATAACAGTTAAGAGGGTAGAAATTTGCATTTTGACAGCTGGGTTCAAATTCCAGCTCTACCTCTTCCACGCTGTGTGACTCTGGGCATCTAGCTAAGCTGTAAGCATCTCACCTGAAGCCATGTGTAAAGTGCAGGGAATTATTCATGACGCTTCCTGGGTATGAAATGAGATGAGGCTTTGACATGCTCAGCACAATGGCTGGCACATAGTTTAAAACTTAAAATAAAATATAGCTATTACTATTATTGAGTGTTGTTTCCATTATTAGGTTAAAGTACTTAGGACACTTTGATTTTCTTGATTATTTATTTGGACTACTTTTCATATCATTAAGGAACTGTCTAGAGGAAATTAATCATGGGGCATTTCCACTCTGAAATGGAAAAACCAGATCCCTGTCCCCTTCAAACAATACTTTCTGGTTATGCATATTATGGCGTTCCTGGCACTTTCTGATCTCTCTGCAGTGTAGCTGGGTGCCATCAATGTGGCTCTTCACTCTCACTATCAAACAGATAAACTTAGAGAGGATAGTAGTCCTTTAAGGGACAGACGACTTAGGTAAGGCTAGATCCTCAACCCATCTCAAACAGCAGAGAAAGCTGGATCGCCCCAGCCCAAATGGCCAGTCCTCCAGGTTCTCAGTGACTGTCAAACTCATGCTGGCTGGGTGGGCT
The DNA here is from genome assembly GCF_014108415.1 of Molossus molossus. Taxonomy (NCBI): domain Eukaryota; kingdom Metazoa; phylum Chordata; class Mammalia; order Chiroptera; family Molossidae; genus Molossus; species Molossus molossus. The sequence continues at coordinate 106,505,716 of NW_023425366.1, read as the reverse complement.
TCTTCTTCATGGGATTCATTCCAGTAGCTGCCCAAGGGCTGACAATATACAAACATCAGTCCTTGGCTGAGTTATGATGTATTTTTGGTCTACTAACTCCCAGCTCAGCCCTTCCCTGCAGCAAGTTCACTCTGAAGGACTCTGAAGGTGGGCTCAGCATTTTCCTTCTGATGAATTAGCATCTTCTTGGTCAGGGCTGAAAGGGCTGACTTGCTCATGGCTTCTGCATCAAAGTTCAGCTTGGGAGACCAAAGACCCTCATTTGTCCCCACATCTAACTCATCCTTGTGTAACTTGGGGCAAGTCACTAGCTATAAATCTGTTGTTTCTTCAGGGGTCAAAAATCTGTTCTGCTGGGTGAGGTGGAGGTCAGATATCCATGGATATTTAGAAAAAGATAAAGTACCTACATGCAAATTGAAGTATTATGACTTAGGGAAAGAATACTGATGCAGTTAAATGAATATCCATGAGACTAGCAGAGTTGCAATGTTTCTCAAGATTCAAACAGCACTTGTTACAGGTGGGGAAACTGAGGCACAAGGCGGTTAAGCAAGCATTCCCAATTAGGGACAAAGCTAGGCTTAGGTGCCAGCTTCATGACTTTACATCAGGGCTTCATCAGACCCTACATGATGCAGGTCCCCCCTCCCATTACCTTTCTGACCTCTTTGGCTGCTCGAGTACCTGAGTTTACTTTGTTCCAGGTATGATATCCTCCTTGCAATGTGACAGCACAAAGAAATACTCTGGTGAAAGGGTTGGAAGATTAGATTGACAAAAATTACCTGAACACAATAAAAAGACAAAAAAAAAAAAAAGCAAAGTAGAAGAGAATATTGTCTCTTTTAAAAAAATGAATAACATGCATCTGGATAATAAGAGTTTTCAAAAGAAAAAAATAAAATGAAAGGGAAAAAATTGTTCCCTCAATAATTCAAGAAAAATTTTCAGAAACAAAGAACATGTGTTTATAGTTTCCAAGGTCAGCACAATGACAAGGTACACGGCCATGGAATTTCAGAAATCTGGTCCAAAGAAAACTTTACAAGGTTCCTAAGAGAAACAGTAGGTCCTAAGAGTCAGATCAGAGTGGTTTTAGACTTCTCAGCAGCTATTCCAAAAGCTAGAAGGCAACAGAGTAATGTCTTTAAATATTTAAGGAACATGATTTCTAACCTAGGAGTCTATATTCAACATCTATATACAACTCACCAAAAATAAGAAAAATAACTTCTTTCTCAAAAACCTTGTGAAAGAAGACTTGCTCAACGAAACTGAGAGAGTGAATCAAGACACATGGGCTCTGAGGAATAGGGTGTCCACTTCAGAGGCAAACAGGATTGCCCAGGAGGGAGGGGAAGGAGGATCCAGAATGAGAGCTGGTTTTTCTGGCATCAGAAACAGTAGCACAGGTTTGAAGGCCCTAGGAGCTTCCGACTCCTGGGAGGTAAATTGATCACTTACCTGATGCGGAAGGAGGTCATGACTTTCCCAAAATGAAATCAGTGATGACAACATAGAAAACAGAGCAAATTTATTCAAGACAAATATAAACGTCATGGAAAATAAAAGGTTGTGCAATAAAAATACACACACACGTACACACCCAATAAGATAAGATGGTGGCTTAGGTAAACACGGTACTTGGAACCTTTCACAACCACATCAAAATTACAACTAAACTACAGAACAACCATCATTCAGAACCACCTGAAATCTAGCTGAATAGAAGTCCTATAACTAAGGATTTACAGAAGAAGCCATGTGGAGACTGGTAGGAGGGGCAGACCGACAGGCTGGTCTCACACCCAAGTTGGCAGTTAAAAAATCGGGAGGCATATCTTGGCTGATGAGGCCCAGGGGCCCTAGCCCTGCGCCAGGCCCTTTAGCCCAGGCTTCTCCTGGCAGAAGAGAAGACCTCATTATTACAGGCTGTGAATAATTACCAGCTGTGAAAACCAGCAGAGATTGTGGCTGAGTGAGACTGAGCGGGAGTCCCAGGTGTTCCTTCTAATGGACCAACACATGGACTTATTCAGACTCACTCCCTTTGAGCTCCAGTGCTGGAGCAGCTGCTTAAAAGGTGCCAGGGACATATGGAGAGAAATGAAACTGTCTGGCTCGGGGCAAGGGCTGAAGGGGCAGCTTTCTCCCAGACAGAAGTGCTGTCAGAGGGCATTGTGTTTTTTGAGACCCCACCCCCCATAGAGCCAGCAGGCAGTCTCCATATCTGAGTCTCCATCAACCCTGCTCACATTGTTCACCCTGCCCTGGTGATTCCATGAGACCCTGCCCCACCCAACATGTGGGCTCACCCAAGCTGTTTCCAGTGGCTTTTTCATGCAAACAGCCTGTCTTGGCTCATGCTGTCAACTTTACTAAAACCTCTCAAACAAGCAGCATCTGTCCTCTGTGTACCCAGTACCTCTTGCTCAGTGGCCCTGCCAAGCACTAGGAGTATCCAACCTTGATTCACAGCTTGGCTTCTCCCAGCCACATCCAAGCCCAGCACAAGTAGCAGCCATCCGAAGATCACTTTTTAGCTCATGCTGGGTTCTCTTGGCAGAACACAGATGGTGACTAACCTTGACCTGCACCTCCCAGGAGGCCCTAGAGCAGGTACCAAAGCACCACCCAAGGGGTGGACTCAGTGGGTACCTGAGCCCCACTGAAATGAGTACTACTCTGTGGCATTGGCCCCTTCACAGCAGAGGTGGTCACAACCAATCCTCACAGCTGATCAGCCTGGGAGTCAATTCCTCCTATTGATGTGCTATAGCAATCAAGGCCCCACTACAACAGGAGGGTGCACACAGCCCACATAGGGGTGCACCTGGAGTGCCCAGCCTGGGTGACTGGGGAGGCTGTGCCACCACTGAGCCCCACAAGACACCTCCTGTATAAGGCCACTCTACCAAGACCAGGAAATATAGAAGTTCTACCTAATACATACAAACAAACACAGAGAGGCAGACAAAATGAGAAGACAAAGAAAGATGTCCCAAATAAAAGAACAGAACAAAACTCCAGAAAAAATAACTAAACAAAATAAAAACAAGTAGTCTACCAGGTGCAGAGTTTAAAACATTGATTGTAAGAAGGTTCAATAAACTTACGGGAAGAGCAGATTAACTTAGTGAGAATATCAACAAAGAGATAGAAACTGTGAAGATGGAGATAGAAAACATAAAAAAGAACCAGTCAGAAATGAAGAATACACTAACTGAAATGAAAGAAAAACATTATAGGGAATCAATAGTAGAGTAGATGAAGCAACAGATCAAATCAGAGGTTTAGGAGATGAGAAAGCAAAAAACACCTAATCAGAACAGCAAAAAGAAGAAAGAACACAAAAAAGCAAGGGTAGTGTAAAAAGCCTTTGGGACAACTTCAAGCATACCAATATTCACATCCTGAAGCTACTGGAAGGAGAAGAGAGAGAGCAAGAAATTGAAAACCTATTTGAAAAAAACAATAACAGAAAACTTCCCCAACCTGGTGAAGGAAATAGACATACAAATCCAGGAAGTGCAGAGAGTCCCATACAAGATGAACCCAAAGAGGCCTACATCAAGACACATTATAATTAAAATGGCAAAGATTAAAGACAAAGTAAAAATCTGAAAAGCAGCAAGAGAAAAGTGGTTAGTTACCTACAAGGGAGCTCCCATAAGACTGTCAATCTTGCCCTGGCCGGTTTGGCTCAGCGGTTAGAGCGTCTGCCTGTGGTCCTGAGAGACCCGGGTTCGGTTCCCGCTAAGGGCACGTACCTCGGTTGCAGTTTGTCCCCGCCCTGGTCAGTTGTGCGGGTGGCAGCCACTCGATGTGTCCCTTCACATCGATGTTTCTCTCTCTCTGTTCCTCTCTCTCCCTCCCACTCTACCTGAACAAAAAATGGAAAAATGTCCTCGGGTGAGGATTAAAAAAAAAAAAAAAAAGACTGTCAATCTTATTTCTCAACAGAAACTTTTCAGGCATGAAATATTTAAAGTGATGAAAATCAAGAACCGCAACCAAGGTTTCTCTACCCAGTAAAGCTATCATTTAGAATCAAAAGACAGATAAAGAGCTTCCCAGACAAGAGAAAGCTCAAGGAGTTCATCACCACCAAACCATTATTACAAGAAATGTTAAAGGGTCTTCTTTAAGAAGAAAAAGATTTAAAATATAAATAATAAAATGTCAATAAATACATGTCTATCAACAATTTCTATAAATGCAAATGGATTAAATGTTCCAATTAAAAGACATACAGTGGTTGACCCTTACATATGCTGTGTACAAGAGACTCACTTCAGATCAAAAGACACACAGTTTAGGCAAAAATTGGCCCATTGGCCCCTCTTACTGCAAAGCTGACTCATTTCCTCCCTTCTGTTTTGGTACTTTTACATTTGGAGATCTTCGTATTTCTCTAAGGTCATCTATCTAGATACTTAAGCCTGGGCCTTTCTTACAATCTAGCTCTTTGGGTTTTTTTCTTTCTCCTTCAACTCAGCAACATGAGTGTGGATTCTGCTTGTCCCCAAAGCCTGCCCTGCTCTGAAGCATCCAGTTCTAGGGAACCTTCACCAGTGCCTGAGATTTATGAGCCTGAAGAAGACTATGCATCCTTGCAAGTCTCATCTGCTGAGACATTCTACATGGAGACTGTCTCTCCTCTTCCTTCCTCCATGGATCTGCTTATTCAGAACAGCCCTGGTTCTCCCACCAGTCCCAGTGAACTACTACCCACTTCTGTAGAGAACAGTACAGGGAAGAAGGAGGAGAAAGTCCAGGTCAAGAAACGGAAGATCAGAACCATCTTCTCTCAGACCCAGCTCTGTGTACTCAATGAGAGATTTCAGAGACACAAATATCTCAGCCTCCAGCAGATTCAGGAACTATCCCACATACTGAACCTTAGCTACAAACAGATTAAGACCTGGTTCCAGAACCAGAGGATGAAATGTAAGTGGTGGCAGAAATACAACTGGCCAAAGAATAATAGCCATGTGACCCAGATGAGCACAGCAACTACAGAGTACCTGGGCCTCTCTTCCTGTCACCAGGAGTGCCTGGTGAATGCTTCTGGAAACCTCTCAATGTGGACCAACCAGACCGGCAGTAATCTAACTTGGAGTAACCATTCCTGGAACAGCCCATCTTGGAACTACCATTGCTGGAATAGTCAGACCTGGTGCCCCCAAGCCTGGAACAACCAGGCTTGGAACAGCCAGTTCTATAGTTATGGAGAGGAATTCCTGCAGCCCCAGATCCAATTCCAGCAAAATCATGTCAGTGACTTGGAGGCCACCTTGGAAACTGCTGGGGAAAGCTATGATGCAATACTGCAAACCCCTAAGTATTGTAGCACCCAGAAAACCATGGATTTATTTCCAGATTACTCCTAGCAAAATCCTGTCAGTGACTTGGAGGCCACCTTGGAAACTGCTGGGGAAAGCTATGATGCAATACTGCAAACCCCTAAGTATTGTAGTACCCAGCAAAGCATGGATTTATTTCCAGATTACTCCATAAACATACAGCCTGACTCAATGATCACATAGCCATGAACATATAGTGTGATGATGGGTATGTTATTCAATCTGAGTTTGGGCAGTGGCTGTATTACCTCCCCTAGGAGTTTTCTATCTATGTGTCTCTGCCTTGGTACGCTGCTTCTCATTATCCCTGTTGTACCCATTTGGAGGGATGGGGGTGGGGTGTGACTGCTGTATAATCAAAGAAGTTTCTGCATTCTTGCTGCTGTAGACAAATGATAAAAGATGTCTCTGGCTGCAGATAATTAGATATAATACTATTTTGGATAACTAAAGGATCTAAAATCTTAACCGCAAAAATAGAAAGTAAAAGCACAAAGATATGTGATAAAGGAATATTCGTGTTTTCTGGGATTGGGAAACTTGTTAAAAAACTCAATTCAGGTGAATGGTTAAGCTATAATATGCTTCACTGATTTCCTCTGCCCCTTTTGCTGTTTTACTACATACAGTCCCTAATTTGTTTATTACTCATATTTGTAAAAGATGTTTTGTATTTTGCTGTATCATGGTAATAATACCAGTTTGGTTGATTGGTTTATAAGTTTAAATACAAATAAATAAAACTTCTGTTTTACTGTTTAAAAAAAAAAAGACACACAGTTAAAAGTAAAGGGATAGAAACAGATATTTCATTAAATGAGAATGAAAAAATTTATATGAGGTAGCAATATTTACACCAGACAAAATAGACTTTAAAACAAAGGCTATAACAAGAGACAAAGAAGGACCCAGAAATTTCACTTCTGCATATTTGTCTGAATAAACCAAAAACACTAACTCAAAAAGACATACACATCCATGTTTATTGTAGCATTATTTACAATAGCCAAGATATGGAAGCAGCCTAAGTGTCTATCAATAGATGAATGGATAAAGACGTGGTAAGGAGATTCCAAAATGGTAGCAGAGTGAATGGAAGCTACACAGATGATCTCTCAGGACCAAACTGGAATTACAACTAAAATAAAGACAGATTATTGGGAAAAACCAGCAGAAAAGAAGCTAAAGAGCACTATATAACCAGGGGCACACAAAAAAAGGACACTGAATCCAGCCTGGTAGGTCTGTGGGGGCACAAGAGGGCGGGCTGGAAGCCCACAAACAGCAGCTGTTTTAGCTGTGAGCAGTTCTCTCGGGGTTAAAATCCCAAGCCGGCTCCATAGCACAGAAGGCTGGGACAGAGCACTAAATTAGCTATAGCCACTCACCTTGGGCTTTGGCAGAGGGAGGGCAGACTGGACTGGAACTCTGTGGGGACACCCAGGATTTGGAAGGTGTTTTTGCTGAGTCTTGGCCACACAGGACTGTGGCCATCTTGCTCCTTCCTGGAGCTCCGGGGAGAAGTAGCAACCCCTCCCTTGGAGATTTAACCCCACCCAGTTGGGCCAGATAAATGCAAATTGAGGCTCATTAACAACCAGCATCTGCCCCACCCTCTGGAGATCCTCTTACACTGAACATCTGAGGAAGTTTTTTATTCAGTTTAGGGCTACAACACAAGACTCATCAAGTAACTGAGACTAATAGCCTCAAGGCAAAAAGCTAGAGGATAACTGACCCTTTTCTAGGCTTGCAAACCTACCCAGGAAAGTAAGACTTAACAGTGGTATTGAACGTGGGTCTTCCCACACTCATCCAAACCCAGTAGAGGGAGCCACAAACAGCAGAACACCAACACTCAAAGGGAAAATTTGACAGGCTCCAAAACCCACCAAGATAGCCAAAATGGTGAAGCAAAGAAACAAATCCCAAATGAAAGAACAAGAGAACTCTATCAAAAATGAGATCAATGAAATGAAGCTAAGCAAATTATCAGAGGTAGCGTTCAGAGCCATGATCTTGAGGAAGCTCAACAGCATGAGTAAGGACATCAACACCATGAGTAGAGACATAGAAACATTGAAAACCAACAAAGTGGAAATTAAAATGACATAGCAGAAATAAAGAACACATTGGAAGAAATAACCAGCAAACTAGAGGAAGCTGAGGACTGGATCAGTGAATTAGAAGACAGGGTAGAAAAAAATCAACCAATCAGAAAACCAAAAAGATAAAACAATTAAAAAACAGAAAAACAGCTTAAGAGAACTGTGGGACAATTGCAAATGTAGCAACATTTGCATCATAGGAGTTGCTGAAGAAGAAGGAAAATGAGCAAGGGTTAGAGAATATATTTGAAGAAATAGTGACAGAAAACTTCCCTAATTTGGTGAAGGAAGAAGGCATTCAAGTTCAAGAAGCACAGAGAGCCCCAAGTAAGAAGAACCCAAACAGGCTCACACCAAGACACATAGTAATTAAAATACCAACAATTAAAGACTAAGAGAGAATCCTAAAAGCAGCAAGAGATAAGCAACAGGTTACCTACAAAGGAACCCCCAATAAGCTATCAGCTGACTTCTCAACAGAAACACTACAAGCCAGAAGGGAATGGCATGAAGTAATTAAGGTCATGAAAAAGAAGGATCTAAATCCAAGACTACTCTACCCAGCAAGGCTATCATTCAAAATAGAAGGTGAAAGAAAGAGCTTCCCAGACCAAAAAACAACAACAACAACAACAAAACCTAAAGCAATATATTAGCACCAAATCAACATGGCAAGAAAGGTTAAAAAGACTGCTGTAATTAGTAGAAATAGGAAGAAAAATATAACCACAATAAACCAAAATGGCAAAAAATAAGTACATATCAATAATAACCTTAAATGTAAATGGACTGAACACCCCAATCAAAAGACACAGAGTAGTTGATTAGATAAGAAAGCATAACTCATCTATATGTTGTTTACAAGAGACCCACCTCACAACAAAAGACTCACATAGGTTAAAAGTGAAGGGATGGGAAAAAAATCTTTCAAGCAAATGGAAAGGGAAAAAAAGCTGGGATAGCAACACTCATATCTGATAAAATAGATTTTGAAATAAAGGCCATAACTAGAGACAAAGAAAGCCACTACATAATATTGAAAGAATCTATCCAACAGGAAGATATAACCTTGGTAAAAATATATGCATCCAATATAGGAGCACCAACATATATTTAAAATCTTCTGGAGGACTTCAAAGGAGAAATCGACAGCAATACAATCATAGCAGGGGACTTCAACACCCCGTTCACATCACGGGATAGATCCTCTAGGCAAAAATTAACAAGGAAACACAGACTCTCAATGAAGCACTAGACCAAATGGATTTAATAGATATCTACACAGAATTACACCACAAAACTGCAGAATTCACATTTTTCTTAAGTGCACATGGGACATTCTCAAAGATAGACCACAGGGTAGGACATAAACTAAGTCTCTACAAATTCAAGAAGACTGAAATCATATCAAGCATCTTCTCAGATCACAATGGCATGAAACTAGAAATCAATTGCAACAAGAACATGCAAAGACAATTGAACACATGGAGGCTAAATAGCATGTTATTAAACAATGAATGGGTCACCAAGGAGATCAAGGAAGAAGTTAAAAACTTCCTGGAAACCAATGAAAATGAAAACACATCAACACAAATTCTATGGGATGCAGCAAAAGCAGTTCTGAGAGGGAAGTTCATTACACTACAGGCCTACCTCAAGAAACAAGAAAAACTTCTAATTGACTATCTAACCTCACAACTTAAAGAACTAAAAAGCAAACAAAAAGAAAACCCCAGAGCAAGTAGAAGGAAGGAAATAGTAAAGATCAGAGCAGAAATAAATGACATAGAGACCAAAAAACAATTCAAAGGATCAGTGAAACAAAGAGCTGCTTTTCAAAAAGATAAACAAGATTGATGGACCCTTAGCTAGACTCACCAAGAAACAAAGAGAACCAAAATACACAAAATCAGAAATGAAAGAGGAGAAGTAACAACTGACACCACAGAAATACAAAGGATCATTAACAAATACTATGAACAATTATATGGCCACAAATTGGACAACCTAAGTGAAATGGACAAATTTCAAGAAACACACGGTCTCCCAAAACTCAACTGGGAAGAGATAGAAAACTTGAAAAGACCAATAACAACTAGGAAAATTAAAGATATAATCAAGACTCTCTCAGCAAACAAAAGCCCAGGCCAGATGGCTTCACGGGGGAATTTTACCGAACATTCAAAGAAGAACTAACACTCATTCTCCTCAAACTATTCCAAAAATTTCAAGAAGAAGGAAGAACTACCAAACTCACTTTATGAGGCCAGCATAATTCTAATTCCAAAACCAGGAAAAGACATCTCAAAGAAAGAAAACTACAGGCCAATATCCCTGATGAACATAGACTCCAAAATCCTGAACAAAATACTAGCAAATCGGATCCAGCAATACATCAAAAAAATTATTCACCATGACCAAGTAGGATTCATCGCCGCAATGCAAGGCTGGTACAGTATTCACAAATCAATAAACGTGATACACCACATAAACAAAATGAAAGATAAAAACCACATGATCATATCAATAGATGCTATAAAAGCATTCCACATAATCCAGCATCCATTTCTGATATAAATGCTCAGCAATGTGGGAATAGAGGGATCATATCTTGACATAATAAAGGCCATATATGAAAAACCTACAGCCAACATCATACTCAATGGGCAAAACCTAAAAGCATTTCCTTTAAGAATAGAAACAAGACAGGGATGCCCACTTTTGCCACTCTTATTTAACAAAGTACTGGAGCAATCAGACATGAAGATAAAATAAAAAGGATCCAAATTGGAAAGGAGAAAGTGATACTGTCATTATCCATAGATAACATGTTATTTTATACATAGAAAACCCTAAAAACTCCATTGGAAATTTGCTAGATTTAATAAATGAATTCGGCAAGGTAGCAGGATACAAAAAGAAATTGATGGCATTTTTATACACCAATAATGAACTCACAGAAAAAGAAGCTAAAATCAATTCTATTTATCATTGCAACAAAAAAGTTAAGATACCTAGGAATAAACTTAACCAAAGAACTAAAGGACCTGTTTGCAGAAAACTAAAGGACACTGAAAAAAGAAATAGAGGAAGATATAAAAAAGTGTTCCTGGATTGGAAGAATTAACATCATTAAAATGTCCATATGACCCAAAGCAATCTATAGATTCAATGCAATCCCCATCAAAATATCAATGACATATTTCACAGAACTAGGATAAATATTTCTAAAGCTCATTCATATGGAACCAAAAAAGACCCCCCAAATAGCCATGGCAATCTTGAAAAAAAGGACAAAGTAGGTGGAATCACAGTACTGGATATCAGATTATACTACAAAGCTACTGTAATCAAAACAGCCTGGTGCTGGCACAAGAACAGGCATATAGACCAGTGGAACAGAACAGAGAACCCAGAAATGGACCCAAAACATTATACTCAATTAATATTTGACAAAGATGGCAAGAGTATACAATGGAGTAAAGACAGCCTCTTCAATAAATGGTGTTGGGAAAATTGAACAACTACATGCAAAACTATGAAACTAGACCATCAACTTACACCATACACAAGAATAAACTCAAAATGGATAAAAGACTTAAATGTGACCCGTGAATCCATAAAAATCCTAGAAAATGTAGGCAACAAAGTTTCAGACATCATACGCAGCAGAATTTTCATTGATACATCACCTAAGGCAACTGAAAAGAAAAAAATGAACACATGGGACTACATCAAAGTAAAAAGCTTCTGTACAGCAAAAGAAACAGCCATTGAAGTGGAAAGGGAACCCACTGTATGGGAGAGCATAATTGCCAATGATACATCAGATAAGGGATTAATTGCCAAAATATATGGAGTGCTCATACAACTCAACAAAAAGAAGATAAAGAACCCAAATAAAAATGGGCAGAGGAGCAAAATAGACACCTCTCCAAACGGGACATACAAATGGCTAAGAGACATATGAAGAAATGCTCAACATCACTAATCATCAGAGAGATGCAAATTAAAACAATGATGAGGTATCACCTCACACCTGCCAGAATGGCTGCCATCAACAAATCATCAAACAACAAATGCTGGCGAGGGTGTGGAGAAAAGGGGACTCTAGTACACTGCTGGTGGGAATGCAGACTGGTGCAGCCACTATGGAAAACACTATGACGTTACTTGAAAAAATTAAAAATTGAACTGCCATTTGACCCAGTGATCCCACTTCTAGGAATATACCCTAAGAAGCCTGAAACACCAATCAGGAAGAATATATGTACCCCCATGTTTGTAGCAGCACTATTTACAATACCTAAGATCTGGAAACAGCCCAAGTGTCTATCAGTAGACGAATGGATAAAAAAGCAGTGGTACATATACACAATGGAGTACTATGCAGCTGTAAGAAAGAAAGATCTCTTATCCTTTGAGATGACATGGAGGGACCTGTAAGGTATTATCCTAAGCAAAACAAGCCAAACAGAGAAAGACAAATACCACATGATCTCACTTATTTGTGGAATATAATGAACAAGGTGGGCTGATGAACGAAATAGACCCAGAGACAGAGAAAGGAGTATCATTCAGACGGACAAACCTCAGAGTAGGGGGGCAGGGGCGATGGAATAGATGAACCAAAAAACTTATATGCATGTATTCATAACCAATGGACATAGACAACAATGCTAAGAGGGTGGGGGGGGCGGGATGGCGAAGAAGGGGTATAGGGGGAAAAAGGAGAAACATCTGTAACAAAAATAAATTAATAAAAATTGGAGGAAAAATAGTGGTGCATATATATAATGGAATACTATGCAATCATAAAAAATGAAATCTTGCTATCTGTAAGAACATGGATGGACCTAGAGGGAAATATACTGAGTTAAAGAAGTCAAACTGACAAAGACAAATGCCAAATTTCTCCCATGACCACCAGGTCATGTATGGCTCAAGGAAATTGAAAAAGTGCATGTACTATGCATGCCTGTGGATTGATTTCATTTATACATATACACATTATATATATGCATATACACCTATACACACATATTATTTTGTATATGTGTATATATATCATATATATGCACATACATATATGTTCAAAGCTTTTTATGCATATAGTTTAAAGAGTCAGCCCTGGCAGGTTTGGTTCAGCGGTTAGAGTGTCAGCCTGCAGTCTAGAGAGACCTGGGTTCAGTTACCGCTAAGGGCACGTACCTTGGTTGCATTTTGTCCATGGCCCTGGATGGGTCATGCGGGTGGCAACCACTCGATGTGTCCCTTTCATGTCGATGTTTCTCTTTCTCTCTCTTGCTCTCTCTCCCTCCCACTCTATCTGAACAAAAAATGAAAAAATGTCCTCAGATGAGGATAAAATAATAATAATAATAAATAAATAAATAATAATTGAATATATATGACTATTTTACTGTGGCATGGTCATGACATATGACAAAAAAAGGAATATTGAACTATTAAAACTCATTAAGAAGATTCAGGGACAGAAAGTGTATATAATGTGTGTGTGGATGGTGACAGCAGGGAGGGGTGTCCAGAGAGCTAAATTCTCATTTTTCTTAAGAGAAAGACAATAGATAGTGCCTAAACATGGCAGATCAGTATGTAACATTATGAGTATGTTATTCATGTTATTTATATATCTGGAGGTACCAAAAAAAATCATCAAAAAGTGTCAAAAATGGTTGCCTCTAGAGGGAGGGAAATGGGAAGAAATGAAGGGAAGCAAGTTTCTGCTCTGTTTTCATAGCAAGCTTTGCAGACTCCCTGACTCTTCTTTTTTCTTTTTTAATCCTCACCTGAGGATTTTTTTCCATTGATCTTCAGATAGAGTGGGAGGGAGGGAAGGACAGAGGGAGAGAGAGAGAGAGAGATAGAGAGAGAGAGAAACATCAATATGAGAGAGACGCATTGACTGGTTGCCTCCTGCATGACCCCGACCAGGGCCCAGGACGAACTGCAACCAAGGTACATGCCCTTGTTCAGAATTGAACCCGCAGCTCTTTGGTCTGTGGGCCGTCACTCTAACCGCTGAACCAAACCTGCCAGGGCTGACTCTTTAAATTATATGCATAAAAAGCTTTGAACATATATGTATGTTCATATATATGATATATATACATACACAAAATAATATGTGTGTATAGGTGTATATGCATATATATAATGTGTATATGTATAAATGAAATCAATCCACAGGCATGCATAGTACATGCAGTTTTTCAATTTCCTTGAGCCATACATGACCTGGTGGTCATGGGAGAAATTAAGTTTGTTGGATAATGAGGATTTGTTGTTAGCAAAGCTTGAGACTTGAATGCACAGCCCTAGAAGTTATAGACAAAGTGGGGGTCTCCCTATTCTGCGTTTCTTGCCAACAAAGCCTTGGTATGCAAAAACCTGCCAGGCATGGTGTCACTACCCAAGATGCTCTGGAGGAGGCTTTGGGGTGGGGGTGGTTCGGGCCTTCTTCTAAGCATCCCTGGTTTTTTAATTTAAATCCCAGACTCTGGAGCATGGCGGAACAGGGTCACATTAAGTGCTGATACGTACGTTTTCTGCCTTACACTTTTGCTTTCCTTACTAAGATGTTAATTGTGGAGAATTGTAAGGCTTCTTGTCCAAAGCACATAGGAAAAAAAAAAAAGTCTGGAAAAAGAAATACCATTACAAAATAATGTCAGTCTTGTTAGGTCATTTTTTTGTTCCTATATATGTGGTTTGTTTTTTTTTTAACTTAGGAATACTTTTTTTTTTTTTTTTTCCAATCCTAATATGCTTCCTTTCGTTTTTGACACATTTTTTCCTTACTGAAACTAACATTTACTTACATTATTTCTGAGAACTCTTAAGTTCTGTTCTCTGTGTGCAAAGTCCACACCCGGTGTCAAACACGGTTGCCAGGGAGACCTGCCTTTAAACAGATCAGCAAACAGCATAAGGAGGGCTGGCCTTAAAAACAAGAACTTACGAAGTGACTTTCCAGTCTCACTGCAAGAGGAAATGTTCCAAGGAGTCTCACTTAGAGAAACCCTTGTTCTGCAAGCCCAGCGTGAAAGTTAGGGGAACAATCTCCTTGGAAAACCTCGGATTTTGCCTCTCTGCTGGCTGCCATCCCATGTGAACCGCGGGCGTCCTGTGACCGCACTCAGAACCTTCGTTCCCACTTCATAGTCAGCACCCCGGCAATCAAATTAACGGGTTGAGCATTTTCTCCCTAGTAAGTGCTGCAGAAATGAACGCCTGGGCCATTTGTCTTTTCAGTGAGGGTTAAAAACACACAACACGCTCTTACAGCTCAGCATCGCATCTCTCCGTTTTTGGTTAACATTATCATTTAAATTGCATCTCACATGTTACTAGATTAAGGAAGAGGGGCTGTTTGAATAGGTTACACTTTGCTTTTTCATTTGAGAGCCTGTTTAGAGTCTCCAATCAATTCCAACTGACTTTCTAAAATGTGTTGGGGGGAAAATACAGTGTGATGAATGGCGATGGCAGTGGAGAGGGCAGAAAGGGAAGAAGGACGTTCAGCTTGCTTCAGCAGAAATCCATGCACTTGGCGGAATATGCCTGCCCCTTGTTTTTCCTTTATTTTTCTCCCACTGGAAGGACTTTTAATCATTTGATTGCTCATTAACATGTCCAAAGTGGGCAAGAGAAAAACCCATCTCAAATGCTTATCTTAAAATAAAGCTCCTGTTAGACTAGCCTGAGCATTTAGTTCTTTTTCTTAGACTCTGCCTTAGACACATGCACACACACCACCACCGCCACCACCACCACCACCGCCGCCACCACCACCACCACCACCACCACCACCACCACCACCGCCACCACCACCACCACCACCGCCACAGGAACCTGTCATTGTGTGAGTGATGATGTGTTTGCACATCATTTGAATCCTACCCCTCGGCCTGTATGACTTTGGGCAAGTTACTTAACATCTTTCTGTGTCTCTGTTTCTTCAGCTGTAAAATGCATATGATAATAAGACTTATTTCAGGGCCAGTGTTTTTCAAAGTTTTATGATTATAATCCTTAAGATATATATTTTAAGAGGAGGAGGTCAATGAGGGGAACAGGAGGGGAACATCTGTAATACTTTCAACAATAAAGATTAAAAAGAAAAATGTATATTTTACATCAAAACCCAGTACACATGCACACAAATACACACACACACACACACACCCCTAGATGGGTGCATATATATGCACGTATAGAAATTAAAATTTCACAAAACAGGAGTTATTCGTATTAGATGTGACGCATTCACATAGTTTTTATTCTACTTTGGTTTATTTTATGTTTTAAAAAATCTCATTTTTGCAACACACTAAGTTGATTCTATGACTCAGTGGATCACAACCTGAAGTTTGAGAAAACTGGTTCAGAGCAGGTGTTGGCAAACCCTGGCCCAACCTGGCCCCAATGCCCTCTGTAAATGAAGGTTTATTGGCACACAGCCATACTCGTTCATCTACGAATATTTGATGACTGCTTTCTTAATACAGTGGCAGCGTTGAGTAGTTGCAGCAGAAAGCTAAAATATATGCTATCTGGTCCTCTAAGAAAAAGTCTGCCCATGCCCGGTTCAGAGGAGTAAGTGAAATCCATCAGTGTAAACGGATGAATACAACACCTGGCGTATCCAAAGGATTCAATAAATAACATTACTGTTGCAGGTGGTTTCTTTGCTGCTACTGCTACCACTCCTATAACTAAAACTAACTGGCCAAGGAAGAAGTTTTCTCATCAGATAAATACAATAAACAGGTTAACTTAAAAAGGGGGGAGGGGCTTAAATAACAAACGCGGAACAAAGACTTTGTTATCTAAGCTCCAACTTTCATGCTGAGAGTCATTCAATCTCTTTTTTTCTCAAGCTTGAGCACATATATCAGTGCAGTCACTTTCCCAAATGGGCATTAGCAGCCTCCCTACTGCCAGACAAGCCAGCAGACAGAGAGAGGTTAGACCACATTTAAGCTTTTAAACCCCTCAGATCCCTCCTCTGAAGGTGCCCTGCTCTTCCTCCTGCAGCCATTAGAGAGTAAATCCCTGATAAGCAAAGTAAATTAGATGCAGTGACATTCTGCTAATTGAGTCATCTCCTCTGCTTGGCTGGGCTGTTAATTACCAGCTAATCTTATCAACATGGCAGCTGACTGGCAGAGAGTGGCTCTCGGAGAGAAGGGGAAGGACCCCAGTTCGCCCCCAAAGTCTCGCATTGGGCAAAGTGGGTATCAAACCTGCCGGTCCCACCTGAAGCCATCTGAACGCTGCTCAGGCAGTATGGTTTAGAAGAGGGACAGAACTATGGCTCAAGAATCATGCAGAAGAGACACAGGGACATGGCAAGCCTCCAACTAAAAGCTGAAGAGAAGAAAGAAGGGGCTAAGATGACAAATTATGCATTATTAAAGCTGCATTCTCCCTCTCTCATCTCAATCAAATTTTATTGCAGTAAAGCACAGAGGCTTAAAGAGGGATAAAAGACTGTAAAATATAAATTAAGTCCTATTTAGTTCACCACCATGAGCCAAGCGTGCCAACTTCTGTCTGAATACGTTGCCCAGAAAGGCTGAACGGGCCGGCTTTCAACTGGATGAATGTCTATGATTTGCTGACATCTGGCAGAAGGGGTCTTGCTGCCAATCAAATCAACCCCACCCCCTCAGAAACCACTGGGTTCTGTCTGAGGATCTGTGCTCCCACTTCTTTTCAGAATCACCCTGATAACTATTTGTTAATTTTCCAAAGAGCCTAGATGAGCGTGTGGCAGATTAGCAGGAAGGAGCAGCGGTCCCTTCTGCTTTCGTTCACCCACAGCCTTCTTTAAGGCCCCTCCACGCTGATTTTAGGGCAGGCCCCAGTTGTCAGAGTTTTGGTAAAGGAAAATGAGCCCAGCAGATTAGCAAAAATTAAACTGATTGGCAATGCCCAGTGCCAGCAAGAGTGTAGGGGAACAGGCAGTTCAGTGCACCGGCGGGAATGGAAATTGGTAGAACCCTTCTTATGCGGGGTTTTAGAGGGTGGGGTGAGGGTGAGAGACTTAGCGTTAGGTACTAAAATATTAAATGCACGTACCTTTTGACCCAGCAAGTCTACCTCTAGGATACTAGTAATAATTGATCATTCTCACATCGTGATTAAGACATGGCAAGATACCATTTTAAGCACTTTATACATATTAGCTCCCTCTTAAGAGTCTATGCTCTGGGCATGACACTATCTTCCCACTCAGACCCCACCCAGAAAAAAATATACATATTATCTGACACTGAGCACTTACTGGGTGGTAAGCACAGTGCAAAGGGGTGGATTTTCGTACAAACGCTTACAACTCGGAAAGGACTATCAGTATCCCCATTTTGTAGATTTGAAAGAGGAGGTGTAGAGGGGATAATTCATTGGCACAAGATAACACTGCAGGTAGCTAAACTAGAACTGAAGCCCAGATTATGGGATGGCAGAGAGCCAGCTCTGAGCCCTGCCCAGAGTTCCACCTCCCACCAAAGCGCGGCAAAGATGCGCACACAAGGCTGTCCCTCACCCAACACCTTAGGATGCTATCACGCGAGGAGCCGCCTCCAAAGCCATCGCCGGCAGATCGAGTACGGCCATGCTGTGACAAGCTCTGCAGCTGAAGAATACTATAGGTCTCTATGTTCTGACATGAAACAACCTTCAAGATATAATGTGGGACTTCGAGTCAGGATGGCAGATGGGTAAACGTGGTATCGCCTCTTCCCACAACCACATTAAAATTACAACTAAACTACAGAACAACCATCATTCAGAACTGCCTGAAATCGAGCTGAATACAAGTCCTACAACTACGGAATTAAAGAAGCAGCCACATCGAGACTGGTAGGAGGGGCGGAGGCGGATGGGCTGGTCCCACGTGGGGTGGATAAAAATCAGGAGGACACCTCGGCTGGGAAGGTCCTCCCTGAGGAGTGAGGGGTCCTCGTCCCACACCAGGCGCCTAGCTCAGGGTTCCAGTGCCAGGAAGACAATTCCCCATAACTTCTGGCTGGAAAAACCAGCGAGAATTGAGGTTGGGGGAGGCTGAGGCTGCTGAAGGCCGAGGTAGTTCCTCTTAAAGGGCCCGCACATGGACTTATTCAGACTCAAACCCTCTAGGCTCCAGAGTGGGGGAGGCAGCTTGAAAGGCATCAAAGACACACGGGAAAAAACTGAGTTCTTTGATATTGGGGTGAGAGCTGGAGAGGCAGCTTTCTCCTGGACAGATGTGCTGACCTAGGCCATCATTCCTTGGCTGAGCCCTTCTCCAATGGGCCCAACTGACAGGTGCCATATCTGGGACTCCAGCAACCTGGCTCACACTGTTTGCACCACCCGGGTGACTCCATGAAGTCCCACCCCACCCAAGCTGTTGCCACTTGCTTAACCATAGGATTGGCCTGCCTTGGATCCTGCTTCAGGTTTTCCTAAATTCTCTCAAACAAGCAGCATCTGGTCTCAGTGAGCCCCATACTTCTCACTAAGTGGCCCCAGGCCTGGCACTAGAAGCAGCCAGCCCTGGTTCACAGCTTGGCTATTCCTGGGCACCTCCAAGCCCAGCACAAGAAGCAGCCATCACCAGATCACTCTGTAGCTCATGCCTGGTGGCCCCAGGTAGAACACAGGCAGTGGCTGGCCTTGCCCCAGAGCCAGCACACCCAGTGAGCAGCCTCAGACCACATCGAAGCACCACCACCCAACCACCTCCACAGGTGACACACTCAAGGAGTGGACTCAGTGAGTACTGAAGTAAGTCTTGCTCTGTGTGGTGGGCCTCTGCACAGCTGATCCTCCAAGGCAGTCAGAGGTCAGTGGTCAGTGGGTACAGATAGTCCTTGCAGCTGATCAGCCTGAGTAAGTCCCTCCAACAGCAATCAAGACTCAGTTACAACAGAATGGTATGCAGTCCACATAAGGGGTACACCTCGAGAGCACAGCTGAGGAGATCAGGGAGGCTGTGCCACTAGATCCTACAGGATACCTACTACAATAGGCCACCCTAGGAAGCCTGGGAAACATAGCAACTCTACCTGATACAAAAAGACAAACACAGAGAGGCAGCCAGGATGAGGACACAAAGAAACGTGTCTCAAATGGAAGAACAGAACAAATCTCCAGGAAAAGAACTAAATGAAACAGAGATAAGCAATCTAACAGATGCAGAGTTGAAAACACTGGTTATAAGGATGCTCAAGGAACTTAGTGAGGACCTCAAGGGCATAAAAAGGGCCAGTCAGAAATGAAGGATGCACTAACTGAAATAAAGAATAATTTACAGGGAATCAATAGTAGAGTAGGTAAAGCCAATAAGCAAACCATCACTTTGGAATATAAGGAAGCAGAAAACACCCAACCAGAACAGCAAAAAGGAAAAAGAATCCAAAAAAATGAGGATAGTGTAAGGAGCCTCTGGGACAACTTCAAGTGTACCAACATTCACATCATGGGGGTGCCAAAAGAAGAAGAAGAGAGAGCAAGAAATCGAAAACCTATTTGAAACAATAATGACAGAAAACTTCCCTAACTTGGTGAAGGAAACAGATATACAAGTCCAGGAAGCACAGAGAGTCCCAAACAAAATGAGCCCAAAGAGCTCCACGCCAAGAGGCATCATCATCAAAATGCAAAAGGTTGAAGACAAAGAGAGAATCTTAAAAGCAGCAAGAGAAAAGCAGTTAGTTACCTACAAAGGAGCTCCCATAAGACAGTCAGCTGATTTCTCAAAAGAAATTTTGGCCCTGGCCGGTTTGGCTTAGCAGTTAGAGCATCGGCCTGCAGTCCAGAGAGACCTGGATTCAGTTCCCACTAAGGGCACATGCCTCGGTTGCAGTTTGTCCCTGGCCCTGGTTGGGTCGTGCGGGTGGCAACCACTCTATGTGTCCCTTTCACGTCAATGTTTCTATCTCTCTCTCTCTCTCCCTTCCACTCTATCTGAACAAAATATGGAAAAATGTCCTCGGGTGAGGATTAAAAAAAAAAAAAAAGAAAAGAAAGAAAAGAAATTTTGCAGGCCAGAAGGGAGTGGCAAGAAATATTCAAAGTGTTGAAAAGCAAGGATCTACAACCAAGATTACTCTATCCTGCAAAGCTATCATTTAGAATAGATTGATATATAGTTTCCCAGATAAGAAAAAGCTACAGGAGTCCATCACTACCAAACCAGCATTATATGAAATGTTGAAGGGTCTCCTTAGAAAAAAAGAAGATAAAAAATATGAACAATAAAATGGCAATAAATACGTATCTATCAACAATTGAATCTACAAATAAAATGAGCAAGCAGAACAGAAACAGACTCATAAATAGAGAGAACTTTTGTTGGTTGCCTGATGGGAGGCAGTTGGGGGCATGGGTAAAAATGGGGAAGAGATTAAGAAGTACAAATTGGTCAGTTGTTAGACTGAGGAACCTCAAAGGGAAGGGAAGGGGCAGAAAGAGATAAACCAAAGAACTTACATACATATATGGGTAAGCAATGCACAGAGACATTGTGGGGAAGGCAGGAGGGGGCCAGGAACAAGAAGGAGGGGGTCAATAGGGGAAGATGAGGGGACATCTGTAATACCTTCAACAATTAAGATAAGTTTAAAAAAATAAAAAGAGATAATGTTAAAAGAAAAAGGCAAGATTTAGAGTCACAACAAAATTGATCAGACGGCATAGAAATTTCCCATATGCCCCTCACTCCATACCTGCATAGCCTCCCCCATTACCAACATCCCCTCCTCCATTACCAACATCCCCTACCAGATGGGTACATTTGTCACAATAGATGAACCTACATCAATACATTGTTATCACCTGAGTCCATAGTTTACAGTAGGATTCACTCTTTGTGTAGTACATTTTGTGGGTTTGGACAAATGTGTAATGTATCCACCATTATGGTGTCGTGTACTGTCACTGCCCTAAAAATCTTCTGGGCTCTGCCTTTTTATCTGCCCCCTCCCCAACCTTGGCAACACTGATCTTTTTACTGTCTCCATTTGTGCCTTTTTCAGAATGTCATATGATTGGAATCATACCGTATGGGGCCATTTCAGACTGGCTTCTTTCACTTGGTCATATGTGTTTACATTTCCTCAAAGTCTTTCATGGCCTGATCACTCCCTGGTCTTTAACACCAAATAATATCCCATTGTCTGGATATACCACAATTTATTCACCCATTTACCTACTGAAGGACATCTCAGTTGCTTCCAAGTTTTGGCAATTTGCTGAAAACATCCATGCACAGGTTTTTGTGGGACCCATTTATTTTTTTATTTTTTTTTTATTTTTATTTTTTTATTTTTTTATCCTCACCCGAGGACATTTTTCCATTTTTTGTACAGATAGAGTGGGAGGGAGAGAGAGGAAGGGAGAGAGAGAGAGAAACATCGATGTGAAGGGACACATCGAGTGGCTGCCACCCGCACAACCAACCAGGGCCGGGGACAAACTGCAACCAAAGTACGTGCCCTTAGCGGGAACCGAACCCGGGTCTCTGCGGACCGCAGGCCGACGCTCTAACCGCTGAGCCAAACTGGCCAGGGCCATTTATTTTTTTAAATAGTGTGTTTTCGTGCATGCACATGTGTGTTTAAATCCCAAAATATCCCACCGCCATTGACCATGGTTACCTCTGAAGAAAAACTGGAATCCAGGGCAAGGAGAAAGTAAAGAATAGGTTTTACTTTGTATTCTTTACAGCTGGGTGTCATTTTAATGTTTTCGACTTAAACGTGTATTCATGAAATCACTTCGATCATTACATTGAAAATTAAAAACCCGGAAAAACTAAGATAAAATTGAAATAAAGAGTAATAGTTCATGCAAAGCCACAAGAGGCGAGCCTTATATTTTCATGTACCACAGCAAATGCTCCATCAATATTTGGTTGATTTGGGTCAATCCTCATTCCTTGTGATTCCGTATTTGTGAATTTGCCTACTCTCTAAAATAGACTTGCAACCCTCCAGTAAATACTCATGGTGTTTCAATGGTCCTTTACGAACATGCCCATGAGGCAAGTGAGGCTCAGAGAGGTGAGACTGACCTGCCCATGCTCACGCAGGCTGGGAAACAGAGCCAAGTCGGGCTGGCTCAGAGCCCACGTACTGACCACTAGGCAGTACTGCCTCCGCGGAAAAAGCAGAAAAGGCAGGGGTATGCGGCCAAAGAGCAGCTTGTAAAGGAAAGTCTGTAGCCTTACGCCATCGGTGTTGAGATCGGGTCTGAGGGAAAGCACGTAGAGAACAGCAGACAAGGACTCCCCAGGGTACAGTGTGATCAGTGCTCCCCATGGGGGCCGGGTGTGAACAGGGAAAGGAGCGAGCTCTGTGCTCATGCAAAGCAGCATCCATGTGGGCTGGAGGAAGAGCAGGCACGGTCTGGCTCCACCATGGCCCCTCGTCACCTCCTCTTCCCGTGCAGGCGGCCAGCTTCAGACTGGTAGCCCCGAGACTCCGCCTGCGCATGTGCCCTGAACCAGCCCTCAGCAAGAGACGGCAGGGATGAGGATCAGTACCCCAGCTTCCCAGCTTCCTCGTTCTTCTAGGGGTTTGACTCTGAGGCATGTCTCTAAGTGTCCCCCAGGGCTCCCTAGTTGCCCACAGAGGGAACGGGCTCAGCAACACCTCTGCACCGGCTCCTATACATTCCTTGCCCCAGCCCCAACCCCGACTGATGCTTCCTCCAGTCCCTTCTTCCCAAATCCTCATCTTAGGTTCTGCTTCTGGAGAAGCAAGCTCAAAATGCGTCCGTTCTCAGTCATGTGTGGCTGTAAAATATATCGACGTGTTAATTACAGTTTTGTTCTCGTCCTAATGCACAAGTCGGCCTTGTTAAGGTGAGCAGAGGGAACAATTCTTACCTTAGCCCTCATCCTTCTTCAAGCCTCCTGTCATTTTCGGGGAGCACGGCACCAAATACAACAATGCGCAGAGGGGAGCAGAGTAGAAAAGGCCAAGATTCCAGGACACAACCTGAATCAGCTATACCCACACTTCTCGCCCTGTAGCCCGTTACCTGAATCAGCTATACCCACACTTCTCACCCAGTAGCCCGTTACCTGAATCAGCTATACCCACACTTCTCGCCTGTAGCCAGTTACCTGAATCAGCTATACCCACACTTCTCGCCTGTAGCCAGTTACCTGAATCAGCTATACCCACACTTCTCACCCAGTAGCCCGTTACCTGAATCAGCTATACCCACACTTCTCGCCTGTAGCCAGTTACCTGAATCAGCTATACCCACACTTCTCACCCTGTAGCCAGTTACCTGAATCAGCTATACACACTTCTCACCCTGTAGCCAGTTACCTGAATCAGCTATACACACTTCTCACCCTGTAGTCAGTTACCTGAATCAGCTATACCCACACTTCTCGCCCTGTAGCCGGTTACCTGAATCAGCTATACCCACACTTCTCGCCCTGTAGCCGGTTACCTGAACCAGCTATACCCACACTTCTCGCCCTGTAGCCGGTTACCTGAATCAGCTATACCCACACTTCTCGCCTGTATCCAGTTACCTGAATCAGCTATACCCACACTTCTCGCCTGTATCCAGTTACCTGAATCAGCTATACCCACACTTCTCGCCTGTAGCCAGTTACCTGAATCAGCTATACCCACACTTCTCATTTGTAGCCAGTTACCTGAATCAGCTATACCCACACTTCTCGCCTGTAGCCAGTTACCTGAATCAGCTATACACACTTCTCTCTGTAGCCAGTTAGTCGAGTCTTTTGTTATTTGCAGCCAAATGCAACCCCTCCTGATCTAATCTCCAAGATGCTTCATAAAAACAATAGATGTTGCTTCAGTGATATTTCTGCCAAAATTGTATAACCTGTATGTAATCGTGAAGAAGCATCAGAAAAACTTAAATTACGAATTATTCTACCAAGTAAGTGGCTGAATCCCAAGGGAGCAACACAGCCCACTGGACGGCCTCGCCTTGGGCCAAGCCCGGAGGAACCTTTCCAATCTACTCTCCCGTGAGAGCCCAGGTCACCAGGAGCTGGACTGGAGGGAGGAAAGGGTCTGTGCCAGCCCCTCCCCTGCACCCAGCCCCAGGAAACCAGTGTAATATAAAGCATGCGGTCCTGCTGGTGGTGCAGCTACTTTAGAAAAAAAAAAAAAGTAAGTGGCTGAGCCCTGGCCAGTTTGGCTCAGCAATTAGAGTGTCAGCCCTCTGACCAAAGAGTCATGGGTTCAATTTCCAGTCAGGGGCACATACCTGGGTCTGCAGTTCAATCCCCAACCCCAAGAAGTCATGCAGGAGGCAACCAATTGATGTGCCTCCCTCACATCAATGGTTTGCTCTCTCTCCCTCCTTCCCTTCCACTCTATCTAAAAAAAAAGAAAACCAGTGGAGGAATGTCCTCGGGGAGGATTAACAACAACAACAACAACAACAAATAAATAACTGGTTGGCTCTTCAAAAATTTCAAGGTCAAGAAACACAAAGAAAGAACTAGAGACCTTTCCAGATTAATGAAGATTAAAGAGACCAAACACACACACACAAAATGAAAAAATGTCCTCGGGTGAGGATAAAAAAATAAAGAGACCAAACACATAAATAGAATGTGGATCCTGGAATGGGAGGGGGCAAGAGACAGACATTTGGTGAAACATGAACATACACTGTGGAATAAGTAATAATAGCGGATCAATGTTCCTGACCTTGATAACTGTACAGGGTTATGTAAAACAATAACCTTATTCTTAGGAAGTACACAATGAAGAATTAGGGAGTGAAAGACGCTCTCAGATGCTTCAGAAACACACACAGACACTCTGTATATTTAAAATTAGAGCAGAATAAAAATTATCCAAAAATTTAGGTACAATAAGCACTTCTGTTGGGCAATACCTCAGGTTTCCTCTGCCCTTTGTCCCTCTTTAAAACTAATAGCAGCTGAGGAATGAAAGAGAAAAACCAGATCAGGATACAGAGAGAAGTAAAATTGGGTGAAATAAAATTGTTAAGATAAAGAAATGCAAACCTGTTTCTTTGGTTGTTAACCCTCCCTCCCCCAATGATGTAATTTTGAAGGAGCCACCCAGATGGTGACTAATCATGTTTTTAGAATAATAGTTAGTATATCGAGTGCTTACCATGCATTGAGTGCTGTTCTAACTGCTTTATGTGTTAACTAATTTAATTTAATTTTAACCCATTTAATCATTTAGTGTATAATTCCTTTTTTTTTTTTCTTTATTGGTTTTAGAGAGAAAGGAAGGAAGAGGGAGAGAGAGATAGAAACATCGATGAGAGAGAACATTGATTGATTGCCTCCTGCATGCCCCCCACTGGGGATCGGGCCCACAACCTGGGCATGTGCCCTGACCAGGAGTCAAACAGCAACCTTCTGGTGCATGGGTCGACGCTCAGCCACTGAGCCACACCGGCCAGGCTAGTGTATAATTCTTAATCATCAGAGATATATTTATAATATACTTAATCTAATCACTTAATATGTATTGATAAACATTAATTCATTAATATTTAATCATTTGTGCTGTATTAAAAAAATTTTATATCATGTACTGCATAATATTTCATTATTTAATTGACAAAAGTAAAACTTCAGGGTTCTTTTAAAATTGTTATAGAAGCTAATAGTTAATGACACTAAAAACTCTACTCTATTGAACCTTTTGCATGTGCCAGCAATGGTTCTAAGCATTTGACATGGTCTCGTGATTAAATTAATTCTTACATCAGCCCAGGAACCCAGGACCATAATTATTCCCCATTTCACACTGAGGGAGGATGAGAAACTTGTTCAGGTTCACGGAGATGCTACGTGATGGATGAGCTGGGTTCCAACCCAGACTGGTGTCTCTTCAGAGCCGGCAAAGAGCTGATCTTGAAAAGACAGATGTGTGTGTTGTGCGTCCAGGAGACAAGCAGACTGAGGTTTGGTTCAACCAGGTGTGCGGTCAACCGCAGGACCCAGGCCGGAGGAACAAAAATAAATAAGAGGTAAAATCAGGCCCTAATTTGTTGTTGTTGTTTGTTTATTTTTCCCCTAAGAAACTCATGGTCTGGAAACTTCCACAGTTTAAAATCCCAAATTACTGACCCACATGCTTTGGTGTCGGTATCTCCAAAGAACAGTTGATGGGAAGTCTGTTGTCCTGGCTCCTTCTTCTCGTGGTGTGCATTTTTAAAATCAACTTCAAAAACACTTGAATCTTTATGATTTTTAGGAACTTCCTAAAAATGGAGCAATGCCTGTCGTTCTTTCTGTTAAAAGGGCGTCTAAGTTGGATGCGTCTCAGCAAGCCCACAGGTTCCTAAGGCCTTGGGGGAGCACGTGGCTAGCAATGGACGCATTTGTGAGCAGCTCTTCACAGAAGGACCTCAGACCCTGCAGTGATGCTGGAAATGCCGGTGAACGCGTTCAGGATGAAGCTTCCGTTTCAAGGTAGCATTTTGCTTTGTTTTCCACTCTGCTGGAATTTGCTTTTATTATTTATCCTTTGGCTCCACTCTAACAAAGTTTTGTTTCGTTTTTTTTATCTAATCTCATACTTTCTCCCTCCCTCTCCACTGCTCCACCTCCCGTGCCAATTAAAAAAAAGAAAGAAAGAAAGAAACTATTGAACCTCAAGGAGATTCCATCACATAAAACTTTCCATCATTTCTGGTGTCCAAGCTAAAACAGACTGGGCGATGACAAGAGTTAACGGTCAAAATTAAACGTAAATACCCAAGAGGTGAAGGGGAGTTTCCACTGCTATGAGTTTCCAGCTTCTCTGACGTCCTGCGTGAGTCTGGCTGATGTACTTGGCCTAGATTGTCTCAGCAGCTGCCCAAGTCACAGCGCCGGGGCCAAGGGGAGGCAAGAGGCACGGAGTTTAAGGAGACACTTATTCTTGGGGCTGTGCAAGTACCCTCGGCACCCCACTGACCCCCTGGGTCCCAGCCCTGCCCAGTAGTCCCTGCCTCCCAATTGAGCACTGTCCCTACCTCATCAGCCCCCTCAGTAGCTGGAGGGATCATTTCAGAGGGTAACTCTGACCAAGCCACTGCCCTGAGGGAACCCTTCTGACGGCTGGTCGGCTGGTCGGTGCCCTCAGGGTCAGAGCCAGACTCCCTGGCAGGGCCCGGAGCCCGGAGCCTGCCAGACCTGACTGCTGCCCAGCCGCCCTCCCCTTCCACCTCCCTCCAAGGGTCTGGAACCTGGGGCGCTGTCCCGTCGGGTTTCACAGCTGCCGCTACCTCTTGCCTGAACCATCTTCTCTACCTATTTTCCAAGCTAATGCTGACTCACTTTTCAGAACTCGCTGGGAAAAAAACACGTGGGCAGTGGACGAGCAGAGTCAACTCTGCCATTTATTGAAGTAAGCGTGGGCGGTCACCTGGTGCTCTGGGCTTGAATTTCCTCGTCTGTACAGTGGTAGTGAGAGGCCCACCCCATGAACTGACAATGGACGGGGGGATTTGAAAAGGCCATCTGTGCCCTGGCCGGTCTGGCTCAGCCGTTAGAGCGTCTGCCTGCAGACCGAAGAGGTGAGGGTTCGACTCCAGTTAAGGGCTTGTATCTCGGTTGCAGTTCGTCCCAGCCCTGGTCAGGGTCCTGTGGGAGGCAACCAATCAATGTGTCTCTCTCACATCCATGTTCCTCTCTCTCTCTCCCTCCCACTCTATCTGAAAATAGATGGAAAAATATCCTCAGGATTTAAAAAAAAAAAGTAATTTGTGTCACTCTAAGATCAGCGTTTGGTGCACGGCGAGCATTATATTACCATCATCAGAGTGTTCTCCATGAGCCCCCATGCCTGGGTTAGAAGCCCATGTTACCATTATCATGTGCCCAAGTCTGACTCTGCCTCTGGTCTAAAAATCTAAAGGCAGGGACTGGGTCTTTCTTATTCATTGCTGTCTTACTACCATACTGCCTAGCACACAGTAGGTGCTCAATAAATGTGTTGGATGCATGAGCCAAAGTACAAGTGACACAGCCACTGGAACAATATCCATTCTAGTTCTGGGATAAGCAACAAGAGATTTATTTCTTTCTCTCTCTGATTTATTTCTTTTTTACATTTATTATTATTTAAGTAAGTTGGTATACAACCTTATATTGATTACATTAGTTTCAAGGGTACAATAAAAAGAGTCAACATTTTTTGTACCTTACAATGTGATCACCCCACTAATTCTAGGAATTATCTGTCACCGTGCAAACTTACCACAATATCATTGACTAAATTCCCCTCCCCCTTTTCCCCCACCCTCACCCCCTCCCTTCTGTAAGCATCCCTTGGTATCTGCTTCTGTGAGTCTCTTTTCAGTTTATTTGTTTGTTTTGTTTTGTTAACACCTCAAGGAAGGGAAACAAAAGAAAAAACTAAGCAAATAGGATTACCTAAAACTAAAAAGCTTCTGCACAGCAAAAGAAACCATCAACAAAACAAAAGGCAACCTATGGACTGTGAGAATATAGTCATAAATAATATCTTTGATAAGGGATTGATATCCAAAATATATAAGAAATTTATACAACCCAGTAACAAAAAAATAAACAATCCAATTGAAAAATGAGTAGAAGACATGAAGACATCTCTCCGAAGAGACAGACAGATGGCCAACAGACATATGAAAAGATGCTCAACATCACTAATAATCAGGGAGATGCAAATCGAAACCCCAGTGAGATACCACCTCACACCAGTCAAAATGGCTATTCTCAAAAAGCCAACAAATAATATGTGTTAGTGAGGATGTGCAGAAAAGGGAACCCTCTGCATTGTCAGCCCCCATGGAAAATAGTATGGCATTTCCACAAAACACTAAAAGTAGATCTACTGTATGACTCAGCAATTCCACCTCTGGGTATTTATCCAAAGAAAACAAAAACACTAATTAGAAAACAATATGCGCTCCCCTATGTTCATTACAGCATTATTCACAATAGCCAAGATATGGAAGCTACCTTGGTGTCAGGCAATAGATCATGGATAAAAAGATGTGAGATATATACATACACACACACACACACACACAGACACACACACATATATATGTATGTATATACATATGCTCGTGTGTGTATGTATATATATGCATGTGTATATGTATATATATGTGTGTATATATATTTATATGTGTATACACACACACACAATGGAATATTAGACAGCAATAAAAAAGAATGAAATCTTGCCATTTGTGACAACATGCATGGATGTAGAGGGTATTATACTAAGTGAAATAAGTCAGGCAGAGAAAAACAAATACCATATAAATTCACTTACATGTGGAATCTAAAAACAAAACAAAGTAACAGAAGATTTAGAAAAAACCACAATTGCTCTGCAAGGAGAGTTCACTGCTGAATTCAAAAGCCTCAGATTGCACCAAATATTAACTCAACCAAGTGTGCGTGGATCCTGTGCTGGGCCATGTGCTAAGCAATAGGAAATACAAAGAATTCGTCTTTGTCCTCAGTGAGGTACTAGGAGAGACCCTTAACACTGGAAGTCAACTTTTCATGCAGAACAAAGACTCTGCGGGTCTGAGCTGCATAGTTTCAAGGTCACGGCTTCTTAATCAGACATGTCTGGGTTCCAGTCCCACAGCTTTATGACTTGCAAACTTGATGACCTAAAGCAAGTCACGTAACTTCCCGAGCTTCCCGGCCTTTCGTCTGTAACAGGCAGAAATACAGGGCCTGCCTCCCAAGGTTGTGTGTGGGCAGCAAATGAGAAATGCACACAGCTCCCCCGTAGCACAGGGTCTCACAGAGAAGAAGGAGGTGGGACATTGTCACTGTTACTGTACTGTCATTTTCAGCCCCTGCTCAGATGAGTTTCATGGGCCCATTTGCCCCCTCATCTCTTCTAGAACTTCCCCCCTCCTTTTTTTTTTCTACTGCTTCTACTTAAAGATGGAAAAATACACATTTAGACTCAGCTGCTGGGCAGCATGAGACAAAGCTAATTTTTTGTAACCAGAAGAGCATTGGGACACTTACTTCAAACCAGTCGCCAACACTGAGCAGCATCCCAGGCCCGACCTGGGGTTTTACAGATGTTTCTGCTGGGGTTTTTTGTTGTTGTTGTTGTCACTACTTTTGGATGGATTCTATGACTCCACGTCTGAGAATGACCTGTGGTCTGTGACAACACCACGGGAGTGAGTTCGTCTTTCGTGGTGGACTTTGAGGAGGTTTAAGGCCGTTGTTATTTCTGTCTCTCAGAAATTTCTTTCTCAATATGTAGTATTGCTTATCCAGGACACACAAAAGGAATAAAAAATAGGTCTCTTCTCCTACGCCGGTTCACATTGATTATGTGTGGGGTGGGGGTACCTGGAGCATCATCTTGAGAAGGATTCCAATGCAGCCTCAGGCCTCAGTGGGAAAAGAGTGCGTTGATTGATTAGCCATGTCTGCCCTGGGTGTGGGGGAGGGAGTGCCAGAACTGATCATCACCAGATTAAAAGCACTTTTCCAGAGACCTAGCAAATTCCATCTCCTCTTGATATTCCCCATGCTACCTATTTCTCTTTATCTTACCTTACTGTCTGATTCCACTGCAGTGTGGTAGTTAAAAAACTGAAGTTATTACCAGTTCGAATGGATTTCTTTCCATTTGTAAAGAAGAATGCTCAAGGATGGTTCACAGAAGAAGCAAAACCTCTCAGTAACATTTAAGTAGGGGCCATACATTACCAGTAAAATCAATAGGCACCTCTCCTATTCAGAACATCTCTTTTCAAGACAAGGCTGAGAAGCAACCAAAACCCTAATGAGGAGGAGAACAAAAGTCATGATAATAGCTTGATTTGTTGAACATGTACTATGTACCAGGTATTATGCTATTTCAATAATTTTTAATTTTAAAAAAGATATATTCCGATGTTACAATCTTGATAAATGTTGAATGTGGATGATGGGTGTATGGGACATACACAATGATTGTGTCCATTTGAAACTTTTCATAATAGAAACTTTTAAAGATACAATGCCAGATATCTGATTTAATTGGTCTTTGATAATGTGGGCATCAGCAGCCTTAAAAATGCCCCCCTTTTCCCCAAACCGGTGATTTTACTGTGCAACCAAGGATGAGAACCACTGGGCAAAATGCTCTGCAGACTTTATGTTATTCATTGCTCACAACTAACTGAAGATGTATGCATTGTCAGCCATCATCTTACTGAAACTGCAGTGAAATGACAAGCCCAAGGTCCCACAGCTGCTAAGTGGCTGAGTCACAATCCAACCCAGATTGACCTGAACCCTAAACCTGGGTCCTTTACCTCCTGTGCTGGGTGAAGTATAACTTTGTTTCAGCTTTGTTGAAGTATAGTTGACAAGTAACATTTGTATAAATTTAAGGTTATACGAGGTGATGCTTTGATACACACACATTGCGAAAATATTACCACAACCTAGCTAATGGATACACCCATCACCTCACACAGTTACCATTTTTATGAGAACAGTTAAGATCTATTGTCTTAGCATAGTTCAAGTATGCAACACTGTTATTAACCACAATCACCATGCTGTACATTAGAGCCCCAGAGCTTATTTATCCTGCATACCTGACACTTTGTACCCTCTGATCAGCATCTTCCCTCTTCCCAACCCCTGGGAGCCACCGTTCTACTTTCTGCTTCTATCACTTTGGCTTTTTTAGATTCTACATATAAGTGATTGCACAGTATTTATCTGGCTGGCTTATTTCACTTAGCATAATATCCTCCAGGTTTATCCATGTTGTAAATGGCAGATTTCCTTCTTTTTTTCTTTATTGATTTTTAGAGAGAGAAAAAGGAAGAGGAGAAAAGAGATAGAAACATTGATGAGAGAGAATATTGATTGGCTGCCTCCTGCATGTCCCCCCACTGGGGATTTGGCCCACAACCTGGGCATGTGCCCTGACTGGGAATCGAACCAGCAACCTCTTCATGCGTGGGTCGATGCTCAAACACTGAGCCATGCCGGTCGGGAAGAATTTCCTTCTTTTTTAAGGTTGAATAATATTCCATTGCATGTATATACTACATTTTCTCTTTTTCTTAGTCCTCACTTGAGGATATGTCTTTACTGATTTTTAGAGGTTTCTGATTGTCTGGAATAAAATCCCAACTCCCCTGGGCAAATTATTTTTCCTCTCTGAGGCTCAGTTTTTCCATCTGTAAAATGGGGGTAGTAATAATATTCACCCCTGAGCTATAATTAGACTTAAAGTCAGTCCATGTAATTAGAGTCAGTCTATGTAAAGCACTTAAAGGTGTGCCTGACACATCGGAAATGGTCAATACATTAAATGAATGAATGAATGAATGAATGAATGAATGAATGAATACAAAGGAAAACTCCCCCCTGGGGACAAGCTGTCAAGAATATAGCACTGACTTCCGGTCAAGATGGCGGGTAGGTAAACACGGTATCGCGTCCTCCCACAACCACATCAAAGTTACAACTAAACTACAGAACAACCATCATTCAAAACCGCCTGAAATCAAGCTGAATGGAAGTCCTACAACTACGGAATTACAGCAGCAGCCACATCCAGACTGGTAGGAGGGGCGGAGGCGCGAGGAGCTGGTCCCACACCCACGTGTGGCGGATACAAATCAGGAGGCTCCCGCGGCTGGGAAGGTCCTTCCTGAGGACTGAGGGGTCCCCGTTCCCACACCAGGTGCCCTGCTCAGGGTTCCAGTGCCAGGAAGAGAATCCCCATAACTTCTGGCTGGAAAAACCAGCAGGAACTGAGGCTCAGGGAGGCTGAAGCGGCTGGAGCCCCAGGCAGCTCCTTAAAGGGCCCGCGCACGGACTTATCGGACTCTCTCCCTCTAAGCTTGGAGGGGAGGCAGCTCGAGGGGCACCAGAGACATACAGGGAAGAACTGAGCTGTTTAGCACTGGAACGAGGGCTGGAGAGGGAGCTTTCTCTGGGACAAATGTGCTGTCAGAGGCCTTTGTTCCTTTGGTGAGCCCTTCCCTGGGGCGGCAGACAGTGGCCATATGTGGGACTCCAGCAACCTGGCTCACACTGGTAGCCCCGCCCTGCTGACTCCCTGAGGCCCTGCTCTGCCCCACCCAACTTTCAGGCCCACCCAAGCTGTTGCCACTTGCTTAACCATAGGATTGGCCTGTCTTGGATCCTGCTTCAGGTTTTTCCTAAATTCTTTCAAACAAGCAGCATTTGGTCTCAGCGAGCCCCATACCTCGCGTTAAGTAATACACTGAAACAAACACAGGGAGGCAGCCAAAATGAGGAGACAAAGAAACAGGTCCCAAGTGAAAGAACAGAACAAAACCCCAAGAAAAGAACTAAGCGAAATGGAGATAAGCAACCTAACAGATGTTGAATTCAAAATACTGCTTATAAGGATGCTCAATGAACTTAGTGAGAACCTCAGTGAACTTAGTGAGGGCCTCAAGAGCATAAAAAAAGGACCAGTCATAAATGATGGACGCACAGTCAGAAATGAAGGAGGCATTAACTGAAATAAAGAATAATTTACACAGATTCAATAGTAGAGTACGTAAATCTAAGAAGCAAACCATCAATTTGGAAAATAAGGAAGCAAAAAAACGCCCAATCAGAACAGCAAAAAGAAAAAAGAATCCAAAAAAATGAGGATAGTGTAAGGAGCCTCTGGGACAACTTCAAGTGTGCTAACATTCGCATCTTGGGGGTGCCGGAAGGAGAAGAGAGAGAACAAGAAATTGAAAACCTGTTTGAAACAATAATGGCAGACAACTTTCTAACTTGGTGAAGGAAACAGACATACAAGTCCAAGAAGCACGAAGTGTCTCAAATAAGATGAACCCCAAGAGGCCCACACCAAGACACATCATCATCAAAATGCAATAGGTTCAAGACAAAGAGAGAATCTTAAAAGCAGCCAGAGAAAGGCAGCTAGTTACCTACAAGGGAGTTCCCATTAGGCTGTCAGCTGATTTCTCAAAAGAAACTTTGCAGGCCAGAAGGGAGTGGCAAGAAATATTCAGAGTGATGAAAAGCAAGAACCTACAACCAAGATTACTCTATCCTGCAAAGCTGTCGTTTAGAATCGATGGCCATATAAAGAGTTTCCCAGACAAGAAAAAGTTAAAGGAGTCCATCACCACCAGACCATTATTATATAAAATGATGAAGGGTCTTTTTGAAGAAAAAGATAAAATGTATGAACAAACAAAATGGCAATGAATACATATCTATCGACAATGGAATCTACAAATAAAATGAACAGGTAGAACAGAAACATTCTCATAGATACAGAGAACATTTTGTTGGTTGCCAGATGAAAGGGGGGTTGGGGGAATGGGTGAAAAAGGTGAAGGGATTAAGAAGTACAAATTCATTGCTAGACTGACAAACCTCAAAGGGAAAGGGGTTGGGGGGTGGGAGGGAAGAAATGAACCAAAGAACTTATATGCATAACCAATGGACATGGACAATAGTGTGGGAAAAGGCGGGAGGGGGGCAGGGGTGGGGAGGAGGGGGTCAATGGGAGAAAAATGAGGAACAGCTGTAATATATTCTATATTCAACAATAAAGATTAATATATATATATATATATATATATATATATATATATATATATTTATCACTTAGATTTCAGGCAAGGAGACTTCCTTTAGGTAGGCTGGCCAGATCAAATACAGCACACCTAGTTCAATTTGAATTTCACATAAACAATGAACATTATTTCTGAGTGTAAGCATGTCCCAATTATTGGCTTCCTCTAATCAAATACTTACGAAAGGCAAGGTTCTGGGAGACCATATATTTGACTTTGGTCAAACTAAAGAGTGTAATGAGACTGGCCTGTTGCTCTTAAATGAGCTGGAGAAAGTGAGAAAGACAAGGATGAGCTCACAACCTGAAAGTCTCGCTCCGGCTCTGCACAGATGACCGACCAGCCAGCTTCCGTGTCCTGGGCTCCCGAGCTCCTGTGGGACGGAGACTGCTGAGAAGGTGCCCAGGGTCTCACCTCCAGAGCTGAGTTACAGAGCAAACTGAGCTCACAACTGTCACAAGGTGGCTGCTGTTTAAGTGAGGGTACTGATGGGCAGGAACAAAATCCTGAACATTGGGGTGCGGTGTATGAGCAGATCCCAGTGAATCTGGGGACAGGAGACCCCTAAACTTAGCTGAGTTTTGTTTGCTGGGAGAAGCAGCCCTTCCACGTCTTTCCACCCACCACCAGTCTGGGAGGTTAATCCTGCTTTAACCATCTCCCCGGAGGTAGCTGCCTTGCAGCACACTGCTGATTTTTCTCAAGACACACCCCACCACACCTCTTTGCTTTTAGACCTAAAACTAGACATGTCCCTGCAGGCCCCAATAGGTGAGGCTCAAAGCGTGACCCATGAGAAGGGGCACTACACTCCAAAAGAACCACATGGCTTTTTCTAATGTATAGAAAGAATCTGGGGCACATGCATGGGAACAGATATTAGGTATATAGGATCACGGTGGAAACACTATAAAGTTGAATCAGACCACTCAGTAGAGATTCTGGATTTCATGTTGCCTCATGAGGGGTTAGAAAGGGCTTTAATGGTTTGGCTGGTAGGTTGGCTGAAACATGGGGCAAGAGTTGCCTATAACAGATGAAGTTCAGATGCCAGAACTGCTTGGTATCCTACAGAGGAAGGTATTCAAAGGCTCAGAGAGCCCTCGCTGGTGTGACTCCGTGGTTAGAGCACTGGCCTGAGCACCAAAGGGTCACAGGTTTGATTCCTGGTCAAGAGCCCATACCTGGGCTGCAGGTTCAATCCCCAGCCCCAAGACAGGGTGTGTGGGGGAGGCAACCTATTGATGTGTCTCTCTCACATTGATGTGTTTTCTCTCTCCTCCCTTCCTTTCTTCTATTCTCTCTAAAAATAAATGGAAAAAATATCCTCAGGTGAGGATTAAAAAAAAAAAAGCTGAGGGAGACTGAATTATCGGAGTGGATTTACCACGGAAGACTTGCTCATCTGCCTGGGAGGGTTACCACCACTGTGAGAAAGAAATCTATGTAGGGAGGCACAAACTCCTTGAAAAAATCTGTGGTCACTCTTTCCTGTGTGTCAGAAATTACAATGGGCACTGCTGCTGCTGGCTGGGATCCCTCAGGGCTATAGGAGTAATTGGATCCTGGGGTGCCAGGGGCCAAGCGGCAGCATGGAGTCCCCAAAGGCAGGGTGGGCGTGGTTCCAGGAATGGACAGCGGAGTCAAAACAGCAATCCGAATAGGCTGACTCACAGAGACTCGTGGCATTGACTGGTTGATCACAGTGTAGCTAGAAAACAAAGTGATGGGTAGTCCACTAAATTCTTACTTGATCTATATAAAAAGAAGAGTTTTAGGTTGAGTAAATAGATGTCTGACTTGAATCACCAAAACAGAGAGAGTCATGGCCCTTCAATTAATTCCCAGACTTGAGCCAGATCAGGGACCCAGGACCCCTTGAATGAAAAGGAGGCTGGTCTCCTGAGGAAGGACCACATTGCCAAAAATGTGTTCCATTAACCTTTCTCTCAGCCTTTCCCCAAAGGGACCTGAGCCCTTCACCGGAGTGACTGTGCATCAGAAAAAAAGGAAATAGACCTTTCAGGGCCTACTGGACACTGGCTCTGAATTGACACTAACTCCAGGGGACCCAAGACCTCACTGTGGTCCACGGTCAGGCTTACGGAGGTCAGGCAGTCCATCAGGAGTTTTAGCTCAGGTTCCATTTCACAGCGGTTGTGGGTCCCCGAACCCACCCTGTGGTTATTTCTGGAATGTATACTGGAATAGATACACTCAACCACTGGCAGAACCCCTGAGCACATTTACTGTTTATCTGAAACTCAAACTGACCTGGGTGTCCTGCAATTCTATTGGCTAAATCTGATAACACCCGAAGGAAATTCCAGGTGGGGGAATGCACCTTGTGAGCAAAGAGAGGGAATGAGGAAGATCGGGAGCCTGAGCTGGGCCTCAGTGGGTGAAAACCGAGGGCCGAAGTCATGAAATTTAGTGGAGTCAGGGGCTTGGGAGTGCTCTGAAAATCTCATTTTTAAAAATTTTTTTCTAATTTATTATTTTTATTGATTTATTTTTGTTACAGCTGTTTCTCCTTTTTCCCCCATTGACACTTTCCTCCCAACCCTACCCCCCCACCCGCCTCCGCCCTGTCCCCAGCTTTGTTGGCTATGTCCATGGTTACGCATACATGCACATAAGTTCTGTGGTTTATCTGTTCCCTCCTCTTCTGAGGTTTGCAGTCTGTACCCTACTTCTATGTCTCTGGGTCCATTTTGTTCATCAGTTTGTTTTGTTTATTATATTCCACAAATAAGTGAGATCATGTGATATTTGTCTTTCTCTGATTGGCTTCTTTCATTTAGGATAATACTTTCCAGGTCCCTTCATGTCATCTCAAAGGATAAGAGCTCTTTCTTTCTTACAGCTGCATAGTATTCTATTGTGTACATGTACCACAACTTTTTTATCCATTTGTCTACTGATGGACACTTGGGCTGTTTCCAGATTTTAGCTACTGTAAATAGTGCTGCTATGTACATAGGGGTGCATATATTCTGAAAATCTCACTTTCTAAAAAGAGCTAGTTTGTCCCTCGCCAAAACAACCACCCAAACCAAGCAGAACCTTTGCAGTCCTTCCTTAATTGATTGATTTCAAGGTTGATCCATTTACTAGGTCTTGTGATTAGAAAACAGATCATCTGGAAGTGGTGATAAAGACTGCTCGCTGGCAGAGTAGAGTGCTCACAGGGAAGGAGTTTCCTTTTTCTTTGCATTGATGTAATAGGCCCCTTTGCGAATGTGCTGCTTGGACTAAGTGCCCAAGGGCAGGAAGTGTTTAAAAGGTTTAAAAGTCATTTGGACTGGTTGGTTCAAGGGAGGGCTCACCACAGGGTGGTTTAGAGCTATACATACCAAGTGCTCCTAAAGCAAAAGTCAGTTAACTGCATCAAAGTGCATGGATGAGGATGTTACATCTGCCATGATGCTTATGAGTGAAGCACCAGAAATCACCCACATGCCTATCAAAAGGGGATTGAGCGGTGTCGAAACATGTATACAATGAAACGCTTAGGCGACTATTAAAAAGGATTGTGGTTTTTTCTTTTTAACATAGGAACATGTTCCCAATCTATTGTTAAATGAAAAATATATATAACACTAGACGTAGTAGGATCCTCTGGCTGTCTAAAAAGAAAAGGAACATGCACGGAGCGGAAGAAAGGCAATGGGAGAGAAACGTAGAGACCCTGGAAGGCAGCTTTGGTCTTGCTCTGTTTTCACCGGTTTGTATCTCTCAAATTCTTCTATAAGAAAGGTGGCTTTCTTAAATAATCCAACGTTTTTAAAGAAAATAATACGAAGCTGCCCAGGCTCTGTGTGAAGTGTGGAGATACAGACCCTGTTCTTTCACAACTGTCCGCCCAGGAGCCCTCGGGGTTGCTCAGGAGACGCCCTGCAAGGCTGCGATGCCCCAGAAACGGCCGTTCTGTCACAGTGGCACAATTCTCTCCTTGTCATATTCCTGACGTCTTAATCCGGCACCCAGGACGCACTCCGTGCCTCAGGGACCAGCTGCAATTCCCCTGCAGCCCACGGCTCCTCCTCTGGCCTGTTCCTGCTCTGTCCTCCAGCTCCCCTCAGGTCACCGCTTTGAGATGCTTACCATGGAAACCTTCCCCGTGTTGCTTTCCTGATTGGTTTTTTTAATCACCTAATTTGTGTTCCTCTTCTATCCCTCCCTCCCTGTCACTTTTCAAATCATTTCCCAGCCACCCTTTGCGCGGACCAAGGGAGCTCAGGGTGGCAGCATTTCCTGGGTTGGGCTCCCTCCTCCCTTCTGACCCCTAACCCTGGCACGCTCCATGCTGCATCTTACAATTGCCTAGAAGTGCGTTTTAGAATGATGATGCCCAGGCCCTGTTCCCAGAGCTTCTGACGGATTTGGTCTGCAGTGGACCGTTTGCAACTCTTCCCTGGGTGAATCGAAAGCAGAGCCCGCTCTGAGCGGCCCGGCTCAGCCCCTGTGATCCGCACAACTCGGGTGGAATTGTTTCTGCCTAGGGGCCCCCCTGGGACCTGGTTACCAAGCCCACAGCCTCGGATTAACCCTGGCGATCGAAAATGTTGCTCTGCCTAGGGCTGCTGTTCAGACTGGGAGGCTGAGTCAGCCACGAAAGTCCCCCTGGACCGGCTCTGAGCTGACCGCTGTGCTCCGCCCTCCTGAACGCAGCGCAGAGCGCGTGTCCGCCCCCTCTGCCCTCGCTCAGGGGTCAGGGAAACTGACAAGAACCGCCCTGCTCTCCCAGGACCTCCCGCCCTCTGTCAGGTTCACTTACGCTTTCTTCTCTCTTCGTCAGGACCTCATCATGTCTTGCCTGGTCGGGGAACAACAGCCTCCTGCCCAGCCTCCCTCCCGTCCTGTCCAGTGCATTTCCTGTGCCACCGCCTCTGGATCCCCCTTTTCCCTGACCATGTCATTCCCCCGCATAACAGCCGTCAGTAGCTCCCAACTGCCTGACCTATAACACTGTCAGTAAGAATCATCGTGATGAAGTTCATTTTAATGGTTATACGATTTCTGCGTCCTTCCTATGCACCAGGCACTGTGCTGGGCATGTTACATACACCACCCCATTTTCCAGGACATTCTATCATGGAAACGTTCAGACGTACCGAAAAAGGAGAGAGAACAGCACAGGCCCCCCCCCCCTCTTCATAATGCTAAAGTCCAAAAGCTCTGAGATCCACAAGTATCATACATTTGGTGCCAACACTCATTTGTAGTAACACTTGACCTGAATAGTAGGAAATTGTCTGTTTTTATCTCATCCACTTAGTGCAAATATTCAAAAGTAACATTGCAGACCTATTAATATACAGTAAATCTGGCGTGGCCGGTGTGGCTCAGTGGTTGAGCGTCGACCCATGCACCAAGAGGTCACCAGTTCGATTCCTGGTCAGGGCACATGCCCAGGTTGTTGGCATGATCCCCAGTTGGGGGCATGCAGGAGGCGGCCAAACGATGTTCTCTCTCATCGATGTTTCTCTCTCTCCCTCCCTCTTCCTTTCTCTCTCTCTAAAATCAATAAAGAAAAAAAATGTAATATACACTAAGTCCTTACTTAATGTTGTCTTAGTTTCTTGGAAACTGTAACTCTAAGTGAATAACATGTAACAAAACCAGCTTCACCCTAGGCTAATTGATATAAAAAAGAGTTAATTTCCTATGGCATATTTCTGGCCACCAAAACATCAAACTCCTACGTAAAGACCCAGAACACATTCCATACAAAAGACTGAAATAAATGTGAGCTATACATACATTTGAGAAAGATTAATAAAAGCAAGTCAGATCATTATTTTCCAACCTGCTCATTCCAGTTCGGGGTCGCAGGCATCTGGAGCCTGTCCAGGCAGCCGGGCTCCAGCAGCTCAGGGTGCAAGACAGGTGCCTGCACTGGACAGGGCGCCCTTCCATCACAGGGCCACTCACATACCCACACTGGTCACACCGCACAATGGCGACATGCCAGTTCACATCAACTGCACATCTCTGGGATGTGGGAGGAAACCGGAGTCTCCGGAGAAACACAGACACAGGGAGAACGAGCCAACTCCACACAGACAGTGGCCCCAGCAGGGAACTGATGTTTTTTGTTTTTGTTTTTCCCCCTCAACATTATAATGAAACAATGTTGAAGAAAACGGTGTTATTGGAGGACCTGCTGCATTTGATTATGGGTGCTGTCCGGACCCCCGGGAAGGGTTTGATAAACGGTGCATGCACTTGAACGCCTTTCTGAAATCTGGAAACACCTGAATTCAAACACTCAGGATCTGGGGATAAGGAATTGTATACCTGTAAAACGAGATTCAGAAACTGCTAGCATTTTGACATCTTTGCTTTTCCATCAATCTACAGATATAGGTGATAAACACAGAGATAGAGAGAGAAATATAGATCTACACACTGCTGGGGCCCCACACTGTCTCTCTGCATCCAATCCCTTGAACCTGGGGACAGTACTTTGTTTACAAAAGAGCTCTTTGCAGATTTAATTAAGGATCTTGAGGTAAGGAGATCATTCTGAATTTTCCAGGTGGACCCTAAATGCAATGACAGGTGTCCTCGTAAGAGACAACAGAAGAGAGGAGACACTGTGAAAACAGGCAGAGATTAGGGTGATGTGCCCACAAGCCAAGGAAAGGAAGGGACATCCGAAGTGGAAGAGACAAGGAAAGACATTCCTCTAGAACCTCCAGAGGGAGAAGGGTCCTGCTGACACCCTGATCAAAGATTTCTGGCCTCCAGCTCTTTGAGAGAATAAATTTCTGCTGTTTTAATATGTTGCGGCCGCGTGAGGAAAGTCAGGCAGATTTTTTTTTTAAAAGATACAAATATTGACATAGCTGTAGACATAGGCGGAAGCACTCAAAAGTACTGCCAGCCCTGATGGCAATTCATCCCTGAGTCCTTCAGCGCGAGCATCTCCCTGAAGCCTCCCAGAGCCCCAGAAGATACATTGCTGTGCCCATTTTAGAGGCTGGAAGTGGAGGCACATAGAAAGTACGCCCGGTTCCCTTTCCTGCATCCCTGGAGTCAAGATCAAAGCAAGAGGGTTGCATCTGACCTGCCACCAAACACACAAGCAAGCACTCCAGAAGGAGAATCAAGGGGAGCGTGTCACCTCAGCAGGAAGGAGCGAGGGCAGGCAGCAGCCCCACTCCCTTGGAAGGTAGAAATTACCCTGAGCAGTCTCAACAAGAAAGCCAACCAGAAGCGCTTCCCTGACAGGGAGCCGCACCAGTCCTGTGTTCTGATGCTTTGTCCTTCCTGCCCCCGTGTAGATGGAGTCAGCCTGGGTCAGTCAATGAGATGACTGGGCTGGGCTGGCTGCTCCTTAGCAGGGATGCCTGTGTTGGTCTGAGCAAGACGATGCCAGCAAATATCGCCCGTGGGCCAGCTGCACAGAGATGGGAGCTGGCTGGGGAATTAACGAGCTTGTAAATTGGAGAGGAATTAGACTATCAGATGGCAGAGGCAGGACACCACACAGCCACCCACTGGAGTCTTTGCCATAACCCAAGGAATGCACAGCATCTTCCTCAGGAAGAGGTCATTTGAAGAGCAAATCAAATCAGGATGCTCACTTAGAGGGGAAATTTATGGCTCGATTAGTGAAGTACCCCACAAGGCTGATGCAGGGAGCTGGGAGAAGAAGATGCATCATCTGTCTTTCAACCTAAAAGAAGGGCCCCCTTGGGGGAGAGACCTTCTGGCACTTTCAACAGGAGGGCTTAGAAAAGTTTGCCAAGGGCAGTCTGGGAGGTGCCTCAGGGATCCTGTCTGGAGTAG
Source organism: Molossus molossus (assembly GCF_014108415.1). NCBI lineage: Eukaryota > Metazoa > Chordata > Mammalia > Chiroptera > Molossidae > Molossus > Molossus molossus. Next base: position 106,462,839 of record NW_023425366.1, on the reverse strand, counting down.
CAAGGAGAGGGCAATGTGAGCTGATCCTCCCCAGTCACCCCCCGCCCCAATTTAACCAGAGAAACAAGTGGTTTATTCAAGAAAGTCTGAACAATTTGTTTTAGTGAAAGGAGTTGTGCCGTTAATAAGACTTTTTTTGAAATCCCTGTAGCACATCTTTTTCCGCTAAACCACTGCGGTCAGCAGCAAGATTCATTCAATGATGATAAATGAGCACTTACTACATGCAGGTACCATGCCAGGTACTGGAGACAAGGTGTGAACCAAAGAAGCATGACCCTCGCCCTCTTGGAATACATGTGTAGGGGGAGTAAGGTAGCCCCTAGGATATAAACACCCCACGTGATGTGATTTTTTTTTTAATCTTTGTATTAATTGGGCTGATTTCCCATATACCCAGTGCCAGCACCCTGGATGACACTGAGTGAGGTGGGAGACTCAAAGGCAATGACCCTGAATATGACATTTGCCCAAAGTGACTTCCAGGAACCTCAGGCCACTCATTCATCCTTTCACTTGTTCAACAACATTTGCTGTTTATTTATGCTGAGCCAGGAGCCATCCTAGAGCTGACGTGGACTGATGAGGGGATATGAACCCAGCTCCGACACAGTATAAAACAAAATACGGAAAGGCCGGTAGATAGACAGTGTGAGATGGGCACAATTAGGAGACACGCTGAGGGGTGACAAGCTGTGGATAACATGTGGGTGCTCGAAGGCAGGGTCAGAGGTTAGCTGGGTCTGAAGCCTAGCTGTCACTTACTAGCTGTTGGACTTTGGGTGAGTGGTTTAACCTCTCTGTGCATCCATTTCCTCAGTTCTAAAATAGTTCTTCAAAATGTTGGCATGAGGTTTGAATTATTAATATTTGTAAAGTCTGATACATAGTAAGAGCTATAAAACTATTTGATGAGTAGGTTGTAGCAAAATGGATAAAAATGCTTTTTACTTGAGAAAAAAACTTTACGTGTAGAAAGCACAAAGAACTGCAAATAAATTGCCATGCATTCACCCAAGTCGAGTACATTTTATTAGATGTGTGTGTGCATGTGTGTGTTTGTGGAAAGTAACTTGATCTCCTGTGTTCTCTTCCCCTGCCCATTACCATGAATTTGGTATGTTTGTATCCTTCAATGTTTTTGTGATTTATTATCTACATGTTCTATAAACTATATTTAGTATATGTAGTGTTTATGTATGAAAATAGGATCGCAACATGCATATCATTTTGGAATTTGCTCCTCCTCACCAACACTACCTTTTGATATCCATGCATGTTGCTACACATCTAGTTCACTCATTTTAACAGGTGTCTATTACTCCATTTTGTGAATACACAATCATTCATCCATTCCCCTCCTAATGGACATTCAGGTTAGTTCCAGCTTTTCATGACCACAAACAGTGCTGCATATCTGCCTTTGAACTTGTTCTTCATGAATGCGTACAACAGACTTACACCAGGACATGTACTTGGAAGTGTCATCACCTGGCCTGTGTTAGCTGCATCTTCAACTTGACTCCATCCCGCAAAATTGCTCTCCACAGGGGTTGCACCAACTCCCACTCCCACCAGCAGTGTGTATTTAAGGGTTAAACCTGGGTCCTATAGACAACAATACTGTGAAGGGGGCAGGGGCAAGGAAGAGGGTGTCAATGGGGGGAAAAGGAGAAACATCTGTAACAAAAATTAATTAATAAATATAAATAAATAAATAAAACCTGGGTCCTTTCAGCCTGGAATAACTATGTCCAGGGGCTCCTCCCAGGATGCATGAATCTTTGCACCCATCTTAGTCTATGTCCTCATCGCATCTTTGTGAGATAGAGCTGGGCTTCCCAGCTAAATGAGAAAACTAAGGTGCAGGGGATCTCAGAGGCTTGCCACAGTTGCCAGGGTATTTGGGTGGAAACCAGAGCATCCTGCATCCCTGTCAGATATGCTGACCTTTAGCCCAGTGGCAGCTCACCTGTGTTCCTTAGAGCACCTGGGTTCTGTGTTGTCATCAGAGTTAAGAGGAAGGGCTGTGGAAAAGAAGGTGGAAAGGGAAGGTGACCAGAAAGAATTCTAGGCTTCCCCTCCCCATCTTAGCCCAAGAAGTTATGCTTTAGCCTATATGTGTGCTGAGAAATACTTTACTTGGAGAAAAAAAAAGAAAGAAAAGTCCACCGCTTAAAGCAGGGGAGGCCTAAATCTACTAAAAAAAAATTGAATAAATAATTAAATTCCAAAGTAGAAAGCTCCAGGCCCAGATGATATGACTGATAAGTTTTATCAAACATTTAAGAAAAAAATCATAACAATTCTCTACAATCTCTTTCAGAAGATAGAAACAAAAAGAATACATCTTAACTCAGTCTTTGAGGCCAGAATTATCCGAATACTAAAAACTGATAAAGACATTATAAGAAAACTACTGATCAATATTTTTCAAGAACATAAACCAGTATCTCTTATGCAAAAATCCTCAACAAAATATTAGCAAATCCAACAATGCATAAAAAGAATTATACATCATGACCGAGTGGGATTTATCCCAGCTTTGCAAGTCTGGGTCAACATTCAAAAATCAATTCTGTAATGCAATTAAATTGATATAGTTCATCACACCAACAGGCGAAAAAAGAAAAATCACACAATAATAGTGACAGTAGCAGAAAAAACATTTGGCAAAATCCAACACCCATTCATGATAAAAAAAAACACACACACACACACACAATAAACTAAAAATAAAAGGGAGTTTTCTCAACTTGATAAAGAATATCTACCAAAAAATTCTTCTGCTAACATCATGCTTAATGGTGAAAAACATGAAGTTTTTCTACTAAGATCAGGAATGAGGCAAGGATGTCCTCTTTCACCAGTGCTTTTCAACATTGTACTAGAAATACTAGTTAATGCAATAAGAAAAGAAAAGGAAAGAAAAGATATACAAACTGAGAAAAAATAAATAAAACTGTCTTTTGTCACAGATGGTAAAATTGTCTGTGCAGAAAATCCAAAAGAATCTTAAAAAATAAATAAATAAGACCTCCTGAAACTACTTGCAAATAAGCAAGGTTACAGGATATGAGGTTAATATACAAAAATCAATCACTTCCCTATATACCAACAATGAATAAGTGGAACTTGAAATTAAAAATACAACATCATATACAATTAATACTCTCCAAATGAAATACTTATGTATAAATCTAACAAAATATATACAAGATCTATATGAGGAAAACAATAAAACTCTGATTAAAAGAATCACAAAACTAAATAAGTGGAGAGATATTCCATGTTCATGGATAAGTAGACTCAATACTGTCAAGATGTCAGTTCTTCTCAACTTGATCTATAGAGTCAATGCAATCCCAATCAAAGCCCCAGCAAGTTATGTGAATATTCACAAAATGACTCTAAAATTTATATGGAGAGATAAAAAAAAAAAACCTGGTGCAAACAACACAATATTTTAGGAGAAGAACAAAGTTGGAAGACTTTCAGTAACAAAGACATTCTATCCCACCTAAGGATGGGTATTTCCGTTCTCCCACATGAAAGGCTAGAACCCACTTGTGTTGGGTATATCTTTTCTCCCAGATTTGGCCTCAGATAAATCTCCAGAGGTTAGATTCAGGTTAACTAGTTTCTCCTGAAGCCAAGCTTGTTTAAGAAGAATAGAGTCATCCATCATATTTCAAAATGATTCTTTTTCCCCTTCTTCCTGTCAGAAGACAGAGACTTTTCTCCAGTATTTACTATGAGAAACTGGTCAAGCTCCTAGAGGCAAATTTCATAAAATCAAGGGGCCCTTACTTTGAATTTTGAGGGACACAAACATTCAGTCTATAAGCAAGGTGTGTGGTTATGTCTTATTGTTACTTTAATTTACATTTTCCTAATGATAGGTGATGTTGAGCATCTTTTCACATGTTTTTTTTAGTCTGCATATTTTTTTGGTGAAGTGTCGGTTCAGGTCTTTTCCCCATTTTTAAATTGAGTTGTTGTTTTCTTATTGTTGAGTTTTGAGAGTTCTTTGTATATTTTGAATACCAGACCTTTATGAAATATGTTTTTGCAATCATTTTCTCCTTGCCTGTGACTTGTTGGATATTCTCTTAAAATTGAGGCTAAGTTGCCCAGCCTCAGTGGTTGAGCATTGGCCCATGTGGTTGAGCATTGACCCATGCACCAAGACATTGCCAATTCAATTCCTGGTCAGGACACATGCCCAAGTTGTGGGCCCAGTCCCCAGTCGGGGCATGCAGGAGGCGGCCAATCGATGTTCTCACTCATTGATGTCTCTATCCCTCTCTCCCTCTTCCTTCCTCTCTCTCTAAAATCAATAAAGAAAAAAATTTGTTAAATAATTTGAAGCTAAGTTTACAAACGGTGGGTCAATTTAAAGAAAAAAATATTATAAATATATAGGATATCCTCATAAGAAACTAAGTACAGATGGTAGTTAAATACAGCAGATATCTAGCAGGTAGTAAACAAATTCATAAAATGCAGGAAAAACTTTCGAAGGATGAAAGAAAGATCACTGGTAGCTTCATTTTATTTTATTTTTTCTTTGAAATATTTTCTATACCTGTGCTTTCACAGGGGGTATGAAATGCAACAGAATGATAAACATTTTATTCACTGAAATAACACTGTACTTATTAATATGCAACTACTCTTCTTACAAACATCTTTTTTTTTCCCCATTTGACCCAGTGATCCCACTTCTAGGAATATACCCTAAGGAGCCTGAATCACCAATCAGAAAAAATATATGTACCCCCATGTTTCTAGCAGCACTATTTACAATAGTTAAGATCTGAAAACAGCCCAAATGTCCATCAGTAGATGAATGGATAAAAAAGCTGTGGTACATGTATACAATGGAGTACTATGCAGCTGTAAGAAAGAAAGATCTCTTATCCTTTAAGATGACATGGAGGGACCTGGAAAGTATTACCCTAAGCAAAACAAGCCAAACAGAGAAAGACAAATATCATATGATCTCACTTATTTGTGGAATATAATAAACATAACAGTCTGAGGAATGGGGTAGTCACAGAGACGTGGAAGCAGGGTACAGAATGACAATCCCCAGAAGAGGGGATGGTGGGGGAGAAATAAACCACGGAACTTACATGCATGTATGCATGAACAGTGGACATGGACAACAAAGATGGGGACAGGGCGAGGGGGGAGGGGGAAATTAGTGGGGGGGAAAAGGAGAAACATCTGTAACAAAAATAAATTAATTAATTTAGAAAAGAAAAAAGGCAGCTTCATTCTAAAATGCAATGCTTTTGTTTCCCTGAACCCTCCCTCATGCAGAGAGTGCCTTCTGTAGGTCTCTAACCTCCTGGGTTTTCACACCCTCTTCCTCTTATGAATTCAGAGACACAAAAAGCACATTCCTTTCATCTTGCAGAATTCCTTGTTGTTTCTGAATCACAGCAGAATAAATGGCATGAGCTGAAGCTGGAGGCAGAAAGGAGATGTGTATGTTCAGTGACCTGAGAGAAAGTAGGTGGTCGGAGGGTCGCCGAGGTTCCGGGCCAGTGAGATGAGGCTGGGGAGGTGGGTAGGGGCCAGTTAGGTGGGGACTTGAATGCCACTTTAAGGATTTTGAAAGCACAGAAAAGGTCATGAAAGGGGCAGTGCCAAGGATTGACAGGATGACATTTGACTTTTAGATGAAAAACGGACTCCATTCCCCTTCCCCACGTATTCCTAAGGATGGTGGTTTCAGTGCCAGAAAACTGGGTCACTTGAGTTGTTTATTGCTTGTTGGAGACCTGGGAGCAAGGGAGATGCTTCGTAGGCTAGTGAGGAAAATGTAAGACCCAGAGGATGAACTGGTTGAAGATATTATTTCTTGTCGGAACTTTTTTTCTTACACACACAATTTCCACCTTTCTTTTCTGTATGTGGGGTGTGTGTGTAGATTATTATCCCATCTTGGCCACTTCCTCATGCCTTCGATGGCAGCGCAGCCCTGCTGACACCGTGGTCTCAGACTTCCACCTCCCAAACCGAGAGACCACATTTCTGTGGTTCCAGCCGCCCCGTGTGATGGCTGTGGCAGCCCCCAGTGACACAGCACAGTGAATAACAAACCACCATACTATTTGTAGTAGCTGGAACTTTGTCACCAATGAATCATGGATGTTTCCATATCATGTCCCATGTTGCAGGTATTTCAAAATATTTATGCTCATCAGGACTTTGAAATCACAGTTGTTATCAAGCCCACTGTCAAACCATGTTATTTAACATGTTAATAAAGGAATGCATAGTATTACATCACAATTTTTAAAATACTTGAGAACTACATTTCAAAATAGTTGGTTTTCTTCATAACCCTATATATTTTATGTTATACATTTTAAAACATTCTGAGAAGGGGTTCATGGGATTGCCGGAGGGCTTCCTAGCACAAAGCAAGTTAAGAACCCCTGTTTTAAGCAGAGGACAAATAGCATAAAGATATATCCTGACCTTCATATTCTCTCTCCCTTCTAAGACAGAGTTCTAAGATGGGGTGGGGCCAGGGAGGTTCATGTTCAGGAAATTGCTTTTCCAGTTGGAAAGTCTTATGTGGCTAAAAGTGCTGTGCAAATCTGTCATACGTGACAAACCAAGAGTAAAGACCTCCTCCGACCTCCTCTTCACACATCAAAATGTAAACACCCAAAGGCAGGGGCTTTGTTTATTTCACTTCTGTGTTCCCAGATGTATTAGTCTAGGTTCTCCAGAGAAATAAAACAAATGATGTATGTGTGTGTGTATATGTGTGTGTGTGTGTGTGTGTGTGTGTGTGTGTGTGTGTGTAGTGAGAGAGAGAGAGAGAGAGAGATAAAGAGAGTGAGAATGAGAAAGAAAGAGGTTGAGATTTATTACAAGTAACCTGCTCGTGAAGTTATAAAAACTGAGAAGTCCCAAGATCTGCAGTTGACAAGCTGGGCAGTCAGGAGAGCCTGAGTCTGAGTCCGAAGATAGAAGACTGATGTCCCAGCTTGAAGGCAGTCAGGCAGGCCTTCAACTGATCAGACAGGGCCCACCTACATCAGGGAGGGTAATCTGCTTCACTCAGTCTATGACGTCAAATGTTAATTCATTTTGAAACACCTGCACAGATACACCCAGAATAATGCTTGGGTAAATGTCTGGGCACGCTGTGACCCAGTGAAGGTGACATATAAAATTGACCATCATACCATGGTAAGTCTAAGCTATACTTAGCACATCATTGGTACTCGATAAATATTTGTGGAAAGAATGAATGAAAAGTTCAAAAGTCATGCTAGAAATAGTCGAATGGGGCCAGCCAGGGAACTGCACCGTCCTCTTTGGAGTTGTTTCCTGAGGATAAGAGGGAGAAGGAGCAAGACCTCGGCTGGCTCTGTGCACAGTTCACTTTTCACAGACACCACAGGGGCTGCTTAAGGCTACACCTATGAGCTACCAAGTTCTCTAAACCCCGGCAGAGGAACTGAGCTGTGAAGGCAAACTGCACACAAAGCTGGCGGGCCAGCACATCGGTGAGCAAGTGGAAGACCCTCAGGGGGTCCTGGCACTCAAGGCAGATTCCGGAGACCAGAATGCCTGGGCCTGCAACACGGACCTGGCGTAAGCCTTTAACCAAAGAACAAGTCTCCCTGCTCTGCAGTTCCTCTCGCACACAGACGCTGCCTCCAGAAATCTCCAGGGCCGTGGGGGACAGAGAGGGTGGCTCTCGACAGATGACCACTGGGTCACGCGCCCCTTCCAGTGGCAAATCATTTGCTCTCTGCCTGTCTTCCCACTGCTTAGCTGCTGCTCCTGACACATCAGAGGGGCGGCGGCCATGACCGAGACTCTAAACCCCCAAAAGCGCGGTGGATGAAACCCACCTTCAAAAGGCCAGAAGAGAGATTTGAAGTCTGCAGGTCACTATTTCCAACCACAAGGAAGGCAGGAGGCACCCTCTTGAAAACTTTCATTTGATGGCTTTTTAAAAAATTTTCTTTATTGTTTATAGAGAGTGAGGGAGGGAGAAGAAGGGAGAGGGGGAGAGAGAGAGATCAATGATCGACTAGCCGCCTCCTGCACACCCCCCAACTGAGGATCAGGCCCACAACCCGGGCATGTGCCCTGACTGAGATTCGAACCAGTGACCTTTGGGTGCATGTATCAACACTCAACCACTGAGCCGCACCAGCCAGGCCATTTGATTGCTTTCTTCTGCTTTTTGTTTGTTTTTAATTTTTTTTTCTTTATTGGTTTTAGAGAGAGAGGAAGGGAAAGGGAGAGAGAGATAGAAACATCAATGACAGAGAACATCAATTAACCGCCTCCTGCATGCCCCCCACTGGGGATCTGACCCTCAACCTGGGCATGTGCCTTGACCAGGAATCGAACCAGTGACCTCCTGGTGCATAGGTCGACACTCAACCACTGAGCCACACAGGCCGGGTTTGCCTGCTTTCTTAAAGGTGCTACTTTGCCCAGACACACAAAGACATGCATGAACACACACACTCGCACACGCACTCTCAAAACTCTTAGCGGCGACCTGGACTCTAGAGATTCACGCGGCAGTTAATGCACAGCAGGGGCCACCCAAGAACTGAGGAGAAGAGAAGAACACGCCTGACCTGTCACTGCCTGGGTTACCTCTCCCCAGCCAGCAGTTGCCATAGTGAAACTTGTTCAGCAGAGGGGTAAACAACGGGCTGGGTGTAGATCAGCTCTTTTCTACAGCAGCACATGGGAGCCGAGATAGAGAACAGGGGATTGTGGGTGGTGCCACAACCAAGGCGGCAGCAAATCTATTTCCGTCGGGGATTCTTCGTTTGGGGATAAACTTCAGCAGGAATTTTCATAGTCTGGGTTTTCTGGCAGTTTTGTTTATACTCGCTATATAATTACAGCATTTGGGCACTGTTATGGGCTGAACTGTGTCCCCCGAAACATTATATATTGAAGTCCTAATCCCCAGTACCTCAGAATGTGTCTATATTTGGAAATAGGGTCTTTAAAGGGAATGTTAAGGTAATTTGAGACTCCTGGGGTCGGCCCTCATCCAACATGACTGGTGTCCCTAAAAGAAGAGATTAGGCCACAGAAATGCACAAGACGACCATGTGGGGACACGGAAAGAAGACGGCCACCTACAAGCCGAGGAGGGGGCCTCGGGAGAAACCAGCCCTGCCGACACCTTCACCTTGGAGTTCTATCCTCCAGAATGGCGACAAAATGTATTTCCATTGCTTAAGGCTCTCAGTCTGTGGCACTTGGTTACGGACATCCTAGGAAACCCACACAGGCTCCCCCAGCAAAGAGCATGAACACGCCCTCCGGTCACAGACTGTCCACTCGAAGGAGGCCGGGGCCAGATGGATTACCACCCTTGCCTGGAAGTCTCTAGCCTGTTTGGAATTTCTAAATTTTAGTGTTGGGGATAAAGCCCCTGTTCTCCAACCCTGGTTTCGACTTTGAGACCGAATAGGAACCTAATAAAAACTTATCTTTGGTTGCGATCCGCATGCCCATCCTGAATACCTTTCCCACGTGCAATGCCCCCAAGATGCCTCATGTGCTGAGGTGAAGGGAAGGGGGAATGAAAAGGGACCAGGCAGAAGCAGCCCTTGGTACTTACTTACACTGAGCTGCGAAGGCTTCAACCATGTGGCATTTTCCTTCTCTCTGAAATCTTAGGAGACATTGAAACCAGCTGTGATTGTTCCCATTCTACAGATTGAGATGGCTAAGTCACTGAACGGTGGAATAGCTCAAGGCATTATTTTCCATTCCTCAGTGGTGGGATTCCTTTGGTGCTTGCAAAATCTGTGGCGTAAAGGCGCGTGTGCGCGAGCATTCAAATACCCGTGTGACTGGTGTCATTTCCAGTCTCGGCCCCCTCACCTCTCCCTTTCAGACCGCATCTAGAGAAGATTTCTGTAGATTATGGCTGGCCTTATAGCTTTCATATTAAAACCTTCCAGTGACTCCCCGTTGCTCTTAGGATAAGTCTGAAATGCTGAGCATGATTTAGAAAACCATGAAATATCCGACGCCGTCCCTCCATGCACCTGTCTCCCTCCACTCACCACCCCCACTTCACCAGGCTCAGCTTCTCTCTATGCCCTCGCCCTTCTCCCTGGAACAGTCTTCTCCTTTCTCCATGCTGCACCTGGCCAACTCCTTCCCGCATAGCAGTTTCATGTGAGGCAAAACTTCTTTCAGGAAGTCTCACCTCCCCGCCCCATAAATCCCACTGGCCTCAAGGTGCCTCTGTGAACCTCCTCTCCGACCTCTGATTTCCTGCTTCTCAACTGTATCGCAATCATTGGCTCGTCAGTCTCCCGACCAGGGTGTGAGCGTGGTAAGCATAAAGGCTCTGTCTTATTTCCTCCGAGTACAGTGCATGACACACAGTAGATGCTCACTGAATATGGGTCAAAATAAATGTTGAACTGAAGTCACGTAATGGACATCTGGGTCAGGAGAACAAGGTACCGTCCTTCTCTTAGGTTTGGGCATTTTCACAGTTATGGCCCAAAAAGAGAAATGTTTAACAAAAAATACACCTTGACCTTAAGTAGAGGTTGATCTGAAATCAGCTGTCAGGCAGAGGAACTAGAACTCTTGACTCCAGTGGACTAATTATTTCCCTTTCCTGGGAATTCCCTCTAGCTAGGAGATACGACTTGCCTGATATGATCCTTTCCTGCTCCTGAGTTTCCACGGTCTGTCAATGAAATTTAGTTAAGGACAGAGAAGAGAGTTGTGTGAATGAAAAAGGCTCAACTTTGAGTGACTCCGGGGAATTTGTGAAAACCATAATGCTCTGCTGAGAGCTACCAAATAAGTGCTACCAACAAACCATCTAGCCATCCCAGAAATATTGAGGATCTCTCCTGTTCTAGACACTGTGTTGGGTTCTGGGGAGATGATGGTGGCCAAGACATGACGATCCAAGTCCTCATGGAGTTGAGCTTATAAGGGAGATGGACAGCACACTGGGGTGGGCTGGCTGTTTTGTTCCACCTTTGGAAGTCTATAGTGAAAGCAGAGGTGAAAGCTACCCGCACAGCCTTGCGAATCCCTCCCCCAGAGATAACCTCAGCCAGCAGACGGTGCTCGTGCTCATCCACTTTCATGTGCTTTCAGCGGCCGTTCCCACTCTCTTTCAAACAAGTCATTTCAAACAGGAGGACCTAACGCTGCTTTGTTCAAACCTGCAGGGAAGCCTGTTTCCATGCTACAGATGCCGGCTTCCGTGGGTCTCGTTCTTTCATTCATTTCTCCATTCATTCCTTTACTCGTTCAACAAATATCAACCAAGCACCTCATACTTCTCAAGAACCAATTAGGCACTTGAAAAATTAACATAGTTTAGGCTCTGTCTTGGAGAAGTCACTAGCATAGATAGGAGACCCATCACCTATTACAATACAACATGGAAAGAAGTAAAATATATATCAAGATAAAGGTCAAAAATGAGGAGAAGGCACAGGGACAGAGATGCAGAATCAGAGGGTACACAGACAAGGGGGCTCATCATCCTAAGCGGAGGCCAGTGGGAGGGAACCCAGAAGTATGGTTAGAACATCAGGGAAGAGGGTGGAAACGTTGCTCAGGCATCGAATCACATTGTTCAATTTGTGGAGATGTTAATGAAAAAGAGAGGTGCCAACATGTAAAAATCCACCATTAGGAATATTACTGTGTAATAAAAAGAAACAGAGCACTGATACATGCTACCACATGGATGAACCCTGAAAACATTATGCGAGGCGAAAGAAGACAGTCAGAAAGACCCTATATTGTTGATTCTATTTATATGAAATGCCCAGAATAGGCAAATCTACAGAGACAGAAAACAGCAGATCAGTGGTTGCCCAGGGGTAAGGAGTGTTGGGAGGAAATGGGGAGTAGGTACTAATGATCACAGATTTGGGGGGGGGGTAAAAGAGAAGAACATGATTTAATGTATGGTGATGATTACACAAACCTGTGAATATTCTAAAAACCATTGAATCGTACACTTTGAATGGATGAACTGCATGGTATGTGAATTATGGCTCCATCAAGTTCTTTTTCTCCACCGTTGGGAGCGATGGACTTCCGGAAACTGCCAGAAATAGTATGTGTTCAGGACCCACTTTTGTTGTCATCGCTGCTGTCCTATGATTTCCCTCTGAACATCTACTTTGAAAAGTAGAAGAAAAATCTACTTTTGAACTTGGATTAACTTGAGAGTCGATTGGTCAGTCAACAACCTAGGTCTGAATTTTTTCTCTCCCCTGTTTAATCTGGAGGTTACCTGGGGGACGGGGACTCTCAAGCCACTCCGACCACCTCCATCAGAATCACCTGGGGTACATGTTATAAATGCAGATTCCTAGGCACCACCTGGTGGATCAAAACCTAGGGACATGAACCCCAGGAATCTGGACTTTGATTCTCATATGCATCAAGGTTTGAGGACCTCTGCTCCAGACTACAATTCTCAGCATGTAATTTTCCCCACTGCATGATGTTGGTCCCCAACTGATTTCTGCACTGAGCTGATTCTAGGTAGCTACCCAGACCACTGAGGCCCTGGAACCACATCAAGACATACTGATGGGGAAGAATCTTTGCAAAGAGATGTGAAAATACTTGCAAACTGTGTGCATGACTGTAACTGATGAGGGTTGAAGGTGACTGAGTCTAAATGGCCAATGAAAGACTTCGCAGAGAATGGTAAGGACAGAAAAAAGTGCATGGCCAGGAAATTTAAGACTGCAGATTGGGGACAGGTCAGATTTAGGATGCCAGTCTCAAATCTGATTAGCTGGATGACCTCAAATTTAACTCCTCTAATCTCAGAGTTGGGCTAGGTCACCTAAGAACATGTTATTGTGGATTTTTCCATTCTACATTCTTCTGACCTTCATGACTTTGGCCTTATCACTTCTAAACTTCAGTCTCTTCGTGCGTAAAATGATGAGTTTAATCCTGACTGTCTAGAGATTCTCTCCCAGCCCTGATATTATTTCGTACAAAGTCAGTTGACTTTGGGGGAAGATTGGGAAGGCTTCCACCGTGGTTTTGGTCCCCAGAATTAAAGCCGAAAAGACTATGGCAAGCATTTTCCAAGACCTGCTTCATTGAGGTTTAATTTACATATGATTGTCAAATGCACCCATTTTAAGTATATATTTTGGTGAGTTTTAATGATTACAACTTTACCCCACACACACACACACAATAATCAAGATGTGGAACATTTCTCTCTCCCCAAAATGTTCTCTGTGCCCCTTCAGTATTTTCTATCACTGTCGATTATATTTGTCTTTTCTAGAATTTCATATATTGGAATCATCCAACATGAACTCCTTTGGGTATAATACCTGCCGTGTCATCATGAGGTGGCTTGCGTGGTAATGTCTTCCGCTTTATTTCCAGATTTGTTTTCATGGGCCTGAGACACGGAGCGTGAGCATCACTTCCTAGAAAGTCCCCTGACCAGGTCAAGTCTATCATTTGCTCCCGTACACCATGTAGCCACCACCGAAGCCCTTGCCACTAACAATGGAGTTTTCAAAGCTACCCAAGGGCCCTCTTGGAAAATTTAAAATTTCTGGATGCTGCTATACCATTTATAAGGTCCTGGCCCCTGGTTTTAATCAGATGGTCAGTTTATCACTATGTTCTAGTGGCTCTTGCAAGGGGACTCACATTCAGTCCCAGCCCTTGGGGCCTGTACAGTAGCTGAGTTTAGTCTGCGGAATGGAAGGCCCCTTTCTCGCACCCATTCTCCAGCTACGAGGTTCCATGCAGCTGGTCCCTACTAAACAAATGACCTTCTACCTCCTCTTTTCCTGTACCTCATCCACAAGGAGATGTTCGCTGAAGCTTGTGTGGCAGTAATACTACAGAAACCATCTATGGCTGGAGACTGGTCTTTATGACCTTAGCAGTACCCCCCTAAGCATCACATCAAGAGGTCAGCTTGAGTATTCAGAAGGGCTTCTGTTCTAATCATTCCAGTTGTCGTTTTACATGCATTTGTGTGGCTATTTGGTTATGTGTCTTTCCCTCACCGCACTTTAAGCTTCGGATGTCTGTTCTGGCTTCACACTCCATCCTCAATGCCTAGCATACTGCCTAACACAGATAACCAGCAAATATGCATCGGCTGAACTACTGAATGGGAAAAGAAGTAAAAAAGTAATGGAGTGGAGGGAAAAGGGAAGGAAGGAAGGAAGGAAGGAAGGAAGGAAGGAAGGAAGGAAGGAAGGAAGGAAGGAAGGAAGGAAAGAAGGAAGGGCACGCAGATTGTGTGTTCCTCCCACAACACTTGTAACAAGGTGAAATCTGATGAACTAGCTCATCAAGCACTTCTTTACTTACACTGTGGTGAGTTGACTTGTGCCCTCCCCCAAAGAGATATGTTCAAGTTTTAATCCCTAGTACCTGTGACTCTGACCTTACTTGGAAATGGGGTCTTGTAGATGTAATCAAGTTAAATGAGGTAACCCTGGAGTAGGGTGGATTCTCAATCCGATATGACTCCTGTCCTGATAAGATAAAGAGGAGACAGAGACCCCTCAGGAAGGAGGCCACGTGATGACAGAGGCAGACAGTGGAGTCACGGGTCTACAAACCAAGGAAGGCCAAGGGTTGCCAGCGACCCCAGAAGTTGGAAGAGGCAAGGAAGGACCGTCCCCTGGAGCCTTCAGTGAGACCACAGTCCTGATGGCACCTTGGTTTCGGGCTTCCAGTCTCCAGAACCGAGAGGATACATTCCTGTCATTTTAAGCCCAGTTCGTGGTAGTTTGTTACGGCAGCTTGAGTAAATTAATACATGCACTCGTCATACAGAATTGGAAGTGCCTGTTTATTGGTCGATTTCCCCTTCACATGACAGGGGCTGTGTCTCATTCATCTGAGGAACCCCAGCAGTGGGACGGGAGGGTGCGTGGCAGAGAGGTGCTTAATCTCCGTTCATGGAGGGGATCGGAAGGAAAGGGGTGGTTCTGTGGGACCTTTTGGGCCTCTCTAACATCAGTGGTTGCATATTTTCCTTGGCAAGCCAGCCAACAGCACCCCCTTTTCCATGACCAGGTGGGATCTCTCCTCCCCAGAAAATGGCCTGAAGAAGGGACCCTAGGTAGTAGTGTCCCAGGGAAGACTGTGAGCCCGGGAAACACACTCACTTCCTTTCTGCTCCCGCGCCCTCCCCTTCACTACAGAAAGCCTCCCCACCAACCTACTGCTCCATCCAATAAAGTCCTTCCTGTTGACAAAGAGCAGAATAGCTCATCAAGCGCCAGGTTTGCAGGTGACTGAGCTGTACTAAGAAGTGCAGTTCATTTTTAGAAAAAAATCTCCAATTAGCAATCTCAGTTGCTTGTTTTATTTCCTGGCTGTTCATTTTTCACGTGTGCTGCTGCTGCTGCTGCTGCCGCCGCCGCCGCCACCATCTCTGTGGGGACTTCAAACCCGGATTCCCTGGGGAAATGTGTGGGTTTTTGTTCTTAACCCACAGAGGGGACTTGCATTCTGGAAGAGGAGATCTGAGCATGCAGGACACGTGACTGACGTACTGATTACCTGTTCTGGTGCAGGCACCAGGCTACTCCCTTTACACCGCTTGTCATCTGTGGGATATTAGCCCCATTTTGCAGATGAAGTAACTAAGGGTCCAAGAGACTGATTTTCCATCTCAGAGAATGTCACTCTCCTCCCCTTCCCACCCCCTCATAGCCCAAACCAGATGACTGGGAATCATTTTTAATGGCTATATAATCAATTATTTTCCTTTGATCTACAAATTAGGTCTCAAAGCCCCATGCTTCTCTCCATCCATCCCCACTGCCATTGTCCTGGTCTAGGCCACTGTCACTCAGCGAGCAGTTGTGGATGGCCGGGTGTGCACCACGCCCTGTTGCAACCACATGGGATACATGGCGAAATGATGTGACAAAGATCTGGGCCCTCAAGGAACCTCCTTCTTGCTATTTCTTGCCTAGGTTACTGCTACATCCTCTCTCCTCCCACAAACCATTCTCCACGGCACCGCTGACTTTTCCAAGATAAAAATGTGACCATATCATTTCCTTCCTACAATTGTCTGAGGGGTTTCTATTGCTTTGAGGATTAAGGGCCATACTCCTAACTACGGTTTACACACACCCCCTCTCGTGACCTGGCCCTCACCGTCCCTTCTGTCCCCATGCTCCCAACCCCTCTCCGCCACACACTCCATGTTCCACCTTCGTCCACGTGAGCTTTCATTAGTTTCTTCTAGAGTCGAAGGCACGCTGCCCTCTCTAGCCCCCTGGCTTCTACACGAGTGTTTCTTTGCCTGGGCACAGGTCTCCCCTCCTCCCTGTCCCATCCATTCTTAACATCCAGCCTACACATCACTTCCACTGGGAAGTCTGCCCTGACCTTCTACTCTGCCCAGACGACGTTAGAGGCCTCTGCTGTGTGACCTCATAGCATCTGGTCTTCCCATATCCTCAGTGCTGCCTTTGTCACTGGGTTGTGCCCTTTAAAGACACGGACAGCTTCTGGCCTGCCTGTCATTGTACTCACAGGACCAAAGATATCTCTTAGTATTTGTTAGGAGAATGAAGAATGAATGAATGAATGAATGAATGAATGTATGTTAAAGAATGGGCTCAGTTTCGTAGCTAGTAAGTGGCAGGAATGAGATCTGAGCTCCAAACCCCCTACTCTAACCACCATAGCCCACTGTGAGAGATGTGGTCAGAGGTGTGTGAAGAGAACTTTGGGAAGAACATACCATCACTTTAATAAATCTTCCTGATCAAAAGCTAGACTTAGGCTAAGGAGACAGGGAAGAGAACGGCACACAAGATATGGTGTGAGTGCTTCATCATCTTAGGTCTTGGGAATTACCAACCTTACCCCTGGTTATCGAGGGCATGGTGGGAACACCGGATACCCGGGTGAGGATGGGTCTGAGACATTGCCTCATCTTTCAGGCCCATGAGAATAACGAAGTTGAGGCCCAAGGTGGGGAAAGACACTCTCTGCGACTTATGCATCGTAAGAGGAAAATTCAGGCTCAAACCCCAGGTTTCTTGCCACCAGATCCCATGCTTATATCATGAGCAGAACTAAACCTGGGGGAGGTCTAAGTGCTTCGTCATCATGAAGGGGTTTGAAAGCCAAAAAAAGAGGTATTCTAAATGTGCTCCCATGCAGCAGCGCTGGGCTAGAGAGGGGAATCTCAGCTTCTTGATGGAAATTCCTTTCCCAGAATGAGAGACGAGTGCTGCACAACCAGGGTGAGCGCAGGAACCACTGTGGGTCATCTCAGGAAAAGTCACTGACTTTCATCCTACTCACCCCTCAGCAGGGAAAAGAAAGGAAACCTGACCCCTTGTGGGGCTACTACGTCCACCTTCATCGGGAGGAAACGAGAGAGGAGCCGGGCAGACCGAGTCAACCCCACGCCCGTGTGCCGCACACGCTAAGCCCACCACGTGCCCCATCGCGTTCGAGTCTAACAACCCAGTCGGCACACGCCCTAGTTGTACATCTCGTAGATGTTGAGCTGGGACACGAGCTTCAAGCTGGGGATTCACAAACAGTGTCCTGTGTTGACTCTCCATCATCAAAGCTGTTGGCCAAGAGCTGGGTGGCCGCTCATCAAATACTGCCTGGTTGAGAACTGTGTCATCTTCCCTACCCACGGGCAGCCCCAGACAAAATAAGAATGACCCCAAAGTCCCTCAGAGGACCCCACAACCTAGAAATGCCCAAGGAGCATGAGTACTAAAAAAAAGACTGACTGTCCACATTCTAGAAAGTTCTCATCCACTGAGAACAATGAAGACAACTATTGGACATCTATCATGTGCCTAGCACCATGCTTTCCTTAGATAACCTCAAATTGGACATGACTTCAAATTATACATGACTGACTCTGGGTGATCACTGTTATCTCCATCTTCATTATATCTAAAGCATCTTCAAAGAGGTCAGGTAACGTGTCCAAAGTCAGGCAAGATGCTTAGGGTTGTGTTGAAGCCTAGGTCACCCTGTGTCCTAACCATGATGGGATGCCAGGTCTCCACAGCACTACCGCCAGCCAAATGGTTGTACTTAAGGAAAACACAGTGAGTTTGAGTCTTGCCTTCATCTGTCAGAAAGTCCCTGCTTCCCACGGTAACTTGAAGGTAAAATCAGGCACCTTCAGAACACACTGGAGATTTACACCAGGAAAAATTTGCTCTTCTTTGAATCATCATTATTCATTGTCCTTGGAGGGAAATAAAGGAAGCAGAAGCAATTAGTTGCTAAGCCCCCAGCTGGAGAAAGCCATAACTTGGAATGGGGGGAACGGGGAGTCCACTCCTCTTCCTCACTTTAATTTGCATAAATGCAGATTCCTGAGAAGCAATCATGCAGCCACGAACAGCCTTTGCTGACTCTTGCCCTGAGATGAACTCACCACTGCTCACTTCTTCCTGGGTCCGTCACCACCGAACCTTTTCCCTCCCACTCATTCCCAGAATTCTTGGTAGGATTAAAACTGTAGAGACAGTAAAATTCAGCAACTGTTGCTGTGCTGTCGAAAGACCAAATGTAAGCTCCTTTCTCCCAGTATCAGTTCCCTTCCCAGAGATCCCAAAGCCGAAGTCTGCGCTGGTTCGAGTTCCCTACAGCAGCTGCAAAGCAGACTCACAGGCAGACAGTTCAGCTGAGGCTCTTTAAGGGAACTGATGGGAGCTCCCCTCAGTTTGCTCATCTGCAGAATGGGACTGTGGTGGGGACTGAAAGAGCTGATGCGTTTCAAAGCCTTTACACAGAGGCTGGCACGATGCAAACATCCTATCACTGGCCCACATTCGGGTGGCTTGGTGGTTAAGAACCTGGGCTCGGTAGATAGGTTCTCCTCAGGCCTGGGTTCAAGTCCCAGCAGCCCATTTCTCAGCTCTTTGCAGCTGGTTGTGTTTTTAACTTCTCTGCGTTTGTTTTCTCTTCTCTAAAATGTGAGGGGTCTGGCGGTGGTGGAGAGGGGGATGAGGGTTTGTTGGAGGAGGAAAGCAGTGACTGTGCCAGTCGGTGGTGTTTGATGAGTTTGCTTGGGCTGCTGTAACCAAACACCACAGGCGAGGAGGCTAAAACAGCAGATATTCATCCTCCCCGTTTTGGAGACTGGGAGGTCTAACATCAGGTGCCCGTGACTCTGTTTCTGGTGAGATCCCTCCTCCTGGCGAACAGACAGGTGCCTCCTGGCCACGTGTGCACATGGCCTCCGTCTGTGTGCTCCTCCTCTTAAAGGACATAAGCCCTTTGGGACTGCAGCCCTGCCCTCATGACTTTGTTTAAACTTAATTACCTCCCTAAAGACCTTTTTTCCACGTACATTGGGGGTTAGGGCTTCCACACATGCATTTTAATGGACACAATTCTGTCCATAACTGCGTTTGAACAACATTAACCACTGTGAGCAGTGCATGGACTGCGGGAGGTAGCTGGAAGTAAAATATAAAAGTAGGACCCGGCCAGTGTGGCTCAGTGGTTGGATGTCGACGCCATGCACCAAGAGGTAACCGGTTCGATTCCTGGTCAGGGCACATGCCCAGGTTGTGGGCCCAATCCCCAGTGGGGAGCATGCAGGAGGCAGCCAGTCGATGTTCTCGCTCATCAATGTTTCTATCTCTCTCTCCCTCTCCCTTCCTCTCTCTCTAAATTCAATAAAGAAAATTTTTTTTTAAATAAGTAAAAATAAAATATGAAAGTAGAAAGCTGATTTCCTGTTTCTCCTCATCCTAAATTCAGAGCACTGCCCCCCATTTCCCTGCCAACTGCTGAGGAGCAGCAGCGGACCCCCATCTGGACGTTCTGCTCACTCCCCAGGGCCTGGGCGCTTCTGACAACTCCGATCGTCAGTGTCGCCGTCACTACTGAGGTGGAACCTGTTTCCTGTCACGGCTCCTCCCTAAAGCTCTCCCCTACCTCCCTACCGCGATGAGGTGACGGCACTCTTTCACAGAACGACCTGAAAGTCTGTTTCTCTCTCCTGGCTGCTGGCAGCTTTTCTAGGAAGCAAAATATTTTGTCAGTGGAGAATGGGGAACCAGGATCTTATCCAATATCAGGAAATTTGGAGACCCTAGAGATTGAGGGATTCCATAAGAATCCTAAAGAGAAGAAAAAAGAAAGAGATCGTGTTAGGTTTCTATTTACAGTTTTATTATTACAGTAGCAACTACTATTTCGTGAGCACCTGCTATGTAATATCTCCTAAGCAGTGTCTGAGAGCTTTGCATGGGTCATTTCTTTGAATTCTCATAGCAGCGTGGCAGAGAATTGCAATTTGGGGAGAGAGGAGGGACGGTACCTCCCAGGAGACAATTGGCAATGACTAGAGACAACTGTGGCTCAGAACTGGGGTTTCAGGTGAGAAGATGTTACTGGAATCTAGTGAGTAGAGGTCAGGGATGGTGCTCAGGCCAGCCCCCCAGGGCAAAGAATTATTCGGCCCAAAATGTCAGTAGTGCCAAGGGTGGGAAACTCTCCCCTGTGAGAAAGCTCCTCTTATCATTTCTGTCTCACAGGGAAGGACACTGAAGACCAGAGGAACTCGACAATCAGCACCAAGTCCCAGAGCAGGCAGGGTCTGAATCCAAGTCTGGTGGGTGTTAGAGCCTCTGTTTGCCACAGACCCATAAACAATCCTGTCTGCACTGGAGCCAACGGTGCGCTGGGACTCGGGGACCATGTGTGAATGGCCACGTTCATCATAGACAGGTTGCTTGAAACCATGCAATGTGCTCAGGCAAGGATCTGACTCACACTTGATTCCAAACCATCCTTGATCTATTGGAACAGATACCTTCACCGGAGAAGAGGAAATGATAACCCGACTCACAAATATGCCAACTGTGTTCCCCCAGCTCCAGTTGATATAGGTGGTTCCAACTACAGATTGTATTGAATCTTTGGGGCTGAAAAAAGGAAATTCAGCTTCCGGGGGCAGGCTGAAGAGAGAGTGAGTTTTACAAGAAGAATGATTCTCACTCCCTCTTCGTATTCACCCTCATACTTTGGATCGAAAAGTAATTGCGAATTGTCGTCATGTTAAGAGAGAGGTAACTGTGTAGGTCAAGCTTTCTGATTTCCTATTCAGGAACATTTTCCGTTCCACACACTCTCATCTAAAAGCCCAAATCTGAAAAAGCTGTACGACCAGAAGGGGCTCAGAAAACACAAATTATTTCCTTTAAAGACTCCTTTGTCCATCGGAAAGCAAACAATTCGATCAGACTAATTATTTCCCAACAAAGGCATCCTGTTTCAGTCTCTGCTTCCTTCTTGTTATCAAAGGAGCATTTTTAAAAAATGGATCCTGGATAAGGAAGATCAAAAGAGAGGCGTGTGTCAGGTGTGATTAATATTTTTTCACATGATTTCCAGTCGAATTTGCTTAAATCTCTCATATTTTACTACTTGTCACCATTGGAAATCTTCACCTCGAGTTATGGCTGGGGAGGGAAGAGGAAAGCACTCCCGTGAACAGTTCTGGGTAGCCAAGGATGAATAAGACAAAGACGGGCCCAGGGTGACAGATGAGCAAAGTGAATAAGAAAGAAGTGACCATTTTATCTCAATAATGTTATCAATACCCATGTCTGTATCAGAGGCGTGGAGGGACCGCACGTGTGAACTGGAAAGGAATTGTTCCAAAGGAAAATCAATGTCTGGATTAAAATGGGCTTATGAAGTTATGTCAAGGAGCTTCTTTTATCTCTCGCCTCAGATTGCGCTGAGAGGTCCCTGCACACGCAAGCTACCTGGTCTTTTTCCTAGAACACCTGAGCTTTGTAGGTCAGCTGTGGGAAGCAGAGATGTGCCCTTTCAGAGAGGGTGAGGCAAACATGAAAATAACCACGGAGAAGCCAACAGTGATTGAGCGTTATATGCCAGGAACTCTTCTAAGCCTTTTGTATGTGTTGGTTCATTTTGTTCTCACAATAACCTTAGAAGGTGGCTGTTATTACTGTTCTTATTTTACAGGTAGAGAAACTGAGGCACTACGGTAGGTGGAAGTATCATGGTTAAAAGCTGAGGCATGTGTATAAAAGTTCATGCTGGCTGGTTTAGATTCTGATTCTGATTCTGATTCTGATTCTGCATTTGCTGGCTTTGTGATCTTGACCAAGTAGAAGTCATGTTACCTTTCTGAGTGTGTTTCCTCATCAGTAAAATAAAGATGATGGTGATGATGATGATGGTGATGATGGTAATGGTGATGGTGATGATGATGATGATGATCATGGTGATGTTGGTAATGATAGTGGTGGTAGTGACGATGATGGTGATGACAGAGATGATGGTGACGATGATTGTGGTGGTGATGATGGTGATGATGATGATGATGATGATGATTGTGGCAGTGGAGGTGGTGATGATACTTTGCTAAATGTCACAGGGTTGCTTTAAGGATGAAATGAGATAACCCAAGTAGAGTGCTTAACACCCTGCATTGCACAGAGTACCTGTCAGTGCATGTGAGCTGTCTTTATGATTCATGTTTCAGAACTGATGATCAGTTCATGACTTTAATTCTTGATGTAGATTCGCCTGGTACTGTGGAAAGATCTTTGTGTTTTAGCAGATCTAGCTACTAACACCAGCTCAGCTCCTGTGTGACCCTGGGCTACCCAGTTGACCTCTCTGAGCCTCAGATGACAGTGTGAGGAAGACTCAGAACAGTGGAGGTCATGTGTTAGGTAATCTGTAATAGTTGTTTAATAAATAAAGGCCATCTTGTAATTTTTTTTAAATCTGAAGACACTACAAGACTCCCCTTCCCTTTCTCTGTCAGCTTCAGTCCAAGTTCACCATACCCCTTTCACATCGTTAGTTCCCAGCCCAAGTCCTTCACACCCCTGACATACTCCCTTTCTTTTAACCCCTCTCAGAAGTTCTTTCATAACCTAGTGAAATTTTGTATTTTGCATCACAACATCACCCAGCTCTTTGGAAGTTCCTCCAGGCTGACTGTCTGATGTAAAAACTGCTTGAAACATTCCAGATACCAGACCATTGCCCAATGTTAGAAAGACAGGTAGGTCTTCGGTGAGAGATGCCCTCAAATGCATGATCCCCACGGTGGTCAACCGTGTTTAATCAGCAGAGTTCCTGGCTTCTCACAGTTTCCTAGTGAGACTCTTCATTCGACAGAACTCTTCGCATTGCAAGTGACATAAATCCAACTCAATCTAACTTCAGCCAAAAAAAAAGGGTGGTGGTGGCATTTACTGGCTTACATTAATGGTCTAAAGCGTAGTCTAGCTTTAAGCAAGACTTGATCTAGAGCCCAGGAGGTGGCATGCAGAATCTGCCTCCATCTCTCAACTGCTTTCTTCCATGTTGCTTCACTCTCAGGCAAGCTCCCTCCCTTTCACAGTACAGACGGCAGCTCCAGGGAGTACTCCTACCATTTTAGCATCCCGATTGCAAGAAGAACCCCTTTTCTCCAATAGTTCCATCTCAAGTCCCAAAATAAAGTCTCATTGGCTCTGAATGGGTCACATGGCCACCCCTTGCCCAGTCATGTGCCCAGGGAGAGAGTATATATTGGTTGATCAGATCTGCATCCAGTGTCCACCTTTGGAACTCGGGGGAGAGTCAGCTTCCCTCAAAACACTTGGTCTGAGTGTGGAAAGGATGATTCTTCAAGGAACAAGTAGGGCATCTGATTAGAAGGAAGGAGTATGGATGCTGAGGATGCTGAGACAAAAACAAAGATTCCCACCACTGGCTGAGAGCTATAATGACCTTACTGGAACACTCCAAGCTCAGAGTCGAGATGGGCTCAGCTCTACTTGGAATGCTCCCATGAATCAATCAGAGACAAGCCTGTGACCTCAGATGTTCCTTGGCATATTCTCCTCACCAGCAGAGTTCCCTTCTGCCAGCTGTCAATCTTCTCCCTCCCAAACCACGCCTTGCTGATGCTGCTCCCCAACCTGCTCCCAACACCTTGTGACTTAATTCCCACAGATGGGTGTCTGCGTTTAAGAGCATGCATTATTATCACTGAAATAACAGGATGCTGAAACCTTTATAATTGATATGCCAGACAAGAGGGAGGCAAAAATGAATGCTAAATTTCTTTGCATAATACTCTGTGGGATGTGTTTTTCCCCCTAAGAATATTTTAGCATTAATTAAGATAAACAATGATATATGCTGAAAGACAATGGAATCTGTTCTCAGTTAAAAATGGCCTCATCGTGTAAAAATAGTACCCAAATTATAGCATATAAAGATGCAGGGGGAAAAAAATACTGTAAACCTATAACATGATTAAAATAGAAATGCAAACCGGTAATGATGAGGCCCCGAACAATCTGGGGGAAGACAGAAAGACGGGGAAGAAGCAAGATGTGTCATCGTGCTTAATGTATTCGCCTCCCTCTGGGATCCTCTTTACTGCGCTTCTCTTTAATAATAACTACCATTCATCATGGCGTGGTTAACATATGTCTTCATGAAAGTGGTGTTGTTATCACCATTTTATAAGGGAGGAATCTGAGCTTTAGAGACTCTAAGTCAAAGTCTCCGGGTAGGAAATGGTCTTTGAACCAGGTTGGCTAACTTCCCAAACACTGCCCACCTCTCTACGCTGCCCCCCACCCATGGGCCCCTCTGTGAGGGTCCTCTCTTCAGGGTAGAATAGGAGTCGAGACGATAGCTCACATGTATCATATTTATGACGTGCCAGGCACTGTTCTAAGCTTTTCGTAGGCATGAGCTTGCTTCATCCTCTCAACGATATCGGGGGTCTTTCCCATCATTATCCCCATTTCACAGATGGGGAGAGTTAAACTGTCTGTGCAAGGTCAGACAATGGCGAGAGCTGGGATTCAAGGCAAGTGATCTGGCTTCAGAGTCCGAGTCTTGACTGCTGTGCCGGACTGTTCCCTCTCCTTTGGGGGGCCATTCCTGACCTCTGTGGTGACTCCTCCGCCCCAATTTCCCAACAGATTGTGCAGGGATGATGACCTGCAGCGTCTATCTGGGTGTCATCTGGTATTTTAGGAGGGGATATTTTTATGTCTTTGTCTAGTGGCTACCCTGTAAGTCTGCAAGTTCCTTGAGAGTCAGGAGTTTCAAGAATTCCATCCATCTCCCACTTAATGTTCCTTGTTAATGCCTCGCACATGATGGAGATTCCGCAGTGTTTGATGAGGAGCTGGTGGAGGCCAGTTCGTTTTGCTCCCTCCCACGGCCGGCCGCCATCTGCGTGCAGACAGCCAGGAAATCATTATCCTGGAGCGGGTCTTTGTGCGAGGCGGGACCGGCCAAGGATGATGGACGGCTTTATAAAAAGCCATCCTCGCCTGGAAGAATAATTTAAAGCTGTGTCAGGGCTTCTTCTCAGGTACAAATGTATTCATTCATCCACTGTCTCACTTATTCATTCACTCATTTATTCACCCCACCATTCGCCCATTCCTTCACTCACTGATACATTCACCTGACAGTTGCTGAGCGGCTGCCCCATGCAAGATGTGCCGCTGGGCCCTGGGGATGAAATGGTGCACAGGACCCTGGCTCTGCTCACCCAGGTAGACCGAGGAATGGCAGAAAGGTGACTCCCAGGGCCTCAGGTCAGCAGCACCGTGAGCTCTTAACTCCTGCAACCTCCAAGCCCCACACACTCCAAGCAGTAGCAGGAAACTGAGGGCCCAACTGGTGTCTCTGGCTTAGCTCATGGTTCAGAAGGTAAATTCTCAGCGTATCTGATGCACCAGGTCCACAGCCCTGGCTGCAAAGTTTTGGGTGTAAGGCAGCAGGTTGAAAAATCTCTTTCTTCATCATCTTTTGACCTCCTTAACTGAATCTACATTTGCTTGTCTTTCTGAGGACAGTATCGTGGGAGATGCTTCTCGGCAACCCTTGGCTTCTCCAACCAAAGTTTTTGTCGCCACACTGACTGGATTTCAAGAATGATGTCACTTCCCTTTGAACCATTTAGCAGGTGCCTACTGTGTGTCTGTAAATGTATGTGTTCTCTTTAAGATGGGTGCTCTTATTTCCTGCTTAAAAGTGGGGCAATCCACGAGCCCTGGTAAAACTATCTGAATAATTTAGATAAGTATAAGGAAACTCAATAACCAAAAATGTTAGTAATTCATCTTGAGTTTCCTTCTATGTATCTGTTCTTTTTCAGTTGGCAATAATATTTGCAAATCTCTCTCTCTCTCTCTCTCTCTCTCTCTCTCTCAACTATATATGTATGCATATATATTTTATATATAAATTCACATAGAGTGGTCACAAATGCTTTTTCTACTGTGCACACTTTTTAACATATAAATCTGTATATATTTACACACCTCTTTCTGTATTTGGTATATATTGCTTTTTATAATCAGAGACATGTGCAAGCCATAACGTGGTAAAACATTAAGCAATGCGGAAATGTGTAAGTAGGACATGAAAGTTCTCCCCCGTCCCAGCCACCCCTCTGAACAACAAGCACCAGTCTACTACGAGCTCCTGGCTTTAGGCTTGACTTGACCTTGACTATTGGGACAAGTCAGCCAATCAGAAGTGAATGTTTTCAGGTTAGAATAAACACTTTTTTCCTTTTCACCTTCCTCCCCTCCCATCTTTTTTCCTCTCCCCAGGTAAGCAATATTAGAAAGCAAGATTTGCCTTTGTCCATGTTCATGTAAATATACGCAAACATATAAATATGTAGTTAATAATGAGGGGGTGCTCATCCTTTGTTTTTTGAAAAGGGGTTTTGTGACGTATGTTTTCTCCACCTTGCTTGTGTCATGAACCAGAAAACACACGTGGAACCCCGACCCGATGAACCGGCATAGAGTTCCCGCATCCACAGTGAAGGCTGCATGACGGTAGGGGGCGCTGTGCAGCATTGTCTTTTCCCCATCTCTTTACCACTGGGAAGCACCAGGCACATAGCTTCTGGGTCTCCCCGCCCCGGCCGGCCTGGAGGTGGGGAAGCCTGGGGAACGCTATTTCTCCCCTGTTCTCCGCCAGCCTCTGCTTTTGACATCCCAGAGCCCAGAAGAAGCTCCTTTGTTCTTCCTTCTGCTGTCACGCCCTCCCTCCTGACAGCAGGAACTCAGGATCCCGCGGCTGAGCGGGGCGGAAAACAAAGGCAATGAGAGTTGGAGTGTAGGAAAAAACATGTTAATATTTCAAAACTATTCTTCTGCCACACAATGCAATACTTCCACGGCACTGCGCGGTTTGCAGAAGCCTTCCCATGTCGTGTTCAAAATGCTCACTCACCTCTGTTCCCGCTTCCTTCATCCTTCAAGACTCAGTGTAGCTGTCACTCAGCCAGGAAGACTTCGCCGACCTACCAGGCGTGCCCAGAGCTCCTTCCCTGCCCCCCTCTCCACCCCACACCAAAAAAAAAAAAAAATGTTTTGGAAAAACAAGTGAGCGAAAATGCACACAATTCGGGGGGGGGATACTTTTTTGTTATAAAAGACTTCACATTTTTACAAAAAAAGAAATGATAATGCAATGAATGCCTACACAGCCGTCACCGAAGGGCATTCTGAGGATACCTCTGAACTCACACTCATTTATTGTTTAAAATAAACCTCTTACGAATGCAGCTGATTTTAAGAACTCGCAACATGCCACTTGCTAGAACTCACACCTGTGTCCTACAAACCTTCTGCTATTGCAGAGCCTTGTCAAAGG
The DNA here is from genome assembly GCF_014108415.1 of Molossus molossus. Lineage (NCBI taxonomy): Eukaryota > Metazoa > Chordata > Mammalia > Chiroptera > Molossidae > Molossus > Molossus molossus. Next base: position 106,435,122 of record NW_023425366.1, on the reverse strand, counting down.
AAAATCAGAGCTGGGCAGTGATAAAAGTGGCCAAAACATTTAATTCAGGGCTGCTGCGATAGAAGGGCATCATGAACAAGTGGGGGTTCGTAGCCGAGGAGCAGGGTGGGAGGCCTCGGGAGAGAAAATTACTTAGAGGAAACGTCAGAACTTAGGCAGCTATCTGGCTAAACCCACCGGACAGGATTCTTGCAGAAGGCAGGCCGGGGTGATCAGGTAGCACCTGGAGCAGGGCGGGGAGGGGAAGGGAATGAGGAATGTGTTCAGGTATTGAGGGTGGGAGTCCAGTCTAACCTGACTTAGCAGGATTCTTGCTAAAACAGGGCAAAACAAAGACAGAAGCCCAAAGGTCAGGGCCTCGTTGAGAAGGGGGCTCAGAGGAGGCTGACTAAAGTTTGGTCAAGGAGAGAGTCCTGGTCAACCTTCAGGCCACGTCTGGGGAGGTGCAGTAGTATAGGTACCATTACACCCATTCAATCTCTTCAATTTTCTTTGGGGATTAACCCTCCTACCACATCTAGCTTAAGTAAGTCACTGAAGCTTCACCTCCTACACTGGTGGGGGTACCTTTGACCTAGTCCCAAATTAGGAGCGTCCCATGGGCCTTGCAGAGCCAGGGAAGCACAGGGAGACGTGAGAAAGCTGGGACAGAGGCACGCTCTCGATTTCACTGAACTTGGAGCTTTGCGGACCCCCGCCGAGCGCTTCTGGCAGTTTTGCCATGAGGGGGAAGGAGCCTGCTGAAAACGGGGTCAACACAGAGGAACGCAGAGCTGAGAGGTGACAAGAAACTGAGTCCCGATGACATGACTGGAGTCCCCAGAACTAGCAGCACCGAAAACTAGATCAGTCACGTAAGTCAACAAATGTCCTTTTTCGCTGGAGCCGGTTTGAGCTGGGTTTTCGATTTCTTGCTCCGACGCGTTCTGATACCCATGAGCCAGGACAGCAAAGGAGATGCTGACCAGGAATCCGAGGGCCAGTCTGAACATGTGCTGGCGACATAGGTCCCACACTGACAAATGGTGTATTACCAGGGCACAGTTGTTTCTGGGGTTGGTTTTGGGGTTCAAGAATTAGGTGGATGTCAAAGGCAGATCAGTGACCCCCTGACTCCACTCCCCACCAAAAAGCCATCTCTGCCGGTCCAAGGTGGGAGAGCATGCATCATGGGAAGGTTCCAAAGCAGTGCCATTGTGTATCTCTCTCCACCTTCAACCATTACTGAGGCACCTCTTCTGGTCAATAATCCTTTCTTGTCTTCTTCAATCTCTGTTGATCTGGATTTCCTAGCAAGTCCTGAGATAGGGGCTGACAGAACCCAGCACCACACACAGGCCTGCCAAGCCAGGGGAGAATAGATTCAAAGATGCACCCCGCTATTTGGGCCTCCTAACTGTCATCCCATGTAGCAATTAAGGTAGAGTTCCCATGGTAGCTGAATCCCAATCACCACAGTGGCATCCAAGCTGTTCATTATCTGACAAGAGAGATGTAACTGACTATTTGATGTCTGAGTTCAGCTGCAAACTGCCAAGCAGTCACTTGGGAAGAGCTTGGAGAATGAGGGGCAAACCTTTCATCACTCTCAGAAGTGACAGCCAAAGCCAAGCTCTAAAATCCTCCCATGAAGCAAGTCAGTTGGATGTGTCCAAAGGACACAGCAAGGTGTGCCTCTAACAAATGAGTGTCTAAAGGGTGCAGTCAGGCTGGGGCCAGACTCAGCATTTCTGAGGTCCAGCAAAAGCCACATTGGCTCTAGGTTGTCACCTCCTCTGTCTCTTTATCCTCTTTCTGCTAGATAAAAGCACAACCTCCCAATAAAGGAGTAAGCACCATTTCTCTGCCAAGCAAGAAGGGCAAGTCATTCAGTGACTAGAACTAGACCCAGACCTAGATCTAGACTTAGACCTAGACCTAGCCCCAATCCTCAACCTAGACCCGGCCCCAGTCCTCAATCCAGACCTAGACCCAGACCCAGCCCCAGTCCTCAATCCAGACCTAGATCCAGACCTGGCCCCAGTCCTCAACCCAGACCTAGACCCAGACCTAGATCTAGACCTACACCTAGAACCTAAACCCAGATCTAGACCTTTACCAAGACATACACCTAGACCAAATCCTAAACCCAGACCTGGACCCAGACCTAGACCTACACTGAGACCCAGACCTAGATCTAGACTTAGACCTAGACCTAGCCCCAATCCTCAACCTAGACCCGGCCCCAGTCCTCAATCCAGACCTAGACCCAGACCCAGCCCCAGTCCTCAATCCAGACCTAGATCCAGACCTGGCCCCAGTCCTCAACCCAGACCTAGACCCAGACCTAGATCTAGACCTACACCTAGAACCTAAACCCAGATCTAGACCTTTACCAAGACATACACCTAGACCAAATCCTAAACCCAGACCTGGACCCAGACCTAGACCTACACTGAGACCTAGACCCAGACCCAGACCTAGACCATTACCTAGACATACACCTAGACCAAATCCTAAACCCAGACCTAGACCCAGACCTAGACCATTACCTAGACATACACCTAGACCAAATCCTAAACCCAGACCTAGACCGACTCCTAGGCCTAGATCTAGACCTAGAACTAAAATTGTTCTGTCTGCCCATTGGTCAAGACTAGACAGAGAGCCATGGGAAAACTGGAAACAAAGTCATCTTAAGAACCAGCTTGATGATCTCTTTGTAGTTCATTTAATAACTCTGGCTCTAGCCTCATCACATTGCTGAACCTCTACAGGGAAATCTTCTGGAACACCTTTCCTGTAGTTAGAAAGTTGGGTCTTAAACCACAGCTTTCCATTACTCTGCTCTAATACAGCTTTTTTATATAAAATAAAACAGAACATTTTGTTAAAGTGTTAAATGTAATCCACAATAAGATTTCTTAATGACAAGTCATATGCAATTGAAGGCATCATTCAAAGAAATACACTCTACTACTGTTTGGTAACTTTCTTTAAAAAAAAAAATCTTTATCGTTGAAAGTATTATAGATGTCCTCACTTTTATCCCCCATTTACCCCTTCGACCTCTCTCCCAACCCCTCCAGGACTCACTGCAATACTCTCTGTATCCATGGGCTATGTATATATGCATATGTGTTCTTTGGTTTATCCTTTCCCGCCCCCCTTCCCTCTGAGTTTTGACAGTCTGTTCCCTACTTCCATGCCTCTGGATCTATTTTGTTCATCAGTTTATTTTATTCATTAGATTTCATATTAAGTGAGATCATAAGATACTAGTCTTTCTCTGACTGGCTTATTTCGCTTAGCATAATACTCTCCAGGTCCCTCAAAGGGTAAGAGATTCTTTTTTTTTCACAGCTGCATAGTATTCCATTGTGTAAATGTACCACAGCTTTTTTAACCACTCATCTACTGATGGACCCTTGGGCTGTTTCCAGATCTTAGCTATTGTAAATAGTGCTGCTATGAACATAGGGTACATATAGTCTTTCTGACTGGTGTTTCGGGATTCATAGGATATAAAAAAAAATCAAAAAAATTAAAATGAATCCCACTGTATGGGAAAACATATTTGCCAATGATACATCTGATAAGGAGTTAATTTCTAAAATATATAAAGAACTTATACAAATTAACAAAAGGAAGACAAACAATCCATTTTGAAAATGGGCAAAAGCCTGGCCTGTGTGACTCAGTGGATTGAATGTCATCCCATGAACTGAGAAGTCCTGGTCTGATTCCTGGTCAGGGCACATGCCCAGGTCGGGGACTCACTTCCTGGTAGGGAGCATGTAGGAGGCAGTCAATCAATGTTTCTCTCTCACATCAATGTTTCTATCTCTCTCTCTCTTCCTCTCTCTCTAAGAAGTCAATTAAGAAACAAACATTTAAAAATGGACAAAAGAACCCTAGCTGGTTTGGCTCATCAGTTAGAGCATCAGCCTGTGGTCCAGAGGGACCCAGGTTTGGTTCCCGCTAAGGGCATGTACCTCGGTTGCAGTTTGTCCCCGGCCCTGGTTGGATCACACAGGAGGCAGTCACTCGATGTGTCCCTTTCATGTTGATGTTTCTCTCTCTCTCTTTTCCTCTCTCTTCCTCCCACTCTATCTGAACAAAAAATGAAAAAATGTCCTTGGGTGAGAATAAAAAAAATAAATGGGCAAAAGACCTAAAGAGACACTTCTCTGAGGAGGACATACAGACAGCCAAGAGACATAAAAAAAAAAAAAAAAAAAAAATGCTCCAAGTCACTAATCATCAGAGAGATGTAAATTAAAATAACAAGGAAGTGTCACCTCACACCTGCCAGAATGGCTGCCATCAACAAATCAACAAATGACAAGTGCTGGCGAGAATGTGGAGAAAAGGGAACCCTTGTGCACTGCTGGTGGGAATGCAGACTGGTGCAGCCACTGTGGAAAACAGTATGGAGTTTCCTCAAAAAATTAAAAATAGAATTGCCATTTGACCCAGTGATCCCACTTATTTGGTAACTTTCTGACTGATTCTTCAATCTTATCAGTCCCTCTTATTAGTTACCTGTCAAATGTACCTGTTAAAACCACATCTTAATACGCATGTATGCATGACCAAGGCACATAGACAACAAAGCTGGGAATGGGGTGGGGGGGATGGAGGGGAGGGTGTCAATGGGGGAAAAAGGAGAACCATCTGTAACAAAAACAAATTAATAAAATAAATAAATAAATAAAAATAGATTTTCAAAAATGCAAAAAAAAATAAAAACAAAAAAAGCACATCTTAATGTTTAATATATATTGATGCATTTTACAAATGCTAATGCATTATACAAATGTAAAATTGAAATATTCACCTGACCCCTCTCTCGGCCCTGCTGAACATGAAGTTTCACACTTGCAAGAATGGCCTCCCCAAATCTTCTCTAACCAGACAGAAGCTAGGCGCCTCGTGATGCCTCGAAATCCCTCCCCTGCTAGATGCACAACAGTGAGATCACACTTGAAGTGAGGGACCAAAGAGCCACGCGTCTCAGAATGGGGCTACTAAAAACCACGCAGAAAGCATCATGAGGTTTTCAATAGGCACAAAGCGGTTTCTCATCAAGGAGCACTCAGATGGGCATCATGAAAGATGGAAGTGGGTCACTCCAGGTAGCTAAGCTCTGCTGGGTCAGAAGGAAGAGAGACCGGGGGTATTTACAGGATGGGAAGTTGTTACAAGGGAAATGGGAGGAAGGATAGAAATTCTTAACGTGAGTCCCTGTCCTCTCAACCAACATAGAGTTTCCTAAACGAAGGGTAAGTTCGCCCGGTGATGCAAGGGTAAGCGGGGCTGCCCTCTGTCTTACAAGTACGTGTGGCAAGATATACTTTTGAGATCGTCACCCGTGCTCTCTCCTCCTTGTAGCCTCTGTCACTCCTGAGCCTGTCTTTGCCACTCTAGCAGCAACCAGGTGTTATGACATTTACTGATTTAAGGAAGGGTTGCAGAGAAGCACGCGGAAGTCTGGAAACTCCAGACTCCTCAGGGTGTGAGTTGCAAAACTGGGGCTTTTGAGCTTCTAAAGCCCACCTCTAACGGATATCAGGGCACAGAAAAGGTGTTACTCAGGACAGATAAGGTCCTGCCTCCTGGCATTTCTTGAATCTGGGGAGAGAGAAAGTAAAAGGAGCCGAGGGTGACGAAAGGGAGGAAAGGCTGTTGGGTCTGGAATGAAGGGACCACACACACCTGCAGAGACCCCCCCAGCACCCCATAAGTGTCTCTTGGAATAAGGACTCTTGTTGCTAATCCCAGGAACTGCCTAGAGCCCCGCTGGCTCCCCAGACTTTGAGCCTCCGCTGTCCTTACTAACGAGTTAAGTTAGCAAACCAGGATACAAGGGAACAAGAATACAAGTGGGACCCACATTTTTATAAACGGGTGGTTCTCAAACCTTACCATGCAACGGAAGGCTTGTTCAAACACAGATTGCCGGGTGCCACCCCTCAAGCTTCTGACTCAGTAAGTCTGGGGCATGGGCAAGAAATCGCATTTCTAGCAAATTCCCAAGGGATGCTGTTGCTGTCCCTTCCAGGAACCCCACTTGGAGAACCTTGAATAGAATGTTAGAAACACACCTGGGAGGCCAGCCTGCTGAACGAGCTTCCGCACATCCCACAACACCAGACACAGGAGAAAAGTGGAGTTCAGAGAGGTGAAGTAACCTGATCAAGGTCACACAGCACCCAAGGATGGAGGCAGAACTAAAATCCAAGTCTTCTGGGCATTCATCCAAGTGTCCCTCCATTCCATAGTGCACTGGGGTTGGACCTCAGATCTCCGCTGTCACAGGGTGGGCTGCAGGCTCCCGGTTCCAGCAGGAGCCCCGATCCAGCCCGCTGGGCCCCGAGGCGGGCCGTGGCGGCCCCCAGAACACGGGGATCACTGCTGCCGGGCAGAGTACACTCTGCTCTTCCGGGGGACCGCGGACCCCTGCTGCTCCCGTTCTTTGAGTTCTGTGTTATAGCCCTCAAGGGACGAATTCATCTTAGTTTGACTCACTGCAGGAGCATCAGTTTGCCCACTTAGTGCTTTTAGCTTTATGTGTCATTATCACACGCTGGGGTCTCCTGTCGCAGCTAGTTGAGCCCCTGTGCCTTCATTTCTCTCCTGGTGTTCTTGCCAGGGCACAAAAGGAAAAGAAAACGGCCTTTTGCGAGAGAGAGGAAGGGGATAGGCCCCGCGCCTGGTGGAGGGAGCGGTGAGGGCAACCCCTGGTGTGGGAAGGAGGCGCCTTTGTCCACCTGCTTTTATGCAGGAGGCAGTGTGGTGACAGAAAAGAGCACAGGCTTCAGAGCCCTGGGCCCGGCCACCAAGCTCCCCGCTGACAACAACGTTAACAGTACTAAGAGCAAACGCTCACGGAGCACTGTGCCGAGCACCTGGGGTCACTCCAGGACGCAAGCACCACTGTTGCCCCATTTTACAGATGAGAATATGGGTGCTCGGGGCCACGAAGCGACTTGCCAGCTCCCATCTGGCAGAACCAAGAGGACTCGAACCTGAGACCATTCCTCTTTCACATCCCAGACTCGTAAGCTCTCCCTACAACAAGCTCTCATCTTTTTTGTTGTTGTTGTTGTTACAGATATTTCTCCTTCTTTTACCCCATTGACACCCTCCTCCCCATCTCCCCCACCCTGTCCCCGGCTTTGTTGTTCGTGTCCATCAATTATGCGTACATGCATATAAGTTCTGTGGTTTATCTCTTCCCTTCCCCCACCACCCCCTCTTCTGAGTGATGTCAGTCTGTACCCTACTTCCACGTCTCTGGGTCTACCCTATTCCTCAGACTGTTATGTTCATTACATTCCACAAATAACTGAGATCATATGGTATTTGTCTTTTTCTGCTTGGCTTGTTTCACTTAGAATAATACTTTCCAGGTCCCTCCATGTCGTCTCAAAGGATAAGAGATCTTTCTTTCTTACAGCTGCATAGTACTCCATTGTGTATATGTACCACTGCTTTTTTATCCATTTGTCTACTGATGGACACTTGGGCTGTTTCCAGATCTTAGCTACTGTAAATAGTGCTGCTACAAACATGGGGGTACATATATTCTTTCTGATTGGTGTTTCAGGCTTCTTAGGGTATATTCCTAGAAGTGGGATCTCTGGGTCAAATGGAAGTTCAATTTTTAATTTTTTGAGGTAACACCATATTGTTTTCCATAGTGGCTGCATCAGTCTGCATTCCCACCAGCAGTGTATTAGAGTCCCCTTTTCTCCACACCCTCGCCATCACTTGTTGTTTGATGATTTGTTGATGGCGGCCATTCTGAGAGGTGTGAGGTGATACCTCATTGTTGTTTTAATCTGCATCTCTCTGGTAATTAGTGATGTTGAGCATTTCTTCATATGTCTCTTGGCCATTTGTATGTCTGTCTGGAGAAGTGTCTGTTTAGCTCCTCTGCCCATTTTTCAATTGAGTTCTTTGTCTTCCTTTTGTTGAGCTGTATAAGTACTCTATATATTTTGGAAATTAACCCCTTATCTGATGTATCATTGGCAATGATGCTCTCCCATACAGTGGGTTGCCTTCCCATTTTGATAGTTGTTTCTTTTGCTTTGCAGAAGCTTTTTAGTTTGGTGTAGTTCCATGTGTTCATTTTTACCTTTGTTTCTGTTGCCTTAGGTGATGTATCAGTGAAAATTCTGTTGCGTATGATGTCTGAAATTTTGTTGCCTACATTTTCTTTTAAGTCTTTTATCCATTTTGAGTTTATTCTTGTATAGGGTGTGAGTTGATGGTCTAGTTTCATTTTTTTTTTTGCATGTAGCTGTCCAATCTTTCCAACACCATTTATTAAAGAGGCTGTCTATACTCCATTGTATGCTCTTGCCTCCTTTGTCAAATATTAATTGAACATAATGTCTTGGGTCCATTTCTGGGTTCTCTGTTCAGTTCCACTGGTCTATATGCCTGTTCTTGTACCAGTACCAGGCTGTTTTGATTACAGTGGCTTTGTAGTATAACCTGATATCTGGTATTGTCCTTCTTTTTCAAGATTGCTGTGGCTATTTGGGGTCTTTTTTGGTTCCATATGAACTCTTGAAGTATTTGTTCTAGTTCTGTGAAATATGTCATTGGCATTTTGATGGGGATTGCATTGACACTCTCGTCTTTGGTGAAAATGCTGAATCACCTCTAGTTCCATTGACTCAGGAACCTGGTCTAGGACCTACCATCTCTGCAATCTCCTCGTCACATTGATCATCTGTCTCCAATCTGCTCCTGAGAACTGTGCTCCAAGCTTGGCGGGGCCTCCGTACTCACTGCTCCCACAGTTGCACAAAGAGGTCCCTAGACCCAAGCAGGTCCCTGGAGATGGCTCTTTGAGCCACAACGGAGCAGAGGGGAAGCCAAGTGTGGGCAGGGCTCCAATCTGCTCCCCTCCTCCTCCTGTCCACCCCCAACACACACCCCTGCTTCCAGGAAAAGGCTCACTGATCTGTCCTAAGTGCTGAGCTTCCTTGTGAGGGTTTGAGAAGATTAACGAAAAGTTGGAGACCACAGTCTTCCTCATTTCCAGACAGGAAACTGGGAACTCATTTGTTTCCATAGCTGGGACACTTTGGGGGCCTTGGGGTGACAACAGCAGAGACTCTCAGGTGGTCCTATTGCCATGTGGCATCTGCTATGACGTAGGTGGCAGAATATGTCCTGGCCCAAAACAGACTCGAGTGAGATCTTCACAGAGTGCGTCAAAGTGAAATCACTTTCTTCTCACCCCCCTATCCACACCTGACACATCGCCCCAAATTCTAACATCCACATGACAAGGCGAGAGTCACCAGGGGAGGTTACGTGGAAGTCATCAGCACAGCTAAGTTTGATTTTTAACGGTCTGATTAAGCATTTTTCACTCTCCAATTAGACACAAAATAGATCCTGCTAAAATATAGCCACGAGGAGACATCCTGAATGTTCAGGCCACACACCAAAAGGCCAAAACATACTTCCTTCCCCTGTCCCGGTCTGACATCATGGGCAGGGGCTCGGGAGGGAAGGACCGAGGCGGAGGGCACCTTCTGTTTCTCTCTGATGCCCCTTCCCACTCTGCGTGCGGTTGTCGCAGCTGCCATCCAATGATACCACCTCTACCGACAGGGCAGGTGACACACAAAGTCAATCAGATTCTCCCATCATGCATTCAAATATTTATTTTATTTTATTTTTTTTTTCTTTATTGATTATTTTTAGAGAAAAAGGAAGGGAGAGGGAGAGAGCGATAGAAACATTGATGAGAGAGAACATTGATTGGCTGCCTCCTGCATGCCCCTCACTGGGGATTGGGCCCACAACCTGGGCATGTGCCCTGACCGGGAATCGAACCAGCAACCTCTTGGTGCATGGTGGACACTCAACCACTGAGCCACACTGGCCGGGCCTGCATTCAAATCCTGAGCACTAACATGGGGGGGGCGGGAGTGGTTAGAACACCGAGGTCACCCTAGGCAGCATTCCAGAAGAATCACAAATACTCCAGCTGCTGAGATCCCTGGAGGGACGCTGACTCCCCCTGCCCCTGGGGACCCCATTCATCAGCTTCCCTTTGGCTACTGTTTACGCTGGAGTTGGTTTCTCCGGATTGCCATGATGTAGGTGGATTAAACTGACCTTAAGCAACCCTGTCTCCAGATGGAGCTTGCTCCTCTCCTGTAACTGGGTACCAAAGATGCAGTTATGCCCGTCTTGCGCCATGCAAAGCTATCTGACTTAAGAAAATGTCATCTTTTAGGAAAGGAAGCAAATCTTGAGAAGTTCCCAGACCCCTCAGGGTCTGCCACGAGTTCAAACTGAATTTCAAACCCATTGTATCAGCTCTCTATTGCTGCCTAACAAACCTCCTGAAACTCAGTAGGATAAAACAGTAAGGCCCATGAGCCTGTGGATCAGTGGGGTATCTCTCCTTATCTCAGCTGGGGTCCACGGGCTGGTCAGCTGTGGGTCAGGTCAATGGTTTTGCTGTAGGCTGGGCTGTCTGTCACATTTGGGGAACTGGCTGGCCCTAACTAGGGCACCTCGGCTGTTTTCCACGAGGTCTTTCCTCCAGCGGAGCAGCCCAGGCAGAGCCAGGCCCCAGATACCAATATACACACACAGAGCAGAGCTGGGCAGGGCCTCCGGGCGGTCAGGGCCGCAGCATTCTGTCAGACAAAGCCAGTCCCAAAGCCAACCCGACTCGGGGGCTGTCTCCACAGCAGGAGATACCAAGTCATATTGCAGTGGGCAGGGCGGGGAGGTTGGAGAATTGGGGCCCCCTTTTTTCTTTTTAATCCTTACCCGAGGATAGTTTTCCATTTATCATCAGATAGAGTGGGAGGGGGGGAGAGAGAGAGAGAGAGACATCAACGTGAAAGAGACACATCGACTGGTTGCCTCCCGCATGACCTGGACCAGGGCCAGAGACCAAACCACAACTGAGGCGCATGCCCTTAACCGGAATTGAACCCGAGACTCTTTGGTCCACGGGCCAACACTCTAACCGCTGAGCCAAACCACCCAGGGCGAATTGGGGCCACTTTTGCTGCCATCTACCACACCATGTAAAACTAGAAATAGGGATTAAGCAGATAGTGGGCCGGAGCGACTCCGTGACCTGAAGTCACAGATTGCTTTAGAACGGGATTCTCACGCTCAGCCCTGTTGACGGTTGAGACAGCAGCATTCTTCCTGAGGGCCGTCCTGCATAACAGGATGTTTGGCAGCACCCTAGCTTCTGCTCACTAGATATAAGTGTCACCCCTCATCCCATTCCGGTATGACAAGCAAAGACCATCTCTAGATGTTGGCCGATTCCCCTGGGGTGGGGAATCCCTGTTCTAAAGCCATGGCTAGGATGTCCCCACTGCCTCTGCCCAGTACTAGACTCTAATGAGAAAATAGTTCTCAACAGACTTCAAACTGAGAAGAGGCTGTGACTGTCACTGTGGTTGGAGGTGACAAAAGCAGTCCCTTTCTCTTTCCTCTCGATCTTCATTTGTTCTGCCTTGGTTCTCCATGGAGCAGGACCCCAGGTGCCTGAAAGGCTCTGAGGCGGACCCACCAGGCCCCTCCCTCCCCCGCCCCACCCCTCACACCGCCCATCGGACCCATTCTCTGCAACAGGAAACATTCGCCCTGCAAGGCACACCCAGGCCGGTTTTCGGTCTCAGTGGACGTTTGCAGCAGTTTCTCCCGTCCACAGGCCATTCTAGCTGGATGCCAAAGCATCCACCGTCTCCTTGCCTGGGTACTTCTCACCCTGTGTCAACCAGCACGGCGAAGGGAATCTAATAATGACGTATGGGTTGTGCTGGTGCGGTTGGCGCTGACCGCCCACAGGGAGGGTGGGTTGCTGAGTGGAGCCCAGGCCATGCCCAGCTCTGGACACAGCTGGACCCGATTCTCCAGGCTTCTCCAGATCACCAATTCCTAGGTGCATATTGGCCCAAAGAGAAAATAAATAAAACTAGAGAGATTTTTGTATCCAAACATGCCAGGGCTGGAGTAGGGATCATTCTGCCCAGTCTCCTCCTCTCAACGTCAACTTGACCCCAGAGAGATCAACTGGCTTGACCAAGGTCAGCCAGAAAGTTAACACCAAACGCAAGCCTAGAAGTCAGATTTCCTCTCAGCCCAGCAGTGTTCTCTTTGTACTTTTGGTTTCAAACACATACTCTTTTTTCTTTCTAACCTCCATGTTCCCAACACCCTTATTCTTAATTGAAACTTAAACTCAACAGGTATCGAACGCCTTCTATGTACAAAGCTCTGGGTCAGGGGACTCAGTCTCTTCCTGCAGGGAACGCACAGTCCAATTAGGGACAGGAGGCTGCGTGAGGATCAGAAGACGTAACTAACACACGAGTCAGGGCTTGGTCCAGTCCGAGAGTGTTGCTGAGGTGTTGGTGGGGACACACAGGAGAGAGACTTGCTCCATGTTGGAATGCGGGCGTAGCTTTTGTCCCCTGCAGGTGTTGCTGAAGACAAAAATCAATCCATTTTCAGCCCTAGGCTGGAGTGATAGGAAGGACTAGGGTTTGGGACCTGGGACAATGACCGTTCATCTCCGCAGCTGGCACCAAGAACTGGAAATTCTGATAAATTCAGATCTAGCGCCATCTGGTGGTCAGATTAGAGACAGCCAGAGAGCATCTCCATGAAAATTTCCCGGCACTTCTGAGGCTAGTTTCTTTGGAAAAGTGCATTGCCTGTATAAAATGATCCCATTTGTGTAAAATTGAAAGTCTAGATAAAGTTGCAGATCAATGTATAATGATACACCTCACCAAAACATTAAAAGTAGTATCTCTGACTGATTGATTTTGACCAATAGGTATTTCGTTCTGGGTGCTTCTATCATTTGACTTAAAAAACAACAACAACAAAAAAAAAACAATGAACAAACACATTTTTTTAACTATTGAAAACAATAAAATCATATTCATTTTGGAGGGAAAGAAATAAATGCAGAGAATGGGGGTTTCTTGACCCAGAATAAATTATTAGGTTACTCCTTTGTGCTGACCAGATTTTCGCAGGAATAAAACCAGGTCAAAAGGAAACAGTAGCCTTGAAAGGGGAAGCTGGGATAAGATGTCCTACAAGGGCAAGAATAATAACCAGACCAATAAATAAGCACTTTATACTTATGTGACTCCAAGCAGTTTACAAAGTATTCTGATAATCCTTTGACTCAATAGGCTCGACCAACTTTGTGGCATGGAGTGGCTCTAGAAAGCTCTGTCTGCATCTTTGTTTGAGCCCTCCCTATGTCATATTATCATGTACCTCTTGTGATCACAATAAATAGCACTGAAACTGATTGAATTACATTGGTGTCCAGCTCTGTGCCAAGAACTCTATACACGTTTACCGCATCGGTCCTCACAGCAACTCCGCGGGCTAGATTCGGTGATGCTCATTAAACAGATGCCCTAACCGAAGCTCAGAGACCTCACACTTCACCTTGGACTCGGGAAACCCTGCGCTGTGCTGCATTTGGCTCTATATCTCCTGTACCCGTGTGGTGGTGCCCGGCGGGGGAGAGGACGACTAAATGGCTGGCGTGTTGGGAAAAGGACAAAACTGAGAAGAAGCAAAAATCGCGTGAAAGTGAACCTTTATCGAGCACCGACAGTGCACTGGTCGGGCTGGAAAGTGCTCAGAGTAAAGAAGAGTGTCAGTTCTGTGCAGGAGGGTCGGAATTCTATTAGCATTGTTATTCGGTCAGAATCTCAGTTGGAAACAGAGGGAACACTCAGTTGAGCATAGTTTGAAGTTTGTTCATTACCAGTGTGGGCAGGTGGGGTGCACTGATTCCTGCGCTTGGCCTCAGAATCCCCCAGAGGGCTGATGAACATGCAGACTCCTGGGCCCCACCCCCAATTTTCAGTTCATAAGGACTGGGGTGTGCTTTTCTAGTAAGTTCCCGGGAATGCTGACACAGCCAATGCAGGGGACCCATCATGCGGGTGACAGCAGTGACCTCTGGGCCGCGGTGGAGGAGCAGTTACTGCCCCAGAAACGCAGGGCCCTGGAGAGGGAGAGAGGGAGTCATGTAGAGAACACCATCTCAAAAGGGGCAGGCTTTTGGTGGAGGTCGATGCTGCCTTTCAGAAAAGGGGTCTGGGAATAAACACTGCGGCCCTTCCTTCCACCCTCCACCCTCCTCCTTCCTCCCTCCTGCCTCCTCCCTCCTCCCTCCTCCCTCCTCCCTCCTCCCTCCTCCCGGCCTAACCCAGCCAGAGTTGATGAGGTTCAAATGGCTCAGTCTCCAAGAGTAAGCATGATGCAGACAGTGCAGAGGGATCTGGAGGGACAGATGAAAACATCCGGCACACGTGTTGAGTTGAAAACATCAGTGAGACATCCGAGGGGAGAGGTCACGAAGGGGCCTGAGTGCAGGCTGGAGCTCGGAGAGGAGCCCCCACTTCGACCAGGAACGCAGCCTGTCACCTGCACAGCTGGAGGCCCAGCTGTGCTGCCAGAGGGTCGGTGGTGGATCCGGACCCAAGGAGAAGAGAGACCCCAAGTCGTGCTCACAGAACTCGAGAGACCTGGCCAAAAAGGCAGTTGGGGAGGTCAGGACAAGCAGCGAGAAGAATCGAGATGAGGATGAGGCTGGGAGAGAAAACACAAGTGCGGAAATGGGGCAGGGTGGGGATTCATGGGAGGGGAAGAAAGATAGCTTGATACAGTCCCCGATGTCAAGAGGAAGCAAGAAACTGCAGCATCAGAAAGCCTAGGTGGGCCCTGGCCAGTTGCTCAGTGGTTAGAGCATTGGCCAGCAGACCAGAGAGTCCCAGGTTCGGTTCCCACTACGGGCATGAACCATAGGTGCAGTTTGTCCCCAGGCCCTAGTTGGGCTCGTGTGGGTGGCAACCACTCGATGTGTCTATCTCATCAATGTTTCTCTCTCTCTTCTCCCCTCCCTCCCTCCTGCTCTATCTGAAGTTAAATGAACAAATGTCCTCGGGTGAGGATAAAAAAAGCCTAATGCTCAATTAATATTTGACAAAGGTGGCAAGAGCATACAGTGGAGTAAAGACAGCCTCTTTAATAAATGGTATTGGGAAAATTGGACAGCTACATGCAAAAAAATGAAACTAGACCATCAGCTTACACCATACACAAGAATTTTATCCATAAAATGAATAAAAGACTTAAATGTGACCCATGAATCCATAAAAATCCTAGAAGAAAATGTAGGCAACAAAATTTCAGACATCATACACAACAGAATTTTCACGGGTACATCACCTAAGGCAACAGAAACACAGAAGAAAATGAACACATGGGAGTACATCAAACTCAAAAGCTTCTGCACAGCGAAAGATACAATCATCAAAATGGAAAGGCAACCCACTGTATGGGAGAGCATCATTGCCAATGATACATCAGATAAGGGGTTAATTTCCAAAATATATAGAGTACTCATACAACTCAACAAAAGGAAGACAAAGAACCCAATTGAAAAATGGGCAGAGGAGCTAAACAGACACCTCTCCAAACAGGACATACAAATGGCCAAGAGACATATGAAGAAATGCTCATCATCACTAATCATCAGAGAGATGCAGATTAAAACAACAATGAGGTATCACCTCACACCTGTCAGAATGGCCACCATCAACAAATCATCAAACAACAAGTGCTGGCGAGGGTGTGGAGAAAAGGGGACTCTAGTACACTGCTGGTGGGAATGCAGACTGGTGCAGCCGCTATGGAAAACAATATGGTGCTACCTCAAAAAATTAAAAATTGAACTTCCATTTGACCCAGTGATCCCGCTTCTAGGAATATACTCTAAGAAGCCTGAAACACCAATCAGAAAGAATATATGTACCCCCATGTTTGTAGCAGCACTATTTACAGTAGCAAAGATCTGGAAACAGCCCAAGTGTCCATCAGTAGACGAATGGATGAAAAAGCAGTGGTGCTTATACACAATGGAGTACTATGCAGCTGTAAGAAAGAAAGATCTCTTATCCTTTGAGATGACATGGAGGGACCTGGAAAATATTATCCTAAGTGAAACAAGTCAAGCAGAAAAAGACAAATACCACATGATCTCAGTTATTTGTGGAATATAATGAACATAACAGTCTAAGGAACAGGGTAGACCCAGAGACGTGGAAGTAGGGTACAGACTGATAACCCTCAGAAGAGGGGGTGGTAGGGGCAGGGAAGAGATAAACCATAGAACTTATATGCATGTATGCGTAACCAATGGACATGGACAACAAAGCCAGGTATGGGGGGTGGGGGTGGGGAGGAGGGTGTCAATGGGGAAAAAAGAAGAAACATCTGTAACAAAAATAAATTAATAAAAAATAAAAATAAATGTAAAAAGCCTAGGTGGCTACGGAATGGGGTAGGCTTCAGGGGTGCCATTCTGCATGTATCACATCATCTGTGGGCTGTGCTGTGCTCACCACCCAGAGTTAAGTCTCCCTCTGTCACCACTTACTGCCCTTGGCCCCCTTCTACCCCCAGCCCTTTCCCTCTGAGAGTCACCATACTGTTGTCTCGTCGGGGGGGGGGGGGGTGCTTAATCTCTTCAACTTTTTCTCCCAGACCCCTAATCCCAGTCCCCTCTGACATCTGTCAGTCTGTCCTCTATATTTACGAGTACGTTTTCAGTTTGTTTTGGTCATTAGATTCCACATACAGGTGAAATCATATAGTGCTTGTCTTTCTCTGACTGGCTTATTTCACTTAACTTCATGTTCTCCAGGTCCCTCCATGCTGCCACAAAGGGTAAGACTCCCTTCTTTTTTTTACAGCCGAGTAGTATTCCATTGTGTAAATGTACCAAAGCAATGTCACCCCAATAAATCCACTTATAAAATTTAAAAAAGCAAACATGGCCCGACACAGCCCCAGCCCCAGGGAAGTTCCAACCACACAGTCAGGAGCTGGACGCAGCCACGACCCACAGCCCCTTTGGAGTGGAGGCAGCCCCTGCCGTTGATTCCCAGCTCGTCCTCCCACTCTGCTCGGTTTCAGCAGGAACCTGCTGTTTGCCAAGCACTCGTTGTGAATCGCTGTATGGCATGATGGGTGTGTGTGTGTGTGTGTGTGTGTGTGTGTGTGTGTGTGTGAAATCGGTTGTTTTTTTTTATTTTTTTTCTTTATTGATTTTTTTAGAGAGGGGAAGGGAGAGGGAGAGAAAGATAGAAA
This sequence comes from Molossus molossus, assembly GCF_014108415.1. Taxonomy (NCBI): domain Eukaryota; kingdom Metazoa; phylum Chordata; class Mammalia; order Chiroptera; family Molossidae; genus Molossus; species Molossus molossus. The sequence continues at coordinate 106,417,941 of NW_023425366.1, read as the reverse complement.
CATCAATGAGAGAGAACATCGATTGGCTGCCTCCTGCATGCCCCCCATTGGGGATCAGGCCCACAACCTGAGCATGTGCCCTGACCGGGAATCGAACCGACGACCTCTTAGTGCATGGGTCGATGCTCAGCCACTGAGCCACACCAGCCGGGCTGGTATAATGTTTTTAGATCTGGGAGATTTGGGAGAATGTTATGAGGACCCCTAAGAAAATTGGGATCATCAGGGAGACCCCTCCCCCTCAATCTGAGTTTTTCATAAGATTGCTGGTACCTTAGATTTCACCATTAAAGATTCATTCCTTTGGCTTAAGGCTTTAATCCTCTATTAAATGTAAATCTCACTGGCAAGCCGATAGTGTTTGGGGAATGAGGTCATATATTAAGCCTTATCTGTCACTGACACCTCAATGAGAGTGAGTTGACAGTCTTTTCGAGAGCCAGGTTTAATAGGGAAAAGGGAGATAAATGGAAAGGTACTGGGGAACTCAGCAACACAGGGAGAGACACTCAAGGAGATAGGATCGGAAACTAACATTTATTGAGGCATTATGCTAATGAGAAAAAGAAAAATAGCTACCTTTTAGTGACTGCTTAAATGTGTCAGGTTCCATGCTGTGCTTTCCACATACGGGGGAATAATTCAGTGTGATATCGGTGTGTGTATTGTCCTCATTGCTGAAGGATGCTCCAAATATTAAGGGGGATTTTCTGTGCCTCCTTTTGCAAATAAGGAGCCAAGCCTTGGTGGTCTGGCTGTGTTCCTTCATTCCCATCAGTTAGGCTGCCTTTATGTAATAAAATACCCAGGCAGCCCTCGACGGTTTGGCTCAGTTAGAGTGACGGCCTGTGGACCAGAGAGTCCCAGGTTCAGTTCCCACTAAGGGCACGTATCTCGGTTGCAGTTCGTCCCCACCCTGGTTGGGATCGTGTAGGTGGCATTCAGTAGATGTGTCCCTCTCACATTGATGTTTTTCTCTCTCTCTCTTACCCCCTCTCTCCCTCCCACTCTATCTGAAGATAAATGCAAAAATGTCCTCAGGTGAGGATTAAAAAATTAAAATAAAATAAAATACCCAGGCAGCCCTGGTCAGTTTGGCTGAGCTGTTAGAGTGTCGGCACTCAGACCAAAGAGTCGCAGGTGCAATTACGGTTAAGGGCACGTACCTCGGTAGCAGTTCAGTCCCTGGCCCTGGTCAGGGTAGTGCAGGAGGCAACCAATTGATGTTTCTCTCTCTCTCTCTCTCTCCCCCCCTCTCCCTCCCTCCCTCCCCTCTACTCTGTCTGAAGATAAATGGAAAAATATCCTGAGGTGAGGATTTTTTTAAGTGGTGCAAACAATGGGTACTTTCATCACACAAAACAGAAATTTTGGGGAAGAGGCTCCGGGGGAGCGATGTCACTGGGGGCCTAGCTCTCTCCTTCCTTCAGCTCTGCCATGCCCAGCAGTTGCCTCGATCTTTGACTTTGTCCCTCGATGGTCACAAGACATTGGGCAAAAAAAAGAGAAGGAGTTTTCTCCTCTGTGTCTCTTCTATAATTGAGGATCCAGTCCCCTCCCAATTCAGCACCCTTTAGGATATGACCATCATGCTCTTGGTCCAAGATGGCACCCCCGATATTCCAGGCAGCAGGATGGAAAAGGGAAGGAGAAGAAGAAGTGGAGGAGGAGGGAAGGAGGAGGAAGAAGAGGAAGAGGAGCAGGAAAGGAGGAGAGAGAGGGCAGGCATGAACTGTCCTCTTAAAGAAACCTTGCTGCCTTTGGCCAGATCTCAGCTACACAGCTCCCCCCTTGGCTGCGTGGCAGGTTGGTAAAAGTCAGCCACATTCTGGGCACCTACTTGTGCAGGTAAACATTCACTGGCATGAAAGGAGAAACTTGGTGGTGGAGACAACTAGCATGTCAGCCAAAGGGCCAAATTCATAAGCATCCAGAAGGCACCGCGCACCCGTTGTGCTTAGGAGGCGGAAGTCCATCACTGGGCCGGGAAGCGGGCTGGCGGGAGGATTCGTGGTGGAGAGGTGGACCAAGCATCGGCTTCTGCGTGACGAGAGCCTTGTGGAGGTCTGAGATGCCCACATGTGATAGAACCAGTTTCCTGCTTGAACACAGACTCCTGTGAGATACCAGGGAAACTTTGACAGCACAGGCCAAAAGCCCCGTGGTCACAGCCCTGGCTGAAGGGAGCAGTGGCAGAGAGACATACCCCTGGGTCCGTGGAGAGGACGGAGGCTGGGAGGCGAAGCGGGGTACGCGCAGTGGCCTCACGGCAGAGAACCGGCACTGACGCGGGTGCCCCCGCCCCAACCCCGGGACTGAGACCCAGGACCCTCCCTCATTTTTAAGTCACAACATAGGTTCCCTAGATGTCATATATCTTTGGGATTGGCAGGGGATGCTCTTAAACACACCTGTCCTTGAATGTCTCCACTCTCCAGCCCATGGGGACCTGGAGCCAGATTCGATTTGACCAGAAACAGAGGGAGTCTTGGGGCATCTGTTGCATTTGGAAGCTGTGGGGCCAGCTCGTGGCTGCTCTCGTACGTGACTTCACAGTCACAAAGATCTCACCCAGCACTATTTCCTCTGCATTCCAGACCGAGCTTCTGAGAGGTTAGATGGCTTGTACAAAACCAGTCGGCTTGACGGGGCCGTGCCTCGCAACCAGAGTTCTCTGACTCCCAGCCCACACGTCACCCTGGTGCACGATGGAGGAAAAGGAAGAATACATCTGTAAAGAGAAGAGTCCCCAACTCCACAGCATTGCCAGTTGCCGGTCAAGGCCCTGTCTGGAGATAGGCAAGCACAGAGGGTGCAAAATTTGCAGCTGAAGGGACAGAAATAAAACTGGCAGAAGCCAATGACCATGATGGTAATACGGGCCTTGCTCTACAACTCTAAGGAGTCCACACGTCACCTGGCTTCTCCTATGGCTGGATCTAGGCAGTCTTTCCCCAGAGCTCAAATCTTCTTGCCAAACTTAGGTGTGCCATTTCCGGGTGGTGACAAGATGATGGCCAGCAACCTCGGGCTGATATTGTTCTAGATCAGTAGCCCCAGGAGAAAGGAAAACAGCTTTGCTCCAGTAGTTCCATCCAAAGGGCCAAGACTGTGCTCTTTGGCCTGGATGAAGTCATGTACCCATCCCTGAACCAATCGTGGAAGGCAGGAAGATAGAGGACGGTGATCTGGGACAGGTCACCACCTCTGGACCGAAAGTAAGAGGTGACTCTCTGAGGGGAAATCAGAGTGATTTTGCTGGAGAAGAGGGAATGGATGTGGGCAGGCAGCAGCCATAGATATTCACTAGAAACAAAGCAAAGTAACCCCTAGAAGTTCATATCGTATGTACACACACTCACACACATTCATGCACACACACATGAATTCACACACATGCACACACACATTCATGCACATGCACGCACGCATATGCACGCACACACTGACGCACATTCATGCACACACTTGTGCACATGCTTGCACACACTCATGAGCTGCAAAGATCAGTAAATCAGGCCTATTCTGGACCCAGAGAGGAAGTAACTATGATCGCCAAGATCATAGTTTATAGAACTCACTCTCAAAAGTCCCTCTCCTGGCCCTTCCTCAATAGAGAGAAGTACCCCCCAGGCAGAAGGATCACAAACCTGTCAACACCCCGCTCACTTTTGGCAAAAGGCAGGAGCTCCAGGAAAGAGCGTGTGAGGACAACCATTCCTGTTCCCATCCCAAGAGCTATCAGCCTGGAGGTGCGATCGTGACAGGGTAACAGGAATGCGCCTGGATGGGGACGCGCTCATGCTTGATTGTGTGGCAGAAAAGGTATCCTTTTTCCGATCCATCTGCCACCTCGGAAATGACAGTGACAAGACTTAAGCTGCCAGATTGCTTATATTACCTGTATGCTCATGTAGCAGAAACGGAGATGCTGTGTAAATCAGCCAAGTGGCATCACAGAGGGCATGTGACACGTCTATGTCATTTTCTCAAATAAACAGATTTTGCACAGTTGCATCAAAGTACAGGGACTCCTCTCAGACGGTCTCCGAACACAGTGCAGAGGCCACTGTGCCCTAGCACAAGGCCGGGGGTGCCTCATACTTTTACCCCCCACGTTTCCTTCTCTGTAGGGATTCTCCAGATATTCAGTCTCCTTCTTCCGGGAGCCCTGGTGCCGCTGGCACCCAGAACCCAAGAGCCAGGTTTCCACCAGGCTGAATTCTTGGGCTCCGGGTTCTCGGAAAAAGCAGACCCACTGATTAAACTGCCAGGGGTGAAGGGCGTCATCCGATGGCCTGGCGGACAGCCCACCTCCAGCAAGGGTCCAGAACCTGCGGGTGAGGATCTGTGTGCTAACGGGGCTCATGCCCCCACCCTTTTCCCCCTTTCAATTGCTCCTTGCTTCCCTCTCCTCGTCTGCATACCTTAGTCTGGCAGACTCAGCATTTGAGCAAGACAACTCCAGTTCTTTCTGGAGTGAGGCGGCACACAAACCAACCAATGAATTCTCCTGGCATCCCTCTTCCACGGGTGGTGTGACCGTCTACCCGGACATCCACGCTAGGGAGATAGCCGCCGTCCATCCTGCCTCTCTTCACCCACCGTTAACCAGTATCACATCCTCACACCTACATACGCATCAGACCCATCCAGAACTCTCCGTCCTTGCTGCTGCTACAGAAAAAAGCCTTTGAATGGGTCTCCCTTTCAGCTGTATACTTTTTTTAAAATGTCTTTTCTTTATTGATTGGAGAGAGAGAGGAAGGGAGAGGGAGAAAGAGAAACTTCGATGAGAGAGAACATCGATGGGCCTTCTCCTGCATGCCCCCCTCCAGGGGATCGGGCCCACCACCTGGGCATGTGCCCTGACCGGGAATTGAACCCGTGACCTCCTGGTGCCTGGGTCGACACTCAACCACGGAGCCACCGCGGCCGAGCCGGTTGTATACTGTTTCAATCTGTCTTTCACATCACCTCTGCCGTGATCCACCCAAAATTCAGACCCACCGTGTGCTCCTCCGCTTTCGGTCCGCCCACACCCCCGCCGTGTTTGCCAGTCCTCCGGGACGCCATGGGTGGCGTCAGAGGAATTGTTGACCAGAAGCAGCTAACGTGCCGATGTTCGGGAGCAGCTTGTCCTCTGTACACAGGTGGGCGCGGGCCGGGTCAGGCTCGGTGAGTGCAGGCTGCCACGGCCCCCCCCCCCAAAGTGTGGTAGTCGGAGGGCTGCCACGAAAGGCGCCACGAACTGGGTGGCTTAGGCAACGGAAATTTGTCTCCGCCAAAGTTTTAGAGGCTCGACGTGTGAGGTGGAAGGGCTGTTTTGTTCTGAGGCTTGTAGGTGGCTGTCTTCTAGAACTCTGTGTCTTTCATATTCTCTTCCTCCTGCGCCTGTTGTGTCCAAATGTCCTCTTTTTATGAGGACACCAGTGTGCTGGGCAAGGGCCCACTGTGATGGCCTAATTTAAGTGGCCTCCCTCTGCAGAGACCTTGCCTCCACGTCTGATCACACCCTGAAGTACGAGAGCTTAGGACTCCACCGTGTGACCGTTTTGAGGGCGGGACACAATCCAGCCCCTACAATTACCAGTGCGAGTCCTGCTCGGCCACCTCGTCGGCCCTCAGAAGTAGAAATGACCCCTCTTTGGCGAGAGGGAGGGTCAAATCGCCTCATCTAGTCACAGAAGACAGAGTGGGCAGGAGAGGAAGGGGTGTCGGGCCGTGTGGCAGAGGGTGTTACGGGGCCCACACCACTGGCGAAAGAGGCCGCTGTGGGCTGCGTTTCTGTGTCTCCTTCACTGTGAACAAAGAAATGTGAACAAAGCCACCTAGCTTCCCATTTGAGCGTTATATCTGAACATCAGTAAGGCACATACAAGGGGTGTCACAAAAATAGCTGCATCTCTTAAGGAGACGGTTCAATACAGCATATGCTGGGCTTTGTGTACGGCCAATCCCACCGGCCCGTTACCTGGTGGTCAGATACAGGTATGAAAAACATGTACCTTTAAATTCCAGAACCCACATGGCTCTGAGAGGCTCTCACGCCATGACAGTCACGTGGAAAACAGCCTGCGGCGGGACAGTCTGGTGCTCCCTGGAGCCAGGGAGTGGAAGGCGGGGTTGTCTGAGCCGTTCACACTGTGCCCGGTCTCTCCGTTGCATGTTGTTCGCTGAGCATGAGGACCTGAGTTAGAGTAAGTGAAAAATGCATGGATGGTTCAACTCCACAGTAAAGGGTTTGAACCATTTGGACATAATATCTGGGGCTGGGTGGCATTTCTTCGACTTGAACTCTTTCTTCTTCAAGCTCCAAACCTGATGGGCCCAGGATCTGTCAGGATTGTGCAAACCTCATCTTCTCAAACACTTGCTGGAGACAGGGAGAGGGGTACAGACATAGCCAGAGAGCTGGGCACACCACAGAGAAATCTATTATGAGGGCTGCAGCTTACTAATTCATTTTTGCCTCCATAACATGGAACCTGGTGTATGACAAATGCTGGCATCTGGCCATTTTTCCAAACTTTCCTCTTCAGGATTTTCACTAGTTGGGACCCCACACGGAGGCCACGTGACCACCTAAGTACAGTATCATCTTTGGCCCTGGTCGGGCAGGGGCCGTGAACCTCAAAACACAAGGTTTCTGGCTAACTGTGTTGGTGAGTGTGGCTTCGGCTTCGAGCTGCACCTCGCCTGCCTCCCATTCTGTGTCTTACCTTGAAAAGCAAGGATGAAAGAAATCCTGAAAGAAGTTTTGTCCCCATCAGCATCAAGAGAAAGAGCTGACGCCAATGAATGATGGAATGGGCCAATGTGTGACATGTTCTAGACAGGCCACGAATTGCTTTTGTTTATGATAAAAGCCGCCACGAAAACAAAATGTACTGCAAACTGCCCTGGCCGGTTTGGCTCGGCAGTTAGAACGTCACCCCGAAGACCGAAGAGTTGCGGCTTCAATTCCCAGTCAAGGGCATGTACCTGGGTTGCAGGTTCAATCTCCTGCCCCGTCAGGGTCTTGCGGGAGGCAACCAATCGATGTGTCTCTCTCACATCGATGTTTTTCTCTCTCTCTCCCTCCCACTCTATCTAAAAACCAATAGAAAAATATCCTCGGGTGAGGATAAAAAATGTACTGCAAAGAAACTGGTGTAAAGAGGAGGACAGAGCAATGTCATTTAGTAGGTCCATCAGAAAAATCTAACAATTCTTGTTTAAAATGTACGTTCGCCCTGGCCTGTTTGGCTGAGCAGTTAGAGCGTCAGCCTGCGGTCCAGAGAGACCCGGGTTCGCTTCCCACTAAGTGTATGTACCTTGGTTGCAGTTTGTCCCTGGCCCGGGTTGGTCCTGCAGGTGGCAGCCACTCGATGTGTCCCTTTCATGTCGATGTTTCTCTCTCTCTCTCTTCCTCTCTCTCCCTCCCACTCTATCTGAACAAAAAATGGAAAAACGTCCTCGGGTGAGGATAAAAAAAAAAAAAATGTACGTTCACCTCCTTCCAATGTCTGTGAGGAGACATTTCTGAGCAAAAGAAATGCAAAGGACTCCTGTATATGAGAAAAGATGCTAGCCTTCTCCCCAAAGAGGAATGCCACTTGAAACTACACATGAGGATGCAGGGGTGGAGGGGGCTGGGAGGAGGTGGAAGAGGCCAAAGAGAGGACAAAAGGTGATAGAAAAATTTAAGCTTAGATCAAATTTTAAGAAACTACACATGACGCCCTTTTCACCTATCAGAGTGGCGAGAATTACACAGTTTGATCGTACCTTGCGTAAGAGAAAAGGACTCTTGCATTGATTGTTGATGGAAGGATAAACTGGTATGATTTCTGTGATGAGAAATTTATCAGTATCGATCAAAATTACAAAAGCTCTTTGACCTGGCAAATTTGCTTCTAAAAATGTATTTCATGGATAAAAACCTGCACAGGAGAAAAAAAAGCCCTATGTATGCGGTCATTGTTGAAGCATTGTTAATAGAGATAAAAGAATGGAAGGAACCTACATTTACATCAAGGGGGCTCCGCTTAATTTATGATGTATCCATGAAGTGGAATATTAGGTCGCAGTGGAAAAAAAATTAAGCTTAATTTTATGTACTGAGGTGGAAGCTTTTCAGTATATATTATAGCGGCGAAGAAAAAAGGAAATTGCATAAGAAAACCTGCAGTAAAATACCTCTTATGTAAAAATGTGTGCGTGTATTTATGTAAATGTAGAGAAAAAGCCCTGGTTACTAGGAATGCGACAGTATTTCTTGACGGCAAGTTATTCAAATGAATATAATTACTGCAGGGGTGCTCCCTCTGGGTCTCGAGGTTGGAAAATCGTTCTTAACAAATACTCCTACAATCACAGGTATTTTTGGAGCCTGGCAGAGTCCTTAGAAATCAAGCCCAACCCCCTTAGTCTACAGATGAGGAAACTGAGGCCCAGACTGTCTAATGCCAAAGCCTGGATAAGAGCTCTGGTCTTTCCCAAGACAGAAAGGGTGCACACCAGAAAGGCTCTGGTCTGTATTTAAAATTTGCCTTTTTATTACAACTGATTCACTTTCTCAGAAGCCTTGCCGCCTGCGTCAGCCCCTCTTCGGCCCCAGGAGCGCACGTCCCCGTGCTCAACAGGAGGGAGAGAAGTTCATTTCGCGAAGGCGAGAGCTGCTGGGGAAATCAAGGCTGGTCTTTCTGACAGTGGAGGGTGAGGTGCCATCAGTTTAATTCCCATTCATTTGTGGTGCTTATTAGAGTGTCTGAAAATATAAGCTGAGTAATTGGAGCATTAGAATTGATTAATTGAAGTAGGCTTTTGGAGTAAATACACCTGGAGAGATTTTTCAAGGTGGGATTCTCTAAAGATCTGGAGGAGTTCAGGCCTTTGAATATGGGAATAAGGATGACGTGCTGTTTTCAAGCAGGGTTGCGAACTTTTGGACGCTCCTGCCATCGAGAGGCAGGGTCTGTGGCCCCTCCCCTTGAATCTGAGGGGGCTCGGGACAGCCTCAATTTATAACGTATGGCAGAGGAGACGCTGCGTGACTTCCGAGGCTAGGTCATCAAAAGCCATGAAGCTTCCGCCTGGCAGCTTCCTCTGGCTCTTGGAGCCATGAGCCACCAGGAAAGAAGTCTGACCACCCTGAGACGGCCATGTCGAAAGGAAGCCCAAGCCACTGGGGGAGACCCCATGTAGGCGCTGCAGTGGACGACGGCCAAGCCAAGCACACCTGTGAGTGAAGAAGCCTCCAGATGACGAGTTCCCACCCATCTGAGTCATCACCAGCTCTTCATACCCTCCCCGTTGAGACTCCAAACAAGGTAGCCCCAGTATTTCCTGTCAAAATCCCTAACTCACAGAATTTGTGAATGTTATAAAATCGTTATTGTTCTTTTTCATCCTCACCCGAGGACATTTTTGCATTTATCTTCAGATAGAGTGGGAGGGAGAGAGGGAGGAAGAGAGAGAAACATCGATGTGAGAGAGACACATCGAGTGGCTGCCACCCACACAACCCCAACCGGGGCCGGGGACAAACTGCAACCTAGGTACGTGCCCTTAGTGGGAACTGAACCCAGGACTCTCTGGTCTGTGGGCTGACTTTCCAACCGCTGAGTCAAACCAGCCAGGGCATTGTTACTGTTTTAAGCCACTAAGTCTGGGGCAATTTGTTATAAATACATCAATAGGTAACTCGAAAAGATGGAGCCCATGACAGTAGAATTGCCCAATTCCCGTGGCCCTCAGGAAAGAGCTGCTCCAGAATTCAGTGTTGACCCCCATGCCAAGATCATCTCTCGCCTCCTCAGCTGAGCGACAACCTACAACCCACTTTGCTTGTACTTTTACCCTGGGAACAGTAAGTTAGTATTGTCCCTACTGACCTGTCTGCTTCCACCTTCAGACTAGGAGGTCCTTGGACACAGAGCTCATTTTCTTCACCTGCAGAGCCCCTCACACAGTTCAAAGATGAACTCATCTTTGTTCGGTGGGTGACAGCCTCCACACAGCAAGGATTCCGTTCTTCAGAGTAATCATCAGAAAACAATTGTGAAGATGATCTAACTCCTCTCTTTTCTTTACCAAGCCTAGACAGGAGTGACAACCCAAGAAGACACAGCTAGTTAATGAACCAGGGCTACAGCCTCCTGCCGCCGTTCAGCTCGCTCCCATCGGGGTGCGGCAAGTCCGAGTGGGGGGCAGGAAAGCATGGGATCTGGAAACAGACAGCCAGGCCCAAGATCCCGGCCAGCCACCCTTGTGGGCGGAGTGGCGATTTCTCCAGAAGGAACGAAAGGATTTGGCATCCCACCAGCCCTATCCTCAGTGAAGAATAAATGAGCTCTTTTGGGTTTCCAAGGTCAAAGTCCTTATTGTCAGGATCTAAATCCCTTTGTAGGGGAAAGCAGTAGAATAAGCTTTTTTTTTTTTTTTGTATTGAGTGGTCTTTTGAAAATGTCAGATTTTGGCCCTGGCCAGTTTGGCTCAGCAGTTAGAGCATCAGCCCACAGACCAAAGAGTCACAGGTTCGATTCCAGTCAAGGGCACGTAATTCAGCAGTGGTTGTGTTTCCACCAGGGCTGGGCTCATGCTTGAGGCAACCAATCAATGAGTCTCACTCAAATAGATGTTTCTCTCTCTCTTTCTCTCTCCCTCCCTCTCTCCCACTCTGTCTGAAAATAAATGGAAAAATATCCTGGGGTGAGGATTTAAAAAATAAAACTAAAATGTCAGAATTTGGAGATATGGAGAGAACTATAGGGAAAGGAGAAAAAGAATCTGATTTCAGGGGATTGGCCCTGGGGGCCAACAGACTAGGGCAGTGGCTCTCAATGGGGCAACTTTGTCCCCCGGGAACACTGGACCATGTCTTGAGACACTTTGGTTGTTAGAACTGGGAGTTGTACTGGCATCAAGTAGGTGGAGGCCAGGATGCTGCCAGACACCCTACAATGCACAGGATAGTCCCCCACAACCAAGAACTGTCAATAGTGCCAAGGTTGAGGAGCCCTCTGCTAGGCCAACGACAGCGGAGGGGCAATCTGCAAGTTCCCAAGAGCCGTGGCCAGACGCAAGGACTCAGCCCATCGCCAAGGCCCGAGAAGGCTCAGAGGGAAGCCTGCTCGACCTGTGGTGGTCTTCCTGCCTGTGCTTCGGGACCTGGCCTGCTAACGGGCTGGTCCCCAAATGAGGACGCTCCTCCCCGGTCCCCCCAGGGCACAAGCCAGCTCCGGGAGACAGGACTGAGGACAGACCGGGACACATCCATGCAGTCTGAACGGGGGACACAGCAGGCAAAGGTGTTCGTTCAAGCAGAGTTCTCTGGGCAGAGTTTGTGGCAAGACAGGTGGTAGAAGACAGGAGGAACCAAATGGGACTAAGCTGATGTCTCAAACAGCATTAATGCAGAAGCAACTCCGACCACCCGCTAATGATTGTGATTATTTGGCTGCCTATGAGACAGTTTAAGAAATGATTTGTGAATTTAAATTTTAATTAAGACAGGAGCCCTTGGGGGCCTCCGGAGTTCAAGCATGAAAAAGGAAACCCTGCTGCCGAAAAGAGGGGGCTCAGAGGGCCTGCGCCTGGAGGAAGAGCACGACCTACAGCTCCAGGGGTCAGGCAGCACGCAAGGGTGCCCAAGTGTGGGGTCACTGATGGACACTGGGATCAGGGGTCAGCGCACTCAGTGCAACTGTGCACTTTGGTGTTCTAGAAAGCTCTTCGGATAAAATAAAAATGAAGGAAGCATCCAAGTTTTTCACCTCTTTCTTGGGTTCTGACCTTAAAAATGTGCTACATTACCCATTCACTAAGTCAGGACCCAGTATAGGAATTCCTGAGATCTACTCTCCATCACTGATACCCCAAGTGACCTTGAACTCTATGAATCCTACTGAGTCTTGCTTTCTCCACGGGGGACCGATACGGCCACCCCTGGTTATCTCACAAGGCCATTTGGAGCCTCTGTCCAAGGGGGCAGAAAGCACTTTGGAATAGTTCCTCTCTGGCAGGTCTATCGCTCACCTGATTCCCCCGAGGTCTGGCAAAGCACCTTTTACTTAAGGATGCTACAGTCAAGACATGTATCCAACCTGCCCCCTCGCCCCCCAAAAATCAGACAACATTCTCTCTCAGGCTTGACTCTATTGGTTCCTAGAGACATGGGTTCAAGTCCTGAGTCTACCTCAGACACTTGTGTGTGTTAAATAACACGTAGCATTAATTTACCACCATCACCATTTGTAAGTGTACAGTTGAGTAGTATCGAGTGTGTTCACACTTGTGCAACAGAGCTCCAGAACATTTTCATCTTGCAAAACTGAAACCCGGGCCCATTCAGATTTCAACTCCGCCTCCTGGTAACGGAGAGATTGCAACGCTCTCCGAGCTTGGGTTTACTCAGCTGGAACATAAGGAGTTTTTAAAATGACTTTTCAGGATTGTTGTATCACAGAACAACATATTTGCCTACAAATGCAATAGCAGTTCAATAAATAACGACTGTTTCTGCCTTGTTACCCTTCTTCTAAGAAACGTGGCTTTTCCGAAGGTGACAGTGGACCGAGGGCCCGAAGTAGGAGGCAGCGGAAGAGTGGGAGAAAGGGGGCGAAGACCAGGTTTTGTATTCACAAATACTGGTTCCCCAGAACAAGCCATTTATCAAAGTACTGGAGTCTCGTTTACTGTCAAAGCACAAGGGCTAATTACACTGGAAGAACAATGAAGTACAAGAGCAGAAACGACAGGGCCTGTCCAATTAATGAGAAGAGGAGGGGGGTCTCTAGCATACAATATTTTGGACATCAGATTAGAATGGTTTAATTAGCACTGCTACGGACTCTGGATCGCCTGTTGTTCTAGAAGCCATTCGTCATCTGTAGCTTTTAAGCATATCACTTAGATTCTCTCATTCAACAAATGCATTTTGAGCCCCAGCTATGTGTCGAGCCCTGTGCTCAACACTGGAGAGTCAGCACCGTGTAGTGGAAGACGGACAGCTTGGCCCACCAATGGGCGTCTCTAACTTAACTCTGCAACAGAGCTCTGGTTTATCCAACCCCAGGCTCCTCCCCCACCCTCCACATTTCAGTAAAAGGCCTCTCCACCTGTCCAGTTGTTCATGACTACAGCTGTGGAGTCATCCTGGAGTTCCCCTTTCTGTTAGACCCTATTCCTGTCGGTTCTATGGCCAAATAGCTCTTGACTTCATCCTCTCCTCTGCAGGCACGTGGTTGTTACCCCATGTCTAAGACATCAGCTCTTGCCTGGGTTATTGCAAGAGCCTCCCTTATGATTTAAAATAAAAGTGTTTTTCCTATGTCTAGGCCTGCATTCCATTGTAATCCACACAACATCTAGTGCTCTTTTAAAATGATGGACCACGTCATGCCATTCCTCTGCTTGAAACCTTCACCATCCTCCCATCTCCCGTAGACCGGAGTCCATGACCCCTGATGTGGCTCCAGGTTTCCTCGTGCTCTCCCTCACACCCCCGTAACCCATCCCAGACTGCAGGCCAAGATCCAGGCTCAACGAGCCCCTTCTTGCCTCCAAGACTTTGCCCCACTGTTCCCTGTGCGCTTGCTCTTTCTCCATCTATTCACAAGCCTAGTTCCTTCTCATCCTCCCAGCTTCACCTGCGATGTTCCTTCCTCGGGGAGGCTTTTCCTGACTTCATGGTCTAAGTGACTTCTCCCAGATGCTCTCTAGCTGCTCACCAGATCTATCTCTTGCACGGCACTCACTCCACTGCGAACCAGCTGGAGCACTGGTTGGTCTGTGGGACGTCGTACTTCCGCTAGTCAGAGGGCTTCCCGGAGGAAGAAGCTTTGTCTATTTCATGCACAGCTGTACACTCCGTGGCTTGCACGGTGCCTGGCACAGAGTAAACTCTCAGCAACTGCTGAGTGACTAGATGAATGAGGACGATAGTGTGCAGGGCACTACAAGAGCTCAGGAGAGGACATAAACACTTCTCCAGGGAGGATGGAGCTTTCCACGAGGGTGTGCTAAGAGCTGGATATGAAACATCGAATGGGAGTTGTTCAGATTAACAAGGGGTAAAGTTCATCACAGCCACAAAGAACTGCTGAGCAAAGGCACAGAGCCACTTTGGGGGAGTGCAACTTCCAGCTCATTCCATTAACAAGGTGAGGGAGGAAAGACAGCCAGGAAAATCCCAAATCACAATTTAAAAAAAGCAGGAATCAACTCTCCAATATCTGGGAGTAGGTGAGCCATACCTAAACCACAACAGAGTCTTGGGACTGCTCAGTGGGGCTTAAGAAACAGGAGGTTGATGAATAATATTTACTTGGCCCGGGGTGTTGGGAGGGGAGGAGCTCATTATACTGCTGAGCTTTATGGAAGAATTGGGTCTCCCCTCCTCCCTCTCCAAACAGAGCATCTGTGTCCCAGGCTCGGTTTCCCTGGACCAGCAATCAGTTCTTCCTTTGCTCTTGCGTACAGAGCAAAGCCCAGTGGAGATGTGGGCATGTCCAGAGCCCTGCCTCCCTGTCAACCCGGCTCATCTGCACACTGGCTGATCAGTCTTAGGTAACAAAACAGCAAACGCCGGGCTGGGGAACAGCAAAAACTGAGTCTCTACAGGTGACATGAAGAAGTATGGCATTTTATCCTTGGGTCGGTGGGAGGGCTTTGGTCAAGGAGGTGACCTAGGTGTGATGTGAGCGGGGTTGCTCTGGCCACTGTGCAGAACTCAGGTTGGAAGAAGGAAGTCCCGAGGCAGAAGCGTGAGAGACGAGGCATGGAGAGAAAGGCTGGACTCCTGAGGCATTTTGGAAAGTAGAAATGACAAGGATTCGGGTGGTCATTGCATGTGACAAGGAGAGCTGAGGGAGGAAACTGGGGTGACATGCAGACAGTTAGCTTGTATCACCGGGTGAATTTAGCCACTAATCTGTTCAGGTGACATCACTGAAAGAATGAGTGGATCCAGGAAACCCCAGAGATGTCCTCAGTTTTCACATTTCCCGTTATCCTCCCCTCGCTGCAAGGATTTCTGTACCTTTTGGTGGCTGATGGCACAGCTTGTCCACAAGGATCTGCACCCTGCTCTCTTGTCATGCTTCCCACTAGATAAATATAATCATCACCCTATCGTCGCTGGGCTTGGCAGCCAGGGCACCTGTTTTGACCAACAGGATGTGAGTGGATGCGACACACACCACATCCACATCCAAGCAGGAGCTACAAACATACTCCTGTGGTCTGGTCTGCTCTTCCTGGGCCTCTGCCACCCACCATGGGTGTCACGCCCCAGAGGGTGGCTGTTCCTTGAGATGTCGTGTGGAGCAAGGCCAAGCCACCCCGGCCCAGAAGAACCATGGGCGACCTGCAGCTCTGATGTAACATAAGCCAGAAACGGAGATCTCTGGGATTTGGGGGGTTTGCTGCTGCAGGAAAAGCTGACTGTGACATTTCCAAAGTCTCAATGTGACTTCCCCTCGCTGGCTCCTAATTCCCTCATTGGCGACGTTGGACTCGATGACTCCACATTGCTTCCTAGTCCAAAATTGTTTTGTTTTCTAAGACTGTGTCTCCGTTCTCGATTATAGAGCATTGTTTGGGGACTTCAAGCGTTCTCTTTCCCTTTCCAATGATAGAGATTAATTAGTAAGTTCAAGTTACCAAGCTCCAGACTGGGAGTCGATGATGCCAAACTAGCAGAGGGCCAGCGTGAAAGCCCATTTAAGCTGCAGCAACAGAAGTTCTTTTCTGAAGACCCTGAGATAAAAAAAAAAAAAAAAAACCTACGGAGCACAAACCTGCCGCATTCAGCTGCCGCGGTTATTTATACAAGCATTTCCCAATTCAAATTGCATACTCAAATCAAATTTCCCTGGTTTATGCCATCTTCAGCAATTACTTAAAGGCAGTTTACCCCTCTCTGGAGGAACATAGTCGAAAGGCCTATAGACAAAATCTCGTTGACTCAGGGAGAGATAAACCAGCTCCAGGCGGGGGCGGCACAAGTCACTTTGTCCACGGAAGGGAACGCGGACAGGCCGGCCTCCTGGCTGGTTTTCAGCCCTGCTGATGGGAAAGCATTTTCTAAGCAGGAGAGTGAAGCTACAGAAATTGAAGGCGAGGGGTAGAGCTTGGTGGGTGGGGAGGAAGGGACCACTTTCTCTTCGTGGAGTTGCGTCAGTGAGGGGTAAGCAGGCTGACAGCCTAAGGCTGCTCCACTTCAATGGGATTGAGAGGAGGCAAAGGGAGCACAGGGAAATCGTGATTGTTTCTGCATCAAACCATTTCTGGATCCTTGAAAATCCACCCTAAGTGAGGTGAGCCCTACCGTGAAACTATACAACTGGCAAAATGTATCTTCACTACATTGTCAGTTTGCCCTTAACTCACTTTTAATTATTTGGAAGGATTCCTTATCCCTCCACCAAAGAAGCATCATTTGTCCATTCATTCACTCCATTCACTCCAGGAAGGGCTCTCATTGGTTGGGCATGTTTATCTTCAAACCAATGACTATGGTAGGACAAGGCAGTGTTCTGATTGGTCAGGTCTGTGTCTTGTGCCTATTAAATTATTTCCCTACTTACTAGTTTTATGTACATTTCCTTCTTCAGCTCTTCAACTAGGCAGATCTTACCTTTATTTGCCTGCCTGACATCTAATGCCTTTTCTTTTAGTAACACACTCTGGGTTTACTTAAGGGGGGGGGGGGAGTTCCCCACTGTTCTCATTACATATTATAAGAGTGAAGGTGCCTGCTACTCTATTTCATCCACTCTAGAGTTAGACACATGACACAGACCCGACCAATCAGAACACTGCATTGTCCAGGGCACAGCAATTGGTTTGAAGACAGACATGTGGCCCAAGCATAACCAATAAGACTCCTCCTCGAAACTTTTGTGGGAATTATCAGGAAAAAAGAATAAGAAATTCTACCAACTTACTGTGAATGAATGATTCAAGACAGGAAGCATTAACATAGATAAAATATCTCTAGTTACAAGAAATGGAGTAGAAAGAAGAGTCAGGCTGTGTTAGTCTGGAGTCTTCCACTTACTAACCCGGGAAGCCTTGGGCAATGAACATGCCTCCTAATCTGAAAAATGAAGATGATAATCGCTACTCTTGTGTGTAATGGTCCATGAATATGCCACACCCCCTCCTCATCCAAGTTGCTGGAAGTAAAGAACTTTGAGACGGTGGAATTGCAAGGTGGAAGCATCCCAGATCCTTGAGTCACTGCTCAAGGGGAAAAGTCAAGGAGAGCGGCCAGAACCACCTCCGACTGTGATGTGAGAGAGACACACATCTCTGTTGTATTAAACCAGAAACATGGGCTTTTATGTGACTACAGCACAGCGGAGCCTAGTCTGACTAATATAATAATCATCGGTTCCATTATACACGGCTACCTGGAAAGGTCCATGATTTAAACTCATTTTGCCAAGAGGTGACTTTGAACGGTGTGTTCAGAGGTGTGCACACAGTAATGGAGGAAACAGATGCTATTTCTGCTGTCCAGCATCTATTTCCAGGACACTTTGGTGGTTTGTGGAGGTGAGAATATTTGAAATTGAGACTGCTCCTATAGTCCCCCATAAGTATATGGAAATTATGAAATAAATCTCAATATGTCACCAGGAAAAGATAAAGGATCAAGAATCTAACCATAGACACAGACAAATATGGACAAGCCACCCAAGTTAAATGGCACACTGAACAAGAGGCAGCCAGAGGTGAGTCATATTAAGAATCCACAAGCACCGAGAAAGGAAAATGAAATGACTAGGTTGCTAACATCCTCTACAATGGAGGAAATACAGGCACAGTGCTCAAAATCATGAGCTTTGGAATTAGTTTTAATGCAACAAGGATTAAATGCAAAGGTTTCATGCAACAGGGTATGAATTCCATTTCTGCTACTTGACGACTTGAGCAAGTCGCTTTCTCTCTCAGACCAAATTTTCTCACTGAAAGATGAGAATTGGGAGGGTCCCTACCTCGCGATGTGCTGTAGGGATAAAACTAAACGATCCATGTAAAGTGCTTAGTACACAGTAAGGGCTTAATAAATTATCATAATGGTATTATTGGCATTGTAAAATAAAGAGTGAACGAAGAGGGATGTGTGGAGGAGATGAAGGAATTGAAAGAGAAAGATAATGGTATGGCAGTTGGGGTGAGAGCCAAGGGCCACCGACAACGACCAAAGCGGCGGAAAGAAAGTGATGATGAAGAGAGAGGCTGGGGAGTGTCTGAAATGCGCAGAGCAGGAGAGGAAGGGGAGATGGAAAACTAGAGAGAATGTAATAGAGAAAAAAAAAGAAAATTAAAGCTGGCTTTATGCCAGTAGTGTGCGAACCCCAGAGAGAGGAAAGTCCAGAAGTGGGTAAAGAATAGACAGAGATGAGAGGAAGAAGGAAAACACAGGATGTCAAAGCAGGAGAGCGAAGACTGCAAAAGACTCTGTGAAGAGCCCTGGCCAAGTAGCTCAGTTGGTTAGAGCATCATCCCAATACATCAAGGTTGTGGGTTCAGTCCCAGTTCATGGCACACATAAGAATCAACCAATGAATGCATAAATACGTGGAACAAAAGAGACAAAAGAGTTCTTTCTTTTATTTTCTTTATTGATTTTAGAGAGAGGAAGAGAGAGATAGAAACATTGATGTGAGAGAACATCGACTGGCCGCCTCCTGCATGCCCCCCACTAGGGACCGGGCCCACAACCTGGGCATGTGCCCTGACTGGGAATCAAACCGGTGACCTCTTGGTGCATGGGTCAACGCTCAACCACTGAGCCACCAACTGGGCGAGTCCTTGAAGGATTAAAGAAACACACGGAAATGTAGAAGCACAGTTTCACGTAGAAACAGATAATAGGAATAGCTAAAAACACAGGACAGAGAAATTATGATGATTACACAGGTCCCTGAATTCCAAAAAAGCTCAGAAGCCAACTCTTTTTTCATTCATTTTGGCACAGACTCACTTGGCAGCAAAACTAGACTTGAACAGCCGTGAGGTTGTTTACACCCCTCGTTTATCCCACGTCCCACTGAACATGAACCTTCACATGCGTCACTGCAGAAATGAGCTGCTCGTGAAGCGTGACGCCGACCCCACGGGGGCAGGATGCTGTGGAATGTGTGTGACCGCATTGTCTCTAAAATCCTATAGTGCTCTGAATTCCAAGACACACGGCCCCCAAGTTTCAGATCAGGGTTTGTGGGTTGTGCTGGAAGACACACGTCAGGATACAAAGAGAGGAATGTGTGTTTGGTAATGAAGCTGGTGAAACCTACCATTTTTTGAGTGTTTACAACTTACCGAAGGCTGTACCTTCAATATTTCATTCAATCCCCACAATATAGCGCGTCCCATCTTCTCCCTCATTTGCAGACATGGCAAGGGAGGCCTAAAGACGTGAAGGAATTTGCCACCAATTTATACACAGCTGGCAAAAGGCAGGACTAGGATTTGAACCCAGTTGTGTGACTTCAGCACGTGCACACTTAACCACTAGGCTATGCTGCTTCCCTGTCAACTGTAGAAAAAGAATGGAAATAAGTGTTTCTTGGACCCTCATAATAGAGCCATTCCCAGAAGTGACCTTGGATACCTGTTATTATAACTCTAAAGTCATATTATTCCCCGTCTAAGGAGCTAAGCAAGTCTCACCGTGAACTGATACCAAATACATGATTCTCTCCATTGACAATATCAAAAATGAGCTTGTGAGAGTTTTGTTTAAAGAAACAGACAGAAGAAAGCTGAGGAATCACTGGCTTTGGAATCAAGATTCTCGAGGAAGACAGCAGCCGTCATGTTAGGGGATGGATTTGGAGTAAGATGGGCTTAGTCCCCCATAACCTCCATCAGCAACTCCCCATCCCTTGATGTGGACAACTGACCTTTCCTCATTCTTAGTAGAGCTGTGGAAATGTTTCTCTAGAACAAACCTCCCTTCCAACTCAACTCCTAAGTCCATCCTTTATAGAAACTCTGAAATTAGGTTAACAGAAATACAAACACTAAAAAGTATATCATAACACTGGGAGAAAGATTTCCCAGGAGGGTAAAATATATCATCAAAAGGAATCAGGGGAGAAAACAGATGATGGTAAAATAATGAAAATTCAACAAGGAATTGATATAAAAATTCTGTCAATTATGGTGATAAGAGGGAATCTAAGAACATGCTTATGAAACTCTGTAAAGCTCAAATTAAGAACAGGTGATACGCCCTGGCTGGTTTGGCTCAGCGGTTAGAGCTTCGGCCTGCGGACCAGAGAGACCCGGGTTCGGTTCCCGCTCAGGGCACGTACCTCGGTTGCAGTTTATCCCCAGCCCTGGTTGGTCGTGTGGGTGGCAGCCACTCGATGTGTTCCTTTCACATCGATGTTTCTCTCTCTCTCTCTGTGCCTCTCTCTCCCTCCCACTCTACCTGAACAAAAAATGGAAAAATGTTCTCGGGTGAGGATAAAAAAAAAAAAAAAAAGAACAGGTGATACAAAGTCTTTGTGTGGCCTCCCTCATATCATAGTTTGATTTTTTAAAAATCTTAATCCAAGGATATGTTTTTATTGATTTTTAGAACGAGAGAGAAATATTGATGTGAGAGAGAAACACCCATCAGTTGCCTCCCATAGGAATCCTGACTGGGAATCAAACCCACTACCTAGGTATGTGCCCTAACTGGGAATAAATCCCCCAGCCTTTTGGTGTATGGGATGATGCTCCAATTGAACCGCCTGGCCAGGGCTCATTGTTTGATTTTGAACAATTAATCCAACTTCTCTGAATTTGATCAAATGCTCTCTATTTCTTGGCAACTAAACAACTCTTAGCAATACTGTGTGTGCGCGCCCGACATACAAAAGGAAACCTGTCAACTTTTACACTTTGTTAATGTTTCCAACCAGGCCATAGGTGGGATCTTCTGAACATAATTTTTTTTGTACGTTTTTACTGATTTTTTTAAACAGAGAGAAGGGAGACAGAGATAGAAACATCGATGTGAGAAACATCGATTGACTGCCCCCCACCAGGGATCGAGCCCACAACCCCGGGCACGTGCCCTGACCGGGAATCGAACCAGGACCTCCCAGTCCATGGGATGATGTTCAATCCACTGAGCCATGCCAGCTGGGCTTCTGAACATAATTTTGAGCACGTTTAATCTGTCCAAACAAAAGCAGTCCTTTTGCTTCATGCTCTAAATATAGCAACATCCACTTCCTTCTGGACATTATTTGTCAAGGCAAATATCTGGTCTTTAAAGATATGCCAGTTCCAATATTTTGAATGTTTCTCTGCGTTTCAACCGTTTGTCAATATTGTCGTTAGAGAGCCTGACGCGGGTATCAGTCAGGAAAAACCCGTTGAGGCTGTGAGGGTGAACATGCCCACATCTCACTCGCTCGGAACAGCGGGAGTTTATTCTCGCTCGGAGTGCGCCTGATCGTTTGCTGGGGGAGGCTCAGCTCGTCTCGGTCCATTCGGAGCCCCGGCAGAGCAGCTACGGTCTCCGACATCGCCAGCTGCCCGCCAGAGAGGGACTGGATGCCGCATGCCGGAAGCAGCAGCCTCACCTCCACACACAGTTCATCTGCCAGGACGACTTGGCTGGTCTCATCCAACCACGAGAGGCTGGAAAGGTGTCTAACCACGGATCCAGAGAGGGGAGAACCAGACATCTGTGGCGATCAGCAGCAATGACTACTACCTGTGAGCAAATGTGCCTCCGGCCACAGAAAACCAGGCTTTGTCCCAGGCACGTGAGAATTTAAAAGCGTGGTCTGAAAAAATGAAAAACAAAACAAAACTAAGCTACAGTGTTTCCAAAGCATTTTATTTTTTCTAATTCCACTGTACTTTGAGGTAGAATGTGTAACTTACATTATGGCTAGAATCAGGGCAGTATGCTAAAATAAATCATATAATATTGTTCTTCACTCTTTGCTAGCAAGGAAGAACCCCATGGAACTTCTTTTTGCAAAATAAAAAAATTTTTAACCCTCACTGGAGGATATTTTTCCTTTTTTTTTTTTAGATAGAGTGTGGTGGGGGGAGAGAAACATCTATGTGAGAGAGACACATCGATTGGTTGCCTCCCACACAACCCCAAAAGGGGCTGGGAATCACACCCAAATTTCTTTGGTCCATGGGCAATGCTGTAACTGCTGAGCCAGACCGGCCAGAGCAACCACATAATCTTTAGGTTAAGATGAAAAATACAGAATTTTTTTAGAATTTGCATTTTTACATCACTTTTTTTTTAAGTTTGAAATTTTTATTTATTTGTTTTTCTTTATTGGTTTTAGAGGGAGAGGGAGAGAGAGATAGAAACATCAATGAGAGAGAACATCGATTGGCCGCCTCCTGCATGCCCCCCAATGGGGATCAGGCCCACAACCTGGGCATGTGCCCTGACCGGGAATCAAACTGGTGACCTCCTGGTGCCTGGGTCGACGCTCAGCCACTGAGCCACACCGGCAGGGCAAAAGTTTGAATTTTGTTTTTAAAAAAGTGTGGTCTGACAAGGGAACTGACTTCCAATACCAGGCAGATTAGGGGAGTAGAATAGGAAAGGAGAAAAGACACAAGGAAGAATCGAGTTGAAAGTCACCTAAAAAGACACCTTTACCAGACTACATTCTCTCAAGCTACAAGGGCAGGGATGAACCTGGGAATAAACTTATCTTCTCTATAATCTTAAATCCAAACGCCGAGGTGAAAGCAACATCACTCTCCATGGTTTACAGCAACACTCGTGGCTGAGGCAGAGGAACCAGGGTCTCATGTTGTCATAGGCGGTAGAGAACATCTCCCCAAACATCAGCTGACCTGGGTACAGCCAGGGTACCCCTGCTTCAGTCTCCACGGCACCTTCCGTTCTCAGGGTTCTGCAGTTCATGGACCCTGCTTAGACACTGAGGATCCCTGGCAGGATTAGGGCACCAATCTCCCCGGGGCCGGGCGTGTCCTGCCTGGCAGTCCTGCCACCTCCCGGAGCATCCCAGAGAGCAGGGCTCAGTCCCCACTGCTCCCCAAACCGAGAGACCCCCTCTCTTAGTCTCAGAGAATGCCCGTCCCCACCTCAGCGCTCCCACAGTGCCCCCTGCCTCTGGGCCATCTAGCATCAATGGGCTCAGCTTCTACAAAATAGGAAACCTCATTGCCTTTAAACTGCTTCTGCTTAGGGCTGGCAAAAACCGTGAAGAATGAGCTGATGGAGGAAGCCAGGAGTCTTTTGGGAGGAAAGCACGTCAGGAGGAGGAAACAGAAGAAAAAGAGGTCAGCGTGCTCAGATGGAGTGAGTGGAGGAGGGAGCCATAGATGATAAGAGCACATTTGCGACGGGGTCCAAATTAGGCAACAAAAATAAAATCCCTGGCAATAAAGACCACCATTTATACAAGGCTTATTTATCAATTTTCTAGGACAGTTGTAACTCCTCGTGAGAACTCTACAGGTTGGCACTATTATTATTTCAATTTCACAGATAGGGAAATTGAGAGTCAGAATAGAATGATCAATAGCCTGAGTGAGTGACAAAATCAGGACTTAAACTCAGGTAGATGCCTGCAGAATCTGATGCACCATCCTGCCTGTCAAGACAAAAAGTAATAAAAAAGGGAAGAGTCAAGAGAATGAGAAGACAACGCTGGGAGGAAATACTTGCAAAAGACACATCTGATCAAGGACTGCTATTCAAACTATACAAACAACTCTGAGAACTCTACAATGAGAACACAAACAACACAATTTAAAAATGAGCTAACGACCTGAACAGACACCTTACCAAAGATAACATAGAGATGGCAAAAAAGGCTATAAAAAAATGTTTAGCATCATATGTCACTGGGGAATTGCAAATTAAAGCAACAGTGGGATACCGCTACGTATCTATTAAAACGGCCAAAATTCTGAACACTGACAGCACCAAATGCTGGCAAGAGTGTGGAACAGTAGGAAGTCTCATTTGTTGCTGGTGGGAATGCAAAACAATACAGACCCCTTGGAAGACAGCTTGACATTTTCTTACAACACCAAGCATACTCTTAGCATGTGACCCAGCAATCACACTCCCTGGCATTTACTCAAAAGAGTTGAAAACTCACGTCCACATAAAAACCGACACACAGATGCCTGCAGCAGCTTTATCCCTAATGGCCAAAACTTGGAAGCAACCAAGATGACCTCAGTAGGTCAATGCGTACATAACCTGTGACATATCCAGACAATGAAATATTATTCGGTGCGAAAAAAAAAAAAGAAAAGAGCTATCAAGTCATGGAAAAATGTGTAAGAACCTCAATGCATGTTACCAAGTGAAAGAAGCCAATCTGAAAAGTCTACATTCTAGATGATCCCAACTATATGACATTCTGGAAAAGGCAAAAGTATCAAGAGAGTAAAAGGATCAGCGGTTGCAGAAGTTAGAGGAGAGAGAAGGGTGAATAGATGGAGCACAGACGATTTTCAGGGCAAGGAAAATACTCTGTCTGATACTATTAATGGTGGATACATGTCATAATGCATTTGTCCAAACCCACAGAATGTCTGGTGGGGGTGTTGACAGTGCTGGAGGCTATGCATGTGGGGGAGGAGGGCAGGGTCTATATGAGAAAGCTCCACCCTTCTGTTCAATTTTGCTGTCAACCAAAAACTTCTCTTTTAAAAAGTCAATTTAAAATTATAATTAAGCCTGGCCTGTGTGGCTCAGTGGTTGAGCATCAACCCATGCATCAAGAGGTCGCGGGTTCAATTCCCGGTCAGGGCACATGCCCAGGTTGTGAGCCTGATCCCCAGTGGGGGGCATGCAGGAGGTGACCAATCTATCTGTCTCTCCCTTCCTCTCTCTCTAAAAAAATAAAGAAAAAATAAATAAAATTATAATGAAAAGGAGGTGGAGGAGAGGAATCTAGATACCTGGTGGCAGGAGAGAAAAGTGAAATAGAGGGAGATAGATGCAGATTCATTTTACAAGAAAAAAATCCTTCTACACGTGGGCCCATATATTTGATTTATTTATCAAATGTTATTGGGCGGCATGCCATGTACTGTCATAGACGATGGTGAGAAATCAGCAAAGAAAGACACGGTCCCTACTTGCTCCAACTTACATCCCACTCCCTCTGAGCGTGTCTCTTATTCAATCTCTCAGAAACAGAACCAAGTGAAGCTAACAAATCATAGTCCAGTGTAGAGGCAGAATTCGAACTCAAGACCACCTCATTCAAGTGCTAACCCCTGATGGGTCACGTGAGGCTCCAGGAAGGGTTCACGTGATACTAATATGGCACCTCGACAGGAGGCCCCAGGGCGCTGTGGCTCTAGAGACCGCCCATGTCTTAGGGACACCATTGCAGAAAAACCATTGTCTTAAAATTCATTCTCAGTCACTCTACTAAGATTCCTATTTGACAGGAGCTCAAGGAGAAGCATTAAATTTAAGGGAGAAAAATTGCAGACAAAGAAACATATAGTTACACAAAATTGGAAAAACCAACCCTGCAATTAGATGCCAGTGCCTGGCCACCCCAGACAAGGCTCCGTTAGCGCTGGTTAGGAGAGATGCGCCCGGCCCCATCTCCAGCTCTCAGCACCACCTGCTCCCTTTGTGTGAGGGTGTGTGGTTTTGTACAAGTAAAACGTATACACAGCAGGCTAAAAGGTTCTATTAATAAAGGAAACTAAAAGGCGAAAGAAAAATTCACCTGATTCCTCAGTTCCAATGTCCTAGACGTCAGTGAACAAAGGAGGCTCTGATGCTGAGTGGAGGGTGACGCTTTGAAGTTGCTGCCCTGCCCCCAGGCTTCCAGAAGGACTACTGATGGACAGCGGGACTGGTTGGCTGGTGTTTCTGGATGAAGGATGGCACTCATTACTCTGGGGCTAGTGGGTTTGGTTTGACCAGCTAAGACACAAAACAATTTATGTAGCTAACGGTTCCCTGGCATAACTGGAAGTCTTCCTTTCCATCTGTTGCTGCTTGGTGATTTTATTATTGTCCATGATGTCATTATTTTTGCAGCAGTTGATTTGGCATAAACTGACTCCATTCCCTCCACCATGTGTGGCTTATACAACATCATTGGAAAAACAGCTTGGAGAGCTTGATGGATGGATGTTACTGAGGCTGAATCACTAAATCTGCTCTTTAGCAGCTGCTTCATGATGCAGCCTCCCCTTTGTGCCCCTTCCTTCTATTAGCAGTGCAGGGTCTTCTAAGCCATGAGCACAGGGAGCGAAATCAAGAGGTCCGGTGATCCTTTTAGTCAGGTTCTTATGCGGTCTGAGACCTGAGAAGTGATGCTAGTCTCCGTCTCAATGGCTTGAGCCCTGATGGCAGAAGAGAAGCTGACGCTTGTCTGAGAGGCTCTGGGCACAAGAAGAACTGCTCTGGGGGCCTAATGACCAAATTCAGTGACAGGCTGGGCAGAGGGACTGTTTCCCCCATTGCAGCAGAGGGACACACAGCAGCACGCTGCAGGGACGGTGGCACCTTTGTAAAGAATGCAAGGTGCCCACTGCCCCCGGCAGAGCAGAGGGCATCAGACTTGTCACGAAGACCTCAGCAGCAGTACGGCAGAGGGTTGGTGCCCTCAGATGGTCTGTAGAAGGTGCGTTTCAAGAAAAGACTTGGATGGAAGAACCGGAGTGGAAGTGTTTCTCATATGCAAGAGACATCCCTAGAGGACTCCTGGAAACCAGTCGGGGTTCAGCAAGAGGAAATCAAAGGTGCCAGCCTGTATCATCTGGACATTTGTCTTAAAGTGACCTGATTTGTTCCACAAGCTGGTGACGTCTGGGACAGCTGGCTTACCTAAAGCAAGTTGGGTTACTCAAAGTGAATAATCCCTGTTGGTGACAAAGAAAAGAGTTGTGGAAATCAGATGTGGACAAGACAACGAGCTTCACCGTGTCCTTCACTGCCCTGCCAGAGCCAGCTCTGTCAAGGTGGGCGGTTTTATCATAACCCGGTATTTAAATTTTAATTATAACACAAATTTTCTCCTGTCCAGGAAGGATGTGTGAAAAACCAATTATAAGCATTTGCCAACTCAGTGATGAAAAGCTATCTGCTCCAAGAATAGACTCTTTGGCTCAGTCTTGGAAGGAGAAAGTGAGGAAATTTTACTCCGAGACCTCACACCACGCTGCCTGGGCAAAGCTAGGCCGAGTCTGAATCACCCACCCTGCTCTCGGCATCCACCGGCTCCTCCCAGCCAGGGTCCTTTGACCCCTGGGTTTAACAGAGAAAAGCCTGTGGCTAATAATCTTGGGGGGGCCACCACTGGACCCCTCCGAATGCCAACACTGTCCTGGAGTAGGTGAAAGGTCTCTCTTTAGGACCGGGAAAGGGACCAGTATGTATCGCTTTTGAAAACCTACATGCAACATACAAAGGTTTGACATTAATGCAACTGAATTCCTCAGGATGAGAAGCTCAGCCAGATGCCAACTAGTAGGTGGAAAACATAAGTTCTCACCACCCAAGAAGCATTAAATTAAGGTTGAGAAGCTGAATGTGGAAAGCCAGTCAAAGCACCATCCCAGGAGGCTGGACTTGGAAGTCACTTACGGGGAAGGAGAGCCGGGCGCCCTGCCACGGCTCAGCTGCCGCAGGGAGTGTGGCTGACTGACGGTGCTATATCGGAATATGTAGCATATGTGCGTCCCACCTCTGTTTTCACTGCATGGGGAGAAATTGATAGAGAGGAAAGAGAGACCAAAGATTGTCCACAAGAACACTTCAGAGGAAATAGGGAATTCTGAAGTGTAGTCTGGCTGCAAAGAACTATTGTTCAGAAGGGGCTGTAGGCTGACATGCATTCTTGGGTCACTTCCTCAGTGTCCAATTGCTGGTATTTTGGGGTGGGATGACATCCAGAGGAATTGTTTGCAGAGCAGAGAGCAAATGATCATCCTATTTGGAGATCAGCTTCTGAGTCTCTTTAGAGACGTGCTCTTAACAGCTGGGTCAACAGGTCTTAAGTAGGAGGAACAACTTGGAATACGGAGGCTCTCACTGCCCCGGGGGAAGGGAGAGCTGCTAGCTGACGAATCTTGGTGGACTCGCTGAGAATCGACCTCAAAGAAAGGGAGCCACCTCACCCAAGGTCATGTCACCTCCAAAGCACAGCCCACATCCAGAGAGGGGTCAGTGTCTGGGCATAAAGTCTTGACCAGCTTGCCTGAAGAGAACAGCTCTGAGTGCCCACATCCCAGCTCCAACATGCCCATGGGACCCACGGAGGCCTCGATCAGACTGCATCGCAGTTCAGCTTCTCTGCCCAGCCCTATTTCCTTCGCTCCTCCATGGTGCTAATCCTAAAATTCCTGCAGGCAATTCTCCATCTGAGGACCTGTTTCCTCAGAAGCCCTCCAATCTGATCTTCTGTCTTAGGAAGGTTGACTTAGAAGATGAATGGATGCATGGATGGACAGATGGACGGATGGATGGATGCATGGATGCATGGATGAATGCATGGATGAATGCATGGATGGATGCATGGATGGATTTTAGTTTTCTTACTTCTTCATGAGGCATGGCACCTGCAGGGAGTCTGTTTCTGAAAGACCCCAACCCGGTGCATGGGGACAAGAACAGAGACCCGAAGATAAACAGACCTGAGTGCAAATCCTTGTTCTGCACCTTTTTTTTTTTTTTTAGGACACTCTCACTAGGGGCCTGGAGGTAGGGGGTAGATCTTGCTAGGGAGGTGATTCTAGTCTGGCTGCATCTTAGAATCACCTGGGGAGCTTGACGATCCTTGCCTGGCAACTTCCCCCAGAGTTTCGGATGGTAGTTTTAAATTGCCCCCAGAAGATTCCACTTAGTTGAATATCTTAAGGATTTTTTCCTCCTAAAGTGAATCCTCATCTGAGGACACGTGTGTGTTTAGGGAAAAAACTGCTAGTTAATGAATGGCTTGAGGGGCTAGACACTCTCAGCCCTCACTAGTGTAGGGATACCTGCCCACATGTGATCTATTTAGGAGTAGTGTTTGAAAGCACCAATTCCACTCCATCTTGTTTTATTCTAGTTATTTAAATATAACGAGTTTATAAGCTACAGGTAGAAGACGGTTATTACCTTCACTTTGTTTAAGGCATACATGATTTATGCTCAGTCTTAACGCATTTTTACAAGAGAACAGTGAAGACTCACGTACCTTTTACTTGTTAAGATTGGGCACAGAAACTTTCTATTCGTGTCCGCTATCTTACTGCTACAGGCAGAGAAAAGCCTGGTTGCCTTGGGGCGGCCCGAGAGCCAGGGCCCCACCACCTGGGGCGGAGGAAGATGAGGCTTCAAAACGGGCCTGTGCCAACATGACCGGCTCCCTTTCTAGAGCCCACCTTCCGCTCGCAGGGCTCCCTGTGTTGAGCTGAACCCTCGTGGGAACCGTTGCCCCCTTGCCTTCTGTCTTTGCAGGGCTCAGGGCTCGCTCTTCTGTGGACAAAGTGTAGCAGCCCCTGACCTCTAAGGGAGGACTCCCAGACCAAACCCAGCCTGTGCCATTCAAGTGAGCCCTGGCGATCCAGGTGGTGGGCAAGACTTTTTTAACAGGCAAAGTGAGAGGAGGGGAAAACTACGTGCAGGTACATACCGCCATTGAAGTAATATTTACATCTGAAAACCTTGGCCGGGAAGGCTTTGAATGCATTGCGCTCAGCAGCCGGACCTTCTCCCTCACTTGCCTGACACAGCCTCACCGCCTCTACCTCGAGGTCCTCTCCTGCCACCGCACCTGCGGTGGCACCTGCAGTGATCACGCCTTCCCTACGGAAACATGGCACCGCCCCTGTTCTGCACCTTTCAAGTCGAGGGACATTGGGCCAGTTAAAAGAGCTGATGAGCCTTGGTGTCTTCATCTGTGCGGTGGGGTGAGGTCCACAGTGACTGGGAAACGCAGCCAGACAGATCGGGCTCTGGTGCACACAGAAATGGGATCCTGGGGGGGATTCTTCCTGTCCCCGAGCCTCAGTGGTCTCCCCTGT
This sequence comes from Molossus molossus, assembly GCF_014108415.1. Classification (NCBI taxonomy): domain Eukaryota; kingdom Metazoa; phylum Chordata; class Mammalia; order Chiroptera; family Molossidae; genus Molossus; species Molossus molossus. The sequence goes on along the minus strand of NW_023425366.1, from coordinate 106,387,935 downwards.
AAAGCGGAAACTAATGGTGCCTTCCTCATAACTTCATACCCCTGAATGACATAATCCCTGCGGCACTCCTAACACTATGTTCTTCATCACTGGGAGCTGCAAGTATTGAGCTCTTCAGCTCTGGTTAAAATAGCCAGAGTTAAATTAGGAATTTGTGTGGGTTTTTTTTATTTTTAAGTGTTTCTTTAGTGGGAAGGAACAAGATCAAGACTGATCCCTGGATAGCAGGAAGGGATCTCCCTGCTGCTTTGGGGGGCAGGGGAATAAAGCCACCTTCCACGTTTTAAAAGCCACCGTGGCACAAATCAAAGTCTGCCCGCCCGCTGCTCCTTCTGCACCGTTGCCGCGGCTGGAGGCCAAGTTCAGGATTTAGATGGAAGCTTCTGCTGGAGCTTCCAGGCAGAGATTCCTCACGGCCCCAGATCTGGGAGCGATAAATAAGGCTCAGAGGCAACGCTCTCGTGGGGGCAGCTGGCTGGCAGAGTGGTGGATGGTGGGAAGGAAGGTCCTGCCGCGGAGTCCGAGGGTCTGCATTTCTGCTCGCCTTGTAATAAACAGCCACAGACGCCAGGAACCGGCTCTGCTTTGCCAGGCCTTCTCCCTCCCGCCACACCCCAAACTCTTTCTCCTGGTTTTTTCCTCCTTCCCGATCCTTTGCAGCTTACTGCATAAACATGGAAAAGCGCGTCACTGGCACATCCCCACTCCGTCACTGCATGGATGGCACCCTTTCTCCGCCTCTCCGCGTCACACTCGCGCTCTGGCCCCCGCCTCCTTGTTCCTTCACCTCTGTTTATTCCCTCTGTCTCTGTTTTCTGTTGTCTTTCTCACTGGTGCTTTCCTCTGGCTCCTCTCTCTGTCTCTCTTGCACTCAGTGTATCTGTTTCCCTGTAGCTCTCTGCCTCTCGGTGCCTTTTGCCTCTGGTTCTCTCTGTAGCTCTGTGTTGTATTTCTGGGCCTCGCCGTCTGCCTCTCTATGTGTCTCCCTCTCCGATCAGGAAAGAGGCCAGGTGTGCTCTGGTTTGGCAAAGCCTCGGGGTTTTGCACCAAATCTGGGGTGACTCAGCTGCCTGGTATCCGGCTCAAAATGTGCAAAGTGAGGGAAAGGAAGCCTGCAGGTCTAGCCTGCCAAGTGGCAACCCACCCTAGGCTGTCCTTCCCAGGTAGGGCCACCATCCCTCTGCCATCATTATCTGGATAGAATCAGATAGGCCGCCAAGCCCTCTGACTCTTAAATGCCCTGGGTCCGTCCACCCCAGCCAGGTTCGCAGAGGCGGACACAGCCCCGAAGCGTTGGGATCCTGCTGGGGCTCCGGGCTCACTTTTCCCATGAACTGGGTGACAGGTAGTGGCAGGTGGAGGAAGGGGTGCTTGACTGAACACAGACCCACGAGTTAGGGGAGAGAACTCTCAACTCCCATCTGCTGTGACCTGGTGCAAGTCTCTACCTTCTGTCTCCATCTCTCATCTGTAAAATGTGGCTTTTTAGCAAATGTTTAAGAATGTGCCTCTGGGACAGTCACACCCAGAGGAGGCCCATCTCCACCCAGGTCTGATGACCAGAACGCCTCTGTGCAGCCACAGGAGCTGCTAAACTATTGAAGTAATTCCCCTACTGGCTGGAGTTACTCCTCTGAACTCCCAAGACCACCCCCAGCTCTCTGGCTCCCCCTCCTTCCAGCCCCTATAAAATAGAAACTGAAGTATTCAAACCTGGCACAGCCAGGGGTCTCCTCAACTTTTCATTCTGACTGGATGTTACCTGTGCCTTCCAGGTTGTTTAAGAAAATAATTTTCTGTTGTTTAAGCCACTCGGCCTATGGTATTTTGCTGTAGCATCCCCAGCTGACTGGGACAGGGGTCACGTGACTGATTCTGACCAATGGGCTTTGAGTCGAAAGGACAGGTGCCATTTCCCTGTTCGTGTATTTAATTGCAGATATAAAGCCTGTCAGCCTGCTGCAGGGGGTGGGAGCCACCATGAGCCTGACTCTCGTAGAAAATGTCACGTGAGCAAAAACTAAACCTTTGTTGTTGGAATAACTCAAATAGACGGTGGTTTGTTCCAGGAGCATAACTCCGCCTGAAAAATCAGCGTGGAATGAGGACAACAACATATCAATGTTTCGCTTCTTGCATGATACGTGGTTTGGTGGTGAAGGGGTTCTGTTTTTTGTTCTTGGGGTATAGCTGGTGTTTTTCTTCGTGGGAGGGTACACTGATTTAGTTTTTACAATTACCAGACACTGTGGTTTTTCTACAGGATCCTAGTTAATCCTCCATAGGAAACCTTCCCTTCATTTCATGCATTCATTCAAATTCATTGAGTGCCACCCAGGAGCTGGGCACGGAGAATATGATGGTGAAGGAGATAGACACCATTGGCCCTGACCTCATGGAGTGTAGTCTAGTGCAGCGTAGGGTGTTGAGGCAGGTGTAATCAAACAGTCTAATGACAGAATGAACCCACAAACTGCGACTGGGACTCTGAGGGAAGGAGCATCCTCCTGTGAATGGGGCTCACGGGAAATCTAATCTAGACCAAGGCTGGGAGTCTCGCCGAGGGAAAGCTTCTGCGAGACTGTTTCCGAAGCCTGAAGACGGAAGTAAGCCTAGGCTAATAGCATGGTTATTCTATCCGACTGTTGAGGAAGCTCATTTTCCTGCAGTAACAGTTGAAAGTGGCAGAATCGGGATTTAAACCAAGCTCTGCCTAACTCCAAAGCCAATTTCCTTAACTAACCACTGTACGTGAGATGTATTTTTGTACTCAGAGTAAAATGAGTAGTTAGTATTTAAGAAAATTATTCAAATTTTCAAGCACTATCCTCACCAGAGGATACTTCAGTCTCTGTATTTTAGGTAAAACTGGAATTGTTGGGTTTGAAGTGTTTCCCAAATCACCCAGCTACATGAGTTTACTTACATATTTTAAATGTTTGAGTAAATACATTTGCGGTGGAATTAAATATGCTTTTGCCCAAGTCACTTAAAAAAGAAATAGGAAAAAAAAATGGTAAAGAACTAAAAGGAGCATCAGCTACACCAGCAATAAAAACAGCAATTAGAGCCCTGGCCAGTTTGGCTCAGCGGTTAGAGCGTCGGCCTGCGGTCCGGAGAGACCCGGGTTCGGTTCCCGCTAAGGGCACGTACCTCGGTTGCAGTTTGTCCCCGGCCCTGGTTGGTCGTGCGGGTGGCAGCCACTCGATGTGTCCCTTCACGTCGATGTTTCTCTCTCTCCCTTCCTCTCTCTCCCTCCCACTCTATCTGTACAAAAAATGGAAAAATATCCTCGGGGGAGGATAAAAAAAAAACACAGCAATTAGAGTCAGTCTTTGAGCCACAATCAAAAAGCCCCACCCCCAGGTCTCTTCAAAACAGATGAGATATTAATGTCTGTCTCCTTGCACTTCAGATTGTCTGTTCTCCAAAGGAATTCCACAGCACAGCATATCAGTATGGATAATTATACCATGCTTATAAAGCATTCTGTGAGTAAAAATTGCTGCTGGAGGAACAGGAGAGTTGCTAGCAAACATAAGGAGGCAGAGTTCTAGGATGGAAGAAAGGAAAAAAAAATTGGAAATCAAGATGTTCCTCCATCCCAACTCCAGCTCTTCTAGACTCTGATTAAGCTAATATGCACTCTCATTAATTCTCATTTAAACACACACACACACACACAGCCTTAGAGCATAGCTGTTTATCAGTTGGGGGTCTTTGGTTGCAAGCAACAGAAACTGACATAAGCAGAAAAGATAATAATTTCCCAAAAGGCAGGTTGGGTTTTGTTAGGAAAGGGAAATAAAATACAGGCAGCCGAAAAGAAAGAAATGCCTATGTCCAGTTGCCACATTTTGCAGATGGAGACTCCGAGAGGTTCAGCTATCCACCTGCAGAGCCAGTATTCAACCCCAGGTCTCCCTGGCCCACTACTCCACACCAACATTCATGCTATGTGCCCCTTGGAAGCTCCTGACGTCTCTGTATCTCCTTCTCCAACAACCCAGTGTAAATACAGGTCATTGTTTTACCGGGGTCAGATTGCGCTGCAGCCCGATGGGTCCCCTACCCTTTCTGACTCTTTCAACTTTTCCTCTTACAAGCATGTCTACTAATAAAATCCTTGATCCTGTCTTGATTTATGCTTCTTGGAGGACTGGAACGAGCACAAGGGAGGCCAGGAGGAGGCCAGGAGGAGGCCAGGAGGAGGCTGCGAGAACGGCAGTGAGCGGGGATCTGAGCCTGGCCCACCTGTGCCCGCGGGTGGAGGATGGCCTCCTGGCTGATGAGTAAGCACGGATAGTCTCTGTCAAACGCTGGTGGCTGACGTGCTAAACATTTCAGTGATGGTGACCTGAGAAAATGTCCTAGAGAAAAGAAAGGCCGTAGCAAGTACAGTGACGTAAGCAGTTGGAAAAATGGGGCTGGCGATGCTTGAAAGTCAGCAGAGCTGGCTGGCTACGAGGTGGGTGTATGGACACCCTGCAGAGGAATCATGAGATTGAAGCCTGTTATAACAGTTAGTGGCAAAGTGTGAGACCCAGAGCACCTCTGGGGTAGCCCACAAAAAAGGCCTTTTCTACGTCAAGGGAAGAACAGACACCGCTGAGCAGCAGACGGGTGGCCTCATGGTTTGGGAGCGGCAGAGCTCGGGATGTTTGAGGCCCAGTCGGGGAAGCTCTGTTACAAGAGGACCAGGGGCCCAGAGAGGAGAGGCTGGGATCCTGAAATGTGGGATGGAGCTGTCTGGATGGATGTCCATGAGGATATGGAGGACACGGATTCTGCAGACCCCCAGACTCTCTTGTAAGAGCTCCATGGTGCTGGAAGAGACCACAGAAGCTCCCTGACAAGGCAACAAGTGTTCCCATCAGGACCTGCTCCAATCTCCTTTTCTGGATGCCAGGCCAGTAACTAGGGTTAAATCCCAGGATAAGCTGGCTGAGGGCATGCTGAGCTTGAAAAGGGAGAAAAGGGACTATGTATATACTTAAAGAATTGAAAGAATTATCCTGTATGTAAGGCCATGTTGCTTCCAGGCTGCTCCCAGCCAATGTCTGTGCATGTCAGGGATACAAAGACAAAAGACAGGCCTATCTCCTGGAAGATTCTGGACTTCTATGACCAATAAGGATATAAAAAGAAGGGGGCAGGAGCGGGTGGAGGGTGTCAATGGGGGGGGAGGAGGACGAGGGACATCTGTACTTTCAACAATAAAAATAAATTAAAAAAAAAAATTTTTTTAAAGGATACAAAGAGATACAGATACAGACACAGATGATAACAGAGAGAGAGAGAAAAAGAGATTATAGAGATAGAGATGAACACAGAGACACAGATACAGATGAAGAAATAAATGTCCTGTAAGTTCAATTTCCTATCAAATAAAATAGACACATGTACACAGACACAAAAGGATTGGAATCCAAGAGAAATGAGTGATTAACCAACAAAAGACATTTTCAAGAATATATGTTCTTTTAAATTTTTTTTCTTTATTAATTTTTAGGGAGAGAGAGAACTATCAATAAGAACATCTATTGGCCACCTCCTGCATGGCCCCAACTGGGGCTCAGACCCACAATCTGGGCATGTGCCCTGACAGAAAATCCAACCAGCAACCTCTTGGTGCCTGAGTTGACACTCAACCACTGAGCCACACCGGCCGGGTGAGAATGTCTGTCATATTAGCTAAAAACTGGAAACAACTTCATGTTCATCACTGGATCAATACTGTGCTGTAGAATATAACGGGGTATCACACAGCCCTGACAAAGATGTAGCTATACACTACAACAAGGTGATGAATCCACAAATAAAAGAAGTGGGACCCACGGAAGATATTCCATATGAGTCCATTTACAGTAAGTTCAAAGTCATGTAGTCTATTGTGAGAGTGACCAGACAATGGCACCCAGAACTGGGGCTGCTGGGAAGCGGGGATTGACCGGAGACGGGCACGAAGAGCCGAGGGGCGCTGCCGGAAACCTTATTTATCTGGGTTCATTTATCTTGATTATTCATCTTAATGAATTATTTATCTCAGTGGTTATGTCGACGTATAAATACGAACTTATTATACGTCGGACACTTAAAATTTGTGTACTTCATCATGTCGTTGTTATGATTTAATACAAATTTAAAATGCAATGAAAGAGTGAGAAAGCACACCAAAATGTTAGCCTCGGCTATCTCCGGTTGGTGAAATTAAAGAGAATTTAAAACTCCGTCATGACAAGTTTCTGCGTTTTCTAAATTTTCTCCAAAGAGTCCATTTGTCAGGAAGCAAAAACAATGCAAGTCATTCTCCCGAGGGGCAATATATCCGGCGGCGATGTGCGGACTTCACCCTGATGTCAGGCCCTACGCGCTTCGCATGCAAAACCGATATCTGGAACTGTCTGGGCCACAGAAACATTCCTCTTTGTCCTGGTTTTGCCCAATTCATCACAATCCTACAGCAATCACAGCACTGACGGGATAGTTGAGTAACTGCCCCGATGGTAATGTTCTGTAGAAATTAAAACTTGAGGCTGTAATTTGGAATCCAAAAGCCATGCTACTTTAAGTATTCATACCCACTGTATATTGTTCCTTCAAAAATTCCCACAATGCCTCCCATCAAACCACAATTATACACCTGTAGCTAGAAAGCCATTACTAAGTCTGGGCCAATACCTCAATGCCACTTGCATTTTAATAGTTGTTTTCTGATATTGAAGCTGCTAATGCTTCTGTTGCCCCTTAATGACTATCCTTAGCAAACAAATTCTGTGCCTTACAATTAGTGATTCTCTTCTTAATTATGGCTTTCTATAATTTTCCCATGAGATGACAAAAAATTCATGCTTTGCCCAGGAACTAGATTATTAGTTAATGAATATTTGTCTAATAACAGCCTTTTAGATACCTGTCAAAATCAAAAGCAACATACAAAGAGAGAAGTTGCTTTCACATGAACGTGCAAAATTAATTTCTGGGCAGAAGCTGGGAGTGACATGTGGGGGGCATAATTTTTTTCCCAAAAGCTTAAAACAGATATTCCCGTGGAGAATTTAAAATTGTTAAGTATCGCCCTGGCCGGTTTGGCTTAGTGGCAGAGCGTCGGCCCACAGACCAATGAGTCGCGGGTTCAGTTCCAGTCAAGGGCATGTGCCTTGGTTGCGGTTCGTCCCTGGCCCTGGTTGGGGTCATGCGGGAGGCAACCAGTCGATGCGTCCCTCTCACGTCAATGTTTCTCTCTCTCTTTCCCTTTCTCTCCCTCTCTCTCCCTCCCACTCTATCTGAAGATAAATAGAAAAATATCCTCAGGTGAGGATTTAAAAAAAATAAAATAAAATAATTGTTAAGTACTTCTTCCCCACACCGCCCTCATTTGTACCTTTTTCTTTGCCTGTGAAATATTACCTGCCCCTGGGATTCAAACCTGAGAATGGGAAGGATTGATCTGGAGCTGGAGTTTGGTAATGTCGATGTTGCTGTAGAATCAGCTATCTGTGCCTGATTCTCTAAGTAGGGTTAGAGTATCTCATTGCACTCTGCACCTGCCTCCCCTGGCCACCCAGAAGGCCGGGCGTGCGACAGTGCTTTTGCTGATAAGGACGCACTGACCCGGGACAAACCTACTACCTGTTCTTTGGTGTTTGAACCATAAATGCAGCGCACTGGGAATGGAGCAGAATCTAATGTCGGCCCCCAAACAAGCATCCGTATTCCCCCGCAGCCTGGTTCACGTGGCTGGGTTTGTTAATAAAACGAAGGAAAGTGGACTTGATCAAAAAGTAGTGACTCCTTTTTCTCATGCAGTAAAATCCATAAAGGATTTAGACAAGACCCAAACAATTTACGTTTTAAATATGCATGTCCCAGCCCCCCCCCCCGAAGTCCCCCACCTCAAAGTGACATTTACATTGTGTCGGGGGAATTTGTGTGAGCTGCCGGCCGGGGCCCATTTGGAGGGCTTCACAGACTGGGGGAGAGAGATGAACACTGAGACCGATTTCCATTCCAGAGATTTATGAGGGAGCAATGAAATTCACCCAAGCTCCCAGATGCCCCCTGGGACAGGAAACATTGTCTGAAACAAGTAAGAAAACGGATGTTCGAGTGATCCTGAAGCTTCTCACATGGGTTCTTTCAAAGCAGAATTTCTCGACCTCAGAACTGTTGACATTTTAGACTGATGATTCTCTACTGCGGGGGCCATTTGCGCATTGCAGGGGGTTAGCAGCATCCCTGGCCTCCACCCACTACATCCCAGCTGCAGCCCTGAGATGTGACAACCAAGAATCTCTCCAGATATTGCCAAATGTTGGAGAGTGGCGGTGGGCCGGGAGGAAGGAAAATAAAATCTCCCTTGGTTGAGAACCAGTGTTTTAAAGATAAACACGTCTTGCCTTGGCCGGTTTGGCTCAGCGGTTAGAGCGTCGGCCTGCGGTCCAGAGACCCGGGTTCGGTTCCCGCTAAGGGCGCGTACCTCGGTTGCAGTTTGTCCCCGGCCCTGGTCGGTTGTGCGGGTGGCAGCCACTCAATGTGTCCCTTTCACATCGATGTCTCTCTCTCTCTCTCTGTTCCTCTCTCTCCCTCCCACTCCACCTGAACAAAAAAATGGAAAAATGTCCTCGGGTGAGGATAAAAAATAAAATTAAAAAAATAAAGATAAACATGTCTTTTGTCCCTGATTTATCAATGGATTAACTCAATGAATTCACTTTTTTCTTTTGGAACTTCTGTCATTTTTTTGAGACATAATTGACATAGAGCATTATGTAGGTTTATACAGGTGTACAACATGCTGATTTGATACATTTATATATTGCAATATCATGTCACATAGTTGTAATCTCTTGTTTGTGGTGAGAACAATTAAGATCTAGTCTCTTGGCCACTTTGAAGTTTATAATACAGTATTGTTGTCTATAATCACTATGCTGTGCATTAGATCTCCAGGATGTATTTACACTAGTTGCAAGTTTGTACCCTTAAACATCTCCCCCATCCCTATAGCCCTACCTCAGCCCCTGGTAACCACATTCTTACTCAGTTTCTGAGTTCAGCTTTTTTAGATTCCATATATAAGTGAGATCATTCAATGAAGTGTTTGTCTTTCTGCGTCTGGCTTATCTCACTCAGCATAATGCCCTCCAGGTCCATCCATGTTGTCACAAATGGTAGGATTTCCTTCTTTCTCTCGGCGGAATAATATTCCGTCTACCTTTTGGACTTTTTATGGAAGTATAACATTCGTACAGAAAAGTACAGGAATCTTAAGAGTATAGCTCAGTGAATTATCATAAACTGAACACACCTGTGCTACTGAAACCCAAGTCAGGGAACCAATAAACTCCAGGTCCCCAGGAGCCCACCTTGAGCCTCTCCCCAGCCCTACCCTCCTCCCTCCCACACAGGGCTACCATTCTCCTGACTCTAACAGCACAGATGAGTCTTGGGCGAGCCACCTTCCACAAGGACTTATGCCACTCACCTGAGGCAGTAATTAATGTCATTCAGTAACAAAAATTCACTGAGTAGCGACTTGGTGCCAGGCACTATGTTAAACGTGAGGATTAACACTGAATCCTGCTCTCATGCAGATTCCATTCTAGGGGAAGACAGGCATGAAACAGGCCAACTCTTAAAATAGTCGAGATACTTTCAGCCAGTGATATATGTGAGGGGTGAGATTTTACAAGGGAAGGTAATAATACAGAGTTCCAGAGCGGGGCAAACGGGTCACACTAACATATGGGGAACCAAAGGGGTGTTTTCTGAGAAGCTCCTATTTGCTACAACACGAATAATGACAAAGAGGCAAGTAGGTAGTGAATGGGACGAAGAAAATTCAAAGTGGAGGAAATCACACAAAAATAAAGACTTTGAAGGAGGGGTGAGCGTGATGTGTTTAAGAATGTGGCTGAGACATGAGGAACAAAAGCAGTATCGGCAAGAGATGACGTTGGGAAGGTAAGAAGGAGCCAGACCATGGAGGCCTTGCACTGTACTCAGTACACAATGAAGAGAGACCCTAGGGACTGCGTAGGGAAGGGATGTGAGCTGGTTCACGGATTGGTAAAAGGAACACAAAGGGAGCTAAGTTAAACTGGTCTGGCTGAGGGATGGCCTCACCAAGTTGAAAAGCAGCTGAAAGTCATCGTGGATAAACCTCCGTCCATCCACCGGACTGCCCTCTTTTGCTTTGGTGCATACTTATTCCCCAACCTTTCTCTCTGGGTGTTTAAGGAGCCCCCGTGTACTCTCCTTGCTCAGAGCCAGTGCCTTCCATCCTCCCCATCAAAGCTGATTCTGCATCCCATTTGCTGGGTGGATGGTTGAAGAATATAATAAAATAATTGAAGCTGAGGTGCTAGTGGCTATTGGCATGCAGGATTTTTCATATTATACATAATTGTTCTCCATTTCCATAGCAATGTAGCAAGGTTCATATTGCTACAAATCAAAGAGAAGGAAAGACCACATACCTATAGCCCTACCAAGGCAGAAATAATCATTAATAGCACTTGAATGTATATCTCTCAAGACTATTATTCTTTGGAAGGGTAGGGAAAAATGAATTATTCAAAAAAAAAAAAAAAAAAAGTGCAATGGATAGTATTTTAGCCTGCTCAATAATATTGTGTGGTTCAAACATATATCCACAGCCTCCTTTTTTCATGGTTATAATATGTCATTGTATGGCAGGACAATACTTGCATTTAAAGAAAGACTTTTATCATCCTAACCCAAAGAAACAAAGAGACTAGAGTATCAAGCACTACCTAGCAGCAGGTGGGGAAAAAGAAAAGGAACAGGAAGTTGTTTCTTCTCTTTAAATCACATTATATAATTGAAAAAGAAAAAAAAAAGTAGACAATACCAAACATTATGAGCTCTTTTTTTAAAAAGTCAATCCATAGGCTGATCTACTGGCCTACAAAGGGATGTCTTGTTTAGCATGGAGGAGTTAGGGACCCTTCTTGAATCACCTCCTTGCTCTAAAAGAACCTCTTTTATCCACATCTTGGAAAGCCAATTAATTAATTCATTATTTGCCAGCATTTGATGAGCAGCTACCATTTGCCAAGCACTGCTCAAGGCACTTGGGGTACGTCAGTGAAGAAAACAGAAAAAAGGTCTCTTCTTTCATAGAGTTTGCTTTTTTTGCAATGGAGATAACTAATACATAAAATAAGTAAATTTATAATTTGATGGGGGCACATGTTATGGAAGAAGGAAAAGGTAGAACGGGGTGAGGAGGATTAAGAGTTCATAAGAGCATGGAATAGAGACAGGTTATGGTATGGAAAGGGCAACATTTGGGCAAAGCACCTAAGGAGGTGAGCAAGTGAAGAGGAGAACTAAGGCAAGTGTCCCAGAGGGAGCAAACTACCAATGCCGAGATCCTGAGATGGGAGGGAACTTGAGATGTGCCTGAAGCAGAGTGAATGAGAGGAGAGTAATAGGAGATGAGGTCAGGGAGGTGGTGGGGCAGATCACGGAGAACCTTGTGAACCGCTTCAAGGACTTAGTCTCTTACCGTGCTCGAAATGGGGAGGTTCTGGCAAAGGAATGACAGAATCTCATATTTGAACAGTCGCTGGTTGCTGTGTTGGGAATAGACTGAATGGGGACAGTGTAGAAGCAAAAAACCAGTTAGGAAGTTACTGCCATAATCCAAGCAAACGATTAGAGTGGCCAAGGCCAGTGGAGGTGGAAAGTAGTTGACATTTAGATATATTTTGAGGGAAGAGCCAAACAGGATTTCCTGTGAGATTGGGCATGGGATGTAAAGGAAAGAGAGATTTTTGATCTGATCATTTGGAAGAAAAGAGTTGCCATCAGCCAACATGGGGAAAGCTAGAGTAAGTTGGGTGGGAGAGAGATCAGACGTTTGGTTTGGAACATGTGGTGAAGTATAGACATATAATTTTGGAGTTCAGGAAAGAGGTCCAAACTAGAGAAATAAGTCAAAGTTGCCAGCGTAAAGATGACATCCAAAGCCATGAGGCTACAGGAGCTCATCAAGGCAAAGAATATAGATAAACAACAGAAGAGAACTAAGAACTGAGCTCACTGCTGTTCAACATAAAAGTTTAAGAACCGATCAAGGATACTGAGAAAGAGCAGTGAGCAGAGAAGGAGGAAACCAGGGAAGCATAGACCCAGAAGTCAAAAGAGAAGAGTGTGATCAATGATGTATGGCTAACGGATCAAACAACCATTGACTTTAGCAACATGAAAGTCAACTTGGAAGTCTTTGGTGACCTTCACCAAAGCATTGTCACTGTATTTCTGGAAGTGGAAGCCTGGTTGGAGTAAGACTTTTATAAATGGTAGGGGAAGAACTGATAATAAGCAATATTTAAATACCTTCTGAGTTTTGATATAAAGGGAAAAATGAAGTGTTAGCTGATAGAGAAAGTGGGGTCAAGAAAAATAGATGTTTGTTTTTTCGGTGTCTGTGTTTTTTTTTTTAGACTAGTCCTAGATTTATATTGTGAAGATAGTACAGAGTCCACAGATATCCCATACCCAATTTCCCTATTATTAACATCTTACATTAGTATGGTCCATTTGTCATTATTCATGAACCAATTGATACATCATTATTAACTAAAATCCATAGTTTATTCCAAGTTCCTCGATTTTCCCGTAGTATCCTTTTTTATTCCAGGACCCCATCTAGGAGGCCACATGACATTTACTAGTCATGTCCCTTAGTTCTCAGACTTCCCTTCTTTTTTATGACCTTGCCAGTTTTTATGATTATTAGTTGGGTAGTTTGTAAAATTTCCCTCAATTTGGATTTGCCTGTTGTATTTTCATGATTAGGCTGAAGTAATGTATTTTGAGGAGGAAGGCCACAGAGGTAAAGTGCTATTCCCATCACATCATATCAAGTTACATACTATCAATGAGTTTGTCACATTTCTCCACTATGAAGTTACGTTTTTTTTTCTTCCTTCCTATGCTATACTCTTTAGACGAAAATCACTCTGTGCAGCCTGTGTTAAAAAAACGAGGAGTTATGCTCCATCTCTCTAAGGGGAGAGTATTTACATAAATATTTGGAATTCCTCATGGAAGATTTGTCTCTTCTCCTTCATTAATTTGCTTATTTAATTATTAATTTATATGTATGAATTCATGAATATTTATTTAATACTCTGGGTTATAACCCAATACTTTATTTTTTTGCTCAAATGGCTCTAGATTTGGCCACTGGGAGCTCTTTCAGTTGGCTTTTTTTTTTTAATCCTCACCCGAGAACATTTTTCCATTTTTTGTTCAGATAGATTGGGAGGGAGAGGGAGAGGGAGAGAAACATAGACGTGAAAGGGACACATCGAGTGGCTGCCACCCACACGACCAACCAGGGCCGGGGACAAACTGCAACCGAGGTACGTGCCCTTAGCGGGAACTGAACCCGGGTCTCTCTGGACTGCAGGCCGACGCTCTAACCGCTCAGCCAAACCGGCCAGGGCCAGTTGGCTTTTTATCCCTTTGACACACATACTGCCATTATCATGAGGTAGTTTGTCTCTTTCTTCTTCCTTCCTTCCTTCCTTCCTTCCTTCCTTCCTTCCTTCCTTCCTTCCTTCCCTCCCTCCTTCCTTCCTTCTTCCTTTCTTCCTTCCTTTTTTCCTTCCTTCCTTCACACGTTTTTACTTTCTGTCACTACAAGATGCTCCAGGCTCATCTTGTAAATTTCCTGCCCAAGCCATAGAATCAGTCATTTTTCTAAAAAGCCCAACTCTATGGGTGTTTTTTAAGATGGAGGAAATGATAGTATGTAACATAATAATGAAAGTTATCCACAAAGGAGAAAAAGAACGATGGAGGAAGAGAGGAAAGAATTGATGGAGTGATATACTTACATAGTCAAAGGGAAATGGGAACTAGTGCAGTAGTGGAGGGAATGTGTCTAGAGAGCAGCACAAATAGTTCACCTCTGTGCACATGTGGGAGGTCAGAGTGCAGTGCAGATGCTAGCACGTGGTGAGACGAGGTTGTGGGAGTCAGTGTGACCTCACTTCTGACTGCTTCATTTTCCCCAGTGAGGTAAGAGGCATGGTTATCAGCTAGGAAGAGATGAGGTTTGAGAAGAAAAAAAGAGGTATAAAATAGTTGTTTAAGAGAGTGGAAGGACTTAGGGAAAACAGTATTAAGATGCCTCAAAAATAGATTCTTCTGTTTTCCTGAAAAATATAACTACCATATGACTCAGAAATCCCACTGCTGGGTATTTATCCAAAAAAGTTGAAATCAGGATCTCAAAAGACTGTAGCATTCCAGTGTTCTGTGCAGCACAATTCACAACAGTCAAGATGTACAAACCACCTAAACATTATTTCTAGTTGATGGGTGAATAAAAAATACTGGTACAGACATACAATGGAATATTATTCAGCCTTAAAATAGAAGGAAATCCAACGTGTATAAACTTATTGTCTAGCCCTGAAAATTATTTTTTTAAAAAGAAGACGGAAATCCTACAATATGTGACAGCAGGGATACTCTTGAGGACATTGTGCTGAGTGAAATGAGCCAATCACAGAAGGACAAATACTGCATGATTCCACTTATATGTGGAATCTAAAATAGTCAAGCTCATGGAGTAAGAAAGTGAAAAGGGGCTAGGGGAGAGGGAAATGGGGAGCTATTCATCAGCAGACATAAAGCCTCAATTATGTAAGATGAATAAGTTCTAGAGATCTGCACAACATTATGCCTACAGTCGACAATACTGTATTATACACTTTAAATTGTTATGAGCACTTATCTCATGTTGAATGTTCTTACAGAAATACAATAAACTAAAAAAAAAGTGAGAGAGTGAATGAACTAAGAAAGTGCAGTGTGGTTGGCTGGCAGTGTTAAGAGCCCATCTGAGATTCCTGGCAAGGTCGATGAAGGTTTGTGTATTTCTTCAGCCATGCTTAACTTCTCAAGGGCAGATGCAGAGTGTCAGAGAGTGGACTTTAACCAGGGCTATGACTTTGCCAAGCACACGATGCAAGAAAAGGACTGAGGAGTCAAGAATACGTGAAAGGGGTGATTATGATTATTGGCCATAACTTTGAGTTGGGAATGTTGGGGAAGAGGGGGCATCGTGTAAGTAGAGAAAGGAGCGCAATGGTTCAGAGCTTCACATAAGTAATCACAGGAAGAGAAAGGTCAAGGACAAGGCTTTATCGCTGTGTGACCTTGGGCAAACTGTTAACCCTCCCTGTCCTCACCTGTTAAAGTGGGACCATGAGAAAGCCTGTTTCCCAGACTGCTGTGATAAGGACCAAGTGAGATGATGCTGATAAGACGCTTAGAACAATGATTCTCCAAGTGTAGACCCTGCACTACCAACCTCAACATCACCCAGGAACATTAGAAAGGCAAATCCTCAGACTCTTCCCCAGACACCTACCGAATCAGAAACTCTAGGGATGGGGCCCAGAAATCTCTGTCTTAGCAAGCCCTCAAAGTTAAGGTGATGCATGCTCAAGTTTGAGCATTATTAGAACAATACCACTGACTTATAGTAAAAACAAAAGGGCACTTTTAATTGTCATTATGATTATTGTGGTTGTTATAAAATAGCTCTCTAGTGCAACCATGGATTGAAATAATAATAAATAATATGCATATATGCATAACCAATGGACACAAACCACAGTGCGGTAAGGCAGGGCAGGGTGGGAGCGGGGAGGAGGGTGTCATGGGGAAAAAAGGAGGGACATCTGTAATACTTTCAACACTAAAGATAAATTAAAAAAAATAAAATAAGCAGAAAAAAAAGAAATAATAGTCATTACTTATTAATAAGTTTTAAAGCAATAATTTAAGTACTTTACACGCATTATTTAAGCTAATTCTATCAACAAACTCTGACATAGCTTGTATTATTATTCCCAATTTACAGATGATAAAACTGAGGTGCATATTAAGTACTTTGAAGAAAGTCAGACAAGCAGTAAGAGGCAAGATTTGGATTTAATCTCTATCCAGAAGTCCTGAAAACCAAAATTACTCTTTGGAACTTCACTTTTAATGTTTCTAATCAAAGGTAAAGAGAAAGTTGTTGCTACTAATAAAATAAAAGATATATTAACAATTTTGTGAATTTTGAAAACTGTTTAGATGACATGACAAGTTTGATAACCAAGAGTGTACTAACCAACCAGCAAAAGAAAAAAAACATTTCCATCAACAGACATCAACAATGGCATTTAGACAGCCCTATGATGTAATAACAAAGAAAGCCACTAACTTTTTTAGAATAATTTATCCTAAAAAAAGATACTTTCATTTACAAATACATGTTTAAAGTGAACATAATCATTCTCTAGAGCATAAAATGTTGGCTTTAAAATTTAGAAAGGAAAATAATGACAGTCAATGGATGAATGGCATTGGTGAATTTCAATTCAGTTCTTTTTCGCTTCTATTTTTTATTAAATTTATTGAGGTGACATGGTTAATAAGATCGTATAGGTTTCAAGTGTACATTCTATGATACATAATCTGTATATAACATTGTGTGCCCACCACCCACAGTAAAACCATCTTCTGTCACGATATATTTGGACCCCTTTACCCTTTACTACCATTCCCCACCCCACCCCCCTCTGGTAACCACCACATTGTTGTCTGTGTCTATAAGTTCCAGTTTTATAACCCACATATGAGTGAAATCATGTGGGTCTTTGGAGACAACCAAAGTGTCCTTAGATGGATGATTGGAGAAGAGTGGTACATATGTACAATGGGATACTACTGAGCCATAAGATGAAATACTGCCTCTTGCAACAACATGGATGAACCTTGAGAGTATTATGCTAGCAAAATAAGTCAGTCAGAAAAATCTAAGAATCAATTTAGATTTTTTAAAATTATTTTTATTAATTTATTTTTGTTACAGATGTTTCTCCTTTTTCCGCCATTGATAACCTCTTCCCAATCCCACCAAACCCCCGACCCTGTCCCTAGCTTTGCTGTCTATGTCCATTGGTTATGCATACACATAAATTCTGTAGTTTATCTCTTTCCTCCCCCTCCACCCCATCTTCTGAGGTTTGTCAGTCTGTACCCTACTTGGCCTATTTTGTTCATCAGTTTGTTTTGTTCATTAGATTCACAAACAAGTGAGATCATGTGATATTTGTCTTTCTCTGCTTGGCTTGTTTCGCTTAGGATAATACTCTCCAGGTCCCTCCATGTCGACTCAAAGGATAAGAGATCTTTCTTTCTTATAGCTGCACAGTATTCCATTGTGTATATGTACCACAGATTTTTTTTACCCACTCATCTATTGATGGGTACTTGGAAATAGTGCTGCTATGAACAAAGGGGTACATATATTCTTTCTGATTGATGTTTCAGGCACTTTAGGATATATTCCTAGAATTGGGATCACTGGGTCAAATGGCAATTCAATTTTTAGTTTTTTGAGGAAACACCATATTGTTTTCCACAGTGACTGCACTGGTCTGCATTCCCACCAGCAGTGTAGTAGAGTCCCCTTTTCTCCACACCCTTGCCAGCATTTGTTTGATGATTTGTTGACAGCAGCCATTCTGACAGGTATGAGGTGATACCTCATTGTTGTTTTAATTTGCATCTCTCTGATGATTAGTGATGTTGAGCATTTCTTCATATGTCTCTTGGCCATTTGTATGTCCTGTTTGCAGAGGTGTCTATTTAGATCCTCTGTCCATTTTTTAATTGGATTCTTTGTCTTCCTTTTGTTGAGTTGTATGAGTACTCCATATATTTTGGAGAATAACTTCTTATCTAATATATTGTTGGCAATTATTCTCTCCCATATAGTGGGTTCCCTTTTCATTTTGATGCTTTTTTCTTTGGCTGTGCAGAAGCTTTTTAGTTTGCTGTAGTCCCATGTGTTCATTTTTCCTTTGTTTCTCTTGCCTTAGGCATTGTATCAGTGAAAATTCTGTTGTGTGTGATGTCTGAAATTTAGTTACCTACATTTTCATCTAGTTTTTGTGGATTCACAAGTCACATTTAAGTCTTTTATCCATTTTGAGTTTATTGTTGTATATGGTATAAGTTGGTGGTCTACCTTCATTTTCTTTGCACGTAGCTGTCCAATTTTCCCAACACCATTTATTTAAAAAAAAAAAAACTGTCTTTACTACATTGTATGCTCTTGCCACTTTTGTCAAATATTATATGAACATAATGTCTTGGGGCAATTTCTGGGCTCTCTGTTCTGTTCCACTGACCTATATGCCTGTTCTTGTTTCAGTACCAGGCTGTTTTGATTACAATGGCTTTGTAGTATAACCTGATATCTGTTATTGTGATCCCCCCTACTTTGTTCTTCTTTGTAAAGATTGCTATGGCTACTTGGGTCTTTTTTGGTTCCATATAAACTTTTAGAGTATTAGTTCTAGTTCTGTAAAATATGTCATTGGTATTTTGAGGAGGATTGCATTGAATCTATAGATTTCTTTGGGTAGTATGAATAGTTTAATGATGTTAATTCTTCTACTCCCTAAACAAGGTATATGCTTCCACTTTTAAATATCTTCCTCTATTTATTTTTCCAATGTCCTGTAGTTTTCTGAGAACAGATCCTTTACTTCTTTAATTAAATTTATTCCTAGGTATCTTAGTTTTTTTCTGCTGCAATGGTAAATGGGATTGTTTCTTTAGTCTCTCTTTCTGTGAATTCATTATTGGTGTATAAGAATGGCATCGATTACTTGATGTTAATTTTGTATCCTGCTACTTTGCCAAATTCATTTATTTGCTCTGGTAAACTTTTGATGGAGTCTTTAGGGTTTTCTTTGTACAATATCATTGTCATCTGCAAATAATGACAGGTTTACTTCCTCCTTTCCAATTTGGATCACTTTTATTCTTTCTTCATGTTTGATTGCTGTGGCTAAGACTTCCAGTACTATATTAAATAAGAGTGGTTAAAGTGGGCATCCCTGTCTTGTTCCTGTTTTAAGGGAAACGCTTTAAGTTCTTGCCCATTGAGTATGATGTTGGCTATAGGTTTTTTATATATGGCTTTTATTATGTTGAGATATGCTCTCTCTATTCCCACATTGCTGAGCACTTTCATCAGAAATGAGTGTTAAATTTTGTCAAATGCTTTTTGAACATCTATTGATATGATCATATGGTTTTTATCTTCCATTTTGTTTATGTGGTGTGTCACATTTATTGACTTGTGAATATTGTACCAGCCTTGCATCCTTGGGATGAATCCCACTTGCTAATAGTGAATAATTTTTTTAATGTATTGCTGGATCTGACTTGCTACCATTTTGTTAAGGATTTTGACATCTATGTTCATCAGGGATATTGGCCTGTAGTTTTCTTTCTTTGTAGTGTCTTCTCCTGGTTTTGGAATTAGAATTATGCTGGACTCATAAAATGAGTTTGGAAGTCTTCCTTCTTCTTAGATTTTTTGGAATAGTTTGAGGAGAATGGGTGTTAGTTCTTCTTTGAATGTTCAGTAAAACTCCCCCATGAAGCCGTCCGGGCCTGGGCTTTTGTTTGCTGGGAATTTCTTGATTACACCTTCAATTTCCTTAGTTGTTATTGGTCTGTTGAAGTTTTCTATCTCTTCCTGGTTCAGTTTTTGGGATATTTTGTTTCTAGAAATTTTTCCATTTTACCTAGATTGTCCTATCTGTGGGCGTATAATTGTTCATAGTATTTGTTAACCATCCTTTGTATTTCCGTGGTGTCAGTTGTTACTTCTCTTTTTTTTTTTTATCCTCACTCAAGGACATTTTTGCATTTATTTTCAGATACAGCGGGAGGGAGAGAGGAAGGAAAAGAGAGAGAGAGAAACATTGATGTGAGAGAGACACATAGAGTGGTTGCCATCCACATGACTCCAACTGGGATTGGGGACAAACTGCAACCAAGGTACATGCCCTTAGTGGGAACCAAACCTGATTTCTATATTGTTAATTTCTGTTCTGATCTTTACTATTTATTTTTCTTCTACTTTCTCTGGGCTTTTTTTTGTTGTTGTTTACTTTCTAGTTCTTTAAGTTGTAGGGTTAGAAAGTCAATTAGAAATTTTTCTTGTTTCTTGAGGTAGGCCTGTAGTGCTATGAACTTCCCTCTCAGAACTGCTTTCGCTGCATCCCATAGATTTTGTGTTGTTGTGTGTTCATTTTCATTGGTTTCCAGGAAGTTTTTAATTTCTTCCTTGATTTTCTCGGTAACCCATTCATTGTTTAATAACATGCTATTTAGCCTCCATGTGTTCAAATGTCTTTGCATGTCCTTGTTGCCATTGATTTCTAGTCTCATGCCATTGTGATCTGAGAAGATGCTTGACATGATTTCAATCTTCTTGAACTTGTAGAGATTTAGTTTTTGTCCTAACATGTGGTCTATCTTTGAGAATGTCCCATGTGCCCTTGAGAAGAACACGAATTCTGCAGTTTTGAGGTAAAATTCTCTGTAGATATCTGTTAAATCCATTCGATCTAGTGCTTCATTTAGAGTTTCTGTATCCTTGTTAATTTTTTGTCTAGAGGACCTATCCAGTGATGTCAGTAGGGTGTTGAATTCCCCTGCTATTATTGTATTGCTGTTGATTTGTCCTTTGAAGTCCTCAATAAAATTTTTAATGTATTTTGGTGCTACTATGTTGGGTGCATATATGATTACCAAGGTTATATCCTCCTGTTGGATAGATCCTTTCAATATTATGTAAATAGCCTTTTTTTGTCTCTAGTAATGGCTTTTATTTTGAAGTCTATTTTATTGTGTAGGAGTATTGCTACCCCAGCGCTTTTTTTTCTTTCCATTTGTGTGGTAAAATTTTTTCCATCCCTTCACTTTTAACCTATGTGAGTCTTTTGGCGTGAGGTGGGTCTCTTGTAAACAACATATATATGAGTAATACTTTTTTAACCATTCAGCTACTCTGTATCTTTTGATCAGAGTGTTTAATCCATTTACATTTAAGGTTATTATTGATATGTACTTATTTATTGCCATTTTGGTTTATTGGGGTTATGTTTCTCTTCCTATTCCTTCTGCTTAATACAGCAGTCCTTTTAACATTTCTTGTAGTGTTGGTTTGGTGCTAATATGTTCCCTTAGCCTTTTTTTTTTTTTTTTTTTTTTTTTTTTTTTTTGTATGGCAAGCTTTTTATTTCACCTTCTATTTTGAATGATAGCCTTGTTGGATAGAGTAGTCTTGGATTCAAATCCTTGTTTTTCATTACCTTGGTCAGTTCATGCCATTCTCTTCTAGCTTGTAGTGTTTCTGTTGAGAAGTCAGCTTATAACCTCATGGGTGTTCTTTTGTAGGAAATCTGTTGCTTATCTCTTGCTGCCTTTAGTATTCTCTTTTTGGCATTTTAACTATTATGTGTCTTGGTGTGGGCCTGTTTGGGTTCTTATTGGGGCTTTCTGTGCTTCTTAAACTTGTATGCCTTTTTCCTTCACCAAGCTAGGAAAGTTTTCTGTCACTATTTCTTCAAATATATTCTCTAACCCTTGCTCATTTTCTTCTTCTTCTGGCACTGCTATGATATGGATGTTATTGCATTTCTTATTGTCCCACCATTCTCTTAGGCTGTCTTCCTGTTTTTT
The DNA here is from genome assembly GCF_014108415.1 of Molossus molossus. Taxonomy (NCBI): domain Eukaryota; kingdom Metazoa; phylum Chordata; class Mammalia; order Chiroptera; family Molossidae; genus Molossus; species Molossus molossus. Next base: position 106,366,341 of record NW_023425366.1, on the reverse strand, counting down.
AATTGTTTTTTTCCTTTTGGTTCTCTGATTGGGTGATTTTTTCTACCCTGTCTTCTTATTCACTGATCCAGTCCTCAGCCTCCTCTACTGTGCTGGTTATTCCTTCCAGTGTGTTCTTTATTTCTGCTATGTCATTCTTGATTTCTGCTTGGTGGTTTTTCATTTCCAGTTGTTGGTTTTCAATGTTTCTATATCTTTACTCATGTTGTTAAGCTCTTTATTGATGCTGTTGATCTTCCTCATGATTATTACTTTGAACTCTACCTCTGATATCTTGCTTAATTCCATTTCATGTATTTCTTCTGCAGTAGAGTTCTCTTGTTCTTTCATTTTGGGATTTGTTTCTTTGTTTCGCCATTTTGACTGTCTCAGTAGGTTTTTGACCCTGCCAAATTTTTACTGTGGGTGTTGGTGTCCTGCTGGTTGTGGCTCCCTCTACTGGGTTTGAATGAGTGTGTGAGGACCCATGTTAAACACCACTGTCAAGTCTTACTTTCCTGGGTAGATATGCAGGCCAAGGAAAGGTTCAGTTATCCTCTAGCTTTTTCCTGGAGGCTATTGGTCTCATTTACTTGATGAGCCTGGACTTGTAGCCCTCAGCTGAATAAAAAAATCCCTCAGGTGTAAGAGAATTTCCAGTTGGTGGGGCACTTTCTTGCTGTCAGACTCTATATGTTAATGAGCCTAAATTTGCATTTCTATGGCCTGGCCTGATGGTGTTGAATTCCTGAAGGAGGGGCCGTTGCTTCTCCCTGGGACTCTGAGAAGGAGCTCTTTGAGTAATATGGCTACTGTCCTGTGAGGGAGTGATTCAGCACATAACTCCCAGTGTCCTCCCCTCCAGCTTTCCCTCGAGTCAGGAGCCCTGGCCTCCCTCCACACAGTTCCAGTCCAGTCTGCCCTCCTTCTGCTGGGGCCCAAGGTGAGTGGCTGTAGGTGATTTGGTGCTTTTAAAAATCCCCGCTTTCTCAGCAGGAAGTGCTCACAATTCATACAGCCCTCCACTGCTGTGCTTGGGCTTCCAGCCTGCTCTCATGCACCTCCACAGTTCCTTCCAGGATTTGACATCCTCTTTCTGTCTCTGGTTATACGAGTTCTCTCCAGCTGCTTTTCAGTTAGTTTTTCCCCACAATTTGTCCTTATTTTAGTTGTAATTCTAGTTTGGTCCTGGGAGATGGTCTGTGTATCTTCCATTTACTCCACCGACATTTTTTCTCCTCCCCCAAATCAGATTCTTGATCAAATTAGTCATCCTGGTACAGGAATTACAAGTAGCTGCAGCTTTATGTCTAGGTTGTTTTAGTTTCCATTTATTTTAGTGTCTTTGTATAAGAGTTATATCTGTATTCCCTGCTGATAAGTTCAAGTCATTTCTGAAAAGTTAAGCCTCCCCCCTGCCCCGTGAAGCTTTCTTCATTTTTAATGGTGGAATTTATCTCACTGAAAATAATAGAAATAATAAGGCTTCACTAATCAGCCAAGAATGTGATGATAAGGTAACTTTTCAGTGTCTTATTTTGATCACAGAATCATATAATTATTTTTAGGAAAAAGAATAACCATTCAAATTTAACATATATGAAAACCCACTCAAAATGACAAGAGACATATGAAAAAATGCTCAACATCACTAATCATCAGAGAGAGGCAAATTAAAACAATTATGAGGTATCACCTCACACCTGCCAGAATGGCTGCCATTAACAAATCATCAAACAACAAGTGCCAGAGAGGGTGTAGAGAAAAGGGGACTCTAGCACACTGCAGGTAGGAATGCAGACTGGTGCAGCCACTATGGAAAACACTATGGTGTTACCTCAAAAAGGTAAGAATTGATCTGCCATTTGACCCAGTGATCCCACTTCTAGAAATATATCCTAAGAAGCCTGAAACACCAATCAGAAAGAATATATGTACCTTCATGTTCACAGCAGCACTATTTACAATTGCTAAGATCTGGAAACAGTCCAAGTATCCATCAATAAATGAGTGGATAAAAAAGCTGTGGTACATACACACAGTGGTACACTATGCAACTGTAAGAAAGAGAAATCTCATATTCTTTGAGATGACATGGAGGGACCTGGAGGGTATTATGCTAAATAAATAAGCAAATCAGAGAAAGACAAATATCACATGATCTCACTCATTTGTGGAATATAATAAACAATACAAATTGATGAACAAAATAGACCCAGAGACATAGAAGTAAGATACAGACTGACAAACTTCAAAAGAGGGTGATCAGGGGGAGGGAAAAGATAAACCAAAGAATTTGTTTGCATGTATGTGCGTAGCCAATGGACATAGACAACAATGCTGGGGGTGGGGGCAGGATCGGGAGGAGGGTGTCAGTGGAGGAAGTCAGTGGAGGAAAAGGAGAAACATCTGTAACAAAAATAAATAAATAAAAATTGTAAAAAAAAAAAAAAAAAAAGAGAGAGAGAGAGAGAGAGAGAAAATATTCATGGAATAAAATACAATATTTCATATACTAAGTGATAAAAAGGATTTTCCAAGATATCAGAATTTTGTTTTAAAAATAAGAATTGTCCCATTAAACAAATATTTTATTGAAACCTCTCTAATTAATTAAAGAAATCAAATACAAAATGACACATAGCATTTGTAATTTAACAAAGATGAAATCCCAAAGTAGTATGGGTGTACTTGTTGGGAAAAAAAAAACAAAAAAAAAAACAAAACAGTTCCTTGATTAGCGACTAGGCAATATTTGTCAAAATTCCTTTTCTCATTAATTTCCATTCTAGATCAAAGCCATAGAAACTTACAGCTAAAAGGAACTTGATTATAAATATCCAGACTAATTCCATCATTTTCTATGAAGAAACTGAGGCACAGATAGCTACCCAAGATCACACAGTCAGACATTAGTAAATTCCTTTTGTCTTTCTCAAAATTTTTCCTAGACAGTGGTCCGGGAGCTCTTGATCCTAAATTTAAAATCTCTTATCTTCAGGAGGAGTCCAAGAGGCCTAATGTCTAAAGTTTTACATAACGTGTTTACCAACTTTCTTCATTATCCCAGAACCATTGAAGGAAATGCTGATCCATTGATGGGGCAAATTGTTTTGAACAGAAGTATAATGACAAATTGAACTTGTTTTATTTAAAATCCATGACTCGGGTTTATCATTTTAAAAACACTGAATTTATAAGAAGCACATATGATATCCTCCAAAATCTAAGCTTCTGGAGTACTGGTACCTCATTTTCCATCTTTAGTACCAAGTACAGTGCTCATCATCCAGTAAGTTCTCAATAAATTCAATCATTGAAGAGGTAGAGATATTCAAAATATCATGAAAAAATAACTCATGGAAGATATTCTATATATGAAAAGTATTAGTGAAAATCGAATGTAAGCCTTGGCCAGGTGGCTCAGTCAGAGCATCATCCCAATATAGCAAAGGGTTGCGAGTTCAATATCTGGTCAGGGCACATACCTAGGTTGCAGGTTCGATACCTTGTTGGGATGTGTACAGGATGTTTCTCTCTCACATCAATAATTTTTTGGTTTTCTTTTGTTTTTTATCTCTCTAAAAAAAAATCAATAAAAGCATATCCTCAGATAAGGATTGAAAAAAGAAAACAGAATGTAAAACAATATAATCCACCTTAAAGTGAATGTCAAGTTTCTCTAAGGTCTGGGCTCTGGAAATTCACAACCTGGTCCAGGACATCTGTTCCCTGAGTCATATTGCTCAGGCCACTCACTCCAAGTCCACAGGCAGCTTCATCTCCCTGTGGGGATTTTCTTGGGCTTAGTCCAGACGCCCACCAAATCCCATTCCACAGCCATGGTGCCTCAGAATTGTCTTGTCCTTAGAGCAGAAAAGTTCACTCTCCTCATGTGGCAAGTGCTTTGTTGTTTCTAAGGTATGAATAGAAAGAAAATGAAAAGAGACGACCTGTTTAGACATTTTAGGGGATGGCCATGCCCCAGTGGTGAAATCTTTCTTAAGCCAGGGAAGAACTCAGTCCTTGTTTCTAAGAGATCATAAGAGCCAAAATGATCCTAGCTCAATCTACTCCTCATAAAGGCACAGCCATTACCCTTTTATTTCTTACCCACTGGACTGCTCCTCCTTATGGTGCCCTTAGGAACAAAAAGGCATCTCAGTCTCATCCAAATGCTACGAACACCATCTAAGACAAATTCATTAAGCAATAGGCGGTAAAGTGGAAATTCCCTTGGATTGGGTCCCCTATCTGACTCTACTAGCTGTGTGACCTATAGCAAATCACTTCACCTCTCTGAGCTTTTACTTCCTCAGTGACAAAATGAGAATGACTCCAGCACCTACTTTACAGAACTGCAGTGAGTCCTCAATGAGGTGCTATGTGCAAATGCTCAGTAAGTTGTCATTTGTATTGCCATGACTCTAGTCAGTCAAATATGACCATTGTCCTCCCTGCGTTTGGTCAACTCCATACTGATACATTTGATCACATTTTGCCTCTTACACTGAGGGCCTTCCTCTCCAGAGGACCAAGCTAACTCCAGAGTTAGTTCTTCTAAGTACTTCAATTAATAATAATGATGATGATGATAACAATGCTAGCTAATATCAGCTGAGGACTCACTATGTTTATGAGTGGTATTTGCTAAGCATATTACATGTGCTACCATAAGTCCTCATGCCCCTGTAATGTAGGTTCTGTTAACTAGATGTAAAACCTGAGCCTGGGAGAATGGCGTGGCTTGCCCAAGATCACCCCACGGATATGTGATGAAGCTGTCACTCGTATCCCAGAAGTCTGTTTCCAGAGCCTTTGCTTTCATGCAATACTCTAGAATTTTCTCCTTCCCTTCAGAAATCCATGTTGCACACCTGGGTTTCCCTGTTCTCTGAGTTTCTATGTGATTTAATATTAAATCTTGAACTAGACTACTTGGGCATCAAGGGCAGAGTCACCATCCTTGTTTTGGTGTCCAGCAGAATGCATGGTCTGATGCCACATCCCTCATAGGTCCTTGCTTGTTGAGCACCTCTAACCACTTCCTCCCTCCTCCAAGTCATCAGCTGAATACTGATCATGTGAAATGACCTCATTTTCCACCACACACACCCCCCTTCGCTCCTCACTGACCTACTTGCTCTGACTCAGACACCCCAGGCGCACATCCACCTCAAGGGCTGCACTTGCTGGTTTCTACCTGGAATGTTTTTCCCACCGATATCCAAGGGCTCATCCTCTTGCCTCCTCAGGTCTTTGCTCAAAACTCCCCTTCTTCAGGAGACCTTCCCTGATCACTCGGTCTGGAAATAGAAATCTCCTTGATTCCTCAGGAAATTAAAAGCAGATCTACCATGTGATCCAGAATCCCACTTCTGGGTGCATATCCAGAGGAAATGAAACCATCCTCTGGGAGCGATATCTGGACTCACATGTTTATTGTAGCATATTCACAACAGCCAAGATACAGAAACAACAAAAGTGTCTATCAGATAAATGAATAAAGAAAATGTGGTAAATACAGACAATGGAATATTATTCTACCTTCAAAAAGAAAATCCTGCCATTGGCCACAACATGGTTAAACGTGGAGGGCATTATGCTAAGTGAAATAAGTCAGACAGAGAAAAACAAATACTGCATGTATGTATGGAATCTTGGGGGGGGGGGGAGTCAAACTCATAGAAACAGAGTAGAAAAGTGGTTGCCAGAGCTGGGAAGCTGGGGTAGATAGGGAGAGGTTGGTAAAAGGGTACAATGTTTTAGCTATAAGAAGGTCTGAGTGTCTAATGTAAAACATGGTGGCTATAGTGGACAACACTGTATTGTACAATTGAAATGTGCTAATAAACTAGAACTTAAATGTTCTTACCCAAAAAGGGGGGGGGGGTAAATATATGAGGTAATGGATGTGTTAATTAACTCAATGGTGAGAATCCTTTCATAATGTATACATAAGTCAAATCATCACATAGACAAATAAAATTGAAGAAGTTTAAAGTGTACAGTTATATTTAAATTTAAATTTTAAATTAAATTAAACCATAACCTCCTCCACCCCCTCTCTGCTTTCCTTATCTCCTTCCCTTGCTTAATTTTCTCCATTGAACTGATCGCCTTCCAATATACTACATGCTTTCCTTTTTTATTTTACCTAACATCTCTCTCTCCCTGCTAAAATATAAATTCATAAAAACCCAGGACTGGGACCCCAACTCCAGTGCTTTTTCTACTGCACCATATTAAATGCTTATTCCTGATTCCCCCAGGGCCAAGACTCTCACCTGTTCTGTTGCCTGCTCTCACCCCAGCTCCCAGAGTATGACCTGGAATACAGTAGGTGTTCAGTAAATATATGTTATGCATCTCCATCGCCTACTTGCCCCTCCTGCAGTAGAAATTCTGCAAAGAAAAATACAATTTCTCTTCCATTTTCTGGGGCCTGAAAAATCAGCCCCTTCCTTCCAGCATCCCGGATGGAGGTACTGAGAAGTCCAGCTTCCCGCCGGGCAGAGGCAGGCTTTCTGCTGTGCCTACGGGCCGGGAATAATTTCTAACAAGGCAGTTGAGGCCAAGTGGCCTTCATCGAGGAAGATAAAAATCAGTGGGAAAGCTAGCCGGGTTCAATCTGAATTACACAATTTGCTACTGCAAGGTAGGGGTCTGTTTCTCCAAAAGAAAAACAGTCTGGAAAATGAGCAGACCTGTGGTCTGAGGAGCATTATCCCACCAGGAGCAAGTCCGTTCAGCAGTGAGCTCTCCCAGCCTCATCGCCTGGCGAACAGGACAAAAGACCAAAGCCTGCAGATCCCACTGGACTGGTCTGGACCAGACCTTGAACTTGGGCTTTCTAAGTTAAAAGTAGTATGCTGTGTGTGTGTGTTTCCTGTTCCCAGTCAACTATTAAAGGGCCTTTCATTTGCAGCATGTACCTAGTTCATCGCCAAATTGTCTCAGGCTTTACAGACCTCTCCCTGCCATCAGTGTCTCCAAGGTTCATGGAGGGTGAATATAGTCTCACTCAAAAGGACATCTTTATCCTCATGAGAAAAGACACCCTGGTGTCCGGTGGCCTGCTATAATTAGAGTCTCAGGGACCCCTGGCAGACTCAAGGTGCCCATTTAACATGGTGTGGAAGGAGTGAAGGTCCCAGCCCTGGCTTTTTTACTTCTTCATCGGTATACCCTTGACAAGTCAATAAACCTCTCTGGGCATCAGGGTCACCGAACACGTACTATTGTGGTAAGAAGAGAGAATTCTATCAGTTGAAGGCAGAGCCTGAATTCAAACCCAGCTCTTGAGGCCCCTTGAAGCCCATGATCTTAACCCCCCCTTTACCTGGCTCCCCTCCTGCATCTCTGTAGCACGGTTCTCCCTTCCCCTCTCAAATGTTAGTTTCTCTTCTCTCAGACAATGGATTTTTTTTCAAGTCATGTGAATAGTTTTAACAAAACAAATATTTTCCTTTTTTGATAACATCTGAAATAATCACAGTCATTACGGTGCATTGAGCATCTGATGAAGAAAAAAAAAAGGCAAGTGTAAACATTACGTCTTTCTGAGACTCAGTTTACCCCGATGACACTGGATGAAACAGGCCCAGGAAGGCACTGTGTCTGGAGAAGAGTCAGACAATGTAACCATCAGAAACCAGCGCAAGCACAGCTCGGAAAGCTTTACAAAGGGATGTAGCAGCAAGGGGGCGAGGAGCGTAGACTGGGAAACATTCTCCTCGATGACAATGTCACTATTTTCTGGTGTAATTAGAATCAGATAGTGTGCAATTATAATCATCACCTGATAACATAATTCCATTGAACACGGAAGAGGAATATTCAAACGACTGAAGCATGAACATAATTCACCTCAAGCAAGGGAGAGAAATTGTATTAGCAAAATGCCGCCAGATTCACTAATTAATTTGCTATATTATGCATGACAGAAACCAGCGTAAAAGGGGGGGAAAAGCCTGATTTTTCTGAGTTAGGGAGGTATCGGTGGATGTGCTTTCTCATCATTTATTTCTGCAATGGGTTCATTAATTGATCGAGATTGGCTGGAAGGAGATTCCAGAGGGCAGAACCTGAGCGCAGCAATGAGCTTGTGGAGCCGATGTACTTACCCAGTTAGCAGATGTCAGAATCGCTCTGCTTCACCACTAGCGATCTTCATTTAGAGAGCTCCTTCTCCACTACAGCACTCATCTGTGCCCTGCTTCTCCAAAAACCCAAGAAATGGGCAAATTAGCAGGTGGGTTTCCTGACCAATTCATCAGTGGCAGTTGACAGTGTTCAACTCTGTCGTGTTTCCTTAGCTCCCATAAATTACTGCATTTCTAATGAAGGCAAACAAAATAGTATCAAATTCTTATTGTCTTCCCTTGAAGGGACAGACTTGCATAAGGTTGAAAATGTCATTACATCCTTCAGCCTATATATTAACAATTTGGATTGAGATCAAAAGTGTACACCTTCAAATTATTTACTTATAACCTTGTACAGAGTAATTAAGATTTTAAATGCTGCATCCAGAGACCTGGGCTCAGATCTTCGCTCTTCCACTGAAGAATCTTGGTCAGGTCCCTTATATGTCTCTCTGAGCTTCAATTTTCTCATCTGTGCGCTGGAGGTGTAATAACCACATTCACCACATTAAAGGATGATACTCATCAAGGGTTTTGTTGAATAAGCTGCCACCTTGCCATTCTGCCACATTGCTGCTCCTGTTGCTGAGATCCAGATGAGAGTGCAATGACCTGGGAACATCTGGCCTCTTAGAAATTCCATAGACACTCTCGCTCTCCAGGAGTGGAATAAGCCCTTCCCCTTTGTTCACCACAGCTCAGCAGAGATCATTTTGAGACTCTGCAGAGGACTTGAGTATAATGGAAAGAAAGCACAACACCAAGACTAACTCCCACCTCATAAGATATTATATTTTAATGCAACCATAGCAATAATGACATTAAATGTAAATGGCCTAAACGCACACATTATGAGACAAAGATTAACAGGCTGGGTTTAAAACAAAGCAAGACCAAACTATATGTTGTTTACAAGGATCCACTTTAAATATATAAGACTAGATGGGTTAAAAGTAAATGAATGAAAAGGTCTGTATCATGCAAACACTATTAAAAGCTATATATTTATTATGTGCATGTACTTAACAAAAGAGTTTCAAACCACGAGGCAAAACCACGAGGCAAAAACTGATGGAGCTGAAGAGAGGACAGACAAATCTGCAATTGCACTTGAGACTTTTCAATTTCTCTCTCAGTAATTGATACCACAGTAGACAGATCATCAGTAAGAATAAATAAGACTATCAATCAAGTTGATCTAATTGACTTGAATAGACTATTCCATTTAACAACAACAGAATACACATTCTTTTCAAGTCTACATGGAACATTCAATAAGATATTCCAGGCAATAAAGCAAACTTTATCAAGTTGAAAAGAAGCAAAGTTTGTTCGGTGACCATGATTAAATTAAACTTGAAATTAATAACATAAAGTTATCTGGAAATTTCCCCACATATATGAAAATTAAACAGTGCAGTTCTAAATAACCTGTGGATCAAAAAAGGAGGATATAATGGAAATTAGAAAATATTTTCAACTTAATAAAAAAAAGTGGACATATCAAAATGTGTGGGGCATAGTTAAAACAGTGTTTAGAGGGAAACCATTAAATGCTTATATCAGGCCTGGGCCAGTATGGCTCAGCGGTTAGAGCGTTGGCCTGCGGTCCAGAGAGACCCGGGTTCGGTTCCTGCTAAGGGCATGTACCTCGGTTGCAGTTTGTCCCCGACCCTGGTTGGGTCGTGTGGGTGGCAACTACTCGATGTGTCCCTTTCATGTCAATGTTTCTCTCTCTCTCTTTCCCTTCCACTCTATCTGAACAAAATATTGAAAAATGTCCTTAGGTGATGATTAAATAAATAAATAAATAAATAAATAAATAAATAAATAAATGCTTATGTCAGAAAATAAGAAAGATCTCAAACCATGGCCTAAGCTTATATCTTAAGAAACAAGGAGTGAAAAAGAAAGCTCAGTTGGTTAAAGAGGCATCCCCATACCCCCAGGTTTCAGTTCAATCCTCGGTCAGGGTGCATACAAGAACCAATGAATGTATAAATAAGTGGAACGACAAATCTACCTTCCTTTCTTTCTTCCTTTCTTTCTCTCTCTCTCTCTCTCTCTCTCTCTCTCTCTCTCTCTCTCGCTCTCTCTCTCTCTCTCTCTCTCTCCTTCCTCTCTCCAAAATCAATTTTAAGAAAAGAAAGAAAATAAGAAATGTCTCAAACCACGGCCTAAGCTTATACTTTAAGAAACTAGGGGGAAAAATAAATTAAACCCAAGGTAAACAGAAAGAAGAAAATACTAAAGATAAGTGAAAATCAATAAAATTGAAAACAGAAAAGCAGTAGGAAAAAACCATGAAACCAAAACTTGGTCTTTTTAAAAAAATCAATAAATGTAATTAACCCTTAGCCAGACTGATGAATGGGGGGAAGGGAGGGAGAAGAGATATAACCTATCAACAGCAAGAATTAAAGAGGTAACAGCACTATAGATACTATGGATATTAAAATGATAATCAGGGAATATTATGAACAACTTTATGCCAACATATTCAACCACTTAGATGAACTGGGAAAATTCCTTAAAAAACACAAGCTACCAAAGCTCATTCAAGAACAAACAGAAGATCAATATACAAAAATCAACTGTATTCTATACACTAGTAATGAACAATCCAAAAAATTAAATTAAGACAATTTCATTCACAGTAGCACGAAAATAATAAGATAGGGGTTAATTTAACAAAAGAAGTGCAAGACTTGAACATTGAAAATGACAAAAATCTTGCTGACAAAAATGTAAAAGTATTGCCCTGGCCGGTTTGGCTCAGTGGTTAGAGCGTCGGCCTGCGGTCCTGAGAGACCCGGGTTCGGTTCCCGCTAAGGGCACGTACCTCGGTTGCAGTTTGTCCCCGGCCCTGGTTGGTCGTGCGGGTGGCAGCCACTCGATGTGTCCCTTTCACATCGATGTTTCTCTCTCTCTTCCTCTCTCCCCCTCCCACTCTACCTGAACAAAAAATAGAAAAATGTCCTCAGGTGAGGATAAAAAAAAAAAAAAAAAAAATTTAAAAGTATTTAAATAATTGGAGAAACATTCCATGTTTAAGGATGAGAAGACGCATCTTATAAAGATGGCAATTCTCTACAAACTGGTCTTTAGATTTAATACCATTCCTATCAAAATCCCAGAAGACTTCTTCTCAGAAAGCTGATACTAAAATGTGTAGTAGTCCCCCCTCATCTACAGGGCATATGTCCCAAGATCCCCAGTGGATGCCTGAAACAGCAAATAGTACCAAACCCTGTATATACTCTGTTTTTTTCCTATACATGCACACCTATTATAAAGTTTAATTTCTAAGTTAGACACAGTAAAAGACTGATAACAATAACGAATGATAAAATAGAACACTGATGTTACTATGCTGTAATGAACGTGATGTGAATATGGAGTTAATAAATAAAATAAGGGTTACTGTAACACAAGCACTGCGATACCAGGACAGTCAATCTGATAAGCAAGCCAGCCACCAAGTGACTAAGGAGCAGGGAGCATCGGCCATGTGGAGACACCGGACAACGGGGTGAGTCACATCTGGGGTGTGATGGAGCGGGATGGTGTGAGATTTCATCACGATATTCAAAACAAGGGGCAATGTAAAACTGATGAATTGTTCATTTCTGGAATTTTCCATGTAATATTTTCAGACCATGGTTGATGCAGGTAACTAACACCACAGGAAGTGAAGCCACTGGTAAGGGAGACAACTGTGTGTGAAAAAGCAAAGGACCTAGCATCGCCAAATGACCTTGAAAAAGAGCAATGTTGGAGGAATTACACTTCCCAATTTAAAACTTACAAGCATTTAAAATAGCATCAAAAGACAAAAACACTTAGGGAAAAAATATGCAAGATCTATATGCTGAAAACGATAAACAGTGATGAAAGAAATGAAAGATAACTTGAATAAATGGAAACATACACTGTGTTCATGGACGGAATGGTTCAATATTGTTAAGGTGCCAATTCTTCCCAAGAATGAACTCAATGCAAGTCCAGTCAAACTCCCAGTAGGGTTTTTTTGTAGAAATCAACAACCCAATTCTAAAATTTATATAAAAAAGCATATGAACTAGCAAAAACAATTTTTTAAAAGACGAACGAAGTTGGAGAACGCACACTACCTGACGTCAAGACTTACTACACAGCCACAGTACTCAAGACTGTGTGGTACTGGGGAAGAGATAAACACATAGATCAATAGAACAGAACCGGGAGTCAAGAAATAGTTCTACACAAATATGATCAAGCTTATTTCTCATAGAAATGCAAAGGCAATTCAATGGCACTGGAATAAATACAGGACATCATATGCAAAATAATGAAGCTCAACCCACATGCCACATCGTCTGCAGTAATTAGCTCAAAATGAATTATAGACCTGCATATAAAACCAAAAATTGTAAGTCTTCTAGAAGAAAACATGGCAGAAAATTTTTTTAATCGTGGGTTAGGGAAAGATATTTTTAGATAGGATACCAAAAGCATAATCCATGAGTAAAATAACTGACAAATTTTACTTGACCAAAATTTAAAATTTCTCTTTAGTAGACACTGTTAAGAAAATTGATAAGTCAAGCCACAGACTGGGAAAAACATACGCAAAATATGGATTTTTATATCTGGACTTATATCCAGAATATAAAAAGAAAATGTAAAACTCAATAATAAGAGACAAGCAGCTCTAAAAAAAATAAAAATAAAAATAAGCAAACATTTGGACATTCTACCAAAGAAAGTATGAGAATGGCAAATTAGCACCCAAAAAAAGAAACTCAGCATCTTTAATCAGTAACTAAAACCACAATGAGACACCACTACCCACCTATCAGAGAGATTTGAGTTTTTTGTTTTTTTTAATCCTCACCCGAGGATACTTTTCCATGTATCTTCAGATAGAGTGGGACAGATAGAGAGAGAAACATAGACGCGAGAGAGACATGTTGATTGATTGTCTCCCGCAGGACCCTGACCAGGGCCAGGGACCCAACCACAACCAAGGTACATGCCCTTGATGGGAATCGAACCCAGGACTCTTTGGTCCACAGGCCCAAGCCGGCTAGGATAGGTTTGCGGTGTTTGAACTGACAGTACCGCATGTTGGCAAGGATGTGGAGCAACCAGCACACTCATACATTGCAAGTGGGGATGCAAAATGGTATGACCACTTTGGAAAGCATTTTGGAAATTTCTTACAAAGTTCATTTTACACTTACCATATGATTCAGCAACCCAACTCCTGGGCAACTCCAAATAAAACACAAATGCATATTTACACAAAATCCCATATGCAGATATTCTGGCAACACGTTCACAGGCACCCGACTTGGAAGCAACCTAAACATCCTTCAGCTAGTGAATGGATCAGCTGTGTGATATACCCATACAGTGGACTCAGCAATCAAAAGGAAGAAACCGTTGATGCACTCAACACCTTTATGAATCTCAAACGCTAAATAGAAGAAGGCCACATGCTGTATGATGCTATTTAAATGACATTCTGGAAAAGGCAAAACTGGAGAGACAGAAAACAGGTCAGTGGTTGCCAGAGGCAGGAGGGAGGAGGAGGAGCTGGCGACAGACACAGGTGACCATTGAAATGTTCTATATCTTGATTACGGTGTTTATATGACTGTGTTTGTCCAAATTCACAAAAGACCAAAATCAAAGGGCCAACACTTCCCAGTTTCAAAACTGACTACCATTTATTTACAATAGCACCAGAAGACATGAAACATTATGTATCCTAAATAGGTTGGATTAGACTCTATGTGAATTACACCCCAATAAAGAGGGTACATTTTCCTGAATGTAAATTCTACCTTGATGTATTTTGTAAACATGATGCTCATTTCTTATTTTATAATATAAAATAGCATCTATCCTGAACGTAAATTCTATCTACCTCAATATATTTTGTAAACATGATGCCCATTTCTTATTTTATAATATAAAATAGCATCTAGAACCATGGCTGGTCCATAATAGATGCTCGATGGATATTTATTGAATAAACACAGTCATTATTATTACAACTGACTTTTCATCACCGTAGTGGCTGTTGCCCACCTCCCTGCAGATAGTAGACCCCACCTGTCTGGCCACCATAATCTGGCCTGTCATGAGCACATGACACACATTTAACCAATCAGAGTCGTTCTGCAGGACTTTTTCCAAGTGAAACAAGCGATAAAGGTACCTTTTGTCCTTTCTGGTCATAGAATGTGCACCAGAAGCAACGCCTTCTCCTAGCAGAGAAGCTGGGCCAGAGCCTGAAGCTAACGGGGAGGAAGAAGCAGAAATAGAAGAGAGAGGGAGAGGGAATCCGCAGGGACAGTCCTCGGACCCAGCTGTCCTGAGCTCACTCCACCCCTGCCTTTCCCGTTTGGTTCCATGAACTGGCAACTAGCCCCCCTTTTAAAATAAAACTAGTTCTATCACATGATACCAAAGAATTTGAAAACCAATAATAACAGTATCAGTAATAATAATAGCCAACATTTATTAAATGCTTACCCTCTGCTGGGCACATTTTTCTTATTTATTTCATTCAGTTCTCACCACAACCTATGAGTTAGGCACTCCTTTTTTTAAAAAAAAATATATTTTTTTTTTATTGATTTGAGAGAGAGAGGAAGGGAGAGGGAGAGAGAGATAGAAACATCGATGAGAGAGAACATTGATTGGCCGCCTCCTGCATGCTCCCCACTGGGGACCAGGCCCACAACCTGGGCATGTCTCCTGACCGGGAATTGAACTGGCGACCTCCTGGTGTGTGGGTCGATGCTCAACCACTGAGCCACACCTGCCGGGAATAGGCACTCCTTTTATCTGAATTTTATAGATGAAAAAAACAAGGAAGCTTGGAGAGGTCACATAATTTCTCCCTCCAAGCCCTCACAGTAGATACAGTTGGTACCCATATGGCAGAGATACCATTTACTTTCTATAAGTTAAGCTATTTAAGGGGAACATGGGTTTACACAGTTATTCTCGATGGTGGCTGCACATTGGAATCACCTGAGACACATAAAACCCAGTCCCAGCCACCAGGCCGCACCCCATGAGCAACTGAGCCAAAATCTCCGAATTAGAACTGAGTGTCCTACTTATTTAAAGCTCCTCAGTGATTCCAGTGGGGGGCCCAGGTTTGTCTTTACCGCTGAGGGTACTTCCCGCCCCCCTCCCCTCCCTAACTGCAGAGGTGCTTGATCCTCCACAGAATTCAACTGGGATCCAGAATGAAACAGATTTCCAGAATTTCCGGAATTCAACTAGGATCTCAGTTCAAACTTTCAAGGCAGAAAAATAAGGCTTGGAGGGGAGGGGGAGCAGAGGTTTCCTACCTTGATGCTATAGTGTTCTTTTTGGGGGCCACAAAGGGTAAGGTAGTCAGAACACGATAAGCCAAAACCTTATTGAGCACCCAGTGACATGCAGCTAACCAAACAGGAGAGACACAGGAAGACATGATCTGAGCCTCGTGGCACCATAATTACTCCATCTTTGGGTCTGAGCACCTGAATCCTGGCTCTTCCATAACAGCAATAATAATAATAACACGTCACCCAGACAGTGGGGCTTTCTGCCGTATTTTCATCCCATTATCAGGGAGTGTCTAAAAGGACAAAGCCTTTTTCATTGGGGGAGACTGCAGAGAGACAAACGTGGAGGTCTGTCACTGGGTTGTAAGGAACTAACCCATCACTCCTGTATTCCTCCCTTTTCCTGCAAGAAGAGTTGCAACCGAGGTGCTCAGTGCGGCCTTTCAGGCAGGAATCAAGCTGTTCCTGCCCCAGCAAAGTTCTATTATACTCTCTGGATGAGACTGTGTTATGTTGGATTCCAGCCCGTGGGACAGAAAGGATGGCCGGTCGAAAATATTAGTTTGCACCTGCTGGAAAGGTTTGGAGCCATCCTGCCAGGTAGACATGGCCTATGTGACCTTCTAGCTTCGAGGCTCCAGGACTAAGCCTGGCACGACTGAGGAGGCGGCCCATGCCCAGGCCGCTCTCTGGAAGAGTCCTTGGTTCAGAGTGTGGGCACTGGTGGGTGGGGAGTATGCCGAATGCTAACCAGCTGGCTTGGGGATTAAAGAGATGAGATTTGGACCCCAAAGGGCTTGGGTTCTCTATTAGTCTGCTCAGGCTGCCATAACAAAAGACCACAACGTGGGGAGCTTAAACAACAGGCATTTTTCTTTTCCTGAGTTCTAAAGGCAAAACATCCAAGATCAAGGTGGCAGAAAATTCGGTTTCTGGTGAGACTTCCCTTCCCGGCTTGCAGACAGCCACCTCCTTGCCGTGTCTTCACATGTCGGGGAGAGATCTCTGGATTCTCTTCCTCTTCGTATAAGGACACCAGCCCTATCAGGCTAGGGCCCCTCCTTTATGACCTCACTTAACCTTAATTACCTTCCTAGCTCCAAATACAAGCAAGTCACACTGGAGATTAGGGCTCCAACATATGAACTTTCAAAAATTTGGTCCATAGCACTCTCTGAAACCAGCTCTTCAGGATTCTTTCCATTGCAAGGGACAGAAAACCCAGACCAAAACTGGACTGAGCACAAAAGGGACTTTGCTGATTCACAAACTGAGAAGTCCAGGGATGATCTAGCTTGAGGAGTATCTGGATTCAGAGGCTCAAATGGCAACAACTGGAATCAGTATCCCCTTTTCCACCTCTCTTTCCCTGGAGTCGATGCTATTCTCAGGTAGACTAGGATGCCTCTGTCTGCTCTGGATTCACATTCAACAGCCTACGCCAACCGAGCAAAGACAGTGCATACCTGAATCTCCAAAGAAAGCTCTATGTTTGGTTCTCATTGGTCTCATGCATCCACCCCTGAATCAATCACAGAGCCAAAGGGGTAGAATGTTCAAACTGGCCAGTGTTCAGGCTCAAGGAGCTGAGAGAGGGTCATCTTTACCTGAGCAACATGCTATAACAAAAGGAGGAAGCAAAGGCTGGTAAGAAAAGAAAGCAGACTTCCGGTCAGATGGCAGCGTAGGTAACACAGTACTCACCTCCTCCTACAACCACATCAAAATTACAACTGCCAATGATACATCAGATAAGGGGTTAATTTCCAAAATATAGAGAGTACTCATACAACTCAGCAAAAGGAAGACAAATAACCCAATTTAAAAATGGGCAGAGGAACTAAATAGACACCTCTTCAAATAGGACTTACAAATGGCCAAGAGACATATGAAGAAATGCTCAACATCACTAATCATCAGAGAGATGCAAATTAAAACAACAATGAGGTATCACCTCACACCTGTCAGAATGGCTGCCATCAACAAATCATCAAACAACAGTGCTGGCGAGGGTGTGGAGAAAAGGGGACTCTAGTACACTGCTGGTGGGAATGCAGACTGGTAAAACCACTATGGAAAACACTGTGATGTTACCTCCAAAAGTTAAAAATTGAACTGCCATTTGACCTAGTGATCCCACTTCTAGGAATATACCCTAAGAAGCCTGAAACACCAATCAGAAAGAATATATGTACCCCCGTTTTTATACCAGCATATATTTACAATAGCTAAGATCTGGAAACAACCCAAGTGTCCATCAGTAGAGAAATGGATAAAAAAGTAGTGATACATATACACAATGGAGTACTATGCAGCTGTAAGAAAGAAAGATCTCTTATCCTTTGAGATGACATGGAGGGACCTGGAAAGTATTATCCTAAGTAAAACAAGCCAAGCAGAGAAAGACAAATATCACATGATCTCACTTATTTGTGGATTATAATGAACATAACAGTCTAAGGAATTGGGTAGACCCAGAGACGTGGAAGTAGGGTACAGACTGACAACCCTCAGAAGAGGGGGTGGTGGGGGGTGGGAAGAGATAAACCACAGAACTTATATGCATGTACACATAACCGATGTACAGGGACAACAAAGCCAGGTATGGGGTGGTGGGTATGGGGAGGAGGGTGTCAATGGGGAAAAAAAGGAGAAATGTCTGTAACAAAAATAAACTAATAAAAAATTATAAAAAAAAGAAAAAAAGACTAATGGCTGATTTCTCAAAAGAAACTTTGCAGGCAAGAGGTAGAGGCAAGAAATATTTAATATGGTGCTGTGATAAGGACCTACAACAAAGATTACTCTATCCTGCAAAGCTATCATTTAGAACTGATGACCATATAGAGTTTCCCAGACAAGAAAAAGCTAACCAGTGTTTTATGAAATGTTGAAGGGTCTTTTTGAAGATGAAGAACAAAAATATGAACAATAAAATGGCAATAAATATGTATCTATTAACAACTGAATCTACAAACAAAATCAATAAGCCTTGTAGAAACAGACTCATAGATACAGAGAACTTTTTGATGGTTGTCAGATGGGAGGGGGGTTGGGAGGATAGGTGAAAAAGGTGAAGGGATTAAGAAGAAAAAATTGGTTGTTAGACTGACAAACTTCAAAGGGAAGGAGGGATGGGGAAGAGATAAACCAAAGAACTCATATGCATATATGCATAACCAATAAACACAGGCTATGGTGTGCGGAAGGCAGGAGGGGGGCAGAAGTGGAGAGGAGGGGATCAAGGGGGGAAAGGGAGAGACATCTGTAATAAATTCAACAATAAAGATAAACTTTAAAAGAAAAGAAAGCAGATGCCCATTACATTACAGGGCCCCAATTTCTTGGTAATGGGAATATGGTAACAAATCTTCAGAACCGCTGTGAAAACAGAGTAAAATAATATGAATGTTAGTATAATACTGCATGGCACTAACAGCACCATATGGGACTAAATAAATTTTATATTACACACACACACACACACACACACACAATTCTAATCCCATGAGGGCCTGCCCTTGACATTCTTGCTTCCCCCTACGGTGGGAGTCCTACATCTCCTGTAACCCAAAGTAGAAATGATCAATGGAAAGCATTGTTCAGGGATACTGTTCCTGCTGAGGCAAGATGTTAATTAATGAGGTCTCAACAAAGATGAGGAACTCTTTCAAAGGGACATCTCAAGAGACTCCCCAGAGGGAGAGATCAATGCCCCTAAATGATTTGAATGAGGGAGCACTGGGGTGTCAGCAATTCCCCAGTGAAATGCAAATGGACCTGGGAAGGGTTTATCTAAAATACCAGCTAATAGCTCAGTTATCATTTGGCACAGAGCAAGGATTATCTGAAGCTGGGGCTTGATAGGGGAGGGAGAAGGGAAAGGAAATCATAAAAGTGAGAGCAGAGAGAGGAGAGGGTGCCTAATTTCTGCTTTTAATTTTTCCTGAGGCATGGTTTCTACACACTTCCTTCTCAGATCTGATCTTAAAAAAAATAATAGCAGCCCTGGCCGGTTTGGCTCAGCAGTTAGAGTGTCGGCCTGCGGTCCTGAGAGACCCGGGTTCGGTTCCCGCTAAGGGCGCGTACCTCGGTTGCAGTTTGTCCCCGGCCCTGGTCGGTTGTGCAGGTGGCAGCCACTCGATGTGTCCCTTTCACATCGATGTTTCTCTCTCTCTCTCTGTTCCTCTCCACCCCACCCCCCCACTCTACCTGAACAAAAAATGGAAAAATGTCCTCGGGTGAGGATAAAAAATAAATAAATAAATAAATAATAGCAGCTACAGTCTAGAGAGCATTTCCTATGTGCCAGGCTCTATGCTAGGCACTCAGGAAAATGAGTTTATTGAAACTCCGCTCCCACAGTACCCTAGCAATGCGGACTTGGACAAGTTACAGCAGTTCAATAAGAACCATTTATTTTTTTCAGCAAAAACATCTAACAATAGGGGTTAACATGTATTGAGTATTTACTCTACCTAGCTCTGTTTTTATATTTACTCACTTAAGTTTCATAATATACCTACAAAGTACTATTATTATTCTTTGTATGGATGAGAATACTGAAGTTTAGGGAGGTTAGTAACTTGCCCAAAGTCACATAGCCAGGAACTGACAGAGCCTAGATTTGAACTCAGGAAAGCCCAAGCTCTTGACTTTTATATTGCCTCCTAACACTGAGCTCAGCAAACAGAAAATCTTCAATAACATTAGCTGTTATTGCTATTTCTCTACACTCATAAGAAGATATTAATAACGAAGAAATATTGTGAGCACCAACACTATCATTATTAAAAGTTTCCACAAAAGTATTTTTATTTTGGAAATAAAAAACAATAAAATGAACTATCGTGAGCTATCTACATTTGCATTACTTACAGGTATTTAAAAGCAAGCAATAGACAAAGGAGTTCATTACCACCAAACCAGTATTGAAAGAATTGTTAAAGGGTCTTCTTTAAGAAGAAGAAAGAAAAAAAAGGATAGAGCGTAGAGCATAGGTATAAAGAATAAAATAGTGATAAGTACCTACAATAATAACTTCAAATGTAAATGGCTTAAATGCTCCAATCAAAAGACATAGGGTAGCTAAATGGATAAGAAAATATGACCCATATATATACTGTTTACAAGAGACCCACCTCAGAACAAAAGATATACACAAACTGAAAATGAAGGGAGGGA
Organism: Molossus molossus; assembly: GCF_014108415.1. Classification (NCBI taxonomy): domain Eukaryota; kingdom Metazoa; phylum Chordata; class Mammalia; order Chiroptera; family Molossidae; genus Molossus; species Molossus molossus. The sequence continues at coordinate 106,345,697 of NW_023425366.1, read as the reverse complement.
AAAAAATATTGCGTTCAAACAAAAATGAAAAAATCAGGAGTATAAGTACTTGTATCAGACAAAATAAACTTCAAAACAAAGACCATAACAAGAGACAAAGGACATTACATAATACTAAAGGGATAGATCCAACAAGTAGATCTAACACTTGTAAACATATATGCACCCAACAAAGGAGCACCTAAACATATAAAGAAAACATTCAGGAAGAGAAAATATGACAAGAATAATAGTCATAGTTGGGAATTTTAACACCCCACTAACATCAATAGATAGACTTTTCAGACAACAAAAAATTAAGGCAACAGCAACCTTAAACAACACACTGGACCAAATGGATTTAATTGATATTTACAGAACACTTCATCCCAAAGCGGCAGAATATATATTCTTCTCAAGTGTACATGGAATATTCTCTAAGGCAGGTCACATGTTAGGACACAAGATAAGTCTTAATGAATTCAAGAAGACTGAAATCACATCAAGCATCTTCTCTGACAATAATGGTATAAAACTAGAAATCAATTACAATTGAAAAAAAAAACTGAAAAACACTCAACTACATGGAGGCTAAATAACATGTTGCTAAACAATGAATGGGTTAACTATGAGATCAAGGAAGAAATTAAAAGTTACCTGGAGACAAATGAAAATGAGCAAACAAAATCCTAAAATCTATCGGACACAGCAAAAGGCAGTCCTAAGAGGAAAATTCATAGTATTACAGGCCTACCTCAAGAAGCAAAAAAATTTTTCAAACAAACAATCTAACCTCTATACCTAAAAGAACTAAAACAACAACAAAGGAAGCACAGAGTAAGAGGAAGGAAGGAAATAATAAAGATTAGAGAGGAAATAAATGACATAGACTTAAAAAAAAAAATACAAAAGATCCATGAAACAAAGAGCTGGTTCTTTGAAAATATGAGCACAATTGACAAACCTTTAACCAAACTCACCAAAATAAGAAGAGGGCCCAAATAAATAACATCAGAAATGAATGAGGAGAAATAACAACTGACTCCACATAAATACAAAGGATTGTAAAAAATATATATTATGAACAACTATATACTAAAAATTGGACAACCTGGGTGAAATGGATAAATTTCTAGAAAAACACAATCTTCTAGAACTGAATCAAGAAGAATAAAAAAAATATGAATAGACCAATTGTAACTAATCAAAGCAGTAATCAAAAAACTCCCGAATGGCTTCACAGGTGAATTTTACCACACATTCAAAGAACTAATACCTATCCTTCCTACCTATTCAAAAAAATTCAAGAGTAGTGAAGACTTCTATGCTTATTTTACAAAGCCATTATTGTCCTAATTCCAAAACCAGATAAAGACACTACAAAGAAAGAAAATTATAGGTCAATATCCCTGATAAACATGGATGTTAAAATCCTCAACAAAATATTAGCAAACCAAATCCAACAGTACATTGGAAAGATTATACAACATGATCAACTGGACTTTATTCCAGGGATGCAAGGTTGATACAATATTCACAAATCAATGAATATAATACACAACATAAACAAAATGAAGGATAAAAATTTCATGATCATATCAATAGATGCAGAAAAGGCATTTGATAAAACCCATCATCCATTTATGATTTAAAAAAAAAACTCTCAGCAAAGTGGAAATAGAAGGAACATACTTCAACATAATAGAGGCCATGTATGACAAACCCACAGCCAACATCATACTCAATAGGCAAAAACTAAAAGTGTTTCCCTTAAGATCAGGAACAAGACAGGCATGTCTGCTTTCACTACTCTTATTCAACGTAGTACTGGAAGTCTTAGCCACAGATATCAGACAAGAAGAAGAAATAGGAGGCATTCAAATTGGAAAGAAGGAAATAAAACAGTCATTACTTGCAGATGACATAATACTGTATATAGAAAACCCTAAAGACTCCATCAAAAACTATTAAAACTAATAAATGAATTCAGTAAAGTAGCAGAATAAAAGAAATATTCAGAAATTCCAATAGCAGCCTCATATCTCTTGCTAAGTGGCCCCAGGCCTGGCACTAAAAGCGGCAAACCTTGCTTCACAGCTTAGCTTTCTCTGGGCACCTCCAAGACCAGCACAAAAAGCAGCCATTGGCAGATCGCTTTGTAAGCTTATGCCTGGTGGCCCCAGGTAGAACACAGGCAGTGGCTGACCTTGCTGCAGAGCCAGCACACAGTGAACAGCACAGTGAACAGCTCAGACCATGTCAAAGCACCACCACTCAACCACTTCCACAAGTGACACACTCAAGGAATAGACTCAGTGGGTACCAGAGCCCTACTGAAGTAAGTCTTGCTCTGTGTGGTGGGCCCCTACACAGCTGATCCTCCAAGATAGTCAGAGATCAGTGGTCAGTGGGCACAGCCAGTCCTTGCAGCTGATCAGCCTGAGTAAAACCCTCCCATTGACATGCCAACAATAATCAAGATTCAATTACAACAGAAGGGTGTAAACTCCATACTGAGGGGTGTACCTAAAGGGCCCAGCTGAATGATGAGGGAGGCTGTGCCACTGGACCATACAGAACACCTACGACAACAGGCCACCCTACAAAGCCTAGGAGACATAGCAACTCCACCTAATACATAGAAACAAACACAGGGAGGCAGCCAAAATGAGGAAAAAAAGAAACATGTCCCAAATAAAAGAACAGAACAAAACTCCAGGAAAAGAACTAAGCAAAATGAAGATAAGCAATCTAACAGATGCAGAGTTCAAAACACTGCTTATAAGGGTGCTCAATGAACTTAGTGAGAATTTCAAGGAACTTCTTGAGAATATCAAGGAACTTAGTGAGGTCCTCAAGAGCTTAATAAAGGACCAGTCAGAAATGAAGGATGCATTAATTGAAATAAAGAATAATTTACAGCCCTGGCCAGTTTGGCTCAGCGGTTGGAGCATCGGCCTGCGGTACAGAGAGACCCGGGTTCGGTTCCCGCTAAGGGCACGTACTTCGGTTGCAGTTTGTCCCCGGCCCTGGTTGGTCATGCGGGTGGCAGCCACTCGATGTGTCCCTTCACGTCGATGTTTCTCTCTCTCTTTCCCTTCCTCTCTCTCCCTCCCACTCTAGCTGTACAAAAAATGGAAAAATATCCTCGGGTGAGGATAAAAAAAAAAAAAAAAAAAGAATAATTTACAGAAAATGAATACTAGAGTAGGTAAAGCCAAGAAGAAAACCATTGATTGGGAATATAAGGAAGCAAAAACACCCAATCAGAATAGCAAAATGGAAAAAAAAAATGTTAATGTATAAAGAGCCTGTGAGATGACTTTAAGTATACCAAAATTTGCATCAAAGGAGTGCTAGACAGAGAGGAGAAAGGGCACAAAATTGAAAACCTATTTGAAAAAATAATGACAGAAAACTTCCCTAACTTGGGGAAGGAAACACACATACAAGTCCAGAAAGCACAGAGAGTCCCAAACAAGATGAAGCCCAAGAGGCCCACACCAAGACACATCATCATCAAATGCAAAATGTTAAAGACAAAGAGAAAATTTTAAAAGTATCAAGAGAGTCTGGCTTTTGTGGCTCGGTGGTTGAGTGTCGACCCATGTACCAAGAGGTCACCAGTTCGATTCCCAGTCAGGACACATGCCCAGGTTGTGGGCCCAATCCCCAGTGGTGGGTATGCAGGAGGTGATCAATCAATGTTCTCTCTCATTGATATTTCTATCTCTCTTTTCCTCTCCTGTCCTCTCTCTCTAAAATCAATAAAGGGGAAAAAAATATTTTAAAGTAGCAAGAGAAAAGTAATTAGTTACCTACAATGGAGCTCCCATAAGGCTGTCAGCCAATTTCTCAAAAGAAACTTTGTAGGCCAGAGGTAGTGGCAAGAAATAGTTAAAGTAATGAAGACCAAGGACCTACAACCAAGATTACTGTATCCTGCAAAGCTAGCATTTAGAATTGATGGCCATATAAAGAGTTTCCCAGACAAGAAAAAGCTAAAGGAGTTCATCACCACCAAATCAGTATTATATGAAATGTTGATGGGTCTTCTAGAAGAAGAAGAAGGAGGAGGAGGAGGAGGAGGAGGAGGAGGAGGAGGAGGAGGAGGAGGGAGGAGGAGGAGGAGGAGAAAGAGGAGGAGACTACGAACAATAAAGTGGTAATAAATACATATCTCTCAACAATTGAATTTACAAACAAAATGAGCAAGCAGAACAGAAACAGACTCATAGATACAGAGAACTTTTTATTGGTTGCCAGATGGGAGGGAGGTTGGGTGAAAAAGGTGAAGGGATTAAGAAGTGCAAATTGGTGTGGGGAAAACAGGAGGGGGATGGAGTAGGGAGAAGAGAGTCAAGAGGGGGGAAAAGGAGGGACATCTATAATACATTCAACAATAAAGATAAGTTTAAAAAGAAAAAAATGCCAATGGCATATGTCACAGCACTTAAACAAATATTCCAAAAATTTATATAGAACTAAATATGTATTTGAGCCACAAATAGCCTCAGCAATCTGGAGAAAGAAGAACGAAGTTGGAGTTATCGCATTACCTGATCTCAAACTATACTACAAGGCCATAGTAATCAAAGCAGCGTGGTACTGGCATAAGAACAATAGAACAGAATAAAGAGTACAGAAATAAACCCATGCCATATGGTCAATTAATTAATATTTGACAAACAAAGCAAGAACATGCAATGTGGTAAAGATAGTGTATTCATTAAATAGTGTTGGGATAATTGAACAGATACATCCAAAAAAAAAATAAAACTAGACCACCTTCTTACACCATACATAAGAATAAACTCAGAAATGGATTAAAGGCTTAAATGTAAGTCATAAAACCATAAAAGAAAACATAGGCAGTAAGATCTCAGACATTTCTCATAGCAATATTTTTGCCTATATATCTCATTGGGCAAGAGAAAGGCAAAAATAAACAAATGGGATTGCAGCAAACTAAAATCTTTTTGCACAGCAAAAGCAATCATCACAAAATGAAAAGACAACCCACTGAATGAAGGAAATATAGTTGCCAATGATACTCTTGATAAGGGGTTAATTTCCAAAATATAAAAAGAACTTACACAAATCAACACCAAGAAAAGAAACAATCCCATTGAAAAATGGGCAAAGGACCTGAATGGGCACTTCTCCAAAGAGGACACACAGATGGCCAATAGACATATGAAGAGATGCTCAATGTTACTAATCATCAGAGAGATGTAAATTAATACGACAATGAGTTATCACCGCACACCTGACAGAATGGCTATCAGCAATAAATCTACAAACAACAAGTCTGGTGAGGAGGTGGAGGAAAAGGAACCCTCGTGCACGGTGGTGAGAATGCAGACTGGTGCAGCCAATGTAGAAAACAGTGTGGATTATCCACCAAAAATTTAAAATCGAACTGCTATACGACCCAGAGATTCCACTTCTGGAAATATATCCAAAGAAACCTGAAACACTAATTAGAAAGAATATATGCACCCCTATGTTCATTGCAGTGTTATTTACAATAGCCAAGATTTGGAAACAGCTTAAGTGTCCATCAGTGGATGAATGGAAAAAAAAAAAAGCTGTGGTACATTTGCACAATGGAATACTACTCAGCCATAAAAAAAAGAAATCTGTACCTTTTGCAACAGCATGTATGGACTTGGAGAATATTATTCTAAGTGAAATAAGCCAGTCAGAGAAAGACAAATACCATATGACTTCACTTATATGTGGAATCTAATGAACAAAATAAACTAACTAACAAAATAGAAACAGAAACCCAGATACATAAAACTGACTGACAGTTGTAGGAGGTAAAAGGTTTGGGGGGCTGGGTGAAAAAGGTAGAGGGGTTAAGCAAAAAACAACCACACACACACACACACACACACACACACACATATAGACACAGACAATATGGTGATTGCCAGAGGGAAAGGGGGGTGGAGGGAGGTGGAAGAGGGCAAAGTGGGGATAAAGAGCGGTGGAAAGAGACTTGACTTTGGGTGGTGAGCACATGATGCAGTATGCAGGTGATGTATTATTGAGTTGTACACTTGAAACCTGTATGGTTTTATTAACCAATGTCACCCCAATAACTTCTATTAAAAATGTAAAAAAATATAAGCAAGCAATAGAAACCTACCCTAATATACTTAAGCAAGAACTAATATTTATCAAAAAGGGTACTTGGAAGGTCTTGGAAATGGAGAGATATAGATAGGTATAGATGATATAGAGATGGAGATGGAGATGGAGATAGATACAGATATGTAGATGGATATGTTAATTACCAAATGGGGGAACTCATTTCACAATGCATATCAACTCATCACAATGTACACTTTAAATATCTTACAATTTTATTTTCCAGTTATACCTCAATAAAGCTGAAAAAAAATTTTTACATGAAGGGGAGCAGAACCTCAACAGCCTTCAAAGTAAATGACTTTGCTTCAATCACCTCCCTCCTCTGTGCCTTGGCTCAAGAGCTCAGATTCCCAGCCAAGAGAGCTGGGTTGACCAGGGAAGGTCGGGGACCAGCCTGTAGCCTGGGGGTCAAGTTCCATGATTGACAGCCCCATCAGGGCCCTGCAATACAGATGTAGGGTAGTTTTCCAAAGGAAGTAACACTGAACAAACAGAAACACCAGTGACAAATATAATCACTTCCATAGCACAGGGCTCCTTCGGAGAATGACAGTACCCCCTGGGAGAGAGATCCTTATCTAAGCTTTAAGATCTATCATTGGAACAGCTTCCAGACAGGCACAAAGGGCTCAAATCACAGTGATAATGTTATACTCAGTCAAGAGTCTGAAGTGTCTCAGACCTTCCTTGAGATTCAAGGCCAGAGCTTGGTAAGGACTTTCAAAGTACTTAAGCAGCTTCCCAAGGTGCAGCACCCAGAAGAAAATGCTAACTGGATTTATGGGGCACATTACTGATAAACCCAACGACCATGTGTCATAATTCATTCCACTGACAGAGAAGCAAATGGCACTAAAGGCTTTGCAGTAACTCGATAGACCTGAGCCTGATTTATGTGTTGATTGCAAATTGCTCCCAGGAGGACCCAGGATGACAAGTCTAAACCACCTCTTCTGAGTGCTTCTTGACTCCTTCCTCTGTGTCTGAAAGGATTCACCAGGCAGGATGACCTCTGCAATGTCATCATTGCTTGTTACATCTGTGCTGGGAGCATAGACATAAAGATGTCCTGGGGGTGAAACCATGCCCATGACTATTGCCTTTGAAATGGGACACAGCCACTGCTAGACATTGTTAAAATACTTTGGAAGGAGATAGCAGTTCCCCTGTCTTTCTGTGAGAGCTGCTGTCAAGGCATAACAAGCCACTTATGTAAGTGTTTCTTCTTCTAACACTTACTGACAACCATTAAGAAACAGACTCTGCTAGAGATTTATGGTTACAAAAATATGAAAAATGTAGCGCCTACCTTCAAGCTTCTCACAGCCTAGTGGAGAGTGAGCATATCAGAAAACAGGAGTGAAAAGACCTAAATTCTTATCGCATCAGGACCATCTATCTATTCAAACTCGAGCATATCACCCTCTTTGATCCCCAGTTCCCTCCTCTGAAAGATGCAGATTACAGCAAATCTATACCAAAGGTCACTGGAAATCTCAAACAAACTGGAGCGCACAGAGTTGCGGGATTCACTCTGTAAAGTCAGTATGGTTCTCACATTCATGTTGATTACCATACATTCTTTGAGCAGCAATTATTCATACGCTTATGCCAAAGACTTAAGATTTGAATCTACTCTAGGGCCTTAAACTTCAAATAAAAGCTATTCCCGTTTGTATTAATCTGCTAGGGCTACAAAACGAAACAGCACAGACTGGCTGACTTGAACAATACACATTTATTTTCTCCCAGTTTTGAAGGCTGAAAGTCCAAGATCAAGGTGCTGGCCGGGCTGGCTTTGGTGAGACCTCTCCTGGGTGGGCAGGTGGCACCTCCTTGTCCTCACATGGTCTTATGTCTGTGCACATATGCCTTTGGCATCTCTCTCACATCGATGTTTCTCTCTCTCCCCCTCCCACTCTATCTAAAGATAAATGAAGGAATATCCTCAGGTGAAGATTAAAAAAAAAAAAAAAGTGGTGCTGATATCTAGAGAAACTCCTACAAAATAACTAGAAAATTTTAGGGAACCCAGTAGGAAAGTGGGTACAATCTATGAGAAGAAAATTAATGGAAGAGGAAACACGAATAGCTAGTATGTGTGTGAAGAGATACTCAACTTCATTAGTAATCAGAGACAAGCAAATTAATCCAACAGTGATGTAGCACTTTACACCCTTAAGACTGGCAAACTTACAACGTCAGAGAACGTCAAGTGCGAGGGAGAATTGTAAGCAAAGGGGCTGTTCCGCGGAGCAATCTCAGTACTCAGTGCAATTAACTAACCCCTACCCCACAGTCCATACCTGGATACGTGCCCCAGAGAAACTGTCCCACAAAACCATAGGGACGCATGCATAGGGATGCACCCCGTGGTTTTTTGTTGGGGGGGAGGTTGTTTTGTGTGTATGACGGCAAAGGCTTTGGTGTCCCTATTCTCCATCAGTAGGGAAATGGATAATCAAATGGCACTCTATGCTTACATGGATTCCCAGGACACAGAACTTTTTTTAGTCTTAGGGGTTTTCTTTTGTTTGTTTGTTTTAATATTTTTCTTGATTTTTAGAGAGAGAGGGAGAAAGAGAAACATTGATATGAGAGTAGAACATCGATAGCTGCCTCCTGCACTACCCCTTCTGGGGATCAAGCCAGCAACCTGGGCATTGTGTTCAGACTGGGAATCAAACCAGCAAACTTTTGGTGCACCAGCCGATGCCCAACCAACTGAGCCACACCAGCCAGGGCTAGGCCACAGAATTTAATGGATTAGATTTACATAGAACAACATGAAGAGACATCAAAAAAAAAACATAGTTTTGCATGGGGAAAACAAGATTTGGTGGGCCTAAACCATTTATGTAAATTAATCAAAACATAAAAATACTTTAAATATTTTATCAGTTTTGCACACAGATCAACATTAACATATAAAAAGAGAACTGGGAAAACATATATTGCATCTGCTAGAATGAGTACATAGGGTGGGGGAGGAGAAAACATAGTAAAAGGAAGTAGAAACCTCAGGAGCTCGCTCTGACCAGTGAATATGAATAAATCTACTCTGTGCCCATGAAGTACCAGCCTTACCACAATGGTGGGGAAATTGCTTTGTGTGCATTACCTCATTTCATCCTCATAAAACATCATGAGGCATCATTGTGCTATTTTTGTTTTCAAAACTAAGGCTCAGCCCTGGCCTGTTTGGCTCAGCAGTTAGAGCATTGGCCTGCAGTCCAGAGAGACCCAAGTTCGGTTCCCTCTAGGGGCACGTTGCCTTTTGTCCCCGGACCTGGTTGGGTCATGCGGGTGGCAGCCACTCAATGTGTCCCTTTCACATCGATGTTTCTCTCTCTCTCCCCCTCTCTTTCCCTCCCACTCTATCTGAACAAAAAATGGAAATTTCCTCAGGTGAGGATAAAAACAAAAAACAAAAAAAACTAAGGCTCAGAGAGGATAAGGAACATTTTCAAGGCCACAGAGCAAGTCAATAGTAGGAAAGAGATTTGAAATAGGGCTGTGTGTCTCCAGATCCTGCCCTCTCAGCATCACACCTGACCACCTGTGTTCAGAGAAAATCTCTACTAAAGTTCAATGTGGTGGAGCACAACCAAGCACAAGTATATTAAATTATTGCACTCACATCTGAGTTTTCTTAGAATCTAAGACATTCACATATACGGGTTTATTTTTAGTTGACTAGCAACACCTGACCAAGTGAAACAACAACTTGAGTTCAACAGTTTCACAGCTTCCAATGAAAAACAAAGCCCAAACAAAAACTGTTTCTTGTGACCCATCTTTTTTTCATGATGCTTGTACCATCAGACTATCCATCAGACTGTCATTTCCCAAATAAGTTGCATAAGATTTTTTTCTTTATTATTTTTTAGAGAGAGAAGAAGGAAGAGGGAGAGAGAGACAGAAATATCAATGAGAGAGAACATCGATTGGCCGCCTCCTACATGCCCCCCACTGGGGATTGGGCCCCTCAACCTGGGCATGTGCCCTGACTGGGAATTGAAGCGGCAGCGACTTCTTGGTGCATGGGTCAGCGCCCAACCACTGAGCCATACCAGCCGGGCCTTGCATAAGATTTTTAATGCCAAGGAACAGCTCTGGGAAGTCAGTTGTACTTCCTTTTTGTAAGCCTGTTCTTATGACTGGATGACTTTCCTTCAACATCTATATAAACTCAATAAAACATTTTGCTTCACCTTAACAAAAACCCCAAGAGCAAACTTACCTTCTATAATTATATTAGAGCAGAAAATGCAGTCCTGGAATTTCCTGAGAACCAAGTATTGATAGTCATGGTGAATGCCTGGTATATTGTCTATGCTTGATAAATAGTGAGTGAATGGGTAAAATGGACGGCTAGATGGGTGGAGGGTGGGTGGACAGACGGACAGTGGGTGCGTGGATAAATTATATATGTGCATTCTGAGCTCCACGGCAGGAATTTTTAACTAATGACACAACCTAGACACGTCCACAAGTACATCAAGGGGATGAGAGTATTTCAGCCTCTACCCAAAAGTGCCCTTGAAATTTTTAGTGCTATTTTAAGATGATATTTTCTCTTAACTTTCAGAAAATGTATGAATCTGCCAATGACTATTCGAAAAGTACAAGCATCTTTTGGGGGATGACAGTCGTGTGACAGTTCAAAAGCCACCCTGGGGACACTGGAGACTGTGGAAATCGCTTCTTGTTCTTCTTCATTCCCTTGCATTTTGCCGAGTCTTGGTGTTGGGAAGAAAGTTGAAGAGAAAACTTATCCTCAGCTTAGCAGAATGTCAGTGCTTTCCAATAGAGAGGGCTCCATCAGACCCCGGGCTCAGTTCTGTGTTCTTAAACACCTGGGAGAAGTGTTTCCTTGAGGTGCCCTTGACAGAGGTTGTTTCCATCTAACAGAATCCAGCTTCTGCTGCTACACACCTAACTCACTGCTTCCCTCCACACACCCAGATTATCTGTTTCCTGTAGGCGCTTCCCATGCTGGGCAAAGCCACCCGAATTCCCCATCAAATGCATCCATGATATAGACCAGGACGCAGGAGACGAGAAATTAAGAGGTGAAAAATTATCATTTAGATTTCTAAAACAATCGTTTCAGTTTCCATAAACGATTTCCCCACTAGAGTCATTTTCACTTGAGCCCTGTCCAGCATCATTAAGCAATGTTCTGCTCACAGGTTATAAGGAGCTCGAGTACAGATTCAGTAACACAGATGCAGCTTTTTTTCCATAAAAAGATGCCATTTTCTGCATGGTGACTCAGCCTAATATATCCTTCATTAACCTATCTATATCAGAATGCATGAAAATACCCCCGCCAAAAGAAACACACACACACACACACACACACACACTTTAGCTTATATAATAGCTTTCTCAATTCTCATTGAAGGAGGAAATTTCAGGATTATAGGATTATATTTTATGAACACAGATTCCTGGCCTTGGGTCTTTAACCATCCGAAGCCTAAATTTGCTCTTGTGTAAAATGGAAAGAAAGTACTCACCTTACAAAGTTGTTTTAAAGATCCCTTCATTCAGGGAACAGGTCTTGAGAACCTATCTCTGCATACAACACAGGAAGTGCTGGCGTAGGACAAGAGAAAACGGTTCAGGTCCCTCAGGCCTGGGTTGAACCTCGCTTCCAACATGTCCCATTATATCGCGCTAGAAAATCACTAACCTTCCTCAGCCTCAGCTTATCTATAGAGATGAAATCTGCTGATTTTATAAGGACTAATTAGATACTACGTGATAAGACACTTAGCACAGTGTCTACGTCATAAAAAGTAGTAAATAGACTTCCGGTCAAGATGGCGGCGTAGGTAAACGTGGTATCGCCTCCTCCCACCACTACATCAAAGTTACAACTAAAGTACAGAACAACCATCATTCAAAACCACCTGACATCAAGCTGAATGGAAGTCCTACAACTACGGAATTAAAGAAACAGCCACATCTAGACTGGGAGGAGGGGTGGAGGTGGACAGTCTGGTCCCACACCCACATGTGGTGGATAAAAATCAGGAGGACACCTCGGCTGGGAAGGTCCTCCCTAGGAACTGAGGGGTCCCCGTCCCACACCAGGCACCCATCTCAGGGTTCCAGTGCCAGGAAGAGAATCCCCATAACTTCTGGCTGGAAAAACCAGCAGGAACTGAGGCAGAGGGAGGCTGAGGCTGCTGGAGCCCCAGGCAGCTCCTCTTAAAGGGCCCCACATGGACTTACTTGGACTTGTACCCCCCAGGCTCCAATGTGGGGGAGGCAGCTTGAAAGGCACAAGTATGAAAGACATACAGGGAAGAACTAAGTTGTTTGGCATCAGAGAGCTGCAGGGCAGCTTTCTCCCAGACAGATGTGCCAGTGGAGACCATTTTTCCTTTGGTGAGTCCTTCCCTGGGGCAGCAGACAGCTGCCATATCTGGGACTCCAACGACCTGGCTCACACTGGTTGCCCCACCCTGATGATTTCCAGAGGCTTTGCCACACCAAACACTCAAGCCCACCCAAGCTGTTTCCAGTGGTTTTACCATAAGATTGGCCTGTCTTGGCTCCTGCTTTAGATTTTCCTAAATTCTTGCAAATAAGCAGCATCTGGCTTCAGCGAGCCACATACCTCTCGCTAAGTGGCCCAGGCCTGGCACTAGAAGCAGCCAGCCTTGGTTCACAACTTGGCTTTGCCTGGGCATCTCTAAGCCAAGAATAAAAAGCAGCCAGCAGCAGATTGCTTTGTAGCTTATGCCTGGTGGCCCCGGGTAGAACACAGGCAGTGGCCGACCTTGCCCCAGAGCCAGGACACCCAGTGGACGGGTTCAGATCACATTGAAGTGCCACCAACCAACCACCTCCACAAATGACACACTCAAGGAGTGGACTCAGTGGATACCAGAGCCCTGCTGAAGTAAGTCTTGCTCTGTGTGCTGGGCCCCTGCACAGCTGATCCTCCAAGGTAGTCAGAGGTCAGTGGTCAGTGGGCAGTGGGCACAGTCCTTGCAGCTTATCCACCTGAGTAAATCCTTCCCATTGATGTGCCAACAGCAATCAAGACTCAAATACAACAGCAGGATGGACAGTCTACATGAGGGGTGCACCTTGAGGGCATAGCTGGGGTGACCAGGGAGGCTGTGCCACTGGACCCTACAGGACACCTACTACAATAGGCCACCCTACAAAACCTAGAAGACATAACAACTCTATCTAATACAGAGACACAAACACAGGGAAGCCACCAAAGTGAGGAGCCAAAAAACTGTCCCAAATAAAAGAACAGAACAAAACTCCAGGAAAAGAACTAAACAAAATGGAGATAGTAATCTAACAGATGCACAGTTCAAAACACTGGTTATAAGGATGCTCAATGAACTTAATGAAGACCTCAAGAGCATAAAAAAAGACCAGTCAAAAATGAAGAAGGCACTAACTAAAATAAAGAATAATTTACAGGGAATCAACAGTATAATAGGTGAAGCTAAGAAGCAAACCATAAATTTGAAATATAAGGAAGCAAAAAACATCCAATCAGAACAGCAAAAAGAAAAAAGAATGCAAAAAAATGAGCATAGTGTAAGGAGCCTCTGGGACAACTTCAAGCATACCAACATTTGCATCACAGGGGTATCAGAAGGAAAAGAAAGAGAGAAAGAAATTGAAAACCTATTTGAAAAAACAATGACAGTAAACCTCATTAACTTGGTGAAGGAATCAGACATACAAGTTCAGGAAGCACAGAGAGTCCCAAACAAGATGAACCCAAAGAGGTCCACACCAAGACACGTCATCATCAAAATGGTTAAAGACAAAGAGACGATCTTAAAAGCAGCAAGAGAAAAGCAGTTAGTTATGTACAAGGGAGCTCTCATAGGACTGTCAGCTGATTTCTCAAAAGAAACTTTGCAGGCCAGAAGAGAATGGCAAGCAGTATTCAAAGTGATGAAAAGCAAGGACCTACAATGAAGATTACTCTATCCTACAAAGGTATCATTAAAATTGCTGGCCATATAAAGAGTTCTCCTAACAAGAAAATGCTAAAGGATTTCATCACCACCAAACCAGTATTATATGAGATGTTGACAGGTCTCCTTGAAGAAGAAGAACAAAAATATGAACAATAAAATGGCAATAAATACATGTCTATCAACAATTGGATCTACAAACAAAATGATTAAGAAGAACAGAAACAAAGAACTTTTTAAATGTTTGCCAGATGGAAGGGGGTTTGGGGAAATGAGAAAAAAGGTGAAGGAATGAAGAAATACAAATTAGTTGTTAGACTGATGAACCTCAAAGGGAAGGGATGTAGGATTGGAAAAAATAAACCAAAGAACCTATATGCATATATGCATAACCAATGGACACAGACAATAGTGTGGGGAAAACGAGATGGGGTCAGGATCGGGGAGGAGGGAGTCAATAGGGGAAAAAGGGGGGACATCTATAATGCTTTCAACAATAAAGATACATTTCTAAATAAATAAGTAAATAAGATAAATATAAAAGTATTAAACAAATCAGGATTTTGTTGTGAGAAACACAAGATGGTATGAGTACATATAAACCAATCAAGTGTCTGATATGCAGAAGGCACACCATAAATGTTAGTCCATATCCCTGGCTACATCATCCCTTTTCCCACAACTAAGGTCATTATCTAATTTGAGTAAAACAAAGAAAGAGCTAGAAATGGACCCAAGATCTTCAAGGTGCAAAATTGGAAGAAGATGCTAATAACTGGTTGCCTGGTACTCTCATTCTGGACTCTCCCTGGGGCAGAGAGAAGTACAATGCATTCATAAGGAACTCATGAGCTACTGGAGCAAGGTAGGGAAGGACAGGGCCAAGCGCAGAAAAATACCACATCCTCAGAGCATGGATATGGGGCAAACATGAGTAATTCTAGCAATGAGAATTCTTGGGAAGATGTGCTGTGCCTAGACCCTCCGATGAGCTATGAACTGGAGAAGGCACTCTAGCCTGAAGACAGTCTTTATACAACGATGACCACTGACATCAGGACGGAAGAGGGCTGATGTTATATTATTTTAGACATGGGTAATGCTGGTGCTGAATACACTCTCCTACACATGAGACTCTGTTGAAAGTTGGAAAACAAGTGGGAAAAAAAAAAAAAAAACTCAAACTGATTTAAGCCACACACAAAAATTAAAATTTATTAGCTTACCTAATTGATGGATAAGACTTCAGACATGACTAGATTCAAGCATTCAAGTGATCTCATCAAGAATCTGTCTTCCTCCACTTCTTGGCTGTTTTTCTCTGTTTTGTCTTTCTTCAAAAGTGTTCTTCCCGTGGAGAGGAAAGACAACCAAAAGGAGGTTTATATCTAGTTCTTTCCAAGAATTCCAATCAAAAGAGTTCCCTTTCCCAATAGAAGCCCCAGGATGCTCGCTCACTGGCTCTGATTGGTCCAACTTGAGCAATAATTTTTTAAAATTTTTTATTAAATTTATTGGGCTGACATTTGGTAATAGGACCATATAGGTTTCAAGTGGACATTGCTGTGATACAACATCTGTGTTTTGCACTGTGTGCCTACCACCCTAAGTCAACCATCTTCCATCACATACATTAGGTCTGCTCCACCAACCCCCCTTCCCTTTGGGCAATGATGTTTTGATTGGCCAGGTCTGGGCCATAAGCCCATCACGACACTAGGAATAGATCAAGCCCATCCGGGCCACCTGCCCTGAAAGGAAAGTAGGGTGTTACTACTCAAAGAGGAGCCACAAATCTGTGGACAGGCAAAAATTCCAGATACCCACTACACCTTCCTACTGCTCTTTGTTCGTAGAACATCTGAGCCTGTATTCAGAAGTTAACCCATCTGAAATGAATTCAGCATGGATAAAAAGAGAAACA
Source organism: Molossus molossus (assembly GCF_014108415.1). NCBI lineage: Eukaryota > Metazoa > Chordata > Mammalia > Chiroptera > Molossidae > Molossus > Molossus molossus. The sequence goes on along the minus strand of NW_023425366.1, from coordinate 106,329,662 downwards.
GACTCCGAAATGCCATTATGGCAGTTAATTATGTGAAATTTATCACCCTGATTGATCACACAGCATTTAACCTCAAGAGCACCCAGCCTCCAAAGGTATTTTTTTGACAAATTGAGACAAGGTTTACAAAAACTAGCAGATAGGATGGTGACTTGCAACATGAAAAAAAGTCAACAAGAAATACAATTTGATATGATTTAATAAAAGGTTTGTTTTCACCATCTTTCCCGGGAACCTCAGCACATTTTCTTTTCATTGACACTTTTCTCTACCTTTATTGAACAAAGGCACTGGACACAGCTGCCAAGGATCAGTAAAGAAAATCATTCTTTTATTAATAAGACTGTTATTAGCGGGGGAAAAAATAATCCATGTTTGGGGGTTTGCACTGAACCTGCAGGCTATTTTGAAGAAATATGGCTGACTAGTACCAACATTATTTTAGGCAATTTCATGATCAAGTGTCCTATTAGGTTGTTTAAAATTTTTATAGAGATTGTAAATCAGAACTATTTTCTATTTGCCCTAAATATTTAGGTGCTACAAGGAAAGCAGATCAAATTAAAGGGTATTGTGCTCATTTTTTACTGAGATCTCCCAGGAATATAAATCATTCCACTTGCAGCATGAACTTCTTCAGTAAATATGTTTGTAAAAATAACATTTGATGCTCCTCTAGCTCTTTCATTAAAGGGATGACTTGGATTACAACAGCAGCCAAGTTCTGCCCATCTTTAAGTGGGGGACCACGTGCCAAGATTCAAAGGGTACTATTCAAAGTTTCCCCAGAGATCAGGAGTTGTCTGAGCTACTTTAATCCATTGTTTCAGCCCCGAAGAATATCATGGGACAAGACTCAGGGGAAAAAAAAGAGAGAGAGAGAGAGAGAGAGAAGAAGACAAAAAACCTGTAGATCTACTGGAAGAAATCCTTTCTTTTTAGAAACAGAGGTTAATATCCACCCAAATGTACAATGCATATCCCTTGATAAAGCAATTTCTGTTTAGAGATTTAACCTACTGATATACTCAGACATGTGCATAAAGATAGATGTTTCAGGATATTTAACACAGCCGTGGTTATAGCAGCAAGAGATTGGAAACAATGCAAATGTCTTTCAATATGGCTCTGATTAAATAAATCATGGCACAGCCTCATAATGAAAAACATTGCGGCCATTCAACTGAATGAAATGGGTCTAGCTGAGCTGAAATTAAACTACCTCTAAGATACATTGATAAATAGGAAAGAGAAAAAAAAAAAAAAAAAGGAAAGTGCCGAGGAATAAGTATAATAGGATGCCGCTTTGGGTTTTTGAAAATGTACACAAATATTTGGTTGTGCACATACAGTGGACCTCTATCTCTCAGCGTGAGGGTAGGGGGAGCAACAACCATATTTACCTCTGTGGAAAGAAACAGGAACCAGCCTTCTTCTCACTGTTATATCTTTTAGTACTACTATTTGAAGTTTTAACATGTGCATATATAATTTTTAGGTAAAAATTTTAACAAAAAGAAATATGATGTCTTGCATGAAATCTAACAAGACATATCAAAGATTTCTGCAAAAAAAGAATAGTAAAACAATTCAGACATGCATGAGAGCTCTTTTAAAAAAAATGAAATGCACCATTTTCTTGGATGGTGTGGTAAATTGAGTTACTGTCCCCAGCTTTTCACTTCCTCCCTTAACAGAATAACACTTCCTGTACCTTTACGATCTTCCCACGGTGACACGGTGATGTCAGTCATGGCCATGTGACTGGCTGTGGCCAGCAATGTTCATGGACGTGATGTCAGTAGAGGCTGTAAATGTGCTTCTGTGGTTTAGCTGGATCTCTTGCACTTTTGTCATCCACCCTGAAAAGACTAAAACCTGGGTAGCCATTGGTCCCGGAATGAGGAGCTACATATAGCAGACCTGGACCAACCAAGTTAAGCTAATCCAACAGAACCCAGTAAAATCATATCCTACATGCAGATCTGAGTGAAAAATATCATTCTTGCTATAAGCAAAGATTTGGGGGCATGTATGTTACGCAGCTTTTTTGTAGCCATATCTGACTGATACAGGTGGGAAGACTAAATTGCTTCCTTTGGCTCACTCCCACCTCCTCTAGGAAATTGTTCCTAACTACCCTCCCCCACACACTAGACTGCGATCTCGTCAATAACAAGAATGGTGTGTTATTCATCCCTGTGCCCCTAGATTTCTGCACAATGTCCAGCACAGAATTTAGGAACTCAAAAAAATCCTTCCCTGACCACCTTATTTAAGTAGCAACCTCTGCCCAACAGTTCATCTGTACCATGTCACACAGTTTGCTTGCTTTAGACCATTCATCACAATAATTATCCAACTATTTTATCTTGTCTCCCTTATTAGAACATAAACTCCCCAGAGTAAATGAATCAATAAATGGAAAGAAATGAATCTGTGACTACATCACTCTGCTCTGCTTAAGCGCTTAGACATCTGTTTTACCACGCCCTCCAAATTCTGTATCTGCCCTGAAAAACCTTTCAAAAGCAGGCCCCGAACTGTTCCCAGTTCTATCACCCATTGTTCCGCCTTAGGCAATGTTGTAGAATTCTTCACTGTTTCCCACCAACTGCCCACACTTTTCCTTTCTTCGCAACATTATCCATGATGTTTCGTCTGACAAGTTCCCTCTGACATGAGTGCCCTTCTCTGCCATCCCTGCTTGTCCAAACTCTGACCGGCTGTATTATTTTGTATTAGGTTTATCTATGAACAACTACACAATGTAAAACAACAATGGCCCAAAGAAGATAAAGTTTATTAATCTCTTTTCATTAGTATACGTCAAGGTAATCAGAATAAAATTGGACTCTTCCCAAAAGCAGCCTGAAGTGACCTCTGAAAATGGTGCACTATTCACTTGACCCAGAAAACCCCACAAAATCACGCAAATCAAGAGGGTCAAATCGTCAGTTTCACTTTAAGAACACTCCTGACACTGCCCAGGCCGTCAGGGGTGTGCATATCTGTAAAGCCACCAAGCATCTGAAGGCTGTCACTTTACAGAAGCAATGTGTGCCATCCCATCGTTACACGGAGGAGTGGGTAGGTGTGTCCAGGCCAAACAGTGGGGCTGGACTCGGGGTCGGTGGCCCAAAAAGAGCACTGAACCTCTGCTGCACGTGCTTCAAATGCAGAGAGCGATGCTGAGCTGAAGGGTTTAGATGCAGATCCTCTGGTCACTGAGCACATCCAAAGCTCCCAGACGTAGTGCAGAGCTCAGAGCTCGCGGGCGGAGTAACCCACACGGAGCTCTCCCGGCCTCGCTGAGATGGTCCTACTGAGACGCACAGAGCTCAGAGCTCGCGGGCGGAGTAACCCACACCCGAGCTCTCCAGGCCTCGCTGAGATGGTCCTACTGAGAAAGAGCTGTTCCTAAACCAGAAGAGGAGGTTGCACAGAAATGATACCCCAGAAGAAACTGAAGAAACAAAAACTTATGGCCCGAGAGAAAATTCAACACAAAATAAATTCAAATAAAAGTATTTAAAGCCGGCCGGTGTAGCTCAGCAGATTGAGCATTGTCCCATGGACCTAGAGGTCCTGATTTGATTCCCGGTCAGGGCACATGCCCAGGTTGCGGGCTCCATCCTCAGTAGGGGGCGTGCAGGAGGCAGCCAATCAATGTTTCTCTCTCACATTGATGTTTCTCTCTCTCTCTCTCCCTTCCTCTCTCTAAAAAATCAATAAAAACATCTTTTTAAAAAAGTACTTTAAAAATAATTTGGAAAGTAATCCATAGTTTCCACAAAACAAGATCCTCCTAGCCATGGGTCCCTTCCACCCCTAAATGCACGCATGGTCCGGGAGGCTGCTGAAGTGCCAGCTCTTATACTTTCATTGTGACCCTTAGGGAGGCAGAAAGATGGAGAAAACGCCTCCTCCCTGTGTGGAAACTCACCAAGAATCACACACAGCATTTTCGCGTGCATGTCATTCAACAACACTTAGTCACACAAACACACCTCGCTGCATGGTAAATTGTATTCGTTTTTCAAACCACCACCTCATAACATAGTCGCTTAAAACAGTAAGTGTTTAGCACATGATTCTGTGGTCGGCCCTTTGAGCCGGGTTTAGCCCTTCATGGCCTCAGATGAGCACATCCAGGGGAACAAAGCTCCCAAGAGTCAGCTGCCTGGTTAGCTGGGTGCTGGCCGGTCCAGGAGGACTTCGGCTGGGACATTCTGTGTCTGTTCCATGTGGACTCCTATCCTCCAGAAGGCCAGCCCTGGCTTGTGCACATGGTGGTTGGACAGGATTCCAAGAGGTTGAGTGGAAGCGTGTGAGGTCTCCAGAGGACTAGACTCAGAATTGGCACAATGTCACTTCCATCACATTATATTTTGGCCCAAACAAAAAGTCTGGCCTGGATTCAAAGGTAGGGAAATAAATTCTATCACTAAATAAGAGCTGCAAAGTCACATTGCAAAGGGATACAGATACAGGGAGGGGAGCAAATGTGGCCATTGCTGCAAATATTTCAAAACACTGTAGTCTTTCCCTGAGGGTGGGAAGGGAGAGTATCCAGCTAAAAATTAGGGGTCCTGTTCCCATGGAAGTAGAGGGGAATGGATATTTGGGAACAACTTTCTTTCTCTATGAGACCAGTTCCAAATGCATGTCCTTCTCCTAGAAGCCTTCCTTGCACTACTGAGCTAGAATTCTGACCACCAAAGATTTTTACCTGTATGTGTTATGGCTCTTGCATAACCAGCTATGGCGAGATGCTGGCCCATCAATGACTGTGCAGGATGACAGAAGGTGAGCCCTTTGCCATTCACTGAAGACACCATGAGCTTGGACACCATCTTTACCAAGATACTTATATTTCTGTTGAAAGAGTGCCTTTATTATTCGAAAGTAATAATCTCTTGTTTAAATGACAGGAGCATGGGATCGTTCCTCTTGCTTTCCGCAAACCCACAAGGGGTACAAAGAATCCAAGTGACCCAAAAAATAATGTCAGATACTGAAATCTGGAAGGAATCCCTTAGCATTCAAAGCATAAACAGATATACACACTCATCATCAGAGAGGGCGTGGGAACACTAGTCCATGGCTACACTGGCATTTTCTTTCTCCGTTTGTAATTTTTTTCCTCTTTGTATGACTGGATTATAAATCAGCAGCCTGGAGTCCTCCTGGTTAACAAGGTTTCCATTTGGGAGATTGCAGCCTAGGAGGCTATGGAAAAGAGAAAGCAAAGCTTCTTCTGTAAACATCTACCAGCTGCTGAGGACCGGAGAGGAGGGCGTCAGGGTGACAGCTCAGAACAGGACCATTAAAGGGGGAAAATCGTAAAGAGTGACAATTCTTGGTCCATGTCTCTGGCAGATGATCCATGAATAGAAGTCCAACGTGCAAAAAGAAAGCCCCCAGGGGAGGAAGACAAGGGGGAGGAGAGCCTTCCTCTGATCCACATGGGTCACCGCTGTTCAAAGCACAAGAGGGCGACAACCTGCAGGTGCCAAACACCCAGACTTGACAAGCTGCAGGAGGAGTGGCCTGTGCCTCCGCCCCCTCCACCAACTCCAGCAGCAATAATAAGAGCTTGTTCGTTGGGTTATCACAGTGTGCCAGCATCAGTTGTCTCAACTAACCTTTCTTCACCAGGCTGGAGCCATTATTACCCCCATTCTACCGATGGGCCTGGTGGTGTTCATAATGTGCCCAAGGTCACGTCTTCTAGGTGGAAGAATTTGCGTTTGAAACCAGCTTCTCTGACCGCACAGGCCATGCGGTGGGGGTGGGGCTCTGCACCCTCCCGCCTTGTGTGCCGTGACAGAGTGAACGAAGGGGTGTGCCAGGTGCCATCACAGAATCCTCCCCCTCTGGAGTCGCCCAGGGAAGGAGACCGTTGATGGGTACAGTCTTTTTCACAGAAGAGCTCCTGAACTTTGGGGAAAGACATCTGAGAATCTACAAATAAAAATTAAACTATAAATGAGAAATAAAATAAAATGTGTTTCCACATTCTAAACAAAAAATAATTAAGCAACAAACAATAATGATAATAAATGGAGCGGTTATATTGTGCCAGTCGCTGTGTTATTATGTAGATTCACTCACGTAATCCTCTGGTGTGAAGATTACTGTTCCTGTTTTTGTTGTGTTAATTTTTTTTCACCTCCTGAATTTCAACTATTTTTTTTTAATATGTTTGTATTGATTGTTTATACAGAGAGGAAGGGAGAAAGAGATAGAAACATCGATGTGAGAGAGAAACATCGACTGGCTGCCTCCTGCACGCCCCCTACTGGGGATGGAGCCTGCAACCCGGGCATGTGCCCTGACCGGGAATCAAACTGGGACCTCTCAGTCCATGAGACGATGCTCAGTCCACTGAGCCACACCAACTGAGCTCAACTCTTTTTTTTTTTTATTGGGTTGACATTGGTTAATAAAATTATATAGGTTTCAAGTATACAATTCTATGATATATCATCTGTCTATGGCATTGTTGAACAAACTAGGAAAACAAACAAACACTCATAGACACAGACAACAGCATGGTGGTTGCCAGAGGGAAGGGGGCTGGGAGGGTAGTACAGGGTAAAGGGGAACAAATATATGGTGATGGAAGAAGAGTTAAATTTCTGCTCTTAATGACTTCCTCCGCCTCTTGAAATCCTAGCAAGTATTTGGAATCCAGTTTAAACACCAACTCCTGAGTAAAACCTCTTCTAATCTTAAACCCCAAAAATACACACGAACGCCATCCCTCCTCCTTCCTATCGCATTTTTACATCACACTTAGAGCATTTGCCATTCTGCCACGTTTTACAGTCACTTCTATTCGTATTCACCCCTTCACCGGAATGAAGTTTCCTGTGGATGGGATTTTGACTTGTTCATTATTTCCTTTCCATGTACAGTATCTATCCAGGAAGTGATTCCTACATAGTTGCTGCAGGCTTTGTTGTTTTCTTTTCGCAGGAGTTAAACCCAAACAGAATATAGACAATCATACAAGAGGTTTCCACAACCTCTTATTCAGACTTAGTTCAGATTGTCATGAAATCTGAGCCTCCCTTTTCCCAGCTTTGCATTTCTTTGTCTAACCCTCTACCTACACAGAGCACGGGGGGCACTGGGGTTCTCGCCTCATCAACGCCGACGGACTCTTTGCTGGGTTTCATGGTACAAATGGTGAGAGTACTAATCCTGTGCAAAGCCAAGTGTTAATGTTTTTTAATTTTTTAATTAGAGATGACATATAATATTATACTAGTTTCAGGTATACAGCATAGTGGTTAGACATTTATATAACTTATAAAATGATCTCCCCAATAAGTCTAGTACCTCCTGACACCATACAGAGTTATTACAATATTATTGACAATGCTCCCTACGCTGTACTTGACATCCCCATAACCATTTTGTAACCACCAATTTGTACTTCTCCATCCCTTCACCTTTTCCAGACCCATCGTCCTGCTCCCACCTGGCAACTATCAATTTGTTCTCTCCATCTATGAGTCTGTTTCTGGTTTTTGTTTGTCTGTTTTGTTGTTTAGCTTCCACAAATAAGTGAGATCATATGGTGTTGTCATTCCCTGGCTGACTTACTTCACTTAGCACAATACCCTCTGGTCCATCCATGCCGTCACAGGTGGTAAGATTTCATTCTTTTTTTATGGCTGTGTCCATTGTAGAAGTGAGGACGTGGAGGCACAGAGTTAAGCCACGTGGCCAGGATCTCACGGCCAAGGAGCGGCACAGCCAGGATTCAAACGCAGGTCTGCAGCCACAGAGAGCTCATTTCCAGTTCCGAGTTGTCTCCTACAGTCTAATTAGGCAAACTTAGGACCCTTCGCCCAGTTCGGAGTCCACTGCAGTCATCCAGGGATTGCCAGATGCCAATTAGTAAAACATCAGGATTCATTCATAAAGTTGGGAGAAGAGTGACCGCCTGGACAAAAATCTAAGTTCTGTGAGGAGGACAGAAGGCACATGGCCCATAGTTCAGGTGACCAAGCGTGTCCACTACATTCTATAATCACCAGAACTCCAATGGAACTGCTCTAAAACACACACACACACACACACACACACACACGCAGAGGACTCCATCCCCAAGGTGTGGGGAGGACAGCCTGGTGGGGTGTGCGTGGATGAGCCAGTGATGGCATGTGGCCTGAGGAAGAAGGAAAGAACTGGCTGAGCAGCAGGCAGTTGAAGGAATATTACTGGGGGAGAAGGGGAGAATGTCAGTAGTTGCCATGAATGTCAAAATCTGTGGTGAGATAATGAGGAAGAGATGTCCCAAGCATAAGGACACTTAGTGTCTTGTTACTGTAGCTGAGAGAATACATATACAAGTAACAGGACTTTAAAATGAAACAAAGTAAGAAATACAAGATTCAGAATAGTTTTACCTCTGGCAGGTAAGGCAGACACAGGTAAATGTAAGTCAGTGGATTTAGTCGGTGGATTTAGGCGGTGGATTTGATCACAGGTGCCCTTCCTATTATAAATAAGCCAACAAGAGGGCAGTGGATAGATGGATGATGATGTATACCAAACCACAGAGTGCGATTAACCCTGCTCTCCAAGTAAAGTGTGGGGAAAGAGTTGGAGTAGTCTTTCCACGTGGCATCGTGTAAAACCTCTGTACACACACGCCCTTCTACCTGCAGTAATAATCCACCTTACTCCTCAGGGTTTCTGGGGTAACCTGTGATTCTGCAAAAGAAAGCCTAGTTTTATAAAGAAATATTTCCTTCCTTCTTTTCCTTCTTCTTTCCTTTCTTTTCCGTCCTCCCTCCCTCCCTTCCTTTCCTTCCTTCCTTCCTTCCTTCCTTCCTTCCTTCCTTCCTTCCTTCCTTCCTCCCTCCCTCCCTCCCTCCCTCTTCCCTGCATCAAATCAGACCCAAGTTACTGTTCTATAGCTTTTCTCCCACTTTGTATCACTTGGACACCATTCCATATAGATCCACCTTCTTCTTTTTAATGGCTACACTGTATTCTGTTGTATGGATGTCCTAAAATGGATTTAGTCCATACTACATCAGTAGAAATTTCATTGTTTCCAGTTTGGGATACCCAACCCCACCCCCGCCCCACTTCTAAACCGTTTTATTGTCAGCATTATTTGGGACAAGAACAAATGTCTCTCACTGGCAGACATGTTACTTCCCCTCAGGAAAAGCCAGCATCTGTCCCAAAGCAAGTAATACCCGTGATATCACTCATCCTGGGCGTGGTCAGGCTGTGGCATTGCCAAAGCTCCTTCTCCCAGGATCAGGGCAGATAGAAACACCCTCTCTGGCCCTCCTCGGATCAACTTCTCCAGAGAAGCAAGGTAGATTTTTAGTGCAGGTCAGGCGGGTGTGCACTCAGCACCACATGAGACCTGAGAAGTGAGGACCCAGCAGCCATCCTGAACACCCTCTGAAGGCTGCGAAAGGATATATTGCACTTGAGCTGTTAACACCTGATGACTCATTAAAACCAGACTAATTATCAACAAGCAGCGGGTTCCTTTCCCACTCTGCACACACCAGCCCGTCGGAAATGATGGGGCTGAGTTAACCCAGAGAGTCCCCGACAGCCTCCTCCTGCAACCCTGCTCATTCTGGAGGCTGATTAGTTCTCATTTCTTCATCAGCTGCCTTGGATAAATAAATAACCTCAGGTTTTCCTCCACCCGATGGGTAAGCCTTACTGTAGAATAGGATGATAACAGTGTTGATAATAATGGCCATTGCATAGTGAACCACTCAGTGTATGCTATGTATTTTACACACAGGGTCCCATTGAATTTTGTGAATATCAATACGAAAATAGGCACGAAGAGCATAAACTAGCTGCTGAAGTCATTCAGCGAGCATGGGTGTCCAAGGGTCTGTCTGCTCCAAAGCCCCAGGTTTAGAGGGAAACGAATTAGGCCTGACCATCGGAAGAAAAAAATAATAAGGACTTTGCTACTGAGATGCCCTGAGATTATTTGTATATGTTCCCACTGACTAGTCCCCTGCTTAGCACATAGTAGATGCTCAATAAAATTTTGTCGAATGAATAAACTGGCTCACAGGAAGTCAGCTCTGGACTAAGCATTGTGATTTGGTTGGAATAAGTGGACTTGTTTTCTACTCCACAGGTGGTCAAATTCGGGGAGTCGGCATCAGGAAATGCATGGGTGCTTACACTGATCGCTTTCTTTTATATATATATATATTTTTTTATTTTATTTTATTAACCTCACTCGAGGATACTTTTTCCATTTATCTTCAGATAGAACGGGAGGGAAAGAGGGAGGAAGAGAGAGGGAAACATTGATGTGAGAGAGACACATCTCCCATCAAGTGGTCACCATCCACATGGCCCCGGAACAAACTGCAACCGAGGTACGTGCCCTTAGCGGGAACCGAACCCAGGCCTCTCTGGTCCTCAGGCTGACGCTCTACCTGCTGAGCCAAACCGGCCAGGGCACGACCGCTTTCTTCACAGGCCAGCCCTTCCAGAGAAGGTTGACTGGCAGATGAAATGCACAGAAGCTAAAGTCCTTCCCCAACATCACAGAGAGATGTCATAACAAAATATCCCCAATCAGAAAGAACAAAAAAGAGTGTATAACTATCCAAAATGAAATCAAAAGGGCACATGCTAATATATGAAATTATGAAACCTAAGTCATGGTTTGATTTATTCTGCAGTCAAGTAAACATCACAAACTTTTCAGTAATGTAGAAACAAAAATGTTCTCTTGATAAGAAAAAAAGTAAAATCAATCATCGTATAACCATGAAATGGAATACTTTGAAGCTGTTAAAAATCAGCCCAGGCTGGTTTGGCTCAGAGGTTAGAGCTTCGGCCCGCAGACCAGAGAGTCCCAATTTCAGTTCCCACTAAGGGCAGGTACCTTGGTTTCGGTTTGTCCTCAGCCCTGGTTGGGGTCGTGTGGGTGGCAGCCAGTCAATATGTCTCTCTCACATCGATGTCTCTCTCTCTCTCTCTTCCTCCCTCACTCCCTCTCGCTCTATCTGAAGATAAATGCAAAAATGTCCTGGGGTGCCCTGGCCGGTTTTTCTCAGTGGTTAGAGCGCCGGCCTGCAGTCCAGAGAGACCCAGGTTCGGTTTCGGCTAAGGGCATGTACCTTGGGTGCGGTTTGTTCCCGGCCCTGTTTGGGTCATATGGGTGGCAACCACTCGATGTGTCCCTTTCATGTCAATGTTTCTCTCTCTCTCTCTTCCCCTCTTTCCTTCCCACTCTATCTGAACAAAAAATGTCCTCAGGTGAGGATAAAAAAAAAAAATGTCCTGGGGTGAGAATTAAAAAAAAGTATAATCAATATATTTTCAATGCCAATAAAAGATGTTTTGATAATTATATGAATAAAGTCAGTAATGTAACAGAAGATATAGTATAATCCCATTTTTTCATAAAGTATAAAATTATAAGAAAAAGAATCTGGAAGGACATAGAATAGAGGAAAATGTAAATAGGATTTTAAGCATGGTGAGACTATGGGTGACTTATTTTTCATTTTACTTGGCATACCTGTGTTTTTTTAATCTGTATATAATAAATATGTATTGACTATTGAATTAAAACGACATTAAAACCTGTTTTGGTGGTGGCATTTACTTGAATAGAGGCTGAAAGAGAATAATTCAGCCATCGCCCAAAGCAGGCCCAGAAGAGGGCATCAGAAACTGGAAATTCACTGCCCTGGCCAGTTTGGCTCAGTGGTTGAGCTTTGGCCTGCGGACCAGAGAGTTCCAGGTTCGGTTCCCACTAGGGGCACGTACCACCAAAAAAAAAACAAAAACAAAAAAACTGAAAATTCAGGCTGTGACAATTCCAAAATCCGTGACAGCTTAGGTGGGAATCAGAAATTGTTGAAACTGGTGGAGCAGTTTTTAAAACTTTGCTCTACTGTGATTCACAATAATTCCCCCCAAAACCCTATGATAACGAATTTTAATATGTCAATGAAACACGTCACTTGTAGCTATCCAGTAAAAACAAAACAAACCAAAAAAGTAGCCAGTATTTGCTCACAGTTTAGACATCATTTCAACAGCTTTGCAAAAAACTTGCCAGCTAGCTCTCCAACTGGACAACTCAGTCTCCCCCAAAGATATAATGTTATGAAGAAGAAACAGGTCTGGAAGTCAGGAGAGGTGGGTCAGCTCTGCTATTAGGGCTGTGTGACCTTGGGAAAGTCCTTCCCCATGGTCTCAGAAACTGAGCCTGGGAAGGGAGACCCATTGATGGCAGAACTGAAGGGGTAGACCATGAATTTCATCTGTTGCTGAGCTCCTCAGAGCGGCACTGGTATTTCCCTTTCTAACAAACTCTTCCTTCATTCTATGATATCCTCTATTACCTAAAAACCAATGGTGTTTCTGTTGCTTAGAACCAGCTGAGACTTTGCTACTGTGGCTCAGATAGAAGGAAGTCCGTCCTGCCTAGCATGAAGGGAATTGGTCAGTCAGGCAAAGGGTCTGACCCACAGGGATAGGCTGCCACGGACAGCAGCTGTCATCCTTGTGCTAAGAGGCAGGGACCCAGCAGGGCAAGCTGTCACATTCAATAAGGATTCTCAGTCAGCCCAGCCATGCTCTCTGAGTATCCAGGCGTGAATGCCCCTGGGGTGAGGGAGCAGAAAGAAGTGACAATGAACATGATGGGTAGTCTACTCCCCTGGCTTCCCCACCTGGCTGACCATGTGCCCACCTGAAGCCGCACCCGTGACTATGTGCTAGCCATACCCAGGACACTGATTTCTTTCCTCTGTGATTTTACAGCTGCTGTTGGAATCTCCTAACATAGTGGCTCTCAAATGGGGGCAGTTTTGCCCCCAGGGAACATTTGGCAATAATGTTGCAAACGTTTGTGGTTATCACAACTTGAGATGGAGTATACCAGAAGCACTCATTCCTGTAGCTGCTGTAACAAATTACTATAAACATAGTGGTTGCTATCAACACAAATGTGTTATAGTACAATTCTGAAGATCGGAAAACTGATGAGTCCCCATGGCTGCATTCCTTCTGGAGGCTCTGGGCAAGAATCTGTTTCTTTGCATTTTCCAGCTTCTAGGAGCCGCCTACATTCCTCGGCTCCTGGGCCCTTCCGCTACCTTCAGCCTGCAACCACGGCATCTTCTCTTTCCTCTCTGTGTCCATCATCATGTTGCCTTTTCTCTCCTAAGAACCTTGTGATTATACTGGGCCCACCTGGATCACCCAGACTAATCTCAAGAACCTTAATTTAAATCCTATCTGCAAGGGTTTGTTTTGTTTTGTTTGCCACGTAAAGTTACATATTCACCGATTCCAAGAATTGGGACATGGAATCATCTTTGGTAGGGCCTTTATTCTATCTCCCACACCAGGGATACAGGTAGACATCCAATAGCCCTTGCAACACAGAATGATCAGGTGTAAAGTATCATTAGTGCAGAGGCCGAGACACCTGCATGTTCTAGTACCACTGCAGGTAGGTCTCCCACATGCCTTAACTAAGTACCACTTCTTAGTTAGACTACAACTACAGGTCTGATATTCGTTGTTTCCCATCAGTCTAAGACACTTCCTAGATCTTAAACTACTTGTCAAAGTTGTTCAGTCCAAGTAAGTAACAGAAACCCTGTTTTCCTAAAAAGTTTTAAAGCAGCAGGAACAGACAGTCATTTCTTAGCCTTGACACGATTGCTATGACCTGGAGGCTTTAGGCCTTAGATGTTTGGGAGTTACTCAGGGCAAAAGGACTGAACTCCCCAAACTTTGGGACAGAAAATGAGAAGCAAGAGCAGAAAACAGCCATTACCAGTCTAATCCCTCCTCCTTGCCAATTTCTTACTTCTGCTTCCTAGAAGGAAAAGTCTGCGGGAGGGAAAGTAAACTAATGTTGGTGTTAAATGCACCACAAGCCAAGCACTGGGGTGTGTGCCTTACGTACGTCACCCTGCTAGACCGGTGTCCTGGTTCTCATTTTTTTCTTATTGATTTTAGAGAGAGAGAGAAACATCAATGAGAGAGAACACCGATTGGCCGCCCCCTGCATGCCCCCCACTGGGGATGGAGCCCACAACCTGGGCATGTGCCCTGACCAGGAATCAAACCAGCAACTTTTGGGTGCCTGGGCTGATGCTCAACCACTGAGCCACACCGGCCGGGCCTGGTTCCCATTCTAACATGAGCTGACCATGTCTCTGAGAAATTTAAAATTTGACCAGGGTTTTAAAGCCATGAAATAATGAACTGGAATTTGATCTGCGTTGCTTCAAAGCCTGCGTCCCTCCCACCTGCCACATCAGAAACCTCTCCTACAACCTCAGTCAAGTGACAAAGAAACCCAAAAGGTGAAATAACCTCTCTAATAAAATAAAGAATAGTCAGCAAACTTTACTTTTCTTTTTTTGGTTAATCCTCACCAGAGGATATTTTTTCCATTGATTTTTTTTTTTAGAGAGAATGGGAGGGAGGGCGGGGGAGAGAAAAACATCAATGTGAAAGAGACACATGGATTGGTTGTCTCTCACATGCACACTGACGGAGCCATGGACACAACCTGCAACCCAGGTATGTGCCCTTGACTGGGAATCGAACCCGTGACCCATCAGTGCTCTGGCTGACACTCTAACCACTGAGCAACACCAGCCAGAGCAGCAAACTTTTCCTTAAAAAGGATTCATTAGTAAATACGTTAGTCTTAGTGGGCTATATGGGGTCTGCTGTGACTGCCCAACTCTGCCACTGTCGGGCAAAAGCAGCCACAGGTGGGTGATGCACAAATGAATGGGTGTGGCTGTGTTCCAATCAAATGTAATCAGTGACTAGATTTGTCCCTGGAGCCACGGTTTGCCCCCTAAGCTTTAAAATCCCCAAAATAGCCTTCATCTTTCTCCTCAGCATGCCCTCTGTCTCTCTCTCCTGGTAAGAGTACAGATCAGTACAGTCTTCTTTCTGGAAAGCAGTTTAGCAATAGGACTCAGGAATTCGGTGTCCAGGACAAGAGGGCAAAGATAAAGACACAAAGATGTCCTCTGCAGCACTGTCTGTAATGGGGAAACAGTCCAACTGTCCATCAGTAAAAAGTCATTCAACAAACCCTGCTACATGCAAATCACTGCCATAGCTGTTAAATGGTAAAATGTAGATTTACAGCTAGTGACATCGAAAAAAATTCAGGCCTGGCCAGTGTGGCTCAGTGGATTGAGAAGGGTCCTATGGACTAAGAAGTCCCGGTTCGATTCCGGGTCAGGGCACATGCCCAGGTTGCAGGCTTGATCCCCAGTAGGGGGCGTGCAGGAGGCAGCTGGTGAATGTTTCTCACATTGATGTTTCTATCACTCTCCCCCTAAAAAAGAAAAAAAATCAATAAAAAGAAGGAAAGAAAGAAATCCAGGATATATTTGAAAATCAGGTCAGAAATATTATGTATATAATAATCTTATCTTTTTAAATAATGTGTGAACATCAGTATGATGGTTACTTTCATGTGTCAACCTGACTGGGCTAAAGGATACTCAGGTGGGTATGTCTGTGAGGGTGTTTCTGCAAGAAGTTAGCATCTGAATCAAAAGACCGAGTGAAGAAGATGGTCCTCATCAAGGTGGGTGAGCATCATCCAATCCACTGGGGGCCTGAATCTAAGAAAAATGTGGAGGAAAGGTGAATTTACTCTCTCTGCTTGAGCAGACACCCGACTTCTCTTGCCCTTGAACATCAACACCCCTGGTTCTTGAGCATTTGGACTCAGACCAGAACGTACAAGATCAGCCCCCTGACTCTCAGGCCTTCGGACTCAAGCTGGGTTACGTCACAGTCTTTCCCAGTTTTCCAGCCAGCAGATCATGGGGCTCTCAACCTCCATAACCATGTGAGTCAACCTGTGATAAATCCCCTCCTAGCTAATCCTATCGGTTCTGTTTCTCTACCGAAACAATACAACAGATTTATTTAATAATCTTTAATGATAAGCGCCAAATGTTTATGGTGGTTATTTCTGGGTGGTAGGATTTTAACTGGTTTTTATTGGCTTATTAATCTTGTCGCTCCAGTGCCACCCAGTTCCACACTGACACATAGTGGGTGCTCAGGAAATATGTGCTGATGAGGTGAAAAATATTACCAGTGTGCTTAAGCTTCAGCATCAGGAGTTTCATTTGTATATAAGGAAAGAATGTCTACCATAACAGGTGGTAAACACAGGGAAATATAATAAAACAGCATCTGGAATCATCTTTCCTGAAAATACTTTTTTTTTTTAAATCCTCACCCGAGGATATTTTTCTATTCATCTTCAGATAGACGGGGAGGGGGAGAGAGAGACACACACACACACACACACATCGATTGTTTGCCTTCCGCACGACTCCAACCAGGGCCAGGGACCAAACCACAACTGAGGTACGTGCCCTTGACCAGAATCGAACCAGCAAATCTTTGGTCTGTGGGCCGATGCTCTAACTGCTAAGCCAAACCGGCCAGAGCCTGAAGATATTTTTTAAAGAATGGAGTCTGCTTATGATCTTAGAATCAGGAAGGTTTTCCTTTAGTATCTCACAAATCCAGATGCCATAAAAAATATACATTTGATAAGCTAAAAAAGAAAAAACGTCTGCAGACCCAAAACCACCATAAGCAAAGTCAAAATACAAATGACAAACTAACAAATAATGTTTGTGAAGTTTATCACAGAAAGGGGCTAATTTCCCTAACTGTATAAAATAAATAAGGAAAAGAGCAGACTAATAGAATAATGGGCAAAAGATAAGGATAATTTGTAAGCAAAGAAATACAACTGATTCTCAAACAAATGAAAAGCATTTCTGTGTTATTCATAATAAGAGAAATGCAAATTAAAACCATGCTGAGATATCAATTTTCACCTATCAGAGTGGCCAAATTAAAAAGAACCTAATAATCCACTGTGGTTGATGCAACTGTAGGGAAATAGACAGTCTCAGGCATTGCTGGGGATGGGGTGTAAATTGGTACAGCTGCTATGGAGAATGTATTGACAATATCTATGAAAAAGTATATCATTTGGCTCAACTATTTCATGTTTAAGAATTTATCTCACAGATATATTCGCACGTGAGCAAATTACACAGGTATCAGATTATCGATTGCAGCTTGTTTCTAATAGCAAAAGAGTGGAAACAGCCCTGACATCCATCAGAAGGAGACTGCCTAAGTGAACTACAGTCTACTACATAGTATACCCCCAGATTCAGAAGAAAGAATAAGAAAGTCCCCTGTGTACCAATATGGAGGGGTCACTAAGATCTATATTTAAGAGAAAGGGGGTAGAGCAAATAACAGAAAAGTGGGCATCTTTTTTTGTTAATAAAGAAAGGGAGAGAATATATGTACATGTGTTATAGACATACTTATTTGTGTATACACATTTCTTGAGTGGTTCATTGTAGCCTCAAGGGCAGGGGCTACAGTAAATGGAAAAGCCAGAGACCTTTTATTATTTATCCTTTTAAATGGAGACTGCTTTCTACTTCAGAGCTTTCTACAAAGTATTTCCAGAGTCAGAGGTGCTCTGCCCTTAACTTACACACACACACACACACACACACACGCAATCCTCCTCCTGGAAATATCTTATTTTTCTTTAAGAACTCTGTTCAGATGGCTCTTCCTCCAGGAAGTCTTCCCTGACCAGCCCCACTTACTCAATAGAAAGTGAACTATCCATTATACCCATTTGTGGTACCCTGTGACACTGATCACAATTGGTGTCCGTTAGATATTAATACCTGTCTCCCTTACTGGAGATGCCATAAGGCACTAGTTCACCAGTGGTACCCTAGCACCGAGCTGAGCATCTGTCACATAAGATGTACTTATAACAGGCTTTCTTCCTTTGGAAGAGAGGTGTCATGGACTAAATGGTTGTGTCTCCTCAAAATTCAGATGTTGGAATCCTAACCCCCTTAGGAGGTGAGGCCTTTGGGAGGTGATTAGGTGAAGAAGGTGGACCCATCATGAATGGGATTAGTGCCCTTATGAAAGCAACCCCAGAGAGCTAGCTAGCTCTCTTTCTACCACTGAGGTCACAAAGGAGAAAATGACCATCTGCAACCTGAAGTGGGCCCTCTCGAGAACCCGACCAGCCGGAACCCTGATCTTGGGCTTCCAGCCTCCAGAACCATGAGAAATAAATGCCTGTCATTTAAGCCACCCAGACAGTGCTTTTTGTTTAGAGCAGGTCCAGCTGACTAAAACAGGAGAGAAGAAAACAGAAAGGAATGATAATAACATTAACAACAATCACAATAGTAGTTATTGCGCACCGACTGTGAGCCAGATGGTGATCCATAATGCTTCACACCTATCAACACATTTACTCATCACAACGAATGGGTCCTGTTATCACCGACATTTTATTTATTAATTTATTTTAATCCTCACCTAAGGATATTTTTTCCATTTTTGTTTAGATAGAGTAGGAGGCAGAGAGAGGGAGAGAGGAGGAGACAGAGAAACATCGATGTGAGAGAGACACATCGACTGGTTGCCTCCTGCATGCACGACCCAGACCACGGCCGGGGATAAATCACAACTGAGGTACGTGCCCTTGACCACAATCAAACCCGCAACTCACCGGTCCGTGGGCCGATGCTCTAACCACTGAGCCAAACCAGCCAGGGCTACTAGCAGCAATTTACAGACAAAAAACCTGAGGCTCAAGGAGACTAAGCTGCCTCCCCAAGGTCACCCGGCAGAGCCAGGACCCCATACAGGCAGTCTGGTCCCACAGTGCGTGGGCTCAGCCCCCAGAGGAGTGGAAGGACAGGGAGCGAGAGGAGGGAAGAAGGTTCCCCAAAGCAGGAGGACTGAGCATCTCACTGCCCCCTCCACTGTGGGACCTCACTGGCCAGCCTGGTCTTGGGGAAGTTACAAGAACACCGTTAAGAATTCTATTACATATGAAACACTTGCAATCTGACAATATTGGACTTCAGCAAAGAGACAGCAGGCTTGAAGTATGACAGCTGCCTTGTCTAGAGGAGCAGGTAGCAGGCATTATAGATAAATACACTGATGTGGGTTAATAGGCCTCATTGAAATCATGATAACGGAATAATTACCATGGCAAACAACAGCAGCAGGGAAGCTGGCTTTCTAATTGAGGATATTCCAGCACCAGGCAAGATTAGAAGTTTTTATTTTAGGACTATGGAAACTTTCCTGACATGGGTCACTACGAAGAATCTGGCCTCATAAGAATTAAAGGACTTAAAATACTATAAAAAAAAAAAATCAAAGCTGAGATTCATTCTGGCATATGTGCAATGAATAGGGGAATGTCTTTAGAATGACTGATTTGTAGAAAATCAAGATTTTGCATCATATTTTAAAGGCAATCCATTAGAGTCACTTAGTTCTTGCAAAATAACATTTGTGTTATTTTGAATTAATTTGAATACCAAATAAGAAAAAGCAGGGCATCCCCGCTTGTAGAGTTGCAAAGTAGTTAATGAAAACAAGTTTGAACACAAAGTCAACCTCCTGTGACAAATTTGGTTTATCACCTCAGGAGGACAGATGGACTTTTCTGCACCAAACATTCAAACAAGCATAGTTTCTGACAACACATTTTTAAATCTCAAGGTTATAATAAGTTAACAGTCCTACGGACTCATAAAACAAAACTTCTAATTGTATAGGAAAGTGCTTTCCTGGTTTATAAATAAAATGAGAAAGAAACTGAACTCCATGCTGACAAGAGACAAAATTACAGAGACTTCACTAAATTCTTTACGATCACTGTCCCAATATTCGATGGTCTTCTTTATTCATCTGAAGGGGTGATGCTCAGCCCTGAGCGCACATCAGAATCACTGAATAGCTACTTAAAAAGTACCAGTGCCCACCCAAAAAGTCTGCTTTAAGATTTAACCTGTATGAAATAGGAACCAGCATGTTTGAGGGACAGCAAGGGGACTAGTGTGGCAGGAACAGAGTGAGTGATGGTGAGAGGAATAAGAGATGAGGACATTGATGGAAAGGGGCCAGGTCATGTATGTTCTTGTATGCCAACATGAGCATGTTAGGTTTTACTCTTTAAAGATGTGGAGCCAACTCTGGCGGGGTGGCTCACTAGGTTGGAACCCAGTACACCAAGAAGGTTGCAGGTTCTGTTCCTTGTCAGGGCACACACCTAAATTTCAGGTTCATTCCCTGTCAGGGTGGATGTGGGAGGCAACTGATTGATGTTTCCCTCTCACATTGATGTTTCTCTTTCTCTCTCTCTCTAAAATAAAAAAAAAAAACGTATCTTTAGGTAAGGATTAAAAAAAAAACTTTTTTAACAATTGTGGAAGCAGTTTCCAAAGAATGGAATCCTGTCCCCATTCAAATTCCTAATATAGAGATAACCATTTTTTTAAAATCTATCACATTTGAGCTTACCTAGATAATTTTATTTATATTTACATTTTCAGCCTGTACTACTGGCTTAAGTAAAATCTCCTACAGGTCCAGCCCAATGTGTGAAATCACTTCTTTTGTTTTGATCTTATTTTATTTTTTTCCCCAACTTAAACATCATCTGATTCTAGGCTTCTAGCTACACAAGATTTACTGTGCTCTGCCAGGTGGCATCTGAGATTGGGAATAGAGCCAAATGACATTCCTTTCAGAAATCAGATACATCTTTTTAACAGATTTCTCCTTACATATTGAAAGGGGGCAATTGAGGCTCACAGTAAAGAATTCCATCATTATGCAACAGAGACCAGGCAATAGAAATGACAACTTCAAAAACAGATAACTCACCCACAGGGGTATCAGGCACATGGGATGGCCCCACTGTATTGATGAGTTCACATTTTTGACAAGCAACAAACCCTTTTCAGAAAAAGATGATGTCAACATTAGAAGCTACCTTTTATTGAGCACAATAAAATGGCAACACTGGAGCCATTGTGTTCAGTGTTTTGTGTGCATTACCTCAATTTTTCTTCGCAGCAATTGTGGGAAGTAGTTATTGTTATTTCTTTGTAGAGGTAAAGAGACTGATCTCAAAAAGGTTTATGAGATATACACACAAAGAAGATACCAAAATGGTGGTGGAGTGAATGGAAGCTACACAGACCATCTCCCAGGACCAAACTGAAATTACAACTAAAATAAAGACAACTCATCAGAAAAATAAAAACAACAGAAAAGCAGCTGGAGAGGACCTGTATAACCACAGATAGAAAAAGGACACTAAATCAAGCCTGGTAGGAACTGTGGAGGCTCAAGAGGGTGGGCTGGGAGCTCACAGACAGCAACTGTTTTGTCTGTGAGAAGCTCCCATGGGGATAGAATCCCAAGCCGGCTCCACAGTGCAGAGGGCCTGGAAAGAGCATTAGATTAGCTACAGACACTCACCTTGGGCTCTGGCAGAGGGAGGGTGGACTGGTCTGGAACTATATGGAGAGATTCTGGATTTGGAGAGCTGGGAGGGCAATGGGAGTTTTGTGCTGAATCACCCCATCATAGGACAGTAGCCATCTTACTTAAAGAGCCCCTTTCCAGAGTCCCAAGGAGAAGCAACGGTCCCTCCCTCAGGAAGGGGAGAAGCAACAGCCTCTCCCTCAGGAATTTAATACCACCTGGCCAGGCCAGAGAAATGCAAATTGAGGCTCATTAACAGCCAGCAAGAATCTGTGCCACACTCTGGAAATCCTCTTACCCTGAACACATGAGGGATTTTTTTTTTTTTACTCAGCTGAGGGCTACTACCCAAGGCTCATCAAGTAACTAAGACTTATAGCCCCTAGGCAAAAAGCTAGAGGATAACTGAACATTTCCTGGGCTTGCAACTCTACCCAGGAAAGCAAGACTTGACAGTGGTGTTTAACATGGGTCCTCACACACTCATCCAAACCCAGAAGAGGGAGCCACAAACAGCAGAACACCAACATCTACAGGGAAAATTTGACAGGCTCCAAAACTCACTGAGACAGCCAAAATTGTGAAACAAAAAAAACAAATCCCAAATGAAAGAACAAGATAAATCAACAGAAGATAAAATAAACAAAAGGGAACTGAGCAAGATATCAGAGAGACAGTTCAGAGTAATGATCATGAGGAAGCTCAACAGCATGAAAACCAACCAATTGGAAATGAAGAATGACATAGTAGAAATAAAGAACACATTGGAAAGATGACCAGCAGAATAGAGGAGGCTGAAGATCGGATCAGTGAATTAGAAGACACGGTAGAAAAAATTGCCCAATCAGAGAAACAAAAAGAATAAATAATTAAAAAGGGGAAGATAGCCTAAGAAAACAGTGGGACAATATAAAACATAACAACATCCACATCATAGGAGTTCCAGAAGAAGAAATGGAGCAAGGCTTAGAGAATATATCAGAAGAAACAGTGACAGAAAACTTCCCTAACTTGGTAAAGGAAAAAGGCATGCAAGTACAGGAGCCCCAAGTAAGAATAACCCAAAGAGACCCAAACCAAGCCATATAATAATTAAACTGCCAAAAATTAAAAACAAACAGAGAACCTTGAAGGCAGCAAGAGAAAAGCAACAGGTTACCTACAAAGGAACCCCCATAAGGCCATCAGCTGATTTCTCAACAGAAACACTACAGGCCAGAAGGGAGTGGCATGAGGTAATCAAGGTCATGAAATACAAGGATCTGAATCCAAGACTACTCTACCCAGCAAGGCTATCATTCAAAATAGAAGGTGAAAGAAAGAGCTTCCCAGACAAAAAAAAAAAGTTGAAGGGCATCAAACCATCACTGCAAAAAATATGAAAAGGACTGCTGTAATTAGTAGAAGAAATAGGAAGAAAAATATAACCCAATAAACAAAAATGGTAATAAATAAGTACATATCAATAATAACCTTAAATGTAAAAGGATTGAACACTCTGATCAAAAGACACAGAGTAGCTGATTGGATAAGAAAGCATAATTCATATATATGTTGTTTACAAAAGACCCACCTCACAACAAAAGACTCACATAGGTTGAAAGTAAAGGGATGAATAAAATCTTCAAGGCAAATGGAAAAGAAAAAAAGAGCTGTGGTCGCAATACTCATATCCAATAAAAGACTTCAAAATGAAGGCCATAACTAGAGACAAAGAAAGCCACTACATAATATTGAAGAATCTATCCAACAGAAAGATATAACCTTGGTAAAAAATATATGCACCCCTCACAGGAGCGCCAAAATATATTTTAAAACTTCTGTAGGACTTCAAAGAAGAAATCAACAGCAATACAATCATAGCAGGGGACTTCAACACCCCACTGACATCACTGGATAGATCCTCTGGACAAAAAATTAACAAGGATACAGAGACCCTAATTGATGCACTCGATCAAATGGATTTAATAGATATCTACAGAGAATGACACCTCAAAAGTGAAGAATTCACATTGTTCTCAAGTACACATGGGACATTCTCAAAGGTAGACCACAAGTTAGGACACAAACTAAGTCTCTACAAGTTCAAGAAGATTGAAATCATATTAAGCATCTTCTCAGATCACAATGGCATGAAACTAGAAATCAATTACAGCAAAAACATTCCAACACATGGAGGCTAAATAGCATGTTATTAAACAATGAATGGGTTACCGAGGAAATCAAGGAAGAAATTTAAAACTTCCTGGAAACCAATGAAAATGAACACACAGCAACACAAAATCTATGGGATGCAGCGAAAGCAGTTCTGAGAGGGAAGTTCATAGCACTACAGGCCTACCTCAAGAAACAAGAAAAATTTCTAATTGACTATCTAACCTCACAACTTAAAGAACTAGAAAGCAAACAAAAAGAAAACCCCAGAGCAAGTAGAAGGAAGGAAATAGTAAAGATCAGAGCAGAAATAAGTGACATAGAGACTAAAAAAGACTATTCAAAAGATTAATGAAACAAAGAGCTGGTTCTTTGAAAAGATAAACAAGATTGATAGACCCTTAGCTAGACTCACCAAGAAACAAAGAGAGAGGACCCAAATAAACAAAATCAGAAATTAAAGCAAAAAGTAACAACTGACACCACAGAAATACAAAGGATCATTAACAAATACTATGAACAATTATACAGCAACAGATTGGATACTCTAAGCTAAATGGACAGATTTCTAGAAACACATAGTCTCCCAAAACTGTACTGGGAAGAGATAGAAAACTTGAACAGACCAATAACAACTAAGGAAATTGAAAGTATAATCAAGAATCTCCTGCCCTGGCCAGTTTGCCTCAGCGGTTAGAGCATCCGCTCGCAGACCAGAGAGTCCCAGTTTTGGTGCCTGCTAAGGGCATGCACTTCAGTTTCAGTTTGTCCCTGGCCGCAGTTGGGGTGGTATGAGTGGCAGCCAGTTGATATGTCTCTCTCACATCAATGTTTCTCTTTTTTTCTTATGCCCTCTCTCCCTCCCACTCTATCTGAAGATAAATGCAAAAGTGTCCTCGGGTGAGGATAAAAAAAAGAGAGAGAGAGAGAATCCCCCAGTAAACAAAAGCCCAGTCCCAAACAGCTTCATGAGGGAGTTTTACTGAACATTCAAAGAAGAACTAACACCCATTCTCCTCAAACTATTCCAAAAAACTCAAGAAGAAGGAAGATTTTCAAAACTTGTTTTATGAATCCAGCATAATTCTAATTCTAAAACCAGAAAACCAGATAAAGACACTACAAAGAAAGAAAGCTACAGGTCAATATCCCTGATGAACATAGATGCCAAAATCTTTACCAATATATTAGCAAATCAGATCTAGCAATACATTAAAAAAATTATTCACTGTGACCAAATTATATAGGGATGCAAGGCTGGTACAATATTTGCAAATCAATCAATGTGATACAATACATAAACAAAATGAAAGATAAAACTATATGATCATATCAATAGACGCTGAAAAACATTTGACAAAATCCAGCACCCATTTCTGATAAAAACATTCAGCAAAGCAGGAATAGAGGGATCATATATGAAAAACCTACAACCAACATCATACTCAATGGGCAAAAACTAAAAGCATTTCCCTTAAGAACAAAAACAAGCCCTGGCCGGTTTGGCTCAGCAGTTAGAGCGTTGGCCTGCATTCCAGAGAAACCTGGGTTCGGTTCCCGCTAAGGGCGCATACCTTGGTTGCAGTTTGTCCCCGGCCCTGGTTGGTCATGTGGGTGGCAGCCACTCAATGTGTCCCTTTCACATCGATGTTTGTCTCTCTCTGTCTCTCTCTCTCTTCCTCTCTCTCCCCCCTTCTCTACCTGAACAAAAAATGGAAAAATATCCTTGGGTGAGGTTAAAAAAAAAAGAGCAAAAACAAGATAGGGATGCCCACTTTTGTCACTCTTATTAAACATACTACTGGAAGTCTTAGCTACAGCAATCAGACATGAAGAAAAAATAAAAGGATCCAAATTGGAAAAGAGGAAGTAAAATTGTCATTATTAACAGATGGCATGATATTGTACATAGAAAACCCTAAAGACTCCATCATATATTTGCTAGATTTAATAAATGAATTGGGCAAGGTAGTAGGATACAAAATTAACATCAAGAAATCAATGGCATTCTTTGTGTATCTGTACCACAGCTTTTTTTTTTTTTTTTAATCCTCACCTGAGGATATTTTTCCATTTTTTGTACAGATAGAGTGGGAGGGAGAGAGAGGAAGGGAGAGAGAGTGAGAAACATCGACGTGAAGGGACACATCGAGTGGCTGCTACCCACACGACCAACCAGGGCCGGGGACAAACCGCAACCGAAGTACGTGCCCTTAGCGGGAACCGAACCCGGGTCTCTCCGGACCAAGGCCGACGCTCTAACCGCTGAGCCAAACTGGCCAGGGCTGTACCACAGCTTTTTTATCCATTTGTCTACTGATGGACATTTGGGCTGTCTCCAGATCTTAGCTACTGTAAATAGTGCTGCTCAATGGCATTCTTATATATCAATAATAAATTCACAGAAAGAGAAACTAAAAAACAATCCCATTTACCATGGTGGCAAAAAAATTAAGATACCTAGGATTAACATAAACAAAATGAAAGATAAAAACCATATGATCATATCAATAGATGCTGAAAAAGTATTCGACAAAATTCAGCACCCATTTCTGATAAAAATGCTAAGCAATGCAAGAATAGAGAAATCACATCGCGACATTATAAAGACCATGTATGAAAACCTACAGCCAACATCATATGCAATGGGCAAAAACTAAAAGTGTTTCCCTTAAGAACAAGAACAAGACAGGGATGCCCACTTTCGCCACTCTTATTTAACAATGTACTGGAAGTCTTAGCCACAGCAATCAGACATAAAGAAAGAATAAAAGTGATCCAAATTGGAAAGGAGGAAGTAAAACTGTCATTATTTGCAAATGATATGATATTGTACATAGAAAACCCTAAAGTCTCCATCAAAAATCTACTAGATTTAATAATTGAACTTGGCAAAGTAGCAGGAATCAAAATTAACATAAAAAAATCAATGGCATTCTTATACACCAATGATGAACTCACAGAAAGAGAAATAAAAATAAAAAAAATCACATATACTATTGTAGCAAAAAAATTAAGATACCAAGTAATAAACTTAACCAAAGTAGTAAAGGAACTATTTGCAGAAAACTACAGGACATTGAAAAAAGAAATAGAGGAAGATATAAAAATGTGGAAGCACATACCTTGTTCATGGATTGGAAGAATTAATATCAATAATATGTCCATATTATCCAAAGCAATCTATAGATTCAATACAATCCCCATCAAAATACCAGTGACATACTTCACAGAACTAGAACAAATACTTCAAAAGTTCATATGGAACCAAAAAAGACCTCTAATAGCCACAGCAATCTTGAAAAGAAGAACAAAGTAGGATGGATCACATTACCAGATTTCAGGTTATACTACAAAGCCACTATAATCAAAACAGCCTGGTACTGGCACAAGAACAGGCATATAGATCAATGGAATAGAACAGAGAACCTGGAAATTGACCTAAGACATTATGTTCAATTAACATTTGACAACGGTGGCAAGAGCATAGAATGGAGAAAAGACAGCCTCTTTAATAAAAGGTGATGGGAAAATTGGACAGCTACATATAAAAAAAAATGAAACTAGACCATCAACTTACACCATACACAAGAATAAACTCAAAATGGATAAAAGACTTAAATGTGACTTGTGAATCCATAAAAATCCTAGGAGAAAATGTGGGCAACAAAATTTTAGGCATCACATGCAGGAGAATTTTCATTGATATACTGCCTAAGGCAGGAGAAATAAAGGAAAAAATTAATACACTAAACTATATAAAACTAAAAAGCTTCTGCACAGCAAAAGTAACAGCCTTCAAAATGGAAAGGGTACCCACTATATGAAAGATTATAATTGCTAATGATACATCAGATAAGGGGTTAATTACCAACACATATAGAGTACTCATACAACTCAACAAAAGGAAGACAAAAACCCAATGAAAAAAAATGGGCAGAAGACCTAAAGAGACACCTCTTCAAACAGGACATACATATGGCCAAGAGACATATGAAAAAATGCTCAACATCACTAATCATCAGAGAGATGTAAATTAAAACAACAATGAGGTATCACCTCACACCTGTCAGAATGGCCGCCATCAACAAATCATCAAAAAACAAGTGCTGGTGAGGGTGTGGAGAAATGGGGACTCTAGTGCACTGCTGGTGGGAATGCAGAACAATATGGTGTTTCCTCAAAAAATTAAAAATTGAATTGTCATTTGACCCAGTGATCCCACTTCTAGGAATATATCCTAAGAAGCTCAAAATACCAATCAGAAAAAATATATGTACCCCTATGTTCACAGCAGCACTAGTTACAATCACTAAGATGTGGAAACAGCCCAAATGTCCATCAATAGATGAGTGGATAAAAAAGCTATGGTACATATACACAATGGAATACTATACAGCTCTAAGAAAGAAAGATCTCTTATCCTTTGAGACAACATGGAGGGACCAGGAGGGACCTGGAGAGTATTATGCAAAGCAAAATAAGCCAATCAGAGAAAGACAAACACCACATGATCTCACTTATTTGTGGAATATAATAAACAAAATAAATTGATGAACAAAGTATACCTAAAGACATAGAAAGGAGTATGATTCAGACTGACAAACCTCAAAAGAGGCAGGTGTGGGGGAGGGATGAGATAAACCAAAGAACTTATATGCATGTATCGGTAATTAATGGACATAGACAACAAAGCTGGGGGGTGGGCGGGAGGAGGGTGTCTGGGGCGGAAAAAGAGAAACATCTGTAACAAAAATTAATTAATTAATAAAATAACAATAATAAAATGAATACAAAAAGAAAGACACACATAGAGAAGAAAACCACATGAAGACAGAGGCAGAGATTAGAATTATGCTGCCACAAGCCACGGAATGCCAGGAGCCTGGCATCTATAAGAGGCCAGGAAGGATCCTCTTCCTAGAGCCTTCCAAGGGAAGGAGCCTGCCGACACCTTGGTTTAGGATTTTTTATCTCAGAACAGTGAGGGAATAAGTTTCTGCTGTTTTAAGCCATGAAATTTGTAGTAATTCATGGTAATTAAGGTTGTGGTTGCCCTTGAAAATAAATACACTATGGAAACAATCGGTGATATGAGTAAAAAGTATATAAAGATGAAAAAAAAAGGTTCATGACTTGTGCAAATTCAGTACATCCTAGAGCCAAGAATCCCACCAAGTGTCTTGGATTCCAGAACCAGCATGAAAAATTACTAAGCCAAACTTACATACATACTTTCATCCTTTAACAAGAGTAAATAAACCATAGATCATAAAATCAGGGACTCTAATGTATGTGCATTTACATTATTTCTTATACTAAAGTTCTATTAAAGCGTACGGGCCAAACAAATGATCAACTATTGGCAGTTCTTCCACTTTACTGAGACCTCAGCAAGACAGATCCACAAGAAAAACTTGACTGTTAAGGCTCCTTTTATAAGGGCGGGGTGGGAGTCATGGTTTTCTTTTTCTTTCCTCTTTCCTTTCTTCCTTCTGAGAGGAATCATCTGTAAGTATTTGATGCAAAGGTTCAAACACAACAGCCATGCCTTTGAACAGTGGATTAAGAGAGTTGTCCAAAGACAAATGAACAAAAGAACAAACTATAGAGAAGCATTCAAATTAAAATTCCTTCCAGCAATTTTCTTGGGAAAAGTTAGTTCTGTGATTTAATCTGTCTACCCAAAGCCTTCTCTTTTAACATTTTACCCTTGCATGTGTTTTACATAGTTTTCAAATTGCTCTTCTATTCCGTATTTCTTGGTATTTCAATGCCTCCATTTCCTTCTTTACAAAAGAGAGTCAATGAAGTGTTTATTCCAGAATCTGTATGTAGTAAGGGCTAGATCTGTGGTGCTTGAATGATAGTGTTGTTGTTGATCATATTATCATTCATTTATGTAGGAAGCACTTAGGTGGAATACAGCAAAATGAAATCCAATATTCCATCCATCTTTGGTCCTGTAGACCCAGTAGAGAATCCAAAATGTCTATAGTCTACAGGAGCAGCAACCTAGCTGGAAGTAGCAGACTGGACTCTTGTCTAGGAAGTGGTTATGGGGAGGGGCAGCTGACGGGCTCTGGAGGAACCAAAACCACTCCTCCGCTGCTGGTGTCCTGCCCTTTCAGACAAGGCTAATGCTGTTACCACTATTTGACAAATAAAAAATTTGTAGTTGGCAGAGCTTATGTGACTTCTCAAAATTATAAGACTAAGGGAAAATTAGACCCCTAGAAAGTACTGAGCTGCATTCAGGATGGAGACTTGGCCCATCTTGTTTAACATCTAACTCCAGGGCTTAGACACAGTGCCTGGCATACAGTAGGTGCTTGTCCTAGATCAGGTTCCCAAGAAGTAAAGCCTCAACCAAGTATTCTGATACCCTGACATATTAAGGGGGTGCTCAAGGAGAGAGGGAGTGAGGGACGTGAGATAGGAGAGCAGAAGAGGTGGGCAGAGATACGGGTATATCGGAAGTCTAGTCTCATTCAGATTCCTTGGGGAGTTCTGCAGCATGCATGACACTACAGAGTTATCCACCCTGTGTCACGGGGTCAGCCCTCTCTTCTGGTACTGGTAGAGGCTATTGTTCCTTTATTGAGCAGGTGCTGGTAGGCACCATATCTGAGTCTCCTTTAACCTGGCTAACACAGGTTCCCCACTACCCCACCCAACTTTCAGGCCCACCCAAGCTGCTCCAGTGGCTTCTCCATACAAACAACTTGTCTTGGCTCATGCTGCAACTTTCCGAAAATCTCTCAGAAGTTCACAAACCACGAACAAGCAACATCTGGCCTTGGTGTGCCCCGTACCTCTTGCTAAGCAGCCCCAGGCCAGCACCAGTGACAGCCAGACTCAGTTTGCATCTTAACCTCTTCCAGGCACCTCAGGCCCAACACAAGTGGAAACCATCTGCAGATCACTTTGTAGTTCATACCAAGTGGCCTTGGGCAGGGCACAGGTAGTGGCTGACTTTGGTCTCTACCTCCTAAGAGGCTTCAGAACCAATACACCCAGTGGCCAGCTTCAGACTATACCAGAGCACCACTCAACTACCTCAAACATGACACACTCAAAGGACAGATTCTGCTAACACCAGAGCCTCAGTTAGGTGAATTCTGTTCTGTAGAGTCAGCCCCTGCACAGCAGCTCCTGCACTGTATTCACGGCCAGTCCTCACAACCAATCAGCCTGAGGGTCAATCTCTGCAACTGATGTGACAACAGCAGTCAAGGCTCAACTATAATAAAAGGGCACACACAACCCACACAAGAGATACACCTGGAGCACCTGTTCAGGTGACCAAGGACACCCACTATGTAAGACCTCTCTACCAAGACCAGGAAACATAGATGCTCTACCTAATACATAGAAACAAACACAGGGAGGGAGACAAAGAAATACATCCCAATGAAAAAACAGAACAAAACTCCAGAAAAAGATCTAAACAAAATGGAGACAAGCAATCTACCAGATGTAGAGTTCAAAACACTGATTTTAAGGATGCTCAATGAAAACTTCAACAAAAAAATAAGAAACCAAAAAAAAAGAACCAGTCAGAAATGAATAATACATTACAGGAAATCAACAGTAGAGTAGATGAAGCAGAGGATCAAATCAATAATTTAGAAGGTAAGGTAGCAAAAAACACCCACAGAACAGCAAAAAGAAAAAAGAATACAAAAAAAAATTAGAATACTTTAAGGGGGCTCTGGGACAACTTCAAGCATACCCATACAAACAACTTGTCTTGTTTGGAAGAGAGCGCAAGGAATTGGAAACCTATTTAAAGAAATAAAGACAGAAAACTTTCTTGACCTGGTGAAGGAAATAGACCAGAAAGTGCAGAGTCCCAAACAAGGCCCACACTAAGACGTATCATCCTTAAAATGCCAAAGGTTAAAGACAAAGAGCAAATCTTAAAAGTAGCAAGAGAAAAACAGTTAGTTACCTACAAAGGAGCTCCCATTAGACTGTCCACTGATTTCTCAACAAAACCTTTGCAGGCCAAAGATTGGTACAAAATATTCAAAATAATGAAAGCAAGAACCTACAACCAAGAAAACTATATCCAGCAAAGCTATCATTTAAAATTGAATAACAGATAAAACGCTTCTCAGACAAGAAAAAGCTAAAGGAGTTTATCACCACCAAACCAGCATTACAAGAAATGTTAAAGGAACTTCTTTAAGAAGAAGACAATAAGATAAAAAAATATAAATAATTGTATATTTATCAACAATTACTTTTTTTTTTCCTTTATTGATTTTAGAGAGAGAGAGGTGGAAACATCAATGAGAGAGAAAATCGACTAGCCACCTCCTACATACCCCCAACTGGGAATTTAGCCCACAAGCTGGGCATGTGCCCTGACCAGGAATTGAACCTCTGACCTCCTGGTGCATGGGGTGGATATCCAACCACTGAGCACACAAGCCGGGCTCACCAATTACTTTTAATGTAAATAGCTGAATGGATAACAAAACAAGAGCCTTACATAAGCTGTCTACAAGAGACTCACTTCAGATCGAAAGACACACAGAGACTGAAAGTACAGGGATGGAGAAAGATGCTTCCTGAAAATGAAAACCAAAAAATAAAATAAAAGCTGGGGTAGCAATACTTATACCAGAAAAAATAGACTTTAAAACAAAAGCTATATAAAAGACAACAAAATACCCAGCAATTCCACTTTTGGGTATTTATCCAAAGAAACCCAAAACACTAATTTGAAAACATCTTCATTGCAGCATTATTTACAATAGCCAAGATATGGAAGGAACCTAAGTGTCCATCAATAGGTAAATAAAGAAGTAGTACATGTATACCATGGAATAGGACCCAGCCATAAAAAAGAAGGAAATCTTGCCATCTGCAAGAACAAGGATGGACCTAGAGGGTATTGTGCTGAGTGAAACAAGTCAGGCAGAGTAAGACAAATACCATCTGATTTCACTTGTATGTGGAATCTAAAAAACAAAATAAACAACAGAAACAAATTCACAGATACAAAAAACATTTTGATGGTTATCAGATGGAAGGGGTTTGGGGGATGGGTGAAAAAGGTAAAGGGATTGAGAAGGACAAATTGGTAGTTACAGAAGAGTCTGGGGATGTCAGGTACAGCATAGAGAACACAGTCAATAATATTGTAATAACTATGTATGGTGTCAGGTGGGTACTAGACTTATCGGGGTGATCACTCCGTAAGTTACATAAATGTGTAAACACTATGTTGTAGACCTGAAACTGATATAATGTTGTATGTCAACTGTAATTGAAAAATAAAAATTGGCGGGGTGGAGGTGGAAGAGGGCATGCAGGGGATAACTGATGATGGGAAAATAAAATCAAATCAAATGAAATGAAATGAAATGAAAAATAGATTTTTTAGAAAAAGAAAAATTATTCTAAAAAATAAATATATTGTTAGACGCATAACTCATAAGTACAACACAATTCTGCTGTCTCTATATGCTTTCTCTATACACAAAACAGGGCTTACATCCCATAAAATTTTATAATCATCACCTCTAATTCAGGAACCTTCCCCACAACTCAACAGTATTGAGCACAACGGAGCTGGCAAGGGTCACGTCTAACCAGGTTTAATAATCACTTTGAAAGAGAAAGGACATTGTTGTTGAGGTTTTGAGCTACAAAATAATACCTTCACCCATCAGCCAAGGCCACTACAAATTAATGGTTGCGTTGGGATTTTTGTCTGACAGCTGGATAAAGCCAATTCATGCCAAGGGACCAGAGATGTAACATAAAAAGTCCACTAGAATTTTCTCTCTCAGAGAGGGTATTTGCTTCTCACGTTCTTGTACCGCCCCTGGGCTGAGAACTCAAACTGGGAACCAATATACCTTTCACACCAAGTTGACATGACAGCGAGAATGTGTGGTATAATCATTACTGGCAGGAGGAACCAAGCCAGGACTTCCTACCCTTTTTTTTTTTAATTACACCCATTCTCCACTTGGTTCTCAAAGGCCCTGCCATCCTAGTTAGAGCTGCTACCGCCCCCTCCCGCCACCAGGCTGTCCCTTCTCTTCTCAGCCCTACAAACAAAAGTGGCCACAGTGGGAAGGAAGACTTGCATTGTGGAGGGTTCTGATGCAGCCCTTTCCAAAGTGGAGATTCTGAGTCATTTTCTACACTGCAGCCAGAGAGCTTCTGCAAACTGCTGATGTCGCTCCCCTGCCTAAAACCCTTCAATCTTAGGACAAAATGAATGATCTCCCTAAGAGATCCCCTAAGGGTCCCCTAAGAAACGATGTAAGGTGGTCCACATCTGCTCCCCCCCCCCCCCCGCCCCGTCCTCCAGCCATACAGACTCTCTTTCAGTTCCTGCAACAGGACACTCTCCACTTAGCTCCCAGATCTAATCCAGGTTTGCTCTGGTTTGTCACAGTACTTTCTCTTCACTGCACATCACGATTTGTTACCCTCGTTTTGTTTGTGAGTTATCTGAGGCAGATACACCAGAAGAAAGCTCTTATTCTGATGACTATGAAATTCCTATATATTTTTCAATTCTTTCTTGGCCCAGAGAATAAAAGGGTCCATTCTCTCATTTTAGAGATGGGAAAATTAAACCTGGGAAGGAAATATTATTTGCCTGAGGTAACATGGTTGGTTGGTTGGTTGGTTTTCTTAAGGCAGTGTTAGCAGTTTTCCTGTGAAATATTCAACTCTTTTGTAAATGCCCTGTGTTACCCTCATCTTAGATCTACAGATACTGTCTTTTAGTTTTATTGCTGGCCAGGAAAATATAACTGAGTGAAGAAACACATGAAAACCTTGCAAGGGTTGGACAGATGCTGCTAACATCATCACCAGCCTCTTCTAAGAATGCCTTCCTCAAATTCCTGAAATTATATGTCCTATCTTCACTCCCTCCTGGTATCATGTCAAGCATATCTTTAAAAGCATAGTAGCCCTAGCCTGGCCGGTGGCTCACTGGTTGAGCATGGACCAATGCACCAAGAGGTTGCCGGTTTGATTCCCAGTAAGGGCACATGCCAGGTTGTGGGCCAGATCTCCAGTAGGACCATGCAGGAGGTGACCAGTCAATGTTTCTATCTCTCTCTCTTCCCCATCCCTGCCTGACTCTCTAAAATCAATAAAAAATATATTTTTAAATAAATAAATGAAAGCATATAAGCCCTAGCCAGTGTGGCCCAGTTGGTTGGGTGTCATACCATGCACCAAAGGGTTGCTGGCTCTATTCCCAGTCAGGGCACGTACCCAGGTTTCCAGCTCAATCCCCAGTAGGGGGCCCACAGGAGGCAGATGATCGATGTATGTTTCTCTCTCTCTCTCCCCCTCTCCCTTTCTCTCTCTCTCTCAAATCAATAAAAGCGTATAAAATAAAGTAATTGGTCAACATAATAATGATATAGCTAGACTCTGCTCAGCACTTACTGGAATGTGTCAAGCTCTGTGCTAAGCAGTTACACATACTAATCTTCTTCTTCCCAGCACAGCTCTACAAGACAGGCTGGGCAGATGCTGTTGTTCTTAGGAGGACAGCGTCTTGCTCAATGTCACACAGCTGGTGAGTGTGGAAACCTGGTTTTATACCCAGCTTGATTTGCCTCAGTAGTCCATGGACTCTTCATCACATCATGTCACTCTGATGTGATCAGTCCAGTACTGGGACAGCCTTTGATCCTTCCAGCCACAGGAATAATCTAGAAGGTCCCCCACCCACAACAGTCTTCCCAGGCTGTTTGTCTGCCTTCATGATCTGAGACACCCTAATAGAGCTAGCATCACCCTAGTAAAAATTAAAAAGGAACAATGCAAAGTCTAATAGAAATCCAATGTCTTTGTCTAATGTCACAAATACACACACATCCATGTAAAGATAGGAGGCTCACTCTGTAACCGACCTTCATTGGCTTTTGACTGCCCAGCATCTTCTTTTTGTTTCTGAGGTTTTTAAAAATGTTTTTTGTCTGCACGCAGTAAAACTCCCTCTTGGTGCTGTACAGTCTGTGGGCGAGCAGCATGGTAATTAAGACCCAGAGCAGTTCCATCACCCTGAAGAGTTCCCCCGTCCGGCCCCTTTGGAGACCCATTTCCCCTTCTCCCCCATGAAGGCCATTGTGTGGGAAACACAAGGACAGCAAAAGCAGCGACCTGAGCTCTATCCTGAAATCTGAATTCAATCAGGCAGGAGGAAAGATTGAGAACAGTTGGGTTCTCTCCTTCCAGCACTGTGATGAGGAAGACAACAGCCCCTATACTTAGAGCCCCAGACCTTTCCAGGTGGGTCCTGTCTCCATCTTTCATGCTGTGGTAC
Source organism: Molossus molossus (assembly GCF_014108415.1). Lineage (NCBI taxonomy): Eukaryota > Metazoa > Chordata > Mammalia > Chiroptera > Molossidae > Molossus > Molossus molossus. Next base: position 106,293,781 of record NW_023425366.1, on the reverse strand, counting down.
TGTATTTTTAATAAATCTATTTGATCTTTATCCCTGCTTCCCGCCACTGGGCTCCTAAAGCCCTTGGAATTGCCTGAGTGATAGGAGTGTTTTCTGTTATTCACAACAAGCCTCTATGAACATCCTTAACTTCTGCTAATGAGGTGACACATGGTAGGGCCCCTAGACAGCCTCATGATGATGGCTGGTCCCCAGAAAGACCAGCCTTCAGCCCCTCCCTCTGACATTCAGGGAGGAGAGAGGGGCTAGAGATGGAGTTCAGTCACCAATGGCCAATGAATTAATCAATCACACCTAAGACTTCCGGGTCAAGCTGGCCAGTGGGTAACCTCAGTATTTGCCTCCTCCCACAATCACATCGAAATTACAACTAAACTACAGAATAACCATCATGCAGAACCACCTGAAATCAAGCTGAATGGAAGTCCTACAACTACAAAATTAAAGAAGCTACATAGAGATTGATAGGAGGGGCAGAGGCACAGAGGCGCGGAGGGGCTGGGGGGGCAGACAGCTGGTTCCACAGCTACAAGTGGCAGATAAAAATCAGGAGGGCACCTCAGCTGGGAAGGTCCTCCCAGAGGAGTGAGGGGGCCCTGTCCCACACCAGGCCCCCCAGCTCAGGGTTCCAGTGCCAGGAAGACAAGTTCCCACAACTTCTGGCTGTAAAACCAGCAGGAACTGAGGCTGAGGAAGGCTGAGGATGCTGGAGTCCCAGGTGTTCTTGTTAAAGGGCTTGCACATGGATTTACTCAGACTTTCTCCCTCCAGGCTCCAGTGTGAGGGAAGCAACCTGAAAGGGAAGAACTGAGTTGTTTGTCATCCAGGGACAACTGGAGAGGCAGCTTTCTCCCAGAGAGACATGCTGGTGGAGGTCGTTGTTCCTTTGGTGACCCCTTCCCCCATGGGGCAGGCAGAAGACCAACACATCTGGGACTCCAGCAACCTGGCTCACACTGTTTCCCCACCCTGGTGATTCTCTGAGGCCCCGCCCCACCCAACTTTCAGGCCCACCCAAGCTGCTTCCAGTGGCTGTACCATAAGATTGGTCTTCTTGGCTCTTGCTTCAGATTTTCTTAAATTCTCTCAAATAAGCAGCATCTGGCTTCAGCAAGCCCCATGCATCTCGCTAAGTGGCCCCAGGCTGGGTACAAGCAGCAGCCAGCCTTGGTTCACAGCTTGGCTTTCTCTGGGAAACTCCAAACCCAGCACAAGAAGCAGCCATCTGCAGATTACTTTGTTGCTTATACCTGATGGCCCTGGGTACAACACAGGCAGTGGCTGACCTTGCCCCAGAGCCGGCACACCCAGTGGGACAGCTTCAGACCATGTCAGAGCACCACCACCCAACTACCTCCACAAGTGACACACTCAAGCAGTGGACTCAGTGGGTACCAGAGCCCTGCTGAAGTAAGTCTTGCTCTGTGTGGTGGGCCCTGCACAGCTGATCTTCCAAGGTAGTCAGAGGTCAATGGGCACAGCCAGTCTTTGCAGCTGATCAGCCTGAGTAAATCCCTCCCACTGATGTGCCAACACAACCAAGATTCAATACAACAGAAGGGTGAACAGTCCACATGAAGGGTGCACCTTGAGGGCATAGCTGTGGTGACCAGGGAAACTGTGCCACTGGGCCCTACAGGACACCTACTACAAAAGGCCACCCTAGAAAGCCTAGGAGACATAGTAACTCTACCTAATATATAGAAACAAACACTGGGAAGCAGCCAAAATGAGGAGAAAAACAAACATGTCCGCAATGAAAGAACAGAACAAAACTCCAGGAAAAGAACTAAACAAAATGGAGATTAGCATCTAACAGATGCAGAGTTCAAAACACTGGTTATAAGGATACTCATCGAACTTAGTGGGAATTTCAAGAAACTTAGTGAGAACATCAAGGAACTTAATGAGGAGCTCAAAAGCATAAAAAAGGATCAGTCAGAAATGAAGAATGCACTAACTAAATAAAGAATAATTTACAGGGAATCAACAGTATAATAGGTGAAGCCAAGAAGCAAACCATAAATTTGGAATATAAAGAAGAAAAATACACCCAATCAGAACAGCAAAAAGAAAACAGAAGGCAAAAAAAAAAAATGAGGATAGGAGCCACTGGGACAACTTCAAGCATACCAACATTTGCATCATGGGGATGCCAGAAGGAGAAGAGAGAGAGCAAAAAATTGAAAATCTATTTAGCCCTGGCCAGTTTTGCTCAGTGGTTAGAGCGCCGGCCTGCAGTTCAGAGAGACCTGGGTTTGCTTCCCACTAAGGGCATTTACCTCGGTTGCAGTTTGCCCCGGCCCTGGTTGGTTGTGCGGGTGGCAGCCAATCTATGTGTCCCTTTCACGTCGATGTTTCTCTCTCTCTCTCTTCCTCTCTCTCCCACTCTATCTGAACAAAAAATGGAAAAATGTCCTCAGGTGAGGATAAAAAAAAAATTGAAAATATATTTAAAAAATAATGACAGTAAACTTGGCAAAGGGAACAGACATACAAGTTCAGGAAGCACAGAGAGTCCCAAACAAGATGAACCCAAAGAGGTCCATGCCAAGACACAGCATAATCAAAATGCAAAAGGTTAAAGACAAAGAGAGAATCTTAAAAGCAGAAAGAGAAAAGCAGTTGGTTACCTACAAAGGAACTCTCATAAGGCTGTCAGCTGATTTCTCAAAAGAAACTTTGCAGGCTAGAAGGAAGTGACAAGAAATATTCAGTGATGAAAAGCAAGGACCTACAACCAAAATTACTCTATCCTGCAAAGCTATCATTTAGAATCAATGGCCATATAAAGAGTTTCCCAGACAAGAAAAAGCTAAAGGAGTTTATCACCACCAAACCAGTATTATATGAAATTCTTGAAGGAGAAGAACCACAAAAATATGAACAATAAAATGGTAATAAATACATATCTATCAACAATCGAATCAGCAAACAAAATGAACAAGCAGAACAGAAACAGACTCATAGATAACAGAGAACTTTTTGTTGGTTGCCAGACGGGAGGGATGTTGGGGGAATGGGCACAAATGATGAAGCAATTAAGAAGTACAAATTGGTTGTTAGACTGAGGAATCTCAAAGGGAAGGGGGAGGGAGTGTGGAAAAAGATAAACCAAAGAACTTATATACATAACCAACAGACATAGACGATAGTGTGGGGAAGGCAGGAGGGGGTGGGAGTGGGGAGGAAGGGGTCAGTGGGGTAAAAAGAGGGGACACCTGTAATACATTCAACAATAAAGATAAGGGTTTTTGTTTGTTTTTGTTTTTTTAGACAGAGAGGAAGGGAGAGGGAAAGAGAGATAAAACATCAATGAGTGAAAACATAGATTGGCCACCTTCTCATGCCCCCCACTGGGGATTTGGCCCACAACCTGAGCATGTGCCCCAACCAGGAACCGAACTGGCAACCTCTTGGTGCATGGGTTGACACTCAACCACTGAGCCACACCGGCCAGGCAATAAAGATACATTTTAAAAAAATAAAATAAAATAAATTATCCCAGCTGGTGTGGCTCACTGGTTGAGCATCGACTCATGTACTAAGAGGTCACTGGTTCAGTTCCTGGTGAGGGTACATGCCCAGGTTGTGGCCCAGATCTCCAGTGGGGGGCATGCAGGAGGTGGCCAATTGATGTTCTCTCTCATCGATGTTTCTCTCTCTCCTTCTCCCTTCCTCTCTCTTTCAAATCAATAAAGAAAATAAATTTAAAAAGAAGATAAATCAACCACACCTATCGAATGGAATCTTGATAAAAACCTCTAGACAATAGTGTCCGGGGTGTTCCAAGTTGGTGAGCACATCCATGTGACAAAAAGGTGGCACATTCCAATTCCACAAGGGCAGTGGCCCCTGTACTCGGGACCTCCAGACCTTGTCCTGTGTACCTCTTCATCTGGCTGTCATCTGTATCCAACAACATATGAGGATAAATGTATCCTTTATCATAGCATGAGGACAGCACTTTTCTGAGTCCCTCTACAAGTTACTGGATCAGAGGGGGGTGTTGTGGGAACCCATGAATTTGTAGTTGGTTGAGCAGAAGGGCCAACAGCCTGTGGACCCCATTTGCAGTTTAAGTGAAGGCATTAAGCTGTAGGGTCTTAGCTGACTCCCCGTAGAAAGGGTCAGGATTGAATTGAGTCGTTTGACATCCAGCTGGAGTCAGAGAATCAAATTGGCATTGATGGTGTATGTATTTGGCCGGTGTTAGAACAGGCACCACGCACGCCCATGCCTGCGTGGGAGGCATCTTTACACTGCCGAGACAAGTGCTAACGCAGAGAGGGGAGTGTTTTAAACACTGTAGGATCAGAGTAACACTTTCAACCCTGGCTTTGTCTCTACTATAAATCATACAACCTCACTGAGGCTCACTTTCCTCATCAATAAATTGGGGGAAAAACAGTAATAGTAATAATAATAATGCCAATTCCATAGAGTTGTTTGAGAATTGGGAGTTAGTACACCTAATGGGCTTAGGACCGTGGCACATAGTAAACCCTCAATAAAAGGTTGTTGTTGTCTTTTCATTTCTTCTAATCCAATCTCTTTGTGTACCGGAGCAGGTGTCGTTCTGCTTATAGTGAGAACACGGATAAGCCTGCCTATTTCCTCTGAGCAGAGGCAGTGTGTTCAACTAAGCAAGAATGAGATTCCTGGGGAAGGCAGCTCTTTGCAGACAGAGGAGGGTCCCACAGAGAGCAGCAGAGGGGGAAGGAGACAGAGCCAGCCCCCCTGCGGCTTCCACTGGGAGAGCCCCTCCCCCCCTCTCCTGGACCGGGAAGCACACAGGTGCAGTCATGCTCCTGGCTCCGGAGGAGACACTGAGTCCACGCTGCGCTTCCACCCGAATACCCTGGGCTGTAAGGCTTTCTGCTGCCTACGTCCAGCCCCAGAGGTCCTGACTTGATTCGTTTGGGAGAATATCCAGGTCAGAGGGGTCTCGAGAAGCTCTCAGCGGATTCAAAGGTGCTGCCAAGGTGGAGGACCTCCATCTGGAAGGAGAGAGCAGAGGGGCCACCCTTACGTATTTACCTTAACCTGCCAGCAGGGCTCTTGGACTTCAGCCTGCACATGAGTCATCTCGTCAAAATGAAGATTCTGACTCAGCAGGTCCTGGGTGGGGGCTGAGACTCTGCATTTCTCACGAGCTTCCAGGGCTGCTGGTGCTCTAGCCTGAGGACCACACTCTGGGTAGCAAGGGTCTAAGCGAAGGCTATGGGAGCTCCAGAGCACCCCTACACAAACACCTGTGTGACAGACCCTCCCCCATCACCCCGCGGGGCAGAGCCCAAATGCAGGATATCTGCCGCTTGGGTTAGTCTGTTCAGAGCATCTGGGTCCTCCCACAGTTGCAAGTCACCCCACCTGCCCACTTGGATGGCAGGTTACCACCTGGAGCACAGAAGGAAACACTATTGCTCAGGACCACCCCATGCTGCTCCCCTAGTTCTAAATCGGGTCAGTCTGAGACACCACCCCCCAGCCCCGTTACTCCCATTCATCCTCTTTCGTTCAGAGTCCAACCCTGTGCACAGAGCATCCTCTCAAAATAAACTGGCCGAGCTTCCCCACCCCTTTCCTTTGCACCTGAGGCGATTATTACTTGTCATAAACAGAACTGCCAGCTGTGAGTAGCGTTCAGCTTGCTGTTCTTAAAATGCCTTATAATGTTTCTCTCAGAGGAGAGCTCTCCAGCCCCGTGATGGGTCCACCCAGCCAATGGCAGTGTGAGCTGGGGCCCATGTTTTGATGAGATCATCGGTCACTGTCAGTCAGAGATACAGGGCTCCTGTTGCAGGGAGAGGGAGAGAGCCTCCTCTCCCTGGAAGTGCAGCTGACTGCCGATCTCCCGGTAGCCTGGCCCTGGGAAGCCTTGACAAATGTCAACAGACGGCAGGAAACCCTCTGCTTCTCAAAACACCTGTGGGCTCCACGGCCATACCACCCTGAAGGCGCCCGCTCTCGTCAAAACACCTGTAGGCCCCGCCCTGCCCCGGCTTGACTCACACCCATTTCTTATTTATGTCTCTCACGCTCCATCCAGAGACTGGAGATATCTCCTTGGACTGAGTTATAGTAGAAGCTAAGAGGGAAACGTTGAAGACCATTTGGAGGAAAAACAAGGCCATTGGTGGTAGCCAACCTTGAAGCTGGCCCCCAGACATCTCCACCTCGTGCCCCGGCATCCTGAGAGACATCTCGGGTTCGGTTCCAGACCACCACGATACAGTGAGTATTGCAATAAAGGGAGTCACAATCTTTTGCTAGGGGAGGATGTAGACTTTCATTTCTTAAAAATGCAACATCTGTGGAGTGCATTACAATTAAAGCGAGGTCTGTCTGTAGGCACACCCCATGTATAGTATCTCCCCCTCCCCACGGCACCAGAGTTGGTCTGTATAATAACAGACTGTGGGTGCAATCTCTCACTCTCTCCTGAATCACTCACTCTGGGGATGCCAGTTGCCACATCGTGAGGACATTCAGGCAACCAATGGAGAGGCTGCGTGGAGGAAACTGAGGCCTCCAATTGCAATGTGGGTGAATTCGGATGCAGACTCTAACCCAGGGGAGCATTGACAGGGCTGCAGCCCTGGCCAACAGCTTGATGGCAACCTCCTGAGAGACCCTGAGCCAGAGGCACCCAGCTGAGATGCTCCTGGATTCCTAACCCACAGAAGCTTTGAGATAATCAATGCTTGTTGTTTTAAGCAGCCATGTGGGGGCAATTTGTTGCACAGCAATAGATAACTAATATACCACTCACCCCAAACCAAACCATGAATATAGCATGGGCCCCTTCGATGGCAAGACATAGTAGCAATCACTATGAGAGATGCAGGAATGGGAGGAGGAGGCATAGTGTGGTAGCTTGCATTCATGTAAGCCCTGCTTGGAGCCAGGCACTGTTCACAGAACTGTGTGTGCATCAGCTCACTTAATCCTAAAGCCACTGATGATGATGATGATGATGATGATGATGATGATGATGATGATTGTTCACATCCACCAGCCAAAAACTCACCTGCAGTTGAACAAAGTTGGGCTTAGTGACACGTTGCAACCAGGGAGACCACACACCATGGGGAGCTGTGCTGTGTCTCAACTAGAAGGTGATAGGAGAGGCTTGCAGAGGACTTGGGTTTGCTCTGGATCACGCGCTGTCAGAGGGCAGTGGGAATTCTGTAGGTGGGTGCCTTAACCGTTCCTATCAAGGAGCAGAGGGAGGCTGGCGCTGTCATTGGTAAAGAAGCGGCAGCCACTCGGGCTAGTCAGAAGGGCAGATGTTTGATCATTTCTGTGGATTGCATGGTGTTCTTACTTTTGTGCTCATGCATGATTGCAGGGTGCTTATTTTTGTCTTGTTTCATCACAGTCAGCATTCCGTCTTCCCATGGGGCTGTCCTTAAGAAGGGACAAGCACACCCTGGCTGCTGGTAGCCGGCCAGCTGCAGCTGAGAGTGGGCAGGGCTGCACTGTTCCTTGTCTCATCCCCATTTTACAGATAAATGGCAGAGCTGAGAGGGACTTGAGAGCAAACCATCGGTGCTTGAGGGCCGGTTTTGTTTGGGTTTCCTTTTGCTTTCTGATTCATTGTGAACCAATACTTTCCTGACATCCGATACAAATGAATTGCTGGAATAATGACCATCCCCTTGGATACTGCAGCAATGTCAAATTGCTGTAAAATTTTCTAAACACAGACTCTCAACTTCTGGACTATCTGTTCACAAACATACAGTAACAAACAGTCCTCAGCCAGTACTATCCGTGGATCATACTGGGAGAAACTTTAGGGCTTCTCTGATTGAGAGTTTCCCCAACTTCATGCACTGGTGCACCTTCATTTGTTGCCAAGTCCGGGTTGCACCTCTACTACTATTTACTTAATGTTAACTTTAAATATGTTCCTCCATGCTCGGCCGATGTGGCTCAGTGGTTGAACGTCAACCCATGCACCAAGAGGTCGCCAGTCCAATTCCTGGTCAGGGCACATGCCCTGGTTGTGGGCCCAATCCCCAGTAGGGGGCATGCAGGAGGTGGCCAATTGATGTTATCTTTCATTGATCTCTCTCTCTCAAATCAATAAAGAAAAAAAAATTGTTTTAAATATTGTCCTCCTGTATCACCTCACACACATCAGAATGGCCACTATTAAAAGACCAGAAAAGAACAAGTGATGCAGAAAACTTGGAAACTTTGTGCACTATTGGTGGGAATGCAGCCATTATGGAAAACAGTACAAAAGTCCCTCAAGTAATTAAAAATAAAATTATTATGTGATCCAGCAATCCCATTTCTGGATATAGGCTCAAAAGAATGAAAAGTAAGATGTCTAAGAGATATTTGCACACCCATGTTCATTGCAGCATTATACACAATAGCCAATAGGTGGAAGCAACATAAGTGTCCATCAACAGATAAATGGATAAAGGAAAGTATTATATACATACAATGGAATATTATGCAGCCTTAAAAATAAAAGTCCTGTCACATACTACTATATAGTTGAACCTCGAGGACATCATGCTAAGTGAAATAAGTCAATCACAAAAAGACAAAAACTATATTATTCTACTCATAAACTATCTACAGTAGTCAAAATCAGAGAAACCAAAAGTAGCAAGGTGGTTTCCAAGGGCTAGGGAAGGGAAAAGAAGAAATTAGTGTTTAGTGGGTATAGAATTTCAGTTTTGCAAGATGAAAAAGTTCTGGAGATCAGTTGCACAATATACTTAATATTACTGGCCTGTGCACTTGCAAATGTTGAAGAAGGTCACTTTAATGTTTGCATTTTTGCCACTAATTTTTTTAAATCCTCATCTAAAGCAATAATAACCTTTATAATGTGTTGAGGTGGTTAGTTACATATGTTTTCTTATACACATTAAGATAGATTCCTAATTGTTAGAATAAAAAACTTTTTTTCATGCACCACCAAAAATAATTTAGTGTACCACCAGCGAGACCTGTGCCACACTTTGGAAAATATTGGTCATGAATCTTTGTATTTCTTCACTGCCTAGCATCTGAGGCCTAGCAACAAGTAGTCTGAGAATCACTCCTGAGTTCCAAAACCATGCTATCAGATTGATTGGTTCAAACGCATGCCCAGTAGAAGTAGAAACAAAAGCTCCATAGTCTGTCTATTCCTTGAAGAATATGGTTTCCAAAGCCTTCTGTAAATGCTGCAAGACCACACCCCTTTTGTTCAGAGCTCCATCCCAAGTACCTAGCACCTGCTTTGCCCCTAGTGGAATCTCAAGGCATATTTGTTGAATTCTATCAAATTAAAACAAATAGCAATAGGACTTCCGGTCAAGATGGCAGGAAGGTAAATGGGGTATCTCCTCCTCCCACAACCACATCACAATTACAACTAAACTACAGAACAACCATCATTCAGAACCGCCTGACATCGAGCTGAATGTTAGTCCTATAACTACGGAATTAAAGCAGCAGCCACATCGAGACTGGTAGGAGGGGCGGAGGCGCGAATGGCTGGTCCCCACCCATGTGTGGCGGATAAAAATCAGGAGGACACCTCGGCTGGGAAGGTCCTCCCTGAGGAGTGAGGGGTCCCCCTCCCACACCAGGCTGCCAGCTCAGGGTTCCAGTGCCCGGAAAACAAGTCCCATAACTTCTGGCTGGAAAAACCAGCGGGAACTGAGGCTGAGCCTGTGCACGGACTTACAGGGGTTCTCAACCTTCCTAATGCCGTGACCCTTTAATACAGTTCCTGATGTTGTGGTGGCCCCCAACCATAACATTATTTTTGTTGCTACTTCGAACTGTAATTTTGCTTCTGTTTTGTCTTAGGCAACCCCTGTGAAAGGGTCATTCAACCCCCAACGGGGTCGCGATCCACAGGTTGAGAACCGCTAATACTCAGACTCGCTCCCTCCAGGCTCCAGCTTGGGGGTGGCAACTTGAAAGATGCCAGAGAACTGAATTGTTTGGCATCTGAGTGAGGGCTGGAGAGGCAGCTTTCTCCTGGATGGACGGACAGACACGCTGGCAGAGGCCCTTGTTTCTTTGCTGAGCCCTTCCCCCATGTGGCCGGCAGATGGCCACCATCAAAAGAAACTTTGCAGGCCAGAAGGGAGTGGCAAGAAATACTCAAAGTGCTGAAAAGCAAAGACCTACACCATCTGTAACAAAAATTAATTAAAATAATATTTTTCAAGCTTAAAAAATAAATATATAAAATGTCTGTGGCATAGAGAAAAAAAATTATAGAGCTGCCTAAAGCTTCCTTTATTTAAAAAATGAAATTAAATTCTGACTTTACAAATCTGTACTCTTTGTAAGGGATCATTTCGCTATGATATATTTCCAATAATGTGATCTACCTTTAAAAAAAAATGCACCAGCCAATTACAATGTGTAGGATTTCAGCGGGAATCTGATTCTAAGAAACTAGACAGTAGGAAATTTGAACCGTGACTGGATATTTGATGCTCTGAGGAATTATTGTTACTGTTCTAGGTGTACTGATGGCATTGCGATCATGTTCTGAAGACTCTTTATTGCTTAGACATGCATATTGTAATAAATACAGATGAAATTTTAGTGGCTGTAATTGGTTTCAAAATAATGTGGATGGGGGTTAGGTAGAGACAGAAGTGGCCATGAGTTGATCCTTGTTGAAGCTGGGTGAGGGGTACCTGGGGATTCATTGCATTATTCTCTTGACTTTCATATGCATTTAGAATGTCTCCTAGTAAAATTGGTTTTTAGGGTTCTAATTTTTTTAAATCCTCTCTGTTAGCTAACCCTTCTCTTGGCCCTTCCTCTTCAAATGTTCTAGAAAAGCCTGGCAGGGCAGGCTCTTCTACAACGTATACGTTATGCAGCGCTGACCGTTTGTAACTGCTCAGACCCGAAATTCCGTGGTTTTCCATGCTCGCATTCACCCTAGTTTCATGTCTCTAAGCCTCGGCATACGTGTGAAACCACCTAATGATCACTTTACCTCCTGCCCGGTCTTCTGTTTGTTACCAAAATTCTCCCTCCACATGAAATACTCTGCTACCGAACTTCCCCAGAATTCTCGGACGGGCCTCAACTCACCACTCTGTAAAAACAGACACCCCAGTCTCTCTCCACTCCGCTGCCCTGTGGCAACCCCATGACACCCTCACTATCTTAGATCACCTTGTTCCTCTACTCATTTGCTTCACTGTGTCTTTCTTTATACACCACTTCACCCCATCCTCCCCTCTGAATGTATTTTCCATGAGAACAGTAACCTTGTCTGCCTGTCCATTACCAGGCACAGTGCAAAATGGATGGATGGATGGATGGATGGATGGATGGATGGATGGATGAATGGATGGATGGATGGATGAATGGATGAATGGACAGAAGAATGCTACAAGTACATCGTATGCATAGCTCTGTAGAGCCCGTAATTTAGCAGGTTAACCGCATGCTTGCTGCGAGGCTTATACACATTCATATAACTGTATCACATGTTTGTCGTCTTTCTCACCAAATCAGGGGCTTGGCTGTGAAGTGGTCATTGAATGTTTTTCCAAACCAAAGGAGATGAATAGCCCATTCCTTTCAAAGAGAAGTTTAGATCCCTACCAACTTGCATCGAACACTTAAGCCCTTGGCTCACAATGCTTGGTCACAGGAGGTCTCTGACAATCTGAGATGATGGTACATGGATGTCTATGGCTACAAACCCTCCCATCCTCTGGGAAGCCCTCAATACCTATCTAACTGGCTCCGTGCCAGGGGTTCACCAAAGGGTCCAGCTCTCCACTGAAAGTCAGAAGTAGCACTGGTCTATTGAAAAAGTGGGGTCTTAAGATGGAGACTTCACTCCAAATCCCAGTGCACCCCTTATCTCCAGTAAGTTCTTGCTCGTTAAGACATGTTAGCGGAAGGTAGGAGTCCCTGGGACCCTCTGCTTGTGGAGAAGAACCAGGCAGAGTTAGACAGCGCTCCTTCGCCTGTAACCCTGATACATGGTGTCTGGCCAACCTAGCGCGGGGTTGCTGAGGGTTAGGGTTATACCGCTTTCCTCGGAAGTAGAAAGTCGATGGGTTTGATGTATGGCCCCATTTATGGGCCCTGCAACAGAACATCCATTACCAGGTTGGCCGCTGTCAAATCTGCCTTAATATAGGGGTGGGCAAAAGTAGGTTTATGAAAAGTAGGCAAAACGCAGTTTATCCTTGCGTCATTTATTAATTACTGTACTACTTATTTGTATTACAACTGTAAGCCTACTTTTGCCCACCCCTGCATAGCACTACGAGCAGTCTCTGAGTCTTGAAAACCACTTTGCAAAGCCAATGGTCGGAGAGCAGAACGGTCTTTCTGATAGCAACCAGCTAAGCCAGTGACTCCATTCCTCTGCTGAAAACCCTCCACTGGTCCCCACGCCACTGGGAATAAAGTCCAAACTCTCTCCCAGGCTGTGCCAGGTCCAGTGGGACTCACCCCACACTCATCTGCTCGGTGTTCCCACAGCAAGACACACACGTCCTGCAGGGTCTTCGCACTTTGTGTCTCTTCTGCCCGCACTGGCTCCTTCTCATTCAGAGCTTGATCCCTATGTGACCTTCTTTCTCGGACCTTCCTTGGATACATCTGCTCCATGCTTCTTGCTCTCTCTTGTGGCAGAATTCTTAAGTTTCTGTGCCTTCTCTCGATCGCACAAAGCACCCGACCAAGTCCGCACGGCCTCCTTTTCACCTTCCCAAGGAAGCTCAGGTTTGTGGTCTTTCCCTGGCCTGCAGACACTAGCTGGATGTCTGAGCATGCTCACTGGCTTCCACCAGAGCTCACTCGTGCCACCACTGGGGTGCACACAGAGAGCCTGCCATGGGGTGCTGGGGTGTGGGGGAGGCAGGCAGGGCACTGGGGGACCCCATGGGCAGAGCTTTCCCAGAGGCTCGTGTGTGGGCGTCCTGATGGAGTCTACACCACAGTCAGTAGGATCCTCATCCCTTTACCGTCCTCTGAGTCCTATCTGCTCGTCTCCCAGCCTCTTCCACACGGGGGCAGCTCACAGCTCAGTCCTCTGCATGGGGCAGAAGAGGACCGGGCCTCGTTGGCAGCGTGCCCACCGCTGGGAGCCCGCACCTACTCATGGCTCTCACTTCCCCACAGAAGTCACAGACGGAGAAGCTTTCACTTGGCACTGAGCTGTGCCACCTTGGGGGAGGGGAAATATGGGTAAAGTCAAACTGTTCCCTTTACCCTCTCCAGCGTGTCCAAACTCATATTTTTTTTGCTCCAACGTTGTGCTGGAACATCTTCGCTGGAAACCTGAATTCAACAAAGGCTCTCTCATCCACGGGTGATTGTCTAAGTCAGTGTTCTCCACAGGCTGCCGAACCGTGGCTGAGAGGGGCTGGGGCCAGTCCACGGGCCACCGCAGGCTCCATGCCAGGACCGAGGTTTATGTGCCTAGGACCCACTGCCCAGGTGGGCAAGACTCCTCCTGCTGCCCTTGGCGTATGGTGGCCGGGCCTCTCAGCTTCCACAAGGGAGCTGTTATCCATGGACGGATGCCAAATTGTTGTTGGGAGGGGGGCCTACAATGAGGGACATTTTCTTCAGCTGTATCGCTTATGCCTCCTCTGCTTCCCAATTTTCTGGACCACTTTTTATATAAAACCTAGTCTCAACATAGATCTCTGTGGTATTCAACATAGACCTCTCAGAACCACAGGTCAACCTCAAACATCCTAAAATTACCAGGAGTTTGTGTTCCAGCCTGAGGAAAAAAAATATATGTATGTATATATATCTATAGATAGATATTTGCTATACTCACCTCATCCTTGTTTAAAGAAGGATATAACTGCCCTCAAGGCCTGCAGGTGACAAATGTTCTAAGTCAGGGCTCCGCAAAGGTCTGTGAAGTCCCGATAGTTAATACTTGAGGCTTTATGGGCTACACGGTCTCTGTTACAACACCCCACTCTGCCCCTGTAGCACAGAAGCAGCCATAGAAAATATGTAAAGGAATAGTTGTGGCTGTGCTCCAATAAAACTTTATTTACAAAAACGGGCATTGCGTTTGGCAGTTCCTCAAGTTAAACGTAGAATTAGCATATGACCCAGCAACTCCATTGCTACATATATGCCCAAAATAACAAAACTTACTTACATGTGAATGTTCATACAGCACTATTCATAAGGGCTAAACAGTGTAACGATGTACATGTCAATCAACTGAAGAATGGATAAGCAAAATGTGGTATATCCATACAATGGGATAGCAGTCAGCCATGAAAAGGAATAAAGTATTGATTCATGCTGCAATGTGGATGGACCTCAAAAACATTTGCTGGGTGAAAGAAGTGACAAAGGGTCACCTATTGTATGATTCCCTTTATATGAAATATCCCGAATAGGCAAATCCAGAGAGACAGAGGAGAATGGTGACATGGGCTGAGGAGAAAGGGGTTTCCTTTGGGGTTGATGAAAATGTTTTGGAACTACATAGAGGTGACAGTTGCACAACATTGTAAATGTACTAAATGCCACTGAACTGTACACTTATATGTGGAATCTAATGAACAACATAAACCAACAAACAAAACAGAAACAGACTCCTAGATACGGAGAACAGACTGCCCGCTGTCAGAGGGGAGGGGGTTAGGGGGCCTGGGTGAAAAAGGTGAAGTGATGAAGCAAAAAATCAAAAGCTCATGGGGTGGGGGAGCAAAGGGGGAATGCATAATGACAACTTTGGGTGATGAAGACACAACACAATTTACAGATGATGTATTACAGAATTGTACACCTGAAACCTATATAATTTTATCAACCAATGTCACCCCAGTCAATTCAATTAAAAAAAGAAAAAAGAAATAAAATGGTTAACTTTATGTATGTAAGTTTTCCCTCCAGTTAAAAAAATGTATAGGCCACTGTGCGTCAGTCCTTGTCTAAGTTCATCAGCCAAGAAGGGGAGGGCCAGAGCAGGCCTTCGCCATGTGGCAGCCACCCCGCCACCCCGCAGTGCTGAGGGGGGTGAGTGTGCAGTCTTACACTCCCTGAAAACTCACAGCAGGCACCACACAGACTGTGAAGACAGAAAAGCTTCGAGGAGGACTTGGTGCCTGAATCATGTCTTGCATCGGGGAGGAAAGGGTGTTCTGTTCACAGCACACGCTAAGGCCAGCCGGGATACGCTTCGTGTCTGCAGAACCGGAAGACATCCCGTATAACTGAACTAAGGAGGCAGCTGGAGTGCGGAGGGATAAGGCCAGACAGAGAAACAAGAGTCACCGACATCAGCGCACGATAAGAAAGTTGGATTTGATCCTGAGGGTGGTGGGAAGCCTATCAAGGTTTTTCAGCAAAGATGTTAGAAAACCAGATACGGTATTTTTAGAAATGTGATTCTCAGTGTGTCCAGATGATGGATTGGGAGACAGAGATAGTAGACATCAGGAGCGGCTATGCAAAACACCTGAATGGTTTACAGCACACAAATAGAACTTCAAGACAACTTCTCATAGAAAAGAAAAGTTGGCCAGTTGGAGGTTTTCCACATCAGACAGAATCCTCTTTCAAACAGAAACAAGAAACTTTTTCACTTTTCCGTAAGTCCAACAGGGACCACATAAGGGTCCTAATGCCAGGCTTAAAATGAGCTGAGCAAAACAAAATGGTAGGGAAATAGAACATAAAATGAGAATCTACTTTTCTTTTTTTTTTTAATCCTCACCCGAGGACATTTTTCCTTTTTTTTTTTTTTTGTTCAGATAGAGTGGGAGGGAGAGAGAGGAAGTGGAGAGAAAGAGAGAGAAAGAGAAACATCGATGTGAAAGGGACACATCAAGTGGCTGCCACCCGCACGACCCAACCAGGGCTGGGGACAAACTACAACCAAGGTACGTGCCCTTAGCGGGAACCGAACCGGGGTCTTTCAGGACCGCAGGTCGACTCTCTAACCGCTGAGCCAAACTGGCCAGGGCTACTTTCCACTTTTAACAGGCCAATAGATGGAAAAAAGACTTTCAGTTTGCCATGAATAACAACTGAAGCAGGTAACAATATGTATTATTAGCACTGTTGTTGTTGTTGTTGTTATTTATGTTAATAATTACATTCAATTGGACTACTTAAATAGAAGATGCCTTGAGGGACCAATATTGTCTCAGAAATTCCATTATCAAAATGTCATTTGCCCCATCAAAGACCTAAATATAAGACCTGAAATAATAAAACACATAGAAGAAAAACACAAGTACCAGACATATGGACCATGGTCTTACCGAGGGTTTATTAATTTGACCTCAAAGGCAAGGGAAGTAAAAGTGAAAATAAATGAATGGGAGTACATCAAATTAAAAAGCTTCTCAACAGCAAAAGAAAACAACAAAACAAAAGGCAATCATCCAAAGGGGAGAAGATATGTGCAAACAATACCTTCAGTAAGGGGTTAATATCAAAATATATTAAAAACTCATACAATTCAACAATTAAAAAACAATCCAATTAAAATGGGCAGAGGACCTAAACAGACACCTCTCCCAAGGAGACATACAAATGGTCAACGGATATATTAAAAAATGCTCAAGCCCAGCCTGTTTGGCTCAGTGGTTGAGCATCGACCCATGCACCAAGAGGTTACCAGTTCCATTCCCGGTCAGGGCACATGCCCAGGTTGTGGGCCCAATCCCCAGTGGGGGGCATGCAGGAGGCGGCCAACTGATGTTCTCTCTCATCAATGTTTCTATCTCTCTCTCTCTCAAAAATAAATAAAGAAAAAAAAATTATTTTTAAAGATGCTCAACCTCATTAGCTGTTAGAAAAATGCAAATCAAAGCCACCAAGTGCTACCACCTCACACCTGTTTGATTGGCTATTATCAATAACTCAAGTCATAACAAGTATTGGAGAAATTGTGGAGAAAAGGGAACCCTCATTCACTGCTGGCGGAAATATAAGTTGGTACAGCCACTATGGAAGACAGTTCTTCAAAAAATTAAGAATAGAGTTACCACCTGACCCAGCCATCCCTCTTCTGGGTATCTATGTGAGAAATTTTTTTTTTCAATTTTCTATGTGAGAAATTTGAAAACATTTATTTGTAAAGATATTTGTGTACCCCTATGTTCATTGCAGCATTGTTCACAGAGGTCAAGACGTGAAAACAACTAAAATGTCCTTCAGTAGATGATTGGACACAGAAGATGTGGTGCATACATACATTGGAATGCTACTCAGCCATAAGAATCAATGCAACACTGCCATTTGCAACAACAGGCATAGATCTTGACACTATCAGGACAGTCAAAATAAACCAGAAGGAAAAAGTCAAGAACCATATGATTGCACTCAGATGTGAGATATAAAGCTGAAAGCAACAAATTCACAACAAGATAAACAATCAAGATAAACAAAACTCCATAGACACAGACGAAAGTATGGTGGTCACCAGAAGGAAGTGGGGGAGACAGAACAGGGTAAGGGGAGTAAATATATGGTGACAAAGGGACACTAGACTTCGGGTGCTAAACAGGTGATGTATTATAGAATTGTACATTTACAACCTGAATCATTTTATTAACCAATGTCACCCCAATAAAGTTAATAAAAAAATGTTCACCTCATAAAATTATTGGTACCTCATAGCCTCCTTTGCATCACTAATTAATCTTCTCTAAGCAAAGAAGGATGCAGCAGGTTAGAGAACTACGGAAATAGTGCTTATCGTAGGAAGGGAGGGAGAATAAAAGGATTGGGGTCACATTTGTGAGTATTGTCACAACAAAATGCTTCTGAGGAACAACTTGGCAAAACGCACCGGCACCATAATGTCTGGCAGATTAACGGCTTCCAGACAATTACAAAAATAAAACAAATCTCAGGTTCAGCCACTGAACTGAAACATTGGGGAGAGGCTCCTTTTGCTCCAGCCATCCATTCAGGGCAGGCTTTGGCTTTTGTTTTGCTTTGTTAAATGCCAGCACTTGATTCTATAATAGGTTTCCTCACAATCTATTTCAAATATACACCTGAGACCACTGGATTCCTTGTAGCCCGAGGCAGTGGCCTGTATGACCTTGAATCTTCTGAGTGTGAGAGATGCAGGTTCAAATCCTGATTCTGCCATTAACGACATACACATGGCCTCGAGCAAGTAAGTAACTTCATCACTGTGCCTCAGTTTCCTTTTCTGTAAAATGGGGGTAGTAGGACTATCTAACCTTATGGAATCTGAAGGAGTAATGGATCGAAGGTGATGCCCAGCACCTGGCAGATGTTTCCATAAGAAGCAGCTACTGTGGAATGATTGCTTCACCTGTTCACCGGAGAGAGACCCCCCCCAACACTGAGTCAGCTCCTGCACCAAGCCCATTGGCTGCCAATAAATCATGGTTGTTTGAATGCGAATGAACGCATGATCCTGGTCTCTGGTCACTCCTAATTCTCACCCCGTTTCTAGAACCATCGTTCACTTGTTTAAATGACAAGTAGATCCTCTTGTGTGTTCATCATAATAGCCCTGTTTAACAGAAAGATTACATCGTAGCCCTGGCCTGTTTGGGTCAGCGGTTAGAGTGTCAGCCTGCAGACCAGAGAGTCGTGGGTTTGGTTCCCACTAAGGGCACGTATTATCCTCGGTTGTGGATTGTCCCTGGCACCGGTTGGGGTCATGTGGGTGGCAACCGGTCGATGAGTCGCTCTCACATCAATGTTTCTCTCTCTCTCTTCCTCCCTCCCTCTCTCTTCCACTCTAACTGAAGCTTAATGCAAAAATGTCCTTGGGTGAGGATAAAAAAAAAAAAAAAGAAAGAAATCTTACGTCCTGGAAGGGAGTGGAGATGGCATGGAGCCCAGGCCATTCACCTTGAGAGCAGGGGTCAGAGAGAGGAGAAATTTCAACCATGGGCTAAGTGTGGTCCAAGGAGAAATTTTAAAACTCTAGGTAGCAGAGGTCTCTTTTGGACTCAGTAAGTGTTGCCAATTATTACTATTAATAACCATAGTAATAATAATTACCACTCCACAAATGGTTACTATGTGTCAGATATTTGGCTTAGTGTTTTAAACACAGTACCTCATTTAATCCTCACAACGCTACTATCGTGTCTAAATCTCTATTAGCCCTCATTTTATTTTCAGGAAGCTGGAAGCTTAAAGATGATCAATTATTTTCCCAGATTACCCGATGGGGAATTGAAACTCAAGGTATCTAGTTCTAAAAACCCAAGTACTTAGCCACTACACTGTGTCACCTCCCAAGCAAATACAGACCCTTAGACAAATATCATAGGTACATCACCTGGATTAGTTCCTGAGGCCGCTGTAACAAAGGACTACAAGCTGAGTGGCTGAAACAACAGAAGTGGATTGTCTCCCAGTTCTGGAGGCTGGAAGTCTGAGATCAAGGTGTCTGAGGGCTGTGAGGGGAAATCTGGTCCATTCTCTCCCAGCTTCTCCTGGGTCGATGGCCATCTTTGGCATTCCTTGACTTGTAGATCTTGCCGTCACCTTCACATGGTGTTACTCCTTTGTGCATGTCTAGCTCCAAATCTCCTGTTTTGAAAGGGACACGAGCCACCCTGGCCGGTTTGGCTAAAGGGTAGAGCATTGGCCATGGACCAATGAGTTACAGATTTGATTCCAGTCAAGGGCACATACCTTGGTTGCAGTTTGTCTCTGGCCCTGGTCGGGTCCTGTGGGAGGCAACCAGTCGATGTGGCTCTATCACATCAATGTTTCCCTCTGTCTCTCTTTCTCTCCCTTCCTCCCACTCTATCTGATAATAAGTGGGAAAATATCCTCGGGTGAGGAATAAAAAAATTAAAATTAAAAAGAAATTTAAAAAGAGCCCAAGTGTCCATTAATAGATGAGTGGATAAAAAAGCTGTGGTACATATACACAATGGAATACTATGCAGCTGTAAGAAAGAAAGATCTTGTGTCCTTTGGGATGATATGAAGGACTGGGAGAGTATTATCCTAATGAAAAAAGCCAAGCAGAGAAAGATAAATATCACATGATCTCACTTATTTGTGGAATATAATAAACAAAACAAACTGATGAACCAAAAAAAATAGACTCTGAGACATAGTAGTAGGGTACAGACTGATAAACCTCAGAAGAGGGGTCAGGGGGGAAGGGAGGGAAGAGATAAAACACAGAACTTATATGTAGGTATGCATAACCATGGTCATGAACAACAATGCTGGGGATGGGTGGGGATCGGGAGGAGGGGGTCAATGGGGGGAAAAGGGAAAACATTTGTAACAAAAATAAATTAATAAAAAAAATAATAAAAATAAATAAATAAATAATTTTTTAAAATTAAAAAAGAAAGGGACATCAGCCATATTTGATTGGGAGCCCACCCCTACTCCAGTATGACCTCATCTTAACTGATTACACCTGCAACAGCCCTAGCACCAAATAAGATCACATTCCGAAGTGCTGGGGGTCAGAACTTCAACATATGAATTTGTGGGGGACACAATTCAACCCATAATGTCACCCACACCTATTTGTCTGAACTGGTCACTTTACCGTCTCCTGACCCAGGGGCGGCGAGGAGGGGAGTAGGGTTTCCACACACTCGCAAATGTACTGCAGGGCCTAAGCTCCATCCAGCCCCACAGAGCCATTTATCCTGCGTTAGAAAGGAGAATTGGAAAGGGATACAGTGCAACAGATGTCAAAGCAAAGATAAATGTCTCCCCCAGGGCAACAACTTCCAGGGGCTTCAATGGTAAGCTTTTGAAAAATGGATACCTGGGGAACAAAGGTTGAATTTCGCAAAACCATTGATAAACCCCCAGATGACACCCAGCTTCCCCCCATGATTATAAATGGGGGGGGGGTGAAATGGAACTTCTGTCATGTGGTTTTCAAAGCCCACAGTGGCCTGGGAGCGGTGAATCATTCCGAAGGCAAAGCACTTCCTCCGAACCCGGGGAGACAGAAGCGGGCAGGTAAAAAATGATAACGCCGGACGCAGATTTATGAACAACTTGAAATCTGAACATTGCTTTTTTTATATTCCTTCAGATGGACTGGTCCTGTGGCCCACGTGGGAATAAGAGCCTAGGATTGAATACCAAAAATAAAACCTCTGGCGTTTCCCAAACTCATGCTGCCGATCTCACAAGGCCCCTTCCCAGGCATGAATAGATATGATGTCAAATGTAGGTTCCTCTGCCCAGCATCGTCCTTAAGTGGATGAACATTTGTTCATTCTTTTGATAGTTATGTCTGGGTGACTGCCACGTGCTGGGCATGGTCCTGGGTTCGGAAAATACCATGAGGAGGGTTTACAGGTTAGGTGTGTCCCAGACTCTGAGTGGTCCAGTCACATGTCGACAAGGGGTTCCGAGTCGCTGATGCAAACAGAAAGGTAAAGGAGGTCAAGGGAGGCCTATGGCTTGTATTTCTATCACTTTGAAATAAATTTCTCTCACTGAATAAATTTCCCTCAGCCACATTTCAACGAGGCGTCTTCCCTGTGAGCCAGTTCAGGAATCTCCTTCCTGCCATTTGGCAGGAGCCCAGTGGCGGAATGCCTCCCTCCGGCCCAGCACAGTGTGTGTGAGCCTCCAGAACCGCCCTTTTGCTTTGAGCTCCTCCTATCTAGAAGAGGCCAACGTTACTCAAGGAAGAAGATATTTCCCCTACCTTGGGGACACGAAAGGTCCTGAGCAAACTGCAGACATATAAAAAGGTTATTTCCAAAGCAAAGGTAATAAGATAAAAATATTTTATTCGGGCAGTGGTTGAAAGCTGGGAACACCTCTAGGTCAGCTCCTGCCTATAGACATTTTTGTCGGGTTTATGTCTCCCCCATCCACACCCCACTCAGCTTTTTTTCTAAAAAGTCTCATTCTAAAGATAAGTTCAAACAATAGTATAATTAATACTCAGATATCCCTAACACACACACACTATTTTTTCTTTATTGATTTTAGGGGCAGGGAAGAGAAATATTGACAAGAGAGAATATCGACTGGCCGCCTCCTGCATGCCCCCCAATGAGGAATGAGCCCACAGCCTGTGCATGTGTCCTGACCGGGAATCAAACCAACAACCTCTTGGTTCCTGTGTTGACGCTCAACTACTGAGCCACACCGGCCGGGCTCACACTTTGTTTCTGAACTATATGAAAATAACTTGCAGACAACAGAACAGTTCACTGGAATACTTCATTGTGAATTTCTTTTTTTTTTTTTTTTAATCCTCACTCAAGGATATTTCTTTACTTATATTCAGATAGAGTAGGGGGGAGGGAGAGAGAGAGAAACATCGACATGAGAAGGACACATTGAATGGGTGCCTCCCGGAAAACCCCAACCAGGGCCAGGGATGAACCACAACTGAGGTATGTGCCCTTGACTGGAACCGAGCCCATGGCTCATTGGTCCATGGGCCAACGCTGCAACCACTGAGCCAAACTGGGCAGGGCTGAATTTCTTAATAATAAAGACATTCTCCAATATATCTACAATGCCATTATCACACCTAAGAAAATAAACAATAATTCCATAATATCATGTCACATACAGTCCATATGCAAATTTCTACAACTGACAAAAAATGTATTCTAAAACTCTTGGCTAGTTCGTTTTTTAAATTTAAGACTTCACATAAGAATTGAGGCTTTCTTTATGAAATATAATGAACAAAATAAACTGACAATCAAAATAGGTCCAGAGACATGGAAGTAGGGAACAGACTGACAAATCTCAGAGGGAAGAGGAGGCAGGAAGAGATAAACTTCTATGCATATGTACATAACCAATGGACACAGACAACCGTGAGGAGAAGGCAGGAGGGGTATGGGAGCAGGGAAGAGGAGGTCAATAGCAGGGGAAAGGAGGGACATCTGTAATACTTTCAACAAAAAAGATAGTGAAAAATCTAAAGATCTGACAACACTCAGCCTAAATACTCACATAAAAAACATTAGCTAGAATTGAGTCCCCTTTAGACAGTACCTATGATTTTAATGTTGTCACCATCTCCATTGCTCATTATTTTCACCAGGCTTCACTGGGTCTCGTAGAAATCTCTCTGTGATCCCTGATGAGGGGCTTTCCCTGAAGTCCTGGTGGAACAAGCTACTCCCTCTGTCTACACTGTATGTTTCCGTGGTGCTTCCACGCTAGGTTTCAGACGTTCCAACCCTCTCTCTCAGTTCTGTCTTCTGATACAAACTGCAAAGACGAGAATTTAATAGACATCTAGCGTTGATGAAAAATTTCAACCACAGCATGTCTCAAACTGATCTTGTCCCCAAAAAAGCCCCACATCGTCCACAGCCTGCCCTGTGTAGAGTTATCCATGACTCCTGTCTCTCTCACACACAGACAGAAAATCTGTTGGCTCTATCTTCAAACTATATCCAGAATCTGACCACTTCTCTCCGCCCCCTCTGCTCTCACTCTGGTGTAACCCAGCATCATGTCTCACCTGTATTACTATCATCGCCTCCTTTTTAAACATTAGTCCCACGGTCAAAACCTTCCCATGGCTTCTTATTTCCTTCGATTCAAAATCAGAGAGTCCCAAATGGGGGTGGAGTGAACGGAAACTACACAGACCATCTCCCAGAACCAAACTGGAATTATAACTAAAACACAAATCAAATGGAAAAAGCAACAGAAAAGCAGCTTGCGAGGACCATATAACCAGGGACACTGACTCGATCCTGGTAGGCTTGCGAAGGCAAGAGACGGGGGCTGGGAGCCCACGGTTGGCAGCTCGGTAGCGACCTTAGCTGGGAGCAGCACCCTCAGGTTAAACTCCCAGGCAGCTCCACAGCGCAGAGCTGGACAGAGGCTAAAACAGCCACAGCCACTCACCTTGGGCTCTGGCAGAGGGAGGGCAGACTGGACTGGAGCTGTGTGGGGACACTCAGGATTTGGAAGGTGCTCAGAGCTTTTGCTGAGTGCAGCTACGCAGGACAGTGGCCATCTTGCTCCTTCCCAGGGCTCTGGGGAGAAGCAGCAGCCCCTCCCTCAGAGATTCAACCCCACCTGCCGGCCATTGAAATGCAAATTGAGGCTCACTAACAACCAGCATCTGCCCCACCCTCGGGAAATCCCCTTACACTGAGAACCTAAGGGTGTTTTTCAATCAACTGACAACCCAAAACTCTTCAAGTAACCTCGACTGCTAGCTTCCAGGCAAAAAGCTAGAGGATAACAGTACCTTTCCTGGGCTGGCAACTCTAACCAGGAAAGTAAGACTTGACAGTGGTGTTTAACGTGGGTCCTCCCTCGCTCACCTAAACCCAGGAGAGGGAGCCACAAACAGCAGAACACCAACACCCACAGGAAAAACTTGGCAGGCTCCAAAGCACACTGTGATAGTGAAAATGGTGAAACACAGAAACAAAAGCCAAATGGAAGAACAAGAGACCTCCACCAAGAATGAGATCAATATGGAGCAGTTAGGCAAATTAACAGAACTAGAATTCAGAGCCATGATCTTGAGGAAGCTCAACAGCATGAGTAAGGACATAGAGATGCTGAAAATAAACCAATTAGAAATTAAAAACCACCAAGAAGAGATCAAGAGTGACATATCGGAAATAAAGAACACATTGAAAGGTCTAAACAACAGAGTAGAGGAAGCTGAGGACCAGATCAGTGAATTAGAAGACAGGGTAGAAAAAAATCAACCAATCAGAAAACCAAAGGGAAAAATCGATTAAAAAACAGGAAGACAGCTTAAGAGAACTATGGGACAACTGGAAACAAAATAATATTTGAATCATAGGAGTCCCCGAAGAAGAAGAAAAGGAGCAAGGGTTAGAGAATATATTCAAAGAAATAGTGACAGAAAACTTCCCTAATTTGGTGAAGGAAGAAGGCATTCAAGTTCAAAAAGCACAGAGAGCCCCAAGTAAGAAGAACCAAAACAGGCCCACACCAAGACACAGTAATTAAAATCCCAAAAATTAAAAACAAACAGAGAATCCTAAAAGCAGCAAGAGATAAGCAACAAATTACCTACAAAGGAAACTCCATACGGCTATCAGCTGACTTCTCACAAGAAACACTGCAGGCCAGAAGGGAATGGCATGAAGTAATCAAGGTCATGAAAAACAAGGATCTGAATCCAAGACTACTCTACCCAGCAAGGCTTTCATTCAAAATAGAAGGTCATATAAAGAGCTTCCCAGACAAAAAAAAAAAAAAAAGACTAAGGGAATACATTAGCACGAAACCAGCACTGCAAGAAATGTTAAAAGGACTGCTGTAATTAGTAGAAGAAATAGGAAGAAAAATATAACTAAACTAAACAAAAATGGCAATAAATAAGTACATATCAATAATCACCTTAATGTAAATGGACTGAATGCTCCGATGAAAAAGACACAGAGTAGCTGACTGCATAAGAAAGCATGACTCGCCCTGGCCAGTTTGGCTCAGCGGTTAGAGTGTCGGCCTGCGGTACAGAGAAACCAGGGTTCGGTTCCCGCTAAGGGCACGTACCTCGGTTGCAGTTTGTCCCCGGCCCTGGTTGGTCGTGTGGGTGGCAGCCACTCGATGTGTCCCTTCACATCGATGTTTCTCTCTCTCTCTCTTCCTCTCTCTCCCTCCCGCTCTATCTGAACAAAAAATGGAAAAATGTCCTCGGGTGAGGATAAAAAAAAAAAAAAAAAAAAAAAAATGAGTGCTGGTCCAGCTGGTGTGGCTCAGTGGTTGAGCCTCAACCCATTCACTGGGAGGTCACTGATTCAAATCCCGCTCAGGGCACATGCTCAGGTTGTGGGCCACATTCCCAGAGGAGGGCATGCAGGAGGCAGTTAATTGATGTTCTCTGTCATTGATGTTTCTATCTCTCCCTCTCTCTTCCTCTCTCTCTAAAATAATAAATAATAAAAGAAAGCATGACTCATATATATGTTGTTTACAAGAGACCCACCTCACAACAAAAGACTCACATAGGTTGAAAGTGAAGGGATGGAAAAAAATTTTTCCAACCAAATAGAAAGGAAAAAAAAGCTGGGGTAGCACTACTCATATCTGATAAAATAGATTTAAAAATGAAGACCATCACTTCTGGTCAAGATGGGGTGTAGGTAAATGCAGTATGGTGTCCTCCCATGACCACATCAAAGTTACAACTAAACTACAGAACAACCATCATTCAAATACGCCCGAAATCAAACTGAATGGAAGGCCTACAAGTACGGAATTAAAGAAGCTGCATCGAGACTGGTAGGAGGGGCGGAGGAGAACGGGCTTGTACCACACCCACGTGTGGCAGATAAAAATCAGGAGGACACCTCGGTTGGGAAGGTCCTCCCTGAGGACTGAGGGGTCCCCGTCCCACACCAGGCGCCTTGCTCAGGGTTCCAGTGCCAGGAAGAGAAGTCCCCATAACTTCTGGCTGGAAAAAGCAGAGGGCACTGAGGCTCAGGAAGGCTGAGGCGGCTGGAGCCCCAGGCAGCTCCTTAAAGGGCCCGCACACGAACTTATCAGACTCTCTCCCTCTAAGATTGAAGGGGAGGCAGCTCGAGGGGCACCAGAGACATACAGGGAAAAACTGAGCTGTTTGGCACTGGAGCAAGGGATGGAGAGGGGGCTTTCTCCAGAACAAACGTGCTGTCAGAGGCCTTTGTTCCTTTGGTGAGCCCTTCCAGGGGGCAGCAGACAGTTGCCATATCTGGGACTCCAGCAACCTGGCTCTCACTGGTTGCCCCACCCTGGTGACTCCCTGAGGCCCCACCCCACCCAATTTTCAGGCCCCCCCAAGCTGTCCCACTTGCTTAACCATAGGATTGGCCTGTCTTGGATCCTGCTTCAGGTTTTCCTAAATTCTTTCAAACAAGCAGCATCTGGTCTCAGCTAGCCCTATACCTCTTGTTAAGTAATAAACAGAAACAAACACAGGGAGGCAGCCAAAATGAGGAGAAAAAGGAACAGGTCCCAAATGAAAGAACAGAACAAAACCCCAAGAAAAGAACTAAGCGAAATGGAGATAAGCAACCTAACAGATGCTGAGTTCAAAATACTGCTTATAAGGATGCTCAGTGAACTTAGTGAGGGCCTCAAGAGCATTAAAAAGGACCAGTCAGAAATGATGGATGCACAGTTAGAAACGAAGGAGGCATTAACTGAAATAAATAATAATTTACACAGATTCAATAGTAGAGTACATAAATCCAAGAAGCAAAACATTGATTTGGAATGTATGGAAGCAAAAAACGCCCAATCAGAACAGCAAAAAGAAAAAGGAATCCAAAAAAAAAAGAGGATAGTCTAAGGAGCCTCTGGGACAATTTCAAGCATGCCAACATTCGCATTTTGGGGTGCCAGAAGGAGAAGAGCGAGAACAAGAAATCAAAAACCTGTTTGAAACAATAATGGCAGAAAACTTTCCTAACTTGGTGAAGGAAACAGACATACAAGTCCAGGAAGCACAGAGAGTCCCAAACAAGATGAACCCCAAGAGGCCCACACCAAGATACCACATCATCAAAATGCAAAGGGTTGAAGACAAAGAGAGAATCTTAAAAACAGCAAGAGAAAAGCAGTTAGTTACCTACAAGGGAGTTCCCATGAGGCTGTCAGCTGATTTCTCAAAAGAAACTTTGCAGGCCAGAAGGGCGTGGCAAGAAATATTCAGAGTGATGAAAAGTAAGAACCTACAACCAAGATTACTCTATCCAGCAAAACTATCATTTAGAATCGATTGCCATATAAAGACTGTCCCAGACAAGAAAAAGTTAAAGGAGTTCATCACCACCAGACCATTATTATATGAAATGATGAAGGGTCTTTTTGAAGAAAAAGATAAAATGTATGAACAAACAAAATGGCAATGAATACATATCTATTGATAATGGAATCTACAAACAAAATGAACAGGCAGAACAAAAACGTTCTCATAGATACAGAGAACATTGTGTTGGTTGCCAGATGGGAGGGGGGTTGGGGGAATGGGTGAAAAAGGTGACGGGATTAAGAAGTACAAATTCATTGCTAGACTGACAAAGCTCAAAGGGAAAGGGGTTGGGGGGTGGAAAGACATAAACCAAAAAACTTATATGCATAACCAATGGACACAGACAATAGTATGGGAAAAGGTGGGAGGGGGTGGAAATGGGGAGGAGGGGGTCAATGGGGAAAAATGAGGAACATCTGTAATACATGCAATAAAAATTTTAAATAAAAAAATTTTTTTTAATTTAAAAAAGAAAAGAAAAATGAAGACCATAACTGGAGACAAAGAAGGCCACTACATAATATTGAAAAGACCTATCCAACAGGAAGATATAACCTTGATAAACATTTAT
Source organism: Molossus molossus (assembly GCF_014108415.1). Taxonomy (NCBI): domain Eukaryota; kingdom Metazoa; phylum Chordata; class Mammalia; order Chiroptera; family Molossidae; genus Molossus; species Molossus molossus. The sequence goes on along the minus strand of NW_023425366.1, from coordinate 106,265,504 downwards.
GCACCTATTTTGGAGCACCAAAATATATTAAAAATCTTCTGGAGAACTTCAAAGGAGAAATCAACAGCAATACAATCATAACAGGGGACTTCAACACCCCGTTGACACCACTGAATAGATCTTCTAGACAAAAAATTAGCAAGGAAACAGAGACTCTCAATGAAGGACTAGATCAAATGGATTTAATAGATATCTACAGAGAATTACACCCCAAAACTGCAGAATTCACATTCTTCTCAAGTGTACATGGGACATTCTCAAAGACAGACCACATGATAGGACACAAACTAAATCTCTACAATTTCAAGAAGATTGAAATCATATCAAGCATCTTCTCAGATTACAATGGCATGAAACTAGAAATCAATTGCAACAAGAACATGCAAAGACCTTGGAACGCATGAAGGCTAAATAGCATGTTATTAAACAATGAATGGGTCACCGAGGAGATCAAGGAAGAAATTAAAAACTTCCTGGAAACCAATGAAAATGAACACACAACAACACAAAATCTATGGGATGTAGCAAAAACAGTTCTGAGAGGGAAGTTCATAGCACTACAGGCCTACCTCAAGAAACAAGAAAAATTTCTAATTGACTCTCTAACCTCACAACTTAAAGAATTAGAAAGCAAACAAAATGAAAACCTCAGAGCAAGTAGAAGGCAGGAACTAGTAAAGATCAGAGCAGAAATAAATGACATAGAGACAAAAAAAAAAACAATTCAAAGGATCAATGAAAGAAAGACCTGGTTTTTAGAAAAGATAAACAAGATTGATGGACCCTTAGCTAGACACACCAAGAAACAAAGAGAGAGAACTCAAATATCAAAATCAGAAATGGAAGAGAAGAAGTAACAACTGACACCACCGAAATACAAAAGATCATTAACAGCTACTATGAACAATTATATGGCAACAAATTCGACAATTGAAGCGAAATGGACAAATTTCTAGAAACACACTCTTCCAAAACTGGACCGGGAAGAGATAGAAAACTTGAACAGACCAATAACAACTAAGGAAATTGAAGAGGTAATCAAGACTCTCCCAGCAAACAAAAGCCCAGGCCCAGATGGCGTCACGAGGGAGTTTTTCCGAACATTCAAAAAAGAACTAACACCCATTCTCCTCAAACTATTTCAAAAAATTCAAGAAGGAAGACTTCCAAACTTGTTTTATGAGGTCAGCATAATTCTAATTCCAAAGCCAGAAAAAGACACCACAAAGAAAAAAAACTACAGGCCAATATCCCTGATGAACATAGACGCCAAAATCTTAAACAAAATACTAGCAAATTGGGTCCAGCAGTACATCAAAACAATTATTCACCAAGACCAAGTGGGATTCATCCCAGGGATGCAAGCCAGGTACAATATTCGCAACTCAATAAATGTGATACACCACATACACAAAATGAAGAATAAAAAACCACATGATCATATCAATAGACGCTGAAAAAACCTTTGACAAAATCCAGCATTCATTTCTGATAAAAATGCTCAGCAATGTGGGAACAGAGGGATCATATCTTGACATAATAAAGGCCATATATGAAAGACCTACAGCCAACATCATACTCAATGGGCAGAAACTAAAAACATTTCCCCTAAGGACAGGAACAAGACAGGGATATCCACTTTTGCCACTCTTATTTAACATAGTACTGGAAGTCTTAGCCACAGCAATCAGACAGGAAGAAAAAATAAAAGGGATCCAAATTGGAAAGGAGGAAGTGAAACTGTCATTATTTGCAGATGACATGATATTATACATAGAAAACCCTAAAGACTCCATCAAAAATCTACTAGACATAATAAATGAATTTGGCAAAGTAGCAGGATACAAAATTAATGTCAAGAAATTGACGGCATTTTTATACATCAATGATGAACTCACAGAAAGGGGAACTAAAAAAACAATTCCATTTACCATCGTGGCAAAAAAATTAAGATACCTTGGAATAAACTTAACCAGAGAAGTAAAGGACCTATTTGCAGAAAACTACAGGACATTAAAAAAAAGAAATAGAGGAAGATATAAAAAAGTGGAAGGACATACCTTGTTCATGGATTGGAAGAATTAACATCATTAAAATGTCCATATTACCCAAAGCAATTTATAGATTCAATGCAATCACCATCAAAATACCAACAACATATTTCACAGAACTAGAACAAATATTTCAAAAGTTCATATGGAACAAAAAAGACCCCAAATAGCCACAGCAATTTTGAAAAAAAAAGGACAAAGTAGGTGGGATCACAATACCAGATATCAGGTTATACTACAAAGCAACTGTAATCAAAACAGCCTGGTACTGGCACAAGAACAGGCATATAGACCAGTGGAACAAAATAGGAAACCCAGAAATGGACCCAAGGCAATATGCTCAATTAATATTTGACAAAGGTGGCAAGAGCATACAGTAGAGTAAGGACAGCCTCTTTAATAAATGGAATTGGGAAAATTGGACAGCTACATGCAAAAAAAAAATGAAACTAGACCATCAACTTACACCATACACAAAAATAAACTCAAAATAGATAAAAGACTTAAATGTGACCCGTGAATCCATAAAAATTCTAGAAGAAATTGTAGGCAAAAAAATTTCAGACATTATACACAACAGAATTTTCACTGATACATCACTTAAGGCAACAGAAACAAAAAAGAAAATGAACACATGGGACTACTTCAAACTAAAAAGCTTCTGCACAGCAAAGGAAACAACCACCAAAATAGAAAAGGCAACCCACTGTATGGGAAAGCATAACTGCCAACGATACATCAGATAAGGGGTTAATTTCCAAAATATATAGGGTACTCATACAACTCAGCAAAAGGAAGACAAAGAACCCAATTAAAAAATGGGCAGAGAAGCTGAATAGACACCTCTCCAAACAGGATATACAAATGGCCAAGAGACATATGAAGAAATGCTCAACATCACGAATCATCAGAGAGATGCAAATTAAAACAACAATGAGGTATCACCTCACACCTGTCAGAATGGCTACCATCAACAAATCATCAAACAACAGATGTTGGCGAGGTGTGGAGAAAAGGGGACTCTAATACACTGCTGGTAGGAATGCAGACTGGTGCCGCCACTATGGAGAACAATATGGTGTTATCTCAAAAAATTAAAAATTGAACTTTCATTTAACCCAGTGATCCCACTTCTAGGAATATACCCTAAGAAGCCTGAAACACCAATCGGAAAGAATATATGTACCCCCATGTTCATAGCAGCACTATTTACAATAGCTACGATCTAGAAACAGCCCAAGTGTCCATTGGTAGACGAATGGATCAAAAAGCTGTGGTACAGCCCTGGCCGGTTTGGCTCAGCGGTTGGAGTGTCGGCCTGTGGTACAGAGAGACCCGGGTTCGGTTCCCACTGAGGGCACGTACTTCGGTTGCAGTTTGTCCCCGGCCCTGGTTGGTCGTGCGGGTGGCAGTCACTCAATGTGTCCCTTCATATCGATGTTTCTCTCTCTCTCTCTTCCTCTCTCTACCCCCCGCTCTATCTGAACAAAAAATGGAAAAATGTCCTCGGGTGAGGGAAAAAAAAAAGCTGTGGTACATATACACGATGGAGTACTATGCAACTGTAAGAAAGAAAGATCTCTTATCCTTTGAGACGACATGGCAGGACCTGGAAAGTATTATCCTAAGTGAAACAAGCCAAACAGAGAAAGACAAATACCACATGATCTCACTTATATATGGAATATAATGAACATAACAGTCTGAGGAATGGGGTAGACCCAGAAACATGGAAGTAGGGCACAGATTGACATCCCTCAGAAGAGGTGGTGGGGGTGGGAAGAGATAGACCACAGAACTTATATGCATGTATGCATGACCAATGGACATGGACAACAGAGCCAGGGACGGGGCGGGGGGGATAGGGAGGAGGGTTCTATGGGATAAAAAAGGAGAAACATCTGTAACAAAAATAAAATTTAAAAAATAAATAAAAAATAAAAAAAAGAAAATCAAAGTCCTTAAAACGACCTTATAGACTGCACATGATCTTGCCACCCATTACCTTTCTGATCTCTTTTTTTACCCCTCTTCCCAGGCCCTGCTCACTCTGCTCCAACCACTCTGGCTTCCTTGTTGTTCCTCAAATAAGCCAGGTACCCCAGGGCCTTTGCACCTGCTGTTTCCTCTGCCTGTGACACTCTTTCCCCAGATATCCACTTGATTCAATTCTTTCTTTCAATCTCCCTCTCTCAGTGAAGCCTGTAATGACCATCCTATTTAAAATTGTAACACACTATCCACTGTCTTGTGACATTCCCAATCTTCCTTTTACCCTGCTTTATTTTTTTTTTGCCTAGAACAAATCACCTTCCACACTGTATGTATTTATTTGTTTATTGTCTCCCTCCCCCTGCTAGAATGTAAGAGCCAGTTTTGTTCATTGGTGTATCCAAGCATGTAAAAGAGCACTGGAAATGAGAATGCAAAATGGTGCAACCCTGTGGTAAGCACTTTGGCAGTTTCTCAACAAGCTAAGCATGAAATTACTCTATCTAGAAATTTCACCTCTACCCAAATTAAAAACAGATACTCAAACAAATGGTGCATGAATGTTTGAAGCAGCCAAACTGGCCAGGGCAAAACAATAGCCCAAAGGATGAAAATGATTCAAATGTCCATTAGTGGATGAGTAGGTAAATTGTGGTATATACATAAAATGGAATATTATTCAGCCATGAAAAAGAATGAAGTATTGATACATGTTACATGTTACATCATGCTAAGCGTAAGAAGCCAGACACTAAATCATTCCATGTGTATGCAGTATCCCAGATAAGTATATCCACGGAGACAGAAAGCAAGCTGGTGGTTGCCAAGGGCTAGGGGAAATGAGTGGTTGATGAAGTAACTGTTTAATGGGTATGGGTTTTTATTTTGGGGTGATAAAATGTTTTGGAAGTAGAGGTGGTAGTTGCACAACATTGTGAATGAGCTAACTGCCACTGATTTGTTTGCTCTAAAATGACTCGTTTTGCCCTGGCCAGTTTGGCTCAGAGGTTAGAGTATCAGCCTTCAGACCAAAGGGTTGCAAGTTTGATCCCGGGCCCCAGTTGGAGTCATGCAGGAGGCAACCGATTGATGTGTCTCTCTCACATTGACATTTCTCTCTCTCTCCCACTCCCTCCTTTCCACTCTTTCTAAAAAAAAAAATCAATGGAAAAATATCCTGGGGTGAGGATTAACAAAAATAAATAAATAAATAAACAAATAAACTAAATGATTCCTTTTGTGTTAAGTGAATTTACCCTCTACTAGAAAAAGCACCTCAAAAAACAGGCCCTCAGTAAATACTTGTTGAATGAATGAATGTGTTTGGTTCTGAAAACAGCTCACATTAAAACGTCATCTATGGAAAAGCATTTTGGGAAAATGGGTGGCCCTTTACCAACCACATTTAAATCACCCTGTTTGGGGTAAGTAAGCATTGGAACAGATGTTAGCCTGGGGGTGGGGGTGGGGTGTTTATGACCATTCCTGGTGGCCTCAGTTGACTTTTATTACTCAGCTTATGGAGAACAGGAGAGAAAGCCTGGGACCCTATCAGGGGGCGGAAAACCTTCCTGTCTTGGAATTTTCAGAACCTACTGTCTTCCGTCATAGCAAAAGACATTTCTGACTGCCAGGAGGGAATAAAGCCAGTGGGAGTCAGTCCCATCTGCCTGCAGAGAGGCAGGAACATTATCTGTCTAAACACTTCTTCATCAGAAAGCCTCCTGGCTGGGGGCTTTCCCTGGCTCTCACTGCGACCTCCGCCTTAGGGCCATGTTAGTGAGCGTGACCATGGCGTGGAGCGGAGGCAGGACGGAGAAGACAGGCTGCCAGACTGGAACTAAATTAAAAATAAAGCTCCCCTTATTATATTCATAATTATTGTGAAGCTGTGAAATCTTATTTTAAACCTCCGGCTACTTTCTTTTGTCCAGGGTACAGGCTGTCTCCTCCTGAATCCCTCTTTTGCTTTATGGACAATTTCTTTTTAGCATTCTGAGCATTTAACCTTGAAAAATAGTGTTGTTTTGCTGCTGTATTTTCTGATTGTTAGTCTCCAGGCATCTCCGTGGCATCTTTATAAATCTGCAGGAGCTGGTAAATATTTCTTGCCGACCAGCAGCTGAAATCTGAAAATACCAGTTCACTTTTTAGCTGTCAGGCAATTAATGTAATTCAAAGGAAATGAAAGGTATGGGCAACTGGGACTGCTTTTCTTAACAGGAGGGTTCCTGGCTCCGGCTTGGAAATGCAGGAGAGAAGAATCAATAAAAGGGAACAGAAAGGGCAGAAGAGGGCGGAGTTCTCCAGAAACATTTTGTCGGCATCCTGGCAACACCGCTAATCTGTGCCAAGAGAAGTTGATAAATAACAGTCACTAATGGTCAGCTTAGAGAAGGCCCAAACCACAGCATCCGCTAGCCTATAAGGTGCCTTTGTGTAAAACAGGAAAAGGTGCCCGCTTTGGACAGGTGCATTAGGAGAGAGCGCCCCCTGTGGATGGATGCAGCGCCACGCTCAGGCGCACAACCTGATCACAAAACTGGATTTCAGTCCCTGTCTCCAAACTCATGCCTAGAGCCAAAGGCCTCTGTGCAGGGCCAAGAGAAGTTGATAGACTGTACAACTATACCCAGCAGCCCCATCCAGATGCCCTCCCACGTCCTCACCCTTCATAATACTGGTTTCTCATTCTTCCTAAGTTGAAGATCAACTTTGTTAACCTTGGAGCCAGAGGTAAGAGAAGTGGAATTGGCTATAACTTAACATGTTGAGTTAGAGTTTGGAGAAGGAGTTGGGGGAGCTCCCTCGTATGGTGATGCTGTTTTGTTTCTCCAAAAGCCCTCAACAAGCTGGAGGAGGGAAAAGTCTTACCTGTTAGTGAGAAATAAACTAGTCATTAACGAGAGGCATTTTCCAATCCAGAGAAGGGTAATGCTATCGATATCTGCCACATTTCATATACTTCTCACAGGGTGGTCAAGGTTGCACAATGTATGGAGCGCCAGTCACAGGCTTCTCTATGTAAATGCTGCCACCTGGGGCTGTGCCCTGTGGCAAGCTTGAGTCCCGTGTGTGGTGCACCTGGGAGGCTCAGAGCGCACCAGGTATGTATTTCAACCTATCTTCCAAGAAAAAAGCAAGCTTTCAAAACCCAGTCCATCAAGATAAATATAAAATCATTACATGTATTTTTATATGCCAACAAACATTTAGACAACAAAAAAGTCAGCTTACAGTATTTTTTAAAATCAAATACCTGGGAATAAATCTAGAAAAAGATGTAAGAATGGTACATAAAAATCTCTCAAGTGTCATTGATAAAAAGTTTTAAAACATCTAAATAAATGGAGGGATAAATCATGGTCATGGATTGGAGGACTCCGTCCTATAGCAATGCCAATGCTCTGCAAATTGATGGGTAGGTTTAACCAAATCCAGTTGCATTCCCATTTGCTGTTTTTATGGAAACCTGACTCTCAAATGTATAAGTAAATACAAAGGGTCAAGACTCTAAGACAATCAGAAAGTAGAAGGGCATTTTCTACCAGGTGTTAAGACTCATTATAATGACAGAAATTAAGAGAGTCATGTTAACACAAAAATACAAAAACAAACAATGGAAGAGAATTGAGTCCAGAAATAGACCCATGCTTCTAAAAATACTAAGTTTATGATAAAATGTCAGGACAGTGCAGAAATGTCTTTTCAATAAATGGTGCCAAGTCAACTGGATATCCACATAAAAAAAATATAAAGCGTGACCTGTCTGTCTCACACCATATATAAAAATAAATCCCAAGTGGTTTGTAGCTCTAAATATAAAAAGTAAAATAACATGCTTCCAAAAGATAATGTAGGAGTGGATCTTTATTGTTTTCAGGTGGGAAAAATTTATTGGACAGGCCACAGAAGTCACTGACCGTAAGATGGATGGATTGGACTTCATTAAAATTAAGAACATCTATGATTAAAAAGACGCTATTGAGACAGTGACAAGGCAAGCCTCACTGTGGGAAAAGACCTGCAACACAGACAACTGAAAATCAATTCATGTCCAGAGTATAAACGAATTTCTAAAAATCAGTGCCAAAAATAATAATTAGAGTAACCTTGTACAGGCATACCTCAGAGATATTGAAGGGGTGATTCCAAACTAACATGATAAACTATCACAATAAAGTAAGACACATGAAATTTTTGGTTTCCTAGTGCATATAAAAGTTATATTCACACTTTACTGTAGTCCAGAAGATTTTTTTTTCCTGACAATTTTATTTTATTTCGTTTTTTTAATGAATTAATTTATTTTCGTTACAGATGTTTCTCTTTTTCCCCCACTGATTCCCCCTCTCCCCCCTCCCCGCCCTGTCCCCAGCTTTGTTGTCCATGTCCATTGTTCGTGCATACATGCATATAAGTTCTGTGGTTTATCTCTCCCCACACACCCCCTCTTCTGGGGATTGTCAGTCTGTACCCCACTTCCACGTCTCTGGGACTACCCCATTCCTCAGACTGTTATGTTCATTATATTCCACAAATAAGTGAGATCATGAGATACTTGTCTTTCTCTGTTTGGCTTGTTTCGCTTAGGATAATACTTTCCAGGTCCCTCCATGTCGTCTCAAAGGATAAGAGATCTTTCTTTCTTACAGCTGCATAGTACTCCACTGTGTATATGTACCACAGCTTTTTTATCCATTCGTCTACTGATGGACATTTGGGCTATTTCCGGATCTTAGTTATTGTAAATAGTGCTGCTACGAACATGGGGGTACATATATTCTTTCTGATTGGTGTTTCAGGCTTCTTAGGGTATATTCCTAGAAGTGGGATCACTGGGTTAAATGAAAGTTCAATTTTTAATTTTTTGAGATAACACCATATTGTTTTCCATAGTAGCTGCACCAGTCTGCATTCCCATCAGCAGTGTACTAGAGTCCCCTTTTCTCCACACCCTCACCAACACTTGTTTGATGATTTGTTGATGGCGGCCATTCTGACAGGTGTGAGGTGATACCTCATTGTTGTTTTAATTTGCATCTCTCTGATGATTCGTGATGTTGAGCATTTCTTCATCTGTCTCTTAACCATTTGTATGTCCTGTTTAGAGAGGTGTATATTTAGTTTCTCTGCCCATTTTTTAATTGGGTTCTTTGTCTTCCTTTTGTTGAGTTGTATGAGCACTCCATATATATTGTATGACCCAGAAGTTTTACTCCTAGGTCTATACCCCACAGAACTTGTGAACCAAAACTAAGTACACAAATGTTCATAACAACACTGTTTTCAATGTCAAAGTCTGGAACTAACTACAGATGCCTAACAAAAATAAAATATGTAAATAAGTGGTTGCATATTCATGTGATGGAATACTATACAGCAATGCAAATCAATGAATTATAGCCATATACAATTGTGTGATGAAGCTTATGCTGCTTGATTCCATTAACATTTTTTTAAGTGGCAAACACTAATCTATGGTGTTGAAACTCCACATATAAGTTACTTTTGGAGAGAAGGGGACAAATGGTGTTTGGAAGTGCTTGTCATTCAAGTGTGTCTTCATGTTGTAATACTATATTGAGCCATACTTACAGCCTGTGCACTCTTATTTAAATAGGTTATATTTCACTTAAGTGTTTCAAAAACATTTTTTTAAACCCATTTCGGAGATCCTATCTTCGAATTCTTCCCAGAACATTTTTTATTTGACAGTATACAGAAAAAAGAGTTCCGTATCCATGACTTACTAGTCGGGTATTGCATGTTTTAAAAATTCTTGCGACACACCACTGTGCCACCGCATACCGGTTGAAAATTGCTGCGCTATAAAATCCCTGAGTCAGGAGCAAAAATGGGTACTTGTTGAGGTGTTTGGTTGCTATTGCTTGGCTGTTTTTGGGCCATTCAGCCTACATTTTTCCCCTCCTAACAGTGCTTGGCTTTTCTTTTGGGGACCCACTGTTCCCCAGCTCTTAGTCTGGGTAGTCTGAGGAGGGCTTCATTCCTAGTCTCACAGGTGGAGGAGGCGGCAGGCCCAGAGCAAGCATCGCATATCGCCCGACCTCAGTTGATCTAATCAAACTCACTCAGACTCAGTATTTCTATGAAGAGCACCAGACCAAGGATGCTTGTCTTTCACTGAACATGGAACTGAAGAAGGAGGTACCAGGAGCCACTGTCAGCCACGCTGTAACGATGAAAAGCAAGGCTGACTGAAAATAGAGCCCGTTGTGCGTAAGCAACGCCTTGCTCCGCGGGAAAGATGGTGAACCCAGAGAGACCCACACGGATGTGGTCAGTTGTGTTTTACAAATGCACAGAGTCAATTTAGTAGAAAAAGAATAGTCTTTTCAAAACATGGTTCTGAAATAATTGGGTAGCGATTTGCAAAAACAAGGAAATAAACCTCATGTACCTTAAGCAAAAACTAACTTGAAATGGATCATAGACCTGAAAGTAAGACAGAAAAACAATAAAACTTCTAGAAGACATGGGAAGAGATTTTTGTAATCACGAGTTATGCAAAAATGTCTTGCACATGACCCAGAAAGCACGATTCATGAAAGAAAAAATTGATAACTTGAACTTTATTAACATTTTAATTCAATACTTAAACTTCAAAGGACTGTCAAGATAATGAAAATGTAAGCCACAGCTTGGGATAAAGTATTTGCAAAACACATTTCTGGTAAAGCATTGGCATCCAGAATACATAAAGAACTCTGAAAACTTAATAATAATAAAACAACAATATAATTTTTATATGATGTTATGTTATTTTATTGCCTCTGGAATTCGATGTTCTTTTTCATATTTTAGATTTTTTTTTCAAAACAAGCTCTATTATATAGTCATTTTAGTTGGGTCTATTCACTCATACTTGACCTATTAGAATTCTATCCAGGAATGTTGTTTATCCTCAAAATAAGCAAGAATACATTTTTTCAATAGCAGAAGATAGGCACAGACACTTCACCAAAGAGGTTATGCACAAAGCAAATACACACATGAAGAAATGATCAGCATCATTAGTTCCCAGGAAAATGCAAATTAAAACCACCTGAGATACCTTATACTGCACCCCTATTAGAAGGGCTAATATTAAAAACTGATGATACCAAGTATTGGTGGGTATGTGGAGCAATTGGGGCTCTCATCCACTGCTGATGAGAATGCAAAGTGGTACAGCCATTATGGCAAATAACTTGGTAGTATCTCATAAAGTTAAACATAGATTTACTGTATGCTCCAGCAATTCTACTAGAGAAATGAAAAGCTATCTTCATAAAAATAAAAAATAAAAAAGCCCACGCACAAATGTTTATAGAAGTTTTATTCATAGTTATCAAAATGGTAACAAGCCAAATTTCCTTCCCTTGGTTAATGGATAAACAAATTGGCATACATCTATCCAGTGGGCTACTACTCAGTAATAAAAAGGGATGATCTATGATATGATCAAGAACATGGGTGCATCTCAAAGGCATTATGCTGAGTGAAAGAAGCCAGACTCACAGGCAACATACTGTAGGATTTCATTGAAAAGATATTCTGAAAAAAAAGTGAAATGATAGGTACTGAAAAGAGATTAGTAGTTGTCAGGGGCTAAGGGTAACAGGTGGAGCTGCCTACAAAGGGATAAGAGGGAATTTGGGGCGGGGCAGAGATGTTCTATATCCTGACTGTGGTGGTGGTTACATGACTTAGACGGATTTGTTAAACCCACTGAACAACACACTTAAAATGGTGGCTTTTGCCACACATAATTATACCTCAATAACCCTAATCAAAAAATAATAAACAGCACTGCGTGGTTTGGCTCAGCGGTTAGAGCGTCCACCTGCGGTCCAGAGAGACCCGGGTTCAGTTCCCGCTAAGGGCACGTACCTCGGTTGCAGTTTGTTCCCGGCCCTGGTTAGGGTTGTGTGGGTGGCAAATACTTGATGTGTCTCTCTCACATCGATGTTTCTCTCTCTCTCTTTCTCCCTCTCTCCCTCCCGCTCTGTCAGAAGATAAATACAAAATAATAATAATAATAATAATGATAATAAACAAATAAAATATATTGCATTAAGCCTGAACTGAGATTCCTCTTGGACATTCAGGTTATGTAAGCTAATAAACTGCCTCTTATCACCTGCGTTAGATTTTCTGTTGATTGCCATCTGGCACTTAGATTTAATGAGGTTAAGTGGTCTCCTCATAGTTCAAAACTCCCAGAAACCAGAAGTTTTAGTTAGAAATGAAAAGTGTACATTATGTGCACACATCCCCTCTCTCTGCCCATGACGCTTATTAACCATCACTCACCCTGCAAAGGAAATATGGCTTCACAGACCTTCCCAACATGGGAGGTCTTGCTCTCAGTATAGGCTGGCATGACTGCGACTCCCTCCCTAAAACAGGTAGATTCTAAAGAGTCCCCCAATCCTCCCCACCTCTTGGTTTTTGTGCCCTTGTGTAATCCCCTCCTTTGGGTAGAGGCAAGATCTGTGACTTTCTTCTAATCCACAAAATATGGCAAAGGTGGTGGGATATCATTTCCGTAATTAGTTTACATGAGCTTGTGACTCCCACCTTGCTAGCAGACTCAACTTCTTGGTTTGCATGCTTTGATGAAGCAAGCTATCGTACTAGCCCCATGGCAACAGCCAACTAAGAGCTGAAGTCCACAGTCCAGCAACTCTCAGGGAACTGAATCCTGCCAAGAACCACAAAGGCTTACAAGAGAATTCTTTCCCCAGTTGAACCTTCAGATGAAACCCCAGCGCTGGCCTCGAATATAGCTTATGAGAGACCCTGAAGTAAGACAGAAGCTAAGCTGTACCTGAATTCCTGATCACAAAGACAGTAAAATGATAAGTGTGTGCTGTTTTAAGCTGTTCAGTTTGGATATAATTATGAAGCAGCAATGGATAATTAATATACTCCCCAGCACAACCTCAAAAAATGAAGGCAACTATGCAACCTCCTGGAAAGATTTCCTTATGACATTTTCTTAACTGTACACTTATCTAATAATGACTCTACCTCACTCTGCTAACCTGCCTGTGGCCTCTGAGTTTTTCCCTAATTGTGGGCTGATTTCTTCAAACTAAAGCAAAGCATCTCTAAACACATTTTCTCTTCTTTCACCTTATTTCCTGATATCCTAATAAAGCAAGCTAATATCTGGGAGCTAAGTGGATAATTCTCATGCTGTAGATTAAAATTAATTGAGTCACATAGACAGATAAAATTTGACCTTTTATTTGGAGTTTCTGGCAAGTTGTACGGGGAATGCCATGGTAAGCAACACCTCTTCACTGAATCCCTCCCTTAAGCTTATTTGTTAATGTAGAAAGATTGCCATATCTATTTTTTTTTTTTTTTGCTTAATTCCTTCATGTTTTTCACCCATTCCCTAATCCCTCTCCCCTTTAACAGCAGTCAGTCTGTTTTCTGTATCTATGAGTCTGTTTCTATTGGTTTGTCTATTTGTTTGATTCATTAGATTCTATATATAAGTGAAATCATATGGTATTTATCTTTCTCTGACTGTTTTATTTTACATAGCATAATACTCTCCAGGTTCATCCATGTTGTTTCAAAGGGTAAGATTTCCTTCTTTTTTTACGGCTACATAATATTCCATTGTGTACATGTACTATGGCCCTTTTATTCACTCATCTACTGATGGGCTCTTGGGCTATTTCCAGATCTTAGCTATTGTAAATAATTCTGCTATGAACATAGTGGTTCATATATTCTTTCTGATTGGTGTTTCAGGTTTCTTTGGATATATTCCCAGAAGGGGAATCACTGGGTCATAGGCAGTTCTTTTTTTTTTTTTGAGGAAACTCCATACTGTTTTCCACAGTGGCTGCATCAGTCTGCATTCTCACCAAGAGTGCAGGAGGGTTCCCTTTTCTCTGAATCTTCACCAACACTTGTTTAGTTGATTTATTGACGAAAGCCATTCTGACATGCGTGAGGTGATATCTCATTACGGTTTTAATTTGCATTTCTCTAATGATTAGTGACATTGAGCATCTTTTCATATATCTATTGGCCATCTGTATGTCTTCTTTTTTTTTTTTTTCCATTTTTTGTTCAGGTAGAGTGGGAGGGAGAGAGAGGAACAGAGAGAGAGAGAGAAACATCGATGTGAAAGGAACACATCGAGTGGCTGCCACCCGCACAATCGACCAGGGCCGGGGACAAACTGCAACCGAGGTACGCGCCCTTAGCGGGAACCGAACCCGGGTCTCTCAGGACCGCAGGCCGACGCTCTGACCGCTGAGCCAAACCGGCCAGGGCTGTATGTCTTCTTTAGAGAAGTGTCTATTCAGGTCCTTTGCCCACTTTAATTGGATTATTTGTGGTGTTGAGTTGTATGAGTTCTTTATAAATTTTGGATTCTAACCCCTTATTACATGTATCTTTTGCAATTATGTTCTTCCATTCAGTGGGTTGTCTTTTCATTTTGTTGATGGTTTCCTAATCTGTGGAAAAACTTTTTAGTTGAATGCAGTCCCATTTGTTTATTTTTTCTTTTGTTTTCCATGCCCAAGGAGATACATCAGAAAAAATACTGCTTCAAGAAATGTCCAAGATATTACTGCTTATGTTTTCTTCTAGGATTTTTATGGTTTTGAGTCTTACATTTAAGTCTTTAATCTATTTTGAGTTTATTCTTGTGTATGGTGTAAGAAAGTGGTCTGATTTTTCTTTTTTTTTTTTTTTTTGGCACATATCTGACCAATTTTCTCAACACTATTTATTGAATAGGCTATCTTTAGTCCCTTGTATGTGCTTTCCTCCTTTGTCAAATATTAATTAAACCTAATGATATGAATTTGTTTTTGCACTCACTATTGATCTATATATCTGTTTTAATACTGGTACCATGCTGTTTTGATTACTATGGCCTTGTAGTATAGTTTTGTTTTGTTTTGTTTTCCTCACCTGAGGACATTTTTCCATTTTTTGTTCAGATAGAGCGGGAAGGAGAGAGAGAGAGAGAGAGAAACATCAACGTGAAAGGGACACATCGAGTGGTTGCCACTCGCACGACCAACCAGGGCCGGGGACAAACTGCAGCCAAGGTTCATGCCCTTAGCGGGAACCGAACCTGGGTCTCTCTGGACCGCAGGCCAACACTCTAACCGCTGAGCCAAACCGGCCAGGGCTGTAGTATAGTTTTACATCTGGTATAATGATACCTCAAACTTTGTCCTTCTTTCTCAAGATTGCTGTGGCTATTTGGGGTCTTTTGTGGTTCCACATACATTTTTGAAATACTTGTTCTAGTTCTATGAAATGCCCAATTGATATCTTAATAGAAATTGCATTGAATCTATAGATTGCTTTGAGTAGTATTGACATTTTAATTATGTTCATTCTTCCTGTCTATGAATATGGTATATTCTTCCATTTATTTGTATCTTCTTCAATTTCTTTATTCAGTGTCTTATAATTTTCTGAGTACAGGTCTTTTACATTTTGGTTAAATTTATTCCAAGGTATTTTTTTATATGATTGTTAATGGGATTGTTTTCTTTGTTTCCCTTTCTGATAGTCCATTATTGGTGTATAAAAATGCAACAGACTTCTGGATATTTATTTTGTATCCTACTACTTGACTGAACTCATTTATCAGATGTATTAGGTTTTTTTGGTGGAATCTTTAGGGTTCTATATATACAGTATCTAATTCATTTCTGTATCCACAGACCCTGTCATAGGACCTGACCCTTAATACACATTTGACAAACTTTGAAGGAAGAAAGGGAAGGAGGGATGCAAACCTTGGCTCAAAGATTTCCCAGTGTAAAGGGAGAGACAAATATGTATGCAAAGAACTAGAGTGCAATATAAAAAATACTATAAACAAAATGTTACAGAATCCCATGGAATCAAAGAAGAACGGGCCATCGATGGCTGGCTATCCTAGGAAATATTTCACGAAGGTGAAGCCAGGTTGAGAAGGAGCTCACCAAGCAGAGCAGACAGATCAGAGCATTTGGGGCCAGGAGAGCAGCTCAGTTGATTTCCAAGCACAGGATTAAGTTCTTACAGAAGCTGGTGGGATGAAAAAAATAAGTAGAAGCAGTAGAAGTGTTTAAAGAACATGTCCTTAACATGGAAATAAGATAAAGGGACAAAGATAATGTATTGAAAAACTTGTCTATTTTACCTTTGGAGAATAACATAAAAAAAGCAGAGAATACTAAAGAGATTATCAGGGGGTTTTATGCATCTTAAATTAGCAGCAGTCAGTACTATACAACTCATTTTCCATTCGCTGCCTCAAGACTGCAGGAAATGTTTTCAGGACCTCCCTCCCCAGCATCTGCAATAAGACACTTACAAATCCATTTTGCTTCGTTGCAAATAACGTGTCTGCTAGAGGCATTTTTTTCTCTGTACAACTGTACATCCATCCATATGGGTCTTTTCTTATGTTAGGACTTGAATTTGTTAAAGTACACCCCCTGGGGTCCCTCTTGTGTTTCAGAGACACAGAGTTTGTAAAGCTCTATTAATTTGATGTCCTTCCTAGTTGTGGACATTTATCAAGTGCTTAATATGTGCCAGGCGTGGTGTCAAGTGCCTTAGAGCTATTGCATCATATAATCCTCACAGCCTCCCTCTGAACATACCTGGATTTATCCTCAGATGATAGATGAGGAAAGTGAAGATCAGAAATATGAATGCACCCTAAGAAACCCAGCTATCAAGTGGGAGAGTCAGGATTTGAACCCAGGGCTACCTGACTCCAGGGAAAGAGCCTTTAACCATACAGCTGTGCTGCCAGCCTCACTTGGCCCAGGGGAGTAGCTCCAACCCCTCCACAATACTCAGGGTTCTAGAGCCTTGGCTGTCCTGTAAAAACTCCAGGCCAGACAGTGCCCTAGGGCCCTCAACACCTGGAATGCACAGTTTAGAACCTCCTCCTGGAGATAGGGGCTTGGTGCCAAAGCCCCAGAAGGATTGCTTTCCAAGGCTCATGGCAGAATTCCTGCTCCTGCTTTATCATCCTCATCACCTCCTTTTTCACTCACCACCTCCCGTTTCCTCTTCTCCAGTTACACTTAACAGAGGGGCTCATCTTTATGTACCTAGTAACAAGATTCCTCCTCTTTTAAGAACATATTCAGTCACTTCATACTTTTCTAACATGGGTATCAACACACTGTGGCATAGAGGCAGTGATGGAACACACCTTAAGTGGCATTATTTATTTGACCTATGTAATAACACATAGCTTTTTTTTTTCTTTATTGATTTTAGAGCAAGAGGAAGGGAGAGGGAGTGAGAGATAGAAACATGGATGAGAGAACATTGATTGGTGGCCTCCTGCATGCCCCCCACTGGTGATTTGGCCCACAACCTGGGCATGTACCCTGACTGGGAATCAAAACAGCGACCTCTCGGTGCATGGGTAGATGCTCAACCACTGAGCCACACCAGCTGGGCATAACAGATAGCTGTTTAAACACTTACTATGCTGAACTGTGCTTAGTGCTGTGTGTGCATTAGCTCATGGGACTCTCCCAACTACTGCAGGCTGTGTGTAGGTACTCTTACAGCCCCATTTTACAGATGAGGAAACTAAGGCACAAGACCTTAAACAACTTGGCTACAGTCCTGTGGCAAGCAAGAAGCAAGCAGTGAAGGGTACAGAGTGCAAGGCAAATAAGGAGTAAAATAGTACTGTTCTCTCCTACAGAGTTGATGCTGAATGGGATAGTCTCCACTGAAGCATTCTTCACATGAACCAGCCTTGGGGAAGCAGGCAACCCCGTCACTGCTAGCGGGAGCCCACATGGCTACCCACTCCCGTGGAGGGCAATCTGGCAGAATCTATCAGAACCACAAATGCATGCACAATTTGACCCAGCAATTCCACTTCTGGACATTTACCCTAAATATATGTAAAATCATGCATGAATACGGTTATTCATTGCAGTGTGTTTAGCCTAACATAGTTGGAGACAACCCAAAGTCTATTAGAGTAGACAGATTAAATTAAGTATGACACAACCTATAATAGGGTTCTCTACAGTCGAAAATAAAGAACGAGGAAACTATGTGATGATATGGTAAGATCTCCAGGGCATATTAGTAAATTTAAAAAAAAAAAAAAAACCACAAGGTCCAAAGATGTGTGAAATAAGAGTTGAAATTAATATTTGCCAATATATGCAAAGAGACTCTGGACATACATAAAATTGGGGGGACAGTGTAAGTAGAGACAGAAATGGAAGAAAATTCTCACTGTAATTTTTTTTTTTTACTTCTTAGTTTTTTAACCATGTGAATATATTATTTATATTTCAAAAAATAAGTTTCAAAAAATGTGTTCACCAAAAAAACGTTGTCCTGAATTTAACCAAAAGAGATCCGATATTAAAGGTGAATTTTGGTTTTGCAAGAGCCCTAAGCCCTCAAAATACTGCTTTGGCTAACATCTTCATCAGCTATTCCCACATCTGATTAGATTTTACCCCTCTCAGAATCACAACACCCACTCCTAAATACTCCAAAACATGTCAGCAAAGGGAGCATGGTTGCATTCTTGTTTTGCCTTTAACTAATTTTACATCCCCCTCCAAATACTGGTGTTACTGAAATGTAAAGGATTCATTTAATAGCAACTACATTTGAATTATTGATGATTTGTTTGCTTAACATACAGTTATTACTTGATGGAGGAAGTCTCTAGTGCAAAACTTTCTCTGCTAATAGCTCAAATAAAATTGATCATGTGAGGTTGAGTGGTTTGTTGTTGACATTTTTATCCAACACCACAGCATTTGCCCAGCTCTCTATCTGCGGATGAGAATATTTGAATATCTATTTGTGGCAATGCTTTGGGTCCACAAAACCAAAACCAACTATTATTAGGAAAAGAATACTTGTGTCCTTAAATAAAGTAGAAAAGCCTACCTCTCTTTGACCCATAAGCACCTTAGCTCTTAGGATTATTCACAGAACAATCTGAAATCAGAAGTGAGAGTACGCGGCCCAGGTAGGAAAATGGTTTATGCCCTCAAGATGCTGGACAGGTGCTCAGGCCCTAAGGCTCTTCCTCAAACCTCTTCTCACCCACATACACCTGTAGGACCACCCTCAAACCTGAGCAACAAGGGCTCCTGTCCCGCGCACCTGTCCCTTGGGATCTGGCACCGAGCACTGTCAAAGCACAACCCATTGCCCAAAACATCCATCCTCAGTAACACCCACTACTGCTCAGGCCCCAGAGAAACCCTGTCCCCAGATCTTGACTGTCCGAGAGCCTGGGAACTGGCGCCAGGCAAGCTGCTCAGCCATTACCTCACTTACCCAACCTAAACTCCCTCCCTGTTTCAGGAACTGTTTGCCCCGAACTCATAGATCAACTCCTGTCCCATTCTCCTGTCCTAGTCCAGGAACTGTTTGCTCCGGGACAATAGGCTCACATTCCAGGGGCCCCCATGCGTAGCCCCTCAGGACCTAACCCTAACAACAAGTTCCCGCTGCCACAGGCGCAGATATAAAAATCACAAACCCCAGCATCGGGCGCAGCTTCTCGGACTCGACCCCCGGAGTCTGTGAACCCGCCCGGAGTGTACCCAATAAAGCCTGATTTCTGCTTATTCGGCTGTTTGGCTCTTCGGTTTCTTCCCACCTCCCACCGGCAGCGCCTGGCTACCTTACATTGACCTCTGTCCTCAAAACAGAAAGCACCTGTGTCCTCAAGGTTTCTGTGGGGTGCCAGGGCCAGAGGCAGAAATTGTCAGTGCTGTAGAGCATCAGGATGGTCTCAGTGGCAGGAGCACTTAGGTGAGAGAATAAACGAATTAACGGACTCCCTCTCAGGTACAGTGAATGCGACAGCTTCCTGCAGAGGGCGGAACCGGTTCCCCACAGTGCTGGTCACTGTCTCTCGCTTCTCTCTGTGCTCCAGTCTGTGGCTCTGGACCTCTGCAGGTATCGGATGGCATTTGCAGTAGTTGCATATTGTGGCTGAAGAAAAGGCTGTAGTATTAAGCAATCCATATTACTCTTATTTTTTTTTTTAATCTTTAATGTTGAATGTAAAATGTATTACAGATGTTTCACATTTTTCCCCCATTGACCCCCTCCTCCCCACTCCCGCCCCCCTCCCGCCTTTCCCCACACTATTGTCTGTGTCCATTGGTTATGCATATAAGTTCTTTGGTTTGTTTCTTCCCACCCCCACCCCAACCCCTTTCCCTTTGAGGTTTGTCAGTCTAGCAATGAATTTGTACTTCTTAATCCCTTCACCTTTTTCACCCATTCCCCCAACCCCCCTCCGATCTGGCAACCAACAAAATGTTCTCTGTATCTATGAGAATGTTTCTGTTCTACCTGTTCATTTTGTTTGTAGATTCCATCGTCGATAGATATGTATTCATTGCCTTTTCTTTGTTCATATATTTTATCTTTTTCTTCAAAAAGACCCTTCATCATTTCATATAATAACGGTTTGGTGGTGATGAACTCCTCTAACTTTTTCTTGTCTGGGAAACTTTATATGGCCATCGATTCTAAATGACAGCTTTGCAGGACAGAGTAATCTTGGTTGTAGGTTCTTGCTTTTCATCACTCTGAATATTTCTTGCCACTCCCTTCTGGCCTGCAAAGTTTCTTTTGATAAATCAGCTGACAGCCTAATGGGAACTCCCTTGTAGGTAACTAGCTGCCTTTCTCTTGCTGCTTTTAAGATTCTCTCTTTGTCTTGAACCTTTTGCATTTTGATGATGATGTGTCTTGGTGTGGGCCTCTTGGGGTTCATCTTGTTTGGGACTCTCTGTGCTTCCTGGACTTGTATGTCTGTGTCCTTCACCAAGTTAGGAAAGTTTTCTGCCATTATTGTTTCAAACAGGTTTTCGATTTCTTGTTCTCACTCTTCTCCTTCCGGCACCCCCAAGATGCGAATGTTGGCACGCTTGAAGTTGTCCCAGAGGCTCCTTACACTATCCTCATTTTTTTGGATTCTTTTTTCTTTTTGCTGTTCTGATTGGGCGTTTTTTGCTTCCTTATATTCCAAATTGATGGTTTGCTTCTTGGATTTACGTACTCTACTATTGAAGCTGTGTAAATTATTATTTATTTCAGTTAATGCCTCCTTCAATTCTGACTGTGCATCTATCATTTCTGACTGGTCCTTTTTAATGCTCTTGAGGCCCTCACTAAGTTCACTGAGTATCCTTATGAGCAGTATTTTGAACTCAGTATCTGTTAGGTTGCTTATCTCCATTTCCCTTAGTTTTTTTCTTGGGGTTTTGTTCTGTTCTTTCATTTGGGACCTGTTTCTTTGTCTCCTCATTTTGGCTGCCTCCCTGTGCTTGTTTCTGTGTATTACTTAACGAGAAGTATGGGGCTAGCTGAGACCAGATGCTGCTCGTTTGAAAGAATTTAGGAAAAACCTGAAGCAGGATCCAAGACCGGCCAATCCTATGGTTAAGCAAGTGGCAACAGCTTGGGTGGGCCTGAAAGTTGTGTGGGGTGGGGCGGGGCCTCAGGGAGTCAGCAGGGCGGGGCTACCAGTGTGAGCCAGGTTGCTGGAGTCCCAGATATGGCGGCTGTCTGCCGCCCCAGGGAAGGGCTCACCAAAGGAACAAAGGCCTCTGACACACATTTGTCCCGGAGAAAGCCCCCTCTCCAGCCCTTGCTCCAATGCCAAGCAGCTCAGTTCTTACCTGTATGTCTCTGGTGCCCCTCGAGCTGCCTCCCCTCCGAGCTTAGAGGGAGAGAGTCCGATAAGTCCGTGCGTGGGCCCCTTAAGGAGCTGCCTGGGGCTCCAGCCGCTTCAGCTTCCCTGAGCCTCAGTTCCTGCTGGTTTTTCCAGCCAGAAGTTATGGGGACTTCTCTTCCTGGCACTGGAACCCTGAGCAGGGCACCTGGTGTGGGACGGGGACCCCCCAGTCCTCAGGGAGGACCTTCCCAGCCGAGGTGTCCTCCTGATTTTTATCCGCCACACGTGGGTGTGGGCCCAGCCCCTCCGCCTCTGCCCCTCCTACCAGTCTGGATGTGGCTGCTGCTGTAATTCCGTAGTTGTAGGACTAACATTCAGCTTGATTTCAGGCGGTTTTGAATGATAGTTGTTCTGTAGTTTAGTTGTAACTTTGATGTGGTTGTGGGAGGACGCGATACCGTGGTTACCTACCCGCCATCTTGACCGGAAGTCTCCATACTACACTTAATTTTGTATATGCAGAAGGCTGGGCATAACCTAGGACTCATAATACTGACGCTTGAGCTTGACAACTGAATGAACATAGAAAATTCTAATTATGATGATTTTGAATATGCAATAAAATCTAATTAAAATTTCACAAATTAAATGTCAACACTATCTACATTTTCTAAATATTTGAATATTTACATTCACATATATCCAAAATTTGTATTTTACCTGTTAATTTTTTTATTGTTTTTTTTCTTTATTGATTTGAGAGAGAGAGGAAAGGAGAAGCAGAGAGAGACAGAAACATTGGAGAGAGAGAATATCGATTGGCCGCCGCCTGCACGCCCCCTACTGGGGATTTGGCCCATAACCTGGGCTTGTGCCCTGACCGGGAATTGAACCAGAGACCTCTCAGTGCATGGGTTGACACTCAACCCCTGAGCCACACCGGCCAGGCTTTTACCTGTTAATTTTAATAAACAATTTTGAATTCCTTAAGAAGAAATCACTTTTTTTTTTTAACTTATCAAAAATTATTTTTTAGCCCTGGCCGGTTTGGCTCAGCGGTTAGAGTGTTGGCCTGTGGACCGAAGAGTCCCGGGTTCGGTTCCTGCTAAGGGCACATACCTCAGTGGCAGTTTGTCGCCCGGGTGGCAACCAGTCGATGTGTCTCTCTCACATCGATTTTTCTCTCTCTCTCTTCCCCCTCTCTCCTTCCCACTGTATCTGAAGATAAATGCAAGAAAATGTTCTCAAGTAAGGATAAAAAAAAGAAAAAAAGATTGAATAAGAAAGCATGACTCATCTATATGTTGTTTACAAGAGACCCACCTCTCAACAAAAGACTCACATAGGTTGAAAGTGAAGGGATGGAAAAAAATTTTCCAAGCAAATGGAAAGCAAAAAAAAGCTGGGGTAGCAATTCTCATATCTGATAAAATAGATTTCAAAATGAAGACCATAACTAGAGACAAAGACGGCCACTACATAATATTGAAAGGATCTATCCAACAGGAAGATATAACCTTGATAAACATATATGCACCCAATATAGGAGCACCAAAATATATTAAAAATCTTCTGGAGGACTTCCAAAGAGAAATAGACAACAATACAATCATAGCAGGGGACTTCAACAGTCCCTTGACAGCACTGGATAGATCCTCTAGGCAAAAAATTAGCAAGGAAACAGAGACTCTAAATGAAACACTAGACCAAATGGATTTAATAGATATCTACAGAGAATTACACCCCAAAACTACAGAATACACATTCTTCTCAAGTGCATATGGGACATTCTCAAAGATAGACCACATGATAGGACACAAACTAAATCTCTACAAGTTCAAGAAGATTGAAATCATATCAAGCATCTTCTCAGATCACAATGGCATGAAACTAGAAATCAATTGCAACAAGAACATGCAAAGACATTTCAACACATGGAGGCTAAATAGCATGTTATTAAACAATGAATGGGTCACCGAAGAGATCAAGGAAGAAATTAAAAACTTCCTGGAAACCAATGAAAATGAACACACAACAACACAAAATCTATGGGATGCAGCGAAAGCAGTTCTGAGAGGGAAGTTCATAGCACTACAGGCCTACCTCAAAAAACAAGAAAAATTTCTAATTGACTGTCTAACCTCACAACTTAAAGAATTAGAAAGCAAACAAAAAGAAAACCCCAGAGCAAGTAGAAAGAAGGAAATAGTAAAGATCAGAGCAGAAATAAATGACATAGAGACCAAAAAAACAATTCAAAGGATCAATGAAACAAAGAGCTGCTTTTTCGAAAAGATAAACAAGATTGATGGACCCTTAGCTAGACTCACCAAGAAACAAAGAGAGAGAACCCAAATACACAAAATCAGAAATGAAAGAGGAGAAGTAACAACCAACACCACGGAAATACAAAAGATCGTTAACAACTAGTATGAACAACTATATGGCAACAAATTCGACAACCTAAGCGAAATGGACAAATTTCTAGAAACACACAGTCTCCCAAAACTATTCCCGGAAGAGAAAGAAAACTTGAACAGACCAATAACAACTAAGGAAATTGAAGAGGTAATCAAGACTCTCCCAGCAAACAAAAGCCCAGGCCCAGATGGTTTCACGGGGGAGTTTTACCGAACATTCAAAAAAGAACTAACACCCATTCTCCTCAAACTATTTCAAAAAATTCAAGAAGAAGGAAGACTTCCAAACACGTTCTATGAGGCCAGCATAATTCTAATTCCAAAACCAGAAAAAGACACTACGAAGAAAGAAAACTACAGGCCAATATCCCTGATGAACATAGATGCCAAAATCCTGAACAAAATATTAGCAAATCGGATCCAGAAATACATCAAAAAAATTATTCACCATGACCAAGTGGGATTCATTCCAGGGATGCAAGGCTGGTACAATATTCGCAAATCAATAAACGTGATACACCACATAAACAAAATGAAGAATAAAAACCACATGATCATATCAATAGATGCTGAAAAAGCATTCGACAAAATCCAGCATCCATTTCTGATAAAAACGCTCAGCAATGTAGGAATAGAGGGATCATATCTCGACATAATAAAGGCTATATATGAAAGACCTACAGCCAACATCATACTCAATGGACAGAAACTAAAAACATTTCCATTAAGAACAGGAACAAGACAGGGATGTCCACTTTCGCCACTCTTATTTAACATTGTACTGGAAGTCTTAGCCACAGCAATCAGACATGAAGAAAAAATAAAAGGGATCCAAATTGGAAAGGAGGAAGTGAAACTGTCATTATTTGCAGATGACATGATATTGTACATAGAAAACCCTAAAGACTCCATCAAAAATCTATTAGACTTAATAAATGAATTTGGCAAAGTAGCAGGATACAAAATTAACGTCAAGAAATGGACGGCATTCTTGTACATCAATGATGAACTCACAGAAAGAGAAACTGAAAAAAACAATCCCATTTACCATCGCGCCAAAAAAATTACGATACCTAGGAATAAACTTAACCAAAGAAGTAAAGGACCTATTTGCAGAAAACTACAGGTCATTGAAAAAAGAAATAGAGGAAGATATAAAAAAGTGGAAGCACATACCCTGTTCATGGATTGGAAGAATTAACATAATTAAAATGTCCATACTACCCAAAGCAATCTATAGATTCAATGCATCCCCATCAAAATACCAACGACATATTTCATAGAACTTGAACAAATACTTCAAAAGTTCATATGGAACCAAAAAAGACCCCGAATAGCCACAGAAATCTTGAAAAAGAAGAACAAAGTAGGTGGGATCACAATACCAGATATCAGGTTATACTACAAAGCGACTGTAACCAAAACAGCCTGGTACTGGCACAAGAACAGGCATATAGACCAGTGGAACAGAACTGAAAACCCAGAAATGGACCCAAGGCAATACGCACAATTAATATTTGACAAAGGTGGCAAGAGCATACAGTGGAGTAAAGACAGCCTCTTTAATAAATGGTGTTGGGAAAATTGGACAGCTACATGCAAAAAAATGAAACTAGACCATCAACTTACACCATACACAAAAATAAACTCAAAATGGATAAAAGACTTAAATGTGACCCGTGAATCCATAAAAATTCTAGAAGAAAATGTAGGCAACAAAATTTCGGACATTATACGGAGCAGAATTTTCACTGATACATCACCTAAGGCAACAGAAATAAAGGAGAAAATGAACACATGGGACTACATCAAACTCAAAAGCTTCTGCACAGCAAAAGAAACAATCATCAAAATGGAAAGGCAACCCACTGTATGGGAGAACATCATTGCCAATGATGTATCAGATAAGGGGTTAATTTCCAATATATATAGAGTGCTCATACAACTCCACAAAAGGAAGACAAAGAACCCAATTAAAAAATGGGCAGAGGAGCTGAATAGACACCTCTCCAAACAGGACATACAAATGGCCAAGAGACATATGAAGAAATGCTCAACATCACTAATCATCAGAGAGATGCAAATTAAAACAACAATGAGGTATCACCTGACACCTGTCAGAATGGCCGCCATCAACAAATCATCAAACAACAAGTGTTGGCGAGGGTGTGGAGAAAAGGGGACTCTAATACACTGCTGGTGGGAATGCAGACTGGTGCAGCCGCTATGGAAAACAATATGGTGTTACCTCAAAAAATTAAAAATTGAACTTCCATTTGACCCAGTGATCCCACTGCTGGGAATATACCCTAAGAAGCCTGAAACACCAATCAGGAAGAATATATGTACCTCCATGTTCATAGCAGCACTATTTACAATAGCTAAGATCTGGAAACAGCCCAAGTGTCCACCAGTAGACGAATGGATAAAAAAGCAGTGGTACATATACACAATGGAGTACTATGCAGCGGTAAGAAAGAAAGATCTCTTATCCTTTGAGACGACATGGAGGGACCTGGAAAGTATTATCCTAAGTGAAAGAAGCCAAGCAGAAAAAGACAAATACCACATGATCTCACTTATATACGGAATATAATGAACATAACAGTCTGAGGAATTCAGTAGACCCAGACACATGGAAGTAGGGCACAGACTGACATCCCTCAGAAGAGGGGATGGGGGGTGGGGGGATGGGAAGAGATAAACCACAGAACTTATATGCATGTATGCATGACCAATGGACATGGACAACTAAGCCGGGGACGGGGGGGGGGGGGGGTGCCAATGGGGTAAAAAGGTAAAATATCTGTAACAAAAAAATAAATAAAAATTCATAAAAAAAAAAAAAAAAAGAAAAAAATGATTTTTTAATTTTTCCAACTTTTACCTTTATTATAATATATTTTCGTGGTGAAACTGTATCGAAATGTTGAATATTTTGGATCCAATTATACTTTCTTTTTAATCACTAAATTACTAATGTAAATAAATATGTTAGTAAAAAATCTTGATTATAAAAATTAGTGATTTTCCTAAAATTAAGGCAAAAAAAGGAATTTTGTGAAATATACAATTTATGAATTTTATATATATATATCTTTTTTTTTTTTTTTTTTTTTTTACTCATCCAAACGTTGACATCCAGTCCACCAGCAGAATATAGAAAGTAACCAATAACTTAATTGAGTAGTCTTTGATATTGTACCAACTTTCGGTCATAGAAAAACCTTGCCTTTATTTGAATTTTTAATTTTATCAATATGAAGGATTATTTCCTAAAGTGGGAGGCTAGAACACATATTGGATTACACTTAAATATGTAAACACATAGTATTTGAGCCTCCATGTTTACCCTTAACCAAGACCTCACACATAGTAGGTGAGGACCTGCACATCTGGACCTGTAGTATAGTTGGCAGAGACAGTAACAGGTGCATCCCTGAGGTTTTCCCAAAAGTGCTCCTTTTAGGGACTCTGTTGATGGAATAGTCATTAAGACTATGGTAAAAAAGATTTTCTAGGAAGATCAGACATCTGTTTATTGAGCATTTACTAAGTGCCAGGGACTGTTTTAGATCCTGAGGATACAGTAGTGAAGTAAACACAACTTCTGCCCTCATGGAAGGTATTTGAGATGGGAAGGCGAAAAACAAGATAAATAAGGAAACTACATATTATGTTGGATAATGAAAAGTGTTTAGGAGGAAAAACAGAACCGGGAAAGAAGTAGAGGAAGAGTTGGTGAGGTGAAATTTTAGATAAGATATGCAAAGCTTCCCGTATGAATAAGATGACTGTGGAGTAAAGACCAGAAGAAAGTAAGGAAGGGAGCCCTGAGGATACCTGGGGGAGGATGAAATTCCAAAGCAGAGGGAATAGCTAGTAGAAGGCCCTGAGGCTGAAGCATGTTTGATATGTCTGAGGAACAGCAAGGAGGAGTCCAGTGTAGCTAATGCAGTGTGCACTTGGGGAGAAGAGTAGAAGATGAGGTCAAAGAGGAAAATTGGTGGGGACAGAGGGTATATCTTGTAGGATCTATAGATCACAAAAAGAACTTTGGAATCACTCTGAGTGAAGGGGAAGCCACTGAAAGGTCTGAACACAGCAAGGGCATAATCTGCTTTAAAGTTGTAAGCATCTCTCTCTCTCTAGCTGATGGGTACAGAGAACAGATGGGCAGGTATATCAAGGGCAGAAGCAGGCAGACCCGTTAGGAGACCTCTGCAATTATCCAGACAAAGTTGATAGTTCCTGGAACCAGGGTGGTAGCAGTGAAGGTTGTAGGAAGCAGTTTGATTCTATGTCTCTTTTGAAGGTTGACTCTACAAGATCTGAGAATGGGAAATAGAAGAGTCAAGAATGGATCTTGGCCTGAACAACTGGACAATGAAGTTGCCATTAACTGAGATGGCCACAGAAGACTGAAACATCACATTCAAGAAATGGTGCTGTAACAAGTGGGATTCTACATACTGAAGAGTAAACTTTGACCCCTGCCTCACACCATCTACAAAAGTTAACTCGAAAGGGGGCATTGACATAAATGAGCTAAACTATGAAAACTCTTAGAAGAAAACATAGGAGTAACCAAAGTCTTACTAGATATGATCCCAAAAGCACACATGACAAAAGATAAGAGAGATAATTGGACTTCATCAAAATTGAAAACTTTTGTGCCATTAATGATACCATCAAGTAAGTGAAAAGACAACCTACAGAGTGGGAGAAATATTTGCAAACCATACATCTTATAAGAGACTTGTATTCAGAATATATAAAGAACACTTTACAACTCAGTAATAAAAAGACAAATAAGCCTGGCTGGTGTGGCTCAGTGGTTGAGCATCGATCCATGCACCAAGAGGTCGCCAGTTCGATTCCCAGTCATGGCACATGTCCAGATTGTGGGCCCAATCCCCTGTGGGGGCATGCAGGAGGCGGCCAATCGATGTTCTCTCATCGATGTTTCTATCTCTCTCTCCCTCTCCCTTCCTCTCTAACATCAATAAAGAAAAAAAAAACCCAATTACAAAAATGAGCTAAGAATAGAAACAGATGTTTCTCTGCAGAAGATATACAAATAGTCAATAAGCACATGAAAAGGTGCTCAACATCATTAGCCATTGGGGAATTGCAAGCCAAAACTACAATAAGATGCCACTTCACAGCCACTAGGGTGGCTATAATTATAATTTTTTCAAAAAAAGAAAGAGACACCCTGGCGGGTTTGGCTCAGCCGTTAGAGCATCAGCCCACGGACCAAAGAGACACAGGTTCGATTGTAGTCAAGGGCACACACCTTGGTTGCGGTTTGGTCCCAAGCCCTGGTCATGCAGGAGGCAACCGATCAATGTGTCTCTCTCACTTTAATGTTTCTCTCTCTCTCTCCCCACCCCCACCCACTCTATCTGAAGATAAATGGAAAAATATCGTCTGATGAGGATGTTATTAAAAAAGAGAGAGCCCTGGCCGGTTGCTCAGTGGTTAGAGCGTCAACCCGCAGACCAAAGAGACATAGGTTCGATTCTGGTCAAGGGCTCGTACCTCAGTTGCAGTTCGTCCCCAGCCCTAGTCGGGGTTGTGCGGGAGGCAACCAGTCAAGGTGTCCCTCTCGTGTCGATGTTTCTCTCTCTCTCCCACTCTCCCACTCTATCTGAAGATAAATAGAAAAATATCCTGGAAAAGGGATTGAAAAAAAAAAAAGAAGAAAAGAGAGAGAGGAAGAGAATAACAGTGAGGATGCAGAGAAACAGTGTTGGTGGGAATGTAAAATGGTGCAGTTACTTTGAAAAACAATCTGGTAGTTCCTCAAAAAGTTAAACATAGAGATACCATATGACCCAGCAATTCCACTCCTAGGTATATATCCCAAGAGAAATGAAAACGTATGTCTACACAAAACCTGGACACAAATGTTTATAAGAGCCAAAAAGTGGACAATCCAAATGTCCAGCAATAGACAAATGAGTAAAATGTGCTATGTCCATACAATGGAATATTATTCAGCAATAAAAAGGAATGAAGTACTGAGGCATGCTCCAACATGAATGAACTTTGAAAATATTATGCTAAGTGAAAGAAGCCAGTCACAAAAGGCCATATAGCATATGATTTCAATTATATGTAGTATCTAGAAAGGGTAAATCTATAGAGACAGAAAGTAGATTAGTGGTTACCTAGGGCTGGGAGGTTGGTGAGAAACGGGTATTAACTGCTAATAGGTATGGGTTTTCTTCTGGGGGATGGAACTGTTTTAAAATTGATGGTGGTGATGGCTGCATAACTGTAGATATACGAAAACCACTGGGCTGTACCCCTTAAATGGGTAAATGGCATGCTGTGTGAATTATATCCTAACACTGAAAAGACCAAAACAAAAAGGCAAACATCAGTGAGAAACCAGGGCAATCAAATGGCTTTGTCCCTGTCGTGGCCCGGCGCTCTCCAGCTTTGTCCTTGGCCTGCCCCTGTGGCCGGCTCCCTGCCCCCATATCACCACCTCGCCACCCCAGAAAGAGGGGTGAAATTTTCCTCTAACCTCCACCTCGATGTAACAGAGAATTAACCCGAAACGTGTGTGCGAGCATGAAACCTAGCCAGGCACATCACGTCCCGCAGATTAGAAAGAGCCAGCGAAAATGAAATATTGTTCTCTAAGCTAATATGTAATCTTTGTAGACACCAGCTTATTCAGGTTCCAGAAGCCACGCCTTAGCACCAGCCCACTGTCGATTTAAGAGCCTGGGTGGAGTTCCTGCCATTACTCCTACCTGTTTCTCTCCAGGTGTGGATGGCAGCGCTGTCTGCCCCCCATGCCCACCCCCATAGCTGGTCCCCCCCAGGTCCCTGCAGCCTGCCTGTGTGGCAGCGGGTAGGCGAGAACCCCTGTGCATTCACGGGCCACGGGCCTGGATGTGATGGAAGTAGCAGCTTAGACGCCTAAGCTCCTCACATACGGTTGAATAATCACAGATAAAAACGACTTTCAAATATGATTAGGCTCTAACGGAGACAGACAGAGGCCTGAGGGGGCACAGCTGGCAAAGAGCAGGGAGCTGGGCTCCGACGACGCCTAGGACAGAGGATCAAGGCCTCCGTGAGAGCCCCTGGGACTTTCCTAGAGAAAACACTAGCGATTCCCGCATCCTCTGCCACGCTCCTTCCTGTCTGCCCTCCCTAAGCCTTGTGCCACTTCTTTCCGCAGATTGTCGTCCTCCTCTGGGGACAGGGCGGCTCTTCTCGCTGTGACATCTCAGACCTGTAATCCAGGCTGCCTGTCAGATACGTGTGTGGAAATCCGGGAAGGTTTCTATTTGCCACGATTTTTTCTAGCTGATGTTTATTTGCATTTCTTCACTGGTGTATGTATTTGTTGCCGGAGTTCCCACCATATACAAGCCCCACAATAATAGGTAGAACCCAAGTGAGGATTATATATCAGCCACCTTATGCACTGCACACATATTAGCTTATTGAACCTTCATAATAACCATATGAGCTAGAAACTATTATGATCCCTTTTTACAGATTGGCAAACGAAGCCCCCAGCCTCCAATCGGGTCAACTGTCTGGCCACAGAGCTGAAAATACCTGAGCCTTCCCAGAAAGTCTGACAACTTTCAGTCTGGAAACTTTCCAGTACCAAATAGGACCAGGATCCTTTAGCACATCACTGACATGATTGACATGGGGTCCCACTGGATCCATTCAACTGGTGACCATTCATTCTTGCACACAAGAAATATTCATAGAATACCCATTATGTGCCAGGCACTGAGCCAGGTGTTTTGGGTTTGCGAGGATGAACAAATTGGGCAGGTTCCCTGCCCCTGTGGAGCTTAGCTTCTTGGGAGGGGGGCAGAAATTAGTACAATAATCACATGAGTAAAATGGGAAATTCCACGTGTGACGAGCACTATGAAGGAAACTTCCATGGTGCTGAGAACATTTGACAGTGAGATTGTACCCAGACTGGGGTAGGGTGTGCAATCCAGGAAGACATCCCTGAGGAAGTGAGCCCAGCACACAGGGCCTGGCAAGCCACTTTGAGCAGGTGACTAACATCCAGTGAGAGCAGGAGACACTTGAGGAGGGGCCAGAATGATGAGGATGAGCCAAGCACGGGAAGGCCATGGGGTGAACAATTCCAAGAAAGGGAGCAGCCCACATATTATGTCCCAATTCCAGAAGCCAAAAAAAGTGCCTTTCCAAGCACGAGATCTGGTCACCTCTTTCCCCCAGGGCTCAAGCATGCTATCGCCTTGAAAGCATCTTGGCAAAATGCTTCCCTCAGTCTAATCAAGGCTCCGAACTGAACTGTCAGTTCAGAGGAAAGATAGGGGATGAAGAAACGAAACCACCACCGAGAGGAAATGTCAGACAAATCCTGGCATGGGACATTCTGCAAGACGCCTGGCCAAGGCTTTTCCATCTTAAAAGAAGAATTTTAAGCCAATATCGTTTTTAAAAGGGAACTCTGAGAGACTTTCTACATTAGGACGTCCACAGATCAGAAAAAACATGTCTGACCACATTTCTCGGTTTTTCTTTCAAAAAACACATTCTCTGCAGATATCGTTGACCAGTCCTCTGCCTCTGCTCCTAGGGCAGCCAGGATTCCAGTGGGACTAGAATAGGATGCTGGTCTGAGATCAAACTCTGCCTGGAAAATGGAGATGGCTGGGATGGGGCTGGGATGGGGCTGAACTGAGGCTGAAATTGGGCTGGAATAGGGCAGGAATAGGGCTGGATGAGGCTGGAATGGGGCTGGAATGAATGGGGCTGGGATGGGGCTGGGATGGGGCTGGGATGGGGCTGGGATAGGGCTGGGATGGGGCTGGGATGGGGCTGGGATGGGGCTGGAATGGGGCTGGGATGGATGGGGCTGGGATGGGGCTGGGATGGGGCTGGGGCTGGGATGGGGTTGGGATGGGGCTGGGATGGGGTTGGGATGGGGCTGGGATGGGGCTGGGGCTGGAATGGGGCTGGGATGGGGCTGGGATGGGGCTGGGATGGGGCTGGGATAGGGCTGGGATGGGGCTGGGATGGGGCTGGGATGGGGCTGGGATAGGGCTGGGATGGGGCTGGGATAGGGCTGGGATGGGGCTGGAATGGGGCTGGAATGAATGGGGCTGAGATGGGGCTGGGATGGGGATGGGGCTGGGATGGGGCTGGGATGGGGCTGGGATGGGGCTGGAATGAATGAGGCTGGGATGGGGCTGGGATAGGGCCACGCTGGCAGATTCCACTTTCCCTCAGGCCCTCGACTCAGGACAGAGAGCCTGAGGTTGCTACCAACTCGGTTCTTTTCAATTTTGTTTCCTCCTCCATATTCTTTACTAATGCAAGTTTTTGAAGAAGATATTGCTTTGGGAAAGCTTATAACAACTGTAAAGATCTCCGTGAACCATCTTTTATCAGTGAGATAAAGACCAGCTGTTGCACTAATTGCCCTTAACTGCTTAGGCTTGATTATTAATGAATGCCCTTGCCTTGAGTTCAAACAGCTTAATTAGCTAAAGTTAAGTGTTCCCAATAAATTTACTAACCTATGATAAGCTTTTCTTTAATAGGAAATGTGCAGTTCTTAATTAAATAGAATAATTTACAACTCCACGTCTATTATAAGTAATGGTTACCCAGTTACCATGGTCCCTAATTAGGTGATATTGAAAATACTTCAGAGGGGAACACAGGGTACAGCTGAACGTGCCCTTGGACAAACCAATTTGTTGTTGGCAGCCCATCAGTGAGGTGCAGTGTGGGGTGGTGGGCGGATCACACTACTGGCATCAGGGTCGGGATCTCCTCTGCTTCTGCAAAGGTACCTGCGGCCTCACCTGTTAAATGGGGACCGAACTCCCTGCAGAGCCTGTAGGGGGTAGATTGGGTAACATGTGCAATCACTTAAAGAAGAAAAAGACAAGTTAATACCCTCTTAAACTCCTATGGGGCCACATCATTTTAGGCAAAATTATTCCCAGTGGGAGTTGTCTGGATAATGAGTGCAAAAAACATAATCATGAGAGAAGCATCAGGTAAACCCAGGTTAGAGGACTTGCCACAGGATATCTCAGTCATAAAAATAGAGTAAAAAACGGCCACAGACCAGAGGTGACTAAAGATTCATGACAATTAGCCCTGGCCAGTTTTGCTCAGTGGTTAGAGTGTTGGCCTGCGGTCTGGAGAGACCCTGGTTCGGTTCCCACTAAGGGCATGTTCCTTGGTTGCGGTTAGTCCCCGGCCCTGGTTGGGTTGTGTGGGTGGCAGCCACTCGATGTGTTTCTTTCACGTCGATGTTTCTCTCTCTCTCTTCCTTTCTCTCCCTTCTGCTCTATCTCAATAAAAAAAAATGGAAAAAAATGTCCTCAGGTGAGGATTAAAAAAAAAACAAAACAGATTCATAACAATTAAATGCAATGCAATACCCCAGATTGGATCCTGGATCAGAAAGAGAACATTAATGGAAAAAAATGAAGACATTCAAATTGAGTCTGAAGTTCAGTTAATGGCAACCTGCCAGTGTCCATTTCTGACTTTGGACAGATAGAATATGATAACGTCTGATGTTAACAAAAAGGGTTACTGGGGCAGTGGGGGAGGGGAGGAGGGTGGGATAATATAAGAGAACACTGTACTATCTTTATAAATTTCTGTAAATCTAAAATTATTCCAAAATAAAAATGTTTAAACATTGCTTGCCTGTTGGATAAGAGGAAAGTCGAAATAGATTTGTCCAACTGATGGATAAGTAAAATGTAGTATCTCCATACAATGGAATATTATTCAGCTATAAAAAAGAATGAAGTACTGAAACTTGCTGCCATCTGGATGAACCTTAATAACAGTATGTGAAGTGAAAGAAGTCAGACATAAAGGACCACATATTATACAACTGCATTTATATGAAATACCCAGTGGCTGGGGGGTGGGGGTCAGGAAGAGGAGTAGGGAGGGGCTGCTTAAGGGGCACTATGTTTTCTTTGGGATGATGACAATATTCTGGAACTAGACTGAGAGGATAATTGCATGACATCATGAATGTACTAATTGTCACCAAATTATACACTTTAAAATGGTTAAAATATGAACAAAATACTAGCAAATCGAATGCAGCAATACATCAAAAAAATTATTCACCATGACCAAGTGGGATTCATCCCAGGGATGCAAGGCTGGTACAATGTTCGCAAATCAATAAATGTGACACACCACATAAACAAAATGAAAGATAAAAACCATATCAATAGATGCTGAAAAATCATTCCACAAAATCCAGCACCCATTCTGATAAAAACACTCAGCAACTTGGGAATAGAGGGGTCATATCTCAACATAATAAAGGCCATATATGAAAGGCCTACAGCCAACATCATACTCAATGGGCAGAAACTAAAAGCATTTCCCTTAAGAACAGGAACAAGACAGGGATGCCCACTATCACCTCTCTTATTTAACATAGTACTGGAAGTCTTAGCCACAACAATCAGACATGAAGAAAAAATAAAAGGGATCCAAATTAAAAAGGAGGAAGTAAAACTGTCATTATTCACAGGTGACATAATATTATTCATAGAAAATTCTACAGACTCCATAAAAAATCTGCTAGACTTAATAAATGAATTTGGCAAAGTAGCAGGATACAAAATTAATGTCAAGAAATCGACAGCATTTTTATACACCGATGATGAAGTCACAGAAAGAGAAACTAAAAAATCAATCTCATTTACCATCGCAGCAAAAAAATTAAGATACCTAGGAATAAACTTAACCAGAGAAGTAAAGGACCTATTTGCACAAAACTACAGGACATTAAAAAAGGAAATAGAGGAAAATATAAAAAAGTGGAAGCACATACCTTGTTCATGGATTGGAAGAATTAACATCATTATAATGTCCATACTACCCAAAGCAGTCTATAGATTCAATGCAATCCCCATCAAAATACCAATAGCATAATTCACAGAACTCGAACAAATACTTCAAAAGTTTATATGGAACAAAAAAAGACCTCGAATAGCCACAGCAATCTTGAAAAAGAAGGACAAAGTAGGTGGGATCACAATACCGAATATCAGTTTATACTACAAAGCTACTGTAATCAAAACAGCCTGGTACTGGCACAAGAACAGGCATATAGACCAGTGGAACAGAACTGAGAACCCAGAAATGGACCCAAGGCAATACGCTCAATTAATATTTGACAAAGGAGGCAAGAGCATACAATGGAGTAAAGACAGTCTCTTTAATAAGTGGTGTTGGGAAAATTGAACAGCTACATGCAAAAAAATGAAACTAGACCATCAACTTACACCATACACAAAAATAAACTCAAAATAGATAAAAGACTTAAATGTGACCTGTGAATGCATAAAAATCCTAGAAGAAAATGTAGGCAACAAAATTTCAGACATCATACGCAGCAGAATTTTCATGGATACATCACCTAAGACAACAGAAACAAAGGGAAAAAATGAACACATGGGACTACATCAAACTAAAAATCTTCTGCATAGCAAAAGAAACAACCACCAAAATGGAAAGGCAACCCACTCTATGAAAGAGCATAATTGCCAATGATACATCAGATAAGGGGTTAATTTCCAAAATATATAGAGGGCTCATATAGCTCAACAAAAGGAAGACAAAGAACCCAATTAAAAAATGGGCAGAGGAAATAAATAGACACCTCTCCAAACAGGACATACAAATGGCCAAGAGACATATGAAGAAATGCTCATCATCACTAATCATCAGAGAGATGCAGATTAAAACAACAATGAGGTATCACCTCACACCTGTCAGAATGGCCGCCATCAACAAATCATAAAACAACAAGTGTTGGCGAGGGTGTGGAGAAAAGGGGACTCTAGTACACTGCTGGTGGGAATGCAGACTGGTGCAGCCACTATGGAAAACAATAAGGTGTTTTCTCAAAAAATTAAAAATTGAATTGCCATTTGACCCAGTGATTCCACTTATAGGAATATATCCTAAGAAGCCTGAAACACCAATCAGAAAAAATAAATGTACCCCCATGTTTGTAGCAGCACTATCTACAGTAGCTAAGATCTGGAAACAGCCCAAATGTCCATCAGTAGACGAATGGATAAAAAAGCTGTGGTAGCCCTGGCTGGTTTGGCTCAGCGGTTGGAGCGTCGGCCTGCGGTACAGAGAGACCCAGGTTCGCTTCCCGCTAAGGGCACGTACCTCGGTTGCAGTTTGTCCCAGGCCCTGTTTGGTTGTGCAGGTGGTAGCCACTCAATGTGTCCCTTCACGTCAATGTTTCTCTCTCTCTCCCTCCCGCTCTATCTGAACAAAAAATGGAAAAATGTCCTTGGGTGAGGATAAAAAAATTTTTTTTTAAAGCTGTGGTACATATACACAATAGACCACTATGCAGCTGTAAGAAAGAAAGATCTCTTATCCTTTGAGATGACATGGAGGGACCTGGAAACTATTATTCTAAGTGAAAAAGCCAAGCAGAGAAAGACAAGTATCATATGATCTCACTTATTTGAGGAATTTAGTGAACATAACAGTCTGAAGAACAGGCAGTCCCAGAGACGTGGAAGTAGGGTACAGACTGACAATCCCCAGAAGGGGGGGTAGGGAAGAGATAAACCACAGAACTTATATGCATGTGTGCATAACCAATGGACACGGACAACAAAGCTGGGGACGGGGCGGAGAGGGAGGGGAAGGAGGGTGTCAATGGGAGGGGGAGGAGAAACTTCTGTAACAATAATAAATAAATAAATAAATTTAAAAAATGTTTGAAATATAACCTTATGTTATGAGCATTTTACCACAATACAAAATTAAAATAAATAATAAGTTTGTCAGAATTAATGACATAATCGGCACAATTTTAAAGACATTTCCTTGAGCTTTTCATTGTGAAGTGTCACTTTTTGTCACAGAAGCATCTTGAGGACCTCTCAGCAGGTCCCAACAGGTAGCTAACTACACTTCTGTGTGGTGGGAAGGAAACGGGACTGGCAGACAGCGGCTCCAGGGCCATCACAGACCCAATCCATTTCCCCAGGGCAGCTGGCGTTCCTTAGTGAGCAAGCACTGAGCACCTTCTGGAGGTCCGCGACTGATCCTTTGAATTTGTTTAGTAACTATGCTGTGTCTGAAGGATTTTTTTGTCCCTAAAGTCTCTCTTAGTTTTAGAGTTCATGCCTGTGTCTTTTTCACATTTCTGTAAAAGTTCATGAAAACCTTGCTCATCAGAGTACCAAGTAAGGTCAAGGAAAATGGGGACCGGTTCTTGGTCCAGATGGCGGCGTAGGTTACTACAGTCCTCGCCTCCTTCCACAACCACATCAAAATCACAGCTAAACTACAGAACCACCATCATGCAGAACCGACTGAAATCGAGCTGAACAGAAGTCCTACAACTAAGGATAGAAAGAAAAAGCCACATCGAGACTAGCAGGAGGGGCAGACATGTGGAACAGGCTGGTCCCCCACACACCTGTGCAGATAAAAATCAGGAGCAATATCTCAGCTGCAGAGGTACCCCCTGAAGAGCAAGGGGTCCCAGCCCACAGTTCCAGTGCCAGGAAGAGAAGTCCCCATACCTTCTGGCTGTAAAAAGCAGCAGGGACTATGGCTGAGGGAAACAGAGGGCTGCTAGAGTCCCAGGTGGTCCTCTTAAAGTATCACCACAGACTTACTCAGACCCCCTCCCTCTGAGCTCCAGCTCTGGGACAGAGCTCGAAAGGCACCAGGGCCATTAGGGGAGAAACTGAAGTATCTGGCAAGAGATGGGGCAAGAGATGGAGAGGTAGCTTTCTCCCAGACAAACGTGCTAGCAGAGGCCATTGTTCCTTTGCTGAGTCCTCCCCATGTAGAACCAGCAGGTGGTACCCTATCTGAGTCTCCATCAACCTGGTTATCACTTTTCACCCCTGCCCTGGTAATTCCCTGAGACCCTGCCCCACCCAACTTGCTTGCCCACCCAAGTTGTTTCCCATGGCTTTTCCAAACAAATGGTCTGTCTTGGCTCATGCTTCAGACTTTCCTAAAATCTCTCAGACAAGCATCATTTGGCCACAGCATGCCCTGTTCTTCTCACTGAGTGACCCCAGGCCAGGCACTAGCAGCAGCCAACCTGGGTTGGCAGTTTGGCCCCATCTGGGCACCTCTACATCCAGCACAGGGTACAGCCATCTGCAGATTGCTTTGTAGCTCGTTCCGGGTGGCTGCAGGCAGAACACAGGCAGCAGCCAAACTTTGCCTGCACCTCCCAGGAGGCCCTGAAGCCAGCATACCAGGTGGACAGCTTCAGACCACTTGGAAGCACCACTCAACCACCTCCACAAGTGACACACTCAAGGGAAAGACTCAGTGGGCACCAGAGCCCTGCTGAAGTCAGTTTTGCTCTGTGGGGTTGGCCCCTGCACAGCTGATCCTCCATGGTGGTTACAGTCAGTACTTGCAGCTGATTGGCCCCAGCGGTAAATCCCTTCTATAGACATGCCAACAGCAATCAAGTTTCAACTACAACAGGAGGGCGTACACAGCCCACACCGGGTACACCTAGAGTACCTAGCTCAGGTGAACAGGGAGTCTGTGCCCCTGGACCCCACAGGACACCTAATACATTAGGCCCCTCTACCAAGCCCGGGAGATGTGGTAGCTATATCTAATACATAGAAACAAACACAAGGAGGCTGCCAAAATGAGGAGACAAAGAAACATGTCCTAAATAAAAGAACAGAACAGAACACCAGAAAAAGAACTAAACAAAATGAAGACAAACAATCTATTAGACGCAGAGTTCAAAACACTGGTTATAAGATGCTCAAGGAACTTAGGGGAAAAGTAGATGAACTTAGTGAGAACTTCAATAACATAAAAAAGGACACGGAAACTATAAAAAAGAGCCAGTCAGAAATGAAGGCGGCACTAACTGAAATGAAGAATAATTTACATGGAATCAACAGTAGAGTAGATGAAGCCAAGAATCAAATCAGTGATTTGAAATATAAGGAAGCAAAAAACACCCAATCAGAACAGCAAAAAGAAAAAAGAATCCAAAAAAATGGGGATAGTGTAAGGAGCCTCTGAAACAACTTCAAGTGTACCAACATTCACATCACAGGGATGCTGGAAGGAGAGGAGAGAGGGCAAGAAACTGATAACCTACTTTCTAAAATAATGACAGAAAACTTCCCTAACCTGGTGAGGGAAATAGACATACAAGTCCAGGAACACACAGAGTCCCAAACAAGATGAACCCAAAACTTTCCACACCAAGACACATTGTAATTAAAATGCAAAGGTTAAAGACACAGACAGGACCTTAAAAACAGCAAGAGAAAAGCAGTTAGTTATCTACAAGGGAGTTCCCAAAAGACCGTCAGCTGATTTCTCAAAAGAAGAGAGTGGCAAGAAATATTCAAAGTGATGAAAAGCAAAGACCTACAACCAAGAATACTCTACCCAGCAAACCTTCACTTAGAGTCAAAGGACAAGCCCTGGCAGGGTATCTCAGTTGGTTGGAACATTATCCCGATACGCCAAAGTGGTGGGTTCAGTCTCCAGTCCCAGAACATACAACAGTCAACCAATGAATGCATAGATAGGTGAAAAGGTGGAACAACAAATCCCAATCTCTCTCTCTCTCTCTCTCTCTCTCTCTCTCTCTCTCTCTCTCTCTCTCTCTCTCGTCAATAAATAAGTAGAATCAAAGGACAGATAAAGAACTTCCCAGATAAGAGTAAGCTAGAGTTCACCACCACCAAACCAGTATTACATGAAATGTTAAAGGGTCTTCTTTAAGAAGAAGAAGATAAAAGATCAAAAATATGAACAATAAAATGACAAAACGCATATCTATCAACAAATGAATCGAAAAACAAAATAAACAAACAAGTAGAACAGAAACATACTTATAGATACAGAAACATTTTGACAGTTGCCAGAAGGAAAGGTGAAGGGATTGGGCTTTGGCTGGTGTGCTCAGTGGTTAGAGTGTCAGTCCACTCACCAAAGGGTCACGGGTTTGATTCCCTATCAAGGGCATGTATCTGGGTTGTAGTTTCAATCCTCAGCCCCAGTCAGGGCATGTGCAGGAGGCAATCAATTGATGTGTTTCTCTCACATCAAAGTTTCTCTTTCTCTCTCTCCCTCCCTCCCTCCTTTTTACTCTCTCTCTAAAAAAAAAAAAAAAAATCAGTGGAGCCCAGCCACTGTGGCTCAGTGGACTGAGCATCATCTCATGGACTGAGAGGTCCTGGTTCAATTCCCTGTCAGAGCACATGCCCAAGTTGTGGGCCCGATCCCCAGTAGGGAGTGTGCAGGAGGCAGCCAATTGATGCTTCTCTCTCACATCAATGTTTCTATCCCTCCCTCCCTCCCTCTCCCTTCCTCTCTTTAAAATCAATTAAAAAAACATATAAAAGAATAAATGGAGCCCTGGCCAGTTTGGCTCAGCGGTTAGAGCGTTGGCCTGCAGTCTGGAGAGACTCGGGTTCGGTTCCCGCTAAGGGCACGTACCTCGGGTGCAGTTTGTCCTCGGCCCTGGTCGGGTCATGTGGGTGGCAACCACTTGATGTGTCCCTTTCACGTTGATGTTTCTCTCTCTCTCCCTCCCCACCCCACTCTATCTGAACAAAATATCAAAAAATATCCTCGGGTAAGGATAATAAAAAAAAAGAGAGAGAGAGAGAATAAATGAAAAAAATATCCTTGGGTGAGGATTAACAAAAAAAGAAGTACAAATTGGTAGTTACAGAATAGTCATAGAGATGTACAGTACAGCGTAGAGAATATAGTCAATAATATTCTAATAACTATGTAGGGTGTCAGATGGGTACAAGATTTATCTGAATGATCATTTAATAAGTTATATAATCTGTAATCACTGGGCTGCACACCTGAAACTAATATAACATTATATGTCAACTGTAATTGAAAAATAAAAAATGATTTAAAAAAAAAGAAAAATGGTGATTAGATGTTGTTATAGGTCCATAATTTCTGCATAGGTCTCAGAATATTCTGGGACTTAGTCATGCCTGAAGGGGCTCAGCTACGATCTCTTATGAAACCCACGGAGATTGATCTCGAAGTGGGCAAGTCAGCTCCAGGGCTCCATGGGAACCCCTCTTCCGCAGAAGACAGAAGACAGGAAGCAGGGAATGAAGAGACAGTGAAACTTCTTCTTGTGTCTGTACTGGACAGAATAGTGTTGCCCAAAATGCATGTCCAGACAGAACTTCAGCATGTGACCCTATTTGGAACAAGGGTCTTTGGAGGTGTAATTACTTAAGTCAAGATGTCAGACTGGAAGAGGGTAGACCCTAAATCCAATGGCTAGTGTCCTTATAAGAGAGAGATTTGGTCTGGCCAGTGTTGCTCAGTGGTTGAGCATCAACCCAAGCACCAAGAGGTCGCTGGTTTGATGCCCGGTCAGGACACATGCCCAGATTGTGGGCCCGATCCCCTAGTGGGGGGCATGCAGGAAGCAGCTAATTGATATTCTCTCTCATCACTGTTTCTATCTCTCTCTCCCTCTCATTTCCTCTCTCTCCAAAATCAATAAAGGAAAAAAAAATTTTTTTAAGAGAGAGATTTGGACACAGAGACACAGGAGGAAAGGTATAGATGTTGGAGGCAGAGATTAGAATGAAGCCAAAGAACTAGAAGGATCCTCCCCTAAAACCTTCAGAGGAAGAATGGCCCTGCCCACAGCTTCATTTCCAACTTCTGCAACTGGGAGAGAATACATGTCTGTTGTTTTAGGCCGTCAGTTTGTGGTGGTCTGTTGCAACCCTAGCAAATAAATGCAATGTGTATACCCTCTGTGCCCGGCCTGGGCTCAATTCCAAAGAACCGAGGGTCATGTGGTCCTGAGAGAACACACATCTCCAGTTTGGTGCTCCCCACAGGAGCGTCTGTAAGCTCACATGGGTGGAAAGCAAAAGAGAGGCATGGATTTAGCAACTGGGCCCAAGGGTCACACTCTGAACCCTGTCGTGATTG
Organism: Molossus molossus; assembly: GCF_014108415.1. NCBI lineage: Eukaryota > Metazoa > Chordata > Mammalia > Chiroptera > Molossidae > Molossus > Molossus molossus. Next base: position 106,222,347 of record NW_023425366.1, on the reverse strand, counting down.
AGGAACGTGAATTCAGTGATACACTGACCTAAAGCCATCCAGGCAGCGTGATTTTAATAGTTCACCTGGAAGGACTTCCGCCATTAATTAGGGTGCTTATTATTCTCCCTGTGTAGTAGATGAAACCATACTAGGCCTAGAAGAATAAAATTATATGCTCGAAATCACATCGCTATTTTATAAGTATCATTTGCACATTATAATAAATCACACATTCGGGCAGAGCTTTGAACGTTTTCAGAGAAAGCTTTTGCATCATCTCCAGAAATCCTCACAGAAACCCGGGGACAAAAGTACGATAGGAATTTCTATCCCTGTTTCTCTAATGAAGCAATTGAGGGCTGGGTAAGTGTTTTCTTTCTTTCCTTTTTGCTCTTGTCCCCAATCCCCTCTCCCTCACATTGCACCACCCTCCCCCTCTCTGGAAATCCCCTCTGATACCTTGAACAGATTCTTGCAAATTCTTCTCATAGTCACATACAAGTATGTGTGTATTTGCAGACTCCACGCAGTACACAGGTACGCGTCATTTTGTGCATTTTCCTGCCTCCCGCGTTCATTCCACACTATGTCACCAAAACCCTCGGGGGCAGCTGGTATTGCTCCAACTCATTGAGTTTTAACAGCTGTCCTGTAACTTAGTCAAGCACTAACGGGCATTTTTTTGTGTCCCCTCTTTTCCAACCACAAACAGCGTGTCAGTAAAGACCCCTCTACAAATGTCCTGAGGTACAGTGGCTTTTGTTTCTCTGAGACGGAGTCTCAGGACTGAGACCACTGGATCAGAAGGTGTGTGTATGTTTTTGTTTTTGTTTTCTTGTGTTTTTTTTTTATCCTCACCTGAGGATATTTTTCTATTTACTTTAGACAGAGTGGGAGGGAGGATGAGAGAGGGAGGGAGGGAGAGGAGAGAGAGAGAGAGAGAGAGAGAGAGAGAAACATCGACCTGAGAGGACACACCGATTGGCTTCCTCCCGCACGACCCTGACCGGGGCCAGAGAACAACCGAGGTTGCGAGGTTGCCCTTGACCGGAAGCCAACCCTCGACTCTTTGGTCAGCAGGCTGACGCTCTAACCAGTGAGCCAAACCGGCTGGGGCTGTGTGTGCGTTTTTCACTCGTTCTAAAAGAGCCAAGCAAGAGAATAGGAGTGTGGTTATCCAGAAAGGAGATTTCAGGGGCCTTTCAATGGTATTGGTGATGATCCAATTCTTAGGCTAGAAGTGGGCTCACAGATACTTATCATTATTATTTTAACTCGCATGCATTTTGTTATTTATAGTATTTGATGTATAGCAAATATTACATAATAATTTTAAGTAATCTGCATATTTTAATTCTAATAAATGTGGCACCAAAAAAGCTGAAGGAATTTTTATATTCACCAACAAATAAGAGAGTAATTCCTTCCATGCTCCCTCACCAGTCATAGATGTAATTGATCTTTCCCACTTTTTCTCCCAGCATGAGGAATACATCTCTTTGTTACCTTAATTTGCATTTCTCTGACACTGGCGAGTTTGATCATCTTTTTGGACAGTTGTCCTCATTTGAATGGACACCCCTTTGAATGGATATATGTGTCATTTTAAAGTATCTACAAACCTTTTCTCATTAAGTAAAAAGGGGAAGGTTGATACTCAGGCCTTTTAATCTCACCCCTCTAAAAGATCAAGCTCTGCCCTGGCCGGTTTGGCTCAGTGGTTAGAGCATCAGCCTGCAGACCAAAGGGTCACAGCTTCGATTCCCAGTCCAGGGCATGTACCTGGGTTGCAAGTTTTATCTCCAGTCAGGGTCATGCAGGAGGCAACCATTCAATGTGTTCTCTCACATCAATGTCTCTCTCTCTCTTCCTCTCCCTCCCACACTATCAAAAAATGAATGGAAAAATAACCTCGGGTGAGGATTAACAAAATAATAAATAAAAATAAAAGATCAAGCTCAGAATTTTCAAACATCACAAACAAGAAATTAACGAGCATGAATTGGTTGTCTCTCATCTAAAGTTCCAGATGGCATGACGACATGAACAACCTACAGGACATCCCCAAATGACACCCAGGACCCCTGAAACACAAGACAGGAATGTTACCTTCCTGTGGGAATCAATGAGACTAACATTATGGCCACTGCCAAGGTGCAAGGAACTGAATGTTTGTGCCCCAAAAATTTATATGTTGAACTCAAATCCCCCAAGATGATGGTATCAGGAAATGGGGGCTTTGGGAGGTATTATAACATGAGATTCGTGTTCTGATAAGAGGCCCCAGAGAGCCCTGGCTGGTTTGGCTCAGTGGTTAGAGTGTCGGCCTACGGTCCAGAGAGACCCGGGTTCGGTTCCCGCTAAGGGCACGTACCTCGGTTGCAGTTTGTCCCCGGCCCTGGTTGGTCGTGCGGGTGGCAGCCACTCGACGTATCTTTTTCACGTCGATGTCTCTCTCTCTCTCTCTCTCTCTCTCCCTCTCCCACTCTATCTGAGCAAAATATGGAAAAATGTCCTCGGGTGAGGATTAAAAAAAGAGAGAGAGAGACCCCAGAGAACTCCCTTCTGCATGTGAGGACCCAGGGAGCAGATGGCTATGAACCAGGGTCCTCAGCAGACACCAAGTCTGCCACTGACTTGATCTTGGACTCCCAGCCTTCAGAACTGTGAGAAATAGCCCAGCCGGTGTGGCTCAGTGGTTGAGCATCGACCCTTGCACAAAAGAGGTTGCTGGTTCGATTCCCAGTCAGGACACATGCCCAGGTTGTGGGCCAAATCCCCAGTGAGAGGCATGCAAGAGGCGGCCAGTGGATGGTCTCTCTCATCAATGTTTCTCTCTCTCTCTCTCCCTTCCTCTCTCTCTAAAAAAGAAAATCAATAAAGAAAAAAATGTGAGAAATAAAATCCTGTTGTTTATAAGCCACCAGGTCTGGGGCATTCTGTGATAGCAGCCCAAACAGACTGACACCTGATGAATGCGTCCTTTCCCGAAGGAGAGGCTACCTCCCCTCCCCACCCCCACCCCCACCGTGGGAGAGTGAAGTCCTCCCTCCCACTCGCCTGGCTGGTCTCTTCCCAGACCTTTCTCCTTGTCAGTATCAACTTACAGAGGTTGGTGTTTTCATACTCTGTCTCCTCCTTTTCTCACATGACAGCACACCACGGACAGCTCTCCAGGTAAACAGCTAGAGATCTAATTTGCTTTTAATAGCTCCCTAACACTCTATAGTACAGATGTGCCAACTTCTACCCGGTCATTTGCTATTGATGGACATTTGAGTCATTCCATTTTACATCTCATTGTTACAAACAACACTGTAATAAATGTATGTGCAGCTTTTGTCATTTTAGGTCAGATTCCTCTCCCCTCCAAATATATATATTTATCCTTTTACTATACCCTCTTCAGCACCAGATATTATAGACTGTTGGCTTTTTTTTGTTTTGTTTTGTTTCTTTATAAAATCTGAGGGGTCAATAATGAAAATAGAATTTTATTGTAATATTAGATTCTTTAGCTACCTTCCATCTAGAAATCACTTCTATTTTTATAGCTAGAATTTCATTTTTTAAAGTTTCCCATTCCTTTTGATCAACTGATTTATTTGCTCTTTTTTATTTCCTCCTGGAATTAAGCTATCACCGCAGGGCTGGAATTGAATTCTAAAACTTCCAACTCCCTTTGAACAATTGATTTCTTGTTATCTGTCGGCGAGAAGCTCAATCTGATGTGGACCCTGCCTGTGCTTCACTAACAGTCTTATAGGAGCAGGATGACATATGCAAATAAGTACAGTTACTACAACTGAAACACCACAGTGTAAGGATAACGCAGCACTCACAGGATCCAGGGTAAGGAGACTTGGGTTTAGACAGAAAGGCAGCTTGAAGTAATGACATCGCAGTTAGGCCTTGAGGCCGGGTCCAATTGTGACGAAGAGCAATGGGTGATAGGAAAAGAACTGGAAGAGAAGGAAACAACGATGTATCTATCCTTTTCCAATCCCTGGCCAGGAACACAAACAAGTCACCCTGAACTGCAAATATGCATTGACCCTGGGCGACTGCTGGTGGAAAATGCATGTGTGGTCCACACTCAATGAAGGTATTATACGTGCCTTTATTGTATGATATATCAGTTAATTCATGGTGACAGAAAGTTAAGGCATTATGCATTTTCTTGATCTGGCTAAGACAGCATTACCTGAAAGTAAATTTAGTGGCAATATCGAAAGATAGAAAGAAAAAGTTAAAACACGTTCCAATGAACTTCATTCATCCAACGAATAGCGGATATTGTAGGTACCGGATGCTATCAAATGATGAAGAATGATAAGAAAGACAGCAAGGCCACCCCCCAACAGGAGGCTTATAGCCTAACGGGGAACATGACAAGGTTTAAAGAGTAATAAAAATAAAATGTGTCACCCACCTGCCAGTCTGGTTTCTTAATACCATGCTCCTGTAAACAGAACCAGCTCCTCAGAGAAATGACTGATTCTAGGGCTGGGGCAGGCAAAGTACAAAATACAAGATAAACTGAAGCATCGTATAGTAATAAAAAGAAAGTGCTCCCCAAAAAGGAGGAGGGGCATGTCAAAGGGACACTGGAGCCAATCTGAAGGAGCCTCCCATGGGCAAGGCTGGAACAACCTGAGCAACAAAATAATGCAATACCCTGTTTTGAAGCATAGCCCAAAGTATAAAATAAGTAACTCTTTGTCATGCGTTTCAAGTATGTTCTCATTAGTCAGAGTCCGCTCTATCTTATGCGTCAGAATGTTTATAACTACATAGTCCAATCTGTCTGTTTTCTTCTTTTGACGTTTCTGTGGTTCCCATCTGGCTGACAGACGTTGACTGACCTTCTAAGACTGACCTTCACAACTCAGAGAGCTCACCTGGCAATTCCCAAAGACAGTGCTGAGGGCACGAGCCATAACTTCACCACCAGCCATTTCAGAATCCATCTTCCCGACGTGCCTGTTCATGTCTCTCTCCAGATGAACGTGGAGACACATCCTTTGGACAGTTTGGTTAATGGCCAACCTTTGGACAGTTTGCTAACACCTTTGACTATGAAAGTCTGAAAAAGGCCCTGGCCAGGTGGGTCAGTTGGTTGGAGCATCATCCCGTACACCAAAAGGTTGTGGGTTTGATTCCCGGTCAGGGTACATACCTACATTGCAGGTTCAATCTCTCTCTCCCCCCCACCCCCTTCCTCTCTCCCTAAAACAAATAAGAAATTTTTTTTCTTAATATTTTAAAACTTCTACTTTTTGGAAAAGTTCTAAGAATGGTGTGACAGGAAACTATACATTCATCATTTAGATTTGACTAATTGTGAAAATTTTGTCACTTTTTTTCTATTACTCTCTTCACACACATACAAAGTAGTATATGTGCATATATCTATACTATGCTAAACCATTTGACAGTCGATCGCAGACACTTCAGTCCCTGAGAGTTTGCCATGGATTTCCTAAGGGCAAGGGCACTGAGCTCTAAGATTAGAGAGAGACATACTATGTTCATCTACTGGAAGGCCAACATAGTAAAGAAGCCATTTCTCCCCAAAATGATCTACAGATTTAATACAATTCCAATCAAAATTCTGTTTTTTCCATCAAACAATATATCATGAATATTTTTCCCTATCAATAAATATTCTTCTAGAACATAAAAAAATTATAGTTATAATTATTTCACTCTGAAGATTTACTGCCAGGACAATACTATTATCTAACTATCAATTCATGTTCGAGTTTTCCCAGTTGTCCTTATAATGTCCTTTAAAGCTGGATTTTTTTTTTTTTTAATCCTCACCCGAGGACATTTTTCCAATTTTTGCACAGATAGAGTGGGAGGGAGAGAGAGAGAGAGAAACATCGACGTGAAAGGGACACATCGAGTGGCTGCCACCCGCACGACCAACCAGGGCCGGGGACAAACTGCAACCGAGGTATGTGCCCTTAGCGGGAACCGAACCCGGGTCTCTCCGGACCGCAGGCCGACGCTCTAACCGCTGAGCCAAACCAGCCAGGGCATATTGTGAGGTGTTTTTTTTGGGGGGTGGGGCATCCAGGACCCAAAGATTACATATCCTATTTAATTATCTTTTCTTTTATTCTCCTTTTATCTAGAATAGGTTCCAAGCATGTGTTTGTTTTTATGGCATTTATATTTCTGAAAAGTTCAGGCTAATTGTTATGCACACTTCCCCTCAATCTGGATTTATCAGACTGTCTCCTCATGGTGACTTTCTTAGGGGCACGAATACTGCATAGGTGTCGCTGACGGGCCCAGTGCTCAGATCAGGGGGTGCGTGACGAGGTGCGATTATTCAGCTAAAGTGGTGTCTGCACATTTCTTTGCTCCAAAGTTACCTTTACTGTGAATTAATAAATGACCTGTGGGGAGGTATTTGAGACTGGCACTATACTCTTCCCAACGATATTTCCTCTAACAGGTTTTAACCTAGACTGATGATTCTTGCATGAATTGAGTATTTCCACATTGGCTGCAAAATGTGGGTTTCTAAGTCCACCATTCCTTCTACACTAGTTACTTGACATTCTTCAGTAGATAAGCACTTTCTCTCCTCCCTCTCATGTCTTTTTTTTTTCCTTCTTAATATCAGTATGGACTCGTGGATTCTCCTGTAAGTCCATGTTTTATGACCCATTGCTGACATGATTAATTTTAATGCTCAGGTTATCCCAGACTTGGCCAGTGGCAGCCGCTTCAAGCTGCCTCCTGCATCACTGTGACAAGCCTCCATCCTTTTTTGGCAATCTATACTTCCGCAGGAAAACAGATGTTTCAGGTGTACTTTGTTCCTTCCGTGCCCCAGCTCTAGAATCAGCCATTTCTCCAAGGAGCCCTGGTAACATCTAGTGGACAATGCTAATTAGGAACCAAGACCTGAACATTAGGGGTGCTCACTGCTCCCGGGCTATCACGCTTCCGTAAAACAACTGCACTTTTAACAAACAAGACATAGAAGGTCAAGTCCAGAGCCATCTGGGCAGCTGTGGCACCCACAGAGGCTGAGTACAATATTGAAATAGAGTATTATTCTCAGAGTGTAGGAGGCATTTGTTGTTCTCAGCTGACTAGCACCCACTCCTCATTCTTCTGATAATGGCACCCCATTTTCTTTTGGGGGAACCACCTCTCCCACCTGTGAACAATGTGGTGGGAATATAAATCACAGTGTCATGAACCCCTCCCCATATCCAACAGATGAGCATTAAATCCCTACATCAAACAGGTGCCCCCAGACCCAGGAAGGATGCTGAAGATACTGAGGCATGTATGAGCCTAAGAGGCCTTGACCACAAGTCCAGAGTTGACAAAGCCACATGCCCTGCAAGGTGAAACTGAACATCCCTCTCCAAGGTCTGCTGGTTTCTCATTTAGCAGGGGCCTTTATCCCACACAGCCGAAAGCTTCCCTGTCTTTGTAAAAAATTCTAACACAAAAGAACCCATTTCAAACTTCTTTCCTTAATATTGGTTCTTTCCTTCATCCTTTCCACTTCATAGAATACAGTGGTTTTGACAAATGTCCAGATGGCTGGTGATACATTTCCATCTCCTCCCGAAGTCTCACAACCGATACCCTGCTTATCCATCAGCACGTTTTTTATTTTTTCCTGCGGAAAAGCATCTCACACTTTGCTCATCTTGTGTCAATCCCTGCGGGGTTTCTTCCTTTGCCTGCTTGTCTGTGTCGTGGGGAGTAAGAGAAAAGCCTGAAATCTTGATAGTTACGCCTTCACATATTTCTAAATCTATTTATGTTTTCTTTTCCTGGTCTTGAACCCTCTCCCCGCCTTTCTCTTCCTTGTTATCCTCCTAGTGTCCAACATAGGGGTGTTACACAAAAGGGTAGATTTCGGAAGAAAGGGAGGGAAGGAGGGAGGAAACGAGGGAAGGACCAAAGGAAGAGAGAGTCTTACAATCGCCAATGCTTTGTAATGTAAAAAGCAAAAACTGCCCTGGCCGGTTTGGCGCAGTGGTTAAAGCCTCAGCCCCTGGACCAGAAAGACCCGGGTTTGGTTCCCACTAAGGGCATGTACCTCTGTTGCGGTTTGTCCCCGGCCCCTGTTGGGGTCATGTGGGTGGTGACCACTCGATGTGTCTCTCTCACATGGATGTTTCTCTCTCTGTGTTCCTCCCTCTCTCCCTCCCACTCTCTCCGAAGATAAATGCAAAAATGTCCTCGAGTGAGGATAAACAAAAATTATATGTATATATAGTTTCTGTCCTTTGGTGCATAGGCTTGTTGAGTCACCCGGCACTCTGACACCGGCCGTGTGCCACCCAGGGGACCATCACACGATGCCGCTGCTCCGGGCAAGAGGAAGCCGAGGCGCCAGGGTGCTGACTGCCGGCGACACTGCCCCCTCGGTGAATAACAGGAGGTTGGGATTTCAGTCTGAACCTTGGGAATAGGGGGGAACCGCGTGGTTATCTCAGGGTGACAGGAGATCCCGACTGCCAGAGCCCAGGCCCCGCTCTCTGCCCTGCCCTTGCACGTCCCAGCTTACAGGACACCATGGGGAGAGAGTCCGCGCTGGGCAACGAGTCAGAGTCAGCTCCACGTGGAAAGAAAGGAAACCGCGTGGGGAGGAGAGGGTCGGCAGAAGTCGCCGTCCGTTGTCCCGAAGTCTGGAGCGACAGGCTTCCAGCAGGGGAGGGAGGCTGCTTGGTTTCCTACACACTGAAGACATTTTCAGCTCATCAGACACTGAGGGGCAGTGCCATCTGGGAAGGCAAAAAAAACAAGCCCTCGAGTTTTTGCTCCTAAACAAGCAAAGGAAAGGCCATCCCTGCCCTCACCAACGTGGTAACCTCCGTGTGTTCTGTAATGTCGACGACCGACAGCGTGCTCCAGCCCCTGCGTGGTGACTGCCGCGTGCAGGTCCTTGTGCAAACATTCCTGGGTTGTGTTTGTTATTTGCCCCACCGCTGGGCTACTTCCTGTGCCAGGGATTTCTGGACGACGTGTGGGGCTGAGTGGGGCATGCAAGGCTGCAGCAAGCAGAGCTGAGCTTGGAACAGTGGACACAAGCAGAGCACGATACAAAGAGCACCAAGGAAAGCTGTTTCCCAGACGCCTGCTGCTCGGGAACCTGCGATGCTCACGGCGGCAGCAGGACTGTGGAAAATGCAGACTCTCAGGCCCCACCTCAGACTTAGTGCATCCGAATCTGCATTTTCCCAATATTCCCAGGGACCCATGGGCGTGTCAAAGTTTGAAAAGCAGTAACTTAGAACTTGGAAGACCTTTCTTATATGGATATATAAGACAATTCGGTCGGGGCTTTAAACAATCCAGCTGACATCCAAGGGTTGGCCAAATGATCGGCAGAGAGCGTTGAACAGTGGTGGGTGGGATTCAGCCCCTCCTGTGAGCTGCTACAACTTCTGATGTGTGCAGAACAGAGGCAAACTCAGACAGCTGGGAATCAGTCTGCGCAACTCTTACATGACAGCACCCTCTTTGGTAGTGACCAAGACCCTGCCAAGTTAGTCGGAGAGGCTGTCGTGCCAGCCCCGTTTTCTTACAGGGGGAGAAGCTGAGGTTCTCTCAGAGGGGAAGGGGCTTGCCCAGGGCCACATGACTCTGGTGAGGTCCCGCTGGGCCTTGAACACGGGCTGCCCAGTTCCAGGAGGGGGTTCCTTCTACTGCTGCTTCTGAACCGATATGATAAGGACCACACCAATCGCGCATAAAATCTGTGTGACTTACACTTGTCAGAAACCAGGATTTCTCTAGTGGGAGTGGGGAAAGTAGACGAGCTGACTCGATGCTGGGAGCTTCGGATATCAAGTCCCAGGTGTCTGGCTCCGGGAAGGACACGCCTTCGCATTCACACCCTTCCTGGGACGTCAATAGCCATCCCACTGAGACCTAGAAACCTCCCTCTCCTCCCCCCAGAGGAGGAGCAGCCCTCAAAACTAGGGCAGGTGCCTTCTTTGGGTGATAATGGCCTATTTTTCTCCTCAGCAGGGTGACCGAACTCTTTCCTTCATCTCCAAGTGAGGCTGAAAAAAAACACAGATTTAGGGCTTCTTGCTGATATAAACTGACTTGAATGGCAAACCCATTGTTCAGCCTTGTTTCCTGGGCCACCTGCCTAACCTGATTGTAGTCCCTTAGAGAGAAGTTCCCCTCTGAGAAACTGAAGAGCTTTGCTTAAAGTAATCAACAGAGCCCCTGGGGGCTGCCACAGGGCTCAGGAGACGTTTTAGCAGCTGTGCCTGGGGACCTTTTTCTCCAGTCCAAATCCCTCCTCTTGACACCGTCTATAAAACGCTGGGTCCTGATGGGCTTCCATAAAAGGGATCACGTGGATTCTGAGAATCGGGTCAGCTGGGGCAAGGCTGGAGAGCTCAGGGCACTGTGCCGGAAGATCACCGTTTTGCAGGCAAGGTAGTTTAGCACTTAGCTTGTCTGCCTCCTGGAGACACTAACTTCATGTGGAGGCCAGGGTAGAAGAGAAAGGAGCAGAATTCCTGGAATGATGCTAAATTAAACTAGCTCAGTATATCACTGGTTCATTTCAACCTATCTTCATGATAAACGAGAAAGCCAAAGCCCCAAGAAAAGTCTTAGCATCTGGTCACAAACGAGCTACGTTCAAGGCATCATGATACAAAGAAGAAGAAGTAATCGATATAATTTGGAAGTGGCCTGGACCTGCAGAACTAAGGTTGGCCAATGTTTTTCTCATACATAGAAGTGGACAGTTTCTCATTGTTCCCCTCCCGAAACGCACCTCAAGATCAATGGCTTCCTGAGCTCGTGTTTCAGAAATCAATGGTATCAGCAAAGTGGAAACCACTCTAGGTGTTTCAAGAAAGGAATTAGATATAAGGGTTTGGGGAATGAATGGAAGAGCAAGCAGAAAAGGGGGCCTGAGAGCAAAAGACAGAAGGGGTGATAACCAGGGACCAGAAGGTGCTATCGCCCCCAGGCTGGATCCAGGAGCCTGCACCTGATGTTGCACAGCTGGAGATGCCGCTGCAGCCACTCTGGATCACCGAAGAGGGGCCACCTCGGCCAGGACAAGTGCTGGACAAAAGGTGCCATCTTTGCCTGGGATACTGGAGCCTGGAATCATTCCACCTCTGCTGCTGCTACGACTGCGGAAATTTCCCTCCTTCCCCATCTTCTGATTTCCAGCCAGTGCAACCCAAGAGGAAGCCAGCTGGGGCAGAGGACATGGGAAATAGAGTGCGCAAATTTCCATTCCCGGCAGTGCTTACAACCCGCAGGGCTGCCGAGCTGTCCTGGGTTGACAGTGCCACCTCATGGCCAGCACTGGAAACGACATGACCTACCACCTTTTTTTTTCCCCTTCAGGTTAAAGGAGAGACAGGTAACCTGACTTAGCTCTGAGCTCTGAGCTCTGAGTTGGATTCAGATCTGATCCACATATGTTTGTCCTGAGCCCCAGGCTGAAGGAGCAGCAGTAACCCAGGATCTGCTTCCCGTAGAGGATTATAAGAGAGCAGGAAGGTGAGCCAAAGCACATTGAGACGTCTGTTGTTCGCCCTATATCTGCAAATGTTCCATTGGTCACTGCAAGTCACGGGACCAGCAATGTTTCACCATTCACTGGGTGTCAGGCTGTGCTGCAGGTTAGACTATAATGTGAGTGCAGCCAAAGTTAAAGGCAGATAAGGGTCACCCAAGGAAGAGACCAGTGTATGATTCGATGTCACTGACAACTGACCACACACACTGGGCTCAAGTGGTCCAGCGTTCACTTGCAGAAAAAGAGAGCATGTGCACGGAGCCAGCCCTGTGCAGAATGTCAGTCCCCCACGACCAGCAGTCCATTCCACAGCTGACACAGCGTATACCCGCTCTGTGCTGCAGCACGAAGACCCTGACCCTTCCCTCTGGGCTCTGAGATACAGAAGCAGGGGTGTGCTTCAGGGCCATTGACACATGCACTTAAGGAGTACACATCAAGCCCAGAATGGAGAAAGATGCTTCCTCACAAGGTGATAAGCCCAGCACAGACTGAGAGCTCTTTCTCTCAGTAAGGACATGTTCCAGGCCCAAGCCCATGCTTATGTGGCCAAGCCAGGGTCACGTGACTGCATGCACGAGACTGCCCTTCCCACCCCCAACATCTTGGGAAATACACTTTGCTCATCTCATGCACTGCAAGGTCATATGGCAGAAGAATTGTGATTAATAATTCAATCTACCACAGAAGGCAGGAAACAAACTGTCTCTTTTATCTCTATTCCTACCATCTAGAACCAGGACCAGAACAGAGCATACATCAACCAGTGACTTTTGAAGTTCATCACTTATTCACGACCTGGAGTAATATGAAACACATGCACAATGCAGTGTTAAGAATATGGACTCGAGCCCTGGCAGGTTTGGCTCAGCGGTTAGAGCATCAGCCTGTGGACCAATGAGTCATGGGTTCGATTCCGGTCAAGGGCACATACCTCGGTTGCGGTTCATCCCCTGCCCTGGTAGGGTCATGTGGTTGGCAACCAGTCGATGTGGCTCTATCATATTGATGTTTCTCTGTCTCTCTTCCTCCCTCCCACTCTATCTGATAATAAGTAGAAAAATATCCTCCGGTGAGGAATAAAAATAAAATTTAAAAAACTAAAAAAAAAGTATATAGACTCGAGACTCCAAGGACCTGAGTTCAATGTGAAATGGCAGTCACTTTAATAAGGTTGGCAGTTTCTTATAAACATAAGCCTATCGTTAAATCCAGCAATTCCACTCCTAGGAAACTACCCAAAAGAAATAAAAACACACATCCACCCAAAGACTTGCACATGAGTGTTCAAAGCAGAATTGTTCAAAACATCCAGGAAATGGAAATAATCCAAATGCCTACCAATTGGAAAATGGACACACAAGATGCAGAATACCCATACTATACAGCATACGGTATTACTATAGAGCAATAAGAATCAATGGACTACTAATACACAGAACGACATAGATGTACCTCTGTCAAGATAAAAGAAATCAGATGGAAAGACTACATGTTGTATGATTCCATGTACACAAAATGTCCAGGAAAAAAAAGTAAATTTAGAGAGAGAGGCAGTAGATTAGTGGGCTGCCTAGAGCTAAAGATGGAAATGGAGATGGAATTCAAATGAGCATGAGGGATCTGTAGGGAGTGATGGAAATTTCTAAAACTGGATTGTACTGATGGGTGCACAACTTTAAAATTCACTAAAAACCATTGAAATGTACATTTAAAGGAGGATATTCTGATAAAAATTAAAGAGGACCTGGGTTCAAATCCTAACTGCCACTTACTGTCCATGTCACCTGGAGTAAGTCACACAGTGAGTGACATAACCTCTGTGAGCCTCGATGTTGCCATCTGTAAAATGGGGGCAAAACGGAGGACTGTTGAGGGATCCGTGAGAAAATGCATGGTGTGCCCTCAGCACAGGGCCTGAAGTTGTCACCAACTCTCCAGCTTTTAGGGAAATCACCTCCACCCAAGCCCAAGGTCTAATCCCCATTTTTACTTAAGTTGCTGGTTCCTAAATACTCTTGGAAACATGTCAGTCCCTGCCTTGTCTCCAAATCCCTGATATAAGAATTACTCAGAATATTTTGGGGCCACTTCACAGCTCCAAAAACTGAGACTTTTCTAGAATCATGTACTGAAATGAAGAGTCCCTGACCAAATACAGGTATTTACTCTCCACTTTTTATTTTACTTTTTTTTTTTTTAATGAAAAAACCCACCGTGGCTTAGCTGGCGTGGGCTGCCCAGAACCCACGGTCCCGAAGCGAGGTGCTGGCCACCTGCCAGGCCTGGCAATGAACCTCGGGGGAAGGAGCAGCGGACAGGTGATTCACTCCCCTGACAGCTTCCTGATGAGGGCTCCAAGCCACTGGAGGGCTGGCCAATTTACACCTTCACAGCAGACTCAGTAAAAGTCATAAATAAAAGGGCACGTGGCTGTGAGGGCCGCAGGGAGCCGGGAGGTCCCAGGCGACAGACCGCAAGGCGGGTAACTGCGATGCGACTCAAGTCGTGTCACCGCCGCGGTGAAAGGCACAGGCCACGGGTGCTTGTTGTCCGGGGGACAGACTGTGCCAAGGACCAGGGCGGCCATCGCTCCGATTCCTCGGCCGTGCGTCTGGGGCGGGGGCTGAGGGAAGGCTGCCTTCCCCAATGAAGCACGTCGGGGCGCCAAGGCGGGCCCTGGAAGAGGACCCCCCTGGGAGTGAGCGGCCGGATGGCTCACCTTCCCACCATCCAGTCCGCTCTGACGCTGGATGCTTGGCCATCTGGTGCAGTACCAAATAGTAACATCTGATCCTGGGCTCACATCCCCTCCTGAAATAATATGAACGTCCAGGCGCTGGAAGGGGAGTGTTAAATGATGTAGAGTTAAGAATAAACAAACCAACCCCAGCACAGTGCCTGGTACACAGTGATCCTCCAAAACTGTAGCTCTTTGATTTCTCACTATCTAAACCGTTCCACATGAAGGATTTAAAAACTCACACATTTGGCCCTGGCCGGTTTGCCCCAGCGGTTGGAGCGTCAGCCTGTGGACCAGAGAGTCCTGGGTTCGATTCTGACCAAGGGCACCTACCTCAGTTGCGGTTAGTCCCCGGCCCCAACTGGGGTTGTGTGGGTGGCAACCATTTGATGTGTCTCTCACATCGATATTTCTCTTTCTCTCTCTTTCCTTCCCACTCTGTCTGAAGATAAATATAAACATATCCTCAGGTGAGGATAAAAAAGTGAAATAAATAAAACTCATGCATTTGTTGTTGTTCATTATCATTACAATACATGAAACAATTATTATTACCATTATTACTCACAGCTATTAACCTGCTTTGTGCCACACACTGTTCTAGAAGTTCTGGGGGCTTTTCCTCATTTGAAGAGGTAGGATGTAGATTTATACACACACACACACACACACACACACATACACACACAGTAGTTACATGTAGATGCTATATATTTATATATGTAGATTATATATATGCTATAAATATGGTCAAATGGAGCACAGTAAGGGGACAGATGTAATATGCTATAGGGTAGTCAGGAAAGTCCTCCTTGATAAAGTGACATTTCAGCAGATCCCTGAATTTGAGGGAGAGGCCACGTGCTATCCGGGGGAAGGGGCATTCCAAGTCATGGGAACAGCAAGTGCAAAGGCCCTGAGCTGGGAACAAGCAGCATACATCTGAGAGCTGAATGGTCACCAGTGCGTGGGAGTAGAGTGAGCAAAGCAATCAGGGGGCAGTACTAGACAGAGCCAAATGTCAGAAGCCAGATCCTATAGGGCCAAAATAAATTTTGGATTTTGTCCCAAATGTGATAGAAAAGCCAGTGAAGGGTTTCCAGCTGAGAAGGAACAGGATCTGATTTACCCCGTTAAAGATCACTCAGGCTAGCCCTGGCCAGTAAGGCTCAGTTGGTTGGAGCGCCATCCCATGCACCAAAAATGTTGTGGGTTCAATCCCCTGTCGGGGCACGTCTAGGAGGCAACCCATGGATGTTGCTCTCTCACATCAGTGTTTCTCTCTCTCTCCCTTCCTCTCTCTCTAAAGTCAATGAACACATCCTTTGTGAGAATTGGAGGGAAAAAAGAGCACTCAGGTGGCTGTGTGATGGGGGCTATGAGGCGCGGGGTGGGGGGCAGCTAAGAGGCTCCTGCAGCCGTCTAGGCAGGCAATGAGGACAATGAGTGATGCCGGGGGCCTGGATTAGGGCAGTGTCGGCAGACACAGAGCAGTGGATGGATCTGGGTTGTGCTGTGGGGGCAGAACCGTTAAAACCAGTAGAGGCAGCTAAGGATTGGAGGGCGGATGTGGGTGGAAGTTAGGAAGAGAAACAATGGTGACTCCCGGCTCTCTGGCAAGCACCCTGGGAGGGGGAGGGGGCCTTTCACTGACCAGTAAAGACACAGGGAAATGTTTGGGGGACAAGATGGTAAAATGCACAATATTATAAGTTTGGGTAACACTTTAAACCTTAGCAGTCAGTCATTTACATCTGTATGCGAAGAGGAGCATTTCCTCATAATTATAGCTTTTCAGTGGACAGCGGTGTGGTAACTGGGAGGGGGTGGAGATGGAAGAGGGCAGAGGGGATAAATGGTGATGGAAAAAATAAATAAATGTTTATCTCTGCTATGTTATACTTGGCACAGTATATAGTAGATATACGTAACATATGATATATAATATTGATGAAAGTTGCTTATATACTGTCTATATTACAGAGAACACTATATTATATATAAGACTTATATAGTATATAATATTACATTATAATAGCATAGTGTCTAAATAATAAATAATAAATAGCATAATAGATTACACTCAAATAGTATACAGTATTTATATTAGTATATATTATATAATATATATATATCATGTATTACATAATATATTATATAGTATAGAATATAGAATATAAACACTATATAGTATATATGCTATATAGTAGATATGATCAATAGGGCATAAACATTATGTACTACATAGTATTTGTGTGCTATAGTGTATATCATATACACTATATAATATATAAAACCTAGCATACTATAGAATATTCTGTATATGCTATATAATATACTAGATACTCTGTACTATATATATTATATACACTGATAATGTGTATTATATAATGTATTACATATAATATAGTATAGTGAGAGTTTCTCATATATAAACATATTATACAATGCACATAAATTATATAAAATAGTACATATTGCCTAGTACAGTATACATGTAGTATGTTACATGTAGATTTATTATTTACTATCTCTTTGGGACTTAAAAGTCCCTCAGCCTTTTCCCTAGTTTTCTCTCCTGTGCCAGGTAAGGCGGAAACAGTGTCAGAAAGGGAAGCAACCCTCCTAAAACCCAGAGTGACATTCTGCTCCCCCTACACCTCCATGAGAGCTTCACACCCTTTCGCAAGAAGTTTGGATGGGAAGAAGTTTTTGCTCTTATTTATAAAACGTAACTACAGCCACAATACCATGCTAAGAATTTCTAAATTGTATCGCATTTAATCCTCCCCACTAAAACTACCCCAGATGATATGTTTTTTATGGTCATCTTTCCACAGTTAAGAATATTGAGACTATTAGATGTCAGGGAGATTGTCCAAAGTCAAGGCTGACAAGGGAAAAAAAAAACCTAAGCTCTTAACCCACCACAAGGGGCTACTGGAACCCAGGTGTTGCTTCCACTAAGTCTATGGAAAGAAATGTGCAATTTTCCTGTAACATTTGCTGTCTATTTTGTCTGTAGTGAAAGAGACTTCCGATGTGGGCTTCAGTACACTGATTGCATTGCAGAGTTCAACCCTCTTCCTTGGTGGGGGAAAAAGGGGAAGAAATCATTAAAATTGAGCCTGAAAAGAAATGATGAGCGTGCAGACAGCGAAGACGGAGTTGGAGCCTTCAAAGATGGAAATTATATAAATAGCAGCCTAGATTCCTGAAATGTAGATTTCTCCTATCCAGGTTCTTCAAAAGCTCCAGATGCTTGAAGGGAAATACCCCTAAATAGACATTTGTTACTTATCTTCCTCTCGTTGCCTGTGCAAACTCATCCTAAGAGACACGTTTCTCTTACCTTCTTTCTCAGTTCTCCATCACATCAGTCACCGGGAGCTCATATTCCTCTATTTTTCATCTCTCAAAATTGCACACAGAGTTTCCCAAAGCATCACCCGCTGCTGTTGGTCTGTCGAGACTTGTATATAGTCTGAGACAGAGCTGGAAGGGGATGTGAGGGTAGACGGAGGAGGAGGCAAGGGCCTAAGCCTTGCCCACAGGGGCCAGGAAGACAAGCGTTCGCTCAGGTGGGTAAGTAGGGTGTGGGTTGCAGGAATTTTAAGGACCGTGCAGCAATGCCTCTTTCTAGGAGAACATAGTCCGCCTCTTAGAAACGGCTTCAACAGTTCTCCCCCACCTACGTGAATAGAAAGCTAACAGCTCTTGGGGGGAAAGGAGATCAGGAGCCGACATTTAATGAGCACCTACGATGTACCAGGCACAGGCTTCCCATCCTTACAGCAACCCTGAGATAGGGACTGTATTATCTCCTTTAACAGATTAGATAACGGGAGATTGTAAACACCATAACAGCAGGAATCTTGTCTGTCTTGTTTGCCCACCTCTGCAGCAGAGTGCCAAGCACCTAGTGGGTGCTCAGTAAATATTTGGTGAATAAATGAATAAGGAAACTAAGGCTCACAGAAGTACAAACGAGGTGTAGGAGTGTTAAACAGAACCCTGGAGTTGGAGAGACCTGAGTGTAGGCCCAGTTCTGCCATTTACTAGCTGTGTGATCCCCTACGCTTTGTCTACAAAATGGGCCTGACGTGGAAGTTCTGGGGAGGATTAGATAAGGAAGGGATGGGGAATTCCAGAAGGAGCTACATAAAGGAGTCAGCAGTCCTGCCCTGGCCGGTTTGGCTCAGCGGTTAGAGCGTTGGCCTGCGGTCCGGAGAGACCCGGGTTCGGTTCCCTCTAAGGGCGCGTACCTCGGTTGTGGTTTTTCCCCAGCCCTGGTTGGGTCGTGCGGGTGGCAACCACTCGATGTGTCCCTTTCACGTCGATGTTTCTCTCTCTCTCTCTCTCTCCCTTCCACTCTATCTGAACAAAATATCGAAAAATGTCCTCGGGTGAGGATAAAAAAATAAGAAAAAAAAAGAAGTCAGCAGTCCTTATTTCTGGGCAGGAGGAGTATTAGAAATGTGTATTTGCTTTTCATAGTGACACCCACTGTTTTTATTCATTCATTTTCCTCTCCCCTTTCTGTTGGAACAGAATCCTTCTTTCCTATTAGAAACCTACTGCTCACTAATCTGACCAATCACAGCACTTCACTTGTAACCTCAGGGATTGGCTCAAAAATTCACATGTGATACACACCCAACCAATCCTGTCCCTCCCTGAGACTTTTCTGCCAGACCACTGAGAAAAGACTTTTCCTTTCTAGTAGGATCAATTCACTGATAGGGATTAGTCTGGGGTGGACAGTGTCCACCTGCTCCACGACCTGAAGAAGGCCCATTGGAGAAATGGATAGAGAGAGAGCAAGGGTATCCTGAGAGAGGTGTCCGCCCTGGATGCAGCCATGCGTAACCTATCCCGGACACGTCCTTGTATGAGCCTATACACTCCCTTGAACCGCCTCAGCCAGTCTGGGATTGACTTCACTCCGACAGCTGCACAAGTTCTGACTCTCACACTTCTATTTTGTTCCCCTCTATTGTCTACATTTTCCACAATGAGCCTGCATCAGATGTAGAACATATTTCAGAATTTTTTTTTTTTATCCTCACCCGAGGACATTTTTCCATTTTTTGTTCAGATAGAGCAGGAGGGAGAGAGAGGAAGAGAGAGAGAGAAACATCGACATGAAAGGGACACATCCAGTGGCCGCCACCCGCACGACCCAACCAGGGCCGGGGACAAACTGCAGCCAAGGTTCATGCCCTTAGCAGGAACAGAAAACCCGGGTATCTGTGGACCGCAGGCTGATGCTCTAACCGCTGAGCAAAACTGGCCAGGGCAGAATTTTTTTTATCCTCACCTGAAGACATTTTTGCATTTATCTTCAGATAGAGTGGGAGGGAGAGAGGGAGGAAGAGAAAGAAAGAAACATCGATGCAAGAGAGACACATCGAGTGGCTGCCACCCACAGGACCCCAACCAGGGCCGGGGACAAACTGCAACCGAGATACATGCCCTTAGAGGAAACTGAACCCAGGTCTCTCTAGACCACAGGCCGATGCTCTAACCACTTAGCAAACCGGCCAGGGCTCAGAATTTTTTTACAAAGGAAAGGGAGCAGCGGATCTGTGCTTGTCTGCAGAGGTTCGGCCCCTGCACACCTTCTCTCTGAGCGTGGCCCAGCCTATCTGGTCGTGGGAGGCCATGGGGTCCCTCTGAGGTCTCTCTGACTAAAGACTTCTCTCTGCAAATCAGGAGAACTGCCAAATACACCTTTTCTACCACCCCTCATTGGCCACTGCTTTAAAGTGATAATTAATATAAAGTTAGGTGTCTCTTTCCCTCTGGGAGAAAAAATTCTTTAACGGCAGGAAGTGGAACAGAGTGGGTGGATTTAATAAGGAGGCAAGGAAGCTTATATAAGTGGCATTATTATATATGATTATATCGCCGGGATAAGAGAACCTCATTCCTATTTGGGTGTTAAACCGATCATTAAGTTTTGGGCTTACATGAAATAAATGATGAAGAAAAGCCATGTCCTCTCTCCCTCACCCCAGAATAATATCCACATTTATTCAGCCTTACTGTGTTCCCCAGCCTGTTCCAAGCTCCCTCCATGTATTAAATCCCCATAGCAACTCCATGAGGGGAATGTCATTATTATCCCCATTTTACAGATGGAGAGACTGAGTTACAGAAAGATTTCATAACTTGCCCAAGATCCCATAGTCAACACCAAAGCCACATACAAAAGCAAAAATCAACCAGTCACATCTCTATTTGGTCAAATACACTATAAATTCCTTCGTGAGGGGAGAAATAATCAACCCAGCTATTTTTGTTTTCTTTTTCTTTTAATTAGATTGGCTTCCCAGCTTTTGCAAACCCAGAATATCAGGAATTATCATAAACAGTTTGTGCGTTTAAGACAGAGGTTTGAAACTGGAGGACCAGAGACCCAATTCAGCCCACAGATGCATCTGCTTTGGCTGGAACAGGTTATTTCTCAACACCTTTTAGATGGGGCATGTGCTCCCTCATCTACCCTAGTCCCCACCACTCCCTAGTGCCTTACACCTGGCCCGCTTCGCTCATTCACAGGGATCTGAATTCACAGTCTGTGGTATAAGGAATGCTTGGGCACAAAAGGAAAAGGCAGTTCGATTTTGTTGGCTTCGAAAGAGCACTTGGGTGATAATAATAGTTAACATGTGTCGTCGCATGCATACACTAGGCCAGATCTCATACAGAGTGCTTTGCGTGCCTGTTTCATTGGCTCGCGGCAACTGTCCCGTGAGAGGGTAAGTGGTATGGTGACCGTGAGGACGCACCTGCTGGCTGTGAAGTCCACTGCACCCCATCGGTGAGAGTGCCGCACAGAAACCAAGGCGGGCCCCTTCCTTGGGACTCATTTGGCCACTGACTTCGGATGTCCCAAAATTCTTCATCACTTCCTTCAGTCCCTAATCAAATGCCACTGTCCTAGAGAGGCCCTGACCACCCCATCAAAAGGCTCCCTCCTTAGAGTGGCCAACTCATCTCTGTTTGCCTAGGAGTGTCCCAGGTTTAACCATGAAAATCTGTGCTGAGAACCTCTTCAAAATCCAGCGAACTGAGACAGCTGTTCCCCGAGCTCCCCGTCCACCACGTAATCCCGCTGCGTTCTTCTTCATCACATTACATGTTCATATCTTTGCTTTTGTGTCTTCTTTCTCCTTCACCAGAATATGAGTCCCACAAGGACAGGGAATTTGGGATATTTTATTCACAGCTGTATTGCTGGCACCTAGAACAGTCCTTGCTTGGCACCCAACTGGCAGCTAATTAATATTATCTGACAAAAATATCTAAGGACTGACCCTCATGTCCTCTTTAATCTGTTGGTTACAATTTAGTTGTCTTCTGTGGGGCTGCAATGAATAAAGATTTCTCCAGGACTTCCGGTCAACATGGCAGGTGGGTAAATGAGGTACTTGCCTCCTCCCACAACCACATCAAAATTACAACTAAACTACAAAACAACCATCCTTCAGAACTGCCTAACAAAGAGCTGAATGGAGGTCCTAAAACTATGAAATTAAAGCAGCAGCCCCATGGAGACTGGTAGAAGGGGTGGAGGCGCGGATGGGCTGGTCCCACACCCACGCGTGGTGGATAAAAATCAGGAGGGACACCTCTGCTCTGAAGGTCCTCCCTGAGGAGTGAGGGGTTCCCATCACACACCAGGTCCCCCAGTTCAGGGTTTCAGTGCCAAGAAGAGAATCCCCATGACTTCTGGCTATAAAAACCAGCAGGAACTGAGGCTGAGAGAGGCTGAAGCCCCAGGCAGCTCCTCTGAAAGGGCCCACACATGCACTTACTTAGACTCGCACCCTCCAGGCTCCAGTGTGGGGGAGGCAGCTTGAAAGGCACCAGAGACTTACAGGGAAGAACTGAATTGCTTGGCCTCAGGGAGGGCTGGAGGGCAGCTTTCTCCCAGACAGACGTGCTAGCGGAGGCCATCGTTCCTTTGGTGAGCCCTTCCCCTAAGAGGCTGGCAGACAGCTGCCATACCTGGGACTCCAGCAACCTGGCTCACACTGGTAGCCCCGCCCTGGTGATTCCCTGACGCCCTGCCCCACCCAACTTTCAGGCCCACCCAAGCTGCTTCCAATGGCTTTACCATAGGATTGGCCTATCTTGGCTCCTGCTTCAGATTTTTTTAAATTCTCTCAAACAAACAGCACTTGGCTTCAGTGAGCCCCATGCCTCTCACTAAGTGTCCCCAGGCCTGACACTAGAAGCAATCAGCCTTGGTTCACAGCTTTGCCTGAGCACCTCCAAGCCCAGCACAGGAAGCAGCCATGTGCAGATCACTTTGTAGCTTATGCCTGGTGGCCCCGGGTAGAACACAGCCAGAGCCAGCACACCCAGTGGACAGCTTCAGACCACATCGAAGCACCACCACCCAACCACCTCCACACTGACACACTCAAGGAGTAGACTCAGTGGGTACCAGAGCCCTGCTGAATAAATATTGCTCTGTGTGATGCTCCCTGCATAGCTGATCCTCCAATGTAGTCAGAGGTCAGTGGGTAGTGGGCACAGCCAAACTTTGCAGCTGATCAGCCTGAGTAAATCTCTCCCATTAATGTGCCAACAGCAATCAAGATTCAATTATAACAAGGGTGGTCAGTCCACATGAGGGGGGCACCTCGAGGGCCCAGCTGGGGTAACCAAGGAGGCTGTGCCACTGGACCCTACAGGACACCCACTACAACAGGCCACACTAGGAAGCCTAAGAGACATGGCAACTCTACCTAATACATAAAAACAAACACAGGGAGGCAAACAAAATGAGGAGACAAAGAAACATGTCTCAAATGAAATAAGAGAACAAAACTCCAGGAAAAGAACTAAACAAAATGGAGATAAGCAATCTAACAGATGCAGAGTTCAAAACACTGCTTATAAGGATGTTCAAGGAACTTCGTGAGAATGTCAATGAACTTAGTGAGAACCTCAAGAGCATAAAAAAGGACAAGTCAAAAATGAAGAATGCATTAACTAAAATAAAGAATAATTTACAGCCCAGTCAGTGTTGAGCATCAACCCATGCACCAAGAGGTCACTGGTTCAATTCCCAGTCAAGGCAAATGCCCAGATTGTGGGCCAGACTCCAGTGGGGGGCATGCAGGAGGCAGCCAGTCAATGTTCTCTCTCTTCGATGTTTATATCTCTCTCTCCTTCTCCCCTCCTCTCTCTCCAAAATCAATAAAAAGAAAAGAGAGAGGAAAAAAAAAAAAAAGAATAACTTATAGGGAATCAATAGTAGTGTAGGTGAAGCCAAGAAGCAAACCATTGATTTGGAAAATAAGGAAGCAAAAACACCTAATCAGAACAGCAAAAAGAAAAGGAATAAAAAATATATATATATATATAGTGTAAGTAGCCTCTGTGACAACTTCAAGCATACCAGCATTCACATCATGGGGGTGCCAGAAGAAGAAGAGAGAAAGCAAGAAATTGAAAACCTATTTGAAAAAATAATGACAGAAAACTTTCCTAACTTGGTGAAGGAAACAGATATACAAGTCCAGGAAGCACAGAGAGTCCCAAACAAGATGAACCCAAAGAGGTCTACACCAAGACACATCATCATCAAAATGGTTAAAGACAAAGAGAGACTCTTAAAAGCAGCAAGAGAAAAGCAGTTAGTTACCTACAAAGGAGCTCCCATAAGACTGTCAGCTGATTTCTCAAAAGAAACTTTGCAGGCCAGAAGGGAGTGGCAAGAAATATTCAGAGTGATGAAAAGCAAGGACCTACAACCAATATTACTCTATCCTGCAAAGTTGTCATTTAGAATTGATGGACATATCAAGAGTTTCCCAGGCAAGAAAAAGCTAAAGGAGTTCATCACCACCACACCAGTATTATATAAAATGTTGACGGGTCCTCTTGAAGAAGAGGAACAAAAATATGAACAATTAAATGGCAGTAAATACATATCTATCAACAATTGAATCTACAAACAAAATAAGCAAAGAGAACAGAAACAGACTCACAGATACAGAAAACTTTTTGTTGGTTGCTCGATGGGAGGGGGGTTGGGAGGATAGGTGAAAAAGGTGAAGGGATTAAGAAGTACAAATTGGTTGTTAGACTGACAAACCTCAAAGGGAAGGGGGGAGAGAAGAGATAAACCAGAGAACTCATATGCATATATGCATAACCAATGAACACAGACAACAGTGTGGGGAAGGCAGGAAGGTGGTGGGAGCGGGGAGGAGGGGTCAATGGGGAGAAAAGGAGGGGGGCATCTGTAATATATTCAATAATAAAGACAAATTTAAAAAGAAAAAAGACTTCTCCGAATTTTGAATTATGTCCTTGGCCTAAGTTACCAGAAGTGGATTTATTGGGCTAATGAGAATGCCCATGTTTAAGGTTTTGATACCTGATGTCAAACTGTTTTTCCAAAAGGGTAAAACCCTGATTCCCACTGTGTCCAGGACCCCTGTGTCTACCTCACTCCACTCTGGACAGGCAGCATCGTCATTGTTAAAATCCTCACTAGGTGGAAATGTAGCTGTTTACAGTCCTAATTTGCATTTATTTGATAACTAGTCAGGCTGATCATTTCTCCATGTGCTTGGCTAATTACATCTCATCTTTTCCAGTTGTCTGTTCATACCCTTCTTCTTGTTTTTCCACCCCGTTTCAGGACTTGTCGTATTGACTTGTTTGAGGCCTTTGAAAAACAGATATCCCTTTCCTCTCAAACATTAAAGTCTTAATTCTTTGTATTTCCTGATTCCTCCATTCAATTGTGTCCTTTTCATATTTTTCTATTTTCTTCTTACATGTTTACACTACATTGTGCATGTCTCTTTTTATTTGGTTTTAGATCCCCTCCCCCCAGTTAATTATTGAATAAGTACTTAGAGAAAGCCTCCAAAGACTTCCCACCTCATTCAGAGTATAGATACATTTCTTAAAATCATCTCCAAGGCCCTCCATGGTCTGCCTCTCCCACCCCACCTCCCACATTACCTCTCTGACCACAGATTCTACCATTTTTTCTCCAGATCACTCTGCAGCAGACATTCTGGCTTCTCTACTGATCTTCAAACACACCAGCAACACTTTCACCTCAGGACCTTAACACACGCTTTTTCCTCTGTCTGGAAGGCTCTTTCCCTAGGTATCTGCATGACTCCCTCCCTCACTTCCTTCAGGACTTTTCTGAAATGTCATCTCAATGAGTTCTTCCCTGGCCACCTTATCTTAAATGCCAGTCTCTGTGGTAGACAGAATAATGCCACCCTTCCTGTGCAAAGTCATCCACATCCTAAGCCCCAGAACCTGTGAACGTGTCACCTTACATCACACAAGGGGAAACTGCAGGTGTTGCACATGTGGTTAAATTACAGATTTTGAGATGAGGGGCTTGTCCGGGTGGGCCCAATCGAATGGCAAGGATCCTCATAGAGGGAGGCAGGCAGGTCGAAGTCAGAGAAGGAGATACGACAGCAGGGCAGAAGCTGGCGTGATGCAGCCCGGAACTAGAGTGCGGGCAGCCTGGAGAAGCTGGACAAGGCAAGGACTGGTTCTCCCCTAGAGCCTCCAGAAAGAACACAGCCCTGCAGATCCACTTTAGGCTTCTGACCTTCAAACCGTAAGATAATAAACACAGATTATTTCCAGCCACTACATTTGTAGTCATTTGTTGCAGCAACCATAAGAAACTAATACAGTTCCCAATACCCCCCATTCAGCTCCTTCTTTTCTGTTTCTTCTTGGCATTCATCACTATCTAAGTCCCTCTAATTTTATATATTTTTCTTTTTTATTGTTGCCTCCCCCAATAGAATATAAACTCCACAAGGACAGTAGTTGTTATCTGACTTGTTCTCTGTTGCATCCTCAGTAGAACGGTGCCTGGCACACATGAGGAATCCAACAAGCCTTTGTTGAATGAGTGGACACAGGAATGGGAATGAAGGAACCTTTGTTCTCCTGTCAAACTCTTGGTTGGTTGAGGTTTCTGGAAGGTCATTACATCCAAAGGGCCACTCTGGGTAGAAGCAGGTCTTAGAGAAGAGACCAGGCACTGGAGGAAGAAACCATCAACAAAATGAAAAGGCAACCAACCAAATGGGAGAAGATATTTGCAAATGATGCCTCCAATAAGGGGCTAATATCCAAAATATATAAAGAACTCATGCAACTCAACAGCAACAAAACGCACACACAATTTGATTTTAAAAATGACAGAGGACCTGAATGGACACTTTTCCCAAAAAGACATACAAACACCCAACAAATATATGAAAAATGTTCAACTTCACTAGCTATAAAGGAAATGCAAATCAACACCACAGTTAGATATCACTACACACCTGTTAAAATGGCTACTATTGATAAGACAAAAATAGCAAGTGTTGGAGAGGAGGTGAAGAAAAGGAAACCCTCGTACACTGTTGGTGGGAATGTAAATGGTACAGGCACTGTGGAAAACAGTATGGAGGTTCGCCAAAACATTAAGAATAGAGTCACCATGTGACCCAGCAATCCTGCTTCTGGGTATCTACGTGAGAAATTCGAAAACACTTACTCATAAAGATATATGTATCCCTATGTTCTTTGCAATATTATTCACCATAGCCAAGACATGGAAACAACCCAAGTGTCCTTCAACAGACAGTTGGATAAAGAAGATATGGTAGATATATACAATGAAATAGTACTCAGCCATAAAAAAAGATGAAATAAATATCGCCATTTGTGACAACCTGGCTGACTCTTGAGAGTGTTATGCTATGTGAAATAAGTCAGACAGAAAAAGACAAGAACCGTATCATTTTACCCATATGTGAGATATGAAACAGAAAGCCACAAACAAATATAAAGCAAACTCATTGGCACAGACAACAGAATGGTGGTTACCAGAGGGAGAAAGGGGGGGTCGGGAAACAGGGTAAAGAGGGTCAAATATGTGGTGATGGAAGGGGACTAGACTTTAGGTGGTGAGCACACAATAGATTATACAGATGTTATATTATAAAGTTATACATCTGAAACTTATATAATATTATTAACCAATGTTATGCCAATAAATTTAATTTTAAAATTAAAAAATAAAATAAAAGTATAGTGAAATTAATGTTAATAATATGCCTTATTTGGCTTAACATTTCCAAGACATTTTATTTATTTTTGTTTGTTTAAAATGTGTTTTTAATGATTTTTTAGAGAGAGAGGAAGGGAGAGAGAAATAGAAACATCGATGAGAGAGCGATACATCCATCAGCTGCCTCCTCTGGGGATCGAGCCCAGAACCCAAGCATGTGCCCAGATGGGGAATCGAACCAGGACCTCTCAGTCCATGGTACAACGCTGAATCAACTGAGCCACACCGGTCGGGCTCCAAGACATTTTAATTTCAACATGTAATCAATATAAAAATGCATTAATGAGATTTTCTTTTCTTTTTCCTATCTGCTAAGTCTGTAAGTGCCCCTGTGTATTTTATAACTGTTTCAATTTGGACATTAAATTTTCAACAGTTAAAATGAAATAGAATCCCACTGAAACAATCAAGTTGTTTTCACAGAAAAATACTTTTACTGCTTCAGTTTCTAAATTAAATGTAAATTAGTTGAAGTTAAATAAAATTTAAAATCCACTCCCTTCTTTGCACTAGGCACACCTGCGATGCCCATAGCCACACGTGGCCAGTGGGTGGTCAGTGGCCACGCTTTGGAGGGCGTGGCTCCGCAGTGCGATCACTGGCAGGCTGTGACCTTTCCCGTTATTTAAGCTCTCTGAGCCTCCCTCCTTCATCTGCAGAACAGGCGATGATAATGCTAGCTACTTTTGTAACTGGTACACAGTAAACACTTTATAAATTGTAGCTATTGTTACTCTGGAGCAATTTCTTATCTTTCCAAGGGAGAAGCCCCTGGTTAGAAAGAAGGGCACTGAACCGACGTGAATGGAGCACCTACTTGTGCCAGCCTTGAACTTCAGATGTTCCCTCTCCAACTTCCCAGCAAGGCTTCACGGGGGAGTGGGCGCCTCCACCTGACCCACCCCCCTGAACTGCCTGTCTCCCTGCTGGAGGGGAGCGTGGCTGTCTAACAGAAGAAGCCCTCTGGGTAACTTCAGTTACCCCAAAGGCGTCCGCCTGGGGGCTGTCTGCTGCCCTCCCGCTCTCCCTCACCCCTAAGTCCCACTGTCCCTCCGCCCTTCCCCCGGCCGCCCTCTCCTGGGTCAGAAGACCCCGAGCTGCTCTGCAGTCTGATGGGGGCGCGCTGGGGCCTTGCCTGGGACAGCCTCCCCCGCGTGTGCCTCCCCGCAGGGAACGCAGACGGCAGGTGGCCGCCCCAGCCTACTCTCAGAGGGGGCGGCCGCCTCCCGCGGGCCCTCGGAGTCTAGACTCCAGCTTCCTGAGGCGTGACTACTGAGAGAAACTGAGCAATGGAACGCTCAGAAAAACCCAACTGCTCTCCTCGGCTTCTCAGACGATCTTGCAGAAGGTGGGTGCGGAGCTCCTGCCTGGCCCGCAGGTCGTGGTGGAAAGAGCTTGGGTGTTGGGATCTGTCTCTTCATCTGTAAAATGAACATGACGATCCCCTCCTGAGAGGTCACTTGTGTAAAGCACCCCAGCACCAGGCCTGGCATATAGTAGGTGCTCCGTGTGTGATCACTGTCCCTGGGCTGCCAGCTCCTTGAGGGCAAGAACCGCGCTGTGAATGTGTCACTCACAGCCCCGTCCCCAGAGCAGGCAGCTGCCGCGCAGGCACCGGAAGGTGTAACTCTGCCTTTAGGGAACAACTCGGAGCCCCCAGACCAAAGAACACTTGTGTGTTTCTTCCTAAGGGCCAGGGCGGAGGAGGGGCAGGTAAGTGAGGCACCCTCCTTGGGTACAAAATGTAAGGTAAGCCCGGCCGGCGTGGCTCAGTGGTTAAGCATCGACACATGTACCAAGAGGTCGCGGTTCAATTCCTGGTCAGGACACATGCCCAGGTCATGGGCCGGATCCCCGGGGGGGGGGGGGGGGCAGGCAGGAAGCGGTCAGTCGATGTTCTCTCTCATCGATGTTTCCATCTCTCTCTTCCTCTCACTTCCTCGCTCTCTCTAATAAAGACAAAAAAAATGTTTTTTTAATAAGGTGGCACCAAAAAACCCAGTCATCAAGATACTCCTGCAATATTCGGGAAAAAGTCAAAATTGCAAAAATATCCATGATGAACAAAAAAATAAATCAAAGTTTTAAATAAAGACAGGGCCAGTATCACCACCTTACCCTTTTGCCTCCAGCTGCACACTGCCCTGCCCGCATCCGCATCCGAGCGCTTTTCAAGTCTTAGCCCTTCCATCCTTATACTAACCCTGCGGAGCAAGTACGTCAATCCTAGGATAACGCCTGAGACAACTGCTGTTGCCACCTCGGTTTTCAGGTGAGGGAGAGGAGGCCCAGAGAGGCGAGACAACGCCCCCGGTTGTTCAGCTCCTAAGTGACAGAGCAGAGACTCGAACCCAGGCAGTCGGAATGGAGAGACCCAGTTCCTGACCGCTCTCCTGGGCCTGTCTAGGACACAGCTCTGCCCTTTGGATGTTATGTCATTAGGTCATGTGCTCTGGCCAAAGCTTTGGTGGCGGAGAGGGCCCTCGCTCATTCAAATCACAGACACGAGCCACCGGATGGACTGGCTTCTGCAGACACAGACATAACTACGAAGCAGAGCCTGGCTGTAGGAGGGCAGGGGCCTGCACCAGGAGGGAGGGCTGACCAGCTGTCAGAGGCCTGGGCAGGCTCAGTGAGGCTGGGGGAGGGCGTGGCCGACTCAGCTGCAGCCGGAGGTCACTGGAAATGCAGAGGCGGTTCCGTCATCTCCCTGCTCCCCCATCCTGGGACTTCAGTGCACCTTTGAGAGATGACTAAGGTGAGAACACGGAGCAGCTGTGTCCCCATCTGACATACACAGAAGCAGCTCAAAGTGATTTTTTCCCAAAGGCACATTACTTAAGGTCACTCTCCATTCTTCATGGGTTATCAAATAGCCCTAAACTCTTTCCTCAAGATCATCCTTGAGCAGCATGATAGGATGGTGAAGAGCGTTGAGTCAGACACTCTGCACTCTCTAAATTCGGCAACGCCGGGCAAGCCACAGTCTCCCTGACCTGTTTCTTCGTCCATAAAATGGGGATAGTGATGCCAACCCCAGAGTTGTGGGATTCAATGTATTAAATGTATGCAAAGTACCCAGTGCAGGGCCAGGTGTGGACAAAGCACCCAGTAAGTGGCAACCATTGTCATTATTTTTTTTAATAGGTTGCAATGTCCACGGCCGAATGTAATCTGTGCTCACGGAAGCATCCAGCCACGGGATGCAGTGGGCAGTAAGCTCACTGAAAGGCTCTGGCGCAGACAACATGACCTGACAAGTCAGAGAAGCTCATTGATTCGCAACTGTGGTGTGAATTAGAATCTGCTGTGCTCCACCCCCGGGGACTGTGCCGTTGGTCTCGAGGGGTTCAGCATCCTTATTTTGTAAGGTTGGGGTGAGAACTTGAGAGGGGGGAGGGAAGGGGTAACTTTGGGGCAGGGTTTCTGGCAGGAGGAGGCATGGCTGGGCTGTTGCTGACCTGGTAACGGATGTATGGATATTCACTTGAATCATTACTCATTCACAGCACCTTCATGTTTTATGTGCCTTCTATATGTTACGTTTCATAGCCTTAACTTTTTATTATGGGGAGTTTTAAACGTGCACTAAGTAAACCAACCAGTGTAGTGCAGGCTCACCTGCCACCACCAGACCTCCGAGCCCTCGACCACGCCCGTCCTGCCTTGTCCACGCCCCAGGCCACCTAGGCTGGTATTCTGCAGCAAACGCCAGACAAGGAATCATTTCATCTGTTAACATTTCCATGGGTAACTCTAAAAGATAAGAGCTTTTGTAACACAATGATGCTACCAACTTGACATCTTAATAATTGCTTATTGTCCTCACTCACATAGCCAATGTGTTCACATTCATGAATGTTATACTTCTTTTAACTTGTTTTTCAGGATTTAAATTAGGATCTGCACCTTGGCGATGGGCTGGTTTGTCTTCCAGGTGTCATATTTCAGTGCTTCTCACACTTTACCGTGCAGGTGAATTTCCTGGGGATCTTATTAAAATGCAGCTTCTAAGTGAGGAGGTTTGGGGCAGGACCTGAGAGTCTCCATTTCTGACTCCGCCCCAGCAGGTGGTGCTGAGGCTGCTGGTCCGTGGACCACACTTTAAGTATCAAAGCTTTATTTTATAACAAAAGGAAATATTTTTTCTTAAGTTAATGTTGATATCTTTGGACAGGACCAGTGACTTGGGAAAGAAGTCAGTGCTGGCTGAGAAGGGCCGTCACCTTCTTAGGAAGTGCGATTGATAACGATACCGGCTGCGGGTGTTTAAATGCCAAAAGCGATTCCTGAGCCTCCAGGATTAGGACCTGACACTCTGCCCATCCAGGTCATCCTAGCAGGGTCTGGCCCTCCCCAAACCAGAGGCCACCTCGTGGAGACCCTCAGAGCCTCTGGGAGTGCACTGATTTGTTCAGTGTCCGGCAGGCAGACAGAAACACAAGCTACCAAAATAAGGCAGTTACCTTTTCTCGCAGTTATAGGTTTAATTAAAAAGCCCCATACTGCCAGATTCCAAGCACCCTCCACTGATCTGCGAGACCTATTGATTGCTTGGCTCTCCCCGAAAGACACAGCAGAGAGAAGACTTTATTTTCCTTTAATCAGACCTGCCTCCCTCAGATCCAGTCCTAACAGGCTGCTCCTCGCCCGCTTCCTTCACCCAGCACTCAGCCAGCCCCAGTACCACACACAGCGCCAGCACCGCCACAGCGAGCTAGGGGAGGTCTGCGCCCCGAGGGAACGCCCAGCCTCATGGGCCAGGTGGCATCATCACCAACACATGGCCAACACATATTGAGCCTACACCGAGTGCCAGGCACTGTGCCAAGTACTTCAAATACATTCTAATATAATTACATTTTTTTCTGTGTGTTATGTTCCCTGATCACTGCATCTCATGTTGCCTGCACTGAACACGTGTTCTCTGTCATACCACCTGTCCATTGTCTTCACAGCCCCTAATATTGTCTGAAGGCACGTATATTTCTCTGCCTACTTGTTCACTGTCCCTGCCCTGGATTGTGATCCCTGTGAGGGCAGGGTTTTGCCTCTCTCGTTCAGTACAGAGTCCCCAGCATCTAAAACACGCAGTTGCAAATTTCCCAATAAATGTGGAGAAGGTGCCACATATTACAGAACTGCCTTCTTCTTTAAGGCAGTTAAATTATTCCATTCCATGTATATACTACATTTTCTTTCATTCTTTTTCTTTTTTAATTTTTTTTTTATTTATTTTTTGGAGAGAGAGGAAGGCAAAGAGAGATAGAAACATCAATGTGAAAGAGAAGCATCTATCAGCTGCCTCCTGCACGCACCCTACTGGGGATCAAGCCTGAAACCCGGGCATGTGCCCTGACTGGGAATCAACCAGGACCTCTCAGTCCACGGGACGGTGCTCCACCCACTGAGCCACACCAGCCGGGCTATACTGCATTTTTTTTTTTTATCTAGTCATCTGACAGTAAACAGTTAGGTTGATTCTACATCTTGGCTATGGTGAGTAATGCTGCAATGAATATGGGGGTGCAAATATCTCTTCAAAATCCTGATTTTGATTCTTTGAGATAAATACCCAAAGATGGGGTTGCTTGACCATATAGTAGTTCTGTTTTTAATTTTTTTGAAGAATTTCCATCCTGTTTTCCATAGTGACTGCACCATTTTGCATTCTCAACAAAGGTGTATCAGGGTTCAAATTTCTCCACATCCTGGCCAAAATTTGCCAGCTTCTTGTATGTTTGGGGAGTAGATATCATGTTAAATGTTCTTAACACACACACACACACACACACACACACACAATTTTAAATAAAACAAATTGTGTGCTGAATTTGGCTTATCGCATTTATTCCTCCCAGCAGCTCTTTGAGCTTAGTAGTCTTACACCCATTTTATAGATGAGGAACTGAGACTAGGGGAGGAAAAGCAATTTACCCGAATGTACCTGCACAGGAAGCTGTAGTCCAACTCCAGCGAGGGCTCTAAGCCTGGGGTCCGCGAGCCTGTAACCTCCAGTCGGTGAACTTGGAGGGGAAACAGAATCTCCCCTAATGATCCTAACATCCGACTGAAACGCTGCAGTTCCCCCCATTATGAATGCAGCAGCCCCCGGGACGCTGTCACCAGCTGGAATCGTTGCAGATGTCCTGGAATGCCACTTACACTCACTGCTGCCCCCAGATTGCCGCGCAGTAATGCGGCCTCCCCGCAGCCAGACCCCGGCACGCGGTGCGAGAACACAGACGTGTTGCTGTGTCGCGACTGGGCTCTGTGACACTTGGCAACGGGACTGCAACGTAATCGGTCGCCTGAAATCAGCCCGACAGAGAAGATTCCAGGGCCGCATCATGTCTCTTATACGTGAGATCTAAATAAATAAATAAATGAGTCGACTTGGAAGCAGAGGACAGAAAGGTGGTTGCCTGGGGCTGGGGTGGGGAAGTAGGGAGAGGTCAGTAAAATGGTACAAACATCCAGCTATAAGATGAAGACATTCTGAGGGTCTAATGTAGAACGTGGTGACCACAGCTGATAATACTGTCGTAGAACTGAAAGTTGCTGAGAGAGTAGAACTTAAATGTCCTCACAGAAAAAACAAAAAGTAAAATGTGAGGTGAGGGAGATGTTAGTTAACTTGATGGGGGGAGGGGAGTCTTTTCACGATGTAAAAGTATATCAAATCATCACATGTACGCTTTGAATATATTACAATTGTATCTGTCGAGTATACTGCAGTAAAGATGAATACGTATAGAAATACAATAGAAACATATATATTTGGTTGCCTTTGTGATCCCATGAGACTTTCATCTAAAACCACACTGAGAAGGGGCCAGGCCCTGAAAAGAGTGAGAACCAGCCCTGGTTCTTTGGTTGAGTTGAGTTGAGTTGGTTTGAGTGTCGTTCTATGTACCAAAAGGGGTGGGTTCTACCCCAGTCGGGCACATATGGGAGGCAACCGATCAATGCTTCTCTCTCACATCAGTGTTTCTGTCTGTCTCTCTCTCTTTCTCTCTCTCCCTTCCTCTCTCTAACCATATCCTTGGGTGGGGATTTAAAAATAAGATTGCCCATCCAGTGTGACTCAGCGGACTGGGCTTCGTCCCATGGACTGAGAGGTCCCAGCAGGACTCCAGGCCAGGGCACATGCCCGGGTTGCAGGCTCCATCCCCAATGAGGGGCAGCAAATTGATGTGTCTCTCTCACATCAATGTTTCTATCTCTCTCTTCCTTCCTCTCTCTCTAAAAACTCAATGAAAACATATTTTTTAATTTAAAAAAAGATTAATTACCAGGCTCCACAGCCTGCTCTCTGACCACCTGGCTGGAAGTGACTCATGACTTAGCCTGGAGGAGAGGGTTAGAAGGAACCTGCACAGGATGGCAGCTGTCCCCCCTTCAAGGGTGGGATGCCAAGGCCCAGCGTGGGGGACCGACCTGGCAGACAGACACACAGGGAGGCAGGGTCTGGGTCTCAGTTAGAATCCAGGTTTTCCTGCTCCCAACCCAGCACCTTTGCAGCTGGACCACACTGCCACCTAGGGGCACAGACCATTTCAAACCTGTCACAGCGCGGAGAGGGAGGCATCCGTGCCGTGCACGAGGCCTCTGGTTCACCCAGCTGCAGTGACCTGTGCTCTCTCCTTCGTGCAAACTGTCATTGTTCACTCACACACTGCTGGTGGGGACGCACATCAGTCCGACCACCTTGAATGGCAACTGGGCTATGCCTGGTGACAATGGGGGTGTGCACCCCGTTTGACAGACTGAGTCTACACACACCCACACACACACACACATGCACACGCATGCACACACACGGGTACACCCCTGAACAGTGGGTCTCAACCCTGGATACAAATTCGAACTGCCAGGGAAGCTTCTAAAACCCGTGGTGCTAACCTCCAGGCCCATTCATGAAGCCTGCTGGGTGTCGTGGTAAAGCAAAGAGCCAGCACCCCCTTTGACAAGGATGGAAGAGACTCTCGGACCTAACGACTGTCATGCCGGTGGGGCACTGCCTCCTACTTTGTGGCATGTAACCATCTTTTTGTTTTTCCTCAGAAAATTAAAAATTGATCTGCCATTTGACCCAGTGGTCCAACTTCTAGGAATATACCCTAAGAAGCCTGAAACACCAATCAGAAAGAATATATGTACCCCCATGTTCATAGCAGCACTATCTACAGTAGCTACGATCTGGAAACAGCCCAAGTGTCCATCAGTAGATGGGTAGATGAAACAGCTATGGTACATGTACACAGTGGAATACTATGCAGCTGTAAGAAAGAAAGATCTCTTATCCTTTGAAACAGCATGGAGGGACCTGGAGAGTGCTATGCTAGTGAAATAAGCCAGTCAGAGAAAGACTAATATCACATGATCTCACTTATATGTGGAATCTAATGACCAAAATAAACTGATGAATAAAAGAGAAACAGAGGCATGGAAACATGGAACAGACTGATGAACCTCAGAGGGAAAGGCGGTGGGAAGACATTAACCAAGGAACTTACATGCATATGTGGACACAGACAATAGGGCGGTGAAGACCTGGGGCAGGATGGGAACTGGGAGGAGGGGGCAATGGTGGAAAAGGGGGGCCATCTGTAATATTCTCAACAATAAAGATTTAATTTTAAAATTTTTAATAGATTCTTTGGGTGTGGGGCATCAGTGTGATGATAAAAGCTTCCGGGTGATTCTCTCTGCAGCCCAGCTGGCCACCGCTGGCCTCAGGAATCTCCGTGTAGGCATGAGGAAGGCCCATATGGTACGCTCACTGGAGTGTTTTTTGCAAATAGAGCAAAGAAGTGGACACAACCAAATGTTCATCAACACAGGAATCACCTGAAGAGAGAAAAGAACTGACGAAATGCTGCGCAGGCGCTGAGAGAAGTTAACTAGCACTCTGTGTGTCAGCAACGGTCAGTCTCAGAAACACGGTGCTGGGTGAAACATCAAGCTGCAAAATAGACACTGCAGCGTGGTACGGCTTTGGGCTTCTAAAACACTACTAACAATGCACACAGATGTACATGAGAGTATTTCAAGGTCCTCAAGGATATGTAACATATTCAAAATGGGGGGGGCATTGGGGGTGGTGACTAAAGGGACTTTGGTTTGTATTCTTTTTTAAGAAGAATATGTATATTTTATATAAGAAATTAAAATTGATTCTAAATATATGCACCCCTATGTTCATAGCAGTGCAATTTACAATAGCTAAGATCTGGAAACAGCCCAAGTGTCCATCGATAAATTAGTGGATAAAAAAGCTGTGGTACATGTACACAATGGAGTACTATGCAGCTGTAAGAAAGAAAGATCTCTTATTCTTTGAGATGACATGGAGGGACCAGGAAAGTATTATCCTAAGCGAAACAAGCCAAGCAGAGAAAGACAAATATCACATGATCTCACTTATTTATGGACTATAACGAACAAAACAAACTGATGAACAAAATAGACCCAGAGTCATAGAAGTAGGGTACAGACTGACAAATCTCAGAAGAGGGGGGGGGGGGGGAGAGATAAACCACAGAACTTACATGCATGTATGCGTAACCAATGGACATGGACAACAAAGCTGGGGACAGGGCGGGGGCGATGGGGAGGAGGGTGTCAATGGGGGAAAAAGGAGAAACATCCCTTTTGCCCCAAGGGTTAGATTAGTGTGGCAGGTTGTATTTTCCAAGGATGGCAACAATGTCTCTCATCCCACATGCTCTCCTTACAAGGTGCCCTTGACATTCCTCCCACTGAAGGGTGGGATTTGCATGTAGCTCTGTGACTGCTCCCACCCAGAGAGAACAACGGAGTGATGCTCTGAGCCCCGAGACCAGAGCATGAACTCTCACACACCTTCCATCTTCTCTTGGGGCCCAATCCTGTGGTGTGAGGAAGCTCAAGTCAGCCCAAGCTCCCCTTCCTGGGGAGGCGCCCTGCAGGTGTTCTGAACAAGAGCCCAGTGGAAGTCCTGGCCAACAGCCAGCTGACATTCGTGCAGGGAGAGACACACAAGAAACAAAAATCAGTCCTGTGAAGATGGCACGAAGTCCCGGGAAGGACACTTTAGATGAAGAAGCGGGTCGGAATTCCCAGGAGCAGAGGAGGAAGGAGCATTGCAGAGTTAAATAGTGTCCTCAGGGACAGCCAGTAGGGAAGGTGACCCCTGAGAAAAGCCTGGAGGTTGTGAGGGAGGAGCCATGAGAAACGTCAGGAAAGAGCATTCCAGGCAGGGGGAGAACAAGTGCAAGAGTCCTGGGGCAAGTCCTGGGGCAAGAGGGCTTGGGGTGTTGGAGCAGCTGGAAGAGAGGGGGAGGGGAGGGGGGAGGGCGGGTGGGGTGGTCAGAGAGGTGATGAAGAGCCAGCAAAGTATGGCTTTGACTCTGCAGGGGACCGGAAGTCATGAGACCTTGAAAAGGTCACTCCAGCTGCTGTAGATGGTGATGACAGCGTGGTGACAGACTTGTTTGTTGTGTTGGGGTTTTTCTTTTCTTTCTTCTTTGTGTTAGTTTTATCCAGCATGTCATCTCTTCCTCTTGTATCCTGGTAGCCCCTTTGGGAGACCTTCCTCCCTCCCATTATGAATATCTTTGAGCTCTAACCTATTCCTAATGAATTTTAAGACCTTTTTATGGGGACTATCCCATTTATTCAGTGACTTCTGGCCCCACTCCGTGGACCACTGCTTCCTTTGCAAATGTGTCTCTATTTTAAAAAGAAAAACTTTAATTCCTTTCTTCCTTCCCTTTCCTTCCTCCTTCCCTTCTCTCTTCCTCCCTCCTTCCTTCCTCCCTTCCCTTCTTCCTCCTTCCTTCCTTCCCTTCTCTTTCCTTCCTCTCTCCCTTCTTCCCTCCTCCCTCCCTAACTCCCTCCTTCCCTTCCCCTCCCTTCCTTCCTTCATCTTGGATGAAACCTTCTTATAAAAATAAAATAAATTTTAAAAAAATAAAAAATTTAGCTCTAGCCGGTTTGGCTCAGCAGTTAGAGCATCAGCCCACAGACCAAAGCGTCTTGGGTTCGATTCTGGTCAAGGGCACGTACCTCATTTTCAATTCGATCCCCAGCCCTGGTTGAGGTCATGCGGGAGGCAACCAGTCGATGCGTCTCTCTCACATCGATGTTTCTCTCTTTCTTTCCCTCTCTCCCTCCCTCTGTCCCTCCCACTCTATCTGAAAATTAATGGAAAAATATCTTCGGGTGAGGATTAAAACAAAAAACAACTTAAAAAAGACTTTACCTCCTTCTGGTTTCCAGTTAAAATAAGAATTGCTGGTACTTTCCAACTTGTCACCAAAATCTGGAACCTCCTGTGGTCCTGAGTGAATGCCATGCCCTTCCCCCGCCTACCCGCCGCCCTTTGCCCAGGCTGCAGCCGGATGCCCTTGACCAAGCCCCCCATCAGTTCCTCCCTCCTCCAGTCTCAAGCCAACATCTCGGTCTGGGTGTGTCCCCTGCCACTTCCTCACCCACGGCCCATGGGACCCAGCCCGATCTGAGGTTCCATCCAACAAGCAGTCTTCTGCCTGTGGCACCCCCACACCTCCCTTTTCTAGAACAGGTGCGAGGGCTGGATGAACCTGTCCTGGAAAGAACCCAGCACCAGGCCGGACACACCGCGCGTGCGTCTTAGACCTGGCCCAGGGAGCTGTGTGGTCTCAGCAAGTCCCTCCGCCCCTCTGAGCCCGCCCTTTCAAACCACTGCTCTGCGTTCACCACTGCGTTTCGCAGTTGATATTCCAAGAGGCCCAAACTGGACTACAAATTTTAGACTGACTAGATTTTACATGCCAGGTGAGGGCAAATAAATAGCCTTCATCTGTCCTGTGCTGCCTTGTCTCTAGCGGGCTCCAGCTCCTGCGGTAGGTCACTTATCACAAGGTCTAAGTCTATTAAGCTACTGTCACTGGGTGCTTGGTCCTCAAGGCACTGGCCTCAGGGGCACCTAAGAAATGAAAGCGCATTTGCCTGAGGTCTTAGATCGCGTGTGTGTCAACCAAGGCACCTAACCCCACCCGAGCAGATGCAGCAAACCTTCCACGGGAGGCTCGAAGCTAGGTGGCAAGGGGGGAGGGGCACGCAGGTGCCAGGGCCTGGGGGGCAGGAGGCACGCCCGCCGAGACGGGTCCATTCTCAAGGCTGCAGGCACCGCTATGGACCCCGCTGACCAGCACAGCACACCCCTGAACTCACGCGGCCTCCTCTGGCCTCTCCCTTGAACACCGCACAGAGGACGCCCCACTGGGCATCGCAAACCCGAAGTGGTCACAGCCAAGTCTCGATGTTTTCTCCCCTCACAGAGCTCCTTCTCCCCCATTTCCCCACTTTCTCAGGTCAAACAACTGACTTCAGAGTCTGTGCATTTCATCACCCCTGGTGAGTTTCCAGGGGGGTTGCTGCCAGCTGGCACCCCAGCTTCAAAACCCCCCTAGTCCTCCAGGGCGGGGGCTGGCATAATGGGCAGCAAAGGCCGTGGGGCGCCTGGGGCAAAGCAGCCATCGGGCGGGCGGAGGTGAGAGGGGGGCAGAGCAGAGCAGGAGGGCTGGGGAGTCTGGAGTCTGAAATGCGACCCCTCCCAGGACGCCTCCCAGAGCCTCGAGAGTCTGCAGAACCCACAGGGCCTAGTGGGAACTCTGAATAATTTTCCGTGGTGGTTATTGCTGTTAAAACAAAAGCAAAAACACAGAATGTGCTCTGCCGCAGGTGGGAGGCATCCCACTAGATAACAGAGCCCTAGGAGTGGAAAAAGCCAGGAGTTAGCAGAAATCCTACAGAGGCCTTGGGACCGCCTCGGACATGGAATGAAGGTCGGGACAGAGAAAGGGACATTCCCAGAAATTTTACTGAGCTCAGAGGCACAAAAAATGCCCCCAGATGACATCTGGCTTGCATTAAGAAGCAATGGGGCAGGGAAAGGTAATATTAGACACAGGGTATTAGCATGAGACATGCTAGTAAGAGGGCCACTCCTGACAAGTCCAGAGGTCTTTGCAATCAGCTAGAAAGATAAAAGCAACTTTGATACTCAACAAAAGGTAGTACCAGTTATTCTCCTGTGTATGTGTATGCTGTATATATGTGTACATGTACATGCATAGATGTACACGTAGACCAGCATATATATTTCAGTGTGTACATGTGTATATATATGACATGATTCACTCTGTGTGTATGTATGGCTGTGTATACACTTACATGCCTATCAGCATGTGTAATATTTATCAGTGCATACAAGTATGTATACATATATATGTATATCAGCATATACTGAGTGGCGCAAAAAGAGGTTTCCAGTTGTTTGTATGGAAAATAATATAACTAATAAATAATACAAGAATAAACTCTTCCACGTACTCACAATTGTAAACCTAATTTTGCTCCACTCTGTATGCTCTTTATCAGTAGAATAACTTCTCCAACTTGTTTCCTTAGAAACATTTTCCCACTGAAACTTAGAATAGAGACAGAGAGTCACATTCAAACTTCTGAGGTTTCCGAGGTTTCCCACAGGCCCAAGGGGCTTTCCTTCAAGGTCAAGGCTTGACCAGACGGCAGAAGGGGTGGACGGGCTGCTGCTTCCCTCTGACAGCGGACACGGGCCCTCACTCCAGCAGCCTCAGGGTCCAGCAGGGTTGGCAGTTCCTGCGAAGAGAGGGGTGGGGCTGAGGGAGCAGAAAGACACACAGACTGGATGTCAGCACTCACCATAGGCCTGTGAGATACACGGTGTATTACCCTTTCTGCAGATGGAGAAGCAAGTCCAGTAGGCAACGGGGTGTGCTACGTAACTGATGTTGGGGGGCGGGGGGAAGGAGAGTGCTAAGCTAGTGCGCCAGCCTAGTGAGGACAGGGACGGCCTGTGTCTGTCTTGTTCACTGCAGCATCTCCACAGGTATTCAAAAATATTTGTGGGACAGACGGGTGGATGATGGACTGGGTACACCGCTACCGCTGTCTCCACACCTCAAGCCCAGTCTCTTTTGTGTCAAGTCCAGGGACACGCCCACTTTCCTCCCTTCTCCCTCCTGCATTCTCCTCTCTTCCCCAGCATCTCAGGATCCCTCTCTCCATTCACAGCCAGTATTCCAGGACATTTGTGGTCGTGTGCTGCCACCTACAGGGGCTTCTGTGGTACTGCAGAGAGGAGCGCCCTCTGTGCCCCCCTCCCTTTGACTCAGATCCCAAGGAGCCACCGCATATTCATTCTCACATTGTTCAGAACGAGAAACTGAGGCGTAAAGAGGCACTTGGCAAGGACTTGGCAAAGCCCATGGTAAGCAGGGGGTCGGTTTAGGCTTAGAATCTTTCAAAGGAAGAAAACCGGGGCTACGTCGGGTACACTGAGCCCGGAAATATGGGGCAGGTATTGCAGACTGTCAGGCTGAGCTGGGCAGGGAAAGGGCGTCTGTCGAGGACTCACTGTTTCACTTCAAACCCCTGCGAGTGTGTGTCCAGTAAGTGTTATTACTGAAACAAGAAAAGGGGATCTGGCCCGGCCGGTGTGGCTCAGTGGGTTCAGCATCATTCCATGTACCAAGAAGTCACCAGTTCAATTCCCGGTCAGGGCACATGCCTGGGTGGTGGGCTTGATCCCCAGTAGGGGGCGTGCAGGAGGCAGCTGATTTATATTTCTATCTCTCCCTTCCTCTCCTCCTAAAAATCAATAAAAACTTTTTTTTTTTTAAAGAAAATGGGATCTGTCAAAGCAATTAGGAAACTCCCACAACAAAAGAGCAGAATAAACAGACCTTGAAAAACAGGAACCAGGATAGTTGAGAAGATCCCAGTTCTCAAGGGTTCCAAACCCTTGCCCCAGAGGTATTTCTACACAAGAGGCGAAGCTTGCAATGGAGAGTCTGGCTGGGACAGCCTGGGGCCCCATGACTGGCAGGCCCAGAACTACAAAAGTATCGAATAAGAGTCATCGCCCCGGGAAGACATGCTGAATAACCCTAAGCAACAACTGTCCCCATTTCACAGGTGAGGCACCTGGGTCTCAGAGGAGTTTTAATGTGGCTGGTGTGCTGGTCAGGTTCTTGTAGGGTGCTGGGAAGAGAAACACTCTCAGGTTTCATTACAAGATGGGGGAGACCAGGGCTCCCCCCAGAGGCTGGAACAGCTTCAGGTTATGCAGTCGGCCTGTCAGCCGCTCTGAAATTCAGTGGGAACACTCTCAGATGCCCTCACCAGGGGATCCTAGCTTGGTACTCTGGGGCTCCACCATTGTGGTGACTCAGCATCTCTGGGTCTTGGCTATTCCTCCGCTATCCCCACTCTACTCTCTCTCAGTTTCTGCTGACTCACAGTGCCTGTTAATTCATGGCTCCTACTCACCAGAGCTTGTATTGACTCAAGGCTTCTACTTAGAACCTTCCTGCTGTCTCCAAGGCTCATATTCAAATCCACAAAGAGAAAAGGGTCTGAATTGTTCAGGTGGTCCAGTATCCCTGTGGGTTGGATTTCTCACACAGGGCCACCTGAGCCCTCTGACCCTACATGTCTGACCCTAGGGTGGGTATCCGCTCCTTTCCAATCAGTTGTATCCTGAGTCCTAACATGCAGAGTGGGGAAACTCAGAATAAAGAACCCCTCCAAAGGGGCTGTGGTGCGGCAGATATGTACAGCCAAAGTGTCAGGGACAGGACCAGGGTTTGAGCCTGGGTCCTCTGGTTCCAAGTCTGAGCTGCCCTGACCTATGGGATCAAGAAACAGTAGCAACTGACACTGATTGAACACTGGATGCCAGGCACCAGTCCAGCTTCACAGTGAGTATCACAACTCACCCTCACCACAAGCCCTCTTTAATTGTGTCCATTTCACAGATAATTCATTTAGAAAGAACAAATACAGGCTCAAGGTTATACTCCTAGTAAGTGGCAGAAAGTGATCTGAATCTAGGCCTGTGTGAACTTATAAAGGAGAAGAGGAAGACAGAAACTTTTACTGGTAGAAAGTTAAGAATTGCCCAGACTGGCACCTTCCAACATGGAAGTCAGTTACCAAGTGTGGCTATTGAGCACTCAACCTGTGGCTCATCCAAAGTGATGTACAGCCCAGCTGGTGTGGCCAGTGGTTGAGCATTGATCCATGTACCAAGAGGTCGCTGGTTCGATTCCCAGTCAGGGCACATGCCCAGGTTGTGGGCCAAATTCTTAGTGGGGGGCATGCAGGAGGTGGCCAATCAATGTTCTCTCTCATTGATGTTTCTATCTCTCTCTCCTCCCTTCCTCTCTCTCTAAAATCAACAAATAAAATAATTTGTTTTTAAAGTTATGTACATACTGTAAAATACAAATACACACAAAATCCAAGAATTTGTTACCCCTAAAAAAGAATGTTTTACATTGATTACATCTTAAAATGATACCATTTGGGCTATTTTGAGTTAAATTATAAAAATTAATTTACTTCTGCCCTGGCCGGTCTGGCTCAGTGATAGAGCGTTAGCCCGCGGGCCAATGAGTCCCAGGTTCAATTCTGGCCAAGGGCACATACCTCAGTTGCAGTTTGTCCC
This sequence comes from Molossus molossus, assembly GCF_014108415.1. NCBI lineage: Eukaryota > Metazoa > Chordata > Mammalia > Chiroptera > Molossidae > Molossus > Molossus molossus. Next base: position 106,178,411 of record NW_023425366.1, on the reverse strand, counting down.
TGGCCCTGGTCTGGTTGTGCGGCAGGCAACCAGTCGATGTGTCCCTCTCACATCGATGTTTCTCTCTCTCTCCCTTTCTTTTTTTTAAATCCTCATCCAAGGATATTTTTACATTTATCTTCAGACAGAGTGGGAGAGAGAGAGAGAGACAGAGAAAGAGGGAAACATCGATGTGAGAGAGACACATTGACAGGCTGCCACCCGCACAACCCCAAACCAAGGCCGGGGACAAACCACAACAGAGGTGAGCCAAAGCTCTAACTGCACAGCCAAACTGGCCAGGGCTCTCTCTCCCTCTCTCCCCTTCCCACACTATCTGAAGATAAATAGAAAATTATCCTCAGGTGAGGATTAAAATAAAAAATTAATGTACTTCTTTCTTTTTACTTTTTTACATAGGTTTGTTGATAAATAACTCACATGCCATACAATTAATTCACTCAAAGTGGAATGATATAGCCCAGCTGGTGTGGCCCAGTGGTTGAGTGTCAACCCGTGTACCAAGAGGTTGCCAGTTCAATTCCCAGTCAGGGCACATGCCCAAGTTGTGGACCTGATCCCCAGTGGGGGGCATGCATGAGGCGGCCAATGGATATTCTCTCTCATTGATGTTTCTATCTCTCTCTTCCTTCCTCTCTCTCTAAAATCAATAAAGAAAAAAAAATTTTTTTTAAATAAAGTGGGATGATATATTAAAAGTGCTGAAAGAGCCCTGGTCAGTTTTTCTCAGTGGTTAGAGCATCGGCCTGTGAACCAGAGAGACCTGGGTTCGGTTCCCACTAGGGGCATGAACCTCGGTTGCAGTTTGTCCCCAGCCCCCAGTTGGGGTCGTGTGGGTGGCGACCACTCATTGTGTCTCTCTCACATTGATGTTTCTCTCTCTCTCTTCCTCCCTCTCTCCCTCCCGCTCTATCTGAATGTAAATGCAAGTGTCCTCAGATGAGGAAAAAAGAAAAAAAGTGCTAAAAGAAAAAAACTGCCAACCAAGAAAACTTTATCCCACAAAGCTGTCCTTCAGAAATGGATACCTTCCCAGACAAACGAGCTGGGAGAGTCCATCACCACTAAACCTACCTGACAAAATGCTAAAGGGCATTCTTCCAGCTGAACTGAAAGCATGCTAATTAGTAGAATGAGAACATGTGAAAGTATAAAACTCACTGGTAAAGATAAGTATAGAGTCAAATTCAGCATACTCTAGTACTATAATGGTGGTTTATAGATCATTTAACTCTAATATAAAGGTTAAATATAAAAGTATTAAAAATAACTATAGACTTAGCTTCGAAGCTGGATCTGGGAAGTTAAAGAAAGAGTGACACCGACGTGGTGGCCGCCACTGTTTTCACCACGGGGTCACTTGCCCACATCTGCCATAACTATTGATTGACACTGGATGACTACACCAAAACAGAGAAAATTGGAGAAGGTAGCTCTGAAGTGGTGTATAAGGGTAGACACAAAACTACAGGTCAAGAGGTAGCCACAAAGAAAATCAGACTAGAAAGTGAAGAGGAAGGAGTTCCTAGTACTGCAATTTGGGAAATTTCTCTGTTAAAAGAACTTTGACATCCAAATATAGTCAGTCTTCAAGATGAACTCATGCAGGGTTCCAGGTTATATCTCGTCTTTGAATACCTTTCCATAGATCCAAAGAAACACTTGGATTCTATCCCTGCTGGTCAGTTCATGGATTCTTCACTTGTTGAGAGTTATTTGTACCAATCCTATGAGGGATTATGTTTGTCACTCTCGAAGAGTTCTACGCAGAGACTTAAAACCTGAAAATCTGACTGATGACAAAGGAACAATGAAACTGCCTGATGTTGGTCCGGCCAGAGCTTTTGGAATGAATGCCTGTTAGAGTATATGCACACATGAGGGGGCAACACTTGGATATGTATATCCAGAGGCACTGCTGGGGTCAGCTCACTATTCGGCTACAGTGGACATTTGGAGTATGGGCACCGTATCCGCAGAATCAGCAACTAAGAAACCACTTTTCCACAGGGATTCCGAAAGCGATCAGCTCTTCAGAATTTTCAGAGCTTTGGGTATCCCCAACATTGAAGTGGGGCCAGATGTGGAGTCTTTGGAGGACTTGAAGAACACATTTCCCAAGTGGGAACCAGGAAGCTTAGCACCCCATGTCAATAACTGGGATGAAAATGGCTTGGGGTCCGCTCCTGGAGGTGTTAGCCTACGATCCTGCCAAACGAATTTCCGGCCAAGTGGCACTGAACCATCCACATTTTAATGAGACGGACAATCAGATTAAGAAGATGTAGCTTTCTGACAAAGAACTTCCACATGTTGTACCAAGAACATATAGTTATATTTTTACTGTCCACTCTATTTTTGTCTTGTGTATTTTTGTTTTCTTTGTTGTAAAACTCAAGCTGTACTTCATCTTCTAACTTCGAAGTTGTAACTTAAAAATGTATGAATTTAAATATAGCAATCCTGTATATGTGTGCAGACCTCGCTGTAACAACTATTTGTTACTATAATAAAACTATAAATCTAATATTGGTGTCAGGAATTTGGAAAAATTTGAGTTAGCTTAAATCATGTCAAACCTTACAGCAGTCCGGTTTCCCTGTAGTTGGAAGTACAGTTTAGGAAAATGTGCTAATTGAGCTCGGAGTTCATAATGCTGAAGTATTTGTATGCTCTGGATGTTTACATTTCTTGTCAGTTTCTTGCCATGTGTTAATGATACAACCTGCCTAAGGATGAATGTTTTTCTACTGGTATTTCCATTTGTGATCTAAATACTTAAGCATTCAGAATGAGAAAATGCCCAGATTTGAAAAATCATGCTAAATATTTATAGGTTCAGTAACTTATAAAACTAGCATAAGAATATGCCAAAGTTTACTGGGTTTTACAGTTAAATATCAAGGGCAACAGAGAGCAGGAAAGAACAGTGTAGAGAATTTATGAACTGTCCTATTTTTAGGTAGGTTATGAAAGATATTTGTCCAAGTGAATTCTTTTTTTTTTTTTATCCTCACCCGAGATATTTCTCCATTTTTTGTACAGATAGAGTGGAAGGGAGAGAGAGAGGGAAACATCAATGTGAAAGGGACACATCGAGTGGCTGCCACCCGCACGACCAACCAGGGCCGGGGACAAACTGCAACCGAAGTACGTGCCCTTAGCAGGAACCGAACCCGGGTCTCTCTGTACCGCAGGCCGACGCTCTAACCGCTGAGCCAGACTGGCCAGGGCTGTCCAAGTGAATTCTTATGCCTTGGTCAGAGGTAATAACTGTGCAAAGGAGTTGTTTATCATGGCTTTCAATTCTGACTTAAATACCATGTCAACATTTGTAAATAAAGTCTTTATTAGCAAAATAAATAAATAAAATAACTATAGCCTTGGCCAGCATTGCTCAGTGGTCAGAGCGTCGGCCTGCACACTGAAGTGTTGTGGGTTTGATTCCCGGGCAAGGGCACATACCTGGATTGCAGGTTCAATTCCCGATCTGGTCAGTTGGGGTGCATGAGGGAAGCAACCAATCGATGTGTCTCTCTCACATTGATGTTTTTCTCTCCTCTCTTCCTCCTCCTTTGAATATGCAATTTTAAAAAAGAGGCAAATTGTGACATCAAAAACATAAAATGTGGGGGAGGAGTAAAAGAATAAAGTTTTTATATTCAATCAAAGTTGTTACAGCTTAAAACAGACTATTACAAGGATAAGATGTTTTCTGTAAGCCTCATGGTAATCACAAAGAAAAATCCTTTTTTCTACTATAAAAAAATCCTTTTGTTTATAGTAGATAAACAAAAGAAAAACAAAGGAATCAAAGCATACTACTATGTTAAAATAAAATAAAATCACAAAGAAAGAAAGCAGGAGAGGAAGGAAGTAACAAAGGAACTACAAAACATTCAGAAAGCAGTTAACAAGATGGCAACAGTAAGTCCTTATCTATCAATAATTACTTTAAATGTAAATGGTTTCGATTCTCCAATCAAAAGGAAGAGAATGGCTAAATGGATTTTTTTAAGTTCCAATATATGCTGCCTACAAAAGACTCACTTAAGCCTTAAGGACACACACAAACTAAATAATGGGAAAAGATACTTCATTCAAATGAAAACCAAAGACAGCAGGGGTAACTATACTTCTATCAGACAAAATAGACTAAGTAAAAACTATAACAAGAAACAAAGAGGGACTTCCGGTCAAGATGGCCGCGTAGGTAAACGCGGTATCACCTCCTCCCACAAACACATCCAAGTTACAACTAAACTACAGAACAACCATCATCCAAAACCGCCTGAAATCAAGCTGAATGGAAGTCCTACAACTACGGAATTAAAAAAAAAAAAAAAGCAGCTTCTGTACATCCAGACTGGTAGGAGGGGCGGCGCGAGGGGCGGTGTGACGGGCTGGTCCCACACCCACGTGTGGCGGATAAAAATCAGGAGGCTCCCGCGGCTGGGAAGGTCCTTCCTGAGGACTGAGGGGTCCCCGTCCCACACCAGGTGCCCCGCTCAGGGCTCCAGTGCCAGGAAGAGAAGTCCCCATAACTTCTGGCTGGAAAAACCAGCGGAAACTGAGGCTCAGGGAGGCTGAAGCGGCTGGAGCCCCAGGCAGCTCCTTAAAGGGCCCACGCACGGACTTATCGGACTCTCTCCCTCTAAGCTCGGAGGGGAGGCAGCTCGAGGGGCACCAGAGACATACAGGGAAGAACTGAGCTGTTTGGCACTGGAGCGAGGGCTGGAGAGGGGGCTTCCTCGGGGACAAACGTGCTGTAAGAGGCCTTTGTTCCTTTGGTGAGCCCTTCCCTGGGGCGGCAGACAGCCGCCATATCTGGGACTCCAGCAACCTGGCTCACACTGGTAGCCCCGCCCTGCTGACTCCCTGAGGCCCCGCCCCACCCAACTTTCAGGCCCCCCCAAGCTGTCCCACTTGCTTAACCATAGGATTGGCCTGTCTTGGATCCTGCTTCAGGTTTTTTCTAAATTCTTTCAAACGAGCAGCATCTGGTCACAGCAAGCCCCATACCTCTCATTAAGTAATACACAGAAACAAACACAGGGAGGCAACCAAAATGAGGAGACAAAGAAACAGGTCCCAAATGAAAGAACAGAACAAAACCCCAAGAAAAGAACTAAGCGAAATGGAGATAAGCAACCTAACAGATGCTGAGTTCAAAATACTGCTTATAAGGATGCTCAATGAACTTAGTGAGGGCCTCAAGAGCATTAAAAAGGACCAGTCAGAAATGATCGATGCACAGTTAGAAACGAAGGAGGCTTTAACTGAAATAAAGAATAATTTACATAGCTTCAATAATAGAGTACGTAAATCCAAGGAGCAAACCATCGATTTGGAATATAAGGAAGCAAAAAACGCCCAATCAGAACAGCAAAAAGAAAAAAGAATCCAAAAAAATGAGGATAGTGTAAGGAGCCTCTGGGACAATTTCAAGCATGCCAACATTCGCATCTTGGGGGTGCCGGAAGGAGAAGAGAGAGAACAAGAAATCGAAAACCTGTTTGAAACAATAATGGCAGAAAACTTTCCTAACTTGGTGAAGGAAACAGACATACAAGTCCAGGAAGCACAGAGAGTCCCAAACAAGATGAACCCCAAGAGGCCCACACCAAGACACATCATCATCAAAATGCAAAAGGTTCAAGACAAAGAGAGAATCTTAAAAGCAGCAAGAGAAAGGCAGCTAGTTACCTACAAGGGAGTTCCCATTAGGCTGTCAGCTGATTTCTCAAAAGAAACTTTGCAGGCCAGAAGGGAGTGGCAAGAAATATTCAGAGTGATGAAAACCAAGAACCTACAACCAAAATTACTCTATCCTACAAAGCTGTCATTTAGAATCGATGGACATATAAAAACTTTCCCAGAAAAGAAAAAGTTAACGGAGTTCATCACTACCAAACCGTTATTATATGAAATGATGAAGAGTCTTTTTAAAGAAAAAGATAAAATGTATGAACAAACAAAATGGCAATGAATACATATCTATCAACAATGGAATCTACAAACAAAATGAACAGGAAAAACAGGAACATTCTCATAGATACAGAGAACATTTTGTTGGTTGCCAGTTGGGAAGGGGGTTGGGGGAATGGGTGAAAAAGGTGAAGGGATTAAGAAGCACAAATTCATTGCTAGAGTGACAAACCTCAAAGGGAATGGGGGGGTGGGAAGAGATAAACCAAAGAACTTATATGCATAACCAATGGACACGGACAATAGTTTGGGAAAAGGTGGGAGGGGGGCGGGAGTGGGGAGGAGGGGGTCAATGGGGGAAAAATGTGGAACATCTGTAATACATTTTACATCCAACAATAAAGATGTGAAAAAAAATAAAAATAAAAGTAAAATAAAATTTAAAAAAAAAAAAAGAAAGAAAGAAACAAAGCGGGTCTCTGTATAATGACGAAGGGGTCAACTCATCAAGAGAATATAACAATTGTAAATATATACAGGGTGGGGCAAAAGTAGGTTTACAGTTGTTCCTATAGAAAATAATGCAATCATTGCCCTGGCCGGTTTGGCGCAGCGGTTAGAGCGTCGGCCTGCGGTCCAGAGAGACCCGGGTTCGGTTCCTGCTAAGGGCATGTACCTCAGTTGCAGTTTGTCCCTGGCCCTGGTTGGTCGTGTGGGTGGCAGCCACTCGATGTGTCCCTTTCACATTGATGTTTCTCTTTCTCTCACTTCCTCTCTTTCCCTCCCACTCTATCTGAACAAAAAATGAAAAAATGTCCTTGGGTGAGGATAAAAAAAAAAGAAAAGAAAAGAATGCAATCATTAATAAATAATAATACAAGAATAAAATCTGTGTTTCATGTACTCGCAATTGTAAACCTACTTTTGCCCACCCTGTGTGCACCCAACATCCGAGCACCTAAATACAGTAAGCAAATATTAACGTATCTGGAAGCAGAAAGAGAAGCAATGCCCTAATGGCAGGGGACATCAATACCCAACAGATAGATCATCCAGACAGAAAGTCAAAAGGAAATATTAGACTTGAACTACACTTTGTATCAAATGCACCTAACAGACATATAGAGCAGACTCCATCCAACAGCAACAGAATACACATTCTTCTCAAGAGCATACAAAACATTCTCCAGGATAGATCAAAGTTCAATTGTCTCCATTTACAGATAACCTGATCTTATATATGGAAAACCCTAAAGATTCCATTTAAAAAAAAAACTATTAAAACTAATAAATGAATTCAGCAAAGCTGCAGTATACAAAGTCAATATACAAAAATCAGGTGCATACCATACACTACCAACAAACTATGTGAAAGATAAATTAAGAAAGCAATCCCACTTACAACAGCATCAAAAACAATAAAGTACTTGGGAATAGATTTAACCAATGAGGTGAAAGACCTGTACACTGAAAACTATAAGACACAGATAGAAGAAATTGAAGACAACACAAATAAATGGAAAGATTCCATGTTCAGGGATTGGAAGAATTAATATCGTTAAAATGTCCATACCACCCAAAGCAATCTACAGATTCAATGCAATTCCCATCAAAATTCCAATGACATTCACAGAAATAGAAAGAAGAACCCTAAAATGTGTGTGGAATCACAAAAAGATCCTGAAGAGCCAAAGCGAACTTAAGAAAAAGCACAAAGTGGGAGGCATCACACTTTCCTATTTCAAACTCTATTACAACATTGTAGTAATCAAAACAATATATACTAGCATAAAAACAATCACACAGACACATGGAATGTTGTGGTGCGAAAGAGCCGAGAGACCACCAGAGCCAAATAGAGAGCAAAGCCGGCCAGCGACTGACCCCGAGTTCTCGGAGACCGGCCCTGGGGCCTCCAAATGTGGTGCGACAGAGTCACAGAAAGACCACTAGAGAATTGAAGTGCAAATAAGAGCCGTTATTAGCCGGCCGGCGTCTGATTCCGAACACCCCTGTGACAGAGTCTTCGGAATCAGCCCCGATGTGCTTTATCACATGCCTTTTCTACCTCACAGCAAATAGGATCTTCTTGCTACAATGCCCAGGGCCACAGCAACACTGTATAGAATTAGTTTGCCTTACGGATAACAGGAGCACCCAGGTATTTCAAGGTACGTTGGGTCACACTTAGCCCCGAGCTGCACAAACACAACGCAAGCCTAATTCCTTGAGATTGTGGAGGTGGTAGAGTCTCTGACTCAAGACCTCCAGGCTCTGTGGACTCTGTCAGACACGTAGCCAGCTCCCAACAATTTCTTCTTTACAAAACAGGTTCAGCTAGAGAGCACACAGTGACTTTCCCAATCATCAATTATGGAGCTGTAAACAAGTCAGCACAATAATTTACCAATCTTCAATTATGGGGTTATGAACATGTCAGCACAAGAAGAGAACAGAGTCTACATATACAGTCAACTAATCTTTGAAAAAAGCACCAAGAACACAGAATGGGTGAAGGATAGTCTCTTCGCCCGGTCAGTGTGGCTCAGTGGTTGGGCATCGACCCAGGCACCAAGAGGTTGCTGGTTTGATTCCCGGTCAGGGCACATGCCCAGGTTGTGGGCCCGATCCCCAGTGGGGGGATGCAGGAGGCAGCCAATCGATGTTCTCTCTCATTGATCATTGATGTTTCCATTTCTCTCTCCCTCTCCCTTCCTCTCTCTCTAAACTCAATAATGAAAAAAAATATTTTTAAAAAGGATAGTCTCTTCAATAAACCGGCTATCCACATGCAGAAGAATGAAATTGGGCTCTATCTTATACCACTCACAAAAATCAACTTGAAACTATAAAACTCCTAGGAGGAAACATAGAAAAACCTTGCATTGGTCTCGGCCATAATTTTTTCAGGTATGACACCAAAAGACCAGGCAACAAAAGCATAAAGAAACAAGTGGGACCATATCAAACTAAAAAGCACAGCAAAGGAAACAATCAACAAAATGAAAAGACAACCGACAGAATGGAGGAAATATTTGCAAGCCATCAATCTGATGAGGGGTTGATATCTAAAATATAAAAAGAACTCCTACAATGCAATAGCAAAAATAATCTGATTAAAAATGGGCAAAGGCCCTGGCCAATTTGGCTCAGCGGGTTCGGTCTCGCTAGGGGCATGTACAAAAAAAAAAAAAAAAAAGGTGACATAAACTTCCCTGACTTTGGGGAAAAAAAAATGGGCAAAGGATCTGAATAAACATTTCTTTTCCAGTGAAGATATACAAGTGGCCAACAGGTACATGAAAAGGTGCTCAACATCACTAATCATCAGGGAAATGCAAATCAAAACCACAATAAGGTATCACTTCACACCTGTTAAGACAGCTATTATCAAAAACAGACTAGATCACAAAAGTTGGCGAGGATATGGGAGGAAAGGGAGACCTTGTACACAGTTGATGAGAGTACAAATTGGTTCAGGCATTATGGAAAATGGTATGAAGGTTCTTCAAAATATAGGACTACCATATGATCCAGCAATCCCATTTCCGAGCTTAGACCCAAAGGATAAGAAATCAGTATCTGGGAGAGATATCTGCACCCCAATGTTCACTGCAGCCAAGATATGAAAATAACCTAAGTGTCCAACGATGGATGAATGGATAAAGAAAATACGGTATGCATGTATATATAATAGAATAATATTCTATTCGTTAAAAAGAAGGAAATCTTGCCTGGCCAGTGTGGCTCAGAGGTTGGGTGTCAACCTATGCACCAAAAGGTCACCGGTTCGATTCCCAGTCAGGTCACATGCCCAGGTTGTGGGCCTGATCCCCAGTGGGGGGCATGCAGGAGGCGGCCAATTGATGTGCTCTCTCACCTCAATGTTTCTCTTCCCTTCCTCTCTCTCTAAAAATCAATAAAGATATATTTTTAAAAGTTAAAGGAAGGAGCCCTGGCTGGTTTGGCTCAGCAGTTGGAGTATCAGCCTGCGGACCAGAGAGTCCCGGGTTCAGTTCCCCCTAGGGGCACGTACCAAAAAAAAAAAGTTAAAGGAAGGAAATCTGAGCAGGCTCTCTCTGGGGCATGCCCACACCCTTCTTCCCTCTTGGGCATGGTCTTTACTCCTCTCCTAAACTCCAAGGATCCCCATGAGACTTTCAACCAGGGGAGCAGTGGGCAGTGGCAGATCATCCTGGGCTGACACCCGGAACTTGTCTCCAAGGCCCCCTTTTCTCTGACTTGTCAGTGAGTTAACAGCAGCTCTGTCGTGGCTCACCTCTGTCTATGACTTTTACTTCTCAGTGAGTTCTCGAAGCTCAGCAAGGCCCACTTCTTTCCTATAATGTCTCGTTTTGTTTTTATTTATTTTTTCTTTCTTTATTGATATTAGAGAGAGAGAGAGAGGAAGGGAGAGGGAGAAAGATACAGAAACATCAATGAGAGAGAACATCGACTGGCCGCCTCCTGCATGCTCCCCACTGGGGATTTGGCCCACAACCTGGGCATGCGTCCTGACCAGGAATCAAACCGGCGACCTCTTGGTGCATGGGCTGATGCTCAACCACTGAGCCACACCAGCTGGGCGCCATAATGTTTTTAAAAGCCAAAGCAGAGCACCATCTGGGCTCTCTCCTGTTGCTTCCTCTACCCTGAGCCCTTCCTTTGTTTCACTGTCCGCAGCTTTAATAAATGTATTCTCAAAATTAAAAAATAAAATAAAAAAGGAGGAGGAGGAGAAAAAGAACCTGCCATTTGTAACAACACGAATGAACATGGAGAGAATTATGCTAAGTGAAATAAGCCAGAGAAAGACAAACACTGCATAATATCATCTATATGTGGAACCTTAAAAAAAAAAAGAAAAACACACATAGAAACAGAGTAGAGTGGTGGTTGCCAAGGCCTCAGGGGCTGGGGAAATGGGGAGATGACAGTCAAAGCATACGAACTTATGAGATGAATAAATTCTGAGGATCTAATGTTCAGCATGGCGGTTATTGTTAATAATACTATGTTCTATCCTTGAAGTTTGCTGAGAGTAGATCTTACTCATTCTAACACAAAGGAAGTAATTATGAAATGTGTTCGTTAACTCAGTTGTGGGGATCATTTCACAATGTACACATACATCAAGTCATGTTACACACATGATGGCGTAAGAGGAGGAAGGGAAAGAAACCTACTGTCTGAGGGGACTAATGGGACCAATTAGAAAGAAAATTAACCTAATCTGTGGGCTTCCCAGACACGGTCCCTCAACAAGCCTGGTATAAGCTCTGCCTCAAGGGCAGCAGAGTTTTTTGGGTTTGGGTGGGGGTGAAATTTTGATTTTTCCTGATCAGCCCAGAAAGGGCACATGGGACCCTATCACTGTTCTATTCCCTGTACATTGTGTCTCCACAGACCCCAGCCCCAAGCCCTGCTAAAGACATAGCTTGTGTGACCAAGTCCAAAGTTGATGGAGTAAAGAGCAGGGAGGGAGTGCAAACTCTCACTCCACGGCTGGTGAACATGAAGAACTACCCCAGGCTTGCAAGGTCAAAGTCTCCCAAACAGCCGTTTAGAAGCTCCTAACCGCCCGGCCGGTGTGGTTCAGTGGTTAAGCATTGACCTGTGCACCAAGAGGTCACCAGTTCAATTCCCGGTCAGGGCACATGCCCAGGTTTGGGCCCGATCCCCAGTGGGGGCATGCAGGAGGCGGCCAATCGATGTTCTCTCTCATCGATGTTTCTATCTCCCTCTCCCTTCTTCTCTCTCTAAAAAAAAAATCAATAAAGAAAAAATAAAATAAAAAAGGAAGCTCCTAACCTATGAATGAGGGCGTTTAACTTACTGCACAGACAGACAAGGGCAGTGGAAACAGAGGACACAGGAAAGGGATCAACTACTCAGAGAACCCAGGCCCCCTCCACCAAGGAAAATCCCACCTGTGAAAATAAGAGGATCATTAGGCTCTGAAATGTACTTAATAATTGAATAGGAAACTTAGTTTGGTTCCCAAGGAAGAAGCCAGATGTTAACTAATGCAAATTCCCATTCAGCCAGGAGCCAAATAAGCAGAAAATATCAATCACCAGATTCTTCCCCGCACACAGACCTACATTCTATTTCACGGGAAGGAAATAAAGAAAATCACATTTTCTGACAGCTGGATTTTGCTCTAACAAGCAGTCTGCCGAAATAGGCCGGGGAGGGGGCTGCCCACATATCCTCAGTCTCCACACCAGGGCCCCTGGCAATCACTGCAGACAACCAGCCATCTCTGGTGTGTTCCCCGTGCACCTCTCTGATGCCCTGAGAGGCCGGCTCATGACCGGCAGTTCCACAAGTGTGTGGTCAGTGCCCAGGTCGGGCCGAAGCATACAGGTTGAGGGACAGAAAGGGGAGGACAACTCACCTAGCCAAGTGGGGCCGGGGGCTGGGACCAAATGAAGAAAGACATGAGCAAAGTTGACCCACACAACACAAAAGTGTTTGTATTTGTTCTAAGTGAAGATGCTCTAGTTCAACACAACATGAAGTTCCCTGTTCCCCTATACAGGGTGACTGATTACACAGATGCATCTGCCACCAGACACTGGAGAAAGCCCCACTTGTGTTTGGATTCTGTACAAGTTACAGCTACTCTGATGTTCTGAACACGTGCCCTGTGCCAGACACTGGTCTAAGCTCTTACCCTGCTCATTCATTTAATCCTCCCGGCCAGCCCGTGACGCCAGGGCAGTGGTTAAGACAGAGGCTAAGCGTTGAATCTGTCTCCTCCAAATTCTAACTGTATGACCAACTGATCTGACTTCTCTATGCTCAGCTTCCTCATCTGTAAAATACATATGATAACAGTTCCCACCTGGTAACATGGACAGGAAAATTAACTGGATCATTATATAAACACTTTCTGAGACACAGAACGCACAGTACAAGGATGGCTACATCACCACCACATCATCCCTTTTCACAGACGAGATAACGAAAGCTCCAAGGCAAGAAGGCCAAGCTATTTTCCCACAGTCTCATTCTACTGTCAATCCATTGCCAAGCCCCTGCCCTGTCCCACACTCCCCTTCACTCCCCTACACTCTACAAGCCCCTGTCCTCCGGACCCTCCGGAAGCAAGGACTCCACACCCACTCTCTGCTCTGGGAGCAGTCGTGAAAGCACAGCTGGGCGCGGGCGCCCTCTCCCTGGGCACCTACCCACCACCTCCTGGGCTGGGACAATGCACTCCTGGGTGCTCCGCCCAGTTCTCCCGTGCCGAAATGGATGCTTTTCTTCAAGTCGTGCAACCTGCCCTGGCCGGTTTGGCTCAGCGGTTGGAGCGTCGGCCTGCGAACCAGACAGTCCTGGGTTCAGTTCCCACTGGGGGCACGAACCAAAAAAAAAAAAAAAATGCAACCCATCATCCACACTATCCTGTGTTGTTACTTTATTATTATTATTATTTATTATTATTATTTTTTTAAAAAGCTTGCACCATTGCCCTGGCCGGTTTGGCTCAGCGGTTGGTTGGCCTGCAGACCAGAGAGTCCCGGGTTCGGTTCCCACTAGGGACACATACCAAAAATAAAAATAAAAATAAAAATAAAAAAAGCTTGCACCTTATCAGTATTTTCACCAGGAGCTCTTCTACACAATTTGACTCAGTTTCTGTTTTGTTTTGTATTTTTTCTTTATCTTCACCAGAGGGCATTTTTGTATTTATCTTCAGAGAGAGCAGTGGAGCGGGAGGGAGAGAGGGGGAGAGAGAGAGAGAGAAGCATCGATGTGAGAGAGGCACATCGAGTGGTTGCCACCCAAACCGGGGCTGGGGACAAACTGCAACGGAGGTACGTGCCCTTAGCGGGAGCCAAACCCGGGTCTCTCTGGTCTGCAGGCCGACGCTCTAACCGCTGAGCCAAACCGGCCAGAGCCTGTGTTGCTACTTTAACAGCAAGAGAAAACATATCAAACGGTGGTTTCTTGGAGTTGGCACACATGTATAAATCTATTCAAAACACATTCCCATCCTCACGGCCCCCAGACAGGTCTTCATTTTTAATGAAGAAAGGAGGCAGGAGAAAGACATCTGGGAACTCAAGACTATTTGGGCTTACTTTTTCTCTATGCCATTCTTCCCATCCCCAGCCACAAAGGGGGAAAACTAAGACATGTTGGCTGTTAGAAAGATGTTACACAATTTAATAGCATTCATCTATTCAAAAAAACATTTCTTGAGAACATTCTAAGTGCCAGACACGCGCCAAGGTCAGCGCTCCACCTCCGCTGACAGGGGTGGTTTAACATAATCCTTGTAATACAACACATTGCTTGTTATCTGAGGGTCTGCTGTCCATGTAACTTGAATTAACCTTAATATAATAACTCATCATCTCACCAGCCCAGTGTCCTGCTGGTTCCTACACTTTCTATAAAGTGCTCTTAGCATTTCCGCTAGCAGCGGTGCCCTTCACACGGTGCCCTTCACACGGTCACTAATGAGCCGGCCCCATCAGGAAGCCTCTGCTCCAAGAGGGCCACCTCCTGTGCCCGGGGCCTTGCTGTCTGTGTCAGAGTTCCTGCCCGGCCTAGGGGTGGGGAGGAGGACGATTCTCTTCTCTTCTGGGTCTTACACTCTCCTAGAGGGCTCCCAAATGAGGCTGCTGAGCCCTCCGTATCTTACAGATTTTAGAGAAACAGACTTACAATGTTTATATTCAAGCCCTCTCTACTCAGCAACTGATCTGGGTATGTCTCCAATAAGGGCTGCATCAAATGACAGAAATATACTCAGAAAACACCGCTCTTCCTGGATTAACAGGGCTATCCGGCTCTTCCTGGGCCTCTGGTGGTCCCATCCACCCTCCATTTGTCAGACACACCAAGACATCCCCTGTATGAGACCTCATACACACCTGTAAAAATCTCACTCCTCTTTGAGACAGGGTAGAGGATATCCATCACGTTTCCAGGCTGTGCAAATACCTCTTTTTAAATTATTATTTTTTAAAATCCTAACCCAAGGATATTTTTCCATTTATCTCCAGACAGAGTGGGAGGGAGAGAAAGACAGGGAGGGAGGGAGAAAGAGAGAGAGAGAGAGAGAGAGAGAGAGAGAGAGAGAGAGAGAGAGACATCGATTGGCTGCCTCCCGTATGACCCTGTCCAGGGCTGGTGACCAAACTGCAACCCAGATACATGCCCTTGGCTGGAATAGAACCTGCGACTCTTTGGTCTGCGGGCCGACCCTCTACTGCTGAGTCAAACCAGCCAGGGCCCTCTTTTTTTTATTTAATTGCGGTAAAATTCACATAACATAAAATTAGCCGTTTTAAAGTGTACAATTCACCCCTGACCAGTTTGGCTCAGCGGTTGGAGCGTTGGCCTACGGTCCAGAGGGACCCGGGTTCGGTTCCCACTAAGGGCACGTACCTCGGTTGCAGTTTGTCCCCGGCCCTGGTTGGTCATGCAGGTGGCAGCCACTCGATGTGTCCCTTTCATGTCGATGTTTCTCTCTCTCTCTCTCTCTTCCTCTCTCTCCCTCCCACTCTATCTGAAAAATGTCCTTGGGTGAGGATTAAAAAAAAAAAGGGTACAATTCGGTGGCATTTTGCACATTCACAATGTTGTGAAACCATCAACTCTACTTCCAAAACGTTGTCAGCATCACAGAAATGAAATCCCATTAAGCAAGCTCTGCCATTCCCCCGTCCCAGCCTCTGCCTTCTGGCTCTATGGACTTACCTATTCTGGACATTTCATACAAATAGAATAATATGTGACCTTTTGTGTGTGGCTTCTTTCACTTCACTCACTGTTTGTTTTTAAGACTTTTTTTTTTATTATTGATTTTTTTTTTTTCCAGAGAGAGGAAGAGGAAGAGAAAGAGAAACATCAATGTGAGAGTGTGACATTGATTAGCTGCCTCCTACATGCCTTTCCCACAAGGGATCGAGAGCCCCCAACCTGGGCATGTGTCCTGACCAGGAATTGACTGGCAACCCCTCAGTGCACAAGATGATGCCCAACCAACTGAGCCACCCTGGCCAGGGACTTAATGTTTTTGAGATTCTGCCACATACAGTATGCATCAGTACTTTGTTCCTTTTTACAGATGAATGCTACTCCATTGTATGGATATACTACATTTGTTTATTAATTCCTCACATGATGGACATCTGAGTTGCTCACACATTTGGGCTCTATTGTGAATAGTGCCGCTGCTATGAACAATCATGTACAACTATTTGTTGGGATGCATTGTTTTCAATTATTTGGGGTATATACCTCAGACTGGATTGCTGGGTGGTATGGTAATTCTGCATGATTTGTTAAGCAACAGCCAGACTGCTTTCCATACTGGCTGCATCATCTTACATTCCCACCAGTAATGTATGAGGGTTCCAATTTCTCCACATTCTCACCAGCACTTATTATCCACTTTTTTATTACAGCCATCCTATTGTGAAGTGGTTCTCTTGTGGTCTTGATTGACATTTCCCTTATAATTAACGACATTGAGTATCTTTTCATGTGCTTGTTGGTCATTTGTATATCTCCTTTAGAGATATGTCTATTCAAATCCTCTGCCTATGTATTTTTTTTTTCATTTATTTATTTTATTTTATTTATTTATTTTTTTGTGGTGCGTGCCCCTAGCAGGAACTGAACCTGGGACTCTCTGGTCCACAGGCCAACGCTCAACCACTGAGCCAAACTGGCCAGGGCTCATTTATTGATTTTAAAGAGAGAAAGGGAGAGAGAGTAAAAGAGAGAGAGAAACACTGATTTGTTGTTCTACTTATTTATGCATTCACTGGTTGATTCTTGTAAGTGCCCTTACCGGGAATCAAACCCACAACCTTGGTGTATTGGGACAATGCTCTAACCAACTGAGCTACCTGGCCAGGACCCCTCTGCATATTTAATTACCTTGTTTATCTTTTTGTTGTTGAGTTCTAGGAGTCCGTTGTATATTCTGGTTATTGGATCCTAACCAAAGGTATGATTTGCAACCTTTTCTCCCATTCTGTAGAAGTCTTTTCATTTTCTTAATAATGTCCTTCAGTGCATAAGAGGATTAAATTTTGATATAGTCCAATTTATCTATTTTGTTATTGTTGCCTGTTCTTTTGGTGTCATATCTAAGAATCCATAGCCAAATCCAAGGTCATTAAATTTACCCATTTTCTTCTAAGAGTTTTATAGTTTTATTCTTACCTTTAGGTGTTTGATCCATTTTGAATTAATTTCTGTATAAGGTATGAGGCAGTGGTCCACCCTCATTCTTTTGCATGTGAATATTCACTATTTGTTGAATAAACTATTCTTCCTCCATGAAATGGTCTTAGCATCCTTGTCAAAAATTAACTGATCATAGATGTATGAGTTTTTTCTAGACACTCATTCCATTCTGTTGATTTATGTTTTCTTTACATCCATTATGGATGTATTCTTCCTGGACCACAGGGTTTTTAGGCTCTGTTCATTGTTCTTCATTCTTTTCTCTTTCTGCTCCTCAGACTGAATAATCTCAATTGACCTAGCTTTAAGCTCACTGATTCTTTCTTCTGGCTGCATAAATCTGATTTTGAACCTCTCTAGTGAATTTTTCATTTCAGTTATTGTACTCTTTACTCCAGAATTTCTTTTTTTTTTAAATTCCTATCTCTTTATTGATATCCTCTATACGTTGAGACAACATTCTCTTGTTTCCCTTTAGTCCTTTGGCTCTTTGGGCATATTTAAGACAGTTGTTTAAAGTTTTTGTCTAGTAGGACCAATACCTAGGCTGTCTCATGTACAGTTTCTATTAATTTCTTTTCTTTCCCTGTGAATAGTCATATTTTGTTTCTTTGCACAGCCTGTGTTGTTGCTGCTGCTGCTGTTGTTAAATACTGGATATTTTGAATACGTAGTAACTCTGGAAGTCAGATTTTCCTTCCTCTCCCGGGTTTGTTGCAATGCCTGTTGTTTGCATGTTCTGTGACTTCTCTAAACTGTTTCTGTAAGATCTAGTCTTTGCCACTGAACTCTGTAGCTCATTGGATAGCTGATATTTTGACATTTACCTTAAATGCCTGGAGCCAACAAAAGATATAAAGAACAATTTTTTTTTTCTTTTGAAACACTCTCCTGGTCTTTGCAAATTGGATCTGTCGGGGCACTCCTTGAAGACTTAGCCAGGCTGTTTACAGCTCTGCCTCAGCTTCACCTCCTACTTGCAGAGCCTGAAAACCAGCAAGAGATGTAAGCTGAGAGTCTTCTTAAACCTTTTCTGAGTATGTCTCACTCTTGGCTTTCTTGATTTCCTGGTATACATGGAAGCTTTGAAGAGCTCTATTCCCACACATATCTCTTTTCAAATTCTTCTTTCCCAGGCTTCTTGTCTATTACTTGTCCCAAGTGTTGTCTCTTGCCCCACGCTGCTGAAGCCAGTAGCTATGCCTATAAATAGTTTCAGCAAAAGCCACCTGGAAAGCCACCTCAGCCTGGGAATGCCCTGAACAAAGAAAGAGGAAGGCTTTCCACTCGTCCTTGAGGGAGCCACCAGACAGGTTGACATCCACAGTTCTTTGAGAGTAAGTTCTTTATTGCTCCTTCTGGCACTAGCGACCAGCACCAGAAGGCTAGGCTACCACCATGGAATGTGAGGGATGGTGGGTTCGAGTTTAAAACGCCACATCATGGCTACCATAAAGCAGTCGTTTCTCTCCTAAGTTCTCCCTTGGTTATTTTAAGTTTTTGACTAGATTCCAGGGTTCTTCAAAATCTGATTCTGACAGATTTTGCCAGCTCATTAGTTCCCTATTGTTTTTGGCTGCCCAGCACTGTTGTTTCTTTTTTTAAATACTCACCTAAGGATATTTTTCCATTGATTTTTTTTTTTTTTTTTTAAGATAAGAGTGGGAGAGAGAAA
Organism: Molossus molossus; assembly: GCF_014108415.1. NCBI lineage: Eukaryota > Metazoa > Chordata > Mammalia > Chiroptera > Molossidae > Molossus > Molossus molossus. The sequence continues at coordinate 106,159,588 of NW_023425366.1, read as the reverse complement.
GAGAGAGAGAGAGAAACATCAATGTGAGAGACACATCAATTGTTTGCCCCCTACACGACTCTGACCAGGGCCAGGGGTGGAACCTAAACTGAGGTACGTGCCCTTGACCGGGAAGCAAATCCGCGACGCTTTGGTCTGCGGGTCATCACTCTAACCACTGAGCCAAACCAGCCAGGGCAGCCCAGCACCTTTTGAGCACTCTTTCTGTGTGGGGGAAATTCTTATTTTATGAGTCTAAAGATCGCAATGGGAGGCGCAGGACTTGTTTTCCCAGCCTCCCTTGCATCAGTAGTGCACTGCAAAGGTGGCCCTGCATCTCAGAAATACAGCAAACAATAAATTCACTGAGGAACACAAGTGTGTTCTTGTCACTCAGGACCATATCTTAGCACAGGCTCGGCATGACCTGTAACCCTAAACAACCCATTTCATAACTAACAGTGCTCAGGCCAAACAATGCTCCCTCACTCCCCTAAAATCTCCAAACAAAAGGCGATTATACATGAATGGCACAAAGGTGTGTGGGTTGTGGCCTCTGCCAATGTTGCAGACTCTGTGCTTCAGAGTATGTGAAAAAGGGAGAGAAAGGACAAATTAACTTTTTAATTAACTTCCTCTTCTAAAGTAGCATGCATGCAATGAGTACCATTTGCAGCAGTGCTGAGAACCCACTTTCTGATTCTTTTCACACTGTTGATTATTGTAGCTGAAGAACATTTTGCAACTAAACAATTCATATCACTCTCTAATGTGTACATATGAGATCTAGACACAAGATGTGTGAAGTGATACCAATTTTTTATAGCAGCAACTACACTGACACTGAAAACTAGAATTGCAAAAAATTATGTAAAATATTATATAAGATTGCTAAAGTTGTTTTTAAAATAGTAAATTTAAAATTTTCAGCTTTAAACACTTTTGATTTAAAACTTTGACATTTATTACTTATATAGTTGTACTCTGCCCTATAATTTTAACAAACACTTAAATATTTAGAGAGCAACTTTGAAAGGTTTCTGAACTTTAAATTTTTAAATTTTAATTTCATTTCTATTCTCTGCAAAAACATAATTCAATTTTTTTTTACTTTAAAACTACATATGTAGCCCTGGCCGGTTTGGCTCAGCGGTTAGAGCATTGGCCTGCAGTCTGGAGAGACCCGGGTTTGGTTCCCGCTAAGGGCACGTACCTCGGTTGCAGTTTGTCCCCGGCCCTGGTTGGGTCGTGTGGGTGGCAACCACTCGATGTGTCCCTTTCACATCGATGTCTCTCTCTCTCTCCCTCCCACTCTATCTGAACAAATTATCAAAAATTGTCCTCAGGTGAAGATAAATAAATAAATAAATAAAACTATATGTACATTTTATTTTTGTCCTTTGAATCATTACTGCCAGTAGAACATAAATTAAGCAGAAACTTTTATCGCAACATATTTAGTAATTTTATGGAAATAAAGGCAAGAGAAATAAGTTTTATGGATAATAAATATATAATAGTTCATAAATTATAAATTTTTATTTTATTTTTCATCCAAGTACTGCTGGCCCATCAACTTGCTCAAATATAATGAAATCCCATTTTCTTTGATATTTTGCTAATTTCAAAATCAGATTTGTTTGGGGTTTTGTTGTTGTAATGAAGTTGTCAGGTAAAAAAATAAAACATTTAATGAATCAGCTTGTTTGCTTGATTTATAACTTTTAAAAATACAGATGCATGGAAGAAACTTGAGTGCAGCATGGACACGGGGAAACAAAAGAAAACAAGGAAGTATGCGACCATGAAGTGAAGGCTCAGCCTCAGAGATCACAGGCTTAAAGAAAAGGATAGATTAAAACCTAAAAAGAGCCCTGGCCGGTTTGGCTCAGCGGCTGGAGTGTCGGCCTGCGGACCAGAGAATTCTGGTTCAGTTCCCACTAGGGGAACGTACCAAAAAAAAACCTGAAAAGAAAAAGCCCCAGGGCACTCAAAGAAAGAGAAGTCGACTAACACCCCTCCTGCTTATTCTTCCAACATAACACACAGCTGGACTCATCTTACCACATCCTGGTTGATACCAACTTCTATCAAATTTTCCATTAAGGCCAAGCTTGACTTAGTGCAGTCAGTGATGGACTGTCTCTATGCAAGTGTATCCCTTGTATAACTGATTGTTTAATGGCTGAAATTGAGAAATTGGGGCAGAAGTATAGAGTGGCTCTAAGGATCGCCAAGGGTGCAAGATTTGAACCGTCACCATGCACACATACAAGAACCTATGCAGATGACTGTTTAGTGCAGAAGGTAACTCAGCACAAGTGTTACATTTTGGCCAGTTGCCCAGGACCTTAAAGGAAGAATCAGGAAGATCCCTGGAGTTCCCATCATGTACATTTCTAACCATAGGTACAACATTGAGCGGATGCCAGCTGATTATGGAGCCCCTCGGTTCTAACACTTAATGACAAAGTTCCTCTGCTTTCCTTCAACCAGCTTTCTCTGTTGCCAGTTCATTTAACATGCTACAGCATGAGTTATTGCTCCACTTACCCATTTGCTGCTATGAGTTGAGTATGGTTAAATACACTCACTTTTTTTTATTTTAATTCTCACCTGAGGATATTTTTCTATTTATCTTCAGATAGAGTGGGAGGGAAGGAGGGAGGGAGGGGCGGGGGGGAGGAGGAGGAGGAGGAGGAGGAGGAGGGGAGAGAGAGAGAGAGAGAGAGAGAGAGAGAGAGAGAGAGAGAGATCTACAGGAGGGACACATTGGTTGGTTGCCTCCCACACAACCCCTACCAGGGTGGGGGACTGAACCGAAGTATGTCCCCTGACAGAAATCAAACCTGCAACTCTTCAGTTCATGGGCCAACACTCCAACTGCTAAGCCAAACCGGCCAGGGCTACACTCACTTTTTAATGTTGTTTTGAAAATGCTATTTTCTATCATTTAAAAACTTGTTGCATCTTTTTATAAATCAGATGATTGCTTACAAAAAAAAATAGAGAGAGATAGAAGTAGACAGAGAACTAGCACAAAGGACTCTTTCTGACCTCTTATCCTGGCAGTCTGCTTGATGTTAGGGTGTGAACCTTTGATCCAAGAGAGCAGCATTTCTCAATTTTGCCCGGCAGGGAAATTTGGAGATGTCTGGAAATATTTTCTCTGTCTCAACTTGCATCTAATGTGGGGAGGCCAAGAATGTTGCTAAACATCCTACAGTGCACAGGGCAGCCCCCCCCCCCCCAACAAAGAACCCAAAATGTCAATAGGACCCAAGTTATTCTAGTAAGGGCAATAGAGAAACCTCAAGCCTCCAGGAGCAGCAGCAGCAGAGCTCAGGAGCACATTAGGGGCACAGATCAGAGTTGTGGAGTCGAGACCTAGCTGCAGCAGAGTTCTCCACTGGAATGGGTCACAGGGACCATGGAGACACCACCCCAGCTACAAAGCCTCCAAACTAATTCTCTGGCCCTTTCCGAGATTCTGGGTTACCTTATACCCATCAAGAAATTAAACTAGCTAAAGTGGTTTGTTTTGTTTTGTGCATCTAGGAACACTAACTGATAAAGCAGGATAGATCAATATCCCCACCCGCATTTGAAAGATAACGAGATTGATCTCCAAGAAGTCCCAGAGCAGATCAGTGAAAAAGTTGGAAGAGCTGTGCTAGCTTACAAGTGACTAGAATTTAGCTCAAACCAATAAATTTAAACTTAGGTTTAGCTCTAGCCAGTTTGGCTCAGCGGTTAGTGTCGGCCCAAGGACCAAAGAGTCTCAGGTTCGATTCCAGTGAAGGGCACGTACCTCAGTTTCAGCCCTGGTGGGGTCGTGCGGGAGGCAACCAGTCAATGTGGCTCTATCACATAGATGTTTCTCTCTGTCTCTCTCTCCCTCCCTGCCACTCTATCTGATAATAAGTAGAAAAATATCCTTGGATGAGGAATAAAAATAATAGTAATAAAATAAACTTAGCTTTAGTGATTTACTTGAAATTTAACTGAATTTAAGTTGAGCTCAAACTAGTCCTTTTTTAACAAGAGGGTGTTACTCCTCGCTCACAGAATACAAACAAGGGAGGAGCAGGCGTGTAGCTGCCCCTCAGGAACAACCGGAAACCCAGACTCCAACACCGGGAGGACCTGATCCGTCTCCTGTGCTGTTCATGAACATACCTTTGTTATTGTTCCCACTGGCTTTTACCACATGGCAGAAATTATGACAATCACTAGAACGCAAGGTTCTTATCTTACAGTGTCCACCATTTTAAAGAGATAAACCTCACATCTCACCAGTTCAAAATATCCCAAGTTTTCTTCAACATGGTTTGGCACAGGTGCCCCATCCAAGGGGATCTGTCAGAGGGCTGGGATTTGGGAGTGTTTGAGAACCATGTGGATACATGGAAGAGAAGGAAAATAAAAGGTAATGGAAAAAGCCACCCTGAGAACAGAGAATGCGATGGTCTCCTGACACCCGCTCAAAGAAATCCAATCCCTTTCCTTTACTTTTTATCCCATCCTTTTCCTTTTTGTAACGGAAACCCTTACTAACTTCAGAGATTACTCTAAGCATTTGCATCAGGTAAACAATGCATATGAATTCACAGGTGACTTCTTGCTCTTCCTAAACTCGCACTGCTGGGTGGCTGGATCTCTGTATTGTCGCCCTCACCTCTGGGCCTGGGTTCATGGAGCAGCCATTCTGGGGCAGAGCCCATCACAGTGGCAAAAAGACAAGAGGCAGATCTCACACCAGCCACTAAATGCTTCAGCCTGGAAGAAACACACATTTCTGCTCACAGCTCATTCACTGGCCAGAATTAGTCACCTGGAAAGTGCACGTGCCCAGCAGGGAGAAAACCCTGTATTTTGCAAGCAGCTCTATTTTAATTATCACCATCACTTCACAACCATTATATTTATTCGTCACAACTACTATAAGACGTATTACTATTACCACTATATTAAAGGTGAAACTGACACAAAGGCAAGGAACCTGGCCTAAGATCACAGTGAGCAACTAATGAGGCCAGCATGTGACCCCAAAGCCTTCCTTGGCTTATCTTCTGTGTGGCCTTCAGCACTTCCACTGCCTATTAGGTCACTTAGGACACAAAAAGGGGAGGACTGGGTGCCAGGATCATGACCTTGAACTGAATCCAGCCCACATCCCACTCTGCTCCATGCTGCCGAGACTGATTTTGGGGTCCATGGAATTTTGTGGACTGAACACTATAGCACTGGATAGGATTCCACTTTAAATAGCTTGCTCTCCCAGCCTGAGGGCCAGAGATGACTTGAAACCTGCAGACATCCCCTTCGATAGGCTAGATGCTGTGGATACAAATGAGTAACAGGGTTCCTGCCGTGGAGGCTCCAACCAGGGCCCAGGCCAGATGTTTTTGCACTTCTACCCACCCCTAGTCCTGGACCTAGTAAACATCCAGCAGTTATGAAAGCAGTGCATAACAGAACACAGTAAGGGCCAGCGTAACGGGTAGGCTGTGGTGTAAAGAATTTAAATCCTGACTTTGCCACTTCCTAGCCTCTTGAACAAATGGCTTCACAGCTCTGTGCTTTTTTTCCCACCTAAAATACTGGAGTCAATAATAGAATCCATGATATAGAATTAAGATTAAATGAAATTACAATAAAGCTTAGTTCCATGCTTGGCACACAGTAAACATTTAACAAGTACTATCTTAAGGCATTTGTATGTTTAGAAAAAAAAATTAAGTATAATAGATGTTCCTTTTGAAGATTTATGGTGGAAGTGAACTTTAACCTGGCTCTTGGGAACACCTCTGGGGAAAAGGCATTTGCAGGTGGGGTAAGCCATAAACCAAGGCTCAGAGGTGGGAAACATGGTGTCTAGGATTTAGGACTGGCAGCTGTTTTGGAAAGCAGTGGACTAGGCTGGAAAGCCAAGTTGAGAAATCAGCTTCTATCAGGGTCAGGGGTGGAAAGTAAACTTCCTAGCCTGAGGTGAAGGAAAAAAGACATTTCTAAGATGTAGGCTGACCAAGAAAGGCTGCAACTCCACCTTGAGAACCGGGTTCTCTTCCACCCAACATTGCTACCCAAGGCACCCGCTACCCAGATGTAAGCAGCCTCCAAAGTGACATGCTGCATGCAGCGTCCTTGGCTGTGGTTTCATGACCTTTTGAATTTTTCAGCCTCTGATCAAAGGCTCTTTGCGCTATAGAATGTCCAGAAAAACACATAGGTTATTGACTTTGCATGTATTATCGGAATCCATCATTTCCCTGACATCAGATTACCTAGACCAAGAACCCAGGGTCTGGGTGTGTGCTAAGGTTCCTTTAGCACGGACTCAAAGTGCACCTGGTGGACCCACATGATCCAGACGCTGTCACACCCTACCCCAGCCCAGCTCAGAAGTCTGCAGCAGTAGCATGTGAGGGAAGGATGGGTTCACATCACAAGTACAACAGGCCTGAGCCAAATCATCCTGCCAGCAGAAACCTAAAGTCTCCAGACCTTCAGAACCCAAATCTAGCCCCAACCACCCAGCCCAGGTCATGTTAGAATTCTACTTACTGGGTCTCAGAAACAAGGACTAAGGCCATCTGCTCCCTCATTAATAGAGTACATACACTATTTAATCAACTCATCACCCAATTTTTTCTACCCCATTTTCCATCCCAGCTATTTCAAAGGATATGATTCCCACTGTTATCTTGATGACCCATGGAACTAGTTTCTAGCGTATTTAATATTCAGTCAGTGCCCAGCAAGATAATTCTTTCAAAGTAACATGTCCTCATTGAGGCATCCCCTCTGGGCCAGGCATCATGCTAGGGACCAGGTACAAGTTAACAAAAACATGGCCTGTCCTCCCAGAGTTTACAATCTTGGCATTCCGAGAAACGATCAACAATCAACTCTTTGAAGATTCTTCTGGACTCACCTCAATGCCTGACAAACACAACTGTATTACTGTCAAGTGTTTGGTCTGCTGAATTTCCAGAAAACACGTCAATTACTCACGGCCTTCCAAACATCAGAGAACTCAAACCCCAACGTCCCTCGTTCCTTTTATTTAAACAGGTAGAGCCTACAATGGGGTCATTATTGGCCACATCTGTCAGTCTTGGCATTCCTAGCTATTACCCACATCTTATAGTAGGCCCTCCTGTCAGTTCTGTTACTGAGCTGTTTGTTTCACCTGCTCTCATTTAGCATCCCATGAGATAGGCTCTTTTGACAGAACAAGGGGACTCAGTCGTCACTTGCAGGAAGAGTGATCACCTTCAACCAGACCAGTGACGATTCAACACCCCCACCCAGGCTGAAATAGTACTCACTGAGAACTACTTAACCCCCCAGATAGAGTACTCCTACAGAACAGTTGTCAAAATACCAATGGATAACAGTGAAACATACTTTTCTGGAAAGCTGTTAGCACCTAACATCACATCCTATTAGGTCTACCAGGTATTTTGTAATCAAGCCTACAATCTAGCAGCCATCTTTCTACTTGGACCCCCATGACTAGTAAACAGTTAAGGAAAAGTAGCTGCTATCCTTTACTGTAAGGTTGTGAGCTGGATTCCATCCACTCCCATGCCAGGCAAATATAGCTGGCTAGGTGCACAGTACTGGCTCTCTACCAAGCCTACTTTCACCTTGGCCAGACCCACGGCCTTATCAAGAATCGAGGCTAGTCTGTGCAGTCCAATGCAGAACACCAGCCACATGTGATTACTCAAAGTGGCTAGTACCAATTTAAGGTGTGCTTTAAGTATAAACAAATGTACAATATATATATACATGACTTCAAAGGCTTATTACAAAGAGTAAAATTCCATTCATTGTATATCAATTACATGTTAAAATTGTAACATACTGAACACAAAATGTCATTAAAAGGAGAGTGGAGCCCTTGTCTACTTACAGAAGCCACCCTGCCCTCTTTGGTGGTTGAGCTCTTTATAAGCATTCCTAAGTAAAATGGTCCAGCAAACTCATTCACTCCAACTCCAGGAGTGCTCGCTCGTGTGACAGGTTTACAGTAAAACTAGTTTTCAAAGATGTTTCGTTTTTTTAAAATGCCGTTTTACAAACATATTGCTAAAATGTTATTGACATGCCATCCAAATTTGCTCTGAGATGAGTCTCAGTGAACTGTGGGTTCTAGCTGTTTTTCTGCCTGTTTCCTTTTCGAGCACTTACATAGTTAACTAACCATACACTGTCAGGGCAGTTAACAACAGTGCACGAAATGAGTACTGTCAAGCTAAAAACAAGAAAGGCACCACTCCTTCCAGGGTTGACATAAGACTCCATAAAGGGACAGCTTCACCCCCTGGACCCCAACCCAGATTCAACCATCCAGGGCCAGACTCCTTCCTCTGCTGAGCCACGAGCATGGTGGTTATCACAAGTCAAGACTTGCTTGTTCACTTCAGGAAAACAGCCTTTACCAATTAACAAAGGCTGCACACTGCCGTAGGAGCTCTTGCTACTCTGCTGTCACGTTCAAAACGACCGAGTGAAGCACCAGAGTCCATTGAGGCATTTTATTTGCACATGTGTATTACATCCCTAAAAAAAGAATCCCAGGATTTTCCCTCCTGTGTGTTTTCGTCTTGCTTCTTCATGGTCCATGATGCCCGCTGAGGTTGTCAGTACAATGAAACTATGGAGAGTTAAAAAAAAAAAAAATGCTGGTGAGTGTTTTTCCCTAAGTAGTTCAACATAAAGCCAATTTCTGGTACAGAAAGGCACCAACTTTCATCAGTGCTTAAGACAACCCCCTACAACAGACACAGAAACTAACACTGCCTACACAAACTGTCCACGCACAGGCACGGTTTCTAGAACTAAAGCCTCAACTCCAGAGACCTCAACCACAATGCTATTTAAACTTAACTGAAAACAAAGACTGCACTCTTTACCTTCAAAATGTCACTTTCTGCTCTCAGGTAAGGAGACATGGAGTTTAAAGCATACAAGTATTGTTATAAATTTGATGGAATTGTTTCTGCCACTTACTGTTATCTATGATCACAGACACACTATTGTACAAAGAAACAGTAACTTAGACAGTGGGAGTCCCACATGGCCTGTTTTTTGAGGGTTACTATGGGGCCCAAGGCAAGATACATAGTATATGCCAACTGTGAGACATTAAAATTAGTATCATGATTACAATCAGAAATGACTCCAGCCTAAAACTATTCCTGTTATACAGTAAGCATTAAGTGGGAGTAAATCCAACCACATCAGCAAACAGGATTGGGGAGCTTACATTCCTAACCACAGAAAAGTCTGTGTGAGACCCTAAAGTGCTTTACCAGAATTAAATCAGGTGGTAACAGAACTTATAAGAGAACTATTACCATTTTTATAGATGAAAACATCAAGGCTATGACTTGCCCAAGGAGTCACTGCTTTAAAGCAGAAAAACAAGGTTTTGAACTTAAGACTCTGACCAAGGATGAAGATTTTCAAATTGAGTTTCCCTAAAAAGGACTACCGTTCAGAAGTGATTCAGCCACAGGAGGGCATCACATTAAACATAAACATGAACTATATGCCCTAAACCAAAAGAGCAGACATTAAAGGGGACACAGATCTGTTTCCCAGCCTCTGCTCTCACAAACTTCTCTGAATCCAAATCTAACACTAACAAATGAAATGTAGCAACACATGAGCTAAAGCCTTGAGTCAAGATGGCTGGGAATGAAGACAATTCTTACTGTTTTAACAAAAAGCAAAACTCAGATCATCAAATTGCATCAAAGCGATCCTTAGCATTAATGTATTATAAATGAGGAAAACTGACTCACCCAAACTGACGGGATGGAAGCAGGTTGTTCTGCCATTTTTCTAGATCTTTGAGCTGCACATCAAATCTGGGGCTGATTACTCCACACTGTGAAAGCATAACATTAAAACACTGTTCACACTTCACCAACAATAGAAAAACAGAGTAACATAAAACAGCATTTATAATTACTGAAGTCATATAAACCAATCAACTCAAAATGTAATGGGTCTCCTGTGCAATATTTTACATAAATGCCATTTTTTTTTAAAGTTTGATTTTTACTTTTTTATTTTATTTTTTTGGATTTTTTTTGGTATGTGCCCCTAGAGGGAACTGAACCCGGGACTCTCTGGCCCGCAGACCAATGCTCCAACCGCTGAGCCAAACCAGCCAGGGCGATATAAATGCCATTTGAAAAATATGCAGAATTATGGCTATGCCAGTCCAGGGAGAAAAAGCAAAGTATCAAGCAAGTCAATAAAAGAGGTAGAACACAAGACAACACAAAGCAGTGTCAGGTCAGTGTGAACCATCCCCCCATGGGCTGGAAAGTTCTTACAGAACAAAATCTTAGACAAATAAAATTTTGTCAAAACTTCTTTTTACACAGTAAAGCTAAAAAATGAATGTGTAAGGGTATCACTAAATATGCAAAATACTAGAATTTCTAAGCAACAAGCTCCACAGGCACTAAACTAAAATCTAAGAAGACTGTTCCACATCAGTAAAGTGCCACCAAACATTTCTGAGGCGTACTATCCTACAACCCCAGGCAAACTTTTCTAAAGCAACCTGAAAAAATGGACGGGATGCAGAAGGAGCAGAGTTCTAACGTTATCCCACCTGTTTGCTACTGAGACACAGCAACTGTCCTCCCAGTGAGAGTTCTCCAAGAGCCAGAGCACAATACTTTAATCACTCAATCATACAAATCCTAAACACAGTACACGTCCAAACATCCATGAGTTTACCTGTGGGTTCACATAAGGTGTCTGATTAAATCAACTGGGGTTAGAAAATAGAAGCTGGGGAAATAAAAAACCTCCTTAATTAGAGGCCAGTATGATCCTTGTTCACATCAGTGCTCTATAAACCACCAGCACACCCAAAAATATCAATGCACACAGACTCTATTTGCACACAATAAATGATCATGTGAGAACACTCAAGATCAGTACCATTAAAGTGTAAACTCCAGACAGCTAACAAAGCAGGTAGACAGTTGTCTGTATACCCACACAAGAAATCATTAAAAAATTCCAAGATGCGCCCTGGCCGGTTTGGCTCAGCGGTTAGAGCGTCGGCCTGCGGTCCTGAGAGACCCGGTTCGGTTCCCGCTAAGGGCGCGTACCTCGGTTGCAGTTTGTCCCCGGCCCTGGTCGGTTGTGTGGGTGGCAGCCATTCGATGTGTTCCTTTCACATCGATGTTTCTCTCTGTCTCTCTCTTCCTCTCTCTCCCTCCCACTCTACCTGAACAAAAAATGGAAAAATGTCCTCGGGTGAGGATAAAAAAAAAATAAAAAATTCCAAGATGCAGCCCAGCTGATGTGGTTCAGTGGTTGAGCGTTGACCCATGCACCAAGAGGTTGCCGGTTCAATTCCCGGTCAGGGCACATGCCCAGGTTGTGGGCCCAATCCCCAGTGAGGGGCATGCAGGAGGCAGCCAATCGATGTTATCCTTCATCGATGTTTCTCTCTCCCTCCCTCATCTCTAAAATCAATGAACTTAAAAAAATTGCCTCGGCCATTTTTGCTCAGCGGTTAGAGCGCCGGCCTGAGGACCAGAGAGACCCAGGTTTGGTTCCAAGGGCATGTACCTTGGATGCAGTTTGTCCCCGGCCCCAATTGGGGTCATATGGGTGGCAGTCACTCGAGTGTCTCACATCAATGTTTCTCTCTCTCTCTCTTCCGCCCTCTCCCCCTCCCGCTCTATCTGAAGATAAATGCAAAAAAAAAAAATTCCAACATGTTGCCCTGGCCGGTTTGGCTCAGCAGTTAGAGGATCAGCCTGTGGACTAAAGGGTCACGGGTTCAATTCCGGTCAAGGACATGTACCTGGGTTGCAGGCTGGATCCCCGGCCCTGGTTGGGGTCCTACGGGAGGCAACCAATTGGTATGTCTCTCTCATATTGATGTTTTGCTCTCTCCCTCCCTCCCAAATATCCTGGGGTGAGGATTAACAACAAAAAAACGAAACCAAAAAATGAAAACAACAACAAAACAAAAAAACCCAAGATGCTGCAGGATTGGCCCTTGGTCCGGGAGCATGCAGGAGGCAGCTGATCCATGTTTCTCTCTCTCCCTTTGCTTTCTCTCTAGAGAAAATAAAAATCAATAAAAACATTTTTTAAAATTCTAAGATACGTAACAGTAAGCAAAAGGAGATTATGAGATTAGAACTTATTCAAGTTTTGAAGCAGTTACACTTCCCTAGGTAGAGGTTTGAACCCATAGAATCTGAAAACGGGACTCTCAGGCCCAGTGGCCCTATGCTAGAAAGGCTATTCAAGCACTCCTTTTTATGACATTATCCTATTAGCTATGACATCACTGGATTGCCAAGGGCAATCCACAAGAGAAAACCAGTTCTTTCCCCAAGCAACCTACCGTGAAAAACCTCCACACCACAGCACCCAGGTTTTTTATTCCAACAGAAAAATCTCTCTCATTCAGCTAGTGCTTTCCCAAACCAGATGAAATCTTAAGAGGATGAGATCAAGGCCAGAATATTCTTAATCAATCTACAGTCTTTAAACGCTACACCTTCTCCCCCAGCCCCACATTTCCACAGGAAGAGTACATCTCTCACATGAGGAAATGGGCAAAATGAGGAAGAATGAAATTCAGAGAAACTAAAACCTGAAGGTGGATTGATACTATCCTTACAAATACATACCTTACATTACAATATCAATATTACATCAATTTTTAAATCCTGGATTTACAGATTTATCTAATAAACACCATCATAAAAAATAAAATAAAATAAAACCTGAAGTTGGTTTTGCCCAAAGCCATACAGCCAAGCTTCCTCGCCAGAATGTCAAACAAGTATTTCACAAAGCAAGAATGCCACAAATGAGTTCCATTAGGGAAATGTTCTGTTCAAACTCACTCCTCAAGCTGTTACATACAATGAACGTTCAAAAAGAATTTGGTAAGCAGCACTTCTCCAACTTAAAGAGATTTTTGGTTTTTAAATTTTACATTAACTCAATCTTTCTTTGTAACGTTTTTTAAATTGATTTTTTAGAGAGGGGAATGGAGATACACTAACATCAACTGGCTGCCTCCTGCATGCCCCCCACTGGGGCATGTGCCCTGAGACAAGGAATAGAACAGGGAGTTTCAATCTTCTGCAGGAAAGTTTTAAGAAGTGCTATAAACTATCTGTCTCCCACTGGTTACTAAGAAGCTCAGAAATCTCAGACTTCTTAACTCTTAAAAATAGGAAAAAACACCAACACGCCTCTTTCTACTTCAAGAACACTGTGGATCTAAAACTTTCTCTGGGGTTGCAGTCTATTGGTTACGATAACAAAACAAGACACACTCAAAGTTACCCTTGACAAGCCTTCAAATCTCTCATAAAGGCTTCACATCCAGCAGTTTTCATCTAACAAGTATCTCTCCACACACGAAGCAAGTTCACTCTACAGGGTGCAATTTGTAAAAGAAATTGTTGGACAAGTAATTAACCACACCAGTCAATCTGACCTCTGCCTCTAATCAGGATTCAATTTCGTGCCCCCCCCCCCCCCCCCCCCCCCCCCCCCCCCGCCGCAATCTGTATTGAAATACAGGATCTCAGACTCCCTACAAATCTGAAAGCTACAAACATGAACATAGAAAGCAGGGTAGCAGCTCAGGGACCCTGACTAGCTTACAGACACCTGCCCCCCAAATACCTGCAACCAATTAAACCATCAAGTCAAATCAATCAAATAGCTCCGCTAGGTTATGCCAGTAACTCAAACTGGAAGGGAACACAGACCTCAGACACACACGTACAATTTATGCCAGCAAAAATGAACCCCATTCTGTTACAAAATAAACAAAAACATAAAAAAAAAACAACACAACCTCAGAGGAAGGACAAAAGTTTACACTGAGAGCACTAAGTTCAAGCCAGTGAGCGGGCACTATACCATTTAAGATTCAAAAATTAGTATCACCAGTTTCACCCCAACTCTCCCTATTCTCCCCTCTTCAGACAGCCCACACTCCATAAACACTAGGTCAACAATTCTAGAGCACGCGCAACCGTGGAGAACAAATAGAAGTAAAATGTGATATAAACTTTAATGATTTTAATCAATTCCTAAAGTCTTCACCTAACTAGGTGAAACATAATTCTTACCTTGTTCAATCGGCCTGTGAGGTTCACAACAATTTTCCCAGCTCTGTGGTCATCAATAATTTCAAATTCGCCAATGTAACCTACAAAACATAACTGACTGTATTAAATGGCAGATGTCAGTATGACAGACCTGAATGTTTCTTTTCTTCTACTATTCCTGATGTTTACCTACTAGATTCTTTATCCTTATCTCAATTATTATTTCTCTAAGTAGTTTAGGGAAAGAGTTGCTCTGTATCAAAGCTCATTTTTACAGCCTAATAAATATTTAAAATTCCAGGGAAGCACCCAAAACCCACCCTGCAATTCCTCAAAGTAGATTATTTCCCCCTTGACCCTTCATACCTTCCCACTCCCAAAGGCTACCTTGTGCCCAAGACGTGTAACAATCCCATCCATCCCAAGAAGCTCTTAGAAGAGCCCAGGAGCCCTTTCAATGACATATCACAGCTGAAGGGCCATTTTAACTCCTGGACACCTAGCAGTGCAACAGACACAAACTCGTCCCTCCTTTCAATAGTCCTAACCTCCTCAGTGTGTTTTGAACAGCATCATCTTTCTAGACTGCACCATCCACAGCACAAGACAACTGCAAAAGTTTCCAGGTACTGGCAATACCTGGCTCCCCCTTCTTCCAGTGCCCTCGCCCACAATTTCTACAGGATCGACTCCTTAAATATACTTACATCAAAACATAAAACACAGCAACACTTACCATGCTTCATCATCACAGTTAGAAACCGGACGATGACTTTGGAGCACGGCCTAATAAGAACCTGGCGTTTGCCTCTCTTTTCAGCATTGTTGATACTCTTCAGAGCATCAGCCAGGACATTCATGCGCACCATTATGGCTGTTCAGGGAAGACAAAACAAGAGTTTTACCGTCACAGCCACATCAACAGGCACCCAGTCAGTCCTTTTTTTCTGCCTCTATTATGACAAAGCTTTCCTAACTCTATGCAGGCTAGTTCCCCAGTATCCCCAGTGGAATATGTCAGCCACCTAAACGAAAATATCAGATATAGTCGGTCAGTTACTCTTAACGGGAGAGTCACCGACAGTGTTTTCCTTCCCCTGCACTAATAACAATACCCTTCAAGCCAACTAACTTAACGTCAAGTTTGTCCTAATATACAAAAGGTACTACTTCTCACATAATACCCATAACTACTGAAAATAAAGCGTCCGTCTTTGTGCCATCTTAACTTCGTCTCCAACAGCAAGCGTACCAGTGGCAACAGGAACATTTTACATGCACAAGAACGGAGTCTATCCCAAACGGGCACAAATTGCACGATACTCTAAGAAAGTTCTAAAAAGTCTTGGAAAGCTATGGATGGAGTCTAAACCATGCTTCAAGCCCAACGGCAGGGATCCAACCTGCTTCCTGCAGCTCAACAAAGTGCCCGAGGGGAAACGCTAAACCACTGTGAGGATCCAGGTTAGTTCCCAGCAAACTGCTATCCCAGGCAACATTCCCTGCTGAGTGTCCTCAGCCTCGCTAGCTCCCACCGCGTCCGCACGGCCCACGACGGCCGTCCCCGCGCTTCCCGCCGCCCGGAGCCGAGGCGCTGCCTCAGCCACTACGAACGAACCCTGGCTCCGCCGACCGAGCCGGGACTACCGCCTCTCCCGGCGGTCTAAAGCTCCGGTTCCCGCCAGTGCTGCGGCCTGCGCCCTGGAGGCCAGCTCTCCAGGGTACTGAGCGTGGGGCGACCGAGCACGACTCTCCCCTACGCCTGCCCAGGCCCCCTCAAGGCCAGTATCCCCGGCCCAGACATGGCCCGGGATCCTCGCAGAGCACAGAAGTCGAGTCTCAGATTGCAGGATGGCGCTGATAGCCAACGGATGATACTGGATCGATCAGAGAGAGGTACTCACCGGCACGGAAAGATGGCGGAAAGAGGACGGGAGGGGCGAGCGCACGGAGTTATGGGAAGCGGGCAGGCTATCGCGAGATTTTCAAAGCACCGCCGTGGCGGGAGGTTTAAGGACTGCCTACTGAAAGGAAGCGGGTAAAGGGCGGAGCCTCTTCAGGGGTGGGCAATAGAGAGTCGATAGAATCGCCCTTTCCAGGTGAGGCCATTGGCAGAGGATAGACAGGTAAGGCGTCAGTCGGAGGTTCCACTCCCTTCTAGAACTTAATCTGTAAAAATAAAAAATTGACAAGGGCCTAGATATTGCTAGTTTTTATTGCAATAACTGTTCAGCATCTGAAATAAATTTTAATATTGCGTATTTATAGTGTTTCCGGAAGGACCCACAGAAATCGGTAATTGCCTCTGGGGAAGCTTTAGGAACTGGGATGGAAGACTTACTTTTCTCCCTATTCAAGTTTGTTTTGTTTAAAACGTGCGTGTAAATTTTTGCCCGGCCGGTGTGGCTCAGTGGTTGAGCGTGGACCCATGCACTCAGAGGTCGCTGGTTGGATTCCCGGTCAGGGCACATGCCCGGATTGTGGGCCCATCCCCAGTCGGGGGCGAGCAGGAGGCGGCCAATCGATGTTTCCATCTCCCTCTCCCTCTCCCTTCCTCTCTCTCTAAACATCAATAAAGAAAAAACAAAAAAAACGTGCGTGTACATTTTTAAAGCAATCAAAAAAAATTTTTTTAATGGTGGTTCTTTGTTGACTGTTCCTAAATCTTAGAAATTATTTACTAGGGCTCTAGACGTTTCTTTCGAGTTCTGGGAAACACAATTTGGAAGAAAGCCACAATGTTTCTAAATAAACACTCAGGTTTCGGAGCCAGTAGCTTTTATATGCCCTTCTGCACCCGGACTGGAACTAATTTGTATGTCTCTTAGTCCCTGTGAGTTTTTTCCAGATGGAAACCAAGGAAAATAATGCCAGCCTTGCCTTAGCCAGTTTGGTTCAGCGGTTAAAGCCTCCGCCTGCGGACCAAGAGTCCCGGGTTCGGTTCCCACTAAGGGCAAGTATCTTGGTTGCAGTTTGTTCCCGGCCGGGTTGGGGTCATGCAACCACTGGATGTCTCTCTCACATATAGATGTTTCTCTCTCTTCCCTTTCTCCCTCCCACTCTAAAGATAAATGCCAAAAAAAAAAAAAAAGGGAGTGCATTTCGCCTCACCTCCCAAGAGCTCCTTACTTCACTGTTTCCACCCTTACCCAACCTCCTACAGTCCTTGTTTTATGGCAGCCAGAATGACATTTTCAAAACTGAAATCAGTCAGATCATGCATTTTCCAAGGGCTCCCATCAAATACAAATTCCTTGCCAAGTTTACAGCACCCTTCCCAAAGTGCACACATGCCTCCTTGCACCACATATGGACCTCATTCCCCATTACTGTCCTCTGGCTTACTTTTCCTCAGACACTCCAAGCATACACCCCCTCAGGGCCTTTGCATTTCCCTCTAATTTGAACATTTCTCCCCAGCTAGCCAGGTCACACACACATACAGCCTCCTAGTTGTCCCCCCAACCCTATGTATGGTCCTGCTTAATTTTTCTCTATAGCACTTACCACCTGGAACATTGAAAGTGTATTTATTTTCTGTCCCCATTAAGTTCCAAGCAAGCAGGGACTTAGTTCTGTTCATCACTGTACTCACAGCTCCCAGAGAAGCTATCTGGCACAGCATAGGCCCTGGATATATGTGTGATGAATAAATGAAAGGGCAAATTAGTTTCCCCATCTATAAAATGGGGATACTACCAATCACTTGAAGTTGCTGTGAGGATAAATGAAATAATCCATAACAGAGATTAATACAAAATCTGGCAGAGTAAGTGTTCATCAACATTAATATCCGTTAGTATAAAGCCTCTGCCTACCACACCCCCACTTCTCAAATTCTAAGTAAACCCCAGGAAAGCAAAGCTCCCAATTTGGATATCTCAGGAATATAGAATTATCTAGTTAAATATATATTACAGAGGGGCCATTTGCTTCTTTTTAAATTATTATTATTTTAATCCTTACCCGAGGATATATATTTTTTTTTTATCCTCACCTGAGGACATTTTTCCATTTTTTGTTCAGGTAGAGTGGGAGAGAGAGAGAGGAACAGAGAGAGAGAGAGAAACATCGATGTGAAAGGAACACATCGAGTGGCTGCCACCCTCACAACCGACCAGGGCCGGGGACAAACTGCAACCGAGGTACGCACCCTTAGCGGGAACCGAACCCGGGTCTCTCAGGACCGCAGGCCGACGCTCTAACCGCTGAGCCAAACCGGCCAGGGCCCGAGGATATTTTTTACATTAATCTTCAGATAGAACTGGAGGGAGAGAGGGAGGAAGAGAGAAACATCGATGTGAGACACACACATCGATTGGTTGCCTCTCACACGACCCCGACCAGGGCTGGGGATTGAACCTGCAATCCTGGTACATGACCTTAACCAGAATCCAAACCGTGACCCTTCGGTCTACAGGCCAACCCTCTCTGCTGAGCCAAACTGGCCAGGGCCCATTTGCTTTTTAAATGAAAATTTCCTTGAAGAACTGGTTCCCCTACTTACGTTTTATTTATTAAAAATGTGAAGTTCACCTTGAGGGCCTTATTAACAGTGGGGAGTTAAGTGAATAAACCCACTTTACTTCAGAAGCATTACCATAAATGGAAAAATAGCACCATCCACTATCTCTTTATACTGTATACTTCATTCATTCATGCATTCATTGAACAGACATCAAAATATCATGTGCCAGATAATGAGAGGACAAAAATATGTTCCTGCCCTTAAGTCGACAAAACTCTCAACAACACAATACCAGGAAATGTGCCATATAGGATACCAATATGAAGTGCTGTGAAAATGCAGAGGTGGCCTGGGATGTTGCTAAGGCTTTCACAGAGGAAGTGCAATTTGATCTGTGTTGTGAAGGCTGCTAACAACTACCAGTTCTTTTTTAAATACATCTCTTTCCCCCTCCCCCTTTATTTATTTTTAGAGAGAGAGGGAGGGAGAGGAGAGATAGAAACATTGATGAGAGAGAACATCGATTGGCGACCTCCTGCACACCTCCCACTAGGGATTGGGTCCACAACCTGGGCATGTGCCCTGACCAGGAATTGAACTGGCGACCTCTTGGTGCATAGGTCAATGCTCAATGACTGAACCACACCGGCCAGACAACTACCAATTCGCCACTTATATACTGCCCCTGTGAGTTCTACACTATTACCCCCATTTCACAAATGAGAGGATGAAGTACAATCTTATTTATTTTATTGTTGAAAGTGTTAGAGATGTCCCCTTTTTCCCCACTGACCGCCTCCTTCCTGCCTTCCCCAGCCTAATGTCTGGATCAATTGGTTGTGCATCTATGCATAAAAGTTCTTTGGTTTATTTCTTCCCATCCACAAAATTCAATCTTAAAGTTTTTTTTAAACAATTTTTTTTTAGAGAGAAGGAAAAGGCAGAAACATCCATGTGAGAAACATTGATTGGCTGCCTCCTGCACGCCCCCTACTGGGGATCGAGTCTGCAAGCCGGACACGTGCCCTGCCTAGGGATCGGGAATGGAACAGGGACCTCTCATTCGATGGGGCTATGCTCAATCCACTGAGCCATACTGGGCGGACTAGTTTAAAAGTCAAAGCAAAAAAAAAAGTGGTTACTTTATCTAAGTTACTAGACACATAACTTGGTGAGGTTTGGATATAGGTCTGCCCTGATCCCAAGATGTTAGGGTGTAAGGACAGCAGATATTCTAGGCTTACAGCAGCTCCAGAACTAGGAGGGCATGGAGTAAAGATGAACAGAAATCTCAGAATGGCTGGGTTAGAATTGGGAAATAGGGTAGAGAAGTATATCAACTGTCATACTTTTTGTGATTTATGCTCTAGGCAAACTGGAACCAGCTGAGAGGACTTTAAATAGGATTGATCATGATCTGATTGTTAAATGGCAACTGGCCTTGGCCGTGTGGCTCAGTTGGTTGGCGCATCAACCCAACCAAAAGGTACTGGGTTCGTTCCCAGTCAGGGCACTTACCTAGGTTGCAGGTTTGATCCCCAACCAGGAGGCAACTGATTGTTTCTCTCTCCCTCTCTAATACCAAGACATATCCTCGGGTAAGGATAGATAAATGGCAACCATGTGGAAGATGAACTCCTCTAAAAACACCCAAATCTTTACTCTTTTTGACACAACTAACTCCTAATGGCCTCCTCTCAACATTTTGTGAACTCTAGGATAGGACCGCCACTGGAGGTGACGCCAAACAAGTGTCAAAGTGGGACTTCTGCAGGGTAGTGAGGCTGGTGTGGGAAGCCAGCCAGTGTGCCTGGCCTGAGACACAATCACAACTGCATGGTAGAAATCCATCATTTCAAAATACCAGGCGACCACCTGTGGTGACTCTGGGTTGAGACTTCCCTTTTCTGGACATTACCAAATCCCCAGGAGGCTCCAAAGAAGGATCCATCCTTTTTTTGTTGTTGCTTATTGATTTTAGAGTGAGGAGATAGAAACATCGATGAGAGAGAGCATCGACTGGCTGCCTCCTGCATGCCCACTCGGGATTTGGCCCACAACCTGGGCATGTGCCCTGACCGATAACTGGCAACCTCTTGGTGCATGGGTCAATGCTAAATCACTGAGCCACACCGGCTAGGCAGGATCCATCCTTTTTTTGTGGAGAGTATGGGGAGGTCTCAGAATGTAATTTGACTGAATCTATTCCTAGGATACACCAAGTATACAGTGAGGCCCAATGACAAAACATCCAATTTGAGCTCTGATGTACAAAAATGTTTGAAGTACAACAGTTACCCACCAGTTAGTTACTGAGCACCTCGTGTGCCCTGGGGTACAGAAGTGCCCACGGCAGGCACTCTCCCCTTAGCCTGCATTGTTCTCTGCCTGTTCTCCCAGGTTGGTCCTCTCACCCGTCACCTTTGGTTATCACTTACTCATTGTATTTTCTTTTGCCTGTAGCATGGTGCCTGGATGTTTGCCGAATGAATAAATTTAAACTTTTTCCTTTGTTCTTAAAGAGTACCTTACAGGCATGTATTGATCACACGGGGTAGTTTTTTAATCAGATCCATGAATCCATGCATGTAAATACTGTACTGGCTAAGGTAGAAAGAAAGCAGGACACAAAAAGAGATACCAGCTTTTATTTTCCACCTTTTCACAAAACAAAGTAGAAGAAATAATACAGGATTAAAACCACAAAAGTAATTCAACTGGTAGAACATGTATAAAAAAAAAAAAAAAAAAACCCAGATAAGACAGGCTTATTTACAACAAAGAAACACACGTAAATTAAGGTAGCTTGTAGTTTTCATATGAAACATTAAAAAACTCAAACATATGCTACATGGGTGCCGTTGTTTACAGCAATATTGAAAGGGAGAAAACAACACTTATTAGGGACAGATATACCACAAGGTCCAGGTTTTACAGCATCAGTGCAATAAATTCACAGAACTATATTACAGCTAGCTAATCAGCTTCAGAATTGTTCCCAAATATGTCACATTTTCAGCCCTTAGAGGTTCATTCCACAGATCTGAACTACTCTAAGTGTCTAGCTACTGAGGGGGAGAAAGACTCTAAGATGCTTTCCAAGAGTTGCAACATCTCTACAGGCCTAAGGCCATCTATCATCTACAAGTTTGCTCTCACCAACAGCCCTTGTATTTTTTAGAGAAATATCTAGGAAAAAAGTCAGATGCAGTGCAGTCACCACCTCCTAGACCAAATCTATGGGGACCAAAGCAGCCAACATTACCGTAAATTGAGAAATGAAAAATGAGTAGGATAAGATTATTTTCTACTGAATCTTGACGAAACACAGAAAGACTTTTGTCCTTTATTAGCTGGTTTTGGAATAAAAGTCATAGGCACGAGTCTTCATCTCTTATGTACTTTAGTTTTAGACAGCTGAAAATCTGAAATTAAAAGAATGCTAAAAATCCTAAATCCAAGCTTTTGGAAGCCTGCTAGTAAAAAGCCTTTAGGACTTACTCACTTGAAGGCTAAGTGCAAGGGCACAAGAGCTCTAAGACTGTTAGGTTCCCCATTTCAGAGGATCAATGTTTTCTACAAATTGCCAAGTTTTGCACAAGGGCATGTAATTAGTTTCATTTTATTCCATGAGGATATTTCTCCGTGGTATAGAAACAGAACAAGAAATTAATCTTAATTGGTCTCTTCATCGGAAGTGGTAAACTTGGTCTCTATATTCTTGAAGCCAGTTTTTTAGGCAGACTGTGGAAGTAGATGGTAGAACCAGCTTCCTGTAGCCACAGACCACTACGCCTTATATCTAGCTAAAGAAAAGATCAACTTGAACAATTATCCAAAGTCACTGTTAACAGTACTAAAGGGTGAAGTTCACCACTATATTACTTTAAAGGAAGTTGCCTACAAATAAGAATTCAATTAACCCTGGGTGAGAAAAATCAAGACAAATTATATTCATGAATGAGTTGTCCATATAAGGCCAACTGATGAGAAAGACACACTATGTATAAAGCCTTATGTGGCAAGTCTGAATTTCTAGTAACTAAGGGCAGGAGTAAGAGCAAAGAGCTACTTGTGTAACACTTTAGTATCTAGACAATATAATAGAAACTGTTCCCAAGGACGATGTATACTCCATTAATCACACTGAATAAAGAAGATGCACTATTCATTTTTCTTTTCTTTGTGCTTAAGAAGCTTGTTCATCTCCCTTTTGGCCATTCCAATGTACTTCGAAATGATTCCATGTTGGTTAAGTCCAGGAAGCAACAGTAAGAAAGTCACTTAAAAATAAAAAAACAAAATTAAGGAGGCAGCAATTCATTTCCTAAATGTTATTGCATTCTAAAGAAGGTAGTTTCCCGGGCTATTAGGCATTCTAATGAGAGGAAGCAATGTGAAATCCATTACTTCTGTTGATATAGAAACTTTGGCTATCATACCTCCCAACCTCAGATGACACACACTGCTTATTTTTACCTCCTGCACGTTTCTTTCTACCCTGGTTATTTATGTTCTTTGTCTTAACTTCCTGCAAGACCACAAACACCCTACAAACAAGGACCTGGGTTTTAGTTACCTTATTCACTCCCACAATTCCTTGATCAGTGCCTTAAACTTGCTAAATGTGCACATATTTAACTAAGTTCCGGTTAGACTTCACTGCCCAGGATATGCCTGTGTCCTCAAAGACTTACCTATCAGGTAGGTGAGAAGAAGGTTGTGGACCTGCTGTCCCACCCAAGCAACCGCAGCAAGAGAAATGATCATGGTCATGAAGTACTAATAATGAAAATAATAAGAATGTTAACAACTCCTAGAAACAGACTAAGAGGCATAACTTTAGGAGGTTGTTTCAAAGGATGGAAAATGATTCAGTTTTTATTACCACTTTTTTTTTTTTATCATCCTCACCTGAGGACATTTTTTCATTTATCTTCAGATGGAGTGGGAGGGAGAGAGGGGGTGAGAGAGGGGGTAAGAGAGAGAAAGAAACACTGATGTGAGAGAGACACATCGAGTAGTTGCCACCCGTACAACTCCAACCAGGGCTGGGGACAAACTGCAACCGAGGTACGTGCCCTTAGCGGGAACCGAACCCGGGACTCTCAGGACTGCAGGCCAACGCTCTAACCGCTGAGCCAAACTGGCCAGGGCTTACCACTTTTCTTTAAAAATACTTAGTATCTATATATTATATAAAACTCAGAAAATTCCATTAGACCTGCTTTATAGAATTTGGATACATTCCCTCCTAGAACTACTATAATTCTATATTTAAGTTAAATAGTTTATCATATAAATTATACAACCTTCACAATTAATAACTTCAGATAGTAACCTCATGTGAAGCTGGATTAAGAAAACAAATACTAGCCCTGGCCAGGTAGCTCAGTCAGTTAGAGTATTATCCAATATTCCAAGGTTGCAGGTTGGATCCCTGGTTAGGGTACATATAAGAATCAACCAATGAATAAATAAATAATTGGAGCAACAAAACAGTGTTTCTTTTTCTTTCTTAAGTCAATAAATAAATTTTAAAAATAGAAATATGTTTTCTAAGTATGTATCTTTTACCTTATTTCAGTAAGAAAAGAAGAGGAACATTTCACTCTACTAGAATATAAATTAAATGTAAAACAATTTTAACTTCTGGTGATTCAGTCTAATACAGATACACATTTATGAATGTACTCAAGAGGAATTAAAGTAATGGATAACTATCAAACTATAACTATTCAAATAAAAAGGCTATCAATATTCTACAATAAAATAAAAACGGACTCAATCTTAAAATTTTGCTTTACTTAAATAAGTCAAAACAAAAAAAGTACCATTTTTGGCTTTTCTTCCTTAAGTGTGAAGAGGCGTTTCCACCAGCCCACAGCTCTGCGTCGAGTTTTTACTAGATTGCTGCAAATTTCATGGAATCTCTGCTGCTGCTCAGTGGTCCTAGAAAAAGAATTTCCCCCTTCACTAGAAGCAAATCTCTTCAGTAAACAGAAACACACCATTCTCTCATATTTAAAAAGACTCATACTACTATGGGCAGTGTAGAAATCAGTATAAATTAATTTCTCTACTCCTATATTATTTTTCAGATCATAGTGAATCCTGGGCCCATCCGAGTCACACTATTTTGAGGAAGATGAGAATCTACCACAGTTGTATTTGAGCACTTTTCAGTTAAAACAATACTACCAGCATTCACAGCATAATACCCTCACCTGGGCTTCATACAGTTGATGCCAAGGCAACGATACACAACTCAAATCTAAATTTAGTCCCACTGGGGGATAATATAATCATAAACAAAATAGAAGTAGAAATACAAAAAGATCCTCCAAGAATGCCCCTTTTTATTTATAACTGAAAACTGCCATTGTACTGTCTTTACTATATAGATATAATTACTGCTATTATAAAACAGGCCCTACGCTGGGGGATGTATTGTCTTCTCTTCTCTACTTCTCCTCCCTGTGAAAATGCAGTGAGAGAGGGTTTCTGCTGAGCCTTGGAACTCCTTGTAAACAATTTGACCTTATATGTTGCCCATGGTCAAGGCTGGATTATGGTTATGCAACAGTGTTCTTCCTTCTGCATAAAGATCAAACAACACTGCTCTGTTGATAAGATGGAGCCACATACCGATTACCATGAAACTCAGTGTTTATTTCTGAAAACTTTTCTCAAGGAATTACGAATTAGCAGATTAAAATGCCATCTGACTAATAAAGTCAAGGTCAGAAGCTGACTCCCTTCATTAAATTGTTGGACTGCATGGTTACAAACTCGCTCAAAAAAAAAAAGAGCAGCATACTTCATTACTACACGTGAAAAACAGTAATTCAGCCTGGCAGGTGTGGCTCAGTGGATTGATCATCGTCCCATGGACTAAGAGGTCCCGGTTTGATTCCCGGTCAGAGCACATACCCAGGTTGTGGGCTCCATCCCCAGTAGGGGATGTGCAGGAGGCAGCCGATCGATGTTTATCTCTCACGTTCATATTTCTTTCTCTCTCAAAAAAAAAAAAAAACCCAAAGAAACTATTGAGTTCAAAGGACATTTCCTAATACTCACCCATTCCGCTACAGGGGAAACATCTTTAAACAAACATAATTAATTATCCCATAACTTAAGCAAACTCCTCCCAAAATGTATGAATTTTTCTCAAAGATCCACAGGCTTACATTTAAACTTCTTCGAGAATTATTTTATAATTTGCTGTTACCAGGGGAACAAAGAGCTGAAGGCATAAGTAGACTACTAATCAAATTAAAATGAACAACTGAAGTCCTAGCCGGTTTGGCTCAGCGGTTAGTGTCGGCCTGCGGTCTGGAGAGACCCGGGTTCGATTCCCGCTAAGGGCAGGTACCTCGGTTGCAGTTTGTCCCCGGCCCTGATTGGGTCGTGTGGGTGGCAACCACTCGATGTGTCCCTTTCACGTCGATGTTTCTCTCTCTCTCCCTCCCTCCTACTCTATCTGAACAAAATATCGAAAAATGTCCTCGGGTGAGGATAAAAAAAAAAAAAAATTAAATGAACAACTGAAGAAGAATAGCAGTTAGGAGGAAAAAAATCTATTCCATTGTCTAGTTTTGCTCATTCTTTGGGTCAAAAGTGAAAAATGCAACATCATAGAGAGGAGTTGAAATACAGTGATACCTCGGTTCTCGAACATAATTCGTTCCAGGAGGACGGTCGAGAACCGAATTGTTCGAGAACCGAAGCAATGAAACCAATAGGAAAGCGTGACTCCACAAAGCGTGACTCTCTCTCTGCACTCACACTGATGACGCAAGCAAGGCGCGCTGGGCCGAATGAACACCATTCGGCTCATCTCGGAAGTTCGAGTTCCAAATATTTGTTCGGATTCCGAGACAAAAGTTTCTCGAATCTCCATTTGGTCGAAAACCGAGGCATTCGAGAACCGAGGTATCACTGTACTTTAATATGACCCATAGCCACTTAACTATATCTTGGGTACTCAATAAGTACCTAATTGCCCTGGCCGGTTTGGCTCAGCGGTTAGAGCGTCGGCCTGCAGTCCATAGAGACCCGGGTTCAGAGACCCAGGGCATGTACCTTGGTTGCAGTCTGTCCCCGGCCCTGGTTGGGTGGTGTGGGTGGCAACCACTCGATGTGTCCCTTTCACATCAATGTTTCTTTCTCTCTCTCTCCCTCCCCACTCTATCTGAATAAAAAATGAAAAAATGTCCTCGGGTGACGATAAAAAAGAAAAAAAATAAGTACCTTATTCAAGGTATGGTATAAATGAAATTAACCACCAACTTGTATATACAACTTGAACCTACTCTGAAGCACTTGCTATGCATTTAGCTAACTACTACTGCACTGCCTCAATGTCTCAACCTTAAACATAACCAATCTGAAAAATCAAAATATTGCCTGGCCGGTGTGGCTTAGTGGATGAGTGTGGACCCATGCACCAAGAGGTTGCTGGCTGGATTCCTGGTCAGGGCACATGCCTGCGTTGTGGGCCAAATCCCTGTGGGGAGCATGTAGGAGGTAGCCAATCGATGTTCTCTCTCATCAATGTTTCTACCTCTCTCTCTCCCCTCCTCTCTCTAAAATCAATAAAGAAAAAACAATTTTTTTTAAAGAAAAATCAAAGTATTTCAGAGCACCCAGAACAGTGCTTAACACAAACGTAGACATTCCATAAATAGTTGCTAAATGAATGGGAAAAAAATATACCAGTTACTGTTTTTGTATTCATTCAAAAATAACTTGAGAAATTAATATGCTATCTTAAATATTAATGGAAATAAATATAAAGTGTAAACGTACTACTTTTATGGAGAAGCTCATATGAGTTCTACAGTCCTGATAAAACATTACCTAAAAAACAAACAAACAAACCTCACTTCAATAAAAAGGCCTAAAAAGGAAAAAAAAAGAATGTCAAAATAAATGCCAGACCACAAAAGACCTATGGAGATCTATAAGTATTGGAGATTCATGATTTATATACAAGTGAGTTAAAAAAAAAAACTCTTCATTTAAAAGCAATAAATCTAACCCCTATGTATCTGATGGTTAGACATTTCTCTATGATTAATTACAGAATACCAATCACAGCCAACAGGATAACTTCTCAGAAATTAGAATGCCAAATCATCATGCCACCTACCATTTATTGGAGCCAAAAATTCTAGGTGCCAGAATGGGAACAAGGTAGTCAGCCAAGCACAAAAACATAACAAAACAGGAAACACCAGAGAGAACAGATGGATCTAGATAGTAGATATTCCTGTTTTTAAAAAAATAATAATAATAAAGGTTAGAAAAACATAATCATTTTTCCTAAGTGAAGATGTTTATTCACTTAGTCCTTGAGTTCGCATAGATGTTTGCCCTTTCATTCTAATTTTCTCACAAGTGGTTTTCTGGAAACTTGATGACATGACAACATCATAGCTGTAATGTAAATACCAAGAGGAAAAAACTCTTTGAGATCTTCAATACTTTTTAGGAGTGTAAAGGGTTCTAATGCCAAACAGTTTGAGAGCCACTGATTTATTTAACTGTACTGTGTTACCGAGTTCACATAAGTACTACAAATTCTGAAAACGGGGCAAACTGCTCTAAGAAAAGACATTCTTTACAGATTATACATTACAAAAGACTTAAGACACTTCCATAAATGGAGGTGTGTATTACCTGAGTCCTTATTAATAACAAGCACAATCTTAAGTAATTGAATAGCTCACTTACAGAAACACCAAAGAAACCACACCCATGATGGCAGGTGGAAACCAGGCTCTTTCCCATCGAAGGACTTTATCAGCCATCAGCATCACCTCTCCCCATCCTTGCAGCTGCTCTTCCAGACTTGCAGTCTCTGCAGCCTATATATGATCAATATTTAAAGCCATCATTTTACTACTCTCAACATTTCTGCCGTTCCTAGAGAGTTAGATGCTTCTAAGGCACCAAGTATAAAAAATAGCTGTTAACCAACTCACTATTTTAAACAAGTTAGTTCCAAGTCTAGGACCTGGTCTACTCTTTACATAAGGTAAGGATAATTAAGACCCATTTTACAATGAAAAAAATGGTTTACTAACTTTCCCCCAAGCCATGCACTACCAAGCACAGTACCCAAATTAGATCACTTTATATTCTCTCATTTCAGATGGTTAGAATTGATCTGTTGTTTTGTCATTTCATTGATTTAAACCCCTACTTCTAAGTCCATTAGGAGAGCCTCTCCCTGAACAGCACTCAATACAATTCTAAAATAGCTCTTTGTATAATGGAATCATTTAGATGTTGACATCATTTGCACAATTAAGGAAAACTACTTTCACCAAATTAAAATGAGGCATTTTATGTTCAATATATATCTCCTCTACAGCACTTCTTACACTGATCAGGGCATTTTGGTTAGACGTCAAACTTCTCTGAAAATCTGACAAATAGACTTACTTCTAGGATGAGGTAAGGTGGCAAAATTTGTTCTCCTTAAAATTACACTGCTCTGCTGGAAAGAGTATTTATTTGAGCTCCAGTTCAGGACCTGTCATTTCAATGTAAACTCGGGCAACTCTGTGTTTTGATCAATCCTCTTAAAAAGGAACCTGGCTGGGGCTAACTATGCTAACTATAGAGAAGGTGTGTGTGTGTGTGGTCATGCATTTCTAAAAATCTAAAAACAAATGCGCACACAATCAAACTTAGCACCTGGGCTATTGGAAAATCAAAAGTCAAAAATTAAGTTCATTGCTCCCCCTAGTCATTGTGGTTGTGTGTGGCCTGCCTTTCCAAAATGCCCGAATTTCTGAAGAGAGCGTGCGGTGAAATTCATACTGAGGTTACATTTGTCCGCCGTGATCCAACCTCATTCCAGTTCCTTCGGACCCCTCCTTATTCAAAAGTCGTCTTGTGACCTGCGGACTTACAAATTCCAGACAAACGCCTGGCCCTCCCAATGTCCTTCCAGCTGGACCCCACTCCCAGTTCTCTACGGTAAACTCGCTGCCTCCCTGCCGTTTTAAGCTATGCCAGCTCTAACAGAAATTTTCGGCAACAGCCCTTTGACCCTCCACCCCTGCCCAGCGCAGGGCTTGAAAAGGGGGAAAAGAACGAAGGGGCACCATTCAAAGCGGAGTAATCTGGCTACAACTGGGGCCTAGGCTCCAAAAGCGCTCGACAGGCCCCTCGTGGCCCTCTACTCTAGGCTACACGCCAGAATTGTCACAGCCCCCCTTCTCCCCACTTCCTCTTGAACCTGTATTGGCAATGACTGATCACGCGCCCTCCTCCCCAGTTCCCCAAGGGATGTTAGGGGTCAACACGGTTAGAGACCGCCAAGCAGAAGCGACCCAAGAAGCCCTAGGGACAAGCGTCGTCGCCTGCGCCTGGAAACCGGGAGAGGAGGGCCGGGTCCGCCGCAGGTTATAAACACGAGGCCCTAACGCCACCGCGTCGAGCCCCCAGAAGTACAGAGGCTCCGCTCGTTTCCCTTAAGACGCGACGCCGGCACTCACCAGCAAGTTGGTGCTGCGATTATCTCCCTCCGCCATCGTCCCCAATGTGCCGCTTCAGTGCCCGCAGACCAGGCTCCCTGGCAGACTCGCTCTGAGATCCGCACAGCGACCCCAGCACAACGGCACGCCCAGCAAGTTGCTTATATAGGCCGGCCGCCTTTCCCGACAACCCTCGCGAAGCTCGCTCCTTATTGGGCACGTCAAACTCAAGTTTAGGGGAAACCGGACCAACCGCTGCCCAGCGCAGGGCTTGAAATCGAGGTCAAAGGAGAGCGAAGCCGCGCAGGGCCGAGGGGGCGGGGACACAGGATGGCCAATCAGCGCCCAGGAGATGTGGGTTGCCACCGCCCACCCCCCCCTCAGGCCTTTCGGAAG
Source organism: Molossus molossus (assembly GCF_014108415.1). NCBI lineage: Eukaryota > Metazoa > Chordata > Mammalia > Chiroptera > Molossidae > Molossus > Molossus molossus. The sequence continues at coordinate 106,129,112 of NW_023425366.1, read as the reverse complement.
CGGTTGAACGGCCGCTGCTCTTGGATTTGTCTGGCCTGTATCCCCAGGATTGGCCGCCACGGTATCTCTCGGACCTTCTGCTAAACTTCGAAGCAGCTAAGGAGACTCTGAAATTTAGTTCTCGAAGAAATAAGCCACGCAGTGTCAGGCGGAGGGCAGAGATGGGCGTGTTTCCCAATCCTCGCCGTGATGGAGGGGGCCGACTGGCTGGGCCAGTGCCCTTCGCCGCGGCCGCAGGCATTACCTTCTAATCACTGCTCTGGCCGCCCGGTCGAGCCCCTGAGCCCTTTAGCCCAGACTTGTGACTCGGAGGCTTGTGCCCACCTCCTGACTTTTTAAGCTATTTATGTAGATTTTCTGCATTTTTCTTTTCCATTAGCAAAAAAGGCCTGACCTTGATTGGGGGAGGGGAGGTAATCTGGAAGTAGTTTGAAAACTCGTGAAAAATGCACCGATTTGTAGAGGGTGGCTTATATGGGGTCTTGTGGGGCACTTGAGTTATGAAACTATGACCTCCCTCTCCAAAAGTGCTGGCTTTGACAACCGTTCTTACTTTAGAAACCATGCTAAGGAAAGATGTAAACCTATCATAAGCAGAGGAATTCATAAATTAGGAACTAGGTGAACTGTTTAGGCGCTTTGTCTTTTCTCTCCAGGATTTCAGAATAAATTAACAAGTGCTTTGATTTTCATTATTCAAACAAAATCATGCCAAATGTTGACCTGGTCAGATGTCTGTTTTAGGAAATCTTACTAAGCTTTTAAGTTTACAGCTTTTTATCCTTTTATACTAATCTATATTATGCCATCAAATTTAAATGTTTTAAAACATTCAGATAACTACCAGGTTCTTTTTAAAGTTCAGAGAAGGCATAAAGAAATGAGAATATAGCTACAGGCCACAGAAAGCCAGGCGGACAAAGCAATAATTTCAAGACACGGTAGGGTCTTTGAAAAGTAAAGCGTCTGCATCAGATATAAACAGTTGATGGGGGTAAAAACGCCTCTGCAAGGGAAAGGGACTCTTCAATAGAAGTAGTTAGGGACTACTGGGTAGAAAATGGTTACATAGGCAAGATGCTTGGAGCTGATCTAGAGACCCCATTTGGGGAGATTTTAAGGCTATGAAGTTTGAGCCAGGCCCTCCCCTCCCGCTTCAAAAGACAAAGGTCCCAATCAGTGGCCACATATTAATGAATATATTGAGCACCGAGTGCAAAATTTTGATATAAGGCACAGTAACATCCACTTCCAAATGAGAGGCCAGAGTTATCAGGCTTTAAAAAGTGACATTTTCTAAAAACCCTTGACATTTCTGCTTTGGGAAATACTTCTGGTTTTTCACCCAAGTTTCCCTATGTACAACTTATAAGGAAGTCTTCTCAACACCATTTTGTGAAATGGGGTGGGTGAAAAAATGGAACCAGCTGAAGCAGCACAGGATCTTCACCGAGTCTTTTGTTCCTCAAGTAATGTGTTCCCAGAGCTATTTGCAACCTCACAGCCCTGGGGCACTGCAATAAGGTCTCTAAACTCTCCAATTGGCCAAATTAACAACAACAAAAAAACACCTACCCTTAGTGTAGCTTTCTTTTTTGTATTACAAAAACAGGATGTGATCTTTCAAAACATGCCAGATGACTAAAACAGTTAACCTAAATCCTAACACTATCTAGCAGCAACAAATGCAGTCTGACTTCCAGGTAGTAAAACAAACCGGACATTTTGATTTTCCTTCAGGCTTTCATACCCCAGGGGATGTACATGCCTATAATGTTCTATACTTTTGTTTTTAAAATTGACAAAATTAAGCTTAATTTATCTTAATAACTTTACCAATGAAGTAAAATTTCCACTGCTGTTCAAAAATATTAAGAAACTTTTAAGGATAAAATTTTTTTTTTTAATCTTGGAGGTATTAATGCTTTAAAACTACCCATACTGCAAAATTAAGTTTTTTGGAAACTACTTCGACCAAGAAGTTCAGAGCTTAAATGCTACATCTTTTAAGACTTTATTTTTTGAAAAACAGGTATTTCATACAATCTTTGCCATGGTAATGCAAATATGCACAAAGTAGGCATGTATTTTGTTTTCCAAAAGATGCATTATGAACATTTTCAGGAAGCTGGTGTGATCTGTTCAACTTTTAAATACAATCACAAAATTATATCCATCAGGAGGCATTACAACCTTTTGTACAGAGAAGCCACTTTAATTTATACAATGTTTACTAGGACAAGGAAGATTCAGTTCAACTCAATTTGCTCTTATAATAAGGGTAAAGTAAATTAACAAGTATGATGGTGCCACTGACATTACAGGTAGAAATATAAGGGAAATTTAAACCAGAAAAATAACTGACACAAGAACTTTAAATAGGAGCTGAAACTGAGACTGGCAGGGGGGAAAAATCAGCCTGTTTTTAAAGAAATAAAAACATCCTACAGGTCTGCATTTCAGAACAACATGCAATTCCTTAAGTCTACCATCTTCAAAAGTCAAGCTAATAGTATGATGTTTTTACATTAGCACAACCAACAGCTTTTCGCTACCAAGCCCTGCCAAATTCCCATAGAAAGCGATAGACTCCAAGCAGTTCATGTTGTACAACTAACCCCTGAACCTATAAAACTGCTCTAAGAGTCAATTTGCCCATTTGGAAGGATGGGATGGTGATACTATTACCCAGGCCTACAAAGTAAGAAAAGTGCAACGAATCCTTAGGAGGAATCTTTGTAATACAACCCAAATATTGAAAACTACCTTTAAGTGACCCTTACATGAATATATTCTACCTCCTTGATTGGGGGGGGGGGATCTAGCTTTTAAACTACTAGCATTTTACAAGCTCAAGAAGAGAATGGAAGGAAGGTCACTGGTTTTCATATTCATCTAATCTTATGTAAAACAAGGTACTTAAATGTGCGAACAGTAAAGCGTTCACTGATTTTTGATGTAGATAAATAGTACTAACAGACTAATTATAGGTGTTTAGTATGAAAAGAATCGAGAGAAAAGAACCAGCTCCTTACTGCCAAAACAAGTAAGCCCCCAGAGTAATCACAAATATGTGGAGGAAAATAGGCCAGGAAGACTTTTCAGTTTAAAGTACTGCCTATAATACCCCAGATTTAAAATAACCTAAGATTGCACATCAACTCTAATATTTGGCTGTACTTGCATTGCCCTGCGTGGCGTTTTTAAAAAATGGCTCTTTCCTTAAATTTCACACATCAGAATAACCACAAAACAATGCGGAAAACACCAAACATTGGACAATGTTAAAAAAAGAAAATGCATACTAAGCTTAGAAGCAAGTGTTAAGGGCAGAAGTGATGAAAGGTTTTCTTTGTATTACAAACCCTCACCCTGAACCTGGGTTTGGGCTCTTAAAAAACAATTTAAGGAAGCAGGTCAAGAGCTTAATTATCAGTTCTCAAAGAAATCTTACATATCTCAAAAACAACTCACCACAAGTGTCGGACACAAAAGAATCTTAATAGTCACCTAGCAAACTGTTAAGAACTCAGAAATAAATACTGTTAAGACACATGAAAGAAAAAGAGAAAGACAGTTCCATAAACCATTAGCCTCCACAGCTTTGTAGAAAAATCACCTGATATACAGGCAATTCTAGAAAATTAAAGACAACAAAACACTTCAGATAAACTTCAATTTCCAAGGGTACTTTGAATTAGAAGTTTTAGGTTATTCTGTACCCTCTGAATCTTAAGAGAAAAAGAAAGGAGCAGACCCTTGGTTTTCCATAGGTATTCTGTATCATTAAAAATACAGGACTTCGTAACCACAGCACTCTAAACTTTACATTATGTTAAAAGATAATCCCCCAAATCTGCTGTCACCAGGGCTTTTTACCGTTGACTAACTGCTGAGTTATGCAACAGTTTAAAACGCAAGGCTACTTGCAGAATGACTTCCCAGAGAAAGCCAAACCGTAGAGACTGGGGTCTTATCGTCCAGGGTGCAATAAAGAGCAGCTTTGAAGTCATGTTATCTGCCCCACAACCAAACATGTGTATGCCAGACTATTCTCTGAGTGACCATTTGAAAATAAAAGTGATGGATAATTTACCAGAGGCACATATTTTTTTATATAAAGCTGTTTCATTTTTGCTTGGATCAGGTACCTCTGAAGCCTGAAATTCACAGGCAATAAAATACACCTATTTCACTTATCTTCTTTACCAAAGAGGAAGCAATTTCTGAATAGTATCTATAGGGACAAACTAGTATGAACTGGTTTTATCATTCTGATGGAAGTTTTTCCTTGTGACAATGTTGCTGAAAAGACTTCAATCTTGAGGAGCAGAGGTAATCAAGTGATGAACGCAATAGCTCCCACAGCCTCTAGGAAATAAAGCAGCGTGCAAAACACAATATGGCATTATTATTCCAGATAGGTTGTTTTGATTGTGAAAATAAAGTTCAAAATGAGTAAAATTTGATGCACTAGGTTCCTTCTCTTGCTACTAGACACACATGGGTATTAAAAAAATACCACCTTTCTTGCAATATCTTAGTATTAAAAAAAATCACTGATACTGAAATGCATTCTGATAGGTAAAGATTATAATGTGGCAATCAGAATACAGAAAAGGCAAGAGCTATATGAAATTTTTCCTTAATACCTTTCAAGTTTGTCTGTAAAAATTGGCAACTAGAAAATGTTCACAGTCCTAATCTCTAAGATGCAGGAAAAATGGACTCAGTCAAGATTTTAACTTGTTAATGTGATTTTAAGAATCCTAATCTGGATTTTATTTTGGATCAACAATTGAGTTTACAAAGGCAGTACTGAAATGCAATGCTAAATTTAAGGAAAACTTGATCATGAATTCACTATAATGTATTACTAAACAGCAAAATGTTAAAATTATGCAAAAAGAAAAGTACTTCACAGACTAATTGAACTTAATAAGATAATGGTGGTTCTCACTTTTGCTTATGTTTCATGCACATGTCCTAAAATGCCAGGTAAACTAAAGGACTTCTAATTTACACCTTGTAAATTAAAAGTATCAAATGAGAAAACTGAATTAAAAAAACATTTCACTCTACCTCCAAGAGAACATCACTTTATTTTTAATCTGTCATCAACAATGTAAAACTCTAATAGGTACTCTATCCTGGTTTTTAAAAAGGTAAAAAGATTACACTGGATTCACTACTGTCTATAAAAGAAACTACAGCAATCACAGAAGAGGGAAAATTTGAATGACCTCCAAAAAATGCACACTATAAGCAAAGGGGAGTGTACATGAAATCAAATGTTAGATTCATTACTTTTGAATGCACAGTGACAATTCTGGAAACTGTACATGATAGAATCACAGAAATGACTTAACCAGAGTTACATTTTTATGTGATCATCAGATCTTCAAGCAATCCTTGACTTTTCCATGTTATCAGTGGTTTTTTGAGAAATTTCTGTTTATCACTCCAAATATAAGTTGTATAACAGCATCGAGATGGAAGTATATGAAATATAAGGATTGAACTAAAAGTGAATTTGAAAGATGTCTAATCTACCACATCAGGTAAAAGTGGAATGGGTAGGTGGTAGGGTCTGGGGATGATGATGTTGAATGGGTTGTTTTCCCTTTATTTCGAAAGTAAGTTCTTCCCATGTAGTGTATCTGTTACATAGCTCTCCATTTTCAGTCCATTTCTGAAATTCGTATCACATAGCCTTTTTGTACTTACTGGTCAACCCAACCAGTACTGTTGCCAAGCAACAAGTGTTACACAAGAATCTGAATGCATCAAATCTTCCTTGGCTGTGATTTCTTCTCGGCCCCAGTTCTCTCTGTTTCTGAGCGGGGTTTGTTTTTTCCTGGATTGTACACACAGGGTCAGGTGGAATGGAGTTCCAAATCACTCTGTGCTCCGCAGCATCCCGATTTCTTTCTGCAGCTAACCTCCTGACACGTTTGCAGCTGTTCTGAGGCAGAAAGACAATCTCCGTGTTCAGGCGGTGAGCTTTCTTTCTTTCACCCTTGACCCTGGAGTTGCAGGCCATGGTGTTGGGCGTATCCCTGAGTGCAGCTGCCCTGCAGGATTCCCCTCCTAGCACACCGAGATTTCCTAGGTTTCCTCAGAGTAAGCCCCCAGTTGCATCACCACCGACTGTGGTGTGGCTTTGGATGCCTGAGGCTGAGTTGATTCTGGTGGATGTCTGACCTTGCTTAACCAGACTCATCTACTGTCTTGCCATTCATACCCAGGCTGTCCAACCTTCATACAGCTGAGCCAAGTTATCTAGATTAGTTGCTTCCTTAATGACATAGTCAACCTGTAAAAATAGGCAGGATAGTATTTTAGGACATTTAAAACTTGACATGGTTCATATATGAGTAATATGAATCATTTAAGAATAAGTTTATAATCACCAAAATTAATTACCCAAAGGAAGTGTAGTTGCTGTGGTGGAAAGAGAGGTTAAGTAACCTGAGCTTCCCTTATAATTGCACAGCTTACAAGATGGGTGTTGAGAAAGTCACAGCCCTCTGAATCTTACGAATCTTCAGATGAAGAGCGAACCCCATGGACCCCAGAGTTTCCACCGGGGTTAACATGTATAGTCACTGGGTAAATGCTTAGGTGCTGTGTAATAGTGCCAACAGATTCTGGAAAACAGTTGGGTGCTCAACAAATGTCCATTGATTCTGACTCAGCTTAATTTTCTTTTATTATAAGAGATACAATCATCTCTATATCAAGAGCATCCATCAGGGTCCAATTATATAGCAAATGCTCACTGTATGGCTGCTGAATTATAACCTATACCAAAAATTGTGCGCAAAGAACTCTATCCCTACCCCACTCCTGTAACCCTTAACTTACTTTCACACAAAATGAAATAACTACCAGAATAGAAAGTACAATAACCAAGCCTCCTTTAAAAAGATGAACAGGCCTGGCCGGTTTGGCTCAGTGGATTGAGCGTCATCCCATGGACTGAGAGGTTTCCAGTTTAATTCCCGGTCAGGGCACATATCTGGGTTATAAGCTCAATCCCCAGTTGGGGGCATGCACAAAGCAGCTGATCGATGTTTCTCTCTCACACCGATGTTTCTATCCCTCTATTCCTTCTCCTCTCTCTAAAATATCAATAAACATATTTAAAAAGATGAACCAAGAGCCCTGGCCAGTTTGGTTCAGTGGTTAGAACATCGGCCTGCGGACCAGAGAGGCCCGGGTTCGGTTCCCGCTAAGAGCACGTACCTCGGTTGCGGTTTGTCCCTGGCCCTGGTTGGGTCATGTGGGTGGCAGCCACCCGATGTGTCTCTCTCACATCGATGTTTCTCTCTCTCTCTTTCTCCCTCTCTCCCTCCCGCTCTATCTGACGATAAATGCCAAAAAAAAAAAAAAAAATCCTTGGGTGAGGATAAAAAAAAAAAAAAGGATGAACCAAGAGCTACGATGAACAGTCATGAAAGCATACAACCCATTAACCTATCAGAAAGTTTCTGAAGTAAAGATACCAACTCAAAGCATTGTCTACAGTGTTTGACCAACTTGACAAATTGTTCTAGAGTGACTCCTGACCAGGAAGAGTGTAAGCTCAGGTCCTATACAGCGATTTTACTGTTTAAAAAAAAAACTTCCCTGCTGATGTTAACATTGAATTGTGGGTGCCAAACCAGTAGAAAATAAGATATTCAAGTCTCAAATTTTTACAGAAGTTACAATTGTAGTGGAAAATTCAGAACACTGCCCTTGACCAAGTGATCTAACTTGTGTCAAAAATGACACAAACACTTGTCTCTTGATGTAAAATTCTGAGGACGCATTGCTAACATAACATTCCTGTCCAAAATGCTGATTCTGAATCTAAGTATAAGAAAAAGAGTATTAGACAAATACTAACAGGCATATTCCGCAAATTAGCTGGTCTGGACACATCAAAAATGTCAGTGTCAAATGACAAAAAAAAAAAAAGGCTGGGGAACTGTTCTAGACATTGAAGGGGACTAAAAATAGAACAAGAACATGACATACAGGATGAACCTCAATTAGATCTTGTATGGGAGGTTGGGAAGGTTTAATAAGAGGACATTTTGGGTTAACAAGAAATCTGAATATGGACTCAATGTTAGATAAAAGTCAATGTTATCAAGATGAAATAACAAAATTCTATAACGTTGTTTCCTGAGTTGATAGTTACATCATTACATTGTAGCTATACATCACAATGTTTTGTTTAGGAGACATGCTGAAGTATTTAGGCATGAAGTGTTACAATGTCTACAACTATCAAGTGGTTCTGAAAAACTATGTCTTCATACACAGAAAATATGTAGGAAAACCTTAACAACTGGTTTCCCAATTCTAGGTAGGTTTGAAAATTTTCAAAAGAAACAGCTGGGGAAAAATTAATTTTCCAAGTACATATACACACAATTTTAATAACACTGAGAAAATTTCAGAGTAATGACTTCAGACAAACTGACATCCAAAAACACTTTATAGATACTATTCCTGCACCTAAAATGTCCTCAGTTCATTTGAAACCTACAGATAGTCTTCTTTAAAATGCAAATTAACTGTCTTCTGGTAGAGAGAGGAGGGTCAAGTCACACCTTACATTTCTGTTAAAAAGGGCTAGAGAGAAAGTGCTAACAGGGTAGAGTCAGAGTAAAATGGTGAATAATTTTTTTAAATCCTCACCCGAGGACATTTTTTGATATTTTGTTCAGATACAGGGGGGAGGAGGGGGGGCGGATTGAAGTGAAAGGGACACCAAGCGGTTACCACCCACACGACCCAACCAGGGCCGGGGACAAACTGCAACTGAGGTACGTGCCTCTATCAGGAACCGAACCCGGGTCTCTCCGGGCCACAGGCCAACACTCTAACCGCTGAGCCAAACTGGTCAGGGCATGAATAATTTTTTAAACTATATTTTTATTGATTTGAGAGAGAGAGAAACATCGATTGGTTGCTTCCTGCACACACCCTGACCAGGAATCCAACCCATGACCTTTTGGTGCATGGGAAGACATTCAACCAACTAAGCCATGCTGGCCAGGGCTAAAATGGTGACTATTTGATCATTCCTGAGCTGTTACTTAAAATCTTCTGAATCCTAAAAAGAGACACAAGTTTCTCATTTGTGTTTTGTTTTTGTTTTTTCCCCCACATGGATTCTACTACAATTTATTTATTTATTTATTTATTTGTACGTGCCCTTAGTGGGAACCAAACCGGGACTCTGGCCCACAGGCCAATGCTCCAACCGCTGAGCCAAACCGGCCAAGGCAAGTTTCTCATTTGTTGATGAAGCCCCAGGGATATATATAGGTGAGGGAATCTTTAAACCTGTACTATTTAGGCAGCATTACAATGTCTAGTTCAAGTTTAAAAAATGGTCACCTACCTGTTCAGCAACTGACATCCTCCTATTTGGATCAACATCTCGACCCTCTAACTTGGCTTTCACCCTCTTCCACACACTGACTGCATACGAGTTTCTCTCTTGCACAGCTATGAAGCAATGTTAACATATGTAAGTCAAACCACCACTTATTATGAATACTGAAGGCATTCTTATTTCTAACGAAATTACCTTTCCCAGTTTTAGGGTCTCTGACAGCCTTTTTAGGACTACAAGCAACACTCTTGCCAGTTCCAGGAACAGTGCTTGGTGGAGTATCAGCTGATGTAGCAAGATTTTTCTGAATCAGCTTTCTAGCATTTTGTGACATGACATCAGGCTGAGTCTTCTGGCCAGTATTGCTTCGGACTGCTATAAACAAAGAGTTGGTAGCTCAATTTACATTTAAACAGAAAATGGAGGGGGACAAAGAGGAGACAGCAGGGCAACACTCTCTCACTCACCACTACAATGTAAAGCCTTGAAAATAGGTGATTTTACTACCTTAAAGTCCTTATCCTTTGAAATAGAAATTGTCCTCCTAAAAATACAGCCTGAACATCTAGACATTCAAGTACAAATTTGTACAGTGATGCTCCCTAGCTTCTTGTGGCATCAAAAAACTAAATAAACTGTCCAACAATACAAAATTAATATAAAATGGTACAATAAATATGGTCACAAATAAATAAATAAACAAATTTGGCCACTAAGTCATTATAAAAAAGATTCAATGACAGGGAAATTATCAATATTAAGTTGGAAAAGGCAACAAAAATCGCTTCACAGAATGATAGCAATTTATGTATATACATACATAAAAGTCAATTAACAAACACAACATGGTTTTACCTCTAATTAGAATAGAAATACAAGTTTTTCTATTAATTATTTTTCTAGATTTCCCTAACAGGCATATATTCATAAACGATTTAAAGAGTATTTGAACGCAAGGTATAGTTACTCTCTCAGATAAGTATTTTTAAAATTAAGCCAAAATCTGTTCAGTTTGGGATATGGTAGAATTTAGGGAAACCCTTTGTAAGTGATGACTATAAACAAACACTTATAGTATAGTTAAAACATCTTAGCTTCTATGTATAGATTAACAAACAGATCAAGATTCAGGTCTTTTTGAAGTAGGGAAGTCCTACCTGCAGCAAAGGAAGGCTGATAAGTAGCAGATGAAGTTGGACTTGAACATTCATTTGTTGCATCGGTGATTAAGGGTGATGCAAAACTCACTAAATTATTATAGATACTGAAATACAAAACAAAATGGCTTAGTTATGAAATACTTTATCAGATTACTACTTAATAAATATGAAAACTGAAAAAAATTAAATGAATTAAATATACAAAACTCACACCAGCGGTTTTAAATGTGCATTTTAAGTTTAGGCCAGAAAGCATTCTTACCTCTGACTTTGTGTTTTCAGTTCTTTCAAGGTGGGTGTTATTTCCTGGAGCATTTCAACATGTTCTTGACTTCGAACCTGACCCATAGCTTGGACTAATGTAAACAGCACAGTCTGAATATTATCCTGCCATGATTTATATTCACCCAAGAACTGCCTAACACTGTTCTCATAGGGAACATCTTCACCATCTGCCAGAGCAGCTTCTTCATCCTAGAATCCATACATTAATGATTAAGAAAAGGGTACTTGTTTTAATAATTACTCTTAAGACAGCTACCTTTTGAATAACGAGTAGGGTTTTTCAAATATCAATGCGTTTAATCTGCCTATTACCATTTAAGTTCCTTTCTATAGGAATCCTGTTTCCACCACAAAATAAAAATTCCAAGTATAAATAAATCCTAAAATTAAATGATTTTCTGTTTTGTAATGATGAATAATCTAGCCTTTTCTGGAGGCTCCGTTTCCTTATTGTCTAGATTATGTAGGATATTAGAAAGAAGAGACAATATTTCAGTCATTTTGGATGCAAACTCCTAGTTTGGGGGTAATGGTTGGGAGGAGAACAGAGGTTGAAAATCTAAACATTCTAAGGCTAAGTCCAGGTTTCAGCTCTAGTATAAATTATGTGACTTTGGTGAATCAATTTCCTTAACCCTGATTTTCTCTGTGTACAAAAATCAGACTACTTACTACCTGCTTTAAAAAAAACCCGTTGAGCCCTGGCCGATTATGCTCAGTGGTTAGAGTGTCGGCCTGCGGTCCTGAGAGACCCGGGTTCGGTTCCCGCTAAGGGCATGTACCTCGGTTGCAGTTTGTCCCCGGCCCTGGTTGGGTCGAGCGGGTGGCAACCACTCAATGTGTCCTTTTCACGTTGATGTTTCTCTCTCTCTCTCCCTCCCTCCCACTCTATCTGACCAAAATATGGGTGAGGATTAAAAACAACAAACAAAAAAAAAATACAAAAAAAAACCTTCAGCCCTGGCCGGTTTGACTCAGCAGTTAAGAGTGTTGGCCTGTGGACCAATGAGTCACAGGTTCGATTTCAGTCAAGGGCATATACATTGGTTGCAATTCGTCCCCGGCCCTGGTTGGGGTCATGCAGGAGGCGGCCACTCAATGTGTCCCTGTCACATCGATGTTTCTCTCTCTCTCTCTCTCTCTCTCTCTCTCTCTCTCTCTCTCTTCCCCTCCCTCCCTCCCTCCCTCCCTCCTCTCCCAGTCCCTCTCACTCTATCTGAACAAAAATGGAAAAATATCCTCAGGTGAGGATAAAACTTAAAAAAAAAACAGTTGATGAAAACACTAACTCAGTTACAAATTGGAAGATGTGACCAGAGAGAAATTGTTTTTATCATATAAATGAAACTACTTGTTATTTTATAAAAGGGGGGAGTGATTGCGTGTCTATGTTATTAGTCTTACCTTAGCCATTGCTTTCAAGAGGTGTTTGACATCTCCAAGAGGCCGGTTATGACCAGTGAGCACAGTTTTTATGTTATCAACCAGATTCTGAATTGTTTCACAGACTGTTTCTATCTGTTGTTCTTTCTCTGTCTGAATTGCTCTCTGAGCAGACATATCCTGGGTCAATTGTTTGTGTGCTGACAGAAGCCATTCAGAGCTGCCAATAGGATGTTCAAGACTAGTGTCCTAAACAGAACAAGCATTTGTTTGATTTTAAGTATCAGCTGGAATAATACAAGTTTCCTGTCTTTGTCTTAATCATCATCATCATCATCAAAAAGCATTAGTAACTCAAGCTGACACAAAGAACCTCAGTTGCCAAGTCATGAACTAACCACAAAATATTAATTTGAACAATGTACGAAATACAGGCTAAGATTTTAATTTTTCTGTATAATCATACAGGGAATACATGCTTAAAGTTTAAAATCTAAGAAGTACATTTTCCATTTTAAAGAGTGATTTAGGGTCACCCAAATCCAGGACCCTAAATCACTCTTTAAAATGAAACTGGCCCTGCTGGTATGGTTCAGTTGGTTGGTACACCGAGAGTTCTCGAGTTTGATTCCATCAGGGCACATGCCTAGGTTGCAGTGCGTACGGGAAGCAACCAATCAATGTTTCTCTCTCGCTCTTAAAAAAAGAATGAAAAAGAACTGGAACTTCCTGATACAGCCTAAAGCCTCCCTACCAAACATAAATATGTTTAGCAACTTGGTATCTCTGCATTTAACTCACGCATCTTGCATTTGTCTTTCACCAGCCCTCTGTGTGCTTGCTACCCTATTTTCAGTGCATGAGTCACTTGCTACACAGTTTATCTCTCCTCCCCTCCAAACCTCCACAGTACTCGAGAATGCATTCCACTTTTTAACTCACTGTATTATTTGTATAAATAGTTCCTTTGGGGGCTAAGAACAAGAGTTAACCATCATTGCATCCTTCAAAAATCTTATATACAATACATTCAATAAATGTAAATTGAGTGAATATAAAGATTCTGAAGGTGTAACATTAGCCTTATCATTTTAATCACCAAGTTTCTCTACTCCCACCAAGATTCAAGACTCACCACTCTCTGTAATAAACGAAGCTCTAACTCAGAAACTGAACTGTTAAACTGTGATGCAAATGAACACATTTGCTGACACCGTTTGATTAGTTCAAATAATGCAGCGTCCAGGTTTAAGGCTTCTGCAGTTCTAGTTCGTAAACTCTCAAAATGAATGATATTGCTGCAGAGGAAAGTGACCTGTAAAGAGGCAAAAGAGAAATGGAACCACCACAAGAGGTGGGGTGAGGGGGTGCAATTAATGACACGAAACAATACTACCTATTCATTTCCAGAATTCAGGACCAGAACAGGTTCTGGGAACATTTGAATTATGACTCTTCTGAAACACAGACCTAATTCTTACAAATTATGGCTATACATAAACATACATCTTTGGTTGTTGATGCAGTTAGGTCTGAGATGGCCAAAAGTACCTAAGTATAATTAGGTATATGTATCTCCTACATAAAAGTTTTTACACACAAAAAAAATTATTCCAAAATAAATCTGTTATCATATACAACTGCAATTTGTGCTCTGTACAAATTTCAATTTTGTAATGTTCCCTTTCTGCTTCTACTCCTGCTTAACTTTACAATAAAGATCACAAAATGCTAAGTAGATATTTGAAAATGTCACGCAAATCTTTTAAGGTAGATAACAGTATTGTGCTTATGTTCTTATATAGTTATTATCTTTACACAGTGACGTATTTATAGAAAAAATTATATAATATGAGGAATTTCCATTAACTATGGGACGAAAAGAAGGAGTAAGAAATAGAGAGGAAATAAAATAGGACTTAAGTCGATAATTTTGAAATTTTGGTGATGGGTATATGGAATATGGATATCATTATATTAGTCTAATTTTGCACCTAACTGAAAATTACATTAATTTTTTTTGTTTTGTCCTCCCCTATCCCATCCACAACAGAGTTAATCCACCACCCCTGGCAGAACACTAAGTCATAAGACATTTTATTAATTGCCATGTGGAAAAATAATATTCAACTCTTTAAATCACTTTAAGTTGCATTAAAGAGAACCTTAGATAAATTGTGGAATTAAACTTTTTTTTCCAACAAACGCTGCTGGGAGGTAGTAGTAAGGGTCCAGGAAAATAACTGGCCATGAGCTCAGCCTAAGAAATGTTGGCCCTGCCCATGGCCTTTTTTGGTTCCTCTTCCCAGAGCTGACTAGAAGGGGGGTGGGCTCTCAAGCTACCCCTAGTTATCCAACATGTAACATCCAATTAGTTATATAATCTTGCAATAGAAAACAAAGAGGGCATACATGGGCCATAATACCTGACTTGCTCTTTGGCTCTCTTTAAGGACAAGATTTCTTCTTTCAGCTATCGTTGCTTCAAAATCTTGTAGTACAGGTGCCAATGCAGGGTTGGCACCACCTGCCCACTTGAGTCGCTGTTCAATACTTGCTTCAAGTGCTGCTAGTTTCTCCTATAAAAAGCCAGGAGAATTTCAGTGAATATTGGACATTCTCCATTTCCTGTCTGTTGAGCATTTAATGAATATGAGAGAGTCAAAACCAGCAGGATGGAGCATATGTAATTTTAGAAAACATTTTAACAGTCACCTTTGGAATTAATCTTGATTTAACTTTGAATATTTAAAGCTAAACAAGTCTGGGAAGGCAAGAATTGGCTCTCACTTTATTGCCTTAAAATTTCTAGAAGAAAGTTTCATTTTAATTTTTAGTCTTTAAAACAAAACACCTACTACCCCAAATTCCTACTGTGCTATATATGGGCTATCTATAAAAAAAAAAATTCCAGCCCTGGCCGGTTTGGTTCAGCAGTTAGAGCATGGACCTGCAGTCCGGAGAGACCCGGGTTCGGTTCCCGCTAAGGGCACGGACCTCAGTTGCAGTTTGTCCCTGACCCTGGTTGGGCCGTGTGGGTGGCAACCACTTGATGTGTCCCTTTCACGTCGATGTTTCTCTCTCTCCCTCCCTCCCTCCCACTCTATCTGAACAAAAAATGGAAAAATGTCCTTGGGTGAGGATAAAAAAAAAAAAAAAATCCATTATATTTTTGGCTGTGAAAGATGAAAATCAGATTTCCACAAATTCAAAAGTTTTAAAATAATGTTAAAAATCTATCCAGATTATCATGGCAAGGAGGGTTTTTTTTTTAATCCTCACCCGAGATTTTTGCATTTATCTTCAGATAGAGCGGGAGGGAGAAAGGAAGAGAAAGAAAGAAACATCAATGTGAGAGAGACACATCGAGTGGTTGCACCCCACAACCCCAACTGGAGCCAGGGACAAACTGCAACCGAGGTATGTGACCTTAGCGGAAACCAAACCCGGGACTCTCCAGTCCGAGGGCCGATGCTTTAACTACTGCGTCAAACCAGCCAGGGCGGCAAGGAAGGTTTTATACAACAAAGTTATTTAATTATTTTATTCAACATTTCAAGTGGAAAAATTCACATTCATTCTCTTTTACCTGCTTCTCTCCCTCTTATACACACACAACCCCTCCAAAATCAGGAAAAAAGGCAGGAATTCATTCTCCTAAGTTAAAAACTAGGACTAATATGCTGTACAGAAAGAGATATTTCAATCTTCAAAGATATGAGAGCTCCAGAAAATGTTCATTAAAAATTGTTTAAATAGCCCTGGCTGGTTTGGCTCAGCAGCTAGAGCGTCGGCCTGCGGTCCAGAGAGACCTGGGTTCGGTTCCTGCTAAGGGCGCATACCTAGGTTGAAATTTGTCCCTGGCCCTGGTTGGGTTGTGCGGGTGGAAGCCACTCAATGTGTCCCTTTCACATCGATGTTTCTCTCTCTCTCTCCCCCTCCCACTCTATCTGAACAAAAAACGGAAAAATGTCCTCAGGTAAGGATAAAAAAAAAAAAATTGTTTAAATAGCCCTTGCCAGTTTGGCTCAGTGACTGGAGCATCGGCCTGCGGACCAGAGAGTTCCGGGTTCGGTTCCCGCTAGGAGCACGTACCAAAAAAAAAAAGTTTAAATATTACAGAAGTGATTATACTTGTTTTATACAAATATTAATTTACAAAAAGAACAAAAAAATTAGTTACTACTGAGTACATGAGGTATAAGGATATATAATAAAGGATATATACATATAAAACTACCATCAAGACCTGTTTCTTTTATTTAAAAAAGGGAGTTGAGATTAAATATGTGGTTAAAATGACAAAGAAATACAATCTATAATAATAGTTTGGAAAAACGTTCTGCTACACATAATAAGCTAAATATAATTGCTTATATACATTTCAGAAAACAAATTAAGTATTCAAGTTTTTCTAATCACTAAGGTTCCCTTAATGTGTATGCACAGTAATCATGAAATTCATTAAAAATCTGAAATCTTTAGTATGTCCCTGTTTCTGGTTCAGAATATACTGCTACTATAAGATTCAATTACCATGGAAGGTAAAAGAAACAAAAAAGATAAAAGTTAAAAATAAAAGTGAGAAGGAGGTTATGCTTCTGCGGCTTAGAAGCCAAGGACACACATACACAGCACTAATACTTCATTTCATCACATTCTAGGTTATCCCAAAAGGAAGATCTGAAAAACACACCTGAACTGTTGCAATTGAAGTTTCAATTTGGCTCAGAGTATGGAGTTTCTTTTTCATGCTGGTTAGGATGGCAGACCGAGGAGGAGGTGTGACTGACACGGTTTGTGGTCTATTGATGAGGAGATCTTCATGCTGCCACTGTTCAAAGAAAAAGAAATGTAATAAAATCAGGAGGGATAAACCTTTAGATAAACAACTGAGGGGGAAGACAGAGAAATCCAGCTGCAACAAAGCAGAGTGGGCAAGAAGAATAATAGAAGAAACAAAAAACAATCACAAGGTGAAAATGCTTCCGAGATAGAGAATGCCTGATAAATTTCTTGGATCAGTGATAGGCAACACTGAAATAGTAATTCTGAAGTTATTTCCTAGTTTATGTAAAAGACTAGTCCATAATCCCTCCACCCTAAAGATAATCTCCAATTAAGAGGCTGAAACAAGTGTGGTGGTGGGCAGGGTTGTCAAGCATGGAGGCTGGCCAAGTGACCAAAGGAATTCTCAAAACAGAGAACCTGGAAGTGACAGAAAGGGGTGGGCAACTGCTGAGAAAGAATCAAGCCATCTCGTATATGTTGTAAGGAAGGGTGGCCCCAGAAGGGCAACAATTTAAAAGTTGTATGTTGTGCTTAGAGCTTAAAATGTGTTCAGATAAGACTGAAAGGATTTTTTACAATGTTTTTCAT
The DNA here is from genome assembly GCF_014108415.1 of Molossus molossus. Lineage (NCBI taxonomy): Eukaryota > Metazoa > Chordata > Mammalia > Chiroptera > Molossidae > Molossus > Molossus molossus. The sequence continues at coordinate 106,111,508 of NW_023425366.1, read as the reverse complement.
ACAGTTGTCAATTTTTAAGGGAATAAACTCCAAGTGTATAAAAGATTAAACCTTTTCAGCATTACATTTTTAGAAGTAAAAAATAAATTCCAAAAACACATCCCCCCAAGTGCTAGAGGGACAGTTACTTATAAGTGCAATTTCATATTTTGAATAAATCGCTTAACTTATGAACTAAGAACACGGCCAACAATAAAACTGCAAAGAGAAGGACATGCACTGCATTCCATGCACTGAGCTGAAATCACCAATTCCACTATATGGAAGCAGCTTCAATATAAATGGTACAAAGTAAACTGTGCCAAAACAGATTCCAGGAAATCTAAGTACCCAAATATTACTCCATCTACAAATTGTTTGAAGCTACTGACAATATTGAAGACTATAATTGGGAAAAAGTAAGAAAAGTAGCTACGATTTTACTGTGCTTGGTGTCTTACATAATTCCTTCTTAAAAATAAATATATATATTATTTTTTTTTAATTGATTTTTTTTTTTTAAGATAGAGAGGAAGGAATATGGAGATAGAGACAGAAACACTGATCAGCCGCTTCCTACACACCCCACACTGGGGATCGAGCCACAACCTGGGCATGTACTCTGAGCGGGAATTGAACCAGCGACCTCTCAGTGCATGGGACAATGCTCAATCCACCGAGCCACACCAGCTGGGTTAATTCCTTTTTTAAAAAAAATCCTCACCCTTTAGAGAGCGAGCAAGTGGGGGTAGACAGCATTTATTGATTGCCTCCTGCACACACCCGACTGGGGCCAGGGATCAAACCCACGACCTATCTGTGTACAGACGACACTCCACTTGACCCACCTTGGCCAGGGCTAGATCATCATTTTTAACCCTCACTGTTATTAACCTTGGAGAGGTACTGTCCCCATTCTACAGATGAGGAAATCAGACCTTAGGGAAGTTAAACTCAAGTTCAGAAACCTGAATCCAAATCCACTTCAGCCCAGCCGGTGTGGCTCAGTGGTTGAGTGTCGACCCACGCAATAAAAGGTTATCGGTTCGACTCCCAGTCAGGGACACATACTGAGGTTGCAGGCCAAATCCCCGGTGGGGGATATGCAGGAGGTGGCCAATCGATGTTCTCTCTCATTGATGTTTCCATCTCTCTCTCTCCCTCTTCCTTCCTCTTTCTCTAAAATCAATAAAGAAAAAAAAAAACCAACCCACTTCACCCCTAGGGTCTGTTCTGTCATATTGCCCCTAAATAATCAAGGACAAAAATAGGCTTCTATAAACAATTCCCAGATGTGCCCTGGCTGGTTTGGCTCAGCGGTTACAGCGTCGGCCTGCGGTCCGGAGAGACCTGGGTTCGGTTCCCGCTAAGGGCACGTACCTTAGTTGCAATTTGTCCCCAGCCCTGGTTGGGTCGTGTGGGTGGCAACCACTCGATGTGTCGCTTTCACGTCGATGTTTCTCTCTCTCTCTCTCTCTCACTCTCACTCTATCTGAACAAAATATTGAAAAATGTCCTCGGGTGAGGATTAAAAAAAATAATAAAAAAAAAAAAACAATTCCCAGATGAGACAGGTTTATGCACAAAGCTATTGTCACATCAGAGCATCAGGGAAACCAAAGTCACTTTAGAAAGAATCTTAATTATATGTTAAACAAGACAGGAGGCATATCCACATAACAAATACATGAAACCATCAGAAATTATATTTACAAGTAATACTTAATGACATACACAATATTATAAATGACATCACAATACTGAGAAAAACTAATTCGAAGGACACGAACTGTAATGCAAAATTATCTCAACTACATAAAAGAGCAATAAGAACAATTGGAAAGCACCAAGATACTAAAGCTGGGTTTGCTCTTGGCTGGCACAGTTTAGGAAAAATTTCTCTACTTTATATTGTTTTATATTAATTCTCCCAGTTTTTCCAATTCCTACATTGAGGAAAAACACATTATAAAGAAAAATACTTACCTGAAACATGGCAATATGTAGCTGAACACGCTGCAGGCTTGTCTTACAAGAGGAAATACTGGTTTCCAACCTGCGCACCAAGTCATGCTTCTTCCAGGCAGTGTCATAGGAACTCGCTAACACAGTTGCCCTATTCATGACCAACTGAGAGAACTTTCCAACCTGGATGTTGTGCTCCACAGCTTTCTTACAAAGATCATCAACAGAAACTTTGCTTTCAGCACCAAAATCCTTTGCCTCTACTTGAGCAATGATATCCACACCGAGAGCGCTGATGAAACTGCAAAGTGTGAGTCCCAGAGCTTGGTTCGGCAGTCCAATCAAGAGTTGCCTCACAAAGTCGGCTGTGAATGCCTTTATAGGTTTGGCCATTTGATCTTCACTGAAACAAGAGTTCCTAAAAAGGGTTTTCACATTAACAATCTGTACAGGCCCATTTACAGTATTCTGATCTTCCAGTGAACTTGACCCTAAAAAAAAGGAAAATTGTCTTCAAGTATTCCATGCAAAACTAAAATAAGGTAATAATGCTATTTATTTAAAAACTTAAGGTTTTATGAGCATACAATTAAGCCTACTCCATCCTACCCCCTTCCAAAGTACCACACAACTATATCCAGTATGTTTCAGTGTGAAATATTACCTGACAAAGTTTTAGAAAAGGTACCACAGAGCCTGAAAAATTCTTTAATTGTCTGTAGCCTTTTGAGAAAGAAAATCTCTTCTAGCACCTGCCGGTGATTATCATCATCAAAAAAATTGACTTGGGTACTCCGGGCTTCCCTTATAATGTCAATCTTTCTCCAAGCTACAGGAATTTCCATCTTGTTTAACTATATAAATAAAAAATAAAAAAAAAAGAAAGTTCATCTCTCCACTCTTCCCACAATGACAATTACTTTGATAGACTTGCATTACTCATTAAACCAAGCCAATACTTACCTTTTCAACTAATAAGCCAAAAGCAGTCTCAACTTGGGCAAACATGCCATCAAATGCTACCAAAAGCATCTGACCAGCTGACATTTTTGGTGTCTCATCAACTGAACCATTTCTTGGTTGGATTAATTCACCATATTGAGCATGAAGTACTCTAGAGGAAAAAAATGGGAAGGTAAAACCCTCACTGAGGAGCAATAAATCTGCAGGGTACACAAATGGTCAACAAGTCTCACAGTAGTATGCAGTCTAGAAAGTCTTCTGGCATTAAGGAAGGAGTGTTATGATAAAATGGTATTTGATGTCAATCACAGTGTGAAGTCAATGGTTCCAATTTAGTATTAGCAATTGTTCATGTGATTAAATTTCATGTAGACTTGAATTATGACAATTTAAAAGAAAAACTATATAACATATTGCAGTCTCACATCACACACAGAATGTGAAATAATACAAACCCCCAATATTAAAACAAAACAAATCAAGAAGCTCACAATTCTTAAGCTGATGGATCTAGCAAAAATTGTCAAGTATGTTCACATTACTGTCACATGGCAGAGCCAACTATAGACAGTAAATTGAAATACCTGCCATTTATCACTATTTAGCTGACATGTTTGTGCTATAATGGTTACACTCATTTTTTTATTGCATAGTAAAACAACTACAAAGAAGCATGAGAAAATAGGAAAATTATGAATGCAGAATAATACAACATCAAGGAATTGTTACTTTTGCTGAAATAACAGCACCATCATTAAGAAAAAGTTTGTATTTTACATATATTTCCGGCAGTATTTAAGAATGAAAAAATATTTGCTTTAAAAAAATATTGGAGTGGTACAACTTAAATAAGATTGACCAAGTACAGATAATTACTGACGGTGGTAAGATGTGGGTTCATTACACTATTCTGTCAACTTTTTATATCTTTGAATTTCCCATGGGAGGAGGAGGTGTGATGTGACAATTCATTTCTACTCCCTCAATTAATCTTTCTGAAATGAACTGGACATCAGAATGTCAAAGAATAAGGTGTTGAGTCACCAAGGACAAAGGGGCTAGGGGCTTAGCTATGGGTACAGTGCATGGTCTGAGGTGCCACCCAATCTCTACAGATTCCAAAGTTTAATTGTTTTTCTGGATTTAAGAGCTGAGAAATATTCAGTATTCAAAACAAACTTATAAATTTTAAGCTAATTTGAAAGTGTTGTCCTGAATTGAGGTGTATATTCCTTAGCTAAGTGAACTGGCTCATAGGCTTCCATGGAGTTCTAAGAGCTGCTTAAAAATACCACACTCGTGCCCTGGCCGGTTTGGCTCAGCGGTTAGAGCGTCGGCCTGCGGTCCGGAGAGACCCGGGTTCGATTCCCGCTAAGGGCACGTACTTCGGTTGCAGTTTGTCCCCGGCCCTGGTTGGTCGTGCGGGTGGCAGCCACTCGATGTGTCCCTTCACGTCGATGTTTCTCTCTCTCTCTCCCTCCCACTCTATCTGTACAAAATATCGAAAAATATCCTCAGGTGAGGATAAAAAAAAAAAAAAAAAAATACCACACTCGCCCTGGCCAGTTTGGCTCAGCGGTTAGAGTGTCGGCCTGCGGTCCAGAGAGACCCGGGTTCGGTTCCCGCTAAGGGCACGTACTTCGGTTGCAGTTTGTCCCCGGCCCTGGTTGGTCGTGCGGGTGGCACGTGTCCCTTCACGTCGATGTTTCTCTCTCTCTCTCCCACTCTATCTGTACAAAAAATGGAAAAATATCCTCGGGTGAGGATAAAAAAAAAAAAAAATACCACACTCCACTTTGTGCTGTGTGAACGTATGGTGAAACTGCAGCACTAAAAGGATATATGAATGTATCTGATAAAACTGCATGGAACTACACACATGCATACATGCACACACACAAATGAGTGCTTATGTTACTTGTGAAATCAGTAAGCTGTACCAATGTCATTTGCAAGGTGTTGCTATTGTACTATAGGTATAATGAAATGTGCACAAGACCTCCCTGCCCACATTTTTTACAACTTCCTGTGAATTTTTTAATGATTTTCAAAGAAAAGGTTTTTAAAAAGCCATGTATATAAGCATTTATAAGTAATTATATCTGCTCTAAAAATGGAAAGTAAACTTACAAAAAAAAAAGAGCTCAAAATCCTTATCTAGCTTCCCCATCTCTTTCAGAAGAAAACAACACTTGCCTGGCAACATCAATGTAATGAGCGTGTGTTTCTTCCTCGAGTCCCATAGCTGCATTTCTTAAGTAGGCCTGAAGAGATTCAACTAGAGTCTGCAGGGGAACGCCATCAGTTGTCTGTTCAATAAGACTGTCCAGTTCATGAAGCATACTTTCTAATGTGTATTCTCCTTTCATTAAACATCTTAGTGCTTCTGGAAATATGATTTGCCGGAAATTTGAATTTAATTCCTATAAATAGAATTTAACATTTTCTGACTTTAGATAAGTTACACATTTAGAGACTTAATACCATAATTTAAGAATAAACTTGATGCAATTGTAACCAAGACATGGATATAAACCTCACACTGATCTTTAAGTGACTGCTTAAGCAACATTAAAAGGCGGAAGAAGTCAAATTGCTTTTCTGAATTAAAGAGATGAGAAGTACAATGTTCAATTTCTAAAACAAACTTCTAAAACTTTAATTTAAAAGTGTTCACCTGAAGTGAGGTGTATACTCCATTAGCTAAGTGAACTGCCTCGGACGCTTCCAAGGGGTTCGGAATATCTAAGTCCTGTGGCACCAGGTGGCACTGCTTCAATAACTGCACCAGACAAGTGACGTTTCCGCTCATACTACAGAGCTCCTCCAAGAACCAGGCTCCATCCCGAGAAGTCAGATCAACCAGCTGTTCTCCAGCACTTGAAGCTGCACCTTCCATCATCAGGTTACGCCTAAATGTGATAAATATTTGTACGGTGAAACTAACTTAGTCAAACTCACCACAAATGAGGGTAACTCAAAATCTAAAAAGAAATAAAGCAAATGAAACACTGGGCAAGACTAATGAGAGTAAAAGAATGCCTCAAGTTTGGGATTAAACAAAAGACTCATGAAATCTCAATATGCATCAGTGTTTCTGAGACAACAAAATGGTCTTGATATGAGGTTAGCTAACTCACCTTGTGAGGGTACAAAGAGCAGAAATAATAACACTTGCTAAACTTAAAGATCCTTCTTCTCCATTCTCATGAAGGAAAACTTTAATGCAACGCTCAATTTCTTTCAACTGATCTTCACAAACGGGCACAGTGACAGCTTCCTGTTTCAAGCGTTCCACTTGTCTAATGAGTCTGCTGTTTATGTCTGCTGCGTACCGCTGCAGGGTCATTTCAGTGGCAGTGATGAACTGACACACTGTTGGGGGTGGTTGGGGAGTATACTGCATTTCATATCTATGTAAAAATAGAAAGAGGTACTTGTTTATAATATAACCACTCCCTGCTTGTAAATAATTTCATGATTTATAAAAATACTATATGCTGAATATTGCATTTGATACTCAAACCCTGAAGAGTAGGAACATTATTTACATTTTACAGGTAAGTTTCAAGAGCAAAATTAACATCCTAGGATGACTTGTTGGTTAAGTGACAGAATCAATGTTTGAATTTAGCTCTCTTTACCCTGATCCCACCCCTCTTGCACAGGGATACATTTTTTTTTTAATTGGTCTTAGAGAGAGGAAGAGAGGAGAAGAGAGAAACATTGATCAGTTGCCTCCCACATACACCCCAACAGGGGATCAAACTCACAACTGTGTAGGTACCCTGACTCGGAGTCAAACCCACTACCTTTTGGTGTATGGGACAATGTTCCAACCAAGTGAGCCACATCCGTCAAGGCATACATTTTAATAAATTAGAAAAACCCACCGACTTATAAGAGAAAACGGGACATCAAATCTTCTTAAAAGACAAAAGTGATTCCAAACAAATTCCATCTATCAACACTTCTTTTGAGTAAAATTAAATACTATGCAATTAAATAATTGAACACAACTTTGCTTCTAACCTCAATGAGAAGTAAAGAAAATGAAGTGCTATAAACTTACTTCCTATAGAGTTCTTGACAGCGCTCTACTGTGGTGTTGCAGATGAGCTCTTCCATCCAGGTCTTCCACTGTTCTATTCGATGTTTCTGAAATATGGCCTTTGGGTACTGCAGAGCCACAGTTGCATAGTGATGCAGCTGTTCTAGACAGCCTCGGAGCACCGAGCGCCTTTGCTGTAGCAGCGCACCGACCTCCCCCTCCAGCTGCTCGCACTGGCTAATCAAGTGGGCCTGACCAGCATTCTGCAGAAAGGCTGTCGCTGGCACATAGCTTGGAGGACCTTTGAGTAAAAGTAATTATTAACTGTGATGAAACCATTTCAAATCAGCAAGGGAGCACAAACCAGAATCCCATACATAAAGACACAACTACAAAACTCACATGCTCACGTGTTATCTAAAATAAGTTAACCCATACCAAGGTCCATTTGTGTGCTTATCTCCTGAAGCAAACTTGCAAGCTGTGTGGCCTCTAAATTACTGAATGCAGCCTGATAATGTGTTATCCACTGTTCAAATTCATTCAGCTTCACCTGGATTGCTTCCTGAACAGCCCGTTGCTGAGTCTGTAGTTGGGTGTGTTCAGAATACCTAATAGAGGGGAAAAATTAATTTAATTGCTTTTTGTTCTTTCTTCTATGTACTTTCACAACCCTGACTTTGCTCACACTTGGACAAGCTCCTTTTCAATCCTGAAGGCAATGCTCAAATGTCCCTTACTTTTTTGGTTTATCCTGACCCCACAGTTACTTCAACTACGCTCACATTTTAAGCAAAATCCTACCACACCTTCAAGGTTCTGAGTTTTTTAAAGGTAAGAAGAAAAAAAAAGGCTGATGCTGATGGATCTTTATCATCTTGAAACCTCATGCAATGTTTGAAACTTGCATATTCAACTACCCTTCACTGAGCACCTGCCTTGTACAAGGTTCATTCACTTAGATAACTAATTTAATGCTTAAAAAACTCAGAGAAGCAGATGAAATGATTGCTAATGTACAAAGAGGATTCAGATACAAAATGAGGAGGGAAAACCAAACCTCAGGTTTTTCTGAAGCCCAGTTCAGTGTTCTAACCATTATGGTCCTATGCCTACCTATCCTTAACAATTAGTCATTTAAATTAAATATAATAAAGCAAAGAAATTTCAGTGAATTCTTATTAATACTTTGAAACTTCAGTCCTTGGGAGAGCTTTTGTCATTTATGTGAATCGCTGCAATAAGTCTAATTCAAATTGACAATATTTACACAAATACGCAAATTCTCCGTAACAGCATATATTTAGAAACGAGCTCAACACTGTTTTAAACCTGTGTTGCAGAGTGTGAGAAGGATGATCCACTCCTTCAGCTCCTTCCAGAAACTCTATTTCTTCCAGCAGCTTGCCCTGCAGTTTTTCCACATCTGTCAATTGCTCTTGCAAGCTTAGGTATTCGTCTAAGCTGCTGTCCAGCTTGGGAAGCACAACCAGCATCTCATCCCTATTCTTAAACCAGTTCACCTGTGAAAGGTATTATGGTTAGGAAATTCTTACCATATGGTTAGGGTCAGCTATGAGACATGATGATGTCTCTCAGAAAGATTATGCTAGAAGGATATCTGGCACATATTATTCTATTTAAATCTCAACAAAACTCTGAAGGGTGATGGCATCACCCATATTTTACAATGATAACAAAAGTGTTCAAGTTCACAAAGCCATAAAATGAGACCCAAATCCAAAATCCCATATAGTTACTGCCATACTACACCAAACAAGATTAGCATCACTGGCTACTAAGATATTAAAACCAAGACTGAAGGGAGGCTATCCAATTAAAGGGCACTTAAAATAGTCATTGGCAAACACATTCCAATCTATTTAAAAAGGTGTCATTTTTCACATCATGTGTGTCTTTGTATTTCCTAATAAGACATCAAATTGTCCTGTTTCACTGCCATTTCAATATTATACATTACAGTCTTAAAAGATTTTTAAAGAAAAACAGTTTTACTCAACTATTTTACGGACACGTTAGCTCTATTAACAAAAAGATGACAATGACTTATTATCATTGGCTTCACCTTAATTTCAGCTACTCTGGAAGAAAAGAGGCTGCGGGTGATCTCCCGTTCCATCTCTCTCTTGCTCTGCTTGCTCTCGGCCTGCTGGCCACCTCCACCATAGACAGCACCAGCAAACCCGGCCTCGCCCCCAGCTGTCCAGTCCACCAGGGGGTCATACACAAAGGCCTCCAGCAATGTCAGCAGAGTCTCTCTGCCACGCCGCATAATGTGTAGAACCTATTTTCAGAAGAGTTTTAAGTTTTGCCACAAGTTTCCTCATGAAAAAGTTGTTTTTCATGACACAGGATTTGTTAATTTACGAGGTATAAGAGAAAACAGCATACCTGCTCACAGGAAAGCCTAAAAACACCTTCTACTCCAGTCACACCCAGTGCTGTTTCAATGTTCTGTGTCATCCGAAAAGGCACTTTCTCAGGAACGCGAAGGCTTTTACCTTGAAAAGATAAATCATGATTACTTTTGTCTTTCCACCAAAAGACATTTGACCTCATAATATGTGTAAAGTCCAAGTTAATTTTACCTTTTTCAAAGCAAACATTGTAATCTATGTGAACAACTTCTCCAGTTGTCATGTCTATGAGAACATTATCCAAATGTCTATCTCCAAGGCCAATTATGTACCCGACCATAGACATGACCGCCGTAGATCTGGCATAAGACTAAAGAAGGGATGGGGATACAAGGTAAACACATTAGCAAATTTCCTTCCAATATGGACGGATCCTCTAAAATTTACAAAATTCCATAATCCTACTCCTTTGTTTCTAAATAAACAGCTAGCACTCCTCAGGGCTGCTACGCATGGTTGCAGAGTCTCTACACTGAGCAGCTGACAAAACACCAGGGTCCTCATTGGTCCTACATAAGTCATCAGAATGTTGGATTTAAAAAACAAAACTACTCTTCAGCCTCCCTAGTTTTTCCCTTTCTTCTTTTCACTGCATCCATAATTCCCTCCATTTTGCCCTCACACAGTAATGGTCATGTCTAAGATTCAAATATAGGTCTCAAATTACTAAGTCTGGAGGAAAGTAGGTAGTAAGAGGAGGAGGGTGAACCAGACAGACATGACAGGAAGCAGGCCAAAGAATCAATACTAATTACAATAAAAAAACAAAAACATACCTGTGTGACTCTCCACCATTCATCAGGTGTGGTACAAGATGACCAAAGCTCTTTAGCAAGGAGATTTGGGGGAGTGGCTTCCATTAACTCTTCTAACACTGCCTTCATTACATGAAGAGGCCAATCCCGCCGGGACACATCCAGACTAAGTCCAACTGCTTTTAAGGCAGGACCAATTTTACTGTAATAAAGTTCACTAGGACGGGGCACAATTCCAGGATTCTGAGGGGTTTGGTAGGAATCTTGGGCCTGTAAAAAAATTATTTTAAAAGAAAAGATCAACACTATTTAAATAAAGATTACTCTGAATGCAAAGTAGTATTTTGGAAATTGTTTTTTCAGTGGCATTCTCCATCCACCCAGGTGAATCTCATGCACCAAACAGCCAATTCTTCTTGACTATGCATCATTGTTACAACCTACATGTCTTTCTTGTAATTAGGTGGTAGTACTGGTTTATTAAAAACCTGGTCTACTGTTATATTTTCTTGAAGTTCAATTCAAACTCAATATTCAAGTAACATTCTACTTTGTAACATATAATTCTGTTTAAACTTTATCATTTACGCACATATTTCACTCTTCGTCAGTATGACTTAATCAACATAAAATTAGGTTTATGCCCTGGCTGGTTTGGCTCAGAGGTTAGAGCGTCGACCTGCGGTCCAGAGAGACCTGGGTTCGGTTCCCGCTAAGGGCATGTACTTCAGTTGCAGTTTGTCCCCAGCCCTGGTTTGGTCGTGCAGTTGGCAGCCACTTGATGTGTCCCTTTCATGTCAATGTTTCTCTCTCTCTCTCTCTTCCTCTCTCCCCCTCCTGCTCTATCTGAATAAAAAATGGAAAAATGTCCTTGGGTGAGAATAAAAAAAAAGATATTTAGACAAAAAAAAAAAAATTTTTTTTTATCCTCACCCAAGGACACTTTTTTGATATTTTGTTCAGATAGAGTGGGAGGGAGGGAAGGAGGGAGAGAGAGAGAAAGAAACATCGATGTGAAAAAGACACATCGAGTGGTCGCCACTCACACGACCCAACCAGGGCCGGGGACAAACTGCAACCGAGGCAAGTGCCCTTGGTGGGAACCGAACCCAGGTCTCTTCAGACCACAGGCCATCGCTCCAACCACTGAGCAAAAATGGCCAGGGCTAGACAAAAATTTAATAGCTCATCTCTAGACCCCAATCTCTAAGTTACTCTTCAATAATTGTTCTGCAGTCTTTTATACCTACTTTATAAGTCAATTCCTTTCAAACTCTTGCTCCTTCCCATACCTACCTGGATTAGAATAATTTTCTTAAGCTAGATGTGAAATCATGAGATTGAGACTGCATAAAATGTATCTCTATATCCATAGTACTTAGCACTACTATTCCTGGAATATACTAAGCACTCAGATACTTAGCTATAATAAATTTTAAATAAAACTCCTAGTCTAAATCAAAGTATAAATTACACAGATACAAAACAGTGACTAACTCTAAAGTTGTTTCTTACTTACATATTTAATTTACTGTATTTTTTTCTTTATTGATTTTAGAGAGAGAGTGATAAAAAAAAACATCAGTGAGAGAGAACATTGAATGGCGGCTTCCTGCATGCCCCACACTGGGGATCTGGCCCACACCTGGGCTTGTGCCCTGACTGGGAATTGAATCGGTGACCTCTCGGTGCATGGGTCGACACTCAACCACTAAGTCATACCAGCTGGACATACTTAATTTAAAAGAACCTGAGTCAGCCCTGGCTGGTTTGGCTCAGCGATCAGAGGGTCGGCCTGTGGACCTAAGAATCGCAGGTTCAATTCCGGTCAAGGGCACATTCCTTGGCTGCAGTTCAATCCCCGGCCCTGGTTGGGGTCATGTGGGAGGCAACCAGTTGATATGTCTCTCTCACATTGATGTTTCTCTCTTTTTCTCTCTCTCTCCCTCCCACTCTATCTGAAACTCAATGAAAAAATATCATTGGGTGAGGATTTTTAAAAAAAGAACCTGAGTCAAAGCTATCTCTTAGTTACAAATTTAATTTAAAAGACCCTGGTAAGTCTAATAAAAAGCACTAAGATGTGAATTATCACTTTACTGAGTATAAACCAGACTATCACCCTACCCCTCCATATTGATCTAAAAGATTAACTCAATGTCATTATTTCTGCCTATTAAAACTTTATTTTTATAAAATGACCCTCAAAAACTTTCCTAGGTACAAGTCTGCTCCTTCTTTAACTTACAAACTTGTGAAAATGCTCAAGTGCACTAAAACCTAGAAATATTTCACAAATAACAGAAACTAATATAGTTGTTTAGGCACATTCACATAAAAGGACATGTATACTTGAATTTGTATCAACCTTTTGTGCTTGTAAGGCAGCTTCCCGTTGTTGCCATCGTTTGTAAAGACCAAACAAAGGTGTGGCTCCATCCACCCACTGGATCAGCCCTGACCGTGTTCCTAGTGGTGTTACAGAATAGTGTCGAGCATGGAAACGAGGTGTCTCTTGGCGATTGATTGTAGCAAACATAGTATTCACTATAGACAGGAATTGCATTATTCTCTCATCCAGATGTAAATCCTCCAATCCTGTGGAAATAAAATTAAAGTAGCTAGTGTAGATGACCAAATGGGGAGAAGTACAATGAAAACATACCACTTTTTGTGTCCTTCTCAATTAGCCATAGCAGTCAAGAAATGATAGCCAAGGAGACACACTGAGAGCTTTAGAGAACATTCAATTCAGTCATGAGATATTAGATACATTCATTATTAGCTGTACCTCAGTTGTTCTACTTATACAAATTTATAAGCAGAAAGAGTAGGAATGAAGAATCTTACTCCTCGGCATCCAACTACTTCCATTCAAAATCACACAAGATACAGGATATTCCCAGCTATTCATGACATATAGAAATCCACCAGAAACAACCCTCTCCTACCACACACACAGAGAAAGCATTAATAATCAAACTAATACTCTCCTTTTAAATCTCACCTTTGAAAAGATAAGGATAGCTCTTTCCATCCGACCCCAGAAAGAGAAGTTTCTTTGGCTTGGTTTTGGTAGGTAAGATTGTGATGGTCCCGCCCACACTGTGGATTGTAACAGTATCTCTGGCTGAGACTTCTCCAGGAAGAGCAATTTCAGTGTTAGTCATGGCAGCCAGCCACGGGCTAATTTCTTCAAGACGCAAGATGTAACTTGCACGTTTCTGTGCTCTCTGTTGCAAACTCAGCATTATCTAAAAAATGGGGAAAACAGTTTACATATATTATTATTATGACACCTATTTTCTTCTACATTCAATCTGGCATAAAAGTTACCTTGAAATACCAATACAAACACCTCTTGCTCTAGTTCTTATATTTAATTTGTTGTTATATATTTGGGTATTCCTGGAAGGGGAAACATTGGTGTGCTGGTATGCTCTAGGTGGTTTCTACATTGTGCAGACCTCTTCCCTCCTCCTGTCCAAACAAGCAATGAAATCACTGCCATGATCATAAAATCCAGGGCTTGTAGACTCATTCTCTACTATTACACTATGTTTTAGCAATGCCAAAACAAATCAATTCCGCCCTTGCAATTGAGCAAAAGATGTAGCTAGTGTTGGTTGTCAGGTAGACACAGCCTTAGGAAGCCACTTGAATTTGGTAATAATTTAGAGCTCTGACCACTTGAAATATACAGAAAAACACCATAATCTATTCTAAAAACTGACAGGAAATGGGTCACGTGTATACTTGTGTTCCTACATGTAGCAAACTCAGTAATTTGTACCTGAATTAATAAACTGAGAGCTCTGATTTCATGTAAAAAAAAAAAAAAAAATTGAAACCAATCCTTAGCATGCTTTGTTAATAAAAGGAAAAAGACAACTGGAAAACCCCCAAATACCTACTGACAGGACAATATAAACTGTGGTTATTTGCCCAGAATAGATCAATATTCAGCTGCACACAAAACATGGGTGGATAATAATGAAAAACACAAACCAAAAATCCTAAGGCTAATTCATCAATAATGAAAGTAGTAATTGCAGACATATATATACACACAATATGCTCTGATTTTTATGAAGTTAAAAAATAAGCAAAAACTAAACAATATACCAGTTAGAAATGCATCAATAAACAGAACTATTTTTTTTTTTTAAATAGGTAATAATTAAAAATTCAGAACAGTACCGGTTGGTTTCTGAATTTACAGAATATTAAGAGTACATTCTTCCTTGGTGTGAATCCTTTGTAGATGATAGTGTGCCACCCTAGGCCTACTCAAAATGAAGAATACAGCCTTGTCTACATTTTTTATAAGCAACTGGTCATAGGCTGCCTTCCATTGGCTCACAAAATTTCCTCTTGTGTTCCAAGTAAGGAAAGTCCCCTTAATTTAAATTTTGTATTTCAAAGAGGACTTCCCATTTTTAGGAGCATTCTTGAGATTTTTCTGTACCTCTTTAAATGGAATCCAGCTGCTTCCAGGTTTTGCAGGGTTTGATGGTGTCTTCAGTTTTTCTAGGGCATTTTCAATTGCATCACCATAGTTATCCTGAAACCACTTTTCATGAGGAGTTTCTGCAGGGGCCGCTGTGATGGTCCTTACATGCTCCAAAGCAAACACAATGGGCTTCATCAAAGCCGTGTGCTTCTCCCGCATGATTGCAATTTTCTCTTCTCTGACCAGGAAGACAGTGTTATATAAATAAGGAGCAATTCGAATGTATCAAATGTAAATAAACAGTATAAAAGAGTAAGAAAAAATAAATAAAATATAAGCAAAGTAACTTATGACATGGCACTGTGAAAAATACAGCACATAAAAGAGGCAGTTTCCTTTTGTAACAATTGGTACTAAGAAACTGGATATCTACCTGCTGAACCCTTACCTTACACTATATGCAAAAAACCTCAAAATGAGTCAAATACCTTAAGAGCTAACACTTTAAAACTCTCAGAAGAAAACACAGGGGAAAGGTTTCTTAACACTGGATTTGGCAATGATTTCTTGGATATTGCACAAAGCACAGGCAACAAAAGAAAAAGTAGGTAATTGGACTACATCAAAATTAAAAACTTGTATGTACATCAGGCCCTGGCCGGGAAGCTCCCAATATGCCAAGGTTGGAGGTTCAATCCCTGGCCAGAGCACATACAGGCAACCAATGAATGCTAAGTGGAACAACAAATCAATGTTTCTCTCATTCTTCCTCTAAAAAACTAAAAATAAAGTAAACACACACACACACACACACACACACGTCAAAAGATACTGTCAAGAGAGTGAAAAGACAACACAAAATGGGAAAAAATTATTTTTTGCAAGTCATGCATCTTCGGTAGGATTAATATTCAGAATACACAGAGATCTCCTAAAACTCAACAATAAATAATTCAATTCAAAAATGGGCTAAAGATCTGAGTAAGACATTTCTCCAGCCCTGGCCAGTTTGGCTCAGCGGTTAGAGCGTCGGCCTGCGTCCTGAGAGACCCGGGTTCGGTTCCCGCTAAGGGCGCGTACCTCGGTTGCAGTTTGTCCCCGGCCCTGGTTGGTTGTGCGGGTGGCAGCCACTCAACGTGTTCCTTTCACATCGATGTTTCTCTCTCTCTCTCTGTTCCTCTCTCTCCCTCCCACTCTACCTGAACAAAAAATGGAAAAATGTCCTCTGGTGAGGATAAAAAAAAAAAAAAGACATTTCTCCAAAGAATATATACAAGTGGTCAATAGGCACACGCACGATGCTCAACATTATTAGTCACTGGGAAATGCAGATCACAACAGCAATGAGATCACTTCACACCCATTAAGATGGCTACTATCAAAAAAGAAAAGAATAGAAAAATAATAAATTGTGTCAAGGATATGGAGAAATTGGAAATCACATGCAGTTTTGGTGGAAATGTAAAATGATGCAGCTACAGTGGAAAACAATTTGGCGGTTCCTCCAAAAGTTAAACACAGAATTACCATACGACCCAGAAAGATCCATTGAGTCATACACAAAAAAATCAAAGTAGGAACAAACTCAAACAGGTATCTGTACACCAATGTTCATAGAAGCATTATATACCAAAAGGTAGGAGGAGCAACCCAAATGTTAACTGACAGATGAGTACATAAACCAAATATGTTATATTCATACCGTGAAATACTCAACCATAAAAAAGAAATTCTGATACACACTTCAACATGGATGAAACTTCAAAACATTATGCTACGTGAAATAACACAGACACACAAAAGAACAAATACTGTATGATTCCACTTACATGAGATACTTAGAGAGAGAAGGTAGAACAGCGATAAGCAGAGGTTTGGGGTTGGGGGAGAATGGGGAGGTATGGAGGGATTGAGCGAAAAAAAAGAGAGAGAGAAAGAACTCATGGACATGGACAACAGTGTAGTGACTGCAGGGAAAGGGGATGAGTGGTGGTGGAAGAGGATATATAGGGAGGATAAATGGATGGAAAAAATAAAAATTAAAGATTTGTTTTAAAATAAAAAATTCAAAAATTTTAAAGACAGAGGAAGCTACATTTTCGGAGTATGTGTATGAAAACATACTTGCGTAAGGTATTGTTGTTCTGGACTCTCTTCACCTCATCTTCAAGCTGCTGAATTCGTCTCAGGACGTACATGTGTTGCTGTAACAGAACTCCCAACCAGAGCTCATCCCAGAGAACAGTGACCCTGCGTAGCTCAGCCACAAGCATCTGAACCTGCAGATACAGTAATATTCAAACATACTCATCAAGTCCATACACAGCATAGCCCTGCAAACCCTGGAAACTGTAGGTTAAATGTGTGCGTCTTTTATTCACGATATAATTACAGAATCTTCATTAGTGATTCTGCCTATCAACACAGATTTGTAAAACCAATTTTGATTATTCTAAAAGCTTTGTTCCTCAAATATCTTCATGACAGTTTTTAATGGGTTTTGTTTACAGGATGTTTTTTGGGGGAGAACGGTTATAAAAAAAATTGATTAAAAGCACAAGTTGGGTTTTCTGTACCTGTAAGACCATAGTTGGGTTTGCAGAAGATAGCTTATCTACAATTTTGCTGTAGCAATCCTGCATCATGGCTTGGTCTTCATTTAATCCACTTTTAGGTTCATCTTTATTGCTATCTTGAGAAGCAGGAGGACTTCCTCCCTCACATTCAGAAACCAACAATTCTTCTCCTTGAATATTGCCAAGTAGAGTTGGAATTGCAGAGGAAAACTTATTTCCTATAATAGAGTGCGAGAGTAAGGTAGACTTTGGATGTTTCTCCCCTGGGCATATGTCAAGTTTTTCCTAAACACCGAGGATCTCTTCAACTCCAGAGAACTCATTTAAATAACTGGCATTCTGTGCACTAAACAGACCAAAGATCATGGATAGTCTGTCTTTTTATAATTTGAACTTTTATTAATATTACAAGTTAATAGAAGATAAATAGGATAAAGGAAGAAATAAATCTAAACAAATACAGTGTTCTCCCAGCTAAAGTCCAGAACTTGGTTTCAATCCTTATCCACTAGTTATTCAGCTTAGTGAACATGAGAACAACTCAATGTCCCATGCTTGGTGGGTTACTCTGAGTCTGAAGATAGCATGAAAAGTACATGTCCTAGGTGCCAGATGCACAGCAGTTACTCTCTCAATAAGTGACAATTATTATTTTATTTTTAAATATGTTTTTATTGATTTTTTTTTATCCTCACCCGAGGACATTTTTCCATTTTTTGTTCAGATAGAGTGGGAGGGAGGGAGGGGAAGAGAGAGAGAGAGAAAGACATCGATGTGAAAGGGACACATTGAGTGGCTGCCTCCTGCCTCCTAACCCAACCAGGGCCGGGGACAAACTGCAACCGCAGTAAAATGCCCTTAGCGGGAACTGAACCTGAGTGTCTCTGGACCGCAGGCCGACACTGAGACAAACCGGCCAGGGCTGATTTTTTTTTTTTTTGAGAAAGGGGGACAGAGAGAGAGAGAAACCTCAATGGGAGAGAGAACATCAATCAGCTGCCTCCTGCACGTCCCCCCACTGGGGATCGAGCCCTCAAACTGGGCATGTGGCTTGACCAACAATCAAACTGGGACCTCTTAGTCCATGGGGTGAGGCTCAATACACTGAGCCACACTGGCCGGGCAATTATTATTTTAAAAACTACAAATTCTATTAACTCTGGAATACAAAGCTCAAAAAATTTTACCTAACATTATATGCAAAATAATATATACTCAAAGTAGCAGTACTTTAATATCCCATACCTGAAGCCTGTGATTCGCTACTAAGCGATATGGTGCCCACTATTGCAGGATACAATATGAGATGTGGGGAATCCTGAGCCACGCGGCAGAGTAGATTACAAATACTTTGGCGCACATAGACTTCAGGGTGGTTTAAGCGTGAGAAAAGCTGTGGAATAATTCCTTGAGGATAAGAAGAAACATACTTAAAGTTATTACAAAGAGTCAACATAGTAGATACAAAGAGATAGAACCTGATGTGTGCCAGCATCACTTCTAAGGGCCTCAGATTTCTCCCTGAGATAACAAAGAACTGTACACAACAGTCTTGCTTTGCAAGTCTGGTTAGAGTACAGAGCTATAATCAAAATCTAGAACAATTCAAACAATTCAAAATACAGAAATGTATTTTCTGTGAATGTCTGTAATAGAAGGCATAGACAATTTTTACAAAGAGTATATGAAATTACTTTTTCAATCACAGTCTACTCCTTTCAATATTATTTTGTATTAGTTTCAGGTTTAGACAATCATATACTTTACCAAGTGTTTCCTACGGTATTTCCAGTTCCCACCTGGCACCATACATAGTTATCGCAATATTATTGATATTGACTGTATTCCCTATGCTGTACTTTACATCTCCGTGACTATTTTGTAACTACCAATTTGTACTTCCTTTACCTTCTTCACCCAGTCTCCCGACACCCCTCACCTCTGGCAATCACCAGTCTGCTCTCTATATCTATGACTCTATTTCAATTTTGTTCATTATTTTGTTCTTTAGATTCCATAGGACATATAAAAATCGTTGGAACTTATTTTAACCACACTCTCCAAAATTCGTTTTGTATATAAAATCTTCTGCTTCTCAGCTTTCCATTCTTCTGAAAGGTGAGAGGGAAGTGATGTAACAGCTTAGGGTGTCGTAAGAACTAACGTAGACATTCTGTAACACAGCTAAATACTGAACATAAAGGAACTACTACTACCTTTTTATTGCCTTAGCTATCCCACCCAGATATAATTTTTGCTGAGATATTTTTTAGATCATCACCTCTCCATGGAGCAGTAGGTGTTGTTTCCAAGCCGTGTTCCAGATACTGCCTAAGCTCGCCAGCATGCTTCACAAGCAGCCTGAGCAATCGCAAGGTGGCCATCACGATCACATCATCAGTGCTCTGCTCTGCTCTATGACTTAAATCTAGCCTTGGGTCATCTTCATCTAAAGGAGTCTAGAGTGAAAGACAAAAGGAAGAAATAAGAAACAATTTAGAATACTGTTTTCGTCTACTAAGTAAAGAAATTTCAAAAAATATTGCTAAAAGAGAACAATGCGTGACCTACCTGACCAGCATTGAGTTTAAGGAAAGTAAAATATGCACTGCAAGACAATTTGTACAGGCTGAAGATTCTATCCACAACTTTCCTCCACACTTTAATAACTCCTTCTGTTGCACTTTCATCAAGTTCTGACAGCCACGGGCAGCTTGATATTAACTGACGCCAGATAACATCAACCATGTCGTCTTCTTCATTATCTTCACTTTCTGTTATCTGAAGTGTTATATCTTCATCCTAAAGAAAAATTGGGCATAAAGTGCTATTTTTAATACAAACTGAAAAGGGAGAAAGGCACCTGATTTTCCTGTCAAATTAAAGTATTTTTCTCATTATGAAAGACCAAACTACTCCATATTTAGTGTTATACATGCTAAATCAATGCCAATGTTTGTCTTTATGGTATATTTACTAATGTAGCTAAGAAGATATAAGCATCTCACAAAGATTAAAGACTGACTTTTGGACTTTACATGTTCTAAGTTACAATATCAATATTCTGCCTGCAGAAAATCAAACATAATCTGTTCAAAATTTTGAGAATTACAGTACAGAGAATATAGTCACAACACATCTTACTCTGCATAGCACTGTGCATGTACATTAGCAAAGGCTTTGGCAGACAATGATATATGTTAAAGTCCAGAGTAAGAAATGAATCAATAAAATCCCAACTTTTTTTTCTTTTTTTTTTTTTTTTTTTTTTTTTTTATCCTCACCTGAGGACATTTTTCCATTTTTTGTATAGATAGAGTGGGAGGGAGAGAGAGGAAGAGACAGAGAGAGAGAAACATCAACGTGAAGGGACACATCGAGTGGCTGCCACCACACGACCAACCAGGGCCGGGGACAAACTGCAACCGAAGTACGTGCCCTTAGCGGGAACCGAACCCGGGCCTCTCCGGACCGCAGGCCGATGCTCTAACCGCTGAGCCAAACCTGCCAGGGCCCAACTTTTTTTTCTTTATTGATTTTAGAGAGGGAGATAGAAACACTGATGAGAGAGAACATCAACTGACCACTTCCTGCATGCTCCACACTGGGAATTTGGCCCACAACCTAAGCATATGCCCTGACCGGGAATCAAACCGGCAACCTCTTGGTGCATGGGGTTGTTGCTCAACCTCTGAGCCACACTGGCCAGGCTAAAATTCCAACTTTTAAAGTCTGCAACTAAATACTTAATAGTTATAACATTCTAAAATTAATAGAACTTTGGGGAATAAATCCTAAAGATCATCTAGTCCACTGGTTTTCAACTCTGGCTATATATTAAAATCACCTAGTAAATTTAAATACACACGCACATGCATGCATGCCCGTGCACACACTCCACCCAGAATATCAGGGGTAGGGCTCAGGCACAGGCATATTTTAAAAATTACCAAGCCAGTGTTAAGAACTTAATTTCTGATAAGAGCATTTAAAGAGTAAATCTACTTTACATAAAATGAACGTCACGCTTTTTTAACAGGACCCTACGGAAATTACTTGATTTCTCAGGAAATCAGAAAAACATTAACTCACTTTCATCTTAAAAACCAAAGTTTCTATTTGAAACAGAAACATTTAATCAAGTATACAAGTTCAACTTCCTCAAAATGAATGAATTAGAACAGTGACCATGACACTATTTCCCCCAAACACCGTATCATGTTTTCCTTGCCTGAATCCCCGCTGGCCGACACACAGCCTGACCAAGAATAGCATATATTCTCTCTTTTTCTTCTTCAGTTATAGTGTCTGGAAGCAGATTTTGAACTTCAGATTTTTCTCTAGGCAGCAGACGAACGCCTTCTCCCTGACTATAAAAATAAACAAGTCATAGGTATTTCAGCCATCAAAACTTGACTATGTCAGCAGACATTTTAAATCTCTATTTTGTAAAGATTAAACAAATTACACATTTCAACATACATACCTGGCATTGTCAACCACCTTTCTGCCCCACCTGTAAGCCCAACTAGCCAAGGCTGCCCAAGATTTGGCTACTTCAGGTGCCTGTACTGAAGATAGGTGATACAACTGTCCCAAAATGAAGTCAGGTTCTCCAACTCCAATATGTACTGCCATGATGAAGAAAAAATAAAATCAATCAGCAATATTACAGTCACAGATTTTTTTCTTTCTTTTTTGAATACTAGTCTATATAATGGCTTATCTCATAGAGGAGAAAGCACCGGAACAGGTTAGACTTTGTTGCTATAGTAAACTCACATTCATAACCTTCTAATGGTATTCCCATTCACATTTTAGTATTTTGCTATCTGCAAACAATTATTAAGTTCCACAATACTACATTACATAATGTGATAAAGCATTCCTTTGTATTATGCTTTTCTAAAAGGCTAATATGTTAAGATGAATCACTCAGCACCCTAAGTAAGCTTAAATTATAACCCTATAAAAAAGGTCCATGTCCTTCATAAAGCTGAACAGTTCAAGTGCTAGATATATTGTAAAATGTCTTATATTCTGGATTTGAATAGCTATTTCCTTATGATTAGATTCAGCTTGAACATTTTGACAAAATGAATATAAAGGTGATGAATATACAATTTCATTCAGAGATTCATGAAGTAAATATCTTTATTCCCAAGTAAAAAGTGAAAATACCACCTGCTGTAGTGTCATTTACCAATATAAAGATTTATAAAGACATATCCCTTATGAATATCAAGACCATATATATAATACACACATTACAAACATAACAGCAATGTTAAGTAATTAAGATCCTAGGTTTCACCACAACAAAATGAAGGTATATTCTCATTTTTAGCAGAGGTAATTTACTTCCCAATCTGTAAAAACCGGACAACGGTACCTACCGTAACAGGCACTCAAATATTGAATGGATTAACTAATCTATTTGTCAGGTACCTTTTTGTTACTAACATTGGTGTCAGGATGTGAAACTTGAATCTTTCGTAATTTCTGTGCTCCTCCAGTCAAGGGGACCACAACTACTATTTTGTATGTTTTTTGTTTCTTCTAGCATGATGTGAAATTGTAGATATCTGGGGCAGAACCGTATTGCCAGCAAAAACATTTAAGTCTATAAAAGCACCATGGATTCGGAAGGTAGGAAGTATGGCCTAGGGGGCAGAGTTCAGTGGCCTTCACAGTGGCATTAGATATTAAAGAAATGTGTTTTAGTTACTTCCAGGCAATATAATATACTAGAGCCATAGAGATGCCTTTTGTGGCCAATTACAGACAGCGTAATATTGTAACCATTAAAACAGGGGACAAAATAATTTCTAAAATTAGTATTTTAGAACTAAGAAGATAAAGAAATCCTACCTGTAGATTCGCTCTCGATCCGAGGATACTCTTCATCTACTGTATTAACCGATGGCAGTTCTATTAGAGTGAGTATGTTTTTAGACAAAGTAGAAAGACCTGTGAAGTTCTGCTGTTGCTGAGCTCTGTAAACCTGTTTTAACTGCCCTGAAATTTCTTTCCATTCTGCCTGGATCCATTTAGCCAGTGTCAGAATTGACTTGGCAACTGCATATTCAGCTTTGGCAGACTTGCAAAAAGATATGGCACAGGAACTCAACATTTCCATTGCGTGTGTTGACTGGCCTATAGAAAACCAAAAAACAAGCCCTTAGAAGCCTTCAAAGCAAACAATGGACATTACTTCAGGGTAAAATAATGAGCCAATATATAAATTCAGCATGTCTTAAAGCATGTCTTTTTTTAATAACCAGTAACAAAATTACCTCTTTTAAAAGTACTAAATTATAGAGATAAGTCAATACAGATCAGTTCTTATTCAGGACTCAAATGTTCTGCATAGCAGAAAAAAAAAACAAAAAAATCAACATTTCTACTACTGCCTTACACCATACATAGTAATGTTCACACACGACTGTTATCATAGTTGCGTATTAATCATAATTCCTTTTACTCACCTGCTGTATGTAGCAACTTGGTTTTTTCAATGTCAAGTTCGGGCCCCCATTTTTCATCCACTTGACCTTGAGTTGATAGTTTTTTAAAATGCTGGACTAAATCTTGGGCAGTGGTGGTCTTTCCCAGCTGAACCTCACTACACTGAGCCAGCAGTCTTGTTGCAAGTGACACATTCCCCCGTTTTCTAGCAAATTTTGCTGCTGTTAGACCTAATTCCATGAGATGGCTTCTAATTGGAACTGTTTGTTCTGGAGAGAAAAAAAACATTTAATTAGCCCCATCGGGCTAATCCCAGATCGGGCAGAAACACAACCAAAAAATTCTTCCCCAACTCTTGCCTTTTCTATCACCTCTCTCAATAAAAATAACTCATTTTTTCACCTTTAAATCCTTAGCAGTTAGCATAGTGCTTGGCATACAATAAATAATGTTTGCTGAATTAAACACAAACAACAAAGTAGACAAGTAAAAATCATTCACTATAAGAAATTCAACTTTTAGCCCTGGCTGGTTGGGCTCAGCGGTTAGAGCGTCAGCCCATAGACCAAAGAGTCGTGGGTTTGATTCTGGTCAAAAGCAAGTACCTCAATTGTGGTTCGGTCCCCAGCCCGGGTCAGGGTAGTGAAGAAGGCAACCAATCAATGTTGTCTCTCTCACATCAATGTCTCTCTCTCTCACATCGATGTCTCTCTCTCTCTCTCTCTCTCTCCTCCTCCTCCTCCCTCTCTCTCCTCTTCCTCCCTCTCTCCCTCCCTCCCTCTCTCCCTGTCTAAAGATAAATGAAAAAAAAAAAATCCTCGGGTAAAGATTGAAAAAGAAATTCAACTTTTTCTGAATCCTTTAAGTAATAAACTTAGGCCAGCCTGGCCAGTGTGGCTCATTAGACTGAGCGTTGTCCCATGGAATGAGAGGTCCTGGTTCGATTCCTGATCAGGGCACACACGCAGGGGTTTCAGGTTCAATCCCCAGAAGGGGGTGTGCAAGAGGCAGCCAATCGATGTCGCTCTCTCATATCAATGTTTCTATGTATCTCCTAAATAAATAAACAAATAAATAAAAATATTTTTAAAAAAATAGTAGACCAAAGGGTGGGGAATAAGGGTAAGGCTGGACAATCCTCCCCTTCCTGTATAAGTACCCCCTGCCATTCTACCAAGCCATTCTCTTGGTTTATTCCTACCTTTCTGAAGGATCCTTTTCAGTTTCCTTCTCCTCCACTACCCATTCATCAAAAGTGATGTTTTCAGGTCATCCTAAGGCTCTTTACTCTTCTCACTTTGCATACTCTCCCTGGACAATAATATCTGCTCCTGGGACTTCAAATGCTGATGACTCTTGCATCTTCATCTCTAGCCCAGACTGGACATCTGAGTCACACCTGCTTACAACAGTCACCTAGACTCAGGTTTTTCAAAGGCACTTTAACCCTAGTTAAGTGAAATCAATTTTCCATCTTAAAATCTTTTACTTCTTTTCCTATTTTCCCTTTCTCAAGGAAATGCACATGATAACCTGGCTACCTGAGTAGGTCCTGGAAGTCATTTTAGACTTTACATTCAATCCTCACATCCCATCTGCTTTATGCTGTCCCTAATGTCACTACCTTGGTTACCTTTGTCAGGGACTTCAGCCTAACCTGTACCTTTGCCCCAGTCTTACTTTCTTCCATTCCATTCTCTAACCTGCAACTGAAGCAATCTTACACAGAGGGAAGTCTGAACACTCAACTTCCCTTTGATGACTTCTCACTGCCCTTCTGACAAAGCCAAAACTCATGAAAGTGGCATGTAAGGCACTGATGCTTTGCACTCCATGTCAATCTCTCTCTCATCCAGCTTCATCTCTTCCCACTCTCCCTTAGGCAAACTGAGTCATCTAAGCATCTTTCATTATTGCCACTGGCCTTCACATATGTTTTTTTCCTAACTAAATCAGCCTGCCTTCTTTCTCATCTCTTATCTCCTTCAGGTCTCCTCTGAAATGGTTACTTGCTGCCCAGTCCTTTTCGAGTCCTAGGATTAAGCAGTGCCTTTCCTGTATATCCTTTCAGCAACCAACATGTGCACTTCCAGGCAGTACACGCTTGCTGTTCCTTGTCTCGATGTCAGTTCTCCCTGCCTAAGAATGCAGAAAACAGGCCTGTCTTGCTCACCACTATATCCCAGCCTGAAGCACTGTACCTGGCACAAAGTACACACTTGATAAAGAAAAGTGAGGAGAAGTAGAGTTCTGACTCCAAATATAACCACTGGATTACTGACTTTTTCCTTCCAATTTTAAAACATGTTCAATAAGGCCCAGGCCGGTTTGGCTCAGTGGTCAGAGAGTCAGCCCATGGACCAATGAGTCATGGGTTCAATTCCAGTCAAGGGCACGTACCTCGGTTGTGGTTCGTCCCTGGCCCTGGTCAGGCCATGCGAGAGGCAACCAGTCGATGTGGCTCTATTACATCAATGTTTCTCTCTGTCTCTCTCTCCCCTTCCCTCCCACTCTATCTGATACTAAGTAGAAAAATATCTTCAGGTGAGGAATTAAAAAGGAGGAAAAGTGACTCAGAAGTTTAATGGCTTGCCTTAAGGTCCCTCAAACTGCAAATGTTGGGTTAAAGATCCAAACCCAGGCTCTGGGTTAGCTCAGCTGTTAGCACGCCAGCCCAAGGATTGAAAGGTTGCAGGTTCCACTCCCAGCCAAAGGTGTACCTAGGTTGCAGGTTCAATCCCCAGTCCCGGTCGGGGTTGGATGGGACACAACCAATCGATGTCTCTCCCCCCCACCACCTCCCTCCCACCCTTCTACTCTATCTAAAAATCAACAGAAAATTATCCTTGAGTGAGGATTTTAAAAAAAAGATCCAAACCCAAAGATTCATTACCCATTCATTAAGGATATGAATCTCACTTACCAATAATCACCATGCAATGCAAGTTCATACCCTAGCATTAGCTTAGTTGGAATTTAACATTCAAATTTACTCAGTAACCTTAGCTACCACATTTTCAACTAAAATTCAATAGAATTCTGGCAAGTTTTCCATTATAGAGCAGTTAAAAGTAAATTGCTAACATCCCTTTAACATGACATTTCTTTCTTAAAAATGAGAGTTTTCTAACTATTCATTGAATGTTTAAAACTTAACATTCACAGTATATTATATCTGACAAAAAATTTATATCCAGAACACATAAACATGTCTTACGACTTCATTAAAAATGGGTGAGATTTAAACAGACACTTTATAGAATGTAAGATATACAATGGCCACTGTGCAAACAAAAAGGTGCTCACCATCATTGATCATCAGGAGAATGTAAATAAAACTACGAGACACTACTACATACAGCCTCCAGTGGCTAAAATTAAAGATCAACAATACCAATGATGCAAATGCCAGAAGGAATGTAATTTGTACAATCAGTTTATTAAAAAAATCACTGGCCCTGGCCGGTTTAGTTTAGCAGTTAGAGCGTTGGCCTGCGGTCCAGAGAGACTTGAGTTTGGTTCCCACTAAGGGCACGTACCTCGGTTGCAGTTTGTCCCGGACCCTGGTTGGGTCGTTTGGGTGGCAACAACTCGATGTGTCCCTTTCACATCGATGTTTCTCTCTCTCTCTCTCCCTCTCCCTCTCCCACTCTATCTGAACAAAACAATGGAAAAAAAAATCCCTGAACAATTTTGCAAGTTAAACCATTACCCAGTAACTCCACTCCTAGACATTTACAGGAGAAATACAAATACATGTCCACGAAATTCACAGCAGCTTTATACATAACAGAACTCAAATTTGAAAACTCAAATATCCATCGAAGGATAAACAAATTGTGGTATATCCATACAATGGATACTACTCAACAAGAGGAAACCACACTGACATTTGTACTAAGGATGACCCTTAAAAATAAAATGCTAAGCAAGAGAAGCCAGATAAAAGAGAGCATACTTTATTATTACATTACATTTACATGAAACTTTAGTAAAGACAGGACTAATCTATAGTGATAGAAGCAAATCAGTGGCAGATGGGAGACAGAACTGTGAAAAGGGATAAGGAAATCTTTCAGGGTAAATGGTCTATATTTTTATTTTATTCATGGTTTTACAGGTGAGGACAAGTTAAAACTCAAAGAACTAGCCACTTATAATGTGTAAATTATACCTCAATAAATCTTTTTTTTTTAAAAAAAAAAAACACTAGTTACCTTTTATTTTCTCCAACAATTGACTCTGGTACATGGTATATCTTAATGCCTGCATCCACGGCCTTACATCATGCTGTTTACATGAACGCAAAGCTTCACTGAAGAGTGGAATAAGACAGTCCTGCCAGGGTAAAATCAAAATTCCTTAATGGAAAAGGCTTCTTATATGTTTGTAGATTGAGTTCAGTTACTTCCCCCACAAGTTGGCTATCTCAGCTCTATTCCAGGTTTATTTATATTAAACTCTCCCCTTTCTTCACTATATCTTCTGATCACAAGAGAAAAAAAACACTCTATGAGAACACCTTTGTTTTATCCTCCAAAAAAGTATTTTGCAAAATGTAAGTCCAATTTATCAATATACTTATCAATAAAGTACACATTTTTATAAAAAAAAATGAACAGCATATTTACTATACAGCAGAACCTAAATTACAGAAACACATAAAACTATTTCTTCACAAACACATTTTGGGAAGAGCTTATCTTTGGTTAAACTTTACCCTATCTAGGAAGAGGAGAAAGTGTCTTTGTTTTAGTCAAATCTAAACTTTATATAACCTGTCCAAGGGAAATACATATATTTATGTACACCAATTCCTCTTCCAAAAAGAAGAAAAAGAAAAAAACTTAAACAATTGGCATCCTTGAGATTATGTATCTTAGGTTCTTCCATCTGCATTACACACTCCTCAAAGAAAAATTTGCCCGAAAATGGCATTTTAGATCTGGATTTGCTAACAAATGCTATTTTAAAAACCTGAAAAATAGCCCTGGCCGGTATGGCTCAGCAGTTAGAGTGTCGGCCTGTGGTCCAGAGAGACCCAGGTTCAGTTCCCGCTAAGGCACGTACCTCGGTCACAGTTTGACCCTGGCCCTGGTTGGGTCGTGCGGGTGGCAGCCACTCGATTTGTGTCCCTTTCACATCAATGTTTCTCCTTCTCTCTCTCTTCCTCTGTCTCCCTCCCATTCTATCTGAACAAAAAATGGAAACATGTCCTCAGTAAGGATAAAATAAATAAGTAAAAGGACAAAGTTTAAAAAAAAAACCCTGAAAAATAGTATTTGCTCTACACTAGCACCTACTGCTGTTCAGAAGAATAACCTGGTAAAAATATACATATACGCACCTCTGTAGAAAGTCTGTTAGAAACTGTGTTCTCCAAAGCAAAAGAGCAATACAGCTGCAAGGTACTCAGAACTGGCAGAGACTGGGAAACTGTCAAAGTAGAAAGTCTCAGTGGTCCAATAGCTATGCGGGAGGTTTGCTTCAAGTACTTTACCACATTTCTGAAACAAAGCATTTATTATTAATTAATAAATGAGATTACCTAACTTGCAAGTACTAAAGGGTACATAAAGCAGTTTAATATGATGCTTCCATATTGACATGCAAAGTAGGGAAAGGAAGAGGATTAGGCCTGCTATTTAGTAAAAGCAAGCCAGGGCATCCACTTTGGGGGATTTTTATATTTTATTTACTTTCAACTTCAGTGTATGTTGGCAAGTGGCATTCATATATTATACGACTTGTACAACTAAATGAAACTATCGTGAACTCTGCCCAGGAAAGTAAGACTTGACAGTGGTGTTTAACGTGGGTCCTCCCACACTCATCCAAACCCAGGAGAGGGAGCCACAAATAGCAGAATTCCAACACCCACAGGGAAAATTTGGCAGGCTCCAAAACCCACTGTGATAGCCAAAATGGTGAAACAAAGAAACAAATGCCAAATCAAAGAACAAGAGACCTCTACCGAAGATGAGATAATTGAGGAACAGTTAAGCAAGTTAACAGAGCTGGAATTCAGAGCCATGATCTTGAGGAAGCTCAACAGCATGAGTAAGGACATCAACACCATGAGTAAAAACATAGAAATGTTGAAAATCAACCAACTGGAAATTAAAAACCACCAAAAAGAAATGAAGAATGACATAGCAGAAATTAAGAACACACTGGAAGGCCTAAACAGCAGAGTAGAGGAAGCTGAGGACCGGATCAGTGAATTAGAAGACAGGGTAAAAAAAAAAAATCAACCAATCAGAAAACCAGAAGGGAAAAACAATTATAAAACAGGAAGACAGTTTAAGAGAACTGTGGGACAACTGGAAACGTAATAATATTCGCATCATAGGAGTCCCTGAAGAAGAAAATGAACAAGAGTTAGAGACTATATTTGAAGAAATAGTGACAGAAAACTTCCCTAATTTGGTGAAGGAAGAAGGCATTCAAGTTCAAGAAGTACAGAGAGCCCCAAATAAGAAGAACCCAAACAGGCCCACACCAAGACACACAGTAATTAAAATACCAAAAATTAAAGACAGAGAGAGAATCCTAAAAGCAGCAAGAGATAATCAACAGGTTACCTACAAAGGAACCCCCATAAGGCTCTCAGCTGACTTCTCAAGAGAAACACTATAGGTCAGAAGGGAGTGGCACCAAGTAATCAATGTCATGAAAAACAAGGATCTGAATCCAAGACTACTCTACCTAGCAAGGCTATCATTCAAAATAGAAGGTCAAATAAAGAGCTTCCCAGACAAAAAAAGGCTAAGGGAATACATTAGCATCAAACCAGCACTGCAACAAATGTTAAAAGTACTGCTGTAATTAGAAGAAATAGGAAGAAAAATATAACCAAACTAAACAAAAATGGCATAAAATAAGTACATATCAATAATCACCTTAAATGTAAATGGATTGAATGCTCCAATAAAAAGACAGAGTAGCTGATTGGATAAGAAAGCATGACTCATCTATATGTTGTTTATAAGAGACCCACCTCACAACAAAAGACTCTCACATAGGTTGAAAGTGAAGGGATGGAAAAAAATCTTCCAAGCAAACAGAAAGGAAAAAAAGCTGGGGTAGCAATATTCATATCTGATAAAAATAGATTTCAAAATGAAGTCCATAACTAGAAACAAAGAAGGCCACTACATAATATTGAAAGAATCTATCCAACAGGAAGATATAACCTTGATAAACATATATGCACCTAATCCTCAAAAAATTAAAAATTGAATTGCCATTTGACCCAGTGATCTCACTTCTAGGAATATACCCTAAGAAGCCTGAAACACCAATCAGAAAGAATATATGTACCCCCATGTTCGTAGCAGCACTATTTACAATAGCTAAGATCTGGAAACAGCCCAAGTGTCCATCAGTAGATGAATGGATAAAAAAGTTGTGGTATATATACACAATAGAGTACTATGCAGCTGTAAGAAAGAAAGATCTCTTATCCTTTGAGACAACATGGAAGGACCTAGCAAGTATTATCCTAAGCAAAATAAGCCAAGCAGAAAAAAACAAATACCACATGATCTCACTTATTTGTGGAATATAATGAACATAAGTCTGAGGAATAGGGCAGACCCAGAGACGTGGAAGTAGGGTACAGACTGCAACCCTCAGAAGAAGGTGTGGTGGTGGGGGGCGGGGGGGAGATAAAGCACAGAACTTATATGCATGTACGCATAACCGATGCACAAGGACAACAAAGCCAGAGACGGGGTAGGGGGGATAGGGAAGAAGGTGTCAACGAGGTAAAAAAGGAGAAACATCTGTAACAAAAATAAAATAAACTAAAAAATAAATAAATTAAACTATCATGACTAGCACTGTAGTGCTCTGGTAACTGCCTCCGCCACACCAGAGTACATACATTTGTCATAAGATATACACAATGCACATGCACCTCCTTAGGATTCAACTTACTCAGTAATAGATTGCCACTTCTGATCTTGTTCTAGATGGTTTAAAGCAGTTGCCAAACAAACAGAGCTTCTCAACAACTGAACTTCAATGGATTTCTGAAGTTCCCTTGGATCTGGACTTAACATGTTAGGAAGCAGTTTTTTCATATCTACAGAAGTTAAATAGATTCCATTAAGTTAATTCACTTTTAATGTACAAGTGATATTTTGACTGTTAAAAAATAATCACCAATAATGAATACCTCCTTTTCATACTAGGTTCAACCAGCTAAATACTATGATTATTTCTGATACCTATAAAAAATTATACTTTATATAAAATTATACTTCAGACTTCCCCCAAATCAGTTTGTTTCAAGGCTCAAAAATCAGTAAGTCACCTACTTACTATTAATAGGGGTTAATCTAGACCTACTTTGGCAAACTTGACTGAATCTAACAAATCAATGCTACCACACAGATCACTCAATATTAACGGTATAATATTATACAAAATATTTTGGTTGTGATAAAGAACTTAATGAACTATATCAAGATATCAAGCACAAAAAATACTTAGCTTAAACACTAATACTTTTTAAGCAAAACATCTAAAAATTTTTAGTTCGCTTAATTTTAATTAAACTGTTTTTCATTTGCAAAATTAAATATAAACAGAACAGTCCTCATTAGTTGATTCACATGGGACTCTGCCCCAACATAAATGTACAGTAACTTCCCAGATTTCCCAGTAAAATATACAACCAAACATTTGAGCAACTTGTCCACAAAAACACTTTATTTTAAAATTGTTTCAAATACCTATTTTTTCCTTTGATCCTCCAGCAAGTAGATTGATATTTTCTCCTGGTAACAATTCTAATTGCTCAGTACATTCAACAAATTCTCCAGATTCAAAACTGCTTAGTGATCTGTAATTAAAATATCCATTAGCTTGTATTACACCCCATCCAGCCTATGGAACCATTAAAAAAAAAAAAAAGAATTCTAGAAAAAGACAGCACTATTACACAGCATTCTCTTGATGAAGTTTTTTTCCATGAAGGCCACTATTTTATTTTTATTTTGAAGATGTAACTACCATCTTAATTAGCACAAAAATTGGAGTGGCAAATCGGAAAGTCACAGCTTTAGACATTTGGTTTAGCATACTCACCCCTCCATATCTCCTTCCTCTTTTTGCAGCCTATTTTCCTAGGGGCCCCTCCAATAAACTGACAGTAGCCTTCTCCAGGGCAACTTCAATATCTAGTTCTCCCCAAGCTACCACCAAACTCCCTACACGGCCTCACCTATCACCTAAAGCCTAAGACCCTATTGGTCTCTATTACCTCAATCTTACATCCTAGTACTGCCTTCATTCACTGCAGACCCCTCCTCCATCCTTCTCTACCATTCCCACTATGGAACCTGTTTCTCTTCTTTCAAAGAAGTCTTCCTTTCCACTTCACCTTATTTGAAAATGGTGACACCTCTGAAACTCCCTCCTATAGTCCTGGGGCATCAATGCCAAGATAACATGCCTTATCCTCCTAGCTCCTCACTGCTACTTTCAGATCCTTGACCCTGTTCCTGTTCTTATTATAGGTGTTCTCCAACACAGATGACATAGTTTCTCAATCTCGTCTCCATTAATCTTTCATCTTTTCCTGTACCACTCACTGTGTCACTTTCCTTACATCTCCGCCTGAATCCAGCACTGTAAATGGTATCACTTGACTATACTGGCTTCTACCTTAATAAGCCTGGCTCAATGCAAACCACCAGCCTCTCAGGTGAGCCGTATGGCTGATGAACCATTGATGTTTGGAGACCAAAACACTCACCATTTCTGCCACTACAGGTTCTAAGTCTTCTCCAGTTGCAGGTTCCCTCTGTGCCCACCATACTCTACAATGCCCTCACACTTTCAGCTAATGACTGACTCATCAGAAATTAAAAAAACAAAACAAACAAAAACAAAAACCACAGGCTTTAATCTCTTCTATCCTTACCTAACCCATCATCCACTGCCTAAAACTATCTATATCTTACTTTAATTGCTTTCCTTGAGGCACAGGAAAGGTGGGGTCCAGTTAATCCTTCAATCAACATTCTTTACCATTTTTTGAACCTCAGCTTTTTAGCGGCTCCTCCCCCCTTGTCTAAAAGAACACTTAATCTCACCAATATTTAAAATAAACACATAGCCCTTGCCAGCGGTTAGAGCATTGGCCAGTGGTTTTTTTGTGCTCAGCGGTTAGAGCATTGGCCCGAGCATCAATGGGTCTCAGGTTCAATCACCAGCAACAAATCAATCGAAGCCCACCCTACCCCCCTTCCTTCCCTCCCTCTACTCTCTAAAAATCAAGAGAAAAAAAATAACCTCAGGGAAGGATTCATAAAATAAACAAACAATATTCTCCTTCAGTTATAGCTTCCTCCCCTTGACTTCAAGAAAAATTCACTACTCACTTAACCTTAACTAAAGCTTTTCACTTCCAAATTTCTCCACCACCCAACAGTATTCAACCTGGCTCCTTCTGCTTCTCTCTCTACAAAGCTCTCTCCTTGTGCTTGCAGTCTGGAGTTTCTGACAAGGCTGACTACTCCAGTCTGGCTCTCCTACATCTCCCACACTTCCGTTCTCAATGTCCTTGTGTTTTCTTCAATGGCTCTTTCTCCCATCCCTTAACAGATGCTCAAAAGGATTCTGACCTTGGCCCTCTTTCCTTTTCACTCACTCTTCTCCAGAGTCTGTGGTTGGTAGCCTAGAAAGAGGCTCCAGAGTATAGAGTCAGGCTTTTAATTATTACCTATGTACTAAGGATCTCCAAATCTTTCTCTAGGTTAGACTTTCCAACTTAGTTCCAAATCCAGTTGTTTTTTTTTTTTATCCTCATCCGAGGACATTTTTTTTTTTTTATCCTCATCCGAGGACATTTTTCCATTTTTTGTACAGACAGAGTGGGAGGAAGAGAGAGGAAGAGAGAGAGGGAAACATCGATGTGAAAGGGACACATCAAGTGGCTGCCACCCGCACGACCAACCAGGGCCGGGGACAAACTGCAACCGAGGTATGTGCCCTTAGCGGGAACCGAACCCGGGTCTCTCCGGACCGCAGGCCGACGCTCTAACCGCTGAGTCAAACTGGCCAGGGCCCAAATCCAGTTCTTAACTGCTTACTAAACAATCTCTTCTGCATGTTTCACAAGCACTTTAAACATGCCTCAGTGATCTGTTCCTTTTTCAATTAGTGTTTTCTCCTCCCTCTACCTGTGCCTCCACAAATTAATGGTCTATATACTTCCATCCTTGTCCTCCATATCTCCAGTATCTTCACAACATAAGCTGAGTGACCACTAAGACAGCATAACATGCCTTTCCTGTTCAAATTCCACCTAAGACTTTGTTTTTTCCTTATTAGTGGTCAAAGTCCTTCTCACACTTCTTTTTACTTTTCTTGTTTTTTTAACTTTTTAAAAATTTTATTATTTATTTTATCCTCACCCAAGGACATCTTTTCATCTTCTTTGTTCAGATAGAGTAGGAGGGAGAGAGAGGGAGAGGGAGAGAGAGACATCGACATGAAAGGGACACATTGAGTGGCTGCCACCCACACAACCCAACCAGGGCCAAACTGCCTTTAGCGGCAATCAAACCCGGGTCTCTCTGGACCGCAGGCCAACGCTCTAACCACTAAGCCAAACCGGCCAGGGCTTATTAACTTTTTATAAGTATATTTATAGCTACATTTATTTCAATGTTTAATATTAGAAGTGTTTTGGGTCTTTAGAAGTTTGATGTTTTTGTGACAAGAAATATGCTGCAGGAACTTAATTCTTGTTTATATCAACTAGCCTATAATAATATTAGTTTCATTATATGTTGTTTCACTTAAAAATCAGTTTCCAAGAACCTATCAATGATGTGAGGATCTATTGTGTTCAAATACAATTTAGAAACAATGCCATCAAATGCGACCCTTTCTAAAGCAGTGACAAATTTATCTTTATAGTAGTCCCTCCCTTAGTCGCGGTTTCACTTTCCATGGTTTCAATTACCCATGGTCCACAGTGGTCCAAAAATGTTAAATGGAAAATTCCAGAAATAAACAATTCACAAGTTTTAAATTGTGCACTGTTCTGAGCAGCATGATGAAATCTCACACCATCCCACTTGGAATGAGACTCATCCCTCTGTCCAGATATTCACACTGTATATACTACCTGCCCATGTATACTCAGTAGCCATCTCAGTTATCAATAGGTTATCAGATTGGTTATCACATAACTTTTACTACAGCACATTATTATTAACTGTTCTATTTTATTATTAGTTATTGTTGGTAATCTCTTCCTGTGCCTAATTTATCTTTATGATGGTTATGTCTGTAAAGGAAAAACAGTATGTCAAGGGTTTGGTATTATCTGCATGCAGTTTCAGGCATCCATTGGGGAGTCTTAAAATATATCCCCTGTGGATAAGGGGGGAACTACTCTATATTCATTTTTATTTTAGAATACACTCTGAGAATCATACCAAATAACTGTTCAACAATTATGAGTCTGTTTTCACACAGCATGAATGCCCTCCTCACATCTAATGTTGGATTTTCATTATAGTCATTTTTAGAATGTAGTATTAGAATTATAACTATCTTACAATAGTAGATATGACCAATTTCAATATTCTTCTGTCATAAAGGAAGCCTTTCAAGTTACTGTGAATTTGCTTAATGGGGTTAAGTATCATAATTTACAACAGAAAAAGAAAATCCTTACTTTATGTAGTTGAAATCAGCTTTCAGGTTGAGAGAAGTACTGCTGGTACTCTTTTTCAAGTCATGGATAGCATTCTGCCATTCCTGTACAGCAGCCCAATCAGCAATTGAAATGTAGCACTCACATGCTTTATTTCCCAAATAATTTATAACCTCAGGGGAAGAGTCAGGTGGTTTGGACAACATAGTTTTTCTGGAGTCACCTGAGTGAATTTTATAAAACAGAGAAAGAGAGATATATCCAGGGCAGTTATATTTCAGAAAGTTTAGAAATCTAAAAATGCATAGTAAGATCATCAGTACCAATTATTTGCCTACTACTTTTTATTTAAATGTTGAATGCTCACCATTCAGAGAATGTTTTGGGCTGGCGCTATTTCGCCCGGCATTGGCCAATGTAAGGACAGATTTGTCAAAGCCAGAGATGCAGCAATCAACACCTGTCATGGCACAAAGATGCTCCTGGTACTCCACAGAGGCCTTTTCAAACCTTCAATGCAAATCGAGACAGTCTTATTTTTAAATTATCCACATACTCAATTCCATAAAAACTGGAAAAAATAAATCACTCAATAAACTGAGCTAGATAATTAGTTAACTATTTTTCATGGGGTTGGGTAGGCACAAAATTAGATATCTTCCTCAACAAATAAAAATAAATCACACTGTTAAATTTGAAAAAAAGATAACTAAAACCAACAGAAAATACTGGGGTAAGAATCTGATCTCAATGTGTGCAAAAGCAAAGGAGAAGAATAAATATAAGAAAAGAATCCAGCCCTGGCAGGTTTGGCTCAGCGGTTAGAGTTTGGCCCATGGACCAGAGTCCTGGGTTCAGTTCCCGCTAAGGGCACATCCTCAGCTGCAGTTTGTCCCCGGTCCTGGTTGGGGTAGTTTGGGTGGCAACCACTTGATGTGTCTCTCTCACATCGATGTTTCTCTCTCTCTCTCTTTCTCTCTTTCTCCAGCTCTATGTGAAGATAAATGTAAAAATCCTCAGGTGAGGATTAAAAAAAAAGAAAAGAAAAGAGACAAAAGAATCAGCCTGGCCAATGTGGCTCACTCGTTGAGCACTGACCCATGGACCAAGAGGTCGCCAGTTCGACTACCAGCCAATCCCCAGTGGGGTCGTGCAGGAGACAGCTGCTTGATGTTCTCTTTCATCGATGTTTCTCTCTCTCTCCCTCTCCTTTCCTCTCTCTCTAAAATCAATTTTAAAAGATATTAAAAGAGAAAAAAGAATCCATACAGTAACAGATCTAATGGCAGGATAATTTAAAACTTCTGAGTATCAAAAAAACACCATAAACTGTAAAAACAAATTACAAATCAAGAAATTAAACAGCATCAACAATCTTGGTGCATATTACAATTTCACAGATCAGTAAGGGAAAAAACAAGAGGCCATGAAGACTTAATCTGTGTTTTAAAATACCACAAATGGTAAACATAATACACAAGAAAAGTTATACTATTAATTGTTTAAAAAGCAATGTAAAATACAACAAATACTTTCACTGATGATGGTCGCAGGGTTCTTGTTTCTCGGTGACTATCAGTAATTACAAAGGTGAAGAGAAAGTATTGCTCTGTTGTTAGAGATTTAAATGGGAATATCTTTTCTGTAGGGTAACTTAGCAATAGTAGTATGTATCGTAAGCCTTACAATCTATAGCCAGCCCTTCTTCTAATAAACCAGCTTGCATAAATGAATTCAAAGATAATCACAACTATGAGCAAAAAGCTAAGTGCCATGGTGCATTAAGATTAGGAAAAAAAAAAAACTCAGAAACAACTTTATTGCCCAACAATAGGGATGTTAAATTTGGGTATATTCACAAATAAATACAACCGTGATGTTAAAAATCACATTGTAGAATTTTTAATATGGCAAAGTATTTTTAAAATATTGCTCAGTGGAAAAAGCAAAACCATGTGGCCAGCAGAAACACTGTTATTTCTGTGAAAAGAGGGGAGAAAATTAGGAGAACCAGAAAAGCATATACACCAAAACTAGAGTTACCACTAAGAGATAGAACTATGAGCAGTTCTCTTTTTTCCACATTTTACAGATTTGATAAAACTTACATCAATGTACACAAACTATTATGGTACATGCTCATTTACCTAGAGAAATTGAATGAGACTGAATGTTGAGTGAACAGGGCCAATGAGCAATTACTCTAGCCATAAACAGTAATTTTACCAGACTCGGATGTGAAAGGTTATCAATTAAGGATCAAATTCAAAAGTATTATAAAACAAATAATTAGTTGATCTTGTCTTAAGAAAAATTTCCTATTAATTCATAAGTAACAAGGGTAACCAAGTTTTGCTACTAAAGAACAGACTGAAGATGTGTCCTAGTAAAATGATTTATAGCAAGCTCCAACTGCTCAAATTGAACAAAGATGTTTAAGCATTTAATTACAGTGTTGGCCAATAATGCAAATGATTAAGCATTTAACTAATAACAAAGAAATTCTATCATCCATTTCCTTCCTTCCATCTTACCTCCCATCAGCCTGTTGGGCCACTGAGTTAATCCAGAGAAGATTTTTCCCAACAATGGAAGATGACCAGACAGCAATTCCCTGTATAGCTTCAGGACAATGAAGTTCACACAGTGCTTCTACCACCATCATGATGGTTACTTCCAATTCAGTTCCCTGAAAATGCCACTCAGAAAAATTAACCTCAAAGCCTATTTAAAGTCAAATGTACCTACCAATAATTTTTACATTATATTTTTTAGCTTAGAATTCTTAAAATGTATAATGTAGCTATAAAAGGTGACCGACAAAACCTTAATAGCACATAGATGTTAGTCTTTACAAAATCAAAAGCTCCCTAACATTTATTTATTTTTTTATCCTCACCCGAAGACATTTTTTTTTTTTTTTTAATTACCATTTTTGGTTCAGATAGAGTGGGAGGGGGAGAGAGAGAGAGAAACATCGACATGAAAGGGACACATTGAGTGGCTGCCTCCCGCACGACCCAACCAGGGTCGGGAAAGCTCCCTAATATTTAAACTGTAGCATCTGTAAGAGTAACACATGAATTAAATATAAAGCAAAATTAAATATAAACAAACATGAATTAAAAGATTAATTTCATGTCTCTGAATACTGCCTGACATTACCTTAATTAGCACATATTTGCTATCTGTGGATCCCACTTATTAGCCAGTACTTTTCCCAAACATTACAACATTATTATTATAATATTTCTGCATACATTATAGTTTACATATACTTCCCTGTGCATAACTATCATAAATTATAAGTTATTTTTTCTATAGACAAACTTCTTAGAATAACCTTTAATGTTCCAATCTTAAGTATAAGTTATGCATATTTTGACATGTTCTAAGTACAAAATATGAATAGGTGACTTTGGAAGCTATTGCTTTTATAAAATATTCAATCAAAAGCTTTGTAAATGAATACAAGTTTTCATTTATTTTACCTACAAATAAAACAGGAATTAAGCCCAAGTTTTTCTAATCAAGAGATTTAAAATTAACTCCAAACACACCACTTTACCTGAGATAGATTTGTCTTCATTTCTGCAAGTAAGTCAAAGCCATGTCTCACTGTCACAGCAGGCTGGCCTGCCAACAATCCAACTCTCATGATGGAAAGTCGGATCCGAGTCAGCCAGTCTTGACAAGTTTGGCGATTGGTATAGAAAAAAGTTCTAATGACCTTTAGAATAAAGAGAAAGTAGGTTCAAATAATAGGTTCGAATGTCTCAAATACACATACAACAAATATTCAAGTCTAATGTCAGCTCTCCACACACCACCAGGTTTGACCATGAAACTGCTATAGAGCAATACTCAGCCCACTGAAACCAACCTTGGGAGGGGACGTTAATGCATTAGCACATCCCTCATATGCATTATACATCAACTTCTCTAGATTTTCCAGATACTGCAGAAGAAGAACAAGTCTAAGTTGGTTGCTACTGTGGCCTTCATCATTGTCTGCAGTTGTCCACTGACTAACATCTTGATCGGGGTTTAATGTATGAGCCGCAAGACTTCTAATGATACCTAAAAGCAAAGACAACATTCCAAATTTAAAAGGAATCTTTAAAAATTGTAGAAATACTTAGAGATAATTTCACAAATTCACATTTATCAAGTTTGCTCTGTAAAGTTATCATTTAAAAACAAAATTCTTGCCCTGGCCGGTTTGGCTCAGCAGTTACAGCATTGGCCCACGAACCGTAGGGTCTTAGGTTCAATTCTGGTCAAGGGCACATAACTGGGATGCGGGTTCAATCCCTGGCCCTGGTCAGGTTCGTGTGGAAGGCAACCAATCAATGTGTCTCTCTCACATCAATGTTTCTCTTTCAACATAAGATTTTTCATTTTAGGGGGGAAAATGTTTTCTCCATACAAATCCCTTAAATTTTTAAACAAAAACAGATAACCATGTTGTTGTCAACACATTTATTCAATGAAGGCTTATTCTAACAAAAATATCTAAAAGAACATCTGATAAAGTATTCAAGGAAGAATTTTTGTTTACACAAAGACAAATTTCTTAATACAAGGCTTGAAAGTATTTACATCACCATGTTTGAAAAAGAACTAGAGTGGATTACCTTCAATTGTCTGGAAGGTATCTTGAGCTCTGCCCAGCGGGGTTCTCAGCTTAGAAAGAACAGTGAACTGTGCTGCTTCCCAAATAGCCCACTGCCAAAGGACGGCATCTGTCTTTAGAAGATTGCGAGGAATCGTTGATTGGTCACGCTTATCCAGTCTCTGGCAGCTATAGAACAATCTTTCTAACCAATTGTCCTTCCTAGGAAAAGTAGTTTCATATTTAACAGACAATGACAACTTCATTCTAATAATAAAAAAACTGTGAGGGGAATGGAAGTAGGGAACTAGAATTTTTCCTCCAAAACGGAAAAAACTGTAAATTTGGGAAGCATTATACCCACCCCTCTCATTGTGAGGTCTCTTACAGTTAGAACAGGATGGGGGTATGGTATAGATGGATTATTAGGATAAATGGCTCAGGACAATCAGGCTAAAACATTCACTCCAACTAAGCACCTCCAGAATGTCTATGCTCCAGACCCCTCCCCCAAGTACTGATGACAAGGTCAAATCAGTTAAATGTCAATCAATCACAATTCATTACTCAATTTCAAAGGCTATTTTTCTTTCTTCAGATGCTATCTTCAAAGCAATGGTTCCTACTGAAAACTAAAATAACCCATTTAAGAATATTATTTTCTACTCTACCACTCCTGACATATTTTCTCCTCCAAAGTAGGCGTAGAGAGAAGATATTCAGATATATGGTACTTTTCCCAATTAAAGAGTCAAATATCTTACCCTATTCTATGAGAGTTCCCATATAAAATATAACTAATAACATCAGAGAAATCTTGCGGGTGGAATGTGTTACTTGGTGCTTTACTCATGTGACTTCTCAATGCTAAAGAAATTTCTTGAATTTCGGTGTGATTGTTATTGCTGTAAACAGAATAAATAAAGTTACTGTCATGAAAAATGTTTTAGTTAAAATGTTAGTACATACCATAAAATGGGCCATTTTCCTGCTAACTAAATTTGAAATAATATAAAATTGAGGCTTTAAAACAGACAGAATGTTATTACAACTTTGAAATTGCAGGTTCTTAGAGCTCCCAAATTAACTTAAAACAGTAAACGATCACAGTTTAGTTTTTCAAATAACTGAACTATCAAGAAACACATTTTGGCATTATATGAATCATTCTATACTCATTACTGTGAGCTTCTCTCTCTTCAATCACTGAGAAGCACCATACAAGATGTGACATTAATTCACTAATATATGATTTGTCTTTTCCTAGACTAGACTAGGCAGCAAAAAGATATTGGAATGTCTTTGCCCCAACACAATAGTTATACCTCAAGACAACATCTAAAGGAATTGACTTCAACAGCTTTCCAAATGCTTGTCGAATACGAGTTCCACTGTGGACTAGTTGAACACGGCAAACATCAACACACCTACAAAAAAGAAAAAAACACACAAATGAAACAAATAAAACAGGTGTGGCAATTATCCCGTTATTAGAGGTAGGGTCAAAAGATAAGATCATTAGCCCAGCTGGTGTGGCTCAGTGGTTAAGGATCGGCCCATGGACCAAAGGGTCACGGGTCTGATTCCCAGTCAGGGCACATGCCCAGATTGCGGGCTTAATCTTCAGTAGGGGGTGTGCAGGAGGCAGCCAATCGATGTTTCTCTCTCTCTCCCTTTGTCTTCCTCTCTCTCTAAAAGTCAATAAAA
Source organism: Molossus molossus (assembly GCF_014108415.1). NCBI lineage: Eukaryota > Metazoa > Chordata > Mammalia > Chiroptera > Molossidae > Molossus > Molossus molossus. The sequence goes on along the minus strand of NW_023425366.1, from coordinate 106,068,856 downwards.
ACATATTTTAAAAAAAAGATTGAATCCTTAGTCCATACCTCTGTAAAAGATCATCTGGCAAGGAAGAGGACAATGCATGTAGGCTGCTGCATGCTTGCAGACAGATATTCACATCTTCAACAAGAGCTATTAAAAATTAAAGGATAGTTATTTTCAGTTTGCCAAAAGAATTTATATACCAGTATGCCATAATTTTATGACATTCAACGAACAGTGAGCACCTACTATGAAGTAGCCTCTGCTCCTGCCTGGAATTCTCATTGGCACTAACATTTGGGGAAATGATAGATTCAACAAAATCCACTTAAAGTGACTAGTCTTCACCCAAACCTTTTTCTGAGGAAAATTTTAAAAGTACATGAAACACGTAACATTCACATAAGCTTTCAAATGTGACGATCGTTTAAAACTACTTATTTTTGACATATGAAGAATGAAATAAAATATAACGGATTATGCATCTCTTGTTAAAATGGGGATTATACATTTCAGGGCATGAAAGTACTCAAGTGACTATCTTTCTCCCATTACCAATGATCCCTTTTTTAAGTATTAACAAACTCTCAAAAGAATCACAGAAACTTACTGTTGGCTAAAAGGCCTTTGCAAAATTTATGGAAAGATGGAAGAGAGAATAAAGGTGCATATGTTTCAGACTTCTTCATTAAAACAGCCACTTCCAAAGCCCAAGTCATTAATAGTTTCCTGAAACACAAAATATACAGAGATTTTACATTACAAACAAATAAAATTGTATGCTTTAAAAAAATCTATAAAAATATATACTTCTATAAAACAATGAGGGGGCGTTCATATAATTCTTTTTAAAAAGAATAAAAAACCCTAGATTAAACAATAAAAAACAAATTTTAAAGTGTTTCATAATGAAGAAGTTGCTCTACCCCAACTCAATAATCTTCATTTCTTATTCTCAAATCATGAAGTCAAATTAATAAAAGTTAAGAAGTGTTAACATAAAATATTACTGAGTTACCTTGTGTCCTGGTTAAGATTATCTTTCTTAAGCAATATTCCCAGGAGATTTAATATAATTGAGAAATGTTTTTTTGTAGCTGTAGTTACAGTACTAATCACGGCTCCATCAAACAAGGACGGGGAAGATGAACTAAGACTACTAGATATAAAGTGATCGTGCCTGGAAGACAAAGTTTCGGATCATCTTTTCAACTCTGATATTCTTATAAAGCTAAAGTTAAATCAACACAAATATTTTTTTAAATCTGTACTTTAAAGAGCCCATCTAGCCCTATAAAAATTTAAAAAATATGTTTAAGAAATATTTGTAAATACAGTACCTGGTACAATGAGAATACAAAGTGTAAAGCACTGCATACTGAATGGCAGGGAAGTGAACAGCCAGGTCACTGTGCACAATCATCAGATTCTTACTCAGGAGTGCAAAGACAGTTGGAGACAGCGCCCACATCTGATGATGTACAAAAGGAAGTAAGTGTTTGGGTCCTCCAATACGTGTATGAGTATACCAAGAGTTTATCCTTCAAAGTAAGTATGTCTATGCATTTTATAAAATTAAAATGACATTTATATTTGGAAACAATCTAGTACACTGAACAAGGGGCTAGCAAACACCTTTTGTGAGGACAAGAGAGTAAATATCTTAGACTTGGTGGGCCATGACACCTCTGTTGAAATGTCCAACTTCTCAACGCTGCCAGTGCAGTAAAAAAAAACAGCCATAGACAAAACAGATGAGTGGCTATGTTCCAACAGAATTTAAGAGTCTACTGCAGCCTTCCAACATAAGCCATAGCTAGCAGTGAGGGAAGGAACAGCTATAGAGGAATAGACACAAGGCAATCCGATCTAACCACATAGACAGCATGCAAGTATAAACATCACATCTTGATTTTTCTCTCCATTCTCTCTTAGAAAGTGTAATCTCACAGTTACATGCCATTACTCTTTATTAGAAATAATGTTTTTCAACTCTGCAAGGTCCACTAGGAGAAATGTACAAATGGTAGCAATAATTATAAATTAAAAACAGAGTCACTTCAAATTATTTAAAGAAACTGTTATTCTTTCTCCAAAGAAATCATATATGAATGTTCCTAGAAAAGTGGGCAGTCAAAAAATAAGACCATATGTAAGCACAAATTTTAGTAAAGAGGAGAAAAAAGCCAGGAAAAGAAGGGGGTGCACATTACAAGAACTAGACAAATTTGAGCTGTGAAAAATGTCAACAAATTATTTATAAGAATGTTAAAGTAAATAGGACAAATTCATAAAAAAGATTTTCTAAAAATTAAACAAATATATTAAAAATTTATCAAGGAGTTGTGAAGGAAAGGAAGGAGAGAAAGCTAAACATAATGGCAAGAAAATATTCCCATCAATTTAAATTATTCAGGCATGTCCTACATATGGCCATTTGTTCTACAGGGATCCTGTAGATAGATGCACTGACATGACAGTAAACGAAACAGATAAATATGCAATGAGAAGAGGCTTCCATGTGGATAAAACAGTGATTACAAGTAAAGACTCACCCCAATCAGTGAGTTTTTGGCATTCCCAATTGTAGTCAGGGCACTGAGGTCAAATATAACTACAAATTTTGCATTGTCTACATTGAATACATGATTCTTAAAAGCCTCATGCTTTATTTCAGAACAGGCATCAGGAAGTTGTAGACTATGTAGTAGGTTGTTTAGGGCACAAGTCATTTCTCCCAAAATTAATTTATAGGCAGTCTCCAAAACAGGAATATTCTTCAAGCTGAGCACTGCTTGATAAACAGCATGGGCTGCAGCAACAACCTTAAAAAGAGAGTTCGGGAAAGTAATAATTCAATGGAAAACAAATTCTCCACAATTATATAGAAAAGAAATTACTATCTATATATGGTGATGACGCAAATCAATTTAAGATGGATAAATTCACTGTACTACAGAACACTAAAGATCTTAATTTCTAAAAATGCAAACTTTGGGGAACCAACACATCATCAGTGAGCTTTTTAAATCTATAAATTTTTATTACAAAGAAAGGAGACTCTAAACTAAAACTGGCCATATAAAATTTCTTAAAAGGACATTAAAAAAAATAGTGTCAAAACACATACAAAAAGCAGTTTATTAAGATTGGTTTCACTATATCTACTTGGAAAGTCTATCATGGTTCAGACACAATCAGTTGAGAAACTAATAATGAAGTTTTATGTATAACATACACAGTAGCTCTGAACAAATTTAATAAAAACAAATAATGAAAATTTGAAAAGAATTATCTGGTGCTCATTCATCAAGGTATATAGTATTATAATCTATAAATACCAAGTTAAAACAGTCATTACAATCACTACACTCTAAATCAAATACTTATAATTTCATTTATGTAGCCTATAAACAATATAAGTCAAACTCTTTAATGACCTAAGCTATTAAGTGTAATTATGAACACATCACTTACTTCTTTTTCTTTATGATAACGCAAAAACAGTAGTTTAGATGATGGTATAAACAGTTTTTCTACAAATGATGATGGCAGTTTTGTATTTATCTGTTCAACAATCTAAGAATACAAAATAAAAAGAAATGAGCTATTAAGTCACCAAATGACATTGAGGAACCTTAAATGCATACTGCCAAGTGTAAGGAGCCAATCTAAAAAGGCTACATACTGTATGATTACAATTATGACACTCTGGTAAAAACAAAACTATGGAGACAGCAAAAGTATCAGCACACGGGATTTTTAGAGCAGTGAAAGTATTCTGTGTGATGTTGTAATGGTACTATATGGCATAAACACTTGTCAAAAATCTAAGAATGTACAGAGAGTGAACCTTAAAGTAAACTATGAAATATAGTTAATAATATGTCACACTGAAGCAAGATGTTAATAACAGGAAAAACTACTGAGGGAAGAGGGTACATGAGAACCCTGTACTTTCTGCTCAATTTTTCAGTAAACCAAAATCTGCTCTGAAAAATAGTTCATTAATTAAAAAAAAAAAGATATGCTTTACTTAAAAAAAAAAATTTAAATTGACTTTAAAGAGAGAGAAAGGAAGAGGGAGGAGGTAAGGGAGGGAGAGGCGGGGGGGAAAAAAGAGAGAGAGAGAGAAAGAAACATCAATGAGAGAGGAACATCCATTATCTGCCTCCTGCACACCTCCTACTGGGGATGGAGCCCACAACCCAGGCTTGTACCCTGTCTGGAAATCAAACATAGGACGATACTTAACCAACGATACTTAACACCAGCCAGGGCTATGTATGCTATACTTTAAGTTTAAACTTAAACACAGGCATTTTTTTTTTTACGTTGGTAAAGGGAAGTGTAACTCTGGTAGACAAGATCAGCAGAGTATCATCTAGAATTTACTTTAAAATAACACAATTGGGGACGGAGAGACAGCAAGGAGGAGGGGGAGTCAAAGACTTAGATGAAACCAGATGGGCCATGTGTTTCTAATGACAGAAACTGAGTAGTAGTAAGTATGCAGAGATTCATTATACTATTCTCTTTTTAAAATATGCTTTAAAATGTCATAATAAAAGGTTGAGGGGGAATATTTATGCTTAAGAATTAAAACTATAAAAGAAGTTTCATATGAGAAAAAAACATAACAGTGACTTTCAAAATAGCTATTAGTATCTTCTCTTAACAGTATTATCAGGAGTATTAGTCTCGTGTGAAGGATGATTTAAAAAAAAAAAGAGTATATCTACACTGAGTTAAGCCATCAAACACTAAAAGTAAATAGATACTAGGGCAAAAGCAAACTATAGTATATAAATAATGTGCTCAAAAAAGCTCCAAAACAACCAAGGCTTTAATTTCTCCCATATCAATTTAAATTTAAAGACCTGAATAAACCAACATTTTAAAAAACAAAAAAGAATTCACATACCAATGTGAGTAAATTCAAGACTGAGATGATATAATCTGTACCACAAGTCTGGCAATTCTCCAGTTGATCTAATCCATATGTAATGACCATTTCACAATGTATAGTCATGCTAGGATCCAAGCTGCCGAGCAAAACACCAACACACTCATTAGCAGCTGTCAACACAGCCTCAGAAAAAAACACTTGATTTGCAGCCGTCACACATCTCATTACTCTGTACAGAACCTGCAAATGGGGAAAACAAGCAGCTTTTTAAAAAAATTCACATGCTTCCAGAGCAAAAAAGTATTTTCTATTGCATGCAGTTTCAACTGAAAATTAACTGCCTGCCTTGGCAGTAGTCGCTTAATATTCTAGTTCTCAGAGGCTGAATAATAAGGGTATCTTTAGTTAGTACAATACACAAAAATGATCTTGCCTAAAAAATTCTAAAGTACTATTGTGACAGGAAATGGAATTTGCCATCCTCTATTTCTGTTCCACCAGCTTCCTATGAGCCCAACATCACTAAATGGCTGAAGCTCAGAATCTTTACAATCATGAAATACTCCAGAACTTAGAACCGTAACAGTATTAACAGCATTGGAATAACCTGCCATGAGAATAACTTTCTGTAATTTAGCACTTGGGCTTTAGACAATCAATCTTTTAAAACTAAACATCAAGTCACCTTCAGCTTATGAAAGTTCATGTATTGATGGTCACTTCTGAAAGTATTCTCATTCACAGTATTTGATACCTACATGAGGATTATAAAAATCGTGTAGTTTCCAACCAAAACCCCCACTAAACTATAATAGTCAATATTAATGTACTAAATTTATAATAACTTTGGGGAAAAACAACAAATTGACACAAAGATATCTCTAAAATATTTCTGTAATAGTCAACACCACTAAACACAGGATTTTTAAACCTATACACACAGGTTAAAAAGGCCTAAGAGACCTTCATGAAAGAATACATTTAATATATAACTATCCAGGAAAACTATTATGTTCCTTCCGTTTTATATCTGAGTTAACTGCCTTTATTTCAACACTGACACAGTCATCAAACAACCACCTTTGAGATAGTAAAAAAGAAACAAAGATATTAAACCATTTTAATCAGGTTTAAACTGTCAACATGCTGGTTTTAATTATCTTCTAGATCAGACATTCAAATACACAATTAACTTACCCAAAATTACAAACATAACTAAAGTCCTATTTTTATCTAGCAATGTGTTCAACAAAAGACACTGCTTATAAAAGCTAGAGTTTTGTCCTAACAAAATAAAATTTAGTTATTTAGATTAAATGTTTTGGCAGTTTCACACATTTCTTCCTTCCTATTCAAGTAGAGTATAATGATGGAGGTTCATTTCTTGCGTCTATTATGCTGAACCACTCCAGACAGCAATATAGTGCAAGTGATATTGGGGGCTGAAGAAGTGTGGAAATCTTATTTATAATTGATCTCAGATTACTATACATTTTAAGTTCTATATCTAAATTTACATCCTTTTATGTCAGGCTATCAAGCTCTTTCATCCTGTCATGCTCACAAACTACTTTTTGAGGCTTTCTCTATAGTGTGTTATTCTTAATATGGTGAAAACTAAATGGAGGCTCAATAATTTAAAACCAAAATAATAATTATTAAAAACAAAAAGATTTTTAAATATATGTTTAAAAACAAGAATAAACAGGATCTCCTAAGAGAAAAGTTCATGGACATTTTAAAATTCACAGTGGCCTCTTTTTCATGAGGGTAAAGAAGGAAGTAGGAGTAGGATGGAATATAAAATTTCCAACTTTTCTGACTAAGAAAACAGCCAGATACATACATGCTAAACAAACAAAGGGTTAATAACAGCATACCAGGTAAACAAAAGCATTTACAATATAAAACAATTTTACTTTTTAATATTACTTAGAATTCCTAAAGATACTTACATCTGTCACGTATGCCTCAGTAATTGGAGGACCCCGAATTGGGCTGAAGCGTTCCCCAATGCTCCTCACCACAGTACTAAATACCCTGAGAAGAGCTGCCAGCTTTGGTAATGACACTGAAGGAGGAGGTATGTCTTCATCCACTGACTCCCCAGAGGCCACATGGCTGAGGTCCTAGAAGTGAATCCACAGCATTCTTATTTAAGCAAAACACTCCAATTAACTTTATAATAGATTTTTACAAATAGAGGTATATTGGCCTATCAGAAAAGTAAACATAAATCTAAATGTAAAAGTAGATTTTATCTATTTCTCTCTAATTAAATAAGCCAATATTAACCTCAGTAGATTAAGGAAATAACCTTTATACCAACTCAGATAGGTATTGGGTAAACTTAATACTAGTACATATATTATAGTTTAATTTTTTTTTTTTTTTAATCCTCACCCGAGGACCTTTTTCCATTTCTCGTTCAGATAGAGTGGGAGGGAGAGAGAGAAACATCGATGTGAAAGGGACAAATCGAGTGGCTGCCACCCACACAATCAAACCAGGGCCGGGGAAAAACTGCAACCGAGGTACATGCCCTTAGCGGGAACCAAACCCGGGTCTCTCTGTACCGTAGGCCACCGTTCCAAACTGGCCAGGGCTTTATATTGGTTTTAATGGGATATTATGCGCACACACAAACACAGAAGGTGGGGGGGGGGGTAAAAATGGTAAGCTCTGGTTCAAAGATTTATAATCTAGTTGCAGAAATAAGATATACTCAAAAGGAAAAGAGTAGCAAAAACTGGGACACTAAAACTAATATATTACTACCTATAATTAAATGACTAAATAATGAAAGAGAATTAGATTTTATGGATACCAAAGGGAAGCATCTCTACAAACTAGGCTTCAGAGAAGCAGATCAGCTTACAGGTGGGTTAGGAACAAAGACATTCTAGGTGTGGTAGCAAAGAAACATGTGGAAGCAAAATACTCCCTTGCTTTTCTCTGAAAGGGGGCAAGTAGACTGGTACAGTTAAAGTAGTAAATTCTTATTGGCTAGAAGTAGCCAAGGTATAACGAACAGATAAAGCTAAATCTTAATGGAAGCCTTGAACACCAAACAAGAATCATGGTAGATCTGAGCAGGGAAGAAACCAAAAGTTCAGACAGATAACAGTAGGTTCAAGTCAAGACAGGGCCAGGAAAGCCAAGAACCAGTAACAGAGACTTCAGCAGCACCCTTAATGCTGCCATATGTAGTTGTATAACTGCAATAGTTGGAGAAAGTCTTGTTCTCCAAAGCATGATCTATGCTGTCCAATACATGTTAAGAGGAAAGATTTCAGGGGCTTTTATACAGAAACAATTCACCTCAAAAGAAAACATTTTTGATCTTCACCAGTGGATATGTTTTTACTGATTTTTAGAGAGGGGGAGGGAGAGAGAGAGAAATATTGATGTATGACAGAAACATCAATCAGTTGCCTCCCATATGCACCCCCCTGTGGATGAACCTGCAACCGAGGTATGTGCTTTGAATAGGAATCGAACAAGCAATCCTTCGGTGCATAGACAATGCTCCAACCAACAAAGCCACAGCAGCCAGGGCTCACCTCACTTTCTAAGATTCTTAATAAGAAAAAATAAGTGTGAACTACAGAAAATGTCTTCAGAAAACTACCAGCTACCAAGATTATTTCAAGCTTTGCAAAATTAGACCTACAATTTTTCTTTCACTCTTTCCAGTAATTCTGCTGCTGACAACTTAAAAACAGTTAAAAAAAATAAAGTATTAGCAGTGGTCCTATAATTTCTGCTCAAATGTCAGGTGGTCTGAATTATTTTAAAATAAATCTAGCACTGCTTAAGGTTTTTGTTTTGTTTGTTTTGGTAGGAATTTATTTTTTCCTTTTTATTGAATTTATTGGGATGTTAATGGTTAATGTTTTGTTCTGTTTTTTTAAACTTTTAGGAAATAACTTAGCTTTCTCTTTCTTTATACTCACCTCAGCATATGCCTCCATGTCCTCTAGAAACTGACCAAGAAGAGTAGTAGAAAATGCAAGATCAGCTACCCAAAATGGCTCCAGACTCTGCAACCACCCTAGGAATCATATAAGACATTTGAAAGAGTAGAAAAAATAAAAAATCTAAATAAAAAATATATTTGAGAACCCTGTTTAAAAAGACATCTGGTTTCCAATTTGTCAACTCTTAAAACATGACCTATTATCATAAAACTAGGACGGCTAACTATTAAGCCTGCTAACCATGATTAACCAATGTCTTTTAAATGCTACAAAGATAAATGTTCTCCAGAAATGAAAATGTGTATCTCACATCCTTATTTTTCAGATTTAATAACCATATTGTCACTATACACATTGGCTTAGACTAAAATGCAACCACCTATCAACTGCTAGCCTGGTTATCTATTCCAGGGTCACAGTGAGCCATCAGAGGTGTGTACTGATCTCCCCAGAGAAAATGACACAGAATCAGTCTCACCTGCACACCTTTTCAGAAGTTTATTGTTCCAAATAAGCTAAGAGAAACTATAGCACTTGGAACAGGCTGAAATGTCCAAGTTAGTCATGGTAAGTCATTCACTTAGCTAAAAATTTTTTTTCCTTTCCATCATTTATGACAATTTTCTAAATACAAAATGCTAGTCATAAATATCTAGGATCTTCCATTCTACATTTCAGGATATGACCACTATAATATTTTCTCCTACCAAGCACATGCCACAAATGACTTAGTTAAGTCCTTTCAATTTCTCACTGGAGCATTATAATCTGTACTTGGACTCTCCCTATCTACTACAAAGTACACAATTTTCTTTTGAAAAGATAAATATTGCTGACAAGTAATGTTCATTTATAATAACCAAACTATTTCTGTGAAACAATTATTTTTCTTGTACTATCAAAGAAATAGTATTAATAGCTGGTCTTTGAGGGACCAGTGCTCATTCCCACAATATTTACATAACTGAACCACTTACCAGACACCTGCTGTGTGAGCGAAGGTTTCTGAGTATGATCTATATGCCATCCAACTAATATATCAACCGTATCCTGGATGGAAATAAAGAGAAGGGCATTAAGCAATTTATGGTCTTACTGTTATTCCACTTGTGGATGACACCTAAGAGACCCTAGAAAGGGCACCTATGTTCTACCTACCTGACATTATATTAAGTGAAAAAGGGGGAGGGCAGCCAGGAGAATAATAGAACTTTCTTTATAACACTGATAAAATGATATATTTTTCTTTAAATATCTTAAGGCATGAGTGTCAGAAAATAGATACTATTTTTCACAAAGAACATTACTGCTGCACCATTCAATCCTGGACCCTCAAACATCACTAATTCTATTCAAAAGAACAGAAGCTTTGTTTTCTATCTGAGTTACTAGGTCCTCATACATGCACTCTCTAACTCCATCATATGAAAAAAGAAGAGTTAGGGGACTCACCCTAAAGTTAGTGCTGAAAATATGAGGGTAGCATCGAGCTACCAAAAGAATGCACTTAACACATTTGCAAAGTAATTCTGGTGTATCCACATTTTCAAGAATGGACTGCAGGCTGGTCATTACAAGCTAAAAAATAAAAATTGCAAACCATAAACATTCAAGAAAACAAACAAATTAGGTTCATGATTTAATAGAAATTATATCCAAATCTGATTATAACACCAAAGAAAATAAATTCTATAGTTTTAGCTCAATAAAAGTTGAAAACATTTCATTCCACTAAGATACCAGGCTAAAAACAAATACTGTTTTCTCTTCTTTGATGACTGTTAAAATTATTTCTAAATAATGTCTATATAAATTATTCCTAAGCACTCTTCAATACATTGATGTGATTAAATTTCAAGTACAAAAACTAAGGCGTGCTTAAGAACATTTTGTAAAATACCACAATTATTTTCTAATTCAAAATACAGGGCAAATTTTGTACAGTTTATACTTTAAAATATAGTACGTGCTTCAAATTGGAATGACTTAGAACTAAGATTAACATGGCCCAACTCACGAATGACATACAGATTCACATTACCACTGTGTGTGTGTGTGTGTGTGTGTTAGCAAAGAAACATGTGGAAGCAAAATAGTCCCTTGCTTTTCTCTGAAAGGGGGCAAGTAGACTGGTACAGTTAAAAGTAGTAAATTCTTATATATAATATAGCACACCACTGATAGAATATTTTGCAGCTGTTAAAAACACTCTTTTCCTCAAAAAAAGAATGTTATAGAAGAAATGCTAGAATTAGAAAACCAACATTTTGCAACAGCCAATGTTATAATCTATAGAGGCACAGAATATGAATGGATGCTAAAATCACTGAGTACAGTATACTCAGATCATCTCATAGCATCATGCCCAGGTTACTAATTACAAAGGGAGAAAAAGAAGCCTTCACAATGGAAAGACTTGGTGGTCATCACCTCAACCAGATAATCAAACTCTTCATCTGAGAGAGTAAGACAGCCTGAAGTTATGTGTCTACTGGTGTGATGCAACAGTAAGTATAAACTTTCTATGAAGTACTGGTGACCAAAATGTGTAAAGTAAATCTAATTAGGAAGAAACAATCAGACAAACCTGGAAAGTAGAACATTCTACAAAATAAGGGTGGTCCAAAGGTAGAGAGAACTGTTCTAATTGAGAAAGATTAAAGAGGCACGCCACCAAACACAGTGCATGAATTGTGAAAAACAAGATCTTGATGCGCTACTTGGTCAGGTAAGATAAACAATATAAAAGACATCTTAGAGGTAATTGCAGAAATCTGCAATTATATTATGCAATAAAATATATTTTCTTAGATATGATTATAATTTTGTTGTTATACAGGAGAATAGCCTTATTCTTAGGATACATGTCAAAGCATTATGAGGTAAATCATCATCATGTGTGTAATTTATTTTCCAATGATTCAACAAAAAAGTGTACGTGTATATGCAAAAATAAAAGCTGTAGCTAAATGTTAATAAGTGACAAATCTAGGTAAAGGATGTATGGCATTTATTGTACAGATATGTTTTCCTGTGGATTAGAAAAGTTTCAAAATAAATCTGTGGGGAAAAGTTCATGATATAAAAACTATACAGGATAAGCCCATTTTGGTATTACGCTGTTTAGTTACAGATAACTTTTTTAATCTTTTCCAAAAAATTTTTTCATAAACTCTATAACCAAGGAAAAGTGCATATTTTTAAAGGCAGAATAGAATTAAGTAGGGCTGATATTCATTTATACACAATTATTTTATATCACTTGGAATAAGAGTATTTGACATACTATCAAACCTAAATAAGCCTAGTGTAAGTTGTGATTTTTGTCTCCCTTAAAAAATGAAGCCCCTCCTAGTCAGCTCTCCCCATGGAGTTCCTATTTTCAAACCTGCAAATAATTCTAGTACTAAACAAATTCAAAGGAAAGTTTCTAAAAGCGAGGTGACAGGGAAGAGCACACCTAACTCATTTTAAGTCTACCTTTAATGTGTGTCCTTTACTCAAATTCAGAAAAAGGAATTTTACTTGCATCATATTTACTGTCAGTAAATAGCCCTATTCTAACTTCCTTTCTTCATGCTTCCCTCCAAGCCCCCAAGGACATGTGTTAAAGGACAATTTTCTTTCCAAGCATATCATCAACCCCACCCTCCATTCTTACCTGCATTACAGATGAAAAGGCTTTCTTTTCTCCTACAGTCTCTAGTGCTTTGTAGGTGGCACATAAGTAGAGGAGTTTAACTTCATCTTTTGCAGATGAGCTAAATTTGCTAAAAATCCATTTGAAGATCTTCTCAGCCTCATAGCTCAGAGAGGCACAAAGAAGGCCAAGACAGCAAGCTCCTTCCTGTCTCAATTCCTGAAGCAATTTGCTACTGTGTTTATTTTAATGCAAACAAAACAAAACACACATAAAGCTTAAGCTTTCAAAGATGACAAGAATGACACATCTTACAAAAGAATGTCTTAAATGATTTTTTAAAAGATTCTATTCAAACTACATACAAGATTGAAATTTTAGTCACTTTAAATATTCTCTAGTGTATCCTGCAGTGACCAAAGTACCTCTGTTAGACACTGGGCTTTCTTTTCCAGAATCAATTACTTACAAACAGTTAAGGAAAGACCAAAAACTCTTAAAATTCATGCTTTCAATTCCATCTCAAGCTTCATTAAATGACTCAGAAAAGGGCAGCAACAAACGATTAGCTTTCACACTATAAATATATACTGTGTAATGTTCAATATGTAAGGGCTATAAAATACGAAATTATAATAGTTAAATATAATAAGCTTAAAAGAACACTCACGTAAGTATAATAGGTAACTATATAAAATAAAACCACCATAAAGCAGTAAGGTTCATAACCTGCTGACATAAATTTCGAGGTGCTTTCCAACACTGCAATTCTTTGGGAATCACCATACAAATAAATGATTACATTTGGAGAACCCTAGCAGCCCTGAAGACTAGATGGTTTGAATCCACTATTGCCCAAAAAAGGAAAGATCCTTTGCACCTCTACTCTCTAAGCATTTCAAAATTCTCTAGTTTACAAATGTTAATTGCATTTATTCATTCATGCCTGCATGTCATTCTACATGTCAATGCTTAATCATTCAGTTACATTGACAAATTTTTAAAAAATGATATTCCCTTTCAAGGATTCCATTTGTATTCGGTGGTTATTAACATATAAATACTTTGCCCAGCCGGTGTGGCTCTGAGCATTGACCCATGCACCATAGAGGTTGCAGGTTCGATTCCTGGTCAGGGCACATGCCCAGATTATGGGCCAAATCCCCAGGGGGGGCAGGCAGGAGGCAGCAAATAGATGTTCTCTCTCATCAATGTTTCCATCACTCTTTCCCTTCTTCTCTCTAAAAATAAAGAAAATTTTTTTAAATATATAAATACTTTAACACAGATAAAGATGACAAGAGAACCCAGTGAAACATTCAATAAAACTAATGGGTTTATCTTGTTTATTTTTAAATAATTTCTAAAAATATATCTTAGTTTTAAAATTTAACCATCGTTACATACCTTTCATTAAGCACATCATGTACAGCAGTCAAGATATTATCCAATTGCTTAACTAGTACCTTAAAAAAAAAAATTTATGGACACTTCAATTTCCTATACTTTTACGATAACATTGCGTATTTTTTTCTTGTGTCCCCCTCCAAATTATAATTGGACACCTTACTTTCCTTATTATTCCCATATTAGCATATATCGGGAATGTTACAAGTTTCCTTTCAGACTGGAAAAAAGGCATCCATACAAAACACAGAGCCATGATATCAACGGCGAGGGTGGGAGCGGGAGGGGGGTGCTTCAAAAGGCTTGTTTAATTTACTCTGAAATGCATTTTGAAAAAAATGAATTGAGGGATGGAGAAAGAGATGAGTATTTGATAAAGTGACATGGTAAAATGTTAATGACAGAACTTAGATGATGGGCATATGATGGTCACTGTAAAATTCTTTAAATTTTCTGTATAATTTTTCCATAATAAAATTTGGGGGTGAGAGGAGATGCTTGCGTTGAACCAAGTATTATTTGATTTACCATACCACTTCTCATTAATTTTCTCCTACTCCTATCAAATTCTTAATTTAACATTAGGAGAATTACTTGGGGTAGAGAGAAATATGTAACTACTTCTGCACTTTGTCCTTGAAAGAGTTTTTTCCATTTATTTGGCCCTGGCCACCAGACCAAACTTACTCTTGAACAAAATATATACCCCTAACCCCAATTTTACATATGAAAAACAACAGATATTCTGTCCTGGAACACAGAAAAAATATTCTGAGGACAACACAATGCACGTGTTAAAAACACTTTATTGCAAAGGCAACCAATGTGGATCCAACAATGGTAGGTAAATTACACTTTAGGGGCATTAAATGTGTAATCCCTGTTATTTTTCCCTTCTTAAACCACTCCTGCTAGCATTACCTAGTTTATTGTGGAAACACAAATATTATTAACATTTCCAAAGATACTAAACTCACCAGTTTATTTTCTGGTTGCTGAATAAATTCCTTCAACTGCTTTACAGTAGCCAGTCTTCGGTCTCTGTCGTCTTCCCGGGTGATCCTCCGAAGAAGATTCGACAGTCGAGACTCATCAGAATAAGACATCGATCGGTCTGTGAATATGAACATTTTGTTATCCATTAAGTATAAATAAGCACAGAAACCTTATATCCCAAATATTTTAAAGTACATCAAACATCACAGTCCAATGGACAATAAAAGCTCATTTGGCGGGGTGGGGGAAAGGGGAGCTGGCTGATTTGGCCCTCCGACCAAAAGGCCAAGAGTTCAATTCGTCAAGTGCACGTGCTAGAGGCAACCAATAGACAGATGTGTGTCTCTCTCAACACTGATGTTTCTCTCTACCTCTAAAAAATAAAAAAAATCAATGGAAAATAAAATTTTTTAAAAAGCTCAATGAACACACTTTTGATCATCACTATAAATAAAGCTTCAGCAGACTGCTGAGCACATTACAGACCCTCAGAAGAAAAAAACAAAAAAACAAAAAACTAAGTAAATACCTCAGTCACAGGATCAGTTGAGGAACAAAAGGGGTTAGAAATTATTTTCTTCAGATCTGTTCCAAACTGTTTTTAACATCGAAGTAAAGAGCATGGGTATAGGTAAAAGACTTTTATAGGTTAGAGGTAGCCTCAATCAAGGAGAAACAAGCCATATGCTTCTATTTCTCACCTAGGTATCCCACTGGAAGGCTGAGAGCCTCTTGTTCACGTTATTGTCATTTTCCTAGCACAGAGTTTTGGTGAACTGAAATTATGTTTCCCTACTACCTACCATGTGCAAGGTATGCTGCCACTTGGAAAGTGGCAAATCAGAACCTTTTCCCCCCTTTATTTTTTAATGACAAGAACAAGCAGGAATGCTCAAACAATGCTTGACAATAAATAAAGATGTATTTAAGTACTAATATTTTTAAGTTTTTAGCTGTGCTATTTATCATAATTAACCAAGTAAGTTAACAGCCATCAAAGCAGCTGACAGTTTTGTTGCTCTCTAAAGCACGAAAGGAAAACGACAATGAAAGAAATGACAACATATGAGAGAATAGGGATTTTTGAGATCCCTAGCCCACTGAGTATTTCAGTAAGGATGAATACTGAATATGTCATTAGGATACCAGACTGGGAACCTGGGCTCAATTTACAATTCTGCCAACTGCATAACTCTGAGCCTGTGAGGAGGAAGAATTAGATAAATTAGCATTAGTCACTTTCTAGCTTCTATCCTACATAAGTCTAAGATTTCAAACACTATTAAGAAACAGTATAGCCTCTAATTTATCATTCCATTTCTGAAAATTGATCCAAAAGAACTTTTTTTAAAAGCTATATGCCAAAAAAAGCTATATACACAAAGATGTTCACCCAAGATCCACATAACACACACCCCAATGAATAAAGTCGTAACTGTCCAAAGAGTAACTATATCCAACAAAGTGTATAAATCAGAAATCTTTATTTCATACTCAGTTTTATAAAAAAAAAACATAATTTATTTCAAAAAAAAAACAATCATTACCTCTAATCCCCTGAATTCCCAAGGTACTTTATCTGTACACTGTGGCTTCTGTTACAAGGCATAAAGTGGCATGAGTGTCTTTAACTTCAGAAAGGGTCCACTCCATATATACCATATCTCCTACAGGCATTAGGGTTTAAGGGCTTGATGCAGTAAGAGCCCACCATACATTCAGTAGCCACAATAATCAGAAAAATCCTTTCTTTAAAATATTACCTAGTCTTCTAATCTTATTTTAACAGAAAACTCTTCTAAAATGTATTAAGACCTTTCTGATAGGAATTTACTCTTAAGAAACAGTTCACAGGAAAGAAAAGGAATGCAAAAAATTATCACATGCACAGATATTTCAACGCAAAGTAAACTAACCAACTCACACATGCGCAAGGCATTAGTAAGAAATAAGGTTCCCAGGAGAAGAGGAAATACAGGTCTTTATGGAAGCATATATGTCTGGCCTCCCATTTGCCCAGTCTTACCCTGTGATTTCCTCATGTCTTTGATGGCTAATGCACGACTGCCATGCTGAACACTGGTGAACTCAGGGCTGGTCACATTGTTAACCCTCAGCTCTTGCCCCAACGACTTCCGACCATAAGTATTTTCCCCAGATCCTCCATTGACACTGTAACCACCTAAAAACAGCAACATTTACGTTATTTAAATAAGGCTCCTTGTTTCACTCAATGAATTCCTGAGAGTTCAGGATTTTATTACCCACTCTACAGCTCTGCTTCTCTTACCTGTCCCTGTGCTGCCTGTCTTAAAATCATTTTTTAATTTCATTTTAATATCTCCAATAGAAGATAGACTAAAGTCAAATTTGCTCTTTAAAAACTTTTGGGATAGCCATAGCCAGGTAGCTCAGTTGGTTAGAGTGTTGTCCCGATACGCCAAGGTTGCAGATTCGATCCCCGATCAGGGCACATACAAGAATCAAGAATCAATCAATGAATGCATAAATAAGTGGAACATCAAATTGATACTTCTCTCTCTCCCGCCCTCCTTCCCTCCCTAAAAATCAACAAATTAAAAAATTTTTTAAAAACAACACACACTTGCGCCCTGGCCGGTTTGGCTCAGCGGTTAGAGCGTCGGCATGTGGTCCAGAGACCCAGGTTCAGTTCCCGCTAAGGGCATGTACCTCGGTTGCAGTTTGTCTCCAGCCCTGGTTGGGTCGTGCGAGTGGCAACCACTCGATGTGTCCCTTTCATGTCGATGTTTCTCTCTCTCTCTCTCTTTCTCCCTCCCACTCTATCTGAACAGAAAATGGAAAAATGTCCTCGGGTGAGGATTAAAGAAAAAAATAAATAAAAACAACATACACTTTGGGGAAGTCTAGAAGAATAATGGTAGACAGAGACTTCAGCCTTAATGATACTGTATTTTCCCTTTTTGACAAGGAAACTGCATTTCTATATTATATGTATGTAAACAGTTTTTTGATTTTTAAAAACTAAGGGGGTAAACTTATGAAGTTTCAAAAATCTCACTGCATTTTATATCCATACAACTTTTTTAAACCACATAGCTCAAAAGTCCACGGTTTCTTTCCTCTATACCATGGTGTGTTGCCTATTATAAATTGTTGTTTACTTTAACATTTTATATAAATATAAAATAGCTATGTTTTAAGCATATTAGAAGAGAGGTGTGGAAGGAAGAAAAGGGGAGGGAGGGAGGAATGGGTAGGTTGAAAAACAAACAACAGACATGCTTCTACCAATAAGGAAATATATATACCCTTTTCGTCATTCTGTATGTCAGCGTGGACTCTGGTATCATCGTGCCTTTGCCGAGACACCACAGCTGAATTTGAAGGTTGCAGTCCATAAGAGGAAGACCCACCCCTATCTCTGGATGAAGAGTATTTTAAATTATCTGGGTCGGCTGATGCACAATCAGTTCTGTAAAGAGAGAAGATTGGAGATTAGAACCTTAAACATACATTTTAATAGCCTAAACAGGCAATTTTCAACAAGTGTGCCACAAGAGGCACACTGGTGGTTCCACAAGAATGTTTAAAACATGCAATGCCTGACTAATCGATTAGTCAGGGGTACTGACCTCTTTTTTTCCTTAGACGTCAAATAAAAATATGGCAACAGCCAATACAACAATAGCTTTCCGTCCAGTGTGAATGAATCAAAATTATACCTTTTTTTTTGGTCAGATCAGCAAAAAAATGTATTTTTTGTTGTGCCACAGATTTTAGTAATTAGTTTGTGTGTGCTATGAGATAATAAAGGTTGAAAATCACTGGCCTAAGTCATACATCTTTCTTTTATATAAGACTCTCCTCTCCACCTTTTTAACTTTTTAACTCATTATTAATATTATAAATAAGCACACCAATGTCTAATAAGTCTTAACTGGGAAGGGACTGACAATGGATGAAATGCCAGTTTTTCAACCCCTTCTACTAATATTCTAAGGACCCATTTACAAATATGAATAACTACAAGGATTAAGATTCCTGACTTATCCCACTTTGCTCAAGACTTAACTGATTTTAGCACTGGAAGTCCCATATCCTAGGAACTCCCTCGGTCCTAGGCAAACTTAGGGAGAATGCCTAGAAAAAGAGGCTTTTGTCTGATTTGTGTTTAGGAATATGGAAGGAATTGTCTTCAGCTGCCCCTCACTTGTGCCTATTGGGAAATGACCCTGTCAATTGTAGACAGTGGTATAGAGTGATATGGCAGGAAGTTTAGCTCTTGCACACTGCACTTCATGAGGACTCAGTACTTCCTCTAAGACTGCAGAGGGTTGTAATCCTGCTTTGGAGACTACTTGGTGAGAGGAGAGCTAATCTGACAGCAGAGCTGGGAGTGGGCCCTGAATTATGAGTTCAGTGGAAAACATGGACCCTGAGAGCCAAGGTGATACCAAGTCAACCACAGAGTACCACCTAGAGAGAGAGGGAGAAGCAGGAGGTAAAAGAAGGGGTAGGGGGTAGTTCTTCCTCCCAGGAGAGGTTTAACCAGTGAAAAAAATTAATCTTCCCAGTCATAAAAAACACTGGCAACATTTCAGGAAGTAGCAATGTGTTATCAAATTACTTTTAAAGTACTGCCTTAGAGTAAAGTGGCATTTTCTGTCTCTCACCTGAATTTGTAACTTGATTATTTGATGAAAAATAAATTATAGAATGATATTTGAAAGCAAGCTCAGTGGGATATAAGGAAAGAACATGTTAGTTGCAAAGTTAGATTATTTTAATGAACTGCAATACTGAAAACTTCGTTGAAGATTCTTTAATATTAAAATTCTAAAAAGTGAGGAAAATAAAAGATATCTGCAAGCCAATAAAGCTAATTTTGAAGGCTGTATGCAATTCATAATCTATTTAAAAATCAAGTATCATCCAGAATTATCCTGGATACTGATATTAATAAATGAGGGGTACAGTTCCAGGGTAGAATTATTGTCCTTATCCAAGGATCAGCTCTATGCCTCAATGTCCTCATCAGTAAAGTAGAGCTAAGCTTCATTAATTTCTCATGAATCTTATTCTTGCAATCATCAATCATAAAGTATCAAGAAATAAGACAACATTACATACTATACGGCAACATAAAAACAAAAAAGTTGAGAGCATCCTCTCCTACTGATATTCTTCTGAGAGGAACAATCTTTTGAAAAATAAATCACTTTTTGGTATTTACTGAAAACACCTTCTGAACTCATATTTGGAAAAGTTAAGGACACTGGCAAGAGCAGAAACTGCTCTATTCCTCAACCCCCATGTATAAAAACGACAGCAGTGTTTGCAAATATATTTTGTTTAGTTTATCATCCTTTCATTGCCCTCACCCACAAAAATACTGAACATGAAATTTTGCATAGGCTCAATCAGTCAGACACCCTGATTTGTATTTAGTGTAGCCACTGTTAATATAGAATACAGACAACAGGTACAATTACACTTGGATAACTAAGTGGCACAAATCTAAATTATTCCTAAAGGAGCCTAATTTGAAACATGATAAAATTCTATAACCCTAGCAGACTAGAACAACTAAGACTTCATAATGGAGTATCTTCTTCAAGTATACAGGGTTCACTAATTCATAGAAAAAGCTCAGTACTTTCAACATATGGGAAAATAAAATCAGTGACATTTCAAGAAAAAAGTATGAGGATATTTTCTAAGTATACTAAGTCTATAAGCATTTAAGTACCTTTATCACTAAATGGAGCATGAGGACTTTTAAAAACTAATGTAAAAACATTCCCCATACATCTAAAAGTAGCACATTAAATGTTCATATATAATAATCCATAGCATACCATTAATTTCTAAAAGGGAATTGAAAATAAAAGAGTATATGAGCTTTTCTGCCAGTTTTGAACTTTCTGTACGTAGGGCATTTAATACAACCTGAGAACGTAAGCTGTTAGGAAATGAATGAATAAAGTAAAATTCTGAAACACCTATAAGTATGAAGTCTACCAAAATTTAAATATCTGAATTTTCTGTTTCCATTTGTTTATGTATCCCATATATTCCTCTTACTATTAAGAGTTAAATCTTTGTATTGTTTTCTGGTAGCATAGCAGTAAATATAAGGCAGCAGAAAATACAGGTTTAAAAAAAGATCTGGGCTCAAATCCCAGCTCCAGCACTGAAAAGGTACGTGTGACTTTGCACAAGGTTCTTAATCTCTAAGCCTTAGTTGTCTTTGGCTTAAAATGGGGATAACACCCACCTAATATGTAAGGTTGTTGTGAGACTTAAATAAGATGATAAATTCTGAAGAAATACTCATCTTACAGTGTATGCTCAACGATTATGGTCAAAATACTAAATTAACTCAAGGTGTCAAGTCTAACAAATAATGTATAAGTAGTTCATGAACTTATGAAGACAATCAAAATAAGTTCTTAGGCTCAATGTGTATCAGTTGATTTTAAGTTCTTCACTGAAAAAATTAAAGAATGTACTGCTACCAACAAATACATTTATAACTAGCAAGCATTGATTTCAAACTAAACTAAAAACAAACAAACAAAAAAATAGGAGTGACTTCCCAATTTGTTAGAAATACAACTTTTTAAAAATTCTACCAGTTATGACCACCAAGATTTTTTAAATCTAGAATTTGGGTTTTCAGAAATATAACCAAAAAATTCACTAGGGTAGAACCACTATTTCAGAACTGTCTAAATTTAAACTCCCTAATTGCCAAGTTCTTTTAATACAAACTGATTAAAACATTTCCAACCAGAATTCAAGTTACTGGTATTCTGAACACAGAAGTACAAATGGTTCCATATTTACACAAATTCTGTATTTTATAATACCTAGACTGCTTTAATCTAAAAAAAAATTTCAGTATTAGGCTGTAATCACCAACAAGATTTTCCCAGTCCAATAAACAGAAAACTGTTAAAGAACAGAAATGAGCACTTAAAATGAGGCAATCAAAGGCACAAAAGAGAAAATGCAGATTTGAACTCAAAGAGGCAGGCATAACTGTTAAGTTAGTTATAAGGGCTGAAAAAGCTATCATCTGCCAGAATTAGTGTCTCAATTTAGTGATAAAAGAAAATGTTATCTGTTAAAACTAAGAATCCTAGAACAAGGATCCAAAAATACTTCCATAGCCCCTTTTATACTCTAAAAATATTATGGAGAGAGAAAAAGAAATGCATAAATTTCCCCAAAATGATTAAACTGAAGTTAAAGCCTGATGTACATGCCACACGAGAGGTAAGTTTCTAAAGCTCATACCTCAAAAATCGCATACTGTATAATATGGAGCCTTTGTGATGTTTTGCATCAAGTCAATCTGTAAGACAGTAGTTACAATATTAGTGAAGGCAGTGGGTTAAAACATTTGTTGTTCAAACATGAAGCAAATATCATTCATGGATTAGGTACTTTTAGTCATACTATGGCCCTCTATGTTTCATATGTCGAAACAAAAATTGAAATGGAAAGCCTCTGTGTGCCTCAGAGGATAGAGGCTTAAGGTGACAACCAAAAAAAACCCTTTAGTACATAGAAGAATTTAAATGTTCCTTATAACATACAAATCACATGCAAATACAGTTACCGCTCATTTTAGTGACCTATTCTCAGTATACAGAAAATGTAACAAATCTAAGGGGTCATTCATTTTTCAATGACCCAAATCCTCAGACCTCACATCAACAATTCACCATGTGTTAGAGGATAGTATCTCCTGGCTAAATGTGGTCTTGTGGTCCAGTTCTTAATAAGCATTATAAAGAATAACAAAATGAAAAGAAAAGAAGAGCCACCCTGGAAGTATGAAGTCAGGGAATTCCCTATCAGGAAGCATTTCCACAAAGCACCCTGAAATGACTTGATGCAAACACCACACCTGCTGGTGCCATGGGAACAAGCATCATATTGCTTCAAGTTGTTTCTAAGTAGGCTTATTAAGGGACTTTGCTCTTATGGTGAGATCTAATTTGTAAAGGCTATCATTACAAAATAAGATTTGCACTAAAGCCAATGAAGTAGGAATACAGTCATTCTCTAAAGCATTGGTACTCAAAGATAGTGTCACTGTCACAAAGCAGTTGTGGGATATGCTGAGTTTTTCATACTAACAGTTAATACCACTTAAAAATTATTTACCTTTTTAGAAATAAATTCAAGATTATCCCTGTGATGTCTCTTACCTGGATTCAGACATGCTTTCATGAGGAATAAGAAAAAGGGTAAAACTATGAATAACCTTGGGCCTTGTATATGTACATCACTTTCACATCACATTAGAAACACTGCTCTAAAACAAGTCTAGGGCTAAAACTTTCATTTGGGAGACTTGGGGACTTCATTATACACAACTCTTCTCACAGGAGAAAATAGTAAGTTGAAATTTAATGAAACATAATTGAACCATCATGCCAAAGTTATAAATGAGTTTACATTAGTTTTGCAATACTAAAATATTAAGTTTATATAGTTTCTTGTTGAAACTTCCCTAGCTCCTTAAGTATTAAGTGTCTATAATACCAATCTATTTATAGATTCTTTGTTACCAATTTTTAATCATTACTCAAACTCAACTATTGAGCCACTGTATACTCAAAATATGAAAATATATTAAACTGCTGTAAATTTAAAAGACTTTACCTTTCCCAAAGAGAGCTCTAGCCTTTACCCTGGGTAATGGCTAAACTCTTGGAATGTCATACCTAATAAGAATGTTCTTGTTCAGCAGGGGTTTAGGGCCACACCAGAAAGTATAACAATGTAATTTATGGCAAGGCATTTCAGTCATATGAATCACCTCAATCTCCAAAGGGCTGGAGACTAAGTTCAGCCATGTGGACATTTAATCATGGAGTCCCAATAAAAATTCTGGACACCAAAGCTGGGGTAAGCTTCCATGGGTGGCAATACTCCATGCATCATGTCACATACCAACACCAGGAAAGTAATACTTTTCACAGCTCCACAGGGAAACAACTGGAAGCTCCACATTTGCAACTTTCATGGACTCTGTCCTATGCACCTCTACCTTTGGCTGATTTTAATCGATATCCTTTAGCTGTAAAAACCTAGCCATGACAGATTTCAATGAGTTCTGTAAGTCCTTCTGGTGAATCATCCTACCTAAGAATAGTCTTGGGGTCCTCCCTGATTTGCAACTGATATCAGAAGTAAAGGTGGTCATATGGACCATGCCCCCTCTAACTCTGCACCTATATTTAAAATCACTGAATATACTCTAATTCAAAATTTAAAAGACTTAAATTTTGTTTCTAATAACATCTTTAGCAAACATAATAAAGAACTGACTTTTGGTATAGTTAAGTCCTCACTTAACATTGTTGATAGGTTCTGCAACTTTAAGTGAGATGACATATAACAAAACCAAGTTTATCTAACTGATATAAATAAGAGATAAGATCCTACGGCACCTTATGGATATTATAACAAAATGACATTTTTCGAGGACCTGCTGTAGTTTAGTTCATGTCCAAGGAATCACATAAACCCTCTACTGACAGACCTCTAGCAGAATTAACCAGGAGGGAGGAACAAAGCAAGTAACTCTAGGAGGGTACTACATCAGCTTTTAACCTTTGCTTCACGTGCACAATTATCATTAGTGGAAAGGCTGATGAACACACCACACCCATGCAGTTCTGACTACTTGGTCTTCTTCAATGCTGCCCACATTTCCCTAGCCAGGGGTCTTGCCTTTACAAAACAGCTTTCAAACGTTCAGCATTATCGGTGGATAACTTTACAGATCCCTGCTTCATTAGAAAACCCGTGGTGAACAAGCCACTCATTCCATAGCGTTCTCAATTAGAGCTAATAATTTTGAGCTCCTACAAAGTCTGACAGGCAACTTACCAAGGAGTTTACATACATTTATTATGCCATTTAATACTTAACATAATCTTATCAGTCACCATCTTACAAATGAGGCAACTAATGTTCCATAACTGACCTAAAGATGCACAGCTTGTAAAAGGTAGAGTAAGAACTCAAATTCAGCTCTAATTTCAGAGTTCAACATTCTACCTCTGCCTGTCAACTTCTTTCCAGTAAGTCCACAAATTCACCTACATCTGCACACACAGCCTTACAATTACCCTCACATAATGGAACAAGTACACCTCATATTTACAGTAATCCTCTGGATCCAGACATTCCCCCTATCTTCTGAGGTATGCCTGGGATCTCCCACTTTCCTACTGCTCGGCACCATTACCAACATATAAGCATTCTCTAATCTTTCCTTTAAAAAAAAAAATCCAAATCATAACTCCCTTTCTCATTCAAAATCTAAGTCTCTAAACTCTTCGCAAACACCTTGAGGAAAATTTATCTTCCTTGCCTTCACTCACTTTTCAACTAACTATAATCTGGGGTTCCACTGTCAGCACTCCATTGAAACTGTTCCTACCAAAGTAGAAACTTTCACTCATGACCTACTTGTCTCTAAAATTCCATTCGCCCATGCTGGATAGTGTGGCTCAGTTGGTTGGAGCATAGTACTGAAAGACTGTGGGTTCAAAACCCAGTTGCACATATATGGAAGACAGACGATTGACGTTTTCCTCCCACATTGATTTTTCTTTCTCTTTCTCTCTCTTTGCCCCTCCTTCCTAAAAAATCAGTAATAAATTCCACACGTCCTTTTCAGTTCACCTTGCTCAATGCCCCAATGACTTGCTTTTGACAACTGTCCACTTATACTCTTTCTCAACGCCACCCTAAAGTTTTTTTAGTAACTTTAATTGCAGTGACTCTATTTTTTCTCAGTCCAAGTATTTTCTTCCTTCTTCACTTCCTTCTTTAACCAGCTTAGATTTCATGGTCTATCATTTCAATAATGTTCTTGCCAATCCCCTAAACCTCCCTTAATATTTTCCTCATATAAATCTGGCAAAATCCAACCATAAATAAACCCAATTATCAGTTATCCAACATTCATCAGTAAGTACACATTCCCAGGTCCTCTGAGGTTCATCTCCCATTCGCTACATGCATTATCCAGACCTTCCACATTCTCGTCAGATTCCAAAATACTCTCCTTACTAACTC
This sequence comes from Molossus molossus, assembly GCF_014108415.1. Taxonomy (NCBI): domain Eukaryota; kingdom Metazoa; phylum Chordata; class Mammalia; order Chiroptera; family Molossidae; genus Molossus; species Molossus molossus. The sequence goes on along the minus strand of NW_023425366.1, from coordinate 106,042,857 downwards.
CTAACACTCTGTCTCACTCACACATTCTATTCACCAAAAAAAAAAAATACCACAATACAGCACCCTTCTAGAGGCCTTGATTACAACTTCATCTACTTTCATCTCTTAACTTTTCAAATCCTCTTTCTCCTGTGGAGTCTACTTTTTCCCCCTCAAACTGAATCCTCTCCTTAAACATGTAAAAATTTCTAATGTCTCCCCTTTAAAAATACAAAAACATATTTTAAAAAAACAAACACCAAACTTCCCACGTATCCTTCCACCAAACAATGTGCCTTTGGTCTTTACTCTCTACTTCCCATTTCTTCACCTCTACTAGATTCTCAATCCACATTGATTCAAATTCTACCCCATCAGTTTTGGCAAAACCACTGTGACCTCCAGATTGCTAAATCCAAGATATAGTTCAGGCTTCATCTTACTCATCCTCTTAGCAGCTTTCAGTGCTGCTGAGTAGGGTTGAGCAAGTTGTGGCCTGCACAAGGGTGCCTTACAGAGGAATGAGATGGGCTGAATGAAAACCACTTCTAAAAAATTCTTACAGTAATCCTCTGTGCTCAGATCCTGAAAATGTAAAGTAACTGAATTCTTCCCTTCCTTTGGCTTATGGGATATATTCTGCATTTCTTCCCACCTCTCTGGTTGTATTTTCTCAGAAGCCTTTGAAGGTTTGCTCAGTCTCCTCTACCAAACCACTAATCTTGGAGTGTCTCAAAGTTTTAGGCCCTCTATTCATCTCCCTTTGTACTCTCCCTCAATACATGCTAATGGCAGTCTTTATCACCTACCTGTATTCCATCGACTTCCAAATCTAGGAATCCATCACATAGGTCTGAGGTCCAGACCTATATACCCAATTGTTTTTAAAAGATCTCCATGTCCTAATGCCTCAAATACAACCAGCTCCTTTCCTCCCAGAATGCCCATTTTAATAAATAGTACAAACATCAGTTATTTTCTAATAAATGACACTATTTGATCAGACAGGTATCCCGTCTCCAATTTTCACCTCTATCCCATCTCTTCTCCATATTGCAACTAAAATAATTTTTGTACAACACAAATCTGATATCCTCCCAATGCCATTATCCTATGTATCTCATTTACTTTTTCAGCTAAGTATCTACCAACCAACCCTTTTACACTCCATACCCCAGCATCCTAATCTTTCAGTGCCATGGAAAAGAATCACCTTGCTTAACCGCTGTCTGCCTGGAACAGCCTTGTCCTTTTCCCTTGCCAACACTACCTAATTTCTCTTGATCTTTCAAGCTTCAGCTATCCTGTGGAAAGTTTCTGATTCCCGTGGAACTGGCTAGGAGACCCTGCTATATACATGTGCTACAGAGAACCTAATAGTTTCCTTAGCTGTTATACCATTTGAAAAGCTTATTTAACTATGTTCTGCCAGAAGATTATAAATACCAGAAGGGCAGGAGGAGCCTATCAGTTTTGCTTATCACTGTATCCTTGTTGCCTAGATGGCATTTAAATTAGTTGTTGATTAAATGACTGCCCTTTCTCATAACTGAGGCTTTTCTCTTGACCCTAGAATTACGTCCCCTAACCTAATCCAATAGTAAGATTTCAAGATTCACCCTGCAACCTGCACTTCCTCTCCAAAAAGTTTTATTGAAATCAACAATTTTTTCTTGATCATTTACAACAAGGGCATTAATTAGGAGTTAACAACTCCAAAAGGTGAATTAAGATGGTTCCAAGCCTCTATGAATTTATAATCTAGAAAGAAAAGTGTAAGTCAGTATAAATTCCAATTAGTATAAAATACTGCAATTTTAGGGGAAAAAAGCTCATCATTCAGCTCATCCTTCAAACTCTTATAGCACTCAAAAAGCATGTACAACACTAGTTTGTTCTTTACTACTTATATACTATCTTTAATTTGCTCACTTGTTTGTGATGCTAATATTGAAGGCAGGAGGTACTAACTTACACCACACGCCTTTCACAGGGTAAAGAGAACAAACAATGGTTGCTGCATGCAGAAGAGAGGGCAATGGTCTTCTTTTATTCCAAGTAAAAATTTTGTCTTCTAAGTTAAGACTTTCACAACTAAAATATGGTCTATGCATATGATCTATTTATTTATTTTTCCCCCCTTTATTGATTTTAGAGAGAGAGGAAGAGAGAGATAGAAACACCAATGAGAGAAAACATTGATTGGCTGCCTCCTGCATGCCCCCCACTGGGGATTTGGCCCACAACCTGGGCATGTGCCCTGACCAGGAATTGAAGCATTGATCCCTTGGTGCACGGGTCGACACTAAACCCCTGAGCCACACCGGCTCTGCATACGCATATGATCTTAAGAGTAACTTTTCTGAACATAAAAAAGAACCTAAATTAAAAAGAGCTGGCTTCAGCAATATATTTAAATAAATTCTGAATTTACCTATTCAATATGTATTTTAAAATCCTTACTTATTTTGTGCATCAAAGAACACTATCAAGAGAGTAAAAAGAGAACTCACAAAATCAGAAGAAATATTTGTAAAATCATGTATCTTGTAAGAATCCAGTATCCAAAATATATTTAAAATTTCTTATAAAACAACAAAAAAGACAATCCAATCTAAAAATGGGCAAAAAACTTGAATGAAAATACTTCTCCAAAGATATACAAAAGGCCAATAAGCACATGAAAATTTGTTCAACTTTATTAGTGACTAGGGAAATGCAAATCAAAACCACAATGACAAATCACACCCACAGAACAGAATAACAGATGAGGGAGAGGGTTGGGGTCAGAAAGAGATTAACCAAATAATACATACGCATATATGGATAACCCATGGACACACATGATAGTATGGGTAAGGCCTGGGGTGGGGCAGAGGTTGGGTGAAGGAGAGCAAAAAGGGAGAAAATAGGAGACATCTGTAATACTGTTAACAATAAAGTAAATTTTCTTAAAAAAAAAAAATGCTTAAATGTCCATCAAAGGATGAATGGATGAACGAAAGTCGTATATCTTTACAACGGAATATTACTCAACTATACAAAGGAATGCAGTACTGAGACCTGCTACAATATGGATGAACCTTGAAAAGATTATGCAAAGTGAGAGGCCAGACACAAAAGGCTACATTTTGTATAACTCCATTTATATTAAATATGCACAATAGGCAAATTCACAGAGAAAGTAGGCTTGTAGTTAGTTGCCAGGGGCTGGGAGGAGGGCAGAATGTAGTGACTGCTTCATCGATATAGGCTTCCCATTTAGAGTGATGGAAAGTTCTAGAACTAGATAGTGGTGATGGTTGCACAACATCATAAATGTACTTAATAACACTAAATTGTAAAATAATAGATTTTATATTGATTTTACCACAATTTGCACATCATAAATGTACTTAATAACACTAAATTGTAAAATAATAGATTTTATATCCATTTTACCACAATTTTAAAAAACTTTATATAATATTCTTGAAAAGATCAAATGACGGGAAAAAAAAGACCAGTGGTTACCAAAGGCTGGAAGTAGAAGTTGACTACAAAGAGGCACAAGGACATTTTGGGGGATAATGGAACTGTTCTATAGTTCAGTGATTTTCAACCTTTTCCATCTCATGGCACACATAAACTAATTACTAAAATTCTGCAACACACCAAGAAAATTTATTTTTTGCCAATCTGTCATAAAAAAAAGATATACTTTTGAGTCATTCAGACCAGATAGCATTGCTGTGTTGGGGTCACGGTTGGAGAACCACTGCCAGTAGGCAGGGAAGAAGAGAGAGACCACACAGGCGGCAGCTGTGTCACCAAGGGGAGGCACTGCTCTTCACTTACGCATAAACTGTCAGTGCAAAGAAGCTATGTTGGCTGTCCTCCTGCCCCCTGGAGAGGACTGTCCACCAACAACAGCCAGCCTATGGCCCCTGTTTTATGCCACAAGACTTGCCAGCTCTGTAACCTGTCCGCTCCATGTGGGCAACCCCCTTTACTATAGTTCTGGCCAGTTGTAGCTTCTCTGCAGTAGAGGGTGGTAGCCTTGTCCCCAGGAAGGTGGTGCTGATCGGGAGGGTGAATATCTGCTGAACCAAACTGGCCAGGGCAGGCACCATGTTAATTAATTTGATTCACTTTCTTCTGGCCTTCATTTTTAAACCCAAGCTAGCTTATATAGCCTAAAAAATAAACCCTGCTTAAGGTCCCATTTGTATCACTTATCTTCCTCTTTTGTGAGCAGGTCCTAGAAGTACCTTAGAAACATCCATTTCAGCCTGGGAAATGGCCAAGATTGAAAGGAAATCTCTTTTTCCACGACCTCCTTAGCACAGGAAGAACAAAAAGACAAAGTCTACAAAGAAACATGCCCCATCCCCAGGCTCTTCAGTTAAAAGCCAAACATAGCACCATAAGGAGAGAAGAGATCAAGAATCACTAGGAGCTAAACACTACAGGAATCCTAAAAGAAAGAATCTTGAAACCAGACTGGGGCTCCATAATCAAGAAAAAGGTAGTGCTTCTTTAATGTAAGAAATGTGTATAACCATCTTTAAAAAGCCCTAAAAACAGGCAAATAATGACTGTGGAGTTATTCTGATAAAGTTCCTCTAGCTAACAGACTCACGCATATCCCCAAGGGACTGAAATGTATGTGAGATTCTCTGACAATTATATATTTTAAATCTCTCTAAAAATAATCTTAAAGCCCTAGTCAGATGGCTCAGCTGGCTGGAGCATCACCTGTGCACCAAAACGTAGCAGGTTCACTTTCCAATCAGGGCACATACCTAGGTTGTGGGTTCGATCCCCAGTCAGGGCGCATATAGAAGGCAATTGATTGATGTTTCTCTCAGGTGAGGATTAAAAAATAGTAATAATAAATTATCTTTAAAAGCACTGTGGTCGCCTTTAAAAATAAATGTACTGTGTAAGAGATAACATCATTACTACTATTTTTTTACAGGTTGAGATTTATCAAAAAAATGTGGTTCCAAAAATCACTCTCTACACATTCAGACATAGGTACTTGTAAAGAAAACTAATAGCAAGTTATGCACTACATTGCCACAATGGTATAATACACCCTACAAATCTTGGGTACAGTCAAGGTTTGGGGGCATCATAAGAGCAATATTCTATGCATCCTTTAACATGGTAACACATGTTAAATGACGGCAAATACAGAAAAGATACTTACCTTAATTTCATATTCCACACCAGTGATTCTCAACAAAGATGAGGACATTACCAGAAATATCTTTAGGGAATTCTCAAATTATACACATGACCCCCACCACAACCTTCTTAAAAAAAATAAATACACCTTATGAAGAAATCTAAAACACCTGGGGGCTCTATTTCCAACTCTACTAACGTATTTATACTAAGACAATAAGTGGATTTCTAAATGGACTCTGATTCCTTTCAACATCCTCAACAGCTCCTTATAGGACCTATGTCTTTAGCTATCCTGAGGTAAGAAATATGCGGTTAAACAACAAACTGGTAAGGAAGCATATTATCTATAATCAAAGGTATAATATGTGTGGTAAACCATCCTACTTAAGCATTAGGATTTCTTTTTAGGATGATTTTGAAATAGACATTTCCTACTACTAAAACATAGGAAATGAAAATATCTCATAGATAAATCTCAAAAGATATGTTCTCCTAAATCTAATAGGAAAGAAAGTTTTCTAAATAATCACACTATTCTAAATGTAGAAAATTTATTAAATGAAGACAGTTTTTGTAGTCACTGAAACATACAAGTAAGCAGCAACTAGGAGCCAGGAAACAATGCTCCCACTGTTCTCATCAGTAGCCAGAAATATACTGAGGTATTTAAAGTATTTCACCTTAAGTTTAAGAAAGCTACAGAACAGTTCAAAATCATCACTTAAGCTATTTTAAACCCACAAGGTCTACACAAACTCTTATCTTTTTCTTTTGCTATACTGTATATGAAACACAGTTAAATCAGATTGATTTAAGTGGTTTACACTAAGAACCTTTTATAATTCCCTTTTATAACAAAAGAGAAAAATCAATGTTTCTAGATATAAAGTTCCTTAGGAAACATCATTTACTCATTGAGTCAATTTACAGTGCCATAATTTAAAATAGTACCAAAATCTCATGGTAGCTTAATACTATATACACATTCTTATAATGATATGAAATTTCATTAATTCCTATCTTTGTTTAGAGGATACATGTGGGCTTTTTTTTAATCCTCACCCGAGGATATTTTTCCATTTTTTGTACAGATAGAGTGGGAGGGAGAGAGAGGAAGGGAGAGAGAGAGAGAAACATCGACGTGAAGGGACACATCGAGTGGCTGCTACCCACACGACCAACCAGGGCCAGGGACAAACTGCAACCGAGGTACGTGCCCTTAGCGGGAACCGAACCCGGACCGCAGGCCGACGCTCTAACCGCTGAGCCAAACTGGCCAGGGCCATGTGGGCTTTTTTAAAGCAGCAATTCCAAGTATTGCACTGGCAGAGTATATCTTTTCCATGATTCCATGGATCCATCTCCCTACTCCCTCTAAAATAAACATGCACACATACTAGACAGGGGCTGTAAAAAGCAACGCAGCATTCAAGTGGTGTTCTTATTAAGAATTAGTTCTTAAATTTCAATAAAAGAAAGTTGTGTACAAGCTACCTTTTAACCTACCCTTTCTCTAATTCCATTTGTACCTGCCCTCCAATATATGTAGCCACAAAGATTATGTTTGCCGGATCACAATTTCAATTGGTATCAAGTTCTTCAACTTGCAAGTAAAAAATATGGAGAAAAAAGCCCAGCTGGTGTGGCTCCATGGTTGAGCCTTAACCCATGTACCAAGGGGTCGCTAGTTCGATTCCTGGTCAGGGCACATGCCCAGGTTGTGGGCCTGATCCCCAGTGAGGGGCCTGCAGGAGGCGGCCAATCGATGGTCTCTTCCATCAATGTTTCTATCTCTCTCTCTCTCCCTTCCTCTCTCCCTAAAGTCAATAAAGAAAAAAAAAATTTTTTAATATGGAGGTAAAAAACAACAATAATGATGCAGATCTACGATCAAATTCTTCATTAGCCACTTGAAACAGGTTTACTGCCTAACAGAAGCACAGTAGAAAATGTAGAAAACCACTACTATACTAGAGAGCAATTAACTGCATCTCCACCAATATATTTTTAAGTATGAATATGAACAATATCACAAAAGTTTGTCATATTTAACAGAAACTTAACAATTGTGAGCTTCCATTCACAAATACTCTAAGAGATTCAACATAAATACCCTTTTTGAAATTTTTAGTACTACACACACACACTCTCTCTCATACTCTAGAAGAGAAAAATGAAATTTGAACTAGAGTGTGAGTGTGTACATATGTGCAGTAAATTCTAAAACTTTCTGAGGAAGAGTGATAAAATTCCACATTTGACTCAGATATAACAACATAAATAACATGTGTGTAGAACTTGAAAGTAATTTCCCCAACTTTATCTTTACCCAGCTTCCTACATCTTAGGAAGGCAAGAATGACCTCCTCAGAGGGACAGTTCGGTAATGCCAGTACAAAAGACCTTTGTCTTCCCATTCTTAGCCCACTGCTATTTTCATGACACCAGACTCTCCCCTAAGATTAATATTTGTGAAGGATCAATATTAAAAATGCACACATTCTATAAAATAAATACACCTTAGAGAGGAATCTAAAACACCTGGGTTCTATTTTTATCTTCTCCAATGCAGTTCTACTAAGACAGCAAGTGGATTTCTTTTTTAATTTTTTTGTTCTTTATTGATTTTAGACAGAGAGAACGGGAGAGGTAGAGAGAGATGGAAACATCGATGAGGGTGAACATCAACTGGCCGCCTCCTGCATGCCCCCCGCTGGGGATGTGGTCCACAACCTGGGCATGTGCCCTGACCAGGAAATCAAATCAAACTGGCGACTTCTTGATGCATGGGGTCGACGCTCAAGCACTGAGCCACACTGGCTGGGCGCAAGTGGATTTTTAAATAGACTAAAAGAGTGAGGAGAACAGCACCATTGGTGTAACTTTTATATCCTCAAGAAGATTACAATAAAAAGATAAGGAATATTAGCATTATAGTAACTACACAAGATAGGCCATTTTAAATAAAAGGCTTCTTTTACAAAGCTGTTTTATAGTCAGTCAACTAATAACTCACACACACCCTTTATTAAGTCTAAATTAATTGTGAATTTCAATATTTTTCAAAAAGGGACAAGATATCACTAATTAAAATGCTATCAATATTTCAAGTAATGACAGAATCACTTTTAACATAATTCTAACTCAAGTCATTCAAACACAACACAAACCATGTCTTTAACTTCCTTTAAACCCAACTAATGAATAAACACTAAACCTCGAGTTTTATAGTCCCGCTGCTGGGAAACCTGATACATATTCTATTTTTTCCACATTTATCCAAACAATATAAGGACAGGCAAGGGAAATAACCAGAGTTTCAGGGAAGAAAAACCAGGATGTATTTTCTTTCCAATTAAATATATATTAATCCACTGTGCCATATACTATGTGATACGAATTATCTTTGGATCTTTTTAATAATCTAATCAGAAAACAGACCTAATCTATTAAGAGAACAAAAAGTTTGACATCCTTCCTCAAATTAATAGGATTTTCTATCTAAATTCTGGCAAATCTCAGGAAGCCAACAAAGGGGACCAGAGTTCTGCTTTTTGGGATATTGATTTTAAGTTGGTTATTAAGAAACAAAAGACCCTCTTCATTTTCCTGCCCAAAAGATTCAGATGGAAAGACCTGTTCTCAGGAAATAAACCTTTGCTTATCCACCTTAGCTTAATTTGAATTAAGTATGGTAGATAGGACGGTACCAAGCAGGGGCCTGTTTAGCTAGATATCTCTGTGTCCCGCTGAAGCAGAATTTACCTGCAGTATGTTCAACTCTTTCTCAACTACCTATAAATTACCTACTTCCTTTAAAATCCCATCACTAACACCACCCCCCTCTTCTTTGTCCAAAAAGACATATATATCCAATTTTGCCTTACTGTCTTTGGAATTTTCATACTTAATGTGAATTCCCAGTGCACACGCATTAAAATTTGATTTTCTCACCCGGCCCATGTGGCTCGGTGAACTTGAGTGTCATCCTATGGACTGAGAGGTACCAGTTCGATTTCCGGTCAGGGCACATGCCTGGGTTGTGGGCTCGATCCCCAGTAGGGGACATACAGGAGGCAGCCAATCAATATTTCTCTCTCTCTCCCTTACTCTCTCTCAAAAACTCACTAAAAACACATATGAAAAAAATTGATTTTCTCCTATTACCCTGTTTCTGTTAATTCGATTATTACCCAGGTAAGAATTTAGAAGGTGGGAGAAAAAGTATCTTTTTTTTTTTAGCCCCATACCATCATAGAATCTGTCATTAGGGCAATAAATCTGAATTTCCAAGGTTAGAATCAAAACAAAGAATCTGGAAATAAAGTGTTACATTTCAGACAAGAAATTCCAGGGTGCATATAATCAGGAATATAAACCAAGAAGACTCTTAAGAGGCTGAATATCAGGAATCATGGATTACTTCAAAGAACTAAATATTTCAAGATGGAAGTTAAAATTTCAAACACTGAAAACACCTCAGTTAAAATCAGAAGATTAAAATGCTAAAGAGGAGAGAGTAAAGACACATTTTCAATTAATACAGTTAAGGGAGAAAATTTTTAATTCAAAAAACTTCAGTAAAAAATAAAAATGTTGCCAATGCTGTCAAACATGAGGAGAAAAACTAGTCTATATCACTATCAAGTCCAAGATGTATTTATTAGTGGAGCCTTTTCCCTAAATCAACAAAAAAGGTATAATATATCAGATGCCAATTTTTAAAAAATCTGTAGACATATACTAAAGTATACAATTACCTCAGGCTACTGCAGAGCCATTAATAAAATATGTTTTTATTTTTTTAGAGAAAAAGAAACATCAATCAGCTGCCCCCTGCATGCCCCCTATTGTGGACTGAGCCCACAATCTGGGCATGTGCCCCGACCCGGAATAGAACAGAGACCTCTCAGTCCATGGGACAATGCTCAATCCACTGAGCCACATTGGCTAGGTGATCATTTTGGTTCTTTATTACGATAAAAAAGGGTAAGGTGAAGGGAAGTAGTGCCTCTTTTATTTATAAGCAAAGAAACAGCATAACTTAAGAAGTTCCATACCAAAAAGCCACAATTCTGATACCAGAAACCTCTCTGAAAAAGTTTTTTTTAATTTATACAAAACATCTGTGAAAGGTTTTCAAGTAATAAACATGAGGTCCTAGACATACTATGAATAATAATATGAATAACAACATTAACCTCCAAAGCAATAATTTCTAACAGGAATACAATTTCCTTTTTTGAAAGTAACCTTTGAAAAGATATAAAGATTAATATAAAAGAAGTAATTGACTGTTTAGAAATCTGTTGAATCTGGAAATTCTGGGTTTTAGTCATGCCCCAATCAGCAAGCATACACAACTGGCAAGAAGTTTGTTTCATCGGGTCATTCTCACGAAATACCAGAACACTCAACCCAATGCTTAATTTTTATGTGACTAGATTATTTAAAGAATATACAAGTATATATAATAAAGGATAAGATAATGTGTAAAAAAAACTTTAAATATAAGAGCAAAGTAGCTTTTCAAGATGTATAAAACTTGAATCTTAAATGACCATACTCTTTTTTTTCTTTCTTCTTTATTGATTTTAGACAGAGAAGGGAGAGGGGGAGAGAGAGAGAGAGAGAGACAGAAACACTGACTGGCCGCCTCCTGCATGCTCCCCACTGGGGATTTGGCCCACAACCTGGGCAAGTGCCCTGACTGGGAATTGAACCGGCGAACTCTTGGTGCACAGGTCATGTCACGCTCAACCACTGAGCCACACAGGCCGGGCTTAAATGACCATATTCTTTCTTCTGGAAAAGACCCGGCCACCTCACTCCACTAAATACTGTCCCTTTGAACCTGGTTCAAGCAGCTTAAGTTGCTATCTCCAGCTAACCATGCTGCTGTACAAAAACAGTTCCTCCCAAAATGCCTGCTACAGAAGTGCTGTAAACTCTGGAGTTGACTCTAAATACAGTAACAAATTTGTACAATTCCATTTTCATGCATCTATTTAAGGAAGAAAATAGAAATACACAAAATAGAGTGTATACTATTGATGCACAATAGCAGAGAACAAACAATAGAGATAGAATGAATATACAAGATGCTTGCATACACGAAGGTTATGTTTTCCTGGGGAAGACACACATGAAAATTTCAGACAGTGGTAAGTGCCATGAAGAAAACCCACTGTGAAGTGTTAGATAATGCTACTTCTTCTCACTGAGGGGGTGCCATTGAAGGTTGGAAAGCATGAGAGTAACACAGGGTCAAGTACTCTAAGAGCAAGTGGTGCAGTAGCCAAGCAGCAAGAATAGCACATGCAAAGACCCTAAGGCAGAAATGAGCTTGAGGAGTGCTTTAGGGCAAGTAAGACACAGAAGCTGGGGAGAATTTGGCTCTGGCTCAGCCCTTAGGAACTTAAACTAATTGGGGAAAAAGAGATCAATCACTGAAGTGATAAACACAGTTAGCTTTCATTGTAGACCTGTTGCAAGATTCAGAAAGGAGAGGGATCACTGAGGGCAGAGGTAGCAGGGTAGGAGTCTTAAGGGTTATATTGCTGAGAGCATGAAAAACAAAAGCTAAGCAAGAGTAGGTATGGAGAGGATGGAGAAAGGTGTAAACCTGTAGCTCACTGGAATAAACTTAGCCAAGCGAAGGTGCTCCTCTGTGTTCCAGGACATAAATACTGCAAAGGTTAGCAGCAGGTCTGTCATCTAAAACTAATTTCACAGGGATTTTCAAATGTTCCAAGTAAGTATGTTTGTAGAAAAAGAGGAATCAAAGATATATGCTGAAGATGATGAGGTTATCAATCCTCAGAAACCATTAAGTTGATAATAAGTTATAAGATAACAAAGATTTCCTTTCTGCAAAAAAATAAAAAATAAAGTAGGGCAAAACCTACCTATATACTCCACCTATTGTTTTTTGGTTTTGTTTTTTTGTTTTTTTTTTTTTGGGGGGGGGTATATCTGCATCTTAATTAGGGTCATTGTTACACAGGTGTATACATTTGTCAAACTACATTGAAATTATAAACTAAACACATGTAAATTTTATCTCAAAAAAGTAACATAATGGAGTTAAAAAATTCAACTAATACAACAAGATGGAGCAGATCTATTTAAAAAACACAAATGTCTTGCCCTGGCCGGTTTGGCTCAGCAGTTAGAGCATTGGCCCAAGGACCAAAGAGTCAGGGGTTCGATTATGGTCAAGGGTTATGTGCCTTGGTTGCGGTTCACCCCGGCCCTGGCTGGGGTCGTATGGGAGGCAACCAATCAGTGTGTCTCCCTCACATCAGTGTTTCTCTCTCTCTATCTACCCCTCCCTTCCACTCTATCTGAAAATAAATGGAAAAATATCCTCAGGTAAGGATTAAAAAAAAATTTTTAAACACAAATGTCTCTACATTAAAAAACTATAGAAATAGGTAACACTCAACATTAAAAAAAATTAAAATGTAGTAAACTGGATTACTTAATATAGGAATTAAACCACAAAATGTCTGCAACTTTTACTGTTAGGCCTTTATATAAGAGGGAGTGTGTGTTTTATTTTGTAGTTCCCAAAATAAAAAGTGTTCTGAGAAAACTCTATGATAGCCAAAGACAAGTAATCAAAATAACAACAATATGAGAAAGCAAACAAATAACACCTTGTGTGAATCCATAAAGGGAGGGAAGTCCACTAAAAGGAGCCCCAGGGATTTATTTTAGGAGGTTAGAATAGAGAAAGAAATGCAAATAAGCAAGTGTGACTATATGAGAAAGAGTGAAGACAGGATATCTTAAATGAAAAAGTTGTGAGAATTCAATGTTCCCATAAGACACCATGGACTACAGTCCATTTTATGTGTATGATCATTCCATATAATGTAAGCATCCTAACCTGAAGTTTGAGTAGAAAAAAAGTACCACTTTAGTGTTCATCCTCAAAATCAAAACCAGCTAACAAATGACTGGTTTTTGCTTATGGAAATTCCCATACACTGGGCTGAATACTTTTACCTGAATTAAAATCATGAATTATGAACAGAATATTCAGATCCTTAGCGGTCTCGTATCCAGATTGTTCCAATTACCTCCTACTGAGGTGTGTCTCACATACACATCCCAACTAATTTTAATCTTCCTGAATTATGCCACTTTCCTGCTGGTAGAACACCAATGAATGGTTTCCTAAAGTCATTCCAAATACACTTAAACTATGATTCAAGGTCTATAATCCAGCTCCAAACCAATTCTTGAGCTATATATCTTATTTTTATCACTCCTCACAAGTACCCCATCCTTCTAAACAAACTAGAAATATTTTACCAAGGACAACTTACATTTTGCCATCGCCCTACTTTCTTCTTCTTTTTTTTTTTCCCAAAGATCCCCCTTCCCACTCCCCTCCACCATTTACTGACAAAATAGTAGAGATCAATTTCGTGGCCCCACTTCCTCCCACCACCCCAACCATAGCTTTCCCGCCTCTGACTCTCCAGGTTTTAAACTCTGTTAATCACATATAAAAATAATTATACTAAGAAGTATATCACAATATCCATATAATGCTTTTTTTACGAAGTCCTTTCTTAACTGCCATACTATCTATCCTATAACCTCCATTAGTCATAAAAATCCCTAAAGCAACAATATTTCCTGAATTGGAATATTTTCACTGAATTAGAATATATAATAATTTCCTTTTACTAAGAAAAAAACCTTTCAGTTATACTCCCAATCTAAAAAAGAACCAAAACAGAAGGGGGGAAATGGTTCAATTTAAAGATACAATTGCATAAGGAACATATTTTATTTATAATAGAAAAAAAATAAAATGTCCCCCCAAATTAAACACCCTATTCAGCCACCTGGAACACTTCCTGTCAATATGTGTGAAGTATTCTGTGTGGCCACGATTGACTCAACAGTTGGTTTCCAGACTAACTGACTAAAAGAAACAAACTAATGCTACTTTTTTAAATCTCCCTTTTTTTCAAAATTCTATATCCAGGGAAATAGAACCAAACGAAGCAAAGGAGGAATAGTCCACAAAGGCTAAGAATCTTTTAAAAAACCAAAGTAATTCAGATGAACCACAGGAATCTGCCGTTTGAGCATTTGAAGATGTTTAGAAAAATAAGCCCTGGCCAAGTAGCTCAATTGGTTCGAGTGTCATCCTGATATGCCAAGCTTGCGGATTCGATCTCTGGTCAGGCACATACAAGAAGCAACCAATGAATGCATAAATAGGTGGAACAACAAATCGATGTCTGTCTGTCTCCCTCCATTTCTCCCCACCCTTCCTCTGTCTCTAAAATCAATCAATAAATAAAAAAGTAAAGAATATTTATTAAAAAGAAAAAAGGAAACCCCATTTAAACAAGGGGGAAGATCAAGCTGCATTCTGTCAGTTAACTGGAGACTGTCACCTTTCCTGAAGTTAAGTGGGGACAGAACAACCTCAAATTTAACTTATGAAAATTTATGACCTGGCAAACATCTGAGGTTTTTATTGGCTATTTAACAAAACAACTGAGATGACCATGCAAATAAAGCTACAGGGTACTTGTCCATACTTCTCTGTTCCCTCCTCTACAAAAAAAGTCAAGTATTTCCAACATCCTAACCAACTGTTAACTCTGCGTAACCAAATATATCTCACAGTATCTTGTCCACCTAGGCATAAGTCCTGAGGCTTTATTACAGAGCATAGCTTCAAAGTAAGCTTACATCCCTGCCCACCCCACCCCACAAAGCCAAGAAATAAAGTACTTCTTAAAGAAGAAAACATGGATAATATTAATAATTCAAGTACATATTCCATAACTATATATGCCATTCCTCTTCATATCTGTCAAATAAGTCAGGTGACCCCAGCAAGTGGCTGCAACTCTGCTACTCCATTTATCTAGAATTACAAGCTAGCCCAGCTGGTGTGGCTCTGTGGATTAAGCAGCCTGAGAGACCTACAAACTGAGAGGTCCTGGGTTCGATTCCAAGTCAGGGCACATACCCAGGTTGAGGGAATGATCCCCAGTAGGGGGCGTGCTGGAGGCAGCCGATGGATGTTTCTCTCCCTTTCTCTCTAAAATAAGGGGGAAAAAAATCAATAAAAACATTTTTTTAAAATTGAAAAATAGAATTACAAGCTATAATTTATCCTTTTCCAAAAGCTCTAGGACTCTTTGAGAAGGGCACTTTATATAGTCCTCTAAAGAAATACAAAATCATTTTATACATGCTGACCACAAAACTGAAAAATCCATGATCAAAGAAAGCTCTCAAATGTCAACCTCAAGTGCATTTATCATCTAATTCCTTAGATGCAAAAGAAAAAAAAAATCCCACATTTCAATGAAAGTACAAAACAACGAAGAATGTCAATTACAGATTAAAACACTTAAGCTAGTCAACTGATTTTATTTAACGCACTCACAAACCCTACCTGGCTATACTCTTTCAAACAATTTAAAAAAAAACTACATAACATCTTGCCCTGGCCGGTTTGGCTCAGCGGTTGGAGCGTCAGCCTGCGGTACAGAGAGACCCGGGTTCGGTTCCCGCTGAGGGCACGAACTTCGGTTGCAGTTTGTCCCCGGCCCTGGTTGGTCATGTGGGTGGCAGCCACTCGATGTGTCCCTTCACGTCGATGTTTCTCTCTCTCTCTCTCTCTCTCTCCCTCCCACTCTATCTGTACAAAGAATGGAAAAATATCCTCGGGTGAGGATAAAAAACTACATAACATCTCAATTCCAGATTCAGACATGAACTTTTAAAGTCATCTAGTTATATACATCAGTTCTCAACAGACATTGGATTTGGCAAGGCATATTAAATCGAATAGAATGCATACCACCCATTAGTCAAAAGATTATTTTGATTTTTCTGTCAAGTCTTAAAATATTACACACTAACATCTTGCCCAATTATTTCTTTTCAAACACTGCTGGAATTAACATCAGGAAGCAAAAATTATCCCAATAACCTGTGTATCTTACATGTCTTTGGCCAGTTCCTGGACAACCATAATGCAAGTGTGCTTCAAAGTATGACTGTTCCACGAATCAACTAATCCTAAAATTGTATATACATTTAGGGAGTCCTAGGCACCTGGCTAAATTCTAAATAGTCTCTGAATATTACAAGCACTTATTCATGACGAGAGGTAAGAGCAAATCAGTCCTAAATTAAGCACAACTGCCCCATGATTAATCAGAAAGACACTACATTCACGTTGATGACCCTTATTTATTGTACTCAACACCAACCAGACCCCAAAGCAGTCTGAGAGCGAATCCTCCACACAAGAGAAAATTCTCTCCTCTAAGAGAGTGGTCAGGTGTGAACTGCTCTCCACCAAAACTTCATTTCCCACGACCGGAGTCGGTCAGCCCCCTTAACTCACTCCCAATCTCATCTCATGACCCACAACTACCTAGACTAAAGTCAGATGAAAACTTCCGAGTTGGGTGATTTTTAATTATTAACACGTGGGTGGGGGGGGTCACAGATAAGGAGGGCTTTCACGTGGGGGCTGGGAGGGCGAGGGACCACGGAAGGGAAAGAGTAATGGGAGCCTGGACTCTCAGGATCATCCAACTCTACCCCCACCTTGGGGAGAAGATGGTAACTAAAATGTGTCCCCACCACCAAGCCCCTCTCTTCACCACCTCTGACCCAACTCCTAGGCCAGTGCCTCCGCCGGGCGCCCTGGGTGCCGGCTCCAGCCCCGGGGAGAGGCGAGGCATTCAGGCCTAGCCACCCAGCGGCCTTCCTCTGCGAGCCGGGGCGGGAGGAGACCCAGGAAGCCGCGCCCGGTTCCCGGAGGGTGGAGGGCCTAGGCCGCGCCTCCCAGCCCAGCGGCCTCAGGCCTCGGCCCGCCCGAGGCGGGGCCCAGAGGTCGGGGTGGCTGGCTGGGCTCCGGTTCACCCACCTGGGTTGCCAGTCATTCCAGCTCCGCGGGTACTTGGTGCCGCCGCCGCCGCTGCTCAGCCGAGACCCCGGGGCTCTGCGGCTCATTACCTTCCCCGACACGACATGGCCAAGCGCCGCCGCCCGAAGAAGCGCGAGTCGCCGCCCGAACCGACCGCCGCCGATACTCTGCTCCGGCCCGGAGATGAGGAGGAAGCCGAGGAGGAGGAGGAGGCAGCGGAGGGCGGGGGAGGCAGACGGCCGTTCCGGGTTCCGCCAGAGCCCGCAGCGCAGTACGAGGAGGCGGGAGCGGCGCGGCGAGGGGGAGGCGGAGGAAGGGGAGGCGACGTCTCTTCCAGGCCCGTGCGCGGCCCGCGACGCCGGGGCCCAGGAGGAGGAGGACGGCGAGGAGGAGGCGGTGGCGGCAGCTCCTCACGCTCACACAGCCACAGCTTCCCCGCCTCCCGACTCCGCCCGCCGCGCTGCCGCTACCGCACGGCATGCTGGGAGCAAGAGGCGGTGCCGGCGCCCGCCCGGCTAGGGCACAGGGGCGGGGCCGGTCGAACGGGGCGGGGCGGTGGGCGTGGCGAGCGGACGGCCCTCCCGCGCCCGGGGCTCGTCGCCACTCCCCACAAACCACGCCAAGGTCCGGGGGCTCGCCGCGAAGGCTCATGGGAGACGGAATCTCAGTTACCACCCCTTCACGCGCACCCTCCCAGCACGCCCGGGAAAGCACCTGACCCTGGAGGGTCGGACGGTCAAGAGGTCAACAGGCATCCAGTCAAGGACTTGGGGCGCTGGTGTGCCCACCTTCCCCAACCTGTATGGTGAAAAGTAGAAATAATAAAAAAGAGAGGGAGTGGATATCCACCTACTCAACCCCTACCTGAAGTGTGCCCTGGAATCCTGACACGTTGACCATTTCTTCACATTGTAAAAAACTAAACTAAATGGAGGGAGAAAGGGAAGTGACCACCAACCAACCAACCCCTGTCCTCACAGTATGAACTTTGTTTTGAAATCCTCTCACCCTAGCACTTGCCCACCTTCCCCACCAGAAAGAATTTGGCTAGGGAGGGTCAAACCTGAGCACCCTCCCCCGGCCCCCGACAGTCTCCCAAAATATGTTCTTTACTAAAGCACCTAATACATACTGTGGATGCAGATACTTAGAGCAAAGGTGGACAAGATTCACATCAAACAGATCATTGGAATTACCATTGGAAGAATAGAGTCTTAACCTATTGTTTTATGTTGCAAGAAAAAGTCTTTGTGAAATTTTAAATTATTACCAAAAGTACTTGAAGATTATTAGATGTTGGTATCTCCACACACATACCCCTCAATCTTTGGCTCCTTGCTTATCCCTCCCAACCCCTCACTTAAACTATGATCCTGCCAATTCTAAGGAATGGAAAGATTTCAAATGAGCCCTCCCTGCCCATGCCCATCTCTCCATTAAGAGGAAAAGAAACTCCTGCTCTGAAATGCAGCTGATACCTGATTCAATGCAGTAATTCCCACTAAGTCAGACCCAAGCATGGTCACCCACATGTGTAAAAAAATGTAATAATATATCCGAGTTAAGAGGGATATATTCTGCATGTATACACGGCATCCTGAAATGTGCCCTAGTATCTCCACACTTGTCCACCTCCCTTTTGCTGAGGGGAGCATTTGAGGAAAGGTCCTATCAGTTGTAAAAGAGGCCCTTCAAGAGGTACCTTTCTCCTTGGTTTATCATTTCCTCTTCCCTATTCTTCTTTGAAGAGAAAAAGTCCCTCTTGAATCACGTCCCAAGATTAGGGTTCCTCATTAGCATGGCCCTGTCTAGGAGACTGTTATTCCTGCCACAAGGTATTTTGGTTTTGTATGTTTATAGTTGTTTAATTACATAAACAACAATGGATACATTAGCCTTATGTATGTTTTTATTGTACAGCCTAATCATGATTTATTCTTTCATTCAACATTCAACAAACTTTATTGAGCATCTGTTAACCAAGCAGTTGAGGACAGGGACAAGACTCCACCCCTGTGCTCAAGGAACTCTGAAAGCAGGGGTCAGAAAGATTTATTATATGACTGAAATATTTAGGCTTGCCCTCTCTCCACCACCCTGCAAGCCTATCTTGCAATGTAACTATAAAGTCCCCCTCTACCAAAGCCTTTTAAAAATTTTAAATTCAAAATGTCCTTGGACCTATTTTCCTGAGATCCTTTACTTTTTATGCACCAGGTGAATTGATGCTCCCCTCCTCTTTGGAACCCTCAGACCCATGAGCAAATGGTTGATGTGGCTGAGAAATAATTTTTACTTCCTGAAAAAATTTATTGGAATAATTATACAGTGACCAAATTATGTCATTTATTCATATGCTAAAATGATTTGCAACAGAGTAACCAGAACCTTAGACCCCCAAGAAAAATTACAGGAGTCTTCTCACCTTTCCAAATTACAGAACAATAGCAGAGTAATTTGAGAAAGGACTCTGGGTTCAAATTCCAAGCCTTCCACTTAAAAATTGAGGGACAGTCGGCAACCTCCTGACTCTCACAGTGCCCCGCTTTTCCACCTGTAAAATGGATATGATAACACTAGCCAACCTCTTAAGGATGTTGAGAGGATTAACAGAGATATTGTACATAAAGTACTTTGCACAGTGCCTGCCACACAGTAAGCAATCAATAAATCATAGCTAAAAATCAGATCTACAGCTTCTCTGAAACACATGGTTATTTGGATAATATATGACCAATGAAGAAGGAGGAAAAGGTGTAACTGGCAGGTTGCTCAAACAATTGCTTATTTATCATTGCTTTTTGTACTTCTCCCATATAAATCATTAAAAACAGTCAGTATTGGCAAAGGGTGGTGTAAGAACACAGAAGATAGGTGTCATTTGGCAGCAACTTCCTAGAAAGCAATTTAACAGTGTGTATCCAAAGATTTAAAATTGTTAATACCCTTTCCCCCAGTAGTTCCACTTCTAACAACCTACCCTGAGAAAATTTGCCACACTGCAGCCAAAGTGATTTTCTTAAAATAAAAATCATATTCTGTTACCTCTCCTACTTACAATCCATCAATGGCTTCCCAGTCTTCTTAGAATAAGACTCAGACTTGTTAGTACTAAGAGCCTACAAGAGCCTGTAAAAGCTGGTTTCTTTTACATTGCAAATATTCCACAGCAGCTCATATCCAGATCAGGATCCTAAAGGTGGGTCTCAACTTTGTCTTCACAGTGAAATCCCTACACCTAGGCTGCACTGCAGACCAATTAAGTCAGAATCTCTCAGGGTGGGCCCAGGCATCAGCATTTTTAAGACTTCCACAGGGGATGCTACTGTGCAGGCAAGGTTTAGAAACACCACTTTCAAGCCCCTAAGCACTGAAAATTTTATCAGTGCCTCCCCCAACCTCAAATCCGAACAGATATGGGTTATAAAGAAAATTCTAAACCACTGGGAAAAAAGAATTGAAAGCTCAGTTTTTCCCATGCAACTATTTGGATACTTTACAAAATATATATCAAATATAATCAAGTCTTTATGAAAAAAATTTTTTCATTTCTTTTGGTGGTTCTGTTTCACTAGTTCCATTAGCACTTCACCCCACTTGAATCACAGAGACCGATTTCTGTTCCTGAAACACACCATGCCAGAGCCTCTGGCCTTTTGCACATGCTGTTCCCTCTGCCTGGAATGCCTTTCCTACATTTTTCCCACCAGGTTTGTGTAGACTGCCAACAAAAAGTCAGCCAAGATATTCCTTCAGCAAAAAGGATTTATTCCAGGGGGGAGAAGGGGGATTGCAATTCAGCATCTTAGCCTTGTTCAAATCCGGGGAAATCAAAGGAGAGGATGTTCTTTTACAGAGGGGAAGAGGAAGTTGCGGGTGGCAGTGCTGTTATAACCATAGAGTTCTTACTGTAAGTCTTTTGAAACTGTCATGGGCGTGAGAGCTCTGCCTCAAGGACCTCCGGATTCCTGTCCTAGTGGAAGTCTCTGTCATTAATTTTGACAGGGTGAAAGTGAGTGAAGTGCTTACCATGCCAGATTCCAACCCTCAGGGTTGCACAAGTGCCAGCCCTGCCCTACATTAGTCCCAACAGCTTTCCACGGCCCATCTTCATTCTTCCAGGAGGCTTTCCCTGACTTCCCAGCCACCTTACAGCTGGCTCGTAACCTTTCCAGGTACTCTGTCGCACACACATGCTTCTTTCCCTGGGAGCACCCATTACCATCTGCAAGTATCAGGTCCCCTCTCCTATTTATCTGTCACACCCTCAGATCTGTCTATAAAAGCAAAGTTCACACCTGTCCCACCTCTATCCCTTTGATCCCCAGTGCACAGCACACAGCACCTGACCTAGAGTAGGCGCTCAAAAATATTTGTTAACGGGAAGAATGAAATGGAAATGAACAAAAGTATGGACTAAGATTAATACAAAAGAGTTCATCTCAGTTTTACTTATTAATAGCAAAACGTGTCCAACAATAGGACATGGATTAGGAGATAGTACATCCATAGTTAGAATTTGTCTGCAACCATTAAAAATTATATTTATGATGAATTTTTAATAAAATCAGGTAAATACTATGTTAACTTGTTAAAAAGAAAACATGAGATTTGGTGAACGTGTGCTAGGACCTCAGCTGAGTTTTTTTTTAAAAAAAAGGGACGGGGAGGTTTCATAGAAAAAAGATTAGAAGGAAATGTATTAAATTTATCTAATATTGATGTCTGTGATAAGTGGGATCATGGGTGATTTTTTTTCTGATTATTTCTAGTTTCCTAATACAGAAGTGGTAGTTATAAAACAAAAAAACGTTTTTATTTTTAAATTCTCACCCAAGGATATTTTTCCATTTATCTTCAGATATATATATAGAGAGAGAAAAACATTGATGTGAGAGAGACACATTGACTGGTTGCCTCCCGCATGACCCCGAGCAGGGCCAGGGACCAAACCGCAACCAAGGTACATGCCCTTGACTGGAATGGAACCTGCAACTATTTGGTCCTCAGCTGACACTCTAACCACTGAGCAAACCGGCCAGAGCAAAATTTTAAAGTTAAAATTAAGCATTCACTAAGTATGTGTTGAATGAATGGACAAAGAATGAATACTCTTAGGGTGTGGCACTGACCCACAAGACCAATTAAATAATTTTGGCTGAAGTATTGAGTCTTAACAAATAACAGTGACCAATTCTAGCTAATATTTATTGAGCATTTACTAATGCCAAGCACTCAGCCAAATGCTCTGTGTGGACTACTTCATGGAATTCTCCAAAACTGTGCTGTAAGGTAGGTAGGTATCTTTGATGCCAAAAGGAACTAAGCAGTCTACCCAAGATCACCTGCTGGTGGTAGGCAGGAACTGTTACAGGTGGGGACAGAAGAGGCATTTGGTCTTGACCAACATTCATCAAAGGCCTCAGATTTGACATTATTGTCTAATGAAGTTATACAGAGTCCCTGAGGCACGGTGACAGGAAAGAAGTCTGGATTTAAAAAATGTGTCCCCTTAGCCCTGGCCGGTTTGGCTCAGCAGTTAGAGCGTGGGCCTGCAGACCAGTGAGTTGCGGGTTCGATTCCAGTCAAGGCCACGTACCTTGGTTGCTGTTCATCCCCGGCCCGGTTAGGGTCGTGCAGGTGGCAACCAGTGGATGTGTCTCTCTCACATCAGTGTTTCTCTCTCTCTCTCTCTCTGTCTCTCCCCCCCTCCCTCCCACTCTGTCTGAAGATAAATATAAAATATCCTTGGGTGAGGATTAAAAAAAAATGTGTCCCCTTATTGGCCCACACACCTATAGAGGCTTTGCATAAATGCTTCACAATCAATGGTATTATTACTTGGTGAATAGGTTGTTATATTGCATTGTAGTTTTTCCCCCTTGTGTTAAAAGTGTTCAATCGTGCAAAGGAAAACTCTTAAAATATACCATAAATTTTGTGCCCTATTTGCTATTTCTTATTTTTTAACATATTCAGAGCCTCAAACACTGTGAGTTGACCTGAGCCTTTCTTAACTTCTGAAAGACCCTGGCACCCCAGAATCTTTAACCACCAGGATTTTCTGAAATAGATCTTCCAAATATCCTAGATAAATACTCAAATTTATATCCTAATAAACAAAAAATAAGGCTTTCCCTTTTGTTCCTTTCAATCTCCAGATCTGATGCTGGGTTAACCCCAGTTAGGCACCAAGCATGGAGAAACTTCATCCTCAAACAGGAGACTTGAGTACAAGAGTGATTTTAAAATACAATCTTAAAAGCAAATCCACACCAGAGAGACAGTACAGAGATTTAAAAAAAAGAAAAACAGCAGTCCTCTTATTACTGCTCCCAGATAGGAAATTGTTGTCACAGTCAGGCTCCCTTAGTAAGGGCTATTTTTAAAGCCAGTTTTCAAGCTGGTGCTGGAGGAATTTGGCTGGGAAACCTCATGACACATTTAAAACCTCCACTCAGGCTGCCTCAGCTTGAGACAAGAGCCAAGCTTCTATGAATCAGGACACAAGACGTGCTGCCCAGTGGCTCATGCACTCTCCGAGCAATAAAAGAAGAGGGCGAAGATGCCCAGCCAAAGCTATTTGAGACTTATAACGTGGAGAAAACGAGATGGTGCGATTTCCCCATGGTTGGCCCCGGTGATGCCCAAGGATTTTCGTGGGGATTCGAAAGGAGCTACCTCCTTTGCTTCTCAAGATTAAAGCAATACCAAGGCCATGTGTAAATAAAATGCAGATTATGTAAATAAAACCTCCAGCAGCAAGTCATTGCCCTCTATTGTTTGTATAGTTATTATTTAACATGCATATCATTTTCTTTTACCTAGTAAATATCTTTATGAAGAATTGGATTTTATGGGAGTCAGACTTTTTACTTTTTTTTTTTTAATAAATGTTTGTTTGATTTTTAATTTGTTGATTTGGGACGGGGGGGGGACATAGATTTGTTGTTTCACTTATTTATGCATTCATTGGTTGATTTTTGTATATGCCATGACTGGGGATCGAACCCGCAACCTTGGTGTATTGGGTTAATGCTCTAACCAACTGAGCTACCGGGCCAGGGCCAGACTTTTTACTTTGAATGCTAATAGACAAGCATTGTTTGGCCAGAGAGAGTGCATCTTCCTTTCTGTCTGGCTTTTAGTAGAAGGATCTTCTTGTAATGTAGCTTTCGGTTTTTTTTATTCACTTTTAAAATTTTATTTTTCAATTACAGTTTACATTCAATATTATTTTGAATTAGTTTCAGGTGTACAGCATAGTGGTTAGACAATCATACACTTTACATAGTAGTCCCCTGATATTTCCAGTCCTTACCTGGCACCATACATAGTTATTACAATATTATTGACTATATTTCCTATGCCGTTCTTTACATCCCCATGACTATTTTATTTTAAGCTATGGCTTTTAGTACCTTTCCCTAGGTTCTTACCCAACTCCAGCCTTCTTAAACATCTTGCTAAAAGGCAGGGCACACCAGGAGGAGAAAGGATATTAATGTGTGGTGGGGGCGGGAAGAGGAAGTATACAGATGGAAGTTAAAGCTAGGGTAAGGGAGAGTGGAGCCTTCAGTATTCACTAGCACTACTTGGAAGTCACCCAAATCTGATTATGATGGTGATGATGGTGATGATGATGATGATGATGATGATGATGATACAATTCATATTAACAATAGCCAGCATTTACTGGGTTCTTGTTACCGGCCAGCCATGGTGCTAGGGGCTTTACATAACTAGTTCACTGCTAATTGAATCCACAAGCTGACCACATAAAGTTGGTTGCTCCTCTTATTCCTATTTTACAGATGATGAAGCAGAGGTTTATAAGAGGACAAACCTTGCCCAAGGTGACATAGTCAGCAAATAATAGAGCTGGAGTTTAAACTTACCTGCGGTTGCCTCGTTTGTCTCCACAATGCCTCTATAATTTACGTTAGCCAACAATCAACTTAATCTATCAAATTGTATGAATACCCCATTTTCTTAAAAGCAATCAGGTGTCACAAGTTTTATTCATTATAGTTAAAGAGTTAAAGGGCCCACCAAGTAAGGGAAGGATAAATATTTCCCTCCAGAGCTTCTTGCTGAACTAGAAACGTTTGGCCTCTTTGGTGGTCTGCTCTGTGTGTCGTAACTCAAATGATCTCTTTGTTCCATGCCAAGGAGGCAAATAAAGGTTTGTTTTGGAAGGTCTTTCGTGCTAAAATGATTTGAAGGTCACAGTGCTTGGCATGGTGTTTGGACCATCCTCCAGGCATGCCACCTCTCAGGGGACCCTCCCCTCTGCGCCCTGGAAAAAGCTTCTCAAAAAAAGACTTGAGGTGGCTTTTGGATGCAGGGGAAGCAGATGGCTGAGTATGACATCACCTCAGGTAAGGGACACAGAAATATGAAAATAATAGGATTGTAGGAAAAACATAGCCCAGTCTCCAAATCACCAGCAAGTGTTTGGGAAGTGATTATTCACAGCAAATACCAGGAGGGAAGAGAGCTAGTAAATGACAAAGCCTGGCCCTGTGCTGCCCAGTTTAAAGGCAGATAGCACCCTTTTCACCATTGTGTTAAAATAACAATGACTACTTACTGAGAAATTTAATTATATTTATTTCTAACCACCACCATTTCTCAAACTCTGAGAGGTATATATCATCAAATCCTCATTTTCACAAAGGAAGAAACTGCACTCAGGAAGTTTAGAGAGTAACTTGCCCATGGCCACCCAGCTGATAAGTGGCAGAAACTGGTTTTGAACCCTTGAACCCTGGGTTTCTGATATCAAGGACACCTCCCCCACACACCTGAAAATTACCTGAGGGGCATATGAGGAGGAATATTTTTCTGACCATTCTACAATGTACCAAACTTATGAACATCAAAGGACACTATCAACAAGTGAAAAGGCAACCCACAGAAGAGAGAAAAATATGCAAATCATATATATGAAAAGGGGTTAATATCCAGACTATACAAAGAACTCTTACAATTCAACAACAACAAAACAAACAGCTCAATTTAAAAATGGGCAAGGGACTCGAAGAGACATTTCTCCAAAGAAGATATACAAATGTACAATAAGCACACAAAAGATGCTCAACATCACCAATCATTAGGGAAATGCACATAAGATACTATTGTATACCCATTAGAACAGCTATTACAAACAAACAAACAAACAGAAAATAAGTGCTGGTGAGCTTGTGAGAAATTAGAACCCTTGTGCATTGCTGGTGGGCAAGTAAAATGGTGTAGACACTGTGGAAAACACTATGGAAGTTCCTCAAGAAGTTAAAAAAGTAGAATTGCCATATGATGTAGAATTGCCATATGATTTAGAATTACATTTCTGGATACATACCCAAAAGCATTGAAAGCAGGGACTCAGACAGATATTGATATCCATGTTCATAACAGCATTGTTCACAATAGCCCAAAGATAAAAGCAACCCAAGCGTCCATCAGTGGATAAATGGATAAACAAAATGGGACTTATCCATACAATGAAATATTATTCAGCCTTAAAAGAGAAGAAAATTCTGTCTGGCTGGTGTGGCTCAATGGTTGAGTGTCAACCCACACACCAAGAGGTCGCCAGTTCAATTCCTGGTTAGGGCACATGCCCACATGCCCAGGTTGTGGGCTCGATCCCAGTGAGGGGCATGCAGGAGGCAGCCAATCGATGTTCTCTCTCATCGATATTTCTATCTCACTCTCTCTCTCTCAAATCAATAAAGGAAAAAAAAATTTTTTAAAGGAAGGAAATTCTGAGATATGCTGTGAACCTTGAGGACGTTATGCTATATGAGATAAGCCATATCCAAAAGAACAAGTACTAGCCCTGGCCAGTTTGGCTCAGCGATTAGAGTGTCGGCCTGCGGTCCAGAGAAACCCGGGTTCAGTTCCCGCTAAGGGCACGTACCTCGGTTGCAGTTTATCCCCGGCCCTGGTTGGTTGTGCGGGTGGCAGCCACTCGGTGTTTCCCTTTCACATCGATGTTTCTCTCTCTCTCTCTTTTCCTCTCTCTCCCTCCCACTCTATCTGAGCAAAAAAAAAAATGTGTCCCTTTCACATCAATGTTTCTCTCTCTCTCTCTCCTTCCCACTCTAACTGAACAAAAAAAAAAAAAGTGGAAAAATGTCCTTGAGTGAGGATAAAAAATAAAACAAAAGAACAAGTACTATATAATTCCACTTATATGAGGAACATAGAGTTGTCAAATTCATAGAAACAAAGTAGAATGGTAGTTGCCAGGAGCTGGGGAGAGGGGAGAATGGGGAATTATTGTTTCACTGGTACAGAGCTTCGGTTTGGGACGAGAACAAGATTCTGGAGATGGATGGTGGTGATGGTAGCACAACAACATGAATGTACTTAATGCCACTAAACTATATACATAAATGGTAAATTTTATGTTATGTATATTTTGCCTCAATGAAAAGAAAATAGTAAAGAGAGAGAAAGAGAACAAGTCATAGGAACTATTACTGTTCTCTACCTAATAACTCTGCCTTCCTAATGGTAACAGGAAACAAATATGACAATCTCTTTTATTTTAAAAAAAAGTCATTAATAATTCATATTATTTTTTAAAGTAATGAATTAATAGATTTTTCTTATATGTTATTTATAGAAGTAATTTTTAGATTAAAAAATATTGCTAGTGCCCTGGCCGATTTGGCTCAGTGGTTATAGCGTCGGCCTGCAGTACAGAGAGACCAGGGTTCGGTTCCTGCTAAGGGCACATACCTCGGTTGCAGTTTGTCTCTGGCCCTGGCTGGGTCATGTGGGTGACAGCCACTCGATGTGTCCCTTTTACGTTGATGTTTCTCTCTCTGTCTCTCTCTTCCTCTCTCTCCCTCCCACTCTATCTGAACAAAAAATGTCCTCGGGTGAGGATAAAAAAAAAAAATTTCCAGTACCAGTTTGTTCATCAGAATAGAGTTTGAGAAAACTGCTGAAAACCTCATTAACTGTATTTAAGCTTTATGAATGAGAGTTGTAGTTTAGACTGACATTATCCAATATGGTAGCTACTAGCCACTTGTGGCTACTGAGCACTTGACGTGTGGCTTGTTCCCATCGAGATATGCTGTACGTAAAATACATACCAACTGTCAAAATCTTATTACCAAACATAGAGTGTAAAATATCTCATTAATAAATGTTATACTGATTATATGAAGTGATAATATTTTGAGTATGTTAGGTTAATTAAAACATATTATTAAAAGTAATGTCACCTGTTTCTCTTTGTGTACATGACGTCTACATTGTATCTGGGCAGCTCTAGAGGTACAGGCTACTCCTGGGGCATTGGCAGCTCATCAAGCAGTCTCTGCTCAGAGTTATGATCCAGGGTCTCCTTACAAGACCTAACCTTCCTACCCTTCAAGGCCCAAGTCAACTCTTCCATAAAATTTATCTTTACCTTAATACCTAAAGGAACTCCCCCTTTTCTGACCCTATAGAATTATCTTAACAATTCATTTAAGGCACTTAGTCTCAAACCCCAATCAAACCAATGTAGATAGTTTGTAAGAAGCCTCTGATCTTTGGTGAGGAAACACCAATAAGCATCCTATATATTCTATCTAGTTTATACCCACGACAGATGTCAATAATCAGTCACAGCACTAGGCCCATGACAGACATTAGGAATAAATCACAGCATAGTTTTCCTCCAAACCCACTGAAAGTCTTATTATTGTTTTTAACGCAGAGCTCCAGGCAGCACTACCCATTGATCAAAGCTGTCATGCGACAAAAAAAAAAAATACTATTTGCCATCCCTGTAATGGAGTCACTTAGGAGTAGGACTGATAAAGTAAATTCAGCAAAGAGGGACAAGTTTAAAATTTCCTCTCTTTGCCTCACAGGCTATGTAACAAAATAAGGCCAATAAGTAGATTTTATTAATTGTGTGTTCAAACATGTTATTGTCGCCTGATATTGGGCATGTAGGTAATTCCATGTTTCTAATGAAGGCCAGGGATGCTGGGAAACACGCTGCCTGTCTCCTTTAGGATTCCTTTTAGCGGGTCCCATCATTCCCTTTCCTGACAGGTACAGAGCAAAGGGTAATGCCATTATATACCAAAGCAGGTTCTCCAAAAGTGCCTTTCTAGGAACACTGGTTCCACAGGCTGTTAATAAATATTCAATAAAAAGTGTATTCTCTATTCAAATAAGTGAGAAACATTGGTTTTATAAAAAGTTAAAATGATTTATTGCTACTCTCCAAGAAGGGGATCTAATGTGCACCTCAATTTTTTTGACATAGAGTCCCATTTTCATATCTTAAGGAGCCATGTTCTAAGAAACATATTTTAGGAAATACTGTTCCAAAGATTAATACTTGTTTTATTTTTGAAAATTGGGGGGGGCGTAGGTACATTGATGCTAGGCATCACTGTAGTCTTTTAGTCTTTCCTTTATTTTCAAATTTATTTCTTCAAAACCGAGCGTTTATTGCCATCAATCATCTGATGGTGACAAGTGAGAGATGAATCATTATGGTTATTTAGAGTGAAAGGCAACTAAGCCATGGCCTCATCCAACCCTCTGAGTTTGCTGATGAGGAAACTGAGGCTCAGGGAGATTAAGCATCCTGCCCAAGGTCATCAAGTGCATCAATGTCTAACATATTGGAAAGCTAAAAAAGAGTTAAAATATGAAGTGGCTCAGAACTATCACCTCCATAATCCCCTGTCCCTAGACTACCCTCATTTTTCATTTGTTTATTTGCAAGGGAAAATGACATTTTGCAGGAGGGCCGTGAACCCAGAGAAGAGATTTATTACAGCAGAGAGCGGTAGAGCTTCAGAGTTCTTAGCTTTCCCCAGGAAACCAAGCCAAGTGAAAATTCACGTTGGAGCTCTCTAGCATGATGATGCCATTCAGAGAACGTCCCTGACTTGGTGTCTAGAGTTCTGGATGTAATTTTAGCTTTTCTGAGTCCACATGGTTCTCAAAACAGGGACCCTGTGCCAAGTAAAGGTGAATGGTTGGGGTTGGGGTTGGCCTTTCAATGGAGAGCTTTGCAGAATCTCACAACTCAGCACACTACTTAAGGCTTAATCCCACATTCTTGCTAATACCATCGTAGAGGCCACATGGCACATGTCCCCACACTCCATGGCTTTTACTCTCATACAGCCTAAGCAGCTTTCTCCCTGGCAAAGCTAATTGGCACTGACCTTCACTAGGTCAGGGCTTCTCAACCTCCACATTATGGCATTTGGGTTCAGAAAACTCTGTTGTGAGGGCTGTCTTGTGCCTTGTAGGATGTTTAGCAGCATCTCTGGCCTCTACTTAAGGGATGCCAGTAGCATCCTCCAAATTGGAACAGTCAAAAATGTTTCTAGATATTGACAAATGCCTCTTGGGGAGCAAAACTGCCCCTGGCTATGAACCACTGTTCTAGAAGAATTCAATGGAGATGACTGCTATTCTAACTAGAGAGTCAGTTCCCACAAGACAGTGAGCTTCTCAAGCAAGGGACTCAGGAAACATGCGTTAGTCGTCTTTGTATCTTCCCTCCCTGGCACATAGCAGGTGTTCATTCACCATTCATTTCACAAATATTTCTTAAGCACCTATTATGTGCCATGCACACCTCCAGGGAATAGGGATACAGCAGTGAACATCAGGTGATCCCTGGCCTCAAGGAGTTTACATTCCAGAGGGGGAAAGACATAATATAAAAACATAAACAAAAGCATAAGAAAATATATAGGGTTATTTCAAGTACTAAGTGCTTTGAAGAAAAATATGCAGATAAATATGAAAGAGGGCTGCTTTAGCCAGAATAGTCTATTAGTTGGAACTAAGTTTGTAACAGGATCCAAAATAACTGTGGTTTAAACAAGATAAAAGTTTATTTCGTTCACAAGTAGAAGTCCAGCAGCAAGTATTCCAGGTTGGCTATGGCCATTCTGCTCCAAGAAATCCTCAGCAATCCAGGCTCCTTCTATTTTGTTGACCTGCTGTGCACTGCCTCCATTGTCAGTTACCTCATGATCTAAGATGGCTGTTCCAGCTCCAGCCATCACATCACATTCCAGCCAGCAAAATGAATAAAAGCGGGGAAAAGGCAAAAAGTATATGCCAATGATCTTTTACAGATGGTTCCTAGAAGCTGCCACATTATATTTCTGTTTATATTGCATTGGCCAAAATGTAGTCACATGGTCATAAACAGCTTAAAGGGGATTGGCCTATTTTGGACTCACCTAAAAATAGAAGGTTCCATTTTTTAAGAAAAGGGGAAGAGTAGATATTAAGGGAGAACTAGAAGTGTCTGTAAGAGGCAGTGTGCACCTGGTGAGAAGTGATCACATTTTGCTTATAATGTCATGAATATCTGTGCCTAAGTACACAGAGCTACTTGAGGGATGGGATGTGGGGTATAATGGGAATAAAAAAGAATAAGAATATTTCCCAGGGTTTGACCTGAGCAATCAGTGTATGGTAATGTCATTTATTGACATAGGAAAGGCTTGAAAGGAGGCAAATTTGGGTCAAGAGTTCTGTTTTGACCATGTGAAGTCCAAGGTGTGGATGAGCTCTCTGAGTAGAGATGCCAAGCTGAGAGCTGGATCTGTAAGAATGTGGCCTAAAGAATAAACTTGAGAGTCATCAACCTAAAAATGGCACTTTAAGGCTAAGTATGAAAACAATGCCAGACACAACTGGCTCAAGGAAAAGGAAAGTTATATGTTTTTAAGTGCAATTAGACAAATTTAAAAACCTAGAATCATCCATCTTAAAGGCCCTTGCACATTCCTAGAAGCCTCCTTTGGGATTATCAAGTATACAACTCTTGCTATTAGTCTTCTAAATAAACCTGCCTTAGAATCTCAAGCACCACTCATAAAAAAAGCAAAAAGCCTTGTAACATCATTTGTAAAAAAACAAGAGAGAGAACCTGAAAAAAGACCTGAAAGAGCTTTTCTGTTGTATTTGCCTCTCATCACTTCTACTTTTTTATTTTTAAAAAATTGCAATTGTGGCCCTGGCCAGTTTGGCTCAGCAGTTAGAGTATTGGCCCGTGGACTAGAGAGGCCCAGGTTCAGTTCCTGCTAAGGGCACTTACCTCGGTTGCAGTTTGTCCCCGGCCCCAATTGGGGCTGTGTGGGTGACAACCACTAGATGTGTCTCTCTCACGTTGATGTTTCTCTCTCTCTCTTCTTCCCTCTCTCCCTCCCGCTCTATCTGAAGCTAAATACAAAAATGTCTCCGGGTGAGGATAAAAAAAAAATTGCAATTGTGCAATATTTAGGCCACCTTGTAGTTTGCATAGGCTGTTCCAGATTTGCCTTGGGGAAGTGACCAATGCATGCTCTCTCCATGGGAAACAAGCTCTGAGGCATCCACTTTGGGAACATAACCTGCTTGCTGCTTATAAGTTACCAATGGCCACCGCATGACTGTAATCAAACCCAACCCCTAACTCCAACGAGTTTATCATATAGTAATAAAAGTAGTAGCGCTAGATAGCATTATCTATTGCGCATTTACTATGTGCCTGGCACTTTATAGACAGAGTTCTAATCTTCACACAGGCTTGATGGGGAGGTATTCTCTCCATTTTACTGATGAAACTAAAGAATCAGATCTGCCTTTCCTTAGACTTTCCTGCAAGTCTAATTTTTTTTCAGGAAGCCTTATTATTTATTGGGGCATCCCACTTAGCACTTTGCTCACCTAAGAATAGAAACTCCATCTCATTTTAAAAAAATCAGCTACGGTTTCTGGCTTATAATGGGTACTCAAATATTTGCTGAAAGAATAAACTAGAGACACAGATAGGACTACACAAAAAACAACAGATTCATTAAAGAGGTAGAATTCGGATTCTAAAAGAGTCCTAGGATACCACTTAGTCTGAAGGTCATTACCTGGCTGGCCCCAGGTGAACTATGGCCTCAGGAGTGTTTTGTGCGGTTTCCAAATTCTGCAAAACAAAACAAAAACGCCCAACATTCAAAAATTGTGAAATTGCGAACAAAAATCCAGGTTTTTACTTCTTTTTTTTTTTATCCTCACCCGAGGACATTTTTCCATTTTTTGTTCAGGTAGAGTGGGAGGGAGAGAGAGGAACAGAGAGAGAGAGAGAAACATTGATGTGAAAGGAACACATCGAGTGGCTGCCACCCGCACAACTGACCAGGGCTGGGGACAAACTGCAACCGAGGTACATGCCCTTAGCGGGAACCGAACCCGGGTCTCTCAGGACCGCAGGCCGACGCTCTAACCGCTGAGCCAAACCGGCCAGGGCAGGTTTTTACTTCTTTATTTTTGTCTTTGCTTCCCTTGACATCTGGCAACACTGGACCCACATCCCCAAGATTAACAGAGAGAGGAGGGCAGAGTAAGGGCTGCCATTAGTCCCTTTTAGATTTCCACCCTGGCTCCTGTAGGCATTTGAATTTGCAACCTCAACTGTCAAACTCACTTATCATAGAAGCGAGGAAACCGAGGGCCAGCATAGCAAAGTGACTTGCTACAAGGGGTCAGGTGTTCTCACTCCCAGCAGCGGCCCCTTCCCACACTCCCCTGCACAGGATACACAAGCATCTCAAACACCCTCTTTGTCATGACTACACACGAACGCATATATACGGAGGCGAGTGTACAGCCGCATCTCATTCTCAATGTGAGGAAAAAGACACGCTGTGGGGATTGGGTTAATAAGAAAAGATCTCATCAGTTAGAAGAACCACAAGGCAATAAAGTTCCTATTGTCTCTCACCTCAAAGTTAGCCTCTTCTAATCTGAGGCTATTTTCACTTCCTTAAGAAAATAGTGAGTCCAAGTTAATACTTACTCCAGTTCTGAAACAGCCTTGGTTTCACTTTCTAAATCACTGGGTGAGAAATGAATGAAAGAAGAAATTGGAGGGTGGGGCAGACAGAGAATAAGAAACAGATAGTAATGAGGAGGCCTTCTGGGAGTAGCGACTCGACAGTGTAGTAATTAATAATATGGTGAACAGAATAGTCCAGAATATGTCCAAATGTGAATTAAAGCGGTTCCTACTCCTCCCTTACGTACTCTGTAGGATCCTCTCAAGTTGCTCACTGAATTTAAGTTCTCTCTCCCTCATACTTCTCCCCTCCCCCAGCAGAGCATCCATTGATGGGAGGAGGAGGAAAATCACCAGAAAAACAAAAGCAACAACCTCTGAACCCGGTTCAATAAATCATTGATCCATAAGTCCGAAAGTTCCAGACACGTGCTTCAGATTGTGTTTTTTTGTACCTCAGGCCAGTGCTCGTCACATTTTACTGTGCTTACCAGTCTCAGGATCTTGCTTAAGCCTGATTCAGCAGGTCTGGCTGGGACCCGAGATGCTGCATTTCTAACAAGCCCCCAGGCGATGCTGACGCTGCAGGTCCAGAGACCACACTCGAGGAGCCTGGCTCCAGAGCAAGCCACTGGTTCTCAAACTTGCCTGCCCTTCTGAATCACCTGGGGGATCTTTTTATTTCATTTTATTTTTTCTTTCTTTCTTTCTTTTTTTAATCCTCACCCGAGGACACTTTTCCTTTTTTTATTCAGATAGAGCAGGAGGGAGAGAGAGGAAGAGAGAGAGAGAAACATTGATGTGAAAGGGACACATCGAGTGGCTGCCACCCGCATGACCAAACCAGAGCCGGGGACAAACTGCAACAGAAGTACCTGGGTCTCTCTGGACTGCAGGCCGACGCTCTAAGCGCTGAGCCAAACTGGCCAGGACTATTTTTTCTTTATTGATGTTAGAGAGAAGAAGGGAGAGAGAGATAGAAACATCGATGAGCGAGAACATCGATTGGCCGCCTCCTGCATGCCCCTCACTGGGGATTAGGCCCCAAACCGGGGCATGTGCCCTGACTGGGTATCAAAGCAGCGACCTCCTGGTTTATGGGTCGACATTAAACCACTAAGCCACACTGGCCAGGCAGCTGGGGGATCTTTAGGAACTACTGATACCTGGGACTCACCGCCAGACTGATTTAATAAGTCTGGGTGGAGCCTGGGCACTGAGATTTTTCAAAGCTTCCCAGGAAATGCTAGAGCAAAGCGCGATTTGAGAAGCACTAGAGCAATAGTTCTCCAACTGTAGTGTAGGTTGGAGACACCTGGAGGGTCTGTTAAAACACGCAGATTGCTGTGCCCCACCTGTCAGGGTTTCAGTTGGTCCGGGTAGGGCCTGAGAATTTGCATTCTAACCAGGTGCTGCTGATCTTGGGGTCACGGTTGGAGAACCACTGCCAGTAGGCGGGGAAGAAGAGAGAGACCACACAGGCGGCAGCTGTGTCACCAAGGGGAGGCACTGCTCGTCACTTAACCATAAACTGTCAGTGCAAAGAAGCTATGTTGGCTGTCCTCCTGCCCCCTGGAGAAGACTGTCCACCAACAGCCAGCCTATGGCCCCTGTTTTATGCCACAAGACTTGCCAGCTCTGCAACCTGTCCGCTCCATGTGGGAGGGTGGTGGCCTTGTCCCCAGAAAGGTGGTGCTGATCAGGAGGGTGAATATCTGCAGTGGGCAAGCGGGAGATTTCCTACCAAGTTTGGATGGATGGTGGTAGTACATCCATCCACCCTTGCTCCATTAAAAGCCCATGATTCCTACAAACAAGGTGTAATAAATAGAATTATAAACTTTTAAAAAAGCCCACGATTCCATCCACAGAGATGGTTTACGACCCTGGTTCTTAGGCAAAGGGTGGAAGAGCTTCACTGTAACCATAGGGACACTGAGACATGGTAGAAGAAATAAGAATTCTCTTATAGGGACCAGATGGAAGAATCAGGTGGTCTCTAAAGAAAACGCTGAGCTCAATTCCGACCAAAGGCACGTACCTTGGTTACAGTTCATCCCTGGCCCTGGTGGGGGTCATGCAGGAGGCAACCAATTGATGTGTCTCCCTTACATTGATGTTTCCCTCTCTCTCTCTCTCTCCCACCCTCCCACTCTATATGATGATAAATGGAAAAATATCCTTGGGTGAGGATTAAAAAACTAAATAAATAAATAAAAAATAAAGATAACCATTAAAATAAATAATAAAAAACCACTGAGCTCTTTATTCCAGAGAGTTATTTTCTGAACTAGTGTAATCTTTTCTCCAGCTTTTAATTCATTTTTTACATTAAAAATAAGAAAAAAAATGCATGCTATAGATTTACAACTAAGCTTTAAGATGGAGCACAGGTAAGGCCCAGTAGATCTTTTTATTTTACTTTATTTTTTAATTTTTTTTCATTATTGACCTTAGAGAGGGAGGGAGAGGGAGCGAGAGACGGAAACATCGATGAGCGAGAACATGGATTGGCCACCTCCTGCGTGCCCTGTACTGGGGATTTGGCCCCCAGCCTGGGCATGTGTCCTGACCAGGAATCAAACCGGGACCTCTCAGTCCATGGGACGAGGCTCAGTCCACTGAGCCACACCAGCTATGTGACAATTTCTTTATTTACCAGTTTGTTTTCTTTCAGGGACATTTTCATAATCAGTAGTTAAACTGCACTTTTAAAAACTGATATATATTTAATATACAACATTGTATAAATTTGAGGTGTACAGCATGTTCATTTAGTATATTTATATATTGTAATATGATGGCCACTGTAGTGATAATTATCAGCTCTATCATACCACATAATTATACTTTCTTTCTAGTGACTGGAGTAATTCAGATGTAGTCTCTTAGCAAGTTTGATGATTAGAATACAATATTGTCATCTATATTTACTACCGTGCACATTGGATCTCTTAGGACTTATTTCCTGCTTGTTGAAAGTTTGTTTAATCCTTAGAAGAAAATAGCCCCAGAGATATGGAAAGAAAAGTGCCATTTATTCAGCACCTACTATGTCTCAGGGATGCCACAAACCTCTTTGTCTTCATTAGCTTACAAATTGCAGTAGTAAAGTCTGTTGTCACTGGGAAGTATGACTGTCTGGAACTTTTTTTGAAATATATTTTTAAGCAAAACAGCCTACTCAGATGAAGCATTCTCACAGAGCAAATGATGCAGCTATTAAAGAAGCATGTAGGGCTGGGAATGTATGTGGCCATTAAGCCATAGAAATTTTCTGGACCTCACATCGTAGCCATTAAAATTCCTGCTGAGAGCTAGTTATGTAATGACACCACAAAGTTTTAGCAATTGCTTTTAATAGTTTTTCCAGGCCTATGGGGACCCAGGAAGGATTGGTGGGTGGTAAGGCTAATTTTTGCCTTCTGGCAGAGACTTTCAGTATTTATTTTGTTTTGTTTTGTTATATGTAAACCATAAATTATCTAGCAAAATGAAGCCATGAATTAGGCAAGGGACTAATGTTTTCCTCGTAAATACTATACCAAACAGTGGCCTTGAAAATGACTATGTTTATTCATTTAATAGGTATGTTTTGAAACCCACTCCATGGTAGGCACGGGGTTTACAGTGGTGAACATAGTAGACCCAACCCCTGCCCTCAAAGAGCTTCAGAGCCTGCAGAAGAGAGACTATGAGTAAATACACAACCTTATGCTATGAATTGAGACTTGTCACTTTGTTGCAGAGACACAACCCCTAGTTGTTCATGTGAAAAAGAACGAGGAGATCACTTATATTGGAGTCCAGGGAAAGTAACTTTAGCCAGGCCCTGGGGGCTGAGGAACAGGGGCTAGGTGAGGGGTTGGTGAGAGGAAGACCCTTTCAGCTAGAAGTGAAAGGTCCTTGGGGTGGACAAGAACTTGGCAACTCTGAGAATTGAAAAGAGAACCATGGAGGAAAGAGGGTAGATTAGTCATAGTTCTCCAGAAAAAGAGAACCAATGAGACATATACGGAGAGAGAGAAAAGTACCGTAAGGAATTGGCTCACGATTAGGCAGGCTGAGTCTCACAGTCTGCTAGAAGCCCAGGGAGTGGGTGGTATAATCCCAGTGCAAGCCTGCAGTCCTGAGAACCAGAGGAGCCAACAGTATAAATTCCCATCTGAAGGCAAGAGAAGACGGTGGCCCAGCTCAGCAGTCAGGAGGAAAGTGAGAATTCTCCCTTCCCCTTTCCTTTTGTTCTACCCATGCTTTCAACTGAATGGATGAGGCCCACCCATATTAGGGAGGGTGACCTACTTTATTCACTTTACAGGTTCAAACACCCAGAATCCTGTTTAACTAGATGTCTGGGCATCCCATGGCCCAGCCAAGCTGACATAAAACTAACCTCACAGAGGATGACAGCTACAAGAGGCGAGAGAGGAGGGCAGGGTTGTGTGGTGTGTACTGCGTCAACTTGGTTCAGTTGAAACTGTTTCCTAGAATCCTCTTCCCTGTTAGATTAGCTGGAAGAAGCAAGTATAGCGGCAGCCGTCACCAAAGGTCATCATGGTCAGACGTAGTGACAGACAGATGCAGAGACGCCTGCGAGGCCACCTGTCTTTGCTCTCCTCTGCTCTGCAGCCAGCTCTTTTCCTGACCGCTGATCCTGTGGACCAACAGTGGCCCCTGTCCCACCACCAGATGCTTTGTGGCAGTAACTACATGGAGACACAGCTTGCTATAGAGACTTCCCTTGGCCAAATGTTATTTCGGAAGCCAAATGCGCTTGGCTGGTTAGATGGACTGGCTACTGCCTCCTTTAATCCTCTAGCTTCCCTCTCAGACTGTTCGGTCCCTGGCTCCTCCTACAGCTCTGGAAGATCTAATTCCTAGACTAAATCTCTTATCCCATAACCCACCGTGTTTTTCTTGAACCTTGACTGACACAAAGGACCACACCACAAAGGCCAAGTTGAAGGCCAAGGGAACCTATTGAAGGCTCTAACCCAGGCATTTGATCTATGTCTATGATTGGGGCTCTTTTGTCTATAGCCAGGGTTCAAGCCCCCCCCATATTCTAAACAGGGCAGGATGCTTAGCAGAAATAAATTACCATCAGACCATTTCCCAAATCTGGCCCACAGCTGGTTCCTTGTGCATTCAGACCTCACTGGCAAGTGGTCACCAGGATTTTGCTCCTCAGTCGGACAAGAAGAGGTGTTGTTTGCATCTCGCAAGTAGGATTACTGACTAAAAGAATGCAGTCCTTTGTGGCGGTGTTTATATGCAACAGCTTTGGGGCAGACACAGGAACAGGTTAAATGAGTCGACTTTTGGACCAGTAACAGCTGGAAATCTGCCCTCCGTCGGTTTGCATGCGTACAGCTCTGGCCCAAGGAGGCAGCTGTGGCTACGATTCAGAATCAGCCGGGACTTTGAAAACACACAGTCGCTCCACTGCAGACCATTTCAACCAGATTTCTGGGGGTGAGGCCCAGATATCTCCGTTTTGTTTTGTTTTTTTAAGCATCCAAAACGATCCCCCAAACTAGCCAGGGTTGAGAACCCATGCAACCATAGTGAAGAGACTGCAAACAAGGGGACCCATGGGCCATACCTGATGCTAGTTGTGTTTTGATAGACGGTATTTTCTTCCAGAAAGTTGAATTCAGTGCTAATACTGAAACAGGAAGACTGCAAATACAAACCTGAACACCCAGCTTCTCTCCTTTGCCAACCTGGCAGGATCGGCAATACCAGGCCCACATTCTCATGTGGCAACAACAGTTGAGCGCTGAATAGGAGCAGCCCTGAGGGAGCCATGGGCTCTTCTATTAGCCACAGTCTCCATTAACCCCTAATGTTTGCCCAGCCTGTTTTATTCATTTTATTATCTGCCTGTCCACTGCAGACATTGGATTTGGGGGCCTCACAGGGATCAAGAGCAGGGGTCAGCAAACTATACTCCTTGGGCCAAATCTGGCTCGCTGCCTGTTTTGGTAGCAAGTTAAGAATCGTTTCCACATTTTGAAATTACTGGAAGAAAAAGTGAAAGCATGGTATTTTGTAATACATGAAAAATTAGATCAATTTAAATGTCAGTGCCCATATAGAAACAGGGGTCACGGCCGTGCTTGCTTGTTTATGAATTGTCTGTGGTGCTTTCGTGCTACAAGGGCAAAGTTGAGTAGTTGCAACAGAGACCACGTGGCCAGCGAAGCCTCAAATATTTGCTGTCCAGCCCTTTACAGAACAAGTTTGTCAATGAAGACAATAGCATTTAGAATGGAAGAAAGCCAGGTTTGAATCCCAGATCCATTATTAACCGTCTGAGAGAATTTGGGCAAATTATGTCACCTCTTTATAAAACGCAAGGGACTCTGATGATGTGAGCAAATTAAGTGACTGTGCATGCTCCTCAGCTTCGTGACTAGAAAGTGCAGACAAAACCATACCCCACAGAAGAGTGAGACCAAATATCACTGTTTTTGAAATCGATAGTGGTTTTTAATGAATAATATAAAAAGAACCAGGGTTCTTTAACTGTAGAAAAAAAAATGTTCATTGCTATTTCCTTAAAGAGGTTACACTATTATATCATTAAAATCTCTTTTCCATAATTCAAACTGAGTTATTGTTCCTCATTATATATCTTTTAAGTGTGAAAACGGTACTATTTACCAAATACAAAATCACCTTTTTAGCATGTCTTTAGTATGAATAATAATTTAGAAAGTGAACTGTCCATATTGAGTAAAAGCTGTCCTTTCTATAATATCACTTTATATTGCACAACTGAAGTTTCTTAATTATCCAGGAGCTGAGTCTCATTAAAAAATAAATTTTCCCAATAAAATAAAATAAAATAAAATAAAAAAATAAATTTTTCTCTGTTTCATCAAACTTGGCCAAATAAAAGACTTGGCTATAAATATTTTAATCTAATGAAATCATCAAGACTGGTCACACACTTAAAGTACACATAACATGCACTGGCTGGTTTGGTTCAGTGGTTAGAGCATCGGCCTGTAGACCAAAGAGTCACAAGTTCCATTCCAGTCACGGGCACGTACCTCAGTTGCAGTTCAGTCCCCAGCCCTGGTCGGGGTTGTGTGTGAGGCAACCAACTGATGTGTCTCTCTCACATCGATGTTTCTCTCTCTCTCTCTCTCCCTCTTCCACTCTATCTGAAGATAAATGGAGAAATATCCTCCTGTAAGGATTTTTTAAAAGTCCATAACATATAATGGACCATTTCAAAGTGTACAGTCATGTGGCACTAAGTACATTCACAATGTTGAACTAGATAACCACTGTGTATCTAGTTCCAGACTTTTTTTCATCATCCCCAAAAGAAAACTGGTACCCACTGAGCAGTCATTCTCCATTTCCCCTCTCTTGAGTCCCTGATAAGCACTAATACGGTTTCTCTCTCTCTGAGTTTGCCTAGTCTGGATATTTCATTTAAGTGGAATCATGCAATATGGGGCCTTCCGTGCCTGGCTTCTTTCATTAAGCATCGTGTTTTTAAGGTTCATCGTGTGTTATAGCAGGTGTCAGCATTTCATTCCTTTTTGTGGCTGAGTAATATTTCCTTGTATGGATACCCCATGTGTCGTTTTTTCATTCATCCTTTGATAGACATCGGGGCTGCTGTGAATAGTGCTGAGATGAACATTCAGGTACCTGCCTTTGTGTGAAAACCTATCAGAGCTCTAATGTCAACAGCCTTTCAGACAGTGCTAAGTGCCTTTGATAAACATGAACTAGTTGCTAGGACGGTCAAAGGCTTAGACCTGGATGAAAGGGTCTCCATACGCATCTGTTTGCCTGCTTAGCGCCTGTCTCGCCTCCTTGAATGCAAGCACCACGAGGACAGGACTGTATCTGGTATGCTCATGGTTGCACCTCGAGAGCCTGAATACACAAACAGACAATGGCCTGACCACACGTCAAAATAGACATTTGACCCACAATCCACATTAACCAGCCCAGGAAACTATCCCATTATCTACAGTAACTAGCCAAGGGGGCCTCCCTGCTGTCTCTCAGACTGGAGGAAGTCAGACCACTATCTCTAACAACCAGCCTAGGAAGCCAAACCACCACCCCTATAACAATCAGCTCCGAATGGCCAGAAATTGACTAATAACTGACAACATCCTTAATTTTTACCCCCACTTCTAACTTAGGATGAACCAGAGGAAGCCAAGCGTGCCCACCTCTAGTTAGGCAGCACCAGCTTCCTTCCCCATCCCGACAACCTTCTGTCGGGCACACATGGAGCCTTCCTTTTTCCATTCCAAACTTTCCCACTCTCCTGCCAGCCTCGGAGTCTCTGCCAAAACACAGATGATGGTGGCTGAGTCCTTGCTATAGCGACCTCTGAATAAATAGCTTCTGTTTGTTCTCCTTCGGATGGTCTTTGTTTCCACAACCTCCATCCTCTGGACAGGGCCTTGCCCACTGAGGGTGTCTGGACAAGTCCTGCTGAGGATGTGACACACGTCGCTGAGGAGGAGCCTTGCAGGCTTTTCAGTCCCCTGCAGGGCGCGCAAGTCCGCAGCACACTCTTTGGTCTTACTGCAGCCCCGCCCTTTAACTCCAGACTTGCCCACACAGTGGCCAACTCACCGTCTCCACCTGGACGTCCACAGGCCCCGGTATTATCATAGGTAGTCAGCTAGTTAGGCATTAACAAAAGAGAAGGGAAAACACTGGCTAAGCCTGATTAAGTCGGGAAACTACAGTTTCATAGAAACTCCAGGAAATAGCCAGAATCGCCCTGCCAAATGGATTAACGTCCAAGTGGGCAAGAAAGGCCGGCTTTCCAATCACCCCAGGGACAACTGGCCAGCTCCCCCAGGTTAAGCGGGGAGCAGGAGGGGGGAGGGCCAAACAACAAGGGGGAAAGTCCTCTGCTGAGGCATGCGCAGTAGAAGCCAGGATGGCGTGGGGAGGGGGGGTTTCACGATGAGTGTGTGCATTGTGGGAGCAAAAATGGTGACTGTAAAGGGAGGAGCAAAACCTAGGAAAGGGATGGGATTGGGGTAGGCACCAGCATAGCCTGAGGAAGATCTAGGAAAGAGGATGGAGAGTTGGAAAGGAAGTTTCCTCTCACCCAAGCCCAAGGCAATATAACCAAAGGCTAACAATGGCCTGAGGCTGGTGCTCTCTCTCCAGCAACCTTGCAGGCTGATTGCAGGCTGGTTGGGAACAGAGATGGTGCTGGACCACTGGAGCCTTGAATGCCAGGCTAATGGCATGGTAGCTCTGGGTCCAGGCCCTCCTCCTGAGTTTGGTGGGGACAAGTGCGGGCCTGCGGCCCAGAGGCTGGACTTCTACAAGATGGAGCTGAGCCACCTGGTCATGGATGAGACATCACCTAAGCTCTTTCTTTGTTTCTGCTCCAATAAATCTTGCCACTATATCTCCAATCCTCCTCTGCATGTATCCCTGAAATGCATTTCCTGTGATGCTGTGGAAAATCCCATTTGCTCCGGCAACACCTGGAACTCAACATGTCCCAGACCTACTGAT
The DNA here is from genome assembly GCF_014108415.1 of Molossus molossus. Taxonomy (NCBI): domain Eukaryota; kingdom Metazoa; phylum Chordata; class Mammalia; order Chiroptera; family Molossidae; genus Molossus; species Molossus molossus. Next base: position 105,999,433 of record NW_023425366.1, on the reverse strand, counting down.
CACCTCCTCCCTTCGACCCTCAGCCCTTTGCCTGGTTTCCTCACCAGGATCCCCACCGAGTGGCCTGGCTGGGATGTGGAAGTCAGCTTACCTCCTCCTTCTCATCCTCCCCAACCTATAATCCGACAGTAAGTCCTGTTGGTTCTATTCCAGAGGCCCAGTGAATCCACCCTTTCCTCCTGCTCTGTTCCCGGGTCCAGCCTTCATTGCAGCAACAACCCAGAACTGGTCTGACTGCCTTCAGTCTGGCCTCCAAAATAGCCAGGGGACCTGTCCCTAAACAACCCATTTCTGACCAGGAGACCTCCCTGCACAGCAGCCTCTCTCAGTCACCATCAGGTTAGAGTCTACATTTATGAGAAGAGGCTTTCTGGAGCCCCCAGACCTGGTCCCTGCCCACCTTTCCAGCTTTAACTCTGGTGCAGCCTACATTCTAACCTTGAGCACTCGATGGCACTCCCTGTCTGTCCTCCCTCTGGTCCCTCCCTGCCCTCTCTCTGCCAGGCACACCTCCCTCCTTCCCTCCCTCCCCTTCCCTACTTGGCAGGTGGCTCCTCTTCCTCAAGCCTCAGGGAGTCACTGCCTAGGTAGTGAAGTCTCCTGGCAGCTGCCACAGTCCACTCCTGAAACCTGATGCTCTAGGCTCATTATACTAGGATGAGATTTGCTGGTCAGACCCCCTCCATAGCCCCCATCATGTAAATTCCTGGAGGACAGAGTTTTTGTTTTTAACCATTGTCATCTCAGAACCAAACACTTGGCGGATATCAAAATGTCAATATTTGTTGAACCAATAAGTGTTTGCTAAAGGAAAAGAGCTATATTGGGGCAGGATTTCCCAACAGAGTTTAGGGCCAGTAGTAAAACAGGGGAACCTTCCTCCCCAGTTATTGGGAAAGGATTTCATATTTGATATTTGGATTAAAGCAATGAAGTCATCATTCTGAGAAAATGAGGAAATGAAATTTATTGAAATTGTTTTCGTGCCTTTTGCTGTCTAGGCTTTCCCCACCCCTTTTGTTATGTTCTTAATTTCACTTGTAATAATTGACACATGAAATGTGGTTTTGAATACATGTTAGGAATATAGAAGATAAGAACAATTACATAACCTCTTATCTGCTTTTTAAAAATTGGGACTCATGGGAAAGACTTCTTTCATATTTCTTCCCTTCCTTTGAAAAAACATCTTAGCCTCTATTGAGTAAATTTATGTTTGTTTGTTTGTTTTTTATCCTCACCTGAAGACATCTTTCCATTTTTTGTTCAGATAGAGTGGGAGGGAGAAAGAGGGAGAGAGAGAGAGAGAGAGAGAGAGAAACATCAACATGAAAGGGACACATTGAGTGGCTGCCTCCCACATGACCCAATCAGGGCCGAGGACAAGCTGCAACTGAGGTACATGTCCTTAGTGGGAACCGAACCCAAGTCTCTCTGGACCACAGGCCGACACGCTAACTGCTGAGCCAAACTAGCCAGGGCTATGGTTTTTACCTTGTGTTTCTCTCTTTGCCTAACTTCCATGAAGCTTCGAGCTGGATTTGTGGCCCCTATTTTACAATTATATAGGAATGCAATGCATACATTTCTGACCACTAACTTCACAGACTATTATTTAACCTTTTGTGGGTTTTTTTATCTTTATTTTTTAAGCTTAACTATACTATGGTTTTGTGTGTGTGTGTGTGTGTGTGTGTGTGTATTTTAAATTGATGTTAGAGAGAGAGAGAGAGAGGAAGGGAGAGGGAGAGAGAGATAGAAACATCAATGAGAGAGAACATCAATTGGCCCCCTCCTGCACGCCCCCCACTGGGGATCAGGGCCACAACCTGGGCATGTGCCCTGACTGGGAATCGAACTGGCAACCTCTTGGTGCATGGGTCAACGCTCAACCACTGAGCCACACCAGCCGGGCTATACTATGTTTTTTAAAGTTTTTTGAATTAATAGACAGTTTCTTAGAACCATTTTATAGAAATAGCAGGTTTACAGAAAAATTAAGCAGAAAGTACAGGGAGTTTTCATATACTCTTTCCCCTTAAATTTCCCCTATTAACAATTTGTTACAATTGATGATACAATATCAACATATTCTTATTAACTAAAAGTTTATAACTTATATTAGGGTTTACTGTTTGTGGTGTACATGTCTATGTGTTTTGACAAATACGTAATGCCATGTATGAACAGAAGAGTTTCACTGCCCTAAAAATCCCTGGTGACTCACCCATATATCTGTCCCCAGCACCTAGTTTCATTTCTAGTTTGAATTACATAAGAAAAGGACAGAAAGGAATCATCATCATTTTACCCTATCATCTTATTTATAAAAACTTTCAAACATCCTTAAAGGTACCTTCCACTTGGACGCAACAATTTTTTAATGTTTTGTCATTTTTGCCTCTATAATTTATTTATTTTGTTTTATTTGACTTCCTAATTTTATTTTTCGGAACCATTTGAAAATAGTTGCGGCCATTGTGAACAGTTCATTCCTAAACACTCAGCATGTCTCTTGCAGGACTTCAGACACTGTCCTGCACAATCTCAATGCCATTATCACAGCTACGGAAATTAACAGTGACTATTCTGTCGTCCAATGTCCAGTCCACGTTTACACTCAGGATGCCTTTCATGACTTCTTCCTTTTCTCATACCGGGATGCCATTAAAACTCATGTTTGGTATGTATTGTTGTCTCCTTTTATTCAGAACAGTCCTCTCATCTCTTTTAATCTTTTTTTTCCCCCTCAAGGCATTGACTTTTTAAAATTGTGTAAAATACACATAACATAAAATTTGCTATCTTTTTGTTTTTGTTTTTAATCCTCACTCGAGGATATATTGATTTTCGGATAGAATGGGAGGGGGTAGGAAGAGAGAGAGAGAGAGAGAGAGAGAGAGAGAGAGAGAGAGAAAACCTTGACGTGACAGAGACACATCAATTGGTTGCCTTCTGAATGACCCTGACCAGGGCTGGGGATCAAAACACAGCTGAGGCACATGCCCCTGACCAGAATTGAACCCAAGACTCTTTGGTCCACAGGCCAACACTGTAACCACTGAGCCAAACTGGCCAGGGCAAAACTTACTATCTTTTAAAAAAATACTTGTATTGCCCTGGCCAGTATAGCTCAGCGGTAAGAGCATCGTCCGCAGACCAGAGAGTCCTGGGTTTTGTTCCTGCTAAGGGCATGTACCTCGGTTGCAGTTTGTCCTCGACCCCGGTTGGGGCCATGTGGGTGGCAACCAATCAATGTGTCTCTCTCGCATTGATGTTTCTCTCTCTCTCCCTTCCTCCCTCTCTCTCTCCAGCTCTATTTGAAGATTAATGTAAGAATATCTTCTGGTGAAGATACCAAAAAATGTGTGTGTGTGTGTGTGTGTGTGTGTGTGTGTGTGTGTGTGTTACAGAAAGAGGAAGGGAGAGGGAGAGAGAGAGAGAGAGAGAGAGAGAGAAAAGCATCAGTGTGAGAGAGAAACATCTGATCGGGAGTCCATAACACACCCCAACCAGGGATCAAGCCAACAACCTGGGTATGTGCCCTGACTAGGAATCAAACAGGTGACCTGTTGGTACACGGAAGGATGCTCAACCAACTGAGATGCACTGGCCAGGGCGAAACATTTGCCATCTTAACCATTTCTGAGTGTTCATTCAGTTAATTGGTATTAAGAACATCCGCATTGATGTCCAGTCATCAACACCATCCATGTCCAGGACTTTTTCATCTTGCAGAATTGAGACCCTTTATTCATCATACAAAAATAACGCCCTATGTCCTTTCCTCCCAGCCTCTGGCAACCACCCATCTACTTTTTGATTGACATGGACTTTTATCTTTCACATATAAAAAAGGCTGTATATATTTAATGTATACATTTTGATGAGTTTGAAGGTAAGTATATACCTGTGAAATTGTCATCATAAGTGGTGCTATAAACATAACCATCACCTCTAAACGTTTGTTCCTCCCCCCCTTTTTTTGATGATAAGTATATTTAATATAAAATCTATGCTCTGAACAAAATGATAAGAATACAATATAGTAGCATAACTATATGCACTAGGCCCTACATGCACTGTGCTACACAACCGATCTCTAGGACTTATTCGTGTTGCAAAATTAAAACTATACCCTTTTTTTTTTTTTTTTTTTTGGTAGGTGCCCCTAGCCGCTAGGGCCCAGTGGGAACTGAACCCAGGACTCTCTGGTCCGCAGGCTGGTGCTCCAACCGCTAAGCCAAACTGGCCAGGGCAAAAACTATACCCTTAAACCAACACCTCCCGCATGCCCTCTCCATCCAGCCCCTGAAAACCACCATTCTACTCTCTGCTTCTGTGAGTTTGAATGTCTTAGATTCCTGAGATAAGTGGAATTGTATGGTATTTGTTCATCTGTGTCTGGCTTATTTCACGTGGCATAATGTCCTTCAAGTTCCTCCATGTTGTAGAATTAATACCAATCCTTTCTAAACTCTTCCCAAAAATGGAAGAAGAGGGGAGACTTCCTAAACTCATTTTATGAGCCCGGCATCACTCTGATACCAAAGCTGGACAAAGACTTTACAAGAAAAGAAAACTTTAGGCCAGTATCAATGAATATAAATGTAAAAATCCTTAAAATATTAGCAAACCAAATTCAACAGCACACTGAAAGAATCATACAACCTGACCAAGTTGGATGTATCCCTGGGATGCAAGAATGGTTCCACATACCCAAATCAATGTGATACACCAAATTAACAGAATGAAGGATAAAAATCACATGATCATCTCAAAAAATGCAGAAAAAGCATTTGACAAAATCCAACATCCTTTCATGATAAAAAATCTCAACAAATTAGGTATTGAAGGAACTTATCTCAACACACTAAAGCCATAGATGAAGAACCCACAGCTAACAAACTCAATGGTAAAAAACTGAAAGCCTTTTTTTCTAAAATCTGGAGCAAGGCAAGGATGTCCTCTCTCACCCTTTCTATTCAAGATAGTATTGGAAGTCCTAGCCAGAGCAATTAGATATGATAAATAAATAAATAGCTAGCTAACTAGCATCTAAATTGGAAAAGAAGTAAAATTATGTTTTCCGATGACATAATTCTATAAGAAAATCCTAAAGATTTCACAAAAAACTGTTAGAACTAATCAATGAATTCAGTAAAGTTGTTGGATAAAAACATCAATGAACTTTCTGAAATGAATGACACTGAGTTTTTTTAAAAATCAGGCCATTTGTCACAAAAAATGTCCTTCCTTCCTGATGTGTCTGATTGCTTCCTCTGGGGTTAACACCCTTCCCCACCTTTCTTGCAAACTGGAAGTTAGTTCTAGAGGCTTGGTTACATTCAGGCTAACTGTTTTGGGGGCTAGAACACTTCGTAGGTGCTATGTCCCTCCAGGAAGACACACAGAATTATATGCTGCAATATTTTCCAGGGGTTTAAGGCTCCTATAGGACTTAATCCAGCCTTGAGTTGAATGAAATCTCTGATCCTCTAGTCCTACCCATAGTGTCTCCAAGTCCATATCACCACAGTTTCTGTAGCTGTAAACTTCAGGCTGACTTTTCTCCCAGCCACTGTGTCCTGGCTTCAAAACCAACATTAATCTTTAGCGGCCAAGGATGAGAAGAAAATATTCAATTAAATTGGCTATAAGTGCCCCCTGCTTCCCCCTCCCATATTCAGAAGACTGCTTTAATCTCAGGACATGTTTTTATCCTTTACTTTTTGAACACTAAATGGATGCAAAGGTCTTTGCTTTGATTGTATCACCCTGGTGCATTTTCCTTCCAAAGGTGTTGAAGCAGACAATTTCAGAAAATTTCAAAGAGCCATCGTAAGATCTGGCCCCAGGTACCATCATTTTCTCTAGCTCCTTAATCAAAAATATAAATGTCTAACTTGGTTTAAATTCTGTGCAGAAGGGAAGACTAATGGAAAACACTCGTATCTCTATGGAAGTTTGCAAAGGTTGGATGGAGTAGGAGGCTGGTAATGATTATAATGAGTTTATAATGATAAAAATAGCTACTACTTACTGGGTACCTGCCGCATGGCTGGTTTTACATGGTGTTTTGTCCCAGTACCAGTCTCTGGTTCTCCAACACCAACTGGCTGTCCAACAATCCAATTCAATTCTAACACTACCTGGATTTAGTGTCAGGCAATGGATGACAGTTTAAAGGGCTCAGTCCCCCAAGAATGCCTCACTTTAGATACCAGTCACAAGTGCCCGGCCACCCACACATGCAACCAACTGGTTACAAATTCAAGGGCTCTCACAACTCCGTCCTCAAGTTCAATAATTTGCTAGAATGGCTCACAGAACTCGGGAATGTATTTCACTTACATTTACACATTTATTAGAAAGAATAAAACTCAGGAACAGCCAAATGGAAGAGGTGCGGGGCGAAGTGTGGAAGGAGGGGAGCATGGAGTGGCCACGCCCTCTCCAGGTATGTCACCCTCCCAGCATCTTGATGTGTTCACCAACCTGGAATTTCACCAGTCTTGTTGTTCAAGAGTTTTTTTTACAGCTGATCTTCAGCTCTCTCTTCTCTCCCTTTTCTGGAGGTCAGCGGATGGGGCCGAAAGCTCTCATCTCTAATCTCAAGTTTGGTCTCTCTGGTAACCAGCCCCGTCCTGAGATGAAGGGCCCCATCCTAAACCACCTCATTAGCATAAATTCACATGTGACAAACGGGCTTGTTATGAAAAAGAAGCAAAGAAATGACACTTTTATCAGTAGATGTAAGCGTTTTGGAAGCTTAGTTCCAGGATCAAATATATGTCTTGTTAAATCACACTGGTACATGGTTTCTGATTATCTACGTTATGCCAGAAACCAGGCCAAGTGCTGCAGGCACAGTGGATGGTGGGGGAACAAGAAGAACATGGTTTCTGCCTTCACTGAGCCTGGAGTTTAGTGGGGAAGACAGATAGGTAAATAGGCAATCACAAGCCACTTTTCTAAGTGGTATGAAGAGAGAAAAAGTGCTGAAGAAGGGCACTGGGTGTCAAGGGGTGGGTAAGGATAGGACAGAGCACTTTACAAGGACTGTGAAAACAATATTCACATGCAGACGAATGAAGCTGGACCCTTATTTAGCACCACACACAAAATTAACACAACATAGATTAGAGATCAAAAGGTAAGAGCTAAAGCTATCACATTCTTAGAAGATTCGAGGCGAAAGCTTCAGGACCTGGGATTTGGCACTGATTTCCTGGATCTGACACCAAAGACACAGGCAGCAAAGGAAACAGACGAATTGGGCGTCATAAAAATTAAAACCCTCTGTGTATCAAAAGGCACTATGAACAACAGTGCAAGGCAAGTCACAGAGTGGGAGAAGATATTTAAGGACGAATATCTGATAAGGGGTTAATATGTAGACTATATAGAGCACTCCTAAAACTCAACAACAGAACAACACAATTTTTAAAAAGTAAACTGCCTTGGCCGGTTTGGCTCAGCAGTTAGAGCGTCGGCCCACAGACTAATGAGTCACGGGTTCGATTCTGGCCAACAGCACGAAACTCAGTTGCAATTCATCCCAGGCCCTGGTTGGGATTGTGCGAGAAGCAGTCACTTGATGGGTCCCTTTCATGTCAATGTTTCTCTCCCTCTCTCTGTCTCTCTCTGTTTCTCTCTCTCTCCCTCCCACTCTCTCCCTCCCTCCCACTCTCTCCCTCCCACTCTATCTGAACGAAAATGGAAAAAATGTCCTCGGGTGAGGATAAAAAAAGAAAGGAAAAAAGTGGACAGCCCTGGCCAGCTTGGCTCAGCGGTTAGAGCATTGGCCCTCGGACCAATGAGTCACAGGTTTGATTCTGGTCAAGGGCACATACCTCGGTTGCTGTTCATCAGGGTGGTCCGGGAAGTGGCCGGTCGATGTGTCTCTCTCACATAGATATTATCCTTTCCCTCTCTCTCTCTCTTTCTCTCTCTCTCTCCCTCCCTTTCTCCCACTCTATCTGATGATAAATAGAAAAATATCCTCGCTCTGGCTGGTTTGGCTCAGCGGTTAGAGCATTGGCCTGCGGTCCAGAGAGTCCTGGGTTCGGTTCCCGCTAAGGGCACGTACCTCGGTTGCAGTTTGTCCTCGGCCCTGGTTGGATGGTGCGGGAGGCAGCCACTTGATGTGTCCCTTTCACGTCGATCTTTCTCTCTCTTTCTCTCTCCCTCCCACTCTATCTGAAGATAAACGCAAAAATGTCCTCTGGTGAGGATAAAACAAAACAAAACAAAACCTTGCACTGCTGGTTCTCAAAAATTAAACAGAATCACCGCCCATATAATGCAGAGGTTCTACTTCTGAAATTCTGAATTTCAATTTTTTGGAAGAATTAAAAGCAGAGTCTGAAAGAGATATTTGTACATCCACGTTCATAGCAGTATAATTCTCAACAGCAAAAATCCAGACGAGACCCAAGTTTCTACCCGTGGATGAATGCATGAGCATCATGTGCAAAGGAACAGCATTCTGCCTGAAGACGGAAGTACATTCTGACTCGTGCCACACCGGCGATGGGCCTGTCTTGCACTCAGTGTGCTAAATGGAATGTCAGACACACACCCACACGAGAAGTACTGGGTAATTTCACTGAGGTGACGACCTAGAGTAGTCAAAATCATAGAGGCAGAAAGCAGATTGGTGGCTGCCAGGGGAGAGAGGAGAGAAATGGAGAGTTATTGCTTAATGGGGATGGGGCTCCAGTTTTGCAAGATGGAAACATCTAGAGACGGGTGGCGGCGATGGTTGTACAACATTCTACACTGACCTGTATATGTACAAGTGGTTAAAATGATACATTTCATGTTATAAATATTTTACCACAATTAAAAAGTAGACAATAACAGGTGTTGGTGAGGATGCGGAGAAGTTGAAACAGATGTTTCTAGCAGCATTATTCATAATAGCCCAAAATGGAAACAACATCAATGTCCTCCGACTGATGAGCGAATAAACAAAATGTGACATATCCATACAATGGTACATTATTTATCCATAAGAAAGAAAGAAGTACTGTTTATACTATAATATAAATGAATCTTATGCAAAGTGATAGAAGCCAGAGACAAAGAAATCACAGAATATTTGATTCCATGTATGTGGCAGGTCCTGAATAGCCAAATCTGTAGACACACAAGATAGATTGGTGGTTGCCAGGAGCTGGGGGAGGGGGCAATGGGAGTGATGTTTATTTGGGTGTCATAAAAATGTTCTGGAATTAGATAGTGGTGATGGAGGCACATCTTCGTGACTATACTAAAAATCACAGAACTGTATTGTACATTTTAAAACTGCGAACTTAACTATGTGAATTACTTATCAAATTTTAAAACTACAAAAAGACTCACCTGGAAATCTTGTTAAAATGCAGATTATCAGCCAGCAGGTCCAGAGCGGGGGACCTGAGATTCCGCATTTCTAACACGCTCACATCCAGCTCATGCTGACGCTGCTGGTCCACCCTGGGCGGCAAGTCTGGGCTGTAGCCTGCTCCTGGTTGAGCAGTTCAGCTTACACGACACAACAGCTCTACCCGTGAGCTCCTGCAAGGGCAGCTGCCCAAGAACAGGCCCTGAAGCCAAGTGCACTTTAGCCCCCTGTCACTGAATAGAATACACACAGTCACTGTGATGGGACAGTGTCATGAGATCAGTGTCTCCTGTTATGAAAACAATCTCTGTGGTTTGGCCTAGGTGTTCACTAGCGTCAAGAGACCATTACACAGCAGTTGCCTTGCATTATAGCCTTCATACATGCATGAAAGGTACAAATAAAATAAAAGGAAAGTTCACAAACGAATTTAACTTATTATTGCTATGGCTAGGCAAAAAACCAGTATTTTGATGCTTTCCATAAAACTTTTGGTTATAGTTCTTAATCCCACACCAGAAATCTCAGCTCTTTGAATGTTAAGTCCACAGCCGGTGTTGCTGAGGGCTTGTTTTAATTTCTTTCTTGAGGTCTGGAGTACAATGGGAATGATTGAATTCCCGGCGAAAACCCATTGAAAGAGCCACAGACCAAAATCAAAGGCCAGCTAACACTCAATTTTCTTCCTTTTCCCGAAATGATAATGTGTGGGAGAGTAAAAAGAAAGCAATTGATATTTACTGAACATCTAATAGGTACTAGGCACTCTTCATGTATTCCCTGTTTAGATTTGTTACGATTGCTGTTGGGTACAAGTAATAGAATACTTGACTCGAGTGGATGTCTTCATCAGCTATTGCTGGGTTATGAACAATTTACCAATCTCAGTAGCGTCTGAGGCAAACCTTGTTTTCTTGCTCATACAACGGTGGATTGACTGGAGTTGACTGTTCTAGGTTGGGCAGAGCCCAGGGCTCGAGTCCTGCTTCCCACATCTTCTCTGAGACCAGCAGGTTACTTGAGGCACATTCTTCTCATGGAGATGGCAAAGGCACAGAGGGCAAGCCCAGCTGCACGAGCATATTTATTTTAAGGCTCTGCTTACATTTCATCAGCCGGTATTCCATAGCCAATGCAAGTCACATGACGAAGACCAAAGTCAAGGTCTTTGGGGAAGGACACTCTATCCTCCAGGAGGGCGGGAGTGCAGATGAATAATTCTACTGCACAGTAGGAAATAACTGGGACCAATCCTCTGACATAACTGTGTGGCTTAGCCAAATAGGGATTTATTTTTCTTTCCAACAGGAAGCCTGGAAGTAGCCAGCCCATGGCTGATGAAGCTGTTCAACAATAATGCCCTCCCAGGCCTTATTTTCCTCTTCACCATCTTCAGTTGGGTTCTGCCTTCATGCATACGTTTCCATGATTGCGACACGGCTGTTCCACTTGCAGCCCTATCTGTGTTGCTGGAACAGATGAGAAGCAGTAAGGGGTGGGGCCGGATTCCACAAGGCAAAAGCTTTCCCAGAAACCCTCAGCTTAGTAGTCATGGACAGCAACTGTGTCACTTGAGTATCATGGAAATGAGCATGCTTACAAAGTCTCATTGCTGCCTCAAGCAAAATTGATGCCCTTTTAGGAAGGAATAGTGGACATGGGGCAGGCTGCTTGCGGTGTCTGCAATGCTGTTGAAATGTCCTCCCCGTTCTCTGAGCTACACATTATTCCCAAAGATGAGGAGATTCCCGGCTCAGAGAAGTTAAATGAACTCAGCCAAGGCGCCTCTGTCTGGATATAGGGATGTAACTGGGTTGAGATTGGAACATAATATTGTGTTCATCTCACAACAAACCACCCCTTCCCACTGAGCCAGGGCACAAAGCACCTGGGGTCTTGCCTCTCTCTCTCTCTCTCTCTCTCTCTCTCTCTCTCTCTCTCTCTTTAAAATTTTTTTTCTTTATTGATTTCAGAGAGAGAGGAAGGGAGAGAGAGATAGTAACATCAATGAGAGAGAACATCAATTGGCTGCCTCTTACATGCCCCCCACTGGGGATTTGGTCCACAACCTGGGCATGCGCCCTGACCGGGAATCAAACCAAGGACCTCTTGGTGCCTGGGTCGATGCTCAACCACGGAGCCACACCAGCCAGGAGGGTCTTGTCTTTCTCTTTACCACTAATGCAAATGTATGACTTGGGACATATCAGCTAATATGAGTGAGTCTCAGTTTCTCCATTTTTCTAGTATCAGGTATAGAACAACTTTATGAGTTCTTTTTCAAGCTCAGGTGTTCTGTGACTTTATGAGCTACTTCTGATGTAAATTATGAAAATATAGACGTTCCCTCCCTGCAGTTTTATTATACATTTGAGGTTGAAGAGTAAATTGATCCATCATGGTTTGTTCATCTCAAATTTCAAGACTTTTGTTAACTTTCAAGAATGCCTCCTCCGGCTCTATTCAATTACTTGGTACTCTACGGAAGACCAATACCAAAGAGAAATTGGCATTTAAATCTATATAGCCATCATATTTTCTCCCAGAGCAAACATAATGAATTATTTCTGTCTAGTTTTAGAAACAAATACAAAAAACTAAACTTCTTTTTAGCGAAATCAAAAGAAAATCACCCGTGGTTGCAATCACTCAATGACAATTAATGCTTCTAGATATTTTCTATACATATATAAACAAATATATGAATATGTATATTAGTATATTCAAATGGGATAACTATTTTAAATCTACTTTGTTTTCAATTTATATTTTATCAGAAAGATTTTTTTCATGACAACAAATATACATTATATTATTACTTGTAATGCCTGCTAATATTACTTTAATTTACACAGATATACTATGATTTGTTTAATTGTTGCTGTTGTGTCCAATTTTTCAGTGTTAAAAAGCAGTAATTTTTCCATAATATGATATGTGTAACTGGAGTTGTACAATGTGATTTTGGATCATACATTGATATATTTTTAAACTTTTAAATAGTTACATATTTATATGTACACATATATAAAAATAAATTATATATATTGGAAACAATGTAACTAGCCTTTCTTATAGTCAGATAATGTTTGATTTAAGAATAAAATGTATTTAACTAAGTATCTTAAGTTAGTTAAAAGACTAAGACAATAGGATGGTGGTATGAACTTCATGGTTGAATGAGAGAAGTTTAGAAAACACTTCCATAAACGATGCTGTGATAAATATTCTTAGGCACATGTATTGATGTACTTGTCTGATGTTTTTCTTGGGATGAAGTCTTATAACTGCTCAAGCAGTAGGCGCATTTCGAAGCTTTAAATACAATCTGCCAAACTGTTCTGCAGGAAGGGTGCCCCAGTTCACTCCTCCACATCCCGTGGGATTAGGAGCTTCATGAAATCAGGGACTTGGTTTTGTTTATTTCTGTAGACCCAACATTTATAATAGCGCTTAGAAAACAGAGGTTCTCATAAAAATATGCTACATGGATTTGTCAAGAACTTGGAAGGGTCTGAGGTCTCCTCTTCTTGGAGGTCACCAAGTCGGCCTGCCGCCTCTTCATGGGCCCCAGCAGATGGAACCAGACTCCTGGGTCAGAAACGACAGCAGAGGCCGGTGCACCAGCATTTGTGCCAGATTACAAGCCCCACCCCAAAGGGTGGTGCAAAGGGCCAGGGAGACCTGCATACACAATGGGGTGCACTACAGAAAAGGAAGCTTGAGTTTAGCTGCCCCAAATCTTGCATAATGGGCAATAACACACCTGGCCTTTGCCCAGAAGGAGACATTACTGACTACACTGGACAGTAAACAAATTTTCTCTTTGTTCCAGAGGGAGATATTATCTCTATGTCCAAGGCCATTTTCTATACATTCTTTTTAAAAAAAAAAAAAAATCCTCACCCAAGGATATTTTCCCATTTATCTTCAGATAGAGTGAGAGGGAGAGAGAGAGAAACATTGACACGAGAAAGACACATCAATTGGTTGCCTCCCGTATGACCCCAACCAGGGCTGGGGACAAACCACAACCGAGGTATGTGCCCTTGACCGGAATCGAACCCATGACTCTTTGGTCCGCGGATCGATACTCTAACTGCTGAGTCAAACCAGCCATGGCTGCTATACATTCTTAAAAGAACAATCTGAAAAAGCTCTCGAGACCCATGGAGAATTGTCTTCTAAAAATGTCCATTCATCTCCCATTTCTACACTGTCTTAGCTTTTGGCCAATTCTCCCATGAGTATGCTACTCCATTGGCCACGTAGCGAATCTGACCAACGGAGGTTAGAAACAAATCCATTCAAATCCATACTTTGTCTCATGCAACATGTAATTAAGGCTCTGTTAACAGGACTCCAAGCAACAGTACTGCCTTACAAAGCCCCTCACCCGTGGTCATGGACTCAGCCAGCTGAACAAATCCCATAAAACATCTGAGTCAACCACAGAAAGCCAGGTGGCTTTCTCCTTAAATTTTTGTACTGACCTTTCCTCTTGGCCCAAGGCATTGGTCCAGGTACAGCAGGATGAACTAGCAATTGCGGATTCCCCATGGCCTGCAGAACAGAAGCCCAGAGCAATGATATCATCCTAACAACTCTGGCCAGTGAGTTGAAGCTGACCCGAGTGTCTTGCAGGGGTGAAGTGGTATCACTAGTCACGTTAGCTGAAGTCAGGGACAATTTCATATCAGCTAGTCCAATTGGATGACTTCATAACAGGGATAACTGCCCACAAGGCCCCAAAAAATAAAATTGGGTACCATTCTGGGAATAATAGGGTAGTCTCATTTTAGAGAGATCTCTGCGGTCATCTGAAGGCTACAGAATATATTTGTAACTTTTTCTTAAACTCTTAAAGATCTCTTATGATGACCCCTATGGTGCAAATCATGCTGTTTTTAGGAGGGAGATAAGCTCATGCCCAGCTTGCACACAGGTAGTACAGTCTCGGGGTGCACATGGTGCCCCTGGAAAGGGAGTGTTGCTTACAATTCTTGGGGCCTCCCCAGTGGAACCTACATTAGCCAGAGGGTATATGGTGATAATATCTCAAACATGTCCTCCTGGCCAGCTGATGGGACCAAAGACACCAGTGCAGTTTGAATGATTGAGAAACTGCCTGAGGGCAGTCAATCCAACCTGTCCTGTTTGTCCATGCCACCAGCTGGGGCATTCGCCCGCCCCACGCAATGACTGAGCAATGTCTATGGGAACGAAAATGGACAAGAGGTTGACAGGTGTTTTGTGTGGGAGGTAAAGGAGCTGGAGTCAGCTGCGGCTGTTCTCAACACACTTCTCAGTAAGGCTGAGGAGACAGTGATCAAATCCTGACCAGAGCCATCTGGTGGGGGGTGGGGGCGCAGGCCCAGTAGAAGATTTAAGGCATCCGAAGCATCTTGGGAACTTTGTAAGGAAGTTCCTCTGTAAGGAAGGCTCCAGTGGCTCTGGAAGACAAGGACTGTTTGTGTCCCTTCCTTCTCCATGCGCCCTGGAGTCCAGGGCGCCCCTCCCTAGGTGCCCGGTCCTTGTCGCCTCCACTGTCACAAAACCAGTGTGTCCCCCCCAGTAGCTATAACTTCATCCTTTCTGGTCATCCCTGCCCACACCTCCGTCTTGTCTGAAAGGGTGGTGCAAGGACAAGGGCATCGTCATAAAATTTTCAGAGAAGCATTAAGACTCCACTTTAGGGGGACTCGGTGAGCAGGACAGTCAGTGAGGAGCTCACTACCCTTATAATCCAGGACCGTGTTCATCCAACAAGAGTTCAGATGGCTGAACCAGAATTACGTCTGACTCTCCTAGGCCCAGGTTTCTACCCCGTGATGGTTAAGTATATGCGTCAACCTGACTGGACCACGGGGGTACCCAGACCTTCGGTCAAACATTATTCTGAGTGTGTCTGTGAGGGTGTTTCTGACTGAAATTAACATTGGAATCCGCAGACTGAGGAAAGCAGATGCCCCCCCCCACCCACCATGTGGGTGGGCCTCAGCCAACTCGCTGAAGACGTGGATAGAATAAAAGGAAGGGAGAATCCTTTCTCTCTGTCTGACTGTCCTCGGCTGGGACACCGGTCTTCTGCCTCCAAACTCAGTCAGGGGCTGGAGCGCCACCATCGGCTCTCCTGAGCCTCTAGCTGGCCAACTGCAGATCTTGGGCCTCTCAGCCTCCATGATCATACACGTGTGATGACTGTTTCCAGCTGTTTCTGTTCTCTGGAGAGCCCGGACCAATATGTTCCAGGAGGAGATAGCCTGGGGTCCTACTAGCGCAGAAATGGCCCAGATGGAATTCTGAATTTTCAAAACGTCACTTCCTCTCCCTTTCATTCTGACCATTACTCAGGAAGTGGCAAAGAGGAAGTTCTGGGGACAGCAATATTCAGTGGCCAGACCGCCTGACTAAGGTGGTTGGACCCGGGGAGGCCAGAGAGGGAGAGTCAGAAACCTTTCTGAGTTGGTTTTTTTGGACGCAGGAATACGATGCTGGTGGATGTTAGGGAGTGTAACGGGCAGCATTGTGTCTCCTCAAAACTCATATATCAAAGTCCTAACCCCAGTATTTGGAGAGGGGGCATTTAAAGAGGTAATTAAGATAAAATGAGGTCATTAGGGCAGGCCCTAATTCAATCTATATATAATGTAGATTTATATCAATATAAACTACTCCTGGGCCTCCAATAGCCACAATGTTTCCACAGGAGCGGCCAGGTTTACTGTGTCATCCGAATCCCCTGGAATAAACCAGGGATGAAGAGCACAGCAGGTCAGACCTGCCCACTTTCAGTGTCACTATGGACTGGGAGATTGCTCTCCAGTAGGTCCTGCCCAAGGGTCTTCATTGGCTTCTGGGCATCTACTGTGCCTTGAGATTCATGGTCCGGTCTCTCAAACCAACACCTTCAAGTCCTCTAAAGACGCAGCAATCAGGAAGGTGGGAATTCTCTGGGAAATCCCAGTGAGCTCCCTCTCTGTTTTCTCTCTCTACATCCTGCAGATAAAAAGGCCCTACTGCTTCTTGGAAACCCCGGAATACTCTGGGTCCCTAAGTTGTCAAATTGAGACTGGTTAAAACAGGATTTGAGACTTTGAAAATGGCTAGAGAACACAGCTGCGTCCTGAAAGAACAGGGTGACTTGGGACCGCCTACCATCTCTGTAGATTTCATGTGTCTCATGAATAAATGAATGAAGATACATGACTTGCCCAAGGTCACACAGCCAGTTAGCCAGGACTGGAGCTCAACCCCAGGGCGGCAGCGGAGACTGCTGGAAACTTCGGCAGTAGGCTTTAGTCATCTGGAGTTTCATTTCTTCCCTCCGCATGTGTCTGCCAGGGCATTGCCCAGACTAGAATGAGATGATCTGTTGCCTTGTCTGTCTGGCCCACATAGTTTTGAGCTCATGTGACATATAATCTATTTACCTCCAGGTTACTTTCAATCTACTCTTACTAGGATGTAAACTCTATAAGGGCAGGGCTTTTCTTCTTTTCTTTTTAATTGATGTGAAATTCGCATAACGTAAAGTTAAGCGTTGGTAAGTGCACGATAATTCAGCGGCACTAAGTAACTTCACAGCACTGTGCAGTCATCACCGATCTGGTTCCAAAACACTGTCATCTCCCTAAAGGAGACCCAGGACCAGTTAAGCAGTCCCTCCCCATTTCCTGCTCCCTCCAGCCCCTGGAACCATTCATCTACTCTCTCCGTCCATGGATTCGCCTATTCTGGGCATTTCATATAAATGAAGTCATACAATATGTGTCTGGCCTCTTTCACTTAGCATGATGTTTTTTAGATGTAGTATGTATCAGTCTTCATTCCTTTTTGTGACTGAATAATAGACCATGGTATGGATAGACCACATTTTGTTTATTCATTTGGGTGTTTCTATTTTTTGGTGATTGTAAACAGGGTAGATTTTTTTTTTGTCTACTCCCTTTCCCCAGTGCCAAGAACTGAGGAATGAAGGGTGGGCCAGGTGTTATTCATTTCTAGTCTTCCTGGTACATAACAAGCATTACTAAAAAGGCTGTAGATCTGAGATCAAAAGAATAAATGATCAGAGGCAATAACAGTAGAAGCCACTTCGAGGGAGGAAGGGGGGGGGGTTGGGGAGCAAAGCTTTCTATTTTCTCCCTTTTGAACTTGAAAAAGTGAATCATGATGGGAACAGACAGACATATTTCTATGCCCAGCTCTGAGGAAGGAGGTTATCTATCATCAGAAGCAAAGGCAAAATGATGCATTAAGATGTTGGGAGATTCACAGTAAATCAAAAGTAGGTGGAGAAGGCAGATCCTACCTGTGGGCGAGCTCCAGGGAGCAAGTCTTTGCAATCCAACTGCTTCCCCACAAAGGACTTCATTACATTGCTGGAATTACCAAGGAGCCTATTGCAAAAAAAGAAAAAGAAAGGGCCAGGGGAGTAATTTCTCTTTAATTGTTGATGCAATTTGGAAGAAATTAAATTGCAATTATGTTCGTTTACTTATGAGGAGAAGGAGTGTGAACACCCTGTGGGAACCCCTATCAGCCTTTTGAAAATAAGACAGCTTTTTTTGTTCAGAATGGTTCCTTGGGGACCGCCCTGGTCCTTTAGTGGGTTTGGCTGCTTTGGCGCGCCCTCTCGTGGCCGCGGGTGGAAGGTTCGGCAATTGTCCTCCATTCCCCATCACAGGCAAAAAACAGGGGCCAATTTCAGCCACATTGGGACCCACAAATTAATTCACACTTAAACGGAAAAATACATCTCAGCATGTGCCACTTGGGGGTGCAGGAAGGGCTATATAGGTCAACAGACTTTAAAAATTGTAATTATAAGTCAATTATGATTATGGTTAACAATTTCAAGATATTTTGAAGATCATAACATGAAAAGTCAGGTTCCTGGACCAGCTTTCTCCCAGCCCAGACGGGATGGATCACCTGTGTATCTCAGAAAACTCCAGTTTGCCTGTGCATGTCCTCCTTCCTCTTCCTCCTCTTCCTCCTCCTGCATTTCCCTCCCGCCTCCTTTCTCTCCTCAGTCACAGCCACGGCAGTTACCTTGCCTCTTTGCTCATATTCCTGGCAGTGGGATGGGCGTGTTGCCTTGAAATGACAACGCTGACAGGCCATTGATGATGCTGTGAGTGCCTCTCCCCTCTCTGCCCTCTCTCCCCTCTTGTCCTGGGAACCAAGGATACAGAGATCCCTACGCCATGGCCCCCACCCTAAGGTGCCCAGTGTATTTGGGTAGATGGACCCTTCAGCAAATCAACACCTGTAGTGTAAAATGGTCTCCAGAATGTACTGTGGGGACACAAACAAATGTTGTGCTCAGACCTGGGAGACGTCAGGAAGGCATCTCAGAGGAAGCGACAAGTTGTCAGAACCCTCTAAGATAAGGGGGTAACATCCTTTGCCCATATCCAAGAGGAGCAATAATTCAAGAGTGAAGGGAGGAGCTAGGCAAGAAGGGGCGGGGCCATATATCCAGGGGCCTTATCAATCATTCCAGGGAGCTTGGGTCTCATCTTGTGGGACTCCGGAGACCACCTATTTTAGGATCCCCTAGGGAGGAGAGTGTCATTACTTGAACATGGAGATTCCCAGGACTCACCTACATCTGCTGAAGCATACTCTGGAGTCGGAGCTTTGGACTCTGCATTTTCAAATCAAGCTCCTTGGGCCATTTTTAGATTCACTACAGCCTGAGGACCCTGCTGTTGGCAGTTGTAAATGTATCAGTGTTCATTACCAGGTGCCATTGTTTATGGAGGTCGTGTGGATGAAGAGGGGGCCACATAGGAAATCCGACAGGCTCAGGGGAGCACCGCATGGTGGGCCTTACACACTCCGAGACTGAAAGTGGCTACATGGGATGGTCTGAACACAACACTTCCTAACAAACAGTGAGTCATGGCAGGTAGTCATGTCCTAGGCCCTATCTTCCTTGACAAAGGTCAATCTGTACCTTAACTGAGCCCGTCTTTGATCTTTCTGCGTCTACGATAACATACCCTGCAATGACGGAGTACTCCCTTTTTCCATACCCTTCAGGGCACAATCTCCCACCAGAGAAGGAGACCACAGAACCCGGGACTGGCATTGTTATCCTGTCCCCCACACGCCATCTCTATGTGCTGTACGTGTTGATTGCTAACTGGTCTGTGCCCACCAATGTAGAAGAAGTGTGTGTCTCTCCGTTTTACCCTTTATCCAATCTCAGAGATTTCCCCACTTTGCTTTCTCCCGCCTCCCTAGCCTACCACCAATTAATTTCATGTACCCTCCTTATGCCGCCTCCTTCGATTCTAATGTATAAAATAAGGTGCAAGACTGTCCTTCTCCAGGGCATTTTTTTCAATCCATTGAGATTTTGCTTCCTGGCAATTGTCGTTGGTTTGGCTCAAATAAACTCCACAAAATTCTTCTTTTTTTTTTTTTATCCTCACCCGAGGATATTTTTCCACTTTCTGTACAGCTAGAGTGGGAGGGAGAGAGAAGAAGGGAGAGAGAGAGAAACATCGACGTGAAGGGACACATCGAGTGGCTGCCACCCACACGACCAACCAGGGCCGGGGACAAACTGCAACCGAGGTACGTGCCCTTAGCGGGAACTGAACCCGGGTCTCTCCTGACCGCAGGCCGACACTCTAACCGCTGAGCCAAACCGGCCAGGGCTCCACAAAATTCTTACAGGTTTGGATGTTTCCTACTAATGAGAGAAACAGCCAGAAACAAAAAGAAAACCAAAAAACAACTGGTTTGAAGAGTGACGGAGGAACAAGGTTGATATAGCCATCACGAAAAGAAAAAGAATGAAATAATTAGGATTGCTAAGTTAGATAGAAGCCTGGTTCATTTCCTACTAGACAAAACTCAGAAATCCTGTTTGAAGTTACCTTTGTTACTGTATCACAACCTCACAGGACAGCGAAAGGACTGTGTTTGATCAGTTGTGATTGTTCATCAAAACCCTGTGACAGAAAGCTCGATGTTCCCAAAGTGTCATCTGAGAGTCAAACAGGCTAATTAGTAAATGCTCTCAGGGATCGGCACACCTTTCTGTCAGGTGGTAAATAATTTAAGCTTCACCAGAGCAGGCAGAGGTAATATGTAAGTGAATGGGCATGGCGGTGTCCCCATAAAACTTTGTCTACAGAACCAGGTAAGAGGCCAGATGTGGCCTCTGGCCCTCGTCTGTTAAACCCGCCAGGGTTTCAACTCCGGAGGCTGTGGTCGCAACCACCAAGTGCACCGCCTGTGTCTGGCCGGCCAGGCCTCTGCTAGAGCTCGGACATCACCAGCGGCGGGCCCCGGGCCCGGGAGTGAGCAGGCTGAGAGGCTGTGCTGGGCTCGAATGCTGGGCATTGTTTTGTTCTGAGGAGCTCGAGTCATCTGCAAACCCGCCGATGCCAGGGGTGGTCCTCCCACAGAGCCGCCAGGCCCGGGGCTTGAGAGCCTCGACGCGTTCACTGGCTGCTGACGCTGGAGCAGTGACGGAATTCCAGATGAGAGCTCCTTTTAGAAAAACCCTCACCCAAGGATACGGCATTGATCTTTAGAGAGAGAGGGACAGAGAGAAACATCGATGTGAGAGCGAAACATCAATGGGTTGCCAGCCACATGCACCCCAACTGGGAACCTTTTGGTGTATGGGAGCACACTCCAACCAACGGAGCCACCCGGCCAGGGCCAGAGCTCCGTCGTTAAGGGTAACACCAAGCACCCATTCCCCTCAGGAACGTTAGGTCTCATCAGAAGACGTCAAACTTTGGGACCATGGAATAGTTTGGTTCTCTTTGTAGTAACGATCTCAAGTGAATGGGAACAATTCTTGGCTGAGTAGGGTGCCTTTCCCCATCAGGGTCACAGAAGTGACAGAACCACCAGGTCAACTCGGGCCTTGGGTACTTTCATTACAAAAGCCTTTGCGGTGACAGTTGTGCCGACTGGAACCCTGAACTCAGGGTGCTGCAGATCTTTCGCTCCCTCCACTCCAGGAACTAGGAACGAGTATGCCACGAGCAAGGATGCTGTGCTTCGGAGACTCATCAGAGCTTGTCACCGGCCGAGGGGACTCAGGTTTCGGTGTCCTCGCCACAGGAGGGCTGGCTTTGCCCCTGTGAAGGATTCAAGGGAGAACAAGGAGAAAACCACCGTGTCTTCAAGGACCGCGACTTGGAAGTCACATGCCATCATTCCCCCAATACCTACAGGCCCCACAGCCCTGCTCCGTGTGGGAAAGGACTCCAGGGGGCACGGGCACCAGGAGGGGATGCTCCCTGGTGGCCGTCTTGCCAGCTGGCCACCACAGGAACATTCTGGAGAAGTTGAGTCTGGGGGAACCTAGTGCATCTGGGGGCAGGAATCGAGGTGGGGGTAAAGCAGTGTGGGGTAAAGGCTGCGAGACCCATGTGCACCAAATATAAGAGTCTTCACTGGAACCCAACAAACACTATTGATACAGGGGTGTGACGTGACCAGTTTTAAGATGCTCACTTTGCTGGCAATATCTCCGGAAGATGCAGAGAGATGTAGGGACCAGAGGTAGCAGGCCACTGGGGGATGGTTGTAGTAATGTACGTGGAGAGAGAGTGAGATGGCGAGGAGACGAAGTAGGGGTTGCTGCCACAAAGAGACCTCAGAACAGGTGTTTGCTTCTCTCTCATCTAACAGTCCATGTCGGAGGCCTAGGGCTCGAAGTGTGAGATGAAAGGGTTGGGGACACCTGCTCCTTCCATCTTCCTGTTTTGCATTCTCAACACAGATTCTCTACCTTATGATCCAAGATAGCTGCTGCAGCTCCTGCCAGCATGTCTACATTCCAGGCAGCGAGCAGAGGGAAAGGAGGCATTAGAGGTCAGGCTCCCAGCCTTTAAGGACACAACCTGGAAACTGCACACATCACTTCTGCTCACATTTCTTGGGTCAGAACTTAGTCACATGACCACACTAGCAGCAAAGGAGGCGGGGAAACGTAGTCTTTAATTAGAATGGCCATACGCCCAACTAAAATACAGACAGGAAGAAGGTGAGATTGGTTATTGAGGACAACTAGCCCTCTCTGTCCGGGTGACGACGGAGTGAGATGAGATGCCAGAATCCAGTGCTCTTTCTGAGGGAGACAGAATAGGATTTGGTGATTGAATGAATGAGGGGAATGAGGGGAAATGGCATCTCAGATGACAGCGAGGTTTCTAACTTACAGTTTAGAAGACACCTCGCCCAGGGTCTTGAATACACGCTTGATACATGCTTCTGCCTCCCCAGAAAATACAAAACCCTGGATGAATCTTCTCTTTTACCCAGCTCATTCGGGCTGCTCTCCACCTCCAGATGTACTGCCAGCTGCTGTTTACTTAGGAAATAAAAACTAATTTTAGTGGTAGCTTTAGCAAAACCTAATCTCAGGGCAAATCAGCTGCTGCTACCATCGTACAAGAACCAGGACTTCAGAGCCAAACAGAACCGACTTCTGACTTATCCTCTGTCTGGGGTTATCTACACCACAGCATGACCCTACTGTGGAGCTAAAAATGACGCTTTCAACCCCTGAATTCTGAAGATACCACGTTCATTATATTTGCTTTTTTCTTCCATCTGGGATACTCTTTCTTCGGGTCTTTGCTCAAATGTCACCTTATCTGTGATAGGTGGTGACCACCTTATGTAAACTAGCACCCTACTCTACACAGCTCATAGTCACCTATTACCAAGTGACAAAGGGTATATTTACTTGTCAAGTAGGTTATTATATCTCGTCAGCCCTTCAGTAGACTGTGAGCCCCATAAGGGCAGCGACTTGTGTATTCTGGCCACCACTGTCTCCCCAAAGCCTTGGGCAGTGGGGTGCCTTGACATCTATTTGCATAGTGGCCAGTGCTGGCAAAGCTGGAAGGTATGGGAAGTGGATCATTCAAACAAACTGCTGGTGGCAATGTTGTTCAGAATTAACTTGCTGGCTTGACTCTCTTTCCATGCTTATCCTAAGGATATAATCAGTGATGTAGACAGATATTTAGAACTGGATTCAGCAGACCTTTCTATAAAGAGCCATTTCATAAAGAGTTGAGGCTTTGTGGGACATATGGTTGCAATGAATCAACTCAGCAGTAAGAGCAGCCATAGACAACATGTAAATAAATGTGTGTGGTTGTGTTTCAATAAAACTTTATTTACAAACACAGGCCAAGGGCCGGATTTAGCCCACAAAAGCATAGTTTGCTGATTTATATTTAGATCAAAGTGACATATATAATGGCATATATTGAAAATATCCTAATTAGCCCTAGCCGGTTTGGCTCAGGGGTTGAAGTATTGGCCTGCGGTCCAGAGAGACCCGGGTTCGGTTCCCGCTAAGGGCATGCACCTCGGTTACAGTTTGTCCCCAGCCCTGGTTGGGTCCTGAGGGAGGCAGCCACTTGATGTGTCCCTTTCATGTTGATGTTTCTCTCTCTCTCTCTTCCTCTCTCCCCCTTCCACTCTATCTGAACAAAAAATGAGAAAATGTCCTCAGGTGAGGATAAAAAAAAAGAAAGAAAGAAAAAAAATATCCTAATTATTCAATAATTGGGAATTATTTAAACTGTACTACAACCATAAAATGAAATAATGTAGCCATTAAAAATGTTTTTTTCCCGAAGAAATTGTAATGCACTGGGGATGTGTTTTGTGCATAATCATATCAATGAGAATCAGTTTAGCCATTAATTAAGAGCTTGAACTCTGAAGCCAAACAAACCTAAGCTTGATTCCAAACTTCCTGGCTATTTGACCTTGGGCAAATTGTTTAATTTCTGATAAATTTTGGTTTCTTTATTTGAAAAATTGGAGACCAAAAATGATGTATCTTATTGTTTAGCATGTAATAAGTACTTAACAAATAAGTTCTAAAGTGGGAAATTAAAATGGAGCCCTGGCTGGGTAGCTCAGTTGATTAGAACGTCATCCCGATAGGCCAAGGTTGTAGGTTCCATCCCCAGTCAGGGCACATACAAGAATCAATCAATGAATGCATAAATAAGTGGAACAACAAATTAATCTCTCTCTCTCTCTCTCTCTCTCTCTCTCTCTCTCCCTCCCTCTCTCTAAAATCAATTTTAAAAAGAATTTAAAAATGGATTTATTTTATAGTTCTGTGGATTGCCAGCATACATAATCCTAGAGCTCACATTCTCCCATGGCCTTCTGTTCCAGCGGGTGCTGAAGTCATGGCTGCTGTTTCTATTCTTTCGGCCTTTATAATATATACAATGAGATTTACAGTGGTAGGGGTCAATATCCTGGTATGGTTTTCTAGTAGTAAGGGACTGTGCTTTTGAAGATCTGATTTCCTCCATTGTTTTTTCTCTCCTTCCTCTTCCCCCACGTAAAATTTCATTTTCTGCCTTGTACTCTCTGTTTACTTCTCTGTCTCTCTCAAAAAAATACTCTACAACTTTCTTCAATGATAACTGCCCTCCTACCCTGATGATTTCCACCTGACATCATTGTTTAACTGGCACTTCTAGTCTTAGTGCATTTAAAGTCGAATTCAACTATCCAAGTTCTCTTTACAATAACCCTCCCAAACCAATCTACCGTGTCCACATTCATCTATGCATCAAAAGACTTACTGGGGCCCTGGCCCGTGTGGCTCAGTTGGTTGG
Source organism: Molossus molossus (assembly GCF_014108415.1). Classification (NCBI taxonomy): domain Eukaryota; kingdom Metazoa; phylum Chordata; class Mammalia; order Chiroptera; family Molossidae; genus Molossus; species Molossus molossus. Next base: position 105,974,395 of record NW_023425366.1, on the reverse strand, counting down.
GCTTTGCCTGTGCACCAAAAGATTGCTGGTTTGATTCCTGGTCAGGTACATGCTCAGGCTGCAGGCTCCATCCCTGGTAGGGGGCGTGCAGGAGATAGTTGATCTAGATCTCACTCTCACATCGATGTTTCGCTCTCTGTCTCTAAAAATAAATTTAAAAACTTTTTAAAAATGTCTTATTGGGGCCCGGTCAGTGTGGCTCAGTGGTTGAGCGTCGACCCATGCACCAAGAGGTTGCCGGTTTGATTCCCGGTCAGGACACATGCCCAGGTTGTGGGTCAAATCCCCAGTGAGGGGATGCAGGAGGCAGCTCATTGATGTTCTCTCTCATCGATGTTTCTCTCTCTCTCCCTCTTCCTTTCTCTTTATCTAAAAATCAACGGAAGGGAAAAAAGTCTCATTGGGTGTTGGTAGAAAATACAGGTTCCCTGGGACCCACACCCGGCTTATGGACTAAATATCTGGGAGAGGAGTTTTTGGTAAAGGTTATTCTAATGAGACTCTCACATGGGATCTGATAAACAGCCAAGTTGGGGAATCACTTGTCACTGTTGAACTTATTACACTTGCAATTTTACATTGATTATTTGTGAATGAATGTCTGCCTCCTGTGCAAGAGCCCGAATCTCACAGACAGAAGTCTGAGCGTGTCCAGCACATGTAATGTGTTCAGTCTGTGTTTGTTGAAGAAATGAACAAATGCCTACAACAGGATGTAGTGACGAGGTTCCCACAATCAACCAGCAGGTGGCGCAAGAGGCTAGGCCACAGTTGAGAACTGAACTAATCTGGTCCCATTCTTCCTGAGATTTAGATCATGGGTGGGTTTGCAGTTTTAAATATGGTTCTTAGGAACAAGTCCACAAATGTACGGAATGATTTCTATTTATTGCACATTTAAAACCCTCTTGGGGAGTTTTTTAAAACTCATTTAAAAATGGAACTGTCAAATGAATTTCCCTAGAAGAGTGATTTTCTTTCCTCCAACAATCTCATCTATTAAGTATTTGGAATGTACATATTTTTAAAACATAGTGAGAAAAAAATGTGATACTGCTTGCACTTTCCTGGGCCTCAGTTCTTCTTTCTGCAAAATGGAGTCAGAAAAGACTGAAGGGTCTCAGGTTCGATTCCAGGTCAAGGGCACCATGTTCGACCCCTGACCCCAGTTGGGCTCATGTGGGAGGCAACTGATCAATGTGTCTCTCTCTTTCTCTCTCTCTTCCTCCCTTTCACTTTATCTAAAAATCGATGGGAAAATATACTCTAGTGAGGGTTAACAACAACAAAAAACAATTTTAAAAAAGGATAGTTTCCAAAGTCTCTTCCAGGAATGAGGGGGGTCCTGTGTGAGGTGGGGGTGGGCTTGATAACTTATCGTTGTTAATCTTGGGGCTGGTTATGTAGGTGTGCTCAGATTGTGGACATTTATAAAGCTGTATGTTTATAATAGGTGCTTTTTTCTGTGTGTATGCTATACTTCAAAAAGGGTAAAATTAAAAAAAAAAGAAAATCAATAAAAACTCAATATTAGTTTCCTATTACTGCCATAATAATGATCACAAATTTAGTGACTTAAAACAGCACAAATTTGTGGTGCAATTGCTATGCAAAACAGTATGTAGGTTCCTCAAAAATAGTAAATAGAACCCTGGCCGGTCTTGCTCAGTGGTTAGAGCGCCGCCCCGTGGACCAGAGAGTCCCGGGTTCAGTTCCCACTAAGGGCACGTACCTCGGTTGCAGTTTGTCCCTGGCCCTGGTTGGGGTTGTGCAGGTGGCAACCAGTCGATGTGTCTCTCTCACATTGATGTTTCTTCCTCCTTCTCTCCCTCCCACTCTATCTGAAGATACATGCAAAAATGTCCTTGGGTGAGGATAAAAAAAAAAAGTAAATAGAAGTGCCATATGATCTAGCAATCCCACTGCTGGGTATATATTCAAAATAATTGAAAACAAGATCTCAGAGACAAATCTGCACACTCATGGTCACTGCAGCATTATTCACAAAAGCCAAAAGTTGGAAGCACCTAAGTGTCTATCAACCAATAAATGGATAAACCAAATGTGGTACATACACGCAGAGGAATATTATTCAGCCTTAAAAAGGAAGGGGATCTGTCACATGCTGCAACCTGGATGAACCTTGGGGACATTATGCTAGGTGAAATGCACCCATCGTAGAAGGACAAACACTGCATGCTTCCACTTACATGAGTCATCTAAGGTAGTCAGATTCTTAGAAGCAGAAAGCAGAATGGTGGAGGCCTGGGGCTGGGGGGAGGGGAAATGCAGAGGTGGTGTTCAATGGGTATCAAGTTTAGTTCTGCAAAATGAAAAAGTTCTAGAGATCTGTTGCACAACATTGTGTCTATAGTTAACACTACCGTACTGTACGATTAAAGATGATTAAGAGGGTACATTTTATATGTTTTTTACCACAATTAAAAAAAAAACAAACGCAAATCTATTATCTTATGAATCTACCGGTCAGAAGTCCGAAACAGATCTTCCTGGGCCAAAACCAAAGTGTTGGCAGGGCTGCCTTCCTTCTGGAAGTTCCAGGGGAGATTCAGTCTCCTGCTCTTTTGAGTTGTCGGAGGAATTGAGTTCTTGCGATGAGGGGGTGGTGCCTGTGTTTTCCTGCCGGCGGCAGCTGGGGGCTGTTCTCAGCTTCCAGATGCTGTCCTGTTCCTTGGTTCTCTGCCTCCACCTTCGAAGCCAGCAACGGCCAGCGGAGTCTTTCTCCCGCTGAATCTCTCTGGCCCTTCTTCTACCTCCTGCTTCCATTTTTAAGGACTGCTGTGATTAGATTGGGCCCATCTGGATAATCCAGGATCGGCTCCTCATTTCGAGGTCCATCATTTAAATCTGCAAAGTTTCTTTTGCCATGTAAAGTAACAACATATTCCCAAGGACCCGGGAAATAGGATGCGGGGATCTTTGGGGAGGCCATTGTTCCACCCACCACAGGCCCCTTCCAGCCTTCACCTGGTCATTCTACTGTGTCTCCACATGATGGCAGCAGAGGAGATAATAACATGAGAACAATATTGATCCTAATATGAATATGAGTTCAGATTTATTGAGTGTTTATGTGCCAGACACACCTGAAGTCTGTCACAAGCCTCATCTCACATCATTCTTCTAGGAGGTAAATGCTATTTTACAGCCAAGAAACTGAAGCTTACAGTGGTTCAGTAACCTGTTTAATGTCACACTGACGTTAAGAATCGATGAATAAATTTGGTATAGTCACACAGTCTGCATGCTTAATCAGTTGGCTATACTGCCTCTTTAATAAATGTAATAATATTGACGACAAGAATTTAAAAGATCCCATTTGTACATTTAAAAGAAATATTAGTCCTGGCCGGTTGCTCAGTGGTTAGAGCATCTGTCCACGGACCAGAGAATTGCGGGTTCGATTCTAATGTGTCTCCACATGATGGCAGGAGAGAAGATAATAAAATGAGAACAATTAGGTCATGGGCACATACCTCGGTTGTGGGTTAGTCCCTGGCCCTGGTCAGGGTCATGGGGAAGGCAACCAATCGATGCGTCTCTCCCACAATGATGGTTCTCTCTCTCTCTCTCTCTCTCTCTCTCTCTCTCTCTCTCTCTCTCTCTCTGTCTCTCCCTCCCACTCTATCTGAAGATGAATGGAAAAATATCCTCGGGTAAGGATTTTAAAAAATAATAATAAAATAAAAATAAATAAATAAAAATAAAATAAATATTGTAAGCAGTGAGCTCAAGAGAGTGGGAAGTTAGACATAGCACCATATTTATTTTATGACCAAAGACACGGGAGCTCAGAGGGAAGGCAGTTACTTGTCCAAGGTCATGCAGCCAGATGAGGTCTTAGAATTTTAGTCTCTTCAGACGAGAAGGGCCTTGAGATGGTAATCCTTTTCATCTCTCTGCGTTTGGGTAGGACATTATATAGCCCAGTTTACAGAGAAAAATCTAGCTTTGGCGGGTAAGCCAGTGATGAGATGATGACCATTAATGCATTCCTATTTACGCATCAAAGGACACATTCTTTCCCTCCTTGCTTGCATTCAAAAGACCACATGGGGAAGACCACCACTTTTGCCAAGCTGCCGCCCCAGTCCTGATATTTATCCTGTGTCCAGCCCTCCCCATGTAACTCCAGAATAAATCCTGATTGGTTTAAGTCCCTCACTCCTAGACTTAGCAATGGGCATTTGGTCCTGATCTGGCCAATGGGACATGAGGTGAGTCCGGTAGGAACTGATCCCACTGAAAAACTCCCCTAAGAATGTAAAGATACATGTGGCAAGATGTCTATTGGTAGACTGGCTGCCAGTATCTGTCTCCCCTTCCTGTGGGAGGAGCATACTTTTTTGCCATTTGAACTCAGGCAAACCCATGTGACTTGTTTCAGCAAAATAAATAAATGAATAAATAAATAATAGAAAAAGAAAGAAAATGTGAGCAGGTCACATGGGTCACTTCCTGGTAGATGCTTTACGCCTTGTTGCCCTCTCTATTTTCTATGTCACCCTGTCCTGCTAATTTCAGATAACGGCCGCTCCATCAGCCTGGCTCCTGGAGTGAGGATGACATAGGGCAGAGACCCACATGACCAACAGAGGACAGGTATTATAAGCAAGAAATAAACCTTCCTTGTTTTCAGCTACGAAGACTTGACATATTCATTACAGCACCCTAACCTAGCCCATCCAGACTGATGGGGTTTGTGAAGTGAAAACCAGAAGTAATGCTGATATCTATCATACGAGACTACTTTAACACATTATGGTCTACTTCCATAGTAGTCTTCACAACAACAACAAAAAGGTCCATCGTTATTACTGACATGGAAAACTGTCCATCTCATTAAGTGAAAAAAAGCAAACTGTGGAACAGTTCATTCAGTATGATCACATTGTTGCAGAACGTCTAATTGATTCCCCTGTTGTGTGTGCTTGGGGGGGAACCTACTGGAGGACTTCAGAGCACTGTCCAGGGCTCTCTCTCCAGATCAAATTTCTGTATTGCTTTGATTTTTACAAAACCTGAGTCAAGATTCCCCTTGCTCTGGGTGGAACTGTTTCATCTGTCAGTTGGCAGCTAGATTGGATTATGCAAATTGGCTTTCCTCTTGGATGGGTTTGACAATCGGCAAGGTTAAGACTGGAGGGGAACTTTTGGATTTGTTAAGCGGGGACAGGCTAATAAATAAGGCAATTTGAACAGCATTCCTGGAGTTTTTTCTAAGCCCATCAAAAGCACAGAATTTAATTAGCAGTCATCTCATTTCCCAGCATAAACCATGATGATTACAAACTGATGAAGACTTAGCCGGTTTCTGCGCCTCCATTTGTCACTCACGACTCTGGGGTAATTGTTTTCCCAGAAGCAGGTCAGGAGTGGCGGTTTGTCATATTCATTTTTGAATCCTCGGGACCTGGCTCTGGCTTGGCCTAGGGTAGGTATTCAATTAACACGATTCAGAAAATGCCTGTTTTCAACAATAATTATTATTTTAAAAATATTTATTGTACTTCAAAAATCATCATACAAGCCCTGGCCGGTTTGGCTCAGCGGTTAGAGCGTCGGCCTGCGGTCCCGAGAGACCCGGGTTCGGTTCCCGCTAAGGGCATGTACCTCGGTTGCAGTTTGTCCCCGGCTCTGGTCAGTCGTGCGGGTGGCAGCCACTCGATGTGTCCCTTCGCGTCGATGTTTCTCTCTCTCTCTGTTCCTCTCTCCCCCTCCTACTCTACCTGAACAAAAAATGGAAAAATGTCCTCGGGTGAGGATAAAAAAACAAACAAACAAAAACAAACAAACAAACAAAAATCATCATACAATATAATTGGCCCTTTTTTTGGTGTGCAGATCCATGAATTTTAACATATGTATAGATTCTATAACCACCACCACGATCAGAATAGAGGACAGTTGCATCACCCCCAATAATGGCATTGCGCTTTCCCTTTATAATTGCCTTCTCCCCCCACCCCTAACCCCTGGCAAACACTGGTAGGCTGTGTCAATATACCTTTATCTTCTCAAGAATGTCATAGAGATGTGATCATACATTAGATCATCTTTCAAGGCTGGCTTCTGTCACTCGGTTAGCTTTTTCATTGCTGAGTACTATTCCTTAATAATGTTTTTTGAGCATCTACTATGTGCCAGACACTATGCTAGGTATTGAAGATACAACAAAAGACAGGACAGATATGGTCCCTTTTGGTTTGGAGCTTATAGACATCTGCCACAGATTCATAGGACATTAGGTCCCAAGGATGGCCAGAGATCATTTAACCCATAGCTATACAAAATGTGGTCTCCGGACCAAGATCATCAGCATCCCCTGAGAACCTGTTAGAAATGCAGAACCCCAGACCTACTGGTCACACTCTGCCAAGTCACACGAGTCCCAAGTGATTCCTCAGCCAAGTTGGCACTGAGAAGTCTTCCCTTGTCCCCCACAGAGCACAGGGATTCCTACATCCCAGCCCAGTACCCCTGCAGCCTTTGCATGAATACCTCCGGTCATGAGGATCGTTTCTGAGCTTCAGCTACCAGCCCCTTCCATGACGAGCAGCTCAAATGATTTGGCTTTTTGTAGTCTCAATGGAAATAGGCTTTTGTATAAATTCCATACTATGGCTCTAGTTCTGATTCTGGGTCAATCCAAAGCACATATATTCTTCTCTCACCTAATATCTCTTTGGTGTCCATTGGTTACATGTATGTGCATATATGTCCTTTGGTTTATCTCATCCCTCCCTGCTGTCCTCCTCCTCTGAGGTTTGTCAGTCTGAACTGTACTCTTTTCTATGTCTCTGGGTCTATTTTGCTCATCAGCTTATTTTGTTCTTTATAATCCACAGATAAGTGAGATCATGTGGTATTTGTCTTTCTCTGATTGGCTTATTTCGCTTCACATAATGCTCTCCAGGTCCCTCCATGTCTGACCCTCTTTCTAACGAGCAAATATAAATTACAGACTGCATTTTTCAGTGCATTGTTTGTTATGGGGGGAAAAAACCACATTTATTTCTATTCAACATATGTCAATTCAGTTTCACTGATGGGGAACTAAGAATGTAACGTTAACCTATTTACTGTTTCTTGGGAACTTTTAGACGCCAAAGCTCAGGGTTGTTTTTTGAGGATGTTTTTTCCATTGAAGAGAGCAGATGGGAGGGAGGGAGGGGGAGAGAGACACACATCAATTGGTCGCTGGAGCTAGGGATCAAACCTGCAACCCAGGTACGTAATCCTCCCCCTTCACACCATGTGCCAAGGCTCTAACCACTGAGCAGAGCGGACAGGGCTGTTTTTAACCTCAGTAGCACAAATGTTTTCAGGGCAATGTTTGATTCAGGAAACCCTCGAGGTCACATCTCTCCGTTTCTCTTTTGTGCCTACACCCCCAAACACCTGCGACGCTGACAGCCACACCTAACCAGAGCCGGCTGCGCCTTCTTCCACCCAGGCAGCACCCAGAGCAGTGAACGGGGACTAAGGACAATTGTGCTGAAACTGAGGTCATGAGGCTGGGCCCCTCAGGCGGCTGGATCCCGAGCGCTGAAAGGTTCGAAGAAACATCTGTATAATTCTGTCTGCCTTGAAATATCCGCTCCCTGGAGCTGCGAGGTTCCGTGTGACAGCACCTTCCAGGGAGCGGCCGTCACAGGGATCTAGTTCTGAGGACTTTCGATAAGACATAAGTGAAGGAAAGGAGACACTGAACGGATAGCTAGGACTGGAAGACACAAGCCCACGTGTCAGGCAGGTCACCAAAAACACCATTTAAAGGGGGATGGTGGCTGCTATTCAGCACCAGTCCATCGTTGCCAGAAGGGAACTAAGCTCCACGATTCATAATCTTCTCATTTTTCGAGATGAGTCAGAAATGTACACTTTGATGTGAATTTTCTGATTTTTAGATGGGCGTAATGATCCCAGTCAGGGGCATCAGCTGCTAACAGGGTCCTGTGAGGTTGGCTTAAGCAGGAAAAGGGTTTCTGGGAAAGGCATGTCAGGTAGCACAGACAGTGGAGAACTGGACTCAGGAAATGGGCAAGAACCACAGGAGGCCCGCAGCTGGGGACACAGCTGGACCACGCCGAGGGAGCAGGCTGGTAAGGAGCTAACATTGCCATTGCAGCCACAGGCCGTGGAGTAGCCCATCAATCCCCCACCCCCGGCGTCTTCCAATTCCGCTTTGTTCAACTGGCAGCACCTGAGTCACATGTCCCAGCACCTGGTTTTCAGGAAACCCTTTTGACTTTAAAACGGGTAAAGAACCTACAGTATTTTGGAATTCCTATGTTGTGTGTTTATATGCTGGGAGGTTTTATTTTTGTTTTGTTTTGTTTTTTATCCTCACTCGAGGACATTTTTCCATTTTTTGTTCAGATAGAGTGGGAGGGAAAGAGAGAAACATCGACTTGAAAGGGACACATCGAGTGGCTGCCACCCACACGAACAACCAGGGCTGGGGGTACGTGCCCTTAGCGGGAACCGAAACTGGGTCTCTCCAGACTGCTGGCCAACGCTCTAATCGCTGAGCCAAACCGGCCAGGGCTATGCTGGGAGGTTTTAAAACAGTTGAACACAGCAACTGTATTAGGAATGCTGTCAGCCACAACTTGCTACAGACAGCTTAAAATGCAAGGACACAAGAAACCAGAGACTGGCTGTCAGAGAGCTGACCCAGTAATTTCATAATGTCATCCAGGACCAGGCTCTCTCTCTCTTTTCACTGTCATCCTTCACATATTGACGTTTTTTTTTGGTCCTTAGTCTTGTTGTCTCATGATCATAAGATGGTTACCACAGCTCCAGCATCACATCTACATTCCAGTTTTGAAGGAGAGGATGGATGGCACCCCTGAGTGCACCTCAGGGGACTGTCCCTTTTATCCAAGTAAACAAAAGCCCCACCAAGCCTTGTCTTATAGCTCATGGGCCAAACTTTGGTCACTTAGCCACTTTTAGCTTCAAGATAGGCTAGGACAGTATGTGACTTTTTCCTTTTCTTTCTCTTAAAAAACACTTTCCTTACTTGTATTATTTCTTGGTAACTTTATTTTGAAATAGTTTCAGATATAACAAAATCACTTTCAATTATTCTTCACCCATGTCCCCCATTAACTTTTTGCCATATTTGCTTGATAATTCTTTATTTTTAATAGTTTTCTAAATTATTTAAAAATAAGTTAAAAACAGAATGCTCTTTACCTGTATAGATTTCAGAGTGTATTGCCGAAGTATTAGTTCATTATTATATATAACCATGGTACAATAATCAAGATCAGAAAATGACACATTAATCCAGGTATCTGGCTTTTTCAGTGTCTATAGTGGACAATCTCTGTATGGTGGGCAAGAGAGAAAGGAGTTGAGAATGGCCATCAGAGTAACCAGCCACGGCAACTGGTGTTTCAAAAGTTCTACCATAGAGACAGAGTAAACAGACTGTGTCTAGGACCACATCCAGCCCAAAAGCCATCAATTTGTCCTAACGGCTTTAAACTTCTTGCTGAACTCTCTTGCTTTTGATTGGAATAGTGAGGCTATCTCTACGGTATACATTTCCACTTTCCACATTGATGCCATTTATTCTGTAAATGGTGTTGAAAAGAATCTATGGGAGATAACAGGCAAGTCTGGGTACAGAGGATTATTCTCTCCAAACTTCACTAAATAGAGGAAAAAATGGACAAGATTTCTTTTTCTTCAGGTCTCTTTTAATGCCAATTTCCTAAAGACCTTCCCTAAATGATATAATTATATTGCTTTAATTCTCACAATTTATAATGAAATCAGAGGCTAGAAGAGGGATATTGAGAGTTCTTCTTTGTCTCCTAGCAAAATTCAATTCAAATTGTGCTGGAGAGATAGGAGACAGTGCAGGTGGAGTGATCTTTTTATATTATCCTTTTTAATGAAATTGAGGATAGGAAGTGTCCTTTACAAAGTGGTGCAGCAGGGGCCTGGCCTCTAGTCTCTTTGGGGATGGTTATGTGGGACTGGCTAACATGAGAGCCAGGGGTGGGGGAGCAGTTAAGGAGGAGGGGGTGGCAGTGAATTTCCAACTGGGAGAGGGAGAGACATTTATACCATGTCCAGCCCTCTGCTCACCTAAAGCTGCAGGCTCCCCCCACCTCTATCTTCATAGATATGTCAGAGGTGCCAAGTTCCAGGCTAAAGGTTTAAGCACAGCATGTGAAAGATGGGATAGAATACAAATGATTTCTCCACGCTTGCAGGGAGGGGGTTCTTATTAGCGGTGGGGTGGGTTTCAGGGGTTTGGCAGACATGAGTAGGATCTTTGCCCACAGAGGGGTGGGCAACATAGCTAGGTTCCCAGAGCACTGGACCAGAAAAGAGGATTAAGAGCTGGGTCCAGTCCAGCCAGTGTGGCTCAGCAGTTGAGCTTCGACCCATGCACCAAGCTGTCGCCGGTTCGATTCCCAGTCAGGGCACATGCTCAGGTTGTGGGCCCGATCCCCAGTGGGGGGCATGCTGGAGGCGGCCAATCAATGTTCTCTCTTATCGATGTTTCTATTTCTCTCTCCCTCTCACTTCCTCTCTCTCTAAAATCAATCAATAAAAAAAATTGAAAAAAAAAAAAAACAACAACAACAAAAAACTGGGTCCAAGGAGAGACATGTGGCTGGAAAGAAAGGAAACTTATTCTCCAAGTTGGAAGTCAGGAAGGTCCAGAATTTATCCGCCGTGAGTGAAAGACAGACTGGATCAAACAGTACGGGACCAAGACTGTGCAGGGTGTGTGGCTGGTGGTGGCCTTGGGAGTGTTGCAGGCTGAGTCTGGGGGCAGGGTGGATGGGGATAGAGTGGGTTTGTGGAAGGAGGGCTGGGCAGGTGGAGGAAATAAGGAACAGCCTCCTCCCCATTTCATTGTCTCTGCCTTCTGAAACGATTTCCGTTTGCCATGGCGTGTGTGGAAACTTCAAGGGAAATACTGGATAAGTTAATCTCTAAATAAGTCAAGATAAGCATAGGTATTTGGTACCAGATGATTACAAAGGGGGGACATCTAATTTAGAGGTGAAAGAGCATGGGATTGGGGGCTCAGGTAGAACTGAGGTCTGTTCCGACTCTGTCACTCATTAGCTGTGTGACCATAGACACGTTCCTTAACCTCTCTATGCCTCCGTCCTCCTTTATAAAATGGGGAGAGTATAACATTTACCTCATTGGGCTGTAGTGAGTACAGTGCCTGGCACAGATTCTGGGCCATACAAGGTCTTCAGTACATGGTGGTTCCTCTGTTTCTGGTGACTGTAGGGACATCATTTAATCTCTTGGGGCTTCCTGGGGTTGGTTGTGTACAGAGGATGATACAAAGGGTGGGGAATTGCCTTGAAAAGTTAAAAATGTACTTATAAGTGGAAGATTTTTAATGTTCAAGAATATATAAATACATACCTGAAGGGCTTTCGCTGGGTGAGTTGAAAGCCCGAGAGGGTCTGGAGGCCACTGGAGGTGGAAGGCACCAGTGCTGACAGAAGCCAAGATCTCATTCATGACCAGGCTGGAGCAGCTCCAATAGCTGATACCTGGAAATTGTGTCCAGAATATCACAGCAAATATTATTAGTTGCTTACATGGTAGTGACTTTCCCTTTTTTACTCATCAACCAAAGAGTTTTTGTTCAGATATCTTGTGGTCATGAACTTTAAGGAAAGCTGGCCCGCTCCCCAGCCCCACTGAAGGGGAAGGATGAATTCTGATTAATTCAATCCAATCATGGTAATTCTGCTTCCTCGGCCAGTGATTGGTTCATAGATGGGCATGTGACACCATTCTGGCCAGTGAAGGAAAGCCTGGGGGCGGGCCTCTGGAAGTTTCCTCTTTATAAGTGAACACAAGGAAGAAAGTTGTCATCTTTTCTTGGTTTGGCCTTTGGATGTTGCTTTGTAGAGATGTGATGTTTGGAGCTGTGTCAGTCACCATGCAGCCATGAGAAAAAGCACAATATTTGACAATGTGGAAAGCTCGAAAGTACTTAGGACTGTGATGATATTGCTGAACCACTGAGACCTCTCTTCTCTTTAGGCATCCTGTTATATAATTATTTTGTATATTGACCCTGTATTCTGCAATCTTGTTAAATTCACTTACTAGTTCTAGTAGTTGTTTTGTAGATTTTTTAGGCTTTTCTAGTAGTCATGTCATCTCCAAATAGAGACAGTTTTACTTCTTTCTTCCTGATCGCTATGCTTTTATTTCTTTTTCTTGCCTTATTGCAATGACTAGGACTGCTAGTACAAAGCTGAATAAAAGTGGTGAGAAGAAGCATTTTTGCTTTGTTTATGATTTCATCTTGTTATATGAGATGATATATGTCATTGTTTAAGCCATTTGAATTGAGTTTTCTGCCAGCTTTAATGCTTCCAGCTAAAAGAACTATTATTGCCCTGGCCAGTTTGGCTCAGCGGTTAGAGCGTCGACCTGCGGACCAGAGAGTCCTGGGTTTGGTTCCCACTAAGGGTGTGTACTTCAGGTGTAGTTTGTCCCTGGCCCCAGTTGGGGTCGTGGCAACCACTCGATGTGTCTCTCTCACATCAATGTTTCTCTCTCTCTTTCTCCCTCTCTTCCTCCTGCTCTATCTGAAGATAAATGCAAAAATGTCTTCAGGTAAGGATAAAATGAATAAATAAATACAAATAAATATTTAAAATAAAAGCACTATCATTAAAGGAAAGATTGGTCCCAGAAGACTTGGTTATATACAGGTTGGAGTTATCAGTGACAACGAATAAAATAATAACATCTCCTGCCCTGGCTGGTTTCACTCTGTGGTTAGAGCATTGGCCTGTGGACCAGTGAGTTGTGAGTTCAGTTCCAGTGAAGGGCACGTACCTTGGTTGCGGTTCATTCCCGGCCCTGGTCAGGTCGTGCAGGAGGCAACCAGTTGATGTGTTCCTCTCACGTTGATGTTTCTCTCTCTCCCTCCCTCCCTCTCATTCTATCTGAGGTAAATAGAGAAAAAAAAATGTCCTCTGGTGAGGACTGAAGAAAATAAAAATAATAATAATAATAACATCTCCTGTTGCTTCTAACTGCAGATCTGTTGGGTCCCATTTGAGAATACAGCTTCCTTGCTCCTTAGGAACTCTGCCGTCCTCATGATGCTGAGGACTGGGGTGAAGTGGGTGGTCTGACCTCTGTCTCATGGACAAACTGCAGCGCGGTTGCATCCGCCGCAGAATCACGAAAGCACTTTCCCTGCCACACATTTCTGAAACGGGCTCCTCGGCCTCCCAGGGGGGAGGCTGGAATTTATTGAGCTCGCTGATGCCAATGACCCAAAGAGGATGTGATCTAGAAGCAAGATAAGGATCAACAGGACTCAGCTGGGATTTGGCCTTTTCCAAGTGGGAGGAATCAAATCTTCGATTGGCTCTGAAACTAAAAACTAAACACAGTCTCAGGCCATCACAGACATCGTTCTTTGCTATCTCTGAGCTTTTTTAGAGGTAAAAAAAAAAAGAAATATTAAACAAATGTTAAGCTTTTCCTGTGTGGATCTCAGACTCCAGTTTTCACGCTGAAACCCAGTGTCATATTCAAAACACCTGTGAGCCATATGCGCTCCATCCAGCAAGGGCTTTGGGAATGTCAGGTGGCACCGGTGGGCATGTTCAATCCCCACCTGCTATCCCACAAATGCCCAGACACATGGACCGTCAGCAGTTGTCCAGACGTCTTGCCAAAGAATACTGGCCAATAAGATGAACAGAGGACACTTGGCCTTCCCGGCAGTGGCCATCTTTTGAACACCTGAGGCTTTGGGGTGTTCAGCTCTAAAAGCCATGGCAGTTCTTCACCTGGAGGGACACGTGGCCGGCTTCCAGAGCCTTCCTCTCAGTTGTTTTGCATAACTGGGCTTCAAAATGCTGACATTTTGGAGGAGGCGGACCTCATAAATGTGTGCTGCATTGTGAGCCATGGAGACATCATCTGAAAACTGGATTCAGGAGGCTTCTCGAGGGCCACCCCCACAGCTGTCGACACAGGTCATCGGTGGGGCTTGGGTGGGGTTGTGAATAGCCACCCCCTTTCCTGTGGCCTTGGATCCCCACAGCGCTGAGCCCTGCCTGGCTGCGTGCATTACGGCTCGGCTCGCTGTCAGTCAGCAACGCGTATGCGCGAGGCTGCGGCCTGGGAAAACGGTTCTCGCAGCAGAGGGAACGGTTCTGCTTGTTCAGATATCCCTGCGAGGCCAGCAATGTCCTCTGACCAAAATGATAATATGAAACCCACAGAGTGATCACTCAACATCTGTTCAAAATCGTCCAGACTTTGTAACACTATTAGGATGAACAAATTAATGTGTAGAATACTTTTTCTTTAATCCTCACCCAAGGACATGTTCATTGATTTTTAGAGAAAGGGGCGGGGGGAGAAACATTGATGTGAGAGAGAAATATCTATCAGTTGCCTCTATACACGAACCCAAAACTTGGGTATGTGCCCTGACTGGGAATCGAACCTGAGACCTTCCAGTGTACAGGATGATGCTCCAACCAAGCCACACTGACCAGGGCAGAATACTTCCTTTTTTTATTGTGGTAAAATACACACAACATAAAAGTACCATTTTATACTAAATGCCACTGAACTGTCCACAATAGCCCCTCTGTTTGCTCATTGTTTTGCTGCAACCAGATTTGGTTGAAAGATGTCCATGGGCAGAATCTTAATATCTGTCTGCCAAAGCCAAGGTAGAGTGGAAATGGGACATGCCGCCTCTCTGCTATCACTATTTTGAAAATCATTACGAGTAGTGTGCACCGGTTTCCTGAAACTTTATATATTTTAACTAATAAAAATGTGGGTGTTGTTAGTATGCCCACTGTACAGATGAGAAGCCTGAGGTTAACTAACAAATCTGGACTCTACAGCTGTGAACCCAGGTGGGCTCTAGAGTCTGTATGCTTAACCAATAGGCTAGACTGTTACAATTACTGGGTCACCTCTGCCACTGTCATTGAGGGCTGTGTGCCCTTATATAGAGACACATGTTTTTGCTCATTCTGACGGTTCAGCAAGGTAGGTATCATCACTGCCTTTTTTTCAGGCACGGGAACCAAAGTTCAAAGAGGTGAGTGCCCAAGGCCGTAGGCAGTGACAGAATCAGGATTTGAACTTGGCTCCTCTGCCCGGGCTCCTTCCATTACCCCAGGCTGCCTCTGTTGATGGACTCAGCAAGCGAAAGTGGCATCTTCAGCACTAAGAGAAGCAGGAAGATGGGCACCGGGAAGATGGCTCGGCTTAGTTTGAAATCCTACACATCACTACCCACTTGGGAACCAATTCAAAACCAAGTCCAGAGAGAGAAAGATGACAACAAACTTACTGTTTTTCCTTCTGCGGTGCTATCATAGTAAGAGCCCTGTAAGTCATTGTCATGAAATAATGACAGTTTCCTCTATCTGGTTGCATTTCCAGAGAGGTTTGAGCCCCAGCCCTGCGGCTTGGCACCCACTGTCCCACCCCTTGATCCAGTTCAGGCTACAGCCTGGACCATCTCCAAGCTCCAGCCACTTTGCTAATCAGGATCTTATCACATCTCAGTCTGGGCTCTCCCAGGCCAGGCTGGGGGCCCCTGGGCCCTGCCGGCCTCCTGCCACCATCTGCATGGCTCATAGCCAGGGAGACAGTAACCAAATCCTCCCCAAAGACGCAAGGAAATTAGTTTAGCACCGTCTGCCGGTGTGCGGTGACTCAGAGGCTGCCAGCCCAGCAGGACTCATGGGTTCTGGGATTTGAACAAGATTGATGTTGTCGTGAGTGCAGAGCAGAGCGAGAGAGCTGTGGGGCTGGGAGCGCCAGGACCTTCTGTCGTTTCCTGCTCCTGTTCTCGGAGAGCTGAGGCTTCGGGCAGCAGGCCTGCCGCCTGCTCACCAGGACGGCAGAGGAGCCGGGGGCTCTGAGGGGAGGCACTGGGCTTCAGGGGAAGGCTAGCAGTTGGCTGGACTAATGTGAGTGGGCATCTCATACTGGTCACTTGCTGTGTGATCTTGGGCAAGTAGCTTAACTTCTCTGAGCCCCCAACTCCTTGTCAGTCAAATGAGTATAATAATAGCAACTGGGGTTTGCTGTGAGGATGTGAGAGGAGGAACATAAAGTGCTTAGTCCAGCACAGCACACGTTAAGTGCTCAATAGTCATGAGCAATTAATAACATTGGGATTTACAAGCCCTTTTCCCCAAACATCCCCATCCCCTCAGACCCTTAAAACTGCACTCTGAAAGTAAACACTCACTAAAAGGTTGGAGAAGGAAAGGGTTCGGATTCCGGAAGGGTTTTGTGTGTGTGTGTGTGTGTGAGAGAGAGTGTGACAGAAAGAGGAAGACACACACACACAAAGAAGGAGGAGAGAGAAAAGAAAGGGAAGGGGAGGGGAGGGGAGGGGAGGGGAAAAACAGAAACAGAGAGGCAGACAGTGAGATCCTAACGCTGGCTCTGCCACTCACTAGCTTTGACTTGCTCATCTGTGCACTGGGGACAGCAGTAGCCTCTTCTTCATTGAGTTGCTGTATTAAATGGGTACATAAAAACAGTAGAGTGTGGCACATAGTAAATGCTCAGTAAACTGTGGCAGGCAGAATTCTAAGATGGACCCTCAAATTGGTGCCCCCTGGTGGACACTCCCTGTAAAATTCCCTTCCCTCAAGTATGGGTGGGACCTCTGAATGTGATGGGACGTCACTCCACGGATTAGGTTACATTAAATGGTAAAGGTGAAAGACTTCATAGATGTAATTAAGGTCCCTAACTGGTCAACGTTCAGTTAATCAAAAGGGAGATTATCCTGAGTGAGCCTGATTTAATCACATGAACCCTTAGAATCCAGGTCTAAGGGTCAGACACAGAGGAAATCAAGAAAGTAAGATTCAGTGATGTTCTCCAGTTGGCCTTGAACAAGCTAACAGCCAACGTGCGGACAGGGCCAGGTGGTAGGGACAGTGGGTGGCTTCCCGGAGCTGAGGCCTCAGGCCTATAGCTAAAAGTAACTGAGCTCTGTCAACAACCAATAAATCTTGGGATCTCAGCCCCAGCTGACACCTGATTTCAGGCAGGTGCGACCCAGAGCCATGCCTGGACTTCTGACCCCAGAAACTGAGGGATAATAAATCTGCGTTGGTTTAAACCACTATATTTATGGTAATTTCACATGCAGCACAGAAAACAGTTACTCTGATTTTTCAAATTGTGCTTATAAACACTGTGATAAATATGTAATAATAATATAAAATTTAAAATCTTATCAAGCCCGGCTGGTGTGGCTCAGTGGCTGAGCGTCGACCCATGCACCCAGAGGTCTCCAGTTTGATTCCCAGTCAGGGCACATGCCCAGGTTGTGGGCCAAAACCCCAGTGTGGGGCATGTAGGAGGCGGCCAATCAATGTTCTCTCATTGATGTTTCTATCTCTCTCCCTCTCTCCCTTCATCTCTCTCTTTAAAAAACAAACCAATAAAGGAAAAAAATTTTAAATCATATCAAAGATAGCATAAAAGTCATTATGAACAAAAACAAAAATGAAACAAAACACCCATTTATTATCTCACAAGTCTATGGGTCAGAGAAGTATGGGCAGGCTTAGCTGGGTTTATTGCTTGAGCTCTCTGAAGTTGAAATCAAGATACCAGCTGGGCCCTGGTTGGTGTGGCTCAGTTCCTGATCAGAGCATATGCCCAAGTTGTGGGCTTGATTCCCGGTAGGGAGCATGCAGGAGGCAGCCGATCAATAAAAATATATATTTTAGCCCTGGTTGGTTTGGGTCAGTGGTTAGAGCGTCGGTCTGGGGTGCAGAGAGACCTGGATTTAGTTCCAGCTAAGGGCACGTACCTCAGTTGCAGTTTGTTCCTGGCCCTGGATGGGTCATGCGGGTGGCAACCACTCGATGTGTCCCTTTCACGTCAATGTTTCTTTCTCTCTCTCTTCCTCTCTCTCCCTCCCACTCTATCTGAACAAGAAATGGAAAAAGTTCCTCCAGTGAGGATAAAAAAAAAATTGTATACACACACACACATATTAAAACGATGCCAGCTTGGCTGAGTTTTTTTTTCTAGAGGACCCGGGAAGAATCTATTTCTAATCTCACTCAAATTGTTGGCGTAATTCAATTCCTTGTGGCTGTAGGACCGACCTCCCAATCTCTTGTTGGCTATCAGCTGGGGGCTATTCTCACTGCCTAGCATCTCCTCCTTCTTCAGAGCTATCAAATAGTTCTCACACTTGGTGTCTCTCTGACTTCTCTTCTGCTACCAGCCAGAGAAAACTTTCTGTTTTTAAAGGGCTCGGGTGATTAGATTAGGCCCACCTGGATGATCCCCCTTTTCAAGTCAACTGATTAGTAAGCTTAATTACATCAGAATGGCCGCCATCAACAAATCATCAAACAAGTGTTGGCGAGGGTGTGGAGAAAGGGGACTCTAATACACTACTGGTGGGAATGCAGACTGGTGCAGCCACTATGGAAAACACTATGGTGTTACCTCAAAATATTAAAAATTGATCTGCCATTTGACCCAATGACCCCACTTCTAGGAATATATCCTAAGAAGCTTGAAACACCAATCAGAAAGAATATATGTACCCCTATGTTCATAGCAGCACTATTTACAATAGCTAAGGTCTGGAAACAGCCCAAGTGTTCATCAGTAGACAAATGGATAAAAAAGCAGTGGTACATATACACAATGGAGTACTATGCAGCTGTAAGAAAGAAGATCTCTTATCCTTTGAGACGACATGGAGGGACCTGGAAAGTATTATTCTAAGCGAAACAAGCCAAGCAGAAGAAGACAAATACCACATGATCTCACTTATTTGTGGAATATAATGAACATAACAGTCTGAGGAATAGGGTAGACCCAGAGACGTGGAAGTAGGGTACAGACTGACAACCCTCAGAAGAGGGGGTGGTGGGGGGAGGGAAGAGATAAACCACAGAACTTATATGCATGTACGCATAACCAAAGAACACAGACAACAAAGCCGGGGACGGGGTGGGGGGGATGGAGAGGAGGGTATCAATGGGAAAAAAGGAGAAACATCTGTAACAAAATTAACATAATAAACAAATAAATAAAAAAAATTACATCTGCAAAATCCATTTTGCTACAAAACAGAATCATGGGTGTGATATCTTATCGTAATCACAGATTCCACCAACATTTATTCAAGAACAAGGACCATTGGGAATCATACTTAGAACTCTGCCTACCACACTGAACCTTACCCCTTTCTTTTTCAAGTCCTGGTTCTTCCACTTTGCTTCCTTCCTGAGAGATATTCTATATGCTTTCCATACATTTTTGCTGCTTTGTTTAAGGTAGACATGGTTTGAGTCCATTGTCTAAAACCCCAAACCCTAACTAATCCATCTCCATTTTCCAAGATCTTCATCTACGTCATTTCACGTTAACCCACTCAGCCTCCCAGGGAGGTAAGCATCATTACGCTCATTTTAGACATAAAGAGCTTGGGATGCAATGAAGTTATTCATCTAAAATCACACTTGGTAGGTCTGTGGTGTAGCGAGGCTCTGAGTCTTATGACATTAGAACGTTTTTGGTCGTTTCAACTGGACACCAACTGAGCTCAGTGAAGAAAGTGGTGTGAACTGGGCTAAGGGCTGTCCTCACACTCAGAGGGAGGAGGCTCCCAGGGGGGGTTGGGGGCAGCTTCAGGCCACCCATCTAGAAGACCAAACATGGTGCCATCTCCTTAGACTGGATCCGGGCAATCTGCGAACCGCTGCAATGAAAAGCAGGAATTTACTTCCCCAGGGCAGGGCCCAAGGAGGCTCTCGTAGGGACGGAGGCGCTCAGCACCACCTGGCCCTTGGCAATCACTACAGGAAGGAGTTCTGACCACTCCCCAAGTGTGGTTTGCTTGTCATGCACCACGCTGTCTCCGTAATAATGTGGAAGGGACTCCGCGGTCTTAAAAGCTTTCTGCAGAATGTCATGAGAGCTGGGCCCCTCTCAGCCACTTCCCAGAGGTAACTATCTGTTCATCTGAAAGGATCTATCTTGATTTATCTCAGCAGTGTTCACCCGGTGTGCCGTGGCAGACACACTGTGACGCAAGAATTTTTAAAACCTCCAATACCCGACTATTTAGTCAGGGCACTGACCTTTTTTCCCTTAGATTGTCAAATTGACAAATGACAACATCCAACACAGCAATAGCCGCCTGGTGTGAATGAATAAAAATTATACCTAATTTTTGTGTGTGCCAGATATGTTTTTTGGTGTGCTGTAGAATTTTAGTAATTAGTTTGTGTGTGTGATGAGATGAAAGAGGTTGAAAATCACTGGCTAATCTTAATGAGGAGCATATTACACCTCTTTAAAGTTTGCTCTTGGTGCAGTGTATGAGATGGTTTGGGGCAGGGTACAGGAGTGTCCCAGAGATGGGAAAATCAGATTTCTCCTCACCCCACCCCTGGTGTCTCCCCACCCTCTCCTCCTGCTAGGGAACCCAAACTCTCAGTCCATACGGCTTGGGTGGACCAGCTCCCACCCCAGCCTCCAGGGAGAATGCGAGACGGGAGAACAACGGCACTGTGATGTGACCGGAGGCCAGGGCAGCGAGCCCATCAGGGGAGGATGGGCACCTGCTCCTTCACTCTGGTGTCCCCAGGATGACAGGTGGAAAATCCAGATGTGCGCCTGCTCTGTATTCAGGAGATTGTTTTTGTGCATTTGAGACCCTGTAACAATGATAATGGAGCTGAGTCAAAGTCTGGGAGTTGGATGAACCAAGGTCCTCAGACAGAGAAGACGCGTGAGCACATCCTTGAAGTGTTGTAATGACTGCGGTTCAAAAGCACTCTCCCATCCTTCGGGGTCTGCTGCCCACACAAAGCAGCTACTCAGCCTCTCCAGAGGGTACATACGCAGGAGAAGGAGGAAGACATCACATCATGTTGGTTAGCACAGGGGAGTGACAGCCCCGTGCATGCCATTTCTGTCTCTGCATCCCGAGCAGATTGCTTTACTTCCAGAGTTTGAAATCAGAGAGCTCTGTGTTCGAGTCCTGGCTTCGCTGTCACCTTCCGAGTGCTGAGCATGGTGCATGACGTGGAGGAGGAACTCAATGCACAGTTTAAAAATAAATGACTGTTCACAGCTCCAAGTACGGTCTCTGAACAAGCAGCTTAGGCATCCCCTGGGACCTTGTTAGACAAGCAGAAGCTGGGGCCCTGCTCCAGACCTACGCAGGGTGCGTGTTGTAACAGGATCCCCGGCTGGTTCACTGCCTTAGAATTTGAGGAGTGCTGTCCCGATTCATAGACCTGTTCTGACTCTCTCACCTACTCCTGAGGAGGCAGTGACCTTCTGGACCACGGACTGTACATCATAATAGATCTCCGAGTCTGTATGACTCAGTAATCTTTTGGTTCCAAGTGTTAAGCACAATGATCTGAAAGTTTGAAATCAAGTGAAAAGGTGTCTGTAATAACCTTTCCAAATCGAACTGGAACACTGCTTGAAGGTTATCCGATTTTCTACAGGGTGCAAGTTTGACTTTGTGGTTGATTAGGCCCAAATTCCAGAAAGTTAGATGTTAACTTGTAGAGAATTAGGTGGCAACTGATATCTGTCCAGGGGAGAAGATAATCTCAGAGATTATTGGCACGTTATTGTCCTACAGCAGGGGTCAGCAAACTGTTTCGGCGAAGGGGTCGGTGATGGATGCCTTGGGCTCTGGGGCCCGTGCAGCCTGTGCACGGTGTTGTGGGAGCAGCCACGGACAGCTATGAATGCGCACAGGTCCAGTGAAATTTCATTTACGGACACGGAAGTTTGAATTTCAGGTGGTTTTCATGTGTTATGGAATATTCTCCTTTCTCTTTCCAGCTGTTTAAAAATGTAAACACCATTCATAGCTCCCGGGCATAAAAAACAGGCGGTAAGTCTGGTTCAATCCACAGGTCGCAGTTTGCTAATTCTTGGCCTTCGAGTTTTAGTGCACTGTCGGTCATTAATTCGTTTTTTTTAAAATTAAATTTAATTATTTTATCCTCACCTGAAGACATTTTTGCATTTATCTTCAGATAGAGAGGAAAGGAGAGGTGGTGGGGGAGAGAAACATTGATGTGAGAGAGACACATCGACTGGTTGCCACCCACACGACCCCAATCTGGGACAAACTGCAACCGAGGTACGTGCCCTTAGCAGAAATCGAACCCAGGACTCTCTGGTTCGTAGGCCCATGCTCTAACCACTGAGCCACGTCGGCCAATGCCATTAACCCATTTTGTACATAACTTGGAAGTTTACTCTAGCATTCTTTCCCCCCACGAAACGTATGTGAGTGCATATATGGTGCTGTGTGTATATGCATTTCTCTTACCCTTTGAACCCGTTTTTTCCCCATCCTGCTGGCTCCTTCACTGATGAATGAAATAAACCTTTGACACATGATCGCCATCTAGTTCACATTCATTTTGAGTCTGGAGTAGTCTGGCCATCTCTTTTGTTACTCTGGCTCCCCTCCCTGCCAAGCGTTGTCCTAACTAAGACAGGTCTGTACCTCATGGAAATCCTGGGGCCTATAGTTATACCCCCACCTCTCTGTTGTGACTGCGAGGCCCTCTTTGCAACAACAGTCCTCTCTGTGAAGCCAGCGGCTGGGGCTGGCAAGGGGCTGGCCTGCGTGGATGACGGGCCACGAGTCAAGGACACGTGGTGGCTAGAGCCCTACGGGGCTTGGCAGGAAGGTGCCACGCTGGAAGGGCCCACGTGGGGGAGAGCAGGGCCCGTGGAGCCTCTGAGGGCTCCAGCAAGGCTTCTCCCCGTCTCTCCCCTGCACCTGTGCTTGCTCGAAGCTGGGGCCTCGCCCCCGGGGATATGTGGCCTCATTAACACGGACCAGTGCTCCCTGGAAGACTTGGCTTTGACAGGCCAAGTTACTGTTGGAGTCATTCTGTTGTAAGGCAAATAGCAATCACTGCAATAACCCCAGAGGATGTGGGGGAAAGTACAGGTTCTGCAGAGGGGAAGGTCGCTGAGCGCCGGGTTGCTTGGTTCTGTCAGGGGCAGGTGTTAATGAAATAGTCACTGCACTGTGGGAGGTGGGCATGTCCCAGCTGAGGGGGGACGGGAAAAACCGGCACCCCGCCCTCCAGTTCAAGACAGCCCAGAATACTATGGAAAAAGACTCATCCTCAATGGTAATCAAAGCAATATTAATTAAAACCAGGACCAGCAGAGAATGTTACTATTTTTTTGTCATCTTTGCATAGATGAGGATAGAAATTGGTACTATCTTCTTAAAAGCATTTTGGTAATAAATACATAAAACGTATCAGTGTTTGTCCCAATTACTGTAGCTGGTCCTGGGCCCTTGGCCATGTCAAACACAGTCTGGAGTTTATGAGAGACAGTGGGTTGAAACTTATATTTTAAAAGTAGCTATGTATTTTTAACTACACAATAGCATATGGATATATGATCATTGTAAACAATTTAAAATTACAGAGTAACCTGAAGTTCCCCCTTGGGACTGTTACTCCCATCTCTGAGGTCCTTAATTTTTAATTATTTTATTTTATTTTTTTATTGTTGATGGAATTACAGATGTCCCTCTTTTTTCCCCACTGACCCCCTCCTTCCCGGTCCCAACCCCCTCCTGCCTTCCCCAGCCTAGTGTCCTTGTGGATTGGTTGTGCATACATGCATATAAGTTCTTTGGTTTGTCTCTTTCCTCCCCTCCCACCCCCCATCCCTCTGAGGTTTGTCAGTCTGTTCCCTACTTCCATGATTCTGGATCTCTTTTGATCGACAGCTTATTTTGTGAGGTCCTTAATTTCACACTTTTGCGTGAATCCTTCCATATTTACAGACATATGTGTCTGTAGAAGTTAGTAGTATAATCCGGTGGGGGAGATTTTAGATCTGTAAATGATATAATATTTTATGCATATTTCTGCAACTTGCTTTTATCCCTCAACACTATGCCCTAGACATGTTGTGTTGGCATGTTTTTAACCTCATAGTTGATGATTGGTAAATTATTGTGCTGACTTGTTTATAGCTCCCAAACTGATGATTGGGAAAGTCACTGTGTACCCTCTAGCTGAACCTGTTTAGTCAAAATAACCTCAGTAAATTGAAATACTCCCTGAACCAAGAAATTGTTGGGAGCTGGCTACGCGTCTGACAGAGTCCATGGAGCCTGGAGGTCTTGAGTCAGAGACTCGACCTCCCCCACAATCTCAAGGAATTAGGCTTGCATTGTGTTTGTGCAGCTCAGGTCTAAGTGTGACCCAATGTACCTTGAAATGCCTGGGTGTACCTGGGTGTGTCTGGGTGAGTCTGAGTGTACCTGGGTGTGTCTGGGTGTGCCTGTTATCCGTAAGGCAAACTAATTCTGTACAGCATTGCTGTGGCCCTGGGCATTACATCAAGAAGATCCTATTTGCTGTGAGGTATAAAAGGCATGTGATAAAGCACATCGGGGCTGATTCCGAAGACTCTGTCACAGGGGTGTTCGGAATCAGACGCCGGCCGGCTAATAACGGCTCTTATTTGCGCTTCAATTCTCTAGTGGTCTTTCTGTGACTCTGTCGCACCACAACATTTGGAGGCCCCAGGGCTGGTCTCCGAGAACTCGGGATGAGTCACTGGCCGGCTTTGCTCTCTATTTGGCTTTAATTGGGCTCTGGTGGTCTCTTGGTTCTCTGGCGCCACAACAACGTTCTGAATCTGTACGGGAAGGCTGCGTAGAGTTCACAGAACAAATGTGCCATGATGTATCAAACCGGCAGTTCCTTTAGGGCAATGGTCCTCAACACTGTTCATCCCCCATCTCACCTCACCGTAGATGACAGAAGATGCTCGCGTTTATCACACGCGGTTGGCAGAGCTCTGGTGGTGGGTTGTTGAAAGAAATGAGCTTCCATGGCTCAAGTCCCTGACACCCATCAGATGTTAGGGAGAAGCCCTGTGTGGCTAAACCTGGGTTGGAAAAGAAAGCCCTGGACTCCTCTGTTAACAAGCTAACATGTTAATATGCTTGTGAAGATCAGGAGAGGGAAAATAAGGCTTCCTCAAGAGAGCACCCCAGCTGGGCGGACCCTCTTTAAAAAGACAGATGTTGGCCTGTTGGCTCTGAAATTTGCTTCAAAATAACAGAGCTCTGACTTTTAAAAAAAACTATTCTCATTCCTTCAAATTGGGCAAATCATTGAACTCTGCCCCGTCTGTTTATTTGGAAGTTGAAAGTTGACACATCTCCTGAGTGTCTTTTACAGCTCTACAGAGAACCCTCAACCTATCAACTGAGCACAGGAGAAATGTGCCTCCTCCAAGGGCCCTTCACAGGGAAGAGGCGTGGTCCCACCCTTCTGTGTATGACCCGGGGGCTGCAGTCAGCCTTCTGTGTTTTCAATTCTCTTCCCAGTTTGAAATTTAGAGTTGGTTCCTCATTGCCTTCTTGTCTGTCTATCTATCGACCTATCTATCGGACTATCGATCTATCTATTCATCCACCCACCCACCCATCCATCATCTGGATCTCTATAAATATCTATCATCTCCATCTATCCATTCATCTCTCCATGCATCCATCCATGCGTCCGTCATTTATCATTGATCTCCCTCTCTCTCTCTCATTATTCCCTTCCACAGCACCTCAGCACTAAAGAAAATGTGGGATTCTGTGAGCTGTCAGAGACAGGCACAATGACACCCAGGTATGATGACAGGAGGCAAAAACACCTGAAGTAGATGCAGCCCACATGAGCCTGAGTCATCATGACAAGACGAATTCTCTTGGTATCTTCTGTTGTAGAAAGCAGGGAAATGTACAAGATGGTTTAGAGAGATTTCCAGCCAAAGCAGAAAAAAACAGAGATAGCTGTGATGTTTGAGGAGGAAGTTTTAGTTTTCTGGAGAAGTCACCTATGCAGACTTTTTATTTCCCAAAACTGCCTGATAAATCACTGTGAGAGCTGGAAGGGACTGTCTCCATTTTTTTTTTTTTTATTAATTAATTTTTGTTACAGATGTTTCTCCTTTTCCCCCACTGATTCCCCCTCTCCCCCCTCCCCGCCCTGTCCCCAGCTTTGTTGTCCATGTCCATTGTTCGTGCATACATGCATATAAGTTCTGTGGTTTATCTCTCCCCCACCACCCCCTCTTCTGGGGATTGTCAGTCTGTACCCCACTTCCACATGTCTGGGACTACCCCATTCCTCAGACTGTTATGTTCATTATATTCCACCAATAAGTGAGATCATATGATACTTTTCTTTCTCTGTTAGGCTTGTTTCACTTAGGATGATACTTTCCAGGTCCTTCCATGTCGTCTCAAAGGATAAGAGATCTTTCTTTCTTACAGCTGCGTAGTACTCCATTAAAAAATATTAAAAATTGTTTCCATTTTTTTTTTGAAGGAGAAAACTGCAACTCAGGAAGGTTAAGCCACTTCCACAAGGTCACATAATAAGTGGCAGTGGTGGGATTTGAACCCATGAGCTTTTTATTTCAGATGTGATAACACAGATGTGTACCACCCAGATGCCCCTTTAAGGAAGGGGGCAGCTGGACCTCCAGCCATCTTCTCCTCAGAGTCAGCCTCAGCCACAGCGAGCTGCCTTCACTGAAGTCCCATCCTTTGGGGAAAGCCCACGTCAGTGACTGAGTGAAGTCCGGATCTGAAGGGCTGGCCATTTCAGCCCTGTGTGGCCCACTCGACTCTGATGGCTAATACCTGCCCCAGAGTTCCCTGGCAGGGTGGCAGGTAATCTGTCAGGCCACGATTCAGTTCCACTCCTTCCTCTGCCTTCTCTTCGCAAGTGTTAGTCCCTAATAAACATCTGCTCCAGACTCTGTCTCAGCAGCACTTCCAGAGACCTGCTCTGGAACTACTGACACGGGAGCAGTCCGAGGAAGCAGGCCACCCGATGGGGCCAGGAGCCGGATCGCTTCCCTCCAGGCTGGCGACTGGCGTGGGTGGGAACAGACAGCTCCTGGCACAAGGCGATGTCCAACTGTCCAAACTTCCAGAGAGTGTATGGGAGGGTGTCCCGGGGGAGGGAGTGCACTAGCAGGAGTGATGTATCAGGTAGCTGATGAACGGAGAAACCGGTCTCTCTAAGCATAACTAGATTGGATGGCTATTGCTACAAGGCGTCATGCTCCACAGAAACATAAGAAACAGTCCAGGACAAGTACTTGCTCCAGGAGTGAAATCCAAGAGACTCTTTGGTTGCAGACTGAGAAGTTCTCATCTCCTGTGGCAGGGCGGCAGGCTAAGCCCAGGGCTCAGTGACCAAACTTCAAAGGCAGTTAAGCTCCCACCCAAGGCAGTTTGTCATGCTCCAGTCAGGGCCCTTGTTGGGACCTTGACAAGGAGATGGGCCATCTGGGCGGTACCTCCAAAGATGTTTCCACTTTGGGGGCTATTATAAATAATGCTGCTATGACCATTCATGTTTGAATACCACCTGCTTTCAATTCTCTGGTATATACAGTCGTCCCTCGTTTACCGCGGTTAATCCGTTCCAGACTCGAGCGGTTGCACCAGGCGTTGAAGGATTCCTGGGGTGCTCGAATACACAGGTCTACAGTCCATACATACGGTAATTTTAATTTTAATTGTAATAAAGGGGTATATAACTGAATCAGACAACGGAGCATGCGCTGTATCATTTTCACTGTCTCCATCAACTTTCTTTTTTTTATCCACACCCGAGGACATTTTTCCATTTTTTGTACAGATAGAGTGGGAGGGAGAGAGAGGAAGAAAGAGAGAGAGAGAAACATCGACGTGAAAGGGACACATCGAGTGGCTGCCACCCGCACGACCCAACCAGGGCCGGGGACAAACTGCAACCGAGGTACGTGCCCTTAGCGGGAACCGAACCCGGGTCTCTCTGAACGCTCCAACCGCTGAGCCAAACCGGCCAGGGCTTGATCAAGTTTTTAATGAATATATTTGAAAAAACCGCAATAGATTGAAGCCATGAAAGTCGAAGCGCGAAGTGGTGAGGGATGACTGTATACCCAGAAATGGAATTGCTGGGTCATCTGGTAATTCTATATTTAACTTTTTAATAAGCGCCAAACCGTTTTCCAGAATGGTGTCACCATTTTCCACTCCCATCAGCAATGCATGAGTTTGGTGATATTTTCACTTTCCTGCAGGGAATCACCCTCCCCTGTGGGCCCAGGTGGTTGATGACACTGACCCCTCCCTTCTCGGCCCCAGCAGTGAGTGTCTACGCCTGGCCAAGCAGCTGCTCCAGA
Source organism: Molossus molossus (assembly GCF_014108415.1). Taxonomy (NCBI): domain Eukaryota; kingdom Metazoa; phylum Chordata; class Mammalia; order Chiroptera; family Molossidae; genus Molossus; species Molossus molossus. The sequence goes on along the minus strand of NW_023425366.1, from coordinate 105,946,099 downwards.
GTGAGTGCTTCTGGCTCACGAGCCAGGCCAGTGACACTCAGCTCCGAATCTACATCAACCCCTGGCCCTTTGTTCCTTGGACCAATAAATCCATCACCCTTTTCAATCTATTAAGCCAGTTTGAATTGGGTTTTCTGCCACTTGTGCCCAAATACCACTCTGTGTCAAGATTTGCTTGTTTAAAATCTCTGTCTGGGAGGTTTACCTCCTCTGTGTTTTACATTTATTGAGTGTCAGCTCTACACTAGGCACAGCTACAAGAAGATGTAAGAGCTGGGCTCACTCCGAGAGGACGAGACTGGGTCAGTGAATGGTCAGAAATGCAATCTTGCAGACAAAGGGGAACTTTCGGCTGCAGGTGTTATCATTCCATGACCTCAGAGCCGCGATGAGAAGAAGCATAGAACTTGGGTGAAGGTCCATCCATCACAATAAAAGTACCCCCACCACCTCACTGGAGTAAAAGCCCTCTCCAGTAGGCCTCATGCCTACACTGGCATCCCTTTCGTGCTGATGCTCGATGAGGCTGCTGTCCGCCTTACTCTCTCATAGGGCAGGTCTTGACTTGCCACCCTGGAGAGGCAGGACAAGTTTCACCTAGAGGCTTGACCCGGTTCTGCTACCAGGCTCAAGCGTGGCTCCCAGGACATCAAGTCTCTGTTCCACACCTTCCTTCCCTAATCAGGAAAGGAAAAAGGACTAAGAAGGGACCAGCATTTGAGCATTTGGATCTGGAGTTTCATAGATCTAAGTTTGAACCAACTCTACTACTTGTTTGCTGTGTGACCTTGAACAAATCGTTTAACTTCCCTGAGCCTTGGTTTCCTCATCCACAAAATGGAAGTAACAATCGTTTTTACTTCTCGAGATTGGTGTGAGGAGTGACGATGTTGTTGGGATGGTGGTGATTGCTCATACCGTGTGCTAACCACTGCTGCCTCTCGATGTACATGTTCTTCTTTTTCCTTCACATCAACCCTGGGAGGTAAGTGTCATTAAGCCCATTTTTCAGATGAAGAATCTAAGGTACCAAGCGGTTACGGCATGTACGTGGGCTACACGATTAGTAAGGGGTGGAGCTGAGGTTCAGACCAGGGCATGCAACCCCAGTCCATGCTCTCACACTGCGCTACATCAACGGTACCTCTTTGAATCCTCATAACAGCCCTGAGGGGAGGGACAATTACTAAACCCATTTACCAAAGAGGAAATGGAATCTCAGAGAGAATGAGTAATTCCCTGCAAGGCCACAGAGCTAGAAAGCAACAGGGCTAGGGCTTGAACCCACGTGCGGACTCTTCTCGCTACTGACCCCTCGGTGCTCCCCGGGCAGTTTGTTCTGAGAGTCACCCGTGTGGGGCGGGGCTCCCACTTTGGTGCCCTGGTGAGCAGACGTAGAAACACCGTCCTTTTCTCATGCTTCTCCCTCTGATGTCTTTCCACTCAAATCATAGTCTGCGTGTCAACAATGCACCGTTAAATTCTATTTAAAACATACCCACTATGGAGCCTGGCCCTGCTCCTTATGCCCCGGAGACCGAATTCGCCAGTCTCCCAGCCACCTATGGCACCTCCCCAGCACCCCTGCAAGAGCCCTGGCCTCAGGGCACCCACTGCTGGTACCATATCTGCACGCGGTCCTCCTCTTCTGGGTCCGCGCGGATGCCTCGTCCGGCTGGCTCCCATCCCAGTAGCTGTAGTCATAGGATGAGCCATCGGTCCATTCAGACTGCCTTCCTGGGGGCCCATCCAGAGGCAAGGAGTAAACCAAGTAGAGAAATATTGGGCATTTGAGCCAGTCCCAGGTCAAGGATCACATTCTAAAGCAGGGATCCTGGTGCAGCAGTCCTCACTTTTACCCTCATACACTGCTATTATTGCCACCGTTACCAGCTGCCATTTGTTGAGCGTGTGTGCTATACCTTGCCAGGTCTTTATTCATTTTACCCTCACCATCCTGCAAAGCAGGCATCATTGCCTCCGTTGTGCATGTGGGAAAACTCAGGCTCACATTGGTCTACTCAAATTCACACAGTTAATAAAGCATTAATGCTGGGATTCAAGCCACGGTCTACCTGACTCCACTTCCTGAGACTCTAACTACGAAACTTTTAAAAAATCTTGCCTGACCTGCCCAGTTTGATCAGTGGTTAGAGCGTCGGTCTGTGGACTAAAGAGTTGTGGGTTTGATTCCGGTCAAGGGCACGTACCTCAGTTGCAGTTCGGTCCCTGGTCGGGGTCATGCGGGAGGCAACCAATCGATGTCTCTCTCACATCGATGTTTCTCTCTCTCCCTCCCTCCCTCTTCCTCCCACTCTATCTGAAGATAAATGGAAAAATATCCTTGGTTGAGGATTAAAAAAAAAAAAATCTTTTAACTACTACACTGAAAAAAATAATTTACCAGTGGGTGGGAGTCACCCTTCATCCTTTTGCTTTTAGTCCAAATAGTGTTTATTTTTCTTGCCTGATGAAGAATTACTCTGTCCAATTGCAACAGAAGTCCTGTTGGGAATTTGATTGGTGTTGCAATAAATGTGCAAATTGTGGAAAGAAGTACATCTTTGCAATGTCCTGGAACAAAAGTCATTTCTCCATTTATTCAAATGTTTCGAAAAGTCTCCCCAAAGCGCCGATGATTATGGAGGCCACGTCAAATAACGGGAATAGCTTGCTGCTTCAGAGAGAGACTGGAGCTTGAGATTCCAGTTCCACCCAATTCCTGGCTCTGCAGTCTAGACAAGTTACTCTGAGTCTATAAAACGGAGTCGATACCTCGCTCAGAGAAGTATTGTGAGGACCGAATGATTAAAGCACTCAAAGGACTTAGCTAGAGTCTGGCACCTGGTGCCTAGCCCTGAAAAAAAAAATCAAGCACTTTTGCTGTATTTAAAAAAAATTATTATTCTTAGATCTCGTAATACAAGTTCCTTAAACTCTAAAAAAGTGTGTTCATAATCCAATTTAAAAGTTATTATTATAAATGAAAACTTGGGGTTTTTTATTATAACTTTTTTATGGGTTCTTGCCACATGGATTAATTCTATTAATTAAAAAAACCTACCTCTACGGAGTCTGGCCACAGTCGTCACTTCTACTACTTTGCAAGCAATTTGTACCATCCTTAATGAGTTCTTATATGATGTCAGGCTAAGCCCTTTACATACATTAGCTCATTTACTTTTTACAATAAAGCACTGTTATTATCACCCCCATTTTATAGCTGAGGAAACTGAAGCTCAGAGAGGTTAAAAAACACACACAAGCCCTGGGCAGTTTTGCGCAGTGGTTGGAGCATTGGCCTGTGGACCAGAGAGTCCTGGGTTCGGTTCCCGCTAGGGTCATGTACAAAAATAAATAAAATAATAATAAATAAATAAATAAATAAAACACACACAAAACTGCCGAAGTCACCTACCAGCCACTAAGTGGTAGACTAGGAGCTGGAAAGGGAACCCTGTCCCCTGCTGTGCTCTGAGGCAGGGCTGGAAGCGTACATGCAAAGCAAAGACCACATGCAGCTCACCCAGGGAAAGTCTGGGGATGACTCCGAACCTCCGGGTGGAGTCAGCTGTGATGTTGCCAGGTGTGAGATCTGGCCCCAGCCACCTTCTTCAACCTTATTCTCTTATTTTCCCACTCACCCCTACCCTCCCTGTGCATCCCAGACACCCTGGTCTTCGATGTCCTTGAAAGTGCCATGATCTTTCTTACCTCAGGACCTTTGCGCATGCTGTTCCCTCTACCTGGAATGCTGTTCCTCTGGCTGACTCCTGTTTGTCCATTAGACATTCGCTTAAAGGCCTCCTATGCATGGAGGCTGTGGCAGCCATGGACGTGCGCTGCTCAAAACTCCTTCGGGAGGACCAGCAGAAGGGAGCACAGCTGACTGACCGCCTCAGCTCCCCGGCCCCTTTGGACCCACCACTGCATTCACAGCCAGACCAGGCTTTCTCCAGGCTGAGCCCTGTCACTAGTCAGTTACCCAGCATGTCAGGGGTACTAGTGCTGGCCTCTTCCTGTCATGGGCATCCTTTGCCTGGGGAACCCCCACGGGCCCAGCCAAGACCTTCTCACAACTGTGCATGATCTGAGGCTCTTCCTACCCAGTCCTCCCTTCCTCGCTGTTTTCACAGGTCTCAGACCTACATCGCCGTCCGAAGACATCCCTGTCTCCTTGTGCCCCCTCCCCCTCTTCCCTTCACAGATGTTTCCTCTCAAAAATCTCTGGCACATCGAATCATGTTTCTGTGTCTGCTTTTTGAAGAGCCCAAGCCAAACAGGCCTTCCCGGACCCACTATATGTTCCCACCATATCCCCTGTCACAATATTTGTCGTATTCTAACCGGGGCATCTTGGTGTCTGATTTCTCTCTGTCTGCTGGGCCCCTAGCAGCGACCTGGTACCTAAGTTCCACGCGAAGGTTGGTTAATGAAAATGGAGTCTTGGCTGGAGCTTCCAAGAGGGGCTGATGGCCACGGCTTCCTCACCTGTCTGTGGTCATGAGCACCGTCCAGATGTCAGCTGGGATCCCAGGAACACAGCTGTTCACAAGGTCATACACAAAGACATCCTCCTCCCAGCTGTGAAGGTAAGAAACACAGCAGCATGTACTTATTGCCTCTGTTCACAGGAAAGGGTTGAAGTCTGAAAGCAATCCTTGTCAATTTTCCTAGACCAAAGTAAATAGAGGATATGATGCAATCCTGCTTTTTTTCTCCTTTTTCTTTTTTCTTTCTTTCTTTATTTATTTAAATCCTCAGCCGAGGACATTTTTCCATATTTTCTTCAGATAGACTGGGAGGGAGAGAGAGAGAGAAACATCGACGTGAAAGGGACACATCGAGTGGTTGCCACCCGCATGACCCAACCAGGGCCGGGGACAAACTGTAACCGAGGTACGTGCCCTTAGCAGGAACCGAACCCGGGTCTCTCTGGACCGCAGGCCGACGCTCTAACTGCTGAGCCGAACCGGCCAGGGCTCCTTTTTCTTCTTTAACTAGGTCACCTGGATGTGGCTGTCATTCCATGGGCACCTCTGGATTTGACCCATGCCAGCTCAGAGCAGGACTCAATAATGTTCTTCATCCTAAACATTGAAATCCACCTCAAAAACACTAGCCAACAAGGTGGGTTATATCGGCGATACCCTGAAGAGACAAAAAAGCAGAGGTACGATTTCTGGGGACAAAGTGTTCTTCAGTTCAGCAGGTCTTTGGCCTTGGTCCTCCCCAGCTGGGTGAGCACTGGCATCCGCAAATGCCCCTCACGCACAGTCCAGGGTCTCCTACATCACCTGCTGATCATGCACTTGGACAGTCGTCTGTGGATGGTCAGTTTAGCACTAACACCATCTTTGTTCAAACAGCTCCTGCTTGGGAAACAATTTCAATATTTTATTGCATTTTCCCCATATCTAGTCAAAATAATTAGAAAATAGAAAGGCCCAAGGTGTTATTGCATACGAAGCAGAGATCAGATGAACTTAATTCAATCCGGCTGTCGCTTGAAACAAAGATGGAAATCATTAGGTAAGCCGAAAGTGTAAGAACCTCAAACTTCAACCAGACGCTCCAAGGACATCAGCTGATGTGTGTTTAATTATCAGGAAAAGGACAAAATTAAAAAGCATGAGGAAAATGCCAGAACTACAGAATCGAATTGTGTCTCAAAGACAAGATGTGACCGGGAATTTTATAATAGTGTCCCGTTTTATGGGAACGAAACCTCACTGATTATAAATCATTGTTCAGATTCAACTCTTGGTCATGTTTTCAGGAAGGTATTCTATGCTAAAGTGGAAAACTGCCCATGAAAGAGTGACAAGGAGGAGAATGTTAGTGTAAGAGAGGAAGAGAGGGCATCAGGAGTTGAGAAGAGAGGAAGGTAAGTTGAGGCAGAACAGGAGTTGGGTAGGATTAAGCAGGCTGAGACGTCCTTCCCAAGGGCCGGCTAAAGGAAAATCTTCTGTTGGAATCACTTTTCCATTTACTCTTTTTTTTTTCCAATCCTCACCCAAGGATAATTTTCCATTTATTTTCAGACAGACTGGGAGGGAGAGAGAAACATCGATGTGAGAGAGACACATCTATTGGTTGCCTCCCCGCACGACCCTGACCAGGGCCGGGGACGAACCACAACCGAGGTACATGCCCCTGACCAGAACCAAACCCGCGACTCCTTGGTCCACAGGCCAACGCTCCAACCACAAACCGGCCAGGGCAAGCTCTTTATTGCATATACCTCATTTTCCTCTATAGGCTGGGGATTTTTGAGAACTGATTTTATCCACCTTCATACAGTTAGAGGTGGAGTTGGATTTCCTGCTCTTGCGAATCTCTGGGTTGCCTCACGACCGTCTGGTTAAGTTCTCAGATTCTGTCACCTATGTATGTATTAAATTCTCTCTATTTTAAATATGTGTAGTGGCTCCTGTTTTCCTGGTCAGACCCTATATTCTCGCTGTATTCTTCAGCACCACCGAGAATATAGTGGTTGCTCCCCATATCTGTCTGGATGAACAGATGGGAAGGCCCAAGACTCCGCTGGAAACAGAGAGAGAGGACCCCTGCTTGTTTTTAACGAGACTCCATGACACTAAAGCATAAAGAACCAACCGTCTTTCTAACTTCAAGTCTCTGAGACTCCTGAAAAACAGAGGCAAGATTGTGAATTTGTAGGTTGAGTGGCAATGGAACATGTCACACCTGGCTTCAAGGAACCCACACATCACCAAGGACATCCTCTGTGAAAACAGGTCATCAAACTGGATGGAGAAAGTGCCCTAGCCCTAGCTAGTGTGACTCAGTGATTGGAGTGATGGACCATGAACTAAAGGGTCACAGGTTTGATTCCCAGTCAAGGGCATGTACCTGGGTTGCAGATTTGATTCCCAGCCCCTGGGGCCATGAGGGAGGCAACCAGTCGATGTGTCTCTCTCACATCAATGTTTTTCTCTCTTTCCCTCCCTCCCTTTCACTGTATCTGGAAATCAATGGAAAAGTATCCTCAGATGAGGATTAACCACACACACACACAAAAAGTGCCCTAGAAGAGGTGAGTAATGAGTGTAATTAGGCTGCCACGGAGACAGGGAGGACTTTGGTGAAGAGATGTTGTCAGACCCAGTGGTCCCACTTCTAGGAATGTGCCCTAAGAAGCCTGAAACACCAATCAGGAAGAATATATGTACCCCCATGTTTGTAGCAGCACTATTTACAATAGCTAAGATCTGGAAACAGCCCAAGTATCCATCAATAGATGAGTGGATAAAAAAGCTGTGGTACATGTACACAATGGAGTACTATGCAGCTTTAAGAAAGAAAGATCTCTTATCCTTTGAGATGACATGGAGGGACCTGGAGAGTATTATACTAAGCAAAATAAGCCAATCAGAGAAAGACATATACCACATGATCTCACTTATTTGTGGAATATAATGAACAAAATAAGCTGATGAACAAAATAGACCCAGAAACATAGAAAGGAGTATAGTTCAGACTGACAAACCTCAACGAAAGGGGGCAGGGGGGAGGGATGAGATAAACCAAAGAACTTACATGCACATATATGTAACCAAAGGACATAGACAACAATGCTTGGGGGGTGGGATTGGGAGGAGGGTGTCTAGAGGGGAAAAAGGAGAAACATCTATAAAAAAAAATAAGTTAATAAAGATTGCAAAAATAAATGTAAAAAATCAAAAAGAGAGAGATGTTGTCAGAGCCGTGTCTTGAAGACTGAGGAGGTATCTACTTGGAGGAGAAGATACAGATGGGAATTCCCAGCAGAGGGAACAGAATGTGCAAAGTATGGAGGCATAAAAGTCCTGGACCAGACTGGAGAACTCTGAGATGGTCAGTGTGGCTGGAGCTTAGGAGAGAGAGGACGCTGAAGGATGCCTTGATGGGTGAGCTATGGAATTCAACTGCTCAGGTTCAAAGCCAAGCTTCACCACTTCATAGCTGTGCAACCATGAGCAAGTTACTTACCTTGCTGGAGACACAGAGTCCATATCTTTAAAATGGAGATACCTACCTACTTTGGTTTGGGGGAGGTTTAATATGATGATGCATATAGACACTTAGCAAATAAACATCAGCTATTATTCCTTATAGCATATGCTTTGTGAATGTGTCGTGTGAGTGGTGATACAGGGCCCGACCCCCCGTGATAAAGAGCAGCACAAGACAGACACATCCAAAGGTGGGTCTTCAGCACACTCTTGCCCCTCTTACTAAATGCTCTGCCTTCTCTCGCCAAGGACAGTGTCGATGAGAAACTGGGCTGGATAAACGTTAGTTTTGATCACTGAAAGGGGAATGGGAAACACCATTCTCCACTCCCCTTTCCAAAGGGGGTGCTTGGTTGGGCTATGGAGGACCAAAGACACTCACCTGTGGATGGAGGCCAGTCTGGCAGAGAACTCAGAACAGCAGAAGTCAGCCTCGGCCCAGGTCTTCTTGAGAGGGAAAAACCGATAGCAGTGGCCTTTGAACTCCATCCAGAACAGTGGGCACACTAGGGAAGACTAGGGCAGCGCTGGCCTGGCTGGGGCAGGGAGGAAACAGACCAGGAGGAAGGCTGGCTATGCAAACCTTGTTCCTACAGCTTCTGACATGTTTTCAATACTAAAAGTAAAACATGTTCCATTATGATGAATGCAATTCTACCCTTGAGGTCCAAAGAACAAAGGCACACCTAAAATTTACAAATTAATCAAAGTAATATATGCTCATTATAGAACACTTGGAAAATGTCACTACTTTGGTACATTTTTCTTCATGTCATGCTTGAATGCAGTGATTTTTTAAAAAAAAATACAATTGTGATTATATTGTATTATACATACCAGTCAGTTTCTGATTTCTAACAATTGGAGTATAAGCATTCCCCCAGTCTCTGTAAGTTTTAGTAAACATTTGTTTTAAATAGCTCTTGAATCCTCTGCTGAGTGGCCCCTCCAGAGTTAATGTAATCATTCCCTTATTTGTGGATAATTAGATTGTTTCCCTTTTTAAAAAAAACAAAACAATTACACATTATGCTGAGATGAACAGCCTGTGCATAAAGCCTTTTCAGCCTTTCTCAGTGATTTTCTGAGGGAGAGATTTTTAAGGTTTGATACAATTTGCTAAATTGCCTCCTGAAAGCAATGTATACTCCCAGGTAATGTCTGAGAGTGCCCGTCTCTCAGCGTTACCACTTTAATGGCAATCTTTGCAAATTTTATAAGCAAATATGGTATCTTGTTTCCATTTGCAAGTCTGGACTGTCTTGCAAGGGTGGACATTTTTTCCATGTGTTTATTGACAAACTACATCCAAGACTATTTATAGCCTGAGCCCATGGAATGGCTGAGGTTAGTTCTTAATTATGAGAAGGCATAGAGGAAAAACCCACATTTGAGACAGTAAGTTCTCCCAAGCTTCAGTCCCTCCGGAGGCCCCTTAGAAGATGTGTGTGTGTGTGTGTGTGTGTGTGTGTGTGTGTCCAGACGACTGGCTGGGGGGAGGAAGGCATGCTGAGAACCATCCTTAAACTAGGTTGAGCGGCTAATCTGTGAGGGCAGGTGGTGGCCAGTGGTGACATTTGATGCCTGAGTCCCAGCCACCAGCCCTGCACCTGATAAACTGTGTGACGCTGATACATTCCTTCCCTTCTCAGCTGTCAAACTGGCTGATCTTTGGGGTGCCTTTTGCGGTGCTCAGGGGTGTGGAATCTCTGCCCTTTAAGCCAATGTATTCGCTGGCGGAGCCTGAAGGAAAAGGTAGTAGACAGCAGTTATTGAGCGTATACGATGTGCCAAGTTCATATGAGGGAAACTGTGGCTTAGACAGGTTGACTTGCCCAAGGTTATCCTGCTAGTTAGTGGCGGAGGAGCAATTTCAACCCAGGCCTCCTGACACCCAAGTCTTTAGTCTTAAAGTCTACAGGATGCTTTATCATGGGGAAATCAGCAAGGCTGCGCATGGTTAGCCGTCTTTTAGCACCCACTCATGAGGTTGCTAGTTGGGCCAAATAAATCTGCCAAGCACTTGGCATATATGGATTGCTCTGTAATCATATGATTATTAATGACTAGCTCAGGGTTTCATAATCGGAGCTGATGCGCTTCAGGAGTCCAATGAATCCCCTGAAATTAAATGCAAAATTAAAACTGTGTGTGTGTGTGTGTACCTCTGTGCGTTTTTCTGCAGAAACGGACAGTTGCATTAATCAAAAGAGCCGTGCTAAGTAGGCAGGTTCCAAGCCATGCTGCCTGTCAGAGCCACTGGGCTTTTGCCTTTGACGGGGGTCAGCCCTGGTTTGTCCCTCCCCTCTGGTTGGTCCTGGCCAACTGTCTTTCAATGTGTGCCATTTTCTAAATGGACTCACACTTTGCTCCCTGAATTCTCCTCTTCGTGGCAAAGGAGAAAGCTGTGCGTGAGGAGTTCAGTGGGCTCAGGACCCTCGGCCCGTCCCCACTCCTCGGAGCTGCTCTCAGCCCAGGGCATCGGTAGAGGAGGACATTACCACGATGCCTCTGTGAGGCTGAAGGACCCCTTGGGACACTGGGTGTCACTGAGCTCTTCGTGGGGACTTTCAGGCACTGCCGTCTACACTGAGAGACTCGGCTCCTTGGGAGCAGTTTCCCCTTCGCATGGATGGGAAGCAGCAGAGCATTTCCATCTGCTTTCCACCCATCACTGTAACCAAGGGCACTCATTGGCTGTCCAGGAGTTAGCTGAGCTAACTGGGAAGGAGTATGGCATTTCTGGTGCTAAACCACTTTCCCCACCCCTACCCGTCCTAACTATTCCCATTAGAGAAAGAAGTAGGGGGCCAACCCACCCCAGTTTGCCAGGGACAGTCCAGTTTTCAAACAGAAAGCCCCACATCCCAGGCCTCCCTCCGTTGGTCACCCTGGAGCAGTGGTTTAGGAGCTATTTTGACCCCAGGGACACTGGACGATACCTAGAGACATTTTTGGATGTCAAAGTTGGAGGGAGTGCTACAGGTGTCCAATGGGTGGAGGCCAGGGGTGCTGTAACCATCCTGCAATGAACGGGACAGCCCCTCCCCAAAGAGCTCTCCAGTCCCACACGCCGGTGGAAACCCTGCCTGGGGTGGAAGGCAGAGCCCCGCACATAAAACACCCCCGCAGCGCAGCAACACAGAGCATCACCGCAGACCCCACGCTGCCCGGCTTGCCTGTATTTGAACAAACGTTAAGCCACAGGCCACACAACTGATTAAAAGTAGAGTTTAGGTTATTTCTCCGATTTCAGAGTTGAAACGTGCGGTTATTACTATTATACACCCATGGCTTAAAAGCACTGGGGACATTGCTGGATCATTGTACTTACATTTAATGGTCTAGACCTCGCCGAAGACTAGCGAAGGGGGGAGGCCTTGCTTTCCCCCCCGAGTGTGGGATGAAGCAGACTTCTTATCCATCTCTCCGACAGTGGGACCTGGAGTCCCTGTCCCAGACGGTGGGCTGTCAGGGGTTCTGCTCTATGAGAGGGCCCCAGTCTCAAGTCCCGGCTCCTTTCACATGTCTTCTTTCACGTGTGAGTTCTTGTTCAGGACGGGTCCCCCTCCCCCACTCAGGTCCATGTCTGTTGTAACCATCCCTCTCCCCAGTGCCTGGCACGCACTAGACACGAGATAACTAGTTTTCAGTGACTAAATGTGCTCTAAGGACTCACACACTGTTTCTTTTGGGCAACTGACTCTGGGATGACTGGGCTTTTCTCACTGAGCACTGAAGGCAGGTCCTCGACCCTGGTTTTCTAGGTTATTCATTCTGGGAAGAGCTGCATCAGCAGCGCCAGGGAGCTCATCAGCAATGCAGAATCTGCCCCCGACCCAGAGTCCGAATCTGCATTTTGACAAGTCTCCCAGTGGTTCCTGTGTCTACAATGTGCCAGACCAGTGGATGGAGCCTGGAGAATCGCTCACTCATTCACTCATCCGTGCGCTCACTCCCCGACTCAGGCTTGGCCAGCAAGACTGAATGATCCATTAAATTATTAGGGGGCCCTGCCCAGTGTGGCTCAGTTGGTTGAGCATCGTCCCATGCACCAAAAGGTCACCAGTTTGATCCCTGGTCAGGAAACATGCCCAGGTTGAGGTTTGATCCCCAGTAGTGGGCATGCAGGAGGACCCAATCAATGTTTCTCTCTTTCTCAAATCAATTAAAAAAAAAAACATTTAAAAATTATTAGAAGGGCTGGGAGGGAGGGGCAAGGGAGGATCCTGGGTCCTAGAAGATGCTCCAAGGCTTCTCCAGGGTCCTAAAGCCTGATGCCTATTTTTTATATTTATTTATTTATAATATGGTGTTACCTCAAAAAATTAAAAACTGAACTTCCATTTGACCCAGTGGTCCCACTTCGAGGAATATACCCTAAGAAGCCTGAAACACCAATCAGAAAGAATATATGTACCCCATGTTTGTAGCAGTACTATTTACAATAGCTAAGATCTGGAAACAGCCCAAATGTCCATCAGTAGACGAATGGATAAAAAAAGCAGTGGTACATGTACACAATGGAGTACTATGCAGCAGTAAGAAAGAAAGATCTCTTACCCTTTGAGATGACATGGAGTGACCTGGAAAGTATTATCCTAAGCGAAACAAGCCAAGCAGAGAAAGACAGATACCACATGATCTCATGTATTTGTGGAATATAATGAACATAACAGTCTGAGGAACGGGGCAGTCCCAGAGACGTGGAAGTGGGGTACAGACTGACAATCCCCAGAAGAGGGGGTGGTGGAGGAGAGATAAACCACAGAACTTATATGCATGTATACATGAACAGTGGACATGGACAACAAAGCTGGGGACAGGGCAGGGAGGGAGGGGGGGGATTAGTGGGGGGAAAAAGGAGAAACATCTGTAACAAAAATAAATACATTAATTATTAAAATAAAAAACATTAAAAAATATGTTTCTATTGATTTTAGAGAGAGAGGACGAGAGCAGGAGAGAGAGAAAGAGAGAAATACTGATGTACGAACCCAAAACCTGGGTAAGTACCCTGATCAGGCATGGAACCTGTGACCTTTTGGTGCATGGGACAACACCCAACCAACTAAGCCACATAGGCTATTTTAAAAGCAAGTTCCCCACACGGAAAACAATCTCCCTGAGGTGTGGCCCCACAGCGCTACTTACACCCCTTCCTCCTCACTCCTGATCCCTTTGATTTTCTCTATTAAGCAAATGATGGTTATGGATGCCTGGGGTGAAACATACCAGAAAATGGGGCTATGACAGGTCACTGCTCAATTATTCCCGTTTCCACCTGGGCAAGCAACGGCCTTTGATGGAGAGGACCTGGGAAGCAAAAACGAGCCTCGGGCTTGCACGGGGATGGTAATGAATTCCACTCTGCCTGGTTTTCCCACCCACTTTTCATCTGGGACTTTAGAAACTGGGAATAGAAGGATCCCAGGGATGTCTTTCATTAGCCTAAACCCCAAAGTAGCCTTTGTTAATCTCTCTCTTTTTTTAAAACAATTGGCTGCCTCCTGCGTGCCCCCTACTAGGGATTGAGCCCTCAACCCAGGCATGTGCCTTGATCTGGAATCAAACTGGGATCTTGAGGTGCATGGGACAACACTCAGCCAACAGAACCACACCAGCTGGGCTGTTAATCTCTTTCTTTTGAAGGGATTTCTGTAGTTTTATAGCTTGACAGATAGTAATGGCAACAGAATAACCAGGCCAACACTACTGAGTCTTCATCTGAGCTAGGCATTGTGTCAAGTGCTTTGTACATATCCATTTGTTAATCTTCACACATCCTATGATGTAGGTCACCCCCAGTTTACAGACAGAGAAACCAAAAGCACAGAGAGGCTGAGTAACTTGCCTAAGATCACACAGCTCCTAAGTGGCAGTGCTAAATTATGCAGCCAGGCTGTCTGGCTCCAGATCTAATTTAGAGATTCCTGCTGCATTTATGCCCACTTCCTTTTGTCGAAGTCTTGATTGGCTGGCCCTTCATTTACTCCCTTATTCATTCAACAAGACCTATGTGAGCACTTACCTGGTCTCAGACAGCTGGCCGCGTGCTGGAGATACAGTGTGGCAAACTACACAGAGGTGGCGTCTGACCTCATGTCTATGGACATCGACATTAGAAAAATAAGCACAGACCAAAGATGACACTAATATGTAATTTATGAATATGGGTCATGCACACAAATACTTGAGGGAGCAGCCCCCAAAATTATTTTGGAAGCTGGTTATATGTTTGCCCCTATTCTCTTCCTAGTTGAACTGGTGGCTGCCCTGTCCCTGTCTTCAAGGAGCCCATGGGTGATTATAACAGGGCACCAGAGTCCCCTTCCCAGACAGAGGAAATATGTGGTGTTGTCACAGGAGCACCTAAAAGTGACACATAACCCCCATTTGGAGATCAGGGAGGCTTTCTGGAGCGGGTGATGTCTCAACTTGGACCCGAGGGTTGAATAAGAATCAGAGAAAGAGTGTTCCAGGTAGTGGATCGGTATGTGCAAAGGCCCAAGGGTGGAAGAGAGAATGGAGCATTTGGAGAATTGCAAATAAGATTCTGAGGTGTGGAGTGGGGGGAGCTAGTGGGGCAAGAGAAGAGGCCCAGGAGGTGACAGAGGGAGAGTGGGGGAAAGGAATGCACAAAGGAGCTTGTTGCTCTGGAAACCAGGCTGCCAAACTACGAGGTATTTTACTTTGATTGGAAGCACCAAAGGCCTCCCAGGTCTCCCAGCTGGGATGGGAGTCAAAGCCTTTGGGACCACTGAGCTTATTAAGGAAAGAACACACCAGCAGAGTTCAAGGCTCATTTTCGTTCCTTCTTTCTCTCTCTTTAAAAGAATAAATTGTCACCTTCCCACTCAATCTGGCTGCTCGCTCCTCTGGCCCCAATCCAGCCACCCACAAACTCACTACCCTGCTGCCTCCTGCCCAGATCAGCCTTGAAAGACAGCCAGGAGGAAGGGGAGGCTCTGCACCCCCCCCATTGGACCCCAGATGTCCCAGAGGGCCGGAGGAAGTGTCTCAGTGTCCAGGAAGGTGGCTAGTAGGAGGGCTCAGCCACCTTCATCACCTTCGCTTCCTGCTGCCTCCCGGTCCACATGTCCCGCCGCCAGCCCATCCTCCGCCCCAGTGAGCCCTGGCTCTGGCGAACAGAACTGGTGGTCCCATACCTCTCCTGCCTGAGCTCCGCTTTCCCTTCTCTGGGCTGCTTTTGTGGCCACACAATACAGAGATAACAGCACCGGTAATTTAATTTTGTTGTTAGTCCTCATCCGAGGATATTTTTTTCCATGGATTTTTTTAGAGAGAGTGGAAGGAGAGGGAGGGAGGGAGATAGAGAGAGAGAAACATTAATGTGAGGGAGATACATTGATTGGTTACCTCCTGCCTGCACCTGGACAGGGGCTGGGGGTCAAACCTGCAACCCAGGTATGTGCCCTGGACCAGGAGTCGAAGCGGCAATCCTTCGGTGTGCGGGCTGATGCTCTAACCACTGCACCACACTGGCCAGGGTATCATCTGGTAATTTCTTTTTTTTTTTTTTTTTGTACATGCCCCTACCGGGAACCAAACCCGGGACTCTCTGGTCCATAGGCCAACGCTCCAACTGCTGAGCCAAACCGGCCAGGGCTGCTAATTTCTTATATTGCTAATAGCTGGCCATCCATTGGGTGGTTGGTATGTAACTCCTTGAGACTAACCTAGGAGGTGGTATCAATATCATCCCCATTTTACAGATGAGGAAACTGAGGCTCAGGAAGATCAAGTCACTTGCTCCCACAGCTACCAAGTGGCAGGGCAGGAGGAAACTCGGTCTGATGGACTCGAACATTCCTAAGCACTGTAGTGCCTCCAGAAAACGGTCTTGGTTTACTCATTTGTAAAATAAATATACTGCGTACGAAATGTAACAGAGCTGTGGACAATGACTGTGCTCCCCTCCAGATCCATGTTGGGGCCCTAACATGATGGCATTGGGGGATGGGGCTTTGGGAGGTGATTAGGTAGGAAAAACCCCGAAGGTGGGGCGCCCATCCTGGAGTACGTCCCTTATAAGAAGGGGAAAAGAGACCGAGCCACCTCTCTGCACCCTGATGGACTTCATAGTCTCTAAAACTGGGAGAAATAAATTCCTGTTTAAGCCTCCCAGCTGATGGCATTTTGTTATAACAACCTGAACTAAAATCAACAGTTAATTAAGCAAATAATGCAACACTTCCTGGGTGCCTATTTGGCTTGAGGTCTGTACCCTCAAGTTGCTCACAGTTTAGAGAAACACAAACACACATGGCAACCAGGCCTCATACACTAAGAGATATTCTAGAACTATGCAGAGGCGAGGAATGGGCCAGAGAGTCCACGGGGCCGTCTGGGACCTGACTCTATGATCCGGATTTGGGGATGCGCTTTAGGAAGTAGAGACATCCAGTTGCCCAGGCCTCTGTGCTCCAGCGTAAAACCCCAGTTCAAAACTTGGCTTCTTGTACCCCAGTTTCTTCATCTGTAAATGGGCACTATGATGGTGCCTACTTCACAAGGAAGCCAGTGCCTGGCTCATAGCAGGCGTTCTAGTAAGTAGTAGATATTACTCCAGCAGAAACAGCCCGGGCCCTGGAACTTTCTGGAACGAAGTGTGCAATGCCAGCTTCTTGGAGGAGAGAGGAAGAGGCCACAGCACTCGACTAATTCCTCCTCCCCAGGCCCTGAGCTGCCAAAAGTTATCAGAATTTCCTTCACTGTGGAGAGTCCTTGGGCTCAGGACCCACAGAAAGGAAACTTTTTTATGGTTATGGCTGAAGAATCATAATAGCAAACATTTATGTAGCTTTTACTAGGTGTCAGGTTCTCTTCTAAGCACCTTACACTCCTTAATCCACTTAAACAACGTGACCAAAGCCAGATTCAGAGAAAAGACTTTGGGAGAAGGATTTTGTCTGGCTAAATCCTCAAGTTTCTCAGAGCTGTCAAAAGGGTATTTTTCTCCACAGCAAATCTAGGGGTGTGGCTAAGTCACCTATTTGGGGATATCTGCATGTTCAGTGGGGTGGTAATGAAAGGTCTGGGGCATTGGGATGAATGGCGGAATGACAGGTGATGTATCCTGCTTTGTACCTAAAGGCTGCTGTATACAGAAGACAGACTAGGCCCACACTCAATAAGGAGGGCTTTTGGCTGTGCACCCACGTTCACGGTCTGCAAGGGCCCACCAAGACCCTAGATAAGCCCTCTCTAGTCACATATTAACATGCACACTCAACGCTCACACACACACACACACACTTAAACATGCATGCATACACTTACACTCACACATTCTCTTATCTATTTGCTCAGGCTCTGGCTGGGCTTTCTGCTGGGCCAGGAGCGTGGGGAGCAGTAGAAGTACCGCTTGCATGGATGATGACCTTGGTCGGGTCATTTGCCACTGTTGGCCTCAGTTTCCACAGTTGTAATGTAAAAGGGTTGGGCTGAACAGATTTCCAGGGCCCCAACTTCCAACTCCAGCTCTGAGACCTCTAAGGTTGCTGGGTTAGAAGCAATCTCATCCCTGTCTGAAGAATGGGGGTGAGGAGTTGGGGGTAGATGTCTGGAAGTTCCTTGTTGGAGGCTTTGATGTTACAACAGAAAACTGTGTTGTCTGGCCAGTTCTATCCCATCAACAATCATAGCAGCAGAAGTGGTAATAGCACTAACTCTTATTTTTCAAGAGGTTACCCTGTGTTAAGCACTTGACCAGCATGATTTTGTTGAAGTCCCCAAAAACGGTTTGGCAGGTGACATGATTATCCTCACTTTCTCGGGGAGGCAACTTGAAGCTCAGAGAGAGGTCCCATGGGTACAAGGTAGTGAGGGAGAGAAGACTCCTAGTTGCTCCCACTGTCAAACTCAGCCTCAGGCCCTCCCCACACATGCTGGGCAGCAAGGCAAGACCTTGGAATATACAAGGCAGCCTTCACCCTGGAAGGTGTGGCTCAGTTGGTTAGAGCATTGTGCCATGCACTGAAGGGTTGCGGGTTTGATTCCCGGTCAGGTCACATACCCAGGTTGCAGGTTTGATCCCTGGTCAGGATGTGTACAGGAGGCAACCCATCGATGCTTCTCTCTCACATAGATGTTTCTCTCCACCCCCTCCCCCATCAATGAAAAACATATCATCAGATGAAGAGAAAAAAAAAGACAAAGAATAATTTTTTTAAAAGGTAGCCTTTAAGATTATGCTGTCCAACTTCTCTCCTGCTCATCCATTGCACAGGTGAGGAAACTGAGGCACAAGAGCCAGGATGCAAAGACACTGCTGTGGACTGAATGTTTGTATTCCTCCTAATTCATATGTTGAAGCCTTAGCCCACCCCTCAGTGTGACAGCATCTGCAGCGGGGTCTTTGAAAGGTGATTAGGGTTAGATGACTATCCGAACTGACGAATATAGACACTCAGAGTTTATGACAGAACCAGAGCCCCTGACACTTGCCCAAATGAAACTAAACTATCCTCATCCCCTACCAACTAGGGTTGCCAGGTTAGGGGGGAAAAGTATGTCCTGTTAAATTTGATTCTTGGATTAACAAAAAATAATTTTTAGCGCAAATACATCCAATACAGTATAAATGATTTACTGTTTATCTGAAGTTCAAGTTTACCTGGGCATCAGTATTTTATCTGGCAACCCTTTAATCTCACTGTTTAAATGATCCCAATCCCATAACAGCCCAATAATGTGGCCTTATGGGAATCTTATGGGTGTTTCATTATTAGTTTTACTTTAATGGGGATAAAAATAGCATTCCTGCCATAGAGTTATTGTGAGCGTTGAATAAATCCACGTATGAAAAGTGCTTAAAACAGTGCCTGGCACATAGTATAGGCTATTTAATCACAATTGCTGTTATTGATAGTCTTATCATTATTATTATAATTATATATTTTTAAAACTACGTTTGGAAAGAACCCTCCTGGTAGAGGTGACAGCCAGGGTCCTGAGCAGTGAGCAGACTGCTTGCAGGACTCCTCCTAGCCAGATGGGGGTCTCCCCGAGTCAGCACCCCGTCTCCCCAATGCAAAGAGGAAGAAAGTGAGCCCATCTAAAGCCCTGTGTCCTCTAACTGGGACACTGGGAGGTCACATGCCTGAGACTGAGGGGTTCCAATTCTTAGGGACACACCATAAAACCTTCAGTGCTGGGTGTTGCTGGGCCAGGCTCCAGGGAGCCACCGGAGGCACAACTGTGTCATCCTCCATGCCCAACCTCTGGTGGCACAGTAGGTCTGAAAGCTCCCTGGGAACAGCAGTCACAGCCAAGGTTGGGGTGGGGAGCCCAGATGCCAAATTCCTAACAAAGTGCCATTTTCAGATCTTCCTGTGGTGCCAGGCACCAGGCACTGTCCCCACACTGCCAGGTCCCTTGCACAGTAGCCCCGCGGGGGGCGCCACTGTGCTCCCTTTTCCAAAGGAAGCTGAGGCTCAGAGAGGTTGAGAAACCTGCGCCAGGGCACATAGCTTTTCAGATTCAATGCTGAGATTTAAAATCAAAACTTTTGCCCTGACCGGTTTGGTTCAGTGGTTAGAGCATCGGCCTATGGTCCAGAGAGACCCGGGTTCGGTTCCCACCAAGGGCGCGTACCTCGGTTGCAGTTTGTCCCTGGCCCTAGTTGGGACGTGCGGATGGCAGCCACTCGATGTGTCCCTTTCACATTGATGTCTCTCTCTCTCCTTAGGGACTTTTTGGGTCTGGCCCTAGGATAATGCCCATGAGGTGGAGGGAGGAGAGCTGAAGGGCTGTCAGGAGGCTCAGTTAGGCCCCCCAACATTCCTCAGGTCAGGCAGGCGTGCAGCCCAGGCAGCTGGGCCTCACTGATAGAACCTCAAGTGTCTACGACGTGTCCTCCTGGCCCTAGTCCCTGTGCTCACCTGGGCGGGTACTGATGTCCACTTGTGGAAAGGCCTGTGCAGAGAGGAGGGTCAGGGTGGTCAAGGCCCTCAGCTTCCACCTCTGCAACCTGTGCCCCAAGAAGTCCACTTCCCAGCCTGAGCGGAGGAAAGAGGCCCCGCCCCGGGAGCTTGGGTCCGCATCTCCCTCCTGGGTGCAGGCGGGGACTGCCAGGAGCTCAGGAGGAACTGGGTGGACCCCAGGCTCCTCCTCCTGCTCCCTCCTGCTCCCTCCTCTGCCCCACTGGAGACAGCTCAGAGTGGCAGCTTGAAAGTTGCCCTGGGCCAGCCCCCTTAGGAGAGCTGAGGGAAACAGCAGCCCTGCTCCGGGACCCCTTGTGGCCCTGGGCGAGCAGAGACCCAGCTTCCTCCCTGTAAGATGGGGAACTAACAGAGCTATGTGAGCTCTGTCACAGGAGATAAAGCATCTCAGCCCCTCAGAGAAAACACAACCCAGAAGGTAAAAATGCAGAGGAGGGCAGAGGTCTCTCAGGCCAAAGCCCGCTCACCCATGAATGTGAGTTGTTTGGCCCATGGTTTAAAAAAAAATAAAAATGTTGGCAGGGTATAAGATCAGGAGATTTTAGCTCTAAGTCTAGACTTCTGTCTTCTGTTGTAAATCTGAAGATCTGGTAAGACTCAGCCCTCACTTGCATTGAGCCCTAGGAACAATTGTGCAGAGCTGGGAAAGGGCGCCCCCTTCAGGTGGGGCCTGTGGACTTCTGCTCAGCTAGTCCCCACCCTGTCTGCCTGGCCCCAAAGCACTGGAGACCCCGCTTTGGGGGAGGATCAGAGGAAGGGTAGGTATGTCGGCCCCCTTCAGAATTGCTTGGAAGTTAAAGAAGGCTCGGGTAGAGGTTCTTGACACAGACTAAGTGCTCAACAAAGAGAAGCAAATGTTACCATTAATAAACAGTTCTGGTGTGCGGTTTGCTCAGACTTACGTGTCTTTAAATCCACTGGCGTTTCATTAGGATCTCATTGCATTTATGGAGAATTAATATCACTAAAAACCAGAGTCTTTCCCCCACTTCCTGGGTCCTCAGGCAAGTCATTTGTCTCTCTGAGCCTCAGTTTCCTCCTTTATAAAATAGAGGATAGTAACAGTACCGACCTCACAAAGATGAAATGAAATAACTTGCTTATAATACTTAGTACAGATGCGGGCAAGTAGTTGGTGTCCAGTAAACGATAGCAAACTTGGCTGTGACTGTCACTGACCAGTGCAAGTCTTTCTGTGGCTTCCCCACGCACTCCCCTCCCTGCACGGCCCCTTCCCTTCCCGAAATCTCAGCCAGGTGCCCTGGCACTTTACACGCCTGGCATCCTCTCCTTTTCTCCCTGGAACACTCACCGGTGTGCCTGCGAGAAATAACTTGTGCCCACACAGGGTGTGCTGCCCTGCTGGCACAGGAGCGGGCCCCATTTCAGGGGGCAGCACGCCTCATGTCACCAGTTGCCTCAAAACCCTGTCTGGTGCACACCCAGAGCACGTGCATTTATTATCCATCAATGATAAATATTCTCCGTATAAGTGATGCGCAGATGCTCCCTACTCTGCTAATATATCGTGTGTTATAGAACACCTCTCCCCAAAATCGACAGGTTTAAAAGTTGGCACAAAATATAAATACAGAAGGAGATTTGGACATTTTCTCCCCACTCCCCATCATCAGGTGCACTCTACTTTGGGGGCCCCTGCTGTTGTGGAGATCACTCTCTGCGTGGGAAGGAGACACAGGCCACTGGACGTCCTTTTGAAAAGTGAAGGATCCTGCCCTGGCCGGTTTGGCTCAGCGGTTAGAGCATCGGCCCGCAGACCCGAGAGTCCTGGGTTCGGCTCCCACTAAGGGCACGTACCTCGGTTGCAGTTTGTACCCAGCCCTGGTTGGGGGTGTGTGGGTGGCAACCACTCGATGTGTCTGTCTCACATGGATGTTTCTCTCTCTCAGTTCCTCCTTCTGTCCCTCCCACTCTATCTGAAGATAAATGCAAAAAAGAAAAGTGTCCTCTGGTGAGGATAAAATAAAATTAAAAAAAAAAAAAAGGATCCTCTGATTTGGCAAATAAACCTCCTAAATGATCAGTATTGAGAATGTGTTGATGTGTGATGGCTGAAGGATTTGATGAATGGATTTGTGCCCCCTCTCTGGATAGACACACAAAGTATTTGTTATGTGTTCAATCCCAAGCATCTGTGGACCAGCAGCATCACCTGAGAGCCTGTTAAAACTGCAGACCCTCAGGCCCCAGATCTGCCCAATCAGATCTGCTCTGTGACTGATCCCCGGGTGGGGGTGGGGTGGGGTCATATGCACATTACCAATTATGAAGCATTGCTCTAGACAGGGGTAGGCAAACTTTTAAAAAAAATTCTATTTTTATTTTTTTTTATTATTATTTTTTTTATTATCCTTACCTGAGGACATTTTTCCATTCTTTGTTCAGATAGAGTGGGAGGGAGAGAGAGGAACAGAGAGAGAGAAACATCGATGTGAAAGGGACACATCGAGTGGTCGCCACCCGCACAACCAACCAGGGCCGGGGACAAACTGCAACCGAGGTACATGCCCTTAGTGGGAACCGAACCCGGGTCTCTCCGGACCGCAGGCCGATGCTCTAACCGCTGAGCCAAACCGGCCAGGGCAAAAAAAATTCTATTTTTAAATAAAATTGTATATATTTTAGGATTTGATATATATAAACATAGTGAAGTGATACCACAGTTAAACCAATTAATGTATCATCTCCTCATGCGGTTACCTTTCTTTTGTGATGAGAGCATCTGAAATCTACCCTTAGCAAATTTCTAGTATTCAACAGAGTGTAATTAACTGTAGTCATCTACTATCCATTAGTTCCCTAGAATTATTCATCCTACATAACTATAACAAACTTCTTCTTTAAAGAACCAGGTAGTAAATATTTTAGGCTCCACAGTCCATATAGTCTCAGTCACGGCTATTCAACTGGCCAGAGACCATAGGAATGGGCTCAGCTGGGTTCCAATAAAACTTTATTTACAAAAACCAGCAGTGGGCAGGATTTGGCCCATAGGCCATAGTTTGCGAACCCCTGCTTTAGATCTCAAGTTTACTGGCCAGAAAGTAAACTTCTTCAGTACATATTTTCTGGCTTTCTAAAGTTGTATTTATAATGTGATGACATTACCCATCCTCCCCCTACACACACACACACACACACACACACACACTCACTCACTCACTCATATATACACTGTGCTCATATTGGCTTGGGGATTCAGTGAAGATCGATCGACCGATCCATCCATCCATCCATCCATCCATCCATCCATCCATCCATCCATCTATCCATCCATTACCTATCGCTCTATCATCTCCTTTAACTTCCTAACTTTTCAAAAATGTTGTTTATTTACCAATCAAAGTCCCCTGCCTCCTCACCACCATTATGAAAAGGACCATAGAGGCTAGTTCATTCATGGCTTTCAATTCCAGTAAATCCACCTTCAAATTCCAGAACTGTTGCTGTGCGAGCAAACACGAGTCATTTAATCCTATTAAGACTTAGTTTCCTCATCTGCAAAATGGGAACAAATCAATACTTCCCTCACACCAGTACTTAGAACAATGCCTGACACACGTAAAATGCTCAGTATATATGTGTAGCTACTATTAGATCTCTATTGAACCCTCCAAAATACTGTGTTGGAAGGTATACAATTGAGTAGCAAAACAACCTCCTGAAGGATAACCCCGCCCACCTTCAGGACTATGCCTCCCAGTGTTTTTTCTAGGTATACAGTTTTAGTGTTTACACAGCAGTGCTATTCCTGAATTATTCTGAACAGTATATTGGAACATGAAAAAGGGCAGGTATCCCATCAGCAGTGGAAGACAGGCCCTCTAGAAAGGAAAAGAATCCTTTCTCTGTCCCCTGCAGTGACTCCCGGCTTTCTGGCAGTGAAATAGCAGTGCCCCAAGGAGCTGTCCCTGGCACTCTGGTACCTGTCATGTCTGAGTGGGGTTGGGCAGAGGTCAGAGCTTCTGTCGAGTCCCAGGGGGTGGACTGCAATCCTGAGCGTTCTGGGGTCCCAAGAGATGAGAGGGCCCAAGGATAGGCCCTGGGAAAACAGACAAGGCTTTAAAACGTCAGACCACCTCTTCTACCCCACCTCCTCCTTTAAACTGGGGTCCGGACACTCCAAAGACGGTGCATAGGAGCCTGTGCACCTGCTTTCCCCTCTCCTGCTGAGGAGGAGGAGGAGGATGCTAATTCAAGTGGCCGGGTAGCCCACAAAAGGGCACCTTGGGCCCTGGTTTCTACAGAAACGCAGTCATTCCTTCGTCTCTCAACGCATTTCCTTGTCCCCTGACGAGCTCTATGCTTGGAGGGGTGGACGGCTCTAACTTCTGTTCCCCTCTCCCCTTTGGTCAACCAGCAAGCTCGGCCGGGTAGGTGTGAGCAGGACAGCGCGGAGTACTGTATGCTAATTCTTCGCAGGCCTCATCCCACTAATCCTCACGTCCACCGCACCAGGTACGAACTGACCCTATTTCCCATGAGACCGCCCGCAGTGTGATTAGCCACACCAGCTCCGGATTAGGGACCCAGGGCTGCTGTGACAAAGTACCACAGACCTGGCTGCTTAACAGACAAACGTTCATTTTCTCACGGCTCTGGAGTCAGAAGTCCGGAGCAAGGCGCGGGGGAGGGCCGGGAGCCGAGGAGCTGCCCCAGGCCTCTCTGCTGGGCCTGTGGGTGCCGTCTTCTCCCCGTGTCTCTTCACCGCGTCGTCCTGTGTGTGTCTGTGGGTCTCTGTGTCCTAATGTCCTCACTTTATAAGGACACCAGTCATATTGGAGGAGGGCCCACCTGCATGACCTCACTTTAACTTGGTTGCATCTGTAAAGACCCTGTCTGCAAAGGTCACAGATTTAAGTCCCGGGGGTTAGGACACCAACATATCTTTTTTAAAAAAATTTTTTTTCCTTTATTGATTTTATTTATTTAATCCTCAACCCAAGGACATTTTTTTGTTCAGATAGAGTGGGAGGGAGAGGAAGAGAGAGAAACATCGACGTGAAAGGGACACATCGAGCGGCTGCCACCCGCATGACCAACCAGGGCGGGGACAAACTGCAACCGAGGTATGTGCCCTTAGAGGGAACCGAACCCGGGTCTCTTTGGACCGCAGGCCAACGCTCTAACCACTTAGCAAACTGGCCAGGGCCCTTTATTGATTTTAGAGAGAGAGAGAGAGAAACATCGATGAGAGAGAACAATAATTGGCTGCCTCCTGCATGCCCCCCACTGGGGATTTGACCCACAACCTGGGCATGTGCCCTGACCATGAATAGAACCAGTGACCTCTTGATGCATGGGTCGACGCACAACCACTGAGCCACATCGGCCAGGCCCAACATATCTTTTTTGAGGGGGACGTGATGCAGCTTGTAACCAGCTGTGGAGTCAGATGGGCCTGGGCTGGCAGTGTAGCTCTATCACTTACTGGCCACTTGATGTATTAAACCTTGGCTTCCTCTTGTCAGCAGGGGAATACTATCTCCTGTGTGGGCTGCTGCCTGAGACTCAGTGAGATGTCTGGCACTTCACCGGGTGCTAGCTGGCCCTCCTGGTAGTACCGAGGCAGCCCCTCCACACAGGCCCCGTGCACCTGCCTCCCCTGTGGCCATAGCGGACCTGGCCGTGCACACAGATGCTTCCCTCATTCAGCACACGCACCTCCTCTGCCGGGGATTCTCGGTGCTCTGGGAGCGAGCGTGCTCAGCCCACACAGGACAGTCCTAAAGTGCCATTTAATGCCTCTGGGAGCAACCCCGAGCCCCAAGGTACAGGGACAGTGGTTAAATACTCCAGCTTCTCCATAACGGTCATTCTCCAGTGTATGCCACGTGGGTCCCAGCGGGACTGGACTCCAGCTGCCCGCAGCGGTAGTTACCGCGGCCTCCATCGGCTGGTCAGCTTTCCTGGAATTAGTCTTCCGTTCATGCTTCCTGAGGTCACCTCCCAGATAAACTCTCTGTACCCAAGTCTTTGCTTCGAGGTCTGCTTTTGAGGTACCCTGAGATAATGAGGAGACAAGGCTCAGAGAAGCTGAGTGGCCTGGGCACACATTGAGGGAGTGGTGGGCCCGGGATTTGAACCTCGACTTCTTTGGCTCCCAAGCCATGGATCCAATCACCATATCACCTCACCTCCAGTCCCGAACGCCTGCCTGTACCTGTCTTCCCTCCTTCTGTTTGTGCTCTCATACTTTCACCCTTGGTAAGAAAGCCATTTTATAGAAAAGGAAAATGCTTTCTCCTTTTCTATCCCGAGAAACATAACCGAACCCAGACCTCCTGCCTTTGCCCTTGATCTCCATGCCGCCCCCACTCCAGAGTGGGAGACCGGAGAGGACCCATGAGGGGACCCTGCAATGCCCGATGTGGCCAGGAGTGAAGCCAGCTCAGCTCATTTCTCAGCCCAGGGGCATTTGCCTGGGTCAAGCCCTGAGCTGGGCATGGCCAATAAAAAGCTAACTAGCCCTGATCCTGCCCTGAGCAAGTGGACAGTTTTATAGAAAAGAGCCTCAGTTTCCTCATCTGGAAAATGGGAATAATAATAGCTCCTACATCAAAAGGTTGTTGTGGCTCTGGCCAGTTTGGTTCAATGGTTAGAGCGTCTGCCTACAGTCCCAAGAGACCTGGGTTCGGTTCCCACTAAGGGCATGTACCTCGGATGCAGTTTGTCCCCGGCCCTGGTTGGGTTGTGTGGGTGGCAGCCACTCGATGTGTCCCTCTCGCGTCAATGTTTCTGTCTCTCTCTCTCCCCCTTCCACTCTATCTGAACAAAATGGAAAAATGTCCTTCAGGTGAGGATTAAAAAAAAAGGTTGTTGTGAAGATTAAATGAGGTTATATGAGTACTGGGCTTGGCATACACACACTAAGGCCCCAATAAATCATAGTTGTTATTACAAGAGTTAAATTGAAATACAAGGTTCTTGTTGTGGGGAGGACAGAAAAGAGCTGTTATTTTTGTCTTGGAAAATCAGAAAGTGGCAATTTAAGCTGGATCTTGATGAGGAGTATGAGTTGGGACTCTTAGCTGCTGGTAACCATGATGTTCATTGAATGAGGAGAGCCTGTCCAGGAGACAGAGTGATAAACAAAGTCTTGATTACCTTATTCGAGCACCTGGATGCAGCTATGCCTGAAGGCGGGACTTCTATCGTCACTTAAACAAGTGTGTGTTAAATCCTTGGCTTCTCTTTGTATGGGTTCTCTTATCGGTCAACAGACTTTTAATGTTTCAACTGTTCTCCTTCTAAGACCACATTCTAATGTTACCAACAATGTCTAGCACCACTGGCTATCTAGTTCTACCCACTGTGGCCCTGGAATCTTCCAGCTGCGGACTTAGGTACCATGGAGCAGAGATGAGCCATCCCTGATGTGTCTGGTCTCAATTCTTGACCCACAATATCCATGAGCCTAATAAATATGGGTGCTTTGTGTCATCAGGATGGTTTGTCACATAGCAGGAGTAACTGAAACTCTCTCCCACCCTCTATGCCCCTTGTTCCTGAAGAAGAAGAAAACTTGAATGCATGACACAAATAAATAATCTTTAATGCCAACAAATAGCTCCCCAGTATACCAGACAATATGCTGCGGGAAAAGATACAGAAGCGTCCAACAGAGAGATCTAGTCTAACTACGCTAATTCCTTAGCACAAGAGAAGTGACTCTGCTTCACACAAATACAGAAAGATCCTCAGAGTACGACAAGGAAAGAGGTCACCCTGGAGGAGGGTGTGGTGGATGCGGTGGCCATTTCAATCCATGTCACTGTCCATTGCAGCTCCTCTGTGAGTCACCATCACCATGATTTTGTCAAAATACGTTGCTTTTTGCTCTATCGTGTTCTATTTTCTTGACATACTTGCACACTACTGTTACTAAGGTGGGGTCTTGACAGACAGCAGGACACTGGGTGAAACGTCACTGACGGGAGAGGCAGAGAGAAGGGACTGCTCAGGATGGAGGTCCCGGCCCACTGCCGTGCTCTCCAAGGGGACACACAGGCACACACGTCCACCTGGAGGGCACACGCACAAGAACATCCACATACATACCCACAGGGAGTGCCCAGGAACAAGCGAACACGAGGAAGAATTCAGTTAAGCCAGGAGAGGTTTCTTACACTGCAGTATGTTTTGCTGCTGACTAGTTCTCCACATAGTCTAATCTATATGTCACATCCACAGAACAGAAGACAGAGTACTTACACTTTGGAGGAAGGTATCAGGTTCAAGAACCCCAGGGAACAGCAGCCTGTTCCAAAGTCACCCAGTGGGTGTGCATTTTGGGTGAAGGGATTGGGCCTCCCCCACACTGGTCAAACGCTTGGAAAAGATCCTCCTGATGGAGGCCGGCGCCCCTCGGGAGGCCCTTTCTCTGGCTTGCAGGTTGAAAGTGCATTTGGGGGGTGGGGGGTATTAACAAGAGCAGGCACTGCCAGTAAGTCTCACCGCAGTGCCCACTCAGCTGGCGGCACACGGATGGGGCTTCCGGAAAGTTCTCAGGCCTCGTTATCTTGTGATCAATAGTCAGCTTCCTCTCAGTTCTGAGAGGATTTGGTGTGTGTGTGTGTGGTGAGTGTGTATGTGGGTGTGGACGTAATAGGTAGAGGACGCATTTTTGTCTTATTTTTTCTTTTTTACAAACGACACGTGCCTTCCCTGCAGCCCTCAGGTCACCTCCAGCGAGGCAGGAGACACGCGGTCACACTCGGCCCGGGACCGTAGGCTGTGCCACTGCTCCACGGCCGTGCGGTGGGTGTTGAGCATGCGCCGCCAGTGGTTGGATTCAGAGGGGCCCGAAGAGTACTGGCCGATGACGATCCTGCCGATGAAGTCGTTGCTGCTCTTCATGTTGTGACCAAACACTAGAGAGCCACAGGGATGGCGGGGTGGGGGTGGGGGTGGGGGACAGAACAGTGAAAAGGTTAATAACATTTTAAAGGGTAAAGGCAAAAGCGTGCAAAAGGCGGAAACTGCGAAAAATGCGTCGCTTGCATGACCTTTGCTCAGCCTTCTGTTGAGTGAGGACTGTCCGGATTATCCGCGAGACCATGCGTCACCCAGCAGACGCGGGATGACATACCAGACCAGTCCAGCTGCAAAGCGGACAGGGGGCCAGGCAGAGTACGTCAGCAGGAACTGCCGGAAGCTAGAAGCAGAGCGTATAACCTACACCTCAACTGTTATTGGAGGCTGACCCCTTTTTTGGGCTCAGCCCACCTGTCCCCAGGCACATGCAAGAAAATCGTTTTGCTCTACATTGGCCTGGCCTTGCGGATGGGATCTCCCGTCCTCAGATCTTTTAAACAGGAGGCAGGAACAAGACAGAGGCCATTAGTCTACACATTCCTCAACTGCAGACACAGGGTCCTCGCTTTTAGGACACATCTGTTTCTTTGAAGGGTGAGAATTCCCGATTCCCTCGGCTGGTTCCCCACAGGCTCTCTGCTCCATTGGCATCGGCTCTCCTGCCGTCTCTCACCACGCCAGGCCCGCCCTGCCTCCCGGCCCCGGCAACGGCTGTTCCTTCTGCTGGAGAGCTGCTCCCCCTGCAATGAACTTGAAACATGTCTGGTTGCCTCGCTGCCTACAGAGCTCAATGACTGGACAGTTCGAGTGAGCAGTCAGCCACTACTGAGTCCAGCGGAGTAGTCACACCAGGGTTTCTCAGTCACGACACTGCTGACAGCGGGGGCTGGGTCATTCTTAGCTGTGGGGGTCCGTCCTGACTGCAGGAGGTTAGCAGCCCCTCAGGCCACTGCCTGCTGGACACCCCTAGCACTCCTCCCCCCGTTGTCATGACCCAAAATGTCTCCAGACATGGCCAAATATCCCCTGGCGGGGGGGCCAAGTCACTCCAGATGAGAACCACTAGGTGAAGCTGTGGGTCACGGGGCCAGCTGTCCTATGTGAATCCTGGGATCCTGAGGCAAGTGAAGGAACCACTTGAAACTCAGTGTCCTCGTTGGTTCAGGTGCAATCTTAACAGTACTTTACCTCGCATGTCGTCGTGAGGTTCTGATGAGACCATGTGTGCAAAGCTCTCAGCACACACTGCCTACTAGCGCACAGCAGGCACTCACTTAATATACTGCTATTTCGCATCTACATTTGTCTGTTGACCTTTTTACTCGTTTATTGTTTATTTTTTTCCTTTTTATTGAATTCACTGGGGTGACACTGGTTAACAAAAATTATACAGGCTTCAGGTACACAACACATCATCTGTATACAAATGAAGTCTCCGTCTCTGTTGATTTTTTTATTATTATTATTTTCTCTATTGATTTTAGAGAGAGAAGAAGGGAGAGGGACAGAGATAGAAACGTCGATGAGAGAGAACATCGATTGGCCGCCTCCTGCATGCCCCCCACTGGAGACTTGGCCCACAACCTGGGCATGTGCCCTGACCGGGAATTGAACTGGCGATCCCTTGGTGCCTGGGTTGATGCCCAACCACTGAGCCACACCAGCCGGGCTCTGTTGACTTTTTAAAAAAGAGACTTCCAGTTTGCTCTGCTCCAGGCAACAGAGGCAAGTTTCCTGAGGGAAATGGCTGTGGCAGTTTCTTCTGTCCCTCGCTGTACTGTGTATCTCTTTGGAAAGCTTTTCTGTTAATTCCAATGCAAGCTTAATTTGTGTCTTTCAAGCCTAATGAGACAGTTAGCTTGATTTATCTTCCCCGCCAAGTTCCGCCTAATTCTTTATCTGCGTGTGGCTAGGCCGGGCCTGCCATCTCGCTACCGGGAAAGCAGGCTGCGTCTGCGTTATAAATGACCGACTACAGAACGGGACGTATCACAGATTCACCCAGCGTGAGCCCAGCAAAGGCGGGCTGCATCCCAGGAGGGAAGCCATTATCAAATAAACCGGCTAAAATATGCAGCCCCATACAGAGCTTGAATGCTAATGAGCCTCTGTTCGCCCCTGTGGGGTTCACATCAAGAATTCCAAATGATAAAAAAAAGGGATGGGGAGAAAAATGGAAAAACAAGAACAAAAACCTCGTCATCCATTGTCTAAAATCCAAAAAGACCTAGCATGAACTGAGCTGGGTGAACTAGGCCGAGCGAAACGCTGCACATCTCGATCAAGAGTGTCCTGTGCTGCCCTGGCCGGTTTGGCTCAGCAGTTAGAGCGTCGGCCTGTGGACCAGAGAGTCCCGGGTTCAGTTCCCGCTAAGGGCACGTACCTCGGTTGTGGTTCGTCCCCGCCCCAGTTGGGGTCGTGTGGGTGGCAGCCACTCAATGTGTCTCTCTCACATCGATGTTTCTCTCTCTCTCCCTCCTGCTCTATCTGAAGATAAATGCAAAAAATAAATAAAAATAAATGTCCTCAGGTGAGAATAAAAAAAAACAGAGTGTCCTGTGCCTGTCAGCTCCGTAGACAAAAATCGGACCATGTACATTTTTTGTACATTTGGTAAATGCTCTATGGATAGGTGGACCTCATTTCATGAAAGTTAGGAATGGAATCTTTGCTTAATAAAGAAAAATTTTTAGGAGCTTTCTGATGCTTGAGAAAAAATTGTTTTTGAATGAGTAACACTCAGGACTGTTTTGAACCACACCTGGTGGGGAGTGTAAGGTTTGATCTCACCAAATGACAGCAAGTTACCAGAGTCTCCTTCTCTGTGGGCTCCAATCTAAAGCAAGATACTACTATGTTTTAATTTTTTTTTTTAGCAAGATATATTATGAGACCATGTTAGGCCCCATTTGATTTTCTTCCATGGAGGCAAATTATTCTCTCTTCCTCTGCCTCACCAAAGCACAAATGAAAATGCAGAAACATCTTAGTAAATAAGTACAGGTTTTGCTTCCCTAGGAAAGGGGTTTTAAGATAGGAAATCTTGCCCTGGCCAGTGTTGCTCAGTGGTTAGCGTGTCAGCCCACACACTGAAAGGTCTTGGGTTCGATTCCTGGTCAAGGGCACGTATCTGGATTGCAAAAAATGGGAAGAAAATCTGAAACACTATCATGTATTCTTGGTGAAAGAGAAAGTCAACTTTTGAGGGAAGTTCAAGTATCTTCTCAAAAAAAACCCACCTGTCATAAGTCATGATCCAGCAATTCTACTTCCAGAGATTTACGCCATAGAATTCTCTGCACAAATGGACAAAGACATCCATACGAGGATCTCTTCTGCAGCAGAGGTTCGCAAACCAAAGCCCCCCAGTCAGATCTGGCTGCCACCTGTGTGTTGTGTTTTATGGGGACAGGCGAGCCCCCTGTTTACATTGTGTCCACGGCTGCCTCTGCACAACAGCAGTGCAGCTGAGCACTTTCAACAGACACCGTGTGGCCCAAAGCGGAAAACATTTACTAGCTGGCCTTTTACGAAACCTTTGCTGTTCCTGCTCTAGAATATCGCTTATGAGAATGAAAAATGGAAATAACAAAAATGTCCATGAGGAAGTGTGACCAAGGCGTTGGTGCCCTGCTGACCCCCTCAGCCCACCCTGTAGGGTACCCACAGCTTCCGTGGGTAATGTCCTCACGAGCACCCACGGTTCTTAGCCTGGGCCATGCCAGTCTGTGCTAACAGTGTGATTTATGGTGGGGGACCATGGGCTGCTCAATGTCAACTTGACTTCGGAAAAGGTGGGAGACTAGGGCAAGCCACTTGGACGGTCAGTCGTGCCTATGTGACTGACCCCCAATCGATATCCTGGACACCAAGGCCCACGTGAGTGTCCCGATGGCAGTACTCCCAGAGCGTCACTGCACACTGCTCCTGGGAGGGCCGGGTGCTGTCCACAGGACTCCTGGAGGGTGCGACCGGCACTGGTGCCTGGGCCCTCCTGGACTCTGCCCTGTGCGCCTTTTCCCTTTGCTGCTATTAGTCTGTATCCTTTGGCTGTGATAAACTGTAACCATGAGTATAACAACTTTTCTGAGTTCTGAGTCCTACCTTCTATCACGTCACTGAACCTGATGGGGGTCTTAGGACCTCCTGAGCTGCGGTTACGCGTTCATCAAAGGTCCCTGGCCGGCCTGCCTCCCTTCCCCACTCGCTTCCCGAGTTTCCGGGATCACCTTCCTAGTCGCCTGCCTGCACCCAAGTCATTGCTTTAGGATCAGATTTGGGAGGCACCCAGCTTAGGACTGGAGGGGACTAATTAGGTAATTTCTGATGTAACAATACCATGGAAACCGATGTTAAAAATGAGACAGATCTCTATATACAAATGGAAAAATCTCCAAGACCTACTGCTAGGAGACAAAAGCAAGTTGCAAGACAATACACGTCAACACAATCTCTTTTTGCTAAAAATACATTAATTTATAGAACAGAAAACAATGTCTGGAGGAATGTTCAGCAAATTGTTAAGCGTGGCTCTCTCCAGGGAAGAAAGCGGGGAACCTCCACTTTCTGTCTTACGTTAGTATGTACAGTCTGAACGTCTTACAACAAGTGGATATTATTATGGAAGGGAAACAAAGGCAAAAAATAACTTGCTGTTAGAGAATCCACATCGGACTCGCCAGAAGGGAAGACTGGAAGGAAGTCCTGTCCTACGCTACTCATCCCAGTCTGCAAAGTAACTCGTGAGTCACTGGGCCCTCGCAAGGTGGGAGGGATTCAGCCTCTCTGCAGGGAGCAGCCTCGGCACCTGCAAATCGCTTGGTCAACTTATGGCAGATCAGCTGGAAAGTTTTAAAATCTTTGAAAAACCAAACATTTAAAATGCAAATTGTAATAAGCTGAAGCTGAACAAAACTCATGACTTTTATTATAAAAGCTGCCTGGGAGAATGTCAAGGTTTGCCATCACTGTAAATTCTAGGGAGTGTGTTGCTGGAGGACTGAAGACTGGATACTTGAAGAATACAGACAGGGGCTCAGAGACGGGGGGCTAGGTACCCTTCCTCTCTCCGCTTTCTAGGTAAGGGAACCAAGTCACTGAGCTAGCTGGTGATAAAACTCACAGTATTTGCAGCAAATAACCTGTAAAAGAAGCAAAGTCCTCTTAACTAGGTCCCTACAATCCTCCTTAGAAACAATCACATCTAGAAATTTTGTTGTCAGGCACCCCAAATACCCCCACTGACTGTGACGGGGACTCGTGCTGCCGTCACTAGTATATTACTGACAGTGGACATACTCCGGTGTGCCCCAGTCATCTGGAAGCGACTTCCCAACAACGTGTACAATCCAGAGAGCGGCAGAAGGCGTCCAAACAGTCAGGACAGATGTCACAAAGTCCATGCACAAGACCCAGGGAGAGGGCTCCTCACATCTTCTCTAGGAACCCAGATCCGATTGATGGATTTAGATATACTTCAACTCAGCTGGGTCATCTGCTTTCCCCACCTGCGGTAATTTCAGTTAATTTAGTGGACTGTGACTACCAGACAGATACAAGAACTTTTATTTATTTTTACTTTTTTTTCCCTTTATTGATTTTAGAGAGAGGAAGGGAGAAGGAGATAGAAACATCGATGAGAGAGAACATCGACTGGCCACCTCCTGCATGTCCACCACTGGGGATTTGGCCCACATCCTGGACATGTGTCCTGACTGGGAATCGAACCTGCAACCTCTTGGTGCATGGGTTGATGCTCAACCAGTGAGCCACGCCAGCTGGACCAGATACTAGGACCATTAAAAGTACAGTAGAATGGGGCCATTTAGTGAAACACCCTTTCCTCCTTCCCAGAGCCCAGGGATAGTCACTGTGTGACCAGGCTTCGAGGAAGCACGGACAGTAACACCGGAGAGTAACACTGTTAAGCACCTACTATGTGCATGGCCCAGGGCTAAGCACTTCATGTGGATTAATGTAATCTTCATCTCAACCCCCCAGTGTGGGTTTTCTCATCCTCAGCACTATCGGCATTTGGGGCCAGATCATTCTGGGTTGTGAGGGGCTGTTCTGAGCATCGTAGGATGTTTATCAGCACATCTGGGCTCTACCTACTAGGTGCCATTAGCAGCCCTCTGCCCGGTTGTGACAAACAAAAGTATCTCCAGACACTGCCCAATGTCCCCAGGACCCACCTCCCCACACCAATGAGAAGCACTACTCCAGTGTGATTGCTGGCCCATCTTGCAGGTGGGCAGACTGAGGGTCTGCGAGGTGCAAGGAGAGCACGCGGCGCTCCAGTCAAGATCTAGTTGCCCCGAGTGAGTCAGGGGCAAGTTGAGTCTTTCCCGTGTTGATATTTGCTGCAAAAATGAATTTGTTCTTCCCCCTTAGAGCTAAACTCTTTTGCTTGCTAATTTAGTTTGCCAAGATGATTTTGGAAGAGAAGCTGGATGACTTAGAGCGTGGGTGTGATAAACACTGCAAATTAAAAGGGGAAAAAAAAGTCTCGATCTTTAGCAACAAGAGCCGATGCGACAGCTCCCCAACCTGCACACTTGGTTCACAAGATGATGTCCCCATATGCAGCTCCGAGCATGACAGCACAGTGCAGAGGTGCCCCCAGACCATGGCTGTCCCCCATAATCTACCTCTTGGGTGCTGGATGCATAAAGCCAGCAAAACCCATTCAGAGTCCTCCCTAATTCCTCTCCACGGAGGGACCCCCACACTCATCAGGATGTTCATTGGTTATCTAAACCCTGGGAAGAGCCCCAAAACAAGTCTCCACATCCCTGTTCCCTGCCCTTCCCCCTCCCCACAGGCAGCTCTAACACACCCCAACAAAGGTGGTACCCATTCTTCTTCAACTTTACAAAACTTCCCCAAACTACAGCAATCCCTCTTTTTCCTTCTCTCTGAAACCTAGAAGCTGTTTCAGGTTTTTCTTCATAACAAGGTAGATCAGATCCCTTTCCCGGGCCTCAGTTTCCCTTTATACAATGGGTGAGTGTCTTTAGGTTTTGAGGCCCCTTTTAGCTATGATGTTTCTTTGGTTCTAAGAAGTTTCATCTGTGACTGAAGGATGATGTTTTTAAGTTCTCTTGGCTCACTTTGTGATTCATACCAGCTGCTCGGACAGAACTTTTTCTCTCTGTTTTTCCTTCTAAAAGTCAAAAATGACAATTTACATAAGGGTATTATAATAATTAAAAATCAGCAATTGTGAATCCTGAGTTCTGTAAACCAGGCACTGGGCAAAGTACTTTATTTACATCTTTTGACTTAATCCAAGCCGCAATCCTACTAGGGAAGGTATATTTACATCCCCACTCTGCTGATGGGGAATTAGAGGGTCACAAGGTTGAGGGCCCAAGGTCACAGAGCCAACACGTGGCACAGTAGGAATCGAAACTCAAAGCTCAGCATCATTTTTCCTTCTCCCACCTCAGAAAGAAGTCTTACGCATTCCCCTCTTCCACTGACCCTGATACTGGTAAGGACAGGATTAGGAGTAGAAATACGTTGCACCTGTGTGCATCTGAAGGCGGTTAGATCCTCAAGCTGGCATGGAAAACAAGAGGTGCTAACAGTCAAGGGCACTGGAAAATCCCTCATGAAGGTGCCGTGTTGTAGACCTTCACACGGCACCTCTAGGGTCCGGTATGGTCAGGTTTGCCCCCATGTCTGAATGGGTGGCTATTTTTTCAAGCAAGGAGACAAGGAAGTTGTCTTATGTTTAGAGACTATTGATATGAACAAAAAAATAACAGCACCTCACAATTAGCACTTATCATGTGTTTAATCTACGCAATGACTCTATTTATGAGGTAAGCACTATGATCTCCTTGGGCCTAGAGGACACACACTGGCATCACGGCCTGCCTTCCTAAGGACGGACCTGCAGGAAGCCTGGAGCAGGCCTAGAAACCAGCTTGGGTCATTCGGGTGGGAAATTCTGTATGCGGAAGTGATCTAGAAAGGAAGATGTGGGGTCTGGGTGGGCACGTCTGCTTGAATTCTTAGACTCCTTGTCTTCAGACACCTCACCCTATTTAAAACACAAGGCCCAGCCCTAGCTGGTTTGGCTCAGCGGTTAGAGCATCGGCCCACAGACCAGAGAGTCCCGGGTTCAGTTCCCACTAAGGGCATGTACCTCTCTTGCAGTTTGTCCCTTGCCCCGGCTGGGGTCGTGCGGTGGCAACCACTTGATGTGTCTCTCTCATGTCAACGTTTCTCTCTCTCTCTTCCCCCACCCCTTCCTCCTGCTCTATCTGAAGATAAATACCAAAACAACAAAAAAAATGTCCTTGGGTGAGGATAAAAAATAAAATAAAACACAAGGCCCAGGGTAGAGGCCCCATTAACCCAGGTCTATGAGCAATACTGGCTTGGTATGAACTGAATTCCTTTCATGTAGTGGTTCTCAGCTAAGGCTAGTGTTGCCCCCAAATTTGGCAATGTCAGGAGATATGTGGGTTGTCACAACTGGGGGTTGGAGGTGCTATCAGCATCTAGCAGACAGAGAACAGGGGTGCCACATCCTATAATGCACTAGACCAGCTCCAGAGAAAAAGTTATTTGGCCCCAAATGTCAACAAATGCAGAGGTTGAGAAACCTGCCTTAAAGGGAAAGGCCTGTATGATAGGGTTTCCTTCCCTTAGTACCTATTCTCCTCCTCCTCTTCCACCACCACCACCAAGGAAAGTCACTGAGATCTGAGAGGCTACGCAAATCTACAGGGAAAAACAGCTGGGAGACTTGGGGAGAGGGAAGGAGGGCCGTCCCATCATCTGAACCGGAGGGGTAGGAGTCTGACACCTGAAATTCCAGAACAAATTCAGGGTAAGAGAAAACTGGGAAGTGGAAGAAGGAGGTTCTGAGAAATGTTGCCGTGGCTTATGAATTAAATCTCTTTCTCGTTCTTCAAGACCCGGAAGTCAAGATCGAAAGTTTTTAGAATTCCTCTGGATTGTTGCTGGACCACTTCTGTGCGCCTGTGTGTGGAAACGGAGCTATGTGGAGCCTGCGTCTGGGAGGCCGACATATGGTTTGAAGAATCCCTTTCAGGTCCGCGTGTGAGTCACACCGTCTTGGAGGAAGCATTTAAAGTGTGACTATAAAGTAATGTGCTTGTTTTTACATGAACAACCAAAATTTATACATCTGAATGATGATCATCTTTGTACACTTGCTTTAGAGATGCTGGCGTCGCTTCGGGGGAAATGTTCTCTCCAGAACTAGTTACAAGACACCTATTGAAGTTCTTTTTGTGTGTTTTTTTCCTTTATTAATTTTAGAGAGAGGAAATGAGAGGGAGCAAGAGATAGAAACATTGATGAGAGCCCTGGCTGGCTTGGCTCAGTAGTAGAGCTTCAGCCCAAAGACCAATGAGTCCTGGGTTCGATTCCAGCCAACGGCATGTGCCTCGGTTGGAATTCGTCCCTGGCCCTGGTCGGGGTCGTGCGGGAAGCAACCAGTTGATGTGTCTCTCTCACATCGATGTTTCTCTATCTCCTTGTCTCTCCCTCTCTCTCTACCTGAAGAGAAATAGAAAAATATCCTCGGGTAAGGATTAAAAAAAAACATTGATGAGAGAGAACATCGACTGGCTGCCTCCTGCATGCCCCCCACTGGGGATCGGGGCCACAACCTGGGCATGTGTCCTGACCGGGAATCGAACCAGCAACCTCTTGGTGCATGGGTTGATGCTCAACCACTGAGCCACACCGGCCGGATGACACCTACTGAAGTTTAACGAGGATAATCAATCAAATCTTCCCCCTCCATCTTCTAAAGTAATTGAGACTATAAAGTAAAATATCATGAACATGAAAATCACTTGTGTGGAAGGTGATGTGAGTGGAGCCATGTTAAAACAGAGCTGGAGTAGCCAGCTCAGAGAAACTGCCCTTCACATCTTATTTTCTTTATGTTCGGAACTGGACTAAACTGCCTCATCCCGAGAAGTCAGTAAGAATGAAAATATCCTGTTTGTAAGGACTGATGAAATTGGACTTGGTGATGGCCGCGTCACTAACCAATCAATGAAGTATAAATCTAGCCTTTTGCCTGATGACCGAATCTCAAGCCAATCTGTGAAGAACAAATCTAACCTTACCTCATCCAGCACCAGTGAACACTTCTTTATAAACAACTTACCTCATTTTCTTCGCTTTGTCTCATAAAAACCCTGGCCCCTCTCCTGCAGGAGGGGAGACTATATGGGCTTCTACCTGAATCTGTATCCCCCAAATTGCAATTCCTCTGACCACAAATAAATGCTTTTTGTTCGGTTATTACCGCCTAGATTTTTTTGGTTGACACTTAGAAGACTTTTTAAAAATACCCGTGCTGGGGTCTTACCCCAGGAGATTCTGTTGACTGGTTTTGGGGTGAGGGACTGGATGTTTTTCAAATGCTCCCGAGGCAATTCTCAGGTGTGGTCAGGTTAGATAAACAGTGTTAGCTGCAAATCAAAATATCAGGTGGATTTTGGTGGTTTAGTTGGAGTGTAGAAAGGGGCCTGACCCTACTACGTGCTCTCCTTGAATTAAACTTCTCTGACCAGCAGGCTCACTAAAGAAGTGACAGAGAATGTTGCTTATTGCAGGCAGGTAGGTCCGAGAGAGGGGAGGAGGGGGAGACCTAACACCTTAATCTCATCCAGCAGAGGACCATGTGCCTCTAGATGCAACTCACCATGTTCCCAATCAGGTGAGTCAGCTCCCTGGGAGGAGTGAATAAAGGATAGAAGAGAATCAATTAAGTAATAACAGAGAGCCCAGAGGTTACTTTAGGGCATGGGTAGGCAACCTTTTTCCATAAAGGGTCAAATAGTAAATATTATACAACTACTCTGCCAGAGTAGCAGAAAGCAGCCAATGTAAATGAGTGGGCATGGCTATGTGACATAATAAAAATAGAAATATTTGGTCTCTGCCCCCACTTCCTGACACAGAGCTCCTAAAACCCTTGTAATTTCCTGGGTGACAGGGGTGAGAGGAGCATCTTTTGTTATATTTGGTCTTAGTCCCCGGTTCATGACACAAGAGCTTCATTATGCTAACGAGACAGCCAGTGGCTGTGTCCCCAGATAGTTTCAGGGTAGAGGCTGGTTTCCAGAAAGACCAAAGCTTGATGAGAGGGTTGGAACTCTCAGACCCAACCCCCAATCTCTGGAGAGAGGAGAGGGGCAGGAGATTCACTTTACCACCAATGGCCAATGTTCCCACCAATCATGTCAATGTAATGATTTTCCATATGTGTTTATGTTACACTTGAACAAAAAATTCAATTAAAAAAACACAAATGAATGGGACCAATATCTGCAACTGACCTTGAAATGCATTAAAAATGAATTGAGAGATAAATTGAAGAATGGATAGATGTGTAATAAAGAAAATAGCAAAATTTCACTGCAGAATCTAGGTGGTGGGAATACAGGTGTTGACTAAACAGTTCTTTCAGGTTGTATTTTTTTTTTTAAGTTTCTTTTTAAAATGTTGAGGTTTAAAAACAACACACAAAGAGCTCAATTGTCCTGCAGTTATAGCCTTTACTTTCTTCTTTATGCCACGGAAATATCCATTTCTAGATTGGTGTGGTTACTCAATTCACAGGCTGATCACAGGGCTATTGGGTCCTGGAGCAGGAAGGGAACTTGGTGGACCCTCGGAGACAAGAGAGTGAACAAGATAAGAGTCTCTCTGGAGGGATGACAAGGAGCTCTCAGTGGGCTCTACTAGGTTATCCCAATGACCACAATAACCGAATTCCACATAGCCAGAAACACTGTCCTGGGCCTGAACTGAAGGGTCTATTATCCGATGATTGGTCTACTCACAACACCAAACAAAAAGTTCAAGTCTCCTCTGGACAGTGAGCATACTGGCTCCTTGCTCAGAGCGTGTCCTGCCCCCTTCCACAGGAGAGCCTTCCCGCACCATGAATCATCAGAGAACTGCAAATGAAAATCACAACCACTTGTTTCATTTTTTAAAGATTTCCCCTCAATTTTGTTTCCTGAAGTATTATTGAAATAGAACAAAACCCATCCACTTTAAGTATACAATTGAATGACTTCTTTTTTTTTTTTCTCCTTACCTAAGGACATTTTTTCATTTTTTTGTTCAGACAGAGCGGGAGGGAGGGAGAGGAAGAGAGAGAGAGAAACATCGACGTGAAAGGGACAAATCGTGTGGCCGCCACCCGTACGACCCAACCAGGGCTGGGGACAACTGAGGTACGTGCCCTTAGTGGGAACCGAACCCGGGTCTCTGGACTGCAGGCCGATGCTCTAATCGCTGAGCCAAACCAGTCAGGCCTACAATTGGATAAATTCTAATCATTATATATAAATCTGTAACCACCAGCACAATCAAGATACAGTTCTCTCCCTAAAAAAGTTCCCTCTTGCCCTGGCCGGTTTGGCTCAGCGGTTAGAGCATTGGCCTGCGGTCCAGAGAGACCTGGGTTCGGTTCCCGCTAAGGGTACGTACCACGGTTGCAGTTTGTCCTTGGCCCTGGTTGGGCTGTGCGGGTCGCAACCACTTGATGTGTCCCTTTCACATCGATGTTTCTCTCTCTCTCTCTATTCCTCCCACTCTATCTGAACAAAAAATGAAAAAATGTCCTTGGGTGAGGATAAATAAATAAAAAAAGTTCCCTCTTGCCCCTTTCTCCTCATCCCCTCTCCATCCAAGCAGGCCCTCCACCCAGGCAACCACAGATCTGCTGTCACTATACTTTTTTGCCTTTACTAGAATTCCATAAACGTGGAATCATGCAGTATATAGTCATTTGCATAATGCTTTTTCGATTCATCCATGTATGTGCATTAATATTTCCTTCTTTTTTACTGCTGGGCAGTAGT
Source organism: Molossus molossus (assembly GCF_014108415.1). Taxonomy (NCBI): domain Eukaryota; kingdom Metazoa; phylum Chordata; class Mammalia; order Chiroptera; family Molossidae; genus Molossus; species Molossus molossus. The sequence continues at coordinate 105,904,405 of NW_023425366.1, read as the reverse complement.
CTAACGTATGAATGTATCACTTGTTTGTTCACAAGTTGATGAACAATTGTATTGTTTCCACTTTCTGGCCATTACAAATAATGCTTCTAGATACATCTGTGTACTTGATTTTTTGTAAACATGTTTTCATTTCTCTTGGGTATTTACCTTGGATTGGAGTTGCTGGTTTGTAAGGTAAATGTGTATTTAACTTTATAAGGCAATGACGTACTGTTTTCCAAAGTGGTTACAGCATGTTGCATTCCCACTTCTTTTATTACTTTTTCACTCATTTTATGTAAAAAAAAATTCACACCTCAGGCTTTGGAAGCCAGAACCAATGTGGTACTGCTTTGCCTATGCCAACTAAGAAATACAAACTAAAGTTAAATCTGAAGCAGACCGGGGGGTGGGGGTGTCCATGGCTGCCTGCGATTGTTTTTCTGTACGTTCCCATATGTTTGAATCATTACATAATGCATAATTAAAAACTTTAAAAAATTTCAAGGTAAAAGAGAAAGATTAAAAAAATCACCTCATAGTTGTTCAGCAGTTAATAATTTATTTTCCTTTATTGATATTAGAGAGAGAGAGGAAGGAAGAGGGGGAGAGAAATAAAAACATCGATGAGAGAGAACATTGATTGGCCGCCTCCTGCATGCCCCCTACTGGGGATCGGGCCCACAACCTGGGCATGTGACCTGACTGGGAATCGAACTGGCGACCTCTTGGTGCATGGGTCGATGCTCAACCACTGAGCCACACCGGCCGGGCAGCAGTTAATAATTTTCAAATCTTGCTTATTTCATCCTTACAAGAATCCCTTTAGTGGGGCAGGAGTTGGGGCCTCCCTGGGCCACAGAGGGGCCAAAACATTTGCCCAGGTTGTCTCTTTCAACTGCATGCTTCAAGAATACACAGAAGCGTAAACAACTGTGCCATTTTTTGGAGTTGTAAATTTTGACAACAGCTGTCAAAACTGACAAATATATATGCTTTAACTGAGCAGTCCCACTGCTGGGGTTTTAGCTCATGGTACACCTGGACACATACACAGAGAGACGTGTGCATGGATGTGCGCTCCAATAGTGTGTCTAACTGCAAATAACAGGAATTAACCTCAATGTGACCAACAGGGGACTGATTAAATACATTGTTCTTCAGCCCTGGCCGGTTTGGCTTAGTGGTTAGAGCATCGGCCCATGGACCAAAGAGTTGCAGGTTTGATTCCGGTCAAGGGGACGTACTTTAGTTACGGGAGGCAACCAGTCGATGTGTCTCTCTCACTTTGATGATTCTCTCTCTCTTTCTCCCTCTCTTTCTCTCTTTCTTCCACTCTATCTGAAAATCAGTGGAAAAATATCCTCGGGTGAGGATTAAAAAGAAAAAATTGTCCTTCAACTAATGGACTTAATGAGATATCATGCGATAAGGGTACCTCCACTCCACGGCAGCCACACTGATCTCCTCGCTGTTTTCCCAGGGAAGGGCCTTTGCACTTGCCATTCCCTTAGGCCAGAATGCATCCCCCAGACAGCCACTGCCTCGATCTCCCTCACAGCTCGGCCCAGTGGCACATGCTCTGTGAGGCCTTCCCCAGCCACCTTTTCAAAAATTGCAACCCTCACCCCATCTCTCACTACCCCCTTTCCCTGCGTCGCTTTCCTCCTTAGCATTCAACACCATCTCTGCGCGGCATAACTCAGTTATTGGCTTTGTTTAATGTCATCTGTCTCCCCACATCCAAGCATTAGCCTGAGGAAACCGGGAGTTCGCCTAATCTATTCGCTGCTGTAGCCGCCGTGCCTGGCTCATAAGAAGTTCTCAACAAATACTGTAGAACAAAAATGTGCAATATATTAAGTGAAAAGAACAAGTTGCAGAAAAGTATGTATATTTTGAATGCTATCAACAGAGGATAGAGGTATATACACACATACACACAGATGCACACATACCACATACATACCTATATACAGCACACACACACATATATATATATACACATATATACATGTGAGTTCATACCTTCTGGAAAGAAGGCTTTTAGGGAATTGACTTTTTAATTCTACCCTCTCCTACATGGTTTAATATATATATCTTTTATAATAACAATATATTTAAATTTTTTTCTTATTTATTGATTTAAGAGAGAAAGAGAGTAAAACATCAATTTGTTGTTCCACTTATTTATGCATTCATTAATTGATTCCTGTATGTTCCTTGACCAGGGATCAAACCCACAACTTTGGTGTATCAGAACTATGCTCCAACCGACTGAGCTACCCGTCCAGGGCTATCCTAACAATATTAAAAGCCATCAGTACTCGTTTTCTGACGTAACTCCTTCAAATCGCCACATGTGTCCACAAACCACAAGGTGCGGGAGGAGGGGAGACCTGACTTCAAAATACTGCACCCTTCTTCCCAAGAGGGCTCCCACCCCCTCTCTCGCGGAGTTGGGCCACAGCCCACCTGCACGAGCCACACCGCCCAGGAAATGGGGCTTGTCTGTAGAGCAAGATGTTTCTGTCCACCAAATTTGTAAGGGCAGAAACCAGCAAGTCATCTGAAAAATCTGCCCAGATGAGCAGGAATCACTCTACAGGCTCTGCCTCTGAATTCTGCACACTCAGGCGGCTAACGAGGAACCACTGGGAACGATGAGAGGTTAAAACACCATAAGGAGAATAAACAAGCCTCAAACAAGCACATAACAAAAGCCACTGGCTCCAAGCCCAAACCAACCTGCCTGTTACAGCTGCTGGCAGTCACCACCCCTCCCCTGCAAACTCCAGGAGGCTCTCGCCCAGGGTGTCTCAACCTCAGCACCACCGACATCTCTGCTGTGGGGCCATCCTGTGCATTGTAGGATAATTGGCAACACCCCTGGCCTCTACCCACTTGCTGCCAATGGCATCCTCTGAGTTGTGACAACCAAAACTGCCTCCAGATATTGCCAAGTGTCTGCTGGGGGACAAAATCAGCTCTGGCTGACAAACACTGATATCACTACTTTCCTATGTCAACAGAACAGGTGGCTGAGGCTTGTCAACCAAAAGGTGTTTGGTGAATTTTCCACAGGGCTAGCTCTTGTTGGGCTGAATTCCCCAAACGTGGAATTTGGTGATGTGGGATGCCCCTCTGTTGACACTGATCATGAACTCAGAGGCAACAGGCACTCAGGGAGGCAGCGGAGCAAACTAGTTCAGGGCCAAGGCCGGCTCTTTATTTGCCTGCCTGGGTACGTGCAGCACCTGAGGCTGTGTAGTCACCAAAGCTTTCTCTTCCTGGACAAGCAGCTGGACTACATTTCCCAGCCTCCCTTGCAGGGAGTTATAGCCAATAAAGCCCGAGTGAAGTGGAAGTGATATGAATAACTTCCAGGTGTGCCTATTAAAATTTCCCATGCATTTCTCAACTCTCTTTCCCTCCTATCCACCAGCTGGAGGTGAAACCCTCCAAGGCCTGAGAAGGTGGTAGAACCACAAGATGGAGGAGGTCTGGGTTATGAATCACTACATGGAAGGCCACTCGTAAAAGGACCCACAAAAGACCACTGTGCAAGCAAGAAAGAAGCTTCTATTGTGTTAAACCACAAAACCCTGGGGGCTGATCTGTTACAACAACTAGCCTCATCTTAACTAATACAGTGACTTTTAGCAAGTCACTTGCATTCTCTGAACTTTAGTTAATTTCTCTGTAAAATGGGGATTAGTGCCTCCCTCATTTGGTTGTCATGAGGATTAATTGCGATGGTGCTAACAACAGTGACCGGAACAAAGGTTGGCTCTTCTTATTTGTGGGGAGAAGGGCTACCACAGAATTCCTGTTCTCCTCATTATCCCTTTTGACTTCTTTTCCAAGTCACACTCAATAACTTGGAAAAAAAATTATTTTCCCCATCCTCAAATGCCTCAGGGACACATTAGATTTTAGGGCCACTTCTTTCTTTCTTTCTTTTTTTTTTTATCCTCACCCGAGGACATTTTTCCATTTTTTGTTCGGATAGAGGGGGAGGGAGAGAGAGAAAGAGAGAGAGAGAAACATCGATGTGAAAGGGACTCACTGAGTGGTTGCCACCTGCATGACCCAACCAGGGCCAGGGACAAACTGCAACGGAGGAACGTGCCCCTAGTGGGAACCAAACCTGGGTTTTTCTGGACTGCAGGCCAACGCTCTAACCGCTGAGCCAAACCGGCCAGGGCTAGGGCCACTTCTTGAAGCATTTTATCATATGGGTGTCCATCTAAAGGCACCCAAATCATTAAATAGCCATTAGAATGGGACAAAAATTCCAGGAGTCTTACCAGCTGGCCTGGTCTTCAAAGGCTGTCACTGGAACCTGAAATGAATGTTTAAGATCCAGCCAAGAGCCCTGGCCAGTTTGGCTCAGTGGTTAGAGTGTCGGCCTGCGGTCCTGAGAGACCCGGGTTCGGTTCCCGCTAAGGGCATGTACCTCGGTTGCAGTTTGTCCCCGGCCCTGGTTGGTCATGCGGGTGGCAGCCACTCGATGTGTCCCTTTCACATCGATGTTTCTCTCTCTCTTCCTCTCTCCACCTCCCACTCTACCTGAACAAAAAATTGGAAAAATGTCCTCAGGTGAGGATAAAAAATTAAAAAAAAAGATCCAGCCAAGATTTACCACCTGGGTGGACTAGGCAGCTCAAGGAGCTCTCTGGAGGAGAAGCTGAGGTGGGGGTGTCACTGTGGGCTGTGTGCTCTGCCAGTAGAGCCCCAGGGTGACAGGTCTCTGCTTCCACCGCCTGACCACTTGGCTGGAGTTCTGCCTCTGCCCATACCCAGGTTCAATGCTGCAATCCACTGAGTCCTCCCTATATGCTTGCACTGTGCTAGCACACTTCATGCACCGTTTCCTTTGTCCCCACAACACTCTGTGAGGTGGCAGCCGAGATCCCCAGACAAAGTAATCCTGGTTCAGAGGAGTTAAGTCACTTGTCCAGATGGGGAATGGTCCTTTGCAATGAATCCACCAGCATGTTCTTGACTCTGCCTCCAGTATTATAGCTGATTCAGCTGCTCCTCTGAAACCCTTCTGCCACCTCTCTGGTCCAGGCCATCCTTACCTGTCCTGGACCAGCACCATGGCCTCCCAGATGGTCACCGGCTCCCCCTTTGCTCTTCTACAACCTATTCTCCACTCAACAGCTGAAATATATATATATATATATATATATATATATATATATATATATATACATATATATCTCCTCACCCAAGGACATTTTTCCATTTTTTGTTCAGATAGAGTGGGAGGGGGAGAGAGAGAGAGAGAGTAACATCGATGTGAAAGGGACACATCGAGTGGCTGCCACCCGCATGACCCAACCAGGGCTGGGGACGAAATGCAACCAAGGTACGTGCCCTTAGCGGGAACCAAACTCGGGTCTCTCTGGGCCACAGGCCAACGCTCTAACCACTGAGCGAAACTGGTCAGGGCAACAGCTAGAATATTTTAAAACACTATACATATCATATCACGTCCCTGGTCAAAACCCTCCAAAGGCCTCTCAAAGTACTTAGAAAAAAATGCCCACTTCTTATCCCACAGGCTGGACGTACTGGGGTAAAGTGGGAGAACAGAGGGTCTTCTTGCTATTCAAACTGTGGTCCTCAGACCAGTCTTAGTGTCACCTGAAGCTTATTAGAAAGAGATGCTCAGTCCCCACCCTAGAGCCACTGACTCAGTATCTGCATTTTAACAAGATACCCAGGTGATCCACATGCATGCCAGGTATAGTGGTCAAGAGTGAGGAAGTCTTTGAAACCAATGGCCAGGGACACTGGGGCCGGGGATTGAACCTGCAACTCAGGCATATGCTCTTGACCAGGAATTCAACCCGCAACCCTTATGTCCGAGGGCTCATGCTCTAACCACTGAGTCAAACCAGCCAGGACTCCCCCAATTTTTTTACTGTGCTTCTTGGACTGCATACTTTCTCTTGACCTGTTTTCAAGTTCACAAACTCTCCTTTGTCATCTCCATTCTGCTATTGAGCCCATCCAGCAAATATTTTATTTCAGTTACTATACTTTAGCATTCTAAAATTTTCACTTGGTTCTTTTTTTTTTTTTATCCTCACCTGAGGACATTTTTCCATTTTTTGTTCAGGTAGAGTGGGAGGGAGAGAGAGGAACAGAGAGAGAGAGAGAAACATCGATGTGAAAGGGACACATCGAGTGGCTGCCACCCGCATGACCAACCAGGGCCGGGGACAAACTGCAACCGAAGTACGTGCCCTTAGCGGGAACCGAACCCGGGTCTCTCAGGACCGCAGGCCGACCCTCTAACCGCTGAGCCAAACCGGCCAGGGCAACTTGGTTCTTTTTAAAAAATTTTTTTTCTTTATTGATATTAGAGAGACAGAGGAAGGGAAAGGAAGAGAGAGAAACATCAATAAAAGAGAACGCCGACTGACTGCCTCCTGCATGCCCCCCACTGGGGATCAGGCCCACAACCTGGGCATGTACCCTGACCGGGAATCAAACTGGTGACCTGTTGGTGCATGGGTTGATGCTCAACCACTGAGCCACGCCAGCCAAGCTCACTTGGTTCTTTTTTATATCTTCTATTTCTCCACTGATCTGATGATATTCTCCAACTTACCATTCTTTTCAAGAGGATTCACCCTTACTTCTTGGAGCATGGTTATTATAACTGCTTTAAAGTCTTTGTCTGATAATTCGAACATCTGGGTCATCTTGTGGTTAGTATCTATTGATTATATTTCCTCTAAGAATTTGCCAGCTTTTGCTGGTTCTTCATAAATGAAGTAATTTTGGATTGTATTTTGGATATTTTAAATATTATGTTACAAGGCTCTAAGTCTTGTTTAAATCCTATTTAATATGTTGATTTTTTTTTAGTTGTAGCTGGCATTTGACCATGTTAGGTTCAGACCACAAGTTCTAACCAGCCTTCTGTGTGCTGTTATTCCAAGGTCAGTGTGGTTTTCAAAGCCTTTGCAGGCTATTTATACTGGTCCCCCAGGAGCAAGCTCAGGATCTGGGTGGTGGTCTACCCTGTAGCTTAGTTCTCAAAGTACCTGATGTACTGTTGAGGGTCATATCCACTCACACGTAGCTCAGGAATGAGCCCAGAAGTTTATACGTACGTTTAAGAGATCCCTTCTTGAGCTGCCTCCTTCCTGCCATCTTCCCCACACTCTGGCTCTTAGGGGCCCACTGTCATGCCCCTTTGGCTGGAAAACAGAGGCTTTTGTATCCCCACTCTGCCTCTCGCTTCCCATGACAGCATCTAGGCCTGAAGCCAAGTGCCTACTGCCAACTCCTTTTGCACACTGCCAACCCCAGGGCACAGCTTGAAACACAAACCGGTCTGGTTCTGTGGCTGGCTGGCACAGCTTTAGTGTCAATCCCTGGCTCCCGGACACTGGACCAGCTGGCAGCTTTGGGGTGATGGTGATGAGGTGAGGTAGAAGCTGGGGAGACAACCACAGGCAGCTGGGCTGAGCTATTCATCTCAAAAGTGTCAGCGTGTCAACTCTCAGACACATTGTGATTATTAAAACAGCAGATATGATTTTCCAAGTGACTACTTCTGGGATGAACAGGTCCACCTGCTGATTTGCCTTTAATTCCCATAATAGGAATGGTCTGCTACATTTTACACAAGAGAAAGTTGGAACTCAGAAAGATGGAGCCATTTGCTTGAAGCCACACAGCTGGTTAACAGTGGGGACAAGATGCAAACCCAAGTATGCGTAATTCCAGGGTCTGCTCCTCTATGGCAGGGTCCATCATCATCATCATCATCATCATATCTGGTATTTACCGAGAACTATGTTCAAGGCTCTGTATAAAGCTTTTTATATGAAGTATCAAAATTGGAAGGTTATAACAGAGGAGGAAACTGAGGTTCAGAAAGGAGTTAGCATTCACCCCAGGTCGCACACACTTGCTAAGTGGTAAAGGTGACATTTGAACCAAATTGTATCCCACTCTAATCCATGCTTTGAATGGCTGTTCAACCGTCTCTCCAGGAGGCAGAGCTGGGCCTGGTGCCCAGTAAGTCGGGCTGGGAGGGGAGAAGCCAGAGGCTGCTGGGGGCTGCAGAAAGGAGTCGTGGCATGGGTAGGCTGAGGCCAGAGGATGAGGAACATCTGTGCCCCAGACAAATCCACCGTATCTCCAGATCTCAAGGGGTTTTCTGGCTCTCGCACAGTGGCTCTGCCCTTCTCATACTGGCTTCCTGTGCTGGAAAACCTGAGCTTCCCCACTGCCCCACTTCCCAACCCGACACTTTTCCAGCACGTCCTCTGACGCCCTCTCCATCCTGGGGCCGTCCCAGGCGAGAGGGTGGCAGCGCTGTGTCCAGACCTCCGTCTCATTCTCCACCAAGCCTCTCCACCCAGCTCATCTCACCAGCGGATTCAATTAACCAATTTGACGCTACAGCTGCAGAAAGCCAAGCAATTATGGAAAACAGACCAGGTGCCTTGGAACTCACTCCCACAGAGGGGCCTGAGAAGCCTCCAAGCAGACGGCAGGGTGAGGTGGCGGCAGAATAGTACAGGCAAATGCTTGCCCACCCAGGCTGTGCAAGAGAACCCCTGGGAGCTTTGAAAAGTACAGCCCCTCCGCCCAATGCAAACACCCTGGCTGACTCAGTTGCTCCGGGCTAGACCTGGGCATCAGGATTTTTAAGTCCCCACATAATATGAATGCACACAGAGGGTTAGGAAGTCTAATGACGTGCAGGAGGGAGGGACCACTGCTGGAGTCTGATTCTAACAGGTGGAATGACTGTCACTCACCCTGCTGCACTTTCCGGGTCTTCTATGTATGTGCTTCCTCATGTGTGGTCTGCAACCTGCAGCACCAGCGTCACTTGGGTGCTGTCAGAAATGCAGAATCCAAGGCCCCACCCCAGACTGACTGAGTCAGAATCTGCATTTTAACAAACCCCAGGGAGATGCCTATGCATGTTAACGTTTCAGGCCCCACGTTCCCTGATCCTAGCTAGAGACACTAAGAGTTGGCAAAAGCCAGGAGTGGCAGTCATCACCTGGTTTGCCTTCTCGGGTGCTCCGCAGCTGCGCGGCACTGGTGACCACTGACGGGCCCCCTCCTAAGCCTGTGCCCAGGTCAGTCCCTGCAGCAGCTGCCTTGAGAATGTTAATAGGAAAGTGGACAGCAGGGTGTGAGTCCTCCATACCAACCCCTGGCAGCCGTTGGCTCCCAGGCTCAAGCACGAAGTTGGCCTCGATTTCCCTCCCAGACCTCAGTTTACCTTCTGAGCTGGAGCCCTGCCCAATCTCTCTGCATCCCCTGCAACCTTCAGCTCCCAGCTCACATGTCACCCCACTCCCCAGGCTAGGTCGGGTACCCGGCAAGATGTCCTGCCTCTCTCCTTCATTACCCTGAGACCAATTCACAATTAGGTCATTATTGGTGTGGCGTGTGATTAACATCTGTTCCCCGCTAGAATCAAGCTCGATGACAACACGTGTCATGAATGTCTGGTTCCCTATCGAATAGGGAGCATCTAGTGGACAGTGCCAGGCACATAGGAGGTGCTCAAAATAATTCAATCCGTGGGGACTGACACGACCTGGTCAGCTCTTGTTGCAGGGAGCCAGACCTCACCCCCCCTCACCACCCCCATCCGAGGGTCCCTGTAGGCAGCGTGCCCCTCACTCCTGCTTCCTCCTGGCACTGGGAACCTTTCCAAAGCCAAGTGCCTCTTGACCAAGACCAGATGAGTAAGAGCTTTGATGCTGTTCAGGCCAGGAAGCCCAGGGTACTTAAGGGAAACAGAGGGGGGTTCAAGGCTAGGGGAACATGACATGACACTCAGTTCCTTCTAACCTTACGATTTCCCCAAAACTTCACCTCCAAGCAGATGGAGGGTCCCTGATGCTGGGAGTACATCTAAAATAAATTTTCCTTCCCTTTTGGTGTTTTCCACAGAATCTCAGACTAAGTTGACAAAGTGGGTAGAACACATTATTTAGTTATGTATCTATGCCCGTGCTCTTTCAGAAAAGCTTTAGGATGGCTTCTGGCTGATACCTTTGGTGCCCTTCGAGTAATAATAATAATAACAATAATAATAATAATAATAATGGCTAATACTTATGGAGTACTTTCTAAACCAGCATCATACATACATCAAGCCATTCTGGACTTGACAACAACCTACTGAAGCAAGGACAATTACCCCCACTTTACAGATGAGCAAGCTGAGGCACAGAGTGGTCAAGGGACGTGGCACATTCACACAGTGACCCCCAGGCATCTGGCCCCTAACCTCTGGCCCCTAACCTCTGGCCTACCCTCTCAGAAGGGCAGTGAAGGAAGGTGGCGTGTCTCCAGGGCAGCAGTCTGCTGGCGTCCAGCCTCAGCATCCAGGCTCCACCCTGAGCTGCTCAGAGAAACTCTGGGTTCTATGGCCCTCAAGTTGCATTTTCTCTCTCTCTCTCTCTCTCTCTCTCTCTCTCTCTCTCTCTCTCTCTCTCCAAATTGTAATAAGATACCACATAACATTGACCATTTTAACCACTTTTAGGTAAACAATTCAGTGGTATTAAGACAATTCACACTGGCTGAGCGACCATCACTGCCATCCACCTCCAGAACCTTCTCATCTTCCCAAACTAGAACTCCGTACCGGTTACACAGTAACTCCCCTTAGAACCTCTATTCTACTTTCTGCCTCCGTCGCGTTGACCCCTGGAGGGACCTCACGCAAATGGAATCACAGTGTTTCTGCTTTCATCTCTGGCTTATCTCACTTAGCACAATGTGCTCAAGGTTCACCCACGTTAGAGCAGGTGTCAGAATCTCACTGCTTTTAAGGCTGAATAACATTCCACCATACGTGTGGACCACACTTTGTTTATCCATTTATCTCCCCATTGACGGACACTTGGGTTGCTCCCAGCTTTTAGCTGTCGTGAAACCTGCTGCTATGAATGTGGGTATGCAGATATCCGAGTCCTGCTTTCTAGCCTCTTGGGTGTACACCCAGAAGTAGAGCTACAGAATCATTTATGGTAATTTCATTAATAAAACTTAACAGCCATCAGCAAGCTGCATTTCTTTTATTAATCCCCCTCCCCCCAATTCTAACCACAGCCCAATAACCTCAGCGGCCAACCCCACTACACATTCCTGGGTGGCGTGTTGTCGTCTCAGGAATCAAAACACAGTTTCCCCCTTCTTTTCTTTAAACTTTGGCTGCAGAAATAACCTGACTGAAGATTACAGAAGAACTCTCTCCCACACAGGAAAAGAAATGCTCAGAAACCCAGCCCACCAGTGAATTACCAGCTTTTACCAGGATTCTTTTTTTTAAATCCTCACCAGAGGACATTTTTCCATTTTTTTTGTTCAGACAGAGGGGGGGGGGGGGGGGAGGGAGAGAGAGAGAGAGAGAGAGAAACATTGCCGTGAAAGGGACACATCGAGTGGCTGCCACCTGCACGACCAACCAGGGCTGGGGACAAATTGCAACCGAGGTACACACTCTTAGCAGGAACCGAACCCAGGTCTCTCTGGACCACAGGCCGATGCTCTAACCGCTGAGCCAAACTGGCCAGGGCTTACCAGGATTCTTGGCAAACGCTTACACTGCACATCAACCTTACTTTGCTATGAAGTGTTTGGAAACAAGTCAATGGGCTGGGTTTCATCTCTTTGGCGTGGAGGTAACAGCTCTTTCCCCTAGTTGGTACGTAAAGCAATAGCACCTTATAGATTTGGATTCAAGAGAACAGGAGCTTCGTCTAGGTATGTATCAGCTCAGGCTGCATTCTTTTATCATCCCAGCCAGCGCCCTTTATGAAAAATGCCACCCCAGCTGGAATTTCCACTCATGGCTGTGGTTCTGAACCCTGACTGAGCAGCAGAAATATCTGGGGTGCTTTAAAGATATAGGTCTACATAGAGCCCAGGACCCCAGCACAGTCCAACTGAATCAGAGTCTCTGGGGTAGGGTATGCCCATTGGTAGCATTTTATTTTTATTTTTATTTTATTATTATTTTTTATCCTCACCCGAGGACATTTTTCCATTTTTTGTACAGATAGAGTGGGAGGGAGAGAGAGGAAGGGAGAGAGAGAGAGAAACATCGACGTGAAGGGACACATCGAGTGGCTGCCACCCACACAACCAACCAGGGCCGGGGACAAACTGCAACTGAAGTATGTGCTCTTAGCGGGAACCGAACCCGGGTCTCTCCGGACCACAGGCCGACACTCTAACCACTGAGCCAAACTGGCCAGGGCCATTGGTAGCATTTTAAAGTTCCCAGCTGATGCTGAAGTGCAGCCAGGGTTGAGGATCCTTATTTAAGGGGACAGGGAGGCCTGCGATCTTTCCTTGTCTGCAAAGAACATTTTCAATGGGCTTTTAACTGGAGGAGAGGGAACCCTGAGCTGTGGGCCCATAACGCCAGTATTTAAAAGAGAGAAGCAGCCCTGGCTGGTTTGGCTCAGTGGTTAGAGCTCTGGCCCGCAGACCAGAGAGTCCCGGGTTCGGTTCCCACTAAGGGCATGTACCTTGGTTGCAGTTTGTCCCCGGCCCCGGTTGGGGTTGTGTGGGTGGCAGCCATTCAATGTGTTTCTCTCACGTCGATGTTTCTCTCTCTCTCTTTCTCTCTGTCTCTCTCTCTCTCTCTCTTTCTCCCTCTCTTCCTCCTGCTCTATCTGAAGATAAATGTAAAAATGCCCTTGGGTGAGGATAAAAAAAAAAAAAAGAGAGAAGCAGTCCTGGCTGGTTAGAGCATCAGGCCATGGATCAATGAGTTGCGGGTTCGATTCTGATCAAGAGCACATACCTCTGTTGCAGTTCGTCCCCACCCCTGGTTGAGGTCATGCAAGGGCAGCCAGTCAATGTGTCCCTCTTACATTGATGTTTTTTTCTCTCTCTCTCTCTCTCTCCCTCCCTCCCACTCTATCTGAAGATAAATGGAAATGTCCCTGGGTGAGGACTGAAATAAAATAAAAAGAGAAGAAGGTCTTCCACGGACGGAGCACAGGCTGTGCAGCTGACGACCGCCACAGTACGCTGGGTCAAGAGGCACGGAGGCTGGGCGCCTGCAGTGCTGCCCCAGCTGGAGGCTTCTGCCTGATGGGGTTCACATGTGGGGTGCAAGGGTTTCAAAACAACCTCTGGACTATATGCAAAATTTTCTGTCCTCCTAAGGAGGGACCTTCAGCGTCGACAACCCTTTCTCTGAAGCTCCGCTTTATCACAGTATTCCACGAGGTGGTAGATGACACAGTTATTACAAGTAAAGAGTTAGACCCCTTTGTATTTACCTTCACCTGGAGGGACTGAACACATTCATGGTTACTAACACAGGAGCAAGTTTCCAAGTGATGTCCACAAAATGGTCTGGAAGCCCCACAAGAGCGGGGATGGTCCGTCTGTTCACGGCCACGTTCCAGTCCTGGGAGACAGTGTCCGGCACAGAGAAGGTGCTTAATACCCAGCTCTGGAATCAATGAATACCTTTTCACAGGAGCTGAATCCTCTATATGCAGATGCTGTTCGTGTGAACAGGTAGAGAAGTGTGTAGAGTGACACACGCCAGGACATTAAAGGTGCTGACTCCAGCGAGAGGGACTGGAGGGGGGATGATGAAGACAGTACAATTTCCTTTTAATCGGAGGTCGTCGTTACTGAGTGCTCGGTGCTAGGCTCAGTGCCCAGCACTGATTAGGGATTGCCCTAATTTAATCCAGGTACCAATCCTTTGAAGTGCCCTTGTCTGGTGACCCCCATTTTACAGATCCTGTCCAAGGCCACAAAGCCAGAGCCAGGGCTGCCCCCCAGCCCATGCATTTCACGCTTCTCTGCTGATTCCTTGACCTTACTCACCTTTGGGTTGTATCCCCCATTATAACAATCACGTGCTACATTTTCCATGAAATGTAACAGTGTCGGGGCTTTCCATATGGGCTCTCAACGCCACTCCACCCTGACCCCCACGACCCGCCTAATCTAAAGGTGTGACATTAAGTCCTTTATTCTCAGTAGGGACTTAGGAATCGATACTCCATGCCTGGATCCAGTCTTGATTTCAACATAGAATTGACCCTTGAATAAAGCTGGGTTTAGAGGTGCTGACCCCACGCAGTCAAAAATCTACATGTAATTAATTAGTCAGCTCTTTGCACCTGTGGATACCCAACTGTGACTGAATACAGTAGACCCTGAATGACACAAGTTTGAACAGTGTAGGTTCACTTATATGCATATTTTTTTCAATAAATACCTATTGAATAAAGTAAAAATACTAAATACTTATTGAAATTAATAAGTATTTATTGAATAAATAAGGTTCAACTATAGTTCCCACTGCCTGCCCTCCACCATTTACAGATTAGGTGAAATCACTGTCTTCTGTCTTGGCCTAACATCTTGGGAAGAGCAGGGTCCTTGGACAGCAGCCACACAGGCTGCATCAGACAGAATCGTTCTATCTGCTTAGGGCACGCGAAACCTCGTTGGCTGTAGACTCTCCCAGTGACAGGCCCTGGGGAAGCTCAGAACCAACCTGCCTGGAGGGGTCTCGGAACACAAAACATTTGCAGTCTTGGTGATGAGAAGCAATTAGCTCGTGCAGAGGAAGCCATACATGCAAGGGGGTTTCGGCCATGGCCCGATTTCTTGGGAGGCCTGCAGCCAAGGATTCTAGACCAGATCGAAACAGATGAGAGCTTCCAATGACCCCAGAGCAGGACCCCTCAGAGTATGATGTCGGATCCCTGATGCCAGGGCTACCTCGTGCTTGAGGAAATGCAGATGCCTTGATCTTTGGCGCTAACAAGGCCAGAGCTTGAACTCTATCTCTACCAGCTTGAGCCACCAGGTGGGTTGTTTAGGTTTTAGGCCTCAGTCCCTAGCTCTATAAATTGATGAGGATGATACTGACTTGACACAGTAGTTTCTAATGAATATTAGCAGTAATACAGGTGAAGCCCCTGCCATGAATAGGACATAGAAGACAATAACCATTACCTCTATGAATTCTAACCATGCTGTGGTGGGCAGCTTCTCAAATGACTCCCAAAGAGTCCTACTTCCCAGTATTCACGCCCTTGTGCAATCCCCTTCCCTTGAGTATCAGCTGGACCAAGTGAGTTGCTTCTAATGAATAAAAGGGACAGAATGTCATTTCTGAGAGTAGGTTACAAAAAGGTTATGGCTTCCATCCTGCTCAGCCTCTCTGGCTCCCTCACTTGCCCACTCTGATAGAAATCATCTGCCAGGTTGGGAGTTGCCCTACAGTGAAGCCCACGTGGTGAGGGACCAAGGGAGGTCAACTGGCCAACATCCAGGAAGGAACTCAGGCTCCCAGTCTAACAGCCTTAAGAAATTGAATCCTGCCAGTGTGTGAGTGAGCTTCAAAACAGATCCTCCCCCAGCTGAGCCTTCCGATGACACTGCAGCCCTAACCAAAACCTTGACTGCAGCCTGTCAGAGGACATTGGCCAGAAGCACCCAGCCTGGGTTCCTGACTCATAGGAACGATGAGATAATGTGTTCATTGTTTTAAGCCACTCAATTTTAGGGTGATTTGTTGTGCAGCACTGAATGACTAATATACCAGGGAAACAACAGATTAAATTCAACCAGAGTGGCACATGACGCCTCTACTTAAATACTAAGTCCTCTGGGAAGCCTCTCAAAATCCCCCTCCCTGATGACTCTGAGGCCCCAATTTTCTCATGTTTCCCTATTGGACTGTAAGCTACTTAAGTAATATCATCAAAGCTTACATAGTGAGCACTTATTATTATTCCAAAATTGTATGTCACTTAATCCTTACAACAAATTTACAAAGCAAATACTATTATTACCCACATCTTATAGAAGAAACCGAGGCTCAGAGAGGTTAAGTACCTTGCTCAAAGTTGAACATACCTCACCTGGGGAGTCATCAGGGTCTACCTACCTGTAAACACTAGGCTGGCGTTTTCCAGTTCTTCTTGGGGAACTTTGAAGCTGAAAGACTCATTATAGAAAGGATCAATTGTGCCTCTTAAGAAGGAAGTCTTCTTTGTTTTCACAAGCTTGAGTCCATGTACCAGCTGGATTTTCACAAAGGGGTCTGAGAATTGGATACAATATCAAAGAATGTTAGAGATCATGAAACCCAATCCATCCAGTCATACATTCAATTTCCCATCCATTCATTTGTCTATCCATTCATTCTTCCTTCCTTCTATCTGTCCATCCATCCATCATCCATCCATCCATTTTCCCTTCTATCTGACAGCCCAACCACTTACCCATCCTTTCATTTATCTTTCCATCAATTCATCCATCTTCTATCCACCCCTCCTTTCGCTCATCCATTTTCCCATTTACCAATCTATCTATTTTTCCTTCCTCCTTTTCCCTTCTTCTCTTCCTCCAGCCATCCAGTATTTATTGAGCTTCTCCCATGTGTCGGGCAGTTTACAGATAAAGAAACTGATGACTCAAGATGAGAAATGATTTGCTTAAGATCTGACTAGTGGAGAAAGAGCCAGACCAGAACCTGTCCCAGTGTTCTGTCCTAGAAAACCCATCATCATCTCAGTGAGCCCGTAGCCTATACCCAGAACACAGATGGCAGAATTATAACTATCATTCTTAGATCACTTTACAATTTACAAAGAGATTCACGTACATTATCTAACTGAATATTGTTTAAACAACCCGGTGAGATGAATACTGTTATTATGTCAGTTTTTCAGATGGAGAAATTGAGGCTCTTAGAAGTTAAGTAACTTCCCCAAGGCCACATTATTTGCGAGCAGTAGAAATGAAATTTGGTTCCAGGCAGTTTGATTCTGAAACCCTTAATCATTTTATCATACTGACTCTCCAGCCTTAATACCATCCCTTCCACTGGCCCCTTTTGAAACTTGTTTTTGTAATGTGATATCTGAAAATGCAAACTGTCTTTTAAATTCAGCTGTCACCTTATAGCAAAAGTAATTTACTTTAGCTATTGCACTTAGAGAAGACAGTATTTCCACTGCTGAGCTGAAGAGATCCCAGCAACCATGGCTGCTTTCGTGATAATATCCTTGCTGTCATTGGAGAAGCTACATATATGGAATGTAATCTGTTTCATTTCATTAAAAGTCATGTTTGAATTGGTTTGCTATAAAATAGACACTTTGAATACAACAGTCTTCTCAGAGCTGGGGTTTATAAAGATTTATGGTACACTTGAAATGAGCTGAGGGTAAAAAACCTTAGGGTGAATACACCAACTCTCTCTGATTAGGACGCATGGTCAATGCACACTAACGCCACCTGGCGGATGATGTCTCTATTGCAGGTATAGCCACTGGAAAGGCGCCACTTCCTCTGGGCTGCATGTGTACAAAGAGAAATCTACATTTCGGTAGTTATCACACCTGGTCTCAGTCAAATCCCCAATTCAAAAGGGATTATGAGATGGCATCATTTACCTGCTTCATTTTAAGACATATCTGATTATTTTACCTCTTGAACTAAATCCTAGTTCTGGATACTGTCTGTCTTCACAGGGTCTTATCTTATTAATAGTATCCAGGATGCAGAAAAGAAAATCAGGTCTTTTGTGTCAAACAAACACAGATGCCCCGTTGAAGAAATGGGGGAGGGGGGCATCACACTGTACCTGAACCTTGGCTCACATCCGTCTGAAGAAGTTGCTTGGCTCGAATGACATCAACATTTAGTCTCCCAGCACTTGGGAGATAATTCAGTGACAGAAGTAGCTCCCCCAGCTCCACTTCATTCTGCAGAGAAAGAAAATAGTTGAGAAGTTGCCTTTTTTCTTTTATTTTGCACCGACCATGCAGGAAATTGATTCCAGAAGTTCACAATTGGGCTTCTGTGGGTGGATCAGTTGACAGCGGGTACCTCTTTCTTTGACTTCTTTTACCTCTGACCCCAATTATTTTTTTCTATCTCAGAAAGTGTTTTTTGCCCTTAGAACACATAACAGCAGCAACAACATAGTGATAACAAAAGCATCAATAAAGATAATAAATAAGTGCTACAGGTCATTCAAGTATTGTGTTAATAAACACTTTACATATAAAAGCTGGTTCAATCTATATAATGAGTCTGTGAGATATGAGTATTACTGAGGAAACTGAGGCTCACAGGGGTTAAACACTTGTCCGAGGCCAGACAGCTAGAAAGTAGTAGCACTGGCATTTGAACGCAGGGAGTCTGATTCCAGATACTCTGACCACTATGGTTAATAATTTGGATTTGTAATATAAATTAGGGAGGATTCTCCTTACAAATAACATTACCTTCACTCATTCACATTCTTGGTTTTGTATGTTTGTTTGTTGAGTGGGAAAGGCAATGATGGCTTCCCCTTTAGGCAGAACAGGTGTGTGCGCTGGGTCCCCTAGAAGCAGGATATACCCCTCCACCTCCACTTCAAATAAAAAAGACAGAAATATTTTTGTTTTTGCAAGAATGGGGTATTTGGTATTTCAGAAATAATACTGATGTAATCATTGTGGGTAACTTAGACCATTGCTATGATTTATAGTTGACAGTTATTATCTTGATCGACATATGATATGATGCTCCATTATCTTCAGGGCTTGGGGTGTCAAGGTCATATCTTCAACTAGCCCTGGAGAAAGTGAACGGTCCTCACTTCCTCTGCCCCAGAATGTGTGACACATATGAACAGCAGCATCTATGCAATATCAAAAACGGCAGCTCTGAACAACCTGAAGGCGAAACTGTCCCTGGAGAGTTCAGGAAGCCAGTGTCTTCTTTGTCTCTCTTCCCTTGAAGATGCTACATTGAAAAGCTGACCAGCAGCCAGCTGGTAAGAAATTTAGGATATGGGAACAGAAATCAGGACCATCTACTCCAGTAGCTCCTCAACCTCAACCTTTCCCTGAAGGATCATGAAATTTATGGCCATCTTTGTACCATGAAGTATTGACATATTATTATTTTTTCTTGATTGATTTTAGAGCGAGAGGAAGGGAGAAAGAGATAGAAACATCAATGAGAGAGAACACTGATTGGCTACCTCCTGTATGGCCCCCACATGGGGGATGTGGCCCACAACCTGGGCATGTGCCCTAACTGGGAATCGAATTGGCGACCTCTTGGTGCATGGGTCGATGCTCAACCACTGAGCCACACCGGCCGGGTGATGTATTGGCATATTAAACTTATATCAACCTTGGGCATTTTTACAACCCCCACCACCACTACCACCTCCAGGGACTTTTGGCCATGTCTGAAGACATTTTTGGTTGGTACAACTGGGGACAGGGTTGTTACTGACATCTAGTGGGTGAAGGCCAGGAATGCTACTAAATATCCTACAAAGTGCAGGACACCCCAACACCCCAACACAAAAGGACCTGGCCCAAAACGTCAACAGTGCTGAAGTTGAAAATGTTAACTAAACCTATGAACCGTGGGCTGATTCAGACTCTTCGCTTACACATGATTGTAGCCTGAACAAGCACTAAGAGCAATCAAAGACTGAATTTTTCTCCAGACCGAAGAGGCCAAGGCACCAGCTGTAAGCCAGAGATCAAGCTTTGACTTCCATCCTTCCGCCTCCTCCTTAGGGCTCCTTTGCTGCGAATAGAAACCCAAGCACCAGACACAAAACTCTTCCCAGGAAGTAAGCTCAGCTGCCCAAAGGGAATGGATTGCTTTTTGGGGGAGGGGTAACCTCTAACTCTTTGAAGTCTCCCTTCTTCTACCCATATTAGTCAGATAAGGTCATCCTGTCAGACCTGGAACAATTTGGTTCAATACTCTAGGTTTATAAAGGAAAACTGAACCAGGCCATTCCCTCACTTCCCTGGTTAACACCCTCCCCATCACTCTTAGAATGAAATCCAAAATCCTCAGCCTAGTCTGCAATAGGATTTGTCAACCTTGGCACTAGTGCCATTTTGGGCTGGGTCATTCTGTTAGGGGGATCATCCTGGGCATTGTAGGATGTTTAACAGCATCCCTGTTCTACCCACTAGATGCCAAAAGACTACTACCCTCTAACTATGACCATCCAAAATGTCTCTAGACATTACCAAATATCCCTTGAAGGAAAATTGCCCGTTTGAGAACCACGGGTCTACCAGGATCTCAATAATTTGCCCCTGCCAACATCTCAGACCTCACCCAGTAGCCACATCTGTCTTCTTTCTATTCCTTGAAAACACAATACGTTCCGGCCCCAGGGCTTGTACCCGCTGTGCCCTCAGCTTGGGGATCTCAACTCAAATGTCACCTCCTCATCTCAGACTTCCAGCAGCACCCAGTGGAAAATCCTTCCCTGCCTCCGTCGCTTTCCACCACATCACATGGTTTTATTTCTTCTGTGGCACTTTGTCCTTACTGGATATTTTTTTGTTCTCTATAAAGGCAAGGACAGGGCCCATCTGTCCCTCACCACACTCATAGCACTTGAACAACTTCCACAGATGATCACGAGGACAAGCTGTGCAGCCCCGACACGGGGCTCCGCTACCACATCATGGTCCCGGAGGAGTCATCGGCACGGTGTCCGTCACCCGCCCTATCCCACCTCGGAACGGAAGCCGAGGTGGGGGAAGGAACTGGGTGCCACTCTGCTCTTGTCCTTCTCAAGGCAATGTCACAAATAAACAGGCGTCGTTTCCTTTTTTAAGATCCTGATGAGCTTAATTTGGTTGCTTGGAGAACCGAAATAGACTGTAAATTACTCAAATGAATCCAGAAGGCCCCCTGCAAGCTCCCAGCAGCGGGCTTGCACTAGCGCTCGCTCTCTTCCCAGACAAAAAGTCTCTCCCCCGGCAGCCTTTGAACACCCTAAGTTCTAATCAATAAAAGGGAAAGCAAAGAAAACCATCTGGGACAAAAGGCACTTTCTGGGGAAAACAACAGCCCGGCTCTTCTGCCACACTTCCTTTGAAGTGCTTCTAAGGTGCCACCTCGCTCTGGCCTAGCACAGGGATTCAGTTACGTGCACTTTCTCCAATGCCCAGGTCCGAGCACAGCTGCTCTGAGCTCCCGGGCCTCCGTTCGCACGGGCTGGGAGAAACAGTTCGTCTCTTCATTTACTGCACAAACAACATTAAAATACGAATGCATTTTTAAAGCATAAAACCCAGCCACAATCCCAGCACTTGACACATTTCATCAAATGCTTTCTTTTCTCCAGCCCACCCGCCTTCGTGTTCTTTTCCAGTCCTTGTCAATACATCAAAACTGTATCTGCACAGCTGCCCTGACCACACGGGCCGATTCTGAGACCTCCCCGCCCCCTTTAAACTCAAATAGACACACATTTTCCCATGTTACCACCCAGACATGTAAAGTATCATTTAGTATCTACACAGACTATTCCATTAGGCGGAAACACTATAATTGACTTTAACCTTTTTCCTATTGTTAGGTACTTAGGTTATTTCGAATGGCCTAAAATTGGGCACTTTGACATTTCTATTTTTTAGATTACATCATTCTAATAAAACCCGGGGTGAGATCACTGGGTCAAAGACTGTATCAAGATACATAAATAATATCCACATCCTTTTTGGCCACTCGGTCTGAATTCACAAAGCACTGGCCGAAAGGGCTAACCAACTTCCCAGCCACTAGCAGGGGGTGAGGACAGCAGCAGCACCGGGCAGTAACATTCTGACAAATGTCCTTGATCAGTGTGGCTGTTAAAATATTTGTTTGCACCTCTTTGGAGACCTAGCCATAGATCGATTTTGTCGCATTTCCTGTTTTGCGTGGAAACACTGACTTTCTGATTTCCGGTGTGAGTTCATGGCCCCTCCTGGACTGGCACATGGTGTGGCTACCAGACACATTTTGCACCGGATTGTTGTTGTCTGTTACTGTCCTTTTTTCTAATTATTCCCATCCACTGGGTGTCTTACAGTGGATTTAGCTTGTATTTCCCTGACTGCTTAAAAGGTTGAGCATCTTTTCATGCTTATCAGCTATTCATGCTTTCTCTTCTTTGAAAACCTGTTTGTTTCATGTTGCCCGTTTCTTTTCTATTGAGTATTTGTCTTTCTCTTATGAATTTATAAAAAGGCTTTTAAATACTATGGATACAGCTAAATTATTCACAAGTTATGTGCTGTGATGGGTTGAACTGTGTCCGACCTAAATCCGTGTATTTAAGTCCCAACCCCCAATATCTCAGAATGTGACCTTATTTGAAAATAAGGTCTTCATAGGTGTAATTAGTTAAGATGAGGTGATACTGGAGTAGGGAGGGCCTCTAATCCAATATGACTGGTGTCCTTATAAAAGGAGGAAACTTGGACATAGATACACACAGGGAGAAGATCACGTGAAGACTGGAGTTATATTGCCATGAGCCAAGGAACTACCAGAAGCAGAGAGAAATGTGGAACAGGTCCTTCCAAGAACCTTCATAGGGAGCGTGGGTCATGGACTGCCAGCCTCCAGAACTGTGGGACAGCACATTTCTGTTTAAGTCACTCAGTGTGTGGTACTTTGTTACAACGGCCCTAGCAAACTAATATGTGTGTGTACAAACATATTCTCTCAGTTTGTGGGTTGCCTTTTCATTTTTCTCCATATTTTCTGATGAGCAGAACGCATATTTGCATTGCAGAATGCCTCCGTCTTTCCCCTCTCTGGTTTACACTGTGTGGCCTTTCCTAGAAATGCTTTGCTATACTAAAGTCATAGAGATAGTCTCCTTCTAAAACTTCAAGTTTGGCCTTTTAAACATGAGGCCTTGGGCTGCCTGGACTTGATTTTGGTGTAAGGTATGAGATAAGGCTCTGTTTTCATTTTTGAGGTACTGACCTTTTCTCCCATCTTTCTGCCCCACGAAGCTGTGAGCTTATTTGGGGTAGTGATCTTACATTGCTTCTGTCCCTCTCCCAGGTAGAGAACACACCCCTGGTGAATGGTGGCCAAGAGAAACATTTGTCTAAGTCCTTCCTAGGAAGCTACACCTTCCAGGGAAGATGTGAGAGAAGCTGGATCTTCTGGTGTCTGAGAGTTTACGTCTAGGACTCAATGGCCATCCAAATTAGATCAACCTACTTCAGATCCACTCGAGCTTCTCGAAAGAGATATTGATTCCATCCTAAATTGGGCTCCCAGCGTGGCAGAGACAGCTGTTCAGCAGAGATTGCTCCAGAACATGAAATGTTTTAGCCCAAACTAAAATGACAGGCTTCAAGCCTTGCCTCCTAGCTACCCAGTGCTCGTGATGAAGGGCCGACGGAGAAAACTCTATTAGGGTGAGTCACCGTTCAGCTGCAGCAGTAGCAGAGAGGACAGCCCAAGGCACTTACAGAGAAGCAGCTGGGAGCCCTGGCCAGGTAGCTCAGCTGGTTAGAATGTGGTCCTGATACTCCAGGGTTGAGTGTTCAATCCCGGGTCAGGGCACATGCAGGAATCAACCAATGAGTGCATGGATAAGTGGAATAACAAATCAATGTTTCTCTCTCCCCCCCTTTCCTCTTTCCTCTCTCTCTCTCTCTCTCTCTCAAATCAATAAATAAAAATTAAAAAGACAAAAACCAGATGGGAGAAGCTGTCAGCTAAGGGAGGCTTTTGAGCTGGCAGTCCAGCCCCAGAGCCTTCTTCCATCTGCTCGCTCCATTTCTGCACGGAAAGCCCCCATCTGTTTCTCTGTGTCTCACCAACACCTCCCTGACCTCAGATCCAGCCCAACTACCCAGTCGACAGGCGTTTCTAGAGAACCTCCCACACGTGGGGCTCAGGGCTAGCACACAACAGGTGCCTGATGATGACCCACTGGGTGACTGCTCCAGGCACACGGGGCAAAGCAGTGGACAAGACGGGTAAGGTCCCTGTCGCAGCTCCCGAGAGTAAACATTATTGAATTGATCATTATGCATAACTAATTATGAGGTGATTTAATCAGCACTGTGGTGGGTGCTGTGGGAAGTGACCTTCCTAAGACTCCCCTATAGAAGCAGGAACAGGAGTTAGAGGGCCAAGAAGCACACGCACTAAACAACTGAGAAGGCCAATATGGACAAGTGAAGGGGCGGAGGAGGGTGGGCTGGGGGGACGGGTGCAGGGCTGAGGCTGGGGAAAAGACAGGTCTGCTCTGCCTTCTTGCCAGGTGAGGAGTTTGGACTCATCCTGTGGAATAGGGAGACAGAGGGTCACGAATTAGATGTGTGTTTTTAAAAGACCCCTCTGGCTGCACCTCCTTCCTCTTCTGGTGGTTCTAGCCATCTTTCATTCTTTTCTTTTTTTCATGTTTTTATTGATTTCAGAGAGGAAGGAAGAGGACAAGAAAGAAACATCAATCAGCTGCCTCCTACACACCCTCTACTGGAGATCGAGCCCACAACCCGGGCATGTACCCTGACTGGGAATCGAACCAGCGACCTCTTGGTGCCCAGGACAAGACTCAATCAACTCAGCCACACTGGTCACATCTTTCATTCTTTCATCATGTTGTAATTATTCACTTCTCTGCAGCTCTCGCAACAAACTCTTTTAAAGGTTATTTTACTTTTCGTGTACTGTCATTTCTTTGGAGAAGGACTGCACCTCCTATGTTCTCACCCCTCTCTTCTTTGTGCGCTAGTAACTGGAAGTTGCATGGTTGGCATGGGTTGAATTTTTGTCTCCCAAAAAGACAGGTTGAAATGCTAATCCTTGGTATCTATGAATGTGCCCTTATTTGGAATTAAGAATTTTGCAGATGTAATCAAGTTAAGATGAGGTCATACTGAAGTATGGCAGGCCCCAAGTCCAATATGACTGGTATCCTAATAAAAGGAGAGGCAGAGAGGGAGACACACAGAGGAAAAGGGAACACCGTGTGCCGACATAGGCTGAGATCGAGGTGATTCATCTACAAGTCAAGGTACGCCAAGAATGGCCACACCACCAGAAGTTAGGAGGCAAGGCATGGAAGAGAATCCCCCTCAGAGCCTCCAGAAGACACCAGCCCTGCTGACACCTTGATTTTGGACTTCCAGCCTCTAGAACTGTGAGAGAATAAATTCCCGTTTAAACCACCTGGTCTGTGGTCATTTGTTCTGGCAGCCCCAGGAAATACAGTGGAGATTAAGCAAAAAGACTGAGTCACAGATCATGCAAAGGGCCTGGGAAATAGTGTTTTAAGTGCCCCAGAAATACTGATAACACAGCCATTTCAAGCTATGGGCTCAGATAAGATCACTTAGGGATCTTTAATCTAGTCCACTAGAAATATCCACATGGATGTGTCATGGTCATGCTTAACACCTCTAGCCATACTAAACTACTCATCACCCCCCGACCCCAATCTCACCTGCTCCTCCCACTTCACTGTCCAGCATGCTCATCAATGTGGCAAACTGAGCAAGACCCTGGAGGTGTCCCTCACCCTCTTCCTTCATGTCACTTCTAACTCCCAAACATCCTCAACTCAAAACCCACCCCTGATATTGGTCCCACCTGGACGCCTTGCCCACCAGTCAAAGGTCACTTGCCTCTGTTCTCACACACCTCTAAACCAGTGATTCTCAACCAGGTGATTATACCCCCAGGAGATATTTGGCAATGTCTGTAGACATATTTGGTTGTCACCACTGGGGAAGGGGATGCTACTGGAACCTAATGGGTAGAGGTCAGAGGTGCTGTTGAACATTCTACAGTGCTCAGCACAGCCCCTCACAAAACAGAGTGATCTGATCCAAGATGTCACTAGTGAGATCTAACTTATCTGGAACTCATCTTGTCTAAATCCAACTTGTGCACTGCCCCAGAAGAAGCAACCTAAAATGCAAACCTGACTAGGTTTCCCCACTTTTTATCTTTTTAAAAAAATATGTTTTTGTATATTTTTTAGAGAGAAAGGAAGAAAGAGAGAGAAACAACAATGTAAGAGAGAAACATCTATCGGATGCCTCCTGCATGCTCCCTCCTAGCGAGCAAACCTGCACCTCGGGCATGTGCCCTGACCAGGAATTGACCTGAGATCTCTCAGTCCATGGGACGACGCTCAATCCACTGAGCCACTCTGGCCAGGCTCCCTTTTATATCTTTTAATTCCTGCCCCCTTCCAGATAAATGCTATCTGTGAGGTTCTTCAACCCCTCAATCTCATGTCATGCCATTCCTTGTATGGTCAAACTATGTGCCAGGCAACTGGAACATACTTCCCTCCTGCTCCTGCCCCACACCCACAAATAGGGACAAGGTGTCCCTGACCTGTGCTCCCACGGGCCTCAGACTTACCCCTTAGAGCAAATACTACTAACAGGTCATTCATTCCACAAACAGATGCTTTTTCTGAACCAAGTACTGCCACAACACTGGGTATAGGGCAGTAAATGAGATCTCCTGGAACCCTATTCCAGGGAGGTGTCAGGACAGGGCATGTCTTAGGACTTTGGGTTCTGTTACCTTCTTTCTAAATTGTGAGCCCACGCTAGAGTTGTAACATGAGAAACTTCCTAACATGTTTACTAAATAAGTGAATAACCACAGCAGAAAATATTGATTGAGTGTCTCTGAAGCACACATGGGGATGAACATATAGCATACATTATCCCATTCAGTTCTCAAAAGAACCCTTTGATATTAATGATGCCAATGATGGTATTGATGATAAAGGTGCTGCTGCTGATGCCAATGATAATAAGGGTCTGATGATAATGTTGATTATAATGATGTTGATGATGATTGTGATGATGATAATGTTAATGATGATGATTAGATGGTGCTGCTGTTGTTGATGGTGTTGATGATAATGATGACAATGATAATGATGACGATGATGGTGTCGATGATGATGATGGTGTTGATGGTGTGATGGTGATGATGATGATGATAATGATGATGATGATGGTGGTGTTGACAATAATGCTGATGAGGGTGGTGTTAATAATTATGCTGATGATGATTATGATGGATGGTGTTGATGATAATGTTTGTGATGATGTTGATGAATATGTTAATGATGATTATGATGCTGCTGCTGCTGATTATGATGGTGGTGATGATGTTGATGGTGCCAATAATGATGATAATGATGTTGACGATAATGATATTGATCATGGTGTTAAGTATGTTGATGATGATGATGATGATTATGATGGTGCTGCTGCTGGTTATGATGGTGATGATGGTGTCAATGATAATGATGATGATGTTGATGATAATGCAGTTGATGATGATGTTGTTGATGGTGTTGATGTTGATGATGCTATGATGATATGATGATGATGATGATGTTAAGATGATGAGGATGTTGATGATGGTGTTGATAATTTTGATGATGATGATGTTGATGATGATGATCATGGTGTTAATGATTATGTTGATGATAATTATGATGATGATAATGTTGATTATGATGGTGTTGATGTTGATAATGATGTTGATGTTATGATGATAATGATGATGCTGATGACGACAGTGATGATGCTGATGCTGATGATAGAGATGATGATGATCATCATCATGTTGATGATAACCAACATTACTGAGAGCACATCACCTACCAGGCACAGAGCTCAAAGTGCTTCCCTTTATTTTTCCATTTCATCTTCACTACAAGCCTTTGGGAAAGGAACTGTTATTATCCTCATTGGACATATGAGTAAACTGAGACACTGGAAGGTTAAGGCACATGCCTGACATCACATAGTAAAGCAGGCAGCAGAGCCAGGGGATGATACAATGACAATTATATCTGGTCTTTGTCCTAAGTTCCTGGAACACAGCTCCTAAAACCCCTGGAATCTCTGGAGTGATAAGAGTGTCTTCTGTATGCTAATGAGTTTACTGATGGCTAGAAGTTTCTAGATAGCTTCAGGATGGTGGCTAGTCACCAGAAAGACTAAGGCCTGATTAGAAGGTTGGAACTCTCAGCCCCAACCCCTATTTTCTAGGGAGGAGAGAGAAGTTGGAGGCTGAGTTATCATCAATGGACAATGATTTAATTAATCATGCCTACATAATGAACTTCCATAAAAATTCATAAGTAACAGGATTTAGAGATCTTCTAAGTTAATGAATGCATAAAGGTGCTGGAAACTGGACTGTACCTGGAGAGAGATGGGGAGCTCTGCACCCATCTCCCCAATACCTTACCTTATGTATCTCTTCCGTTGGCTGTTTTTAGTTGTATCCCTTATAATAAACTGACAGTAGTAAGTAAAGTTCCTTGCTGAGTTCTGTGAGCCATTCCAGCAAGTTACAGAACCTGAGGAAGAGGTCATGAGAACCCAATTCAATCATAAGTATGAGTGACTACCTGAAAGTTGCAACTAGCATCTGAACTGGGGGCAGTCTTCTGGGACTGAGCACTCTTCCTATTGGTCTGAGCTAACTCCAGGCAATTAGTGTTAGAATTGAATTGAAGTGCAGGACACCCAGCTAGTGTCTGCACAAATGGAGAATTTGTTGATGTAGAAAAAAATCCCACACGTTTGGTGTCAGAAGTGTTATGAGTAAAAACAGTTTATTTGGTCTGAACCTAAAGATGCTGACTCTAGTTTGTACACTCTTGACAATTATGTTATTTGGCTTTTATCCACACTTCCCCCAGTGAAAACTGATGCTTGGAGAAGTTAACTAACTTTCCTAAGGCCGCACAATGAGTGTCCCCTGTGACAATACTACTGCCCTGCTTAAGTGAGCAGAAAATATGTATTGAATGGATGAAGGCATAGTGGTCAAGTCAGGATTCGAATTGAGACTTCAAAGCCCACCCTCTTACCCAGTCCAGGAACTGACATGTAGTAAGTGTCTAATATATCAATAGATTGATTTTAAAAGAAAGAAAAGCACAGGACATCCCTTGTAGCTATTTACTTTTCTTATATCTGCTGCCCTTAGAAGTCCCCCTTGTTATAAAAGAAAACAACCCACACTTATCAGTCTCTTCAGAAACTCTGCTCCCTTCTTCTGATATCAGAACCTCTTTGGAGTAGTTCGGGTGGGGCTAACCCTGGGCATTTGACCCACCTGGCTGGAGTACACCCCCCTCTCCCTGGCCAAGTGATTGGTTCAGAAATGGCCATGTGACAAAACCAGCCAATTAGTTCTCTCCCATGGCGGGTGTGGGAGGCCAAATTCTAAGATGACCCCCAAGACTGGAGCCCCCTGGTACTCACTTACATTGAATAACTGCCCAAAGTCACATCACTGGAAGTTGTTGGGCTGACTTTTGCTTGAGGATTATGGGACTGTAGGGCCATGCTCTTGAATTCCATAAGTGCTGTACACATGCACTAGGTTCTCTGCTTTGAGCCTCGTGTGAACTAACCCTCTGACTGCCCAGGAAAACCCTCTCAAGTAAGTACTACCATGATCAGTGGCGGGCTCATAAATGTTTAACTCTCCAGTAGCATCTTCCAATTCTATACACAGTGGCTGATTTCAAGTTAGCAATGTGAATTCAGCAGCTCAAAAAATACCTGGAAATTTAACAATGAGCTCTATGAGCCCCTACAAGTTAACTGTAGCACACAATCCTCATTTCATAGAAGAAGAAACTGAGGCTTAGAGATAGATGGTAAGTTAACTCTCCTGGGCCCACACATCTAGAGGGTGGCAAAGCTGGGACTTGAAGCCAGGTTTTTATGACTCCAGGTTCTGTGCTCTTAACCACAACAGATGCCTTCCTTTGGGGGATAAAGCTGTGTGGCACAGTGGCAAGACCTCCCACCTGGAAGTCAGGTGACCTAACTCTAGTTTCATTTCTGTCCCTGAAAGCTGTGTAACCTCGGACAAGTCACTCAACTCCTCTGTGCCGCAGTTTTCTCATCTATAAAATAGGATTGGTCCAAATCATCTCTGGTTCCCCTTCTGGTTCACATTATAACTAGAAATCAAAAGTCCACGTTGAAGACTGAAATGTCGACTCTGTTTCTATTTCAAGAGAAGGAAAACAAGAAGGATCACATGAAATAAAGCATCTAGCTAATGCTGCCTGAGCCCAGACCTGACTGCACAGTGTTGCCCAAACACTGCAATTTGCCAAAACCTGGGTAGGAAACCTTTTAACACACCCACAGAGACCAGGATTCTGCCAAGAGTGTCAGGCTGACAGCATCTCAGAGCAAGTTCAAGTGAGATTCTCATTTAAAAAAAACTGATGTTTGGCCCTGGCCAGTTTGGCTCAACTGTTAAAGCATCGGCCCACAGACCAAAGAGTCCCAGGTTCGGTTCCCGCTAAGGGCACGTACTTTAGTTGCAGTGTGTCCCTGGCCCCGGTTGAGGTCCTGTGGATGGCAGCCAGTCAATGTGTCTCTCTCATATTGATGTTTCTCTCTCTCTTTCACCCTCTCTCCCTCCTGCTCTATCTGAAGATAAATGCAAAAATGTCCTCAGGTGAAGATAAAAACAAAAAACAAAAAACAAAAAAACTGATGTTTGCCTTGTCAAGGGCCTTGCCTACTACGGTATCAGGTGATGAATGACCTCAAAATACAAAATGCAGCCATGAGAGGCGATGGGCATGAGTCACTCAAGGAATTTTCCAGGTACTAGGCCCAATCAGCACACAACACTGGGCACCTAGACTCCTCTACAATTTTTGCTTTTAAAAAATGTCCTAAATCCTTTGGAAAATGGCAGTGGAGCCCTGGCCAGTTTGGCTCAGCGGTTAGAGCGTTGGCCTGCGGTCCAGAGAGATCCAGGTTTGGTTCCCACCAGGGGCGCGTACCTCGGTTGCAGTTTGTCCCCGGCTCTGGTTGGTCATGCGGGTGGCAGACACTCGATGTGTCCCTTTCACGTTGTTGTTTCTCTCTCTCTTCCTCTATCTTCCTCTTTCTCCCTCCCACTCTATCTGAACAAAAAAATGGAAAAATGTCCTTGGATGAGGATTAAAAAAAAAATGACAGTGGAGTGAATGGAAGCTACATAGACTATCTCCCAGGACCAAATTGGAATTACAACGAAAATAAAAACAAATTATTGGAAAAAACAACATAAAACCAGCTGGAGAGTACCCCTATAACCAGAGACAGAAAGAAGACACCAAATCGAGCCTGGTAGAAACTTCAGAGGCACGAGAACTCGGTCTGGAAGTCCATGGACATCATCTGAGGACTGTTTTGGCTGTGAGCAGTTCCCTTGGGGTTAAAATCCCAAGCTGGCTCCACAGTGCAGAGCACTAAATTAGCTACAGCCACTCACCTTGGGCGTCAGCAGAGGGCGGGCAGAATTGACTGGAACTGTGTGGAGAGACTCAGGAGTTTGAAGAGCTGGGAGGGCACCAGAAGTTTTATGCTGAATCACTCTCTCCTAGGACAGTAGCCATATTACTCAAATAGCCCCTTCCCAGAGCCTCCAGGAGAAGCAACAGCCTCTCCCTTAGGAATTTAACACCAACTGGCCAGGCCAGAAATGCAAATTGAGGCTCATTAACAGCTAGAGACTGCCAGCAAGCATCTGCTCCACCCACTGGAAATCCTCTTACCCTGAACACCTGAGGGATTTTTTTCATTCAGCTGAGGGCTATAACTCAAGGCTCATCAAGTAATTGAGACTAATAGCCAGGAGGCAAAAGCTAGAGAAAAATTGAACCTTTAATTGGCCTGCAAATCTACCCAGGAAAGTAGATTTCACAGTGGTGTTTAACAGGGGTCCTCCCAACTCATCTAAACCCAGTAGAGGGAGCCACATTCAGCAGAACACCAACACCTACAGGGTAATTTGGCAGGCTCCAAAACCAACTAAGACAGCCAAAATGGTGAAACAAAGCAACAAATCCCAAATGAAAGAACAAGAGAATTCAACAGAAGAAGAGATAAATGAAATATAATTAAGCAAGTTATCAGAGGTAGAGTTCAGAGTAATGATAATGAGGAAGCTCAATAGCATGAGCAAAGAGCTCAAAAACATGTGTAAAGATATAGAAACATTGAAAATCAACCAAGTAGAAATGAATAATGACATAGCAGAAATAAAGAACACACTGGAAGGAATGACCAGCAGAGTAGAAGAAGCTGAGGAATGGATCAGTGAATTAGAAGACAGGGTAGAAAAAAAGCACCCAATTAACAGAAACACTACAGGCCAGAAGGGAATGGCATGAAGTAATCAAGGTCATGAAAAACAAGGATTTGAATCCAAGACTACTCTACCCAGCAAGGCTGTCATTCAAAATAGAAGGTCAAATAAAGAGCTTTCCAGACAAAAAAAGGCTAAGGGAATACATTAATACCAAACCAGCATTACAAGAAATGTTAAAAGGACTGCTGTAATTAGTAGAAGAAATAGAAAGAAAAATATAACCACACTAAACAAAAATGGCAATAAATAAGTACCTATCAATAATCGCCTTAAATGTAAATGGATTGAATGCTCTGATCAAAGGACACAGAGTTGCTGATTGGATAAGAAAGCATGACTCATATATATGTTGTTTACAAGAAACCCATCTCACAACAAAAGACTCACATAGGTTGAAAGTGAAGGGATGGAAAAAAAATCTTCCAAACAAATGGAAAGGAAAGAAAAGCTGGGGTAGCAATACTTATATCTGATAAAATAGATTTCAAAATCAAGGCCATAACAAGAGACAAAGAAGGCCACTACATAATATTGAAAGGATCTATCCAACAGGAAGATATAACCTTGGTAAACATATATGTACCCAATACAGGAGCACCAAAATATATTTTAAAACTTCTGGAGGACTTCAAAGGAGAAATCGACAGCAATACAATCATAGCAGGACATATCAATACCCCGCTGACATCACTGGATAGATCTGCTAAACAAAAAGTTAGCAAGGAAACAGAGACTCTAAATGATGCAGTAGATCAAATGGATTTAATAGATATCTACAGAAAACTATACCTCAAAACTACAGAATTCACATTCTTCTCAAGTGCACATGGGACATTCTCAAAGATAGACCACATGTTAGACACAAACTAAGTCTCTACAAGTTAAAGAAGACTGAAATCATATCAAGCATCTTCTCAGATCACAGTGGCATGAAACTAGAAATCAATTACAACAAAAATACTCAAAAACATTCAAACACATGAAGGATAAATAGCATGTTAGTATACAGTGAATAGGTTACCAAGAAGATCAAGGAAGAAACAAAAAACTTCCTAGAAATCAATGAAAATGAACACACAACAACACAAAATCTATGGGACGCAGCCAAAGCAGTCCTAAGAGGGAAGTTCACGGTACTACAGGCTTACCTCAAGAAACAAGAAAAATTTCTAATTGACTATCTAACTTCACAAATTAAAGAATTAGAAAGTAAACAAAAAGAAAAACACAGAGCAAGTAGAACGAAAGAAATAGTAAAGGTTAAAGCAGAAATACACAACACAGAGACTAAAAAAACAGTTCAAAAGATCAATGAAAGAAAGTGCTGGTTCTTTGAAAAGATAAACAAGACTGATGGACCCTTAGCCAGACTCATCAAGAAACAAAGAGAGAGGTCCCAAATAAACAAAATTAGAAACAAAAGAGAAGAAGTAACAACTGACACCACAGAAATAAAAAAGGTCATTAAAAATACTATGAACAATTATATGCCATCAAATTGGACAATCTAGGTGAAATGGAAAAACTTCTAGAATCACACAGTCTCCCAAAACTAAACTGGGAAGAAATAAGACACGTGCACAGACCACAACAACTAAGGAAATTGAAAATGTAATCAAGAAACTCCCAGTAAACAAAAGCTCAGGCCTGGACAGCTTCATGGGGGAGTTCTACCAAACATTCAAAGAAGAATTAACATCCATTCTCCTCAAACTATTTCAAAACCCAGGAAGAAGAAAGACTTCCAAACTCATTTTATGAGGGCAGCATAATTCTAATTCCAAGACCAGATAAAGGTACTACAAAGAAAGAAAACTACAGGCCAATATCCCTGATGAACATCAATGCCAAAATCCTCAACAAAATATTAGCAAATCGGATCCAGCAATACATTAAAAAAAAATTATTCACCATGGCCAAGTGGAATTCATCCCAGGGATGCAAGGCTGTTACAATATTCACAAATCAATGAATGTGACACATCACATAAAAAAATGAAAGATAAAAATCATATGATCATATCAATAGATACTGAAAAAGCATTCAACAAAATCCAACACCCATTTCTGATAAAAACACTCAGCATTGTGGGAATAGAGGGATCATATCTCGACAAAATAAAGGCCATATATGAAAAACCTACAGCCAATATCATACTCAATGGGAAAAAACTAAAAGCATTTCCCTTAAGAAGAGGAACAAGACAGGATTCCCACTTTCGCCACTCTTATTAAACATAGTACTTGAAGTCTTAGTCACAGCAATTAGACATGAAACAAAAATAAAAGGGATTCATACTGGAAGGAAGTGAAACTGTTATTATTTTCAGGTGACATGATATTGTACAAAGAAAACCCTAAAGACTCCATCAAAAATCTACTAGATTTAATGAATGAATTTGGCAAATTAGCAGGATACAAAATTAACATTAAAAAACTGATGGCAAAAAATAGAAAGAAAGAAATCGATGGCATTCTCATATAACAATAATGAACTCACAGAAAGAGAAACTAAAAAAGCAATCACATTTACCATTGTGACAAACAATCAGATACCTAGGAATAAACTTAACTAAAGAAGTAAAAGACCTATTTGCAGAAAACTACAGGACATGGAAAAAAGAAATAGAGGAAGATATAGAAAAGTGGAAGCATATACCTTGTTCATGGATTGGAAGAATTAACATCATTAAAATGTCCATACTATCCAAAGCAATCTATAGATTCAATGTAATCCCCATCAAAATACCAACAACATATTTCACAGAACTAGAACAAATACTCCAAAAGTTTATAAGGAACCAAAAAAGACCCCTAATAGCCACAGCAAACTTGAAAAAGAAGAACAAAGTAGAAGGGATTATAATACCGAATATCAGGTTATAGTACAAAGCCATAGTAATCAGAACAACCTGGTACTGGCACAAGAACAAGTATATGGATCAATGGAACAGAACAGAGAACTCGGAAATTGACCCAACACATTATGCTCAATTAATATTTGACAAAGGTGGCAAGAGCATACAATGGAGTAAAGACAGCCTCTTTAATAAATGGTGTTGGAAAAATTGGACAGCTACATGCAAAATAATGAAACTAGACCATCAACCTATACCATACACAAGTATAAACTCAAAATGGATAAAAGACTTAAATATGACTCGTAAATCCTTAAACATCCTAGAAGAAAATGTAGGCAACAAAATTTCAGACATCATACGCAGCAGAATTTACACTGATACAATGCCTAAGGCAAGAGAAACAAAAGAAAAAATTAATACATGGGACTACATCAAACTAAAAGGCTTCTGCACAGCAAAAGAAATAAGCATCAAAATGGAAAGGGAACCCACTCTATGGGAGAGCATAATTGCCAACGATACATCAGATAAGGGGTTAATTTCCAAAATATATAGGGTACCCATACAACTCAACAAAAGGAAGACAAAGAACCCAATTAAAAAATGGGCAGAGGACCTAAATAGACAACTTTCCAAACAGGACATACAAATGGCCAAAAGACATATGAAAAAATGCTCAACATCACTAATCATCAGAGAGATGCAAATTAAAATGACTATGAGATATCACCTCACACCTGCCAGCATGGCCATCATCAACAAATCCTCAAACAACAAGTGTTGGTGAGGGTGTGGACAAAGGGGGACTCTAGTACACTGCTGGTGGGAATGCAGACTGGTGCAGCCACTATGGAAAACAATATGGTGTTTCTTCAAAAAATTAAAAATTGAACTTCCATTTGACCCAGTGATCCCACTTCTAGGAATATATCCTAAGAAGCCTGAAACACCAACCAGAAAAAATATATGTACCCCCATGTTCATAGCAGCACTATTTACAATAGCTAAGATCTGGAAACAGCCCAAGTGTCCATCAATAGATGAGTGGATAAAATAGCTGTGGTACATATACACAATGGAATACTATGCAGTTGTAAGAAAGAAAGATCTCTTATCCTTTGAGACAACATGGAGGGACCTGGAGGGACCTGGAGAATATTATGCTAAACGAAATAAGCCAATCAGAGGAAGACAAATACCACATGATCTCACTTATTTGTGGAATATTATGAACAAAATAAACTGATAAACAAAATAGACCCAGAGACATAGAAGGAGTACGGTTCAGACTGACATCCCAGTCTGAAAACCAAAGAACCTTCATGCATACATGCATAACCAATGAATATAGACAACAATGTTGCGGGGGGGGGGGAGGTGTCTAGGAGGGAAAAAGGAGAAACATCTATAACAAAAATAAATTAATAAAAAATAAATAAGAGGGGAAAAAAATGTCCTAAATCCCTTCTATGTTCATCTGCCTGGAGCATGGTTAAGACCAAAATAGCCTATATCAAAAGACAAACAGGATTCTGAGGACAATTTCTCAATCTCAACTGCCCCAAATCCCGCCTTCCTCTTTTTGGTGTCCTCCGTCCTCTGCGGCACCATGTACTCGGCGTATCATCGCACGCCAGGTGCTTTACCTGCCTGATCTTGGTTTCTCAAGAGGCAATGTCTGGAGTTGGACAGCCTGGATTCGAATCCCAGTTCTGTGGTTTTATACACTAGTTAATGCCTGCCTCAGTTTCCCCATGTATAAAATGGTCATCCCGACCACCATGCCTGGTACACAGTGAGTGTTACATAAGAGTCAGCTATCATTACTATTATCTTCACATATTCCCCCAACTCTCTGCGCAGTGAGCATTATTATCCCTAATTTGCAGGTGAGGAGTTGGACCCAAGTTCACGCAGCTGGTAAAGGGTGAAGCTGGGACCTTACCCAGGTCAGTATAACTCAAAAGCGAATACTTTTTGCATGATGATATTTATTCAACTCAAAAGACATCTACCAAATTCCTTGCCAAAAATACTGAGAATAGATAATGACAAAAGCTGATGTTATGGTCTGGCCAAGCCTTTAGCTGAGTGTTGACAGGATACAGGTGGGGATTTTTCCAGCCGACCCCAGAACTGGCTCCTGGGCCCAAGGAGCTAGCAACAACTGGGGCAGCCCTGTGGGATTTTTTAAGGGACAGAGACGGAGTCCTGCAGTATTCACACCATCCTAAGTCCCCACCTCTACAAGCAGATGGGGAGGCACTGGCCGAGTGGGGGGAACTGGGATTGTCCCTGCCCATCCAGCAAAAGCTGAGAGGAATGGCTGCCGAGTTGCTCACAAAGATCAGATGCTTCTGCAGGGAGGGAGACTGGTTCCATGGGCACCTGTGTAGCCAGGGTTCGTGCTCATCTGCTTAGCACCTTCCAGACCAGAGGAAAGAAAAATGGGGAGCGGTGGCCAGCAGAGAGAAGGGGGAGCATGTGAGGCCCTGCACTGGGAGCCCTGAAGGCAGCAAGAGTAGTGTAGGGGCTGAAGGTGCCTCCCAGCCCCAGCCTGACCACATCACTGTGCAGACTGCCGCGTTCCCTGCCGCTAGCCCAGCATCTCTCATCTGGAGGAGTCTCTCTGGCCACCTGAGTCCTTTCTTCTCATGTCCATGGGGCAGGCTGGAGGAGGCCATGGGATTAAAGGCTCCTAAAAGCGTCTTTCAACCTGTGCCTGCTGAGAGCTGGTGAATCAACACCCGAGCGCCCTCGGCCCTCAGGCAGGCTACACTGAGTCCCCAGGGGGGTCTCCACGCAGCTGTCCATCGGGGTAACTTGCCTTGTATTATAGGTCTCATTCTCCCCCTTCCCTTCTGTTTTTTTCTGGCATTGTCTCCCCAAATAAAATACTTGCACTCAAATCTTGGCCTCAGGGTCTGTTTCTAGGGGAGCCCAACCTAGGACAATAGGTGACTTTCCATGGGTCAGTGAGTCCCAGAGTAGGTAGCTGGGTTTGGGCTATCTGACCAGGGCCCATCCTCAATGGCTGGCTGCTCCCCTGGTAAAGGGACCCTAATAGTAAGCGGCCAAGGGACACACTCCCAGCAACAGGGCAGCTCCCACCCAGGACTACTCCTAGACAGATTATTTCATAGCGGTTATGTGTATGGGCTTGGAGTCAGTGCCAGATTCAAGTCCACATTCCAGCTGTGCAACCCTGTGTAAGTTCCTTAACCTCTCTGAGCCTTGGGAATCCCAATTTATAGAATGCAGGTGCCATTAATATCCATCTGGTAGGGCAGTGGTTCTCAACCTTCCTAATGCCGCAACCCTTTAATACAGTTCCTCATGTTGTGGTGACCCCCCAACCATAAAATTATTTTTGTTGCTACTTTATAACTGTAATTTTGCTACTGTTATGAATCACCATCGGAAATATGTGTTTTCCAATGGTCTTAGGCGACCCCTGTGAAAGGGTCGTTCGACCCCCAAAAGGGCCGCGACCCACAGGTTGAGAATGGCTGTGGGAGGGTAACGTGAGTACTGCACCCAGCCCAGCAGGTGGTACGTGGTGAGCACCAGAACTCATTTATTGCTACCATCTCTGAATCTTGGCAAGGGCAGCCTGCACAGGCCTCACTTCCTAAGCCACAGGGCTCTGAATTCTAAGCATCCAAGGCCTAAAAAGTGTTCCTTTAGACTGAGCAAATCTCAGGTAAAAGCAATTTTCCGAAATATAAATATCCAGCATTCCGGCGTGCAAATATCACTTTTGACTAAACACATTTTCTTCTTCTGGGCTCAAATCAAATATTCTTCCTCGGTGATAAATCTGGCTTGGTAATAAAAGATACTCCACCCCACGTGACTCAGAATTATTCCCAAAGAACTTCTAAGAGCACTTAACCTGAGTCTGCTCCTTCCCCGAATGGCTCCATCAAACATAATCCTAATGTAGCCGAGCCTCGGCACTCAGGCAGCCTTGCTGGCTCATTCAACCATAACAACAGCCCACCAGTGAGTGGAAGAGTCACATTTCTTTTTTTTTTTTTTTTTATCCTCACCCGAGGACATTTTTCCATTTTTTTGTTCAGGTAGAGTGGGAGGGAGAGAGAGGAAGAGAGAGAGAGAGAAACATCGACGTGAAAGGGACACATCGAGTGGCCGCCACCCACACGACCAACCAGGGCCGGGGACAAACTGCAACCGAGGTACGTGCCCTTAGCGGGAACCGAACCCGGGTCTCTCGGGACCGCAGGCTTATGCTCTAACCGCTGAGCCAAACCGGCCAGGGTGGAAGAGTCACATTTCATACTCACTGTCCTGCTCGAACAGCCAAACCCTTTCTGCCTTCCACCGGCCACCAGTGTTTCTCAGAATGAGGGGCACAGTTCACCGGCGTTAGACTCTCCCAGCACATTC
The DNA here is from genome assembly GCF_014108415.1 of Molossus molossus. Classification (NCBI taxonomy): domain Eukaryota; kingdom Metazoa; phylum Chordata; class Mammalia; order Chiroptera; family Molossidae; genus Molossus; species Molossus molossus. Next base: position 105,865,143 of record NW_023425366.1, on the reverse strand, counting down.
ACTAAAGTGCAGATTCACCCAAGACTTAGGAAATCGGACTCTGCGAGGCTGGGGTCTGGGAAGCCCACGGTCGCAGCTCCTGGGTGATCCTAATGCTTGTGAAAGTAAGGAACAGCAGCAAGAGAGCAGCCTGTCTGCCGGCCCGTGTCTACAGTGCCCCCTAAGCTGGAGTTCAACGTCTAACGACCGGTCATGGGCATCAAAGCCTCTGTCTTCACACTGTCTCCCAAGCTGGCCACCTGTGCACCTGCACCCGACACCTGGGTCCAGGCCATGCCCATCTCCCCGCTAGAAGACCCAGCAAATGACTCCTAACTGATGCTTCTGCTTCTTTCTCTTTTGCTCCCCAACATTTTACTATGAACATTGTCGAATACAGGAAAGCTGAAAGAACTGTACAGTGAACCCCTTTCTACACATCACCGAGATTCTACAATGAACAATTCATATTACTAATCCTAAAATATTTTTAAAACATGCTGTATTTGCTTTATCGCATATCGAATGACCTTTTTTTTTTCTTTATTGACTTTAGAGAGAGAGGAAGGAAGAGGTAGAGAGAGAGAGAGAAACACTGATAAGAGAGAACATCATCTAGCCACCTCCTGCATGCCCCCCACTGGGGATCTGGCCCATAATCTGGGCATGTGCCCTGACCGGGAATTGAAACGGTGACCTCTTGGTGCCTGAGTTGACACTCAACCACTGAGCCACACTGACCAGGCTGCTCTTTTTTTTTAATCCTCACCCGAGGATATTTTTTCAGAGATTTTTAGATAGAGTGAAAGGAGGGAGGAATAAAGAAACATCGATGTGAAAGGAACACATCACCAGGGCCAGGAGGAGTGAACCTACAACCCAGGCACATGCCCTTGACTGGGAATTGAACCCAAGACCCTTTGGTCCACAGGCCAGTGCTCTAACCACTGAGCAAAACCAACTAGGGCTCTAATGATCTTTTTTGAATGCATTTAAAAATAGCTTGCAAACATAGTGCACTTCCCCCTAAACACTTCAGCAGGCATATCATTAACCAGAGTTTAATATTTCTTTATAGCTCTTTTTTCAGATAAAATTTATATATAGTGAAATGCACAAACCTTAAGTGTACTAGACGAGTTTATGCATAGACCCCTGTGTATCCCAAAGCTCTGTCAAGAGGTAGAACAGCATTATTCATCCAGAAATGTCCCTCTTGCCCTTCTCCAATCAATCCCTTCCCCACTCCCCCAACCACAACCACTGTTCTCATTTTTTTCACTGTAGATTAGTTTGGTCAATTCTCGAACTTCACATAAATGCAGTCATACATATGGGCTCTCTTGGGCTGGCTTCTACTTAGCATAATGTTTGTGACATTCATCATGCTGCTATGTGTATCGGTACTTTGTTCCCCCTTATCACTGAATAGTGTTCCACTACATGAACAAACACAGTTTGTTACCCTTTATCTGTTGATGGGTACCTGGCAACTTCTAGTCTGGGGCCAGTATGTGTAAAGTTGCTGTGAATATGTATACAAGTGTTTGTGCAGACATAATGTTCTCATTTCTTAAATACCTACCAGTGGCATTGTTAGATCACAGGGCAGATAAATGTTTAGTTTTATAAGAAACTACTAGAACTTCTTCCTAAGTGGTTATGCCACACTGTACCCCAAAGTCTATGAGATGCAGTTGCTCCACACCCTCACCGAGACTCGGTGGTGTCAGTCTGTAATTTTAGACATTCTGGGGGTGGCTGTGAAGAGGCATCTCACTGTGCTTCTGATCTGCATTTCTCTGATGGCTAGTGATGAACACCTTTCCACGTGCTCACAGACGATTTGTATGAGTCTTCATGTGTGAAGCGTCAGTTCAAAACTGTTGCCCATTTTTAAATTAGGGTGTGTCTTTTATTTTTGAGTTGTTAGAGCTCTGTATATATTTTAGATATATTCTGAGTATGTCCCCCCAATGATTTCTCTCCAAGGTACCCGCCTTCTCAAAACTTTCCAGGGCTTAACCATCATAATTTAGGAATCCAAGTCTTTATCTCAGCCTACAGGATTGATGGGAAGCGACCTTTCATACCAATTCAATCTCATCTCTTACTGCCTTTCCCCTTATTCACTCTATTCCAATTGTCAACGTGCCATTCCAGCTTCTGCCTCAGGGCCTTTGCACCTCTTTACCCTTTACTCTTCTCCTAGACATCCTCCAGGCTTACTCCCTCATTCCATCCAGCTCTCTACTTAAATGTCATCTCCTCACCCATCTAAATAGTTTCCCCACTCTAACCACCCAGCCATCCCTGTCCAGCCCCTTATCCTGCTTTATTTTTCCTCTTGGCATAGACAATATTATTTGTTAACTCATTTGTTTGCTGCATATCTCTCTCTACTCATATGTAAGCTCCGTGAGGGCAGGGAGCTTTGTTTTGCTTGCTGTGGAGAACCAGTCTGATGTCTGGATTATGGAACATCATTTTTAAGCCAAGGAGCCTCAGTTCTACCACTCAGTAGCATGGACCAGTTACTTAATTTCTCTCTGTCCAGGTGCCCCCTTTGTAAATGGGTCTTTGTGAGAATAAACGAGTTAGCACATGTACATTGTGGAGAACACTGCTTGGCTCATAGAAGACACGAACACATAGCTATGTGAGTAGGCCCAGCCCTTGGGACCACTAAGGATAAGCACCTAACAAATGTTTATTGACTAAATATATATATACAATGTTATATATATTTATATATATATACAATGTTTTTATTGTATACTTATTGTTACAACATATTTATTATGGTCCCCAATTTGAGGGACTTTCACTTCCAGAAGCTACTTTCTCCAGGGAAGGTTGTGTATCTCTGCAGATACACTGCAAGGGAAGGAAGGCAGCAGGCACTGTCTCCACTTGACACGAGCAAACCAAGGCCCTCAAGGTTGCATGACTCCAGTCACAAATGAACCGGTGAAAGGGCTGGAACCAGAAGTCTGGTCCTTCCTAACGCTCTGTGAGGTTCCTGCATGCCACAGGGCACCTGATCTCTCTGCCTCCCTTGCCTTCTTTCCCAAAGCCACGACCTCAACAAAAAATGGGCTGCCTTTACCCTGGATATTTTTGTGGCTCAAATAAAAGGGTTTATTGAAGAAATATCTATACACTCATGTTCATAGCAGCACTATTCATAATGACCAAAAGGTGGAAACAACTCAAGTGTCCATCAGTGGATGAATGAATGGACAGACAAACCATGGTCTGTACATACAATGGAATATTATTCAGCCTTTGAAAGGAAGACAACCCTGCCACATGCTATAATATGGATGAACCTAGGGGACATTATACTGAATGAAATAAGCCAGTAACAAAAAGACAAATATTGTATGATTCCATTTATATGAGTTATGTAGAGGAGTCAAATTCATAGAGACACAAAGTAGAGTGGTGTTTGCCAGGGGCTAGGGGAATATGTTTTAGTTCTGCAAGATGAAGACAGTTCTGGAGACAGATGGTGGTGATGGTTGTACAACCATGTGAATATACTTAATATCACTGAATTATACACTTAAAAATTGGTAAGATGGGCCTTGGCCAGTTTGGCTCAGGAATTAGAGCAACAGCCTGTAGACCAGAGAGTCCCAGGTTCAGTTCGCGCTAAGGGCACGTACCTTGGTTGCAGTTTGTCCCCAGCCCTGGTTGGGGTCATGTCGGTGGCAACCACTTGATGTGTCTCTCTCACATCAATGTTTCTCTCTCTCTCTTCCCCATTTTCTCCCTCCTGTTCTAACTGAAAATAAATGTAAAAATGTCCTTGGGTGAGGATTAAAAAAAAAATTGGTAAGATGGGCCCAGCTGGTGTGGCTCAGTGGTTGAGTGTCCACCTATGCACCAAGAGGTCACTGGTTCGATTCCCAGTCAGGGCACATGCTGTGGGCCCGATCTCCAGTGGGGGGCATGCAGGAGGCGACCAATTGATGTTTTCTCTCATCGATGTTTCTCTCTCTCCCTCTCCCTTCCTCTCTCTCTAAAATCAATACAGAAAAAATTTTTAAAAAATCGGTTAGTTTTATGTGTATTTCACCACAATTATGAATAATGTTTTTTTAAAAAGAGTGGCACATACATGGATTTCACCTCCAAATGGCCGAAGCTTTCATTCACTCCAGGCCACCTGGACGGGCAGAATTTCTCTCAGACAGTGTAACCTGACACCTATGTCAATCACCCTGCATGATTCCTGTTTCTGTGTCTTTATTTCCATTATCTTTTTTTTTTCTTTATTGATTTTAGAGAAAGAGGAATGGGGAGAGAGAGAGAGAGACAAAAACATCCATGAGAGAGAACATCAATTGTCTTCCTCCTGCACGCCCCCCGCTGGGGATCTGGCCCATAATCTAGGCATGTGCCCTGACCGGGAATCAAACCAGCGATCTCTTGGTGCACGGGTCAATGCTCAACCACTGAGCCACACCGGCCGGGCTATTTCCATTATCTTTTAACCAAACCTTACCAATGAGACCAAATCATATGCAGTAGCTCCATTAGCTGCCAATTTCTTGAAGGCCAAGATCAAAGACACAATATTCAAAGGCACAAGACGTCTGGGACGTTCTGCCATGAGCCTGAGGATGCCTATATGCAGGCCCTACCAGCCACCCAACCGTGGGTTCTCCAAGGCAGAGACTTAGAACTAGACCCTAAGAGGTGCTCTGACCCCGTACACCATGAGGTCAGGCTGAAAAGGAGAATCTGCAGTTTTGGCTCCCACCCCCCTACACAACTGCACCTTCCCTCCCGTTCAACGGACAACCAGGCGTGTTGGCGAAGGCAGACGCTGGCCTCTGACGACACAGCACTGGCTTCGGTGCACTGCATGGGGACTGTTTCCGTCTCCAGGGCAGGCCTGCTTTACTTGATGTGGATTTCTGTTCAGAACCAATGTCTCTTTCCCACGTGTGGAATGAAAAGCAAAGCATTCGCTGGCCAGTTTGGCTCAGCGGTTAGAGCGTCGGCCTGCGGTCGGGAGAGACCCGGGTTCGGTTCCCGCTAAGGGCACGTACTTCGGTTGCAGTTTGTCCCCGGCCCTGGTTGGTCATGCGGGTGGCAGCCACTCGATGTGTCCCTTCACATCGATGTTTCTCTCTCTCCCTTCCTCTCTCTCCCTCCCACTCTATCTGTACAAAAAATGGAAAAATATCCTCGGGTGAGGATAAAAAAAAAAGAAAGAAAAGCAAAGCAGTTACCTGGATATCTGCTCCTCACACCCTCCCTCCTAGGCTCTCCCCTCAACAAGGATCTCTCTGAAAAACCTTCCACACCCTTCAGGGACCAGCCCCGCTCTTGGCTTGCCTGTCATGGCAGATCCTGCTGCTGTCCCCCCAGCCTCCATCCCCCTCCTTCCACAGCAGGGTGCTGTCCCCCACCTCCATTCCCCCTCCTTCCACAGCAGGGTGCTGTCCCCCAGCCTCCATTCCCCCTCCTTCCACAGCAGGGTGCTGTCCCCCAGCCTCCATTCCCCCTCCTTCCACAGCAGGGTGCTGTCCCTCAGCCTCCATTCCCCCTCCTTCCACAGCAGGGTGCTGTCCCCCAGCCTCCATTTCCCCCTCCTTCCACAGCAGGGTGCTGTCCCCCCACCTCCATTCCCCTCCTTCCACAGCAGGGTGCTGTCCCCCCACCTCCATTCCCCTCCTTCCACAGCAGGGTGCTGTCCCTCCACCTCCATTCCCCCTCCTTCCACAGCAGGGTGCTGTCCCCCAGCCTCCATTCCCCCTCCTTCCACAGCAGGGTGCTGTCCCCCCGCCTCCATTCCCCCTCCTTCCACAGCAGGGTGCTGTCCCCCAGCCTCCATTCCCCCTCCTTCCACAGCAGGGTGCTGTCCCCCCGCCTCCATTCCCCCTCCTTCCACAGCAGGGTGCTGTCCCCCCCGCCTCCATTCCCCCTCCTTCCACAGCAGGGTGCTGTCCCCCCGCCTCCATTCCCCCTCCTTCCACAGCAGGGTGCTGTCCCCCCACCTCCATTCCCCCTCCTTCCACAGCAGGGTGCTGTCCCCCCACCTCCATTCCCCCTCCTTCCACAGCAGGGTGCTGTCCCCCAGCCTCCATTCCCCCTCCTTCCACAGCAGGGTGCTGTCCCCCCGCCTCCATTCCCCCTCCTTCCACAGCAGGGTGCTGTCCCCCAGCCTCCATTCCCCCTCCTTCCACAGCAGGGTGCTGTCCCCCCGCCTCCATTCCCCCTCCTTCCACAGCAGGGTGCTGTCCCCCCCGCCTCCATTCCCCCTCCTTCCACAGCAGGGTGCTGTCCCCCCACCTCCATTCCCCCTCCTTCCACAGCAGGGTGCTGTCCCCCCCGCCTCCATTCCCCCTCCTTCCACAGCAGGGTGCTGTCCCCCCACCTCCATTCCCCCTCCTTCCACAGCAGGGTGCTGTCCCCCAGCCTCCATTCCCCCTCCTTCCACAGCAGGGTGCTGTCCCCCCGCCTCCATTCCCCCTCCTTCCACAGCAGGGTGCTGTCCCCCAGCCTCCATTCCCCCTCCTTCCACAGCAGGGTGCTGTCCCCCCGCCTCCATTCCCCCTCCTTCCACAGCAGGGTGCTGTCCCCCCACCTCCATTCCCCCTCCTTCCACAGCAGGGTGCTGTCCCCCCACCTCCATTCCCCCTCCTTCCACAGCAGGGTGCTGTCCCCCAGCCTCCATTCCCCCTCCTTCCACAGCAGGGTGCTGTCCCCCAGCCTCCATTCCCCCTCCTTCCACAGCAGGGTGCTGTCCCCCCACCTCCATTCCCCTCCTTCCACAGCAGGGTGCTGTCCCCCCACCTCCATTCCCCCTCCTTCCACAGCAGGGTGCTGTCCCCCAGCCTCCATTCCCCCTCCTTCCACAGCAGGGTGCTGTCCCCCCGCCTCCATTCCCCCTCCTTCCACAGCAGGGTGCTGTCCCCCCACCTCCATTCCCCCTCCTTCCACAGCAGGGTGCTGTCCCCCAGCCTCCATTCCCCCTCCTTCCACAGCAGGGTGCTGTCCCCCAGCCTCCATTCCCCCTCCTTCCACAGCAGGGTGCTGTCCCCCAGCCTCCATTCCCCCTCCTTCCACAGCAGGGTGCTGTCCCCCAGCCTCCATTCCCCCTCCTTCCACAGCAGGGTGCTGTCCCCCCGCCTCCATTCCCCCTCCTTCCACAGCAGGGTGCTGTCCTCCAGCCTCCATTCCCCCTCCTTCCACAGCAGGGTGCTGTCCCCCCGCCTCCATTCCCCCTCCTTCCACAGCAGGGTGCTGTCCCTCAGCCTCCATTCCCCCTCCTTCCACAGCAGGGTGCTGTCCCCCCACCTCCATTCCCCCTCCTTCCACAGCAGGGTGCTGTCCCCCAGCCTCCATTCCCCCTCCTTCCACAGCAGGGTGCTGTCCCTCAGCCTCCATTCCCCCTCCTTCCACAGCAGGGTGCTGTCCCCCAGCCTCCATTTCCCCCTCCTTCCACAGCAGGGTGCTGTCCCCCCACCTCCATTCCCCTCCTTCCACAGCAGGGTGCTGTCCCCCCACCTCCATTCCCCTCCTTCCACAGCAGGGTGCTGTCCCTCCACCTCCATTCCCCCTCCTTCCACAGCAGGGTGCTGTCCCCCAGCCTCCATTCCCCCTCCTTCCACAGCAGGGTGCTGTCCCCCCGCCTCCATTCCCCCTCCTTCCACAGCAGGGTGCTGTCCCCCAGCCTCCATTCCCCCTCCTTCCACAGCAGGGTGCTGTCCCCCCGCCTCCATTCCTCCTCCTTCCACAGCAGGGTGCTGTCCCCCCCGCCTCCATTCCCCCTCCTTCCACAGCAGGGTGCTGTCCCCCCACCTCCATTCCCCTCCTTCCACAGCAGGGTGCTGTCCCCCCACCTCCATTCCCCCTCCTTCCACAGCAGGGTGCTGTCCCCCCACCTCCATTCCCCCTCCTTCCACAGCAGGGTGCTGTCCCCCAGCCTCCATTCCCCCTCCTTCCACAGCAGGGTGCTGTCCCCCCGCCTCCATTCCCCCTCCTTCCACAGCAGGGTGCTGTCCCCCCCGCCTCCATTCCCCCTCCTTCCACAGCAGGGTGCTGTCCCCCCCGCCTCCATTCCCCCTCCTTCCACAGCAGGGTGCTGTCCCCCCACCTCCATTCCCCCTCCTTCCACAGCAGGGTGCTGTCCCCCCACCTCCATTCCCCCTCCTTCCACAGCAGGGTGCTGTCCCCCCAGCCTCCATTCCCCCTCCTTCCACAGCAGGGTTTCTCACCCTATCTCAGCACTATCGACATTTCTGGTTGGATCATGCTGTGCGGTGGGGACTGTCCTGTGCATTGCAGGATGGGTGGCGGCATCCCTCATCTCACCACATGTCAGTAGCACCTCCATCCACCAAACCCAAAATGTCTCCCAGCACTGCCAAATGTCCTCAGGTGCAAAAGTGCCCTTGGTTCAGAACCACTGTTTATAGCACAGGAGCTTTGGGTGGGCCCATGGTCACTGGCTGAACATCAGATTTCCCAGCCTGGTTCACAGCCAGACTAACTCCCATGTCTGACGGAGGGACAACAGCGCAGTGCACCTGGTCCAGAGGCCCTCCCCAGCACAGGCTCAGGCTACGCCTTGCTTGACACCACGCCCTCACCTGGCTGTCACCCTTTACCTAGGCTGCTGCACTCCTTTCCCTGCAGGATTTTCTCCTGCTTCTTGTTTCCAGTTGAATTGTGCCCCTCACCCCACAAAGGATGTACTGACATCCTGACCTCCAGCAGCTCAGAATGTGACCTTATTTGGAAAGTCATTGCAGATGTGATTACTTAAGATGAGGTCATAGTGGAGCAGGGTGGGCCCCTAATCCAATATGACTGGTGTCCTTATGGAAAGACACACACACACACACACACACACACACACACACACAGAACACCATGTGACGACAGGCAGAGATCAGACAGATGCAGCTTCCAGCCAAGGCATACGAAGGATGCCAGCAACCGCCAGCAGCCAGAAGGAGGCAGGAAGGATCCCTAGAGGTTTCCCAGGGAGCAGGGCCCTGCCGACACCTGGATCTTCGACTTCCAGCTCCCAGCCTGTGAGACAATACATTTCTGAGTTTTAAGCTAACCAGGCTGTGGTGCTTTGGTCCCGGCAGCCCTGGGAGGTTAATCCACACGCAAATTCCTATCTCAAGCTCTGCTTCAAGGAAGCCCAGCCACAGACAACTGGCCTTTCCACTCAAGAGCATAAATTCCAAGCAAGCTTGAGATGGGAAACAAGAATCCCTTCTTCCCTCATGTGCCTTTCTTCGTTAGAGAAGGAAGAAAGGAATAAGGGAGAAAGGAAGGGACAGAGGGAGGTGAAGGGGTGAGAGAGGGAAAGAGGGAGAGGAGAAAAAAAGAAAATCACTTTGGGGAGTCCTTTCTTCCTGCCATCCTTCAGTCACCCAACAAATATCACTGGGCACTACCACACGCCAGGCACTGTCCGAGGTGCAGGGGACAGAGAAGGGAGCAAAACAGATGACATCTCTACCCTTGTGGCGTTTACCTACGAGCATGGAACACAGACCCTGAAACGTATGGCCTATGGGATGATGCTAAGCGCCACGGAGAAAAATAAAGCAAGGGAAGGGGATGTGGAGTACCGAGGTGGGAGCAGCCGCACGAAGAGGGTGATGCAGCGGACATGGCCTCTGCTGTCAGCTACAGATGCCCCGTAGTCCTGCCTGACGTGGCCTCAGCTCAGGCCAACAGCAGCACCCCTGGCCGCCTTCCCTTCGCTGCCCTAGCCCTTCTGCGAGGTTTGGGGATCCCACCTGGCCAGGTGCAAGGCAGAGTCCACGCTCCAGCAGAATGAAAGTCCACCCCAGCCTGCGGCCAGAAGGGAGACTTGAAGAACCACTAATGACTACTGGCGCTCCCCCCTTCCTGTGTCCTTCTCACCCCTCACTCCTGCCATCGGGGATCACCTCCTTAACGAACCGCCACCCAGGTCCTTGCCTGGCCTCAGCGTTCAGGAGAACCAAAGGAGGGCAGGTGTGCCAGGAGGGCTTTGCTGAAAAGGTGATATTTCAGCCTACAGGAGGCAAGAGGTGGGCGTGCCCAGAGTCTCTGCCTCTCCAGGGCCCTCCCCTGATGTGAACAATGGAGCTTGGCCATAAAGAAATTATTTTGTTGAGGGGGTCCCCCTCTTTCAACAGGAGCCCAGTGATATCAAATATTGAGGAGGATACATGGAAAGCACCCAATAAATCCTGATCACATGACAGAAGGGAGGTTTGGGTTATAGCAGGCACTGCCAACACCTTGCCCACCACCTCCCGGCCATGGCCACTTCAGTGCACACGGGCCCGTGTCTAGCTGCCAGAAATGCACGTCTTTGCTCTTGTGGGTGTCAAAGGTCTCTTTATCCAACAGCATAACTGTTCAGAAACGCCAAGGAATAAAACTCCCCGTTCACCAACAGCCTTCATTCAATGGCTGATAGTAGTTGGTGTATAAAAAATCCCAGCTCCTGCTCTGGCCAGGTGGCTCAGTTGGTTAGAACGTCGTCCCGTACACCAAAAGGTTGCAGGTTCGATTCCCAAAGCACATACCTAAGTTGCAAGTTTGATCCCCGGTCTCTCTCACATGGATGTTTCTCTTTCTCCCTCTCCTTTCCTCTCTCTAAAATCAATAAAACAATGTCTTTTTAAAAAAAAAAAAAAAGACATCTCTTCTTTAAAAAGTGAAAACCCCAGCTCCCTCTCCCCTCAAGTGGAAAGCCCCTTAGGTGTCTGATGCCGGCTCCCAGTTTTCCCAGCAGGTTTCAACCCCAGCAGGTTTCACCCACAGTGCAACCAGCCCCCAAATGCATCCTTCATGTGACTCCCACTTCCCCCTGGTGTTTCCTTCAGTGCCCCATTCCTAACAAATGACTTTCCTTGCCCCTGGGTCTTTTTCTCAGGATTCCAAACTGAGAGATGGACGAATCTCCCGTCTTTGAAGATGTGCACAGACACATACACTCTGACAGTAGGGCAGACCCTCTAGTCCTGTTTAAAATCTGTACCCCAAATGTGGTGCTGGGTCATTGAATCCCTGGCCAGTAGCGTTCAGCTTTGAAGCACCCCGGTGTGTTTGATGCGAAATAATCCCACCTCCATTATACAGGATTGTTGTCTATAGCACAGGGGGGCTAGACCAGCCTCCACTGGTTGGGTCTTTTCTTTCCCATGGGCTCCCACCACATTCTGAATCCACAGTGGGTACACCGTCGTCCTTCAGCCCACAGAATTCCCAAGGGAGGAACTCTAACAGCCACTAGGGACAGAGCCAAGCCCCTGGGTAGCTTCTCAAGCAGCCAATTGCATGTCCCTGAGCTGGAACCTCACAGTTTGCCTGAAAAACATCCATCTATCATCCTGTGCTTCAGCCCTCATTTGATTTTTCCCAAACCAATTTCTGAAAGTCACCAGGATAATCCTTCTCCTTATTAAATAACTCAGCATGATGACCAAAGAACTCCCAGGGGGGGGGTGGTTACATGAATCTACATATGTGATACAATTTCTCAGAAGCACACACACACACAGCAGTGCATGGAAAGAACTGAGTAAGGTCTGTCGTTTGGCTGCCAACACCAATTTCTCAGTGTTGCTAATGTACTCTGGCTGTGTAAGATTTTTCACGGGGGTTGCTGGAGGAAGGGTACACGGGAACTCGCTGTTCTGTGTTTGCAACTTCTTGCAAGTAGAAAATTATTTCAAAATAAAAAGTTCTAAAAAACACAAAACAATTTTTAAAAATAATAAAATGAAAACCCTCACTTAAGCCCTAGCTCAGTGGCTCAGTTGACTAGAGTGTCCCGAACACCAAAAGGTTGTGGGTTCGATTCCCGGTAAGGGCACATACCTAGTTTGTGGGTTCAACTCCCAGTCAATGAGTCTATGGGAGGCAACCAATCAGTGTCTCTCTCTCTCTCATCAATGTTTTTTTTCCCCCAACCAAAATCAATTTTAAAAAACCTAATTGAAAAAAAAACAGCTCCCAGAAGAAGACACTGCAAACACACCCCTTACCTGGGAACTGGGAATCAGCGCCTTCCACCAGTGCCCGCCTTTCACCAGGTCAACCTCGCACAGCGGCACCGACACCTTCCCGATGACACAGTGGCGCGAGAACTTGTCGAAGTCCACCACGGTGAGCAGCAGGGTCCTCCTCTGCGCTTCTAGGAAGGGGATCTCGAAGGTGTAGCGCTCCTCAAACACCGGCTTCTGGGTCTTGCGTTTGACCCCCGTCTGCTTGGAGTTCTTCTGGTCTGGCAGCAGGCAGATCTTGACGTAGGGGTTGGAGTGCGCCATGTCCTGGCGTGAGCCGTCCTGGGAGATGGGCGGTGGCAGGTCCCGGGCCTCGATCACCCTCACCGTCAGGTGGTTGTGCAGCAGGTCATACTGGGTGCTGAAGTGCAGCATGCCCAGCTGGTACTTGGACAAGATCTCCTCGTCCGTCAGAAAGTCCACATCGTCGCTGTTGGAGTCGAGGGAGTACAGCCGGGGCTCGAACTTTCTGAAATAGTCGTCCGGGGTGTAGGTCCTTCTGAGCACCGAGGGTTGGATGGGCTCCTTCTTAGCGCTGAGGACGCCAAACTCGATGGGTTTAATGTCAATGAGCGGGGAGCTGGGTCGTCTGGACTCGAGACCTAAACAGCCGCCAGAAGTAACAATTAACACCACCACCTAGGGGACCAGACCTGGGCCACCTTGTGAGATGGACATTTCCCAGCTTCTCACGTCGTCCACTCTGCTTCATAGCACTCTTCGCCATCTGCTCTCCACACCTGAAAGCCTCTTACTTATTCCCCGAGAGGCAGCTTGGCGGCAGCATCAGCCCCATGACCATAATCACTGCAGCAAAGCACCAGGCACTAAATGCATTGCATGTGTCAGGTCATCTAATCTTCACAAGGTATTAGCTCATGACTATTCCCACCCTACCCCCAGCCATTCTACAGATGAGGAAACTTGAAGTAACTGGCCAAAGTCACATAACTACTAAAAGGAGAAGCCAGGGGTCCTGCCTGGCCTGCTGGCCCCAGAGACTTGACTCTGTTACCCCTTATACTGCCTGCACTTTCCAATCTGACTCGGGGGGCTGGAGCACCTGGGTCAAATTCCAACTAGGCTACTTACTAGTGAACCATGTAACTCACAAGTAATGAGCCATGTGACTCTGGGCACATTTTTCAGACTCTCTGGAACTCAGTTTCCCCATCTGTGAAATGGAGCCAAGAATGGCGCTTACCTCAAAGTACCTATTGCACTTCTTCAAGGGTTCTATTCGGGGAGTCCTTGAGTTCTACTCTCCTCCGGCTCCCCACCCAAATCATGACATTTGGTCAAACACATACGTTATACATCAGAGGGGGAAAACTGAGTGGCCTGTGGTCCAAATTCAACCCATAGATACATTTTATTTGGGTTTACAAGTAAGAAAATGTCATACGAAAACACAGATAGCCGGTTTCTCTTTAGAAAAATCAAGCAATGCTGGGCCCACAATCCCACATGGCTACAGCTCAGTAGCAGCTGCCTTTTTCTTTCTTTTTTATCCTCACCCGAGGACATCTTTGCATTTCTCTTCAGATAGAGCGGGAGGGAGAGAGGGAGGAAGAGAGAAACATCGATGTGAGAGAGACACATCGACTGGTTGCCACCCACATGACCCCAACCAGGGCCGGGGACAAACTGCAACCAAGGTATGTGCCCTTAGCGGGAACCGAACCTGGGTCTCTCTGGTCTGTGGGCTGACACTCTAACAGCTGAGCCAAACCGGCCAGGGTGCAGCTGCCCTTTTCAATGGGGCATTAGCTTTTCAATTGGCCACAGTCCCCACCCTGCCCTACTACCTCTCCAGGCTAAGAGTCAGCTGCCATTTGTCACTGCATTAGGGTAATATTTCTCTCTATCCAACCCTCTGTACTCAGTTACTGACACAACCCACCTGGACCCTGCTGTACAACACGGTAACACTCCTTTTGGAGTCTGAAATGGTTAATGCTGACAATGTCGATCAATTGAGCCAATTCAATGAAAAGTGATCAGTAAAAACAAAAATCAGTCAAAATGATCATTCTGACTGAACTCAGCAGAAACCAGGTGCAATGCACTTCTGTCACATTGTCATTATCCCTCTGTCATCCTGTCTCCTGACTATCACCCCATTCTGCCCCCTCCCCAGGGACAACCTTGTCCTTCACACCTTTCCTGAAGGGCACTGCTGAGTGTCCGGGAAAGCCAGCTCTCTTCTGTCCTGGGACCCAGCGAATGGGATTTTAGCTCAGGGACTCTGAAAGGAGGCTCAGCACAAGCTGGCTGGAGCCGGGACCTCTGCCGCAGCAGAAATGCTTACTTGAAATCCTCCGGGTCAGGCTGTACGTAGACTTAGATGTGTCTGAGGATGAACATCTTCGATCTGGGGAGTTGGTACGTGGGGTCAGCGGGACATCACTGGCTGTGTGGACAGAGTCCCCGTCCTTGTCACTGCTCCTGCTGGCCATCCTGTGGGAGGGAAGAGGTCTCGATGGTTGTCAAAGAATCCCCAGGGACTAGCATCTCTGTCCCTTGGAGAACAGACCCATGAGGAAATAGCTCTCAGGCCCAGTTTATGTAACTTAAAATAATGCAAATTTGAAATAGTGTGGGAGCCCTAAGCTCCCAATAATGTCTTGCTTTTTGCACAAAGTGTGAAATGATGTGAATGAATTATTTCCCAATTTAGAACAATCAGCCAAAGCTGGGGCTGGAGGGAGGAATGTGGAAACTTAGTGAGGATATGTCCTCAGGAGTCCGGGGGACACCACTTCGACCGGTCAAGAGCAGACCTGTCCATCTGCAGCCTGGAAGGAACCATGTGGCGTCCTAACTTCTGCAAGTGGCTCTTGGTGAGAAATGCCCTGCTATTTCCATAGTCACTGTGTCTATCATTTAACGTCTTTTAAAAATATCCTATAACAATGTCACTCGAGGGTTCCTTGAGTGGCAGGGTATAGCTACAAAATGGCCCTGAGAATCCCTGATTGAAGAACAATAGTTTGATGTAAAGAAACAGCGATGAGTTAGCAGCAGGCATGATTCAGTGTGCTCCCAATGAAAAAACGAAAAGCCCTGGGAAGGAGGGTGGGGAGATACAGAGTAGCAATTAAAGAGCACAACCTCTGGGTTTCTACCCTGGCTGGGTGATCTTGGGCAAGTTCCTTCCTCTCTCGGTGCCTCCATTTCCCCATCTGTAAAATGGGAATAATAGTGTCCACCTTGCATGGTTGCTGCGAACACTAAATGAGTTCACACATATAAATTGCTTAGAATGGTGCTAGGTATGTAGTAGGTAGGTGCTCAACACATTTCAGCTAGTATTACTACAACAGGGGTGGCTTTAAGAGTCCAAATATTCATAAATCTACTACGTTAGGATGACGGGGGAGGGAAAAGGAGGGACAAAAACTGGCAAAGTGGCCATGAGATGGATGCTGCTAATAACACGCCCCGAACTGTCACAGCTGAGGATCGAAACGTTCTGAGATTGCATCCCCCTGACTTGACATTTAAGCCTGCAGGGAAACTAGACCTGAAAAATATAAGTTTCGAATTCTCCGAGGTCTTCCAATGCATCCTGTGCACGAAATGAGATGGATCTGTTGTTCTCCCAAAGTGATATAAGGGTCACAGAGAGGACAAGACCGGGGTGTTTTAAGGGCAGAAACACACAGCCCTTGGCTGCCTCCCGCTCCTGGTCTCCAGAAGGTGAACATAGTAGACGAAACGTGGAGGGTGGAAAGTAGGGGCAGTCACAGAAGTGGGATCACATTGTCCCAAGCATTCCATTTGCTCCCCCTTAAATGAAAGCTGCAGCATCCTCCACTGGAGCACCTCCACCTGCACAGCCTGCTCACTGGCTGCCGCACCTCCGCGGCCGTCACCTCCACCTGTGAAGTCCCATCCGGCCCTCAAAGACCAGCGCCTGAAGCCTTGGTGGGGTCCTCTCAGACACAGTGCCAGGGTACGCCTGAGTCACCCCTGCTTCTCCTGCAACCACAGGCGTCCTTGCCCTTCTTCTAACACACCGAGCCGCACCGTTCCCTCTGCCTGGGATGCTCTCCCAGTCCCCATCACTCAGGTCTCGGTTTCAATAAGCATCTCCTCAGAGAGGCCCCACCCTGTCCCCATCACCTCCTCCCATCGCCTTCAGCCCTTATCCCCACACCTGCTTTTGTCCCTCTGACCTGCACACAATTCATCTTCAGTTGTGGCTTGCTTGCTTCTCTTCTACATCTGATACCAAGCCATAGCCCCTATGGGTAGCCAGGGTATCTGTCTTCTCCACCACTGCCAACCTTGCCCTAGTGCCTGGCACGTCTAGGGTGTTCCACATTTATTTTCTCAGTGAATGAATGAATACACCCTTTCTGTGGTCCTTATCCCATTTATCTTGTGTCATGATGGTCTGAGTCACCCCTCCAGTACCAGGGTACATTTCTTAATGGTGAGATATGTACATACTATGACCAAAGGTACCAGGTGCTGAGTGCCTTACATGTGCTGGGCACTGGGCTAAATGCTCTGTAAGAATAATCTCATTTCACCCTTACAATAGTCTGGGAGTTAGTTGTTATTAATAACTCTGCCCCCTTTACAGGTGGGGAATAGAAGCCCCAGAATAGAGTGGGGAGAGGGATAGATAATTAATTGGCACCACAGTTAAATGACAGAACCCCAACTAAGTCAAGCAATACCAGCCCAGCCGGTGCAGCTCAGTGGTTGAGCATCAACCCATGCACCAAGAGGTCACCGGTTCGATTCCCGGTCAGGGCACATGCCCAGGTTGTGGGCCTGATCCCCAGTTGGGGGCATGCAGGAGGCGGTCAATCGATGTTCTCTCTCATTGATGTTTCTATCTCTCTCTCCTTCTCTGTCTAAAATCAATAAAGAAAAAATTAAAAAAAGAAAAAAGGCAATACTGGACTCTGCATCACAGCTCCACCGCACTGAGCTGGGCATGCCCTGCAAGGCCTGTAGAGCTTGGTACACAGTAGGTACTCTACACATGCTTGTTGGACAAACAAATGACCTGAGTTAAATTCACTCTTCAGTGAGGGTCTTTCTGGCACTGCCCCAAAAGGAGTTGTACAGTTTCCCTGACCTTCACCAGGCCAGCCCAGCCAAGGAAAGCTGGAGACCCACACGACAGAAGCACGTGTGACCATTAATGATGTGTCCCTCACACAAAGGGCCAGCTCATCTGTCACCCCTGCAGTTCTGGGCTCAAATGTCACAGCAGGAACAGCACTGCAAAGCCTGTACACTTGACATTTCTACTCCCTGCCTGTTTGATAACATGCAACTGCCTACTCGGTAAATAAATCTGGGGAAAGCACACGCTGTAAATTTGCTCTCTGAATGATTTAACCCGCTTCCCCTTTACAGATTTCTCTTAACATTTTGCATCGTGTTGAGTGCCAAAAAGGCACTAAGTGATACCCAGGATTCAAGGAAGACCTGGTTCATCCTGGGAAGACCCAAGGACATGTATAGCAGTTCAGGCTGTAGCCTGCACAACTCTAGGTGGTGCCATTCATAATAACCACCCAGTGAGTGGCGCCGCCTGAAATTATATGGTGTGTTGGCTCTGCTAGGAAGTTTCTAGTCCAGAAGGTCTCACCCTGTGCACCCAGAAAGAGTCCTCTGCTTGCCCAAAGGGTCAGCTGCCTGGTCAAAGTGCACCTGTCATCCAGCTCTGTGGCCATGCATCTGTAACACTCCATCTGGGCATCTGGGGGCAAACATACCCGACTGTGATTTTCAATGTCCATCAGGGTCTCCACTGGTTCAAAAGAAAATCCAAATTCCTTAATCTGGCATTCAAGACCCTACACAATCTGAGCTAGCAGGTTCATTTTCTATGAACCCCGCAACTACTCTGAGACATGTCCATCTGTCATGTGTGTCTGCCCTGAATCTAGTTACGGCACCCAAATTGTCCATTACAAAGGGCAGCGAACCACAGGGCCAAAGCCACGGTCTGATTTTGTAAATGAAGTGTTACTGGGACACAGCCACGCCCTTCAATAATGTGTTGACTATGGCTGCTCTGCACCGCGATGACAGAATTGACCGGTTGGAACAGAAACTAAGCTCATGAGGCTGAACTATTTACTATCTGGCCCTTTAAAGGAAAAGTGTGCCAACCCCTGTTCTACTAGCTTATTTCATGTGTTTCAGGTGGGAATGACCCTTTCCCCGGTTCCGGAATGATCAGGCAACCCAGGCATGATCCTGGTACCACTTCCTCCAAGCAAAAATGACTGGTGACTAGTTTTGCCTGTTAACAATGAGGCAAAGATAAAAGCAAGCTTAAGAATGAGGCCAGCACAAAAGAAACAAAGAAAAAGAGAGCACAGACATGCATACCTATGATGTCTCTGGATCCAGCTATGCCTGAAGCCATTATCCCTGGAGTTTTCCATTAAAACTCTATGCAGGACTGCCATGTGAGTGTGAATGCACAACTCTAGGGGGTAACTGGACATATGTACTCATCTTATCTTTAATACTAGATTATTTTTTAATCCTCACCTGAGGACATGCTTTTTATTGATTTTAGAGAAAGAGGAAAGAAGAGAGAAACATCAATCGGTTATCTCCCATATGCACCTTGATCAGGAATCGAATCCACAACCTAGGTATGTGCCCTGACTCCGCAAACTTTTTGGTGTACAGGATGATGCTCCAACCAACAGAGTCACCCCGCTGAGGGTCCTATACTAGATTTTTAAAAAAACTTATCTTTATTGCTGAAAGTATTACAGATGTCCCTCCTTCTTCCCCCCATTCACACCCTCCTTCCTGCTCCTGCTCCCACCCTGCCTTCACCACACTGTTGTCTGTGTTCACTGGTTATGTGTGTGTATATATATATATGCATGTAAGTTCTTTGGTTTATCTCTTCCACCCTTCCCTCTGAGGTTAGTCAGTCTGTTCCCTACTTCCATATCTCTGGATCTATTTTGTTCACCAGTTTATTTTGTTCATTAGATTCCACAAATAAGTGAGATCATGTGCTATTTGTCTTTCTCTGCCTGGCTTATTTGGCTTAGCATAATACTCTCCAGGTCCCTCCATGCTGTCTCAGAGGGTAAGAGATCTTTCTTTTTTACAGCTGCATAATATTCCATTGTGTAAGTATAACACAGCTCTTTTATCCACTCTTCTACTGATGGACACTTGGGCTATTTTCAAATCTTAGCTGTTGTAAATAGTGATGCTATGAACACAGGGGTTCCTGCACTATATTTAAAATCCCGAGCACAGTAACAAGACTCTACCAAGCCCCTAAGTCCCACAATGCCTGCAGGGCATACTTAAGAAGTAACTACCAAAGAAACTGAGATTAATTTTCAGTTGGATGATTGGTACTTTCAGGATTCAATTTCTGCCTATAGGCTAGTCAGTTGGTCAACAACTAGTTTTTGGAGTAAAACAGATAAAAACCCTACCCTCACAGAGCTGGCATTCTTTAAAGAAAAGACACCAGACAGGCTAAGCCAACTTCTGTCATATAGGGCACTGGAAAATGGGGCTGAGCTCTTGATTAATGAGTGGATTTCACCCAACATTTCAACTCTACACACACCTGCAGGATTCAGGCTACAGCCTATGCATAATGGAAGAGTGCTTTAGCATCACCTTTACATCAGTTTAAAGAATCCCTATCAATACCTAATAAAGAGAGAAATAAATACTACTGTGATAGGCATGGTATGTGCATAGCTCATTATTCTTAATAAGAGCCCCATAAAGTAAGTCTTATGGCTATTCCCACTTTACGGATGAGGAAACTGACACAAAAACAGGGTTAACAGACTCTCATCTAAGACTGAAAACCAGGGGGTAAGCATTTTTACATCCTTTTCCACATACTAATTCATGCACAACAACCCTAAGTGATAAATACTATTACTTTTATCATTCCCATTTTACAGATGGGAAAACCAAGGCATAGAGAGATCAAGCAACTTGCTCAAGGTCATGGAACAAGAAAAAAGTAAAAGAAACAGGATATCAATTCACAGAGCCTGACACAGAACCATTTTGTTATGAAAATATTTGATACCTGCCTCTAAGAAGAGAAAACAAGAGGAAAGACTGAGGCATGACACCCCGATATGGAGGGAAAGATGGGGCACCAGAGGTTTCTGGAATCTTAGCCCAAGGATTTAGCTGAGACAGCACTGGGTCCCCACTGAAGCTCCGGCTGTCTCCTCTCTGGGCCTCCCCCTGTGGATCATGAGAAGTTGCACTTAATGATCCCAGGCCCTCTAGACTCAACCCAGACTCTGTGGCCATGTTCTTCTCCCAGCCACAGGGAGGTGGACCAGACACGTGGCTAAAAAGCTTCAAAACTGCGTTCCCAAAATATCTGAGCGACTGGCAGATGGAGATGTTGTATGCAGGCGCGGGAGGAGAACGGATTGGAAATAAAATGAAAGATGCCAGAGAGAACATAAACAGCGTTGGAGGACAGGATAGAGCCTGGAGGTGCTTTTCGGCTTCCCTATTTCTGAAGCTCTTGGTCAGATCAGCTAAGATGCACTTGTTTGTTCATTCCATCTACCCAGCCAGGCAGCAAACATTTACTAATCATCTACTATGTGCAAAGCACCGGGTCAGGTGCTAGGCCATGTGTCGTACTGCCTTGGAGGGACACCTTTAGAATCTGGACATCCCTTGAAACCACAGATGCTCGCAGACCTTTTTCCGCTTGGAATAACACTCAACATGATTAAAAGGACCCACATGTTTAGCATTACACAGTTCACATCTCAGAAGATGTGAAACTAGCTGAACAAAGTCCCACCACCAGCTGGTCTCACCAGCTTGCCAAACAAAATGAGAGGCACCAAGCATGTCCCCATCAGCAGCAAAGAGGTCAATGGGCGCTCAGCTTTTCCTGCTTTCAAACCCCAAATCCTCCTTCCCACAGCCCCAACCCCCTCTCAGAAACCCAGAAAAAAAAAGGGTCTTGTGATTGTTTTCAAGGAAGTTCAGAGCAGTGTTACTTACAGCCAGGGAGGAGTCTGGGCAGGAAAAGGTCCCAGAATTTCAACTTCATCCTCACTCGACTGGCAACAGCTGGACTCATAGCACTTCTGACAGCAGTGCCGGCAAGTCCATCTGCACAGCAGCAGATCGGAGACTCTAGAAAGAAAACCCTGAGGCCATTGGGGGAGACGGGTGGGGGACGGGGGAAGAGGGGCCAGGGCAGGGTGGAGAGGAGGAAGAGGAGAAACACCTGAATTACAAGCAGCCCATCCCTGACGAGAAATAACGACATTCAGGAGGTCTGTCTCCACTGTCAACACTTGGAACAAAATGTTTTCCATTGCTATTTACCCACTGCAGGCACGAAGATGGCAAACACCAACTCGCCGGAGCCATTAATAGCGAGCAAAACATTTGCAGGTAGTTCCTTATGCAGTTTATGGGAACGGCTTTCTTGACATGTGGGCGGTATACCCAGCATGGTGAGGGCTATACAGTATGTTCCTGAGACACAATGAATATCAGTCTGTCTTCTTGAGCACAAAGCAAAAATCGTGGTTTTGTTTTTTATTTCTTTTCAGTGACATGAAAGTAAGCAGAGATAATCAAAGGGAATGAGTAGGGGGTGGGGAGGGAAACCTATCTTGTCATCTGTGTCTTTTCCCCGGGATCTCCCTGCCATAGAAAGGCATCGAAACTGTGCCCTGATCAACATCTGGTTACTGTTTAATAGTCGATATTTCCCACAGCCTCACATAAGACTCCAAAACGAAAAGCAAGCATTTCTTGATTAGAAGCCAGACCAAACGAATCATTGAATTAACCCACCTCGTTTAAAGGTTCCAACTGCCCTTTTAGAGATCCAAGATGAAGCCATGGGGTGGAGGGGTTGGGAGTGACAAAAAGAGAGAGACAAGACCAGTTTAGCAATATTCCAGCAACTCAAAAAAGGAAACAATAAAGCCCTGAATCTTTCCACTTACCATCCTGGGAAGGGAGCTGACTTCCTAACAAGGTGTCGCTATCTCCAGGGTTGCTGGTAGCCTCCTGGCTAACCAACACCGAATAAATGGGAAACTTTAGCATTTCGGTTTGATTTGCACCGTATGCTGTTATGAATCAGAGCGGGTGGATAGATAGTCATGCTATCCAATGCAGCCACACTTCAGAAGAGCAAACCTTCCTATACAGAAATAGCCATGAAGGCAACCCAAAGAGACATGATTAGCTGACATGCAGGCAGGCAATGAGTGGATGTGACTTGGCTCCCCCGCCCTCCTGGAGGCCCTACCTTCCAATTCTGCTCCAATGGAGATTGTGGGGAGCTTCGTATGACCACCCACAAAGAGAGGGAGCCAAAAAAGAAGCCACAATCTGGTCCTTGGAGGAGGGATGGGCTGTCTCCCTTCTTTGGCTCCACCCCTTATCCCATCTTCTTCTTACAAGTTCCTAAGACAGGCTCCTTCCCCTCTTCCAGAGAGAGTCTTGATGGCTTTCCAAATGGGCCAAGTAAACCAGGTAGTTTAGGAGGAGTCTCACATCCTAGCCTGGAACATGTCCCAGAGGTGAACTGAGGTGGGACTCGAACTCAGAACTTTGAACCAAGAGGGAAAACGTTATTGTCTTTTTCAATTCTCTTGCAAGAAGGAGAAAGAGTCAACTTGGTACCGTTCTATGTTAACATCTTTCTCATACATGCAAATCTCCCCACCCCTTCCTTTTTAAACAGAGAGCAGACCCTCAGCTCAGAGCCTTGCAGAGAGCCTTCTCCAGCTAGAATCTAAGAATGTGGCATCACCCTGGCTGGTTCGGCTCAGTGGTTAGAGCGTCAGCCCGCAAACCAATGAGTCATGGGTTCGATTCTGGTCAAGGGCACATACCTCGGTTACAGTTCATCCCCAGCCCTGGTCAGGTTGTGCAGGAGGTAACCAATCAATGTGACGCTATCACATCAATGTTTCTCTCTCTCTCTCTCTCTCTCTCTCTCCCCACCCCCCCCCCCCATCTGATGATAAATAGAAAAATATCCTCCGGTGAGGAATTAAAAAATAAAAATGTGGCATTATTCTTATTTCTTTTTTTCCAATTGCCTTCTGTTTATATCAAGTGATCCTGGTTTTCTATTATGGTATTGACATAAAGTTGCCCTTTCATATGGTTTTTTAAAGTAAAAAAAGCACGAGTCCATTTATAGAAAAATATTAAGCAAATAACAGCACAGGTGGTACACTGCTTGTGAAAAAGTCAGAATCCTTGAAGTGATAAGGATATGACTGCAGCTTGGAAAATGAAGTCTCGGGCACTAAACAAGACCTGCTGTGGGGAGAGGGGAGGGCAGAGGATGCAGCATGCAAAGAGCTGAGTAGAAAAGTTCAACTAGTCCTGACCTCACCACTAGCCAATCATGTGACTTGGGCAAGTCAAGGGGCCACTCTGAGCCTCAGGTACCGCTTTTCTTTGGTGGAAAGACTAAGCTAGGTCACTCTGAAAATGCCTGTGTGTTGCCCAGCTGCAAAATATCCACCCCCTTCTGTGGTTTATGAGAACAAGGTGGTTTGTCAAGACCAGCTGGAAACTACCAGGCACCAGGGACTGTCCTGGTGAGCAAAGCAGCAAAAAGCTATGTCCTTGAGGGGCTTACAAGAGCAAGTGCTTAAATGCTTCTGATAAAGTGCAAGGATAAAGCGATGCTTTTTCACAATCCATGCCCATTATCTTCATGTGGGGAAGTGTTTGCTCAGTATGTGGTGATCAGAGAACCATTTATAAAACCATGATGAGCAGAGATAAGGCCACCTCAGGGTCCCTACTAAGGAACAACCATCCAGCCTTCTCAAGACCCAGGTGCAAGAGAAACCAAAGAAAATGAAGAAAGAGCAGAGGAAGATGCCCTGATGCTACCAGGCATGCTTTGTGACCCTTTCCTCACACCGAGTCCACTGGGGTTGTGTGTTTGACCCAATGGAGGCGAACTGATTCAAGTCAGAAAGAAATAGGATGCGCCCTGACCAGTTTGGTTCAGTGTTTAGTGTCGGCTCTCCGACAGGAGAGTCCCAGGTTCAGTTCCCGCTAAGGGCACGTACCTCAGTTGCAGTTTGTCCCCGGCCCCAGTTGGGGTCGTGTGGGTGGTAACCACTCGATATGTCTCTCTCACATCGATGTTTCTCTCTCTCTCTCTCTTTCTCACTCTCTCCCTCCCGCTCTATCTGAAGATAAATGCAAAAATGTCCTCAGAGGAGGATTAAAAAAAAAGAAAAAGAAACAGGATAAAAACAAACCCAGACATGCTACAACAGGGTTGAGAAATCCAGCCTGCAACCTGCTTTTGTACGGCACTCAGGCTAAGAACGTTTTGTACACTTTCTAATGTTTGGGGAAAAGTCAAAAGAAGATTGCTACTTCTTGATTCATGCAAAGTATATGAAATGCACATTTCAGTGTCCACAAATAAAGTTTTATTGGAACACAGCCACACCCATTCATTTACTATTGTTGAGACACAGACCTTGCAGTCCTCAAAGAAAAACTTATTTATTCCTTGGCCCTTTACAGAAAAAGTTTAAGTTTGTTCTAGAAGTTAAGCCAACAGCATCACCAGGCCATCCTCATACTCAATGCTTCCCACCATCCCCCCTTTTAGATCTTACCACGACCCCCTACGCAGCTGTGTTGCCTTGAGCACCCCACTTAATTTCTCCGTGCTGAAGGTGGTCATTAAGAACTGTAGAAGCCTGTTCAGAGGTTCTTCCTTTCTCACTAGATTTGCATTCTGAGAGGCAGGGGCCATGCTGTTTTCACAGCTGTGCCCCCAGTGCCCACATATAGTAGGTAGTCATCCAACTGTTTGTTGAGTGACTATTGAATAGTCCCTCTAACAACATCCAGCACAGGGTGGGTGTAAACGTGACCTTCAATGAACTTGAAAAGATGACCTAGAGATTTCATGAAATTGAATCCAGTGGAGCTAATCTAAGCCAGGAGAGGGATGAGGAGGCTAGCCAGGTGACAGCACAGAGTTCCTGGCCAACTGAAACGTCTGAGGACAAGATGAGGGGATGTGGGAGCCAGAGGGAAACTAGGGGACCAGCAGCCCCCCAACTATGGCCAAGGAGATGAGAAGTGAGCCCAGATGCACCCTGGATGAGCGAGTCTGTAGGCTTCTCTGCTGGGCTCAGAGGAGCCAGACCCAGAAGCAAGCAGCTGAAAGGGTCTGACTGCATGACCTTGGCGCTGACCTGTCACCACTTCCTGCCTTGTATTAAGGAGAAAGGTCTCAGTAAAGCATCCCACTCCTCCACCCTCAAAACACCATCCTTGAAAATTATTTCAGCCCAAAGGATTCTTGGGGGAGTTTCTCCCAAATGATGGGGGTCCACAACTCCCAACCCCAAGGTAATGGCCTGAAGTAATTGGCTGCCCCACCAGCACCAGCACCAGCACCAGCACCAGCACGCCTCTGGTGTGTCCCCCACACCTCAGCACCCAGTGCCCAGGAGAGACGATGTCCTTGTCCCTCCTGACCAGAACAGCTGCCTCAGGCTCGCTCCGCCTGCCAATTAGCCCGAGCTGTCACCAAGGCAACAGCAGCTGGCGGGCCGGGTGGCAGGGGCGCCTGGGGCCGTGCTCGCCGCGGCCCCTCCCCTGGGGTGGGGTGCAAACGGAAGGGGAGGGGGGAGTGGGGAGAAAAGTCTGCCTCAGCCCCCGTTCCCTCCCCAGGAGGCAAAGGCGCGTGTGCACAGTCCGCAGGGGGCCTTAAATCCGGGGTGTGGGGGTCCCCAGCCTCTTCTGGGGCGTACAGGTTGCTGCACTCCGGTATCCTTTTTCCCTAGGCAAGTTTGTGGGAGCGCAGTCGTGTGCCCTCCCTTACGCGTACTCTCGGTCAAAGGGGGCACGGCCCCCCACCCACCCACAGCGTGGACCTGGCCCCCCAGCCTCAGCCCTACCTGGATATACGCCATTTTCGCCCGCGCGACTCACTCCGGCCCGGGCATGGCGCCGCCACGGCCACTTTGCCCTCGCCAACAGGAGAGGGGGGAGAAAGCAAAGGGGGAAAGGAAGAAAAGGCGGCCGGGTGGCCCCAGACGTGACTGGCGTGGCTGATGAGCGGCGCCCGCCCCTCCACCGGCCGCCCCGTCCTTGCCTCTCCCTGCGCTCGGGCGCCCGGAGTCGGGGCAGCCTGCAGGCTGAGAGAGCTGAGGTGCCCAGGGCCCCCGCCTCGGCCTCCCTCGCCGTCCTGCGCTCCCCCCGAGGCGCTCCCGGGGATGGAGTGAGGCCAGGGCGCCTGAGGAGGGAGCCGGGGGCAGCCGGGGACTGCGGCGACCCTGGCGCAGGCGGGGCCGGAGACGCCGGGGCCGGTGCGCGCGGGAGGCGGGGGAAGGGATGGGGATGGGAAGCGGGTGGGAGAGGGCGGTGCGCGGGTCAGCCCATCGGTCGGCACCGGGGCTACCACCTACCGAAAACAGAGCCCACAGGATGGTCGTGAAACCGAGGGGGCACAGTCCAGTCCCCCCCCAACCCCCACGGAGTCTGGAGCTGGAAGGGTCCTCCCCAATCCAGCCCTCTCTCAGACCAGCTTGGAAAAACTTTATTCCCGCCCCACCCGACGCGCCTAGAACTGTTGCAGGGAGGAACGCACAAGCCAAATGAATGGGAGTCTCAGGTTAAGGTGGGGCGTGGGGCGCCCCAAGGGAGATGCGGCCCGGGATGCCGTGGGTTGTCGGAGAGAGTGGAGCTCCCCTTTACCCCAACCTGACCGAGTTGCGCCCTGGGCGCAACAGGTTTAGCGCGGGGCGGCCCGGCAGCGCCACCCAGCGTCGTGCCCAGAGTAGTGAGCGCCTCTGCCCGCTGGAAGCTCCGCGCCACTGAACGTGCGCCCCAGGGCGTGTCCACCCGGCAGCTTCCCCGCGTGGCTGGGGCGCCCTGGGCCTGGAAGCCTTCCCCAAGCCGGTCTTCCCACCCCAAGGCCACAGGGCTGGAACTAGCTCTCCACTGAGGCATTTGAGGTGAAACATTGCCCTCCGCCGGTTCCCTTTTTAAATGCCCAGCCATCTCCAGTTGCCAATCATTAGTTTATCAACCTTTTAACCTCCCAGCGCCTTTGTGTTTTCATGGGTAAAAATGGCATAAAATCTCTGCCCTGCCTATCCTCCAGGGCTGTTTTGTGGGAATAAATGAGGAAGTAATGAAAGCTATGCTACACATGTTTATATATTCTGTGTAAAAATCTAGCGTACATATACATTTTGAGTGTGACAGAATATTTCATTTGGAGCACATGGCAGGTTGAGCCCTTATAACTCGGCGGGCACTGTGCTCAACACTTCATAAGCATTATTTCATTTCATCCTTCTTGCTCACTTCTATACATGTAGTACAGCCCCTGACCAGAGGAGGCATTCATTTGGTGTTTTTGTTGTTGCTGCTAACTTGACTCCTCTTAACTTTATGGGGGAGGTGCTGCAATTATCCCCAATTTACAGATGAGGAAACTGAGGTGCAGAAAGGAAAAGCCACTGTACTGAGGCATGGCAGCTGGCGGCACTGGCGTAGTTTATGGTATTCATCCACAGTGTTTCTTCAGCACTGATGCGAGGAGGTGATTTGATTGTGGAAAGTGGGCTTCGCAGGGGAGGGGTGCCCCTTGAGGGGACTGGCCAGAGGTGGAGAATTAGCCACAGTTCCCATGAAGAATAGCTAACGTGTTTTGAGACCTCGTGCCTGAAAGACTTTTACACAAATTCTATCTTTTGATTCTCTGATAACCATGAGGTGGGCACTATTACTATCCCACTCCTTAGATGAGAAGAAAAGGCATGAAGAGATGAAGTAACTTGCCCAGGGGGTATGCAGCATCAAGGGGTTGGGGTTCAAAGCCTGCCTAAGCTGCTGGAACTTTCCCTAGCCTCTGGACCTGGCTGCCTCACGGTGAATCTTGGGAGAAAGGGCAGGGGATGAAATCTTTAGGGTTAGTTTGGGACTTTGGTCCCAAAGGACTTAAAAGTATCTGAGGGCACCAACCACCCCTCCTCCAATGGATGGGGTTATTTAAAATAAGGATAATAGAACCTACCTCTGGGGGTATCAAATGCTTTCCTGTATGTAAAGCACCTGGCATACAATAGGTGCTTAATAAATGCTTGCTGAAAGAGTAAATGCATGGTAATAATTGCTAGTATGGATGCTTCTAACTCTAATCATTATTAGGACTGAGGGCTGAGCACTATACATGCATTCTCGTTAAATCCTTACCAGAGCCCTCCAAGGCGGGTACTGTCGTTGTCCCATCCATTTTACAGGTGAGGAGGCCGAAGCTCTGAGAGGAAGTGGGTCTCCCAAGGCAAACAGGGAAAAGTGACAGGGACGGGATGAATGTGCGGATCTGTTTAGCTCTAAAGGCCCAGCTCTTGGTGGATGCACCATCTCAGACGTAAGAATGAATGCGAAGTCAGCCCTAAGCCATTCATCAGGAGTGTCTGTTTTCACTCCAAGACTGGATTGCAGGGTCTCCAGTTCGGTGAGCCTCTCGCTGCCCTTCTCAGGGACTGCAGTCTGGCTTTGGTGTAACCTGGACTCAGACCAAGGCTGTGCCTGTTCAGACAAGGCGGCTGGCACCTTCACAGGTCTCGGAAGAGAAGCCCCCAATCCAGGAGACTAATGAACGTGTGCAATTGTGTGGGACCTGTGGTGTGATAAAGGGGGCCCAGGGGGCTGTGGGGGTACAGAGAATGGTGCCCAACATAGTGTATTTAGGATCAGAGGCTTTCTAGAGGGGGTGGCATTTAGATGAGTCCGAAGAACAAAAGGTGAGGAGATTACTCTAGAGTCCAGTGGTACTCAACTGGGAAGGGGCGGCAGTGTACGTGGATAGAATTCTGGGGAGTCCATGAAAATAGATACAAAAAGTTACATGTCCATTGTCACTAATCTCTACCTGAAGTTCAGCATCTCCTTTCATTATGAATGCAGGCAGCAATATTCATATTTACCTGGAACTTTGTCACCAGTAGAAATCATATATATTCATATCACATTACAGTTGCAAATAACCTGAAATTTCTTTTACACTCTTTACTGCTTGAAATTACAACAGTTATTAGGCCCACCACTAGCTCCTTCTATTTAATGCATTAATGAAGAAGCACATACATTACCAAATACATTAGTTTTAGTATTTTGATAACTAGATATCAGTATAATTATAATTTCATTCTAATCTTATGTATTCTACTCTATGATTTAAAAAACATTATTTTGAGCCCTGGCCTGTTTGGCTCAGCGGTTAGAACATCAGCCTGCAGACGAGAGTCCGGGTTTGATTCCAGCCAAGAGCATGTGCCCCAATTGCAGTTCGTCCTCAGCCTCAGTTGGGGTCATGCGGGTGGTGACCAATCGATGTGTCTCTCTCACGTCGATGTTTCTTTCTCTCTTTCTCTCCCCCACTCTGTCTGAAGATAAATGTAAAAATATCCTTGAGTGAGGATTAAAAAAAATAATACAAATAAAAAACATTATTTTGAGAGAGGGTCTCTAGGCTTCAACAGACAGGCAAGGGATCGATGGCACAGAACCTCTGAAAGTAGCACGTGTGTTAGCTTAGAAGTGAGTGTGGGAACTGCAAGTCAGGAGAGGGTGGTGCCAGGTGAGGTTTAACAGGTAGGAGGGGCCAGATGTCCGGCAGCCTCTTAGATCACCCCATACCAGAGCAGGAAGGATGGGGTCAGAAAGAAAGATTTTGGCTGGGGCAGGGGGTCTGTTTGTGGGCAGGGAGTAGACAGGCCTGGAAGCACGAGGCCATGGCCACACTCCAGGTAGGAAGGGATGCACATCTGAACTAAGGTCATGGCCATGAATAATGGCTGTAACTGAATGAGCAGTGATGAGGTTGTGGAAGGCAGAGGAAACCAGAGAAAAGCAGTTTGCTGGGAGCGGAGTCGGGGTTTTGTGTTTGGATATTTTGAATCTCAGATATGCATCATCTAGGGTTTCTGAAAGAAACCCAGTTCAATCCAGTTTGAGCAAAGAAGAACTTACGGGCTCATTGACTGGGAATCCAAGGACAAATCCTGCGGGCATGGCTGGATTTAAGGATGCTAATGATGTCATGAAGACTCGTGCTCTCTCCCTCTTCGTACCTCACCGTTTCACAGCTTCTCTCGGAAAATTGGATTTTTTCCATTCTAGAGTAAATTTGCTTCACATGGCAGAAAAATGGCCATGAGTGGCCTTGAGCTTATATTTTAACAGCTTATGCTCCAAAAGGAAGAGAGACTTTTTATGAAATCTTAAGGGAAAACTCTAATTGGTCCTGCTTGGGTCACGTGCCTCTCTCTGGACCAGGTGACCAGAGATGTGTGGGCATTAATGAGCCAGGATCCCGCAAGGACCACGTGGAGAGTGGGAGTCTCGGGTTCTCTAAACAAGAGATTCTGGGAGGCAGAATGACACACCCACAATGATATGGCTGTGGACGTACAGGTGGAGAGACCCAAGGGGCAGATTAGAGGGTTTTGGAGCACAGCCCCTCCTAACACCGAATGACAGAGTTGATGACCAGGAGATGAGGCTTCAGGCACATCGCGGTGGCATTCCTGGGCTCATCTCAGTCCACAGCGGCGGTAAGGACCTGGCCTCTCACCTTCTCCCCTCCAGGCCTGAGCTCCGAATGGCAGGCTCAGACACATAATAATGGTTTTCTCCTCAGGACTCTAAAGGTGGCAACGAAAACCACAGACCTCAGGATACCCATTATAATTAAAAAGCGCCAGGCTGGCAAGAGCAGTCCCTGGCATCCATGTGGGCAACACACATTCGATCAGGTGAGTTTCTATTTCTGCCGTACAGGCTGACAGCACTTGTCTCCTAAGTCAGTTTTAAGTGCACAGTTTCCCAGACATGCCATTTAGATCCTGTTTTAGCTGTGCCAGTAAACCCGGGCAGTGTTTCCGAACACCCGGGAAGTAAGAAGTCGTCTGGCTAATTAAACAGCTGGTTTAAACAGGAAGGGTGGCCACCTGGTAAGTATGCTCCTCAGGACCGACCCCCTCCATCTCCACCCGCACTAGGGCCATGCGATTCCATAGCAAGAGATCCGGCAATCCACTTCATCCCTGGGAGCCTCAGTTTCCTCCCCTGCAGAAGGGGTACAATACTCCTTCCCAAGGCTGGTGTAAGATTAGACAAATCAGAAAAACGCATGTGAAGCACTAGTGCGTAGTTCAAAATTAGTGATACCCACCCCACTGCCCAGCATGTAATTAACCTGTGCCCACAGTGCCTCTCACCCTGTTTCATAGCTGGAAGGGAAATGTGTGTCAGGAGGAAGGGATAATGTGGAGGTTAGAATCCCGGCCTCCGGGCTCAGCCAGGCCCGGGTCTAAGTCGTGGCTGCCCACCATTGACCAACTGCATGGCTTCAGACAGGTCCCTGTGTGACTCAGCTCCCTCCCCAGCGAATGGAATAGTCACAGCCACTGTTTCCTGGAGGTGAGGTTTCCACAGACCAACCTCCATTCAGCCCTTAGCACAGTGCCTGCCACCAAGGAGGTACTCAAGAAATGCTCACTATTACTCTTTTATATTTTCAAAATATAAACACACCCCACAGACAAGTCACTATCATCACTAGTAACTGTACTAGGTGCTTTCTTGACCCTGAGCAATTTTCCTTTTTGTTGGTGGCTAAGATTGAGAAAAGAGCCATATCACACACCAGGTAGTCGTTCTCAAAGTTGATGGTGCATACAAGCAGGGGTAGGGGAGGTGGTGGGGCTGCCTCGTTAAACTCCCTGTTCTCAGACCCTCATCCAGAGATTCTGATGCAATAGGTTAAGGAGTAGGGTCTGGGATCTACTTCCTAACAAATCTCCCAGAAGATGTTGAAACAGGTAGTCCAAAGTTTAACCTTGATCTTGGCACGCTAGGACATCATCTTTGTGATGTTCAACACTTCCTAGCTAGGAGGCTGATCACCACCAGCCAGGCTGCCCCATGAGTGTCCTTATAGTGATTAGAATGGGAGACCGCACTGAGGTGGGGGTACACCTGATGGTTCCCATAATCCCGAGGATGTGTGACTTGCCAGTGACGGCTGGCCTCCAGCGATTCCTGTGTCCCACCAGACACCTCCTTGTTCTGCCTGCTGTCTGCTGGCATCACTTCTAAGGATTTTGCTTAGATGGAGTCTGATGGTTTAACCTTCGAAGCCCCCACCTCATCTTACCCCTAGCCCCCACACTGGTTCAAGAATTTCCACCACATACAATCCTGTCGGAGGCTGGTAGCTACAGTCAGCCAAACCCTCTTCACCCCATGATTCAGAAAAGGGTAGCTAATTATTTAGTCTTCAAAAAGGAAAATCTGAGGGCGATTTAGTAATGGGCTGCAAACAGATGAAGAGTTATCAGCAGGGAGCTGGTGACCACCTGTTCCCGCGCTCTGCGTGGCTAGGAGGATCAGAGATGGGGTTGAACTGCAGGAACAGAACAGAGCAACGGGGTGAGCATGAGCACGAGGGCACCGATGTGGTTTCCAGGTGCAGCCTATGAAACCAGCTTCCCAGGATTTATGACGGGAAAAGAGCTTCGGTTCTGACATGTTGTCTTTCCTCAGAGGCTGGAAGAAAGGCCTGATGCTATGACCTCGAGACAGGGGTTTTGTCTTACTCAGCTCTGAGCCTGGCACCAGCCACACTGTGGACCAGTGGTTCTCAAAGCAAGGTCCTTGGACCGGCAGCAGCAGGTTCATCAGGGACCTTGCTAGAAATGCACCTATTGAATCAGAAACTTGGGGTGGGGGTGGGGATGGGGGGCCAGCAAGCTGTTTCCACAAACCCTCCAGCTGATTCTGATGCCACTGAGGTTCCAGCTGTACTGTGCACACCACATACCTGGGGACTCTTGTTAAATGCAGATTCTGATTCAGTAGGTCAGGGGTGGGGCCCGAGGTGCTGCATTTCTAACAAGCTTTAAGTGACCGTGGTGCTGCAGGTCCACAGACCACAGTGTGAGGATCAGGGATCTAGAATAATGTCAGCTCATGTCATTCCTCTGCTGAAAACCCTCTAGGGAGTCCCATCTCATTTACAGTAAAAGTCAAAAAGGTCCCGCACAAACTGGCCCGTTACCGACCCCTCTGTCCTCTTCTCCCTTACCCCTTGCTCAGTCCACTCCAGCCACACTGGCCTCCTCCCTGTTCCTCGAACACCCAGACAAGTCCCCACCCCAGGGCCTCTGCCCCTGTTCCTTCTGCCTCCTCCACGCCTTCCCTTTGCCCTGCCACGGCTCACCCCTTCCCCTCCGTGACAGACAGCTCCTAATGATCCAGCCCCTGCTGCTGACACCCTTGAAAAACCTCCTCCCGCTGAGTATGGACAGGACCTATTACAGGTATTAGGATGTCACTTTTGTGATTAGGTTACACAAGGCAATGATTTCTGTGTTGGCAGACTCCTTGCTGGCTTTGATGACACAAGTTGCCATATTGGAGAGACCCATGGGGCAAGGAAATGGGGGTGCCTAGCTAGAAGTTGAGACCCTCAGTCCAACAGGCCTCGAGGAACTGAAATTCTCATAACTGTGTGAGCTTGGAAGCAGATTCTTTCCCAAATGAGCCTTTGGGTCAGACCCCAACCCAAGGCGACACCTTGATTAAAGAATTGTGAGCCCTGGCCAATTTGATCAGTGGTTAGAGCATCGGCCCATGAACCAAAGGATCTTGGGTTCAGTTCTGGTCAAAGGCACATACCTGGGTTGCATTTTCGATCCCTGGCCTGTGCAGGAGGCAACCAATTGATGTGTCTCTCTCAATTCAATGTTTCTCCCTCTCCCTCCTTCCCTCCCTTTCACTCTGTCTAAAAATCAGAGGGAAAATATCCTCAGGTGAGGATGAACAAAAACAGACAAACTTGTGAGAAACCCTGAAGCAGAGGATCCCACGCCCAGACTCCTGACCCACAGAAGCTGTGAGGTAATAAGTGTGTGTAGTTGTAAGCAGCTAAGTCTGTGGTCATTTGTCTGATGGCATTAGATAACACAGCTTCCCTAAGGTTTTGCTGAAACATCACCTTCTGATCTGATCTTCCCTGACTTTCCCCTTTGAAATACCAGCCTCTACAATCCCCCAGGAACTTCCTACTTCCCACCCCTGCTAAATTTTTCTCCATAATACATATCACCATGTGACATATCTTATTTTTTTCATGGTCTGTCTCTCCCGTTAGAAATAAACTCTAGGATGGGTTTTTATTTTATTTTATTTTGGTTCATTTCTTGCACAGCTATTATTTCTCATACCGAGAACAGTGCCTAGCACCCAGAAGGCACTCAGTTATTGTATCGAATAAATTCAGCTGACAGTCTCCCTCCACACAGTGAGCAAGTGGCACAGCGGGCACCAACTTCACCCTTCTCAGCATAGCGACCCCAATGAGAAAAGAGGTTTTTCTGGACATCCATATATATCAGTGGTTCTCAACCTTCCTAATGCCGCAACCCTCTACTACAGTTCCTCATGTTGTGATGACCCCCAACCATACAATTATTTTTGTTGCTACTTCATAACTGTAATTTTGCTACTGTTATGTCTTAGGCGACCCCTGTGAAAGGGTCGTTCGACCCCCAAAGGGATTGTGACCCACAGATTGAGATTGATACTTATATATCAATTGAAGGAAGGCCTAATTGACCCCGTTTGGGTCTTGTCCTGCCTTGCTAAGGGAAATATGGGACAATCTCTTCCTTAGGGACTGAGGTCTTCAGACACCCTCTATAACAATTTTGGTTTCTCAAGACTAGCAGATGAGTTTGATCACCCTATCCATTATTCTCAAGCAAGGGTCACAAAGGTTCTTCCAAGAAAGAGCTTGCCTCTCCGTGGAGAGGAACAATCCGGCACTGTCTAAAGAGCCACTGCTCGTCCAGCCAGTGTGGCTCAGTGGTTGAGTGTAGACCCATGCACCAAGAGGTCACCGGTTCGATTCCTGGTTGGGACACATGCCCCGGTTGTGGGCCTGATCCCTGGTGGGGGGCATGCAGGAGGCGGCCAATCGATGTTCTCTCATTGATGTTTCTCTCTCTCTCTCCCTCTCACTTCTTCTCTCTCTAAAATCAATATAGGCAAAAAAAATTTTTTTAAAGAGCCTTTGCTCTATGTGAAGACTTGTATGCGAACATTCAGAGTTGCATTATTCATAATTGCCCCAAAGTGGAAACATGCCAAATGTTCACAATAGATGATGAATGGATAAACAAAATGTGGTGTAGGCATTCAATGTGGTAATTTACAGCAATAAAATAGAATAAACCTATAAAGTACTCCTACAGCTACCACATAGATAAACCTCCAAAATACTTTACTAAATGAAAGAAGACAGACAAAAATGACTGCATATTATATCACTCCATTTATAAGAAATATCCAGAAAAGGCAAATCTATAGAGATAAAAAGTAAACTAGTGGTTGCCAGGGGCTGGGATGGGAATGGGGAAAGTATGCAGATAAGCACAAGAGATTTGAGGGAAGGAGATGAAAATGTTCTAAAACTGTATTGTGGTGAAGGTAAATGACTAGAAATCATTGACTGGCACACTTAAAACGACTGAATTTTAAGGCATGCAAGTTATATGTCAACAAAGCTGTTTTACAAAATAAAATGAAAGTCCTTGCTAAAAGTTTACTTTGGTTCTATGTCTAAAGGATCTCCTTTTAAATTCCCTTTGAGAATTATACTGCCTTACTTTTTAGATATCCGTTTCTATGGAAGATCAAAGAAAAGCACCCAATGGCATCTCAAATAATATAAATGAAGGTTACAACTAACTTAAATAAATAAATAGCCCGGCCGGTGTGGCTCAGTGGTTGAGCGTCGACCCATGTACCAAGAGGTCACCAGTTCGGTTCCTGGTCAGGGCACATGCCCAGGTTGTGGGCCAAATCCCCAGCGGGGGCATGCAGGAGACAGCCAATTGATGTTCTCTCTCATCAATGTTTCTATCTCTCACTCCCTCTCCCTTCCTCTCTCTCTCTCTAATATCAATAAAGAAAAAAAATTTTTTTAATAAATAAATAAATAAATGGGCACACAAACAGACAACAAATAAACCAGACTTATTTCTTCCCTGAGGCTATATTCTGCCCTTCTGGAGTGGTTTTCTGGTCCTGTTTGCAGGCCCCTTGTTGTCTGACCCCCTCGCTGAGTGAGCTGCACCAGCGCCAGGGATCTGTGCCCATCAGAGCAATTGACCATTCAGTCCCCACATTCACACAGGCAGCAGGAACAGTTGCATTGTGATCACAGAAATTAAGGAAGAGCGAAATACTCTGATTAGCCTTTCTTTCAGTGACCTGCAATTTCCATCTCAATGCAATCAGAGGAAGGAAACAGTTTCAACTTCAGTAGCCCCTAAACTGCTACCCTGGATCAATCGCAGAAGTGAGGGGGTGTAGCACTGTGATTGGCCCAGCCTGGGTCACCTGTCCATGGGTGAGGACAGTGCACCATGATTAGCAGCCCCATTGGAAACATATGGAAAAGAGAAGGGCAGTTCCCACAAAGGAAATAAGGATGCTGAGATGGCAGAAACAGTAGATAGCCATTATATTATCCCCATGTGCAAAAACATCATAATAGGGCAAAATGTCCTATGTGCGACGGCAGCCAGTGCGGACTTATCACAGTATAAATCCCGCCATAGGTGCCAGTCTAACAGCTGCTCTTAGGGAAATGCCTTCCTGGTTCTATTCAGATCCCCCTTGATCAGGGGCAGCAAGGTTTTCCATTATAAAGCCATCCCCTACACGTCCAAGTCCTCTTTCCACTGAGGGGGTTTAAAAGTGTTGATTCTGGCCCTGGCCAGTTTGGCTCAACGGTTAGAGCGTCGGCCTGCAGTCCGGAGAGACACGGGTTCGGTTCCCGCTAAGGGCGCGTACTTTGGTTGCAGTTTGTCCCCGGCCCTGGTTGGTCTTGCGGGTGGCAGCTACTCGATGTGTCCCTTCACATTGATGTTTCTCTCTCTCTTTCCCTTCCTCTCTCTCCCTCCCACTCTATCTGTACAAAAAATGGAAAAATATCCTCGGGTGAGGATAAAAAAAAAATTTTTTTTAATAAATAAATAAAAGTGTTGATTCTGGGATTCACGTGGTTCAAAGGTGACGGTCACTGGGTACTCCACAGGGGCAGGCAGCTCCAGGCACCCAGTCTCTTCCGCTCCTCCCCCTTCTGCTTATGCAGAGCTGGCTGCACGTCATTTCAGAGCTCAGTGCAAAATGAAAATTCAAGGCCCTTGATTAAAATTATAAATAATTTCAAGATGACAATGACAGCAGAACATCGAACCAAATGTGGGATCTTTCTGCGAAGGGGTTCTATGTCGCTGCTACTAAATCTGCCTTGTTTTCATGACATAAATTTCCTCTTGCTCATCCCACCTGGAGGATTCCAGTACCTCCTCTCCTTCTCCGAATCACTCCTGCACCCCTCTTTCTTCGCCCTCAGCCTCACTTTTATCCAGTATTAGAAACTTTAAAAAAAGCAAAACAGAAAAATCACCTCCCCCTGCAAGCTGAAACCAAAATACCTCTGAGGCTAGAGACTCTGCAAGAAGAAAGAGATTCACAATTGAAGGGTTTTATCCTCAAAGTTTGTCTTGTAATGTTTACCATCATCTTTGCCCAGAAACAGGTCCAGTAGGTGTTGTGGACCTTGGGTTGAAGATGATGAGTGGCGCCCTGGCCAGTTTGGCTCAGCAGTTAGAGTGTTGGCCTGCGGACCAGAGAGTCCCAGGTTCGGTTCCCGCTAAGGGCACGTACCTCCGTTGCAGTTTGTCCCCGGCCCCAGTTGGGGTCGTGTGGGTGACAACCAGTCCATGTGTCTCTCCCACATCAATATTTCTCTCTCTTCCTCCCTCTCTCCTTCCCACTCTATCTGAAGATAAATGCAAAAATGCTTTTAGGTGAGGATAAAAAAAAGAAGATGATGAGTGGTTTTCTGAATCGAGCCCCTATCACCATGGTTGCCGCCATGATGATGTTGAATAATAACCATTCCCATTTACCAAGCACTTACCATGTGTCCAAACACTGCCCTAAACACTTTAACACATGTTTTTATTCTGTTGTGTGTGTTTTTTTATCCTCACCCGAGGACATTTTTCCATTTTTTGTTCAGATAGAGTGGGAGGGAAAAAGAGAGAGAGAGAGAGAGAGAGAGAGAGAAACATCGATGTGAAAGGGACACATTGAGTGGCTGCCACCCACATGACCAACCAGGGCCGGGGACAAACTGCAATGGAGGTACACGCCCTTAGCGAGAACCGAACCTGGGTCTCTCTGGACCGCAGGTCAACACTCTAACCGCTGAGCCAAACCGGCCAGGGCCATGTTTTTACTCTGTAAGCCAGGTACAGAGATAGTACTCACTTTTCAAGAAAAAACTGAGGCTAAGAGATAGTGTCCAAAGTCAGACAGCTCTTAAGTGGCAGAGCTGGGATCTGAATCCTGGTGTGACAGTGAGCAGAGTTCCTGCTCCTGCTACACCAAACAAGGTTTGATCACTCCATTTCTAACCCCAGAGTCTTGGATACTGGACACAGGGTGTATAAAGACATTAGTATCTTAAAGTACATTTTGATGCCTTTTGCAGTGCTCAAGTTCCATTAAAATTTATCAACTTGAAGACCCTCATGAGAGAAAAATCAAAGCTATGCTATCCAAAGTACTTTCAGTGAGGACCAATGTCAAACCAACTCAACTACCCATTGTTCTAGATATTAGTCTGTTCAGAGTTACAATCTGAAGCTGGAGTCACTCATTTTCCTCAATAAACCAAATGGGTGATCAGTGGAAATGAGTAAGTGCAAAACACCCTGCAGGGAAAGCATGGGCTACAGATCGCTTTAGAGCTCTGGAGAAGAGGCTGTGCTGAGATATGGAAACTTCCCCAGACCCTCCTAAAACATCGCTTGGACCATTTATTCCACCTAGTGAATTAAGCACAAATGTCTATGAGCCGGGCACAGTCCAGGGCCTGGGGAGTACCAGACATTCCATGGCTCCCATTCCTGCAGGATACCTACCAACCCTTGGCCTGGCACTC
This sequence comes from Molossus molossus, assembly GCF_014108415.1. Taxonomy (NCBI): domain Eukaryota; kingdom Metazoa; phylum Chordata; class Mammalia; order Chiroptera; family Molossidae; genus Molossus; species Molossus molossus. Next base: position 105,826,035 of record NW_023425366.1, on the reverse strand, counting down.
AAGGCCTTCCTTGACCCGACTTCATCCTGTCTTGTAGAGAGAGTGCACACAGTGCATGGAAAGCTGGAGAAGGAGAGGGATTTTAAGGGGACAGCTGGATTAAAGAGTAAAATCTAGGGCTGGGAAGGGGAAGTGTCTCCTGACTGTCACACCCAGGATTGGCAGTAGCTCCTCTCTGTGGCTGGGCTGACTTCACTGTCTGGGGAGTCACTTTGCCTCCATGACCACCAGAGCCACAGACCTCCCTGAGCAGGTGCACCACTGTAGTCTCAGAATGGATGACACCATCTTGACAACCATCTGACACCTAAGCTTGGATCTCCTGTATGGGGATGAGTTCAGTCGATAATTCTAGGTCTTTCCCTGGATCTGGTATGACCCAGAGACTGTCCCTGCCCCTTGGGTCCCCTGCAAAGAAGATGCTGCTGAGACAGTAACCATGTCATTATCGAGTGGGGCTAGTCTAGATTCCAGACCTGCTCTCACACTATTGACTCAACCACCTTCTCAGGAAGGTGCTACTTCCTCCAGGAAGTTAGGCCTGAGGACTCTTAAATCTTATCTCGTTTCACTTCCTCTCCCTCTCTCCCTACCTCCTCCCAGCCCGGGTGACATTCTACTTCCCCATTGTGTCTGGCAGGAATCCTCTTTCATCATGACCTCATAACTGTCTTGTTCCTGCTCAGTGGTTCCCAAAGAGTGGTCCCCAGACCAGCAGCATCCACATCACCCAGGAGCTTATAAAACCTGCAAAATCTAAGAGCCTAACCCAACCCTTCTGAATCAGAAACACTGAGGGTGGGGCACACAACCTGTGTTTTAAGAAGCCTTCCAGGAGACTCTGATGCACACTCAAGTTTGAAAACCAATGCTTTGGGGTCTGAATCAATGGTTCTCCACCCTGGCTACATTAGGATTACCAGGGGAGCTTTTAAAATTACTGATAGGACTTCCAGTCAAGATGGCAGCGTAGGTAAACGCAGTATCACGTCCTCCCACAACCACATCAAAGTTACAACTAAACTACAGAACAACCACCTGAAATCATCCTGAATTGAAGTCCTTCAACTACGGAATTAAAGCAGCAGCCACATCCAGACTGGTAGGGGGGTCGGAGGCCCAAGGGGCTGGTCCCACACCCAAGTGTGGCGGATAAAAATCAGGAGGACACCTTGGCTGGGAAGGTCCTTCCTGAGGACTGAGGGGTCCCCGTCCCACACCAGGTGCCCCGCTCAGGGTTCCAGTGCCAGGAAGAGAATCCCCATAACTTCTGGCTGGAAAAACCAGCAGGAACTGAGGCTCAGGGAGGCTGAAGCCGCTGGAGCCCCAGGCAGCTCCTTAAAGGGCCCGCACACGAACTTATCGGACTCTCTCCCTCTAAGCTTGGAGGGGAGGCAGCTCGAGGGGCACCAGAGACACACAGGGAAGAACTGAGCTGTTTGGCACTGGAGCAAGGGCTGGAGAGGGGGCTTTCTCCAGGACAGACGTGCTGTCAGAGGCCTTTGTTCCTTTGGTGAGCCCTTCCCTGGGGCAGCAGACAGTTGCCATATCTGGAACTCCAGCAACCTGGCTCACACGGGTTGCCCTGCCCTGGTGACTCCCTGAGGCCCCGCCCCACCCAACTTTCAGGCCCACCCAAGCTGTTGCCACTTGTTTAACCATAGGATTGGCGTGTCTTGGATCCTGCTTCAGGTTTTTCCTAAATTCTTTCAAACAAGCAGCATCTGGTGTCAGCTAGCCCCATACCTCTCGTTAAGTAATACACAGAAGCAAACACAGGGAGGCAGCCAAAATCAGGAGACAAAGAAACAGGTCCCAAATGAAAGAACAGAACAAAACCTCAAGAAAAGAACTAAGCGAAATGGAGATAAGCAACCTAACAGATGCTGAGTTCAAAATACTGCTCATAAGGATACTCAATGAACTTAGTGAGGGCCTCAAGAGCATAAAAAAGGACCAGTCAGAAATGATGGATGCACAGTCAGAATTGAAGGAGGCATTAACTGAAAAAAAGAATAATTTACACAGCTTCAATAGTAGAGTACGTAAATCCAAGGAGCAAACCATCGATTTGGAATATAAGGAAGCAAAAAACGCACAATCAGAACAGCAAAAAGAAAAAAGAATCCAAAAAAATGAGGATAGTGTAAGAAGCTTCTGGGACAACTTTAAGCGTGCCAACATTCGCATCTTGGGGGTGCCAGAAGGAGAAGAGAGAGAACAAGAAATTGAAAACCTGTTTGAAACAATAATGGCAGAAAATTTTTCTAACTTGGTGAAGGAAACAGACATACAAGTCCAGGAAGCACAGAGAGTCCCAAACAAGATGATCCCCAAGAGGCCCACACCAAGACACATCATCATCAAAATGCAAAATGTTCAAGACAAAGAGAGAATCTTAAAAGCAGCAAGAGAAAGGCAGCTAGTTACCTACAAGGGAGTTCCCATAAGGCTGTCAGCTGATTTCTCAAAAGAAACTTTGCAGGCCAGAAGGGAGTGGCAAGAAATATTCAGAGTGATGAAAAGCAAGAACCTACAACCAAGATTACTCTATCCTGCAAACCAGTCATTTAGAATCGATGGCCATATAAAGACTTTCCCAGACAAGAAAATGTTAGAGGAGTTCATCACCACCAAACCGTTATTATATGAAATGATGAAGGGTCTTTTTGAAGAAAAAGATAAAATATATGAACAAATCAAATGGCAATGAATACATATCTATCGACAATGGAATCTACAAACAAAATGAACAGGTAGAACAGAAACATTCTCATAGATACAGAGAACATTTTGTTGGTTGCCAGATGGGAGGGGGGTTAAGGGAATGGGTGAAAAAGGTGAAGAGATTGAGAAGTACAAATTCATTGCTAGACTGACAAACCTCAAAGGGAAAGGGGTTGGGGGGTGGGAAATAATAAACCAAAGAACTTATATGCATAACCAATGGACACAGACAATAGTGTGAGAAAAGGCGGGAGTGGGGAGGAGGGGGTCAATGGGGAAAAAATGTGGAGCATCTGTAATACATTCTACATTCAACAATAAAGATTTTAAAAATAAATAAATAAATAATATAAAATAAAATTACTGATAGCTAAGCCCCATCACAGTCCAATTAAATCCAAGGCCCATGAAGAGAATCAAAATCAGCCCAGCCAAGTCTAGGACCCACGGACATGTAAGCAATAATAAAAGTGTGTTGTTTTATTATCTAAGTGCTGAGTTGGTTTGTTATGCAGCAGTAACTAACTGATACATAGCACAAAGACGAACTTGTGGTGGAACAGTGACCAATATCCTTACTTCCTCAAACCCAGCCCTCAGTTCTGTTCTGTGCCTGCTTTCTTAGCTGCTCCAGCCAATGGGAGCAGACCCTGGCATAGGCCCCCAGGTCAGACCTTCCACGGATCCTGCCCTAGCCTCTGTCAAGGGAACCAGTTAGGAACAGACAGAGGCTCCAAACAGTGCTGGCCAATAGACATATAATGGGAGCCATCTATTTAAATTTAAATTATCTTCTAGCCACATTTTTAAAAGGTAAAAAGAAATGGTTAAAATTAATTTTAATAATATATCCTATTACATATTTTATATTTTCTTTAACCCAAAATACATATCAAAAATATTGTCATTTCAACATGTGGCTCTAGGCACATTGCAGGTGTTGACTAGTCCCATGCTGCTGGTGGTGACCATATTGGACAGAACAGCTCCATGCAGATCCCTATCCACGTCCCTCCCAGAGCAATGATGACAACAGGACTGAGTAAGAAGCAGAAGAGCTGTGTTCCTGCCAACTCCATGTCACACTGAGTCTTGACCCAAGAACGATCATACCCAGAGCACTGCCAGGTGTAAGACATCTGCTGATTCTGTCCCCTGCCCTATACATCTTCCCATCCTGCCTGACTCAGTTCAAATGTCACCACCTCGGTGAAGCCTTCCTTGAATGCTCATAGCACTATCTTCGGAATCCTAAAATAGTTCTTAATAGACTATCCCAATACCAGCTATCTTTTATTGAGCACTTACTATATGCCAGGCACTGAGCTGAGTGCTTAACCTGAATAATATCATTTGATGCTGACATGAGGTAAGAATTATTATCCTCGTTATATAGACAAGGAAACCTAGGCTTCAAGGGGGAAAGGGGCTTCCCCAAACTCACTCAGCTAGTAAGTGGGGGAACTGAGATTTGAACTCAGGGGTGTCAGGCTCCAGAGCCCATGCTTTCAATATCTGGCCCCTTCCTAATCAAGGTGTGGTCCTTAGACTGGCAGCATCAGCATCACCTGGGAGCTTGTGACAAATGCAGAGTTCCAGGCTCTATTCCAAATCTCCTGCTCAGAATCTGCATCTTGAGGAGCTCTCGGGTGTTTCATGTGAACATTAAATTATGAGCAGGGCTGGCCAAGGCTGGCCTGTCTGTGAGTTACCCGCTCACGTGTCTGTTTCACCCCTGGCCGCCAGCCCCTCAAGGGCAATGACTGCACGTTTTCGCCTCTCTGTTTCCTGAGCACCCACTACAGAGCTTGGCACAGTGAACTGCCAGGAATGACTGCTGATCGGGGTGTTTCTTCCCCACCCATTTGGGGTTTCTGTCAACTAGCCTACTTCCTTTATTTAATTATTTTTTGATTTGCTTGAATTTCTACCTGGGGAAAAGAACAAGACTACACTGTATATGGCCAACTTACAAACATCTGCCCATGTCCTCAACAGTAACCTGTTCCACTTTAAAAGCGCAAGGCAGGGGGAATGGATGAGATGAACCAAAGAACTTATATGCATGAATGCACAACCAATGGACACAGACAACAATGCTGGGGGGTGGGGGATGGGATGGGGAGGAGGGGGTCTGGGGGGAAAAAGAAGAAACATCTGTAACAAAAATAAATTAATAAAAATTGGAGAAAAATGAAATAAAAAATATAGAGAAATTAAAACTACAATAAATAAATAAACAAACAAACAAACAAACAAGGCATGACAATGCCCTGGGGTTCCTGGTGCCTAAGATAAACTGCACCAGTGGCAGAGCCAACCCCCCAAATCTGTCGGAAGCCAGGGCCAGGGCTCAGCTGTGCCATTCTGATATTTGCTTTTCAGGACAGGAAATTATTTTTTCCAAATGGAACCCATTCTGCTACTTCAGGAAGCATAAACCTTTGGGGACTACTCAGCAGAGGCAGCCCCAGAATTTTTGCACAAGGGGGAGTTTGGAGTTGGGACTCTAGTAGGAAAGATGACTTAGGGACGGGGATGTTTGACACCACCTCAGTTTAAGAAAAAGCCTGGCCCCTTTTTATTGTTTTGGTTTTTTTTTATCCTCACCCAAGGACATTTTTGCATGTATCTTCAGATAGAATTGGAGGGAGAAAGGGAGGAAGAGAGAGAGAGAAACATCAATGTGAGAGAGACACATTGAGTGGTTGCCACCCACAGGACCCCAACCGGGGCCAGGGACAAACTGCAACCGAGGTACGTGCCCTTAGCGGGAACTGAACCCGGGACTCTCCGGTCCACGGGCCGAAGCTCAAACTGCTGAGCCAAACCAGCCTGGCCCGTTTTAGTGAGTGAGTGGGCTGATAGGAATTGGGCTGTGCTTTGGAGCCACCACTGGTATTCAGTCTCAGGAGAGGAAACCACACACCACTCCTGATTTAGTGTGGATCCCAACTAATGTGGTAGAATCTTATCATCTTAGAACATCAGAGCTGCCTGACATAGCACAAAATGGTGTTTCTGAAATATTTATTAAAAATTCAGTAGGGCTCTGGCCAGTGTGGCTCGTGCGCCAATAGGTTGCCAGTTTGATTCCTGGTCACGCCGGGGTTGTGGGCCCGATCCCTCATGGGGGACAAGCAGGAGGCAGCTGATCAATGTTTCAATTTTTTCTCTCTCTCTCACTCCCTCTCCCATTCTTTCTCTCTCTAAAAAAATTAAATTAATTTAGCCCTGGCCAGTTTGGCTCAGCGGTTAGAACATCGGCCTGCGGTCCGGAGAGACCCGGGTTTGGTTCCCGCTAAGGGCATGTACCTCGGTTGCAGTTTGTCCCCGGCCCTGGTTGGTCGTGTGGGTGGCAGCCACTCGATGTGTCCCTTCACGTCGATGTTTCTCACTCTCCCTTCCTCTCTCTCCCTCCCACTCTATCTGTACAAAAAAAAAAAAAATGGAAAAATATCCTCGGGTGAGGATAAAAAAATAATAATAAAAAAATTAAATTAATTTAAAAAATCTTAAAGAAAGAAAGAATTAGCTTGTGTTGGGGATTTTGCTTGTCTTTTTTATGCTGTTGAGACCAGGGATCCAGGGATGCCTGAATCTTGCCCCTGTCAATTTCCTTATTCCTTCCCTCCAGCCCACCCCACTCCCAAAGTTCCTTAGGGAGCCATATGAAAGGAAGAGTAGCTGGATTAGACACTTCTTTATTAAAAGTTGAGCCTGGACTTAATAATCACCAATACAGAACTCCCTAAAAAGGTTAGCTTAGAGCACTTAGTTTAAGCTCTAGACTAAAACAGTCTTCCTGATCCCCAACCCCGAACCATGAATATAAATCTTAAGAGTCTTACCAACTTTAATATATAACCCAACCCAGTGGCCCAGATGTATTGTATAGGAATGCCGAGATCTCAGAGAGGCGTTAGATCCGGGCACTGCCCAGCCTGTGAAGTGGGGGAGGAGGCAGAGCAGAGCTGCAGCCCAAGCCACACAGTGACCCCTCCCTAGGACCCCTGGGCTCAGGAGTGTCCCAGACTCTGAAGGAGCCAACTAGCACTTCCCCTTGGGGAGAAGCTAAAAGGGTGAGGGGCAGTGGGTGGCCAGGCATGAGGTCTGAAGAGTACTCTTTGTCTATATAAACAAAGAAATAAATAACTTCTCAGGCACCATCCAACCCTCCTCACTTTAGATGAGAAAACCAAGATCCCCAAAGGCAAGTGGCTACTAGCCTCAGGTCATAAAATAGGGCCACTGGCACAGATGGACACCACCTTCAAAATCTATCTAACTCTTTAAAGAATCAAATGAACTCAAGTGTAACTGAATTTCCTGGAAATGAAAGCAATACTCCCATTGTCTAGAACAGATCACATGGCTACCCCTAGCTGCAAAGGAGTCTGGGAAAGCAGAGAATGGGATTGCAAGATTGATTGGCTTGTGACCAACCATGATCCACAGTCTAAGGTGAGCCCACTCCTACCTAGAACATATCCAGAGTAGGCAAAGAAGTCGGGTTGGAGGCGGGGGCTGAGGGGGTGGTGTAATTTGTAGGTAACACTGTCCCACCCAGTGATAATATTATGTTCCTGTTACAAATGAAGAGCCCGATGTTAGAGAACTAAAGTGATTTGCCTATGGTCACAGCTAATTAAGAGTCAGATCACATTTCTGCCTGATTCCAGAGTCTGAGCTCTTAGCTGCAACGAAATCCTGGCTTTTAAAAAGGAAATAAAAATATGGGACTCTTCAAGAATCTGAGAATCACACTTTACGAAGCTATGTTAACCTTCTTTAAATCATCTCAGCTGAATGACACTTGAAATGTATGCACACTTGTCATTCAAATCAACAAGAGATCATTCTGTGTTCACGGTGGAAGCCAATAGGACTATCCCAGGAGGCGTCATTCACACGGAGCCCGTGCTAATAGTACCCTCTGAGTTCTGCAATGCACAACCTGCTCGTGACAGACATTAACCCATACTGAGTGTAACCTGTCTGGTCTCCAGTGTCCTCATCTGCAAATCGAGCTGGTTGTTCCCAAATGATTCTGAGGCCCCATGTGAGACCCTAAGATACTGTGACAAACCATGTGTATCCACACAAGGGAACAATAAACAGGCAAGAATTACCAAGGTGTCTTGCCATTGCTTTGCCAAAGTGCAGCATAGAGATGGTGCTGGAATCCCCCATATGCCCCCAGGATACGGCCTTTTCGCTTGTAAAATACCCTTGTCAACAATTTGAAGCTTAATTGATCAGAGCTTAATTTATCAGGAACAGAGTGTCCTTACAGTTCCATAAAGGTGTTCTCTCTTTCTTGTCAGACTAACAGCGCGTGGGGTGATGGTCCTTGAAGGACACTATTCATGGGCATTGTGCCCGCTGTGGACAGACATGACCTTTCCTTCATATCTGTCTAGTCCCCAAAGGAACAGACCTTCTTATTACATTTTTCCAGCCTGGAGTTGAGCTCCACAGGCAACCTCCTGTCATTTGTTTGTCAGATGGGTATTATTTCTTCTAAGAATCTAATTAGGATCTTTGAAAGGCTTCAGCATGGGAGTGAGGGCATTAAATAGGACTGGGTGTGTGCTTCCCGAAGCCAGGCAAAAAGTGAGGCGTACATTCGTTTGATTTATGCCTTCCACAAGTCCTGACAGTGCACCTTTTTGGTGCCAACCCCTGCTAGAGGTTGAGGCAAGTGGATAGAAATGGATGATTTCTCTCCAAGTTGGAGAAGGTCAGCTACACATCACAGGTATGCTCCACTTAAAGGAAAGTCATTAAACACATGGTACATGACGACATGTATTCCCCAAGCCCCCTTTCATGTTTCCCTTTTTTGGGCATCAAAGAAGATTACATTTCACAGCCCCCTTGCAGCTAGCTGAGGCCATGTAACTAGTTCTAATCAGTTGGTTGAGCATTGTCCTGTGCACCGAAGGGTTGCCGGTTTGATTCCGGTCAGGGCACATGCCTGGGTTTCAGGTTTGATCCCTGGTTGGGCACATGCCGAGGGCAGCCGATCAATCTATCTCTCTCTCTCTCTCTCTCTCTCTCTCTCTCTCTCTCCCTCCCTCCCTCTCTCCCTCTCTCTAAGCATGTCCTCGGGTGAGGATTAAAGAAGTAGGATGCAACTTTCAGTTCTATCTTACTCTGCTTTGGGGACCAAAAATGCAGAGGTTCAGCCGGCCAGTGTGGCTCAGTGGTTGAGTGTCAACCCATGCATCAAGAGGTCACCAGTTCGATTCCCGGTCAGAGCACATGCCCAGGTTGTGGGCCTGATCTCCAGTGCAGGGCATGCAGGAGGCGGCCAGTCGATGTTCTCTGTCATTGATGTTTCCATCTCTCTCTTCCTCTCCCTTCCTCTCTCTCTAAAAATCAATAAAGAAAAAAAAATTTGTTTTAAAGAATGCAGAGGTTAGGGTGTATGAACATTTGTCAGCCTGAGCCTCTGAGTGGAGCAGAACTTCACCCCTTCCCCCACCACCCTAAGTTAGGTAGCAGGAATGAGAAACGAACATTTGTTTTAAGCCACAGAGATTCAGGAATGCAATTATCACCACAGTACAACTTAGCCTCATATGACTAATGAAAAATCTAAACTTTTAACCATTTCAACTGGTTGTGATGGGCTTGGGAGAACAATCATGTACCTGGTTTACTTGGTGTCTGTAGAGCACAGACTATGCCAGACACTGTGCTGGGGTTACAAAAACGAGTCAAGGATTGTCTCTGCCCTCCCTGGGCTCATGATCTGATAGTAATAACATCACAATGCCTGGCACAGTAGTTACTCAATAAATAATGCTGCTATAATTGCAGCTCAGATGCAAAAGGGCATTCACACGTGCAATGCACTCCCATCAGCACAGCCCAATCGTGACAAAACCGGAACTGGTTAGGAAGCTATCAGGGCCTCAAGACTGAGCTATCTGCGCTATGGGTCTTCTACTAACGTGTTGCTAGCCTATGAAAATGTAAAATAGTCATCTTAAAAAAATCTCAAAAAGTTTCCCTTTTATAAGAAAAGGCACATAAACACACCCAACCTCACTTCCAAAAATATGGCACTTGAAAAGAAAGTCCGTTATTAAGTGCAATGTGGTGTGCTGGATTGGATCCCGGAACAGAAAAAGGACATCAGTGGAAAAGTAGGATAAGTTGGAATAAAATCTGCATTTTAGTGGATCCTCCTGTACCAGTGAAGTTCTCAGTCTTGTGAAATGCACCAGGGGTTTTATAAAATTTTAATCTTGGGGAACTAGGCGAAGGGCCTACTGGAACTCCCTGTGTTATCATTGTGACTTTTCTGTAAATATAAAATGATTCCAAAATTTTTAAAAATTGGTGTTGTTTTCCGAGTTTATACTCATAATATACGTGAGCTGAGTCTGTGTCTGGGGCTGCCAGAATAAAGTTCAGGAAGCCCACTTAAACTTCAATTTCATATAGACAACTATTATTTTTAGTATAATATATCCCAAATATTGCATGAGAATATTAAAACTAAAAAGTATTCATTGTCCATCTGAAATTCAAATGTACCTAGACTCCTGTAGTTGTATTTCCTGTATCTGGCAGCCCTGTCCAGATGTATCACTGATAAAAAAGCACAAATAAACATTACTATTTTAAATGATAGCACATAGCCCTGGCCGGTTTGGCTCAGCGGTTAGAGCGTCTGCCTGCGGTCCGGAGAGACCCGGGTTCGGTTTCCGCTAAGGGCACATACTTCGGTTGCAGTTTGTCCCCGGCCCTGGTTGGTTGTGCGGGTGGCAGCCACTCGATGTGTCCCTTCATGTCGATGTTTCTCTCACTCTCTCTCTTCCTCTCTCTCCCTCCCACTCTATCTGTACAAAAAATGGGTGAGGATAAAAAATAAAAAAATAAATGATAGCACATAGACTGTGTAGATTTTGACACGTCATTAATGTAAAAAGCATTATTGCACAATTCACTTGTCTGATATTAATTCTATGATGCTAATCACAGAATTGATCCTATATGAATGAGTGATTAAAGGAGTTAGTGGAAAAAAATAAGAAGGAAAGAGGAGATGAGTGGGTGAAAAGTGAATGAGTATCCCCAGATTCCAAGAAAGGCTGTTAATTATTATTAATGTTAATAATTATTCTATTAAATAGTAGAAATACAATGGGGCTCTGAAGTACCTGCAATCCACTTTATAAATTGAGATGCATTGGGATTAATGGGGATCACAGTTCTGCTCATTTACAATCCCATCCCATTGCAACTCTTTCATCTAGAAGGAACAGAAAATCAGGACCACGTGGAAGCTACTCTGCAAATGGCACTTCAGTCTTGTCCAGCGCTCTTACTACCGTGTACAAGGAACCTGTGTACCCCTCCTCCCAAAAAGGAGGAGTGCTGCGCTCATGCTTTTCACCCCCAACGTCTGATCATAAAGATTCCCAAACATGCCAAAAAGTTTGAAGAATTTTACAGATCACATAGACTCTACCACTAATGTTTTACTCCCCATGCTCCCGCTTTCCATCTGTTAATCCATCTGAGTTTTGATGCATTCCAAAGGAAGTTGCAGACATTGTTGGCTTCCTCCTAAATAGTTCACCAACATTATCATTCCCTAGAGTCCGTATTTGGTTACAGGTAAAATTACATATAGTAATTTGCACCAATCTTAAATACCCCATTCAATGGGTTTTGATAAAGGCACATAGCTGTGCAACCCAAACCCCTATCGAGACACAGAACATCGCCATTGTCCCAGAAAGTATCCCTGTGCTCATGCTTTTTTCAACTTTGCTGGTCCTCCACCTTAGCAAACATATCTTCATGGGTAAAACTAAAGGCAAATGCACATAATTCTAAAATAACAACTTCACATCTTCCAAGCCATGGATGGAAGCCAGTGGGGGGGGAATGTGGATCACCAGGGATCTGAGAAGTCCTGGGGATTCTGGGCAAGTCTCTCCTTGAAAAGCATCTCATCATCCATCCTTTCTCTCATACTCAGGAGGATGCAGTTGAATTAAGTCATAGAGAGACATACATCCCCAGGCAACAGAAGCACAGACCAGCAGCTGAGACCCATCCCCAAAAACTACAGCAAAAGCTGAGCAGGACTTGAGCCCCACAGGGCAGCAGCACTCCCCAGTCACCAGCAGAAGGACCTGGGGCTCCACAGAGGCTTGTGTGGTCCAGTAGCTCACAAGAGCAGTGGGAAGTCAGAGCCCGAGAGAGACTGGTGCGATCCAGCTGCCCCCCACACACTGGGAACTGCAGGGTACAGGGGCACCATAGACGCCTGTGCAACCCAGCAGGGACTGTGAGATCCAGTTACCCGAAGGACCCGCGGGGTGCTGAAGCACCAGAGAGGTCTGTGCGACCCAGCAGCCCATAAGATAGGCATAGAGCCGGGTCCCCAAAGGGACTGTGCGATCCAGTTACCACTGGGACCTGCAGGGTGCGGGGGCACCAGAAAGGCCTGTGTGACCCAGCTGCGCACAAGAAGGGCTTAGAGGATGTGAAAATGGAGGCGGAGTGAATAGAAGCTACGCAGACTATCTCCCAGGACCAAACGGGAATTACAACTAAAATAAAGACAAATCCTCAGAAAAAAAGCAACAGAAAAGCAGCAGGACAGGACCATATAACCAGGGACACTGTTAGGAACTGCGGAGGTGCAAGAGGGCAGCAGGCTGGGAGCCCACAGACAGCAGCAGTCTAAGCTGTGAGCAGCGCCCTTGGGGAATAAAGACCAAGCCCGCTTCACAGCCCAGAGAGCCGGAACAGAGCGCTAAAATAGCCACAGCCACTCACCTGGGGGCTACAGCAGAGGGAGAGCAGACTGGGATGGAACTCTGTGGGGACACCCGAGATTTGGAGGGCACTCAGAGTTTTTGCTTAGTTGCGGCCACAAAGGACGGTGGCCAGTATGCTCCTTCCCCGAGCTGTGGGGAAAAGCATCAGCCCCCCCACCCCCACCCAGAGAATCAGCCTTTCCCAGTGAGGCAAAAAAGTGCAAATTGAGGCTCATTAACAACCAGCATCTATCCCACCCTCTGGAAATCCTCTTATGCAGAACACCAGGGCTACATTCCAAGGCACTGAGTAACTGAGACTACTAGCCTCCAGGAAAAAGCTAGAGGATAACTAAACTTTTCCTGGACTTGCAAATCTACCCAAAAAAGTAAGACTTGACAGTGGTGTTTAACATGGGCCCACCCAGGCTCATACAAACCCAGTAGAGGGAGCCACAAATAGCAGAATACCAACACCCACAGGGAAAATTTGGCAGGCTCCAAAACCCACTGAGATAGCCCAAGTGGTGAAACAAAAAAACAAATCCCAAATGAAAGAACAAGAGAACTCTATCGAAGATGAGATAAATGAAATGCAGCTAAGCAAATTATCAGAAGTAGAGTTCAGAGCCATGATTTTAAGGAAGCTCAGAAGCATGAGTAAGGACATCAGCACCATGAGTAAATATATAGAAACATTGAAAACCAACCAAGTGGAAATGAAGAATGACATAGCAGAAATTAAGAACACTTTGGAAGGACTAACCAGCAGAGTAGAAAAAGCTGACAGGATCAGATCACTGAAGTAGAAGACAGGGTAGAAAAAAATCAACCAATCAGAAAACCAAAAGGTAAAAACAATTAAAAACCAGAAAGACAGCTTAAGAGAACTGTGGGACAATTGGAAACATAATAACATTTGCATCATAGGAGTCCCTGAAGAGGAAGAAAATGGGCAAGTGTGAGAGAATATATTTGAAGAAATAGTGACAGAAAACTTTCCTAACGTGGTGAAGAAAGAAGGCATTCAAGTTGAAGAAGCACAGAGAGCCCCAAGTAAGAAGAACCCAAACAGGCACACACCAAGACACATAGTAATTAAAATCCCAAATATTAAAGAAAAAGAGAGAATTCTAAAGGTAGCAAGAGATAAGCAACAGGTTACCTACAAAGGAAACCCCATAAGGCTCTCAGCTGACTTCTCAACAGAAACACTATAGGCCAGAAGGGAGTGGCATGAAGTAATCAAGGTCATGAAAAACAAGGATCTGAATCCAAGACTACTCTGTCCAGCAAGGCTATCATTCAAAATAGAAAGTTAAATAAGGAGCTTCCCAGACCAAAAAAGGCTAAGGAATATATTGACACCAAACCAGCACTGCAAGATATGCTAGAAGGACTGCTGTAATTAGTAGAAGAAATAAGAAGAAAAAGATAACCACACTAAACAAAAATGGCAATAAATAAGTACATATCAATAATCACCTTAAATGTAAATGGTTTGAATGCTCCCATAAAAAGACACAGAGTAGCTGACTGGATAAGAAAGCATGACTCACATATATGTTGTTTACAAGAGACCCACCTCACAACAAAAGATTCACATAGGCCCTGGCCAGTTTGGCTCAGTGGTTAGAGCGTCGGCCTGCGGTCCAGAGAGACCCGGGTTTGGTTCCTGCTAAGGGCACGTACTTCAGTTGCAGTTTGTCCCCGGCCCTGGTTGGTTGTGCGGGTGGCAGCCACTCGATGTGTCCCTTCATATCGATGTTTCTCTCTCTCTCTCCCTTCCTCTCTCTCCCTCCCACTCTATCTGTACAAAAAATGGAGAAATATCCTCAGGTGAGGATAAAACAAAACAAAACAAAACAAAAGATTCACATAGGTTGAAAGTGAAGGGATGAAGAAAATCTTTCAAGCAAACAGTAAGCAAAAAAAAAAAAAGCTGGGGTAGCAATACTCATATCTGATAAAGTAGATTTCAAAATGAAGGCCATAACTAGAAATAAAGAAAGCCACTACATAATATTGAAAGGATCTATCCAACAGGAAGATATAACCTTGGTAAACATATATGCACCCAACTTAGGAGCACCAACATATATTAAAAATCTTTTGGAAGACTTCAAAGGAGAAATCAACAGCAATACAATCATAGCAGGGGACTTCAATACCCTGCTGACATCACTAGATAGATCTTCTAGACAAAAAATTAACAAGGAAACACAGACTCTAAATGAAGCGCTAGATCAAATGGATTTAATAGATATCTACAGAGAATTACACCCCAAAACTGCAGAATTGACCTTCTTCTCAGGTGCACATGGGACATTCTTAAAGATAGATCACATATTAGGGCACAAACTACGTCTCTACAAGTTCAAAAAGATTGAAATCATATCAAGCATCTTCTCAAATCACAATGGCATGCAACTAGAAATCAACTGCATCAAGAACATGCAAAGACATTTGAAAACATGGAGGCTAAATAACATGTTATTGAACAATGAATGGGTTACCATGGAGATCAAGGAAGAAATTAAAGACTTCCTGGAAACCAATGAAAATGAACACACAACAACACAAAATCTATGGGATGCAGCAAAAGCAGTTCTGAGAGGGAAGTTCATAGCACTACAGGCCTACCTCAAAACAAGAAAAATTTCTAATAGACTATCTAACCTCACAACCTAAAGAACTAAAAAATAAACAAAAAGAAAACCCCAGAGCAAGTAGAAGGAAGGAAATAGTAAAGATCAGAGAAGAAATAAATGACATGGAGACCAAAATAAACAATTCAAAGGATCAATGAAACAAAGAGCTGGTTCTTTGAAAAGGTAAACAAGTATGATGGACCCTTAGCTAGACTCACCAAGAAACAAAGAGAGAGAACCCAAATACACAAAATCAGAAATGAAGGAGGAGAAATAATAACTGACACCACAGAAACACAAAGGACTGTGAACAAATATTATAAACAATTATACAGCAACAAATTCGACAATCTAAGCAAAATGGACAAATTTCTAGAAACACATAGTCTCTCAAAACTGAACTGGGAAGAGATAGAAAACTTGAACAGACCAATAACAACAAGAGAAATAGAAGATGTAATCAAGACTCTCCCAGCAAACAAAAGCCCAGGCCCGGACGGCTTCATGAGGGAATTTTACCGAACATTCAAAAAAGAAGTAATACCCATTCTCCTCAAACTATTTTAAATAATTCAAGAAGAAGGAAGATTTCCAAACTTGTTTTATGAGGCCAGCATAATTCTAATTCCAAAACTCGAAAAAGACACTATAAAGAAACAAAACTACAGACCAATATCCCTGATGAACATAGATGCCAAAATTCTGAACAAAATACTAGCAAATCGAATCCAGCTATACATCAAAAAAATTATTCACCATGACCAAGTGGGATTCATCCCAGGGATGCAAGGCTGGTACAATATTTGCAAATCAATAAATGTGATACACCACATAAACAAAATGAAAGATAAAAATCATGTGATCATATCAATAGACGCTGAAAAAACATTCAACAAAATACAGCACCCATTTCTGATAAAAACGCTCAGCAATGTGGAAATAGAGGGATCATATCTCGACATAACAAAGGCCATATATGAAAGACCTACAGCCAACATCATACTCAATTGGCAAAAACTAAATGCATTTCCCTTAAGAACAGGAACAAGACAAGGATGCCCACTCTTATTTAACATAGTACTGGAAGTCTTCGCCACAGCAACCAGACAGGAAGAAAAAAATAAAAGGGATCCAAATTGGAAAAGAGGAAGTGAAACTGTCATCATTCGCAGATGACATGATACTATACGTAGAAAACCCCAAAGACTCCATCAAAAAATTACTAGACTTAATAAATGAACTTGGCAACGTAGCAGGATATAAAATTAACGTCAAGAAATTGATGACTTTCTTATACACCAATGATAAACTCACAGAAAGAGAAACTGAAAAAACAATCCCATTTATCATTGTGGCAAAAAAAATTAAGATACCTAGGAATAAACTTAACCAAAGAAATAAAGGACCTTGCCCTTGCTGGTTTGGCTCAGCGGTGGAAGCGTCGGCCTGAGGATCAGAGTCCCGGGTTTGGTTCCTGCTAGGGGCACGTACCAAAAAAAGAGTTTTAAGCCCTAGCCGGTTTGGCTCAGCGGTTAGAGCATTGGCCTGCGGTCCAGAGAGTCCTGGGTTCGGTTCCCGCTAAGGGCACGTACCTTGGTTGCAGTTTGTCCCCGGCCCTGGTTGGGTCAGGCGGGAGGCAGCCACTCGATGTGTCCCTTTCACGTCGATGTTTCTCTCTCTCTCTCTTCCTCTCTTTCCCTCTCACTCTATCTGAACAAAAAATGGAAAAATGTCCTCGGGTAAGGAAAGAAAGAAAGAAAGAAAGAAAGAAAGAAAGAGAGAGAGAGAGAGAGAGGGAGGGAGGGAGGGAGGGAGGGAGGGAGGGAGGAAGGAAGGAAGGAAGGAAGGAAGGAAGGAAGGAAGGAAGGAAGGAAGGAAGAAAGAAAGAAAGAAAGAAAGAAAGAAAGAAAGAAAGAAAGAAAGAAAGAAAGAAAGAAAGGACCTATTCACAGGAAACTACAGGTCATTGAAAAAAGAGAGGTAGATATAAAATAGTGGAAGCACATACTTTGTTCATGGATTGGAAGAATTAACATCATTAAAATGTTCATACTACCCAAAGCAATCTATAGGTTCAATGCAATCCCCACCAAAATACCAACAACATACTTCACAGAACTAGAACAAATACTTCAAACGTTCATATGGAACCAAAAAAGACCTCAAATAGCCCCAGCAATCTTGAAAAAGAAGAACAAAGTTGGAAGGATCACATTACTAGATTTCAGGTTATACTGCAAAGCCACTGTAATCAAAACAGCCGGGTACTGTCACAAGAACAAGCATACAGACCAGTGAAACAGAACAGAGAACCCGGAAATTGACCCAAGGCAATATGTTCAATTAATATTTGACAAAGGTGGCAAGATCATACAGTGGAGTAAGGACAGCCTCTTTAATAAATGGTGCTGGGAAAATTGGACAGCTACATGCAAAAAACTGAAACTAGGCCATCAACTTACACCATACACAAAAATAAACTCAAAATGGATAGAAGACTTGAATGTGATTCATGAATCCATAAAAATCCTAGAAGAAAATGTAGGCAACAATATTTCAGACATCATACGCAGCAGAATTTTCACTGATACATCACCTAAGGTAACAGAAACAAAGAAGAAAATGAATACATGGAACTACATCAAACTAAAAAGCTTCTGCATGGCAAAAGATACAATCATCAAAATGGAAAGGCAACCCACTGTATGGGAGAGCATAATTGCCAATGATATATCAGATAGGGGTTAATTTCCAATATATATAGATTGCTCATATACCTCAACAAAAGGAAGACAAAGAACTCAATTAAAAAATGGGCAGAGGAACTAAATAGACACCTCTCCAAACAGGACATACAAATGGCTGAGAGACATATGAAGAAATGCTCAACATCACTGATCATCAGAGAGATGCAAATCAAAACAACAATGAGGTATCACCTCATACCTGTCAGAATGGCCACCATCGACAAATCATCAAACAAGTGTTGGCGAGGGTGTGGAGAAAAGGGGACTTTAGCGCACTGCTGGTGGGAATGCAGACTAGTGCAGCCACTATGAAAAACATGGTGTTACCTCAAAAAATTAAAAATTGAACTTCCATTTGACCCAGTGATCCCACTTCTAGGAATATACCCTAAGAAGCCTAAAACACCGATCAGAAAGAATATATGTACCCCGTGTTCATAGCAGCACTATTTACAATAGCTAAGATCTGAAAACAGCCCAAATGTCCATCAGTAGATGAATGGATAAAAAATCAGTGGTACATATACACAATGGAGTACTATGCAGCTGTAAGAATCCTTTGAGAAGACATGGAGGGACCTGGAAAATATTATCCTAAGCAAAACAAGCCAAACAGAGAAAGACAAGTATTATATGATCTCACTTATTTGTGGAGTATGATGAACATAACAGTCTGAGGAATGGGATAGTCCCAGAGACGTGGAAGTGGGGTACAGACTGACAATCCCCAGAAGAGGAGGTGGTGGGGGAGAGATAAACCACAGAAGTTATATGCATGTATGTATGAACAATGGACATGGACAACAAACCTGGGGACAGGGTGGGGAGGGAGGAGGAGGGAGTAATCAGTGGGGGGGAAAAGGAGAAACATCTGTAACAAAAATTAATTAATTAATTTAAAAAAAAAGAATTAAGTCATAGAGAAAGAGGTTACATCCTCTGTTCCTGTTTGCAGACTTTGGTACTTCATTATAAATAAGTAATAAATTACCTACCACATCATGACCCCACAGTGAGACCATTCACCCTCATGTCCAAGGTGTCAGGATATGTCAGGTCCTTTCTCCTAACACACAGTCATTCAACAACCATTGGTCCAGCACCCCCTCCAGGCCAAGCCTGGGAGGGATGCGGAGGTTGCAGGGATGAATACGTTGTGTCCCCTGACATTTAGTATCTCTCCTTCCATTATGGGAAACAGACACTCAGGTCCCCAGGTATAGCCCAGGCCCTGGCACAGTGCCTGGTGCTAAATCATAGCTCAGATGCTGCTGATTGGTCGAGTGGATACATGGTCTCATTTGTTCAAGATACATTTGTTGAGCACCCACTGTGACGTAGGCACTGCGAATGCAGCCGTGAACGAAACAGACAACAATCCCTGACCTCGTTGTGTGGCAATAAACACACAAATAAGCACATATATGGATTTCCAGATAGAGTAAATGAAGCAGAGAAGGGAACTAGGGGGTACGAGGCCAGCGGAAACGCAGTTGCGATTTTAGAAAGTGGTCCGGGAGCCCTGCTGAGAGGCAGTGGAGCAGAGATCTGCGCGAGATAAGGTGTGTGTGGAAGTGTGAATGAAGGAATACGTGAGAGTACGAGTCAGCCGGTGCTGCCACAGCAAAATACCACAGACCAGAGACATTTCTCTCTCAAACCAGAGACATTTCTCTCTCAAAGTGCTGGAAGTCCAAGATCAAGGTGGCGGCAGGGTGGGTCCCTCCCGAGGCCTCTCCCCTTAGTTGGCAGATGGCCACCTTCTTGCTCTGTCCTCATGTGGTTGCCTCTCCACTCGGGTGTCTGTGTCCTGCTCTCCTCTCGGTGTGAGGACACCAGTCACCTTGGTCTAGGGCCCACCAGCATGACCTCATTTTACCTTAAGTATCTCTTTAAAGGCCCTGTCTCCACATACAGGGTTGGGCAAAAGTAGGTTTACAGTTGTGAGTATGCCAGAGTTTACTCTCATATTATGACTTATTCATTATTGTATCACTTTCCATACAAACAACTGGAAACTTACTTCTGCCCCACCCTGTCCGGTCACATTCTGGTGTTCCGGGGATGAACTGGGCTTCCAACGCATGAACTGGGGCGAGGGGGGCAGATACAATTCAATCCGTAACGGGAAAGGTACGAATGAATGAATACATGAACGGATGAGCCAGTCTGCTGCTTTGCTTCTGGGTGGCAGGGTGAAGGGAGTGGGAGGAACACAAGGACCGAGGGAACAGCGGACAAGGGACAAGCAGCCACATCAGGAGAAAAGCCAGGGATTTGACAGACGTTATTTTTCAAATCTCTCTTGGCCCACTCAGAACGAGTTGGTTTTCTCCAGCTCTAGCTCTCCACTGTTTCTGGAGACAGCTTCGGGAACTGCTGGCCTGCAGCAGGATGTGGGAGCGGAAAGCCCTGAACTTGCAGCCAGAAGAGCTGGGCTCTGTATCTGCCCTGCTGGGTGACCTTGAGGAAGTAACACAACCGAGCTGAGCCACTTTTACTTAATTTATGAAATGGAGATGAGAATCTTGTCCCTTCACAGACTTGCCAGAGAAGGAGGCAATTAGGCAGATGAGGGCATGTAGCAATCGGGTTAGTAAACTAGGAAATATAAATAAAAACGGAAGGTATTACCATGAAGCTTGCAGTGAAGACCACTGTAGACAGCTCCTAGCTGGAGCCTTCTGGCCACTTCAAAGGAGGCTTATTTATTAAACACCAGTCACTGTCCTGGTTGTTTCCTCTCACCCCCCACCCCCACCCCCACCCCTGCCACCACAGGGCAGTCAGAGAGCTGGGGAAGTGCAGGGCTGGGAAGGAGAGCTTACAAAAGGGGGAGGGGAGCTTGATCCCGTCTGGGGCACGGAGCTGGCCATTCCTGTCTCGTGGAGGATTTTTCATCTACATCTATATAGATATTTAATGTACACAACCTGATGCGCTGGGAGATAAGTACACCCCCGAGAAACCATCATCACTACCAATGCCCAAAACGTGTCCATTGCCTCCAGGCTCCTCCTGCTCCCTTTGTGCTTTTCTCCCTTTTGTGATAAGAGCACTTAACATGAGCTCTACCTTCTTAGAAAGTGTTAAGTATGTAGTAGTTTTGCTAGTCAGAGGCCCTATGTTGTACAGAAGACTCCAGAACGTATTCTGCACAACTGAAATTCTGTACCCTCTGCCCGACATCTCTCCCCCTCCCTCCAGCCCTGGCAACCACCGGTCCCCTCTGCTGCTGTGGGTTTGGCTACATCCATCCCACGTATGAGTGAGATCATGCAATATTCGACTTTCTTTATTTCACTTAGCTTAATGTTCTCCAGTTTCATTCGTGTTGTTACCAATGGCAGGATTGCCTTCTTTTTCGAGGCTGATTAAGATTTCACCTGTGTATGTTCCATGTTTCTTTATAATCAAGGGTTCTTGATACTGAGAGCACATCAGGGGGCTCCCCTCTGGCCAGACTCTGGGCTAAGCTCTCCCCAGACATCAATTCGCTGAATCCCCACAACACCCCCTGAGGTTGGTGCTATTATCTGCCCATTTTTCAGATGAAGGAACTGAGGCTCAAAGGAGTTAAATAATTGCCCAGAGTTATATGGCTAATAAGAGGCAGAAATGAGCCCAAATCAGCCATTCTCTTAACTTTGATCTACACCCCCTCATAATTACACAAAAAACCCTAAGGTGTGCCTGGCACTTGCTAGGTGCTAAAAAAATTTAAGGTGTCTAAATTCTCCTGCGTGGATCCCAGCTCTGGCATCTCTCAGCTGTGTGACCTCGGACAAGATTTTTACCTTCTCAAAGGACTTCCTTGCCTACCTGTCAGTTCCATTACTGGCAAGTGTGAGGCGAGGTTAGCCTCTCTGAACCTCAGTTCCCTTACTATAAAATGAGGATACTAGCAGCCCATATCCTGAGTGTAAAACAGCTAGCTCAGTACCTGTTAACAGATAGCCCAGTAGCTAACATTTTATGATAGTAACAATATTGCACTTATACCTATACCCCATCAGGGAGAGGAAAAAAACCAGAGATAGAAACTCAGACTGAAATCATAAATTCAAAATTTTCAGTCTGATCCTTTCAGAACTTAGAATCAAGACAATAATCATCTCAGCTGAAGATGTGCCATTTTCTTTTCATTAGAAAACAAGAAATTCTGTGATGTGGTGTATTTCCCTCTTTGCTTTGGCTGCCAGAAAGCTCAGAGCTAAATTTAATTTTTATTAATAGTAACTGGGTGGTCCTAGATAGTGTGGCTCAGTTAGATAAGCATCATCCTGTGCATCGAGAGGTTGCCAGTTCGATTCCTGGTCAGGGCACCTGCCCAGGTTTCGGGTTTGGTCCCCAGTCGGGGTACATATGGGAGGCAACTGATCAATATTTCTCTCTTTCTCTCTCTCCCATTCCCTCCCCCCTCTCTAAAAATCAATAAAAACATATTTAAAAAATTTTTTTTCTTTATTGATTTTAGAAAGAGAAGAAGGGAGAGGGAGAGAGAGAAACATCAATGAGGGAGAACATTGATTGGCCGCCTCCTGCATGCCCCCACTGGGGATCAGGCCTACAACCTGGGCATGTATCCCAACTGGGAATTGAACTGATGACCTCTTAGTGCATGGGTCGATGCTCAACCACTAAGCCACACTGGCCAGACAATAAAAACATATTTAAAAAAATAGTAATTGGATGAGTCTGGGCTTAGTCTTCCTTTTTGTGATGCATATTTTGACTGTATTGTTCCTGTAACATTTATTTAGAGTTAATTTTCTAAAATTTTATGCCCGCTGCTTGAAAAATAGGTAAGGTAAAATGACCAAGGCATATTATGTCGTTATAGTTTAAAGAAGTGCATTTGAAATCAAAGCATTATTTATTATTTGAATTTTAGATAAAGAAAAGAGGCATGAAGAAGCCAGAGATTCATTTCAAAGTGGAATTAGTTCACATGAAGCATTCAGAGAAAAAAGCTGTAAATCATCCTCAGAGTTGGTGAGTCCTGTCTGTGGGCAGAGGATGTTCAGCTCTAAGTCCTCTCCCTCCCCCAGCCCCACCCCCACCCTCCAGCTGACACGCTGACTTTTCAAGTCCCAGCTCTCGGAGGAACAGAGGCCTGCCCCATTTTCCCACGAAGCCAGGGATTTCCTGTTTATCTTTCCATATCGTGTGTCCACTTTCACAAGATGTGAGCCCCTGGCAGGAGCCAAGATGACAGGAGCGATTTCTGTAAGTCATTCCTATATTCCACATGTGGAGGTGAAGGAAATTTACACTCAAATTAAATTTCGGTCATGTTCACATTGTCTGGAATCTCCAGAAAGAGAAACTGTGTGTGAGAGAGTGTTTATGTGTTAACATATAAATATGATACTCTCTCTCAATAGGCTGTGACAAGGGTTCTCATTGTGATGCTGGTGTAATGGTTGAAAGATTGTAAACTAGACAAAGTTAATCAATGGGAGCTGGTAAAATGATGCCCATGGAATGGGAAAGGATGCAAGCATTAATTCAGAATGAGGGCACAACCACTCTGGAAAACAGTTTGGTGGGATCTAGTTGATCTGAACATACAGCTAATCCAGGGTCTCACCGTCCATCACTCAGAATAAAATCCAGCCTGGTCTGCAACAGGCGCTCTCAGCGGCGGTGCTACTGACACGGGGTTGGGTGTTCTCTGCTGTGGGGCTGTCCTGGGAGGTGTAGGCTGTGCGGCAGGATCCCCGGGCCCCACCGGCTACATGCCAGTAGCATCCCCTCTGCAAGCTGTGACAACCACAAATGTCTCCAGACACTGCCAGAATGTCGTTGCATGCAACGACACAAACAATCTGACACAAAATGGTTAGCCAAAAGAACCACACACACACACACACTCAGAGTACAGGTTATTTACGAAGCCATTTTGTCGGGCAGAAGGAAGGGGCAGGCAGGGGATTTCTAGGATGAGGGGAACATTCTGTTTCTGGATTTAAGCAGTCATTGATTACTCAGGTGTTTTTCACTCTGGAAATTCATCATGCTGTGCACTTCTCTATAATTACATTAAACCTCAATAAAATATTTTTTAATGAGGTATATCTAGATGGATGGATATAAAAAGATCTTCAATGCGTACAGTAAATGGGGAAAAAAGCAAGTTGAAGAACGAGCATCTTGTGATTCCATTCATTTGTGAAGGACATCCAGGAGCATGAAAAACACACACGCTGATGGGAGTGTAACCTGTTAATCCCTGCAGAGCGCCCCAAGACTTCATTAATAACACTGATAACGTTGAAGTTGCCCATATCCTACTACTCAGAACGTCTGGACCCCAGGGATGTGCTCCATTGCCTAAGGAGGTGGGGACGGGAATGCTCACAACAGTGATTCTGGGATAGTGGGCTGAGGCCCAGAGAGGTTAAGCAACTTGCTGAAGATCACACAGCCTGTGAATCAGAAAACCAAGAGCTGGCTTCAGAGCTGGACCTCCTAAGCACTGTACTCCCCTTGATCCCCATGGTCCCCCTACCGCATCAGGAACGACATGCCCTCACTGTCTGTCGGCCTACTGAGTAGGTTGGAATTCCATCTCAATGACAGGTCCATTAGTTCTCCACTTCAATGGGAAGTGTATGGGTGAGGTGGGAGGGGCTTCCCTAGTCCATTCAACTCATCCCTCTTAGTATGGGCTTCCCTCCTTGTCTCTACTGGCAACTGGAGCCCCCAGACCCTTTCTTCCACGCCCCCTAGCTTGCATCCCAGAGCTCCAATACTTGCAAGGCGAGGGAGCTGGAGTATCTATCCACCAGGCCCATCATCATTAGTTGAGGGCCGCTCTGGGGCGTCTGACTCCCCAGCACTTCCCTGTGGTCCTACACCCGGTGGAGGCCCTGCTGCAGCCGGTTAAGAGCTCTCCGGCCCAGGAGCAGGTGTTCACAGGAGGCAGCCTTCAGAGAGGGGAGTCAGGACAGCATCACTGCACACGCTGAGGGAGACTTCAGCAGCATATCCCCCAGACCTCAGTGTGCAGTAAGTGTGTCTATCTCCTTTCCAGCCTTGAGATATACCACAAAATGCTCTCCTTTTATTGCCTCTTTCTCGGGAGGTGCCAGCCTCGGGGAAGCGAGGGAGCAAAGGAAAAACCCACTCTCCCGTATTCTGTGGATTAACCTGGAACCCCCCTCCTCAGTGGGTCTGGTAGCCCTGCCCCGAGCCCCAGCCCCACAGAGGAGTGATGGCAGAGAGTCCCAGGCTGGACAGACCAGGCTCTGCGGGCGGAAGCCCAGGGTGGCCCGTGCCTTTGGGAGGGAAGCTGGGAGCTGATGGAAGAGATCAAAAGCAGCTCCATCCTATACAGATGCCAGGAGCTGCTAACACTTTGAAAGAGAGATGAAATAAACATCGGAAACTGTCTCTAGGCTGAAAAGAAAAGTGGTCCCCAGAAAAGTAGAAACCCATGCTAGAGTCTGAGCTCTTCCCCTGCTTTCTCTTCTGATTTTGGATTATCCACCAAAAAAGTCAAATTTCTTCCCACGTTGATGAAGACGACGATGGTAACAATAACAGCAGCACTGACTACTGAGACTTGAGAATGTTGCTTTGATATTTTACATCTAGTAATTCATCCAATCTTCCCACTTTCCCATACCTAAAAGGGAGGTTCGGCTAGCCCAGTTTTGCCACTGAGGAAACTGAGGCTCAGAGACGGTGGCTCAGGGGTCACAAACTCAAACGCCTGCAGAGGCAGGCCGGCAATATAAATGGGGCTGGGTGGATATATCGATTGTGATTAGTAAGAACCACGTGAACGGGAGATGAGAGCTCATGCCCAGAATAAAAGGGACTCTTCTCAGCCCCATCCTCCAAGTGACCACATGGGAATGTGGGTCCAGTGTGGCCAGAGCTTATTTTCCAAGTGAAGACAGAAATTTGGATTTGAATGTGACATCTTTCCATTTTTGTAAGCAGCTAAATCATTTAGAATGAGGTACCCCTCCTTATAACAGCAACAAAACCTGAAAATAACAAGGCTGAGATAAAAGCTTATTTCTCTCTCACATAAAGAAGTTGGGGCCCAGCCGGTGTGGCTCAGTGGTCGAGCGTCGACCCACGCACCAAGAGGTGGCCAGTTTGATTCCCAGTTGGAGCACATTCCCAGGTTGTGGGCCAAATCCCCAGTGGAGGGCATGCAGGAGGCGGCCAATCGATGTTCTCTCTCATTGATGTTTCTATCTCTCTCCCTCTCTCTTCCACTCTCTCTAAAATCAATAAAGAAAATAGATAAATAAATAAACGAAGAAGTTGGAGGATCAACATCTCTAAATACAGTTATATTCTGAGTACTGGGGATTAGGACTTCAACATATGAATTGGGAGGAGGGGACACAATTCAGCCCATAACACTGTCCATCTTCTCCACTCACCTGCCAGCTCCGTAGGGGTAAAATTCACGTCTAGTTAGAAAAAACTCTTGTGGGTTTTATTTATTTATTAATTTATTTATTAATCGGGAGGACATTGGTTCACAAAACTATACAGGTTTCAAGTATGCAACTCAACAAAACATCACTTGCATACTGCATCGTGTATCCACCTCCATTTATGCCCCTTTGCCCTCTTCCACTTCCCTCCACCCCCCTTCCCCTCTGGCAGTCACGATCACCATACTGTCGTCTGTGTCTGGCTGCTGTTGTTCTTTTACTTAATCCCTTCACCCTTTTTACCTAGCCCTTCAACCCTCTCCCCTCTGACATCTGTGGATCTGTTCTCTGTAACTATGAATCTATTTTTATTTTTGTTTGTTAGTTTGTTTTTGTTCATTAGATTTTATATATAAGTGAAATCATATGATACTTGTCTTTCTCTGACTGGCTGATTTCACTTAGCATAATACTCTCCAGGTCCATCCATACTGTCTTAAAGGTAAAATTTCCTTCTTTTTTACAGCTGCATAGTATTCTATTGTGTATATGTACCACAGCTTTTTTTATCCATTCATCTATTGATGAGCACTTGGGGTGCTTCCAAACCTTGGCTATTGTAAATAACGCTGCTATGAATACAGAGGCGTGTATATTCTTTCAAATCAGTGTTTCAGGTTTCTTCAAATATATTCCCAGAAGTGGAATCACTGGGTCATAAGGCAGTTCCCCTTTTAATTTTTTGAGGAAACTCCATACTGTTTTCCACAGTGGCTGCACCACTTTGTGTGTTTTTATAGTTGAACACATGTATAATTGGTAGGACATATGACATACACGGGTTACTTCAGTAGGGGTTTAATTATTAGAAAAATATATATAACTAGCACAGCAAAGCAATCATTTTACAAATATTATTTGGGATGAGGCTAGAGGAAAAATAGCAACATTAAGAAGAAAATTAAATACATAAGGTACACTGATGTGGCGAAGGGGGCGCCTCACGGAGTTGGGGAAACAGCACCAAAAGCTGGCTCTAAAGGTACGCGAACATAGCATCTTTTTCAGCTCCCTCATTGGCGGAATGACCCTGGACAAGACACTCAGGTATTCAAAGCCCTGATTTTCTTATGTATCTAATGAGGGTTCTGAATAAACACGCCCTATGTGGCTGTTTCGAGCTTGTGAAGAAGAAGAGCTCAAGGCTTGGAAATGGGCACCCATCCTGGCTCTGATGCTCACCAGCTGTGTGGCCTTGGGCGAATTACTTTACCTCTCTGAGCCTGCTTCTTCTTCTATAAGAAGGGCATGATGGCACCATCAAGGTAAAAAATTTCCAAACCTGTAGAGAGTTTTTATGAGTTTATTTGAGCCAAACTGACAACGATTGCTAGGAAGCAAAATCTCAAAAGCTTGAGAAAATTCTCTGAAGAATGCAGTTTTGCAGGTTATTTTATACATTAGAATCAAAGGAGAAGGCATAAGGAGGGTACATGAAATCCATTGGTGGTAGATTAGGGAGGCGGGAGAAAGCAAAGTGGGAAAATCTCTGTGATTGGACAAAAAGTATCCTGGAGAACATATTTCTTGTATATTGGTGGGTATAGGATAATTAATAGTTAACATTTACATCACATAGAGATGGTATTCAGAGAACAAGATAATGAAAGTTTCTGTGGTCTGCTCTGTTGCCCGGAGGGGTCTGGAAAAGGATCACTCTGACATTTCAAAGGTATGTTGTCTTAGATGCAAAAAGACAATAGACAGGCTCAGTTAAGGTAAAGCTTGACCTTTGTCAAGGAAGATACTGGTCTAGGGTATGACTACATGACTCATTTTTAGTTAGAAAGTTTTAATTTCAGACCATCCTATGTGGTTATTTCCAGTCTCTGAGTGTGTAAGGCCCTCCATCCAGGCCTCCCCTGAGCTTGTTGGGTTTAGTATGTGGCCCCTTTTTTGCCCACAGTACCTGAAAGCTAGGATGGTCATGAGGATATGATGAGTTAATTCACATTTTGAGTGATGTCTGGTGTATGGTGAGAATTCAGTCAACATCGTTATTCTTAGTCACTCTGGGTACAGCTCTGGACACAAGCTGAAATAGTTCCTCCTAGAGGCCTTGACTCGGGCAAGTCCCAGCTCCAGGCCAAGCCCTTTCCAAGGCTGATGTCAGAATTCTAGGTTGGAAGTCCACATCCTGACATTGTCCCTAAAACCATGGCCTGGAGGCAGGGACATGATGTAATGGGAACTGATGCTGTTGTCCCGAAAGGGTGGGCAAGGGTGGGTGGGAGGGGCCCTAATAGGGCAGCCCTTTCTCCCACTCCTGCTTGCTCACAAGGGAAGCTTGGACCAGAACTTCTAGGGGCATCCAAAGATCTTTCCTTCTGTATCACATGTTTCTGCATGATTGGAATATTTTGCAATGAGCATAAATTATTTCTATAATCACAAAGAAACAAGAAAACTATTTTCATTTTGAAAAACTAGTCCAGAGCCAGCTTGCACCCTTCTAGATTCCCAGGGCCAGTTTCTGACCCATCTTATCTGGGTCACTTGCTCCCTTGCTGATTCTGGGCCTGCTGGGGGTTGTCACTACACAATGAGTTACAAGCAGACACAGCTTGGAGTGAGGGGGAGCATCGCAAAAGAGCAAATGCTTCAGATCTCTGGATGCAGCCCAATTTATTCTCTTAGCAGTTCCCCAGGTTACATGGTGTTTTAGGTACAGTAATTAAGTACTTGAGATAGCGTCTCTGCTGACCTTTTGGTCAAGCCCAGCATTCTTCCTGTTCCAGCTGCTCCTCCCTGCAGAGATATGAACAAACACATTCACTCTTGGGCCATAAACCCACTGGCCCCTTCAGGGCTGTGTTCCAACCCATCATGCATACCTTATCTATCCTCGTGCATACTTTGGTCCTAGGCTGGCCAGGCCTCAAGTGCATACTTCAAGGTCACATTTTGTTCATCCACCAAACCCCCAACCCTACACTCCTTGGCCTGGCTCTCTGTGAAAATAACAATGAGGAGCTACTGGTTCCTTCAGTGGCAGACTACTCTGACTCTAAAGTGAAAATAAGAACCCTAGCCACCTCCTGGGCCCAACTGAGCTGTATGTAGACTTTCTAGCAAGGTGCCACGCACATAACAAGCACTCAAGGAATGGCACCTTTAGCACTATTCATGAGTGTTCATTATGTTCTGTGCCAAATACCCTGCATGTTTTATTTTATTTAATCTGCGCAAGGACCCAAGAGGCAGGTTCCCATTTGATAGATGAGGAAACTGAGGCCTCAGAGAGGTGAAAGGACTTCCCCAAAGTTCTGAAGTCAAACCACATTGTGTCTTCTGCCGGCAAATCCTCTCCCCAAGTCAGAATTCAGTCTAATGTCCCTTCCCTGGGGGACCCCTCCATTAGCTGAGTCTATCTGACCTTGCTTTGAGTTCTTTGACCCTGCCTTCACATTGGATTAGTCCGGGGAGCTTTCAAAAATCTTGTTCCTGGGCTGCACCCAATGAATCACAGTCTCTGGGGATGGGGCCCAGGCATTGGTATTGTAATGACCGGCTAGGGCTAAAGATGGCTGAGAGAGATGAAGGAGTGAAGGTGGATGTTTCTTGTCCATATCTTGTGTGCCTTTCTGACATCCCTGGAGTCTGACTTGTGAGGTTTGGGGAGCATTTCCATTCTGCCTGCTCTGTATGGCCACTAAGAAAAACCAGCACTGAAGCAACCAGTATGTACTTCAGTAGGTGAATGGATAAATCACCCTCAGCATAGTATTCAGCATTTAGTACTGGAATATTATTCAGCACTAAAAAGAAATGAGCTATCAAGCCACGAAAAGACATGGAGGAACCTTAAATGCATATGACTAAGTGAAATACGCTGATCTGAAAAGGCTACATGCTGTATTATTGCAACTGTAGGACATTCTGGAAAAGGCAAAACTATGGAGACAGTAAAAAGATCAGGGGGTGGGGGTGGGGATTCATAGGTGGAGGCACAGAAGATTTTTAGGGCAGTGAAATTACTCCTTATGATAGCATAACGATAGATACACGTCATTACACGTTTGTCCAAATCCACGGAATGTACAAGCCAAGAGTGAGTGCTGATGTCAACTACGAACAGTGGGCAATGACGTGTCCGTGTAGATTTATCAGTTGTAACACACGTACCCTCTGGTGAGGATGTTAATAATGAGGAAGACTATGCAGGTGTCGGGGGCAAGAGAGGGATATGAGAAATCTCCGTACCTTCCTTTCAATTTTGCTGTAAACCTAAAACTGTTCCTAAAATAATAAAATTGTTTGTTTGGTTTTTATATTTGTTTATTTTTTAGAGAGAGAAGAAGGGAGAGAGAGATAGAAACACCGATTAGCTGCCTCCTGCACGTCCCCTACTGGGTATTGAGCCTGCAACCCGGGCACGTGCCCTGACTGGGGATCGAACCGGGACCTCTCAGTCCATGGGACGACGCTCAACCACTGAGCCACACTGGCCGGGCAAGACTGTTTCTTTTTTTTAACTCAGTGTTGAACAAGTGTTTCCAACTTATTCATTCATTCATTGGGCCTGGCCCAGCTGAATGCTGGGAGGTCAGTGTGGGCTGCCAGCTCAGTGGCTTCTGCTGGGTAACACTGGGCGACGTACTTGATTTCCTCCACATCCAACGTCAACTGAGGGGCCTGGGTTTCAAGTCCTATGGCATTGCAAAGGGGCCTGGGGATTCAGGGTCCCGAGCCCGTGGGCCTTTCTGTGGGAGAGGAAGACTACGCAATGGTGGGAAGGCAGCAGGATTTCTGGCACCAAGAGAACATCTTGTGCAAAAGGGAGGAGGAAAAGGTCTCCTGAGTCCCTGGAGGAAATTGCTGTGGTCAGTGGAGAGGGAGGAAATAGTGTGCACATATGTGTATTCATGTACTCAGACACATGTGATTATGTATGTGAAGACCGGAGGGGTGTCTCTGAGGGTGTGAATGCCTGGAGAGAGAGAGAGAGTGTGTGTGTGTGTGTGTGTGTGCAGCGGAGTGTGTCTATGTGAATGCTTGTGTGTAAATATGAATGTATGTATATGTGAATTTGCATGAGGATTTGTTGTCTGTATGAGGATGTAAATATGTCACTACGTATGTGGATATATTATATAAATTTTGGATGCATATGCAATGGATACGTGTATAATGTGTGACTCTGTAAGCACGTGCATATTTGTGTGTGTATGAGGGGGTGTTGTATTACCAGCTGATTGTTCGTTGGCAAGTGATTTAACCATTCTGAGCTTCAGTTTCCCTAGGTCTAACACAAAGGTGATTAAAGGAAGCCGAAAATTCCCTGCCAGTCCTACCATTGATGGGGGGGAGGGTCCATGTCAGTTTCCCTTGAACCTGGGTTGGACTTGTGACTTGTTCTGACAAGTAGAAACTGGGCCTTGAGAGATCGAAGTTCTGCATTTGCACACTTGGAGCACTGCCTCTCAGAAACCAGTGCCCTGAGCTGTGAGAATCTAGAGCCAAAAGGTGAGGCCACATGGAGGGAAACTGAGGCACGCTGTACTCCATGCCAGCTGAACTCACAACCCACAGCCACACCACCTGCCCACCATAGGAGTGAGCCCTGCTGGACAGAATAATCCATCTCAGTCGATCCTCAGAAGACTATGGTCCCAGCTGACATCACCAGGAGCAAAACCGTCTGCAGATCTCCTTTGACACAGGGAATTGTGGGAAAATGGTGGTGGTTCTTTTTAAGCCATTAAGTTGTAGGATAGTTAGTTATGCAGCAAATTGCCAACAAAAGGTCACTGCCACCAACTCAATGCCAACAGGAGTTTCTAATCTGGGGTGCAGTAAAAGGAGAAACTTTATTCAGGTAAACAGTTTGCAAAACGGGTAAACAAAGTCTCCAGAAGAAACCAAAAGTACACCCCTCCAAAGAGGAGGCCTACTTATGCAGAGAAAGGGCCCACCCTGGTCTCTGACTGGTCCATTTTTATACAAATGTTGAATCTAAATCTGCACAGTTTAGTTGGTCCAAATCGCACTGTCTAGATTGGTCAGAATAGTGTGTCCTGATTGGTTGGCCATTACAGCACCATTCTGATTTGTCAGTAAAGACGCAGCTCCAATTTCCTGGGGCTGGTCTCAGCCCATTGGTTGAAACAGACACCATAGATTCCTTTACAAGGATTGCACAGCTGGCAGGAACACAGTGCAGGGAGCTTGGCAGCCTAGGCTGTGGCTTTTCCCTGAAATGCAGAGTGTGTGAGAGGACCCCTGTAAACAACAGCTGCTAGGCTGTTTATGAATTTGGGCCCAGTTAACCACAGGAATCCTTCTGGACAGGTATATATTCCTTCTGGAGTCCACAAACTACTTTGTAGAGTTCTTAAGCACTTAGAACAGGAGTCAGTAAACTTTTCCTGAAAAGGGCCAGGTAGTAAATATTTCAGGTTTCGCCTCTGCTGTTATAGTGCAAAAGCAGCTGCAGATAATGACAAGGATTGTTGCAATGCTCAACTGAGGATGCTTTGTGTCAATAAATGTGCATGGCTGTGTTCCAATAAAACTTTATTTACACAAACAGGAGGGAGGCGAGATTTGACCCACGGGCATTTGTTTGTCCAGATCTAGAAAACTGCCTGGAACACAGTAAGTGCTATAAAAGTGTTGCCAAGTGTTAGATATCCGTGTATATGTGTGAGTTCAAGGGCGTGGATGTCCATGCATGCATATGTGTACTTGCATGTCTGCGTGGGAAACGTGTCTGAATGAGTGTAAATGTGTCTATGTGTCTAATCTGTTTAGTCTTGTAAAACCAAAGCTAATAAGCTTATACCAGCCAACATTTCAAGGCAGCTACCCCAGGCCTTCCTGCTTCTATTCTGGGCAGAAAGGGAAGCATCTTAAAAAGCCAAGAGAAGAAAGAGCTGGTATGTCCTGTCCATCTGGGTTAAGCTTGGAGGGAAGCCATCGTTGGTGGCTGGGCTACTGTAGAGCCAGCAGCCCACGCATCCTCTTCTGCAGAAAGGAGGATGAGGTCAGCCCTCTGGGGAAGGGGGAGGGGACGCTGTAAAACTGAAAAAGGAACTCTGGAGCTTTTAAGGAAGGGCTTGGGTAGTGGGGAGAAAGCTATCCCGCCTCCCTGGGTAGGTGGCTTTTCCAGGCAACTTGTAAACATCTGCCTGCTGGTTTCATTTTGATTTCCCACTGTGGGACTCATGAGGGACTATTTCCTGCATGACTAACCTTCTTGGCTGGGTTTGCAAGGGCCAGAAGTGCAGCAAGTGTTCCTTTAGGAAGCAGCAGATACAGATTCAGATCCCTGTCTGCACGTTGCTAAGTGGCCTTGGGGCATGTGGCCTCATTTTGCTGAGCCTCAGTTTCCTCCTCTGTAAAACGGGGATGATATTAGTACCACTTCCGAGGACTATTGCAATGATCGACTGAGGATGGTATGCGTCAAGCATTTGGCATGGAGGGTCACAAATAGTAAGTGCTCTGCAAGGTGACACTCTGAGACAGACCTGCATGGTTTAGTGTGCTGGGCTTCAAGATTTCAGGGCAGCCTGCCCTAATCCCTCCGGGGCTTCAGTAAGGTCCCTTCTGATTTAGTGTCACAGAAACCTGTTTCATTCCTTCAAAGCATTCACCTGTTATTCAGCACTCATTAGCATGCATATTTGACCAGCAGACTGGACGCTGCAGACAAATGCGTTTTGCTAACCTGTCTACCCGAGGTGCCAGCACAGGGCCTGGCACACAGCAAGCACTCAGTGATTGTTTACTGAATGAGTGAACGGAGATGGGACATTTCCTAATTTGGGATTCCCTGGGGCCCCAGGGAAGAGCATCTTCTCCCCATTTCTAATCAATTTGAGGGGTTTCCAATAGGGGCTTCCAGGATAAAGTGTGGTAGGCGCCCTCTTCAGCATCCTGTTGCATTCGTTAGGTTAGACGGGGCTGTGCTGCAGTATCAAAGAACCCCAACGTTTTGTTTCCAAGGCCTAACATCACAGAGGATCATTTGTCACATGTGAAGTCCAGTATGAATCAGGTGACTGTCAAGGGCAGCTGTTTGCTTCATAGTGACTCAGTTCCATCTCGTGACACTGCCGTCTTCATACTTGGCCTTTATCTCCTCTGCAGGATCGCAGAGAAGTCCCTTCTGTTCCCTGCCCTCTGGTCAGAACCTGTCACTTGGCCCTCCTAACTGTAGGGGGGCTGGGAGGTACCGGGGTCTTCAAGGATATCAAGCAAGCCCAACTGAGCCACAGGAGGGAAGAGCTCAGACTCCTTGGGTGGTCTCATGAGGCCAGGTTTAGTGAGGCGATACCCAGATGCATTTTGAAGACTTGGGCAGTGAAGATTCCTACTAATGAGACTGCTTTTGAAAACCAGTTGTTTATCAGAGGAAAAA
Source organism: Molossus molossus (assembly GCF_014108415.1). Classification (NCBI taxonomy): domain Eukaryota; kingdom Metazoa; phylum Chordata; class Mammalia; order Chiroptera; family Molossidae; genus Molossus; species Molossus molossus. Next base: position 105,791,289 of record NW_023425366.1, on the reverse strand, counting down.
TAATCAATCACTACAAATCCTTTGCTTAAAATCTGAAGCAGTGTTTTCAGTGCAGTTCCTTGCCATGCAAGACCCTGAGGGTCTCTTGTCTCCAAATGCCACACCATTTTTTCCACGTGGTTGAAATATGTTTTCATCATTTCCTTTTGATAAGGATCGACAGTTGCCCATCAGAGGCACAGCTCTGAATTCCAGGAGACCAATGATTAAACCATGAAGATAAAAATCTTTTGATGAGACAAGGTCCTTAAAAGCATTTAGTTTGAGGCTGGCACACAGTGGGACTCCTCATCTGCACACACACCACCCCCTGACGGCTTCATGGAAAGCAACTGACGGGCTTTAATTTTTTCCAAGCGCTTTCTCGAAGTCCCAGCACCTAAGGATGGTGGGGGCACAAGGGGTGGAGATTGGGACAAAGTGTGGGCAAAACCACTGAATATGCATGAAAGAGCCAGTATTTTGTGAAGATGGGCTGTATCTTATATTTGTTTCCTCCAGGCTAGTCTGAGGCTACTGTCCCTCCAAATATAGAGGCTTTTTGTTGCTGAGAAGTATCAGGATAATTCTGATGGCTTTTTTTTTCCAAAATATTTTTCATTTTTTCCATCTCCCTGGGGTAAAAGAAAAAGGGAACCGCCAATGGGATTAAATCCTGTGCCTACTTAGCAATGATATTTTGCTTTGTGTCTCTCAGCGAAAGAGTTCTGTCCTAGGATGTTATTCCACCCCACCCCCCCTTCAGCCGTCTGTCTCTACCACAAAGCAAACTTCACACCCACCAGCTGATGGTTCTGCAACATCTGGACGGGAAATCACAGATTTTCTCATGAAAGGTTCCAGAAGGGCCATCTGACCTAAGTCAGGGGTTTACAACCCTGGCTTCATTCAAGAATTATCCAGGGGGCTGTGAGAAGTACCCATGCCTGGCTGTACCCCCAGATCTCTGACCTCATTGGGCCACGGAATCTTACGAAGCCCCTTGTATATTATTATAGGTCCAGGACTGAGAATCACTAGCTCAGGCTTTTAGCCCGGACTCAAGCAATGCAAATCAAATTTCATTTCAGAAGTGAAATGGGAAGAAAGCTTATAAAAAGATGACACAATTTAAAAGAAAGCAATATGGGGGCGGTCGGTCCTCTCACTGAATGTCCTCCCATCTGGGAACATGTACAACAAATATTCACAACTGCAGACTCACTCACAGTCCTGTGGGAAGGGAGGTTTGGTAATGGGGAGGCACTGGGCAAAGTGCCCGAGGGTGACCCCCTCTTAAGAAATGGATTCCGCCCTGGCCAGTTTGGCTCAGCGGTTAGAGCATCAGCCTGCGGTCCAGAGAGACCCATGTTCGGTTCCCGCTAAGGGCACGTACCTCGGTTGCAGTTTGTCCCTGGCTCTGGTTGGGTTGTGCGGGTGGCAGCCACTCGATGTGTCCCTTTCACATCGATGTTTCTCTCTCTCTCTCTCCCACTCTATCCGAACAAAAAATGTCCTTGGGTGAGGATTAAAAAAAAAAAAGAAATGAATTCCACCCAGCCAGTGTGGCTCAGTGGTTGAACGTCAACCCATGCACCAAGAGGTCGCCGGTTCAATTCCCCATCAGGGCACATGCCCAGGTTGTGGGCCTAATCCCCAGTGAGGGGCATGCAGGAGGCAGCCAATCGATGTTCTCTCTCATCAATGTTTCTCTCTCCCTCTCTCTTTCTTTTTCTCTAAAGTCAATAAAGAAAAAACAGTTTTTTTAAAGAAATGCATTCCCTTTCTGTTGTCCCAAAGCTGCTGGCGCACACTCCTAAGAGACCACAGCTAGTATTTGGATAGCACTTCTCAATTGCACATGCATTACTCTTTGATTCTCCCAACAAACCTATAAAAGGAGGTACACTTTGCAAATCAGAAAACTGATGCCCAGACAAGTTAATGACTTGCTCAAAAGATTATGGCCAGTGAATGATAGAGCTGAGACTTCACTCCTAACATTTATGGAGCATTTACTATATGCTAGGACTTAGGCAAGTATAAATTATGTCATTATGGAATTATAAATTCTCTAATTACTTCTTACTTCTCAGACATAGTCTGCTTCCAGCACTTATTAGGCAGAATCTTATTTACCCACAAACACCCATTCTTCCTGCATATGTTGCTCAGGGCTGCTGTTTGACAGGTGCCAGGCTCTCTTTCCCAGCTTCCCTTGCTGCTAAGTGTGGTCATGTGACACCATTCTGGCCAATGAGATGTAAGAAGAAGTCTCCGGTGTTCCCTAATTCATTTTCTCTTCTCCATGCCTCTCCTACCCACTGTGGGATCTCAACATGATAAGCATGAGGATAAAAATGAAAATGGTAGAGCAAAATGAAGCCTGGGTTCCTGATTCACCCCTACACTGCTGGCTGCCTCCCTCCACACTTCTGGCTAATGAGAAAATATAAGCCTCTGTTCATTACTATAGGTTAGGTTTTTCTAAGTTGTGGCCAAATGTACTCGTAGGTGATACCATTTCCCAAACGCCCTTCATCACTGTTGTTCTGGTCCTTTACAACTGCACGCTCTGCCCACCCGCTTACCACCAGCCAGCATCTATCCGACTGAAGCCGAAGCTTAGCCACATTGGGGATACCGAATCAGTGTTGTAACTGTATTACCTTTGAGACCTGAGATACTTTGTCACTTGAATCGGCTCTTAGTTTTCCCAACTTCCATTTGTTTTCACAAGATAAGGGCAAATACAGGAACGTAGTCAAACAGCTGTGCAAATGCACTGCTCAAAGACAGCAACGCAGCCCTGCCTGACCACTGCACGGGAGGCCAACAGCCCCTGCGCGGCGGCTGACACGGGAAACCCGGGTTCGCTGGGGGAAGGTGGTTCACTGTCAACCAAGTGCTTGTCTGGCTGTTTGGAAGTCAAAAGCACAGAAGCCAAGGATAGCCTGTATTTACTCCAGTAGCAGCCCGAGCATGCCACGTATTTTTTAAGCTTTCAAAACAGTTAGCTGTTACTGAGCAAGAAACTACCACTGACTCAGTGGCTTAAAACAATGTCTGTTATTGCTACGGGCCCGCTGAGTGGTTCTGCTGACCTGGGCCAAGTTTAGCGGGTCTTAGATGGGCTCACGCAAGTGTTTCAGTCTGTTGTCAGGCCAGTTGTCGGGGAGAAGGGGGCAGTAGGGCTGGTCTGGGGTGGCCGCACTACCTGTCTCACAGGTGGCTGGCTGTCAGCCCTGGTGAAAGGGCTGGCTGGGTCGCATGGTCTCTCCTCCTCACGCAGTGGTGGCAGGCTTCCAAGAGGACAGTCAGAAGCAGGCAAGGTGCCCTGAGGCCTAGGCCCGGAACTAGCACACTATCTATTGTGGTATTATGTTAAATTGTGTGCTACCACATTCTACCGACTAAAGAAAGTCACAAAGCCATTCTAGTTTCAAGTGGCAGGTAAAAGGTCGCCTCCCTCCCCCCTTTTAAAAACTATGTTATTTATTTTACAGAGAAACAACAATGAGCTGCCTACTGCACCTGAAACTTAGGCATGTGCCCCTGTCCAAGAATCAAACTGATGACCTTTTGGTACATGGGCCCTTTGGTGCATGGGGCCCTTTGGTGCATGGGCCCTTTGGTGCATGGGGCCCTTTGGTACATGGGGCCCTTTGGTGCATGGGCCCTTTGGTGCATGGGGCCCTTTGGTACATGGGGCCCTTTGGTGCATGGGCCCTTTGGTGCAAGGGGCCCTTTGGTGCATGGGGCCCTTTGGTGCATGGGGCCCTTTGGTGCCAGGGGCCCTTTGGTGCATGGTGCCCTTTGGTGCAAGGGGCCCTTTGGTGCCAGGGGCCCTTTGGTGCATGGGGTGACACCCAACCAACTGAGCCACACCAGCCAGGGCCTTACCTCCCCATTTTGATGGGAGAGACTGCAAACCCACTTTGCAAAGGGTGTGGGTCTAGGAAGGGTTGGGGAATAGGGACTATTTTTGTAATCAGTCCAGTACAGCACACAGAGTGAGAGCTTCTCATAGAGGGGAACAGCATGGGCATCAAGGAAAGAGATGAACAGAATCTGCGTAGCAGAGAGATGGTTGGGTGGACAAAGCGGAAACAGTCCTGCAGTGGAGAAAGAATGAGCAGCAAAGGGAGCAGAGGAAGAGGCCGGAGCCACGGACTAAATGACATTCCACTCCAATAATTACTCCTACCCTGACTTGAATTGGGCACTTAGTATGTGTCGAGCACTTTGCAGGCACGAGCTCACCTAATCCCCAGTGACTCCTATGAGGGAGGTTCTATTATGAATGACATTTACAGAGGAGGGACCTGAGATTCAGAGGGGATTAGGTAACTTGCAGAGAGACACACAGATGAGAAGTGTAGGAAGTAAGACATGAAGACAGGTCTCTTGGCACTGAAGCACCGACTCTGCTGTGACACTGTTCTGTCTCTAAGGGTGACTGGTCTCTGTCCCTCTGCTTCAGCCCCAGGCCACTGCAGCATCTCATGACTTCCAGTTTGATTACTTCCAGCCAACCTTTTCTGTAGAGAGTCCGAGAGTAAGTATTTTCAGCATTCTGTCTCAATTACTCAACTCTGCTGACATAGGGTGAGAGCAACCAGAGAGAGTAAGTCTCTGGGTGTGGGCTGTGTTCCCATAAAACTTTACTTACAATAAATAAATAAATAAAATAAATAAAAATAAATCTTTTGCCAACCCTTGCTTAATCCATTCTCTACCTTGCAGACAGAGTGAGCCAAACTCCAATGTTGACTCTGCCATTCATTCCTTGCCTATCCGGTATCTCCCGGATCCGTCCCAACTTGCTGTGTGGTTTACAGCCTTGTAATCAAAGCATGGCCCCTGAACCAGCAGCTCCATCCTCACCTGGAAGCCTGTTGGAGATGCAGTCTCAGGTCCCAGCCAGACCTGCTGAATCAGAACTCACATTCTAACAAGACTCCCCGGTGTTTTGCACACTCCAGTTTGAGAAACTCTGGCTTCAAGACTCCTGGTGTCCTGGTGCCTTCCTACCTCTCCCACTCCCGCCCATCCCCACTGAAATGCTCCTTTCTGTGCTTAATGCATTCTTCGCCAGCCAACTCCCCTCACTTAGCAAATTCCTAACCTATCTTTGGATCTGGACTTAGAAGTCACTTGTTCTAAGCAGCCCTCCCCGACCTGTGTGAGGCGCCCCTATTCCGTGCTTCCATAACCCTTCCCCCGCCTGACACCCACCACTGTATGGAGACGTCTTTTTTTTGGTATATGCCCCTAGCAGGAACCGAACCCGGGACTCTCTGGTCCTCAGGCCAATGTTCCAACCGCTGAGCCAAACCGGCCAGGGCATGTATGGAGACATCTTAACTGCCTGCCTCTCACCAGTTTGTGTGTTCATGAGAGAGACCACATCTGTCTTGGTCATCACTGCATGTGTCTTCAGTGCCCCAGGACAATAGCCACTGAAAAACTACTTGTTAAAAACTAAAGGCAACCCCTTTTCCCCTGGGCTAGCGTCCTACACAACTACTGTTTAATCAGCTTGTAGGCACAAGTCTCCCTGAACTTCCACCTGGCTCCAAGGCTTTGAAGAGTCCTACACGGCCTCCAAAATTCCATCTCTCACTAAGCCTGGTGGTTTTTCATATTAGCAAATGTTTACCATTTGGAGAGGGCCTGAGGGCCTAAGAGATTTCTGGGTAAAAAATGTTTGAGCTATAAATTAGCCACAGGCCAAGACTTGAATTGCATTTAGGAGTGTGTGTGGAAGGGAGGGGAGGGGAAGGGAGAAGAGGGGCATGGGCAGAAGGTTCTAGGCAAGGAAAAAGAAGACTTGAAGGCAGGACCCCAGGCTGTAAGCCTGCAGAGCTGTGAACTGGCATCCTTTCCCGCCTGTGCACGGAGCCAGTTCCGCCTGCAGTGACCCCAGCTTTGCCGGGCACCCAGACGCCGAGACCAGGGGAGGCTCCCATAAGCAGTCATAAGCCAGGGCAGCCGCAGGCTGCCTGCCCTCCTGGGAGGTGAGACCCCCTCCCAAAATCTGACGTCCAGTCCAGAGGTTTCTACAAGTTCCTTTATTAACAAAGCAAAGTATAAAAGAACAAGGCCCCCAAATGACCCATATGATTAAAAGTGCAAATTTACTCCAACCTGAAATAGAAAACAAATGGCAGGCCTTGACTATCTGGGCCATGGAAATTTAGTGTGATTAAAACGCCTTTTAATCACACAACTGTAGCAGCTGAACCATATTTGATTAACTCTTTGGTCTCTGTTATTGGAACAAAACTGTTATGACTGCAGCTGACACGCAGCATCATAACAACACAGTTTGGGGTCAGAACACACATTAAAAAATCACAATAAAATAAGAGGAATGTTTTAAAGTCAAGTGACTAAATCAAGGCACTTTTTTTTTTTTAAAGCAAAAGGTGCTTAAAATATTCCTGAATATCTGATACTTTAGAAACCAGATTATATATAATTTAGCTGCACATTTTAGTCTATTTTCTCTGTATACATGATCACATATATCTTTGCCGCCTCCCGATTATAGTTGCTTTATCCCCACCAAATCATGTGGTATGCAGGTATAAAAAAAGCAGTAGTGTCTAAAGAACAGACATGCGATTTAAAAAAAATTAACAAATGCCACGTGATAACACTGAACTTCTTAACCTCTTACGGGACACTGGAAATGTTAATGAGGTTCATTTTTTCCCCTGCTGGGGAGGGAGATAATAACCTTGCTCTTCGTGCGTAGAGATAAGTCAAGTCTTCGGCGTCAAGGTCCAGAGCCACACTTTACAGAAAAAGTGACTTACTCCATGAGGATAAAAGACACACTTTGGAATTTGTTCGGTGAATTCCTTCAGAATGTTAGGATGTCAATTTTGGTGGGAGCCACCGAGTCAGAAAGGGAGAGACACCTCTGATCAAATCATGGTCTCGACAGTGGGAATGGGAACAAGCTTACAAAGTTTGGCCTGAAGCCCCAGCACTGTGTTCCTGGTGTTCGAGGCCACCAGCTATCATTGCTAAGGCACAGGCAAGGACACTACCAAAATAATAATAACAATAATAATAAATTTAAAAATAAGAATAAAATGCAAATTAAAAAGAAACAAGTTACTCTGCAATCCTTCCTAACGACTCATCTTCAAACTCCATAGACCTAGGAGTCTAGCCCTAGGAGTCTAGCCCTGGCTCACCAGGAAGGAAATTCCAAGAACTGGCCCCCAGTGGTTCGCTGAAGGCTCTGACTGCAAAGAACAGCTCTGGAGAGAGGGTCCTTCTGGGAATTGTGAGTTAAGTGTTATCTGTGGCAGTGTTAATTTTTTTGGTTTGTTTCTACAATGAAGCTTAGCTCTCTGAGAGATAAAGAAAACTGAAATATCAGCCCCCCGACTATGTATAACGACATCATATCCATTAACAATAAATATAACCTTATACATACTTGGGGGTGTTAACTGTATAAGGCAGGGGTCGTAAACTGGTGGCCCGCAGGCTCAACCAAATGTTTTGTTTGGCCCACATAGTGTTTTGGAAATTTTTTAATTATTTTGTTTAAAACTTAAAAAAAAAAAGTTCTGATTTCCAGCCCCTCTGTACCCCTTTTTTCCCTGCACGGAGCCAAGTAATGGCTGTCCCCTGTTAAGAGGGGCAGTCCCCACTGCCCACCTACCCCTTCTCTCCTTTGTCTCTGCAGGCTGCTGAGTTTGCGACCCCTGCTTTTGAAATAGCACATCCCTAAAAACGTGTTTACTAACCCAAACCTCTCTCCCACCCTCATATGATTTCCACCCCGTCTCTCCTTCCTTTCACGTCCATCCAAGTCCTCCTTCCTGAGTCCTTTCAATTTGTCTTAGTTCACTCACATTCCCTCTTCTTTCACTTCAGTTTCATTTTGAAAAAAAAAACAACAAAAAAACAGCCACCAACACCCACCTCCTACTCCCAGCCCTGGAGCATTCCAGGGTGGCTCCCAAGCCAAGTCCACCAGTGGGAGTTACTGAAGGGTGTCTTGTGGCAAAATGGCTGAGTCATTTTCCCCAAACATTTTCTTCGGGCACTGGCTGGATAATTAATCTTTTTTATTTATTTATATTTTTAACATGAGCCATTCTGAGCCTTCCTGTATAAGAATATTTGCAAACATGAATCTCTAGTACCAAGTATACACCAAAAATGTGTACTCTTCTGATCAAGGTCGTGATGGAGCCCTAAAAAAAAATACAGAACTGAGCTTAATTTAAGTGCCTCAGGCAACCATCACACCTGGCTAATATGCCATATTATTTCATTTGTACACAGTACATGCTTGGGATTACTAAACATTGATCAAAATTGATCGAAAACTCTACGTTTTGGTTACCATGTACAGAGAACAATTGCTCAGCATGGCATTTAAATAAAACATTAATATTAAAAAAAAATAACAAATACAATGCCCATTAATTTAAAAAAAAAATAATAAAAATTTAAAATCTTGAGGATGGACGAGGCTTTGGGTAATTAACCTGAAGAAAAAAATAACAAAAACCTACAAGAACACTATGTTACCAGATTTAAACTTCAAACACGACTATAAAAAAGGAGCCTATCAGCTCAGCTAGAAATATTTATAAAGTTCAGCTTTTAAAGCTTTATAATCCTCCGAGAGCCTCGTGGTCCCCCGCTCCAGTAGACTTAATGACTGCAGGGGAAATTGTGGCTGACTTCAGAACCATTACAAGATCTAATTCCTGTTGGCTTTTACTTTAAAAAGTAATTTTTAAAAACGCTGTGCAGCCCTGGCCAGTCTGGCTCAGGGATTAGAGCATTTGGCCTGCGGACCAAAGTGTCTCGGGTTTGAGCACTGGCCCTGGTCTGGGACTTGCGGGAGGCAACTAGTCACTGTCTCTCTCACATTGATGTTTCTCTCTCTCCTTCCCTCCCTCTCACTCTATCTGAAAAAAATCAATGGAGAAAGAGCCTCGGGTGAGGATTAAAAAACAAGCAAACAAACAGCACTGTGCAGTTTATATCTTGGCAGAAAGTTGGTAGACTGATCCCTTCGCTAAATGCAGTTCCTTATAACCTAACACTGACCTCAAAAGCCAGGAATGACCTTTGTGGTATCAAGGGGAACTCTACCAAAAACATCCTCAAAGAGAAAGCACAACATTAGCAACTGTTTCTCTTACATCCAAGGTTGTAAAGGCTATAAGAAGTCTCTACAGCTCTGATGAGGATTTCCTATAAATCATTTATTCACACTGATTTCCTGTAGTGGCCAAGTAGGTCCCCTAAAGAAAGTTTAAAGAGTTCCCTTAAAAAAATTCAGAAATTAAACAATGGCCCTATTCAGGTGGTTACTTCTGTTTTCCAAGTTTTAGCTTTAAGAGTCTAAGGGAGTACATGTCTGTTTAAAAAAAAAAAAAAATCCCAAAGTATAACACTGGAACTGACTGCATTTTCTATTAGGCGAGCATATGATGGACCATTCTAAACTTGGAATTGTGGGCTGTTAGAAATTTGGAAGAACAAGGAGGGATTTCAGAATGAGCTCCTCCCAGCTGCAAAATACACCCAACCTGGTGACAAAAAAAGAGCTGACTGCTGACAAGGACTATCTCCCTTTATTTCCACCCATCTCCTCTTGCTCTCCTCCACTGTTTTCTCCTTTGCTGACTTATCAGGGAGTCGCTGATCTTCAAGTACAGAGCCCAGATACTGAACTAGACAGAAGTGAAATGCTTTGCAAGACCTGTGCTGACAACCACTCTTCCAACTTGCCTTAGGACCACTAAAAGGCAGCTTGGGCGATGGGAGAATAACTTTCTAACCACTAACCCTTACTGAGCAGTAAGAGCACTAACTTCATGCTAGGCACTACAGTAGGCATTTCCTCTTCATTCTCTCATTAAACTGAGAAAGAAATCTCGTGCAAAGGAGTTTGCTTAAAAGCCTTAAAACTAAAAAAGGTTTCTGTCTCCAGCCAGCAGCAAGTCCCAGTCACCTTGATAGGCAAAGACTGTATCTTTCTCGAGACCCAACATGTTTTCCGCCCTCACTGGTGTTGTCTTAAACATGCACTTTGATGCTACTTTGCATTGTGCCTGGCTGGCTCACAGGATGTGCGTAGTGAATGGGTGTTGACTGGTACACATTCTGGCGTGTGCCTGTAGGGATGTAAATAAAGCAAGCCTACTTTTCAAGACTGCACATTTCTTAGTAGCAAACGTAGCCTCCCTTTCAGATGCAATACTTGGCACTAGCAATTACCACAAAACAAAAGAATTTATCAAAATAAAGTGCTATTTGCTCTGGAAGTTACTCTAACCCACTCCTGAATGCCTTTCAACCTGTGTGACTGACTTCTTCACAATCCCATCCAATACCCATGATTGCACCATTTAAAAATACATCAATATTAACTTGAAGAGTGGAAACTATGTTCCTCAGCAGAGTAGCCCCTAGAATAGAACTTCAATTCCAGTTGTAGATAGTCATATTATTTTAAAAGTCAATCAGGAACCCAGGACCTAGCAATTAGTTGCACCAAAAAAACATTAACTTCTTTAAATTTGAGGGCCAGAGAGATGCATCTCAAAAACCAACAGAAGGACCTTTCCCTGCTGCTAGTTCTCACTTCCTTCACTGGACTTCCCTAAAACCAGGGATCCTTCCACAAAATCATTCCACCAAAAAACCAACATTTGGACCAATTCTTAGCTGCTGCTGTTGGATGTCTTACCAGAGCCTGCCTGTGGCACTCTGGTGGGTGTGAGGAAGATGCTACAAGTATACTGGATTGTTGACACAAGGGTGACATTTAAGCCATCAAATGTCATCCTCCAAATTTCCAACACCTTCTGCAGCCCCTCTTCCTGCAGTTGGACGGGCTGCACTGCCACCCCCACCCCCACCTGGTGGGAGAGGCTTTAGGAGCATTAGGCCAGGGGCACTGTCGGGTTTATGGTTCATCTTTAGGGAAGCCCTGGGTTCGCTGACTCCGGGGTGCAGGGCACCTGGCAAGGTAGCGGGGACCCCCATAGGCCCGAAGAAGCTGCGGCAGCCTGCGCCATGTGGACAGCAACCGTGCAGCTGCGAGTTCCCGGGCGCGTCCATCGAAAGCAGCCAAGAGGTCAACTGGGGCGGCTTCACGCAGTACCTTGGGCAGTGGGCCCACTTCGACTGCCACCCCGCCAGGGCCCAGGACAGAGTGGAAGAGTGTCCGGCGTTGCAGCAGGCAGTCCCGAAGAAACCGCACTAACTGTTCCAAGCGCTTGCTCAGGTGAGCCTCATCCCAGCCTTGCTCCGGAGCTCCCTCTCGCAACAGCACCGCCAGCAGTGCCGTCTTGAGCACGTATGAGGATAGGATGCGTCCCCACTGGGTGGCCGCCGTTGGGTCCAGCCCGCGGGCGCCCAGATCTCGCAGGGCTTTAAACAACTGCAGGCACTTGAGGTAGCAGGCACCCGGAGGGGCCCGTTCCTGCAGCCAACCCAGCAGCTTCTGCTCCTGGCGGGCTGTGTTCACGCCCCACAGTGCATCAGCACGCAGGCCTCCGGGGAGCTCTGACAGGGGCCCGACGGGCAAGGATGTTGGTGGTGGAGCTACGAGGAAGACGCCGTCGCCCAAATGGACGGCAGGAATGAGTCGCACGGCCATGGAAAGGCGGCAGCAGCCATAATCGGTGCGGCAGGGCAGGATGTGCAGAGTGGGAGGCTGCTCCAGGCCGCCGGGGGTCAGAGTGACCCGACAGCGGCCCTCCAGGCTGTAGCGCACTGTGGCCAGGGAGCGCTGCAGATGTGACTGGAACCAGCGCAGCACCAGGGTGGCCGAGAGGTGGCGCCGCCCACGCACGTCCACACAGAAGCCTTCGGCGAAGGGTTTGCAATCCCGGAGCCAGTGACCCCCCGAGGTGCCCGGCGGCGCCTTGAGTGCACACACAAAGCAGCCATGAAAGGCCGGGGCCAAAGCGGGCTGGGCTCCCAGGCTCTGCGGCTCCAGCGCCACCAGCGGCGGCAGGCGCAACGGCACCAGCACGTCGAAGGCGTCGGGCCGGCGGATTTTATGCTGCTCATAGGCGCTGCCCACCTGGATGAAATCTCCGCGGAAGGCCAAGGCCAGTGTCCCCCCGGGAATGGGGCCTGGGGACCCCCGGGCGCGGCCAGCCCGCACCAGCTCGCCCACGATCCGGCTCACGTGTGCCTTGCTGTGGCCCAGCACGTGTGGCGACAGGCGCACCTCGTGCTCGTAGTAACTCTCCAGCAAGATGCCGAGGCTCGGCTCCTGGAAGTGTCTTGGAGGGAAGGCGGAGCGGTCCCCCAGGCGGGGAGACCCGGGCAGGAAGCGTTGGCGGACAGCGTGGCGACAGCGTAAGAGGATGTAGCCGAGGAGGAGCAGGACAGATATCTTGAGCAGCGGGAAGCCGCCGTCCGCGCCGTCGGGGGGCTCGGCCCGGCTGCTCCCACTCCCTCGCAGGACATGGTAGAGGCACACGAAGGCGGTGCACAGGCCAGTCACCAGGGGCCAGAAGACCCGCAGGTTGAGGGTGTAATGCACCGACATGCCGGGCGCCCGGGCAGCCCAGGGCGCGAGCCCCGGCGGCGTCCCCGGCCCAGCATGCGCGCAGCCCCCCAGCAGCCCCGCTGTCGCGGTCTCCTTCTTCGCCTTCCCGGCGGCTCCCCCTTCGCAGGGCCTGGGGAAGCCGCCCTCCAGCTCGGCCTCCTCTCCCAGCTCAAGTTCTCTTTCCAGCTGCGGCCCGCCCTGCGCTTCCAAGCCCCGGCCGCGCCCTGCGCCGGCTGCGCGCTCCGTCTGGCCCGCGGGCCCTCCCCTCCCGGCGCCCCGGCGCGCTGCCCACGGCCGCCTCTGCCCGGCCCCGCCGGCCTCCTACCCTGGGCGGCCTCCTGACACCCGGCTCCCCGCCGCTCCTCCGCTCCCGTTCCCGTTACTCGGGGCCCGGGAGTTTCCTCTTCCGAGGGGAGGCGAGGCCGCGCCAGCTAGCGGGGAGGAAATGCCGAAGTCTGGAGCCGCGCGCCGAGCCGGCGGGCGGGGTCGGCCCCCTCCTGGGCCTCCGCCTTAAAGCGACGCCAGGCGGCGGGAGGGACTTCTGGACGCGGTTGGAACTGGTCTCCTGCGGGCCAGCCCCATTCTCCCTCCCCTAAGGCACAACTGGGAAGGCCCTGATTCCCGGGCGGTGGCCTTGTCTCGGGAGCTCCTGGAGTTGTGCTCACATGAAGTTACCCTGGGAAGTTGAAAGGAGGAGAAAAGAGCTCAGGCCGAGACTGTCCCTCCTCCACCCGCAGCACGTCGCGGTGGCGTGGTATTTATTGGTGGTATGGCAGGACCCCAACGAAAGCAGCATCAGCCAGAGTGCTGCTGTCCTTTAGTAAAACCAGTATTTATTGAGCACCTAGTACGTGCCAAGCAGGAGGCGAGGTACTGGCAAAATAGCAGTTGACAAAATATACAAGGTTTCTGTCCTTTGTAAAGCTTGCAACCTTAAAGAAAAACAAAACAAAACAAAGAAACCAAAAGAGAAGGGATCCCATAGAAGAAAATGCTCTGGATGAAAAAACTATGAGGGAATGAGAAGGTGGGGGTTGCCTCATGGAAGCTGGAGGCTCTATGTGAGGTGACATTTGGTTTGAGAACTGAACCAGGAAGAGCCAGCCTCGGGAATTATTAATAATAACAGCCTTTACAAAGGACTTACTGTGTGCCAGTACTTACACATGTTCGCCCTATAGGTGCACTCACTCCTCATGTCAATCCGGTGAAGTGGGCACTATCCCCATTTTTCAGGGGCACAGGCCCATTCAGCTTGCCCAAGTCACACAGTTTTAGCTGAGCTGTGCCTTGAACACAGGCACCTGGCTCCAGAAAACCAGGGATCAGGACCCAGGGAGGGGGCCAGGAGTTCCCCTTCCTCAACTGCTGGGAATTTGTCTGTATCCTTTGTCAGGACCTACATTGGGACCTCAGTCCAGGGAAGCTTTGTTTTGTTGCATAGCCAGGGAGCACTCCCTGAAATAATCTAGATTTAAATAATTATCATTATTTATTTACACTCATCACACCTTCCCTGCTCCCCTCGTCAATTAGGGAGAACAAGGGTGAAGGCAAAATGTTCAGAACACAGCTGTCAACTGGGAATCAGGACTGAGGATGGCTTCTGGGTTAAGAACTGAGATTGCTCCCAGGAAATCCTGAGCTGAGCCTCTTAGAGCTAAGCAAACCTGCTTTCAGATCCCATCTCCACTACTATTAGCTATCAGATGATAGTCTATCGGTCAGGATTCTTTGGGTTGTAAGTGACAGAAACACAGCTCAAACAGAATTGATTGTATCATGTTAACAGATGTCTAGGGACTCCTACTTCCGTAACACTGGATCTAGTTATTCTCAATAGGTTTCTTAGCTCTGCTTTCTTCTAAGTTGGCTGCACCCTCTGCCAGGTCCTCTCCATATGCCCCTAACTTCTATAGCCTCACACTATCCTCAGAGCAAAGGAAAAGAAAGCTTTGCTTCCTTGAAAGTTGCAGCAAATGCTATAGCTAGGGATAGCCTTGAGTCATATGCTAAAAGTGACCAAGTTCGAGAATGCACTGATTAGCCTGGCCTGTGGAGCTATGGACTGAATTCTGTCCCTTCAGAATTCATAGGGTGAAGCTCTAACCCCAAATGTAACCATATTTGGAAATAGGGCCTTTTAGGAGGTAGTTAAGGTTAAATGAGGTCATAATGATGAGCCCCAATCCAACAGGACCAGTGTCCTTATAAGAAGAGGGAGAGACCCCCTCGTGCACACACCAGGGAAAGGCCTTGTGAGGACACGGGGAGAAGATGGTCATCTGCAGGTCAGGAAGTGAGCCTTCACCAGAAGCCTGACCTTGCTGGACCCTGTCTTGGACTTTCAGTCTCCAGAACTGTGAGAAAATAAAGTTCTGTTATTTAGCCACCCAGACTGTGGTATTTGTTATATATGCAGCCCCAACTGACCAAGACAGTTGGGTACACGACCCTGGAACCAGGAGGTGAGGTGAGCCCTGCCCAAACCACGGGGACATGGGTGGGGTGTTTTGGCATGTGAAAGCAACATGTGGCCACCGTATTTGGATAAATCCCTTAATCTCACTTTGCTTTAATTTCCTCATCTATAAAATAAAGGTAATACTAACAGGGTGACTTATTTTTTTCCCTAGTAGCTATAGCGGCATGTTATCATCAACCATACAAAAAAGGGCGATACTCTAGATCAGAGGTCAGCAAACATTTTGTGTAAATATTTTAGGCACATTATGGGCCATGCAATCTGTGCTACAACTACTAGGGTTGGCTGCTGTTGTTCCAAAGCAGCTATATTCATTTTCTGGGGCTGCTGTAACCAAGCACACAGACTGGGTTGCTTAGAACATCAGGGATTTATTCTCTCACAGTTCTTGAGGGCAACAGGGCTGTACTCCCTCTGAAGCCTTTAGGGGAGAACCCTTCCTTGCCATGTCCAGCTTCTGGTGACTTCGGGAGTTCCCTGACTTGTGGCTGTGTCACATTAACCTCTGCCTCCCTCCTTCACATCATCTTCTCTGTGTCTGTTTTTTTGTAAATTGATTTTAGAGAGAGGAAGGGAGGGATGGAGGGAGTGAGGGGTAAATCTAGAGATAGATTTGTTGTTCCACTTATTTATGCATTCATTGGTTGATTCTTGTATATGCCCTGACTGGGGATGGAACCTGCAACCTTGGCCAATCTGGACAACTCTCTAACCAGCTGAACTTGTGTCTATCTGACCAAAGCTTGTGTCTATCTTTCTCTTTCTCTTATAAGGACACTTGTCATTGGATTTAGGGCCCGCCTGGGTAATCCCAATGATCTCATCTAGAGCGCCTTAACTTCATTATGTCTGTAAAGACCCTTTTTCCAGGTAAGGTCACACTCACAGGTTCCAAGGGTTGGGATGTGGACATATCTTTTTGGAGGGTATATTGGAAAAGGCTGGGTTTCCTCCTGTATCTCCTTTACTACTCACAGAGAACATTTCACCCGCTGCACTGAGTAATGATGTTACTGTTACTGTTTTTCCTGCCTGTGACTGGTTTCCATAGCTCATTTCCTCCAAAGAGTTCAAGGTGCAGGCCTCAGGACTTTGCACTTGGGACATCTACTGTATGTGTCAGAGCAAATACAAGTCCACTTATTCATCAGTTTACTATCCACTTTTGTGGGTTCTTACTGTGTGCCAGGCGGAGAAACCTAAAGGAAAACAGGGCATTCTGAGTTGACAATGTGGGTGGATTCAGAAAACAGTCACTGTTTTGTAGACTTTTGATAATCATTTCATTCCAAATTTCCTTTAATGTTTAATGTTTAATACTTGACAAAGGCCACTCCTGTTGTTGTTGTTTTTTAACAGCTCAGCAAATATATACACACAGCCCTCCCAATATTTCTGATATCCCAGAGGTGTGTCCCACAACGCTGGTGAGAGGAAAAGAGAAAGAGGAGGGGACTCATTTCCCACGGAGGCCCTGGGGAGGCTCACAGGAGGGAACATACGACCAGGCTTTGCAGGATGGGAAAAGACAGTGCTGTCCATCATATATGTCACGTGCCTCCTGGATGCGGCCCTTCCCATGCAGTGTCTCAGAACAAGCCCAGGAGGCAGGTGCTGTTGTCGATGCCATTTCGAATGGGAAAGTGGGGCTAAGAGAGGATGAGTAACGTATTCAAAGTCACATAGCTGGCAAGGCTACCTGGGCTGGGCTCTCATCCCTGATGCTTCTTTTCCTTTCTCAATGTAAAGGGCTTTACTGCACAGAAAGAGAGAGTTCTGGGAAGGCAAGTTAATTTATGTTTGTATCTGTCTCCCTAACCAGCTGATGAGGTGCTTGGAAGCAGGGACATCGCCATAGTCATCTTGGAATCAGAAGCACCCAAAACCTTGCCTGGAACTTTATAGGGGTTTGTTGAATGAATGAATAATGTTTTTACCAGCAGAAATTCAGGGAGGCCATTCCAGGTAATGGAGACAAAATGTGCAAATGCACAGAGGTCCAGGAACATGTGACAGTGGGGGAGAACAGGACCTCGGTCCTTGTGCTGGAAGCCTGGAATTTGGGAGTGACTACGTGGCATTTACTGGCCTTCCATTCCAGCCTTCTCCCAGCAAGCCTTCTGCAGCTGGGGTGGAAAGCGAAACTCCCACATTTCCTGGCACGGGGACAGGAGCTGCCCAGGGCACCTGCTTTGCTAGTGCAGCTGGCGGCAGAGGTGGATGGTTTGGAAACCCACAGCTGGGCCCTGATTCCACAGGCGGCTCCCTTGGTGGCCCGGTCTGCTGTGGAGCTCAGCAGTCCCTTCTGGAAGTTCCAGGGTCCTTCCTTGCCGCTTTCCCACAGCTTCTCAAACTGCCTGTAATAAACGATCTGTTGCTGTTTCTTAAACCGTTCCTGTTGGTTCTGCTATGCCTGGCTATTACACAGCACATGTCACATGCTACTCAGAACACCCATATGGCTCTATCCTCTATGCAGAGAGACAAGCTCATCAATCACACTTGTGTGGATGTCACAGTAATGCTAAGTTGATGCAGATGTCTCTAAACACTCTGAAGTGACTGGAGCAGGGCAGCCAATAACAAGGGGGCCTGACACACAGCGTTGCCAACAATGCCACCCAGTACTGGATGGTGACCAAGTGACCCAAACCTATTCAAGCAAGAGTGAGGGCGGGGGGAGGTGAAGCAGGGAAGGAAGGAGGGCGCAGAGACTGTGGTGCCTGCCTTACAGAGCTGGCCACAGCTTTGCAGCAGACACAGCTGCCTCCCCGTCTGAATGAGACACAAAGCCATGAGGAAGCAGAACTCAGAATTAAGCAGAAAGCATGGAACAGGCAAAGGCTTTGAGAAAATTGAAGCCATAAGAGGTCAGGGGAGGGTAGGAAGGAGCAAGGGCAGCAAGCAGCTGATCCAGGAATGGTGGGTATCAGAGTCGATGTTGGGGCACGAGGGCTGCTGTGCCTACATGAGTCTAGCTCTCCTTCCCTTCTGAGCCAGCAGCTGCTGCCTCTGTTCCCTGTGGATCCTTATAATAGTCCCTGCTAACCTCGGGGGTGGTTGTGGCATGAGGTGGGGAGGCACTTTAACCTGGTCCCCTAGAAAACAGAACCTAAGGGGACGGCTTGCATATGAATGTGTTCTGGGGAGTGCAAAGCCAATAAAACCACAGCCAGGGCAGAGGGGAAGTGAGGCAGGGAGGAGGATGCATGCAATGTGGTGCATGACTGAGCTGGCCAGAGCCCTGCAGCAAACATAGGTGGCTCTCCAGTCACCAGAGGGTCTCCAAAGATGCTGCACAGAGCCCCTTTATCTCTAATCAGTTGTGGGTAAAAAGGGCAGCCAATTCAATAGATGGTCCCTTCCCATCTCCTGTCCCTCATCTGTCAAAGTATGGCCACTGGGCATTACATGCCTGCACGTCCTGGCTGTGTCTTCTGGCTGATGGAAAAGCCAGTCTCTGCAGGTCTATCCTAGTCTGTGTACATGTGGTCAGTCTCTACCTGTTGGTTGGCTCCATACAAAGGGAGTCCTTGGTTGGTAGCAGTGATGGCAGCTGGCTCTTTCCAATTGTGAAAATGAGAGTGAGTTGTCACTAGGGCTGCTCTGGGCAAGAAGCCAGGCAAGTAGACAAGGCCCAAGGGTCTGGGGTGGCCCATAAACTGGGTCTGGTACATATGCTCCCTGGGGGAGGTGTCTGCTAAATTGATTCTGGAAGATGAATCGATCATTGCCAGACAAAAGGGATAGAGAAGGGCAAACATGCAGAAGTTCCGACGTGTATGGAATCCTGGACAAATGAAAGAGCACGGTTTGGATTTCAGCAAGCTGAAAGGGGACGTGTTGAGAGATGAGACTGGAGATCTGGTCACAACCTGTGTACTATGCTGTTTGATTAGGAAGCTCTTGATTACTAGTAACAAAAGTCCCAACTCAATTGATTTAAACAGCAAAGACATGTTACAACCTAGCAAAATAGAAGTGTGGAGGTGAAGTGGCTCCAAGCTTGCTTAATTCAATGACTCAACCACTTTATCATTCCTTCCATCTTTCTGCTCTACCATCTACAGACTAGCTCTCCTCCTGGTTACAAAATGGTTGCCATGGTTCCAAGCATCACAGGCAGACACACAAACATCCATCAGCAGATAGACCTAGCACCATTCCTGGTACTTTATGGAGGTGGCTGTCTCCTCTGGAGTTCTGTTTTAGAGTAAGGAAATAGTTCACAGAAATTCCCCAGCAGAACTTTCTGCAAGTTTCACAGCCTAGAACTGCATCGTATCCAGGCCCAAACCAATTACTGGCAAGAAGAACAGAAGTGCCCTGATTGGCTTATATTAATGAGGACTTACCTCTGAGCTAGGGTTATAAGTCCCCTTTGTTAAGAGTTGATACCTGAATGCATTCAGGATTCTCTTAATAAGGAAGAAGGATTAATACATTGATGGATATAGTAATTAAAATGTAAGATCTGCTGTTGTTACAGAAACACTTTATTTGTCTCTGATGAAACAATCATGGTGTCAGGAACTCAGGCTCCTTCCATCTCCTTGTCCCACTGTGCCTACATGCTGCCCTGATATCTGTGGTACAGGACAGCATCCCAGCCCATGGGAAGAGTAAAAGGACAAAGGAAGGACATGACAGGGAATTGCACATTCCATGTCTGCACATCACCTTGGCCAGAACTTAGTCACGTAGTGTGCGATATTGTGATCTTCAATAAGAAATACATATTTTGTCTTTGTCTCCATTTCTGGCACAGAGCTCCTCAAACCCTTGGGATTTCCTAAGTGACCAGAGTGTCAAGGTGTTTTTTGTTACTGCGGTGACTTTTTTCACCAGCATCTGAAGATGGGGCTGGTTGCCAGGAGAACCAACCATGTGATTAAAAGATTGAAACTTTCAGTCCTCTCCAACCCCCTTCCTACCTCTGCCCCCAACCCCATCTCCAGAGAGGAGAAAATGGCTGGCGATTGAGCTCAAACGCCAATGGCCAGTGATTTAATCAATCAGTAATGAAGTTTCCATAAAACCCCAAAAGGACGTGTTGGAGAGCTTCTGGCTTGGTGAACACATGATGTGGGCGGAGTGGTGTGCCCCGAGAGGACACAGAAGCTGCGTGCCCCTTCCCCTCCGCGTCCCTTCCATCCAGCTCTCCCTGAGTTCCATCTTTTCATAATAAACTGGTGAGCTAGTGAGTAAAATGTTTCTCTGAGCTCTGTAAGCTGCTCTAACAAATTAATTGAATCCAAGGGGAAGAGGGTTCATTGCCTGTCAGAAGCACAGGGGCAACCTGGACTTGCAGAAGTGGGCTGGGGCAGTCTTGTGGGACTGAGCTCTCAACCTGTGGAATCTGATGCTCTCTCTAGGTCGATAGTGTCAAGGTTGAGTTGAATTGCAGGGCACCCAGCTGGGGTCCAAGAATTGCTTGGTGATGTGGGAAAATGTCCTTCCACAATTGGAATTGGTCCCAGAAACATACATGGCCACATGTAGCAGCAAAGAGGGCTGAAAATGCAGTTACTATCCTAGAGCATGTCTCCTGCTAAAAATAAGTGTTTTGTTACCATGAAAAGAAAGAAAATAAATATTAGGGGACAATCATCAGCCTTTGCCATAGTAGGCAACCAATAATATCTATTGCTTGGGCTGCTGTTGGATCAGTTCTATCCTAATGGTGATTATTTATGTGATTACTAATTAAGTGTTTGTATTTCTAAATATACTGTAAGCTCTTCTTGTGAATAGGGACCATATGTCCTGTACACACTCAATTACTAACTGTTGAACGGCTGACTGAATGAAAGAATGAACGAATGATCGTTACATCAGAAGTCCAACAAAGTAGCTCTATATTGATAAAGAGCTTTTCACTAGAGAATGTTCGTCCCTGGTCTGCATTTCCAAAGCCACTGTTTATATGAGAGTCATGAATAATGAAACCAACATCAGTCAAAGGGAAGCTTTGGTCTGGCAGAGATGAAGGGCCAAGAGAGAGTTAATGAGTTTGTAATGCAATTTCTTGCCAATAAAATGGTGCAATATTAAATCCAAGGCCATGAGATTTACACTATAAACCCAACACAATTAGAGAGGAAGAAACCACTTCCCCACCTGCTCCAGTTCTTCTAGTTTGAGTCATTTAATGGACGCAGATTTCCCACGGGCATTGTCTGGTGATGTCATAATGAGAATTTTGACAGTCATTTAATTTCTAGTTGGAGGGCCAACGGGGCCAAAAGAGACTCAGAACTGAGTGGAATATAAAATCACTGAGTTCAGAAAGCCACCGTCTGCAAAGTTAATGAGTCAGACAGGAGGCCCCCTCTTCCCTGCCTCCTGCTGTCAGCGCAGAGATAAGAGTCAGCGTGTCCTCAGTATTTACTGTTCCACAATGTCCTCATTAAGTACTCTACGTGGTTTTCACTCCTTCAGCCCTCACCACACAGAACAACCTTTGAGGTAGGTTCTATTATTTTTTTTTATCCTCACCCGAGGACATTTTTTGATGTTTTGTTCAGATAGAGTGGGAGGGGGAGAGAGAGAGAGAAACATCGACGTGAAAGGGACACATCGAGTGGTCGCCACCCACATGACCCAACAAGGGCCGGGGACAAACTGCAACTGGACAGACTGCAACCGAGTTACACACCCTTAGCGGGAACCGAACCCTGGTCTCTCTGGACCACAGGCTGAAGCTCTGACCGCAGAACCAAACCGGCCAGGTCATGAGGTAGATTCTATTTTGATCCCCATTCTGAAGCATGGGCAGGTTACACAGTTTGCCCCAGGTCACATAGCCAGAAAGTGGCAGAGCTGATATTCGAACTCACACCGCCCATACTGGTACCCTTCACAACCCTACATACTGCCTTGAGTCAGTTGTTTCCAAATGGGCATCAGATAATGTTTTCCAGGGTCTGGAGGGAAAGATCAGAGTAAGACACATGAAGGGAATTTTTCATAAAGCCCAATTTACAGTGAAGTCTCCTCTTACAGGGTAGGGACATTTCCAAGTCAGCACGTAGCACCATAAAATTGTATTTAGTTCAAACTGCCCTTGACAGATTGGCATAGGGGTTTGGACTACACATTTGTCAAAACATTGAACGACTTACTCATTTCACCGTATTTAAATTTTATCTAAAAAAAAAATCATAAACACATATTGGATTCTAATGAGTAAATGCATGCTGAAGCGTTTAGGGGTAAAGTGAACCGACCTCAGCAACTGCCTTTGAAATATATCAGAAAATCAGAGGGACTGGTGGGGGGAGAGAGGGATGGATAAGTGGATAGACATGCGATACAGCCAGTGAAGTTACACGTTAATGGTAGAATCTCAGTGGTTGATATAGGGTTGTTCTCTGTATAATTCTTTTGATTTCTATTTTTGCTCGAAATTATTTTAATATAATGTTGGGAGAAAAAATACATTTGAAAATCTGTTAGGAAGCTGATATTTGGAAACTGATATTCTGTCTCTCATTGGTCAGCACAGTCTGATTTTTCTCCAGCATTGAAACCAGTTTCATCGGTTGAGCGCCTGATGAAGGAATTGGTTTGAGTTCATGGGCTGAGTTATGTGAATAACACTCACCTTTAAGTACTCAGCATGGGGAGGGAACCACTGGAAGATATGGACGATGGGAGACCAGGTCAGCTCTTTAACTATAGTCATTTTTTTGTTGTTATTAATCCTCATCTGAGGATATTTTTTCCATTGATTTTTTTTTTTTTTTTTCAGAGAGAGTGGAAGGAAGAGAAGGAGAGAGAGAGAGAGAGAGAACCATTCCGGGGCCAGGGATCAAAACTGCAACCCAGGTACGTGCCCTTGACTGGGAATTGAACCTGAAACCCTTAGGGCTGATGCTCTACCACTGAGCAGCACCAGCTAGGCAAGTACAGTCATTAAGTAAAGCAATATTGTCCACACTATTTAAAGTGCTCTCTGCCACACCCCAAAACATTTTTATTTATGTAGCCAAATCCCATCAATTAAAACCAACAGTTAAACTCAATTCCTTCCGACTCCCACCGCAATGCCCTTGCCATCCCACCATGAGTCCTTCGCCTCCCAAACCCGTGAACGGTGGCGAGAGCTGTCCTCTGTAACTGAAAGCTGTCTTTCCTAGTCAGTCTGAGCTGCTCTAACAGAATATCATAAACTGAGTGGCTACAAACAACAAAAATTCCCTCTCTCGGTTCTGGAGATGGGGAAGTGCAAGGTGAAGACACAGCAGGCTTGGTGTCCGGTGAGAGCGGCTTCCGGGCTGATAGGCAGCCTCTTCACTGCGCCCTCACAGCAGAGGGGGAGGGAGCTCTCTGGGGTCTCCTTTGTCGGGACACTAACTCCATTTGTGAGGGCTCCACCCTCATGACTTCATCACCTCTCAAAGGCCCCATCTAATACCATCATCACACTGGGGATCTGATTTCAACATACACATTTGGGGGTACACCGACATTCAGCCTTGAATTCCATTTGAGTTCCTGGCCCACCTTTTGTTATCCTTCTACTGAAATAAATGATTTTCATGGAGATGGGAGTGAGGGACAAGTTGGTATAGAAGACAGTCGTGGTCAGTTTCCCGTGTTTGCTTTGATTTCAACAGAGATGGGGGTCAGGCTGCAGGGATTTTTCAGAAAAGATGGCAGGAACATGGTAACATACTAAGTTCATGATGAGCAGGCACCTGGAATAGGTGCCTGGTTTGGGATATTCGTTGTTTTTTAATGGTATCTGAATCTCTCCATAGCATCCAAAGCTCTATCATTTATAGTTTTCTTGTTAGGGTCAAACAGAGAAGCCCCATCCCTTGTAATTATATGAATCCAACCATACCATGTGGCAGGAAGAGGTGGGCACAAAAATGAAGAGAGAGAGAGAGAGACAGAGAGAGAGAGAGAGGTGTTACACTGCGGGGGAACCGTCCGTCTACCACTGAGGCTACCAAGCACATGCCTTTCTGTGGGTGTAAGATGGAAGCTGCTATCTGCTGTTGTCCCCTCACTCCATCCCAGTTCCCACCTGCTGGGTGCAACTAGTATTTAAACATGGCTATTTCCCTTCAACATGGTCGTAAGAAGCAACTTTCTAGAGAAATGCAGCAATGGGTTCCAGCCCTGGAAAAAAACCAACTAGGCGTACGGAGTTCCTGAAGACAGCACAATGCCGTGGTTTCCCAGGAGGTCCTCTCTGACAGGGGGTGCCCTTCACCATCCCTGCGGACTTTGGAACCTCCCCTCTCCCATCTCCACACTGGCAGGGATGGGGAACAGGAACACATCACTCGCATTCTCTGAAACCTGCCACTCTTGTCTTTGTAATGTCTTCATCAACTGCAGCTTTCAAGACTCTCACTGGAGGGCGTGACACCCTTCACTGGAACACTTGAGCCCATCACAAATGCAGGTGTGACTTCGACTCCAAAAGCCAGCATTGCTGATAAACTCAGACTCCTGGCTCTGAAGCTCCTGAGCAGTCTTCCCAAACCGCCGCTCTGGTCCCGGCCGCCAGTGCTGGAGGGCAGGGCGGTCTGAAAGGGTGCCCCCTGCTGACTGCCGCCCTGGCGGGTTCTCCAGCCAAGTCGGGCTGCCCAGAACCTAAGCAGCACCTGCCCATCAGCCTGACAATGCCGCGTTGCCTTTGTGTGCCTTTCACTTGGAGGCAGAAGCCGGTCCCTTTTCCTCTTTGTGAAAGGCGCACTGTGAGGAAGGAGTGAGTCTGGCTGTCTTTACAGAGCCCTCTCCAAAGGCCAGGCTTCCTCCTGCAGCAGGAAGTGGTCCACGACACACTGTGCATAAAGGGGATGGATTATCAGCCTCACCTTTACGTCAGGGCTGTGCTGAGCACGTAATCTACCCCCTTTTCTTCCACAAAGCCGTCCGGGGCTCGATTTGATGTGTTTTATTTCTGGCCCTGAGAGAGGGATCCACCCCCATCCGGTAGGAGGCCTTGAACAATACTTCCTTCTTCACCTGGATAACCAACCTGGACCATCGGTTTGAAGCAGGTGTTGGATTAGCATGAGTGACAACACAAGACCCGTACTAGGCACAGCTTGCTGTAACCACGAGGGGGACCAAGAGCCAGGCATTCATGTGTTTTATTATTTTAAGAGAATGATCTTCATCCCACTGTGTGGCTTTTGTTCACCTGACAGGTACCCATATGGATTACCGATAATTCACTCAAGATCATTGATTTAACTCACTGACCACCCATATGGTTCTAGGTGCTTGGAATACACAGTGAGTAAGACCTCAGCCCTCACTGAGCTGGCATCGGAGGCCTCGTCCATTACAGTGGCCATAGAACTCACTGTCCAAACTCAGACACTAGTGAGAGGGACACTGATTGCCATGGATAAGTAGGTGGGACAGCAGGCACAGACCAGAACCATCCGGGGCAAACCACAGGGGAAGTGTGCAGTGGTCCAGGAATTTGCCTCGTGGTGGACACAGCTCAGTAATTAGGTGCTTCTAGAGCAGAAAGAGCATGTACTTTAGAGACAAGAAGTGCTGGGTTTGAGTCCCAGCTCAGAGACTTACTGAGTGTCACCAACTACCCACCCTTCTTGTTGATTTTCAAGTTTCCCAGTAGTATGGATTACGCAGGGTAACACATAGAAAGACCTAGCCCACACCTGCCACACAGTAAAGTCCTCACTAAACATCATTGATAGATTCTGCGACTTCAAGCAAAATGTTATATAATTAAACCAGTTTTAACATAGGTGAGTCGATAAAAAAAGAGTTAAGTTCCTACAGCATACCATCAATGTTATAACAAATCGATGTTGAACAAAATGACATTATCCAAGGACTTGCTGTAGAGGCTTAACAACCACTGGTTTCTCATCCAAGTCAGTGTCAACATCATGCCCCCCTCAAAACACACGTTTACTATATTTGGAAGCTACCCTGTAATATCTAAAGCAATCTACCTGGATTCGCAAGAAACTTACAGTGGTTAAAGAACTACAGGAAAGTTTCTACTTCCCTGGATAAGCAGAATAAAAACAATGAGAAAATCATAATCATTACTACATTCATTGAGACTTCACTATAAATGCTAAGTAGTTTTTATATTCATTGTATTTCTTAATCCTTACAATCTCTATGAAGCAAGTCATGTTTTTCAACCCATTTTCAATATAATGGGAATAAGATCTAGATTAGGGGGGAGGTCAGCAAATGTTTTCTGTAAGGGCCAGTAAGTAAATATTTAGGTTTTGGGGGCCATCGGCATTCTGTGGCAACTATTCAAGCCTGCCGAGGTAGCGTGTAGCAGGAAAAAAGCCACAGATGTGTAAACGAAGGGTGTATTCCGGTAAAACTTGACTTACAACAGCTGGATCTGGCTCCAGAACCAGTCTGCTGACTCCTAACCTAGAGATGGAAAGCCCAGCTCAAGCGCATCGGGGGAGTAAAGTGGTTTAGCTGGGATCTGAGCTCGGCCTATCCAGTCAACGTTGGAGATTTTCCCCTATCACAACAGACAGACACCTCATTCTTCTTAATGGCTACAGAGTAATCCCTGTTACGGTTGAATTGTAGGCTGCTTAGCTGGTCTCCTCCTGGCAGGTACGGAGGCCAGTTACAATAGTTTGCTGCCACAAATAAGGCTGCAGCAAATACCTGGTACCCAAGTCATTTTGCACGTTGAACTGTATTGTATCTTCGGAAAGGCTGCTGGTGTTCCAGCCGTATCCCAGGCGGGATGCAACATTTGGGGGAAGGCAAAAAGAACAGCTTCCAGTTGCCTGCCCCGTTCCGGAGAAGCTTCCCTGAAAATCCCACCTAAGAACTTCTGTTTATATATCACTGACCAAAACACAGCCCCCGGGCACATCCAGTTGCCGTGTGGAGGGAGACAGTCTGAGGGCCTCCCCGGGGCTCTCGTGGGAACGGGCAGATGAGCACGATGTCCCTCATTATTCTGAGGAGGTGGTGGGAATAATCCAAGCTGCCCCCTCCTGCTGTGGCTTTCTTAAGGTTCCCTTCCCTCAGCTGGTGATAAAGTATGAAGGATGAAGTGACCCTCAGGAGGCCAGACTCTCGGCCTTAGTTGTCACCCAGGGGTGTCTTTCTCCCAGTCTGGAGATGCCCTCTTGAAACCAGAAAACAAATGGATCCAGGCTGCCTGTCACTAGTTGAGCCAATTAAGCAGAGACAAGATTGAATCATATATAAGCGTTTATTCCAATATTGACGGGAGAGCAGACAGGTCATCCTGCAGAAATCTGCTCTGTGCTCCCTCCATAGCCTGCCACTTATACCGGGTATTACGTGGGGAAGTAGGCAAAAGGGCTGTCAGTGGGTGAAACGGTTGGGGAAGCAGGCAAAGGAACATCAATGAGTAAAATGGGGAAGTGAGGGGAGGTGGGGAATGTGGGCTCACTCCAGTGCTCACCTCCAAGACTCCAAGGTTGTTAGTCTTTCCATGACGGGGCAGGGGGGCCGGTTCTCAGGTAAGGAGAATGGTCAGCATTCCCGAGGTAGCTCCCAGGGCGTACAGCCCCTGCCAAGTCAGAGTGGTCTTTCTTTAATCAGAACAAAGCGATCATTATTAACAGAGTAAGATGTTCAACATTTCTTATAATGTGGCCAGCACCCCACTACGACTAGCTCTGTTATTCTATTATCCTCTCCTGCCCCTTTCTCTCTCCTCCTCCCATCTTTACTCTAGTCTGTTTTGACTAATGGCATTTTGTAGAAAACTGCAGATAATGTTTCTTCCTACACTAGCTCTTCCCCCGACAAGTGCTTCACATCGTTAGCAGCACCCTTCCTCATCACCCTGAGCGATACAGAAATGGGGGAGATGCTTTATGCCGATGTACTCTGATCGACACCAGTGACTTTCCCTTTCCTATCAAACACCTCAAATAGGTCCATGCTCCTCCTGAACCCCGAGTGAAATCACGACAAAATGTGGGTCTAAGTGGAGGGGCCCAGGAAATGAATGTGAGAGCAAATGGAGGAGGTAAAATTACAGATCTTAAGATTACTTCGATGTGGAGGGTGAGGCTGAGGTGTCAGAAGCCTGGCTTTTGGCGTCTAGTTTACACAGCCGGGGCGACCTTTTCGCCCCCAGTGGCTGGCACTTTATCTGGCACAGGGAAGATGCTTAATAAATGTTTTGTGAATGAAAAACAAGCCTTCCTTTAAAACCAGTCACTTCTCTTAACATGATTTCCTTATTTTTGTCCCATATTTTTACCATTTTCCTAGTTATTCAGCCTGAAACTCACCAGTGACTCAACTTTCCTTTAGAGATCCTGTATTAGTCAGGGTTCTGGAGGAACACAGGACCAATAGGGTGTGCGTGTGTGTGTGTGTGTGTGTGTGTGTGTCCCCTATCAGAATCGGCTCCTGTGATTTCGGAGGCTGACAGGTCTCGAGGGCTGCAGCTGGCACGCTGGAGACTCAGGAGGGCCGATGGTGGCATCCCCGTCTGAAAGCTGGCGACCCCAGACCCAGGAAGAGCCAATGTTTCAGTTCAAGTCTGAAGGTAGAAAAAGACCAATGTCCCAGCTCCGCAGTCAGGCAGGAGGAATTCCCTCGACTTTTAGGACGATCTGCCTTTGTGTTCTATTCAGACCTTCAGCTGATTGGCTGAGGCCCACCACATAGGGAGGGCAATCTGCTGTACTCGGTCTACCTATTCAAGTGTTACTCTCAACAGAAAACACCCTCACAGAAACACCCAGAATGACATCTGAGCAAATGTTTGGGCAGCACCACTGGTCAATTTTATGTGTCCACCTGACTGATTAGTCAACAAGTCCTCTTCTTCTTGAGAGGTGATCTTTATGCAGTCAGGGTCCTGGCAGGAATGACAGGCACTCAAATGGGGGCAACTGAATGGAGTTTAATGAGACTGTTCAGAAAGGTGATGGCAGGATGAAGGGAACTTAAGCTTGAGGGATGGTAAGCCTCCAAGGTCCTGTGACAGTTGGAAGATGCTATGGCCCCCACGTCTGATGGGCAGACAGAAGGGATGTGCCAGGCACTGTTCAAAGTACTTGACACACATTACCTTTAAAATAAGTTGTATTGAGATATAATTCACATACCATACAATTCACTGGTTGAAGGTATACAATTCATTGGCTTTTAGTATAGTCACAGTGCTGTGCAACCATCACCAATTTCAGAACATTATCCTGAAAAGAAACCATGAACTCCCTAGCTATCACCCCCCAACACCCCCTTTACCCCTGAACCCTAGGCAATCATTAATCTACTTTCCATCTCTATTGATCTGCCTGTTCTGGACATTTCCTTTAAATGGAACCATATGATATGTGGTCCTTTGTGACTGCTTCTCCCACTTTGCATAATGTTTTCAGAGTCACCCGTGACAACCCAGGTGCAACCATTTTACAAGTGGGTAAATTAAGGCAGAGAGAGGAAGTCAGGTAACACCAGGTAAATGGCAGCATAAGAATTCACACCCAGGTTTCTTTTTCTTTTTTTTTCTCTTTACCCTCACCCGAGGACATTTTTGCATTCATCTTCAGATAGAGCGAGAGGGAGAAAGGGGGGAAGAGAGAGAAACACTGACGTGAGAGAGACACATCGAGTGGTTGCCACCCACACGACCACCACCGAGGGAGAGACAAACCACAACCTGAGGTACATAACCCCTAGCGGGAACTGAACCTGGGACTCTCTGGTCTGCGGGAGGATGCTCCAACCGCTGAGCCAAATCCCAGGTGTTTTCAACTATTATGCTACCCTGCCTCTCTGTCACCACAGAGCCCTCACCCTGGTCCTCATCCATCATCAAGGGGAGCGCTATAGTAAGGTCCCCCTGGTCTCATCCTCCCTAATCCAGTCCATCCTGAACCCACTGCCCCATCTGTATCTACTCAACTTCTGTCTCCACCACAACCTCCTGGGCTCAGGGGACATCAGGCCTTTTTACCTGCGCAACATCTGTTCGCCCTTCTCCTGGTGAGGGGACTCTGGCTTCCTTTGTGGGAGCTTTCCCTACCCCACTCGGGGCCATGTGGCTTGAGTGGAATTGTCCCTAATCTACCAGCTTCAGGAGCAACCATGTGACCAGGGCTGGCCAATGAGAGTACCACAATTCCCCAGACCACGATGACTGGTCTGGAGGTGAGAACTATGACTTGGAGAACAATGAGACTGGGGTGGGGGGTGGGCATGTGCTGTGTATTCTGGGAAAGCAAAGTTTTCTCTCTCTCTCTCTCCTGCAGAAGCTGGAGGAAGAGACCCTCACCCTTTTTTTGTGGATGGAGGGGTTGGATGGAAGCGCTGCAGCAATTCTGCTGTCGTACATGAGAGAACCACTGGGAGCCACCGTGAGCCCAATTTCAACACTATGAAAAGCAGAGATAGTAGAGAAAAAGAGAAGCTGGGTGTTTGGTTTGAGCTCCTGGATCAAACCATACCTGAAGAAAATTACCTCTGGATTTTTCATTTAGCAGTGGTAATATTTCTTACCAGAAGCAAAGATGAGATGTTCTGGGTCTCTTCTAAGTGATATAAGGAAGTGAGAATTTCATGTTCTAAATTCTTTTATTGCACAGCACTTGGAATACAGTCCCTTAAAGCAGCCAAATAAGTAACTGAGATAGATAATCTTTTAATCCCACATTGTCTTTCAGTGTGAGGGACAATGCTCAACCAAATGAGCCACATCGGCCAGGGCCCTCCACATTGTTTTATTTAAATACATACACAGAGCATCAGCAAGTGAGTACAACAGGTGGCATCTCCATACAAGTTTTTATTGTTTCAATAAAGCCACTGGGAAGTTAGGCATGGAAAATGCCACACAAAGGCTGCCCCCCTACCCCCAACGGTAGAACAGGGAGCACCGCTGTCACCATTGTTTCCACTGATGAAGACAACTTGATCTGGGGCATGTTTCCAGCTGTCATGGCACCAAATGGTCTGGAGAAAATCGGAACAAGTCACATCTTAGCAGAAAACAGAACAGGAAAAGTGGGGCAGAATGTAAATCCTGAATCAGCCCTCAGGGAGAAGCGTCAATTTGGGGGCAGATTTAAAATAAATCCTTGTAGAACTAAACCACTGATTCTTAACCAGGATGCACATCAAGTCCCTTGTGTGTTTTTAAACTATATCCGTCCCTTGGGCCAGTCTTACAGCACTTGCTTCAGTAGGACAGGGGGGAGCAGGGGCATCAGTACATTTTTTTTAAATCACAAGAGTTTAGTCTGATGTGCACACCTATTTAAGAATTCCAAAATTAATCAGTAGGAAATTCTGTATAACTGGAAATAAAATTAAGATTTTTTAAAAAGGAACAAAAGGTATCATGAAGAGGAACTCTCAAGAGACACAACATGGCAGCTATAAATAAAAAGCATTTTGAAGGAGACGAGCTGAGACACGGTTTCGGGTGAAATGTTTGTCGGGCTTATGCTGAGTTAGTGCAGATGGACAAGAGATCTGAAGGACACCCACAAGTCTGACTCTTTCCCCACTTCATACTTTGATCTAAAAGTTTCTAGGTGTACTCAGATTGATATCAGGTGACTGTCATTACTTGTTTCGATTCATTTTGTTCCATTTTATGAGCCCACATGGTTTGTTTTCAGCTTAGATTCGTTTATCAAATGTTGGCTGAGGGTCTGTGAAGCTCCAGGGACTGGGGACAGACAGCCCTTGACTGTAAGCTCGCTGCCAGGTTGGAGAAATGGTAGGGACGCAGGTAGCAACCGCGCAATACCAATGAGGAAGCTGGGACCTGCAGGGATAGGCGAGGGTGTGGGATAATGTCACCGGGGAGATAAGGGGTTTGAAAGGGCAAACAGCCTTCATCAGGAG
Source organism: Molossus molossus (assembly GCF_014108415.1). Classification (NCBI taxonomy): domain Eukaryota; kingdom Metazoa; phylum Chordata; class Mammalia; order Chiroptera; family Molossidae; genus Molossus; species Molossus molossus. Next base: position 105,759,427 of record NW_023425366.1, on the reverse strand, counting down.
AGCAGCTGAGTACAGGGTCCGAGGAACATGGGGCGAGCAGGTGAGTGCAAAGAGCAGTGCCGACCAGTGAATACCCATCCAGTGCCGCCCTTTGGACACTGCTTGGTGCTTCATGCAGGACAGAGACGAATCAGCGGCCTTCCGTGTTTCCTTCTCCCCCTTTCCTGAAATAGAACATGCCTCCTCCCTGATAAGGACGCTCAAGTCAGTAGCCCAGCAGAGTAGAACCCAGCTGAGCGAGTCCTCCACAGCTTGCAGTGTGCCAATGTGACGGTCCACTCTCACCTAATGGCAAATATCTGGACGTGGGATTATTGGGGCCAGGTTATCACAACACGTAGCAATTGCCTGTCCACGCTCTCCAGGCATGGTCCCTATGACATTCTGGAAATGACTAACATAGCTGGTAAGAGCCGTGGACTCCGGGACAAGGGCGCCTTCTGGTGGCCACTGGGAAGCCCTACAGGGCCTAGACCCTTGGAGCACTTGGCGTGCCCAGATCTTTCTTTGTGAACCAGGATCAAAGGACCTGTCGTGTTCAGTCACAGCCCAGCAGGGCTGCCATTTCGGGAGGTAAGAGTGGGAGGAGGCATGTCCCGAAGGCAAGAGGGGCCTTTTAAACCTTTGAAAACATATTCAATAGAAAAGTGCTTTGTGCTCAAGCAGGGCCTAAAAAAGGCAGTTTTGAGGAAAGGTTTCTTTTGTTCCCCTCGGTTGGGAAAGGTCATGTTTTCTTCTCCGCAAATCACCCACATCCAGGGGTCTTAATGAGGACCACTGGGAGTTGATGGGGTGAGGGTCCAGAGTTTTTACCATATTCTCAAGGAAGTATGGGGATCTCAGAAAAGATTAAAAACCCCAAGGGGTCCCTTCTCCTTAAATTCCATAGAAAACTATTTTCAAATGGGGTCCCCTCGAAGCATTAGAGGTCCCCAAAGTCTGTTATTAATAACCTAAATGCCCAGTAATCGAGGAAAAGAGAAGAGGAAATAAGGAGAAGGCGGACTGCCTAGTGGTTAAGTCCAAGTCTCTCCAGCACCTAGCAGCCGGTCAATGGGAGGATGAGGACCGTGCACGTTCCACAGGGTGGTCCTGGGATTTCGGGGGATAAAGCAGTTAAAACAGAACACAGTCTGTGCAGGTAAGGAGCTGGCATGATGTTACAGTGGCTCAGTTGTAAAATGAAAGAAAAGTATTGCAAGCAATTAAAAGAATGAGGTAGATCTCTACGTAATGACTTGGAAAGATGGCCAAGTAGGTCACTGAATGAAAAAGTCAAACTGCAGATCAAGATGCACAGTATCATTCCATCTGGGGAACGATGTACATGTGTGCATATAAAGTTGTTTTTGTGAGTCTGGAAAGGTCCACAATGACACTAAATAGTGGTTACTTGTAGGGAATAAGTTTGGAAGGGGTGCTTTCTTTTCTTTTATATATATATGCAGTTTATAATGTTTGATTTTGAGGCAAGTATTACTTTTGGAAGGGGAAAAAAAAGAAAAAAATGTACTGTCTTATGTGGCAGATTGCTAATAGTTAAGCACAAAGTAAGGTCAGTTTCTTGTTAATCAACAAGCAGCCTACAGCAAGATGTATCTGTCACTGTAAATACATGTTGGCATTGTTGGAGTATTTTACCATATGCATACATATACATGCATTATTTATTACAAAAAAAGCTTTAATTTTTTAAAAACAGGGCACGTTAACTTTGTATTTAGTTTAAGAAACATTTACCGAGCGTCAGACACTATGCTAAGCTCTGAAGATATGAGAAGGACTAAGATAGTCTCTGCCTTCCAGTTCATGGTCTAGTTCAGTGCTTGTCAAACTTCACTGTGCTTCCAAATCACCTGCGAGTGTGCATATTGGTTATCTATTGCTATACAGCAAATCAGCCCAGAACTCTGCAGCTGAAAACAAACATTTATTATCCAACATAGCTGCTGAGTCAGGAATTCAGGACTGGCTCAGCTGGGTGATTCCAGCTCCGCGTCTCTCATGAGGCTGCAGTCAGACGTTGGCTGCAGTCATCTGAAGGCTTGACTGGGGCTGATGGATTCACTTCCAAGATGTTGCACAAACATGGCTGTAGGCAGGGGGCCTCTATTCTTGGCCACGTGACCCTCTCCACAGAGTAACTGCCTGAGTGTGCTCATCACATGGCGACTGGCTTCCCCCAGAGTGAGTGATCCTGAAAAGAAAGGTGGAAGCTGTCTTTTATGATCTACCAGCCTTGCAGTCACAGTCCATCATTTCCACTATATTCTGTTTGTTAGAAACAAGTCACTAAGGACAACACACACTTAAGGCAAGGAGAATTACATTCCACTGACCAGAGGAGTAGTAAGTAATTTGTGGACATACTTTAAAACCACCACATCTTGTTAAAATGCATATTCTGACTTAGTAGATTTGGGGAGGAGCCCAAAGTTCTGCATTTCCAACATGCTCACAGTTGATACCACTACTGTTGAGCCACAGACCACACTGAGTAGAGAGGGAATCACACATGCAAACAACAATAGCTCAGATCACATCTTTGGAACAAGACTGCTTGTAAAAATAATATCCTTTGTCCTGCTGGCATCATCTTTGGATGGTGTCCAATTTTAAAATCACATTTCCCCTACAAGGTCAGAGCAGTAGAGTAAGGGAAAGACAAGATTACCTTGTTAATACAATAGGACAAGCTGTAATGAAATAAAAACAATCAAAGGGGGATCCATAAAATCTCTCTGGTCTTGTTTTAGAAGCTCTCAGAAGCATACAACATCAGCCATCAATTCTGAAGGGGATGCTAAACAAACAGTAACAAATCTGGGCTTTTAATAAGGATTGTGCAAAGTGCCTTCATATGCCCAAGATTCCTGACTGCAATACTTACAAAATTAGCTTTGATACAAGAGGGCAACAAGTATCACCAGCATCTCAAAAGATCAAGGCTAGTATATGCTCTGTTGGCTTGAAGGATAATATATTAAAGAGAGTGTTTCCCCACTCAATAGCCTGGATGGAAATTTGTGTTCAGGTATCACATAAAACTATATATCCTGTATTGTTTTGTTGCTATGATTTACACACCATAAATTTCACCACTTTGAATTGTTTGATTCAGTGTTTTTTTAGTGTATTCACAAGGTTGTGCAACTATCACCATCATCTAATTCTAGAACCTTCATCACCTCCAAAAGAAACCCTATATCCATTAGCAGTTACTCTTCAATCCCTTAGCCAACCACATCTATTTTCTGTCTCCATGGATTTGCCTACTATTCTGGACATTTCATATAAATGTAATAATACCGTATGTGGCCTTTTGTGTCTGGCTTCCTTCACTTAGCATAATTTTAAAATTATTATTTGTGGTATAATATAAAATTTACAATTTTAACAATGTTCAGTGGCATTAAGAACATTACTGTGTAACCACCACCACCATCCATATCCAGAACTATTTTCATCTTTCCATACTAAAACCTTTAGCCAAGCATCATGTTTTTAGGTTTACCAATGTTACAGCATATATCAGTTCTTCGCTCCTTTTCATTGCTGAAACATATTCCATTATATAGATACAGCACTTTTGGTTATCTATCTATCATCATGTTTTTAGGTTTACCAATGTTACAGCATATATCAGTTCTTCGCTCCTTTTCATTGCTGAAACATATTCCATTATATAGATACAGCACTTTTGGTTATCTATTCATTAGCTGACCAGACGTTTAAGTTGTTTCCACTTTTTGGCTCTTATGAGTAATGTTGCTATGAATATTCATATACAAGTATTTGTTTGAACATGTTTTCATTCCTTTTGGGTTTATACCTAGGAGAGGAGTTACTGTATCATATGGTTAATTCTGTTTAACTGTCTGAGGAATGGCCAGGCTGTTTTCCAAAGGGGCTGCAACATTTTACATTCCCACCAGCAGTGTATGAGGATTCTAATTTCTCACATTCTCATCAACACTTATTTTCATTTTGATTTATTGTCTTTTTTATTCTAGTGGTGTGAAGTGGTATCTCACTGTGGTTTTCTCTAATGACTAATAGTATTAATCATCTTTTCAAATATTTATTGGCCATTTGTGTGCATCTTCTCTAGAGACATGTCTATTTAAATCCTTTGCCTGTTATTAACTGGGCTATTTGTTGAATTGTAAGAATTCTTTACACACTCTAGATACAAACCCCTTATAAATGATTTGCAAATATTTTCTCCCATTCTGTGGGTTGTCTTTTCACTTTCTTGATAGCGTTCTTCAAAGTACAAGTGTTTATTTAGATGAAGTTCAATTTATCTGTTTTTTTATTTTGTTGCATATGCTTTTGGTGTCATAGATACGAAACTGTTGTGTAATCCTAGGTAACATAGATTTACTCTGTTTTTTTCTAAGAACTTCAGAGTTTTAGCATTAAGATTTAGATTTTTGGTTCATTTTGAGTTAATATTTGTATATGCTGTGAAGCAGAGTTCTGAACTCATTCTTTTGCATGTGGATATCCAGCCTATATATTTTTTTTGTTTTGTTTCTAAGCATCAGCAAAAAGCATAGAGAATGGCCTTCTTCTGGTTTTCTAGTAGCATCTTTTCCTTCCTTCCTACCCCCACCCCCCCACTCAGCTGGAAGATTTCGAGTTTTATAGCAAAACAATCTGTACAGACCAGGGGCCCAGAGACTCAGTTCAGATGGGTAGCATCGTTTCAATAAATCTCCACTGAATTTTGCTGAGCAGCACACAGGAGTAGTCTTGAATAACATTATGTAAAAATAACTTCTAAAAAGAGAGTGCAATTTCTTCATTCATGTCCATCAGTAACTACTGAGCACCTATTATGTGTCAGCCATTAAAACAAGGATTCCTGCCCCATGGAGGTTACATTCTTGCAACAAGAAACAGACAAGAAACATAACAAGCAAGTACATTATAAAAATGCTAGACGGTGGCAAGTGCTATGGTGAGAAAAGAGCGCAGAGCAAGGGGGCAGGGAATGTAGTGGGGTAAGTTTGCGATTCTGATAAAGGTGGTAAGGGTGGGCCTTTTTTTTTTTTAATCCTCACCTGAGGACATTTTTCCATTTTTTTTGTTCAGGTAGAGTGGGAGGGAGAGAGAGAGAGAGAGAGAGAAATATCGATGTGAAAGGGACACATCGAGTGGCTGCCACCCGCACAACCCACCAGGGTGGGAGACAAACTGCAACCGAGGTACGTGCCCTTAGAGGGAACCAAACCCAGGTCTCTTGGGACCGCAGGCTTATGCTTCAATCGCTGAGCCAAACTGGCCAGGGCTGACTTAGGTTTTTCATAAATTATTTTAGAATTTGCAGATCATAAAAGATTTCAACACAGTATGAACAGTATAGCCCCTCCACCTTTTTTGGTAACAGACCTAAAGAAAATTATTATAATGCAAATTCACAAGTAATCCACAATTTAGTATAGTCACTAATGGAAGCAACCCACCCTCAATCCACAATTCCCAATAGAAACGATGAGTTTTCCACTTACCTGATGAACTTGCTTTGTGTCAAACTTAAACACCCTTGTGTTTTCAATACCCTTTTACCAGTAAACTCAACATTTTTTTTCTTTAGAGTCCTATTACTTTCTAAATGAGTCATTTTTGATGGTTTAAGAAAAATTAGCTACGGACCAAACAATGACCAGCTTTGCTGTAATCTGAATGCACCTGGTGAACTGTCAGCTTTATGGCATACACAGAAAAAAAAATCAACACTGAAGAATTTTATTTAGAAAAAACAAAAACAAAAAAAACCCTCTTTCACTTTAACAAAATTCACATAACAATAATGTAACCGTGAAACTAGCTAAACTGGCCTTGTTCTGTTCCTAATGAGATGCTACGTTGTTTTTCAGAGATGGCAGAATAAGGTGCAGATCATGCACTCCAACAGTAGGACAACACACTAGAGAAAAAAATTTACCCTAGAATAACCTTTCAAAGTCATCAGGTCAAAATCCATACCTATAAACCCTCACCCCCGAATTCAAACATTTGATGAATGAAAAGCTGTGATTCCCAAGCACCTGCGTACGAGACTCTCGTTTTGTTGAATCAATATAACTCTACAGACATGCATAACTTCCCTGCTTCTTCCTTTAAATGTAGCCCAAAACCCTCAGTGGGGGAGACAGATTTGAGCCTTGCCTTCTGTTTCATTGCTGGTGCACCTTGGAATTAAAGCCTTTTCTTTCCTCAAAAGACGATGCTACAGCATTGGCTTCTATGTGCATGGGGCAGTAAGCCCTTGCTCAGTAATGGTAACTGTACATTTCCTTTCCTGCCAATATCACTTGTTAAATTACTACCATCTTTTATAGACAGGGAAAAGTGCACATACCTTAATATCTTTCTGATAAGTATATCGCCATGCTGCATCCAGCCTGGATGACCCTCTTCAAAACGCCATATCCTATAGCCTGTTGAAGATGACAATAAGCAAACTAAAGGAACACATTCTACGTTCACTTTTAGTTGTGAGATACATGCTTGGCAGGGTTGAGACTTCTCTGGATAAGAAATAAAGTCTAAGAGACAATTCATTTTAATTTGGGGTAAAAAACACCTATTCAAAAGATTAGAATATGCCTCTGCTGCTGCCAAAACATGGAGTCATCTGGTTTCTCAGCAGGAAGGGAAAAGGGGCTGCTAGGGAAAAGGATAAGAAGGAAGCAAGAAATAAGATTCCCAACTGGGAGAATGCTCTTTGTCAAAACAGGGTGCTGGTTTTTTTTTTCCTTTGGCAGTCACTTTGAAATCGCTCTTTCTGGGAACAGAAACCTTTCCAGCCCTCAACCTTCCAAATAAGATGCTCAAAGCACCACAAGCAACAGTAAAGAGGGGTCCTCACCTGTTCTGCGCCGTGTTCAAGGCCTGTGTCATGGTGCTCAAGCTCGTCATCTCTAAATGTCTTTATCACCTGGTTAAATAAAAATAAATCAAAGCTCTCCTGATGTTCTGTCTTATTTTGGCAGCTAAAACTCATATTATTATCTAAGACAGGTAGGTAAACTTTTCCTATAAAGAGACAGAGTCAATACTTTAAGCTTTGTATGGTCCATGTCACATCTACTCAACTCTGCCAGTGTAGAGGGGAAAGCAGCCACGGACATGTGAACTAATGGGGAGAGCTATGTTCCAACAAAACTTTGTTTACAGAAACAAGTGGCCATAGTTTACCAACTTGATTTAGGCTTTAAAAAAGCCAGACCTGCATCTGTTCCTCATCTGTTGTGGAAAATTATCTGAGGGTATCTTTTTATTTTTATTTTAAAGATGTTTAATGGATATTTATTTATTTAATCTGGGGGTATCTTTTAGTTCATTTATTTAATCTGAAGGGTTCATGCTAACAGCATTTGCTCACGGCCTACCAATAATCAGGAAATGGAGAGAACACAGGCCCGGGCTCAGAAGACATGGATTCCTGACCTCTGCCCAAGCATGAGACCAGGGCACACAGCTTCAGCTCTCTGTGCTTTAGTTAACTTGCTTGCCCTTATAATGAGGTGCCAACCTAGATTTCTAAGATCCCATCATTCCCTAACATTCTACTTTTTTCTTCTTACCAAATTGCACGTCTGCCCCTTTCCCCCTTTATCACCCTTCTCAGAGTGTAGTCAAATACCTGAAGAAGCTCCTCATACTTTTCAGGATCCTCCTCCATCAATGTCCTGATCTGGTTGTTGTAGTGATGTGCTATGGACTCTTCCACAGCCACAGTGCAGACCATCGCTCCCTCTCTCCCAAGCAGGGCGGTTCCCACTCCTGGAATTGTCAAATCCAGAGCAGTAAAGGATGGGACTGATACCACTGGTAAGTGGGAGCATGTCAGGTCAGTGCTTGTTAACCTCGGCACTACAAATTTTGGGGCTGGATAATCCCTTGTTGTGGGGGCTGTACTGTGCATCGCAGGATGTTTAGCAGCATCCCTTGCCTCAACCCACTAGATGCGGGTAGCATCCCCAGAAGTGACACCAAAAATGTCTTTACATATTGTCAAGTGTCCTCATGAGCAACTTGACCCCGCTGAAAACCACTGTTTTAGATTGTACCAGGTCATAGTGTCAAACTTTAACTAACGTAGTGAAAAGGATATTCTCTTTTCAATGATCTCCCTAACCTGATTATGGCAAGGAGGAAGTCATCATTTGGGGTGAATATGTCTTTGATTTTCTATACCATTTACTTTTCTCCCTTTTTAAGAGTGAGCAGATCTCTGGTTCAGAACCTTTGTCAAGTAACATTACCTGGCTACAACTGAGTTCGTCTAGCACTTCCTCCCTTCTGTTGTATCTACTTTTACCATACATTTTATTTATAAAACTATGGATTTTAAGATCTATCTTAAATAAATTTAAGCCAAAAAAATGTTTTAGCCATTTTAACTTTAGAAAAATATTAAGTAAAAAAAGGCTGTAGAAGGACACAGCAAAAATTGTGAAGTGGTATTTAAAGGATATGATCATCCCAGACCCTTCAGCTCCCATAAGCAATTCTGGACAGATACGCACCTAGTGCAAACCCCATCACGTTCCAAATGGGCATCAGAACTGTTGGCCGGACCCTAAATGCAACCATCAATTCGCTGAACTTTTTCAAGTGGGCCTTTTCTTGATCCCACATTTTCTGTAAGAACCAGAACAATAAAGGCATGTAGGCATTCCACACAGGCCACCCGCGTATCCCAGGGAAGCTACATGCCCTATCCATGAACTATGGTTCTGCAGAAGCCCCTCAGACCCACAAAGTGCCTATTAAAGGATGAGGAATCATACCCATGAGAAATGAGATGTTTAGCTCATTTCAAAATTAGGAGGGCAGAGTACTAACTATCGTGTAATTTCCTGCCAGGTTGCTAGCATAAAGTATCATGTACATCAAAGGAGAAAGGGAGGATGATAAATGACAGCTAATACATGACTTCCTAATGTCAGGCACTATCAAGTAGTTTTATGTAGGCAACTCATTTAAGCTGCACAACTGCTTTGTGAAGGACAAACTATTATTATCCCCATTATACAGATAAAGAAAGTGAAGCACAGAGAGGTTAAGTAACTTGCCTGAGCACTCAGAAAAGGCAATTTAACTTGTGTTGTGCCTGTTACATGCTAGGCATGGTATCAGCTGCTCTATACCAGTCATTTCTTCCTCACCAAAACCCAGTGAGGTAGGTGTTATGAGCCCATTTTGCAGGTATGGAAATGAAGACCCAGAGGTCATGTGACTTCCACAAGGTCACACAGGCAGTAGGTGGGAGAGAACTGGAATGTGAAGCTGCGTCTGTGTGACTACAAAGCCCAGGTATCTCCCTCTGCTTCTCAGTAAAAACATCTCCACTGAGCTCCACTGGGGGCAGGAGTGCAACCTCTCGGCAACTGTACCTAATATGGTATTTCTCAGCCCCTTTTTCATTACTACCCGCCCCCACTGTGAAAATTTATTACTACAGATACACCATCTATCTGTTTATGTGCTACATGTCCATCTGTGCTCTATACATAAAAATAATAATATGCTTTTCACTCCTCCCTCCCCAATATCCAATTTTCACTCATTTGGAGGCAAACAGTATGTCCCCTGAGAATGCATGACCTAATGTGCTTCCTTACTTGAAGGCCTTGGGGTCCCCACCCCCATTAAGCCCTGTTCAGTAGTCCAGGCTAAAGAGAGAGAAAGCAGTGCTCACCTGAATGACTGGCCCGACACTTGTGCGACCCAGGATGGCCATCTGCCCTGCATAGATGCGGTTTGCTCCATATTCACCTGCATGATCTACCCGGATAATTCGATCCACAGCTGCCTGATTGATATTGTCTAAAGTCATGCCTGAGCTGCAAAATCTGACACTGATTCTTCTTCCATAAGCTGCAATGCAAATGTTTATTCTTCATTACTTTCAAGTAAAATTGAGATGTTTTATTTTACATATAGAAGAAAGGGGCACCTTAGAACAAAAGCAATGAATGAGTTCCCTGCAGGTTGACATGTCTTTTAATGTAGTTTATCCTGCAGCATTTTTTTTTAAAGTAAATTAGTTACCTACAGTCCTGGCTGGTTTTGCTCAGTGGATAGAGCGTCAGCCTGCAGTCCAGAGAGACCCGGGTTCGGTTCCCGCTAAGGGCACATATCTCGGTTGCAGTTTGTCCCCGGCCCTGGTTGGTTGTGTGGGTGGCAGCCACTCGATGTGTTCCTTTCACATTGATGTTTCTCTCTCTCTTCCTCTCTCTCCCTCCCACTCTATCTGAACAAAAAAATGGAAAAATGTCCTCGGGTGAGGATTTAAAAAAAATTAGTTACCTACACCTAAAACAGAAGATTTTGGCTAAATATCTAAATTTCTGGTTTCACTTTAAGTGTACAAAGATCTGGTCATTCTGAGCCTGTCTTCTCCCCAGGTAGTTAATGTGGCAGCTGGCTCTAGACAGGATGATTCTCTAGTTCACCCATCCCTCCTGGCCCACTTCATTCCCAGCTCTGGCTGCACAGAACCTTCTAGGGAGCTTTCAAAACCATGAATGCTCCTCTCCAATCGATTTCTGGGAGTGGGGCACTGATATATTTTAAAGCTCTGTGCACAAATCTTCTCTATAGCCAAGGCTGAGAACTATAGATTTAAGTTCTCTTAAAATACCCACATCCAAGAGCATCTGATTTTGAGAAACAAACTTCAGAACTTAGGTTTCATCTCATTATGGTACGCAACCAATTCAACTGAGTTGTTCTGGCCTTCAAAATGTACATTCTTCAGGAAAGATTAGATTTTTTTCTTTAAAAATCTAAAAGTAACACCTATACTGTATTTGAGCTTTGTATGAAGGCATCCCAAAAGTGTTTTCCCCTAAAAGAAGGGCTTTGTAATGTGTTTAGGTGTGTAAGCTGTTTCACCCCATTTTGCAGCCATAGAAATGGAGACCCAGAGACTAGTTTGTAATGTGAACTTTAACCTGTATTGGTATCACCTTGAGATGTGTTCCAAGGCTGATGTATGCAACCATGTCTTTATTATTTTTTTTATTAATTTATTTATTTTTGTTACAGATGTTTCTCTTTTCCCCCCCAATGATTCCCCCCCTCCCCACCCTGTCCCCACCTTTGTGACAACCATGTCTTTAAGATACTTTTCATATAGGCTAACTTCAACACCCAGAAAATTTTCACTTTGGGTACATCTGTAGTTTGCTCATTTAAAAGCTTGAGTACTTTGGACACAAGGTGACAGAGTAGGCCTGGTGGGATTTGGGGTCGGTCATTCTGCATTTGAACTTTTGGAACAGGTGGAGTTTAAAATGTCTCACTACTAAACACAAGAGTTTGAACATGGAGTTCTGAAGAATAGTGAACCAGCTTTGGTCTACTCCTCTGCACAATCTGCTCCATCTCACTGAGCACATTTGACTCCAGTTCCTAGGCTCCAAGTTCTGCCAGGTATAATGTACTACTACTCAGTTCTATGCCTTCAGAAAATGGGTCACCGTCATTTGTGGCCATGTTTTTAATTTTTTTTTCTTTATTGATTTTAGAGAGGAAGGGAGGGGGTAGACAAACATTGACTGGATACCTCCTTCATGCCCCGCACACACACCACCACACTGGGGATTTGGCCCATAACCTGGGCATGTGTCCTGACGGGGAATCAAAAGGGCGACCTCTTGGTGCATGGTTTGACACTCAACCACTGAGCCACACCAGCCAGGCAGATAGCTATGTTTTTATGTGGAGAACAATTTGAGACATTTGACAAAGTCAAGGTAGCTTCTTGCAAGTTTTTGCCTCCGAGTCCAAGGACTGGTGCTTTCATCAATCTGACCTCCTTGCAGAAAGATGGGGCAAAACATTGCCCCAGGAATTGAAACTGAAAATGATGAGCTGGCTCTATTTCTCGAAATAATCTTGTTTGCTTGTCCCTTCATTTGTTACTCCCACCTCAAAACATGTCAATGGGAAAGAACTAGAAAAACAACCCAATACTCCTTTTAAAAAAAAAAAATCCTAAAAAATAGCAAGCAGCTGGGTACATAGGATGAAGTCAAACACATAGCTGTCTTTCAATGGGTAGGATTATATTTACATTAAAAACCTACTAGACTGTTCCCTAGCACTGTACCACCTTTCCAGATTCAGACACCTAATAAATGATTTGGGGTGGGGAAGTAATGTGGAGGATTGAGTATCACAATATTTGCTATTTCTATCTTTTCACAATCTCTGCAAGGTGTCTTTAATAAGCTTTTTAAAAATATATATATATTTTTTTCCTTTATTGATTTTAGAGAGAAAGAAAGGGAGAAGGAGAGAGACAGAAACATCAATGAGAGAGATTATCGACTGGCCACCTCCTGCATGCCCCCCACTGGGGAATCTGGCCCACAACCTGGGCATGTGTCCTGACCGGGAATTGAACCCTCGACCTCTCAGTGCATGGGTCGATGCTCAACCACTGAGCCACACCGGCCGGGCTTTAATAAGCTTTAAGGGACTACAGAAAAGGCACAGAGCTAGGATCACAAAAATATCATCTCAAATGCTAACTTTGGACAAATCAGGATTGCCATTTCTTACATACATAACTGGTAATAATCAGGTTATTTCCATTTTATGGGAAAACATACAATAATAAAACCTTTCCTACTGAGTTATCACTAAGATAAAATTAGATATAGAAAGCAAATTAACTTTATAAATAAATAAAGATTCTTATTGTGTTATGCCCACTGGCTCAACAAAGCATTACAATTCATGTCCAACAATCCTCTAAGTTTTGCCTGTATTGTCACATGTTAAAAGAAAATAAACTTGAGGCCAGTGCTAGAAGCTCTCCAATGCATTGTTTTATAGTTGTGTTTTCCAAAGTGTGAAACATATACGAATAATATTACCCAGAAGATTTTTAAGAGGTAGATGGGAAGAGCTTATGTGACTTACTAACATACATTAAATAACACCCATGTAGTAAGAGTTATATTCTCTTTTAAATTCTCTTCCAATCCTTTTGACTTGGTCAAGGAGACTGGTCTGTTTACAGCTGACAGATCTTCAACACCCTCCTAACACCTGCTAATCTCCCCTTTTTACCTGAGAAAAAAGGATGGTCTTGGGCAACAGTATCTAATACACTTTAATAGCTTTTTATTTTCAGAGTATTGATTACTTGATTTGGGGCAGGCAATACTGGTTTTCCATAAGGATTCAGTGTCTCTGAAATGATTTAATTTAAAAACGGAACATGGTTATATAATGTATTTAATAATCAAAATCCTGAAGGTAGTACACGAACGACTTTGAGAAAACGACCTCACAACGATTTTATGAGGCAGCTCAGATGAACCGAGACAAGAAGCCAGAACCCACACCCGTGTCTGTCTCCTTACTCCAAATCCGATGCTCCTTCCACTACCCTGATGCTTCGCAAACTTTCCCATGTACAGTTTATTCCAAGGGCTGTTAAAGTGCTACAGGCAGGTATAGCGACCCAATAGGCCGGTGGAGGGACCTGAGAATCTGCATTTCTCACACGCTCGGGGGCAAGGAGTGACTCTGGTCGCGTGACCACACTCTGCCTGGCAAGGCCCTGGGCGAAGGCAATGATGACACCCCAAGGCCTCTGAACTTTCAAAGTCGCCAACTGCCCTCAGCGGAAACTCCGACCACATCTGCAGGGACGTGACGGCACAGGTGTGCAATTCCCCGACGCGTCAACCCTTGGCGGCCGCCCGAGAATCCTTGCGGAAAGCCGTCCCCTTCTCGCCCGGCAGTCCCCCGCGGCGCACCACGGGACCCCTCGCCGCCAGCACCCGTGATTCAGTCTCGCAGTCGCGCTCCGTCGCAGTCCTGTGATGTATGAGAACGTCTCCCCCGTGACTTCTCCGGTTCAAACCCCCGCGAAAATCCCCTGGCTTGCCCGCCCAGCGCAGGGCTGCGGCCGCGCTCCCACCTTACCTGAGAGGGACCCTGCGGCGCCCGAGCGCAGCCGCCACAGGGAGCCAGACGCCATCACCCCAGCGCAACGCCTGGCGCGACCACAGAGCCACTACTCCCCTGAGCGAAGCGGGCCAAACTGCCCTTGGCGCAGACTGATGACGCAGGGAGACGCTGCCCACATTTGCACGGGTGGAGACGCCCCTAGGCCCCTGCTTCCATTCGATTGGTTGGGAATTGCAAATGAAAAGAATTTATTGGGTGTCATCGCTATCAATCACTTAGGAACTTGGGTTGCCATGGAGGTGAGAATGCTAAATTGCTCTTTCAAAGAACTGGTAGGGTAAAGATTTTTTTTAGTTATATATATTTTTTAATTTTTTAAATTACAGTCGACATGCAATATTATATTAGTTTTGGGTATACAACCCCATTATTAGACATTTGACTTATGAAGTGATCTCTTGATAAATCTAGTACCCAACTGACATCATATGTAGTTATTACAATATTGACTGTATTCTCTATGCTGTACTTTACATCCCCTATTATCCAACTACCAATTTGTACTTCTAAATCCCTTCACCTTTTTCACAGTCCCCACACCCCCGCCCCGCCTCGCCCCAACCCCACTCCCATCTCCAAATCCGTAAAGATTTTTCAACTAAATTCCTGGGAAAGATGACCATGAGTAAATTAATTTATTGGCATAACCATTGTACTTTGTGCTTTACCCATATGGAAAAAAAAATTTTTTCTCTATTTTTATCCTACATCCAATTCAAAATAGTAGAAATTGCATGTTGAAATTAAATTCACCACATGGCCAATAGTGTTATCTCTAGGTATCGGGGCTCATAGACTACTTAAAATTTCTTCCCAGTCCTTTTTTCAATTTTAGATTTTCTGCAGAGAACACATATTACTTTTTGTGTCCACTTTACTGTTGTTGCACTTATATCTGTGCAAATTGGTTTCTTGGGGGTTAGGGTGGGAAAAGGAGATTTAACAACATATATCATACTTTTAAAATTGCATATCCAATGTGTCAGTGTAGATTCATCAGTTGTAACAAATGTACCACTCTGGTAGGAGATGTTGATAATGGAGGAGGCTATGCATGTATGGGGTAGGGGGCGTATATGGGAAATCTTTGTACCTTCCTCTCAGTTTTGCTTTGAATCTAAAACTGCTCTAAGAAATTAAGTCTTTAGAAAAAATGTGTTGGAAATGTTTAAAAATACATATTCACTGACAGACCAATCCAACTTCTAGGGATCTATCTAATAGAAATAATTTTTTGAATGTGTAAAGTAGGTATGTGAGGGCAAAAAAGCAAAGATGCATATCTGGAAGGATATATATATATAAAATATTATATATATATTACATATATAATATTATTATATTAATTTAATATAAATATACAGGTAACTTCAGAGGGTTGGTATTGTGAGAAAGGGGCTTTCAATTCTACTTTACACCCTTAGATTAGATAGATATAGATATAGATATATAGATATATAACCTTTTATCTAAGTTACTATAAAATATTTAAGAAACACTGCTCTTGCAAAATAACAAAGTTCCTAGTTGTTTTCAGATTGCTTTAATACACCGCAATCATTTAAAATAATGATGAGCCCTGGCTGGTTTTGCTCAGCGGTTAGAGCGTTGGCCCACAGACCAAAGAGTTCCAGGTTCGGTTCCTGCTAAGGGGACGTACCTCAGTTGTAGTTTGTCCCCTGCCCTGGTTGGGGTCGTGTGGGTGACAGCCAGTCAATGAGTCTCTCTCATATCGCTGTTTCTCTCTCTCTCTTCCTCCCTCTCTCCCTCTCACTCTAACTGAAGATGAATGCAAAAAAAAAGTCCTCAGGTGAGGATAAAAAATAAATAAATAAATAAATAAATAAATAAATAAATAAATAAATAAATAAATAAAATTATGATGAACTAATATAGCTTTTAAACCCAAATATTTAGTGAAAGTGAGGGTGATTTAACATTCTCATGTATAGCTCCTGCAAGTGTAAATCAGACTCTCAAAAGCATTAAAATGCTCTAAGTTTTGCTGTAATCCCACATCTAGGTCCCTATTTCTAAGCAGGAAAAATGTTGACAAAAATTTATGGATGTCTCAGTTATTTATTTTCAGGAAAATTTGGAAACAAAATGTTAAGTAGCAGGGAATGTTTTTTAAAAACTCATTTGTATGATGTTAATATTGTGTAGCCCATTGAAATGTTTATAAAGAACTTTCGATAACAGAAGAAAACACTCATGTTAAGTGAAAAAGAAATAAGAATAGCAATATTTTTTTCTCTCTCTCTTCTCCTCCTCCTTCACTCCCTTGGTACTTTCACAAAAAGAATTTTGCAAAGTTTAACAGTGGTTCTCCATAAATATTGCTTATACATGATTTTTCCTTTTTTCTCTGCAACTTTCAATGTTCTCTGCATTTTCTATAATAAACAAGTATTTTTATAATGAGGAACAAAAATTCGAAAAGAAAAGGCAGATTTTTCCCTAATTCAATCCTCAAAAATGAAAGTGATTATATCTATTTTAATATTTAAAGATAAGGGAACTTTATCCCGGAAAGGTGAAGACATCTGTACAAAATTACACAATTAAGCAAGTAGTAAAGCCACTCCATGTGCCAAGCACATGGGAAGAAAAGGCTTCAAATGGAATTTTACTAATAAAGCAATATTCTATATAAGAAAGAAGATCCATTCAGAAGTTCTATCTGACCTTGCAGTCCTAACCTAGAAAAAGTCTTTCCTCCTCCAAAACTTACGTGTGGTTAGCTGCAATTAGATATGTAGCTGCAGGAATTTAGTTTGCCAATTTAAGCGTTAATTCAAACTAATTGGATTCTTCTCTTTTCCTGGATGAGAATATTTTGTGATTGAGAGAATGTGCAAAGCTTCCTTCCAAGAATCTGTAGCAGAATGGGGCAGAACAAAGAAATAGAGAAATGCTCGCAGGGACTTTCAAAATTCCAGCTCCTTGTGTTTTTAAGGGGTGGGGTTGGGGGCTGACAACAAACTAAGTTTCCAGCAAACAGCAAATTCTTATGGAAGTTATCAGTTGTTAGACAACGGTCTCAAGGTGGGTTTTACTAAATGCTATTCTTGTTAAATGTTAAAATATAGCCCAGTATTTTGCAGATGCAGCTGTAAACAGAATGAGCTTGACAGGAACTCAATGGGTAAATGTAGCCAACAGCAAAGAAGAAATCAATGTATAATTAACCAAACAGTGTATATAGATGGAAGGCTACCTTGGGGAGACAGAGCTTTGATGTGACTCTCTTGTGTCCTTTACTTGTTATAAGTAAATAAAACTACCTTGGGACAACCATATCTGATTGATTAATTTTTAGAAAGAGAGGAAGTTGCGGGGGGTGGGGGGGGGGAGAAACACCAATTTGTTGTTTCACTTATTAATGCATTTGATAGAGGAAAGGATATGTAACAAGAATAGAACTACAGTTGTTTAATGATTATTCACCTTACTAACTACAGATAAAACCCTGGGAGGATAAAGCAGGGCTGTAAAACATAAGATGCCTCAGAGCCCAGATGGGTCCATTACTCAGAAAAGAAATACATTTTGAGAACAGACCAAGGACAGGACATGCTTTGACTTGATCGCTGTGCCTGGACCCTGACCCCCTCTGGGAGTTTGCCTCAGGAATGAGGCCCATTCTCCGGTCCCAGGAACCGCGGAGCTGTTAGTAACATCATAGAAGATTAGTCACCTTGTTATCAGAATTCCAGCTCCTGGAGGCCAGACTGCAGACCCTTCTCTCCCCTTTCCCTGTTACTCTTGCAGCTCGCAGCTACACATAAGTATCTTCCCCTCTTCCTTATACATACAATCAGCCAGTTGGCAGAAAAAGGCAGAGCAGAATTTTCAGGATGACCTGCTGCTCTCCCATACTGCTGGCATTATTGGAATAAATGCTCATCTATATTCAACCCTGTCTCTGCTTAATTTGGCTCAAGTAGTGACAGGCAGCCTCAGACCCATTTAGTGTCTGGTTAGATTCTTGTATGTGCCCTGACGTTGGACTGAACCCACAATTTTAGCTTATCTGGGAGGACACTAACCAGCTGAGCTACTCAGCCAGGGTCACATCTTGTTCTTGAATGGAACACCCCAAACAGTGAACTCCTGGGTTTGGTAGCACATTGATATAATGGAATGCTTTGTAGTCATTAAAAAGAATGTAGCCACTACTTATATGGAAAGATCTTCAAATGTTATTAATGAGAAAAAAGGGAGAAGCTGGGAAATATACATTTCATACATTCACATAAATTTATCTGCTTAAATAAGTATTATAATTTTCTGGGAGAATAAAATAAACATCATTAGCAGTGGTTCCCTCTGTGGGGGTGGGAAAGGGGAGTGCTTGAAATAATCTTGTCTTTTTAGTTTAAAACATACACATACACCGCCCCCTCGACTTCAACAGAGCGAAGGAGTCTTCAAAATACTCATCTGATGATTAAACACTTCTTTTTTCTCTCTGATTCTAGGAAAAGGTAGAGAACAACTTTACAAACTTATAATTTTCTATGCTCACTTGATTATTGACAAGAAGCTTCTGTGAATTCAAATATGCAATCACGCTGAAAAACCTTCAAGACTGTTTATTCAGTAGTTTTCATGCACATTTGTTAGTGAGGGCTGCACTTGAACAATTATACAGACATCACTTGAAGTTATTAAAGTTATCAAAATACATATATAAAAATACTCAAGAGGTATGAAAATTAGCATTGAAAACAACTATATTAGCATATTTCAATATCAGCATTATGATAGGGAAAGAAAACAGCTTGCATCTCTCTTTCCCTCTCTCGCTCCCTCTCTCTCTCTCTCTCTCTCTCTCTCTCACACACACACACACACACAAAACTTGACTATCCTCAGAAATATGGTAAAGGTGAGAACATTATATATATATAAATATACTAGGTAGAAATGCCCAAAATCAGAATTTTTAAAAAGTGAGTGCAATGAACTTTTGTGTACTCAAAATTTCATGATACCAGTTTTTAGACATAGAAAGTCATAAACTTTAATAAGACAGAAAAAGCTTGAGCCCTGGCCAGTTTGGCTCAGCAGTTAGAGCGTCGGCCTGCGGTCCAGAGAGACCTGGGTTCGATTCCCACTAAGGGCATGTACCTCGGTTGCAGTTTGTCCCCGACCCTGGTTGGGTCGTGCGGGTGGCAACCACTCAATGTGTCCCTTTCATGTCGATGTCTCTCTCTCTCTCTCTTTCTCTCTCTGCCCTCCCCCCCCCCCATCTGAACAAAAATGGAAAAATGTCCTCGGGTGAGGATAAAAAAAGAAAGAAAAAGCTTGAAAAGCTCATTGGTCTCAGAGGTACAAAAATATCCCATGTTAATGCTAACAAGGAAAGTAGATGGTCTGAGACAAAGGGACAAGGATACAGCAATGTGTAAACTACAGTAAGTTTGCTTTGCTTCTCAGAGCAGAGTCATTTTTTTCTAATGAGGGGAGGGATATTCTCAAGAGCAGCAGCTTTCTGAAACCTGCACCCAGAGTGAAATTCCAGGCTACCCCCAGGGAAGGTTTAGAGTCAGTGAGAGGGAGGCAGCCTCAAACGGTACATTATAAACTAAAGTACTTTGAAAACGATCTGAAGATATAAAAATGAAACCTTGTTACACCAAACAATAACTTGGGCTTATGTTAAAAAGTTCAGACCTATCATTTTGGAAAGTTTATGATGAGGTATTTATTGCGTACAGGTTTTACTGTAATGGAAATCTTAAGAGGTACTCGGCTAGTTCTATAACGTAAGGGCACTTGTGTTTAAATGTTTAAGCATAAGAAAAACAACGATAGCCCTGAACAATTTGGATATGTGTATTTAAGAAAACTATATTCAGTCTAGTTTCGTACACCTGTACAGGCTGGTCTGATCACCAGGCAGATCTGCAACCCACATGCACACAAACCCACCACTCGAATCCTCAACAGCCTTTTCCAGCCTGGCTTGCAATGTCCAGTGCCCTTTGGAAAGAGAGATCTCAGTGCAGGAATGGAAATGGTATTTGGAAGACTGAGAGGCAAACTTTGCCTCTTACTTTTGATGGCACAGGACTTCTGCCAAGTCTCGGAACTTGGGAGTGGAAGGAATGTGAAGGCTTGTGGATATCCACTTCCTTCAATGCCACTGTCGCCTGAGTAATAAGGCTGCAGCTAAGAAATCACTGCCATCTTGTGGTGACCCCTTCATAAGGCTTAATCTAGGACATTCCGAGAGAAGAACTCACACAGTAGGAACAGCTTTTCTCGTATTACTGCCATGTGGCTGAAATCACATAGCCATCCTCTCATGTTCCCACCACCTGTTCCAAAAACCATGAATCAAGGCTTCATTAAAAAACACCACCGCCACCACCAGCCCTGACTGGTTTGGCTCAGTAGTTAGAGCATCGGCCCTCGGACCAAGGATTCACAGGTTCGATTCTGGTCAAGGGCACATACCTCAGTTGCAGGTCGGTCCCCAGCCCTGGCTGGGGTCATGTGGGAAGCAGCTGATCAATGTGTCTCTCTCACATGGATGTTTCTCCCCCCCTCCCCATCCCTCCCTTCCACTCTATCTGAAGATAAATAAAAAAATATCCTCGGGTGAGGATTAAAAAAAAAAATCAGGTTTCATTTTAAGTCTACAGAACCAAAGGGCCACTACTCCTTAAGGAACACGTCTCAGCCTAAACCCCTAGAACCTGGTTTAAAAGAACTACCCAGCCCTGGCTGGTTTGGCTCAGCGGTTAGAGTGTCAGCCCGCGAACCAGAGAGTCCCAGGTTCGGTTCTCACTAAGGGTATGTACCTCCGTTGCAGTTTGTCCCCAGCCCCTGTTGGGGTCGTGTGGGTGGCAGCCACTCGATGTGTCTCTCTCAAGTCGATTTTTTTCTCTCTCTTTCTTTCCCTCTCCCTCCCACTCTATCTGAAGATAAATGCAAAAATGTTCTCAGGTGAGGATAAAAAATAAAAGACAAAACAAATAAGCTCTTAAAAATATATAGTCTCTCGCCCTGGCCGGTTTGGCTCAGCGGTTGGAGCATCCGCCTGCGGTCCGGAGAGACCCGGGTTCGGTTCCCGCTAAGGGCACGTACCTCGGTTGCGGTTTGTCCCCGGCCCTGGTTGGTCGTGCGGGTGGCAGCCACTCGATGTGTCCCTTCACATCTATGTTTCTCTCTCTCTCTCTTCCTCTCTCTCCCTCCCACTCTATCTGTACAAAAAATGGAAAAATGTCCTCGGATGAGGATTAAAAAAAAAAATATATATATATATATATATATATAGTCTCTCCTCCATTTTTGGTGTAAAAACTTACATGGCTTCATAAGTCAGTTTCTTGGTAGTCACTGAGTGGCTGCTAAACAGGCAAAGACTTGGTTTTGAACCCGGTTTTCTAAGTCACCAAAGCCCTGAGTAGGAGCTGAGTCACATAAATGTGGCCACCGCAGGTACACACATGAAACCACCTTCAGGAAAGGCCCGAACTCCGGAAAAACATTTTTTAAAAATTCCGCTTAACACCCAGGTGGACTTTGCAGGCTCAGCAGGTCACTTTGTCAGCGTATCAACTCACAGCAGCATCTTCGCCATCGGTCTAGTCAGTTCCTCACGTCCCTCTGGGCTTCTGTTAGTTTCTGGATTAGGTAACGCTTGTCACGACTTTCCTAAAAAAAAAAAAAAAGAAATAGATTCAAGAGCACATTCAATATATTTGGAAACAAATATTATTTCGACCCACTAAATTACCTATCAGACACGAGGCTAAGGATCCTAGACACTGGACTATAATGGCCTCCAGACTGGTCTGCCTCTCACTCTTGCCCCCTCACAGCCCCTTGTCCACAGAGCAGCTAATAACCTTTTGAAAATGCATATCAGACTTCTGCTTCACACCCTCCAGTGGTTTCCTATCACGCTCGGAATCCCACCCAAACTTCTGGCCAGAGCCGTCAGGCTGGGCTGTGACCCCAGCCGCAATTCAAGCATCTTGCCTCTCCAGCCACACCACCCTCCCTCCCTCCCTGCCCCCAGGAGTACCCAGCTCATTCCCTCGCTACAGCCTCGCCTGTTACTCTCATCCACCAGACCATCATCGACTCCTTCTCATCAGTCAAGGCTTAACTACAATGTCAGTCATCCCCTCAAAGAGGCCTTCGGTGGCTCACCTGTCACTCTATCCCATTTGTATTATTTTCACAGGAGATATTGCTATGAGGAGTCTTTTTCTTTAACTGCTTAGCAATCTCATCTCCTTCCTTCACCGCCGTATCCCAGCACAGTATGAGGCACAGATAGTTCTTAATAAATATGTTGAAGGAGTGAATGAATGAGGTTGGAGGAGGACTGGTCTGAAGGCAGAGTTTTGGGGGAGTGGTGTTTGAGGGGGCCCGTAGCATTCCTGGGGAAAGTGCCATTTCCCGTTACTTGTCCTGGATGAGCATCCCCAGCCATGACCCTCTGGACCGTCATGCTTCCTTACCAGGGACAGCTGCTCTCGGAGCTGGACGACCACCCGCTTGTGTGCTCCGGCCAGGGCAATGAAATAAAACATAACGAGGCTGCAACACAAGGTGAAGTGGTCACTAGGGAGTTTGTACCATTTGAGGGCCACTAGAAAAACAACCTGACAGGTTTCGCCTAGAACAGTTTTACTCACTAGAAAAAGAAAAGAAAACCAACACCTCTTCCAAGCAGAGGGCATCAGAAAACAGCCAGAGGGGTGAATGATACTGTGGAATCTCTCTGGCCTCAGCTTTCTCATCTGTAAAATGGGGATAATAACAGTAAAACCCAGTGACATCCAGCCTAAGATAATACAATTTTGAATAAAAGCAATTGGCAAATGGCTCCTATTTTCTGTACAGCCCTAAATCTCAAGTAGGAGGTGGATGAAGTTATTGTCTTTGGGGAGTGGGGCAGGTGAATGGAGGGAAACAGCAGGCAAGGTCATTCCATGAAAGGAGGGTGGTTTCCTGTCCAATCTCCCCAGACAGGGCTGAGGAAGTGAGAGCCACTGGAATCATTGATATCAACCATACTCTTCTGGAAGTCCCCACGGCCAAGGACAAGAATGGTCCCCAAAGATGTGAAGCCAGATCAGGTAACCACCACCAGATGGTGCCAGCCAAACCATCACTGGGGTGAACGAATTAGGATGGAGCCGCGGAATCCCAGGATCCTCGGAATCCCAGGATCCACGGAATCCCAGGATCCTCGGAATCCCAGGATCCTCGGAATCCCAGGCTGGCTGGCTGCACAGCTTCCCCAGGTCATTAATCTCATCCAAGGGATCCTGCCTTTAACACATGAATTTTTGTTGCCCACTTCTCGTATTACGGTGGGGTTTCACCGTAACAATGTCTACATCATAGGGTAATCGTGATGATTTCATGAGTTAATACATGTCAGCTACAATCACTTCCAATTATTTGAAGCTGTTACATTCTTTAAAGTCTCCAGGAACACTGATTAGTGAATTTTGAACCAATGCCCTTAGGGGAAATACAGGCTTAGGTTCCTAGGAGCCGGCACAACATTTTTGTCAGCTGATCTATACCTTGTCTTATGTTTCTTGTTTATTGAGAAAGGTTATCAATACATAATCTTGTTTCTGTTTAAAGACATTTATTATTCATTAACACTGAACTTACAGCCAACAGCACTGTAATTCATGACTGAATGAAGCTTATCTAATGTATGTATTTTCTCTGTAAAGTGCATCACAGCCTCCTTGCTCTTCGGAACACTAGACAAGTACTTCAGCACTATGCTTGAGGCCATTTCAAACAGTGAAATCACCAACCAAAGCACAAAATGCAAGAAACATGGCACTAAACAGACTGCGAAAAGGACGTATTTGTGCATGAGAAGCGAAGCAAGACGGCGGTATACTCAAGGCCTAGTTCGACCTCCGCTGGGCAGGCGCATGCTATGGTCTGAAAATGTGTGTCCTCCCTAAATTTACGTGTTGGAATCCTAATGCCCAATGTGGCAGGGTGAGAAGGTGGGGCCTCTGGGAGAAGATTATGTCATGAGGGTAGAGCCTCCTATTTGGATTAGTGCCCTGATATAAAGGACACTAGAGAGCTCCCTGGTCCCTTCTGTCCTGTGAAGACACAGTGAAAAGTCTATAAGCTAGGAGAGGGTCCTCACACAACCACCTGGCACCCTGATCTCGGACTTCCAGGCTCCAGAACTGTAAGAAATTTCTCTTGTTTATAAGCAGACTGGATAAGCCGAGACTGCATGGCAGGAGACTCGAATTTTTCCCTTCTCTATGCATGTCCACAAATGACCAGGAAAACTGCTGTGAGCACCGGAGATTTCAAAAGTCTTTTGGTGGGTGGACACATTAACAGCACAGGAAAAAACTGCACTGGAAGTCGTGAATAATGAGGATCCACTTATTAGAACAATGCCTAGCATATAGTAAGCCTTCAGTATACATTTGTGATTAGAATTACTCAATGTGAATCACTGGGCAGCAAAGACCCCCATCACCCTTGCATTTAACACTTGTCATTTACTGAGCCTTTAATGGCCAGGTCCTCTGCTAAGCACTTTACATGTGTTACCATACTTCCTTCTTCCCACAGCCTTATCAGCTATGTGCCATTCTTTTCTCCATTTTCCAGGTGAGGAAACAGAGGCTCCAAAAGGATATATAGGGACATGATGACCCAAGTCCACACAGCTTACAAGTGGTAGAGCCAAGGTTCAAGTTTATGTTGTTGTTTTTTATCCTCACCCAAGGACATTTTTGCATTTATCCTGAGACAGAGCAGGAGGGAGAAAGGGAGGAAGAGAGAGAGAGAGAAACATCGATGTGAGAGACACATCGACTGGCTGCCACCCACACGGCCCTCACTGGGGTCAGGGACAAACTGCAACTGAGGTACGTGCCCTTAGCAGGAACTGAACCCAGGCCTCTCTGGTCCGCGGGCCAATGCCACTCTAACCGCTGAGCCAAACCGGCCAGGGCAACTTTATGCTCTTTTTTATGCTCAATAATCAGTTTCTTTTTAAAAAAAAAAGCAAGTGATTTTGCCCTGGCCGGTTTGGCTCAGCAGTTAGAGCACTGGCATGAGACCTTCTTAGTCAAGGGCATGTACCTGGGTTGCAGGTTGGATCCCTGGCCCTGGTTGGGGTCATGTGGGAGGCAACTGATAGATGTGCCTCTCTCACATAGATGTTTCTCTCACTCTCTCCCCCTCCCACCCTTCTACTCTATCTAAAACTCAATGGAAAAATATCCTTGGGTGAGGATTAATTTAAAAACAAAGCAAGTGATTTTGTGAATAATCAGTAAAAATAATAGGTAATGTTTATTGGGTTTTCGTAAGCCAGGCATTGGGCTAAGTGCCTTATATGTGGGATCTTACTGAACCTGCTCAATGATCCTCTGAAAAAATTACTATTATTACGCCCATTTTAGAGATGGGAAAGTGAGGCTCAGAGAGGCTCAGTCATGTCTAAAGTGTAGCAGGTGAGCTCCCATGGGAGCTGCTCACGGGGTCCAGGTGGTTCTCACTCACCAGATGATCATGAAGAAAGGCACGGCAAAGGCTTCCGACGTGATGCCGTGGACCAGGGACTGCAGCGAGCCGGGGAAGGTGCTCACCGTCTTGGGAACCACCTCCCAGGTGGTGTTGAAGTTGGTGAACGGCCCACAAGCTTTGGAGGAAGGGATGCTGCCAGGACACAGACCAAGGAGCTTGGGTGAGGCGTGCTCCCAGGCTGAGCCCCTCTTCTACACATCTACAAGGCTTCGTTAACAGTAACCAGCGAGGAGCTGCCTGACCTCATGGCCTTTCAGAATATTCTGGTAAAAAATGCTTACCCTGAAATTTCATCAAGTCTCTAGATGATGAAATCTTCAAAAAATCAAAGATTAACTAAAAACATATAACTGAGAGCAATGGGTAAAATTTGAAAGGTCCTCGTTTTGAAATAAAGTTCTGGCCCAGCCAGTGTGGCTCAGTGGTTGAGCATAGACCCATGCACCAAGAGGTTCCCAGTTCGATTCCTGGTCAGGGCACATGCCCAGGTTGTGGCCCTGATCCCTAGTGGGGGGCATGCAGGAGGTGGCCAATCAATGTTCTATCTCATCGATGTTTCTCTCTCTCTCTCCCTCCCTCTCCTTTCCTCTCTCTCTAAAATCAATACAGAAAAAAAATTTTTTTTAAAAATAAAGCTCTGAAAGGCTCTTTGGGGACAACTGGAGAAATTTGAAAATGAAAGGAATGTGATGTTAGTATTAACTTTCTTAGGTGTGACAATGTTATTGTGGATGCACAGGAAGGAGAATGTCCTCATTTGTAGCAGCTGCATGCTCAAGTATTTAGGGATGAATGTCATGGTGCCTAGAGCTTAATTTCACATGGTTCACCACACACACAAAAATGTATGCACACAGAGAGAGAAAATAAATGTAGTAAAATGTCAACAATTGGGCCATCCAGTTGAGTTTTCACTGTGGCTATTTCTTCAACTTTTCCATAGAACAAAGTAGGGAAAAAATAAAATTATGATGAAAAAAATTAAATGAAGACCTACAAAGAATTGCCTACATTCACATCACAAAGTTCTGTGTAGGCTTCCCACTGCAGCCCTACTTTTACAGATGAAAAAATTTCCTACAAACCACCTAAGTGTTGTCTAAGGAAATGGATGAACAATTCACAATCCATTCGCACAGAATACTAAAGAACCACTGAGACAGACATACACATAGACCTGACTGTCTCCTAGAGAGAAACTAAGTACTAGTGGGAATAGGATTGGAAAATGAATTCCCACCATATACTCTTTTATATTTTATGGATTTTGTGCCATGTGAATATATTTATTATATTTAAAAAGTCAAAGCTAAAAGAATAAGAGTTTACACTTGCTGGCATGGACAAAAGCATAACATAAAATTAAGGGGAAAAAATAAGCTGCCAGGAAAGGATTAAAGCGTTATTCCATATGTATTTCTAAAAAATAAATACATTGTTAATAATGAATTTCCAGAAGTATTCACAGTGGCTAAGAGGTGAAGATAAGGAGTAATTTTTTTCTCTTTAATTTACAGTCCTCCATACCATTTGAATTTTGTATATATAATATATATTACTATAACAATAAAAATATATACATAAGTTAGTTAAAAAATAAAATGTGAGAAACACATTCAAAACATAAGGACTTTAATTTAAAGATGAAGAATTGAAATTCCATGAGAGTGTAAGTCAGGAGTTGGCAAACTACAGCTAGTGGACCAAATTTGACCCACAACCTGTTTTTTATGAAGTTTTATTGGAGCACAGTGATGCTTGTTAGCTTATACATTGTCTATGGCTGCTTACAGACACCATATGGCCCACAAAGCCTAAATTATTTACTCTCCTGCCCTTTACAAAAAAAGTTTGCTGGCCGCTGTGTAAGTGATTACACACCTAGGAAGTGGCATCACTGGGGCTTGAAACCTCAACTTCTGATCCTTAAGTCCTGAGCATTTCTGCTCTTTACAAATTCCACACCAGACCCTGCAATCGTATGTCATATGTTAAAGTCTTTATAGCCCTGGCCAGTTTGGCTCAGCGGTTAGAGCGTCGCCCTGCGGACCAGAGAGACCCGGGTTCGGTTCCCACTAAGGGCACGTACCTCGGTTGCAGTTTGTCTCCGGCCCCAGCTGGGGTTGTGTGGGTGGCAACCAGTCGATGTGTCTCTCTCACATCAATGTCTCTCTCTCTCTCTTCCTCCCTCTGTATCTGAAGATGAATGCAAAAATGTCCTCGGATGAGGATTTAAAAAAATGCCTTTATACCCCCCGCATCTACCTCAATGCTTGGCACACAGAAGGTTAAATAAATGTTTGCTAAGTGCAAACCCTCAACCAAAGGGGCAGGAATATGGGTGACTTCCTGATATTTTCTTGGTTTGTTTTTTTTCCTATACTCCAAGTGTTCTACAACGACCATGTATTATTTTCATAATCAGAAACAATAAAAAAGAAGAAAAGTCTAGATAGGACAGACCCAACTGGAACTCTCAAAAGTAATGGCCACCCAGCAAGCCCAAGTTCTGGAAATGGACCAAGACACTCCAGCCACCAGAGGGAGCTTCCAAAATCAGAGGGCACCTGGCTACGCCAGGAGCATCTTCCTGACGTGAGCTCTGCAGGTGGGAGTCGCACTGTGAGCAAAGCTGGCAGAAAACACAATGGGCCTTTTAATATAAAAGAGGACCATGTCAAGAAGCAGGGAAATGTTTCAGAAAACCAAGGGGTACTTACTGTGCCATGCTGATGGTCAGCGGTATTATTGCCAAACACAGGCCAATCAACAACACCAACAGGAAGAAGAAATTAGAATTGGATGCTCTGAACTGCCTCGGGGAGGGTCTGCAGGTATAAAGAAGACTCATCTAAGGAGAGGGAAAGAGAGGAAAAGTTCAGAGTACAGCTTCCTTGAGGATAAATGAGCACTTTCAAGCATTACAATGGAATTGTAAGTTGGTGTAACCTTTCTAGAGAGCAGTCAGCAATATAGATCAAAGTGAAAAATGTTTACTCCAGATCCCGACACTGGGCTGTAATATACGTATGTGGACGTTATGTAGCCCTTGGGAAGGATGAGAAAGCGAGCCTTACATCCTGCATGGTGCTATGAAATGAAAAGGGCAGATGTCAGCACTCTGTCCTATAGGATCTCATTTAAGTTTTCTTTTTAAAAGGATTCTTTATAGGGGTTTAAATATGTATTAGATGGATCTATAGCCCTGGCCGGGTAGCTCAGTTGATTAGAGCATCATCAGGTTTGATCCCTGGTCAGGGCACATACAAGAATCAACCAATGAATGCATAAATAAGTGGAACAACGAATTGATATTTTCTCTCCCCTTCTCCCTCTCTCCCTTACCGCCTTCTCTAAAATCAATAAACAAAAAGATAAGTAAAATAAATGGATCTACAATACTCTATAAAAAATTAAGAAATATTTTATTTGAATTTTTATAAGCATATTTATTTTTCCTATATATATATATTTTTTATCCTCACCCGAGGATATTTTTCCATTTTTTGTTCAGATAGAGTGGGAGGGAGAGAGAGGAAGGGGGAGAGAGAGAGAAACATCGATGTGAAGGGACACATCGAGTGGTTGCCACCCGCACGACCAACCAGGGCCGGGGACAAACTGCAACCGAAGTACGTGCCCTTAGCGGGAACCAAACCCGGGTCTCTCCGGACCGCAGGTCGACGCTTTAACCGCTGAGCCAAACTGGCCAGGGCTATTTTTCCTATATTTTTAAATAAATATTTCCATTGAAGGAAAGAAGACTTGAAGGAAAGATCAAGTGGGGAGGGGGAGAGAGGTACAATATCAGGCATGATATTTCTCCTTAATACTTTTAAATGCTGTATTACTGGGAGTAGGCATCAAGCTCTTCTAACTTCAGCAGTAGCCAGAACATCTTATGAGCAGAGGGCACTGAGTAGTACCAAGGACACTTGGTGTCCTGTCTGGGGACAGCCAGTCAGTCAGGCCCGGAGTAAGTGTCAGAACTTAGCTCAGCAGCCCTGACCCAGCCCATTTCCCCGCATTATCTTTACTGTGCTGCACACTGGGAGGCCACTAGCCAACCAATATTTTTGGGAAAGGGAAAACGTTCCTATGAGCTTTTCCTTCTCCATTTCTGCTTTCATGACTTCAGCCCATTGAAGTTCCCAAATGAAAGCATCAAAACATTCTTCGAAGGCCAAAGTATCCCGGTGGAAAGACTGGCCCAGTTCGAGGCCCTGCTCACCAGATTAAGTGGCTCTGGAGTGAGAGGAACCCAGATTCAAATCCCAGGACTCACTTATACTGTGTGACCTTAGACCAGTTATTACTTAATCTCTCTGAACTTCCATTTCCTACGTGTTCAGCAGAGTGGCGGCACATGGTATTACTATCATCCACTATTATTATTGTCATCATTAGTATTATTATTTCCATTTCTGAATCCTCAGGCCTTGGCATAAGAGATAATCAATAAATGTTGGGCTTGTTAATAGAGGGTACCTCTGGAAGAAGGAATGAAAGTTATTCTATACCTATCTGTATTGTTTAAATGTTTAATATCAAGCATATATTGCCTCTATAATAAAGAAAAAGATGTTTGGGCCCTGGCCGGTTTGGCTCAGCTGTTAGAGCGTCCGCCTGCGGTCCGGAGAGACCATGGTTCGGTTCCCACTAAGGGCATGTACCTCGGTTGCAGTTTGTCCCCGGCCCTGGTTGGTCATGCGGGTGGCAGCCACTCGATGGGTCCCTTTCACATCGATGTTTCCCTCTCTCTCTCTTCCTCTCTCTCCCTCCCACTCTGTCTGTACAAAAAATGGAAAAATGTCCTCGGATGAGGATAAAAAAAAAAAAAAGAAAAAGATGTTTGGTTCATGAGCCCAGATAGGTTAGACATCTGCAGGGCTTATTCACCCATTAAGCACCTAGTTCAGGCACAATGCCTAGAGCCTGTGAGCTGCTCAAGGACCTACACAAATAATTGAGACCTAAATATAAATTCACCGGCTCCAAAATCCAAACAGAAAATTATAAAATGTAAATTAATAACCATTTGGTTAAACATTACCAAATGTACCACTGTCAACTGATAGATCAATTGCAACTCACCTCTTAAACAGTCATATAAAAACGACACTGAAATCTCAGGAGCAAAACAACACTCAACAAAACTCAAAATTATGAAATGTGAAAATCCTTTTCTCCACAATAAAAAAATATATCAAATAAGGACTGTAAATTTGATACGTCTGAAAGAATGTGCCTGAGCTCCAAACATGCGAGAGTGGTGCTGGGTATCAGCCCACGATCCCCACCTCTTCTTACCTCTTTCACATAAAAGATGATGATGAATTTCAAAGTTGCAATGGCAGGGATAAGGGGTGAGAAAAAGGCTCCGATCCAGCAAATGGTTTGCCCATAAACAATGCCCAGCACGTTATCAGGAATGGCGAATTCCTGCTGGCCCCAGCACTTCATCAGCTTCCAAGAGGAACAGTGGGTCACCAGGAGCCTGGAAACAAAGGGGACAATTTCTCACTTGGACCATCAGCATCCGCCAAGGCCACACAACCACGTCCACAAAATCGGGGCCATTTCCACACAGATCTTTCATGGGAACTGGTTAATCACAAGTCTAGAAGATGCAAAAGATAGTGAATTCTGGAATTATTAAGACCAGGATCTGAGTATCAGATCTACAACTGACCAACCAAATACATTTAGACAGGGCTCATTTTTCTCATCTGGCACGTGAGGGGATTATAACACA
Organism: Molossus molossus; assembly: GCF_014108415.1. Taxonomy (NCBI): domain Eukaryota; kingdom Metazoa; phylum Chordata; class Mammalia; order Chiroptera; family Molossidae; genus Molossus; species Molossus molossus. The sequence continues at coordinate 105,728,094 of NW_023425366.1, read as the reverse complement.
AGGTAGTTTGCTGGGTTGAGGGTGATGATAAAAAAAATGGGCAGTATCTGTGCTTTGGCTTGCCAATCCATCACAAAGTCGTGTGAAAATGGCTTGAGGACCTGTCACCTCGCGTGCCACCCTAGGACCAGGGGCCTGAGATAAACACGCAGCATTGTTTACAACAGCATGGCCAGGTATTAGCAAAAATACTGGAAACAACCTAAATGCCCATAAGTAGGAGCTGGATTGACAAATTATAAGCCATGGATACAGTGGAATATTATACAGTCCTTAAAATAAATGAAAATCCATGTGTCCTCCCATAGAAAGTTTATGGTATTTTGTGTGGGAGAAGAAAAGCAAGCTTCAGACCAATAGATAGCACCGTGATCCCATTTAAGGAGGGAAAAAAAATGAACATTTCTAGGAAGACTGTGTGTCTATTTACAAATGTATTTATGCAAATGAACGTTTTTATTTTTAAGGACTATTGGATCTTCCCCAAAGTATTAACAATGACCATCTGATGAGGGGATGAAATTGGGGAGTTAGGGGTATGGTAACAAACAAAAACTCTCACTATTCTCCAGAGTTCTGTTTATTTACATTCTAAATATTTTAAAATTTTAAATAAGCACATAGTCATGTCATATTCCTATAATTGTTAAAAGGAGGGTTTCTTTTTTCATGTTTATTTTTAAGGGCTTACTGGGCCTCTGACATGCTCACAGAATTTGTACATCTGGGTAAAAAGGTCATTAGTGAACAGTGTCTCACCTAAGGCTCAAGGAGATGCTGAGAATAATTTTTAAAATGGCTGGTGTGGCTCAGTGGTTGCATCAACCCGTGGACAAAAGAGCCACAGGTTCGATTTCTGGTCACGGGCATGTACCTGGGTTGCAGATTTGATCCCCAGCCCAGGTCAGGGAGCATAAAGGAGGCAACCAATCCATGTGTCTCTCTCACATCAATGTTTCTCTCTCCCCCCTTCTACTCTCTCTAAAAATCATTGAAAAATTATATCCTCAGGTGAGGATTAAAAAAAATGGCAGCATAGTGATGATAATCATGATGGTGATAGTGTTTTGCTGAGGTTTGAAGTACTGAAGAGTGGAGTATTATTCTTGGTACTCTCTCTGTATTTTCTCATTTAATCCTCACAAGGTGCTGTGAGGCGGGTACCGCTACTGTCTCCATTTCACAGGCAGGAAAATGAGCACAGACCTTAAATCACCTGCCAAGGTCACATGACTAGCAAGTGGCAGTGCTGGGCTTGAACTCAGATCAGGAAATGGGGTGTCCACGGAGGCCTGGAGGGTCTTCCCTGACAGGGCCCGAGGCTGTGCTGATGGGAGGAAGTCATCCCCCCGGAAATCTCATGGGAAGCAGTGCCATTTCCACTCTTTACGCTGCCTTTTGGGGGCACCTAGTGGACTATGGGGTTGACAGCCTGGAGCTGTTTGAAAGTCACCAGATGGTTCTCAGTAGTTTCCGGGGACTGTGACATCATCTGGTACTTTATGGAGAGCAGCTGGGAGAGAATCCTCCAGTTGGGGCAGGGGTCGGAGGAGTGGGGGAGAAAAGGGGGACACCCACCCCTCACACTTACTTTCTAGGAAAATCCACAAAAAGTGTCACAGCTAAGATGATGATGAAGTCGAATATCATCAGCTTGTACATTTCCTGCCCCACTTGGGTCTCCCAGCACTGAAATCAAAGACAGGGAGAGAGAGGCAATGAGACCTGCCTCAGGGCGGAGAAAGCCAGATTCTCAGGCTCCTCCCAGTGCCCTGCCCGGCCCCAGATCCTGCTGCCTCTGGAGGCTCTCAGCTGATGCTCCTCTGAGCGCCAGCACGAACTTGGGGTTTCGAGCCCGTAGAAGTGCCTGGTGTGTCAGAGTCTGCCACACAGTGAGGCAGTGGATCAACTGGGATTCAAACCTATGACTTCAAGGCTGTTCTCTTGACCTTGAGGCTGTTACTCCAAAATGACTCACTCAGCTAGATGCTCTCATCCCCCAGCCTCACCGGGTAGAGTTTCTGGTTGTAGCCACAGAGCTCACAGGAGTAGTTATCACAGGATGTGATCTTGGAGCCCAGGGTGAACACCAGCACACAGATGGTGGCCAGCCGCATGAAGACACACCTGCAGGAAGAGAGGGAAGAAACAGGAAGGAAGAGGAGGCCTTGGGACAGACTGGGCCCTTGGAACTAGGGCTAGGGAGCAGAGAAGCTGCCTTTCTTAAAAGCAAACTCACAAATGGGTAGAGTTTCTGTTTGCAATGATAAGCAAGTTTTAGAAATGGGTAGTGGTGATGGTGGCTCAACATTGGAAATGTACTTAATGCCACTGAGTTGTACACTTAAAAATGGCAAACTTTATACTAATACAGTACCACAAATATTTTTTATTTGTTTCTTTGTTAATCCTCACCTGAGGATATTTTTTCATTGATTTTTTAGATAGAATAAGAGGGAGGGAGGGGAAGAGAGACAGAGAGAGAAACATCGATGTCAAAGAGACATCGATTGGTTGCCTCCCGCATGACCCTGACCATGGCCAAAGACAAACCTGCAACCCAGGCATGTGCCCTTGACTGGGGATCAAACCCTTAACCCTTTGGTCCATGGCCGATGCTCTAACCATTGAGCGAAACCATCCAGGGCATACCACAATTTTTTTAAATGGCAGATAAAAAGATAAGAAAGCTGGGAACTCCTGAATCTATGATGTTGTAGCCACATTTCAGAACATTGTACAGTTCTGAAAAGAACTAATTGAATCTTGTATGTATCCGCTTTGACAGATAGACTTCTGATATATTGAGAAGTGAATAAAGCACATTGCAGTGTTTCATACACATATGAATCTATTTTTAAAAGAAAATGTGTAGCTCTGGCCAGTTTGGCTCAGCGGTTAGAGCATTGGCCTGCAGTCCAGGGAGACCCAGGTTCGGTTCCCACTAAAGGCATGTATTTGGTTGCAGTTTGTCTCCGGCCCCGGTTGGGGTTGTGTGGGTGGCAGTCAGTCGCTGTGTCTCTCTCACATCGCTGTTTCTCTCCCTCTCGTCCTCCCTCTCTCCCTCTCACTCTATGAATGCAAAAAGTGTCCTGAGGTGAGAATTTAAAAAAAAAATGTATGGATGTTGTTATGAGCAACAGAAACTGTGCAGATGGGGCTGCCTGAGGAAGCTGGATTCAAGAGAGGAGGGCAGATAGTACTATTTTTAAAAAGATGCTTTCTAGTATTTGGTTTGTAATAAAAAAATAAAAACATTAAAAAGTGAGTGGTAGAGTCCTGGCCAGTGTAGCTCAGTGGTTAAAGCACTGGCCCACTCACCAAAGGGTCGCAAGTTCGATTCCAGGTCAAAGGCACATACCTAGGTTTTGGGTTCGATCCTTAGTTGGGGTGCATATTGGAGGCAACTGATGATGTTTCTCTCTCACATCGATGTTTCTCCCTCTGTCCTCTCCTCTCTCTCTCTCTCTCAAGTCAATAAAAATACATCCTTGGGTGAGGATTAAAAAAAAAAAAAGATGCAAATATAATCTGAGGCATTTGAAAAGCAGCAAAGATGCTCGTTTCACATGGTCCCCACCTCATCCTCTTCAACTCATTTGTGTTGGCTTCCTGCACCCTGCTTCATGCCTGGCATTTTTAAAAAATGAAACTGAATATTTATTTAAAATGAGAAGTAGTATCACAACAATTTACAAAAAGTCAACTGTAGCACCCGCTGTGGGTGACCTGGCCGGCCACATTTTTTCAGCACTCACTATTCTAACAAATGCTTCAAGTTCCTCCTGCAAGGACTTGTAACTCTCCACCCAAGGCCTACACCCATGGGGGGTAGTAGGTGGAAGTGTGTGGAGTTATTACCTCTGGGACCAGCCATGCTTAGGCGGAAGAGGCAGAATATCTGGTTTGGTGAGAAAGAGCTAAGGTATTTCTCACACTAACTCCCAGTTACCCGCAGGACTGAGCCCCAGCTGCCAACAGCAGCAGCCTGTCTGATAACACACTGTTTATCAGCTGCCTTTCCTTCTCTCTCACTTCCTCACCCCCTTGTTATTTCTAACATCTTCAGAGCCAAGGCCTCCTCCTGGGGCCCCACCCTACACCCTCAGACATCAATGTGTTAATACATGAACCAAAAATATAATGCTGATGATGAGTAGATTCTGAGGTCAAAGAGACTTCACTCACTGTGCAAACTCAAATTAATTCATGGGAGCTGTCTGAACATTAAAGAGGATTCTTGGCTTAGCAAGAAAATATGCCACGATTGATTAGCAATGTCTTCCACAGGCAAGGAAGAGGGCAAGTGGTGATCTGCTTGGTGTGTCTAGACATTACCTGAGGATTGTCAGCCGGATCTCAAAGCCTGGGGAATAATCTTCATAGTGGATGATCCTGGCAAAGATCACTGGGGTGATAAAATTGGCCAGTGTGATGACAATGGAAGGCAGGTACAATATCAAGAGGTTCTCTCCAAAAACCATCTTGTCAATTTCCTATGAAGATAACAAAACTGGTCAAGAGTATAATAAGGAAAATTGCATTACAGATGAGTTGATCTTAAAAGAACTCAACTATATGTATTAGGCCATATACTTTCAACTTGTGCAGTGTTGTATGTCAGTTATACCTCAATAAAACGGGGGGAAAAAACTCAACTATATATGTTTATTAGTGAACAAACAAAACAAAACATACATGCTATTCAACAAGGCCCTTAAACATAAGCCATATCCTTCCTTGGGTGTTCAAATAGAGGAAACATTATCTAGAACCATACTAGAAGAAAAATGGAATTGGATTTATTTAGGTCAGGTATAAAAAACAATCCATGTTTCTATATCAATGGGCAATGTATTTTCAAGACTGTAGCCCCGCCGGTGTGGCTCAGTGATTGAGTGTCGACCCATGCACCAGGAGGTTGCTGGTTCAATTCCCAGTCAGGGTACATGCCCAGGTTGTGGGCCCGATCCCCAGTGGGGGGCATGCAGGAGGCAGCCAATCAATGTTCTCTCTCATCTATGTTTCTCTCTCTCTCTCCCTCTCCCTTCCTCTCTCTCTAAAATCAATAAAGGAAAAATATATATATTTTTAAAAGACTGTAATAATGACTTAGAATAGCCATCCTCTCCTTCTTTAATAATAATAGACTGTTTAGTCACATACATGGCTATTCAGGATCAAACTAAATTTCCCAGCCTCCTTTGTAGCTAGGTACAGCCATCTCACTAAATTCTAGCCAAAAGAATGTAAGTGAAAGTTTTAAGTGCAACCTCCAGGTCATGACCTTGAAGGGAAGGGGTGTGCCCTCCCCATCTTCTTCCCATTGGTTATATGGTAAGCTATCAAGTATCATACAAAAGAGGGCCACACCCTGAGGATGGCAGAGCCACAGGATGGAAGGCATCTGGGCTTCTGATGATTGATTTCATGAAGCAGAGCCACTAGACCAGTGGTTCTCAGCCTGTGGGTCATGACCCCTTTGGGGGTCGAACAACTCTCACAGGGGTTGCCTAAGACATAACATAGCAAAATTATAATTATGAAGTAGCAACAAAAATAATTTTATGGTTGAGGAATTGTATTAAAGGGTTGCGGCATTAGGAAGGTTGAGAACCACTACACTAGACCAACTTGACGTTTTAAAACCACTGTTAGCCCTGGCCAGTTTGGCTCAGTGGTTGGAGTGTCGGCCTGTGGTCCAGAGACCCAGGTTCGGTTCCCGCTAAGGGCACGTATCTCGACTGCAGTTTGTCCCCAGCCCTGGATGGGTCGTGCGGGTGGCAGCCACTCGATGTGTCCCTTTCACGACAATGCTTCTCTCTCTCTCTCTTCCTTTCTTTCCCTCCCACTCTATCTGAACAAAAAATGGAAAAATGTCCTCAGGTGAGGATAAAAAATAATAATAATAAAATAAATAAAATAAAACCACTGTTATTTTAGGTAAACTGAGGCCCCTACTAGTAAGTAGAGGAGTTGGGGATTAAATCAGGCAGTCTAGCTGGATTTAAATATTGTGAACTCCAGGGAGAGTAGGTACCCCAAATACTCTATCTTGGATGCTTTTTATTTCCATTAGAAGTGGAAACTGATTGCCTCTGATTCCTGGTTCTCTGTCATATCAGCCGAATTTATATCCCCATATATAAAACAAGTGCTGATGGTATCTGCCTCAGAGGCTTGCAAGGCATTTAGCATAATGTCCAACCACAGTAAAAGTTAAGTTGACTTTCAACGAGTCCTTACTTTCTTCATGTGTTCTTGCGAGAATATAGTTGCTCTATAGATTGCATAAAAGCATGCCACTAAAACGGCTAGAACAACACAGTTCAAAACCAGTCTCAAAGAGTAAATCCGTATCGTTTCTTCAGGGGTCCTCTCTGCTATCTTCTGCCGTATTCTTTCTTCCTCCAGGTCTGCCTGAGGAGCAAAGACAACTCATTTGTGAGCATGATGGCGAAGGGATATTCAGGGGAGAAGTCTCTGATATCTTCTTACCCTGTCTTTAAGACTTTCCTTAAATATTCATCTTTCCCAAGATACTTTCCCAGATAAAGCCCAGCTAGTTTTCATATCTACTAAACCCCAAAGTCCAGGTAGAACCTTCTATTTAAGATTGCAATTAGCCTGCAATAAATGGGAAAACAGAACTGTTAACCCATTCATGACATTACTTATATGTTACATGCGTTATTTCTTGAAACAGTCAATAAGGTGGGTGGTTTTGTTGTGTGTGTGTGTTTTTATTCTAATTCAATCTGGTCTTTGCTTTTAATAAGATACTTTCGTCTATTTATATTTAGTATAATAACACATTTGACTTGGTTTCTTCTATCTTACTTTATTAAGCTTTGATGTAATTGTCCCCTCCTCCTTTTGGGGGGTAGGTTTGACCACAATACTATTTATTACTCCTTCTCTCCTTATTCATTTAGAAATTCTCTTCTAATTTTTCATATCACTCCACCCCACCTTATCATCATAGCATTCCCTCCTTAGTCCTATTTCTCCTGGTATAAGCAATGTTTATGACGGGTTCTCACGAAATGGAAAGATAACAGGGTGGCAGGGGGAGGGGGAGTACCATCTCCTTCCACTCACAGTCCTGCCCTCCCTTCCCAGCCCGTTTACCAGCTCCATGCTTGGGCCATGCTTGGGCGAGGGCAATCAACCCCAGGAAGATGTTCTCCGCACAAAGCTCTTGAAAACCACAGGGGGGAAACTTGCTAAGCACTGGAGACAGCCTGGCCCCCACCTGGCTCCTCTGCAAGCTGCAAACCCGCCTCCCAAGGCAGGACCTTGCTGGCAAGGAAGCCACCAAGAGAAACCCAGCAGCACTCACCCGGAGCTCGTACCGCAGGCTGCTGTGCTTCAGGTTCGCCGTGCTTTGGTTGGTGATGCAGAAGTCCCAGCCAGCGAAGATCTTGTTGCAGTAACTCTGGAAGTGCTCCTCACTCCGGATCAGGTTGATTTTGAACCCTTCCACTGACCTGACCCCAAAAAACGATTATGCTTCTTATAAGAACAACAACAAAATACAGGCCCATGGATTGGCTTTGTCTAGAATAAAACAGTTCCACGTGGCTGCATTTTCTACTCATTTTGACACGGTCAAGTTCTGGACCACCCTAAATATATGTAGCAGCTCATGGTTAAAATCATTTTCTTTCATCCATCTAATGGCTCTTCTCACAGCTGGAATAAAATCCAAACTCTCTAACTGCCTACATGATCCTGCATGATACCATCATTCTTCCCATCAGACCACTCTGCTGATACTACATTGGCTTTTTTTTTCCATTTCATAAACACACAAACCTCTGCTCCTGCCTCAGGGCCTTTGCACTTGCAGTTCCTGCTACCCACTGTGCGGAGAATTCTTCCCCTGCTTCTCCCTATGGCTGCCTCCTTCCCATCTTTCAGGTTTCAGCTCAAATAACCCCTCCATGGATTCCCCACCACCCCATCTAAAGTTGTGACTCCCACTTCAAGTTGGTCTCTTTCATTTCCTTCAGAGCAATGAACCTAATCTGCAATTATCATACTTACCTGTTTACCGCTCACGGTCCCTAGCCCCGACTAAATGTTAAATTCCTTGATGACAGATACCCTGGCTGCCTCGCCACCTTTATATCCAAAATGCCTGGACCATAATGTGGTCACTACCAATTGATGGATAAATGAATGAATAAATGACTCTAAATAATAAATTAACCCAACATTTAGTGAGCACCTGTTCCAATCAGATGTAACTCTTGCACATTTTATAAATGTTATTCAATCAAATGCTTTCATGGAAAAAAATACATCCTGGCACTTGATGATACAAACACACCAAATACCACATGCTGTAGATGAAATGAGGTGATTTTAGGATTTGCCAGTGAGCTGTGAAGACACTAAAAAGCAGAAGGAATTATAGACATCAGTCATTCTGCCAGTGGTTCACAGCAGAGAATTATCAGAATCATCTGGGTGCTTTTCCAAAATGCAGACTCTCAGGTGGGTTGACACCCTGAGATTTTCAATTAGTAGGTCTCAGGTGGGTCCAGGGATGTGTTTTTGATAAAGCTCCATGGTGACTCTGAGGTCCACCCCAGGTGAAAACCTCTGAGTTAGACCAAACCTACATTTGACAGATGAGGAAGCTGAGGTCCAGAGAAGAGAACATTTTTTTGCTAGGACCAGAGAGTTAGTGGCAGAACTGGGGCCAGTTGATGATGATGGTTTTAATTTCATAAATGTTTACCAGGTGTCAGGCCCAGTGCTAAGTTCTTTACCTGCCTCATTTCGGTGAATCCTCCCAACAACCAGATGCATACATCTCACAGATGAAGAAAATGAGTTTAAAGAGGTGATGTAACCTTCGAACCTTGGTCTCAGGACCCCAAAATCCATGCTCTTTGCCACCCCAGCACTTCCTCCTCCAAGCGTGGGCCTTTCCTTATTACATTATACCCAGCCCTCCCTCCAGGCTTGCCCAGGGAGTCACTATTTAGCTAATGAAGCTTATTCTTCTTTAGGGTCCCTTCCAAGGCCCTGGGAGCACCTCTAGCAATGTGTTCATTTGGTCTTGTTATTTTTATATTTTATGATTTTAAAAAGAGCCCGGCCGGTGTGGCTCAGTGGTTAAGCATCAACCCATGTGCCAAGAGGTCACTGGTTCTATTCCCAGTCAGGGCACATGCCCAGGTTGTGGGCCAAATCACCAGTGGGGGGCATGCAGGAGGCAGCCAATCGATGTTCTCTCTCTCTCTCTCTCTCTCTCTCTCTCTCTCCCCCTCCCTCTCCCTTCCTCTCTCACTAAAAATCAATAAAGAAAAAAAAAAGTTAAAAAGTTGCTAAGGAAGTACATCTCTAAAGTTCTCACTACAAGAAAAAAAAAAAAAAAAAAAGATAGTTTTGTATTCTCTGTCCTAAAGAGGGCTCCTCTATACTGTCTATGCAGGTCTGTGTAACTTGGTCTGCCCCAGCATCCTTACCAAGCGGCAAAGCCAGGACCCCAGTCAACCAACATTTCTTTACCAAGCATCTCTCTGCCCCTCAGAATGAGCCACTGCTCCTTCTTGTCCATACGCTGCCCATGTGGGTGGGAAATGGACACACACCAGGTAATTTTCATCTCATAGCCTCTGACTCAGGATATGAGTGTGCATCTGGGAACCCTGGTCTCTGTGGAGGGCAAACTCAGTCTCCAGCATCTTGGTTTCTTCTAGTCCAGTGACAAGGAGTTTCACAGCCCCCAGAGTAAGAGAGGTGCCCATCATAATCCTGTCTGCCAAGCAACCCCCTGGGGCAGAGACAGAAAGCTGTCCATCAGAAATGTGTGTTCCCCTTCCATAGTACAGTGTCAGTGCTGGGAAGGGGCTTCTGGCCAGGGATAACATTCTCAGCCTCCCCTGCAGGCAGCTACGGTCATGTGACCAAGCTGTAGTCAATGGAATGTAAGTGATGAGTTTCACTTCAGGCCTGGCCCATAAACACCTTCCATGGGATACTCCTCCATGGCCGTTCTCCCTTCCAGCTGCGAGAGGAACATCAAAGCTACACGCTGAAGATGGCTGAACTTCGGCTCACCTGAGTCCCATAATAACTAAGATGGTGTCTACCACGCCAACTTGTGCCCCACTCAGAACTTTATGTAAGAAAGATACACAGCCCGGCTGGTGTGGCTCAGTGGATTGAGCATCATCCCATGGACTGAGAGGTCCCGGTTCAAGTCCCAGTCAGGGCACATGCCTGGGTTGGGGGCTCGATCCCCACAGAAGGAGGCAGCCGATCGATGTTTCTCTCTCACATTGATGTTTCTATCTCTCTCCCCCCTCCTCTCTCTCTAAAACAATCAATAAAAATATATTTAAAAAAAGAAAAAGAGATACACAACTTCTATCATGTTTGGGCCATTGTACTTTTTTGAGAAGTTGTTAGTAATTAAAATAATATTCCTTGCTTTTCTCTTTTTAGCCACCCCCACTAAACCACTTGTCTACTGGGGAAGTGCCATGTTCTCATGTGATCCCAACCCACTGGCCACAGCTGAAGGGTCAGGGTTCGGCACCTGAATGAAGCAGAGCCAACAACTCTCTCTACAGGATTTCTGAACCCGTGCCCCAGAGAATCTACGCAAGGAAACTGCCACCAGGCGAATAGAGATGAAGGAGCTCTTGCTTTTGGATATTTCAAAGCCATGCCTTTATCCTTGTACCTCCTGTAATTAGAGTTTCCTCCCTTCCTCGCTTCTCTGAGCCGCTCAGCTCCCCTTTGCCCCAGTTAGTCAGAGCTGGGTTTCTGCCACCTGCAATCCCAGAGGGACCTGGTTAATTTACACACCAGATCAAAGATAAGGCTGTGGGAATGGCACTGGCAAAGGTGCGCAGCGACCGAGTGAAGATCTCCGGGCTGCTCCTCCAGCTCGTCGATCCTGCTTCACTACCTCCACGGCTTCGCAGTCTCCAAAACACACAAATCCCTCCCCGACAACGCCCGCCCCTGGACGCTGTTCATTCAGTGGCCAATGGCCTCCGGTAACCTCCACCATCAGGATCATTCAAACAGAACACAGTGATAAGATAAACTTTACCTTTTCACTATCCAAAGAAGGCTCAGGGCTAGGTAGGCAATCGTGCTTAACAAATAAGCCAGAGGTAGATCATAGGTGAAATTCTGAAATCTCACTCCGTCAATGGTGTAATGTCCATAGAAGAGGCAGGTCTCCTCCAAGAAACCCTGAAACAAAATCACCGGCACGAAGTCAGACTGGTAAGTTCACTGCAAGGAGCTAGGAGACCAGTCTCTATCTCAGGAATTCACATTCAGTGTCGTTGTTCATCTGTGAATTCCCAGATACTGGAACAAGCCCAGAGATATAAAGGGTGCTCAGTGTTGGAGGAATAAAGCACAGATAAAACCTGAGCATTAAAAATAAACAGGTCTATGATCCAAAAATGAAATTAAGAGAACAATTCCATGTGCAATAACAGCAAAAATAATAATAATATACTTAGGAAAATATTTAACAACTGAAATGTAAATCTTATGTTCTTAAAGCTATGAAATACTGTTTAAAAAATTCAAGAAGATCTAAATAAATAAGGAAACATCCCATGTTTATGGGTCAAGAAACCCGTGGTAATACTTCCCAAACTGATCTACAGATTCAACACATTCTTATCAGAATCTCAGCCAGTTTCTTTGTAGATAGTGACAAGTTAATCCTAAAGTTCATATGCAATTGAAAAGGACCCAGAATATCCAAAACCATATTGGAAAAAAAAAGAACAAAATTGGAGAGCTCACAAATCCCAATTTCAAAATTTGCTGCAAAACAATAGTCAAGACAGGGAGGTAGTAACATAAGAATAGAACATATTAGATCACTGGAAAAGAATTAAGTCCAGCCCTGGCTGGTTTGGCTCAGCAGTTAGGGCACTGGCCCATGGAAGAAAGGGTCATGGGTTTGATTCCCAGTCAAGGGCATGTACCTGGGTTGCAAGTTCGATTCCGGCCCTGGTTGGGGTCGTGCAGGAGGCAACAAATTGATGTGTTTCTCTGACATTGATGTTTCTCTCTCTCTCTCTCTCTCTCTCTCTCTCTCTCTCTCTCTCTCTCTCCTTCCCTTCAACTCTATCTTAAAAAAAAATCCAAAAAACAAATAATGGAAAACTATCCTCAGGTGAGGATTTTAAAAAACAAGAACAGAATTAAGTCCAAAAATAAACTCATACATTTATGGTTGTGTTTTTTTTGTATCCTCCCCGAGAACATTTTTGCATTTTTTTGTTCAGATAGAGTGTGAGGGAGAGAGAGAGAGAGAGAAAGAGAAAGAGACATTGACATGAAAGGGACACATCAAGTGGCTGCCACCTGCACGACCCAACCAGGGCCGGGAACAAACTGCAACCGAGGTATGTGCCCCTAGTGGGAACCGAACCCAGGTCTCTCTGGACCTCAGGCCGATGCTCCAACCGCAGAACCAAACCAGCCAGGGCAGTTCATTGGTTTTTGACAAGAGAAAAGAATAGCCTTTTCAAGAAATGGTGCTGAGCCTGGCCAGTGTGGTTCAGTGGTTGAGCGTCAATTCATGCACCAAGAAGTCAACGGTTCGATTCCTGGTCAGGGCACATGCCCAAGTAGTGGGCCCGATTCCCAGTGGGGGGCATGCAGAGGCAACCAATCGATGTCCTTTCTCATCAATGTTTCTATCTCTCTCTCCCTCTCTCTCAAAAATCAATAAAGAGCCCTGGCCAGTTTGGCTCAGCGGTTAGAGCATTGGCCTGCAGTCCAGAGAGACCGGGGTTCGGTTCCCGCAAAGGGCACGTACTTCGGTTGCAGTTTGTTCCTGGCTCTGGTTGGGCCCTGCGGGAGGCAGCCACTCAATGTGTCCCTTTCACATCAATGTTTCTCTCTCTCTCTCTTCCTCTCTCTCCTTCCCACTCTATCTGAACAAAAAAATGGAAGAATGTCCTCGGGTGAGGATTAAAAAAAAAAAAATCAATAAAAAGAAAAAAGAAATGGCCCCGGCCAGTTTGGCTCAGCAGTTAGAGCGTCGGTCCGCAGACCAGAGAGTCCCGGATTCGGTTCCTGCTAAGGGCACGTACCTCGGTTGCAGTTTGTCCCTGGCCCTGGTTGGGTTGTGTGGGTGGCAACCACTCGATGTGTCTCTCACATTGATGTTTCTCTCGCTCTCTCTTCCTCCATCTCTCCCTCCCGCTCTATCTAAACATAAATGCAAAAATGTCCTCAGGTGAGAATAAAAAAAAAGAAGAAATGGTGCCGAGACAACTGGATAAGCACATGCAAAAATATGAACTTGAACCCCTCTTACTCCATATATAAAATTTAAATTAAAATGGATGAAAGACCTAAATGTAAGAGCCAAAACTATCAAACTCACAGAACAAAACTGAGGGCTAAATCTTCATGACCTTGGATTTGGTGATGGATCCTTAGATATGACAACAAAAGAAATAATAGCAATAAAAGAAAAAATAAGTGGGACTTTACCAGAATTTAAACTTTTGTGTTTCAAAAGACACTATGAAGAAGTGAAAAGATAATCCAGAGAATAGGAAAAATATTTGTAAATCCTATATCTGATAAGGTACTTGTATCTAGAAAATATAAAGAACTCTTATAACCTAACAATAAAAAGACATATATCCAATTAAATGTGGGAAGAGGAGCCAGACAGACATTTATTCAAAGAAGATATACAAATGGCCAATAAGCACATGAAAAGATGCTTAATATCATTAGTCATTAGGACAACACAGACCAAAACCACAAAGACATAGACCTGGCCAAGTAACTTAGTTGGTTAGAGCATCGTCCAATACAACAAGGTTACAGATTTGATCCCTGGTCAGGGCACATACAAGAATCAACCATTGGCCCTGGCCGGTTTGGCTCAGCGGTTGGAGTGTCGGCCTGCGGACCATAAAGTCCCAGGTTTGGTTCCCACTAAGGGGCACGTACCTCGGTTGCAGTTTGTCCCTGGCCCCAGTTGGGGTCATGTGGGTGGCAGCCACTCCATGTGTCTCTCTCACATTGATGTTTCTCTCTTCCCCCCTTTCTCCCTCCCGTTCTATTTGAGGATAGGTGCAAAAATGTCAAGTGAGGATTTAAAAAAAAAAAAAAAAGAATCAACCAGTGAATGCATAAGTAAGTGCAACAACAAATTGATGTTTCTCTTTTTCCCTTCCTCTCTCTCTCTAAAAAATTAATCAATTAAAAAGAAAAAACAAATATATTCCACTTCACACAAACCCCATGGCTATAATAAAAAAAGTCAGGTAATAGCAAGTGCTGACAAGGATGTGGAGACATCAGAACCCTCATAAAGTGCTAGTGAGAATATAAAGTGGTGAGGCCACTTTGGAAAAGTCTAGCATTTCCTCAAAAGGTTAAACATAGGGCTAGGGTTACCATCTGACCCACTGATTCTGTTCCTAGGTAAATATCCAAAGAAGTAAAAACATATCTCCATACAAAAACTCAAAAAATCATACATGAGTTTTCATTGCAGCATTATTCCTAATAGCCAAAGATGGAAACAACCCAAATGTCCATCATGAATGAATAAATAAAATGTGGTACTTCCATACAATGGAATCTTATTCCGCCATAACAAGGAATGAAAGACTGATAGATGCTACAACATAGATGAACCTTTAAAATATCTATGTGGGCCCTGGCTGTTGTGGCTCAGAGGTCAGAGTGTCGGCCCATAGACCAAAGGGCTGTGGGTTTGATTTCCAGTCAGGGGCACATACCTGGGTAGCAGGTTCGATCCCTGGCCCTGGTTGGGGTTCTGCAAGAGGCAACCAATCAATGTGTCTCTCTCACATCGATGTTTCTCTCTCTCTCCACCTCCCTCCCTTCCTCCTTTCCACTCTCCCTAAGAATCAATAAAAAAAATGTCAAGTGAAAGAAGCCAGAGACAAAAGACCACCTATGATATGATTCCATTTATATGAAATGTCCAGAATAAGCATTTCATAGAGACATAACGATTAATGATTGCTTACGGCTCATAACAGGGATTAGGAAGTGACAGCTAAAGGATACGAAATTTCTTTCTGAGGTGGTGGAATATTCTGAAATTGTGGTGATGACTGCACAACTCAGAGAATATACTAAAAACCACTGACATGAACACTTTAAATGGGCGAATTGTATCATAGGTAAATGATATCTCAATAAAGCTGTTAGCAAAAAAAAAAAAAAAAAAAAGTGACTTCTGTGAACATAGCACAGAACAGTCCCTGACTTCTTATGGAAAGAATAACTGATCACTCAAACTCCTCCTTGGATGGCAGGGAAGTTCCAGGAGAGGGAGAAGAGGACACACAGGAAAGCTTAAGGAGAGCAGCAGTAGAGGTGGCTCAGAGATGTTCACCACAGCGTTGTTTATAAAGAAGGAAAACGGAGGTTATCTGAATGTCCATCAACAGAGGCCTGGCTACACAGTGAAAAATCCACATTCTAAAATATTAAGCAAGACTTTGAAGTGCATGAGAAAGGGCAAGAAGGCTAGGAACCATAGTGTTCAAGGTTCGGTGATGTCTGGGGAGGGGTACTGTCATGTTTTACTCTATAAATTCTACATGTTTTTATGACAACCATGTATTCTTATATTAATTAAGTAAAAATTTTAATGGAAAAAAAAATGTAGAAACAGAACACTCCATCTTCTTTTTAACTCTCCCGAATGCAGGGCACACAGGCCATAAAAACTTGCCCAACAACATGAATCCTGTTTATATTTCCCTGGGGCTGATATCAGGGTTGCCATTAATCTCCCTCCAAATGATGTAACGTTACAGGGGAAAGGTTCACTGGGCCAGGACATTATCCTTGCAGACTAGGTCACTGCAAATCCTGTTCCTTTTATTGGTTCTTGTGTCAACACAGGTTTGGCTCTCACTGAAGACATTCAGGAAGCTGATGTTGAAATTAACCTATTTTCAGGATCTTGAGGGCCCAAATACTCCGAGGATTATGTTAAATACTTACAGTGCCAGAGAGCAAGTCTATGACATAACTGTAAAAGTAGATGAGTCCAGAACTACTTATTGGATATAGCGTGCATTGAACATCTGTAAAAAAAAAAAAACAACATCATCAGTGGAAACAGTTTTACATAGTCTCTATCACTTGTCTATTACACTTTGTGTAGATATGCACATATGTATGCATATACACATTTTGATGTACTTATATATTAGTATATTTGTATAGGGATGTGTTTGTACGTTCATGACATCTGTCAGTGGCCACTTTTGCGCCACAATGGCAACACTGAATAGTAGCAACTGAGACTGTATGGCCTGCAAAGACAAAAATATTTATGATCTGGCCCTTTATAGAAAAAGCCCTGCCAGGCTTTTCATTTCTCTAACATGCTGAGTTACTTCCCAGCTCTGGACCTTCGCAGATGCTGTTCCTCTGCATGAAGATGCTTCCTTGAGTTCTTCAACAGCTGCCCTCTCCTCACCCTCTTGGGCTTGACCTACATGTCCGTGCTTTCACAGAGGGCTCTGGGGACCCCTCAGCCTCCAGTGTCCTGGTGTCCAACCTCTCAGGACTTGATCCCTTCCATTTCCCCATGGCCCAATTCATACCTTCTATACTTGGTGTGGTTCATTTCTTAAAGCCCACCTTCTGTTAGAATGTGTTAACACTGTGGATGCAGGTGGACTGTTCCCCATTCTAGCCTCAGGACCGGGCTCAGGGTCCAGCACACCGTATGTGCTCAATAAACACTTGTTGAAGGAATGAAGAAGGGAAGGAAGGTGAGAAAGGAAGAGAAAGACTTCTGATCCTTTTATTAAGTGACAGAGTTTACTAGGAAAGTTAAAAAACAACAACAACAAAACGGTGTGTGCAGGGGGAGGACCGTCAGAGGAAATATTAATGAGAAAGAAGGGGTGCACGCTGACCACACTTAGTCCACTGCATTTTCTACAGGAGGCAGCTCCTCTACGACCAAGGCCTCCCTAGAGCTGAAGGGAGCAGTGACCGGGCAGTTGAGTCTAGTGGTTAAGTGCCCAGGGTGCGGATTCACATGGGAGACAGAATGGCATTCAGTGTTTCTAGAAAGAAATAACACTAAACAAACAAACAAACAAAAAAAAACCCAGCTGCCATTCATTGAGCACTTTCCATAAGCTGAGCATTGTATTAACTTATTTAATACTCACTTTTAAAAAAAAATTTCTTTATTGATTTTAGAGAGAAAGGCAGGGAGAGGGAGAAAGAATAGAAACATCAGTGAGAGAGAACATCAATTGGCCGCCTCCTGCATGCCCCCCACTGGGGATTGGGCCCACAACCTGGGCATGTGCCCTGACCAGGAATCGAACTGGTGATGTCTTGGTGCATGGGTCGACGCTCAACCAGTGAGTCACACCAGCCGGGCTAATACTCACTTTTAAATTATGAGTATTGCTGCCCTGGTCAGTTTGGCTCAGCGGTTGGAGCATTGGCCTGAGGTCCAGAGAGACCTGGGTTTGGTTCCCGCTAAGGGCACGTACCTCGGTTGCAATTTGTCCCCGACCCTGGTTGGTTGTGCGGTTGGCAACCACTCGATGTGTCCCTTTCACGTCGATGTTTCTTTCTCTCTCTCTTCCTCTCTCTTCCTCCCACTCTATCTAAACAAAAAATGGGGGAAAATGTCCTCAGGTGAGGATAAAAAAAAATTATGAGTATTGCTTAATTATTTACACATTTTTATTAAATTCTATGTCTGTGTTAAATGACAGAATTTATATTATTGTTTTCTATCATTTGAACTTTAAATAAGTATTTACTATTTTAATGAGCAAAGTATTAAATAGTGAGGTGTTATTTGAATAAGGAAATTAATCATCTCATTATTTAAATTATGACCAGCATTCTATGGATAAGGAAACTGAGGCTCAGAAAGTCTAATCAACTAGCAGAGCTGGGCCTTGATGCTGAACCCAGGACTTTCACACAGACTGACAATCCCCAGGAGAGGGGGTGGTGGGGAAGAGATAAACCACAGAACTTATATGCATGTATGCATGAACAATGGACATGAACAACAAAGTTGGGGACAGGGCGGGGAAGGAGGGGGAGGGTGGAGTCAGTGGGGGGGAAAGGAGAAACATCTGTAACAAAAATTAATTAATTAATTTTAAAAAAAATAAAAAAGAGAAAATGACAATGTAGCATCTGGCATACAGTAGGCACTCAACATGAGTGCCAGAGCCCTGAGCTCATTTTTCTCATTTTATTCTGAAGTGTTACAGAATTACGACAGAAACAGTACGAGGAGGAGGGATGTTCGGGCCACAGGAGTGATTGCAGAGGAGGGCTCAGCTAGGGAATGGAGTTCTGTGACAGAAGCATGAGGCGGCCACTGCTAACCCCGGCACGAAACCTCCTCCTAGAGGGTCATCAACTTATCTGTAGAATGACTGAAACTCTCCCCATCGGAATAAAAAAAATGCCCAGAAGATCTGACTTACGCTGAGAATTCAATAAGAAAACACAGGTCCAGCACTTGCCATTGGCTCAGGGTTGGTGTTTGATCCATGGCAGCCCGAGCGTCACCATTATCGGAGATGGAAGTCTTAAGTGTGTTATGTTTGCTAAACATCCCACTATCCGACCCTGCGGTTCTCCTCCCCAGTGCCTTGCTGATCTCAGGAGTGGCCCAGCGACTTGCTTTGGCTAATGGGGTGTGGCAGAAATGACATGTGTTGTCTTCAGGCACAAGCTTTAGGAGTCAGGACATTTGCCATGGCTCTTTTTCCCTTGGACATAGTGACTGTCAATAGTTCACAAAGAGTTTGCGCATCAGCTTGGGCTCCAGCATGAAGATAACATGGATAAAAGCCACCACCAAACAGTGATGGATATGTACTGTGAGCAAGAAAGAAACCTTTGTGGATGTTCGGCACTGAGAGTTACAGGGTCCTTTGTTTCTGCAGCATAACCTAGCCCATCTTGACTAATATAGTAACTCAAGATTAAGAATATAAAGATCTAAAGAAGGAAGCATTGTAACCAGGTAACACTCTTCAGGGAAAATCAGGTGGACTCACCCGTGTTTTTGGATGGAATGAGCACGAAGCTGCTGTTGGTGATCCTGTATTCGGTAAGCAGGATTGGGAGCAAAACCAGCATAAAGATGATCAGAAATATCACCAAATTCAGCAACACCAGAAATCGCAAGAAGGAGAAATAGGACTGAATCCCAGTGCCAAATTTCCCTGGAAAAAAAGAAATCCAGACATCACTGACCAGGAGTATTGGCCCACTACCCTCCGTAGATTTTTTGTTTTGTTTTGTTTTTGTTAATCCTCACCCAAGGATATTTTTCCACTGATTTTTGATAGAGTGGAAGGAAGGGAGGGCGAGAGAGAGAGAAACATTGATGTGAAAGAGACACATCAATTAGTTGCCTGCCTCCCACACGACCCCAACTGAGGCCATGGATTGAACCTGCAACCCAGGTGCATGCCCTTGATCAGTAATCAAACCCATGACCCTTTAGTGTATGGGCTGACACTCTAACCATTGAGCCAAACTGGCCAGGGCTACCCACTGCCGAGTTAATCAGCCACATAGAGCTGAAATATATATGGGTCAATTTGAGGACAGGTGACATCGTCACAATACTGAATTTTCTGATCATGAACATGATATACTTAGGTTCTTTCTATGTTGCATATTTTTATATGCAGAATGAGTCATATCTTTATGTATATCTATAATTCCTAGGCAGTCAATTTTTTTATGTTATTGTAAATTGCATAAGTTTTAAATATTCATTTTCTAAGTGTCAAATACAATTGGTTTTACAGCGAGATATTAATTCTAGCAACTTAAAAAAAAAAAAAAGGCATTTTATTTCTTCCTTCCCATTCACTATGCCTTCCGCCTATCATTGTACATGGGCTAGAACGTCCAGGATGATGGGGATTAGAATCAGTGTTAATTAGCACCTTTCTCTCGACCTCAGTCTCAGGGAAAGCTTCCAATATTTCACCGTTAAGTGTGATGCTTGCTGCAGAATTTCTATAGATATATTTACCAGATTAAGAAAGTTCCCATCTATTTCTTATTTGCTAAGAATGAGAATTGAATTTTCTCAATTATATGCCTTTGTTGGGATAATCATATCCTTTTTCTCCTTATTCTGTTAAGGATTGCATTCATTGATTTTTCAAGAAGGAAACAAACTTTCCGCCACATAATGATTAAATTATTAAGGAGAGTCAGAAAGCATTGAAGAGTGGGGTGTCTGCTGATTCTTTGTGGGGACAAAGAACTTACCTTCTGAGACTGAAGGAGTAAGAAACCCGCAATCTGTGGTTCTCTCTCAACCCTGCAACCTTGCCAGAGCAAGGGGCTTGACTACCACGCCTTCCCTTCCTGCCAGACTGCCTTGCCAGCCAAGAAATCACAGGAGTGGAATCACTGAAGAGAAAATCAAGGTCCCGCTTCCCCAGGGAGAAACCACCCTCCGATACACAAGCCGCTTTCTGAATGAAAATCTCCAGAAAGGCCACCACGTAACAAGAGAGGCGAGGTGGATACAACCTTAGCCTCTGAAGCCTGACTGCCCGGGTTCAAATTCTGGGTCTGCCTTGCCTTGTCCTAGCCGTGAATTTACACAAGTATTTGTTATTATTATTATTTTTTTTATCCTCACCCAAGGACATTTTTCCATTTTTTTGTTCAGGTAGAGTGGGAGGGAGAGAGAGGAACAGAGAGAGAGAGAAACATCAATGTGAAAGGAACACAGAGTGGCTGCCACCCACACAACCGACCAGAGCCAGGGACAAACTGCAACCGAGGTAAGCGCCCTTAGCGGGAACCGAACCCGGGTCTCTCCAGACCGCAGGCCGATGCTCTAACCGCTGAGCCAAACCGGCCAGGGCAAGTATTTGAACTTCTCTGAGCCGTGGCGGTGATAAACACCTATATGAAAGGATCTTGTGAGGACTAACTGAGATAATATGAGTACATGTTTAACCCAGGCCTAGTTCATCGTGAAGGCTCAATACAGGTTAGCTTTTATTACTAAATTTTACTCCAAATAGGATGTTCACTTAACTTTCAAAAGTGGATGTTGGACGTTCTAAGTTTCTGAAATTTTGTTGCCTACAGTTTCTTCTAGGATTTTTATGGATTCATGAGTCACATTTAAGTCTTTTATCCATTTTGAGTTTATTCTTGTGTAGGGTGTAAGTTGATGGTCTAGTTTCATTTTTCTGCATGTAGCTGTCCAATTTTCCCAG
The DNA here is from genome assembly GCF_014108415.1 of Molossus molossus. NCBI lineage: Eukaryota > Metazoa > Chordata > Mammalia > Chiroptera > Molossidae > Molossus > Molossus molossus. Next base: position 105,706,819 of record NW_023425366.1, on the reverse strand, counting down.
CACCATTTATTAAAGAGGCTGTCCTTACTGAAGTTCTAAGTTTCTAATGAAACTCCTTAGAAATATGTTTACATTCTCTCAATAAAACAACCACCAAAAAGGTTGTTCATTGAACAGATTACCAATGATGCCCTTGGGATAGGATTAGTGCCTAGATAAGAAGCCGCACTAGTGTGAGAACTTCTCTCCCCCTCTCGCTCTCTCATGCAGCCTGCACAAAAAAAGAGGTCATGTGAGGACACAATGAGAAGGTGGCCTGACCTTGAACTCGCAGTGTCCAGAACCGTGCAGAAAATGAATGTGTGTGGCCTGAGCTCCCCAGACTGTGGCACTTTGTCCTGGCCCAAGCTTCCTAATGCAACACTGCATCCCGCGGTCACCATGATGGGGACATTGGGATTTTTAGTATCTTCAGGGTCATGGGCACCTCTGGCAGTGTGGGAAATGAACCACATCTCAGAATAATGCTTTATAATATTTTTTTACTGATTTTTTTTAGAGAGAGAGGGAGGGAAGAGAGAGATAGAAACATAGATGTGAGAAAGAAACACCAACTGGATGCCTCCTGCACACAACCCGGGCATGTCCCTGACTGGGAATCAAAGCGGGACCTCAGTCCATGGGATGATGCTCAATCCACTGAGCCGTGCCGGCCATGCTCAGAATGTTTTAAATGCACATATAAAAACAAAACAAAATTGTGATGGAATAACACATGGGCATCTTCATCCGCACATCGAATAACAAGATCTAGTGGCAAATCTAAAAGCTGCTATAATTTCAAAGTAGTGACGAGCATACGTGGTTTCCAAGATAACTGCACAGGCTGAGCAATCCTGTGGCCTTGCTCATATTCATCATGGAAGGGAATGCTAGATTTCAGCTAAAAGTCAGTGAAAATGCAGCTGTGCTCTCCCCAGGCACCGCCGTAAAGGAGCATGCGCAGAGTGTGCTGTGGTACCTCCTATGCTGCGAATGTCCTCCCGCCACAGCTCCAGGTGGGTTGTCATCTCACGCGCTTTCTCTAGGAACCTCTTCCAAGACTTGCTGCTATAGCGTTTCCACTGGTCCCACTCAGATAAATACTTCATTTGGGTCTCCTGAATGTCCCTGCATTAAAACACAAGCATGACAATGACTGGGGTACCACTGCCAAGCCTTAGCATCAAATAAAACCCCAGGAGAGAGGAAGTGCAAACCCTGGAGCACTCACAGAAGTCGCTGGTGGGGATATAAAATGGTGTGGCCACAAAAGCAGTGTGGCCATTCCTCAAGAAGTTAAACCTAGAATTAACAAATGACCCAACAGCTCCACTCCTAGGTAGATACTCCAAAAGAATGGAAAGCAGGGTCTGAAACAGAAACTTGACCCACGATGTTCATAGCAGCTCTATACACAATAGTCAAAAGATGGAAACAGCCCTGGCCAGTTTGGCTCAGCCCACTGTCCGAAGAGTCGTAGGTTTGATTTCTGGGCAAGGGCACATACCTGGGTTGTGGGTTCGATCCCTGGCCCTAATCAGGGTCATGTGGGAGGCAACTAATCGATGTGTCTCTCTCATATCGATATTTCTCTCTCTCTCCCCTCTCCCCTCCCTTCCACTCTATCTAAAGAAGATCAATGGAGCCTGGCTGGTGTGGCTCAACGGTTGAGCATCGACCCAGGCACCAAGAGGTCGCTGGTTTGATTCTCAGTCAGGGCACATGCCCAGGTTGTGGACCAAATCCCCAGTGGGGGGCATGCAGGAGGCAGCTAATTAATGTTTTCTCTCATCGATGCTTCTCTCTCTCTCTCCCTTTCTTTCTCTCTAAAATCAGTAAAAGAAAAAAATTTTTTAAAGAAAATCAGTGGAAAAATATCCTCAGATGAGGATTAACAACAACAAAAAAGATGAAAACAAACTGTTTATCAACAGATGAACAGATAAACAAAATGAGCTGTATCCACACGATGGAACATTATCCAGCCATAGAAAAGAATGAAGTACTGATGCATGTTACACCAGGGATGAACCTTGAAAATATTCTGGACTGGCCTCAGATCACAAGAAGACTTGCAGGAGTCTGCTCTGCTCTTGGATGCCAGCTGCTGCCATGCGAACAAGCCTGAGCTAACCTGCTGGAGGATGAGACCATTCCAGACCAGCCTACAGCCAGCTGACCCCAGCCTAGATGAGCAGAGCCACCTCTCTGAACCCAGCTGGCCACAGATACATAGTGAGCCCAAATGGAGCTAGAATTGCCCAGCGCTGACTTGTAGACTTGTGAAATTGTTGTTTTAAACTACAAAGTTGCGGGGTGACATTACGCAGCACAGCCACCTGGTGCACCCACACTCCAGACTCTTTCCCTTTCCACTGGCTAGATGCAGACAAAAGTGAAGCTTTAGGAGGGTTGCAGAGCCACAAGATGGAAAGAACTTGGTCCCTAAATGACTGCAAAGTCCTCCACTGACCTGATCCAGGACTTTTATGTGAGCAATATAATTCTAATAAACTGGAGCTTTTACATGTTTGGGTGTCTTTGTCACGGCAGCTTAGCTTACCCTAAGTAATAAAGTTTTGATCACGTGGGCTCTTGAGGAAATGCATGCTATGCATAAAAAAATGCACCTCTGCCCAAACCTACATCAGATGCCTCTAGGTGGCTACTGAACAAACCTTAGCCTCCGCTTCTCAGAGATGTTCAGTGCATACTTCCGAATCGACTGGCTATCGAGGTTTTCAGTGATCCCTTCCTCTAGGTGGAAACTGTACGAGTCTGTCGGCTTCAGCAAAGTGCCACTTTGCTTGTCTCGGGAAGGGATGTTTGTCCTCTTGCGTGCAGTGGACTGGTAGCTTGGCAATTCTTGGAGGAAATTCACAGGTGGAGAAGAAAAGCCACCGGAGTCCAAAGAGAGGTTCTCTGGGTAGGAAAGAAGAAAAGCATCATTCACCCCCAGTGAACCAACAAATATTGTTGGAGCCAAAAACAAAAGTTGTATAGGAGACTTGGACCTCAAAGACCATAACTAAACCTTGCAGACAGCCACTAGCCTGGGCCACTGACAAAAGCGTTTGTAGCTTAGTTATTTATTTACCAGGATGGTGCTCAGGACAATGAAGTCATCTGCGCATGAGTTCCCTTTCAACAGATGTGTTTGCAAATATGCTTTAAGTTACATGACATCTGAGTGCTAGTGTTTGGCTGCGACCACTAGCTAAATGTGCAACTTTAGGCAGTTATCTAAATCTCTGTTCTTCATTTGTCAAATGAGGCTAGTAATATTTGCCCCCACTATCCTCACACAGTGTAGGGTGGAATGATGTATGGAATGAAACACTGAAAAGGAGAAAAAGGCACTGCGTTAAGAGCTTCACATGCACTCATGGGGTCCGAACTGGCCCCGTGATCTGCTTGGACCAACAGAATGCAGTGGACATGATGCTATGCCACTTATAACCTTGCAAATTTCTGCTACTCTCAGGACCTCAGCTACTGCCATGTGGACAAGCTCAGCTAAGAGGATGAGGCCATGTGGAGCACGGATGATCACCCCGCTGAGACTATCCTAGCCCAGCCTATAGCCAGCCAATGCCCCACTGACCACAGACAGTCCATGTACTGGAGATGGGTTTATTGTTATCCCCATTTTACAGATGAGAAAATAAAATCATTGATGGGTTCCCCAGCCCCTTGCCCAGGCCATCGAAGTCCTGCATGATCAGACTCCTGCCTGCCTCTCCAGCTCTTCAGGCTCTTTGCCCTCCAACCACACATTTTTTAGGGTCTTTCCAATACTAAAATGTGTTCCCTCCTCCTCAGAGCCTTTGCATAGGCTGTTCCCTCTGGCTGGAAGGAACTTGCCCACCTCTTTATCCTTTTAGCTCCTACTCAAATGGCACTTCCTCGGGAAACTGTCCCTACCTCAGTGCACTATTACAGGTGTCTTGTTACACAGTTTCCCACACTGGTGGGTCCTTTACAGCACTCATCACATCCTGTAAATACATACGTATTTGGGTGACCATGTGAGCACATCTGTGTCCCCCAGCGGACCCAGGACCTAGCACCGTCCTTGGCTCAGAGTAGGAGTTCATAGATACTTACTGGGTGGATGGATGAATGGATGGCATTCCTAATTCACCCGTGTTTACAGAGCTGGTGAGTAGGGGTGCTGGAAACAGAACCAGGCCTGCCTGGCTCAAAAATCTATATTTGCTCTATTACATCAGGCCACAGCTGGAGGCCATGTGAAGTGGTCTAAGAAGGGAAGTTTTTCTGTTGAAGGTGAGGGACACCACCTTCGGGATGGGTGTCATGCCTGAACCGATTTTAGTTGTGGGAAGACCAGTCTGAGTGGAGACAGACAGGACACAAGGAGAGAAAATAGGAAGCAGCCATAATTAACTAAGCAATTAACCCTACAGGCAGCAAAGCGTCTATGGTTCAATGTTAGATGCTAAATTGCTTGGGTCTGAATCCTGGCTGTGTCAATTATAGCTGTGTGTCTTTGGGAAAATTATTTCACCTCTCTGAGCTTCCGTTTCCTCAACTTTAATACACATTCATTCAACAAATATACCTACCATGTGTCAGATCTGGAACTAGGGCTACCACAGAGAATAAAGCAAATGCTCTCCTCATGTGGCACTTGTATTCTGAGGTGGGGGCAGGGGAAATCAGACAATAAATAGGATATACATATTTATGCCAGGAGGTGATAAGTAAAAAGAGAACACAGAGTGGGGGAAGGGGGCAGAGGTGATACGCAGGGTGCACCGTTTTTGATAAGCTGGGGTCAGGTATGGTCTCTCTACTAAGGTGTCACTTAAGCTGAGGCTGAATGGAGGGAAGGTGTTAGCTCTGTGGATATTTTGGGAAGAGCATTCCAGAAGAGAAAAACAGCAAGTGCAAAGGCCCTGGGGCAGGGATGTGCATGGCATGTTTGAAGAAGAGCACAGAGACTGTGTGGCTGGAGAAAAGTAAATGAACAGAACAAAAGTTTCATTGGTGGCCCCAATGAGCTACACCAGCCCTTCGTTGCCCCCTCCTCTTGAATCTGGGCTCGATCTGTGACTGAAACAAAGGACATGACAGAAGTAACACTGCCAGATGCAGACCCAAGACTTAAAAGAGCTTGAAGCTTCCATTCCTGCACTCTTGTGAGCCTAGGGCTGCCATGTAAGAAGTCAGACTAAACTGCTGGGACAACCACATGGAGAGGAAGAGGCCCCATCCTCCAAGGAGGAGAACCAAGGTCCCAGGCTTATGATCCTGGAGGGCTATTACATCCAGTCCCCAGTCCTCCAGGTCTTTCTCACCAGGCACTGCCATGGGTATTAAGAGGCCCTGTGGACACTCGGCCCCAGCAGACATGACATGCAGCAGAACAAACCGTCTCCTCCATGCTCTGCTGTTTTCCTGAGGCCCGAGGTCAGCAGAAACAATAAAATGGTTTTAGCCATCACGTTTGGAGCAATTTGTTATGCAAAAATAGGGACAGGGAGAATGGAAAAGCAGAGGCCAGAGAAGTGGCCAGGCCAGACCCAGTCAGACTTTGTGGGCTGTGCTGTGACCTTGGATGTGGCAGATGGGAAACCATTGAGAGCTATGGGCCGAAGCATGTCATAATCTGACTGATTTTAAAGGATCACTCTGGAGGCTGTGAGGCCAAGGACGGAACCCACTTACGAGCATTAAGAGTGCATATAGAGTCTAGCCGGTGTGGCTCAGTGGTTGAGCATCGACCCATGCACCAGGAGCTTGCAGGTTCGATTCCCGGTCAGGACACATGCCCAGGTTGTGGGCCCGATCCCCAGTGGGGGGCACACAGGAGGCGGCCAATCGATGTTCTCTCTCATTGATGTTTCTATCTCTCTCTCCCTCTCCCTTCCTCTATCTCTAAAATCAATAAAGAAAAAAAATTTTTTAAGTGATCATATAGTGTTCAGTCCAGTGCCTGGCACGCAGTGGACTCCACACAGGTCCACACAGCTAACGGGACAAGGAGGGGCTCCTGGGCAGGGGCAGAGGGAGAGCTGGGGAGGAGGGAGCCAGCCAACGCCTCGCTCTGAGCTGGAGTCTGACGGTGCAGAGCTGTAATCTTCGCCTCTCGGATGGGCTTGTGCAGACACAGTGGAACAGCTGTCCCTCTGCAGATGACACACAGCCACGCTTCTGGAGCCCGGCCAGCCGCCAAGTGCAAGCCTGCCAGTCTCCCCAGAGCTTCCCTGTCCCTGCCCCAGCACATCTTGGAGATATGACACACTTCTGATTAGTAATGGTGGCTCCCTAAAGTAAATCAGAGGAGTGGCGGGTGGGTCCTGGAGGCTGGAGAGTCCCAGTCCAGGCTGGAGGCCACTCCTTCCTCTGCGGGGCAACAAAGGGCTGTTATTAACCATGAACAAAGGTCTTTAAATATGGAGCGGCCTGACCTATTGAATATTCAGCAGCTGTGGGGTCAGGGACAAAGCACTAGAGCTGGAGCCTGTGTCGGCTTGTCACCCACCAGCCAGGCCACCCCAGACAAGACAATGACCGTCTCTGAGTCGTCTATTTCTCATCTCCAGAACTGGGGATGTGACCCCATGGACCTCATCGACGTGATTGTGAGGACAGAGTTACTGCCTAGGATTCATTGAGCACTTACCTGTAATAGGCTATTTGAGGTATTCAATACGTATCACCACACTTCATACTCTGAACTACCCTTTGAACAGAATTATCCCATTTTGCAGATGAAAAAACTGAGGCTTGGAGAAGTTCAGTGCCTTTCCCACTCACACAGCTATTAAGTGTTGGAACTAGGACCCTATCAGGATCGTTAGATGCCAAAGCTGTGGACGCCAGGAAACAAGTCGATGGGCCATGGATCTGAAAGTGTTCCATCATTACTAAAATGCCATATCAATTAAAGTAATGATTTGATTGTTCTCGCACACGGTCCACAGGAAACATATGTGCTATTCACATTAATAACAACAGTCCCTGGTGGAAAACTAGCTTTTAAAAATGGCCATCATTGAAGAGGAATGATTTTTCCTTTTCAGACATTAAGGGAAGTTCTCCATCTTCAAATTAAAAAAAAATTTCACAACCATACCTTTGAACACGGGCATCATTATTTTTATAACTATGATCCACCTCCTCTCGTTTTCATTAAGAACTTTTCAAAGCATGACAGCATCTGGTTTCTCGTGCCAACCTGCAGAGGCAGGCAGCAAAGGGTCCTGGCTTTGCAACAGGAGGCCGAGGCCCAGAAAGATGGCAGCTTCCCAAGGCTTTGATGTCCGGCAGATTCCTGACAGGGGCAGGTCACGTCACACCTCTCTGAGCCACAGTTTTCTCATCCCCAAAGATAGTAAGAATGTCTCTTTAGTGCTAACTGGTTTTGCTCAGCGGTTAGAGCATCGGCCCTCGGACCAAAGAGTTACGGGTCTGATTCCGGTCAAGGGCACGTACCTTGGTTGCGGTTCATCCCCGGCCCTGGTGGGGTCATGTGGGAGGCAACCAGTCAATGTGGAAACTCCGGATGAGATGGGACCTTCTGGGTTATCCAGTCCTGGCCTCTTGCAAGGTGCTGTGGGAATTAGTTTGGTTGCATGGAGCCCCTCTCTGCATGGAACTCAGGGCTGGGCGCTGGGACTCGGGAGAGGATGAAGGTTTGCAGACTCACTTCCTGCCTTGATGAGCTGTCACTCACTTCTTCAACCAGTACGTATCTCCTAAGTGCCCACCCCACTGCACACATCCCTAACATTATCCCATACCCTGTCCTAATTGTCTACTTGTATGTTGTCTCTGACCCTCTCCCTCCCCCATTATTCTGTAACCTCCATGAGGGCACGGACCTCTGAATGAATGAATCATGAATGAATGAATTTGGTGCTGGGGATACAGGATTACCCACCAGACAGATCAGAGTATGTGCTAAGCATACCAGCAAAGCAGGGGCACCAAAAAATTAGAAAAATATTTAAGGAATGTAAGCCTTTAACATTATTTTTTCTATATGGATGATATATTTTTTTCACAATTAAAAAGTTTTTGCCCTGGCCAGTTTGACTCAGTGGTTAGAGCGAGAGCCCGTGGACCAAACAGTTGTGGGTTCAATTTCGGTCAAGGGCACGTACCTCAGTTGCAGTTCAGTCCCCAGCCCTGGTGGGGGTAGTGCAGGAGGCAACTAATGGATGTGTCTCTCTCACGTCAATGTTTCTCTCTCTTTCTCTCCCTCCCACTCTATCTGAAGATAAATGAAAGAGTATCCTCTGGCGAGGATTAAAAAAATAGAAAATAAAATTTTAAAGGAGGAAAGAAATGCTGGCAAAAATATTAACATATTGACCATATATTACATTTTTTCTATTTCAAGTACTTTACACAAACCAACCCAATTAGAAATGTGCTTTACTATTATTGCTCAAGAAATATCAAATGGCTCGTGCTAACCCAGTTTGATATTATTACAAAAGGAATGTGGACATCAAGTTTAGAACATTCTGGACTTCTTTCTACTTATATTCTATGGTTTGGCATTGTTTTTATTTTGGATGCTAACCAGAGGTAGGATACCTGAGTCATTTGTGCTCACAGCTACCTAAGAGTCTTAACCAGGGGCTCACAGTCCAGGAACTCTAGTTAAAGCTGCTGACATCTCCACCAAGTGCTCAAAAACCTCTGAAGCCAGAGACTCGTCACTGCCCTACCCTTGGAAAGGCTACCCACCCGTCCACCTGTTCATTCACATACTCGAAAGCATTTACTGAGCAACTGCTATGTGCCAAGCACTGTTCTAGGACTGGAACACAGCCCTGAATATGACTCATGGGTTCCCCTGCCTTTATGGGACTTACATTCTAGCTAGAGGAGACAGTAAACAAGAAAGAGAAATATATATCAGGTAGCAGTGAGTGTGTGGAGAAAAACAAGGCAAGGATGGGTTTGAGCAAAGCTTGAAGGAAGAGAAAGAACCACATAGTTAGTTGGGAGAAGAGCAAGTGCAAAGGCCCTGAGGCAGGACCATGCCCACCAGCTTGAGGAACAGGAAGGAGGCCAGTGTGGCTGGAGAAGAGTTAGCTGGGAAGGGAGTATTGTAGCAGGAGGTCAAGGCCACCAGGACCTATGGGCCAAGGTGAGGCCATGGCTTTTACTTAGGTAAGGTGGAAACCATGAGGGGTTTTGAGCAGAGGAATGACATGATCTAACTCAGATGTAACGGGATCTCTCTGGCCAGTCCCGTGGCTATTTCTGTCCTTGAGCTGCTCAGCTGGCATGGCTATGTCCCATGCCAGGGCATTGTGTGTCAGGCTGCACTGTCCCTCTGCAATGGTGGAAATGTTCTATATCTGCACTGTCCAACAGGGTAACTACTAGCCACACGAGGCTATTGAGCAACTGAAATGTGGTTGATGAGACTGAGGAAAAGAATTTTTCATTTTATCATTCATTACATTTACATCTCCATAGCCACACGTGTGTTGAACAGTGTAGAGGGGCCTCATTCACAGGAGCCCAAAGCCTAGTCTGAGAGGGGAGGAGCCAGGAACTTTGGGAGCCTCCTCTATCTGCCAGATTTCAGAACTTCGGGGCTGGGTGGACCTGCATGAATCACGGCACCTGGCACCTGGGTGGGGCCTGGAGACTGCTGGGTTCAAGGCTTTATAAATAGATGAGCAATCAGCTCACAGGAGCAGTGACTAACTGGGTGATCAGAGCCAGGCTGGGCCCAGGACCCAGGTCTCCTGGTTTTCAAGCCAGCGGAGCATCCGGTGGGCTGTCGATGGAGGGGTAACTTTGATTCTGTCTATTTGAGGAGGTAACATCACAGAGTGGTTAAGAGCATAGCCTCCAAAGCCCGCTGCCTGGACTCAAATGCCAGCTCCTTGCCACCTGTGTGACCTGGCAAGTTTCTTACCCATTCTGTGCCCTCAGTTTCCCACATGTTAAATAGGGGCAGAGCCCCGCCCTGCACAGCCATCCTGAGGCTTAGACAGCCAGGCTATATAAAATGCTTAGAAAACAGGTCGGGAAACCTTTTCTGTAAAGGGCCAGACAGCAAACACTCCTTACCACACGGTCTTTGCCACAACGACTCAACTCTGATGTAGCAGGAAAGCAATCACAATCCATAAATAAATGGGCATAACTGTGTTCTAATAAAACTTTATTCATAAATACAGGTGGCGGCCTGGATCTGGCCTGTGGGCTGTACTTTGCAGAGCTCTGGCTTAGAGCAGTCCCTGAACCCTGTGCTATACACGAGTAGTTACTTACTCATGAGCTGACTGTAGTTATTGTGAGCCCTAAAAAAGAAGACATCTACTGAGAAGGACTCCTGGGGACTAACTGGGCTCAAATTGGAAAAAACAAAAACAAAACAGAAGACAAAACAAACGTAGGAGCCCAGCTGTTTCTACACAGGACCTCTCATGCAAACTGCACTAAACTGCCCGCCTCTGCACTTCACTGTCTGTCTGCACTTCATTTCCACCATCTGAACCAGGCCTTATAAAGCAGTCCCTGCAATCTTATTTCAACCAACAGGACTGAGGTTTTCCCCATCCATTGGAGATGTGCAGCTCCAACCCATCAGAGAGGCTCTATTTTAACCAATCAGGACAGAGCCTTTTGGACCAATCAAACTGTGAAAATTGGGAGTCCTCATTTGCCAGAGGACAGACCAATCAGGGGCCAGGGTTGGGGACTGCTGTCCATATAAGCCAGCTCCCCTCTGGCTCAGAGAGCACACTTTTTCTTTCCACTAAACATTGAAGAGTGTGTTTCCCTGGCTGCGCGGAAACAATGAATGTATCTCACCAGAGCAAAGCGGGGCGGAGCAGGCCAGCTTAGACCAAAGCACAGTGAAGCAGACCAGTTTGGAGCAGACCAGCCTAGTGCAAAGACCACCAGCGAGGAGCAGAGCACAGCTGTCCAGCCAGATAGGGGCTTGGCCCAAGGGCCACCTGGCCCTAGGACTGCCTCACAGCTGTGCTATTTTCACAGCTGTGCTGTATCACAGTTGAGCTGTTTTGCACTGATTAAAGTTTCCTTCTTCACCACACCCCAAATAGAGGATTCCTGTTGGTGTTGAACTGGAGCCAATGACCATCAGTTGACATGATTTACTGATGAACTTCATGTACGTGAAGAATTACAGTATATTTGCAGTGGGGGATCATGTTGCTATGAACCAATTTACTCCTTCTGTGGCATGTTTATCCTCCTTGGCCAGGACCTCTCTAAAAGAGATTTTCAAAGTTCCTGGAAGTGACAATACATGACAACTAGTATTACCATGTGCTGTGGATTATGCCAAACTCTTTACATGCTTACCTCCTGTGATTCTTACAATGACTTCACATATCAGTGATTTTGCTATGTGGAAAGTTCAGAGAAAATAAGAACTTTGCCCAGGCTGACCTAAGGTCTGAACCCTTGTTAGCAAGTCTACTCTGACACCCCCCTTGTTAGCAAGTCTTACTCTGACACCCCAGCGCTTAGTGTGGGGCCTGGCACATGACAGGTGCTCGAATAAGTATTTGTCGCATGAATCCATGGATGCACTGGCTCTAGAGTCACAAGAGAATGTCCTTCTGTTTCAGGAGGTTGTCAGGTAACTTCTCAGAGCCTCGGTTTCCACAGGGATAAAATGGACAAATAACACCTACTTCATTGAGTTGCTATAAGGAATTCAAGAACGTTACACATTTGAGCCCTGGCCGGTTTGGTTCAGCGGTTAGAGCGTCGGCCTGCGGTCTAGAGAGACCTGGGTTCGGTTCCCGCTAAGGGCACGTACCTCGGTTGCAGTTTGTCCCTGGCCCCGGTTGGTCGTGCGGGTGGCAGCCACTCGATGTGTCCCTTCACGTCGATGTTTCTCTCTCTCTCTCTCTCTTCCTCTCTCTCCCTCCCACTCTATCTGTACAAAAAATGGAAGAATGTCCTTGGGTGAGGATAAAAAAAAAAAAAGAACGTTACACATTTGAAACCAAAATCGAACTGCTGACCTGGGTCTACTGGGTCCTCAGGGACGGGTTCCTGCTGGCCTGACCTCATCCCATCACCCCATCTCCTCCTCTAAGCTGCAGCTGGGGGCCTCCTCAAACACACCAAGGTCACGCCCACTCCAGCCCTCTGCTCTTCCTGTACCTCTCTCTGAACGCGCTTTCCACCTGCACTCCAGAAAGTCACCTGCACTGACTCCTTTACATCCTCTGCCTCGGCTCAGAGGTCCCCTCCTCAGAGAGGCCTTCCCGACCACCCATCCAAGCAGGTCCCCCCTCCTCCCTCTCTATCCCATCACCTGTTTGTTTCCTTCCCAGCAGTTCTGGTTAGCTGTAGCTACCCTATTTTTTTTAATGTTTTGATTGATTTTTTTTTTTTTAGAGAGAGAGAGAAACATCAATCAGCTGCCTCCTGCATGCCCCCTACTGGGGATCGAGCCCGAAATCCAGGCATGTGCCCTGACCAGGAATGGAACCGGGACCTCTCCGTCCACGGAATGACGCTCAATCCACTGAGCCACACTGGCCAGGCATGTAGCTACCCTATTTTTGTTTTTATCTGTTCAGTGGGTGTCTCCCCTGCTTTGTGAAAGCGGGTCCCTGGCCAGACTCTTTCACCACCAGACCCCACCCCTGGTGCACGGTTAAGGCTCATGGTCGGCTCCCTTCCTTCTCCTTCCAGTGGGTGAAGGGGGAAGGTCTGGGTGGGTCCCACACTCAAACAATGCTCCTTTAAAAAGCAACCAGATTACAACACAGGTCACAACACCGAAAAGTCATTTCCCCCTTTTATCCCTCTAAATTCTCCACTTCCTAAAAGAAACAAAAACAAAACAAAACAAAGCCATTGACGGCCTCTGGGCCTAATCTGGGCCTGAGTTGCTGGGCAGAATTCAGCCTCTTCCAGACAGAGAGGAAAAAATAAGCCAGATGGCTGGCTCACCAGAGAAGCATTGCAGCCTGAAGATGGGCTGTGCAATCTGCAGCTGTCCCAGACCTACAGAAGGTCCCGCCCTCTGGGACACCTTTACGGCTGATGAATGACCTGAATGAATGGGCTTAGCAGATAAGGGGAAAAGAAATAAACACTGCAGGTCAAATGGTCACTTGAAGTTTAATACACTCTGCTGGACTAAAACAGCCCAAAGAATAGTCGTTTAACTCTATAAACATCCAATAGCATATCTCCAGGCACACAGCACACACAGTCATCAATCATAACATTAGGGCTAGAGAAGACCCAAATAATAATAACGCCAACAGCTACCACTCAAGTGCATAGCACCTGCCCGTGTGCTGCAAGATTCTTGACATGCTAATCTCCTTACATCCTCTTAGTGACCCTAGCCGAGGGAGCATGATTATCCCAACTTTACAGATAAGGAAACTGAGGCTCAGAGAGGTAACAGGATATGCTCAAGGTCACACAGCTGATAACTGGCCTAGTTAGAATTCACACCTAGGCCAGGCGGCCCCATAAAAATGACCACCAGAGGTTCTCTTCATTTATCTTTAAAAACAAAACAAGTCCGGCTGGTGTGGCTCAGTGGTTGAGCATCGACCTATGCACCAAGAGGTCGCCGGTTTGATTCCCGGTCAGGGCACATGCCCAGGTTGTGGGCCAGACCCCCAGTGGGGGGCATGCAGGAGGTGGCCAATCGATGTTCTCTCTCATCGATGTTTCTATCTCTCCCTACCTCTCCCTTTCTCTCTCTCTAAAATCAATAAAGAAAAAAATAAAAACATAAAAGGCCACATATTATATGATTTCATTTACATGAAATGTCCAGAATAGGTAAATCCAAAGGGACAGAAAGCAGACTGGTGGTAGCCAGGGGCTCGGGGGAAAGGAAACAGGGCTTACTGGGCACAGGGTCTTCTTTGTGGTGATGAAAATATTTTGAAACTAGACAGAAGTGATGGCTACCCAACAATTCAAATGTACTAAATGCCGCTGAACTGTACCCTTTCAAATGGCTGAGTCTGTTATGTGAATCATATTTCAATTAGAAAAATAGTCACTGCGCACATGTTAGCTGAGGATGACCTGGTATGAAGTACTCAGTGACTGCAATATCAAACACATTTGGCAAAGGGGAAAAGCCAAGCAGAGTCATTCTATCCAACAAAGAACATGCCAGGCACCATGGATCCGAAGGGCCCAGGGGTGGGCAAAGTGTCTCCCGGTGGGGTCTGTGCCTCTTGGAGGAGGTGACATTCAAGTTGAGATCAGGAGTGTGAGGAGCTGGCCAGAGAAAGAGCAGGGTGACAGGTGTGTCAGGCAGAGGGAACAGCGACTGCAAAGACATGAGGGGGAAGCACGGGGAGGGACTAGGGCATGGCTGGGGCCTAGGCGACAAGGGGAGGCAGCAGGCATGGGGGCTGGAGAGGTAGGCAAGGACCAGTTCAGATGATAATCCTCTCTAGGGGCCCTGGATCAAGGTGGTCCTCCACCTTCTACTCCTACCAGAACCTCCACTTTGTAGATAGGGAAACTGAGGCTCAGAAAAGGAAGTAAGTTGCTCAAGGCCACAAGGCTTATAAGAGGGTAGGTCAGTGTCTGAACCCCATCCCTATTCTTTTGTTTTATCCTCACCCGAGGACATTTTTGCATTAATCTTCAGATAGAGTGGGAGGGAGAGAGGGAGGAAGAGAGAGAGAGAAACATCAATGTGAGACAGACACATCGACTGGTTGCCACCCACACGACCCCAACCGGGGCTGGGGCCAAACTACAACCGACGTACGTGCCCTTAGCGAGAACCGAACCCAGGACTCTCTGGTCCACGGGCCGACGTTCTAACCACTGAGCCAAACCGGCAAGGGCCCATGCTTATTCTTAAAAACAAAACAACTCGAGAGAATTGAGAATACAGTTCAATGGATACTTTCACAGGGTGAGGCCAGGATCTGTATGGGCACAGAGTCCAGCCTGTGGGAGAAGAGGTAATCAGGGAAGGCTTCTGGGGGGAAACAACACCAGACTGGAAGAAGAGAAGAGCAGCATGTCCTATAAAGAAGTAAGGTAGCCCAGTGTGGCTCAGTGGTTACAGTGTCGGCCTACGGATCAAAGGGTCACAGGTTCAATTCCCAGTCAAAGGCATGTACCTGGGTTGCAGGTTTGCTACCCGGCCCTGGTCAGGGCACATGCAGGAGGCAACCAATTGATGTCTCTCTCTCACATCGATGTTTCTTTCCCCCTTCCTCCCTCCCTTCCACTTTTTCTAAAAAGCAATGGAAAAAAATATCCCCAGGTGTGGACTAACAAAAAAAAAGTAAGGTAGCCCCAGCAGGGTGGCTCAGTTGGTTGGAGCATTGTCCTGTACACCAAAAAGGTTACAACTCGAGAGAATTGAGAATACAGTTCAATGGATACTTTCACAGGGTGAGGCCAGGATCCAATTTTGTCAGGGCACATACCTAGGTTGCAGGTTTGATCCCTGCAACTGATTGATTCACCCCCCCACCCCCCCACCCCCACCCCCAACCCCGCCTTCCTCTCTAAGATCAATAAACATATCCTCGGGTGAGGATTAAAAGAAGTAGAAGAAGTAAGGTAATGGCCCCCATGGGAGACAGAATGGAAGGAGCTTATAAGGCTCAAGAAGCAACTTGCAGACCATCAGGAGGATGTGGGGGAGATATGGGAGCTAAGACAGGGACCACACCACAAAGGGCACCCCTCAACTAATATTCACTGAAGGCCTACTATGTACCAAACACTGCTAAGTATGGGGGCAATGGTGAGCCAAACAGGCCCAGCCCCGTCCTTCTGGAGTTTACCATCTAGTAGAGGAGGCAGAGACGTTCATTAACAACAACAGTTAACACTCCCATGGTCCCATGGCAGCCAGTCTCCAGGATGGGCCCCGCTGACCCCTCTCTCCCCCAGTATCCTGACATCACGCCTGTATATCGGCTCCTTCCACACTGAACGGGGCTGCCCCACGTGACCAATGAAACACTGCAGAAATACCACAGCGTGATTTCCGACACCAGATCATAAAGGCATTACAGCTTTCGCTCTGGGGGAAGCCAGTCTCCGTGTCATGATGATACTCAGCAGTCCCCTGGAAGGTCCATGTGGAAAGGCACTGAGGTCTCCTGCCAACAGCCAGTGTCAGTTCCCCATCAATGTGAGCAAGTAATCTTGGAAGGAATGTTCCAGCCACAGGCACGCCTTCAGATGACTGCATTCCTGGCTGACACCATGACTGCCACCTCAAGAGAGACCCTGAGCCAGAACCACTTAGACAGGTCACTCCCAAAGTCCTGACCATCAGAAATGATAAGATAAGGAGTATTATTGTTGTAATCCATTAAGTTTTGGGATAATTTGTAACACAGCATAGATAATGAATACAAACATTAAGTTCTTTATATAAGTCAACTCTCTTAATTCTTATAACAAACCCTGAAGTAGGTACTATCATTGCCTATATTTGATGTACAAGGAAACGGAGGTGCCAAGCAGTTAAGTGCCTTGCTCAAAGACAAATCCAGTAAATGGGAAAATGAGGATTTGCATCCGGGAATCGGAGTGTAGACTTGCAACCACTACAGTATAGCTGCCAGTGTAGCTGTGAGTACCCTCCCTCCCTCTCTTTATTAATTCATCACTATTTAGCATCTATTATGTGCCAGACACTGTTCTAGGTCCTAACAGAACAAGACAAAGCCTCTGCTTATCACGGCACCCATATTCTAGAAGGAAAGACAGCTAATAAAAACGGAAACAATCAAATTAGATGACTTCAGATAATGGTAAGTGCTTTGAAGGAATAAGCAAGGTAATGAAGTCAGGAAAGCAAGATGGGAGTAATTCTTCAGACAAGATGACTCCAGAGGTCTGCCTCTCTAGGAGGAGGAGGAGGGCACCATACAAAGAGCAAAGAGAAATGTAGTCGAGGCAAAGAAAACAGTAGATGCAAAGGCTCTGAGGCAGAAATAATCTTAATATGTTGAAGGAATGGGAATGTAGCCAATGTAGCTGGAGCAGGATGGGTTAAGGGTGATGAGGGCCTGGAGAGGGGGCTGGTGTCAAATCACCAGGCCTTGTTGGCCACCACAGAAAAGTCTGGAGTTTATACTCAGCAGTGGGAAGCCACTGGAAAGTTTTAATTTTGAAGGGGAGTGGTATGATTTGTTTTATCATTCAGAAAGAGGCACAAGGCCCATTATGTAAACCAGATCCCCTTTGTCTCCTGCCCACCTCCAATTGTACTCCCATGATAAATATAAAGTGTAACAGTTTACAAAGTGCTACAAAGTTTTAAACATGTCCCTTTTTAGCCTTCCACCCATACTGATGGGTACAATGTCAAAAAATATCATCTGTCCAGGGGTGGAGGAGACTTTAGAAGGGCCAATTATTATACTCATAAAAAGATGCTTAAAATACCATTTAACACCCAATAAAGATCCAGAAAAGATTCATCTCACACCCTGTGTATAGGAAACCATGACTGGCATCTTAAATGTGATTGACTATGCTAACTATAAATAAGAGGACAATAAACAGAAACTAACTTTAAAAAATCCTTGAATGGCCATTATTGAAAGGTTAAAACTGAGTTGATGCCAGCAGTATTAATAATGAGCTAGAGCCCTGATCAGTTTGGCTCAATGGTTAGAGCACAGGCCATGACTAAAGAGTCGCGGATTCGATTCTGGTCAAGGGCACAAATCTCAGTTGCAGTTTGGTCCCAGCCCTGGTTGGGATCATGCAGGAGGCAACCAATCGGTGTGTGTTTCTCTCTCTCTCTCTCCCCTCCCCTCCCACTCTGTCTGAAGATAAATGGAAAAATGTCCTCCAGTGAGGATAAAAGTAAATAAATAAATAATGAGCTAGAAAGAATTCTCATCAAACCCAGTCTGAGTTCTGATTCCTTAGCAAGTTCCCAGGGTTTGGGTCCCTTCTGGATGTCTTACGTTTTTCTTCTTCTTCATATTGAGACCAATCCAATCATAAGGGACTAATGACCAAATCTACATTTACGTTTTACTGCAAATCCTTGTAACAAAACCACTGTTCTCAAATTGAATTAGAGAAGACTGCAGATAAAACTCAGAGTACGGTATTGTGTTTTGTCAAAGGCAAATGTGTGATACAAATGCTGCAAGGAAGCCTGCCTGAGTGCTGTCAACTTGTCTATCTTGACTGAGTGGTGGTTGTACATAACTTGTAAAAACTCACAGAGCAGGACACAACTTTCACCCAAGAATAAAGAAGCAAGCAAACAACAACAACAACAAACATTATAATGCTTGGTTGGTTACCATTTATTGCGCTTTTTCTGTACTAGGCACTTCACACGTTTTTCTCTCAACTAATCCCACCAACATCCTATTCCCATTTTTACTGCTTAAGAACCTGAGGCTCAGAGAAGGCAAGCCACTTACCAAAGATCACACAGCAGTAAACAGCACAGGCAGAATTCCGTTCCAAGTCCACCTAATTATAAACCCTGAACTGTTTGGGGGCCGGCACCTCCTGCCAGAATGTTAGAACTGGCAAGGATCTGAAAATCGTTTCATTCAACAGATAAGGCTATTTGGAGACTAGCCTGGGATCCCTCAGCCAGCAGCTGTAAGGCAAAGCCTCCACGGTCCAGACTCCCATTGTAGTGCTCCTTTGCTGGGGCATGCGCGCCTCTTATCTGGGTGAGGATGGGATGGAGGAGGGAGAACAGGAATAAGAAAGATCGCTTTTCCCAAAGACGGGTAGGTGGGGAGAAGGCTGGGCCCTCGTCACGTTCCGGGAAGCTCGCGCACGCCGTGTGCCCACCGACGGCTAGAAACACCATCCCCCCGCCCTACCTGGATGCATCAAGGGCTGCCTGCTGGGCCCGCCGGGCGGGAACCCACTGGCCCCGGACTCGCTCATGGCTGCACTCCGCGCCCGGGAGAGGCCGCGGGAGACCCGCTCCGGCTGCCGCCGCCGTCTCCGCCGCCACCTCCTGGCCTTTCCTCCCGGAGCCGGGATTCCAGGTTCCGGCGTGGACGTCACAGAGGCGGGCGGGGCGCGGAGACTGCTCTTCCCACGCCCGCCGCGCTGGACCACTCGAGCCGCGGGCGCGCGGCCAGGATGTGCTGGCAGCGGTGGTGTGCTGTGAACCCCGCCGCATCCAGGGGTGGGGGGCGTGGCTGGAGGTCCCGAGGGCTCCATCCAGCGGCCTGATGAGGGGCGACCTCCCAGATACCTCACTAAACATTTTTAACAGTATAATAAAAATAACCAAGCGGCAAACAAGTGTTTCTACTAAGTTACCATCTGGGTACAAAACGGGGTGGAGGCGGGGCGGAGGGGGAGGGGAGAATATATTTATACATGTTTGTAAATGGGTAAGATCTCTCTCGAGTTCCCGGGGAGCTGGATGGCTAGGGAGAAAGGTGCCAGAGAGGGTGTTCCCTCTGCCGTGTTTGTCTCTTAAATTTTACACCGTATCCACGTTTCATCTCTGCCTGTATACATCCATTCATGTACAGTTTAAAACATATAATTACAGCCCTGGCCAGTTTGGCTCAGCGGTTAGAGTGTCGGCCTGCGGTCCGGAGAGACCCGGGTTCGGTTCCCGCTAAGGGCACGTACTTCAGTTGCAGTTTGTCCCGGCCCTGGTTGGTCGTGCAGGTGGCAGCCACTCGATGTGTCCCTTCACATCGATGTTTCTCTCTCTCTCTCCCTTCCTCTCTCTCCCTCCCATTCTATCTGTACAAAAAATGGAAAAATACCCTCAGGTGAGGATTAAAAAAAAAAAACACATATAATTACAAGTAAATGCCAAATGAATAAATGTAATTGTATATACATTTGTATTTAAGTAGTTGCCAAATTAAATAATGGGGAAGTGTCCTGTGCAGAAGAATTCCAAGTAATATATATATATATATATGGCTATTTCAAGGAGGTGGAACTATACGGATGTTTTGAGGAGGATATTTCATCCTTTAAGTGTGAGCTGCATACAGTGACCACCTTCCAAAGTGGGTAGTATGGAAAGGGAGGGCGGGCAAACCTGGATAATACCTAACAAACACTCTCAGGCAGACAATCAAGGTCAACATCAACAGTCCTAAGTCATCTTGATATGAGTTCATGAGAATGACACTTCACCTATGGGGGTCTTTCTCCCCAAAACCCAACACTCCAGTCTGATCATAAGGAAAATACCAGGCAAACCCAAATCAAGGGACATTTTACAAGCTACCTGATCAGCTCCACAAAACTGTCTGTGTCATCAAACACAAGGAAAGTCTGAGAACTGTCACAGCCAAGAGGAGCCTATGGAGACATGACCACATAAGTATAATGTGGTATCCAGGGTGGGAATGTGGAGCAGGAAAAAGTAACAAGTAAACAAAATGAAATGAAGTGTGGACTTCAGATAATAACAATGTGTGGATAGTGGTTCATCTATTATGAGAAATGTACCATACTGATGTAAGATAGTAATAATCAGAGAAACTGAGTCTGAGTATATGGAAACCCTCCACTATTCTCAAAATTTTCTGTAACTTTAAAATGATTCCAAAAAAGATAGTTTATTATTTTTTAAAAAGTAATTGCCTGGCTCAAAATAAGGACTTTTTTTTTTCTTTCTTTTTGTTAAATCTTCACCTGAGGATACTTTTCCTTTATCTTCAGATAAAGTGGGAGGGAGGGAGGAAAAGAGAGAGAAACATCAATGTGAGAGAGACACATCGATTGGTTGCCTCCTGCACAACCTTGACCAGGTCCAGGGACTGAACTTTAACCAAGGTATGCACCCTTGACCAGAATTGAACCCACGACTCTTTGGTTTATGGGTTGAAGCTCTAACCGCTGAGCCAAACCAGCCAGGGCAAGACTATTTTCATCACATGAAAGGTACGGTCGCTGGGTTTCCAATAGGAAGCTAGTTTCCAATTACTCCCTGAGTGAGTTGGGTCACATGCCTCAGGCCTGTTTTCTCACCTTTAAAATGAGCATATGCTACTGATAGGGAAAAGGTACATATAAGAATAGAACCACAGTTGTGTAATGATTATTCACCTTACTAACTATAGATAAGAGGTTTTCTTACAGACCCTGGGAAACTGGAGGTTGTCTTGCAAGAAGAAAAACAGGGCTGTAAGAAGAAAAAAAGATGAGATGCCTCAGAGCCCAGATGGGTCCATTACTCAGGAAAGAAATACATTTTGAGAACAGACCAAGGACAGGACATGCTTTGACTTGGTTGCTGTGCTGGACCCTGACCCCCTCTGGGAGTTTGCCTCAGGAATGCTGCCCATTCTCCGGTCCCAGGAATCGCTGAGCTGTTAGTAACATCATAGGAGATTAGCCACCTTGTTATCAGACTTGGAGCTCCTGGAGGCCAGACTTCAGACCTTCACCTTCTCTTTTCCTGTTATACCTGCAGCTCGCAGCTACACGTAGCTTTCTCCCTCACTCATATGTAATCAGCCAACTGGCAGAAAAAGGCAGAGCAGGATTTTAGGATGACTTGCTGCTCACCCCATATGCTGGCACTATTGGAGCAAACATTCATGTATATTCAACCCTGTCTCTGCTTAATTTGGCTCAAGTAATGACAGTTGGCCTCAGACCCGTTTGGTTTCCAGTATCACTGCTAGATCCCAAGCTGTGGTGAGAATAATCACCTGAAGTGCCTGGGCAGAGCCTCTTGGGGCGGGGGGGGGGGGGGGGGGGGGAGGACCCAATCTGAACACCAACATCACACATAAAAGAAAATCCAAAGATATAAATGAAAATAGTAAAACTGCCCTGGCCAGTTTTGTTCAGTGGTTAGAGCATCGGCCTTCGGTCCAAAGAGTCCTGGGTTCGATTCTCACCAAGGGCACGGTGAGAATCGTCACAGCCGATTGGGGTCATGCGGGTGGCAACCAGTCGATGTGAGTCTCTCTCACATCGATGTTTCTCTCTCTCCCTCCCACTCTGTCTGAAGATAAATGTAAAAAAAAGAAAGAAAGAAAATAGTAAAACCATGGAAATATTAAAATAATAATAATAACATGGTAGTTTTTTTTTAAGTATCAGAGAGGGGAAGAACTTACTAAGTTCGACCAAAACTCAGAAACCAAAAAAGCACAATAACTTCAACTACATAAAAACTTTAAATTCTGCAACACAGTGACATTTGTACAAGGGTATTATTTGCAGTGTTGTTGTTATAGCAAAAGAGTGGGATCAGCCTAAATAGAAAGGCTGGTTAAATCAATTTTGACACATACGTTCAGCTATTATGTAGCTCTATATTTAGACATAGAGAAAGTTCTGCGTGTGGAAGTACATAAGTGAAAAAAGCAAGGTGCAGAAGTGTAATAGGTAAGCTACCAGTTGGGTAAGGAAAAACAAAAATATGTATGTGTTTGTAAATGCATTGTACAGAGTGGGGCAAAAGTAGGTTTACAGTTGTGAGTGTGAAACACAAAGTATATTCTTGTATTATTACTTATTAACTATTGTATTATTTTTCCATGAAACAACTGTATATCTCAGGATAACAGTGGGGGGTATTTACTAATTATCCTTTTTTTGCACAGCATAGATATTACCTATACATATTTGAATTTTTATTTTTTTGGCTTCCCTCTGATTTTTTTTTTAATCTTTATTGTTGAATGTAAAATGTATTACAGATGTTCCACATTTTTCCCCCATTGACCCCCTCCTCCCCACTCCCGCCCCCCTCCCACCTTTTCCCACACTATTGTCTGTGTCCATTGGTTATGCATATAAGTTCTTTGGTTTATTTCTTCCCACCCCCCAACCGCTTTCCCTGTGAGGTTTGTCAGTCTAGCAATGAATTTGTGCTTCTTAATCCCTTCACCTTTTTCACCCATTCCCCCAACCCCCCTCCCGTCTGGCAACCAACAAAATGTTCTCTGTATCTATGAGAATGTTTCTGTTCTACCTGTTCATTTTGTTTGTAGATTCCATTATTGATAGATATGTATTCATTGCCATTTGGTTTGTTCATATATTTTATCTTTTTCTTCAAAAAGACCCTTCATCATTTCATATAACGATTTGGTGGTGATGAACTCTTCTAACTTTTTCTTGTCTGGGAAAGTCTTTATATGGCCATCGATTCTAAATGACAGCTTTGCAGGATAGAGTAATCTTGGTTGTAGGTTCTTGCTTTTCATCACCCTGAATATTTCTTGCTACTCCCTTCTGGCCTGCAACGTTTCTTTTGAGAAATCAGCTGACAGCCTTATGGGAACTCCCTTGTAGGTAACTAGCTGCCTTTCTCTTGCTGCTTTTAAGATTCTCTCTTTGTCTTGAACCTTTTGCATTTTGATGATGATGTGTCTTGGTGTGGGCCTCTTGGGGTTCATCTTGTTTGGGACTCTCTGTGCTTCCTGGACTTGTATGTCTGTTTCCTTCACCAAAATAGGAAAGTTTTCTGCCATTATTGTTTCAAACAGGTTTTCAATTTCTTGTTCTCGCTCTTCTCCTTCTGGCACCCCCAAGATGCGGATGTTGGCATGCTTGAAGTTGTCCCAGAGGCTCCTTACACTATCCTCATTTTTTTGGATTCTTTTCTCTTTTTGCTGTTCTGATTGGGCGTTTTTTTGCTTCCTTATATTCCAAATCGATGGTTTGCTCCATGGATTTACGCACTCTACTATTGAAGCTGTGTAAATTATTATTTATTTCAGTTAATGCCTCCTTCAATTCTGACTGTGCACCCATCATTTCTGACTGGTCCTTTTTTATGCTCTTGAGGCCCTCACTAAGTTCATTGAGCATCCTTATAAGCAGTATTTTGAACTCAGCATCTGTTAGGTTGCTTATCTCCATTTCTCTTAGTTCTTTTTGGGGGGTTTTGTTCTGTTCTGTCATTTGGGACCTGTTTCTTTGTCTCCTCATTTTGGCTGCCTCCTTGTGTTTGTTTCTGTGTAATACTTAATGAGAGGTATGCGGCTAGCAGTGACCAGATGCTGCTCGTTTGAAAGAATTTAGGAAAAACCTCAAGCAGGATCCAAGACAGGCCAATCCTATGGTTAAGCAAGTGGCAACAGCTTGGGTGGGCCTGAAAGTTGTGTGGGGTGGGGCGGGGGCCTCAGGGAGTCACCAGGGCAGGGCTACCAGTGTGAGCCAGGTTTCTGGAGTCCCAGATATGGCGGCTGTCTGCCGCCCCAGGGAAGGGCTCACCAAAGGAACAAAGGCCTCTGACAGCACGTTTGTCCTGGAGAAAGCCCCCTCTCCAGCCCTCGCTCCAGTGCCAAACAGCTCAGGTCTTCCCTGTATGTCTCTGGTGCCCCTCGAGCTGCCTCCCCTCCAAGCTTAGAGGGAGAGAGTCCGATAAGTCCGTGCGCGGGCCCTTTAAGGAGCTGCCTGGGGCTCCAGCCGCTTCAGCTTCCCTGAGCCTCAGTTCCTGCTGGTTTTTCCAGCCAGAAGTTATGGGGATTCTCTTCCTGGCACTGGAACCCTGAGCGGGGCATCTGGTGTGGGACGGGGACTCCTCAGTCCTCAGGAAGGACCTTCCCAGCCTAGGTGTCCTCCTGATTTTTATCCGCCACACGTGGGTGTGGGACCAGCCCGACTGGCCACCGCCCCTGGCGCCTCCGCCCCTCCTACCAGTCTCGATGTAGCTGCTGCTTTAATTCCGTAGTTGTAGGACTTCCATTCAGCTTGATTTCATGCGGTTTTGAATGATGGTTGTTCTGTAGTTTAGTTGTAACTTTGATGTGTTTGTGGGAGGACGAGATACCACGTTTACCTACCCGCCATCTTGACCGGAAGTCTCCCCCATATTTGAATTTTTTTTTTTTTTTTTTTTTTATCCTCACCCGAGGATATTTTTTCAATTTTTTTGTACAGATAGAGTGGGAGGGAGAGAGAGGAAGGGAGAGAGAGAGAAACATCGACGTGAAGGGACACATCGAGTGGCTGCCACCCACACGACCAACCACGGCCGGGGACAAACTGCAACCGAGGTACGCGCCCTTAGTGGGAACCGAACCCGGGTCTCTCCGGACGGCAGGCCGACGCTCTAACCGCTGAGCCAAACTGGCCAGGGCCATATTTGAATTTTTTAAAAATTATTTTTAAAATCAGTGGCACAGAGGACTGGTTATTTCTATTGTAAGACAATGCCTCCCTCCTCCCTTCCTCACCAGAGTCCACCTCCCCACCCTGTATCCCAGCCCACAGCTCTGGAAGGGGGTGGCTATGGTGGTGACCGGTCCATAACCCTAAGAGAGAAGGCTCTGAAATCCTGGCGCTCCCCTCGCCCCTGCTGGTGGCACCTGGCACCTGGCACCTGGCACCTGGCGCTGGCTGGGGGGTCTGCATTCTGGTTGGGCCAGGCCTCAAGTTCTCTCTGGGGCAGGGGAACCAGCCCAGGCTCCTGAAGGAGACTCTTCCCTCCCAACAGAGGTCTAATTTTACAGGACTAGAAATGAGGTCATTCTTTGGGGAAAGATCACAAAAATCTCCTGTCTGAAGGAAGTAGAAGAGGAAGAAGGCTGGACTCACGACAAACAGAAATTCAGACAGAAAGGTGGAGAGTAAGAATAAAAAAAAGGAATCCTTGATTCCATTTATTGCTGCATTTCATGGAGGTACATGTCTTCCCACAGCGCCCCCTTATGGGCGCTTTCTCATTTCTAGCACTTTTTTGTACAGCTTTTGTCTGCGTTATTTCCACACTAGAGTGTAAGTTTGGTGAGGGCTCTGTGATCACAATACCTCGTTTAATTTTCATCATCCCTAAAATACAATCCCCATTTTATAGAAAATTAATGCATAAACAAGTGAAACAACAAATCAATGTCTCTCTCTTTCTTTCCCTCCCCCAATCAATCAATGAACAAAATATATAGTAAGTCGAAAATGCATTTAATATACATAACCTACTGAACATCATAGCTTAGCCTAACCTACTGAACATCATAGCCTAGCCTACCTTCCATGTGCTCAGAACACTTTCATGAAACTACAGTTGGGCAAAGTCATCTAACACAAAGTCTATTTTATAATAAAATGTTGAATTGCTCATGTAACTTGTTGAATACTGTACTTAAAGTGAAAAACAGAATGGCTGTATGGGTTCTGAAACCACAGCATCGTTAAGTTGAAAAGTCGTAAGTCGAACCCTCATAACTCGGGACCGTTTGTCTTCCATGTGCCTGGAGTCTCCGGCACAGACGCACGCAGTCAAGTGACGCTGGTTGAGTGCATGAATGGGCCTGTGAAAGGGGCTCCAAACTCTGGGTCAGCTCCTGATGGCATTCTCTCTGGACCCTGTTGAAATATGAAAAATAATGGGGCAAGGAAGGGGACTCTCTCTTTTGTTCTGGTATGAATTGCTCCTTTTGTTTTTGTTTTTTCATCATTTTTCCATTTTTTGTTCAGATAGAGTGGAAGGGAGAGAGAGAGAGAGAGACAGAGAGAGACATCGACATGAAAGGGACACATCGAGTGGTTGCCACCCGCACAACCCAACCAGGGCTGGGGACAAACCGCAATTAAGGTCCATGTCCTTAGTGGACACCGAACCCGGGTGTCTCTGGACCGCAGGCCGACGCTCTAACTGCTGAGCCAAACCGGCCAGGGTGATCCTTGATGTTTAAATGCAATACTTCTTTATTTGGGGTCATGAGATGCAATCTTAAGGCAAATTGCAAAGTCATTCAGAAAAGGTGAAACACCTCTGAGGTCAGGAGAGGCCAGGTCCACTTTTAGTTTTTCAGGTTCTTGGCTGCCAGCAAAAGATTCTTTCAAAGAGAGGTCCTCACCCTGGCCGGTTTGGCTCAGCGGTTAGAGCATCGGCCTGCGGTCCAGAGAGACTCAGGTTCGGTTTCTGCTAAGGGCATGTACCTCAGTTGTTGTTTGTCCCCCGCCCTGGTTGGGGTCATGTGGGTGGCAACCAGTTGATGTGTTTCTCTCAGATTGATGTTTCTCTCTCTCTCTCTCTTCCCCCCTCTCTCCCTCCTGCTCTGTCTGAAGATAAATGCAAAAAAAGAGGTCCTCTCCCTGTTGGAGAGAGCTCAGCAGTTGTTATAAAACCTAAGTGTTTATGGTCTGGCCCCACACACAGGCATGTCCCTTCCCAGGGGTCTCAGAGTTGGACCACTGGCCCATCTGGAAAGCACTTTCTTCCTGCTTCCCAGTCCCTACATCAATAGCAGCCCTAAATCACACCCTCTTCTCCCCAAGCACAGACCATCCTCCCTCTTCCAGGGACAGTTCAGTTTTAATGCCCTTCCCTCCAAGAGCTGAATCCTAACAAAAATCTAGATAGATATTCCCCTGGGGCTGCCCGCAAGCCTAAAAACCAAGGCCCAGCCTGGCTGGTATGGTTCAGTGGTTGAGCATCGACCCATGCACCAAGAGGCCGCCAGTTTGATTCCCGGTCAGGGCACATGCCCAGGTTGTGGGCCAAACCCCCATTGGGAGGCATGCAGGAGGCAGCCAATTGATGTTCTCTCTCATCGATGTTTCTATCTCTCACTCCCTTTCCCTTCCTCTCTTTCTAAAAATCAACAAAGAAAAAAAAAATTTTTTTAACAACAACAACAAAAAAAAACAAGGCCCAGTGATGTCCTCTGTGACCAGGCAGGAAAATTCTCTCCATCACCTCTTTTTCACACTTATCACCAAACTGTGGAGCACAGGACATTGTGATATTCAATTTTTATTACAAGCCCCTGCAAGTACACTTACCAGCGTGCATGAGTGTGTCAAGGTGCAAAGCCCTCTTTCTCGGGAAGGACTGTTATATTCTCTCTGTAAGTCTTCTTTTTCCCATTATAATGTCCTATTTGCAGAGAGAGGTGGTTAAGAGCATGGGTTCTGAAGCCAGACAGCTGGGTTCCACAGCTGGCTCCGCCACTCACTAGCTGTGTGATCTGGGGTGAATTGCTAAGCTTCTCTGTACTCCTGTTTTTTCACCTATCAAATGATTCAAATAACAATGCCTACAGCAAACATGTGATGTTTCAAATGAATGTTTCTCTCTCTCTCTCTTCCCCCCTTCTCTCCCTCCTGCTTAAAAAAAAAAAAAAATGCCAATGTTTTGAATGACAAAACAGGGACAAATTAAAGATTAAAGGCAGGCAGGAGCCTGGGCAACACTTAAGGAGACACTCAGGGTTTTGCAAGTGCAGTGTTGGGACCTAAGAGCTAATGTCTCTGCCCCACCCTCCACTCCTCTCGCAGTCACAGACCAGCTCTTAAAGTTGTTGGAAGATGACATAATGAGGTTATCTTTGTAAAGCACTTAGAACAGTGCCTAGCCCATAGTAAGTGGTATATAAATGTTTGTTGAATACACTAAATGTTTTCATTGAATATTTGTGTTAGTAAATGGTAATGTTGTTTTTGTTCTTCTTTTTATGTAATTTTACCTGGTGTTGGCCATGTTAAAAAAAAAAAATGGTGAGCCTAGATTAGTTTCCAAAGTTTGTTGGAGAAATGTTATTGCTTTGTATATTTCATATCCCATCACAGGAGGCACACGATGTCAGATTGTCCCACTATTGGCATCGTTAAGTTTGTTTGCCTTGTTGAGGTGGTGAATTTGAGGAGTTGAAAGCACCAAGTTTGGAATGTTTTGACTTGTTAACATTCCAGTTATATCTGTAAATGATATTCCTTTTTGTTAACATTCAGGATTCTTCTATAGGAGCCTGTCTCAGGGTCAAGATCTGGGTCTATTGAAATCTTTGCAATTTCAAAAGAAGTCAAATATTAGAGTGATTCGTGCTCATCATCATGAAACAAACAGTATGTGCACATTAGAGAAACCTGTGGGCAAAGAAGAGACCCAGTTCGACAACACCAATGGGTTAAAACTTCTAATGTGACACAACCTCACCTATTTACTGAATAGGTAAATCAATTCAGGAGAAAAGAGTAGAATCCCAGCTGTGAGACTTCCTGCAAGGCAACTGGCCTGGACGTTTTGAAAATGCCAAAGTTGCCCTGGCTGGTTTGGCTCAGCCATTAGAGCATCGGCCTGCGGACCAGTGAGTCCCGGGTTCGGTTCCTGCGAGGGACACGTACCTCGGCTGCAGTTCGTCCCTGGCCCCGGTTGGAGTCGTGTGGGTGGCAACCACTCGATGTGTCTCTCTCACATCGATGTTTCTCTCTCTCTTCCCCCTTCTCTCCCTCCTGCTAAAAAAAAAGAAAAGAAAAAAAATGCCAATGTTTTGAATGACAAAACAGGGACAAATTAAAGATTAAAGGAATAAAGGAGAATAAAGAGGCATGAAACTAAATAAATGCAATTTACGATCCTTGATTGGATTCTGGCCTTGGCTCCTCCCCATGTGGGTCTTTCCATAGGGCTCCTTGAGTGTCCTCCCAACGTGGCAGCTGGCTTCTCCCAGAGCAGGTGGTTCAAGAGAGAGAGAGTAAAAGGCAGAAGCATCAGTGTCTTTTATGACCTAGCCATGGAGGTCACATGCTGTCATTTCCACAACATCCCATTCGTTACACAGATCAGTCCTACTCAGTTCATGAGGACAATACATAGGGGCCTGAACACCATGGGGTGAGAATAGTTGATGACCATCTTGGGGACAAACTGCAACCGAGGTACGTGCCCATAGTGGGAACCGAACCCAGCTCTCTCTGGACTGCGAGTCAATGCTCTAATCACTGAGCAAAACAGACCGGGGCTATTTTATTTTATTTAAATTTTTTTTTTTCTTTAGAGAGAGAGAGACAGAAGGAGAGAAACATGGATGTGAGAGACAAACATCAAACAACTACCTCTTGCATGCCCCCTACTGGGGATGGAGCCCACAACCCAGGCATATGCCCTGACCAGGAATTGAACCGGTGACCCTTTGGTGCATGAGATGATTGATGCTCAATCAACTGAGCCACACTGGCCAGGGCCTAAAACTATTTTAAATGGCTTTTGAATTTATGAAAATAATAATTCTTGTTCAACTTTACAGGAATACATATAACGTGCTTGTTTCCAATGACACAGAAACAAGAATAAAAAGTAACATCCCTTAGGCTCCTAACCTGAGGTACTACTTAGCCGTTTCTGCAGCCGCCCCTTCTGGACAGACTTCGGGACTTCCCACAAGGGGGCGAAGGTGAGCCGGTGTGCGTCGATTGCAGACCTTGGACTGAGCACAGACCCGACTAGCAGAGGCTCAGAGGCTACCTTTGTATCCCTGGCAAGCATCTCTGCAGTGTGTAAACACCATCATCTCAGGGGATGGCAGAATAAAATTGTGTCTTGGACATAATGAGTGTTCCAGGGGTGGCAACAGCTCCACACTGCCTCTGGGGAGCCTGTCTTCTGGCGGCAATGGAAGTTTCACGGCCACTTTCTTCACAGACGCACTGATTAAAATGCTTTTGTAACCAAAGCCTTAGTTTTGACACCTTTAAAATAGATGACCTCATACTTTCCAGCCCTTCTCTATCAGCTTAGGTGAAGAAATTTGGGTAGAGTTGGAGGCCACACAAAAAAGTGCTTGAATAAACACAAACTTGATTACATTAAAAAAAATTTAAACCAACTAATTCTGATATCCCAGATCTCATCTCATTCAATCCTCAGAACAACCCTATGAGGTTTAAGTACTATTATTTTCTCCATGTGATCATTGAGAAAATGGAGACACAGAGAGGGCTGGCAACTTTCCCAGTGTCACACAGCCAGGGAGTGGTAGAGGCACGTTTCGAAGTTTTCTGTCCAAACAGCCTGCATGCCTAACCACTGCACACACAGCCTCTCTGCTTGAGATACAGATGCCTGGACTGGAGCCAGAGAGATGGCTGAATCACAGTTCTTTGAATAAATTGGTCCTGCTCAGATCCCCTGGCTTTGTCTGTTCCTCCATCAAAAATTGCGGTTGGGGACAGTGTGACTCTTCTATTGTTATCCTCACATTTGCTGTACCAGCAAATCCTGGTGATCCAACCATTAAGTGATGCCCAGAGTCTGACCACTTCACATCCACTGCACCTCCCTGGTGCAGGCCGCTGTCATCTCTTGATGAGTGTACTGCCCTCTTCATGGTCTCCTTGCACCCACCCTTGTCCTTCCTCAGTTTATTCCTAAGCCAGCAGTCAGAGTGGTCCTGCTAAGGCACAATCAGATCCTGTCCCTCTTCGTTCAAGTCCCTTCAGTGGCTCCCTCCTGACCTAGAGTAAAAGCCAAAATCCCTAAAATGGTTTGTGAGGTCCCGTGCTCTGTCCCGTGACCCTTCTGACTTCACCCCCGACTGTTCCCCGAGCTCAGTCCAAGGGCTTGCTCACTCAGCTGCACGGCTCTAGCGATTCTTGTTCAGTAGCACTCCCGCGGTCCTGCCTCGGGGTGGGGTGGGGCGGGTCACCTGAGAAGCTCCGGGGTTTGCTACATCATGACTGGTGCATACTAGGTCTTCCCCAGATATTTTCTGTAGGAAATAAGGAAGAGCTGAATCAATCCTAGAATGAAGAACCAGGAGAGGTATCTGGGAACACCCTGTGGGTTTCTGCCCAAAACTAACATTGTCTGATAGAAGTGTAATAGACATAATTTTAAATTGTCTAGTAGCTATATTTTAGAAAAGGAGGAATAGGTGATGTTTATTTTAATAATATATTTCATTTAACAAACTATATCCAAAATATTATCATCTTAACATGCAATCAATTTAGAACTTGTAAATGTTCAAAAATTCTTTTTTGGTCCTACGTCTCAAAGACATTTCAGTTCTTTGGAGCCACAGTTTCAAGTGCTTCATAACCACGTGTGGCTAGTGGCCAACGTTCTGCAGAGCGCAGGCTGGCCTCTGCATCCTCGGGGACCTCTGGGAAGCTGCGGCACCCAAGCCTGCGCCCGGCATCTGGTGGGCGCTTGGCCAGGTTTGCTGGGTGGAGGGAAAGAGTAAGTGCAGACCTGGGGCAGTGAATGTGCCAGCAGGTGTACACGCCCGCTACTCGCAGGAACTGGGCTACAATCCAAGAAAGCTATCAGCCCTCCAGGCAGGAAGTCTGGCTGCCGTGCCAGGACGCGCAGCCTGCTGGCTGCCCAGGTCGGGGTCGCCGACGTGCTCGGTGGACCAGCAGACAGGCGCTGGGGACGCGACAGCCGGTGGGAGGTGAGGCGTCTCTCCAGGTCTCGGGGCCAGCGCTGGGACAGTCTTCCAGGTATCCACCGAGACCTTCGGCTTGCGGAGCCCCGTCCCCGGCTCCGAGAGAGGATGGAAGGGAAGAACGAGGCGCCTCGATGGGGGTGTCCCGAACGTGCGGCTGCAGCAGAGTGGCCAGGGGTGGCAGCTGAAGCCGGAGAGCGGGAGTGAGTGGGGGTGGGGTAGGAGAAATAGGGGCGGTTGGCTGATAGAGGAGTCAACATTTGAACCCAGGGCTATTTGACTATAAAGTGTGTGTGGTCTTGACATCCAACCCAGGTTCCATTTGTCCCCAGGGCGGGAATGCGCGATGGGGGTGATCCCGGCGGTGGCTGCGGCTCCGGCCGGCCACGCGCTGACCTGACCCTCCCCGTTAGCAGTTTCAGCGGAGGGCGCGCAGTCGGTCGCCTCCCTCCAGCCAGCCCCGCAGCTGCAGGAGGAAAGGTGTCGAACCCAGGTGTTTATTGGGCGTTTACTCAGCGGCGCCCGACCAGGTGAGCTTTTCTCTGCGCAGTGACTTGGTTCACAGCGCGCTCTTGGGAATCGCACGGGTTTATGCGCTTAGTTACCCTGTCTGGGCTCCAGGTTCCATTTGTTGTGTGTGTGTGTGTGTGTGTGTGTGTGTGTGTGTGTGTGTGTGTGTGTGTGTGTTTGTTTTTTAAGGCTAAATAGGACGTCCCTCATAGGATTTCTGTGAGCCTTCTGTGTGCTGGGGACCCAGGAAGCTATGAGATAGGGTCTCCTGGTCCCATTTTACCCATGAGAGCATGCGGGCTCAGACGGGTTAAGTAACTTGCCCACATCTAGATGGAAACAGCAGGATTTGAACCCAGAATGTTGAACTCCAGAGCCAACATTAACATCCAGTCTAGGTCCCACAATTTCCTAGAAGGAATGGGGGAGGGAGTAATAAACAATTCTGAGACTCCTCTCTATCTGTGAAATGGGTACAAAAGCAGTGCCTAACCTATGGGTGATTGTAAGGATTAACTGAGCTAACACATAACTGCCTCCCTCCTAGAGTGTGCATGTCACAGGGTAGGAGTTTTTTCTGTTTTGTTTGAAGACACATCCCCAGTGCCTGGCACACAGCAATGCTCAGGAACACATATTGAATGGATAAGGAACACATATTACTTTTTACCCTTACAATTATCCCTATTAGTTCCATACTACTGATGAGGAGACTGAGGTTCAGAGAGGTTAGATAACTTGCAGAATGTTACCCAGGCGGTTGGCTGGTAGAGGAGTCAGCATTTGAACCCAGGTCTATTTGACTATAAAGTTTGTGTGGTCTTGACATCCATCACAGGTTCCATCACATCCTGGTGTGATGGAAACTGCCTCAGTTTCCTTGTCAGTAAAATGGGGACAATAGTGGTTTTTTTTCTGTATCAAGTGAAAAAGTACTCAGCCCTGTGCCTGCACTTAGCAAGTATTCAAAAAACACTGGCTACAGTGAATGCTGACTGCCCCTCTAAGAGCGGAGGGTTTGGCACAGCAGGCTTGTCCATTTAGAGGAGGAGAGTGCAGGTTGGAGGGGGAGGAGAGGGAGGTTACCAAGGAGCTTTCCCACAGGTCCTGTTTGCTCTCTGGAACATTCCTGAGATCTCCCCCACATCGCAATGTTCAGAGCAAAGGGAGGGGTGTCACCTGGTGTCCTGCTCTCCATCTAGTGTACAAGGAAGCTGACATGACCTGCTGCCCTTTTGTTGTACAAACAGGGCACAGCGTCCTCTCAGCTTCTGTTGATTCTCTGTTGGCAGATAAAGCTTTTGGGAAGAGAATTTCAAGTGGTAAGGGCAGTTGCAGTGGTTATTTAGCTAGACATGGGTTCAAATATCTTCTCTATGTAATTCCCAGCTCTGGGACTTTGGCAAGTCACTTTCAGAGCCTCCATTCCCTGATCTGTTGAATGGGCATAGGGTTGTTAGAAGGCTAATCTGAACTCATGTCTAGACAGCATTTAGCATAGTCTGAACCACAACACATGGCAGCTGTTGCTCATGTTATTGGATACTTGATGCTTCTTTCTATTCCTAGCCTTAGGTTCTTCAAGGAGGGAAAAAAGGAGGGAGGGAGGGAAAGACACACACAAACTCAATTGGTTGTCCTACTTATGCATTCATTGGTTGATTCTTGTTGATGCCCTAACAGGGTTGGAACCTGCAACCTTGGTGCATTGCTCTAACCAACTGAGATACCCAGCCAGGGCTCTCTGTTCCTCACTTCTAAAAATTTACAAATTCCCCAGTGACCTTGGAACTAGTTTTTTGTTTTGTTTTTTTCTCTTCAGCTAAGATAGAAGAAATGATTTATTGTATATACTACATTCAACCACAACTAAGAACAGAGCCAGTGCAGAATGTCAAGGTCCAGGGCAAAGAACCAGGCAGAATGTTTTTGTATGAACAATATGGGTCTCTCAAAATGTGGTTGCCGCCATCAGATGATGATGTATGTTCTAGATCCAGTGAGAAGTTCTAGACACCAGGCATGCATTTCAACAATTTGTACCAGTGTCCCTGGCCCCTGGCTTCCCTTATCTCTGCTCCTGTGACTTCCGTGGGTGCACAGGCTAGCAGTTTACTTGGACCTCTGCCTCATCTTTTTTTCTTTTTTAAGATTTTTTAAATTGATATTTGCATAGGATGTGAGAAACTGCAATTTCATCCTCTGGTGATAATCTTTGTTTTGAATTTCCTGTATGTTTCCTTCAACCAGATACACTAATACAATTTTTAAAAATTTTGTCTTTAACAAAAGTGAGATCATGCTATCAACTCTGTGCAATTCACAGAAGAAATTTTCAAAATTTAATTTATTTTTTTAATGTTACACTTCTGTATGGTACAAAATCCAAAAGATCGCTAAGCAAATACACACCCTTGGTTTGTGTCCCCAGCCATTTCTCACTCCAGAAGCTACTTCACTCGCCAATTTACTCCGCTGCAGACAAAGAAAGAAACATAATTACTGTTTGTAGGGCATAAACCACAATATGTAAAAATATGTTACAGTTTCTAGAAGTGGGGAAATGGAGGGGGAGGAAAACTACTAGAGGAAAATGCTGAGGTGGTACTTTCCTTTTCTTATATAATGGGGAGTCGGGAGATATTGACCCAAGTTCATGGGGCCGACCCAAGTTCATGGGGCATATCAGTCATAGCAGTGGCTCTCCCAGAGGACATTTGTTCATTTCTGGAGACGTTTCTGGTGGTTACAGCTTGTGGTGGTGGTGATGGGGAGTGTCCTACTAGCATCCAATAAATAGAAGCCAGAGATGCTGCTAAATTTCCTATAATATTCAGCACCACTCCGCACAACAGAGAAGTGTCTGACCCAAAATGTCAACAGCGCTGAGGTTGAGAAACCCTGACTTATCCCTAGGAAAGACTTACTGGTTTGTCCTTTTGCTTCAGACTCCAATTTGGCTCAGCTTTACGCTGATCGGGAGGCAGGACCCCAACATCCAGATGTTCTGTGAGTCTCACGCTGTCGGGAACCATCATCTCACCCCAGGAATGAGTTCTTGGGGCAAATAAAACCATCTTCCTGCCACCTGCATGACCCAGCCAGGGCCGGGGACCAACTGCAACCGAGGTGCGTGCTCTTAGCGGGAACCGAACCCGGGTCCACCTGCCTCCTCTCACTGTGAGACCTTTCCTTTGCTTGTGCGATTTATAAAACAAGTCTTTGTCTCTACCACAGAAGATCTCACCTTTCCTTTACTAAGTTTGCATTTATTGGAGGCGCTAATACAGGAAAGGTTGGGAACAGTAACTGTGGGCTTCCTATTCTTCGTGTGAATTATAGAAATAGGACTTTTCTCTCTTCTTTTAAGTGATACCCATCCAAATGCCATAGAAGAAGAAACTTGTTTATTCTGGCTCTCATAAAAATATGGAACTCTTACCCAGCCTGGGATCATCTACTTGTGTCTTTCTTTCCATCTGAATAAAGAGTCTCTTTCCGCCCTGGCCAGTTTGGCTCAGCAGTTAGAGCGTCGGCCCGCAGTCCAGAGAGACCTGGGTTCGGTTCCCGCTAAGGGCGTGTACCTCGGTTGCAATTTGTCCCCAGCCCTGGTTGGTCGTGCAGGTGGCAACCACTTGATGTGTCCCATTCACATAGATGTTTCTCTCTCTCTCTCTCTCTCTCTCTCTCTCTCCCCCCCCCCCCCCCCCATCTGAACAAAAAATGGAAAAATGTCCTCAGGTGAAGATAAAAAAAAAAAGAGTCTCTTTCCCAGAGCTAACTGCATGGAGGATTATCCACTGGCTTGAGTTCTCTCTGGGAACTTGAGTTTTAGGTGGCTGTTAATAACCTGAGCATTAACCCTGGCCAGTTTGGCTCAGCGGTTAGAGCAATGGCCTGCGGTTCGGAGAGATCCGGGTTCGGTTCCTGCTAAGGGCGTGTACCTCAGTTGCAGTTTGTCCCCGGCCCTGGTTGGGTCATGCAGGTGGCAGCCACTTGATGTGTCCCTTTCACGTCAATGTTTTTTTCTCTCTCTCTCTCCCTCCCACTCTATCTGAACAAAAAATGAAAAAATATCCTCAGGTGAGGATAAAAAAATAATAAAATAACCTGAGCATTAAAATGGTCCAGTCTTTCTCACACGTCAACTCATTTCACTCTCACCCACACTCTGGGGAGGTAGAGTACATTGTCTCATTTTGCAGATGGGGGAATTGAAGCTCAGAAGGGAAGAGTCACCTCAGAGCAGTACAGTTGGAAAGTGTTCAAGTCAGCCTGCCTTGAAATGTGGGCTGCTTCCAAGCCGCTTGTCCTTTTATTCCTGGAAGGGATGCCAACATAATTGTGAAGTTCAACCTGTAAGGTCTGAATGTTGCCCCAGGGGCTGAATCTGCAGAACAAAGTAGCCAGTGCCTGAGGGTGTCCCATGGAACATTCTGTTGGAGAAAGTGTTTTATGGAATAAAGGAAAGGATAGGCTCTTTCCACTCCATTTCATTCTCTGGGGGAAAACAAAATATGAGAGGAAACCAGCGAATGTGACTTACTTCCTTATGGTGTCCAAGAAATAAAATAGTTTCTAGGAAGGACTTTGTTCTTTTTACTGCACTGATACAAAATAAAAAAAGTTAACGAAAGGGAGGGGCTGCGGTCCAGGAAGAAAGAAATACACAATTCAGTCCCTGAGACAGGGCTTCTCCTCCTCAAACCCAGGACACAGAAGCCATGGAGTAGCCATGATGTTCGGGGTTAAGGACTGATCTGTGTTTGATGGGTGAGAGCCAGTTATCCATTGGCCGGCGACAGGAGACATGATAACCCCGGGTGGCGTTAGATGGTCAGGATTTGCTAAACATCGCCTCCTTGGGAGCCCAGCAGTGTGACTAAAATTCAACAGGGCAGTGTTTAAGCAGAAGATGAGTCAGTAAAAAAAAAAAAAAAAAAGAGGACCCACTATCTCTGCGGAGCGGAGAGGAAACGCCTGCATGTTCTCACGGTAAGAGAGGGTGCTTCGAAAGGGAAGTGGGGGGTGCAGAGCCCTGGCTGGTTTGGCCAAGTGGTTAGAGTGTCATCCCTTGGACTGAAGAATTGCAGGTTCGATTCCCGTCAAGGGCACGTACCTCGGTGGTGGTTCGGTCCCAGCTCAGTCCCGGCTCAGTCCCTGGCCCTGGTCGGGGTCGTGTGGGATGCAGCCAATCGATGTCTCTCTCTCACATCGATGTCTCTCTCTCTCTCTCCCTCCCTCCCACTCTATCTGAAGATAAATGGAAAAATATCCTCGGGTGAGGATTAAAAATAATAATAATAATAAAAAGAAAGGGGGACGGAAATGATGGGAAACCCTTGGAAATGTGTCATGGGAGGAGAACAGAAATTGAGGCTGTGCTGTACCTAATCACCAGATGCCAGGTATAGAAAAATGCACAATAAATACTCGGTACAGGAAAGAATGACTACAGGGCAGTGGGTGGCAAGGGCGCACATGTTGGCTGTGAGAACAAGCTCTAGAAGTGTCTGCCTGAATCGAAATCTGGGCTTCCCTGAGTCCTAACCATGAGGCACTGGACGAGTTACTGTCTTTTTCTGGCCTCGGTTTGCTTGTCTGTAGAATGGGTAGTATGCTAAAAGCACCTACCTCCACCGGTGGAAATTAGGGCTAATAAAATATGGTGCACTATAAGCATTCAATACATTTTCCCTTGAACTCTTTCTCATCTTCTCGTATTTCTCTTCTCCCTCTGAAAACAATAATGTTGATGATGATGATCAAAGTTCAGAGAGGCCAGGGTTTGGATCTCGTTCTGCCTCTGTTTAGATGTGTGACTTTGGACAAATTACGTAATCTCTCTGGGCCTCACTGCAATCATCATAAAGTGGGGATAATAAAAATCCTCTCCATAAGGTTGCTTGAGGGTTTAATTGCTAAAGCATGGGAAGGGCATAGCACAATGCCTGGTACTCAGGTAAGTTCTGGGTAATGGTCCTGTCTTTATGCTTCTTATTACTCTGCCAGGACGCAGAGTCATCAGGTTCAAGTTTAATTATCTTTTCTTTTTTAAAACCCTCACCCAAGGATATTTTTCCATTGATTTTTAGAGAGAGTGGAGGGGAGGGAAGGAAGGAGGAAGAGAGAGAGAAACATCGATTGGTTGCTTCCCACATAATCCCAACCAGGGCCAGGGATCAAACCTGCAATGCAGGTATGTGCCCTTGACCAGAACTGAACCTGTGATCCTTCAGTCTACGGGCTGACACTCCAATAGCTGAGCCAAACCAGCCAGGGCTAAACATCATTTTGTTTTGTTTTTAATGCTTTTGTTGTTGTTGTTGTTAATCCTCACCTGAGGATATTTTTCCATTGATTTTCCGATAGGGAAGAGAGGGAGGGAGGGAGGGAAGGAGAGAGAGAAAGAGAAACATCAATGTGAGTGAGTCACATAGACTGGTTGCCTCCTACACGGCCCGGCCTGGACTGGGCTGGGGATCAAACCTACAACCGAGGTCCAAGGGCTACTCTAACTGCTGAGACAAACCGGACAGGGCTAAACATCTTTTTTAAAGCTCAGTGAATCACTCGATGTTCACATGAGTTCCCCAAATGGCGTGGGGAGAGAGAGGACTATTTTATAGCTCAGGTTATTTCCAACCACCTAACCATCAGTGTTCCCAAAATTAAACCAAATGCTAATCATTAGGTAGGATGATTTCCAGGAAGGAACCTCCTTCATCACAGGGAAAGAAATAAGGAACTGGGTGAGATTTCTCTATTTTTCCAAATACCAGAACAAATAAGTCCCGTTTCCTATGGCATTTGAATCTGGGTGGGTATCACTTAAAAGAAGAGAAGAAAGTTCTATTTCTATAATTCACAAGAAGAACTGGAGGCCCACAGTTACTGTTCCCAAACATTCCTGTATTAGCACCCCCAATAAATGCAAATTAGTGGCTTTTCAAAGGAGAGGCAGAATTTCCCCCTGTGGTAGAGACAGAAATTTGTTTTATAAATTGTGCAATCAAAGGAAAGGTCTCAAAATGAGAGAAGGTAGGTGGCGGTCTCCAGGAAGATGGTTTTGTTTGCCACAGAATTGTCATTCCCAAGATGGGATGACTGTACCTGGCGGTGTGAGACTCATAGAACACCTGGATTTTGGGGTCCTGCCTGCCACTCAGCTGGGAGCTAAGCCAAACTGGAGCAAAAGGACAGATCAGTAATCTTGATCAGGTCTTTACCAAAAATGTTGGTATTTGGTTCATCATGGATTTTTTTGTTATTTTCTACTGTTAAAAATATTGCTGCCCTGGCCGGTTTGGCTCAGCAGTTAGAGCGTCGGCCTGCGGTCCGGAGAGACCCGGGTTCGGTTCCCGCTAAGGGCACGTACTTCGGTTGCAGTTTGTCCCCGGCCCTGGTTGGTCGTGTGGGTGGCAGCCACTCGATGTGTCCCTTCACGTCGATGTTTCTCTCTCTCTCCCTTCCTCTCTCTCCCTCCCACTCTATCTGTACAAAAAGTGGAAAAATATCCTCGGGTGAGGATAAAAAAAAAAAATATTGCTTTGCCCTGGCCGGTTTGGCTCAGCGGTTGGAGCGTCGGCCTACGGTCTGGAGAGACCCGGGTTTGGTTCCCACTAAGGGCATGTGCCTCGGTTGCAGTTTGTCCCCAGCCCGGTTGGGTCGTGTGGGTGGCGGCCACTCGATGTGTCCCGTTCGCGTCGATGTTTCTCTCTCTCTCTCTCTCTCCCTCCTACTCTATCTGAACAAAATATCGAGAGATGTCCTCAGGTAAGGATAAAAAATATATATATATATATTGCTTTAAACTATTATTTATCTTGAT
Organism: Molossus molossus; assembly: GCF_014108415.1. Taxonomy (NCBI): domain Eukaryota; kingdom Metazoa; phylum Chordata; class Mammalia; order Chiroptera; family Molossidae; genus Molossus; species Molossus molossus. Next base: position 105,666,436 of record NW_023425366.1, on the reverse strand, counting down.
TTACTGGGATTCTTGGTACCCTTTTCATTTGCGTCCCAGGCCAGCACCTCACTTCTTCACCTGTTGGCAAATATGCAAATGGCACTGAATCTAGAAACTTCCCAAGTTTAATGTCATATTTACCCAACATGATCAGAAAGATAACCAGCATCAAGATGTGAATGTGAGCCCGGCCAGTGTTCCTCAGGGGACTGAGTGTTGTCCCATGGATTGAGAGGTCCCAGTTCGATTCCCAGTCAGGGCTCGATCCCCAGTGAGGCGTGTGCAGGAGGCAGCCAGGTGATGTATCTCTCTTACATCAATGTTTCTACCTCTCTCTCCCTTCCTCTCTCTTTAAAAAATAAATAAATAAAAACATATTTTTTAAAAAAGATGTAAATGTGAGCAAATGAGTTAAAAAAGAGAGACTTCATTTCCCAGAGAGGAAGAGGCATTTATGATGGCGTTCCAGACGGAAACACCAGTATGCATCTTCGAAACCACTGTGCCCAGGCTGCTAGGGAACGTGATTGCCCAAAAACTCCACCTGTCTCCGTCTTTCTCTCTCTCTCTCTCTCTCTCTCTCTCTCTCTCTCTCTCTTTGCACGTTTAAGTCCCTACTTAATTTTTGTATTTTTTATTTAGATTTTTGGACATCATCTATTTTATCTTCAAAAAGTCCTAAGAGATGTATACACGTCCAAAAAGATTTCAGATGATACCAAGAGGTAGATAAGAAAGTTAGAGGCGCCCTGGCCGGTTTGGCTCAGCGGTTAGAGCGTCGGCCTGCGGTCCGGAGAGACCCGGGTTCGGTTCCCGCTAAGGGTGCGTACTTCGGTTGCAGTTTGTCCCCGGCCCTGGTTGGTCGTGCGGGTGGCAGCCACTCGATGTGTCCCTTCACGTCGATGTTTCTCTCTCTCTCTCCCTTCCTCTCTCTCCCTCCCACTCTATCTGTACAAAATATGGAAAAATATCCTCGGGTGAGGAAAAAAAAAAAGAAAGTTAGAGGCTTCCCTCTCCTGTCGCCTACCCCGAGTCTCACCCCGACTTTAGTTCTTTCACTGGCCACCACCAGAAATCCAAAGGAGTTCCTGCTTGGCCGTATGTGTATAGTATGTGTTGACTCTGCTGTATTAAAGCTCGGGAATTTTGCTCACTTACACATTCCCTCTCGCTTCTCTTCTGTTTCTTCTCCTGTTTCATTCCTTCTCCCCCAGTTTTGTCTATTCTTTATATTTTTTCATTTGTTTCTTCCTTTGCACTATTGATATATTTGATGGGATAATTCTTTGCTGAGGGGGCTACCCTGGGCACTGTAGGGTGTTTAGCAGCATCCCTGGCCTCCGCCCTCTAGATGCCAGTAGCATCCACATATACACATCCCAACTGTGACAACCCAAAGGTTGCCTGACTTTGCCAAATGTCCCCTGGAGGCAAAATTAGCCCCAGCTGAAAGCCACTGCCAGTGATGATGTACTTACAGTTCTATGAACGCTGGACAGTATTTTCTGACTCCCCAGTTAGATGAGGAAAACAGTTCGACATTCTTCCCCCATCTAATTACAGTATGCCATATGTTTACCTTTTGTGCCTTATAAACATGTATATTCTGTCTTATAAACTATAATATGTTTCTTGCATTGTTTTTGAGTGGGTTGTAAACATTGAAAATTAATACACATGACTGCAAGTTTATAGTTATGTGCCTATTAGGGAAGGTAGATCATAAAGAAGGACATGTAAAACCAGTCTTTTAATTAAGCCAAAAACATCCTTACAAATAAAATTTAGACAATGTATGGGTTCCCCACAATCTGACCTTCTAGGAAAAAAATTTATTACTCTGGTACTCTCCAGGGCCGTGATCATCAATACTCTATTATGACAAGCCTAAAATACTGACTGACATGTGGTACTCAAAAAATACTTATGATATTAAAAAAAGAGATACGTCATTGTTTCTAAATCTGAGCCCCTGAAGGAAACTGATTCTAAAATCCTGGTGAATTGGGTTTTCTTTTCATGAGCTTCTTTAATTAGTAACGTTGGAGTTATTTCATGTTCAGATCATGACTTTCTTATTCAGCTTTAGGGAGATGACTTGGAGTTTCTCTGCGTCTTTAATTATTTCTTTTTGGCAGAGAAAACATACACAACTTTGACCGCGTCTCTGAGGTCATGCCAGTTCTAACTCATCCTCTTTGTGAAATGGAAAAGCTTTTCAGGACTGTTGAGATTTCTTTCCAGTGCTTTCTTTGTCTCTCTTCAGCTTAATCTCATGCAATTTTTAAACAAACAAACAAGTGTGCAGGCAACTGACTCTTTACACGTTGCCTATCTGTACATGTCTCTGTTTTCGTCCTCAAACTTGCTTTTGTGGTTTGGCTGGACACAGGACCTTGGGTTAAGAGTCATTTTTCTTCAGAACATTTTGGGCTTGGAGATGACCTCCCAGTAGCCAAAGGCAAAGCCCAGACCTCTCTTTAGATAAGGTTAAATTCTTGACTACGTGAAGTCTGTCCTAAAAATCAAAGGGCACCCTGTAGGTACCAGAATGGAAGCAGCCTGTTTGTTCTCTGGCAAGATTAAATACACTAATGACTGCCTCTCAGCCTGTGCTGGCAATCCTTACTGCCTGCCCCAAGCTTGGCACCTTCCTGGCACTGAGCTGGGTAGAATGTTCCCCTCTGCCTGCCTTCCCCTGGTGCCTGTTCTGATCTACGGTTTCCTCCACCCTGGCTTGTCCATCCATGCATCCACTCATTTTCTATATTTTGGAAAATCATTATCATCTCTAGTCCAATGGTTGCCTCCCTCTTGTCTTCTTCTTTATAATATTATGGATTTATTCCTGTTTACACACCTTTTCTGTAACTTCATTGAGACTTTAGGAGGGAGGAAAGGTCTGCCCATCGGGCTCAGTCTACCATCTTGAATCAGATTGCAGTTTCTTTTGTTATGTTCTGAATACAGTATATTTAGCATTTTGTTCCTTCTTCCTGAACCACTTCAAGAAATTTGTCGTGGGACCCATCAAGGACAAATCAGATTTGTCATGTGGCTCAATGAGGAAATGCAGGACTTGGGGTTCTGTGGACCTAGGTTCTGGCCCTGCATGTGGACAACCCCTTTAACTTCTGGTGAGTTACTCTAGGTCTTTGGGAACTATAAAGCACGATGATGCCAAGTTTGGCATCAGTTTACCTGACTGGCTTATTTCGCTTAGCATGATTCTCTCCAGGTCCCTCCATGTCATCTCAAAGAATAAAAGATCTCTCTTTCTTACAGCTGCATAGTACTCCATTGTGTATATGTTCCACAGCTTTTTTATCCACTCATCTACTGATGGACACTTGGGACCAATCAGCAAAGTTTAAATGTTCGGTTCCTTTGGTCACTATTCTTCCCTAGATTTGCCCTGTATAATATGGTAGCCCCATAAGCCACTTATGGTTATTACATTAAAATTAATTAAAATGAAATAAAATTTAAAATTCTATTCCTGAGTTGCACTAGCCGCATTTTAAGCACTCAGTAGAAACCTGTGCCTAGTGGGTGCCTGTTGGACAGCCTGATATAGAATGACTCCGTCATCAGAGGCTCTTATTGGGCAGTAGTGCCCTTGATGATCTCTCCTGTAGATTAGGGTTTCTTGATCTTGGCACCATTGACTTTTTGGGCCAGGTAATTCTCTTTTGTGAGGGGTTGTCCTGGGTATTGTAGGAGGTTTAGCAGTATCCTTCTACCTGATAAAAGTCAATATCACACCCCTTGCTTCAAGGTGTGATGACCAAATATGTCTCCAGGCGTTATGAAATCTGCTATTAAGGAGCAAAATTGCGCTGATTGAGAATCACTGCCCTAGATGCATGGCTTCCACCAATCTCCTTCTAAAATAGAATAAAAGCCAACCACACACCCTACATTTCAAAAGGCACCAGAATGCAAACGCTATATTGCAATTCAGGGGATCAACGGGTTTCCCATCTAAAGCCAGTGACTTTCACCTGCTTTGATGGCAGTCTTTTTTGTTGTTGTTAATCCTCACTCAATATTTCTTCCATTGGGTGGAAGGGAGAAGGGAGGGGGGCAGAGAGAGAGAAACATTGATGTGAGAGAGCCACATCAATTGGTTGCCTCTGAAGGCTCCCCAACCAGGGCTGGGGATCGAACCTGTAACCCAGGTACATGCCCTTGACTGGGAATCGAACCTGTGACCCTCTGGTGCACAGGCTGACACTCTAACCACTGAGCCACACCAGCCAGGGCAATGGCAGTCTTATATACAAGAAAGAAAGTCTTGTTACAAGATGTCATTGGCATGGTGGTGGCGGGGGGTGGGGGGATTAGGGTTATAGTAAGGGTAGGACCCCTGGGAGGAGTTTAGTCCAGAAAATTTGTACTGAGAAAGGAATGCAGTAAATGAGGAGGCACCTTAGCTTGTGTCATGAGATTTGAGAGGCTTCAAAACATCCATGTAAACAGAAGAATCACCCCATTCCAGCTTTTTCTTGAATTTTCTTCATGGAGATTAATTGGTGACATTTGCCAACTCTATCGTCCTAAGTGTCCCAATTCTTATTTTAAACATATATTGGGCCCTGGCTGGTTTTGCTTAGTGGTTAGAACATCGGCCCGTGGACCAAAGAGTCGCAGGTTCAATTCCAGAACGGTACCTTGGTTACCATTCATCCCCAGCCCTGGTTGGGGTTTTTCAGGAGGCAACCAGTCGATGTCTCTCTCCCCCGCCCCCCCCCCCACTCTATCTGAAGATATCTAAAAAAGATTTAAAAATTAAACATATATTGGAACTCAGGTAGCACATTAGACCATTCTCTGAATGTATTTTGCCGTGTCTAAGTGGCGCCCTTCATGAGATTAAAGTTCATGTTTATTTTCAGCCTCTGACATTTATCTTTTTCTTTTTTTTTTCTTTTTTTTTTTTTCAGATAGGGTGGGAGGGAGAGAGAGGAAGAGAGAGAGAGCAAAACATTAACGTGAAAGGTACACATTGAGTGGCTTCCACCCGCACAACCCAACCAGGGCCGGGGACAAACTGCAACCGAGGTACATGCCCTTAGCGGGAACCGAACCCGGGTCTCTCTGGACTGCAGGCCGATGCTCTAACCACTGAGCAAAACTGGCCAGGGCTCTGACATTTTTCTTATACACTTCACAAACTAAAATCTTATATTCCTTTTGCATTCATAAAATATGATTTTCTTTCCTTGTGAATTAATATCTTGAAAACGTAGTAAATTCCTTGGTGAAGGGAAAACATAAATAAAGAACAAGAAGTCATACCCATTTTACTTTACTTAGCTTTTGCCGCTCCTATCCATAGCTTTGATATTGGTTCTCGCGCACACACACACGCACACAGACCTTATTTTCTGAAGCGTCCAAACCCATGGCTATGCCTGTGCCTGGGTCAGAGGCGAAAACATGCTCTGGGGAGCCCTGTGGGCCGCGCATTCCTGTGTAGTTATGGGAGGGTTTGTCAAATGGGTGATTAGAGGTTACGCCTTCACAGGCTTTTAGAAACTGTTTATATTGCCTTTGTTTCTTGTCTAAATGTTTGTAGTGACGTGAATGATGAAAGGCGAGTAATCGTTAAGCTAACACGACAAACCCAGAAAGAACAACGAAGTCTTTGCAAACCAAACTTGCGTCTCTGCTGAAATGTGGATGTGTTTGAGGGTTGGATGGCCTGGTGCCTGGGCAACCTCTGGGGGATAATGTAGTGGCCTTCACCCTTTGTGTTGGAAATGTCTTTCTAAGATCAGGAGAAAGGAATCGAAGCTTCCAGAACTGTGATTATGAAAACTTTGTTGAAATAAGATGCATGGGATGAGCCATTTCTTTTGGCTCAAAAATTTTTTTAAAAATTCTTTTTCCTTCCTTTTCAGGAATTTGTAGAAGCACAGACTGGTATTTCGTGTGTGTGTGTGTGTGTGTGTGTGTGTGTGTGTTGAGGGAAGGAGGGGAGTTTGCAATTATATTACTGTATAATGTCCACTATTTCCCAAAAGTTAGGAATTTGCATTCCACCTTCATAATTTTGTCCCTTTTCTTACCATGCATAGTAATATTTATCTATTCTCTTTTACCTAGTAGATTTGTTTCTAAAAGGAAACTGATGTCACTGTAAATGAAAAACGTGTACCACTTGCTTATAAATATAGGTGACTATATATTTATATGCATATACACATATAGGGAAAACCAAACCATGTTATGAAATTCTAGCTAGATTATGCTGAATGAAAGAAGCTACATTCTGTGCAATTCCATTTACGTGACATTTGGGAAAAGGCAAAATGATAGACTCGGTGATGGGCAAAGGGTGGGAGGAGGGGTTGATTACAGAGGGGTGGCCTGAGGGAGTTTGGGGGAGGGTGGAACTGCTCTGTAACCTGGTTGTGGTGGTAGTAATGCATGTGTTCAAACTCACAGAACTATGTACCTGAAAGATTTTATTGTATGTTGATTGAAAGATGAGACCGTTAAATTCTAGTCCTAAATTGTGGCCTCGTGAAAGTTCTGAGCTTGAAGCTTTACTCTATCTTTGTGGATAAAGAAACTATGGCAAGTTCAGAGCGGTGTTAAAGGGTAACTGGCACCAACGGAGACTTTATCTAGTTGTTAATTTGAAATAGTGAATGGGAATGTTTTTTTTCTTTATTGATATTAGAAACAGAGAGAGAGGAAGGAAGAGGGAGGGAGAGATAGAAACATCGATGAGAGAGAATATCTATTGGCTGCCTCCTGCATTCCCCCCACTGGGGAACGAGCCCACAACCTGGGCATGTGCCTTGACCAGGAATCAAACCAGTGACCTCTTGATGCATGGGTCAATGCTCAACCACTGAGCCACACTGGCCGGGCTTGAATGGCAATTTAAAAGGAAGGAGCTATCCCTGGGAGATTCCTTGTTATTTTCCACCAGGTAAATGATCCTTTCAAGAATCCCTGAACTTATCCAAAACGCTCAATTTAAAAATGAGATGTGCCCTGGCCGGTTTGGCTCAGCGGTTGGAGCGTCGGCCTGCGGTCCGGAGAGACCCGGGTTCGGTTCCCGCTAAGGGCATGTACCTCGGTTGCAGTTTGTCCCCGGCCCTGGTTGGTCGTGCGGGTGGCAGCCACTCGATGTGTCCCTTTCACATTGATGTTTCCCTCTCTCTCTCTTCCTCTCTCTCCCTCCCACTCTGTCTGTACAAAAAAAAAAAGGAAAAAAAAAATGAGATGTATTTGTGCCAAATATGGACCCAGGCATGAGAAGCGCAGGCCTGAGTGACCCCTCTCTTTCCTTTCCCCTCCCCTGGAGCAGTCCAGCTGATACCAGGATAAGCTTATTCCCCTTCCCACTTGTTGAGAGTGTCTGCCACCAAGACAGACTCTGGGTGATGGATGAGATGGATGAATGAGAACTTTGTGGGACAACATTCATTTATTAATTCAACAATATTGAGTGCCTTCTTCATGTCAGGAGTGGTGTTAGATGCTGAGGTTAAGGTGGGCAACATAAAATAACCCCTGCCTTTACAGAGCTTTCAATCTAGTGGAAGACAAATATTGAACGATACGTACACAAAATTAGTATATAATTGCAAACCATAAGTCCTATGGGAAAAGGGCAAGATGCTACAAGACTTGCTAGGGAACTGTTTGGATGTGGAGGTAAAAAAGATACCTCTCTGTGAAAGAGGAGTTAGCTACGCCAAGAGTGGAGGGAAAAGCATTCTTAGCAGAGGGAACAGCATGTGCAAAGGCCATGACCCAGAAAAACAATCCAGTGTGTTTAGTGCAGGGATTGACAAACCACACTGTGCAGCTCAAATGTAGCCTGTGAACTAAGAATTTTTTTTTAATATTTTTAAATTGTTGACAAAAGAGTAGTAATTCATGACACATGAAAATTATGACATTCAAAAGTCAGTGTCTACAAATGAACACAGACACATACCCATTCAATTATGTGTTCTCTAGGGCTGTCAGCTGTCTTTGTCAAGTCTAGGTGGGGTGGGAAATGTGTTCAGGGCTGTTGGTTTTTTAATTTCCTTTTATTGCTGTGATTAATGTTATGTTTAACATTTCAATGATGGTTTTATTGTGCTTGTTTTGAGGCTTTAAGTAATTGTACAGTTCAAAAATGCAATACGTTTTGATTACAGCTCATTTTTATTTATTTTAAAGCCTCCATAGCTCATTTGAGGATTGGGCAAAAAAGCATTCACACAGCTTATTCCAGTTTTATCTCTCTCTTTTTTCCCTCACAGTGCTTCACTGTTTACTCTTTTTAAAACCTGATTTTTATTTTTACTTTTATTATTATTTTTTTGTTAATTCTCACCCGATAATTTTTTTCTCCATTGGTTTCTCTAGAGAGAGCAGAAGGGTGGGAGGGAGGGGGAGAGAGAGAGAGAGAGAAACATCAATCGGTTGCCTTCTGTACATGCCCCAGCTGGGGATCGAACCTGCAACCCACCTATGTGCCCTGACCTGGAATTGAACCAGCAACCTTTCGGTGCACAGCATAATGCTCAACCAGCTGAGCCACTCCATCCAGGCTCATCTTCACCATTTTTAAGTGTACAGTTGAGTAGTGTTAAGTACATTTACATTGTTATGCAACCAACCTTTAGAATCATTTCATCTTGCAAAACTGAAACTCTATACCCATTAAACAACTATCAATTCCCTGTTTTTTATTTCTGAGTCTGACTACTCTAGAGAATTTGAACAGCTGGAGTCATACAGTATTTGTCTTCATCTGTCTGGCTTATTTCACTTAGCATAATGTCTTTAAGGTTTATCCATGTTGTGATATGTCAGGATTTCATCCCTTATTAAAGGCTGAATAAGCCCTGGTTGGTTTGGCTCAGCGGTTGGAGCGTCGGCCCGTGGACCAGAGAGTCCTGGGTTTGGTTCTCGCTAAGGGCACGTACCTCGGTTGCAGTTTGTCCCTGGCCCCAGTTGGGGTTGTGTGGCTGGCAACCACTTGATATGTCTCTCTCACATTGATGTTTCTCTCTCTCTTCCTCCCACTCCCCCTCCTGCTCTATCTGAAGATAAATGCAAAGGTGTCCTCGGGTGAGGATAAAAAAATTAAAATAAAGGCTGAATAATATTCCATTGTGAGACTATACCAATTATGTTTATTCATTCAACCATGATGAACACGTGGGAATCTTCCTTCCACATTTTGGTTTTTGTGAATAATGCTTCTATGGGTATGGGAGTGTCTCTTAGAGGCCCTGCTTTCGATTCTTTTGGATACATACCCAGAAGTGGGATTGCTGGATCATCTAGAAAATCTGTTTGAATTCTTTCAGGAACCACATACTGTTTCCCATAACAGTTGCACCATTTCACACTCCCACCAACTTGCACAAGGGTTGCAATTTGTCCACATATTTGCCCACACTGGTTATTTTCTGTTGTTGTTTGTTAATCCTCACCCAAGTATATTTTTCTGTTTATCTTCAGATAGAGTGGAAGGGAGGGCGAGAGAGAGAGAGAAACATCGATGTGAGAGACACACATTGACTGGTTGCCTCACGCACGACCCCCCATTTAATTTAAATAAGCAAATTAAAAAGTGAGGAAGTCAGTCTACAAGGGAGATGGTAAGTGTAAGAAACTTACATTAAAATCCTGGACCCCGCTTACTATCTGTGAGAACTCAGAGAAGTTACCAACTCCTTCTAAGCCTCAGTTTCCTCATCCACATAACGGGAGCCTGAAGAGTCCCTCAGCTGCCCTGGCAGGTTTGGCTCAGTGGTAGAGTGTAGGCCCGAGGACTAATGAGTCGCAGGTTCAATTCTGGCCAGGGGCACGTACCTTGGACCCCGGCCCTGGTTGGGGTCCTGTGGGAGGCAACCAGTCAATGTGTTTCTCTCTCTCTTCCCCTCCTTCTCACTCTATCTGAAGATAAATAGAAAAATATCCTCGGGTGAGAATTAAAAAAAAAAAAAAAGAGTTTCTTGCTCTGAATGGAGTGAAGAATCTGGGCGTATGTGTGTACATTGCTCTGCTCCATGCCTGGCTCAGAGTAAGCAGCAGGCTGTGTGCCTCAGATGTACACATTTCTCTTACTTTGTCCATTTCACTTCCCAACTCAGATTTCACTTGCGTCCAAAATGCCCGCCTCTTTCTCCTTCATGAGAAAGTCTCCCTTCTGCTTCCATTCCTTTTTTTCCCCCCGAAATTTTTCTTTGCATCATTGACTTGGAGAGCTAGACAAGCCCTCTTAGATCTCCCATGTTAATCTCAGTTTATCTTGATCATTCTCAAACACAGAGCAGGGTCGGGGGAGTGGTGATTTTGTCCCCTGAAGACGTGTGGCAATCTCTGGTCATGTCTGGTTGTCACAACTTTAGGAGGATAATACTGGCACCTATAGGCAGAGGCCAGGGCTGCTGCTGAACGTCTCACAATGCACAGGACAGCCCCCACAACAAGGAATCATCTAGCCCCAAATGTCAACAGTGCCGAGGAGAAAACCTAGTTTAACTGAGGCTGATCCTGCCAGTCTTGTTTTTCTATATTAGCATCTTGCACTTGCCATTTTGCAAGCTGCATTTGGTACTGACTGGGTGTAATCCAGAGAAGGGGAAAAGAGATCAATTTGGGGAATGTGCCTGGTCATTCTTCCGGGGCGACAATGTGAAAATGAATAAGCTACTTACCTGTGGTTGTTAGGGATTCATACAACTACCGGGGCCCATCTCCAGTAGGAACTGAAAACACTAAAACCTAAAACCTGGCAAAATCACTTCTGAGTCTCTTCCTTGGAGAAATCTTTTCAGGAGCAGAAGGAGATGCAGATGGGATGCACCCTGGTGGTTTGAATAGTGAAAAATGGGAAGCAACCTGAATGGCCATGAGTAGAAGAAAACTTCTAGCTGTAGTTACGAGAACTACCAACATGGATAGATCTCAAAAACAATTTTGTGTTAAAAAAGACAAGTTGCAGAAAATATGTAGGGTATGAGACCGAGAGCCATAGACATAACTTCTGGGCATGAAGCGACAGCACTGTCACCTATTGGCACATATACGTGGCTTCAGTGGTTTCCCAGGGCTGCTGAATCAAGGTACTAAATAACCGAAATTTATTGTCTCACAGTTCTGGAGGCTGAAAGTCCAAACACGAGGTGTTGACAGGGTCATGGTCCCTCTGACACCCAGAGGGGAAGGATCTTTACTTGCCTCTTCCAACTTCCGGTAGCCCCAGACTTTCTCTGTCTTGTGGCAGGACATCTCCAATCTTCACCTGGTGTTTTCCCAATGTCTGTTCACATATTCCTCTCCCGTGCACACCTGTGTCCACATTTTCCTTTTTTTATTTTAATTCTCACCCAAGAATATTTTTCCCACTTATCTTTAGATAGAATGGAGGGGAGGGGGAGAGAGAGAGAGAGAGAGAAACATTGATGTGAGAGAGACACATCAACTGGTTGCCTCCTGCACAACCCTGACCAGAGCGGGGGAAGAACCACAATGAAGGTACGTGCCCTTGGCTAGAGTCAAAACTGTGACTCTTTGGTCCTCGGGCCAGAGCTCTAACCACTGAGCCAAACTGGCCAGGGCCACATTTCCCTTTTTGATAAGGACTTCAGTCACATTGAATTAGGGCTCACCTTAATGACTTCATTTTAACTTGATTAACTCTGTAAAGACTCTATTACCAAATAAGGTCATGTTCTGAGATACCAGGGGGTTAGGACTGCAACGTATATTTTTCTGGGGACACACTCAACCCCTAACAGTGATCAAAGTATAAACGGTATGACCTGAAAAGTCTCACACCAAATTCATGATAGTGGTGTTTTCCAGACAGAGAAGAAGGGAGAGTCGGTGGGAAACTGGATTGGGGAAGGGCACAGAGAGCCCCGGCTTTACCAGTAATGTTTTATTGCCTTGGTAAAACAGACACGAATCTTGAATTAATGTGACAAAGATTAGTATTTGCTAACATTTGTTCTTTACTCTCTATACTTTACTGTAGTTTTGTTTTTTTAAAGTTATTAAGAGAAAACACGAAGGCACGTGAGCCGGCCTTTCTCACTTGCGTCTGTGCCTGAGTTGTACGGCATGAAATAAACTTCTCTAGAAGTCAAAGTCCTCTGTTTTTCAGGATATGTGGCTCTGTCTGCAATCAGCAACTTGGAAAATTCAGACGCAGACCAGTGTCAGAGATTATAACCTTTCGTAAATTGTCTACAGTCCACATCTTACCGAAAGCCGGCCTGAGAAAAGCCCCACGCGCGTCTGACAGCGTGGTTCCCCACAGGATCTGCAGACCACGTCGGTCTGCACCGCCTGCATCCGTTTGGGACAAAGTGAGAAAAATAAGGCTAGAAGAGTAAGCTTTTATGAAGCTAAGTTTGTTCAATTAAATGGCCTCACTTCCTTTTGAGATGGGAACACTCTCCTTTTTCAAAAGTGTTCATAAAATGTCCTATGAAATAACTGTGAATGTAGGTTGTTAGCTGTCATTGTTTCTGATGTCTTTATGTAGCAAAATAAAATGTTTCCCCCAACCCACCCAATTTATTTTTAAGTTTTGTTGGTATTTATTTATTTATTTATTTATTTTTTATCCTCACTCGAGGACATTTTTTGATATTTTGTTCAGATAGAGTGGGAGGGAGAGAGAGAGAGAGAAACATTGATGTGAAAGGGACACATCGAGTGGTCACCTCCCACATGACCCAATCAGGACCGGGGACAAACTGCAACCGAGGTACATGCCCTTAGTCGGAACCGAACCCTGGTCTCTCCAGATCGCAGGCCAACGTTCTAACCGCTGAGCCAAACCGGCCAGGGCGTTTTGTTGGTTTTTAAATCAAATAGACAGTGGTTCATTGGATCTAGTTAAGACTGTCTATAGAATCACTTTCATCATTTTGACTGTGGGTCTTAAATATGTATGTATCTTATATCATTTATGGGATTGTAGCTAGCATCAGCAATGTTGGCTTCATTTAGGTTGAAAGGTTTACCTTGCCACCTGTTGGCACCACCAAGTTCAGTCCTTTAGAAAAAAATAAGAGGTACACCTGAAATTAGAATTTGTGGCTTTGCTTTGCCTCTTATGGGGTGTTGTCTTACATTTGGTGATCAGGTTTGTTGTTTCACAAGCTTCTGGTTTCTCTTTCGGTATTTTTCAGGTAATAAATTGCCTCAATTAGTAGAATAACCTTTGCACAGTTCACTACTGCGTGGCCACGATATTCTGGCCTGGGTCTGGGGCAGGAGATGGAAAATGAGATTAGAGAGAACCATGACCAGCCGTCTTCTGTTGGTACCAGTGGATCTAAAGCATTCTTGTTTGATAACGGCATGATATTCCATTATGCCAATGTGCTGACAGATTTGTTCCATCCCCTGGGCTTTTGGATTGGTTTTAGTTTTTGTTATTATACACTGAGGTTGGCCTGACCTTTAATGACTCTGGGTCCCTGCATTTTGTAAGGGACCCAGCTGCAGAGAGGAGCTTGTGGGTGGCTTTCCTTGACTTCTGCTGGTTTAAGATTAGCAAAGCTAAGAGGCAGCAGAGATCCAGAGAAATAGCCTGAATGTGACCTCATCACAGTTATAAAATGTACAGTAATTCTTCACACACCGGTTTGGCTTAGCGATTAGAGCGTCGGCCCGCGGACCAGAGAATCCTGGATTTGGTTCCCGTTAAGGGCACGTGCCTCAGTTACAGTTTGTCCCCGGCCCCGGTTGGGGTCATGTGGGTGGCAACCAGTTGATGTGTCTCTCTCACATCGATGTTTCTCTCTCTCTCTCTTCCCCCCTCTCTCCCTCCCATTCTATCTGAAGATAAATACAAAAATGTCCTCGGGTGAGGATAAAAAAAAAAGAGAAAGTCTTCACTTAATGTCATCCATAGGTTCTGTGACTTTAAGTGAAATTATGTGTAACAAAACCAATTTTGCCATAAGCTAATTGATATAAACAAGAGTTGAGTTCCTACAGCATCTCATTGATGTTATGATGAAATGACATTGAATAAAACAACATTATCCAAAGGCCTGCTGTAATTTAATCTTGAATATTCCTGGACTCACTGAATGACAAATGCAAGGTTATGATCACCCATTCAAACGAGGAGCCTTGTAGGATCAAACGGGGAGTCCTCAAAGAGCAGACTTAGAGAGAATGTAATTGCTAGAGCAGTAAAATGTGGAGGGAAAAGAAGTGTATAGTATCCTCTTTGTGCTTTCTCCAAGGCACAAAGCAAAAGTATTCCTTTGAAAGGGCAGGATATTTGTTCTTCTAACAGTGAATAGGAAACTATGAGTTAGATTCTTAGAAGACCACGCCCGCTGTATTTGACCATTAACCTGAGGCTATTTCCTTATAGTTATTTCCTCCTTCTTTTTTCCTAGTTCTTTTCTTCGGGCTTAGCTTTTTGTTTGTTTAGGAATTTGTTCCAGTGCAGGTGATAGTGGTTAAAACACCATTTGTGCTTGGACTGTGAAAAAGACATGTTGTACCCAAGCTCCTGTCTAATGACATTAGTAGAACAGAGAACTATATGGTTGGCTGATCCCTCATAATGTCTTTTTATCCATCCATCCACCCATCCATCCATCTACCTGCTTTCTACTTATCTATCATCTATTTCATCTATCTTTGTACCTATGTGTGTTTGTGTGTGAACTACGTGAATATATGTGTGAATAAATTCATACGAATAGATTTGTCAAAGATTCTAAACAAAGATAATCTTGTATCAGTCAGGCTAGGCTATGCTCTGGCACATCAGAAACAAATTCAAAATCCCAGTAGCTTAACACATTGAAGTCTACTTCTTGCTCCTAAAGGCTCTGTGGGTTCGTGGAGGCTGAAGTGGCTGTGCTCCGTTTAGTCACAAAGGAGCCCAGGCTGATGCATAGGACCCCATCTGAAATGGTGCTGGTGACCTTGGCAGGGAAAAAGGGAACCAGACATTTATTTTTTGGCTCTTATGTGCTTTGGCTTGGAAGTGGCACAGTCACTTGTGCTCACAGTCCATTGGCCAGAAATAGCCGTATGCCACTGCCTTACTGCCAGGTGGCTGCTCCGTGTCCTCGCCTCCTCACCTCCTCGCAGTGACATGGAGGGGACTGCAGAGCCCCCTCTCTACTCTGCTCTTGCTGCTTATCCTGAAATTGCTAGCACTTCTGAGCTCTTTGCTGGTGAACCTGAGCCCTGCTTTTATTATGTGGTTATCTGATCCCTTTGGAAGGATTTTTATGATACATTCTTTTCAGAAATGGGAAGAGGTGTGACCCTCTTGAAAATTTTCTCTTTTTCACAAGTAGTGAAATAATCAGATAACCTGCTGTGATTATTTTCCGTCTGGGCTAATAAACTCACCGCAAAATTTAGTTGGCGTCCCTGTGTCAACCTAGGAATTTTGTAGACTTACTCCTTCCTTTAGCTGATTATAAAACATTTCCTATTTCTTTCATTATGACCCAGCTGAGTGCACGACTTTCACTGTCTACCAATCCCCTACCTCTTTTGGAAGTTTCCAGGTTTACATTACACATAAATTAAAATAGTGGTAAAAAAAATATAACTTCCATTCAGTGAATGCTTCTTTGGTGCCAGCTGCTTTATGTGCCTTTTTCTCATTCATTCCTTACGACAACCCTATGAGATATCATTGTCGGCATTGGATGGGCGAGGAAACAGACTCAGAGAGGCTAAGTGGCTTGCCCAAGTCCACACAGCCAGCAGACAGAAACAACCCAGCTCTGCCCAGTGCCCAGGGCTGGGTTCCTAACCGCTTTTATTTGATAGCATCACATGGATGATTTAATTCAGGTAATGGGTCCTGTCCTCACCTAGCTTTTGCTTTCATTAATTCAGATTTTCTGTGATCTATCTATCTATCTATCTATCTATCTAAAAATTGGAAATGTTTGTGAGCCAGAATCTTCTAGGTTTTTAAACTGGTATAGTGGCCTCTTAGGGAGATAGAAAGTTTTGAATTATAGCTTCTGGTTTAGATCTTTTTAATTTTCTTTTTTAAATTAAGAAGTAATATATTTACAGAGATGTGCACAACTCTTAAGTGTACTTGATGAATTTACACACACACAGGTAACCACCACCCAGATCAAGAAGAGGACATGTTCGGCACCCTGGAGTTTTCCTCATAGCAATTTCCATCTCCTCCCTTCCCCAAGCTATTTGCTATTCGACTTATATCCACCATTTACTAGTTTGCCTCTTCTCGAACTTGGAATAAATATCACACAGTGTGTGCTCCTTTGTACTGGGCTCTTTCACTCATTACATCTGTGAGATGCAGCCATGCTGCATGTAGCAGAAGTTCGGTCTCGGTTCCTGCTGCGTAGCATTTCAAGTTCGGACTATGTCGCAGTTTGTTTACTCATTCTGCTGTTGAAGGATATTTGGGTTGTTTTCAGTTTCTGGCCCTTGTGAAACAAAAGCTACTGTGAGCACTCTCATTGCCTTTTGGTGGATATATTAATTTCTTTGGGGGCTGGTATTGTTGTACCTGTTTTTATTTTCTTGAATTTAGTGGGTATCATTTGGCTTGTTAGATTTAATAGCTCAGGTTTGTGTAGGCCATGGAAGTCCTAGACCATCAATGTATTGATATCCAGTCTTACAGTATAAGAAAATGAATGGATTCAATTTCCATCTTATGAAAAATAATTAGTAACAAAGAATACTATTTAGTCTTCAGAGCACTCACAGTTTGTGTACATGTAAAACTTGGCATATTTGTCAGAATTCTTTTTCATTTTTTTTTTTAATTTTTATTGTTGAATGTAGAATGTATTACAGATGTTCCTCATTTTTCCCCCATTGACCCCCTCCTCCCCCTCCCGCCTTTTCCCACACTATTGTCTGTGTCCATTGGTTATGCATATAAGTTGTTTGGTTTATTTCTTCCCATCCCCCAACTGCTTTCCTTTGAGGTTTGTCAGTCTAGCAATGAATTTGTACTTCTTAATCCCTTCACCTTTTTCACCCATTCCCCTAACCCCCCTCCCATCTGGCAACCAACCAAATGTTCTCTGTATCTATGAGAATGTTTCTGTTCTACCTGTTCATTTTGTTTGTAGATTCCATTATCGATAGATATGTATTCATTGCCATTTTGTTTGTTCATATATTTTATCTTTTTCTTCAAAAAGAGCCTTCATCATTTCACATGATAACGGTTTGGTGGTGATGAACTCCTTTAACTTTTTCTTGTCTGGGAAAGTCTTTATATGTCCATCGATTCTAAATGACAGCTTTGCAGGATAGAGTAATCTTGGTTGTAGGTTCTTACTTTTCATCACTCTGAATATTTCTTGCCACTCCCTTCTGGCTGCAAAGTTTCTTTTGAGAAATCAGCTGACAGCGTTATGGGTACTCCTTTGTAGGTAACTAGCTGCCTTTCTCTTGCTGCTTTTAAGATTCTCTCTTTGTCTTGAACCTTTTGCATTTTGATGATGATGTGTCTTGGTGTGGGCCTCTTGGGGTTCATCTTATTTGGGACTCTCTGTGCTTCCTGGATGTATATATCTGTTTCCTTCACCAAGTTAGGAAAGTTTCTGCCATTATTGTTTCAAACAGGTTTTCAATTTCTTGTTCTCGCTCTTCTCCTTCTGACACCCCCAAGATGTGAATGTTGGCATGCTTGAAGTTGTCCCAGAGGCTCCTTACACTATCCTCATTTTTTTGGATTCTCTTTTCTTTTTGCTGTTCTGATTGGGCGTTTTTTGCTTCCTTATATTCCAAATTGATGGTTTGCTTCTTGGATTTACGTGCTCTACTATTGAATCTGTGTAAATTATTATTTATTTCAGTTAATGCCTCCTTCATTTCTGACTGTGCATCCATCATTTCTGACTGGTCCTTTTTTATGCTCTTGAGGCCCTCACTAAATTCACTGAGGTTCTCACTAAGTTCATTGAGCATCCTTATAAGCAGTATTTTGAACTCAGCATCTGTTAGGTTGCTTATCTCCATTTCGCTTAGGTCTTTTCTTGGGGTTTTGTTCTGTTCTTTCATTTGGGACCTGTTTGTTTGTCTCCTCATTTTAGCTGCCTCCCTGTGTTTGTTTCTGTGTATTACTTAACGAGCGGTATGGGACTAGCTGACACCAGATGCTGCTTGTTTGAAAGAATTTAGGAAAAACCTCAAGCAGGATCCAAGACAGGCCAATCCTATGGTTAAGCAAGTGGCAACAGCTTGGGTGGGCCTGAAAGTTGGGTGGGGCGGGGCCTCAGGGAGTCAGCAGGGCGGGGCTACCAGTGTGAGCCAGGTTGCTGGAGTCCCAGATATGGCGACTGTCTGCCGCCCCCGGAAAGGGCTCACCAAAGGAACAAAGGCCTCTGACAGCGTGTTTGTCTGGAGAAAGCCCCCTCTCCAGCCCTCGCTCCAGTGCCAAACAGCTCAGTTCTTCCCTGTGTGTCTCTGGTGCCCCTCCAGCTGCCTCCCCTCCAAGCTTAGAGGGAGAGAGTCCGATAAGTCCGTGCGCGGGCCCTTTAAGGAGCTGCCTGGGGCTCCAGCCACTTCAGCTTCCCTGAGCCTCAGTTCCTGCTGGTTTTTCCAGCCAGAAGTTATGGGGATTCTCTTCCTGGCACTGGATCCCTGAGTGGGGCACCTGGTGTGGGATGGGGACTCCTCAGTCCTCAGGAAGGACCTTCCCAGCCGAGGTGTCCTCCTGATTTTTATCCGCCACACGTGGGTCTGGGCCCAGCCCCTCACCCCTCGCCCCTCCTACCAGTCTGGATGTGGCTGCTGCTTTAATTCCGTAGTTGTAGGACTTCCAGTCAGGATGATTTCAGGCGGTTTTGAATGATGGTTGTTCTGTAGTTTAGTTGTAACTTTGATGTGGTTTTTGGAGGACTCGATACCCTGTTTACCTACCCGCCATCTTGACCGGAAGTCTCCAGAATTCTTTTTCATTTGCAAATTGGAGAAACCCAAACGCAAAACAACTTAAGTCAAAAAGGGAATGTAATGAATCAAGTATTTAGTGGTTGTCTGCCTTCAGGCATGGCTGGATTCAGGTGCTTAATAATGTCTTCAGCATTTGAATTTCATTTCTGTTTATCTCTTGACTCTGTTCTCTTCCCTCTGGCACTAGAGAGCTTCTCTCTTCCCAACATGTCTGACTAAACTCCCAGAATTGAATCTTATTGGTATGACTGGGTTATATACCCTGACCCAATCACTGTGGCCTGAAAGAACGTAATTCTGATTGGTTCATATATCCACACCTGGACGGAAAGTGGGGGTGTTATTCAAGGAAAAGTGTTTCCATGAAAGAGAGAAATGAATGCTGGGTAGAAACAACATAAAGAAAAATGGACTTCCACTATGCTGAGAAATACGGAATTGAGTTGACAAATGAACATTCTAAGACTACAGGTGATGGCATAAGGTTAATTGTTTTTAGCTCTAATTATGCAAAAGAAAGTCTAACCATTTTCGTTTGCATGGAGATAAACTTGTAAACATTAACTGAACTTTGAAAATGGTTTCCTTCCATTTTCAAAGGCAACACCATTCATCTAATGCTTGCTTGCCTGGAGATATTTTTGTGTTTTATTTTCTTGCTTCGCACCCTTCCCATATCGTTCAGTCCACAAATCCTTTTTCTTCTTCCTTTAAATTTTCTCCCGTATTTATTTATTTATTTATTTATTTATTTATTTATTTATTTATTTTACTGATCCTACTGACACTACATCAGCAGTTCCAGGCTAACAGTCTATCACTGGACCAACCCTAGTGACACAAGAACGCGTCTTTCCCGGTTATTCTAGTCAAAGTCTTAGAAGACTGACTTGGGTTACCAGCCCATCCCTGGGGCCAGGGGCATGGTGGACACTGATTAGCCAGGCCTGGGTTATGTGACCATCCTTGGTATCAGAAATGTCATTAACTCTTCCTGAATCACCTGGACCAAGAGTGGGGGAGGGGCAGATGCCCAGAGGAAAATAAGGGCATTGATGCTAGAAGAAGGGAAAATGAATAATAGACAAGTAAAAGCAACCGGTATCTGGCACACTTATAAATGAAAATGCCAACACTTCTGATTTCAACATAAGCTGTGTTTATAGATTAGAACTCATGGAATTCATAAAATCATATTTTCAACTGGAAGGGATGGTACCAATTATCTTCTTACCCAAGTCCTCTAGTTACCATGAACCATTCTTCCTTCGGACACTCATACTAATTTATGCTTTGAACCCTAGGACCACTAGTGCAATCAAAGTGCTCAAAAGTCCTGGTTCCTTGTAATCTTTTGGTTCATTGTACCCCTCCTTCCCAACCAAGGGATTATATTGGTCAGGATATAAGTTTGGCCACACGAATCAGATACCTGAAAAGCAGTGGTTTATGTAAGGTAAACATTTCTCTTTACATAAAAGCCCAAGCTGATATAGCAGCACTGATCTGTGACATCATCAGCAACTCAGGCTCCTTCCCTTTGTTATGCTGCTATCCTTAAGGTGGGTGCTGCCTTTGTGTGCATGCCCAAGAGGGCACACCATCGTTTCCACACTCCAGCCCACGGGAAGCAAGGACTGAGAAAGGGAGGAATACCTCTTCCCTCTAGGAGCACAACCTGAAAGTTGTCTATATGGCTTCTCACACCCCATTGACCACGCTAACAGCAACTAGTTGTACGGGAGACTGGGAAACATAGACTTTATTCTGGAAAGCTCTGTACGCAACCATGTGAAAAAGGACAAAAGCTAGAAGATAATTGGCAATCTCTGTAGGGGAGAAAGACAACCATCTGATCTTTTTCTTCCTTTTTGTTTTTCAGATTTAAGAAAAAGATCCCCGAGTAATGCAAATGCAGGAACATTTGAACATTCCAGGGTAAAGGATCTGTCCCAGCATGTCTGCCTACTACAGGAATAACGGGTATGAGGAAGAACCAGATTACCCTGACTATTCACGGTCCCAGAACCACACGCAGGGCAACTGGAAAACTCGGGATTATCCAGATTCTCTTGGTCCTCTGAACAACTCAGATTACTCCAAAAGCAGGAGGAACCCATACTCTGAAGACTCCAGAAGAAATCCAGACTATCCCAGGTCTCTAGCAGAACCGGATTATCCTGGGTCTTTGAGTCATCCAGATTATTCTGGCACCAGAAACAGTCCATACTCTGTAGGCTCCAGAAGAAATCCAGACTATCCCAGGCCTCTAGCAGAACCAGATTATCGCGGGTCTCGGAGTAATTCGGACTACCCTGGCACCAGGAGCAATCCGTACTCTGCAGGCTCCAGAAGTTCAGACTATCCCACATCTCTGGCAGAGCGAGATTATCTTGGATCTTGGAGCAATCCATACCATCCAGACTCATTCAAAGAGCCAGACTACCCTGAATCTCAACGAAATCCAGGTTCCAGAAGCAGTGGAAACTCTGCGGGCTCCAGAACAAACCCTGACTATCTTGGCTCTTTGGGGGAACCAGACTACCCTGGAGCTCAGGGAAACAGTAACTATCCTGGCCCCAGAGCCCATTCAAATCATCCAGGCTCCAGCAGGAATCAAGAATATGCTGGTTCCAGAATCAAACCACACATAGATACTCTGGGAAAGCCTGATTATCCAGGCACTGAGGATCAACCTTACTCTCCAAATTTTTTAGGGAAACCAGATTATTCTGGTGCTGAGGACTATCGAAACTCTCCAGATTTTTGGGGGGAGCCTGATTACCCAAATGCTGAGGATGGCTGTGATTATGGCTCTTCCAAGACTCCAGAAACAACCAGGGAGTAAGTGCATTCATCTTCTTCCACTGGGGGGTCAGGGTTCAGTCGATGAAACTTTGTTGGCATTGTTTGGGTTAGGGACATGTATGGCAGTTTGTGTGACCTGAAGTTGTGGTGAAACATTCATATCTATCTGTAGATTTCATCTGGGCCCTCAACTATCAGCCTGGACATATCTTTCCTCACCTCTTGCCTGGATAACATCTTCCTCAGTCTCCAGTTGGTATCTAATCCCTGTGAAACATTTAGATTCCCACTGTTTTGACCTGCTACTTTACAGGTCAAAACTTGATAGGTTAAGTCTTGAGAGTTATAAACCCAAACATTTTAACCAGAAGTATATCAACAGGAATGCATTGTAATAAGAAAAGCTTTTTGAAGATCTAACTCCTTGAACAAACTTTAATTCTTCAATTGGTTATCTTTGTGGCAGAGCCATAAAAAATTTTTTTATCTTCTATCAATTTCTGGTCATTGACAAATTTTATTAGGTGCAGTTCTGGACATTACAGTGCTAGTCTGGGTGACTTGGTTCTACCAAATCTAATTTTTCCTGGGTTAAATTTTTTTTCTTTATTGATATTAGAGAGAGAGAGGAAGGGAGAGAGAGAGATGGAAACATCGATGAGAGAGAACATCGATTGGCCGCCTCCTGCATGCCCCACACTGAGGATCAGGCCCATAACCTGGGCATGTGCCCTGATTGGGAATCGAACCTGTGATCTCTTGGTGCATGGGTCGATGCTCAACCACTGAGCCACACCAGCTGCACGTGAGTTAAGTTTTGTTTGTTTGTTTTTATTAATTTGTTTTTGTTACAGATGTTTCTCATTTTCCCCCTATTGAAACCCTCCTCCCCTTCCCCTGCACCACATCCCCAACTTTGTTGTCTATGTTCATTGGTCATGTATATATGCATGTAAGTTCTGTGGTTTATCTCTTCTCCCACAAACCCCACCTCCTCTGAGGCTTGTCAGCCTGTACCCCACCTCCATGTCTCTGGGTTAATTTTGTTCAGCAGTTTGTTTAGTTCATTATATTCCACAAATAAGTGAGATCATATGATATTTGTCTTTCTCTGTTTGGTTTGTTTCACTTAGCATAATACTCTCCAGGTCCTTCCATGCCATCTCAAAGGTTAAGAGATCTTTCTTACAGCTGCATAGTATTCCATTGTGTATATGTACCACAGCTTTTGAATCCACTCATCTACTGATGGACACTTGGGTTGTTTCCAGATCTTAGCTATTGTAAATAGTGCTGCTATGAACATAGGGGTACATATATTCTTTCTGATTGGTGTTTCAGGTTTCTTAGGGTATATTCCTAGAAGTGGGATCACTGGGTCAAATGGAAATTTAATTTTTAACTTTTTGAGGTAACACCATAGTGTTTTCCACAGTGGCTGCCCCAGTCTGCATTCCCACCAGCAGTGTACTAGAGTCCCCTTTTCTCCACACCCTCACCATCACTTGTTGTTTGATGATTTGTTGATGGCGGCCATTCTGACAGGTGTGAGGTGATACCTCATAGTTGTTTAAATTTGCAACTCTCTGTTGATTAGTGATGTTGAGCATTTCTTCATATGTCTCTTGGCCATTTGTATGTCTTTTTTGGAGAGGTGTCTATTTAGTTACTCTGCCCATTTTTAAATTGGGTTCTTTGTCTTCCTTTGGTTGAGTTGTATGAGCACTCTATATATTTTGGAAATTAGCCCCTTATCTGATGCATTATTGGCAATTATGGTCTCCCATACAGTGGGATCCCTTTCTGTTTTGATGGTTGTTTCTTTTGTTGTGCAGAAGCTTTTGAGTTTGATGTAGTCCCATGTGTTCATTTTTTCCTTTGTTTCTCTTGCCTCAGCTGTTGTATCAGTGAAATTCTGCTGCGCATGATGTCTGAGATTTTGTTGCCTACATTTTCTTCTAGAATTTTTATGGATTCACAGGTTACATTTAAGTCTTTTATCCATTTTGAGTTTATTCTTGTATATGGTATAAGTTGGTGTTCTAGCTTCATTTTTTTGCAGGTAGCTGTCCAATTTTCTCAACACCATTTATTGAAGAGATTGTCTTGGCTCCACTGTATGCTCTTGCCACCTTTGTCAAATATTAATTGAGCATATTGTCTTGGGTCAATTTCTGGGTTCTCTGTTCTGTTCCATTGATCTATCTGCCTGTTCTTGTGCCAGTACCAGGCTGTTTTGATTACAGAGGCTTTGTAGTATAACCTGATATCCAGTATTGTGATTCCTCCTACTTTGTTCTTCTTTTTCAAGATTGCTGTGGCTATTCGAGGTCTTTTTTGATTCGATATAAACTTTTGGAGTGTTTGTTCTAGTTCTGTGAAGTATGTCATTGGTATTTTGATGGGGATTGCATTGATTCTATAGATTGCTTTGGGTATTATAGACATTTTAATGATGTTAATTCTTCCAATCCATGAACAAGGTATGTGCTTCCACTTTTTTATATCTTTCTCTATTTCCTTTTTCAATGTCCTGTAGTTTTCTGCAAAAAGGTCCTTTACTTCTTTGGTTCAGTGTGAGTTAAGTTTTTCAATGTCATGTTGCCAACAAGATGTGACTCTTTTTTTTTTTTTTTTTTTATCCTCACCCAAGGACATTTTTCCATATTTTGTTCAGATAGAGTGGGAGGGAAAGAGAGGAAGAGAGAGAGAGAGAGAGAAACATTGATGTGAAAGGGACACATCGAGTGACTGCCTCCCACAAGACCCAACCAGGGCCGGGGACAAACTGCAACCAAGGTACATGCCCTTAGCGGGAACTGAACCTGGGTCTCTCTGGACCGCAGGCCGATGCTCTAACCACTGAGCCAAACCGGCCAGGGCAAGATGTGACTCTTTAGTAAGGATTAAAAAAAAAATCTATAAGAAGCCCTAGCTGGTATGGCTCAGTTGGTTGTAGTGTTATCCTGTACATCAAAATGTTGTGATTTGATTCTGGTCAGGGCACATTCCTAGGTTGCAGGTTCCATCCCTAGTAAGGGCATGTACAGGAGGCAAGCAATTGATGTTTCTCACATTGATGTTTCTCTCTCCTTCTCAAAAAAAATCAATAAAAACATATCCTCAAGTGAGGATTTAAAAAAAAAAAAATTGGAAACAAATTTTACTATGTAAAATTTTAACAATACATGCCTCATTTTGCATGTAATGTTTCAACTAGTAATATTTATGAAATCAACAAGAACTAATGGCTTGTATTTATCTCAAGGAACAAGGGTTTAGAATTTGGGAGTGTAGCAGGGTCAAAATGTCTTCAAGTCCTGAATAGTAGGATTAATAGGACCAGGTCAAAATGTCCTCCTTGGTCTTGTCCCCCCTGCTTGATTGATCATTATAAAATATACTCTGAGCCTGTCACTCCTTTACTTCTTCTCTTCCATGAATCCCTATAACCTCTGGGAGAAAGGCCACACCAGTGAGAACATTAAAAATGAGAATGTGCCCTGGCAGGTTTGGCTCAGCATTTAGAGCATCGGTCCACAGACCAAAGAGTCCCAGGTTTGATTCTGGCCAGGGGCACGTACCTCACTTGTAGTTCATCCCCGGCCCCGGTTGGGGTCGTGTGTGTGTCAACCTATCAGTGCGTCTCTGTCACATCGATGTTTCTCTCTCTTCCTTCCTCTCTCCCTCCTGCTCTATCTGAAGATAAATGAAAAAAAATATCCTGGGATGAGGATTAAGAAAAAAAAGAGAGAGGATACACTGGGCTAATTGTAAGATGCCAGCCTAAGACCAGCCTGACTTGATCTTCTTTCTCTTCTCCTCTCTCTTCTCTACCTTAACCTTATATTCGAGGTCAGTGGTTCTTGACCTTGGCTGATTCTGAGAATTACCTGATCACTTGGGGAACTTTAAAAACAAGGCAGATGATTGGGCCCAACTTTCAGGGCTTCTGATTTAATTGTCTGTGTGAGGCCTGGGAATTGGTGTATACATAAAATTGAGAACCATTGTTAATTGATTTTCATACTATTCCCTTTATATATTCTGCAGTTGCTGGTCTCACACCTTTATTTATGTTGTTCTTCACCCTAGGAATGCCTTCCTCTTAACTCTTTATGTATGAATTTGTCCTTCCAGTCCCAGCTTGAATATAGATTCCCCCCCCCCCCCCACACCTCAAAGTCCCAACCAGAATTATCCTCTCCTTCCTCTAAACTACTTGGGCCTGTTTTCTAATACTCATCAATTGATACTTGTATTATAGTTGCTTATGGTTGTTTCTAAGAATCTCTACCAGATTGTATTGGGAGTTCCTTGAGGATAGACACCCCATGTCTTTATTTTTGAGTCCTCACTCTCCAGCCCATGCCTAACACATGGTTAGCATTCAGTTGGCACTTGTGGATGGATGGATGGATGGATGGATGAATGGATGGATGGATGGATGACTGTCCTTATGTGCTACTGGATGGATACTGATCCACCATTTTGGGATTTCAGGGTGCTCAGCAGAACATCTTCAATCCAGCCCTCATTTCATCATGGGGCTGTTGGCCCCTTGGGCTTGCCTGTGAGAGAGAATGAAGATTACCATGAAAGCATTGAAATGAAGTCTGTGGAGATGGCAAATCCATATGGCCACTCTGGCCATGGTTATGGTAAGCATTGATTAAGATGAGGATCATATCCTGGGAAGAAAGTAAAGTTCCATGAACTTAAGGCAGTAATCATTACAGATTTACAGTAATAGAAGAGTTGGTTTATTCCTCCCCACTCAAACACCCACCTTACAAGGATTGAGAGCTCAATGCCTACAGAAGAAGCAGTACCATCAATTATCAGAACAGGCCAGGGAGGGGTTGTGTGTCTGAGAAGTGGCCAAGATTTAGGTTCGATGCATTGAAATTACGCAGAAATGTGGGTTCAGTGTGGCCAGGTCCTCAGATTTTTCTAAAGAAGAATCTGCTGTGTGTAAAGATTCAGCTCTAGGAGGCAAAGGAAATTCTACCAGTTCTCCAGACCGCAGGCCAACACTCTAACCGCTGAGCCAAACCGGCCAGGGCTCTACCAGTTCTCATCTTGTCGGAGGAAAGGGGAACTTGATACTGGTAGAAGAAGCCAGTTCACTATACAGAAGTCAATGTTATAGAAATGTAGAGCATTTTATAAGGACCAGAAACACAAGGACCAGAAAAGGGAGACAGTGGTCAGCCAAGAACAGAACGAGGGACCCAAGTGCTGGCTGGAGCAGAGGGAGGATTGCTCAGCCCTGAAAGGGCAGATGGGGAAGAGTTTGAAGCAGGCAGATGGGATGCATTACCGTGTACTAGTGAAGAACACTGACTGTTACACATTTACATAGAAAACATTCATTTGGGCTATTCCCAACCTTACGCCATGCCTTATGAATGGGGCAAAAATCAATCTCACAGGATGAAAGTTTGTTTTTTTTTAAATATGCCTTTTATTGCTATTTTAGAAGAAAGGGAGAGAGAGAAAGATGGAAACACCAATGTGAGAGAGAAACATCGATTGGCTGCCTCTTGCACACCCCCTACTAGGGATCGAGCCCTAAACCTGGGCATGTGCCCTGACCGGGAATTGAACCGGGAATCCACGGGACAATACTCAGTCCACTGAGCCACACTGGTCTGGCTGAAAATTTATTTTTAAAAGGCCAGAAGAGATCTTCCTCTTTTTTATATATGTAAAGCATATATACGCATACTGTACATGAACAGGTACAGTCTAATATACAATCTATCTGTGGTATTAACATTTCATCAATTATCAGAACAGACCAGAGAGGGGTTGTGTGTCTGAGAAGTGGCCAACATTTAGGTTCGATGCATTGAAGTTACGCAGAAATGTGGGTTCAGTGTGGCCAGATCCTCAGATTTTTCTAAAGAAGCAAGAAATCTGTGTTTTTATGTGAAACCCCCTGATTTTTACATGGGGGAGGGCAATGAGGAAGAAATGTCTAAAAAGACACCTTATGGGCCAATAATGAAAAGAAGATATTATTTCTGTTTTAGAGGCTAAGATATTGAAGCTCAGAGCGGTTAAGTCATGTGCCCAAGGGTATAGCACACAGCTAATAAGTAGCAAACCTGGAATTGATTGTCAGCAAGAAGTTCCAGAACCTCCTTCAGTATGATTTTGTGTACGTCCCCACCAAAGTGTGCTCCAGTTTCTCTGCTGAGGAGTTGAGCCTTTAATGTTTACCACAGGTTGAATAAAAATACAGTGAAATGTGACATTGTTGTGCAGATGCCAAGATTGGACTCTCTTTTTTTTTTTTTTTGTATCCTCATCCGAGGACATTTTTTCTTTTTTTGTTCAGATAGAGTGGGAGGGAGAGAGAGGAAGAGAGAAACATTGATGTGAAAGGGACACATCGAATGGCTGCCACTCGCACGACCCAACCAGGGCCGGGGACAAACTGCAACCGAGGTACATGCCCCTAGCGGGAACCAAACCCGGGTCTCTCCAGACCGCAGGCCGACACTCTAACCACTGAGCCAAACCGGCCAGGGCTGGACTCTGTTCTTAAGAAAACCATGTCATATTTGAAGTTCATTTATGCACCATTATAAAATGCTAGGAAGGAACCTCTGTAATCATCTAGATAAAATTTTTTTGCTTAATTTTTTAAAATATTAGGACTAGGACTATTTTTTTAGGTTCACAGTAGAATTGAGGGGAAGGTAACAGAAATTTCTCATATATCCCCAGCCCCAACATATATAGCCTCCCTGTTAACAAGATCCCCTCCAGAGTGATACATTTGTCACAATCAATGGACCTACGTTGCCACACCATCCTCACCTAAAGTCCATAGTTTACATCAGCGTTCACTCTTGGTGCTATACATTCTATGTATTTGGACAAATGCATAATGACATTTATCCATCGTTACGGTATCATACAGAATATTTTCACTACCCTAAAACCCCTTGGTGCTATACCTATTCATCCCTCTCTCCTAGACAGTATTTTTCAAACCCATTAATAAGTTATGAAATTAAAAGGTTTTAAATGAAATGGAAAAGAATAAGAATATATCAGAGTGTTACAAAGTATTATTTTGTGAAACTTTCCAAATTATACATGTGTAGGTATGTCCTGGATCTCAGTATAACAATTATTTTTAACTCTGGCTTGTAGTCATGAAAACCATCGATCAAGGCTGTTTGTATTTAACACTACTGTTTTTGTATCTATGTCCCATTTTTACCCCAGCATTTAATCATTAGTCTATTAGCATGACAAGGTCAAGGTCTCAGTCTTACTTGCTGACCATGATGCATTCTATAATATCTAGTGTGGTGGGATTAATGGTGATGTCTCCTGCTTCTTCATTCCAGTGAACCCTACTTATGTGGCTGAAAGTAACCTCCACCCATCTTATGGAAACCCACCCTCTGGAGATGATTGGTACAAGTCACCCCAAGGTAAGGCTTAAATGGACATTGAGCAAAAATTCAATGCTGGAGGATGAACGTTCGAGCAATGCAGACATTGCCGTTTCTCCTTAGCCCCTGGTGTGGTAATAAGCAATACTTCTAAGTGTATCATAATGGGCTTCCTTTCAGACATGCAGGATTATTTCTCTTCTGGATATCAAGGTGGCTTCATTCAAACTCTTCTGGTTGCAAGTGACAGAAGCCCAAGTCACACTGGCCCAAAGGAATTTATTGGCTTGTGCGTGGGGAAGGATATGGGGGACACAAAGAATTAAAGGCAGAATTACCTTCCGGCACCTGTGCAGTGCCTGGCACATGGCTGATGCTCAGTGATATTTGTTGAATGAGTTACAGGAACCAGGGTCTTTGTGTCAGAAGCCAGGGGTTAGTGCCACCTGTACTCTCTTTGCTCCATCTGTTTCTCACCTGTGCTTGACTCAGCTTCTCTTTAAGCTTCGCCTCAGAGCAGGCCTTCTCCACAGGCCAGGGAGCATGACCGGCAGCAGGCCCGGATACACACCCTCAGCTCAGCAACCTCTCTAGAAAGTCTTTCTTTCTCCCTGGGCCTGTTAGTCAATGCTGAGGAAAGACTCTGTCCAGTACACTTTGGGGCCACATGCCTAAACACGGACTGATTATTTTTCTCATAGGAAAGAAGACTGGGTCCCATGTTTATCCTGTGGTTAATATATCTGTTGGTGAGGTGGCCGTGCATGGATCCTTTTTTTTTTTTTATCCTCACCCGAGGACATTTTTCCATTTTTTGTTCAGATAGAGTGGGAGGGAGAGAGAGGAAAAGAGAGAGAGAGAAACATCAATGTGAAAGGGACACATCGAGTGGCTGCCACCCACACAACCAACCAGGGCCGGGGACAAACTGCAATCGAGGTACGTGCCCTTGGCGGGAACCGAACCCAGGTCTTTCTGGACCGCAGGCAGATGCTCTAACCACTGAGCAAAACCGGCCAGGGCCATTTTTTTTTTTTTAATCATCATATAATTACTAATGATGGTAGAATGTAGAAGCAGCTGGACTAGTGGAAGACAGAAGACTTTGAATTCAGTCAGGACGCTCTATAATGACCATAGTGTGCTGCAGTGACGGTCTGATCAGGGGTAGAGACTAAGTAATAAAAAGGAAGCAACAGAGAAGAGAGCCCAGAGAATGCTGAAACCTAGAGGCAAACATGTGAACAAGAAAAAATCCATGACATCCTCTACATAACAGAGCAAATGGAAGAGCCCCATGACTTAAAACTACAGCATCTCTCAGGCCTCCAGCTTATAGGATAAAACTTAGCCTCATTCTTAAGAGCCTTCTCCAGGAGGCACGCATGTTCCACAAGGGTTAGCCACTGCTGATTGGGAGGGAAAACCATGGGGACATAAACAATCTCCATGTGGTGCCCACTGGAGCAGGAAATGGCTTTAACTATTGGGGCAAAGAAATGTCCTTGAACTTCATCAGACCACTCTATCTAGCCAGCATGAGGTTGGGGGCCTCTGATAAAAGAGGAGTCCCCAGAAAGCAGAGAGAAGTAAAGAAATGGAGGACCGAAAGATGAACTTGGCTTTCTTCACCATCTTGCTTTGAGTTGGTTCTGACTCTCAAGCCATGTACATACAATTACATAAAGGGTCACTTTGATGGACTGTGCTATGCACCTAAGGGAGCACCTGGACATAGTAGGTGCATATAAATATTCATTCTTTTATGAATGAATGAGTGACATATCAACCTCTTGTAACCGGGAGGGGCCAGGGTGAAGTGACTGAGAGGTCCTCTTTGGGGCCAGAGCTGGGATTGATCTGCTACTTCCTTGTGACCTCAGTGCTCTTGTGACCTCAGTGTCCTTGGCTATGAAATAGGAGTATTGTAGTACTTATAGGGTAATGATGAAAAGGAAATGACATACTCTATTCAAAGTATTTGTCCTGTCATAATGGCAGGTATTGTTACTGTTAGTTATTGTGGGGGGAGAGGGGGAGTAGAGTTCTAGTCCAATCCTGCCATTTAATGAGTTTGATGAGGAGAGGGTCAGTTCATTTCTCTGCACCTCAGTTTCTCCAATTATTAAATAAACAGCTTGGCTGAGGTGATTTCCAAATCGGGTCAGTGGGGCCCTGGCCGGTTTGGCTCAGTGGTTAGAGCGTCGGCCTGCGGTCCTGAGAGACCCGGGTTCGGTTCCCGCTAGGGGTGCGTACCTCGGTTGCAGTTTGTCCCCGGCCCTGGTCGGTTGTGCGGGTGGCAGCCACTCGATGTGTTCCTTTCACATCGATGTTTCTCTCTCTCTCTCTGTTCCTCTCTCTCCCTCCCACTCTACCTGAACAAAAAATGGAAAAATGTCCTCGGGTGAGGATAAAAAAAAAAAAAAATCGGGTCAGTGGGATAGGAATTGTGTTCAGGTGCCGGGCACTGAAATAGGATGGTGGCTTAGCAACAAAGGGATCTATTGGCTCCTTCCATAGCTTCTTTCTCCGCCATCCTTAGCAGGTGAATGTTTGTCTGCTGGTTTTTTAAATGACAGCATCTAGTCTGGAAGAATGAGAACAGCAAAGGGTGAAACCAGGCAAATTGTCACCTTTTATAGGGCATTTTCAGAAGCCACAAGTCTCATTGGCCAAAATGAGGTCTCGGGTCCACCCTTAGCCACAAAGGAAGCTGGGAGAATATTGACTGAGCACATTCCCTGCGCAGGAAAGGAGCGTGGATACTGGGAGGCAGACAAGTACCAGGGTTGGCCACCCAAGGAGCGATCGTTTCACTATAAACCCATCTGGATTTATATAGGCATATGAAATTATGAATATAAAATATAAGTTTTAGGCCAGAGGCATCAAATTGAACAGAAAATATGGCCTTTTGATTATGAGTCATTTAGAAGACTCTCTGCCTTCTGTTTCTAGAATCCTGTTGTCTTTAGTGAAGGATTCTGTTCCTGGTTTCTTACCTACCTACCGAGACGGAACTCTCTTCAAGAAAACACACCTCTTCCTAGGAGACACCTCTAGTGTAGATGTGGGGAGTTATGTTGTGATTTGTGTGGGGCTGCCTTTGGCAATCTCCTCCTGACATCTTAAAAAATGTGAATGACGCATCCCTCCGTGATGTTAACACTTTCTCTGGTGGTTCTTGTCAATGCCGGTGTGACAGCTGCATGAGGTCTGTGGAAGGCCATCCCAGTGCAGAATTAGGCTTGGAGGAGGCAAGAGATGCTGTCTGATGACCAAGTGAATGAAATCATCGTTGATGTTGAGAATGTCCCATCTGGGGTCCAAGGCCATCTATCCTCAAATCTGAGTGTTCCAGCAAAGTCGCTGGTGAACTTGAGCTTTGGCATGGCCTCTTCCACGTCTGACATCGATGTGACAGATGCTCAGGTTTTCAGCCACCGGAATGAAAAAAAGGCCAAACAGTTGTTACAGTTTTCAGCACCTTTGAATGAATCATTTTCTCAGACCTGTTATAGCCCAGACTGTGTGGACATGGACACGCCTTGTACTTCACATGAAAACATTCAAGGTAGTAAGATGCTGGGACAAAGGAACAAAAGACAGCCTCCAAGTGATCCCCAGGGTTTTTTAGTTTTAAGACATCAAGTTAGTTGAAGGTTTGGTAGATGACCTGAGGATGCTAAGGACCAAGGAAGAGGTCACTTTGAGAGCATCTAACACCTAAGAAGGAATTGACCCTGATCAAGCTGATTTCGTGTGCCTGGCTCTCTGCTGAGCACTTCCTTTTTGTTATCCATCAAATTTAGTTTTATTTTTTTCCCCATACTCCACACCTTTATAAGACAGGCACACTTGTCATTTCCATCTGCTTGATGAGGAAACTGAGGCTCAGGGAATTTAAGCCATCTGGCAGATCTGGGACCTAAACGCAGGTCTACCTGATTCCCAAGCCCGATACGTTAACCGCCATCTTGTTCTGCGTTGGTCCAGTTCCTTAACCTGGATTCAGCAACATAGGAGGCCTCACATTGCCAAGTCCCCCATGAAACCAGGTCTCAGCTGAGACCTCCCTGCCGTTTCACTCCAAAGGTCAAACACTATTTGGTCTTTTAGATGCTGTTTCTGTTCCATTCCATAATACTCCAGGCATAAAGTCCAGCCTCTCTCGATGATTTCTAAGAGGAAAAAAAAAAAAAAATACACTCTCACCAACACATTTTTCAATATGGCCCCTTAAATGAAGATTTGGGCATCTCCTGTCTTGTTACTGTCTCCTCGAATTTGTTTTTTTTTTTCCCTCCTCCCTCCTTCTCCTTGCCTTATCTCTGAGAAAGAGACACAAATTCCTCTTCTTCAGCCAAGTGGTTTGGTGGCCCTGTCCTATGGACTCTTATTCCACCTCAGTTACAGAAGGTCACTAAAATGAGAGGTTCTGGCACAACAGCTTGACCAGGGAGCCAGCCCGCTCCCTCGGCTGTGGCCCCGACCAGCCCCCGCTGGTGTCCTCACTGTCACGGATGGTGGCAGCACTTCCAGGAATCACACGTGGACGCAACACCTCCAGAAGAAGGAGCTGTCTTTTCCTTGTGTTTTGAGTTTTGCTTTTTCAAGAAAGAAACCTTTGCCAAGAAGCTCCTCCGCAGACCACCCTTCACAGAACATTGGCCAACATCTCATCACACGCCTGTGCCTAAATCGGTCACCTGCAAGGGGACGGGACCTTCAGGATTGGCTTGGACTCATCAGGACCTGTCCCCTGCGTCTGGAGATGGGCCCCACCCTGCAAAAGCTCAGGGCCATGGGAGAGAGGGGGTATATTTCTCCTTTTTTTTTTTTTTTTTTTATCCTCACCCGAGGATATTTTTCCATTTTTTGTACAGATAGAGTGGGAGGGAGAGAGAGGAAGGGAGAGAGAGAGAGAAACATCGACGTGAAGGGACACATCGAGTGGCTGCCACCCGCACGACCAACCAGGGCCGGGGACAAACTGCAACCGAAGTACGTGCCCTTAGCGGGAACCGAACCCGGGTCTCTCCGGACCGCAGGCCGACGCTCCAACCGCTGAGCCAAACCGGCCAGGGCGTGAGAGGGGGTATATTTCTAAACAAAAGCGGAATTCTATGAAAAAGGAGAGATGGCATTGGGGTAGGCCACCAACGGTATCTGCCACACTGACCCAAGATGTGATTATGAGTTATTGGGCAAAGAGGTGGGGAAGCCATTCCAGGCGGAATAGCATCTGACAACAGTCAGGCACTGCGAGAAGATGCTTGGGCCTGGAGACCGGGGGCGAGAGAAGTAAAGCAGGGTGTTAAAATGAGGGATATTAATGCGCAGGATGTTGTCATGAAAAAGGAAAACACTGAATTGGAATTGTGTGCACAATGTAGTTTTCTTTGGCTTTGAGGTTTAACACAGATTCATGGCGTCCTCTTGTTTTTGTGACCTTTGGGATCACTGAGTCCATACATTCTTCTTTCCTTGTGTCCTTATAAAAACTTGCTCTAATTTCAGCACCATATTTTAAAATGCCATTATTCTGTTAAAGGGGAAAAAATTCAACTCCATTTATTTTCTTCCACAGAACAAAAGTTAATTGCCTCTCTGATACCCATGGCATCTAGAGAGAGAATTAAAGCCATCAGGAATCAGCCGAGGACTATGGAAGAGAAAAGGAACCTTAGGTATGAACCAAAAGCTTTTCTTCTTTCCCAAATTCACACCAATCTGAATCTTCTACTTTTGCCCCATCTCAGAAAGACAATAAATAAACAAATGCAAGAGAAGAGACCATCTTCCTACAGAAAATCCCACAGAATCTCTTATTGCCCAGAGTGTGGGCCGTGTGTCCTTAGTGACCAGCGTCCAAAGAGTAGAGTGCGGATGGAAGTAGGGACGGACGAGGTGATCAAGGTTGACATCCTCAGAGAGAAGTCATGTGATCAGAAGGACATATCCCCTTTGTGGCACTCTCTCTTAAAACCTGTAACCCGCCCTGGCCGGTTTGGCTCAGCGTGTTAGAGCGTCAGCCTGCGGTCCAGAGAGACCCAGGTTTGGTTCCCGCTAAGGGCACGTACCTCGGTTGCAGTTTGTCCCTGGCCCCGGTTGGGTTGTGCAGGAGGCAGCCACTCGATGTGTCCCTTTCATGTCGATATTTCTCTCTCTGTCTTCCTCTCTCTCCCCCCCACTCTATCTGAACAAAAAAGTAAAAATGAAAAAATGTCCTCGGGTAAGGATAAAAAAAAAACCCTGTAACCCTAATCTACCCAGAGAAAAAAGTCAGGCAATCCCCAATGTGAGAGACATTCTACAAAATACCCAACTAGTACTCTTCAAAAGTGTAAGGTCATCATAAATGAGGAAAGTCTGAGAAACTGTTACAGACTCGAGGATCCTAAAGAGACATGACAACTAACTGCAATGTGGATGGGATCCTGGAATAGAAAATTCCAGCCATCTCGGTCTCCTTGGGGCTTTGAGTGTCCCTAGGCATGGGACAGTCCTTATCCATGTGATGAAACCCTCCCCCTGTCAAGACTTCACTCAGACGTCGTGCTATTTCACATTGTAACACGGTCCCCACCCTAGAATTTCCCATCTCCTCACCCTGCTCTCTTTTCCTTTCTCTTCCCCTTAGTACAAATCACCTTCTAATATGCTGTATAGTTTACACATTTTATTAATATATTTATTGTTTACTCTCTTTCTCTTCCAACTAGGATGTCAGCTTCACAAGGCAGGGACATCTGTCCCCGGTTTTTTTGTTTGTTTGTTTTTACTTGTTTTGGGGTTTAATGTAGTAGTGATTCATGTTATTTATTTTGAAATCGGTCTCTTTATCTCCACCTGGAACTGTGCGTGGCATGTAGCAGGTGCTCAGTGAATATTTTGGGACTGAATGCATCCCAGCATCTGTCTCTCTCACTTTCTTCTGCCGTCCCCCACAGGAAACTGGTTGACAAGGAGAAGAGTAAGCAGTCCCGTCATATCTTTGAGCTCAGCTGTTGCACTCACTGTGTGAACTCCATTTCACTGGTAAGTCAGCCTTCACTGCAGTCACAAACATGAGCACAAGTGCGTGAAAACAGGGAGGGGAGAAGTGGGGGGTGAAAGGAGACCCATGGGGAAGAGGAACCAACTTTAGGGCTGTTTCAGTGAAAACCAAAAAATTGGGTCAGTGTAGGTGTGGGGAAACCAGGTGGGTGTGCAAAGATCTGAGTTATTTGGGCAATGTAGCCACTGTGAGAGTCGCCTTCAATAGCAAACCTGGGAAAACAATAATGCCCTCACTTAGGGGTGGCCCTACAATTAAATGAGAGGACATTTGCAAATGCCTAGTGAGGTGCCTGGCACGTGGTAATGCTCTAGAAACAGTGTCCATTTTCACTATTGTGGGACCTGCTCAGGAGATATTTGTTGCGGGAATGTCAAGCCTTGTCCTAACCCCAGGCATATCGGAGATCCAAGAACATCCTGTCGGAGCTGCTCAGTTCCATCAGCCTGTGGCAGAAGACGTTCAAGGTCATCGGAGGCAAGTTTGGAACCAGCGTCCTGTCCTACTTCAACTTTCTGAGGTGGCTTTTG
The DNA here is from genome assembly GCF_014108415.1 of Molossus molossus. Lineage (NCBI taxonomy): Eukaryota > Metazoa > Chordata > Mammalia > Chiroptera > Molossidae > Molossus > Molossus molossus. The sequence goes on along the minus strand of NW_023425366.1, from coordinate 105,629,705 downwards.
AAGTTCAACATTTTCTCATTCATTGTGACCTTCAGCTTCATCATAATCCCTCAGTTTACCGTGGCCGGAAGGAACACTCTCCAATTCACAGGACTGGAATTTTTCACTGGGGCGGTAAGTTCTCCATGTCACCTTTTCCTGGGAGTCAATTGATGGGGCAAGTGGGTGTTTAAATAACATTTTTCTTTTTTTACCCCAAAGAAACATATTCCTAACATAGTAGACCTTCTGTCTCCAGAGGTAACAGTTTGCATTATACAAATGCCTCCTTGTCCCTTTTTAAACAAAAGATGAATTAGTCATATATATAGCCTATGACTTGCTTTCTTCACCTAATTTGTGGTGGATGTCTCATGTAGGTGTTCATAGATCTACCTTTCCTTCTTTGTTGTTTTTTTTTTCTACAAAATATAATGCTTCTTTTGAAAAATTCTTACTACAGAGGAGAACAAACGAAGAGAAGTCTTCTTCCCTTGTCTAATTCCCCGGTTCAAAGGGTATCTTTGTCTACTGTTTCACTTCCATACAAGCATAGAGACATACGTAGGTAGGTAGGTAGGTAGGTAGGTAGGTAGGTAGGTAGACAGAGAGAGACTTTTATTTAATAAAAAGAGGATAGGATACTATAGGTTTTATTTTGCAACATTTTTGCTTTACTGTGTGCCTTAGATATCTATATAGGTCCACATTGTTGTATTTAATAGCAACCACAATTTATTTACCTAGCTCTTTATTGAAGCACATAGCCCCTACCTTGTGAGTTCGTCTTCTGGGAAAGATCTCTGCCACTGAGATTCTGTAGACCAGGGATGGACAAACTACAGCCCAAATCTGGCCGGCCATCTGTTTGTACAGTCTGCGAACCAAGATTGGTTTCTACATTTTTAAATGCTTGAAAAATATCGAAAGAAGGACAATATTTTGAGAAGCATGAAAATCATATGAAATTCATATTTCAGTATCCATAAGTTCTTTCGAAACACGGCCTCACTCCTTTGTTTGCCTGTCTCTGCTGCTTTTCTGCTATGTCGGCAGAGGTGAGATATTGCTGTCGCTGTTGTATAGGCCTGCCATTTACTATCTAGCCCTTTACAGAAAAGGTTTGCTGCCCTGGCCGATGTGGTTGGAGTGTTGCCCCATAAACTGAAAGGTTGTGGCTTCGCTTCCAGTCAGGGCACATACCCAGATTGTGAGTTCAATCCCCAGTCAGGAGGCAACTGATCGATATTTCACTCTCACATTGATGTTTTTTTTCTCTCTCTCTCCTTCTTCCTTCCTCACTCTCCAAAATCAATAAAAAGCATGTCCTTGGGTGAGGATTAAAAAAGAAAAAAGTTTGCCCTGGCTGGTTTCACTCAGAGGTTAGAGCATCGGCCTGCAGTCCAGAGAGACCCAGGTTCGGTTCCCGCTAAGGGCACCTACCTCGGTTGTAGTTTGTCCCCGGTCCTGGTTGGTTCGTGCGGGTGGCAGCCACTTGATGTGTCTCTTTCACGTCGCTGTTTCTCTCTCTCTCTTCCTCTCTCTCCCTCCCACTCTATCTGAATAAAAAAAATGAAAAAGTGTCCTCGAATAAGGATAAAAAATAAAAAAAAAGTTTGCTGACTCTTGCAATGGAATGTTCAAAGTAAGATCTTGCTATTTGTCTTTTTTTTCTTCGTTTTTCTGTTAATTTTTTTTCCTTGGGATAGATACATTTAAATGGAATTATTGTGTCATTTTTTCTCATTACTATGTATATTTTGTGTATCTGTATAAATGAAACATTTTATTATAAAAATTTTCAAAAATACAGAAAAATAAAAAGCAGTATGATAAACATTCACATACACACTATGTAAATGTAAAATTGTTAACATTTTGCCATATTTGTTGTATCTTGTTATTTTGGAAGGCACTTTGCAGGAGATCACAGACATCAGGACGTTTCGCTGAATTCCTTCAAGGTGCATCCTGCTTTCAGTCATGCTTCGCTGGGTCCCTGGGTCCTGGTGGTCCTAGCTGGGTCCCTCTATTGTAAAGCTATGCTGATTTGGGGTAAAATGACTAGGTTCTCAGTTGCCTTGGATGCTCCTTTCCTTGCAAACAAAACACCGAAATTGACTGGCCCGAGCTTCGAGAAGACAAAAGAGGTCAACAGTCATCCATCATTTTCTCAAGAGACCCACCTGACCTAGGGTTTATTGTCTCTTTCAGGGTTATTTTAGTGACACGGTGATGTACTATGGCTTTTACACCAATTCTACGATCCAGCATGGGAGCGGTGGCGCATCCTACGACATGCAGCTGGCCTACATCTTCACCATCGCAGCCTGTTTGATCATCTGCTTTTTCAGTTTGCTCTTCAGGTATGAAGTGTCTGCATTTCCCGACTCTAAGCTCTTTTTAGATTTAGGCAAAATTCAAGTGACTCAAAGTTACCCAGGAAATAGTTTCTCTGTAATTGGTCTGATCATTCCTTGTCCTGCAACATGAAATATGAGTTCGGACAGAGGAGGGAGGTTTTTGTGTTCTTTGAAAGAAATTGGTTAATCTGATCACAAAGTTTCAATGACACAAGTAGTTATATGATCAAACAGACAGGATGGACGACTGTCAAATGATAATTGTCAAGAAGGAAGTATAGATGTTCAACCTCTGTATTAGTTTGCTGGGTCTGGGGGGCTTAAGCAACAGGAGGCTGGAGGTCCAGGATCAGGGTGTTGGCAGCGTTGACTTCTTCCGAGGCCTCTGTCCTTGGCTTGTAGGTGTGTAGGTGGCCGTCTTCTCTGTGTCCTCACATGGTCTTCCCTCTGTCCATGTCTGAATCCTAATTTCCTCTTCTTATAAGGATATCAGTCATATTGGATTAGGACCCACCCTTAATGACCTCATTTTAACTTAATTACATCTGTAAAGGTCCCATCTCCAAATATAGTTGGCATCTGAGGTACTGGGTGTTAGAACCTCAACGTATGAAATTTGGGAGGGACACAATTCAGCCCATAATGACCTCATGGTAAGCATGATAATGCAAAATAAAATGAGGTGTTTTTGTTTGTTTGTTTGTTTGTTTGTTTGTTTTGTCCTATCAAACTAGGAAATGCTTTCTAAGCTGCTGTTACTCAGTGGTGGCACATTTTGGAAAGGGAGTTTCCATTTTATTCAGTATTTATTTATCCTGAGCCTGATTTCATTGAGTCCTCCTGACAACTCCATGATAATAACAGCTGTCTTTACTGAGTAATTGCTCTAAGCATTATATTGATTCTTGTGGTCGGCCTCTCTCCTCCCAAAGATGCCCACATTCTAATCCCCTGAACCTGTGGATATGTTGCCTTACCTAACAAAAGGGACTTTGCAGATGTGGTTAAGTATCTTAAAATGGGAAAATTACCCTGGATTATCCAGATTAGACCAGTGTAATCACAAGTGTTTTTTGTTTTTAATTTTCTTTTTCTTTACTGAATTTAGAGAGAGAGGAAGTAAGGAGAGAGAAACAGAAACATCGATGAGAGAGAACATTGATTGGCTGCCTCCTGCATGCCCCCCACTGGGGATCAGGCCTACAACCTGAGCAGGTGTCCTGACCGGGAATCAAACCAGTGGCCTCTTGGTGCATGGGTTGATGCTCATGCCATTCTGAGCCATTCTGGTTGGACTCACAAGTGTTCTTAGAAGTGGAAGGCAAGAGGGTCAAAGTCAGAGAGTGTAAGATGTTACTCTGCTGGCTTTGAAGATGGAGGAAGGGGCCACAAGTCAATGAATGCAGGCAGCTTCTAGAAGCTGGAAAAGGCAAGGAAACAGATTCTCCACTAGAGCCTCCAGGAATACAGCCCTACTGACACCTTGATTTTTAGATCCATTTCTGATGTTTGACTTCTAGTAAGAGAATAAATTTGTGTTGTTTTAAGCCACTAAGTTTTGGGCAATTTGTTAGGCCGCAATAAGAAACTAACACACCTCTCATAATAACTCTGAGGTAAGTACTATTATTATCCCCATTATATAGATGTGGAAACTGAGGCTTAGAGCAGTTAAAAATGACTGAGATCAGCCCTGGCCGGTTTTGCTCAGTGGTTAGAGCATCGGCCTGTGGACCAAAGAGTCCTGGATTTGATTCTGGTCAAGGGCATGTACCTCGGTTGTGGTCGTGCAGGTGGCAACCAATGGATGTGTCTCTCTTATATCGATGTCTCTCTCTCTCTCTCCTCCTCCTCCCACTCTGTCTGAAGATAAATGTAAAAATAACCTGAGGTGAGGATTAAAAAAAAAAAATGGCCCTGGCTGGTTTGGCTCAGTGGTAGAGCGTCAGCCTGTGGTTCAGAGAGACCCGGGTTCGGTTCCCCCTAGGGGCATGTACCTCGGTTGTAGTCTGTCCCCGGCCCTGGTTGGGTTGTGCGGGTGGCAACCACTCGATGTGTCCCTTTCACATTGATGTTTCTCTCTCTCTCCCTCCCTACTCTATCTGAACAAAAAATGGAAAAATATCCTCGGGTGAGGATAAAAAATAATAATAATAATAATAATAAATATGACTGAAATCACCCAGCTGGCAATTTAGGAGTGTAAGTCAGGCCTGGCAGATCCCAAAGCCAGAGCATTGTGATCACACAGAAGAACTTGGAGCTGACTCTTCCATGTTACCTTTCCCTGTTAAAGATAGGACTTTGTTGTCCAGCGGCTGAGCGTCAACCCATGCACCAAGAGGTCACCGGTTTGATTCCCGGTCAGGACACATGCCTAGATTGTGGGCCTGATCCCAGTGCGGGGTATGCAGGAGGCAGCCAATCGATGTTCTCTTTCTTCAAGGTTTCTATCTCTTTCTCCCTCTAAAATCAATAAAGGAAAAAATAAAATAAAAAAGATAGGACTTTGTTTTAATCCATGCACTCCTCAATGCTTGTCCTAATAACCCTTGGGAATTTTGGTTTCTGCTTTCTCCAGCATGGCCAGGTATTTCCGGAACAACTTCATTAACCCCCACATTTACTCCAGAGGGATCACTAAACTTGTTTTCTGCTGGGACTTCACCATCACTCACGAAAGAGCTGTGAAGCTAAAACAGAAGAACCTTAGCACTGAGTTAAGGGTAAGGCACACCTGCTTTTTACACCTTCCTCAGACAGTCTCCTCTCCTTTGGTATGTTTGTAACTTGTCTTAAAGTAATAATGAATTGTTTCCGTATTTCCCATGAGATTGGCAAAAAAAGAAAACACCCCCAAAACACAAAAAAATATTCCTAATGCCAGGTGCTTGTGATGATGTAGGGAAATGGACATTTTCACATGACTCGGTGGTTTTGTAATTGATACAAGCTTACTGGAGGGCAGTTGGACACTTTACAAAATGCTCAGTGCAAATACTTCTTGACCTCATAGTTCCAGGTTTAAAATTTTTTCCAGTGGTTTTCAACCCAGGACAGTTTTGCCCTTCAGGGAATATATGGCAATGTCTGGAGACTTGTTTGGTTGTTACCCAATTAGGGAGGAGGTGCGATTGGCACCTGGTGGGTGGGTGCAGCTAAACACCCTGCAAGGCACAGGACAGCTGCCTCAGCACAGAACCACCTGGCCCCAAATGCATAAACCAAGGGATTTTGTCAAGAGGATTGCAGATGTTAACTTTTTATTCTTCAAGAGTTTTGTGACCTCCATGTCCTTTCCTCAGAAGCACGTTCTCAATCTGCTGGTCCTATCTGTTCCTCTAAGATAAAGAAGGCATTTGGTGCAGTGATGGGGGTCCTTGCCCCTTTGAGATTTTCCCATCGGGTCTCCCATAATCCATGTTCATCATGAACTTTCCCTCTCTCTCACCTGTGGATCTGGGGTGGATTTGTGTCTCTGGGAGTGAAGAGTATTCACTTGGGCAGGGGGAGGGGTCTGTGGGCCAATGTGACTTTCTTGTATTCGTAGGAGAACCTGTCAGAAATCCGTCAGGAGAATGTCAGGTTAACGCTCAATCAGCAGCTGACCCGCTTGTCTATCCACCTGGCAGCCTGGGTGGTCTCTACTGGAGTGGCCACCACCTGCTGTGTCGCTGTTTATTACCTGGCTGTGAACAACTCAGAGGTAACCAGAGTGCCAGAGCACAGAGAACCAGGTGAAGGGGTGGGGTGCTGGAGGGGAGAGTGAAGTAGACCCTGCTACTCAAACTGGGTCCATCAGCATCAGCTGGAAATGTGTTTAAACACGCAGGAGCTCTTGCCCTGGCCGGTTTGCCTCAGCGGTTAGAGCATCAGCCCGTGGACCAAAGAGTCTCAGGTTCGGTTCTGGTCAAGGGCACGTACCTCAGTTGTGGTTCAGTGCCTGGCCCTGGTCAGAGTCGTGCAGGAGGCAACCAATCGGTGTGTCTCTCTCACATCGATGTTTCTTTCCCTCCCTCCCACTCTATCTGAAAATCAGTGGGAAAAATATTCTCAGGTGAGGATTAAAAAAAAAAAAGGCAGAATTTCAGGTCCCTCCTGTAGCCCCATGGACTCAGAATCGCATCTTAACAACGTCCCCAGGTGATGTGTGTGCGTGGCTTAGTGAGATGCTCTGGGCTAGTGGAGAGAGGTGAACTTTGGCTGCAGAGCTGGGATCAGTTCTGGTTTCTTCATTTATTATTATATCCTTGATGCGTCCCACAGCCGCTGGCACGATGTAGACGCTCACTAAGTGTTGTGATCTAATGGACAGCAAATGATTTAATCCTTCTGAGCCCCAGCTTCCTCAGCTGTGAAATAGGAATGATCATGCTTGGTTTTGTAGGTGTGTGGTCAGGACTGAAGAAAAGTTATGTGGAGAGGCTGCCCAGTGTCCGGTACTGGGGGTGATGAAAGAATGCTAGTTTTGTTTTGTTTTGTTTTATTTTTTTTCTTTATTGATTTGAGAGAGAGAAGGAGAGAGAAGGAGAGAGAGATAGAAACATCGATGAGAAAGAACATTGACTGGCTGCCTCCTGCATGCCCCCCACTGGGGATTTGGCCCACAACCTGGGCATGTGGTGTGTCCTCACCAGGAATCAAACAGGAGACCTCTTGGTGTATGGGTTGATGCTCAACCACTAAGCCACACCAGCCGGGCAGTTTTGTTTTGTTTTGTTTTTAAGTGATATGAACTCTGAGATGAATTAGCTGTGTGGCCTGGGTAAAGTACTGTTTTTCTGTAGATTTTAGCTTTCTCCTCTGGGGCTAAATGTAGCCCATTTGCCAACCTCTAGAATAGTGGTACAGGTTGGTCACTTTTTTAAATGGCTTTCATTACCCTCAATATGAAATCTATCCTCTGTGAAGTACTTGATAGATCTATTATGATCTGACCCTGCCTACATCTCTAGCATCAGCACCCCACCCATATTGCACACCAGCAACAATAAATGGTGTGTCCATAGTTCCCTGAACACACCATGCTTTCCCTCATCTCTAAATGGGAAACATACAGTCCATTCTATGCACCCCCCTCACTTCCCTCCATCTTGTAAGCTCCTCTTTTTCCTCCTCTAGACATCAGCATGGGTGTCACTTCCTCCAGAAGCCTTCTCTCACCGCCGCCGCCACCACCCTCACTAGGCTGAGTTGGGTGCTTCTTAATCTGCAGGCTTTCCCTGTGCACGTGTCACACACAGCATTGAAAATATCTGTTTATGCCCCTGTTTCTTCAAAAGACTATAGCTAGAACCCTGGTCTAATACCTAGTACATAGTAGGTGCTCAACAAATGGATGAATAAGTGAGGGAGAAGCCAGCAAGAATATGGATGTGGAATTACACAACTCTACGGGTTTGCCATTAAATACACAAATATATATTTTTTTCTTTATTGATTTTAAAGAGAGAGGAAGGGAGAGAGACAGAAACATTGATAAGAGAACATCGATTGGCCGCCTCCTACGTGCCCCCCACTGGGGATTTTGGCCCACAACCTGGGCATGTGCCCTGACCAGGAATGAAACCGTCGACCTCTTGGTGCCTGGGTCGATGCTCAACCACTGAGCCACACCGGCCAAGCTGCCATTAACTATATTAAGGTGGGCTTTGAAAGAGGGGAAGTTGAGTCACAGTCCTCAGGGGCCTGGCAAGGCCTAGCTAGGGTAGAATCTGTGACAAGGCAGCTATAAAGAAGGCTTCTGAGTTTCTTCTTCACCGGAGGCGTCTCCGTGCCCACCTGAGGTGACGGAGGCAGCAGGGCAGGAGAGAAGTGGAAGTGGCATCATTCCCACTGTTTGAACACCTGCTCTGTGCCAGGCAGGCTCAGCCCTCTCCATAACTCTAGGGGTCAGATTTATTGGAAACTACAATTTCATGTGAATAGAGCCCGAGCTGTGTCATTTAGGGGTCAGACATGCCTTACTGGTCTCATTTAGTCCTTGCAATGTCTCTATAGGTTACGTGACAATCTCCCTATTATACAGATGAGGGAAAAGAGGTTCAGTGAAGCTATTTATCTGGCCCTGGACCTTGACGTTTATAAATATGGGGGAGGGGATGGAACTTGTTACACTGGCTCCCAAGATACTGCCCAAAATTTGAGTGGTGCTTTCAAAACCACCCAGAGGTAGATGGAGGCCTTGGGGTGAGGAAGGGGGATTTGAGACATCAGATAATCCACAGAATCCTTTACTCCAAGGATGTCTGGCAGAGGGGCAGCTCAGGCTCCGCTCCGAGCCGAACGCCAGGGTGTTGTGTCCATGCGAAGGAAGGGGTGCCTCTCCCCACCTCACACAAAGGTGTGGCACGGGCTAGCAGAGACTCCCTGTCCTCTAATTCAGCACGCAAGGACGGGCGAAGCCTGGTGACAATGAACGAGGCTACGCAGGAGCGGGGGGGAAATATTCCACAGGGATGGAAGCCCCTGTGCTGGAGCTCAGTAGGCTCAAGCTTTTGCTCCAACAGCCAAGGAGCGCATTCTCATTCCATTGCAAGAAAATCACAGAATGGCTTTTTGAGGTCAGGCTTCTGAGTCAGATAGACCCGGGTTCAAATCTGTCACTTCCTAGCTGGGTGATGCTGGGCAAGCATCTTCACTTCTCTGAGTCTCGGTTTGCCCGGCAGTTAAGTCAGACTTAGCCTGCTGGGCTGCAGTGAGGATGAATGCTACCTTGTGGGTAATGAATGCTTGGCACAGGGTAACCAGCAACTTCATAGTTAACCCCAGAGGAACTACTTCTGGGTTTTTTCCATGATGGGAGGTCCTCTGAGCAAGACAGAGAGGGGTCCAGTGCACCGTTGGCAACCAGATTCTCCCCCCTCCAACCCCCGCAGTTCCTGCAGAGCCACAGGAACCCTGGCTCGGTGCTGTTACTGCCCTTCGTTGTGTCCTGCATCAACCTGGCGGTGCCTCGCTTCTACTCCATGTTCAGCCTGGTGGAGCACTATGAGATACCCAGGCAGGAAGTTTACGTCCTCCTGATCCGGTAGGTGTGTCTGTCATTCCCAACGCCAGCCTCCATTTTCACGGAGGGAAGTGGAGTGGGAGCCAGAAAGGGTTATGCTCAAGTTTTCCAGAAAGAATTTCAAAAGTATGGTGTGTTTGTATGGTGTTGGTTAATAGCCATAAAAGCCAAAGAGCCCAGAGAAAATACAGGTTTTGAGTTACATCTGCCTTTTGTTCAAAATAATCGCTTTTCCTTCCCAGTTGCTACCAGCTTAAGGATTAACATTGTTCTCAGTTGTAAGATGTACAGATGGGAAGGTTGTACATTGCACAAAGGTTCCTGGCTGAGTCGTTGTCTGGGGACTGAAATCATCTATTTGAGTCAAACTGTGAGCCCTGGTACCCACTGCATCAGCTGGGACGAAGAGGCACATTTTTATAATTTAACCACACAAATGAAGGTGGAGGGAGCGCTTTTGGCAATTCATTGGTTGGGGGTAGGGGGTGCCTTATTTTGATCCCCACAAAAGCACTGTATATGCTACAGGTGACCCCAGGGTTTTGATAAACAAGGTATAAAACTACCCAAATTGTGTTCTCATTGCTGCTTGGCTAGTTCCCTGACAGGTTCTTTGCTGTGATGGTGTTTGTAACAATAGGGCTGTACAATGCAGGCTGAGTTTCTTTACTGATCATCAGTTCCAGAGCCCTCGCCTCCTCATGACCTTCACAGTCAGGCTCCTGGCCAGCTCTCCAACCTCGTTTCCTACGCTTCTCCCCCTTCCCCAGCCTCGCTGGCAACCTATTTACTCACAAACATGCCAAGCTGCATATCCATGTCTGGCTTTGTTACTGGCCCTTCCTTCTTCCTGGAATGCTCCTTCCACAGATAGCAAATATATACTTACATCAATGTTTCTAGTTTCTTCCTACAGCACTTACATATTTTAGTTACCCTCAAATGTATAACAAGGATATTTTTAAACACACACACACACACACACACACACACGTATATATGTCTATGTTTCAGATCAGGAGTTAGCAAACCACAAACTACAGCTGGCAGGCCAGGCTCCTGTTTATATAAATAAAGTTTTATTGGAACACAGCCATGTCCATTTGTTGACATATTGTCCACAGCTACTTTCCACTACAACAGCAGAATAGAGTAGTTGCTATACAGACTATATGGCCATAGAGCCAAAAACATATACTATCGGGTCTTCACAGAACAAAGTTCATTGACCCCTCTTTTAAGACAGTGTTTAGAGTTAATCCATATATGTATTATTCTCCTGAAGAAAAATCTTAGCGAGTCCTCACTTCTACCCACCTCACCCCACTAGATGCCTCTCTCTGTGCTTAGAAACAATTGGATTTTTTCTTTTTTACTGGGGTAGAAATAATAAATTTTGCCATTTTAACCATTTTTAGGTGCACAGTTCAGTGGCACATTAAGTAATGTGTGGGTTTTTGGGTTTTTTTAGCATATGCATTAATAATAAGTTCCACTGGCTTCTTTGCTCACTAGTGTTGACTTAATGTATCCTACTTACAACCTCCTCTGTTTATCTTATAAGGAGAGAAATTATTTTAGAGTCAGTCTAGGGATGGTCAACTTTCTAAGTACTTCCATGTTCTAACATACCTGTATTTTGCCTTTCTATTTGCATGTGGGTTTGGATGAGCCAAAGACTCTGTATTCTAACTAACCTCTTCTGGAGTCTACAGGTGTTGCTCTGAGTTTTCTGACATCCAGTGTGATACTCACCCAGCTGCTCTTTCCAGAACCTTTGTATTGGCTTTCTCTAAGCTCCAAGCATTCCCAGAACTACAGCCACCTCTGAGGCAGTCCTCTGCCAAATTTGTTTTAAGCTGGAGTTTTCTCCAGTCTTATTTCTCCATCAACCCCCTTTCTTCTTTTTGCCTTTTTACCCTTTACTTCTGCTTTCTATATTCTACACATTTCTCTACATCTCTGGTCTGTTCATGATGACTTTGCTTGTTCTTCATTGCTTTATGAATCTTTTAGCTTCTAACTTTTCTCTCATTTCAATAAAACTGGGATGAACATGTGGTGGACATATGTACTCAGTATGCCACTTTGATCTGAGGCCTTTGCTATTTAATTTGCACTTTTCTGATCACTAGAGAGGTTGTCTCTTCATATACATTAGCCATTTGTATTGCTTCACAAAACATTGGACAGCTCTTCCACATGAAGAGAAAATGGGAAAGCTCAGAAATACACAATCTTTCTGTCTCTGATAAACTTTTCTAAGCTAAAGGGTATAACTTAGGAAGACCCAGTTGGAAGAGGTACACGGGGCAAGGTGTGGGGAAAGGACGCGGAGCTTCCATGCCCTCTCGGGCTCATCATTCTCCCAGCAACTCAGCGTGTTAGCCAGTCCAGAAGCTCTCCAAACCCTCTTCTTTGGGGTTTTTATGGAGCTTCATTACATAGGCGTGATTTATTAAATTACTGGCCCTTAGCCATTGATCCAACGTCCAGCCTCTCTCCCCTCCCCAGAGGTCAAGGAAGTGAGGCTGAAAGTTCCAATCTTCTAAGTGCTTCCAAAAGTCCCTCCTTAGCAGAACAAAAGACACTTTTATTGCTTTCCTCACTTAAAAATCCCATAGTTTTTAGGAGCTGGGGGTCAAAGACCAAATATGTATTTCTTATAACTCACAATATCACAGTGTACTAAGGTATTAATCTGGTAGATATTAGGGTCATAGTAGGGCTTGGCAACAGGCAAGAAGTTGGGGATCTGGCATTTAAAAAGATAGATTCAATTTCCTTCCTTGACAGTGGTGTCCAGCACAATGGCTTTCAACCTTTGGCATGCACCAGAGACTGCTAGGCCCCACTCCCAGAGTTTCTGATCCATAGGTCTGGGGTGGGGCCTAAACATTTGTCCTTCTAACAAGTTTACAGATGATGTTGATGATGCTGGTCTGAGGACTGAACTTTGAGAACTATTGGTCTAGTGACACATAATTCCTGGCACACTAATCCTGACACCCTATTAAAATCAACAGGTATTGATTGACTTAAATACTGAGTTTAAAAACTGAGGCTGTGAAATCAGACGATCCTCAGTTTGAATCTTTGTCATCCCCTAGCAAGCTGGGTGACCTTGGGCAAGTTATTTCATGACTCTGAGCTTCAGTTCCCTCATTGGTAAGACAGGCATAAAATGCTATCTTATTTGATGAAAGAGTTGTAAAGATCCAAAAGGTTGATTTAATAAAGTGCTTTGCACAGTGTACTGTCTGTGGTAGCACCCAAGGAATAGGAGCTATTATAATGAGAAGTGAAATCAGATAATTTTGAGATACACCAAAAGAGGGTATATCAGTCAGATAAATGAGGTTATGCTGCAGTAACAAACATCTCCCCTTACCCAAATCTCAGTGGCTCAAAACACAAGGTTTATTTCTTGCTTATGCTACATGTCCATCATCGATGGGCAGAGGTATTTTGCTCATGTTAGTCATGCATGGATCCAGGCTGAGAGAGCAGCAATCATCTCAAATATTGCTGATGACCATTCCAGAGGGAAGACAGTAGGTTCAGGGTGGGATGGAGGGTGGGGGTGTCTTACTGACTTTTTAATGCTCCAGCCTAGAAGTGACACACATCACTTTTGCTCAGAACTCATTTGCCAGAACTGGCTGTATGGCCCCACTCAACCACAAGGGGACAGGAATTTCCATCCTACTTTGTGCCCAAAAGGAAATATTGGTGAACAGCACTAATGACTGCCACAGACAGTAATGATAGTTGTTTTCTTTTCTGTTATTCAGAAACATCGTTTTGAAAATATCAATCATTGGAATTCTTTGTTACTATTGGCTCAGCATTGTGGCCCTGGCTGGTGAAGAGGTGAGATTTCCATAATGCTCTGCCTTAACTTCAGTTTCTTAGCCTTTGACCACCCAGGAGGAAGTGAGTTTCTCAAGAGTTTCTGATTATTATATTAAAGCAAATAATCATGTTATTCTTCTGTCCATTCATTTATTCATTACTCCATCCATCCATCCATCCATCCATCCATCCATCCATCCATCCATCCATCCATCTGCCCACCCATCCTGGGGCCATGATCCAAAACTTTCCTTTCCTCATTCAGCCAAATCTAAAAGCTCTCCCTCCATCCATCAGCTCATTGTACTAACTTCCTGCAGGGCTAACTGACTGCCAGTTTCATAAATTGACTAATCCAACCTTCACTTCTAGGCTACTTTCTTAATGGAGCAGATATTGACTTTTCATAAGGATAATAAGCAAAAGGAATGGTAGTATTATTAGCCATTGATGCCTCATGAAGAAACTGATTAGGCCTGGCTGAGAAATGGGATCCAGAGGGCATAGGACAGAAATGACAAGTGTTTAAAGGAGAGAGGGTGAGAAGGGAAATTTTGGTTGCATGTGGAGGCAAGCCTTAATGGAGGAAGAAACATCACAGAAAAGGAATAAACACCCTGGAAACAAACTTGGCCTAATGATGCATTTCTGCCAAGAGTGGGTTTGCTTTTTGGGCACTTAAGAACTCTGTCAGACTGAACCACCAGCCGTGCCTTCATGAGTACAGGGTACCAGGAACTGATAGAAATTAAGCGAAGTCAACAGTCCCTTCCCGCAGCCTTCTTGTTTGCCTTGCAGTGTTGGGAAACCCTCATTGGTCAGGATATCTACCGGCTCCTTCTGATGGATTTTGTGTTCTCCTTAGCTGATTCCTTCCTGGGAGAGTTCCTGAGGAGGTAAATATTTGTCTGCCTTGAATGATTAGTACCTAGGGTTGTAACTGGAGCCATTTCTTAACTGAGCAGGAAGTATGGGTCCCTCATGTTCTCTAAGAGTGCATTGTTCTCAATCTGCCTATTGTCCTCTGGGATATTGTTTTCTTCTGAATTAACTGAAGTTTCACCTTGACCTGACAGTCCCATTGCCAAAGTTCTTTTGCTTCAGTTGGCCCTTAACAACCTTCTCTTTAAAAAAAAGAAAAAAGTTTCTAGAATGAAACACAAACACTGAGAGCCAGTTGAGATCTTACTCACCATAGATAATTTTTATATTCTGTGTATCCTTCCAGATTTTTCTATGCACATACTGCTGTGTGTGTGTGTGTGTGTGTGTGTGTATACTATATAATTATCAAAGACAAAAATGGGGTCACACTGCAAAATTGTTGTGGAGTTTGCTCTTATTAATCTAATCATCTTTCCATGCCAGTGCATATAGATTTATCTCATAATTCATTTCATTGACTTTAGTTAATATACTCATTTTTATTTTAGAACCCATATGTACAGAACTGAGGCAGTGTCATTGTCAGCCCACATGTAGTCTTCCTTCCTTCCTTCCTTCCTTCCTTCCTTCCTTCCTTCCTTCCTTCCTTCCTTCCTTCCCTCCCTCCCTCCTTTCTCTCTCTTTCTTTCTTTCTTTCTTTCTTTCTTTCTTTCTTTCTTTCTTTCTTTCTTTCTTTCTTTCTTCTCTCTCTCCCTCCCTCCTTTTTCTTTCTTTCTTTCTTTCTTTCTTTCTTTCTTTCTTTCTTTCTTTTTCTTTCTTTCTTTCTTTTTCCTCCTTCCTTCCTTCCTTCCTTTTCTTTCTTTCTTTCTTTCTTTCTTTCTTTCTTTCTTTCTTTCTTTCTTTCTTCCTTTCTTCCTTCCTTCTTTCCTTCCTTCCTTTTCTTTCTTTCTTTCTTTCTTTCTTTCTTTCTTTCTTTCTTTCTTCCTTTCTTCCTTCCTTCTTTCCTTCCTTTTCTTTCTTTCTTTCTTTCTTTCTTTCTTTCTTTCTTTCTTTCTTTCTTTCTTTCTAATAATATGATGAGCATCTCATTCCTATAGACATTTACATATCTCTGCAAGCTGCCGCAGTGGTGAGACAGCATGATACAATGCTGATTCTTCCCTCAGTGGGTAGGTTGAATGACCAAATTTCTCAGTCTGCCCAAACTCACTTTTAGTCCAGCTTCTGTTTGAGATGTAAAGGTGAGAAGTTTTGGGGTGTTCTTTTTTTACAGCAGTTTGTATTGACAACTCTTCTGTATAAAGCAATAAAGGTGGTCTCAAGTTTCTTCAGAATAAATGGGGACCTTGGTTTCTTCCTTGTGGATTTGGAAACAGGAAAACACCATTAATTCAACAGCAGTAACCAAAAATTGAAAAAATGTTCAATTTATTTGGGTTGGGAGAGACTGAGTTTATTTGGTCATGAAAAAAAGGGCTTAATAAGCCAACGGTTGTGTAAACAAGATAATAGGTGGGATCATTTCAATAAAAAGGTAACGAATGTAATGTTCCCTAGAATTTTTTGAACCACTTTCGCGGGACCCACCCATCCCCATTTGAATGCATTGTGTCAATTCGGTTTTCCCTCAATTCCCTCGATTATTTCTTCCATAACATGCTTATACTTGGAGCTTTTCAAAAATTTGAAAGGAAACTTATGACTTTATTCCAAACTGGTGAGGGTCTCACTTGTTGATTGTGGGGACTCTTTTGAAGGAAGGAGTTGATGGTTTGGGTGCTAAGCTCAGTATGTTTTCACAGAATCATTGGGATGCAATTTATCACAAGCCTTGGCTTACAGGAGTTTGACATCGCCAGGAACGTCCTAGAACTGATCTACGCACAAACGCTGGTGTGGTAAGTTTTGAGCATCTCCGGTGTGCCCAGTGTTCCTGACTCAGAGTTTGGTGAAGAGTCCCAGAATCTGATGTTAAGGCTGCATGTGGGTACCAAATCCAGACAGTCTGAGAACCAAGGACTTATGTCCCTTTTCCTTTTCCTTTATGAGGACTTCAGGCGAGAAGCAAAGGAGAGCAGGAATCCCAACCTGGAGGCCCTCACGTCATATCTAGCCTGCGGGAGTATTTTGCTGGCCTCACAAAGGGCTTTTTCTAAACATTTGAATAAGCCACTAGTATTTTAAAATCAGGAGAATTTACATATAATTTATAATGTTTGGCTTCTCTCCAAAAAAGGAAAGATGTGGACCATCTCCCATTATGGTAACAATTGGCTGGGTTTTGAGCTGGGCTGAGCACTTCCAGTTTGTCATAGTCACCATGGCGAACTCTTCTTCTGACATAGATTTGCCACTCCTTGTTGCTTTGTTCAGCAACCTTGGTACTGTACTTGAGTTCTGGCTAAGAAAAATTCAGAGCCAAGACTCAAATACAAGCTAAAGTTTATTTAGAAAGTCACAGAGGTAAAAAAAAAAAAAAAAAAAAGTGAGCCAGCTGGGCTGTGTGGGCTCAGAAAAGTTACAGAGGCAAAAGAAGGGCCCTTAGAATTTAGGAGAAAGCAAGCAAGGATATACACACCTCAGGGAAGAAGAGGGTGTTCTAGAGACAGCCTTTCAGGGTCCTCCTCTGTCCTAGGGGCTTTTAAGGGGAGGTCCCAGGAGAGTATCTCAATAGAATATTCATCAGCTTTCCAGGTGTATCCTTTCAGGGTCTCGGTCTCCACTGAATTGTCAGCACCAGGGCAGGGGTCTTTAGTCATAGCATTTCCTCCTGATGTCAGCCATGGCCTCGCTGTGCCCGGCCTCGCTGCTTTTCTAGGCCTGGACTTAAACACAGCTGAGGCATAGATGTCATCTCTAGGCCTTAGTGCTTCAGGGAGTGGTGGTGCAGGGCTTGTATGAGGCTATTCTCCAGCCGCTTGTTCCTTCTCTAAGGGGCTCTACCATGTGGCTAGTGAGATGAAAGGTCAGAGGGTCTAAACCTCAAGACTAGTGATATGAAAGGGGAGGAAAAGTCACCCCGGAGGCAAGGTCCCACCCTACAATTGTCCGTTGCTGGGCCCCTGGGGCTTTCCACCCTAGTGACCTTCAGCACCTGTCCTATCCTTCCTACCCTGCTCATGGCTGTCTGCCTACTACAATAACAGTACTGACTTCACAGGTTTAGGTGAGGATTCAAAGAGAAACGCGTACTAAGTGCTTAGTGAGTACCTGACTCAGAAATGTTTTATAAGTAGGGGGAAAGTTAGAATCAGAGATTGCCATTATTTCTTCTGGGCCTTTAAGGTTTTTGTTAATAAATCATAAATAAGCACAGTTGAAAACACACATATCTTTTCCTTTCTCAGTGGCAATTATAGACTTAACCTCTGTAGGGTTTAGGAGAATATTACCTTTGAGGATGCACTTTAAAAAAAGATGGGGAGCATTTTCTCAGTCTGTTGAGATTTTGCTTCCAGCAATTGTCAGTTTGGCTCAAATAAACTCACAAAAAATCTTTTTAAAAAAAATATGTTTTTATTGATTTTTTAGGAGAGAGAAGAAGAGAAAGATAGAAACATCCATGTGAGAGAGACACGTGGATCAGCTAGCTGCCTCCTGCACGCCCCCTACTGAGGATCAAGCCCAAAACCCGGGCATGTGCCCTGACCAGGAATCAACAGAACTGGGATCTCCCAGCCATGGGACGATGCTCAATCCACTGAGCCACACCAGCCGGCCCATAAACATTCTTTAAAAAATAAAACTAAGAATAATAATAAGAGATAATATAATGACAGAAATTGAGTAATAATAGGGATGATGGTAGAGGTAAGGTGAGGAAAGTGTTTCCCAAACTTCAGTCTTTGGTACACCAGCCTGCCCATTATTGGCATATCCACACATCACCTGCACTGTTTTTCATTTAATATTATTTTTTAAAACATTTGCCTTTTTAAAGTGTAAATACACTTTTAAAGAAGTATTTGTTTTACAATTATAAATGGTAAACCAGGGTCATTTGACAGAAACTGCAAGTAACTTGAAAAATAAAATCAACCTCAACACAAGCAGTCATTCACTTCTAGCTCAATGCTGCTGTCCGCCGGGCTCTCAGCCTAAAGCCTGCTCCCTTTTCCAGCAAAATGGGACTTGGCAAGTGTTAGGAGTTAAAGAAATTCTAGCACCAAACTGAGCTTTCTTTTGAGCTCTGGAGCTGTCAGGAGGGTTGAAGAGGGAATGCTCTCTCCCTTAACTCAGTGTAGTTTCATGTCTGTCCCTGCAGGGCCTCAGACTTTCTGGAAGGCCGTGGGGGAGGGGGTACAAGTTCCACATCTGGGGCACCTAGGCTAGAGGCTCTCCCCTCGGACATCTGGTGGTTTGGTGGCTGTGTATTGGGATGGGGGCGGGGGTTCTCTGCAGAATCTCTTTTCCGGAGCTGGGAAGAGAACAGCTATGGACACTGGGTATGGTGGGAATTTGCCTGGTTGGTAGGGATAGAAGCAATCTCCTTCTGTGTTACTTTATTAGGCTGTCATAACAAAGAAATCCAGACCAGGGGGCTTAAACAGCACACATTTTTTTTCCTCACAGTTCTGGAGGCTGGAAGTCCAAGATCACAGTGTCCGCAGGGTTGGTTTCTTCGGAGGCCTTTCTCCTTGGCTCATGGAAGACTGTGTATTCACAAGGTCTCCCTGTGTCCTGTGTCCTAATCTCTTCTTTCAGAGGATTGGATTGGGACTCACTCTAGAGACCTCATTTTACCTTTATTGCCTCTTTAAAGGCCCTATCTCCAAATACAGTCAAATTCTGAAGTACTAGGGTTAGGACTTGAATGTATGGATTTTTGAGGGACACAACATAGCCCATAACACCCTTACCCTTTCCTCCACAACCCTGTGTCTCCCCTGATCTCTAACACTCACCCTGTCTCCCTCACAGGATTGGAACCTTCTTCTGCCCTCTGCTGCCCTTTATCCAAATGATTACTCTTTTCATCATGTTTTACGTCAAAAATGTAAGTCATCTGAAGTTGGAATTAATCCGCTTGACTCAGTCACATGTGACCCAGTGGTGGTTGGAACTGGGAGTGAGGGTGTGAAGAGCGGAGCTGGGAGGGCACCAGGAAGCCGGTGTCTGGCTGGGGTCCCTCCAGCCTGCGCACAGGTGACATGTGGCTATTTCTCCCTCTTCAGATCAGCCTGATGATGAATTTCCAGCCTCCAAGCAAAGCCTGGCGGGCCTCACAGATGATGACTTTCTTCATCTTCTTGCTCTTTTTCCCGTCCTTCACTGGGGTCCTGTGCACCCTGGCCACCACGATCTGGAGGTAGGAGATGGCAGCCTTGGGATGAGGTCTTAGAGCTGGGGTGGGCGGGTGTTTTAAAAGGTAGGTTTCATTATTATTCCGATGTGATGAGGCCAACAGATCAGGAGATGACCACTGAAAAGATAATTTGTTATACCCACAGATCCTCAAAAAAGGGGGCACACCACACCACAAAGGGTGGAGCGGGCACATGGGAAGGGACCAGTGTTCAGGAGGCAGAAGGAGCAATGGGAAAGGGTGGGCACGAGCCTTTGTTGTGGTTTCCATGGGGAAGGAATGGTGAGGCAGGGCGAGCAGATGGAGGACTTGGCTAGTGAATCATTCCAGCGGGCTCTGGGGCACTGGGTTGTCTGGAGTTGCCAGATACCTGGCCCTGGGGTGAATAGGGCAGGAGAATAGTGACCCAAGGTGTGAGAGCTTGATGGAGGAGCTGGGTGTGGGGTGCAGGCTTTGGATTGGTCGGTTTGCGTGTGAAAGACTCCCTTTGTAGGCTAGCCCTGGGAAGGGCAGTCTCTACAGGATCAGTAAGGCCCTAGATGCCAAAACATCAGAGTAAAGAGACACACTTAATGCAGTTTTTAATCCCAAATTCCCTTGCCAACCAAGACACTACAACTAATGTCTGAGCTAAGTGTCCACTCTCATGACTGGCACAGCTTCCTTACTTTCCCCAGAATGGGAAGACCGTCCCTTCACCTGGAGAACAGAACTGCATCCAAATGAACCCAAAGGCTCTGTCTGATCGGGCTCTCTCCTACCTCTCCAACTTCACCCCCATTGGCTCCATCTTCCGTTGGCCCCACAGCTCTTGCTCCATTGCTGAGACTCTGCGAGCCCCTCCCCACAGGGAACAGGGGGCTCTCTGTGAAGAGCTCTCCCCACTCCCTTTGCTTGGGGGCCCTCTTTCCTCCCTCTGGTTCTTGGTTCGAAAGTCATCTCCAAGGTCTGACCTTCACGACCATCTTTGTCTACTGTCAGCTCCACCTCTACTTTCTCTGGCCAGTTTCTTTTCTTCATCCCATAGCTCACAGTCAGAAATGCCTTTGTTTGAATCTTTAATTATTTACTCATTGGTTGCCCACCTTTCCCACTAGAACATAAATCTCAGAGGGCAGGTCCTATGTCTGTCTTGTTTACTATGGTTCTCCAGTGCTTAGTATCTAGCACAGTGCCTGGTACAAGTGCAATAAACCTTGAATGAATGAATGAATGAATGAATGAATGAATGAATGAATGAATGAAGAGTTCACTTTTAGGAGACATGTGGAACTGGAACCAATGGCAACTCAAGTGGCTTCAGGGCAGGCTACTGTGTTTCACGATGTCCTTGCTACTCTGTTTTGTGTCTCCTCCTAACCAGTTCCTTTTGCCCTCTAGTTTCTGCTTGTTCATAACAACTGACTGCACATGGCCATCACTTCCACCACTTAAGGTTCCATAGATTACAGGGTCCCCTCTTCATATTTCTTAATTCCCAAGGAGGAGAATCTGGTTGCCCCAATTCATTTCTTTGAGCCAGGGTACCACAGAAGCTACTGCCTGCTCTTTGGATTGACTACTGTTGGATCAGGTGATATTCCTGTCTGAGAGCTGGTCCTCAGAGTGTGGGTCATGAGTTCAAAATATACCAGCTGAGGCTGGAAGAAGGGGGGTTTTCTTTGGAAGGGGGGTGTGGGTAGAGCATGCAAGACTTGCTGGTTTCAGAACCCAGAAAGGACACCCTGATTGTAGAACAAACTAGACCAGAGCCTCACACTACAGATGTTCTTCTGTCCCTTGTTTTACCAGATTGAAACCATCAGCTGACTGTGGCCCATTTCGAGGGCTGCCCTTCTTCATTCACTCCATTTACAGCTGGATCGACACCCTGAGTAAAAGGCCCGGCTACCTGTGGGTGGTTTGGATCTACCGGAACCTCATCGGAAGTGTGCACTTCTTTTTCATCCTCACCCTTATTGTATTGTAAGTGGGGCACCTTTGGAAGCACTTTACTAACACAGCATGTGGGCAACCACAGGGTTGTTTGGTGGGAACGCAAAGGGCTACAGCACAGCTCGGTATTCTGGATGATCCTGAGTCTGCCCTTAAGGTTTTGGGGGTTTGTTGTTGTTGTTATTGTTAATCCTCACCCAAGGATACTTTTCCACTGATTTTTTTTTAGATAGAGTGGGAGGGAGGGGGAGAGAGAGAGAGAGAGAGAGAGAGAGAGAGAAAGAGAAAGAGAAAGAGAAACATCCATGTGAGAGAGACACATCAATCGGCTACCTCCTGCAGGACCCCAACTGGGGCCAGAGATTGAACCTGCAACCCAGGTACCTGTCCTTGGCAGGGAATCCAAACCTCAACCCTTCTGTCCTCGGGCTGATGTTCAAACTGCTGACCCAAACCAGCCAGAGCTGCCCTTAAGTTTTTTGGTTTTTTTAAAAATATTTAATATTATCTTAGGGGTTATTGTTTGTTTGTTATTGTTTGTTTTATGAAGAAAGCAATACCTGATCTCCCCCTAAGAGATAACATGAAAATAAATGGATATGAGAATGCTTAGGACAATAATAATATGTGTGATTCTTTCTTAGACTGTGACATATTAAAATGGATTGAGCATTATTGATACACAGGATAGTGTATTTTCATTTCCAAATAGAAAAAGATCAACTTCTGACTTCTTGTGAAAAAGTAGATCTGCCGAGACTGGGCCTGTGATCCTGCCTGAATACTTGGTTGGCTGAGTAATGGCTGGTCCCTCTTGGAAGCCCAGCCCTGATGGTGTTTGAGATTGCAGGTCCTCATGGAGAGAGACACCTACATGGCTCTCAGGCCCTCCCTCCCCAACACTAGGTTGCCATTGGCCTCCTTCATATGCACAGCTCTTCTAGTGTCTTGCTCCTTCAACCTTCTAATTCACTGGGAAGCTTGTAAGAAATGCAGAATTTCCAGCCCTCCCCCAGACCTGCAGAATCAGCACCTGCATTTTAACAAATTCCCAGGAAATTTGTATCACGTTGAAGTTTGAATAGCACTGTCCAGATTCGTAAATTCTCACTGCACATTAGAATCATGTACATTTTTAATACTGATGTCTGGCCCCACATCCAGAGAAGCTCAATTAATTGATCTGAGGAGGGGCCATGGCGTGAGTCTTTTTGCCATCAGGTGGGTCCATGTGCAGAATGGGGGCAGCCATTGCTATAAACATATTCAACCTGTAACTCAACCAGACACAACCTTTTCAGGAGCACATTTGGGCCAAAATCCATTTTCAAGCAAATATTCCAGTTCCTTTGCACCCAACTGTACTTCTGAGCCTGCAAAACACTGGCAAAAGCGTCTGCCATTCTTTCTTTTCTTCTCTTCCAGAATCATCACGTATCTTTACTGGCAGATCACAGAGGGAAGGAAGATTATGATCAGACTGCTCCATGAACAGATAATTAATGTAAGTTCTACTGGACCCATCTGTGTCCTCCCCAGCCTTTTAAAACATTTTATAATGGAAATGTTCAAACATATTCCAAAACAGAATTGTACAATAAACTACCACCTGCCCACCACCCACCCCGAATGCCATCAACAATTGTATATTCTTATTTCATATAGCCACTATATTTTCACTGTACGTCTCTGGGTTATTTTATTTTATTTATTCTTGTTTTTGGTACGTGCCCCTAGCGGGAACCAAACCTAGGACTCTCTGGTCCGCAGGCCGACACTCCAACTGCTGAGCCAAACTGGCCAGGGCTCTGGGTTATTTTAAAGAAAATCCTAGATGTTACACCATTTTATCTGTAAAAACTTCTGTATGCCTAAGATATACAGATTTTTTAAAATCTTTTTATTGATTTGCGGGGGAGAGAGAGAGAGAGAGAGACAGAAACGTTGTATGTGCCTCAACTGGGAATCGAACCCACACCTTTTGGGTAGGGGATGATGCTCCAACCAACAGAGCTATACTGGCCAGGGTGAGACATACAGATTGAAAAATAATAACCATGATACCAATCATTACACCTAAAAGAAAACTCAATAATTCCTTACTATCATTCAGTATCTAGTCAATGGTTAGATTTCTCCAACTGTCCCATTAAGTGTCTTTTTACAGTAGAGTTGCTCAAATCAGGATCTGAAAAAGTGCCACATTAACAGACTGACAGATCTCAGAGGCGAGGACGGAGGGGAGGACAGGAAGAGATCAACCAAAGAATATACATGTGTAGTCCATGGACATAGACAATAATGTGGTGAACGCCTAGGACAGGCAGGGTCAGGGTGGAGGGAGACCAAGGAGAGGGGGAAAATGAGGGACATCTGTAATAAAGTCAAGAATAAATTTTAAAAGAAAGAAAGAAAAAGTACCACATGTTGCATTGGGTTGGTATCTCAATCTATAACTGCTCACTCCTCCTCTCTTCTCCTGCCATTTATTGTTGAAGAAACCAGGTCCCACATTCTGGATAGATCTGATTTCCAACCTGTGGTGGTATTTGGCATGTTTCCTTTTACTTTCTATTTCCTGTAAACTGGTGGTGAGATGTAGAGACCTCCAGCCAGAATGCTTCCTAGATGATGCTCTGTACTTCTTATGGCATTTGAGATAGGAAAGGTGATTGTCTTTTCTTTGTGTGATGTTAAGAGTAATCAGTAGGTCCACGCTTTGTTAGCCTGACTAAAGTCAATACTAAATAAAAAGAAAGGGAAAAAAGCTTTGACATTCTCAGTGGGAGGACAGGACAGACCCAGGCAGTGCTGGCTGCCCAGACAAGGTTCTGGGGCAGAGGGAATGCCAAGAAGGGGGAGATAATAAATCATCTGTGCTGGGCTTTCAGACAGTGGCATGAAAGTTGCCTCTAGCAACCAGGCTGGAGAAGGCTGCCATGCAAGCCTGCTTGGGGAATTGCTTTCGAGGATAATTTGGCTTTGCTATGAAATGTTTCTTTTCTTTCATCAAGAGATAACATGGCATTGTCCCCGGCCCTGGTCGGTCGTGTGGGTGGCAGCCACTCCATGTGTTCCTTTCACATCGATGTTTCTCTCTCTCTCTCTGTTTCTCTCTCTCCCTCCCACTCTACCTGAACAAAAAATGGAAAAATGTCCTCGGGTGAGGATAAAAAAAAAAAGAGAGAGATAACATGGCAGCAGTATCCATCCAATGAACCCCCCCTGCCTAAAAATAAACCTTTTCTTCATTTGTTCTCAATCCCACACTATCATTCATCCTCTATGTCTTTGTTTTCATTTTTCTCCTCGGCAGGAGGGCAAAGATAAAATGTTCCTGATAGAAAAGTTGACGAAGCTGCAGGATACAGAGAAGAGAGCAAACCCCAGCTCGTTCACACTGGAAAGGAGTGACGTGGAGGTGAGGCTGGAGGCCCCCTGGGAATCCCTGTGACACCTACTTGTCTCCCTGTGAAAAGGGCATCGGCACTAGAATCATATAAGGACACTTCACTTTCGATGTTTAGACATTTCTGCATTTTTTATTTAAAAAATAATATTCATTCATTCAGCACTTTCCTGGCCTTGTTCTAGGTGCTGGGTTATTATAATGAACACAACAAAGGAGCTGCCCTCATGAAACTTGCATCCATTGTTTCTGTAACCCAGACACAGAAAAGTAAATCCCACTGAGAGGAAAAGTGCCCAGAAATCTTACCCCACTGTAATAATGCTTCAGTATATTCTTCCAGATCTTCCCCCCGGCATCTGCAAACATACATGCATCTAACGTTTTCTAATTTTTACAAAAGTGGGGCTATACTATACACATGTATCAAAACTACTCCCCACTGAATATCTCAGACATTGTTTCAGTCTGTACATATTTGGATATTTGGGTCGTTCCCATGTTTTTTGGGGTTTTTGGGTTTTTTTTAAGACTAAAAACTGTGTGTGACTGAACATTTTTGTTATAATTATTTTATGCGAGTATTTCAGCCACAGGACATCCACATGATAATGTTAATAGATATTGGCATATCACTGTTTTAAAAAGATTTTACCAATTTCATTCTTACCAGGAGGGTGTAAGAGATGCCTAGAACCTGATTCCAGATCCCATGCTTCCCCGGTGTCCTGGAAAATACACACAAACAGTAAACCCACCTTAATTCAAATGCCACTAGTTTTGGAAGTTATGATCTTGTCAGAAGAGACTGCTGTGTCATTTATTATCTGTGTAGTTCATACTATTGGCACCATTCAGGGATCTAGAAACTCAACTTTAAAACCTATGAAGGCAGAGAGCATGTCTATACCCTTGCAGCCCCAAGTTCTAATCTGTTACCTGGCATGTTGTAAATACTCTGTGAAATGAATGAAAAAATCAGTGGAATCATAGTCCCTAAAAAACAGAACAAAACATGTTTCATGATTTTATGGTTGAGCCTTGTCCTTAGTTTGTTACCTCTTAAGTTTTAAAATTATGGGAACTCATCATCAGCCCACCAACCAAAGGGTCACAGCTTTGATTGCAGTCAAGGGCATGTACCTGGGTTGCTGGTTTAATCCTGAGCCCTGGTCGGGGTCATGCAGGAGGCAGACAATGGATGTGTCTCTCTCACATTGATGTTTCTCTCTCTCTCTTCCTCCGCCGCTCCCTCCCTTCCATTCTATCTAAAAAAAATCAATGGAAAAATATCCGCAGGTGAGGATTAACAAAACAAAAAAAGAAAGAAAATGATGGGGGCCCATAAATCTTCCCAATGATGCCACAGGTCCTGGGCTCTACATTATCTTCCAGCAATGAGGCTGCCTGTTTTCTTCTTTTTCAGGAACCAGACCCTTTGCACGTCAGGGAATATGAAGGTGCTCGTGGTGAGTAACCGAACTGGCACTGAAGAACATCTCACTTATTTAGATGACATACCCCAAGGTAGAGGATCGGAATTGCAAGAACTGACCCAAAGTGGCTTTAGCAAAAATCCAAGAATAATTCTTGCTTTAAAAGCTAGGGCTCACAATATGCCATAAGAACCTGGTTTCTTTCTGTTCAGTTCTTTTCCATGTTAGCTCCTTTCTCAATAGGCTCTTCCTAATAATTGCAAGACAGCTTTATCAGCTTCTTCTATCTCCTATCAATTGGCCAGATCTGAGTCACAGGCCTCATCTGTAGAGACAGATAAAACAACCATACAAACCACAGGGACTGAGATTGGGGAAGAGTTTCTCAAAGAAAATCTGTGGCTGATGCCAGAAGGGAAATGAATGTTGGGGAAGGAAACAAACCAACCAGCTAATTCATCGTTTGGGGGGCAGCATTTACTGACGGCATCCAATGATGAGCGTTCAAGGGGCAGAACTGAAGAAACTCGAAAGGAGGAGGCAAGGAAGGCATCAGCAGCTGAGCAGTCTTGAAGGCCAATCCGACCTTTCCTGGGAGAGATGGGGCAATGTGTGTCTGTGCTAACTTCTCTTTCCTGTGTCAAACCCAGAGCTGCGATTTAGGCGGTCAGTTCAAGAAAATAATCCAAACGCCTAATGATGTGGTAGCCAGACACCAATACATAAGAAAAGGAGGTAAAGATGGAACAACTTCTTCTATGACACCTCAGCCTTTCGGAGCTTCTGAGAATGGAATTCAAGCCTTTTGCCAGGAGTGGAAACTGACCACAATGTAAATCCTGAAGTAAAATTGGCCATTCCCTGCTGGTATTTTACACTTGAATTGCTGATTTTTTTAAGATAAAATACTTGGGGTTTTCTAATAAAGACTCTTGTATTTTAACTAGTTCACAAAAACCCGAGAAGAGATAACATGGGAATGATGTATTTTAAGAGATGTGCATATGAATTATTGGTCCTCAGAAATCTCTCCTCCCAGACCTCCTAGACCTGGCAAAGGTTTGGAAAGTGGTGCTAAGACAAGTGGTCCAGCCTGAATAAAAATGCGATCCTCTGTCAGGGATGTGATGCCTCTGAATTGTGGGGGACCTGCATTTGTTCATGACTTTGAACTAAAAATAGCCCCATGTTACCCAGAAGTGAAATACAACCAGTGGTCTCATCTATGAACTTTGTTGCATATCAAGTACATGAGTTTTGGGGTTGGACTGGGTGGGGGATGTGGACTGGGACTCTGCCTGTGAGGTTTTATATGTGACCATCAAAGTCTTATGTTGAACCAAATGAGACCAGTGGTATGAATGGAATACACATACACACGGAATATATGTATGGAATGAATACGTATGTTTGTGTATATATACCTATGCATACACACATATATAGCATTGTTGTGCACAGTTGCCAAATGATTCACAAGGCCTGCGACTGTACTTAAAACTGAAGGGTCCAGCAGAAAGGTGCAATTACCAAATTACTCGAGGTGGGGGAGTCTCCTTTTGAGTAATCACTGTCATGAAATCTAATTGGAACTGAATTTAGAAAACATATAAGATACATTTTTAAACCAACATCCAATCTGTATTGTCATGGATTCACTTTTTCACTTATTCATTAATTCATTTCATCAACTGAATTAATTTCTTTTGCTACCATCTTTGCTAGTGGTGGCTAGTACTATTCATCCCCTTTCATTCATTCATTTCACAAATATGCGCCAAGCGGTGAACAAGTCAAGACAGTCTCTGCCCTCATATGCTTATTGTCTGGCAGGTTAACTTAGACAGTAACTTAATAAACAATAATTATGATAGGTGCTGTGATGGAAAAGTCATGGGTCAATTGGAATACAACCTGTCTATGGGGTCAGTGAAGGCAGCCTGTGGAATTGATGTTTGAAGGGATTTTTCCTCCGTCATCTAAATGCCATTTGTTTTTCTGGCTTCTACATCAAAATGTGAACTCCCTCCGAAGGCGTCATTTTTGCTGACTCGCCATATGCTAAGGGTTTATATCTCCATTCACCTCCATCTCGCCTTTACTTCTGTAAAGCCCCTGCTTCTCCTGGAGGTAAAAACACAACAGAAAGATCTAGTCTGCAGGCCTCACACACATATTTGGATGTGAGGATGCTTAACACTTGGTCTTGAGATAGAGGATGTATGTTTCCTAGGGCTGTCAAAACCAAAGAACATGGACTGAGTGGCTTAAACAACACAGATTTATTTTCTCACAGTTCTGGAGGCTAAAAGTTCTCATCATTCCAGTCATAATGTGACACGGAAATACATGCAGTTTAGTTATGTTCCATTTATTGAATAAGTCTTTATCCTATTGTTAATTTTAAAATTCAAGAAAATTTTTTGTAAATGATTGAAAATGATCCCAAACCCCATATGCATGTCCCTGCCAACACCCACTGTGGCAAAAATCAGTCTGCTTCTCACGACCATCAAGCTGTGTGGACCGGCGGCCTGCCTGCTGCCAGCGTGAGGCTGGTGACCCACTGTGACTCCGGAGGGAAGTCGTGACTGAGCTGGGGCCTGTGATCAAGGCTACAGAAGGGGCGGTAAGGAAGGAGGGGGGCATCTAGAGGAGAAAGACAGCTTTGCAATTTTTAAATTTCAGTTCACAATTCCTAAATTTAAATTCACAATAAGCCCCTCCAGAAGCTTCTGTGGGAAGGAGCTGGGAATCAAGGGCGTCATAAAGGCAGACAAGGGGATTAAGATCAGGGTCTCTGAGGCAGGCCAACCTGGGTTTGAACCCCAAGTGCCCCAAGAAACTGGAGACCTTGAGTAAGTGACTCACTTTCAGTGCCTCAGTTTCCTCATCAGTAAAAAGCAAATACCTCTAAGATTTTTGTGAGACTGAATTAAGATAATATATTGAACTACTAAAGTTCCTGGCAAACAGTTAACAATAAATTTGTTATCATAAGATCAGGTTCTGCTATGTCACCAGTTGTGTCATTTCTGAGGAAAACCCTTCCCTTTCACAGGCTTTAATTTTCTGGTGTAAAATGAGGATAAGACTAGATGTCCCTGAATTGCCTCATCATCACTTGTAGAGTAGCCTCAAAGAGTGAAACTCTGCCACCTAGTGGTCTATAGTTCTTATTTCAAGATACCACAAACAATCCCTCAGGCTGGTGTCAAGACTTCCCTGACACTTGCTCACACTGAAGCTGTTGCCCTGGTCACTGGATTGCTGACAGCAGCTTCCCTAAATTCCTTATGTCCTAGGATTTGATGCTTGATACGCAGTTTTCCCTTAGTGCTCCTTTTAATGATTTTATTAGTATGGTCACAAGTTTGACATCTATAGTACATTGATAATGTAGTCAAATACAAATATTTTAAATAATTACATAAATGTGTCATTTTAAAATGTCAACTTTGAGTGATCATGCATTTGCCATGCATTTGCATTTGCACCCCCAAATTGCATAACTCAATCTGTGCTTATCCTCACTGGGTCTTGGTGTATATCTCAGCTAGGTCTGGGCAGGAGCTGGCTGAGGCTCCTTGTGCCTTTTTGCAGACCCAGATTTTCAAGAGCAACAGTGTTGAACTCGGGTATTCCTTGGAGCGTGGTGGCAACACCAGGTTTTGCTTCGTTTCGGGTAAAAATACAATTACCAACTATTGCTTCTGTAGGCCACCTGATCCCCCATGACTCGGGCTAGCACAAGGGTTCTTCAATATTCCTGCATGAGGCCAGCAGGCAATCTATATAGCCGTGGTTTCCTCCCTTGGGGAAAAGTCTATAAGTGAGGTGCACAGTCTTCCAACATGCTGTCGGTGACATAGCTGGAACCAAGATGGGATTCGTAGTAACGTTTTTCATCAAAGGTATTAACAGTCCAACCAACAACCTGAATGCCTTTAGCTGACCACTTCTTTAAGTAGTGACTGGAAAAAGAGGAAAAATCAAATCTGTTAGAACAATAACCAGGAATTGGCTTAGGAATCTATACTAGTCACTAAGTATGGAACTCACTGAGTACTAACAGTGCTGAGAAAGAACCTCTTAACTGCCCTCAGGACTGAAATCAGAGGGAGGGGTTCTAATAAAACCCAGCTTAAAACACTTAAGTGGTTTGCTAAAGAACGACCCCCCCCATTCACCAGCCCTGGATGGTTTGGCTCAGTACTTAGAGCATCTGCCCTCGGACCTAAGGGTCGCAGGTTCTACTCTGGTCAAGGGCACATACTTGGGTTGTGGATTTGATCCCCGGCCCTGGTCAGGGTCGTGTGGGAGGCAACCAATTGATGTGTATCTCTTACATCGATGTTTCTCTCCCTCCCTCCCACTATATTTAAAAATCAATGGAGAAATATCCTTGGTGAGGTTTAACAACAACAACAAGAATCCCCCCCCACACCCTTCAAAAAGGCATATTGGAAGCATACCTGGCTTAGCCCCACCTTTCTTGGGCCTCATCTTAAACCACACTCTCCCTTTCTTTTCAGTGCTGTAGAATACTGATTTTCTTTCCATTCCTTAAAAGAAGCAGTCTCCTTCCTGTCGTAACACTTTTGCATGTGTTTCTCCCTCTGACATGATCTCCACACCCGCCCCCCTCAATTCCTACTCACCCTTCAGACCTTAGCTTAGTTGTCTCTTTCTTGGGGATGTTTGCCCCTACTCCCCTGACTAGGTAAATTTATATATGCACACTATCCTTTCCTACAAAGTGTTTATCTTAGCTGTGATTTACTGTTTTATATTTGATTAGCATCTCTCTCTTCCACTTGACTACAAACTCCATGAGGACAGAACATGGCTTTGTTTACGACAGTATCTTCAGATTCTTAATATAATACCTTGCAATACTGTAGACATAAACCAAATATTTGTTGAATTAAATGCATACATGCCTAAAATAATGAAATTTAAATTATAATCAGCTGAAATACATAGCCATAAAATTGCTAAAGGAAAGATTCAGAGATTGCCAGCACGTTAGGGAATAAGAAGTTTCTTGGAAAAAAAGGAACACGGCCTGTAATGTAGAGGGAAAGAGAGGAAAGACGGGAAATATTAGGCATCCACAGAACAGCTCCACTGTGGTTCTCACCTGGATCCTATGTTGGTTTTCAAAGGGAGCCAATCACAAGGAAACGGAATTTCTCTCTCATCAGTTTGGTAAATTCATTATTTTCTATAAAATGCACTTAAAACTAAGAATATTTGTTCAATTTGTTTGGAAATAATAAAATATGCCTAACCTCTTCCCACCTAAGAAGCTAGTGGCATTCCAACTTAATGAAGGTATGGTGGGCTTTGTGGGCGGGAAGCAATCCAGGCTGTCCATTGTTAATCCTTCCTTCCAAGAAACGTGTCAGAAGAGAAAATACTTTCCAACTTACGGGGATATAAAATCCTTTTGCATGAGGAAAGCTGAAACTCCACACAGGTACCACAAGATATTGTGCATGCTCCAATCGAGCAAAATGTCCAAGACCACAAATATGGACTGTCTCCAGAAACTATCATAGCGTGGTTTCCCATCTGCCAAGTGGCTAAGGCTCCAAGGTCTGTGAGTTAAAGCCGTTACTACATTCTGATCTGTTTGTCTCATCTGAAAAGGAATTTTGGAAAATGAAATAATTATCATAAATCCACTCTAGCTTATTTAAATTTAGCCAATATACTCATTCTGAAAGGGGGTCATAGTTGGACCCAGCCCCCATGTCTGCTAAATAATTACTCTATCATAAACCCTTTGAGAAAATGTGATAGATAAAGCATTTAATATAAGTATAAATAAGAACACATCCTTCACAATCCTAAACAAACTGCAAGTCTACCTTTAAAATCAGAAAAATCATAATCTCAGGGTCAACTTTTAATAACATCACAAGAAAAAACTTTCAATGGGATATCAATTTAAATTATGGCCAGAGATCATCAGAACTCAATGAGGATGGATCTAAGATCATTTCACGATAAGCCGGTTAGCTTTTGATCCTTTCTAGAGCAAATGGCTAAAAAGAGTGGTCAGGGTGGGAAAATGGGATGAGAAGTATGTGAGAAGAGAGAATAGAAAAGAAAAAAGTGGGAGCAGAGGCTAGGAAGAGGGCAAAGGAGAAATGTGGAAATGTGGACGGAATTCTTTCAGTCTGTGTTCTATGCTCATCTGGAGAATATATCACACATTCTAAAGGCCTCTGTGGCCAAGTAATTGGGGAAACACTGATCCAAATACCTGAAAGCCCTGTGACCCTACTGATCTCCATGACAGTTTGCGTGTGAACAGGCTACACTCTTACCGTAAAATTTTAAATGTATGCTCTGTTGGTCACTGTTGAAGAATACTATAGAACCAACTCATTATTTTGGAAACTGGTATTTTAAAGGAAAAATTAAGCATTTATTTGCCTACTGGGCAACTAAATACTTCTTTTTATAGAAGAATTTTAGTTAATACATGAAGAAATTACAGAACTAAAATATTAACATTTTGCAACCCCTAGTAAATTAAGACAATGACCACTGGCATCAATAGCAGCTGCTCACAATAAGAGTCAACCAGACATTATATGCCTTCTGATAGAAAAATACCCTAACCCCTGAAATTACCTTGCCAAGAACAACTGAACCTAATTAGATCTAGCCTTTCACTCTCACTACCAATTTACAGGAAATATGCAGGGGAGAAGAATGTGCTGAATTGTGTCACGGCTTAATTAGCAAAATCCAGATTTAGGTAAACTCTACAAGACAACCTGGTTTCTTCAATACATCACAAGGGAGGAAAAAAGAAAGAAAACTTACAGGTTTAAGATTTAAAATTATTAACAGGTAAACAGACTCACAGGTCCAGAGAACATTTTGTTGGTTGCCAGATGGGGGAATAGGTGAAAAAGGTGAAGGGATCAGTACAAATTGATTGTTAGACTGACGAACCTCAAAGGGAAGGAGGGAAGTAGGGGGGCAGGAAGAGATAAACCCAAGAACTTACATGCACAATCAATGGCCACAGACAATAGTGTGGGGAAAGGCAGAAGAGAGGATGGAAGGAGGGGGGTCAATAGGGAAAAAAGGAGGGACATCTGTAATACATTCAACAATAAAGATATGTTTAAAAAATAAAATTATAACAGGTAGTCTTTACCTGGGTCTTGATTCAATTAGCAATTTGTAAAAAACAAAAAAACTTGCCCTGGTCAGTTTGGCTTAGCAGTTAGAGCGTCAGCCTGCGGACTGAAGAGTCAAGGGCAGGTACCTCAGTTGCAGTTCTATCCCCGACCCTGGTCAGGGTCCCTCGGGAGGCAACGGGTCGATGTGTCTCTCTTACATCAATGCCCCCCCCCTTACCCCCTCCCTCCCTCCCACTCTATCTGAAGATAAAATAGAAAACTATCCTCAGGTGAGGATTAAAAAAAACAAAAACTGTACTGTTTCTGAGACAAATAAAAATGTATACACTGACTGATATTTGATGATCTTATAGACTTATTGTTAATGATTTCAGATGAAATAATAGTATTGTGGCTACGTTTTTAAAAGAATCATTTTTTAAAGATACTTAATGTGCCTTGGCCAGGTGGCTCAGTTAGTTGGATGTAGTGTAGTCCCATACACCAAAAGATTGTAGAGTTCAGTTCCTGGCACATACCTAGGTTGTGGGTTCAATCCCCGGTCAGGGAACCTATAGGAGGCAACCAATTGATGTTTCCCTTTCTCTCTCTCTCTCCCCCACCTCCTCTCTCTAAACATATCCTTAGGGTGGATTAAAAAAATAAGATACTTAATGAAATTTTTATAGATAAAATTATATAATGTCTGGGATTTGCTTCAAAATAACACTGGGGAAAATAAGGGGTATATGGATGAAACTGAATCATGGTCAGAGGGCTCACTGAACTATCATCCACTTTTATGCGTATTTTAAAGTCTCTGAAATTAAGAGTTCTTTCTTAAAGGATATATTTTATTGCCCAGCCAGTGTGGCTCAGTGAATTGGGTGTCATCCCATGGACTGAAAGGTCCCGGTTTGATTCCCAGTCAGGGCACATGCCTGGGATTGCAGGCTCAATCCCTGGTGGAAGGGGGGGTACAGGAGGCAGCCAATCGATGCTTCTCTCTCACATCAATGTTTCTATCTCTCTCTCCCTTCCTCTCTCTCTAAAGAAATCAATAAAAACAATATATAAAAAGAGAGAGTTTTTGTTGTTACTCAGTGAGACATAGAACTACATAATTTTTTCTGTTCTGAGGATATTTACCAAAATAATCGGAATGAGCATATAAACATAAAAAAGAGAGCTAAAAAGGAATTATGGTATTTTAAATAGGGGTATGAGTCCATTCCGCTTCCTGAACTTCTCTTGTTAATTTAAAAGAGGAGTTTCTTAACTGATTCAGTTCAATTCAATACATCTTATGCTTACTTAGCCCACTGCTATGATCACCACCAACTAATATAATATTGAATGCAACAAAAATGCTGAAGTTTACCTTATAGATAACTTCTGGCAAGAAAGAGCAGACCATACTATTATTGTATAGTTGAGGAAACTCCATATATATTTTCTTTAGAGCATCAGTAGCCTGTAAAACAGAACAGATTCATGTATTTAAAATCTATTAAAATGTAATAGTTTTAAGCAATAATCACTATATATTAAGTACAACCTTATCAAATAAATCAGAGGTTTACTAATATATAGGGATGATGAAAAGAGTTCTAGTAAATTCCACTATCCATTGAGATACATTTTGAATTCACATCCACAGCAGATAAAGAAGTTGGGATACTGCTGCTTTACTGTCTTGCTAACAGGCTTATCCCTTTTGTCGTATTTTTGGAAAATATGGCAAACTGTAGGCCAGTAGAGGCTGGAGGCAAAATTTTAGTATCTTTTCCCTATACCCTTGTTTAGCCACTAGGAACAGTCCTTTTATACCCTCTGCTTTTCCTAGCTGAAGCATGAGACATCAGCCTGGGAACTACAAAAGGTAGATCTCCTCAGTTCAGAGAACCGAGAGGAAATGTCACCCATCATCAACCTGAAGGTAGAAGCAATGGAACACGGGAGGAACTGGGGAGCTGGGAGTTTCCCAACTCTTCCCAAGGTGAGCAGAAATTTCTTTTTGTAGTCCAGCTAATAAATAAAGAAGTGATAGAATTAAAATACTGACATGTTGTAACCTCTAGTGAATTAATAGATTTAGCCATTGAATATAAGGCTGCTAAATCATAATTCTTGAAATACTGCTAAGTTTTGGAAAGTCCCACATACCTATAACCAAATATAAGCAACAAGATGGATCCCAAAACAGAAAACACAGAAAGTATTCATGTGACAGAGTGTGAGCTATAGTGCCCAAGTTATCTTCTTGCTGTTTGAACTACCACATGCACTGTGTGTAACTCTTCACTGACATTATTTATTTAGTTCTCACAACAACACTAGGTGGTAGTGTCTTTAATTATTCCCATTTAGCCCATGAAGAAACTGAAGCTTATCAAGGTTGAGGCTACACTGTAGTAAATCTATAATCTCGGTTCCTGTGCTCCACTGTCTCCAATTTGCTGCCAACACTTTGTTCCTTTCCACCACCACTTTGGTGAACTGGATCACTATGTTCTACCCAGTCTGGCCCAAACCGCCTGCTAAGCACCCAACCAGAAAGCTTAAATAGCTGGATTAAAAATATATATTTGTTCTTCTCCGCCCCCACCTCCCTCTTATTCTAAGAGAATAAGCACAAAGGTCAGTACAACATCAGTGAAACATCAGTGTTCCCAGACACGGGCCTTATTATGAACAAAACCTGAAGTGCTCATGAAAAAGACAGGTTCCTTGATCCCTAGATATTTTCAGAATTTCTTCTCTAGGCAGTATAGCCCAAAAACCCACATTTTAAATTGGCATTCCTGGTGATTCAAACCAACTGGAAAACCTAGAACTATCAATTTAGCAGAATAATAAATTAACCAGAGCACCATTCTCTTTTTTCTTTAAAAATAGTTTACTGTACTAAAGTTAGAATACAGAGACTTATATTTCAGATTTTTAATTTTTTTCTTTATTGATTTTTAGAGCGAGAGGAAGAAAGAGGGAGAGACAGAAACATCGATGAGAGAGAACATCGACTGACTGCCTCCTGCATGCTCCTCACTGGGGATCTGGCCCACAACCTGGGCAAGTGCCCTGACCAAGAATCGAACCAGTGACCTCTTGGTGCGTGGGTCAACACTTAACCACTAAGCCACACCAGCTGGGCTTATATTTCAGATTTTAACAATTGGTTTCAACTGTATCCTGGGATTAATTTTTTTAAATTGACATCATCAGCCCTGGGTGGTATGGCTTAGCGGTAAGAGTGTCACCTGTGGACCAGAGTCCCGGGTTCGATTTCGGTCAAGGGCATGTATCTTGGTTGCGGTTTGTCCCTGGCCCCAGTCGGGGTTGTGCGGGTGGTAACCAATTGACGTCTCTCTCTCATGTCAATGTTTCTCCCTCTCCCTCTTTTCCTCTCTCCCTCTAGCTCTGACGATTAATAAAAAAAAAAAAAAAAAAAAAAAAAAATCCTTGGGTTAGGATTAAAAACAAAACAAAAAACTGACATCATCAGAATTCTAAACCAGTAGACGGCCATTACTGATAGTAACTATTGCTAGCTAGGGGTAAATATGCAAGTTGTCTAGATGCGGAAAAAAAGTTTTTGTACTTGAAAAGCTGGTTATAAGAACAAATGTACTCTGAACCATATTTTCCCACTGCTTTCCATTGCAATATGTTTTTGAGTAAAAGTATATGCTCTAAAATATAAGCAAAACTTTACTTAGAAATGTCATACATATTTGAAAAAAATTATAGTAATTTTCTGATAAAAATATAACTACTCAAATCATAGAGTAACAAAACTATACATAAGAGATAGAAATCCTACAGAAGGGAAAAATCTGTGTAAAAGATAAATATCCTATTAGCTACCAGAAGCTTTAAATTTCATCCACAGTTGTCCAAGACCTTCTTTTATTTATTTTTTTTTAATCCTCACCTGAGGACATTTTTCCTTTTTTTTTTTTTTTTTGGTTCATACAGTGGGAGGGAGAGAGACGGAGAGAGAGAGAGAGAAACATCGACGTGAAAGGGACACATCGAGTGGTTGCCACCCGCACAACCAACCAGGGCCAGGGACAAACTGCAACCAAGGTACATGCCCTTAGCCAGAACCAAACCCAGGTCTCTCTGGACCGCAGGCCGACATTCTAACCGCTGAGCCAAACTGGCCAGGGCTAAGACCTTCTTTTTTTTTTTTAAATCTTCACCCGAGGATATTTTTCTATTTATCTTCAGATAAAGTGAGAGGGAGGGGGAGAGAGAGAAATATCAACACGAGAGGCGACTGGTTGGCTCCAGCGCGACCCCGACCCAGGCCAGGGACGAATCACAACCGAGGTATGTGCCCTTGACTGGAACTGAACCCTCAACTCATTGGTCTCCGGGCCAACGCTCTAACCGCTGAACAAACCGGCCAGGGCTCCATCTAAGATCTTTAACAGACAAATGAAACTGGTCGTGCCCTGGCTGGTTTGGCTCAGCGGTTAGAGCGCCAGCCTGCAGTCCACAGAGACCCGGGTTCGGTTCCCGCTAAGGGCATGTACCTTGGCTGCAGTTTGTCCCCGGCCCTGGTTGGGTCGTGCGGGTGGTGGCTACTTGATGTGTCCCTTTCACGTCGATGTTTCTCTTTCTCTCTCTCTCTCCCTCCCGCTCTATCTGAATAAAAAATGGAAAAATATCCTCAGGTGAGGATAAAAGAAAAAAAGAAACTGGTTGTATCCAACTCCTGAATTCCTTTTATGAGGTTACTTGAAAGGTCTGTTTAAGAAGTGCCTCTTTATTGTTTATTTAATATCTTTGGCAATTGCTTTAGGCAAATAAGAGAAACCTGACTCTTATATTTTATGCTAGTTTTAGAATATCGGGGGTTGTTAAAAGGTTCCATCAAAGTTTAAAAAGTTTAAAAGATTCTATAATTTACGGTTTTCCTTATAGATGTGGATTTTTGCATTGTATATTTCCATTAAGCAACTGTAAGTAATAAAAATAATTTAAGAAGAATAAATAGTAAAACAGATAGTTTTAAAAATGACTAGCAATTAAAAATGCCTTGTTTACAAAGTGAAGTCTATGGTTTAAATACCTTATTTGCATGGCCCTTGACATCAAAGAAGATTGTGAGGTTATGGTTTAGGGACTCTGCAACTGCTTCTCTCAGGGTAGGGATTTTTTCATCAGGAAAATCATTCCTATGAGAGAGGGAAAAGGCATAGTACATTGTAGGAAAAAGAAAAACATACAAGTTTAGTGGAAAAGACATTTAACAAATGTCTCCCAAACAAAAGGAAAGAGTGTTTCCCCAACTTCCTTTCTTAACCACACTAAAGTCCAAGGATAATTTACTATTTGGACTTGAACCAAAGTACAGATATTCTTGACCAAAGAACAGCAACAACAACAAAAATCATTTAATTTTTAGGAAATCACTCGATTTCCACTGAATTAGTAATATAATCAGTAATTCTACTCACCACGGGCAGAGTCTATGCCACCTTAGGAAACTCAGAGACTTGATTTTAAGATTGCAATTGCCCTAACAGAACCTCTCCAAGAAAATTCCTAGGAATATATCAATCTGTTGACTGTACTGTCATTCATGTAAGTACAACTGTTTAAAATAAATAATTTTCTAATACATAATTTTCTGATAAAAAAAAAGGAAGTTAAGCCCTGGCCTATTTGGCTCAGTGGTTAGAGCGTCAGCCTGCGGACTGGAGAGTCCTGGGTTCGGTTCCTGCTAAGGGCATGTACCTTGGTTGCAGTTTGTCCCTGGCCCTAGTTGGGGTCGTGTGGGTGGCACGACCCTCTCAGTGTGTCTCTCTCACACAGATGTTTCTCTCTCTCTCTTCCTCCCCCTCTCTCCCTCCCACTCTATCTGAAGATAAATGCGAAAAAGTCCTCAGGTGAGGATTAAAAATAAAAAGAATTTAAGCGCCTAATATATTAAGAAATTGACTTTTCTCACATAAAATTTCAGTGTACATGATTTAACTTATGCTAGTTCAACAGTATTACTTCAACTGTAAGATCTTGGCTTTAATGAAGTGATAAAGATAATTTAAACAGTGCAGGCAATTCTGCTTGCCACTCTACTCAATGCCTATCCCCTGGAGTGAGAGATGTAAATCTATTCCTTGGTCAGTCTTGGCTTCCACACCCTCCTCACAGGATGACCATCTTACCACACTGGGTAATTCTAGAGAAAATAACTATTTTTTCTATAACATGGTCCCTAAACACAAGCCAATTACTCTATTTGGTGTTCAAGCAAACATAACCTATTCCAATTGTGGAATAAAGACTGGTCATGTTAAAGATATAAGGATGGTATACTAACTTTGATAGCACACTTTCTTAAAAGGATTTTAAGAGTAAAACTGACCCCAAACCCTGATTGCTTTTTAAGTAAACATCTTATGTGCAATGTCACTCACATTAAAACCAGCCTTTCCCTTTCATGGTGCAGAGTGATGAAATATCTGATTGCTACAATAAAGAGTAATCCCAGCAGCCTGGACTCAGAACTTTTTAGTGTTATCAATATTCTTCCTAGACTAAAGCATGATTTCCTTTGACTGACTTTTAATTTCTTTCAGATCCTAGAAAAATGAAGTTTGAATCATCTTTTAGGGAGGACTATAAATCACTGGGTGGAATACTCAGTACTCAAGGAGTACTCATCATTGTCCAGAGAATTGATATGACACGAATAACAGTAAGCACACATTTTTCAGTATTACCAAGAAAAAACAAGAGGAGAGGGATTTAAATAACTACATTTCAAAGTATATTATTACCCAGTATACCAATTCCAAGGTGTCTATAGCTACTAATGGTAGGAAGGGTGTGGGTTCTATGGTCACATACATTTGAGAAGCACTAAATTAAAGGTAAGAATTGACTGACATGGACTATTTATTTCCCAGGGGGTTCATCTACAGTACAGTGTTTGATCTTATTTGATCATAGAACTTTTTCTTGGGGAACATGATATAGGACTAGCTCAGATATACACATATATAATTTACATGGCAGTACAAAGTAATTGACTAGACAGAGTACTGTCTTCAGAACAATTTCAAGGCGAAATTTGGCCTCAGTGGAAAAAGATGAAAAACATCAATTTCTGTTGTTCCTGGCACCTGCTTATTACTTGGAAAACCTGTACATAGTAAAACACACACATACACACACACACACACACACAAACTCTCTGGAGCAGAAGATGTAACTTGAAGGTGCCAATATGTGTGATCTCCAACAAAAGCTGAAGATGTGTTTAAGTGACAGTCAATAACTTACCTTAATCTGTGATTTGCTGCAGGATTAAGCTTCCTAATTTCTTCAAATGTCAAATCACACAATCGACCAGTGCCATCTGTCGTCCTATCCACTGTGTTATCATGCATTAAAACAGGAATCCCGTCAGAAGTAAACTCAATGTCCAACTCCACACCTGATGCTCCATTCTTAGCTGCCTTAACAAAAACATCAACAATGTTAATATCAAGTGTCATTTTGCAATATAAACACTCAAGGCAACCAATAGGGCTGGGTAAATAAACTGATTCCTTTCACGTTTAATTTATCCATTTCTCAATTGATGAACATTTTTGTTGTTCCCACATTTTTTTTTAAATCCTCACCCAAGGACATGCTTAGAGAGAGAGAGAAAAACATCGATGTGAGAAACAGTGATTGGTTGCCTTCTGTATATGCCCTGACTGTGGATGGAGCCTGAAACCCAGGCATGTGCCCTGACCAAGAATCAAACTGGCAACCTTGTAGTGCACAGGACAATGCTCAACCAACTGAACCACACCGGCTGGATGTTGGTTCCACTCTTTGACCATTATGAGTAACACTATGATCATTCATACACAAATTTTTACATTTTAGTTCTTTTGAGTATATAACTAGGAATTGCTGGATCATACAGTTACTCTATGTTTCACCTCTTAAGGAACTGCCAGACTGTTTTCCCACCAGTAGTATACAAAGGTTCTAATTTCTCCATATCCTCACCAACACTTGTTTTTTATTATAGCCATTCTAATCAGTACTTCATTGTGATTTTGATTTGCATTTTCCAGATAACAAATTCT
The DNA here is from genome assembly GCF_014108415.1 of Molossus molossus. Lineage (NCBI taxonomy): Eukaryota > Metazoa > Chordata > Mammalia > Chiroptera > Molossidae > Molossus > Molossus molossus. The sequence goes on along the minus strand of NW_023425366.1, from coordinate 105,588,279 downwards.
TATCAAGTGCCTACTATGTATCAGCAGTGAGGAGTGGTGAGCAAGAAAGAAAAGGATTGTGGATCTTACATTTTAGTGGAGAGAAACGGACTACAAACATGTTACATGTAAATTATGATAGTGATAAATGTTTTGAAAAAGAAAATAGAGAGTAATATGAAGGTTAAAGCAGGTAGGGGTAACTAAACAAGGCAGCCAGGAGAAGGCCTCTCTAAGGATGACATTTAACACCAATCAGGAAGAATATATGTACCCCCATGTTCATAGCAGCACTATTTACAATAGCTAAGACCTGGAAACAGCCCAAGTGTCCATCAGTAGACGAATGGATAAAAAAGCTGTGGTACATAAACACAATGGAGTACTATGCAGCGGTAAGAAAGAAAGATCTCTTATCCTTTGAGACGACATGGAGGGACCTGGAAAGTATTATCCTAAGTGAAAGAAGCCAAGCAGAAAAAGACAAATACCACATCATCTCACTTATATACGGAATATAATGAACATAACAGTCTGAGGAATACGGCAGACCCAGAAACATGGAAGTAGGGCACAGACTGACATCCCTCAGAAGAGGGGGTGGGGGTGGGAAGAGATAAATCACGGAACTTATATGCATGTATGCATAACCGATGGACATGGACAACAAAGCCAGGATGGGGCGGGGGGGGTGGGGGGTGCCAATGGGGTAAAAAGGTAAAATATCTGTAACAAAAAAATAAATAAATAATTCATAAAAAAAAAAAAAGAATGACATTTAAACTGAGACCATAATGATAAAAGGGAGTCAACCATACAATCTGGGAGAAGAGTATCCCAAGCAGAAGAAATGGCAAGTATAATACAAAGGTCACAAGGCAGGAGGGAGCCACAAAGTGATCTAATCTATTGATTCTTGGCCTAAAGCGCTTACATTTGTGGAGGTCTTATCAGTCATTCCTTATCCCATTACTCTATTTCTTCATTGCATTCTTCGCTCTCTTAAAGTGTCTCGTTTATGTATTTACTTGTTTAAGGCCTGTCACCTTGACTCCAATGCAAGTTCTGTGAAAGCAGGAACCCTTTCTGTCTTGTTCATGTCTATCTTCTCGGTGCCTGGTACATAGCAAATATGCAAGTACTTGCTGTATTCTATAAATACTTGAAGTCGGGAGAGTTTCCAGACTTCAAAGGGATCGAGGGCCACTTCAATGTCTTCCTGGAGGACGAATGGAGTAATGGGAAGGCTATCGTGAGAAGACTGGGGAACCTTTGGAAACACAAGCAGAAGTCCAAGCTCCCAGGAGGCGCGCGAGGCACCGGGGTGCTCACCTGCCGTATGGCCGCCAGCGTGTTCTCGGGTGCGTCGTGGCTGCCGCCGCGGTGGGCGATGGCGGAAACGCGGTCCCGGGGCTTGAGCACCTGCAGGGCCCTGCGGGAGGGCAAAGGCTCAAAGCTGAAAAGACGCAGAAGGAGGTAGAGGCTGCCAGTGGAGAGGCAGGCATTGAAGGGGCTGCGTGTCAGCAGCAGCAGCAGCAGCAGTAGGAAGGAGAAGGGGCCCAGGAGGCCCCCCTGTTCCTCCCACAGCCACATGCCGGCGCCTGCACCGGCACGGACTGGAGTCCCGGACCCGCCGGGCTCCCGGGACTAGAGAACGAGAAGCAAGGGCCAGAGCCCAAGGAACTCACCGCAGGAGCACCCTTCGAAGGGTACAGCGCCCCACAATGGCGGCGGCGGCGGGCACATCCGGAGAGGGAGCCAGAAGACCAGCCAATCAGGGCCGGGATCTCCCAAGATCGGGGGCGGAGCCACTGGATAGCAACGGAGGCCGGCCCAGGTCCCAGGCTCAAGTCCCAAAGTGGCTTTGGGGTTATTCTGAGGTCTGGACTGCAACTCGGCTCTCATACTCCAGAAAGGGAGGGATGCAAGAGCCAGTGTACGACTGCAAAGGTTCTTAACGATGCTTTCATTCTACCCTCGAGGACACTGTCCAGGGAGCCTCGAAGGGGCAGGACGCTTTTGACTATTTATGCAATTCAATTCAAGGTGTGCCAAACACTAATCCGAGTGCTCAGGACACAGAAGTGAACAGGACTGACGGGGTCCCTGCTGTCCTGGGGCTTACATTCTCGTGGTGGTGGTGGGGGGATAATAGTGTTAGGGAGTACAACCAACATTTATAGAGCCCCTGCCATGTTCCAGGTTCTGTGCGAGCAAATGCTTCATGCATTATTTCATATTTTCACAACAGCCTGGGTGGGTAGGAATTATCTCAGAGGACTGAAATCAGTCGACTTTAGAAGGATTTTTCAGATTCTAAGGAAATGAAAGAACATAGCAAAAGGAGGCATGATCGGATTATAATACAGAAGGGATTTTAATGATTTCCTCATTTCACAGATGAGGAAACTGAGGCCAGAAGAGGTGAAGTGAATTGGACTGACATCAAGCCACCCCAGTTTTAGGCCAGTGACTTTTCTACAGCTGTTCCTCCTTCCAACCTTATTTCTCCACCTGCGAAAGGCTAATAATGGGGTTTATGTACCAGGCACTGGGTGAGAATTATGTTGCTCCTCATAACTACCCTTGTGACAGTCACTTTTAAAACTCTCATTTTACATATGTAAAGTATGCACAAGAAGGAGGCAGGAGGTAAAACCGAGTTGGGACATGAAAGAAGCCACCAAATCATATTTCAGAAAGCTGATAACATGTTTAGATACAGAAGTTTGGCAAAACATTCAAGGTTCTTCCTGCCATCTTGAACCTATTACCTTTCTCAGACGTTATTTTCCCACTGATTTGCAAAATACCCTTTTGCAAAAGGGTAAGGGATATCTTAAATCTTAGAGTTGGCATCTAGAATTCTACGATTTTTTATTTACAGAAAAAAAAATTGGTGAATGTCGCATGTTTTCCAACGACCACACAGAAAAAGGAAGGTTGCCATTCTAATGGATTGTAATGGTAGAGGCATTTGCTTTCCGTGAAGACTACATTTCCCATCGTGCACCGCGCTCTCAGAAGTACTGCGTCCTCCACCGCCGGGGCCGGAAGCTAACCAATCCACCTCGGGGATTGTAGTTTTCTGGCGGCATAACCGTTTCAACCGCCCGGGGGAAGCAACCACCGGAAGTGCCGGCCCTGGGAGGTGGAGTCCCGGCGGCGGCGGCGGTTGCCAGGAGCCCGCGTTGCCGCCTGAGACCGGTAATATGGCCGGGAGGAGGAGGAGAAGGCGGCGGCGGACCGAGCTGCTCTCTGTCATTACCAATTGAGCCATTTGGTCCCCGACAAGGCCCGTGGTGAGGGAACGAAAGGTGACCGGGCCGTGGGGATCGGGTGTGTTTGTGCTGAGGGGGCTTGACGTCGAGGGTCCCTGCTATGAGGCCACTGGTCGAGGCGGAATTGGCGCCTTGAGGAGCTGATGGCGGGCTCCGTGTGGAACCCGAGCGCCAGGGCTGGGCTCCCGGGCCTCGAGCCGCTGGGAAGGCGCTGGTGTGGGGAGGCGGGCGCCGGGGCGCCGGCGGCGTCGGGCGCGGAGGTGATGCTTGGATGCTGGCACTGCCTGCGGGGCCCTCGGGATGGAGCCTCATCAGAGGAGCCGGGGAGATGGGCGTGGGGCGCTGGGGTGAGAGCAAAGGGGCCGGGTAAATACACTGCGGCTCGAGCCGCAAAACGACCTCCTAGTGATAAAACTGGGCCTTTTTCTCTTCTCCTACGATGCTAGCGAGGAAGAGATCAATCCCCAGGGAGTGCACTGGCCGTTTCTGAACGCGGGTTACCACAACCAGACGCCCCAGGAGCTCTGTTTACTCTGCCTTTGCGACTCTCTGGGGCTCGAGCGTAAGGATAATACCGCAAATTGTCTTGATTGCCCCTGATGCTGCTAGGTGGTTCCCACTCTCCCATCAGGGTTTGATCCCGCTTCCCTACCCCTAATTTAGGCAGATGGCAGGTGCTAGAGATTGATTTAATGGGGAAGGGTCTGGAAACAGCGAAATGAGGAAGCCGGTGTCTCCCTTTCCATGTTTTTAAGTTACGTTTGAATCTTACCAGGAACCAAGCACTGTCACTGGCCTCCAGGAGTTCATAATGTAGCGATAAAAATCATCATCATCATCATCTGCATAATAAAAGCAGCCCCCCTTTATTGATGCTTTCTGCATAGCCTGCAGTATACTGATTGCCAGACATGCATTAGTTCATTGAATCCTCACAGAATCTCTTTGAGACAGATGAGATTATCCCTATTTTACAGATGAGGAGACTGAGGCATAGAGATGGTAAGTGAATTGCCAAGAACTTACAGCCAGTAATATGTGTCTAAGTAAGAAATCTTCCCCTTTGTTGCCTCTCTAAGAAGTTTATGTCTTTGGGAGGCCTGATGGGTAAACAACCAGCTAGAATCTGAAAACAAAGCAAGATCTGTTCTGTGTTACTTTTACCATCCCCTTCAGTGACATTTCTGGTGGAGACTGGTGAGGAGCAGCTAGCCTGGCCACGAGTCTATGGGGTTTGCAAAAAGGCTTATTTGGAGAAGGGTCATGGTATAAAGGGAGAAGACAAGGCATGTCTAAACTTGATGCAGCTGACAAATTATTAATTTATGTGGGCCAGTAATGCCTGATGGCAAAGTATGGGGCAGTAGATTTGTGGTTGGAGTGGCCTTGTAGTTAAGGCTCCTTTAAAGTAAAACCCTGCTGACAGAGTTAATTGTGTTGTGAGAAAGGAAGTGCCTTCTTGCTTAATCATATAGGATACAGATGCTCACTTTTTAAATGGTTGCCTTTGCAGTTTAGAGGTGCCAGTTTCTTTGAGAATAGGATCATTTATGAGACTACCATTCTGTAAATTTTCATTCTTCCTAAATAGCTTTTTTCTGATATACGTTATTGTTTGAGCTAATTACCCTAATTTATTTATTAATACTTTTTTTTATCAAGGGCTACTGTGTGCTGACGCTGTTCTACGTAATGGGGATTCAGTGGTGAGCAAGACTCAGAAAGTACCTGTGCTTATGGAGCTTACATTTTGGTGGAGAAAGACAGACAAAAAACAAGGAAATAAACAAGATAATTTCAGATAGTGGTAAGTGCTATGAAAATTGGGAAGCAGCAGTGTAATGTAGTAGTGACTGACGCAGGATTAATTTAAAGGTACATCCTTCAAAGGTGAGGACAAACAAGCTGCCAGTGAAGGATAATAAGGATTCAGTCATGCTCTTCTAGGATCATTTGATGATTTCCATGATCACATTAGCACTTGTATTGGGACGTTTAATGCATTATCATATGCCATAGTTATACTGTAAAAATAATGAGTTACTGTATGTCTGCAATATGTATGACGTACATGTACTGTTTAAGGGATGTGAATTTAACTTTCTGAAACAATGGGATATATCTATATGATATTGTTGAAAAGAAAAGTAAAACTACTGCCATAAAGCTATTTTATTTCCTTAAATTTCCCAGACCTTTAAAATAGAATTTTATGCCCTGGCCAGTTTGGCTCAGCAGTTGAGCGTTGGCCTGCGGACCAGAGAGTCCCGGGTTCGGTTCCCGCTAGGGGCACGTACCACAAAAAAATAAAAAATAAAAAAATAAAATCGGGTTGTTAAAAAAACAAAAAACAAAAACTTACTAAAATAGAATTTCATGTGTCTTCATAGGAAATATATTACATTAATTATATGAGTAATCTATCTATGTTCCCTGTAGAGTTGGATGCATGGGTTGTGTTAAAAAATATTTTGAAGTATTTTAGTAGAAATGGGATCATTTGAATTTCTCTCACATCTTGGCTTTTGCATATTTGGTTAAGACATCATAATATGGGTTGAAATCTAGACTAAAAATTGAGGTCTTTCTATGGTTATCATGCAGTAAGGTGTTGGTTTTGTTTTTTACTTTTGCTTGTTTTATGAATATAAGTTTGGAAAAGAATCTTATTCACACTCTAGAGAATCACTTCTCTGAAATTAAACTCAATTTTCATAAATTGAATATAGTAGTAATTAGAATTGATGGGATGGTAGGAAGAAGTTATTAAGACTACCAGTTGGTCAAAAGTAAAAACATATTTTTTATAATCTAATTATAATTTTGAATGTGCTTTTTCTGCATTTTTAATTGTGCTACATTTTGTCCCTGACACTTTAGTGTACTAAATTTTTAAGTACCTTGAGGCTTAGGACAGTATATCATATTCTGTCTTATTGCATCTTTGCATATCCTACATCATGAATTGAATTTCCCTACCTTCTTTCTTTTTTTTGTTAATTGTTTTAAGATGGGCATTTAGAGGAACATTATTGTATTAGTTTTTCTGTTTTCACAGTTCGTTCCCTTGTTGGTTATAAGTCTGATGATGTCTCTCTTTTTATTTTTCCTTGTTCACTTAAAGGAAATATTGTTGGACATAATGCTATGGAAACAGGCAATCAAATATTTAAGCTTACTTGATGAATGAACATGGTGGCTAATCCTTCCTGGTTACCTTATATTTTCATAGCCACCATCACAATTTCCAAAAATTATGAAGTTACTGGACTGATTATTTTAAGTAGTTTGGCAATGGTTCTAATTTTCAATAATAAAGTAGAATTATTATGAGAGTCAGTAGATTGTCTGTTTTATGCTGCTGACTGATTTGGCTAGTGATGGTAGAGTCATAATATATTTTTAAGATATGCAAATAATAGACTTTGAACTCCATGATAGAAAAGGTATTTTTAAAAATGGGTATCTTCTTTTACTTAATAGCCCCCCACACACACACTTTTTTGCTACCTTTGTGTAATTTAGTTTTTCTTGTGCTGTGTAGTATGTCTGGCTAAAAAAATATATTCTATTTTATAATCTAAAGTCAGTAAAGTGGTACAGAACTTTGTGTTCTTTAAGTAGGTTTCACTGGTGAGTTCTTAGTACTTTTCTAAACTGATCATCTTTAAAGATTGATTTGCATACAAATGTTCAGAAAATTTACTATGTGAAGAAAGCCTTAACTGAGTAGGATCTTGACACACTTTATATACTCAAGAATTAGCTCCTGATCAGTGAAAAAATTTTGGGAATTGTGAATTTTAGGAATATTTTAGTACTCTGTAAAATTTGCTGAATAAGATCTATTTTTCTCAGCATATTAAAAATGACACATTTTCTTTTTTGCAGTGTGGTTGTGGGAAGATGGAGGAATATGAGAAATTCTGTGAGAAAAGTCTGGCCAGAATCCAAACAGCATCACTATCTACAGAGAGCTTTCTTCCTGTCCAGTCTGAAAGCATTTCACTTATTCGCTTCCATGGAGTGGCTGTGCTTTCTCCACTGGTAAACATTCTTTGATTTTAAATAACCTTTTTTCTGTAGTGAACCACAGCGCATTTCACAGGGAAAATAAAAGAAAGGCTATAAACATCGAAAAGATGCCTAACTTATTTATAATTAAAGAAATAAAAATGAGTTAGCATTCCCCCCCAGACACCCTCCTCCCCATTCCACGCCCCCATCCTCCCAGCATTGTTGTCTATGTCCATTGGTTGAGTTAGCATTTTTTTACCTACTAGATTGACAAAGATCTGATAACACCTAGAATTCCTTAGATTGTGGGGAAACAGTACTTTTGTTGAATCAGTTGATTTCATTTTTTGGTGAGCAATTTGGTAGTATTTATCAGAATTTAAAAATGTACATAACCTTTGACTCAGCAATTCCATTTTGGGAAATATCTTGCAATTATATTCTCATGCAAGTGCCCAAAGAAATATTCATAAGGTTATAATGGCATTTAAAATACCAAAAGATTGATGAACAACCTAAATATCTATCAGTAATGGGCTAATTTAACTATGATCTGTTTTATAGAATCTCATACATGCCATTAAAATGAGTACAGTAGAGCCCTGGCCAGTTTGGCTCAGCGGTTAAAGCGTCGGCCTGCGGTCCGGAGAGACCCGGGTTCGGTTCCCGCCAAGGGCACGTACTTCGGTTGCAGTTTGTCCCCGGCCCTGGTTGGTCATGCGGGTGGCAGCCACTCGATGTGTCACTTCACATCTATGTTTCTCTTCCTCTCTCTCCCTCCCACTCTATCCGTATAAAAAATGGAAAAGTGTCCTCGGGTGAGGATAAAAAAAAACAAAAAACAAACAATAAAATGAGTACAGTAGACATAAATGTATGGGCATGGAAGGATCTCTGTGAGCTACCATAAATCACTGAACACAGCATACTCCTTAGAGGCAGTGTAGAGTAGTGGTTAGAAGCCCAGTTCTGGTGCCTTTTGGCCTGGGTTCAAATCATTGCTCTGCCATTTAACTGCTGTGTAAACTAGCAGGTCCATTTTCTTTATTTGTTAAATAAGGATAAAAAGCATGCCTACCGCATAGGGCTGTTTTGAGGATTAAATGAACTAATACATTTAAAATGCTTAGAACACAATTTGATCATAAGAGGTACTTAATATATGTTAACTATTCGGATTTTTAAATAAGGATATTGTATTCATTCTCTAGATAGGGATAAGGAAATATAGGATGAGAGGGAAGACGCAATTTTCATCATAAACCCTTTTGATAGTGATAGAATATTTTTTAAATATATGTGGTTTTCAAATCAGAAAATTAATATGATTGAAAGAAAGTAAGTTTAATTATTTTTTGTATAACGAGTTAAAAGATTAGTATTTTCTGCCAGCTTTTTCTAATGAAATTTTCAAACATACAGAAAAGTTGAAAGGATAATACAATGATTACCCATATATCTACTAGTTAGATTCAACAGTTTTTAACATTTTTGCCATTTTTACTTTATCACGTTTGTGATTTTATATATGTGTGTGTCTTGTATATATTTATTTACTTTTGTTGCTTTATTGCTGAGCCATTTGAACATTGCAGATATATGACACTTCTCCCCTAAATACAGGGTGGGGCAAAAGTAGGTTTATAGTTTATATGGAAAATAATACAGTAACAAATAATAATACAAGAATAAACTTTCATGTACTCATAACTATAAACCTACTTTTGCCGCATTCTATATTATAGTACACATATTCTAAGGATAAAACCCCAGTACCATTATCACACCTTAAGACAATAATAATTTTAATAGCATCTAATATTCTGTCCATATTTAAATTTCTCAATTTGTGCTCAAAAAAGATTTTTGAAACTGTTTATATTTTTTCTAATCTGGGTCCAGTCAAAATTCACCAATAGCATTTGCTAGTTACGATTTTTAAATCTCTTTTTGTCTAGAACAATTCCTCTCCTTAAAAAAATTTTTTATGATAGTGAATTTTTAAAGAAATTAGGGCAGTTATCTCGTAGAATGCCTTACTTTTTGGATGTGTCTAATTGTTTCCTCCATGGTGATGTTTAACTTGTCCTTTAGTCCCTGTAGTTCCTGTAAACTGGGAATTAAGTCTAAAAGTTTGATTGGAGTTAAACATTTTGGGCAAGAATTGTTTGGAGATGATTCCATGTACTTCATAGTAAATTAGATCAGAAGTTACATAATGTCTGGTTCCTCTATTTAGATGTTTAGTTTGAATATTTGCTTTTACAACGGTGACTATCAGATGACTCTTTAAAGGTATATATATATTTTTCCCCTTTTTTATTAGCAAGTGAACTGTGGAATGATTCTTTGGCACCATGCAAATAAGAGAGAATTTTAAAACAACATTTTTATCAGCTACTTGATGACATATTACTTGATTCGTTTAATATGGACCCAAACGTCTACTAGACCTTATAGCTTAGGATCTATGACTACATCAATTACTTATTCATAAGTAAAATCTGATATTTATAGATATTAATCCATGTTTTTATGTTATATTTGATGGATGACTATTGTAACTTTGAAATCATTTTTATGACATGTTTTCTATTTGCATAAATCTAAAATAAGTCTTGACTGCTTAACACAATGACTAAATTTCCCAAGACTTAATACTTAAGATTTAAATCTACTGTAAAAAGATAAACTTCATAGAAGCCTTCAGTTTTTTAGGTACATTATATTTTTAGTGGAGGTTACAATGAAGTGGACCCAAATATGTGTTCTGATTTTATAGGCAAATAAAATATCTATTTCTTATATCATTAAACTTTTGGACAGTCTCTTGAGGTGGCAAAGAGGTAAAATGTACTTTTATTAGAAGATTAGAAATTGAAGAATCTAACTGACCTAGTGAAGTAAGATACTGCCAAGTGAAAAGCTCAACAAAAGAGCTGATTTTATATCTCATTTTAGAGCATTTGATAAGGTTTACTTCTTTTAACTTTTTTTTTTTAGTTGAGAATAATTTACATACAGTAAAAGGCACAGATCTGAAACAGTAAAGTTCCATGAATTTTGATATATAGTATACACTTGAATAACTCACACCCACACAGAACATCTTCATCTCCACTGAAAGATCTTTCATGCCCGATGCTATTCATTAACCCGTACCACTTTAGATTTCTTTCACTATAGTTTTAATCACTCTGATTCAAAACTTCCTGGTTTTATGCTATTTTTATTTTTATATTTATAAGAAATAATCATTTATGATGTTTTGCAGCTTAACATTGAGAAAAGAAAGGAAATGCAACAAGAAAAACAAAAAGCACTTAATGTTGAAGCAAGAAAGCAGGTTAATAGGAAGAAAACTTTACTGACTCGTGTCCAGGAGATTCTTGAAAATGTTCAGGTGTGTAATTTAAACTCTTTTCAATTATAATTAAGAAATCATGGCCCTGGCCGGTTTGACTCAGTAGTGAGAACGTCGGCCCGTGGTCCAGAGAGACGCGGGTTCGGTTCCCGCTAAGGTACATATCTCAGTTGCAGTTTGTCCCTGGCCCTGGTTGGTCATGCGGGTGGCAGCTACTCGGTGTGTCCCTTTCACATCGATGCTTCTCTTTCTCTCTCTCTTCCTCTCCCTCCTTTCCACTCTATCTGAACAAAGAATGGAAAAGTGTCCTCGGGTGAGGATAACAAAAAAAACAAAAAAAAGAAATCATGCCCAGCTGGTGTGGCTCAGTGGTTGAGCATTGGCCCATGCACCAAGAGGTCGCCGGTTCAATTTCCAGTCAGGGCACATGCCCAGGTTGTGGGCCCAGTCCCGGGGGGGGGGGGGGGGGGCATGCACAAGGTGGCCAATTGATGTTCTCTCTTATGGATGTTTCTATCTCTCTCTCCCTCTCCCTTCTTCCCTCTAAAATCAATAAAGAAAAAAAATTTGTTTAAGAAATCATGAGGTGTAAGCATTGAATATAATTTTTCAGAAATGTATGTTCATTTAATAGTTAATTACCAATATACTTTACTATTCTGTTTGAGAAGCTTCATAATTTGTGATATTCCATTTCAGTTACTCCAAAGAAAATTCACTTGCTTATTAGTGATACCCAGTACTTGAGTCAGAGGGTACATAGACAAAGGAGCCATACACTGAATATAATTGCTTCTTGTATGTGTCTTATGACTCTAAAAACATTGGTTTCTCAGTGACAAAATGATAGAATTGGCCATTGTAGTTTACCTCTGAACTAATCAGACTATTGACTCAATGACCTTATTCTCGTTCTCCACTAAAGTAAATAACTGCCTCCATATTTTTCGGTGAAAATTCTGCTCTTAGATACACAAATGCAATTTAGATTAGATAAATAATAGAATTGCCTAGATGTATCTTAGATTCAAATTAAAATGATTTAAACGACACGTCTATACCTTTTGTAATTTTTTTTATTTAGTTTAAATTTGTTTAAACAATTTTTTTTAGGGTCTGGATCATTTTATACTAAAAACAAATAAATTTGATCAAACAAATAACTTCTGCCATATATAGCAGTTTTGCTGGTTACATCTTTTTATTTTTTCATATTCTTAGGGGTTTGTGGTTTGTATAATTCATACTAGATGAGACATGTACAACGAACCTTAGAATATTTCCATTAACAGCTAGCTACTTTCATTTCTCTATAGGTAGTAGATTTTAATTTGCAGATTATAATTATTTGTTAAGTTTAAAAAATATAATGTGTAGCGCAGTAAGGATGGGTTTTTAAATTACTAGATATTTTTTATTATTGAAACAAAAATGATACATCATTCTTGGTCCATTGAGGGAATATATCAAATATATTACTAAAGAGATTATTACTTAGTCTGAAAACTTTCTCTGTTTATTAGAGTATGTACAATGTTGCCCAGCCGGTGTGGTTCAGTGGTTGAGCATCGACACATGCACCAAAAGGTCGCCGCTTTGATTCCTGGTCAGGGCACATGCCCAGGTTGTGGGCCCTATCCCAAGTGGGGGGCATGCAGGAGGCAGCCAATCAATGTTCTCTCTCATCAATGTTTCTATCTCTCTCTCCCTTTCCCTTCCTCTCTCTCTAAAATCAATAAAGAAAAAAAAATTTAGAGTATGTACAATGTTGAAGCGTATTGAACTATGCAGGTAGAGAAATTTTATATATTAAAAATAGATTTCTAAGGTCTGTTTCATCTGTACAACCTATGATTCTGATAGATTTTTTTTTGTTATTTAAGTCATGTATAGATTTTTTTGTTATTTAAATCATGTAACCAAAGGCTTATGTTAGTGGTATACAAAAAAAAAACATTAAACCTGTGAATATGTTCATGGATTCCATGAATATGTATTTCTTTTGTTTTATTTTGGTCCTGAGGTTGTGACTCAGTATACCTTGTTGTAATGTTTATTGCATAGTACCTGGAAACCATTACATGTCTTGGGATTTGTAAGGTCAAACAGGAATGCTATATGGTCTAGGAAAAAAACACATGCAAAACAACCTGAAAATCTTTCAGTAATTAGGATTTTGGAATCTATATTAACATATTAATATGTTAATAGTTTCTGCCAGTTTAATATATGCCTATTTTTTTTTCTGTTGGCTCTCTTGTGTATATAATTGCTCTCATCTTAATTTATCATTTTTTAACTTATTTTTCTTGTTCTAAAGCTCATTAACATGTTCCTGTTTTAAATGACCATCGGTTAATCAAATTGAAATTTTCTTTAATAAATTGGGTTTTAAGTTGATTTTTTTTCTTATTTTCAAGTAAGTTAAGTTACATGGCCGAACTATCATTTACTATAAATTTATCTCATCATATAGATGGATTTTAGTTAAAATTTGGAGTATGTGGGAAGCAGGAAGTCTTATTACTGAATTATTTTTTCTTAATCAATATCCGGGGTAAGTTAGTCTTTGTTAAGGAGGGAATCATTTATGTAAGAAATTTAACTACTTGCTATTTATCTTATACATTTTTATCCTTAAATGATAGCTCTTATAGGTGGAACAATTGGTGACATTAATAACATATAACCAGAAGAAAGTTAAGGAAATTCTTCTATTCCAAGATTAAATTGATCGTGGATATATGAGTATTATATACATGCACATATGTTCATATTTGTATCAGAATAGATCCTCTCCTTTAAAAAAAAAATCTTAATAAATAGGCAGGGATGACCAATAGATGTTATTTATAGAAATTTGAGCTCCATATGATATAGGATACAATAGAAAAGGACAGTCTTAGTTTTTATTTGTGTTTTCAAATATTGGAACTCTGAATCTTCAATTTCAGTTTTATTATAGAAAACAATGAAATTAAAGGTTATTTGTGCAATGAGGAAATATTACTTTTTATGTTTCCTTTTTCAGGTTAGAAAAGCACCTAATGCCAGTGATTTTGAGCAGTGGGAGACTGAAACAGTTTACTCTAGTTCAGAAGTCAGAAACTTGAATGTTCCTGCTACCTTTCCAAATGCCTTGCCAAGCCCTACTGAACACTCTACTTCAGCAAAGTTTGAAAAGATAACTGGAATTTTGCCATTGAATAATGAGGACCAATTTAAATCTAATGGGATAGACTTAGCTAGGGATTCAGAAGAATTTAATTCTCTGAAGCAATGTGGTAGTTCAAATATTAGCCACACAGAAAATGAAGCTTCTCTAAAGACCTCAGCAACCCCACAAGAGACTCTTATTTCTGATGGTCTCATCCCAAAAAATGAAGAACAGGATCCATCACTTTTGGAAGAAGTTACTCCAGATCCCTATATAATGAGTCTTCAGAACCTGATGAAAAAGTCAAAGGAATATATAGAAAGAGAACAATCTAGACACAGTCTGAGAAATAGTGTAAAGGGAAGTGTTAATGAGAATCATTCAGACAAAGAAAATGAAGCTGTTAAAGTGACTGACTCTGTAAAGGAGAAGGCCCAGTTGATGGGCAAACACTGTGTTTCAGTGATTCCTGACAAACCAAGCCTTAATAAATCAAATGTTCTTCTCCAAGGTGCTTCCACTCAAGCAAGCAGCATGAATACATCAGTTTCAGGTAGCTTTTCTAAAGCGGGAATTGGCCATCCCATTGTTGCAGATCCTGATTCTGATTTTAAAGTCATTCACACTTTTGTTACTGAAAATAATGTTATCAAAAGTCTTGCTGGTTCATATGCCAAATTACCTAGTCCAGAGCCAAGCCTGAGTCCTAAAATGCATCGCAGGCGTTCTAGGCCATCATCAGCATGTCATATACTTATAAATAACCCAGTAAATGCCTGTGAATTAAGTCCTAAAGGAAAAGAACAGGCAGCAGACTTAGTTGTTCAAGATACTGATGAAAAAACAAATGTGCCTGAAACTGTGCCAAAGTTATCAACTGATTTAACAGGAGTTTGTTCAAGCAAGGTTTATGTTAGCAAAAATACATCTGAAACCATACAGGAAATGGCTTTAGGTAATTCAAATCAGGTATGTCAGTCTTCAGGAAATCAATTACAAAATAAAGTTATTCATGGACTTGCTGTCGTGGAAGGTCAGTTAACATCTGATGGGAAAGGACCACACAAAATGGACAGTACATGTACTGTAATACCAAGATTGCATGAACCTTATGCCACCAGTCTGTGTATAGCAAGTCAAAATATTGGAACCATGAGTGGATTCAAATCAGCCAGTGTGTTAGAGAAAAGCTGCAATATACAAATGGAACTGAATAAGTCTTACGATGTAAAAAACCCATCTCCTTTACTGATGCAAAACCAGAATATCAGACAGCATATGGATACCCCTACAGTGTCCTGTGGAAATGAACAATTTTTGGATAACAGTTTTGAGAAAGTTAAACGGAGACTTGATTTAGATATGGATAGTTTGCAAAAAGAAAACTTCCCATATGTCTTAACAACTGGAATAGCTGAACAGGAAAGGCAACATTTGCCAGAAAAATATAAGGGATCTGCCTACATCAATAAAAATAAAATGTTAGAAAGTATTTCCAAAGGTAAGAAACTTGGAAGTGTTTGATACCTGCCAAGCAGATGACACCTTTATTTGATACTTTTAATTGACATTTTGCAAAATAATAATCATCTTTGTTTATTAGGGCACTTAATTTTATTTATCTTATCAGAGAGTATATAATTAGCTACAGTTGATTGCCATTTGATAGGCTTACAGAATTTTTTAAATTTAAATTATGAATCTTTCACAATCCACTTATTATTATAGAGAATATTAATGACTGGAGGAAAAAGTTCTTGCATGAAACGTCACTCATAGTTTTAATCCAGTGTATTGCTATGATATCTTCCTTTTGGGCTGTGGTTTCTAATATTTTCATCAGTTTGTCCTCTTGTTTGTGATGAAATCTTTGTGTAGTTGGCCCTTCAGTAAACATTTTAACATTAAATTATTAGGAAAAAATATCACAAATAAAGCTCTGTCAGTAGTTTTTCAAGAATAGTATCTTTGCCCTGGCTGGTATGGCTCAGTGGTTAGAGCCTCAGCCTGTGTACCAAAGGGACTTGGGTTCAATTTCTGGTCAAGGGCACATTCCTGGGTTGCTGGTTTGATTCCTGACTGGGGTCGTGCAGGAGGCAACCAATCAGTATGTCTCTCTCACATTGAGGTTTCTCTCTCTCTCTCTCCCTCCTTTCCACTCTATCTAAAAACCAATGGAAAAATATCCTTGGGTGAGGACTAACAAACATACAAAAAAATAGTATCTTTATTGATAGAAATTATTTCAAATTTCTCTTGCATCTGGTGTATTAACAACTTGTTAAAGCATGTTTTCTTTATTACTCCTTACTTTGGTGTCATGGTTCATAATTCTTCATTGCCGATATGGGAGACATATAAATCAACTAAACTAAGTTCTTAGACATAGACATTTCAGCTCTAATGTGTGATATATGTCTTCCTGGGGGGGAAAAACAACTTCACTTTCTGTAAAATTGCACACTAAAAATAACAGGATTTATAGGAAAAATAGGATTGGGGCAGACCATTTAAAACCTATGCAACTTTATAAGAATGCTAATAAAAATAGTTTCTAACCTGGGAAGTTAATCTGGATTCTCCATGTAAACAATATAACATGGCTAGAAGCTGTCTCAGTGAATCCCAAAAATACACAAAACCAACAAGTGGCAATGCCAGCAGTGGAGGTAGCCAGGTTGCTATCAAAGTGGGCAAGGAAGGCAGTGCCTCTCTCTGGTGAGGGAGCCTCTTGTCTTGAAGCACTGGACAGAATCCCCCACATTATTATTATGATTATTGTTATTGCAATACTTGTATTTAAAGGCTTTGTCAAAAATGCAACCTTTCATGGAATACTTTGAGGAGGGAGAGGCAGCAAGGAGAAGGGCTATGGAATAAAAGCTCACTTGTCTGCTCTACTAGCACATGCTCATCAGGATCTTTTTTTCACATTCATTTAAATGATATACTTGAAGCTGAAAGTGCTGTCACAGAATGGGCTTTGCATCTCCTGCACAAATCTTGATGGTGAGCACAAAGCAATCCTTTTTTTTTAAATTATCACCAAGGATATTTTTTCATTTATCTTCAGATAGAATGGGAGGGAGGGGAGTGGGGAGAGAGAAAGAAACATTGATATGAGACACATCAATTGATTTCCTCCTGTACAACCCCGACCAGGGCCGGGAACCAAACCACAACCGAGGTACGTGCCCTTGGCCAGAATCGAACCTGCGACTCTGATCTATGGGCCAATACTCTAACTGCTGAGCCAAACCGGCCAGGGCAAGCAATCCTTAACAAAGTTGACAATTAGTTTAAGTCAGAATATTTTTAATAATGCACATTAAAAAAGTATTCTTGCCCTGGCCAGGTTGGCTCAGCGGTTAGAGCGTCGGCCTGCGGTCTGGAGAGACCCGGGTTCGGTTCCCGCTAAGGGCACGTACTTTGGTTGCAGTTTGTCCCCGGCCCTGGTTGGTCGTGCGGGTGGCAGCCACTCGATGTGTCCCTTCACGTCGATGTTTCTCTCTCTCTCTCCCTTCCTCTCTCTCCCTCCCACTCTATCTGTACAAAAAATGGAAAAATATCCTGGGGTGAGGATAAAAAAAAAGAAAAAAAAAAAAAAAAAAAGTATTCTTACAAATTGTTCTGCAATCCAAATATGCAACAGCTTGGAAAACATTTAGAAAATAAAAGCCAATGTAAAAAGACAGATTAAAGCAACTAGAACAGTACAAGTTTTATATGGCTCTGATTTTACAGTTTTCTACTCCATCATCAATGTCAGAAATCTATACCTTTGGCTGGCTTCATTGCTCAGGATTTAAAGAAATATCTTTCTTCCTGGTTTCATTTCACCTTCCAGGTCCATCAGATATTCTCTAATATCAATTAGGAACCAGGGGGAGCTCCCTTTCTAGGGATCTGTTGAATGAGCTGGTAAGGGTGGTGAGATGCAGGTCTTTGTTTAATAGCATAAAATAAGAGTCGCAAAAAAGAATGTGGTTCAAAGTGGGGACCTGGCTATATCTTGATTATATATGTTGATTATAGAAATACTCTCTTGTCAGAAGCATTATTTAAGTTGATATAAAGCATCAGATATAGATTTGTAAATTTTCTAAATCTGATGGGGCGTGTTTCTTTTCAGAAGGTGAGGAGATACTAAAAAGCAAGATGTTAGCTTTTGAAGAAATGCGGAAGAGACTAGAAGAACAGCACGCCCAGCAGTTATCATTACTCATAGCTGAACAGGAGAGGGAACAAGAAAGACTGCAAAAGGTGAGGTATTAAAACATAAGGATATAGGGCTAGTAAGTGGAATTTAGCTAGAGATACCTAAGAATTTTAGTCATGGAGAGGATACTTGTAATTTTCCCACCAAATCTTAATCTAAGGGGGTCATTGATTTTGATACATGGATAATATTTTTATTACCAGAATGTGAGGCTTAATGTTTAGATTCTTATCTAAAAATAATGTAGAATTTATTGAATTGTTGATTCAAAACTTAACATTTTTAAAGGTATTTTATAAGTAGATACTGAAATAAGCATTCTTCAAGAGTTTATTGTAAGAGGAGCACATTTGTATTAAGATTATTGTTAATATATCACATTTTAAAATCAAATTGTCAATTTTATTTTAAGGAGGAAAACTTGAAATAGATAACAGTTTGCTGATAATTATACTTTTAGCTAAGCCTGAAATGATACTATTTTGGGATACAATTTAACAAAATATCTAGCAGTTATAATGAACTCTTAATCCATAGGAGATAGAAGAACAGGAGAAAATGTTCAAAGAGAAGAAAGTGATTACAGCAGAAGCCTCTGAATTGGATATTAACAATGCAGTGGACTTAGAATGGAGAAAAATAAGTGACTCCAGTTTGCTAGAAACAATGCTGTCTCAAGGGGACTCACTCCATACTTCAAACTCCAGTTGTTCTGGTAATATTTTAAAATCTTTATCCATTTGAAAAAATTATCCTATGGTTAGATATTTTATTTCGCACACTTTAAGATTGCTTTTTTCTTCACGTAATCCCACGTCCAACCCACTGCTATTTGCCAGCTGCTCAGTCACTAGTGAAAAATTAAATGATAGCAGCAGATCAAAGACCGGTGAGCAGGTGTTCAGGAGAAAAGCCACCTTAGCAAGGAAAATATCGGGAAATTTGACGCACAGTCCAGTCTTTGTTCATTCATGCAGCAGGTGATATGCCTCAAGTGAAAACACCATTTGCTATCTCCAGAGAGATCTTGAATTACTACATCTAATTCCTGTCTGAGTAAGAGTTTATCTTCACATCTTCAATTATCCTGAGATGCTGTTTGTGGTGAAAAGATCCATCTGGTACCTAAGCTTAAAGTTCATAAATACTTTAAGTGGATCAGTTTCAGAGGTGGTTGTCATTCTTTTTTGTTGGCAGTGGTGCTCTAAATGAGTGTCGTGTTTATGTGGGTGTTTTGCATATTCTGATTATCTGACATCAAGTATAATACTACATATATCTCTAGGTTTCACAAATTCTGCCCTACAACATAGCTTTGGTTCTGTAAATGAAGCACCATTCTACCTCTGGGGATCATCAACTAGTGGCTTGACCAAACTCTCCATGACAAGGCCTTTTGGAAGAGCTGCAACTAAATGGTCTCAGGTGGGCAAATTTAATGATACATGTATGTCTATCTATCTTCTGTCTGTTTATCTTTATATATATTTTAAAGAGCTATATTATCTTAGGTTATACAAATGAATATGGATATTTTTGTCCTACATCCAATAGTTTAGCTTTTATTAGAGTTGAAACCACACAGAGCATATATATATATGTATATATATATATAGTTCATCATAATAGATTAAGAAAAACAATCTTGAGTATAATGCTCAAATTATTAAAACATTGTGTCTACTGTATTTCTTCTAGGTTTTCAGTCCAGAAGTACAAGCAAAATTTAATAGAATAACTGCTGTGGCAAAAGGATTTCTTACGCGTAGGCTTATGCAGACAGATAAATTGAAGCAACTTCGACAAACTGTAAAAGTAAGAAGATTGTTGTAAATTATTTGTATTTCACTTCTGTATCAGTTTTTATTAGTCTTGTTACAGCTGAATTGACAGATTAGTTCAGAATAGGCAGATGAAACTTTTTTTAGTTACTATAATATAGGCAATTTTAGAAATCTGATTATTAATCTCATTCAGATAATATGTAGCCCTAGCTGGTGTGGCTTAGTTGTTAGTGTCAGGTCTAACACACCGACAGGTCTCAGGTTCGATTCTGAGTCAAGGGCACATACCTGGGTTGCAAGTTTGATCCCCGGCCCCTTTTTGGGGGTGCGTGCAGGAGGCAACCAATCAATCTCTCTCCCTCCCTCTTCCTCCCCCTCCCCTGGCCCCCCTTCCTGGCCCCTCTCCCCCTCCCCTGGCCCCCCTGCCTCCTCACTCTCCAAAAATTAATGGAGCCCTGGCCGGTTTGGCTCAGCGGTTAGAGTGTCGGTCCGGAGAGACCCGGGTTCGGTTCCCGCAAAGGCCATGTACCTCGGTTGCAGTTTGTCCCCGGCCCTGGTCGGTCGTGTGGGTGGCGGCCACTCGATGTGTTCCTTTCATATCGATGTTTCTCTCTCTCTCTCTCTCTCTGTTCCTCTCTCTCCCTCCCACTCTGCCTGAACAAAAAATGGAAAAATGTCCTCAGGTGAGGATAAAAAAAAAAAAAAAAATTAATGGAAAGCCCTGGCCGGTTTGGCTCAGCAGTTGGAGCATCAGCCTGTGGACCAGAGAGTCCTTGGTTCAGTTCCCACTAGGGGCACGTACCAAAAAAATAAATAAATAAAAATTAATGGAAAAAATATCCTTGGATGAGTATTAACCACCACCACAAAAAATATGTAAAGAAAGTAGTTTATGTATTTTCATCTCACTTTAAAGTGAGTGCTGTTTTGACTTTTGGTAAGTAATAGTTTTACGATCTTAGTACTTTTGAATTGACTGCAAAAAAGAACAAAAGGAAACTTCAGTGATCTTGAATCTTTCTAGAATAATAGTTTTTGAAGGAGCATTTCTTCTTTCAGGACACGATGGAATTCATAAGAAGTTTTCAGTCAGAAGCTCCATTGAAGAGAGGAGCTGTTTCAGCCCAGGACGCCTCTCTTCAGGAACGAGTGCTGGCTCAGGTACGTGCACAGCGCTGCAGCCTCGGGAAACGGCAGCGCTTCTTTGTCTCCCCTCGCTTCCCCACTGAAAGTGTGTTTCAATGCAAATGGTAACCTTTTTCTCTAAATAAAAGTGTATGTAATATTACTGAACCCTAACCTCATCTTTTTAAATGGGCACAATGTTTTCTTCTTTTGAAACTAGCTGCGAGCTGCCCTATATGGTATTCATGATATATTCTTTGTAATGGATGCAGCTGAAAGAATGTCTATTCTACACCATGACCGAGAAGCTCGCAAAGAGAAAATGCTCAGGCAAATGGTATGTTATCTGGTTTTGTAATGAATGAGAGAAAAAAAGAATATTTCTTCTACAGTCACAAAATACTTCTGACACCAGATGTCTCGGGTATTTTCCCCACCCTGACCAGTTCTTTGATACTCTGGATGTCCTACCATTCAGTTCAGTTCTGATAGTAGCTACCTGGAGTTATCAGATACTACAAGTTAAGGAGACAGTTAAGCCTGCCCCCACTTCTGACAGTAATCGCAATTCCCAGGTTGTCATTTGAACCTCTGACTGATGGCTCTAAATTGGGGTTCCCATTACCCTCTCTTTCAGGTCAGTAATTTTCTTGAGTGGCTCACAGAACTCAGGGAAACACTTAACTTATACTTACTGGTTTATTATATAATAAAGGATATAATAAGTAATATAGATGACTAGCCAAATAAAGAGATGCATAAGGATCCTGAGAACAGGAGCCTCTGTTCTAGTAGAGTTGGGACCATCTTTCCAGCATAGTAGCGCTCACTAGCCTGGAAGCCCTCTGAACTTTAGGGATTTTTATGGAGGCTTCATCATGGAGACATGATCAATTATTAACTCAATCTCTAGCTCCTCTCCTGTTTCTGGGGGGTGGGGGTGGGGGGTGAGGCTGAAAATTCCAAATTTCTAATCATTCTCAGTCTTTCTGATGACTAGTCCCCCTTTAGGATTCTACCAGAGTCACATCAGTAGAACAAAAGATGTTCCTATTGCCCAGAAAATTCCAGTGGGTTTAGGAGATCTGTGTCAGGATCTGAGGTCAAAGATCAAATATTAGGCCTTGGCTGGTGTGTCTGAGTTGGTTGGAGCATTGTCCCATACACCAAAAGGTGGTGGATTTGATTCCCAGTCAAGGCATATATCCAGGTTATGGATTTGATTCTTACGGCACATGCGGAGGCAACCAGTCAATGTTTCTCTCTCTCATTGTGTTTCTTTCTCTGTCTCCCTTCTTCTCTAGAATCAATAAAAGAAAAAAATATGTGTTTTGTTTTTTTTTAATCCTCACCTGAGGACATTTTTTCGTTTTTTTGTTCAGATAAAGTGGGAGGGGGAGAGAGAGAGAAACATCGACGTGAAAGGGACACATCGAGTGGTCGCCACCCGCACGACCCAACCAGGGCCAAACTGCAACCGAGGTACATGCCCTTAGTGGTAATCAAACCCAGGTCTCTCTGGCCCGCAGGCCGACCCTCTAACCACTGAGCCAAACCAGCCAAGGCAATATGTGTATTTTTAAAAAGACCAAATATTAGAACAAAAGATGCTTCTACCATCCTCATCAGTCAGATTACAAGGGTTTTAGGAGCTTAACTCAATATTAGCAAGAGTCAGGAGCAGAAACAGATATGTATATATTATTCTGGGTTTGGAATAATTGATAGTAAATATCATTCTCTATTGACTTCAGCACCCTTCCTACAATTCTTAAAAGCACAGGTAGGTTCCCAGGATTACCAGAAATATTTAAATTTGTAGACAGATTTGAAAGAAATTGGTGAAAGAATTGCATATTGTTTTGTGATTAGATTTTGAAGCTTTGAATGGTGCTTGTGTGCCTGATAAACTAGCATCTGCTCCTAATGGAGTTTCCTTGAAACTATCATGTGGCTTTTGCCTTTTTTGGAAATCAGAGTTAGAAAATGGGCTCCAAGTTAATTTGAAATATGTCAGAGTGTTGGAGATCTACAGTTTGGATCAATGATCTTTTTATGGTTGGCAAAAGAAAAACAAGCAAATTTTACATAATTTCATTGGGGAAAGTAATTTTACTTTTTTTTTAATTGAACTGCCTCAATTACAAAAATAAGGTTAAAGTTCAAAATGCTAGTAAGAGATGCTTGTGCATGCAATTGAGATCATCCTATACTATAATTCAGTGGTACTACTGGTACTGCTAGAACTTTGTTAACTTTTATATTTTAAAGGATAAAATGAAGAGTTCACGAGTGGCTCTTTCAGCTGCAACGCAGAAGTCTCTTGATAGGAAGAAGTACATGAAGTAAGTTTTTTTATGTCATGTCACATTAATTTAATTATTATCAAACCAATTAATTTTAGTCATCTATTGGTCTGTTTGTATATTCATATTAGAAATAAAAGTTTATTCTTTTGCAGCTGAACTGATAGAAATCCCTTTTTTTATATATAAAGAATTTGATAAAATCCAGTGATAGAATCTGATTTCATTTTTAGATAAATGTATTTATTAACTAAATTTGTCAGTGTTCAACTTGTATAACTGTAGTGAATCAAATTTTAAAAATAGTTTATCTTTATATGCAGTGTCACTTTTTTATCTTTTATTTATTTTTTTATCCTCACCCGAGGACATTTTTGCACCTATCTTTAGATAGAGTGGGAGGGAAAGGGAGAGGGAGGAGGAGAGAGAGAGACACGTGGACTGGTTGCCACCCACACGACCCCAACCGGGGCCGGGGACAAACTGCAACCGAGGTACATGTTCTTAGTGGGAACCTAACCCGGGTCTCTCCAGTCCATGGGCCGACACTAACCGCTGAGCCAAACTGGCCAGGGCAACTTTTAAATACATTCTTTTTCTAACATCCTAAAGACTTCATGAAAGGAAAAACTTAATGCAAGGAATATCCTAATAATTATCTTATTAAAACTCTTTTTTCTTGAAAGTAGTCTTTACTATGCTTAGTAGAGGTCTTTCATGGTACACCGACTTTTAAATGATTTGTTTCTGCCACCGTGTATCACATTTGTAAACATGTTTTCCCCCTTTCTAAATACATTATTTGTGTGTCCTTATTTTTACATTGTGTTAGAGCTGCTGAAATGGGAATGCCAAACAAAAAGTTCCTGGTTAAACAAAACCCTTCAGAAACAAGGTGAGAAAAATCACTTAGTGTCAATGAGAGGCTATTTTCTTTTATTTTTAAAGAAAAGAAAATGTTATAAATCCAGAGCTTGCTTTTTGTTGGCTTTGTTCCACTTTACCTCAATGGAACAGACCTTGGGGTCAGAATTCATATTAACACCAGGTTATGTACCTGGTCACATGTCAGACCAGATGTTCTGGAACTTTCTATGGGGCATTCTGTCTCTAGTGGAAACTTGAGTCCATATGTCCTGAGTTCAGTCCATAGTCTGCCAGAGCGGGATGGGGGTGGGGTCTTTGATATTTATTTTAAAACCTTAGAAAGCTAACTTACTATTTCTGACCTGTTTTCTACTCTTATAAGAGTGAAGCTTCTTCTCTCAGATGTTTGAAAGGAAAAGTTGGCTTTTGTAAAGTATATAAATTATCTAAAAGCAGAAGGATTAACACTTATGTTGGACATCTCTTTCCTAACAAAAATGTAAACTTTGGGCTCTTGGTGAGCAAAATATAAGTACCATTTAATTTGCTTGAATCAGTTTGCTTTGCTCTGCAGTATTATATTGGCCATATCATTGCATGGATGACTTCACCTGATTGTTATCATCACTTATCTATTGAAAGAAAATGGGGGAAAACGGAATTTATTCTGTTGAATTACTTTTTTATTTACTTTGTCAACAGAGTCCTTCAGCCAAACCAAGGACAGAACGCGCCTGTTCATAGGCTACTTAGTAGACAAGGGTAAGCATGCAGCACATAAGGGTATTAACAATTCCAATCAAGATTAGCTTTGAGAGGGCAAATAATTAGTGTTCTTTATATAAAGGATAGCTACCTTTCAAATGTGATATTTTTTATAGTATTAGAAAGATCTTTTCAAGTTTTGTGTTCAAAGATAACCCTTTGGTGTACTATTGTGTATTATATTTTCATTATCATCTTATGTTGGCATGTTTTTACTTTTCATTTCATACCATTTTGCTCATTAAATATCGTAAACATCCATATAATAAGTTCAGCATCACCAAAGTGATTCTTCAGCAAAGTATGTGATAGTCTCCTGCTGAAGCAAAGTATAGCTTTCTTAATGAGCATGCTTGAGACTTAAATTCTTTTCAAGCTTATTTGTGCTAAGAACAGGTGATGCAGTGTGGTTGCTTTCTTTGAATGTTGAACATCTAGACCTTAACGCAAGTGACTTATTAATTTTTTTATATTCAATTAGAACCCCTAAGACATCAGTGAAGGGGGTTGTGCAAAGTAGACAGAAGTCTTCACAGAGCAGAGTGCCTAACAGAGCGCCTGTTTCAGGTGTGTAGCAATGAGTTCTTGAAGCCCATTCGAAAGAGAGTACACAAGCTTCCCCGTAACGCAGGCCTCACGCCTGGGATCTGTTGTCTGTCCTTGCCACCAAATTCTGGCATATTCACAGTCATTCCTGCTCGTGATCATTTGTGGCAGTATTTTGTGGCAGTTAAACGGGTTCCAATTTTGATTTCTGTAATAATTCCATGGAAACACTTTTTTTTTAATCTGAAAAAGTTGTAGAATTATACATGCTTAATTCAGAAACCTTTTTATAAATGAGTGAAGTGTAACAATGACCTATCTCATACCTAAGTCTCTGCATGTTCAGTTTTGGGGAAGTGTAGCTATCACCCAGGAGTATTTTATCTGCACAGAAGGGGAAGAATTTCTCCCCCTGGCCACAAGATCACATGTGAATATGCCAGTTGGGAGGGGGTAAGTTTTTGTTTCTTTGTTTTTTTCTTAATTTTATGCTCAATAAGAAGCTTGAGTTAAATGTTCATTATTTGAGGATTCTTTAAGGGCTAAACTAAATACTGTATTTTTAAGTTATGTATGGTGGCAAGAAGACAAATTCAGTGTTGAGCTAACGCAAAACGCTTAAGCTAATGTTTTAATATTTTTTAGATATCTTTGTTAAGACACTTTGATAAGCTCACAAAAAATTACATGATCCATTAAAAATACTTTCAAAATGCTTTTAACTGTATTGTTTTTTAAACATTTAAAAGAAACTGAAATTAATCAATGAAGATTAAATCTTTAATAAATTCTAATCTCATTAATATACAGTTAGCTTTTATTACTAAGTGATTTTCCCCAAATTGGGAGAGAACAAACAACATAAGAAATTTTTTCATATTATCACCACTTGCTTACAGAGATTCAAAGAAGAAACAAAATATTGATTGTAACTTGGAAATGATAGCTGACCTTTTGCATGTAGAGAGTGAATTTCATTCATAATGTCACATATATAGATAATAATTTAAATGTCATCTTTCGGAAGTCATCATGAGTGCCAGTCAGTGGGTTCTTTTAAAGGGGATTATGCAGTTGAATATCCTGCTTATTCCAGAGGAAGTCAGAACCAGCGGGTTTGAAAGATTACCTTTTGAAAGAACTCAGACCAAACACCAGATCCACTGCTTGTGAAGTTATATAGAGTTCTAAGACATTTTCATTTTTTTCCCCATATTAGTGATACATATTGTGATAAGGCTTAGCTAGTCGGCACATCATTGAGGAATTAGTATTGTTTTGCCTCAATTATCTATATGTCACAGTGACTGCTCCATGTTGTTTTCTCATGCATTTCATTTCCACTTTTTGTCACTTGTGAACCTATAAGCAAAATAGCAACTACTGTTCTTACCAGTAATACTCAACAGTGTGAAGGATGAATAGGAAGTCACTGCAGTTAATTATATACAGTGAAGTTCAGTATTGAGAATTATTGTGGTTTAAATTGCATCGCAATATAATTATTAATACAAATGAACTCAATCCTTGAATTAACGTGTGTAATTAATATGTATCTAAACAAGTACAGAAATTCTTTCCTATTTTTTCTAAAGATTTAGTGTATATTTAAATGATTTAAAAAGACAAGAGAATTTTATTCTTTTACATAAAATGAAAATTTGGGATATGACTGATTAAAATTCTGTGAATCTCAATACAGGGATCCATAGTTGTCCTTGACAAGATTACTCTTTTCTTTTAGATTTTTAATTGCCTGGATTATGTTTCAAACAAATTTGAAGTTGTGCTTTGCTTTGATCTACATGGAGAACAAACATTTATTAAGCAATTTTAGGAAACTCATTTTTAAGATGATAGAATATTATACTCTTAGACTGAAGTAGAATTCTAGGTGTTAACATTGAAATCTCTGGTTGCATATGTTTTAAAACTTTTGATTATTTGATGTTTTGTGCTAAACCAAAAGGTTGATCATGAAATTCAGAAACCACTAATTAAAGCAGAGTAGGAGGCAGTAATACCAAATGGTTAAGGAATACAACAGATCAGGTTGAATTGGGTTCTCAGAGTCTCTACTTCTGGCTCTGTTACTTATGCAGATGACTTATTCCCCTGTGTCTGTTTTATTATCCTTAAAAAGAGGTAACAGTTTTTATATAAGGATTTTATGTAAAGATTAAATATGATAGTGTATATTGCTTAACTTAGTGTCTGGTATATAGTAAGCACTCATTAGATGGTATCATTATAGAAAGACTAACATTGAGAAATAATATTAGTTTTGCTCTATTTTTAGGAGTATATGCAGGAAAAATCCAAAGAAAGCGGCCAAATGTTGCGACAATTTAAGAAGACAACATTCATTAGGATAAAAGGGGGCTGGGTCTTATCCATATAATAGTTCCTGCCCAAAACTTTCATTTAACCCTGGACTCTGCTTATATAGATAGAGTGACATTGAAGGGCTGAGTAATTAAGTGGATAATATGGTCAGTCTGGCTAATTCCTTCCCACACCCCCATTTTCCTCTTAATATTGGGTTTGGGTGAAGACAAATTAGTATTTAGTAAATTGAGTCATCTCTATGCTTAACCTGTTTAAACATACATTTCTTTTATGTGCCCATGTGTCTGCTGAGAACCTTTTTGTAAACTTAAAAGGACATTTGGGTTTATTTTTATAAAATATTGAAAAGGTGTGATAAAATACAAGTTCTGAAATATAACTTCCATTCATCTCTGCATACTAATTGCTGAATTTGATAAATTAGATACTATTCTATTCGAGGGGAAATTATTGCAGAAAAATGTTTTCCCCTGGTTTTGTAAAAACTGGTTAATCTCTCAGTCTTCATATTCCTGGTCTTACAGGATAACCACATAGAATAAAACACTTGCCCGCTGATTGTGGTCCACCTAACATTTACCACAGAAGTATCTGGGGGGTCACCGTTTTAGTTATAAGCACACATTTCTCTCAATAGCTAGTTGTCTTGCAGAAATGTTAGGTTTAACATATGTTGCCCCAGTACTCTTAGAAACATTTCTACTAAATTACAAAATCTTTCTGTGGAGGGTGACAGCTTTGGTGAAGACAGCACAATCTTCCTGAATGTAGTGGCATGCATAATATTCATTCATTTCTGTAACGTAGAATGTTGCATGCAGTATTATTTTCTATTTAGTCTGTATATTTTGTTTCTTCATAGTCTGCTTTTTCTAGCATGCTTGACTTAGGAGAGAATAAAGGGCTATATAATATAATAAATTCAGATTTTCAATGGGATAGTAATATTATCTGGTTGAAATTCTGCATTATTTAAGGGGCACTGCCCTTTAAAGTTTTTCATCACTAACATTTTCATTTAAAGTATAAACAAAACAAATGTTACCAAGGGACTATGATTTTATGAAAGAGAATGCCACTGTCATTTTATGATAGTATTTCCAAAAAGGGCTTTGTGCTTCTCACATAGAATTGGAACTGTGTACATTTAATCTTATTGAATTTTTAAAAGATACTGGTATTTTGAAAATGTAGACTGTACATATTCCTGATATTCTGTAAAGAATGAATATAACGATTGTTTTCTTTGATTTTCTGTTCTATTTAAAATTGAACTTTTACAGTCAGCCGTAGACAGAAAGTAATCACCTATTCTGGATGTAAACTTGATTTTCTTTCTTTTTTTTTTTTTAATGTTTTTATTGATATTTTTATAGAGAGAAGAAGGGGGAGAGAGAGAGAAACATTGATGTGAGAGCTCTACATCGATTGGCTGCCTCTTGCACACCCTACTGGGGATCCTCCTACAGGGGATCGAGCCTGCAACCCAGGCATGTGCCCTGACCAGGAATTAAACCGGGATCTCAGTCTATAGGACGACCGACGCTCAATCCACTGAGCCACACTGGCCAGGCTAAACTTGTTTTTCTTTATTGAGATGTATCATTTATTGAATGAGTGAACCAGGAAATTTGAAGACAGTAAAAATGTCTGAGTTACCAATTTTTTTTTTATTTGTAGGCAAGTATATCAGATTATCTTCTTAATATTATAAATTATGCTTTATCATTCTGAAAACTCAGGAGACAGCTTACTCATATCATTGTGCGTCTTTCCAGTAAGAAAGATAGATACTAAAAGTTTTGTGTACACTAATGCAAATTAGCTAAAACTAATAGTATGCTTTGGAGAAAGTTAAAACTAGTTTAAGATTAAGGATGAGAAACTTGAGTGTGTTTTTTTTTTTTTAAAGATAAGAGCTTGTGGGTTTTACACATTTTTTAATGTTCACAGCTTTTCTCATAAAAGTGCCAGGCATTGTTTTGTGCTTTTAATGGATTTTTATTTATATACATTATTTTTTTAATATTTACTTTGAAGTGGAATGTCCATTAATGTGAATTGTATTTATTTTTATACTTTAATTTTCACTAGTTTTGCTTCTAGGAAAAAGGCAAAATAAACTTTTCATCTTAAAGGAAATCTAGTTTGATCTTTTATTTACCAAGGAAAGGACAATTTAAGGGATAGATATTAAAAAGTATCTAGTCAAAACATTAATATTATAATATGATCATTTGTTACGATTTGAAAGCCCCATGGGATATAAACAGTATATCCCACTATTTAATACGTAACCCATAGCAGTGCTTGTTTTAGCATTTAATTTTGCATGAGATGGACTTCTCAGAAGACAGAAGTTCACTAGAGGTGGGAATGTCTTTGTTAAGAGCCTGCGAAGGAGCAAATGGGAGCGAATACCGAGGTCTACGCCCACATAAAAGCCGCTCGTTTGCACAGCTTTCCAGCTCTACTGCCAGTCGTCTGATAGGAGCCCAGTAAAATGCTGCTCATTTTCGCCTCTCACGAGATGCTGCATTTGATCATCTGCAAGGCAGTGTGAGAAGAGCCCCTCACTTTTCCCATGGCCACCCTTTAACTTGTTCATTTCATGTGTTTGGAATAATGGATGTGACGGAAAACTTACCCACACTGAGCGGAAAGCAAGGACCCATTCTGGGGATGAAGATCTT
This sequence comes from Molossus molossus, assembly GCF_014108415.1. NCBI lineage: Eukaryota > Metazoa > Chordata > Mammalia > Chiroptera > Molossidae > Molossus > Molossus molossus. The sequence continues at coordinate 105,557,827 of NW_023425366.1, read as the reverse complement.
TGTTTTCTGTCGGGTGTTGCTGCCACAGACAATCTACCCCTCCCCATGAAAAGAATAGTTATGAAAATAAAAAAGCAAGTGGAATTGGAATGCTTCATCCCTAAGGGACCATAGTAGGCATATGTATATATAGGTTATTAAAAGAACAAAGTAGAGTTTTAGTTGTTGGATATAGCAAATCAAATGAATATTGTACAGTGGGGTTACATCCTTGATCAGGTTCTAAAGACCACTCTGAGGGCAAAAACCAAACTTATGCTCGACAGTAAAGATTACCTTTCTCTTATTTATTTCATCTATTTTCTTCCTTTTTGGTCAATTTCTCCATGGCTTTCAATTCTTCATTTTCTTGAGGTGATTGACAGAGTTGCCATCCGAATGGTGATTTTCTTCTTGGCCCTATGGTGGGGAAAATCCCTTATTCACACTTTCCATAGGTTTTAACAACCTGTATCAGGATGACTTGCATTATCTGCAGAATGCCCATTGGGGTCCTGTGTGACTCCAGAGCAAGGGTCATGAGGACAGACCTGGTAACCTGTCCTGGGCCAGGACACAGGAGAAGCCAGATCTCTGGGACTCCCGGAGAACAGAAATATTTGCCAGTTTCCAAGCTCTCGTGTGAACAGAGACTTAGTCACCCTGAAGCCAGACATCACTGGGGACACTGAAGGCTCATTGGTGACCAGTCTGCTGTAGAAGGGGAGACACCTGGGAGTCCTGGTTGCTGGAGGCCTGGGCCGGACAGGGAACACAGGCAGCTCCTGCTTACCTCTCCAGAGCAGGGGCATGACAGCCTGGGTCCTGGTCCTGATGCAGGAACCGGTTCTGCAGCACCTAGGCCACACTCAGGGGCTCTTGTGGAAAACCAGGCATCTGCCTATGTTCCTGCTGCACAAGCATGAAGGGTGCTGTTTCACAGAAAGACAAGTATTGTAGGAACTGACACTTGGTGAGACCAGGCAATCTGGAATAGGAGACACCTAAGAGTCATAAGTCCTGGATAGGACTGGGACCCCATCAGTAACACAGTCATTCAGGGACTGACTGTTGCCCCCTGTGAAGCCCCAGTATCATATTGCAGGGGTTAACCCCCTCCCCCATCAAGGACAGTACCCAGAAAGTTTGAATGGGCTATGGCCCCACAGGCCTGAAGGGCTCCAGGTGCCCCCAGCCCGCTGCAGCCATGCCCACTGCATGGCGAGCGCCAGGGTGGACAGGGATAAGGAAGAGTTCAGGGGTTGTGGGGTACCTTTTACTGGTGTGGGTTCATGAAAGATCCAACACGTCTCCCCAGTTCCAATCCCCGTGCTACTCAATGTTGCCTAGTCCCCCTGAGGAAGATCTCGGGTACGCAAAGTGTCCTGTTTTGTGGAGGACAGGCTGGCAGTGTGTCCTCCAATGAGAGACATCTGGAAATTCGAACAGCTCCAGGCTGAAGGAGACTTGGGGTGGGAGTTAACTGCACGTGCCCATTTTGTTCAGCTCTCCGTGACAAGGGGCACTAAGACCCAGCCTTGGTCTTGCTCTGGGTCCAGGGCTAACTCTAGGAGTGGCCAGGTCACTCTCTGGGCATCCTGGGAGAAACCACATGCCAGCGTTCGACCCTGCACCTGCACAGAGGTCCCTGTCCACCCAGAAGCTAAATGTCCCTGGAGCTCTGAACCCTTGATCAGTGAGACGGGAGATTTGAAATGGAAAACTGGCCCTGGTCCTAGAGAGGCAGCTTGAGCAATGGACTGTTTTCACCTCTGCAGCCCCAGTATGTGATTGTACTGCTAGGGGGAACCCCCAGCCAAGGACAGGTTGTTCAGAAGGCCAAGGTCCTACAGGCCTAAGGGGACCTGTAGCCTGAGTCCTGAAGGGGAGCCTACTGCACACATGCTGACACCTAGTTGAGAGGACCCAGGGATAATGATCATTTCAAGGAATGTGCTTGGTTGTTCACTGGTGCAGGACAGGAGGGAACTCAAAAGTCTTGCCAAAGCTGGTTGGGAGGAGCTGGAGGTTTTCCCTCCAGTGAGAGAGACCTGGAAATTGTTGTCCGAAAGGTTGAGGCTGGTGGAATCCTGTCTGGGGCATGGAACTGAGACTTTGGCCCTGCGCAGTTCTTAGAGCAAGGGGAATAAGGCCCAGTTCAAACCGGAACCAGTCTAGGACTCAGTTCAAGAGAGGCTAAGTCCCTCTTTGAGGTCCTGAGAAAAACCAAGTACCGGCCAGTCCAATTCCACACCTTCACAGAAGCTCCTGTTCAAACAAGCCAAATAGTATCTCGGGAAATACTAAGCCTTGATTGGTGAGACGAAGGGGATCTGGAATTGGAGACTCCGGAGAGTCCTTGGTCCTGGAGAGATACCGGACCCCAACGGCAGCATGATCAATCAAGGAACGACTGTCACCACCTTTGCAACACCAGTTTCAGATCATCTGGCAGGGCGGTTTCTTCATCCAGAACAATTACCAGCTGGCTGGGAAGGGACTTGCTTCACCAGCCTGGAGAGCCCAGTAGTCCAAGATTTGCTGAGCCGGTGTGTGCTGCCCGCTGATGTGCTGTGGTGTCAAACCCGATTCCTACGTTCTGACACAGTCGGTGCACTTTCCTGCACTGACGGTGCTGTTCCCAATGCAGCTGACAAGACTTCTTAGAGACATCTTTTTAAAAAGTGTTCTAGCCCTGGCCAGCTTGGCTCAGCGGATAGATCATCAGCCCGCAGACTGGAGAGTCCCGGGTTTGGTTCCCGCTAAGGGCACGTACCTCGGTTGCCATTTGTCCCCAGCCCTGGTTGGAGTTGTGTGGGTGGCAGCCACTCGATGTATCTCTCTCACATCGATGTTTCTCTCTCTCTTCCTCCTTCTCTCCCTCCTGCTCTATCTGAAGATAAATGCAAAAAAAAAGTCCTCAGGTGAGGATAAAATAAATAAAAAATAAAAAGTGTTCCAGTTTACTTCACTACATGCATTAGGGTGTGGAGACACTTCCATTCAGTGATGTAACACTGAGCAGAATGCAGCTTGCAAGTATGTTTTTAGAAACATCTTTATTCTAAGTGTTTTAAAAACTTCAGAACATGCATTGCAGGATGGAGATCACCTCGGTTCACCAACACAACATGGGCCACCACATAGGTTTGAGGTAGTGATTTTAGAAGCGTCTTTATAATAACTGTTCTGACACCATTTACTATATACATTGAACTGGAGATCAGTTGCAGCCACTGAGACAACACTGGCACCGGGGTAGCGTCCAAGTATCATTCTTAAAAACCTCTTTAAACATGCGTTAGAGAACGGGGATCACTTTCATTTTCTGATGCAACACAGGTCTGGAGGTAGCTTACAATGTTCTTAGGGACATCCTTAGTATAGATATTCTTTTTTTTTTTTTTAACTGGGACATTTATTATTATAAAAGTAATACATGCTCTTTATGGAAATTTTGGGGGAAAGCCCATCATCTCTAGTTTCATTATATAGTTAACATGTTTGTGTAATTTTTATTCATGTATGTTTGCTTTACATTCTTATCATACCTTATGTTATCTTTTACACTTAATATTACAACACAAATAGTTTCACATCTAACTATAGATTGTATACATTATTATTATTTTTTGTTGTTGTTGTTACAGATGTTTCTTCTCTTTTACCCCATTGACACCCTCCTGATCCTTAGTATGGATAGTCTTAACACTTCACTACATACATTTCAGAATGGGGACCACCTCCATTTAGTGATAGGATATTGTTTTGAATGCAGCTTCCAAGCAACGTTTTGGAAATATATGTATTACAATGGATCTTCGGCACTTTAGTAAATGTATTAAAGCATGGGTGTCACATCCATTCTATAATATAACACTGTTCTCAGCACAGCTTGCGAGCTGCATGCTTAGAAACATCTTTTTTTAAATGATATATTGCTTCATTTGTTCTCTTAAGAACATATATGTATTTTTTATTGATTTTAGAGAGATGAAAGGAGAGAGAAACATCGATGTGAGGGAGAAACATCGATAGGTTGCTTCCTGAACGCACCTAACAGGGGATCGAACCTGCAACCTGGGCATGTGCCCTGACCAGGAATTGAACCCAACACTTTTCAGTGCACAGGAGGATGCCCCCACCAACTGAGCCACACTAGCCAGGGCCAGAAACATCCTTATTAAAGTGTTCTTAATATAACTAGCCCAAACGTTAACATTTAAATTTTGTATTTCTGTGTTCTTGGAAATATATGTATTCGAAGCGATCATAATTACTTCACTATATTCATTACAGAATGTGTCACTTTTATTCTTGACTATAACGCTGTTCTCAAACTGCATGTAGCATTCTTACAAATATCTTCATAACAAGTGTTCTTAAACACTTCATGAATTCCGGCATGTGTACTGCTTTCATGTACTGAAATAACAGTAGTCACAACGCAGCTTGCAAGTTGTGTGATTAGAAACATTAGTGTGACTGTTCTTCAGCATTTTTCTAAATGCATTACAGGAAGGGACTCATTTTTTTTTTAATCCTCACCCAAGGATATTTTTCTATTTATCTTTATCTTCAGATAGAGTGGGAGGGAGGGAGGGAAAGAGAGGGAGAGAGAGAGAAACATCAATGTGAGAGACACATATTGACTGGTTGCTTCCCGCACAACCCCGACCAGGGCCAGGGATGAACTGAAACCAAGGTACATGCCCTTGACCAGAATCAAACCCACAACTCTTCCGTCTGCGGGCCGATGCTCCAACTGCTGAGCCAAATCTGCCAGGGCAGGGCTCATTTTTATTCATATATATCTATATATCTATATATATGATATATAGATATATATAATACTGGTTTGAATGAAGCTTGAAAGCAGCATTTTACAAATATCTCTAGTAGAATTGTTTGTAATAACATCACTACCTTCATTACACAATGGGGATCACTCATTCTTAGAAACATCCTCATTAGAAGTATACTTTATCACCACCACATTCATTACAAAGTGTATTTCCATTACTGATATAAAACTGCTTTGATTGCAGCTTGCAAATAGTGTTCTTAGAAATGCATTAAGAATTCACTACATGCATTACAGATTCAATACATACATCACTATCATGCCCTTTCACTGATATAACAGTGATCTAATTATAGTTGGCAAGTGGCATTTTTAGAAACAATTTATTAAAAGTGCACTTAAACACTTCAATGGCTGCATACAGAATGGGACCATTTACACTGACCGATAAAACACCGGTCTCAGTGTAGTTTGCCATTAGCATGCTCTATAAACATCATTGCAAGTGTTCGTAAACACCTCATTATATGTATACGAGTATGGGGAGTACTTCCCTGCACTGATAAAACACCGGAACAGCAGAGCCTACAAGTTGTGCTTGTAGAAATCGCTCTGTTACAACTTCTCCGAAACACTGCCCTACTTGCAGTACGGAATGAGGTTACATTCGTTGATATGACGCCGGTCTGAATGCAGCATGCAAGTATCAGAATTAGAACATCTTCATTACGAGTGTTCTTCAACAAGTCACTGTGCGCATTACAGAATCAGGATCAATTCCTTTTATTGATAGAACCCTGGTATGAATGCAGCTCGCAAGTAGCATTTTTAGAAATATCTTTATTACAAATGTTATCAAACACTTTCTACGTACATCAGAGACTGGGATTACTTCTATTTGTCTATATAACCCTGGTCTGAAACCAGCTTCCCAAGAACATTCGTAAGAAGCATATTTATAAAATGTGAACTGAATCACTACATTTATTACACAATGGGTGTCACTTCCATTCACTGATATAGCACAGTTGTCAGTGCAGCTTGAGACAGCATTACTGCCAATATTCTCAATCGCTCATACACGACACCACAGGGCCCATTTCCACTCACTGATTTAAAACTATTCTGAACGTATTTTGCATTAAAGTTGTTAGAAACAGCTTTGTTACACACATTCTTAAACACTTCATTACATGCATCACAAAATAGGAATTACATTTATTCAGTAATATAACTGGTCTGAACATAATTTGCAAGTCGAGCTTATAGAAATATCTTCCTTACAAATGTTTTTAGACACTTGACTCTATTAGAAGTGTTCTTAAATACGTCACTACATGCACTGCAGAATGAGTATCACCTCTGTTCCCTGAAATAACATTATACTAAATGCAGCTTGCAAGTAGTTTTGCTTGAAAATGCTTGCTTCAAATGTTCTTAAACCCTACCCGACATGCATTACTGAATAGACATCCCTTCCAATCACTGAAATACATTGTGCACCACAGAGCTTTTAAGTACTTTTTAGAAAAACCTAACTATGCCTGGCCGGTGTGGCTCAGTGGATTGGGCGTCATCCCACGGACTGAGAGGTATAGAATAGCTAGTCTGGTTCCTGTGTCAAGCTGTAGGCTGGGGCTGCTGGGTAGAAAACTTTAAATAATGGAATTGAATTCTGTGGAAATTCCCTGTGGGGCAGACATATGTTCTTACAGATATTTGGCACCTCAGAACTCACCCCTGCTCTTACCAGGAAAGGCGCAAAAAAACCAGAAGCCTCTATTTTGCATATTGGAACCATCACATGTTCCAATACACCTTATCTACTTGAGAAGCTTCTTTCAAGCACCACGATTCTGTCTTTCCAGCACTAACCCTGAAGTTTGTCAGCATCTGGAGCTGGACTGAGCCAAGCTGCAGCCGAAGGGCTATACTTAGATTTAAAAACACAACCCACTGCCCTGGCCAGTTTGGCTCAGCGGTTAGAGCGTCGGCCTGCGGTCCGGAGAGACCTGGGTTCGGTTCCCACTAAGGGCGCGTACCTCGGTTGCAGTTTGTCCCCGGCCCTGGTTGGTCGTGCGGGTGGCAGCCACTCGATGTGTCCCTTCACGTCGATGTTTCTCTCTCTCTCTCTCCCTTCCTCTCTCTCCCTCCCACTCTATCTGTACAAAGAATGGAAAAATATCCTCGGGTGAGGATAAAAAATAAATAAAATAAAAACACAACCCACCTTACTTGTACCCTGTGCCACAGGCAGTGCCATGCTAAAAGCTAATGCTTCACAGTGCCATGCTTCACAGCTAATCAACGCTTTTTACACTGCGCCATGTATTTCTTTGCTTTTATTTTCATTTTAGCAAATATTTATTGAGTGCCAACTCTGTGCTAATCTCTGTTCTAATGTGGAGGATACAGCAGCAGCTAACAAGGGGGTCAAGGTGCCTGCTCTCTTTATTTGTGTTTTTTTTTTTTTCCTTTATTGATTTTAGAGAGAGGTAAAGGGAGAGGGAGAGAGAGATAGAAGCATCGATTGGAGAGAACATCGACTGGCTGCCTCCTGCATGCCCCCCACTGGGGATCGGGCGTGTGCCCTGACTGGGAATTGAACTGGCGACCTCTTGGTGCATGGGTCGATGGTCAACCACTGAGCCACACCAGCCGGGTAAGGTGCCTGCTCTTAAGAGTTGGGGAAAATATACAATAATCAGACACATTTTCAAAATTAGTAGAACTTTAATCAGAGTTAAGTGCTACGAAGACACTCTCACTGGAAGGTAGGATCAAGAGAGACAGGGCTCCACGGCAGACAACGGGAAGAGAGAACTATTTCTTCCGATCTTTGTCCTTTTTCACATTGGCCAGACACTGACTCTGTAATATTTCACAACCAGCCTTCATTTTATAAAAAATGATTATTTCTTCTTCCAATTGTCTTCTCTCCTCCTCAAGTTTTATCATCTCCTCTTGCTGGATTCTTTTAAGATGCTCAAACTTGTCCTGAAGCTGTAAAACAGAGATTCAAGGGTGACTCAAGGCACAATGTGTGGATGTCCCAGGAACACGGTCGTCTTTTTGCCTGGTTATCAAACGTATGCTCATCATCAGAGTAGAGCTTGATCTTAATAACCATCTCAAAATATGACGTTTAAAATTAATATTCAGATAGAAAAATTTTTCATTCTTTAACTAGTGTCCCCATTGAACCAAATAAAACCTACAGCTATAAACAACACTCAATTTTTAAAATACTTAGTTTTTCCAAATGAGGGGTATTTCCTCACTCTACGCTTCCCCACAAATCTCCTCAAGTAAGATTTGATAAATTCATGCTCACTACAAATACACACATGGAAATATATCATGTTTTATGAAACAACTGCTGAGACTTTAATTGATAAAGACCTTCTGAAAGTCATAATTTTCTTACGTGAAATTAGCATAATTATAGAAAGAAAGAAAAATCTTCAAGGACCCCATTCAGCTACTTCTCATTTACTTGTGAGGTCTTATTGAATCTGTGGGATTTAAAATAAATCAAATTAGTGATATTAAAGAGATGATATCATCTTGGATTCCGTTAGAGTTGGGTCTAGGTCTTCAACACGACTTAATTCGACAACATATGGATTGCTTGTATGCATCAGAGGAGGCATGTGGTTTTTTTTTTTAGTTTATGTATTTATTTATTTATTTAATCCTCATTCGAGGATGTTTTTACATTTATCTTCAGAGTGGGAGGGGGAAAGAGAGAGAAACATTGATGTGAGAGAGACACACCGATTGGTTGCCACCCAGGGATGAACTGCAACTGAGGTACGTGCCCTTGGCCGGAATCGAACCTGAGACTCCCTGGTCTGCAGGCCAGTGTCCTAACCGCTGAGCCAAACCAGCCAGGGCTGTGTTTTAAAGCTATGGCTCGCCCTGACTGGTTTTGCTCAGTGGTTAGAGCGTCAGCCCTCAGACCAAAGAGTCACGGGTTTGATTCTGGTCAAGGGCGCGTTCCTTGATTGCAGTTCAATCCCTGGCTCTGGTTGGGGTCATGCTGGAGGCAACCAATTGATGTGTCTCTCTCACATCAATATTTCTCTCTCTCTCTCTCCCTCCCTCCCTCCCACTCTATCTGAAAATCAATGGAAAAAATATCGTCAGGTAAGGATTAAAAAACAAACAACCAAAACTAGCTATGGCTTGTACGGCACCCTGGCTGGTTGGCTCAGTTGGCTGAATGTGGCCCTGTGCTCCGAAAGGTCGCCGGCTTCATTCCTGGTCAGGGCACATGCCCAGGTTGTGGGCTCGATCCCCTGAAGGGACATGTGTAGGAGGTGGACAATTGGTGTTTCTTTCTCACGCTGATGTTTCTCTCTCCCTCTCCCTTTCTCTCTCTCTAGAATCAATAAAAACACTTTTTAAAAATAAAGCTATGGCTGGCATGGCATAAAACTATAAAGGGCAAGTTTATTTGCAGCTTAACTTCTTGAAAAATAAATAGGCGACAATATTAATCATCTGGCGTATATGTCTGTGAAGAACACAAACACTGTGTGAACGCCAGGGGTTTTCGATCCCAGGTGTCGTTAGAATTATCCAGTGAGCTCAGTGTTCAGGCTGCACCAAGATCAATTACGTCAGACAACCTGGAGCTGAAACCCGGGCATCAGAGCTTTAAAACATTCCCCAGGTGATTCTCGTGCGCAGCGAAGGTTGAGATCATGGTTCTAAACAAAGGTTCTTTTTTCCTCTCCTGGAGTCAGGTGTCTCTTGGAAATTACATCTTTAGCCCTAAGAAGCAAATGAGCATCTAGAGACAATGGTAAGAAGAATGACCGGAAAGGCTGGGATGTGAGAGAGTGGGATCTGTAAGTGATGGCAAAAATCACTGAGAAAATGTTTCTCTTAAAGGTGGGAGAGTGAGAGTAGAAATCAGAGAAAGCTAAACTTCATCCTAATACTTATACTTTTCAAATATTAACTACTCTGGTGAAAAGCCTGAAGTTTTCCCCCAAAACAGATACAAGACAAGGGTGTCCCCTCTACTACTCCCTTTCAATATTGCACTGGAAGTCCTTGTTAATGCAATACAACAGAAGGAAATAAAATATATACAGATTGGGAAGGAGGACATAAAACTGTCTTTTTCACAGGTAACATGATCACCAATGTAGAAAATGCAAAAAAATTCACACACACACACACACACACACACACACACACACGCACACACCCCTCCTGGAACTAATGATATTATAGCAAGGTTGCAGGATACAATGTTAATATTCAAAGGTGAATTGCTTTTCTAAGCAAGGACCTACAACCAAGATTACTAAGCTATCATTTAGAATTGAAGGACAGACAGATCAAGAGCTTTCCAGACAAGAAAAAGCTAAAGGAATTCATCACCCCAAATGAGTATTATATAAAATGTCAAAGGGGCCCTGGCCGGTTTGGCTCAGCAGTTGGAGCATTGGCCTGCGGTCCTGGGAGACCCGGGTTCGGTTCCCGCTGGGGGCGCGTACCTCGGTTGCAGTTTGTCCCCAGCCCTGGGTGGGGTTGTGTGGGTGGCAGCCACTTGATGAGTCTCTCTCACATCGACATTTCTCGCTCTCTCTTCCTCCCTCTCTCCCTCCCACTCTATCTGAAGATAAATGCATAAATGTCTTCGGGTGAAGATAGAAAAAATTAATTTCAAAAATTTCAAAAAGGTTAATTGCTTTTTTATATATCAGCAATTAACAAGTAGAAGCATTAGCACTCCCGCAAAATGAACTACTTTGGTATAAATCTAACAAAATATATACAAGATCCATATGAGAAAAACTACAAAATTCTGATTTTAAAAATCAGAGACAAGCCCTGGCCAGGTAGCTCAGCTGGTTAGTGTCAGACCGATATGCCAAGGTTATAGGTTCCATCTCTGGTCAGGGCACATACGAGAAGCAACCGTTGAATGCATAAATAATTGGAACCACACATCAGTGTTTCTCTCTCTAAAAATCAATCAATAAAAGGTGAAGAGATTAAGAAGTACAAATTCATTGCTGGACTGACAAACCTCAAAGGGAAAGGGGTTGGGGGGGGTGGGAAGAAATAAACCAAAGAACTTATATGCACAACCAATGGACACAGACAATAGAGTGGGAAAAAGTGGGAGGGAGGTAGGAGGGGGGTGGGAGGAGGGGGTCAATGGGGGAAAAATGAGGAACATCTGTAATACATTCTACATTCAACAATAAAGGTTAAAAATAAATAAAAATAAAAAATAAAAATCAATCAATAAATTTAAAAATGTAAAACTCAGAGAACTAAATAAATGGATATTCCACGTTCGTAGATAGAAAGACTACATATTGTCAAGATGTTAATTCTTCCCACATAATTTAGAGATTCAATTCAATCCCAATCTCAATCCCAGCAAGTTTTTTTTTTATATATTAACAAATTGATTCTAAAGTTTATATGGTAAAACAAAAAGCCCAGAATAGCGGACACAATATTGAAGGAGGACAAAGTTGGAGGACTGATGCTACTCAACTTCAAGACTGGGTACAGTAATCTGACTAAAGCTACAGTAACAAGACAATGTGATATTGGTGAAAGAATAGGAAAATAGTCCTGATCGGTTTGGCTCAGCAGTTAGAGCATTAGCCTGTGGACCAGAGTCAGATTCGACTCCAGTCAGGGGCACATATCTTGGCTGTGGTTGGTCCCCGGCCCTGGTCAGGGTGTGTGGAAGGCAACCAGTCAATGTGTCCCTCTCACGTCGATGTTTCTCTCTCTCTCCTTCTCTCTCCCTCCTTCCCACTCTAACTGAAGATAAATAGAAAAATATATATCCTCGGGTGAGGATTTAAAAAAAAAAAAAAGAATAGAAAAATAGATCAATGCAACAAAATAGCCTAGAAATAAATGCACATATACCTAGTCAACTGATCTTTATTTTTTATCCTCACCCCAAGGACATTTTTCCATTTTTTGTTCAGATAGAGTGGGAGGGAGAGACAGGAAGAGAGAGAGAGAGAAACATCGACGTGAAAGGTACACATCGAGTGGCTGCCACCCGCACGACCAACCAGGGCCGGGGACAAACTGCAACCGAGGTACATGCCATTAGCGGAAACTGAACCCGGGTCTCTCCGGACCACAGGCTGACGCTCTAACTGCTGAGCCAAACCGGCCAGGGCCAACTGATCTTTGACAAAGAAGCAAAGGCAATCACTAGAGGAAAGAGTCTCTCCAAGTGGCACTGGAGCCACAGAACAGGCACATGCAAAAATACGCATCTTTTTTTACCTAATGGAATTCCTGTTACTTACGGTTTAGTTGTCCCTAACTAAGACATCTGGTATATAGCACCTGTTCATTACCTTGTTTCTATGGGGGGAAAGTTTATATTCCAATTTACCTACTAAAACTAAATATTCTTACATTGAAACCACACTCATATGACAGAAAAACATCTATGATTCCCCTAATATATTTCTTTGCCAAAAACTATCAGTGGCAAATAATCAAAATTATATTAGTAACCTCTTTTTCCATTTCCTTGGAAACAAAATGGAATAAAATGAAAAAGTAACCCACATAACTCACCAACTAAAAGTTTTTTAGTTAGCCCTGGCCAGTTTGGCTCAGCAGTTAGAGCGTCAGCCCTAGGACCAAAGGGTTTCGGGTTCGATCCCAGCCCCAGTCTGGGTTGCGCAGGAGGCAACCAATTGATGTATCTCTTTCACATCGATGTTTCTCTCTCTTTCTCTCTTCCTCCCTCTCTTCCACTCTATCTAAAAAAGCCAATGGAAAAATATCCTCAGGTGAGGATCAACAAAAAATTTTTAAAATAAGTAAAATAAAAGTTCTTTAATTAACCAAGACTTGCATTAGTCAACATTTACCTGCTTACTTATAAAAGTGTGGAAATGTTTCTAATGCAGTAGTAGTGTTAGAAAGCATATGACTTCACAGAAATCAATAGCTTGAGTTTGTTATAAATTAAACTTTATGCATGACAATTCAAATTATAAATAAAATAAAGTTTTACAAATTTATTTTAGGGCTTATTAAAAGAAAATTCTTACCCTGGATGGTTTGGCTCAGCAGTTAGAGTGTTGGTTCTCAGACCAAAGGGTCTCTCTGGGGTTTGAGGCCCAGGCAAGGGCACCCTCCTGGGTTTCAGGTTCTACACCCTACACCTGGTAGGGGCTGCTCGGGAGGCAACCAGTAGATGTGTCTCTCTCACGTCAATATTTCTGTCTCTCTTTCTGTTCCTCTCTCTCTCCCTCTCCCTCCCTTTCACTCTCTCTAAAAATCAATGAAAAAATATCCTTGGGTGAGGATTAATATTAAAAAAAAAAGCCCTGGCCGGTTTGGCTCAGCGGTTGGAGCGTCGTCGGCCTGCAGTCCTGAGAGACTCGGGTTCGGTTCCCGCTAAGGGCACGTACCTCGGTTGCACTTTGTCCCCGGCCCTGGTCGGTCGTGCGGGTGGCAGCCACTCAGTGTGTTCCTTTCGCATCGATGTTTCTCTCTCTCTCTCTCTGTTCCTCTGTCTCCCTCCCACTCTACCTGAACAAAAAATGGAAAAATGTCCTCGGGTGAGGATAAAAAAAAAAAAAAATTCTCCAAATGCTCTAGAAAAAATTACAGACTATAATTTTTTAAAGGTTATATTCAAAATCTATATGGTAAATAGCTACTTTTTGAAAAATAGCAAGTAGTCTTCAAAAACACTAACTAAATTCTTGAGATTAAATACCCCATATTAGCTCTGGCTGGTTTGGCTCAGCAGTTAGAGCGTCGGCGCTTAGACCCCTCACATCAATGTTTCTCTCTCCTCCTCCTCCCTCCCTCCCACTCTATCTAAAAATTAACGGAAAAAATATCCTCAGGTGAGGATTAACTAACTAAATAAATAAATACCCCAAATTAACAGGTCATCTAAAAATGAATACAAACTATATCAAACTAGAAGTACTTGCTTCTTTTTCAGCATCTTTAAATGTTATTTCTTTCTCCTGTACTCGCTGCATAAACTTGTGTTTCAACTCTTCTTCTTCCCTCTGGCATTGATCATAGAACTCCTGTCTTTTGGTTTCATAAATCTCTTGAAAACTAAAAAGAAATTTTTATTACTTTCATATTAAAATGCAAATATAAATAAACATGTAAAAATAGATACTATATATTAAGTCCCATGTAAGAACATTTACCAATATTCTCCCATGTATAGAAATGGAAATTTCTGTATCATTAGATGTAAAAATGAGGTAGTTGCAATACTAAATACAGAGTATATAGAGAATATAGCCCTGACCGGGTAGCTCAGTTCATTAAAGCATCATCCCAATGCACCAAAGTTGTGGGTTCGATCCTCAGTCAGGGCAGACAAGAAATAACCAATGAATGCATAAATAAGTGGAACAACAAATCTCTCTCTCTCTCACTCTCTCTCCTTCCTCTCTTTCTAAAATCCTTTTTTTTTCCCAAAAAAGAGTATATAGAGACTATATATAAAGAGTACTACAACTTTGAAAACTGATTTCTTGCTCCCACCACTTTTTATTACATCACACTTCTTTATATCCTTTCACAAAATTTTGGGGAACCTCTCATTTATGTGATTCATTTATGACAGTCGGTTCAATTTTGGTTGTCCTCAGAGTACCAAAATGAATACAACTGTTATACTCTTGCAGCACAAACTCCTGTTCCTCTTCAATACAGCTAAATACACCTGCTGTCCAACTATTTTCACCTGGCTTCCGTGACATTACAGTGCCGCTTTTCCTTTGTCCTTCGTCCAGTCCTCGATTTTCTTTTCATCCTTCCCAATTTCCCTGGCCAACCTTTGTCAATCTTCACTAATATTTGTCAACTTCTTCTCTGAACTTCTCTTTTGTATATACACTTTAGCATATACACATATTGGGTACACATAATTTAGCATATAAACGAGCCCTGGCATTGTGTTGCTCTAAGTCTGAAGATGATTTTTAAAAAACATAACATTCAGAATAACACGTGATATGACAAGTACAGTTATTCTCATTCCCAAATGATTGTATCTCATGATTGTAGGGAGTTGGGAAACCACCCATTAGCTTGTTCTAGAGAGATCTCTACTCACCTAACTGGCTGGTTGTCTGGGCCCACATCAGTAAAGCCAATTTTCTGCAGTTTGAAGCGCCTGTAACGTTCATAGTGCTGAGTGTGGGTTTGTTCTTTCAGGTTTTCCGTATTTGTACATAGAAGCATATCCCGGAGCTTAATAAAGTCACAGTGATTTTCATTTTCCACTGGACAAAGAAATAATAAAGCCCCAACACATTATCAATCTCTGGTACTCAATAAGTTTTATTGAATAAATGTGTGCATTGAAAATAACAGCTAAGATGCCTGGCCAGTGTGGCTCAGTGGACTGAGCACCATCCCATGATCTGAGAGGTCCCAGTTTGATTCCCAGTCAGGGCACATGCCCGGGTTGTGGGCTCGATCCCCAGTGGGAGGCGTGCTGGAGGCAGCAGATCAATGTTTCTCTCTCTCTCTCCCTTCTTCTCTCTTTAAAAAAATCAATAAAAGCATATTTAAAAAATATAACAGCTGAGAGATTATTCTGATTAAAAGCTAAAATTGTTTTAACCATGAAACTATATTTCTATGGTACATACCAATTATAGTCACAGTTTATTAACAGACCAGAAAAGTTCTTTAAATTTTTTAGCTAAAGAATAAATATTAAACAGTAAAATAACATGTTATAGTATATGACTATCTGGCATAAGTTTTCACTAATAATTATGTTAGTAGTTTACAAACTACCCTCAAGGTATTTTACAGAGTGCTAACAAAGAATTAATATAATTTCACTAAAGTAAATAATTTCATTAAATTAGCCCTGGCCGGTTTGGCTCAGCGGTTAGAGCATCGGCCTGCGGTCCAGAGAGACCCAGGTTCGGTTCCCGCTAAGGGCACGTACCTCGGTTGCAGTTTGTCCCCGGCCCTGGTTGGGTCGTGTGGGTGGCAGCCACTCAATGTGTCCCTTTCACGTTGATGTTTCTCTCTCTCTCTCTCCCTCCCACTCTATCTGAACAAAATATCAAAAACAATGTCCTCAGGTGAGGATAAAAAAAAAAAAATTAAATCTTGCTAACATAAAGCTCTTTATAATTACACATGCTTATCATATTTTATTTACACAAGATATTTATGGGACTGAATTAGTCAATATTCAAAATAAATCAATAAATTCACATGGCTCTTCCCTGTGTTTGTCACAGGCAGAGGACTGAGCACAACATATTGTGTTTGACATTGTAACCAAATTTAATATTCATTAAAATATGCTCTCTTGAACTATGTCTCCTAAATTTAAAATTTTCTAACATGTCAATTAAAAAAACAACATTTGGAAACTAGTACAGTAGAGATAATCCAATCCCCAATAATTGTATTACAAGCATATAAACTAGATGATAGATGATGATTGGCTATTACAATATTCCAAGTCACAGTGCTAGATAACGAATACGAATGTCTAGGTATAATCCAAAGGTAAATTATATTTCTTTATTTTAAAAATAATTCACAATTCTTTTATCTTTTACCATTTTATCTAGCTTTAAAATGTTTCATAAATTAGGTAGTAATTAACTTATCTAACATGTTTTAAACACTAGCATTTAGGTTTCAATATGTTCAAAGTTCTTTGTGCACAGCGCTTTCCAACATTCTGAAAGCGATGGTTCGTGCATAGGGAGATAATGCGCAGATGGAAAACGTGTAAATGAGGAGGTTCTGTCCAGCCTCTGCGGATTTTTGCCTAAAGCACCATCCAACAAACTCCTATGAGAATAAATCATAATCAAAGTAAGCATTAGCCTAAATGAAACAGAATCTGTGCTCCTCATTAGTAAATGTTAATTTACTATTTAGCAACAGTCACTAATTTTACTCTTTAGTAAACAGTTACTAATTTTAACTTTGGCTCAAGTTAAAATTATATTTTGAGACTATGATAATATATACACATTATACATATAGGACGTATAAGGTATACTATAAATACAACGTATATATGTACATATACATAACCAGTCCAGAGCAAGCCTGCCCACTGTCACAATAATTACCTTGTAAAACTCCCCAAGGGTACTGACGGCCTCTGACCATCCTTTTTCCAACTTTCACCTCTTCCATACACCCCACTACAGCAAAAGGTAAGTGTTCCTATAAAGGAAAAACCATTTTAATCATGTTCCCTTATACCTCCATGACATACACTATTACTCTTATTTCTGTTATGGAAACAGCAGAGACGAGAATAGCATAATAAGCTTATTCAAACAAGGGATCTACCCTGCCTCAGATTTTATGACTTGGCAGTAAATATGCGCACCGTGATTTCTGCAAACATTAATGTCGGGTCCTGAAAACTATCTACTGATCAGAGCCTAAACCAAGACATTCTTCTCTAGGAAATACAAAGAGAAAAGATTTTTAGCAGACATATTTTTTCTCACATTATATTTAACCTGGAACACAAAGATAATGTCAAGAAAATAATGTACAAATCACTTTTTTTTTTATCCTCACCTGAGGACATTTTTTGTTCAGATAGAGTGGGAGGGAGAGAGAGAAAGAGAGAGAGAGAAACATCGACGTGAAAGGGACACATCGAGTGGCTGCCACCCACATGACCCAACCAGGGCCGGGGACAAACTGCAACCAAGGTACATGCCCTTAGCGGGAACCGAACCGGGGTCTCTCTGGACCATAGGCCAACGCTCTAACCGCTGAGCCAAACTGGTCAGGGCTACAAATCACTTTTAACTCCAGTAGAAAGTTAAAAGACAAAAAAAAATTTGAGAATAACTATAACTATAATAATTAGTTAACAAATATACAACATAAATTATATTAATAAATAATGTTCTATATTATATATACGTATTCATATATGTACATATATAAGAGTCCGAAATACAGTGAAAGGGTCACTTTGATTGCTCAATGGGGAGAGGCAGGGGAAGTCTGAAAACGAGGTCAACCAAGGGCGATTCGGGAAGAAGCTAAGCTAAGCCGGAGGGCAGCTATGCGTAAGGACAAAGTTGTGAACAGGATGCAGAGGCAGGCTGTGCAACGTTTGATTGGTCAGAAGTTATACAGCTGGTCTGCCTGAACAGAAGAACTGATATACAATGTCTAAGATAAAAGTTATTAAGCATTATGTTAAATATTTAATAATTCACAGTAGTCTATTAATTGGTCTTCATGAAAAATTACTCCCTATGTGTTCCTTGATGTACTATTAGGTAAAGGAGAACAAAATCTTTAAGACAAGTTCTAAAAAAAAAAATACAATACAGAAGAATAAATATAAATTTTACATTACTTACTCTTTAATTCAGAAATTCATTTAGTTTTTGATATCTTAAAATAAATGGGGTATGGGAGGCCTGACAAGATAGTGGAGCAGGTAAACTCTCTGCTCACCTCCTCCCACAATCACTTCAACATTACAACTAAATTATAATTATAGAACAGCCCGGCCAGTGTGGCTCAGTGGACCGAGCATCATCCCATGATCTGAGAGGTCCCGGTTTGATTCCATCAGGGCACATGCCCAGGTTTTGGGCTCGATCCCCATTAGGGGTGTGCAGGAGGCAGCCGATCGATGTTTCTCTCTCTCTCTAAAAATCAATTTAAAATATTTTTTAAAAAGTAAAGTAAAACATTTTTACACTGGATTTTAGAAAAATAATTTATTTATAGTCTTTTGGTCAGAGACAAGTGACAGTATAATACTAATATTGTTACTTATAAATTATATTTGATTCCCACATGTAAAATATAATTAATATTTAATAGACACTTACATTCATTGCGGAGTTCACTTGAGCAGTAGTTTTGTCATCTGTTGGGAACTGGTATATCTGGATGCCATTACTAATCAATTCATTCATTATCTTATACTTAAATGTCTGTATATCATTTTTAGAAATTGTATCTGCTTTGGCAATCAGTGGTATAATGTTCACCTATTAAGAAAAAAGGAAACAAAATCTCACCATTGAGTATTTGTTGTTAATCTTGGAAGATTTACAGTCAAAATCTCACAATATCTGACAATAAATATCTATTACTAGATAATCACTATCATGCCTTCCTCACAAAACTGCCTTCCAAAATACTCAGCACTTTTGATGATACATTTCTATGTGAGTTCATGTTTAGAAGTCTTAATTTTTGTTATTGCCTCAAACTTTCTTATATTTGTAACACATCAGGAGTTAGTAAAATATAAGTAGTAAGATAAAGTAGTCTATTTAATTCATTAACAATTTTTTTTTTATCCTCACCCGAGGACATTTTTCCATTTTTTGTTCAGACAGAGTGGGAGGGAGAGAGAGGAAGAGAGAGAGAGAAACATCAACGTGAACGGGACACATTGAGTGGCTGCCACCGCACCGCCAACCAGGGCCGGGGACAAACTGCAACCGAGGTACGTGCCCTTAGTGGGAACTAAATTCGGGTCTCTCTGGACCACAGGCCGACGCTCTAACCACTTAGCAAACCGGCCAGGGCCGATTCATTAACAATTTGACTTCTTATTTAACTGATGGCTAAAAAGCAGAAGAAACCTTTCATCAAAATTATAAAACAATTTGTCCTCTACCTGTCCTTCACTTGTATCACCATCATAAATTCATCTTAATCAATGTTTCATTTGAGTAGATCCTTGCTCTACCTAAATGTTTTTTGTTGTTTTTTTTTTTATCCTCACCCGAGGACATTTTTCCATTTTTTGTTCAGGTAGAGTGGGAGGGAGAGAGAGGAACAGAGAGAGAGAGAGAAACATCGATGTGAAGGGACACATCGAGTGACTGCCACCCGCACAACTGACCAGAGCCGGGGACAAACTGCAACCAAGGTACATGCCCTTAGCGGGAACCGAACCCGGGTCTCTCAGGACCGCAGGCTGGCGCTCTAACCGCTGAGCCAAACCGGCCAGGGCTACCTAAATGTTTTTGCAGATAGATTTGCTTGTGTTTTCCAAAGACCACCTGAAATAATACTTTCTTTTGTTCCCCTACTCTAAAGCCTGAATGTATATAGGTGTATATACAGGACCTTGCTTACAAATATATTTATTTGTAATTTATAAAAAGGAATTATTTTTATATAGTATTTTTATTGTTAATCCTTACCAGAGGAAAGTTTTCCATTGATTTTTAAAGAGAGTAGAAGGGAGAGAGAGAGAGGGAGAGAGAAACATCGATTGGTTGCTTCCTACACAACCCAGACCAGGGCCAGGATCAAACCTGCAACCCAGGTACACACCCTTGACCAAAATCGAACCTGAGACCCTACAGTCCTCAGGCCGACATGAGCCAAATTGGCCAGGCTATATAGCATATTTGAGGTTGAAATGTATTCATAATATTTTCTTCCTAGTTCTAAAATATAATTATTCCTGTCTTCTTGTATTTACATCTTAATTGAACTTTGTAGAAAATAACAACATGCAAAATTCCAAAATGTTTTATTACTATTGCAACAAGATACCTTGTAAAACATAACTGTACAATGTCAAGTTCTGTGATATTAGTAGTAAAAGTCAGTTTTAAATATATTGTTTTTGTTTTAGATTCTTCAAAGTACATTTTTTAAAAAAAAAACGCTTGTTCCAATCTAAGACTTCAATGTTGTAACAAAGATGTTCAAAATTTTGTCTAATTTTATCATTTTAAAAAATAGCTCCCACAGTAGAAAGCAGACAGCTGCTAAGATAGATTCAAGTCTAACACAAATGCATTAGGTTGTACTGGTGACAAAGCTGGGGAAAGATACCCTCCTGTGATAGCAAATCATTAACACATAGAAATGAAAACTTTCCATGTCAATCATTCCTCAAGTGTTCAGACCTGAGAAACAAAAGTCACTTATTGCAAGGAGAGCTGATCAACCTGGGAGAGAAGACAGCAGTCATACCCACCCCATTAGGTAATGGTCCCTGCAAAATTAGCAGTTTCCTGTATCTGGAAATAACTTGATGATTATAGATGCTCTAAAAATTAAAAATAAAACTGTGTGTCTCCCCCGGCCCGTGTGGCTCAGTGGTTGAGCATCGACCCATGCAGCAAGAGGTTACCAGTTCGATTCCTGGTCAGGGCACATTCCCAGGTGGTGGGCCCGATCCCCAGTAGGGGGCATGCAGGAGGTGGCCAATCAATGTTCTTTCTCAACGATGTTTCTGTCTCTCTCTACCTCTCCCTTCCTCTTTCTCTAAAATTCAAGAAAAAAAATTACAACTAAAAAAAAGTGTATGTCCCTGCTTATTGAATATACTACAAAATGAGAAATTAAGGCAACTCTTAATTTTAACTAAATTATAACTTCTTTAAACTACTTGGTGATATATGAGATTAAGTTCAAAATTTCTTTCTAGTTTGAACAATACATAGCAAAAGTCAGGCCTCCCCTCCCCAGCCCTCACCCAGTTTTAGAACTGTTCCTCTCTACAGCTGAATAAAGTTGAACACAGGATGTTTAAGCAGGGCTGAGTGCAGAAAAGGATATCACGACTTAAGTTTCTGTCATATGTAACTTGACCCAAGGATGGAAAAAAACACATGTTGCATTCTGCCTCCTGTTTCGTGTTTGAAAACATCAGTGGCATCAGATAAATGTTAATGAGATTATTTTAGAATGCCATAGAGTAATTTCTATTTCAAAAATACAGGCAAGCCCTGGCCGGTTTGGCTCAGCGGTTAGAGCGTCGGCCTGTAGTCCAGAGAGGCCCAGGTTCGGTTCCCGCAGTTTGTCCCTGGCCCTGGTTGGTCGTGTGGGTGGAAACCACTCGATGTGTCCCTTTCACGTCGATGTTTCTCTCTCTCTCTCTCTCCCTCCCCACTCTATCTGAACAAAAAAATGGAAAAATGTCCTTGGGTGAGGATAAAAATAAATAAATAAATAAATAAATAAATAAATAAATAAATAAGGGCAAATGCCTACAATCCGAACTATCATTTATTCACACGAAAAACTAAATGTTTATTTTAAATTTTTTACCTGCATCTCATTATCCTATTGTATTTTCTAATTAAATTTCTCTGGAAAGCAAGGTAAGATCGAAATTTATCAAATGCTATTATGGGTTGAGTATGTCTCTCCTCCCCCTCACGTATATGCTTAAGCCCTAGCCCCCAATATCTCAGAATGGGCTATATTTGGACATATAATCTTTAAAGGGTGATTAAGTTAAAATAAGGCCATTAGAATGGGCTCTAATCCTATCTTACCGGTGTCCTTATGAGAAGGGGAACCTTGGACACACAAAGAAACCCCAGATATATTCATAAAGGACAGATCCCGTGAGAACACAGCGAGAAGGCAGCCATCTGCCACGGAAAGGGAAATGTTTCAGAAGAAACGAGATTTGGCAACACCTTGATCTTGAACTTCTAGCCTTAAGAACTGTGAGAAAATTAATTTCTGTTGTTTAAAACCCTTCAGTCTGTGGTGTTTTGTAATGGTATTCTTAGGAAATTAATTGGAATGCTTCAAAAATGAACAGAAATAATATTATATATACACAAATTACAAAAGAAGTTCCTGTACGAGAATGCCTTCAAGACATGTATTATCTCAAAACAATTATCAAATATTGACAGGCTGATGGATTTTCCAAACACACCTTATTGTCGATGTTCTTCAAGGTTAGTAGATCAAGGGCCTTCAGAGAATGTCCAGTAGGTGAAATGAAGTAAAGGCACACGTGGATACGGGAATCATGGTAGTCAACAAAGGAACGTTTAATTTTCAATTCTTCTTGAAAATAGGCCTCAAATTGAGCATCTAGGTAGCCAATTATTGGTTGGTAGCTGAAAAATGATTATTTAAACATTTAGCATAGCATAGTAATAACATCTGAAGTCTAGATTTTTACTGTTTAAATAAATTGTTAATATGTGTACTCAATAGTTTGTCATATAAATAAAAATGTGCATAACATGTTCTTACAAAGGTAACAATGACAAAGCAATAAAGGCCCAAGGTTTACATTGTTTATAGAAATGGCGAGATGATCTTTCAATTCAATGTAATCCCAATCAGAAACCAATTTTTTTTATTAATTAATTTATTTATTTTTGTTACAGATGTTTCTCCTTTTCCCCCCCACTGATTCCCCCCTCTCCCTCCCTCCCTGCCCTGTCCCCAGCTTTGTTGTCCATGTCCATTGTTCATGCATACATGCATATAAGTTCTGTGGTTTATCTCTCCCCCACTACCCCCTCTACTGGGGATTGTCAGTCTGTACCCTACTTCCATGTCTCTGGGACTACCCCATTCCTCAGACTGTTATGTTCATTATATTCCACAAATAAGTGAGATCATATGATACTTGTCTTTCTCTGTTTGGCTTGTTTTGCTTAGGATAATACTTTCCAGGTCCCTCCATGTAGTCTCAAAGGATAAGAGATCTTTCAGAAACCAATTTTTATATGTATATAGATGTGCAAAGGACCAAGAGTGGTGAAGACATGTTGAAGAAAAACAAGGAGATATATTTTTCCTATGTCAGGTCTTATTATGAAGCTAAAATAATACAGTGTGGTAGCAGCACAAGAATAGACTAAAGCACAAGAGAATTTCTGAATGTGATAGAACTGTTCTATGTCACAACTGAGACAGTGGATATACAACTCTATGCCACTTAAAAACCTACACTTGAAACTTGTATGATTTTATTAACTGATGTCACCCCAATACATTCAATTTAAAAAACACACAAATATACACCATAAAAGTAAGTTTCACTATATGTAAAATTTCAGAACTGTGACATCATAATTATAGCAGTGAATACTTCCAGACTTTTGAACAACTAAAAATCTGACCTATCCACTAACAAAGGTACCTCTGTGGGATCTGTGGAAGCCAGCACCGCAAGCCAGGGAACCAGGAGAACTTTTGCCCAACTGCATGCACATCTGGCAATAGGCAGACTCACCTCCCTACAAGCTGTAGAACCAGCAGAAGCCAGCAAACCTGCCCAAACTCTCTTTCATGCAGTCAGGGAAAAACTGGAGCATGGTCACTTGAGCTTACACCAACAGATAAAAAAATATCTGTAGAATTTCAGCAATCAGAATGGGAGATTCCATTGGAGCACAGCAAAAATAATAAATTTGGATGCCTTGGAGAAGGTAAGAAAAACTTTGCCATTGCCTACCTTCCCTCAAAGCAGCACAGTCTGGGACTAAAATAACTGGCAGCAATCACTCCCACAGGGCAAAGGAAGCAAGTGTCCAGCAACCACAGAGAAATACATTTTTTCTCCAGCAGCACCCAGATTACTGAGGCAGAAATTCCACAAGTGGAGGGAGGGAGGAGATTGGGAAAGAGGAAGATAAAAATATCAAAGTGTGTTAAAATGTCATGGTCCCTGCTGACTAGGCTCAGGACTTCAGCAGGAAGCTCACTCATAAAATTCTGGGAGAACTTCAGCTTCTGATCCCCCAACCCCCAACGGGGCCTGTAAGCACTTCCAAAGGGCAAGTGCTAAACTCACACATCTCCCCATTCTGCAGCCGGCTCTGGGTGCACACTGCCAAGTGCAGTTGCAAGAGTGAAATATGGCAAATGAATTGTGCTCAGAAAAATCAGACCAGGATCTGTGAGCACGGGAGAAACCACTTTCTGGAAAATCTGACCTGTAGAAACGCTTTCCAGAAAAGAGGGAAGTTTCCAGCAGTCAATCATGTGAGCTTTAAGAACTAGAGAAGAAATAAAATCTTAAGACTTTTTCCACAGTAGGGAGGAGGAAGTGCACAGCTCTGATATCATACAAGGTCATAGATAGCCCTAGATACAACGGAACCAATAAGCAGTTTATTGCACCTGACTGTAACTAATAAAGATTTAAGGATGTGTTTGCTACTTCAAATGTGAAAGCAGCAATGCAAAACTCCAACGAACATGAAGAATCAAGGAAATGTATTACCAAAAGATAATAATTCTCTAATAGTTAAATCAAAGGCTTGGGATTTTGCTATCTATCTGATAAAGATTTCAAAATAGCTTTTTTAATGAAACTCAATGAAATATAAGAAAACACAGAAAGATGACTCAACAAAATCACAAAAACAATACATGAGCAAAATGAGAAATGTAATAAAGAGATAGAATTTATAAAAATTATCCCAAAAGAATTTCTGGAGCTTAAGAATTCAATGAATGAAATAGAAAATGCAACAGAGAACATCTAGATCAGAGCAGGACAAATGGAGGATAGAATCAGTGAGCTATAGAATAGAAACTTTGAAATAACACAAGCAGAAGAGAACAACAAAGAAGAAAGATTAGTACAATATGCTGTCACAAGCTTGCTTGAACCAGTCTCAGCACACCACTACATCTAACTAACGTAAGTCACACAAAACAAGTCAATATATGAAAAATATATTCACTCTTAAGTAACTAACTTTAGCTAACTAGAACAATAACATACAATAATAAATATGCATCTATTTCAAAAAGGAGGAAACATCTAGAGGTACCGATTTACCTCTTACAAAGTTTAAATCTGATGTAGAAACTATAAAATGCCATCAAAATACCAGAGAAGAAATAAGCAAATAAGCTAAACTAATAGAAACTACACCAACAAATTTTTGCTATAATTTAAAAATATTGTAAGGAAATCAGACAACTGTATACAAAACTATCAATTTCATAATAAGAGAACATTAGTTAATTAGAAAGAATTAAAATCTGGGAGGAAAGGTTTCAACTGCCTTAGAAGAATATTACAATTTAGTCCATGGAGAAAGAAGGCAAATTCCTTGAAATAAGAAAAACTTTTAATTAAAATAAGAAAACACTAACCTGGCTTCTTTGTTCATTTGATCTCCATATCCCACTGTATTCACAACAGTTAATTTCAACTGAACATTGTTTTCCTTGAGTTCATATGTCTGAATTTTAAGTTCAACATTTGAGTGAAAATGTGAGGATTTTTTTTCTTTCAAATTAGTATTAAACAATGTGTCCATCAGTGTTGATTTTCCAAGTCCAGTTTCCCCTGTAATAAACAAAAATACATCAGATAGGGGCATAAGACGGGTGACAAGAAGTAACACTCTAAACCCCAAGGGGGATTTAGAGGACCCCACATACATCAAAGACAGTGATGAGCTTCAAAATATACATGCTACTCCTGACACCTTCCATCTTTAACATAATATAGAAAAACATATATACACAAAGTTGTATCTGATTTTGAAGAGTACTGAAACATTTAAAGAAAAAGTGTTTAAGTTATATGGGTCAGAAGATGGAAACTCATATAAACATGAAGGTATGTTCTTGAATTAACAGTGCCAGTTTGGCAATGCTGAAGATAAGTTGAAATGAGCATTTGGAAAAATTAAGTAATAATTCAGAGGAGAAGTCTGGCACTTACCCACACAGAGAATATTAAAAGAGAATCCTTGTTGAACAGATCTATTCACCAACTGATGAGGCAAACATTCGAAACCAAAATGACCAAGCATACTTAAGCAACGGATATTATCTTCTCTTTGCTTAAAGAAAACACAAGTCAAATTTTTTTTAATTAGAATAGAAAATACACTTTGAAAAGATAATTATAGCATTTCTAAGAAATTAGAATTATTATCATGTGATTATCATACCTCAGGCAAGATGCAAATGAAGTAAATTTGGGAACAAAGAAGTCTTTGTCCAGACACATAGATTTTGCTATCATTTCTATAAATAGTGAATCTATCTGTGATCACTCAAGAAGATTGTGTTTTGAAATATAAAAATTGGAAATTAAAAAAAAATACCACAAGAAAGTCCATCATATTACTCAAAAATAAGAATTTTTGTTTTATAGAAAGAAGGAAAAAAATCAACATCTTTTCATTCTGTTTCAGTGTGTTAATATATTTAAGAAAATCAATATATGTTAATAAGTGTAAGAAAACCAAAGTCAATTTGAAACTTTTAAAAAAGGCAACAAAGCCCTGGCCGGTTTGGCTCAGCAGTTAGAGCGTCAGCCTGCGGTCCAGAGAGACCCGGGTTCGGTTCCCGCTAAGGGCATGTACCTCTGTTACAGTTTGTCCCCGTCCCTGGTCGGTTGTGCGGGTGGCAGCCACTCGATGTGTCCCTTTCACATCGATGTTTCCCTCTCTCTCTCTGTTCCTCTCTCTCCCCCCCCACTCTACCTGAACAAAAAATGGAAAAATGTCCTCGGGTGAGGATAAAAAAAAAAAAGGCAACAAAAACTTTTTCTTTAAATTTGTCATATACCCTCTGAGAACTTGTGTTCTATCAAATTATTGAAAGAATCCACTGCTAATAACACTAACTTACAAAGTAGAAATCCATAAATATTACACATAAAGTTACCAATGGATTATTTTTAAATTGTGGGAAAATTTTAAAGAAGGTTTAATAATCTATATATATTTTTTCTTGTTGTTAATCCTAACCCGAGAATATGTTCCATTGATTTTTAGAAAGTAGAAGGGAGGGAGGGGAGAGAGGAAGAGAGAGAGAGAGAGAGAGAGAGAAGACATCAATGTGAGAGAGACACATTGATTGGTTGCTTCCAGCATGTGACCCAATGGGGGCCGGGGCTAGAACCTGCAACTCAGGTACATGCCCTTGACTGGGAATCAAACTGGAGTTCCTTTGGTTCAAGGGCCGATGCTCTAACCACTTAGCAACACCAGCCAGGGCTTAACAGTCTATATTAATTTAACCCTTGGAAGACTCTCCCAAATAACTAGAAAATTTCACAAATGTTTATGCAAAAAAGCGTTTACTGTACCTCTCTAACATTCAAATGTATAACTCCATGAAATAACAGAATATCCAAATAAATGATGATATATTTATTCACATAGTGGGGCATTCTTACATTATTCAAGATATTTATGGAGAAGACTTTAATACATTGAAAACTTATATTAAAATATTAAGTAAAAAAAGTAAGATACAACATTGTGCGTACATTCCTAGCTTATGGTACTATCAGAGTAACTTACGGCATCTTACCTCTTCTCACATTAACAATTAAAACAACTGCTTGAAGGCACTGGAAGGGAAAGCAAAGCAGACAAAACAGGGAGAAATAAAACCCTGAGAATAAGGGCAGTATAATAGGCAAAACCACATTTATGCACATGTTCTCTTGAATCTACTCCCCAGTAAATGAGGTGCTTGAGAGGTAGAGTACAAGCAGAGAGTGATAATCTCGAGCTGGGAATTCTAAGAGATTGGTGCTGCCAAAATACCAGAATATTGAGAAAGAACTCCAGGAAGGGCAAGCCACAGAGGGGGAGACCCAAATCTGCTAACTTTAGAATACGTGGCTGAACCCAGCTCTGCACATGCAAGCATGACTACAAAAAGATCAGTGGTAATTGAGAGAACAGTTGTCATTCTGAAAGTGCTGAGCTGGTATTTCAGAAGTGGTCCTGTGAAGTCCTAAGGAGACAGGGTTTGGAGTTCAAGTTTCTCCCAAGTTATATGAGTTTGATAAACACTGGACTTTTCATTTAAACTCTTAAAAGTCCTTGCTATAAGATTAAGAAATGTATAATAAGTCAAAGGGTTACTTTCAGATCAAAGGGTACAACTATAATAAAACCACCTTTACAAAGCATGGTACCATGATTCAACAGCATCCAAATGACTTGCCTAATCTAACTACTTGCTAAAACAAAATTCAATGCCCTTTAGAGAAATATAATAATAGAATACAGATTTTCTACAATATACTAGCCACAATGCCCAATACATAATCAAAATTACTAGATATGAGGCAGAAAAAAATGTCTCATAGCCAAAGAACGCAATAATTAGAAAGATCCATACAATGAGGATATTGAAATTGGCAGACACATACTATAAAATAACTATTATGAATCTATTTAACAATCTACAGAGAAAGATGGATATAATGAATAAAGTGCTAGATAATTTTAGAATAGGTATAAAATATCTGTAAACAAATAGAATGGGAAAAACACAATATTTGAAATGAAATAATTCTTTAAATGAGACAGTTCTACTTTCAGCAAATTAAGCATTCAACCTGTCCACAAATAACAACTAGAAACTGCACAAAATAAATAAACAATGATCAGAGCTGGAGAGTGAATGAAAACGAGCAGATACTGAAGGGGAGTCAAAACTTGGAAGAAGAGATGGCATGATGAGTTTCACTCCAGGCAAATTTTAGCCTAGGTGCAGGTCAAAGTAAATGCCACACAGGACATCACACATTCAAATAAAAATCTTCTGGCCTTTCTTGCATGAGGGATCAAAGGACAGGGTTCAAGAAAACCACAGTAGCTGAAGAATAAAGGAGGAATCCAAGAAAAATGATAATCAGAAAGACGGGTCTCAAATTCTGTGTGTGTAAAACATGCAAGTTTCAGGCTGAACCTTAAAGCAGAATGTATGAAACCAATTACAAACAGCTCAGATATAGGAGAAAGAACATAAATATTTGAGCTACCACACAAGAGACATAATTTCAGTTTGATCAAATAATTGCTTGCTAAAACAAAAGCATCAATACTCTGTGGAAGAATATTACAGAATCTTTAATATCCAAAGGGTAATATTCAAATATATATGTTATACTTTAAAATTACTTGATACTTGGTCTCAGAACAGTCAAAAGAAATTAACACCAAGATGATGTAGGTGTTAGAATTGCTGAGACGGACTTTAAAGCAACTATTATAAATGTGCTTAAGGACATAAAGAAAAGTATGCATGCAATGAATAAAAAAACAAAAATCCCAGCAGAAAACAAAACTATAAAACTAACATAAGAGCAGAAATCAAAGAAGTACAGTATACAGCCCTGGCCGGTTTGGTTCAGCGGTTAGAGCGTCGGCCTGCGGTCCTAAGAGACCTGGGTTCGGTTCCCGCTAAGGGCACGTACCTCGGTTGCAGTTTGTCCCCGGCCCTGGTCGGTTGTGCGGGTGGCAGCCACTCGATGTGTTCCTTTTACATCGATGTTTCTCTCTCTCTCTCTGTTCCTCTCTCTCCCTCCCACTCTACCTGAACAAAAAATGGAAAAATGTCCTCGGGTGAGGATAAAAAAAAAGTACAGTATACACATATTAGAAAAAAGTAGGCCATAATTACCTGCTTTGAGAAATTGATAAAATATCTAAACACCTAGCTAGACTAATAAAAATAAAAAAACATAAATATCCCGTTCAGAAATCAAAGATAGAATAACACTACAGACCAATAAAGATATTAAAATATAGTCATACTTAGCCCTGGCCGGTTTGGCTCAGCAGTTAGAGCATGGGCCTGCGGTCTAGAGGGACCTGGTTCAGTTCCCGCTAAGGGCACGTACCTCGGTTACAGTTTGTCCCCGACCCTGGTTGGGTCGTGCAGGAGGCAGCCACTCGATGTGTCCCTTTCATGTCGATATTTCTCTCCCTCTCTCTTTCTCTCTCTCTCTCCCCCCCCCCACTCTATCTGAACAAAAAATAAAAAAAAAGTCCTCGGGTGAGGATAAAAAAAAGTAGTAAAATATAGTCATACTTATAGAAGTAGAAAGTAGAATCATGATTGCCAGGGGCTAGAAGGTGAGAGAAATGAAGGGATGTTGATCCAAAAGTACAAAGTCTCGGTTAAGCAAAATAAATAACTTCTGAAAGTCAAATGTACAGCATAATGAATATAGTTGACAATACTGCATTGTGTAATTGAAATTTGCTAAGTGTATGTTTAAGTGTTCTCACCACACACACACACAAAATAGTTACTATGTAATGTGATAGAAATATTCATTATCTTGATTGTGGTAAACATTTCACAATGTATATATATCAAAATATCAAACAATGTACCTTGAAATATATAATTTTATTTGTCAATTATATCTCAATAAAGCTAAGTAAATAGTAATAATAATAGAATATAGTATAAACCCCAAAAATTTGAAGCAACAATTTTTTTTAATCCTCACCCATGGACTTTTTTGCATTTTTCTTCAGCTAGAGCAGGAGGGAGAGAGGGAGGAAGAGAGAGAGAAACATTGATGTGAGAGAGACACATCGATTGGTTGCCACCCACACGACCCCAACCAGGGCCGGGGACAAACCACAACCAAGGTACATGCCCTTAGCAGGAACCAAACCCAGGACTCTCTGGTCTGCAGGTCAATGCTCTAACTGCTGAGCCAAACCGGCCAGGGCCAAAATAGCTGTTTTAATGAAACTCAATGAAATATAAGAAAACACAGAAAAGATGACTCAACAAAACCACAAAAACAATATATGAGCAAAATGAGAGATTTAATAAAGAGATAAAATTTATAAAAATGATCCAAAAAGAATTTACATTTTGCCAACAAATTTAAAAATAGACAAATCCGTTAAGAAAAAACAAATTCTAAAAATGGTGATGGTAAATAGAAAATATGAATAGACATAGATTTTTTTTAAAGAAATTGTAATAAGCCCTGGCCAGTTTGGCTCAGCGGTTAGAGCATCGGCCTGCGGTCCTGAGAGACTCAGGTTTGGTTCACACTAAGGGCGCATACCTTGGTTGCAGTTTGTCCATGGCCCTGGATGGGTCGTGCAGGTGGCAGCCACTTGATGTGTCCCTTTCACGTCGATGTTTCTCTCTCTCTCTCTCTCTCTCTCTCTCTCTTTTCCTCTCTCTCCCTCCCACTCTACCTGAACAAAAAATGGAAAAATGCCCTTGGGTGAGGATTAAAAAAATAAAATAAAATAAAATAAAATAAAATAAAATAAAATAAAATAAAATAAAATGACTCACTGTGGGAATTCTCTCTCCCTCCTTCCCACCTTCTTTAAAAAAAAAAAAAAAATGAATGAAAGAAATTGTAATAAAAAATTTTCTCACAAAGAAATTTTCAGGCCCAGCTGATTTCATTGTTAAATTCAATCAGGATTTAAGGAAAAACTCACACAAACTTCACAAAATAAAAAGATTTTTCAAAAAATATAAAAACCTGAAAATATAGTGCAAAAAAGAAAATTGTACATCAATATCTTTTATGAGCATAACTGCAAAAAAATTTTTTTAATTATTATCAAATAAAATCAATAATATATAAAAATCACAATAGACCCTGAAAATTGGCATTTATTCTAGGAATTCAAGGTTGGCTTAACAGTAAACAATCAATAAGTGCATTTCACCCTATTAATAAGGTAAAGGGAAAATATCACATAAATATCTCAATAGGTGAAAAATTACATTTGAGAAATTCAATACCCATTCATAACTTAATTTATTTTAAAAGGTTTTTTAGCCCTGGCCAGTTTGTTCAGTGGTTAGAGCACTGGCCCATGGACCAGAGAGTCCTGGGTTCGGTTCCCGCTAGGGGCACGTAACTCAGTTGCAATTTGTCCCCAGCCCTGGTTGGGGTAGTGTGGGTGGTGACCACTCAATGTGTATCTCTCACATCAATGTTTCTCTCTCTCTCTTCCTCCCTTTCTCCCTTCTGCTCTATCTGAAAATAAATGCAAAAGTGGCCTCAGGTAAGAATAAAAAAAATAAAAGGTTTTTAAATTGATTTTTAGAGAGAAAGGAAGGGAGAGGGGGAGAGAGAGAGATTGGTCAGCTGCCTCCTGCACATCACTACCTGGAATCTGGCCAAGTGCCCTGACCAGGAATCGAACTGCTAACCTTTCATAGGACAATACCCAACCAATTCAACCATACCCCCAGTAGCCCATTTAGGACTTTTAAAAACCTATCAGTAAACTAAGAACTAAAAAGAACTTCCTCAACCCAATAAAGAAAATATAACCAAAAGAAATTAAAGCTAACATAATACTTAATGGTAAACATCGGAATAGTGCCCCTACAAGAATGGAAACAAGGCAGAAATGTCAGCTCTTGCCACTTCCATACAACACTGTGTGCTGGGGTTTCTTGACAGTCAAAAGGGGAAGGAGAGACATAGTATTCAAAAGAAATTTATTTCTACATTGTTAAAAGGCAGAAAATATGCAAGAATCTACTGAGCATCTACCAGAAACACTAAAAGAGTGTATCAAAATTACAAGCTACAAACTCAATATATAAAAATTAATTATGTTCTCCTCCAGTTTCAGCTCAGACACAGAGAGCTAAAAAAAAAAGCATCGCTACCAACATACAACGATAAAATGATGAACAAATAGCAAGATCCCAACTCTTTGTTTTCTCATTCTAGTGCTGAGGTAACAGGTAAACCAACTGTCCCAGAATCTAGGAAGAAACAGGAGCCAGCAGAGAAATATGAGATGTGGATATTGACTTCCCTAGGCAATAAACACAAATAAAAAGGGTTCATCTAAGGCAAGTGTCCAATTGCTAAAGTGTGCCTTGTCAGACAGTAAAAACCTATGGTTCCCACATATAAGGGGGAATCTACATCTTGCACCCTTTTCCTCCTCAAACACAACTGGACATTCAGTGAAAGAGTGGTCGAGTTCTGAAAAAATTATTTCTCAAGGTCACAGAAGCAATGCAGAAGAAATGAGAAACTTCACTCAGATAATTTTCCCCTTTCTCCCACATGGAACAAACCCCTGAATCTGAGGGAAGTATAACAAATACTTTTGCCCTTAGGGCACTGGGGAAAGAAAATCACTGCTGGAGGAAGGGAACACCAACCCCTAGAAGAGCTGCAGAAATTAATGATGGAGTCACAGCTATACCAGAAGAAGGTAATAAAAGTCCACAATGCTAGGGTGTGGACAGAGTGTTTACCTAAGACTGACACTTAAAAAGTTTAAAAAGGATTCTTGACTTCTGCTCAAGATAGCAGAGTAGGTAAAACTCTGTGCTCGCCTCATCCCAGAACCACATCAAGATTACAACTAAATTATAGAACAACCATCATTGAGAACCACCTAAAGACTAGCTAAACAAGATTCCTGTAACTAAGGGTATAAAGAAGAGGCCACGTTGAGGATGGTAGATAGGCAGGTTCCACAAGCCACAGTGTGGGGTCTAAGAATCAGAAGGAACATCTCAGCTGTGGAGGTTCCTGCTGAGGAGGGGTGGATCCCACTCTGCCAAAACTGGGAGACATAGCAGAACTACCTTATACGTAGAAACAAAAACAGAGTCAGCCAAAATGAGGAGACAAAAACAACATGTTCCAAATCAGAGAACAAGGCAAAACTCCAGAAAAAGTACTAAACAAAATGGAGACAGGCAATCTACCAGATACAGAGTTAAAAACACTGGTTATAACCCTGGCCGGTTTTGCTCAGTGGTTAGAGCATCAGCCCATGGACCAGAGAGTCCTGGGATCAGTTCCTGCTAAGGGCACATATCTCGGTTGCAGTTTGTCCCCAGCCCCAGTTGGGGTCACGTGGGTGGCAGCCACTCACATCGATGTTTTTCTCTATCTTTTCCTCCCTCTCTCCCTCCCACTCTATCTGAAGATAAATGCAAGAATGTTCTCAGGTAAGGATAAAACAAACAACAACAACAACAAACACTGGTTATTTGTAGCTCAATGAATGCACAAGAATAGATGAACTAACTGAGAACTTCAGCAAAGAGAAAATATTTTTTTAAAATTCACAAATAAAGCCCTGGCTGGTTTGGCTCAGCAGTTAGAGCATCAGCCCATGGACCAGAGAGTCCTGGGTTTGGTTCCCACTAAGGGCACGTATCTTGGTTGCAGTTTGTCCCCAGTCCCAGTTGGGGTCTTGTGGGTAGCAACCAATCGATGTGTCTCTCTCACATCACTGTTTCTCTCTCTCTCTCTCTCTCTCTCTCTCTCTCTTCCCCCCTCCCCTCCCGCTCCATCTAAAGACAGATGCAAAAGTGTTCTCAGGTGAGGGAAGGAAGGAAGGAAGGAAGGAAGGAAGGAAGGAAGGAAGGAAGGAAGGAAGGAAGGAAGGAAGGAAGGAAGGGAAAGAAAGAAAGAAAAGTCACAAATGGATATAATAACTGAAATAAAAAAAAATACATTAGAAAGAACCAACAGCAGATTAGATGATGCCAAGGATCAAATCAACAATCTGGAAGACAATGTAGAAGAAACACCCATTGGAACAGCAACAAAGAAAATGAGGATAGCCCTGGCCAGTTTGGCTCAGCGGTTAGAGCGTCGGCCTGCGGTCCGGAGAGACCCGGGTTCGGTTCCCGCTAAGGGCACGTACTTTGGTTGCAGTTTGTCCCCGGTCCTGGTTGGTCGTGCAGGTGGCAGCCACTCGATGTGTCCCTTCACGTCGATGTTTCCCTCTCTCTCTCTCTCCCTTCCTCTCTCTCCCTCCCACTCTATCTGTACAAAAAATGGAAAAATATCCTCGGGTGAGGATTAAAAAAAAAAGAAAAGAAAAGAAAATGAGGATAGTTTAAGGGATCTCTGGGACAACATCAAGTGTACCAATGTTTGCATCATAGGAGTTCCAGAAGGAGAAGAGAGAGGGCAAAGTATTGAAACCCTATTTGAAGAAATAATGACTAAAAACATCCATAACTGGGCAGAAAAAATAGATATACAAGTCCAAGAAGCACAGGGAATCCCAAACAAGACAAACTCAAAGAAGCCCACACCAAGACACACCATAATTAAAATGCCAAAGGTTGGAGTGACATCTCACCCTGAAGTTACCACATGTTAGACAGTTATAATTCAACAAAGAATTCCTGATAAACACACAAACACGTCTAAGAGATCCTTGCATTGAAACATCTAAGGGTGGGCGTATCTGAGTGAACAGGGGAAAAGGGAAGATGGGAGGACAGAGACAAGTGCACAGACACAGCCCAAAGTTCACTACAACCCCACAGAGTTGGTAGCAGGGAAGATGTCAAGTGTCAGTGCACAGGATAGAACCAACATTCCTGCCTAAGCGGCCAGTGCACAATGTGGCTAAACCCAGTAACCGGCAGAGATGGAACACAATGGTGTAGTAGCTATGGTCTAGAATTCACCATCACCAGGTGGAAAACAAAGGCACAAATGAGTGGCCACCTCCCCTTACCCTCCCAGAACTTTCAGTAGCTCCAGCAGACACTGTAGCAGTGGAGGTGTTGGGTTACAGTACACATATTCAGCATCCCTGAGGACCGGAGGGGCAGAACCATTTCTCCCTAAGTGGCAGATACACACTGTGCCTACACCCAGTAATTGGGGTGGGGGGCAGATACAGAGGTATGGCAGATGAGGTCTGGCAGCCATCATTACTAGGAAAAGAACAAAGCCACAAACACCGAATTGGCCTCCCCTAAACCATTCTACCTGCAACCATCACAGCAAAACCCGGTACATGCACCTGGGACACCTCAGGTAGTACAGTACTGTAGCAGCATCTAGTTATAAGAGGCAGCTCAGGGATCTCACAGCCCCAGAGCCCCACCACCCACCATATTATATTCCTCTATGGGAGTAGTGTCCTGAGACTGAAATAACATGGTCACAAAGGGAATGCCCACTCCCCAGGGAATATGGGGCATTTTAAATGGGCAAGGTGACGTTGCCCCACAGAGATCCCCAAAGCCTCAATAGTGCAGGCAAGAGAAATTAGAAACTTGAGCATCTCCTGGCTGGTGTGGCTCAGTGGTGGAGCATTGACACATGCACCAAGAGGTCACTGGTTTGATTCCCGGTCAGGGCACATGCCCACATTGTTGGCCAAACCCCCAAGTGGGGGGCAGGAGGTGGCCAATTGATGTTCTCTCTCATCGATGTTTCTATCTCTCTCTCCCTCCCTTCCTCTCTCTCTAAAATCAATTTTTAAAAAATTATAAATACTTAAATTAAAAAGCACATTTCAAACCCACAAATGCCAAGGCAAAGAAATAACCCATCAAATACCATGAAAAACTAAAGTAACAAGACAGTTCAGAAACAATTACAAATCTGGTTTAAAGGACAAAGGATTCAAGATTGAAGTTCTGAAAACACTCGGTGAGATACAAGAAAACACAGAAAGGTCGTTTCATAAACTCAGATATACTTTTTTAAAAGAACAAAAGGAGTACATTCCATGAGATTAAAACTATAAAAAATAACCAAACAGAAATTCTGGAGGTGAAGAACTCAATAAATGAGACAAAGAATGAACTAGCCTGGGAAATAGGGCAGCCAACATGGAGGAAAGAACTGGTGATGTTGAAGACAGAAATCTAGAAATGACAGATGGAAGAAGGAAGAGAATTGAGAGTAAGACATGAAGAATTCTACAAGAACTATCTGACTCCGTTAGAAAGAGCAGTATAAGAATAATGAGTGTACCAGAAAGAGAAGAGAGGCAGAAGGAGAAAGAGAGCCTATTCGAACAAATAATTGATGAGAACTTACAAAACCAATAGAAAAATCTGGATCTTAGAACCTAAGAAGGTAGCAGAACACTTAATATCTTAATTTTAAAGACCTTCTCAAAGGCATATTATATTAAAACTGTCAAAAATTAATGATAAAGAAAGAATTCTCAAGACATCCAGGGAAAAGAAGACAACCTATAAAGTAAATCCTGCTGAATTATCATCGGAATATTTTTGAAGAAATCCTACAAGCTAGGAGACAGTGGAATCAAATATTCAAATTATTGAAAGAGAGAAATCACCAGCTAAGAATAATATATCCAGAAAAGCTATATAATAAGTATGAAGGACAAATAAAGTCTTTTCCAGACATACAGAAGCTGAGGGAATTTACCACCACAAGACCTGCATTAAAGAAACCACTAAAGAGTATTCTTCTACCTGAAACTAAAAGACAAAAAGATACAAAACTATGATTAAGAAGACCAACAGACAGAAGCAGAAAAGTGCAACCCTTGTTCAGAATAAAATATTAAACACTTAAATATAACATTGAAAATTAAAGGAGGTAAAAGAAACATTTTCAAAAACCCCAATAACTGCCTGGCCAGTGTGGTTCAGTGGTTGAGCAGCGACCCATGCACCAAGAGGTCGCCGGTTTGATTTCTAATCAGGGCACATGCCCAGGTTGTGGGCCTGATCCCCAGTGGGGGGCACGCAGGAGGTGGCCAAATGATGTCCTCTCTCATCGATGTTTCTATTTCTCCCTCTACCTTCCTCTCTCTCTAAAAATCAATAAAGAAAGAAAAAATTTTAATAACAAACAAAAAACCCCAATAACTACTGCAATTTGTAAATGAACTCACAGCATAAAAAAGAATAATTGGTGCCCTGCTGGTTTGGCGCAGGGGTTAGAGCGACAGCCTGCGGACCAATGAGTTGCGAGTTCAGTTCCCCATCAAGGGCGGTTGCAGTTTATCCCCAGCCCCGGTAGGGTCATGCGGGAGGCAACTAGTCGATGTGTCCCTCTCACATCAATGTTTCTCTCTCTTTCTCTCCCCCTCCCACTCTATCTGATGATAAATAGAAAAATATCCTCGGTGGAGGATTTTTTTTAAAAGGGATAATTGGTGACAAGAAAAACATAAAGGGAAGCCTGCTGTAGACATGCCTACTGAGCATGTGCATGCTGAGCAGTTCAGGGTAACCAGGGATAAGGAAGAGTTCAAGGGTTGTGATAGAAATTCCAAGGCAATTTCATATTTAAAGAGAGTATATTTAACAATACCAAACTGAAAATAAAATAAAATCAGAAATTTAAAATTTCAATTCCTTACTATTTGTGCTCTTAGAAAATAGGGTTTTGTCTATGTGGTAAATTTTGAGTTCTGCTCTACTTATGAAGAGAACACTTTGATCCGTATAATCTGAAGATTATTTTAATGTAACAAGAAAAGATTTGGATACTCTACTGTCTTCTCTGGCCTAGACTCCCTTTTCTCATTTTTAACTCTGTAGCTCAGGGAGGGATCAGATCAAAGTGATCTGTGTGGCAAAACAGAGAACAAAATATAGCCCATTGTCTTATTAAGAGAGGACCTGAAACCTTGGCCTCATTAGCACCAAGATCTAGAGCAAAGCAGGAATTTCCATAGCATCATCACTATTACTTAACAAGTGTCTTCTGATGGGCCAAAAGTTCTTTCTTATAGCATTTACTTCTATAAAATGCCAGTACCTATGTAGGAAACAAATATTTCAAAGTCTACTAATTTACAATTTGTGATTATTAAAAACTTGTTCTTGAATTCACCTTTGCACCATCCACAAATAAAGGAAATGAGGAAGTGCCCTGGCCAGTATACTCAGTGGTTAGAGCATCAAAGAAGGGTTGTGAATTTGATTTCTGGTCAAGGGCACATACCTGGGTTGCAGGTTTGATCCCTGGTCCTAGTTGGCACTCATGCAGGAGGCAACCAATAGATGTATCTCTCTCACATCAATGTTTCTCTCTCTCTCTCTCTCTCTCTCTCTCTTTCTCTTTCTCTTTCTTCCTCCCTTCCTCCCACTTTTTCTAAAAATCAATGGAACTCAGCTGGCATGGCTCAGTGGT
Source organism: Molossus molossus (assembly GCF_014108415.1). NCBI lineage: Eukaryota > Metazoa > Chordata > Mammalia > Chiroptera > Molossidae > Molossus > Molossus molossus. Next base: position 105,518,645 of record NW_023425366.1, on the reverse strand, counting down.
TGAGCATCATCCCATGCACCAAGAGGCCACTGGTTTGATTCCTGGTCAGGGCACATGCCTGGGTTTAGGGCTCAATTCCCATTAGGGGGCATACAGGAGGCAGCCAATAGATGTTGATGCTTCTCTCATTGATGCTTCTATCTCTCTCTCCCTCTGCCGTCCTCTCCAAAAAAAAAAATCATTACAGTAAAATAAAAAAAAATTCAATCAATGGGAAAGTGTACTCAGGTGAGGATATAAAAAAAAGAAGTTAACAAGGAAGGCGGATAAAATATAATGATTACTCTACTATTAAAAGGATTACTTCATGTGTATTCACATGAAACTGAAACACTAACCAGATTGTTTTAATCCCTGATAACAAGTACACACGGATTACATCTAGCAAATGAGATCATGTACGTAAATTCATAGTCTGTAAACTATAAAATTCCCTACGAGTTCTGACCAGCCCTGATGTTAACTGTATTCACGGAACTCTGTTTCCCAGGGGCACTGGGAAAAGTTAGCTGAATAAGAAAATTCACTAGTCACTGTGAGCCTTTCTGACAGTCACTTTTGCCTCTGCTTTCTCTGTAAATTGAGACCATTTAACTAGGTAAGTTTAAAATTATTTCACACTCTAATATTCTATAAGTCGAGTCTCATTTATGAAGACCCTATAATTTGAATGAGAATGAAAGCCATGCAGAAAAGGTTAAAATATTTGTCAATGTCATACCAAGTACCAAAATGATAGAAAAGTCAATAAATAATGTAGGAATTTGGAAGAAGGATAGATGACTGTGGTATGAAGTAAAGATAATTCCAAAAGACAGCAGAAAGAAGACTGCCTCTTGAAGACGGATAATGTTTATGGAGGAGGTAAATATTATGAACAGGAGACAAATATGGTGATGGGCTTAAAGGCAGAATCACGGACTCTGTGTCTTTGCACAGTACGGAATTGCACACTTAAAGGGAAAGATTTAAATTGGGAAACTGAAGGAGAGAACATTGAAAAGATAAAAATAACCCTCGCCCAGCCAGTGTGGCTCAGTGGTTGAGCTTCGACCTGTGCACCAAGAGGTCGCCAGTTCGATTCTGGCTCAGGGCACATGCCCAGGTTGTGGGCCCAATCCCCAGTGGGGGGCATGCAGGAGGTGGCCAATCGATGTTCTCTCTCATCGATGTTTCTATCTCTCTCCCTCTCTCTTCCTCTCTCTCTAAAATCAAGAAAGAAAAAGTTTTTAAAAAATAACCCTAACATTAGAGAGTTTTGAGTATGAAGCTAAGAAATATGGATTCTATCTAAATGGTAATGAGCAGTGTCTGAGCTTTTGAGCCAGGGAATGGTGGAAGAAAGAAGCATTTGGAAAAGATGAACTAGGCACTGGTGTGTACAGTGGCCTGGAGGGGAAACCAGAGCCACAATATGAGTTGTGGAGCCATTTTCCTAACAAAAGTCATGGTAATAGAATTACTGGTGTGAATGAAAAAAGAGGGAGAGAGTTGAGAGAGATGCTCTGAAATAAAGAATCAGAAAAACTTGACAAATCAGCACATACTATGATAAGTAATAAGAAAACCAGAAAGAGAAAGCTAGTATTTTGTGTGTGAGAGAGAAAAATAAGTTTGAATTTTAAAAATGTAAATTTAAGAAAAGTATAGAAATACCCTGAATGGCAATTGGAAACATTTGAGAACAGTGGAGGCTTGATGGCAGATAAAGAACACAAGGGTCAAGAATAAGACACGAGAAATGCCTATTCCCAGGAGGTGAACTGATGAGCCTAAAGAGGAGATGATGAATGATCCAACAGGGAGACAGAAAAAATCAATATAGTGTAAATTATGAAAATGTGCCAGGTGAGAAAACTAGGTGAAATCCAAAATAAATAAACATAATTATGTTGTATATACAACTCACAGCTTAATGGGAAATGACATTTAATAAAAACACGAAGAGCCCTGGTCAATGTGGTGGTGGGACACACGCTGGATTGCAGGCTCAATCTCCAGTAGGGGGCGTGCAGGAGGCTGCCAATGGACGTTGTTTCTCTTTCACGTCCACATTTCTCTCTCTCTCCCTCTCCCTAAAATCAAGTTTTAAAATTTTTTTAATAAAATCATAAAGAGAGAAGACAAACAAGAAACTTACTGGATTATACGTGTAAAGATTTAATATTGTAATATAACTTAAGAGAAGAAAAACCTGTGGTGATCAGCGTATCCATATAAAAGATGGGCAGTCTGAACTTATCTCTGCCAGTCGGACCTTTCTTGGACATTCATCTTTAACACTAAGAGAAACACTAGAACACTGTACATTGGTCCACCTTTTGCATAGTTCCTGGTACAGTGTTGGTGCTCATTAAATATCCTGGAAGCCCTGCCAGTGTGGCTCAGTGGTTGAGGGTCCAACTATGCACCAAGAGGTCACTGTTTCAGTTCCCTGTCAGAGCACATGCCCGAGTTGCAGGCTCGATCCCCAGTAGGGGGCGTGAAGAAGGCAGCTGAGCGATGTTTCTCTCTTATTGATGTTTCTATCTCTCCTTCTCCCTTCCTCTCTCTCTAAAAATCAAATAAACACATTAAAAAATATATAAATAAATAAATAACCTGGAAGAAAGGGGGCAAGATAGGGAGGAGGAAAAGAGGAAGGGAGAATGAGAGGAAGAGAGGGAGAGAAAGAGGTGAAGAGAGTAATTGAGAAGGAACACCAAAGGAAGCAACTAGGCTAATAACAGAACTTAAAACATGTGAGAAGAGAATAGACCTTAAAAGTTCTCATCACAACATAAATAATTGTAACCACATGTGGTGATGGAGGTCAACTAAATTTATTGTGGTGATCATTTCACAATATATACATATATCCAATCATTATGTTGTACCTAAAATTAATACAATGTTATATGTCAGTCATATCTCAATTTAAAAAGACCTTATGTGAGAAAAATGAATATGTTAAGTGTGAGAACAATAAGCATTTTAGAGAAATAGTGAAGACACACAAAGACTGTCATATGCAAAAGGGATTGCTTTTAGCCCTGGCCAGTTTGGCTCAGCGGTTAGAGCATCGGCCTGCGGACCGGAGAGTCCCGGGTTTGGTTCCTGCTAAGGGCATATACCTCGGTTGCAGTTTGTCCTCGGCCTCAGTTGGAGTCGTATGGGTAGCAGCCACTCAATGTGTCTCTCTAGTGTTGATGTTTCTCTCTCTCTTCCTCCCTCTCTCCTTCCCACTCTATCTGAGGATAAATGCAAAGGTGTCCTCGGGTAAGGATTAAAAAAAAAGGGGGGGGGGTTGCATTTATTTTGTGGTGCTCAATGGAATGACAAAAGGAGGGAAAGTTCCAAGAGTCTAATTTTATACAATACATGAGAAGGATTTTCTCATAATTAAAGTTATCCCCAAATTAAATGGAGTTACTTAAGGCTTGAATTCCAATATAGGAGAGGGGTGAAAAACCAGGCATCATCACATATTGATGGTTAGAGTATAAACTGACATAGCTTGATAGAATGATTTATTAATTACCATCAAATATAAGATTGCATATCCTTTCTGACCCTACAATTTCATATCTAGGAAAATATTCCAACATATACATGAAAGAGTATATAGGAAGATATTCAATGCAGCATTGTACAGAATGGCAAAAAGAAAAAGACAGAAAGTACCTTATAATCACCAAAAGGGGACTGGTTGTTAAAGAAAAGTACATTCATAAGAACAAAAGTACAGAGCTATTAAAAAGAATAAGGTGTATCTGGATGTGCTGATACGAAAAGTTATCCAAAGATTAGTTGTTGGTTGTAAAAAAAAGAAAAAGAGAGAGAGAAAAAAAGAAAGAAAGAAACCTAGGTTGAGAGGAGTATTTTCTTTTTCTTATTGTTTACATTTTTCTTTTAATAATGTGAAAATGTCTTTTTTTAATATTTAAAATAGCCTGGCAGTTGTAGCTCAGTGGTTGAGCGTCAATCCATGCACCAAGAGATCGCTGGTTCAATTCCTGGTCAGGGCACATGCCCAGTTTGTGGGCCAGATCCCCAGTGGGGGGCATGCAGGAGGCAGCCAATCAATGTTCTCTCTCATTGATGTTTCTATCTCTCTTTCCCTCTCCCTTCCTCTCTCTAAAATCAATACAGAAAAAAAAATCATTTTAATATTTAGAAGAGAATATACTAAGTTGCCAGTTGCACTAGAGTTCAAAAAAGGTTGAAAGATTACTTGCTAAAGGGTTTGTAGCAAGCATTTATATATCAGATTAAAGTATGACTAGCTGGCCTTTGGAGTCTCTTCTAACTCTAAAACTTTATGATTTTATTGTCACATAAACAAAGAAGCATTCACCATGATTTAATGCAGAAGAGGGACCACAGATATTACAAAATGAAGCCAGCGGTTCAATCACTGAGACATGACTGACAGCAGTTTCAGAGAAGCAGTGAGGACGAAAGGCAGGTAGGCGGTATTTTAAAGGTTGGCTGATAGAAAAAGAAAGATTGACTAAGCCGTTGACTCCAGAGGAGTAACAATGAGAAGGAAAAGAGAAAAAATAAGGTAATTTGGTGGTTAAAACTAAGATATAGAAAAACATGTATGTTTAAAAAAAGAGAAAACACCACAAAGAGAAGCTTTAGTTATTATGGCATAAATGAACACTACTTAACATAGCTCAATACTTCCTGTATATATTTGACATTTTGATCAAAAAGAATTCTAAAACCAAGTTTTCACCCATTCAGACATGCTATTCTCTCTTTTGGTGCAAATATTTATGTTAATTAATATTTTCCCTAGAACAGAGCTTATCTTAAAATGGAACATGGTTCCATTCCCCACCCAGTAAAGTAATAAACAAGTAGCCACCCAACCACTTCCTAAAATAAACTTCATTTTAAATTTATTTATTATCAGTGTATAAAGTTCCTCAAACAGCCCTGGCCAGTTTGGTTCAGTGGTTGGAGTATCAACCCAAGGACCAATGAGTCGCAGGTTTGATTCTGGTCAAGGGCATGTACCTCAGTTTGTCCTCGCCCCTGGTTGGGGTCGTGCGGGAGGCAACCAGTCAATGTATCCCTCTCACATCAATGTTTCCCTCTCTCCCTCCCTCCTACTCTATCTGAAGATAATCTTCAGGTGAGGATTAATTTAAAAAAAGCTTGCCCTGGCCGGTTTGGCTCAGCGGTTAGAGCGTCAGCCTGCGGTCCCGAGAGACCTGGGTTCGGTTCCCGCCAAGGGCACGTACCTCGGTTGCAGTTTGTCCCCGGCCCTGGTTGGTTGTGAGGGTGGCAGCCACTCGATGTGTTCCTTTCACGTCGATGTTTCTCTCTCTCTCTCGGTTCCTCTCTCTCCCTCCCACTCTACCTGAGCAAAAAATCGAAAAATGTCCTCGGGTGAGGATAAAAAAAAAAAGTTCCACAAACATATGTATCAAAATAACACTATTCTTCTTACCTAATGGTAGATTCTGGAGTTTTAATTTGTTATTCTTTAGTATTAAATAGGAATAATCTCTTGCACTACTAATAAGTGTTCATGTCTCAAGAAACATACAAGAATTATTTAAACCATCATTGACATTTAACTCCAATTAGAATACAAGTTAGTTCATATCTAAGCATAAGTCCTTATCATCTAGGTTCATCTCAGTTTACTGAGTCAATATTTTGAAACCACACAATCTTGTTGAAGTACAGAATGAAAAGTTCTATTTAAAGGTGTACTCAACTATATCTTCATCAGAGGGTGTCTGTGTGGACATGCACACTGGTTTTTCTGCCATGCCAGATCGAAAGAGCTGAAAACAAAAAACAAAATCCTTTTAAAAAAGTATTGTAAAAGGCAATATTCCTACCACATAATTTAGATCAATAAGGGAGTCTAATGTAGACATTATCCCAGGGTTTGACTTTCAGTCCACACTATTGATCTATTTTAAATTGTGGCTGTTTTGCTATACAGGCTTCTCTGTAACATAAAATTCAACGTATAATATACGGTAATACATTTAACCACAAACATGCAAAAAGTATCTAGAGAAAGGTAAACTCCCTCTTGAAATCAAGAGGACAAAGAATATTCTTCTCTAAAGGGCTCTTTGGGAATGAGAAGGGAAATAGGGAATTTTGCTTTAAAAAGTGCTAAAAGAAACTGGTAGACACTTACAAGTACTTACCTTTCCGGAGTAGATTACCAGGTGAGGCTGGAATGGTAGAGTATACTTACTGAAGGAGAATTGGGTAAGCAGAGCTTATAAACTCTAAACAAGTCCATTAGACACTAAACTAAGTTAATGACAGTTGTCATTTTTTGAAGTATTTATTATGCACCTAGCATTGTGCTTATGTGGTTTACCTCCTTTATTCCTCATGACAGGGATGAGATAGATTATTTCCATTGCCAGGTGAGAAAATTCAGATTCAGAAAAATTAAATAACTTACCTGCCCAAGAGTTCAGTTATGCAGCAGACACAGGTCTGAACTGACTCCAAAGCTGATGTTCTTTGTATTTATGGACCAAATCTTCACTGGGTTTGCAACTGTTTGGAGCAAGGGAGGAGAGATATAAAAGAGCATGTTGTACTGATTTATAAGCAGAACTCCCTTTGAAGGACATGCTACTTTTGAGGACAGCACAAAGATACCAAAAAAATGAGGCATATTTTAAAAGAAAATATTATAGATTGGTATAGCAAAGAGGAAAGCAAACAGAATTCAAGAATGGCTCTGTGTGCCATGGTTTCTTCACTTGATATATCCTGAGGATTATTCCACTTTCATGGAGTACCCATAAAACATTTAAACTGTATGCAAGTGGGAAGGCTGTCTTGAGTAAAACAAGTTAGGTAATTGTGAGAAATAGTAACTCCTTTCTTTTCATGGAACACCAATTTGAATTGCAAAAACAACCGACAGACACTAGTTTGTCAGGCTTGGTTATTTCTAAGACAGTGTGCTTTGTAACATGAAAAAAAAACTGAAAATGTATATTGTAAATGATAAAATTTAAGCTTTAAAGTTTTTGGAGAACTTGTATCCACCATCATGATCTTGACAGCTTTCTAATACTGACAAACTTTCCCCAAGAGATTAGTGGTGATATTAACAAATAGAAATTGTTGATATTGTACGATGAAATATATCAGCATTAAGTAGACTTGGCTTTTCCAATCTCAACGTTACTGACATTTAGGGCTGTATAATTCTTTGCTGTGGAGGCCCATCCTGTGCATTGTGAGATGTTTAGCTGCATCTCTGGCCTCTACCTAGTGGATGTCAGTAGCAACCCGACTGTGACAACCAAACTTGTTTCCAAATATTTGGAAACTTGTTTCCAAACTTGTTGCCAAGTATTTCCTGGAGGGTAAAATCACCCCCAGTAAGAACCACTCGGTGAGATAACTCAGTAAACAGTATTTTCCAAATGCCCAATATGTGACATTACAAAGCCATACATAAGTTTAAGATTCACTTGGGCAGTAAGATATACCCACAGATTTTAATGTAATAAAATAAAAAGTGTATGAATGTGGTTTCAGATTCTACATTGCAACTAATCTTGTTAAGTTTTGGTAGAGTGTCAAAGAATATTCACAATTATATGGGAAGACTATTTAAAAATTGGATTTTCCAACTATATATCTATATGGAGCCAGATTCTCATATAAAACATCAACCAAAGCAACATATTTCAAGAGATTGAATGTAGAGGCAGATGTGAGAATCCAGCTGTCCTTTTTTATTTTTATTTTTTATTGTATTAAAATATACATAATTCCCTGGCTGATGTGGCTCAGTTGGTTGAGCGTCACCTCCTGCACCAGGAGGTCACCAGTTCGATTCCTGACACATGCCCGGGTTGCAGGCTCAGTCCTCATTAGGGGGTGTGCAGGAGGCAGCCAATCAATGTTTCTCTCTCTCTTCCTCTCTCTCTCTAAAATTAATACAAACATTTTAAAAAATAGTTTTAAAATATACATAACATAAAATTACCATTTTAAGTTCAGTGGCATTCACATTGTGAACTCTTTCATCTTCTCTGACAGTCTATACTCATTAAACAGTAACTGGCCATTCCCTTCCTGCCCCCAGCCCTGGGAAACCACAATATTTTGTCTGCTAATGATGTTAGTCATAATAATATTATACTTTTTCTTTGTTTTTTTCTATATAGTCCAACTGTTTGTGATTACTGAACATGTATACGATAATTGTTAATGATCTTTTTACGGCTTATGTAAATGTTATACTAGATGCCAAATACAGAAAAATGAGACAGAAGGCAAAACTTAGCACATGATAGTTTTCAGGGTGAAGTGGTTTAGACTGCTTTTTTGCAATGAAGTCCACAAGACCTGACTGCCTTCTTTTTACCTGCATTTCTCATTTTGGGAATATTTAGCCTCAATGCAGATCCCATGGTTACAATTTTGTCTCATCTCCAAGGATCATCAGATGATATGGATCCTGAGCCTTCCTAGGAATGGGCCTTCCTAGCTCTGTGAGAAACACGATCTGATCAAAAGTTTGGTCATCAGTGCATCCTTTAAATTGACTAATGACCAAAAGCGGGAACTGTGGATGAAAAAAATGTGTTGTATTATAGAACTGTACACCTGAAACTTATATAATTTTATTAACCAATGTCACCCCAATGAAAAAAAAAGGATTCTATGGAAATTAACCTTGGAGGGTGATCTGATCAGAAATTCCTAATTGGAAGGTCATGGTGGGTAATCATGCCCCAGGCATATAACTTTTTTTAAAACTCATTTTTATTGTTGAATGTATTACAGATTTCCCCCCCCCCCTTTTTTTCCCCTATTGACCCCCTCCTCCCAAATCCTGGCTCCCTCCTGCCTTCCCCACACTACTGTCTGTGTTCATTGGTTATGCATATATGCATAGAAGTTCTTTGGTTTATCTCATCTCACCCTCCCTCCCCCTTTCCTTTGAGGTTCATCAGTCTAACAACCAATTTGTACTTCTTCATGCCTTCATCTTTTTCACCCAGTCCCCCAGCCCCCACCCATTTGGCAAACAACAAAAAGTTCTCTGTATCTATGAGTCTGTTTCTGTTCTGCTTGCTCATTTTGTTTGTAAATTCAATTGTTGATAGATATGTATTAATTGCCATTTTATTGTTCATATTTTTGTTCTTCTCCTTCAAGAAGACCCTTCAACATTTTACATAATTCTGGTTTGGTGGTGATGAATTCTTTTAGCTCTTTCTTGTCTGGGAAACTCTTGATATGTTCATCGATTCTAAATTATAGCTTTGCAGGATAGAGTGATCTTGGTTGTAGCTTGTTGCTTTTCATCACTTTGAATAGCTCTTGCCACTCCTTTCTGGCCTGAAGTTTCTTTTGAGAAATCAGCTGACAGTCTTATGGGAGGTCCTTTTTAGGTAATGGACTGCTTTTCTCTTGCTGCTTTTAAGATTCTCTCTTTGTCTTTAACCTTTGGCATTTTGTTTTCTTTTGTTTGTTTGTTTTTGTTTTTGTTTTAAATCCTCATCCGAGGACGTTTTTCCATTTTTTGTACAGATAGAGTGGGAGGGAGAGAGAGGAAGAGAGAGAGAGGGAAACATCGATGTGAAAGGGACACCGCGAGTGGCTGCCACCCGCACGACCAACCAGGGCCGGGGACAAACTGCAACCGAAGTACATGCCCTTTGCGGGAACCGAACCCGGGCCTCTCCGGACCGTAGGCAGACGCTCTAACCGCTGAGCCAAACCGGCCAGGGCAACCTTTGGCATTTTGATGATGATGTGTCTTGGTGTGGACCTCTTTGGGTTCATCTTTTTTGGGCCTCTCTGTGCTTCCTGGCCTTCTATGTCTGTTTCCTTCACCAAATTAGGGAAGTTTGTCATTATTGTTTCAAATGGGTTTTCAATTTCTTGCTCTCTCTTTTCTCTTTCTGGCACCCCCATGATTCGAATGTTGGTACGCTTGAAGTCCCAGAGGCTCCTTACACTATCCTCATTTTTTTTTTTTTTTTTGATTCTTTTTTCTTTTTGCTGTTCTGATTAAGTGTTTTTTGCTTCCTTATATTCCAAATCGATGGTTTGCTTCTTGGCTTTACCTACTCTACTATTGATTCCCAGTAAATTAAGAACTTCAGTTAGTGCTTCCTTCATATCTGACTGGTCCTTTTTCATGTTGTTGATGTCCTCACTAAGTTCCTTGGAGGTCTCCTTAAGTTCCTTGAAGGTCTCACTAAGTCCCTTGAATGTCTCACCAAGTTCCCTGAGCAACTTTATAACCTGTGTTTTGAACTCTGCATCTGATTGATTACTTATCTCCATTTTGTTTAATTATTTTCCTGAAGTTTTGTTCTTTTCTTTCATTTGGGACATGTTTGTTTGTCTCCTCATTTTGGCTGCTTCCCTGTGATTATTTCTATGTATTAGGTAAAGTTGCTATGCCTCCTAGGCTTTGTAGGGTGGCCTATTGTTATAGGTCTCCTGTAGGATCCGTGACACAGTCTCCCTGATCACCCTAGCTGGGCTCTCAAGGAGCACCCCTAGTGTGGACTTTACACCTTTCTGTTGTAATTGAGTCTTGAATGCTGTTGGCATGTCAATGGGAGAGATTTACTCAGGATGATCAGCTGTAGGGACTGGTTGTGCCCACTGACCATTGGCCTCTGACTACCTGGGAGGATCAGCTGTGTAGGGGCCCACCACACAGGAAAGACTTACTTCAGGAGGGCTCTGGTATCCACTGAGTCCACTCATTGAGTGTGTCACTTGTGGAGGTGGTTGGGTGGTGGTGTTTCCATGAGGTATGAGGCTGTCCACTGGGTGTGCTGGCTCTGGGGCAAGGTCAGCCACTGCCTGTGTTCTATCTGGGGCCACTCAGCATAAGCTACAAACTGACCTGCAGATGGCTGTTTCTTGTGTTGGGCTTGGAGCTGTCCAGGTAAAGCCACGTTGTGAACCAAGGCTGGTTGCTTCTAGTGCCAGGCCTGGGGCCACTTAACGAGACCAGATGCTGCTTGTTTGAGAGATTTTAGGAAACTGAAGGAGGATCCAAGATAGGCCAATCCTATGGTAAAGCCTTTGGAAACAACTTGGGTGGCCCGAAAGTTGGGTGGGGCGGGGCCTCAAGGAGTCACCAGGGCGGGGCTACCAGTGTGAGCCAGGTTCCTGGGGTCCCAGATATGGCGGCTGTCTGCCGCCCCAGGAAGGGCTCATCAAAGTAACATCAGCCTCCGTCAGCATGTCTTTCCAGGAGAAAGCCACCTCTCCAGCCCTCATCCCGATGCCAGTTCTTCCCTGTATGTCTCTGGAGCCCCTCAAGCTGCCTCCCCTCCAAGCTCAGAGTGAGCAAGTCTGAATAAATTCATGTGCGGGCCCTTTAAGAGGAGCTGCCTGGCGCTCCAGAAGCCTCAGCCTCCCTCAGCTTCACTACCCGCTGGTTTTTCCAACCAGAAGTTATGGGATTTTTCTTCCTGGCATTGGAACCTGAGCTGGGTGGCTGGTGTGATACAGGGACCCCCTCAGTCCTCAGGAAGGACTTTCCCAGCCGAGGTGTCCTCCTGATTTTTATCCACCACACGTGGGTGTGGAACTAGCCTGTCCACGCCTCCGCCCCTCCTACCAGTCTCAGTGCGGCTGCTTCTTTAATTTTGTAGGTGTAGGGCTTCCACTCAGCTCTATTTCAGGTGATTCTGAATGATGGCTGTGTTGTAGTTTAGTTGTAATTTTGATGTGGTTGTGGGAGGAGGCGATACCGCGTTTCCCTATGCTGCCAGCATGACCAGAAGTCTCCCAGGCATATAACTTTTTAGTAAAAGGTTTATCTTTGCCTTAAACAAGCCCTGTCCATTGTTTCTGTGCATCTAGGTTAACAAGCCTTGGAAATAAGCTGTACCCACCCTCAAGAGAGCACAGGGTCGCCCTGGCCGGTTTGGCTCAGCGGTTAGAGCGTCGGCCTGCGGTCCGGAGAGACCCGGGTTCGGTTCCCGCTAAGGGCACGTACCTCGGTTGCAGTTTGTCCCCGGCCCTGGTTGGTTGTGCGGGTGGCAGCCACTCGATGTGTCCCTTCACGTCGATGTTTCTCTCTCTCTCCCTTCCTCTCTCTCTCCCTCCCACTCTATCTGTACAAAAAAATGGAAAATATCCTCAGGTGAGGATAAAAAAAAAAAACAAAAAAAAATGGAGCACAGGGTCTTATTAACTATACTGTAATCCAATCCCCATATTGCTTCCTCCACCTCCATGTTATCTTCCTTAGTTCCCTCCTTCATTTTAGAAGCTGCAAAACTGTTTTAAAAGGCTCAACTACAGCTCTGCTGTGTGGCTCAGTGGCTGAGCATCGACCATGCACCAAGAAGTTGCCAGTTTGATTCCCAGTCAGTGCACATGCCCAGGATGTGGGCCAAATCCCCAGTGGGAGGCGGCCAATCGATGTTTTCTCTCATCGATGTTTCCATCTCTCTCTCCCTCTCCCTTCCTCTCTCTCTAAAAATAAATAAATAAATAAATAAATAAATAAATATCTCAACTACAACAGGAAGGCACACATAACAACAGGAAGGCGCACACAACCCACACAAAGGACACTCCTGGAGCACCTGGCTCAAAGAGACTGTGCCGCTGAGCCCCACAGGACACCTACTGCAGTAAGGCCACTTTGCCAAGACTAGGAGACATAGAAGATCTACTTAATACATAGAAACAAACACAGGGAGGCAGCCAAAATGAGGAAACAAAGAAACATGCTCCAAATGAAGAACCAGACAAAACTCCAGAACAATAACTAAATGAAATGAGATAAGGAATCTACCAGATTCAGAGTTTAAAATACTGGTTATATAAATGCTCAATGAACTTAGGGGAAGAATAGATAAATTCAGTGAGAACTTCAACAAATACATAGGAAACACAAAAATGGCAGGAGAAAAGATACAGGCAGCCTCTAGGAGCAAAGACTGGCTCCTGCTGATAGGCAGCAAGGAAGGGGAGACCCCAGTCCTACAACCACAAGGAACTGAATTCAACCAACAACCTGAATGAGACTAGAAGTATATTCTTCCCCAGAGGCTCCACAATGAACATAGCCCTGCTGGCATCTGGCATCTTCATTTTAGGCTTGGAAGACTCTAAACAGAGGGCCCAGCTGAATGGCACTATACCTGAATTTTTGCCCACTAGAGGGTTGAGAGGGAACCTGCCAAAACCATCTACTCACTTTGGATCCTAAGCTGAATACAGGCCAGATACTACCATAATTGTATCAGAAAGCAATGATCAAAAAAATTAGTAAGTTCAAAATGAAATGTCTCATCCCACCAGAATTTCTTCACAATGATAAAACATGAAAATAAAATTGCAACCAAAGTAAGTTTGGTTGGCTCCTGATGAGTCTACATATATTATGAATACTGTTCAGTGTTGTTGTTTTCTTTTTTAAATTCAGGAGTCAGTGCCAATTTTGAAGTGACTGAAAAATTAGCTCTTATTAATAGTCTGTGTACAACTTCAGGAGAGAATATTTTCAAAGAAGTTGAGAAAACCCTAATTCAGTACTACAAGTGGAATTTGCTAAGCAGGTACTTTGTGGAAAATATTTGAATCTACCATGTGTTATTGAACCGGTAATGTCAATGGTGAACTTTCTTTGCTCTCGTGGACTTAACCATTGTTAGTTTCAAGAATTTTTGTCAAAAATTGAAATTAAGTATCCTGATGTTTGATTAATTAAAAGTGGTAAAGTTTTTTTTGGTGTGTGTGTGTGTTTTAAAGTTTTATTAAGATTTGACCTCAGGACTGAGATCTAAATTTTTCTAAATGAGAAGAACTGTCCTCAATCACTTATCAAATACTGAGTGGCTTTGGAAATTAGCTTTTGCTGCAAACTTGATAATTTTCTTTTCCTCATCCGAGGACATTTTTCCATTTTTTGTTCAGATAGAGTGGGAGGGAGAGAGAGGAAGAGAGAGAGAGAGAAACATCGACGTGAAAGGGACACAACGAGTGGCTGCCACCAGGGCCAGGGACAAACTGCAACCAAGGTACGCGCCCTTAACGGGAACCAAACCCCGGTCTCTCTGGACCGCAGGCCGACGTTCCAACCGCTGAGCCAACCGGCCAGGGCGATAATTTTCTTAATAAATTCAACCTAAAATTATGAGGTAAAACGGCTTATAACATAACTTAACTTGTGCTACAGTAAAGTCATTTCCATGACAACCAACATTGTTTGAATCACAAGTGATACCAAGCTGCTTTATATACTTGCAATGATGTCAAAAGGTAAAACAAGATCTCTATCTCCACGCAAAATTGGTAGAGGATTCATTTTTCAAACTCAAACTGTTGTTCCAATAGCATTTTCAGACCTCTGTGCAAGTGCAAATGACATTTCAACATTTTCATATTTCAAAATCCATTTAACTGTGCAGTTGAGGATCTACTACATAACCTTTATTGAAAAGTGATTAATCTGCCACTTAATAAAAACATGCTATCAAGAGAATATAATGGCCCTGGCCAGGTAGCTCAGTTGGTTAGAGTGACATCCCCATATGCTAAGATTGTCCATTGGATCCCTGACCAGGGCACATACAGGAATAAACCAATGGATGCATAAGTAAGTAGAATAATAAATCAATCTCTCACGCCACCCCCTCCTTTCTCTCTTCCTAAAATCAATCAATAAATAAAAAGTTTAAGGAGAGAATATAATGGAATTCTATAAATGACTTCCATCCAATAAATATGTTCAATATAAATCATGCTTATAGGTATCATCAGTATTTGGCAGTATCTATCTATTTGAAAAGTTTTCAAAGATAGAAATGTATAAGATTTCATTATAGACTAACATTAACAGATGAACTTTCACAATCCACTTTGGTGACAGAAAACTAACTTTGAATCCCAATTAAGCAAAATGTTATCCCCATTAAAATAATTTCCTTCTCATCAGTAGACCACTATTGTCGGCCCCCGCCCCCAAATGGTATTCAATCATTATCATCATATTTAGAGTTTTGTCAATATAAAACGGCAGGGAGCAGCACTCCAGAACTGAGGAGGAGGAGGGCTTGTGTGGCCACCTTGGGGTCAGAGCCTCGACACCCCCCGGGAGCCCGGAGTCGCACGTTTCTAATTGGCAGGGGCTATGGGAGGGTCCTCGCCACCGCCTCCCCCGCCCTCTCAGAGCGCGGATACTGTGCGGCCGCGGACGAAGAAGGCCCAGGACTGCCAGGTTTCGGCCGGTGAAAAGCAGACCCGGGGATGGGAGTCCGCAGTCGGCAGGTGGAAATGGTCCGCCCAGGGCTCCGCTGGCGCATGCGTATTGGGGATCCCGTCAGCGCGGCGCAGTCGCCATTGCGGGGGTTTTCCCATCAGAGGCCACCTGGCGCCGGGGGCTGATCCAGCCCTAGGGGCCCAGACACTGGGAGTCATTGGCTCAGGCATCAGGGCACTCATCACCCTCTCCCGCCTGGGTTTGGGCAGGAGGCGGAGGCAGAGGCGGAGGCGGCGCGGAGGCGGTGTCAGGGGGCGGAGCCGTGCGAAGGGCCCTTTGTCTGTGGAGTCGGGTGAGTGTGGCCCAGCAGGGAGCCCGCGGGCGCTCCGGGAGGGCGGGCAGGGCCCGGGGTGCCAGCGCCGCGCCCGCAGCCTTCCGGAGACCTTGATGGAGAGGCCTCCCCTGTCCAAAGATTATAAACATGTTTTCCAACAATATCTTCTGCAATTTATTTTTGTGTTGGCGTGGGTGGTATTTTTTTTTTTTTGAAAGTTTTCCCCCAAGTCAAGATTATGAAAACATTAACCATTATTTTCTTCTAATAGTTTTTAAAGATTTTTTTTTAAATACTTTTTTTTTTTTTTTTACATTTGTAACTGTTTCGCTGGGTATTAACTTTGTGCTGTTAGATAGCAATATGCCAGTTGTCTTGCTATTGTAGAAGGAACTGGAGTCTAGAGGCCTTGCTAGAAATAAATGATAGAGACTTATTTAAGGGTCTTAGACTTGGCAACTGGAAGCACAGCTAGGCAAAAAAGCGTGTTTCAAAGAAGAAAGAAAAGTTCAAAGTTCTTATAGAAAAATTTTAAGCCCTGCATTCATAGCCCTGAAATTGGTCCGAGATGGTTATCAGTCAGATGACGGGCAGGATGAGGGATGCTAGGTTATCCAGAAGATGGGGGCCATGAGGTCTGGCCTGGATAAAAACGTCAGGTGAATATATATGTGAGTCCTTCAAGGGGTAATAGGTGGTCTGGATAAGTGAGTCTCTCAGGGGGTAATTAAAAGGATTATCTGGCCCTGGCCGGTTTGCTCAGTGGTTAGAGCGTCAGCCTGCAGTCCAGAGAGACCTGGGTTGGGTTCCTGTTAAGGACAGTACCTCGGTTACAGTTTGTCCCCGGCCAACCTGCGGGTGGCAGCCACTCGATGTGTCCCTTTCATGTCGATGTTTCTCCCTCTCTCTTCTTCTCTCTCCCTCCCACTCTATCTGAACAAAAAATGGAAAAATGTCCTCGGGTGAGGATAAAAATAAATAAACAAAAAACAAAAAAAGGGGTTATCTGGATGTTATGTCCTTGGGTGAGGATAAAAATAAATAAATAAATAAATAAATAAATAAATAAATAAATAAATAAAACACACAAAAAAAGGGGTTATCTGGGATATTCATATGTATATCCAAGGCATTAATGCAGGACTGGAAAGTTTAAAAAATTTTAAGTTCCCAGGCTAATTAGAACAAAACTAGACTTTTTCATGACTCAACATTTGTATTGTTAATCATTTTCGTAGCTTAGTTAAAATGATTCCATTTTGTATATTTCTTATCTTCACCCTTTCCTTACCGTCATCTATTGAATTATTTTCCCATTGAATTGAAATGATGCATTATATTCTGCAGGCAGGCATATACTCATACCTGTTTTTATTTTATTTTATTTATTTACTTATTTTACTCAGACCTGTTTATAGACTTTCTTTCACTTCTTTGACAGTTTCTGCACTGATACCATTTTGTTTAAATTTAAAAAAAAATTTTTTTTTAAATCCTCACCTGAGGATACTTTTTATTCCATCTATCAAAGGCCTAAAAATAAGAGAAATGAAGAAAATTTGCAACATGTTTAAGAGATAAAAGAGTGATGTTCATAATACGTAAAGAACATCTGTTACCAAAAAGAAAAGAAAAAGGGAAATTGGCAAAGGATAGGCACAGCCATTTAGGGAAGAAATACAGGTAACCAATTAAAAAATAGAGACTTCCCGTCAAGATGGCGGCGTAGGTAAACGCAGTATCGCCTTGTCCCACAACCACATCAGAATTACAACTAAACTACAGAACAACCATCCTTCAGAGCCACCTGAAATCCAGCTGAGTGGAAGTCCTACAACTACAAAATTAAAGAAGCAGCCACATGGAGACTAGTAGGAGGGGCGGAGGAGGACAGGCTGGTCCCAAACCCACATGTGGCAGATAAAAATCAAGAGGACATGTCAGCTGGGAAGGTCCTCCCTGAGGAATGAAAGGTCCCTGTCCCACACCAGGTGCCCAGCTCAGGGTCCCAGTACCAGAAAGAGAAGTCCCCTTCACTTCTGGCTGTAAAACCATTTGGAACTGAGGCTGAGGGAGGGTGTGGCCCCTGGAGCCCCAGGCAGCTCTTCCTAAAGGGCCCGCACACAGACTTACTCAAACTCATTCCCTCTGAGCTCAGAAGGGAGGCAGCTTGAGGGGCACCGGAGAACAGGGAAGAACTGAGCTGTTTGGCCTCGGACAGGGCTGGAGGAGCAGCTTTCTCCTGGACAGAAATGCTGGTGGAGGCTGTTGTTCCTTTGGTGAGCCCTTCCCCCACAGGGAAGGCAGACTGCCGCCATATCTAGGACTCCAGGAACCTGGCTCACACTGTTGGCCCCGCCCCACCCAACTTTCCAGCCCACCCAAATTGTTTCCAAAGGCTTTACCATAGGATTGGCCTATCTGGGACCCTGCTTCAGCTTCCTAAAATCTCTCAAACAAGCAGCATCTGGTCTCAGCGAGCCCCTTACCTCACGTTAAGTGGCCCCAGACCTTGCACTAGAAGCAGCCAGCCTTGGTTCACAACTTGACTTTTTCTGGACACCTCCAAGCCCAGCACAAGAAGCCGCCTCAGCAGATTACTTTGTAGCTTATTCCAGGTGGCCCTGGATAGAGCACAGGCAGTGGCTAACCTTGCCCCAGAGCCAGCACACCCAGGGGACAGCTTCAGACCATGTTGAAACACCACCACCCAACCAGCTCCACAAGTGACACACTCAATGAGCGGACTCAGTGGGTACCAGAACCCTGCTGAAGTAAGTCTTTCCCTGTGTGGTGGGCCCCTACACAGCTGATCCTCCCAGGTAGTCAGAGGCCAGTGGTTAGTGGGCACAACCAGTCCTTGCATCTGATCAGCCTGAGTAAATCCCTCCCATTGACATGCCAACAGCATTCAAGACTCAAATACAACAGGAGGGTATACAGTCCACACTAGGGGTGCACCTCAAGGGCCCAGTTGGGGTGATCAGGGGACTGTGCCACTGGATCCTACAGGACACCTACAACAGTAGGCCACCCTGCAAAGCAACTCTACCTAATACATAGAAACAATCACAGGGAAGCAGCCAAAATGAGGAGACACATAAACAGTCCCAAATGAAAGAAAAGAACAAAACTCCAGGAAAAGAATTAAAACAGAGATAAGCAATCTACCAGATGCAGAGTTCAAAACACAGGTTATAAGGTTGCTCAGGGAACTTGGTGAGACATTCAAGTAACTTAGTGAGACCTTCAAGGAACTTAAGGAGACCTCCAAGGAACTTAGTGAGAACATCAATGACATAAAAAAGGACCAGTCAAAAATTAAGGATGCACTAACTGAAATAATAATTTACTGGGAAACAATAGTAGAGTAGGTAAAGCCAAGAAGCAAACCATCAATTTGGAATACAAAGAAGCGAAAACACCCAACCAGAACAGCAAAAAGAAAAAAGAACCCCCCAAAAATGAGGATAGGGTAAGGACAATTTCAAGCATGCCAACATTCGCATCATAGGGGTGCCTGAAGGAGAAGAGAGAGAGCAAGAAATTGAAAACTATTTGGAACAATAATGGCAGAAAACTTCCCTAACTTGGGGAAGGAAACAGACATACAAATCCAGGAAGCACAGAGAGGCCCAAACAAGTTGAACCCAAAGAGGTCCACACCAAGACATATCATCATCAAAATGCCAAAGGTTAAAGACAAAGAGAATCTTAAAGTAGCGAGAGAAAAGCAGTCGGTTACCTTCAAAGGAGCTCCCATAAGACTGTCAGCTGACTTCTCAAAAGAAACTTTGCAGGCCAGAAAGGAGTGGCAAGAGCTATTCAAGGTGATGAAAAGCAATGACCTACAACCAAGATCACTCTATCCTGCAAAGCTATAATTAGAATTGATGAACATATCAAGAGTTTACCAAACAAGAAAGAGCTAAAGGAATTCATCACCACCAAACCAGTATTACATGAAATGTTGATGGGTATTCTTGAAGGGGAAGAAGAACAAAAATATGAACAATAAAAGGGCACTTAATACATATCTATCAACAACTGAATCTACAAACGAAATGAGCAAGCAGAACAGAAACAGACTCATAGATACAGAGAACTTTTTGTTGCTTGCCAGATGGGTGGAGGCTGGGAGGATGGGTGAAATAGATGAAGGAATTAAAAAGTACAAATTGGTTGTTAGACTGAAGAACCTCAACGGGAAGGGGGGAGGGAGGATGGGATGAGATAAACCAAAGAACTTCTATGCATATATGCATAACCAATGAACACAGACAATAGTGTGGGGAAGGCAGGAAGGGGGCAGGATTGGGGAGGAGGACAATGGGGGAAAAAGGAAGAAACATCTGTAGTACATTCAACAATAAAAATGAGTTTAGCCCTGGCCGGTTTGGCTCAGCAGTTGGAGCATCGGCCTGCGGTACAGAGAGACCCGGGTTTGGTTCCCGCTAAGGGCACAGTTTGTCCCTGGCCCTGGTTGGTCATGCAGGTGGCAGCCACTTGATATGTCCCTTCACATCGATGTTTCTCTCCCTCTCTCTTCCTCTCTCTCCCTCCAGCTCTGTCTGAACAAAAAAATGGAAAAATGTCCTCGGGGGAGGATAAAAAAAAAAAAGAGTTTAAAAATTTTAAAGAAATTAAAAATAAAATAAAGCTTAACCTTTTAAGTAACCACAGAATGCAAATTAAGACAAAGATATTTTTTACACACTAGACTGGCAAAATATAAATACCTATGTTGATGATGGAAAGTCGGAGGGAGAGTGGGGGAAAAGGGCAGCAGTTGTAAAATTGAGGAAGATATTTTGAATGGCAATTTGACTATACCTACCAAAAAGTTAAATGAGTTCAATCTGTGGCTGAAAAATTTCACCATAGTATCTGTTCTACAGAAATGCTTGCATAGTTAGACAAAGATATATGTACAGAGATATATGTTACAATATTGTTTGCAATTGTGAGAAATGGGAACAGCTTAAATATTCACTAGGGATATAGTTAAATATATTATGGTAAATCCATACAGTGGAATGCTATGCTGCTATATAATAGAACAAAGTCATTTATTATCAAGTTGACAGAGAAAGAGCTCTAAGACATTTAGTGAGTAAAGGATGTTGCAGAACAATGCACATAGTATGGTATACGTTATATTAAGTTTGTATGTGGTTATATGTGTTTGTAATTGCACAAAAACATATGCACAAAAAGTGACAGTGAATTACCTACAGGGAGGGAAGTAGAAGAGGTGTTGAAGGGCACTAACATTTTACTCTATATAATCCCATGTTTTGTGTACTCGTGTTTTTATGTAGAATGTGTAAAACAATTTTTAACATGTATAACGTGGGGAGGGAATCCAAGATGGTGGTGGAGTAGGTGGCAGCTACACTCATCTCCTCCAAAGGCCAAACAGGACTTACAGTTAAATTATAGAGCAATCATCCTGACTAACCAACTGAAGATTAACTGAAGAGAAATTTTATAACCAAGGATTTACAGAAGAAGCCACATCAAGACTGGTAGGAAGGGCAGAGACATGAAAAGAGCTGGCCTTGCTCCCACATCAACTGCTGAGTTTCTGGAGGTATATCTCAGCTGCTAGGGGCTCCCCCTGAGAAGCATAGGGTCTAAACCCCAAGCCAGGCTCCCCAGCCTGAAACACCAGAGCTGGAAAGAGGTACCCATATAACATCCTGCTGTGAAAAGCAGCAGGGTTTCTGTCCTCCAGGGAGAGATGGGAGTCCACTAGAGACACAGGCACCTTCTTAAAGTACCAAAACACAAAATTAAGTTCAGACACTCACCCAGGGCTCCCTCCAGCTGAGAGAGGGCAGAGCGGACTAGAATCATGTAGTCACGTGAGGAGAGTGTGGGGTTTGTGTCTCTGGGGAGGGAGCTGAAGGGACAACTGCCAGGATCCTTGTGCTGAGACATTCTCCCATACTGCAGATGCCATCTTTCATGGGTGGAACACTGCGCTCCGTGCAGCATCAGCCTGGGAGAAAGCAATAGCCTCACCCTCTGGACACTCTCTCACCCACCCTGTGGAGCTTATACCCTGCTGAGGAATCAACTGCCTTAACCAGGGTATAGAGGCCTGGGTCAACTCAGGGAGTGTCAGTGACTGAGTCGTGTGGCTTTGGGGTAGGGGCCATTCCCCCCACTTTCCCATGAACCTATCTTGCGCTTCCCCTTCACAGGAGTTTCACTAGAAATACCTTCCAGACTCCCTGCAGCCCCACTCTGTTGAGCTCCATCTCCTCCCTGCAGAATCTGGGACAGACTAAGCTATGTGGCTCCAGAACAGGGGCTATTACTCCCTCGCACAGATGACCAGAAGAGCCCTCCCTTCACACAGCCAAATCTTGGTCTGTTTGGGCCTGATAAACTCTGCGGGCCTCACCCTGATGACTCCCTGAGTCCCTGCCCCAACACAAAGGTGTGCAAACACCTAGTGGTGGCAGCTAGACTTGGTATACCCGGGGAAATTTCCTGAGTGGCCTCAAACGCAGCACTAACTGAGTTTGAACCTGTATCAGTCCTCACCCCTCACCCCTTCCTGGTGAACCTACCTCATGTAACTGGAGTGCAGCCAGAGGCTCTTTCAGTGGTTGAGACTAACAGGCACCCAGAAGGTGGAGGCAGGTGAAGGCAGATCTCGGGGTTCCTTGGTATTTGTGCTGATCTTCCCCTAGGTCTGGTGCTGGTAAAAGGCAGCCTTGGTGCACAGCTTGGTCATTCCCACACATACCCAGCCCAGCAGAGGCAGCCATAAACTGTAGATAACATTGTAGCCCAAAATACATTGCCCAGGGCCAGTCACAGGCAGTATATGACATTGACCTTCACCAGAGGACCTCCCAATAGGCCTAGAACAAACACACCCACTGGCCAGCTTCAGACAATACCAGATCCAATCACCTTCACAAGCAGCATATCCTAAGTCGGATCTTGGAAGGCACCAAATCCTACTGAAGTGAATTCCATTTCATGTGGTCAGCACCTGCCCAGGAGCTTGCACACCACAGTCGGGATCAAGCCTCACAGTTAGCCATCCTTAAGGTCAGTCCATTCATGACTGGGCCAATAGCAATCAAGATTCATGTACAGCCCTGGCCGGTTTGGCTCAGCGGTTAGAGTATCGGCTTACGGTCCAGAGAGACCTGGGTTCAGTTCCCGCCAAGGGCCGTACCTCGGTTGTAGTTTGTCCCTGGCCCTGGTTGGGTCATGCGGGTGGCAACCACTCGATGTGACCCTTTCGCATCGATGTTTCTCTCTCTCTCTTTCTCTCCCTCCCACTCTATCTGAACAAAAAGTGGAAAAATGTCCTCAGGTGAGGATAAAAAAAAAAGACTCAGGTACAACAGGAGGGCCCATGTAACTTACACAGAGACATTCCTGGAGCACCCAGCCAGGTGATCAAGGAGACTGAACCAGTGAAACCCACAGGACACCTATTACATAAGGCCTCCTCCACAAAGACTGGCAGTCATAGCAGATCTATCTAGTACATAGAAACAAACACAAAGAAGCAGCCAATATTGAGAGCCAAAGAAACAGGCCCCAAATGAAATAAGAGAAATCTCCAGAAAAAGAGCTAAATTAAATGGAGGAAAGCGATTTATCAGATATAGAGTTCAAAGTAATGGTTATAAGGATGTTTGACAGCATGAAGAAGCACATAAAAACTATAAAAAAGGACCAGTCAGAAATGAAGAATACAATATCTGAAATGAAGAATACACTGGAAGAAATAAATAGTAGGTTGGATAAAGCAGAAGACTGAATCAGTGATTGGGAAGACAAAGTAGAAACACCCAATGAGATCAGCAAAAAGAAAATAATTTTAATGAGGATAGTTTAAGGGACCTTTGGCACACCATGAAGCATAACAACATCTGCATCATAGTGGTACCAGGAGAAGAGAGCAAGCAAGGGATTGAGGACCTATTTAAAGAAATAATGACCAAAAACTCCCCCTACCTGGTCAAGGAAAAAGACACACACATCCAGGAAGTTCAGAGTCCCAACCAAGTTGAATCCTAAGAGGCCCATACCAAGACACATTTAATTAAAATGACAAAGGTTAAAGACAAAGAGAGAACCTTGAAAACCACAAGAGAAAGACAGTTAGTTACCGGCAAAGGAGCTCCCATAAAACTGTTAACTGATTTCTCAACAGAAACATTTTGGGCCAGAAGGGACTACCATGAAATATTTGAAGTGATGAAAAAAAGCAAGGACCTACAACCAAGAGTACTTTACCCAGCAAGGCTGTAATTTATAATTGAAGGAGAGCCCTGGCCGGTTTTGCTCAGCGGTTAGAGTGTTGGCCCATGGACCAAAAGGTCATGGTTCAATTCCCAGTCAAGGGCACGTACCTGGGTTGCAGGTTTGATCCCCAGCCCCAGTCGGAGTCATGCAGGAGACAACCAATCAATGTGTCTCTCTCACATTGATATTTCTTTCTCTCTCTCTCTCTCTCTCTCCCTCTCCCCCCCCCTCACCTTCACCCTCTCCCTCTCTCTCTCCCTCTCCCTCTCCTTCTTCCTCTCCCTCTCCTTCTCCCTCTCCCTCTCCCTCCCTCTCTCCCTCCCTCCCATTCCCTTCCTCTCCTCCATTCCATAAAATAAAATTGAAGGAGAAGTAAAGAGCTTCCCAGACAAGAAAAAGCTAAAGGAGTTTGTTATCACCAAACCAGTATTACAAGAAATGTTAAAGATCCTGCTTTAAGAAGAAAGAAGGAGGGGCAAGAGGAGGAGGAGAAAAACAGAGGCACATAGGTACGTATAGAGGAACATAGTGAAAATAATAAAATGGCAATAAATATGTACCTACCAATAATCATTATTTATTTTTATTTTATTTTAAATCTTTATTGTTGTATGTATTACAGATGTTCCTCATTTTTCCCCCATTGACCCCCTCCTCCCCTGTCCCGCCCCCCTCCCACCTTTTCCCATACTATTGTCTGTGTTCGTTGGTTATGCATATAAGTTCTTTGGTTTATTTCTTTCCACCCCCCAACCCCTTTCCCTTTGAGGTTTGTCATTCTGGCAATGAATTTTTACTTCTTAATCCTTTCACCTTTTTCACCCATTCCCCCAACCCCCCACCCATCTGGCAACCAACAAAATGTTCTCTGTATCTATGAGAATGTTTCTGTTCTGCCTGTTCATTTTGTTTGTAGATTCCATTGTCGATAGATATGTATTCATTGTTATTTGGTTTGTTCATATATTTTATCTTTTTCTTCAAAAAGACCCGTCATCATTTCATATAATAACGGTTTGGTGGTGATGAACTCCTTTAACTTTTTCTTGTCTGGGAAAGTCTTTATATGGCCATCGATTCTAAATGACAGCTTTGCAGGATAGAGTAATCTTGGTTGTAGGTTCTTGCTTTCCATCACTCTGAATATTTCTTGCCACTCCCTTCTGGCCTGCAAAGTTTCTTTTGAGAAATCAGCTGACAGCCTTATGGGAACTCCCTTATAGGTAACTAACTGCTTTTCTCTTGCTGCTTTTAAGATTCTCTCTTTGTCTTGAACCTTTTGCATTTTGATCATGATGTGTCTTGGTGTGGGCCTCTTGGGGTTCATCTTGTTTGGGACTCTCTGTGCTTCCTGGACTTGTATGTCTGTTTCCTTCACCAAGTTAGGAAAGTTTTCTGCCATTATTATTTAAAACAGGTTTTCAATTTCTTGTTCTCTCTTCTCCTTCTGGCACCCCCAAGATGCGAATGTTGGCATGCTTGAAATTGTCCCCGAGGCTCCTTACACTATCCTCATTTTTTTGGATTCCTTTTTCTTTTTGCTGTTCTGATTGGGCGTTTTTTTTTTTTTTGCTTCCTTATGTTCCAAATCAATGGTTTGCTTCTTGGCTTTACCTACTCTACTATTGAATCTGTGTAAATTATTCTTTATTTCAGTTAAAGCCTCCTTTGTTTCTAACTGTGCATCCATCATTTCTGACTGGTCCTTGTTTATGCTCTTGAGGCCCTCACTAAGTTCACTGAGCATCCTTATAAGCAGTATTTTGAACTCAGCATCTGTTAGGTTGCTTATCTCTATTTCGCTTAGTTCTTTTCTTGGGGTTTTGTTCTGTTCTTTCATTTGGGACCTGTTTCTTTGTCTCCTCATTTTGGCTGCCTCCCTGTGTTTGTTTCTGTATGTTACTTAACGAGAGATATGGGGCTATCTGAGACCAGATGCTGCTTGTTTGAAAGAATTTAGGAACACCTGAAGCAGGATCCAAGACAGGCCAATCCTATGGTTCAGCAACTGGCAACAGCTTGGGTGGGCCTGAAATTTGGGTGGGCCTGAAATTTGGGTGGGGCGGGGTGGGGCGGGGTGGGGCGGGGCCTCAGGGAATCACCAGGGCGAAGCTACCAGTGTGAGCCAGGTTGCTGGAGTCCCAGATATGGCGACTGTCTGCTGCCCCAGGGAAGGGCTCATCAAAGGAACAAAGGCCTCTGATAGCATGTTTGTCCCAGAGAAAGCCCCCTCTCCAGCCCTCACTCCAATGCCAAACAGCTCAGTTCTTTCCTGTATGTCTCTGGCACCCCTCGAGCTGCCTCCCCTCCAAGCTTAGAGGGAGTGAGTCTGATATGTCCGTGCACAGGCCCTTTAAGAGGAGTTACCTGGGCCCTGGCCGGTTTTGCCCAGCGGTTAGAGCATCGGCCTGCGGTCCTGAGAGACCCGGGTTCGGTTCCCGCTAAAGGTATGTACCTCAGTTGCAGTTTGTCCCCGGCTCTGGTCAGTTGTACGGGTGGCAGCCACTCGATGTGTTCCTTTCACGTCGATGTTTCTCTCTCTCTCTCTCTCTCTCTCTCTTTCTCTCTTCCTCACTCTACCTGAACAAAAAAATGGAAAAATGTCCTCGGGTGAGGATTAAGAGGAGTTACCTGGGGTTTCAGCTGCCTCAGCTTCCCTGAGCCTCAGTTCCCGCTGGTTTTTCCAGCCAGAAGTTATGGAGACTTCTCTTCCTGGCACTGGAACCCTGAGCGGGGCATCTGGTGTGGGACAGGGACCCCTCAATCCTCAGGGAGGACCTTCCCAGCCGAGGTGTCCTCCTGATTTTTATCCGCCACATGCGGGTGTGGGACCAGCCCGTCCGCCTCTGCCCCTCCTACCAGTCTCAATGTGGCAGCTGCTTTATTCCATAGTTGTAGGACTTCCATTCAGCTCGATTTCAGGCAGTTTTGAATAATGGTTGTTCTGTAGTTTAGTTGTAACTTTGATGTGGTTGTGGGAGGACGCGATACGTGTTTACCTACGCTGCCATCTTGACCGGAAGTTCTCAGTAATCACTTTAAATATAAGTGGTTTAAATGCTCCAATCAAAAGATATAGGGTAGGGCGGCAGTGGCAAGGAAGGTGTCAAAAGGGGGGAAGGAGGGACATCTGTAATTTTAAATTAACAAATTAGCCCTAGCTGGCTTATGCTCAGTGATTAGAGCATCAGCCTGTGGACCAAAGTGTCTTGGTTCAATTCCTGCCAAGAGCACGTACCTTGGTTTTGGTTTGTCCTCAGCCCTGTCGGAGTCATGCGGGAGGCAACCAATCGATGTGTCTTTCTCACACCAATGTACCTTTCTCTTTCTCTCCCTTCCTCCCACTCTATCTGAAGACAAATGAAAAATATCCTCGGTTAAGGATTTAAAAAGTAAAATATAAATTAATAAATTAAAAATGCATTAGCCCGGTCGATGTGGCTCAACCCATGCACCAAGAGCTTGCTGGTTCAATTCCCGGTCAGAACACATGCCCAGGAATGTGGGCCAAATCCCAAGTAGGGGGCGTGCAGGAGGCAGCCAATAGATATCCTCTCTCATCGATGTTTCTATCCCTCCTTCTTCCTTCCTCTCTCTCTAAAAAAACCAATAAAGGAAAAAAAGAAATAAAGTTTTTTAATCAATTAATTAAAAATTAAATAAATAGTATTCTCCACTAAAATATAAGGGCAAAGACATAACCTATGCTGTTCATTTCAACACCCTCAGTATCTAAGACACAATAAAGGCTCTATAAATAGATTTTCGCCTGGCTGGTGTGGCTCAGTGGTTGAGAGTCAACCCATGCACCAAGAAATCGCCAGTTTGATTCTCAGGGCACATGCCCAGGTTCTGGGCCCAATCCCCAGTGTGGGGCATACAGGAGGCAGTCAGTCAATGTTCTCTCTCATTGCTGTTTTGTTTGTTTGTTTGTTTTTTATCCTCACCCAAGGACATTTCTCCATTTTTTATTCAGACAGAGCGGGAGGGAGCGAGAGGAAGAGAGAGAGAGAGAGAGAAACATTGACGTGAAAGGGACACATTGAGTGGCTGCCACCCGCACAACCCAACCAGGGCCAGGGACAAACTGCAACCGAGGTATGTGCCCTTACAGGAACTGAACCCGGCTCTCTCTGGACCACAGGCCGATGCTCCAACTGCTGAGCAAAACTAGCCAGGGTTCTCATTGATGTTTATCTCCCTCCCTCTCCCTTTCTTTCTCTAAAATCAATAAAGAAAAAAAAATTTTTTTCAACAAATGAATATTTGAAAATCCAATCCATCAATAATTCCCTTATGACTTGGTATTAATGTCTCTTTTCTCACAAAAAGGGAAATACAAAAAATAAGAAAGACATAGGGTAGCTGAATAGATAAGAAAACAAACAAGACCCATATATATGTTGTCTAGAAGAGACCCACCTCAGAATGAAAAGATACACACAGACTAAAAGTAAAAGGATAGGAAAAAAGATATTTCATGCAAATAAAAAGGGGGGAAAAGTTGGTGTACCAATTATTATATCTGACAAAATAAACTTTTTTAAAAACATTTTCCTTTATTGATTTTTAGAGAGAAAGGAAGGGAGAGGGAGAGAGAGACAAAAACATCGATGATAGAGAACATCAATGGGCTGCCTCCCGTATGACCCCCACTGGGGATCTGGCCCACAACCTGAGCATGTGCCATGACTGGGAATTGAACTGGCGACCTCTTGGTGCATGGGTCGACGCTCAACCACTGAGCCACACCGGCCAGGCAAGACTTTTTTTTTTAATCCTCACCTGAGGTTACTTTTTACATTAATCTTCAGATAGAGCTGGAGGGAGAGAGAGAGAAAGAAACATTGATGTGAGAGAGACACATTGATTGGTTGCTATCCACACAACCTCAGTCAGGGCGGGGACAAACTACAGCTGAGGTATGTGCCCTTGGCTGGAATTGAACCCGGGACTCTTTGGTCCATGGACAGCGCTCTTACCACTGAGCCACACTACCCAGGGCTGGGCAAGACTTTTAAACAAAGGCTATAGTAATGACAAAGAAGATCACTACATAATGATCAAGGGAGCAATTCAACAAGAGGATATGTTTGTATGCACCCAACATAGGAGCACCCAAATATGTAAAGCAAATCTTATGGACATGAAGGGAGAGATTGACAGTGATAACATTCATACTAGGGAATTTTGACACCCCAATGGCATCAGTGGACAAATCTTCCAAACAGAAAATCAACAAGGAAACAGTGGCCTTAAATGCCAAACTAGATCAGATGTATTTAATTGATATCTTCAAGGCTTTTCACCCCAAAGAAGCATAATATACATTCTTTTCAAGTGCACATGGAGCATTTTCTAGGATACACCACATGTTAGGACACACAAAAAACTCAGTAAATTTAAGAAATCATATCAAGCATCCTCTCTAACCATAATGGTATGAAACTAGAAACCAATCACAAGAAGAAAAAAAAGAAAGACATGGAGGCTAAATAACATGTTACTAAACAATGAATGAGTTAACAGTGAAATCTATGAAGAAATCAAAAGATACTTTGAAACAAATTAAAATGAGAACACAACAACCCAAAATCTATGGGACACTCAGTCCTAAGAGAGAAATTCATAGCATTACAGGCCTGTGTCAAGAAATGAGAAAAATCTCAAATAAACAATCTAAATTTACACTTAAAGGAACTTGAAAAAGAACAACAAAGTCAAAAGTGAGTAGAAGGAAAGAAATAATAAAGGTCAGAGTAAAAATGAGCAAAATAGTCTAAAAAATAATGTAAAAGATCAACGAAACCAAGAGCTGGTTCTTTGAAAAGATAAACAATATTGACAAACTTTTAACTAGATTCATCAAGAAGAAAAGAGAGAAGACCAACAGAAATAAAAGAGAAGTAAAACTGACATCAAAGAAATGCGGACGATTGTAAGAAAATATTATGAAACAATGTACCAACAAATTGGATAATCTGGACGAAATAGATAAATTTCTAGAAACATACAATTTTCTAAACTGAATCAGGAAGACTCAGATAACCTAAGTAGACAGATTACAACAGGAGTAATTGAAGCAGTAATAAAAAAAAGAAGAGGAAAAAAAACATACAAAACAGTCCCAACAGACAAAAGTCCTAAACCAGATGGCTTCACAAGTGAATTTTGCCAAATATTCAAAGAAAAACTAACACCTATACTTCTCTAAATAGTCCCAAAAATATTCAGAGAGGGAAGACTCCCAAGTTCATTTTATGAGGCGACCATTATCCTAATTCCAAAACCAGATCAAGAGACTACAAAGAAAGAAAATTATAGGCCAGTATCCCTGATGAACATAAATGCTAAAATCCTCAACAAAATATTAGCAAACAGGATCCAGCAATATATGATCAAATGGGATTTATTACAGGGATGCAAGTTTGGTACAATACCCACAAATCAATAAATGTGGTACACCACATAAAATGAAGGATAAGAATCACATATATCAATAGATGCAGGAAAAGCATTTGATAAAATCCAGCACCCATTTATGATTAAAACTCTCAGCAAAGTGGGAATATAGAGGGAACATACTTTAATGTAATAAAAGCCATGTATGACAAACTCAAAGCCAACATCATACTCAATGGGCAAAAACTAAAAGCATTTCCCTTAAGATCTGAACCAAGACAGGGATGTCCACTTTCACCACTCACATTCAACATAGTACTGGAAGTTCTAGCCACAAAAATCAGACAAGAAGAAGAAATAAAAGACATCCAAATCAGAAAGGAAGAAGTAAAACTCATTATTTGCAGATGGCATGACACTATATAGAAGGAACCCTAAAGATTCCACCAAAAAAACTACTAGAACTGATAAATGAATTCAGTAAAGTAGCAGGATACAAAATAAAAATTCAGAAATCAATTGCATTTTTTACACCAATAATGAACTATCAGAAAGAAAAATTAAGGAAACAATCTCCTTTACAATTGCTTCGAAAAGAATAAAATACCTAGGAAAAAAAAATTTTTTTTTTTTATCCTCACCCGAGGACATTTTTCCATTTTTGTACAGACAGTGGGAGGGAGAGAGGGGAAGAGAGAGAGAGAAACATCGATGTGAAAGGGACACATCGAGTGGCTGCCACCCGCACGACCAACCAGGGCTGGGGACAAACTGCAACCAAGGTACATGCCCTTAGCAGGAACCGAACCCGGGTCTCTCCGGACCGCAGGCGGGCGCTCTAACCGCTGAGCCAAACCGGCCAGGGCCCTAGGAAAAATTTAACCAGGGATGTGAAAGACCTGTACTTAGATAATTATAAGATACTTAAGAAAGAAATTGAAAAAGATACAAATAAGTTGAGGCATAACCGTGTTCATGGATAGGATAATTACTATAATTAAAATGCCCATACTACCCAAAGCAATCTATAGAGTCAATGCAATTCCTATCAAGATACCAGTAGTGACCACAGAATGTATATGCATGTATGTATAACCAATGGACAGAGACAACAAAGCTGGGGATGGGGTGGGAGGATGGGGAGGGTGGTGTCAATGAGAGGAAAAAGGGGAAGCATCTGTAACAAAACTAATAAAACATCATAATAAATTTTTTTAATCAATAAAAACATTTAAAAAGGGGGGGAGAATGAAAAGAGAGATACCATTGCAGTTTCATTTTTTGTGTCCAAATACATGCAATGGAACGGTGCACCCCTGATAACTTGACAAAATGTATAGACCAGATGAAAAAATACAGCTAAAATAGAGTGATATGTAAGTTTCAGCTTCTTGGTCATCAGCTGGAATTTCTATTGGTCATCAGTAAAGCAACTGAAAACTTAAAAAAAAAAAAAAGATACCAATAGTGTATTTCAAATGACTAGTACAAATATTCCAAAAATGTATATGAAACCACAAAAGACCCCGAATAGTCTCAGCAATCCTGAGAAAGAAGAACAAAGTTGGAGGAGTCACACTACTTGATATCAAACTATACTACAAGGTCATAGCAGCCAAAACAGCATGGTACTGGCATAAAAACAGACATATACATCAATAGAACAGACTAGAGTCCAGAAATAAACCCATGCGTTTATGGTCAATTAATATTTGAGAAAGGAGGCAAAACCATACAGTGGGGTAAAGACAGTCTATTCAATAAGCGATGGTGGGAAGATGGACATGTATGTGCAAAAAAATGAAACTAAACGACCTTCTTACACCATACACAAGAATAAACTCAAAATGGGACTCTCATCACAGATGAGGCACCTTTAATACTTGGGAGTGACTGTTCCCTATAAGGCACTGAAAATCATCTTTCAGGGACTAACAAGGATACTGAGGCTATTAGTACCGGTATATTTCCTGACTTTCCTGCTAGAAGAAAACAAAGCTTTGGAGACATTACAGCTTAAGAACTGCAAAGTGTAGTAATCCTGGTGGAGGACTGAATCCAGGTACTCAAAAAGGAAGGTAAACATTCTGAAAAATGAAAAGAATAAAATCTCCTTTGTATATTAGAGGGTCATCCTAAAGAGAGCAGAGGAGAGATCTCTGGAGTTTGAGTTTGGGGCTGAATTTATCCCCTTAAAGAGTAAGAGTAAGCCCTCAACTGAGGTTCTCTGTATCACCTCATCTCAGTGGTTCTAATCTCCCTCTTAGAGTCACTTGAAGACTAGAATTTAAAATGCTGTTGCCCAGACCCACCCCACACCAATTTGGATAAAATTGGACTTAAACAAATCTCTGGGAATGGGGGCTGAACACTGGCCTCTTTTTAAAATTCCCCAAGTGTGCCCTGGCCAGTTTGGCTCAGCGGTTAGAGCATCGGCCTGAGGTCCGGAGAGACCCGGGTTCGGTTCCCGCTAAGGGCATGTACCTCAGTTGCAGTTTGTCCCCGGCCCTAGTTGGTCGTGCGAGTGGCAGCCACTCGATGTGTCCCTTTCACATCGATGTTTCTCTCTCTCTCTCCCCCTCCCCCTCTCTCTCCCTCCCACTCTATCTGTACAAAAAATGGAAAAATGTCCTCAGGTGAGGATGAAAACAAAAAATAAAAAAATAAAAAAAAATAAAATTCCCCAAGTGTGTAGCTAGGGCTAAAAACCATGAGCTCTCTTGGACTTCCTATATGCCACAATAAGTGGAGTTCCACAGAAGAGAGAGGTCCTGCATTGGATTCCTCAATGGAATAGAGGAATAAGAATGTCACAGTTAAGTCATTCAACCTTTAAAGTTTATGTCTTTGAGTAGTTCTCTCTAAACTGCCATCCTGCCCTAGCTAGTGTGGCTCAGTTGATTAAGCATCATCCCATGCACCAAAAGGTTGTTGGTTTGATTCCATGTCAGGGTGCATACCCAGGTTGCAGATACCCTGTCTGTCGGGGTGCGTGCAAGAGGCAGCTGATCGATGTTTTTCTCTCACATCAATGTCTCTCTCTCTCTCTCAAAATCAATAAAAATATATTTAAAAATAAACTCTCTGCCATCCTAACCAAAGCAAATCTCCAAGTTTTAGGTTCAACCTAATACCATGTATTGACAAGATGCTTTTTGTTCTCTTCCCAGTTATGCCTGCTCAGAATGCTGTACTTTTTCAGGAGGGGATCATGGAAGAGAAGGAAATAAATAGTGGATCACAGATAGTCCCGGTAAGTTTAGCTCGACTCTCCCCTGAAATGCTATTATAGTTCTCAGAATGTGGGCACTTTTATTTTTCAGTTTTCAGAAGCACTAAGCCCCCAAACTCCAGAGCCCTTGAAATTCTTGACAGATGATAATCTCTACGGGATGTTTCCCATTCACCTTATATACCCCCTTTTTTGTTGTTGTTGTTTTAATTTTTTTTCTTTATTGATTATAGCCCTTTTCCCCTCCAGCATTTTTACCAGATCAAGTACTCATGTGAGTGCTGGGTGTAAAAGAAGCAAAAGAAGCCATAGACTGTCTTATAATCTCCCTTCCTTAAACAGCTCACCAGAATTCCACCCACACTGTGCGCAATGAATGAGGCCCAGGCCACTGTGACTGCTTGGAACTAATGGCATTATTAAATATGCCTGAGGACACCGGCTGCCACAAGTTAGTTTTTATCCAGAACCTTTTACAGCTTTTCAAAACCTGTTTAAGCCTATTGTTACAGTTCTACAATCTGATTGAGAATCATGTAAACTGAAGAGGTGTAACTGTCTGTTCCTATGAAAACTAGTTGAATGTTTTGGAAAGATTCAGTAAATGCCATTTTTAAAAAATTGCTATTAAATTAGGTATGAGCGCCCTGGCTGGTTTGGTTCAGCGGTTAGAGCGTTGGCCTGCGGTCCAGAGAGACCCGGGTTCGGTTCCCACTAAGGGCACATAGCTCAGTTGCAGTTTGTCCCCGGCCCTGGTTGGGTCGTGCGGGTGGCGACCACTCGATGTGTCCCTTTCACGTCGATGTTTCTCTCTCTCTCTCTTCCTCCTACTCTATCTGAACAAAATATAAAAAAAAAAAAATTAGGTATGAGCAAACTGTAAAACACAGATGTAAAAATCTCAGAGTATTCTACATCTACATTATTTCCCAAGTGTCATTTGCTTGTTCTCCTTTAATGAAACAAAAACCGATGCATTATGGATATGGGCACTCAATAAAATCACTGTCATAGAAAAAGCTTAGCTTTACATCAAAAGATGAGCCAGTGAATATACATGTATATATTTTAAATTAAAATGTTTAAGATATCTTTTATGGATCTTTACTTTAACCAGCTGTTTTTACTTAACACACCAGATATCAGTCTTAGTTGCTTCATATAGGAGGACTTCTATTTTTCCAAATTCTGAGATAATCATTATCTGTGCATAGCAAATAAACTCATTGGAGATTTTTAAAAGCCTACATCACACAGTTAATATTCAAAAGTATAAATATAATGTTGGATGCAGCTATGCATGCAAAAGGAAACAAATACTGTACAAGAGGTACTCAGAGAAGAGAGAAATCTAATTGAGACTGGAGGAACGAGGGAAGACTTCATGAAGAAGGTAGAGTTTGAATTTGTGCTGATATCAGGTAGGGTTTGGAAATGAGAGAAGACTGAACCATTGCAGACAGGAAATAAAACTTGAGCAAGAGATGAGCATTTATTTGGTACATTGGTGTTTGGGGATCGTTGGTCTGCAAGGAATAAATTCATTCAGTTTACACTTAATTGTAAGGCTCCCCACACACAGGAATAAAAAGACATCGAGAATTAATGTAGCATATGTGTCTCTTTGCTTTCTAGCCAGAGGAGTTTGTTTTAGTGTTCCAGCGATGTATTGTGTTAAGAAAGAAGATGATCTCATTCCTTCAACAAATATTTTTTGAGCAGCTACTGTCAGAAATTATGCTTGGCATCAGATATATATCAATGAGCAAAACAAACATGGTCCTAAACCCACGTGATCTAACAGAGAGAGCAAATATACTAATAAATTACAAGTTGAGATGTGTATTATACAAAATAAAAGTAAGGTGCTGTGAATGTGCATTAGGAAATCAGGGAAGAACTCTCTGGCTAAGCAAAATTTAAAGTGAGAGGTGAAGGATATATAGAAGTTATAAACGGAAGTGGAAAAGAGCATTTTAAGCATGTGGTAAACATCATGTGTAAAAACCATGGGTATATTTGAGAAATTAAAAGAAGGCCAGTGTGGTTGGAGTGGAGGGAGGGAGAGAATGATTGTAAGTAACCTTAGAGAAGCATACAGGGCTAAGTAGGCAGGGCCTTTGAAAAGTTTGAGTTTTATTCTAAGTGCAGTGAAAAGCCTTTGAGGCAATTTAAGCAGGATGGTAACATAATAAATAAATAAATAAATTCCACTTAAAACATCACCCTGGTGTGTGCTGTATGATAAGGGAACTTGTAAGAGGCAAGAATGGAAAGGGGAGAGAACACTGAGGAGGCTATTGTAGTATTCTAGATGACAAAAAATGGTAGCTTAAAACTCGAAGATGGAGAAAATAGCTGGGTTTGAGAGCTTTGTTTTGAGACTCAGCAGAGATGAACAGGAAGGGTAAAGGCAAAGGAAGAAAAGTGATTTTTTTTTTTATCCTCACCCGAGGACATTTTTCCAGTTTTTGTTCAGATAGAGTGGAAGAAGAGAGAGAGAGAGAGAAACATCGATATGAAAGGGACACATCGAGTGGCTGCCACCCGCACAACCAAACAGGGCTGGGGACAAACTGCAACCTAGGTACGTGCCCTTAGTGGGAACCAAACCCGTGTCTCTCGGGACCACAGGCCGATGCTCTAACCGCTGAGCAAAACCGGCCAGGACTGATTTTTTTTTTTTTCCTCACCCAAGGACACTTTTCCATTTTTTGTTCAGATAGAGTGGGAAGAAGAGAGAGAGAGAAACATCGATGTGAAAGGGACACATCAAGTGGCTGCCACCCGCACAACCCAACCAGGACCGGGGACAAACTGCAACCGAGCTAACGTGCCCTTAGCTGGAACTGAACCCGGGTCCCTCTGGACTGCAGGCTGATGCTCCAACCACTGAGCAAAATTGGCCAGGGCTGACATGTCACTCCTGCTCAAAATGCATGGCTCCCATTTCACTCAGAGTAAGAGCCAAAGCCTGATGATGGGCCAAATAAGTCCTACAGAATCTAGAATCTGGACCTTTCTGACTTTTATCATTTACTTTTCCCCCTTGCTCACTCCACTCTACCCATCCTGGCCTCATCATTCTTGTTCCTTAAATGTGCCACACACTATTGCATTAGGGCCTTTGTACTAATAACTTCCCAAGCCCTCAAATGTCACCTCTTCAGTGACATTTTTTCTATATTGTTTTGTAATTGTTTAGGTGATATATAAGAGTCTTTCCTCTATTACAAATTGTAAACAGCTTAAAAGCAAGCATCATTTTATGTATGTTTTTATATCTGTCTTGAAAGATGATAGAAAAACAGGTATTGCCCTGGCCGGTTTGGCTCAGCGGTTAGAGCGTCAGCCTGCGGTCCAGAGAGACCCGGGTTCGGTTCCCGCTAAGGGCATGTACCTTGGCTGCAGTTTGTCCCCGGCCCTGGTTGGGTCATGTGGGTGGCGGCCACTCGATGTGTCCCTTTCACATGATGTTTCTCTCTCTTCCTCTCTCTCCTTCCCACTCTATCTGAGTGAAAAACAGGTATTAATTGTTGTTTCAAAAATTTTGACCTGGGTTACTCAGAGCCCTGAAGACTTTCAATACAACAGCTTAGACACCCTAACCTTCACAGAGATTTAATACATATAATTACATATATTAAACTGATAAGAACAGATACTACACTTGATCTTAGCCAAAAGGCCGAGAAGCGATACATATAGAAATGGATATGGAGTTATGTGTGTGTGTGTGCACATATGTGTTCATGTATACATATTTCACTATATACATATCTCTGTCTTCCAAATACAACCACTGAGCAGGCCTAGAAGCAGTGATACTCCAGTAACAGTGAACACACCTTGTGCCCAGGTCTTGGTTCCTAAATGCCATTCTATATTTAAAAAAGGCAGACATAGCCACTCAGTTTTGACCAGCAGAGTAGAACATGATACTGCAACCCTGTAGAAACTCTAGTTGGAAGAAGAGCCACTCTATATTTGATCATTAAAAGGAATCAAGGATCCTTGAAGAAATGGCTGATTCCAGGCTTGAGACAGAAAAACACAATAAGAACTTTTTTTTTTTAATCCTCACCCAAGGACATTTTTTCCATATTTTGTTCAGATAGAGTGGGAGGGAGAGAGAGAGAGAGAGAGAAACATCAATGTGAAAGGAACACATCAAGTGGTTGCCACCGCACGACCCAACCAGGGCCGGGGATAAACTGCAACCGAGGTACGTGCCCTTAGCAGGAACCGAAACCGGGTCTCTCTGGACCGCAGGCCAACGCTCTAGCTGCTGAGTCAAACCGGCCAGGGCGCAATATGAACTTTTAAAGAATATTTTTCTGACCCAAAAAATAAAGAAGTGGTCAAAAATGATAGAGATAGCCCTGGCAGGTTTGGTTCAGCGGTTAGAGCGTTGGCCTGTGGTCCAGAGAGACCCGGGTTCGGTTCCCACTAAGGGCACGTACCTCGGTTGCAGTTTGTCCCCGGCCCTGGTTGGGTCGTACAGGTGGTGACCACTCGATGTGTCCCTTTCACGTCGATGTTTTTTTCTCTCTCTCTCTCTCCCTCCTACTCTATCTGAAAAAAATATCAAAAAATGTCCTCGGGTGAGGATAAAAAAAAATTTTTCAATAAAAATGATAGAGATATGTCAAAAGGACAGAGAAGGAAGTTTGAAGGAGCTTCTACTGGCTAAATCCAGCATAGTTATGGGCATTAAAGTAAATAGTGATAATAAATGATTATAATTTATTGTGTAAAAAAGTAAACAAATCCATCTGATATAAATTAATGAGTTAATGAGAAGGTAAATGTCTTCAACACAGTAGAAAGCCAACTAATAATATACAAAGAATGATGGAATTAGAAAAGCACCACTGCCCTGGCCAGTTTGGCTGAGCGGTTAGAGCATCGGCCTGCAGCCCACAGAGACTCGGGTTCAGTTCCCGCTAAGGGCACGTACTTCGGTTGCAGTTTGTCCCTGGCCCTGGTTGGGTCGTGCAGGTGGCAACTATTCGATGTGTCCCTTTCACATCGATATTTCTCTCTCTCTCCCTCTCCCTCCAACTCTATCTGAACAAAATATGGAAAAATGTCCTCGGGCGAGGATAAAAAAAATTTTTTTAAAAGAAAAAGAAAAGCACCACTTAGCAACCATCATCATCACCCTTGATAAAGGCAAGAATTATCAGTGGATGCTAAAATTAGCGGATGAAAGTTCCAGGAGAAGCAAGATATTTATAGTCTCAAAGTATCTTCCACACAAGATACTTATTAACTACAGGATGAAATAGTAATTTTCCAGTGAAAACTACTGGTAGGTAACCACCTTAACCAAATTATCAAAGCTAGCCCTGGCCGGTTTGGCTCAGTGGTTAGAGCGACAGCCTGTGGACCTGAGAGTCCCGGGTTCGGTTCCCATTAAGGGCACATACATCGGTTACAGTTTGTCCCTGCCCCAGTGGGCGGCAACCACTTGATGTGTTTCTTTCACATCAAAGTTTCTCTCTCTCTCTTCCTTCCTCTCTCCATCCCACTCTATTGAAGATAAATGCAAAAATGTCCTCGGGTGAAGATTTAAAAAAAATTATCAAAGTTAACATTGCCAGTAAGGAAACTAGTCAACAGGTGCCTGCTAATATGAGAAGAACCGAGCATCCCCTTCCATACTGTTCCTGCCAGAAGTGCATAGTGTGAACCTACTCTAGAGGAGAAATCAAGCCCAAATTGAGGTTCATTCTCAAGATAACTAACCTGCACTTTTCAAAGTGTCAGTGTTACGAAATACAAAGAAAGGCTCAGGACTGTTACAGATTCAAAGAGACAAAAGATACAAGAGAACCAAATGGAGTGTATGCTCTTGAATTTTCTTTTGTTATAAAAGACATTAGGACATTTAGTGGCATCTAAATAATTCTTTGGTTTTGACAGCAGTACTGTATCAGTGTTAATTTCCTGATTTTGATCATTGTACTGTTCTTATGTAGGAAAATTCCTTGTTTTTTAGAAAATAAATATCAATTTTTTTAGGCATAAAGGGGCATCATGCCTGCAACTTACTCTTAAATGATCCAGCAAAATTATAGAGAGAGAGAAGAAGGGAGAGGAGATTGAAGGATTTATTTTATTATTCCTACAAGTTTTCTTTAAGTCTAAACTTATGTCAAAAAAATTTTAATTTAAAAAGAATAATGAGTCCCTAGCCGGTTTGGCTCAGCAGTTGGACCAAAGAGTGCAGGTTTGATTCCAGCCAAGGGTACATACCTCAGTTGCAGTTTGTCCCCGGCCCTGGTCAGCGTCATGTGGGAGACAGCCAGTCGATGTATCTCTCTCACATCAATGTTTCTCTCTCTCTACCCCCCTCCCACTCTATCTGAAGATATTTGAAACAATATCCTCGGGTGAAGATTAAAAATATATAAATAAATAAAATAAAAATAATAATCAGGTAGCTGTCTTATGTCCTAATATGTCTGAGATGGAAAAATTTCTAGCATTAATTGTTAAGTTAAGAAATAGTGTATAAAATATGTTACCTTTGATGTAAAAATTAAAAGTGGGAGGAAATAAGAATCCTTATGCATATTTGCACAAAAAAATAATTCTGGAAAAATACAAAAACTCTAAGTAGTGATTATTCATTGGGAGTAGGAGCTGGCAGAGAGAAAATAAGGCTGAGAGACATGACTTTTACTAAATATTATTAATGTGCTTTTTTCCTGCTCCATATTGATATATTATCTGCCTAAAAATAGAATTCAACCTGGCCAGTGTGGCTCAGTGGTTGAGCGTCAGTCCATGCACCAAAAGGTCGCTGGTTCAATTCCTGGTCAGGGCACAAGCCCAGGTTGTGGGCCAAATCCCCAGTGAGGGGTATATAGGAGGCAGCCAATCAATGTTCTCTCTCATCGATGTTTCTCTCTCTCTCTCTCTCTCTCTCTCTCTCTCTCTCTCTCTCAAATCAATAAAGAAAAAGAAAAAGAAATAAATAAAAATAGAATTCAAGTAAGGATATGAAAATAAAGGAAAAAAACAGGTAACCAAGTGCAAGATCATTAGAAAGTATAGAAGGAAGGAGAAACTGTAGGTAAGGTACTGATTAAAATAGCCAAAAGAACTACAGATGTGAATTTTAAAGAATGTAAACTATAATTCATGATATTCCTCGTCCTGGTGCTTAAGAAGCATAGGGAAAATTGAATGGAAATTAGAAATAAAAGTCACAAAAGGGAAGTTATTACCGAAGCAGAAAAGACATCTTTGTTGTATGATGGAAAGAGCATAAACTTTAGAATAAGATCTAAGATGAAATTCTGTTCCTGCTATTTACTAGCTATATGTCCTTGGATAAATTAATTTTTCCAGCCTTGGTGACTCATCTCTAAATGCCAGTGTCATTGAATTATAATATATTTTTAGAAAGATATGTTATCAAAGCATGAAAATTAATTTAAATAAAAGGTCAATACTGTATGCCCTGGCCGGTTTGGCTCAGCACTTAGGGCATCAGCCCATAGACCAGAGAGACAGGGTTTGGTTCCCGCTAAGGGCACGTACCTTGGGGCAGTTTGTACCGGCCCCAGTTGGGGTTGTGTGGGTGGCAACCACTCAATGTCTCTCTCTCACATCAATGTTTCTCTCTCTCTCTCTTCCCCCATCTCTCCCTCCCGCTCTTTCTGAAGATAAATACAAAAGTGTCCTCGGGTGAGGATGAAAAAAAAAAAGGTCAATATTGTACTTAGATATTAAATCTTAATTTATGGGCAAGAGCACTTATTTGGAACACCACAATCTACTCATTCTGAAGAATTGAGGAGTTATTGTACCCATGAAGTGAGTTGTATTGGGGATGGGGTGTTATTAAACGAGGAGAGGGAGGTATATATATATTGGTTGTGTGTCTGTGCCTGTATGTCTGTATTTCTTAGAGCAAAAGGATTGCCTAAGAAGCCTTGATAATGGAGGAAATATAGAGGTTACCCTTTTTTATTTGAAATTCTTACCTGTAACACCCAGCCAGTGTGACTCAGTGGTTGAGCATTGACCCATGCACCAAGAGGTCACCAGTTTGACTGCCGGTCACAGTGGCCAGTGGCCAATCATTGTTCTCTCTCATTGATGTTTTTGTCTCCCTCTCCCTCTCCCTTCCTCTCTCTCTACAAAGCAATAAAGAAAAAAAAATTTTTTTAAATTCTTACCTGTAGCAAGTTTCTTTTATTGATATCAATATGCATCATGTACCTTCTACTCTTAACCTGTTTGCCCTTGTTGCTTTCACTTTTTTTAACGCACTGAAATATCCCCTCTCCTCTTCTGTCCAAACCCTAAAATATTTTAAGGACTACACAAGATACAGCGATTCAATACCTACTTTCTCTCTTTCAGCATGTTCTGAATTCTGTCATTTCTGGAATCTTATAGCATGAATTTCCCATATCATTTTTTAATTGTTTGGATTATTTGCCCTGCTACGGATTGTAAAAAGCTTAAAAGCCAGCCCTGGCCAGGTTAGCTCAGTGGTTAGAGTGTCGGCCTGCGGTCCGGAGAGACCCGGGTTCGGTTCCCGCTAAGAGCACGTACCTCGGTTGCAGTTTGTCCCCGGCTCTGGTTGGGTCGTGTGGGTGGCGACCACTCGATGTGTCCCTTTCACGTCAATGTTTCTCTCTCTCTCTCCCTCCTACTCTGTCTGAACAAAATATCGAAAAATGTCCTCGGGTGAGGATTAAAAAAAAAAAAGCTTAAAAGCCAGAATTATTTCATGTATGTTTTTATGTCTTGAAAGATGATAGAAAGACAGACACTGATTGTAGTTTCAAAATGTTTTACCTGGATTATTCAGAGCCCTGAAGACTCTCAGCACAATGGCTTAGACATCCTAATCTTTATCTACTGCTGTACCTTTGCCTCTTCCCCCAAGGGCCCCAGTGGGAAATGCTTTCTGGCTGAGCAGGGATTTACTTGATGTTTCAGGAGTCACTGACATTCCAGGATGTGGCTGTGGACTTCACCAGAGAGGAATGGGACCAGCTGTACCCCGCCCAGAAGAACCTCTACCGAGATGTGATGCTGGAAAACTATAGGAATCTGGTCGCACTGGGTAAAGATGGGGTCCCTGTAAAACTGGAAACCGTTCTAACTGGTTTATAATAGTCCCCCCTTATCTGCAGTGGATGCCTGAAACCATGGATAATACTGAACCCTACATACACTGCTTTTTCCTTTTCATACATACCTATGATAAAGCCTAATGCCGTTTCCATCTTAAATAAGCACTTATGACGCCTTCTGGCCATAGCATTTGCAGTTTGAGGAGCGACAGCAAAACTAGC
This sequence comes from Molossus molossus, assembly GCF_014108415.1. NCBI lineage: Eukaryota > Metazoa > Chordata > Mammalia > Chiroptera > Molossidae > Molossus > Molossus molossus. The sequence continues at coordinate 105,475,878 of NW_023425366.1, read as the reverse complement.
ACAAATTTCTTTTTTCTTCACAATTTCATGGATAGAATATGCATTCTTACCATAGCTCTCAGCATGTAATTTTTTTCTTTCCTTATTTAGTTGAGGACTTTCACCTTTTTATTTAAAGGAAGCATTGTACGTACGGCTTCTCTTTGGCATATCTGAATTGCCAGCATCACTACTCTTGTGCTTTTGGGACCTTTATTATGTAAAGAATTGTTACCTGAACACAAGCACTGAGATAGCAGGACAGTTGATCTGATAACCAAGACTAAGTGACTAACTGGCCTGGAGCATCTACCGTGTGGACAGAGGGATGGATGACTCACGTCCTGGGTGGGATAGAGCAGGATGGCCTCGTGATTTTATCACAGTACTCAGAACTGCCTGCAATTTAAAACTTATGAATTTTTTTGTTTATGGGATGTATTATGCTAAGTGAAATAAGCCAGTCAAAGAAAGACAAATACTATATGATTTCACTTATATGTGGAATCTGATGAACAAAATAACAAACAAAACAGAAACAGACTCATAGCTGTCAGCGAAGAGGAGGGAATAGGAGGACTGGGTGAAAAAGGTGAAGGGATTAAGCAGAAACCTCACAGACAGACAACAGTGGTAATTACCAGAGGGAAATGGGAGTAGGGGGAGACAGGAGAGGGTAAAGGGGGTTAAATGGTGACAGAAGGAGACATGACTTGGGATGGTGAGCACACAATACAATAGGCGAATGATGTTTTATAGAATTGTACGTCTGAAACTTATATAATTTTATTAATCAATGTATCCCCAATAAATTCAATTTTTAAGAAAAAGGGAAAATGCCTTTATGAGTCAGTAAAAAAATTTTAAAATAAAACTATGAATTGTTAGTTTCTGGAATTTTTCATTTTATATTTTTGGAACATGGTTGATTGCGGGTAACTGAAACTGCAGAAAGTGAAGCCATGGGTAAGGGAACTTTCCTACTTTCTCAAGTAGTGAAAACCTCCAAAGTGCTTGTGACTGTAGGTCAGGCCAGGACAGAAGAATGCTAAGCAGTTTCATAGACAGGCACCTTTGTTTCCTGCTCTTTGTCCTCAGGTAAAAAGTCTTGACTTGGTCGAGTTTGAGGTGGGTAGCTTTATTTTGCTGCCTCTGAAGCCTCCCTTTCCCCAAACCAGAGGCCCTTCATTACTAAAAAGGTTGGAAATTAGTTCTGAGAGAAATGTTTTTGTTTCAGTATAAACTTCTGAGATACATTTTTTCCCCTCTGAATAGGGCATCAACTTTATCAGCCAGAGGTGATCACTCAGTTGGAGCAAGGAGAGCAGTGGACGATGGAAAGAGACAGCCCACTGGACACCCATCCAGGTGAGAAGCAGATGTTTTAGTATTTGCTGCTGAGTGAAGGGAAACAGTCACCTCCGAAGTGCTCAACGGAGTGTGCTCCAAATATCTCTCTCTGGGATTTAAAGCATACTGAAGACTTTATTATTATTTTTTTTTATCCTTACCCGAGGACACTTTTTTCCATTTTTTGTCCATATAGAGTGGGAGGGAGAGAGAGGGAGAGAGAAACTTCGATGTGAAAGGGACACACCAAGTGGCTGCCACCTGCACAACCAACCAGGGCCAGAGACAAACCGCAACCGAGGTACATGCCCTTAGCGGGAACCGAACCCGGGTCTCTCTGGACCGCAGGCCAACGCTCCAACCACTGAGCCAAACTAGCCAGGGCAAGAATACTGAAGACTTTTAAAAAATCTAGTTCATATTTGATTTTTTTCCCCAAAGTAGAAATGGCTCTCTTATTTTTTTCTGATTAAACAGATAATATACACTTATTATTTAAAAATTTGCACAACACAAAAGTTATTTTGAAGTTGGAATGTCCTGAGTTTGCAAATCTCCACATAGCACTTTCTGTTTTTTATTCACACATTCTCTCTTGGTTTTCTTTAAATCTTTTCTTTCCATATCAAAAATCCTCTGCTGTTTTTACCTACTTTTCATTTTTTCTTTGTCTTTTCATTATCAAACTCTTAAAACTTGTCTGAAACCCATAACCCTGGTTCTTATTCTCGTGCTCACCTTTGTGATATATCCCACTTGTGTTACTAAAATTGTCTTCTTGGAGTACCACTGACTTCCTTCCAGTCAAATGCAGGGGCTAAAAACCTCAGTTGTTGTTTCCTAAGATCTTGTATTTGACTGTGTTGACTTTACTTTTTTGAAATTTTCTTCCATCCTGGCCTGTGATACACACTATTCTTGCCTCTTTCAGCCTTTCTGCCGTATCTTTACCTCCTGTACTACCTTCTGTCCCTCCTCATTCTTCTAGAGGCGTGTACTCCTATGGCCTTGGTGTTCCATCCTCTAGTACAGTGCTTTTAAATGGCCTTCTTTGTCAGTTTCCCCCATTTCATATTCTCTTTCCAGACTTCAGATTATATTTTTGTTTATGAATGTCATGCTATTATTTTAATTACTCTATTTCAGCACCTGATCTGTTGACTTTATACTCTCTTCTTTAAAACATCCCACTAAACATAAGACTTCTTGACCAAAAGAAAAACCTCCTTAGTTCCCTATTGTTAGCATAACATGCTCTCTGCCTGGGTTGTATTAGCAAATAGTTGACGGGTACATGTGTGCCATATTCCACTCTGGTTCATTCGGCCAAGCTAACTTGCCCCATCTCTGTCTAGTTTCCCACTCAGATTCTTTGTTCTGGCGCCTTGTTTCATCATTTGGACTTGGTTTTGTTCCATTCAAACTTCTGCGTTTTCAGTTTGACTCTGACTTGGCTGTGCTTCTTGCTTTGAGTGCCCTAGATTATCTTAGGAAACTTTGTTCCTATTTCAGCCTCATTGAACCTGATTTTGACCTGACCAGTGCTGGCATTCTGTGGGCAGAGGCTGGTAATTAAAACATTTTGTCAAGAACCCGTAGCCCTTTCCCTGACAACACTGGACGACATTATTACTGTGAACCTTCATGCCCTAGATCCTAGGGAGCAGGAAACTAAAGAAAGAAAATTAAGAACTCCCTTTTCAGGTGAATTGCCAGGGTTGGCACCTACAGCTGAAGGCAGAGCTGTTCTTTCCCACGGGTACACAGGCTGCCATGTCGGGATCCACACTGTCTCCCATTATGTCCGCACTCACCGCTGACCCTCAACTACAGACAATAATTGCTAACTTAAGACATTATTTTGTATCTATATGTGGATACCCAAGGCTCTTAGTTCATAGATCAGCTTGAACAAGTGATTTTTCACATCCTCCTTGTCAGGGACAGGCAGGCTGGCAGTCTCTTCCAAGGAGACTGCTTTTGCATTATCCCGTGAGACCCAGTCAATGGTTCTTCTAATGAGAATGTAGTAAAACATTTCTGTTGATCAAAGGACAGATAGAATGATCTGGCTTTGGTGACCTTATTCTGATGTACTCTCTGGGACATTGCTTGCCCCTTTGTTACTGACAACTGCTGATGTATATTTATCTAGAAATCTCTTCCTGGCTCAGATGAGACCTAGAGAGTGTCCAATGGATTTAGCAACAAAGAGGATAGTAATTATATTAACAAGAGAAATGACAGGGGAGTGACTAGAAGAACAATCAATTTGTACATTGTCAAATGAACAGAGATTTTTTTAAAAACATGAGAGTTAATAAGTGTACAGTACTCTTACAATAAGCTAGAATGAGAAGGGGGGACAATACAGAGCATGTTTGCTAGAATAAGAAGATAGTGTCAAAAGAGGATTGCTGCCCTGGCCGATTTGGGTCAGCAGTTAGAGCGTCAGCCTGCGGTCCAGAGAGACCAGGGTTCGGTTCCTGCTAAGGGCGAGTACCTCAGTTGTAGTTTGTCCCCAGTCCTGGATGGGTCGTGCAGGTGGCAACCACTCAATGTGTCCCTTTCACGTTGATGTTTCTCTCTCTCTCTTTCTTCCTCTCTCTCCCTCCCACTCTATCTGAACGAAAAATGGAAAAAAATGTCCTCGAGTCAGGATAAAAAAACATAAAATAAAATAAAATAAAATAAAATAAAGAGGATTGCTCTGCCCAGCTGGTATGGCTCAGTGGATTGAGCATCATCCCATGCATCAAGAGGTCATGGGTTTGGTTCCTGGTCAGAGCAGATGCCCAGGTCGCAGGCTTGATCCCCAGTGAGGGGGTGTGCAAGAGGCAGCCAATCAATAATTGTTTCTATCTCTCTCTCTCTTCCCCTAAAAAAAGGGGGGGGGATTCCTCTAAGGAATTATTTTAGCTTGTTTATAATGCTGAAGGGAAAAAGGCAGTAGAGAGCATACGTAGGAAATAGATACAAAAGATGGATCATGGTTCTAGGAGACATGGGAGTGGGATTGGAGATAAAAAGATTAGGATGATTTTGTACAGAAATAAGTTTGTTTGTGGCAGATTTGAGGGAGTCCACACATGGTGACTTCTATTTCCTTGGCAAAGTTAGAGGCAAGATCCTGTGTTGAATGTAAAGGAATTGGGTGGCCAAGTAGAGACCTTGAGGAGCACTTGCTAGAGCTTCCTAAGGTCAATGGAAACTGATCAAAGGATAGTAAAGGGATTGCTGAGCAGCTTTGGGGGCCCAAATGAGATTTTGCCCTATACATATGTGGGTCCTAATTTCCATGGGTATGACATTTCTCCTGTTATGTTAGCACAGGAACGGGTTTTTAGAACTAAAGGAGGAAAACTGAAAGAAAGTTAGTTAGTTCAAGTGATTTGACATAGAGTCCAAAAAGTGACAAGAAATAAAGTAAGGTCTGAAGAGGGCAGAAAACTGAAAGACAAAAAAAAACAGTCAAAGAAATGGAGGTCTAGATGAGGTCAGAAAGCAAGTAGGCTGGTCCGGTCAGTGTGGCTCAGTGGTTGAGTGTTGACACATGTATCAAGAGGTGGCTGATTCAATTCCCAGTCAGGGCACATGCCCAGGTGTGGGTCCGATCCCCAGTGGGGGGCATGAAGGAGGCGGCCAATTGGTGTTCTCTCTCATCGATGTTTCTTTCCCTCTCACTTCCTCTCTCTAAAATCAATAAAGGAAAAAAATTTTTTAATAAAAAAGAAAGTAGGATGTGAATAAGGGCATGAGTCCACTCACTGGTCAGGATGGGTGACATAGAGTTTTGAGATTTTTTTTTTTAATATGATTTTATTGATTGTTTTTTTAGAGAGAGAGATAGAAACATTGATGTGAGAGAAACATCGACCGACCAGCTGCCTCCTGCATGCCCCACCTGGGATCAAGTTCACAACCTGGGCATGTGTCCCGACCTGGAATTGAACTGGGGCCTCTCAGTCCATGAGAGGACGCTCACTCCACTGAGCTACACCAGCTGGGCAGTTTGAGATTTCTTAAATGTAGCAAAGTTTAGAGTATAACTGTGAAGCCAGGTAAGTAGGTTTTTTAATCAGTACAGTGAAAATAAATGCACAAACAGCTACCAGTTAGAAAATAAGATGGAAAAGAAAAATCCCGTTCAATAGCAATTATAAAGAAAAAACATCTAGCCCTGGCTCGATGGCTCAGTTGTTTGGTGTCTGGTTAGGGCACATACTGGAGGCAAAAATCGATGTCTCTCTATCTATCTATCTATCTATCTATCTATCTATCTATCTATCTCTTTTCCTCTCTCTCCCCCTTTCTCTCTTTCTAAAATCAATAAAAATATATCCTTGGGTGAAGATTAAACAAAAGATAAAACATCTAGAAGTAAACTTCCAATAAGAAATGTGCAACACCTGCATGGAGAAGCCTTAAGACACTTCTTACAGACACGTAAATAAACCTGACTAAATGGACAGACCAAGATGTCAGTGTCTCTGCTGTACATGGAATGTGCCCTCCCGGATCAGTAGATGGCAAGTCTGTCAACCAGCAGCAAGCATTTTCACTTCGTCTGTTGTATAAATGTATAACCCAGTGGTACTCAACCTTCCTAATGCTAAGACCCTTTAATACAGCTCCTCATGCTGTATGTGGGCATATCTGCCTGTGGGCGGACCCGCCTGGAGACGGATGGAGGAGCGGTGTTTCGGTTCCTAAGACCATCGGAAATATGTGTTTTCCGATGGCCTTAGGTGACCCCTGTGAAAGGGTCGTTTGAACGCCAAAGGGCTCGTGACCCACAGGTTGAGAACCGCTGGTCTAACCACTATGCTGTATACCTGAAACTAATATAAAATAATACTAAATGTCAACTGCAATTGAAAAGTTGGACAGAGCCCTGGACGGTTTGGCTCAGCAGTTAGAGCGTCGGCCTGCGGTCCCGAGAGACCCAGGTTCGGTTCCTGCTAAGGGCATGTACCTCGGTTGCAGTTTGTGCCCGGCCCTGGTTGGGTCATGCGGGTGGCAGCCACTCGATGTGTCCATTTCATGTCGATGTTTCTCTCTCTCTCTTCCTCCCACTCTATCTGAACAAAAATATGGAAAAATGTCCTCAGATGAAGATAAAAAAAAAAAAAAAAAGTTGGACAGAATATCTAAGCACATGGAAAATATTCCAGATACAATGTCAATGGAAAAATCTGGTTGGCAAATAAATTTGTTTTGGTAAAATATATGAACATGTTAATATATACGTAGGAGACTAGCAGACAGATTATCATAATTTTATTTATTTTTAAATTTTATAATTTTTTTAATCCTCACCCAATGATATTATTCTGTTTATCTTCAGATAGAGTAGGAGGAAGGGAGGAAGGGAGGGACAGAGAGATTTAGAGAGAGAGAGAGAGAGAGAGAGAGAGAGAGAGAGAGAGAGAGAGAGAAAGAAAGAAAGAAACATTGATTGGTTGCCTCCCACACGACCCTGACCAGGGCCAGGGACAAACCGCAACCGAGGTACATGCCCTTGACCAGAATCGAACCTGCTACTCTTTGGTCTGCGGGCTGATGCTCTAACCGCTGAGCCAAACCAGCCAGGGCCAGATTATCATAATTGTATAAAGAGGAGTTTTCCCTTTTCCCTCAAAGAGACAAGCCATGGAAAGAAGGAAATCAAGGCTGTGAGCATGTTGGTCTAGCTGCCCTGTTTCCAGAGATAAACAAAAGTTCTGGAGGTTAGGCCCCAGGGAACGAATGCCCTGACCTCTGCTCGAGGAGGTGGGAGGCTTGAGCACCGTACCTCTCTGTGGTTCCGGGAGCTAGGTCCACAGCCTGCGGATGTTGGTGCTGAGAGAATGTGATAGACCGTCTTCAGAGCCAGCTAATCATTCCAACATCTTAGAGCCAAAGTTCCTGGGCAGACACAAGCTTTGGGCCAAAAAGAAAGTGGTCCAGCTGATAATTTGGTTGAAATGATAAATTGGTTTAAAATGAATCTTCTAAATCACTATATTTTCCACATATAATTTTACACCAGAGTAAGTTCTGTTTATTTAACTTTTTATACATCTTTGAGCATATTGATCTGTTTTTCACAATTTTTGGACTTGGACTTTTTTTCTTTTTAAAATTTCTATTTCATGTTCAGTCAACTGCTGTTCAGATTATTCTGCTGTGATGTTTGTGATAAACAGTAAGTTCGCCCTGGCCAGTTTGTTCAGTGGTTAGAGCGTCGGTCCACGGACCAAAGAGTACCGGGTTCGATTCTGGTCAAGGGCACGTACCTTGGTTGCATTTTGGTCCCCAGCCCTGGTTAGGGTCATGTGGGACACAACTGATTGATGTATCTTGCTCACATCAATGTTTCTCTCTCTCTCCCCTTCCCCCTCCCACTCTATCTGAAGATAAAGTGGAAAAATATCCTCAGGTGAGGATTAAAAACAAAACAAAACAAAAAACTATAAGTTCAATATAACCTAAACGTGAATTTATTCAAAATACTTTGGTATAGTACATACATAAAATTGGATATTTTACAGTGCCCAAAAAATTATATGAAGATGTATTTGCTGACATGGAAATGGTTTCATATGTGCATTGATGTAAAAAAGCAAAATACAACCCTGGCCAGTTTGCTTTAGTGGGTAGAGTGTTGGCCTGTGGACCAAAGGATCCTGGGTTTGATTCCCAGTCAAGGGCACGTAACTGGGTTGCAGGTTTGATCCCCCACCCTGATCAGGATCATACAGGAGGCAGCCAATTGATGTGTCTCTCTAACATTGATGTTTCTCTCTCTCCCTCTCTCTCCCTCCCCACACCTTCCACTCTATCTAAAAATCAATAAAAATATTCTCAGGTGAGGCTTAGCAACAACAACAAAAGTTATATTTACACTATACTGTAGTCTATTAAGTGTGCAAAGCATTGTCTAAAAAACAATGTACATACTAAAGTTAAAAATACTTAATTGCTAAAAAAAAAATGCTAGCCATCATCTGGGATTTCAGCACGTCATAATCTTTTTGCTGGTGGAGGGTCTTGCCTCAGTGTTGATGACCAATGACTGATCAGGTGGTGGTTGCTGAAGTTTGTGGCAATGTCTTAAATTAATACAACAGTGAAGTTTGCTGCATCAGTCGACTATTCCTTTTACAAATGATTTCTCTGTAGCGTGCAATGCTCTTTGAAGGTTTTCTTCCAAAATTGGAGTCAAGCCTCTGAAACCCCGCTTTGTCCACTAAGTTTATGTACTATTCTAAATCCTTTGTTGTCATTTCAACAATCTTCACAACACCTTCTCCAGGAGTAGATTCATCTCAAGAAACCACTTTCTTTGTTTATCCATAGGAAGCAACTCCTCATCCATTAAAAGTTTTATCATGAGGTTGCAGCAATTCAGTCACATCTTTAGACTCCACTTGTAATTTTTTTATTTATTGATTTTGAGAGAGAGAGATAGAAACATCAATGAGCAAGAACATCGATTGGCCGCCTCCTCATGCCCAACTGGGGATCTGGCCCATAACCTGGGCATGTACCCTGACCGGGAATCAAACCAGTGACCTCTTGGTGCATGGGTTGACATTCAACCACTGAGCCACATCAGCTGGGCACAGACTCCTCTTGTAACTCTAGTTCTCTTGAAATTTTCCACCACATCTTCAGTTACTTCTTCCAGTGAAGTCTTAAACCCCTTAAAATCATCCATGAGGGTTAGAATCAACTTTGTCCAAACTCATATTACTGTTAACTATTTTGAACTTTTCCCATGAATCACGAATGTTCATAATAGCATCTAGAATGCTGAATCCTTTTCAGAAGGTTTTCAACCTACTTTGCCCAGATCCATCAGAGGAATCACCATCTATGACAGTTATAGCCTTACGAGATATACTTTTTAAATAATAAGAACTGAAAGGTAATACTACTACTTGATTCGGGGGCTGCAGAATGTATGCTGTGATAGCAGGCATGGCAATAATATTAATCTCATTGTACATTTCCATCAGAGCTCTAGGGTGACCAGGTACATTGTCAGTGAGCAATAATATTTTGAAAAGAATCATTTTACCTAAGCAGTAGGTCTCAACAGAGGGCTTAACATACTCAATAAACCATGTAATAAACAAATGTGCTGCCATCTCAGCTTTGTTGTTCTATTTATAGATCATAGTCGGAGTGGACTTAGAGTAATTCTTAAAAGCCTTAACATTTTCAGAATGGTAAATGAGCACTGGCTTCAACTTAAAATTACCAGCTGCATTAGCCTTTAATAAGAGAGTCAGCCTGTCCTTTGAAGTTTTGAAGCCAGGCATTAACTTCTCCTCTAGCTATGCAAGTCCAAGATGACATCTTCTTCCAATATAAGGTTGTTGCAGCTACATTGAAAATCTGTTTAGTGTAGACACCTTCATTAGTTATCCTAGCTAGATCTTCTGGATAATTTGCTGCAGCTTCTACATCAGCACTTGCTGCTTCGCTGTGCACTTTTATGTTATGGAGTGGTTTCTTTCCTTAAACCTCACGAACCAACCTCTGCTAGCTTCAGACTTTTTTTCCTACAGTTTCCTCACCTTTCTCAGCCTTCAGTAAAATTGAAGAGAGTTGAGGCTTTGGCTTAGGAAATCTTGTGGCTGGTTTGATAGTCTATCCAAACCACTAAAACTTTCTCCATATCAACAAGGCTGTTTCTCTTCCTTATCATTCATTTATTCACTGGAGTAGCACTTTTCATTTCCTTCAAGAACTTTCCTTTGCATTCACAATTTACCTAACTGGCATAAGGAGCCCCGCTTTTGGCCTCTCTCAGCTCTCAACATGCCTTCTTCACTAAGCTTCATCATTTCTGGCTTTTGATTTAAAGTGAGAGATGCGCAACTCTTCCTTTCATTTAAACATTTAGATGCCATTTTAGGGTTATTATTTGGCCTAATTTCCATATTGTTGTGTCTCAGGGAATAGGGAGGCCCAAGGAAGAACAAGATGGAGGAATGCTGTCAGTAGAGCAGTCAGAACACAGAACATTTGTAGATTATGTTCACCATCTTACATAGGTACAGTTCATGGCACTGCGAAACAATTACAATAGTAACATTGAAGATCACTGATCACAGATCACCATAACAAATATAATAATAATGGAAAAGTTTGAAATATGGTGAAAATTACCAAAATGTGACACAGAAACACAAAGCAAGCAAATGCTGTTGGAAAAGTGGTGCTGTTAGACATGCTCGATGTAAGGTTGCCACAAACCTTTAATTTGCAAAAACCACAATATCTGCGAAGTGCAGTAAAGTGGAGTGCAATAAAATGAGGTATGCTTGTACATTCCCTATGGTAAGAGACCACGACTAGCACATGACTCATTTGAGAAAGCTAAAGCAGTCCAAGGCTCAAGAACAGCTGACTAATAAAATGGCTTTGGTGAGTGAGCCAGGAGAGACTGTTGAGTTGGGATCAGTGTACACTACCACACAGGTTTGTTTCCACAAAGCATCTTGAGTGCTTGTCATGAGTCAGCCAGAATGAGCTTAGATCTTGCCCAATAGGATTTATGCCCTAGGACTGGTCTCAGGGCACTACCCAAAATAGAGATTATTCTAGATCTTGGGAATGACAGGAGAGAGAGCCTCCCAACAGTCACAGAATTTCCCAAAAGTGAGTCTGTTTAACCATCTGCTAAACTGAGAATATGAAGCCACCCAGTCATACAAAAACTGTCCCATTTCCTAATCCCTCCTCCCTCCACACAGCTCCTACCCTCCAAATCTTGTTACAATGGAATAAGAGGTGAGCAAGGAAATATAGTTAAGTGGGGAAAAGAATAGATTCAGAGAAAAGACTAGCAGAGTAGAGTAGAGTTGGGGGAGGGGTCAACAGGAAGAGAGAAGAGTGGATGAAGAGGCAGGCAGGGAGAGAGAGAGAAAACAAATATGACTCTAACAGAACTGGGAGAGGGGAAAGGGATTAATTTTGGAGTTTTGATATTACATGTGACTGAACATTTTTAATGTTGAATAGAGACTGTGTGGGGGGAAAGTCATGGGACCTGCCCAAATCTTCATCTAGAAGCAGAGGAAGAATACCCCCACTAAAGAAATTTTAAAGTATTAGGAGACTGAAATGAAATTTTGTTTTATCACAATCCATTAGTCATGCTTGTTCAAAATATGGTTTACATTTATATTTGTGTGAACATAGGAAATATCTGGCAAGATAAGCCCCAAACTATTAATAATGAGTACCTCTAAGAGGTAGAATTTTTACTTTATGTATTTCCACATTATTTTAATATATTACTGTAAGCAATTATTTGTTTTATCATTTTAAACAAAAGATTAAAAATGGGAAGAAATACTTTTTAAATAAACAAGTTGCTGCCCTTAGAATAGAATAGTCCATAGATGAGACCTGTCTTCTCTAAATACAGTCTTTCCTCTAATATCTCCCACCTCTGAACACAGACCTTTCTTTGATATATATATATATTTTTTTTTATCCTCACTGGAGGACATTTTTCTATTTTTTTGTTCAGATAGAGTGGGAGGGAGAGAGAGAGACAGAGACAGAGACAGAGACATCGATGGGAAAGAGACACATCGAATGGCTGCCTCCCGCACAACCCCAGCCAGGGCCAGGGATGAATCACAACTGAGGTATGTGCCCTTGACCGGAATTGAACCTGGGACTCATTGGACTGCAGGCCAACACTCTAACCGCTGAGCCAAACTGGCCAGGGCTCTCTGATATTTCTTATTCTCCTTTCTATTTCTTTTCAACTGTGGATACTCTTGGATGATCTCTTCTTTTCATGGTTACCATATATGTTTTGTTTTGTTTTGTTTCAAATCTTTATTGTTGGATGTGAAATGTATTACAGATGTTCCACATTTTTCCCCCATTGACCCCCTCCTCCCCACTCCCGCCCCCCTCCCACCTTTTCCCACACTATTGTCTGTGTCCATTGGTTATACATATAAGTTCTTTGGTTTATTTCTTCCCACCCCACCCCCCAACCCCTTTCCCTTTGAGGTTTGTCAGTCTAGCAATGAATTTGTGCTTCTTAATCCCTTCACCTTTTCCACCCATTCCCCCAACCCCCCTCCCAACTGGCAACCAACAAAATGTTCTCTGTATCTATGAGAATGTTTCTGTTCTACCTGTTCATTTTGTTTGTAGATTCCGTTGTTGATAGATATGTATTCATTGCCATTTGGTTTGTTCATATATTTTATCTTTTTCTTCAAAAAGACCCTTCATCATTTCATATAATAACGGTTTGGTAGTGATGAACTCCTTTAACTTTCTCTTGTCTGGGAAAGTTTTTATATGTCCATCGATTCTAAATGACAGCTTTGCAGGATAGAGTAATTTTGGTTGTAGGTTCTTGGTTTTCATCACTCTGAATATTTCTTGCCACTCTCTTCTGACCTGCAAAGTTTCTTTTGAGAAATCAGCTGACAGCCTAATGGGAACTCCCTTGTAGGTAACTAGCTGCCTTTCTCTTGCTGCTTTTAAGATTCTCTCTTTGTCTTGAACCTTTTGCATTTTGATGATGATGTGTCTTGGCGTGGGCCTCTTGGGGTTCATCTTGTTTGGGACTCTCTGTGCTTCCTGGACTTGTATGTCTGTTTCCTTCACCAAGTTAGGAAAGTTTTCTGCCATTATTGTTTCAAACAGGTTTTCGATTTCTTGTTCTCTCTCTTCCCCTTCTGGCACCCCCAAGATGCGAATGTTGGCACACTTGAAGTTGTCCCAGAGGCTCCTTACACTATCCTCATTTTTTTGGATTCTTTTTTCTTTTTGCTGTTCTGATTGGGCATTTTTTGCTTCCTTATATTCCAAATTGATGGTTTGCTCCTTGGATTTACATACTCTACTATTGAATCTGTGTAAATTATTCTTTATTTCAGTTAATGCCTCCTTCAATTCTAACTGTGTATCCATGATTTCTAACTGGTCCTTTTTTATGCTCTTGAGGCCCTCCCTAAGTTCACTGAGGTTCTCACTAAGTTCATTGAGCATCCTTATAAGCAGTATTTTGAACTCAGTATCTGTTAGGTTGCTTATCTCCATTTCACTTAGTTCTTTTCTTGGGGTTTTTTTCTGTTCTTTCATTTGGGACCTGTTTCTTTGTCTCCTCATTTTGGCTGCCTCCCTGTGTTTGTTTCAGTGTATTACTTAACGAGAAGTATCGGCCAATCCTATGGTTAAGCAAGTGGCAATAGCTTGGGTGGGCTTGAAAGTTGGGCGGGGCGGGGCCTCAGGGAGTCAGCAGGGCGGGGCTACCAGTGTGAGCCAGGTTGCTGGAGTCCCAGGTATGGAGACTGTCTGCTGCCCCAGGGAAGGGCTCACCAAAGGAACAAAGGCCTCTTACAACGTTTGTCCCCGAGAAAGCTCCCTCTCCAGCCCTCGCTCCAGTGCCAAACCGCTCAGTTCTTCCCTGTGTGTCTCTGGTGCCCCTCCAGCTGCCTCCCCTCCAGGCTCAGAGGGAGAGAGTCCAATAAGTCCATGCGCGGGCCCTTTAAGGAGCTGCCTGGGGCTCCAGCCGCTTCAGCCTCCCTGAGCCTCAGTTCCTGCTGGTTTTTCCAGCCAGAAGTTATGGGGATTCTCTTCCTGGCACGGGAACCCTGAGCGGGGCACCTGGTGTGGGACGGGGACCCCTCAGTCCTCAGGAAGGACCTTCCCAGCCGTGGGAGCCTCCTGATTTTTATCCGCCACACTTGGGTGTGGGACCAGCCCCTCGCGCCTTCGCCCCTCCTACCAGTCTGGATGTGGCTGCTGCTTTAATTCCGTAGTCGTAGGACTTCCATTCAGCTTGATTTCAGGCGGTTTTGAATGATGGTTGTTCTGTAGTTTAGTTGTAACTTTGATGTGGTTGTGGGAGGACGCGATACCGCGTTTACCTACCCGCCATCTTGACCGGAAGCCCCCACCATACATGTTTTAATATTTCCCCTAGTTCACTGCTTCTTGTCATCTTTTTATAGTGTTTCCACTTGTTACATGGCCACATTTTAAAACATTTCAATACCACAAATGCTTTCTTTGCATTATTGTCAATTTCATTTGGTAATTAATTCTGCAACAATTTTTTTCAAAACAGAGAATGCTACAAAGTTTTTATATATTCTGAATTTCTTTTGTTTTTTGTTTTTTCCATTAGAAATAAATATTATGCTGTAAACCCCCACTTATTGTTATTTTTATTAGATCCTGCCACCATACATAGTTATTACAACATTATTGATTATATGCTCTATGCTGTACTTTACATCCCCATGACTCCGTGACCAATTTGTACTTCTTCATTTGTTCTGAATTTCTTTTAGATGGGGAAAATAGACCTGAAGTCAAAAAATCAACTCCAACCCAGAATATTTCTGATGAAAATCAAATCCATGACATGATAATGGAGAGACTAACAGGAGACAGTTTCTGGTACTCCATTCTAGGAGGACTCTGGGGATTTGATTACCAGTTAGAGTTTAACCAAGAAAACCAGCAGAGACATTTAGGACAAGTATCTTTTGCCCCAAAAAAGATCACACAGGAGAGAAGCCTTGAATGTAATACATTTGGGGAAAACTATAAAATGAACTCAAATCTTATTATGCATCAGAGAATTTCTTCAATTAAATTACCCCTTAATTCAGACACACAAGGAAATAGCATCAAACATAATTCAGAATTGATTTACTATCAGGGAAACTATGTAAGAGAGAATACTTATGAATACAGTGAGTGTGGGAAAATCTTCAATCAACATATTCTTCTTACTAATCATATTCATGCTGAAAAGAAACCCAGTGACTATAAGAAGGCCTTCAGTCACAACTCATCTTTTGCTCAACCTCAGATAGTCCTTACAGGAGAGAAGCCCTATAAGTGTGATGAATGTGGGAAAAGATTCAGCCAGAGAATACATCTTATTCAACATCAGCGAATTCATACAGGAGAAAAACCTTTTATATGCAATGAATGTGGGAAAGCCTTTCGTCAACATTCGTCCTTTACGCAACATCTGAGGATTCATACTGGAGAGAAGCCCTACAAATGTAACCAATGTGGTAAAGCCTTTAGCCGTATCACATCCCTTACTGAACATCATAGACTTCATACTGGAGAGAAGCCTTATGAATGTAGTTTTTGTGGGAAAGCCTTTAGCCAGAGGACACATCTTAATCAGCATGAGAGGACTCATACAGGAGAGAAGCCCTATAAATGTAATGAGTGTGAGAAAGCCTTTAGCCAGAGTGCACACCTTAATCAACATAGAAAAATCCATACTCGGGAGAAATTATGCGAATATAATAAATGTGAGAAAGTTTTAAGCCACGGTCCTTCACTTACTCAGCAGCACATAACTCATGGCGGGGGAAATCATATGAATATATAAATGTAGGAGATTTTTTTGTCAGACCTTTCTGTCCCATTCAATATCAAGTTATTCATAGTATAGAGAAAGTTTATAAACAAACATTTAATGCATAGAAACCAAATAAATTTAGACCTTAAACTAGTAGCATGTTATATTCCCAGGAGAGGTTATGAATAGTAAAAATAATTTATTTTGTAAACAAGATTATATTAGGAGTCATGTTCCAAACCTGATATAAAATATGTTTTAAATATCAGATATTCTGTAGGCAATAACCTGTGAGTTTTATAATATAAAGTTTTTTAATTATATAAACATTCATCAAGGCAATGATGTAGTATAACTAGTCACATAAACTTGAAATAAACAGAAAGGAGCAATATTTCCCAAACTTCAACATTTGTATGCTTCCTTTGCAGTTTTTACCATAGTTTGTGTTTACTTAATTTTTTTTTTTTTAATCCTCATCCAAGGACATTTTTTCCATATTTTGTTCAGATATAGTGGGGGGGGGGAGAGAAACATTGACGTGAAAGGGACACATCAAGTGGCTGCCACCCGCACAGCCCAACCAGGGCCGGGGACAAACTGCAACAGAGGCATGTACCCTTAGTGGGACCCGAACCCGGGTCTCTCTGGACCACAGGTCGACGCTCTAACTGCTGACCCAAACCGGCCAGGGCTACTTAAAATTTTTTAAAGAGACTCCATTTTTAGCCTTTTCTTAGGATATATTATTTATGAAAATTGAATTTTATATGCTAATTATACTTGTTCTAATCTCCATCAAAGTAAATACATAACTGAAATTTTATTCTTTTTCTTTTTTGATCCTTGCCTAAGGACTTTTTTTTTTTTTTTTTTTTTGCATTTATCATCAGATAGTGCAGGAGGGAGAGAAGGAGGAAGAGAGCAAGAGAAACATCAACGTGAGAGAGACACATCGAGTGGTTGCCACTCACACGACTCCAACCGGGTTGGAGACAAACTGCAACCGAGGTACGTGCCCTTAGCAGGAACCAAACCCGGGTCTCTCCGGTCCAAGGGTGACGCTATGACCGCTGAGCCAAACTGGCCAGGGCCATAACTGAAATTTTAAATATTCATTGATGTACCACCTAAATCCTCTGTACCATTATTTGAGAAACAATGCAGTAAGATGGCAATATTCGGTTATTTATTTTTTTTTTTAGCCATCCTTTCATTATTCTCATCAAGTGAGTACTAAGGTCACTTTAAAGAGTCTTGGTTCCCAGTCAGGATACGTCCCCAGGTTGTGGGCTTAATCCCCAGTGGGGGCATGCAGGAAGCAGCCAATTGATGTTCTCTCTCATCGATGTTTCTTTCTCTCTCTCCCTCTCAATTCCTCTCTCTCTAAAATCAATAAAAGAAATTAAAAAAAAAAAAAAAAAGAGTCTTGGAGCCCTGGCCTGTTTGGCTAAGCAGTTAGTGTCAGCCCACGGACCAGAGAGACCCAAGTTTGGTTCCTGCTAAGGGCATGTACTTTGGTTGCAGTTTGTCCCCAGCCCCAGTTGGGGTTGTGTGGGTGGCAACCACTCGATGTATGTCTCACGTTGATGTTTCTCTCTCTCTCTTCCTCCCTCTTTCCCTCCTGCTCTATCTGAAGATAAATGCGAAAATGTCCTTGGGTGAGAACTAAAAAAAAGAAAAAAAGTCTTGGAGGAGACTGAGGATCATGATGAAATTTGAAAAGTGATTCAGAGAAGTGTACTTTTCTATCATGTTGTTCTAGTTTTAAATTTCTCTATAGCAAACATCCACTTTTAAATTAAAATTGTTGTTTCTGCTATATTTGCAGACTTGAATACAAAGAAGGTTTTTGTTGTTTTTTCTAATAATGACCAGGGCCTAGGAATCCCTCTGCCTCCCAGCCCCACTCTGGAAGACTAGCTGTGGGCTACGTACCAGGAAGTGAGCTCTGCGGTACAAAGTTGATGCTATGAACCAGGAAGAGCCTTAGTGTCTTATATAAACAACTAAAGAAGTATACTAATTGGCTTAATAATTCACTTTATTTATTGAGATGTATTTATGTAACACCTTTTTCCAGAAAGAATTTAGGTGAGTTCAACTGATTTTTATGACTGCAACCTTGTTTGACAAAAATGACATTTTGATGTTACAAAGCATTGTAAACTGTCATAAGCCATAGACAGCTGTAACTATGAGGCTGCTTGAGTTTCTTGGCTTTTCATTTCTCTCAGTCTTCTCAGGGATGGTGAAAGAAGCTGAGGATAAGGTAGGAATGCAGTGTCCTTGCTTTCTCACCATTCTTCTAACATACCTCCCAGCTCAAGACTTCCCTGATGTTCCTCCCTGTGAAGGGCTAGATTGCAAAGTTCTTGAGCCAAAGCTGAAATTATTTAAAGACTTTTAAGAATTAAAACACTAAAAGCCAAGAAATTAATAAAGTGACCTCATTTCATCACAGAAGTTAAACTTTTCGATGTGCATTTATGTCCCACACATCAGTGGATGTGAACTAGGTAATAAAACCCTGAGTTACAGTAGTCAGGGAGGATGTCTAATAGTATTTTGTGTTCAAATATCATTGTAGTGGAGATCCATTGTCATGGTAGATCGGTTCTGGAATTATCTCTTCAAAAGAAATTACACTTAACATTCATTTGCCATAGGAGGCAGATTAAGGCACTCAGAGTTCAGGAACAGAGTGAGCCAAGGTGAAGTCTGACAGCAAAGGTATGTATTAAAGAAGTAGTGATTGCCCGGCCAGTGTGGCTCAGTGGTTGAGCACTGATCCATGTACCAAGAGATCACCGGTTTGATTCCCCATCAGAGCACATGCCCAGGTTGTGGGCCAAATCCCCAGGGGTGGGAGGGTCATGCAGGAGGTGGTCAGTCGATGTTCTCTCTCATCGATGTTTCTATCTCTCTCCCTCTCCCTTCCTGTCTCTTTAAAATCAATAAAGAAAAAATTTTTAATAATAAAGAAGTAGTGATTAATTACAATTAGTTTTGCAACCGGATAAAAAAAAAGCCTGAATATTTCACAGACAGTACTAAGGACTCCAATACGAGGCAATTTATCTCAGGATTGGTGAAAAACACAATAGGATTTTTAGAAGATCAGGAAAATTTGGACAATCCCAGGAAAGAATTGTCTTGACTAAAGCAGGGCACAGTTGGCCAAGAATTTTCTCCAATTCTTTATAAATAGGAACTATAAATTAGAAACCTACTATATATTCCTAAGGGTCACAAATGATTATGCTTATGTTGTACAGTAAATCATGTTATTCTGGTGTGAATTCATTCTCATGTCGTCCTTTGTTCTCTTCCAAATTAAGGAGTGAACCCTAAATATATATTAATTACATCAAAATACTGATGGTCAGAGTAGGAGAGCCAGAGGAGTAGTACTCATTCAAAACCTTTTTGTTGTGACTTATTTCTGTCTAGGAGGGCAAGACATTACCATTTCACATATACTAGTTGGTCCATCCAACCAGGTGTTACTGCCCTTCTTTTATGAAAAGACGCGCTTGATGCTAGGCATAATAATAAATGATTAATTCAAACTGAAATGCCACTTGAGCAAGGGTCATCTTTCTCCTAATCCAATAGATACAAACAGTACCTAGGACAGTGCTTTATACCTACCACTCTGAAAACATTTAATAAATATATTCAAATTAATAAAAATGAAAATTTGCTGCTCAGCACCAAAATCTGTGGGACTATTTCTCAGAACCTCAGAGTATTAAAGGAGCATCATGATGATAGGTTCTCTTATGTCCAAAGGGTTTGTGTGCTTGGAACAAAACACTATTGTTTGTATTTGATTAATGTTTAATTTATTAACTTAAAAAACCAACTGACACCTTTTAAGTAGTCAACATTTCTGTTCCCAGGGTTCCAATTTTTCAGATGTCCCTAGATTTAGGTTGTTCTACCATTTGTATACCTACCTCAGGTTTTAGTAATCTTATCAAACCCCAAATAAAAATATTGTCTCAGACTAATTAAGTTGCAATTTATAGATTAGCAACTGGCTGATCCTTAGGTCATCCATAAAACCTAGCTTCATGGACCAAATAACTTTCTTTGGTCTCTTATTATAACAAAACATCACTTCTGTCAAGAGATATTTTTAGACCTTTTATGTACGTTTAAAAGTTTTTAGATTTGGCCCTGGCCGGTTTGGCTCAGCGGTTAGAGCATCGGCCTGTGGTCCTGAGAGACCCGGGTTCGGTTCCCGCTAAGGGCGCGTACCTCGGTTGCAGTTTGTCCCCGGCCCTGGTCAGTTGTGCGGGTGGCAGCCACTCGATGTGTCCCTTTCACATCGATGTTTCTCTCTCTCTCTCTGTTCCTCTCTCTCCCTCCCACTGTACCTGAACAAAAAATGGAAAAATGTCCTCTGGTGAAGATAAAAAAAAAGTTAAAATTTTTTAGATTTGAACTTTCCCAAAACCATCAGGTCCATTGTCCTGTCATTCTGGCAATCTTGACTAGCATTATTTAAAGTTTTTATATGCCTCATTTGTCTAATTAATTAGGCCATCTAGCTCCCTGCTGAGGAATGCCATTTTTGTTGTTTTCCTCTATAGAACATTTAACTACTTCATTTTGCAACACACTGTTGAATCCTTTTTCTTCTTGGTTATTGTATGTGAGTGTTAGAACTGATTAACTGTTGAACAAAACTTTCTACTTTGTCTAAGGGACTGTCCACTTCCTATTTCCTTTCTTTTTTTAAATTTATTTTTTTAATTTTATTTTTGTTACAGATGTTTCTCCTTTTTTTACCCCATTGGCACCCTCCTCCCCATCCCCCCGCCCCGTCCTGGCTTTGTTGTCCATGTCCATTGGTTATGCATACATGCATAGAAGTTCTGTGGTTTATCTCTTCCCACCCCCACCACCCCCTCTTCTGAGGGATGTCAGTCTGTGCCCTACTTCCATGTTTCTGGGTCTACCGTATTCCTCAGACTGTTATGTTCATTATATTCCGTATGTAAGTGAGATCATGTGGTATTTGTCTTTTTCTGCTTGGCTTGTTTCACTTAGGATGATACTTTCCAGGTCCCTCCATGTCGTCTCAAAGGATAAGAGATCTTTCTTTCTTACAGCTGCATAGTACTCCATTGTGTATATGTACCACTGCTTTTTTATCCATTCGTCTACTGATGGACACTTGGGCTGTTTCCAGATCTTAGCTATTGTAAATAGTGCTGCTATGGGGGCCTATTTCTTGATATGGCTTAATATTTTGCAGGATTATTTGGCTTGCACAGCACCCTATGTTTCTTTTTAACTGATTAAACAGGAATATGCACACTCATATATATGTACAAATGCACTTAGCAAGAAAGAAAACATATATATATTTTTTGATATATTTAAGATGAATAATGAATCATACAGGGAACTTCCATTCAAGGCGGCAGAGTAGGTAAACTATACTTTTCTTCTCCCACGACCACATGAAAATTACAACTAAGTTACAGAAAAACCATCATTGAGAACCACCTGAAGACTAGCTGAACAGAATTGCCATGACTAAGGACATGGAGAAGCCACAGTGACACTGATAGGAGGGGTGGAGAAGCAGAATGAGCAGGTCCCACACCCACAGTGTGGCAGTAAAGAAGTGAAGGTTCCCGCTGAGAAGCAAAGGGTCTCAGCCCAGGACACCAGTGTCAAGAAGAGGAGTCCCCATAACATCTGGCTGCAGAAATGAGCAGGGATTATATTTGAGTGAAATGCAGGGCTCCTGGAGTCCCAGACATTCTTCTTGAGGGGCACATGGATTCACTTGCTCACATACTCACTCACTCTGGGCTCTAGTGCAGGGGCAGCAGCTCAGAAAGCACCATATATACATGGGGAAGAATTAAATACCTTCATTGGGGGCTGGAGGGGCAGGGGCCAGGGCAGCTCTCTCTGGGTCAGAAGTGCTGGCAGGCACCATTGTTTTCTGTTGAGCACTTCTCCACCCAACCAGCAGGTGCAAGTGGACACAAAATCTGTGGTTTCTATTAACCTCACTAACACCATTCACCCCGCTCTTGTGATTCTCTGAGACCCCAACTCATGCAACTCACATGTGAAGCTGAACCTCTTCCAGCAGTTTTTACACACAAGGGACTGGCTTCACCTCATGCTGCAGACTTTACTAAAACCTCTCAGAAATTCACCACCCCAAACAAGCAGTGGCTGCCTTAGGTATACCCTGTACCTCCTGCTAAGTAGCCAGAAGACTGGCATAGGCAGAAACTTGACACCACTTGCATTGTAGTGCCATCAGTTAGCCCCAAACCTGTTATAGGCTGTGGCCACTGTTGACTTGGAACATAGTTTTAACTAGGTAGCCAGAGCCCAGCACAATTGGTGGCTAGCCTCATCTTACATTGTGGTGCCCCCAAAGTGTCCCAAGCCTGGCACTAGTGACAGCTGGCCTTGGTAAACAGCCTTGCTTCTCCCAAGAGCCTCTATGCCCAGCACAAGCAGCAACCAACATCAATCCCTTTGGGGTGGGTGGAGGTGGAAGAGGTTATGAGGGGATAAATGGTGATAGAAAAAATAAAGAGCCTGACCGGTGTGGCTTAGTGGTTGAGCGTCGACCCATGCACCAAGAAGTCGCCAGTTCGATTCCCAGTCAGGGCACATGCCCAGATTTTGGGCCAAACCCCCAGTGGAGGGCATGCAGGAGGCAGCCAATCGATGTTCTCACTCATCTATGTTTCTCTCTCTCTCTCTCCCTCTCCCTTCCTCTCTCTCTAAAATCAATAAAGACAAAAATGTTTGAAAAATACAGAAAAATAATAAAGTAAGTGAGAACTTAAAAAAAAAAAATCAATCACTTTGTACCTCCCACTAGGTAGTCCCAATTTGGGCACAAGTGGCAGCTGACCTGGCCTGCAGAAGATCCCTTCCCAAGAGGCTCCAGAAACAACATACCCAGTAGCCAGCTTCAGACAACACCAGAGCACCACCAGTCATTTCCACAAACGACACACCCAAAGGACAGACTCAGCTGGCACCAGAGCCCCACTAAATTGACTCCCACTCCATAGGTCAGCTCCCACACAACAATCTGTGTGAAGTAGTCATAGCCAGCCCTCAACTAGCATACTGGAGATCAATTCTACCCACTGACATGCCAAAAGTAGTCAAGGCTCAACTACAACAGGAAGGCACACACAATCTACAAAGGACACCCTTAAAGCACCTGGGCACCTGGCTCAGGTGACCAGGGAGAATATGCCATAAGCCCCACAGAGCACTTACTACATAAGGCCACACTGCTAAGGCTATGAGACATAGCAGATCTATCTAATACATACAAACACAGGAATCAGCTAAAATGAAGAGACAAAGAAACATGTCCTAAATGAAAGAACAGAACAAAACTTCAGAAAAAGAACTAAATGAAATGGAGACAATATACCAGATAAAGTTGAAAACACTGTTTATAAGGTTGTTCAAAAAGCACAGGGAAAGAATAGATGAACTCAGTGAGAACTTCAATGGAGATAGAAAACATAAAAAATAACCAGTCAATAACTGAAATGAAGCATACATTAGAGGTCCTGGCTGAGTAGCTCGGTTGGTTAGAGCATCATCGCAATAAGCCAAGATTACAGGTTCAGTCCTTGGTCAGGGCACAAACAAGAATCAACTAGTGCCCTGGCCAGTTTTGCTCAGCGGTTAGAGCGTCAGCCTGCGGTTCAGAGAGACCCGGGTTCGGTTCCCACTAAGGGAGCGTGCCTCGGTTGCAGTTTGTCCCCGGCCCGGGTTGGGCTGTGCGGGTGGCAGCCACTCGATGTGTCCCTTTCACGTCCATGTTTCTCTCTCTCTCTCTCCCTCCCACTCTATCTGAACAAAATATCGAAAAATGTCCTCGGGTGAGGATAAAAAAAAAAAATTAGCAAGGAAACACAGACTCTAAATGAAGCACTAGACCAAATGGATTTAATAGATATCTACAGAGAATTACACCCCAAAACTAGAGAATTCACATTCTTCTCAAGTGCACATGGGACATTTTCAAAGATAGACCACATGTTAGGACACAAACTAAGTCTCTACAAGTTCAAGAAGACTGAAATCATATCAAGCATCTCCTCAGATCACAATGGCATAAAACTAGAAATCAATTGCACCAAGAACATGCAAAGACATTTGAACACATGGAGGCTAAATGGCATGTTATTAAACAATGAATGGGGTTACCGAGGAGATCAAGGAAGCAATTAAAAGCTTCCTGGAAACCAATGAAAATGGACACACAACAACACAAAATCTATGGGATGCAGCAAAAGCAGTTCTGAGAGGGAAGTTCATAGCACTACAGGCCTACCTCAAGAAACAAGAAAAATTTCTAATAGATTATCTAACCTCACAACTTAAAGAACTAGAAAGCAAACAAAAAGAAAACCCCAGAGCAAGTAGAAGGAAGGAAATAGTAAAGATCAGAGCAGAAATAAATGACATAGAGACCAAAAAATCAATTCAAAGGATCAATGAAACAAAGAGCTGGTTTTTTGAAAAGATAAACAAGATCGATGGACCCTTAGCTAGACTCATCAAGAAACAAAGAGAGAGAACCCAAATACACAAAATCAGAAATGAAAGAGGAGAAGTAACAACCGACATCACAGAAATACAAAAGATTGTTAACAGCTACTATGAACAACTATATGGCAACAAATTCAACAATCTAAGTGAAATGGACAAATTTCTAGAAACACACAGTCTCCCAAAATTGGACCAGGAAGAGATAGAAAACTTAACAGACCAATAACAAATAAGGAAACTGAAGATGTAATCAAGACTCTCCCAGCAAACAAAAGCCCAGGCCCGGATGGCTTCACGGGGGAGTTTTACCAAACATTCAAAAAAGAACTAACACCCATTCTCCTCAAACTATTTCAAAAAATTCAAGAAGGAAGACTTCCAAACTCATTTTATGAGGCCAGCATAATTCTAATTTCAAAACCAGAAAAAGACACTACAAAGAAGGAAAACTACAGGCCAATATCCCTGATAAACAATATTCCTGATGCCAAAATCCTTAACAAAATACTAGCAAATCAGATCCAGCAATACATCAAAAAAAATTATTCACCATGACCAAGTGGGATTCATCCCAGGGATGCAAGGCTGGTACAATGTTCGCAAATCAATAAATGTGATACACCACATAAACAAAGTGAAGAATAAAAACCACATAATCATATCAATAGACGCTGAAAAAGCATTCGACAAAATCCAGCATCCATTTCTGATAAAAACACTCAGCAATGTGGGAATAGAGGGATCATATCTCAACATAATAAAGGCCATATATGAAAGACCTGCAACCAACATTATGCTCAATGGGCAAAAACTAAAAGCATTTCCCTTAAGAACAGGAACAAGTCAGGGATGCCCACTTTCACCAATCTTACTTAACATAGTACTGGAAGTCTTAGCCACAGCAATCAAACATGAAGAAAAAATAAAAGGGATCCAAATTGGAAAGGAGAAAGTGAAACTGTCATTATTTGCAGATGACATGATATTATACATAGAAAACCCTAAAGACTCCATCAAAAATGTACTAGACTTAATAAATGAATTTGGTAAAGTAGCAGGATACAAAATTAATGTCAAGAAATCAACAGCATTCTTATACACCAATGATGAAGTCACAGAAAAAGAAACTGAAAAAAGAACCCCATTTACCACTGCAGCAAAATAATTAAGATACCTAGGAATAAACCTCACCAAAGAAGTAAAGGACCTATTTGCAGAAAACTACAGGACATTGAAAAAAGAAATAGAGCCCTGGCCGGTTTGGCTCAGCGGTTAGAGCGTCGGCCTGCGGTCCTGAGAGACCCGGGTTCAGTTCCCGCTAAGGGCACGTACCTCGGTTGCAGTTTGTCCCCGGCCCTGGTCGGTTATGAGGGTGGCAGCCACTCGATGTGTCCCTTTCACGTCCATGTTTCTCTCTCTCTCTGTTCCTCTCTCTCCCTCCCACTCTACCTGAACAAAAAATGGAAAAATGTCCTCGAGTGAGGATAAAAAATAATAATAATAATAATAATAATAATAATAAAAAGAAAAAAGAAATAGAGAAAGATCTAAAAAAGTGGAAGCACATACCTTGTTCATAGATTAGAAGAATTAATATCATTAAAATGTCCACACTACCCAAAGCAATCTATAGATTCAATGCAATCTCCATCAAAATACCAATGACATATTTCACAGAACTAGAACAAATACTTCAAAAGTTCATATGGAACCAAAAAAACCCCGAATAGCCACAGCGATCTTGAAAAAGAAGAACAAAGTAGGTGGGATCACAATACTGGATATCAGGTTATACTACAAAGTTACTATAATCAAAACAGCCTGGTACTGGCACAAGAACAAGCATATAGATCAGTGGAACAGAACAGAAACCCAGAAATAGACCCAAGACATTATGCTCAATTAATATTTGACAAAGGAGGCAAGAGCATACAATGGAGTAAAGACAGCCTTTTTAATTAATGGTGCTGGGAAAATTGGACAGCTACATGCAACAAAATGAAACTAGACCATCAACTTACACCATACACAAGAATAAACTCAAAATGGATAAAAGACTTAAATGTAACCTGTGAATCCATTAAAATCCTAGAAGAAAATGTAGGCAACAAATTTCAGACATCATACGCAGCAGAATTTTCACTGATACATCACCTAAGGCAACAGAAACAAAGGAAAAAATGAACACATGGGACTACATCAAACTAAAAAGCTTCTGCACAACAAAAGAAACAACCATCAAAATGGAAAGGCAACCCACTGTATGGGAGAGCATCATTGCCAATGATACATCAGATAAGGGGTTAATTTCCAATATATATAGAGTGCTCATACAACTCAACAAAATGAAGACAAAGAACCCAATTAAAAAATGGGCAGAGGACCTAAATAGACACCTCTTCTAACAGAACATACAAATGGCCAAGAGACATATGAAGAAATGCTCAACATCACTAATCATCAGAGAGATGCAAATTAAAACAACAATGAGGTATCACCTCACACCTGTCAGAATGGCCACCATCAACAAATCATCAAACAATAAGTGCTGGCGAGGGTGTGGAGAAAAGGGGACTCTAGTATACACTGCTGCTGAGAATGCAGACTGGTGCAGCCTCTATGGAAAACACTATGGTGTTACCTCAAAAAATTAAAAATTGAATTGCCATTTGACCCAGTGATCCCACTTCTAGGAATATACCCTAAGAAGCCTGAAACACCAATCAGGAAGAATATATGTACCCCCATGTTCATAGCAGCACTATTTACAATAGCTAAGATCTGGAAACAGCCCAAGTGTCCATCAGTAGACGAATGGATAAAAAAGCTGTGGTACATATACACAATGGAGTACTATGCAGCTGTAAGAAAGAAAGATCTCTTATCCTTTGAGACGACATAGAGGGACCTGGAAAGTATCATCCTAAGTGAAATAAGCCAAGCAGAAAAAGACAAATACCACATGATCTCACTTATATACGGAATATAATGAACATAACAGTCTGAGGAATACGGCAGACCCAGAAACATGGAAGTAGGGCACAGACTGACATCCCTCAGAAGAGGGGGTGGGGGTGGGAAGAGATAAATCACGGAACTTATATGCATGTATGCATAACCGATGGACATGGACAACAAAGCCAGGATGGGGCAGGGTGTGGGGGATGGGGAGGAGGTGTCAATGGGGTAAAAAAGAAGAAACATCTGTAACAAAAAAAAATTAAAAAACAAACAAACATGTGGTACATGTACACAATGGAGTACTATGCAGCTGTAAGAAAGAAAGATCTCTTATCCTTTGAGATGACATGGAGGGACCTGGAAAGTATTATCCTAAGTGAAACAAGCCAAACAGAGAAAGACAAGTATCATATGATCTCACTTATTTGTGGAATATAATGAACATAACAGTCTGAGGAATGGGGTAGACCCAGAGACGTGGAAGTAGGATACAGACTGACAATCCCCAGAAGAGGGGGTGGTGGGGAGAGATAAACCACAGAACTTATATGCATGTGTGCATGAACAATGGACATGGACAACAAAGCTGACAGGACAGGGGGGAGGAGGAATCAGTGCGGTGAAAAGGAGAAACATCTGTAACAAAAATAAATAAATTAATTTTTAAAACAAATAAATAAATAAAAATAAATCTCATCATTCAGCTGCACCGGATGTTTCAGTCAGTATTTGATGAACTAGTGAAGTTCCTTGGATTTGGAAGGCCTGTCCAATGCTTGGGAAGGAGCTCAACGGAAGAAGAGGAAACCAAACGGAACAGTAAATGAAAGACCGAAGATTCCGCATATCCCAGGCGACTCGAGGTCTGCGACTCTCCGTCCGGCTCCCTTCAAGGGGCGGTGGGAGGAGAGCTGCCTTTAACCCCGCCCAGGACGCCAGCGAGAGGGGCGGTCCGAGGCGGGGCGACCTGCGTGCGGCGTGACGCAACCACGCTCCGACCGGCTCTCCGCGGACTGCGCGCTGGAACTTGAGTGTCGGGAGGTGAGTGCCGTCCCCTCGGTGTAGCTGCAGGAGTGGGGTTGGGGTTCCCGGACCCTGTCCGCGGAACTCCTCCGGGTGAGACGAGTCGCCTGCCTTGGGGGTTTTCGGCCGAAGCGGAGGGATCAGTCACCCCAACCTTCCCCAGGCCGAGTGGGATGTACTTAATATTAACTAGCTGATACCCACAGCAACCCTAAGTCAAGGTCTCCTTCACTGGGAGGACACCCCTGCCGCCCCGCTCGGGCCTTGCCGCGCCGCGAGTAGCCGGCGGGATGGGGAGAAGTGAGACACCAGTGAAGGCCAGCGCTTATTCGCGTCGAGCGCCGCCGAACATTCCTGTGAATAGGCCCTGTTGTTATTCCCATTTTGCAGAGGTGGAAACGGAGGCTTTAGAGGGGTTAAATGTACAGCTTTGTAAAGGGTGTAAAGATGGGAGGTTGAGTGATTAAATAGGGAATCGGGTAAGCATCTCTGAAGTGTTGATTCCAGAAGGCCAACAAAAGCTGTTTCTGAATTTGGGCAGTTCTAGTGACAAAAATCATTTGGCGAGTGATAACCACCAGAACATTAAACTTTGAAATTTGTTTTTCAGGTAACCAAAAAGCCACCCGAAATGTCAATAGCTCGTTCATCTGTCCATGCCAAATGGATCGTGGGGAAAGTGATTGGAACAGCAATGCAAAAAACTGCTAAAGTGAGAGTAACCAGGCTTGTTCTGGATCCCTATTTATTAAAGGTGAGAAACATCCCTGTTTTCAGGTGTTGTTGATGAATCACCAACACATTCAGTGTTCTAAGCAGAAGAACACTATCAGTAAAAATTTATTGAGTATCTGCTGCACACAGCTGGTTCATTTGTGTAACAAAGTGAATTATTCATGGTTACATTCTAAGGACACGTAGAGTTCATTTCAATTCAATCTGGTAAGTGCTGTAGTCTTTCCTGCGCAATGTATTGTGGGAGCAGAGAGCAGGACACCTCAATTCTTCCCAGGTTGCTGAAGGAGCACACCTCGATTAAGAAACATTTGAGCTGAATCACAAAAAAGATGTTATCCAGAGGACCAGGTTGGGGGAATTCATTCAGGCCGTGATGAATAGTTTGTGGAAGTTCTTTTAGCGGTGAGAGGATATAACATTCTATAGGAACAGCAGGTATTTTGCAAGGATGAGCCTGGAGCTTGGCACCAAGTAGGCACTGCTGAATGAGTGCAAAAACAATCAGAACTGGAATGTGAAGGGCACCTTATGTTGTATTTTGGGGTTTCATCTTATAAGCAAAGGAAAGACAGGCTAGCCCTGGCCAGTTTGGCTCAGTGGTTGAACATCGGCCTGCGGACCAGAGAGTCCTGGGTTCGGCTCCCGCTAGGGGCACATACAAAAAAAAAAAGACAGACAGACTTGGAGATGGGTAGGGATGAGGATTGAAGGTTAAGGGGGTGGGTAAGGAGGCTATTGTGAAGGTGTAGGATGAAAATGATAAGGACCTGAACAGTCCTTGGAGCAATGGCAATGTACTGGAAAAAGAAGATTTTAGAACTGACAGAGTCCTTGATTTGTCAGATGTGTACGGGAGGGAGGGGGAAGTGCCAAAAATGTTTCTGCATTCAAGGTTGGTAAAAAGGCCAGTTGTTATCTGGAATCAAAAACACAGGAGTAAGCTGAAAGGTTGATAGCATGATCAATAATATTAAAACCAGAAGACTTTAGTTTGAATACTGACTCTGTTGTTTACTAGCTGTGCACATTGTTTCCCTAAGCCTTTTTTCTCGTCTGTAAATGGGAATACCTGCTGTGGAGGGGTTTTCTCGAGGAATAGATGATTCTAGTTATCTGTAGCTTGTTTACAATACTTTGAGCCAGGCATGGAGCTAAGTGCTTTATGTATATTGTAACATTTAATTCTCTTGGTATCTTTAGAGGTGCAGGTATTAGAGCTTCATTTTTTGGTGGGGAAAAAACTGAGCTTGGAATTAAGTGATTTGTCCTAAATCATACATTTAGTGGTGACAGTAGCATGTTTATGGACTAGAGAGAAGGTGCCACTGGAGGGAAGAATTTAAATAGCGTAGAGAAGGGTGGTAATTGATAGAGCAAGGGTACTGAATACTGAAGGTAATAGACTGGAGAGCTTGGGGACAGGATCATCTCTGGAAAAGTCATTGCTGTTTTCCAGAAATTAAACAGCTAGTTTTTGTATTGCAAGCCTCCTTACGTATATTATCTTTTTTCCCCAAGTCCCAGCTTATTTTCTGTGCATTATTTTTTCATATTCTGTACTGCATTGCCAGATCACAGATGGGAACTGCTGATTTGTTTCTCCTTCTCTCAATAGTATTTTAATAAACGAAAAACCTACTTTGCTCATGATGCTCTTCAGCAGTGCACAATTGGGGATATTGTGCTCCTCAAAGCTTTACCTGTTCCACGAACGAAACATGTGAAACATGAGCTGGCTGAGATCATTTTCAAAGTTGGACAAGTCATAGATCCAGTGACTGGAAAACCCTGTGCAGGAACTACCTACCTGGAGAGTCCAATTAGTTTGGAAACCACGCATCTAACCAAAAATCTGGAAAAACTCAGTATCTCTTCTGAACAGTGAAAGAGGATTAGAAAAACAAACCAAAGGGAAAAATTTATAAGTTTGCTTTATGGAAAAGAAATGTTTCTAAGTTTCATCACAAACTGATCAGTTTCTCTTCTGGTATTTATGAAATAGCTAAAAGTAAATGAATAAAAGGTTTGTTATAATTTTTCAAAAAAGTTTATGGTCATGTTTTCAATTTCCTTTTTAGTGAATGTACTTTACTGTTACATTAAATGTGCCTGGAAATCTGCTTCATTATATTTTAAGCTCACTATTTTAGATTTTTTTTTCATTCAAAAGACTCTTGAATTTATTCTAGAACCTTTATTTTGGAAGAAGAGACCTTTTTCATACATAAACAAATAAGAACACATTAAGTGTCCTGGCTGGTTTGGCTCAGTGGTTGGAGCATTGGCCTGCGGTCCAGAGAGACCCGGGTTCGGTTCCCACTAAGGGCATGTACCTCGGTTGTGGTTTGTCCCCACCTTGGTTGGGTTGTGCGGGTGGCAGCCACTCAGTGTGTCCCTTTCACGTCAATGTTTCTCTCTCTCTCTCTTTTCCTCTCTCTCCCTCCCGCTCTATCTGAACAAAAAATGGAAAAATGTCCTCAGGTGAGTATTAAAAAAAAAAAAATTCTGTGTTACTTTTTTAATCTTGTATCCTAGGCTACTACATTAAATAGGAAGGAGTTCTTAAAATCTAGTACATTGATGAAATTGTAGTACATCTTACATGTGCATTTGAATTGGAGAATTTCAGAGTTTTGTTGCTGTCCACTGTCATTTAAATTTCGACCTGAAGAAACATTGAACAGTAGATTTTAGTTATCTGACTTCTAGAAAGAGATTTAGAGCATATTTCAACCTCCCCCTCGCAGGGCTCATACCAAGGTGTGGGAGGTATATGCAGGTGTCTTCATGGCAAACAAAGCAGTGTATGGGTGGGGAGAAATTAGAGTAATTTCCCCAAAGAGAGGAGATAGTACTCAAACTGAATCTTAAAGGAAGAGTCTCCAGGCTAGTAGATGAGGGGTGTGGACAGGGCATTCCAGGCAAAGGGAACAGAGTATCAAGTCCTCAAAGTATGAGAGAAAAGAACATAACCAAGAAGTTATGGCGCTGGTAAGGATTGTTGGAATATTTTGAACGGGTGGAAATCAGGTAGAGAAATAAACAGTAATTATGCTCTCAGTAGTGGTGGGTTATTTAACATTTTTTAAATGATATCATTAGATTCACATGTCAATAAAAGTAATAGCATCAGTGTAGAGAATAAGCTAGAAGGGGAAAGATTAGAGATAGGAAGGCTGACCTGTTCAGACTGGTCCTAAGATGTAAACTGAGTTGAGCAGGGAAGATGAAAAGAGATTGGATAGATGATGTTCCAGAGTAGAACTCTCAGAGCATGGTACCAGGGAGAGTGAGTAAAAGGGAAGCATTTAAAACTCTCTAGGTCTCTGGCTATGTGCTACCAGTTATCCTGGAAGGGATAGGACACCTGTCCAGGCCATCTCTAAAAGCTCAAATATTTTAAATGTTTACATATATTCTAATGTACTGTTTTTGTCTCTTTTTTTAATGAAGTCGGTGTTTTATTATTTTTATTATTTTATTTTTATCCTCAACCAAGGACATTTTTTCATTTTTTGTTCAGATAGAGCGGGAGGGAGAGAGAGGAAGATAGAGAAATATCGACGTGAAAGGGATATATCGAGTGGCTGCCAGCCGCATGACCCAAACAGGGCTGGGGACAAACTGCAACCGAGGTACATGCCCTTAGTGGGAACTGAACCTGGGTCTCTCAGGACCACAGGCCGGCGCTCTAACCGCTGAGCCAAACCAGCCAGGGTGTTTTTATCTTTTAAGATATTTTTTTTAATTATAGTGCAAAAATTATGCTTCTGGAAGATGCCCCATATATATATATTTTTAAATTTTTTATTTATTTATTTTGTTACAGATGTTTCTCCTTTTTTACCCCATTGGCAACCCCACCCCTATCCCGTCCCCAGCTTTGTTGTCCATGTCCATTGGTCATGCATACATGCATATAAGTTCCGTGGTTTAGCTCCTCCCACCCCTCCACCCCCTCTTCTGAGGGATGTCAGTCTGTGCCCTACTTCCATGTTTCTGGGTCTAAGATGCCCCATATTTACTCTGTGGCGCTGAGTAACCTAAGCCACACACCTGTGAAATAAGACCACTTCCCCCAGAAAATAGCATTGGGTTAATGGAACTCCAAAACAAAATGATAGTGGAGGGTGAAAAATGAAGAATGAGTAGCCTAATACTAAATAACACAAAAGTGAGTAAGCAAAGAAATGTCTACCAAGTTTACATTTCAGGAAAATAGATTTGAAAGTATTTGTCTCCTGAAATAGAGCTGAAAAATTGAGGGAATGTGTGAGAAAATCACAAGGGCATATTGATATTACTGCCTTGAAGAGGTCCTGCCTCCTGCTGTGTAGAACTGGGACCTGCCCTTTCTGCCCTGGGGATGGCTCACTTCTGCCACCCTTGTGGGTCTATTCAGCCTCTACAGCTTCACAGAGCATAAGCCCGTTGAAATCAGGGACATTCTCAGCCACGTAGCCTCTAGTTTCCTGTCCCTGTGTTCCACAGGCCTTTAAGAGACAGATGCCATCTCCCTGGGCTGGGCAAATCCTTGTTGCCACTCCTCCACCCACAGGACGTATTTCTGTAATGTTGCTCCTTGACAAATTAAGGTGTTCAAACACCGCCCCTGTCAGAATACTCCTGTACCCCAATGCTTCCTTCGCGTCCAAGATAACCAGCTTCAGAGAACTCCTCAGTCCACAAACCCATTTCCTGCCTCCCACCCTTCCTACAGAGACCTTCCAGCCTCAGGGTTCTGGGGGCATTCTCCTCTTGGCTTCTGCAGACTCACACTTGCCTTGAGATGTGCTCTTTAATGGGTAGGGCTTGCTGCTCCCAGTTTCTCCCCCGTCTCTCACTGTCTAGCTCCCTTTCTGCCCACCTTGTCTTGGTTGCCGTTTTCATGGTTACATTGTGGCTCTTTTATAACAGGATGCACTTTCCTCAAACAGTGCCATCCTGACCCACGCGTTTGTTTGTTTCCTCTGCTGATGGGAAATGTCCTCCCTTCTGGTCAACTCCCTTTTCCTTGGGACTGAGCTGTTGTGACAGCTCTTGAGTGTCTATCCTTCACTTCACAGCCATTGCCGGTTACTTGCTCTGCCGTCTGAGCTCCCTTCCCATCTTGTGAACTTCATTTCAACACTTGTCACACTTGATCCAGTCATTTCACATCCTGCCCCACTGGGCTGGGATGGCTTGAGGGCAAGGATGGAGCCAAAGCCTGCCAACCGCTGCTGAAATTAACAGAACAGTGTAGTTCTGGGCCTATGAAAACTTGAGTATGTGTCCATCCAGAATGCTCTTATAAAGCTGTATGCATGTGTTTGTTTTTTGTTTGTTTATATTGAAAAGGCAATATATATTTACATGGTACAAAATGTAAAAGGTAAGAGGTAATCAAGACTCTCCCAGCAAACAAAAGCCCAGGCCCGGATGGCTTCATGGGGGAGTTTTACCGAACATTCAAAAAAGAACTAACACCCATTCTCCTCAAACTATTTCAAAAAATTCAAGAAGGAAGACTTCCAAACACGTTCTATGAGGCCAGCATAATTCTAATTTCAAAACCAGAAAAAGACACTACAAAGAAGGAAAACTACAGGCCAATATCCCTGATGAACATAGACACCAAAATACTGAACAAAATATTAGCAAATCGGATCCAGAAATACATCAAAAAAATTATTCACCATGACCAAGTGGGATTCATCCCAGGGATGCAAGGCTGGTACAATATTCGCAAATCAATAAACGTGATACACCACATAAACAAAATGAAGAATAAAAACCACATGATCATATCAATAGATGCTGTAAAAGCATTCGACAAAATCCAGCATCCACTTCTGATAAAAACGCTCAGCAACGTAGGAATAGAGGGATCATATCTAGACATAATAAAGGCCATATATGAAAGACCTACAGCCAACATAATACTCAATGGACAGAAACTAAAAACATTTCCATTAAGAACAGGAACAAGACAGGGATGTCCACTTTCGCCACTCTTTTTTTTTTTTTATCCTCACCCGAGGACATTTTTCCATTTTTTGTACAGATAGAGTGGGAGGGAGAGAGAGAGAGAGGGAAACATCGATGTGAAAGGGACACATCGAGTGGCTGCCACCCGCACGACCAACCAGGGCCGGGGACAAACTGCAACCGAGGTACGTGCCCTTAGCGGAAACCAAACCCGGGTCTCTCCGGACCGCAGGTGGACGCTCTAACCGCTGAGCCAAACCGGCCAGGGCCACTTTCGCCACTCTTATTTAACATTGTACTGGAAGTCTTAGCCACAGCAATCAAACATGAAGAAAAAATAAAAGGGATCCAAATTGGAAAGGAGGAAGTGAAACTGTCATTATTTGCAGATGACATGATATTATACATAGAAAACCCTAAAGACTCCATCAAAAATGTACTAGACTTAATAAATGAATTTGGCAAAGTAGCAGGATACAAAATTAACGTCAAGAAATCGACGGCATTCTTGTACACCAATGATGAAGTCACAGAAAGAGAAACTGAAAAAACAATCCCATTTACCATCGCGCCAAAAAAATTAAGATACCTAGGAATAAACTTAACCAAAGAAGTAAAGGACCTATTTGCAGAAAACTACAGGTCATTGAAAAAAGAAATAGAGGACGATATAAAAAAGTGGAAACACATATCTTGTTCATGGATTGGAAGAATTAACATCATTAAAATGTCCATACTACCCAAAGCAATCTATAGATTCAATGCAATCCCCATCAAAATACCAACGACATATTTCATAGAACTAGAACAAATACTTCAAAAGTTCATATGGAACCAAAAAAGGCCCCAAATAGCCACAGCAATTTTGAAAAAGAAGAACAAAGTAGGTGGAATCACAATACCGGATATCAGGTTATACTACAAAGCGACTGTAACCAAAACAGCCTGGTACTGGCACAAGAACAGGCATATAGACCAGTGGAACAGAACTGAAAACCCAGAAATGGACCCAAGGCAATACGCTCAATTAATATTTGACAAAGGTGGCAAGAGCATACAGTGGAGTAAAGAGAACCTCTTTAATAAATGGTGTTGGGAAAATTTGACAGCTACATGCAAAAAAATGAAACTAGACCATCAACTTACACCATACACAAAAATAAACTCAAAATGGATAAAAGACTTAAATGTGACCCGTGAATCCATAAAAATTCTAGAAGAAAATGTAGGCAACAAAATTTCGGACATCATACGGAGCAGAATTTTCACTGATACATCACCTAAGGCAACAGAAACAAAGGAAAAAATGAACACATGGGACTACATCAAACTAAAAAGCTTCTGCACAGCAAAAGAAACAATCATCAAAATGGAAAGGCAACCCATTGTATGGGAGAACATCATTGCCAATGATGTATCAGATAAGGGGTTAATTTCCAATATATATAGAGTGCTCATACAACTCCACAAAAGGAAGACAAAGAACCCAATTAAAAAATGGGCAGAGGAGATGAATAGACACCTCTCCAAACAGGACATACAAATGGCCAAAAGACATATGAAGAAATGCTCAACATCACTAATCATCAGAGAGATGCAAATTAAAACAACAATGAGGTGTCACCTCACACCTGTCAGAATGGCTGCCATCAACAAATCATCAAACAACAAGTGTTGGCGAGGGTGTGGAGAAAAGGGGACTCTAATACACTGCTGGTGGGAATGCAGACTGTTGCAGCCACTACGGAAAACAATATGATGTTACCTCAAAAAATTAAAAATTGAACTTCCAATTGACCCAGTGATCCCACTGCTAGGAATATACCCTAAGAAGCCTGAAACACCAATCAG
The DNA here is from genome assembly GCF_014108415.1 of Molossus molossus. NCBI lineage: Eukaryota > Metazoa > Chordata > Mammalia > Chiroptera > Molossidae > Molossus > Molossus molossus. The sequence continues at coordinate 105,439,067 of NW_023425366.1, read as the reverse complement.
GAAGAATATATGTACCCCCATGTTCATAGCAGCACTATTTACAATAGCTAAGATCTGGAAACAGCCCAAGTGTCCATCAGTAGACTAATGGATAAAAAAGCTGTGGTACATGTACACAATGGAGTACTATGCAGCGGCAAGAAAGAAAGATCTCTTATCCTTTGAGACTACTTGGAGGAACCTGGAAAGTATTTTCTTAAGTGAAAGAAGCCAAGCAGAAAAAGACAAATACCACATGATCTCACTTATATACGGAATATAATGAACATAACAGTCTGAGGAATACAGTAGACCCAGAAACATGGAAGTAGGGCACAGACTGACATCCCAAAGAAGAGGGGGTGGGGGGATGAGAAGAGATAAACCACAGAACTTCTATGCATGTATGCATGACCAATGGACATGGACAACTAAGCCGGGGACAGGGCGGGGGTGGGGTGGGGTGGGGAGGGGGGTGCCAATGGGGTAAAAAAGGTAAAATATCTGTAACAAAAAAATAAATAAAAAATTTATTTAAAAAAAAAAGAAATGTAAAAGGTATTTGGGGAGAAGCCTGCCTCCCACCTTTGTCCCCCAGGCCCTGGAGTCCCCAGCAACACTGTTAACCCTTTTCTTTCAAGCCTTGCCCATGTTCCTTTTGCGCACCCTGTTCTGGGCACCAGCTCCTTTCGCTGGAGGTTACTGATTCTTCTCGGGCTTCGGGCTTCGGGCTTCGGGCTTCGGGCTTCGGGCTTCGGGCTTCGGGCTTCGGGCTTCGGGCTTCGGGCTCTGTCTCGGGCTGCCAGTCCTCCCCGCGCCGGCACGCACTGCGCTCCGGGAGGCCGCGGCGCGCGCGCTGCTCTCCCTGGCGGCGGTGCCTCGCTGCTGCGGCCGCGCGCCGCGCCCCGGCCCCGCCCCCGCCCCCGCCCCGCCCCGCCCCGGCCGCGGCGGGCCAAGGGGAGGGAGGGGGCGCGGAGGCGGCCGCGGCGTCAGCGGCAGCCCGAACGGTGGGGGCCGAGGCGCCGGAGCAACATGGCGGCGCGAGTGCTGCACGCTCGCGGAGCGGCCACGGCCGGCGGCCTCCTACAGCGGGCGGCCCCCTGCAGCCTCCTGCCCGGGCACCGGTGAGCAGCGCCGCCCTTTCGGGGAGGGGCCGCCGCGGGGCGGAGGGCGCGGGGTCCCGGGCGCGGGTCTCCGCCCCGGCTGGGCTGCACCTCCGCGGGGCAGTACGGCCGGGCCTGCGGGACGGCGCGGGTCGAGGCCGCGGTCAGCGGGGCTGGAGTGGGCGGGCGCCTCGGCGGGGTCCGAGCGCCTTCCCCTCGGGCTCAAGGTCACGGCGGGGACGGTGCTCCGCGCCGAGGCCACGTACGCCCACTGAGCGGGTCCGGCTTGCGGGACCTTAACCCGGCGCGACCCCGAGCCGTGGCCGAACGGTGGGCGAGCGGCCGAGGCTGCAGGCCTTGCAGTCGGCCTCCGGGTTCCCGCCCCGCGTCCTGAGCAAGCTGCCCGCGCAGCGCCTCGGTGTCTGCTTCTGCAAATGTCAGTAGAGACACTACTTACCTCTTAGGTTGTTGTGAGCGAAAAATAACGCATCGTCCCGAGTGAGCCCTCATTGAAGGAGAGGGTAGTGAGGAGGTCTCAGAACTAGGAACAGTCTTTGACTTGCATTTAAAAGTAGTGGATCAAAAAGTATTTACAATGATCAGCACTAGATAGGCGTTGGGTTCATGTTTTAACTTTTTTCCTAACCTCGTTGGGTTAAATTCAGTTTTCTGAATCCATCACTGACATATTCATGTTTCATTTTCCACATTAAAAAAAAAAAAAAAACCCCGAAGCCCGTACTAACGTAGATTTGCCTTCTCGTTCTCTTTACATTGGATAATTTAAATGTTATCTTTTCACTTGTCTGTTTTAAATTAAATAATGAACCTCTAGAAAATACAGTTGGTACCTAAAAATGAAAAAGCAAAAAACTACCTGTTGTTAAATTCTTACTATGGGCTGGGGAACTTTGTATAATATGACTTATTTAAATCCTAGTAGCAACCTTAAGAAGTAAGTAATAGGATCTGCATTTTAGAGATGAGGTGGAACCTCAAAGGGTGTGAGACACATAGCTAGAAAAGGCATTACATAGCCTGAACCCAGGTTTGTCAAGCTTCAGGCCCAGCGCCCTTCCTAGGGCTGATGCTCAACTTGTATTTCCAAATTTGATGTTTATGTTTCTAAGTTAATTAACAAGTCAACCTCCTCTTATTTTTATTTTGTTATTGAGCATCTACTGTGATCTTACTTTTTCACACATGTGATATGAGCCCATGAAATTCATAATTTTTTTCAGCTGAGACTGAAGGTGTTCACTCAACATGTTTACCTACAGTGCTCAAGGTCACAAAGCTAGGAAACTGGAGAATTGGACCTGGGTCTGCCCAGTACCCTTACTTCCTCCTGGGGCCAAATGTTCTTGACCCTGGCTGGAGTCCTTATCTCTGTCCAACCTGTTGGCTCTTTGATTCATCTCTCAGGTCCCCTGTACCTTTTGACTACTCCTTCCTGGCCTCTAGTCTGCCTTAACTGTAGCTGTTCTTTAGGACTCAGTCTAGATCCAGTTATGTATCTGATTCAATAAAATATTGAATGTATATGATGTCGTTGAAGTTGTATGGAACTGAACACAATAGCCTTGGTCATTATCCTCAGGAAGCCATGGCCCAGGTAAAAACCCATACAGACTTACAGATTGAGGTAGGTGCCTACCACATGAGATCATGGAAGTCCTGTCCAAGATGATGACATTACATTGAGACCTGAAGGGTCAGTGTGCATGAAAGTCCTGAGTGGGAAGGAGTCAGGCACAGGGTGAAGGGAAGGCTGGCTAGAAGACGGATGACAAGGAGTGGGGGGCCAGATAATTCCAAGCCTTGCAGTCTTTTTTAGCTTGGATTTTATTCTGGGAGCTGTGGAAAACATTTGAAAATATAAATTCTAGTGTGACATGATCTGATCCTCAGTTTTAAAAGTTCGGTCAGACTGGAAAGGGGACAGAATCAAGGGTCATGGCCAACTGGGTGGATGCTCATACCATTTATTGGGAGTTATTTGTTCCATAGGTTTATGAGTGCCCACCATATGCCAGGTGCTATTGGAAACTGAATAAGGCACACGAGGTCCTCACCATCTTGCTAGTAATTCAGAGAAGGAGGAACAGGTGTGAGGTGGGGAGCAGTTTTGAATGCAGTAAGATGGCTATGAGCTATTCAGATGGAAAGGCTAAGCAGGTGGTTGGCCTACTTAACCTATATGACTCTTCAAAGGAGATGGAGATGTCTGGGCTACAGGAAACATTTGGGAGTTGTCAGCATATAGGAGTGCTAAATGTTGATCAATACATGAGTTTCAGTGTACTGTTTTGTATGATTGAAATTTTTCATAATAATTTTTTTAAGCCGTAGGAACGATGAGATTGCTTGAGAGATTGTGGATAGAGAAGGGGCTGAGAAACAGAGCCTGGGATGTGTCAACATTTACAGGCTGGATAAAGGAAGAAGAGGCTGGCAAGAGAGACAGAAGGGGCAGCCAGTGAGGTCATTGTTATATGACAATGCCCAGGGGGAGGTGTTTCAAGGAAGAATGGTCACCTGTTCCAGATGCTGCTGAAAGGGTAAGATGACAGAAGAAAGCTGGATTTGCCAACAGGAGTATTGTGGGTGACCTTGCAAGAGCGATTTCAGAGGGAAAGGAGAAAGTCTTCCTGTGACACTTATTTGCCAGCACTTCTCTCTCAGCTCTGCTCAGCACCAGGCCCAGAGTTCCACTTACTTAGTGGACATTGCTCTAGTGCCCCACAGGTGCTTAAGATGCCTGTATACCCAGAATTTAACTCCTCTTCCTCCTACAGAGCCTGCTTGCTTCTCCTGAGTTCTCTCTCCCCAATAATGAAACATCTTCCATTTAGTGTCTCAGGCCAGAAACCAGAAGGTCTTCCCCAAGCCCCTCTCCTGCTCCTCCTATCTACCTCCAACATCCTTCTCTATCACCACTCCCCTAGCTCAACTCTTGGCAATTATGCTCCCTGCCTTATTACTGTGGTCCGTCTGACATATCACTGCCCAGGCTCCTTTTTACACCTAGAATTTCTTTTTGAAAACTTAACTAGCGTTGCACCATGAAGAGGATAGCATCCAGGTGATGGACATGCACAAGAACCTAACTACCCTGCCCCCCTGCCCTCTCATTATCTCAGTCACCATCCTCCCATACCTTGTTCTGCCTTACTGAACTCTTTGCTGTTCCAGAAATATGCCGTACAGTTTCATGACTCCATGCCCCTGGACATGTTGTTCTCTTTGACTGGAATTATCGCCTGCCTTGTCCACCTGTCTTTCTCGTCCTCCAAGACAGAACCAGAATATCTCCCCTAGAGTCCCATTCACTCCTCACAGGCCGAGCTAATGGGTCATTCCCCTGAATTCCGTGTGTGTGTGTGTGTGTGTGTGTGTGTGTAAATCTACAGTATTCCTGATCACTCTATTTACTGATCAGTTTCTCCCATGAGACCGAACAGGCTAGGCATCTGGTTCATCTTTATATCCACAGAACTTGGCACAAAGTGCTTATTCTATTTAAAGTCTAGTGCTCCCATCCAAGTACTAACCAAGCCCGACCTTGTTTAGCTTAGATCAGACAACATCGGGTGCATTCAGGGTGCTATGGCCATAGACCTTTGTAGAATGTGCTGCCTCCTACCTCACCCTCTGTAAAGTGCTGCACCACATAGATAAGATCTTATAAAAACAACTAATTGTATTTGTCACTGTCATTAAAGAACCACATCGCAGCTCAGATCTTATCACCCTTACAGCTGACGGCATAGCTGCTTCTACCCCCTTGCATGATTCAGCTTGGACAGCTAGATGACCTGGGCACATTAGGCAGCTTTGATCACCTGACGCTGGAAAGATTTCAGTTTCACAGTCCATTGGGGCTAATGCTGGGCCAGACTGTTTTTCATTTGTCAAGACAATTGCTACCCAAGCTCACAAGCAAACATCACTCAGGTTCTTGTGTGTGTCCTGTGATATTGCCTATTTCTTAGACTTACCTTTAGTTTACAAAACATTTTCATATCTCTGATCTCATTTTACTCATTCTAAAGTATATCTCTGTGGTATTACTAAAATCTGGAGCAGCCCTGGCCGGGTTTGCTCAGTGGTTAGAGCTTTGGCCTGCAGACCAATGAGTTGTGGGTTTGATTCCGGTCAAGGGCCTGCCTGTACCTCAGTTGCGCTTCGTCCCTGCCCCTGGTGGGGTCATGCAGGAGGTAACCAGTTGATGTGGCTCTATCACATCGATGTTTCTCTCTGTCTCTCTCTCCCCCTCCCTACCTCCCTCCCACTCTATCTGATAATAAGTAGAAAAATATCCTCGGGTCAGGAATAAAAATAAATAAAATCTGGAGCAGATGCTCAGTTGAGGAGGTATCTAGTAAAATATTTGTATGTAGAAAAATATTTTTAACTTCATAGATTAAGGGTCATACTTTTATTTTGCCACTTCTTAGCTCAAGTCATTTAACCTATCTGAACCAGTCTAAAATTTGGTAATACCGCCCTCGCTGGTTTGGCCCAGCGGTTAGAGCGTTGGCCTGTGGACCGGGTTTGGTTCCTGCTAAGGGCATGTGCCTTGGTTGCAGTTTGTCCCCGGCTTCAGTTAGGGGTGTGCAGGTGGCAGCCACTTGATGTGTCTCTCTCACGTCGATGTTTCTCCATGTCGTCGTCCTCCCCCCCACCCCCACCTTCTTCCTACTCTGAAGATAAATGCAAAAATGTCCTTGGGTGAGGATAAAAAAATTTTATTTGGTAATACCTACCTTGCTAGATTGTTTAGAGGACTAAATGAGATGACATAGACAAACTAGTCCAGCGCCTAGCAGAAAGTATGCACTTATTAACTTGTAATCCCCTTAAATTCTAAAGAGGAGAAAAATACTCTGCGAAATGTCCTAGTACTGATATATTTAGAAACTTTCATGGAACTCCTTTTTTTTTTTTAATCCTCACCTGAGGACATTTTTGCATTTATCTTCAGACAGAGTAGGAAGGGGGAGTGGGGAGAGACAGAGAGAAACATCGATGTGAGAGAGACACATCGAGTGGCTGCCACAAGCACAACCCTAACCAAAGCCGGGGACAAACTGCAACCAAGGTACATGCCCCAGCAGGAACCGAACCTGGGTCTTTCGTCCTCAGGCCAATGCTCTAACTGCTGAACCAAACCTGCCAGGGCGGAATGCCTTTCTTAATTGTTCATAATTATTCTTACAATTTATTTAACAAACAAGAAAGATTAAGCACAATTTCTGTTTAGTGAACTTAAAATCTAAACTAAAGAATTATACAAAGTCCTATTAACACACTTTTAAACTTTCTACTTTGTAAATTACTAATTTTATATACTTGCCATTTTGCTTCGTGATATGTTTAAGACACTTTAAACAAAATGACATTTTTATTTTATTGAAATAAATTTTAGCATGATTCATTTGGAGAATTGCCTTCTTCAGAATAAGTTTGTTTGTATAATCAACCAGTGAAATAAAAAACAGAAACAAATACATATGTTTTGGGTTTTGCTAAAGGGCTAATAGTTGTTATATTTTATTTATTTATTTATCCTCACCAGAGGATATTTTCCATTTATTTTCAGATAGAGTAGGAGGGAGGGAGAGAGAGAGAAAGAGGAACATCGATGTGAGAGAGACACATTGATTGGTTGCCTCCAGCATGACGTGACCAGGGCCTGGGACCAAACCACAACTGAGGTACGTCCCCTTGACCGGAATCACACCTGCAACTCTGGTTTGCAGGTTGACTAACCACCGAGCCAAACCAGCCAGGGCTATTTTTTATTTTATTTTAAAATTTCAGCCCTGGCTGATTTGGCTCACCAGTTGAACATCAGCCCAAGAACCAAAGAATCGCAGGCTCGATTCCCAGGCAACGGTACATACCTGGATTGCAAGTTCAGTCCCTGGCTCTGGTCGGTGGTCCTGTGGAAAGCAACCAACTGATGTATCTCTCTGACATCAATGTTTCTCCTCTCTCTCTCTCCTTCCCTCCTTCCCACACTCTCTGAAAATCAATGGAAAAATATCCTCAGGTGAGGATTTAAAAAAAAAAAAGTTTGTTTTATTCAAAAAGTTGTTTTAAAAACTTAACTTTTTAACTCTTTCTCTCTCAGAGATACCACCATTAACACTTTTTTAGTTCTCTGGAATTTTAACATAAGGTAAAAGCAAAATGGAAGAATTATAAATGTCTTTTTACAAATGCCATTTAAGATGACATGTTTTTCTCTCATGCACTTATAAGAAAAATTGCATGTCTGGTATTAAGTTATTTTGCTTGTTTACTATAAGTTTGTAGCTTAAAAAAAATTTTTTTTCATATGTTTTCATTGATTTTTTGAGGGAAGAGAGAGGGAGAGAAACATCGATGTAAGAGAGAAACATCTATCAGCTGCTTCCTGCATGCCCCCCAACCTGGGCATGTGCTCTTACTGGGAATAGAACCTGGACCTCTCAATCCACTGAGCAGCACCGGCTGGGTAGTGTATAGCTTTTTCATCTTTGAAGAATTTGAAAAAATACTTTTATATTTCTTGATCATTATGGAAACATTGATTGTTAATTTTATATTTATATGTTTTAGTTTCTGTATTTTTAAGCTTACATAATTCAAATGTCTTTTTATCTGGTTTCTAGCTATTTGTGATAATATCCTATGAATCAGTTTTAAATAAAGAATCTCTTATGGGGAGAAAACGGCCTGTAATATTTGTTCATTAAAGCAGCAAGTCAATTTTTTCTGCCATCATCACTATTAGCAGTTCACTTTGTGTGTGTATTTATGGTACACACAAAATGTGCCTGCTTTTCCCACATAATTTCTCTCAGAGATGTGTGCGTGTAGATCTGTCTCATTCTTTTTAATGATTACACTTTGTTCTGATTTGGGATATTCCCTAATTCATTTGACCAGTCCCCATTAATGGCTATCCAAATTGCCTGTACCAGGAACAAACTGGAAACAAGGCAGTAATGAACGCTTTTTGTGCATTCGACTTGAAGCACTTGTCTAAATATAGTGTCTGTAGGACATAACTGTGTTATTATTGGGCTGAAAGGCCTACACGTTTTAATATTGATAAGATAATGCCACACTGCCCTCTAGGGAGATTACACAAATTTGTAATTCCACTTGTATGAAGTATGCACTTAAAAATAAACTCGCAGCCCTGGCCGGTTTGGCTCAGCAGTTAGAGCATCGGCCCGCAGACCAAAGGGTCTTGGGTTCGATTTTGACCAAGGGCATGTACCTTGGTTGTAGTTCAATCCCTGCCCTGGTCAGGGTCCTGCGGGGGGGCAGTCAATTGATGTGTCTGTCTCTCTCACATAGGTGTTTCTCTCTCTCTTGCTCCCCCTCCCCCCCGCGCTATCTGAAAAAGCAATGGAAGAATATACTCAGGTGAAGATTTAAAAAATAATAATAATAAAAATAAAATAAACTCGCAGACACAGAAAACAGAATGAATGGTGGTTACCAGAGGGGAAGGGAGGTGGGAGGGAGAATTAAGAGGGTAAAGAGGATCAAGTATATGATAACAGAAAGAAACTAGACTTTGGGTGGTGAACACAATAGAGTACACAAATGTTGAATTATAGTTTTGTACACCTGAAAATTATATTAATGTAATTAGCTAATGTTACCCCAATAAATTTAACTTTAAAGAAAGAAATAAAAAGTTCATGGTTATAGTACAGTTTGTTACTTTAATCATATTTATTCTCACTTTCTAACAGCATGTATAGTAGAAATAGTTATAAGGTGACAATTAGCAAATTATGTTAATGAAATTTGTATTCTTAGGTTTTTGTGACAGTTAATCTTGATTTTAAGGTTAATTTATGGGTAAAATAAATATTTTAAATTAAAGAATTTGTTTCCCTGTATATTTGTTTTCACATTTTTTTATTCTGGTAAAGTATAAGTAACATAAAATTTGCGATTTTAATAATTTTTAAATGTACAGTTCAGTGGTGGCAGTATACATTGTATTGTGCAGCCATCTCCAGAACTTGCTCATCTTCCCAGACTGAAACTCAGCTCATTCTCCCCTCAGCCCCTGACATCCACCTTACTCTCTTTCTCTAAGAATTTGGCTACTCTAGGTTTCCATGTATATTTTTTCTAGGTCAAAAATTGCTTTACAGGAGGGGAAAATACATAGTAGAAATTGCAAAAATAAACAAGAACTCTGTTAGGAGAGCCACAGATTACTTTTTACACTTTATTCCTGCTTTTTAGAATGCACATAATGGAAAGTGGGCGTTTTATGGTATTCCAGGTTCTAGATTAGTGCTTAGAGTAGGTGCTCAAGGCATGTTTGCTGAATGGATTGGTAAATTTATGAAAACTGTATTATGTGACACTCCCTACAGACACTGAAATATTTGTACCACTGACGAGACTCAGATTTTTGTATTTGTTATTCCTTAGGGGGTTGACGTCTTCCAGTAACAGACCTCGAGAAGACAGCTGGTTAAAATCCTTATTTGTCCGGAAAGTTGATCCAAGAAAAGATGCTCATTCTAATCTCCTAGCCAAAAAGGAAACAAGCAGTCTATACAAAATACAGTGTGAGTGATAGGTCTGCTATCTTCACAGATGACTTTTCTCCCTTTGTTCATAAGTTCATCATTGAATTTTTTTTTGTTTCAGTTCACAATGTTAAACCGGAATGCCTAGACGCATACAACAAAATTTGGTGTGTATACCAAACTATCCTTTACTTGGGGAAAGTAATGATTTTGATCTTTGTTGGTTCGGCTAACACTTAATAGCGGAGTGAGATTTTGGTTCCATTTTCTTAAAGCTGAACTTTCAGAGGCTCTTCGGTTGAGCTCTGTATGGGATTACCAAGGGTCTTTTGTTTTAAGCACTCCTACAGTAAATCATCACATAAGATGTCAAACCTTAGAATGTTACTAGCCTCTCAGGGTTGGAAGGAACCTTGCAAGTTTGCGTAGTCCATCAACTCATCCAGGGTTTGAGTCCTTTCTGCAAATCTTCCTGACTGCCTATGCTTAAATACATTCTACACTCCATCTCTGGACAGCTTTGAGTGTTAGGAATTAGACCTGTCCCCATGACCTCCATTGTTTCCAATTATACTTCTAAGTAAAGCTGTCCCATTTGAACGTAGCTGCCTTTCTTCCCAAATCTTCCATTTGCCAGGATTCAGGTCCCTTCAGCAGATTCTCATGATTTGAGATTCATATGTTCTTAGAGAATTTGTAAACTTTTAGACTAGCGAGAAAAGTAAGTATATCAGTTCTTAATTAAGTTAATAGAAATAGTATTTTAATGATCAATTTTGAGCAAATATAATTAGAAAGCATTTTTTTTTTTACCTTTAGTAGTTGCTACTTTCATAAGAAAGCAGATGATTTTGTCACCAGAATCAGCATAATTTTCAGAAACAAAAATCTGTTTTATTTTCTATCATGGTTTGTGAGATAAAACATTAGCATAGAATTTCTTACCGTAGCACAGTTCTCTTTATTTAAAAATGCCCTAAAACAAAATAGATACTTACTTCTAGATATTTTCTCATAAAATGAAATTATTTCTCCATGCTGATACTTCTTGGGTTATCTTTCCTGTCCTGTTTTTATTCCTCTCTTATCTCAGATTTCTGTCTATTCATATATCTATTTGGATATCTTGTTTTTCTTTCAAACTTAACAGGTAGAATCCCTTTGTTCTTTCAACATCCCTGTGTGTGTCACTCACCATGGTTTTATTTAACCCTTTTCTTAGTTCTTTGTGATTAGTTAGTTACTAAAGGCTATGCATTCTTCATTTGACACGTATTTTAGATCTCCCTGCTTATTTCCTTCTCTATCTCCCTTTCTCAACCTGTTGAGCCCTATTTCCAAATAGCCTTCTTCCGTACTCTTTCCTGGACTTGTAGCTGTACCTGTACTTCCGCCCCACCCTGCAATCCATTACCCAAAAGTTTGTCAAATTGATCAACTTGGGTTCTGTTTTCTCTTTCATTGTATTGTCTTTTTCTTTCCTCTGCAACTTCAGCAACTCCTTGTTTTCAGCCTGGTTTGTTGGGCCCCAACAACGAGGTTCTTCCCAACCCATCCAGTTCTGGGTACAGGTACTACCTGCCTTGCAGACGCCATTCAGGTAGTGCCAGGGCTTCCAAGAGCAGGTCTGGGGCTTCCAACAGAGAGGCTTAGCAGCAGATCTATATATGACTTTGTACTGGTGAAAAACCTATGCCTCAGCGCCTTCCTTGACCCCACCTGGGTCATTTGTAGAGGCTTCCTTCTTCCACATTAGCTCCAGTTCAGGGTTGTTTACCTCTTGCTCGTGTCACATGGCATAAAGGAGGCCCATTTCCATTTCCCTAACGATCTTTCCCCACCCCAATTTCCATTCATCTCCTCTCTCTGGACCACAGGCCGATGCTCTAACTGCTGAGCCAGACCGTCCAGGGCGCATTAATCTCCTCTTAGTTCTGAACATAAGTCTATATGAGCCAGTGCAATGACCATACCATGTGTATTTTTTTGAAGGGTGGCATTTGCTTTTATGGGTTTTTAGTTGGACATGAGACCATTCTGAGTTTTTCTCTGTTAACTGTTAGTATATACCTAGTCCTGGTGTCCCAGCCTCTAGTGGTGACCACTAGTTTACTATTACTCAGTGTCAGCAAGGAATTTGAACAGGTTCCATTTCTGATCCTTGATATCTTTTTTCATCCATTGTTGAACCTGTATTGTACTTTTTTTATCATAATTTTTCTTTTCAAAAAGTATACAGACTTTAGCTTTTCTCTTGGAATAACTTAGTTATATCTCTTTTCTTTGCCTTTCCCTGTGCCTTAGAATCTGAACTGTACAAAGTTTTCCATAGAACCAAGCTCCGATACCTATGTTTAGTTAATACACTGCCATGATCTGGCATGGCTTTGCCTCTGCTGCTGTACAGTCAGGGGTAGTGGAATGGGTGGTGTGTCCAATGTGGGATTGTGGTACCTCTCAGATCCCCTCGGTTGGATTGAATTGAACCTCATTATTTATGTTACATCTTTCATTTGGATTCTTCTATCACGTTGATGCCCTTTGGAACTATTGAAGTTGTGTTGTGTTCTGGATCTGTCTTTTCCCTCCTTATTTAAGGCAGACTTTTCTCTGCCCCCTGATTGCTGCCTTATTATGCCCCTTCTGTTGTCTCCCCTATCCTAAACACTTTTTCCCCTTTCTTATTTATCCCATGTTCTTTTTCTACTATTCCCATTTCTCTCATTCTTCCTATCTTTGAAACCAGCAAAACGTAGCTTTTATAAGCATCACCATTCTTAAGTACTTCTTTCTGGAATGGCAAATGGTAGACCCATAGTTCTAGAATCTTGGAACCTTTGGCTCTTCTTTATCATTTTTATCACTATACTAAAATTGCTTACAATATAGTTGGGGGTATCAGAAACCTAAGGTTCTGATAAGTGTGGTATCGGACTAGAACAGAATTCAGTTAAAAGGTTAACTTTGCATGTGATTTTATCAATATATTTTGAGGTCAGTTATCAGAACATGGAGTAGGTGGCCTTTTTTCTGTTACTGATCGTGTGTTGTCCACCTGGTATAATTTTGTCGGTTGTTTAATTGGTGTTGCTATCTCTTCTCTTTAAGTCAAGAGGTGTTGCCAAAGATTCATGAAGATAAATATTACCCTTGTACTTTGGTGGGGACTTGGAACACGTGGTATGGCGAGCAGGATCAAGCTGGTAGGAAGCAGAAGTCTTTGGAATAAACACTTGTTTCTTAAGCCTTTAAATAATATTTAATTGAATGCTTGTTTTTAATCAAAGCTTTCAAAGTCTCAGTCTAGTTTCATGGTTAAAGTCATTTCTTCAGTAATTCATTGCAAAAACTTTTTTATTGTTTTAATGTTTGAATCTATTATTGTAACTTTATAGTGTAACTCATAGGCCAACACATGGCGCATTGTACTTTTGTACTGTGTTAAGCACATCTAGAATATTTGCAAGGTAAGAATATCATGAAACTCTAAGTGTATGCTATCTTTTAATATATCTTCCAGTCCACCTCTGGAGGTATGAAGGAGGCTATCCCGCGCTCACGGAGGTCATGAGCAAACTCAGACAAAGTCAGGTAATGATTTTGAAGAATGTTTACTTATTTACACTAATGATATAGTAGATGTTAGTACAGAATTAAATGACTCTTTTGTCATCAGTTTTTTACTATTAGTAACTGTTTTTGTAGTAAAAATTTTATTATTTGGACTCTTGATATATGCAAACATAAAGTAACCAGTTATACTACTATTAAAATAACAGTTCTTTTTTTTTTTTTAATCCTTACCTGACATTTTTCATTGATATTTAGAGAGAAAGGAAGGGAAAGAGAAAGAGAAACATTGATCAGTTTCCTCCCATACATGCCCCAGCCTGCAACCTAGGCATGTGCCCTAACCGGGAATCGAATTCATGACCTTTTGATATATGGGATGATATTCCTACTAACTGAACCACACTGGCCAGGGCTAAAGTAACAGTTCTTATTGTCAAAGTCAGTTGTACTTATGGTACTTGGAAACCAATAAGTCAGCATTCTAGACAGTCAGCCCCTGGGTTAACTAACATTTACCTGCTTTAGGAACTTCCAACCACATATTCTTTACCTCGGACTCAGTTTGCTCTCCTCCCCTCCCTTCACTAATATGTACATGTCAGTGGAGAGAATTTTAACAGCCATACGTTATTAGGAAAGAAAACCTTTTGTATAGCTTCCCAGTCTAACTATAATGGCCTCTGGATGCTTTGATTTTTTGGGGGGGTTTGTTTATGTTTTTTTCAATTTTTATGAGTTTATCTGAGCCAAACTGATGACATGCCAGGAAGGAAGATCTCAAATGTTCCCAATTCTTTCATGGTTTGTAGTCTTCATGTTACCTCTGTTATTATGCTGTCCCACACTGTTAGGAGAATCAAAAAAGTGGGAAATTACATTTGTTTATATTGTCATTTAAATAATTAGGATGGCCATGTAGCTTGTCATCTAAACCTGGACACTTGGGCATGAAAGGGAATGCTAATAGTCATTATGCCGGTTTGATAAGATGTACACTGGGACTATCTCAGGGCAACTGGGACCCTCTTTATAATAGTATTATAGAAGGAACATAAATGTTACTAAAGTGGGCTTATGTATAAATATCAGAAGATTTCATGAGCACATTTTTTCACTCAAAGGAATTTTTTGAATTCCGGAAGGCAAGAAGCAACATGCTTCTCTCTAGGAAGAATCAGCTGCTATTAGAATTCAGTTTCTGGAATGAGCCTGTTCCACGGTCAGGACCTAATATATATGAGCTCAGATCTTACCAACTTCGAGTAAGTACTGAAATATGAGTGAACTGTTTTCTCGTTTTTCTGCAGAGAAGCATGAGTACCCCTTAATGCCGACAAAAAAAGTTGAGTGTGCATTCTGTGATGTGTTTGGCATTAAATTTTGATTGGCTTGTTTTCTCCCCTGTCCAGTCCTTCTCTTATTTTCTTTCTTTGTTTTTTGTTTTTTTTTATCTTCTTAATTTCTCACTTTCTCTTCTGCTAAGCTCTTTCTTTTATAATCTTGCATAGTATTTATTATTTGACATCATGTAGCATTTCTATTCTTAAGAGGAAAGACTTAAAATGCAGAACTAGGTACAATATATAGCATGTAATGTAACTGAACTAGAGCAACCAATAAACATGTGACTGTTGAATAAACTGTACAGCACTGTAAGGTTAAAAGGGAATTAAATAATACTTTGGAAGACTTTCTAGATGTTTGCCCACTAAGTGACTACTAGCAAGAAAGCCCAGATAGCAACATTATTCAAAGGTATACATACCATTAGATCTCTGTGATCTAATACCATAATACTGGAAAAATAAAGTGATGTCCTTATTAAGTTTACTTAGTTTGAATTTTTTATTTATTTTTTATTTATTTATTTATTTTTTTATCTTCACCCGAGGACATTTTTCCATTTTTTGTTCAGATAGAGTGGGGAGGGAGGGAGGGAAGAAGAGAGGGAGAGAGAGAGAGAGAGAGAGAAAGAGAGAGAGAAAGAGAAACATCCACGTGAAAGGGACACATCGAGTGGTTGCCACCCGTAAGTCCCAACCAGGGCCGGGGACAAACTGCAACCAAGGTGCGTGCCCTCAGCGGAAACCGAACCCGGGTCTCTCTGGACCACAGGCCAACGCTCTACCGCTGAGCCAAACTGGCCAGGGCAAGTTTGAATTTTTTAAATTTCACAATAAAGTCTGAATGGGTAATAACAGTTTAATAGTTAAATACATCTGGAGGATGGGCCTAGCCTTGGAAGTGAGAACCATAACTGGATGACTTACGATGGGGCAAAAATAGGGTTACAGTTGTGAGTACATGAAACAGAATTTATTCTTAATTATTATATTATTTTCCATATGAGCAACTGTAAACCTACTTTTGCCCCACCTTGTATGTTGTCTTATATAAAGCCGTAGACTATTATTTCCACTAGGGATAAGTGTGAACATAGTGAAAATTTGTTACATCTCACATTATTAAAAGTTAATTTTTAAGTTAGTTTTTTCATTTGTTATATTTCACTTCTATTCCATATTTTTTTACAAAAGAACTAACAAACCAAAATCCAAATCTCTTTCAGCCAGGAACTATGATTGAATGGGGCAATTACTGGTGAGTATATTACCAGATGGTGAGTTTGTATAAGTCTTATTAATAGATTATATTAGGCCATCATGTTAATTCTAGGAATAAATTCTGAGGAAATACTGTGATTTGATACTAGACTGTTGTGTTGTTTGACATTTTTATTATGAAATTTTAAAAATATGCACAAAACTAGAGAGAATAATACCATGGATTCCCCCCTTCCATACCCATTACTGAGCCTCTGTAATTATCAACACATGGCCAATCTTGCTTAGGCCTAACTTCCCCAACCCAGATTATTGGGAATTAAATCCTAGACAACATAACCATTTTGTCCGTAAATATTTTAGCATATCTGTCTTGAGAGAGAGGACGCTTAAGAAAAACAACAATGTTGCATGAGTTTATTTTATATTCTTCTTTGAACATTATATTTTTTGAAATGTTGCTTTTTTCACATAAAGCACCAAAATGATAGGGTTGCTACTTTTTTTTCTTAGTTTAAGTAGCACAATACCAGTTTTTTACCCCAAACTGATCTATAGATTCAACACAGTCTCCAACAAAGTTCCAGCAGGCTTTGGAAATGCAAAGGACCCAACATAGGTAAAACCTTGGAAAAGAAGCACAAAGTTGGAGGACTCAGACTTCTCAATTTCAAAACTGACTGTGGAGCTAGAGAAATCAGAGACACTATGTTACTGACATAAGGAAGGACAGGTACGTGCAGATCAATGGCATATAATTGAAAGTCTAGAAATAAACTTCAGAGGATTAGTTTTCAATAAGGATGTACCAAGACAGTTCAATGGGGACAAATAGTCTTTTCAATAAAGGATGCTAATACAATTGGATATCTTTGCAAAAAGATAAATTTAGGCTCCTACCTTACTTTATATACAAAAATTAATCAAAAATGAATTGTAGCCCTGAACAGTTAGGCTCAGCGGTTAGAGTGTTGGCCCATGGACTGAAGGGTCATGGGTTCCATTTCAGTCAAGAGTACGTACCTGGGTTTCAGGTTCGATCCCCGGCCCCAGTCAGGATCATATAGGGGGCGACTAATCGAAGTGTGTCTCTCACATTAATGTTTCTCTCTCCCTCTCCCTCCTGCCCTCCCACCTTCCCTCCCTTCTTTCCTCTCTTTCTTTTCCTCCCTGCCTCCTCTCTTCCTCCCTTCCATTCTCTAAAAATCAATGGAAAAATATCCTTGGGTGAGGATTAACAAAAAAATAAATGAATTGTAGACTAACTGTAAGAACTAAATATAAAACTTTTAGAAGAAACCATAGGCTTAAGCAAAGAGTTCTTAGATATAATATCAGAATCAGAATCCACAAAAGAAAAAATTGATAAAAAACAAGTCATCAAAATTAAAAACTTTTGTAATTAAAAGGACATAATTTTAACAATTAAAAGACAAGTCACAGACTGGGAGAAAATTTTGCAAATCATATATCTCATAAAGGACTTATATCCAGAATATATAAAGAAATCTTTCAATTCAATAATAAGACAACTCAGTAAAAAAATGGGCAAAGAATTTGAATAGGTACTTCTCCAAAGATATAAACAAATAGCCAAAAAAGTATAGGATAAGATGCTCAGCATTACTAATCACAAGAGAAATGCAAATTAAAACCATGATGACATATTATCTTATACTCTTTAGGACGACTATTAAACAGAAAATAGCAAGTATTGGCAAAGATCCAGAGAATTGGAAACCTTGTACATTGTTGGTAGGAATGTAAAATGATGCAGCCATTACGGAAGACAGTACAGAAGTTCCTCAGACATTAAAAATAGAATTATCATATGCTCCAGCAATCCCACTACTGAGTATATATTCAAAAGAATTCAAAGTAGCATCTCAAAAATATATTTGCACCCATGTTCATTATAGCATTATTCACAGTAGCCAAGAGGTAGAAACAACCCAGATATCCATCAACAGATGAATGGATAAAGAAAATGTGGTATATACATATAATGGAGTATTATGCAGCCTTTAAAAATAAAATCCTGCTACCTTCTATAATATAGATGAACCCTGAGGACATTATGCTAAGTAAATAAGCCAGTTACAAAGGACAAATAGTGTATGATTTCACTAACATACAGTATCTAAAGTACTCAAAAATCACAGAAACAAATAATGAAAATGTGTTTGCCAGGGGCTGGGTGGAAGGGAGTTGGTGTTTAATGCATATTAACTTTTAGTTTTGCAAGGTTCTGGAGATTGGTTGCACAAGAATGGAAATATATTTGGAACTACTGAATTGTACAGTTGAAAACAGTTGAGGTAGCCCTGGCCAGTTTGTTCAGTGGTTAGAGCATCGGCCTGTGGACCAGAGAGGCTCTGGTTCGGTTCCCGCTAAGGGCACATATCTCGGTTACAGTTTGTCTCCGGCCCCGGTTGGGGTTGTGTGAGTGGCAACCACTCGATGAGTCTCTCTCACATTGATGTTTCTCGCTCTTTCTCCCTCCCACTTTCCCACTGTATCTGAAGATAAAAAAAAAAAAATGTCCTCCGGTGAAGATTAAAAAAAAAAAAACATTTGAGGTAAATTTAATGTTATGTGTTTTTTACCATAATAAAAGTAAATAAACCATAAAAAATTTTTAAAAGATTTTAAATGGGCAAAGGATTTAAATAAACATTTCACCAAAGGAAATATATAAATGCCTAATATGCACATGTTATTGGAGATGCAGAGTAAAACTTCACACCCACTAGGATGGCTATAACTAAAAAGACAGGTAATAACGTTACCATAGGACCCAGGTCATGACTATGTACTCCTAGGTATACATCTAAGAAAATCAAGCATACATTTATACAAACTTTTTTTTTCCTTAATCCTCACCCAAGGACATTTTTGCATTTATCTTCAGATAGAGCAGGAGGGAGAGAGAGAAAAACACCGACGTGAGAGAGACACATCAAGTGGTTGCCACCTACACAACCCCCACCAGGGCCAGGGTCAAACTGCAACCCAGGTACGTGCCCTTAGCAGGAACCGAACCCGGGACCCTGGTCCGCGGGCCGATGCTCTAACCGCTGAGCCAAACCAGCCAGGGCCATCCATACAAACTTATACACAGTGATCATAGATAGCATTTTTTATAATAGCCATAGAGTGGAAACAAGCTAAATGCTCATCAGCAAATGAATGAAGAAATAATGGTATATCCATATAATGGAATACTATTCAGCAATAAAAATGAATGAACCGATACATTCTACAAACGTAGGTGAACTTCAAAAACATGCTATATGAAAAGTCCAATACTAAGGAGTAAATAATCTGTGATTCCATTTGGATGAAATGTCCAAAAAAGGTATATTTATAGATACAGAAAGATTAGTGGTTGCCTAGCACTACAGGTGGAGACAGGAAGTGACTGCAGATGAGTACAATTGGGTTGTGGCAATGATTGCACAAGCCTGTACATTTACTTAAGAAGCATAGAATTATACACTTATGTGAATTTTATGGTATGTAAATGATAACTTGATAAAGCTACTAATGATGTATCTCACTAAAGAAAATTTATACACAAATCCAAGGATAACTCAAAGTGAGGAAACTGATTAACACATACAATCCAGGCTGGAATTAGGTGCCCAACACACATGCTCTGGCCTCTGCACCCCCAGCACATTGCTTCCATGCCTTGGTTAGAGCATTTATCATACCCCGGCAGTGTCCATATCAGCAGCTGTCTACAAGGCCTGGCACATCCTGGGTGGTCAGTAAGTGTTGAATGGATGGCAGAAACTAGTGGTCACATAAGAAAAGAAAAGTCAGTTGCAGTTGCCAAATTGTAAACAAACTATATGCCTGAGTGGAAAGATTGCAGTATATTCATGCAGTGGAATTTTATACTGTGGTTAAAGTACACTTGATCTGTACCTGTTAGCGTTGATCTGGAAAACATCGCCTTGAGGAAGAGTTGAAGAAGTATATGTACAACATCATGTCTTTTATTTAAACTTTAAGAAGATACAACAAAAGAGTTATATAAATAAGATATTTAACAAGTTATATAAAAAGATATAACTGTTGTTCATAGATACATACGTATGAAATAGAAATATGAAACCATGTACAAGAAGACTCGTATTCAAAAGAGAGTCTGTTTCCAAAGAGTAGTAACTGATGGGGAGGAAAGAAGAGGATGGAGGTGAGAAGGAATGAAAGGAACCTGCTGTGTTCATTTCTTTTTGAGAAGATCTGAAGCAAATACAATAAAATGTAAATGACTAAATCTAGATGAATGGTAAAAATATCATTAAAAGGAAAACAATTTAAAAATCATCTTAGTTCACATTCAGAGGCATTTGATAAGATTTGACATGTTTTATTAGAGACACTATAATTTTTTAAGAAAAACACTAAAATTAGGAATAGGGAACATTTTATTTAAATCAGGTTGGC
Source organism: Molossus molossus (assembly GCF_014108415.1). NCBI lineage: Eukaryota > Metazoa > Chordata > Mammalia > Chiroptera > Molossidae > Molossus > Molossus molossus. The sequence continues at coordinate 105,418,832 of NW_023425366.1, read as the reverse complement.
ACAGACTCTTCTGTAAAGGTCCAGGTTGTGTGTATTACAGGTTTTGCGGACCACGCTGTGTTGGTCATAGCTACTTAACTCTGCTCATGTACTGCGAAAGCAGCCGTGGCCAGTTTGAAAATGATAAGTGTGATTGTGTTCCAACAAAACTTTATGGATGCTGAAATTTGAATTTCATACTTTTCATGTGTCACGAAATGATTTTTTTTATCTAATTTTTTTTTTCAAGCACTTAAAAATGTCAAAACCATTCCTAGCCCCTGGGCCATAAAAATGAGCTGCAGAGGGTGAGAGGTAGCCCAAGATCTGTGGTCTGCTGGCCCTGATTTAAATGATAAGACTACCCATCTCTCCATTTTAACAGCTACATTAAACTTAATGGGCCCTGGCCAGTTTGGCTCAGCGTTTGAGCTTCGGCCTGCGGACCAAAGAGTCCCGGGTTTAGTTCCTGCTAGGGGCATGTACCACAAAAAAATAAATAAGTAAAATAAACTTAATGGTGAAACGCAAAAGCATGCTCTTTACCATTACAGCAAAATACTACCAACTTTCACCATTATAATTTTATGTTGTTTTTTGAAATCCTGACTATTGTAATAAGAGAAAACGACAAACCAAAGATATAATAATATAAAACCTCAATAATTATGAGGGATACAAGAATAGATTATTGGCCATTTGTCAACTATAGACCCTTGGTTAATATTTATCTTTAAAGGAGAGCCTGTGACTTTTACTTACTTTCAACTTATCTATGCTCTCCTTTTCTCTGTTACAGAATTGCTAGCATTGGACTAAAGAATTTTTAAGATCTCTTCTAATTTTTAAGATCTCCAAAAAAATGGTTCTGTGATCTTTATTTCTAATGAATCTTTTCTTCTTAGGTCATCAAAAGTTAGAGAATGCCAGCTGGAATTTCTTTTAATTTGAAAACTAAGAAATAGATATTTGATTATATATATGAGGGAAAAAAATATTTTCCTCCTACCCTTTTAAGTTCTGGCTGGACTAATAATCAGATTAGCATAAGAGATGAATAGAGTCTGGCTGGTGTGGCTCAGTGGTTGAGCGCCGACCCACGCACCAAGAGGTCACCAGTTCGATTCCTGGTCAGGGCACATGCCCAGGTTGTGGGCCCATTCCCCAGTGGGGGGCATGCAGGAGGCACCAATCAGTGTTCTTTTTCATCGATGTTTCTCTCTCTCCCTCTCCCTTCTTCTTTTTCTAAAATAAATTTCAAAAAGATTAATAGAAAATAATAACCAAATGTATTATGTATATGTATATGAGGGTTCCATAAGAATATGAGACCCTAGGACAGATCTGGCAGGTAAGGCTCCTTGAGCCAAGGAAAAGGGGGCAGTTGTGGTTTGGGATTTCAAAGGACAGGAAGGCAATTCACATGGAGATGAAAAAGCAAACATTTGGTTAAAATAAAAAGTGCTTGCTGGGCCATCTTTATGGGATACAAAGAGGACTTTGATCAAACAGGCCTTGCTAAGTCCCTCCCTGTCTGTTGCACTTAGTTCACATTACCCTATTGTTATCTCTGATAATAGCTCCCTTCCTGTAGCAGGTCCTCTAAATTCTTTTAGGCAGTTAGGGGAAAGGTTAGAGGTTTTTCCTGAGTCTTTGGTTTCTTAAAAATAACCTGCTTAAAATAATGTCCCAAAAGGCATATTTTGGGGTGTCAAACTCTGCTTTGCCTCATTAACAACTATTATAGGCACCATTTTATTAAGAGGGGAAGGGGGCTTGTATATGTAATTTAGTTATTCACAGAGTAGGATTGTTCTATTTTTTTTGTATGTTACAAATTGAAACTTGCCCACCATGGAATCCACAAGGAAGTACTGAGGTTATTCTTCAGTTATTTTAAAAATTACTTAAAAAGTCAGTTCAGCGTTCAATTTATATTTTGGCACATAGGTAACTATTTCAGATGGTGGTCTCCTCTTCAGTACATGCTTCTGATTATTACCAGGCTAAGGCAAGTATGTCTTCTTTGCCCACTGTAACTGAATTGGAAAAATTCAGAATGAAATGAATAATCCTGAATATTTATTATCAATGAAAGAGTATTTTTCCTTCCGAATTAGAATGCACGTTAATGTGATTTGCTTAATCTCAATAATTTACCAATCAAATTTGTAATTTTTGTGAAGATATTGATCAGTTCATTCTAAATGCAAAAGGTAAAGAATGTAATATCATTTGCGAGTAATAGCAATAGATCCCTCCTTCACCTGAAAGGAACCTGAATGCTTGGGTCACTCTCGTGAAGTCGAGCACGTGGTGGATGAGCCTAGGATTATGAAGTGATCTTCAGAAGACTGGCTTCCTTACTTCCACCACAGGTTGCCCTTGCTCTAATCCCAGAGCCCCCGACCCCTTTGGAGATGTTCTAATTCAGCTGCTCTGAAATTTGCCTCCAGGAAAAGAATGCACCAATCAAGGCAACTCAGAATCTTGTCCCTAGAGAGTTATGTCTCTCACTGTACGTGTTAGTAGATGGGTATGCTTGTTCATGTGCCTCCGGCTCTTCAAAATGAATCAGAATGAATCCATCTTCCCAGGTCCTGCCTACTCTGGAACCGTGGTGTGACTGAGACTTCAGCCAAAGCCTGGGCAGTGCTGATAGAGAGTTTTTCAACTTTGATTCTAGAAAACTGCTTTTGAAAATACAAACATTTAAAAAATAACTTTAGGATTTCAAAGCAGCACTAAATTTAAAAATAAAATACCTGGAACAAATATGAAAATACGAAAGAAGGTGTTTGAAGAGCTGATAGCTTTTGCAACAGGAAATCCTAAGGAGTTTAAGACAAATGCCAATTTAATCAGTTTCATGTTATACACACAGACACAACATAAGTACACACTTTTCTTCACACATAGTATGCATTGAAGGCCATTTGGTACTCGTTTTCCTAATGGTTATTTCTGGTAAGAAGAAAAACCAAGAGGTGTCTTCTGTTTCGATCGTGATGCTATATTGCCAAGAAGCTCCACTCATGGTCCTGTGTGCTTCCCGAGAGGTTGCAGCTCCCCTTTACAGTTCAAGGAGCTCAGTCTCCAGCTGCTCTGAAGGTGTGCTTCCTTCATCTCAAACCCCATTCCTGCAAGGTGGTCGGTCCCTGTCTCCTGACATCTCGGGTGTTTTCATATCCGTTTCCCTCACTTTCAGCGAGTCCTTGGAGAAGCAATGCTTAAGTTCACTGGCCCTATCCTTTGCCAACTTTCTTGATTTTATGTGAGAGTCAGCAATGCAACCACATATTTAATAGTCATTAATTATTGTCCACTCACAAAAATGACTAGTATAGAAAGGTACATTTACATTTTGTGTACATTAAAATAACTTGTTTACATCTGATAATTGAAAAGCAATTAGTCTTATTCTGCAAAACTTGCTCAGAGTGGGGAGGGAATTGACATTCTTTTGAACATCCCTAACTCAGTATCTGAACATTGTTGTTTTTCTTGCAGGGCTCGTGCAATTCGCTTCAGACAGGACGGTGATGAAGCTGTCGGAGGATTCTTCTCTCAGATTGGGCAGTTGTATATGGTGCATCATCTTTGGGGTATTTATTGTCTTTTTCCTCATTTTTTGTTACTGGGATTTCACAGTTTATTACTAAATAATTTGTACTAGGCAGTATAGCTAGTAATCTTAAACACTGTAGCAAATCCAGATGTCACAGATGGAAGGTAAGTTCTGGGATGTCTAGAATAAGAGGCAGCAGCAAAAGTGTCCGGAGACTGTTGGTAAACTGATTGTCCAAGAGGGGATGATGGTGAAAGGAAGTAGAGCAGTGAAGTCAGCAACCGTGGGAGAAGCAAGATGATAAAGCTGCTGCGTGCCTGTCACCGAGCGGCCCTACCATCCTTTCTGGGCCCTTCGCGTTGCCCCTCGGAGATAGTTCTGCCTTTTACCGGAAGACGGCTCCCTGCCCGCGAACTCGCAGCCTGCTGAGGTCTTGTTCTGTGGTCCTAGAGGCCCTTCTCTGGCCTTTTCCGTCTTTGGTGTCTTTCAGGCCTGACTCAGATGTCCCCCCTCCCCCCACCAAGTGCATGTCACTCTCCTGAGCCACAGTAGTCACAGCTGTGGCTGTCTGTCTCCCTGCTAGAATAGGAACTGGGTCTCAGTAATAGCTTGGTATAAATACTGCTAGAACATTCTGGGCACATTTGTAAATGGTTATTAAAGTTTAAAAAAATGAAAAGCATAACTTATTTCCAGACCATATCAATTAACTAAGGTGTTAGTTTGACCTGTTTGATCCCACCGCAACCTGTTGCCTGCTGTGTTAGTATGTCTGGCTTCCAAAGATATGGTGACCTTTATCTAATGAGGGATAAAGCAAATGTGAATGACTGCCAGGAGGCAGCGTGTGGTCTGTAACACAGGGTACTCCTCACACTGCAAAGGATACAAAGTTACCTGTGTGTGGCGAAAATTAATAAAAGGTAGACTTCAGGCCCTGGCTGGTTTGGCTCAGCGGTTTGAGCTTCAGCCCACGGACTGGAGAGTCCTGGGTTTGGTTCCCACTAAGGGCATGTGCCTCAGTTGCAGTTTGTCCCCACCCGGTTGGGGTCATGTCGGTGGCAATCACTCAATGTGTCTCTCTCACGTCAATGTTTCTCTCTCTCCCACTTCCTTTTCTTTCTCCCATTCTATCTGAATATAAATGGGGGAAAAAAGTGTCCTCTGGTGAGGATAAAAAAAAAGGTAGACTTCAGGATCTAGATGGGGTTGACAGGTAAAGGTGGGAAGGAAAGGCTAGAACAGTGATGGAGACATGGGAAATTATAAAAAGTGCTCAGAAAACTACAAATAGTTCAGACTGGCTGAATGGCAGAATACCTGCCAGGGACCTAAGTCTGAATGGGAAAGTTGGTTCCTGGAAACCCCCACCCCACCCCCATAAACCTTCAAGGTTTGGGGAGGACACCCCACCCCACCAATTACTGCTTGGACCAGGTGCTCGGCTCAGTCGCACACGCAGGGTTTCCCTGGCATTTAAGAGATTGAAAGCCCTGTACCAAATGACAGATGCCGCAAGTAGCCCGCAGCTCCACGACCGCCAGGGGAGCCTTGTCCTGGGGTGTTTCGCTAGCTGAGATTTGACCTCGTAGGTGTCAGTTTTCAAATATAGTAGGTATGGAAACATCATTAAGAAATGTGATTTGTGTCCCTGCCTCTTAAGATTCTACTAAATCTAATTTAACTTTTATAGATTTGGGGTAGGGGTGAAGTAGTTTTTATTTTTTAAATAGCGTATGGTCTGTTCAGAGGATATAAACCAAAAAGTCAGACCTCTTCCCCTCCCTCCCTTTCCTGTGAGCCTGGAGAGGCCTTGCGAGTGGCTGCTGCACGCCTCCTGGACATGCTCCACGTGCGAGCAGGCCGGGCGGACTGACGGGCCAGGGTCACCATGTGCTCCGGCTCCCAGCGGGGGTGCAGCCGAGCACAAACTCCGTTCACATCAGTGCCTGCGGCATGTCTGCGTGGGGCTCCCAGGTGAAGGAGTCTGGAACTGCACACGGGCAGGCTCGAGGGTGTGCATGGCAAAGCCCTGGCCGGCTTTAGTGAGCACAGGGCAGAGCCCGTATCTCTGCCCTGTGGGGAAGACTCGAGACTTCACAGAGCAACAGCAAGGGGAGAAGTCAACCAAGACCCTCCTCCACGCAGACAGGCAGCAGCCAGGAACAGCTGGCACTTCAGCATCGGAGAGTGGCCCACTGCAGCACCTGCGTCTGAGGCCGTGCTCTTCTCCACTCTCCTTTGTTGGCCCCAGTCTGTGTCCAGGTGTTCCCTCCCCACTTCCTGCTTTATACAGAAATGTATTGAGATATGCAGAGATGAATTTCAGTGGCCCGCCTTTAAAACTTAACCCTTACTTTTCCCCAAGTCTATACTAAATTTCCAAAGTAGTCTCTGAGAAAACTAGATGGGCAGCTGACTCCATACTTAATGGTGTAGCAGTGGGGTGCAGGGCATTATGTTCCATTTACGTCTTGTTTCTTCTGTGTGGTCATTTTCAGCTTACAAGGATCTCCAGACAAGGGAAGACATACGGAATGCAGCGTGGCATAAACATGGCTGGGAAGAATTGGTATATTATACAGGTAATATTCTAACGGCACAACATACTCTATTCTTCTCATCTTAATTGTTCTATGATCTTTCACCTTGAAGCTGTGTATATTTTAAAAATAGTATGTTCCTCTAGATGGTGAATTACAAGGTTGGGAGGGGAGAGTCAAATTTTTCTTTAATAGTTATATGACTTTTTTTCAACGAAGAATATTCATTCTTTCACCTATGTGGTTGGTACAGTTTTCAGACCCTTGTATATTGTAAATTTTACATCATTACTTTTTTTGCACATTTCTACATTCTCTGAAAATTTACACTTTTTCTAAGCTTTCCCTTTCTCATCAGAACTGTTCTCTCACAAAAACATTGCAATTTAATACATCAATTAAAAAGTAATTTTGAAAATTAATTTGATATTTAGACTTTCCATACATATGTATGCTTGCATAAATACATGCATATCTATACGTGCATGTATACCCTTATATGTGTATACTATGAAATCATGGCTGCTTGATTTTTATAAGAAAAACAATAGAGCTGAATACAACCCAGCAATACCAATACAGGTAATAAGTACCGACCATGTTGCATGTCAAGTACATTTAAGTCCATGTACTAACAAGAAAGTCAAAGAGTAATTTGTTCTAGAACATAAGTATTTTAGTTTTTAAAAAAGTCATATAATTGTATGTACCTTTGCTGCTTATTCTTACTCTTTCATCAGTTTTCAGAGGCGTGTTTTACTCTGCAGTGAGTTTTACAAGTACATTGTGGGAATATAGTCAAATGAAATTTTACTTGGTTTTATATAAATTTATTTTAGTTCAAAGAACCTTTCGAGAAAGCACAATTTTTCTCATAATACAGATTTTCCTAACTTCCTATAAATGAAACACATATCCAGACAGAATCAGTTATAATTTTAATAACTTCTTATAGGGCCCTGGCCGGTTTGGCTCAGCGGTTAGAGCGTCGGCCTGCGGTCCAGAGAGACCCGGGTTCGGTTCCCGCTAAGGGCATGTACCTCGGTTGTAGTTTGTCCCTGGCCCTGGTTGGGTCGTGCGGGTGGCAACCACTCGATGTGTCCCTTTCACATTGATGTTTCTTTCTCTCTCTCTCTCTCTCTTGCTCCCCACTCTATCTGAATAAAAAAAAATGAAAAAATGTACTCAGGTGAGGATAAAAAAAAAAAATTTTTTTGAAAAAAAAAAAAAAAACTTCTTATAGGATGCTAGCTGATCTGTCATTATCTTGTATATTTCTGACCCTGGGTCAGTGCTATGTTTTCCAATATTCTGTTCTGTGATTTCAAGCAGCATAATCGCTGAACATTCTCAACAACCTGTTTGTTGATGTCTGTTTGCCATTATCTGTTCGGAAAAGAACAATCACAGTAATCCTGGTCCTGTTTTCAGTTCCGCTTATTCAGGAAATGGAATCCAGAATCATGATCCCCCTGAAGACCTCACCCCTCCAGTAACGCTGCAGAACTTAGATGTGCCTACATAAATTTATGGGGAAGTATTTGTCACAAATTAATCTTAATTGTATATCAAATGAAAAACACTGAAATGTAAACTGCTGTATATAGCTTATGAGAGACCCTTTTTCTTTAAAATTGACATAATTCTAAGAAAGGAAACTATTACAATGTGGTTGTAACAGCACTCTGTGGTCCTCTTTCAAATATCCCTGGGTTTGTTGAATTTACCTTATAACATGGTACCACTCCTCCCAGCCTCCAGGAAAAGAGACCCAAATTTCTATTAGAATCATCTCTAAATGAGAATCTAACCATAAGACCTGGCCAGTTTGGTTCAGTGGTTAGAGCGTTGGCCTGTGGACCAGAGAGTCCCGGGCTCGGTTCCCGCTAGGGGCACGTACCAAAAAAAAATCTAACCATGAAGAAAAGCTAGTCATGCCTCTAAACAAAGCAAATCTGTCTACCAATTACAGATTTTAGACAAATTTCTTGTATCAGGAAGAAATACAAATTTTGTCGTTTCTCTGGCAGTTTTTTTGAGTCTCAGACTAGGAACAAATGATGAGTAAACCCAGTACCTGAGTATGTTTTAACTCACTCTCACTTTCAATCAGTTGGCATAGTAAAGGTGTCATTCCTAAGCTGGCAGTGGCTGCCAAGGCACATTGCTCTAGTTCAGTCCTCACACAGCGGGTCGTGATATCTCTACATGAGAGGCAAAGATGGCTTGAACCTGTATCATATGTGATTTTGAAATGAACAACTTGAATAGCACTAATTTTTATTTGTAATATTTTTCTATAACAAAACGAGAAGCACTAGAGAAAGAGGTTTTGTTTTGTAAGTCATTCATGACCTCAGACATTCTGTGTTAATAGTCTAGTAAGCTCACAGTAGATACTTCCACGATCATGCATGAGGAGTGGTGGGTGTTGAGATTTACATCGGCATAAATTTGCATACGTGTCTAGCTCTGTTTGATTTAGTTTTTTAATATAGTGTGCCAATTTTGTGAATGTAATCATGTAAAAGTCCTCTTGAAATGAAATTATGTCTGACCCTCAGATAATTTATGTATAAAATTAAGTGTGAATAAATCTCATCAAATTTCAAACTTTTACATGTGAATGATTTTCTCCAAGAACATATAAAAGTCAATAAAATTCTCTGACTTTTCACATATTACGTTTGCGATCTTTTTTATGAACTTGTGCTGAGAATGACCCTGTTGTTCTTGAAAAATACTGTAGCTTGTCCCAGTTCAGTGAGCATATGTGAGTCTGTAAAGTAAAATACTAAGTGAGCTTGTCAGCACCTCCCTGTGGTCACTTGGTAGGGTGCTTTGGGAACAGGCATGTGTGTACCCATGCTAGTGTTGTGGCGTTTGGGGATTGGGGCTGCCGGCAGAAGAACAGGCTCTTTGAAGTGCAGGCTCTGCTCATTGATGAAGTACGTACCCTCTTTGGTGTTGAGTTCCTTCATCTGTAAATTGGGGAGGTTGAACACCATGACATTTAAGATTATCTTCGACTCAGAATTTCTGTAACTGGTTCTTGGTGCCAAGGGAAGCAGTAGATGAGGAGGAACCAGGAAAGGAGAAACCACCAGGAAAATAGGAAGAGAGTCAAGAAAGGGGTCTCCCAGCCGGTGTGGCTCAGTGGATTGAGCACCGTCCCATGGACTAAGAGGTCCCGGTTTGATTCTCGGTCAGGGCACATGCCCGGGCTGTGGGCTCAATCTGCAGTAGGAGGCAATGTTTCTCTCTCCCTTTCTCTCTCTCTGAAATATCAATAAAAACATATTTTTAAAAAAAGAAGCAGTGAAACAACACAGAAGGCTAAATTGAAAAACTGCTCCCCCCGCCCCCAAAAAAGAAAGTGAGATGGTATGAAAGCCAAGTTTGAAAGTCCATCAAACATGAGATCACTTGTGTCAAATGCTGCTGCGAGAGGGTCAGATGAAGTCTGAAAACTGATCATTAATTTAGCAACATGCTGACTTTTGACAAGAACATTCTGTTAAGCTAATTTATCAAAGTATCACTTTCTTTTAGCGTTTCCTGCCCACTTTGTGAAATCCTTTTATTAAACCCCCAGAGTAGAATAAATTGCATTTTTTTGTCCCACTCTTAATTTTCACTGGCAATGTTCAACACTTCCAATCTCGTTTTCCATTCATTAAGGAATAAGTCTGGTGAATATTACTTATATAAGCCAATTAATCTTTTTTTTATCCTCACCCGAGGACATTTTTTTTTTTCCATTTTTTGTTCAGGTAGAGTGGGAGGGAGAGAGAGAGAGAGAGAGAGAGACATCGACGTGAAGGGACACATTGAGTGGCTGCCACCATACGACCCAACCAGGGCCGGGGACAAACTGCAACCGAGGTACGTGCCCTTAGCGGGAACCAAACCCGGGTCTCTCTGGACCGCAGGCTGACACTCTAACCACTGAGCAAGACCGGCCAGGGCCAATTCATCTTTTTAAAATATGTTTTTATTAATTTTTTAACGAGAGACGAAGGGAGAAAGAGAAACATCCATCGGCTCCTGCATGCTCCGTACTGGGGATCGAGCCTGCAACCCGGGCATGTGCCCTGACCGGGAATCAAACCAGGACCTCTCAGTCCATAGCACAACATTCAGTCCAGAAGCCACACTGGCCGGGCCACCCCTTCTACTTTTTAAAAGCCCTTGTCAACCTGCACTTTGCTCTGCTCCAAATGATCACTTGATGGAACCTGTTCCTTTTCTCTTATTTTCATGACTGTGAAAGATCCTTTTTCATTTCTGCATTACACTTTTTCTTTACATTTATACTTTCGGTTTCTGGCTGAGACATAGATGTTCAATTGATGTGTTTGCCTGGCTGGTGTGACTCTGGATTGAGCATCGTCCCCTGCACCAAGAGTTTGCCTATTCAATTTCCCCTCGGGGCACATGCCTGGGTTTCGGGCTGACAATGTTTGGGGAAGTATGGGAGGCAGCCAGTCGATGTTTCTGTCTCATCGATGATGTTTCTATCTCTCCCTTCCTAAAATCAGTGAAAACATTTAAGAAGAATAATGGTATGTTTGATGAATCAATAGAAGGAATGAGGGAGGAAGTAAAAGGCGAGAGGGAGAAACGGAAGGAAGGAATAGAAAGTACGGAGACTGTCAGTTCTAATTAGAAAGTACATGGGACCCTCAGAAAGCAGAGCAGTGTCTCTATTCATACTATTTTTTTTTATCCTCACCCGAGGACATTTTTTTTTTCTTTTTTTTTTTTTTTCAGATAGAACAGGAGGGAGAGAGAGAGGAAGAGAGAGAGAAACTTTGATGTGAGAGAGACACATCGACTGGTTGCCACCTGCAAGATCCCAACTGAGGCCGGGGACAAACTGCAACTGAGGTACATGCCCTTAGCAGAACCGAACCCAGGACTCTCCGGTCGACGGGCCGACGTTCTAACCGCTGAGTCAAACCGGCCAGGGCTGTTCATACTATGATTTATGTAATTTATAGAAATCCTTAGAATTTGATATGATATGCCTAAATAAGCTCAGTAAAAATTCAAAAGGAAGACAAAAACAGAAATATGTTCAGGATTGGAAACTGATCAGCAAAGTACTGGACAATCCTCTAACTAGTACTAAAACTTTTCCAGAGTCAGTGACCATTAAAAATGAAACAAGCGCCCTGGCCGGTTTGGCTCAGCGGTTAGAGTGTCGGCCTGCGGTCCTGAGAGACCCGGGTTCGGTTCCCGCTAAGGGCGCGTACCTCGGTTGCAGTTTGTCCCCGGCCCTGGTTGGTCGTTCGGTGGCAGCCACTCGATGTGTCCCTTCACGTCGATGTTTCTCTCTCTCTCTCTGTTCCTCTCTCTCCCTCCCACTCTACCTGAACAAAAAAATGGAAAAATGTCCTCGGGTGAGGAAAAAAAAAAAAATGAAACAAGCCCTGGCCAATTTGGCTCAGCGGTGGGAGAGTCGGTCTGCGGGCCAGAGTCCAGGGTTCAGTTCTCACTAGGGGCATGTACCAAAAAATAAATAAATAAAAAATAAAAATGGAATGAGGTTTCTGTAAAACAGGCCTTCCATCCTAGGAAGTCAAATTTCATCTACTGTATTAATATATTTTAACACTTATGATTACAGTGTTAATAAGTATTAGCTGCCCGGCTGGTGTGGCTCAGTGGCTGAGCACTGACCCAGGCACCAAGAGGTTGCTGGTTCGATTCCTGGTCAGGACACATGCCCAGGTTGTGGGCCTGATCCCCAGTGGGGCATGCAGGAGACAGCCAATCCATGTTCTCTCTCATCGATGTTTCCATCTCTCTTTCCCTCCTACTCCCTTCTTCTTGCTCTCTAAAAAAAATCAATAAAGAAAAAAAACCAAAAGTATTAGCTTAGGGTAGAATCTTCTGGCCCCAGTAAATTGTTAATACAGATAAAGAAAGCTGTGGAATCACGGCCTGGGCTCCAGCTCTAAATGTGACCCTGTAGCAGTCATTAACCTCTTTGAGCTTATTTCCCATCTGTTAAAAAGAGGACAGTGGCCCTGGCCGGTTTGGCTCAGCGGTTAGAGCGTCAGCCTGCGAACCAGAGTTGCGGGTTTGATTCTGGTCAAGGGCACATCCTCGGTTATGGTTGGTCCCTGGCCCTGGTTGGGGTCCTGCAGGAGGCAACCAATTGATGTGTCTCTCTCACGTCGATGTTTCTCTCTCTCTTCCTCCCTCCCTCCCTCTCTATCTGAAAATCAATGGAACAATATCTTCAGGTGAGGATTTAAAAACAAAAAGAGGACAGTGATTTCTATATAGCTGACCTCAGGGTTGTGAGGGTCAAGAAGAAATATAAAAACACCTTGGGCCCTGGCCGGTTTGGCCCAGTGGTTAGAGCATCGGCCTGCAGTCCAGAGAGACCCGGGTTCGGTTCCCGCTAAGGGCGTGTACCTCGGTTGCAGTTTGTCCCCAGCCCTGGTTGGTTGTGCGGGTGGCAGCCACTCAATGTGTCCCTTTCGTGTCAATGTTTCTCTCTCTCTTCCTCTCTCTCTCTCTCCCACCCTATCTAAACAAAAAATGGGAAAATGTCCTCGGGTAAGGATAAAAAAAAAAAAAAAGATACACAAAAACACCTTGGAAAATGTGAAAATAAGCAATGTGACTTGTGGTCAGTTCACTCCCCAAGTTTTCCGAACCTGATCACAAAGACCCTGAGGGTCACAGAGGTAACAGCCATCATGCATGGGCCACTACTGAAGGCAACCACCTGCATCCCTGGCTCTGGCCCTGTGCCAGATCTAGCATCCTGCCCCCTGCTCTTGGGGGTGGCAGCCAGGTGGGCCCCCAGGTGTCATGGAGAAACACCTGTCTCCAAGTAGGAGAGAAGAATCACAGCAGCAGTCGAACCTGAGGAGATGGGGGTGGGTGTAGGGGACGAAGGCCTTGTTTTTTTAAGCACATAAAAGTTTTAAGGGACTTGTTTCAACTTAATACCATGACAAATTTCAATTCTTAACTTTATGGCTCCCTCTTACCTTCTTTCATTCACACAAGCAGTGTTGCTAACCAGCAGGAAGGACAGGATCACGAGGCTAGGAAGCGATGTGACACTGCCACCCCTCCCTGAACCCCCTCCTCCTGGAGCCTCCTGTGTCCCTCCCGGGAGAGCCCTGCCGTCGCTGTTTCCCATGAGTCGGAAACACATGAAAGAGGTGAGCGCAGTTGCTGCCTCATTTCAAACTCGCCCCACTGACACAACAAAGAAGGAATTGTGAGAACCGCTTTTGTGCTGCTGGCGGAGAGCTGGGTGCCTGTGGGCCAGAGGAGGGGTTGTGTCGCTGGTATAAAAGGTTTTATGTGGGTGTCACGATTTCTCAGCAGATCGGACTCCTCGGAGCCAAATTCAATGTGCACCTTGGGTGCAGGCCACGGCCCTGGGCACGGCAGGCCAGCTTCTCAGGCCCCGCCCCCCGCCGGAAGGCTTGCTCCTTGCTGCAAGGCCGAGGCCTGGCCTGCCCGGTCCCGCCCAGAGCACAGCGCTGCCTAAAGTGCAAGTGCAGCAACCGCTTCTAGGAGAGCTGCCAGGAAGCTTTCACAACCGGGAACAGCCGCCTCGTTGTCGGTGCTCTTGTACACGTTGCCAAACCTAGCTCATGTCTCTCCGAGATACTCTGATGAAGGAAATCTGATTCCTCTGATTGGATTATTTGGTTAAATTATTCAAATAATTTCCAATATTAAACCCTTCCAGCCTTTTCTACTTAAGTATCCAACAGTACCCACTGCGTGCCGCTCCCTAAACCCATGTCTTTATCCTCCCAGATGTTTCCACGAAGGAGGGCATATAACCCCATATTTTAAAGTCATGTTCTGCGATTTCCCTTTCTTGGCACTGCTCAGAATAAACATGAACCTGGCTTCCAGGTTTTTCCAAGTCATCTTTAAGGAAAAACAGTTTGTGTGTGCTGTTAGGAGTTGTTTAATTCATTTCGGGGGAAGTGCAGACCTTCATTTGGGATGAGTAAGTCAGTTTGCAGTTCTTTTACTTCATGTGATTATCAAATACCCATTCATTTTTTTAGGGTCAGAACTTTTGTTTAAGGCTCCATTGCTTTTTTTTTTGCCCTGGCCGGTTTGGCTCAGCGGTTAGAGTGTCGGCCTGCGGTCCGGAGAGACCCGGGTTTGGTTCCCGCTAAGGGCATGTACCTCGGTTGCAGTTTGTCCCCGGCCCTGGTTGGTCGGCCCTGGTTGGTCGTGCGGGTGGCAGCCACTCGATGTGTCCCTTTCACGTCAATGTTTCTCTCTCTCTCTTCCTCTCTCTCCCTCCCACTCTACCTGAACAAAAAATGTCCTCGAGTGAGGATGAAAAAAAAAAAAAGACTCCATTGCTTTTTTTAAAAAAAAATATGTTTTTATTGATTTCTTAGGGAGAGAGAGATAGAAACATCCATCAACTATCTTCTGCATGCCCCTGCTAGGGATTTTGCCCAAAACACAGGCATGTGCCCCAACCAGGAATCGAACTGGGAACTTTCAGTCCATGGGACAATGTTCAGTCCACTGAGTCACACGGACCGGGCTCCATTGCTGTTTTTTTAAAAGCCTTTGTAACCATTCCGTATATGACAAACTCCAAGAGGTAATAAAAGTGCTTCCTTCATTCTGACTCAGACCTTCACTCAGCATGAGGTGGAGAGGGCTGAGTGGTGGGGACATGTGACAAGCACCCTGCCCTGTGCTCAGAGGGGTCCCATTTCATTTCTTGCTTCCTTGCCTGCCTTGAGGTTGTTTCTACTGGAACACTTAAAGTACTTGAAATACTGGATATTGAAATATGTGACAGGCAGAAATAAAAATTCCACAAATTCATTCTGATACAGATACATTTTTATTTATATACCAAAGAGAAAACTAATATTCACTTCATATTAATTTTCTAGTAATTCACTGCCTAATCCGTATTCTCAATAGGGAAGGTGTTTAATTTACTCTCCACCTTTAAAAAGCTTCAAATAAAATAAAAGTAGGAAAATACATAAAGAATTCAGATTATAAAACTCTCCAGGTAATTGATGGTCATAATAACACTGGAACTACCGTTTTTAAAAGCAACTTTCTAAAGTTTGGAAGTACTGATCATCAGTACCAAATTTATCCACTAAGTTATCACAGGCAACTGTAAACAAACAGTATCAAACTGTATCACTTTCAAAAATTCATCTGAAGTTATGAACTACAGAAAAATCGATTATTCTTCCAGCTCTCCCAGAAGCTCCACAAAGTCAGTGATGTACCATTCCGCGTTGTCCTTTACTTGCTGCCTGATCACGTTTCCTCCAAATCCAATGAAAACATCCTAAGGACAAAAAAAAAAAAAAAGAGGAGTGATAGGTTTTTTAAAGAAGAGAAAAGTACACTAGCAGCCTAGGGCAGTAAGTGTTGTTTGGAAGAATAAACTGTTCGTGCAGAGACCTGAGCCCAGGTCACTCGGTGCCTCGGAGCTGAACGAGTAAGAGCCCAGGGCACATGGAAGCCGTCTTTAAACCAAGACAATTGCTCACAGAGATAAAGTCTCATCAGGTGGTGAATGTCTGAGTTCTAAACTATGCAGCCATCACATCCAGTCCAGGAGATTTCGGAGGAGAGAGGGACGGGAAGCCGGTGCTGCGGTGGAACTCCCCAGGGCCTGGAATCGGCCGCAGCCGGCGTCTCCCTACTGCTGCCCTGGTGAGCCACCCCCTCGAGGGGCGCTGTCCTCGGCTGCAGATGACACGATACCTGCTGGCAGCATTCTACTTTTCATCATTAAAATTGTTTCAAGTTATATTGTTTCACTAATTTCTGTTAAGTGATACCTTCTTTTACTCAATGATTTTTTTTTTTTTTTTTGCTTATAAACAACAGAAATTTATTTCTCACAAATTGGAAGGCTGAGAGTCTGAGATCAGGGTGCCAACATGGTCAAGTGAGGGCCCTTTTCCAAGTCTTTTAAAATGATATTTTCTCTTTTTGTGCCAGGATACAGACACGCTATATACACTAGTCTGGAAGTCCAAAATTCTCTTACTTGTCCTTTCTCTTCATTTTCACTTTCATACCCCATAGGGGAAAACACATAACTAGATGCTTACCTTCCAGTTAAACTAGCCTCCTCCCTGCGCTTCCCGCCTCGGGGCAGCCCTGTCCCCAGCCAGGCCCACGGGCTGTGCTGCCTTGTAACGCTCCTCTCCCCAGAGTCTAGGGCTTCCCAGGACTCACAGGTAACACCCAAGTGCCTGGTGAAGTGCGGGGTCTGTATCAGTTGCTGAAGAGAAAGCCCACTCCTGCTCGGCCTCGCCACTGACCAGCCGAGAACTAGGCCTAGGACCCCCGCCCCCGCCCCGCTCTGCTGCCTCCCTTTCTCTGCACACTTCGCCCTGGAGCCCGGCCAGGCCTGCGCCTGGGGCTGCTAACCTCGTCACAGGTTCCTCTGACCACCTTCCCAGGGCTACACACCTGCATACGCACCACCTTCTGCTTCAGTCAGGCTCTTGATAATTTTGGAATATAATTATCCATTCTATTCTGGAATTTAGAATCTGCCATATCTCGACACGGACTGGGAGCTCCCTGAGAGACACTGCGTTAATGTCTGTGTACCCCTCAGACATTAATCAGTGTTTGCGACACCAGCCCGAGCTCCTTACTCAGTCAACCCAAGGTGGGTTATAGATCATCTAAGAATGTGTTATCCTGAAGTGACTCAAGCAATGTTAAAAGTTTCCAAAAATATTCTTTAACCACTTTTGATTAATCATTTACAGAGGCAATGGCTATTTTTAGATCTCAGGAAATTAGGTAGTAAAAAAGTTTACCACTATATTTTTGGTTCAGTTTTTCTTGAGGTAGAATGAGATGATAAAGGCAAAGTCCTATGTGAAATGGACACATTTGACATTTAGGACACTTACTATACAGCATTTGTGTCCTGCTAGTCTCAGAAAACAAATTCAGAAGAATGTTTTAACACAGGTCCCGTTATAGAAGCTCCAGGAGCCTCGGCTCCCCAGTCAGTAAAAAGGAGGTAATACTTCACCTCACAGGGCTGTTATGAGGATTAAATGACATAATGGATGTGGGAATAGTTTATCCAATATAAAAAGTCATAAAAGTGTTGATTACAGTTATAAGAGCTGTATTATTTGTGGTATTATTTCAGGAAATGAAGCCAGACTTTGTGAAGCACACACACAGGCCCAAGGTGGCCACACAGCAGGGACTGGAGGTGGATGAAAGTTAAAAAAAAAGCTTAGTTCCTTACTTGCGACCTTTCTTGGGTTTGCAAAAGGCCAACTGACATATTGAGATTAAATTTGTTTTCTTTATTGTTTTTATCTTACAATGATATTTAGATTTTTTGCTTAGCTCTCATAAATCCCACTGAACTCTAAAGCAGCTAAAACAAAAGCGCAACCAGAAAAAGATGAGCACACTTCATACATACAGCAGGAGGGCAGGCTTCCATGTCTGTGGCCCCATCTCCAATCATGACAATTTTCTTAAAGTGAAATTTTTCCTTTAAAAGTTTAATAACTTTTCCTTTCCCACCGGATTCAGCTGTCGGCTGCATCTCATCAAAACCTGCATATTCACCTTAAAAGAGAAGTTAAAACAGTGTTAAAGACACACAGAATTCTTTCGGTAGGGTCAGCTTTTTGCATGGATGATATCCTCACTTACATGTCACTGAGAAAACTAAGACTGGGCCTCAGAAAAGTGACACAGCCTGGATTTCCACATGGGGTCCTCAGAATAAACAAGCTTTGCTTTTAAAATACATATACAAGGTTACTCCTTTATGACATAAATACCTCGGGATAAATTTGTTTTATCCTCTAAGCTTCCAGTGTGGTAATTCTCAAACCTTTGAAGGAAGGTAGCAGACTACCATGAAATAGTAATATATTACATTTAAAATAAGCTAATAGAGCCCTGGTCAGTTTGGCTTAGTTGTTAGAGCATTGGCCCAAAGACCAAAGGGTCGCAGGTTTGATTCTCGGTCAAGGGCACATGCCTCGGTTGTGGATTCAATCCCTGGCCCTGGTTGGGTCGTGCAGGAGGCAACCAATTGATGTGTCTCTCTCACATCAATGTTTCTCTCTCTCCCTCCCTCCCCCCTACTCTAGAAAAAAAAAAAAAAAAACAGTGGAAAAATATCCTCAGGTGAGGATTAAAAAAAATAAATAATACATAACTTCATCTAAGAGGAGATTCTAACTTATATTCGATCACTTATTGCCATTCTTACAGTAATTACCACACTCATTCTCTACTTCTTTTTTTTAATGATTTCTATCTATAGACCGTTTGAAAGTGTTCTATTAAAATTGTTAATATTATATCTGGAGACATCTTAAGATAATAGAAAACTACAGCTGTGGCTCTGTGACGGTCCTTAAAGAGGCCAGAGGCAGCTACAGTGCGGTGACTTGCTAACAAACTCTCCTTCCTGAGTCTAAATCGGTTCAAGTACACGAGAGCGTTCATGAAACTGAAATATAATGCGTAACAAAATCAGTCATGTGCGTTACACAGAAATGAACATTTTACTAAGTACAGGCATTTGCATACTGATAGACGCTGATGTGAATATTAAAGCTAGGAGAGATGACCACCGAAGTCTACTCTGCTGAGCAAAGGACTCCAAGGAGCAAACAACATACGTCAATCAAGAGAATTCTTTATCTCGGTATTTAACCCTGATGCCTCCTCACTAGGTCGCCTTCCAACAGATATTCCCTAGAATGTTGGAAATTAAAACTGGTAAGAAAGGGAAAATGTTACCATTCAAGTCTTACCATTAAAGTAGAATTTCAGTCTATTGGCAAATACATTGGTGGGCGGGATATTCAGCTTCGCAGCAACGTGCTCCACGATGCTCCTAAAGCCACCAGATATTAGGAAAACTTGAACATTTCGCTCTTGTAGGCGACTTACTAGCTCCCTGCACAAAATAAATGTAAAATAACCAAACACTGATTAATATAAAAGAAAAAACATAAAAAGGACACTAAAATGTTGTTTTTCTCCTTAGTGCATTTGCCCAAGGTACATCGGACAAAGGATATTGCCTGGTGAATTCATGTTTTATATATGTTTTTCTAAATGCACTTATAAATTAAAGGGTAGGGGGCTTGACTGCTCTAGGAAACCATTCGCAACTCTTTTCTTCCCTTTTAGACCTAGAAACACAAGATGAAGAGGAGGCTTATGCTCTCCCTAGGGAGAGGGGGAAGGCAGACATGGGCGGATCACTTACGTAAGTGCCAAAGAACCACAGAAGGGAGCTCTAAAGTAATGGTGAGGAGGGGACTGGAAAGAAGGTGAAGAGATTAGCCAAAGAACGTATTTACATTACATAGCCCATGGACATGGACAACAGTGTGGTGATGGCCAGGGAGTGGGGGCAGGGGCTGGGTGGAAGCGGGGGACAATTTAAAAAAATTAAACTTATTATTTGTCCTCATTTTTTTAAAAAAAGGGGGGAATAGTGAGATGCTCTCAGGAAAAGGACGCACCCCGGAAGGCAGGTGTTGATAGGGAGACAATATACCCAGACCAGGGTTCCTCTTACCTTATGCCAGGAGTCAGGTGTGGGGGGCGCTCTGCTAGGAGCCTTTGCACCTGTTCCCTGGAGGGCTGGATCAGCGCTAAGCGCTCTGTGAGGGCAGCCTTGAAAGGCACTGCTCCGCCCATGGCTCGCTTTGTCCTAGGGGGAAGACCCAACCATCAGGCCAGCCCAGTCAGCTGTTCTCCAGGTTTCCATGCCTAACCTTCCCAGCTCCTCACAACACCCGCCCACGAGGAAGGTGCTGCCTACAGCCCCACTGTATAGCCGACAAGCTATGCTGCTGTGAGAGTAAACTGCTGAAGGTGTGCTTGAGAATCACATTAATAAGCTAAATGCAGCTGAACGTGCAATGGTCCCTGACCTGACAGCTGCAGACAGCACCAAGAGGGGCAGGGGGGGCTCTCACCCAGGCATCCACTGAGCTAGCTTTCCAGCAAACCACTGAGGCCACACTGTCCACCACGTGGTCTTTGGTGAGTGATGGTCCCTGTTCCCCTGACCAAGCAAAGAGTGTCTCATCCATATTTGTTTATGAGAAGCAATTTTTTTGCCCTAAATATTTATATAAGTGGATGATGAGACCATGGATACTACTCAGTTCAGCTCTGAGTGATGGGAGAAAAACCCTCGTGCCCATGTTTCATAACCAGGGACTAAAATCAGGGAATTGTGGCTCTGATGCTGCATGTCATCCAAAAGTTCTTCTCTTTTGAACTTCTTTATCATTTCATATAGTAGAAATACTGTTCCTACATTTCTGACACGGCATCTGCAACTCCACAGATTTTGGCCAGCTCATCAATTCCTTCTTCCCTGATGACGGTGCTATCAACATCAAAGCACACTGCGTCTGCCGAGCAGAAGAGTTTCCTCAGCTCCGAGTGGGAGACCATCCTGAGAAGAATTTTCCTCCTACAACAAAAAAAGATAAACCTATTTAAAGACATAAAATATGAGCATACAATGGTCCAATTTTGCCTACTAATGCCAAAGTACCTTGATTTGTATCAAAAGCATGCACTCATGGACTCATTCCTTTTTTTTTTTAAATGCTTATCCGAGGATATTTTTCCATTTATCTTCAGATAGAGTGGGAGGGAGGGAGAGAGACAGAGAGAGAGAGAGAAACATCCATGTGAGAGAGACACATCGGTTGGCTGCCTCCCGCACAACCCCAACCAGGGCCAGGGACCAAACCACAACCAAGGTAGGTACCCTTGACCGGAATCGAACCTTCGACTCTTTGGTCCACGAACTGATGCTCTAACCATTGAGCAAAGCCGGCCAGGGCGACTTATTCATTTTTTAACACAGATTAAGCACCTTCTAAATGTCAGGCTCTGGGGTTACAAAGATGAGCAGACCCAAAAGTCTGTTCCCAGCAACTCAGTCTAGTAAAGGTAACAACTTGTGAATATATATTGATGCTCAATCAATACGCGACTATTTTTGACCTAATAATAATAGCAATAAGGCAAGTACTAAAATAGGCACACACGAAGAAAATCTTTAAATCTTGTCTATGCAACAGGGCTCCCAGGAGGCATGGACATAGGAGCTGGATCTTGAAGGGCAAGTGGCCCTCTGCGTGGGTTCTCAAAAAGCAGGGCATCAATGTGGGGTGTGCTGGGAGTAGGAAGGAGGGAGATGGAGGCAAGGAGAGAGGGTGGTGATGGCAGAGAGCGGGGAAAGGCACTGACAAAGGCATGGAGGAATAATGGATAACGTGCTGGAAGCTGCCACATGGCTCAGTCCAGCTCCCAAGCAGTGCACCAGGAATTCAGACCAACAGGGCCCTTGGGCCAGGCTCAGGAGTTTGGATTTTAACTTCTAGGTAATGGGGAACCTTGGAAGGCTGTATGCCTCAGAAGAGAGGTCAGAGCTAAACATACACGTGTGTTCGTCAGCAGTGTAGAGGCGGTAACTGAAGGTGTGGCCTGATCACAGTCACCAGAGCGAAGAAGAGGGAAAAAAGAACAGAGCTGGGAACAGAACGCACCGGAATGGACCCATCATGTCAGGAGCCTGGGAAAAAAATGAAAAGGAGAGATCACAGGAAGAAATTCTGGGAGACCACAGTGCTGCAGAAGCTATGGAGGACAGTTTGAAAAAGAATTTTGAGCCCTGGCTGGTTTGGCTCAGCGGTTAGAGCGTCAGCCCGCAGACCAGAGTCCCGGGTTCGCTTCCCGCTAAGGGCACGCACCTCAGTCGCAGTTTGTCCCCGGCCCCGGCTGGGGTCATGTGGGTGGCAGCCAGTCAATGCGTCTCTCTCACATCAATGTTTCTCTCTCTTCCTCCCTCTCTCCCTCCTGCTCTATCTGAAGATAAATGCAAAAATGTCCTTGGGTGAGGATTTTTTTTTTTTTTTAATCCTCACCTGAGGATATTTTTCCATATTTTGTACAGATAGAGTGGGAGGGAGAGAGAGGAAGGGAGAGAGAGAGAGAAACATCGACATGAAGGGACACATCGAGTGGCTGCCACCCGCACGACCAACCAGGGCCGGGGACAAACTGCAACCGAAGTACGTGCCCTTAGCGGGAACCGAACCCGGGTCTCTCCGGACCGCAGGCCGACGCTCTAACCGCTGAGCCAAACCGGCCAGGGCTGGGTGAGGATTTTTTTTAAAAAGAAAGCCCTGGCCTGTTTGGCTCAGCGGTTAGAGCGTCGGTCCGCGGTCTAGAGAGACCCGGGTTCGGTTCCCGCTAAGGGCATGTACCTCAGTTGCAGTTTGTTCCCTCCCAGACTATCTGAACAAAAAATGAAAAAAAAGAACGAAAGAAAGAAAAAGAATTTTGAGGTTTTTTATTTTATTTATTTTATACTCACCCGAGGATATTTTTCTATTTATCTTCAGATAGAGAGAGACGGAGAGAAAGGGATAGAGAGAGAAACATCGATGTGAGAGGGACACATCAACTGGTTGCCTCCCCAACAACCCTGACCAAGGCCAGGGACAAAATGCAACTGAGGTACGTGCCCTTGGCTGAAATCGTACCCGACACTCATTGGTCCGTGGGCCAAGGCTCTACTACTGAGCCAAACCGGCCAGGGCGAGGTTTGTTTTTTTTTTAAGAATCATGGGAGTAAACGGGATCCTAGAGGTTGCTGAGACCAGTCTCCCCCCAAAGAGACTAATGTGTCATGAACAAGACCACAATGAATGATGTAAGTAATCTGTATTTAGAATAGACAGTCTGAAAACAGACTCACAGGAGCTGACCAACTCACTTCGTGACTGATTTCTAAACAATGAATGTGGCAGAACGATCCAGTTCAAAGCTGACCTGGGGAAAAAAATGTCTTTTAAGCCAGGGGTTGGCAAACTACAGCCAACAGGCCAAATCCACCTGCCACCTGTTTTAGTGTGGCCTACGAAGAATGGTTTTTACATTTCAAATAGTTGAAAAAATCAACAGGAGAATAATATTTTGTAACATGTCACCTAAAGATAAAGGGCCCAAGTGAGAGGTAACAAGCATTTGCGATCCACAAGAATAGATATTTGGGAAGCACTGATTCTGAATGAAACCCAGAGAGTGCTCTGATTAGAAGTCAAGGAGTATTTATGAGAAAGGAAAGGGAATGATTATATCAGAAGAAGGAAGGAATTTGTATAGGTGCAGATAAGATGACATAGTGGCACTAATTCCAAACAATGTTTTTAATTTTCAGTCCAGTAGGTCCCTAGAGTCACATATCTGATTTCCTGTTACCTTTGCAAACAGTGGTCTGGGATACAGTGCTGCTTTAGGCCCAATCCAAAGGCTATTTTGCCCAGTTTTAACATTCTAAAAACTTGAGACATAGATTCGAAAGGCAGTCCCTCTAGGATGACAGCTCCAACTCCATTTTATTTTTATTTTTTATTTTATTTTATTTATTTATTTTTTTATCCTCACCCGAGGACATTTTTCCATTTTTTGTTCAGGAAGAGTGGGAGGGAGAGAGAGGAACAGAGAGAGAGAGAAAGAGAAACATCGATGTGAAAGGGACACATCGAGTGGCTGCCACCAGCACGACTGACCAGGGCCGGGGACAAACTGCAACCGAGGTACGCGCCCTTAGCGGGAACCGAACCCGGGTCTCTCCGGACCGCAGGCCGACGCTCTAACCGCTGAGCCAAACCGGCCAGGGCTTATTTTTATTTTTTAATCATTTTTTTTCCTTTACTGATTTTAGAGAGAGAGAAAGTGAGAGGGAGAGAGATCGAGACATCAACGAGAGAGAACATCGATTGGCTGCCTCCTGCATGCCCCCCACTGGGGATCTGGCCCACAACCTGGGCGTGTGCCCTGACCAGGAATCGAACTGACGACCTCTTGATGCCTGGGTCGACGCTCAACCACTGGGCCACACTGGCTGGGCTCCAACTCCATTTTAAAGTGGCTCTGGCCCTGGCTGGTTTGGCTCAGTGGTTAGAGCGTCGGCCTGCGGTCCCGAGAGACCGGGTTCGGTTCCCACTAAGGGCATGTACCTTGGTTGCAGTTTGTCCCCGGCCCTGGTCGGTCGCGCGGGTGGCAGCCACTCGATGTGTCCCTTTCACATCGATGTTTCTCTCTCTCTCTTCCTCTCTCTCCCTCCCACTCTACCTGAACAAAAAATGTCCTCGGGTGAGGATAAAAAAAATAAAATAAAATAAAATAAAGTGGCTCTGGCCCTGGCTGGTTTGGCTCAGCCATTAGAGCATGGGCTGGCATATGGAAGGGTCTCTGGTTTGATTCCTGGTCGAGGGCACATACCTGGGTTGCAGGTTCAATCCCTGGCCCTGGTCAGGGTCCTGCTGGAGGCAACCAATCTGTGTGTCCCTCTCACATCGATGTTTCTCTCTCCATCCCTCCATCCCCTTCCACGCTCTCTAAAAATCAATGGAAAAATATCCTCGGGTGAGGATTAACAAAAAAAAAATTTTTTTTTAGTGGCCAATTATTTATTTATTTATTTTTAAATATGTTTTTATTGTTTGTTTTCTTTTTTTTAAGAGAGAGAGGAAGGGAGAGACAATAACATGGATGTGAGAGAGAAACATGGATCGGCTGCCTCCTGTATGCCCCCAATTGGGGATGGAGCCTGCAACCTGGGCCTGCACCCTGACGGACAGAAAATCAAACTGGGACTTCTGTCCAAGGGCCGACCCTCAATCTACTGAGCAGATTGGCTGGACCCCAATTTTTTTTTTTACAGACACATGAAAGTTACATGAAATTCAAAATTCAGTGTTCATAAATAAAGTCTTATTGAAATAGAGCCAATATGGCAGGAGAGGTAAGTCTGTTTCTGGCCCCCTACGCTGTTGAAACAGTGAACAATGGAGTCTGAGAAGCTTCTGGATTGGAGGAGAGTCAAAATTATTCCCTGTAACTAGGACTTGGGTTCCTACTTATACTACATTTTAGGGTAAAAAATAATAGATATGCGTTGGGGAACCTGAGATTTTATGCATATCACATAGGTTACAGCAAACAAGTTTTAACATTTAGAATTGTGAGGAGCGGAATGCTAACACACAGACAAGAGACAAATCTGACTCACGTTCCTCCAGTGCCGGATCCCTAGGAGACACTCTTCTCTTCCTGCTTCTTTCCTTAATAAAAATGCAGCATACGGTTCTGACTACAAATTTCTTTAAGAGAGCTCTTGTGAGTTCTGCAAGAGCGAGAAGGGCCTGGCTGGCCGGTGTGGCTCACTGGACTGCGTGTCAACCAAAGAACTGAGAGGTCCCGGTTCGATTCCCAGTCAGGGTACATGCCCGGGTTGTGGGCTGGATGCCTGGTTGGGGCATGCAGGAGGCAGCCAGTCGGGGTTTCTCTCTCACACTGATGTTTCTATCTCTCTCTCCCTTCCTCTTGCTCTAAAAAAATCAATGAAAACCTATTTTTCAAAAAGAAGAACCTAGAAACAAAGTACAAGAAATGAACATCAAGGTCCTGAAATGATTAGGAAGAGGGAGACTGTCTGGCTTTGATCTGCCTCCTACTAGGCCTGGTACAAAGAGTCGGATGCAGTTTCCCAAGACGGCTTCCTTTGGGACACACTTGACTTCTGCCTCCTTCTAGCACCAGAGAGGAGTGAAGCACATTTTTTTTTTTATTTAATTTTTTTCTTTATTGGTTTTAGAGAGAGAGGAAGGGAAAGGGAGAGAGAGATAGAAACATCGATGAGAGAGAACATCAACTGGCCACCTCCTCACTGGGGATTTGGCCCACAACCTGGGCATGTGCCCTGACCAGGAGTCGAACTGGTGACCTCTTGGTGCATGGGTCGACGCTCAATCACTGAGCCACACCAGGTCCATTCATTACTTTTTTTTTTCTAGATAGAGTGGGAGGGATAGAGAGAAAAGCATCGATGTGAGAGACTCTCTCACACTGATTGGTTGCCTCGACTGAACCGCAACCACGGTACATGCCCTTGACCTGAATCGAACCCGGGACTCTTTGGTCCATGCGCCAATGCTCTAACCGCTGAGCCAAACCGGCCAGAGCCACATTCTTTTCTTTTGTTTGTTTTTTTCCATTTTTTTTTCTTTATTGATTTGAGAGAAAGAGAAACATCGATTGGCCGCCTCCTGCGTGCCACCCACTGGGGATCCGGCCCACAACCTGGGGATGTGCCCTGACCGGGAATCGAACTGGCGACCTCTTGGTGCATGGGTCAATGCTCAACCACCGAGCCACACCAGCCGGGACACATTCTTTTCTTTAACTCTGCAAAAGATTCAGCCCTGGCCGGTGTGGCTCAGCAGTAGAGTGCTGGCCGTGGACCAATGAGTCACGGGTTCAATTCCGGCCAAGGGCACGTACCTCAGTTGCGGTTCATCCCTGGCCCTGGTTGGGTCGTGCAGGAGGCAACCAGTTGACCCATGCACTAAGAGGTCTCCGGTTCGATTCCCAGTCAGGGCACATGCCCAAGTTTTGGGCCAAATCCCCAGTGGGGGGTATGCAGGAGGCAGCCAATCAATGTTCTCTCATTGATGTTCCTATCTCTCTCTCTCTCCCTCCCTCTCTCTCTAAAATCATAAAGATTAAAAAAAATAATTAAAAAAAAAAAAAAAAGATTCAGGTCTGGCAGAAAATTACCCAATCCCTGATTAGAAGGATGCAAAAGAGAGGAAAAGGAAAAGGGATCTGCTTGGAGAACAAAATGCAAACACAAGACAACCACAGAGATACACTCCAGACTCTACAAAACAGCCCCTGCTATTTTCAAAATGAGGAGACAAAGTCCACGGCATTCCAAGAACAGAGAAGAGTCTTGCTGCCAAATCACAAGGGAACAAAGCCAATAACTTTAGTTACAGTCCTCCTAATTAAAGCTGTGAATAGACGTAGACAAAGGTGCAAAATCTATGACAAAAAACAAAAGATAAAAAGAAATGGTTAAGAACACAAGGCAAGGAAAAGCAAAGGTGAGACTGAAGAGGAAGGGATCCAGAATGGAAATAATTCAAATACGGTCTTTACAGAACTCAAAAAAAATTCCGTGTACTCGTCCTCTTAAGACAGGCTAGTAAGCCAGGACAAGCTGGGTAGGGAAACTGAGAGATAGTTAAACTGCCAAGCAGTTTCCAGCCATCTAGCAAATGGCAAAATCCTATCTTCTGTAACCAAGGGCATTTAAGAGTAAATGGTTTATACTTCTCCCCATCCAGAGGGTAAATAGTTCACACCACCCTACTCAGGGAGATAGACAGCAGAAAGCCAATTAGTGCCATTTGCCAAACACACCCAAGGGCAGATGAAGTTAAGGGAATGAATCTCATTTTGGTACATCAGCAATAAGATGATGAATATTCTATTGAGATCTTCCCCAAGACCTCCCCTAAATGCCCAGCCTTTAAAACCCTTCAAAACGAAGGGGTCCCAGCAAGGGCTCTCCCTTCCAGGGGCCCACACCTTTCCCTTCCCCTCTTCTTCCCCGTAGCCATGCATCTCATAAACTCTAAGGGACCCCACAAGACTTGCAACCAGGGGAGCAATGGGCAGTGACAGCGCATCTGGGCTAACCCTCTGAACCTGTCCCCAAGGCCCCCTTTTCTCTGACTTCCCAGTGAGCCAAAGCAGCCCAGCCTACGTTCATTTCCCTACCTCGTCCCTCTCCTGTTGCTTCTTCTAACCTAGGCAAATCTAGCTTTTTTTTTGGTTAATCCTTACCTGAGGATATTTTTCCATTGGTATATATATTTTCTTTAACTCTCACCCAAGAATATATTCTTTTTTTTTTTTTTAATCTTTAGATACAGTGGGAGGGAGTGGAAGAGAGAGAAAAAAACATCGATGTGATTGCCTCCCGCACGACCTTGACCAGGGCCAGGGACAAACCGCAACCAAGCTATGCACCCTTGACTGGAATCAAACTGAAACTCATTGGTCTGCGGGCCGACGCTCTAACTGCTGAGCCAAACCTGCCAGGGCATCCATTGATATTTTACATAAAGTGGAAGGGAAGGAGGGAGGGAGAGAGGAAAACATCGATGTGAGAGAGACACATCGATTGGTTGTCTCCAGCATGACCCCAACCAGGGCAAAGACAAACCTGCAACCCAGGTACTTGCCCTTGACTGGGAATCAAACCCACAACCCTTCGGTCCAATTACTGACACTCTAACCATTAAGCAAAACCGACCAGGGCTATTTTTTTTTATTTTTTATTACAGATGTCCCTCCTTTCCCCCAAAAAATCTAGCATTTCGCCCGGCCGGTGTGGCTCGGTGGTTGAGCATCAACCCATGTGCCAAGAGGTTGCCGGTTCGATTCCCAGTCGGGGCACATGCCCAGGTTGTGGGCCGGATCCCCAGTGGGGGGCATGCAGGAGGCGGCCAATCGATATTCTCTCTCATTGATGTTTCTCTCTCTCTCTCTAAAAATCAATAAAGAAAAGAGAAAAAAAAAAAGATCAGTCTTCTTCATTGGAACACATTATTAAAAAAAAAAAAATCTAGCATTTCTTCTCCCATTCTGCTGAGCATGACTGGCCACTCCCCTACTGGCCAAGGAGAACTGCAGCCTAGGGTAGCCTCCCCCAAAGATGCTAATCCTAAGAGAAGACCCACTGCCTGGAATGGCAGGACCATCAAAGTAATATTTCGAATTTTCTTCTTTAGTGTAGTTTTCTCCTTTGATACCATTTACATCTGAAAGACAACAGTTTTAATTATAAAGGCCTGCCATATTTCTCTTCTAATTTGAAATTCATATATTGCTACTTGACTTTTGTTTTAATTGGGCATGTATTAAATCGTGGGAAAACTTAAGAAGTCCCTTCAATTTTGTTTTTGTTTTTGTGTTTTTTTAAAGAGTAGAAGCTTTATTATTTATTTATTTATTTTTTAATCCTCACCCGAGGACATTTTTCCATTTTTTATTCAGATAGAGTGGGAGGGAGAGAGAGGAAGAGAGAGAAAGAGAAACATCGATGTGAAAGGGACACATCGAGTGGCTGCCACCCGCATGACCAACCAGGGCAGGGGACAAACTGCAACCGAAGTACATGCCCTTAGCGGGAACCAAACCCGGGTCTCTCTGGACCACGGTCAGATGCTCTACCGCTGAGCCAAACCAGCCAGGGCCAATTTTGTTTTATTAGCATGAAAATAACAGGACTATGATCATTATTATATTGAAATCCTACCTGGTAGTTGTAATAAAATGTAGAACCCTTACAATTCATAGATTTCCAATGCCAAACATTAACTTGAAATAAAATAAGATCCAATTCAAAAATAAAATAAAAGCTACAACTATGAAACTTCTAAAACATAGGAGACATTTTTCACGAATGTGGTAGGCAGCCTCTAAAGCGGCTCCCAGTGAACTTGACTCCTGGTATTCCGACCCTTCTGTAGCACCCCTGTCCTTGATTATGAGCTGGATTTAGTGACTTTTTTCCAGTGAATAGAATGAGGCAGAGGTGACAGGATATCACTTGCCAGATTAGACTGTGGCATAAACAAATGCATGTATAATTGTGATATCTGAATAACCTCTATGGATGGTGCCACTGTCAATTACTTGGGCTACTGGCCTCAGGGGAAGGAACGAGGGGAAGGAGTGAATGAGATTTCCCTGTATATTTCTTTGCAAACTCCTGTGAACCCACAATTATTTCAAATTATTTTGAAATAAAAGTAGATTTGTTTGTTTTTTAAGTGAGCTAATCTCAAACACAAAGCAAAAGACAGTAGTAGCTTCAGTCTTGTCCCTGTCCCTCTACCCTACTTTGTTTGAGGGAAGGCAAATGCCATGTTGGCAGCTGCCCTATGGAGAGTCACATGTGGCAGAACTGGGGTGGGGAGGGCTCCAGCAAACAGCCACTAAGGAACTGAGGCCATCAGTCCAACAACCCTCAAGGAACTGAATCCTGCCAATGACCATGTGAGTGGGATAGGAAGCAGAGTCTCCCCCAACAAAGTTTTCAAGTAAGTTGACCTTGACCAACTGCAACCTCTTAAAAAAAAGACCCTAAGCCAGAACTACCCTACTAAGCTGCTCCAAGATGGTTGACACACAGAAACTGTGAGAAAACAAATGTCTGTTGTTTTAGGCTGCTAGGTTTTGAGGTAATTTGTTGTACAGCAATAGAGAGCTTCTGGTCAAGATGGCCGGTTTGGCTCAGCAGTTGGAGCGTCAGCCTGTGGACCAATGAGTTTCAGGTTTGATTCCGGTCAAGGGCACATACCTCAGTTGCAGTTTGTCCCTGGCCCAATCTGGGTCATGCAGGAGGCAGCCAGTAGATGTGGCTCTATCACATGGATGTTTCTCTCTGTCTCTCTCTCTCCCTCCCTCCCACTCTGATAATAGGTAGAAAAATATCCTTGGGTGAGGAATTAAAAAAAAAAAAAAAATGGCAGAGTAGGTAAACACTGTGCTCACCTCCGCCTGCAACATCATCAAAATTGCAACTAAATTATAGGAAAAAAATCATTATTAAGAATCACTGAAGACTCGCTGAACAGAATTCCTATAACTAAGGCTATAAAGAAAAAGCCACATTGAAATTGGTGTGAAGGGTAGAGACAGGAAATGAGCTGATCCCACATCCACGGTTAAGAATCAGGAGGGATATTAAAACTGTGAGGTCCCACCTAAAATGTGAGAGGTCCCAATCCCACATAGGGTTCCCCAGCTCAGGGCTCCAGTGCCAGGAAGAAAAGTCCCTATAATATTTGGCTGTGAAAACCAGGAGAAATTGTGGCTGAGGAATACAAAAGGCTGCTAGGGAGCTAGGCATTGCAGATCTTAAAGGGACCTCACACAAACTCACTCACAAACTCACTCACTCTGGGCTCCAATGCTGGGGCAACAGCTCAAAAAGCACAGAAACATAGGGGAGGAGCTAAATCGACTAATTTCAGGGAGAGGGCTGAAGAGGGAGGGGTCAGGGCAGCTCTCTCCTGGGACAGAAGTGCTGGCAGGTGCCATTGTTTGTTTGTGAGGGCTCCTTCAACCCAGCCCTGGGCCAAATGGCTTCACAGATGAATTTTACCAAAAATTCAAAGAATTAGTATCTATCCTTCAAAAACTATTCCAAAAATATTGAAGAGGAGGGAAGACTCTCAAACTCATTTTATAAGACCAGCATTACCACCTACCTAACACAGGCAAAGACACTACAAAAAAAGAGAAAATTTGAGGCCAATATCCCTAATGAATATAGATGCAAAAATCCTCAACAAAATATTAGCAAACTGAATTCAGCAATACATTAAAAAGATTATACACCACGATAAAGTGGGATTTATTTCTGGGATGCAAGATTGGTTCAATATTCGCAAATCAATTAACATGATACATCACATAAACAAAATGAATAATAAAAATCATATTCTTATATCGATAGATGCAGAATGAGCATTTAACAAAATCCAACATCCATTTATGATAAAAACTCTCAACAAAGTTGGAATAGAGGAAACACACCTCAACACAATAAAGGCCATATGACAAACCCACAGCTAACATCATACTTAACAATGAGAAGCTAAAAGCCTTTTCTTTAAGATCAGGAACAAGACAAAGATTCTACTTTCACCACTTTTATTTGATAGAGTATTAAAAGTCCTAGCCACAGCAATCAGACAAGAAAAAGAAATAAAGGGCATCCATATCAGGAAGAAAGAAATAAAACTGTCATTATTTACAGATGACATGATACTATATGCAGAGAACCCTAAAGATTTCACCAGAACTGATAAATAAATTCACTAAAGGAACAGGATACAAAATTAACATTCAGAAATCAGTTGCATTTCTATACACCGAAAAATAACTAATGGAAAAAGAAATTTTAAAAAAATCCTATTTTCAATTGCATCTAAAAGAATAATTACCTAGGAATATATTTAACCAAAGAGGTAAAAAAAAGACATTGAAGAAAAAATTTGAAGATACAAATAAATAAAAGGATATACCATGTTCATGGATAGAAAAAAATTAATATCATTAAAATGTCCATATAACCCAAAGCAATCTACAGATTCAATGCAATTCCTATCAAAATACCAATGGCATTTTTTTTCTAGAACTAGAACAAATATCCTAAAATTTATATGGAATCCCCAAAGACCCCAAATAGCCAAAGCAATCTTGAGAAAGAAGAACAAAGTTGGAAGTATCACACCACCTGATATCAAACTCTACTGCAAAGCAATAGTAATGAAAACAGCATAGTATACTGGTATAAAAACAGACACATGGCACTGGCATAAAAACAGCATGTATTGTTATAAAAAGAGAACAGAATAAAGAATCCAGAAATATTATCCAGAAATAATAGAATATTAACCCAGATTAATAGATGGTCAATTAATCTATGACAAAGGAGGCAAGAATATATAATGGGATAATGTCAATCTCTTCAATAGATGGTATTGGAAAAAACTGGACAGACACATGAAAAAGAATGAAACTGAATCACTTTCTTACACCAAAAACAAGAATAAACTCAAAATGGATTAAAGATTTAAATGTAAGACTTGAAATTATAAAAGTCCTAGAAAAAAACACAGGCAGCAAACTCTTGACATTGCTCTCAGTAACATTTTTTTTGGATACATCTCCTTGGTCAAGGAAAACAAATAAACAAAAATAAACAAATGGGACTTTTTTTTACTTTGCACAGCAAAGTAAACCATCAACAAAACAGAAAGACAAACTATTGGATGGGAGAAGATATTTGTCCAAGATACATCAGATAAGGGGTTAATACCAAAATATATAAGGAACTCGTGCAACTTAACACCAACACCAACAAAAATTTTTAACTAAAAATGGGCAGAGGCCCTGACCAGTTATTCAGTGGTTAGAGCATCAGCCCGCAGACCAATGAGTTGTGGGTTTGATTCTGGTCAAGGGCACGTACCTCAGTTGTGGTTCATCCCCGGCCCTGGTCAGGTGGCAACTAGTCGATGTGTCTCTCTCACATCGATGTTTCTCTCTCCCTCTCTCCCTCTCTCCCTCTCTCTCCCTCCCTCTCACCCTATCTGAAAATAAATGAAAAAATATCCTCAGGCGAGGATTAAAAATAATAATAAGGAGACAAGGGGTTGGCAGGATGGGTGAAATAGGAAAGGGATTTAGATGTGCAAATTGCTAGTTACAAAAACAGTCACAGAAATGTAAAATATAGTACAGGAAACATAGTCAATAATATTGTAATAATTATGTATGGTATCAGATGGGTATTAAACTATTGGAGTGATTACTGCAAATCAATATGTTGTACATCTGAAACTAATATCATAATGTATATCAAGCCCGGCCGGTGTGGCTCAGTGGTTGAGTGTTGACCCATGCACCAAGAGGTCATGGGTTCGATTCCTGGTCAGGGCACATGCCAACGTTGTGGGCCAAATCCCCAGTGCGGGGTATGTAGGAGGCAGCCAATCAATGCCAATAAATGTTCTCTCTCATTGTTCTTTCTTTTTTTTTTTTTATCCTCACCCGAGGACATTTTTCCATTCTTTGTACAGATAGAGTGGGAGGGAGAGAGAGAGAGGGAAACATCGATGTGAAAGAGACACATCAAGTGGCTGCCACCCGCACGACCAACCAGGGCCGGGGACAAACTGTAACCGAGGTACATGCCCTTAGTGGGAACCGAACCCGGGTCTCTCCGGACCGCAGGCGGACGCTCCAACCGCTGAGCCAAACCGGCCAGGGCTCTCTCATTGATCTTTCTATCTCTCTCTCCCTTTCCCTTCCTCTCTCTCTAAAATCAA
Source organism: Molossus molossus (assembly GCF_014108415.1). NCBI lineage: Eukaryota > Metazoa > Chordata > Mammalia > Chiroptera > Molossidae > Molossus > Molossus molossus. The sequence goes on along the minus strand of NW_023425366.1, from coordinate 105,384,936 downwards.
TAAAGAAACGGGGGAAAAAAATGTATATCAAGTGTAACTGATTTTTTAAAAATTCTTTTAAGAAGAAAAAGCAGGCAAATCCTTACAGCGAAGGGCAGCATTATGGCCCAAGAACTACTTCGTCTCTGGACAGAAGGCAAGCATATACATACGAAATGCCAAGAGATTTCTGAAAACACAATGTAATGCATTTGTTTCATTTTGTGGTAGGAGGAAAATTGCCCCTAACACTAAAAAATAAAAATAAAAACCATAATTAATATAACAACCTTGAGCCTGGACGGTGTGGCTCAGTGGTTGAGCGTTGACCCATGCACCAAGTGGTTGCCAGTTTGATTCCCAGTCAGGGCACATGCCCAGATTGTGGGCCAAATCCCCAGTGGGGGGCATGCAGAAGACGGCCAATCGATGTTCTCTCTCATCGATGTTTCTTTTTCTCTCTCCCTCTCCCTTCCTCTCTCTCTAAAAATCAATAAAGAAAAAAATATATAGCATCCTTGAGTAGGCTATATTAAATTTTATTAAATAAAACCCAAAAAGCATGAACAACAAAAGAAAAAAGTGATAGATAGGATTTCATCAAAATTAAAAACTTCTGCCCTTCAAAAGATACCACTATAGGGAAGAAGAAAAAAAGAAAGCAAAGGCAAGCCACAGACTGGGAAAAAATATTCACAATATATATGTTTAACAATGGGCTTGTATCCAGAATAAAGAAGTCTTATAATTCAATAATAAGACAAACAACCCATTAAAAACTGAGCAGAAGATTTGAATAGACATATCTAAAAAGAAGATATGCAAATAAACTCAAAAGAAGAAGACTAAAAGAATAAAGACTGACAATACCAAGTATTGGTGAGGACATGGAATAATTGGAACTCATGCATTGCTGGTGGGGATGTAAAATGGTAAAACCACTTTGGAAAACAGTTTGGCAGTTTCTTACAAAGTCAAACATATAATTACCATAAGACTCAGCAATCTCACTCCTGGAGATTTACCCAAGAGAAATGAAAACATAGTCATAGCAGCTTTATTCATGATAGGCACTAGAATGTCGATCAGTAGATAAATGAATAAACAAATTGTGATATATCCCCACAGTGGAACACTACTCAGCAATAAAAAGAAATTAAGTACTGATACATGCTTTAAAATGGATAAATATAAAAACAAATTATACTGACCAAAAGAAGCCAGATACCAAAGAGTACATACAATATGATTCCATTGATATGAAACCTTAGAAAATACAAGCAAATGCATTATACAAACAAATGACAAAAATCAGGTCAGTGGGGCTAGAGATGGGGGGACCTGAGTGCAAAGAGGCCCTAGGAAACTTTCAGGGGTAATGGAAATGTTCCATTGTGGTGGTGACTAAGTGTGTATAAAATTGTCAAAATTCATCAAAATGTACACTTAAAATGGGTGCCTATTATTGCATGAAATTATAAATCAATAAAACATTAGCTTTAAAAAGTTATTAGCCATGTATCAAATTATTGAAAAACTTAAAACATCCCAATTATTTTGTTTCACCAATATGAAAGTGACAGGACCATGATCATTATTATAACGAAAATCTACCAGGCAATTGTAATAAAATATAGAAATCTTGGATTTTATTTTCTTCCCTGATCCTCATTCCAGTACTGGTCAAATATTTAAAGACCTCCTGGGAGCACACCCGTGCCATTAGCTTCCCCTTCTCCTTCCCCCACAGGCACTTGTCTCCTAAACTCCAAGGGACCCCACCAGATTTGCAACCAAGGGAGCAATGGGCAGCAGCAGCTAGCTCATCCAAGGCTGACCCCCTAAACTTGTCTCCAAGGCCCCCTTTTCTCTGACTTCCCAGTGAGCCAAGGCAGCCCAGTCTAGGCTCTTCAGTTGCTTCTTCCATGCCCTTCCTTGTTTCGCTGTCCTAAGTGTGTTTTTGCTGCAGTCAATAAATTCTTGCTTGCTTTTCTACAAAGGAAGGAAGGAAGGAAGGAGGAAGGAAGGAAGGAAGGAAGGAAGGGAGGGAGGGAGGGAGGGAGGGAGGGAGGAAGGAAGGAAGGAAGGAAGGAAGGAAGGAAGGGTAACCATAATGTGCAAGTCACCTAAAGAAAATAGAGTTTAATAAGTTTATGAATGAAATAATTATTTGTTTAATTCCCAATTTGAAGCTGTATCTCTACAACTACAACAATGTATCTGGTAAGTACTTATTTAAAATACTTATTAAAAGTCGGGCACAGCAACTCCAAATTTTGGAGATTTTCCTAAACTGGTATTGATGATTCCCCTAATGCAGGATTGCATCATTCATTCATGTTGTGTGGTAACAGGCAGAGGTGAGATGAAACAAGTCAAAACTACACTAAACTAAATGGATGAAAAGAAAGCCTTGAAATCCCATGAAATATTTTCCCTTTCCCGATTACGAAAAATAAATGTAGACGAGGCAGACGAGTAAATCGGAAAGCTGGGTCCACCAACTGATGAACACATGCCAGGACTTACCCTGGTGCTGCTGCTCCTTCCTGGGCCGCCGCCGCCGCCTCCGCCGCCGCCTCCAGGACTCCCGCGGCCGTAACCTTCCGACTGCAGGGCCGAGGCTGGCTCTGAAGTTCAGTCGCGCAGTTCCAAGGGAGGGGACTGGTGCAGATCCGCAGAACCTTTCTTTAGCAAACAATCATTTGAAATCTGCTGGTAAGTGCGGTGGCTTCTGGTCTCTTTGCAAGTGCTTCATCTAAGCTGTAGGCTGCAGAGCCGGGCTGGGAAGAAGCCCTTGGCCCCGCCCCCGGGGAGGGGCTCCCTGAGCCCGCCCCTCCCCCCTCCCGCGGCTCAGCGCCTGGGACCTCGCTCGACCAGAGCTCACGGCGGACGCTTTGCCTCAAAGCCGGTGGCTGCACTACCTCCTCTTTGCAGAGAAGGAACGAAAGAGCATCCGACCTTCAGCTCTCCCCACCGTCACCGCCACTTTGATCAGGGTACGTGAGAGAAACGAGGTTCCTCTGCACTGAATGCAATTAACAAAAGCCTCTTAGGGGCCTTTTTTGACATTAAGCTCTTGTAGGAATGTAGGTCCCGAGAGAACGTTTAAAACCACTTTTATTCGCAACTAAAACACAGAAAACCATGAGTGACAAGGTGAGACTTTGCACCCTTTTTCTTTCTTTCTTTCTCTTTCTTTCCTTCCTTCTTTCCTCTTTTCTTTTTTCTTTTCTTTTCTTTTCTTTTCTTTTCTTTTCTTTTCTTTTCTTTCTATCTTGTTTTCTTCTAGGTGTCATTTGCCCAGTATTTACTTTTATATTGACTACAATAAGTAAAACTGTTTGCCCCCAAACATTTACCTTAGGGTACAACTGGCTGGAGCTGGGCAGTGAGGTCCCACCCTGAATACAACCGGAAACTTCAGATGCTGACAGTCAGCCCTGCAAGTTCCCTCCAAGATGGTCACTCAGGCAGAGGGATGCAATTGCTGCAGCAACACACTTGGTCACGGATTCCCTGCCCTTTGCTACAGAAGCCCTCAAAAACCATCGTTCTATTCAGAAACAAGAGGCCTGATGCTGTTTGGTTAGATGTGCCTTTTAAGTTCAATGTTCTCAGATTTCATTGGTAAGAAAATGGATGCAGGCTTGGGGCACACCCTGTTTAATTTCCCCCAGATCTGCCGGGGATGGTTCTGAGGAAGGATGCAGGGGAGGAATTTTGATGTTTTGAAATATGAGGTAAAAGTTAATATAATTAATGGGGGCCAGGCAAAATAAGGGAGTTTAAAATAATCTAGTCAAGAACCTGTTTATGTTTTGGGGTAAGTAATTTACAAACAAGTCTAATAAAGGAAACAAGATGTTAAACACCATATATTTGTATATACTGTAAGTATAAATGGTAATTGAGAATTTATTTAAAGGGGAAAAGAAACCCAAGTACAATAAATGCAAAAGAGTAAAAGAGTTCATTTCTACAATTATTTATGTTTCATAGATGTATAATATCAGATAGATTTTAAATAAAATATTTACACTGAATAAAATCTGTCAACTGCTCTTACTACCTATGCCAACCTCACATTCATACCTGTATTAACAGTTGTGGGCATGAGATGGCAGTGTTGTAGACACTGTTTAGCTAGAGCACATACAACATTAAAAAAAAAAGTCCCAAGAAAGCTAATGGGTGGTCACAGGTACATGTAAGAATCAGGAAGTAATCTTACCAGACAAGGCATAAAATATAAACAAGCCCTGGCTGGTTTGGCTCAGCGGTTAGAGCGTTGGCCCATGGACCAATGAGTTGTGGGTTTGATTCCGGCCAAGGGCACATACCTCGGTTGTGGTTCTTCCCTGGCTCTGGTCAGGGTGGTGTGGGAGGCAACTAGTCAATGTGTCCCTCTCACGTTGATGTTTCTCTCTCTCTTTCTTTCTCTCCCTCTCTTCCCCTCCCACTCTGAAGATAAATAGAAAAATATCCTCAGGTAAGGATTAAAAAATAATAAAAATAATAAATTATAATGTGCTTCATTGTTCTTCTGGAATAATGTTAAGTAGCAAATACGAACCAAATACAATACCATATAATGAAGTCATTATAAGAACATTAGCAAAATCTTTTGCAAAGCTTTAATCATAATTGGTTAGTAAAAAGTAATACAGGTAGCCCAGCCGGTGTGGTTCAGGGATTGAGTGTCAACCCATGTACCAAGAGGCTGCTGGTTTGATTCCTGGTCAGGGCACATGCGCAGGTTGTGGGCCCAATCCCCAGTGGGGGGCATGCAGGAGGTGGCCAATAGATGTTCTTTCCAATTGATGTTTCTATCTCTCTCTCCCTCTCCCTTCCTCTCTCTCTAAAAATAAATAAAGAAAAAAAAGTAAAAAAAGAAAAATAATACAGGTAATACTAGTGTTCCTGAAAGGTTTTCTATAGATCTCTTTTTTATAAGCTAACAAATTTTCTAATGATTAACTATGTTTTCTTTATTTTTTATTTATTTTAAGAGAGGAGGGGAGAGGGAGAGAGAGATAGAAACATCGATGAGAGGGAATATCGATTGGCCGCCTCCTGCATGCCCTCCACTGGGGATTGGGCCCACAGCCTGGGCATGTGCCCTGACTAAGAATTGAACCGGTGATCTCTTGGTCATGGGTTGACACTCAACCATTGAGCCACACCAGCCGGGCAAGCACTGTTTTTCTTTAAAAAGTAATTTAGTGCTACTAAAATAATCTTCTAAAATATAGTAGTAAATTAGAATAATTATTCTAGATAACAATGCTATTATATGACCCAGCAATTATACTTCAGGAATGCATTTGAAAGAAACTTGTGCCCTGGCCAGTTTGGCTCAGCGGTTAGAGCATCGGCCCATGGACCAGAAAGTCCCGGGTTCGGTTCCGGTAAGGACACGTACCTCCGTTGCAGTTCGTCCCCAGCCCCGGTTGGGGTTGTGTGGGTGGCAACCAGTCGATGTGTCTCTCTCACATGGATGTTTCTCTCTATCTCTTCCTCTGTCTCTCCCTCCCACTCTATCTGAAGATAAATGCAAAAATGTCCTCATGTGAGGATAAAAAAGAAAAAATAAACTTGTACATGAGTACCAGGAGACACATATAAGAATGTTCACAGTGCCCTGGCCGGTTTGGCCCAGCTATTAGAGCATCAGCCCATAGACCAAAGGGTCTAAGGTTGAATTCCTGGTCAAGGGCATGTACCTGGGTTGCAGGTTCAATCCCTGGCCCTGGTCAGGGTCTTGCAGAGACAACCAATCTATGTGTCTCTCTCACATCTCTCTCTCTCTCTCTCTCTCTCTCTCTCTCTCCCTTCTTTCCTTCCCTTTCCCATAAAAATCAATGGGAAAATATCTTCAAATGAGGATTAACAAAAAAAAGAAGAAGACTGTTCACAGCAATACTGTATACATATAAATAACTATTAACCATCAACCCAATAAATTCAATAAAAAGGAAAAAATAATAGTCATTGACCATAAACTTAGAGAATATCATTTAATATCATAAATGATAATTCACAATATAAAATCCATGATGGTAATTAGCCTCTGGGGCCAGGAAAGGAAATGAAACTGGGATGAGATTATATAGAGAGTTCTCTAATGGTATTGATAACATTCCTTTACTTAAGGGTAGTAGGTATTCAGATTTATTTTTTACCTACTATATGTATAAAAAATATATTTATATATATATATATAATTTGGGGGAGTAGTTAATCCTGGGGAGTAAAAAAAGTGAAGAAGTGGCCTTTCTACTTTATTTGGTTTCATACTGATTCAAATTAGTTTAAAAACACTTACTGCTGCCCAGCTGGTGTGACTCAGTGGTTGAGCGTTAACCCATGCACCAAAAGGTCACCGGTACATGCCCAGTTTGTGGGCCCAATATCCATTGGAGAGCATGCAGGAGGTGGCCAGATGATGCTCTCTCTCATCGATGTTTCTATGTCTCTCTCCTTCTCCCTTCCTCTCTCTCTAAAATCAATAAAGAAAAACAATTTTTTTCAAATACTTATTACTGCCCTGACTGGTTTGGCTCAGCAAGTGATGGCCCAAGGACCAAAGAGTTGCTGGTTCGATTCCGATCAAGGGCATATACCTTGGTTGCGATTCGATCCCTGGCCCTGGATAGAATCATGCAGGAGACAACCAATTGATGTCTCTCTCACATTGATCTTTCTCTCTCTCTCTCTCTCTCTCTCTCTCTCTCTCTCTCTCTCTCTCCCTCCCTCCTTCCCACTCTATCTCAAAATCAATGGAAAAATATCCTCTAATGAGGATTTTAAAAAGTCTTACTTTTGTCAAGATTCATAAATCAATGAAAATAAATGCCTCAGGGATGGAAGGGTAAGCAAAGTAGATGAAGGTAGCCAAAAGTACAGACTGCCAGTTATAAAATAAATAAGTTATGGGGATGTAACTATGGGTAAAACTCAGTTCTTTACTTCCTATGTAGGGAAGAACCCAATTCTTCTCTTCTGTGTCTTCTTTGTCACACAAAACACTTCTGGTTACCAAATGTGTATGGGGTTTTCCCCACATCAAACAATTCTCTGCTGCACCAGCTAGGTATCATATAATTTAACTCAATTCTGACACTATCTGCCTGCAGCATCATCAGACCCCACATGTTAAGGAAGGGTTCAGTCCCACAAGATTGTGTGTGTGTGTGTGCGCGCGCGCGCGCGCGCACACACACACACACACACACACACACACTTCACATACCAGTTGCAAGCCCAAGTTATCACCTGTGCTTCTGACCAACCAGCTATAGATCAGAGGTTCCAAACATCCCCTCCTTGGGTTCAATTAATTTGCTAGAGCAGCGAACAGAACTCAGGGAAACAATTACTTACATTTATTACAGGATATGATAAAGGATACAGATGAATGGCCAGATGTAAAGATACTTAGGGCAAGGTCTGGGAGGGTCCCAAGCACAGGAGTTTCTATCTCCGTGGATTTGGGGTATATAACCCTCCCAGTGTGAATGTGTTTACCAACCTGGGAGCTCTCCAAACCCTGTACTTTGGGGATTGTATGGAATCTTCACCATGTAGCATGATTTATTATTAACTCCATTTTCATCCCTTCTCAAGAGAATGGGGGGCAGAGCTGAAAATTCCAAGCTCTAATCATGGCTTGGTCTTTGACACTCCTATCACCCAGAAAATTACAAGGGTTTCAGGAGCTCATCAGGAACAGAAGTTAAAGACCAATATAAGGCCTGGCTGGTCTTGCTCAGTGGTTGAGCATTGACCCATGCATCAAGAGGTCGCTGGTTCGATTCTGGTCAGGGCACATGCCCACGTTGTGGGTCAAAACCCCAGTGGGGGGCATGCAGGAGGCAGCCAATCGATGTTTTTATCTCTCTCTCTCTCCCTCTCCCTTCCTCTCTCTCTAAAAATAAATAAATAAATAAATAAATAAATAAGATCAATATAAGAACAAAAGATGCTCTTAGTGTTCTTATCACTTAGGAAATTACAAGGGTTTCAGGAGCTCTGTGCCAGGAACCAGAGAGAGAGAGACCATTATATATTTTCTACTATCTTACAGTAGTGTGCATCATAGTGACTATAGCTAATACTGCATTCCATATTTGAAAGTTGCTGAAAGAGTAGATCTTCAAAGTTCTCATCACAAGAAGGAAAATCAGTAACTATATAGTGGCAGATGTTAACTGGACTTACTGTGGTGATCATTTTGCAATACATACAAATATCAAACCATTATGTTATACACCTGAAACTAATATAATGTTATATTGTCAATTATTGCTCAATAAAAATAAATAATAAAATAAAATCTTAAAAAAGTAAAGAAACAAATAAATGCCTCAGACTATTAAGTCAAATGATTAGGTATCCAAAAAAGTTGTCTAGCCCTGGCCGGTTTGGCTCAGCAGTTAGAGCATCAGTCCATGGACCAAAGGGCTGTGGTTTCAATTCCAGTTAAGGGCACATGCCTCAGTTGCAGTTCGATCCCTGGCCCTGGTTGGGGTCATGCAGGAGGCAACCAATTGATGTCTCTCTCTCACATTGATGTTTCTCTCTCTTTCTCCCTCTCCCTCCCACTCTATCTGAAAATCAATGGAAAAGTGTCCTCGGGTGAGGATTTAAAAAAAAAAAAAAGCTGTCTAAAGTTGCTAATTGGTCTCAGTCAGTTGTGAAATCCTGGTCTGCACCTTCCCAACTTCCCTTCGATTTAGGATGACCATTCATTTCCAATTTGACTGCTGAGATTTGGACAGAAACATGCTGGGGAGGTTGCTGGGAAAGTCTTTCCTTTCCCAATATGAGGAGAATAACAGCTGGCCTAAGTCCCTTCTTATTTCTTGCAGCCTTAAATATTAATGAGATAACTGAAGAAGGTACAGCAGTCACCTTGCAATCATGAAGAAAAATAAAAAGAATGATAGCAACCCTGCTAAAGAAAAATATAAACTCCAGTGCAGTTGAGCTTTCTATTATTTGCAGGTAGAAGGCTAAAAGAAACCCAGCCAAATAGAAATTTCAGCTGCTGCCCACCGCAGACTGAACAGAGTTTGTCATTTGAATCCCGCCAAAGTAGAAGGGTTTGGTACACATCTTAGGGTTTCCCCTAAAACTCAGAAGGACCACAGCTTAGGAGTAAATGTTATGTCCCAGAATAAATAATTTGCTCTAAAACTAAGGGCTGAAGCCCTAGCTGGTTTGGCTCAGCGGTTAGAGCGTCGGCCTGCGGTCCCGAGAGACCAGGGTTCGGTTCCCGCTAGGGGCGTGTACCTCGGTTGCAGTTTGTCCCCGGCCCTGGTTGGTCGTGCGGGTGGCAGCCACTCGATGTGTCCCTTTCACATCGATGTTTCTCTCTCTCTTCCTCTCTCCCCCTCCCACTCTACCTGAACAAAAAATAGAAAAATGTCCTCAGGTGAGGATAAAAAAATAATAATAATAAAAAAAATAAAACTAAGGGCTGAGGATGGAACTTAAGGGCCAAGGCCTCAAAGGGTTTGTTGGAGAGGTCGGAAGGGAGGGGACAGTGAGACAGACATGGCTGTTGGACTCATTATAGTTAGTTAGGCCCAGAGAGGCTGAATTTCCAGTGTGTCTCCCAGGCTATCCTGTGAAGACCACTTGGGGCCCACTGGTGACCTAGCAAAGTATAATATCAAGATACTACAAATACAAGGCAATCAGCCAGTATTTTAACTTCCTGATAGCACAAATGTGAACACTCTTCAGAGGAAGATAGTAGATTCTAAGTCCCTAAAAATGTATCATCCAAAATGTCCAATACAATAAAAAAATTAAAGCCTTCCTACCCTGGCCAGGTGGTTCAACTGGTTGAAGTATTGTCCTGTACACCAAAAGGTTGCAGGTTCGATTTCTGGTCAGGGCACATACCTAGGTTATGGGTTCAATCCCTGGTCAGGGCACATCCATTCATGATAAAAGCTCTCAATAAACTAGACATTCTGATAAAAGGCATCCACATAAAACCTATAGATAGCATTGTACTTAATGAAGAAAATATGAATGCTTTCTCCCTAAGATAAAAAATGAGATGAGTGCCCTGGCCGGTTTGGCTCAGCGGTTAGAGCGTCGGCCTGCGGTACAGAGAGACCCGGGTTTGGTTCCCGCTAAGGGCACGTACCTCGGTTGCAGTTTGTCCCCGGCCCTGGTTGGTCGTGCCACTCGATGTGTCCCTTTCACATCGATGTTTCTCTCTCTCTCTTTTCCTCTCTCTCCCTCCCGCTCTGTCTGAACAAAAAATGGAAAAATGTCCTCGGGTGAGGATAAAAAAAAATGAGATGAGTATGTTCACTCTCAGCATTCCAGTTCAACATTTTATTGAAAGTCCTCAGCAGTGTAATAAGGCAAGAAAAAGAATAAAACTGTTCTTTTTTTTCAGATGTCATAATTATCTACACAGAAAACCCAATGGCTCTGCAAGGAAAAACCTCCTACAACTAATAAGTAAGTTTAGTAAGGTCACAGGATACATGGTCAACATATAAAAGTCAGTCATATTTCTATACACTAGAAATTTTGAAACAAAAATGTCTAAAATATTTATAATAGCTACAAAAGAGAGATACTAAGGTATACATATTAAAACATTGATAAAAGAATTCAAAGAGCCCTGGCTGGTTTGGCTCAGCGGTTAGAGCATTGGCCTACGGTCCAGAGAGACCCCGGTTCGGTTCCCGCTAAGGGCATGTACCTCGGTTGCAGTTTGTCCCCGACCCTGGTTGGTTCGTGCAGGAGGCAGCCACTTGATGTGTCCCTTTCACGTCAATATTTCTCTCTCTCTCCTTCCCATTCTATCTGAACAAAAAATGGAAAAATGTCCTCGGGTGAGGATAAAAAAAAAAAAGAATTCAAAGAGCTAAATAAACAGAGAGACATTATGAATTGGATTACTCAACATACTGAAGATGTCAAGTCTCTCCAAATTGATCTATAAATTTCTTGCAGTTCCAGTCAAATTCCTGCCTGGGCAGTGTGGCTCATTTGGTTGGAGCATCATCCTGTACACCAAAAGGCTGCGGGTTAAATTCCCAGTCAGGGCACACACCTAGGTTTCTGGTTTGATTCCCCAGTCGGTGCTTGTATAGGAGGCAATCAATTGATATTTCTCTGTCACATCAATGTTTCTCTCACATTGATGTTTCTCTCTTTCTCTCTCTCAAATCAATAAAACATATCTTTGAGTAAGGATTTAAAAAAATATTTTTAAAGCTACAGAGTAGGTGAAAATATTTGCAAATCATATGCAAGTATATAAAGAACTCTCAAAACTCAACAAGTGAAAAATGAGCAAAAGATTTCAAAAAGCTCTTCACCAAAGAGAATATACAGAAGACAAATAGGAATGTGAAAAAAATGTTCAACATTAATCATTCATTAGGGAAACACAAATTTAAACTATGATAAGATATAACTACACACCTATTAGACTGGCTAAATTTTTTAAAAATCTGACAATACTAAGTAAAAGCAAGGATATGAAGCAACTGCACTTGTATATTACTGCTCAGAATGTGAAATGGAACAGGCATTCTGGAAAACAATATGGCAAAACCAGAATTCAAACCCCAATTTGGCAGTTTCTCATAAATATAAATATACATTTACTATATGACCCAGCAATCTCACTTCAAGGGAGAGAATCAAAACATCTTCACACAAAAATTTATACACAAATATTTAGAGCAACTCTATTCACATTTACCTGAAACTGGAAACACCTCAAATGTCTTTCAACAGGTGAATGGATAAACAAACTATTATGTCAACTCAACAGAATACTATTGCTATTGATCTAGGCAACAACTTGGCTGAATCTCAAGGCATTATGTTGCTTGAAAGAAGCCATTCTCAAAAGGTTACATGTGATATGATTCCATGTATAAAAGGTTGTTGAAAAGATAAAACTATAGTGACAACAAACAGAGGTGAAAGGAGGGTATGACTACAAAGACAGCAAGAGGGAATTTTGTTGTTGTTTTGGTTTTTTTTGGTATGCGCCCCTAGCAGGAACCGAACCCAGGACTCTGGCCCGCAGGTCGATGCTCCAACCGCTGAGCCAAGCCGGCCAGGGCAAGAGGGAATTTTTTGCAGTGATAAAAAAAATTCTCTTGATTGAGGTGGTAATTACACATGTCTATATGTGTAATAAAATTCACACACCCTAACTGGGAATTAAACCAATAATCCTTCAGTGTGCCAGCCAAAGCTCTATCCACTGGGCCACACCAGCCAGGGCTAAGTTTACTTTTGATAAATTGCTCCAGTAGCATCACAGGGAATAAAGGCAGAGCAACAACTAATTAGGGCACTATGGTAGTTATCCAAGTAAGAAATGGTCACGGCCTAAACCTGAGCGGTGGAAATGGGGACACAAAAAAGTGGAGAGAGTGGAGAGAGGTGATAACTGGTAAGTAAACATGAAAACCTTCAGGGAGTATGTGGAGATGGGGCCGGAGGCAAAAGGAGTGGTCAAGGGTGAAACCTAGGCTTTTGGCTCTCCCCTAATACAACAGTGTGACCTCGAGTTGTTCATTAAACCTCTATGTTGTTGTAATTGTCTGTGAAACTGGTTTAATGCATGACTACCAACTTCCAAGGATTCATATTAGGCTCAAATGAGACACTACATGTGAAGGTGCTATGAAAATTAAATGTTAATTACATGATATGAATGCAGTGACAGTTTACTGAATACCTTCTATGTCTGTCACAAGACAACATATGTTACACATGCAATCTCATTTACTTTTCTCTAAGATGTAACTGGCTCCTACTTTATAGATTAGAAAATTGAGTCCAAAAAGTTACGTAACTTGTCCAAGGTCACATACTGGTAAACATTGCAAAACTAGAATTCAAACTCAAATTGTTTGACTCGAGAATTCTTTCTAATACACCACCTTGCCTCATTAGGGTTCTTTCCTTAAAATGTTCTTCTTCATTGAAATTCCTTCTGAATCAAATAGCTAAACACCTGCTGTTACCTCAGTTTCTTCAATCACAAACTAAAATGGATCTTCTCCCAAAATATGACATTTTGCTTGAAATTCTCCAAAAGACATTCTAGAGTTCTCCCAATCTTTACATGCATTAGCATACAAGAAACAGTCCCTTGCTACTCTGTTTTGTATCATATAATGTAAATAATTAGTTTGAAAATATGATAACCAAGACTAGTAAAATGACATATGTAAATAGACTCCAGAGGAATCATGAGAATCCTTCTGTTTTGCTGCCTTTGTCTAATGCCTGATATGATGTTAGTGGAGATGTCTAATTTAAAACGCTGATATTTGCCCTGGCCAGTTTGGCTCAGCAGTTGGAGCATCTGCCAGCCAACCAAAGAGTCGCAGGTTCGATTCTGGTCAAGGGCACGCACCTCGGTTGCAGTTCATCTCAGGCCCTGGTGGGGTCATGGGGGAGGCAGCCAGTCGATGTGCCCCTCTCACCCAGATGTTTCTCTCTCTCTCCCTTCTCCTCCCTCCCACTCTATCTGAAAATAAATGGAAAAAATATCCTCAGGTGAGAATTAAAAAAAAAAATTTAATGCTGATATTTGTTCATTGTGAATTTTTTGCATTAATTTTGATTTTTGAAAACTATTACATTAGCTCTGGCTGGATAGTTCAGTTGGTTAGAGCATCATCCTGATACACCAAGGTTGCAGGTTTGATCCCTGATCAGGGCACATATAAGAACCAACCAATGAATGCATGAATAAATGCAACAACAAATCTGTTTGTTTCTCTCTCTCCCTTCCTCTCTTTCTAAAATCAATTTACAAATTTAAAAAAATATTGTGTTAAAATATTATTGATCTCAATTACTGAGCTTTTAGTGCCCCTTAAATTTTGCACCTCAGAAGAAAGTCTTTCCACTTCCCCTTTCCCTACCTGCAAGCAGATGCCTGAAATTCTACAATCTTCATCTCTGTTCACGTCCCCACATATATCTCTAATGGCAGTTAAGCAAATCTGCTTACACAGCAAGTAACATCAAGAGTCTCCTATTGTGTTATGCTATTACTCAAACTTAGATAGATGCTTTTTGATTTTCCAATACACAAATCCAAGTAAAAGCATTATATACCGGGATATTCGCTGCTGCCTGAATAGCAGAAGACTGGGAACAACCTAAACATCAACCAGTAGGTGACTGGTTAATCATGTCATTCTTACAACAAACATCATTCAGCTGTCTATAAGAACAAGAAATCCCTGCCCTGGCCAGTTTGGCTCAGCAATTAGAGCATCGGCCTGAGGACCAGAGAGTCCTGGGTTCGGTTCCCACTAAGGGCAGGTACCTTGGTTGCAGTTTGTCTCCGGCCCCGGTTGGGGTCATGTGGGTAGCAACCACTTGATGTGTCTTTCTCACATCAATGTTCCTCTCTCTCTCTCCCTCCTGCTCTATCTGAAGATAAATGGAAAATAAAAATGTCCTCGGGTAAGGATTAAAAAAAAGAATAAGGAATCCCTGTATTGATATGGTACAATCTTCAAGATAAGAGTATAATACACCGAACTGTGTGGAGAAAAAATGCTCTTATTTATACATATGTATTTATTTATAAATTCAGAAAGCATCTGGGGAAATTCAGAGCATCTAAAGGTCACTTGTGGCCCAGCCAGTGTGGCTCAGTGAATTGAACGTCATCCCATGGACTAAGAGGTTCCGGCTCGATTCCCCGTCAGGGTACATGCCTGGGTTTTGGGCTTGATCCCCAGTAGGGAACGTGCAGGAGGCAGCTGATTCATATTTCTTTCTCACATAGATATTTCTCTCTCTCATCCTCCCTCTCTCTCTAAAAAATAAAAACATTGTAAAAAAATAAGTAAATAAAATAAAGGTAACTTGTGCTTGTCCAAGGAAGATACACCAGAGAGAGGAAGACAACTTTTACCATATACCCTTTGGCACCTTTTGAATTCAGAACAATTTTCATTATTATCTATAAAAGTAAAATATAAAACATTACTAAATACCTGGTACTCAAGGGGACTGAATACTCTTGTAGACATCTTTAAGAATTTTTCTGTCTTAAAAATAGAGTCCTCTCTTGCCCTGGCCAGTTTTGCTCAGTGGTTAGAGAGTCGGCCCATGGACCAAAGAGTTTTGGATTCAATTCCAGTCAAGGGCACGTACCTCAGTTGCAGTTCGGTCCCTGTCCCTGGTCAGGGTCATGTGGGAGGCAACCAGTCGATGTGTCTCTCTCACATTGATGTTTCTCTCTCTGTCCCCCTCCCTCCCACTCTATCTGAAGATAAATGGAAAAAAAAAAAAGAGTCCTCTCAAAAAACTGGACACCTGCCCTGGCCGGTTTGGCTCAGCAGTTAGAGCGTCGGCCTGCGGTCCCGAGAGACCAGGGTTCGGTTCCCGCTAAGGGCACGTACCTCGGTTGCAGTTTGTCCCTGGCCCTGGTTGGTCGTGCGGGTGGCAGCCACTTGATGTGTCCCTTTCACATCGATGTTTCTCTCTCTCTCTCCTTCCCACTCTATCTGAACAAAAAATGTCCTCGGGTGAGGATAAAAAAAAAAAAAAAAAGTAAAAAAAAAAAAAAAAATGGACACCATTGTTCAATCAAGTGTGAGTTTTCAAACCTGCCTTGAGGGCCTAAGGCCTCAGCAGTGTGTTCTGGGTCTGAAGGGTGAACTGACTCTTGCTTCACTTCAACTGCCATCGCACCAATCCTATAGCTTTCTAAAGGTATCTAGCACTTTCTACCTTGCATTTATTATATTGTTTCATTTTCCCTAGGCCTAAACCACCTAGGATATTAGGCGAGGGTCCTGTTTATGTAAGAAACATCCAAATTTTAAAAAACACATTTTTATGAGTTTATTTGAAACAAGCTGACAACATACACTGGGAAGCAAGATCTCAATGGATTGAGAAAGGCTCCAGAGAGTGGCAGTTTTGCAGCTTATTCTATACATTATAATTAAGGAGGACAGTAAGGAAGGTTACATGAAACCCATTGGTGGTGGATTAGTGAGGTGGAAGGAAACATAGAAGGGAAACCTCTAGGATTGAATAAAAGGCAACATGGAGAAACACATATTTCTTTTACATTGGTGGGTAAAGGATAGGTAATAACTAACATTTATGTCACCTTGGCTGATGTGGCTCATTTGGTTAAGCGTCCTCCCCATTGCACCCAAAGGTTCCTGGTTTGATTCCGGGTCAGGACACATAACCCTGTTGGGGACTCAATCCCAGGTAGAGGGTGTGCAGGAGGCAGCCGAAAGATGTTTCACTTTCACATCTGTGTTTCACCCTTTCTCTCTCCCTCTCCCCAAAAATCAATAAAAATGTATTTTTAAATTAACATATATAACACAAAAAGATGGTATTTGAGGAACAAGAAATTGAGGGCTTCTGTGGTCTGCGCTCTGGTGCCAGCAGTTTTACCTTCCACGGGCAGGAAAGGACATTTCAAAGATATGTTATCCTAGTCCGGGCCGGTTTGGCTCAGTGGTTAGAGTGTCCACCTGCAGTCCAGAAACCCGGGTTCGGTTCCCACTAAGGGCATGTACCTCGTTGCAGTTTGTTCCCGGCCCTGGTTGGTCATGCGGGTGGCAGGCACTTGATGTGTCCCTTTCACATCTCTCTCTCTCTCGCTCTCCCCCTCCCACTCTACCTGAAGGAAAAATGTCCTCACGTGAGTTTTTTAAAAAAAGAAAAAAGATATGTTATCCTAGATGCATAAGAACAATGGACAGAACTCACTTAAGTAAGTATTGTCCGCTGCTAAGGAAGCTATATAGGCCTGGGATGTGACCACCTGCTATGAACTGCCCGGTTAGTAATTTGTGATCAGACCATCCTATGGGGTTACTTTTGGTCACTGAGCTTGTCAGGCCTGCCACGTGGCCCGCTAAGCTTGACAGGCTTACTGCACAGCCCCCTTTTCTTTCACAGCCCTTATTAGACTCGTTACAGTATCACCACAGGACCTAGGACATTGCCAAGCACACCGTGTACAGTCCAGAAAACGCTGATAACAGGCATAAAAGGGAGGAAACAAGGCAAAATGCGGGAGCCGGGCAGGGAGAAAGCCCACCCTACACCCCGCAGTCAGAGACCTCCAGGAAATAGCGCCCGCACCCTAGTAACGTCCAGACGCGCCTGGCCCACAGCCTCCGAGTCGGGACCGCAGAGCTGGGCCCCGGCCCGTGGTAACACGAACCGCGGGAGCCCTACTGCCGAAGTAACAGGCCCCTCCCGTGCGCAATGGCGCCGTAGCCCCGGCGCGAGAGGCGGGGCCGCAGGACTGAGACCCAATGAGCGGCGCCGGCGGCCCCGCGGCCCAATGGTGGCGGCGCGTGGGCACGCTGGAGGCGGGCAGGGCGCGCCCGACTTTTCCAGAAGACCCGGATAGCGCCTCCCCGCCACGCTGAGCCAGCTTGGGGCATTCTTTGCGGCGGGTCTCCTCCTCTGCTGGCTAAGCCATGGCGGCCGTGAAGACCCTGAACCCCAAAGCCGAGGTGGCCCGAGCCCAGGCAGCGTTGGCGGTCAACATCAGCGCGGCCCGGGGGCTGCAGGACGTGCTGAGGACCAACTTGGGGCCTAAGGGCACCATGAAGATGTAAGGCGGGGCCGGAGGGGAGGGCCGGGCGGGCACCGCGCTCCTCGCGCCGCCACCGGTCTGATACCGGAGTCGTGGTCTGGAGCCCGCCGCCTCCGGGCGCTGCGGCCCGTTTTCCCGCGTTCTCCCTGGTCGGGCCTGTTTCCTGCCCCGGCCATTTCCTCTTGTAGTTGGTGCAGTCTCCGCGGAGAACAAAGCTGCCCGCGTGCGCCGCGCTCCCTCGTGCTCTGGGACTCCAGCGACCCTGGGCGCTCCGCTGACTTTCTTAGGCGGGAGGGGGTGGGCACTGCACCATTCCTATTTCCGGGAGGAGAGGACCGACCCCAGGGCCCCAACTCCTTAGGACCTGGGTAAAGCACGGGTTTGGGGGAGTCACTTTGGTCTCCGCTGAAAAAGTCACACTGATTCATTTCTGCCTATTGAACAGGCTTGTTTCTGGTGCTGGAGACATCAAGCTTACTAAAGATGGCAATGTGCTTCTTCATGAAATGGTGAGAGGCCGCAGTACTAGGTCAAAAACGTCTTCGTTTTCCGTGTTACATTTGATTTGTAGGAAGATCTTTAATATTTATTCCCAAGGTAGGAAGACATCATATTCATTACTCCTCAGCAGGAAGTCTTCAGACCGTGGAAGTAGTAGAAAAGAAATGTAATCAGGAATAGTAGTCACAGCAGTACAGTGAGGAGCCCTATAGTCTTCTTGTTTTTTAATTCCTACT
Source organism: Molossus molossus (assembly GCF_014108415.1). Classification (NCBI taxonomy): domain Eukaryota; kingdom Metazoa; phylum Chordata; class Mammalia; order Chiroptera; family Molossidae; genus Molossus; species Molossus molossus. The sequence goes on along the minus strand of NW_023425366.1, from coordinate 105,366,609 downwards.
CCTGAGCGATTAAGGCCTGGTTAAAGGACTGTAATTATTAAAATTAATTCTAATAAAATCTGAAAAATGAAGTGGTTGACATGATCAGATAGGCAAAATGAGATAGTTTATACTTTTTCTCTTTTTATTTTCATTATATATTTTTTATCCTCACTCGACATTTTTTGCATTTATCTTCAGATAGGGAGGGAAGAGAGAGAGAGAGAAATAAACAGTGTAAGAGAGACACATCTAGTGGTTGCCACCCACACGACCCTAACCAGAGCAGGGACAAACTGCAACGGAGGTGCGTGCCCTTAGAGGGAACCGAACCCAGGACTCTGGTCCGTTTGTCGATGCTCTAACCGCCAAGCCAGGGCTCTCTTTTTAAAACAGCGATCAGATTTTTCTATTACATCTTATCTTTCCACCTCCAGCTGAAGGGGAGATAAATCTCTGCTTAACCATTTTAAAAGTCCCAGTGACCAAGAATATGAGATTATTGAGAGGATCGATTGTTTTATTTACTTTTAAATATTGTATTTATTTTCTTTCTCACCTGAGGATATTTTTTCCATTGATTTTTAGAGAGAGTGGAAGAGAAGGAGGGAAACATCGATGTGAGAGGGGCACATGGATTGCTTGCCTCCTGCATGCACCCCAATCAGATTGAATGTACCCAGATACTGTCCTTGACTGGGAATCAAACCCAAGACCCTTGCTGCCCAGGCCTATGCTAGACTGAGCCACACCAGCCAGGGCAAATTTTTTAATTTAAATCATTTTTTAATTTTCAGGATCAATTGTTTCTACATTTCTAAATTCTCCAAACTTAGCAGTTTATTTTATTTTTTATCCTCACCCGAGGACATTTTTTCATTTTTTGTTCAGATAGAGTGGGAGGGAGAGAGAGAGAGAGAAACATCGACATGAAAGGGACACATCGAGTAGCTACCTCCTGCATGACCCAGCCAGGACCTGGGACAAACTGCAACCGAGGTACGCGCCCTTAGCGGGAACCAAACCCGAGTCTCTCTGGACCGCTGAGCCAAACTAGCCGGGGCCAAACTTAGCAGTTTAAATCCAAGAAAAGGAAATGACTTGCCTGTGTTTTGAGTTCAGAATAAAATTTTGGGTTCTGAAAGTAGGGAAACTTATCTTCAGTAAAGACTGGCTAACCTAAAAGGTATAGTTTTTCTTTGTTTTTAGTGGGCCAAATGGTTGCCTATGCTAGCTGAGAACAGTGGGGGTGAGTTTAAACTTAATGTCAGAAAAGTTGTATCTGCATGGCTTTTTAATTTTTACTTGATTTGTTTGAAATTGTAAAATACAACAAACAGAGAAGAACATTAAACATTTATAGTTTAACAAGAAACTATAAAGAAAATAGTGAGAAGTATACAGTATCACCTGTGTAGTGTCAAAAATAGTTAACATCAGCAAATTTAGATAATGAGATAGTCTTCAAGATGACTGGACTGGATTCTTAAAACTGTCTGTGTCACCCTGGCTGGTTTGGTCAGCAGTAGAGTGTCAGCCCATGGACCCATGAGTTGCAGGTTTGATTCCGGCCAAGGCACATACCTTGGTTGCAGTTTGTCCCTGGCCCTGTGGGAGGCAACCGGTCAGTGTGTCACTCTAAGGTCGATGTTTCTCTGTAATGTCTCCGTCTCACCCTGTCTCTCCCTCTCACTCTATCTGAAGATAAATGGGAAAATATCCTTGGGTGAGGATTTAAGAAAAAAACTGTCATTGTCCCCAAAGACAAAGGGCTGGGAACTGTTCTAGATTAAAGGTGAATGGGGAGACGTAAAAACCAAAAGCAGTGCAAGGGCCTTGACTGGTTTTACAATTAAGAATCTGTGGACATTTGATGAATATCATGTTCTTCCAAAGCTTTTCCATGCAGTGATTTAGCATCCCCTGGTGATCTTTGCTAAGAGGGCTATTTTTTTTTACTTTCTTTTTAATTATTTGGTCAGTGCCAAGTAGTACTGGAGGCTGCTGGGCTTTCATTTTAGAAGGCACCTGTTTTATTCCCACAAGAGTCCTAGATTTGTCATAAAGAGGCATGCATAGGATTGAAATTATGTGTTACTGTACTTGTTAGCTCTATCACCTTGAAGAAACTTGAAATGAACCTCAAATTTTCTTATCAGTAAGTTGCAAATAATTGAGAAGTAAACAAGATTTATACATGAAAATGTGTAAAATAACTAATGGATAGTTTTTGTTGTTGTGTTATCCTCACCTGAGGACCTTTTTTTTTGCATTTATCTTCAGATAGAGAGGGAGGGAGAGAGGGAGGAAAAGAGAGAGAGAAACATCAACAGGAGAGAGAGACATTGACTGGTTGCCACCCACACAACCCCAACCGGGGCTGGGGACAAACTGCAACCTAGGTATGTGACCTTAGTGGGAACCGAACCCAGGACTCTCTGGTCCGCAGGCCGACGCTCTAACCGCTGAGCCAGACTCGCCACGGCAAATGGTTAGTTTTTAATCAAAGTAATAGTATAGCTTAACAATTGGGCGATTTGTGTACATAGCTTTTCATAAGGGGACCTTTCACACATTTTAAGGTATACTTGGATTGTTTTAAGTTACTTAATTTTTATTTATTTTTTTATTTTTTTACTTTTCAGCAAATTCAACACCCAACAGCCTCCTTAATAGCCAAAGTAGCGACAGCCCAGGATGACATAACTGGTGACGGTACCACCTCCAATGTCCTAATCATTGGAGAGCTGCTGAAACAGGCGGATCTCTACATTTCTGAAGTATACATGATTCTTAAGCTTCTGTGATACTTTATTGTGCATAAGAAATAATCTGAGTTTTGTTTATATAAATTGATGTGTAATAGTAGCTGAGGCCATAGAATGTGAAGAGCAGGGGCTTAGATCTGGGAACCAGAGTCTTGATCTTGGTCTGACACAAATTTATTGTGATCTTGAACAAGTAAAGGAACTTTCCTTGGCCTGCAAGGTTTTTTTTTTTATCAAGTTGCATTGCATATATGATTTATATCTGTCTATAATGTAGATTAGAACTTAAGATCCAAAAGTGGGATGTTCAGGACTAGGCATATTTATAAGGAAAAAGCCAGCCAAAAACTTAAATAAAAATTCTGTAACTTTTTTGGCCCTGAGTAGTTCCAGGGTTAAAGCAAACCTTAGTAAATACTAATCTGATATTAGGAAGAACGTCCTGGGAAAACAGAGGAAACAGAATCTTAGTCTCCCTGTCTACTTTTTATTAGTAAATGATAGGAATTTATTTCAGATTACCAATAGAAAAGATATAATAGACCCATTGATTGTAGGTTGTTGTGACATACTGAATTTTTGTTACTATTCCGTGCAGTTTGCACAGTGAACACCCAAGTGTGCTTTATAGTTCCCTTGGCTTTGACTCTGTGCTAGAGTAACGTCTGTTCTTTTTCCTCTGCATTGAAAGGACTGTTTATCCTTTTAAATGTATTCAGAAAGTCAGCACATTATATTGTATTAAAGGGTATGAATAATCAAGAATAAATCTTCAAAAATGTACTTATCATGAACTATAGTTGCATCTAATAGAAGAACTCCAGGGTTAGGGGTGGTTTTGTAATGGTGTCTTTATTATAGGGTCTTCATCCCAGAATAATAACAGAAGGATTTGAAGCTGCAAAGGAAAAGGCACTTCAGTTTTTGGAACAAGTCAAAGTAAGCAAAGAGATGGACAGGGAAACACTCATAGATGTGGCCAGAACATCTCTGCGTACTAAAGTTCATGCTGAACTTGCTGATGTCTTAACAGAGGTATGTGTTTAATTAAAAACCCCTGATTTTAGAAACATCAGTATACTTAACCAATTTCAGCTATAGGGTACTCTCTGAAGTCCTAATAGTATCATGCTGTGAAATAAGTAGGTTGTTTTTTGTTTTTGTTTTTGTTTTTTTGTGGCAATGATAATCTATCTGATCTCTGTCCCTAAAAAGTAAAATGCGAAAATCAAATAATCGTGTACTTGACCAGGTTATAAAGATAGAGTCAGAGCTTTCATTAAAAGGTTTATTAAATGGAGATTTTGTTGTTAAAAAAGCTTAACTGTTATCAGTGTTTTCAATAAAATAGTAGGAGGAATGTCAGTGATTCTTTAGGTAATGACAAATTGAGATTTCAGAAATGTAAATGACGCCCAGCTGGTGTAGCTCAGTGGTTGAGCATCGACACATGCACCAAGAGGTCTCAGGTTCTGTTCCTGGTTAGAACACATGCCCAGGTGTGGGCCAGATCACCAGTGGGGAGCATGCAGGAGGTGGCCAATTGATGTTTTTCTCTCTCTCGCCCTCTCACTTCCTCTCTCAAATCAATAAAGGGGAAAATAGCACTAAAAAAAAGGAAGTATAAATGACTTCAGCCCTTTGCAGATAAGTATTCTGTTAGTTCATAGAAAAAGACTTAGATCAATTCAAAAGATTTTAAAATTGAAACTGTCTAACTTCTGCAGAACAAGTTAACATAAGTATCTTGACTTCTGCAAATCAAATTCATTTAATGGTTATACCCTTATTTTAGGCTGTAGTTGACTCCATTTTGGCCATTAAAAAACAAGATGAACCTATCGACCTCTTCATGGTTGAGATCATGGAGATGAAACATAAATCTGAAACTGATACAAGGTAGGTGGTGCAATACTGTGAAATACTTATAGTGTGTTTACAAATTTACAGGCATGTTATACAACACATTTTTTTAAATTAATTTATTTTTTATTAATTAATTTTTGTTACAGATGTTTCTCCTTTTTCCCCCACTGATTCCCCCCTCCCCCTCCCTTCCTGCCCTTTCCCTAGTTTGTTGTCCATGTCCACTGTTCATGCATACATGCATATAAATTCTGTGGTTTATCTCTTCCCCACCACCCTACAACACATTTTTTTGGCTGTTTGGTTTTTTTTCTTCAAATTAATATGTATTGCCTAGATGAGTTTTTAATATACTCAGTAATATTTATTCTTGAGGTTAATGGTGTAATGTGTTTATAATCAGAATGATTCAGAAAAGTGAGCTACATCAGTTATTTGGCATTTATTTCAAAGGTCTAGTTTGAAAACATTAAAAAAAAAAAAGACTTTAAAACAATTTGATAATCCACTGGTTGAGACATTTTCTCTGCAGAATTTTTCGTACAAGATAAAATTGTTTTTGTCTTGTTCTGGAATATTGCTTTTTCAAATTGAGCCTACCTAGGTTTCACCCAAAAGTCTTATTCAAATAACTCAAGAAATTAAGCTGATTGTGTGAAAATTGTTAATACATTGTCTCAGATCCATGTTTTAATTTTGTTAGCGTATGCTACACCATCTGAAAGTCAATAATATGATTATTTCAATATATTTTTTAGTTGTAGTTAACAGATGATATATTAGTTTAAGGTATATAACATAGTGATAGATGTTTATATACTGTACTTTATGAAGTGAGTACCATACTCTTTTATGTGTTTTAACAGCTTAATCAGAGGTCTTGTTTTGGACCACGGGGCACGGCATCCTGATATGAAAAAAAGAGTAGAAGATGCATACATCCTCACATGCAATGTGTCATTAGAATATGAAAAAACGTGAGTTTAGATCCTCCTGCAAATGAAATTGGTTGGTATTTTGGGCAAGTCACTTCTTTCTGAGACTCATTTTCTCTACTGTATGGACAATAATGCCTCAGTTGGGTTTGGGGAATTCTAGGAACTAAACTCACAATATACCAGGGGCAGGATTGGAATTAAGTGACTAATTTGTTAAATAAAGACTAACCCAGTTTGAGACTGCTGGCTTATCTTCTCAAAAAATAAACATTCGCCCTCTCACCCCTTTGTATTTTTTTCTAATAGAGAAGTGAATTCTGGCTTTTTTTACAAGAGTGCAGAAGAGAGAGAGAAACTAGTAAAAGCTGAAAGAAAATTCATTGAAGATAGAGTTAAAAAAATAGTAGAACTGAAAAAGAAAGTCTGTGGCGACTCAGATAAAGGATTTGTTGTTATTAATCAAAAGGTGAGAATGAATTTTGCTTTATAAATTAGTCTGAATCATCCGTTTTTATTTTTCAGGTGAAATATATTGAAACTAATTTTTTTGTTGTTACAGGGAATTGACCCATTTTCCTTAGATGCTCTTGCAAAAGAAGGCATAGTAGCTCTGCGCAGAGCGAAAAGAAGAAATATGGAAAGGTACAGATAGCAGATCACCTGAGCAATGTGAATTTTTGCAGGTTAAATAGGATTATTCCTTTTTCTCCCTCTACTTATTTATTTTCTTTATTGATGTTAGAGAGAGGAAGGATGAGAGGGAGAGATAGGAACATCAATGAGAGAACATCGAATGACTGCCTCCTGCATGCCCCGCCCCCCCAATCAACCACTGAGCCACACTTGCGGGGCTGTATTGTGTGTGTGTGATAAAATACACATAATACAAAATTTATCATTTTCTCATTTTTATAAGTGTAAAAAAGATTCAGTGGCATTAAGTTACATTCATATTGTGTGCAACCATCACTATTACCCATTTTCAGAACTTTTTCATCATCTCAAACTAAAAGTATACCCATTAAACAATTAGTCTCATCTTTTCTTCCCCATACCCCTTTCCCTGTAAATACTCTTCTATTTTCTGTCCCTGTGTATTTGGTACCTCATACAATAATTCCCCTTTTGTGTCTGATTTATTTCACTTAGCATAATGTTTTCAAAGTTTATTTGTGATGTAGTATGTATTAGAATTTCATTCCTTTTTATGGACAAATATTTCATTGTATGGATAATATCACATCCTTGTTTATCAACTCAGTGGGTATTTAGGTTTCTACCTTTTGACTATCATGAATAATGCTGCTATGAACATTGTTTTATACTTATTTTATTATTTTAATTTTTTTATTGATTTTAGAGAGGATGGGAGAGGAAGAGAAAGATAGAAACTTTGATGAGAGAGAATATCGATTGGCCGCCTCCTGCATACCCCCACTGGGGATTTGGCCCACAACCTGGGCATGTGCCCTGACTGGGAATTAAACCAGCAACCTCTTGGTGCATGGGTTGATGCTCAACCACTGAGCCACACTGGCCGGACTATACTTGTTTTGTTTTATTTTATTATTATTATTTCTTTATTAAGAGAGAGAGAGAGAACCATTGATGAGAAAGAACATCAATTGGTCACCTCTGCATTCTCCCCACCAGGGATTGGGTCCACAACCTGAGTATGTGGCCTGACCTGGAATCAAACCAGTGACCTCTTGGTGCATGGGTTGATGCTCATCCACTGAGCCATACCAGCCTGGCAACTTGTTTATTTTATTTTATTTTTTTATCCTCACTCGAGGACACTCTTCCATTCTTTGTTCAGATAGAGTGGGAGGGAGAGAGAAGAAGAGAGAGAGAGAGAAACAGCGACCTGAAAGGGACACTTCGAGTGGTTGCCACCCGCATGACCCAACCAGGGCCGGGGACAAACTGCAACTGGGGTATATGCCCTTAGCGGGAACTGAACCCAGGACTCTCTGGACCGCAGGTTGATGCTCCAATTGCTGAGCCAAACCAGCCAGGGCAAACTTGTTTTATTTTTAAAACATGACATATGCTGTACATATTTTTCCATGTCCAGAGGATAGCATCAAGGGGTTTTAGAGAAATACAGGAAAGAACTCTTGTAGACCTTTCGATTTTGTATCAGAGGAGTATTTGCTGACTTGGGGAGAGTGATTTAAATGGAGGGCTAGGAGAAAAGTCTGATTTTCAGCTGGTGGTTGGTAAATGGAAAGGTTTAAGTTAAAGTGCATTTTAGAATATAATTTTAGTATGTAATTCTGAAAGATTGCTTTCTAAAAATCATTCTTTTCTTTAAACATAATTAATAAAAATAATTTACATCTTCTTAAAATATTTCAATATTTCAGGCTGACTCTTGCTTGTGGTGGGATAGCTCTAAATTCTTTTGATGACCTAAATCCTGATTGTTTGGGACATGCAGGACTTGTCTATGAATATACCTTGGTAAGTGTATTTTCTTTCCAAAGATAATACTTACTGGTTTATGAATTCTTAAGTAGTAAAAACTTATTCGAACTTGGGATAAGATTGATGCTTTGTTTACATACATTTAAATGGTATGTGTATGTGTAGCAATGATACTCCTTTGGTGGGAAAGTCACATTTCTTTTATGTGTGATCCATCCCCCCACCCCCAAATTGCTTTAATATGATTAAGTGTTTTCTGTTAATAAATGCCATTTATCATTTCTTCTCTGATAATTGTACAGCCATGTCTTGTTTTTTGAAAATATTCTCTTTACATAGGGAGAAGAGAAGTTTACCTTCATCGAGAAATGTAACAATCCGCGCTCTGTCACATTATTGGTCAAAGGACCAAATAAGCACACACTCACTCAAATCAAAGATGCAATAAGAGATGGCTTGAGAGCTGTTAAAAATGCTATTGATGATGGTAAGAACCTCATTTTATTCAAACTATATTCCTTTTGCTAGTCTGAAAGGCATGGCTGAATACTGTGTTCTTTTATTCGGTAGTTTACACAGCCAGACACCATGCAAAAGTAAAGTCTTCCCTTTGAAATGGCTATGGTGGTATGCCAGGTTTCTTCATGGTATATCATTACTAAAAGTGGATACAAATAAATAAGCACTTGTAAGAGCTTCTAAGTGCTATCTAAATGGAATCACGCTATTTGATATGTTGCTTGTATTTTTTTCAAATGCAATATTAGAATTGATGTGGTTATACTGAAGTCTCAAGAAGTTAATGGCTTTCATGTATGTGTGTTTTAATTTATGTTTTCTTGTAATTTTACAGTTTTCTTCGTAGCTTAGCATTTTGTCTTTTCTCCCCACCCACCCAACAGGCTGTGTAGTTCCAGGTGCTGGTGCAGTGGAAGTGGCAATGGCAGAGGCCCTGATTAAACATAAGCCCAGTATAAAGGGCAGGGCCCAACTTGGAGTCCAAGCATTTGCTGATGCATTGCTCATTATTCCCAAGGTCTGACTACTTCAACAGTTAATTTTCTAAGATACACCAAAATGATTTAGTTGATGAATGTGAAAGCTTTTTGATAATGTGGTTTTTTTCATAATGTGGATTTTGAATAAGTTTGATCAGTTTTCTCCCTAACACTAGAACATCCAAAATGTATTTGGTTTCCCTGGAAAGGAAACTTGAATATCTGAAGTTTCATATGGCAAGAGATAACTATTTTAATAGGGTTTAAAAGGTAAAAGGGGATAAAATGGAGTATAAGCTTGCTTTTTGTTTAAGTTAAACTGCAATTGATAGTTATGATTTTCTATTGAATATCAATTGGATATACTGTTTATTTATTGTGTACTTGACTATCAGTTCTTAGGTTTTGTATTTTAAAGGATTAAATTTGTTTGCTTTAGGTTCTTGCTCAGAATTCTGGTTTTGATCTTCAGGAAACACTAGTTAAAGTTAAAACAGAACATTCAGAATCAGGTCAACTTGTGGGTGTGGACTTGAACACAGGTAAGAGAATGCAATTATTTGTAGGGGGAAAACTGGGCAATATAGGTGAGGGTAAAGTCAGGAAGAATCAAAAGACTATTGGGGAGTTGTTTTACAGTTTAATGTTAGTCCTACCTGTGAACTCTGGTTTCTAAAATAATGGTATAAAATGGAATGACTAGATATAGTAATTAAGGGAATTGATTATATACATTTGAATAGTTTCAAAGAGTATGGATTTGTTGATATTGCTGAGTGGTGGTAGGTGGTTCAGGTTAATATTGAAAGGTTTCATATTGGGTTTACTTTCCTCGGTTTTTTATCAGAAACTTTGGTAAGAATAAATTAGGTGATCATGTTCACTGGTTTTAAAAAAAAAAAAGCTGAGGATAGCAAATAATGCTGGAAGAGGGGACCAAATGTAATTAAATGTTTAAAGCCCTGTCTTAGACCAGTGTAAGAGCACAAATTATATAAGTACAAAGTGGAAGAGATAACTGAGATACATCCAATCAATGTAAGACGTATTGGCAACAGCATCATTTACATTTAAGTTAATAAAAATGGTTTCTGGAATGAGGAAAATGATAAGCCCATTTTGCCCAGATTATAGTTCAAGTGCTATTATTTAATATGGACAAATGTGTCCAGAAAAAACAAGATATTCATACATTTGGTAATGAAATAGAGCTTTTCCTATCACTTGAAGTCTTTTCAGTAGAGATTGGTCACTCATCTAAGATACTATGCACAGGAATTACGGTTTGGAGTACAAAAGTGGACTAATTGAGGAACTTTAGGTTCTCATAGTCAATACTGGAGGAAAGTAATCAATGATAAGCAAAGCAGCCCAAAATACTCTGTTCTTTTAGACAGCATTCTGATCTCATGACCTGCTATGTATGATTTTAAGACTACTGGATTACTTTTCAGGTGAGCCAATGGTAGCAGCAGAAGTAGGCATATGGGATAACTATTGTGTAAAGAAACAGCTTCTTCACTCCTGGTAAGTTTGGGAAAGCCAAAACTAAAATAACCTTTAGGTAGTCATCATACTCTTAATTTGGTGTATTCTGTTTTATTTCTCCTCCCATAAAAATGTAAGAAAACAAGAGTAGAAATGAAAGTTGACTTTTATGTATGGAGGGGGAAAGGGAAATTTAATTGGATGTAATTTGCACAGTTTAGTTGGAAATTGAGTTGGATTAGGGTTCCTATCTGAAATCTGAGCCATCTGACTTCTCCCCCTTTCAGCACTGTGATTGCTACCAACATTCTTCTGGTCGATGAGATTATGCGAGCTGGAATGTCTTCTCTAAAAGGTTGAATTGAAGCTTCCCTTGTATTACCTGAATCATGAAGACTCTACTGAGAGATCCTAAGAATACAGCTGTGGAATTTTTGTCCTAGCTTCAAATGATTTTCAAAGGAATTTTCTTTCCCCGGATGAAGAAAGGAGAGAACACTGGCACTACCTACTCAAATTCCAAAGTCTGAAATTGTAATTACAGTATTTTTTAAATTGCACTCAGTGTATGTACAATAAGTAGGCCGTTTTCACCCAATATGCAGAGGATGTTTTGCATTAGCTTCTGTGATACAAAAATACATGTTAGAAAAACATATGTTATCTATCTTATTAAATATTCCTTGAAAAACACATTTTAATGGTTTTTAATAATTCTTTCTAATGATGTATTTTAATTTATCCAATAGTTCCCTATTAAGCATTTAAGATTTTTATGCTAATATAAATAACACTTAAGTAACTTACAGTTTTGAAAGCATTCCTGTTTCCTTAGTACAAATTGCCATGGGTAAAACAATTGGATCTTTTTTTTGTTAATGTTTTCTATTGAATTTTTTAAAAACTCACCCAAGGATTATTTTCCATTCATCTTCAGATAGAGTGTGAGGGAATGAGAGGGACACATCGATTGGTTGCCTCTTGCATGACCCTAACCAGGGCTGGGGACTGAACTGCTGAGGTACATGCCTTTGACCGGAATCAAACCTAAGACTGATCTGCAGGCCAACGCTCTAACCACTAAGCCAAACCAGCCAGGGAGTGGTTTTTTGTTTTTTAAAGAGAAGGGGAGAGAGGGAAAAGTCCATCGGCCACCACCTGCCGCTGCCTACCTGGGATCAAGCCTACAACCCAGGCATGTTCCCTTACAGGGAATCAAACCAGAACCTCTCAGTCCGTGGGAGGGTGTTCAGTTCACTGAGCCACACTAGCAGGGCCAATTGGATCCTTTCGTGGGACTTTTCATGCTTTGAAGTAGCTTTGCTAAAATACTCCCCAGGAAAGTTAAGTGGGAGTGGGTAGAAAGATGGGCGAACTAGAAGAAGAAGGGATTGAAAGAGCTGCAAAAATGAAAATAGAGGAGGCAGGTGTAGATGGCTTGAAAGCATGGTGCCTGAGGGGCTAGTTAAGAGATTTTCAGGTGGAACATATTTTCATACCTCTGTACCGTTGGCTTATGCTGAAATACTCATCCCAAAACCTCCAGTGTCATTTGCCCCCTCAAATTCTAATGTGTTTCCACAAGTTGTTTTTTACATAGTTGGTCTATTCTGTACAGGCTTTGAAGGTGAAATGATGTTGCTAAGCTTTGTATTTCAAGGACTCTGGCAGTTGCCTACAGTGAGTGCAATAAATGTTTAACTTGAAACCTTTTCTGTGATCTTCCATTGGTATCCCAAGGCACAAAAGGAATCTGAATATAAAAGGGAAGGAAGTCGGTTCACAAGGTCGTGAAGGGGGTTCTGAAATGTCAGGGCCTCTCAACATTTAACTGAGAAAGTGGCTTTTTCTTAAATCCAGACCCCAGTCAATGCCTGGGCGTCAGGGCTAATTAAGACCTTTGACAGTAGCTAGAGGATGCACAAGGGGGCGGTGCGCAGGGGCGGTGGCTGACGTGCGTGTGTCGCGCATGCGCAGCAGGGCAGCAGCAGCGCGGCAAGGTGTGTGGACCGAGTTCCTGGTACTGCGGTAGCTTGCATACCCGGCATGAGTTCCTCGCAGCCGCTGCTGACCCTGCTGTCGCTCCTGTCGGGCCTGTGGATCGAGCTAGGTCAGTGTGATGGCTGCCCACCTCCCCCATGGCGCCATTTGTCCCAGGAAGCGTCAGGAAGGGTGGGGGCGCTCCGCCCTGGTGAGACCGTGGACCTTCTGCCCCTTTCTTGGAGCAGCCTGCCTGAGACCTCCCAGAGACTGCTATCGTATTTTACTTTTAATTTATTTTGTAATCTTGCGAGCATAAAGCAGAAGAGCAGACTGTAACTTTAATGATTGCCCAGCTTAAACGGTTGCCAATTTATGGCTAATCTTGCTTCTTTAGTAACCCACTTTCCCCTCCCCTGGGATCATATTGAAGTAAATGCAGGCATTATATAATTTTATTCGTATATAATTCAGCTTGATTAGCTAAAAAGACCAGTCACGGAAAAAATACTATACCAATTTCTGTCTACGAAATTAACATCCAGCTAGTGTTCAGATTGACCTACTATAAGTGTTTTTGTTCTTTTTTTTAATCCTCAGCTGAGGATATTTTTTTTTCCATTTATTTTCAGACAGAGTGGGAGGGAGGGAGAGAGAGAGAGAAACATCAGTGTAAGAAAGACACATCGCCCTGGCCGGTTTGGCTCAGCGGTTAGAGCGTCAGCCTGCGGTCCGGAGAAAGACACATCGACTGCCTCCCGCAGGACCCCAACCAGGGCTGGGGACTGAACCACAAACGAGGTATGTGCCCTTAACCGGAATCAAACTCGAGACTCTGGTCCGCAGGCTGATACTCTGACCATTGAGCCAAACCGGCCAGGGCTATAAGTTTTTTTAAATTATAGTTGTTGAGTTAGTGTCAAAAATAAACTTTATACATTGCAATTATATGTTTTTTTCTTAATTCCCTTTTATTCTGAGATTTTCCTGTTTGCCTCATTTTTTTCCCCTCCTTGAAGTGAATGAAATCATTAGTGTGAGTAGATCGGAATGAGAATAAGAAGAGGACCAAAGATGTGACCCTGAGGAACATGAAAAGACATGGACTCTGCCTTTGAGGAACTGAAGGTTCTCATACATCCTTAGGTAGAAACATAATACCATCAAGTAGTATATCAAGCCAGAGAAGTATGGCCTTTTGGAAATAGCACTGACCTGGAAGTAAAGAGGCCTGGATCTAGGCCTGCCTCCTGCTAACTAGCTCTTTAAGTCACTTTCCTTTTTTGGGGTCCTGGTTTCCCTCCTGTTAAGCAAGAGGATTGAATTAAAGATCCTTTTCATTTGATTTGTTTGAGGCTTTCAAACAGCAAATATGAAGGAGCTCATTCAATTATTTGATGATAATCATTGTGCACTTGTGCTAGGTGCCAGGGATACACTGGCAAAATAGAGTCCTTTCCTTTCTGGAGTACATGATATAATGGTAAGAACTGATGAGAGTTCAACAAGTAGAGAGGAAGAGACAGAGAAACAGCATGAGCAGAAAGAAATATGGGTAGAAAGGAGCTAGATATATTTCAGGGTACAGTCTAGATTTACCTAGCTTGAACAAAGGGGTGTTGTGTAGAGGAATAGAGAGGTAAAGAAATAAACATTTGTTGAAAATCTACCATGTGCTCAACATTTTACATGTTATTTGAATTCATTCAGCTATGCCAATGAGATCAATGCTGTTCTTATTTTATAGATGATGAAATTGAAACTCAGATTAAGTAATTTACCTAAACCTGCAGTGGTTCTCAACCTGTGGGTCGCGACCCCTTTGGCGGTCGAATGACCCTTTCACAGGGGTCGCCTAAGACAACAGTGGCAAAATTACTCTTATGAAGTAGCAACGAAAATAATTTTATGGTTGGGGGGGGTCACCACAACATGAGGAGCTGTATAAAGGGGTTGCGGCATTGGGAAGGCTGAGAACCACTTAGGCTCTAAGGTCACCTGCAAATTAAGTGTCAGAACAAGAATTTAAAGCCATAATTTTAAGCCTTTATTTTTTGTTGATGAATACTCATTTGTTTGTTTGTTTGTTTTGGTACATGCCCCTAGCAGGAACCGAACCTGGGACTCTCTGGTCCACAGGCCAATGCTCCAACCACTGAGCCAAACTGGCCAGGGCATGAATATTCATTTTTATGAGTATTACATACGACCCACAAATTTATTGCTATTCGTTTTTTATATATTCATATATTGCTGATGACACTCTTTTTCTCTCTGCAGGAAATGGGCAGGTGACTAGCATGGTTCAGCTACCAGGTGGGAGATTCCAGATGGGAACAAATTCACCAGATGGCAGAGATGGTGAAGGACCTGTCCGGGAGGTGACAGTAAAACCTTTTGCCATCGACATATTTCCTGTCACCAACAAAGATTTCAGGTATATCAGGTGTTCTTCCAGGAGCAGTAAAAACTTTTTCAAAACTTTATTCTTAATATCTAAAAGGAAACTAACTGTTCACTATCACATATTTTTGCAACAATACTGTGGGCTAAGTATTATCTACATTTTTCAGACAAAGAATCTGAAGCCCAGCCCTGGCTGGGGTGGCTCAGTTGGTTGGAGCATCATCTGTACACCAGAAGGTGGCGGGTTTGATTCCCGGTCAGGGTACATGCCCAGGGTACATACTCGGTTGGGATGTGTACAGGAGACAACCAATCAAAATTTTTTTTCACACCAATATTTCTCTCTCTCTCTCTCTCTCTCTCTCTCTCTCTCTCTCTCTCTCTCTCTCTCTCTGTCTCTCTCTCTCTCTCTCTCTCTCTCTCTCTTCCTCCCTCCCTTCCTTTCCCTTCTTGTCTCTAAAATCAATTTAAAAATAAAATTTAAAGAGGTTTACCCTGCTGTCTGTCAGTGGCAGACTTGGACCTGTAGCTCAAATTCCCTGACTCTTGAGCCAGTGGATTTTCTATTACATTGGGCATAGCACTAAGAAATATGGCCCAAAGTGAAACACTCAACAGAAACCTACAAACCTATTCAGCAGGGGAGAAGGGATTGGGAAAAGGGTCATGCTAGCTGGGAGTGCATTACATTCCCTTTATATTTACTTAGAGAATGGTGGTGTTTTAGGAATCAAACATTGTGCTTCCAGGTCATTCTAAGAAGCCAGGTTGAGCCTTCTTAGTTTCCTCAAGGTGATACGTTTTATAACTTACCTTCAAATGATACAGGGGTGAATATAGAGAGAGGTGGGGGCAGGAGAAAAGGGAGGAAATGGAAAGATAATAAAGCCCATGTGGGAAATGACTTAAATCTTCCATTTGTGGAGTTAGAACTTTTCAAGATAAAGGGTTATAGGGGAAAAGGGATTCAGGAGACACTGAAATAAGCATAGAACTGTTGGCCTACTCCTCAGGCCCTTGGACTCTGATTCCTCCTCTAGGGATTTGTCTTAAGGAAAGAATAAAGTTGTCCAAAAACATTTGGCTAAAAGGATGACATGTAAACAACTATTAACAATTTAAGGATTATTTAAACATTGCCTCAATATAACAGACTACTTAGCCATTTTTTAAAAATTATTTCTCACCCGAGGATACTTTTCTACTTATCCTCAGATAGAGTGGGAGGGAGGGAGAGACAGAGAGAAATATTGACGTGATAGAGCCACATCAGCTGATTGCCTCCTGCACAACCCGACCAGGGCCGGAGACAAACCGCAACTGAGGTACATGTCCTTCACCGGAATCAAACCCACGACTCATTGGTCCGCGGGCTGACGCTCCAACCACAGAACCAAACCAGCCAGGGCTTAGCAGCCATTTTTAAATCCTGTTGTGGACTCTGGTTTCTCTTCAGATTGTATAAATCTTTCACCTTTTAAAATCCTGTTGTCAAAAAGAGTTATGAAATGTTAAGTGAGGAAAGTGGCTTATAAAATAATACATAATGTGTGATCCCACTTTTAAAAACTATGTATATAGACTTGTTTAGCTCAGTGGTTAGAGCATCGACCTGCAGACTGGTGAGTCTCAAGTTCGATTCTGGTCAAGGGCACGTACCTCGGTTGCAGTTCGTCCCGGCCCTGGTTGGGGTTGTGCAGGAGGCAACCAGTCAATGTGTCTCTCTCACATCGATGTTTCTCTCTCTCTCCCTCCCACTCTATCTGAACAAAAATGGAAAGAATATCCTCAGGTGAGGATTAAAAAACAAACAAACAAAAAACTACGTATATAGCCCTGGCCGGTTTGGTTCAGCGGTTGGAGCATTGGCCCGTGGACCAATGAGTTGCGGGTTACATTCTGGTCAAGGGCATGTACCTTGATTGCGGTTTGTCCCTGGCCCTGGTTGGGGTTGTACAGGAGGCAACCAGTTAATGTGTCTCTCTCACATCCATGTTTCTCTCTCCCTCTCTCTCCCTCCCTCCCACTCTATCTGAAGATAAAGGGAAAAATACCCTGGGGTGAGGATCAAAAAAAAAGACTGAATTTTACTGTATGTGAGTTGCTCACACAGCAACAGATTTTAAAAGAAAGTCTCCTGCTCAGGGTTTCAGGTGAATTCCTTGGAGCTCATGAGAACTCTGTGATGTATGACTTACAGGATCTAAGAGGTTTCCTGAAGCAGGAGAGGTGAGGGTGGAGCACAGAACTCTTTCAACTGAACCAAGTGAAACATCTCTTTTCAGGGAGTTTGTCAGGGAGAAAAAGTACCGGACAGAGGCTGAGACGTTTGGTTGGAGCTTTGTCTTTGAGGACTTTGTCTCGGATGAGCTTAGAAACAAAGCGACTCAGCAAATGAAGGTGAGGAAACCTGAGCTTGCAGCTGAGGGAACAGGAGTGGGGCCTGGACATAGAATCCTGTGGGACATGGAGTCACCTGGGCCACAGCAGATATCAAACCTGAGAGCTAGAGAAAGGGAAGACGCGAGAGAAGCCCTCCCTGAAGAGTCAGGTGAACACCACTCCCAGGAAGTGACCTCTGAGCTGGTCTCTGCATAGACTCTGTAAAGACCCAGAGGTATACAGGGTTGAAGATACACCCTGACAAGCCTCCCTCTAATGAGGGTCGTGAGATATCCAGCTTTAAAGATCCCAGACACAGCCTCACTTGGACCACCGGAGCCTTTTCTCAGCTTGAAGTGTCCACTCGCCTCCTGTGTGTCAGTCAGGAAGGTGCCTGAGCTGGGTTCGAGCATCTTGCAGTCATGCTCCTGAGTTTAGTCATGTTCTTTCTTCTTTGTAGCCTGTTCTCTGGTGGTTTCCAGTGGAAAGGGCTTTCTGGAGGCAGGTAAGGCACCTTGTTTTCTACCCTGGAGGGCTGGCTTCCCTAGACCCCTTGCCCATCTAGGAATACTGAGTTTAAAAGGATGACAGAGATGCCCTGGCCAGTTTGGCTCAGCGGTGGAGCGTCGGCCCGTGAACCAAAGAGTCTCAGGTTTGATTCTGGCCAAGGGCACGTACCTTGGTTGCGGTTCGTCCCTGGCCCCTATTGGGGTCGTGCGGGAGGCAACCACTGGATGTGTCTCTCTTACATTGATGTTTCTCTCTCTCTTCCTCCCTCCCTCCCTCCTGCTCTACCTGAAGATAAATGGAAAACTATCCTCCGGTGAGGATTTTAAAAAATAAAAATAAATAAAAGGATGACAGAGAGATCTCAGGAAAATAGCCAGGCAACTGCATTTTCCCTGCCCTGGTTCTTTTCCCATCACCATCTCATTGTTCTCTTGTCTCACCTTTACACTCTTCTTTCTGACCCTGGACCTCTCCTCCCTCACCAGGCCATCTCTGCCAGCTTCCCTGCTTCCTAGTGTTAAAAGCTGAACTCAGGTCCTGGCAGGTTTGGTTCAGTGGCTAGAGCGTTGGGCCATGGACTGAAGGGTCATGGTTCAATTTCCAGTCAAGGGCACATACCTGGGTTGCAGGTTCAGTCCCTAACCTTGATCGAGGTCATTCAGGAGGCAACCAATCAATGTGTCTCACTCACATCGATGTGTTTCTCTCTCTCTCTCACTTTCTCTCTCTCTCCCACCCTTCCTCCCTCCCATTCCATCTAAAAATCATTGTAAATATATCCTTGTGTTAGGATTAACAAAATAAAAAATAAATGACAGTAAGAGCTGAACTCAGGTACCCCAAGCCTAGCCTTCCTCAGACTTCCATGAGCTCCCCGTCTCACTTCGTCCTGTCTGTCAGCCTGCAGGTCCTGGCTCTGGCATCCGAGAAAGACTGGAGCTCCCAGTGGTACACGTGAGCTGGAATGATGCTCGTGCCTACTGCGCTTGGCAGGGGAAACGGCTGCCCACTGAGGAAGAGTGGGAGTTTGCTGCCCGAGGGGGCTTGAAGGGTATAGCGATGCCAAGGCAATTTCCCCTTGTTCTTCTCTCCGTCCTGCCCTGCGTGGGGGCTTTAAAGGGTGGGAAGGGTCCATGCTCCCTAGAGCAGTGCTGCTTAAAGCGTGTGGTGAAGGACCAGTTGCTGTTGTTATTTTAATTTCTGATGTATCTCAGACCAATACTATGTAAACTTCCAGAAAAATTAACCAGAAAATTGGAACAAAAAAAAAAAAACACTAAAAATTGTTTTAGAGTCCACAGACATGTTACATTTAGAAAAATATAATCAGAACAACATAGCATATAGAAAAAGTTATCCAAACCACATGCCTTTTCCATAGGTATATGGGGATGGACATAAAAAATCACTCTTGCCCTGGCCAGTTTGGTTCAGTCGTTAGAGTGTCGGCCTGCCATCCAGAGAGACCCAGGTTCGATTCCTGCTAAGGGCATGTACCTCGGTTGCAGTCTGTCCCTGGCCCTGGTTGGGTCGTGCAGGAGGCAGCCACTCGATGTGTCCCTTTCACATTGATGTTTTTTTCTCTCTCTCTTTCCCTCCCACTCTATCTGAACAAAAAATGGAAAAATGTCTTCAGGAGAGGATTAAAAAATAAATCAGCCCTGGCCGGTTTGGCTCAGCAGTTAGAGCATCAGCCTGCGGTCCCGAGAGACCCGGGTTCAGTTCCCGCTAAGGGCATGTACCTTGGTTGCAGTTTGTCCCCGGCCCTGGTCGGTCGTGTGGGTGGCAGCCACTCAATGTGTCCCTTTCACATCGATGTTTCTCTCTCTCTCTCTCTTCCTCTCTCTCCCTCCCACTCTACCTGAACAAAAAATGTGTTCGGGTGAGGATAAAAAAAAAAAAAAAAAAATCACTCTTTGCTCATACCTTTGTTGTTCTGCAATCCTAACTTTAAAAAAAAAAAGTTATGAGTGAAATAGCAACTCCCCATATTCAACACCTCTACACGCCCCTTGATTGACAATGGCTATACCAACAAAGTTATTAATGTGATAAATGAGGTTGCTTGTTCAGTTAGCCCATCTAAGTACAATTAACAAGTTTCTCATGGTTACTCTCAATTTCTGCACTGATCTCAACATGAACTGGTAACAGGTAGTTTAGACTGGCATTAATCGGAACCACACCTAGGATTGCGCAGGCCGGGGCTCCAATGCAATGCTGAGAGTGGAAGGGACCGGCATGGGATACAAAAATAACTTCCTTTTGGTTTCCTCACTCTTTCTGTCTTTCCCAACTCTTCACCTCTCCTTGCTCTCCCGGCAGGTCAGGTTTACCCCTGGGGAAACCAGTTCCAGCCTAACCGCACCAACCTATGGCAGGTAAGACATACGCTCCTCACTCCTGTCCTTTCTCAGAGCATTGAGACCTGCTGCAGCCTCGGCATTGTCAGGCCGTGGGATTCAGAGGGCTTGTGGTCAGATGGAACGGACAGCTGGTAAAGGGTGAGGTGGAAGACAAGGTGGTAGTGCAGAGCGGGTGCGGGAGGAAGTCATTCATTGTCTGAGAGTGCTGGGGTGACTTCACAGAGAAGGTGACATTTGAGTTGGCAAACAGGAGTTTGCCAAGTGAAAAGTGGAGTAATGTTGCAAGCATAACAGAAGAAACAATGTGAGTGTTGGCTCTGTAGTAGGAAAGGGTACTTTGTGTTCGGAAGGAAGACACATGGGGGGAAATGGTGGGTGAAAGGTTAGGAGATGAAGTAGACAGTAGGTTGGAGGCTGTTTTTTTTTTTTTTTCTATTTATCTTCAGATAGAGTGGGAGGGAAGGAGAGACAGAAAGGGAGAGAAACATCAATGTGAAAGAAACACATCAACTGGTTGCCTCCTGCGTGACCCCGACCAGGGCCAGGGACTGAACCAAAGGTACATGCCCTTGATCGGAATCGAACCCACGACTCTGGTCTGCGGGCTGACACTCTAACCACTGAGCCAAACCAGCCAGGGCGCCAGTGGAGGTTTTTAAACAGGGCAACAACATCAGGTTGGGGGATGCTAATTGTTGCTGATTTGTGCGGGACCAGAGTAGAGCTGCAGAGGTGGCAGGGGGTCCCTAGACTTGAGTCTGTGGCAGTGGCCCAGGTGATTGTAAACACTTCAGCTAAGTGGAAGTGCAATAGAGAGGAAGCCAAATGGAAGAGTATGTCTGAGAAGACAGACAGGGTTTGCTAATTACTCAAATGTGGAGGAGTGGAAAAGAGTTGGCCTCAAGCAGGAATCCAAGCTTGGGCAACAGAGTTCCCTCACACCTTCGCCCCTCTCCTTCCCCTCTCCTTTCCCCCTCTCCTTCTCCCTCACCTTCCCCCCTCCTTCCCTCCCCTCCTCCCCACCTTTCCTCCCCTTTCGCCCACTTCTTTCCCCAGGCAAAAAACTTAAAAAGTAAAAATTAAATAAAAGACATCAGTAGCAGCCCTAGCACGTAATAGGTGTTGTAAATTACTGCCCTTCATCTTCCCTTTGATAAGAGCAACTTCTGTAGAGTCGTGGCAGCTGCACTCAATTTTAATGAGAGGCATTAATGAGTAAAACAAATTGCATTTGCAAATATACTTTAATTTTTGAAGAAATTTGGTGGTAACGAGCAGGAGAGGAGCAAGGAGAGTCAAGGCAGTATGAGGCAGAATTAAACCTCTCTTCCACCACCTTGGGACAAGAGGGCATAGGACGGGTATCAGCGGTTCCTGAGAAGGTGGAGGGTGCATGGAGAAGGGGAGGAGGAGCCCTTCTTCCCGAGGCACCAGCACATGGGGTTCGAGGCAGAGGGGAGGCAGCCTCTGAGAGTGGAGAAAGGGTAGTGGGATGTGCTTGACCACTGCAGGCGCAGGGGAAACCACACACTTCCTGACCCAGCCAGGAGGTCATGGTGGAGGACATGAGGCAGCTGGTTTGGGAGCTCAGGTCGGGAACCCCGGTCACTGCCACATGACCTTCCCCCTATTCCAGATGATAGAGCACGATGACCTTGGTTTTCCTATGGGCAGGCAGGAACATCTGCCATGGGGCAGGACGGCTAATCTTTTAGCCTAAATCTCTTCCGCTCAGGGAAAGTTCCCCAAGGGTGACACGGCTGAGGACGGCTTCCATGGAGTCTCCCCAGTGAACGCATTCCCCCCACAGAATAACTACGGTAAGATTTCTCATCGGGTTGCTGTCAACATTCACAAGTGGGCTGCCGGGAGCATTCTGCCTGGTAGGTGGGGCAGAGAGAAGCACCACCGGGCAAGCATTTGCTCCCGGGGCTCTGATGGCCAGCAGGTGGGTGTGGTGCTTCCCAGCTGGAGCTGACCCACCTGTGCTGCAGGGCTCTATGACCTCGTGGGCAACGTGTGGGAGTGGACAGCTTCGCCGTACCAGGGTGCTGACCAGGACATGCGTGTCCTCCGGGGGGCATCCTGGATCGACACATCCGATGGCTCCGCCAATCACCGGGCCCGGGTCACCACCAGGTGAGGTACTTGCTGGCTGGTGGCTGAGGGTCTGGGACCTGGCCTCTCAGAGCCCAGGTGGCACCACAGCTGGTATTGGCACTGCTTCTGCACCTCTGCTTCTACCAGGAGATGTGGGTACCAAAAGGGGAGCAGGCAGCCTTGCCGGGAAAAACAAAACAGTCCAGGACAACTTGTGTCTTTTCTTCTCAGCACCCAGGGAAACTGTCCAGCGTCTCAGTTACGTGGGCTTCTCTTCTTGTGCAGAGGGCGGGAAGTAGAATGGCCACATGAATAGGTCATGGCCATGGGTCAGGGAAATACTCCTCTTTCCCAGGTGGGCACATGAAAAATCATTTTCTGCAACCGTTTTGATGTACAGTCAAGTTAGAAATGAGCTCAGGTGGGTCCGGGGACCTGCTCATTTCACACAGATGGTTATGGTGGCACCCAAAGGGTAGAGTCCGGGGCTCTGGTTCCCTTCTAGGACTTTCTGCTTCGTTCATGTGTAGATTTATTTTGGTTGATCTCCCTGCATCTCCTATTCTTTGGCTCCATAAGGACTTCGGAGGCCACTGTTCCTGTGGAGTCAGGATGATCAAATTTTCAGGTGTTTCTTTGACCCATAGAGGCCCTGGATTCTCTCCCTTTCTTTTTTAGGACAAAGTGGTAGAACAAGTACTGGCCTAGCAACCAGGAAACTGGGTTTGACTCTGATTCTGTTGTGCTGTTGAAGCAGCAGTTGGCCTTGGGCAAGACACTTAAATCTTTCTAGTATCTGCTCCTGGGTCTCCAAAATGGTGAACAAATCCTGCCTTCCCGAGCAGTTGGGACATGGCAAATGATATGTGAAACCTCTTTGAAAAGTTTGAAGGACCGACTGGCACTATGACATTCTCACTTCTTGCAGACAGGTTTTTCCGGCTGAGTTATTCCTAACTACTGACAATCAGAGTTATTAGTCGTGGCCTTTCCTGCCTTCCAGTGCAGTCTCTCAGGACCCCTTCACTTCCTCCACCCTGTCCCATAGCCACTTCGTCCCAGGAGTGCCCTCTGACCAGGCTTCTTTGCAGACCACGCCCTCCGCTGTCCTAGTGGGAGGGTTGGGGGGGGGGGGCAGACTGCAGCAAGCCCTGGGAGGTGGAACTGGGAAGCTGGGTGAGGCCCAAGGCCCCTTTCCCTACAAATGTTCATTCCCTCTCCCCTTCTCTGGTGGCAGGATGGGCAACACTCCAGATTCAGCCTCCGACAACCTAGGCTTCCGCTGTGCTTCCAGTATAGGCCGACTGCCTGGGGAGCTGTGAGGGGCCGTGCAGAGCCCAGGAGAAGATTCCCCCCCTCCCCCGTGGGGACCCATGCCACTCCCTGGCCACATTCCAAACAGCCAGACTCAGCGCTCTTCAACCTCAGCCTCGGGAAGGACAGCCTTCCCCTCCGGCTGGGCACCTCTCCTCGCCCGGCCGCAGAGGCGGCCACTGTTTCTGGGTGAAGGAGCCCAACTTACTGGTTGTGGTCCGGGGCTGAGTGTTTCTCTTAGAGGTCACATCGCAACCAGATAGGGGCCAAATACTCAAGCAGCTGGGGCAGAGTACTCTTAAAGGCAGTTTGTTAAAAAAAAAAATCTTAAATCTGTTCCCTCCCCCGTTCTCAGTGTCTGATTGAGGGATCTGACCTTGTCTTCTCAGGGCAGAATTTCCCCCGTTCTCTTTGTTTTCCCAACAAATTGCTGCAGAAAGGAAATGCTGCTTTTGTGTGCGTCATGTGAAGTGTTTTATGTGCGTCTGGAGGAACCTAATTTTCACTCTGTGTGAAGTGCAGTAATGTGGGCTCTTTCAAGTGCAATGTCAGTATTTAAAGGGGCTCAGAGAACCAAGTATCTACCAGGCCAAACTGTGCATCATGCAAGTCAAAGTAAATAATACTCCAGAAAGATGAACACGAGAAGTTTCCCTTTCTATTGTTGATTACGTAAGGGCTTCCATATGCCTCTAAAAACCTGTCCCCTTGAGAAGAACCTGCTCCCATGGTGTCCCTGGACACTGCGAAGTCAGTAAAGTCTCCTGTGACCGTAGATCTCTGAGTTGTCATTTATCCTCACCCTGGGACCCTAAGGGAAGTGCATCTGAGTGTCAGTGACTGGGCCTCCGGTGAGGAGACACCGAGGTGGTGGTACGACTGGGCAGGGGAGAAGCAGAAAGGCTCCTGGTGGGACCACGTCCGGTCCCCTCCTCTGGTCCCGACCCCAGCTGCACTTACCAGTGTGTGATGGGTGAGCCCGCTCTTCTTGTGCAGAGCCTCAGAGAGGGGACAGAGGCCCAGGTCCAGGGTTCCTGGCGAGGACCCGGTGCCCCCTCTGCAGAGTCCAGCACACATCTCATCTCTTCGACGAATGTTTCCGTGGCTCCCCTCCCTGCCTGCCCCGCCCCCCTCCTGCCAGCCCCTCAGTAGTCCTCCTCAGCCAGGGAGAGGAGCACGGCCTTGGGCGTGTTCTCGAAGAGGGCGGCCCGGTTCTGCTCCTGGCCCTTTTTCACCCAGTGGCCGTAGATGCGGAAAGCCTGGGCATCGATGAGTCGGCGCAGAGGCCGGAGGGCGTAGGGGTCACGCATGACGACCTCCCGGGTCACGGGCTTCACCCGGTGGTACTGGTAGTAGATGCGCACGGAGGCCAGCACGGTCAGAGCGATCACCTGCGGAGGGAGGGCCGGCACAGAGCCTGTTCTCGGGAAGCCCTGCGGGCTGCGGTGGGCCCTCCCCTGTCCCCCCACCCCTACCCCACCGCATCCGCGCGCATTTAGACTGTCTGTCGGAGCCCATCAGCTGACATCTCCTCCCTAAAGCCAGAAGTTCCCCGAAGCATCCTGGGTGCATGATTGGGGAAGGGCGGGTGCCCTGGAAACCCTAGGCAGGTAAGTAGGAGCCCCTGGGGGAAGGAATGGACTTGGGAGCTGGGACTTGAGGCAGCAGCTGCCCCAGGCCTGGGACCGGAAGGGACCTCAAGTACCTTGAACTTCCCCCGGGGGCTGAAGTGCCGCACTTCTTCCGCAACATACTGCTGGAAGAAGGGGTGCGCCAAGGCCTCCTCTGCTGAAAGGCGGCCTTGAGGGTTCACCACCAGGAAGCGGGAAACCTGGGAGAACAGGGTGGGTAGCGAAAACATCAAGGCAGGGCCCTGTCAGCACTCCGGAAGACATGGGTCTCCTGGCAGACTCCATCCTGCACGGCACCTCCCCTCCCCCCATGGTGGACTTCCCCTTGCCTGAGCCCAGGAGCCAGGGGGCCTGGCCCCTCACCAAGTCTTTCACCGTGTCCGAGTAATCATCCCACTCAGGTGAGCCAAACTGGTAGCTGCCATTCATGATCATCCTCAGCATCAGCATCTGCTTCCGGTGCCAGAAGGGCGGGGAGCCAGCCAGCAGGGTGTACATGATGACTCCTGTGCTCCACCTGGACCAGGCGGGTGGGGAGGAAGGCAGGAGGGCTGGCTGTGGCTCCAGGCAGTTCCTCCCCTCCCCAGCCAGGTGTTCCTGGCCATGGTGGCATCCCTGTCCCTTGTCCCCAACACACTCACATGTCCACCTCCTTCCCATAGCCTGGGTGGTCCTCATTCATGGAGCACTCAATGATCTCGGGGGCCAGGTAGCTGGGGGTCCCACAGATCTCTATGGGAATAGTTACCATCCGGATAGGTCAGCAGGGGCTCTTAGAAGAAGAAGGTCCAAAGAAACAAGATGGAACTGAAATGGTGCTTGGGCTGGGACTCTCCTAGCACTAGCCCACTTCAGGGCCAAGAGCAGGACCAGGGCTGGCTCGTAGGGCCCCCCGCATGGGGCCTGTTGGTTCCTTGCTCACGTCTAGCCATTCTGGCCTAGAACTCGGGCAGTGGGAACCTGGCTCAGCCCAGTCCTGAGAAGAGGGCCTATCTGAAAAAACATTTAGCCCTGAAATGATAGCATTTTTATTCTGGGGGGATGTAGGGGAGAAACCCAGACCATCTCTGTTTCTGGGAGACATGATGAGAAAGCATGAGCCCCTGGCACGGGCCCAAGCCATGCTACCAGACCTCGTAGCTTCTCTCCCGGCTTCAGCTGGCAGGAAAAGCCAAAGTCTGTGAGCTTGATGTTCATGTCATCGTCCAAGAGGATGTTCTCGGGCTTCAGATCCCGATGTACGATGTTGAGTTTGTGCAGGGTGCAGATCACCTCCAGCAGGGCTCTCATAATCTTTCTGGAGAGGGACAGGCACATAGTACTCTTATCTCTCACTCTCCATGGTCAGGTAGCAGGTAGGGAGACCAGAGCCCACGCCAGCCAGACTGCAAGTGAGAGAGGACTCGGGACAGGCTGGGACAGTCTAGGCTGAGCCCAGGAGGCAGGAAGGTCACAAAAGCCAGCGATACACACCCCAGCCACACCAAGTGCACTCCATGCCCCTCCAAGAGGTTGGTGCCTGTACCACTAGGACTCGGAAGTGGGGAGAGGGACAAGTGGATCCTCACCGGGTTTCCTTCTCACTCAGGGTGACCTTCTCAGTCAGGTAATCAAAGAGCTCCCCTCTCTTCATCCTGTGAGGACAGAGGGTTTGTAGCTGGATCAGTCCCAAGACCACCCCCTTCTTGCCCCGCTCCCAGGAGCTGTTTCTCAACCTAATACCTCCAGAGGCAAAGGACCACGGCTGCAGGGAGGAGCTGGGAAGGGAGTGGAGGGTTCTCTAGGAAGGTTGGAAGAAGAGCAAGGGATCCTGGAGGGGTGGGATCTCCCCCATCTGTGGAGGTGACAGCATGGACTGGATCTATCAGGGCCAATCAGGGCTGGGAGGTGTAAAGCCGGCCCAAGGCCCCCCTGACCCAAGGGCCCAGACCCAGTTCAGAAGAACAGGAGTATCTGCTTTGTTTCCAGGCACAGATAGAAGGAGTGGCAGTACAAGTGTCAATAGAGCAGTTTTGCCTATTTTAGGATGAAGAATTACAGTTCAATCTTCTCATTGCTTTGGATGATCTATCAAGAGGGCTCTGCTAGAACAATCTAGTTGTAACCTGGAGGGCAACCTGGGGCAGCATTAAAAATAGATTCTCCAAGCAACTTCCTCAAAGGTTAGGGACATCTGAGCTGCCACCAAGGACAGTGCCACTGAGCGGAGCTGGGACAGCTGCGGCCAGTCCGGGCTGTAGGGGTGCTGGGAAGCCTCCCTGTGTCCGGTAGGAAAGGTGCACCCTGCGTCCGCTCACTGCCCCTCCAGAGAAAGCGGTTGGAAGCACCAGGGATGTTGGCAGTGTCCCAGAGAGGTGAGAAAACCACTGAGCTTAGCTGCCAGGGAGGGGGGTCGTGTTTGAGGAAACTTAGAATTTACAGAGATGAGCCCTGGCCAGTTTGGCTCAGCGGTTAGAGCGTTGGCCTGCGGTCCAGAGAGACCCGGGTTCGGTTCCCGCTAAGGGCATGTACCTCGGTTGCAGTTTGTCCCCGGCCCTGGTTGGTCATGTGGGTGGCAGCCACTCGATGTGTCCCTTCACGTCGATGTTTCTCTCTCTTTCTCCTTTCTCTCTCTCCCTCCCACTCTATCTGTACAAAAAATGGAAAAATATCCTCAGGTGAGGATAAAAAAAAAAAAAAAAAAAGAATTTACAGAGATGAGCCTTGTTTTATACAGTATCTGTCCTGTGTTCCCAAAAAGCAACGTGTGAATCCAGTTTTTGTCATTTCAAAGGCACTGGAAGAACCCACTATTAGCAGCAGCAGCAGCAGCAGCAAATGGAGTTACCTGTAAGGAACCGGGCCGCGAGGCTCCTGCCTCCCTGGAGCTGGCGGCTTAATCGTACACACACGCCCACTTACGCTGTTTCTCCAAGTGAAATGACACTTCGGTGCAGCCACCATATGAAATGTTCCAACAATACAAAATCCACTTGAATAATTTTCTCAAGAAATTGAATCCCCAAATCAGCTGTTTTGTACAGAGAAAGGAGGATCCCCCCCTTTGCCAGTGAAGCCCGCAGCAGAGATTCCTGTTCTTGAGGGAGCACTCGGTGGAGTGGGGAAACGGAGCCAGCGAACCCCTCTCCCTGGGAACCTTTCCTAACAAAAGTGGTGATAAGGCCGAAAGCACCATTCACAGAGCACTATCTGTTGTTCAGATGTGATGCGAGAGTGGTGACAGGCAGAGTGGTCGGTTTCATTTTTTTCTTTCTTTCTTTCTTTTTAAATCCTCATCCAAGGATATTTTTCCACTGATTGAGAAACATCAACATGAGGGAGACACATCGACTGGTTGCCTCCCGCACAACCTCAACCAGGGCTGGGGCTCGAGCCACAGCCAAGGTACGTGCCCTTGACCAGAATCAAACCCGAGACTCTTTGGTCTGCGGGCCGATGCTCTAACCATTGAGCCAAACTGGCCAGAGCTCATTTTTTCTTTCTTAAGGAAACAGAGGTTCTCAGAGCTGACGGGCCCTCTGGTGCCTGTGAGTGGCATGGAGCTCCTCCCAGTAGCCCTGTGGGCAGATGCAGGGGAGAGTGACACTGGTGATCATGATGATGTCCATCTTAGAACCGCACCCGAACACAACCTCTACCTCCCAGGTGGTCTCTTGCCCCAGTACTGCTGCCTCCTCCTTTCTGCTATGGCCTCCTGACAGTCAGAGAATCCTTTCCAAAAGTAGATCTGATCACATTACCCTCCTGGTGTCCACCCCACAAAGTCCTTACCATAGCTAAAATGCCTGCGGAATCTGACCTTGGTACTAACCGACCTCACATCCTGCCACCACCACAGGCTTGCTCCACTCCCCCACCCTGGCTTCCTTGCCGATCCTCCAACATGCCAAGACCATCCATCAGGGCCCGGATTCCTCCCTCACTTCATCCAGGTCTCTGCTCAGGTCACCTCCCAGAGAGACCTTCCCTGACCATGTCATCTACAGAAAAGAAGGCCCTGGCTGGTTTGGCTCAGCTGTAAGAGCATCGCTGGCAGACCGTAGAGTTGTAGGTTTGATTCCTGGTCAAGGACATGTACCTGGGTTGTGGGTTCGATTCCCTGCTCCGGCTGGGGTTGTGCAGGAGGCAACCAATTGATGTGTCTCTGTCACATCTATTTCTCTCTCTCCTTCCCTCTCTAAAAAAGTCAAAAAATATCCTGCCCTGGCCGGTTTGGCTCAGAGGTAGAGCATCAGCCTGCGGTCCGGAGAGACCCAGGTTCGGTTCCCACTAAGGGCACGTACCTCGGTTGCAGTTTGTCCCCGGCCCTGGTTGGTTGTGCAGGTGGCGACCACTCGATGTGTCCCTTTCACATTGATATTTCTCTTTCTCTCTGTTCCTCTCTCTCCCTCCCACTCTACCTGAACAAAGAATGGAAAAATGTCCTCGGGTGAGGATGATAAAAAAGAAAAAAATAAAATAAAATAAATAAATAAATAAATAAATATCCTTGGGCCCTGGCCCGTTTTGCTCAGTGGTTAGAGCATCGGCCCGTGGACCAAAGAGTCATGGGTTCAAGTCCAGCCAAGGGCACATACCTCGGTTGTGGTTCGTCCTGGCCCTGGTGGGGTCATGCAGGAGGCAACAAGTTGATGTGCCTCTCTCACGTTGATGTTTCTCTCTCTCTCTCCCCCTCCCTCCCACTCTATCTGAAGATAAATAGAAAAATATCCTCAGGTGAGGATTTAAAAAAAAGAAAGAAGAGAAGCCCCACCTCTCTGTAACAACTATTTAGCTTTATGTATATGTACATCGCTAAGGTATATTTTATGGCTTGACTGCTTTCTGTTCACTGCCTGTGGAAATGATTATGTGAAGTCAGGAACCTTATCTGTCTTGTTCATCGCTGTATCCTCAATGTCTAGAATAAGTATTGAATGACCACCATCATCATATTGTAGCTAAGAGTTATTAGCATTGGCATTGTAAATGCAAACTATGCTGGTAACTGTGCTATTATTACTCCTACAATACTGATGAGAAAATTGATATTTAAAGAAAACATCCAGCCCTGGCTGGTTTGGCTCAGTGTTAGAGCATCACCCGTGGACCAAAGGGTCTCGAGTTTGATTCCCAGTCAAGGGTACATACCTGGGTTGCAGGTTCAAACCAATTGATGTGTCTCTCTCACAATGATGTTTCTCTCTCTCTCCCACCCTCCCTTCCATTCTGTCTAGAAATCAATGGAAAAATAATCCTTGGGTGAGGACTAAAAAAAAAAAGGAAAACATCCAGCCTGTAAGTGGTGGACCCAGGATTCAAAACCTGGCAGCCTGACCCCAGGGGCTGACCTGCCTAGAGCTCTTTCGACCCTATCTGGCATTCACAGTGCAGCGGGCTGGCTGCTGGCTCCAGGAAGCCCTGGGTGGGGGACCGCAATACGAGGATCTCTGATGGGCCTCAGTGGACGGCTGGCTCCAGGGCTGGGTACTTACAGATCAAACACCAAGAAGAAGGAAGTGTTGGTCTCATAAGTGTCCTTCAGCTGTACTGAAATGGAAATGGCTGGCTAGTGTCAGGCAGCAGAGGAGTCTGGACAGAGGCAGTGGGGCAGGGGATTAAAGCTGCTGGAGCTGATTTCGAAAGCGGACGGGGTACCTGGATGGTACTGAAAGGCAGTCCACCAGGGGAGGGGGCAGGCCCAAGGACTTCACACCCCCTCTCCCCCACCCTCACCCAGTCCTAGCCCCGCCTGTGACCCCTTCTGTCTGCCTGGAAGAGGAGGCTTAGAGCTGAATCCCCGGAGCAGTCTTCCTGGAGGTTGGAGCTGGGAACCTCGAGCCTCGGGGCACTAGGCCAGTGGGGTCTCCAGGTGCAGGAGACACTCTGGAAAATTCTGGCTAGGTGCACAGTGGGCTGCACTCCCTGACTTGGGTTATCAGGGCAGAAGGGAGGTGGAGCACCCCACTGTGTCTGGGAGCCAGCACTCACTGATGTTGGGGTACCCTGACACTTTGTGCAGGATGTCCACCTCCTTCAGTGTGGCCTCTCGCAGCGCCTGCACCTCCGTGGGGCTGAAGCTGCCCCCGCCGGTGACGTCAATGATCTTCACAGCATACTCCTGGCACGTGGGCTTGTAGATACAGCGCCTGACGACACTGCTCACTCCCCTGGGGGTGCAGAGGACAGGTGGTCCCAGGGGCCCCTCACCCCAGGGTGTGTCCCAAATCCAGGCCACAGCAAAGATGTCTTGCCTTGTCCCCCAACTCCCTGTGAGCTTCTGGGGACAGTAGGGTGAAGAAGGCATAGAGGGTGATTTGCCTGGAGCTGATGAGGAGCAAGCCTGGTCTCAGGCCTCCTAACTCCCAGTTCAGTGTTCTTTCACACACACAAAAGCTGTACACTCTTAAGGCCCTAAGCCTCCTCTGACCCCTGACCCCTGATCCTGGCCCCAAACTGGGTTTGGATGTGCTTATCATCAGCATCAGTGAGGGTTGTGGGAAGCTCTTCGCCAGGAGAGGTCTCTGATCTGGGCACCCTATTCCCCCATCTGTCCTGTTCCGGAGGGGAGGACCCGAGCTGAGGGATTCCCCACGTGCGCAGTGCACTGGGGCTGGCAACGGGCTCAGCGCTCAGGGTCAAGCAGAGGTTGGCCCGGCCTGCAGAGCTGCTGGAGCCTAGGACAGCGCTTCCTGGGGAAGGTCTGGGCCTCACCTGCCCAGGATCTCCTTGGGCTCATAGTTCTCATAGAAACCCTGTGTGGAATGGGAGTCCAGCGGCGCCTCGTCCCTTGTCATGCTCAGCTCCTGGGGGGTGATGCTGAAGGGCTCTGCGAGGGAAACAGAAAGAAGCTGTCAGCCTTAGTGACCTAGGGGACATGCTCTTTGAGGGCTGGAACCGTTTTTCACCCATCTTTGTCTCTCCTGGCACAGAGCTGGCCTATTGTGAATGTTCAAAATAAATGTTTGTAAATTGAAAAAATGCTTTGAAAAAAGCCCAGCATTATTATTCCCACTGGCTGTGGACTCCCGTGAGCCCAGGTGATCAAGTCTCCCTGCATGTTCTCGCCGTAAGCTGCTGCTCCCCCTGGAGGAGCCCATAGTCAGCCAGCCAGGCCCCGGCCTGCAGAAGGACATTGGGCCCCACGGTCAGCTCTGAGGAGGCCGGCACATCCTTGATTTTAGAAAGAACCCATAGGTCCTGGCTGCTTAGGCAATTGGTTAGAGTATCATCCGATACATCAAGGTTGTGGGTTCAATCCCTGGTTAGGGCACATACAAGAATCAACCAACAAATCGATGTTTCTCTCTCTCTCCTTCTTCCTCTCTCTCTCTCTAAAATCAACCAATAAAAATAAATTTAGAAAGAGCCACAGAGAACACAGAAACTCTTCAGAGGACAAATTAAAGTGCCATTTCCTTTCTTTTCTGAGATGAGGCTGGTCCTGTTTTTTCTCTGCGCTTGTGGAGAAGGTGAGAAGTTGCACACTTTCATCTTCTAACTATGCTGCTCTTACAGCCTCTCCTTATCTGCCCCAGTCCTAGCTGTCCGACCCTGAAACACGCTTCTTTTAGAACATGCTTTCTGACTTTCCCCCTGCTCCTTCCTCACTCTTGTCCTTAACCCAGACTTTCATAATCATGCTTTCATTCATTCTTTGATACTCCTTATGAAGCACTGTGCCAGGTACTCTGAGGGAGGCAGAGCTTGATGGGGGATCCTGGCCCCAGCTTCTGATATCACTTGTCAGTGTGTGCTGTCATGTCCCTCATTAAACTGTGACCTTCTCTAGGATGTCCCCGCCCCAGCCATCCCGTTCCTCTGTGTTCAGTGCAGGCATGTAGCAGGGGCTGCTCCCTAGATGTGAGCTGATGGTTGGAGGCATCACTTTGGTCCAAGGTCCTGTTGGCAGAATGCCCCATGCCCTACCTAATGATGGCCCGTGAGCCCCGAGTGGTCTTGCCACAGTGTGGGGCGGTACAGAGTTAGACACTCAGGGCCGGACACAGGAGCTGAGCGGGCCAGCTTTGCTTCAGCTACGTCAAGGCCACCGGGGTACTGACCTTAGAGGAAGGATTTGAAGAACGGAGAAAGTCATCCACCGACAGGAAGAAGAACAGATAGAAAATGGCCACAAGCTGCCCCTCATCAGGGCCGAAACTGTTCCAGCCCCACTTCTACTGCCCTTTCTGGGCCCAACAAGGCCTGGCCTGTCACGGGGCCAATCTGCTGACTAGCCAAGCTGCAGCCCTGGCTGCCTCGGGCCGGCTGTTCCAGGAAGCCTGGTGTCCCCACCACTCGGTGCCTGGTTATCATCAGAAAGGTGAGTAACAGTCTCCTCTGCCAGCAGCGGGCACCAAGCTGCTCGCGGGCTGCTTCTGCCCTGTCAGCAACCTCGGCTGAGCACAGGAGAGTCTGTTCCCTGTAACACCAAGTTCATTTCCTGGCAGGTCCTTTTAAGTTCCCAACACTGGGTGGCACCAGGACTTTCCCTTCCCCCAGCCCTCCACAGACCCCAGATGCCATCCTGGCTGGGGATCCATTTCATGGCATGGCCAGGTTCAGTTAGCTATGACTGCATTCATCTCTCTAGGGTGAGGTAGGGGAGGTTTCTCTTCTCTGGCCTCCCCTTTGCTCTGTGCCTAACTTGGGGCTGACTTTGCGCCTCTGTTCTCTGCCCCCACCTGCAACCCACCCACTCTTCCCAAGACCCCTTTGAAAAGGGTTATCAAATGGGCTTAGTCCTTTCTGGAACATAACATCCCCCCCCTGCCAAACTCAGTCTGAAAACAGTCACAGGGACCCGCTTTCCATAGATAAAGTCCCTGGAAGGGGCTTCAGGAGTCAACGCGGCCACTCTTCTGGCCCCACAGCCTCCCTGCTGCCCGTCTGCAGCCAGGCTTTTGTCCATCCCTGGCCCAGCTACTCACCGTTGGGTCCTCACTGGCCCTTATGTGGACTTGACAGGAATCTCAGAGGTCCCAGAGCCCCTTGGGGAGAGGGGACAAGAGGGCTGAAGTGTGTCCCAGGCAGACACTCTGACCGGAGGAGGAGATTTTGCTGCTCTGCTTCGTGCTTTGCCACTTGATGAGGGAAGGCTGAGATGCCAAAAATAAATCACAACTGCAAACCCGGGAGGCCGGCCAAGGCTCAGCAGGGACAGCCCACAGAGCCAAGTGTTGCCGGGGTGACCTCTGGCGGAGGGTAAGGGAAGTTCGGGTGACCCGGGACCAGGCAGGACAGCATGAGGTGACCGATCTTCCTCTGGAGCTCACTTGGCCTCCAGGCCGAGGCTCTAAAGCCAACCTGCTTCTCTGGGGGCAGTTTCTGTTTGCTGTGATGAGCACCTGGCGCACCCACCCTAGCGCTGGGATCTGGACATCAGGATCTGCTGGTGTGGCTGCCCCACAAAAGGCAGACCTTAAGGGTTAGGGAACAGCCCCTTTGGGAATTGACCTCTGATCTGCCATTGTCTCATCCTTAACCCATTTTGTTTTCAGCCTGCAGTGTCTACTGGGAAGACTCCTGTGTGCCAGAAGCCCGTGGGCTGTGTGTGCAACTCTGCTCTTTGAGTGAGCATCAACAGGATTCTACCTTATGAGGCTGACAGAATTGGAAATAATGTTTGCAACATGCTAGCACACTTGGTTATTGCTCTTCCTTATTCTAAAGACACTTTTTCTCAAACTCTTAATTCTAATATACAAAATGAAAGGAGGGGTAATATAATGTACTTCTCAGGAGCTGAGCCCCTAAGAACCTTTTTTTTGTTTTTAATCCTCACCCGAGGATATTTTTCCATTTATCTTCAGATAGAGTGGGAGGGAGAGAGAGAGAAATATCTATTTGAGAGAGACACGTCGATTGATTGCCCCCCGCACGACCCCAACCAGGGTTGGGGACTGAATTGCAACTGAGGTACATGCTCTTGACTGGAATTGAACCCCCGACTCTTTGGTCTGCAGGCCGACGCTCCAGAGCCAAACCGGTCAGGGCCCATAAACACCATTTGACTAGCATCTTACAAAGCACTTTACTTGGACCCCAAAATTCTGGTATTAGTCAATTTTAGAGAGAATGTGACTTGTTCAACATTAAAACATAGGTGAGCCCTGGCCAGTTTGGCTCAGCGATTGGAGCGTCCGCCCACAGACCAATTAGTCATGGGTTCGATTTCTGTCAAGGGCATGTACCTTGGTTGTGGTTCATCCCTGGCCTTGGTCGGGATCCTGTGGGAGGCAACTAGATGTATCCCTCTCATGTTGACGTTTCTCTCCTCTCTCTCTTCCTCCCTCCCACTCTGTCTGAAGATAAATGGAAAAATATCCTAGAATGAGGATTAAAAAAAAAAAAAAAAGGGTGAGTAGCTCTGGCAGGTGTTGCTCAGTGGTTAGTGGGGGCCTGCAGACCAGTCTGTTTTTTGTTTTTTTTTATCCTCACCTGAGGACATTTTTCCATTTTTTGTTCAGATAGAGTGGGGGTGGGGGTGGGGTGGAGAGAAACATCGACGTGAAAGGGACACATCAAGTGGCTGCCACCCGCACGACCAACCAGGGCCGGGGACAAACTGCAACCGAGGTACGTGCCCTTAGCAGGAACCGAACCCGGGTCTCTCTGGACCGCAGGCCCACGCTCTAACCGCTGAGCCAAACCAGCCAGGGCAGTCTGTTTTTTTTATTCCCACTCAAGGGCACATACCTGGTTGCTGTTTCAATCCCTGGCCCTGGTCAGGGTCATGGAGGCAACCAATGTCTCTTTCTCTCTCCCTCAAAAAGAGAACTGCCTAGATTAACCTCAGATATGGGCCCAAGTGCTCTTTCTGTTATATCATGTGAACCATCTATTTTGCTGAACTGCTATGTAGAAAGGAGTTGAAAATGACTTCAAGGTATGGGCTCTAGACATAAAGTCTTCAGCTTACTGAGACGCAACATTTGGCTCCAAGGATGAAAACACGTCAGTCTCCTCCTTTTACTGTCAATAAGCCTTTTTTTCTGGTTCTAAGCTATAGACTTGACCTTAGGACAAAAGGCCAGTGCAACTAGAGGATTATTCCCTGTGCCCTTCTCTGTGGAGTCATGGTTCCTACCAGGGAGAGGCCAGGCCAGCCAGACTCTTGCTTTTATTCACATCAGTGATTCATTTTCCCTTGATTCACTAATTTAACATTATTTGAGTACCCACTATACACATTCATGCCTTGGACCTAAGGGGCAACTAACACTATGAACTTTGAAATCCTGAGCCTCCAGGAAAATGGGCAAAAGAGCCCACTGATGAACCCAGGAGGGAATATGCTGGAGGACTCGCCAGGAGTAAATTGTATGTGGCCTCTTTCAGGAACTGAATTTGGTAAAAAAAAAAAAAAGGGCACTCTTAAGAACACAACTGAGGACAGGAGGCAGCAACTGAGTAATTCACTCCTTCATCAACTCACTCACCTTGTAATTGAGATCTCTAAAACTTAGAGGAGGAAACAGTCAGGTAACGGAACCTATCAAAGGTACATGTGAAAGTTGGAAAAGTGTCGGAGCTAATGTAGACCTGGAAGTCAACTCCTAAGTGAATAAAATTTTCTGGCCCAGCCAGTGTGGCTCAGTAACCACTGAGCGTCAACCCATGCACCAAGAGGTCGCTGGTTCGATTCCTGGTCAGGGCACATGCCCAGGTTGTGGACCCATTCCCCAGTAGGGGAGCATAAAGAAGGCGGCCAATCGATGTTCTCTCTCGTCAATGTTTCTGTCTCTCTCTCCCTCTGCGTTCCTCTCTATAAAATCAATAAAGAAAAAAATTAAAATTTTTTTTCTGTTCTTTGAGGTTTGCAGCTTAGTTCATTTAAAAATAATGTGTACCTCAAATTGAGTCTATCTCAAGATAACTGTAGCTCGCCCGAGTCAGGAAGAGGAAGCTACAATGCCCTAAGTACTAGAAAAACATCTACAAGGGAACTACCGCATTAACAGAATGGTTTTCATCTCTGACCAACTAATTGGGTATTCTAGGGGAACAGTGACATGTGCTCACCTGGCCACAGGGAACCCGTTTGTCATTCATCTGATTAGAACAATTAATATTTTAAACAGTTTCTTGTTACTGCTCAGTTTATTGAACATTGGCTCCAAGGGCCTATAGTACCTGGAACCTTTTTAATGAGCAGCATGTTTGCTAGTGAACACTTCTTACATAACTATTTCTCTACAAAAGTTCCTCAGGGAGCTCTACCAGACCCTCTGGGTGGATACTAATTCCATATCCAGGACAATAAACTAGATAAACTTAAACACATGTTGAGACAATTATGTTCTTATGCAAAATACGTATGTTCAGCATGCATATACCATATTTAATTTATGACCTTACACTTACCAGACACCATTTTGGAAGAAAATCACTTTATTGTAATAGATTCACAAATAGTAACATCATGAAAGCTGGAGGCCACATAAACATCTGCCTAGACTCAAACTCAATACCATCTCAATGAACTTCTTTCTATACAGTAAGAACACTCCCTTCCATTGCAATTCTGAGGCAAGGAAACTACTGATGATAGAGTTAACTGGAAGTTTTATACTTTCACTATCAATTACATCTTTATACTAAATTAACTTGGACAAGAGAGAAGATTTTCCATTTCTTCAACGCGAACTTCTTGATTAGGCTAATCCTGCAAACAAAAAAGGTACATTTAGAAGAGCATTTGCTGTATAGTCTCAACCAAACAGAAGCCCTCCCAATTATGAAGCAGATAAATAACCCAGGGTTTCTTTCCTAAGTTACTGAAGGCATCCTGCAGGAAACAAAACTTCAACTCTGCATTTTTGCCACAACTGAGAAAAGACAGGGCACATGTCTGGGGACAGAATCCTGAGTAGAAATTAGCCACTTTGATACTAGATGTAGCTTCATTAAAGAATTCTGGTGCCAGCCAGTTTTGCTCAGCGGTTAGAGCGTCGGCCTGTGGTTGAGAGAGACCTGGGTTCGGTTCCCACTAAGGACACGTACCTCGGTTGCAGTTTGTCCCCGGCCCTGGTTGGGTCGTGTGGGGGGCAGCCACTCGATGTGTCCCTTTTACATTGATGTTTCTCTCTCTCTCTCTCTCTCTCTCCCTCCACTCTATCTGAACAAAAAATGGAAAAGTATCCTCGGATGAGGATAAAAAATAAAACAAAATGTTCTTATTAAAAAAAAAAAAAGAATTCTGAGAGCCCTGACCAGTTTGGCTCAATAGTCAGAGCGTCAGCCTGTGGACAGAAGGGTCTCAGGTTCGATCCCCAGCCCTGGTCAGGGTCCTGAAAGAGGCAACAAATCTGCTTGTTTTTTTAAAATCCTCACCCAAGGATATTTTTCTCTTTATCTTCAGATAGAGTAGGAGAGAAAGATAGACACATCAACTGGCTGCCTCCTGCACGACCCTGACCAGGGCCGGGGATGAATTGCAACCGAGGCATGCCCTTGGCCAGAATCAAACCAGGGACTCATTGGTCCGCAGGCCAACGCTCTACTGCTGAGCCAAACAGGCCAGGGCCAATCCACGTGTTTTTCTCTCTCTTCTCCTCCCTCCTTTCCACTCTATCTAAAATTCAATGTAAAAGTATCCCCGGGTAAGGACTAACAATAACAAAAAACCTTTAAAAAAATCCCACACAATTGTGATAAACTTGGACATGCACTCTCTTACTTCCAACAGTTAAACCACCTGGAAAAGATTAACTTCTCTCTTATATCCTACCCCAAACGAAGGTGGGAAAATGAAAATAAGCATTTTAATAGATGGTGAATTCTTAGGTGGATAGAAGGAAATTATGTGAAAACAAGCTGACATCCTGGAAAGGCAAAATCTCAGAGTTCTGGTGAGGAATTTAATAAACTTGTCTCTCTCAAATGAGGCATGTAGAACGCCACGGGATTGACCAAAGTATTCCAGAAATGTCCCCAGCGTCTTTATGTGCAGTCCTGGACTTCGATGAAAACAGAATTTTGTATTCATAGCCTTAAGTCTAGATCACTCACATGCAGTTAGCAACAGTAAGATCTGGCACAACAAATCTATATCTGTTTAAGGAAGAATCAGATTCAGAACATAACTGTTAAAAGATTAAAATAATGACTAGAAACCTCTGGACCAGCTCCTTGTTAGAAGTTAGCTTATTTTTAGAGTAATTTTAACAAAAGTTGTCAAATATTTTATTAAACACACATTCCCTAAGTTCTATAGGGTTCAGGAGCACAACCATTAAATGAATTGAGCATATGCAAGTTCAATCATGAATTGATATATTACCTACCATTTGCAAATCTGCACTGTTTCAGCACCTCGCTGAAACCCTCACAAAGTTTAAGGTCACCCTGGTTCTGGGCACACTCCAAAAACTGTTTCATCTCATAGTGGCACGGGCCAAACTGCTGCTGCTGCTGGTATGCCGGCTGAGCTCCCTGAGGCTCCTGCAAAGGTGTTAACATTCAGGATGTTTAAAAAGGAAATCAAATTTACATCTGAACAAAAACCAGCATCCATCATATTTGAGGATAACTGGGGAAATAGAACTAAACCCAGCTGCAAATTAAAGTTTCCATCTGATAACATGGAAAGTGAAGTGTTTTCAAGGCAGAAAATGGGCTTTAGCAAAATTCCAGTTGTAATCAGCAAGATTCAAGAACAAAGATGCAAATAAAGTGCAATAGTTATCTGGGCATTTAAAGACCAGTGGTTTAGTGAAGTTTCATGGAGGACGAAAATAAGGCTACTATAGAAAAATAGATGGATGAGAGTTTCAAGTATACCAGAAATACAACAGAGTACACACCCATGCTCATCAGAGGAGAAAATTCACATACCTCAGAAAGAGGGGCAGTGGCAAATGTCAGGTAGGAGATCAGAGAGCAAAGAGCTATTAAAGAGATTTTTTGAATGCTTAACAAAGATTGAGACTAAATTAGTTAAGAGTAACCAAGACAAAATATTTAAAATAAGGGGGAAATGGCAGTTTTACAGTGAACCAGGTTGAACTACTACAGTTCTACTCCTTGGGAAAACATACTATTTGGACAGTACTTGCTGATGTTGGCCTAAGGCACTAACTCAACAGCCAAATGTGACTTTTGATAAAACATTTTCTGTTAACTGCATTGTGGATTCTAAATTTACAGACAGTTCTTACACAGAAGGAACTTACAAATAATTAGGTTTTCTCATAAAATATACTACCGATGGGGAATGCCACTCAAAATCTTACCTGGTAAGTGATGTCAGGCCTTGCGGGCTCAGCATTACTTCCTCCACTAAAGCCCCCAGTAATGGCATGACCCAGCGTGTGGCCCACAGCAGAGCCCACAGCCACACCAGCTGCAGTGGTTGCCATCTGGGCCATCAGACCTGGCTGCCGGGGTGCAGCAGCAGGTGAGCCAACGGCAGATGGTGCAGCTGGTGCTGGTGGCTGAGCTGCTGGTGCTGGCCTGGGCGCAGCTCTCATCTGAGGTGCCCGGCTGTGAATGTAAAGAACAAAAAGTATGCAGTTCCCACTTCCAACCAGGTTTTGAAATTGTTAACTTAAGAAAAAAAAAACTTGTATGTTAAAACAAACATCAGGATTTTCATTTTAAATTGTTAAACACAAATACTACATACACACAAGAAAACTTTACAGAACACAATTCCCTGAACCATTTTATTACATTTTTATCCTTTAACCTTTTGTTAAATCACCAAATATAAATTATTTTCCCTGCTTTTTTGAAACTACTTCCATATATTCACATAGCCCACAGTATCTTATTCCAATGCTTTATAAAAATCATAAAATATGATTATGAGTTTAAAATATGCTTATAGAAATTTATCACAAGTGTTAAAAAATACTGAGAGAGGAGAGTGGTGGGACATAATAATTTAAGGATAGTCAAGTGAGGTCTCCCTGAGCTGATAACATTTGAATGAAGACCTGCAGATAATCATCTGGGTAAATAATCTAGTCTAATTCCTTCATTTTACAGATTAGAACACTGAAGCCCAGTGACTGGAAGTGGCTTGCCTGAACTGTTATACCAAAATTAATTTAAACGATTTCCC
This sequence comes from Molossus molossus, assembly GCF_014108415.1. Classification (NCBI taxonomy): domain Eukaryota; kingdom Metazoa; phylum Chordata; class Mammalia; order Chiroptera; family Molossidae; genus Molossus; species Molossus molossus. Next base: position 105,325,405 of record NW_023425366.1, on the reverse strand, counting down.
ATCTGTACTACATTTGGATGCTTTCAACAATTTCACTAATATGTCCGGTGCTGCTTTAAAAATCTTCATGTATATTATGGTCCCTCTCTCCATTTTTAGATCGTTTCCTTGTGTGCTCTTCCCCTAAATAAGGCCAGGTCCAAAGTTTATGACTTCACTTTACAAAAATGTGGTTACCGATCCTTTTCATAAATGAATCCCTTCCCTACACTCCCAGCACACTGTATGACACAATCCAGTGAAGCAATAGGTACTGTGCTAAGTATCTTGAATTAGTCATTGGAAAACTAGGGTCTGAGACCTGGCTTTCCTACTTAACTAGAGGTATGACCTCAGGCAAGTCATTTATTGAGTGTCCTGTTTCATAGCCTTCTGTAAGAAAGGAACAACATCGATCTCTAGGGTTACCACGAGGTGTAATTAGCAGTACATTTATTTAAAAGTATTTTATGTGCCCTGGCCAGTTTGGCTCAGCGGTTAGAGCGTCGGCCTGTGGTCCAGGGAGACCCGGGTTCGGTTCCCGCTAAGGGCGTGTACCCCAGTTGCAGTTTGTCCCCGGCCCTGGTTGGGCTGTGTGGGTGGCAGCCACTTGATGTGTCCCTTTCACTACGATGTTTCTCTCACTCTCCCACTCTATCTGAACAAAAAATGGAAAAATGTCCTCAAATGAGGATTAAAAAAAAAAAAAAGTATTTTATGAACTAGAAAACGTCATATACACGCGAGGACTTTACTTACTGTGTTCTCTATTAGGCTAAGACCCTAAAACGCCTACTGCTAACGGCAAGTGCTCAAAGATTATTCACTGAATTGAAATTCGATCATTTCCCGATTATATTATCTTTATTCTACGCTTTTTTGCTACTTTGACGTTTCAGCCTGTTTACACTTACAAATTTTCACTTCTTTTTACAACTTGGCTGTTTTAACTTAAAATTAACTAGGGGGCATTTTAGACAATTCACGAGCATTCGAAATTAGAAAATTTGCCACTAAAGGAAAACCTAGCCAAAGCCCATTTACAACCAGCTTGCGCCCAACGGATTCGGGCCCAAGCCGCATCGGCCTTCAAACGCCCTCGTCACGGCCTCCGCCAACCTCCGCCCGGCCGCGCCTCCGCCTAGCGCGGCCTCCCTCTGCGTCACGGTGCCGACAGGGCCCCAAACCCCGCTGTGGCCTCACCTGGCCGGAGGGGCCATACGGGAGGTGCGGCTTCGGCTTCCACGCGGCATCACAACTGCACAAGGGCTCGACGTCTACGACAGAGAAGCTCGGAGACCTCCACAACTTCTGCTGAGCAGGAGAGCGGAAAACAGGGGGCGGGGCTGGCAGCGCGCGACCAATCAGCGCACAGGCAAAGCTCTTCCGTTTGCTGACGTCTCCGTGGGTCCTGAAGGTCACTGGAAGAGCACGGCGACGCGTCGGCGTCTCGTCGCATGCGGTTGACGTCAGAAGCTGGGCGCCGGGACTGTTTAGAAAATCGGAAGTGCTTGTGGTCGCGGGGCAAATGTTACCGTCCCTGCCTACCATGAGTCAGAGCCGCTAGCAGATTTAGGGTACAAGGACCTTTGTTGCTTCTTTCAAGGCTTTGTGTTATTAACGTGGCACGTCAAATCCAACCTTGAGAGTCAGATCTCTGTCGGGACTACCACTGGACCTTGGGCAAGTTACTTAACATTTTTCAGCATTGCATTATTTGGATAAATATTTTTTGAGGTACAGTGTGGGTACGCAATATGAACTGAAGGAAAATGAGATCTTTAGGCAGGAATCGACGAAACAAAGTTGGTTCTGTTTGCATTTCTCTTGTCTGCGGATCCAGTTAAAAGTTAGAGACAGTCTTACACTTATGTGTTACTCTACATTTTCAGTCATTTCATATATGTTATAGAATTTGTGCCCATAATTACAATAGTATTCACTGATAAACAAAAATGTTCTGAATGATCTACAAGTGCTAGCTAAGTTGAGATACAGCACCAAATAAAACAAGACTATACCTTCATGTAGTTTAAATTCAGGGAGGGGAGACACCAATGCCAATATAGTTCAGGTAGTGGTGACAGGAAACAAAAGCAGGGTAAGGGAGATACTTAGGTTGGAGGAGGACAGGATTCTTTGAGGAGGCAAGCATTTGAACACAGTCCTTGTAGTGAAGTAAGCCATTTGCTTACCAAGGGTAAGAGCATTCCAGGTAAAGGGAACAGCAATTGCCAAGGCCCCAAAGGTCTGTGCTTTAGTGATAGTTGGTGTGAAATGCTTTTATTAATAGCATTTTAGAGATTCTTCAGTAGGAGGAAAGTTGACTAGTGGCATTTTATGGTGGGCTTCCTGGGAAAGCCTTTGGGGATGGGGTGGGATTTTTGGAGGAGAGAAAACAGAGGTAGAACATCCATTTCTACTTGGATGCCATCAGAAATTTCCCGCTTCCACTAGAGGTAGCAGAGTTTAATACAACCTTTCCAGAAACAGCAGGATGTTGTGGAATGGAAGGGTAAATGCAAAACCTTTCATGAAAAACAAAGTTTTATTTTCATAGGACTTATTAAATCAAAGCTTTCTACGTCAAACTAAAAAGTGTACGCACAACAAAAGAAACTAGCATCAAAATGAAAAGGGAGCCCTGGCCGGTTTGGTTTAGTGGTTGGAGCGTCATTGGCCTGCGGACCAGAGAACCATAGGTTCAATTCCAGTCAAGGGCATGTACCTTGGTTGTGGTTTGGTCCTGGCCCTGGTCCAGGTTGTGTGGGAGGCAACCAATCGATCTCTCTCGCATCAGTGTTTCTCTCCTTTCTTTCTCTCTCTCTCTCCCTCCCCCTCCCTCCCTCCCTCCCTTCTTCTCACTCTATCTGAAGATAAATAGAAAAATATCCTCGGGTGAGGATTTAAAAAAAAAAAGAAAAGGGAACTAACTGTATAGAAGAACATAATTGCCAATGATACATTGGATGAGGGGTTAATTTCCAAAATATATAAAGTACTCGTACAACTCAACAAAAGGAAGACAAAGAATCCAATTAAAAAATGGGCAGAGGACCTGAATAGACACCTCTCCAAACAGGACATACAAATGGCCAAGAGACATATGAAAAATGCTCAACATCACTAATCATCAGAGAGATGCAAATGAAAATGACTATGAGGGCCCTGCCGGTGTGGCTCAGTGTTTGAGCATCAACCCATGCACCCAGAGGTCGCCAGTTTGACTCCTGGTCAGGGCACATGCCCAGGTTGTAGGCCTGATCCCCAGTGGGGGACATGCAGAAGACGGCCAGTCAATGTTCTCTCTCATTGATGTTTCTATCTCTCTCTCCTTCTCCCTTCCCCTCTCTCTAAAAATCAATAAAGAAAAAAGAAAATAAAAACGCTATGAGATGTTATCTCACACCTGCCAGAATGACTGTCATCAACAAATCCTCAAACAAGTGCTGGCAAGGATGTGGAGAAAAGGGGACTCTAGTACACTGCTGGTGGGAATGCAGACTGGTGCAGCCACTATGGAAAACAGTATGGAGTTTCCTCAAAAAATTAAAAATTGAGCTGCCATTTGACTCAGTAATTCCACTTCTAGGAATATGTCCTAAGATGCCTGAAACACCAAGTAGAAAGAATATATGCACCCCTATGTTCATAATAGCACTATTTATAGCTAAGATCTGGAAACAGCCCAAGTGTCCATCAGTAGATGAGTGGATAAAAAAGCTGTGGTACATATACACAGTGGAATACTATGCAGATATTAAGGAAGAAAGATCTCTTACCCTTTGAGACAACATGGAGGGACCTGAATAGTATTATGCTAAGTGAAAAAAGCCAATCAGAGAAAGACATATATCACATGATCTCACTTGTGGAACATAATGAACAAAATAGACTCAGAGACATGGAAGTAGGGAACAGACTGACAAACCTCAGAGGCAGGGGGGTGAGAGAGTGGGAAGAGATAAACCGAAGAACTTATATACATATATGAATAACCAATGGACACAGACACCAATACTGTGAATGTGGGGGGTGGGAACAGGAGTGGGGAGGATGTCAATAGGGGAAAAAGGAGGGACATCTATAATAAAAAAAAAATTAATAAGATAAAATAAAAAATTAAAGCTTTATAAATGATAAGATTTTGTACCTGCCTTTGGATAATTCATAAGTAGAGACACAGAAAAGGAACCTTATAAAGGTCACCATGGCACAAGATCTTTTTTTTTTAATCCTCACCCGAGGACATTTTTCCATTTTTTGTTCAGATAGAGTGGGAAGGAGAGAGTGAGAGAGAGAGAGAGAAACATTAGTATGAAAGGGACACATCAAGTGGCTGCCTCCCACAGGACCCAAACCAGGGCCAGGGACAAACTGCAACCGAGGTACGTGCCCTTAGCAGGAACTGAACCCGGAGCTCTGTGGACCGCAGGGTGACACTCTAACTGCTGAGCCAAAACAGCCAGGGCATGGCACAAGATCTTCAATAGAAAACTTTGGACAATCAAGACAGGCGGGCATCCAGACCAGAACAGAGACAGTTTTAATCATTCTTGACTAAGCATTAATTCCTAAATTGAAGAGAGAATATTAGGTTGTTTGTACAAGATTATTTTGTGATAGAAAAAGATTGGAAACAATCTAATATCCTGATAGTACAATTCTGGTGTAAAAACATCATGGCACATTCACAATAAAAAAGAAGAAAGCTTTTCTATCAATGTGGAATGATTTCCAAGATAAACTATCAGGGGGAAAAAAGCAAGGGTCAGAATTGAGTATAGTGTGCTATTGTTTGTGTAAAATAGAAAAGACCATATTACATATGCATAAAATATCTGCAACTAGTAATACTGCTTGCTTTCAGGCAGTAGGACTAGGTAGCTGTGGCACACGGAGTGGGACTTTTACTGATAATGTTTTCTATCTTTTGGATTTTGAAACAGTTAATATATTCACTCTATTCAACAACAAAAACATGTAAAAAGTTAATTAGAACTAGTTTGTTTTTTTATCCTCACCCGAGGATATTTTCCCATTGATTTTTAGATAAGAGTGGAAGGGAGGAAGAGAGAAATGTCAATGTGAGAGAGACACATCCATGTGGGTTGCCTCTCCCATGGCCCTGACCGGGGCCAGGGATGGTACCTGCAACCCAGGTATGTGCCCTTGACTAGGATTCAATCTCAAGACCCTTCGGTCTGCGGGTTGATGCTCTAACTGCTGAGCCAAACCGGCCAGGGCTCTCATCGATGTTTCTATCTCCCTCCCTCTCCCTTCCTCTCTCTAAAAAAAAAAAAATCAATAAATAAAAAATAAAGTGCAAACAGTTTCAAAAATTCCATGTCTGGGAATGTAAGAAACAGCCATGAAAAAAAAGAAAAGAAAAACAGTAATGTATGTGAAATTAGTTATAAGGATGTTTAACAAAATATGTAAGATAGGAAAAACCTGTAAACAACCTAAGCGTTGTACAATATAGAATTAATTTAAGTTATGCAGCCATTTAAAATGTTATGAAGATATGACATGAAAGGTATCTTCACAATATATAAATGAAAGAGCAGTTTATAAAATATTATACATAGTATGTTTATATTTTGAGAATATGTATTTTATTTATTTTTTTATCTTCACCCGAGGACATTTTTCCATATTTTGTTCAGATAGAGTGGGAGCAGGAGAGAGAGAGAGAAACATCGACGTGAAAGGGATACATTGAGTGGTTGACATCCGCACAACCCAACCAGGGCCGGGGACAAACTGCAACTGAGGTACGTGCCCTTAGTGGGAACCAAACCCAGGTCTCTCTGGACCACAGGCCAATGCTCTAACCGCTGAGCCAAACTGGCCAGGGCAAAAATTTATGTATTTTAAAGACTGGCATTATATATACCCAAGGAGTGATGTTATCCATTGGATAGTAGTTTTTTCCTTTTTTTGTCCATATTTTCTTCAATGAATACACTTACATTAAACACACCATGGTGGTTTAAAATGCCCACAGATTGACACTCCTTTCAAAAGGTGGAGCCTGATTCCTCTCCCCTTGAGTGTGAGCTGGATTTAGGTATTCACTCTGAATGGATAGAAAAAAGCAAAAGTGAAAAGTGATGGTGTGCAACTTCAGAGACTAGGTCTTAAAAGGTACTGTGGCTTCATCTTTGTTCACTCTCTCAGATCACTTACTCTGGGGAGAGCCAGCTGTCACTTCATGAGGACACTCAAGCAGCCTAATAGAGTCTCATGTGGCAAGGAAGTGAGGCCTGCCAGCAGCCACATGAGCAAGCCACTTTGGAAGCAGCCTTCCCATGACTGGATTCAGTCAACAGCTTCACTGCAGCCTCATGAAACGCTGACCTAGAACCACCCAGTTAAGTCACTTTGAATCTTTGACCCACAGAAACTGAGATAAATATTTGTTCTTTTAAGCCACTAGGTTTTCGAGTAATTTATTACATAACAGTAAGTAATTAATACACAATCTCTACAGTTACTATATTTAATTGTAAACGTTCTAATATCTAAAATGAGCAAAGTCTAGTTAGAGCACACTAAAGTGTTGCTTTAACATGGCTTATGTCTGGGTATGCTGTACTTTACAGCAGGAATTGTGTAGGAACTGAGATCTTTGAAAAATTGAGATTCTTAGTCTCTAAATGTAGTTTTTTTATAACTATGACATATAGTGCCTTGTACCTATCAGACATAAAAGAATTTACACATATGGTTTTTAACTATTCAGCTAAAAATACAAAATACTATATGAACAAGTAGTTAAATAGTGCTTATGTGAGTTCTATAAGATTTCAAAAAATTGACATTCGATGTGGATGAAAGCTTTAGGAAGAAAGTGGCATTTAAGTATAGATGGAATTAGTTTCAGGATTAAAATTGTAAAGGGAGGAAGGGCATGCTAAATAGGATAGCACAAATTCAAATCAAGAAACAGAATTCTGGTGAGTTTAGAGGGCAGAAAATCTGTGTCAAGAATCATTGTTTTTGGAAGTTGTGGGTCAAAATTTAAGAAAATTCAGATTACTTCCAGCACAATATAAGAAATCTAGGCTATCCTATAAGGTTGAGGGTTTTATATGATTAAAATGGTCATCAGGTAGATTAGTCTAGAGTTTAAGCAACTTGCCCAAGTCAGTACCATTTAACTCCAAAGCCAGGACTGCTATCATACCACACTGTATGATGTTGGACATATTTTAAAAGAATTAATGTGAGTGAAATAATGTAAAACTTTGTGACCATAGAGGAAGGAGGAGGGATTATATTCTGTAAACTTAAAAATAGTTTTCATTTATTGAGCACCTACTATGTTTCAGGTCCTTAACTGTGTTGGGTGTTTCATATATTTTATCTATAACCCAGTTTGGCAAGGTAATCCAATATTATTCCCATTTTACAAATGAGAAACCTGAGGCTTAGTGGAACTTGGAAGTAGTTGCCATTCATAAGTTTGCTGCCAGAATGATGAACAGTCACAGCTTGGATTAATACTAAGGTTGCTCCTTCCAGTACACACCTTTCTCTCCTAATCAAGGACTCACCACTGGGTGCAGAGGCCCGACTGGATGCAGACTGAAGATAAAGGAAAGCTACCCTGCCATATTCTGCATAATTTTAAAACTAAAACTCAGCTCTTATTGTTGGACCTGGAGTTTGTGGGTGGTTCTGAACCAAAGAACATTGTGTACAGTTGAGGAAAACTGTGATCCTGGAAGGAGTAAATACTTTATAAAAGTATCTGTTAAGCCCATCTTCTTTCTAACCAGTTGTGTGCCTTTGGAAAGTTATGTAAACTCTCTGAGCCTCAAGAATCCCCTCTATAAAATGGAGGTAACAGTATCTACCTCAAATGATTGTTGTGGGATCTGTAGTGCAGAGAACTTAGCAACTAGATTCAACAGACACAATTTAAAGGACTCCTTTCTTGGAAAACAAATATTAAACCTGCAGAGTAGTCTGACACTTTTGTTGACATCCTGTGCTAATTCCTATCTTTGTTCTCCTCCCCCATTCATCTGTGACCTTTTCTTTATGCAGAACGCAAATATTTGTAGACTTAAAACGAGTTACCATAACAACTAAAAAAAGAACCACATAAGTTAAAATGCCACTCTTGCTGCTGCTCTGTTTTAATTAAAATCCCTAAAAAGGCATATCCACTTGGATCTTACTTAGCTAACAACCAGTAAGGAAAAGATAGTGAAGCAGTAAACTTAAGCCATGTCAAAACCAAATTCTGTTGACCGACATGGATTCTCTCCCCCTTAAGACCACAGTTACAGCTGGAGTCAGAGAAAAGACTTTTTTTTATCAGGTCCTTCGGTATCCTGTAGAAAAATCAGACAAAAACAAAAATCTGTTATTTTCTTTAGCCGGAGCATCAGCACTGAAAGGATTTTTTAAAATGATGTTCTGTTTCCTAGCCCCTTCCACCATTCCAACCGCAGTCAGGAGATAAGCTGAGGGCTAAGGGGGTCCACCTGCGACTCGCTAAGGCGGGACAGCCTCAGAAGGGGCGACTCTGCCCGGGTCGAGTCGTAGGGGACCAACGGAAGTGGCCCGGGGCGCTCCCGGGGCCCTGAGCGGTCGTGGCCCGTACGCACCAGCGCACAGGCGAGGCGGGTGCGCGGCCGGGGCTGCAGCTTGCGCTGGCGACGCTTGCGCTGGCCGTTGACGAGCTTCTGTGCGATTTTGCGCTCGTGGCCTCCAGGCACCGGCCGGTTGGTGCGCAGTTCCCGCTCGCGCCGCGTCCTGCCCTTGCTGTGTCCGGCCCCACAAGCCGGGAAGTCGCGCAGGTAGTAGTAATCGAGACAATCGGAGAGCTCCTCCTCCGAGCTCACCGGCGGCCACAAGTCCGGCGACGGCGGCTGGGCCAGAGTCTGGCCATTGGAAAGGGCCAGGTCCATCGTGCCGCGGTGGCCACCGGCCCGCGCACGCGCGCGCCTCGGGGAGCCCCACTCCGGGTTGCGATTGGCCCCGCCTGAGGAGGCGGGGCCTAGGTTTGACGTCACAGAGCCGGGCTTGTGGCTTGCACCCTGTCTGAGTTCCAGCTGGGGAACCGTGACCCCTTCCTGCGCCAAGGCTTGTGTACCCCCGGCCTGAGAAAGGCAGTTGGCAAGATCCAACCGTCGCTTCGTTTATGTTGGTCAAAAATGGTAAACTAACATGCACAGAGGAAAGGCCGCGTGAGGACAGAGCAAGAAGGTGGCCATCTGCAAGCCAAGGAGAGAGGCCTTAGGAGAACTCAACCCTGCTGACAAATTGATCTTAGACTTCCAGCCTTTACAACTGTGAGACAATAAATTTCTGTTGTTTAAGACAGAAAAAGAAAAAGGTAAACTATTCAAGTGTCCAAAGGGACCGCCTAAAGAAAATGTGGGGCTGTGTATTCCTTGGAAAAACTTTTTTTTGACGTTTTTATTGATTTTTTTAGAGAGAGAGAGAAGCATTGATGTGAAAGAGAAACATTGATCAGCTGCCTCCTGCATGCCCCCTGCTGGGGATGGATCTGGCAACCCTGGCATGTGCCCTGACCAGGGATTGAACCCTTATCTCTCAGTGCATAGGTTGATGCTCAACCACTGAGCCACACTAGCTGACTCTTGGAAGAACTTTTTTTTAAAATCTTCACCTGAGGATATTTTTCCATTTATCTTCAGATAGAGTGGGAGGGTGAGAGAAAGAAACTCATTGGCTGGTTGCTTCCTGTATACCCCTACCAGAGCTGGGGACCGAACCTCAACCAAGATATGTGCCCTTGACTGGAATCGAACCCACGACTCTTTGGTCCACGGGCTGATGCTCTAACTGCTGAGCCAAACTGGCTGGGGCCCCTTGGAAGAACTTTTATCAGAAATAAACATATTGTTAGGCTATTTGATGTCAGGATAAAGTGCTCAATAATGATGTAAGTGAAAAATTAGCTTCTGAAGAAATGCCACCAGTATTCCAGAGACTATTTAAAAAACATAACTGTTTATAAATAACTGAAAGGAAATTCATCAAAACGCTAAAAGTGTTTCTGCTTGGTAGGGTTATACATTAATTCTTTTTCCTTTACTCAAGTTCGTGTTTTTGAGAAGGAGTAAGAGTTAATTGTGTTAGGAATGATTAAAAGGAAAAGCCCCCTTCCTGCTGCAAGGCCCAGAACCAGCGAAATTTCAGTTTATCCTAGGTCAAGAGGCATAAACTTGATGACTTGATGTGTTGGCAGCTTTGGATGAGGGCAGAGAGTCCTGAGCTGCAGCATTGGGGAGAGTGCTCCAGAAACCAGCAGAGATGAGGAATCTGGTCAGGTGAACTGAGCACAGTAAACTCTGGGAGTTATTGTGCAGAAGACCTTTGTTTTGGTTTGGTTTAATTATGTGGGGAAAAAAGGGGTTACTATGGAAAGTAACCTCACAGGGTGATCTGACCATAAATTCCTACCTGGGCAGTTCATGGTGGGTACTCATGCAACTTTTTGGCTTTTTTTTTTTTTTTTTGACTTAAGCAAGCCAGGTTCATTGTTTCTGTGAATTTAGATTAGTTAACATACCTTTGAAATACACGGTAATCACCCTCAAGAGAGCACTTGAGAAGCAAGAGAGGCTTATTTCTCCTGCCTTCCTATATTCTTCCTTAAATTTCCTCCTTAGCCCTTGTCGGTTTGGCTCCGTGGTTAGAGTGTTGACCTGCAGTTCAGAGAGACCCGGGTTCAGTTCCTGCTAAGGGCACGTATCTCGGTGTGGGTGGCAGCCACTCAATGTTTTCACGGATGTTTCTCTCCCTACTGAACAAAAAATGAAAAAAATGTCCTCGGGTGAGGATAAAAACAAAAAACAAATTCCCTCCTTAGTTTTAAGTTTGTAAAAGAAGCTGCAAAACCATTATTCTCTGGAGCATTTGAGATCTTCCTCCCTGGCATATGTTATCAGTTTATCTCGAATAAACTCATATAAAACTTCTCTATAGCCCGGGCTGGTTCGGCTCAGCAGTTAGAGCGTCAGCATGCAGTCCAGAGAGACCCGGGTTTGGTACCCACTAAGGGCACGTACTTTGGTTGCAGTTTGTACCCGGCCCTGGTTGGGTTGTGCGGAAGAGAGCCACTCCATGTGTCCCTTTCATGTTGATGTTTCTCTCTCTCTCTTCCTCCCGCTCTATCTGAACAAAAAATGAAAAATGTCCTTGGGTGAGGATTAAAAAAATAAATAAAAACTTCTCTATATGTTTGGAAGTTTCTCACCTTGACAACTGCCACAAAAATTGCAGCCCTTCGGCCCCCTTGGGGATTTTCTTTTTAGTAGCTTGAAAAAATAATTCTCTAAAAAAAAAAAAAGGACTTCTGAGATATTTGATCCTGCTAAGTTTGTCTGTGACCAAGTTGCTGATTTGAGGTTTTTCTTCTGTGTTATGAAGCCTTATCCCTGGTGGGGCGTGGCCTACATACCATGCTCTGAGGGTAATTTTGGTGGTTCCTTAAATGAACAAGTCCCAGGAGAGTATTTTTAATTAAACACCAGAGGGGATTTCTCTTATTTTTTTATTTTCTAACCTTTTACATATGATATTGAAAAAAAGAGAAACTACTATTTATCCCTATACCACTCTCCCATACATTATATCTCTTTTTTAAAAAATTTTTAAAAAATTGATTTTAGAAAGAGAGGAAGGGAGAAGGAGAGAGACAGAAACATTGATGAGAGAGCTGGCTGTCTCCTGCATGCCCCCCACTGGGGATCAGGCCCACAACCTGGGTATGTGCCCTGGTGGGGAATTGAACCAGCAACCCCTTGATGCATGGGTCGATGCTCAGCCACTGAGCCACACTGCCTGGGCACATTATCTCTTTTTTAAAATCTCTTTAGGATTTGTCCTTATGGAAATATTCAGACATTCTCAAAGATGAAACAAACAAGGAATCCCTATCCCATCACATGGATTCAACAATTATCAAGACCCTGTAACATTTGCTTTGTCTATCATGTTCTGTTTTCCTCTGCTGCAGCACTTTAGAGCAAATTACAGACCTTATGTCATTTTACCCCTGTATATCTCAAATACAGCTCCAAGAAACTAGACGTTTCTTATATAACTACAATACCATTTTTACTCCTGACAAAATCAACTGGTCCTGTTATTATCTAATACTCAGCCCAGATCAAATTTGATTGTCTAAAAAACATCAAAATACATACAACTCAGAATACATACAAAATCTACACATAAAATTTGCCTGTATGACTTCTAAGTCTCTTATATTAGAGCAGTTCCCCTGCCCTTTTTATTTTTCTGACGTTGCCTTATGGCAGAAACTGGGTCAGTTGTCCTGTAAAAATGTGGATTTTTCTGCTTTCTGTGGTGTCATTTAACTTGTTCCTTTCTCTCCCATATTTTCTGTAAATTGAGGTTCGGTAAAGAGGAAGTGATGTGTTTTGGCATCACACCAGAAGATTCACAGTGGCTCCTCATCCCAATTTTAGTAATGCTGTGATTGATTAATGGGCTCAGGTGGTGACAACCTGTCCCTGCAATCGTAAAGTTCCACATTAAACTTTTATCTCATGGTTTCATGGGTATTTCATTATTGTTATTTATTTATTTTTTTGGTACATGCCCCTAGCGGGAACCGAACCCGGGACTCTCTTGTCCACAGGTCGATGCTTAGCCGCTGAGCCAAACTGGCCAGGGCCTGAAATACATTTTGACAAGAAAAGCAGGACAGCCGGGCCAGTGTGGCTGAGTGGTTTAGCATCGACCCATGCACCAAGGGGTTGCCGGTTTGATTCCCAGTCAGGGCACAAGCCCAGGTTGTGGGCCTGATCCCTAGTGGGAGGCATGCAGGAGGTGGTCAGCCAGTGTTCTCTCTAATCGATGTCTCTATTTCTCCCTCTCCCTTTCTCTCTCTCTAAAAATCAATAAAGAAAAAAAAAAAGAAAATAATAGCAGGACAGTTTGGGCTGGTGTGGCTCAGTTGGTTGAGTATCCTCCCATGCACTGAAAGGTAGAAGTTCAATTCCCGGTCAGGGTACATGCCCAGGTTGTGGTCTTGGTCCCCAGTTGGGCTGTATATGGGAGGCCACTGATCGATGTCTCTCTCTCTCTTTCTCTCTTCCTCTCTCTCTCTCAAAAATCAATAAATACAGTCCTATAACTAAGGATATAAAGAACAAGCCATGTTGGGACTACATCAAACTAAAAAGCTGCTACACAGCAAAAGAAATAACCATCAAAATGGAAAGGGAACCCACTATATGGGAGAGCATAACTGACAACAACACATCAGAAAAGGGGTTAATTTCCAAAATATATAGAGTGCTCATACAACTCAACAAAAGGAAGACAAAGAACCCAATTAAAAAATGGGCAGAGGACCTAAATAGACACCTCTCCAAACAGAACATGCAAATGGCCAAGACACATATGAAAAAATGCTCAATGTCACTAATCATCAGAGAGATGCAAATTAAAACAACAGCGAGGTCTCACCTGACACCTGTCAGAGTGGCTGCCATCAATAAATCATCAAACAAGTGCTGGTGAAGGTGTGGACAAAAGGGGACTCTAATACACTGCTGGTGGGAATGCAGACTGGTGCAGCCACTATGGAAAACAATATGATATTTCCTCAAAAAATTAAAAATTGAACTGCCATTTGACCCAGTGATCCCACTTATAGAAATATATCCTAAGAAGCCTGAAACACCAATCAGAAAGAATATATGTACCCCTATGTTCATCCGATTTACAACTGCTAAGATCTGGAAACAGTCCAAGTGTCCATCAATAGATGAGTGGATAAAAAAGCTGTGGTACATATACATAATGGAACACTATGTAGCTGTAAGAAAGATCTCTTATCCTTTGAGAAGACATGGAGGGATCTGAAGAGTATTATGTTGAGCGAAATAAGCCAATCAGAGAAAGACAAATACCGAATGATCTCTCTTATTTGTGGAATGTAACAAACAGAAAAAGCTGATGAACAAAACAGACCAGGAGACATGGAAAGGAGTATGGTTCAGACTGACAAACCTGAAGGGGAGGAGGTAAGGGGGAGGGATGAGATAAACCAAAGAACTTATATACATGTATGTGTAACCATCGGACATAGCAATGATTGGGGAGAGGGCTGGATAGGGAGGAGGAAGTCTGTGGGGAAAAAGAAACATCTGTAACAAAAATAAATTAATTAAAAAAAGAAAATACAGCCCTGGGCAGTTTGGCTCAGCGGTTAGAGTGTTGGCCTGCGGTCCAGAGAGACCCGGGTTCAGTTCCTGCTAAGGGCATGTACCTCGGTTGCAGTTTGTTCCCGGCCCTGGTTGGGTCGTGTGGGTGGCAACTACTTGATGTGTCCCTTTCACGTCAATGTTTCTCTCTCTCTCTCCCTCCCATTCTGAACAAAATATCGAAAAATGTCCTCTCGGGTGAGGATAAAAAGGGAAATACAATAGTAAATAAATAATAATACAAAAAAAAAAAAAAAAGAACAAGCCATGTCAAGACTGGTAGGAGATGTGGAGACACAAAACAGGCTGGTCCATATCCATGTATGGTGGTTGAGAAACAGGAGGGATATCTTAGCTGCAGAGGCACCCCCTGAGAAGCAAGGAGTACCATCCTTACACTGAGCTCCCCAGCCTGAAGCACCAGTGCTGAGCCTTGGCTCATGTTACAGCCTTTCGTAAATTGATCAGCGATTGGGAAGACAAGGTAGCAGAAAACATTGATCAGAAGAGCAAAAAGAAAAAAGAATTTAAAAAGTTAGTATAGCCCTGACCAGTTTGGCTCAGCAGTTAGAGCATCAGCCTGTGGACCAAAGAGTCCTGGGTTTGATTCCAGCCAAGGGCACGTAGCTTGGTTGCAGTTTGTCCCCGGCCCTAGTTGAGGTCGTGAAGGTGGCAACTGATAGATGTGTCTCTCTCACATCGATGTTTCCCTTTCTCTCTTCCTCCCACTCTATCTGAAAATAAATGTAAAAATATCCTTGGGTGAGGATTTAAATAAATAAATAAATAAATAAATAAATAAATAAATAAATAAATAAAAATAGCCCTGGCCAGTTTGCTAAGTGGTTAGAGCATTGACCTTTGGACCAAAGAGTCCTGGGTTCGATTGCGGCCAAAGGCACATACCTTGGTTGCGGTTTGTCCCTGGCCCCAGTTGGGGTCATGTGGGTGGTGACCAGTCGATGTGTCTCTCTCACATTGATGTTTCTCTCTCTCTTCCTCCCTCTCTCCTGCTCTATTTGAAGATCAATGCAAAAATGTGCTTGGGTGAGGATAAAAAAATTAAAAAGAAAAGACACACGTAGACTAAAAGTAAAGGAATGGCAAAAGATATTTCTTGAATATGGAAATGAAAAAAAAAGCTAGGGTAGCAATATATACACTTGACAAAATAAAGTTTAAAAGAAAGTCCGTAACAAGACAAAGAAGGATCCAGCAACTCTACTTTTAGGTATTTATCTGAAAAACCCAAAACACTAATTTGAAAAAATATATGCATTCATATGTTCATTGCAGCATTGTTTACAATAGCCAAGATATGGAAGAAACCTCAGTGTCCATCAATAGATGGATAAAGAAGAAGTGCTACAGCTCTCCAGAAGCTTCTGTGAGTTCCCCAGCTCTGGGTACCTGGTTCTGTCTGCATCATGCCACCATAATGGACCATAATCTGGTGCTCATGCTCAGCCTGAACACAGAGCGTGAAACTGGAAGAAAAGTTCAATCTTGAAATATCAGTGCTGCTAAGACTACTGCAGATATCATCCGAACATGTTTGAGACCCAAGTTCATGATGAAGATGCTTTTTAACCTAAAGGGAAGCATTGTCATGACTAAAGATGGAAATGCCATTCTTTAAGGGGTTCAGATTCAGTATCCAGCAGCCAAGTTCATGATTGAAGTTATCTGGACACAGGATAAAGAGGTTGGTAATGGGATCACATCCATAATTAGTCTTGCAGGGAAGATGCTGTTTGTGGTTGAGCACTTCCTGGAGCAGCAGATGCACCCAACAGTAATGATCAGTGCTTACCAAAATGCATTGGATGATATGATTAGCACCCTTAAGAAAATCAGTACCCCCATCGACAGCAACAACTGAGATAGGCTGCTAAACATTATCAACAGCTTCATTACTACCAAAGCAATCAGTCGGTGGTCCTCTTTGGCTTGCAACATTGCCCTGGATTCCGTCAAACCTGTACAGTTTGAGAATGGTTGGAAGAACAACATCAACAAATATGCAAGGGTAGAAAAGATGCCTGGGGCATCATTGAATACTCGTGTGTCTTACATGGTGTCATGATGTGCCCTGGCCGGTTTGGCTCAGCAGTTGGAGCATCGGCCTGCGGACCAGAGAGTCCTGGGTTTGGTTCCTGCTAGGGGCACATACCAAAAACAAACAAACAAAAAAAAACAAACAAAGATGTAACACATCCATGAATGTGGTGCTATATTAAGAACTCTCAAATTGTGTTGCTGCTATTTACAATAGCTAAGATCTGGAAACAGCCCAAGTGTCCACCAGTAGACGAATGGATAAAAAAGCTGTGGTACATATACACAATGGAGTACTATGCAGCGGTAAGAAAGAAAGATCTCTTATCCTTTGAGACGACATGGAGGGACCTGGAAAGTATTATCCTAAGTGAAAGAAGCCAAGCAGAAAAAGACAAATACCACATGATCTCACTTATATACGGAATATAATGAACATAACAGTCTGAGGAATACAGTAGACCCAGACACATGGAAGTAGGGCACAGACTGACATCCCTCAGAAGAGGGGATGGGGGGGGTGGGGGGTGGGAAGAGATAAACCACAGAACTTATATGCATGTATGCATGACCAATGGACATGGACAACTAAGCCGGGGACAGGGTGGAGGGGGGGTAGGGTGGGGGGTGCCAATGGGGTAAAAAGGTAAAATATCTGTAACAAAAAAATAAATAAAAATTCATAAAAAAAAAAAAATTGTGTTGCTGGATTCTTCTCTGGAATACAAGAAAGAAGAAAGCTAGCCTGACATTGAGATCACACGAAAGAAGACTTCACGAAAATTCTCCAAGTGGAAGAACAGTACATTAGTCAGCTCTGTGAGGACACAATCCGTCTGAGGCCTGATGTGGTCATCACTGAAAAGGGTGTCTCAGATTTAGCTCAGCACTTTTTCTGGGCCAATATCACAGCCATTCATAGAGTGCAGAAGACAGACAATAATCACTTTGTTGGAGCCTGTGGGGCCCACATAGTCAGCTGACCAGAGGAACTGAGAGAAGATGATGCTGGGACAGGATCAGACCTGTTGGAAATAAAGAAAATTGGATATGAGTATTTTACTTTCATCATTGAGTAAAGACCCTAAGGCCTGTACCATACTCCTCCAGGTGGTGAGTGAGGGCAGTAAGGAGATACTCTCAGAAGTAGAATGTAACTTCTCGGATGCCAGGCAAGTGTGCTACAACATTCTCTTGAACCCTCAGCTGGTGCTGGAGGTGGGGCCTGTGAGATAGCTCTGGCTTATGCTTGACACAAAAACCTAAGGCCATGACCTATATGTGGAGTAATGGTCATATAGGGCTGTTGCTCAGGCCCTAGAGGTCATTCCTCATACCCTTATCCAGAACAGTGGGGCAAGCACTGTCCATGTTTTTATCTCCATGTGAGCTAAGCACACCCAGGAGACCTGGGGTATAAATGGTGAGACAGGTACTCTGGTGGACATAAAGAACTGGACATCTAGGAACCACTCACTGTGAAGCTACAAACATATAAGACAGCAGTGGAGATGGTAGTTCTGCTGTTGTGGATTGATGACATCATCACAGGCCACAGAAAGAAGGGTGATCACCAGAGCCAGCAAGGCAGGGCTCCTAATGCTAGCCAGGAGTGGGTGGTGGGTAACGTGACCCCAACCCACAGAGTCTGCCCCTTCCCTGAATCAGGCTGCCAGGTGCACTGTGGATGCTATTGTTTGGAAGGGGTCAGGTTGAGGGGCAGCCTCAGGACCTTTCTGTCCCAGCTCAGTTTGCAAAAGGCACTGACATGTAATTCTTCTCTATTGTAAGCTTTCCACTTAGTTTTCTTCCAATGATAAAATCTAAGTCACTTGAAAAAAATAAAAATAAAAGGAGTGTACTTGTATACAATGGAATATTAGCTATAAAAAGAATGAAATCTTGCCATCTGCAACAACACGGATGTACCTAGAGGGTATTGTGCTGAGTGAAGTAAGTCTGACAGAGAAAGACAAATGCCATATGATTTCACTTGTATGTGGAATCTAAAAAACAAAATAAATGAACAAACAAAACCAATAAACTCATAGATACAGAGAACATATTGATTGTTGCCATATGGGAGGGTGTTGGAAGGATAGGTAAAAAAGGGAAAGAGATTAAGAAGTACGAATTGATACAGACTAGTCGCAGGGATGTAAAGTACAGCACAGGGAATATAGTCAATGATATCGTAGTAACTATGTATGGTGTCAGATGGGTATAGACTTATCAGGGTGATCACCTCGTAAGTTATATAAATGTCTAATCACTATGTGGTACACCTGAAACTAATATAATATTGTATGTCAACTGTAATTGAAAAATAAAAATTATTTTTAAAAGAGTAGGGGTTTAAGAAGAGTGTTACAAGCAGAGGATACAACACACCCCAGAGGCTCCCTAGAGAGAGAGTGTGAGGCATTTGGGGGGCAGAGAGGTTCAGTAGGGCTAGACCACAGATAAAATGGATAGGGGAAAATAATAATGCTGCTTTGTGAGGTAGGACAGAGCAGAAGTAGGACAGAGCAGGGACTGTTTAAGTGAGGGAGTGATGTGATCAGATATGTGGAGTAGAGATATCACTCAAGTTGCTATACAGAGAAGGCACTGGTTAGGAGCAAATGGTTCTTGGGATTGCAGGAGACCCAAAGCAAGCAAGAAGGAGACGAGATGAAGAGGATGAATGGATGTAGGTGATCCTGAGAAAGCAGAATCATGAGGGTTGGTGAATAGAGTTAAACGTAATGTCTGGGCTTCTGTTTGGGCAACAGGTGCTTCTGTTTGTGTTTTTCGCAGAGAGAATTGCAGAAATGGGGTCATGATTGGGGCGATTGTAATAAGATGCTTTTTTGGACATACTAAATTTGAGATGCCTGTGGCCATCCTAGTATAGATTCTAGTAGATAGATAAATACGCAACTTAGAGACTCAGGAAAGGAATATAGAATGGAGGTGCATATTTTGGTGTGACCATCAAATAGATGAAGGTCACGTGAGGGGATGATTTCACCCAGTGAGAGGGTGTGGAGTGAAAAGGCAAGAGGTAGTAAGGTAAGGTGCACAATCATTGGAGGGAATGGGAAAGGCAGGGCAGGACTCCTGTAACTGGAGGGGCCAGCTTCCTTCCCTTTCCTTCCACCCTCCCTCTCTCCTTTCCTTCCCTTCCTTCCCTTCCTTCCCTTCCTTCCCTTCCCTCCCTCCCCTTCCTTCCTTCCTTCCTTCCTTCCTTCCTTCCTTCCTTCCTTCCTTCCTTCC
The DNA here is from genome assembly GCF_014108415.1 of Molossus molossus. NCBI lineage: Eukaryota > Metazoa > Chordata > Mammalia > Chiroptera > Molossidae > Molossus > Molossus molossus. The sequence goes on along the minus strand of NW_023425366.1, from coordinate 105,305,882 downwards.
TTCCTTCCTTCCTTCCTTCCTTCCTTCCTTCCTTGTTTCTTTCTCTTGTTTCCCCTTCCTCCTTTTATTTCTTCCATTCTAATTCAGTCCAAATTTAGGTTTGACAAGCTCAAATGAGGTGGTAATTGTGGCCTGTGTGAGGGCAGCATAGGAGTGGGGTGGTTGGGCAGCCCTATGGGGTCAAGTGACTGGCTATATACAAGGGAGTGGGGGGGATATATATATATATACATATACATACACACACACACACAGAATGAATACTGGGAGCCAGGTTTTTTGCCGTTAAAGAAGAGAGTTATAGCCCAGCTGGTGTGGCTCAGTGGATTGAGCATCATCCCATGTCCCATGGACTGAGAGGTCCCAGTTCAATTCCCAGTCAGGGCACATGCCTGGGTTTTGGGCTCGATCCTAATGTGGGGCATGCAGGAGGCAGCTGATCTATGTTTCTCTTTCACATCGATGTTTCTCTCTCTCTCCCTTCCTCTCTCTCTAAAAAATCAATAAAAACACTAAATAAAAAATATTGATTACAAAAGTAAAAAGAAAGAAGAGGTATAAATGTGGTGGAAAGGGAAAACTAGAATGAGCCCTTTGATGTTTTGGCTCAGAATTTGAATGGTTGGGCCTGGCCAGTGTGGCTCAATGGTTGAGCATCGATCCATGCACCAAGAGGTTGCTGGTTCGATTCCTGGTCAGGGCACATGCCCAGGTTGTGGGTCAGATCCCTAGTAGGGGGCATGCAGGAGGCGGCCAATTGATGTTCTCTCTCATTGATGTTTCTCTTTCTCCCTCTCTCTTCCTCTCTCTCTCAAATCAATAAAGAAAAAAAATTTGAATGGTTGGTATAAATTCATGCTTTATAATGTAGAGAGTTATAGATATAAGTATAGATGTAAAAGTGTGTGTGAGAGGGGGTATAGACATACATTTATTCCCTGTTCTGTCCACTGAGAGGGCCTGGGAACAGTGACATTCTAATAGTAATGAACATGCATGTCAAGCACCCATGTTGGCTCCTAAATAGTACTCCCCATTAAAGGAAGCCAAGGCTCCTTGAAAAATGACTTATTTCAGACAAGACTTGGGCAGAGAATGTATGTATAAGGTGGACCTGGAAAATTCTGTTGTGAAGAAAGTGTTCAAATAATGAGATGTCAAAAAACAGAATGTAGCCCTGGAAAGTTTGGCTCAGTGCTTAGAGCATGGCCCTGCGGTCTAGAGAGACCTGGGTTTGGTTCCCGCTAAGGGCACAAACCTCGGTTGCAGTTTGTCCCCGGCCCTGGTCGGTCGTGCTGGTGGCAGCCACTCGATGTATGCCTTTCACATCGATGTTTCTCTCTCTCTCTCTGTTCCTCTCTCTCCCTCCCACTCTACCGGAACAAAAAAAAAAAAAAATGGAAAAATGTCCTCGGGTGAGGATAAAAACAAACAAACAAACAAAAAAACCAGAGTGTACTTTTTTAAAATTAAGAAATGGCCCTGGCCGGTTTGGCTCAGCGGTTAGAGCGTCAGCCTGCGGTCCTGAGAGACCCGGGTTCGGTTCCCGCTAAGGGCGCATACCTTGGTTGCAGTTTGTCCCCGGCCCTGGTCGGTCGTGCGGGTGGCAGCCACTCGATGTGTTCCTTTCACATCGATGTTTCTCTCTCTCTCTCTGTTCCTCTCTCTCCCTCCCACTTTACCTGAACAAAAAATGGAAAAATGTCCTCAGGTGAGGAAAAAAAAAAAAAAAAGTAAAATTAAGAAATGTTTCCGTTCTCTGTTTTTTAAAAGAAAATGTTTTTATTGATTTTTTGGAGAGAGGAAGGGAGAGAGAGAGAGAAACATCAACGTGAGAGAGAAACATCTATCAGCTGCCTCCTGCATGCCCCCTACTGGGGATCGAGCCCGAAACCGGGCATGTGCCCTGACAAGAATAGAATGGGACCTCTCAGTCCATGCCACGATGCTCAATCCACTGAGCCACAGTGGCTGGGCCACCCCTACTACTTTTTAAAAGCCCTTGTGTCTGATAGATTCAAGCCCTGGAGGTCATTGGTGAGAATCAGATTGAGCGATTGAGAAGGAAGGGAGCCCTGGCCTGTTTGGCTCAGTGGTTGGAGCATTGGCCTGCGGACCAGAGAATCCCAGGTTCGGTTCCCGCTAGGGGCACGTACAAAAAAAAAAAAGAGAGAAAGGGAATGAGAAGTGAGAAAATGGAAACAGTGAGCACAGACCAGTCACTGAAGAAATTTCACTATGAAGTGGAGGAAAGAATGGGGTAGCAGCAGGGGAACACATTGAGTTTGGAGAGAGCTTTTTAAAATGGAAGAAACGTCAGTAGTTTAAATGTTAATGGAAAGACACTAAAAAAGAAAGACAGGCCCTGGCTGGTTTGGCTCAGCAGTAAGAGCATGGCCCATGGACCAGAGAGTTGCGGGTTTGATTGTGGCCAAAGGCACATGTCTCTGTTGCGGTTCATCTCTAGCCCCAGTTGAGGCTGTGCAAGTGGCAACCAGTCAAAGTGTCTCTCTCACGTCGATGTTTCTCTCTTTCTCTTCCTCCCTCTCTCCCTCCAGCTCTATCTGAAGATTAATGTAAAAATGTCCTTGGGTGAGAATTAAGAAAAAACAGCCCTGGCCGGTTTAGCTCAGCGGTTAGAGCATCGGCCTGCAGTCGGGAGAAACCCAGGTTCGGTTCCCGCTAAGGGCACGTACCTCGGTTGCAGTTTGTCCCCGGCACTGGTTGGGTCATGTGGGTGGCGACCACTCGATGTGTCCCTTTCACATCAATGTTTCTCTCTCTCTCTCCCTCCCACTCAATCTGAACAAAACAGCAAAAAAAAATGTCCTCCCTCGGGTGAGGATAAAAAAAAAAAAAAATACAACCCCTTGAATGCATCAAGGCTCCAGTGGAGGATGGCATTCAAGAAGTCACAGTGCCTGGGGGAGTTGGTGAGAGTGGGGTGGAGGGGTTCAATGAGGTATAAAAAGGGGGGACATCTGTAATACTTTCAACAATAAAGATAAATTTTAAAAAATAAAGAAGTTACAGTGACCCGAGCCTGTGGTTACCAGGATCTTTTCTCTTGTCCCTCTCAGACCTCTTGACTGGGTCTGCAAATTTGGAGGAGCCAGCTTTCTTTTTCTTCTTTCCAACCCCCTTTTCTTCTTTTATTTATTTCTTTCCTTGACAGGTGAAAATGATGTATCAAATGCCAGTTATCAGTTGATTGCCTCTCAGCTCCAAATCCACCCTTCATGGCCTGCTCTGCAAACACAGAGAGGAGTCCTTTAAAAAATTTTTTTTGCCAGCTCATGCAAATCAAATGTTGTCAGTAGAGGGCGCTGGAGCGACAGTGCAAGTATACTAATAATCTTCACAGGCACAATTTCCTAGCACCAGCTCCTAGGGTGCATGGTGGTTAGCAGCACATGCTGGCCAGCAGTTTTCCCCAGCACCCACCTTGGGTGGTTTTGTAGTGGAGGGCCTCCATTGAGACATCTCTTCATTAACACCTTAATCTAGGACCTGGAAGGATGGATTTCCAGCAAGTTCCAGAGGGTGGATTTCCAGCTCAGCCAGTGCTGCATCACAGACATCTCTGCCATTCTTTTACCCATGACTATGCCCCCTCGAAGGAGAATCTGAATATCAGCCCTAGGGAGGAGGTAGAAGTCCCTTCTTTGGGCACTCTATCTCAGCCTACTAATAGTACCTACACCTTAGATCTGTTATCCTTATATTCTTTGAAGTTCTCTGTTTTTAGTAGTCCCTTGTTACTCTGATCCTTTGTTATAATTATTCTTTATATTAAATGTTACCTGTTCAACGTCTGTGTGGTTTAAGTCTCCTGATTGGATCCTGACAGATACAGCATTGGTATCAGGCAACAGACCCAGAATGATAGGATTTGGGATGGGTTTGGTCATGACTTTGGCCTTGAGTGCAGAGCTGAGCAGTGCTCCTTATCAATGGAAAATGGGGTGCTGGTAATTTATGACATGAAGTGACATCACAATGAGTCAAGCTATCTCTTTATTGTGATGAAATGCCAACTGAATCACATGTCTTGGATGCTAAGTGGCATCTGTACCAGACAGTTACGACAGCAATGATGATTATTAAGACCTGGTGTGGGATGGGTCTTTGTGAGTACACTCAAGCACTTACAGAGAGGAAAAACAAACAGCTAAAGTCTTTAATTCTCAGCCAGAGTCATGGTCTAAGAACCAGAGAGTTGCCATGATAGCTCAAAGAGAATCATTTCTTGTAGCCACAGGGCTATTGAAAACCGAGCCCAAATTTAAGTATGTGGGCTGCTGAATTACAAGAGTTAAATTGAGAATTTCATCAAGTTTCTCAAGTGCAAGTTGAGTCAGTAATTGGTAAAGAAGGGGATCCTAGCCCTGGCCAGTTTGGCTCAGCGGTTAGAGCATCAGCCCGTGGACCAGAGAGTCCCGGGTTCAGTTCCCACTGAGGGCACGTACCTCGGTTGCAGTTTGTCCCCGGCCCTGGTTGGGTCGTGTGGGTGGCAACCACTCAATGTGTGCCTTTCACATCGATGTTTCTCTTTCTCTCGCTCCCTCTCTCCCTCCCGCTCTATCTGAAAAAAAAAAAAAAAAAAAAAAGAATGAAATCTTAAAACTTGGAAAGGGGACATGTATTTGGACCCAGATGAAACTGACAATTTCTCATGGAAGCAAAGAGCCAAAGGGGTGGATTATTCAAGTTACTAATTTATTGCCTCTTAGCTCCAAATTCATTCTTCATTGCCTGATCTGCAAAAAAAAAGATGGGACCTTTAAATAGGCTTTCTTGCCTGGCTGGTGTGGCTCAGTGGTTGCGCATCGACCCCTGCACCAAAAGATAGCTGGTTCGATTCCCGGTCAGGACACATGCCCAGATTGTGGGCCAAAACCCCAGTGGGGGGCATGCAGGAGGCAGCCAATCAATGTTCTCTCTCATCAATGTTTCTATCTCTCTCTCCCTCTCTCTTTCTCTCTCTTTCAAATCAATAAAAGAAGAAAAATTAAATAGGCTTTCTTTGCCAGCTGGTATGATGTCCAGCTTTGACAGTAGAGGGTACTGGGGCGATATTGCTGCAGTCATTGCTACAATGCGCCCCACCAATGCCAGGGAATATGCCATATCAGACGAAGATTCTAACAGATAGCCAAGAACCCATGTGACACACACCCTAGGCAGTTTAGGGTTAGGAGATGGAGTTCCTAGAGAGCATCTTTTTTTTTTTTTTATCCTCACCCGAGGATATTTTGCCATTTATCTTCAGGTAGAGAGAGAGGGAGAGAAACATCGATGTGAGAGGGACACATTGACTGGTTGTCTCCCACATGACCCCAACCAGGGCCGGGGACGAACCCACAACCCAGATACATGCCCTTGGCTGGAACTGGAACCAGGACTCACTGGTCCATGGGCTGATTCTCTACCGCTGAGCCAAACTGATCAGGGCCTAGAGTGCATCTTATGACTATGATGCTGGACTCATTTTTCACCTCCAGGCTAGCATTAGCATGGCCTTGGAAACATGGGTGACACCTTTTTTTTTTAACCCTCACCCGAGGATATTTTTCTATTTTTTCAGACAGAGTGGGAGGGAGTATATATAGAGAGGAATATTGATGTGAGAGAGACACACTGATCAGTGGCCTCCCAAACAACCCCGACCAGGGCCGAGGACCTAACTGCAACCGAGGTATGTGCCCTTGACCGGAATTGAACCTGCGACTCTTTGATCTGTAGGCTGATGCTCTAACCGCTGAGCAAAACCAGCCAGGGCATGGGTGACACCTTTATTGCCATTTGCTTTTCATCTATCATTAAGAATTTACTTTTTGAGCCCTGGCCGGTTTGGCTCAGCGGTTAGAGCGTCGGCCTGTGGTCTGGAGAGATCCGGGTTCGGTTCCCGCTAAGGACATGTACCTCAGTTGCAGTTTGTCCCCGGCCCTGGTTGGGGTTGTGCGGGTGGCAGCCACTCGATGTGTTCCTTTCACATTGATGTTTCTCTCTCTCTCTCTGTTCCTCTCTCTCCCCCCCACTCTACCTGAACAAAAAATGGAAAAATGTCCTCGGGTGAGGATAAAAAAAGAAAAGAAAAAAAAGAATTTACTTTTTGAGTCACACACACACACACACACACACACACACACACACACGGATGGGCAAAAGTAGGTTTACAGTCGTAATACAAATATATAATACACTAATTAATAACTAATAATACAAGAATAAACAGTTTCATGTACTCACAACTGTAAATCTACTTTTTCTCACCCATGTGTGTGTGTGTGTGTGTGTGTGTGTATTAACATTCATTGTTAATGCCTAGAAATTAATAAGTTTCATCAGGCTTTAGAAACCACCCTTAGAACAAACACTAAAGAGTACAAAGTATCATTATTAATGAAAGTAGACGGAGATGACCATGAGTCAATAGTACTTTGCACTTCAGTCACCTTCCAACAGAGCATCTCAAAGGGCTGAATATATCTGAACGTCAAACCCTTCCACATAGATCAGAAGTCTCCATAATTATTACTTCTCTTAAGGCCTAAGTGTGACCCTCATCAGGTCATAATCAATAGCTATTTCCCAAATCACAGAGAAATGAGTCAGGAAAAGAGTATTGCATTTGGCTTGTCATAAGTTCATGGCCTAGGCAGATGCAGTATTGCAGAAATGTGTGTGTGCGAACACTCCTGTACACACAGTGCAGGCGGGGGGGAAGGTGAACTTGATAAAACCAGCAGGAGGAAGGCTGGTAGGAGAGATGTTGGCATTGGCATCAGGCAAAATTCTGACCCTGCCCTTACCAGCTGTGTGCCTCTAGAAAGTTAATAAATACCTATGGACCTCAGTTTTCTCTTCTGGAAAATGAAGATTATAATTCCTACCTTGATGGGTTATATGTTGATTAGACAAACCAATATGTGCAAAATATCCTGTACATAATAGGTCCTGGATAATATTATTGCCTGTAACTCATTTTTTAAATAATTATGTTTTTATTGACTTTTTTAGAGAGAGAGGAAAGGAGAGAGAAATAGAAACATTGATGTGAGAGAAATACATTGATGGACTGCCTCTTGCATGCCCCCCTACTGGGGATTGAGCCTGCAATGTAGACAAGTGCCCTTATCAGGAATGAACCAGGATCTCTCAGTCCATGGGATGATGCTCAATCCACTGAGCCACACCAGCCAGGCTGTAACTCATTCGTAATGACTACTTAATTGTAAAAATGTTATGACTATTGTGTTTTTGTTGTTGTTGTTGTTGTTAATCCTCACCTAAGGATATTTTTCCATTGGTTTTTTAGATAGAGTGGAAGGGAGGGATGAGGAGAGAAAGAGAGAGAGAAAAAGGAAGATTGATGTGCGAGAGACACATCAATTGGTTGCCTCCCACACGACCCTGATTGGGGATGAGGATTGAATCTGCAACCCAGGTATGTGCCCTTGACTGGGAATCAAACCCATGACCCTTTGGTCTGAGGACTGATGCTCTAACCACTGAGAAAACTGGCCAGGGCTGACTGTTGTTTTTGTAAAAATAATTTGTAATGATATAAAGTCAAGTCATATACAAAAGTACAAAGAGGAAAGTAACAAATCATGAAATTTCCTACCATGAAGAAATAACTGTTTTTAACCTTATGTAATAACTATGTCATAACCTGTTTCTGCACAAATGTAGATAGAAGAATGGATTAAAAATAACTTTACATATTTTATATGTATTTTAGTTTAAATACATATGTTAAGTTTAATTTTGCTTGATATAACAGAAACTAATGAAACTAAAGTAAGATGAAAGATTTTCTGAACTTCAGATAAATGCTTATGTACAGTGATATTTGTTTTTCAAGATTCATTGAGGTTATAAAAAAGGTAATGGAAAATGTGATGATTCTTTTTAATCTGCAGTTTAAATTTTAGCTCACATGTGCTTTATTTCCTGAATTGGTACATGAATTTCTGCTTAATGCTTTGATACTTGGATGACATCTTTCTGGGTGGAATATTATGGATTCACTTTCCTTTTCTTCAGTTCTTCTCTGAGCTACGGCTCTAGCAGCACCGGGTGTTGGCTGTGGCTGTGGAAAATTCTGAGGCTAGCTGAAGGTTCTTCTTATGTGTAGGTCATATTTTCTTGCCCGAAGGTCTGTGGAATGCTTTCTTCATTCTTGAAGTCCAATAGCTTAGCCACGATTGGCTCTGGGCCAGTTATTCTATATTAATTTTTTCAGGTGCATGGTGTGCCCTTTGTCTACTGATCATTCTTCTCTATCTCTGTATACTTTTCCTGTTTCATTTTTTAGGTTCTCTGCCTCAGGGTCACCAGTTGACAACCTGGTTGGATCATCTCTTTCTAATTTCCATAATCTATTTCTTGAATCCTCTGAGTTCACTATGATTATCTCAAGCATTTCGTCTGTTAACAATTTTGATTTTGATCATGTTGGTTCTCGTCCTTGTTTCTAATTGATTAGATTTTAATGGTGGAGTTTTTGTCCTCTCTCTGTTTCTTTGTTTCTATAATCCTCCTTTCTTTCTTTCTTTTTTTTTTTTCATCCTCACCTGAGGACACTTTTCCATTTTTTGTTCAGATAGAGCGGGAGGGAGAGAGAGGAAGAGAGAGAGAAAGAGAAACATCGATGTGAAAGGACACATCGAGTGGCTGCCACCCGCACGACCAACCAGGGCCGGGGACAAACTGCAACCGAGGTACATGCCCTTAGCGGGAACCGAACCCTGGTCTCTCTGTACCGCAGGCCAACGCTCTAACCGCTGAGCCAAACCAGCCAGGGCTCTATAATCCTCCTTTCATTTCATTCTGTGATGTCACTTTCTTGTCTTTGTGCCCTTGGTTCTAATTGTTGTGGCATATCTAGGACTAGTCCTCTTCTCTGTCTACATCCTCTGGCTAAATGATCTCTTCTACCTTTGACTTTTGAATGCCACGTATATGCTAATGACTAGAATATTCATATCTTTAACCCATACCTATCTCTTGAACTCAAATTAAAGTTTAGCCCAGCTAGTGTGGCTCAGTGTTTGAGCATTGACCATTGCACCAAGAGGTTGCCTATTTGATTCCCAGACAGGGCATATGCCCAAGTTGTGGGCCCAGTCCCCGGTTGGGGGCATGCAGGAAGTGATCAATCAATGTTCTCTCTCATTGATGTTTCTATCTCTCTCTCCCTTCCTTTCTCTCCAAAATCAATAAAGGGAAAAAAGGTTTTTGAAAATTTTTTGAACTGATTCCTTGATGTTTCTACTTGTATATCTAATATACATCTAAAATCCAAATGTCTTATATGAAACTGGATTTTTTATCTGTCACCTCTCAGTCACCTGTTCCTCCCTCAATCTTTTCCATCAGAGTAAATGGCACCAAGCCAAAGGCCTCAGAGTCATCCTTCTCCTTATGCCCTACATACAGTCCACTACCAAGTCATGAAAGTTCTACCTTCCACATGTGTCCTAGCGTTGCACATGTCTTTCATCTCCACTCCACTGTCATTTTTTGCCTGGATACTGCCCTGACTCCTAGTGGCCTCCCCTCTTCCGCTGTTGCCCCCCTATAACTTATTCTCCACTCAAGAAGCAGAATGTAGTGGTTTAAAACATGTCTGCAAATCCTTCAATACTTCTGTCATCAAGCGGTGGAATCTAGTTCCCTGTTCCTTGAATATGGACTTAGTCACATGCTTCCAAGAATAGAATGCCCATGACTTCCAAGGTTAGGACATAAAAGACGATTGGCTTCCCCTGGCTCTGTTTCCTGGGATGGTTGCTCTTGGAACCCATTTGCCATTCCTTAAGAGAGTTCAGATCAGGTGGCGAGGTTACGCATAAGTGTTCCACCTGACATTTCCAGCTGAGGTCCCAGTAGACAGCCCATGTTAACCACCAGATATCTGAGTAAGAAAACCTACAGGTCACTTAGGCCCCGGTCATTGCTTAAAGGCAGTAGTTCAAAACATGAGATCTTGAGCAAGAACCACCTGGTTGAGTCCAGCCAGCCTCCAGAATTGTGAGAATACGAGTGCTGTTATTTTACACTACTAAGCTTAGGGTGGTTTGTTACACAGCAACAGATAATTGATACATAGAGGGATTTTCAAATGTAAACTGTTTTATGTCACTCCTCCATTGACAACATTTAATGGTTTAGTATTAAGATGAAAATAATATAAAAACCAAATCCTAGCAGGGTCTCGCGTTGCCTGCCATCTTCTAACCTTTCCCTCTTACACATTGTGCTCTAGCCACATGGACTTATTTTTCTATTCCTGAAAAACACCAAGTGTTTTCTCTTCTTAGGACCTTGGCACACACTCTTTCCTGCATGAAATGAACTTCCCATACCTCTTGCCATGGCTGGATCTTTCTCATCTTTCAGGTCTCCGCTCAAGCATTACCTCTGCAGAGGATTTCATTTTTGTCCCATCTAAAGGAAAAACTTAACCTCCTTCCCATCGCATGACCCTGCTTAGTTTCCCCAGAGAAGAAATCACACTAAAAAATTAGCTTGTTATTTTTGTTTATTTTTAAAAATTGTTTTCCTTCTCCCCAAATTGGAACATGAGCTCCATATGGCAGGAGTCTCATCTTGTTCATTCTCAGAACCTGGTATAGTAGTTGGCACACAATTAATGTCTTTAGAATGAATAGGCATCAAGGGAGGGAGATTTTGTCACTGGCCACTTATATATGGAAGTCTTAGCTAACATGGAGATGTTCTATCTGATGGCATTTCTTATGATTGAATCTGAACTAATTAAAAGTGAATAATCGTTTGTTGGTTGTCATCAGTCTTTATTCACTTATTCATTCATATATTCACTCTTCAAGTACAAGATTCCTCCTTCTAGAAGGTGGGGCAAACAAACAATAAACATTAAAGATATATTATAATGTTAGGATGTCATAAATCTATGAAGAAAAATAAAGCAAGGAAAGGGGACAAAGAGTGAGAGGAGACTGTTTGCTATGGAATGGCCTCTCCGAAGAGGTGCGTTGAGCAAAGACCTGAATGAAATGAGAGGGAGAGCCACATGAAGAACCAAGAGTCTTCCAGCAGAGAGATCATCAAGTGCAAAGTCCCCGAGAAAGGCATATGTCTGGTATGTTCGAGGAGTAACAGGGAGGCCAGTATGGCCAGAGCAGCAGGGAGAGGCAGGAGATGAGGTCAGAGGGATCACGGGTGCCAGTCAGTAAGACTTTCTGAGATCCTAGAGGGGTCTTTGGTCTTGATTCTAAAAACTATAGGAGGCTGATGGAGGGTTGTGAATTGAAGAATAACTGATCTTTGTCTTAAAGAACATTTCAGCTGCCTCTCAAGAAACTAGACATGAAGAGGTAAGACAGGGAAGAGAACAGATGAGGAGCTATCTCATCAGCTTTTTTTGATCACTGCAGGCTGAGTTTTGGGCACATACAGCCCAGCCCCAGATCCTTTCATTCTCACAGTCAGTGCCTGTGGAGGCTCAGTGGGGTTGGACTATGGAGCCTTCTTGGAAATTGTTGGCTCCTCAAAATCAACATCTTGATTCATTCCTTTGATATTGAAGACAATGCCCTGCCTGTCTTCCTATGGCTGCTTCATTTGATTGTAAATATAATGGTGTGTGTGTGTTGCTTAAGCGTTCACACCAACTGAAATCACTGTCACAGGCTCCCAGTAGATGCATCTTAGTTGTGACTCAAAACAGTCTGTTGGCAGCAGTGGGCTCCTACCCAATGAAAATTCCCCCAAACACCTCAAGTTTGAAAATGAAACCCACACTTTGAAAGGGAGAAAAAAATTGGGGAAGAGAGACGGCCAAGAACCAGCTAGGCTTGCCTATAAAAACACGAAATCCACCCTCGCCGGTTTGGCTCAGCGGTAGAGCGTTAGCCCTTGAACCAATGAGTCTCAGGTTCCATTCCAGCCAAGGGCACGTGCCTCAGTTGCGATTTGTCCCTGGCCCTGGTTGGATCGTGTGGGAGGCAACCAATGGATGTGTCTCTATCACATTGATGTTTCTCTCTCTCTTCCTTTCTCTCTCTCTCTCCCCCTTCCACTCTATCTGAAGATAAATGGAAAAATCCTCAGGTGAGGATTGAAAGCACACATATACACACCCCACAAAATCCCTTATAATTGGTTAAAACCAATATCTACTAATACCTCTGACAGAGCTTTTTAATTTTTTCCAGTTTCTTTGAATTATGTACATTTTTAAAGTTCCCAAATGGTATTTAATTATTTTCCTTCCCAGTAAATTCAAATACTGAGTGTCTGTTCTGTCATTGAATGAAGCAAATAGTTTATACCTAGGAAGCCATTTTTAAATGATTGGATTAAGAAAGGTATGAATAAGACTGCTGGTAAGGCCCTGGCCGGTTTGGCTCAGGGGGTAGAGTGTTGGCCCACAGTCCAGAGAGACCTGGGTTTGGTTCCCGCTAAGGGCACGTACCTCGGTTGCAGTTTGTCCCCACCCTGGTTGGGGTCGTGTGGGTGTCAACCAGTCAATGTGTCTCTCTCACATCGATGTTTCTCTCTCTCTCCCCCTCTCACTCAATGCAAAAATGTCCTCAGGTGCCCTGGCTGGTTTGGCTCAGCGGTTAGAGTGTCGGCCTGTGGTCCAGAGAGACCCGGGTTCGGTTCCCGCTAAGGGTACATACCTTGGTTGCAGTTTGTCTTCAGCCCTGGTTGGGTCATGTGGGTGGCAGCCACTTGATGTGTCCCTTTCATGTCGATGTTTCTCTCTCTCTCCTTCCCACTCTATCTGAACAAAAAATGGAAAAATGTCCTCGGGTAAGGATTTTAAAAAAATGTCCTCAGGTGAGAAAAAAAAAACAAAAAGACTGCTGACAAGGCAAAAGAGGGTGTCACCCTGGCTGTGTCCCTCTGTGACTCGTCCACGCCTTGAGTCCCCACCTCTCCCAGGACCACTCTGCCAGCCTGCTTGGTAAATGGCACTGTGTGTAAAAGGAGGAATTACCAAATGGAATATCCAAAAAGACATACTTCTTGGCTTCATGGAGTTCACTTACTTGTATCTAATTGTTTACTAATACAATTTGTTCAATGTGCATTGTCTGAGGACCTGATTGCCCACAACCAGGCAGCACGCTGGAAACACTGGCCCCCTGCTGGCTCTTGGTCCGATTTCCTCCTCCTCCATCTGCCAGCTCAGTGACTGGCTCACCATGCGCCATACCTGGGGACCTGGTAGCCTTCTTTGGTTCTCCTTCACTCTTGCCACCACCTCTTCTTGCTCTCCAAGTCCTATTTGCGTGTGTCTTTGAACCATTTCTCCTCTCTGCCTTCTCCTCCCCTTCACCATTGTTTTCCTCTAGTTATGACCATTTCTGGCCTAGAGCACCACAGCTCCTAGTTGGAGTCTGTTAAACTCACTATTTTAATCAAAGATAGAGTTCTCTACAAAACAGCTACATTTAGGCAGATACTAATATCATCACTCACCGCCTTTCAAATGATCCGGGTAGCATTCCTGTATGTCTAAAATGTGTAAGCATTTAATTACCATATGATCCAAAAATGACACAATTTTATCCCAAATTTATTGTACATTAAATATATACAGATTTTATATGTCAATAATACCTTGATGAAGTGGAGAGGGGAGGACACAACTTTAAAAAAAAACCCAAAATGTGTAGATAGGCACCTTTTGCATTAACTTTGATCATTATTCACTTACTTCAAACATGATCTCACTAAACCATAACGAAAATAAATGATCCTTTGTTACTTACTGGATTGTCTTAGACCCCAAAACCTATTGCTAATGCATTTTACTATGTCTGGAAGTGGAAAATAATTTTTTATTCCCACTTGGCTTAAGTTGCTCCCTGGCCCATCTAGTGAAGCTTCATTTCGGTTCATCAGAACAAAGGCATCCTTGGCTGCCCTGGAGTGAATGTGTGCATTGTCTGACTTTACTGTGTCCTATTCTCACGGGGAAAATTTCAGAAGTGATGGGGGAGCAGATTGTACCAGCTCACAGCTCTCCTCCCTAACTAATTGCATGAGGAACAGGCATGGATTTAGAAATACGAGAGAGATCCAAAAATAGGCCTTGAAATCAGTTCTTGTGCAAAGTAGAATTGGAGGGGAGAGCAGTGAAGCAAGAGCCTGACCTACCCTTAACTTTCTTGGGGATTTCCCTAGTTTTTGCTCAAATCCTCCTTCTTTCTCTTTCTCCTCCCCTTGTCTTTCTTTCTCCTCCCTTTTTTTATTTTTATTTTTATTTTTTTGGTATTCTGGATACCATAGGGAATAAATATTGATCTTGTTTCCAGGGACAATATTTTAATGGAGGAGAGTCCAATAAACACCATTTCTGATAAAATTACCTGCTCAACTCTCAAAATGTTCCTCTCTTCACCCTCCCCTTTCCTTGTTTCTTAATATCGAATTTCATTGAACGCCTCTGGATACAACTTTCCTCCTTTCACTCTTTGGTGTTTTCAACATGCTGTCTTCCATTTCTGTGTTTTTTACTTTACTTCTGGGACTAGAAGTTAAGTTTCATTTGGGCTGAAGGAAAACATACAGAAAAGCAGACAAATTATTTCCATGTCCGCTGGCGTTAACATCAAATATGTTTTTGGGTTTATCCCCTTTCCCATGTGTTCCCTGCCGTTTGACCAGTTGTGAAGTCTTATCCAGAGTCGTAATCAGTCAACACTTTCCTTAGGTTTGAATGCTTTTCTTTTACTTCCAGAGTAAAGTAACTTTTGCTCCTACCTGATGAGCCTGGTCTCTTCTCAACTAACTATGAAAATATAAGAGTTTTTCTGTCACCTCAGTCATCTGGGAAAGCAGATTGGAGGAGGGCCAAACCATCCCAGCCTTTGCCCTCAATTGCAAACAGAGCGGAGTGTCTCTTAGTTCAGGAGTTTGTGCCGCTCAAGAGTTTGCACAAACACAGAGTTGAGAAACACTGCTTGCTGGAGGAAGTGCAAAACGCAAAGGATGAGCTGGTTATTTCCTGAGGTATAGACATTACTGTGTGAGCTTTAGCTGTTCTATGTGGGACCCCTTGTGGGAATGCTGGCCTAAGAGTTGCTCTTTTGTACTTGGTGAGTTACTTAGCTTCTTTGGAACCCAATTTCCTCATTTTAAAAATTAGGGGTGAGAAGCAGAAAAAGACAAATACCACATGATCTCACTCATATATGGAATATAATGAACATAACAGTCTGAGGAATACAGTAGACCCAGAAACATGGAAGTAGGGCACAGACCGACATCCCTCAGAAGAGGGGTTGGGGGGTTGGGGGGATGGGAAGAGATAAACCACAGAACTTATATGCATGTATGCATGACCAATGGACATGGACAACTAAGCCGGGGACAGGGCGGAGGTGGGGTGGGGTGGGGGGTGCCAATGGGATAAAAAGGTAAAATATCTGTAACAAAAAAATAAATAAAAAATTCATAAAAAAAGAAAAAAAAGAATCAATCATAAAAAAACAAACAAACAAAAAAAATTAGGGGTGAGAACACATGTTCCCTAAGATCTTTTCATCTTGGTTGTTCTATGAGTTAGTAAGATTTGTTTCCCAATAAGAACACACCCCAAATAGTGCTGTAGTCTTCAAGGTAGACCTTACATATATTTCTATAATCTTGTAATCACCCAAAATGAAGGAGTATTTGAGGAAAGGAGGGGGGGGCTTTCTTCCTTCCTTTTTTTCCCCTTTCTTTCTTCCTTCTTTCCTACCTTCATTGATTTTTATAGCCTAAATGAACTTCTACAATCTTTTGTCTTTTGAGGCTAGAGTTGACTTTTATAAAAACAGTCATTCAAACAAACAAACAAACAAAAAAAAAAACCAGTCATTCAAGCCAGGTCTTGTGAGCAGTGAGTGATCAAGCATGATGCCACAACTTTAATGACACCAGTTTCCCAGAAAGTGTGCTGTGAACTCTACAATACCGGCTGCCAGTCACTGGGTCACAGTTCACACTTCTTGCCAAATTCAGAACTGCATATGAAAAATATCTTCATATTAAAGGAGTAAAGCACTAGGGCCTTCCCTTTCTTTTAGATTGTTTTTCTTGGTTCTGGAATTTTTAACTGCTGAACTTTTAACTGATCTCTAGTTTTGGTTATTCTAGACACTCCTACTGCTTTTTTCTCTAGAACTTGCTGATTTATCCAGCTCTGCAGGGAGATCTTTGGTGTTTTATATGTCAAAATTTGGGGACTAATAATTGTAGAAACGTTTTACATGTTCCAGGTTACTTTAAAAATTAGACCAAATCTTTATTTACAATTTACTTTTCAGTTTTCATCAAAGCAGTTAACCATTATTTAAAGAGAATAGAGCCTGGCCAGTGTAGCTCAGTGGTTGAGCATCGACCCATGGACCAAGAGTCACTGGTTCAACTCCCGGTCAGGGCACATGCCCAGGGTTTAGGCTCGATCCCCAGTAGGGGATGTGCAGGAGGGGATGTGATATTTCTTTCTCTCCCTCTCCCTTCTTCTCTCTCTAAAAAAAATCAATAAAACATATTAAAAAGAGAGAGAATAGAATCTTCTGACTTTTTTTTTTAACCAGTTCTACAGGTTATAGGGTGCCTGCTTGGGCATGGGTGAATGTTACAGGCTGATGTTTTCTAGCCTAGCATAACTAGAATAACATTTGTAACCATGTCATTATGCAGAATGAATGAAGATCACTTGGGAGGGGGCTATTTTTGGAATTCAGGCATAGTATTGGTGGCTGGATTTACAGGGTCTTTTTTCAACCAGAGAATTCCACAATTTCATGATTCTGTCCCTTCTCTGCCTTCTGTACACCATCTGTGATAAGCAGCTGCTGACATGGCTCCCAAAGACCCCGCCTTCTGATATTCACTCCATTGTATACTACCCTCCTTTTCAGTGTAGGTTGGACCTAGTGACTTGCTTCAAGGAATAAAATGCAGCCATGTGCCACTTAACAGAAGTGCATCATTAGGTGATGTTTTTCGTTGTGTGAATGTCATGGAGTACACTTACACAAACCTAGATGTACACACCTAGGCTATATGGTATAGCCTTTTGCTCCTAAGCTACAAGCCTGTACGGCATGTTACTGTACGAGAGAACACAATTAAATCAAACACAATAGAAGATGACGCAATCAAGAGATGCAGTGAACATGAGATGTGTGGGGCTACTGCTGGCACACTTTTTTAAAATCCTCACCTGAAGCCCTGGCCAGTTTGGCTTAGCAGTTAGAGCGACGGCCCGAGGACCAAAGAGACTCAGGTTCGATTCTGGCCAAGGGCACATACCTCGGTTGCAGTTCATCCCTGGCCCTGGTGGGATCATGCAGGAGGCAGCCAATCTGTGTGTCCCTCTCACATTGATGTTTCTCTCCCTCCCTCCCTCCCTTTCTATCTGAAGATAAGTGGAGATAAGTGGGAAAATATCCTCAGGTGAGGATTTTTCTTTTCTTTTTATTTCTCACCTGAGGATATTTTCCCACTTATCTTCAGATAGGGAGGGAGGGAGTGAGGGAGGGAGAGAGAGAAACATCAATGTGAGAGGGACACATAGATTGGTTGCCTCCTGCATGCCCCTTACTGGGGATTGAGCCCAAAACCTGGGCATGTGCCCTGACCGGGAATCAAATTGGAACCTCTCAGTCCATGGGATGACACTCGATCCACTGAGTCACACCAGCCAGGCATAATAAGTAGAAATAGTATCCTCTAAAATAATGATAAAAAGTATGGTATATAGCCCTGGCTGGTTTGGCTTAACGGTAGAATGTCAGCCTGTGGACCAAAGAGTTGCGGGTTCAATTCCAGTCAAGGGCACATACCTTGGTTTCGGTTCATCCCCGGCCCTGGTCTGGGTCATGCGGGAGGCAGTCAGTCAATGTGACCTTCCCACTCTATCTGAAGATAAATAGAAAATATGCTCAGGTGAGGATTTTACAAAAAGGTGTATATAGTAAATACATCAACTAGTAACATAGTCATTATGTACTGTATAGAACTGTAAGCACTATACTTTCATAAGACTGGCAGCACAGTATGTTTGTTTATGCCAGCATCGCCACAAACATTGTGCTACAACATTATGATGGCTACGATGTCACTGGATAATAGGAATTTTTCAGCTCCGTTATAATTTTATGGGACCAGTGTCGTATTCTCAGTCTATAGTCCACCCAAACTTCATGACTGCACACAAAGGTGAGGTGATGTCACTTCCATAATTAGGTTACGGAAGATTGGACTTCCATCTCGATAGCACTCTCTCTCTTGCTCTCTGCTTGCTCACGCTGATGAAGCCAGCTGCTACATGGAGAGACTCAGATAGCAAGGAGCTGAGGGTTGCCTCTGGGCAACAGCCATCAAGGAACTGAGGCCCTCGGTCCAACAACCAGTGAGGAAGTAAACCCTTCCAAAGCCGTGCCAGGGAGCTGTGAAGCAGATCCTCCTGCAGTTGTACCTTCAGATGAGACTGCGTGTGTCCTTGGCTGCTACCTTGGTGCAGCCTTATAAGAAACCCTGAGACAGCACTCAGCTAACTCGTGGATTCCTGGGAGTCTAGATTCCTGATTGAGAGAAACTGTTAGATAATAACTATTGTTTTAAGCCACTGAAGGTTTTAAGGTTTGGGGGTAATTTGTTATGCAGCGATAAATAACCAATACATCATCCAATATTGTCAATAACCACCCCCCCCCCCAACATTATTTTAGCTACCAGAACTCCTTTTAGTGTATTGAGTGGTTTGCTTACAGATTCCATTGTACTGCCATTTTCTATCAAAGGAATTAGACTAGTCATCTTGAAAATTCCCTTCAGCCCGGCCAGTGTGGCTCACTAGTTGAGCATCAACCTGTGCACCAAGAGGTCACAGGTTTGATTCCTGGTTAGGGCACATGCCCAGGTTGGGGTCCAATCTCCAGTGGGGGCATGCAGGAGGTGGCCAATTGATGTTCTCTCTCATCAGTGTTTCTATCTTTCTCTCCCTTCCTTTCTCTCTAAAGTCAATAAAGAAAAAAAAAGAAAAAGAAAATTCCCTTCAGCTGTAAATTTCAGAGTCAAAGTCTCTGCTCCAAAAACCAGTTACTTTCCCATCATCTTGAAATAAGAAGGCTTAATTGACTGCATTTGCTGGCACAAGACTGACTGGTGTGAGCAGACTCAGGGGCAGTGTGTGCAGCCGTGACCCCTACCAGCTCCTCTGTACTTCCACCATCTGGAGAAGCTCAGGGCCTCACCATCAGCCACCCCTCTCCCATCCTGGCTGAGCTCCAACTCAAACACCGTTTGTTCTTACTGTGGTTCCTGTCATACAGCATTATTGTGCAGAAAGATAATTCTGGGATTACTTTTTTGTTTCTTTTTCTTCTTTTTTTAAAATGTTTTTTTTTCTTTATTGCTTTCAGAGAGAGAGGAAGGGAGAGGGAGAGAGAGAGAGAGAAACATCGATGAGAGAGGACACAGATTGGCCGCCTCCTGCATGCCCCCCACTGGGGATCCGGCCCACAACCTGGGCCTGTGCCCTGACGGGGAATCAATCCAATGACCTCTTGGTGCATGGGTTGATGCTCAACCACTGAGCCACACTGGCCGGGCTGTTTCTTTTTCAAGAACATTTGAATTTATGGTAAATAAATTCTATTCTTCCTTCAAGGGCACTGAGGCAAAGACAGGTTAGATGATCCACCCCTGGCCAGACCCTGGACTCCCCCCTCTGTATGCCAGAGCATACCTAGCCTTGAAGTACCTTCACTGGGAAATGAACTTTAGACCACTCTCACAATGCTGATGATGTTACCAGGACTTCCTGAATCCCCTGACTTGGACATGTCATGCTGCAGCTGAAATTCTCTAGAGTTGGATGAAAGTGATACTGTCAACTTTAAACTATTTTCCGTCTTTCTTTTCTTTCTATTTTCCCTACTTTCTGTCCCTTTCTTCCTATCTTCATACCACCTTCTTATATCATCTGCTACAGATAAAGGCATTAAAAGAAGCTTTTTGAAAAAGAGTGCTAGCCTGACCCGTGTGGCTCAGTGGTTGAGCATCAGCCCATGCACCAAGAAATAGCCAGATCGATTCCCAGTTAGGGCACATGCCCAGGTTGTGGGCCTGAACCCCAGTGGGGGACATGCAGGAGGGGGCCAATCAATGTTTTTTTCTCATCAATGCTTCTATCTCTCTCTCCTTCTCCCTTCCTCTCTCTCTAAAATTAATATAGAAAAAAAATTTTTTTTAAAGAGTGATAATCCTTAATTAACATTTCAACAAACCTTGAATTCCAGAATTCTTTTCCTCTTAGCCCCAAGTATTCTAACAATCCTTGATTTACAGGTTAGTCTGTGGCCAGGGCCTGGCCAACAGGTTTTCCGGGGTATAGTGGAGTAACAGGTTTCCTGGGGCTGCATCAGCCTGTGAGTCAATGGAAAGTAATGTCAATAGTCATGAAGGTCCCAAATGTCTCTGGGTCTCACTCTCACCTCGCTATCACAGGATCTTCCTTGGAGGGATATTCTGCTGATGTTCCTGAGAACTACCAGGTGTGCTACCCCAGAACATTTGTCATGTTCTCCCCCCTGCTCTGGCCTCTTTGGTTGATATCCACAGCCCCTTGGCAGGCCTTACCCCTGCTGGACCAGCGGCATCCTTGCAGATACTGGTGTCTCTGCTGAGGGCACTGTGCTCTGAAGCTTCTGGAGTTAAAAAATGTTTGCACTGGCTGGTGTGGCTCATTTGGTTGGGCATCGTTTCGTGCACTGAAAGGTTGTCGGTTCGATTTTTGGTCAGGGTACATGCCTGGGTTGGGGGCTCATCAAGCAAAGGGCATGCAGGAGGCAGCTGATTGATGTTTCGCTCTCATATCGCTCTCTCTCCTTTCTTCCTTTCTCTTTAAAAATCAATTTAAAGCCCTGGTCGGTTTGGCTTAGCGGTTGGAGCATTGGCCTGCAGTCCAGAGAGACCTGGGTTCGGTTCCCGCTAAGGGCACGTACCTCGGTTGCAGTTTGTCCCCTGCCCTGGTTGGGTTGTGTGGGTGGCAGCCACTCGATGTGTCCCTTTCACATCGATGTTTCTCCCTCTCTCTCTCTTCCTCTCTCTCCCTCCCACTCTATCTGAACAAAAAAATGTTCTCAGGTGAGGCCCTGCCGGTTTGGCTCAGCGTTTAGAGTGTCCACCTGCGGTCCGGAGAGACCCGGGTTCGGTTCCCGCTAAGGGCATGTACCTCGGTTGCAGTTTGTCCCCGGCCCTGGTTGGTCGTGCGGGTGGCGACCACTCGATGTGTCCCTTTCACATCGATGTTTCCCTCTCTCTCTCTTCCTCTCTCTCCCTCCCACTGTGTCTGTACAAAAAATGGAAAAATGTCCTCGGATGAGGATTAAAAAAAAAAAAAATGTTCTCAGGTGAGTATAAAATAAATAAATAAATAAATAATCAATTTTTAAAAATGCTTAAAGTGTCAGTATTAGTAAAGGTCCTATGGGCAAGCATTACAATCTGTCTAATTTAAAAAGAAAAATAATTTATTAAAAGGATATTGGATAACCCTGGCCGAGTAGCTGAGATGGTTAGAGCATCCTCCGGATACACCAAATATGCCAAGGTTGTGGGTTTGATTCCCTGTCAGGGCACATATAAGAATCAACCAGTGAATGCATAACTAAGTGGAACAACAAATTGAAGTTTCTCTCTCTCTCTCTCTCTCTCTCTCTCTCTCTCTCTCTCTCACACACACACACACACAATCAATTTTAAAATATGTATAAAAAGAGTTCCGGTCAAGATGGCGGCGTAGGGAAACGCAGTATCGCATTCTCCCACAACCACATCCAAGTTACAACAAAACTACAGAACAACCGTCATCCAAAACCGCCTGAAATCAAGCTGAATGGAAGTCCTACAACTACGGAATTAAAAAAAAAACAAAACAGCTACATCCAGACCGGTAGGAGGGGCGGTGGCGCGAGGGGTGGCGGCAGCGGCGCGACGGGCTGGTCCCACACCCACGTGTGGCGGATAAAAATCAGGAGGCTCCTGCGGCTGGGAAGGTCCTTCCTGAGGACTGAGGGGTCCCCGTCCCACACCAGGTGCCCCGCTCAGGGTTCCAGTGCCAGGAAGAGAAGTCCCCATAACTTCTGGCTGGAAAAACCAGCAGAAACTGAGGCTCAGGGAAGCTGACCTGGCTGGAGCCACAGGCAGCTCCCTAAAGGGCCCGCGCACGGACTTATCGGACTCTCTCCCTCTAAGCTCGGAGGGGAGGCAGCTCGAGGGGCACCAGAGAAATACAGGGAAGAACTGAGCTGTTCGGCACTGGAGCGAGGGCTGGAGAGGGGGCTTTCTCGGGGACAAACGTGCTGTAAGAGGCCTTTGTTCCTTTGGTGTGCCCTTCCCTGGGGCGGCAGACAGTCGCCATATCTGGGACTCCAGCAACCTGGCTCACACTGGTAGTCCCGCCCTGCTGACTCCCTGAGGCCCCGCCCCGCCCCGCCCCACACAACTTTCAAGCCCACCCAAGCTGTTGCTACTTGCTTAACCATAGGATTGGCCTGTCTTGGATCCTGCTTCAGGTTTTTCCTAAATTCTTTCAAACGAGCAGCATCGGGTCTCAGCGAGACCCCATACCTCTCGTTAAGTAATACACTGAAACAAACACAGGGAGGCAGCCAAAATGAGGAGACAAAGAAACAGGTCCCAAATGAAAGAACAGAACAAAACCCCAAGAAAAGAACTAAGCGAAATGGAGATAAGCAACCTAACAGATGCTGAGTTCAAAATACTGCTTATAAGGATGCTCAATGAACTCAGTGAGGGCCTCAAGAGCATAAAAAAGACCAGTCAGAAATGATGGATGCACAGTCAGAATTGAAGGAGGCATTAACTGAAATAAAGAATAATTTACACAGCTTCAATAGTAGAGTACGTAAATCCAAGGAGCAAATCATTGACTTGGAATATAAGGAAGCAAAAAACACCCAATCCAAACAGCAAAAAGAAAAAAGAATCCAAAAAAATGAGGATAGTGTAAGGAGCCTCTGGGACAACCTCAAGCGTGCCAACATTCGCATCTTGGGGGTGCCGGAAGGAGAAGAGCAAGAACAAGAAGTCGAAAACCTGTTTGAAACAATAATGGCAGAAAACTTTCCTAACTTGGTGAAGGAAACAGACATACAAGTCCAGGAAGCACAGAGAGTCCCAAACAAGATGAACCCCAAGAGGCCCACACCAAGACACAGCATCATCAAAATGCAAAAGGTTCAAGACAAAGAGAGAATCTTAAAATCAGCAAGAGAAAGGCAGCTAGTTACCTACAAGGGAGTTCCCATTAGGCGATCAGCTGATTTCTCAAAAGAAACTTTGCAGGCCAGAAGGGAGTGGCAAGAAATATTCAGAGTGATGAAAACCATGAACCTACAACCAAAATTACTCTATCCTGCAAAGCTGTCATTTAGAATCGATGGACATATAAAAACTTTCCCAGACAAGAAAAAGTTAAAGGAGTTCATCACTACCAAACCGTTATTATATGAAATGATGAAGGGCCTTTTTAAAGAAAAAGATAAAATGTATGAACAAACAAAATGGCAATGAATACATATCTATCAACAATTGAATCTACAAACAAAATGAACAGGAAGAACAGGAACATTCTCATAGATACAGAGAACATTTTGTTGGTTGCCAGTTGGGAAGGGGGTTGGGGGAATGGATGAAAAAAGGTGAAGGGATTAAGAATTACAAATTCATTGCTAGACTGACAAACCTCAAAGGGAAAGGGGTTGGGGGGGTGGGAAGAAATAAACCAAAGAACTTATATGCATAACCAATGGACACGGACAATAGTTTGGGAAAAGGTGGGAGGGGGGCGGGAGTGGGGAGGAGGGGGTCAATGGGGGAAAAATGTGGAACATCTGTAATACATTTTACATCCAACAATAAAGATGTGGGGGAAAAAAAAAAAGAAAGTAAAAAAAAATAAAAATAAAAATAAAATATGTATAAAGAAAGATATTGGATAGTTTGTAAAATTCCTGAATGGTCAGGGAAAACACAGGAAACTCTATAGACAGAAACAAAGGCCCAGATCCCATCTGGGAGCTGCCCTAATAAAGACACTTCTCCCTGATCCCCTGGTTGGACACCTGGCCTTCCCCCACTGGCACCAGAACCTTGTCACTGTCACCTTCAGAAATTAGACATCGATCCTAACACAAGGCCTGTGGGTCTCCCCACATTCTACCACCAGCAGTGCTGGGAAAAGCAAGTGTCTGGTGTTTTCGGCTTTTTCAGTGGGAAGTGGAAATTGACCAAATGTAGGAGAGGTTTAGGTCCTGGGTATCTAGGGGAGAACCGGATATGCACTGCAATGGGGCTAGGTACCCTGAGGCTGTTGATACTCTGAGTCCCCCAGCCCCCTCTGAACCACACTGACACTTGTGCATCGAAGTGCATGGTTTGGGCCCCAGTGCCCGTAGAACTACTTGTGATAACAACTCCTTCAGCCTTTAGCTGTGGTCCCTCCTCCCCAGGGCCAAATCTAACTCCAGGTGAGCTAACTCTTCATGCCCCTCCTCGCCTCCTTCAAAACACCGGTTGAAATCTGTTCCTGGTGGGGCCATCTCATCTGTCCAGGGTAACAGTTCTCCCACCATATCAGAATTCAGTGAAATCATGAAAACTCTCTTCCAAATACATGTCCATCTCCTGAAAATGGAAGTGATTGCAGGGCTTCTGGTAGGTATGACAGGATATCCTGGCAGGCAGGAGCTGGGGCTTAAATGTATTCAATGTCTGCGCCAAAATGGCTCCCTTTCTAAGTACCCAGCTGCATCTACTGACTTAAATGGGGAACTCTGGGGGAAAACCAACTTCAACCCTGTCTACCATTTAGAACTATATGAATTTGTAGGAAGGACTTGTTGGGACCTAGTGGAAGTAGACTGTGGAATGTACCATATTCCTAATGGCGCCCGCTATGTTAGCAAGATGTTTAGACAGGGCCAGGGTGAGGAGAGAGGAATTGGAGTACAGAGGGAACAGCACTAAGTCGGATGTCAGAACCCACCTGGGAGTGTCTTTGTTTCAGAAGAGGGACAGTTGAGACAATGATTTTACTACATAATTGATCATTTTGGGGCCCAGACAACAGCCTCTACAACTGAACATAATACTGAGGGAGGAAATTGTTTGCTTATTTGTTTGATTGCTTTTCCTGCTTTGCATGGACATTCATGACTTGGGGAACCAGCAGGCCTTTGCCCCTCAGGGGTGAGGTAACAGCATGATGCTGAGGCAGAGGTGGCTCCTCTGTGGAAATGCTGGTTTGCCTGCCAGAGTTGGGGCTTGGTAGCAATAATTATATTGAGGCAAATGGCAGCAGAGGATTGCAAATAGTCAGTGTGGGATCTACTCATTGGCATCTTTGAGAAGCTGTGGGGACGAGCAGCTGCAGAGTCTTGGCTGAGTCAGCAGGGAGACTAGCAACAGTGGAAGATTTACAGACAGAGATGGTGATTCAGGGAAATAGAGGCCAGAGACAGTGGTGTACTTGGGCTCAGAGAGGCATTTCTGAGGACCTGTGGGGGCCATGACTGCACAGTCTTGATTAAGTGAGCAATGAAGAGATTGATGATGAAAATGATGATAATAATGGCTAGTATTTATGGAGCATGCCAGGTACTATTCTAAGTGCTTTTCATGGATTTATTCACTTAGTTCTCACTACAACCCTGTTAGGTAGATGTTATTATTATCCTCCTTTTACAGATGGGAAACTTAGGTTTGGATAAGTTGTTAGGTGGCAGATTGCATTTTCCAAAGATGGCTGCCGTATCTCCTAACCCACATGTTATTCTGCAATGTGACCTTGATCCTCCTACTATTGAGAGATGGGTCTATTCCTCTCCATGTGAATCTGTGAAGTCTTCTGACTCTCTTGTAACCTATAGAATGCAGCAGAAATGAGGTAATATGATTTCGAAGGCTAGTTCTGAAAAGGAAATGCACTCTTCACCTTGTTTCCTGAAATACTTAACCTGGAGCCCTGAGCTGCCATGGAAGAAGTCTGACTGCCCTGAGGCCGCCATGCTGTGAGGAAGCTCAAACTAACCCATGAGGAGTGACCACACATGGAGGTTCTGGAACTACATCAAGAGGGAGAAAGAGATACCCAGCCAGCCCAGCTCTTCCATCCCTGTGCTGTTCCCATTCCAACTACTGTCTGTTTTGAGCCACCTGAGAGACACTGAGCCAACCAAGCTCTTCCTAAACTCCCAACCCACAGAAACCATGAGAAATAATAAAATGATTGTTGCTGTTTTAAGCAACTAAATTTTGGAATAATTTGTAATACAACACTAAAGTAACAGGTAACTTGCCCGTAGCTTGTTTGTGGTAGAGGTGAGATTTGAACCATTAGTCTGGTAAACTAAAATACATGCACACATGAAGACTTTTTTTTTTTAGATCTCCAGATATATCTGGGGAGGGGAAATGATTCCTTGCATAATCATCTGGTATTTAAAATTCACACAATTCCCCCAGCCGGTGTGGCTCAGTGGTTGAGCATTGACTCATGCACCAAGAGGTTGCCGGTTTGATTCCTGGTCAGGGCACATACCCAGGTTGTGGGCCCAGTCACCAGTGAGGGGCGTGCAGGAGGCAGCCAATTGATGTTCTCTCTCATTGATGTTTCTATCTCTCTCTCCCTTTCCCTTTCTCTCTCTCTAAAATCAATAAAGAAGAAAAAAAATAAAATGCACAAAATTCAGTTATAACTTTAATGTGATCTCTTTTGTACCTATAAATTGATGGGGTCTGCGTTTTAAATTAGTTGGTAGCCCTGGCCGGTTTGGCTCAGCGGTTGGAGCGTCAGCCTGCGGACCAGAGAGTCCCCGGTTTGGTTCCCGCTAAGGGCATGCACCAAAATAAATAAATAAATTAATTAATTGGCAAATGTTCTTCTAAGTTACACAAATTAATGTGTCTCGTGGAGTTATTAGAATATAGATCCAAAATTAAATTTTGGGTAGCATTTACACGATATGATAATTTGAATAATCAAACAGCAGTTTATTTTAATTCATTGCTTCTGGGAAATTTTATTTATTTACTTTTATCCTCACCTGAGGACATTTTTCCATTTTTTGTTCAGATAGAGTGGGAGGGAGAGAGAGGAAGAGAGAGAAAGAGAAACATTGACGTGAAAGGGACACATCGAGTGGCTGCCACCGGCACGACCAACCAGGGCCGGGGACAAACTGCAACCGAGGTACGCGCCCTTAGCGGGAACCAAACCTGGGTCTCTCCGGACCGCAGGCCGACGCTCTAACCACTGAGCCAAACCAGCCAGGGCTGGAAAAATTTATTTTCACTGAATGCTGCACTTTTCTTTTACCCATAGAAACAAAGATTAAGATAACAATTGTTAGCATTTATTGAGCACTTACTATGTGCCAGACACGAGGTATTTAATTCTCCCCAAATCCTCTGAGGCAGGTACTATTGCCATCCCCATTTTAGAAATGAAGATACTAAAGCAGAAGTTCAAATACCTTTGCAGGCAATTGCAGCTAGTCAAGAGGTAGAGCTGTGTTTCCAACCCATGTTCTAAACCAATGAAATACTGCCTCTCTGCCCTTAGTCCAAACCAATTCCTCTGATGCTCAAACTGTGCCTTCATGCCATGTGCTTTTGTGAAATGTATTTCTTTTTTTTTTTTTTTTATCCTCACCTGAGGACATTTTTTCCCATATTTTATTCAGATAGAGTGGGGGGGGGGGGGAGAGAGAGAGAAAGAGAGAGAGAGAGAGAGAATCATCAATGTGAAAAGGACACATCGAGTGGTTGCCACCCTCACGACCCAACCAGGGCCGGGGACAAACTGCAACCAAGGTACGTGCCCTTAGCGGGAACTGAACCTGGGTCTCTGTGGACCGCAGGCCGACACTCTACCGCTGAGCCAAACTGGCCAGGGCTGAAATGTATTTCTTATATAAAAAGATCAGGCTTAGCTTGTGCTGTATGCAACTCATGGCCAAAAGGTTGCTAGAAGAGGCCTTGTTCTTAACAGACAGAGGTCTCTTCTATGAAATATTTTTCTATGCCAGCAAGAAAAGGTTACCACTAAATTATGAAGGAAGGCAAAACCTTTTGTTAATTATTTTTGAATAATTTATTCTTGGGCTTCCTGTGAATTGGAGTTCATAGAGTGTCTTGGAAAATCCCCAGGAAGTTTTAAAATAAAGAAAATGATAAACATACATAGGAGTTATATTTGAAGACAACTGTTTGTAACACATGGTCCCACTAGGAATTCAGCATCTTGGTAGGGGTTTATTTATTACATATTTTACTTTAAACAGAAAGCGTGCACAATGATTAGCTCGAAAGTATTCTTGTCTTCATACAGTAAAGAAAATATGCAAGAAGAGAAAGAGTGGCTCTGGTTGGGTATCTCAGTTGGTTAGAGCGTCATCCTGATACATCAAGGTTGTGAGTTCAATCCCAGTGTGTGCATAAATGGGTGGGGCAGAAAGCCGATCTCTCTCTCTCTCTCTCTCTCTCTCTCTATCTCTCATCAATATATATTTTTTTAATTAAGAGAAGAAAAAAAAAAGAAACTGTGGTGTGCGAGAAAGTCAGGCATACTTGATATTTTGTTTCACTGCTGGCTGGTGTGTAATCAGTGAGTAAATGAACTCACCTCCTTATGGGTGACATAAGAGCCTCCACAGAGAACCTCAGAAATCCTTAGGGAGGGAACCCCATAAAGTCAGGACTCGATGAAGTTGCATAAACTGAGTATCGAAGGTGATAGAATGCAGGAGATAGAGACATTTAGATTAGCCAAGCAGGATGAAAAATAGTCTGGAAATAGCCACAAAGAGCAGGGAGATGCCCCAAGCTATCTCCTGCTGGGATATGGAGAAAACATTAATTAGGGCACAGCTGGTCTCCAGGGACAGACTAGGTTTGATGAGTAAGAAAACCAGAGAGCTAGACGGAAAGAAGGGTGTTTCCGTTACTCTTGCTGCATAATGTATACCCCCCCCCAAACTTTAGAGCCCTAAAACAACAATTTTTCCCCCTATGGTTCTGAGATTTGACTACATTCAGATAGGTGATTTTCACTCAGGGCTCCCATGCCGTTGCCAAGGTTGGGGCTGCAGTTACCTCAAAGGCTTCTTCAGTGCCTTGTCTAGCAGCTGATGTTGGCTGTCAGCTGAGACCTGGTGCTGTTGGCTGAAAGAACTACATTCAGCCTCTCCGTGTGGCATGTGCTTCCTTGCAGCATGGCAGCTGGGTTAAAAGAACAAGAATCCCAGGAAGACCCCAGAGAAGTGATACTACCTTTTATGAGTCAACCTCGGAAGATAACAGAGAATCACTTCTGTCACAGTCACAGACCCTCATAGATTCAAGGGGAAGGAACATAGACCTAACCTTTCCATGGGAGCAGTGGCCAACTTCACAAGGAAGAAGAGCATGCGAGATGAGAGATCTTGTTGCAGCCGTCTTGGAAAATACAATCTTCTGTAGAGGGTAAGTACAAAGAGCAGAAGATTGTAGTTTAAGATTTCAGAAATCTGGCCCTTCAAGAGGATCGCAAGGGCCACTCCTGTGAGCACCTTAAGTGGAATGGAAACAAAGGTCATCAGAGTTGAGAAAGATATGGGATGATGATTCAGGGGAATTGCATGGCTATCATGGACACTGACATCTCAGGAAAGCAGAGGACTTGAGAGAGGTGTAGTGAAGGCAAAGAGGGCACATGCTATTGTAAAACCTTTCTGACTTTTTGCCTTTTGTTTTGGGATGATGAAAGACTAATCTCTGTGAAAACTTCTCTTTTATTTGGGAAAATATTTTACTGTGGGCCTATTTTTCATGCAAAGATACTAATAGTTTACATTTTTGTAGTTCTCATTCATTAATTCACTTAAACTGTACTTACTGGGTACCTACTCTGTGGTCCAGGTCCTGTTCTAGATGATGATACAGTAGTTAACAAAGCAGACAAAGAACTCTGCCCTTGTCGGGACTGTATTCTGTGGAAGAGACAAACATAAAAGAGATTTTTAAAAACAACTATAATAGCCCTGGCTGGTTTGGCTCAGCGGTTAGAGTGGCAGCCCATGGACCAATGAGTCACAGGTTTAATTCTGGTCAAGGGCACATACCTTGGTTTCTGTTAGTACCTGGCTCTGGTCGGGGTCATGTGGGAGGCAACCACTCAATGTGTCCCTCTCATGTAGGTGTTTGTCTCTCTCTCTCTCTCCCTTCCTCCCTCCAACTCTATCTGAAGATAAATAGAAAAATATCCTCTGGTGAGGATTAAAAAAATAAATAAATAAAAACAACTATAATACATATTATGTTATATGGGGATAAATGCTATGGGGAAATCCAAACTTTTTGTACATCTTTTAAATAATTTTTATTTTTCCATTATAGCTGATGTACAATATTATATTACTTTCAGGTATATAACCCAGTAATGAGACATTTATATAATTTACAAAGTAATCACTCAACTAGTACCCATCTGACACGATACATAGTTACTATAATATAATTGATTATATTCCCTATGCTATACTTTACATCCCCATGACTATTTTGTAACTACCAATTTGTACTTCTTAATCTCTTCACCTTTTTCACTCAACCTGTCAACCTCCCTCCCCTCTGGCAACTGTCAACATTTTCTCTCTATCTGTGTTTCTATTCTGCTTGTTTATTTATTTTGTTTTTTAGATTACACATATAAGTGAAATAATATGCCACTTGTCTTTCTCTGACGCATTTTACTTAGCATAATACCCTCTAAATCCATTTATGTTGTTGCAGATGGCAAGATTTTATTCTTTTTTATGGCTGAGTCATATTCAATTGTACATGTGCACCACTTCTCCTTTATCCATTCATCTGTTGATGGACATTTAGGTTGCTGCCATATCTAGGCTATGGCAAATAATGTTGCAATGAACTTTAAGATGTATATGTCTTTTCAATTTAGTGTTTTGGGTTTCTTTGGATAAATATCCAGAAGTGGAATTGCTAGGTCCTTCTTTGTCTCTTGTTATAGCCTTGGTTTTAAAGTCTATTTTGTCTGGTATAAGTATTGCTACACCAGCTTTTTTGTTTGTTTTGTTTCCATTTTCATGAAAGATCTTTTTCCATTCATTTACTTTTAGTCTGTGTCTTTGATCTAAAGTGAGTCTCTTGTAGACAGCATATGTAAGGGTCTTGTTGTGTTTTCCATTCAGCCACCATATGTCTTTTGATGGGAGCATTTAATCCATTTGCATTTAAAGTAATTGTTGATAGCCTGGCCGATGTGGCTCAGTGCTTGAGTGTCAACCCATGCATCAAGAGGTTGCTGGTTCAATTCCTGGTCAGAGCATATGCCCAGGTTGTGGGCTCAATCCCCAGTGGGGGGCATGTAGGAGGTGGCCACTCGATGTTCTCTCTCATCAATGTTTCTATCTCTCTCTTCCTTTCTCTCTAAAATCAATAAAAAATATATTAAAAATTAATAATAAAATGACAATAAATACATATCTATCAACAATTACTTTATTTTTTTTCTTTATTGATTTTAGAGAGAGAGAAAGGGTGAGGGAGAGAGACATAGAAACAGTGATGAGAGAGAACATCAAGTGGCCACCTCCTGCATGCCTGCCACCGGGGATCAGGCCCACAATCTGAGCATGTGACCTGACCAGGAATAGAACTGGCAACCTCTTGGTGCATGGGTGTATGGGTTGACGCTCAACCACTGAGCCATGCCGGCTGCGCTATTATTAATATTTTATATCTTTTTTCTTCTTTTCTTTTCTTTTCTTTTTTTGAATATATTTTTTTAAATTAGTTTTTAGAGAGAGAGGAAGGGAGAGAGAGAGAGAGAGAGAAATATCGATGAGAGAGAACATCGATTGGCCACATCTTGCATGCACCTCACTGGGGATTTGACCCACACCTGGGCATGTACCCTGACTGGGAATTGATCCAATGACCTCTTGGTGCATGGGTCAACACTCAACCACTGAGCCACACTGGTCGGATTTTTTTTTCTTCTTAAAGAAAACCCTTTAACATTTTTTATAATGCTGGTTTGGTGGAGATGAACTCTTTTAGTTTTTTCTTGTGTGGGAAGCTCTTTATCTGTCCTTCAATTCTAAATGATAACCTTGCTAGGTAGAGTAATCTTGGTTGCAGGTCTTTGCTTTTTATCACTTTGAATATTCATGTCCATTCCTTCTGGCCTGCAAAGTTTCTGTTGAGAAATCAGCTGACAGTCTTATGGGAGCTCCCTTGTAGTTAACTAACTGCTTTTATCTTGCTGCCTTAAAGGTTCTTTCTTTGTCTTTAACATATGTCATTTTAATTACCATGTGCCTTGGTGTGGGTCCCTTTGGGTTCATCTTGTTTGGGATTCTCTGTGTGTCCTGAACCTGTATGTCCTTTTCCTTCACCAGATTAGGAAAGTTTCAGTCATTCTTTGTTTAAATAGGTTTTGAATCCCTTGCTCTCTCTCTTCTTCTTTTGGTATCCCTATGATATGGATGTTGTTACACTTGATTTTGTCCCAGAGGCCCCTTAAACTATCCTCATTTTTAAAAAATTCTTTTTCTTTCTGCTGCTCTCATAGGGTGTTTTCAGCTGCCTTGTCTTCCAAATCACTGGCTCAGTACTCTGCTTCATTTAATCTGATTTTGAGTACTTCTAGTGCATTCTTCATTTTAGTTATTGTATTCTTCATTTCTGACTGGTTCTTTTTTTTATGGTTTCTATATCCTTTTATCCTGTTGAAGTTTTTACTAAGTTCCTAGAGCATCCTTATAACTATTGTTTTGAAATCTGTGTCTGGTAGTTTGCTTGCTTTCATTTCATTTAGTTCTTTTTCTGGAGATTTCTCCTATTCTTTCATCTGGGACATGTTTCTTTGTCTCCCCATTTTGACTGCCTGTCTGAGTTTTTTTCTATGTATTAGGTAGATCTGCTATGTCTCCTGGTTTTGGTAGAGTGGCCTTATACATTAGGTGTCCTGTAGGGCCCAGTGGTGCAGCCATGCTGGTCACCTGAGCCAAGCAGGCTGTGTGCACCCTCCAATTGTAGTTGATCCTTGATTGCTGTTTGCAAGTCAATGCGAGGGGGGTGGGAGTAACCCCCAGGCTGATAAGCTACAAGGACTGGCTGTGACTATAGTAGAGGAGCTTCTGTGCAGGGGCCAACCCCACAGAACAGGATTCCCTTCAGTAGGGCTCTGGTGTCCTCTGAGTCCTCCCTTTGAGTGTGTCACTTGTGAAAGTTGTTGGGTGGTTCTCCAGGCATGATTTTAAGCTGGCTGAAGAGTGTGCTGGCTCTGGGGCCTCCTGGGAGGTGAGGTCAGCTGCCACCTGTGCCCTGCTCAAGGCTACCCAGCATGAGCTAAAAAGTGATCTGCAGATGACTGCTACCTGTGCTGGACTTGGAGGTGCCCTAGAGATGCCACACTGAAAATCAAGTCTGGATGCCACTAGTGCCTGGCCTAGGGCCATTTAGCAAGAAGTATGGGGCATATTGAGGCCAGATGCTGCTATGAAGTTTGTGAACCTTTGAGAGAATTTAGGAAGGTTCACGGCATAAGCCAAGATAGGCCATTTGTTTGGAAAAGCCACTGGAAGGGACTTGGGTGGGCCCAAATGTTGGGTGGGGCAGGGTTTCAGGGAATCACCAGGGTAGGGCAAACCATATTATTTAGGTTGATGGAGACTCATCTATGGCACCTGCCTGCTCACTGTGTGGGAGGAGGGCTCAGCATAGGAACAATGGCTTCTGCTCGCACAGCTGTCTAGAGCAAAGTTGACCCTCCAGCCCTCACCCCAAAGCCAGACAATTCAGTTCCTCCCCATATGTTCCTGGTGCCCCAGTGCTGGAGATCAGAGTGAGTGAATCCATCAGCGAGTAAGTCTGTGCTTCAGCTCTTTAAGCGGAACACCTGGGACTCTAATAGCTCTTCATCTCACTCAGCCACAATCCCTGCTGGTTTTCACAGCCAGAAGTTATAGGGACTTCTCTTCCTGACACTGGAACCCTGGGATGGTGGGATGGGGGTGAGAGGTGGCTGGTGTGTGGCTGGGACTCTTTGCTCCTGGGGTGGGGGGCTCTGCAGCCAATTTTTAACCTCCAGATGTGGGTATGGGACCTGCCTGTTCTGCCTCTCTGCTACTCCTAGCAGTCTCAAAGTGGCTTCTGTATATCCATAGTTATAGAATTTCTGCTTAGCTAGATTTTCGCTGGTTCTAAATGATGGCTGTCCTGTAGTTTGGTTGTAATTTTGATGTGGTTGTGGGAGGATGCCAGTACCACATTTACCTACTCTGTTGTCTTGACCATACCTCAAATTCTCTGTGCATTTTAGCTCATATCACAGGAGTTAAGAGCATGAATCCGGGAACCAGACTGCTGGAGCTTAAATTCCAGTTCTACAACTTAGCAGCTATGTGATTTTCAGCAGGTTACATAGCCTCTCTGAACCTTGGTTTCCTCATCTGTAAAACATAGAAAATAATTGTTCCTACATCAAAAGTTGTTGTCAGGATTAAATGAGTTAATACAGGTAAAGAACTTAGAATAGGGTGACAAAGACTTGAGCCCTGGTGAGGGAAGTTCTGGGACCAAGTTTAGGCTGGTGAATAATTCATTTATTACCTTCTGGGAACAAATAGAGTATTCATGTCAAATTGAGAGTTGGTTTCTCAGAGGGAAGCCACACATGCTG
Source organism: Molossus molossus (assembly GCF_014108415.1). Lineage (NCBI taxonomy): Eukaryota > Metazoa > Chordata > Mammalia > Chiroptera > Molossidae > Molossus > Molossus molossus. Next base: position 105,271,105 of record NW_023425366.1, on the reverse strand, counting down.
GTTGTAAAGAGGGGTCACACTTGAATAAGACAGGCCTGGGTGCTAATTGAAGCTCTACCTCTAGTGATAACTGGGCAAGTTATTTATCCCTCTGAGACTTACTTTTCTCCCATGAAAACTGGGGATAATGATACCTACCTTATACAGATATTGTAAAATTTAAATATAATATATCAAGAGATCAACACAGTTGGTGAGACAGTGCCTAGTATGTAGATATGTGCTCAGTAAAATTGCCTTGTCATCTGGTGAGTCAGTAGGTCATCTGTGTATATAGAATGTTTACTGGTCCACTCCTCATGCAGTGTTTAAAAAGGAGCATTTTGCCATGGTTGGTTTGGTTCAGTGGTTAGAGCATCAGCCTGCAGACCAAAAGGTCTTGGGTTTGATTCCCAGTCAAGGGCACATACCTGGGTTGCAGGTTAAATTCCTGGCCCTGGTCATCCTTCTCACATCGATGTTTCTCTCTCTCTCTCTCTCTCTCTCTCTCTCTCTCTCTCTCTCTCTCTCTCCCTCCCTCCCTCCCTCCCTCCCTTCTACTCCATCTTAAAAAAAAATCAATGGAAAAATATCCTCAGGTGAGGATTAACCAAAAAAACCCCGATTTTTAAAATGAGCATCTCCTCTGTGCTGACAATAATGAAATAATATCAGAATCTATTAACCCTTGAATGAGAAAATGAGACAGCTGTCCCCTCCTGATAGGACATTCATTAAAAAAATTTTTTTTTTCTTTATTGATTTTTAGACAGAGAGAGACAGAAACATCAATGAGAGAGAACATCATTGTTCTCTGCATGCCCCCCACTGGGGATTGGGCCTACAACCTGGGAATTTGCCCTAACCAGAATTGAACTGATGCATGCATGGGTCGATGCTCAACCACTGAGCCACACCAGCCAGGTGATAGGACATTAACTTTGAGTGGTGTTTTCCTGAGGGGCGTTGGAAGGTCTGGGCTTTCACAGACTCTGCTGTAGAAAATTTTCTGGCCAGCTACTGCCTAACCTTAATGATCCTGCTGTATCTTGCTGTGACCTTTTCCAAAACTTTGGCAGAAAAATGTAGAGTACAGCATTCTAACCCAGCAAAACAACTCTGGGGTAATGAATGAGATTATAGAAATCTTTTTGGATATCTGGTTCTGACATGGTGGATTAAACCAACATAGAAAAATACAGAAATACAAATATAGAAATACCAGATAAAATACTCTAAGAAAAAAAGCTTAAACACATCGCCGAGCTTGGCTGGAAGAAAGTCCATGTGAGTGAGCTTAGAAAAGGGTTCTCCAACCTTGGGATGCCTGAGGTTTGCCAACACCTTAAGTGCAGCCTTGTGAGTGATCCTGAGCCAGAGGACCCAGCTAAAAGACACTCAAATTCCTGACCCACAGGGATAGTGAGAAAATAAGGGATTTTGTTTTGTTTTGTGTTAAGCTGCTAAATATAGGGTAATTTGTTACCCAACAATAGATAATAAAAGGACAATGATTACTCACAATCACTATTTAAAACCTTTGAAATATCTTTGAGAGCCACAACCAGGAAAAAGCTAACCATCTCCAAGGATGGTTTGTTTCTTTCTTCTTAGAGACAGAGAGAATAACACACATATGTTTTCTTTTTAATTTTGGCCACCAGGAAGCTCAGAGCCAAATTTATGGCTCAGTTGTAATAATTATGCAAGACCCTGTGGCCTGCTTATGTGTGTTCTTTACTCCTGATCTTTTCCTTTATTCTGACTTGTTTTATTCATCCTGATTTTTTAGTTCATTTTTATATTTTTCTTTATTATATGAATTATGTTAAGCCATCTCAAATTCAGCTTACAGAGAAGCAAGGCATTCCCGAAATACTTTTTAAAAAATTTAGTTCACACCTGTTGAACAGGAGGTGCCTGGAGGTGGTGGTGGTGGTGGGGAGATCGGGTAATGCAAGCGTGGCTCAAGAATGGGCATTTGGCCAAGGTTAATTTGGATTGGGTCAGAAAATAGCAAGTGATAATGAAAAAGAAAAGAAAATGGCAATTGATCATCACTCCCAGGGGGAGGGACCAAGAGCTTAGGTCACACCTGTTAGTAACTTTGAAATTTATTTATTTTACCGGGTCCCCCAAGATCCTCCCACGACACACCGCCCTGCCCCTCCCTTCCCGGAGCCCCGCCCCTCCTTTCCTCTGGCCCCTCCTCTCCGCTCTGCCCAGCTCGCTGCGCGCGCCACGCCGCCTCTGTCCCCGCCTGCCTGCCCGACCTCCCCAGCGGTTGCGCGCTCCGCTCCACCCTACGCGCCCGCGCGCGCCTTGCCCGCCTCTCCGGGCTCCCTCCTTTCGGGGCGGTTGGGCCGCGCGCTTTTGGGGGCGGGGCCCGGAGGAGGCGGTCGAGCCAATGGGGCGCGGCGGCGGTGGCGGCGGTGGCGGCGGCCGCGGAGGCGGTGGCGGTAGCGGCGGCGGCTGGGTCGGGCCCCGACGGGCGGCGGCTGCTGAGGTGGAGGCAGAGGGAGGCGGCGGCGGCGGCGGCGGCGGCGGCGGAGGGGGGAAGATGGCGGCGCCCGTCCTGCTGAGAGTGTCGGTGCCGCGGTGGGAGCGGGTGGCCCGGTATGCAGTGTGCGCCGCCGGGATCCTGCTCTCCATCTACGCCTACCACGTGGAGCGGGAGAAGGAGCGGGACCCCGAGCACCGGGCCCTCTGCGACCTGGGGCCCTGGGTGAAGTGCTCCGCCGCCCTTGCCTCCAGGTAGCCTGGCTGGGGGGAGCGAGCCGGAACGGCCGAGCGGGGCGAGGGCGGAGGCTGGGGGTGGGGAGAGCGCGGCGGGAGCTCGGGCCTGGGGGTCGGTGGGGACCGGGCCGCGGAGGGACCCACAGCCGGGCCGTTTGGGGTGGAGGGCTCTGGTCGAAGGCTCCGGTCCTGGGGGCGGCCCAAGACCAGGCCACCCGGGCGGGGGTGGCGGTGCCGCGAGACCGGAGAGGAGGGATGAGGTGGCAGAGTGGAGCCGGGAGGCCGGAGCGGACCGGGAGCAGTTGGGCAGGCTGGGGCCGGGCTAAGAAGGAGCGAGAAGGGTTCGCGGAGGGTGGGTCCCAAGCGGCTTGACAGATTTCCTGGTTCTCGCCGGGGGAGACGGGTGAGGGGTGTAGAACCCTGCCGGGGGAGCCGTGGAGGCAGGCAGAGTCTGCTCGTGGTCGGGGATCGCTGCAGTCCGAGGCTGTGCGGCCGGAATGGGCTCGGGTTGCATTTCCCACTGCCTTCCCGGTGCTAGGACAGGTGTTTCCGTGGTCAGGCCTCTTTGTACTCTGTAGCGCTAATGAGAATTTGCAGACTTACTGAGCCGGTGACATTTGCGGACACACACGAATTTGACCCTACTCTGGAAGAAGATACTAGCACTTAATATATCTGATTTCTTGGATTCCCCCTCGTATATTTCACTGTGCTTGGGACGGGGAAATTTCTGAGTTTGGGTCTAGTTTAATCTTAATTTGAGTAAAATATGAGTATGTCACGTGTAGTGAGGTTTTGGGCATTGGGGTGACTTTTAAACGTTGTTGATTAGTATAATGGGATCGCCACAGAAGATTAAAAGTACACGCATTGCTAAACTGGAGGTATTGGTTTGTTTTGCTGATAACCAGGTTTTAAAAAATGTGTAGTTGATCTGTTACATTTATTTTCTGCACTAGATATACCTAGGCAATTACTTTAAAAAGGGGGGAATTTGCATCGTAAAAGTGGTTTGCTTATTTTTTATTTAGAAGAGTTTATTTTTTAAGAAGTAGCAAAAGTGAAAGAAATGTTGACAGGTTACAATTTTAATAGAGACATACTATGCCTAATATTTTGAATTTGTTAACAGTAGTCATCTTTGAACAGTTTCTTCCTCTCCTTTTGTTCTGTGAAGTGCTAGGTAGACAGCTTACTAGTTTTATTTTGACCTGCATATCTGTGATTACATGAACAAGCTAGCATTGGAATTTGTCTCGTAACTATTTACAAACTTCATCTATTTAATGGAAATACAGGTATTTGTAAATTAAAGTGGCTTGAGTCTGGTTTTATAGGCCAGTTTTCTTTTGGAAGTAGGTGGAATAAACATCATTAAACATTTTTATATAAAAGCAAATTATTGGAGACCTCAAGTATTGATTACTATTTAACAGTAGTATTTAAAAATGTGATTATTTTAGGAAAAAGTTTGAGTTGAGGTTTGAGTGAATAGAATTGAAGGTAAAGGATGAGAAAAGTTAACCAATGAAAAGAATCCTGAGGAAAATCCTGTAGCAGAATCCAGCATTAATTCATGTGACTTGTTGAAATTCACTTTATTCTCATTTCTCAATCTTAAGTGTCCTAATTCAAATAGAATGAAGTAGAGATTGATAAGAGAAGTGTGTGTGTGTGTGTGTGTGTGTGTGTGTGTAAAGTCCTCTAGTATTTTGGGAGGCATCACTGTCTAAGGGAGTAGTTCCCAGACTTTTGGATTTCAAAAGAAATATTTCCCACCAAAATTGGGACACTGTAATAGAGTTGATGGTTTTTTGTCCTGCCAGGTATAGCCAATAAAACAGCAACTAACCCACACCACTATTTACTGTCACCATCATCTCATTTATTTAAAAAAAAAAGATATTTTAACTCAATTTGAACAGAATCTCAGAATAAAAGCTCTTTAAATGGAGTCATTTAGCTTTATTAAAAAGCTACTTTCTTCTCCTTATTTGTCCTCATTTTAATATAAATTAGTGAAAATTGTGGCAAATCTGCAACAGCTGCCAGCTTACATTAAGTAACCCTTGATGGATTCGTAGCTTAGACACTTGTTACACTGGGGTCGCAAGTTAGTCCAGTCACTTTTGTTCCTGGACCCTCAGTTGTTTCATATATTAAATGGGAGTATTAAATTTTGCTTTAGTAGGCCAGCTGTTGTGGCTCAATAGATTGAATGTCATCCCATGAACTGAGAGGCCCCTTTCGATTCCTGGTCAGGGCACATGCACATGCTCAGGTTGCAGGCTTGATCCCCAGTAGGGGGCATGCAGGAGGCAGCTGATTGATGTATAGCTCTCAGATCAATGTTTCTCTCTCTCTCTCCCTACTCTAAAAAAGTCAATGAAACATTTTACAATTTGCTTAACTGCTTTGATTGGTTTGGCTCAGTGGTTAAGAGCATGGGCCCTGTGGACCAATGAGTCTTGGTTTCAACTCCGGTCAAGGGCACAAATCTCTGTTTCGGTTCATCCCCCCTGGTTGGGGTTGTGCGGTAGGAACACAGTCGATGTGTTCCTCTCATGTTGATGTTTCTCTCCCTCTCCCCCTCTCCCTCTCTCCCTCCTACTCTATCCAAACAAAAATGGAAAAATATCGTCGGGTGAGGATTAAAAAAAAAATTTTTTTTTTACTTTACCAGATGAATAGTAGGATTAAAGGTGATACATAGTAGCAATACCTGGAATAAAATATGTACTCAATTAGTTATAGCTGTTAATCATCAATTGGAGGTGTTTTTTGTAGTGTCTGATAATAAACACCTTTAAGTATTATAAGTTCTTGTTTAAGGTTTAGTCATTTATGTATTTCAAATGTAAATTGTTTTAGTGTTTACTGCTCATTTCATGGCAGAGTAGAAAGACTTCAAGTCTAATTTTAAACTATTTTAAGCCCAGCTGTTGTGGTGAGGACCCATGCACCAAGGGTCGCCTGTTTGATACCCAGTCAGGGCACATGCCCAGGTTGTGGGCCAAATCCCCAGTGGGGAGCATGCAGAAGGTGGCCAGTCAGTGTTCTTTCTCATCAATGTTTCTTTTTAAAAAAATTTTTTTACTGATTTTTTTTTGTTACACATGTTTCTTCTTTTCCCCCCATTGACAGATGTTTCTCCTTTTCCCCCCATTGACAACCTCCGCCCGATACCCCCCATCCCGCCCTGTCCCCAGCATTGTTGTCTATGTCCATTGGTTATGCATACATGCATATAAATTCTGTGGTTTAACTCTTCCCTACTCCCCTCATCCTCTCTTCTGAGTTTTGTCAGTCTGTACCCTACATCTATGTCTCTAGGTCCATTTTGTTCATCAGTTTGTTTTGTTCTTTATATTCCACAAATATGTGAGATCATGTGATATTTGTCTTTCTCTGATTGGCTTGTTTTGCTTAGGATAATACTCTCCTGGTCCCTCCATGTTGTCTCAAAGGATAAGAGATCTTTCTTTTTTTTTTTATCCTCACCTGGGGATATTTTTCCATTTTTTGTACAGATAGAGTGGGAGGGAGAGAGAGGAAGGGAGAGAGAGAGAGAAACATCGACGTGAAGGGATACATCGAGTGGCTGCCACCCGCACGACCAACCAGGGCCGGGGACAAACTACAACCGAGGTAAATGCCCTTAGCGGGAACCGAACCCGGGTCTCTCCGGACCGCAGGCCGATGCTCTAACCGCTGAGCCAAACTGGCCAGGGCAAGAGATCTTTCTTTATTGCAGCTACATAGTATTCCATTGTGTATATGTACCACAGCTGTTTTATCCACTCATCTACTGATGAACACTTGAGCTGTTTCCAGATCTTAGTGATTGTAAATAATGCTGCTGTGAACATAGGGGTACATATATTCTTTCTGATTGGTGTTTCATGTTTCTTAGGGTATACTCCTAGAAGTGGGATCACTGGGTCAAATGGCAGTTCAATTTTTAACTTTTTAAGGTAACACCATATTGTTTTCCATAGTGGCTGCACCATTCTGCATTCCCACCAGCAGTGTACTAGAGTCCCCTTTTCCCCACACCCTCACCAGCACTTGTTTGATGATTTGTTGATGGCAGCCATTCTGGCAGGTGTGACTTGATACCTCATAGTCATTTTAATTTATATATCTCTGATGATTAGGGATGTTGAGCATTTTTTCGTTTGTATATCCTGTTTGGTCATCAATGTTTCTGTCTCCCTCTCCCTTCCTCTCTCTTTCTCTAAAGAATCAATCAATAGCCCTGGCTGGTTTGGCTCAGCAGTTAGAGCGTTGACCTGCAGTCCCTAGAGACCCGGGTTCGGTTCCCGCTAAAGGCTCGTACCTCGGTTGCAGTTTGTCCCCGGCCCTGGTTGGTCGTGCGGGTGGCAGCCACTCGATGTGTTCCTTTCACGTCGATGTTTCTCTCTTTCTCTCTGTTTCTCTCTCTCCCTCCCACTCTACCTGAACAAAAAATGGAAAAATGTCCTCAGGTGAGGATAAAAATAAAAAAAAATCAATAAAAATAAATAAAATGATTTTAAAAGTGTGAAAAGAGAAACAAAACAATGTGCAGAATATTCTTTATAGGTATTTCTTGTAAATTACAGTAGACCCTTTCTAAGAAAGGTTTCTATGTAAAAATAGTACAAATGATCTAGAAAGATTTAACAGTCTTAACAATTCTACAGTCCTTAAAATGGTAAAACTAGTATTTGAAAACTATCAAGTCCTCAAAAAGCTGCCTTATTTTGCAAAATGTTGGACTCTAGTACCTCTTACCTGTCTTTAAAAAATAAAATTAGTACCATATATTTACTGTCGTCCCCCCTCCCCCACTGAGATACTGAGATCATACATTTTTAGAATTTGTTCAGTTGTCAAAGGTAACTGTTAGTGGCGGGTTAGGGCTAGAAGCCTGGCTTCCAGAGTATTGTTTAGAGTCTCCCCCGCCTCCTTTTTTTTCAGTTAAATTCTTGTATAGGTAATATACATTCATTGCTTCCAATTAAAAAGATACTAAAGCTTATACAGGGAACAGACTCCTTCATACTCCTTCCCCCAGACATGGAGTTCTCCCTCTCCATAAACAGCTATGAAACTTTCCAGAGCTGCTTTATGCATGTACAAGTATAAATATGGTCATATTATTCTCCCCATTTGTAAACATAAAATTATACATTTTGATCTGTACCTTATTTTTGCTAGTATTTCTATCACCACCATACTATTACGTGCTTATTATATTCTTATTTGGTGGAATGTTAATAACTGCTAGTATGTAAAAAAATTTGTTCTAGTTTATTTTTATTTTTTTTTATTTTTTATCCTCACCTGAGGACATTTTTCCATTTTTTGTTCAGATAGAGTGGGAGGGAAAGAGAGAGAGAGAGAAACATCGATATGAAAGGGACACATCAAGTGGTTGCCACACACACAACCCAACCAGGGCTGGGGGACAAACTGCAACCAAGGTACGTGCCCTCAGCGGAAACCAAACCCGGATCTCTCTGGACCGCAGGCTGACGCTCTAACCGCTGAGCCAAACTGGCCAGGGCTGTTCTAGTTTTTTTAATAAAAAATTTTAAAATTATAGTTGATGTACAATATTATATTAGCATCAGTTGTACAACATAGTTATTAGACATTTATATAACTTACAAAGTGGTCACCCTAATAAGTCTAGTACTCATCTGACACCATATATAGTTATTACAATATTATTGACTGACTGTTTCCTGTGCTGTACTTTACATCTCCGTGACTGTTTTTGTAAATGGCAATTTGTATTTCTTTTTATTTATTAATCATTATTATTATTATTATTTAAATCCTCACCTGAGGATATTTTTTCCATTTATTTTCAGATAGAGTGGGAGGGAGGGGAAGGAGGAAGAGAGAGAGAGAGAAACATCCATGTGAGAGGGACACATTGATTGGTTGCCTCCCGCACGTCTCTGACCAGGATTGGGGACTAACCACAACTGAGGTACATGCCCTTGGCCAGAATAAAACTTGAGACTCTTTGGTATATGGGCCAACGCTGTAACCACTAAGGCAAATTGGCCAGGGCTAATTTGTTCCTCTTAATCACTGCTATTTTTTCACCCAACCCCTCAATCCCTCTCCCCTCTGGCAACCATAAATTCTCTGTATCTATGAGTCTGTTTCTATTTGGCTTGTTAATTTATTTTGTTTTTTAGATTTCACATATAAGTGAAATCATATGGTATTTATCTTTCTCTGTTTGACTTATTTTACTTAGCATAATTCCCTCATTCATTCATGTTGTTGCAGATGGCAAGATTTTACTCTTTTTTATGGCTGAGTAATATTCCATTGTATATATAGTGGGGCAAAAGGAGATTTACAGTTGCATGTGAAACAGTTTATTCTTGTATTATTATTATTTATTGTATTATTTTCTATCCAAACAACTGTAAACCTACTTTTTCCCCACCCTAAATGTACCACATCTTTATCCATTCCTTTCTCAGTGGACACTTGGGTTGCTTCCATATCTTTTTTTTTTTTTTCTCACCCGAGGACATTTTTCCTTTTTTTTTTTTTTTTGTTCAGATAGAGCGGGAGGGAGAGAGAGGAAGAGAGAGAGAGAGAGAGAGAGAGAAACATCGATGTGAAGGGACACATCGAGTGGCTGCCACCCGCACAACCAACCAGGGCCGGGGACAAACTGCAACCAAGGTACATGCCCTTAGTGGGAACCGAACCTGGGTCTCTCAGGACCGCAGGCCGACGCTCTAACCGCTGAGCCAAACCGGCCAGGGCTGCTTCCATATCTTTGCTATTGTAAGTAATGTTGCAGTGAACATAGAAGGTACACACATCATTTTGAATTAATGTTTTGGATTTCTTCAAATAAATACTTTGAAGTGGAATTTCTGGGTTATACGGTAGTTCTATTTTTAATTTTTTGAGGAACTTGCATACTGCTTTCTGTAGGGGCTGCACCAGTTTACAATCCCACCAACAGTGCACAAGGGTTTCCTTTTCTCCACGTTCTCACCAACACTTGTTTTTTGTTTTGTTTTTCCTTCATTTTTTTGGAGGAAGTGGGGGAGAGAGAGAGAAACATTGATGTGAGATAGTAGACACATCGGCTGGTTGCCTCCCACATGACCCCGTCTGGTGCCAGGGATTGAACCTGCAACCCAGGTACATGCCCATGACCGAGAATCAAACCTAGGACCCTTCAGTTCACAGGCTGATGCTCTAACTACTGAGCAAAACTGGCCAGGGCAACACTTGTGTTTTGGTTTATTGATGATGGCCATTCTGACAGGTATGAGGTGATAGCTCATTGTGGTTTTAATCTGGATTTTCTTGATGATTGGTGATGCTGATCATCTTTTCACACGTCTATTGGCCATCTGTATGTCCTCTTTGGAGAAATGTCTAGGTCCTCTGCCCATTTTTAAATCAGATTGTTTATTTATTTTTTGGTGTTGTACAAGTTGGCCCAGGCCAGTGTGGCTCAGTTGGTTTAGTGTCGTACTGTGCTCCGAAGGGTTGCCAGTTCGATTCCTGGTCAGTGCACATGGCTCAGGTTTTGGGCTCAGTCCCTGGTCAGCGTGAGTATGGGGGTGCAACTGATTGATGTTCTCTCCCCATTGATGTTTCTCTCTCTCTCCCTCTCTCTAAAATCAATAAAAACATTTAAAAAAAAGTTGTATGAGTTGCTTATATATTTTGAATATTAGCCCCTTTTTCAGATGTTTCATTGGCAAATATCTTCTTCCATTCAGTAGGTTGTCTTGTCATTAAAAAAAATTTTTTTAATTGATTTTAGAGAGAAAGGGAGAGGGAGAGAGAGAAACATCAATGAGAGAGAACATCGATTGGCCGCCTCGTGCATGCCCCCCACTGGGGATTTGGCCTACAACCTGGGTGTGTGCCCTGACTAGAAATCGAACTGGCGACCTCTTGGTGCATGGGTTGACACTCAACCACTAAGCCGTACTGGCCGGGTTTTAAGCAATTTTAAAGCAAAAACATAATGATGAAGTCATGGTGTTCAAGAAGTAATTTTCTGGAGTGTTGACTTTCTAAGCCTAAACTTAGGAAGATGGGGCATTTGTAACACCTAGTTAGAAAACAAATATATAGGTTGTTAGTTATCAGAAAGGCTTAACAGAATAGCCAAGGGAAGAAAGATAAAGTGGATCTAGGCTTATGGAGTGGAGAGGGGAGGGGAAAATGAGTTCATTTGAATTTATACTAGGGTGGGGTAGCTCTTTCTGAGAAAGGTGTTGAGTCATAGGGACCTATTGCACAGAGACAGGAGAGTTGGGCCAGGGGTGTGGTGCTAGTTAAATCATTATGCAGAACTAGGAATTTAAGAGGGATTCATTTCCTTGATTCAGAAAAACTCTAGGGAATAGCATGAGGAAAAGCAGAAAAAGGTGGTTATTTAGGGGACGTCCAGTGGTCATATTTGAATGTAATACAGGTCCATCTGGATAGGGAAAGGACTGGAATCTATAGCTTGCCCAGATAAACGCAGAACCAGGCATTCTTACAAGCTACATGTTCTTATAAACACAGATAGGACTTATAACCACTAAGCCTTGGGTGTTCTTCCATACAATATTTGTACTAGATTGTGCTAGATTTGTACTAGGTTATCAGTTTTTAGTGTTTGTTCCCCAGAGTCCTAGTTTAGTAGTGGTACAACAGGGATTTCATAAACATTTGATTCACATTTTAACATTTTAAACTTTAAAACACTATAAGACATTTATAGACACTCAAATGCATATCATGCTAATTTTTAACACATTAGAGACTACAAATTGGTACTGTTAGGCTATCTCAAAGGAGTTATACTAGGTGAAAAAAAACAAAATGCCAATCCTTATTTTTGTTGTTAATCCTCACCCAAGGATATATTTTCCATTGATTATTATTATTATTTTTTTTAGAGAGTGGAAGGGGTTGGGGGAGAGAGAGATACACATCGATGTGAGAGAGACACACATGGATTGGTTGCCTCCTGCATGAGCCCCAACAAGGGGAGGGGATCAGACCTGCAACCCAGTCACATACCCTGGACTGGGTATCAAACCTGAGACCCTTTGGTGTTTCGGTTGACACCCTTACTCCTGAGCACACTGGCCAGGGCTTAAAAAATGCCAATCTTGCCCTGGCTGGTTTGGCTCAGTGGTTAGAGCTTTGACCTGTGGTCTGGAGAGACCCGGGTTTGGTTCCTGCTAAAGGCATGTACCTCAGTTGCAGTTTGTCGCGGCCCTTGTTGGGTCATGTGGGTGGCAACCACTTGATGTGTCCCTTTCACATCGATGTTTTTCTCTCTGTCTCTCCCTCCCACTCTATCTGAACAAAATATCGAAAAATGTCCTCGGGTGAGGATAAAAAAAAAAAAAAAGCCAGTCTGAAGTTTATCTGCTAATATGATTACATTTATATAACATCTCAATAACAAAATTATAGAGATGAAGAACAGATTAGCGGTCACCAGGAGTTAGGAATGGGGAAGAGGTGGTGTGGTTATGGAGATAGTATGAGGGAACCTTGTGGGGAGGGAATAGTTCTGTATCTCAATTGTGGTTACTCAAAGCTACAAATGTGATAAAATTGTGTAGAGCTATACACATGTATATGTGGGTATGTAAAACTGGTGAAATCTGAGTAAACTCTGGATTGTACAGGGTCAAGGTTTTTGATTGTGGTAAGTAAAAAGGCAAAAAACAAACCTCCAAATGCAGTGTAGTTAGACTATTGGAGGGAAATTGAGCAAGAATAAAAATTAAAATTATCCATAATGCCAACACCCATGATTACAATCCTTGTAATAGAGTTTCTTGCTTCCTTTGTGCGTATACTACTTGAATTTTAAACAATTCTGTTGATTAGAAAGATTGTACCTTTATATTAGTATTTTAAAAATTTAGGCCAATAAAATTAAATTTTATTGATTTTGTTGTTAATTCTCAACTGAGGATATTTTTCCATTGATTTATTTTTATATATGAGAGAGAGATGGAAACATCAATGTGAGAGGACATTGTAAATTTATAAAAGTAAACTCACTGCTATAGAATTCTCACTCTACTATTCAATAACATGCATAATATGCCTTATGCATAGTATCTTGATGTCATGGTTAGTGTATATTTTAAGATTTTTATTTTTTTCCCAAAATATTTATGTATTACCAAGTATTCTCATTTCCTAATTTTATTAGAGATTTAACTTAGAATTGTTCTATTTTATTACACCTGGACAGGTATAATATAAGAAAAAAATTTTTTTTTATATTTAAAAAAACCACCTCTTATTTGCAACTGCTAATATCTGTGAATCGGATTTTCCTTGATATTGTGCAGTCAAAACAAAACTAATTTGACTGTCCTAATCATCCATGATTTAAAGTTTCTGTTATCAGAAGAGATTCATTGTAAATGTTATAAATTTGAGCTTTTAAAATACACTGATAGAATGAAATACTGCTTTAACCTGTTTCTCATATTGCAGATTCATATAAAATTTCATTTACAAAAACATTATTTTGCTAACAAATATTTTATGCCATGCATGTGTTATGATTGATAAACTTTCTTTTGTTATTTATTATTATTTTTTTATCCTCACCCGAGGAGATTTTATCTTTTTTTTTTGTTCAGATAGAGTGGTAGGGAGAGAGAGGGAGAGGGAGAGGGAGGGGGGGGAGAGAGAGAGAGAGAGAGAGAGAGAGAAACATCGATGTGAAAGGGACACATCGAGTGGCTGCCACCCACACAACCCAACCAGGGCCGGGAACAAACTGCAACCGAGGTACGTGCCCTTAGTGGGAACTGAACCTGGATCATTCTGGACCTTGGCTCTGTAACTTAATCTCTCTTGTTTTAGTTTCCTCCATAAGATGAGGAAAATAATAGTGTCTAACTCAGGATTACTGTGAATATAAAGTGCCCCATGGTACCAATACTTGTATACAATTTAGCACAGTGCCTTCTCAAAAGTAAGTGCTCATAAAACTTATCTTTTCATTTAAAACATGGTTGACCCTGGCCGGAGTGACTTAGTTGAGTGTCATCCTGTGCACAGAAAGGGTGCTGGTTCGATTCCCAGTCAGGGCACATACATGAGTTGTAGGTTCCATTCCCAGTTGGGGTATGTATGGAAAGCAACAGATCCATGTTTCTCTCTTACATTGATGTTTCTCATTCTCCTTCCCTCCCTCCCTTTCTCTCTTTAAGCATGTCCTCAAGTGAGGATTTAAAAAACCCCAAAAACAGCCCTGGCTGGTTTGGTCCTCAGACCAGAGAGTCCCGGGTTCGGTTCCCGTTAAGGGCATATACCTCGGTTGCAGTTTGTCCCCGGCCCCAGTTGGGGTCGTGTGGGTGGCAGCCATTAGATTAGATGTGTCTCTCTCACATCGATGTCCCCCCCCCACCCCCCCACCCCCCCACCCCCCCGCTCTATCTGAAGATAAATGCAAAAAAATGTCCTTAGGTGAGGATAAAAAAAATAAAACCCCAAAAACAGGGTTGAGATTATATTTTATATTTTAAAAGATATATTTTGTATCTTTTCCCCTCATTTAACATGTCGCAACTATTTTCTCATGTCATAAGTCCACCAGTAGTGTAACAGAATGTCAGATATGCTGTTGTATCCTTGCCACTATTGGGCATTCTCAATTTTTTAGACCTTTATCAATTTGATATATGAAAAAGTCATCTCATTGTTTTGTTTGGCATTTTCCCCTTAAGCATAAGCAACGTTTAATGGTTTTCACATTTTTAGCTGTTTGCATTTCCTCTCTGCAGTCTTGCCTATATATATCTTAGAATTTTTTATATTGATATAGGCAAATGCTTTATATATTTAAAGGTTCTGAGTATCTTTTTATATTGTTAATATCTTTGCCATTTTAGTTCTTTTATTTTTGCAGTATATAGTTTTTTAAGTATATAAAATTATTTTTATTTGTAATTTTTTTCATAGGTTTTAAATGTACAAGGGCATTTCTCATTCTGATATCAGACGAATGTGTAGTCATAATTTCTTTTAGTTTTGAAAAAAATTTCTTAATCATCTAGAATGTAGTTTATCAGGCATTAGATGAATCTGTAACCTAACTTTTGTATAGGCATATGTTTAATGAACATTTGTATTTCTTCTGGGTGTTACCTCTTTATACCTTTACCTTTTCCCTCTTCTGGGTTGTTTGTCTCTTTTTTCCTTATTGGTTAGCAGGAGGATTTGAGATACCACAATAGTTAATCCTTTGTTATATGTGTTATACATATTTTCTCTCAGCTTCTCACTTGTCTTTTAATTTTGTTTATGTTATTGTTATTCATATAGTTTAAACATTTTTAAAAATTTTAAATCATTTTTATTTTTCAATTACAGTTGATATATAATATTATATTAATTTCAGGTGAACACCCTAGCAATTAGACATTATATAACTCTTACTCTTACTAAGTGATCATCCTGATAAATCTTTTTTTTAAAAAATTTTTTTTCTTTATTGATTTTTAGAGAGAAAGGAAGGGAGAGGGAAAGAGAGAAACATCGATGAGAAAGAACATCTACTGGCCGCCTCCTCTATGTTCCCCACTGGGGATCCGGCCCACAACCTGGGCATGTGCCCTAACCTAGAATCAAACCTGCAACCCCTTGGTGCATGGGTCAACACTCAACCACTGAGCCACACCAGCTGGGCACTGATAAATCTTGTACCCATCTGACACCATACATAGTTATTAGAATAGTATTGACTATATTCCCTATGCTGTACTTTACATCCCTATAACTATTCTGTAACAACCAACTTGTACCTTGACCTTTTTCACCCATCCACCCAAACCCCATCCCATCTGCCAACCATCAAAATGTTCTCTGTATCTATATGAGTCTGTTTCTGTTCTGCTAGTTCCTTTTTTGTTTTTTATATTGAATTGTTGATAGATTTGCATTTATTACCATTTTATTCATATTTTTTTTCTTGAAGATTCTTTAACATTTCATGTAATACTGTTTTCCTGGTGATGAACTCCTTTAGCTTTTTCTGTCTGGGAAGCTCTTTATTTATCCTATGATTCTAAATGATAGCTTTGCTGGGAAGAGTAATCTTGGTGGTAGGTCTTTGCTTTTGATCACTTGTGTATTTCTTGACACTCTTCTGGCTCTCAAAGGTTCTATTGAGAAATCCACTGACAGTCTTATGAGAGCTCCCTTGTAGGTAACTAACTGCTTTTCTCTTGCTACTTTTAAGAATCTCTCTTTGTCTTTAACCTCTTGCATTTCAGTTATGATGTGTCTTGGTGTGGGCCTCTTTGGGTTCATCTTGTTTGGGACTTTGCGCTTCCTGGACTTGCATGTCTGTTTCTTTCACCATATTAGGGAAGTTATTTGTCATTATTTTTTCAAATAGGTTTTCAATTTCTTGCTCTCTCTCTTCTTCCAGCACCTCCATGATACAAATATTAGTATGCTTGAAGCTGTACCAGAAGATCCTTAACACTATCTTTCTATTTTTGGATTTTTTTGGTTTGTTTGTGTTTTGCTGTTCTGATTGGGTATTTTTTGCTTCCTTGTATTCCAAATCCGCCAGTTTGATTCTTGGCTTAATTTACTGTACTGTTGATTCCCTATAAATTATTCCTAATTTCAGTTAGTGTAACCTTCATTCTGAATGGTTCTTTCTTATGGTTTCTATGTCCTTTTTCATGCTGTTGGAAGTTCTCGCTAAGTTCCTTGATCATCCTTATAACCATTGTTTTGAATTCTGTATCTGGTAGTTTGCTCACTTCCATTTCATTTCATTTTTTTCTGGAGATTTCTCCTGTTCTTTCATTTGAAACCTGTTTCTTTGTCTCCAGATTTTGTCTGCTTTCCTATGTTCATTTCTATGAACAGTGGAACCTCAGTTCTCCAACTTAATTCATTCCATAAGTCTGTTGCAACACGAAATAATTATTTTTTCCATTAGAAATAAAGTAAATTGGCCCTGGCCTGTTCTGTTCAGTGGTTAGAATGTTGGCCCATAGACCAGAGAGACCTGGGTTCAGTTCCTGCTGGGGGCACGTACCTCATTTGCAGTTTGTCCCCGGCCCCGGTGGGGGTCATGTGGGTGACAACCAGTTGATGTGTCTCTCTCCTATCGATGTTTCTATCTCTCTCTTCCTCCCTCTCTCTCTCCCACTCTATCTGAAGATAAATGTGTCCTTGGGTGAAGATAAAAATAGAAGATAACGTACATTGGCCCTGGTTTGGCTCAGCGGTTAGGGTATCGGCCTGTGAGTTCGATGAGTCATGGGTTCGATTCCGGTCAAGGGCACGTACCTTGGTTGCAGTTCATCCCCAGCCCTGGTCGGATCATGTGGGAGGCAGCCATTTGATGTGTCTCTCTCATATCAGTGTTTCTCTCTTCCTCCCTCCCTCACTCCCTCCTTCCCATTCTATCTGAAGATAAATAGAAAAATATCCTTGAGTGAGGATTAAAATAAAAGAAATAATGTAAGTTAATCCATTCCTGACCCTCAAATGACTTCCTGTTTTAACCTCTCTTATATACTATACATATCTAATGTACTGTTTAATCTATAAATAAGCACTTTAAAAACAAAAAGGACATGAAATGTAAATGAACATATAACAAAAAGGAAATGAAATGTTCAGTAAAAATGAAAATTTAATAATAAGCAGCAACAAAAGCAAAAAAACACGAAAATATTCACAGCACAATTTTCACAGCACAATTTCCTGAGATGTTAACAACATGAGGTTTAGCAGTAAACTGGACTCATACTCGTGCATTCTTTCCTTTGTTACCTGAGAGATTTGTGACTGATCATACAGATATCAGCATGAAGGGATTGTCTGGTTGAGAAGCAAATTGATTGAAGTGGGAGATGTTCAAGAATCGAGGTTTGACTGTATCAGGTAGAGCTGCTTTGTCTCCCAGACTTTAGAATGGTCTTGTGTGGTAGATGTCTTTTGGGCCCAGTAGTGCAGTCTCCCCATCACCCAAGGTGGGTGCTCCAAGTGCACTCCTGTGTGGGCTGTGTGCACTGTCCTGTTGTAGTTGAGCCTTGATTATTGTTGGTATCACTGGGAGGGATTGCCCCTCAGGCTGATTGGTTGCGAGAACCTGCTGTGACTACAGCAGAGTTACTTCTGTTCAGGAGTGGACCTTACAGAGCAGGACTTGCTTCAGTGAGGCTGTGGTGCTCACCAGGTTCACCCTTGAGTGTGTTGCTCTTGGAGGTGTTAGGGTTGTAATCTAGCAGTGGTCTGAAGCTGTCCTGGCTCGGGCCTCTGGGGAGTTGCAAGGTCAGCCACCGCCTGTGCCTTGCCTGGGGCTACCTAGCTTGAGCTATAGAGCTACCTGTAGATGGCTGCTACTTGTGCTGGGTTTGTAGGCGTCCAATAGAGGCCAAGCAGGGAACCAAGGCCAGCTGCCCCTAGTTTCAGGCCTAGGGCTACTTAGCAAGAGGTACTGGGTTACGCTATTTGTTTGAGAGATTTAGGAAAGTTCAAAGCATGAGGCAAGAGAGGCCATTTGTATGGAAAAAGCTATTGGAAATGGCTTGTGTAGGCCCACAAATTGGGTGGGGCAGGATCTCAGAGAATCACCAGGTTGATGGAGACTCAGCTATGGAGCCTGCCTGCTGGCTCTGTGGTGAGTGGGTGACCTTCCCAAGCACTTTTGTCTAGCAGAAAGCTGCCCCACCAGCTCTCTGATGCTAGACAATTCAGTTAGTCATCCCTCGCCACTTTGCGCTTCAACTTTTGCGGCTTCATGCTATGGCGGTTTTTTCAAATATAAATAAACCACAATAGAGTGAAGCCTCGAAAGTCGAAGCGCAAAGTGGCGAGGGATGACTGTGTATAAATAAAGAATCCCACTTGGCGGAAATTCATTTATTGCGGTAGTCTGGAGCTGAGTAACCGCAATAAACGAGGTCTGACTGTACTCCCTTTTTGTCCCTGGTTTCTTTCTTTTTCTTTTTTTTTTATCTTCACCTAAGAACCTTTTTCCATATTTTGTTCAGATAGAGTGGGAGGGAGGGAGGGAGAGAGAGAATGATCGACGTGAAAGGGACACATTAAGTGGTTGCCACCCGCACGACCCAACCAGGGCCAGGGACAAACTGCAACCGAGGTACGTGCCCTTAGTGGGAACTGAACCTGGATCTTTCTGGACCGCAGGCCGACGCTCTAACCACTGAGCCAAACCGGCCAGAGCATCCCTGGTTTCTTTCAAGCTGCTGACCCAGCACTGAAGGTCCAGGGGAGTGAGTCCAAGTAAGTCCTTGAGTGGGCCCTTTAAGAACACCTTGGACTCCAGCAGCTTTTTTTCTCAGCCACAATCCCTGCTGGGTTTTTTTTTTTTTAATCAACTGAGGATATTTTTGCATTTATCTTCAGATAGAGCGGGAGGAAGAGAGAGAGAAACATCGATGTGAGAGAGACACATTGATTGGTTGCCACCTGCACGACCCCAATAGGGACCAGGGACAAACTGCAATCAAGGTGCGTGCTCTTGGCGGGATCCGAACTGGGACTCCCCGGTCCGCGAGCCAACACTTTAACCGCTGAGCCAAACCGGCCAGGGCAACCCGACACTGGATTTTATACTCAGAAGTTATGGGGACTTCTCTTCCTGGCTCTGGAACCTTAGGCTGGAAGATCTGGTGTGGGTCTGGGAACCCTTGCCGGGGACAAACTGCAACCGAGGTACAGCGCCCTTAGCGGGAACTGAATCTGGGTCTCTCTGGACTGCAGGCCGACGCTCTAACCGCTGAGCCAAACCGGCCAGGGCTCTCCTACCAATCTTAATGTGGCTTCTTCTTTAAATCCCTAGACTTCCTTTCAGCTAGAATTCAAACAGTTCTGAATTATGGTTTTTTTGTAGTTCAGTTGTAAATTTCAGGTGGTTGTGGGAGGATTTGAGTATCGCATTTACATATTCCACCATTTTGATCCTGTATAGTTTAAACTTTATGTGGTTCCACTTTTGACTTATTTGTAATTTGGGTTGTTTTTTTTTTGTGCAAAATTTACCATTCCAAGTTATTTATTTATTTATTTTATCCTCACCTGAGGACATTCTTCCATTTTTTGTTCAGATAGAGCAGGAGGGAGAGAGAGGAAGAGAGAGAGACAGAGAAACTTCGACACAAAAGGAACACATCGAGTGGCTGCCACCCACACAACCCAACCAGGGCTGGGGACAAACTGCAACCAAGGTACATGCCCTTAGCGGGAACTGAACCCGGGTCTCTCTGGACCGCAGGCTGACGCTCCAACCGCTGAGCCAAACCTGCCAGGGCCGTTTTTGTTTTTTTTTAAACTCATATATTTCTTTTGAAATTTGTTTTCATATTTAACTCTTTAAATTTGTGCAGAATTTCCTTTTGCATCTGGTATTAGGTGGGGATCTTACTTTTTTTGTACATTGATAGGTTTTGCCCTATTTTCATTTTCTGATTTGTCCATATTTGAAATGCCATAAGCATTTCCTTATATACCTAGGGCATCTTTCTGGATTCTCAGTTCTGTTTCATTGATAATGTTTGTTTCTGTGTCCACACAATTCCATTACCATAGTGCCCTTCTCCCCTGTGGCTTTATATTGTAAGTTTGTTACCTGATAGGGCATATATTTTCATTTTCAAAACTTTTCTATTTTCATGCATTTACTGTTTCAGGTGAACTTTACAATTATTTTAATGAGCTCTAAAAATCCCATGAAATTTTGGCTAGAATTGTACTGTATTTATAGATGAATTTTGGAAGGAGTCAATCTTCTCTCAAATTTTCCTATTAAGGAACAAAAATATTGTATCTTTCTATTTATTTTGGAGTTGCTGATACCATCTGATACCATTTTTAATCTAGATGCCCATTGTGGTTTTGTTTTGTATATGATTTATGTAGTGCTAGAAATTGAGAAATTCTATCATGGTATTCCAGTTGGTGATCTGAGGAATATTAGAATTCTCTTTAGTCAACAGCCATTATTTTCAATTCTATAGGGTCCTTGAGGGAGAGATTTGTATTAAATATTTGTTCTGACAAATGAAAAACCCAAATACTTTGCCTGTTATTTTTAACTGGGACTTAGGTACCAAACACTAATGACAAAAGACTAGAATGAGCCCAGTAGTTATGTGGAGATGCTCTTTTTACAATCTGGTTAAGGTTAATTTTGTTTCATACTGAAACAGGTCATGAGATTGAGCCCCTACACTTCCCCAATTCTCAAACACAGCTAGATCTTTCCTTGTGATGTGTGCAAAGCCTGCTGTATGTAACTCATTTCTATCAGTGCTCAAGGCCATTTAACCAGGAGAACCCGATTGCCCTGGCTGACTGCTGATTTGGCCTTGGCCACCTGCCTCAGGCCTTTTCTGCCCAAGTAGTACGTTTGGATCTGTCTCTCAATTAGAGAAGAAAAGCCTTCTCTTGAAGGCTTCTTATACCACTTAAGTCACAGGGAAGAAGCAGAAAAGTGAGCCTGCACTTGTGTGTTGACCTTTTAGTGGTGATTCCACGCAGCAGCTCACAGGTCCAATAAGTACTCAAATCTGTCCTCGTCCATCTGAGTGAGAGGGAGAAATGAGAGGGGTTTTGATTTCTCACTTCTCAAGATTGCAGAAACTTTCAGCCATTCTCAGAAGCATTCTTTCTTGGGTTGTTGCTTGTCTCATATCAACCAGAAAGAGGTGGAGTAAAAACTGGCTTGTTGAGTATTGCACATAACCTATATCCTTTCTTAACTGTGCATCAGCCCGCAGTGAGTGACTTATTACTCATGAGATGTACTCTTCCCTTGCTTAATGGTTCATGACAGGTTCTTGATTTTCCTCCTACGACTCTATTCCTTGTCAGTTTTCTTTACTGGCTTATTCTCCTGTATCTATCATCCCATTAAATGTTAATGTATCTGGCTGGGATCAGCCCTACACTTTGTCTTCTTTCGTAAATAGTCACATTCATGTCGATGGCTTCATTTATGGATGAATCCAAAATTTATATTCAAGCCTGGATCTCTCTCTTTAGCTCTAGATCTGCGTATCTAATTGCCTGCTGGAGATTTCTGCTTGGATGTCTTAATGGTACCGTGAATTGATCATATCCAAGATGCTGTTTTCTATCTCAGTAAAAGGCATAACCACCCAAGCAGTTGTGCAAGTCAGAAACCTGGGAGTTTTCCTTGGTTGTTTCTTCACTCTCCCCTCCCCCACCAAATTCAATAGGTCACCTGGTCCAATAGTTTTTTTTTTTTTTTAGGGAGAGGGAGAAGGAGAGGGGGAGAGAGATAGAAACAGTGATGTGAGAGAGAAACATCGATTGGCTGCTTCCTGCACGCCCCCCACTAGGGATTGAGCCTGCAACCTGGGCATGTGCCCTGACCGGGAATTGACCTGGGACCTCTCAGTCAACTGGATGATGCTCAATCCACTGAGCCCTTGCAAGTAACATTCAGGTTATCAAATAGGTGATTGTCAGGGCTCCAGAAAAGCCCTACTTAAGCTCCCTTCTCCTTTTCAGTAGTAACTTCTGTCTTGAATTTTATGATAATCACTTTCTTCTTTTTCTTTCTTTTTTATTCCTCACCTGAGGATATTTCTCCATTTATCATCAGATAGAGTGGGAGGGAGAGAGAGAAAGAGAGAGAGACACATGACCCGAAAACAGTCTGGCCAGTGTGGCTCAGTGGATTGAACGTCCCATGGACTGAGAGGTCCGGTTCTATTCCCACTCAGGGCACATGCCTAGGTTAAGGGCTCAATCCCTGGGGAACGGGAGATTGCGAGCGTGCAGGTACTGTGAATTGATCATATCCAAGATGCTGTTTCAATGTATCTCTCTCAAATCAATGTTTCTGTCTCTCTCTCCCTTCTGCTCTCTTTCTAAAAAAAATCAGTAAAAACATATATAAAAAAAAAGTAGCCTTGGTCGGTTTGCTTCAGTGGTTAGAGTGTCAGCCTGCGGTCCAGAGAGACCCAGGTTCGGTTCCCGCTAAAGGCATGTACCTAGGTTGCAGTTTGTCCCCAGCCCTGGTTGGGTCGTGCGGGTGGCAACCACTCAGTGTGTCCCTTTCACGTCGATGTTTCTCTCTCTCTCTCTCTCTCCCTCTATCTGAACAAAATGTCCTCGGGTGAGGATTAAAAAAAAAAAAAGTGAAACAGAGTCACTCTTCTAATTTTTTTTGTTTCTAAAAGTAGTTAATTTTCAGTCCGGCCAGTGTGCCTCAGCAGTTGAGTGTTGACCCATGCATCAGGAGGTCACTGGTTCAATTCCTGGTCAGGACACATGCCTAGGTTGTGGGCCCGATCCCCATTGGGGGGCATGCAGGAGGTGGCCAGTCGATGTTCTCTCTCATCGATGTTTCTCTCTCTCTCTCCCTCTCACTTCCTCTCTCTAAAATCAATAAAGGAAAAAAATAGAATAGTTATTTTCCTAATGTTTTCTGTTAGCATGTAATGGGTTTCTTGTTATTTTTAAATGAATAAGATACTTTTTCAAAATTTTCTGTTTTAATTTGGAATGTGATAAATATAGTAGATAAACTCACATAAACTAAAGCTCTTTCGAGTCTCAATAATTTGTAGGAGTTTGAGAATTCCTACTCTTGTTATATAAATCTTGATATCCACTGAATAATAAGTCTTGGTTATTTTTGACTCCTTACATTTGCATATACATTTTAGAATCAGCTGTTCCACAAGAATACCGTGTTAGGATTTCTCAATTGCATTTAGGAAGTTTAGGGATAATTAAAATTTTTATACCAACGAATTTTCTAATTTATGAATATAATCTCTTAATGTGTTTTGGTTTTCTTTAATTTTTTTCTCAATAATGTTTTATAGATTTCTAAATAGAGGTTTTGTGTGTTTTCTCAACAGAGTTTTTGAAGAAATAAATGATCTACATAGAAATACATTTAACAGGAAAATGAAAGATATCTTTGAAAAATATTGTGAAATTTTGCCAAGAGACATAAAAGAATTGAATAAATGCTGAAACATAATTTCTTCTTGGATAGGGTAACTCATGTTGGAAAGATAGTAGTGTCCCTTCTAAATTGCCATGTTTTGTATTATTAGATATACTTTTGCATTTTGACATTTCTAAAATTCAGATATGACTTAAAATTTATGGCATCTTACAATCACTTCTGGCCATGTTGTAGCGGTGAAGAAAATTTAGTAACATAACCAATTTATTTCACTTATTTCCCTTTCATTATAAACACAACTCATATGTGATAAAAAGACAAAATACTATTTAAGTCTAAAAGTAAAGAGCTCCTTCAATAGTCATAAAATAAAAATCCTCAGTCATAAGACAGCATTATGTCATAGTCTGGCAATGTCTTTTTTTACTGCTACGTAAAGTAATTATACATCTTACATTAAAGGTATCTTGGAGTTGATAAAATGCAATCTGTAAATTCAGTGTAATCCCAATTACTCTCTCAACAGGCTTTTAAAAACTTGATTCTAATATTTATCTTGGAGACGTTTCTAAATTAGTTTGGACGGGACTGCCTTCCTCCTTTTAAGAGCTGCTAATTAGCCATGGCCAGTTTGGCTCCGCAGTTGAGCGTTGGCCCACGGACCAGAGAGTACCGGCCTCTGTTCCTTTGTTTTAACAATTCCTTTCTACGCTGGTAAACACACATACATATACATAGATGCTTATATATGTGGGGGTTAAATAGTATGAAGACATGCATTGCTGTGTTTGTAATAGCATATTTTTGGACAAAACCTAGTTATCCACTAGTAGGGAACAGGTAAAATAAGTAATGGTATAGTCATACTGAGAGGCTAGAAAGCCAGTGTAAGCAAAATAGGGAAACTGAGACAGTTAAACAGCAATTTGTAAGCTATCCAGAAAATCTTATGTTCCCTAAAGCAAGGACACTAAGAGTAAATGGCTTGCACTTTCCCAACTAAAGGGTAAATACAATAGGTTAAATCACCTTACTAAGGAAGACAGACAGCAGAACTCCAATTAGTGCCATTTGCCAACCACACCCAAGGACAAATGAAGTGAAGAGAGTAAACCTTATTTTGGAACATCATCATAAAGCTGATGAATAGTCTATTGAGATCCTCCCCTAAGGCCTCCTCTAAATGCCCAGCCTTTAAAATCCCTCAAAATGAAGGTCCAGTGCACTCTCTCTCCTAGGGGCATGGCTGCCTTTCCCCTGTATCTCCTAAGTTCCGAGGGACCCCACAAAGCTTGCAATGGGCAGTGGCAGTTCATCCTGGGGTAAATCCTCTGAACCTGTCCCCAAGGCCAGTTTTTCTCTGACTTCTTAGTGAACCTAAGCAACTAGCCTAGGCTCATTTCCCCAGCCCTTCCTTGTTTCACTGTCTCCAGCTTTAATAAACATCCTCTCAAATTCACCTGGAAATTGTCATGTTGTGAAATTTTTCCTGCACCAAATGAAGAACCCACACACTACTAGCTGTCTCTAGGCAGACCCTTTCAGGGCTAGGTCCCCTTTCTGGTAACAATGCAATTAATTAGCAGCTTTTTGTGTGTGTGTGTGGTACGTGCCCCTAGCAGGAACTGAACCCGGTACTCTCTGGTTCGTGGGCCGATGCTCAACTGCTGAGCCAAACTGGCCAGGGCAGTCCCGTCCGAACTAATTTAGAAACATCTCCAAGATAAATGAAAAGACCAAGGTATGTTAACAATTTATGTAGTGTGCTACTATGTGTGTATGGGTGTTTTTTAAGGCATGTACATATGGGCATATATAAATAGAATATCTCTAGAAGGATAGAAAAATATATGAATTCTGCCTCTCTGAGGAGAAGTGGGTGGCTGGAGGACATAATGAGAGATACTTTCTCTGTATACTATTTTGTAACTTAAAGTTTTTGAGTTTTTAATTGTAGCAAAGTGAATTTAAATTTACTGTGTAGCCCTGGCCAGTTTGGCTCAGCGGTTAGAGCGTCAGCCTGCAGTCCGGAGAGACCCGGGTTCGGTTCCCGCTAGGGGCATGTACCTTGGTTGCAGTTTGTCTGCGGCCCTGGTTGGGTCGTGTGGGTGGCAACCACTCGATGTGTCCCTTTCACGCCGATGTTTCTCTCTCTCTCTCCCTCCCACTCTATCTGAACAAAATATCAAAACATGTCCCCAGGTGAGGACTAAAAAAAAAAAAAAAAAATTATGGTGTATATGCCCTGGCCCATTTTGCTCAGTGGTTAGAGCATCGGCCCGTGGACTGGGGTGTTGTGGGTTTGATTCCTGCTCCAATCGGGGTCATGCAGGAGGCAGCCAATTGACGTGCCTCTCACATGGGTGTTTCTCTCTCTCTTCCTCCCTCTCTTCCACCCTATCTAAAAAAAATCAATGGAAAAATATCCTCTGGTGAGGATTAACAACAACAAAAATAATAAATTTACTGTGTATATAGGTCAGAACTCTTAAGTGTATTTATGCTGTTGTGCAACCAATCTTGAGAACTTTCTCATGTTGTTGAAAAACTAATTTTCTCCTCCCCCTGACCCTTAGAAACTGCCATTCTACTTTTCTGTTTCTATAAATTAGACTATTCTAGATAACTCATCAAAGTGGAATCATATAGTACAGTCAAACCTCTGTTCTTGAATGGTTTCCATCTCAATTAGCTTCTTGGCCCGACAGCCCTTTCATGCTGAGACTATATGATCAGTCACACATATCTCAGGTAACAAAGGAAAATGTGCTAGTATGAGTCAGTTTATCACTGTTAACATCTCAGGAAATTGTGCTGTGAATATTTTCGTGTCTTTTTGCTTTTATTGTCACTTATTATTTTTTAACTCATCTTTATTGTTGAATGTATTACAGATATCCCCCTTTCTTTCCCCATTGAGCCCCTCCCCAATCCTGCCCCCTCCTGCCTTCCCCACACTATTGTCTGTGTTTACTGGTTATGCATATATGCATAGAAGTTCTTTGGTTTATCTCATCCTGCCCTCTCTGCTTCCTTCCTTTTGAGGCTCATCAGTTTAACAACCAATTTGTACTTCTTCATGCCTTCATCTTTTTCACCCAGCCTCTGCCCATCTGGCAAACAACAAAAAGTTTTCTGTATCTGTGAGTCTGTTTCTGTTCTGCTTGCTCGTTTTGTTTGTAAATTCAATTGTTGATAGATATGTATTAATTTCCATTTTATTGTTCATATTTTTGTTCTCCAAAAAGACCCTTCAACATTTCATATAATACTGGTTTGGTGGTGATGAACTCCTTTAGCTTTTTCTTGTCTGGGAAACTTTATATGGCCATCAATTCTAAATGATAGCTTTGCAGGATAGAGTAATCTTGGTCATAGGTCATTGCTTTTCATCACCTTGAATATCTCTTGCCACTCTTTTCTGGCTTGCAAAGTTTCTTTTGAGAAATCAGCTGACAGTCTTATGGGAGCTCCTGTGTAGGTAACGAATTGCTTTTCTCTGGCTGCTTTTTTTCTTTTATCCTCACCCTAGGACATTTTTCCATTTTTTGCTCAGATAGAATGGGAGGGAGAGAGAGAGAGAGAAACATCGATGTGAAAGGGTAACATCAAGTGGTTGCCACCCGCACAACCCAACCAGGGCCGGGGACAAACTGCAACCGAGGTACGTGCCCTTAGCGGGAACTGAACCTGGGTCTCTCTGGACCACAGGCCGATGCTCTAACAGCTGAGCCAAATTGGCCAGGGCTCTCTGGCTGCTTTTAAGATTCTCTCTTTGTCTTGAACCTTTGACATTTTGATGATGATGTGTCTTGGTGTGGACCTCTTTGAGTTCATCTTGTTTGGGATTCTCCGTGCTTTCTAGACACACATGTTTGTTTTCCTTCACCAAGTTAGAGAAGTTTTCTGTCATTATTGTTTCAAATGGGTTTTCAATTTCTTGCTCTCTCTTTTCTCCTTCTGGCACCCCCATGATGCAAATGTTGGCACACTTGAAGTTGTCCCAGAGGCTCCTTACACTATCCTAATTTTTTTTTATTCTTTTTTCTTTGAGTGTTTTTTGCTTTCTTATATTCCAAATCAATGGTTTGCTTCTTTGCTTTTCCTACTGTACTATTGTTTTCTATAGGTTATTCTTTATTTCAGTTAGTGCATTCTTCATTTGTGACTGATCCTTTTTTATGTTGTTGCGGTTCTTACTAAGTTCCTTGGAGGTCTCCTTATGTTTCTTGAAGGTCTCACCAAGTTCCTTGAATGTCTCACCAAGTTCCTGAGCAACCTTATAACCAGTTTTGAACTCTGCTTATCTCCGTTTCATTTAATTCTTTTCCTGGAGTTTTGTTCTTTTTTTTACTTGGGACATGTTTCTTGGTCTCCTCATTTTGGCTGCTTCCCTGTGATTGTTTCTATGTATTAGCTAGAGTTGCTATGTCTCCTAGGCTTTGTAGGGTGGCCTATTGTTATAGGTGTCCTGTAGGATCCGGTGGCACAGCCTTCCTGATCACCCCAGCAGGGCCCTGGAGGTGCAACCCTCGTGTGGACTGTATACCCTTCTGTTGTAATTGAGTCTTGACTGCTGATGGCACATCAGTGGTAGGGATTTACTCAGGCTGATCCGCGCTGGGCGCTTGAGGTGCAACCCTCGTGTAGACTCTATACCCTTCTGTTGTAATTGAGTCTTGACCGCTGTTGGCACATCAGTGGGAGGGATTTACTCAGGCTGATCCACTGCAAGCACTGGCTGTGCCCAATGACCACTGGCCTCTGACTACCTTGGAGGCTCAGCTGTGTAGGGGCCCACCACACAGAGCAAGACTTACTTCATTGGGGCTCTGGTACCCTCTGAGTCTGCTTCTTGAGTATGTCACTTGTGGAGGTGGTTGGGTAGTGGTGTTTCAATGTAATCTGAAGCTGTCCACTGGGTGTCCTGGCCCTGGGGCAAGATCAGCCACTGCCTGTATTCTATCTGGGGCCACCTGGCATAAGCTACAAAGTGATCTGCTGATGGCTCGGAGGTGCCCAGGAAAAGCCAAGTTGTGAACCAAGGCTGGCTGCTTCTAGTGCCAGGCCTGGGGCCACTTAGTGAGAGTTATGTGGCTGGCTGAGACCAGTTACTGCTTGTTTTTTTTTTTTGTTTTTTTTTTAATATTTTGGTATGTGCTTTTAGCGGGAACTGAACCCGGGACTCTCTGGTCCACAGGCCAATGCTCCAACCCCTGAGCCAAACCAGCCAGGGCCAAGATACTGCTTGTTTGAGAGATTTTAGGAAACTCTGAATCAGGATTCAAGACAGGCCAATCCTGTGGTAAAGCCTTTGGAAACAGCTGGGGTGGGCCCAAAAGTTGGATGGGGCAGGACCTCAGGGAATCACCAGGGTGGGGCAAACAGTGTGAGCCAGGCCCCAGGGAAGGGCTCACAAAAGGAACATCAGCCTCCACTAGCACATCTGTCCAGGAGAAAGCTGCCTCTCCACCCTCGTCCTGAGGCCAAACAGCTCAGTTCTTCCCTGTATGTCTCTGGTGCTCCTCAGGCTGCCTCCCCTCCGAGCTCAGAGGCAGCAAGTCCCAGTAAGTCCATGCAAGAGCCCTTTAATAGGAGCTGCCTGGGGCTCCAGAAGCTGCAGCCTCCCTCTGCCTCTATTCCTGCTGGTTTTACAGCCAGAAGTTATGGGGATTCTCTTCCTGGCACCGGAACCCTGAGCTGGGCACTTGGTGTGAGACAGGGACCCTCACTCCTCAGGGAAGACCTTCCCAGATGAAGTGGCCCTCCTGATTTTTTGCCTCCGCTCCTCCTGCCAGTCTTGATGTGGCTGCTTCTTTAATTTTGTAGTTGTAGGACTTCCATTCAGCTCGTTTTAAGGTGGTTCTGAATGATGGTTGTGTTGTAGTTGTAATTTTGATGTGGTTGTGGGAGGAGGCGAGTACCGTGTTTACCTACACTGCCATCTTGACTGGAAGTCCGCTTATTATTATTATTAAAATTTCATTTTTTATTGTACATTCATTCATTTCCTTTTTGTTAAATGTTCCTTTATATTTCATGTCGTTTTTGTTTTAAAGTATTTATAGATTAAACAGTACATTAGAAATGTACTGTATATAAGAAAGGTTAAAACGGAGTCATTTCATTTGGGGGTCTGGAATAGATTAATTCAATTTACATTATTTCTAATTGGAAAAAAATGCTTCAGTTTTTAGAAGCCTCCTGGAACGAATTTAGTTTGAGAACCAAGGTTCCACTTGCATTTGTCTTTTTGTGACTGGCTTATTTTACTTAGCATAATGTCCTCAAGATTCATCCATACTGTTTTGTGACCATTGGATTCTGTGCCATGTTTATTAATTACCTATTTTAAAAGAGCATTAGAGTAAAAAGGTTATAATTAACCGGGTCTGAGTGAACTCGTTAATTACATGGTAAAAAGTTGATAGTGTATGTAATTCAGCTCAACCAACATTTAATGCTAATTCGGACAGTAAAATAACTATGCCAGAGTGCCATTTGAAGCCTATTTCACTACATGTTTCTCCTTGTTCATCTATGGGTGCCAAGCAAAATGCAGGTTCATCAGGTCCCCAGCCTCTGAACCCTCACCCAGTCTGCTCAGTAGTTTTCCACTGGGTTCATTGTCTAACTTTGGTCCCTTCCTTAAACTCTGCCTCTTTACTCCAGGCACTGTCTGATTCTGTGCCAAGTAAATTGTTAACTTTTTGCAGATGTCTCCTGTATCTCCAACCTGGAAAAAAGGAGGGAGCTTTATTCTAGCTATTAGGTGCTGCTTGAGATCATTATTCTGGAGCCTTGTGCAATAATATTGCTTCTCATGAATAGAAATTCATTATTTCCATTAGGATTGTTGACCGAATATGGGGACAGAGGAATGAGTTCAAATGGCTCTGAAGTTTATGGGAGGACTTGGTACCATTAACTAGAGCAGAGGGGCACAGGGAGGCTCTGTGTGGAAGATATATGACTGGGTTTTGAAAATGTTGGTTTGAGATGCTGGCCTACAAAACAGCTGGAGCTGTGAGCTGGATATGGGGGTTTAGGACATAATTTCTTATTATAAATTTAGTATTTATGTGCGTGTACAAAATACACAAAAGGATAAAGAAGAAGTATTTATGAAACAGAATCATTCTTAACATTTTTGTTATCTTCTGGGGTTTTTTTTTTTCCTGGTTACATACATATAAAAGTATATCTGGCCTGGCCGGTGTGGTTCAGTGGTTGAATGTTGACTTATGTACCAGAAGGTTGACAGTTCGATTCTTGGTCAGGGCACATGCCCAGATTGTGGGCCAAATCCCCAGTGGGGGGCATGCAGGAGGCGGCCGATTGATGTTCTCTCTCATCGATGTTTCTCTCTCTCTCTCTTTCTCTCTCTCAAATCAATAAAGGGGAAAAAAAAGTATATCTGTAAACTCACATTTTGAAATGTAGTAGAGGTTTTACATGTTGTATTCTGCTTTTTCCTTTGTGTTCTAGTCATGAATGAAAAAGTCCAAGGCTAGTTACATATTGTGCTTCTGTTAAGAGTCAGCAGCAAAAGAGGTCATAAATAAAATTGTGAGGCTTGTTGAAATTATACATGGTGAAATCCTGCACAGATGGAAAAGAAAATGTGGCAAGGACAGAACTTTGGAAACTTGCCTGTATTTGAGGATTCAAGAATAAAATATCACAAAGAAGTAGGAGCATTAAGATAGTGCCAAACTAAGAATGGAGCAAATTTCAAGGAAAAAGAAGTAGTTAGCATTATTACATATTTTTAAAAGGTAAAGCTGGGTGAAGGTTAAGACAGAGAGTTTAGATAGGAAATTGTGAAAACACTAGTTGATTTACAAAATCCATTCTGTCCAGCAGTGATGAAATAACAAGGACTGAATTTACCTGCTACCTTAAACAACTAAAAAATAGAATATCTATCAAGTAACAGTTTGCAGACATGAATAACAGGCAACGCAGGACTGAGGACACTGAAATGAGAGAAACCTACAGAGTTTTATGATTGCTCCAATTTGTTTGGGGTAGTTTGCAGGCTGCAGAGCAGGGATGGGAAACCCATATAAAGCATAGTAGTCTCATTGAGTTGAAAAGACAGAGACAGAAGTTTGAGAGGCCAAGGCAGCTGTAATTTGTCGAGCAGTGTACCAGAGAGGAAGAAGTTGCACAGAGAACTCTAGAAATATGCAAAAGTGTCTCCTTGAATTTGGCTGAATACTTGATCTGCACTTGCATGAGAGGAAATTACCTGAGGCTAGAGAACCATCAACCCCACTGGGAAACAGTAGGCTGGAACTCATAAAGGGTTGGGCGGAGTTTGCATTCTCACCAGCCTGAGTATGCAGAGGGCATCAAAAGGGTATTGCCTGGTGATAGAGCTAAATTAACCTTAAATTAAA
This sequence comes from Molossus molossus, assembly GCF_014108415.1. Classification (NCBI taxonomy): domain Eukaryota; kingdom Metazoa; phylum Chordata; class Mammalia; order Chiroptera; family Molossidae; genus Molossus; species Molossus molossus. The sequence goes on along the minus strand of NW_023425366.1, from coordinate 105,239,023 downwards.
GGCAGCTCTGGACCTGCCTTGACAGAGTATAAAAGCAAACCTTGGAGGTTCCACTGATTCCAAGAAACTCGATTGTATGCAATAACAAAAAAAGGCACTGTTTATTTTTTTAAATATGTTTTTATTGATTTTAGAGAGGAAGGGATAGGAAGAGAGAAATAGGAACATCGATGAGAGAACCCTGGCCTGTTTGGCTCAGTTATTAGAGGGTTAGCCCATGGACTGAAGGGTCTCCGGTTTGATTCCTGGTCAAGGGCATGTACCTGGGTTGTAGGTTCGATCCCTGGCCCTGGTTGGGATTGTGTTGGAGGCAGCCAGTTCATGTGTCTCTTTCATACCAATGTTTCTGACTGTCTCCCTCCCTCCCTCCCTCCCTCCCTCCCTCCCTCCCTCCCTCTGAAAATCAATGGAAAAATATCATTGGGTGAGGATTAACAAACAGAAAACAAACATTGATGAGAGAGAAGCATCCTACTGGGGATCAAGCCCACAACCCGGGCATGTGCCCTGACTGGGAATCGAACGGGTAACCTTTTGGTGCATGGGACAGTGCTCAGTTCATTGATCCACACTAGTCAGGCAAAACCAAGTGGTGTTTAAAGGAATCCATCAAAATTCATCACCCAAAACATAAAAATTACCAGGTATGCAAAGAACCAGGACAATAGACTTATAATCAGAAAAATCAATCAACAGAAATAGACTCAGAAATGACGGAATTAATGAACAAGGACATTTTATTTTATTATTATTTTTTTTATCCTCACCCGAGGACATTTTTCCATTTTTTTGTTCAGGTAGAGTGGGAGGGAGAGAGAGGAACAGAGAGAGAGAGAGAAACATCGATGTGAAAGGAACACATCGAGTGGCTGCCACCCACACGACCGACCAGGGCCGGAGACAAACTGCAACCAAGGTACGTGCCCTTAGCGGGAACCGAACCCGGGTCTCTCAGGACCGCAGGTCGACGCTCTAACCGCTGAGCCAAACCAGCCAGGGCTGAACAAGGACATTTTAAAGCAGCTTTTATAAATATACTTTATATGTTTAGGCAGGTAGAGGAAATGGTTAACATATTGGGGAGAGAAATGGAAGATATAAAAATGGCCTAGATAGAATGTACAGAGATGAAAATGGAATGAAAACTATGTACACTGATGTGACTAACAGCAGATTAGTGAACTTGAGATGTAACAATAGAAACTGTCTAACATGAGACAGAGAGGAAAATGTGGGGGAAATTAATATATCATCAGTGACTATGACAGGGACAGTAGTCAGTGACAAAGACCGCTAACATATTGGAGCCCCAGAAAAGAAGAAGAGGGGAGGATGAAAAAATTTTTTAAAATAATGATCAGAAATTGTAATTTGATGAAAACTACAAACCCACAGATCCTGGAAGCTCAACAAACCCCAAGGAAAATAAAAGACACCACACGAAGGCCCATCATAATCAAATTGCTGATATCCATCGGTAAAGAAGAAATTGGAAAGCAGGCAGAGAAAAAGGACACATTGTGTACATACTAACAATGTCAGCAGATTTTTCATCAGAAATTGAGCAAATCAAAAGACAGTGAGAGACATTTAAAATTTAAAACAATTTTTTTCTATTACATTTGACATACAATATTATATTTGAATTTGGTGTACAACATAGTGATTAGACATTTTTATAACTTATGAAGTGATCATCCCAATAAGCCTAGTACCCATCTGACACCATACATAGTTAGTACTATATTATTGATTATATTCCCCATGCCGTACCTTACATCCCTGTAACTGTTTTTATAACTGGCAATTTACACATCTTAATTCCTTCTTTCCATCTCCTCGACCCCCTCCCATCTGGCAACCATCAAAATGTTCTATGTGTCTGTGAGTTTTTTTCTGTTTTGTTCATTTATTTTGTTTTTTAGAATCCACATATAAGTGAAATCACATGGTATTTGTCTTTCTTTGACCCATTTCACTTAGCAAATACCCTCTGGATCCATCTATACTGCAGATGGCAAGATTTCATTCTTTTCTATGCCTGAGTAATATTCTATTTTATATATATGTATCACATCTTCTTTATTCATTTGTCCATCTATAGACACTTATATTGCTTTCATGTCTTGGCCATTGTAATAATACTGCAATGAACATAGGGATGCATGTGTATTTTAGTTGTTTTGGGTTTCTTTGAATAATACCCAGAAGTAGAATTGCTGGGTCCTTCATTGTCTCTTTAAGTTATAGTCTTTGTTTTAAAGTCTATTCTGTTTGATATAAGTATTGCTACCCCAGATCTTTTGTTTGTTTTCATTTTCATGAAATATCTTTTTCCATTCTTTTACTTTTATTCTGTGTCTCTTATTTGCTGTAGGTCTCTTGTAGGCAGCATATGTGTGGGTCTTATTTTCTTATTCAGTCACCCTATGTCTTTTGATTGGAACATTTAATGTTTACATTTAAAGTAATTATTGATAGGTATGAGGTACTTACCATTTTATTTATACTTTTGATCTTTTTTCTTTTTAAAGAAGTCCCTTTAACATTTCTTGTAATACTGGGTTAGCTTTTTTCTGTCTGGGAAGCTCTTTATCTGCCCTTTGATTCTAAATGATAGCTTTCCTGGGTAGAGTAATCTTGGTTATAGGACCTTGCTTTTATCACTTCAAATGTTCCGTGCCGGTCTCTTCTGGCCTGCAAAGTTTCTGTTGAGTAATCACATGAGAGTCTTATGGGAACTTTTCTTATAGGTAACTAATTGGTTTCTCTTGCTGCTTATAAGATTCTCTTTTTGTCTTTAACCTTTGGCTTTTTGATGATGATGTATCTTGATGTGGGCCGCTTTGAGTTCATCTTGTTTGGGACTCTCTGTGCTTCCTGAGCTTGTATGTCCATTAATTTCATCAGGTTAGAGAATTTTGCAGTCATTTCTTCAAATGGGTTTTCAATTTTTTTCTCTCTTCCCCTTCTCGTATCCCTATGATGCACATATTGATATGCTTGATGTGGTCCCAGAGGCCCCTTAAACTATCCTAATTTTTTTGGATTCTTTTTTCTTTTTGCTGTTCTGATTGGGTGTTTTTTACTACCTTGTCTTCCAAATCACTGATTGATCCTCTGCTTTGTCTAATCTACTGTTGATTCCTGTCATGTATTGTTAATTTCAGTTATTATATTCTTCACTCTGATTGCTTCCTTTTTATGTTTTCTATCTCCATTTTTTGTTTCTTGTCTCTTTGTTAAAATTCTCATTGGATTGATCTACTCTTCACCTAAGTTCATTGAGCATCTTTATAATCAGTGTTTTTAACTCTCCATCTGGTAGATTGCTTGTCTCTATTTTGTTTAATTATTTTTCTGGAGTTTTCTGTTGTGTACTTTCATTTGGAACATATATTTTTGTCTCCTCATTTTGGCTGCCTCTCTGTTGTTTGTTTCTATATATTAGGTAGAGCCACTATGTCTCCCAGTCTTGGTAGAGTGGCCTTATGTAGTATGTGCCCTGTGGGACCTAGTGGCACAGTTTTGTGTGGGTTGTGTATGCCCTCCTATTGTAGTTGAGCTTTGATTGCAGTTGCGACATCAATGAGAAAGCCTGATCCTAAGACTGACTGGCTGTGATTATAGTAGAGGAGCTGTCATGCAGGGGCTGACCCAGGGACAGGATTTGCTTCATCAAGGCTCTGCTGCCTGCTGAGCCTGCCCTTTGGGTGTGTCATTTGTGGAGATGGATGGGTGGCATTTGGTCTGAAGCTGGTCTCTGGGTGTGTTGGTTCTGGGGCCTCTTGGGAGGGGCTCTGATACAGGTCAAGGTCAGCCACTTCCTCTGCCCTGTCCAGGGCTAACTAGTATGAGCTACAAAGTGATTTGCAGATTGTTGCTGCTTGTGCTGGGATTGGGCATGCCTGGTAGAGGCTGAGCTGTGAACTGAGGCTGGCTGCCACTAGTAATGGGCTTGGGGCTGCTTATCAAGAGGTATGGGCACCCGGCCGGTGTGGCTCAGGAGTTGATCATCAACCCTTGCACCAAGAGGTTGCCCAGTTTGATTCCTGGTCAGGGCACATACCCAGATTGTGGGCCTGATTGATCCCCAGTGAGGGCCATGTAGGAGGAGGCCAATCGATGTTCTCTCTCGTTGTTTCTATCTCTTTTCCTCTCCCTTTCTCTCTAAAATTAATAAAGAAGAAGAAAAAAAGAAGATATGGGCACTCCAAGGCTGGATGCTGCTTATTTGGTATTTGTGAACCTTAGAGGCATATTAGGGAAGTCTGCAGCATTTGCCTAGACAGGCAATTTGTATGGAAGAGTGACTGGAATCAGATTGGGTGAGCTCCCAAGTTGGTTGGGGCAGCGCCTCAGAATCACCAGACCCAGATAAACGAATGGTGTTAGCTAAGTTGATGGAGACTCAGACCTGATGTCTGTCTGTGCCTGCAGACTTGCTGGAGGGAGGAGCAATGGCTTCTGCCAGTACTTCTGTCTGGGAGAAAGGTGCCTCTCCAACCCTCAACCTGAAGCCAGACAATTCAGTTCCTCCCTGTATGACCCTGGTGTTTTTCTAGCTGCTGCCCCAGGACTGGAGCTCAGAGCAAGTGAGTCCATTAGTGAGTAAGTTGGTTCTTTAAGACAAATGCTTAGGACCCCAGAAACCCCTCCATCTCAGTCAGCCACAATCTTCACTGGTTTTCATATAGCCAGAATTTATGGGGAGTTATCTTTTGGGCCTAGAGCTCTGGGCTGGGGAGTCTGGAGTGGGGCTTAGGCCCCTCTCTCCTCAGGGAGGCCTCCTCAGCTGAGATATCCCTCAATTTTTAACCACTATGCACGGGTGTGGTGCCAGCCCATTCCATGTTTCCACCTCTCCTACCAGCACCAATTACTGTCTTGAAAAAGAGTGGCTTAGATTTGCTTTCACATTCCAGAATGGCCCACAGTAGTCCTCCCAGAGTTCTGTTTTGATTAGCAATATATGCTACTGTGAATACTACTGGTTTGGTTTTTAGCCATGGAACAAGGTCTAATATTTGATTGATATTTGCTAGGTTAATTTATAGATCTCTGAGCCAGGTGTTTAATTATTTTTCAAGATTAAATTTACTTGAATTTCAGGACATCTGAGATTATAATCAGAACATTTTGATATTTCCAAAGACAAATTTTGTTATTATAAGCTCGTTTTTTGTTTTTTTTTTTTAATGCATTATTGATAGTACAGTAAACCCTGGATTTTGTGGACTTTGATATAAAGGACTTTGGATGTAATGAGCAAAATTTCTGGTCCGAATGTTATGACAATGTGAAATTGAACACTCTGTAAAGTTTAGTTTATTCTTGTGTATGGTTTAAGTTGATGAGAGAGAACATCGATTGGCCGCCTCCTACATGCCCCCCCCAACTGGGGATTGGGCCCACAACCCGGGCATGTGTCCTGACCAGGAATCAAACCGGCGACCTCTTGGTGCATGGGTCGATGCACAACCACTGAGCCACACCAGCCGGACAGGAAGTTTTTTTTCCCTTCCTTTATCTCATTGGTAATCCATTCATTGTTTTTTGTTTTGTTTTGTTTTTTTTTAATTTTTTTTTTCTTTATTAATATTTAGAAAGAGAGGAAGGGAGAGGGAGATAGGAACATCGATGAGAGAGAACATCGGTTGGCCACCTCTCCTGCATGCCCCACCTCCCACCCCCACCCCGGGGATTGGGCTCACAACCTGGGCATGTGCCTTGACTGGGAATGGAACTGATGACCTTTTGGTGCATAGGTCAACACTAAACCACTGAGCCACACTGAAGGCAATCCATTCATTGTTTAATAACATGTTATTTAGTCTCCATGTGTTTGAATGTTATTGAGTTTTCTTATTGTAGTTGATTTCTAGGAATTTAAAGTAGACTGAATTAAGCAGAGTATCAAAGCAGTGATTTGGAACACAAATAAGAAAACACCAAATGAGAGCAGCAAAAAGAGAAAAATAATTAAAAAGTAAGAGGACAGTTTAAGGGAACTTTAGGACAATATGAAATATAACAATATCTGCATCACAGGGGTACCATAAGGAGAAAAAAGTGAGCAAGGAATAGAGAACTTTTTTTTTAATATGGAACGCTTCATGAATTTGCGTGTCAGTCTTGTGCAGGGGCAAGGTGCTCCTGTATTCGGTCCATATATGTTTACAAGAGTTATATTTTCTTGTTGAATCAGTCTCTTTAGTATTGACACGTTCTTTGTTTTGCAGTCTGTTTTGTCAGATATGAGTATAGTTTCCCCTGCTTTCTTTTTATTTCCATATGTGAGCAATATTTTTTGCATTGCCTTCACTCTCATTCTGGATGAATCTTTTGTTCTGAGGTGGGTCGCTTGTAGACAGCCTATATATGGGTTATGTTTTCTTATCCATTCAGTGACCCTGTGTCTTTTGTTTGGAACAGTTAATTTATTTACATTAAAGTTATTATTTTTTTTCTTTTATTGTTATTTATTTTTAATTTATCTTTATTGTTGAATGTATCACAGATGTTCCTCATTTTTCCCCTATTGAACCCCTTCTCCCCTCTCCTGCCTTTCCCCACACTGTTGTCTGTGTCCATTGGTTATGCATATATCAGTTCTTTGGATTATTTTTTTCCACCCACCAATCCCCTTTCCCTTTGAGGTTTGTCAGTCTAACAACCATTTTGTACTTCTTAATCCCTTCACCTTTTCACCCATTCCGCAAACCCCCCTCCCATCTGGCAACCAACAAAATGTTCTCTGTATCTATGAGAATGTTTCTGTTCTACTTGTTCATTTTGTTTGTAGATTCAATTGTCGATAGGTATGTATTCATTGACATTTTTTTGTTTTATTATTTTATTTTATTTAATTAATTTATGTTTTTAATTTTTTTTATCCTCACCCGAGGACATTTTTCCATTTTTTGTTCAGGTAGAGTGGGAAGGAGAGAGAGGAAGAGAGAGAGAAAAACATCAATGTGAAAGGGACACATCGAGTGGCTGCCATCTGCACGACCAACCAGGGCCGGGGACAAACTGCAACCGAGTTACGCACCCTTAGCGGGAACTGAACCCGGGTCTCTCTGACCGCAGGCCAATGCTCTAACAGCTGAGCCAAATCGGCCAGGGCTCTCTGGCTGCTTTTAAGATTCTCTCTTTGTCTCGAACCTTTGACATTTTGATGATGATGTGTCTTGATGTGGGCCTCTTGGGGTTCGTCTTGTTTTGGACTCTCCATGCTTCCTGGACTTATGTCTGTTTCCTTCACCCAGTTAGGGAAGTTTTCTGCCATTATTGTTTCAAATAGGTTTTCGATTTCTTGCTCTCTCTCTTCTCCTTCTGGCACCCCCAAGATGCAAGTGTTGACATGCTAGAAATTGTCACAGAGGCCCCTTACACTATTCTCATTTTTTTGGATTCTTTTTTCTTTTTGTTGTTCTGATTGGGTGTTTTTTGCTTGCTTATATTTCAAATCGATGGTTTGCTTCTTGGCTTTACCTACACTAATATTGAATCTGTGTAAATTATTCATTATTTCAGTTAGTGCCTCCTTTATTTCTGACTGGTTCTTTTTTATGTTCTTGAGGCCCTTACTAAGTTCACTGAGGTTCTCACTAAGTTCATTGAGCATCCTTTATAAGCATATGAGCATATAAACACATAAGTGTTTTGAACTCTGCATCTGTTAGGGTGCTTATCTCCATTGCACTTAGTTTTTTTCCTGGAGATTTGTTATGTTCTTTAATTTGGGACCTGTTTCTTTGTCTCCTCATTTTGGCTGCCTCCCTGTGTTTGTTTCTGTGTATTACTTAATGAGAGGTATGGGGCTTGCTGACACCAGATGCTGCTTATTTGAAAGAATTTAAGGAAACCTGAAGCAGGTTTTAAGACAGGCCAATCCTATGGTTAAGCAACTGGCAACAGCTTGGGTGGGCCTGAAAGTTGGGTTGGGCAGGGCCTCAGGGAATCACCAGGGCGGGGCAAACAGTGTGAGCCCAGTTGCTGGAGTCCCAGATATGGCAGCTGTCTGCCACCCCAGGGAAGGGTTCACCAAAGGAACAAAGGCCTCTGACAGCAAAGTCTGGACAGAAAAGTCTGTCCAGGAGAAAGCTGCCTCTCCAGCCCTCGCTCCAATGCCAGACAGCTCAGTTCTTCCCCTGTATGTCTCTGGAGCCTTTCAAACTGCCTCCCCCACACTGGAGCCTGGAGAGCATGAATCTGAATAAGTCCGTGTGGGGCCCTTTAAGAAGAGCTGCCTGGGGCTCCAGCTGCCTCAACCTCCCTCAGTCTCAGTTTCTGCTGGTTTTTCCAGCCAGAAGTTATGGGGACTTCTCTTCCTGGCACTGGAACCCTGAGGTGGGTGCCTGGTGTGGGATGGGCACCCCTCAGTCCTCAGGAAGGACCTTCCCAGCCGAGGTGTCCTCCTGATTTTTATCCACCACATGTGGGTGTGGGACCAGCCAGTCATGCTTCCACCCCTCCTCCCAGTCTCGATGTGGCTGCTTCTTTAATTTCATAGTTGTAGGACTTCCATTCAGCTTGATTTCAGGTGGTTTTGAATGATGGTTGTGTTGTAGTTTAGTTGTAACTTTGAAGTGGTTGTGGGAGGACTCGATACCACATTTACATGAGCCGCCATCTTGACCGGAAGTTTTCTTATTCTTATTAGTATTATTATTATTTGAGTGTGTCAATGCTCAGCGAGGATAGTTTTCCATTTATTTTTAGAGAGAGTGGGAGAAAGGGAGGGAGAGAGAGACATGTTAACTGATTACCTCCCACTTGACCTCGACCAGGGCCTGGGACCCAGGTACATGCCCTTGACCAGGAATCAAATCCACATCCCTTTGATCTGCAGGCTGACGCTCTAACCACTGAGTCAAACCGGCCAGGGCTAAGGTTATTTTTGATATGTACTTATTTATTGCTTTTTAATACAGTGATACCTCGGTTCTCGAACATAATTCGTTCCAGGAGGACGGTCGAGAACCGAATTGTTCGAGAACCGAAGCAATGAAACCCAATAGGAAAGCGTGACTCCACAAAGCTGACTCTCTCTCTGCACTCACACTGATGACGCAAGCAAGGCGCGCTGGGCCGAATGAACGCCATTCGGCTCAACTCGGCTCATCTCGGAAGTTCGAGTTCCAAATATTTGTTCAGATTCCGAGACAAAAGTTTCTCGAATCTCCATTTGGTCGAAAACCGAGGCGTTCGAGAACCGAGGTATCACTGTAATACCTTTGTTTCTCTCTGTCTTGATTTCTTTCTCTTCTGAAAACAGTCCTTTAATATTTCTTGAAATGCTGGTTTGTTGGAAGAAGTATAAATTTGTATAACTTTTGCCCTAGCTGGGTTTGCTCAGTGGTTAGATCGTCAGCGTGCAGACCAGAGTCTTGGGTTTGATTCCGGTCAAGGGCACGTACCTTGGTTTTGGTTTGGTCCCTAGCCCTGGCCGGGGTCCTGTGTGTCTCTCTCACATCGATGTCTCGCTCCCTCCCTCCCTTTCTCTCTCTCTCTCTCTTCCCCTCCCTCTCTCCCTCCCTCCCTCCCTTCCTCATACTCTTTCTGAAGATAAATGGAAAAATATCCTTGGGTGAGGATTAAAAAATAAATTAGTCTAACTTTTTTGTACATTAACAATAGTTTTTAAGATGTTTATGACACCGGCCAGTGTGGCTTAGTGGTTGAGCGTTGGCCCATGTGCCAGGAGGTCGCAGGTTCAGTTCCTGGTCAGAGTACATGCCCAGGTTGTGGGCCAGATCCCCAGTGAGGGGCGTGCAGGAGGCAGCCAGTTGATGTTCTCTCTCATCGACGTTTCTGTTTCTCTTCTTTTCTTTCTCTCTAAAAATCGATAACAACAAAAAAAATGTTTATGACAGTTGGTCAAGTCATTTCTCTCTTTGTAGTCTGTTCTATGGAAATAATGTAATATATAGACAGACTTTTGCACAGTATGTTCATTTAATGCTTTATTATCATGAGAGTAGAAGCAACCTAATATTCATCAACAATATCTTCAGTTAATGATACTATTTCCATAAAATGTAAAATGTAATACTACGTTTAAGATCAAATTTAAAATATCTTGATAAAGTGTATAAATGTGAAAGAAAAAAGCTTTATATAATTGAATGCTATTCCATAACTATTGGACCTTGAAGATATAATGTCATTAATCAGTCTTGTGTATACATGCTACTTATATATTTTTTTTAAATATTTTTTCTTTATTGATTTTAGAGAGAGAAGAAGGGAGGGGAGAGAGAGCTAGAAACATTGATGAGAGAGAACATCAATTGGCCTCCTCCTGCATGCCCCCCACTGGGGATTGGGCCCACAACCTGGGCATGTGCTCTGGCCAGGAATCGAACTGGCAACCTCCTGGGGCATGGGTTGACGTTCAACCAGTTCACACCGGCCGGGCTACATAATTATTCTTAACACAATTATTTCTCACAACACTATTATGAATTAGGTATCACAATTGTCTCCATTTTACAAATGAGGGAATTCATAGTCAAAGATTAAGTGGACTTAACTGAAGTCACACAGCCTGTTAATAACAGAACCAGGGTTATTGACTCCAAAGCCCGTACTGCTTCTAGCACTAGGTTTTCTGTACATCAGGAAACTGGTCTATGGTGGGTAGCCATTTCTGCTGTGAAAATTACATTGTAGTAGTTTTCTTGAAGATGCCAAACTTTTTGTCATATCTAGTAGGCCACTTTATAATGCCCCAACCAACTTTAGAATCCAACTGGATTTTTATTTCTGTGTGTTGCAGCTTATTTAGGTTTGTTTGTTCAGTAAAACATGCTCCCCAGAGTTTTATAACCATCAAACACAGTGTGATTTAAAATAATGTATGAATAGATTTATTATATCAGTAGGCTATTACAAAATGCTCAGCTAGAATTAGAAAATTATAGGCAATATATATATATATATAATTTAATTTATTTACTTTTGTTACCAATGTGTCTCCTTTTTCCCCCACTGATACCCCATTCCCCCACCCTCCCCGCCCTGTCTCCACAAAATATATTTTTTTTGACCAAACTTGAACTTATTTAACAGGGGGGAAAAAGAGAGAAGCAAGAATCCAGTGGTCTTACATGTATCTTTAAGTGAAAAGAATATTTGTAAGTGGAATATGTGAGCCACCATCTTAAATTTTTTCTCAGAGTATGAAAATAGAGGAAACCTTTTATATTGTTATTCACTTCTTTTCTTTACTAATATTGTATTCCTGAATGTTTTTTTAGTCATGATATTAGGGCCTTGGTTGATTGTCCGTGAGGAAAGAGATTGCAGTAAAATTTAAATTTAGTTGAGAGGGAGGGAGTTGAGTTGGGAAGACATTAAAGGTCATTATTAATTAATTTAAATGTGATGAACTTGCTATGGCATTTTTTTTTGCTGCTGTAATTATAAAAGTAATATTTGGTCATTAAAGAAAATTTACAAAATACAACAAACTAGAAAGGGGAAAAGTACCCAATTTAAACTCTTACCCACCGTTCAGAAACAGTTGATATTTAGTAGTATTTATTTTCTTTAAAACAATGTATCCTTGTTTCTGATTACTTAGTCATACGTGTCCTTTGTAGAGAACTAGGAAAAATACATAAAAGCTTAACAATGAAAATAAAAATGACCTGTCCTTCCCACTACACAAATTTTTTTCTTAAAAATTAGATGAGATTTAATGTTACAAAATTAACCATTTTAAAGTGTACATTCAGTGCCATTTAGTAGTACACTTGCAGTGTTGTGTAACCATTGTGTTTCTATGTAATTCCAAAGTATTTGCATTATCCCCAAAGGAGATACTGTACCCATTAAGCAGTCACTCCTCACTCCCCCTTCCCAGCCCCTGGCAGCCACTAATCTGCTTTCTGTGTCTATGGTTTTGCCTATTATGGACTCTTCATATACATGGGATCATACAATGTGTGACCTTTTATGTCTGGCTTGTTTCACTTAGCATAATGTTTTCAAGGTACTTTATTCTTTTCATTGGCTGAATAATATTGCATTTTATGGATGTATCACATTTTGTTAATCTGTTTTTCAATTGGTGGACATTGAGTTGTTTCCACATTTTGGTGACTGTATGAGTGCTGCTATGAACAAACAAATATTTGTACTTGCTTATACAGTACTTGTACCTATTTTCTTTTTCTTTTTTTTTTATCCTCACCCGAGGACATTTTTCCATTTTTTTGATCAGCTAGAGCGGGAGGGAGAGAGAGGGGGAGACAGAGAGAAAGAGAGAGAGAGAGAGAGAGAGAGAGAGAGACGTACATTGATGTGAAAGGGACACATCGAGTTGCTGCCACCCGCACGCCCCAACCAGGGCCGGGGACAAACTGCAACTGAGGTACATGCTCTTACCAGGAACCAAACCCAGGTTTCCCAGGACCGCAGGCCGATGCTCTAACTGCTGGGCCAAACCAGCCAGGACTGTACCTATTTTCAAATCTTTTGGGCATATACGTAGGAGTGCAATTGCTGGGTCATATGGTAATTCTTTGTTTAACTTCTTGAGGAACCAGATTGTTTTCCACAGCTGTGGTACCATTTTACCTGCCAGCAGTAGACAAGGGTTGTAGTATCTCCACGTCCTCACCAACTTTTGTTATTTTCTGTTCTTTTAAAAAAAAATTACAGCCATGAAATCTTTAAAAAGTTTAATTTATTATAATACATATTATTTAATTATTTTTTAAAAGTTTTTCTTACTTTATCCCACCCTAACTATTAAAGTTGGTCTGATGTGTTCTTTTGGGGGGAAGTTCGTTGAAAGCAGTGATTTTCAAACTTTATAATTTTAGGACCCCTTTATACTTAAAATATTTATTGAGGATATAGTTTTTATTTATGTGGATTATATCTTTGGTATTTACCATACCAAAAATTGAAAACAGAAATATCATGAAAAATAACTTTTCCCAAACACATACATAATAGTGAAAAGGGTGGTGGCGTTTCTCTTACCACACATCTCTCTAATATCCGCCAGAATAGAAGACTGTTGGGTTCTCACATCAGATCCTGCATCATCACATGTCATCCCTTATGCACTTCTGAGAGAATAAGAATGAAAGGCAAATAGTGTCTTAGATTTATCCTCAGGACAAGGAGATCAGAGTTGGAGAAACACTGGTTTTACGATTTGTCATTTCTGGCAAAATTAGGAATGAACTTTCAACAATTTTTCATTCATACCTTAGGGAAGTGGTTTTAGTTGTTTATGCTTCCAAACAAAAAATACTCAAGGAAATTACTATTTGGGTCAAAGTGGAACATTTTTTTACGAAGCAAAGATAAAAAAATTCTATTTTGTATAATCACTTTATTATGTTTTACTATACTGAAGCAAAATGAACATCTGTATAAGTATCAATGATTTTAAGAAACTTTTTTTTTTTTTTTACTCAATTGGTTAATATCCCACTTTGTTCCATAAATTACTTGGGGTAGCTCTGGAGATAAGTAATATAATAGAATTTTAATATAGATGGGACAAGAACAAAATAGAAACTAAGATAAAGCTTTAGAAGTGGGAGAAAAACTATAGTGTTTTCAAATGTTCCAGTGTGAAAAAAGCTTACTGAAATGTTTTCAAATACCTCATCCTTAGCAATTTTAAAGTATAGTACCATTTATGAAAATCTGCTTATTTACCTTTTTAAGGAAAATAATCTGTGTGTGTAATCCCAGTCTACTTTGCTGTGAATTGACTTGCTAACACTTAATTACATCAACTTTACCAAAGGTCATTCAAACTTTTTTTTTAATTGTCACCCGAGGACATTTTTGCATTTATCTTCAGATAGAGTGGGAAGGAGAGAGGGAGGAAAAGAGAGAGAAACACCGACTGGCTGCCACCCGCACAACCCCCTGGGGCTGGGAACAAACTGCAAGCACTGTACATGCCCTTAGCAGGACCAAACCTCAGTCTCTAACCGCTGAGCCAAATCAGGCAGGGAAAAGCTCATTAAACTTTTAAAACTATTGTATCAAGAATTAAGTGATCATTCTGTTGGTTGAAAATGCTAGGATTTGCATTTTGTAACTAATGTGACAGAGAGTGTGGCACTGCGATCCGGGAGATCAGAGATCTAGCTGGTTCCGGAGCTGGATCCCTATAAGCTTGGCCAGCTACACACTTCTTGCACCTGGGTGGAGAGGAGTATGGACGGATGGGAAACATTTCATAGAATTTAACTTGGGAGATGGAGGCACTGTAATCTGGTGTTGGCGTGGGTTTGTTTGTTTGTTTGTTTGTGAAAGGTACTTAAATTCTTATTTCACACTGTTGGTAAGTGTTTCAGTATTAGTAGATCAGGATCATAATTATTAGTATATCTTCTTTTTTTCCCCCCCTTTATTGATTTTACAGAGAGAGGAAGGGAGGGGGAGAAAGAGAGAGAAACATCGATGAGAGAGAACATCGATTGGCTGCCTCCTGCATACCCCCCACTGGGGATCAGGCCCATATCCTGGGCATGTGTCTTAACCAGGAATCGAACCAGCGACCTCTTGATGCATAGGTCAATGCTCAACCACTGAGTCACACTGGCCGGACAGTGTATCTCCTTTAATTGTACTTCCCAGATGATGTGTTTTTCTGTGCAAACTGAAGGTTTGTGGTAACCCTGCTTCAAGCAAGTCTATCAGCACTGTTTGTCCAACAGGCTCACATGATGGTTAGCATCTTTTTAGCAATGAAGTATTTTTATTTATTTATTTAAAGTAATTAATCAATTTTTGTTACAGATGTTTCTCCTTTTTCCCCCACTGATAACCCCCTTCCCCACCCTCCCTGCCCTGTCCCCAGCTTTGTTGTCCATGTCCTTTGTTCATGCATACATGCGTATAAGTTCTGTAGTTTATCTGTCCCCCCACACCCCCCTTCTGGGGATTGTCAGTCTCTACCGAGCTCTATGTCTCTGGGTTAATTTTGTTCATCAGTTTGTTTAGTTCATTATATTCCACAAATAAGTGAGATCATGTGCTACTGTCTTTCTCTGCTTGGCTTGTTTCACTTAGGATAATACTCTCCAGGTCCCTCCATGTTGTCTCAAAGGATAAGAGATCTTTCTTTCTTACAGCTGCATAGTACTCCATTGTGTATATGTACCACAGCTTTTTTATCCATTTGTCTACTGGTGGACACTTGGGCTGTTTCCAGACCTTAGCTATTGTAAATAGTGCTGCTATAAACATGGGGGTACATATATTCTTTCTGATTGGTGTTTCAGACTTCTTAGGGTATATTCCTAGAAGCGGGATCACTGGGTGAAATGGCAGTTCAATTTTTAATTTTTTGAGGAAACACCATATTGTTTTCCATAGTGGCTGTACCCCCGCCAGTAGTGTACTAGAGTCCCCTTTTCTCCACACCCTCGTCAACACTTATTTGATGATTTGTTGATGGTCGCCATTCTGACAGGTGTGAGGTGATACCTCATTGTTTTAATTTGCATCTCTCTGATGATTAGTAAGGTTGAGCATTCTTTTTTTTTTTTTTTTTATCCTCACCCGAGGATATTTTTCCATTTTTTGTACAGATAGAGTGGGAGGGAGAGAGAGGAAGGGAGAGAAACATCGACGTGAAGGGACACATCGAGCGGCTGCCACCCGCACGACCAACCAGGGCCGGGGACAAACTGCAACCGAAGTACGTGCCCTTAGCGGGAACCGAACCCGGGTCTCTCCGGACCGCAGGCCGACACTGAGCCAAACTGGCCAGGGCAAGGTTGAGCATTTCTTCATATGTCTCTTAGCCATTTGTATGTCCTGTTTGGAGAGCTGTCTATTTAGGTCCTCTGCCCATTTTTTAATTGGGTTCTTTGTCTCCCTTTTGTTGAGCTGTATGAGCACTCTACATGTATTGGAAATTAACCCCTTATCTGATGTATCATTGGCAATTATGCTTTCCCATAGAGTGAGTTGCCTTTTACATTTTGGTGGTTGTTTCTTTCGCTGTGCAGAAGCTTTTGAGTTTGATGTAGTACCATATGTTCATTTTCTCCTTTGTTTCTATTGCCTTAGGTGATGTATCAATGAAAATTCTGCTGAGGATGATGTCTGAAATTTTGTTGCCTACATTTTCTTCTAGGATTTTTATGGATTCATGAGTCACATTCGAGTCTTTTATCCATTTTGAGTTTATTCTTGTGTATGGTGTAAGTTGATGGTCTAGTTTCATTTTTTTTGCAAGTAGCTGTCCAATTTTCTCAGCACCATTTACTAAAGAGGCTGTCTTTACTCCACTGTATACTCTAGCCCCCTTTGTCAAATAATAATTGAGCATATTGTCTTGCATTAATTTCTGGGTTCTGTATTCTGTTCCATTGATCTATCTGCCTATTCTTGTGCCAGTACCAGGCTGTTTTGATTACAGTGGCTTTGTAGTATAACCTGAAATCTGGTAATGTGATCCCTCCCACTTTGTTCTTCTTTTTCAAGATTGCTGTGGGTATTTGGGGTCTTTTTTGGTTCCATATGAACTTTTGAAGTATTTTTTCTAGTTCTGTGAAGTATGTTGTCGGTATTTTGATGGGGATTGCATTGAATCTATAGATTGCTTTGGGTAGTATGGACATTTTAATGATGTTAAGTCTTCCAATCCATGAACAAGGTATGTGCTTCCACTTTTTTATATCTTCCTCTATTTCTTTTTTCAATGACCTATAGTTTCTCTTTCTGTGAGTTCATCATTGGTGTATAAGAATGCCGCCCATTTCTTGGCGTTAACTTTGTATCCTGCTACTTTGCCAAATTCATTTATTAAGTTTAGTAGATTTTTAATGGAGTCTTTGGTGTTTTTCTACGTATAATATTATGTCATCTGCCAATAATGACAGTTTCACCTTCTCTTTTCAGTTTGGATCCCTTTTATTTTTTCTTCCTGTCTGATTGCTGTGGCTAAGACTTCCGTACTATGTTAAATAAGACTGGCGAAAGTGGGCCATCCTTGTCTTGTTCCTGTTCTTAAGGGAAATGCTCTTAGTTTTTGCCCATTGAGTATGATGTTGGCTGTAGGTCTTTCATAAATGACTTTTATTATGTCAAGATATGATTTCTCTATTCCCAGATTGCTGAACGTTTTTTTCAGAAATGGGTGCTGGATTTTGTCAAATGCTTTTTCAGTGTCTATTGATATGACCATATGATATATATATATATTTTTAATCCTCACCGGAGGACATTTTTTAATATTTTGTTGAGATAGAGTGGAAGGAAGAGAGAGAGAGAGAGAGAAACATCGATGTGAAAGGGACACATCGAGTGGCTGCCACCCACACAGCCCAACCAGGGCCGGGGACAAACCGCAACCGAAGTACGTGCCCTTAGCGGGAACCGAACCCGGTTCTCTCCGGACCGCAGGCCGAGGATCTAACCGCTGAACCAAACCGGCCAGGGCTGATCATATGATTTTTATCTTTCATTTTGTTTACGTAGTGTATCGCATTTATTGATTTGCAAATGTTGTACCAACCTTGCGTCCCTGGGATGAAACCCACTTTGTCATGGTGAATAATTTTTTTGATATATTGCTGGATTCGATTTGCTAGTATTGTGTTCAGGATTTTGGCATCTTTGTTCATCAGGGATATTGGCCTGTAGTTTTCTTTCTTTGTAGTGTCTTTTTCTGGTTTTGGAATTAGAATTATGGTGGTCTCATGAAATGAGTTTGGAAGTTTTAGTGGGTTTTTTTTGTACATGCCCCTAGCGGGAGCCAAACCAGCCATGGCACAATCTAGTATTTTAAAAATAAGTTACAGCCCTGCCTGGCTGGTTTGGCTCAGCGGTTAGAGCGTCAGCCTGCGGTCCTGAGAGACCCGGGTTCGGTTCCCACTAAGGGCACGTACCTCGGTTGCAGTTTGTCCCGGGCCCTGGTCGGTTGTGCGGGTGGCAACCACTCGATGTGTTTCTTTCACATCGATGTTTCTCTCTCTCTCTCTCTTCCTCTCTCTCCCTCCCACTCTACCTGAGCTAAAAATGGAAAAATGTCCTCTGGTGAGGATTAAAATAATAATAATAATAATAAAAATAAGTTACAATGCTTTTTAAATTTTTTTTAGACATAATGCTAGGCATACTTAGTAGACTATAGTATAGTGAAATCACTTTTATATGCACTGAAAGATCAAAAACTTCCTGTGAGTCACTTTATTGCTGTATTTGCTTTATTGTGGTAGTCTGAAATCAGACCTACAGTGTCTCCAGTATATGCCTGTATTAGGATTACTCGGGTGTTCCATTTGTCAAAATTATATGGTTAAGATTTGTGCATTAAATATATGTAAATTTTACCTTAGAAAATAAAAATAATTGGTGAGTGGATAGAAGTGGAGATAAAACACAAAGGGCATGGTTTTTGAAGCTGGGTGATGGATACTTGAGGTTTCCAACAATGTTCTGTTCACTTTGTATGTCCACATTTGCAGCTTTCCATATTCAATTGTGTTTTGATTTGTTTTTTAAAGTAACATTCTGGTATAGTATATTAGAAAGACAAAATATAATACTTAAAAATCATAAATCAAGGAATAGCATTGTAAGCATATTTAGAAATGTGGAAATAAATAGGAGGGAAATACAGCATGCCTCTGGGGATTAGAACTGAGTGTGGAGAGGGCTAGAGTAGGGAATGTGCATTTTGTTTTATAAGGCTTTCAGTGTTACTTGATTTTTAAAAGTTATGCCTGTATTATTTTGATAAAAGATGTAGTCATTGTGTGGATTACTGCATTACTGTTTTCAGGGATAATATCCATGTGATCCTATGCGAATAATTAGGCATAGACCAGTGCTTGGAATATGTAAAAATTTTGTTTATCCTCGATACTTTTGACAATATGTTCAGTTATTTCCATTGTCAAAGGTGGTGATTTACATTTAGATTCCTACTTTAGAAGAGTAGGACTGAGCGGTTTGATTTCATAGTTTCTCTCTGTCTGTACTCTTCCCCTCCTGCAGTTCGTTCTTTACAGTTTGTCCCGTAGTCAAGAATGATCATAAATAAGCTTATATTACTCTCTATTTAAAAGCCACTGAATCTCTTCCCATTGCAATTAGAATAAAATTCAAACTGTTTATCATGGCCTACAAACAACACCATAAATAATGTAAATAATTGGACTAGTGCTCCTTTCTCTTTTCACTGTCTCCTCATCACTGTGGCAGCCTTAATGGCCTTCTTTTGCACACTCATAGCTCAGTCCTGCCTCAAGGCCTTTAAACTTGCTATTCCTCCTGAGACTGGCTGCTTTTCATCATTCAGGATTTAATTCCTTTTTTTTAATCCTCACCCGAGGACATTTTTCCATTTTTGTTCAGATACAGTGGGAGGGAGACAGAGAGAAGGAAACATCAACGTGAAAGGGACACATCGAGTGGCTCCTTCCTGCACTACCTCAACCAGGGTCAGGACGAATTATAATCGAGATACATGCCCTTGGCCGGAATTGGACCTGCAACTCATTGGTCCACTGGCCGACACTCTAACCACTGAGCCAAACTGGCCAGGGTAGTTTTAATTCCTTAAAAGGTCTTACCTGACCATTAAGCTAGAGTAGCGCCCTCCACTCCTCCATCCAGAGCAGTGGTGCTGAATGTGGTCCTCAGGCCAAAAGCATGAGCATCACCTGGGACCGTTTTGTTTGGAAATGTAGCATCTTAGGCCCTCCCCCAGGACTGGTGAAGTAAAATCTATATCAGGACCCCGAGGTTACTGTATGCACTTTAAAATTTTCAGGAGCCCTGGTCTAGAGTAACCTTCCCCCTCTATTTTCCTACATATCTGCTAATAGGCTTCTCGGTTTCTGAAGGTAACTTTGTTATTTGTTTACCTGCTTATTCTCCCTAAATGAAACAAGCTCGGCAAGGGCACCACCTTGTCTGACTTGTACCCTCCTGGATCCCTGGCTCTTTATCTGCACCTAGAGCATGCTCAGTAAGTATTTGTCGTGCAAAAGAATACGTGAATATCATGGAGACTATTTTCTGTTTCTTGAAGTGTATAACTGTACAATAAAAATATTCATGGCTCTCGCTTGTAAAATTGGGGTTATTCTGATCTCCCAACATTATCATTATGAAGAGATTTCACTCTATTTCGTAGACACTGAGTACTATCAAAATAGTGTGATTAGTAATCACTTATTTATCCTTGTTCTCAGTTAGTTTATCTTCAGAACCAACGTTTGGGTTTTATCAAATGCTCTGTAATGGACTTAAAACTATGACTGATTTTCTTTTGGGTATTTTATTTTTTATCTTAACCTGAGGATCTTTTCCATTTCTTGTTCAGATAGACTGGGAGGGAGAGAGAGAGAGAAACATTGATGTGAAAGGGACACATCGAGTGGCTGCCACCTGCACGACCCATCCGGGGTTGGGGACAAACTGAAACCAAGGTATGTGCACTTAGCGGGAACTGAACCTGGGTCTCTCTGGACCACAGGCTGACTCTCTAACTGCTGAGCCAAACTGGCCAGGGATCTTTTGGGTATTTTAAAAAGCACACTCATTCAGAATTAGTTATCTTTAATGGTTTTTATCAAAAGTAAAAGTTTAATATTTGTATCAAATTTTATTAAATCTTTTTAAAATAAGAAAATAAGATTCTGAAAATGTTAAATGAAATGCAAAATTTGACGTTAGGGGCAAATATAATGTATCAATTTTTTACTCTTGAGATAGGATTCTAGGAAACACCTGTAGTTTCTGATATTGTTTTACATTTAAAGATATGTTCCCAGGATATGTTTTCTAATGTATATCGTGGTGCAAGTTGTCAGTCTACATACTTTTTTTTCGTTAAATGTTTTATTATGAGATAATTGTACATTCGCATGCAGTTGTAAGAAACAATACAGAGAGACTGTGTGTGGTCTTTATTGTTTCTCCTAGTGATACCATCTTGCAAAACTATAGTATAATGTCACAGTAGAATATTAACATTGATGCAGTCAAGAAAGAACATTAACACTATCAGGAGGACTCATGCTGCACAGTCTAGTCTCCTATGCCCATTTTCTCTTAACCCCTGATAACCACTAGTCTGCTCTCTATTTCTATAATTTTGTCATTTCAAGAATGATACATGCCCTGGCCGGTTTGGCTTATCAGTTAGAGCATCGGCCTGTGGACTGAAGGGTCTTGGGTTTGATTCCGATCTGGGATTGTACCTGGGTTGTGGGTTCCATCCGCAGCCCTGGTTGTGCAGTAGGCAACCAATCAGTGTATCTCTCTCACTTTGATGTCTCTGTCTGCCTCCCTCCCTCTCTTCCACTCTTTTTAAAAATCAATGGAGAGCCAGTGATCCCACTTCTAGGAATATACCCTAAGAAGCCTGAAACACCAATCAGAAAGAATATATGTACCCCTATGTTCATAGCAGCACTATTTATAATCGCTAAGATCTGGAAACAGCCCAGGTGTCTATCAATAAATGAGTAGATAAAAAAGCTGTGGTACATATACACAATGAAATACTATGCAAATGTAAGAAAGAAAAATCTCTTATCCTTTGAGATGACATAAAGGGACCTGGAGAGTATTGTCCTAAGTGAAACAAGCCAATCAGAGAAAGTCAAATATCACATGATCTCACTTATTTGTGGAATATTATGAACAAAACAAACTAATGAAAAAAATAGACCCAGAGACATAGAAGTAGGGTACAGACTGACAAACTTCAGAAGAGGGAGTGGGAGGGACGGAAGAGATAAACCACAGGACTTACGTGCACATATGTATAACCATGGACATAGACAACAATGCTGGGTATGGGGTAGAGGTGGGGGGGATCGGGAGGACAGTGTCAAAAGAGAAACATCTGCCCTGGCTGGTTTGGTTCAGCGGTTAGAGTGTCGGCCTGCTGTCCAGAGAGACCCAGGTTCAGTTCCCGCTAAGGGCGTGTGCCTCGGCTGCGGATTGTCCCCAGCCCTGGTTGGTCGTGTGGGTGGCAGCCACTCGATGTGTCCCTTTCACGTCGATGTTTCTCTCTCTCTCTCTCTCCCCCCCTCCCTCCCTCCCTCCCTCCCTCCCACTCCATCTGAACAAAGATGGAAAAATGTCCTCGGATGAGGATAAAAAAAAAAAGAGAAACATTTGTACTAAAAATAAATTAATAAATCAATGGAAAAATATCCTCAGGTGAGGATTAACTAACTAACTAAATAAAAGAAAACAGCCCTGGCCAGTTTGGCTCAGCAGTTAGAGCGTCAGCCCCGTGGACCAGAGAGTCCGGGTTTGGTGCACACTAAGGGCACGTACCTCGGTTGCAATTTTTCCCGGGCCCCGGTTGGGGTTGTGTGGGTGGCAGCCACTCGATGTGTCTCTCTCACATCAATGTTTCTCTCTCTCTCTCTTCCTCCCCCTCTCCCTACTGCTCCCTTTGAAGATAAATGAAAACATGTCCTTCAGTGAGGATTTAAAAAAAGAAAGAAAACATGCACCTTGGTAGGTGTGGCTCAGTTGGTTGTGCATTGTCTCATGCACCAAGAAGTCACCGGTTTGATTCCCAGTCAGGGAATGTCCCCGGATTTCAGGCTCGATCCCCAGTAGGTGGTGTGCAGGAGGCAGCCAAGTGATATTTCTCTTTCTCTCTCTCTCTCTTTCCCTTCCTCTCTTTCTAAAATTAATATAAACATATTTTTTAAAAAAGAAAACTGCAACTTCAATATGACCTAACAATTGCACTCTTGGGCATTTAACACAGAGGAATGAAAACATGTGCACCCTAAAACCTGTGTTTATAGCAGCTTTATTTGTAATAGTAAAAAACTCGGAACAGCCCAGATGTCCTTTAACAGGTAGATGGGTAAACAAACTGTGGTACATCCATACCAGGGAACGCTACTTAGCGATAAAAACAAACTACAGATGCATGCAACAACTTGAATGGATCGCAAGAGAATTTGTTGAGTGAATAAGAGCTAGTTCCATAAGGTTATGTACTGCATGATTGCATTTGTATATCATTCTTTTTTTTTTTTTTTTAAATCCTCACCTGAGGATATTTTTCCATTTTTTAATTTTATTTTTTAAGAGAATAGAAGGGCCCTGGCCGGTTTGGCTCAGCGGTTAGAATGTCGGCCTGTGGTCCAGAGAGACCGGGTTTGGTTCCCGCTAAGGGCGCGTGCCTCGGTTGCAGTTTGTCCCCAGCCCTGGTTGGTCGTGCGGGTGGCAGCCACTCGATGTGTCTTTTTCACGTCGATGTTTCTCTCTCTTTCTCTCTCTCGTCCTCTCTCTTCTCCTCTCTCTCCCTCCCACTCTATCTGAACAAAAAAATGGAAAAATGTCCTCGGGTGAGGATAAAAAAAAAAAAAAAAATAGAAGGGAGGGACGAGGGAGTGAGATGGGGGGAAGAGAGAGAGAGAGAGATTGGTTGCCTCCCGCATGACCCCAAATGGGGACAGGGATTGAACCTGCAACCCAGGTATGTGCCATTGACCTTAATCAAACCTGCAACCCTTTGGTCCATGGGCCAAGGCTTTAACTGCTGAGCCAAACTGGCCAGGGAAGGTCTTGTTTTTTTTTTAATCTTTTCTCCCACCCTGTTTGTTTTGATTGGAACATTTACATTTAAAGTAACTATTGATAGGTATGTGCTTATTGTCATTATGTTAATTGTTTTTTGGTAGTTTTTGTTTTCTCTCTTACTTTGTCTCCCTCCCTTTTCTTTTTAAAAATATTTTAATTTTCTTTCCTTTATTGATTTTTTTAGAGAGATAGAAACATTGATGAGAGAGAACATAGATTGGCTGCCTCTTGCATGCCCCACACTGGGGATCAGGCCCACAACCTGGGCGTGTGTCCTGACCGGGAATCGAACTTGGTGCATGGGTCGAAGCTCAACTACTGAGCCACATCAGCCAGACTCACTCTCTTCAATTTGTTGGTTTTCTCTAGTATTTCAATCAGATTACTATCTCTGTATTTTTTGTGTATATTTGTAGGTTTTTGGTTTACAGGTACTATGAGGTTCATATATATCCATCTATATCTAAAGCAGTCTGTTTTAAGTTGATATGCGTTTAAATTCAAATGCATTCTAAAAGCACTACATTTTTACTCCCCTCACTCTTTGTTTTTGACATGACATTTTAAATCTTGTTTTTGACATATTTTATATCTTTTTATATGTATATCCTATTTATGTAGTTACAGTTAATTTTGCTACTTTTGTCTTTTAACCTTTATATTAGCTTTTTAAGTAGTTGATTCATTGTGTTTATTAGATATTTTCCTTTAGCAGTGAGATTTTTTCTTTCCTGTATTTTAAAACAATTTCTGGTTATGACCTTTTTTCTGCATGAAGAATACCCTTCAATATTTCTTAGAAAATCAGTTTAGTGTTGAACTCCCTTACTTTTTGTTTGTCTGGGAAACTGTTTATCTTTCCTTCAATTGTGAACGATAACCTGTTGGATATAGTTTTCTAAGGTTATAGGTTCCCCTCTTTCAGCACTTTATTTCCTGCTACTTCCTTCTAGCCTATGGAGTTGCTGCTGAGAAATCAGCTGATAGCCTTTATGCGGTTTCCCTTGCATGTGACTTGTTTTTTCATTCTTGCTGCCTTTAAGACTGATTCTTCATCCTTAAACTTTTTCCATTCTAATAACAACATGTCTTGGTGTGGCCCTCTTTGGGTTCATCTTGTTTGGAACTCTATGCTTCCTGGACCTGGATATCTATTTCCTTCCTTAGATTAGGAAAGTTTTTCAGCCATTGTTTCTTCAAATATACTTTCTGCCCCATTTCTCTGTCTCTTTTCCTCCTGGAATTCCTGTAATACGAATTTTAGAGTGCTTGATATATATTATCACAGAGATCCCTTATACACTCCAGTTATTTTATTCTTCATCTCTGATTAGTTCTTTGTTACATTTTCTAACTTTTTGAAGTGCTCCTTGAATTTCCTCTGTTCTACTCTCAAGTTTGTTAAGCATTTTTTTTTAAGATTTTTTAAAATTTTAATGTTTTTATTGATTTCAGAAAGAGGAAGGGAAAGGGAGAGTGAGATAGAAACATCCATGTGAAAGCGAGACATAGATCGGCTGCCTCCTGCGTGCCCCCTAGTGTGGATCAAGCCTGCAACCCAGGCATGTGCCCTGACCAGGAATCTAATCAGCGATCTCCTGGTGCATGGGACAATGCTTAACCGAGCCACACCTGCCAGGCTGTTGAGCATTCTTATGATCATTCCTTTCAGTTCTATATCAGGCAAATTACTAGTCTCCGTTTCGTTAGTTTTTTTTATTATTTTATTGTTGTGGTTTTTTTCCTTTGTGCATTGGGGCATATTCTGTCTCATTTTGTTTGACCTTCTGTGTTTATCCCTGTGAGTTAGATAAAATACCTGTCTCTCCCAATCTTGAAAAGTAGCCTCTGTGTAGACTGTGTACCAAATGGTTTGGCAGGCTGGTTGTAATGGGGTGTGGGGTGCCTCATGTGCTGCCTGGCCAGCAGTGGATTTAGGGCGGGGCTGTCTGGTGTGGGCATGTATCCTGCTGTTGTTGCCTGACTGGGTCTGGGCAGGGCTGCTCTGAGTGAGGACGTCACAAAACCCTACAAGCTTCACACTTCTTCTGGATGGAGCCAGCTGCGTGCAGTGGGCCCCATGCAGAGCAGCGCTGTGTGTGGGTACCGTATGCTTTGCTAGCTCCACACTGTCTCCCAGTGGGGCAGCCCCATATGCATGTGTGGCAGCACCCCATTGTTTTTTCAGTTTCTATGGACAGGCAGACCTACCAGCGGGTACCACAGCATTTTGCTAGCTCCGTACTCTCTCCAGAACCCTGCCATACACACTGGATCAGCCAGGGTGGAGGGCCCTCTTGTACTCATGCTATGTTACCCTCCTGTTCCTGCTAGAGCTAACTCTAGGAGAATTGGCTGTGTACATGCTACCGCAGCTCTGCAGGTTGGCCAGAGAACCTGGATAGAGCTCCCGCCTGCTATTCAATGTAGGGGAAATATAAACGATGGTGCTCACTGGTTCCTCTGGCCAGAGAGTTTCCACAGCCTTTTCTTTGTGGTCTCTCTATTGTTTGTCGCGCAGAAGCTGTACAGTGGGCTCTCAGTTGTCTCTCAGGAGGAATTGCTCTAAATATAGATGTATAATGGGTGTGTTCTAAGGAGGGGCAAGTTCAGCATCTTCCTTAACCACCTTTTGGACCTGCCTCTCTGTCTACATACTTTGAATTAACAAGTAGGACTACTTATATCAGTGGCTTTCAACTGGGGGTGGTTTTGCCCCCGGAGGACAGTTGGCAATGGTTAAAGACACTTTTGGTTGTCACAGCTGGCAGGGCACTACTAGCATATGGTGGGCAGGGCCAAGGATACTGCTAAGCACCCTGTGATGCACTGACCTGCCCCCACCGCAAAGAATTAGCCCAAAATGTCAATGGTGTCGCTGCTGAGACTAGCTGAAATTGAGAGAGCCTGACCCTAGCCAGGTAGCCCCGTTGGTTAGAGCTTCGTCCCGATACATCAAGGTTTCAGGTTACATATAAGAATCAACCAATGGATGCATAAATAAGTGGAACAACAAATCACTGTTTCTCTCTTTCTCAAGTCAATCCATAAATAAAAATTTTTGAGGGAGCCCTTCGTCTGCAAAGACTAATGCCATCAGAAAAAGAATACTTTGTCCTACCTTTGGGAAAAGAGACTATATATAAATTGACAGTTTAGAGATTTGGGTGGGTATGTTGGCATAATATTTTCAGATAATTTTACATTTTTCAAAATAGGAAAACTCAAATATAGGGTTACTGGTTTTCCTTATTTTACAGATGGGGTCGAGGATTTGGTCTTTTGGGTACCATTTTTGGAAAGGATGGTGTATTAAACCAGCCAAACAGTGTCTTTGGACTTGTATTTTATATACTACAGTTATTACTTGGTAAGTATTACATAGCAATTTAAAAAAATAAAGCTTTTTTGTTACATTTCATTTAGTACTTTGTGTCTTTGCCCTGAAGTGTGTCTTTCTATTAAATAAAAGCATATGTTAATAATAGAACCATTAGTTACTCATTTTTGTGTTGTGAAACTTGGTTCACAATAATTTTGATGACGCTAATGCTGAACTTGGTATCTGTTGGTGTTTAATCAGTGATAGCAGCATCCCATGATGTCTATACAAACCAGCCCCATTCAGGGAAATTATTACTCCAGTCTTCTCAAAAACCTTTCTCCTTACTATTTTATATACTCACTAGCTATTTTAAAATATATGCTTTGGGAATGCATTAATGGTTATTGATATTCATAATTCCATCGCCTTTACATATCCGCTATTTCTATTGTCTTTTGCTTTTTTCACTTATTTTTATATAAACTATTATACTCTGTCCTCTTAAATGTTTTGTTATTGTTGACATCAGGTTTCAAGGTTTTTTTATGTCTAAATAACACTGTGATCATCTTTGTTTAAAATCTCATACACACAACCTTCCCTCTTTGAATTGTTTCCATAGAGTACATTTCCAAACATGGGATGAACGAGTCAAAAAACAGATTTTAAAATGGGATTTAATAAATGTTAGCTAACTGCTTTTCCCTCAATTGTCAGGTTTCCCCAAGGGTTTATCACCTTCATTTTTAAAAACTGTTTTCTGTAAAATACCTAATTTAATAGTTACATATTAGTAGGTATTATTTTTATCTTACTACATTTTAATTTCCTTTAATTGCCAGTTTAGTTATTAGGATCCTGATTATAGTCCACTTTCATATTTGTTACAAACATTTAACCCATTCTTTATCTTTTTTTATGTTAGTTTTGTGAATTTTGATTGTATAAGCTTTTATACTTTTAAGTGAAATTCATTTATTTTTGCTCTTGCATTTCATTTGTTATTATTTCATCCTATCATCTGACAGTTCTTCTGTGCTCTTCTGTCTGGTCGAAGTTGACTTCTAATGAAGCAAATTGTGAATCTAAATTTTTCTCAATAATCCTATCAAGTGTGTTTAAGCCTGTATTTATATATTCTGTAGAAATACAAATACATGCACAAAGATATTCATATTAGTGCAATTTAAAATAGCAAAAGATTGGCCTGGCCGGTGTGGCTCAGTGGATTGAGCATCGTCCCAAGGACTGAGAGGTCCTGGTTCAATTCCCGTTCAGAGCATATGCCGGGTTGTAGGCTAGATCCCCAGTTGGGGGTTTGCAGAAGACAGCCAATCAATCTTTCTCTTTCTAAACATCAGTGCTTCTATCTCTCTCTCCTCTCTCTCTAAAAAATCAATAAAAACATAAAAGGTAAAGTAGCAAAAAATTGGAAGTAGCGTAGCAAAACATAACATTTGAATAAATTAGGTTTCATCCATACTAGAGAATAGTGTAGCCGTTAAAGGAGAAAGTAGGTAGGTCTACCTGTGTATCCCGAAAAGATAAAGGCATAGTTTAGTGAAAAAAAAAGCAAATTGTGGTGTAATAGGCATAGGATGTTTATACATATGCATGTAAATGCATAAGAAAGTCTGGTGGTCGGGGGCTAGGGGTGAGACTTTCACGTTTTATTCCATTTATTTTTTTGTTTGGATTTCTAAGCCCAAATTAAAATAGCCTAAGAAATGCTTCGGACTATGTTAATTTTTGGAGATAGAGGTAAAACACATTTCTGTTTATAGTATTTAATATCATTATGTATAGGTATTTTAAGTCATATGTATCATGTATTTTTGTCTATTCACATTTTATGCATTTGTAATTTCAGTGTCTTTACTATGGGAGCCACATATGAGCTCATCTACAGTTTCCAGAGCACATCATCTTCACTTCCTTATAAGTTGTTGAGATATAGAATTTTTAATTTAGTTTTTTTCATTGCTAATTCACACGGTTCAAAAGTAAAAAGAGAATGTATAAAATGCTGCACGGGCCCTGGCCGGTTTGGCTCAGTGGTTGGAGTGTCAGCCTGCAGTCCAGAGAGTCCCAGGTTTGGCTCCGCTAGGGGTACATACCAAAAAAAAAAAATGCTGCACAGTGAAAAGTCTGTCCCACCCTTGTTCCCCTCTTCCTACTTCCCACTGCCTCCCATTCCTGACTAGTAGGTGGTGGTTGTTGTTACAGAGTTTCCTTAGGCATATACAAGAAAATACAAATACATAATCTTAATTTTCCTCCTTTAAAGAAAAAAGGCAAATGCTATACACACTGTTTTACATGCTTTTTGTTTTGCTTGACTGACATATCATGGTAATCTTTCCATAGCAATACATTTCTTTTTTACAGCTGCAGAATATTCCATTGCTTGATTGTACAATCATCTATTTAGAGTTATAGCACATTTTAAATTCCATTGAGAGTTTTATCCCAAGCCACCAGTTACATTAATTACATTGGGACAAGTTTGGTACAATAGTATTTAACTAATATCTACTGTTTATGAAGCAAACATAAACATTCTAAGTGTTTTAACCTATTAGTTCTTTTAATCTGCACAAAGGCATTAGGACGTAGTCATGGTTATTATCCCAATTTTACAGTTAAGAAAAGACTGGTACATATCATTTTGAAACTAGCTTTGTTAGGTTGATATTAAGGTGGTAGCATAATTTTTGAAATTTTAGATGTGTAGCATAGGTGAGGTCAACAAGCATTTTTAGTAAAGAGCCAAATAGAAAATAACTGGGGCTTTGCTGACTGTCACAGTTACTCAGCTCAGCCATTGTAGTGTGAAAGCAAAAGCATTGATGGGCATTACGTAAATCAACGAGTATGGTGGCTTCCAGTAAATCTTTATTTACAGAAGCAGGTGGCCGGTCATATTTGCTCTTCCCTGGCATAAGTAATCCAATAGCATCTTAGTCGTGAAGAGCCTTCTTAAAGCTTCGTACTTTAGTACGACTGGTGCCGTGGGCGCCAGGCCCCTGTGGCTAGGCTGCATTCCACAGGCCACTTCTCTTTACCGGAGCGGAGCGTGGATTTTAGATCCTTAAGTCACCTCTTCAAACCTACTACCACCTATTCTTTTTTGTTTTTTTTTCTGTTTCTGTTATACTTATCCATTAGCTGTTGGATAAAAGGGTAGCTTAATATGCGGTGCTGTCTCCTTGAAAATAAATGCATATGTTCTCAATACTGTTGACTGCAAGAAATTACAAAACAACACACGGAAAGATGTCAGAGAGCATCGAGACTTCAGGCAAGTTTTTTCATGAGGGCCTTAGACTAGCACACATAACTGCCTATTTTCTTGATCTGGTTTGCTCCTCATATGGTCAGCTGGCCAAATGTGGTTTCCTTAACTTCCAGGGTGTGCCTTTTCCGCATGGGTTGTTTGTTTGTCCCTTCTTTAGCAGCATGTTGGTGCAGCCATCTCCCATTATGGACTTTTGATAAATTTGGTTTCAATGAGATAGCTAATTTTATTTCCCACATGTGGGGAGCCTATAGTGAAAAGGCCAGGGAAAACATGTCCTGCTTGGAAGAAAAGGTTGTGGTCCTAAGGTTGCTTTATTCACAAAGAAAAGTGGGGCTGTCAGTTTTACAAATCAGCTTCATTGCATAATGTGATTGCAAGTCAGTATATTTTCTCTGTGTGTCTTAACTAAGGCTAGTTTATGAAATAAGTAATATGTCATCTAGAACATTGATAAGTCAGAAACATTGCAGCTATAAAATTGGTATCCTGTATGCAAAGTCAACCTGCATAATCTTAACAAAATAGGCTGGAGTGTTTGTTCTCAAATTTCAGGGTTTTGCAGTAAGATCAGTATTTCCAAATGACAGAAAATTATAAAAGGTTACCTTTTAACTAAACTTTCCAATGTCAAGATCTTACTGAGCCAAGCGTCTCTTTCTCTTGCAGGCATGACAGCAAGTGCAGTTGCAGCTTTAATCCTCATGACATCCTCCATCGTGTCTGTGGTAGGGTCTTTGTACCTGGCCTACATTCTGTACTTTGTGCTGAAGGAATTTTGCATCATCTGCGTCATCACATATGTGCTGAACTTCATTCTTCTTATCATCAACTACAAACGACTAGTTTACTTGAATGAGGCGTGGAAACGGCAACTACAGCCCAAGCAGGACTGACAGCCTGACGAACTCGAAACTGACAGTCCGAAGTCCCTTTTCCATTAAGTTAATTTTGCAGCATTTTTTTTTTTTTTAATTCTTCACAACAGACACTTTCCCTAAGAATCTTAAACTGATTTTTTAAAATCTTGTAAATGAGAAGGGTATTTTCTGTGTCAATCTTCATTTTAAATATGGATACAAAAAAAAGAGTATACACCGAGCCAATCAAAGACAAGCTTTAACTTTACTTTGAAGATGTTTCTGAAATAATTAAATGCAGCCCTCAGTTGTAAAGTGAGCAACCATTGCTAGTGATCTCCAATGTGCATAAATTCAATTTCAGGTATAACAAATGTGATCATGACATGAAAATATTTTAGAATAGATACTGTAATAAGTATTGCCATGTTTACAATATGTGATATGTTTTTAGCCGATGGATTTAAACACGTAGTCAACTAGAATGTATTTGTAAATAAAGGTAGAAATATTGGATCCATCCCTGCAGAACTTACTGTACTGTTTAGTTGAAGTGTAGCAATGAAGAATTGTCAGCTCAACACTGACGGAAGAAAAAGTGAAAACAGTTAAGTGCATACAGAGCATCTTGTGAAAAGTACTGACAGCGATGGATCCAGCATTGCCAGCAAAAATAATAGGGTAGTTGGTTCCCTTTCATCTCCTCCTTCTGCAAGGAAGAAACTATTTGGACATTCATGTCAAACTTGTGTCTAGTCGTAAAACTGGATCGGTTCTACCTTACAGAGTGAGTCATGTGACCAAACCATCAAGTCCAAGGCCTTCAGGACACTAAGATGGGAAAATGTGTACATTTCTTTGGAGAAACGCTGGAAATATCAATATGAAATTTTAAGGTAAAGTCTCTGACAGCTGTTCAATTTTCACTCAGATGTTTTTCCTTAACATTGGTGCCAGTGAAACAAACAGTATTATGGCTTTGAAATAACCAGTGTAAGCCCAGTTGCTCCAGAATAGGTTGGCTCTTGGGTAGCTCTATGCGTTTTCCCTGTTTCTTTCTGCACTAATCAGATTTCTAATTTAATTGTTCAGGGGTGGGGAACATTTTTTCTGCCAAGGGCCATTTGGGTATTTATTACATCATTTTTGGACCATACAAAATTATCAACTTAAAAATTAGCCTGCTATATTTGGCCAGGCTGATTTGGTGAGGTATGTGATGTTAGCTGGTATTGATTTTGCGGGCCGTATGCAGCCTGTGAGCCAGACATTCCCCACCCCTGTTATAGTCAGATAATGGATTTGTAAACTAGGGCTGACACACTGCTCAGTTTGCTTAATTGGGAGGAGTACTACAGGTAGAAATACCTGAAGGTGAAATACAACAATGTTGTCACTACTCTTTCTAGTAACTACACAAATATAGCATTTAAAAAAATTATTTGAATAAACCCAAATAAAATTGTGACAGTATGTTTCTATAAGGTTAACATCTTATATCAAAATGTTAAAAGTGCCTTCTGTCTTAAATCTCAAACCAAATATTTTTGTGTGTTGAACTTGGGCAGAAGTGTCCTTCCTTCCTCCCTCCCTCCCTTCGCATGAAGTAGACAACTTGCATTCTATACAAAGCTTCTGTATGATCATTTTATTCCTACTACTTGAGTGGTAGCAATATTTTTGCTTTCCATTTGATTAATCATTATGTTAAAAATAGACCAGTAATTTAAGTGCTTTATCTGCCTTTTGGCAAGGAGGGGACAGGCTCTGCTCTGCAACTGGATGTGTAGCCAGCAACTGTTCCCAGCTGACTTCATATGATGCAATGTGCTCTTCTGGTCCAAGGCAGGTATCAAATCTGAATTGTAATGAACTATCAATGAGTTTAACCCAGTTTGTAAAATGAGAGCTTAATTCAGATTTCATCCAGGCTGATGTTTTCCCATGAATGTGAATATTTCAATGCCTGTTTTATTATGTATGTTCTTATTTCTGTAGTTAAAGAGCGCTAGAAAGCATTGATTAGATGTCTCGTATTTATGGAGAAACGAGTCCTAATGTTGAAGTGAACTGTATGATGAGGTCATGTAGAAGTCCTTCCAGTCCTACCAAGAAATGTTCTGGTTCTCTTTTCTAAGCTTCAGTGGAAATGGCTTAACAGTTAAGACTTCTGTGGTATATATAACACTGGTTGTGCTAAACAAGTTCCCTGTGTCCCAATTGAAAGTTTTTTTTTTCATATTTTGTATCAATCAGCAGAGTAGAGTTAAAGCTTGTCTTGATGTTGCACTCTTGAAAATATCTGTCTTCATTCAAAGAGAAAATGTATAAATGTTCAGCCAGACCCTCCAAGTTTTTCCTGTTTTCCTAAGCCTAGGGGAAAACACCACTGTTTCAGTTGTATAAAAAAAATTGCCACATTCCTGTGACCCAGAATTACTACCCTTTTCTCACTGAGCGATGAGCAGGTGCTGCCTGAACTACCAGCTGTGTAACGCCAGCACCTCAGTAGCAACAGACCTGTGGGTGTGATTAGGCACCTGTGCCCTGGAAGAGTTTAGGCTCCCCTCTGCACCCGCTCCGTCGCCCCAGGAGGGGGAGCAAACACCGTGTTATAAAATCTGAGGATTGTTATGACTATTTTACACTGAATGTTTAAACCCTGCAAAATTACTAGCCACCAACATTGAAGAGCAGATTAGGGGAAAAATTGAATTTCTGTTTTAGCAGTAACTCCATGCTTCTTGATTTTTTAAATGATTTGTAACAAATGAAGCCTCTTGCTGACTTGGTAGTCACCTCATTTGAAGAAATATGAGACGTTGTGGTTAGATGACAAGTTCTAGGGAATCTCAGTGGTTTGGAGAACTCATTTGGTTTTTCATTGCAGCTAGTTGCTGTCAGTGAAGGTAAACTTATGGGGAAATAAATCAGGTTTAGCTAGCTGTGTGCCAGATATTACTTTTACTTGATGTATATAACCTCTCCATAAATCCATTCCTTTA
The DNA here is from genome assembly GCF_014108415.1 of Molossus molossus. NCBI lineage: Eukaryota > Metazoa > Chordata > Mammalia > Chiroptera > Molossidae > Molossus > Molossus molossus. The sequence goes on along the minus strand of NW_023425366.1, from coordinate 105,204,964 downwards.
AAGAGGTGAAAGCATTGATTATTTTCATTCGAAGAGACAAAGACCTTTTGGTACAAGAGATCTTTGAACCTACTAGGAAGGATAGAGGACCAAGACTGCAGTGGAATTAATTTAAAATTATTTGTTGGCTTTAGTTTACTTATATTTCATTTATATTTACTTTTAAAACCTCAGCAAAAGTACCAAGTTACCTTCAGCAATTACTTCATGACTTAGATTGATCGGTACCACTGCTCGACACCAGGGACCGCTGACCTTGAAAATCAGTATTAAACAGATGCCAATGAGAAACTCACTGTATTTTTTTTGGTGACCTATTTGGGAGGGAGCACCTAACATGCAACCTTCGTCCTCATGTGTTTCCCCCAACATGCAAGCACCGGTCAAACATCCCTATTCAGATATGTTGGGCAGCACGTATGATTCCTAATCTGTGAGAACTACCCTACACTAAAATAAAAGGGGTGTGTGTGTGGCGGGGCAGGCCACTTAGTTAAACATGTTTTTGACAAATTGGCCCAGAAAAGGTGAATGTTTTATTCTAAAACTGTATTAAGCATGGCCTAAGTATGAGGTATATGGCCTGTATAGTATGTTCCATCAAAAATATTTATTACTAGTGCTTTAAACTCCAGAGTAAACATTAATTTAAATGGAGTTCACTGGGCAGATTTCCCCTTTAATATAGATAGGAATATTCTTTATCAGAGATTAGGACAGTTTTGCTAACTGGTAAAAAAAAAACAACAACAAACACAAATGTAAATATGTAAGAATGTTTATTTGTTGCACATAACTTTTTTGGTATAAAATAAATGTAGAAGTTACCTGTGGAAGTTGTGCTGCCATCATTGTTAAACTGCAGTATTACATTTCAAAAAAGAAGCTAAATGAATCCACTCTTATAAACTGTTCTTGAAATAACCTCATACTGGAAATTTATTTCTACAGGTGTACTGAGTTGATTCTTTCTCTCTTAAATTATATATAACTTATAGACAACACAGGCAGAATTCTTGGAGATAGTTCCTGGAATTCCTGTCGGTTTATGATGTATGTGATTGTCAAGAATTAATGAAAAAGGTGTTACTGCTTTCAGTTCTATAAACACAAAGAATGCATTAATCAGCTGTTTTTACAATGCTTTAGCTCACCTTGAACACTCCATTGGTACAGTGTTCTAAAAAAGTAGTATCTGCAAGAAAAATGAATCCATTTGAAATACAGTTTAGCCATATTGAGTAGAACAAATGTGTTCTGTGCTAGAACGTTAGGACTTAAGAAATGGGCCTGACAGATACATAATTTGTGTTGATCACTGAAAGATTCTTTGCAAGGATACATTCCCTTCATTATAAGGCAATGTGGGAATTATAAAGTCTGAAAATCAAAACCATCTTTTCAGAATGTATCCTTGTTTCCTTTTACCCCATTTGGTTATTCATTTCAGAAAATAGAAAATAAAGGATGACTCAGAGCCACAAAGTCAAAGGAGCCTTAAAACTCTGATAGAAGTGATGGTGATAAGGCATCAGAAATGAATGGGACACCTAGGTTGGGGGACATAAAAATATTTTGATCCAAGAACTGAAGTGTATCAAGAATTTAAGTGTAATTATCTGCCTGTAGGAAAACTCAAAACATCATACCCTGTGTGTAATATAAAGCATCCTAATAATGAAAATAATGTTCTCCCATGTGTCATTAGAAAGCAGTCTAAACAGCACTGGCCGGTTTGGCTCAGCGGTTAGAGCGTCGGCCTGCGGTACAGAGAGACCTGGGTTCGGATCCTGATAAGGGCATGTACCTCGGTTGCAGTTTGTCCCCGGCTCTGGTGGGGTTGTGCGGGTGGCAGCCACTCGATGTGTCCCTTTCACGTCGATGTTGCTCTCTCTCTTCCTCCCTCTCCTTCCCACTCTATCTGGACAAAAAAATGGAGAAATGTCCTCAAGTGAGGATTAAAAAAAAAGAAAGAAAGCAGTCTAAACAGTAAACAATCTTTTTTAAAAATTTTTTTTATTACCCTGGCCAGTTGGCTCAGCAGTTAGAGCGTTGGCCTGTGGTCCACAGAGACCCGGATTCGGTTCCCGCTAAGGGCACATGCATCGGTTGCAGTTTGTTCCCAGCCCTGGTTGGTCGTGCGGGTGGCAGCCACTGGATGTGTCCCTTTCACATTGATGTTTCTCTTTCTCTTTTCCTCTCTCCACCTCCCACTCTATCTGAACAAAATATGGAAAAATGTCCTCGAGTGAGGATAAAAGAAAAAAAAATGTTTTTATTGATTCTTTAGACAGAGAGACACATTAATGTGAGAGATACATTGACCGCGGCTGCCTCCTGCATACCTCCTACTGGGAATCAGGCCTGCAACCCAGGCATGTGCCCTGACCAAGGATCGAACCAGGACCTCTCAGTCCATGGGATGACGCTCAACCAGTTAGCCACATCGGCCAGGAAAAAAATAAACAATCTTAAACTATGAAAGAAATAACTATATGGGAGAATTTGCAGTGAATGGCAGTGTTGAAGGGCAATGTAAAAAGGGTAATGGTCTATTTTGACTTTTTAGAAAACAAAGACTGGAAGATCTAATTCATTATTATTTTGCCTTTATTTTTGTTAAGGACAGGAAAATCCCTGATAGGTGGGCAACAAATATCAGCTTTGCTATTTTGTTTTTGTTTTTTTTATCCTCATCCGAGGACATTTTTCGATATTTTGTTCAGATAGAGTGAGAGGGAGAGAGAGAGAGAGAGAAACATCGACGTGAAAGCGACACATCGAGTGGTTGCCACCCACACGACCCAACCACGGCTGGGGACAAACTGCAACCAAGGTACGTGCCCTTAGCGGGAACCGAACCCGGGTCTCTCCGGACCTCAGGCCGACGCTCTAACCGCTGAGCCAAACCGGCCAGGGCTCAGCTTTGCTATTTTGATCCTTTGGTACAAAAGGATGGAACACCGGGTTAACAAAGCTGCCAGGCATTCATTTGTTAACCATTTTCTACTGACAAGGCACTGTGCTGTGTACCGTAACCCTAGGTAGGTATTTCTTCCACTGTAAATTAGTGGGGGTTTGGTACAAACCCGTTTCTTGTGAGTAGCTAGTCTCTTGCCCCTATCTGAGAAGTCATGAGGGGGCGGGGGTCACTGAAATTCCAGAACCATAATCCTCTGACCAGGGTGTTATATTTGGGGGAAAGACTCAGATCAAAGAGTTAGCCACCTGTGCAGCGCTCTTCAGAGGCGAATCCAAGACATTCATCTATCAGTTTGGAGGCTTGTGGATCTTTTTTTTAAAAAACCCTCTCTAGCCTAGGCATTGGGGCTCAGTGGATTGAGCATCATCCCATGGACCAAGAGGTCCCAGAGCAGTTCTGGGTCAGGGCACATGCCGGGGTTGTGGGCTCAATCCCCAGTAGGGGGTGTGCAGGAGGAAGCCAATCAGTGTTTCTCTCTCTCCCTTCATCTCTCGAAAAGAAATCAATAAAAATTAAAAATAGAAAATAAAACACCAATCTCTAGTAGCATTGAGGTTGCAGTTAGATGTTAAGTTGAATGGACTGTTCTATTTTTAAAAGTAAATAAGTTATTAGTTTATTAACTATCAGAATTGACTAAACTTTGAAAATTTTGTCTTAACACATTTTTAAAAATATCTAAGAAATACATTGTAGTAACAGGATATAATTTTAGGATTCCCACATACTGTTGTTTAGTGGAAAACTCTGGAAGTCAAAATACAGAATATGAGAAAAAAATACTCACCCTAGGACATTTTTGCATTTCTCTTCAGGTAGAGCGGGAGGAAGAGAAGGAGGAAAAGAGAAATATCTATGGGAGAGAAACACATCGACTGGTTGCCTCCCACACGACCCCAACCAGGGCCGAGGACAAACTGCATTTGAGGTACATGCCCTTAGTGGGAACTGAACCTGAGACTCTGGACTGCGGGCCAACACTCAACTCCTGAGCCAAACCGGCCAGGGCAAAAAAAGGCCTTTTTTATAGTGTGCATCACAGTGTATAAAATGACTCATGTAAAAAAAAAAAAAGATTCATATTCAGGCCCTGGCCAGTTTTGTTCAGCAATTAGAGCATCGGCCTCCCGTACAGAGAGACCCGGGTTCGATTACCGCTAAGGGCATGTACCTCAGTTGCAGTTTGTCCCGGTCCTGGTTGGGTCATGCAGGTGTCAACCACTCGATGTGTCTGTTTCATTAGATGGTTCTCTCTCTCTCTCTCCCTCCCACCCTGTCTGAACAAAATATGGAAAAATATGCCCAGGTGAAGATTAAAAAAAAAATTCCTATTCCAGAGATACTGGTTACATCCAGTGCTTGGATCAAATTTTAAAAACTGAAAGGTTAAGAAGCATAGTAAAAAAAGTGTGGGCAGCTGGTGGAGAACTAAGGCAGAATGGTGCTTTATACACTTGGCCTCTGTGGCTCAGTCGGTTGAGCATCCTCCCCTGCACCAAGAGGTTGTTGGCTTGACTCCTATGGGTACATGCTTGGGTTACAGGCTCCATCCCCAGTAGGGGGCGTCCAGGAGGCAGCCTATCATAGAAACCTATTTGTCCCTCTCTAAAATAAATTAAAAAAAAATTTTAAGTGCTTTACAGATTAAGATATATTTAAGTATACATATGTAGTAATAACAATCTAAGTTACACAAGAAAATGTAGGGACTTTTGAGTCATTCTCTCTGGCTGAGAGGAAATAAGTCAATGTCCAATAAAGCTGTAAGCTCCTCCACTCTAAGATACTAAAAAAAGAAAAAAAAGAAATGAGCCTTACCCTTAATTTGTAGAACATTTAAGTGTATGTGTTATGTTTAATATTTGTCAAGTAAAGAGTTTATAGTATTACTCCTCAACGTTAAACCGGACATGAAACTTGATTTCTGCATGGAACTTAAGTTGGGTGGGGAAGAAAAAAGTGTGACCCCTAGAATTCCTAATTTTTTACTTGAACTGACTACACTCTCATTTCTTAAAAGTGTTCCAAAGATGGCCACTAAAAGGAGGTCAAATCAACTTGACTGTGTCTGTCAGGGAGCTTGTGTTCACACACATGAAGTCAGCCACAAGGAAGTGAATCAAGCTCTCTGTGAGGCACTGTATTGGTTCATGGTCTTTCATTTGATTGGACACCCATGATGAGTACTTCCCCAAATCATTCAGCTTTAAACCGTGACAGATGAATGCCGGAACTGTGGGAACAGTGTACCTTACTTGCTTAATGGAGCCTGCGAAGAGGAGAATGATCCTTAAGAAAAGCTCTTCCTCTGGGATCCAGGAGCACATTGGACCCTTGAGCAACATGGGGGTTGGGGCGCCAACCCCCTGCTCTGTGCAAAATCCACATGTAACCCCAGTTAGCACTCTCTCTGCATTTGCAATCCCAACAGCAGGTTGACCCTTGGGCAACACGGGGTTGAACTGCGTGGTCAACATGAAGTGGACCCGCGCAGTTCAAACCCACACTCAAGGGTCAACTGTACTTGTCCACAGGCCCGGCCTGTTTAAAGAGGTCTCCTCACGATCAGTGAGTCAGTTATGATGAGGTCAGTGGGCTTTTAGGCCCATCTCCACTTCTGTCAAGAACAGACTATGGCTGAGGATGACAATGTCCTGGAAGCTCTGGTAACCTCAGCTCCCTTCCAATCGCGATATTCCTCAGCCCTTAACTGGGAACCAGTACACGGACCTTGTTCACTATCCAGCACCGTATCACTTCCTGTAAGTTTGTTGGGACTTCAGCTCCTCTGTGGAGTTCACAGCCGTGGTATTTTATCACTCAGCCAAGCCTGGCCTGGTTTCGAACAAGAGCAGGGAGGCCTACGGCTGCGGGGCTACTCCTGGGAAGCACAGTCTGTAACCAGCAACTCGGACCGTGCTGTGAGTGTCGAAGCAAAGGCTTCTCACACGTCCATCCTCAGTTAAGGCTGTGTCAACAGCCTGACACACAAAAATAATTTCAGATACTTTTCAGCAGCACAGAGCGTTCAATTTAGGGAGTGATCACCTCAGAGCCAACTCCTACTTCCCATATTACAGAAGCCTTTATTTTCACCTTTCATGTTCCCTCTAGCCAATGACTACAAAATGCAGACCAGACACTGGCCGGTCTGCCACAGTCCGGGGGGCACGTTCTCCGTGGGCTGGAGCCGTGGCCCCTCCCTTGGGAAGAGGCGCTGACGGCTGGGCAGTCCAGAGGCAGTTCTTGCTTTACAGAGTACACGGGCTCTTCCCCAGGCCCTGTACCCTCAGAGCCCACTGCTGGGACCTGGTTTCGTTGGCAAGTTTCCAGTACCTGTCTCGCAGAAGGAACGCGGCGTGTTTTGGTTGTCTCTGGCGAGTGAAGATCCCCTTTTTATTCCCCATTACTCTCTGCGGTGCTAAAAACAAGGCAAAAGAAGGTTCAGATGACTTCTGATGGGCGAGCTGGAGCCCAGCTGGACGCCAAGTGGAAATATCCTGTTGATAGTTTAGGGCTGTTGGGTCTGACGTGGCCACTTAACGGCCTATCGATTTAACTACTATTGCTCCCCAAAACACCTCGGCTCCCTGGTGTTGATTTTTCATCTGGTAGGGAAAACTACCCAAAATTGTTTATCTTTTACTTGCAAAATAAAGTCTAAAACATTAGGGTACCCAGCTGCCTGGTAACTGGAAGGGGCTGAGACACAAAGTTACCCTTGGGAAGATGACTCTTCGAGAAGGAGCCAGAGTCCTGACCACCCGGAGGTGCCTAGTGGGATCCACCAGTAGAGGTCAAAGTCCGGGGCGGCCTCCAGCTGGGTTCCCACTTGGTGCTCGTCTGCCAGTGCTGACGCTGGGAAGGGGCAAAGCTGGCAACAGCCTGCGGGCTGCGCTCTCAGCACACCTCTCCACCCCCGTGAAACCACCGCTTCCATGAACCCCAAAGCAGGGCTTTCCCACCTACTGCAAGACAACAGTAATGTCCTCCACGGTAAGTACATACCAGCCACCGTGCCAAGTGTGTCGTTGGGGGGAATCCCTATATCAACCTGCAAGGTGCTGGGCACTATCCCCACTTTACAGGTTTGCCACAGTTAGGTCACTTGTCCAAGGTCACAGAGCTAACTTCTCACTACACAAAGCCAGTGCACCTATTCAGGAAATGTCATTCAAGGTATTTCCAGAAGCTATTAATCTCATTTGCTAAGCAGAGTAGAGGCTCACGTACTTATTCTTTCTTCTGTTTACCTTTCCATTCTCATTTTTAATTAATCTTTCCAAAGATCTGTCTTTCCCATAAGTATTGTAATTCCTACTACTACTACAATCAAATCCTTCTCCATCCCCCAAATTGTCACTGTAAGTTTATAGTATACCAAGAAACCAGTGATCTGGAGTAGCCCCCACCCATCCCCACTTGAGAAAGGAGTCCAGATGGTATTCTCCTGGAAGATGTTTAAACATTCCCACAATGAAATGCTTTGACCCTTCCCTGTATTCAGTGATCCTGCCTTGTACAAGTGAATAATACAAACGAGACTGGAATACCGTACACTTCTCAGGCTCTGTACCCTGCTCCGGAATAATGAGTGTACCCCACAAGGCCCACTTTTCCCCCATACTGCTATAAAACAGACAAGGCAAGTTAGCCATTTTGTCCCAACCTAGCAGAGACTTCCATTTGCTTTTTTGCGATAAAACGATCGGGAAAGCAGGCAAGTGACCACTGCCTGCTAAACGCACCTCCCTTTTCCTAGGACCTGCCCTGCGGGGCCTACAGTGATTACATCAGCTTTCCTCTTGTTCCCAGTGTTCTTACAGCCAAACGTCCTGAACCGAAAGGCCCAGCTGAAGACATCAGAACGGCTCTCTTCACAGTGAGACCAGTGTGGCTCAGTGGTTGAGCGTTGACACAAGCACCAAGAGGTCGCCAGTTCAATGCACAGGCCCAGGTTGTGGGCCCGACCCCCAGTAGGGGGACATTCCATAAACCAAACTTCCACTTACTCTGGTTAGTCATAAAATCAGCAAAATTCCAGATGAGCTCTCCAACCACATAGTCTTTGCGTTTTTGATCCAGAACCAAATGATACTGCTCTAGCAGACTTTTCTGGTACTCCTCAGTGAACATCAGTGGTGGATCCTGAAATTAAAGGCAAAGAGAGAATGTAAGACTCAGAACTGGCAGAATTGTAAATGTCAGATAAAAATAAAGATCCATGCCGTGACTGCAGGACTTGCTGGTGCTGGTGTAGACAGCCAGGGTATTACGGAGCCCAGAGTAAAAAAATATATATACATTTTTTAAAAACCTTAACTAAATAACCACTTTGTTTATAAACATAATTTGCTACTTGCTTTGTCTTATATTTTCATGTCTATTCACCAGCTGAACTACACTGGAAGTAAAAATGCCTTTGAATAATACATTTAAAGCTCAAGACGTTGCCCTGGCCAGTTTGGCTCAGCAGTTAGACATCGGCCCGAGAACGAGAGACCCAGGTTCACATCCCACTAAGGGCACGTACCCCGGTTGCAGTTTGTTCCCGGCCCCAGTTGGGGTTGTGTGGGTGGCAACCACTCGATGTGTTTCTCTCACGTCGATGTTTCTCTCTTCCTCCTTTCTCTCTCTTCCTCCTGTCCCCCTCTCTCTGATCTATCTGAAGATAAATGCAAAAAAAAAAAAAAAAAAAATGTCCTCGGTATAAAAAAACACCTCAATCCACAGTAGCTGTTGCTGTTTGAGAACTAGTGTGACTCAGATTAAATCACAGGGATTCATGTCTATCTGGTCATGGTAAGTAGCTGTAAACAATCATTTAGTATCTGCTTATATGGCAGGCATTAGAGATAACGTGATAAATGGGAAAGATAAGGGGCCCCGCCCTCACAGGCTTTCCAATCCAGCAAGAAAGACACGCCCTGTATGTGTGATGAAGGTCAGGAGGGAGAGAGCGAAGCAGGAGCGGGGTACTGTTCAGCTGAAGGAGCTGCTGGACACGGGGCCACAGAAAGCTGCCCTGTGAAGTCCTGAAGCTCAGGCCTGCCCGGCGAGGGGACCCCGGGCACGACAAAAGCAGGGGCAGCGCCTCCGGACTCGTCCCGCACTGGGGAAGGGCGCCTATGCCCTGTGCTGACACACAGAGGGATTGTAGATGTTCTGAAGTCCGAGTTTTCATCTCATGGGATTATAGGGGATTCAGGTCTTAGATGCTGAAGGATGCAGGAGTCTAGACAATTGTGCGACTACAAAACCCTGTTTAGATTGTGTTCTGTTCCAATGAGAAGGATAAAAATGCTATGCAAGATGCACTGGAAATAGAACTGTACAATTGAGACACGTTTTGTTCCAGTTCCAAGGCTGAATTTGAGGGCAGGACAAGGTGTAGATTTTCTTACTTTGCTTCATGGAAACGACCCTGTACCGTCTAATACTAGTTGCATGTGGCTATGTGAAATTAAACCTAATCAGCTCAGCCAAAATAGTTAACTCCTCGAAGGCCATGTGTAGTTATCCTTCTGTACAGTGCAGAGATAGAACATTTCCATCACTGCCAAAGGTTCTAGCAGAGAGCGCTAACCTAGACTCTTTAAAAATTTCTTATAAATTCAGTTGGCACCGCCCTGGCTGGTTTGGCTCAGTGGTTAGAGCGCCGCCTGTGGACCAAACAGTCACAGGTTTGATTCCAGTCAAGAGCATGCACCTTGGTTGTGGTTCGTCCCTGGCCCTGGTCAGGGTTGTGCAGGAGGCAACCAGTCGATGTGTCCCTCTCATGTCGATGTTTCTTTCTCTCTCTCCCTCCCTCCTTCCTTCCCTCCCACTCTCTCTGAAGATAACTGAAAAAACATCCTTGGGTGAGAATTAAAAAAAAAAAAAAATTCAGTTGGCACCTTTTCTTTCTTTTTTAAAAAAATGTGTTTTTAGTGATTTGTTAGAGAGAGAGGAAGGGAGAGATAGAAACATCAATGTGAGAAACAACAATCAGCTGCCTCCTGCACACTGCCTACTGGGAATCGAGCTCAAAACTCGGGCATGTGCCCTGATCGAGAATCGAACCGGGACCTCTCAGTCCATGGGACGATGCCCAATCCACTGAGCCACACTGGCCGTGCAAGTTGGCACCTTTTCAAAGAGGGAGAACAATGTGCATAGACGCTGCCTTCACAAACTAGTTCCCTCCTTGACCGGTGTTTAGAAGTGGCTTTCTGTGTAAGGAAGATGAGTGTAAAGGTGTGAACACAACAATACAGCTCATGTGGGAAGCTGATCCACATGCCAAAATCAGCATGTTAAGCAATGTGTGTCAACAAAGGATCCCAGCGGCTGTGACAGGCGAGTGTGAGGTGGCTGGGGTGGAGGTGAAGGGTTGACTATTGTCAAGGATCCACATGAAAAACGTTCCCACACATTATATCCCGGGTGAGGAAATGGACAAAGCAATGAGAAAACGTGATTAAAACTTGCTCCAAAATTCCATCCATCCCCTTATTATTTAGCGCTCACTGTGTGCTGACCACTGCTGAGTGCTTGGGAAGCAACAGTAAATAGGACTCAGTCTCCCCGCTGGAGCCCATGTCTGGCCAACGAGAGGGCCAAAGAAATACTGCTAGTGCACCGTGCGAAACAGCAAGCCGGAGCCCAAGCAGAGGGAAGTGTCCTCCGGCTGGGCAGAGGGGGTGAACCTCATCGAAGAGGGAACATCTACGCTGAGACTTGAACACGGAATACGAATGCGCTGGCTGCGACTGTGGAGCTAACGAGGATGTTCCAGGCAGAAGGGGACCATAAGCTTTAAACAGGCTGCCTCTGAGGACCAAGCAAGTGAGGGGACGCCTGGCTGGTGGGCAGCCAGCAATGCGGAGGGGCAGGCTGGGCGAGTGAAGGACTTGGGGGAGATCATCAGGGCGGGGGGGGGGGCAGGGAAAGAGGCACGTTTCTAAGGAGGTCATGACTGACATCACTGCCCAAGATGGTAGAAACAGAAACAGAAGAGTCCACCCTACTTACGTGGTGAAACCCTGCAATGGTGTCTGCTCCGTACTCGCTCTGAATAACTGGCTTCTGGTAGGTCCTGTGCCAGTTCTCAAGCTCGGTGGCCACCTGCAGCTGAATCACCTCCAGGTGCCCGGGGTCATGATACCAGGAGTAGTAGCTGTTCACACAGATGACGTCCACATATGGCGCCTGGGGCGACATTAGAGCTTGTTCAGAGCTTGTTCACGGACCAGAAGGCTGCAGGATAGTGTTAGGACTCTCGCACTCGGGGCTCTTCTGGAGGAGCCGGTGAAAGGGGCCAGAAAATGATTTAGATGCTCACATATGTAGGAAACAGTCCAGAAGTGACCTGAACGGAGCAGTGCACACTCCGGGCTGGCGCTCCTGACCTGGCCGGGGCTCCGGCGAGGGCCGAGGCAAGGCAGGCGCCCAGTGAGCTGGCCTCGGGAGCCCAGGGCCCATCCCCCCCCCGATGTGCTCCTCTCCAGCTAAGGCTCTTGGTACTGGTCCTCCCTCACCTGGCCTGGAGAAATGCTCCCAGTGAGGGACAGATGCAGTTTTCCCTCCCACAAGGAAACCTTGATTCCCCATGCGGCTCGGAGCTAGGGTGCTGGCCCTCCAGGGGTGGAGTGTCCCTCCCAGCAGGGTGGCCTACATGGCGGGGGGGGGGGGGCTGCCTCGCATCTAAACAACGACGAGCTCGGGAGTCCGCTGCAAAGACTAGACGGCCAGTCCCCAGTGTCCAGTGTCTCCTGGACACACGCTCCCTCCAGAACCTGCAGGACTGACGTGGCCTGTTTCCCAAGAGACCGTGGCCTCCTTCCAAACTGCGGTGGTGGAAAAGCGCAGAGAGGAGGAAGCCGGGGGAGGGACCTTTGGGTGGACACGAGGACACGGATCGCACATCCCCCGGGGTAGGTCTGGCAGCCTTCTGAGGCCAGGCACAGGCTTCCCTGTCCACACGAAAGTTGGAGCAGATGTCACGTGGGCTCTGAGAACGCCAGGCGTCCCTGGGCCACGCTGGTGTCCACCAGTCTTTGTGCTTCTCTGGAGGCGGGGTCTCGACAGACGGCAGGGGAGCACCAGGGCTGCACCTTCTCATCCATGTGAACATGGCAGTTCACGATGTATCACGGGACGCAGTGTTTTGTCATTCTTTCCCCGATGCTTTCTGTCCACAGCACCACCCACCTCAGCTCTCCAGAGAAGGAGCATGTTCTTTGTGTCCACGGTTTTCAGCTTCAGTGCAACTGAATACATTGTCTCTGTGGGGCTGCCGCACCCGGGCACCTGAGCGAGGCCGTTGCCCAGCCAGCTGTGGGAGCCTGTCCCTTCGCTTCTCGATCCGGATCGAGTCAGTGGCTCCCAAAGCTGGCTGCCGACTGGAGCCCTGAAGAGCTCTTTGCAAACTCCGATTCCCAGCCTGGACTGACTGAATCAGAATCTCTACATCCAGGCACCTTCGTGGCTCTGACGATCAGCCCGGTTTGAGAGACAAAGACGACGACAGCTTTAGGCTCCCTTCCACCTTTACCATTTTATGAGCACAATAAACTGAGGTGCATAAAATCAAACCGAGGAGCCTGGAATCTGACTGAGAACAAGTGAAATCTCCTGTGCCAGCCCCTGGGACTTGGGGAGCCACATTGCCTGTGAACACGCAGGTGGTTATCTTGGACCTAAAGCCCGGCTGTGAAAATGCTGGACGGCTGCTCCCCCCGGCCCAGCAGCCCCCCTCCTGCTGCAGAGGCTCCTGCTGCACAAGGGGTTCCCTGAACAGCCCAGTCCCCACGTCAGGAGGCTCCTGCCACACAGTGTTCATTGGAGCATCAAGGCAGGACTAGAGGACAGGGCAGAGGAGATGAGAGGGGTGTGGGGACCCCCTCAGACTCACCCCCAGGTCCAGTTCATAGTTGGAGTTGGTCACATAGGTCACGGGCCGGGTTGGGTCCAAGGCTTTCGTGTGAGCAATCAGCGTCCTGTCCATGGAGGGCAGAAGACAGGGCTGCCAGCCACCTCTCATCCACTCTCTCCCATCTTCCCCAAAAGAAACCCCTGCTCTCCTACCTCTGAGTGTATTTTAGGTAAGCAAACGTGGTCCTTAGTCTGAGATCGTGTTCCCGGACATCATTCCTTCTCCCTCCCCAAATCCTACTCCCCTCTCCCAGAGGCCTCCTCACAGGAAAAGTTGAGGGTCCTTGGGCTGGGCTCTGCCTAAAACTTGGTTCTGAATCTCTGGGAAAGCTCTTGACAGCAGGAATAGATGCGGCGTGGATCAGGATGGATGCTAATGTAACACACGAGGGAGTGGTGTTAGGGGCGGGCGTGTGCTGTGTGCTGTGAGCTGTGAGCTGTGTGCTGTGTTCTGTGTACTGTGAGCTGTGTGCTGTGAGCCGTGTGCTGTGTGCCATGAGCTGTGTGCTGTGAGCTGTGTGCTCTGTGCTGTGTGCTGTGAGCTGTGAGCCGTGTGCTGTGAGCCGTGTGCTGTGTGCCATGAGCTGTGTGCTGTGTACCGTGTGCTATGAGCTGTGTGCTGTGTGCTGTGAGCTGTGTGCTCTGTGCTGTGTGCTGTGGGCTGTGTGCTGTAGTGGGGACTCACTAGAGACTTCAACAGCTACACCAGAGCCTCGTGGAGCAGTGGGAGCAGGGACACTTGCAAATGGTAGAAATCGCAACTACAAGTGGTAGCAGAAGGAGGGTTCTAGGAGACAATAACAGGGCACATAACTGAGGGCGGAGGGTCCGTGTCAGCCTATCTGAAGAAATGGCATTGACGCTGAATCGCATTAACTGCAGAGGGAGGGCGCTTCTGACAGAGGCACCTGTCAGGTCTCCCCGAGAAGGTCGCCCTCAATCACTGTTTAAGCCTATTTTCCGCTACTCCTTCCTCACAGCTAGTTTTCTTCCCTTTACACCCTTCTCCCCATAATTGCTCTGTTCATTCGAAGGCTGTGGTTTCCACAGGCCAAAACAGTACCCCTCACCCTCAAGTCTCAAACCCACCCCCTGAAACAGCCTATTTGTCACCTGGGAAGCTTCAAAGTCTAGCTGAGCTCCTCCAGCCCAGACAGCTCTACCCACATCCTGCTACTCCCCACGATCACGGTCTCCCTCTTTCTACCTCCCAGAAAAGCCCACCTGGAGCCTCAGGCACCCGTTCCCGGGAGACCACATACACTCCTTCATCCTCACAACAAAAGTTCTGTCCACCAGCCCTGGCTCAACACACCCCTGCGTCCCGTGCACTCGGGCTGAGTTCAGAGCTGTGGGTCCCTTTGCCCACGTGAGTCCCTCCTCAGAATCTCCACGGATGTGGCCCAGCTCACAGCGCTCCGTGACTAGAGCCCAGTGTGCCTCAGGGAACTTCTGATGGCCTCTTGTAGCAAGTGAAATAACCCTCCTCTGCAGGCCAACTTACTACTGGCAGGACTGAAAGAAATATGGAACCAAGGAACACCCTGGGAGGCCAGACCTCCCACTGAGGAAACACTGCCCCCAAGTGGTGTTTCTTTCCATTGCAGCGCTGGAAGGAGGGTGGAGGTCAAGGAGAGGAGCTCCCAGAACCATGAACTCTAGATGGCCTGGTCCTGTCCAACAGGTAACTGTACAATAGTTAGAATATGCAGGTCATTGAAAAACCTGTTTATACTTATGTGGGCAGAGAAGCTGGTTTTATGAAGCCTAAACTGATTCCAGTTTACAGCTGAACCCAAAGTATCATCAAGTGGTTTTTTTTTTACGTTTTCACACACACTAAATTTTGTGGGAATGAAAATACCATTAAAAGTGCGGGAAGCCCTGGCTGGTGTGGTTCAACAGTTAGAGCATCAGCCCCCGTACTGTTAAGGTTGCGGGTTCAATGCCCTGTCAAGGGCATGTACCTGGGTTGCAGGTTCAATCCCTGGCCTCAGTTGGGTGCATGCAGGAGGCAACCAATCAATGTGTCTCTTTCACATCATCCATGTTTCCCTTTCTCTCTGCCCCCATCCCTTCCTCCCTTTCACTCTCTCTAAAAAAAAGTCATTGGAATAAATACCCTAGAGGATTGAAAAAACAAGTGAGAAGAGATTATACTTAGCTTTGTTTGGAACTAGACCTGGGGCGGTTCCATTTTGGAATCACGCGGCCCTGGGGGACGGCTGTGGTGTCAGCACCAGAGTGGCCACTGCTGCCAGCATTTGGAGCTCTGCTTGCTGGGGACCCCACGTCAGGTGAGCACCTGACCCCCTCACTGCATTCTTAGGGAGTCAGGCCCGTGTATTCATGTATTCTATTACAAATGACTCTCTTTATGCCATAGGTAGGCCATGCTGCTATTTTTTTTGTAATTTAAGTTCTGTGTGTAAGTAGGTTAGGTTACCTTTGGATTTCATTTCAGGTGTGAAAAGCATACAACAAGTCTCACTGGGCTGAAATGACAACTTAGGTGGGTATGGATCTGGTCCCTTCATCTGACCGGGTCGGGATGTACTGAAGTCTGGGCTTGGAGCAGGATGCTGCTGGCACACAGCCCACCCCCCTCAGGGAGTCCTCAGCGCTCCCATGGCTGCCAGCCAAGCTGAGCCGGGTCGAAGGTAGGGTCTCTTCCCTGACCCAGGCTGGGACAGAATGGGGCACTCACTTGAAGTAGTAACCTGCAGGTTTCAGGGAGGAAGCGGGCTCATTGGCCACAGACCACATCACAACAGCTGGGTGATTCTTGTCCCTGCGCACCAGCTCCTCCATCACCTCCAGGTGGTGCTGCAGAGACTCGTTGTTGTAGCTCTGGCTGTGGGGCAGGGAGAAAGGGAGTGCATCACCACCTGCCAAGGTGGCAGGCTGGGCAGCGTGGGCAGTGGGCACTCACATCAGCACAATGCCCACGCCAGGGCTCTCATCGATGACCACAATCCCATACTGGTCACAGAGCTGCATCACCTCCTCTGCATAGGGGTAGTGGCTGGTACGGAAGGCGTTGGCACCAAGCCAGAGAAGCAAGTTGAAGTCCTTCACCAGCAGTGGCCAGTCAAAGCCCTTCCCTCGGACCTAGGGGACAGCAGAATAGAGTGACACCCCCCCACATCCCCTGTCTGCAAGATGTACTTCCTTGTAGAGCTGAACCCGTCAACCCTCTATCCAGCCAAGCACAGGTCCCATCGGGCAGAGGTTTGGAGCAGTTTGCTTAACTGCTCTGAGCTGCCCTCAACCACTCCGGGGGCATGGGGAAGGTAAAGATGAGAAACGACTCCCACAGGGACCCAGGAGCCACAACTCACGTCTGCATCCTCATGTTTGTTGACCCCATGGAAATAGAAAGGACTCCCGTTAATGAGGAACTGGCTCTCTGTGACAGCCACAGTGCGAATGCCCACGGGGAGAGTGTAGACGTCAGACACGGATCCAGCCGCCGTCTGCGCAGTCAGCCTCACCTATGAGAGTCAAGCAGTGGTGCGAGGCTCCCTGATGGCCTGAGCCCCACAGCACGCCCCTCAGCAGGAAGGCCCCTGGGACACCACAGCAGCCCACCTCTGGGACGCAAGCAGAGACATCAAGAAATCACAGGCTTCTGCCACTAGCAAGGAGGAACCTTTGCTCACCTTGACCCAGGGCCTGCTCTTCAAATCTGGGCTGCCCCAAGAAGGGTTGACAAAACCTCAGGCTGGGAATATGTCAATTCAATCGACTAGGAAGCTCAGAGCACCCGTGCCTGCCTACCCACCTGTCCTACACCTCTGCTAAAGCCAGGTAGGGCTGCTGGGTGGGGGCAAAACGCCTCTCATAGCCCCAGTCTTAACCACCATTACCTCCAATGAGTACAGGTAGGCAGGGCGCTCATGCATCAGGTATGGCCACCAGAGGTGGGCATCGGGCACCTTCAACAGGCCCTGGCTCCCAACATCCCTGGCCACGACTTGGCCTTCCTCATCCAGAAGGCACACTTCCAGCTGGAAGTCTTCACTGCCTTGGACGTCAATCTGGTAAGAAACCAGCCCTGTGGCAGACAAGAGAGATCAGAGAAGAGAGAAGGACGTGACCTGGGTCGTACAGATGAGAGGACCCTGAAGCCACCACTCTGAGGAGTCTACTTAGGACCCGACACCCCAGCCAACAATTATTTCTTGAGCTTGATCTGCAGGGGGAGACATTGAATGCGGGCAGCACAGGGGGAGACGGACACCGGGTCTCCATGTTCTCGGAGTGATGTGATCTCAGGAAGCCCCACTGCTTACTGTGCCTTACTTCCTTCGAAAACGAGGTCAGACCAGATGGGTATTTCAGAAGCCCGTGCCAGCTTACACGGGCTGGATTTTAGCTTCTTAGGTAAATGGGAACCTCTGAGGGTTAAGAAATGCTGGAAGAGCCTTTCTCCTGGGGCATCTTTCAAAACAGGAAACAAAGCCACTTTGGGCCTGGCTGCAGGCACACCCTGCTGGAAGCCCTCACCGGTGTTTTGGTCCACGTCGGTGATGACAGTGATGTCGTCAATGTAGGTGGTGGGCGTGGTGTAGAGGAGCACGGGCCGGTGCAGTCCGGCGTAGTTGAAGAAGTCAAAATTTGTGTTCTGGACAAAGTAACCCCGGGGGTACCTACAGTGGGATGACAATGGCCAACTGGGGTCTTGCCCTGAGGCCTTCAACCTCCCCTCTGATAAGGATACTTTGCCCCTTGTGGGAAGACCACTGGGCAGCGCGGGGACTGAAATGGAGAGCAGGGTGCTGCTCACTTGGAGGTATCCGTCTTGTAGAGGATGGTCCCTGGCGGCAGGGTGTGGGGGGTGAGGGTGTTGTTGATGGCGATGGTAATGCGGCAGGTGGACAGGGGCCCAGTCTGAACCAGCTTGCTGATGTCAACTTCGAACGGAAGATGGCCTCCCTCATGCTCTGTCACATGGACCCCATTCACCCACTGCAGACACAAGAAAATATGGGGAGGGGACAGCAAGCCAGACCATGAGGAAGGGGCACTGCCATCTCAGGTACTCCCTCACATAGAGGGGCCCTGCCAGCTTCCACCTGCCTCCCCAGCCTGATGGGAGAAATGAAGATTAGGCAACCCTCCCCAGTGTGGGGCAAAGCGTTTCCCCCCACCCGCCCCAGGGGCCAGGCTGTCAGGCAACAGCTGAGAGCTAGGCACCCCAAGAAAGCCCCATGCGTGCTCAGCAGCTGAGCCTGCCCACTCGCCCTGCCTGCTGCTCACTGCACTGACCACAATGGCATAGTAGTGGGCGCTGCCAATCCTCAGCACCACTCTCGTGCCTGGGTCCTGGGTCCATCGCTGGGGCAGGGTCACCTCCCGTTCATACCACACCCAGCCGACAAAGCTACGCAGCTGCTCATCCTGGCCCACGTCATTGAAGCTGGAGGGAACAGGCATGTCCAGGGTGGGACCCGACTGGGGAGAGAAGGGCCAGGATCAGGTCCAGATCACCTCAGAACCTCAGACCAGGGTCCAGGCACTCCCCTTCCCCAGAGGCCAGGTCCCCCAGCAACTCTGCTTGCAGGAAGGCTTCGCCAGACCCTGGAATCCTAGGCCACCACACCATCATTATTCTTTGCCAGCAACTAACCAATGTCTTTTCTGGAGCTCGTTTAATTCTCACAACTCCATGAACTAAACACTAGTCACGCACTCATTCAATGGACAGTGAACACCTACAATGCTGTTCTAGGGACTAGGAATGAAATGGTGACCAGGCCTCTGCTGTCAGAAGATTAGCTCTATGAAGAGTGTGGACGGGGCAGGGGACTATGTCAGGCGTCAGGGAAGGCCTTCTGGGGTTAGGGCCCATGGGATATTGCCTAAAGACAACCTAGCAGGATTGGGTGAACCTGAACCCTAAGGGAATCCCGTGAACACCTCAGGTAAAGAGCAAGGCAGGAGTGAGGCAGACAGCTCAGGGAGCCTGGAAGCAGCCTGGCTTTCTAAAGACATCTTGTATGTGGGACATGTGACCTCAGAGGAGGGAATGTTCTCTGCTCTTCACAGCAGTATCCCCAGGGTGGGACACAAGCCCTGGCCCATAGTAGGAACCCAATATATATTGGCTGAATGGATGGATAACTTGCTGAGGAGGGACTGACTGCTAGGATGGTTTATGTCCAAGAAGTGGTGGGGCCAGAAGTTCTTTCTCAAGGCAACCAGCACCAGGGTCTCCACGGAAAGAGGTGAGCCTAGGACCACAACATGAATGAATGAAATGAGAAGGGTCGGCAGAGACTAGACCCCGACTAAGAATAAGATGATCAACTGGCCGCCCCAGGAGGAAGGCTGGCCATGCAGGGCTGCTTTGCAGGGGAAACTGTGAGTGGTGCACATGACCTACACTTCCTTTTTTCTTCCCCTGCTGAATGCTGGGCAGCAACCACCAAAATAAGAGAATATGGGACAGGGAGCAGTGCATGGGCTTACAGACCTGCCCAGTCCCACTTCCGTGCCCACCCCACCCCCCCCCCCCACGTCAGCGGGAAAACTTGGAGTGGCGTGCTTGGCTGGCTGGGTGCCAAGCCCCCATCTCTACCTGAACCTGGAATCCAGAGTCTTGGTGCCAGGGCAGAGCGGGTCCCATGATGTCCAAAGTCGGCCCTCTGCCCAGCTCCGTGCCACGGACCCTGCTCGGGCTCGTCCTACCCCATTGGACTGGGCTCGACCACGGGCCCTTCCTCGGCCCAGGGAGGGTGGGCGCCCGCCCCCCAGACTTTTGGTTCGGGATCCGCCTTCCGCCTCACCCTCCTGCGTCTGCAGACACCTCCCGCCCCCACCGCACGCCTCCAAGCGGGTCACCTGGAACATCCGGGCCCGCTCCTCCGCCGGCAGGGCTCCCAGGCCCCCAGCCGGCTTCCAGGAACGGCCCCGCCCGGCCCGTCCCCCTGCCCCAGGCTCCCGCACCTCCCGCAGCGGCGTCCGGTACCACTGCTGCTCGAAGCCCCGGCGCCGATTTTCGGAGAAGTCGGCGCGGAATTTCCAGAGGCCGTCGAGCTCCCTGCGCTCCCGCGACGCGCTCTCCCGAGGGTACAGCATGCCGCCGCGCAGCGCCAGCGCGCAGCCCCCGAGCAGCGCGAGCACCGCCCCGAACCCCGCCGGCCGCCCGGCCATGGTTTCCGCGCGCCCGCCAGCCGCTGCTCCAGAGCTGGAGCCGCCGGGGTTGTAGTCACTGGTCGGGGCGGGGCGGGGGCGTGTCCGGGGCGGGGCCGGGGAGGGACGGGCGGGGCGGGGGCGGGGCGGGGAGACGCGTTGAGCCGAAGACTCCCGCGCGATTTTGGCTTCAGCCTGTGCGGAGCCCGCAGGAGGCGCGCGAGGTGGGCCTCTGCGGAGGGCTCGCCCGGTCTGCCGGGGGCGGCGGCGGACAAGGCAGCGGGCACTCAGGGGCTAGGACTGTCGCGGAAGGGACCCGAAGGGCGGAGGTTCCCGACTCTGCGCCCGCCAGTCAGGCCCCCGGGTCACTGCCGGCACCCCGCCCTCCAGGGACTGCTCCGCCCCTGTCCAGGGTCACAGGCCAGAGCGGGACCCCGGAACATAGTCGGTTTGCTCCCACCCCACCTCCACCCGTTTCTCCAGAGGCCGGGCTGAGACACTTTCACTTGCTTATGCCTGCCAGACACCCAGGGAGCCCAGCTGACGTCTTTATTCTGTCTAGTGGGGTCCTTCCCACAGGGACGCCTGTCCCAGGGACTAGGCCCTGAGCCTCCAGGTCACCTGGGCCCCAAACTCCTGCTCTGGGGCCAAGAACGCAAGGCTAGGGGGCTTGTGGCTCCAGTAACCTATCCTGGATACAATCGTTTCTACAAGTACGTGATTTTTTTAAATTATTATTTTTTACTTTTGCTCGGATTTCGTGCTCACCTAAGCAAGTTTCTGATAGTGGACTTTGATACGGGAAGTGGAATCTCCAGGACAGTAAAAATAAAATATATTCTATGAAATAACAAGGTCTAAAGGGTCTTCCCAAAATGCTTACAACATAAAAATATGAGAAAGTAGCATGCAAATATTTATGCAGCCTGATTCCCACACAAATATAGACATAACGTGGTTATTATTGAAGTGATACAGATGATTTCCATTTTGTTCTTCATACTTTCCTGATTTCTTTTTGTTTATTATTTCTTTTTGTTTATTATTTTATTGTATTTTTTTAATCCTCACCTGAGGACATTTTTCCATTTTTTGTTCATATAATGTGGGAGGGAGCGAGAGGAAGAGAGCGAGAGAGAGAAATATCGATGTGAAAGGGACACATCAAGTGGCTGCCACCCGCACGACCCAACCAGGGCCGGGGACAAACTGCAACCAAGGTACATGCCCTTAGCGGGAACCGATCCCAGATCTCTCTAGACCGCAGGCTGACACTCTAACCGCTGAGCCAAACTGGCTAGGGCCTTTCCTGATTTCTTAAAAATCTGTGATGAACATGCATCATCATCATCATTATTATTATGAGAATACATTTATTAAAGCTGGCGATAGTGAAACAAGGAAGGGCTTAGAACAGAAGAAGCATCAGAAGAGAACCTGGGCAGGGTTGCTTTGGCTCACAGAAATGTCACAGTGAAAGAAGTGAACCAAGGTGGGGCTGCTGTCAGTCCACTGGAAAGTCAGAGAAAAGCGGGCCTTGGAGACAGGTTCAGGGGGTTAGCACCAGAAAGCTACCTCTGCCCATTGCTCTCCTGGTTGTAAATCTCTGGGATCCCTTAGAGTTTAGGAGAAGCATGGCTATGGGAGAAGGGAAAGGCCAGGGCAGGGAGAGCATGCATTATGTTTATAATCAGAATCAAACCAGTAAGTATTTTAAAATGCATCCTTCATTTCTCTTTTTTGTAATAAAAGCAAAGTATTCATAGTATTGTGCTATCTCTCTCGATCTGCTGGGGGGTCGGCGCAATGCAATGAACTACAAGCACACGTTAGTAGGAGTGAGGGAGAGCATAGCAAGGGAGCAAATGCTTTAGATCTGTGGATGTAGCCTAATTTATTTGCAGATTGGTTCCCCAAATTACATGTGGATTTGTGTAAATTAGTTCCTTGAGATGGCGACTCTGCAAACCATACAGCCTAGCCATACCTATTGCTTTTTATGGCGGAAAAAGACTTCAAAGCTAAAGAAATAACAAACCCAGGCACTCTTGGGCACTGCCCATTTGCTCACTGGGTGGTCTTCCAACCTTTTGTTATGCAAATTGTATCTTATTCACATGCAAACGAAGCATTGAGTTGCGCTCCAGGCAGTTTTCCTGCCTTCCAGTCCAATCTGTCTGTCCACACACACTTTGATTCTAGGCTGGCCAGGCTGTGAGAATGCATATCACAAGGTTACAATTTGTTCATCCACCAAACCCCCATCCCTACAGTATTATTGTATGAAATGAAAATTGAAAATCAAACGTTGGTCTACATATACTTAGCTCCACCCACCCATATCCTTCATTTTTGACTAGTCTTTTTCTATGCTGTTGAGGTTCTCACTAAGTTCATTGAGAATCTTAACCAATGTTTTGAACTCTGCATCTAGTAGATTGCTTATCTTGTTTTGGTTTAGTTCTTTTAATGGCATTTTGTTCTGTTCTTTTATTTGAAACATGTTTCTTTGTCTCCTCATTTTGGCTGCCTCCCTGTGCTTGTTTCTATGTGTTAGGCAGGGCTGCTACGTTTCCCAGGCTTGGTAGAGTGGCCTAATATAGTAGGTGTCCTATAGGGTCCAGTGTCACAGCCTTCCCAATCACCACAGTTGGGAAGTCGAGGTGTGCACCCCCCCCCCCCCATTGGAGCTGTGTACACCCTCCTCTTGTAGGGAGTCTTGATTTTTGTTGGCATGCCTATTGGTGGGATTGACCTCCAGGCCAATCAGCTACAAGGACTGACTGTGACCACCATCCTCTGACCATGTGGAGGATCAGTTGTGCAGGACCCCACCTCACAGAGCAGAATTTACTTCAGTGGGCTCTGGTGCATGCTGAGTCAGCCCTTTGAGTGTGGAGCTGGGTGTGCTGGTTCTGGGGCCTCCTGAAACTGTAGGCCAAGGTTAGAAAGCACCTATATTCTGCCTGGGGCCACCCAGCATAAAATATAGAGTTAGCTATAGATGGCTGCTTCTTGTACTGGCCTTGGAGGTGCCCGGGTGAGACCAAGCCTGTGAACCAAGGCCGGCTGAGGTTAGTGCCAGGTCTGGGGCCACTTAGCGAGAAGTGTGGGGCACTTTGAGGCCAGATGCTGGTTGTTTGAGAGATTTTAGGAAAATCTGAAGCATGAGCCAGGACAGGCCATTAGTATGGGAAAGCCACTGGAAACAGTTCGGGTGGGCCCCAAAGTTGGGTGGGGTGGGACCTTAGGGAATCACCAGGGTGGGGAAAACAGTGTGAGCCAGGTTGATGGAGTTTCTGATATGGCACCAGCCTGCTATCTCTGTTGAGTGAGGGCTCCTAAAAAGGAATACTAGCCTCTGCCAGCACTTCTGTCTGAGAGAAAGCTGGACCCCTGCCATCTCTTGCCTTGATACTGGACAATTCAGTTCCCCCCTGTATGTCTCCGGTGCCTTTTAAGTTACTGCCACCGTGCTGGAGCTCAGAGGGAGTCTGAGTAAGTCTGTGGGTCCTTTAAGAGGAGCACCTGGGACTCTAGCCACCCTCTGTTTTTCTCAGCCCCTATCCCTACTGGTTTTTACAGGCAGAAGTTATGGGGACTTCTCTTCCTGGCACTGGAATTCTGGGCTGGGGGCCTGGTGTGGGGCTGGGACTCCTTGCTCCTCAGGGGGTACCTCCACAGCAAGGTATTGCTCCTGATTTTTATCCACCACACATGTGTGGGACCAGTCCATTCCTCATCTCTGCCATTCCTACCAGTCTTGATGTCTTGTCTTCTTTAATTCCCTAGTTGTAGGACTTCCATTCAGCCAGATTTCAGGTAATTCTGAGTGATGGTTGTTCTGTAGTATAGTTATAATTTTGATGTTGTTGTGGGAGGAAGTGAGTACCGTGTTTATGTATGCTGCTGTCTTGACCAGAATTTTTTTTTTTAATTATTTTTTTTAATTTATTTTTGTTGCCCTGGCCAGTTTGGCTCAGCGGTTAGAGCATCCGCCTGCGGTCCGGAGAGGCCCGGGTTCGGTTCCCGCTAGGGGCATGTACCTCGGTTGCAGTTTGTCCCCGGCCCTGGTTGGTCGTGAGGGTGGCAGCCACTCGATGTGTCCCTTTCACATCGATGTTTACCTCTCTCTCTCTTCCTCTCTCTTCCTCCCACTCTATCTGTGCAAAAAATGAAAAAATGTCCTCGGGTGAGGATTAAAAATAAATAAATAAATAAAAATAAATTTATTTTTGTTACAGATGTTTCTCCTTTTCCCCTTATTGACACCCTCCTCCTCATCCCTTCCTTCCCATCCCTTCCACCCCATCCTTAACTTTGTTGTCTAGTCCATTGGTTATGCATACATGCATATAAGTTCTGTGGTTTATCTCTTCTCCCCCAATACCTCCTCTTCTAAGGTTTGTCAGACTGTACCCTACCTCTATGTCTCTGGATTAATTTTGTTCATCAGTTTGTTTAGTTCATTATATTCCACAAATAAGTGAGATCATGTGATATTGTCTTTCTCTGCTTGGCTTGTGTCGCTTAGCATAATACTCTTCAGGTCCCTCCATGTCCTCTCAAAGGATAAGAGATCTTTCGTTCTTACAGCTGCATAGTATTCCATTGTGTACATGTAGCACAGTTTTTTTATCCACACATCTACTGATGGACACTTGGGTTGTTTCCAGATCTTAGCTATTATAATAGTGCTGCTATGAACATAGGGGAACCTATATTTTTTCTGATTGATGTTTCAGGCTTCTTAGGGTATATTCCTAGAAGTGGGATCACTGGGTCAAATGGCAGTTCAATTTTTAACTTTTTGAGGTAACACCATAGTGTTTGCCATAGTGGCTGCACCTGTCTGCATTCCCACCAGCAGTGTACTAGAGTCCCCTTTTCTCCACACCCTCGCCAACACTTGTTGTTTAATGAGTTGTTGATGGCGGCCATTCTGACAGGTGTGAAGGATTCCTCATAGTTCTTTTTTTTTTTTATCCTTACCCGAGGATATTTTTCCATTCTTTGTACAGATAGAGTGGGAGGGAGACAGAGAGAGAAACATCGACGTGAAGGGACACATCGAGTGGCTGCCACCCGCACGACCAACCAGGGCCGGGGACAAACTGCAACCGAAGTACGTGCCCTTAGCGGGAACCAAACCCGGGTCTCTCTGTACCGCAGGCCGACGCTCCAACCGCTGAGCCAAACCGGCCAGGGCTGCAAAGTTTCTTTTGAGAGATCAGCTGACAGCCTTATGGGAACTCCCTTGTAGGTAACCAACTGCTTTTCGTTTGCTGCTTTTAAGATTCTCTCTTTGTCTTGAACCTTTTGCATTTTGATAATGATGTGTCTTGGTGTGGGCCTCTTGGGGTTCATCTTGTTTGGGACTCTCTGTGCTTCCTGGCTGTGTATGTCTGTTTCCTTCACCAAGTTAGAAGAATATTTTCTGCCATTATTGTTTCAAACAGGTTTTCAACTTCTTGTTCACTCTCTTCTCCTTCTGGCACCCCCAAGATGCGAAAGTTAGCATGCTTGAAGTTGTCCCAGAGTCTCCTTACACTATCCTCATTTTTTTGGATTCTTTTTTCTTTTTGCTGTTCCGATTGGGCATTTTTTGCTTCCTTATAATCCAAATCGATGGTTTGCTTCCTGGATTTATGTACCCTACTATTGAATCTGTGTAAATTATTCTTTATTTCAGTTAATGCCTCCTTCATTTCTGACTGTGCATCCATCATTTCTGACTGGTCCTTTTTTATGCTCTTGAGGCCCTCACTAAGTTCACTGAGGTTTTCACTAAGTTCATTGAGCATCCTTATAAGCAGTATTTTGAACTCAGCATCTGTCACTGTTGCTTATCTCCATTTTGCTTAGTTCTATTTTGGGGGGTTTTGTTCTTTTCTTTCATTTGGGACCTGTTTCTTTGTCTCCTCATTTTGGCTGCCTTCCTGTGTTTGTTTCTGTGTATCACTTAATGAGAGGTATGGGTCTATCTAAGACCAGATGCTGCTTGTTTGAAAGAATTTAGGAAAACCTGAAGCAGGATCCAAGACAAGACAATCCTATGGTTAAGGAACTGGCAACAGCTTGGGTAGGCCTGAAAGTTGGGTGGAGCGGGCCTCAGGGAATCACCAGGGTGGGGCAAACAGTGTGAGCCAGATTGCTGGCGACTGTCTGCCGCCCCAGGGAAGGGCTCACCAAAGGAACAAAGGCCTCTGAGAGCACGTTTGTCCAGGAGAAAGCTTCCTCTCCAGTCCTCTCTCCAGTGCCAAACAGCTCAGTTCTTCCCTGTGTGTCTCTGATGCCCCTTGAGCTGCCTCCCCTCCAATGATAGAGGGAATGAGCTCGCTAAGTCCGTGCACGGGCCCTTTAAGGAGCTGCCTGGGGCTCCAGCCACGGCAGCTCCCCTGAGCCTCAGTTCCTGCTGGTTTTTCCAGCCAGAAGTTATGGGGATTCTCTTTCTGGCACTGGAATGTTGAGCGGGGCATCTGGTGTGTGACGGGGACCCCTCAGTCCTCAGGGAGGACCTTCCCAGCTGAGGTATTTTCCTGATTTTTATCCACCACACGTGGGTGTGGTACCAGCCCGTCGTGCCTCCGCCCCTCCTACCAGTCTGGATGTGGCTGCTGCTTTAATTTCGTACTTGTAGGACTTCCATTCAGCTTAATTTCAGGTGGTTTTGAATGATGGTTGTTCTGTAGTTTAGTTGTAACTTTGATGTGGTTGTGAAAGGACATGATACCACGTTTCCCTACACTGCCATCTTGACTGGAAGTCCCTCAGAAGTCCTCTGCCCATTTTTTAATTAGGTTCTTTGTCTTCCTTTTCTTGAGTTGTATGAGTACTCTATATATTTTGGAGATTAACCTCTTATCTGATGCATCATTGGCAATTATGCTCTCCCATATGGTGATTCCCCTTTTCATTTAGATGGTTGTGTCTTTTGCTGTGCAGAAGCTTTTTAGTTTGATGTAGTCCCGTGTGTTCATTTTTTTCTTTATGACTCTTGCCTTAGGTGTTGTATCACTGAAAATTCTGCTGCATATGTCTAAAATTTTGTTGCCTACATTTTTTTCTAGAATTTTTATGGATTCACGAGTTACATTTAAGTTTTTTACTCATTTTGAGTTTATTCTTGTGTATGGTGTAAGTTGGTGGTCTAGCTTCATTTTTTTTGCAAGTAGTTGTCCGATTTTCCCAACACCATTTATTAAAGAGGCTGTCTTTACTCCATTGTATGCTCTTTCCACCTTTGTCAAATATTAATTGAGCATATTGTCTTGGGTCAGTTTCTGGGTTCTCTGTTCTGTTCCATTGATCTATATGCCTGTTCTTATGCCAGTACCAGCTGTTTTGATTACAGAGGCTTTGTAGTATAACCTGATATCTGGTAGTGTGATTCCTCCTACCTTGTTCTTCGTTTTCAAGATTGCTGTGGCTATTCGGGCTCTTTTTTGGTTCCATATAAACTTTTGGAGTATTTGTTCTAGTTCTGTGAAGTATGTCATTGGTATTTTGATGGGCATTGCATTGAATCTATAGATTGCTTTGGGTAGTATGGACATTTTAATGATGTTAATTCTTCCAATCCATGAACAAGTTATGTGCTTCCACTTTCTTATATGTTCCCCTATTTCTTTTTTCAATGACCTGTAGTTTTCTGTGAAGAGGTCCTTTTCTTCTTTGGTTAAGTTTATTCTTAGGTATCCTGATGTTTTTGCTGCGATGGTTAAGTAGGATTTTTTTTTTTTTTTAGTTTCTCTTTCTATGCGTTCATTGTTGGTGCATAAGAATGCCGTCGATTTCTTGATGTTAATTTTGTATCCTGCTCCTTTGCCAAATTCATTTATTAACTCTAGTAGATTTTTGATGGACTCCTTAGAGTTTTCTATGTACAATATCATGTCATCTGGAAATAATGATAGTTTCACTTCCTCCTTTCCAATTTGGATCCTTTTTATTTTTCCTTCATGTCTAATTGCTGTGGCTAGGACTTCCAGTACCATGTTAAATGAGAGTAGCAAAAGTAGGAAAAGTGTCTTGTTCCTGATCTAAAGGGAAATGCTTTTAGTTTTTGCCCATTGAGTATGATGTTTTCTGTAGGTCTTTCATATATGGCTTTTATTATGTCGAGATATGATCCCTCTATTCCCAGATTGCTGTTTGTTTTTATCAGAAATGGGTGCTGCTATTTGTTGAATGCTTTTTCAGCATTTATTGACATGATCATATGGTTTTATCTTTCATTTTGTTTATGTGGTGTATCACATTTATTGATTTGCAAATATTGTACCATACTTGCTTCCCTGGAATGAATCCCATTTGGTCATGATGAAAAATTTTTTTGATGTATTGCTGGATCCGATTTGCTAATATTTTGTTAAAGATTTTGGCATCTATGTTCATCAGGGATATTGGCCTGTAGTTTTCTTTCTTTGTAGTGTCTTTATTCAATTTTGGAATTAGGATTATGCTAGCCTCATAAATGAGTTTGGAAATTTTCTGTCTTCTTGGATTTTTTGGGATAGTTTGAGGACAATGGGTATTAGATTTTCTCTGAATGTTCGGTAAAACTCCCCCGTGAAGCTGTCTGGGTGTGAGCTTTTGTTTACTGGGAGTTTCTTAAGTACATCTTCATTTTCCTGAGTTGTTATTGGTCTGTTCAAATCTGTTCAAATTTTCTCTCTCTTCATGGTTCAGTTTGGGAAACTGTGTGTTTCTAGAAATTTGTCCATTTCACCTAGATTGTCCAGTTTTTTGGTGTATATTTGTTCATAGTATGTTTTAATGATCCTTTGTATTTCTGTGGTATCAGTTGTTACTGCACCTCTTTTGTTTCTGATTTTGTTTATTTGGTTTCTTTTTTTGTTTGTTTCTTGGTAAGTCTGGCTAAAGTTCCATCGATCTTATTTATCTTTTCAAAGAACCAGCTTTTTGTTTCATTGATCTTTTGAATTGTTTTTTATTGTCTATGTCATTTATTTCTGCCTGAACCTTTACTATTTCTTTCCTTCTACTTGCTCTGGGTTTTTCTTTCTGTTTACTTTCTAGTTCTTAAGTTTTTTTTTTTTTTTTTTTTTAATCCACACCCGAGGACATTTTTCAATATTTTGTCCAGATAGAGTGGGAGGGGGAGAGAGAGAGAGAAATATCGACATGAAAGGGACACATCGAGTGGTTGCCACCAAAACGACCCAACCAGGTCTGGGAACAAACTGCAACCAAGGTACGTGTCCTTAGCGGGAACCAAATCCCTGTCTCTCCAGACCGAAGGCCAACACTCTAACCACTGAGCCAAACCGACCAGGGCTCTAGTTCTTAAGTTTAGGGTTAGAAAGTCAATGAGGAATTTTTCTTGTTTCTTGAGGTAGGCCTGTGAACTTCCCTCCCAGGACTCCTTTCACCGTGTCCCATAGGTTTTCTGTTGTTGTGTGTTCATTTTCATTGGTTTCCAGGAAGTTTTATTTCTTCCTTGATCTCCTTGGTAACCCATTCATTTTTTAACAACTTGCTATTTAGCCTCCAAGTGTTGGAATGTTTTTGTTGTAATTGAGTTCTAGTTTCATGCCATTGTGATCTGAGAAGAGCTTGACATGATTTCAATCTTCTTGAATTTCTGGAGACTTACTTTATGTCCTAACATGTGGTCTATCTTTGAGAATGTCCTGTGTGCACTTGAGAAGAATGTATATTCTGCAGCTTTGGGGTGAAATGTTCTGTAAATAGCAATTAAGTACAACTGGTCTAAGTCATCATTTAAGGACTCTATGTCCTTGTTCATTTAAGGACTCTATGTCCTTGTTAATTTTTTATGGTGTCAATGGGGTGTTAAAGTCATCCACTATGATTGTATTGCTACTGATCTCTCCTCTGAAATCCTCCAGAAGTTTTTAAATATATTATGGTGCTCCCATATTTGGTGCATATGTGTTTATCAGGGTTATATCCTCTTGTTGGATTGATCCTTTTAATATTATATAGTGACCTTTTCTGTCTCTTATTATGGCCCTCATTTGGAGGTCTATTTTATCAGATATGAGTATTGCTACACCAGCTTTATTTTCATTTGCTTGGAAAATTTTTTTCCATCCCTTCACTTTTATCCTGTGTGAGTCTTTTGTTATGAGGTGAGTCTCTTGTAAACAGCATATATATGAGTCATTTTTTCTTATCCAATCAGCTACCCTGTGTCTTTTTTTTTTTTTTTTCCTCACCCGAGGACATTTTTCCATTTTTTTTGTTGTTGTTGTTCAGATGGAGCGGGAGGGAGAGAGAGGAACAGAGAGAGAGAGAAACATCGATGTGAAGGGACACATCGAGTGGCTGCCACCCGCACGACCAACCAGGGCTGGGGACAAACTGCAACCGAGGTACGCGCCCTTAGCGGGAACCGAACCCGGGTCTCTCGGGACCGCAGGCCGACGCTCTAACCGCTGAGCCAAACCGGCCAGGGCTACCCTGTGTCTTTTGATTGGAGCATTTAAGCCATTTACATTTAAGGTTATCATTGATAGATACTTATTAGTTGCCATTTTTATTTTTGCCTGTGTTTCTCTCTCTCTCTCTCTCTCTCTCTCTCTCTCTCTCTCTCTCTCTCTCTCTTTCTGTTTATTCTTCTTACAACAGTCCCTTCAGCATTTCTTACAGTGCTAGTTTGGTGTTGGTAAATTCCTTTAGCTTTTTTGTCTGTGAAGCTCTTTATTTCTTCTTCAATTTTGAATGATAGCCTTGCTGGATAGAGTCATCTTGGATTCAGACCCTTGCCTTTCATTACTTTGATTTTTAATTTAATTTAATTTATTTTTTTTATGTGCCTCTAGCGAGAACCAAACCTGGGACTCTCTGGTCCTCAGGCCAATGCTCCATCCGCTGAGCCAAACCTCCCAGGGTGCCTTTCATTACTTTGTATACTTCATGCCATTCCCTTCTGGCCTGCAGTGTTTCTATTGAGAAATCAGCTGACAGTCTAATGGGAGCTCCCTTGTAGGTAACTTTCTGTCTCTCTTGCTTCCTTTAAGATTCTTTCTTTGTCTTTAATGTTTGCCATTTTTATTTTGATGTGTCTAGGTTTGGGTCTTCGGGGGTTCATCTTGCTTGGGACTCTCTGTGTTTCCTGGCCTTGTGTGACTTTTTTCTTCTGTCATTATTTCTTCAAACCAGCTCTCTATTCCTTTCTCTGATTCTTCTCCTTCTGGTACCCCTATAATATGAATGTTGCTACATTGTGTATTGTCACAAAGCTCTCTTAAACTCTCCTTTTGGTTTTTAATTTTTTTTTCCCATTTGCTGCTGTTTGGGTGTTTTTTTTCTACCTTGTCTTCTAAGTTGCTAATTTCATCTTCAGCTTCTTCTAATCTACTATTGAACCCGTCTAAGGTATTTTTCATCACAGCTATGTCATTTTTTAATTTCCTCTTGATTTTTATGCATAGCTTCTACCTCTTTTTTTCCTTCCCTTTATTGATTTTAGAGAGAGAGGAAATGAGAGGGGGAGAGAAATAGAAACATCGATGAGAGAGCACCTTGATTAGCCGCCCCCTGCACGCCCACCAGTGGGGATTGGGCTCACACCAGGGCACATGTCCCAGGCAGAATTGAACCGGTGACTTCCTGGCACATGCATCAATGCTCAACTACCGAGCCACACTGGCCAGACTCTACCTCTTTTTTTTTTTAAAGCTGATGTAGTTCCCACTGAGCGCTTCATAATTCTTATTAAGTTCCTTGTAGTTCTCACTAAATTGTTTGAGCACCTTTAAAATCATGGCTTTGAATTCTTTATCTGACACATTGCTTTCTTCCATTTCCTGTAGTTATTTTTTTCTGGTGATTCCTCTTGTTCTTTCATTTGGGTGATGTTTCTTAGTCTCACCATTTTAGCAATCTGGTAGTTCTAGGCCCAGTGAGGGATGTTGGAATGTATAGGCAGGTCATTGTGTATCAATTAAGGCTGCTGTGCCTTCCAGATTGTTTTGGTGTATGGCGCATCTTGCCTGCTGTGGGTCCTGGAGGATTGAGGACTGGCGGCTGTTATTGCTCTGTTGTGCAGCTCTCAGCTCCCTGAATCATGCTGCTACTTGGGCTGGGGCATCACTCCTGATCAGCCTCTGCAGATGCTGCTGGGGATGGTTCTCAGCTGCTAATCTGTGCTGCTGATGCCTGGGGAATGTGGGTCCCGCTGGTATGCTTCTGGGGTGCATGGGGTCTTCCTGATATCCGCCTGAGGTGCATGGGTCCAGCTGGTTCCCTGCTGTGGTGCATGGGTCCTGCTGGTGTGCTGCTGGGGTATGCTGTTGCCTGGTGTGGCTCAGCTCCTGATCAGTCGATGCTTGGAGCGAGTGTCAGCTCCTGATTTGCACTGCTACTGCTGCTGCTGTTGCCAGGGGGTACTCTCAGCTCCCAATCCTTTGCTGCTGTTGGGGGTCTGAGGATGCTCTGCTCCTGGGACTTTGCAGCTGCTGGAGGAAGGGGCTCCCCACTCCAAATCCAGTGCTAAGTTGTCAGGGGCAGGTCTTGGCTTCCAAAGTCTTCTGCTGCTTGGACAGGGGCACTGCTCCTGATCAGCCTCTGCTGATGCTACTGGGGATGGGTCTCAGCTGCCAATCTGTGCTGCTGCTGCCTTGGGATGGATGTGCACTCCCAAGCCTCAGCTGCTGTTGCGGGTGGGGCTCCACTCCTCATCGAGTCACTGCTACTGTTGGGAAAAGTACTGAGCTCCTTTCAGGCTGCTGCTGTGGGGGATGGTGCTGGGCTCCCTGCCAGTTGTGGCTACTGCAGCAGGCACCTTGATAGCACCGTTACTGTGTACTGGTCCATGTTGACACAGTGGGGTCCATTGGACCGATGGTGCAAGGTGTTCTCGTGTACTCAGGTCACTTGGCCCTAGCTGCTCCCCACTTCCTCCTCCTAGGGAAGATCAAGGATCTTAAAAAATGGTGTGGCCTTTTCCCGTCACAGCACACAGCTCACAGCACACAGCACAGAGCACACAGCTCACAGCACACAGCTCATAGCACACAGCACACAGCTCACAGCCCACAGCACACAGCTCACAGCACACAGCACACAGCTCACAGCACACAGCTCACAGCACACAGCACACAGCACACAGCTCATAGCACACAGCCCACAGCCCACAGCACACAGTTCACAGCACACAGCACATAGCTCATAGCACACAGCACACAGCTCACAGCTCACAGCACACAGCTCATAGCCCACAGCCCACAGCCCACAGCCCACAGCACACAGCACACAGTTCACAGCACACAGCATACAGCTCATAGCACACAGCACACAGCTCATAGCACACAGCACACAGCTCACAGCTCACAGCACACAGCTCATAGCACACAGCCCACAGCACACAGCACACAGCACACAGTTCACAGCACAGAGCACATAGCTCACAGCTCACAGCACACAGCTCACAGCTCACAGCACACAGCTCACAGCTCACAGCACACAGCACACGCCCGCCCCCTAACACCATTCCCTCGTGTGTTACATTAGCATCCATCCTGATCCACGCCCCATCCATTCCTGCTGTCAAGAGCTTTCCCAGAGATTCAGTACCAAGTTTTAGGCAGAGCCCAGCCCAAGGACCCTTAGCTGATGCTACTGGGGATGGGTCTCAGCTGCCAATCTGTGCTACTGCTGCCTGGGGATGGATGTCCACTCCCAAGCCTCAGCTGCTGTTGTGGGTGGGGCTCCACTCCCTGTCCAGTCACTGCTGCTGTGGAGGAAGGTGCTGAGGTCCCATCAGGCTGCTACTGTGGGGGATGGTGCTGGGCTCTCTGCCAGCTGTGGCTACTTCAGCCAGCACCTTGATAGCACCGCTACTGTGCACTGGTTTATGTTGACACAGTTACGACATTTGACTGATGGTGCAAGGTGCTCTTGGGGACTCAGTTGACTCGGCCCTAGCTGCTCCCCAGTTCCTCCTCCCAGGGAAGATCAAGGATCTTCCAAAAGCTGGGGCCTCTTCTCCGCACAGGTAGAAGCTCACTGATGAGCCGCTTACCACAGTAGGTAGCTACTTTCCTTCCACAGCACAGGGAGCTTCTGTGCTGCGTTTCTGCACTGCTCAAGGTTGGTCGTCACATTCACTCACACTCTTTCTCACACTCGCTCACTCTCTCACACACTCACCCTCACTCCAGTCCTGCCTGCTGCCATCTCTGGGATTTTTCTTAAATAGGTAATGTTCATTTATGTTTTTACTTATTTGAGAGAGAGAGCGAGCACAGTTTGTTGTTCCACTTCTTTATGCATTTATTGGTTAATTCTTGCATGTGCCCTGACTGGAATTGAACCTGCAACCTTGGTGTGTTGGGACTATGCTTTAACCAACTGAGCTGGCTGACCAGGGCCAGAAGATTTTTCTATGTTTAATGTCACCAATTCTTTCATTATATTTACTTATACTCCAATTAGGTTTAATACTCCATGGAAACTGCCCTTGCATGATTATCAATTACCTTTGTGTTGTAGATCCAAACTACTTTGCAGTCTCCTTATTCTTGGTAACCTTTGACTTGGTTGTTGTTCAGGTCAACACTCCCCTAAGCATCCATGACCAGTTTGTTCCCGGTCCCAGTTGTGGTTGTGTGCGTGGCAGCCAGTCAATGTGTCTCCCTCACATTGATGTTTCTCTCTCTCTCTTCTTCCCTCTATCCCTCTCACTCTATCTAAAGATGAATGCAAAAATGTCCTTGGGTGAGGATTTAAAAAAAAAATGTTTAGCCCGGCTGGTGTGGCTCAGTGGATTCAGCATTATCCTATGCACTGAGAGGTCCCAGTTTGATTCCCGGTCAGGGCACATGCCCGGGTTGTGGGCTCGATCCCAGGTAGGGGGTGTGCAGGAGGCAGCCGACTGATGTTTCTCTTTCATATCAATGTTTCTAACTCTCTTACTTCCTCCTCTCTAAAAATTCAATGAAAAAAACAACCATATTAAAACATATGTATATGTTTTGCCCAGCTCGTGTGTATCAGTGGTTAAGCATTGACCTTTGCACCAGGAGGTTGCCACTTCAATTCCTGGTCAGGGCACATGCCCAGGTTGTGGGCCAAATCTCCAGTGAGGGGCATGCAGGAGGCAGGCAATCGATGTTCTATCTCATCAAGGTTTTTATTTCTTTCTCCCTCGCTTTTCCTCTCTCTCTAAAATCAATAAAGAAAAATAATTTAAAAATACATGTTTTTATTGACTTTTTTTTTAGTGATATAGTAAGGGAGAGGGTGAGAGAGACAGAAAGAGAGAGAAAAGAGAGAGAGAGGGAGAGAGAGGGAGAGAGAGAGAGAGAGAGAAGCATCAATGTGAGATCAATTGGTTGCATTTTGCATGCACCCTCACCAGGGATCAAGCTTGAAACCTGGGCATGTGCCCTGACTGGGAATTAAACCAGCTACCAGCTACCTTTCTATGCACAGGACAACGCTTACCAAACTGAGCCACACTGGCCACGGGCCTAGGTGACATCTTGATAGCAACTTTTTGAGAGATGCAGAGCCAGAATTACCCAGCTAAGCTAGTCCCAAATTCCTGACCAACAGAAACTGAGATAATACATGTTTGTAGTTTTAGGCTACTAGGTTTAGGGGTTATTTTGTATGCAGCAATAAATAACTAACAGGACCTCCAAATTTATATCTCCAGCCTTGTTCACTCCACAGATCTCCAAATTCATATCAACCCTTAAGTATCCAAAGCATCTTTAAATTTACATGGACAAACCACAGCTCTTGATTCAGAAGACATCATTACCACCCAGTTTTTATACTGGGAGAAATGTCCGCCTTAATAACCACTCAGCTTCTCAGGTCAGAAACCTAGGGGTCATTATTAAGTCCTTCCTTTCCGTCACACTCCACATCCAATCCATCGGCTCCACTTCCAAAATTAATCTTAACTATGTCTACTCTTTCCCCCTCTATTGCTACTACATTGGTCCAGGCCACTGCCATCACTCACCTAGACTGATGCTTCTTAACTGATTTCCCTTTTTTCATACTTGCCCATCCCACAAGAGCAACCAGAGTGAATAGGCTTTTTAAAAGTTATACTGCCCTGGCTGGTTTGGCTCAGAGTTAGAGCATCGGCCTGCAAACCAAGGAGTGCAGGTTTGATTCCGGCCAAGGACACATACCTCAGTTGTAGTTCGTCTCCGGTGCTGGTCAGGGTCATGTGGGAGGTAACCAGCCAATGTGTTGCTCTTGCATTGATGTTTCTCTCTCTCTCGAAAATCAATAAAGTCATCTTTTAAAAATAAGTTATACCATGTTAATAGTGATCTGTTTGTTCAAAGGATAGAGAAAATTTGTCTGTTACATTTTTTGACAAGCATACTATATTGTTTGCATGATTTTAAGGGTTTTCTAGGCAAATTTAAGTTCTGCCACTGATTAGAGAAAGTGACATTGGGCAAGTTACTTTCTATAAAGCTTTGCTTCTTCATCTATGAAATGAAAATTACATATACCTGCTTTGTAGAGTGGTGGTGAGGGTTAAAAAAAATGATAACAAGTAGAAGCAGTAGTAACTCATAGAGGAAGTGATTAGTATATTAGTATATTATTATGAAGTTCTCATGAAGCTATTTAACACATTTGGGTTTTTTTTTTTTTTTTTTAATCCTCACCCAAGGACACTTCTCCATTTTTTGTACAGATAGAGTGCGAGGGAGAGAGAGGAAGAGAGAGAGAGGGAAACATCGATGTGAAAGGGACACATCGAGTGGCTGCCACCCACATGACCAACCAGGGCCGGGGACAAACTGCAACCGAGGTACGTGCCCTTAGCGGGAACCGAACCTGGGTCTCTCCAGACCGAAGGTGGACGCTCCAACCGCTGAGCCAAACTGGCCAGGGCTATTTAACACATTTGAAATCCTTCTTCCTTTGTTAAAAATTGTATAAACCGTATTTTAAGCTTTAAAATCACTCAAAACAATAATATATTCTTTTTTGTTGTTGTTAATTCTCACTTGAAGATATTTTTTTTTTTCTTTATCCTCATCCGAGGACATTTTTCCATTTTTTGTACAGACAGAGTGGGAGGGAGAGAGAGGAAGAGAGAGAGGGGGAAACATCGATGTGAAAGGGACACATCGAGTGGCTGCCAACCGCACGACCAACCAGGGCTGGGGACAAACTGCAACCGAGGTACGTGCCCTTAGCGGGAACCGAACCCGGGTCTCTCCGGACCGCAGGCGGACGCTCTAACCGCTGAGCCAAACCGGCCAGGGCGAGGATATTTTTACATTGATTTTTAGATGGAGTGGAAGGGAGGGAGGTAGCGAGAGAGAGAAAGACAGAGAGAGACAGAAAGAAACATAAATGTGAAAGAGACACATTGATTGGTTGCCTCTTGCACAACCCTGACTGGGGCTGGGATCAAACCAGCAAAACCAGGTATATACATACATGCATTGACTGGGAATCGAACCTGAGACCCTTCGGTCTGAGGGCTGATGCTGTAACTACTGAGTCAAATTGGCCAGGGCGAATAGATTCTTCTAAAGAAAAAGTTACAACCAAAGTTTCCAACAAGAGTAAAATTGGCCATAACAACAACAACAACAACAACAACAACAACAAAGTTATACCATGTTAAATGGTTTAAACCCTCCAGTGGCTTTCCCAGTACACTGGAATACAATTCAAACTCCTTACCATGACCTTCAGGGACTTGTGTGACCCAGCCTCTGCCTGCTCTCACTCTTATTCACCATTCTTCAAACATTTGGACCGTTTTTCTGTTCCTCGAATGCTTCAAACCCATTCCTGCCTTAGAGACTTTGCAGAGTTTGCTTCCGTAGTTTGTCCTTCTTTGTCATCGAGGCCTTGGCTCAAATGTTACCTCCTCGACCTCTTCATTACGTCCCCTGCCCACTTTAAAATCAAATTACAATAGGTAACCTTGGTAATTATTAGTGTTGTTCAACAAATATTTCTGGCTCTCTCCCTTTCTGGACACATGGCCCTTGCCCCTCTGAAGTTAGGTGTGACCCTGTGACTATTTTCACCAAATGAAATGTCGATATCAGCAACTTTAAGAGCCAGTACCTGATCTGCCACGTCCCTTTGCCTGCCTCGGAGGTCGTGGAAGCACGTGTCAAACTGAGCTCCCATCAGCCTGAGGCCCTGAGTGAGTGAGGGTGGTCAGTGACCCTTCTCATCTGTGATGAATGTGTGGCTTGAGTGAGAAATAAACCTTTACTGCTTCAAACAACTGAGATTTTGCAGTTGTTTGTTACTACAGCATAACTAGCCCATCCTGACTTATACACTATGTGCCAGGTGCTCGTAAGGGTGTTTTACATGTATTAACTCATTCACTTCTCGTAACAACCCTTTGAAGTGAGCACTATCATTATTCCCACGTAACAAGGCAGTGACTGAGACACAGCAAAGTTAATGAACTTTTCTGATACCACAGAGCTAGTAAGGAGCAGAAGTAGAATTTGACCTGACCAATCAGGTTCCAGATTTCTGCTCTTAGTCACTCTGGTATACTGCCTCTCAGACTTTCAAACTGATGTTTGAACAGGAATTGACAAAAGTAAAGAGGTTTCTTTTGTTTTTTGTTTTCAGAAATTTTTTTCGTTTATTGATTTTTAGAGAGAGAGGAAGGGAGATGGAGAGAGAGATAGAAACATCGATGAGAGAGAACATCAATTGGTCGCCTCCAGAATGCCCCCAACTGCGGATTTGGCCCACAACCTGGGCATGTGCCCTGACCGGGAATTGAACCGGCGACCTCTTGGTGAATCACAGCGGCCGGGCAGTAATGAGTTTCAATAAATACTCATACTGGTATCCATCCTGAGGTGAGATAGGTATACATTATTATATTATATATATTACATTACATTATATTTACAAGTATTTATATCCTGTATATTTATACAGAGATGTCACTTGATATTTTAGCTGCTATTTTATTTTATTTTTTGCAAGTTCCAATCTTTATTTCAAGGTATCAGATGAATAAGTTTCTAGGGCAATACATGTACAGTAAAGGAGACTGGGAGAAGGAAAGCAGAGACAAGCTAATCTATTCTGGAACTAAAATCAGATTTAGGCCTGGCTGGTGTGGCTCAGTAGTTGAGCGTTGACCCATGCACCAAGAGGTCACTGGTTCGATTCCTGGTCAGGGCATATGCCCAAGTTGTGGGCCAAATCCCCAAAGAGGGGCGTGCAGGAGGTAGCCAATCAATGTTCTCTCTCATCGATGTTTCTATATTTTTCTCCTTCTCCCTTTCTTTCTCTCTAAAATCAATAAAGAAAGATAATAAAATAAAATCAGGTTTAGTTGCTATTTTAATATCAATACGAGAGCAACAATTATCAAGTAAAACAACCAACTAGAACAGGTATTTTAGAGGTTAATGGTTATTATTACAAGATCTAAAATCAATCTCTAAAGTTTGAGTGTCTTTTTTTTTTAACATATATATATATATATATTTTTTTTATCCTCACCTGAGGACATTTTTGCCTTTATCTTTAGATAGAGTGGGGGGGAGAGATAGAGGGAGAGAGAGAAACATCAATGTGAGAGAGACACATCCAGTGGCTGCCACCCACATGACCCCAAATGGGGTCGGAGACAAACTGCAACTGAGGTACATGCCCTTAGCAGGAACCAAACCAGGGACTCTCTGGTCCATGGGACGAAGCTCTAACTGCTGAGCCAAACCAGCCAGGGCTTTTTAAACATATCTTTATTGTTGAATGTATTACAAATGTTTCTCATTTTTCCCCCATGGACCCCTCCTCCCCACTCCTGCCCCGCTCCTGCCTTTCCCCACACCGTTGTCCGTGTCCATTGGTTATGCATATATACATATAAGTTCTTCGGTTTATTTCTTCCCACCCACCCCCAATCCCCTTTCCCTTAGAGGTTTGTCAGTCTAACAACCAATTTGTATTTCTTAATCCCTTCGCCTTTTTCACCCATTCCCCCAACCCACGTCCCATCTGGCAACCAACAAAATGTTCTCTGTATCTATGAGAATGTTTCTATTCTACCTGTTCATTTTGTTTGTAGATTCAATTGTTGATAAATATGTATTCATTGACATTTTGTTTGTTCATATTTTTTATCTTATTCTTCAAGAAGACTCTTCAACATTTCATATAATAATGGTTTGGTGATGATGAACTCTTTAGCTTTTCCTTGTCTGGGAAACTATCTGTCCATTGAGTCTAAATGACAGCTTTGCAAAAGAGAGTAATCTTGGTTGTAGGTTCTTGCTTTTCATCACTCTGAATATTTCTTGCCACTCCCTTCTGGCCTGCAAAGTTTCTTTTGAGAAATCAGCTGACAGTCTTGTGGGAACTCCCTTGTAGGTAACTAATGGAAGAACGAGGCAGAACGAGGTGGTGCAGGGTCTCCAGAAGTGCAGGTTTATTGGGAATTAGCCTGCCGGACTACCTCTAAGGAGAGAGTAGCAGCCGGCTTGTACAGACTACTTTTCTGTACAAGCCGGATTTTTAAACTCAGGGCTGGGCGGTGGTTGGTCATTGGGTTGAGGAGATGTGGTCGTCTTTGAATGGTTGAGCCTGGGGTCTCCTGCTTATAAGGATGCTCAATGAACTTAGTGAGAACCTCAGTGATGTTAGTAAGGGCCTCAAGAGCATAAAAAGGACCAGTCAGAAATGATGGATGCACAGTCAGAAATGAAGGAGGCACTAACTGAAATAAAGAATAATTTACACAGATTCAATAGTAGAGTAGGTAAAGCCAAGAAGCAAACCATCGATTTTAAATATAAGGAAGCAAAAAACGCCCAATCAGAACAGCAAAAAGAAAAAAGAATCCAAAAAAATGAGGATAGTGTAAGGAGCCTCTGGGACAACTTCAAGCGTGCCAATATTCACATCTTGGGGGTGCCAGAAGGAGAAGAGAGAGAACAAGAAATTGAAAACCTGTTTGAAACAATAATGGCAGAAAACTTCTCTAACTTGGTGAAGGAAACAGACAT
This sequence comes from Molossus molossus, assembly GCF_014108415.1. Taxonomy (NCBI): domain Eukaryota; kingdom Metazoa; phylum Chordata; class Mammalia; order Chiroptera; family Molossidae; genus Molossus; species Molossus molossus. Next base: position 105,163,945 of record NW_023425366.1, on the reverse strand, counting down.
ACAAGTCCTGGAAGCACAGAAGAGTCCCAAACAAGATGAACCCCAAGAGGCCCACACCAAGATACATCATTATCAAAATGCAAAAGGTTCAAGACAAAGAGAGAATCTTAAAAGCAGCGAGAGAAAAGCAGTTGGTTACCTACAGTGGAGTTCCCATAAGACTGTCAGCTGATTTCTCAAAAGAAACTTTGCAGGCCAGAAGGGAGTGGCAAGAAATATTCAGAGTGATGAAAAGCAAGAACCTACAACCAAGATTACTCTATCCTGCAAGGCTGTCATTTAGAATCGATGGCCATATAAAGAGTTTCCCAGACAAAAAAAAGCTCAAGGAGTTCATCACCATCAAACCGTTATTATATGAAATGTTGAAGGGTTTTTTTGAAGAAAAAGATAAAATATATGAACAAACAAAATGGCAATGAATACATATCTATCGACAATCGAATCTACAAACAAAATGAACAGGCAGAACAGAAACATTTTCATAGATACAGAGAACATTTGGTTGGTTGCCAGATGGGAGGGGGGTTGGGGGAATGGGTGAAAAAGGTAAAGGGATTAAGAAGAACAAATTCATTGCTAGACTGACAAATCTCAAAGAGAAGGGGGTTGGGGGGTGGGAAGAAATAAACCAAAGAACTTATATGCATAACCAATGGACACAGACAACAGTGTGGTAAAAGGCAGGAGGGGATTGGGAGTGGGGAGGAAGGCATCAATGGGGGAAAAATGAGGAACATTTGTAATACATGCAACAATAAATATTTAAAATATTAAAAAAAATAAACCGATAAAATTTTTGTAAAAATTAAAAAAAATTTTTTTAAAAGACAAATGCTATACACACTGTTTTACATGCTTTTTGTTTTGCTTGACTGACATATCATGGTAATCTTTCCATAGCAATACATTTCTTTTTTACAGCTGCAGAATATTCCATTGCTTGATTGTACAATCATCTATTTAGAATTATAGCACATTTTTTTCTCTTTTTCTTTTTTATCCTCACCTGAGGACATTTTTCCATTTTTTTGATAGAGTGGGAGAGAGAGAGAGAGAGAAAGGGAGAGGGAGAAAGAGAAACATCGACGTGAAAGGGACAGATTGAGTTGTTGCCACCCGCAGGACCAACCAGGGTCAGGGACAAACTGCGCCCTTAGCGGGAACCGCATCCGGGTCTCTCTGGCCCGCAGGCTGATGCTCTAACTGCTGAGCCAAACTGGCTAGGGCTAGAATTATACCACATTTTAAATTCCATTGAGAGTTTTATCCCAAGCCACCAGTTTCATTACATTAGGACAAGTTTGGTACAATAGTATTTAACTAGTAGCTAGTGTTTATGAAGCAAACATAAACATTCTAAGTGTTTTTATCTATTAGTTCTTTTAATCTGCACAACGGCAGGACATAGTCATGGTTATTATCCCAATTTTACAGTTAAGAAAAAGACTGGTACATATCATTTTGAAACTAACTTTGTTAGGTTGAAATTAAGGTGGTAGCATAATTTTTGAAGTTTTAGATGTGTAGCATAGGTGAGGTCAACAAGCATTTTTAGTAAAGAGGCAGATAGAAAATAACTGGGGCTTTGCTGACTGTCACAGTTACTCAGCTCAGGATTCTAATGTGAAAGCAAAAGCAGTGACGGGCATTATGTTAATGAATGAGAGTGGTGGCTTCCAGTAAATCTTTATTTACAGAAGCAGGTGGCCAGTCAGATTTGCTTGTCCCTGGCATAAGTAATCCAACAGCATCTTAGTCATAGTGAGCCTTCTTAAAACATTGACCTGGCCGGTTTGGCTCAGCGGTTAGAGCGTTGGCCTGCAGTCCAGAGAGACCCGGGTTCAGTTCCTGCTAAGGGCACGTGCCTCGGTTGCAGTCTGTCCTTGGCCCTGGCTGGGTCATGTGGGTGGCCACATATGGGGAGCCTATAGGGAAAACATGTCCTGCTTGGAAGAAAAGGTTGTGGTCCCAAGTTTCCTTTATTCTCGAAGAAAAGTGGGGCTGTCTTTTTACACATCAGCTTCATTGCATAATGTGATTGCAAGTCAGTATATTTTCTTTATGTGTCATAACTAAGGCTAGTTTATGAAGTAAGTAATATGTCATCTAGAACATTGACAAGTCAGAAACATTGCAGCTATAAAATTGGTATCCTGTATGCAAAGCCAACGTGCATAATCTTAACAAAATAGGCTGGAGTGTTTGTTCTCAAATTTCAGGGTCTTGCAGTAAGACCAGTATTTCCAAATGACAGAAAATTACAAAAGGTTACCTTTTAACTCAGAAACTTTCCAATGTCAAGATCTTATTGAGCCAAGCGTCTCTTTCTCTTGCAGGCATGACAGCAAGTGCAGTTGCAGCTTGAATCCTCATGACATCCTCCATCGTGTCTGTGGTAGGGTCTTTGTACCTGGCCTACATTCTATTTTGTGCTGAAGGAGTTTTGCATCATCTGCGTCATCACATATGTGCTGAACTTCATTCTTCTTATCATCAACTACAAACGACTAGTTTACTTGAATGAGGCGTGGAAACGGCAACTACAGCCCAAGCAGGACTGACAGCCTGACGAACTCGAAACCGACAGTCCGAAGTCCCTTTTCCATTAAGTTAATTTTGCAGCATTTTTTTTTTTATTTATTCTTCACAACAGACACTTTCCCTAAGAATCTTAAACTGATTTTTTAAAATCTTGTAAATGAGCCCTGGCCGGTTTGGCTCAGTGGTTAGAGCGTCGGCCTGCGGTCCGGAGAGACCCGGGTTCGGTTCCCGCTAAGGGCATGTACCTCGGTTGCAGTTTGTCCCCGGCCCTGGTTGGTCGTGCGGGTGGCAGCCACTTGATGTGTCCCTTTCACGTTGATGTTTCTCTCTCTCTCTCTGTTCCTCTCTCTCCCTCCCACTCTACCTGAACAAAAAATGGAAAAATGTCCTCGGGTGAGGATAAAAAAAAATAAAATAAAATAAAATAAAATCTTGTAAATTAGAAGGGTATTTTCTGTGTCAATCTTCATTTTAAATATGGATACAAAAAAAAAAAGAGTATACACCGAGCCAATCAAAGACAAGCTTTAAGTTTACTTTGAAGATGATTCTGAAATAATTAAATGCAGCCGTCAGTTGTAAAGTGAGCAACCATTGCTAGTAATCTCCAATGTGCATAAATTCAATTTCAGGTATAACAAATGTGATCATGACATGAAAACAGTTTAGAATACTGTACTAAGTACTGCCATCTTTACAATATATAATATGTTTTTAGCTGATGGATTTAAACATGTAGATTCAACTAGAATTTATTTCCGTGATATTGGTAAATAAAGGTAGAGATATTGGATCCATCCCTGCAGAACTTACTGTACTGTTTAGTTGAAGTGTAGCAATGAAGAATTGTCAGCTCAACACTGACGGAAGAAAAAGTGAAAACAGTTAAGTGCATACAGAGCATCTTGTGAAAAGTACTGACAGCGATGGATCCAGCATTGCCAGCAAAAATAATAGGGTAGTTGGTTCCCTTTCATCTCCTCCTTCTGCAAGGAAGAAACTATTTGGACATTCATGTCAAACTTGTGTCTAGTCGTAAAACTGGATCGGTTCTACCTTACAGAGTGAGTCATGTGACCAAACCATCAAGTCCAAGGCCTTCAGGACACTAAGATGGGAAAATGTGTACATTTCTTTGGAGAAACGCTGGAAATATTAATATGAAATTTTTTTTTTTTTTTATCCTCACCCGAGGATATTTTTCCATTTTTTGTACAGGTAGAGTGGGAGGGAGAGAGAGGAAGGGAGAGAAAGAGAGAGAGAAACATCGACGTGAAGGGACACATTGAGTGGCTGCCACCCGCACGACCAACCAGGGCCGGGGACAAACTGCAACCGAAGTACGTGCCCTTAGCGGGAACCGAACCCGGGTCTCTCCGGACCGCAGGCCGACGCTCTAACCTCTGAGCCAAACTGGCCAGGGCAATATGAAATTTTAAGGTAAAGTCTCTGACAGCAGTTCAATTTTCACTCAGATGTTTTTCCTTAACATTGGTGCCAGTGAAACAAACAGTATTATGGCTTTGAAATAACCAGTGTAAGCCCAGTTGCTCCAGAATAGGTTGGCTCTTGGGTAGCTCTATGCGTTTTCCCTGTTTTTGTGTGTTGAACTTGGGCAGAAGTGTCCTTCCTCCCTCACTCCATCCCTCCCTTCGCATGGAGTAGACAACTTGCATTCTATACAAAGCTTCTGTATGATCATTTTATTTCTACTACTTGAGTGGTAGCAATATTTTTGCTTTCCATTTGATTAATCATTATGTTAAAAATAGACCAGTAATTTAAGTGCTTTATCTGCCTTTTGGCAAGGAGGGGACAGGCTCTGCTCTGCAACCGGATGTGTAGCCAGCAACTGTTCCCACCTGACTTCATATGATGCAATGTTCTCTTCTGGTCCAAGGCAGGCTGATGTTTTCCCATGAATGTGAATATTTCGATGCCTGTTTTATTATGTATGTTCTTATTTCTGTAGTTAAAGAGCGCTAGAAAGCATTGATTAGATGTCTCGTATTTATGGAGAAACGAGTCCTAATGTTGAAGTGAACTGTATGATGAGGTCATGTAGAAGTCCTTCCAGTCCTACTAAGCAATGTACTGGTTCTCTTTTCTAAGCTACAGTGGATATGGCTTAACAGTTAAGACTTCTGTGGTATATATAACATTGGTTGTGCTAAAAACAAGTTCCTTCTGTCTCAATTAAAAATTTTTTTTTTCAACAAGTGAGGAAGATGGCAGCGGGCAGGACTGGAGGGAGAGCGAGTGTGTGAGAGAGTGTGAGTGGACGCGAAGGTGGACGACCAAACCCGTGCAGTGCAGAGACACAGAGCAGAAGGTTCCTGTGCTGTGGACGGAGCATCCGGCTACCATGGTAAGCAGCCCTGCAGGGCCCTTATCCCTGCTCCGTGTTAAGGTCCCACCATTTTGGAAGATCCCGGGTCTTCCCTGGGAGGAGGCAGTGGGAGCGGCCAGGGCCCAGCAACCTGAGCTCAACAGTGCACCTGGCACCATTGGACCAGTGGACAATCTGCGTCAACACAGACCGGTGCACGTTAGTGCAGCTCCCAAGGTGCCAGTCACAGAAGCCGCAAACAGCCCAGAGCCCAGCACCATCCCCCATAGTAACAGCCCGATCAGAGTTGAGATATACCCCCAGCAACAGAGGCTGGAGAGCAGAATCCATCCCCAGGCAACAGAAGCACAGACCAGCAGATGAGACCCATCCCCAAAATCTACAGCAAAAGCTGAGCAGGAGTTGAGCCCCATGGGGCAGTAGCACTCCCCAGCCACCAGCAGAGGGACCTGGGGCTCCACAGAGGTCTGAGCGGTCCAGCAGCCCACAAGAGCAGTGGGAAGCCCGAGCCAGAGAGAGACTGGTGGGATCCAGCTGCCCACCCATGGGAACTGCAAGGTGCAGGGGCACCAGAGAAGCCTGTGCCACCCAGCAGGGACTGTGTGATCTAGTTACCCACGGGGCCTGTGGGGTGCTGAAGCACCAGAGAGGCCTGCACAACCCAACAGGGACTGTGCCATCCAATAACCCATGGGACCTGCGGGGTACTAAAGCACCAGAGAGGCCTGCACGACCCAGCAGGGACTGTGCCATCCAATAACCCGTGGGATCTGTGGGTGCTGAAGCACCAGAGAGGCCTGCATGACCCAGCAGGGACTGTGCCATCCAATAACCTGTGGGACCTGTGGGGTGCTGAAGCACCAGAGAGGCCTGTGCAACCCAGCAGCCCATAATATAGGCATAGACCCTGGTCTCCAGAGGGACGATGTGATCCAGATACCCGTGGGACCTGCAGGGTGTGGTGGCACCAGAAAGGTCTGTGTGACCCACCTGTGCACAAGATAGACTTAGAGGATGTGAAAAAGGAGGCAGAGAGAATAGAAACCACTCAGATTATCTCCCAGGACCAAAAGGGAATTACAAGTAAAATAAAGACAAATCCTCAGAAAAAAGCAACAGAAAAGCAGCAGGACAGGACCATATAACCAGGAACATTGGTAGGATCTATGGAGGCACGAGACGGTGGCAGGCTGGGAGCCCACGGACAGCAGCAGTCTTAGTTGTGTGCAGCGCCCTGGGGAATAAAGACCAAGCCCGCTCCACAGCCCAGAGAGCCAGGACAGAGCACTAAAATAGCAATAGCCACTCACCTGGGGGCTACAGCAGAGGGAGGGCAGACTGGGCTGGAACTCTGTGGGGACACCGGGATTTTGGAGGGCACTCAGATTTTGCTGAGTTGTGGCCACAAAGGACAGTGGCCAGTGTGCTCCTTCCCTTAACTGTGGGGAAAAGCAGCACCCCCCCCCCCCAGAGATTCAGCCTTTCCCAGATGAGGCAAATAAATAAAAACTGAGGCTCATTAACAACCAGCATCTATCCCACCCTCTGGAAATCCTCTTTGGCAGAACACCAGGGCTACATTCCAAGGCACTGACTAACTGAGACTACTATCCACCAGGAAAAAAGCTAGAGGATAACCTTTCCTGGGCTTGAAAATCTACCCTGGAAAATAAGACTTGACAGTGGTGTTTAATGTGGGCCCACCCAGGCTCATCAAAAAATTACTAGACTTAATAAATGAACTTGGCAACATAGCAGGATATAAAATTAACGTCAAGAAATTGATGACTTTCTTATACACCAATGATGAACTCAAGAAAGAGAAACTAAAAAAACAATCCCATTTACCATCGCAGCAAAAAAATTAAGATACCTAGGAATAAACTTAACCAAAGAAATAAAGGACCTATTCACTGAAAACTACAGGTCATTGAAAAAAGAAATGGAAGAAGATATTAAAAAGTGGAAGCACGTAACTTGTTCATGGATTGGAATAATCAACATCATTAAAATGTCCATACTACCCAAAACAATCTATAGATTCAATGCAATCCCCATCAAAATACCAACGACATACTTCACAGACCTAGAACAAATACTTTAAAAGTTCATATGGAACCAAAAAGACCTCAAATAGCCACAGCAATCTTCAAAAAGAAGAACAAAGTTGGAGGGATCACATTACCAGATTTCAGGTTATACTACAAAGCCACTGTAATCAAAACAGCCTGGTACTGGCACAAAAACAGACATATAGACCAGTGGAACAGAACAGAGAACCCGGAAATGAACCCAAGGCAATATGAAAATTAATATTTGACAAAGGGGGCAAGAGCATACAGTGGAGTAAAGACAGCCTCTTTAATAAATGATGTTGGGAAAATTGGACAGCTACATGCAAAAAAATGAAACTAGACCATCAACTTACACTCTACAAAAGAATAAACTCAAAATGGATAAAAGACTCGAATGTGACTCATGAATCCATAAAAATCCTAGAAGACAATGTAGGCAACAAAATTTCAGACATCATACGCAGCAGAATTTTCACTGATACATCACCCAAGGCAACAGAAACAAAGGAGAAAATGAACACATGGGACTATATCAAACTCAAAAGCATTATCACTGCAAAAGAAACAACCACCAAAATGGAAATGCAATTCACTCTATGGGAGAGCATATTTGCCAATGATATATAGATAAGGGGTTAATTTCCAATATATATAGAGTGCTCATACAGCTCAACAAATGGAAGACAAAGAAACCAATTAAAAAATGGGCAGCAGAACTAAATAGACACCTCTCCAAACAGGACATACAAATGGCCAAGAGACATATGAAGAAATGCTCAACATCACTAATCATCAGAGAGATGCAAATTAAAACAACAATGAGGTATCACCTCACACCTGTCAGAATGACCACTATCAACAAATCTTTGAACAGTAAGTGTTGGTGAGAGTGTGGAGAAAAGGGAACTCTAGTACAGTGCTGGTGGAAATGCAGACTGGTGCACCCACTATGGAAAACAATATGGTGTTATACCAAAAAATTGAAATTTCATTTGACCCAGTGATCCCACTTTTAGGAATATACCCTAAGAAGCCTGAAACACCGATCAGAAAGAATATATGTACCCCCATGTTCATAGCAGCACTATTTACAATAGCTAAGATCTGGAAACAGCCCAAATGTCCATCAGTAGACGAATGGATAAAAAGCAGTGGTACATATACGCAATGGAGTACTATGCAGCTGTAAGAAAGAAAGATCTCTTCTTTGAGACGACATGGAGGGACCTGGAAAGTATCATCTTCAGCGAAACAAGCCAAGCAGAGAAAGACAAATATCACATGATCTCACTTATTTGTGGAATATAATGAAGTCTGAGGAACGGGGTAGTCCCAGGGACGTGGAAGTGGGGTACAGACTGACAATCCCCAGAAGAGGGGGTGAGTGGGGGAGATAAACCACAGAACTTATGTGCATGTATGTATGAACAATGGACATGAACAACAAAGGTGGGTACAGGGTGGGGAGGGAGGAGATGAAGGGAATCGGGGGAAAAGGAGAAATATCTGTAACAAAAATAAATTAATTAATTTAAAAAATACAATGTTTTTTTCATCATATTTTGTATCAATCAGCAGAGTAGAGTTAATGCTTGTCTTGATGTTGCACTCTTGAAAATATTTGTCTCCAAGCCAAAGAGAAAATGTAAAAATGTTCAGCTAGACCCTCCAAGTTTTTCCTGTTTTCCTAAGCCTAGGGGAAAACACCACTGTTTCAGTTGTATAAAAAAAATTGCCACATTCCTGTGACCCAGAATTACTACCCTTTTCTCACTGAGCGATGAGCAGGTGCTGCCTGAACTACCAGCTGTGTAACGCCAGCACCTCAGTAGCAACAGACCTGTGGGTGTGATTAGGCACCTGTGCCCTGGAAGAGTTTAGGCTCCCCTCTGCACCCGCTCCGTCACCCCAGGAGGGGGAGCAAACACCGTGTTATAAAATCTGAGGATTGTTATGACTATTTTACACTGAATGTTTAAACCCTGCAAAATTACTAGCCACCAACATTGAAGAGCAGATTAGGGGAAAAATTGAATTTCTGTTTTGGCAGTAACTCCATGCTTCTTGATTTTTTAAATGATTTGTAACAAATGAAGCCTCTTGCTGACTTGGTAGTCACCTCATTTGAAGAAATATGAGACGTTGTGGTTAGATGATAAGTTCTAGGGAATCTCAGGGGTTTGGAGAACTCATTTGGTTTTTCATTGCAGCTAGTTGCTGTCAGTGAGGGTAAACTTATGGGGAAATAAATCAGGTTTAACTAGCTGTGTGCCAGATATTACTTTTACTTGATGTATATAACCTCTCCATAAATCCATTCCTTTAAAGAGGTGAAAGCATTGATTATTTTCATTTGAAGAGACAAAGACCTTTTGGTACAAGAGATCTTTGAACCTACTAGGAAGGATAGAGGACCAAGACTGCAGTGGAATTAATTTAAAATGATTTGTTGGCTTTAGTTTACTTATATTTCATTTATATTTACTTTTAAGACCTCAGCAAAAGTACCAAGTTACCTTCAGCAATTACTTCATGACTTAGATTGATCGGTACCACTGCTCGACACCAGGGACCGCTGACCTTGAAAATCAGTATTAAACAGATGCCAATGAGAAACTCACTGTATTTTTTTGGTGACCTAACATGCAACCTTCGTCCTCATGTGTTTTCCCCCCACATGCGAGCACCGGTCAAACATGTCTATTCAGATATGTTGGGCAGCACGTATGATTCCTAATCTGTGAGAACTACCCTGCACTAAAATAAAAGGGGTGTGTGTGGGGGGGGGGGCAGGCCACTTGGTTAAACATGTTTTTGACAAATTGGCCCAGAAAAGGTGAATGTTTTGTTCTAAAACTGTATTAAGCATGGCCTAAGTATGAGGTATATGGCCTGTATAGTATGTTCCATCAAAAATATTTATTACTAGTGCTTTAAACTTCAGAGTAAACATTAATTTAAATGGAGTTCACTGGGCAGATTTCCCCTTTAATATAGATAGGAATATTCTTTATCAGAGATTAGGACAGTTTTGCTAACTGGTAAAAACCCCCACAAATGACCCTGGCCGGTTTGGCTCAGCGGTCGGCCTGCGGTACAGAGAGACCCAGGTTCGGTTCCCGCTAAGGGCACGTACCTCCATTGCAGTTTGTCCCCGGCCCTGGTTGGTCGTGCGGGTGGCAGCCACTCGATGTGTCCCTTCACATCAATGTTTCTCTCTCTCTTCCTCTCTCTCCCTCCCGCTCTATCTGAACAAAAAATGGAAAAATGTCTTGGGGTGAGGATAAAACAAACAAACAAACAAACAAACAAAACCCCACAAATATAAATATGTAAGAATGTTTATTTGATGCACATAACTTTTTTGGTATAAAATAAATGTAAAAGTCACCTATGGAAGTTGTGCTGCCTTCATTGTTAAACTGCAGTATTACATTTCAAAAAAGAAGCTAAAATGAATCCACTCTTATAAACTGTTCTTGAAATAACCTCATACTGAAAATTTATTTCTACTGGTGTACTGAGTTGATTCTTTTTTTTTTTTTTATCCTCACCCGAGGATATTTTTCCATTTTTTGTACAGATAGAGTGGGAGGGAGAGAGAGGAAGAGAGAGAGAGTGAGAGAAACATCGACATGAAGGGACACATCGAGTGGCTGCCACCCGCACGACCAATCAGGGCCAGGGACAAACTGCAACCGAAGTACATGCCCTTAGCGGGAACCGAACCCGGGTCTCTCCGGACTGCAGGCCGATGCTCCAACCGCTGAGCCAAACTGGTCAGGGCCTGAGTTGCTTCTTTCTCTCTTAAATTATATATAACTTATAGACAACACAGGCAGAATTCTTAGAGATCCTAGTTCCTGGAATTCCTGTCGGTTTATGATGTATGTGGTTGTCAAGAATTAATGAAAAGGTGTTACTTGCTTTCAGTTCTATAAACACAAAGAATGCATTAATCAGCTGTTTTTACAATGCTTTAGCTCACCTTGAACACTCCATTGGTACAGTGTTCTAAAAAAGTAGTATCTGCAAGAAAAATGAATCAATTTGAAATACAGTTTAGCCATATTGAGTAGAACAAATGTGTTCTGTGCTAGAACATGAGGACTTAAGAAATGGGCCTGACAGATACATAATTTGTGTTGATCACTGAAAGATTCTTTGCAAGGATACATTCCCTTCATTATAAGGCAACGTGGGAATTATAAAGTCTGAAAATCAAAACCATCTTTTCAAAATGTATCCTTGTTTCCTTTTACCCCATTTGGTTATTCATTTCAGAAAATAGAAAATAAAGGATGACTATGAGCCACAAAGTCAAAGGAGCCTTAAAACTCTGATAGAAGTGATGGTGATAAGGCATCAGAAATGAATGGGACACCTAGGTTGGGGGACATAAAAATACTTTGATCCAACAACTGAAGTGTATCAAGAATTTAAGTGTAATTATCTGCCTGTAGGAAAACTCAAAACATCATACCCTGTGTGTAATATAAAGCATCCTAATAATGAAAATAATGTTCTCCCATGTGTCATTAGAAAACAGTCTAAACAGTAAACAATGTTTTGTTTTGTTTTTATCCTCACCCGAGGACATTTTTCATTTTTTGTTCAGATAGAGTGGGAGGGAGAGAGAGGAAGAGAGAGAGAGAGAAACATTGACGTGAAAGGGACACATTGAGTGGTTGCTACCTGCACGACCCAACCAGGGCAAGGTACAAACGGCAACTGAGGTACGTGCCCTTAGCGGGAACCGAACCCGGGTCTCTCTGGAATGCAAGCTGATGCTCTAACCGATGATCCAAACTGGCCAGGGCTAAACAATATTTTTTTAAAAATGTTTTTATTTCCCTGGCCAGTTTGGCTCAGCGGTTAGAGCATCGGCCTGCGGTCCAGAGAGACCCGGGTTCGGTTCCCGCTAAGGGCGCGTACCTCAGTTGTAGTTTGTCCCCGGCCCTGGTTGGTCGTGCGGGTGGCAGCCACTCGATGTGTCCCTTTCACATCGATGTTTTTCTCTCTCTCTCTTTTCCTCTCTCTACCTCTCTCTCTATCTGATCAAAATATGGAAAAATGTCAAGTGAGGATAAAAAAAAATGCTTTTATTGATTCTTCAGAGAGATAGAAACATTGATGTGAAAGATACATTGATCACACCTGCCTCCTGCACGCTCCCTACTGGGGATCAAGCCTGCAACCCAGGCATGTGCCCTGACCAGCAATTGAACCAGGACCTCTCAGTCCATGGGATGATGCTCAACCAGTGAGCCACACCGGCCAAGCAAAAAATAAACAATCTTAAACTATGAAAGAAATAACTGTATGGGAGAATTTGCAGTGAATGGCAGTGTTGAAGGGCAATGTAAAAGGGTAATGATCTGTTTTGACTTTTTAGAAAACAAAGGCCTGAGGATCTAATTCATTATTATTTTGCCCTTATTTTTGTTAAGGACAGGAAAATCCCCGATAGGTGGGCAACAAATATCAGCTTTGCTATTTTGTTCCTTTGGTACAAAAGGATGGAACACCAGGTTAACAATGCTGCCAGGCATTCATTTGTTAACCGTTTTCTACTGACAAGGCACTGTGCTGTGCACCGTAACCCTAGGTAGGTATTTCTTCCACTGTAAATTAGTGGGGGTTTGGTACCAAGCCGTTTCATGTGAGTAGCTAGTCTCTTGCCCCTATCTGAGAAGTCATGAGGGGGCGGGGGTCACTGAAATTCCAGAACCATAATCCTCTGACCAGGGTGTTTATATTTGGGGGAAAGACTCAGATCAAAGAGTTAGCCACCTGTGCAGCGCTCTTCAGAGGCGAATCCAAGACATTCATCTATCAGTTTGGAGGCTTGTGGATCTTTTTTTAAAAAAACCCTCTCTAGCCTAGGCATTGGGGCTCAGTGGATTGAGCATCATCCCATGGACCGAGAGGTCCCAGATCAGTTCTGGGTCAGGGCGCATGCCGGGGTTGTGGGCTCAATCCCCAGTAAAAGGTGTACAGAGGGAAGCCAATCAGTGTTTCTCTCTCTCCCTTCCTCTCTCTCGAAAAAAAAAAAACCAATAACAATTAAAAATAAAAGACCAATCTCTAGTAGCATTGAGGTTGCAGTTAGATGTTAAGTTGAATGGACTGTTCTATTTTTAAAAGTAAATAAGTTATTAGTTTATTAACTATCAGAATTGACTAAACTTTGAAAATTTTGTCTTACCACATTTTTAAAAATATCTAAGAAATGCACTGCATTTATCTTCAGGTAGAGTGGGAGGGAGAGAGGGAGGAAGAGAGAGAGAAATATTAATGTGAGAGAAACACATCGACTGGTTGCCTCCCACACGACCCCAACCATGGCCGGGGACAAACTGCAACTGAGTTACATGCCCTGAGTGGGAACTGAACCTGGGACTCTCTGGTTTGTGGGCCAACACTCTTAACTGCTGAGCCAACTGGCCAGGGCAAAAAAAGGCCTTTTTTATAGTGTGCATCACAGTGTGGAAAATAACTCATGTAAAAAATATTTTATATTCCAGCCCTGGCCAGTTTGGCTCAGCGGTTAGAGGATCGGCCTGTGGTCCAGAGAGACCCGGGTTCAGATCCCACTAAGGGCACGTACCTCGGTTGCAGTTTGTCCCCGGCCCTGGTTAGGTCCTGTGGTGGCAACCATTTCATGTGTCCGTTTTACGTGGATGATTCTTTCTCTCTCTCTCACTCCCACTCTATTTGAACAAAATATGGAAAAAATGTCCTTAGGTGAGAAGAAAAAAAAAAATCATATTCCAGAGATACTGGTTACATCCAGTGCTTGGATCAAATTTTAAAAACTGAAAGGTTACGAAGCATAGTAAAAAAAGTGTGGCCAGCTGGTGGAAACGTAAGGCAGAATGGTGCTTGTGGATTTCCTGATAACAATAAGAAATATACTTTATACACTTGGCCGCAGTTGAGCATCCTCCCCTGCACCAAGAGGTTGTTGGTTTCACTCCTATGGGAACATGCCAGGGTTGCAGGCTCCTTCCCCAGTAGGGGGCGTCCAGGAGGCAGCCTATCATAGAAACCTATTTCTTTGTCCCTCTCTAAAATAAATAAAAACATTTTATAAAGTGCTTTATAGATTAACATATATTTAAGTATACATATGTAGAAATGATAACCTAAGTTACACAAGAAAATGTAGGGACTTTTGTTTGTCATTCTCTCTGTGGCTGACAGGAAACAAGTCAATGTCCAATAAAGCTGCAAACTCCTCCACTCTAAGATACTAAAAAAAGAAAAAAAAGAAAGGGGCTTTACCCTTAATTTGTAGAACATTTTAAATGTATGTGTTATGTTTAATATTTGTCAAGTAAAGAGTTTATAATATGACTCCTAGGTGTTAAACTAGACATGAAACTTGATTCCTTCGTGGAACTTAAGTTGGGTGGGGAAGAAAAAAGTGTGACCCCTAGAATTCCTAATTTTTTACTTGAACTGACTACACTCTCATTTCTTAAAAGTGCTCCAAAGATGGCCACTAAAAGGAGGTCAAATCAACCGACTGTGTCTGTCAGGGAGCTTGGGAAGGGGGGGCTACAAGGAGCATGTGTTCACACACAGGAAGTCAGCCACAAGGAAGTGAATCAAGCTCTCTGTGAGGCACTGTATTGGTTCATGGTCTTCCATTTGATTGGACACCCATGATGAGTACTTCCCCAAATCATTCAGCTTTAAACCGTGACAGATGAATACCGGCACTGTGGGAATAGTGTACCTTACTTGCTTAATGGAGCCTGTGAAGAGGAGAATGATCCTTAAGAAAAGCCCTTCCTCTGGGATCCAGGAGCACATTGGACCCTTGGGCAATGTGGGGCTTGGGGCGCCAACCCCCTGCTCTGTGCAAAATCCACATGTAACCCCAGTTAGTCCTCTCTCTGTATTTGAAATACCAACAGCAGGTTGACCCTTGGGCAACACGGGGTTGAACTGCGTGGTCAACATGAAGTGGACCCGCGCAGTTCAAACCCACACTCAAGGGTCAACTGTACTTGTCCACAGGCCCGGCCTGTTTAAAGAGGTCTCCTCACGATCAGTGAGTCAGTTATGATGAGGTCAGTGGGCTTTTAGGCCCATCTCCACTTCTGCCAAGAACAGACTATGGCTGAGGATGACAATGTCCTGGAAGCTCTGGTAACCTCAGCTCCCTTCCAATCGCGACATTCCTCAGCCCTTAACTGGGAACCAGTACACGGACCTTGTTCATTATCCAGCACCGTATCACTTCCTGTAAGTCTGTTGGGACTTCAGCTCCTCTGTGGAGTTCACAGCCGTGGTATTTTATCACTCAGCCAAGCCTGGCCTGGTTTCGAACAAGAGCAGGGAGGCCTACGGCTGCGGGGCTACTCCTGGGAAGCACAGTCTGTAACCAGCAACTCGGACCGTGCTGTGAGTGTCGAAGCAAAGGCTTCTCACACGTCCATCCTCAGTTAAGGCTGTGTCAACAGCCTGACACACAAAAATAATTTCAGATACTTTTCAGCAGCACAGAGCGTTCAATTTAGGGAGTGATCACCTCAGAGCCAACTCCTACTTCCCATATTACAGAAGCCTTTATTTTCACCTTTCATGTTCCCTCTAGCCAATGACTACAAAATGCAGACCAGACACTGGCCGGTCTGCCACAGTCCGGGGGGCACGTTCTCCGTGGGCTGGAGCCGTGGCCCCTCCCTTGGGAAGAGGCGCTGACGGCTGGGCAGTCCAGAGGCAGTTCTTGCTTTACAGAGTACACGGGCTCTTCCCCAGGCCCTGTACCCTCAGAGCCCACTGCTGGGACCTGGTTTCGTTGGCAAGTTTCCAGTACCTGTCTCGCAGAAGGAACGCGGCGTGTTTTGGTTGTCTCTGGCGAGTGAAGATCCCCTTTTTATTCCCCATTACTCTCTGCGGTGCTAAAAACAAGGCAAAAGAAGGTTCAGATGACTTCTGATGGGCGAGCTGGAGCCCAGCTGGACGCCAAGTGGAAATATCCTGTTGATAGTTTAGGGCTGTTGGGTCTGATGTGGCCACTTAACGGGCTATCGATTTAACTACTATTGCTCCCCAAAACACCTCGCTCCCTGGTGTTAATTTTTCACCTGGTAGGGAAAACTACCCAAAATTGTTTATGTTTTACTTGCAAAATAAAGTCTAAAACATTAGGGTACCCAGCCCTGGCCGGTTTGGCTCAGCGGTTGGAGCGTCGGCCTGCGGTCCAGAGAGACCCGGGTTCGATTCCCGCTAAGGGCACGTACCTCGGTTGCAGTTTGTCCCCGGCCCTGGTTGGTCGTGCGGGTGGCAGCCACTCGATGTGTCCCTTTACATCGATATTTCTCTCTCTCTCTCTCTTCCTCTCTCTCGCTCCCGCTCTATCTGAACAAAAAATGGAGAAATGTCCTCGGGTGAGGATAAAAATAAATAAATAAATAAAGTCTAAAACATTAGGGTACCCAGCTGCCTGGTAACTGGAAGGGGCTGAGACACAAAGTTACCCTTGGGAAGATGACTCTTCGAGAGGGAGCCAGAGTCCTGACCACCCGGAGGTGCCTAGTGGGATCCACCAGTAGAGGTCAAAGTCCTCCCGGGTGGCCTCCAGCTGGGTTCCCACTTGGTGCTCGTCTGCCAGCGCTGACGCTGGGAAGGAGCAAAGCTGGCAACAGCCTGCGGGCTGCACTCTCAACACACCTCTCCACCCCCGTGAAACCACCGCTTCCATGAACCCCAAAGCAGGGCTTTCCCACCTATTTCAAGACAACAGTAACGTCCTCCACGGTAAGTAAATACCAGCCACCGTGCCAAGCGTGTCGTTGGGGGGAATCCCTACATCAACCTGCAAGGTGCTGGCACTATCCCCACTTTACAGGTTTGCCACAGTTAGGTCACTTGTCCAAGGTCACAGAGCTAACTTCTCACTACACAAAGCCAGTGCACCTATTCAGGAAATGTCATTCAAGGTATTTCCAGAAGCTATTAATCTCATTTGCTAAGCAGAGTAGAGGCTCACGTACTTATTCTTTCTTCTGTTTACCTTTCCATTCTCATTTTTAATTAATCTTTCCAAAGATCTGTCTTTCCCATAAGTATTGTAATTCCTACTACTACTACAATCAAATCCTTCTCCATCCCCCAAATTGTCACTGTAAGTTTATAGTATACCAAGAAACCAGTGATCTGGAGTAGCCCCCACCCATCCCCACTTGAGAAAGGAGTCCAGATGGTATTCTCCTGGAAGATGTTTAAACATTCCCACAATGAAATGCTTTGACCCTTCCCTGTATTCAGTGATCCTGCCTTGTACAAGTGAATAATACAAACAGGACTGGAATACCGTACACTTCTCAGGCTCTGTACCCTGCTCCGGAATAATGAGTGTACCCCACAAGGCCCACTTTTCCCCCATACTGCTATAAAACAGACAAGGCAAGTTAGCCATTTTGTCCCAACCTAGCAGAGACTTCCATTTGCTTTTTTGCGATAAAATGATCGGGAGAGCAGGCAAGTGACCACTGCCTGCTAAACGCACCTCTCTTTTCCTAGGACCTGCCCTGCGGGGCCTACAGTGATTACATCAGCTTTCCTCTTGTTCCCAGTGTTCTTACAGCCAAACGTCCTGAACCAAAAGGCCCACCTGAAGAGATCAGAACGGGACGTCCCAGGCCCAGCCATGTGGCTCAGTGGTTGAGCGTTGACACAAGCACCAAGAGGTCGCCAGTTCGATGCACAGGCCCAGGTTGTAGCCCGACCCCCAGTAGGGGGACATTCCATAAACCAAACTTCCACTTACTCTGGTTAGTCATAAAATCAGCAAAATTCCAGATGAGCTCTCCAACCACATAGTCTTTGCGTTTTTGATCCAGAGCCAAATGATACTGCTCTAGCAGACTTTTCTGGTACTCCTCAGTGTACATCAGTGGTGGATCCTGAAATTAAAGGCAAAGAGAATGTAAGAGTCAGAACTGGCAGAATTGTAAATATCAGATAAAAATAAAGATCCAGCCCTGGCCAGTTTGGCTCAGCAGTTAGAGCGTCGGCCCACAGACCAGAGAGTCCTGGGTTCGGTTCCTGCTAAGGGCATGTGCCTCAGTTGCAGTTTGGCCCCAGCCCTGGTTGGGGTTGTGTGGGTGGCAACCAGTTGAGGTGTCTCTCTCACATCGATGTTTCTCTCTCTGTCTTTCCCCTCTCTCCCTCCCACTCTATCTGAAGATAAATGCAAAAATGTCCTCGAGTGAGGATTAAAAAATAAAAAAATAAAAAAATAAAGATCCATGTGATGATGACCAAAATATCTGTCCTCAGGGTGGGCTGCTGTGACTGCAGGACTTGCTGGTGTAGAGGCAGCACCAGCAAGGGTATTACAAAGCCCAGAGTAAAAAAAAAAGATTAAAAAAAAAAATCCTTAACTAAATAATCACTTTGTTTATAAACATAATTTGCTACTTGCTTTGTCTTACTTTTAATCTCTATTCACCAGCTGAACTACACTGGAAGTAAAAATTCCTTTGAATAATTCATTTAAATCTCAAGACCCTGCCCTGGCCAGTTTGGCTCAGGGGTTGGAGTGTCGACCCACAAACTGAAGAGGCCCAGGTTCAGTTTCCGCTTAGGGCATGTACCTCAGTTGCAGTTTGTCCCCGGCCCCAGTTGGTGTTGTGTGGGTGGCAACCACTCGATGTATCTCTCTCACGTGGATGTTTTCTCTCCCTTCCTTGCTGTCTCCCTCTCTCCACTCTATCTGGAGATAAGTGGCCCCGCCCTCACTGGCTTTCCAATCCAGCAAGACACGCCCTGTATGTGTGATGAAGGTGAGGAGGGAGAGAGCGAAGCAGCAGCGGGGTACTGTTCAGCTGAAGGAGCTACTGGACACGGGGCCACAGAAAGCTGCCCTGTGAAGTCCTGAAGCTCAGGCCTGCCAGCGAGGGGGAGCCCGGGCATGACAAAGGCAGGGGCAGCGCCTCCGGACTCGTCCCGCACTGGGGAAGGGCGCCTATGCCCTGTGCTGACACACAGAGGGCTTGTAGATGTTCTGAAGTCCGAGTTTTCATCTCATGGGATTATAGGGGATTCAGGTCTTAGATGCTGAAGGATGCAGGAGTCTAGACAATTGTGCGACTACAAAGCCCTGTTTAGACTTGGCCGTTGTTTTCCAATGAGAAGGATTAAAATGCTACGCAAGATGCACTAAAAATATAACTGTATAATTGAAACATGTTGTGTTCCAGTTCCAAGGCTGAATTTGAGGGCAGGGCAAGGTGTAGATTTTCTTACTTTGCTTTCATGGAAACGACCCTGTACCGTCTAATACTAGTTGCATGTGGCTATGTGAAATCAAACCTAATCAACTCAGCCAAACTAGTCATATATCAAGTCCTTGAAGGCCATGTGTGGCTACCCTTCTGGACAGTGCAGAGACAGAACATTTCCATCACTGCCAAAGGTTCTACCAGACAGCGCTAACCTAGACTCTTTTAAGAATTTCTTAAAAATTCAGTTGGCACCACCCTGGCTGTTTTCACTCAGTGGTTAGAACGCCACCTGCAGACCAAACAGTCATGGGTTTGATTCTGGTCAAGAGCATGTACCTTGGTTGTGGTTTGTCACTGGCCCTGGTCAGGGTTGTGCAGGAGGCAACCAATCGATGTGTCCCTCTCATGTTGATGTTTTTTTCCCTCCCTCCCTCCCTCCCTCCCTTCCTCCCTCCCTCCCTCCCACTCTCTCTGAAGATAACTGAAAAAATATCCTCGGGTGAGGATTTAAAAAAAAAAAAATTCAGTTGGCAACTTTTCTTTTTTTAAAAAATGTGTTTTTAGGGATTTTTTAGAGAGAGAGGAAGGGAGAGATAGAAACATCGATGTGAGAAACAACAATCAGCTGCCTCCTGCACACTGCCTACTGGGAATCGAGCTCAAAACTCGGGCATGTGCCCTGATCGAGAATCGAACCGGGACCTCTCAGTCCATGGGACGATGCCCAATCCACTGAGCCACACTGGCCGTGCAAGTTGGCACCTTTTCAAAGAGGGAGAACAATGTGCATAGACGCTGCCTTCACAAACTAGTTCCCTCCTTGACCGGTGTTTAGAAGTGGCTTTCTGTGTAAGGAAGATGAGTGTAAAGGTGTGAACACAACAATACAGCTCATGTGGGAAGCTGATCCACATGCCAAAATCAGCATGTTAAGCAATGTGTGTCAACAAAGGATCCCAGCGGCTGTGACAGGCGAGTGTGAGGTGGCTGGGGTGGAGGTGAAGGGTTGACTATTGTCAAGGATCCACATGAAAAACGTTCCCACACATTATATCTCGGATGAGGAAATGGACAAAGCAATGAGAAAACGTGATTAAAACTTGCTCCAGCCCTGGCCAGTTTGGCTCAGCGGTTAGAGCGTCGGCCTATGGTCTGGAGAGACCCGGGTTCGGTTCCCGCTAAGGGCACGTACTTCGGTTGTAGTTTGTCCCCGGCCCTGGTTGGTCGTGCGGGTGGCAGCCACTCGATGTGTCCCTTCACGTCGATGTTTCTCTCTCTCTCTTCCTCTCTCTCCCTCCCACTCTATCTGTACAAAAAATGGAAAAATATCCTCGGGTGAGAATAAAAAAAAAAAAATTAAAAAAACTTGCTCCAAAATTCCATCCATCCCCTTATTATTTAGCGCTCACTGTGTGCTGACCACTGCTGAGTGCTTGGGAAGCAACAGTAAATAGGACTCAGTCCCCCCGCTGGAGCCCATGTCTGGCAAAGGAGAGGGCTAAAGAAATACTGCTAGTGCACCGTGCGAAACAGCAAGCCGGAGCCCAAGCAGAGGGAAGTGTCCTCCGGCTGGGCAGAGGGGGTGAACCTCATCGAAGAGGGAACATCTACGCTGAGACTTGAACACGGAATACGAATGCGCTGGCTGCGACTGTGGAGCTAACGAGAATGTTCCAGGCAGAAGGGACCATAAGCTTTAAACAGGCTGCCTCTGAGGACCAAGCAAGTGAGGGGACGCCTGGCTGGTGGGCAGCCAGCAATGCGGAGGGGCAGGCTGGGCGAGTGAAGGACTTGGGGGAGATCATCAGGGCGGGGGGAGGGGGCAGGGAAAGAGGCACGTTTCTAAGGAGGTCATGACTGACATCACTGCCCAAGATGGTAGAAACAGAAACAGAAGAGTCCACCCTACTTACGTGGTGAAACCCTGCAATGGTGTCTGCTCCGTACTCGCTCTGAATAACTGGCTTCTGGTAGGTCCTGTGCCAGTTCTCAAGCTCGGTGGCCACCTGCAGCTGAATCACCTCCAGGTGCCCGGGGTCATGATACCAGGAGTAGTAGCTGTTCACACAGATGACGTCCACATATGGCGCCTGGGGCGACATTAGAGCTTGTTCAGAGCTTGTTCACGGACCAGAAGGCTGCAGGATAGTGTTAGGACTCTCGCACTCGGGGCTCTTCTGGAGGAGCCGGTGAAAGGGGCCAGAAAATGATTTAGATGCTCACATGTGTAGGAAACAGTCCAGAAGTGACCTGAACGGAGCAGTGCACACTCCGGGCTGGCGCTCCTGACCTGGCCGGGGCTCCGGCGAGGGCCGAGGCAAGGCAGGCGCCCAGTGAGCTGGCCTCGGGAGCCCAGGGCCCATCCCCCCCCATGTGCTCCTCTCCAGCTAAGGCTCTTGGTACTGGTCCTCCCTCACCTGGCCTGGAGAAATGCTCCCAGTGAGGGACAGATGCAGTTTTCCTTCCCACAAGGAACCTTGATTCCCCGTGTGGCTCGGAGCTAGGGTGCTGGCCCTCCAGGGGTGGAGTGTCCCTCCCAGCAGGGTGGCCTACATGGCGGGGGACTGCCTCGCGTCTAAACAACGACGAGCTCGGGAGTCTGCTGCAAAGACTAGACGGCCAGTCTCCAGTGTCCAGTGTCTCCTGGACACACGCTCCCTCCAGAACCTGCAGGACTGACGTGGCCTGTTTCCCAAGGGACCGTGGCCTCCTTCCAAACTGCGGTGGTGGAAAAGCGCAGAGAGGAGGAAGCCGGGGAGGGACCTTTGGGTGGACACGAGGACACGGATCGCACATCCCCTGGGGTAGGTCTGGCAGCCTTCTGAGGCCAGGCACAGGCTTCCCTGTCCACACGAACGTTGGGGCAGATGTCACGTGGGCTCTGAGAACACCACGCGTCCCTGGGCCACGCCGGTGTCCACCAGTCTGTGTGCTTCTCTGGAGGCGGGGACTCGACAGACGGCAGGGGAGCACCAGGGCTGCACCTTCTCATCCATGTGAACATGGCAGTTCACGATGTATCACGGGACGCAGTGTTTTGTCATTCTTTCCCCGATGCTTTCTGTCCACAGCACCTCCCACCTCAGCTCTCCAGAGAAGGAGCATTTTCTTTGTGTCCACGGTTTCCAGCTTCAGTGCAACTGACTACATTGTCTCTGTGGGGCTGCCGCACCCGGGCACCTGAGCGAGGCCGTTGCCCAGCCAGCTGTGGGAGCCTGTCCCTTCGCTTCTCGATCCGGATCGAGTCAGTGGCTCCCAAAGCTGGCTGCTGACTGGAGCGCTGAAGAGCTCTTTGCAAACTCCGATTCCCAGCCTGGACTGACTGAATCAGAATCTCTACATCCAGGCACCTTCGTGGCTCTGACGATCAGCCCGGTTTGAGAGACAATGACGACGACAGCTTTAGGCTCCCTTCCACCTTTACCGTTTTATGAGCACAATAAACTGAGGTGCATAAAATCAAACCGAGGAGCCTGGAATCTGACTGAGAACAAGTGAAATCTCCTGTGCCAGCCCCTGGGACTTGGGGAGCCACATTGCCTGTGAACACGCAGGTGGTTATCTTGGACCTAAAGCCCGGCTGTGAAAATGCTGGACGGCCGCTCAGGGTTCTTCTGCTCCCCCCGGCCCAGCAGCCCCCCTCCTGCTGCAGAGGCTCCTGCTGCACAAGGGGTTCCCTGAACAGCCCAGTCCTCACGTCAGGAGGCTCCTGCCACACACAGTGTTCATTGGAGCATCAAGGCAGGACTAGAGGACAGGGCAGAGGAGATGAGAGGGGTGTGGGGACCCCCTCAGACTCACCCCCAGGTCCAGTTCATAGTTGGAGGCGGTCACATAGGTCACGGGCCGGGTTGGGTCCAAGGCTTTCGTGTGAGCAATCAGCGTCCTGTCCATGGAGGGCAGAAGACAGGGCTGCCAGCCACCTCTCATCCACTCTCTCCCATCTTCCCCAAAGGAAACCCCTGCTCTCCTACCTCTGAGTGTATTTTAGGTAAGCAAACATGGTCCTCTAGTCTGAGATCGTATTCCCGGACATCATTCCTTCTCCCTCCACAAATCCTACTCCCCTTCCCCAGAGGCCTCCTCACAGGGAAAGCTGAGGGTCCTTGGGCTGGGCTCTGCCTAAAACGTGGTTCTGAATCTCTGGGAAAGCTCTTGACAGCAGGAATAGATGGGGCGTGGATCAGGATGGATGCTAATGTAACACACGAGGGAGTGGTGTTAGGGGGCGGGCGTGTGCTGTGTGCTGTGAGCTGTGAGCTGTGTGCTATAGGCTGTGTGCTATGGGCTGTGGGCTGTGAGCTGTGTGCTGTGTGCTGTGGGCTGTGTGCTCTGTGCTGTGTGCTGTGAGCTGTGTGCTGTGTGCTCTGTGCTGTGTGCTATGAGCTGTGTGCTGTGGGCTGTGTGCTGTGAGCTGTGTGCTCTGTGCTGTGTGCTGTGTGCTGTGAGCTGTGTGCTGTGTGCTGTGAGCTGTGTGCTGTGAGCTGTGTGCTCTATGCTCTGTGCTGTGTGCTGTGAGCTGTGTGCTCTGTGCTGTGGGCTGTGTGCTGTAGTGGGGACTCACTAGAGACTTCAACAGCTATGCCAGAGCCTCGTGGAGCAGTGGGAGCAGGGACACTTGCAAATGGTAGAAATCGCAACTACACGTGGTAGCAGGAGGAGGGTTCTAGGAGACAATAACAGGGCACATAACTGAGGGCGGAGGGTCAGAGTCAGCCTATCTGAAGAAATGACATTGACGCTGAATCGCATTAACCGCAGAGGGAGGGCGCTTCTGACAGAGGCACCTGTCAGGTCTCCCCGAGCAGGTTGCCCACAATCACTGTTTAAGCCTATTTTCCGCTACTCCTTCCTCACAGCTAGTTTTCTTCCCTTTACACCCTTCTCCCCATAACTGCTCTGTTCATTCGAAGGCTGTGGTTTCCACAGGCCAAAACAGTACCCCTCACCCTCAAGTCTCAAACCCACCCCCTGAAACAGCCTATTTGTCACCTGGGAAGCTTCAAAGTCTAGCTGAGCTCCTCCAGCCCAGGCAGCTCTACCCACATCCTGCTACTCCCCACAGTCACGGTCTCCCTCTTCCTACCTCCCAGAAAAGCCCACCTGGAGCCTCAGGCACCCGTTCCCGGGAGACCACATACACTCCTTCATCCACACAACAAAAGTTCTGTCCACCAGCCCTGGCTCGACACACCCCTGCGTCCCGTGCACTCGGGCTGAGTTCAGAGCTGTGGGTCCCTTTGCCCAGGTGGGTCCCTCCTCAGAACCTCCACTGATGTGGCCCAGCTCACAGCACTCCGTGACTAGAGCGCAGTGTGCCTCAGGGAACTTCTGATGGCCTCTTGTAGCAAGTGAAATAACCCTCCTCTGCAGGCCAACTTACTACTGGCAGGACTGAAAGAAACATGGAACCAAGGAACACCCTGGGAGGCCAGACCTCCCACTGAGGAAACACTGCCCCCAAGTGGTGTTTCTTTCCATTGCAGCGCTGGAAGGAGGGTGGAGGTCAAGGAGAGGAGCTCCCAGAACCATGAACTCTAGATGGCCTGGTCCTGTCCAACAGGTAACTGTACAATAGTTAGAATATGCAGGTCATTGAAAAACCTGTTTATACTTATGTGGGCAGAGAAGCTGGTTTTATGAAGCCTAAACTGATTCCAGTTTACAGCTGAACCCAAAGTATCATCAAGTGGGTTTTTTTTAAGTTTTCACACACACTAAATTTTGTGGGAATGGAAATACCATTAAAAGTGCGGGAAACCCTGGCTGGTGTGGTTCAACAGTTAGAGCATCAGTCCCCGTACTGTTAAGGTTGCGGGTTCAATGCCCTGTCAAGGGCATGTACCTGGGTTGCAGGTTCAATCCCTGGCCTCAGTTGGGTGCATGCAGGAGGCAACCAATCAATGTGTCTCTTTCACATCATCCATGTTTCCCTCTCTCTCCCAACCTTCCTTCCTCCCTCTCACTCGCTCTTTTAAAAAGTATGTGGAAAAATATCCTAGAGGATTGAAAAAAACAAGTGATGAGATTACACTTAGCTTTGTTTGGAACTAGACCTGGGGTGGTTCCATTTTGGAATCACGCGGCCCTGGGGGACGGCTGTGGTGTCAGCACCAGCGTGGCCACTGCTGCCAGCATTTGGAGCTCTGCTTGCAGGGGACCCCACGTCAGGTGAGCACCTGACCCCCTCACTGCATTCTTGGGGAGTCAGGCCCGTGCATTCATGTATTCTTTTATAAACGACTCTCTTTATGCCATAGGTAGGCCATGCTGCTATTTTTTTTTGTAATTTGAAGTTCTGTGTGTAAGTAGGTTAGGTTACCTCTGGATTTCATTTCAGGTGTGAAAAGCATACACCAAGTCTCACGGGGCTGAAATGACAACTTAGGTGGGTATGGATCTGGTCCCTTCATCTGACCGGGTCTGGACGCACTGAAGTCTGGGCTTGGAGCTGGATGCTGCTGGCACACAGCCCACCCCCCTCAGGGAGTCCTCAGCGCTCCCATGGCTGCCAGCCAAACTAAGCCGGGCCGAAGGCAGGGTCTCTTCCCTGACCCAGGCTGGGACAGAATGGGGCACTCACTTGAAGTAGTCACCTGCAGGTTTCAGGAAGGAAGCGGGCTCATTGGCCACAGACCACATCACAACAGCTGGGTGATTCTTGTCCCTGCACACCAGCTCCTCCATCACCTCCAGGTGGTGCTGCAGAGACTCGTTGTTGTAGCTCTGGCTGTGGGGCAGGGAGAAAGGGAGTGCATCACCACCTGCCAAGGTGGCAGGCTGGACAGCGTGGGCAGTGGGCACTCACATCAGCACAATGCCCACGCCAGGGCTCTCATCGATGACCACAATCCCATACTGGTCACAGAGCTGCATCACCTCCTCTGCATAGGGGTAGTGGCTGGTACGGAAGGCGTTGGCACCAAGCCAGAGAAGCAAGTTGAAGTCCTTCACCAGCAGTGGCCAGTCAAAGCCCTTCCCTCGGACCTAGGGGACAGCAGAATAGAGTGACAACCCCCCACATCCCCTGTCTGCAAGATGTACTTCCTTGTAGAGCTGAACCCGTCAACCCTCTATCCAGCCAAGCACAGGTCCCATCGGGCAGAGGTTTGGAGCACTTTGCTTAACTGCTCCGAGCTGCCCTCAACCACTCCGGGGGCATGGGGAAGGTAAAGATGAGAAACGACTCCCACAGGGACCCAGGAGCCCCAACTCACGTCTGCATCCTCATGTTTGTTGACCCCATGGAAATAGAAAGGACTCCCGTTAATGAGGAACTGGCTCTCTGTGACAGCCACAGTGCGAATGCCCACGGGGAGAGTGTAGACGTCAGACACGGATCCAGCCGCCGTCTGCGCAGTCAGCCTCGCCTATGAGAGTCCAGCAGTGGTGCGAGGCTCCCTGATGGCCTGAGCCCCACAGCACGCCCCTCAGCAGGAAGGCCCCTGGGACCCCACAGCAGCCCACCTCTGGGACGCAAGCAGAGACATCAAGAAATCACAGGCGTCTGCCACTAGCAAGGAGGAACCTTTGCTCACCTTGACCCAGGGCCTGCTCTTCAAATCTGGGCTGCCCCAAGAAGGGTTGACAAAACCTCAGGCTGGGAATATGTCAATTCAATCGACTAGGAAGCTCAGAGCACCCGTGCCTGCCTACCCACCTGTCCTACACCCCTGCTAAAGCCAGGTAGGGCTGCTGGGTGGGAGCAAAGGCCTCTCATAGCCCCAGTCTTAACCACCATTACCTCCAATGAGTACAGGTAGGCAGGGCGCTCATGCATCAGGTATGGCCACCAGAGGTGGGCATCGGGCACCTTCAACAGGCCCTGGCTCCCAACATCCCTGGCCACGACTTGGCCTTCCTCATCCAGAAGGCACACTTCCAGCTGGAAGTCTTCACTGCCTTGGACGTCAATCTGGTAAGAAACCAGCCCTGTGGCAGACAAGAGAGATCAGAGAAGAGAGAAGGACGTGACCTGGGTTGTACAGATGAGAGGACCCTGAAGCCACCATTCTGAGGAGTCTACTTAGGACCCGACACCCCAGCCAACAATTATTTCTTGAGCTTGATCTGCAGGGGGAGACATTGAGTGCGGGCAGCACAGGGGGAGACGGACACCAGGTCTCCATGTTCTCGGAGTGATGTGATCTCAGGAAGCCCCACTGCTTACTGTGCCTTACTTCCTTCGAAAACGAGGTCAGACAAGATGGGTATTTCAGAAGCCCGTGCCAGCTTACACGGGCTGGATTTTAGCTTCTTAGGTAAATGGGAACCTCTGAGGGTTAAGAAATGCTGGAAGAGCCTTTCTCCTGGGGCATCTTTCAAAACAGGGAACAAAGCCACTTTGGGCCTGGCTGCAGGCACACCCTGCTGGAAGCCCTCACCGGTGTTTTGGTCCACGTCGGTGATGACAGTGATGTCGTCAATGTAGGTGGTGGGCGTGGTGTAGAGGAGCACGGGCCGGTGCAGTCCGGCGTAGTTGAAGAAGTCAAAATTTGTGTTCTGGACAAAGTAACCCCGGGGGTACCTACAGTGGGATGACAATGGCCAACTGGGGTCTTGCCCTGAGGCCTTCAACCTCCCCTCTGATAAGGATACTTTGCCCCTTGTGGGAAGACCACTGGGCAGCGCGGGGACTGAAATGGAGAGCAGGGTGCTGCTCACTTGGAGGTATCCGTCTTGTAGAGGATGGTCCCTGGCGGCAGGGTGTGGGGGGTGAGGGTGTTGTTGATGGCGATGGTAATGCGGCAGGTGGACAGGGGCCCAGTCTGAACCAGCTTGCTGATGTCAACCTCGAACGGAAGATGGCCTCCCTCATGCTCTGTCACATGGACCCCATTCACCCACTGCAGACACAGGAAAATATGGGGAGGGGACAGCAAGCCAGACCATGAGGAAGGGGCACTGCCATCTCAGGTACTCCCTCACATAGACGTGCCCTGCCAGCTTCCACCTGCCTCCCCAGCCTGATGGGAGGAATGAAGATTAGGCAACCCTCCCCAGTGTGGGGCAAAGCGTTTCCCCCCACCCGCCCCAGGGGCCAGGCTGTCAGGCAACAGCTGAGAGCTAGGCACCCCAAGAAAGCCCCATGCGTGCTCAGCAGCTGAGCCTGCCCACTCGCCCTGCCTGCTGCTCACTGCACTGACCACAATGGCATAGTAGTGGGCGCTGCCAATCCTCAGCACCACTCTCGTGCCTGGGTCCTGGGTCCATCGCTGGGGCAGGGTCACCTCCCGTTCATACCACACCCAGCCGACAAAGCTACGCAGCTGCTCATCCTGGCCCACGTCATTGAAGCTGGAGGGAACAGGCATGTCCAGGGTGGGACCCGACTGGGGAGAGAAGGGCCAGGATCAGGTCCGGATCACCTCAGAACCTCAGACCAGGGTCCAGGCACTCCCCTTCCCCAGAGGCCAGGTCCCCCAGCAACTCTGCTTGCAGGAAGGCTTCGCCAGACCCTGGAATCCTAGGCCACCACACCATCATTATTCTTTGCCAGCAACTAACCAATGTCTTTTCTGGAGCTCGTTTAATTCTCACAACTCCATGAACTAAACACTAGTCACGCACTCATTCAATGGACAGTGAACACCTACAATGCTGTTCTAGGGACTAGGAATGAAATGGTGACCAGGCCTCTGCTGTCAGAAGATTAGCTCTATGAAGAGTGTGGACGGGGCAGGGGACTATGTCAGGCGTCAGGGAAGGCCTTCTGGGGTCAGTGCCCATGGGATATTGCCTCAAGACAACCTGGCAGGATTGGGTGAACCTGAACCCTAAGGGAATCCCGTGAACACCTCAGGTAAAGAGCAAGGCAGGAGTGAGGCAGACAGCTCAGGGAGCCTGGAAGCAGCCTGGCTTTCTAAAGACATCTTGTATGTGGGACATGTGACCTCAGAGGGGGGAATGTTCTCTGCTCTTCACAGCAGTATCCCCAGGGTGGGACACAAGCCCTGGCACATAGTAGGAACCCAATATATATTGGCTGAATGGATGGATAACTTGCTGACGAGGGACTGACTGCTAGGATGGTTTATGTCCAAGAAGTGGTGGGGCCAGAAGTTCTTTCTCAAGGCAACCAGCACCAGGGTCTCCACGGAAAGAGGTGAGCCTAGGACCACAACATGAATGAATGAAATGAGAAGGGTCGGCAGAGACTAGACCCCGACTAAGAATAAGATGATCAACTGGCCGCCCCAGGAGGAAGGCTGGCCATGCAGGGCTGCTTTGCAGGGGAAACTGTGAGGGGTGCACATGACCTACACTTCCTTTTTTCTTCCCCTGCTGAATGCTGGGCAGCAACCACCAAAATAAGAGAATATGGGACAGGGAGCAGTGCATGGGCTTACAGGCCTGCCCAGTCCCACTTCCCTGCCCTCCCCCCCCACGTCAGCGGGAAAACTTGGAGTGGCGAGCTTGGCTGGCTGGGTGCCAAGCCCCCATCTCTACCTGAACCTGGAATCCAGAGTCTTGGTGCCAGGGCAGAGCGGGTCCCATGATGTCCAAAGTCGGCCCTCTGCCCAGCTCCGTGCCACGGACCCTGCTCGGGCTCGTCCTACCCCACTGGACTGGGCTCGACCACGGGCCCTTCCCCGGCCCAGGGAGGGTGGGCGCCCGCCCCCCAGACGTTTGGTTCGGGATCCGCCTTCCGCCTCACCCTCCTGCGTCGGCCGACACCTCCCGCCCCCACCGCACGCCTCCAAGCGGGTCACCTGGAACATCCGGGCCCGCTCCTCCGCCGGCAGGGCTCCCAGGCCCCCAGCCGGCTTCCAGGAACGGCCCCGCCCGGCCCGTCCCCCTGCCCCAGGCTCCCGCACCTCCCGCAGCGGCGTCCGGTACCACTGCTGCTCGAAGCCCCGGCGCCGATTTTCGGAGAAGTCGGCGCGGAATTTCCAGAGGCCGTCGAGCTCCCTGCGCTCCCGCGACGCGCTCTCCCGAGGGTACAGCATGCCGCCGCGCAGCGCCAGCGCGCAGCCCCCGAGCAGCGCGAGCACCGCCCCGAACCCCGCCGGCCGCCCGGCCATGGTTTCCGCGCGCCCGCCAGCCGCTGCTCCAGAGCTGGAGCCGCCGGGGTTGTAGTCACTGGTCGGGGCGGGGCGGGGGCGTGGCCGGGGCGTGGCCGGGCTTGCCTTGGCGGGGCGTGGTGGGGCGTGGCGAGGCCGGGTGTGCCCAGGACGGGGCGGGGCGGGGAGAAGCTTGCGGCCGAAGACTCCCACGGGTTTTGGCTTCAGGCTGTGCGGAGCCCGCAGGAGGCGCGCGAGGTGGGCCTCTGCGGAGGGCTCGCCCGGTTTGCCAGGGGCGGCGGCGGGATAAGGCAGCGGGCACTCAGGGGCTAGGCCTGTCGTGGAAGGGACCCCGAAGGGCGGAGGTGTCCGACTCTGCGCCCGTCAGTCAGGCCCCCGGGTCACTGTCTGCACCCCGTTCTCCAGGGACTGCTTTGCCCCTCTGCAGGGTCACAGGCCAGAGCGGGACCCTAGAAAATGGTCGGTTTGCTCCCACCCCACCTCCACCCGTTTCTTCTGAGCCCGTCCTGAGACACTTTCACTTGCTTATGCCTGCCAGACACCTAGGGGGACCAGCGGACATGTTTATTATGTGCAGTGGAGTCCCTCCGACAGGGACACCTGTCCCAGGGACTAGGCCATAGTCTTGACCCTGAACCTCCAGGTCACGTGGGCCCCAATGCCCTGCCCTGGGGCTCAGAACGCAAGGCGAGGGGCCTTGTGGCTCCAGTAACCTATCCTGGATACAATCGTTCCTACAAATACCTGATTTTTTTGTTAATTATTATTTTTTACTTTTGCTCGGATTTCATTCTCACCTAAGCAACTTTATGATAGTGGACTTTGATGTGGAAATGGAATCTCTAGGACAGTAAAAATAAAATAGATTCTAGGAACTACCAAGTTCTAAAGGCTCTTCCCAACATGCTTACGATATAAAAATATGAGAAAGTAGCATGCAAATGTTTATGCAGCATGATTCCCACACAAATATAGACATAACGTGGTTATTATTGAAATGATATACAGATGATTTCCATTTTGTACTTCATACTTTCCTGATTTCTTAAAAATGCATGATGAACATGCATCATCATCATTATTATTATGAGAATACATTTATTAAAGCTGAGGATATTGAAACAAGGAAGATCCCTGGCCGGTTTGGCTCAGCGGTTAGAGTGTCAGCCTGCGGTCCAGAGAGACCCGGGTTCGGTTCCCGCTAAGGGCATGTACCTTGGTTGCAGTTTGTCCTCAGCCCTGGTTGGTCGTGTGGGTGGCAGCCACTCGATGTCTCTCTTTCGCGTCAATGTTTCTCTCTCTTTCTCTTCCTCTCTCCCTCCCACTCTATCTGAATAAAAAATGGAAAAATGTCCTCGGGTGAGGATAAAAAAAAAAAAGAAAAAAAAGAAACAAGGAAGAGCTTAGAACAGAAGAAGCATCAGAAGAGAGCCTAGGCAGGGCTGCTTTGGCTCACAGAAATGTCACAGTGAAAGCAGTGAACCAAGGTGGGGCTGTTGTAAGTCCACTGGAAAGTCAGAGAAAAGCGGACTTTGGAGACAGGTTCAGAAGGTTAGCACCAGAGAGCTGCCTCTGCCCATTGCTCCCCTGGTTATAAGTCTCTGGGATCCCTTAGAGTTTAGGAGAAGCATGGCTATGGGGGAAAGAAGGGGGAAGGGAAAGGCCAGGGCATGTTTCTGGGAGGGAGAGCATGCATTATGTTTATAATCAGAATCGAACCAATAAGTTTTTAAAAATGCATCTTTCATTTTTCTTTTTTTCTGTAATAAAAGCGAAGTATTCATAGTATTATGCAGTCTCTCTCGGCCTGCTGGGGGGTCAGCACAATGGAATGAACTACAAGCACACGCTGGTAGGAGTGAGGGGGAGCATAGCAAGGGAGCAAATGCTGCAGATCTCTGGATGCAGCCTAATTTATTTGCAGATTGGTTCCCCAAATTACGTGTGGATTTATGTAAATTAGTTCCTTGAGATGGTGCCTCTGCAAACCATACAGCCTAGCCTTGTCTATTGCTTTTTATAGCTGAAAGAGACTTCAAAGCTAAAAAATAATAAATCCACACACTCCTGGGGTACAGCCCATTATCCTCACTGGGTGGTCTTCCAACCTTTTGTCATGCAAACCTTATCTTATTCACATGCAAACAAAGCATGCAGTTGCACTCCAGGTAGTTTTCCTGCCTTCCAGTCCAATCTGTCTGTCCACACACTCTTTGATCCTAGGCTGGCCAGGTTGTGAGAATGCATATCACAAGGTTACAGTTCGTTCATCCACCAAACCCCCATCCTTACAGTATTATTGTATAAAATGAAAATTGAAAATCAAACATTGGTCTACATATACTTAGCTCCACCCACCCATATCCTTCATTTTTGACTAGTCTTTTTCTATGCTGTTGAGGTTCTCACTAAGTTCATTTAGAATCTTCACCAAAGTTTTGAACTCTGCATGTAGTAGATTGCTTATCTTCATTTTGTTTAGTTCTTTTAATGGAATTTCATTCTGTTCTTTCATTTGAAACATGTTTCATGAATTACATTTAAGTTTTTTACTCATTTTGACTTTATTCTTATGTATGGTGTAAGTTGGTGGTCTAGCTTCATTTTTTTGCAAGTAGCTGTCCAATTTTTTCAACACCATTTATTGAAGAGACTGTTTTGATTCCACTGTATGCTCTTTTCACCTTTGTCAAATATTAATTGAGCATATTGTCTTGGGTCAATGTCTGGGTTCTCTCTTCTGTTCCATTGATCTATATGCCTGTTCTTATGCCAGTACCAGGCTGTTTTGATTACAGTGGCATTGTAGTATACCCTGATATCTGGTAATGTGATTCCTCCTACTTTGTTCTTCTTATTCAAGATTTCTGTGGCTATTCAGGGTCTTTTTTGGTTCCATATAAACTTCTGAAGTATTTGTTCTAGTTCTGTAAAATATGACATTGGTATTTTGATGGGGATTGCATTGAATCTATAGATTGCTTTGAGTAGTATGGACATTTTAATGATGTTAATTCTTCCAATCCATGAACAAGGTATGTGTTTCCACTTTTTTATATCTTCCTCTATTTCTTTTTTCAGTGACCTTTAGTTTTCTGTGAAGAGGTCCTTTTCTTCTTTGGTTAAGTTTATTCTTAGGTATCTTAATTTTTTTGCTGCGATGGTAAATGGGATTTTTTTTTTTTTTTTGGTATCTCTTTCTGTGAGCTCATTGTTGGTGTATAAGAATGCCATAGCTTTCTTGACGTTAATTTTGTATCCGGCTACATTGCCATATTCATTTATTAACTCTAGTAGATTTTTGATGGACTCCTTAGAGTTTTCTATGTACAATATCATGTCATCTGCAAATAATGACAGTTCCACTTCCTCCTTTCCAATTTGGATCCTTTTTATTTTTATTTTCTCATGTCTAATTGCTGTGGCTAGAACTTTCAGTACTATGTTAAATAAGAGTAGCAAAAGTGGGCATCCCTGTCTTGTTCCTGTTCTTAAGGGAAATGCTTTTAGTTTTTGCCCATTGAGTATGATGTTGGCTATAGGTTTTTCATATATGGCCTTTCTTATGTCGAGATATGATCCCTCTATCCCATATTGCTGAGTGTTTTTATCAGAAATGGGTGCTGCTTTATGTTGAATGCTTTTTCAATATGTATTGATATGATCATATGATTCTATCTTTCATTTTGTTTATGGGGTGTATCACATTTATTGATTTGTGAATATTGTACCATCCTTGCATCACTGGGATGAATTCCACTTGGTCATGAGGAATAATATTTTTGATGTATCGCTGGATTCGATTTGCTAATATTTTGTTAAAGATTTTGGCATCTGTGTTCATCAGGGATATTGGCATGTAGTTTTCTTTCTTTGTGGTGTCTTGATCTAATTTTGGAATTAGGATTATGCTAGCCTCATAAATGGGTTTGGAAATCTTTTGTCTTCTTGGATTTTTTGGGATAGTTTGAGGACAATGGGTATTAGATCTTCTTTGAATGTTTAGTAAAACTCCCATGTGAAGCTGTCCGGGCCTGAGCTTTTGTTTACTGGGAGTTTCTTAATTACATTTTCAATTTCCTTAGTTGTTATTGGTCTGTTCAAATTTTCTATCTCTTCATGGTTCAGTTTTGGGAAACTGTGTTTCTAGAAATTTGTCCATTTCACCTAGATTGTCCAATTATTTGGCGTATATTTGTTCACAGTATGTTTCATTGATCCTTTGTATTTTTGTGGTGTTAGTTGTTACTGCACCTCTTTTGTTTCTGATTTTGTTTATTTGGTTCCTTTCTTTTTGTTTCTTGGTGAGTGTGGCTAAAGGCCCATCGATCTTATTTATCTTTTCAAAGAACCAGCTTTATGTTTCATTGATCTTTTGAATTGTTTTTTATTGTCTATGTCATTTTTCTGCTCTGACCTTTAGTATTTCTTTCCTTCTACTTGATCTTGGTTTTCTTTTTGTTTACTTTCTAGTTCTTTAAGTTATAGGGTTAGAAAATCAATGAGGAATTTTTTTTTGTTTCTTGAGGTAGACTTGTAGTGCTATGAACTTCCCTCCCAGGACTGCTTTCACAGTGTCCCATAGGTTTTGTGTTGTTGTGTGTTCATTTTCATTGGTTTCCAGGAAGTTTTTAATTTCTTTCTTGATCTTCTTGGTAACCCATTTATTGTTTAACAACATGCTATTTAGCCTCCCAGTATTTGAATGTTTTTGCGTTTTTGTTGTAATTGAGTTCTAGTTTCATACCATTGTGATCTGAGAAGAGCTTGACAGGATTTCAATCTTCTTGCATGTCTGGAGACTTACTTTGTGTCCTAACATATGGTCTATCTTTGAGAATGTCCCATGTGCACTTGAAAAGAATGTATATTCTGCAGCTTTGGGGTGAAATGTTCTGTAAATAGCAATTAAGTATAATTGATCTAAGTCGTCATTTAAGGACTCTATGTCCTTGTTAATTTTTGTCTAGAAGATCTATCCGATGGTGTCATTGGGGTGTTAAAGTCACCCACTATGATTGTATTGCTATTGATCTCTCCTCTGAAGTTCTCCAGAAGTTTTTAAATATATTTTGGTGCTCCCATATTTGGTGCATATATGTTTATCAGGGTTATATCCTCTTGTTGATTGATCCTTTTAATATTATGTAGTGACCTTCTCTGTCTCTTATTATGGCCCTCATTTTAAAGTTTATTTTATCAGATATGAGTATTGCTACACCAGCTTTATTTTCATTTGCTTGGAAAAAATTTTTCCATCCCTTCACTTTTATCCTGTGTGAGTCTTTTGTTATGAGGTGAGTCTCTTGTAGACAGCATGTATATGGGTCATGTTTTCTTATCCAATCAGCTATCCTATGCCTTTTGATTGGAGCATTTAAGCCATTTACATTTAAGGTTATCATTGATAGATACTTATTAATGGGCATTTTTATTTTATGCCCGTGTTTCTCTCTCTCTCTTTCTGTTTCTTTTTTTTTTTTTTTTTTTAATCCTCACCCGAGGACATTTTTCCATTTTTTGTTCAGATAGAGCGGGAGGGAGAGAGAGGAAGAGAGAGAGAGAGAAACATCGATGTGAAGGGACACATCGAGTGGCTGCCACCCGCACGACCAACCAGGGCCGGGGACAAACTGCAACCGAGGTACGTGCCCTTAGCGGGAACCGAACCCGGGTCTTTCTGTACCGCAGGCCGACACTCCAACCGCTGAGCCAAACCGGCCAGGGCTCTTTCTGTTTCTTATTCGTACAAGTCACTTAAGCATTTTTTGCAGTGCTAGTTTGTTGGTGGTAAATTTCTTTAGCTTTCTTTTTTTTTGTCCGTGAAGCTCTTTATTTCTCCTTCAATTTTCAATGATAGCCTTGCTGGATAGAGTAGTCTTGGATTCAGACCCTTGCCTTTCATTACTTTGATTTTTAATTAATTAATTAATTTTTTCTTTTTGGTATGTGCCCTTACCGAGAACCGAACCTGGGACTCTCTGGTCCACAAACCGATGCTCCAACTGCTGAGCCAAACTGGCCAGGGTACTTTTCATTACTTTGTATACTTCATGCCATTCCCTTCTGGCCTATGGTGTTTCTATTGAGAAATCAGCTGACAGTCTAATGGGAGCTCCTTTGTTGGTACCTGCCTGTCACTCTCTTGCTTCCTTTAAGTTTCTTTCTCTGTCTTTAATGTTGGCCATTTTTATTATGATGTGTCTAGTTGTGGGTCTTCGGGGGTTTATCTTGCTTGGGACTCTCTGTGTTTCCTGGCCTTGTGTGACTTTTTTTCTTCACCAAATTAGAGAAGTTTTCTGTCATTATTTCTTCAAACAGGCTCTCTAATCCTTTGTCTGATTCTTCTCCTTCTGGTATCCCTATAATGCGAATGTTGTTACATTGTGTATTGTCGCAAAGCTCTCTTAAACTCTCCTCCTGTTTGTAATTTTTTTTCCCATTTGCTGCTCTGTTTGGGTGTTTTTTTCTACCTTGTCTTCTAAGTTGCAAATTTTGTCTTCAGCTTCTTCTAATCTACTATTGAACCCTTCTAAGGTATTTTTCATCACACCTATGTCAGTTTTTATTTCCTCTTGATTTTTATGCATCACTTCTACCTCTTTTTTTTTCTTCCCTTTATTGATTTTAGAGAGAGAGGAAATGAGAGGGGGAGAGAAATAGAAACATCGATGAGAGAGCACATTGATTGCCACCCCCTGCACGCCCACCAATGGGCATTGGGCCCACACCTGGGCACGTGTGCCAATCAGAATCAAACCGCTGACTTCCCGGCCAATGGGTCAATGCTCAGCTACTAAGCCACACTGGCTGCACTCTACCCCTTTTATTTTAAGCTGATGTAGTTCCCACTGAGCTCTTCATAATTCTTACTAAGTTTCTTATAGTTCTCACTAAATTGTTTGAGCATCCTTAAAATCATGGCTTTGAATTCTTTATCTGACACATTGCTTTCTTCCATTTCCTGTAGTTATTTTTTCAGGTGATTCCTCTTGTTCTTTCATTTGGGTGATGTTTTTTAGTGTCACCATTTTAACAATCTGGTAGTTCAAGGCCCAGTGAAGGATTTTGGAATGTGTAGGCAGGTCATTGTGTATCAGTTAAGGTTGTTGTGCCTTCCAGATTGTTTTGGTGTATGGTGCCTCTTGCCTGCTGTGGGTCCTGGAGGATTGAGGACTGGTGGCTGGTATTGCTCTGTTGTGCAGCTCTCAGCTCCTTGAGTCTTGTGCTACTAGGGCTGGAGCATTGCTCCTGATCAGCCTCAGCTGATTCTGCTGGGGATGGCTCTCAGATGCCAATCTGTGCTGCTGCTGCCTGGGGTCCATGGGGTCTTTCTGATATTCACCTGAGGTGCATGGGTCCAGCTGGTTCCCTGCTGTGGTGCGTGGGTCCTGCTGGTGTGCTGCTGGGGTATGCTTCGGCCTGGTGTGGCTCAGCTCCTGATCAGTCGCTGCTTGGAGACAGTGTCAGCTCCTGATTTGCACTGCTACTGCTGCTGCTGTTGCCAGGGGGTGCTGTCAGCTCCCAATCCTCTGCTGCTGTTGGGGGCTGAGGATGCTCTGCTCCTGGGACTTTGTAGCTGCTGGAGGGAAGGGCTCCACTCCAAATCCACTGCTATAGTTGTCAGGGGCAGGTCTTGGCTTCCAAAGTCTTCTGCTGCTTGGACTGGGGCACTGCTCTTGATCAACCTCTGCTGATGCTACTGGGGATGGGTCTCAGCTGCCAATTTGTGCTACTGCTGCCTGGGGATGGATGTCCACTCCCAAGCCTCAGGTGGGGCTACACTCCCTGTCCAGTCACTGCTGCTGTGGAGGAAGGTGCTGAGGTCCCATCAGGCTGCTACTGTGGGGGATGGTGCTGGGCTCTCTGCCAGCTGTGGCTACTTCAGCCAGCACCTTGATAGCACCGCTACTGTGCACTGGTTTATGTTGACACAGTTACGACATTTGACCGATGGTGCAAGGTGCTCTTGGGGACTCAGTTGACTCGGCCCTAGCTGCTCCCCAGTTCCTCCTCCCAGGGAAGATCAAGGATCTTCCAAAAGCTGGGGCCTCTTCTCCGCACAGGTGGAAGCTCACTGATGAGCTGCTTACCACGGTAGGTAGCTACTTTCCTTCCATAGCACAGGGACCTTCTGTGCTGCGTTTCTGCACTGCTCAAGGTTGGTCGTCCACACTCACATTCACTCACACTCTTTCTCACACTCGCTCACTCTCTCACACACTCACCCTCACTCCAGTCCTGCCTGCTGCCATCTCTGGGATTTTTTTTCTTAAATAGGTAATGTTCATTTATTTATTTACTTATTTGAGAAAGAGAGAGATCAGTTTGTTGTTCCACTTCTTTATGCATTTATTGGTTATTTCTTACATGTGCCCTGACTGGAACTGAACCTGCAACCTTGGTGTGTTGGGACTATGCTTTAACTAACTGAGCTGGTTGGCCAAGGCCAGAAGATTTTTCTATGTTCAATGTCACCAATTCTTTCATTATATTTACTTATACTCCAATTAGGTTTAATACTCCATGGACACTGCCCTTGCATGATTATCAATTACTTTTGTGTTGTAGATCCAAACTACTTTGCAGTCTTCTTATTCTTGGTAACCTTTGACTTGGTTGTTGTTCAGGTCATCACTCCTCTAAGCATCCATGAACCTACAAGCTTTTGCTTATCCTACTGCCTCTTCTGACTCCTCCTTTATCTGATCTTTAAATGGAATTTCTCAGGGTTCTCTATTTATATTCTCCCCAACCTTTCACATTATCTCACCTATTACAATAGCTATATATTATTTGCATGCTGACAGAATCTCCTGAGATTGTGTAATCTCCTCCCATATCATATCAGGTTTGGCCTATGGGCTCAAGAGAAGATGGCAGTAGTGATAGTATGTTCTTTCTAAAACTAAATCACAGTGTGATTTCTGCCTTTTGTTTTCTCTTGGATCACTTGCTCTGGGGGAAGCTTGGGCGGCCTATGGAGTGGCCTGTGGTGAGAAACTAAGGCCTCTTGCCAATAGCCACGTAGGTGAGTCATCTTGGAAGTGGATCCTCCAGTCCCCATCAGGTGACTGCAGCTCCAGAGACATCCTTTTTAAAAAAGTATGTTTTTCCCTGGCTGGT
This sequence comes from Molossus molossus, assembly GCF_014108415.1. Taxonomy (NCBI): domain Eukaryota; kingdom Metazoa; phylum Chordata; class Mammalia; order Chiroptera; family Molossidae; genus Molossus; species Molossus molossus. The sequence continues at coordinate 105,124,581 of NW_023425366.1, read as the reverse complement.
TTCGCTCAGTGGTTAGAGCATTAGCCCACGATCCAGAGAGACCCGGGTTTGGTTCTCACTAAGGGCACATACCTCGGTTCTAGTTTGTTCCTGGCCCCTGTTGGGGTCTTGTGCGTGGCAGCCAGTCAATGTGTCTCCCTCACATCGATGTTTCTCTCTCTCTCTTCCTCCCACTCTCCCTCTCACTCTATCTGAAGATAAATGCAAAAATGTCCTTGGTTGAGGATTAATAAAATAAAAATGTTTTGCCCGGCTGGTGTGGCTCAGTGGATTCAGCATCATCCTGTGGACTGAGAGGTCCCGGTTTGATTCCTGGTCAGGGCACATGCCCAGGTTGCAGGCTTAATCCCCAGTAGGGGGCGTGCATGAGGCAGCTGATGGACATTTCTCTCTCATATCAATGTTTCTATCTCTCTCCCTTCTCTCTTTAAACATTCAATGAAAAAAAAACATATTAAAATATATATATATATGTTTTGCCCAGGTAGTGTGGTTCATGGTTAAGCATTGACCCTTGCAACAAGAGGTTGCCACTTTGATTCCTGGTCAGGGCACATACCCAGGTGGTGGGCCAAATTTCCAGTGAGGGGCATGCAGAAGGCAGCCAATCAATGTTCTTTCTCGTCGAGGTTTTTATTTCTCTCTCCCTCTCTTTTCCTCTTACTCTAAAATAAATAAAGAAAAATAATTTTAAAAATACTTTTTTATTGACTTTTTTTTAGTAAGGGGGAGGAGGAGGGAGGGAGAGAGGGGGAGAGCGAGAGAGAGAGAGAGAGAGAGAGAGAGAGAGAGAGAGAAGCATCAATGTGAAATCAATTGGTAGCCTCCTGCATGCACCCTGACCAAGGATCAAGCCCGAAACCTGGGCAAGTGCCCTGACTGGGAATTAAACCAGCAACATTTCCATGCACGGGACCACACTCACCCAACTGAGCTACACCAGCCAGGGCCCTAGCTGACACCTTGGTGGCAACGTTTTGAGAGATGCAAAACCAGAATTACCCAGCTAAGCTCGTCCCAAATTCCTGACCAACAGAAACTGAGATAATGCATGTTTGTAGTTTTAGGCTACTAGGTTTAGGGGTTATTTTGTATGTAGCAATAAATAACTAACAGGACCTCCAAATTTATATCTCCAGCCTTGTTCACTCCGCAGATCTCCAAATTCATTTCAACCCTTAAATATCCAAAAGTATCTTTAAATTTACATGGACAAACCACAGCTCTTGATTCAGAAGACATCACTACCACCCAGTTTTTTCTCTGGGAGAAATCTCCGTCTTAATAACCACTCAGCTTCTCAGGCCCGAAACCTAGGGGTCATTATTAAGTCCTTCCTTTCCGTCACACTCCACATCCAATCCATCGGCTCCACTTCCAAAATTAATCTTAACTATGTCTACTCTTTCCCCCTCTATTGCTACTACATTGGTCCAGGCCACTGCCGTCACTCACCTAGACTGATGCTTCTTAACTGATTTTCCTTTTTTCATACTTGGTCTTTTTAAAAGTTATACTGCCCTGGCTGGTTTGGCTCAGAGTTAGAGCATCGGCCTGCGAACCAAAGAGTGCAGGTTCGATTCCAGCCAAGGGCACCTACCTCGGTTGTAGTTCGTCTCCGGTGCTGGTCAGGGTCATGTGGGAGGTAACCAGCCAATGTGTTGCTCTTGCCTTGATGTTTCTCTCTGTCTCTCTTTCTCACTCTCTCAAAAATCAATAAAGTCATGTTTTTATTTTTTTAAAAAGTTATACCATGTTAATAGTGATCTGTTTGTTCAAAGGATAGAGAAAATTTGTCTGTTAAATTTTTTGACAAGCATATTATACTGTTTGCATGATTTTAAGGGTTTTCAAGGCAAATTTATGTTCTGCCACTCCTTAGAGAATGTGACATTGGGCAAGTTACTCACTTTCAATAAACCTTCGCTTCTTCATCTATGAAATAAACTTACATATACCTGCTTTGTAGAGTGGTGGTGAGGGTTAAATAAGATGATAACAGGTAGAAGCACTAGTAGCTGTCAAAGGGCAAGTGATTAGTATATGTTACATCGCTTGTTATTATAAAGTTCTAATGAGGTTATTTAACACATTTGAAATCTTTCACCCTTTGTTAAAAGTTGTACAAACTGTATTATTAGCTCTAAAATCACTCAAAACAATAATTTATTCTTTTTTGTTGTTGTTAATCCTCACCTAAGGATATTTTTCAATTGATTTTTAGATAGATTAGAAGGGAGGGAGGTAGAGAGAGAGAGAGACAGAAAGAAATATAAATGTGAAAGAGACACATTGATTGGTTGCCTCCTGCACAACCCTGACTAGGGCTGGGATCAAACCAGCAAACCCAGGTACATACATACATGCATTGATTGGGAATCGAACCTGAGACCCTTCGGTCCAAGGGCTGATGCTGTAACTACTGAGTCAAATTGGCCAGGCCTAATATATTCTTGTAAGGAAAAAGTTACAACCAAAGTTTTCAAAAGGAATAAAATAGGCTATAAACAACAACAACAACTACAAAGTTATACCATGTTAAATGGTTTAAACCCATTCCTGCCTTAGAGACTTTGCAGAGTTTGCTTCCGTAGTTTGTCCTTTTGGTAATTATGAGTGTTGTTCAACAAATATTTCTGGTTCTCCCCCTTTCTGGACAAATGGCCCTTGCCCCTTTGAAGTTAGGTGTGACCCTGTGACTATTTTCACCAAATGAAATGTCGATATCAGCAACTTTAAGAGCCAGTACCTGATCTGCCACGTCCCTTTGCCTGCCTCGGAGGTCGTGGAAGCACATGTCAAACTAAGCTTCCATCAGCCTGAGGACCTGAGTGAGTGAGGGTGGTCAGTGACCCTTCTCATCTGTGATGAATGTGTGGCTTGAGTGAGAAATAAACCTTTACTGCTTCAAACAACTGAGATTTTGCAGTTGTTTGTTACTACAGCATAACTAGCCCATCCTGACTTATACACTATGTGCCAGGTGCTCATAAGGGTGTTTTACATATATTAACTCATTCACTTCTCGTAACAACCCTTTGAAGTAAGCACTATCATTATTCCCACGTAACAAGGCAGTGACTGAGACACAGCAAAGTTAATGAACTTTTCTGATACCACAGAGCTAGTAAGGAGCGGAAGTAGAATTTGACCTGACCAATCAGGTTCCAGATTTCTGCTCTTAGTCACTCTGGTGTACTGCCTCTCAGACTTTCAAACTGATGTTTGAACAGGAATTGACAAAAGTAAAGAGGTTTCTTTTGTTTTTGTTTTTATAGTTTTTTTTTCCTTTATTGATTTTAGAGTGAGAGGAAGGGAGATGGAGAAAGAAATAAAAACATCGATGAGAGAGAACATCATTTGGCTGCCTCCAGCATGCCCCCAACTGGGGATTTGGCCCACAACCTGGGCATGTGCCCTGACCAGGAATTGAAGCAGCAACCTCTTGGTGAACCACACGGGCCGGGTAGTAATGAGTTTTAACAAATACTCATACTAACATCCATCCTGAGTTGAGATAGATATATATTATTATATATACTAAATTTTATATTGTTACATTATATTTACAAGTATTTATATCCTGTATATTTATACAGAGTTGTCACTTGATATTTTAGCTACTATTTTATTTAATTTTTGCAAGTTCCAATCTTTATTTCAAGGTATCAGATGAATAACTTTCAAGGGCAATACATGTACAGTAAAGGAGATTGGGGGAAGGTAAGCAGAGACAAGCTAATCTATTGTGGAACTAAAATCAGGTTTAGGCCTGGCTGGTGTGGCTCAGTGATTGAGCGTCGACCCATGCACCAAGAGGTCACTGGTTCGATTCCTGGTCAGAGCACATGCCCAAGTTGTGGGCCAAATCCCCAAAGGGGGCATGCAGGAGGTGGCCAATCAATGTTTCTCTCTCATCGATGTTTCTATCTCTCTCTCCCTTTCTTTCTCTCTAAAATCAATAAAGAAAAAGAATAAAATAAAATCAGGTTTAGTTGCTATTTTAATATCAATACGAGGGCAACAATTATCAAGTACAGCAACCAACTAGAACAGCAGATATTTTAGAGGTTAATGGTTATTTTTACAAGATCTAAAAATAATCCCCATAATCTGAGTGTCTTTTATTTTAACATATCTTTATTGTTGAACGTATTACAAATGTTTCTCATTTTCCCCCATTGACCCCCTTCTCCCTCCTCCCTCCCCCCTCCTGCCTTTCCCCACACTGTTGCCTATGTCCTTTGGTTATGCATATATACATACAGGTTCTTTGGTTCTTCCCAACCCCAACCCCCTCTCCTTTATGATTTGTCAGTCTAACAACCAATTTGTACTTCTTAATCCCTTCACTTTTTTCACCCATTCCCCCAATCCCCCTATCATCTGGCAACCAACAAAATGTTCTCTGTATCTATGAGAATGCTTCTGTTCTGCCTGTTCATTTTGTGTGTAGATTCAATTGTCGATAGATACGTATTCATTGCCATTCTGTTTGTTCATATTTCTTATCTTTTTTTTCAAAAAGACCCCTGAGCATTTCACATAATAATGGTTTGGTGGTGATGAACTCCTTTAGCTTTTTCTTGTCTGGGAAACTATTTATATGGCCATCGATTCTAAATGACAGCTTTGCAGGATAGAGTAATCTTGGTTGTAGGTTCTTGCTTTTCATCACTGAATGTTTCTTGCCACTCCCTTCTGGCCTGCAAAGTTTCTTTTGAGAAATTAGCTGACAGTCTTATGGGAACTCCCTTGTAGGTAACTAATTGATTTTCTCTTGCTGTTTTTAGATTCTCTCTTTGTCTTGAACCTTTCGCATTTTAATAATGATGTGTGTGTCCAGGAGAAAGCTGCCTCTCCAACCATCGCTCCAATGCCAAACAGCTCAGTTCTTCCCCATTTGTGTCTGGTGCCTTTCTTTTTCCTGTTTTGTTTTGTTTTTTATCCTCACCCAAGGACATTTTTTGATATTTTGTTCAGATAGAGTGGGAGGGAGAGAGAGAGAAACATCAATGTGAAAGGGACATATCAAGTGGTCACCACCCACACAACCCAATCAGGGCTGGGGACAAACTTTAATGAGGTACATGCCCTGAGCAGGAACCGAACCTGGGACTCTCCAGACCGCAGGCCGACGCTCTAACCGCTGAGCCAAACCGGCCAGGGCTTTCTGGTGTCTCTCAAGCTGCCTCTTCCATGCTGGATCCTGGAGGGTGCAAGTCCAAGTAAGTCCGTGTGGGGCCCTTTAAGAGGTGCCTGGGGCTCCAGCCGCCTCAGCCTCCCTCAGCCTCAGTTCCTGCTGGTTTTTCCAGCCAGAAGTTATGGGGATTCTCTTCCTGGCACTGGATCCCTGAGCGGGGCACCTGGTGTGGGACGGGGACCCCTCAGTCCTTAGGGAGGGCCCTCCTGATTTTTATCTGCCACATGTGGGTGTGGGACCATCCCATCCACCTCCGCCCCTCCTACCAGTCTGGATGTGGCTGCTGCTTTAATTCCGTAGTTGTAGGACTTCAATTCAGGATGATTTCAGGTGGTTTTGAATGATGGTTGTTCCGTAGTGTAATCATAACTTTGATGTGGTTGTGGGAGGATGCGATACTGCGTTTATCTACCTGCCATCCTGACCGGAAGTCAAGTCTGAGTGTCTTAAAAACAACGCTTCCCACCTTATAGAAATACTTCCAAAGACAGTTTATATATATATTTTTTTAATTTTAGAGAGAGAGGAAGGGAGAGGGAGAGAGAGATAGAAACATCAGTGAGAAAGACATATCTATTTGCTGCCTCCTGCATGCCCCCCACTGGGGATCAAGTCCACAACTCAGGCAGGTGCCCTGACCAGAAATCAAACCGGCAACCTCTTGGTCTATGGGTCAGTGCTCAACCACTGAGCCACACTGGCTTGGCCCAAGGACAGTTTTTTGTTTGTTTGTTTTTATTCCTCACCCGAGGATATTTTTCCATTTATCATTAGATAGAGTGGGAGAGAGGGAGAGAGAAAGAGAGAGAGAGGACGACAGAGAAACATTGATGTGATAGAGCCACATCGAATGGTTGCCTCCCACATGACCCGACCAGGGTTGGGGACAAATTTCAACCGAGGTATGTGCCCTTGACCAGAATCGGACCCACAACTCATTGGTCCAAAGTGCAATGCTCAACCGCTGAGCCAAACTGGCCAGGGCAGGACAGTTTTTTTTTCAGTTGTTTAAAACACACTTTCTTGCCCTGGCCGGTTTGGCTCAGCGGTTAAAGCGTCGGCCTGCGGTCCTGAGAGACCCGGGTTCGGTTCCCGCTAAGGGCATGTACCTCGGTTGCAGTTTGTCCCCGGCTCTGGTCAGTCGTGCGGGTGGCAGCCACTCGATGTGTTCCTTTCACATCGATGTTTTTCTCTCTTTCTCTGTTCCTCTCTCTCCCTCCCACTCTACCTGAACAAAAAATGGAAAAATGTCCTCGGGTGAGGATTAAAAAAAAACCAAAAAAACAAAAAAACACACTTTCTTGAGGTATAATTTACATATAATAAAATGCACACTCATTCTAAGTGTACGGCTTGATAAAGCTTGGCAAAGGTACACACCCAAGTACCTACCACCATTACGTAAATACTATAGGATTTTCCCACTACTTCAGGCATTTCCTTCCGGACCCTGAGCGACAGTCAATCCTACCCTCACCCTAAAAGGTCTGAGCCGGCGGGAGATCACACCCTCAACGCAAGGCCAGTGTAGAGCCCAATGGCTTTATTGTATATGCCTGGGTGCAGGCAGGCTGACTCCTTAAAAGGGCCCAGTATCGAAATCTCTTTGTTCTCTGGTTTTTATAGGCCCAAACTACAGAAACTTAAAAAAACAAACAAAAAAAAAACTACATTAAAAAAAAAAACCCACATTTTCTTGGCACTGCATAATTGGTGTTAGGGCTGATACGAGGTCTGGGCCATCGTTAATCTCCTCCTTTTTTATGGTCCCTTCAAGTTTCCCAAGGCCATCATTAACCCCTTATCTTTGTGGTTCCTCTGGGTGTCAGTCCCAGGCTTTTTAGAAAACTGCTCGGGTGTTTATGTGCAGGAATAACTGGTCAGAATGTGTAAGAACGAGGCGGAACGAGGCGGGGCAGGGTCTCCAGAAGTGCAGGTTTTTTGGGAATCAGCCTTGCTGGACTACCTCTAAGGAGAGAGTAGCCACTGGCTTGTCCAGACTAAGGATTTTTAAATTTAGGGCTGGGGTGGGTGGTCGTTCAGCCAATGAGTTGTAGTCATCCTTGATTGGTTGGGGCTGGGGTCTTCTGAAACTTTTTTTCCTTGTCAAGGGACATTTGTAGTTTGGGGTGGGTTAGGGTGGTCCCATCATCCCGTTCCGCCTGACTGGAGTGATGGGTTTTGGTTTCTTGGAGGCTTAGGGCAAGGTTTAATGATAAGAGGCTTGGAGCATTGATATTGAAAGTAAAAGATTTAAGAGGCTTGGGGCAGTAATATGGAAGTTAAGAGCTAACAGAATGGAGTTTAATTTTGTTAAAACATTATTAACTCTTTCACACCCCTGACCCCAGGCCATCACTGATCTGCTTTTTGTCACTGTAGATTAGATTGGGCTTGTCTAGAATTTCACAGGAATGGAATGGTACGGGACACTTTTGCGTTTAGTTTCTCTCACTCAGCATATTTTTAAGGATCTGCATGTTGCTGCATGTATCAGTATCTCATTCTCAAGAACAGTTTTTAGTAACAAGAAATAGAACAACTTTCAATTCTGGACAGAACTGTCATAAATATTCTCTATTTCATTCAAATAAGATTCTTTGAACCGATTTTATGACATGGAATGGTGTCCACGCCTCTGCCACTGTTGGAGAGGAGACATAGCCTTCTTTTTTTTTAAATCTTCACCCGAGGACATTTTTCCATTTTTTGTTCAGATAGAGTGGGAGGGAGAGAGAGAGAGAGAGAGAGAGAGAGAGAGAGAGAGAGAGAGAGAGAGAAACATCGACATGAAAGAGACACATCGAGTGGCTGCCACCCACACGACCCAACCAGGGCTGGGGACAAACTGCAACCGAGGTAAATGCCCTTAGCAGGAACCAAACCCACGTCTCTCTGGACCACAGGCCGACGCTCTAACCGCTGAGCCAAACCGGCCAGGGCAACATATTCTTCTTGAAATTCCTTTTCTCCTGAGAGACTCAATATCCGCTTTCTACTAGCACCTAGAACAAAGAACAGGCCTGAGGAGCTCAAAATCGACTATACTGACAAAGGCAGAAGAGAGCCTTAAACAAGAGCACTGCGGCAGGTAATATCTTCTCGGGCACACCTGATACAATCAGCACTCTCTCCAGTCAGCTTCCTGCATATCCCTCATTTATCCCTGACACTTCTCACAATCTGAAGTGACCTTGTTTCTTTCTTTTTCTGAATGTCCGTGGTAGACTGACTGACCATTCATTCACACCAGCCTTCCTCCCTGAGGTGGTTCTCCTCTCCCACGCCCAGGAAACCAGGCCTGGACGTGTCATGCTTTGGCCAGGTGGATCCACGATGATACAGGTAGCTCTAGTGCCTCTATTTTCATCGCTGTAGAGTATTCTATTGTGTGGATACACCACTATTGACGTTACCCTTTCCTGTTGAGCATTTAGGTTGCTTCTGAGACAGGGTTTTGGGCCCATGAATAGAAAATACTGGGTGGCCAGCAAGCCAAGTTACGACCAGGTGGTCAGAAGGAACGCGAAATAAGCTGACTGAAAAAAATGTCAGCGATCCTCCACTCCCTACTCAAAAACACAGAGGCAGCCTATCTTACCTCCCTTCTAACTGCCTGCTTACACTACTGATGCGCAGGCGCAGTGGATGAAGGTTTGCCCGCTGTACCACCTCTGTAGGGTAGTAATAATGAGCAGTCTGCCATCTTGCCCCCACAGTGTAGGCACAAAAATAGTGACCATGAAACAAAGCTGGAAATGGAAGTCACCCTACCCTGAAATGAAAAATTCCACAAACCTGCCTTTTTCAAAAAGCTGGCCTTTTCCTGCAAGCCCGCTTTGCCCCCAGCTCATAAAAGCAGCCACGCAGAGCCAGCCCCGCGTCCGTTCAGACGACCTTCCTTTCCTCTGTGCTGTCTCCTTCGTGCTCCGGCATAAGCTTCATAAATCTGCCTGGGCATTTCTCTGGGGCTTTCTCTCGATTTCTCTCTTGGGGAACCCAAGAACCCCAACGTCGGTAAGGTTTCCAGTGTTCACGTTTACAATCAATGCTGCGATGTACATTCCTCTAGTGGCTCCTGGCCTTATGCTCACGGGGGAGACTTTCCCCGGGTGTGTCATAGGCACGGAGCTGCTGGGTCAAAGGGTCTGCCCACCCTCCCCTGCGCTAGGCATTGCCCAGCGCTTTGCAAGGGGGTTGTGCACATGATGCTGCTACTTCCAGCTGCCCCAGAAAAGGGAAAACTCAGCCACCCAAGCCTCCCCTTGGCCCAGTGCAGCCCCCACGGCTCTCCACTCACCGTTTCTACTTGTTCCTGGTTCACAAAGAGCTTTTATTTACTTTTATCTTGATCAGGTCTTCCTGGGTCTTTTATTTTTGTGTCTTATTCATCATTATTGTATATCTGAAGAATGAAGTCACTGTGCTGCTCTTTGACTCTAAGTGTGGATGTAAAAGAGAGTCTACAAAAAGTAACCTCACAGGCCCTGGCCAGTATGGCTCAGCAGTAAGAGCGTCGCCCGTGGACCAGAGTCCAGGGTTTGATTCTGGCCAAGGGCACGTACCTCAGTTGTGGTTTGTCCCCGACCCTGGTTGGGATTGTGCAGGTGACAACCAATCAATGTGTCTCTCTCACATCAATGTTTCTCTTTCCCTCTCACTCTCTCTCTCCCTTCCTCTCCCACTCCAGCTCTATCTGAACATTAATGTAAAAATATCCTTGGATGAGGATTAAAAACAAAAAAGAAAGTAACCTCACAGGGTGATCTGATCATAAATTTTTAACTGGGCCCGGCTGGTGTGGCTCAGTGGTTGAGCATCGACCCATGAACCAAGAGGTTGCCAGTATGATTCCCAGTCAGGGCACATGCCCAGGTTGTGGGCCAAATTCCCAGTGGGGGGCATGCAGGAGGCAGCCAATCGATGTTCTCTCTCATTGATGTTTCTATCTCTCTCTCCCTCTCCCTCTCTAAAATTAATAAAGAAAAAAAAATGTTTAATTAAAAAAAAAATTCCTGCCCTGGCCGGTTTGGCTCAGCGGTTAGAGCGTCGGCCTGCGGTCCGGAGAGACCCGGGTTCGGTTCCCGCTAAGGGCACATACTTCGGTTGCAGTTTGTCCCCGGCCCTGGTTGGTCATGCAGGTGGCAGCCACTCGATGTGTCCCTTTCACGTCGATGTTTCTCTCTCTCTCTCTCTCCCTCCCACTCTATCTGTACAAAAATTGGAAAAATGTCCTCGGGTGAGGATAAAAAAAAAAAAAAATTCCTCACTGAGCAGGTCATGGTGGCTAGTTATACCCCCACCATGTAACTTTTAGTATAAGGTTTATCTTTTCCTTAAGCAAGACGTGTCCATTGTTTTTGTGCATCTAGGTTAACACACCTTTGAAATAAGTATAACCACCCTTAAGAGAGCACATAATCTTGTTAACTATCCTGTCATCCAATCCCTGTCTTGCTCTCTGTCACTTTCAAGTAATCTTCCTGACTTTCCCACTTTAATTTCAAATACATAGAAGAAACTGCAAAATGTCAGTCTCTGGAGCATTTGAGATCTTGCTTCCTGGCAATTGTCATCAGTTTTGGTTCAAATTCTCTTAAGCTACTCTTTGGTGTATCTCCCCCATTCCTTGGTGTACTTCTAACTTGTACACCTGCCCTTTGGACCCAAAAATACCTTCTCAGGTTTGTCTTGGAGGCTGCCATGCTTTCTCCTGTTCTCTGAGCCATCTTTCTAAGGTTGGTTCAGACACCAGCTCTTCTGTTTCCTCAGTCAGAAGGAACGTCTCCCTTCTCCATCCTCCTGGGACAGCAGATGTTACTGCATTTGTAGCCAGAGGCCTGAGCTGTCTGGCCTTAGCCAAACTGACTCTCGGGCAACAATTTTTCTCCTTTTCTCTAACCACTGTGATGTGGCCCTGACCCCCAAGTGAGAGCAGACAGGGTATCACTTGGGTAAAGGTCCTGGGGCACGTGGGTGAGCCCACTGGGTTTCTACTGCTTGATGACAATAGTAACAGCAGCCCACGTGAGCTGGGATTCTGCTAATGAATTCCTACAGCTCCAAAGGACTACAAAATGGAGTTATTCCTCCTCTGTGACAGGTGAGGAAACTGAGGTTCAGAGGGGTGGAATGACTTCCCCAAATTACATTTACCATCATAAATGGCACATTCACTCCTTCCCCCAAATTACCCTGCATTCAATGGACCTTCTGATGCCTAGGACTGGAAATAATAGAATATGCTCCCCCTGCTGGTGGGATGCAGCAACACAAAATGTCCTTGCAAAGATGGAAGGGGTCATTGCCTTGAGCACAACAAGCAAGTCACAGGACGGTCAGCTGATCAGAACACAAATTTAAGACTTCCTTTTACCATTTTTCCCCCAGTAGATAATTTAAAAAATATCACCAATAGGTTTTGAGAATCATCTGCCATCTTCTTGTTTTATTTTATTATTATTATTTTTTTATTTTTTAATCCTCACCCGAGGACACTTTCCCATTTTTTGTTCAGGTAGAGTGGGAGAGAGAGAGAGGAACAAAGAGAGAGAGAGAGAAACATCGATGTGAAAGGAACACATCGAGTGGCTGCCACCCGCACGACCGACCAGGGCCGGGGACAAACTGCAACCGAGGTACGTGCCCTTAGCGGGAACCGAACCTGGGTCTCTCAGGACCGCAGGTCGACGCTCTAACCGCTGAGCCAAACCGGCCAGGGCATCTTCTTGTTTTAAAAGCTAGACAACTCTACCCTGGCCGGCTTGGCTCAGTGGTTGAGCATCGGCCTGTGGACCAGAGTCCCAGGTTCGGTTCCTGCTAGGGGCACGTACCACAAAAATAAATAAATAAATAAATAAATAAAGCTAGACAACTCTTAGATCTTATACATCAGCTTGCTGATTGGTTTCTTTTTCAGAGACATAGATAACATCTGAATTTTTCCTGATACCCTTGATTTAACTGTTGTGGCTTGATGAATCAAAGCAGCTGAATTTGATGTAAATTCAATGCCAGTAACTTTCTGGGCTTGAGATATTGAACAAGCAATGCCTGGCCTATTATAGACACTGAAGATAGATTTATTTTTCATATAAAAACTGTCAGATTTCTTTAAAAAATCTTTTTTGTTTTTGTAAAAAATGTCAGATTTCAACAAGAGCCCCCACTTCCTCGAATAGAGACGTTGAGGGGGAAGTGAGCATTCACCGACCTCGTTCTGTAACGGGAGCCCAGGGGAACACCCTTGATCACGTGCTGTATTTGACTATAGACTGTGTGGGCTACAGCCAGTTTCTCTCTCTTCTCCACCGTTTGTCAACTCGGAGCCTCTTCCTTTTCTTTCCAAGGAGGCTGAGTTCTACAGTGATGAAGTCTCTTGCAGAATTCCTCTGGGGCCCTTCACATGAACTCTGCATCCCTTCAGAGTGATGCTGACATTTTCTGGGATGTCAACAGTCTGGTTGCTGTAAATGGTCCTCGTTCTCAAAGTCGATGCAGCAAAGAGAGCACCCTAACGTTTATTTTTTAACAGCTTTGGGATATAATTTACATACAATATAGTTCATCCATTACAGGTGCACAGTTCAATGGTTTTTAAACATTTATCACAGATAAATGTGATCATCATTACAATTTTAGAACATTTTCATCACCTCGAGAAACTGTACCCTTTAGCTACCTGTCCTTCTGTCCCTCACTCAGCCCTAAGCAACCACTAATCCGCTTCTTGTCTCCACAGATTTGGCTATTATGGATGTTTCACATAAATAAAACTATATACTGTGTGGACTCTGACCTCTTAAATGTTTTGAAATTGTGTTTACATTGTAATTGTGCTCTGTACCACAATTAATTAGAACGTGTTTTTAGCTGTGTTTTTATGTTTTTCAAGATTAGCAGAACATCGCAGCGAATCCCGAGTTAAATTTTATCACCCCTTTCCTTAAGAGAAGCCCAGAGGCTCTACTTCCCCAGAGGAAGCAAACTGCAAAGGAGGAAAAATAACCACTGAGGGAGCTAGTACATTTTGAACCTTTATTGAAGTATTTACCATCCAGCCCCTAATATCCGGGCCCTGCCTGCCCTGGGGTCTGAGTTCACCCTGGAGGTGTAAAAGGCTGGGAGATGGATGAGCCAGGGCTGCCTCCCCTGCCCCAGTTCCAGACTGAAGAGCTACCTTGCCAGTAGGAAAGATGCCCAAAGACACCCCAGAGGTCAAAGGGGCAAGAGTGAAGAAAAGAGATGCATGTCCCGTCTGCCAGAGGAGGGAGCAGTTACTGGAGCAAGGGCTAAAGATGAGGCACTTGCCACCAGGCCAGGCCAGCTCTGGAGCCTGCCCAGGGAGCCACAGGCACTTCAGGGGTGCAGGGGCCTTCTGCAGGGCCAGCCACAGGCCAGCCACCTGCTAAGGTGACACATGGAAGCTCTGCTTTGGGTCTGACCCTGAGAGGAACCCTGTCAAACTGAACCACTCCTGACCTCACATTTAGGGAAGGCCAACCAGGCCCCCACTTTCACAATAGTCCCTTTCCCCAGCAACAAGGACAATCCTTTGTCTCAAATATTGGGTGGGAATCATACAACTCTAGGACATGACCCAGAAGTGAGCAGCTGTTGCCGTGTCAACTCATGGGGTTAATTAAGTAGATGTTCTAAGGGAGAGGATGGCTCTAGAAACTTCAAAATTCAAATTCTCCCTGGACAATTCCCAGTGAGTTCAGGGCGGGGAGGAAGTGTTCCGGCCGAGCTGGAGTAGGGGGTAGGCAGAAACAGAGGTCCAGGGCCAAATGGAGGCCTGGCTGGTGAGAGGGCAGGAGAGGAAAAACACAGAAAGGAACTAAAACGGTAACAAGAGTTTCTGAAATTGGGTTTGGAACAAGAACACAGTGACAAGCTACCTGCAGCACGTCTTATTTCCATCTCACCTGTCTGGGAGGATGGTCTTCAGGTTAGACATAGAACAAATGTCGGTAAAGGAATCTGAAAGCCCAGTGTAGCGGGTTGAATAGTGTCCCCCCTCCAATTCAGTTCACCCCTTATCAGATGTATCATTGGCGAATAGATTCTCCCATTCAGTGGGTTGTCTTTTTTGTTTTGTTGATGGTTCCCTATGCTGTGTAAAACCTTTTTAGTTCGACGTAGTACCATTTATGTTTTATGTATGTATGTTCCCCTTGACCAAGGAGATATATCAGAAAAAATATTAGTAAGAGCAATGTGAATTTACTGCCCATGTTTTCTTTGAGAAGTTTTATGGTTTCAGGTCTTACATTTACATATTTAATCCATTTTGAGTTTATTCTTATATATGCTGTAAGGTGGTTTAGTGTATTTTTTTTTTTTTTTTTGCATGTATCTGTCCAATTTCCCCAACATCGTTGGCTGGTTAGATTGTCTTTGCCCCACTGGAGGAGGCGTCTCCTTAACCGTGTGTGGGGTGAGCCTAGTGCCAGGCACCACACAAATATCCCTTTCCCCTCAGGGGGCACTGACACTGGTCCAGGGAAGGGTGGGTTAAGCCAGGGGAGAATGAGCCTGGGGGACACTGGAAAAAGGACAGACGGACTGGCCGACTGGGTTAGCCAAGCCCATCGGGTCCTACCAGGGCTCCAGGGAGGCTAGTCCTGCCAAGACACACAAGGCAGGAGGTCACTGTGATGCCCGCAGTGGAAGGCAGTGGGGTGTGAGCAGGGCAGAGGCTCTGACAACATGCAGTCCCCCACCCATGACTCGCCATCCTTGTCCAGTTTCTCCACTTCCTTGATGACCTCCACTGCCTGTCAGCAGACCCCAGAAAGCCCACGGCTGAGGGAGTCAGGCTAGGCGGGAGACGTGCGGCAGCCTTCTCTCGGCCGCTTTATTTGGGAGCGGGGCGGGGGGACCTAGGCCTGCTGAGCCCGAAGCAGTGCTCGCACCTGGCCGATCTGCCAGTCGACACTGGAGCGCGCGGTGCCTCCCAGGGCAGCATACTGCTCCACGCTGTGCCCGTAGTCCCACACTTGGCTCACGTCGCTCGAGAACAGGTGGCTGGGGAACAGAAGGAGAAGGGCTAGGGCGGCCCAGCCACCCCAGCCTCAGGGGCCTGGGCTCCTCCCCTGGGAGGCAGCAGAGGGAGGGGAGGGGGCTGCACCTGATGGTCTGTAGCTCCTTCAGCGACAGCTGGTTAAGGGCGACCCCCTTGGTCTCAGCCATGAACACTGCTTTCCCAGAGGCCTCGTGGGCCTGGCGGAAGGGCATCTGCGGGTACCGGGCAGAGGGCAGCACTGGAGCAGGCTTCTTGCGCTCCCTGCCCTGCTGTGGGGACCCGTGCCCTCCAATCACCCCTACCCCTGTCCCCTCATCCCTCCACCGCACCGCCCACACGTACCCCTTTGCGGACCAGGTAGTAGGCAAGGTCAGTGGCCAGCATGTCGGGACTAAGAGCCCGCACCATGTTCTCACGATGAATCTGGGGACACGGGCACAGGAGCTATGAGTCTTGGGGACCCCAAGGCCTGCAGCTGGCAGCTCCAGGCCTACCCCTCAGCCAGGATGTCTCCTCCTGGAGCAGATCCACTCCTACCCACCCTGTTCAGCTCTGGGCTCGAGCTATCTTTTCATAATTACTGGTGAGGTTTAGTGTGCTACACGGGCTGCCTTTGTGTTTTCAGAGTCCTTATGTACACTGTTCAGCAGGATCGCCCGGAGGATCGGTGACAAATGGGAGCCGCGGGGCCCTACGCTGGGGTCCGACTCAGTGTGCCCGCAGGGAGGCTTCGGACTGCACGTCTCTCACGTTCTCAGGTGAGGCTGACGCTGCAGGTCCAAGGACCACTGCTTTAGAGACACATCCTGAACTGTTAGGAATTAAGTGATATGAAGATGTGAATTTGGTCCAATATGAGGGGTCTCGGGGAGTGGGTAAAGAGAGCTGCCAAAGCCTGGCCGGTGCGGCTCAGTGGTTGAGTGTTGACCCATGCATCAAGAGGTCACTGGTTCGATTCCCGGTCAGGGCACATGCCCAGGTTGTGGGCCCGATCCCCAGTGGGGGGCATGAAGGAGGCAGCCAATCGATTTTCACTCTCACCGATGTTTCCATCTCTCTCTCCCCCTCTCCCTTCCTCTCTCTCTCTAAAAATCAATAAAGAAAAAAAAGAAAAAAAATTAAAAAGATCGCTGCCACAGCAAGAAAGGCCATGAGGTGATTAATGCTGAAGCCAGGTGTTGGTTTATCAGGGTTCATTACACATCTTCTCAATGGTTGTATACTGACATTTCCCATGATACAATGATTTAAAAGGAGATCTGGTCAGGCCAAGTGATGGGACTCCTCGAGTCTAACCACTTCCCCGTTCTGTCCCTTCCCTGTTCCACCAAGACAGGAGCAAACACATGCCCTGCTCCCCTGCCAGGTCTTCTGGACCACCCGCCCTCTCCTCGCTCAAGATCACCCTCCTGGCACGCCCATCCCAGTTTAGGGGCCCAGGGAGAGGAGGCGTGTCTTGCCTGTAATGTGGAGATGACGCCAGTGGCCACCTGGAGGACGGCACTCATGGTGTCTGACACTTCAAACACGGCTTCCTTGTCCTCCTGGGGGGCACGTGGCAGGAGGTGAGGGCTCGGCAGCCCACCCCCACTGAGGCATCCCCGTTGCTTTCCACTGGGGACACAGCACCTCCCACACCCACACCGAGGGAGAGGAGAGACCTCTCAAGGTGGCCCCGGTCTGGGAGCACAGGATGGAAGGTGGTGACCCTGTGCGCCCCTGCCTGGGGCTGGCAGGGCCCTGAGAACTGGTGTATGTGCAGGTGGGCCCCTCCTCCCCCCTGCCTCGCACCTGTAAGTCCTTGTTGTAGGTGCTTGGAAGTCCCTTGAGGGTCATCAGGAGCCCAGCACACTGAGGGCAGAGAGAGGATCAGGAGGATGGACCTCGAACCCGTCCTGTAAGCTTCCTCAGGACCCTCTGGGTCAGCCAGAGGCCTCGCCCACTCCCTGCCCTTCTCACCCGTCCGAACACTCGCCCCGCCTTGCTCCGGATCAGCTCCAGGCTGTCTGGGTTTTTCTTTTGGGGCATCAGGCTGCTTCCAGTGCTGGGGACAGAGATGCTGGGGCTGAAGGGGCGCCTCTGCCCCTCGGCAGGTCTGCTGGTTGTGGTGGAGAGGAGGGAGCAGGCTGGGGCGAGGCAGAGCGCAGCCTTACCTGTAGGCATCGGAGAGCTGCACAAAGCTGAACTCCTTGGTGCCGTAGAGGATGAGATCCTCAGCCATCCTGCTGAGGTGGGTCATACACAGCGAGGCCCAGAACAGGAACTCAGCTGGAGGGAGGGAAGGACAAGCAGGGTCTCTGGTCACCAGGCCTCTCTTGCCCTTCACTTGCCTGGAGAAGCTCCAGGTGGACCGCCTGGGGGGTGGCAGGAGGCTGCAGAGAAGCTGCGACTGGAGGACAAAGGTGGGGCACAGTGCAGGGGATGAGCAGGCTGCCCAGGACTCACCCACAAAGTCTCGCTCACTAGTGGCATCCATGCTGTTGACAGTGATGGCCCCAAATTTCAGCTCTGGATGAGGGGGAAAAGGGGAAGGCAATAGGGCCAGGCTGGAGGGCAAGGGTGGGCCTCCTCTGCTCTGAACCAGGCTGCCCAGCCATCTCCCCTTGGCCCCTTTCAGGAAGGAGGAGTAGGGAGGGCAGGAGGTGGGGGCGGGTCTCTGTGCAAGGTCCCAGGAGGGGGGCAGGAGCGCCAAGTGAACCCAGGGCCATGCATCCCCGCCGCAGGCCTTGCCCTGCCCTCTAACTTCAGCGTCCACAGGTAATGAACAGAGGTTTCACCCAGACCCCTGGCCCCTCCCTGCAAGACCCCGGTAGAAGCTGATGGTGATCCCCTCAGGGCGGGGTGGGGGCTTACCTGTTCGGAGCAGCTCCCGGTCCACACCCAGAGGATTGCCTGCAATGGCCCCACTGCAGGGACAGGGGATGCTGAGTGACCTGGGCTCCCGGCAAGCAGGCCAGGGACATACACACATGCACACCCAGAGCTGAGCCCTGGCTGCCAGGGCTGCAGCCGTCAGCTTGGTGCCCGACACTTGTCCCCGTGCAGGAAACAAGGTAGGCTGTGGGCAACTAGCTGGCTCTCTGGAGCTTCTCTGAGAGCTCTGGCCCTGTCTCACACACTTGCTAGCTTGGCTGTCTACCTTTCAGAGAGAATTGAGGGTCCATGCGGGGTCCCACCTGCCCATGTACAAAGAACCCTGGATGGGAAGGCCAGTCCCCTCTGTCCTTGCTGGCTCCTCCTCTTCTGTCACTCCCCAAGGGCCACGCTAACTTTGTGGCAGCAACCCTGCCCCCACCGTCAGTGCACTTGGACCTCACTCACCTCCCCAGGGGCAGGACATTGATCCGCTTCTGCACCTCCAGCAGCCTCTCAGAGTCTCTGGTCAGTGCCACAGCATGGCTGAGGGGAGCCAGGAGACAGGGAGGTCAGGGCAGCCTGAGGGCCCTCCCCTCCAGCACAGCCCCTCCACCACATCCTGCTCACCTCAGGATCCAGTGGCTCCAGCGGATAGGCTGAGCCCTCTGTAGGTGTGTGTACCCTGGGAAGAGGATGTCACGTTCCCTGTGGGGGAAGAGCAGGGGCAGAGTGACTGAGGAGCCCGGGAGGCTCAGGCGAGGCCTGGACACCCGGACCCTCTGGGCCTGGGCCCCTCCAGGGACAAGCAGGGCAGGTCTACCAGGATCTGCCTGCAGGAGGAACCGAATGATCTCCTGGGGACAAACCAGTTGTAAGGGAAGAGACCAGAAGTTGGGCAGTGGGATCCAAAGCCTGGGCCCAGGGCTGTGGGACCGGGGGGTAAGGCTTGGCCAAGACCAAGCATGGATGACACCCTTGGCTTAGGTCTCTGCAACTCGGAGCAGATATGAGCAGAGGCCAGGGCAGGGTGCACAGCGGGTCCCACCTGCAGTGGGAGCCATGCCTGGGAGCACGGGAGAAGCTCCCAGAAGAGCTGAGGGCAGAGCAGGCAGGCAGAGGCAGAGGCTATGGGTGGTGGTTCTGGTTTGTTTTCCTATAAACATTACTGAGACAGGATTCATGTACAATTCACCCATTTAAAGTGTACACTTTAGCGTACAATTTTGGAACATTTCACTACCCCAAAAGAGAAGCCCTGTCCTCATTAGCAGTCACTGCCTGTTCCTCCCAGCCCCCACAGGGTGATGGTGCCTTTGCTCTTGTTTGCCCCCAGGTGGTGAGGTCTGTGAAAAAGGGGTCACAAAGGGGAGTTAGGAAAAAGAAGAGGGTCAACCCGGCCCCTGACACCAAACAGAGACTTCTCAGTAGTCAGGGCACAGAAGCCAAAGCTTGGGGTGAGCCTTTAGCTCTGTCCTTTGCCAGCCATGCTGGGTGGAAATGGGGACGAGGGGCACAGGCAGGCTGAGGAGGGGCTCTGTCTGCCCCAGGCACCTCCAGCCCCTTTCCTCAGCTTCAGGGCATCTGCCCAGTGCCTTAGCTTCCTGCTCATGAATCCTCAGAGGGTGAGTCTGCCCTGCCTGCTGTGCTGGGTTGGTGTGGGGACACTGCCACCAAGGCCCTACTCCTGGGTGCTCTTCCTCACTCGGTCCAGGAGTTCTGGGGCCCCCTGCACCCCAGGGCCTGGCTCCCCTTCCCTCTTCACCCACCACCTAGGTCTGGTACTCAAGCTGCCTGTCTCAGGGCAGAGGAGACCTGGTTGCCCTCCTGCCCCTCTCTGCCACCTGGGCGTCCCCAGCAGACTCACGCCTCTGCCCGGTCCACCATGGTTCTGATGAGCTCCCGGAGGAGGCCAGAGAGTGCCGAGCAGTTCTGCCGCATCCACAGCCTGAGATCTGTGACCACCTGTGGAGAGGAGGAGGTGGCACTCAGGGAGACAGACGTGTGGCTTCCCTGGGGAGCCAGGACAGCTGCTGAGCCCCAATTCTGATGGGCGAGCTCCCCAAGGTTGGGAAGCACAGGGTGGGGGTGGGGGCGCTGGCAGCACCTGGTCGTTCCGACTTCGTCCCGTGTGCAGTTTCCCTGCAGTTTCCCCAATGAGCTCCTAGGGGTGAAGGGAGGCAGGGGTCAGGGTCTGCTGCTCACCACCCAGTGGGTTCTCCCAGGTGGGCACACTTCCTCCCTGCCCTGTAGTCATCCCTCCCTGCCCCAGGGACCCCTGGCCCTGCCCAAGTCTGTGCCATCTCTACTGAGGATTTTTGTCCTGGGGTCCCACCCGTACTCTGCCAATGATGAAGGGAACAGTGCTCATGCTCAAAGAGGTCCAGAGCAAGGTGGAGAGGGGAGGCCCAGGGGCTGGGAGGTGGGAGGTTGTACCTTTAGCCGCCGCTCATTGGCCGTGTGAATGTCCTCATCATTGGGGTTTAGTTTGAAGGTGCCCTGGGCCCATTCCTCAGCCACCTGTAGCAGATGGCAGCAACCCAGGGGTCAGGCTGGCAGGTATCAGTACCCAACAGGGCCAAGCCCTGTTCCCACCCTCACTCTGATCACTGACTGTCCCTGTATTGGAGCTGAGTCCTGGGAGTGCTCCATGGGAGGAGCCTGTGCAGCCCTCACCCCAAAGGAGCATCTCAGGCCCTGTGCCCCTTTGCCCATGAGCCATGGGGCCACAGGGACATTAAGAATGAAGAGAAACGGTGAGCTCAGTACATGGGTAAAGGGTACCTCTCTAGGCAAATAATCACCACTAGGGGATGCGAGGGGCTTGGGATGGCAATGCAACCTGTGCTCGGGGATTTGCTGGGAGCTGAGGGCCACAGGAAGGGGTCCTCAGGGGACCCTGGGGCACGGAGAGTACCTTGTCCAGGCCGCGGTGTATCTGGTCCATCTCGGCCTTGGTGAGGAGTCCTGCCTTCTCCAGGCCTCGGCTATAGGCCTTGCTGCCCTGCACATCCACTTCCCACAGCTGCCGGTCGTAGGTGATGGACGAGTTGAACTTCTCCATGATGGGGTCCACTGCTCCCACAAACCGGCCACCCCATAGCTTCCCGCTCTGGTCAGGAGAACAGGAACAATCAATCTCCTTCTCCCCAACCTCAAGAACAGTGCCTCTCACAAAGGACCCTCGGGAGCCAGCAGGCAGGGTTATCTCCCTGGACAGAGAAGGAGACTGACACACGGAGAGCCAGGCATTTGCCCAAAGTCACTCAGGGAGTGGGTGTGGGAACGAGGCTGGACACTGGAGTTAGGGCTCTTTCCCACCACGTCACACTGCTCCAGGAAGGGTGGCAGGGTACAAGGCGCCCCTGAGATCACAGAACTGGGGCCTTTCCTGCCACTGATCAAAGTGGAACTGATCAAAGTTTGAATCCGGCTCTTATGTACCAGTGATAATGACAATACTGGAGAACATCCACTGCATTCTCACTGTTTACCAGGCACCGTTCTAAATGCTTGGCACGTGCTGACGGAAACCCTCTATCTAAGTAAACAGCGATGCTATCCCCGTACAGAGGCGGAGATGAAGCACAGAGCAGTTATGTATCTTTTGCCCTTGCTGGGGGTGGTAGATCCAGGACTGCAGCCAGCAGTCTGAGGACAGTCCAGGCTCTGAGCCCACACTCTGAGCCCACGCTCTGCCAGGACCTCTGCTGGCTCTGCTATTCTGAATTTTTGTTGCAACAACAGGCAAGAAGACACCTGAGGGACCCCATCAGGTGCAAGTTACCTGCATCTCGCTCCCATAGCTTGGGCAGGACCTAAGGTCCCATTCCCTGAAACTTCTTTGGAGAGAACCTCTGACACACATGTTATCACTGGCCTTCTAGGAGGTCACCAGCTGACCCTCTGTCCCCCAGGAGCCAAGGGCAGAGATATGGGATAGACACCTCTGTTTTGAAAGAGGGCACAGGCCAGGGCATGGGACAGATGGGGGAGGGGGTGCAGAGCACCTGTGAAGCAGTCCGAGTGCCCAGAGTGCCAAGGATTAGGGGAGCATGCCAGCAGGGAGGTGCATGCTACTTCACTGGCATCTCTTCTCTGGAGTGGGATTTATATGGCTACTGGGGACATGTCCTCCTTTGTCCCTCTGCAATGTCTTGAATCTCTGTTAGCCACCTGACCACAGGCATGTTTTATAACCTCTCACAGTCTCAGGATTGCCCTTCTATCAATTTGATAAAATTTGCTAAGTGCATACATAGCCCAGTGCCTGGCACTCAATAAGGATTCAGTAAATTCTAGGTATTACTAAAGGAGCAGCTGAGGACTGCTGGGCCAGGGTGTGCCTCAGCTTGGTTCCTGTGTGCACCATGGGACCTCCACCATGCTCTGGCCCCAGGCTGTGAGCTGACCCCTCAGTGCCCAGCAGCCTTGGCCACCAGAGGACTCTGCCCTGCAGAAGCAGCCTCCACCCCCCTTCAGCCTTTTGAACTGGGCCTGCCCCTTACCCTCTGCTGCCCAGCAAGCCTCGATTTCCAGCAAAGCATGGCATGGGGCCCCAGTCCTGACTACTGGGGCCAGAGGGCCAGGGCCAGCCAGTAAGGATGGGGTGCAGGAGGGGCAAAGATCTCTCTTAGGCTCTGACAGGTACCCATTGCCTGGAGCCAGTAAGGACCATTACCAGGAGGATGGCCAGTGGCAAGTCTGGCACCAAGAGATCCCATGTGCAGGTCAAGGCCCTGCTCCTTAGCCAGAGATCTGGCACCACCTCCGCGATCAGGTTCCTGGACTCCCTGCCTGGGTTGTTAGTAATAACAACTACTTAACAAGTGGGGCTACAGCCAAACCAATTAGTGAGAACCCACAGGACAGCCTGGGGCAAGCAGAAGTCACCTGGCACCCTGGTCTCCTTAAAGCAGCCTATTCTGCTTGGGGCCAAGCTCCCACCCCACTGGCAGGCTTCAAAAGACCCCCAGAAGGATGTCAAAATGAGGTGCCACAACCTGGACAATGAGGAGAGGGGGAAGCCCTTTATGGGGGGGAGAGGGCACTGCTCCAGGCCAGCAAACATCTGGACCAGAATGATCTCATTAGGAGGGGCAGGGGCTCTGGGTTGGACTGAGATAAATGAGCAATAGCCAACTGAGAATTCACAAGGGAAATACCAGTGTTGTTATTGTGAGTATAATTTGCCACCACTTTTTGAGCACCTGCTGTTGCTTGGCTCTGTCTAGGCATTCATTATGTGCTGTTACACTCTCCTACGAGGTGGGCACTGTCACCCCTATTTCACAAACGAGAAAAGAGGTTCAGGGAGGTAGAGTGCCTGCTTCAGAAACCAAGTTTGTTTGGCTCCAAAGTCCAGGCCCTGCCCCCAGCCCTTCATCAGGACCTAGAAGCTAGCAGGGCGGGCATTTTTATCCCATTTATTCTGATACACAACAGGTCCAGAGGGAGGAAGTGATCTGCCAGCTAATGATGGCCAGAAGGGCCTGGAACCCAGACCTCCTGCTTCCCAGGCCCAGTGACATCAAGCGAACAGTGCCTTTTACCAGAAGGGTTCAAAGCTATGACCTCATGATCTAGTGCCTTACAGAGGGAGGCAGAAAACTATTATTACCCCCATTCACCAGATAAGTCAACTGAGGCCCAGAAAAGGAACCTGTGCCTCAGACTCCTGTCACTCAGTGGTCAGGAAGAGAGCCCCGGAGTCCTCTGGCTCTAGGAAGAAAGGAAGCTTCTGATCCCTGGGGCCACTGGGGCGGCAGGGCAAGGTCTCCTACCTCCTGGCTCTTTCCAGAGGCCAGAGTCACGTGGATTCTGCTACACAGGGACCGCCTTCCCCAGCAGTGTGCTTTGGTGGGTTTGCCACACACATTGCCCGGGGAGGGCTGCTGGAGGGACAAAGGTCTCTCTCAGGCTCTGGCAGGTGCCCACTGCCTGGAGCCAGGAAGGACTATTACCAGGAGGGCGGCCAGGGGCGAGTGTGACACCAGGAGATCCCGTGCGCAGGTCAAGGCCCTAGCGAGCCCCCAGGGCGCCCCTCCCCCTCGTCGGGAGTCTTGCAGGACCGGCGTCCCCGAGGTCCCACTCACCTCCGATGCCATGTTGGGTGTTTCTTCGTCGTCCGGGAGCCTCGATCCTCCGGGTCTGGAAGACAAGACGGGACTGACGACCTCCTCGGCCCCGGGGCGGGGTCCCGCGGGAGGAGCTGGCTTCGGGCTCCGGCTCGGCGCTTGGCCGAGCGCAGCCCTTGGGAAGATGGACGTAAGCAGCGCGTCGGTGCTTAGTGTCCTCCGCTCCCGCCCCTCGCCCGGCCGCCACGCACTCACCACCGCCTGCCCGCGCCGTCTGTCCCTCGCCTGCCGGCCCGCGGCGCTTTTCTGGCGGAGACAGCGTCAGCGACAGCCGGGACCTGTCCCCGCCCCCTGGCGGCGGCTGCACCAATCCCCAAAGGATCGGCTTGGTGGGCTTTGCCTCCGCCCTTCAGTCCGCGGTGGGCGGGGCCGTCTCCAGGGCGGCGGCCCCGGGGTGTGGGGACCGTGCCTGCGCGAGGGCGCTCCAGGCAGCAGCTGGAGACTCCGGCTAGGGGTGGAGGCGGAGACCGGCCCGGGCCAGGGAGGCCCACAAGATATACAATGTGGAATGGCGTGCTGATCATGTATTCATTCAACAAACACGTCCTGGGGACCTCCTGTTTGATAGGTACAGACTCAGGCACCGAAGAAAAAGCGATGAGCCTAAGAAATGACGCCTGCCTCAAAAAGCTTTAACAAAGCACGGACAAAAGTGTTCGAGGGTGGGGGAGTGTCACAGGTCACCCAAGGCAGCGCAAAGCAGAGGGGGTGTCTGTCTTGGATACTCGTAGATTTCCTTGACATGATTAATTATTCAACAAAAATAACAGGCTGGGTTCCAGGCACTGGGGGTGCAGCCCTGGACTCCTGCTCTGGAAGGGCTTCTAGGGGAGATGTCTCCTGAGTTGGGTCTTGGAAGATGAGAGGGAATTAGCGCAGTGAAGATTAGAACATTCCGCCCTGGCCGTTTGCTCAGTGGTTAGAGCGTTGGCCTGCTGTCCAGAAACCCCGGGGTTCGGTTCCCGCAGTTTGTCCCCGGCCCTGGTTGGGTTGTGCGGATGGCAGCCACTCGATGTGTCCCTTTCACGTCGATGTTTCTCTCTTTCTCCCTCCCACTCTATCTGAACAAAAAAATGGAAAAATGTCCTCTGGTGAGGATTTAAAAAAAAAAAAAAAAGATTACTGCAAAGGGAGCAGCCAGTCCAAAGGCCTGGAAACCAGAATGTGAATGGCCTGTTCACAGGGGCTATAACAAAGGGTCAGGGGCTTGAGGATGGAGGTGGGGAGGAGATGGGAAGCAAGGTGAGGCAAGATTGTGAAGGGCTTTGAATGTCAAGGGAGAGAGTTTGGTCTCTGTCCTGTAGGTCATAGAGATCAACGACTGGGATGCCTTGTGAGTTATGGGTGTTTAGCCCTCACTCAGGACTGGGCTTCCCAGAATGTATCAGACTTTCCCATGTCTTCTTAAATGCTCTTCCCTATGCCTGGAATGCCCTTCCCTCACTGTCTGTCTTGCTACCTCCCATTTGTCCATCAGTATTCTAGCCAAGCATCATCCGTGTCAGGGAGACTCTCAGCTGATCCAGGTGCTCCTGAGGGATCCTGAGCATAGGAGCATCTAGCAGTCTTTCCTTGAATTGGGAGTGCTGAAGTTGTGGCTTCAAGGTCTTCTTCCACAACCAAATGCGAGCTCCTTGTAAGCAAGATCTCATCCATTTTACCTCTGTGACCCCCAGCAGGCCACGAGGTGGAAAGGAAAGCCATGTGGTCCTGAAAACTGAGAGAGCATGTGGCAAGTCCCTAGGACCCACCTGCCAGTGTCTGAGGCCTGACATCCCTTTGTGGGAGGCCAAATGTGAAAGCCAGCAGTGCTCTGCAAAATGGGGTCACATTCTTTCCTTTTTTTTTTTTTTTTTAATCCTCACCCGAGGATATTTTTCCATTTTTTGTACAGATAGAGTGGGAGGGAGAGAGAGAGAGAGAAACATCGATGTGAAGGGACACCTCGAGTGGCTGCCACCCGCACGACCAACCAGGGCCGGGGACAAACTGCAATGGAAGTACGTGCCCTTAGCGGGAACCGAACCTGGGTCTCTCCAGACCGCAGGCCGACGCTCTAACCGCTGAGCCAAACCAGCCAGGGCTGGGGTCACATTCTTGAATACCCAGCAACATACAGGAGCCAAACCCTTTGGCAAATGAGTTGAGACTGGAAAGGGAGTTGAGAAAAATGTATGAGAGCAGGGCTGTAACCACAATGCCTAATCAGTTTCCAGATTCTATACTAAATATTTCCCATGATTAATCTCATTTCATCTTCACAACAGCCCTGTTAAAGGTGAATAAATTTAAGTTGCAAGGGCTTAGGGGTGATAGGATGTGCCCATGGGCACCCAGTTAGAGGGGGACAGTCTGGCTGCCCACGCTATACCACATGACAGAAAAGAGACTGTCATCCTAGGTTTGCTTGCTGCAAATAGCAAGCTTGGCCTCTGTAGAGGCCACTGCAGGCTTGGGAAAAGGAACTCAGAAGGAGGAAGACAGGGAGGCAGCATAAAGGCTTGTGAAGAAAAATACCCAAACAATCAAAAGAGTCTGCAGGTAAGGCCCCGAAAGTAGATATTAAAGTGGACATGACTCTTGACCTTGAAGAAACGTCCTTAGCATAAAAGACTCATGAGAGCTGAGTAGCCAAGTTCCTTCTGAAAAAGTTGAGACCTCTGAACAAAACCTCTGGGAGGCTAAGAGAGGCTCTGAGAAGCCTGCCTGCCAGTGGTCAGTCTGTTACCAGTGCAGGGAAGATGGGCAGGAGGGACAGATCATCTGTAACCACCAGGAGGCCACCCTTTGCTATCTGTAGTCCATAAAGAGATCAGAAAAGGGGCTCTGAAGGGTGACATTATCAGGCCTTGAAGAGACAACACTCAGCCCACATAGCAGTCTAGCTGCTCCTGCTCTAGCAGGAGGTTTAGGTGGACCCTAAGTTCGTTGTGGGAAAACAACCGGAAGGAAGACTGGGCTTTGGGCCACTGTGGGAAGCTATTGCAGGTACCTCATTCTCGGGGACCTCTCTGATCACCATCAGACCCAGCTCCTCTTCAGACTACCAGGATTGGGGTTGCTGGGGTTGGGGCCTGGGGTCAGTGTATTCCCAGGAAATTGCTAGTGTTGTCTGAATCCTATAATGCAACAAATGGTAGCAAGCCTTATTGAATGACAGGTGCCCAGTTTCATTGCCTGGAGACCCAGACCATAAAAAATGCTAAGGAAGTTCTTCAAGCTAAAGGGAAATGACATTAAGTGGAAGCTTGGGTCTAGGGGAAGAAATAAAGAGCACCAGAAAAAGCAACTATGTATAAAGGACTTTTTTCTCTTTTCCTCATTTATTTGAATACAAATAACTATTATTTATTTTTCCATTTATCTTTGGACAGATTAGGAGGGAGGGAGAGAGGGAGACAGAGAGAGAGAAACATCGATGTGAGAGAGACACATCGACTGGTTGCCTCCCACGCGACCCCGACCAGGGTCGGGGAAGAACTGCAACCGACGTACGTACCCTTGGCTGGAATCGAACCCAGGTCTCATTGGTCCATGGGCTGACGCTCTAACCGCTCAGCAAAACCAGCCAGGGACAAATAACTATTTAAAAATAACAATATATTGTTAGTTTTATAACAAGTGGGGGAAGATACTAATGGAATTATACTGTTGTAAAGTTCTGACATTGTACATGAAGAAATATAGTATTAATTCAGGCAAACTGGGATAAGTTAAAGATTCAGATTGTAATTCTTACAGCAACCACCAAAAAAATGTACATCTAAAAACCCAATAGCCCTGGCCGGTTTGGCTCAGCGGTTAGAGCGTCTGCCTGTGGCCCGGAGAGACCCGGGTTCGGTTCCCGCTAAGGGCATGTACCTCGGTTGCAGTTTGTCCCCGGCCCTGGTCGGTTGTTCGGGTGGCAGCCACTCGATGTGTCCCTTTCACATCGATGTTTTGATGTTTCTCTCTCTCTCTCTCTGTTCCTCTCTCTCCCTCCCACTCTACCTGAACAAAAAATGGAAAAATGTCCTCGGGTGAGGATAAAAAAATAATAATAATAAAAACCCAATAGAGGAGATAAAATGGACTTTTAAAATATTCTCAATCTACAAGTCAGAAATAAAAGACACAAGTACAGATAGGAAAAATAGCAAGATGAGCCCAGCTGGTGTGGCTCAGTGGATTGAGCGATGTCCCATGGACTGAGAGATCCCGGTTGGATTCCCAGTCAGGGCACATGCCCGTGTTTCAGGCTCAATCCCCATTAGGGGACAGGCAGAAGACAGCTGATTGATGTTTCTCTCTCATATCGATGTTTCTCTCTCTCCTTTCCTCTATATCTAAAAAATCAATAAAAACATTTTTAAAAAAGAAAGAAATAATAGCAAAATGGTAGACAAACAGCTACAGTTGACCCTTGAACAATGCAGAGGTTAGGGTGCTGAAGCCCACACAGTTGAAAAATCCATGTATAACTTTAGACGCTCGAAAATTTAACTATTGTTGACTGGACACTTTACTGATAACAGCTGATTAACACAAATTTTGTATGTTATTTGTATTATATACTGTAAGAATATCTAGACCTGGCCGGTTTGGCTCAGCAGTTGGAGTGTTGGCCTGCGGTCCAGAGAGACCTGGGTTCAGATCCTGCTAAGGGCACGTACCTCGACTGCAGTTTGTCCCCAGCTCTGGTTGGGTCGTGCGGGTGGCAACCACTCGATGTGTCCCTTTCATGTCAATGTTTCTCTCTCTCTCTCCCTCCCTCCCACTCTGTCTGAACAAAAAATGGAAAAATGTCCTCAGGTGAGAATAAAAAAAAAAAAGAATATCTAGAGAACATGCCACTCAACAACTGCAAAATAAATTACTGGAGCGCTTTACTAGCAGCAGATAATGATAATAATTTTGTATTTTAAAATGACTCATAAAAATATATTACAGTATAAACATATACCATGAATATAACTCAGCAATAAAAAGAAATAAACTATACATGCCACAACTTGAGTGAATCTCCAGGAAATGTTACGCTTAGTGGAAAAAAAAAAAAGCCCAATCTCAAAGGAATCAATTAGTATTGATTCTACTGATACAACAATTTTGAAATGACAAAATTTTAGACCTAGAAGACAGAGTACTGGTTGCCAGAGATTAGGGATGGTGCGGGGAGGCAGTTGTTACAAATAAAACATGCATATTCAAGTTTTTCTATGGACATATGCTTTCATTTCCCTTGGGTAAATACCTAGTAGAAGGTTGGGTCATATGGTAGATGTATGTTTAACATTTTAGGACATTAACAAATAGTATTCCAAAGTGGTATAGTTTTACTTCTCCCACTGGAAGTATATGAGTTCCAGTTCTGCACATCCTTATCAACACTTAGAATGGTCCGTCTTTTTAACTTATTCACTCTTATAAGTGCATAATGGCATCTCATTATTGTTTTAATTTGCATTTTCCTAATGACTGATGCTGAGCATCTTTTCATGTGGTTATGTGCCATCCGTATACCCTCTTTAGTGAGGTGTCTGTTTAAATTTTTTGCCCTTTTTTAAATTGGGTTGTTTGCTTATTGTTGTGTTTTCAGAATTCTTTATATGTTCTGCCTATAAGCCTTTTATTCAGATTTTTGCCCAGTCTGTGTATTGTCTTTTCTTTCTCTTAGTAGCATCTTTCTCAGAGCATAATTAATTAATTGTTATTTTGGTTAATACTCACCCAAGGATATTTTCCCATTTATTTTTAGATATGTTTTTTATTGATTTCTTTTTTTTTTTTTTTTTTTATCCTCACCCGAGGACATTTTTGCATTTTTTGTTCAGACGGAGCGGGAGGGAGAGAGAGGAAGAGAGAGAGAGAGAGAAACATCGATGTGAAAGGGACACATCGAGTGGTTGCCACCCGCACGACCAACCAGGGCCAGGGACAAACTGCAACTGAGGTACGTGCCCTTAGCGGGAACCGAACCCGGGTCTCTCCGGACCGCAGGCCGACGCTTCAACCGCTGAGCCAAACCGGCCAGGGCTTTTTTATTGATTTCTTAGAGAGAGAGAGAGAGGGGAAGGGAGAGAGAGATAGAAACATCGATGTGAGAGAGAAACATCAATCAGCTGCCTCCTGCATAACCCTCACTGGATATTGAGCCCACAACCCAGGCATAGAACCAGGACCTCTTAGTCCATGGGACAGTGCTCAATCTACTGAGCCACACTGGCTGAGCTTCCCATTGATATTTATTTATTTATTTATTTAAATTAATTAATTTATTTTTGTTTCCCATTGATTTTTAGAGAGAGTGGAAGGCAGGGAGCGAGGAAGGGAGAGAGACAGAGGTAGAGAGAGAGAAACATTGATGTGAGAGAGACACATGGATATTCTACCTCCCACACACCCTGACCAGGGCCGGGATCAAACCTGTAAACCAGGTATGTGCCCCTGATCAGAAGCAAACCTGCAACCCTTCCAGTCTGCATGCTGATGCTCTAACCACTGAGCCAGGGCAAGTTTTAAATTTTGATGATACAAGTCCCTTTTCAGATGCGAAAATTTTTTTCCATTCTGTGGATTTTTTTTTTTTTTTTTTTTTACTTTGTAGATTGTATTGTCTGTAGCCAAATGATTTGAATCTTGATAAAGTCCAATTGATCTATTTTTTCTTATGCTGTCTGTACTTTTGATGTCATAGCTAGGAAAATATTACCTAACCCAAAGTCATGAAGATTTATCCCTGTGTTAAATTTTTTTTTTTTAGTCCTCACTCAAGGATATTTTTTTCATTGATTTTTAGATAGAGTGGGAGGGAGGAAGGGAAAGAGAGGAACATCGACGTGATAGACACATTGATTGGTTGCCTCACGCACAACCCTGACCAAGGCTGGGGATAGAACCTGCAACTCAGGTACATGCCCTTGAACAGGAATCGAATCCGCGACTCTTTAGTCTGCAGGCCGACACTCTAACCACTGAGCAAAACCTGCCAGGGCTGTTAAATTAAAAAAGAATTTATTGATTGGTTTTATTTTATTTTTTTGTTTTTAGTTTAAAGCATTTTTATTTATTTATTTTTAAAATTTATTTATTTTTTTAATATTATTTTTGCTACAGATGTTTCTCCTTTTTTACCCCATTGGCACCCCCCTCCCCACCCCCTACCCCCTGCCCCATCCCCGGCTTTGTTGTCCATGTCTATTGGTTACGCATACATGCATATAAGTTCTGTGGTTTATCTCTTCCCACCCCACCACCTCTTCTGAGGGTTGTCAGGCTGTACCCTACTTCCATGTTTCTGGGTCTACTGTATTCCTCAGACTGTTATGTTCATTATATTCTGTATATAAGTGAGATCATGTGGTATTTGTCTTTTTCTGCTTGGCTTGTTTCACTTAGGATAACACTTTCCAAGTCCCTCCATGTCGTCTCAAAGGATAAGAGATCTTTCTTGCCCTGGCCAGTTTGGCTCAGCGGTTAGAGCGTCGGCCTGCGGTTCGGAGAGACCCGGGTTCGGTTCCCGCTAAGGGCACGTACTTCGGTTGCAGTTTGTCCCCGGCCCTGGTTGGTCGTGCGAGTGGCAGCCACTCGATGTGTCCCTTCACGTCGATGTTTCTCTCTCTCTCTCCCTTCCTCTCTCTCCCTCCCACTCTATCTGTACAAAAAATGGAAAAATATCCTCGGGTGAGGATAAAAAAAAAAAGAGATCTTTCTTACCGCTGCATAGTACTCCATTGTGTATATGTACCACTGCTTTTTTATCCATTCATCTAATGATGGACACTTGGGCTGTTTCCAGATCTTAGCTATTATAAATAATGCTGCTATGAACATGGGAGTACTATTGATTGATTTTAAAGAGAGAGAAATACCAATTTGCTGTTCCACTTATTTATGCATTCATTGTTGTTTCTTGTATGTGCCTTGACTGGGGATAGAACCCGCAACCTTAGCATATCGGCTGATGCTCTGAGTTACCCAGTCAGGGCTTGTTAATTTTCAATTAATTTATCTGAAAGGTATGAAGTAGGCATCCAATTCCATTCTTTTGCATGTGGATATGTTGTTATTTTAGTACCACTGATTGTAAAGACTATTCTCCCTCTCCTCCATTGAATTGTCAATTCAATGTAAGGCTTTATTTCTGGATCCTCAGTTCTATTCCATTGACCTATAAGTTTATCCTTATGCCAGTACCATACTATCTTGATTATTGTAGCACTGTAGTAAGTTTTGAAATTGGAAAGTGTAGGTCCTCAACATTGTTTTCCTTTTTCAAGATTATTTTGACCCTGAAGATCCCTTGCATTCCCGTATGAATTTTATAATTATCCGTGACAATTTTCGCAAAGGAAAGGCAGCTGGAATGGCGTTGAGTCTGTAGATCAATTTGGAGAGTACTGATATTTTGACAATGTTAGTTGTTCCAGTCATGAACATGGGATGTCTTGAATTTAATTTGATATTTAAAATTTTATTTTAATAACATTAGTTTTTAGCACACAAGTTTTGCACTACTTTTGCTAAATGCACTCCTAAATATTTTGTCATTTTTAAAGCTATTGTAAATGGAATTGTTTTATTGATTTAATTTCCCAACTGTTTACTGCTAGAGTATAGAAATACAATTGAATTCTACATACTGATCTTGTATTCTGCAATCTTGCCGAACTTGTTTATCTAGTACTGTTTAGTGGATTCCTCATGATTTTCTGCATACCATATCATGCCATCTGTAAAAACACATAGTTTTCTTTGTTTTCAATCTGAGGGTCATTTATTTATTTATTTTTGTTGCCTAATTCCTCTAGCAAGAACCTCCAGTACAATTTTGAATAGAAGTGGTGAGAGTGGACATCTTTGTATTGTTTCCGATCTTAGGGGGAAAGCACCCAGTTGTTTGTTGTTGTTGTTGTTGTTTTTTACCATTAAATATGTTAGATGTGGGTAATATTACTTTCCTATCATGGCCATAACAAAATGCAACAAACCAAGTAGCTTAAAGCAACAGAAATCTATTCATTCACAGTTCTGGTGGCTGGAGTTTGAAATCACGGTGTCAGCATGGCCATGCTCCTTTGGAAGGTTCTGGGGAAGAAGGCCTCCTTGCTTCTTCCTAGCTTCTGGTGACTCCTAGTAATCCTTGGCATTCTTTGACTTGTAGCTGCATCACTTTGATCTCTGCCTTCATTTTCACAATATCTCCTTCCCTGTATCTCCTCTGTGTCTTTGTAGCCAAATCTCCCTCTCTTTTCTCTTATAAAGACACCAGTCATTGAATTTAGGGCCTATAAACTAATCCAGTATGACCTAATTTTAACTTGAGAACAATGCAAAGACCCTATTTCCAAATAAGGTCACATTCACCAGTTTTGGGTATTAAAACCTTTCTGGGAGACATAATTTAATCAACTACTGTGGGGTTTTCATATATGCCCTTTATCAGACTGGGAACATTCTCTTCTATTCCTAGTTTGTGGTTATTTTTATTTAAACAATCAATTATGTTTATAGAGATTTAAACAGTAAAAAAGATTTTTATAGTCTGGCTGGTGTGGCTCAGTGGATTGAGCATTGTCCCATGGACTGAGAAGTCCCAGTTTGATTCCTGGTCAGGACACATGCCCGGGTTGTAGGTTTGATTCCCAGTAGGGGGTATGCAGGAGGCAGCTGATTGATGTTTCTTTCTCACATCCATGTTTTTATCTCTCTCTCCCTTCCTCTCTCTCTAAAAGTCAATAAAAACATATTTTAAAAAAAGATTTTTATATTAGCCTATATTACTATTTCCTGTGTTCTTTATTCCTTTGTGTGATCCAGATTTCTACCTGCTATCCTTTTCTTTTTGTCGAAAGCATTTCCTTAACATTTTTTTTTTTTTTTGAAGTGCAGGTAATGAATCCTTTCAGCTTTTGTATATATGAAAATATATTTATTTCATCTGTGTTTTGAGAAGCATTTTTTTCAAATATAGACTTCTAAGTTGAATTGTCCCCAGTATGTTAAAGATGTTGCTCCTCTGTCTTCTTACTTGCATTGTTTCCGATGAGAAATCTGCTGTCATTTTTATCTTCGTACCTCTACATGTAATATCTTTTCTCTCTTTCTCTAGCTGCTTTTAAGATTTTCTATTTATCACTGATTTTGAGCAATTTGATTTTGATGTACTTTGGTGCAGTTTTCTTCATTTTTCTAGTGTTGGAGATTATTGAGCATCTTGGTTCTGTGGGTTTATAATTTTTAACATTAAAGTATTTTTCAATTAAAATAAAATAATATATTTTTTCTACCCCCTTCTTTCGTCTCCTTTTTGAAGATTCCCAACTATTTGTACATAAGTTTGAAGTGTTCCACAGTTCATGATGCTCCTTTCATTCTTGTTGACTCTTCTTTCTGTTTCATTTTGGATGGTTCCTATTTTTATA
The DNA here is from genome assembly GCF_014108415.1 of Molossus molossus. Taxonomy (NCBI): domain Eukaryota; kingdom Metazoa; phylum Chordata; class Mammalia; order Chiroptera; family Molossidae; genus Molossus; species Molossus molossus. Next base: position 105,089,958 of record NW_023425366.1, on the reverse strand, counting down.
GCTTCAACTCACCAGTCTTTTCCTCAACAATGTCTGATCTGCTGTAAATTCAATCCACTATATCAAATCTTATAGATTTCAACCCTAGAAGTTTGGTTTGGGCCTTTTTTATATCTTATATGTCTTTATTTAACTTTTCTTTGTATAAGGTGATAATTTTATCATTTTCATAATATCATGACATATTATTTTTTCTTGTGGTAAAACATGTAGCATTAAATTTACCATCTTAACCATTTTAACTGTACAGTTAAGTAGTGTTAAGTATGTTTAAAATGGTTTTTTTTGTTGTCGTTGTTATTGTTAATTGATTTTTAGAAAGAGTAGAAGGGAGGGGGAGGGAGAAAGAGAGAGAGAGACACATCAATTGGTTGCCTCCCACAGCACCCCAACCAGGGCCAGGGATCAAACCTGCAAGCTAGGTACATGCCCTTGATCAGAATCAAACCCTCTGGTGTGTGGGCTGGTGTTCTAACCACTGAGCACACAGCCAGGGCATGGTAAGTATGCTTAGATTGTTGTGAAACAGATCTCCAGAACTTTTTCATCTTGTGAAACTGAAACTATATCCATTAAACAATAATGCCCTTTTGCCCACCCCCTAGTAACCACCATTCTACTTTTTATATATAAAAATATGACTACTTTATATATCTTATATAAGTGGAATCAATATATTATTTTTGCGTGTGTATGACTGGCTTATTTCACTTAGCATAATGTCCTTAAGGTTTATCCATGTTGTGTGATGTGACAGGATTTCCTTCCTTTTTAAGACTGCATATTATTCCATTAAGAGAGTTTTATGTATCAACTTGACTGGGCTAAGGGATACCCAGAGAGCTGGGAAAATATTATTTCTGTGTGCATCTGTTGAGGGTGTTTCCTGAAGAGACTAGCATTTGAATTGGTGAGCTGAGTAAAGCAGATGGACTTCCCCAGTGTAGGTGGGCATCATCCAACCTGTTGAGGGCCAGAATAGAAGAAAAAGTCAGTGGAAGGACAAATTTGCTCTCTTCTTTTAAAATGCTTTTTTTTTTCTTATCCTCACCCGAGGACATTTTTCCATTTTTTGTTCAGGTAGAGTGGGAGGGAGAGAGAGGAACAGAGAGAGAGAGAGAAACATCGATGTGAAAGGAACACATCGAGTGGCTGCCACCCGCACAACCGACCAGGGCCGGGGACAAACTGCAACCGAGGTACGTGCCCTTAGCGGGAACCGAACCCGGGTCTCTCAGGACCGCAGGCGGATGCTCTCACCGCTGAGCCAAACAGGCCAGGGCTGCTCTCTTCTTTTAAATTATTATTATTTTTTTTAATCTTCACCTGAGGATATTTTTCTATTTATCTTCAGATAGAGTGGGAAGGAGGGAGAGACAGAGAGAAAAACATCAAGGTGAGAGAGACAGATCGACTGGTTGTGTCTCGCACAACCCTGACCAGGGCTTGGGGACAAACTGCAACTGAGGTATGTGCCCTTGACCAAAATCAAACCCGTGACTCATTGGTCCACGGGCCAAGGCAAATTTGCTCCCTTTTGCTTGAGCTGACACATCTGTCTTCTCTTGGCCCTTCTGGTTTGCAGGCTTCTGGATTCAGATTGGGACTTAACACCACCTCTTGGTTTTCAGGCCTTCAGACTTGACTAAATTACACCATTGGCTTTCCTGGCTCTCCAGCTTACATATGGCAGTTTGTGGGGCTTTTGGGCCTTAATATCTGTATGAGTCAATTGGAATAAATCTTATATATCATATATATCCCATTTGTTCTGTTTTTCTGGAGAATACTAAGACATTCATTGTATGTATATACCACATTTTGTTTACATATATTTTGTATTTTTAATTTTTTTTATTGTTTTATGTGTGAAAGTAAATCAGGTCCAACTGACTCCATCTTGGCCAGTAGCAAAAGTCTGGTGGCAGATATTTAATATAAAAGAAGGGTGATGGAGTTGGACTTACCTTGGTTTAAATCCCAACTCTGTCAATTATTGTAAAATGGGGAGAAAGCCCGTATATCCAAATGCCTATTTGGTTCTTTTCCTTGGATATTTAAAAGGCAACTAAAACTCAACATATTCAATTCTGAACCCAATGTTCCCTGCAAATGTTGTCATCATTTGGTTCTTCAGATGATAGGAAATGGCAACACCATCCATCCAGTTGCTCAGAAAAAAAACCTTGGAGTCATCCTTGACTTCTTTTGTTTGTTGTTAATCCTCAACTGAGTATATTTTTCCATTGATTTTTTAGCTAGGGTAGAAGGGAGGCAGGGAAGGGGGGGGGGGGAGAGAGAGAGAGAGAGAGAGAGAGAGAGAGAGAGAGAGAGAGAGAGAGAAAACATTGATGCAAGAGAGACATATCGATTGGTTGCCTCCTGTATGTATGACCCAGACCAAAGCGGGGATCAAACCTGCAAGCCAGGTACTTGCCCTTGACCAGGAATTGAACCCGAGTCTCTTTGGTAGGGGGGCTGATGCTCTAACAGCTAAGCCAAACCAGCCAGGGCCTTTTTTGTTTTTTCACACGCAAATCTGATCAGTCATATAATCCTGTTGGATATATTTCAAATTATACATCCAGAATCTGACTGCTTCTTCCTGGACTGAACCACTATCATCTTTTGCCTGGACTAGTAATTACAGAAACCTTCCCCCTGGTGTCCTGCTTCCACCCTTGCCCTTCTAGGATCTCTTCTCAACACAGGAGCCAGAGGGATCCTTTTATAACTTAAGTTAGAACATGCCACTCCTCAAAACTCCTCTGGTTCCCCCTTTCTTTCTTGAGAGAGAAATATTGATGTGAGAGAGAAACATCAATTGGCTGCCTCCTGCACACCCCCTACTGGGGATCAAGCCTGCAACCCAGGCATGTGCCCTGACCGGGATTTGAGCTGGGACTTCTCAGTCCATGGGACGATGTTTAATCCACTGAGCAACACTGGCCAGGCAGTTCCCCATTTCATTAAAAGTGAAAGGCAATGGCCTTCCAGTGACCTGGAACTCAGTGACCTGCCCTGCTCCCTCCTTCCTTACCTCTCTGTCCTCTTCTCCCGTGACTCTCCTGATACTCAGTCACTCTACTCCAGCCACACTGGCTCCCTGAGTTCTTAGAATTTCCAGGCATGTTTCTGCCTTGGGGCCTTTCTACTTCTTGCTGTTCCCCTTGTCTTAACTGTTGCCCCAGGTCTCCCTACATCTCACTCCCTCACCTTCTTCATGTCTCCACTTACATGTCACCTTCTCAGAAAATGAGGACTTTCCTTGACTACTTTGTTTGGAGGAACAATTTGCTCCTCCTCCTCTCTCTGCCTCTCACCTTCTTCTACACTGCACGTACCACTCTCCGACATACTATATTTATCAGCGATTTGTTTGTTTGCAATTGTCCCTGCACACTAGAATGTGAGCAGGGATTTCTGTTTGTTTTATTTTTTAATGTCTTCCAAGTAACTAGAACACTGAAAGAATACAATAAGTATTTGTTAAATGAAAGAAATGAGTCAATGAATAAAAATACCTAACTCATATGATTTGTTGTGAGAATCTGAGTTAATGTTACATACATAAAATCTTGAGATGGTCTGGCAGCTACATGATCAGCACTCATTAAATGTGCTGTCCTGGCTATTATTTTTTATTTTTTATCTTCACTCGAGGACATTTTTTGTTGTTGTTCAGATAGAGCGGGAGGGAGAGAGAGGGGGAGAGAGAGAGAGAAACATCAACATGAAAGGTACACATTGAGTGGCCGCCATCCACACTACCCAACCAGGGCCGGGGACAAACTGCAACCGAGGTACATGCCCTTAGCGGGAACCAAACCCGGGTCTCTCTGGACCGCAGGCCAATGCTCTAACCGCTGAGCCAAACAGGCCAGGGCCTAGCTATTATTGATAATAACAAATGTGTTCTCTGGAGAAGGGGAAGAGAAGAGGGAAAGGAAGAGGCTCTTACCTGATTGCACCTCCTGAGCATCATCCTAGGAAATCCCAAGCCCTGGCTCCTGCCTGAGAAAAGGAGAAAACGTTAAGGAACACATTTAGAGGTAGGCTGAGGCTTTTTCTCTATATCAATAGGACAATAAATAAAATAACAATGATAGCTATTAACAATTTCAATAACAATTTCTTGAGCTCTAAATGTGTTCCAGGCACTATGCCAAATACCTTATACACAGGGTATTGGTTATCTCCTTAAATCTTCACAACTGCCCCTTGTGGTCAATGCTATAATTACTCCCATTCTACTGATGAGAAGATTGAGTCTGGGAGAGATTAAGTGTCTGGGAGAGATTAAGTGACTTGCCCAACAACACCCAGCTAGGAAGTGGCCGAGCTGGGAATTGAACGCCAGCAGTCTGGCTACAAAACCATCATTCTGTGCAGGGCAACGATAACATCCACCTTGGGAGCATGCCAAGAGGTTGATTTATCAGAAATTTATTACCTGAGGGATCAAGGTAAGAAGAACTGGCTAATAGAATCCTTACTGAATCTCACATGACAATCAGCTGTCCTTATAGACCTTGTGGTGAAAACAAAGTTGGACCAGGAGTCTGGAGGCCTGTGGGCTGCTGCACTCTTCAAATGCTGAATTAAGATAGACTGTACATAGTGTTGAGAGTGCAGAACCCAGCCTGAAAGAATGCTGCAGAGGATGGCAAGAGCCCCAATCCTGTGAGTGATTAATAGAGACAGTTGTTGGTGACCCAGCCTGGCCAGAGGCCTCACCACTGGTGGCACTTTAGTAGGGCTCAAGCGACAGTTACCATTCTAGAGTATAGTTCCTGACAGGCTCCGAAAGTCACAGGAGCCAGGGGTTGAATCTCAGCCACATCACTCCGTGGGTGTGATCTCAGGAAGTGACTTAACCCCTTGGAGGCTCATTAAAAAGAGGATACTGTCCTGGCAGGTTTGGCTCAGCGGTTAGAGTGTTGGCCTGCGGTCCAGAGAGACCCAGGTTCAGTTCCCGCTAAGGGCATGTACCTCGGTTGCTCTCTCTCTCTGTCTCTCCTTCTCTCTCCCTCCCACACTATGTGAACAAAAAAATGGAAAAATGTCCTCGGGTGAGGATAAAAAAAAAAGGATCCTGGGCATTGAGTGAAGAAGAAATTGTATTATGTACTATGATTTATACTAAGTAATCAATAAGTGGTACTTGTTATTATTAATAAATGAAACCCTAGTGGACCAGGATATGCTGCTTTGAAATAATAATAATTAGGACTAGTATTTATTCAGTGCTTTTCATTTGGGATAGAACAAAACATCCCAAATTGTGAACAACTCATAATTATTGTCACCTTTGATCATCCTGGGGGTCGAATGAGTTTGGCTAGGAGGTTCAGTCTTAGGGTTTCTCTTGCAGTTGCAGTCAGACACTGGGGTCATTTCAAAGGCTTCCTTTGTCACATGGCTGAGCAGGAGGAAAATCTGCATGAAACAGGATTTGCATGGGAGTGTATCCGTTTTCTATTGCTGCTGTCACAAATTATTGCACGAAACCCCAAAAATGTATTGTCTCATAATTCTACAGGTTAGAGGTCCTACCTGGCTTTTACTGGGCTAAAATTAAGGTGTTGGCGGGGCTGCAATCCTTTCTGGAGGCTCCAATGGAAAATTTATTTCCTTGCCTTTTCTGGACATAGAGGCCACCTACATCCCTTGGCTCATGGCCCCCTTCCAGCATCTTTAGAGCCTGAAACATTGTATGTCTCTGACCATTATTCCACAGTCACACCTGACTCTGACCTCAGCTGGGAAAGAGTCTCCTCTTTTAAGGACCCATGTGATTAGATTGGGCCTGTCCAAATGATCCAGGATAATCTCCTCATCTCAGAGTTCATAACCTTAATCACATCTTCAGAGTCCCTTTGGATTAGGGTGTGGACACCTTTGGGGAACCATTACTCTGCTTACCATATGGAGAGACTCCAGACACATGTCCCTGAATGGGGCTGACCACTTCTCCCTACCCCCACCCCCAGGCCTGCATAGACAGGTAACACATTTTCTTACCTCTAACTCAACTCATGTCAACTGTTCCAAGGTAAAGTGGGCAATGAAGGGCTCCATGATCTTCCCAAGAAGATGGACAATATATCTGCAATGAGAACTAGATGGAATGCATATATCACCTTATACCCAGAGCTTTCTTTTTTAAAAAAATTTTTTTTTCTTTATTGATTTTAGAGAGAGAGGAAGGGAGAGGGAGAGAGAGATAGAAACATTGATGAGAGAGAACATAGATTGGCTACCTCCTGCATGTCCCGCACTGGGGATTGGGCCCACAACCTGGGCATGTGCCCTGACTGGGAATAGAACTGGTGACTTCTTGGTACTTGGGTCAATGCTCAATCACTGGGCCACACCAGCCGAACTATTCAGAGCTAGCTAGCTAGCTAGCTTGCTTGCTAGCTCGCTCGCTCCCTCCCTTCCTTCCTTCCTTTCTTTCATCCTCACCCAAGAATATTTTTCTATTTATCTTCAGATAAAGTGGGAGGGAGGGATAGAAAAACAGGGAGAGAAAGAGAGAAATATTGATGTGAGAGGGACACACCAACTGGTTAACTGATTGCTTTCCACATGGGGATGAACCACAACCGAGGTACGTGCCCTTAACCAGAATTGAACCCGTGACTCTTTGATTTGTGGGCCGACACTCTAACCGCTGAGCCAAACCGGCCAGGGCCAGAGCTTTCTTTATTTAGTATCTTACTTTCTTGCTTTGGATATATAGAAGGATAATAGTTAACATTTTCCTCCCATGCTTCCCATTTGCCAAGTGCTATTCTAAGCACAACTCTGTAAGGGAGGTACTGCTATTATTGTTTTATAGATGAATTAACCAAGACACAGAAAGGCTGTTAAGAAACTTGCCTAAGGCCACACAACTAGTGAGTGACAGAGCCTGCATTTAACTCAGGTGTCTAGCTACAGAGCCCACACCTGTAACCATTACATTTGACTGCCTCATTCCTGTGTGTCCCAGGAATATACCCATGAGTAGATGTCAGCAAGGGTCTACAATTCCTGCTCCTAGGATGATTTAAAAAAATGGATCACAACCCCATTCTACTTTGTTGGTGTTTCTTTCCAGGCCGTGACCATAGGCAAACTTTCTGTGTCTATCCTCATTTTCAGCTTGGGGGTCCAGGGCTGATCAACAATGGACAATGCCTATATTCAGCTGAGGGCCGAATGCTGTACAGGATTTATCTTTCTTAAGAGTTAAAGTCTTGCCATCAAAATAACCAAAGAAGGGTCTAGTGCAGAATAGGGAGGTACCCCTAATGTTGGCAGGCCCTAAAATTGAGAGAGGTCAAGTCGGGGTGGTGCTGGTGCCTATGGGTGTTGGAGTTGGCCAGAAAGGAGTGAGAACCACGGCCCTGCCACTTCCTAATTCCTCTCTGTGAAATGGGCTGATCATAGCACTCAACTCCTGAGAGAAGTAAATGAGACTATGCTAAGGCAGTGCCTGGAGCACATCCTCATGGGAACTTTGTGAGGGTTAAATGAGCACACACATGTGAAGGGCTTAGACCAACTCTCGGGCACCTGGTAAGCACCAAGGAAGTCATACTCTTCTAACTCTTTCTGGGTGATTTAACTTTAAGGGCTTTAATTCTACTTCAAAAGCTCTATCTGCTGATTTTCTTCTGAGCTGTAGACCTAATCACTTCAATGTTTAATAGGACTTTCCACTTGGAAGACTTACAGGGCTTGCTCATGCTCTGGTCCTCTGTGTATATTTGGTAGCTCTGCTTAAAAAGCCAGCTGTTGAGGAAAAAAGGCCCTTTACTTGGTTTGTATGTTTTGGGTGGCAAAGAATAAAGACTCATAAAGAAAGCTCAAGTTAGAAAAGCTGCAGAGAGGCCCTGAATGGGGCCAGACCAGGCTGGAGTTTCAGCCCTTGACTAGCCCAGATTTGTTGGCTGGGTTATCTCGTTCTGCAGGCTCCTCCTTTGGGCAACCTTCCCCTGGGAGCAGGCCTGAGTCCTGACTACTCATCTGCCCCTAAGGGGTAAGCTGGATGACTGCATATGGCCCCAAGGTCTTAGGGTGGCTTTCCTTGGAGATCCTGGAGCTCGGCCATTTTATTGTGAGGCCCTCAGAGGCACTAGCCTCTCTTCTATGGAAGCTCATTTCCAAAGCTTTGGCCTTGAGTGCTTCTCCCCTCTCCCAGCTCACACACCCTTGGCTTTGTGACGCCTCTCCACCTCATTAGTCATTTCCCTTCTGCTCCATCGCGTCTAAACACTACATATTGTAGTTATTGATGTCCAGAGCTGGTTCTCCAACTAGGCTGTCAGCTAGCCAGGCAGGGAGTGTGTATAATTCACATTTGCATCACCACCACCACCAAATGGGCCATCACTGTTTGCTGAGTGAGTGACACATGAGATCTTCAGTACTTCTTTGCGGGGGTCACTCTCCTAAAGAGAGGCACAGGGGACTCTCCAGCAGGGCCTGGGGTGGCATTTTATTAAAATTTTTTAAAAGTAAATTAGTTGTTTTAAAAATATTTACATAATTAAAAAATAACATGTGCATCAGAAAACATTTAAAAAATTCTGAATGTGTAAAGTTAAATGTTAAAAATTCCCCTCACTTATTTTCCAATCCAATATGCACAGGGAAATACCAATAAAAATTTTTTAACAGCTCTATTAATATATAATTCAGATACCCTACAATTTGCCATATAAAGTGTAAAGTTCAGTGTTTTTTAGTATATCCCTAGGGATGTGCAACCATTACTACAACACAATTTTAGGATATTTTTGTTTCCTACAAAAGAAACTCTATTAACTGTCATTTCCCATCACCATCCCTCTCCCAGCCCTAAGCAACCACTGATTGATTATCTTCCTGTCTCTATAGATTTGCCTATTATTGGACATTTCATATAAATGAATCATAAAACATGGGGTCTTCTGTGTTTGGCTTCTTTCACTGTGCATGTTTTTGAGGGTCATCCATGTTGTAGCATGTATGGGTACTCCATTCCTTTTTATCGTTAAACAGTATTACATTGTATTAATATAGCACTTTTTTATCCAATCACTAGTCACTATTAACAGTTTAAGACATCTCCTGTGTTTTTTCAGATTGTCTGGATTTGAATCCCTGATGAACAAGTTCCTAGATAAGTGACCTTGGGTAAATCATAATCTTTCTAAGCCTGCCTCTGTTTCCTTAATAGTACATTTTGAATAACAATGGAATTTACTTCATATAGAGTCATGAGTGTATGTCAAAGTAATTAATATTTGTTGAGCACTTAACTATATGCCAGGCATGTTATAAGGATTACCTAACAGCTCTATGATTTTGAGATTAGGGAACTGACATTATCTCCCAAGGTCAAACAGCCCCTAAGAAAATGCTGGAAGTAAACAGAATCACAGGCTGACCAACTGCATAGCCTTCACAATATCATGGAGTAATGAAGTGCTTAGTCACAACCTTGCAAAGAGAATGAGTTTAGTAAATAATAACTGACAACTATAAAAAAGCAGAAAAGGCCCTGGCCGGTTTGGCTCAGCGGTTGGAGCGTTGGCCTGCTGTCCAGAGAGACCCGGGTTCAGTTCCCACTAAGAGCATGTACCTCAGTTGCAGTTTGTCCCCTGCCCTGGTTGGGTCGTGTGGGTGGCAGCTACTCAATGTGTCCCTTTCACATAGATGTTTCTCTCTCTCTCTTCCTCTCTCCCCCTCCCACACCATCTGAACAAAAATGGAAAAAAAAAAAAAGTCCTCTGGTGAGGATAAAAAGCAGAAAAAATTGACTCACCATCTAAAGACACACACCACTTAATATTTTGGCACTTTTCCTTCCAGTCGTTAGGAAATATTTCAAACATACCAAAAAAAAAAAAAAAAATCCAGAAGATAATAGACATCAATCTCCCACACCTGCCTTTTAAAAATACATGAAATGTAGATTAGGTGGCTCTACCTCCCAAACCCTTCAATGGTTCTCAAACTTCCTAATGCCACCACTCTTTAATACAGTTCCTCATGTTGTGGTGACCCCCAACCATAAAAATATGTTCGTTGCTACTTAATAACTGTAATTTCGCTACTGTTACGTCTTAGGCAACCCCTGTGAAAGGGTCCTTTGACCCCCAAAGAGGTCGCAACCCACAGGTTGAGAACCACTGCCTTAGATATTTTATTCCCTCTGTATTATTTTTCCTTAGACTATTAGGGTCACACCACCATCATTATCTAGTTTTAAAAATCTTTATCCTGAGCATTTCCCCCAATACCAAATATGTTATATGACTTTTCATGGCCGCATATTATATTGTATGACTGAAACATTATTTATCAATTCCCCATTGTTGAGTATTTAGGCTATCTCCTAGCAAAAACCATCACTACACATCATCTTTCAAAGAACCTGCTAATTCCCTTCAGATAAATCCCTAGAAAGGCCAGAAAGTCAGACTGCATGCCGTTAAGGCTCTTGATGCGTAATTTTTGGCTATCAGCTCTCAAGAAAGAATGGGCACAGGGAGAAGGCAGGCTGGGATTTCTTTTAACCTTTTAAAACGTTTTATTCAATTATAATACACATACATAAAAGTGGACATAGGTGTACAGCTCACAGCATTCTCAGCAATGTACACGCCGCGTACCCAGCACCCAGACCACGAAACCACCTTTCCAGCAGCCCAGAGCCGCCTCACCCCTCGGCATCACCACTAACGCGATGACGTCTTTGCAACCTCAGTAAATGAAGTTTGGTGTAACCTAGACCATGAAAACATGAGCTAATTCCCGTCTGCAAACGCTTGACAAGCTGCAGTGCGGCCGGACGAAGAGACAGAGTACTGCCATTGAGGGTGGCAGGCGGCACAACGATCGCGCGGGGTCCGCCAGACTCCCGGCGTGCCGTGCGGCGATCCCGGCGTGCAGCGCGGCGCGCGGAGTCGGGGACCCGGCGGTGGGCGCGGACGGCGGAAGCGAGACTGTTTTCGAGCTGACGGCGGGCGGCGACGAGGCGGGGTCGACATGGAAGTGTAAGTCACTCCGGGCGCGGTCCTGGCTGTGCGCCGAGGCTCGCAGCTGGGGACGGCTAGAGGTTGGGAGCTGAGCGCCGAGGGCACTGGGCGCCCCTCGTCCGGCCTTGTGGCGGGGGCGACGAGCGGGAGGCGGGGAAGGAGACTCGCTCCGCTCCTCTGCCCTCACACCCACCCGGTGCCTAGGACCCCGGCCGCGTGCCTTTCAGTGTGCCTGCTTCCTCTCCTAGCGTTTTCGAGGTGACAGTGGTGAGCCCCGCCCGGTATCTAGCGCGGACCGAGGCGGAATAAAGCCTCGAGTCTGCCCTGGAGGTACCTGGAGGAGAGAGGGATGCACTTTGCCCGGGCAGCGGGCTCTTGGGGAGGCCTGACTCGGAAGAAGGCTCTCCAAGTTTGAGGAGGAGCTGTTCGCCCTGTAAGGGAAGCGGCGGGTTTTCTGGGAAGAAGGAAGTGCTCGAGCCTGGATTGTGGCTGCACAAACAGCGCGGGTTGTGCGTGTGTCGAGGGAGTAACAGCCGTTTAGCTGTTTAACTCCACGTGGTCTTTCCCAGCAAGGGTCTTTTCCATGTTTGCTCATTACTACATGCACAGGGCAGTTTTGGCAGCCACTCCGCACGTGGGTTTTTGCATGGCTGACATGAATTCGTAGGCATATGTATATTGTGTTTGTCTTTGGCACTGATTATTTAATACTCACATTTTCCCTGTATGTTCTTTTGCCTCACGTATAATGGTCATATGAACTGTTTTTCAGACTTAAAAACACACACAATATGGGTATGTGCCTGAAGTGAAAGCTTCATGAAACAATACCTATTGTATGCAGTACACTCTGATAGTGTCTTGTCAAACCTACTCAAAAAGAGTCAGGAGGCTTTGGCTAGAAATAAGTGACAGAGATTTATTCAGGGGTCTTAGAAGTGGCTAACTGGAAACACAGGCAGAAACCTAGAGGTGTACCTAAGAAGAAGGAAAAGTTGAGTTCTTAACAGTAAAAGTCATATCCTTGAGAATAATCAGTGCTGCGTTCTTAGCCCCGGGATTGGTCCGGGACAGTTCTTAGTCAGCTGTCAGGCTGTCTGGATGATGAATGTCAGGTGGCCTAGAGGGCGGGTGCCAGGAGGTCTGGTCCTGAGTCCATTAGGGGATAGTCAGAGGGTTATCTTTGGGTTTTGATGTATGTCAGGGCATTGATGCTCAACTGGTGTCTTGTTATTAATGCAGGACTGGAAAGTTCTAAAATTTGAGTTCTCACACTAGTTAAGACAAGAAAAAGAATCATTTCCTCATGCCTCCATCTTCAAAATGTAATAATTTAGAAGTATGGTTAAAATTGCTTCATTTGCCCTGCCTGATTTGGCTCAGCAGTTAGAGCATCGGCCTGCAGACCAAAGAGTCACGGATTGATTCAAGGGCATGTACCTTGGTTTGTCCCCGTCCGTGGTCCAGTTGTGCCAGAGGCAACCAGTCTATGTGTCTCTCACATCGATGTTTCTCTCTCTCCCTCCCTCCTATTCCGTCTGAAGATAAATAGAAAAAATATCCTCAGGTGAGGATTAAAAAAAAAAGTAATAAAATTGCTTCATTTAATATATTTCTATATTCACTCTTTCCTCAGTCTCTTCTCATTTAAACTCAAACCGAATGTTGACTCACTAAATTGATTTTGCAATCCAGTAATGGGGTTTAATCTGAGACTTAAAAAAATATTTGCATTGCTCTAGCCCAAGCCATCATGATCCATTTCCCCCTTTACTGAAGCATTTCCTGTCAGCGTACAAACCTGTTTTAATTTATCCGTATTAAAAATTTTATTGTCGAACTTCTAGTCAAGATGACGGCGTAGGTAGACGTGGTATCGCGTCCACCCAAAACCATATCAAAGTTACAACTAAACTACAGAACAACCATCATTTGAAACCGCCTGAAATCAAGCTGAATGGAAGTCCTACAACTACAGAATTAAAGAAGCAGCCACATCGAGACTGGTAGGAGGGGCGGAGGCAGAGGGGCTGGTCTTGCACCCACGTGTGGCAGATAAAAATCAGGACACCTTGGTTGGGAAGGTCCTCCCTGAGGATTGAGGGGTCCTGACCCACACCAGGCGCCCTGCTCAGGGTTGCAGTGCCAGGAAGAGAAGTCCCCATAACTTCTGGCTGTAAAACCAGTGGGAACTGAGGCAGAGGGAGGCTGAGGCGGCTGGAGCCCTAGGCAGCTCCTCTTAAAGGTCCTGCGCACAGACTTATCAGACTCACTCCCTCTAAGATTGGAGGGGAGGCAGCTCGAGGGGCGCCAGAGACATACGGGGAAGAACTAAGGGGCGCCAGAGACATACGGGGAAGAACTAAGCTGTTTGGCATTGGAGCAAGGGCTGGAGAGGGGGCTTTCTCCGGGACAAAAGTGTTGTCAGAGACCTTTATTCCTTTGGTGAGCCCTTTCCTTTGGTGGCAGACAGCCGCCACATCTGGGACTCGGGCAACCTGGCTCACACTGGTTGCCCCGCCCCACCCAACTTTCAGGCCCACTCAAGGTGTTGCCAGTTGCTTTATCATAGGATTGGGCTGTCTTAAATCCTGCTTTAGGTTTTCCTAAATTCTTTCAAACAAGCAGCATCTGGTCTCATCTAGCCCCATACCTCTCATTAAGTAATACACAGAAACAAACACAGGGAGGCAGCCAAAATGAAGAGACAACGAAACAGATCCCAAATGAAAAATCAGAACAAAATTCCAGGAAAAGAACTAAGTGAAATGGAGATAAGCAACCTAACAGATGCTGAGTTCAAAATACTGCTTATAAGGATGCTCAATGAACTTAGTGAGAACCTCAGTGAACTTAGGGAGGGCCTCAAGAGCATAAAAAAGGACCAGTCAGAAATGAAGGATGCACAGTCAGAAATGAAGGAGGCACTAACTGAAATAAAGAATAATTTACACAGATTCAATAGTAGAGTAGGTAAAGCCAAGAAGCAAACCATCGATTTGGAATATAAGGAAGCAAGAAACACCCAATCGGAACAGCAAAAAGAAAAAAGAATCCAAAAAAATGAGGATAGTGTAAGGAGCCTCTGGGACAACTTCAAGCGTGCCAACATTCGCATCTTGGGGGTGCCAGAAGGGGAAGAGAGAGAACAAGAAATCGAAAACCTATTTGAAATAATAATGGTAGAAAACTTCCCTAACTTGGTGAAAGAAACAGACATACATGTCCAGGAAGCACAGAGAGTCCCAAACAAGATGAACCCCAAGAGGTCCACACCAACACACATCATTATCAAAATGCAAAACTTTCAAGACAAAGAGAGAATCTTAAAAAGCAGCAAGAGAAAACTGTCAGTTACCTACAACGGAGTTCCCACAAAACTTTGTCAGCTGATTTCTCAAAAGAAACTTTGCAGGGCAGAAGGGAGTGGCAAGAAATATTCAGAGTGATGAAAAGCAAGAACCTACAACCAAGATTACTCCATCTTGCAAGGCTGTCATTTAGAATCAATGGCCATATAAAGAGTTTCCCAGACAAGAAAAAGTTAATGGAGTTCATCACCACTAAACCGTTATTATATGAAATGATGAAGGGTTTTTTATTTTTCTCCATCCTCACCTGAGGACATTTTTCCATTTTTTGTACAGATAGAGTGGGAGGGAGAGAGAGAGAGAAACATCGATGTGAAAGGGACACATCGAGTGGCTGCCACCCGCACGACCAACCAGGGCCGGGGACAAACTGCAACCGAGGTACATGCCCTTAGCGGGAACCGAACCTGGGTCTCTCCGGACCACAGGCTGACGCTCCAACCGCTGAGCCAAACCGGCCAGGGCGATGAAGGGTTTTTTGAAGAAAAAAGTAAAATGTATGAACAAACAAAAAGGCAATGAATACATATCTATCGACAACTGAATCTACAAACAAAATAAACAGGCAGAATAGAAGCAATCTCATAGATACAGAGAACAATTTGTTGGTTGCCAGATGGGAGGGGGTTTGGGGGAATGGATGAAAAAGGTGAAGGGATTAAGAAGTACAAATTGGTTGCTAGACTGACAAACCTTAAAGGGAAGGGGATTGGGGGGGGTGGGAAGAAATAAACCAAAAAACTTACATGCATAATCGATGGACACAGACAACAGTGTGGGGAAAGGCAGGAGGGGGGCGGGAGTGGGGAGGAGCAGGAAAAATGAGGAACATCTGTAATACATTCAACAATAAAGATAAAAATAAAAATAAAATCAATAAAAACGTTAAAAAAAAGTTTGTTGTCCCCACATTTATGTCCATCTACTGCTTCATTTCTGCTTCCTGTCACAACAAAACTTTTTAGAAATGTTGTTTATCCCCTCATTCTCTCAGTCATTCGGTTGGGCTTTCATCCTCAGTGGTGTACAGAAAGGGATCTGTGAAAATTCCTTGAGCCCTCCATGTTGTGACATCTCGAGGTTGATTTTCTGGCCTCAACTTTCTTGATCTCTTAGCAGCATTTAATACAGAAACTCTAGAAACTCTTGGCTTTGTGACATGCTCTCCTGGATTTCCTCCTACATCAAGGACTACTTCTCTGTCTCCTTTCCTGGCTACCCTTCTTCCTTTCTTGGTTTCTAAATGTTGAAGTATTTTAGGATTTAGTACTAGAACTCTTTTTCTCCACACTCTTCCCTCATGGTCATTTACCCATCTATATGCTGCTGATTCCCTTTACTTTCATTATCTATGCAGTTGCTTAGACCAAAAATCTAGCCCTTTTTCCTCACCTCTAAATCCAGTCCATCAGCCAATACTGTCATTTCCGCCTTCAGAATATATTTTGAATGCAGTTACTTTTCACTCCACTGCTAATTTTCTAGTCACCATCTCTGGTCTGGATTAAGCAATAGCCTTTGGCTTTCACTCTTGCCCGCCCCACTCAGTTCTGTTTTCCACACAGTAGACAGAGTTACCTTCAAATGTTAATTGGACCAGGTCACCCCTCCCATTCCCGCCAGCCCTTTATTGGTTTTCTGTTGTACTTAGAGGAAATCCATATTCCTTGCTAGGACCTGTATAACCTCGTAACTCACCAACCATATTTCTTATCTCTTGCCACTGTCCTCACACCCCAGACACACACACACTATCCACTTGCAGTCAGGTAGTTTCTGTAACTTTCCAAGCCCTTTCCTACTGCAGGACCTTTGCCCTGCTGTTTCCTTTTCCTGGTATACTTTCCCCTTATCTTGCTCTCTCCTTGAAAAAATTTTTTTTTTTTTCTTTATGGGTTTTTTAGAGAGAGGAAGGGAGAGGGAGAGAGAGATAGCAACATAGATGAGCAAGAACATTGATTGGCTGCCTCCTGTATGCCCCCCCACTGGAGATTTGGCCCACAACTTGGGCATATGCCCTGACCAGGAATCGAACTGGTGACCTCTTGGTGCATGGGTTGATGCTCAACCACTGAGCCACACTGGCTGGGCAAGTGTCCCTTTCCAATGTTGCGCTTCCTCTTTGTTCAATCCAAAATAATTTCTTTTTTGTCTCTCATAGCACCTTGGTTTACTTTTTCCTTAAATAGTTACCAGTTATAATAATGTATGTTTTTTACTTGTTTAGTGCCTTGTCTCCCTCATGAGAGTAGAAGTTTTATGAAGTTAGAGGCCAGTGTCTATTTACCTAGTGCTTAGCATGGCATCTGGTACGCAGTAGGCATTCAAAATACTTGTTGAACGAAGTAATACAATAATACTTCGTCAATTTAATAAATATACATTAATTAGCTAGCTTCCTAATTGCTAAGCATATCAATTTTCTGATATTCTTAAGTGAAATGGTTTGAATCAAGGGTTTTTTTCTCTTGTTGTATCCTCTCTTACTTCTCCCGAGGAATCCTTGACTTACTGAAGCTAATCAAGAATTTTGAGCTAGCATTTTATGGGAAAATGAGTGTGTCTGAGGCAGGCATGTGATTTGGGAATAGAAGGGCCCCTGAAATGGAAAGGTCTGGATGCCCAACTTCTAGTTCCTGCCTGCCCTCTAGCATGAGATGTGACTTCTGGCAGTGTGGTTCTTGGGATTTTCAGTAGACACCCTGTGTCTCTGAAAGGGCAAGAAGACACGAATGGAAAACTCCCCTGAGTTATTACCACTATTTTTTCCTTCAGTCACTGAGTAAATACCTACTGAGTATATAATATATAAAAGACATATACTGGAAAATTTTAAAGGTAAGGAATATTTATGCTTTTATTTGGTTGAATGACAGAATTTTTTGTTGTTGTTGGAGAATACCCTTCTCTTATAACTGATAGGATTAATAAGCAAAAATAAGCAGAGATATAGATTTGTATCATAGTGTAAATCATTTGACCTGATTGAGGTTTATGAGATACTGTATTCAATTACTGCACAATACACATTCTTTTTAGTGCACATGGAACATTCACAAAGATCTACAATTTGCTGGGCCATCAAATAATTTCCAGTAAATTTCAAAGAATTGAAATAATATACACTATGTTCTCTGACCACAAAGAAATTAAATAAGACATCAGTAACAATAAAATATCCATAAAATTGATAACTTCTTAAATTCTTTAAATTAAATGTATTGGGGTGACATTGGTTAGTAAAATTATATAGGTGTCGGGTGTACAATTTATAATACATCATCTATATATTGTATTCTGTGTTCACTACCCCAAGTCAAGTCTCCTTCCATCACCATTTTTGAATGACAAAATTTAAAAATAAAATCTTCTGGAGCATTATTTGGAAACATTTTTCTTATATAAAAGGATACAAAAATTTCATAGCAAAATTAAGTATATACTGTATATATGGTATTTGTTCTTTGTCTAAGGCTTGGGATGACTTATATACCTGGAAAGCTTTGTGTTCACTCTTTTATTTTATTTTTTTTATCCTCACCCGAGGACATTTTTTTCCATTTTTTGTTCAGATAGAGTTGGAGGGAGGGAGGGAGGGAGAGAGAGAGAGAGAAACATCGACATGAAAGGGACACATCGAGTGGCTGCCACCTGCATGACCAACTGGGGCTGGGGACAAACTGCAACCCAGGTACATGCCCTTAGCAGGAACCGAACCCGGGTCTCTCTGGACCACAGGCTGACGCTCTAACCGCTGAGCCATACCGGCCAGGGGCATTCTTTTATTCTTGAACTTACTATACATAGCTAGAAAAATGGACTTTATTTATCTCTGTAGTACCTTTTTGAGTAGTGTCAGAATTTTCTTTATTTTATAGCTTGGAAATATTGAGGTTTAAAGAAGTTGGCTAATAGGTCCTATAACAATTCAGTAACAGAATTGGAAAGAGGATACTCATTTGTTAGCTCCCAAGAGAATGATACAGATTAAATTGTTCATCCACTTGGATGGCCACCCAGTTTCCTTGTACCAGACTTTAGTTTTCCAGAACATGACTTGAATCGATAACATAGGTTGAACCTAAGAGATTTGAGCAATTCCATTCGTCACTGCTTTCGTAAGAGTTAACTGTGTGGCAATTAATAGGCACTGTTTGCCTGGGCTTTTTGTGTGTGTTTCTAAGGAAAGTTTGCCAATGGATCATTTTGTTCTGTTTTTCAAAATAGTTGTTTACATCCATTTAATTGACTCAGCAAATTAAGCAAATTTTATAGATTAAATTTCAAACAGCAGGTCAACTTCAGTCAATTAATTCATTACTTAAGGAAATTAAGTGACTGCCTATAAGTATAGATTTAGACAGTCTTTAAAATTCACTTGGAATATATGCTTTAAACACTTGTAAATAAAATCAGTAATATTCTAAGTCTTTTAAGAGAATATGAAGTTTTGTGTGGATGGGCAGTTTCCAAAGCCTGAATGCTTGTGAATGTATTACATGGTCCTGAAGTGTTAGCTAAAGAGGAGACAATTCCTGCTCAGTAGGGATCAACCGCTTGTAAATATAATTGACAGGTGTACCAGTTGCTGAGTTTTAATTACTCTAAGAAACACTGAGGAGAAATGCATTTTATGTCCTTAATTGTAAGTTATACTTACGTCTTTTTTTAACCTTATGGAATTCTTTAGTTTTACTTTTCCACTTTTCTCAACATGTTTTTTTAAAAATATGTTTTGTTGTTTTATCATCTGTGTTGCAAAGAAGGCAATACTTTTATTTTGTTATTTATTTATTTATTTTATCCTCACCCGAGGACACTTTTCCATTTTTTGTTGAGAAAGAGTGGGAGGGAGAGAGAGGAAGAGAGAGAGAGAGAGAGAGAGAGAGAGAGAGACATTGACGTCAAAGGGACACATCGAGTGGCTGCCACCCGCAGGACCAACCAGGGCCGGGGACAAACTGCAACCAAGTTACACGTCCCTAGTTGGAACCAAACCCGGGTCTCTCTGGACCGCAGGGCAGGCCGACTCTCTAACTGCTGAGCCAAACCAGCCAGGGCTCTCAACATGTTAACTTGAAAATTTTCAAACCCAAGGAACTGTTGCAAAAAGAGTACCACACTTACCTTTATACCCTTTACATAGAGTCAGCATTTGTTAATATTTTGATATATTTACCCTCTCTCTCTCATATGTGCACGCTTCTCTTTTATCTCTCTCATACACACACGCACACACACACTTTACTTAATCATTTGAGAGTTGTAGTTATGTCATTTTACCCAGTCTTATGAAGGCATTTGTCTATGTAAATACATTACCATTATCGTACCAGTGAATTTGGTGCTGATATAATCACTCTTATTAAATACAACCTATATTCACATTTCTCCTGTTGTCCCAATAATGTTTCTTTTAGCGATATATATGTATGTATGTATAAATTTTTTTCCCACCAATTCAGGATCCAGTCAAGAAGCGCACATTGTGTTTAGTTGTCATGTTTCTTTAATCTCCTTTACTCTAAAAACAGTTTTCTATACTTTTTTGTGTGACATTGGCATTGTGAAAAATGGCATTGATATTTGAAGAATGTACGACAGTTGTTTTGAAGTCTATTCCTCAGTTTGGATTTGTCTAATTGTATCTTCATGGCTAGATTCAAATTAAACATTTTTTTGACAGGATTGCTACAAGGCATGTGTCTTTCTTAGTGCATCACATCATCATTATCGGTGCTGTTAAATAGAATAAGTTGATTATGTTGATGTTTGCCAAATCTCACCATATCTTCTTCCCAACAACCTGCCACTTAGTGGTGGTTATAACTTCTTCAGGATAAAAACTGCCTTGAAATATTTTCCCAGTACAAAATTTATTTAGGACTTCATAAAAGGAAGGTATTATATACTTATCGACAATTTATTGAATAAAAGAGGGCCTAACATATATTGGCATTTATTCTATTAGCTGAGTTTTAAAAAATTATCTTACTAATAAAAGAATCAATGAGTAAATCAGCTTCTTCCAGCCAGTCTGCAGGATACATTACCTGTTTAAATATCCATTGGTACCAAAACTAGAGGTTCATTAAAATTAACATGAGAGAGAGTTTCCCTCCTTTGGATATTGGTTCTAGAAAAGGCTGATGATGTTTTTTTGGATTAACAATATTGCATTAACAATATTGACTTAAGCAATGAAGCAATAACTTGGAAGAGCCAGGGACAGATTTCCCAGGGCATGGACTATTCTGTATAAAGGAGGGGCCATGATTTGGAAATGAAATTGTAACAGTGGCACCTGGAATGGATCCATTAGCTTTGAGGAAAAGTAACATTTATATTTTTCCCCAGCCCAGTTTGTTCCCAGCAAGGATGTCTTTTTTTTTTTCTGGTTCGTGCCCCTAGTGGGAACCGAATCTGGGACTCTTTGGTCTGCAGGCTGACGCTCCAACCGCTGAGCCAAACTGGCCAGAGCCAAGCAAGGATGTCTTAATTGCTGTGTATTTTAAGGCACACAGGGAGTAGTAACTCAATTTAAAGCAAAGATATGAGGAAGCTTTGTGGGCTGCCTTCCTGATTAAGTAGGCAAAGATGACATATGATTTGATTTGTCATTTTCCATTTTAAATGAACCATATCACATACACTAATTATGCATTGGCTTTCCTGTGGTCAGTTCCTTTCATTATTTATTTTTAATTATTTTTTCCTTTACTGATTTTAGAGAGAAAGGAAGGAAGAGGGTGAGAGAGATCTTGCATGTCCCCCACTGGGGATTGGACCCACTACCTGGGCATGTGCCCTGACTGGGAATCAAACCAGCGACCTCTTGGTGCATGGGTCAGTGCTCAACCACTGAGCCACACCGGCCGGGCTGGTAGTTCCTTTTAAATAAGATATTCTTTGTGACCTGAGTGCAGTTGTGGTCATTTGGGCAAAACAGCACTTTTGTGAAATCCTAGCTATTTGTTGAGTGACTAGTAGCATTTGGTAAGCTTCACATGCTCATTTGATTACAGTGCTGACATCACTGATAACCAAGTCCTAGGTTGTATCCTTGAGTTAACCATCTACTAGTTTTGCTTTATTTATTGACTGGGGAAATCGTCCATCTGTTTGACTCATGCTTTTGACATTTATGTCATCATTTTTATCATATAGCCTCACTCCTGGTTTGAGAACTTACAGTAGTCTTTGTTGCACATTATGTCAAGTCCAAACTCCTTCCTGAATTTAGAATTCTGCATTACTGGTTTCCATTTATCCAATCCAATCTTACTTTTCACAATTCCATAGTTATTGTCCATTTCAGTTAGGCTTATTACTGTATGACTTTAAACAAGTTTTTAAATCTTTGGGCCTCAGTTTATAAAGAAGAAATAATAGCTCCTACATCACAGGGTTTTTCTCTGGACTGCAGGCCAACGCTCTGACCGCTGAGCCATACTGGCCAGGACTATCACAGGGTTTTTAATGGGAATCAAGTGAGATGATACCTTTTTTTTTTTTTAATCCTCACCTGAGGATATTTTTTCTATTTATCTTCAGATAGGGTGGGAGGGAGGGAGAGAGAGAGAAAGAAACATTGATGTGAGAGGGACACATTGACTAGTTGCCTCCTGCACGACCCTGACCAGGGCTGGGGACGAACTGCAACTGAGGTACGTGCCCTTGACTGGAATTGAACCAGTAGCTCATTGGTCAAAGGGTATACGCTCTAACCACTGAGCGAAACTGGCCAGGGTGAGAGATGATATCTTTTAAAAATAATAGCTTCCAGTCTTGTCAGTGTGTCTCAGTTGGTTATGTTGCCCATGCGCGAAGAGGTCACCAACCAGTTTGATTACATATTTCAATTTAATCCTGTAAACAACCTTATAATATTGGTACTGTAATCGCTGTTTTATTTATTATTATTTTTTTATCCTCACCCGAGGACATTTTTTCATTTTTGTTCCTATAGAATGGGAGGGAGAGAAAGGAAGAGAGGGAGAGAAACATCGACGTGAAAGGGACACCTCGAGTGGCTGCCCCCTGCACAACCCCAACTGGGGTGGGGACAAACTGCAACCGAGGCACGTGCCCTTAGCGGGAACCGAACCCGGGTCTCCCTGGACCACGGGCTGATGCTCTAACCGCTGAACCAAACCGGCCAGGGCTGTAATTGCTGTTTTATAAATGAGGAGATTTAGGCTCAGAGAGGTTCAATAACTTGCCTAAATTTACATAACTAATGTATGGTGGAGCTGGATTTAGAATCCAGGGTACACTTCTAGGTACCAGTTTATCCCCATTTTTTGTTTGTTTGTTTATTTGTTCTAGATGAAGAAGCTTAGAGGGGTTAACTAAGTCACTAAAACTCATACCTTATGCCCTGGTCGGTTTGGCTCAGCAGTTAGAGCATCGGCCCGCAGTCCAGAGAGACCCAGGTTCGGTTTCTGCTAAGGGCACATACCTCGGTTGCAGTTTGTCCCGAGTCCCGGTTAGGGTCGTGTGGGTGGCAGCCAGTCGATGTGTCTCTCTCACATTGATGTTTCTCTTTCTCTCTTCCTCCTTCTCTTTCTCCTGCTCTATCTGAAGATGAATGCAAAAATGTCCTTGGGCGAGGTTAAAAAACTAAAAAACCCAAAAAACCCATACCTTACAGGTAGCTGGGGTAAAATTTGAACCCAGATTATTATAGTAGACTTTAATTATTCTACTAGACTTCCTTCAGACTATTAAAAACAATGAATACTTTCTGACATGATATTGTAGAATGGCTCAATTATAGTTTAATGCAAGTCACATTGCTGTGCTCATTCATAAATGAAAGATGACATTTTGCCTTGATTGATACACATGAGTGCTATGCTTTTGATCACTGTTTGACATATGAACTGAACCTGTTGAAATTATACAGAAGACCCTGCTGGTTTGGCTTAGTGGACTGAGTGTCAACCCATGGACTGAGAGGTCCTGTTTTGATTCCCAGTCAGGGCACATATCCGGGTTGCAGACTTCATCCCTAGTAGGAGGCACGCAGGAGGCAGCTAGCTGATCACTGTATCTTTCTCCCATCAACTTTTCTATCTCTCTCTCCCTTCTTTTCTCTCTAAAAAAAAAAATTAATAAAAACATATTTAAAAAATAAATAATATAGAAAATGAACATCTTTGTTGTGGTTTTGTGGAATATCTGGCAGGATTTCTGACATTGCTGGAATTCCCAGTGGTGGTGTTAGTGTTAAGAATCTCATTTTTGGTGATTCAGCAGGAGGACTTGGCTGCCCAATATGTCAACAGCTGGTAGAAGGCAGATGGTACTGGGAAGAGGTCATGACTGTGGGATGAGACAACACTGTTTCTCTAGATAATTCTAGCACCCTCACACTGTTTATGGATCCCCCACCCCCAGTGTTCTTCCTGTAACTAACTTCCTCGATGTCTGACTTCTCTTAACTTCTGCCTACGTAGACTAGGGATAAGTAGAGTATTTTAGTCACCTACCTGGTAATGGATGTGTGATATACTATGGCTGTAAAAAGGAGGGCATGTTCTGAAATTGTCTATTACCAGCTAAACCAGTAGGAATTAGGTCATTTCTCCTAAAGGTTGTTGTCCCTAAATTCCTGAACTGGTCTACTGACTTTTGACAGAGGAATTATTTCACAGATACTGAATTCAACAAAAGGATATGAGCCCAGATTATGATAATTTACTTTTCTTTTGCAGGAAGGATGCCAATTCTGCTCTGCTCAGTAACTACGAGGTAAATAGCTTTGAAGTATTTTCTTCTCTGGTAGTTTGTTCATTGCTTTTGAAGATTATTAAATTAGTTGTGGTTAGAAATGACTAAATTAATTTGAATTTTCCACTTTAAAATAGGACAGATGGCACCATCTGGTGAACCTTGGAATATTCTAAGCTTGGTAAATTATAGTAATTTAGGAAAGCTGGGAGGACTTTAGTGTACCATAGGCAACCTTCCCCAAATTTGAAAATATTGGATTTTCATTTGGGATGCCTAAGCATCTATTTTGGGACTGTTTCTATCAGTAAAAGTTTCTATTAAGATATGTATGACTTTTCTTAATTATCACTCATTGCCTATAAAATACTTTTATGTTATTATTTTGATCCTAATAGTCGCATAAGTATTTAAATCTTCATTTTGAAAGTGAGAGCTTACTTGACTTATCATTATGAATAATTTAGTGAGAACTAACAGATTGAGGATTTTTGGGCTTGAGAGTTGGGTTCTTGGGACAAGGGGGGAAAGAAGGAAAGAGGTTGGTGAGAGGGGAGATATAACATTATTTTTGCCTACCTTCCATTTTGCCTGGATCTTGTTTGGTACTAGCAAAACCATCTGATAGGTTAATTCCAGGTGTAGAAGGAACCATTCATACATTCATTCATTGTCAGTTTTTCATATGCCAGAGTCTAAAGTTATATAGACTTGTAGGAGATTTGGGTCTCCACTGTGTGGTATACATAGAAGATAGTAGAATTAACACCATTGGCCATATCCCTCTCTTCCTAAAGATTCATCTTAAATGGTTGCTGCTCATAACAGGAAGAAATGGTTGTTGGTTAAGCCATTGGCTTTTAGGAACTTCTTGTCCAGTTTGAACTCTGCTACGTGTGTGTGGGTGTTATATCCATTGGAGAAACATTGATCACATTAATTGGGTCTCATGCCACTATTTGTGAAAATGACAGACAGGCAAATAATTGCATTGTATCTAGTAATGATCTATGAATTCGTGAATCTACACTTCCCTCAATTTTCTGGTATAATCACTAAAACAGGAAAGAGATATACTCCCCACAACCTCCTTAACACTAATACACATGTTTCTCCCTTGTGGGGAAAGTTTACTTATGAAGTTCTAGAGCATTTTTTCCTTCCTTTTTTGGGGGGGGTTAACTGTATTTTAGTACTTGCCTCATAATTTCTCTTTCCCCAAATAAATTATACTAGATTTGCATATTAGAGAAGTAGAATCCTTAAAAAAAATTTTTTTTTATTTCAGAAAATTTTACTTTTAAATACTCAAAATAGCCCTGGCCAGTTTTGCTCATTGGTTAGAGTGGTGGCCTGCGGTCCAGAGAGACCCGGGTTTGGTTCCCGCTAAGGGCATGTGCCTCGGTTGCAGTTTGTCCCCGACCCTGGGTCGTGTGGGAGGCAACCACTTGATGTGTCCCTTTCACGTCGATGTTTCTCTCTCTCTCTGTGTCTTCTTCTCTCTCCCTCCCACTCTATCTGAACAAAAAATGGAAAAATGTCCTCGGGTGAGGATAAAAAATAATACTAATAAAAAAAAAAAATACTCAAAATATTTTTGAGACCAGAGGAGATCAGAGATATGGTATATTGGTAGGAAAAATTTCTTTTTTTTTTTTTTACCCTCACCCGAGGACATTTTCCCATTTTTTTGTTCAGATAGAGTGGAGGAGAGAGAGGGAGAGAGAGAGAGAGAGAGAGAAACATCGATGTGAAAGGGACACATCGAGTGGCTGCCTCCCACATGACCCAACCAGGGCTGGGGACAAACTGCAACCGAGGTATGTGCCCTTAGCGGGAACCAAACCCGTGTCCCTCGGGACCGCAGGCTGACGCTCTAACTGCTGAGCCAAACCGGCCAGGGCTTCTTTTTTTTTTTCAAATCCTCACCTGAGGATATTTTCTCTATTTATCGTCAGATAGAGTTGGGGGGGAGGCATCGATGTGAGAGAGACACATTGACTGGCTGCCTCCCACATGACTCGGACCAGGGCCGAGGACAAACAGCAGCTGAGGTACGTGCCCTTAATCGGAATCAAACCTTTGACTCATTGGTCTGCAGGACAGTGCTCTAACCGCTGAGCCAAATTGGCCAGGGCAAAAGAGCATTTTTTAAATGTCACCTACTTCTTGATTTGTGTTTACTTTAATGCAAGAGTTGGGGGTACTATTTTATTTATCTTCCAAATCATTGACCTTGGAATAGATATGTTTCTCAAATTTTTCTATAAAAATCTTTTATATATCTCTTCCTAGGTGTTCCAGTTACTGACTGATCTGAAAGAGCAGCGTAAAGAGAGTGGAAAGAATAAACACAGTTCTGGGCAACAGAATTTGAATACTATCACCTATGAAGTAAGTTTAGGCTTCTGGAGGTCTACCTGAACTACCATTGAGGGGGCGTTGTTTATTCTTCTGATGACTAGCGACCAAATCAAGATTGCCTACTTTCTGGTTTGAATAGTTGTACTATAACTCCGTTTTTATTCTGTTTGTGAAAGTGGAAAGAGTTTGGCCAGTTGCAAGGGTTAGCCAACTACAAAATTAAAGGAAATAGTCTATAAGACTGCCCTCATTTCTAACACCAATTTCAAGTCAGGGATCCCAAGACCATTCCCACAGTCAGTGATTTTCTGGAAGTACTCAAATAACTCTCTGAAAGCTGTCATATTCACAGTTACTATTTATTATAGGGAAATGGTACAGAGTAAAATTGGCCAAGGGAAGAAGCAAATAGGACATATTCCAGGAGAAATATCAAATACAGAACTTCCACTGTCCTCTTAATATGGCTGTGTGTGTCAATATGCACAGAATATTGCCAACCAGGGAAACTCAGTTGAGCTTCAGTGTCTGAAGATTTTATGGGGGCTCTATTACACAGGCATGATTAAATGATTAATTGCCCATGTAGTTCATCTCAGCTTCCAGGCTGAGTAATACTGTATGACCCAAAGCCCCTATCCTAAGTCTCATTGTTGAGGCTATCTAGTATTATCTATGGCCTAAGACAAATATACTGCTGCCCTAGCAGGTTTGGCTCAGCGGTTAGAGCATAGGCCCACAGACCAGAGACCCGGGTTCAGTTCCCGCTAAGGGCATGTACCTCGGTTGCAGTTTGTTCCCAGCCCCGGTTGGGGTCATGTGGGTGGCAGCCAGTCAGTGTCTCTCTCTCTCATATCTATGTTTCTGTCTGTCTCTCTCTCTCTCTTTTTTTTTTATCCTCACTCAAGGACATTTTTCTATTTTTTGTTTAGATAGAGTGGGAGGCAGAGGGAGAGAGAAACATTGACGTGAAACAAATAAGGGCTTAGGATAGAAGAAGCAACAGGAGAGGGACTAGGTGGAACTGCTTTGGTTCACTGAAAAGTCATAGGAAAGGGGGCCTTGGAGATAGGTTCAGGGAGTTAGCCAAGGACAGTTGCCACTGCCCATTGCTCCCCTGGTTGCAAATCTTACGGGGACTCTTAGAGTTTAGGAGATGCATACCTGAGAGGGAAGAAAGGCATGGGTGCTCCAGGGAGGGATTTCTTTTTCTTTTTAATCCTCACCTGAAGATATTTTTCCATTTATCATCAGATAGAGTGGCGGGGGGCGGGGAGAGAAAGAAAGAAACATCATGTGAGAGAGACACATTGACTGGTTGCCTCCCACATGACCTGAGCAGGGCCAGGGATGAACTGCAACCGAAGTACATGCCCTTGACTGGAATCGAACGTGAGACTCATTGATCCGCAGGCTGTTGCTCTAACCACAGAGCAAAACCAGCCAGGGCTTGGGAGAGAGTTCTTAATGTGAATGACAACTCATCTGAATATGGAATTCTTGGATTCATCTTTTATTGTGCAGGGCACTAGACATATTAGTTGATCTGTTAATATTTGTTGTTGTGGAGGAGTGTGAGACCAACCTGATTGTTTTCACTTTTGAGAAACTCTTTACTCAGATGCTGATGTTACTGGTGTTTTTTTTTTCAGGTTTGAAATTCTTTTCAAATTAATGTCTGGTGGAGTTCCCTTTAGAAAACAAATAAACCCCTTTTATTTTGAAATAATTTTACTCTTACTAAAGAGTTATAAAGATAGTGTCAGTTCCCATGTGCCCTTCCTTTAGTTTTCTGTATGTAAATCTTACTACATCTTATTAAGCTAAACTAAAGATTTTATTTGAAATCTCTCAATTTAACCACTAATCCCCCCTTGCTGTTTGAGGATCTAGTCCAGGACATCATTTTGGTTTTTTTTTTTTTTTTTTAATCCTTATCTGAGAACATTTTTGCATTTATCTTCAGATAGAGCAGGAGGGAGAGAGGGAGGAAGAGAGAGAAAGAAACATCAATGTGAGAGAGGCACATTGACTGGTTGCCACCCACACAACCCCAACCAGGGTCGGGGACACACTGCAACCAATGTAGGTGCCCCTAGCGGAAACTGAACCCGGTTCTCTCTGGACCGCAGGCCAACGCTCTAACCGCTGAGCCAAACTGGCTAGGGCCAGGACGTCATTTTGTATTTAGTTAACATGTTTCCTCAGTATCTTCTGATCTGTAACAGGCCCTTAGTCCTTCCTTGTTTTCCATGACCTTGACACTTCTGAAGAGTATTGGTCAGGTATTGTGTAGAATGTCCCTAGATTTTGATATGTCTGATATTTGCTCATGACTAGACTGAAGTTTATGGCATTGGGGGAAGAATACCATATAGACAGTATAGGGAACATGATGATATCAGTGTCTTATTATTGATTCTGTTAACTTTGATCACTTGGTTAAGATGTTTTCTGTCCGATTTCTCCATTGGAAAGTTGCTGTTTTTCCTTTTCCATTTTCTATTAAAAGGAGTCATCAAATCCATCTCCTATTCAAGGGGAAAAGGATTAGGCTTCACCTCTTGAAGGAGGGATATCAAAGAATTTGAGGATATATGTTAAAACCATCACAGTAATTATTTAATATTTTGGGGAAGATGCTGTGAGGCTATGCAAATATCCCATTTCTCCTTAATCTTTTGCCCATTAATTTTAGCATTCATTGGTGGGTCTTTCCTGCATTAATTATATTACTGTGGTGGAACTGCCTAATGGTGATTTATTTTCCTCATTTCTTTTTTGTTTAATAGTTAGAATTCTTCTGTAAGAAATTGTCGTTACTTCTCATCTAAAATATTTAGTCATTTATATCCATATGGATTCATGGCTCTTTATTCTTTGGGTTTCCTTTTTTTTTTAATCCTCACCTGAGGACATTTTTCCATTTTTTGTACAGATAGAGTGGGAGAGAGAGAGAGGAAGAGAGAGAGAGAGGGAAACATCGATGTGAAAGGGACACATCGAGTGGCTGCCACCCGCACGACCAACCAGGGCCGGGGACAAACTGCAACCGAGGTACGTGCCCTTAGCGGGAACCGAACCCGGGTCTCTGGACCGCAGGCGGACGCTCTAACCGCTGAGCCAAACCGGCCAGGGCTCTTTGGGTTTCCTATATTTAAGAAAGTTATCTGAATTATGATAATGCAGTTATCACATGAAATTTTTTCTTTCTTTTTAAGATAAAAGTTTTCTTCTAAACATTTCATTAATCTTCCTGTTTTATCTACTGGTTTTCTTTTTTTTTATCCTCACCCGAGGACATTTTTCCATTTTTTGTTCAGGTAGAGTAGGGGGGGGAGAGAGGAACAGAGAGAGAGAGAAACATCGATGTGAAAGGAACACATCGAGTGGCTGCCACCCGCACAACCCCAACCAGGACCGGGGACAAACTGCAACCGAAGTACATGCCCTTAGTGGGAACCGAACCCGGGTCTCTCCAGACCGCAGGCCGACGCTCTAACTGCTGAGCCAAACTGGCCAGGGCTCTACTGGTTTTCTTTTTTTTTTTTTTTATCCTCACCCGAGGATATTTTTTCATTTTTTCTTTTTTTTATACAGGTAGAGTGGGAGGGAGAGAGAGGAAGGGAGAGAGAGTGAGAAACATCGACGTGAAGGGACACATCGAGTGGCTGCCACCCGCACGACCAACCAGGGCCGGGGACAAACTGCAACCGAAGTACGTGCCCTTAGCGGGAACCGAACCCGGGTCTCTCCGGACCGCAGGCCGACGCTCTAACCGCTGAGCCAAACTGGCCAGGGCTCTACTGGTTTTCTTTTTGAGGAATTCCTACTATATGAAGATTGACTCTCCTGAAGGCATTTGTTTTATAGAAGATTTTTGAAACAAAATTATAGAATACTACATTATACCCATTGCCTTCCCTTTTTCTCATTCATGTTTGCTTTTTCTTTTTCTTTTTGGTAGACGTTAAAATACATATCAAAAACACCATGCAGTCACCAGAGTCCTGAGATTGTCAGGGAATTTCTCACAGCAATGAAGACCCACAAGTTGACCAAGTAAGTAAAAATTATCTTAAATAGGAAGAATGACACACAATGAAAATAACTTACAAAAGCCACCCTCAGCAACTGTGTATTTATATTTAGTTGGGTTTTGAATTCTAATCAACACTTAAAATGTGTCCTTTTATTTAAAAATTGATTTGAGAGAGAGAGAAACATTGATTTGTTGTTCCATTTATTTATGCATTTATTGATTGATCTTGTATATGCCTTGACCAGAGATCAAATCCACAACCTTGGTGTATTGGGACAATGCTCTAACCAACTGAATTGCGTGGCTAGGGCCTCAGTGTACTCTTTTAAAGTAGTATTATGGGCCCTGGCTGGTTTGGCTCAGCGGTTAGAGCATCGACCTGTGGTCCGGAGAGGCCATGGTTTGGTTCCCACTAAGGGCATATACCTCAGTTGCAGTTTGTCCCTGGCCCTGGTTGGGTCGTGTGGGTGGCAACCACTCAATGTGTCCCTTTCACGTTGATGTTTCTCTCTTTCTCTCTCTTCCTCTCTCTCCCTCCCGCTCTATCTGAATAAAAAATGGAAAAATGTCCTCGAGTGAGGATAAAAAAATAATTAAATAAATAAAGTAGTATTATGGTATTGTAGATGAGACACATGAGACTTCAATATAGGGATCTTTATAGAGCCAGCAACAGAACATAGTGGGGTTTTTTAATCTGAAAAGTTTTTTGGAGTCCCAGTTCTGTGACCTGTCCCATCACCCCTCTTAGCATTCAGACCAAATTGGTTGAAAAATGGGGCTCACAAATTAAACTGCTTTTTATAAAGTTGATCGGTTAAGTCATTTGACATTTGTGTTTGGGGAAAAAATGGCTTGATAATATTTTAATATGCTCTTCTAGTTGTACAGTTGTTTTTCTTGGTAGCTTTCTTGAATAAGGTAAGCTTGCCCTGCACGGTTTGGCTCAGCGGTAGAGCATTGGCCCTCAGACCAATGATTTCGGCCAACGGCACATATCTTGGTTGGTTCGTCCCCAGCCCTGGTCAGCGTCGTGTGGGAGGCAACTAGTTGATGTGTCCTTCTCATGTTGATGTTTCTCTCTTTCTCCCTCCCACTCTGTCTGAAGATAAATAGAAAAATATCCTTGGGTGAGGATTAAAAAAAAAAAGGGTAAGCTTGTAGGAAATAAAAACATGAAGAATCATGAAGAATTAAATCAAGATTTTACATGAAAAGAAAACTACCCCTATGCTTTTAGAACTAATACCAGAGCTGATAAATTCCAAAGTGTTTGTTATTTCATTTAGGATAATCAATAATTTTCTTTTGGAAGAACCATTTGTTTTTCAGGTACACAGTTGATACACTGTCAGTAAACTAAGTGCCCTTCTCCCCTTGCCTCTTTTCTCCAAATGAATTCTGAAGACAAATAACTTTCAAATGTGTATACATATGTGTGTGTGTGTGTGAGTTTGAAATGTGTATAGTTTGTCTTGTTTTAATTGTAAAATATACAGAATATTAAATTTATCATCTTAGCCCTGGCTGGGTAGGTCATACATTGAAATAGTATTTAGAAGCGTTTTAGCATTTATGTTCTATTATTTTATATATTTTAAAGAACTTAAGAGTACAAAAGTAGTCCTATATGTTTCCCCAGAATTTTACTATTTCTTTTGCTCTTCATTTATTCCTGAAGTTTCATGTAAACTTTTTACTATTTACTTCAGCCTGAAGAACTTCCTTTAGTATTTCTTTTAGAACAGGTCCAGCTGGCTGTAAATTTTCTTTTCAACAGAGAATGTTGTTATTTTTTTTAAAACTCATTTTATTGGTTCTAAATGCATTTATTTTTATTATTTATTTATTTATGTTTTTATTCCTCACCTGAGGATATTTTTCTGTTTATCATCAGACAGAATGGGAGGGAGGGAGGGAGAGAGAAAGAAACATCAAAGTGAGAGGGACACATCGACTGGCTGCCTTCTGCACTAACCTGACCAGGGCCAGGCATGAACTGCAACTAAGGTATGTGACCTTGACTGGAATCAAACCTGGGACTCATTGGTCCGCAGGCTAACTCTCTAACCATGGAGCAAAATTGGCCAGGGCTAGAATGTTATTTTCTTTAATTACTGAAGGATAGTTTCAGTGCATTGAGAGTCTTTTTTTGTTGTTAAACTTATCTTTATTGTTGAATATATTACAGATGTCCCTCTTTTTCCTTCCATTGATCCCCTCCTCCCTGCTCCCACCCCACTCCTACCTTACCCACACTGTTGTCTGTGTCCATTGGTTATGCATATAAGTTCTTTGGTTTATCTTTTCCCCCTCCCCCCTTCCCTTTGAGGTTCGTCAGTCTAACAACCAATTTGTACTTCTTAATTCCTTCACCTTTTTCACTCATCCCCACAACCCCCTCCCATCTGGCAACCAACAAAAAGTTCTCTGTAAGAGTCTGTTTCTGTTCTGCTTGCTCATTTTGTTTGTAGATTCAGTTGTTGATAGATATGTATTTATTGCCATGTTGTTGTTCATATTATTGTTCTTCAAGAAGACCTGTCAACATTTCTTATAATACTGGTTTGGTAGTGATGAATTCCTTTAGCTTTTTCTTCTCTGGGACACTCTTTTTATGGCCTTCAATTCTAAATGATAGCTTTGCAGGTTAGAGTAATCTTGGTTGTAGGTCCTTGCTTTTCATCACTCTAAATATTTCTTGCCACTCCTTTCTGGCCTGCAAAGTTTCTTTTGAGAAATCAGCTGACAGCCTTATGGGAGCTCCCTTGTAGGTAACTAACTGCTTTTCTCTTGCTGCTTTTAAGATTCTTTCTTTGTCTTGAACCTTTTGCATTTTGATGATGATGTGTCTTGGTGTGGACCTCTTTGGTTTCATCTTGTTTGGGACTCTCTGTGCTTCTTGGACTTGCATGTCTGTTTCCTTCACCAAGTTAGGGAAGTTTTCTATCATTATTTTTTTCAAATAGGTTTTCAATTTCTTGCCCTCTCTCTTCTCCTTCTGGCACCCCCATGATGCGAATGTTGGTATGCTTGAAGTTGTCCCAGAGGCTCCTCATTTTTTTTTTTGGATTCTTTTTTTTTTTTTTGCAGTTCTGATTGGGTGGTTTTTGCTTCCTTATATTCCAAGTCAGTGGTTTGCTTCTTGGCTTTACCTACTCTACTATTGAATCTGTGTAAATTATTATTTATTTCAGTTAGTGTATCCTTCATTTCTGACTGGTTCTTTATTATGCTCTTGAGGTTCTCACTAAGTTCCTTGAAATTCTTACTAAGTTCATTGAGCATCCTTATATGCACTGTTTCGAACTCTATATCTGTTAGATTGCTTATCTCCATTTCGTTTAGTTCTTTTCCTGGAGTTTTGTTCTGTTCTTTCATTTAGGTCATTTCTTTGTCTCCTCATTTTGGCTGCCTCCCTGTGTTTGTTTCTATGTATTAGGTAGAGTTGCTATGTCTCCTAGGCTTCCTATGGTGTCCTGTTGTAGTAGGTGTCCTGTAGTGTCCAGTGGCACAGCCTCCCTAGTTACCCAGCTGGGCCCTTGAGGTGCACCCTTTGTGTAGACTTTCTACCCTTCTGTTGTAATTGAGTCTTGACTGCTATTGGCAAAGCAATGGGAGGGTTTTACTCAGGTTGATCAGCTGCAAGGACTGGCTGTGTCTGCTAACCACCAACCTCTGACTACCTTGGATGATCAACTGTGCAGGGGCCCACCACGTAGAACAAGACTTATTTCAGCAGGGCTCTGGTATCCACTGAGTCCATTCCTTGAGTGTGTCACTTGTGGAGGTGGTTGGGTGGTGGTGCTTCGACATGGTCTGAAGCTATCCACTGGGTGTGTTGGTTCTGGGGCAAGGTCAGCTACTGCCTGTGCTCTATCCAGGGCCATCTGGCATAAGCTACAAAGTAATCTGCTGATGGCTGCTTCTTGTGCTGGGCTTGGAGGTGTCCAGGAAAAGTCAAGTTGTGAACCAAGGCTGGCTGCTTCTAGTGCCAGGCCTGGGGCCACTTAGGGAGAAGTATGGGGCTTGCTGTGACCAGATGCTGTTTGAGAGAATTTAGGAAAATCTGAAGCAGGATCTAAGATAGGCCAACCCTGTGTTAAAGACACTGGAAACAGCTTGGGTGGACCTGAAAGTTGCGTGGGGCGGGGCCTCAGGGAATCACCAAGGTGGGGCAAACAGTGTGAACCAGGTTGCTGGAGTCCCAGATCTGGTGCCTGTTTGCCAACACACTGGCCTCCACTAGCACATCCGTCTGGGAGAATGCTGCCTCTCCAGCTCTTGCCCCAATGCCAAACAGCTCTGTTCTGCCCCATATGTCTCTGGTGCCTTTCAAGCTGCCTTCCCCATGCTGGAGCCTGGAGGGAGTGGGCCCTTTAAGAGGAACTGCCTGGGACTCCAGAAGCCTCATCCTCCCTCAGCCTCAATTCCCATTGGTTTTTACAGCCAGAGTTATGGGGACTTTTCTTCTTGGTACTGGAACCCTGAGGTGGGGCGGCTGGTGTGGTATGGGGACCCCTTGCTCCTCTAGGAGGACCTTCCCAGCCCAGGTAGCCCTCCTGATTTTTATCTTCCACACGGTGTGGCACCAGCCCATCCACACCTCCACCCTTCTTACCAGTCTCAATGTGGCTTCTTTAATTTCGTAGTTGTAGGACTTCCATTCCGCTCGATATCAGGCGGTTCTGAATGATGGTTTTTCTGTAGTTCAGTTGTATTTTTGATGTGGTTGTAGGAGGAGGTGAGTACCGAGTTTACCTGAGCTGCCATCTTGACTGGAAGTCCAAGAGTGTTTTCCTTCAATGCTTTAACGATGCTATTTCAGTGGCTTCTGACTGCTATGGTTTTTGATGAGTAATCACTGGTCTTGCAAATATGTAACATGTTCTTTTCCTCTGACTGCTTTCAATATTTTTTCTTTTTAATTCCTCACCTGAGGATATTTTTCTACTTATTATCAGATAGAGAGGGAGGGAAGGAGGGAGAGAGGGAGATAGAGAGAAGCATCAATGTGATAGAGCCACAACAACTGGTTGCCTCCCTCATGCCCTGACCGGGGACAAACACAACCGAGGTATGTGCCCTTGACTAGAATTGAACCTGTGACTCATTGGTCTGTGGGCCAACACGCTAACTGCTGAGCCAAACCAGCCAGGGCTCAGTATTTTTTCTTATCTTTGGTCTTTGAAAATTTGATTTGTTTTAAATTTTATTTTTGCTAAGCTTCTTAATTATGTAAATGTTTATGTCCTACCAAATCTGTGAAATTTCAGGCCATTATTTCTTGAAATATTTGTTCTGCTTTGATCTCTTTCTTTCTTTCCAAACTCCAATGGCACTATTGTTGAAGGGAGGGAGAGTGAGAGAAACATCAATGTCATATCGATACATCGATTGGTTCCCTCCCGCACATGTCCTGACCAGGGCTGGAAATCAAACCTTCAACCAGGTATGTGCCCGAGACCAGGAATCAAGGTCTGCGGGCCGACAGTCTACCCACTGAGCAAAACGGCCACGGCACAATACTTCCTTTTGATTGACTTCATCTCACAGCCATATACAGAATTCAAGTGGCCTTTACAGATCCTTTGCTGAATGATTCTAAAGCTTGACACCAGCCCTTGCCCCAAAACCAGATGATTCAGTTCCTTCCTGTATGTTCTTGGTGCCTTTGAAGCAGCCCCAGCACTGGAGCTCAGAGCAAGTGAGTCCCTATGGACCCTTTAAGAGGAATGCCTGAGACTGCAACAGCCCTCCACCTCAGTTAGCCACAATCCCTGCTAGTTTTCACAGCTAGAAGTTATGGGGACTTCTCTTTCTGGCACTGGAACCCTGGGCTGGGGGCCCTGGTGTGGCACTGGGACTCCTGACTCTTTAGGAGGAACCTCCACAGCTGAGATACCCCTCCCAATTATTTTTTTTTTCCTTTAGGGAGAGAGAGACATCGATCAGCTGTCTCCCGCATGCCCCCTGCTGGGGATCGAGCCCACAACATGGGCATGTGCCCTGATGGGATTTGAACCGGACCTCTCATTCCAGGGGAAGACATTCAAAATCCACTGAGTAACACTAGCTGGGTGCACCTCCCAATTTTTAACTGTGACAGGTGGGTGTGGGACCAGCTTGTTCCAGGTCTCTGCCCTTCCTACCAGTATTTATTTGGCTACTTCTTTGTAGCCTTAGTTATAGGACTTCTCAGTGATGGTTGCTCTGAAGTTTAATTGTAATTTTGAAGGGTCATGGGAAAAGGCAAGTACAGTATTTATTTATTCTGCCATCTTGACCAGAAGCCTTTCCTAATTCTTCCATTGCTGTCCCTCTTGATTTCTTGGCTGTTGTCTCCATTTGAATTGATGACTGAACAAAGTAAGCAAAATCGTTAATTTTATGTCTATTTTTCTTTTTTTAGTCCCCACCTGATGATGTTTTCCCATTGATTTTCAGGTAGAGTGGGAGGGAGGAAGAGAGAAAGAGAGAAACATTGATGTGTGAGAGACGCATCTATTGGTTGCCCTCCTGCACAACCCCAACTGAGGCTGA
Organism: Molossus molossus; assembly: GCF_014108415.1. Taxonomy (NCBI): domain Eukaryota; kingdom Metazoa; phylum Chordata; class Mammalia; order Chiroptera; family Molossidae; genus Molossus; species Molossus molossus. The sequence continues at coordinate 105,052,888 of NW_023425366.1, read as the reverse complement.
GGATCAAACCACAGCCAAGGTATGTGCCCCTGACTGGAATCGAACCCGTGACTCTTCGGTCCTTGGGCCAACGCTCTAAATGCTGAGCCGAGTTGTCCAGGGCATGCTTACTTTTTTAAAAATATGTTTTTATTGATTTTAGAGAGAGAGGGAAGGGAGAAGGAAAGAGGAAAACATCAATGAGATAGTAACATCAATTGGCTGTTTCCTGCATGCTTCCCACTGGGGATCGAGCCAGCAATCCGGCAGGGAATCCAGCTGGTGACCTGGTGCATGGGATGATGCTCAACCAACTGAGCCACACCAGCCAGGCTATTTTCATGTCTACTTTTAATGAAATGGTTGATTTCTGGAGCAGTTTAACTTGTACATAGGTTATTCATGACTGTCAGAAGCAAAAGCTACTGGCAGTGTTTTTCTAAAACCTACCACTAGAGGGAGCAGGCAGGCTTCTTTCACCGTGGCTGGTGCCTGGCTCTCCTAGAAAGGAGCCAACCTTTGCGTCCCATTGGTATTCACTTGGCCTCAGTGCCTGATGATCCAGGCAGTTGCTTGCCATGTACCATCAAGATCCGGGCTATCTTGCTGAAGTGCTCTTTAATCCTTAATAAAGTTTTTCTCTACTTTTCTCTCAGTGATAGGAGATTAAAGATACTAGCCCTTAACTGGTCCAGTTCTAGTAGTGCAAACTGGAGTTTCATTAATTTGGTTAAATACCTCCATTACTAGAGTTCTTGAGGGTATGTATTGTTGGAACCATGTTATATTTGACTTTACAACTTTATTCAGCAAAATAGTAGTGTTGAGACTCAATTTGAATTCACTTTGACACTAAGTTCCATGTCATTTTTTTCTTTTTTTATCCTCACCCGTGGACATTTTTCCATTTTTTGTTCAGATAGAGTGGGAAGGAGAGAGAGAGAAAAACATCAATGTGAAAGGGACACATCGAGTGGCTGCCACCCGCACGACCAACCAGGGCTGGGGACAAGCTGCAACTGAGATACATGCCCTTAGTGGGAATTGAACCCGGGTCTCTCTGGACAGCAGGCTGATGCTTTAACTGAGCCAAACCGGCCAGGGTGTCATTTTTTTCTTTAGTGTGTTAATTCCCCAAGGCTTTTGGTTCTTTAATCATTTTAATTTTTTGCCTAAGGCATTTAATTCTTAAGAACTGCAGCCTGGCTTGCAGCCCCAGGTCTGTTCCTGAGATCTCCCTAGGATGTACAGCTGTGACTACCAGGAATAGAGGAAGGACTTACCTTTAAGACCTGGCTTAGGCAGGTCTGTAAATAACTTTGGATCCCTAAAAGGGACTCTTCTGTGCACAGATTACTCTTAGGATTTGGCACCATATTTGGGGCATGTACCTCTGGGGCCAGCAAAGCTCCGAGTGGAAGGGTTGTCAGGTTTCCCTAGTATCTGGAGTGTGATTACCATGTCTGCTTTCAGAACATGGAATCCTGCCTCATGTCTCCCCAGTGTTCAACAGTTGTCTCTCTGTTGAACCTCTTGAACTCAGTGCTACCCTAGCCTTTTCTTTAATTTATCTTCACATTTATTTCATGCCTGCTTTGTCTCAATTGTTGGGGATACAAAGATATGAATACTATGTAACTGCTATCGTAGTAGAGACATAGTAGAGAGACACTGAAGTGTCAGAATTTGAGTAGAACATTTTGTCTATAAGAGGTTACACTGGGTTTAATGTAAAAGAAGAGTTGATCAGATGCAGGTGAGTTAATGTTGTCTAAGTAGAAGGATCATAAGGTGCTAAGGTGTGGAATCAGGAGGTAGTCTGATGCTTTTCTGTGTAGTATTTGCAGTTTTGTTTACAGTAGTACTCCTTTATCCTTGGGGGATACGTTCCAAGACCCCAAGTGAATGACTGAAACCATGGATAGTACTGAACTCTGTATATACTATGTTTTTTTCTTATATATACATAGTCCTGGTAGCCCTCTTCACATCCAGACCTCTCAGATGGTCACTTCTGCTGCAATGAGAAAATGATCTAAAATGAAGTCAGTTCCCTCACATCTCTTCAAATTTGCTTTTTCATTCCACATTGCTATGGTCTCAGTAGAACACAAGCCCCTTCACGGAAACTTTGGACTTCTGTTTTTCTAAGGGTTTTTCCCTTAGATATTTCAGCCCCTCCACATGCTTGTCTCCTTAGTTGGCAAACATGCTCCAGTCTCCCAGAACCTGCCCTCCTCAGGCTATAATTTTTAAAAATTTTCTGTCCTGTCAAGAGGTTATTTTGGTCTGGGACACTGAGCTAAACTGGACCTACAGCCACCATGAATAGCAAAGGTCATTCATTATCCAACACAGCCAATCTACCCTGCACGCCTTCTCAGAATTCAGTGTACCATCAGACCTTGCTTCCTCATCAGACTCTGCCCTATACTGATGCTCTACCTGTGTACTCAGACAGAGTGCTATTATCTGAGCTTTGTGTACCCATGGCCTGCCACAGTCCCACCATGCCAGCTGTTTTTCTTGGCACCTCACTGTATCTTCCCATGGCCCATTCTGTGGTCCCATCTACCCACCTGGTTCAGCAGTGCTGGTGGAAGGAGGGTATGATGCAGTGCCAGATTTGAAGCTGGGCTACTGGTTCACATTCCTTCTCCACTGCCAGGATGCCTTCCCAGTACTGCTCAGCTTGCAGTCATGTAGGGAGCCAGTATCCTTGTAACTCAGTGGAAGGGAAACTTCTTCATGGGGCTCAGATGGTGGCTATACCATCTAATAAGGACCCAAAGCCACATCTGTACCAGGAAAGACATCAGGTAACTTCAGCACATGTCACAAAGTAACTGCAAGTCATGTTAACTTGAAGTTGCAGTTTAGACACGTGTTTGGTGTCTTCTGGTGCCCAAACCTTCAGGCACTTTTCAAACTTTATAAGGAACCACGTAATGGTAGAAATACCTCCCTAAAGCATTTTGAGGTAGGGCAGGTATCTACCCATTTATAAAATGAATGGAGAGGAAGCAGCCCTAAGGATCTTTAATTCTTCTGGAGTAATACTGTATCATACTGGTCTTTGCTTTTAGTAATAAGATGTCAAATTAGATTTGGAAGGAACTTTGATCTTCCTAAGAGTTAAAGTTGCCAAATCATTCTGATTGGTCTTTATTAATCTCTTTTTAAGTGTTTGGTTTATATCACTTGTTTGTTTTATGCGTGGGCAGATGCTCTAACCACTGAGCAACTCAGGCCAGGTGTAGCACTTGTTTTAAATGAAACACATTAGTTGCCTGCCTTTTCCTTTTCATTTTTGGCCCCACATCCCACCTTCAGCCCTAGTCTTTCATTCCCTCTCGCCAGCCTCTATTGAATCAGTGGTGCAGGGCATAAAACCGGACAGGCTAACTTCCTTCTATCCTTGCACTTCTCTCTGCTTGTTTAAAATAAACAAACAAAAAACTAGTCTTTCACAAGGATCTTCTGAAATCCCCTCTGTGCCTTACTCACAGAGCCCTTACTTCTGCATTTGCATCTCCTCAGGCCGAAGTGGAGGGTGCCTTTTGGACCCTCTTCAGGTTTTTTCCTACATGAATCAAACCCAAATTTAATTTGGTGCCAGAAAAATGAACTTGTTTTGAACAAAGGATATCAACACAAACAGATATTTTTATACTAAAAATGTAGAATAAAGACTATTTTGAATGCCCTGGCCGGTTTGGCTCAGCGGTTGGAGCCTCAGCCTGCGGATCAGAGAATCCTGGGTTTGGTTCCCGCTAGGGGCACGTACCCCCCCAAAAAAGACTATTTTGAAGATTTGAATAAAGTGATGACATTTTATTACCAAAAAAGAGGTTATTTCCTCCATAATTTTTCCTCAGTCTCCACAGTTCAGTTGTCTCCACAACTGTCATTCCATTGAACTCCTTGCACAGGCCACCATTGCCCTCTTCTTTGGCAAATCTAGAGACTTCTACCAGCCTATTTTTCTGTTTTTGGCATTTGATATTGTTGAATGAAATTACCCTCTGTTTTGAACTTTTCCTCTCTTAGTTTCTCTAACAGCACTCTCCCAGGGCTTCTTTTTCTCTTTGCTCCTTTTTAGTCTTCTTTGCTGCCTTCTCTCCTGGCCCCTTAAATGGAGGTGCTTTATGGTATTGTCCTGGGTCTTCACTTCTCTGCATTTGGTCTCTGGGCTATGCTCTCCATCATCATGGTTTCACATTACTCCTTGCTAATAAATCCATCTCTGGTCTTTTTCTTTAGTTTTAGACCAAACGAGAACTAAAACTAGACAATCTGCTTGGTAGAATCCTTCTTGTTGTGTTGTGAAAGTACTGCCAGTTTGGCCCTAGTCGGGTAGCTAAGTTGGTTAGAGCATCATCCCACTATGCCAAGGTTACAGTCTTAATATCTGGTCTGGGCACATACTAGAATCAGCCAATAAATGCATAAATAAGTGGAACAACAAATCGATGTTTTTCTCTCTCTTCCTCCCTCTCAAATTGATAAATAAATAAAAGTATCACAAACTTAAATTCAAATTTCAATTAATATATTTTTTCCAAACAGGCTAAAAACCTAACAATAAACTTTGACTCTTTCCTTTACCCTGTCCCCACCAAACCTAGTCAGTTGTCAGGTCTGTTGACTGACTGTACCTGAGGGTGACCAAGAGCATTTGACATGTCCAGATTCTTATTGCCATCCCTGCTGCTGCTGCCCCAGTTCACGGCTTTGTTTTCTTTCACCTGGGAGTATGACAGTGTCTTTGCTTCCATTTTCTCAGGTCTTCCAGAATTGCTTTGAGCATCAGCCTGAGCATGTTAGTCCTTTCCTCTGTTGCTCTCTAGTGTCTACAAAGTAACAACCTCTTGGTAGTCAGGGCCCTTTGTAGTCTTGTCCCAGGTGACTCTCTCTGTCTTTTTTAAAAAATATATTTTGGTTTTTAGATAGACAGGAAGTGAGAGGGAGAGAGAGAGAAACATCGCTGAGAGACATGAGTTGGCTGCTTTCCCCCTACTGGGGATCGAGCCTGCAACCCAGGCATATGCCCTCACTGGGAATTGAACCAGTGACCTCTTGGTGCATGGAACGATGCTCAGTCCACTGAGCCACACAGGTCAGATAATTCTTTCGGCCATGTGTCCCATAACCTCTCTAGGAGCCATCTCCTAAAGCTCCATGAATTTTTGTAATTCTGGGCATTCATTTGTGCTGTTCCTGCCTTACTGCCCATTTTGTTTATCCTTTCTGCCTAGAAAATCCTTCGGAGCCCAGTGCAAGGGTCTTCTCTGTGAAGTCTTCCTCTTCAAGTCTAGAGTAAATGTTTGAGGATTATGAGGAGTAGAACTTGACTACAACTTCTTTAATAATGACTACCATTTATGGAGAAATTACTGTGTGACTAGAAGCAGATGGTTAAGAACATGAGCTTTGATGGTAGTCCCAGCTCTCCATTTACTAGCTGTGTAACTTTGGACAAGTTATTTACCATCTCAGTGTCCGTTAAATCTGACAGTTAACTGTGCTTGTCTGATGGAAAGTAAGCAATACATGGTAGTTGCTGCCACTATAAATGGTAAGATTTTCATCCCTCCTCACCCCTTGTGAGATAGTAAATATATAGTCATGCATATTTTACAAACGATGAAACCAAGGCGTGGGGAATCTGGGTAACTTGCACTGCTTCCTGAAACACATGACTGTGGGAATTGTGGCTTACTCACTTTTTAAATTCTATAATATCTTTAAGCTCAATAAGTATTTATTGAATTGAATTCAAAGATGAATCTGGAGCTCCAGGTCAGATTGAGAGAGAAATTTAGAAATTGTTATCTGCACAGGGGTGGTAATTGAAGCTGTTCTCTTTTAAGTCCTGTCATCTTTGAGAGTCCACACATTTTACCCACCCCTTAAGCAGTGACAGATGGCAGTTACTATCTTCAACTGTTACTTGAATCTTTTTTAAAATTTGCTTCTATGTGTCTTCTTTCCCCAATTGGATTGTAAGCTCTTTGAGGGCAGAAGACCTTACCTTGTATTACTGTGTGTCAACTCCTGCCCCTTTAGAGTCGTTTTTGTTTACTAAGAAAATAGGTCAAACCTGAGTAACATTTAATCATAATCTCAAAAAGAAATTCTCAATCAATGACCATCCAAGATGATTTTGTTAATCTTTACTTTCTATAATTTGAATTAAGAAAACTTTTTTTTTTTTTTTTTTTACCTTTTCCAAATAAAATTTATTAAACCTGTATCTCTAATATTTGCTACATTTCTTACAATCTAAGCCTCTATACCCTATAGGATTCTAATACACATTAGTACCCTTGAGTTTCATTTTATAGTTGAAGAAGCTGAGGGCCATGTTTCAAGTGGTTCTCCCATTTGTTACCTTACAGCTTGATAAAGAATCAAGATCCTTAGGGGTATGAGTTTTAAGTGCTTTTTTTTTCTTCTTTTTTTTTTTGACAGAGCTGAAAAACTTCAGCTGCTGAATCACAGGCCTATGACTGCTGTTGAGATCCAGCTGGTGAGTGAAGGAGACCTGAACTTGGTGTGTGTATAGGGGCAGTAGGGGGATGGTTTCTGGGTCTGAGATGTAGAAAGCGTGCTATAAAGACTGACAGACAAGCCAGGAACTGACATATCTTGAAAGGATCGTCAGACCACTCCATTTTATAAGTGAAAGGAAACCTCATCAATTTTATCCTAGTTAGTATGTACTTAGGTAAAGTAGAAGACTGGAGGAAATTTAATTCCTTCTATTTGGTAGCTCTTTGTCTCACCTGATGTCTTATGTGATTCTGGCCATTGCTTTCCTGTAGGGTTATTGCTAACCCAGATGTTGGATAAAAACATTAGACTTGACATGACTGTGCTGGAATTCATCTCCCTCCACTCCTACCCTTTGACCCGTTCTTCCTGAATTTCTTTTCTTGGTTAATGGAGCATATGTGCACTTTCCCACGTGCTCTCCTTCTCTCTCACTTCCTGGCCCAGCTTGCTAAGCCAGGAACCTGGAAGTCATTCTCTTCCTTTTATCTCATATTTAGTTAGTCCCCAGGTTCTGTTGCTTCTATCTCCTCTTATTCTTCCTTTCCCTGCTGCACTGTATTACTTTCTGTCTTTATTTCTCAGCTCAGCTCTTGAGGTTCTCAGCTCAGCTTGGCTCTCATCATTCTCCCTGCCTCCAGACCGGCCCCCTCCAGTCTATCTTCTATACCACTGTATAGTTCACTTTCTAAAGCCACAATTTGATTATCTTATTTCCCTGCATAAAGCCATTAAGAGGGGCCTCATCACTTGGAAAGTCTAAATTGCAGTCACAGCACAAAGCTTCAGAATTGTGGGAGGCAGCTGGAGTAGGAAGCTGAGATGGCAGAAGGAGAATGTGAAAATGAGGTCCAGCGCTACAGCTGAGTGGTTGCTGTGTTGGCCTGCTGTGGCAGTTCCCTTCAGTTGTACAGACCAGAGAGCATCATTCAGCTACCAATATTAGGCAGGCCATTTAACTGCCAGTAAAAAACTTTGGCTGAAGAATTAATAAAATGAGAATAAAACTGTTTCCAAAGTCAGTTTTAGAAGTATATAGCTCTTTGTCAAATTTCCTTCAGAAAAGTATGGAAGAAAATGACCAAAAATACTTCAGATCTTTAGAATTTAAAAACAGACAAAAACACACCTCTTTCTTTAAAGGGTCATGGGTATTTAATTTTTGAGTACATTTTTTTGTCTTTGTGGTAGTGTTTCTGTCCTTCAAAATGTACTCAAAATTAAGTTAGAAAAATTTCTTCCACACAAAGGGTGCCTTTTTGGGTAACTGACCTCTAGGATACATAAAGATTCCCTTTTAAACCCTCATTATTATGCTTTCAACTGTGTTGGAGATTCAACTTAGAAAAGAGAAAAAACAAAACAGCAAGAAACTAATACCTTTCCCTCTGGGTTAAAGATCACATGTCTCCTCCAACTTTAATCAGCAACATATGTTGTTCATGGCATAATGACAGATGGAGAAGAGATGAGGAGGATTAGTGTGACCTCATCCCAGAGCCTGTAGAAAGCTCTGTCATTACTTGGTAAGATTAGCTGCTATTAAGAGTGCCTGCCAAATGCCAGACGTGGTGCTAGGGGCTTTGTCTATGTCACCTTTCACCCCTCACCATCGTCTTTTCTAGTGAGTGGCTGATCTGGGTCTGTCTGATTCAGAAGTCTTACTATGTTCTTCCAGGCCATGTGCTTTTGCATCCCCTCACACTATTTGTTCTCTTCTCCTTTCCTTGGTAAAAACCATCTATGTTGTTTCCCAGTAGTTGGACCATTTTATAGTCAGAGTTTTCCCAGCCTGGGATTTGGCTATAAAAGATAGCAAATCATTTACCAAGGCTTGTAGCAGTACTTCTCACCAGAGTGGAATAAGAAATGAGGTTTTCACATAGAGTGGAAACTGCAAAGGACTTGGGAATTTCCTCATGTTAACCTTACAACCGTTTATGCTTCCCTGGGTCCAGAAGTAATCCCAGCATCTAACCTTTGTTAGTGTTCAGTTTTTGAGGCTGAAGCTTCTCTTTTTCACTTATACCTCAGCTATGATTGTTGGGATCCTGAGACCCACAGGCATCTAGTGTCTGCTCTCTGTTAAGAAATGAAACCACCCAGTTTCTGTAGTGATTATAAAATATGTTGACTTTTATGGCTTACAAAACACTGTAATGTCTGTTCTTGTTTGGTCCTGGCTATACACATTACTTTCATTTTATATTAAAGAAAATTGAAATGTACAGAGGTTAAAGATGACTGGTCTCAAAAAAGAAATTTATAGAGATTGAGTGAACGGTTCTGGGTCAGGTAGCTAAAAGTGTCAGTGACTATTAGATTTTGAGATGTTTGAGGAAAGTAGGAGGTTAGATCTGGCAGCTTAAAATGAGAAACAACCATTTTTAAAGTTCATCAGCTCAGTTTGACAGTGGGTATCGATATAATCTTTCTATGTGATTAAAAACATCATTTATGTAAACTCATCTGCAAATACTTTGGGTTTTTAAATTTCATTTGCCTTTATATTCTGAACAACTTGAAACCTTTGGTGTCAGAATGTTGAGATGGTGCTTTGCAATTTATTTGGGAAGAAAAGGTGAAGAATAATACAGTTACTGTTATTTACCCTGGTGATCTAAGATGGGTTAATAAGTTTTTAGTTTTTGAAAGTTTCTTTTTGTGTATATTTTATTTTACTTAATGCAGCTTACAGGTTTACTTTCTGTGACTGGGAATCTTGGGTTGAAAAATTCCTGACTGTAATTATCCCTGAGGGTTGTGTGCTTATCAAAGCTGCTCCTGGCAAATTTGGCTAAATAGAAAGCTCATCAGCCCTTTTGCCAAAACACCTCGCTGACACCTAATCTTAGTGGTGTGTCTGCCAAACCCAGAGATTGGGATGCAAGAAGATGGCCTGTTGAAGTTCTTTGTTTGATTTTCTAACAAGGAAGGCCTCTTTGAGGTCATATAACCAAACTCCTAAACCGGTGGACTCGAGTCTGCCATACAGCATCTCTGAGAGGAAATGATAGAAACCTCCTACTGGGGGGACATGGTGTTCTAGGAAGAGCTGGGATGCAAAGTCAAAAGACCTTGCTCCTACTTCCTGTGAGACCCAGATCGAGTTTCCTTATAATGCTGAGCCTCCACGTATTTGTATCTTGTCCTGACTTTATGTGCAGCGTTCTTGAGGTCTGGTGGCAGTGATTCAGGGAAAGCCCTTCATAACTGTTTGCACAGATACTGCTGGGAGGTTGTCGTTGTTCTAACAGTAGTTCAGGTCTCCTTCACCTTCTTCCTGAGGCAGGAAACAGTTCACCATCAACTGCATATGCTTTGTTCATAAGCTTGGAGACATTCTTCTCTCAAATGGAGATCATCCTTTCTCAGGATTAAATCACATTGGATAGATCCCTCCTTCCTCTTTCTTCATTCTTTGGAGGCAGTCTGTGCTAGATTACTGCCTTTCACAGATCCTAGTTTTCATGTCTGACTTTTAAAACGGGCTTTTGGGGATTGTTTCTTGTTCAGTAGAGAAATTACAGTTTATTGAGCCTTTAAAGCTTTAGAAAATGGACATTTTCTTTCACAGCATGATAGGAAGTAGTTTCATTGCTTCACTCAGGATCTTCCCCACCCTAGAATATCTAGGGTTATTCTCTAGGCATGGAAACATTTTTGGATTATGATGAATGAAGAGACCAATGTTTTGTCAGGAGTTTGCAGTATGATCTTGGATGTGTCACCTGATTTCTTTAGTTTCTAGACTGTTATTTATAAAGTGAGTCAGTAGACTGATTTCAGGATTGTAAGCCTAGCTAGTCATCTTTCTTTACTTAAATCTGCTGGATTTCTTTCTAGAATTCCTCTTGGTCTTAGTTGCCAGGTGGTGGAGATTGCTGTAGGAAATGCCATAGAATAGGACCTTTAGTTGAAAAAACTGTGTGGTAGACAGCTAATGCCACCAAGTGAATGTGATTATACAACTTGACTGCCTGTATACTTTTAAAAGGGGGCTAACTATACATTATGTTTGTGTTCATTATCATATTGAGAATTAGAGGTGAGGCTTAGAAAATGGGCTTATGATTGTGGGTATCACTTGTGTGTTCAGATTTTCAGGACCATGTCGGAAACCAGGCTTTAATAGGTGGATCTTCGATGAGGCAGTGTGAGGTTGTTTTCCAGCCGTCACGCATCAGACTCCTGTTCTGCATGCTCAGGAGATGACAGAGGCCAAGTAGTGTGTGAAAGTTGGGTAGGCCTGGCTTGGAATTCTAGTTTTGCCCCCTGCCAGGATTGTTGTGAGGGTTAAAAGAAATAATGGGCCCAGGTGGTGTGGCTCAGTCGTTGAGGGTTGACCCATGCACCAAGAGATCGCCAGTTCGATTCCCAGTCAGGGTACATACCCAGGTTGTGGGCCTGATCCCCAGTGATGGGCACGATTCCCAGTCAGGGTACATACCCAGGTTGTGGGCCTGATCCCCAGTGATGGGCATGCAGGAGGCAGCCGATCGATGTTCTCTCTCATCAATGTTTCTATTTTTCTTTCTCTCCTTTCCTCTCTCTCTAAAATCAATAAAGAAAAAATATTAAAGAAAGAAATAACAGTTATGAAGTGTAGGGTGCAGCACCAGGCACATAGCTCCATAAAGAGCTGGTGGGGTTAATGAGAATTAGAAAAAATATATAAACTATTTGGGACACAGTGGGCAGTCATCAGATGAGTTGTTGATACAGTTTATAATTTACAGGTGAGCTTGTTGTGAAATACAAAAGTATCTAAAGCCCCACTTCACTCCCCAGAGGTGTTTTCTTTGCATATACAACATATTCATATTTATATAGGGTAGAACTGTTAGGGTTTTCTTTTTCTTTAAAGAAAAATGCTAACCTGCAACTCTTTTTTCACTGACCGATTTTGACCTGAGGTGTCTCCGGAGCCAGGCCCTGAGCTCTGAGCTGAGAGGCTGGGCTGGGACTGGGAACAGCCTGGGGTGGCCCAGCCTATAAGGCTCTTTTGTAACCCTGGCGGGTTTTCTCTCTGGCAGATGGTGGAAGAGAGTGAAGAACGGCTCACGGAGGAGCAGATTGAAGCACTCCTCCACACTGTCACAAGCATTCTGCCCGCAGGGCCAGAGGAAGAGCAGCAGAAAACTGCCGACGTGACGATGGAGGAAGAGGACCCCGCATAGAAGAGCCCAGCTGGGCCAAGCATCTCATGACGTTGGAAGGCCCAGCAGCCGTTTTTCAGGCACAGAGGATTGTTTGTTTAGTTTTACCCTAGCCCCAACAGACCTGATTTAATGGTTAGTTGGGTAAATCACACAAAAAATAAGCCTTTCTCAAAGATAAGCAGAAGAGAAATACTTTGCCTCTGGGCGAAGAAACATGGTGAAGACAGGCTGAGGTTGTCAGGGCAGAGAGCTAAAGAAAGGAGGACAGAGTTAAAGAGGACAATGACTGGAACCCTCTGTGGTGAAAATACTTCTTCTGTAGCCTTTGCCACGGTAGTGGGAATCTTCTTTATACACAACTAGTAAAATACTTGCGTTGCCTTTGATGGGCTGTGTCTTACTAATTAGTTTCATCTACTTTCCTGGGAACTTCCGAGGCAGGGTGGGGGGCACAGAGTGCCGTTAGGATGAGAACCAAGTTGTGAGAATCCAGTTAGGTGACTAGAAACTCCAGAGCAGCTCTAAGTTAAAATAAGCCACTGGACTTGATTCACCTTAGAGCAGTGGTTCTCAACTTTCCTAATGCCACAACCCTTTAATACAGTACCTCATGTTGTGGTGACCCCCAACCATAAAATTATTTTCATTGCCACTTCCTAACTGTAATTTTGCTACTGTTATGTCTTAGGTAACCCCTGTGAAAGGGTCATTTGACCCCCAAAAGGGTCACAACCCACAGGTTGAGAACCGCTGTCTCGGAGGAATCTTTTTCTCGAGAACAGCAGAATAAGGAAAGAATAGGTTCGTCAACCCTTCATTGGGTCTAAAGGCCCTTTTTCTCAGATGGCATGGACTCTGTGTGTCAGCCCACTACTTACGTAGTCTTAAGTGTTGGGACACAGCTCATTTCAGTTGAAAAGAGGCACTTCAGGCTGAATGGCTGGCAACAGAAATGCAGTGTTGGTTGCCTTTCTGACTGCCCTCAGTTTTTTATCCTGGGCAGGTGTTCCCTGTTGAGACCAGGTGAGCTTCATTTACACGATGGACAGATTATTTGCATCTTTAAAAGGGGCACAATTATGTACCTCTTCATAGACTGTAAAAACTAGATGTTGATTAATAAGAATTTGAATTTATTGGTATTACAGGGTTGTTTCCGTTTTTTTATATAGTTTTTTTTTTCTTTATTGATTTTAGAGAGAGAGGAAGGGGGAGAGAGATAGAAACATCAATAAGAACATTTATTGGCCACCTCCTGCGTGACCCTCGTTGTGGTTTTGGCCCCATGTGCCCCAACCAGGAATTGAAACCGGCAATCTTTAGTGCATGGGTTGACGCTCTACCACTGGGCCACACTGGCCGGGCTATTTCAGTTTTTAAAAAATTAAAATATTAAGATAATTATCATGTGAAGAGCTTGTTAATATTCAAGCATTGGAGAGTTCAGTAGCTCCAGATGTGTGGTTGCCTTTGGTCCTGGAAATATTGAAAAAAAATCTGATTTCCCACATTCACTGTGCTCCCTATTTGGGAACGAAAATACCCATAGACATTAATATTCCAAACTGTCACTCCTTTTTGTTGTAAAATAGCATATTTTTAGTGCTGCTGTAAATTGGATAATTTCCCACTCTCTTGTGATTTCCAGGTTTTCATTTTCTCTACCTCCTCCCCTCTCCTAGTTGTAATTATGTCAGTCTTAACCTTATCATCTAAGGATCAAGGGAGATAGCTGCTTACAGGCAGCATTGAAATGAACAGGACATTTATTTTTAAATCTTTCTTGAATATTGGGAATTTTACCAGGGGCTGTTGATTTGTTGATTTGATACATGTGGCTATGTATTGTTGTTTTCATCTGAACCCTGATGGATTTAGGACTTAATCCATTTAATAATAAATTGTTTCCAGGTGACTGCCAACTTGTGTTATTTTTTACAGTTCTTTCAAAAGTTTGTTTTGCCATGGATAGAAAGAAATCAATTGAAATCTGACTTAAAATTTAAAATGTGTAATTTTTTAAATTATTATTTTGTTTGTTAATCCTCACCCGAGGATAGATTGCTTTTCCATTGATTTTATTTTTTTAGAGACAGTGGAAGGAAGGGACAGAGTAGGTGGAGAGAGAAACAGAGACAAACAGACAGATAGACATTGATGTGAGAGAGACACATGGACTGGTTGCTTCTTGAACCTGCTCTGACTGGGGACAGGGATGAACCTGCAACCCAAGTACATACCTTTGACCAGAAATCTAACCTGAGACCCCTTGGTGTGTGGGCCGACGCTCTGACCACTGATCAACACCGACCAGGATATGATTTTTTTTAAAACATTTTTTCCTTTATTGATTTTTTAGAGAGAGAGAAAGTGAGAAGGAGAGAGAAATAGAAACATTGATGAGGGAGAACATCAATTGGCCGCCTCCTGCATGCCCCCCACTGGGGATCAGGCTCACAACCTGGGCATGTGCCCTGACCAGGAGTCAAACTGGTGACCTCTTGGTGCCTGGGTCGACATTCAACCATTAAGCCACACCAGCCTGACTGATTTTTAAAAATTTTTTATCCTCACCTGAGAACATTTTTGCATTTATCTTCGGATAGAGTGGGAGATAGAGAAGAATGAAGAGAGAGAGAGAAACATCAATGTGAGAGAGACACATCGACTAGTTGCCACCCACATGACCCCAACCGGGGCTGGGGACAAACTGCAACCAAGGTACATGCCCCCTAGTGGGAACCGAACCTTGGGTCTCTCTGGTTCGCAGGCCTATGCTCTAATCGCTGAGCCAAACTGGCCAGGGCAGTTTTTTTGTTGTTGTTTTAATTAAATCTATTTAGATCTAAATTCCGTGTTGGATTTCAGGAATGTTTTTAGTTTCTATATTTGGCATTTGAACATAGCCTCAGTTTCTGATTAAACCATACAGACTTTGGAATACTTTTCTTTCATCAGAACCATATTCTGTGTAATAGTCCTGTCACATTAATAATTAACATTTTAGAAAGAAAAAGTCATAATTTACACAAGAAACTCAACCAGGATCTCATCTGGGAAGGGAACTGGGGATTCTGGGAGACTTGCTTTTCATTTTACATTCTTCTATAAGGTTTCAATTTTTGACCATGTGATTGTTTCATTCTTTTTTGATGTTAATTCTCACCTGAGGATATTTTTTCATTGATTTCCAGATAGAGGGGAAGGAGAGGAGGGAGAGAGAGAGAAACATCCATGTGAGAAAGACATACTGATTAGCTGCCTCCTGCATGACCCTCACTGGGGCTGGGGCTTGGAACCTGCAACCCAGCTGTGTGCCCGTGACTGGAATCGAACCCACAACCCTGCAGGCGACACTCTTAACTGCTAAGCCAAACCATCCAGGGTGTGATTGTTTTATTCTTTAAAAAGTAAAGTATGTCCATTTGCATGTTATTCTCAGCCTCTGTAAAAGTTATTGAATGTGTAGGTGACAGTTAAGTCTTGTCCCAAACGTGGAGGCTGAAGCCCAGCTCAGTCACTGTAGGAGAGGCAGCCCTCAGGGAAGCTGGGACAGGTGCTGCATTGTGGCAAAATACAAATTCTGAGATGTCATAATTACAGCAGGCCAGAGAATGGAAAAGAGAGAAGGGAGGTTAATCAGTTAACAAAACCAAGGCCAAAATCCAACAAATGTCTGTTCATCTTCCTGAATATGTTGAAATTTTGAATCAACTTCCAGGCTTCCCTTTCTGCTCTTATTTAGAGAGAAGAGGCAACCACCACATGCCACCCCCCCATCTTGTTTACACATGAACTTTCCAGGCTGTTGCCCACAACCAATCCAAAAGCAGCAAGTACTTTTTTTTTTTTTAATCACTTCCAAGTATGTATTTATTTTATTTATACATTTATTTTAATTATTTTTGTTACAGATGTTTCTCCTTTTTTTCCCCATTGACACCCTCCTCCCCACACCACTCCCCACCCCGTCCCCGGCTTCGTTGTCCATGTCCATTGGTTAGCAGCAAGTACTTCTTATTTTTTACGGACTATGTGCCTAACCCAGAACTACTCCGATTTACCTCCCGGTCCAATGTAAATTGTTTGAAAACAACTCAAGTCGTTATTCCCCAAACTTCCTGTATAAAAGAGTCTGAATGGAGTACATGCTTGTTCTGACCAGCCTTGCTGCTGCTGGCTTAGACTGCATGCCCCATGACCTGGGGCTTTTTCCGGCTGGCATGTGGCTCAGTAAACCCTTTCAGAAAAACTTCCGGCCTCAAAGGTTATTGTTGAACAAGCATACGAAGAAGATAAGGTTTTGAAAACTAGTGCCCAATGACTAGCTAGATAGACTTTTAGGTTTACCAGCCTTTGTTATTCGCCTTTTGTAGGGTCAATTTTTTTTTTTTTAACAGACATGTCTTTTTTGTCTGTTTTAGAAAGGAAAGGAGAGAGAGAGAGAGAAACATTGATTTGTTTTCCACTTATTTATGTGTTCACTGGTTGATTCTTGTATGTACCCTGACTGGGGTTGAACCCTCAACCTTGGTGTATTGGGATGATGCTCTAACCAACTGAACTACCTGGTCAGGACTCTTCTTTTTTTTTTCGTTTCTTTTTAGGGTAAAGTTATGGTTTTTAACTTTTTTTTTTTAGTTATCTGTCAGGAGGGTACTACTGAGCTCTTTAATAATTAAGTTGATTTCAAGTTAGATTTTACCCAAATATTTAACTTGCTTCTTTTTGCTGAAGTTACAGTATGATCCATTGCCACCTCAGATGACTTACCATTTATTCAGGGCTCCTTTATAAAACAATGGGCACCATTTCCCTAATCAATCCTTGTGTAAACATACCAGCTCTCAAGAGCTTGCACCGTAGTCAAAGGTGAATAAATTAATGCTCCGGTGTATTCTTTGCTAAGTCATTTTCTCCCCTGACATCAATTTAACACCGTTCGTGTAAATTGATTATTTCTCAGTAAACTATAAACTGGATCACATACCCTGAAAATCATCAACCTTATTTAATTAGAGTGAACAAAGGAGATAAAAGGAAGCAAAACTGCCAAGAGATCTTTTTATATCTTAAAAAGTTAATATATAATTCACATACCATAAAATTTACCCATTTAAAATGTACCATTCAGTGGTTTTGAGTATGATCACAAGGTTGTACAATCATTACCACTACCTAATTCCAGAATGTTTTCAATCACCCCCAAAATGTAAGAGCTAAAAATGTAAAATATAGGGAAACGCTGCATGAGCTTGGATTTGGCAATGATTTATTGGATGTGCACAGGCAACAGCAACAAAAATAGATAAGTTGGCCATAATCAAAGTGTAAAACGTACATGCACCAAAAGGCACTATCAAGAGAATGAAAAGGCAACTGACAGAATGGGAGGAAAGCTTTGCAAATTATACATCTGATAAGCAATCATTATTTTAGAACTCCTACAATGGTTTTATTATTAATACATTCTTTTGGAATAAACAAATATTGTATCAAGACTATCTTCAAACTTGTTCTAAAGTAATAAAAGGAAAAATGAAACCAGGAACCATTTTTTTTTTACCTCAGTTAACCTTTTTTGATTTAAAAAAAATGTTTTTCTTTTGATTTTGAGAGAGAGGGATAGAAACATCGATGAGAGAGAACAACAATTGGCCGCCTCCTGCACGCCCCCCAGCTGAGGATCAGACCTACAGCCTGGGCATGTGCCCTGACCAGGAATCAAACTGGCGACCTCTTAGTGTATGGGTCGACTCCCAACCACTGAGCCACACCGGCTGGGCACCTCAGTTAACCTTTTTATTTAAAGTGACATAAGCAATCCCCAGAATTACCCTGATTCATTTCCATAGTCATGGGCAGTTATACACTGGGGCAAGTATCCTGTCTTGGGGTATATGCATGTGAACAGTGTGATCATGTATGTGTTTGGGTAGTGAGAAGAAATAAAACATAAGACTGAAAATGGAAAATTGGAATTGACAGCTCTTTGGTAAAGGGAGGTAGCTTTTATCATATATTAAATCACTCTAGTTGCAATACAAAGAAAGCATGCATTTGCAGAGACAGAAGGCAGGCAGCAAGGCCAGCTCCCAATTATTGGACTAGTATAGGAGCGAAGTGATGTGAACCAAAACAATGGAAGTGAGGGTAGAGTCAACTGTTGGAGTTCTTTATGTATTAAGAACTCCTATGGGGACTTAGAGGCAGGGGTGCAGGAAGGGCCAAACCAAAGAACTTATACGTGTATATGCATAACCAATAGACACAGACAACAGTGCAGTGAAGGCTGGAGCGGAGGGTGGGGGAGGAGGGTGTCAAGGAGGAAAAAAGGAGG
Organism: Molossus molossus; assembly: GCF_014108415.1. NCBI lineage: Eukaryota > Metazoa > Chordata > Mammalia > Chiroptera > Molossidae > Molossus > Molossus molossus. The sequence continues at coordinate 105,034,852 of NW_023425366.1, read as the reverse complement.
GACATCTGTAATACTTTCTTTTTTTTTTTTTTTTTTTTTAGAGTGGGAGGGAGAGAGAGGAAGGGAGAGAGAGAAACATCGACGTGAAGGGACACATCGAGTGGCTGCCACCCGCACGACCAACCAGGGCCGGGGACAAACTGCAACCGAAGTACGTGCCCTTAGCGGGAACCGAACCCGGGTCTCTCCGGACCGCAGGCCGACGCTCTAACCGCTGAGCCAAACCGGCCAGGGCGTACTTTCAACAGTAAAGGTAAATTTAAAAAACGCCTACAACTCAAAGAGGAAAAAACTACCTAGTAATTAAAAAAATTAGTAAAACTTTGAATAAACATCTCTCCAAAGAAGATACACAAGTGTTCCATAGGCCTGTGAAAAGATGCTGAATGTCACTAGCAATTAGAGAAATGCAAATCAAAACCACTATGAGATCCACACCTGTTAGGATGGCTATTGTAAAATAAAACAGAGTAACAAGTGTTGCCTAGGACGTGAAGAAATTAGAATTATTGTGAATTGCTTGTGGGAATGTAAAATGGTGCATTCACTGTGGAAAATACCATGGTAGTTCCTCAAAAGTTTAAACATAGAGTTATTAAATCCAGCAATTCCACTTCTAGGTATGTACCCCCAAATAATTGAAATTAAAAACTCAGATATTTGTGTACACAGCAGAATAATGTTCATCCTTAAAAAGAATTTATTTTCATTGTTGAAAGTATTACAGATGACCCTCCCTTTTTTCTCCCATTGACACCCCCTCCCCACTCCTACCCCCACTCCCTGCCCTCACCGGGTCTTGTCTGTGTCCATTTGTTATGCATATAAGATCTTTGGTTTATCTGTTCCCCCCTGCCCCCCCGCAGCCTCCTCCCTCTGACGTACGTCAGTCTGTTCCCTGCTTCCGTGTCTCTGGATCTATTTAGTTCGTCAGCTTATTTTATCGTTATATTCCACAAATAAGTGAGATCATGTGGTATTTGTCTTTCTCTGATTGGTTTGTTTCGCTTAGCATAATACTCTCCAGGTCCCTCCATATTGTCTCAAAGGATAAGAGATCTTTATTACAGCTGCATAGTACTCCATTGTGTATATGTACCACAGCTTTTTTATTCACTCATCTGATGGGCACTTGGGCTATTTCCAGATCTTAGCTATTGTAAACTGTGCTGATATGAACATAGGAGTGCATATATTCTGATTGGTGTTTCAGACTGCTTAGGATATAGTCCTAGAAGTGGAATCATGGAATCAAATGGCAGTTCCATTTTTGATTTTTTGAGGAAACACAATATTGTTTTCCATAGTGGCTGCACCAGTCTGCATTCCTATCAGCAGTGTACTAGAGTCCCCTTTTCTCCACACTCTCGCCAGCACTTGTTTGATGATTTGTTGATGGCAGCCATTCTGGCAGGTGTGAGATGATACCTCATAGTCGTTTCAATTTGCATCTCTCTGATGATTAATGATGTTGAGCATTTTTTCATATGTCTCTTGGCCATTTGTATGTAATGTTTGGAGAAATGTCTATTCAGGTTCTCTGCTCATTTTTTTTAATTGGGTTCACTTCTTTTTGTTGAATTGTTTTGAGTATTCTATATATTTTGGAAATTAACCCCTTTTCTGATGTATCATTGGCAAATATGTTCTCCCACACAGTGGATTCCCTTTTCATTTTGGTGCTGATTATTTTTGCTGTGCAGAAGCTTTTTAGTTTGATGTAGTCTCAGGTGTTAATTTTTGTCTTTGTTTATCTTGCCCATGGTGATATATTGGTGAAAATTCTGCTACATGTGATGTCTAAGATTTTTTTTTGAATAATTATCTCATTTTATTTAGTATCAAAAGAGTAGTAGTAATAAAACAATTACAGATTTTCAAGCCACACATTTAAACACCACTACAATATTTCTGGGTTTCCTTTGAGAGATGTAAGCATCTCAAATTCCAGGTTTGTACATTGATTCATTCATCGTTTAATAAGCATTTTCTGAATAAACAATGGGTCAAGCACTGTGCAAGCTTTTTCAGTACAGAACTGAATAAAACATCATACTTATTAGCCTGTAACATAGTTTAGCAGATGATACAGTTACATAAACACATAATTATATTGAGATACATTTTAAAAGAGTATTATGAAAATTGTGACAGCACAGAGGACAGAACAATAAATTGGCTATTTCATGAGAAAATTACAAATATCTTCACTACTATTGCTCGCAGCCTACTTCTTTTCTCAATGTTCAAGTCGCAAGCCCTGTCAATATGATGCATCTCGATACTGTAGGATTCATTTTCACATCTGGAACTGCATTAATTAAAATTAAATTTAGCAGAGAAGTGGGTCAAGATGGCAGGTAGGTAAACGCAGTATCGCGTCCTCCCACAACCACATCAGAATTACAGCTAAACTACAGAACAACCATCATTCAGAACCGCCTGACATCGAGCTGCATTACAACTACGGAATTAAAGCAGCAGCCACATCGAGACTGGTAGGAGGCCGGAGGCAGATGGGCTGGTCCCTCACCCACATGTGGCGAATAAAAATCAGGAAGACACCTCGGCTGGGAAGGTCCTTCCTAAAAAGTGAGGGGTCCCTGTCCTACACCAGGTGCCCATCTCAGGGTCCCAGAGCCAGGAAGTAAAGTCCCCATCACTTCTGGCTGTAAAACCAGCGGGAACTGAGGCTCAGGGAGGCTGAGGCTGCTGGAGCCCCAGGCAGCTCCTCTTAAAGGGCCCGTGCACGGACTTACTCAGACCCGCTCCCTCTGAGCTCCGAGGGGAGGCAGCTTGAGGGGCACCAGAGAACAGGCTGTTTGGCTTCCAGACGAGGGCTGAAGGGGCAGCTTTCTCCTGGACAGATGTGCTGGTGGAGACCATAGTTCCTTTGGTGAGTCCTTCCCCACAGGGCAGGCAGACAGCCGCCATATCTGGGACTCCAGCAAACTCGATGTCTAAGATTTTGCTGCCTACATTTTCTTCTAGGATTTGTATGGTTTCACGAGTTACATTTATGTTTTTTATCCATTTTGTGTTTATTCTTGTGTATGTTGTAAGTTGGTGGTCTAGTTTAATTTTTTGGCATGTAGCTGTCCAATTTTCCCAACACCATTTATTAAAGAGGCTGTCTTTACTCCACTATATGCACCTGCCTCCTTTGTTGAATATTAAATGAGCATAATATCTTGGGTCAATTTCTAGGTTCTCTGTTCTGTTCCATTGATCTATATATTCGTTCTTGTGCCAGTACCAGGCTGTTTTGATTACAGTGGCTTTGTAGTATAATGTGATATCCGATATTATGATCCCTCCAACTTTGTTCTTCTTTTTCAAGATTGCTGTGGCTATTCGGGGTCTTTTTTGGTTCCATATACACTTTTGGAGTATTTCTTCTAGATCTGTGATGTTACATTATAGAACCTTGAATTATGCTAAGTGAAATGAGCAGCTACAAAAGGACAAACGTATGATTCTACTTATATGAGATACCTAAAATAGTCAAATTCATAGAGATAGTGGAATGGTGGGTGCCAGGTTCTAGGCAGAGAGAGAAATTGGGGAGTTACTGCTTCATGGGAACAGAATTTCAGTTTGGGAAGATGAAAAGTTCTGGAGATGATGGTGGTGATGGTTACACAATAGTGTGAATGTCTTTACTGTCACTGACCTGTACACTTAAAAATGGTTAAAATGGCCCTGGCCGATTTGGCTCAGCGGTTCGAGCATCAGCCTGCAGTCCAGAGAGACCCGGGTTTAATTTCCGCTAAGGGCCTGTACCTTGGTTGCAGTTTGTCTCTGGCCCAGGTTGGGTCATATGGGTGGCAACCACTCAATGTGTTCCTTTCACATCGATGTTTCTCTCTCTTCTTCCCAGTTTATCTGAACAAAAAATGGAAAAATGTCCTCAGGTGAAGATAAAAAAAAATAATAATAATAGTTAAAATGGCCCTGGCCAGTTTGGCTCAGTGGTTAGAGCATCGGCCTGCGGTCCCCCCAGGTTCGGTTCCCGCTAACGGTGCGTACCTCAGTTGCAGTTTGTCCCCGGCCCTGGTTGGTCATGTAGGTGGCAACCACTCGATATATCCCTTTCATGTTGATGTTTCTCTCTCCCTCTCTCTCCCTCCCACTCTGTCTGAACAAAAAATGGAAAAATGTCCTCGGGTGAGGATAAAAAAAAATGGTTAAAATGGTACATTGTTACGCATATTTTATCCTAATAAAAAAATTTTAGAAAACCAGGGTATGGTAGGCAGGAGGAGCAGATATAGTAACCCAGAATATTGGTGTAGTTAAAATTGAGTACTACAGTGATACCTCGGTTCTCGAACGCCTCGGTTTTCGACCAAATCAGGATTCGAGAAACTTTTGTCTCGGAATCCGAACAAATATTTGGAACTCGAACTTCCGAGTTGAGCCGAATGGCGTTCATTCGGCCCAGCGCGCCTTGCTTGCGTCATCAGTGTGAGTGCAGAGAGAGTCACGCTTTGTGGAGTCCGCTTTCCTATTGGGTTTCATTGCTTCGGTTCTCGAACAATTCGGTTCTCGACCGTCCTCCTGGAACGAATTATGTTCGAGAACCGAGGTATCACTGTACTTTGGCTCTGAGCCTCCTGAAACTAAGAAAAAAGAGTTACTCTTGCCCGGCCACTGTGGCTCAGTGGTTGAGCATCGACCCATGCACCAGGAGGTTGCCAGTTTGATTCCCGGTCAGGGCACATGCCCAGGTTGTGGGCCCGATCCCCAGTGGGGGGCATGCAGGAGGTGGCCAATTGATGTTCTCTCTGTTCAATGTTTCTATCTTTCTTTCCCTCTCCCTTCCTCTCTCCAAAATCAATAAAGAAATAAATAAATAAAAAGAGTTACTCTTGCCTTAGCCAGTGTGGCTCAGTTGGTTGAGTGTTGTCCCATGCACTGAAAGATTGCCAGTTCAATTCCCAGTCAGGGCATATGTCCATATGCCTTGGTAGGAGGTTTACTGGAGGCAGCCGATTGATGTTTTGTTCTTACATCGATGCCTCTCTCTCTCTCTGTGTCTCTTTCTCTGTCTCTCTCTCAAAAATCAATAAAAAATCTTAAAGAAAAAAAAAGCTACTCATCACAATGTCAAGAATGGGTTGATTGGTTCTAACAGTTTAAGGAAACGATTGCATTGGTTTAAATTGTGGCAGCTAAGTATTAAATAGTCTACATGCAATAGTATATTATGACAAAGTTAAATATCGAATACAAAATATATAGACTAAAATCCAGAAATTATGATATTTTTGGTTAATAGAGGAAACAAGGATTTTTTAGAAAGCAATATGTATGTAGAGTCTTCACTTTCTGTGCTATAGATCACTAATTGTTTACTGCATTCTATTCAACCCTTAAATTACTAAGAACTTTAAAAGTCAACTCATGGGTCTCAAGAGCAGGAAAAAGGGTAGGGCTACAGGCACCCATTCCGATACATTCAGTCCAGTCATGCTTTAGACTTTCTTTAAAGTAGGATCATGTTGCTGTGGGTGTGCTTTGAAAACCACTTATCCTACATACAATGTACCTTTGAAATTATGATAGAAATCTTGCTACTTAAGAATATGAAGTTCAGCCCTGGTCAGTTTGGCTCAGCAGTTAGAGCCTCAGCCTGTGGACCAAAGAGTCTCGGGTTTGATTCTAGCCGAGGGCACGGACCTTGGTTGCAGTTAGTCCCCGGCCCTGGTTGGGGTTGTGCGGGTAGCAAAAGAATGTGCAGTTCAATATTCTGATTAATTTGTTTTTAGAATATATGCTATACTGTTTGCCTAAATAATATTGAAAAGTAAAAAAAAAAAGTTACATTAAAAGAAATAAAATAAAAAGTAAAAATGTGGCCCTGGCTGGTTTGGCTTAGCTGTTAGAGCGTCGACCTTCGGTCCAGAGAGACCTGGGTTCGGTTCCCGCTAGGGGCACATACCTCAGTTGCGGTTTGTCCCCTGCCCTAGTTAGGTTGTGAGGGTGGCAGCCACTCAATGTATCCCTTTCACGTCGATGTTTCTTTCTCTCTCTCGTCCTCTCTCTCTCCCTGCTCTGTCTGAACAAAAAATGGAAAAATGTTCTCGGGTGAGGATAAAAAAAAAAGGTAAAAATGTGTATATTTATTAATATGCAATATATAGCTATTTGAAGAAACCATTAAAGGTATTTTATTTTGCTATTGGGACCAAGGTAAATTAAGATTTAGAAAAGTATATAGATTGTTGTAGCTTTTATTTTAAAAGTGGTTCTAGGCATGTGGAATACGAAGATAATTAAGAGAATCTCTGCTTTTAAAGACTCTTATGAGTCTGCTGAGAGACACTATGTAGGCTCTTATAATACTGCTAAATAAATACCAACAGAGAGGGAAGCAGAAATACTATGCAAACACAACTGGAGGGGCGTGTCACATGGAGACTCCTCTGGAAGGAAAGAGGCAGTGTCACAGAAATCCATGTTGAGTAAATAAAATCTCTGAACTGTTTTAAATGTTAAGGAGGAGTTAGCTGTGCTTTATGAATTGAATTGTTCCCCCCACAGAAAAAGATATGTTGGCTTTCTAACCCCCAGTACCTCAAAGTGTGACCTTATTTTGGACATAGGATTTTTTTTACAGGGGTAATCAAGTGAAAATGGGGGTCATTTGAGTGGGCCCTAATTAATATGACGGGTGTCCTTATAAAAAGGGGGCATTTGGACACAGATAACAGGGAAGACAACATGAAGAGGCACATGCAGAAGATGGCCATGGACATCCAAGGAACCAACCTTGTTGATACCTGTAAATTGGAGAATGTAATTGATTTTGGACTTCTAGCCTCCAGAACTATATATTTCTGTTGATCAGGTAAAAAAAGAAAAGAAAAGAAAATCTAAGCATTTAACCCTAACATTCTAGGTCATTCACATTCTGGGCCCCTGTAAAATTTCTAACTTTGTTAGTCTCTTGCACAACCTTCCATTCCAGCCAAATACGTTCACTCATTCACTAATCAACACATTTTACTGAGTGCCCACCATGCAATGGGCGGAAGATGTGACTGTCATCCAGTGTCTCCACTTTTGTGAAGCTTTATGTTCTAGAGGGAGAGATGCTTAATGACCATTTTCACAGTTTATTATTTAATTACAGCTGTGGTTAGAGTTAGAAATAAGAATGAGCTAAGAGAACCTGACCTAGTGTGGGTGAACCAGGGAAGGTTCTCTGAGAAAGTAATGCTTGGACTTGATGGATGAGTAAAAGCTCATGAATGAAAAGAACAGTCCTTGAAGACAGCTTTGTGTTTTCCTATCTCTCTGCTTTTGCGTATATGGTACCATCTGCTTGTACTACGTGCCTCCTTCAAGTATCCACATTCGAACTGAAGATTTGGCTCATGCCCTCCCTTCTCCAGAAAGCCCTTCCTAATCATCTTCAGCCGAAGTATTCTCTCCTCACTATGAACTAGACAGGTTTGTTGGTTTTTAGCTGTAAGCTATGCATGGTCCTATGACGTTTTTGCAATTCTCACTTGCCCTGTTACATAAATCTGGAAATCACCCTTGATTCCAACCTCCATCCAATCTGTTAACAAGTCACTTCTCTTTTAGTTGCATGCAGAATTTTTTGAGGAAGCAATGATTACATGACTTAGTTTAAATAATCTTAACCCTTTTACCTTTTAAGTTGTAAAATAAAATATTATTTTACAATTTAAACAAATTACAGGAGCTGGATTATGCAGAGAATTTATATTATGATTCATAGCTTAATGAGTTACAAGGAGGATATCCTTATAACCACTACTCAGGTCAAGAAATAGAACTACTCAGCAATACTACTTCTGGGTATTTACCGAAAGAAAACAGCCCTGGCCAGTTTGGCTCAATGGTTAGAGCGTTGGCCCTCGGACCAGAGAGTCCCAGGTTTGGTTCCTGCTAATGGCATGTACCTCGGCTGCAGTTTGTCCCCAGCCCCAGTTGGGGTCGTGTGGGTGGCAACCAGCTTATGTGTCTCTCACATCGATGTTTCTCTCTCTCTCTCATCCTCTCTTCTTCCTGCTCTATCAGAAGATAAATGCAAAAAAAAAAAAAAAAAAGTCTTCTGGTTAGGATAAAAAAAAAGAAAACAAAACCACTATATTGGAAAAATATATGCATTCCTATGTTGATTGCAGCGTTAGTCACTATTGCTCAGATATGGAAGCAGCCTAGGTGTCCATCGATAGACTAAAGGGTAAAGAAAATGTGGTACACACAATGGAATATTACTCAGCAATAAAAAGGAATGAAATCTTGCCGAATGTGACAGCGTGGATGGACCTAGAGGGCATTATGATAAGTGAAATAAGTCAGAGAAAGACAAATATATGATTTCACTTATATGTGGAATCTGAAAATCAAAACAAATGAGTAAAGAAAATGGAAACAGACCCATAAATACAGAGAATAAGCTGATGATTGCCAAAGGGGAGGGACGGGCAGGGGGTGAAAGGGAAAAAAATAGGAAAGGAAAAAAAATTTTTTTAATGAAGACAAGCTCTAACATAGAAGTATTGAGTCACACTTATATTTCTAAAACTAAACAACTGAGGTTTATTAGATCATAGTATGAAAACTTGTCCTTTGGAAATCATTATTGTGTTTCCAGTACTATATTCTTTTATTATTATTAATTTATTTATTTTTATTACAGATGTTTCTCCTTTTCCTCCCTAGACACTTTCCTCCCTATTCTGCCCCCATCCCCATCCTAAAAGGATTGTTGTCAGTGTCTATTGGTTACGCACGCATGCATGCGTTTAAGTTCTTTGGTTTATCTTATGCCTTCCCTCCGTCCCCCTCCACAGAGGTGTATCAGTCTGAACCATACTTCTTTCTTTGTCTCTGGGTCTATTTTGTTCATCAGCTTTTTTTGTTCAATATATTCCACAAATCAATGAGATCATGTGGTATTTGTCTTTCTCTGGTTGGCTTATTTCGCTTAGCGTAATACTCTCCATGTCCCTTTATGTCATCTCAAAGGATATGAGATCCTTCTTTTTTATAGCTGCATAGTGTTCCAGTTGTGTATATGTACCACAGCTTTTTAATCCACTCATCTATTGATGGACCCTTGGGCTGTTTCCAGATCTTAGCTATTGTAAATAGTGCTGCTATGAACATAGGGGTACATATATTTCTTTTTTTAAATTTTTTTATTTATTTGTTTTTGTTACAATTGTTTCTCATTTTCCCCTCATTGACACCCTCCTCTTCTTCTCCCCCACCCCATCCCCAGCTTTGTTGTCTTATGTTCATTGGTCATGCATACATGCATGTAAGTTCTGTGGTTTATCTTTTCTCCCCCCTACCTCCCCTCCTCTGAGGCTTGTCGGTCTGTACCCCATCTCTATGTCTCTGGGTTAATTTTGTTCAGCAGTTTGTTTAGTTCATTATATTCCACAAATAAGTGAGATCATGTAATATTTGTCTTTCTCTGCTTGGCTTGTTTCGCTTAGCATAATACTCGCCAGGTCTTTCCACGCCATCTCAAAGGATAAGAGATCTTTCTTTCTTACAGCTGCATAGTATTTCATTGTGTATATGTACCACAGCTTTTTAATCCACTCATCTAGTGATGGTCACTTGGGTTGTTTCCAGATCTTAGCTATTGTAAATAGTGCTGCTGTGAACATAGGGGTACATATATTCTTTCTGATTGGTGTTTCAGGTTTCTTAGGGTATATTCCTAGAAGTGGGATCACTGGGTCAAATGGAAGTTCAATTTTTAACTTTTTGAGGTAACACCATAGTGTTTTCCACAGTGGCTGCACCAGTCTGCATTCCCACCAGCAGTGTACTAGAGTCCCCTTTTCTCCACACCCTCGCCAACACTTGTTGTTTGATGATTTGTTGATGGCAGCCATTCTGACAGGTGTGAGGTGATACCTCAGAGTCATTTTAATTTGCATCTCTCTGATGATTAGTGATGTTGAGCATTTTTTTCATGTCTCTTGGCCATTTGTATGTCCTGTTTGGAGAGGTGTCTGTTTAGGTCCTCTGCCCACTTTTTAATTGGGTTTTGTCTTTCTTTTGTTGAGTTGTATGAGCACTGTATATATTTTGGAAATTAGCCCCTTATCTGATGTATCGTTGGCAATTATTCTCTCCCATAGAGTGGGTTCCGTTTCCGTTTTGATGGTTGTTTCTTTTGCTGTGCAGAAGCTTTTTAGTTTGATGTAGTCCCATGTATTAATTTTTTCCTTTGTTCTCTTGCCTTAGGCATTGTATCAGTGAAAATTCTGCTGCATGTGATTGATGTCTGAAATTTTGTTGCCTACCTTTTCTTCTAGCATTTTTATGGATTCACGAGTCACATTTAAATCTTTTATCCATTTTGCGTTTATTCTTGTGTATGGTGTAAGTTGGCAGTCTAGTTTCATTTTTTTTGCATGTAGCTGTCCAATTTTCCCAACACCATTTATTAAAGAGGCTGACTTTACTCCATTGTATGCTCACGCCACCTTTGTCAAATGCTAATTAAGCATAATGTCTTGGGTCTATTTCTGGGTTCTCTATTGTGTTCCATTGATATATATGCCTGTTCTTATTCCAGTACCAGGCTGTTTTGATTACAGTGGCTTTGTAGTAAACCTGATATCCACTATTGTGATCTCTTCTACTTTGTTTTTCTTTTTCAAGATTGCTGTGGCTATTCAGGGTCTTGTTTGGTTCCATATAAACTTTTGAAGTATTTGTTTTAGTTCTGTGAAATATGTCATTGGTATTTTAATGGGGGGATTACATTGAATCTATGATTGCTTTGGGTAGTATGGACGCTTTATTTTATTTTTATTTATTCTTATTTATTGATTTTGGAGAGAGAGGAAGGGAGAGGAAAAGAAAGATAGAAACATTGAACAGAGAGAACATCGATTGGCCACCTCCTGCATGCCCCCCCACTGGGGATCGGGCCCACAACCTGGCCATGTGCCCTGAATGGGAATCGAATCGGCAACCTCTTGGTGCATGGGTCGATGCTCAACTACTGAGCCACACTGACCAAGCAGTATGGACATTTTAATGATGTTAATTCTTCTAATTTATGAACAAGGTATATGCTTCCACTTTTTTATATCTTCCTCTATTTCTTTTTTCAGTGTCCTGTAGCTTCCTGCAAATATGTCCTTTACTACTTTGGTTAAGTTTATTCCCAGGTATCTTAAATTTTTTTTGCTGCAGTGGTGAATGGGGATTTTTTTTAGTTTCTCTTACTGTGAGTTCATTATTGGTGTATAAGAATGCCATCAGTTTCTTGAGGTCAATTTTGTATGCTGCTACTTTGCCAAATTTGTTTATTAAATCTATTAGATTTTTGCCCTGGCCGGTTTAGCTCAGTGGTTAGAGCGTTGGCCCACAGACCAGAGAGTCCTGGGTTCGGTTCCTGCTAAGGGCATGTACCTCTGTTGAAGTTTGTCCCCGGCCCCAGTTGGGGTCATGTGGGTGACAACCACTCGATATGTCTCTGTCACGTTGATGTTTCTCTCTCTTCTTCCCTCTCTTCCTCTCACTCTATCTGAAGATAAATGCAAAAATGTCCTCCTGTGAGGATAAAAAAAAAGTCTAGTAGATTTTTGATAGAGTCTTTAGGATTTAGGGTTTTCTAAGTACAATATCATGTCATCTGCGAATAATGACAGTTTCACTTACTCCTTTCCAATTTGGATCCTTTTTATTTTTTCTTCATGTCTAATTGCTGTGGCTAAGACTTTCAGTACTATGTTAAATGGCAAAAGTGGGCATCCTTGTCTTGTTCCTCTTCTTAAAGGAAATGCTTTTAGTTTTTGCCCATCATTGAGTATGATATTTGCTGTAGGTTTTTCATTCTATTCCCACATTGCCGAGTGTTTTTTATCAGAAATGGGTGCTGGATTTTGTCGAATGCCTTTTCAGCATCTACTGGTATGATCATATGGTTTTTATCTATCACTTTGTTTATGTGGTGTATCACATTTATTGATTTTCGAATATTGTACCAGTCTTGCATCCCTGGGATGAATCCCACTTGGTCATGTTGAATAATTTTTTTTGATGTATTGCTGGATCCAATTTGCTGGTATTTTGTTCAGGATTTTGGCATCTATGTTCATCAGGGATATTGGCCTGTAGTTTTTTTTCTTTGTAGTGTCTTTTTCTGGTTTTGGAATTGGAATTATGCTGGCCTCATAAAACAAGTTTGGAAGACTTTTTCCTTCTTGAATTTTTTGGAATAGTTTGAGGAGAATGGGTATTAGCTCTTCTTTGAATGTTCGATAAAACTCCTCTGTGAAGCCATCAGACTCAGATTTTGGTTTGCTGGGAGATTCTTGATTATATCTTCAATTTCCGTAGCTGTTATTGGTCTGTTCAAGTTTTCTATCTCTTCCCAGGTCAGTTTTGGGAGGCTATGTGTTTGGAAATTTGTCCATTTCACTTAGATTGTCCAATTTCTTCTTCATAGTATTTGTTAACGATTTTTTTTTTGTATGTCTGTGGTGTCAGTTGTTACTTCTCCTCTTTCATTTTTAATTTTGTGTATTTGGGTCCTCTCTCTTTGTTTCTTGGTCAGTCTAGCTAAGGGTCCCTCAATCTTGTTTACCATTTCAAAGAACCAGCTCTTTGTTTCATTTATCTTTTGAATTGTTTTTTTTAGTCTCTATGTCATTTATTTCTGCTCTGATCCTTAGTATTCCTTTCCTTCTACTTGCTCTGGGTTTTTCTTTATGTTTACTTTCTAGTTCTTTAAGTTGTGAGGTTAGTCAATTAGACATTTTTCTTGTTTCCTGAGGTAGGCCTATATTGGTATGAACTTCCCTCTAAGGACTGCTTTCACTCCATCCCATAGATTTTGTGTTGTGTGTTCATTTTCACTGGTTTCCAGGAAGTTTTTAATTTGTTCCTTGATCTCCTGGGTAATCTATTCATTGTTTAATAATATGCTATTTAGCCTCCATATGTTTGAACATTTTTATTGTCATTGATTTCTAGTTTCATGCCATTGTGATCTGAGAAGATGCTTGATATGATTTTAGTGTTCTTGTACTTGTAGAGATTTAGTTTGTGTCCTAACATGTCGTCTATCTTTGAGAATGTCCCATGTGCACTTGCGAAGAATGTGAATTCTGCAATTTTGGGGTATAATTCTCTGTAGATATCTATTAAATCCATTTGATCTAGTGCTTCATTTAGATTCTGTGTTTCCTTGTTAGTTTTTTGTCTAGAGGATCTATCCAGTGATGTCAGTGGGGTGTTGAAGTCCCCTGTTTGTATTGCTGTCAATTTCTCCTTTGAAGTCTTCCAGAAAATTTTTAATATATGTTGGTGCTCCTATATTGGGTGCATATATGTTTACCAAGATTATATCTTCCTGTTGGATAGATCCTTTCAATATTATATACTGGCCTTCTTTGTCTCTAGTTATGGCCTTCGTTTTGAAGTCTATTTTTATCAGATATGAGTATTGCTACCCTAGCTTTTTTTCCCTTTCTGTTTGCTTGGAAGAGTTTTTCTATCCCTTCACTTTCAACCTGTGTGAGTCTTTTGTTGTGAGACGTGTCTCTTGTAAACAACATATATATGAGTCATGCTTTCTTATCCAATCAGCTACTCTGTGTCTTTTGATTGGAGCATGTGATCCATTTACATTTAAGGTTATTATTGATATGTACTTATTTATTGCCATTTTTGTTTCTTGTGGTTATATTTTTCTTCCTATTCCTTCTACTAATTAGAGCACTCCTTTTAACTTTTCTTGCAGTGATGGTTTGGTGCTAATATATTCCATTAGCCTTTTTTTGTCTGGGAAGCTTTTTTTTTTTCTCACCCGAGGACATTTTTCCATTTTTGTTCAGCTAGAGTGAGAGGGGGAGAGAGGGAGGGAGAGAGAGAGAGAGAGAGACAGAGAGAGAGAAACATTGACGTGAAAGGGACACATCGAGTGGTTGCCACCCACATGACTGGACCATGGCCAGGGAATGAACTACAACCGTGGTACATACCCTTGGCTGGAATCAAACCCAGTTATAGGGAGATGCTTTAAGATTATATAAATACCCTCTTCCTCACCAAACTTTCATTTACTAGTTTAAGCATTTATTGATGATTCTCAAATCAACGGCTACAATTTTGAGCACCAACCATATTCCAGTTATTACTATAGGTGCTTAACACGTATCATTTCTATGTCGCCGATTAGGAAACTGAGGCCGAAGAGGTGAGCCATGGGGCAGGGACTCACAGCTAGCCAGCGGTGAGACATGGGGCAGGGACTCACAGCTAGCCAGCGGTGAGACATGGGGCAGGTACTCACAGCTAGCCAGAGGTGAGACATGGGGCAGGGACTCACAGCTAGCCAGCGGTGAGACATGGGGCAGGGACTCACAGCTAGCCAGAGGTGAGCCATGGGGCAGGGACTCACAGCTAGCCAGCGGTGAGACATGGGGCAGGGACTCACAGCTAGCCAGCGGTGAGACATGGGGCAGGGACTCACAGCTAGCCAGCGGTGAGACATGGGGCAGGGACTCACAGCTAGCCAGCGGTGAGACATGGGGCAGGGACTCACAGCTAGCCAGCGGTGAGCCATGGGGCAGGGACTCACAGCTAGCCAGCAGTGGACACGGGAGCAGACTGCAGGACCATCTGCTCCAGGCTCACATGCTGCAGGCTGGGAAGCAAGTGCAGGCTGGGAACTTGGGATCCAAGCGTCAGGTCTGTTGGGCAAGCCTGTTGCTGACGTTCCTCCCTTGTGCTTCCCAAACACCCCTGGACTTCGAGAGGATGTTGAGCAGGCGGACTCCAGGGCTGTGGGCTGTGACATGCTGGGTGTTCTGACATCAGGAGCAATTCCCCAGATAGAGTACCAGCTACTCAGACTGGTCCCCTGTTTGCAGCATCACGTGTCACTACGTGTCTGCAGCGCCCTGCATGTCTGGCTGGGTCAGTAGCTGGGTTCACAGAACCGGAAGCTCCAAGCTGTCTTTTCACAGTGCAGAGATGGAAGGTCTTGATAACCTGGAAGGTTCTGGGTTAAACACCTTCACTTATTCCTCTTGTGGGGCCTTAGCTGAGAGAACCAGAGCCTAGGCAGGGTGGGGTCCTAGGGCCGGGAGCCAGAGCCCTGAGTCATGGGGAGACCAAAGAGTCAGGGCCAGGGCAAGACACACTGAGCCAGAAAACCTGGAGGAAAGCCATGGTCTGAATGCTGGGAGGAGGGAGAAGTCACCAGATGCAGGCAGGGTCACAGGAGGGGCTGCGACCAGGACTGGAGCCAGGAATAAGCTCCAGCAGGTCAGGATCGCTTGGGGCTGCTACAGGAGCCCTGAACCTGTGTCTGGAGATCCTCAGTGCTGGAGGCTTGTTCTCGTGGGCTGGCAGTGGCCTCAGCCTGGGAGGCTGGCCCAGGAGTGTGGGTCCCCCTGGATCAGGAGGCCACCCAGCGCAGTGCCCCAGCTGCTGTGATTCCTCAGGCAGGCCCGGCCCTCTCTCGGGATGAAACTGCATTCTTCAAGAGTTTTACTCTGAGACTTTCTCTATAGTGGCTCTTTTCTCCTTAAGCTATCTGGAAATCATTTCAAATTTACAAAAGGTTGTAAAAATAAAAAGCAGCACAATATAAAAATACACATTTTCCCCTGAACCATCTCAAAGTGAGTTAAGTACATCCTAGCCCTTTACCCCTAAATACTTCACTGTATCATCATTGCTGGTTTTCTCTCCCTTGAAACTAATAAGCAGTGTGGGGAGGCCATGCACATATCATGTTCTTTATCAAAACTGCCCCCTAGATTTAGCATCCACAGCTAATTCTTGCCTACGCCCATCTTTACCACGATGGGTGTATAATAGTGACTTGCTGGCTCCAACACTCCTACCACGCTTTCCGTCCCGCCCCCTGCATTCTCCTGTGAACCAGAGACCTCGCGTTTATGTATTTATGGGCTCATGGCAGGGACTCATGAATTCCTATTTTTTCCATGGTTTACAATTTAATATCTAATTATTTTGGTGTTCAAATTGTCCCAGATTTGCTAGTGGGAATTCCTGTGACCCTTCTCCTTTTTCTTTTCTTTTTTCTTTTTCAGCACTTCCTTACTCTCTGGTATAACAAGGGGTTCCAAGCATTTCTTGCACCAGCCCCGGACTCGGTCATTTCCCCGAAGGAGCCCAATTTCTTTTACTGCTGAAGCTATTAGAGGTCAAGTGTGGAGTATTAGGTCTTGGTTGCTTCTGAAGTGTCTTTGCTCCTTGACTCTTTCAGTGGACAGAGCTAGGAAATATATGCATGAATGCACATCTCTGCATATGTACATTTATTTGTATATTCATAAATACATGTGTGACATAAACATGTATAACATATGCATATACATCGTTTAGAAATCATGAATTTGCACTGACACTTCTTCACAGCGTTATTTCCCGCCTCCCCCATTCTACAGCCTCTTCTCCCTCAGTGAGAGTCCTGACCCCCAACCACAGGTGCTCAATCCTATAGGATCGAAAATAGTTTATTATGTCTAAAATGGTTTCTGAGTGTTTTGCCCACACCATTAGAGACAACAGGCCTACTAACAAGAGTTCAGGGTCTGTTTATAATTCTTCCTCATCCTCACCACATCTCTGGCCCCGACTGAGGGTATTTCATCAATACTGAATTAAATTTAGTCCAATTAGTTCTTTTTTTTCTTTCAGTGTGGTCATAGTACTTACTTGAAATACAGTTGGTTTCATTGTTTCCGTTTGCTCTTGGGTTTTAGTTGACCTCCTTGCCATTGGGATGTGTAAAATATAGCCATGCTTTTGAAAGTCAGAACTAAGCAGAACAGTGGCCATGGAAGTTGGAATCCGCTAAGGAGTGTGTAACAACTCACCTGCCGAATAAAGTAAAAAAAATAAAAAGAAAAAAAGGAAGTCAAAACTATACAAAAAAGTGTGCAGAGAGAAACATCAATGTGAGAGAGACACATCGACTGGTTGCCACCTGCGTGACCCCAACCGGGGCCAGGGATGAACTGCAACCGAGGTACGTACCCTTGGCTGGAATCGAACCTGGGACTTTCTGGTCCACAGGCTGATGCTCTAACTGCTGAGCCAAACCGGCCAGGACTAGCTCCCAGTCTTATAGGTCAGAAGCCTAGGTGGGCTTTATCTGATTCTCTGCTCAAAATATCCTAAGGCCAAAACCATGATGTTGGCTGGGCTCTAACCTGGAGTCTCTGGAAAGAATTCACTTCTGAGGAAATTCAGTGGCAGAATTCAGTTCTTGGACTGAGGTCCTCATTTTGTTGTGGGCTCTCAGCTTCTAGTGGCTGCCCCTCACTCCTCGCCACGTGGCCCCTCCATCTCCAAACCAGCCACAGTGTGTCAAATCATTCTCTTGGAATCTCACTGTCCCCTGTCAAAGATAAAAAAAGGTCGCCCTTTGGCTCAGCGGATGGAGTGTCAGCCTGTGGACCAATGAGTCGTGGGTTTGATTCCAGTCAAGGGCACGTACCTTGGTTGCGATTCATCCCCGGCCCTGGTTGGGGCCGTGTGGGAGGCAGCCACTCGATGTGTCCCTTTCACATCTATATTTCTCTCTGTCTCTCTCCCTCCCACTCTATCTGAATAAAAATGGAAAAATGTCAGTGAGAATTAAAAAAAAAAAAAAGATAAACAAAGGTGGACACACTGTTAAAGTGTTAAGGACGGATTTTAGTTAGTTACAACTATTGCACTAGAGAAAAGAGTACACTGTGAACTGAACTCAACTTCGATTTGTACAGAGATGACTGAGTTTTCAAAGGGAGAAGGAGGTGGAGTGACAGGAACGGAAGGGGTTTAGTAGAGTCAGGGAAGTGAAAGTTTGCAAAGGGTCAGCTGGTGTAAATGCAATTAGGCCAGCTATGTTTGCTAGCTGGCAATAATTGAAGATTCTGACTCCCAGACAGACTGGGAGAGAGAGGCCCTACTCTCGAGTATTGGCTGGAACAAATATTTAATTCTTTTGGTAGCCTTGAGCTTTCTTGGGCAGTAGTTTAAGGGGGCCTAGGATAATCCTACGGATGTGGCCTTGAAACTATTAGAAACTAGGTTAATGTTTGTTCGAGTCTTTATAGGCCAAGGTCAATGCCCAGTTGAGAAGAGGCTCAGAGGAGCTTGGCTAGGCCTGCCTGGATAGCATCCCTTTTGCCATTTAATGTAACATAATCATGGGAGTAACACCCCTGGGCTAAGGTTACAGGGACCATCTTAAAACTCCCAACCTTCCTAGCAATTGTCCTGGCCAGCCCAGGATAGGAGGTCTGCGCTGTTCAGGGTTCTGAGCAATGCCAAGGCTGACTCAGTTGCTTGTTACCATGAATGGGAAGAGCCTTAGGATCCCATCAGGAAATTTTTGGGCACGTATAGTGTGGGAAGAGTGATGGAGGCTACACACAATGTCTTAGAGAATGAAGGTAGCGGCACCCCCGGGTTAACTTGAGTAAAAGGCGACTGCGGTAGGGCTGTTCCGTGTGGCCGATTCCTGTCTGTGCTTTTGTGCAAGAACATACACCCACGTCAATGCCTTTTAACGCTTATTCTGCTTTCAACTTCCTCAAGTTGAGTGACTTGGCCCTTGCTTTGGGAAGCCACCCCAGTGTGAGTGGCTGGTAGAAGCACAAGCTCTAAGTTAGATGAGTCCAGGATCTGCTATTGACAGGCTGAGGGGCCTTGAAATTACATAGCTTCTTAGTGTCTTGAATGATTTCATCTACAAAACACGAATAATAATAGCAGCTACCTCCTGGGGAATCAAATGAAATCATGTTCATAGAGTGCAAACGCATTTCCGGCACACAGTACGCGCCCAGCAAATGTTAGCTGTCTGAATTTATCACTCTATCTTGCTCATTTCTGGCTCTGTACCCAAGTTTTTCTCGGCTTTTCTGTGGTCCTTAGTGTTAGTCTCTGGATTCTCTTGGCACAATGACTTTTGGTTCCCAAGTGTCCTGTCCTGTAGCTAGTTCTACTCTTACATCTGCTAAAGGTGGAACCCTAAAAAGAAAGTACCCTGCATATCAGACATCAGCTTCGAGAAACCCAAAGAAGAAGCAACCTTCTACCCCTCAGGAGCCTTGCACAACATCGTCTTTTCGCTTAACTCAGTTCCAAATGCAAGTCTCGAGAAAAGGCATCTCTTGCCCTGGCCGGTTTGGCTCAGCGGTTAGAGCGTCGGCCTGCGGTCCAGAGAGACCCGGGTTCGGTTCCCACTAAGGGCACGTACCTCGGTTGCAGTTTGTCCTCGAACCTGGTTGGGTCGTGCAGGTGGCAACCACTCGATGTGTCCCTTTCAGGTCGATATTTCTCTCTCTCTCTCCCCCCCACCTCCCACTTTATCCGAACAAAAAATGGAAGAATGTCCTCGGGTGAGGATAAAAAAGAAAAAAAAAGAAAAGACATCTCTTCTGTTTAGTTATTATTATGTAACAAAGTACTTCAAAACTTGGTGGGTTAAAATAACCATTTTATTTTGATCATGCTTTTGTGAGGCAGGAGAGGGTTTGGTTAGGTTGTCCATCTCCAATCCATGCTAGGGCAGCTGGGGCTGGGGGACCTACTTGAAAGACAGCCTTTTCACCCCCACGGAGCACCTCCACATGCTGTCAGCCTCCCAGGTCTTCAGGATGCTTGGGCTTCTCACAGCAAGGCTGTCAGACTTCTCGCATGGCAACTGGCTTCCCCCAGGGTGAGCATTCCGAGAGGTCCAGGCAGACGCTGCAAGGCCTCGAAGGGACTATGCTCCAACTTTGAGAACATCATTGCTGCTGCATTCTTTTGTTCAAACAATTCTACAAAGCCAGATGGGTTTCTAGGAGAGGGAATTAGACTCCGCCTTTCAATGGGAGGAGTAGCAAAGAATGTGTGCGATCTTTATCAACCACAGCATCTGATGAGTGGACGCCGACTCCCACCCGGAACCCCACTGCAATGAGGTCTGGGAAATGTAGCTTTAGGGTTTCTAGTCTCTGTGGCAATAAGGAAGATGGGGCCCTGGAAGGAGGGTGAGACCGTCGACCTGCTGTATGCACCACGGGCTCTCCGCATTCAGTCGTGCCTTAGTGATCAGATTCTGCAACCAGCTTCCCTTCATCCTTGGCGTCAAATGGGAACTGGGAGCAGTCATTCCCCCACTCTAGCCTGTCCTACCGAGTTGTACTTCTCAATCCCTCACCCCTTTCGCTCATCGCCAACCCTGTCCCCTCTGGCAACCCTCAGACTGTTCTCTGTATCTGTGAATCTGTTTGAACGTTGTTTACTTGTTTATTTTGTTCTGTAGGTTTCATATATAGGTGAAATAAAAATGTTAATAGTGATTGTCTCAGGTATTTTTCATTTTAATACTTGGATGTGTATTCTAAACTGTTTCTGGTAAATATATATATTTCCTAATTGGAAAAAATAAAGTTGGAAGGAAGAAAGAAAAGAGAGCAGGGAGAGAGGGAGGGAGGGAGGGAGAGGGAGGGAAGAACTACTGAAACTGATTTAGTTGGAAGGCTGATTGCTTTTCAGGGGCTGAATTTTCCAGAAGAGTGAAGCTGGGAAGTGGTATAAAATCGGAGTGGCCTCACCCTGGCCGGTTTACTCAGTGGTTAGAGCGTCAGCTGGCGAACTAATGAGTCACAGGTTTGATTCTGGTCAAGGGCATGTACCTCGGTTGCAGTTGCGGTTCATCCCCGGCCCTGGTTGGGTTGTGCGGGAGGCAACCAGTCGATGTGCCCCCTCTCACATCGAAGTTTCTCCCTCTCTCCCACTCTAGCTGAAGATAAATGGAAAAGTATCCTTGGGTGAGGATTTACAAAAATAATAATAAATAAAATCTGAGTGGCCTCTTTCTCTCATCTTCCTCACCCACTCCTGGGTTGTTAGATGTTCAGGGCACTAGCAATAGCATCCAGTGCAGTTACTGTCTTCAGCATCCCCTTGAAGAGACTTCTGCTCGAAGCTTCCACGGGTGGGGCTTTGGCCTCCCCAGAGCTTTGGATGGACTATTCTCATCCAAGCTCCGAGGCTGGAGGACTGTGCTGATTAAAGAACCCCTTGCTTTGGAGCCAGGGGTGTGGCCATATACATCTCCTTCCATGAAATTCTCACCCAAAATTACTCCCTAAATCAAGCTGCCAACCTTTTTATACCTTTGGACTGGATAATTCTGTGTTGTGTTGTGGGGCTGTTCTGTGCACTGTAGGATGTTTAGCAGTTTTCCTGGCCTCTACTGACTATATGGTTAAACCTTCCCCTTCCCCATTTGACAACCAAATGTGTTCCCAGACATTCCCACTGTCAAATGTTTCCTTGGAGTGATGGTGGCAAAATCACTCCAGGTTAAGAATCATTGACCTAGCCCTGGCCGGTTTGGCTCAGCGGTTAGAGCGTCGGCCTGCGGTCCTGGGAGACCCGGGTTCGGTTCCCGCTAAGGGCATGTACCTCAGTTGCAGTTTGTCCCCGACTCTGGTCAGTCGTGCGGGTGGCAGCCACTCGATGTGTTTCTTTCACATCGAAACACATCGATGTTTCTCTCTCTCTCTCTGTTCCTCTCTCTCCCTCCCACTCTACATGAACAAAAAAAAAAAGTACAAAAAAAAAAGAATCATTGACCTAGCCCCCTTGCTACTCAAAGTATAGATCATGGACCAGCAGCATACAGGTATCACCTGGGAACTTGTTAGAAATGTAAATTGTCAGTCCCCCCAACCCCAGACCTACTGAATCAGAATCTGCATTTTAACAAGATGTGATTTGTGTGCTCATTAAGATGAGAGGCCTGGTCTAGCACGCCCTGTAGAAGGTAGCCTCTAATGTATTTCGGTGACTCAGGTGAAACTGAATTTTTTTTTTTTTATCCTCACCCGAGGACATTCTTGCATTTATCTTCAGCTAGAGTGGGAGGGAGGGAGGATGAGAGAGAAACATCGACGTGAGAGAGACACATCGAGTGGTTGCCACCCACATGACCCCAACCAGGGCTGGGGACAAACTGCAACAGAGGTACGTGCCCTTAGTGGGAACCGAACCCGGGTCTCTCCAGACCGCAGGCTGACACTCTCACCGCTGAGCCAAACCAGCCAGGGCCAAAACTGACATTTTAAACATAAAAATAAAAAATATCAAGGCCATGGTCTGGCCTTATTGACACCATCTCCTTTCTCACTGGCCCTAACTCAGGGCTTGTACTAGAATCTCCATGAACTTTCTCAACCTACAGGGGTCAAGGCCCCAGAGTTTCTGATTCTGTGGATCCAGCATAGGGCTCTAGGGTCTATGAACTTTGCCTCTCCGGGTGATGTGCTCCCAGTTAAGAACCCTTAATCTAACAGTACTGGGTCCTTAGCTGCCTCATAGCAGATCAATTACTCAAATTGTAAAATCTCCTAATGGAATAATTGGATAAGAAGTGAGCCCTGGCCCTATTTCAGAAGCACAGGGGAAATGGGGTCATATCTGGATTCTGGAAGTGGATTCTGTTCTGTGGCTTCCAAACCTGGAGGAGTGTGATCTCTGGAAGTGGCCAGTTGCTGACTCCCCCTCTTTTGCCTGGAGCCGCTCTTTCTCCTATCACACCCTGCATGGCACACACCCCGGCCGAAACTCTAATCACCAAACTCAGATTAGCTTCCCTTTCAAGAATACCCAAGCTTGCTTATTTCCTCTGTGTCCTCAAACAAGAGTAGCTGGAAAAAGTGACAGGGCAGGGTTTCTTGGAAAGCAATCTGGCCTGCATCAGCATTAATGATTAAAATGTGTCCTCGTGTGGCTATTCCCCAACAGACAGCACATTCTTAAGCTATTCTAACTCAACGGTCAGAAATTCTAGAGCTCATTTCCTCAGTTCTTGAGATTTAAATCCTTTCATCCCTGGAGAATCAGATCCAAACACCACTGATTAGTGGGTTCTATAAGACCTATAGAATGTCTATCTATCTATCTATCTATCTATCTATCTATCTATCTATCTATCTATCTAATATCTACCATCTTTCATTTATCTATCATCATAATCTCTCTATCATCATCTAGATATAGGTAGATAGTTGTAGAGATATTTATATTACAAAGAAATATAACCTTGATTTAGAGACTTGGGAACATAACAGAGTTTTTACAATCCTGTTAAAGTTCGGTGGCGAGGACAATCTTGACATTACCAGGGTAACAGAGAAAAGGCCAAGAATAGGCTGCCTTGTAGAATCGTAGGTACCTTGACTGGCTCCGTTATGCTCTCATGGCTGTCGAAACAGGCCATAAGACGTGTCAGGCCCGGTCCGAAGGAATGCACTTTCCTAGAATCTACAGAGTCCCCCATTGTCCTACATAAGCTGATATTTTTTCTTCACAAAGAACTATAAAATTCACTAGTTTCAGAGTGATGAACATCTGACTTAAAACTAAAGATTCACCAATTTGAGCCCAGCTTATCATTTCCATTTCTGTCTCAACTTTGTTAAGTTTATGGGACTCACTGATCAGTACCTTTATTTGCATATAATTCTATTCAATTAAATATTTAAATAATGACATCAACTGCTATACTGATACTGATACTGATGACAATTGATGATTACTGAAGTGAGACTACTGGCAGCTACACAGCACCCTCATGAGTTAGCCTGAAACCATGCTGAGTTGGCTGAGAATTTAAAGTTCAAATTTGGCCCTTGAAAAGTGCATTGGGAAAGTAAAGAGATGGGAAAAGGTATTTCATGCACATGGAAACACACACACAAAAAGCTATGGTAGCAATACTCATATCAGACAAAACAGACTTTATTTAAAATTGATTTTAGAAGAAGGGAGAGAGAGAGAGAGAGAGAGAGAGAGAAACATTGATGTAAGAGAGAAACATTGATTGGTTGCCTCCCACGTGCACCCTGACTGGGGATCAAACCCGAAACCTGGTGTGTGCCCTGACTGGGAATCGCCCTACCACATTTTGGTGTATGGGGAAAGGCAATACTCCAACCAACCAAGCCACACCAGCAAGGGCCAGACAAAATAAACTTTAAAACAAAGAAGAGACAAAGAAAGACATCAAATAATGATAAAAGGATTACTCCAACAAGAGGATATAACTGGTAAAAATTTACACACCCAACGTAGGAGCACCTAAATACATAAAGCAAATATTGACTGACATAAAGGGAGATATCAATAGTAATACAGTTATAGTAGGAGACTTTAACATCCTATTGAGCCATGTCAATGTGGCTCAGTGGTTGAGCATTAACCTACGCACCAAGAGGTTGCTGGTTCAATTCCCGGTCAAGGCACATACCCAGGTTGTGGGCCAAATCCCCAGTGGGGAGCATGCAGGAGGCAGCCGATCTATGTTCTCTCTCATCCATGTTTCTTTTTTAGTCCTCACCCGAGGACATTTTTTGATATTTTGTTCAGATGGAGTGGGAGGGGGAGAGACAAAGAGAGAGAGAGAGAGGCAGAGAGAGAGAGAGAGACATCGATGTGAAAGGGACACATCGAGTGGCTGCCACCCACACGACCCAACCAGGGCCGGGGACAAACTGCAACCGAGGTACATGCCCTTAGCGGGAACCGAACCCGGGTCTCTCCGGACCGCAGGCCAAAGCTCTAACCGCTGAGCCAAACTGGCCAGGGCTCTCATCCATGTTTCTCTCTCTCTCTCTCTCTCTCCCTTCCTCTCTAAAATCAATAAAGAAAAAAAATGTTTAAAAAGCACCATCCTATTGACATCAATGAACAGATCATCCAGACATAAAATTAACAAGGAAACATGGCCTTAAATGACACATGAGCCCAGATGGATTTAGTTGATATTTTTAGAACATTTCAGTCCAAAGCAACAAATATACATTCTTCTCAAGTGCACATGGAACATTGTTCATAATAGACCGTATGTTAGGACCTAAAACAAGTCTCAGTAAATTTAAGAAGATTGAAATCATATCAAGTGCCCTGGTCAGTTTGGTTTAGCGGTTAGAGCGTTGGCCCACGAACCAATGAGTCGCAGGTTCAATTCCAGTCAAGGGCACGTACCTCGGTTGTGGTTTGTCCATGGCCCTGGTTGGGTTGTGTGAAACAGAGGCAACCAGTCAGTGTGGCTCTATCATATTGATTTTTCTCTCTGTCTTTCTCTCTCTTCCTCCCTCCCACTCTATCTGATGATAAATAGAAAAATATCCTCAGGTGAGGAATTAAAAAAAAAAAGCCCTGGCCGGTTTGGCTCAGCAGTTGGAGCGTCGGCCTGCGATCCAGAGGGACCCGGGTTCGGTTCCCACTAAGAGGGCGTACCTCGGTTGCAGTTTGTCCTGGCCCTGGTTGGTCGTGTGGGTGGCAGCCACTTGATGTGTCCCTTTCACATCGATGTCTCTCTCCCTCCCTCCCACTCTATCTGAACAAAAAATGGAAAAAAAAAATGTCCTCGGGTGAGGATTAAAAAAAAAAAAGAAATCATATCAAGCATCTTCTCTGATTGCAATGGTATGAAACTAGAAATAAATTACAAAAAACTAAAGAGCACACAAACACATGAAATGTGCATTGGATCTGTCACTGTATAGTACATGAAATGTATGAAAGTATAGACTGTTCAAGACTTGAATTTAGCAAAGTTGAGGACTGTCTGTATCATGGCATCTTCAAAAATCTTCCTTCTATTCTGCTCAAAATTTAGAACATTACCCTCCTATCACTCATGATAACACCGTCTGTTTCATGGTATTTATAAAGAGAGGCAGAAGTGGTGAAGATTTTTATTATTTCTCTTGAAGTCCCATCTTGTGCTTGCATTTTATTCTGAGGAGTTCTTGACATATGGAGCACCTGCCCGTTAGGCCCATAATAGCCTTAGAGTGATCATTTGGGTAATTTTAATGACAAATGTGGTCATTAAAGTCTAACCAAAGTTTGGAATCCAAACATAAAAATAAGACAAGTATTTGCATTAGATAAATCTTGCATTAAAAAAAGGACAAGGGAGACTAATTCACATTATGTATCCTAAGCAGATAAAATTCCTGCAAGAGAAAGGGAACAAAGATTATCTGCCAGCTGCAGGCCTGTGTTAGAGAAGGCTCTGTCTAGGGGCATGAGAGGGGGTGGAGTGCAATCCAAACTGTGAGCCTATTAAAGCCAAGTGCCCAAGTGCCCAGGTTGGCTCATCTGAAATCTATTTGAGAATATTGGTTTTAAGTCTACTCAACTGCATTAGTTAGGACTGATAGAAATCCAACTCAAATTAGTTGAGGCCTAAAGATGGATATATTATAAATAACAGTGGGCTCTTGGAACCCATGTATCTCTTTGACCATGGGTCTCTTAGGACCCATGAGTAAGAACATAGTTGGGCCTCAGAAATTATATGGAGTCAGAGATGAAAACTACTAGCCTCTCTGATCTTCACCCTTTTTTTTCAGCAGTGCATCTGCTTCCAATCTTCTAGTCCATATGATCTGAAACATGGTTGTAGAGAGCTCCTGTATTTTATATTTTAACAGCTTCAGATACCAAAGAGAGACCGTTTCAACTCTTTTTCAGTCTTTGGTCCAAAAATCCATGAGAAGGCTCTCGTTGGATCAGCTTGGGGTCTTCCCTTGAATCAATCAGCTGTGGGCAGGGGCCAAGGTCACATGATAGATAATCTGGCAGCTTGGAAGCAGGAAGCTAGGTACAGGACAGCAACTAGAAAGTAATACTAGACAATCATTCCCCTGGATGTCCACTGAACCAATAATCCCACCTTATTGATGGCTTCTTCATTAATCTATGTATGAGTCTGGAGAAATACACCATGTTCATGAATTGGAAAACTCAATATTATAAAGATTAATTATCCCCAAATTGATTTATAGATTATGCATAATCCTTATCAAAATCTCAACATGTTTCTTAATAGATCTTGGTAAATGGATTCTAAATTTATATGAAAGTGCAAAGGGCCAACAATAGCCAAGATACTGGCCTATACTGGAAACTCTGGTCTATGAGATGACCCACTTTTTGCTCACTCAAGAAGTGATTTTTTTTTAAAGTTAGAAAGAAAAACTAGCAGAATTCTATCCTGTTATTACTTTAAAAAAGTGCCTATTTGGCCATACAGCAGCTTTTAGTTCACTGCCGGAGCAAGGAAACACGCTTACCAGCTTTTAGTCTGTTATAGGACAATTGGGGTAATTACCTAAAATATCAAGAATTTATCCAAGAAGTGTTAGTTGAGAACATAGTATGTGTTATCCTACCTAAAGGAAAATTATTTCTCTACTCACCATACTTCTGACACCTAATGTGTGGGTTTCCCAAACAAAGCAATTCTCCAGTGCTCTGCAGACACCACTTGGGTGTCCTACAATTTAATTCCGTTCCAATACTACCTACCTGGAGTTAGTCCAGATCCCATAGATTAAGGGCTCAGTTCCACAAGACAGATCCCTGTTTTAGACACCACTTGCAAGTCTGGGTCTTTCGTACTTCTGATCAACTGGCTATATCAATCATGGGTTTCCACCGTTCCCTGCTAAGTTAGATAACTAGCTAGAATGGCTCACAGAACTGCAAAGCAAAATTAACTTTAGACTGTAATAAAGAATAAAAAGGCATTTATTTGAGCAAAAAGAGCTGCAGCCCAGGAGACACAGATTCAGCTAGCAACCTAAATTGTGCTCTGCCAGGACAAAGGGGAGGCCACCTTTTATAGAGAAAGTTTCTGCCCAGGTTCCCAATTAGTTATGTTTTATGTAAATGAGGTATCCAAATAAGTATAATCCTGATTGGTCGGAATCACACAGTCCCGAATGGTTAGCATTATGCTTTCTGGTTGGTTGTTATGGAGCAGTTCTGACTGGACAGGGCAGGTATTAGTGCATTAGTCAAAAGAGGAACCCTGGTGGGTTTGGCTCAGCGGTTAGAGCATAGGCCTGCAGACCAAAGAGTCCCAGGTTCGATTCTGGTCAAGGGCACATACCTCGGTTGCAGTTTGTCCCCGGCCCCGGATGGGGTTGTGTGGGTGGCAACCAATCGATGTGTCTCTCTCACATCGATAATTCTCTCTCTCTCTCCCCCTCCCACTCTGTCTGAAGATAAAATGTAAAAATATCCTCGGGTGAGGATTAAAAAGCAAAAAAAGAGGAAGCTAGGAACTCTCTTATAATAGTTGACTCATTTGGCATAAATGAGCAGAGCATAGAAAGGGAAGCCAAGAGTTTCAGTCTGAGGTTCTTAATGGAATACAGAATATGTGAGAAGCCCCAGTCAACAAATGGTCACTAGGCTCTTATTATTTAGTAAATCTGGGCACTTGGTTGACCACAGGGAATCACATCAGATGAATCTTCTTGGGGTCCACATTTCCCCCTTGATAGAAACTGGATGCCACTG
Source organism: Molossus molossus (assembly GCF_014108415.1). Classification (NCBI taxonomy): domain Eukaryota; kingdom Metazoa; phylum Chordata; class Mammalia; order Chiroptera; family Molossidae; genus Molossus; species Molossus molossus. Next base: position 105,006,484 of record NW_023425366.1, on the reverse strand, counting down.
ATGATTGATCAGGTTTGTCTTAGATGTGTTTTGTCCCATGTTGATGCTGGAGCAGATTTGGCTACCTGTTCCAGGGCTATCCAGCCCCTCAGTGGTACTCCCTCAGTGGGGCTATAGTCAACTGAGCAAGTAGGGCCATCTACCTTTAAGTGTTTCCTCAGGTACCTGTTAAACCTGAAAGGTTTCTGGGGCAGGTTTTGCCGTGAAGCTCAGTGAGGCTTTAGCAAGACCCCTAAATGATGTTCTACAAATGGCTGGAATAAAGAATATTAAAGGAGTTGAAAAACAGCTACAGGCATTTATTCTGAAAATATTGAGTAACTCAAAATCCATTGGCAAAAGACAATCAGACATATGAGTCTAGTTAGCCTATATCTTCTTAATCCAGGTGGATATTCAAGCAATTTATGTAGAACAGAAAAGAGTTCAAATCATTATGAATTAAAAGGAGGTAGTGACTTGGTGGATCATTTCTACTCTTCGTGCAAGGATCACTTGAGTCTTTATAAGGGGTTTTAGGCTCCTGGTTATACAGAATATCAACAGCTTGCCAATGAGGTACATTAAACAAATTAGAACAAAGATGAATAGAACAGTTTGCAATCCAGACCTTAAAATAGCCCTGAGCTCAGTTTGGAGTCAGCTGAAAATATCAGAAAACTTAAACCAGTTAATGGTACTTGTGGCAAAAGTGGAATGTCCCTTAAGAAATTTTGCAAGTTTAAGAAACTTGGTTGTTTCCAATTCTACTTGGAAAGAGGAGTTTAACCAGGTTCAGCAAGAGGTATTAGCTATGGCAGAAACTCCTCCTTGGACTGCAAGCAAATAATCTAAGGCTACTCTGCTGTTGAGGGTTACTCAGGCCAGGGGGTCTGAAGAGCTTTGTTGAGCTTTGATGGCTCTAGAGGCTGAGCGGGCTTTTCTGTTAACTGTTCTGGTTAGGTTTCACATCTACCTCTAATTCAGCAGTGCCAAGGCCAGTCCATAAGCCTACAGTTTTAAGGAAGTGCTTGTTCCCCTACTAATCTCAAAATTCTACCTGCCATTGTCTCGGAATGGTCAAGATTCAGCTACGTCTGAGAAGAGTTCAAAGGAATGGGACTGAAGGAAATCAGGAGCTAAGAAAAAGCATAGTCTTACAAACTTCCTATTGATGGCATTTAAAATTATACAACTGGGTTTGTTTGCTATGTACATAAACTAGTGCTGGAATTAAAAAGTACCACTTATGTCCACAGAAGCACTAAAATCATAATCAGATTTATGAAGAGGTAATAATCTGTTTACTATGCAACTAGATGCTTGTGAAATTTTAATGGTTAGAACAAAATCCTATGAATATAGTACTAAGGTGTAGCAAATTGCATCAATTAAGTAAGCAGCTCAAATTCATAAGGGTGAAGATCTACTATCCCTGAATCTCTAAGCAGTGTTAACATGCTTAGAAATATTCACCTAAATAGGACTCCATTTCCAATACATAATCATACTTTCACAGGTTAAAAGAGAACAATTAAATTTCTTTACCATTCCTGCCCATTTTTATTAATCTGATCTAGTGTTATTAGTGTTTAGGCTAATGTAGATGCTTTATAGGATCCAATGAATTACATCTCTAGGTTCCAAAACATTGCTGGTATGGTACAATAACTCTCTCTGCCAGAAAGTTATGTCTCTGGTTGAAATACATTCCTGAATCAATTATTAAAAAGTTAAGACCAGCTGTCAATGAAGTCAGACTGTTCTCTAATTGTCAGATAACAGTTTGACCTTCTCTATTAAATTAACTTTTTGTTTTTTTTTTTAGTAGATAGGACCAGGTCTCATTTTCCCCCTGTATCCTCTATAGCACCTACTAAACCACTGGGCAAAAATATATGCTCAAGGAAATAACAATGAGGGTGGATACTAAATAAAGGGTGAATGTGGTCATTGTGAAACTTTACTTCCCCCATCACTCAGAAGGCAGTCACCAGAGTAAATATCTGATGTTGTCACTGAAGAACAGATGTTTGTCCCCTACCACTGTCTAAAAAAGAACAAACCACTTGGACCTTTTCCTTTCTTTCTCCCAGTCACTAAGAAATTATACATGTGCATGAGTACTATAGGTGGATGATATTAGGAAAAGGGTTTTTCTGCCTCAAAGAAAGCACCAATCCACCACATGGCACACTTTAACCTTGATAATACAATTTATAGAATCATTAACTTTTAAAATTATGTACAATGTTAACTATTCTAGCCCAGTCAGTGTGATGTTGTCATGTGCACCAAGAGGTCACCAGATCGATTCCTGGTCAGGGCACATGCTCTATCCCCCCGGGGTGGGGGGTGGGGGGGCGCACAGGAGGCAGCCCATCAATGTTTCATGGAAATTTCTTTTTTTGGTAAATATGTGTGTGTGTGTGTGTATTATTTTTAAGAGCGAGAGGAAGGGAAAGAGAGAAAGAAACATTGATCAGCTGCCTCCTGCATACCCCCTACTGGGGATCAAGCCTGCACCCTGAGCATGTACCCTGGACCAGGAATTGAACCGGGACCTCTCAGTCCATGGGATCACCAGCCAGGTGATGTTTCATTGAGGTTTCAATATCTCTCTCCCTCTTTCTTTCTCTCTTAAAAAAAAAAAATCATATTTAAAAAAATGTAAATACAAAACTGAGCTGGTGTTTTTAAAAAGTTATCCATTCTTAGTTGTTTTTTTTAATGGCGGGTTTTTCTTGCTGACATCACATAAAATTCATTTCAATTTTAAAACATTGGCATGAGGTAGAATACAAGGAACTCACAAAAGGGAGTAATTTTCAAAATACTGAACTCCATTCAATACCATTAGTCCTGAGAGAGAAGTGAGAAAAGTTAGAGCCTTAAGCTGGCAGACTATCTACGGTCAAGATACTACTCTTGCCTGCAAGAAATTTTCTTACTTTAAAAATTGCCGCCTTTGGTTTACTTTCCATTTTAAGATATTAGAAAATGAACAAACAATACACATTTGGAAACATTAATAAAGATTGTACAGGGGTGGGCAAAAGCAGGTTTACAGCTGTAAGTACATGAAACACAAATTTTATTCTTGCTATGCTGTACACATGAAACTAATGTAATATTCAATGTCAACTGTAATTGAAAATATTTTTAAAGAAAAAAAATTGGCCCTGGCCAGTTTAGCTCAGCAGTTGAGCGTTGACCTGCAGACCAGAGAGTCCTGGGTTCAGTTCCCGCTAGGGGTATATACCACACACACACAAAAATAAATAAATAAAAAGAAAAAAGAGCCCTGGCTGGTTTGGCTTAGCGGTTGGAGCGTCGGCCTGCGGTACAGAGAGGCCCGGGTTCGGTTCCCGCTAAGGGCACGTACCTCGGTTGCAGTTTGTCCCCGGCCCTGGTTGGTCGTGCGGGTGGCAGCCACTTGATGTGTCCCTTCACATCGATGTTTCTCCCTCTCTCTCTTCCTCTCTCTCCCTCCCGCTCTGTCTGAACAAAAAAAAAAAAAAGGAAAAATGTCCTCGGGTGAGGATAAAAAAAGAAAAAGAAAAAAGAAAGAAAAAAATTGTATATAGCTTTTCTTAGCCATCAATTTTTACCTCACCATGTTTCTCCAAATCATGTCAATTGAGATTCAGGTCCTTTTCATTTGAATAACCCATCAGATATCATTATAGAGGTTAACATCCTTCTAGAATAAGAAGCAGCCCTGGCTGGTTTGGCTCAGTGGTTGGAGCATTGGCCTGCGGACCAGAGAGTCCCAGGTTCGGTTCCCGCTAGGGGCACATACCAAAAAAAAACAAAACAAAAACAAAACATAAGAAGCAAGGTAAAAGGAATGGCTCACTTTTAAAATAACGTACTTTTCACATAGACTAGCAGCACTTCATTTTACCAGGACATACACATTTTCTTCGTTGACTGTTCAGAAACAAAGGAAAGTGCATAGAGGTCCAAAACAGCTCCTTGTACAAGGGAGATGTGAAGCTAAATTCTTTACAGTAACTCAGAGGGTCTCCTTGATAAAGCAGATTTGTACATTTCCTTCTCTAGCCTCACAGTTTTCCAATAATTATTTCAAAAGGAGACAATCAATGTTTACCAAAGGGAGTAGATCTTAGGTTAAACAATAACAAGGGAAGGGCTTTAGGGCAAGGGAGGTTAAAAGAGCTAACGAGTTTGGCCAGTTGAGTTTTGACTATCTCAGTGGTTTGTTCTTCGAAGCCAGAGGACTGGAAACAAGTGCAATGGAAATGCTGCAGTATTGGCCACATTTTGCAGACCTAGTGTAGAATTTGTCCTGTGAGGTGGGTTCCCTGATCACTCTGAAACTCTGTGGGGATTCCACCAGCAGGAAAAATCTTTTCTAGAAGTATTTTAGTGACTGCTGGAAATCATCATTAATACTCATTTATTTCCTGCCCTGGCTGGTTTGGCTCAGCGGTTAGAGCGTCGGCCTGCGGTCCTGAGAGACCCGGGTTCGGTTCCCGCTAAGGGCACGTACCTTGGTTGCAGTTTGTCCCCGGCCCTGGTCGGTTGTGCGGGTGGCAGCCACTCGATGTGTCCCTTTCACGTCGATGTTCCTCTCTCTCCATCCCACTCTACCTGAACAAAACATGGAAAAATGTCCTCGGGTGAGGATAAAAAAAAAATAAAAAAATAAAAATACTCATTTATTTCCTTGACAAGGGGGTAATTGAATAAAATTCGTTTTCTAAACCTCAAAATTCTAGTGTGTCAAAAGGCCAAATTCGTTTTACTTTCTTCTTTTTTTGTAATGAGAAAGTCCCTTACTTTAGTTATTGATTTAATTATGGTGACAAAGATTTTACAAACAATCATTAAAGTAAATTGTTGGTATGGGGGGGAGGTGACTTTGTAAATTAGATAATTGTCTAACTATTATGGCTGTACATCTAAAACTAATATAAAATAATATTGACTATCAACTGTAATTGAAAAATGAAATAAAATAAAAAACAAAGTTAAATGATTGAAGGCAAAATTCAGCTCTTCTAGTATTAAGAGGATTTGGTTTACCTAAGCAATCAAAGATATGATGATGCAAAGCACAGGAAATAATTTTAATAAAACATAAAATTTTAATTTCTTTTTAAAGTTTTTTATTAAGAGCATACCAATATTACAGGAAAACTTGTTCTTTTAACAGAGGGAGAAAACCAAATTTTAATTTTGTATCAGTGTACTTTTTGTATTAAAAGAAAATTCACTTAAATAAATCCTTTCCAAACTTAGTCAGTTTTACCATACATAAGCTTTCTTTTTTCAAGATTCATTATCCACCCAGCTGGTGTGGCTCAGTGGTTGAGCATTGACCTATGCATCAAAAGGTCACTGGTTCGATTCCTAGTCAGGTCACATGCCCAGGTTGTGGGCTTGATCCCTGGTAGGGGGCATGCAGGAGGCAGCCTATTGATGTTGATGCTTCTCTCTCTCATTGGTATTTCTTTTTTTTTTTTTTATCCTCACCCGAGGACATTTTTCCATTTTTTGTTCAGGTAGAGTGGGAGGGAGAGAGAGGAACAGAGAGAGAGAAACATCGATGTGAAAGGGACACATCGAGTGGCTGCCACCCGCACGACCAACCAGGGCCGAGGACAAACTGCAACCGAGGTACATGCCCTTAGCGGGAACCGAACCCGGGTCTCTCCAGACCGCAGGCCGACGCTCTAACCGCTGAGCCAAACCGGCCAGAGCTCTCATTGGTATTTCTATCTCTCTCTCCCTCCCCCTTCATCTCTCTCTCTAAAAAATCAATAAAAAACATTAAAAAAAAAGATTCATTTTCCATAGGCCTTCTACAAAATTCACAACCCTTTCATCTTTCATCCTATATTTCTCCTTTCTTATTCTGGAATGATAATTTTACTTTAGGACAAAATTACTTTCTTTCCCTTCAACAAATATGCATTTCCAGTCTTCATACCTTCTTTACTAAGCACACATGCATCTTACTTTCCATATACAGCCACCCTCAATCACCATAATGTCTTCCTCTTCATTCCCGTAATGCTCTAGGAGACTCCAGCATTCAGTATCCTAACTAAGCCCTGCCATAAATGCCAGGATCCCAATCTGAGTTATCTCATGCCCTACCAGACTTGCAAAACAGCATATTAAGGTCCCCAGCGTATTCCCCTGTTTTCCCAGCTGGTCTGCTAGCCCTGAAGCTAGATGAGCATTGAGCAACCAGATGTCCTTTTGCTAATTTCAACTCTTCTTTAAAATTTAATATGGAGTATATGAGAAACCCCATTAGCAAATGGACACTAGGCTCTTATTTATAAAATTTGGCTCTTGGTTGACCATGGGGAGTCCATCTCAGCAGATACATTTCTTTTTTGGGTTCACATAAATGAACATTTCTTCTTCACAGAACTCAGGGAAACAGTTTATTTATAAAGGATATTACAAAGTATGCAAAATGAGCCCAGCCGGTGTGGCTCGGTGGTTGAGTGCCGACCCATGCCTCAAGAGGTCACCGGTTCGATTCCCGGTCAGGGCATATGTCCAGGTTGTGGGGCCCAATCCCCAGTGGGAGGTATACAGGAGGCGGCCAATCGAATCGATGTTTCTATCTCTCTCTCCCTTCCTCTCTCTCTAAAATCAATAAAGAAAAACAAATAAAACAAAACAAAAAAACCAAAGTATGCAAAATGAACTGCCAGATGAAGAGATACGTAGTGTGAAGCCTGGAAGGCTACTGAGCTTCTGCCCCCATGGAGTTTGGGGCATGTCACCCTTCAGACATGGGAAAGTGTTCACCAATCCGGAAGCTCTCCAAATCCCTTTGTTTACGGTTTTATGGGGATTCTATAACATAGACATGATTGATTGAACCCTTGGCTATTGGTGATCAATCAATCCCCAGCCTCTATCCCTCCCAGAGTTTAGGGAATGGGGTTAAAAGTTTCAACCCCCTGATAACTGTGGTTGGTTCCTCTGGCAACCAACTTCCAATTCGAAGCTGTCTAGGTGCTCTTTCATATACACACCAGTGTGGCTGAAAGTGGCTTATTATGAATAACATAAGATGCTCCTCTCACTCTTTTCGTTCCGGAAATGGCAAGGGTTCTAGGGGTTCTGGGACAAAGACTAAATAAGTATTATTTTTATTTATTTATTATTTTATGATAGTTATTTTTTTAATCTGCACCTGAGGACACTTTTGCATTCATCTTCAGATAGAGCAAGAGGGAGGGAGGGAGGAAGCGATAGAGAAACATGGATGTGAAAGAGACACATTGAGGGGGCCGGGAACAAACTGTAACCAAGGTACGTGCCCTTAGCGGGAACTGAACCCGGGTCTCTCTGGACCGCAGGCCAACGCTCTAACCGCTGAGCCAAGCTGGCCAGGGCAATATGTATTATTATGTCACAATATCACATTGGTGAGGGCAGCAGTAATTTCCAGCATCCTGGTGTTTCAGCATTCCTGTACATTGCTGTTTAAATATGATGAAGGATTGCCCTGGCCAGTTTGGCTCAGCGGTTAGAGCGTCGGCCTGCGGTCCGGAGAGACCTGGGTTCGGTTCCCGCTAAGGGCACGTACTTCGGTTGCAGTTTGTCCCTGGCCCTGGTTGGTCGTGCGGGTGGCAGCCACTCGATGTGTTCCTTCACGTCGATGTTTCTCTCTCTCTCTCCCTTCCTCTCTCTCCCTCCCACTCTATCTGTACAAAAAATGGAAAAATATCCTCGGGTGAGGATGAAAAAAAAAAATATGATGAAGGATTTACAGAAAAATGTTTGAAGTCATTTCCTCATTCCCCAACTAATGAAGGGCCAGAAAGACCCTTTTAGCAGAAATATATGCACAAAAATTATGTCACAACCCAAGATTTTATTTATATTTTTTTATTTATTTAAAAAAATCAATAATGTTATTTCATGATCAGTGTTTCATGATTAAACGTCTGTCTTACCTATTGTACCAAGCTGATTATTTTAAGATAATATTTAATTTTCGTTACATAATTTGCTAATAACTTATTTTTTAATCTTTATTGTTGAAAGTATTACAGATGTCCCTCCTCTTTTCCCCTGTTGACACCCTCCTCCCTGCTCCTGCCTGCTCCCTGTCTTTACTGCACTTTTGTCTGTATCCATTGGTTATGTATATATGCATATACGTTCTTTGGTTTATCTCCCCCCCCACCCCTTTCCCTCTGAGGTTTGTCAGTCTGTTCCCTAATTCCATGTCTCTGGATCTATTTGGTTTGTCAGCTTATTTTGTTCATTATATTCCACAAATAAGTGAGGTCATGTGATACTTGTCTTTCTCTGACTGGCTTATTTCATTTAGCAAAATATACTCCAGGTCCCTCCATGTCATCTCAAAGGGTAAAAGATTTTTCTTTCTTACAGCTGCATAATATTCCATTATGTAAATGTGCCACAGTTTTTTTATTTATTTTTTTATCCTCACCTGAGGACATTTTTCCATTTTTGTTCAGCTAGAGTGGGAGGGAGAGAAGAAGAGAGGGAGAGAAAAACATCGATGTGAAAGGGACACATCAAGTGGCTGCCTCCTGCACAACCCCAACTGGGGCCAGGGACAAACTGCAACTGAGGTATGTGCCCTTAGTGGGAACTGAACCTGGGTTTCTCTGGACCGTGGGCTGACGCTCTAACCGCTGAACCAAATCGGCCAGGGCGTGTCACAGCTTTTTTATCCACTCATCTATTGATGGACACTTGGGCTGTTTCCAGATCTTAGCAACTATAAATAGTGCTGCTATGAACATAGGGGTACATATATTCCTTCTGATCGGTGTTTCAGGCTTCTTAGGGTATATTCCTAGAGGTGGGATCACTGGGTCAAATGGCAGTTTCATTTTTTATTTTTTGAAGAAACACCATAGTTTTCCAAAGTGCATGCACCAGTCTGCATTCCCATGAGCAGTGTACTAGGGTCCCCTTTTTCTCCACATCCTCATCAGCATTTGTTGTTTGATGATTTGTTGACGGTTGTTTTAATTTGCATCTCTCTGATAATTAGTGACGTTGAGCATTTTTTCATGTGTCTCTTGGCCATTTGTATGTGTTTTTTTTTTTTGGAGAAGTGTCTATTCAGGTCCTCTGCCCATTAAAAAAAATTTTTTTTTTCTTTATTAGATTTTAGAGAAAGGAAGTGAGAGAGAGAAAGAGAAGGAAACATCGATGAGAGAGAACATTGATTGGCCGCCTCCTGCATGCCCCCCACTGGGAATCAGGCCCACAACCTGGGCATGTGCCCTGACCAGGAACTGAACCAGTGATCTCTTGGTACATGGGTCCATGCTCACCCACTGAGCCATACCAGCCGGGTATCTCTGTCCTTTTTTAATCCTCACCCAAGGACACTTTTGCATTTATCTTCAGACAGAGTGGGATGGAGAGAGGGAGGAAGAGAGAGAGAGAGAGAGAGAGAGAGAGAGGGAAACATCGACGTGAGAGAGACCCATCAAGTCATCGCCACTCACATGACTGCAACTGGGGCCAGGGACAAACTGCAATTGAGGTACGTGCCCTTAGTGGGAATCGAACCCGGGTCTCTCCGGTCTGCAGGCCGACACTGTAACTGCTGAGCCAAACTGGCCAGGGCTCTGTCCATTTTTTTTTTTTTTTTTATTGATTAATTTTTGTTACAGATGATTCTCCTTTTTTCCCCCACTGATTCCCCCCTCCCCCTCCCCTCCCTGCCCCTTCCCCAGATTGTTGTCCATGTCCACTGTTCATGCATACATGCGTATAAGTTCTGTGGTTCATCCCTCCCCCACCTCCCCACTCCTTAGGGGATTGTCAGTCTGTACCCCGCTTCCGCGTCTCTGGGACTACCCCATTCCTCAAACTGTTATGTTCATTATATTCCACAAACCAGTGAGATCATATGAAATTTGTCTTTCTCTGTTTGGCTTGTTTCACTTAGGATGATACTTTCCAGGTCCCTCCATGTAGTCTCAAAGGATAAGAGATCTTTCTTTCTTACCACTGCGTAGTACTCCATTGTGTATATGTACCACTGCTTTTTGATCCATTCATCTACTGATGGGCACTTGGGCTGTTTCCAGATCTTAGCGATTGTAAATAGTGCTGCTACAAAGATGGGGGTACATATATTCTTTCTTATTGGTGTTTTATGCTTCTTAGGGTATATCCCTAGAAGTGGGATCACTGGGTCAAATGGAAAATCAATTTTTAATTTTTTGAGGTGACACCATATTGTTTTCCATAGTGGCTGCACCAGTCTGCATTCCCACCAGCAGTATACTAGAGTCCCCTTTTCTCCACACCCTCGCCAACACTTGTTGTTTGATGATTTGTTGATGGCGGCCATTCTGACAGGTGTGAGGTGATACCTCAGTGTTGTTTTGATTTGCATCTCTCTGATGATTAGTGATGTTGAGCATTTCTTCATATGTCTCTTAGCCATTTGTATGTCCTGTTTGGAGAGGTGTCTATTTAGTTCCTCTGCCCATTTTTTAATTGGATTCTTTGTCTTCCTTTTGTGGAGTTGTATGAGCACTCTATATGTATTGGAAATTAACCCCTTATCTGATATATCATTGGCAATTATGCTCTCCCATACAGTGGGTAGCCTTTCTGCTTTGATGATTGTATCTTTCGCTGTGCAGAAGCTTTTGAGTTTGATGTAGTCCCATGTGTTCATTTTCTCCTTTGTTTCTATTGCCTTAGGTGATGTGTCAGTAAAAATTCTGCTGCGTATGATGTCTGAGATTTTGTTGCCCACAGTCTCCTCTAGGATTTTTATGGATTCATGAGTTACATTTAAGTCTTTTATCCATTTTGAGTTTATTTTGGTGTAGTGTAAGTCTGTCTATTTTTTAATTGGATTGTTTGTCTTCCTTTTGTAGAGTTGTATGAGTACTTTATATATTTTGAAAATTAACCCCTTATCCGATGTATCATTAGCAAATATGTTCTCCCATACAGTGGATTCCATTTTAATTTTGTTGCTGGTTTCTTTTGCTGTGCAGAAGCTTTTTAGTTTGATGTAGTCCCATTTATTATTATTTTTCCTTTGTTTCTCTTGCCTAGGTGATGTAGTGGTAAAAATTCTGCTATGTGTGATGTCTGAGATTTCGCTGCCTACATTTTCTTCTAGGATTTGTATGGTTTCATGAGTTCTATTTAAGTCTTTTATTCATTTTGAGTTTATTCTTGTGCATAGTGTAAGCTGGTGGTCTAGTTTCATTTTGTTGCATGTAGCTGTTCACAGTGACAGAAATGGGAGAATGCCGGCAGTGAGGGCAAGAAATACCGCAGCCACCAGAAGCTGGAGGAGGTGCGGAGGGAATCTCCCTAGAGCCTGTGGAAGGAGCACGGCCCTGCTGACACCCTGAGTTCAGACTGACCTCCAGAGCTGTAAGAGAATAAATGCATGTTATTTTAAGCCACTCCGTTTGTGGTAATTTGTTATAGCAGCCACAGGAAAAAAATATACCTTCTGTCAGGCATTCAAGAACTCATGGCCGCCCTGGCCGGTTTGGCTCAGCGGTTAGAGCGTTGGCCTGTGGTCCAGAGAGACCCGGGTTCGGTTCCCGCTAAGGGCACGTACCTTGGTTGCAGTTTGTCCCTGGCCCTGGTTGGGTCGTGTGGGTGGCAACCACTTGATGTGTCCCTTTCACATCGATGTTTCTTTCTCTCTCTCTCCCTCCCACTCTACCTGAACAAAAATATCGAAAAATGTCCTCAGGTGAGGATAAAAAAAAAAAAAGAACTCACGGCCAATTTGTCCAGGGCTGTGTGTCCTGTGAGCACTCACCTTCTACATTCCACCTTGACGGCCAGCCCAGGGTTGTGTCCAACAGCACAGAAATATTTGCAAGGAGCAGAGTAAACAGGCAGGAGGTGTGTCGGGGAGCCTGGCTGGAACCCTTCAGATCCACTGGGCCCCTAAAAATATTCTGGAAATAATTCCTCTGGAGCATCACTCATTTCCACCCCCCTTACCCCCCGCCATCATTAGGGTCAACCGGGGAATAAAGAGAAAAAGCAAGTCCTTCTGTTTCCTGAAAACTGATCCTTCTCCAGAGCATGATCCTGGTGAAGGGCCAGCCCTCCTGGGGCAGCCCTGAGGTGCCTGGTGGCACTGAAGGGCGTGGGGATCCTGCCATCCACAACTCAGTGAGCTACAGCTCAGCCCCCAGAGTGGCATTCAGACTGGTTTCCCTGCTCTGCAGTTTTCTGTCCCAGTTGCTTTTACTTCTCTGTCCAACCTGGCTCTGTGACCCCCGAGGCCTCAGCTCCTGGACGCAGGCCAGCTTCACTTTCCTTGAATGACTGGCAAGCACAGCAGGGCCAGGCAGGAATCATCACCAGACAGGGAACAGGATAATTCCACAGTCCTGCAAGTAATCTGTTGAAAATACTAAGTAATTTTGCCCTGGCCAGTTTGGCTCAGCGGTTAGAGCGTCGGCCTGCGGTCCGGAGAGAGCCGGGTTCGGTTCCCTCTAAGGGCACGTACTTCGGTTGCAGTTTGTCCCCGGCCCTGGTTGGTCGTGCGGGTGGCAGCCACTCGATGTGTCCCTTCACGTCGATGTTTCTCTCTCTCTCTCCCTTCCTCTCTCTCCCTCCCACTCTATCTGTACAAAAAAATGGAAAAATATCCTCGGGTGAGGATAAAAAAAAAAAGAAAGAAAGAAAATACTAAGTAATTTCAACAGATTACTTATAAATTACAAAGAAAAAAATGGTAGCTTCATCATGGAGAAAACTGATGGACACAACCCTAACTAGATGATCAAAATCATCACCTACTGGTGATGGGACTAACTGACCTGCGTGCTTCCTGCTGTGATATACTGAGAAAGGCACAACATCAGTGCTGGGGCCTTACTGCCTCCCAAATGCATAACCCGAGACAGCAGACAACTCAAGCTGAAGGCTATTTTACAAGTAACAGGTGTGCCTCCAGAATGAAAGACAGAGAAAGACTGAGGAAGTATTCCAGATTAAAAAAAGACTAGACTAAATGCAACCTATAGTTTTGAAGGGAAAAATAGCTGTAAAGGACAATTGGGACAATTGTGGATATTTGAATAGGAATGGTATATTAGATATCATATCAATGTTAAATTGCCTTCATTGGATCATTGTATAAGAGAGCGTCCTTGTTGTTTTTTTTTATCCTCACCCGAGGACATTTTTCAATATTTTGTTCAAATAGAGGGGGGGGGGGAGAGAGAGAGAGAGAGAGAGAGAGAGAAACATCGATGTGAAAGGGACACATCGAGTGGTTGCCACCCACATGACCCAACCAGGGCCGGGGACAAACTGCAACCAAGGTACATGCCTTTAGCGGGAACCAAACCCGGGTCTCTCTGGACCACAGGCTGATGCTCTAACTGCTGAGCCAAACCGGCCTGGATGAGCATCCTTGTTTTTAGGAGATACCAATGAAATATTTACTGGTAAAGGGACAAAAGACACAATGTCTGTAATTTATTCTCAAATGGTTCAATAACAATAATGATAATTCTATCTATCTATCTATCTATCTATCTATCTATCTATCTATCTATCTATCTATCATCTATCGAGAAAGATTAAGCAAATGTTAACAATTGTTGAGTCAATGGTTGGACACCTGGTGAAAGATACATATATTGAAGTTAATGGTACTATTCTCACCAATTTTTTTCTATGATTAAAAAATTTCAAAATAAAGTTTAAAAAACAACAACCCATGGGCCTTTTCCTTCTGTGGATTACCGAGATGTAGAACAAAGCGAATTGAGGATACTTCTCCCATTATTCAAATTAATCCATGTGAACCAACATCCAAAGCCTCTTGTAGGCCCAGAATAGTGATGGGCCCTGAAAGAAATGTGCAGGGGATAAAATGCCCTTCCCCACCTACGCAGCTTCCTGTGAGGGAGGAGAAATAGACGAATACACGAAGGGCAAGAAAGCAAAGGAGAATGGGGGAAGTGCCTTAAGGAAGGTGTGAACTGCGGCATAGGTTGCTGGAGTCCCAGAGATGAGACCCTTCTGAGTGGAGGGGCATCGGCAGTGTGAAAGCTGGTGGCTGGAAAGCCAAAAGGAACAGAAGCGGGAACCTGGGCACCTGAGTGGTGAGCAGTCTTCACTGCCTTGAGTGCTCTGGTTAAGTACACAGAGGGAAGGTGACGCTTGTCTTCTACCCCGACATTTTGTGGCCGGGGCCTGAGACACTGACAAACGAGAGATTTACAGAGAAAGGGCTTATTGCCCAGGCACACAGGAAGGAACCAACAAAGGACGTAGCTGGTTCCTTAAGTGGCTCGAGGTAAAGGCTGACATTCTTAACAGGAGAAAGGGAGGGGTAGGTTTTGGGCTTCTAGGGGTGGTCAAGTGTAGTAAATTAAATATATGTGGGAAACCAATGGAAGGTAAGGGTTACTTAGTAAGGTGTTGTCGCTGGAAGAAATGTCCAAACCTATAGAAAATTTTTATGAATTTATTTGAGCCAAACTGATGACTCTGGCCAGGAAGCAAAATCTCAATGGACTGAGCAGAAAAATGGCAGTTTTAACCACTTATTTTATATATCAGAAGCGAAGAGGAAGACGTAAACTGGTTACATGAAATCCACTGGTGACAGATTAGGGAGGCGGGAGAAAGTAACACTGGGGAAATCTCTGAGATTAGATAAAGAGTAAAATGGATAGACCTCTTCTTCTTCTCCTTCTTCTCCTTCTCCTTCTCCTTCTCCTCCTCCTCCTCCTCCTCCTCCTCCTCCTCCTCCTCCTCCTCCTCCTCCTTCTCCTTCTCCTTCTTCCTCTTCCTCTTCTTCTTCCTCTTCTTCTTCCTCCTCTTCTTCCTCCTCCTCTTCTTCCTCTTCTTCCTCCTCCTCTTCCTACTACTATTCTTCTTCTTCTTCTTCTTCTTCTTCTTCTTCTTCTTCTTCTTCTTCTTCTTCTTCTTCTCCTCACCTGAGGACATTTTTTTATTTATCTTCAGATAGAGTGGGAGGGAGAGAGAGAGAAAGAGAAACATCTATGTGAGAGGGACACATCAAATGGTTGCCTCCCCCACAACCCCAACCAGGGCCGGGAACAAACTGCAACTGAGTTGCATGCCTTTGACCAGAATCGAACCCACAACTATTGGTCTGTGGGCTGACACTCTAACCACTGAGCCAAACCGGCCAGGGGACACATACTTCTTTTAATCAGTGGGTACAGGATAGTTAACATTTAACATTTACAGCACATAGAGATGGTATTCGGGGAACAAGATAACAATGAGTGGTTCATGGTCTCATGTTCTGGTGGGAGATTGTGCCCTGAGAGGTCTGGAAAAAGGAATGACTCTGGCCTTCCAAACATGTTATCGTAGATGCAAAAAGACAACAGAAAGCCTCAACTAAGGTAAAGATTGATTTTTGTCAGGGAAGTTTCTAGCCTAGGACATGACTCGCTTTTAGTTAGGAAGTGTTCACACTTCAGACCATCCTCTGTGGTTACTTTAGGTCTCTGAGTTTTTTTGTGTTTTTTTTTTTTTAATCCTCACCTGAGGACATTTTTCCATTTTTTGCACAGATAGAGTGGGAGGGAGAGAGAGGAAGAGAGACAGAGAGAGAGAAACATCGGTGTGAAAGGGACACATCAAGTGGCTGCCACCCGCACGACCAACCAGGGCCGGGGACAAACTGCAACCGAGGCACATGCCCTTAGCGGGAACTGAACCCGGGTCTCTCTGGACCGCAGGCCAATGCTCTAACCGCTGAGCCAAACCGGCCAGGGCTAGGTCTCTGAGTTTGTAAGACCTGCCATGCTTATCAGGTTCAGTATGTGGCCCCCCCTTTTTTTGTCCACAGTTGGTTACGCAGGTTCAAGTCCTGATAAGCTGGTAAGAGTTATCTCCAAGTTGTTCTCTTCCTGGTGAGGGGTGGGGGGCACCTTTGTGCCACCTGCCACTGAGTTGACTTCTCTCCTCAACAGCCCTGCTCAGCTTCTGTAGACTCATGCCTTTGGCTACTATTATGGAGTCAATCCATCTCATATGTGGTCTTCCTCTTTTCCTGCTGCCTTCTGCTTTTCCTAACATTATTGTCTTTTCCAAAGAACCCTGCCTTCTTATGGACCTCAAGTAAGACAACATCAGCTTTGTCATTTTTGCTTGCAGTGATGTTTCGGACTTAATTTGCTCTAGGACTTACTTGTCTTTCTGCTGGTCTAGGGTATCCATAGAGCTTTCTACCAACACCATATTTCAAATGAATAATTTTTTTTCTTATCATCTGTCTTCACTGTCCAACTTTTGCATCTGGACATAGTAATTGGGAAAATGAGGGTGTGGATGATCTCAGCCTTGGTATCTAATGACACATATTTGCTTCTGGTGATCTGTTCTAATTCTGCGGAGTCTCAGCCTTCTCCTGACTTGGTGGCTGCAGTCTCCATTTGAATCGACTAAACCAAGGTAAACAAAATCTTGAACAATTTCAATGTCTTCATTGTCTATGTTGAAGTTGTGTATTTCTCCTGCAGTCATACTTTTTGTCTTCTTGGTGTTCAAATGCCATCACCAATTTTCTAATGGAAACGTCTTTTACAAAAGAAAAATTAATACCTTGCTTCAGGCAGAAAAAAGGACAAAGAACTCCTCTTGTGTTTTCTGTTTCTTAATCACCTTCAGCTCAAAAGAATCCTAATACCACAATGGCATATTTTGAGGTGAGGAATTCTGATCCCCTTCAGATGTAATTAAATGCCAGGTTCTACACGAAAATATAAGCCCATCAATGCAGCAGGGACTGACTTGTTCACTACTGTGTCTTTAGTGCCTAGAACAGTGCCTGGTTCAGGACACTGGTAAATCATATGTGCTGGAGTCACCCAGATCCTGCTGGGAGTAGCATATCCTTCATAGAAGCTGCTTGTCCTGAGAAAGCGACCTGCAAGGGTGGCTAGAATCTGGTAGCTTTTGGAGTCTCTCTATTTTCTTTTCTTTATTGATTTTAGAGAGAGGGGAAGGGAGAGAGAGAGAGAGAGATAGAAATATCAATGAGAGAGAGTATTGATTGACTGCCTCCTACATGCCCCCCAATGGGGATTTGGCCCACAACCTGGGCATGTGCCCCAACCAGGAATCGAACCGGCGACCTCTTGGTGCATGGGTCGATGCTCAACCACTGAGCCACACCTGCTGGGCTAAAAAAAATATGTTTTTTATCGACAGTTTTAGAGAGAGAGAGAGAGAGAGAGAGAAACATCGATGAATGAGAAACATCTATTAACTGCCTCCTGCACACCCCTTACTGGGAATTGAGCCCACCTGGGCATGTGCCCTGACAGGCAATCGAACCTGTGACCTTTTGGTCCATGGGTTGATGCTCAACCACTGAGCCAGACTGCCGGGTGCCTCTGCAGTTTCTTTAACCAGGGAGGGAAACCAAGCGACAGGAGAAAATGGCCCTTTTGAATCAGGTAACAGGAGGCCTGAATAGGCTCTAACACTTAGGGTACAGGGACAAGTCACTAGGCTTGGCATCTGTTCCTGGTCTACACTGGTATCACTAGTCAGCATCTGTGGGCAGAGAGGGCTCCCTAGAGTACCTCCCTTTCCAATCCATGCCCTCCCTGGAGCTCCCCCCCCCCCCATATATGTTAGATACTTGCTTGAGAGAGGCAGACATCTGTAGTGACTCCAGCCCATACTCAAAGCACCCAGCATCTCTAGTGTAACCCAAGGCTCTCACCATGGCCCTCTGACTCAGTGGCTCTCAAACACTGCAAGGGAGCAGACTTTTTCTGGGATCTTTTTTTTTAAGTATAACAAACACAGAAAAGTTCACATGTGTGAACAGTGTGATCAATTTTCACAAAGTTAACAAACCAGGTAATTCCCAGGTCAAGAAACAGAAGATTACCAACTAGCCTCTCTGAAGTTCCTCTCATGCCACCTCCTAGTCACTACCCCCATTTCTGTCACCCAGAGCTTCTGCTTCAGAAAACTGACGAGAGGCCTGGTGTCTAGTTTACAAAGCTGCACAGGTGGTTTATATGCATAGCTAGGCTTGGAAACCACTTCTGGCACTCGTATAATCTCTTCTGTCATAAGTGGAACCAGAGGATGCTTTGCTCCCAGTCTTCAGCTGAGCACCAGTAGTTGTCTGGCTGTGTTTCCCATCGAGCAGTGGGCATTTCCTGTATCTAGTGTTTGCAAAGCACGTGTGTGCAGCTCCTGGGCTCAGGAAGCCCAATTGGATGGTTACAGCCTGGGCATGTGGCCCTCTCTCCCTGGCAGGAGTTGCATGAAGAGGTATTTTTGGAAGGTGCAGGAATTCCGTAGCCATTTGGAAAATGCCTGCTCATAGGCTCGGCTGGATTCTCGTTTTAAAATGATGATGTGGCTGAGGGACCTGACCTAGCCAGTTTTCCTGGATCTAGGGGTGGGGAAAGTGAAGAGGCATGCTCCTTTCCCCACTTTCTTTGACTTGTATCACCATTTTCTTTTTGTCTCAAATCTCTCTGTCCCACGAGCTTCAAGAGAATTGTGAGGTGTCTCCTGCAGCTCACTGGCTCTTTGATGCTGTTTGCAGGTAAGTGATTAACTTGTCCCAAGTCAGCCAGGGCTTTGGGTCACTTTAAGTCAAGTGAAAGTTTACTCTCAATTCCCCATCAAGGAGTTTTGGCCCTGTCTGTCTCCCTTCCCTTCCAGGCAGGACTCTGAGTGCCCTCTATTCTCTTTCCTGTGTCCCTCTCTGCTTTGCTCTGGTGACCTCCATTGACAGCCACAGCTTTTGCTAATCACCTATCCATTCATTCACCCTTTCGCTTAGTGCCAGGCCCTGTGCAGGGGACACGATGGAGGTGCAGGCAGACAAGCCATCTTCTGTCATCATCATTTCTGCCCTTACCCTGAATAACTTGTTTTGTCCCCACTTTTCCACTTCCTCCCACAGCCATGCCTGTGCTCTCTGAAAGATCTCTGCTCCTGCACTTGCATTTCCAAGGTAGCCTGTCCTCTCCTTTTTCTGTGTCCAAATCCCTTGCTTCTAACTCTTGGAGTTGGACAGAGAATAAAAAAGGACTTGGTATAATTCTCTTTCCCAATTTTTTTTTTTTTTTCCTGAGGTCCCCACTGTCCTTTCCACCTCCCACCTCTGTAACGTCCTCTCCATTCCAGATCTGGGCATGGAAATGCCATGAAGGGAGATCTGCTGCACTTCTGTCCTTCCAAAAACCAAGGCAAAGCCAACAACTCCTCAGAGTAAAAGTGCTGGAAGTTGTGCTGCCTCTGCAGTTCTCCTCAAAGTCTGAACATTCCTAGGTGTGTTGCACAGACTTTCCTTCCAGGAGGAGAGGTTACTGTAGTAAGGGGTCCTCATTTATCCTTGGCCGCGCCTTCTTTCCAGGAGATGAATTCCCCAGGCAGAAGCAAAGGCTGGCCTAGAGGGCAGCCTGGCTCTCACTAGGGTATCAGCAGGTGTCCACTTCCTCTCTTTTCTTGGGCCTGCTTGGGCTGTTTTGAAGAAACAAGCTCTGAACACTTAGAATTGCCTATTGGTTAGGGGGCAAAGCTGTCTGTGCTCTCATATGAGGTTATCTGAATCTGAGCTCTATCACTTGGAGGAGGTAAGTCCGACAGGGGAAAGAGATACAGAGTGTTTAGAATATGTGTCCTCAACATGAGGCTTATTAAACTACACAGAGAAAAACAAACGTCATGCAAACCACATATTCATACAGGCTTAAAGAGTAAGTTTTCCAGGAGAGTGTTCTTTCCTTTAAAAATTACAAATTTATTCATTTTTAATAGGCAATCCAAGCACATGGCACACACTTTCAGAGTATATAGTGAAAAACAAGTCTCTTTCCCACTCTCGTGCCCAAGTCCCCCAGTTTTCCTCCCAGACACAAGCACTGCTGCTAGTTCACTGTGCATGCTTCTGGAAACTGTCGCTGAAACCACAAGCGCACGTGTGCGTGCATGTCTGTACTTAAAAACACAATGGGCATATTACATATGCTGTTTACAACTCTGTTCTTTTCACTTAAGAGTATATTTTGGAGGTTTTAAAAATATTTTGAAATAGATTTTTAGAGAGGGGGGAGAGAGAGAGAAAGGAGAGAAACATCGACGGGCTGCCTCACCCAACTTCGGAGCTTTGAAAGGGTGGAGGAGGGCACTCCTTCGGTGCGGGATTTCCCGGGTAGTGCGCAAGGGTGTGTGCCCTCCCCTGAGCCATCTAAGGATCTCGGCGGGTGGAGGAGGCACAGTCCTTCTCTCTGGGGCGCGGGGTACCTCCGTCCGCAATACAGGGTTTGTTCCCTCTGTTTCGGTGCACCATGTTCCCCAGGTAGCTCTCGGGGCTGTCACCCTGGCGTGTGTATCGGCCACAGGGTTGGTATTTAAAGCAGTGGACAGAGGGAGGGGGTGTCTCCCGAAAAGGCTCGTTTTCTTGCCCTCTCCCAGGGTTTCACGGACGAAGGCCACCCACGTGAAGGGCTGGGGCTGCGCGCAGACAGCCACCTCTGCGCGGCTCCCCTCCATCCAGGCCACGCACACGGTTGCTCCGGCAAAAACGCGCCCAAGCAGGTGGCGCCCCGGGAGTCCCCGCGAAGAGCTCGCACAGGTTGGGACGCGGGGCACCCTCCCGACCGCAACGTCAGGCCCACCCCGGTCCCTCAGCGCCTGCGGGACACGGCCCAATTCGGAGCCCCGCCTCCCTCGGTCGGGAGCCTGCGGAACCCACGAATCAGAGAGACTGACACATCGCCCGGCCCTGCGCCAGGCAGCCAATCCCCGCAGGCGTGTGATCCCGCCTCGCCCGGGAGGCTGGCGGCTGGCACGCAGGCAGCAACGGCGGGAGTCGCTGTTGAGGCGGCCGCGGGCGCGGGTCGCGTCGGCGCTGCTCCGCGGGCCGGGCTGGGCTGGCGGCTGCTGGCGCCTGGCCGTGAGGGCGGCTCCCGGGGCAGGCGGAATGGCCCCCACCTAGGGCGGTGGGAGAAGCGGCTGAGCCCAGGATGCTGGGGAGGCGGCGCGGCGGCTCCTCACTCATCCCAGGTAAGGGGGACGCTGCGCTCGCTGCGGCCCCGCTGCCCGCCCGCCGCCGCCCACCTGGCTCCGAATCCCGGCCGGCTGCGTCCTGGCATCCCTTGGCCCCACGTCGCCTCTGCCCGCGCACTCCCGGTTTTTCCCGGGGCAGCTGTCCAGCCCCGCCCCCCGAAGCGCGGCGCCCCGCGCCGTGGCCCATCCGACCCCTGACGCACCCCCTTCCCCCAACGCCAGCGTTTCCGGGGCTGGGGCTTCTCGGTCGCTCGGCTGGCCCCCCGCCGGCGTGGGCCTCCAGCACCCTCCCGCCTCTCCCCTTCCTTTCCGCGGCGCTGACACCGCTTCCCAGCCCCCGCATTCCTTCGGGCCCCTTGCGAGGGTGAGACCCTCCTCCCCTCGCCGTCCCGCCGGGGTCAGACTTGCCCTTACTCTACCTAGGCTTCGCTTCTGCAGGTTCACCCCCATCCCTGCCCCTTCTGCCGTGTGCTGTCTACATTTCATCCCCACCCCCCGCCCCAGGTGTCCTGGGTCATGCCCATTTGCTCCCAGATGCCTGCCTTTTCCAAACTCCCCGCTTCTCCCCTCACTTTCCATCAACTACCGTAGCTAACACTGCTTCCTTCACTCTTTAAACCTTCAGACACTGTAAATACTCTCCCGTATGTCAGGTCTATAGTTTTGACATCTTAGTTCCTCTTTAAGGGAGCTGCCCTGCTCGGAGACTCGCACACAGTAGGTCTGGCACATGGTGGATGCCCACACATGCTAGTCTTTTAGACTCCAGGCCTTTGTACTTACTCTCTAGATGGAGGTAGCAAGAGGTCCAGTATCCAGAGGATTACCCACTACCTGAAGGATTGTTCTGGCGATGGCAAAATGAATTAATGAACTCCAAGTGTGATCTTTGTGTTATATATTGTTTTATATTTTATATTTATTGTTTTATATTCATTGGCTTTGTCAGCGATTCTTAGTGAGCTTACCCCCTTATTCCCCTCCTTCCCATCCCCATCTTTTTTTTTTTTTATCCTCACCGGAGGACATTTTTCCATTTTTTATTCAGGTAGAGTGGGAGGGAGAGAGAGGAGCATCGATGTGAAAGGGACACATCGAGTGGCTGCCACCCGCACGACTGACCAGGGCCGGGGACAAACTGCAACCGAGGTACGCGCCCTTAGCGGGAACTGAACCCGGGTCTCTCAGGACCGCAGGTCGTCGCTCTAACCGCTGAGCCAAGCCGGCCAGGGCCCCATCTTTTTTTAGGGAAGAAAGAGCTCCTACCCTCGTAGCTGAAATAGTATGGCATGTAAGAAGTGTTTACTATGTTTATCTCGCAGCTGGAGAGTATAGCCCTGCAATGAATTTTCATCCTTTAAGAGTTTGGAGGGCCCTGGCCGGTTGGACCTGGCCAGTTTGGCTCAGCGGTTAGAGCATCGAACTGCGGTCCAGAGAGGCCCGGGTTTGGTTCCCGCTAAGGGCACGTACCTCGGTTGCAATTTGTCTGGGTTGTGCGGGTGGCAACCACTGGATGTGTCCCTTTCACATCGATGTTTCTCTCTCCCCCCTTCCCACTCTATCTGAACAAAAAATGGAAAAATGTCCTCGGGTAAGGATTAAAAAAAAAAAAAGAGTTTGGAGGAATCAGGTTTAGATTTCTTGGAATCACCTGCTGAAGGGATAGAAAAATCTTGGAATCACCTGCTTAGGAGTGAGGGTTCTGACAAGTTCCCTAAGGGTGAAAAAGTAATGAAACTCCCACCCACCCACTCACTTTCTGGCTCTCAGAGGAAATAGCTGCCGTCCATTTTCCAAAGAGTAATATAAATTTGACTTTTTAAAATTATAAAAGCATTGTTACTGGCCTCAAGCCATTCTTGCCACATTTTGCTGTGATGGTCTCCAAGCCTGGATGAATCAAACAGTTGGCTTTTTTCCTCCTCTTGGGATCTCCAGAGCCGGCTGGAGAAAATCATGTAACTGAGCTGCTGGTGCTGTTCTAAACTGGATTCCAACTTGACTCTCACTGCCTGAACATGCTTTGACTACCACCTAGGTTCCTCTTATGGACAAAAAGCCTAAATGGCTGTCTCTAGATTTTTACCATTCTCCTCTATGTGTCCTACTCTTGACTTCTTTTCATTGCTTATATTGCCTCCTACTTCACAGAAGAAATTGGTGGGCATAAGCCCTGAGCCCTTAAAGGTCTGTCATTTTTGTGTGTGCCTGTACTTATCCTATTTCTGATCTTTCCTTTCATTGGAGGAAGTCCTCCTATCTAAGACTGACATCTCTGATCTCCCTCTATATTCTCTTTTTTTTTTTTCAGCCCGCATACATACTCAGGTTTCTACCATCAAAAACAAAAAATAAAAAATTTTCCTTGATGTTTCCTTCTTTTTTCCCTTAGATTAATGTGGTATTTTTTAGAGTTTCATTTTTGGTTCTTTTCTCAGTTCTCTCTAATTTCCTTGTGTGGTTACACTTCCTTTCATGGCTTCAAATAGCACCTGCGTATTTATGGTTTTCAAAGATGTATATCCAGTCCCCCTTTTATTTGAACATCAGATGTTCCTTATTTTCATCTGTCTGCTGGATAAATATACTAGATACTTGGTACTTTATTTATTATTATTTTTTGTTGTTAATCCTCACCTGGAGATATTTTTTCATTGATTTTTAGATAGCACGGAAGGGAGGGAGGGAGAGAGAGTGAGAGAAACATCGATGTGAAAGAGACAAGTCAATTGGTCACCTCCAGTATGACCCAGATTGGGGCCAGAGATCAAACCTGCAACCCAGGTTTGTGCCCTTGACTGGGAATCGAACCCTTTGGCCCGAGGTCAGACGCTCTGACCACTGAGTCAAACCTATCAGGGCGATACTTAGTACTTGAAACTCAGTTGTCTTTTCCTTTCCCTTCCATCTACTCATAGCCTCCTCAGGCACATGCATAAATACTCCTCCCATTTTAAGGTCTTTACCCTAGAAAGCTTAGAATCCTCTTCTTCTCTCCTGACAGTAAGTCTGCCGTAAATCCTGAAATCTTTTTCTTTCTCTCTTCATTGCCAGAAGATTAGTTGAGGCCTGTGCTATGTTTCTTCTAGAGTCAGTGTCAGTCATTTATAACTCAGGCACTACTTTAAAACCACCTCGGGACCTTCTAAAGAGTAAAGATGAGAGGATCATGGTATCCATAGAGATTCTTATTCAGCTGGTCTGGTGTGAGGCCAGACCTTATCATTTAAAAAATGCTTCCCATGTGATGGTAATATGCAGCCAGTGTTGAGAACTGGGCTGAGAGCTAGAAGAGAGAGTGATAGAACCCTAAGGAATTATAATATTTAACTCATCCTTTAAAAGTCAGGATGAATGCCACTTTTGTTGGCATGGTTGCTTGCTTACTTTCCTGGTACTTTGTATGTGTACCTTATTAAAGCACATGTATCGCTCTGGCCGGTTTTGCTCAGTGGTTAGAGCATTGGCCTGCGGACCAAAGAGTCTCAGGTTCGATTCCAATCAAGGGCATGTACCTCGGTTGTGGTTCGGTCTCTGGCCCTGGTTGGAGTCGTGCGGGAGGCAACCGATCGATGTGTCTCACTCATGTCGATGTTTCTCTCTCCCTCTCTCTCCCCCTCCCACTCTATCTGAAGATAAAAGGAAAAAATATCCTCAGGTGAGGATTAAAAATAATAATAAAGTACATGTACCTGTTATTTATCACATTTTATCTAAATTATTTCTCATAGGACCATTATTTTCTATAGACTAGGAATTTCTTGAGGTCTGGGATTATGCCTAAAGGTACAGTAACTACCTGCAGTTAGTGCAGACTGCACAGATCAAGGACTCAGTCCTACAAGACTGTGCCTCACTTCAGATGCCAGTTGCAAATTCCAGGTTGTGACCTGTACTTTAATATATACCCACAGACTATAAATTGGGGCTTTCCAAACCCCATCCTTGGGTTGATAATTTGCTAGAATGGCTTACAGAACTCGGAAAAGATCTTTATTTGTTATTATTATTATTTTTTATTAATTCATTTTTGTTACAGATGTTTCTCCTTTTTTTTTCCAGACACCCTCCTCCCTTTCGCCCCATACCCGTTGTCCGTGTCCATTGGTTATGCGTACACGCATATAAGTTCTGTAGTTTATCTCTTCCTATTATTGTTTATTATAAAGGCTGTAACTCAGTAACAGGCAAATGGAAGAGATGCCTAGGGCTAGATATGTGGGCACGCCATCCTCCCAGCATCGTGATGTGTTCACCAGTCTAGAAGCTCTTCAAAACTCTTCAGTTAGGGTTTTTATGGATGCTTTATTATACAGGCCTGGTAATTAACTTAATCTATAGTCCCTTTCTCTTAGGAGGTCAGGGGTTGGTTCCTTTGGCAACCAACCACTTACCTCCAAGATATGGTTGAAATTGGCTTATAATGTGTAACAACAGTTGCTCCTCTCATCCCAATCAAGAAATTTCAAGGATTATAGAACTCTGTGCTAGAAACCAGGGATGAAGACCTAATATACAGGGGTTGGCAAAAGTAGGTCTACAGTGGTAATACAAATAATACAATTATTAATAAATAATACAAGAATAAACTATTTCAGGTACTCACAACTGTAAGTCTACTTTTGCTCACCCCTGTATATTCTGTTCTATAATAATTATTGTATCAATATCACAGTGCCTTATTTATCTTTTCCTCACTGCCTTACACAGTACTTGGTATATTTTAGAAACTTGATAAAAATTGGTTGAATGAATCAGTTTGGTAAATAATGTAAAACAGGTCTTGAATTTACAGTTTTGCAAGTTGACTAGCTGTTTCTTGGCTGCTGACAGGTCAATCAGACTTGCACAGTCATTCTTGACTCTTGAGTGTTTAATCCATTTACATTTAATGTAATTACCAGTCCATTCTGATTTACATTTGCCATTTTGTTATTTGTTTTCTGTGTCTTGTCTTTTTAGTTTCTCTATTCCTTCATTACTACCTTCTTCTGTATTAAATATTTTCCAGTGTATAGTTTAATTAGCTTATTATTTCTTTTATAATTTTTCTTTATTTTTATGGTGATTATAGTTAATATTTTAAAACAATTTACTGTAGCTTAATACCAACTTAATTTCAATAATGTGTAAAACCTTTGCTTTAATTCAGTTCTGTTCCCTTCCTCCTCCTTTGTACTCTTATTGTCATTCAAATTACATATTTTATATTGAAAGCTCATTGACAGTTTTAAAATTATTGCTATGTGCAGTTGTCTTTTAATTCAGATAGGAACAGAAAAGAGTTGCAAACAAATATGAGTTTATACTGTTTTTTGTATTTATTTTTGTGGTTATCTTTTTTTTTTTTTAAACATTTTTTTTCTGTTTTGATTTTAGAGAGAGAGGTAAGGAGAGGGAGAGAGAGATGGAAACATTGATGAGAGAGAACATCAATTGGCCGCCTCTGCATGCCCCCCACTGGGAATCGGGCCCACAACCTGGGCATGTGCCCTGACCAGGAATTGAACCGGTGGCCTCCTGGTGCATGGGTCAACGCTCAACCACTGAGCTACACTATTTGTGTAGTTATCTTTATTGGTGTTGTTTATTTTTTCATGTGGATTTGGGTTACTGACTGGTGTCTTTTCATTTTAGCCTTAAGGACTTCCTTTATTTTTTTGTACAAGAGCTCTTCTCAGTTTTGTTTAGTGGGGATATCCTAATTTAGCCTTCATTTTTTTAAAGGATAGTTTTTCTGGATATAGAATTCTTGAATGATAGTCCTTTTAGCACCGTGAATATGTCATTCCATTGCCTCTGGCCTCTGTGATTTTTCATGAAAAGTCAGCTGTTTGTCTTACTGAGGATTTTATATATGCTGAGTCACTTTTTTCTTGGTGCCTTTAAGATCCTCTGTCTTTGGCTTTTGACAGTTTGGTTATAACGTGTATAAGGTGCACATCTCTTTGAGTTTATACTACTTGGTGTTTATCTAGTTCCTTGGATGTTTAATGTATTTTATTGAATTTAGGATGTTTTCAGCCATTTATATATATAAATATGATTTTTTCATTCTTTCTGTCTTCTCTGGGACTTCTTTATGCATATTTTGGCATACTTGATGATATCTCACAGGTATGAGGCTCAGTTAATTTTTTTTTTTTTTCTTATCCTCACCCGAGGACATTTTTCCATTTTTTGTTCAGATAGAGCGGGAGGGAGAGAGAGGAAGAGAGAGAGAGAGAAACATCGATGTGAAGGGACACATTGAGTGGCTGCCACCCGCACGACCAACCAGGGCCGGGGACAAAGTGCAACCGAGGGTACGTGCCCTTAGCAAGAACCGAACCCGGGTTTCTCTGTACCGCAGGCCGACGCTCCAACTGCTGAGCCAAACCGGCCAGGGCTAGTTAATTTTTTTATATATTTTTTCTTTTTGTTCTTCAGACTGGAAAATTAATTTATCTGTTAAGCTTAGTGATTTTTCTGCTACCTTAAGTCTGCTGTTGAGCCCCTCTAGTGATTTTTTTTTTTATTCTCACTTGAGGACATTTTTCCATATTTCGTTCAGATAGAGTGGGAGGGGGAGAGAGAGAGAGAAACATTGATGTGAAAGGGACACATCGAGTGGTTGCCACCTGCACAACCTAACCTAGGCCAGGGACAAACTGCAACCGAGGTACATGCCCTTAGTTGGAACCGAACCCGGGTCTCTCTGGACCGCAGGCCAACACTCTAACCGCTGAGCCAAACTGGCCAGGGCCTCTAGTTAATTTTTTCAACTATTGTACTTTTCAACTCCAGAATTTGTCTTTGCTTCTTTCTTTAAAAAAAATTTTTTTTTTTATTTTACCTATTGGTGAGAAATAATTCTCATAATTTTCTTTTAACTATTTAGATACGGTCTTCTTTAGTTTTTTTTTTTTTCTTCTTTCTTTCTTCTTTAACATATTTACAATAGCTGATTTAAAGTTTTTGTTTAGTAATTCCAACATCTGGGCTTCTTCAGGGATAGTTTCTATTGACTGCACCTTTCCACCTCTGTATGGGCAATACTTTGTTTCTTTATGTGTCTCAGTTTTTTGTTGAAAATGGACACTTTAAATAATATAATGTGGCTACTCTGAAAATCAAACCCTTCTCCCTTAAAATTTGTTGTTGTTGCTGTTTGTTTTGTTACTTTTTGGGTCTAACTTTGTCCTGTGCAACCACTGATGTCTGTTTGGTTAGCCTAGTGGTCATCTAATGATTGGACATATTTTCTTAAATGTCTTGAAACTGTTAGTCTCCTAGCCTTTGCTGAAGGGCTGTGTGTGTGTGTGTGTGTGTGTGTGTGTGTATGTATTTTGGCTCCCTTCATGCACTGTGCCTTAGCCTTTACTTCCTGATTGTATAGAACATCAAGGTCTGTCAGAGATGAGAGGTAAGGCCCTTCCCAGGTTTTTCTGGGCATGTGCACACCTTCTAGATCCCCAGGAATATATTGGAGCTCTTCTAAGCCTTATATGTACAAGTCATTCCTCAGTTTTTTATTTTAAGTGTTTGATCAATGTCTTGTTTGCCCCAACTATTATTGTCACTGCAGAAAGCTAATTAAGCAATTGTCTCAACTTCCAGTAAAGGTGGCAGAGTAGGTGAATGCTGTGCTCGCTTCCTCCCATAACTACATCAAAATTACAGCTAAATTATAGAACAACCACCATTGAGAACTACCTAAAGACTAGCTCAACAGAACTCTTACAACTAAGGGTATAAAGAAGCTAAGTTAAGACTGGTAGGAGGGGCAGAGATGTGATTTGGGCTGGTTCCACACCCACACATGGCAGTTAAGAATTGGGAGGGCACTGGCTGGTTTGTCTCAGTGGCTAGAGAGCATTGGCCCATGGACCAAAGAGTCGCAGATTCGATTCCAGTCAAGGGCATGTATCTTGGTGGTGGTTGGGTCCCCCGCCTGGTTAGGGTTGTGTGGGAGGCAGCCAGTCGATGTGTCTCTCTCACGTTGATGTCCCCCCCCCCCCCAATCGCACTTTGTCTGAAAATAAAAATGGAAAAATATTCTCTGGTGAGGATTAAAAAGAAAAAAGAAATCTTGGCTGTGGCAATAACCCCCGAGTATCTAGGGATCCCATCCCCACAACTGGCTCCTAGTCTGGAGCACTAATGCTGAGGACAGGAGTCCCCACAATATCTGGCTGTGAAAACCAGCAGGGATTCCAACTGGGTGAGATGGAGGGTTGCTGGAGTAGCAGGTGTTCCTCTTGAACAGCCCACACATGAACTAACTTGGTGATGGACACACTCACTTTGAGTTCTAGCACTGGGCAGCAGCTCAGAAAGCACTAGGGATATATGGGAGGGAAGTGCAATGTCTGGCTTCAGGGCAAGGGCTTGAGGGGCATCTCTTTTAGCCATTTTGTTCATCTCAGGAACTCTTCTCCCACAGAGCTGGTAGGTGCATGTAGGCTCCAAATCTGAGTGTCCATCAAATTCCCAACACTGTAGTGATTCCCTGAGAACCCATCCCACCCAACTCATGCACAAGCTGAATCTCAGTGGCTGTTACAAGTAGTGGCCTCAGCCCACACCTCAGACTTTTCTAAAATCTCTCAAAGGTTTGCCAACCCCTAGCAGCACTTGGTCTCAGCATGCCTGTACCTCTTGCTAAGTGGCTCCCAGTCTGGCACTAGTGCCAGCCAGCCTCTTTTGGCAGCATAGCCTTTCCCAGGCATCTTCAAGCCTGGCACCAGCTGCAATCACTTCATAGCTCCTACCAGGTAGTCCCGGGCTAGGCACAAGCAGCAGCTGATCTAGGCCTGCACCAGAGCCTCTCCCAAAGAGGCCCTAGAATCAACAAACTTGGTGACTGGCTTCAGACCACAAAAGAATACTACCCAATTAGCTCCACAAACATCACATCCAAAGGGTGGATTCAGAGAGAACTTCCGGTCAAGATGGTGGCGTAGGTAAACGTGGTATCGCGTCCTCCCCAACCACATCTAAGTTACAACTACACTACAGAACAACCATCATTCAAAACTGCTTGAAATCAAGCTGACTGGAAGTCCTACAACTACAGAGTTAAAGCAGGAGCCACATCCAGACTGGGAGGAGGGGCGGAGGCGCAAGGGGCGGAGGTGTGACGGGCTGGTCCCACACCCACGTGTGGCGGATAAAAATCAGGAGGATACCTCGGCTGGGAAGGTCCTTCCTGAGGATTGAGGGGTCCCTGTCCCACACCAGGTGCCCTGCTCAGGGTTCCAGTGCCAGGAAGAGAAGTCCATAACTTCTGGCTGGAAAAACCAGCAGGAACTGAGTCTCAGGGAAGCTGAAGCGGCTGGAGCCCCAGGCAGCTCCTTAAAGGGCCCACGCATGGACTTATCAGACTCACTCCCTCTAAACTTGGAGGGGAGGCAGCTCGAGGGGCATCAGAGACATACAGGGAAGAACTGAGCTGTTTGGCACTGGAGCGAGGCTGGAGAGGGGGCTTTCTCTGGGACAAACGTGCTGTCAGAGGCCTTTGTTCCTTTGGTGAGCCCTTCCCTGGGGCGGCAGACAGTTGCCATATCTGGGACTCCAGAAACCTGGCTCACACTGGTAGCCCTGCCCTGGTGACTCCCTGAGGCTCCGCCCCACCCCACACAACTTTCAGGCCCACCCAAGCTGTTGCCAGTTGCTTAACTGTAGGATTGGCCTATATTGGATCCTGCTTCAGGTTTTCCTAAATTCTTTCAAACAAGCAGCATCTGGTCTCAGCTAGCCCCATACTGCTCCTTAAGTAATACACAGAAACAAACACAGGGAGGCAGCCAAAATGAAGAGACAAAGAAACAGGTCCCAAATCAAAGGACAGAACAAAACCCCAAGAAAAGAACTAAGCGAAATGGAGATAAGCAACCTAACAGATGCTGAGTTCAAAATGCTGCTTATAAGGAATTTAATGAGAACCTCAGTGAATTTAGTGAGGGCCTCAAGAGCATAAAAAAGGACCAGTCAGAAATGATGGATGCACAGTCAGAATTGAAGGAGGCATTAACGGAAATAAATAATTTACACAGATTCAATAGTAGAGTACGTAAATCCAAGAAGCAAACCATCGATTTGGAATATAAGGAAGCAAAAAACGCCCAATCAGAACAGCAAAAAGAAAAAAGAATCCAAAAAAGTGAGGATAGTGTAAGGAGCCTCTGGGACAACTTCAAGCGTGCCAACATTCGCATCTTGGGGGTGCCAGAAAAAGAAGAGCGAGAACAAGAAATCGAAAACCTGTTTGAAACAATAATGGCAGAAAACTTTCCTAACTTGGTGAAGGAAACAGACATACAAGGCCAGGAAGCACAGAGAGTCCCAAATAAGTTGAACCCCAAGAGGCCCACACCAAGACACATCATCATCAAATTGCAAAAGGTTCAAGACAAAGAGAGAATCTTAAAAGCAGGCTGTCAGCTGATTTCTTAAAAGAAACTTTGCAGGCCAGAAGGGAGTGGCAAGAAATATTCAGAGTGATGAAAAGCAAGAACCTACAACCAAGATTACTCTATCCTGCAAAGCTTTCATTTAGAATCGATAGCCATATAAAGAGTTTCCCAGACAAGAAAAAGTTAAAGGAGTTCATCACCACCAAATGGTTATTATATGAAATGATGAAGGGTCTTTTTGAAGAAAAAGATAAAATATATGAACAACAACAAAAAAAAGGCAATGAATACATATCTATCAACAATGGAATCTACAAACAAAATGAACAGGCAGAACAGAAACATTCTCATAGATACAGAGAACATTTTGTTGTTTGCCAGATGAAAGGGGGTTCAGGGGGATGGATGAAAAAGGTGAAGAGATTAAGAAGTACAAATTCATTGCTAGACTGACAAACCTCAAAGGGAAAGGGGTTGGGGGTGGGAAGAAGTAAACCAAAGAACTTATATGCATAACCAATGGACACAGACATGTGGGAAAAGGTGGGAAGGGGGTGGGTGTGGGAAGGAGGGGGTCAATGGGGGAAAAATGTGGAACATCTGTAATACATTCTACATTTAACAATAAAGATTTAGAATTATATATGTATATGTATATGTATATGTATATGTATATGTATATGTATATAAATAAAACAAAGGGTGGATTCAGCAGGCACCAGAGCCCTGCAACAGTAAATCCCATTTTGTGGGATCAGCCCCCATACAACAGTAGTAATGGCTAGTCCTCAAAACCAGTCAGCCTGAGGGTCAGTTCCACCCACTGACATGCCAACAGCAGTCAAGGCTCAACTACAATAGGAAGGTACAAAATCTACACAAGGGACATCCCTGGAGCACCTGACTCAAGTGACCAGGAAGAGTGAGACACTGGGCCCCTCAGGACACCTAATACATAAAGCCACCCTGAGAGACCTAGCAGATATACCTAATATGTAGAATTAAACACAGAGAGGCAGCTAAACTGGGGGGCCAAGGAAACATGTCCCAAATGAAAGAACAGGAAAAAGACTAAAAGAAGAACTAAACAAATGGAGGCAAGCAATCTACCAGACGGAGTTCAAAACACTGGTTAAAGTGAACTTAGGGGAAGAATAGATGAACTCAGGGAGAACTTCAACAAAGAGATATAACATTAAAAAGGACAAAGAGACCATAAAAAGGAACTAGTCAGGAATAAAGGGTACAGTAACTGAAATGCAGATTACATTAGATGAAATGAATAACAGAGTAGATGAAGTAGAGGATCGAATCAGTGATTTGGAATACAAGGTAGCAGAAAACACCCAATCAAAAGAACCAAAAGAAAAAAAATCCAAAAATATGAGGATAGTTTAAGGGTCCTTTGTGATAATATCAAGCATACCAACATTCACATTGTAGGGATACCAGAAGGAGAAGAGAGAGAGCAAGGGATTGAAGACCTATTTAAAGAAATAAAAACTAAACATTTCCTTATCCTGGCAAAGGAAATAGACACACTGGTCCAGGAAGCCCAGAGAGTCGCAATCAAGATGAACCCTAAGAGGCCCACACTAAGACACATCATAATTAAAATGACAAATGTTAAAAGAGACATTTTTTTTTTTTTTTTTTTGCATTTGTCTTCAAATAGAGCGGGAGGGAGAGAGAGGTGAAGAGAGAGAGAAACATCAATGTGAGAGAGACACATCAACTGGCTGCCACCCCCATGACCCCAACCGGGGACAGGGACAGACCAACTGAGGTACATGCCCTTAGTGGGAACTGAACCCAGGACTCTCTGGTCCGCAGGCCAATGATAACTGCTGAGACAAATTGGCCAGGACTAAAGAGACAATTTTATTTTATTTATTTATTTATTTTTATCCTCACTCGAGGACATTTTTTTCATTTTTTTGTTCAGATAGAGTGGGAGGGAGAGAGAGAGAAACATCGATGTGAAAGGGACACATTGAGTGGCTGCCACCCGCACGGCCCAACCAGGGCTGGGGACAAACTGCAACCGGGGTACGTGCCCTTAGCGGGAACCGAACCCGGGTTTCTCTGGACTGCAGGCCAACGCTCTAACTGCTGAGCCAGACCGGCCAGGGCTCTCTCGCTCTATTTGAAGATAAATGCAAAAATGTCCTAGGGTGAGGATAAAAAAAAAAAAAGAAAACAGTGGAGGTGCCTCAAAAAGTTAAAAATAGAATTACTTTATGATCTTATTCTACTTCTGGGTATTTGAAGAAATCCAAAACACTTATTTAAAATGATATATGCTGCCCTAGCCGGTTTGGCTCAGCAGTTAAGAGCATCGGCCTGCAGTATGGAGAGACCCGGGTTCGGTTTCTGCTAAGAGCACGTACCTTGGTTGCAGTTTGTCCCCGGCCCTGGTTGGGTCGTGTGGGTGGCAACCACTCAATGTGTCCTTTTCACATGGATGTTTCTCTCTCTCTCTCTCTCTCTCTCTCTCCCTCCCTCCCTCCCTCCCCCCCTCCCTCCCTCCCCCACCTCCCTCCCTCCCGCCTTCCGTCCTTCCCTCCCTCCCTCCCACTCTATCTGAACAAAATATCGAAAAATGTTCTCGGGTGAGGATAAAAAATATAAAAAAATAAAATGATATATGCATCCCTGGGTTCACTGCAACGTTATTTACAATAGCCGAGATATGGAAGCAACTTAAGTGTTCATCGATAGATGATTGGATAAACAAGGCATGATACATGTATAATATGGGAATATTATTCAGCCATGAAAAGAATTAAATCTTACCATTTTTGACAACATGGATGGACCTACAGGGTATTGAAATAAGTCAGAGAAAGACAAATACCATATGATTTCACTTATATGTGGAATCTAAAAAACCCAAAATAGCCCTGGCCGGTTTGTCTCAGCGGTTAGAGCGTCGGCCTGCGGTCCTGAGAGACCCGGGTTCGGTTCCCGCTAAGGGCACGTGCCTCGGTTGCAGTTTGTCCCTGGTCCTGGTTGGTCGTGCGGGTGGCAGCCACTCGATGTGTTCCTTTCACATCGATGTTTCGCTCTCTCTCTCTGTTCCTCTCTCTCTCTCCCACTCTACCTGAACAAAAAAATGGAAAAAAAAAAAAAAATGTCCTCGGGTGAGGATAAAAAAAAACCCAAAATAAATAAAAGATAAAGAAACTCATAGATACAGAGAACATACTGATGCATTGCCAGGTGGAAAGGGTTGGGGAGATGGGTGAAAAAAGTGAAGGGATTAAGAAGTACAAACTGGCAGTTACAAAATGGTCATGGGGATGTAAAGTACAGCATAGGGAATACAGTCAGTAATATTGTACTAACTATGGTGTCAGGGGGATCATTTCATAAGTTACATAAATGTGTAACTATATGCTGTACACCTGATAGTATTAATGTCAATTGCAATTGAAATTTAAAAACATAAAAAATAAAGAAGTTCAATCTAAAAAAAAATAAATTGTCTCAGAAAACAGTATGGTGATTACAGAGAGAAAGGGGATTAGGGGGAGGTAGGAAAGGGTAAAGGGAGAATAAATGGTGATAGAAGGAAACTTGACTTCAGATGGTGAACACACAATACAATATACAGATGATGAATTATAAAATTGTACCCCTGAAACCTATATAATTTTATTAACCAAAGTCAACCCAATAAATCCAATTATATATATGTATATGTGTGTGTATGTATATACATATACATATGTATACACACACACATATATATAGGGTACATAATAAATACAAATAAACACAACTTACAAAAAAATGAAGTAAAAAAATAAAAATAAATTGTCTCAATATTTTTAACAAACACCTTGGGCATAAGAATGTCATATTGAGGGTGTTGATTCAGGTCCAATAAAGATAAGCCCTGAGAATGCAGCTTTTTCAGTGAGCAGCTGGATAGGTTAAGTAGTGACAGTTCTTTGGAGACGTGGGTTTGGGGGAGCTCCTAAACTGTTCTTTCTTAAATGGCTGCTGGGCTGCTGCTGCTGTTCACAGCTACCATGTTTGCAGGTTGCTGGTTTCCAAGTCTTCCAGAGAGCTGGGTAGAAGGAATAGGGAGAATTAAAATGCCATAAAGTTTGTTCTGCTTAATGAAAGTCAGCTGTTTTTCTTGGATAAATGTTTCTTGGATTGTTGCAAGCCTTTGGTTAATTTTCAGTTTTCTGAAAAAGTTGAATTTGTATTTTGCCAGTCTTTTTTATTACTTTTATGGAAGATCAGACTTTTGGAGTTCCTTACTCTCCTGTGTTGGATATGCTTCCTCCAGCCTTTTCTTATTTATATAGTAGAAGGGGGTTATGCATTCAATTTTAACAGATTGTTTAGGTACTAAGAACTCTGAGGTTATACAATAATGTTTTTACAGTTTTATGTGCTATTGTTCTCCTACACTCTGGCTATGTTTATTGCTTAATGTTTTCTGAATATGTGCTATCCTCTTCCACTTCGAGGCTTCTTGTTGTCTTATTTCCTCGCTCAAAGCACTCTTTTCCTCCCCTTACTCCCACAGTGGGAGTCCTGCTTATCTTCTAAGATTCGTTCTGATATAGTTTTCTTTATGTAGCCCAAGGATGTAATCCTTTCTAGAAATTTCTGTATGTCTTCTTTTATACCTTTTGTATTACCATCTTACTATTTCGTTATGTAGTTTCTTGTCTCCTCCCCCTGCTAAGCCGCTAGTTCTTTGAAGGCACATGATGAATCCTACCCATTTTTATGCTCAGTAAATGTTTGCTAATTGAACTGTAGGAGTGAGGTTTCATAGAAAGAACATTTAACATTTTAGGTATTGTGACTAGGGTTTGCATCTTATTCACCCATTACTGAACTGGAGGAAATGTATACTCTGGAAGAATTAATTAACAATACATGGTTGTACACACACTACATTATATAATCCTTGGAAAGGTATAGGAAGATAAAAATCTCCAACAAAGATTGTTATAATAGTGGTTTTCTGATAAAAGATTTGATGTCCAACTTATAATAGAGATCACATAATTCTAGCTCTGAGTAACTGTATGAGAAGTATAATTTCTCATAAAGTAGGAACTTATATGTGAGAGTGACTGCTAAAGTAAAACCGAATTGATAAAGAACACAGAAAAGATAGAACTGTTGTCCATGCTAATTTCTAGCCTCCACATATGTCTATTATCTCTTGCGACCAGACTTATCAGGGGGATCACTAGTTCTCCATTCTTAATCCCATCTAGATGAGATCTTCAGAGACTTGCAGAAAGTTTGCAAATATGCATGCTGCTCATTTATGCAAACAAAACATAGTGCATACATGGATTTAGAAGTTTTTCCCTATCAGTCTAATTGGATCTGAGATGATCATCATAGGATAATTCAAGCTAGGTATATTTTTGGCTCTTCCCAGTCCCAGCAGTGAGCACTGTCATGGCACACATCACTGTCAACCAGTACCTGCAGTAGGTTTATGAAGCAATCGACAACAGAGAATGGGCTCCTGTGTGGAGCTGGTGTCTTTCAAGCATCCACACGATGCCAACCCACGGCTTCAATTGGCCTCACCAGAAGAGAAGAAGAAAACTGGGCTCTGCCTGTCACATATGCAGTAGCACTTGACCTTCAAGTAATTTCCAGTAATGCAGATCAGAAGTTGGTAAAGAAAGGAAAAAGTAAAGTCAGGGACATGTTGGACATGCAGCTGAATTGTTGATGAGCTGTTTTCAGGTCTATGTCAGGGATGCTCGTGCTGGTAGAGAGGATTCTAAGAAAGGGGGGGGGTGCTATTTATGGTGAATCAGTTATTCAAAGTTTACTTTAAGATCAACAAACTTCATTTGTGTAAACCCCTCATCAGAGCTATCAACAGCTCAAACCTGAAAGATGATCCCAGCACAGCACAGAGGGTAACATACAGGTAGGTACTTTGCTGGATGAAAGGCCATGTTCGACGGTGACTTTAAGCAAGCTGAGGAGTACCTGTCCTTTGATTTTGAGCACTGTCACCATTTAAATCAGAAGAACAAAAGGATGATACTGGTATATTTATTTCCAGTAAAAATGCTGTTGGGTCTTATGCCAACCACTGAGCTTTTGAAAAAAGTATTATCTCATACAGTTTGTTGAAGTAACCAAAGCTGTAAGCAGAGGCAATTATCTCCTGTTGAATGAGGCTCTGACAAAGCATGAGACCTTTTTATTTGCTGAGGTATCTTCCTTAACCTTGAAAAGCTGAAGATCATCACCAACAGGAATCTTTTTAAGAAAGGGTACTTGTTAAAGTCACCAGTTATCTCTGGATACTTTTCTAGCTGCTTTGAAATTCATGCAAGTGGAATACATGGACGTCGATGAAGTCCAGTGTTGTCTGGTCAGCCTGACATACATGGATCACATTAATGGCTATATATCACATCAGCATCAGAAGCTGGTTGTTAGCCAGCAAAATCCATTTCCTCCACTGTCTACAGTGTATTGAAGGTATAAGCAGTCCTGAGAGGGAGTGTGTTCCTGTAGTTCTTTGTTGTGCTGATGAAATCAGTGTTTTGCTGTGACGTTCTTCTCTGTAGCCAGAATCTCTTTGGGGCTTTTTACTCAGGGATGTTGAGACTGAGTTTGCCAGCACGCATGGATACCTTGAAATCTCTGTCATCACTCATAATTAATGTCAACCTCACAAACACCGGGAATTCCTTTTTCAGACATTGCAGACCCCTCCTTTGGCTCTGGAGCATTGGTGAAACTTCTGTGAAGGAGGCTGTCTCCAAGGCAGCTATAGTTTACTTCTCATAAGTCTTACTTATAAATGCAGCTTTGTAACTTTTTACATAACCCTTTTTATAAGAAAGTCATCCTGAATTTAAAAAAAAACAAAGCTAGGTTATATTTTTAAATCATATGCTAATGAAAGCCTTATAACAATATCAGATAATCTTAAACTCAATTTGACCATACTTATTGCATACATGGCTTTTGGTTCATGCCAGGCTCAGTGTCTGGAAGTACCATGGACTAGCTATCACAGTTTTAGAGTCACACCTGGGTTCCAACTTGGTTAATAATTTGCCAAGTTTTGATACCATACGTGAGCTACAAATCCTTTCTGAATTTCAGTTTCCTCATATGTAAAACGATTCTAGGACGAAAATGTTCCTTTAACTTCTCATTTGTTGCAGTGAGCACAATGGATTACCAAAAAAAGTTCTGATTCATTCATCAAGAGAGTGTGAAATGATAGAGGCAGATAAAATAGACTGATAAATAAAGAGAGTGGATTAGAGGAGCAAGGTCAGAGGGAGAAAAACAGGAGGTGAACTTTGTACTTTAGTCTTTCTAAATATAGTCAACCCATATTTTAACACTGGAAGCAGAAGGAAATACCATTATTCTAATCATAGGAAAGTGTTAGCGGTCTGGGGTTTTGGTGAGAAATTTTTAGTGGGATCACTCAATGCATATTTATTGAGTGCTTAAAATGCATGTAGCATTTTATGTTATACATTATGGGGAAAGCTGAAATAGATATCATGTAGTCAATACCTTCCAAAAACTGACAACTAACTACACTCATAGAATCTAGTTACATTAACTTACTGGCAACCAAGAATCCATTAACTCATTTAAGAGCCCCTACTTTCAAGGAGTTCACAATCTACTGAAGAAGCAAATTAACCATGTAATGTAAGAAGTAATGCGATTTGAGTAAGTACAAGGGCGCTAGGAAGCATACCTATGTCATACAAGGCAGAGAGCTGTCAGGAAAGCTTCCTACAAGACACTGCATTGAAGCTGAAAGCTGAAGGATGTGCGGGAGTTATGAGTAAGAGATGCTATAGGTTGTTCAAGATGGAGGCAGCATTGGGGGGGGGGTGTTGGTGATGGAGAGTGATAGAAGAATAGGCTTGGGCAGGCAAAGGCTGGATCATGAAGGTCCTTATATGTTATGATGAGGGTTTTTTTTCTGAAGGAAGTCAAGTCATTGCAGGGTTGTAAGCAGGGGAGTGTCTTTAGTATATTTACAATTTAGAAATACATGAAAATGTAAATAAATATACATTTATATAGTATATTTATATATACTAAATAAATAATTATACATTTAGTGTATTTAGAAATATACTGAAATGTAAATATACTGAAACAGGATAGTGAATGAACTGATTGAAGGAAGTCAGACAATACCAGTTAGGCTGTGGAGTTATTCATAAGAGAAAGGATGAGGGTGAGGACTAAAGTCATGCCAGCAGGGGAAGACAAGAGGAGAAGAGATTCAAGCTAATTGATGGAGGAAGCATTGACAGGACTTCACCAGTTACCTGTGGAGAGTTTAAGGGAGAAAGTACATAAAGGCTCTCAGAATTTTAGCTTGGATGTCTGGGAGGACATGGTTCATTTACCAGTAGCAGAAATAGAAGAGGAGGAAAGCTTTTTGCATTTGGTGTTTTTGAATTTGACATGCCAGTGGAACATCCAGATGGAGTTCTCCCTTGGCCTTTGAATGGTCAGGTCTTGGTTGCAGAGAGATTTGAGAGGCATCAGAATATAACTAGAGGGTGACTGTGGATGAAGCAGGGTGAGTGTAGGAGTGTGGATGAGGGAACCTAATACCTTAAATTCAGTGTTCTTTTGTTA
Organism: Molossus molossus; assembly: GCF_014108415.1. Taxonomy (NCBI): domain Eukaryota; kingdom Metazoa; phylum Chordata; class Mammalia; order Chiroptera; family Molossidae; genus Molossus; species Molossus molossus. Next base: position 104,966,432 of record NW_023425366.1, on the reverse strand, counting down.
CTCTTTTGTGATGTTTGCTTTTGAAACATAATAAATTTGTATACATAGTTAAAGCTGTTTTTCCTCCTTTTGAGCTTTCTACTATTAGTATCATAATAGTTAAAATATTTTTGTTAATACCTTAATATCTACATGGCTCTTTTTCCAAAATCTTGGCAAAATTATTTTTCCTACCTGCTGTAAATTTGGCAGATTCAATAAAAAAAAATCCTGTTGGGATAATGATTGGAATTGCAATTTTTTCCCCATGGCCTACAGATTACTTTGTTTTCATTTGTAGTTCTTTGTTTCATTTGACATTTGTTGAACATTTGCTTTGTTTCAGATTACTCTATAGGTATTTTTTTTTTAATCCTCACCTGAGGATATGTTTATATTGATTTTAGAGAAAGAGGAAGGAAGAGAGAGAGAAACATTGATCCTGTATGTGCCCCAACTGGGGATCCAACCCATAACCTAGGTATGTGCTCTGACTGGAAATTGAACCAGAAACCTTTTTGGTGTACCTGACACTCCAACCAACTGACCCACCTGGCTAGGGTGACTCCAGAGGTATTTTAAGGAGATTTAAGAGAGAAGATTTTACTAAGGGCTTACTCATCTGTAAATTCCTTGCTTTATATTTTATCTGATATTCATGCACTGACTGCATGGATGATGAATGGGTTAATCTGTGCTTTAAAGGAGTTTATAGTTTAGTGGTGGTAAACTAACCACAATACAGTGCATGAATGTGCAAGCCAAAGTGTTTTTACGAAGTGCTTGAGGTTACAGAATAGAGAACAGTTGCTTTCTGGGGGTAGAAAGAGGGGAAAGAGCACTGAAGAGGCGTATAAACGGGAGGAAGGGTCATGGCACAGGAGGCAGCAGCATGAGCAGAGGCCAGGTGTGGAGGTGCCTGGTGTGGATGGGGAGTGACCCTGAGCGGGGCAGGCTGCGTGGGAGGAATGCTGAGAGGTAAAGTTGGAGGATGAACAGAGGCCAGTGTGTGAAGTGTGCCACAGACTCCTGTTCTTTAAAAGTCAAAAGAGCCCTGACTGGTTTGGCTCAGCAGTTAAAGCATCGGTTCCCGCCGGGGGGGATGTAACTCGGTTGCAGTTTGTCCCCGGCCCCAGTTGGGGTTGTGTTGGTGATGAGCACTCGATGTGTCTCTCTCACATTGATGTTTCTCTCTCTTCCTCTCTCCCTCTTGCTCTATCTGATGATAAATGCAAAAAAATAATAATAATAAAAATAAAAGTCAAAAGAAAAAAGTCCTTTTCATGCGTTATCCACTTGCTTGGCATAGTAGCTCTGTGAAAGACTAGAGGACTTGCACGTGTTCCTTTATTTTTTACATTTTCTCTCCACCTTCTTTTCATAATTTCTACTCTAATTATATGTGAAAAAGAGTTTGGTTATCATTATTTCTATTTTATGGACAAGGGAACTAATGCTCAGTGATTTATCTAGATCAGTGGTTTTTAACTTTTTCATCCCATGGCACACATAAACTAATAACTGAAATTCTGTGACACACCAAAAAGTATATTATATTGTTTGCTGATCTGACAAAAAAAAAAAAAAGGTATAATTTTGATTTATTCAGACCAGATGACTATTGTTGTGTTGGCTGTTGTTACTTTTTTATTTGACAGTCCAAGGGAAAAGAGGTCAGTGCTCCTCACTAAATAATCAGATATTGCATGTTTAAAAATTCTTGCAACACACCAGTTGAAAATTGCTGATCTAGATCCATGTGACTAAGAAAAAAAAAATTTCATACTAGAGCCCAGGTCTTCTGACTAATATACTAGACTTTTTTTCTTTTTTTTTTTTAATCCTCACCCAAGGACATTTTTGCATTTATCTTCAGATAGGGCGAGAGGGAGGAAGAGAGAGAGAGAAACATTGATGTGAGAGAGACACATCGAGTTGCCACCCACACGGTCCCAACCAGGGACAAACTGCAACTGAGGTACGTGCCCTTAGCAGGAACCGAACTTGGGACTCTCTGGTCCGCAGGCCGACACTCTAACTGCTGAGCCAAACCAGCCAGGGTATAATAGATTTCTTTAACATTAATTCAATGCCATCTTCTTTTCTCCTTTTCTCATTCCAGGCACTGTTTAATTGTAAAAGGTAGGAGGTTGGTAGAAAAATTGCATAATTGAATTACTGAGTGAGTATATAATTTGAGCAAATTTGCTTTCTTTGTGTTTTCTCTCATGGTTGGTTTAGACAGACAGTAAACATTAGTGAAGAATCTAGAAGAGCAATGGTTAGCCTACAGTGACCCTGTGATTTACAAGTCTGAGAAGGTTGGAACTTGGTAACTTAAACTGTTTATTTTGTTTTATTTCATTTTAACTCTTTATTATGAAAAATTTAAAACAAATCCAAAAATAGAGAGAAAATTACATTGAACTCTTAAGTACCCATCTTTCAGCTTCAACAGTTATTAACCCATGGCCATCTAATTTCATATATAACCCACTCCCCAAACCTACATCTGCACTCAGATATTTTTGAGACAATTTCATTTAACTTGAACTGTTTTTTTAATCCTCACCTGAGGACATTTTTTCCTTTTTTTTTTTTTGTTTGTTGTTCAGATAGAGTGGGAGGGAGAGAGAGAGAAAAAAACATCGATGTGAAAGGGACACATCTAGTGGCTGCCTCTCACACAACCCAACCAGGACCGGGGACAAACTGCATCCGAGGTACGTGCCATGAGAGGGAACCAAACCTGGGTCTCTCTGGACCACAAGCCAATGCTCTAACTGCTGAGCCAAATCGGCCAGGGCTAACTGTGTTCTTATGTCTATTTGTGTCCTAGGCATTAGGTCTATTTCTTAGTATTCGGCCAGCACTTTTTCCTCCTGACCATGGGGTTTATTGAAAACAAAATTCCAGTATACAGCTTTTTTAAGAAGATATGTCCCAGTAGATTCCCAAAGATTGTCAGCTGTGAATAACACAGTCTTCTTGCCATTTGCTATTTATTGTCAGTGGTTCTAGTGCCGGCCTCCAATGTGTAGCTAGAAAAAGGTGTTCCCACATTTGTGCTCTGGCCGTGAGCTGACATAAGAATTGATCTTGCAACAATGGATTTATTTGAGGTTTTTGGTGATTGGCAAAGATATCATTCAAATTAACCCGTGGATGCATTAATTGGTAAGTTCAAGCGCATGATACAATTACTTTTCCTTTTTCTAAAAAACTAGAAGTGAATAGAGAAACCAGCTATACAGGGTGGGGCAAAAGTAGGTTTACAGTTGTGCATATGTGAAACAGAGTTTATTCTTGTATTATTATTTACTAATGTATTGTTTTTCATATGAACAATTGTTAACCTACTTTTGCTCTGCCCTGTAGATTGGACTTTAGACAGCAGGCAAAGTGACATTGGCAATTGCTACTTACCGCATTGGTTGGCATCATGAATAGGCATAGGAAGCAAGGAGCTAATGATTAACAGAAGAAAGAAGGTTTTTAGGGGATTGTTGCATTCCTATAATTTATCTTTTGCTGGAACATTTACCCAGCATCTCCTTGGACCTAGTGATGGCCACTTTCATGATTTTAATAGCACAGTGTGGTGCATGAGCTCACACATGCATGTGCCTGGACCCGTGTGTATGCACTGAGTGCTAGGCATGGTCTTGCTGACTACCAGACTCTGTACCCCTACTTTTGTGGAGTGATACTGTTTTTTTATTAGAAATATTTATAAAATTTGCAAAGATGTAAGTGTGGAAGTATGATGTCAGCATTCTCTTCTGTACAGCATTATTTCTGGGAGTCTTTCATTTGGCTTGCTGGGAAAGAGCAGTGCTATTAATAGTGATGTCTCAGATATGTTTGTTGCAGTGTTTCAATGCTTTCTCTCCCCTGGAGATAAAAACAAGACTACTCTTTATAATATTCCCTTCTAGCTCAGCCTCAGCTCTGAAAATGTCCCAGTTGAGAAAATATTGATGCCGCTTGTCTGAAAATACAGTGAAATGGAGTTTAAGCTAATGGAAAGAGGCCCATGTGTGTTCATGTGCACATAGTGGTTGGATATTTAAGGGTAATGGTCAGACTAGCTTTTCCTGTACAGTGCTTCTTAAATTACAGGGCTAATTTTTTTAGACTTTGAGAAGAATTAGTATCAAGGTGTGAATAGAGTCCACAGGCTCCACAGTGTCTCTCTGCTAGAGAAATATAGCTCCCAGTTTGGTTAGTCTACTGGTGCTTTTTGAAGGCTCAGTGGATTTGGTGACCTGGTATTCTGTTAAGCTTGCTGTGGTAGGGGACAGGGACACAGACAAGGTCTGTGAGCTTCAGGAACTTAAAATATTTTGGAGTAAATAAAATATACATGATAAAATGAAAAGTGACCTTTGAAGAACAGGTAAGATTTAGAGTGGTGGTGAGGAGAACCTCAGTTTGTGTTATCTATAGAATGAGAAAATTGGACCAAATGATTTGGAGGTCCCTTCAGCACTGATGATCTATGATTCTATGATTCTGCAAGTTTAAAAACATCCAAAGAGAGACTGTAAGGCTTTGTAAGCTTAGTGAAAAGTAATGTGAATGTTTCTGGGGAAGCCCAAATCCCCTTCTTTTTCTTTTTGGTATCCCTTACAAGGCCTTGGACCACTGTCATACTTGCTGTCAAGCTTCTTGAAGGGCTATAGAACATACTCCTTCATCCCCGAGTGTGTTGGGAGAGTTGTTTAATTTAAATACAGTAGGTATGAAAACTTAAAAAAATCACCCAAAATTGTGTTGGCACAACTATCAAGTATGCTTGGAAATATGGTAAGGTGTTCTTTTCCCCTTAATTATCCTTTGGTAAAGAAGGAATTGCCTTCATTTGAATCCTTATGAAACCTTTAAGGTTAAGAGGTGCCTTCTCAGTTACTTTACTCTGAACAACAAACACTGTTTTGGGAGGATGAAATATTAGCCTGACCTCAGTCAGTGTACTTTTGATGCCTATAGAGATTTCTTGACAGATCAAGAAAATCAAGAAAAAGAGACAGATTTTACCACAGATTTAGTGTTGGGTGTCTTAAAATATGCTTTTTCAAGACCACTTTGAAAAAAATACCAGGCTTTGAGCAAAAGAATGATATGTTCTGTCTTACAATTTTTTTTAATCCTCACCCAAGGACATTTTCCCGTTTTTTGTTTAGATAGAGTAGGAGGGAGAAAGAAGTAGAGAAACATCAACATGGAAGGGACACATTGAGTGGCTGCCTCCCATAAGACCCAACCAGGGCTGGGGACAAACTGCAACCGAGGTACGTGCCCTTAGTGGGAACAGAACCCAGGTCTTTCTGGACCACAGGCTGATGCTCTAACTGCTGAGCCATACTGGTCAGGGCCTGACTTACATTTTTAAATCCCCTGGCTGTTGAATTTGAGAATGGGTTCTAGGAGGGCAGGAATCGAATCCTTGTGAGAGATGTTGGATTGCTAGTGGAAGTGTTGAGAAGTGCTCAGATTCTGACTATGCTTTGAAGGTAGATCCAATAGAATTTTTTTTGTCAGATTGAAATGTAGGATATGAGAAAGAGATGAATCAAATATGTATTAAATGCTTTAAAATCAAGCACATCCCATACCTGTTTATCTAGTAATTCCTCTTCTAAAAATTCAGTTTAATAATCCTGTGTGCAAAAGTGTTTATGTATGCAAGAATATTTCTCATAGTATTGTTTATAGTCATAAAAATTCAAAACAACTTAATAATAATAGAGAATTGGTAAATAAACATTGATAGATCCTATCAGTAAAGTATTATGCAGCCATTAAAATGATTAACAACTATGTTTCTGGACAAGGTAATACATTGATCATATATTTCCAGTTTTTGTATTTCACTTATTTTACTGGGAATGTGGGATATTTTAATGGGAAGTTATTATCAGATACGATTGGTTGCTGCTATAGTAACTTAGAGGTTAACTTGACTGGTGAACATTTTTGTATCTGGTGTACTGTCTTGAGTGTGTCGTCTATATCACAGATACAGTTTTCTGCATGGATATTTCAATGCTGTATTGCTACCAATTATCTTAATTAATGCTTTTTTTCTTTGCAGTTTTTTCTTATTAAGCTGATCTTTCCATCTCAACCTGTTCTCACGTTGTGGTTCTTTGTTGCAGCTTTATAATAAACTACAGTGCCTAGTGCAGTAAGTGTTCAAATACGTGACTAAAGGAATGAATACATAAGTAAACAAAAACCAGATCTTGTTGGTGTATCCTACTGAGACTATCAAAATGTTTTTCCAGGAATGTATTCTTTAGAAAACAAAGCAGCTGTATTGAGGTATAACTTATGTACCATAAAACTTACCCATTGTTAGGGTGCAATTCAGTGATTTTTAGTAGATTTTAGAGACTTTTGCAACTACCACACCTGTTCAGGTTTAGAACATTTCCATCTCTGCAAAGAGTCCCCTTATGCCTGTTTGCCATTAAATCTCTGCTTCCAGTCTCTGTAAATCTGCCTTTTGTGGACATTTCATATAAGTGTATACTGGTGTAGATGCTCAGATGCACACACACACAGTTGCTTTTATTTTATTTTATTTTTAAAATGATTTTCCATTGATTTTTTTGAGAGAGGAAGGGAGAAGGGAGGGAAAGAACAAAACATTGATTGATCAGCTGTCTCCTGCACACCCCCTACTGGGGATCGAGCTGCAACCCTTGGGTGCACATGGAAATGCCCAACCAACTGAGCCACAGCAGCCAGGGCTGTTTTTATTTTTTTAAGCATGGCTTTCTAGGGGTTTCCCACTTGTCTGTGTCATTTAGAGGTCAGTGGTTATGCTCAAACATCTTTTTTTTTTTCCTTTTTTTTTTATTTATTCAGACAGAGCGGGAGGGAGAGAGAGGAAGAGAGAGAGAAACATCGATGTGAAAGGGACACATCGAGTGGCTGCCACCTGCACAACCCAACCAGGGCCGGGGACAAACTGCAACCGAAGTACATGCCCTTAGCGGGAACCGAACCGAGGTCTCTCTGGACCACAGGCCGATGCTCTAACAGCTGAGCCAAACTGGCCAGGGCTATGCTCAAACATCTTGAACCAGTAAGACTTGTCCTTTGACAATGGGTCTGTCTGTGGGTGGATGAGCACATTCAAAGTTTAGGCCACTTTTAAGTCTGCCCTGACATTTACTTTCTACTCAGTCCTTTCATGTCTCCTCTTTGCCTGTGTGCAGCCTCAGGGTTGGCCACAAACTTGCCAGCCACGACTCTCACCTTAGCCTACTGGATCTGTTCACCCTCTCTGCTCACCTGCAACCTGGAACTTTACTTATACTTGCAGAACAGTAGTCCAAATTGAGTGATCTCCCTTTAACCAAAAGCTGCCAGTCCTCACCGTTTGCCCTGCCTTGCCCTGACCTTCAGAACCTCTGTGCCTGCTGAAAGGGTGGATGGTGAAGTCAAACTGTCTCAAGCAAGAGTGCCAGAGACTCTCACTGTTCTTACCCAACATTTAACAATTTTTCAAATGTGAATGCTTCTTGGGTTGTTGTAGTCCTCTGGTAGATTTCCAGATGACTGTGAAAGGATTGCTTTGTCAATTTCATTTCACTTGCTAGTGGATTTTGGGGGAGAATTGTCTACCTTCTCACTAGTCTATAACTAGATGTCCTGCGCTCAGAATGTATTCTTTTGATCATTTTCCCAGATATACTTACTGTTAGTGTGTGGGTGAGTGGGGGGGGGGGGAGGGGTGGTGTATGTACACACAAGAGGGAGAGAATTTTTTCAGAAATTTGTTCATGTGGTTGTGGGTGCTGGCATTTCTAAAATCCATAGAACAGCCAGGCAGGTAAGAGTTGATGTTAGCCTTGAGTCCGAATTCCTCAGGGCAGCAGGCTGGAGGAAACTCAGGTGGAGTTTCTGTGTTTCAGTCTTGAGGAGAGTCCTTTTTCTTCAGGAACTGTCTTTACTCTTAAGGACTTCAGTTGTTGGATGAGGCCCACTTGTATTATGGAGAGTAAACTGCTTTACTCAAAGTCTGTTGATTTAATTGTTTTTTGTTTTGTTTTGTTTTGTGTTTTTAATCCTCACCTGAGGATATTTTCCCATTTATCTTTAGGTAGAGTGGGAGAGAGGGAGAGAGAGAGAGAGACATTGACATGAGAGGGACACATCCACTGCTTGCCTCCTGCACAACCTGACCAGGGCCAGGGACGAACTGCAACCGAGGTACGTGCCCTTGACTGGAATCGAACCTGCGACTCATTGGTCCACAGGCCGACGCTCTAACCGCTGAATCAAACCGGCCAGGGCTAATTGTTAATTATATCCAAAAAATACTTCCACAGCAACATTTAGACTGCTGTTTGACCAACACTGCCTGCCATAGCCTAGCCAAGTAGTCACATAAAATTAACCATCCCACTTGCCCTCTGAAGATTCAAGGTACATTTTTTAGTATGTGTAGTCTGATTGCTGTCTGCTTGGTAGCATGTATTCTTGTTCCACTTAAACTAGCAGTTCCATGGTGTGTATATTTGATGTAGTATTTCACACACATGCTCTGCTTTTACATGTCACATCTTTGGTCATCCTCAGCTTAGAATACTGTGTCCAAATCTTATTGGTCCTTCTGAAGGCTAGATTTCAGAGACACACACACACACTTTTCTTTGCACCCAAAACACCTGCTCCCCTGCTACTTGTTACCTAATTATGCCATATTCTGTCATGCCATTGTGCTTTTGAACACAAGTTTCTATTGTTTAGAGTAGCCGTCCCTCTTATTTTCTATAAGTCCTTTATAACTTTCTCAGGTAGACTTATTTGTTCCTGTTTATTATGCTTCCATTGTCCTCTGTGCTTATTTCTACTAAGGCCATGGTCCTATTTTATTGTCATTGTTTGCATATCTATCTGTTCAAAAGACTTTGTTTCTTGAGAGCGGGGTCACTGCCCTGCTGTCCTTTTCAAAGTTTATCCTCAGCCAAGCCCAAGCATCTGGACTGTAGTACCTAAGTACATAATTTGCGGGATGAATAAACTGAATATGTGTTAAAGATTTAGAAGTTGTATATTTCTTCTGTAATTTCTCTTTATAGTAGAATGTGAAGATAATGACTTCTTGGGGATGAATCAAATCTAAATACCAGAGATGAGCCTTGGGTTAGATTCCAGATATACTTGGACTTACTAAATATTCACTTGACTCACTGATAGAAATAATTTTATTGAATTTTCCATTTTGTGCATAGCTTCAGAATTGTTATGTTAAGAAGCTATTTATGATTGGAAATGTTGTTTTATTTTTGCTTGCATTTTTGTATATTTGTGTTTTAAGAATATCAAAGCATCTAAAACAACTTCAGCTTCTTTCTAGCTAAAATGTTATGGTGATAACTGATGACTAATTTCTAAACCATCTTATGATGATAAAATAACTTTTTCCTTTTCCTATTAGATGTTGATCATCTTTCTGAAGCAGAATCTCCATGGCCTGAACATTTTCTGGAAATCATTTTGAGCAAAGTATCTGTTTAATAAAAAGATAACCATATCAAGATGGTGGGAAAACTGAAGCAGAACTTATTATTGGCATGTCTGGTGATTAGTTCTGTGACTGTGTTTTACTTGGGCCAACACGCCATGGAATGCCACCACCGAATAGAGGAACGTAGTCAGCCCCTCAAGCTGGAGAGCACAAAGACGACTGTGCGAACTGGCCTGGACATCAAAGCCAACAAAACCTTTGCCTATCACAAAGATATGCCTTTAATTTTTATTGGAGGTGTGCCTCGGAGTGGAACCACACTCATGAGGGCCATGTTAGATGCACATCCTGATATTCGCTGTGGAGAGGAAACGAGAGTCATTCCCCGAATCCTGGCCCTGAAGCAGATGTGGTCACGGTCGAGTAAGGAGAAAATACGCTTGGATGAGGCTGGTGTCACCGATGAAGTGCTGGATTCTGCTATGCAAGCCTTCTTACTAGAAATCATTGTTAAGCATGGGGAGCCAGCTCCTTATTTATGTAATAAAGATCCTTTTGCCCTGAAATCCTTAACTTACCTTGCTAGGTTATTTCCCAATGCCAAATTTCTTCTGATGATCCGAGATGGTCGGGCATCAGTACATTCAATGATTTCTCGAAAAGTTACTATAGCTGGATTTGACCTGAACAGCTATAGGGACTGTTTGACCAAGTGGAATCGTGCCATAGAAACCATGTATAACCAGTGCATGGAGGTTGGCTATAAAAAATGCATGTTAGTTCACTATGAACAACTTGTCTTACATCCCGAACGGTGGATGAGAACACTCTTAAAGTTCCTCCATATTCCGTGGAACCACTCAGTATTACACCATGAAGAGATGATTGGGAAAGCTGGGGGAGTATCTCTGTCAAAGTGAGTAGATGTTATGTTTTTATTTTGACCCTATATTCAACTAATAAAGATGTGTGTGTGTGCGTGTGTGTGTGTGTGTGTGTATAAAAACTACAGACCTTTTCTTGAACAGATACAGCTTCATCAATGAGTTTTGAAAAATTTCTCTAGCTAGTACATTATAGACCCTTTCAATTACTTTATTCATTCATTTATTTATGAATTATGGTTCTTTTTATTCATTTGATGGAGACAAACTCAGTGTATAGTGGTAAAAGGCCTTTTTCATGGACCTTAGGTTTTAATGCCCATTATTCAATTCCCATTTCTGATTTCTAGATATTTTTGTTAATAAGGATAGTTGGCTTTTGTGTAGATTAAGGTAAAGGTGAGGAAAAGCATGTACCATGTTGGTGAGCATGTAGTAAATTCTGACCATTTACTCTCTCTCTCTCTAAAAATAAATAAACAATTTAAAAAAATGTTTTTATTATCTTTTTAGAGCGAGAGGAAGGGAGAGAGAGATAGAAACATTGATGTGAGAGAGAAACAACAATCGGCTGCCTCCTGCACACCCCCTACTGAGGATCAAGCCTGCAACCTGGGCATGTGCCCTGACCAAGAATTGAACCGGACCTCTCAGGATGATGCTCAATCCACTGAGCCACACTGGCCCGGACTTTCTTTATTAAGGGTTCTGGATTGCTGATTTCTTAGACAGCATGAAAATAATGGGGTTTTAATAATTTTACAAAAAGAGTTCAAGCTGCTCAGGAAAAGCAACTGTGCTTGCTGGAGAAAACCCAGTTCTTTCAACTGCTGCACAAGGAGAGTGGTCTCTCTCCCTTTCTCTCTCTCTCTCTCTTTCTTTTTCTTTATTGAAAGAGTTTTAGAGAGGGAGGAAGGGAAAGGGAGAGAGATATAGAAACATTGATGAGAAAAAACATCGATTGGTTGCCTCCTGCATACCCTCCGCTGAGGATTTGGCATGTGCCCTGACCAGGAATTGAATTGGCGATCTTTTGGTGCGTGGGTCGATGCTCAACCACTGAGCTACACTTGCTGGGCAAAACATATTTTTTTAAAAAGAAACTACTGTTAAATTCAGGGAGTATCTCCTCATGAAGAAGAGTTGGTTAGAACAATTTTATTTTTTTCTATTTATAAAAGTAACATATACCCCCTGTTAAAAAATAATAATAAAAGCAGTGTACTTCCCTTGTGTACCCTGCTTGCCCCTACAGAGGAATGTCTTGGTTTGTTTCCAGTATATAGAACTTGTACAGTAAATATTGATTCCTCATGCAGATAATTAGAAAGGAACAGCTACCTTTCTGCACCTAGGTTTCAGCTTTTTATTACAAATTATTAGGTATCATCACTCCAGTGGTTCTAGGTTATTTTTATTGATTTAGAGAAATCACAGCTCTAGCTACTGTCATCACAGTTTATTGTTTTTTTTTCTAGCTAATAGGCCATAACTAATTTCTAATCTCCTATATTTTTAAGTAAGTATTTTACTTTGTGTGCTTGTATGTTGGCCCAGAGATTCTGATGCTAGTTCCTTCTGTTAATATAAAATAAGCCAGTTAGAACACCTCCCCTCAAGTCTTTCCAACTAGAAATTAGAGAGATATGCTCAGGTTATATGTGTGGAAATCAGGAAAAGATCATTTTGCATATATACTTACTATGAAGACCAAGGAAATTCATAGAAATTTTGAATTAATGAATTTCACAAGGGAAAGATACCTTAGCATCTAGTATATGGAATGGACACCCAGTGAAGTCCTGTGCTTCATCAAGAGTCACAAATGGCAGAATCATGAGAACTTCCAATGCTTATTTCAAGACTCTGGCTACTATATGAGTTTGCAAAAATTAAGGTATAACATATAGTAAATGCATAAATATTCGGTGTACAATTTGATGAAAATTTACATCTGTATACATTTGTGTAATCACCATTCATATCAAGACATAGTAAATAACTAGCACCCAGGAGGCTCTTTTATGCTCCTTCTTAGTCAATATCCTCCTCAACCCCAAAGTAACCACCATTCCAACCTCTATCACCAGAGGTGATATGAGGTTGCAATTGCATGTGAAGTTCAGAAACAATCAATCTTGCTTGTTTTAGTTTTTATAATGTTTATTTATTTATTTTGGTTACAGATGTTTTTCTTTTTTTCCACAATTGACACTTTCTTCCCAATCCAACCCCCCCCCCCCCGCCCCAACCTTATGGTCTATGTCTTTGTCTACCCATACATGCATATAAGTTCTGTGGTTTATCTCTTCCCTCCCCCAACATCCACCTCTTCTGGTCCGTGGGCCAACGCTCTAACTGCTGAGCCAAACCGGCCAGGGGAATAATGCCGTTTTTAAAGACTGAGTCCTGCCCTGGCCAGTTTGGCTCAGTGGTTAGAGCATCAGCCAGCAGATCAGAGAGGCCTGGGTTCGGTTCCCGCTGAGGGCATTACCTCGGTTGTGGTTTGTCCCCAGCTCCAGTTGGGGTCATGTGGGTGGCAACCTGTCGATGTGTCTCTCTCACATCAATGTTTCTCTCTCTCTCTCTTCCCCCTTTGCTCCTTCCCGCTCTAGCTGAGGATAAATGCAAAAAAAAAAAGACTGAGTCCCTGCTCTCAAATAAGAGCTAATAGGGGGATAAGGCAGGGACATATAAAATTATTCCATTTGTAAGTACCAAGTTATAAATATTCCATGTTAGTCATGACCATAGGAATTCATAGCCCAGAGTAGATCATCCTATGCAATTGTGCCTTCCTATAGACATTTTTATTCTGGGAAAACTGTTTAAAATAAGTACTACTTATTTTAGTATTATTTAGTACTAAAATACTGAAAATATTTAGTCAGTCTCGAAGGCTTGCAGATGTCACCAGATGGCTCAGGAATATATGCAGAAGTTGTTCGAAGACAGAAACAAGGAAAGCCTTCACAATTCTACCTGCCTTAATTTGTTAACTATGAGAGTCAAACTTTGCTTTGCTTAGGAATTTCCAGTTATTTTTAGTTTGCTTGGGCTCCCTGGTCTGTTCAGTTACAGAATTGAAGGAGGAGAAATCCTATGAAAGAATTTTGTAGAAGAAAGCATACTTTCTTCTGGTGTAGTCCAGGGAGTCTTCTTAGAGGTTAGTGTATATAAGCCAGGCCTTTAAAAACTGAAAATGAAAACAAAGAATTTAATGAGTGGAAAAAGGGATGAAAACAGATTGCTTTGACTGGCTGATGATTTAGTTCTACTTTTAGGTACAACTGGAGAAGTTTAGGTGAACTATTTATCCTTGATGTTTTTAGGTAGTCATTTCAAGTCCAGTAGTAGTGCTAGTTTCTTCAGTAACTGGACTTATAACTTTAATGTTTTGAATACCATGTTTTTTTTTTTTTTTTTTTTTTTGTTTTTTTTTTTTTTATCCTCACCCGAGGATATTTTTCCATTTTTTGTACAGATAGAGTGGGAGAGAGAGAGAGAGGAAGGGAGAGAGAGTGAGAAACATCGACGTGAAGGGACACATCGAGTGGCTGCCACCCGCACGACCAACCAGGGCCGGGGACAAACTGCAACCGAAGTACGTGCCCTTAGCGGGAACCGAACCCGGGTCTCTCCGGACCGCAGGCCGACGCTCTAACCGCTGAGCCAAACTGGCCAGGGCTGAATACCATGTTTTGTTTTAAGAAATTATTCAGCCATTCTGTTCAACTGTATATTAAACTAAACCTTAATATAAATTCCAAATATGATGGCTCCAAAAATAATATAAAACTCACTGATCTAATATTTCCAAACGAATAGAGTAGAAAAAAAATCAAGACATTTTAAAATGTGTTTTTGCTTTTATCTTTCAAGAAATGTTTGAGTAGAAGGGTGGGAGAGTACATTTTAGGGAAAATATGCAAATAGATGTATTGCAGTAAAATTCTCCAAGTGATTGAATATGGAAGAGGATCTTGCTGATTAGTAAATGACATCTGCTGAAGCCTGCTTCTCAAATATTTTGAATAAGAAATAGAAGCTATTTACATTGATTTCTTTTCATGAATTGTGGAATTTCTGTGGAATTTCAGTCATCTTCATCTGGGAACATTCAAGAAGTTACTATATAGTGTACAGAGTTGTTTCTGCTATTAGATTCATTAAGATACTATAAAATTACCTGGAACAAATAAAAATTAGTAACAATAACAAAAGTTTTACCAAGGTATACTCAGTGATAAGAGAAAGAAAAAAGTAACCTAGGATTCGTAAACAAGTTTTACTAGGTCAAAGAACAGAGCCAGAAAAACAGAAGACTATACTAGTACTTAAACAGAGTAAGTTTAACTATAACTATAATTCATAACTATATGTATATAATTCATAATTATAATTCAGAGAGAAGAGTTATCGACTCTTAGAGCAGAAAACAACTGCTAAGTATAAATAGGTTAGAATGAAAACTATCATAACAGGGCAAATACAAGAGAATAAGAACATGATAACTGACAACTCTAAAGCTTCTAATAAGAAAAAATTTAGAAATTAGATCCATAGCAAAGAAAGATGAAATAAACAGGTGAAAATAATGCAAACAAGTTTTTTCATTTGAAAAAATTTAGTGAAAAGTTTTATTTATTTATTACTTAAATTTTTTTTCTTTATTGATTTTAGAGAGATAGGAAGGGAGAGGGAGAGAGAGAGGGAGAAACATTGATGAGAGAGAATATTGACTGGCCGCCTCCTGTGTGCCACCCACTGTGGGTGGGGCCCACAACCTGGGTGTGTGCCCTGACTGGGAATCGAACCTACGACCTGTTGGTGCATGCGTCGGTGCTCAACCACTGAGCCACATGAGCTGGGCTTAGTGAAAAGTTTTAAAAACTGCATTGTAGAAAATGGATTATTAAATAATAGTGAATTTTAGGAATTAAAACTTTATGATGTCATAAATGAATATGATCAATTCCATAACAAGGTTATGAGTTTATTTTATGGTGATCATGCTGATGCTAAACCTTTGTGTTTATTTATGTTTATTTACTTATTCATTTATCAACTTTTATTTATGTCATGATGTATTTGGTTTCTCTGCTTACAGGAATTTAAAAATATGGGCCCTGGCCTGTTTGGCTCAGCAGTTAGAGCATCGGCCTGCCAACTGAAGGGTCGTGGGTTCGATTTCCGGTCAAGGGCACATACCTGGGTTGCAAGTTTGAACCCTGGACCCAGTCAGAGTCGTGCAGTAGGCAGCCAATTGATGTGTCTTTCTCACATTGATGTTTCTGTCTCTCCCCCTCCCTCCCTTCCACTCTATCTTTTTTTTTTTTAATTCTCACTCAAGGACTTTTTTTTTTTTTTTGCATTTATCTTTAGATAGAGTGGGAGGGAGAGAGGGAGGAAGAGAGAGAGAGAAACATTGATGTGAGAGAGACACATCGAGTGGTCGCTACCCACACAACCACAACTGGGGCCAGGGACAAACTGGAACCAAGATACATGCCCTTAGCGGGAACCGAACCTGGGACTCTCTGGTCCGTGGGCTGATGCTCTCGCCGCTGAGCCAATCCAACTAGGGCCCTTCCACTCTATCTTAAAAAAAAAAAAATTCAATCAAAAAATACCCTTAGGTGAGGATTAACAAAAAGATAATTAAAAATAAAATAAAAACCAGTATGGTCCAGCTGGTGTGGCTCAGTGGTTGAGCGTCAACCCATGCACCAGGAGGCTGCCAGTTTGATTTTTGGTCAAGCCACATGCCTGGGTTGTGGGCTCAATCCCCAGTAGGGGGCGTGCAGGAGGCAGCTTATTGATGTTTCTCACATCGATGTTTCTCTCTTTTTTTAATCCTCACCTGAGGACATTTTTGTACTTATCTTCAGATAGAGCCAGAGGGAGGAAGGGAGGAAGAGAGAGAGAAAACTCAATGTGAGAGAGACACATCAAGTGGCTGCCACCCACACAACCCCAACCAGTGCGGGGACAAGCTGCAACTGAGGTACATGCCCTTAGTGGGAACCGAACCCAGGCCTCTCTGGTCCGCGGGCTGATGCTCTAACTGCTGAGGCAAACTGGCCAGAGCTCACATTGATGTTTCTATCTCTCTCTCTGTAAACACACACACACACACACACACACACACACACAATCCCAAACAAACAATATGACATAGCCACTGACCTTGGCGCCCACAGTCTAGTGATGGAAACAGATAATTATAGGATAGCCTGCTAGTCCTGTAAAAGGTAGTGCTTTGGGGGCAACAAGGACCAACTGATTCTACTGCAAGTTAAAACACTATGTCAAGCAAAATCTTTGTGAGCATGACATTAAAACTAAAAATCATAAATGCAAAGAGGGTAATAAATTTGATTCTATAAAAATAACAAGTAGTATAGACATTCATGTATACATGGGAATATCTGCATAAACATAAAAAATGTACCCAAATGTTGTTACTAGCCAGTTCTAAGGAGTGGTTAGTGATACAGGCAGAATGGAAAATCTTTTCAAATGAAATCTCATAAGAAACCTTGGTATAAAAAAATACTTAGAAGTAAGGTGGCTCTAGCTGAGACAACATTTAATTTTGCTGGAATCTAACAAAATTGAAATGAAACTCAGGGAATTGAAAGACTTCTGTTTTCTTTTCAAAAGAAAAAATTATAACGTCCTCTAAAATTTATAGAAATGATAAAAATTTAAGAGGTTGGGATTATAATGCTTTTTAAGAAACAGTTTTAACAGGCATACGTTTGACCTTTTAGGGTATAAAGTATTAACGTAAAAAGCCAAAGTGAAAGGTAACAAGGATTGTGATCCTAGAGCACAGATTGAGGCAGAAACCCAAATTGTGTCCCAGTTTCAGGGTTAAAGCAAGGAGTTTTTATGAGAAAAAGGAAGGGAAATAATTACATGAATAGAAGAAAGAAATTTCCTTTGGTGCTATCAATTAGGAATCATTCTAGGAATTATTCTCCATGAATCTCAGCTCTGCCCTCTGGGCTCTTGAGTGACCCTTCTTTTTTTCACCTCACCAACCCCTGTGGGTCAAATCATGGTCATTCTGCCTGGTGTCCCTCATACCAATAGGACGTGACTGTGTTCTTTAAAACAGGTCAGAAACTTTATTCTTTGGCCAAGGATGGAGAAGGATGAGCTTGTGCTCTAAAAATCCCTTCTGGATTCCGAGGAATTAAAGTCTTAAAGGGCAATGATGGGGAAGGCAGGTGAGTTTAGGGGTGGAGAGTTCTGAGGGTTCCAGGGGAGCATGCATTGTTTCCAGTCATGCTTGAAACATGTCTAGCCATACATTGCATGTCTTATTTTAATGTCAAATCTCTCAGGGCCACTTTTTTTTTTTTTTTTTTTTTTTGACAAGTTCAGCCTGCTTTTATCCGGGGATATCTTGGAGAGAATACAAGAAATTCAGTAAAAGTTAAAAGATGAACTAATGCCCTGGCCAGTTTGGCTCAGCGGTTAGAGCATCAGCCCGTGGACCAGAGAGTGCTGGGTTCAGTTCCCACTAAGGGCACGACGTACCTCAGTTACAGTTTGTCCCTGGCCCCAGGTTGGGGTCATGTGCATGGCAACCAACTGATGTGTCTCTCTTACATCAATGTTTCTCTCTTTCTCTTCCTCTCTCTCACCCTCCCGCTCTGTCTGAAGATAAATGCAAAAATGTCCTTTGGTGAGGATTAAAAAAAAAAAAGATGAACTAATGATGTGGTAGCACAACTGGTGACAAATGCTACCATTTTGTAATTATGTGGTTTTATCAATCTACTTTCTGCCAGAAGAATTTCGGGAATCCATTGCATCTTCATTTGATACTATTTCTGTCTCTTTCAGTCTAAGATGGAAGTGTTGCTGCTGATAAACTTATCTCAGCAACTGTGTGGTTTCTCTAAATCTCATTGGGGCTCATTGGATTGGATAATAGTTATACCCACAAATCTCTCAGAAATAAACCCTTCTTTGCTGTGGACTCCTGCTGTGATAGCTAAAGGACAATGCACTTACGCTTCCTTGAAGCCCTCTTGTGGTGTGATTGAGAGGACCCAGGAGCACACCTTTAATTTGTTTAAAGGATTTTTTGTATGACTGAGTTATTGGGAGCCATTTTAGAAGCAGCCTGCCATAGAGGTTAAATTTTATCTAATTGAAGTAGTCATATGATGTTTTTTCTCCCTTAAGCTACTAATATAGTAAGTTACAGTAATAGAGTATCTTAGGGTCCACAAAGCTATAGTAATAACAGTATGGCACTTGCATAAAACAGACACATAGACCAATAAGACAGAACAGAGAGCCCTGAAATATTTTTATGCATATACGGTCAACTAATCTTGGACAATAAGAATATACAGTAGGGAAAGGATAGTCTCTTCCATAAATGGTGTTGGGGAACCTGGATTTCCATATGCAGAAGAATTAAATTGAACCATAATCTTACACTCTATACAAAAATCAACCTGAAGTGGATTAAACTTAGCCATAAGACCTGAAACCATAAAACTCATAGAGAATACATAGGGGAAAACTTCTTGACATTGGTCTTGGCACTGGTTTTTATTTATGACATCTAAAGCACAGGCAGTGAAAGCAAAAATGAATATGTTGGACTATATCAAACTAAAATCTTGTACATAGCATAGGAAATAATGAACAAAATGAAAAAGCAACCTATAAAATGGGAGAAAATATTTGCAAACCATGTGTGTGTTAAGTGGTTAATATCCAGACTATATATATAAGGAACTCATACAACTATAGAGCGAAAATGGATTTGAATAGACTTTTCTAAAGAAGACATAAATGCCCAATAGGTACATGGAAAAGTGCTCAACATCACTAATCAGGGAAATGCAAATCAGAATACAATGAGATATAATCTCATACCAGTTAAGATGGCTATTATAAAAAAAAAAAAGCAAAGATAAAAAGTATTGAGAATGTGGAGAAAAAAGAATCTTTGTACACTACTGGTGGGAATATAAATTGGTATAGCCATTCTCTAAAACAATATGGATATTTCCTCAAAAAATTAAGAATAGAATTATCATATGATTCAGCAGTCCCATCCTGGGTATATATTTAAAGGAAATGAAATCAGTATTTCAAAGAGATATCTGTTCTCCCATATTCACTGAAGCCTTATTCACAATAGCCAAACTGTGGAAACAACCTAAGTGTTGTTGACAGATGAATGGATAAAGAAGATGTGGTATATATGCACAATGGGATATTACTCAGCCTTAAAAAAAAAAAGGAAATCCTGTCATTTGTGCAAACATGTATGAATCTGGAATACATTTTTAAGTGAAGGAAGCCAGACAGAGAAAGACAAATACTGTGTTATCTCACATATGTGTGGAATCTTAAAAAACAAATACACAGAAGCAGAAAGTAGAATGGTGATTACCAGAGACAAGGAAGTGGGGGATATAATGTTGCACTGGTCTCATAGGTTATGTACACTTTCCACCACTCCTGTTCCTCAGATTGAATAATAAATAAAACTTTCTGCCTTCTGACCAACGTCTCCCCATTAGATGTTGGTCAGAGGGCAGAAAGCTTCAGTTATGTAGAATGAATAAGTTCTTGAGATCTAATGTACAACTTGGTGTGACTAGTTTATAACATTATATTGTATATTTCAAATTTGCTAAGAGGGTGGATCTTCACTGTTCTTACCATATACAAAAAAGATGTATATATGTTTGTTAGCTTTATTGTAGTTTTCATTTCACAGTGTTCTGCATATTTAAACATCGTATACCTTAAATATATACATTTGAAAAATAAAAAATAAAGCGAAGTATGAGAACAGTGTCCCACCAATAGAAAATATCAATGTAGAGATAGAACTGTAATAACAAACTAGATAGAAATTCTGGAGTTGAAAAGTACAATAACTGAAATGAAAATTCACTCATTGGGCCCAAGAGAAGATTTGAACTGGAAGAAGAAAGAAAACACAGATAGGTCAATTGCTATTATCCGATCTGAGGAACAGGAAAGAAAAAAAGCATACAGAACTTATTATGAGATCTGTGGGACTTCATCGAGTGTACTAACACACACAAAGAGAGACTTCTACAAGGAGAGGAGGTGATATTGAATGGGACAGGAAAACTATTTGAAGTAATAATGGTTAAAAACTCTAATTTTAATGAGAATCCTATCGACACATCCCAGAAGTACAATGAACTTCAAGTAGGATAAAACCAAAGAGATCCACACTTAGACACATCATAATCAAACTGTAGAAAGACGATGAATCTTTATCCTCACCCAAGGACATTTTTGCATTTATGTTCAGATAGAGCGGGAGGGATAGAGGGAAGAAGAGAGAGAGAGAGAAACATTGATGTGAGAGAGACACATTGACTGGTTGCCACCCACACGACCCCAACCAGGGCCAGGGATGAACTGCAACCAAGGTATGTACCCTTAGTGGGAACCAAACCTAGGACTCTGGTCCACAGGCCAGTGCTCTAACTGCTGAGCCAAACTGGCCAGGGCAAGATGATGAATCTTTAATGCAGTAAGAGAAAAGGACATAACATTCAAGGGACCCTTGTAAGAGTAATAGCAACCTTTTCTTTTTTTGTTAATCCTCACCCGAGGATATTTTTCCATGGATTTTTTTCAGGAAGAGTGGGAGGGAAGGTGGGAGAGAAATATCAATATGAGAGAGACACATTGATTAGTTGGCGCCCGCATGACCCTGACCCAGGCCTGGGATCAAACCTGAAACCCAGGTGTGTGCACTTGAACCTGTGACCCTTTGGTCTGCTGGCCAACGCTCTAACCACTGAGAAAAACTGTCCAGGGCCTACCTTTTTATTGGAAACCATGGATTCCGGAAGCAGCAGGATTACACGTTAGCAGTACTGAAATTTATCGTGCAACTCATTGATCCGTGGGCTGATGCTCTACCTCTGAACCAAACCAGCCTGGGCTTCTCTCATCTATTGATGGACACTTGTGCTGTTTCCAGATCTTAGCAATTGTAAATAGTGCTGCTATGAACATAGGGGTACATATATTCTTTCTGATTTCAGGCTTCTTAGGGTATATTCCTAGAAGTGGGATCACTGGGTCAAATGGCAGTTAAATTTTTAATTTTTTGAGGAAACACTATATTGTTTTCCATAGTGGCTGCACCAATCTGCATTCCTATCAGCAGTGTACTAGAGCACGCTTTTCTCCACATCCTCGCCAGCACTTGTTTGATGATTTGTTGATGGCAGCCATTCTGGCAGGTGTGAGGTGATACCTCATAGTTGTTTTAATTTGTGTGTCTCTGATGATTAGTGATGTTGAGCATTTTTTCATATGTCTCTCGGCCATTTGTATGTCCTGTTTGGAGAGGTGTCTATTTAGATCCTCTGCCCTTTTTTTTTTTATCCTCACCCAAGGACATTTTTTCATTTTTTGTTCAGATAGAGCGAGAGGGAGAGAGAGGAAGAGAGAGAGAGAGAGAGAAACATCGACGTGAAAGGGACACACAGAGTGGCTGCCACCCACACGACCCAAGCAGGGCCGGGGACAAACTGCAACCGAGGTTTGTGCCCTTAGCGGGAACTGAGCCCGGGTCTCTCTGGACTGCAGGCCAATGCTCTAACCGCTGAGCCAAATCGGCCAGGGCCCTCTGCCCATTTTTTTAATTGTGTTTTTTGTCTTCCTTTTGTTGAGTTGTATGAGTACTCTATATATTTAGGAAATTAGCCTTTTATCTGATTTATTGCTGGCAATTATTCTCTTCCATATAGTGAGTTCTCTTTCCATTTTGATGGCTGTTTTTTTTGCTATGCAGAAGATTTTTAGTTTGATGTAGTCCCATGTATTAATTTTTTCCTTTGTTTCTCTTACCTTAGGCGTTGTATCAGTGAAAATTCTGCTGCATGTGATGTCTGCAATTTTGTTGTCTACATTTTCTTTTAGGATTTGTATGGTTTCATGAGCTACATTTAAGTCTTTTATCCATTTTGAGTTTATTCTTGTGTATGGTATAAGTTGGTGGCCTAGTTTGACTTTCTTGCATGTAGCTGTCCAGTTTTCCCACCACCATTTATTTAAGAGGCTGACTTTACTCCATTGTATGCTCTTGCCACCCTTGTCAAAATATTAATTGAGCATAATGTCTTGGGTCTATATCTGGGTTTCCTGTTCTGTTCCATTGATCTGTATACCTGTTCTAGTGCTATTACCAGGCTGTTCGGATTATAGTGACTTTGCAGTATAACCTGATATCTGGTATTTCGATCCTTCCTACTTTGTTCTTCTTTTTCAAGATTGCTGTGGCTTTTCGGGGTCTTTTTTGGTTCCATATGAACTTTTGAAGTATTTGTTCTAGTTCTGTGAAATATGTCGTTGGTATTTTAATGAGGATTGCATTGAACCTATAGATTGAGTTGGGTAGTATGGACATCTTAATGATGTTAATTCTTCCAATCCATGAACAAGGTGTAAACTTCAACTTTTTTTTTTATCCTCACCCAAGAACATTTTTCGATATTTTGTTCAGATAGAGTGGGAGGGAGGGAGAGAGAGAGAGAGAGAGAAACATCGACGTGAAAGGGACATATCCAGTGGTTGCCACCCACACAACCCAACCAGGGCCAGGGACAAACTGCAACCGAGGTATGTGCCCTTAGCGGGAACCAAACTCAGGTCTCTCTGGACTGCAGGCCGACACTCTAACCGCTGAGCCAAATCAGCATGGGCATCAACTTTTTTATATCTTCCTCTATTTTTTTTTTTAAATATCCTGTAGTTTTTTACAAATAGGCTCTTTACTTCTTTGGTTAAGTGTATTCCTAGGTATCATAATTTTTTTTTGCCACAGTGGGAATGTTTTTTTCAGTTTCTCTTTCCGTGAGTTCATTATTGGTGTATAAGAATGCTGTCGATTTCTTTGTTATTTTTGTATCCTGCTACTTTGCCAAATTCGTTTATTAAATCTAGTAGAGTTTTGATGAAATTTTTAGGATTTTCTGTGTACAATATCATATCATCTGTGAATAATTACAGTTTCACTTCCTCCTTTCCAATTTGGATCCCTTTTATTTTTCTTCATGTCTAATTGCTGTGGCTAAGACTTCCAGTATTATGTTAAATAAGAGTGGCAAAAGTGGGCATTCCTGTCTTTTTCTTGTTTTTAAGGGAAATGCTTTTAGTTTTTGCCCACTGAGTATGATGTTGTCTGTAGGTTGTTCATATATTGCCTTTATTATGTTAAGATAGGATCCCTCTATTCCCTAATTGCTGGGCATTTTTTATCAGAAATAAGTGCTGGATTCTTTCAAATGATTTTTCAGCAACTGTTAATATGATCATATGGTTTTTATCTTTCATTTTGTTTATGTGGTGTATCACATTTATTGATTTGCGAACATTGTATCAGCCTTGCATCTCTGGGATGAATCCCACTTGGTCATGGTGAATAACTTTTTTAATGTATTGCTGGATCCAATTTGCTAATATTTTATTAAGGATTTTGGCATCTGTGTTCATCAGGGTGATTGACCTGTAATTTTCTTTCTTTGTGGTGTCTTTATCTGGTTTTGGAATTAGAATTATTCTGGCCTCATAAAATGAGTTTGGAAGTCTTCCTTCTTCTTGAATTTTTTGAAATAGTTTGAGAAGAATGGGTGTTAGATCTTTTTTGAATGTTCGGTAAAACTCCCCCGAGAAGCCATCTGGGCCCGAGTTTTGTTTGCTGGGAGATTCTTGATTACATCTTCAATTTTCTTAGTTGTTATTAGGTCTGTTCAAGTTTTTTATTTCTTCCTGGTTCAGT
The DNA here is from genome assembly GCF_014108415.1 of Molossus molossus. Classification (NCBI taxonomy): domain Eukaryota; kingdom Metazoa; phylum Chordata; class Mammalia; order Chiroptera; family Molossidae; genus Molossus; species Molossus molossus. Next base: position 104,942,263 of record NW_023425366.1, on the reverse strand, counting down.
TGTGGAAGACTGTGTTTCTAGAAATTTGTCCATTTCGCCGGAATTGTCCAATTTGTCGCATGTAAGTATTTTTGGTCTTTGTTAACGATCCTTTGTATTTCTGTGGTGTCAGTTGTAACTTCTCTTTCGTTTCTGATTTTGTGTATTTGGGTCCTCTCTCTTTGTTTCTTGGTGAATCTAGCTAAGGGTCCATCAATCTTATTTATCTTTTAAATGAACCAGCTCTTTGTTTCATTGATCTTTTGAATTGTTTTTTAGTCTCTATGTCGTTTTTCTTCTGCTCTGATCTTAACTATTTCTTTCCTTCTACTTGCTCTGGGTTTTTCTTTTTGTTTGCTTTTTAGTTATTTAAGTTGTGAGGTTAGATAGTCAGTTAGGAATTTTTCTTGTTTCTTGAGGTAGGCCTATAGTGCTATGAACTTCCCTCTCAGGACTGCTTTTGCTGCGTCCTATAGATTTTGTGTTGTGTGTTCATTTTCAATGGTTTCCAGGAAGTTTTTAATTTCTTTCTTGATCTCCTTGGTAACTCATTCACTGTTTAATAACATGCTATTTAGCCTCCATGTGTTTAAATGATTTTGCTGTAATTGATTTCTAGTTTCATGCCATTTGGATTTGAGAAGATACTTGATATGATTTCAGTGTTCTTGAATTTGTAGAGATTTAGTTTGTATCCTACCTCCCACGTGGTCTATTTTTGAGAATGTCCCATGTGCACTTGAGAAGAATGTGAATTCTGCAGTTTTGGGGTGTAATTCTCTATAGATGTCTATTAAATCCATTTGATCATTTAGAGTCTCTGTTTTCTTGTTAATTTTTTGTCTAGAGGATTTATCCAGTGATGTTAGTGGGGTGTTGAAGTACCCGGCTATAATTTTATTGCTATCGGTTTCTCCTTTGAAGTCCTCCAGAAGTTTTTAACTATATTTTGGTGCTCCTATGTTGGATACATATATGTTTACAAAGTTTATATCTTTCTGTTGGAAGATCCTTTCAATATTATGTAGTGGCCTTCTTTGCCTCTAGTTATGGCCTTCATTTTGAAGTCTGCTTTATCAGCTATGAGTATTGGTACCCTAGCTCTTTTTCTCTTTCCATTTGCTTTGAAGATTTTTTCCCACCCCTTCACTTTCAACCTACTTGAGTCTTTTGTTGTGAGGTGGGTCTCTTGTAAACAACATATATATGAGTTATGCTTTCTTATACAGTCAGCTACTTTGTGTCTTTTGATCGGAGCATTCAATCCATTTACATTTAAGGTTATTATTGATATGTACGTATTTACTGCCATTTTTGCTTATTGTGGTTTTCTCTCTATTCCTTCTACTAATTACAGCAGTTTTTTAAACATTTCTTGCAGTGCTGGTTTGGTGCTAACATATTCCCTTAGCCTTTTTCTTTTGTCTGGGAAGTTCTTCATTTGACCTTCTATTTTGAATGATAGCCTTGCTGGATAGAGTAGTCTTGGATTCAGATCCTTATTTTTCATTACCTTGATTATTTTATGCTATTCCCTTCTGGCCTGTAGAGTGTTTGTTGAGAAGTCAGATGGTAGCCTAATGGGGGTTCCTTTGTTGGTAACCTGTTGCTTATCTCTTGCTGCCTTTAGGATTCTCTCTTTGTCCTTAATTTTTGGCATTTTAATTATTAGGTGTCTTGGTGTGGGCCTGTTTGCTTTCTTCTTACTTGGGGCTCTTTGTGCTTCTTGTACTTGTATCCTTTTTTCCTTCACCAAGCTAGGGAAGTTTTCTGTCACTATTTCTTCAAATATATTTTCTAACCTTTGCTCATTTTCTTCTTTTTCTGGAACTCCTATGATGCGGATGTTGTTACGTTTCATATTGTCCCACAGTTCTTCTAGGGTGTCTTCCTGTTTTTTAGTTGTTTTTTTTTTTTGGTTCTCTGATTGGGTGATTTTTTCTACTCTGTCTTCTAATTCACTGATCCAATTCTTGGCCTCCTCTACTCTGCTGGTTATTCCTTCCAATATGTTCTTTATTTCTGCTATGTCATTCTTCATTTCCAGTTGGTTTGTTTTCAGTACTTCTATATCTTTACTCATGCTGTTGAGCTTCCTCATGATTGTTACTCTGAACTCTCCCTCTGATATCTTGCTCAATTCCCTTTCATTTATTTCATCTTATGTCGAATTATCTTGTTCTTTCATTTGGGATTTGTTTCTTTGTTTCACCATTTTGTCTGTCTCAGTGGATTTTGGAGCCTGCCAAATTTTCCCTGTGGATATTTGTGTTCCACTGGTTGTGGCTCTCTCTACTGGGTTTGAATAAGTGTGGGAGGACCCACGTTAAACACCACTGTCAAGTCCTACTTTCCTGGATAGATTTGCCAGTTCAAGAAAGGTTCAGTTATCCTTTAGCTTTTTGCCTGGAGGCTATTAGTTTCAGTTTCCTGATGAGCCTTGGGTTGTAGCCCTCAACTGAATGAAGAAATTCCTCAGGTGTTGAGGTTAAGAGGATTTCCAGTGGGTGGGGCAGATGCTTGCTAGCTGTTAATGAGCCTCAATTTGCATTTCTCTGGCCTGGCCAGGTGGTGTTAAATTCCTGAGGAAGGGGCTGTTGCTTCTCCCTGGGGTTCTGGGAGGCTCTTTGAGTAAGATGGCTACTGTCCTACGAGTGATTCAGCAAAAAACTCCCAGTGCCCTCCAAATACCAAGTCTCTCTACACAGTTCCAGTTCAGTCTGCCCTCCCTCTGCTGGAGCCCAAGGTGAGTGACTGCAGCTAATTTAGTGCTCTTTCCGGACCTTTGCACTGTAGAGCCAGCTTGGTATTTTAACCCTGAGGGAGCTGCTTACAGCTAAAACAGCTGCTGTCCGTGGGCTCCTAGCCTGTTCTCTCGTGCCTCCACAATTCCTACCAGGCTCGATTTACTGTCTTCTTTTTGACCGTGGTCATATGGGTCCACTCCAGCTGCTTTTCTTTTGTTTTTCCCTACAATTTGTCTTTATTTTAGTGGTAATTCCAGTTTGGTTTTGGGAGATGGTCTGTGTAGCTTTCATTCACTCTGCTGCCATTTTTGAATCTCTAAAAAAAAATTTTTTTTTATCCTCACCCAAGGACATTTTTCCATTTTTCATATAGAGCGGGAGGGAGAGAGAGAGAAACATTGATGTGAAAGGGACACATCAAGTGGCTGCCACCCACATGACCCAACCAGGGCCAGGGACAAACTGCAACTGAGGTACATGCCCCTAGCGGGAACCGAACTCAGGTCAAAACCAACCAGGGCTCTAAAAAAATTTTTTTATGTCTCTTTTTAAAAATATATATTTTTATTGATTTTTAGAGAGAGAGGAAGGGAGAGGAGAAAGAGACAGAAACATCAATGTGAGAGAGAACCATTGATCGGCTGCCTCCTCCTTGCCCCCTACTGGGGATCAAGCCAGCAACCTAGGCATATGCCTTGACCAGGAATCAAACTGGTGACCTCTTGGTGCATGGGTTGACCCTCAGCCACTGAGCCACAGCAGCTGGGTGATATAAAAAAAAATTTAATGGGTAAAATCAATTATATAAGTTGACTCAGGACTGGCCTCATTGGTCCCTAGAGAGAGGAGGGCTTCCAAAGATCACTTGATTTAATAAGGTATGGGTAGAGCCACACTTCTCTTTCCTTCTCAGGAGGCCTGCCCCTTTCCTTTATTCAGTATATAATTTTTAATGGGTTTTTTTTCTATACTCATCGAGGACACTTTTGCATTTATCTTCTATAGAGTGGGATGGAGAGAAGGAGGAAGAGAGAGAGAGAAACATTGATGTGAGACAAACACATCGACTGGCTGCCACCCACACGACCCAACCAGGGCCAGGGACAAACTGCAACCAAGGTACCTGCCCTTAGTGGGAACCAAACCTGTGTCTCTCTGGTCTGCGGGCCAATGCTCTGACTGCTGAGCCAAACCGGCCAGGCCCAGTATATCATTTTTGAAGAGATTTTAGAGGTGAGATCTTTTCACTATTCTAATTCTAAGTAAGTAAATAAATAAAGGGTAGGCTTAATATGATTAGTTAACAGGAAATAAAAATTAAAACTATAATGTGATCCCCCTGTGTTTCCACCAGAATGGTTAATATTAAATGGATGGACAAAGAGTGGTGGCACTGATATAAGCAAGTGGAACACTTAATGTTGATGGGAGTGTAAACTATTGTAGCCACTTGGGAATACTATTTGTTATAGCCATTTGGCAAAACATATATCTACCTTATGACCAATCCAATATACTCCTGGGTATATTTGTAATAGAAAGATGTTATACACATAATGAAATTATACCCAAAGACTTATACAAAAATATTTATAGCAGCACTATTTATAATAATATCTAAAGGTTGGAAACAAATCCAAATGTCCATCAACAAGGGAATGGATAATGTGATATGTTCATACAATGATATACTACTCAGCAATAAAAAAAGGAACAAACTGCTGATACACACAAGATGGTTGAATCTCACAAATGTCCTTTGCTTAAAAAGCCAGACACAATATATAATATGTTTCCATTTATGTGAAGTTCAAAAATAGGTAAAATTGATCTATATAGTAGTTAGAATGGTGGTTATTTTTCGGGTACTGACTGAGATGCAGTGCAAAGGAGCCAGCCACTTTGGAGACTGGGAATGTTCTCTTCTGGGTGCTGGTTACATGGGTGTAGACATGAAAATTTGAGTTAAACACTTTTAAAAAGACACTGTTCTTTTTTTATATTTTATTTTTTTATCCTCACCCGAGGACATTTTTCCATTCTTTGTTCAGGTAGAGGGGGAGAGAGAGGAACAGAGAGAGAGAGAGAGAAACATCGATGTGAAAGGGACACATCGAGTGGCTGCCACCCACACGACCAACCAGGGCCGGGGACAAACTGCAACCGAGGTACGCGCCCTTAGCGGGAACCGAACCCGGGTCTCTCTGGACTGCAGGCCGATGCTCTAACCACTGAGCCAAACTGACCAGGGCAAAAAGACTCTGTTCTTGAAGTTCTGTTTGTATCCCATATTATGAAAGATAGGTTAAGATCTTGAAGAAATATATATATATATCTTTATTACTCTGTCAGTGTTCAAATCAGAGATAAATAATACTATGCAATTAAATCATTGGTGTAAGGAAATTCAACCACTCTTTCATTATTTGTAACTGTTAAAAGCCTTAATTAAGATATAATATGTTAAAAGTACCTTTGAGAAAAAACATAAACGTAGGTCTACTGATGACTCTGAAGATTACAGTATTTGATTTTAGGTAGTATTTAAATATTTGGTCACAAATGTTATTTTTGAAATCCAGAATGGAATAAGGGCAACTATTAGCAACATTTAACCAGCCTGGTTCTGTTATTTCCCGCTGGAGGATTAAGGCAGAATGAGCAAGTGAGAGAACTTTTGAAAAACTGAAGTGCCAGTATTTTTACAACTACTTTGTAGGCCATAAAAAACAAATGAAATCTGTTCCTTGCAAAGAATGCTAGGCTGGCCAAACACCAAGATGTTGCTACACAGAGAAAATAAAACAAGCAGAAACAAAACCACAACAGAGCTGCTTTCATCCCAGAATGTGCAAGGCACTAAAGAATAAGGACTGAGCCATGACCAGGGCACAGGGGAGAGGAAGGTTAATCAGGGGAGGAGAGAGATTTTTTTCCTGGACTTTGTACTAACTATTAATCCAAAGCTGGAAATACTGATTTATATCTGAAGAATTAGAAACATATTTCTTCAGTTTATTCATTCAATAAATATTTATGGTGCTTCTGTTATGTGGTTGGCACTGTTGTAGGCACTTGTGATATAGCAGTGAACCAAAGAGACAAAAATTCCTGCCTTTGTGGAACAAATATTGAAGATGGGAGTAGGGTAGGAATGTACACACATTATGTATGTTGCAGTGAGTTTACATTAAGTAGCTACTTTTCTTGTTTAGCCATAATTTGGTCTTCAATTACACATACTTTCTGGAACCTCCAGTTTAATGCTGCTAGTGAAGCTCCATTAATCTTTCCAAAGAGACCTTCCTCAGTACTTTAATAATGAAATCTCCTTGCATATGAATCAAGATTGGTCTGTTTTGATAAGTGGTAAAGAATAGAATAAGAAATAGACCTAAATCATATAAGAATTTAGGATAATGGTATGCAGTCTTATACAAAGGAGTAATAGGAATCTTTTTATTTTTAATTTTTAAAAATTGATTGGAGAGAGAAAGAGAAATGTGGATTTGTTGTTCCACTTAGTTATGCATTCATTGATTGATTCTTGTGTGTGCCCTGACTAGGAATCAAACCTACAACCTTGGTGTATCAGGACAACCCTCTAATCAGCTGAGCTACCCAGCCAGAGCCAAGAGAAATAGGATTTTAGAGTCAATGCAGATAAAAGCTGAAATTAATAAAATAGATAAAAAATAGTAGAAAGGATAAATAAAAAACAAAATTGGTGATTTAAGATGGTCAATGAAAAGGTAAACCCTTTGCAATACAGATGAAGGTAAAGGAGCAAATATATATCACATAAAGTATGTGAAAGAAGTAATCACAGATACAAAAGAAATTAAAATAATTTTGTGAGAATACTACATGAAAGTACATTTGTAATAAATTGAAAGCCTAGAGACAAGAGCTGATTTTTCAAGGTAGATGGCAAACTAAAATAGGTTGATTAGCATCAAAGAGATGGAAAAGGTGACTAAGAGATTCCATTTAAAAAGTCATAAATGATTAACAATCGAATTGTTTCTAACCTTCAGAGAACAGATGAGTCCAATGCTGTTTAAACTATTTTAGGTCATAGCAAAAGATGGAAAACTTCCGGTTCATCTTATGACTTAATGATAGAATCCAATAGAAATTAACAGAAAAGAAAACCTCAGATCAATGTTCTTATGCACATAGATGCTAAAATCATAAATAAAATACTATTAAACAGATCTCACCAGTATATCAAAGATTGATATGCTATTATGACTAAATAGTTTGCATTTCAAAAATGAAAGAATGGTTCATACCAGAAAAATCTTTTAATATCATTCACTACATCAGTAAATTAAAGATAACCATGTGATCATGTCGCTTCAATGCTGAAAAGGCTCTTGGTAAAATTCATAAGGCTCTTGTCATTATAATAAAAACTATTAAAAAGAAATAGAAAAACCAGTTAAATATGATAATGAGTATTTGTTCACTTAACATGTTTTTCTGAGCATTCATTATATGCCAGGTGATGTTCTAAATACTGGAGTTCCAGCCGTTAACAAAGACAAAACAAAATAAAGCCTTTCTTCACTGACCTTACATTAGCATTTGGTAGCCATCCATAAAAAATACGTTAGCCCTGGCCAGTTTGGCTCAGTGGTTAGAGTGTCGCCTGTGGATGGAAGAGTCCTACTATGGGTGCATACCTCGGTTGCGGTTTGTCCCCAGCCCCAGTTGGGGTTGTGCGGATGGCAGCCAGTCGATGTGTCTCTCTCATGTCGATGTTTCTCTCTCTCTCTCTTCCTCTCTCTCTCTCTCCTGCTCTATCTGAGGATGAATGCAAAAATGTCCTCTGGTGAGGACAAAAAATAAATAAGTTAAATGTCTCGTTTGTCAGATGGTAATAAATACTGCAGAGAGAAATAAAGCAGAAAATAAGTAGTTGCCAAGATCTGGAGCATAGAAGTAGTAGGGAAGTCGTCATTGATAAGGTAGACATTTCTAGCAGAGACCTATGGGAGAGCAAGAGCAGATGAACAAAAACAAATTCCTGCCCTCGTGGAGTCTACAATCTAGTGGGAAAAGGCAAAAAACAAAATCATACTAAATAAGAAAAGCCAATAGTGTGTACTCTAAGGAAAAAAGAATAATCAAGAGAAGGGGACCAAGATCCAGGGGATTTTGAGGGACAGGTTGTAATATTAAATAGAGCGGTCAGGGTATTCCTCATTGAGAAGCTGAGATCTGGGGAAAGTCTTAAAGGAGGTGAGGGTACTAGCCAGTCTAGGGGGAGAGTGTTCTAGGCAGAGGAAAGAGCCACTGTAAAGATTCTAATGGACAGCGTGCCTGGTGCAAGCAAGCAGTTTCAAAGAGGTCAGGGGGCTGGAACTGAGTGGATATGGGAGTTTGCGGATGTCAGATTATGTTATGTAGGGCGTTGAAGACCATTTTAAGGACAATTTAAAAACAGTTGCCCTGGCCGGTTTGGCTCAGCGGTTAGAGCGTCGGCCTGCGGTCCGGAGAGACCCGGGTTCGGTTCCCGCTAAGGGCATGTACCTCGGTTGCAGTTTGTCCCCGGCCCTGGTTGGTCGTGCGGGTGGCAGCCACTCGATGTGTCCCTTTCACATCGATGTTTCCCTCTCTCTCTCTTCCTCTCTCTCCCTCCCACTCTGTCTGTACAAAAAATGGAAAAATGTCCTCGGATGAGGATTAAAAAAAAAAAAATAATAAAAAAAATAAAAAAAATAAAAACAGTTGAATGATTTTTGCCCTGGTCAGTTTGGCTTGGAGGTTAGAGCATCGGCCTGAGGACCAAAGGGTTACAGGTTGGATGCCCAGTCAAGGGCACATACCTGGGTTGCAGGTTCAATCCCTGGCCTTGGTCCGGGTTGTATGGCAGGCAGCCAGTCCATGTTTCTCTCTCTCTCTCTTTCTCTCTTTCTCCCCGCCTCCCCCCTTCCACTCTGTCTAAAAACTGATAGGAAAATATCCTTGGGTGAGTATTAACCACACACAAAAAATAGTTTAATGATTTGTAGTAAGTCAAACACCCTTATAACTACCACCCATGTCAAGAAATTGAACTCAGCCAGTCAATCCAGAAGCCTTTTCCCCATAACTATCCATTGTTCTGGCACTTTCAGAAATCATTTCCTTATATTTCTTTATAGTTTTATCACCCAGTTGTGTATCCTTATATACTACATTCTTACCCATTAAAAATAATTTGACGTCTTTTGCCTCGGCTGGTTTGGCTCAGCAGTTAGAGCATCAGCCCACAGACCAAAGAGTTGCGAGTTCGATTCTGATCAAGGGCAGGAACCTCGGTTGCAGTTTGGTCCCCAGCCCTGGTTGAGGTCATGCAGGAGGCAACCAATTGATGTGTGTTTCTCTTCCCCCCACCCCCCAATCCCACTCTATCTGAAGATAAAATGGAGAAATATCCTTGGGTGAGAATTTAAAAAATAAGTAAATAAAATAAAAATAATTTGATGCCTTTTAAGTTTCTTTTTAATCTCTTTACTTCTTTACCATATTCATTAGTTTTAGGAGAATCTGGGTCATTTAGCGTGTAAAGTTATTTACAATCTTAATTTTGCTGATTGCAAAATTTTTGCAATCAAACTGCTGACTGTCCAGCATATTCTTCTAAATTCTGTACTTCGTGCAAATTGGCAGCTGAATCCAGAAGGTTAATCAGACTCAGGATCTGATCTGGCATGGCTGTCCATTATGTGTAGTTGTCTTTCTTTTTGTGATTTTAGCAGCCATGATACCCAGTGCCTATAGTCATCAATTTGTTGGATCTTACAAAATTTTGCTACTCTAATCTGGTTTCCTTTCTATATATTAGTTGGAAAATGTTTATAAGGTGATACAATCCTGCATCTACTATTTGATTACCAGATTTGCAGTTCACATCGGAAAAAGGAATGATTCTTTTTCTTTATTTGGTGGTTTTCAAAATAATGAGTTGGTTTCTTATATCTTCCCAAAAGACCAATTCGATGATTTCAATCTATTATTATTTTTATTGAAATTTAAATTGCCTCATCTCTGGCCACTAGAAGATTCTTCAAATTGGCTGCTGCATACTTTTGCTATGACCACAGTATTGCCTGATAACTTCTTTGCTGTCTAGTATGACAAGATATTACAGGCTCAGCTCAGATCAGGAACCAGTCATCTCTTCAATATGCCTTAGTTTCTCTTAGCAAAACAGGGTATTTCAAGACCACTATCTGGTCAGGATATCCCAGTCCTTTTTCAGTGGCCCCTAATTATTTTACATGTCTGTACCTCATTTTCTCATACAGGGACTGGCCAACTATAAGGCTTGCCACCTGTTTTTGTATGGCTTGTGAGCTAAGAATGGTTTTTACAAAACTTTAAAGTGTTGTAAAAGTAAAGGAGGATGTGCAACAGAGACTGGCTTGAAAGCCTAAGATATTTGTTGACTAATCTTTTCACAGAAAGTTTGCTGACTTGCATGCTAGTAGATTCTTCAGAAAGTATCTGTGGAAACAATATTCCCTGATTTCTTAATTTTGATAATAGCTGCTCTGTGCCCTTTATATCTCAAAGTCAGTGTTACTGGGCATAACTTTTTTGAAGATATATATATATATATATATATATATATATATATATATATATGATTGCTCCTTTTTTTTTTGGCAAAAAGTACTGATGTTGAAAAGTAAGATACTAATTTTTATTTTTATTTTTCACTTGCTCTTTAATCTCTCTCCTATAGTCATTTGCTTATTGTTCCTAGATGCTCAAAGGATTTTTTTCTCTCAAGTCTCATAATTTTAGACATTTAAAAGGGACACTTTTATTATGTGAGCATAACAAACACCAAATCGGTTTTCTCTACATTTCTGTTTAATGGCATACTCAAACATTTTAAGCAGATAACAGTCAGCAAAATAATAATATATTACAATTAAGTAAAATAAGATTGTTGCTCAGTGGTTGAACATCAACCCATGCACCAAAAGGTTGCTGGCTCCATTCCTGGTCAGGATACATGCCCAGGTTGCAGACTCGATCCCCAGCAGGGGGCATGCAGTAAGCTGCTGATTGATGATTCTCTCTCATCAATGTTTCTATCTTTTCTTCTCCATTCCTCTCTCTCTAAAAATCAATAAAAACATTAAAAAAAAGATGATGTTAAGTTCTAGTTTTTGCTGAGGACTGATATCTAAGAAATTGTAATTGAGAGATTATTATATATTTTTCAAAAATTGTTTTTTGGAATATGTCTTGCTGTTGGTCATTATAAAGCAGACATTCTCAGATAGACTGTCAATATATACCTAAACTTTTTTTTTTAATCCTCACCCAAGAATATTTTAATTTTCTATTTATCGTCAGATAGAGTGGGAGGGAAGGGGAGAGAGAGAGAGAAATATCAGTTGTGAGAGAGACACATTGACTGGTTGCCTCCCCCATGAACCTGACCAGGGCCAGAGACTAACCGCAATTGAGGGACATGCCCTTGACCAGAATCAAACCTGTGACTCTCCCATCCATGGATCAACACTCTAACCACTGAGTCAAACCGGCCAGGGCCTAAACATTTTTATTAAAGACCATTTTCTTTGAACTTGGTTTTTAGTGTGTCCTCTTGATTCCTAACTTTGGTTTTTATCCTTCTTCAAAGAATCCTATTGTTCATATGCTGGTTTTTTTGGTCTATTTGTTTTGTTTTTTGGCCTTTCTTCAATATTTGGTCACTTTGACTTGAATTTATTTTATCTCTCCACTTACTTTTTATTTTTAAAATGTTTCTTCTTTTTCCAATCTTTATTGATTTTAGAGAGAGAAGAAAAGAGAGGGAGAGAGAGATAGAAACATCGATGAGAGAGAACATAGATTGGCCATCTCCTGCATACCCCACATTGAGGACTTGGCCCACAACCTGAGCATGTGCCCTGACCAGGATTCGAACCTCTTACTGCATGGGTCGATGCTCAACCACTGAGCCACACCAGCAGGGTGTCTTTTTCCAATTATTTTAAATCAGAAACCATTTACATCTTTGGAGACATTATTCTGTTCCACTTTTAATTTATTTTAAGAGTATGTTATATTTATTAATTCTTGTCTGTCTTCAAATTTAGTCTTCATTTCATTTCTTTCTTTCTTTTTTTTAATCCTCACCTGAAGACATGCTTAGAAAGAGGAAGGGAGGGAGAGGAGAGAGAGGGGGAGAGAGAGAAATAGAGGGAGAGGAGAGAGAGTTCCCCAACTAGGGATAAAACCCTCAACCCAGGTATGTGCCCTGACTGGGAATTGAATCGGCAATCTTTCCATGCGGATAAAACTCAACCAACTGAGCCACTCCAGCCGGGCTAGTCTTCATATCTGAAATAATTTTTTCTTTTAATTTCTTCCTCAATTCTGTTACTTCAGTTCTGAGTTTTTGTAATTATGATTTATGTTCTTCTTTCATGTCTTATATCATTTTTAAATGTCTTTTAGCTTATTTTAAAGTAGTAAGCTACAATTTTAATTTGTTTTGTGGGCATGTCTTTCTGGCTGCTTTCCTTATCCATAGGAATGTTATTCTTCTCATTCTTTTCTTTAAAAATAAACTTTATTCTGCCCTGGCTGGTTTGGCTCAGTGGTTGGAGCGTCATCCTGCAGACCAGAGTCCCAGGTTCAATTCCCACTAGGGGCATGTACCAAGACCAGAGACTGAACTGCAACCAAGGTACATGCCCTTGACTGGAATTGAACCTGCGACTCGTTGTTCCGGGGGATGATGCTCTAACTGCTGAGCCAAACTGGCCAGGGCAACTATATTTATTTTTTTCTTAAAATTTTTTTTTTCTTTATTGATTTTTAGAGAGAGAGGAGGGAAGAGGGAGAGAGTGATAGAAATATCAATGAGAGAGAACCTCAACTGGCCACCTCCTACATGACCCCCACTGGGGATCCGGCCCACAACCTGGGCATGTACCTTGACCAGGAATGAAACCGGTGACATCTTGGTGCATGGGTTGACAATCAACCACTGAGCCCCATTGGCCAGGCTTATTGGTTATTTTTGTATGTGCCCTGACTGGGGATCGAAATTGCAACCTTGGTTTATGGGAACGACACTAACCAACTGAGCTACCTGGCCAGAGCTCTTCTTTCTTTCAAATTTTAGGATAGAAATTTCAGCATGCATGCAAAGGCATGGTCTACAGACCTGTGGGGACACTGTTGACTGTCCTCAAAGTGAAGCTGAAGTGTCAAGCTGGGGCCAGGTCCTTAGGGGTCTCCATGGTCCTGCTTGGAATTTGGGTTTTCCCCTGATGGCAGGAAGGAGCCTTTGCCAGCAGTGGAGTGACTTGGCTCTGAGTTGTATTTTAAGCAGGTCACAGTGGACAGCTGATGATAACGGGCCTGAGGACTCTTTGTTTTCTTATAATAATTTTGTATACTTATAATAATTTTATACTTGTTGCTTATTTGTATATGAAAATTGTTTTCTCAAATATTTAGGAGGAGGAATGAATGGTTCAGGATATTTTTATTAATTTCACAGGTCTCCCTTTTCTGGTTTTTTTTTTTTTTTTTGGTAAGGTATTAAATAATATGGTGGCTTGCTTTCTGAAATTTTCTTGCTCTGTACCCCTTCCTCAACCTTCTCACTCCTTTGTCTCTGTCCCTATTCTGATTCTACACCAAGAAGTTTCTACTGCCCTGGCTGGTTTGGCTTCGTGGTTAGAGCGTCGGCCTGCGGTCCAGAGAGACCCAGGTTCGGTTCCCGCTAAGGGCACGTACCTCGGTTGCAGTTTGTCCCTGGCCCTGGTTGAGTCGTGTGGGTGGCAACCACTCGATGTGTCCCTTTCACGCTGATGTTTCTCTCTCTCTCTCTCCCTCCCACTCTACTTGAGCAAAATATCAAAAAATGTCCTCAGGTGAGGATAAAATTAATTAATTAGTTAATTAATTTTTAAAAAAGTTTCTAAGTGTGGTGACCTGTCTTGGAAAGGAACTTTGACCGGTTGGTTTCAGGAGGCCATATTTTCCAGCCTTCTTGACCCCTTTCAGACCTTACCAAGGGCTCCTTGTACTCATCTTTTGTTTGGATGGAACTACTCCCAGCTTCTGCTGGCATTCTCAAATAGGTCTGCTAGGATTTTCAGAGTACAGCTGTCTTTCCAAAGTCCTGTTGCTTGCTGCTTATTCCCACACAAACATTCATTCTATGCAGGTATCATGGCTATGTGTTGGTTGTCTCTACCCACTTAATTTTGGGGTTTGTGGGGCTACTTTGTTACCGAGTTTTATTTAAAATGTTGTCCATGGGTTTTCAGTTTTGCTATCTGTTTTCTTTGTTTCAGGAGATGATTTGGTGAGATTAAAAAACAATTCTGTGGTTTCTCAGATTCCCTCTCATTTTGAGGACTTGGACTTGAAATACCTGGGAGATGTTGCGGGATTTTGAGCAGAGGAGTGACATGATCTGACTTGTGTTTTTAAAGGTTCTATCTGGCTTATATACTGAGATCAGACCACAAGGGTGTCAAGGAAGAAGCAGGGAGACGGTTAGGAGAATACTGTAGAAATTCAGGCGAGAAATAATGTTGTCTTGGACCAGAGGAATAGCAGTGGAGTTAATGAGAAGTGATAATATTTGGATATATTTGGAGGTATAGTTGGTAAGATTTTTGATGGATTGGATGTTGAGTATGAGAGAAAGAGAGCAGTCAAATGACAATTCCAGTTTTATTTTGTTTTATCCTGCGCAGCCAGAAGAATGAATTTGCTTTTAACTGAGATGGGAACGGCAATGGAAATGGTAGATTTTGGGGTAAGATCAGGAGTTCAATGTTGAGCTTCTGAATAGTTATTACACTTCTGAGTGACTCTAAGAAAATAAAAATTACACTTAGTCATATCACTCTCATTGTTAGTATTTTGATATTCGATGCATATAGATACGCATATATAATACATATTTACAAAATTGGATTTCTGTTTCGTGCACATTTTTAGATCCTTTTTCACAAGACATAACCTGTGCACTTTCTAAGAGTGAAATCATCTTTGAAAACATGGCTTTTAATGGTATTTCATCTTCAATTTTACTATAATGAGTCTAGCCATGTAGATTATGTCCTCTTTTACACATTCCATTTTGCATGTCCATTCCAGTCCAGAGGATTTGGTTTCCTGTAGTTGCTGTGTATTATAATTCACACCTGTGGTTTGGCAGCTGGCCTGGCTGTTGTTTAACTGACTCATGGAAGCCCTGGCCAGTTTGGCTCAGCGGTTGAGCGTCGGCCTGCGGACCAGAGAGTCCTGGGTTCTGTTCCTGCTAGGGGCACGTACCACAAAACAAAACAAAACAAAACAAAACAAAACAAAACAAAACAAAACAAAACAAAACAAAAAACAGACTCATGGAAGGCCCATGCTTTTAAAATGAGTGTCTCAGAGGATTATATTCACCTCTGTCATTCAAGACCCTGGCATTGTCCCCATTCTCTAAGAAGTGCCTTCTACCATGAATGCTGCAGTGGGAAGGAAGCCTGGACACTTACAACTGGGGGAGAACATACAGATTCACGGATATCTTGCCTGCAGTGCTGTGCCTGGGTTGTAGGTTTTGAAATATACAGTCTGTCATGTTTTAAGGTCCCAGGGAGACTCAAAGGTACTGGAATGGTAACTAGTTTATACCGCAGTACACTTCAGACCTAAGTGTTGATTAATTTTTTGAAGGATCAAAGGAGGAAGAGAGATTTGATGAACTCCAGCCAGCCTGTAAGTTGTTGTCTAAAAAACAAAATTAGGCTCTCTGGAGCAGGCTCATTTCTCTCTAATAACTGTGTCCTTTTGAACAGAGGATGGCAAACTTTTTCTGTAAAGGGCTGGATATTTTTGGCCTTATAGACCACATGATTTCAGTCGTAACTATTCAGCTCTGATGTTGCAGAACAAAAACAGCCATAGACAGTGCAGAAACAAGTGGGTGTGGCTATGTTACAGAAAGTTTAATTTACAAATCAGGCAGCAGACCAGATTTGGGCCATGGTTTGCCAATCTCTGCTTTTGAACAATCTTTTTGAAACCATGTCTCTACCTGTTAGTAGCCATTATCCCCAGTCTCTGAGGATCAGTTTTCTTGGATCACAAAGCTAGATCACATAGGCCCAACTTAAAGGTCTACATTATCCCTACTACACCTTGCTGCCTCTTAGAAAAAGGCAAACAAAATAACTAGAACCCATGGGAAGAGAGGGAAGGTGAGCCCAAAGAACTGATTTGGAACTAAGAAGCAACTCTTAAGAGTGTGAGTGTAAACTTTGTGTGGCTCACCAACAGACAGTGACCTCCTGGAGGATTGCTTTTTATTTTGTTTTACCTATCCATCCTTATAGATCAACAGATGCCTTTCTTGAACTCAATATGTACAAAGTAAACACCTTTCTCTCTCACCCTCCCCACTCAAGTAGCCTCAGTACATGCTTACTTTCCTCATGTGCCATTCTAAACTCAACAGGTTCTCCCATGTGTGTGAAGGTTGATTTGGTCCTTCTTTGAGGAAGGACATCACCTGAGACCCTTCCACCCTTCACCAGACCCTACATGCCCTTAAGGTACAGTCTTAGATCAGGGTTGACAATTTTTTTCTGTAAAAGGCTAAAACAGTAAATCTTTTAGGTTTTGGGAACCATATGGTCTCAACTACTCAACTCTGTCATTGCAGATAAGAGCAGCCATAGACAGATGTAAACAAATGAGCGTGTTCCAGTAAAACTTTATGACATTGAAACTTGATGTCATATGATTTTCCTATGTTATGAAATATTATTCTTTTGATTTTAAAAATAACTATTTAAAAAAGTAGAAGCCATTCTCAGCTTGAAGGCCAGACAAAAACAGGCAGTGGGACTAGATTTGGCCTATGACCCATAGATTGCTAACTCTTTTCTTTTAATTTTTTTTTTTTTAATTCTCACCTGAGGACATTTTTGCATTTATCTTCAGATAGAGCAGGAGGGAGAGAGGGAGGAAGAGAGAGAGAAACATCAATGTGAGAGAGACACATTGACTGGTTGCCACCCACATGACCCCAACCGGGGCCAGGGTCAAGCTGCAACTGAGGTACATGCCCCTAGCGGGAACCAAACCCAGGTCTCTCTGGTCCATGAGCTGACGCCCTGACCGCTGAGCCAAACCGGCCAGGGCAGATTGCTAGCTCTTAATTTAGCTGCTTGGTAATTTGCCCTGACTTATGTGTCCCCACCCAGAAGAAGAATTAGCCTAGTTCTGTCACCTGCATTCCCATAATATGGTTTCTAACCTTTGTCCTGACATTTATCATGCTGCATATTAATCATGTGTATATGTTATCTCTCTTACTGGTCTCTGAGCTTCTTGAGAGGAGGGCTGTGGCCTAGTCAGTCATCTTTGCATCTTTAGTATTGATCTAACACATAGTGGGTATTCAGAAAATGTTTAATTTGAATTTTATGCTCAATAAATATAAAATGCGAATACTACTGTCTTAAAGCGAAGTACCTGATTGATATGCTATAATAGGCTTTCCCAAGTTCTTCCCCTAAGGAATCCATAGTAACTGCATTTGATTTGAGTGGATTTTGTGACTCAGTGGTTATATAACAAAAACCTTTCCAAATTCTTTCATTTTAGAGTTCTATCTCTTTCAGATAAGAGATAGTTAGACCTTATCTTTAAATCATTTCTTCAATCCTAGTGGTAAAGAGTGGCTTTCACTTTACTTATGAACCAGTGCTATAATCTGGATGGGAAAAAAAAAAAAGCTACTGTTCACTGAGCACATACTACATTGCAGTCTCTAATTTTTCTTTAGACCTTTGCTAACTTTCTGACTACTATCAATTTACCCCTTTTTCTTTGTTCCCTATACCTGAAACAAAACAAAGCCACAACATGTTTTTCCTCCATGCTATGTATTGTAATGAATGATACCACCATTCATTCAGTTCTTTAAAATCAAATCTGAATTCATCTAGACTCCTTTCCCTTCTCTCCCCATATCTAATTGGCCACTAAGTCTTATAAATGTCTCTTTAAAAAAATCTATAGAGCCCTGGCCAGTTTGGCTCAGCGGGTAGAGTGTTGGCCACAGACCAATGAGTCGTGGGTTCGGTTTGGTCAAGGGCACATACCTCGGTTGCAGTTTGGACCAGGCCCTGGTTGGGGTCGTGCAGGAGGCAGCCACTTGATGTGTCCATTTCATGTCAATGTTTCTCTCTCTCTCTCTCTCCCACTCTATCGGAACAAAAAAAATAAAGAAACATCTATAGAGCCCTGGCCAGTTTGGCTCAGTGATTAGAGCATCAGCCCATGGACCAAGGGGTTGTGGGTTCGATTCCCAGTCAAGGGCATGTACTTGGGTTACAGATTCAATCCCTAGTCCCCGTGTGTCATGTGGGAGGCAACCAATTGATGTGACTCTCACATCGATGTTTCTCTCTTTCTCCCTCCCTTCCTAACATTCTTATCTAAAATCAGTGGGAAAATATTCTCGGGTGAGGATTAACAACAACAAAAATCTATAGAGATTTTCTTTCTTCTATCTCCCTCTCATTTGCTCTAGTTGAAATTTTAATCACTTCAAAACACTTTCAACATATAGTTGAATATCTTTCCTGTTTTTTCTGACCCTGTTTGTTTCATCTTTCAGTGGACTCTTCCCATAGTTATTAGCATTGAATGCTAATAATGATATTCTGATCATATATCACTTTTGTAGTTAAAACCCTTCTATCATTCCCCAACATGGTCAAGGTAAAGCCAACTTCCCAGTCATGACATACAAACCTTATGTGTGGCTCTAGTGCTTCAGAATTCAGAAAGTTTTGGATTTTAAAAAGGTCATATGATGTACATAACACATTATATAACATCCTCTGTTGGTTCTGGGTCAACACTCTGTAATCAAACACATTAATATTTCCTCATCAAAGAGTATGATTGTTTATATGAAGTAGAATAAGACTATACATAGATTCCTGTTCAGGTCCTGTTTTGCTACTAAATAACTTACAGAAATAGGTTTCATTTTTAGAGCTTTTGGGGTTTCAAAATTTGAGATAAGAGACTATGGCCCTGTAGATACCCAGTGGTCTGCTCGAGCTGCCTTACCCCAGCTGCAGAAAGCACAATTTGTGCATCTCTCCCCAGCTCTGCAGTTGGTGACTTCGTATTGGTGGCTTGATATCAGCCATGGTGGGGGTTTTTCCACCATGGACATGCAACAAATCCTGGCCTTTTCTTCCCTGGAGAGCAGATTGTTAAACATTACTAGCACAGCATTATGCATATGTATTATATGTACAGAATATCTGTATGTTTTTTTGTTTTTCGTTTTGTTTTTCTTTTATTGATTTTAGAGAGAGAGGAAGGGAGAAGGAGAGATAGAAACATCAATGAGAGAGAACATCGATTGGCTGCCTCCTGCATGCCCCCTACTGGAGGATTGGGCCCACAACCTGGGCATGTGCCCTGACCAGGAATCGAACTGGTGACCTCTCGGTGCATGGGTTGATGCTCAACCACTGAGCCACACCAGCTGGGCATAGAATATCTGTATGTTTTTAAAATTGTGTCAAACCAACTTGCTTGCTCTACACAAGGCAAAAAGCCAAGGTTTTCAGGGAGGCATAGAATGTAAAAATTAAGATAATCAGTAGGATGGCAATAGAGAAACTGGGGACAAAATGGGAACTTTGGAGTCAGACAGACATAGGTTCTAATCCTAATTTTATTATCTTCAGACCGTGTTATCCTGGGTGAGTCACTTAGTTCTCTGGATCTCAGTTTACACATTTGAAAGATGGGGACTGATCATATCTTTCTCTTAAGGTTGTTTTAAGGATTAAATGAGATATCATAATCAAAGTACCTGAATAGAAAATGTTATCCTTTGTTTAGCATAAACCATTTTTGTTTTTTATTCTGGAGATGTTTATCTCTGCAGACACGGCTGTCATTCTCTAACATTCCTGACACACCCACATACCATGCAGTTTGTACCTGGATATTCTCCAGTTATTTCATCTTGTGTCAGATGTTCTCTTTATAAAGATATGATCGTTGACTCTCTTGAGCATGTTTGTACAAACTAAATTTGTGAAGTTTTTATTCCATGAAAAGTTTGTATTTATTTATTTAATTAACATGTTTTGAGTTTCTTTTTTTATGTTCATGTGCTAGGTGCTGGTGATAGTGAGATTAATAAGACATAGACCCTCCTTATGTTCTGATGGAATCATAGACAGTTGGGCCTGAAAGCCAACTATTTAAATGCAGGAAATTAGGAGGCTTTTGTAGTAATTCCAGTGAGAAGGGATGGTGACATTAATGAAGATAGTGGCAGTAGGATTGGAGGAGAGATTGTTCTACCCAAAGATGAAATCTATCAACCTGGTCTTAGTTTCTCCATGTTCCTGACTTTGCCTGGTGGATAGGTAGTGTGCCATTTATCGAGATAAGATGTACAGCCCTGGCCAGTTTCTCCCAGTGGTTAGAGCGTTGGCCGGTGGACCAGAGAGTCCCGGGTTCGGTTCCCTGCTAAGGGCACTGTACCCTGGTTGCATTTGGTCCCCGGCCCCGGTTGGGGTCGTGCACATGGCAACCACTTGATGTGTCTCTCTCACATCGAAGTTTCTCTCTCTCTCTTTCTCCCTCTTTCCCTTCCGCTCTATCTGAAGATACATGCAAAAAAAAAAAAGTCCTCGGGTGAGGATTTAAAAAAAAGAAAAAGATAAGATGTGCAAACTGGTGTGTGTAATATTCTTGGCACTTAATTTTCTGCTTCCTGACTCTTTTTCCCTTCATGTTCTATATTTTTATGGTATTTCTCAAGTTTCTTTGCTTTTTCATTCTCTGTTATCTGCAGGAATTCCTTGCAGAATTTTTAAAGTAATAGTGTATAGGTGGCATAGATCTGAGCCCGTATTCACCTGAGACTTTTGTTCTTGTACATGAAAGATAAGTTGACTGAGAAGACATTGTTGGTTTATTTTAATTCTCTCAAAATTCCAAGGTTATTGCCTCATTGTCTTCTGTCTGCAATACTGTGGAGAAAAGTTTGATTCCTCTATTTGTTATTTTATTGCCACACAGTAAATTACCTCAAACTTAGAGATTTAAAACAATAAGTATTTACTGTCTCATAATTTATTCAGTTCAGGAATTTAGGAGTGGCTTGGCTGGGTGGTTCCACCTCAGGAGCCCTGAGGAGGTACAGTCATGGTACTGGCCAGGGCCATGTTCATCTGAAATCTTTGCTGGAAGGGAGGGTCTGCTTCTGTTGGCTGCAGGCCTCAGTTCCTCCCTCAAGGGCTTCTGCAAAGGCTGCTTGAGAGTGGTCATGTTTCCCTGGCTTCCTCTCTAGCAAGCAATCCAAGAGAGCCAGGTAAAGCCTATTATTTTATTTTATTTTATTGATTGATTGATTGATTGATTTTTATCTTCACCTGAGGACATTTTTCCATATTTTGTTCAGATAGAGTGGGAGGGAGAGAGAGGAAGAGAAAGAGAGAAACATCGATGTGAAAGGGACACATCGAGTGGCTGCCACCCACACAACCCAACCAGGGCTGAGGACAAACCACAACCGAGGTATGTGTCCTTAGCGGGAACCGAACCCAGAACCGAACCCGGGGCTCTCTGGACTGCAGGCCGACGCTCTAACTGCTGAGCCAAACTGGCCAGGGCAAAGCCTATCTTTTATGACCTAGTCTTGGACTCACACACGATCACTTCCAGGTCATTCTGTTGGTCATACAGGCCAGCAACAATTCAGTGTTTGAGAGGACTTCATAAGAATATGGATACCAGGAGGCAAGAATAATTGGGGGCCACCTTAGAAGCTGTCTGCCACAATGCCATAATGATTTTTCCCTTTAGGTGTTTCCTATATTTTGTTGCTACTATTGTGTTATTCCCTATATAGCTAGCTATTTTTGAAATTTTTCATTACAATGAAATTATAATAAAAAAATTTTTTATTTTTTTTTTTTTTTTTTTTTTTTTTTTTTTTTATTATTTTATTTATTTATTTTTTTAATCCTCACCCGAGGATATTTTTCCATTTTTTGTACAGATAGAGTGGGAGGGAGAGAGAGAGAGAGAAACATCGACGTGAAGGGACACATCGAGTGGCTGCCACCCACACAACCGACCAGGGCTGGGGACAAACTGCAACCGAAGTACGCGCCCTTAGCGGGAACCGAACCCGGGTCTCTTCGGACCGCAGGTCGACGCTCTAACCGCTGAGCCAAACCGGCCAGGGCTTTTTTTTTCTTTTTTAATTAGAGCAAAGAGTAAAATTTTCAACCACTTAAAAAAATAGATAAGAAGATGTACATGAAAAGGAGTAGATTTTGAGCAGAAGATGATGGATCCAGTTTTGGACCACCTTAGTTTTGTGGTGTGTGTAAGAGTATATGAGTAGCATGACTGTATAATTTATCATACAGACTTGAACATTTATGAGAACAAGTGAGATGTGCTGTTAATAATTAAGCTGGGGCAGTAGGTATAAACTGGATCTGTCCTGGACAAGCTGGGATGTTCTTTATACAGGTGAACAAAGTCAAGCAAAGATCACTGGAGAGGAAGCCATTCAGGGAAAATGTGTAGAGTGAATAGAGCAGTGGGTTAAGTGGCGTCCTGGAGACATTTTTGAGAGAGGAAAAACGAATGTGGCTATTGAGACAGGAAGGAAACTTGGAGCTAGTGGTCTCACAGAATCCCAGGGAAGAATAATTTCATTTTCTCTTGTCTGTTGTTAGAAGCAAAACCCCTGAGGGATTCCTTATCAGGTAGTAATGATCTGAAGTGAGAGGTCATATACTTACAGAAAAAGTGTTTTACCTTTATCAGAATACTATGTTTGAGTGACTTATGTGTTATGATATAAAACTCTCTTAGTCATTTGCCCAAAATCTGCTTTGTATCTAGGTGTATTTTCCCTAAGATTCTGAATTATTTAGGCAAATATAGTGAATATAATCACTATTCACTAAAAGTAGATTTCTAGGTTAAAAAGTAGAGCACATTTATTCTGTAACAGTGAAAGTCATAAACAGCATTTCTTTTTCTTCCTTAGAAAGTAGAGTTCTTCAGGAAGTCAATGGAAAAATAGAACAAATGAATATTTTTGCATTCTTAGTGGATCATGGTTGGCTGTTTTCCCTCCAATATTTTATTATGAAACATTCCAAATGTACAAAGAATGGAAAGAATTACACCCACTATCTTATCAATGAAGATTTACATTTATACAATTAAGATGTTGCTGCCCTGGCCGGTTTGGCTCAGCGGTTAGAGTGTCCGCCTGCGGTCCGGAGAGACCCAGGTTCGGTTCCCGCTAAGGGCGTGTACCTCGGTTGCAGTTTGTCCCCGGCCCTGGTTGGTCGTGTGGGTGGCAGCCACTCGATGTGTCCCTTTCACATCAATGTTTCCCTCTCTCTCTCTTCCTCTCTCTCCCTCCCACTCTGTCTGTACAAAAAATGGAAAAATGTCCTCGGATGAGGATTAAAAAAAAAAAAAAAAAAAAAGATGTTGCTGTATTTGCTTTATCACATATTTGTTCTTCTAGTCATTCATCAGGTAGTGATGATCTGGCCAAGCCATCAGGCCAAGCCATCTTATTTATTTTTTATGCATTTCAAGTAAATTGACTAGCTGATTTTCTAAGCAGTCTTTTTCTGAACATTGTCATTTAAATGTCAACACATTTCGTGAGATGGTATCAGCTGACCCTTATTCCTATTTCTAGAAATCTGAGGTTGTCAATAATTACTGTCAAATTTAGAACATTAAAAAATGTCTGGTAAATAGTGTTAAGTCTAATCAGTGCCTGATTTATAATGCAGACACTTAAAGTTTTTAAAGTTATCAAAAATAATTTTCAGTGGTTTTTTAACATGATTATTTGTGGTACTCTAAATAAATTTTTATTCATATTATATTGTTTTCAGAGTGGAGAGATCAACAGACCAAGTCATCAAGCCAGTCAATGTGGGAGCTCTATCAAAATGGGTTGGGAAAATACCTCCAGACGTATTACAAGACATGGCAGTGATTGCACCCATGCTTGCCAAACTCGGATACGACCCGTATGCCAATCCACCTAACTACGGAAGACCTGACCCCAAAATCCTTGAAAACACGAGAAGGGTAAGTGAGATTTTTTAAGTGAATTGATAAAACTGGATATGAAATTTTAATCCTGAAAGTTGTTTTTCAGTTTTGTTTCTTGCTTGTTTTTATGATCAGAAAATTATTTTAAATTAGAAAAATTCTATTTATAGAATGCTTTATCGTCGTGTGTCTTCCACTGCATTTTAAGGAAAACTGTGGCCCATCCCAGGAACTATGGGGACAATTTTAAAATATATTTTGCACAATTTCTAGGAATGGTGCTTACTGTTGGGGAGATTTATACTCATAGCTGATTTACCACATAGTTGCATAAATAAAAGAATTACTAGCAACCTCACTGAATTCTTCTTTCTTTTCTCTTTTAATCTAATGACTACTTTACTTTAAAACCTTTGTTTAGATGAGGCATGATTTCTTGATACTTAGAAACTAAACATTGGCTACATTAGAAGAATTATTAAACAGATGCAATGAATTACCCTCTGAGAAAAAGTTGTTACTGAAGCATAATTATAGCTTTTCCTTTTAATAAGTTATGCTTACATCTTTCTGAAATATTGTTTCAGAAAAGCTGCAAACTCAAAGAGCGAATATGGATATATACCTTACCAGATGAATCTACTTAAAATCAGACCTTAATGTATTCTTTTTAAAAATTGTGGTAAAATATACATAATGAACGGGTTCTCAGACCCAACTAGTGTGTAGAGGCTTCCCCACACCAACAGGCAATTCTCTGATGCCAGTAGGATGTCTGCGAATGCAACTAAATTCTGGCCCCATCTACCCAGGGATAGAATCAGATTCCACAGGTAAAGGGCTCATTCCCACAAGACCACCCTCCACTTCAGATACCAGTTGCAAGCCCAGGTTGTTCTGAACAGCTACAAATTAGAGGTTCCCATGACCTTCCTCCTTGAGTTCAATTAATTTGCCTAGAGTGGCTCACAAAATTCAAGAAAACCCGTTTACTCACTTAGATTATGGATTTATTACTAAGGGCATTAAAGGATAGGAATCAATAGTCAGATGCAGAGGTACAGAGGGTGGGGTCCCAAATAAAGGAGCTTCTGTCCTCATGGAGCTGAGACCCCGCACATGGTAGCATTCTGGTTCCCATAGGTGGAAGCTCTCCAAAAAGGGTCTAGGAGCTATCCTTTTGGGTTTTTATGGAGGTTTCACTCCCCTCCCTGGAAGTTGGGGTGGGCCTGAAAAATTCCAGACTTCAAACCACAAGGCTGGTTTTCACTGGAGACCAGCCCCTACCCTGGGGTTGTGTCCAGCAGTACCTCATTAACATAACAAGAGACACCATTGTTGGTGTCATCACATAGGATGGTCTAAGGAGGTGGGGAGCTGTGAGCCAGGAACTGTGGATAAAAACCAAATATATCTGAGAAATATATTTTGGTCATCTGAATAACCAAATATATATATTTCTTTCTTATAAATCACAATATTGCACATAACATAAACTTTACCATTTAATATTATAAGTGTACAGTTCAGTGGCATTAAGTGCATTTGCAATGTTGTGCAATTGTTACCACCATCCATCTCCAGAACTTTTTTCCTCTTTCCAAACTGAAACTACATACTCATTACCCACCCTCCATACCTGCAGCCCCTGGCAACCACAGTTCTACTTTCTGTCTTAAGATGTATTTAAAACTACAATTTAAATGAGAAAATCATGTTAGCTAAATTCACTGATAGGTTATTTGATTTCAAGAAGAAAATTCCTTGCCTTTCTCCGGTATTCTCTTGTTTATGTCAGTGATCTTCCCTCCCCACAGACTTTGAATATATTATCTCTTAATTATCTTTCCTTTTTTTTTTTTTTTTTTTTTTTTGGAGAGAGAGTGTGGAAGGAGGGGGAGAGGGAGGGAGAGAGAGAGAGAGAGAAAGAAACATCGATGATATGGGAGAGATGCATCGATCGATTGCTTCCTGACACAGGCCAGGGATCAAACCTGCAACTCAGGTATGTGCTCTTGACTGGGAATCAAACCCAAGACCCTTCATTGCGCAGGCCAATGCTCTAACCATTGAGCTACATCGGCCAGGACTACTCTGTCTTTTTTTTGAGACTGCTAATTGACAAAAAAATTTATATTTTATTAGGTTAATTTCCAATGTGGATTTTTTCCTCTTAGGCATTACTTACATTTTCCTTTTTCAATTTACTAGTGGCTATGTAGCAAATGCTACCTTCTTGTAAACCATCATATATAAAGGCAAACTTTTTATTTTCAAAATAATCTTTGTCCTTTTTATATTTTTCAGATATATAAACATTTTACTATAAAAATATAAGCTCAGTGTATAAAACTTATAAAAGATAAGAGAATAAAGTTTACCTATAATGTTACTTTTACCAGACAGCCCCCTGAGTTGGAGGGGAGAGCTGTCACTTTTTTGGCTCTTGTCAGTTTCGTAAGAAAGATTTTAGAGTAGTGATAGAGAGCAGCATTGTAGCAAAGCAAGAGCATTTATTAAGGAAGCAAGGCAGGCAAATTTGAAAAATACGCTTGGCATAAAGCATAAGTAGGCAACCGAACTGGTCTGAGTGTCCCACCTGGCAGAGGTTTATGGGTTTTATACTTTTCTGTCTACAGGTTTTAAGGTTCCTCTGCCAGGTATCTTGAGCAACAGGCTAGATTTTAAGGTCCTTCTTTTACTTTGTTGTGGCTTTTCCCAAAATTTATGAGAACATCTGGTGATTTTATATTGGCAGGTCCCAAGACTGCTGACCTCTTTGTTTAGTAGGTGAGATAAATTCCCCCTTTTCTCCCCTTCCCCTCATCCTGCCCTAACATCCCCCAAGTGATATTTGTCCTTGAGTTTAGCTGGCACAAATGGCATTAATTGGGTCTTTGTTCTCTATTTTCCCAGACCGGAGTGATTTAACCTATGTACTCTCTGGTTAGGGAGGAGAAGTATTAACCATTTGCTCTCAAGTGTCCTTAGTTGGGGAAAGTAAGATCTTGTGATTTACAGGCTGGCTGAAAGCTGCCCAAGCTGTTTGGCCTTGTTTACTTTTCTTGTCTCAGTTTCGCCATCCCACTTGCCCAGGAATTTTCCTAGTTTTTTACTATCCTGCCACATTACCACCCATGCACATATTATTCTTAATATTTTAATGGATTCCCTTCTTTCTCTACATGTTGTTAAACAACAATAAGTTTACATATTTTAGCCCAGTTGGTGTGGCTCAGTGATTGAGCATTGACCCATGCACCAAGAGGTCGCCAGTTCGATTCCCGGTCAGGGCACATGCCCAGGTTGTGGGCCTGATCCCCAGTGGGGAGCATGCAGGAAGCAGCCAAGCAGTGTTCTCTCTCATCAATGTTTCTGTCTCTCTTTTTCTCTCCCTTCCTCTCTCTCTCTCTAATATCGATAAAAAAAAAAAAAAAAAGATTTACATATTTTACAATCTTACCTTTGCACACACATGAGTTTGTATCCAAGCCTTTCTTCTTAATATTTATGAGTATCTTCCCATTGTGCACATGCTTTTTTTTTTTTCTTTATTGATTTTAGAGAGGAAGGAAGAAGGAGAGGGAGCTAGAAACATTGATGAGAGAGAACATTGGTTAGCCACCTCCTGCATGCTCCCCACTGGGGATTGGGCTCACAACCTAGTCATGTGTCCCGACTGGGAATCAAACCAGCGACTTCTTGGTGCATGGGTCAACCCTCAACCACTGAGCCACACCCACTGGACTGCACATGATTTTTATTTATTTATTTATTTTTATCCTCACCCAAGGACCTTTTTGCATTTATCTTCAGATAGCAGGAGGGATAGAGGGAGGAAGAGAAAGAGAGAAACATCGATGTGAGAGAGACACATCGAGTGGTTGCCACCCACACAATCCCAACTGGCGCCGGGGACAAACTGCAACCGAGGTATGTGCCCTCAGCAAGAACCAAATCCGGGACTCTTGGTCTACGGGCCGACACTCTAACTGCTGAACCAAACAGGCCAGGGCTGTACATGCTTTTTAAACATAAATTTTCATGGTTATGGAATATATCATTGCATGAGCCACCTTAAGTCCTTTCTGAAACACAGTGAATAAAAGAATGAGCAAATAAAATGTTTCCCTGGTATGTCCTATAATTCATTTTACCGGTTTTTTTTGTTGTTGTTTACAATGTCACTTTGACAAATTGTGCTACAATGAACATCTTTACACATATGATAGTTTAGTTTTTTGTTTTGTTTTTTTAGGTTAGACTAATGAAAGTGGAATTAAAGCAAGTCAAAGTCTTTGATATTTTTAAGGTTTTTGATACATATTGATAAAATTTTTTAAAAGCCTTTTGAACTATCATTATAATTAATATAGGTCATTTTATTTTAGACTTTTGCTAATTTTAATAGGTTTCTTTGATTAATGTTATTGAACATGTTCTAGTTTCACCTATATGTATGTATTCTTTCATGAACCATCTTTTAAGTTTTAAATAGTTTTATCTGTTTGTGAACTACATTCTGCTAAAGATGAAATACTCATCAATCTAGCATCCATTATCATAGTGCTTGATAATCTCTTAGTAATTGGTAATTCATAGCTTTTTCCTTTATACAATACTGAAATGGTTTTTGTAAACCAAGGTCCATGTACACATGCTGTTTAGAAGTTTCCCAGGCAGCAGATATTATAGTTTTCCTACATTCAAGTTGGCTGGCTAGATTATTCCTGGCTTGCTTGCGTGCTAGTTTGGGAAGAATGCTGTGGCTCAAATCCATGTGACTAGAGAATTTGTTTCATACGCATTTGTAGCTTTTGAAAGGGTTTCAAAATCACACTGGAAAGAAAAACCTTCCCATCTCCGCCTATCTCTAAAGTGATAAATAATTTTGAGGGAGAAAAGATAACGTGTGAACCATAATTGCATTTTTGAGCACTTTGTGATAATGCATACAAGCTGACATTCTTGTTTTGTGGATTTGGATTTTATAGCCCTTCTTGCAGTCCCAATCCTGTGTATTTTCAAAGTTTTTTTTGCCTGTAAAAATGCAGATACTAAAATATACAGCATTGATGATCATAGAGTTTCATAAAGTAATGCTTAATAAGTGACCTTTGATTGTCAGCTGTGACATGAGATAGGCTCCGGAGAAAGAAGGTAGCTGAGGAGATCGTTCCCTTTATTTATGGGATGGGAGTGGGAATAAATTTATTTTTTGACTGGGAATATAGAATCCAAAGCCCTAGGCCTATACGTGCTGGTTTTTATACAATTCTGGGTAGTCTAGAAATATTAGTGTCTAAGTCAACATAATGCTCAGTTTTGAGTAGGAAATCATGTGCTTCATGGTTGCCGTGACTCAGATGGTAAGTTGGAAATGAAATACTAACGTGTTCCATGTTTTTCCCCACCACAGCCTCTAATCATAGCACATTTCAGTAAATGTGCCCTTAAGGTTGCATCTTCAGCACTCTCCCTCCCCAAAAGGTTTCTAATATTTTTAGGTTTACAGACCTATTTGAGAATCCAGTGAAACTTGTGGATCTTTACCTCAGAAATACAGACACATATACACACAAAATTTTATATACAATTTCAGTGGATTCATAGATGCCCCTGAATCACATCATATTAAAATCACATCATTTTATAGTCTTCTTGATCAAGCTAATCTACTCAGCTTGATCACATTCTATTTGCTGATGATCATAAATCTATCCCTCGGTGGGTCTCTTTCCTAAGACCCAGGCTCATAATTTCCAGTTGCCCTCTGTATATCTCCACCTGGCTGTTCATGAGGGCCTCAGACAATGCCCAAAATTGAACTTATTGTCCAAACTTGTTCCCTGATAGGCAGAAGCTAACTAGTGGGACAGTAGTGTTGGGATAGGATGAGGCTGTGCTCATCTATATTTGCACGGCCTCTGAGCCAGTGAACAGATATGAGGAGCAGAGTCCTCAGGGCACATGGATCAAGCCAAAAAAAAGAAAAAGTTCAAAGACCTGTTTACTAAACCTGCTAAAAGAATGGATGGAATATTCCATTGAAAACCTGAGCAGACAGCAAATGGAAAAGGCAAGTATCAAGGTACAGAACCTTGGTAGGAGCTTGAAGAATTAAGGGAGCTCTGGGAGGTCATTGAACCAAAGTCCCTGAACCAAACAGTAGGAAGTTGGAGTTGATATTCTTGCATCAACATGCCTGTAATGCACACTTGTGTTTTCTAGTTACTGTACCCAGAAAAAAATGACTTCTTCCTGTTTTTTCTATCTCCATGCATAGCTTTCCTATTTAGATCACATGTAATTAATTGGTCACCAAGTCTCTTGATTGTATAGAGCTAAGTGGGAAAGCCACCACGGTGATCAGGAAGCAGGAGACAGGAGAAAGGGGAAGGTTTAGGTTAGAACCTTTACTGGGGGTTTCTGAGGGAAAAGCAAGTCAGGGCAGAGTGAACAGTTTAATATTGGCTGGTTTAAATTACTTCAGTGGAATTTGGGCTATCGTGTGGTTCCTACCTCCTTGGCATCTGGCCCTGGGATGACTAAGGCAGAGGAATATTGTCTCCTGAGGTACAGGGGCCAGATAGAGGAGGTATGGTTCTGGGTTGCTTAATTTGTATATCAAAGACATCCTTCAGGCTGGGCCCTTTGCTACCTCTAAGAATTGGCTAGTCCTGGGGGGGCAGTCTCTCTCCAGTCAGAAAGGTGTTTTTTTAGAATATGTCAAAACATCAAAATATACAGAAAATTTAAAATATTACAATACATGCTCAATGTCACTAGTCAGGGAGGTGAAAATCAAAACTACAATGAGATACCACATCAGAGCCATTAGGATGGCTGTTATTTTTAAAAGGAAAGAAAAGAAAATTGCAAGTGTGGGTAAGGATATGGCGAAATTGGGACCCTCATGTATTCCTGGTGGAAATGTAAAATAATGTAGCCACTTTTTAAAAAATATGTTTTTATTGATTTTTTTAGAGAGAGAGAAAGGGAGAGAGAGAGATAGAAACATCAATGTGAGAGGGGAACATTTATTGGCTTCTCCCTGCACGCCCCTACTGGGGATCGAGCTCGAGGCCCGGGTATGTGCCCTGATGGGGAATTGAACCGGGGCCTCTCAGTCCATGGGACAACGCTCAGTCCACTGAGCCATACCAGCTGGGCTAATGCAGCCACTTTTTAACAGTTCTTCAAGAAGTTAAACATAGAATTACCACAGGATCCAGAAATTCCACTTCTAGGAATTCCATGCCAAAGTATTGAAAGCAAGAATTCACATGGGGCCCTGGCCGGTTTGGCTCAGCGGTTAGAGCGTCAACCTGCGGTCCAGAGAGACCAGGGTTCGGTTCCCGCTAAGGGCACGTACCTCTGTTGCAGTTGTCCCCGGCCCTGGTTGGGTGGTGTGGGTGGCAGCCACTCGATGTGTCCCTTTCACGTTGATGTTTCTCTCTCTCTCTTCCTCTCTCTCCCTCCCACTCTACCTGAACAAAAAATGGAAAAATGTCCTTGGGTGAGGATAAAAAAAAAAAGAAAAAAGAAAAAAAAAGAATTCACATGGGTATTTGTACACCAATGTTAATAGCTGCATTATACACAATTGCTAAAAGGTGAAACAACCCAAATGACCATTGATGGATAAATGGATAAACAGGTGATATATACATAAGTGGAATATATTATTCAGCCTTAATAGGGAATGAAATATGATATGTGCTATATTTTGGATGAAAATTGAAAACACTCTGCTAAGTGAAATAAGCTAGACACAAAAGGACAAATATGATTCTACTTATAGATGGATAGAATAGACAAATTCATAGAAACAGAAAGTAGAATGGAGATTATCAGGGGCTGGGCTGTGATTCCATTTCTATAAAGTTCAAAGTTATACCTATTGGGGGAAAGACACGTGACTACAAGGAGCCACAAGAGAGACTGCTGGGCCATTTTCTAGTTCTCAATCTACATTCATTTTGTAAGTTCCATTGAGCTGTTCAGCCATAATTTGCACATTTTCCTTTATATGTTATACTTTAATGAAAGTTTTTTTTAAAATTAGGGGGGAAAATAATCTGGATTTCAGGTTTTTTTATTTTTAATTTTTTTTCTTTCTTTATTTTTAGAGAGAAAGGAAGGAAGAGAGATAGAAACATCAATGAGAGAGAACACTGATTGGCCTCCTCCTGTATGCCCCCCACTGGGGGTTTGGCCCACATCTGGGCATGTGCCCTGACCGGGAATTGAACGGGCGGCCTCTTGGTGCATGGGTCAATGCTCAGCCACTGAGCCCCACCAGCCAGGCTGGATTTCAGTTTTTAAATGCTGCACTAAAGATAGCCATTTATTCCTCATCTTGGAAATCACCTAAAAACAATAACTGTAACAAGAAATAGAGACACAAATTCTGTTTGACACTTGGAGAAATCTGTGACCCCGAACAAAACAGTGAGGAAGAGTGAACAAATGCAGTGAAAATCAAACTACAGTGAGAGGGACTCACTGAAAGAAGACTTTGAGGAAGGATCTCAAATGCAGTGAAGGTCAGGGGGTGAGGGGGACACCCAGTGTAGACACTTTGTGGCAAGAACACAGGTTTCCACAGAATTAGCAAGACCTGAGGACAAAACCAACAGTCTCTTGTCTGTAATAAGAACAGTATACAGTTAAGAGCCAGTAGCTCCCTAGACAGGGTTCGACATGAAATATCAAGAAGCCCGGAAGGTGGGGACACAGACCATAGCCATATTTGTGCAGTGCTGTGTGCGGTGGAGTAGGCTGAAGGAGAGAGGCCGCGGTGAAAGCAGCCTGCACTGTGAGTCCTGGTTAGTCGTGGAGACGTAAAGGAAAACAGTCCAGTACTCATAGAATTCCTGCTAACCTGGAAAGTAGCCCTAACCCTTGCCCAAATATGAACCTGCGGTAAATATTTGACATGTAAACTACTTTTCTCTTTCAAAAATGAGTAATCAAAAAGGAATCAGCATTAGATGAAAATTTGACCAAACATATAGCCCTGAGTTGAATTTTGTAAAATAAGGAAGCAATCACCTTTTCAAATCTTATTATTATCCAGAAGGAGATAGGAAGCATGTGCAAGTGTTTGCTATTTTCAGCATTTATACAGGAAACAAGGTTTGTCATGTAGATGACATATTTATATATGAAACAGAACTCTTGAGGTGGGCATTTCTCAAATGTGGGAAGGCGATTTTAATCCTGTGAAGCCAAAAGAGTACAAATATCACTACATGGAAGTCTGTAAGAAAAGAAAACAATAACAAAAAAAGCCTTAATATAGGAAATGTAACATTTATCTAGTTTTTTCTGGACAGCGCAAGACTATTGAACTCTCCAAGAACCCAGTTGGAGATCGGCAAAGCTGCCAAAATATTTTTAGACAAATGAGAATATGTAAACATACATGTTATCAGCTGTTTCATATTTGTGCTTTAGAGATTATGAGTCTCTAGTGGGCCACAAGAGCCAAGTGGGATTAAAGATGTAAATTTCAAAACCTGGATTCCTTCCTGTATTATCATATCTGGCTGGTGTTGTGTTTTCTCTGCATGTGAAAATCAAGTAATAATTTCTTAAGGGGGAATGATTAATACATTATTAAAAATAACAAATTACATTACAAAATAAGTAACAGCAGGCCAAGCATGGATCAATGATGAAAGTTTGTCATGAATTAAGGATTATGATTAATCCACTTTTGTGCACTTGAGTACAACTGGAAAGAGGAAGGAAGTGAGGGAGGATTGTTTTATAGAGTTTACAGCGAGTTCACAGAAAGGAGGAGGAGTAAGTTAGATTTGAGTTTACAGTGAAATTCACAACAGGTTGTGAGACTAATCTTTTAAACTTTGGAATATATATACTTATAATCATTAGTACATGTTTCTGGAGATTGTTCAAAATTCTCTTATTTTGAACTAATGTTTTGAGTTAAATCAAGGATTGGCACTTACAGCCTGCAGGCCAAATCCGGCCTGCAATCTGTTTTTGTAAATAAAGTTTTATTAGAACATACTCTGCTTTTTTATTTACATTTTAACAATGTCTTTTTTACTACAACAGCAGAGCTGAGTAGTTGGAAGAGTAACTTTAAGGCCCACAAAGCCTAAAATATTTACTCTCTGGCCTTTTACAGAGTAGGCTGCCAACCCCTGAGTTTAATCCTAAATGTCAGCCCATTCACAAATTATATAGTTCTTATAATATACTCCAGGAGTATTCTAAGGTTAATAGATTTGTGGTGTTGACAATTGTTTTGATCTCCCTGATTTTTCCCAACTTTTTCATACTTACAGAAAAGTTTGAAGAACATCTGTATACCTTTAACATGATTCATTAGTTGTTAAAATTTTGCCATATTTGCTTCATCTCTTCATCTCTCTGTTTGAAGTGTATACACGGATGTTTTGCTGCTGCTGTTGAATTATTTGAAAGTTGTAAATATGCTTCTTCAATACACATCTCTAAGAATAAGAACATTCCCCTATATCATCCATTGTTTTAAAATTTAAAAACATGTGTATAGCTTTCTGTTTGTGCGTAAGGTCTATACAGCTTTCATTTCTATAGCACTTTGTTCATCCCTGTGCTCCTATTTATAAACTGTAAAAAAAACAAAACAAAAAAACCTAAGTATAATGCATTATCTATTGCTTACATGTGGCAGATTGAATATAATGTCCCCCTAAAGATTCCCATGTCTTAATTCTTGTAATCTGTGAATTTGTTGCATTACATGGCAAAATGGGCTTTGCAGATATGTTTAAGGAATTTAAAATGAAATTATCCAGCATTATCTGGGTGGACCCAATGTATTCTCAAGGATCTTCATAAGAAGGAGGGATATGCCTTGGTTGCAAGTTTGATCCCTGGTTGGGGTGTGTATGGGAGGCAATTGATCAATGTTTTTCTCTCTCTTTCTCTTCTTCTCCCTCTAAAAGCAATAAAAATAAATAAAAACATTTTTTAAAAAGTAAAAGGGTGAATAAAGATATACCATGATAGCACTAATCAAAGAAAAATTGGAGAAGCTTTCAAACCAACCAAACAAACAAAAAAACATTGTTAAAAGAATGAAAAGACAGGCCACAGGCGGGGAGAAAAATCTTTGCAAAACACGTATCTGATACAGGACTGGCATCCAAAATTTGCAAAAAATTCTTAAAACTCAAAACTAAGAAACAACCCAATTAAAAAGTAGGCTAAAGATCTGAGCAGACATTTTGCCAAAGAAAATATACCAGTTGCAACTAATCATGTGAAAAGGTGCTCAATCATATGTCGTTAGAAAAATGCAAATTAAAATAACAACAGGATACCACTATATACCTATTAGAGTGGCCAAATTCCGGAACACAGACAACACCACATGATTGTAAGGAACTCATGCACTGCAAAATGGTACAGCCACTTGGAAGATAGCTTGGTGGTTTTTATGGAACTGAACATACTCTTTTTTGTTGTCGTTAATCCTCACCAGAGGATATTTTTTCTATTGATTCTTAGAGAGAGTGGAAGGGAGTGGGAAGAGAGAGAGAGAAAAACAAACATCGATGTGAGAGGCACATCAGTTGGTTGCCTCCCACCAGGGCTAGGGATCGAACCTGCAACCCAGGCGTGTGCCCTTGTCGAACCTGTGACCCTTTAGTCTGAAGGTGATGCTCTAACCACTGAACAACAACACCCAGGGCCTAAATGTATTCTTATCGTACAATCCAGCACTCACACTCCTTGGTATTTACCCAAATGAGATGAAAACTTATGTTCACACAAAACCTGTACACAAATATTTATAGCAGCTTTATTCATGATTACCAAAACT
Source organism: Molossus molossus (assembly GCF_014108415.1). Lineage (NCBI taxonomy): Eukaryota > Metazoa > Chordata > Mammalia > Chiroptera > Molossidae > Molossus > Molossus molossus. The sequence continues at coordinate 104,906,554 of NW_023425366.1, read as the reverse complement.
TGTAAGCAATCAAGATTTTGTTTAGTTGGTGAATGGATAAACTGCTATATATTCAGACAATGGAATATTATTCAGTGATTTTAAAAAATGAGTTATCAAGGGACAAAAAGAGGGGGAAAACTTAAGTGCCTATTGCTAAGTGAAAAAAGCCAATCTGAAAAGGCTACATCATGTATGATTCCAACTCTATGACATTCTAAAAAAGATAAAACTATGGAGACAGTGAAGTGGTTGGGGAGAGGGCAGATAAATAGGTGGCGGTGCACAGGAGATTTTTATGACAGTGGAACTATTCTGTATACTACTATAATGGTGAACACATGTCAAAACCCGTATAAAGTACAACACAAATAGTGAACCCTTATGCAAACTAAAGATTAATAACAATGTATTAATACTGGCTCATTAATTGTAACATATGTACCACAGAAATGCAAGATGTTAGTAATAGGGGAAACTGTAGAAGAGGGAGAGGAAGTATATGGGGACTCTGTACTTTCTGCTCAATTTTTCCATAAGCCTAAAACTGCTCTAAAAAATGAAATCTATTGTGCTGGCCAGTTTTCTCAGTGGTTAGAGTGTCAGCCCGCGGACCAGAGAGACCTGGGTTTGCTTCCGGCTAGGGGTATGTACCTCGGTTGCAGTTTGTCCCTGGCCCCGGTTGGGATTGTATGGGTTGCAACCACTCGATGTGTTTCTCTCTCTCTCTTCCTCCTTCTCTCCCTCCCACTCTATATCTCAAGATAAAGTGCAAAAATGTCCTCTGGTGAGGATAAAAAAAAAAATCTATTACTATAAAAATGCATGAGACAATTATTAACTCAAGCTAAAACACACACAAGTTGTATAAAAAAAGTAAATATGTGACGTTTATATTGTCATTTTATGTGTGTGGTTTTTTTTTTTGTTTTTTTTTTGTAGTATGTGCCCCTAGCGGGAACTGAACCCAGGACTCTCTGGTCCGCAGGCCGACTCAACCGCTGAGCCAAACTGGCCAGGGCTATATTGTCATTTTATATAAATATTTATATAATAATAATGAATATTTATGTAATAATAATGAAAACTTACAGAATGTGGCTTTTTTTTTTTATCCTCACCTGAGGACATTTTCCCATTTTTTGTTCAGATAGAGTGGGAGGGAGAGAGAGGAAGAGAGAGAGAGAGAGAGAAACATTGACGGGAAAGGGACACTTCAAGCAGCTGCCTCCCGCATGACCCAACCAGGGCCGGGGACAAACTGCAACTGAGGTATGTGCCCTTAGTGGGAACCGAACCCGGGTCTCTCTGGACCGAAGGCCGACACTCTAACCACTGAGGCAAACTGACCAGGGCCAGAATGTGGCTTTAACCAAAAAGTAGTGTGTGTGTGTGTGTGTGTGTGTGTGTGTGTATTTTTTTTTAATCCTCACCCAAGGATATGCTTTTGTATTTTAGAGAGAGAGGAAAGGAGAGCAAGAGAGAGAGAGAAACATTGGTGTGAGAGAGAAACATTGATCAGTTGCCTCCCGAATGTGCCCTGGGTGGGGATTGAACCTGCAACCTGGGTACGTGCCCCAACCAAGAATTGAACCGGCAAGCTTTTAGTGTACAGGATGATGCTCCAACCAGCTGGACCACATTGGCTAGCGCTATTGTGTAGCTTTTGAGAGACTGGAGGAAGGGAAGTGTTTCAGACCTGATATCCTCATCTACATAATAGGAAGTCTGTGTAACAGAAGTGAACGTCCATGCTCCTGTCTGAAGGTATTTCCTCCACGTGTGTGCCCAGGCCCATCTCCTCAGGTCTCCTGCATTGTCAGATTTTACTCTCCAGCAGGATCTTTCCCATCAGTAAGCAAACATGTGCTTAGTTTTTTTAGCTTAACGCGCACACACTCTCTGTCTCTCTCTCTCTCTTAGTCCCAGTTGCCCTGCCACTGCCATTTTATTTCTTTGCCAGTCTTTATAGCAAATCCCAAGTGTTCTGGACTCCCTGTCTCCAATTCCTTCCCGTCTATTCTGTCTTACATCCACTCCATTCAGAGTTTCACAACTACAGTGCTACTTAATTTGCTTTGTCAAGGTCACAGTGAACTTTATGTTACTATGTCCAGTGGTCAGATTTTATTTTATCTCCCAGTCTCTTTTGATACAATTGATTGCTCCCTCCTTGATGGTTCCTTCAGTTGGTTTCTAGAACACCACTTTTAAAATTTTTCTTCTATGTCATTGGTAGCTTCTTAGTCATCTTTGCTGGTTCTTCTCCCTGACTTCTCAAGGTTAGAATGTCCCATTTCTCAGTCTTAACTCTTCTGCTCTCCTCTAGCTGCCCGGAGCCCCTGGGCTGTCTCACCAGGTACCAGAGCTTTACTTCCCATGTCCAACTTGATGATTCTCAAGTTTATATATCCCAGTCCAGACCTCTTCCATGAACTACAGACTTGTATGTTCCACTGGCTACTTGACATTTTCATTAATTGTCTAATAGATACCTCAAGCTTAACATATCCCAAACTGAACTCCGATCTTCCAGAAATCTGCTATGCACAGAAACTTTCCCAGCAGAGTTGATGGCAACTTCCTATTTCCAGTTGGTAGTTGCTTAGGCCAAAATCCATGGAGTCATCCTTGACTCCCCTCTGCTCTGTCACATTCCATATCCAGTCTTAGAAAATCTAGACATAATTAGAAGAACTAGTTCATAAACCTGCCACTGGTCACTGCCTCCACTACCACCTCCTTGTCATCCTTTCGTATCTGGTTTACTGCTGTAGCCTCCATACTTCAGTCTAAGCAGAGCAACAGAGTCTGAGGATAGTGCTTTGCAGTTTCCCATTTCACTACATTGGACAAATTACTCAACTCTGTGCCTTTCTCTCTCAAAAGAGAATACCTCCCTCCCGAGATTGTGGGATTCAACGAGATGATACATATGAATCCCTTACTAAACACTAACCTGGTGCAGAGGAAAGAGTAAAGTTTAGCTGCTGTTCTTTTCATTTTTATTTCCAATACCCCCTCCAAATCAAAAGCCTGCTTTTGTCTCCTGTCACTTCTTCAGTGCTTGAGGTGGGAGGGTCCTGTAGGAAGGTGTGGACTCTGAGTACCTAGCTCATGGCTGTCGGGCAAAACCCTCAATCCATTAGTGCCGTGGAGCAGTATGTCCAGGGGCACCGTTCATTTCACCAGAGGAAATTCCATTCCTAACTTTGCTGTTTTTGTAAGCAAGGCAGGACTTGGTTTCCTGCACTAAATAGGAATTGCTCAGTCAGTAGAAAATGTTCCTTTCGTCAGTACCATGGTTCCTGACTTTTGAAGCATTTGTTCCCTAAAAGATAATGAAAGGAGACAGCTTTCCATTTATTTTTTGATTGAGCCTTTTATCTGAGGTTTTATACTGACCCCATTTTGGTTATTTATTACATTCGTGACATCACATATATAAGGGATTCCCCCCCCACACACACTTTATATAAGCCTCACCTCTCTGAAACTGTTGGTACCTGAAAGACACTCGTATTTAATGTTCCTACTCATATTTTCTGTCATGCCTTACTTGTTTTCACAACGAACCAAAAAGAGAAGGTAAGATTTTATCATAAGATTTGTTAATGGTAATAAGATGCAAAGAGCATGTGTATAATGGGAGAGAGCAGAAGAGGCTAGCTAAGGGAGAGGAAATTCGGTTTCTGAGCATCTGAGTGAATGTGTGAAATATAAGAAAAGTTTCTGGGGAACCTAACCCACGAACAGTGGAAGAGGGACGGGGCAAACCAAACTTGTTCTGGTTCAGCAAAGCAGCCGGGGCACGAGACACTAGGCCTGAGCCACTTATGTCCCAGGGGCTTGGGAGATGGGGGTTGGGACTTAAGGGAGAAGGAAAGACACTTGAGAATCTGATAAAAATCAAAAACAAGAAAACCTTCTTAGTGGCTTGTGTCCTTGTATTTATATGGTGTCTGTTAGCCCCACAGATAGTAGTAGGTCAGCGTAAAGGGAGTCAGTGTTAATATGATTCACAACTCCAGGGGTTTCAACACTTCCTACACCAGAAAGCTGGAACAGTAGTACAATGTCATATGTCAACTGTATCAATAAAACGGGGGGGGGTTGGGGGGTAAGGAAAGCTGTAACAATCTCTGGACTGTGGGTTAAGGTAGAGCAAAGAGTGCTCTTATATGCAGATTCTTTAGAGAGCCACTGAGCCAGTCCCTCGGTGACCTGGGACCACTGGAAGGTGTGAAAGCGATGGTGGTAGCTTTTGAGGCATCCTGCATCCACCTCAGCTCGCGTGACGCACCTCTGAAGAAATGCCTTATCCATCAGTTTGATGGTTCTGCTGTAAGCTTCCGAGGACTGTAGCACAGACCCCAAAGGATAGAGCAGGTTTTAGAAATTGCAAAGAGACAGAGAAAAATACATTTGTTCTCTGAACCTCAGAAGGAATGCTGCTACTTTTAGAAGTGGATCAATTGTCTGACAACCAAGAAAAAATCCTTTAGAAGATTTCTTTGTGTTCTGAGGGACTACCCAGTAACTCTCGTCCCAATAACAATTCATAGTTTTTTACTGTAGTTTCTTGAGTTCAGCGGTAGTCAAATTTTGCTAATGGAGCCCAGCTGGTGTGGCTTAGTGCTTGAGCATCATCCCATGCACCAAGAGGTCACCAGTTTGATTCCCAGTCAGGACACATGCCCAGGTTGCAGGCCCGATCCCCAATGGGGGACAGGCAGGAGGCAGCCAACTGTGTTTCTCTCTCATCAATGTTTCTATCTCTCTCCCCCTTTACCTTCCTCTCTACCTAATAAAATCAATTAAAAAAAATATTTTTATGCCCTGGCTAGTTTGGTTCAGTGGTTAGAGCATCAGCCTGCGAACCAGAGAGTCCCAGGTTCAGTTCCCACTAGGGGCATGTACCTAAAAAAAAAAAAAAAATATATATATATATATATATATATATATATACACACACACACACACACACACACACACACGTGTGTGTGTGTATTTAATGTATTTAAATTATATATATATATTAATTTTGCTAATGGAGACCTTCACTTTTGAACTACATGAATAGTTTCAAAGCTGTTGCCATGTTGAAACAAACATTTTTGAACTTAACAAAGTGTATGTGCGTGAAATTTCTAACATTAAACTACTGGCTTAATTTGTTTATTCAGTTTTGTTATTGAAGTATATAACATATATACAGCAAAGTACACAAATCATAGCTCAATAAATGATAATAAAGTGAACATACCTTCATAATCTCTACCCATAACTAGACAGACAATTACAGAACCTTGGAAACCTCCTTTATCCCCCCTCCTCATCACTACCACTTCCCTCCTCCCCAGAGTAAACAGAATCCTGATTTCTAACGTTAAAGAATTGTTTTGCCTGTTTATGAGATTTAAAAGTTTTAAATGGATGTGTGTAGTATATTATTTGGGGAGGGGGCTCTGGCTTTTTATCCCTCATCATTATGTGTTGGATCCATCTATGTTGTTGGTAAAGTAGTAGCTCATTTTTTATTGCTGTACAGAATGTCATATATATATATGAACCACATTTACTTATTTATTCATTCTAATTTTACTGCTCTATAGTACCACCTTTGTCTCGAGCCAGGCATCTGTATGCAGTGGTCCGATTCCGGACACTTCATTCTGTGTCATTAATATATTTGTATATCCTTGTGCCAAAACTTTATTGTCTGAATTATAGCTATATCTGTATAATACAGCTTAATTACAGCTGTATAATAATGTTCATATCTGGTAGAATAAGCCCCCCTCCTACTTTGTTGTTCTTTCTAAGATTACCTTGACTATAATTGGTCTAATGCATTTCTGTATAACTTTTACAATCAGCTTCAAATTACCCCTTCCCCTCCCCCAAAAAAAGTATGTTAGAATTTTTTGATTAGAAATATTCTGAGGACAATGGACATCTTTACTGTGTTGAATCTTCCAATCCCTAAAAGTAGTATGTCTCTATTTGGTCTTTAATTTCTCTCAATAATGTTTTATAGGTTTCTGTCTTACACACATTTTATCAGATTTATTCTCAGATATTTGGTGGATTTTTTTTTTTTTAAATCCTTACCCGAGGATATTTTTCTATTTATCTTTAGATAGAGTGAGTGGGAAGGAGGGAGAGAGAGAGAGAGAAACATCAACAGGAGAGGGGCACATTAACTGGTTGCCTCCCGCACGACCCCAACCAGGCCTGGGATGAACCCCAACCAAGATACGTGCTCTTGGCTGGAATCGAACCCGAGACTCATTGGTCTGCGGGCCAAGGCTCTACTGCTGAGCCAAATTGGCCAGGGCAGTGGATGATTTTATTTATTTATTTTTTGATGTTATTATAAATGGTAGTATTTTTTTAAATTATTTTCTAATTGCTGGCATTATAAACATAATTTTATATATAGAAAAGAATAAATTTTTAATTATAAAATTTTATGAGGTTAAAAGTATTTATTATTTTTTAAAATATGTTTTTTATTGATATTTTAGAGAGAGGAAGGGAGAGAAACATCCATCAGCTGCCTCCTGCACTCCCCCTACTGGGGATTGAGCCTGCAGCCTGGGCATGTGCCCTCACTGGGAATCGAACTGGGACCTCTCAGTCCATGGGAGGATGCTCAATCCACTGAGCCACACCAAAAGTATTTATTTTTTTAAGAAACATCTAATATTCAAATTATAATTGGAATCTTGGGTATATTAAGAAAGATTGGATTAAATCCAGGGTTTTTGACAATTTCAAAAGGAAACCAGAAGGAGCCTATTCCCAAATTGTGGGAATTCTGTGTTGATTGCTTGAGAGAGATGGCCTAGGGCTTGCTTTCTTCTCAGCTGAAATGACTGACCTTGGGATATTGTTTATTCTCCTTCGTGGACTCTGAGCCCTCTCCCAGCCAAGCCCACTTGTGGAAGCATTCAGGCAAATACGGAGCAGGTGGGATCAGAGCGACTGGGGATTTCACTCAGTCCTTCAGCTCTGGCTGCTCTTGAACCAAGAGGCTTCCTGCCGTTCTAAAGCGCACCAGGAGTGAAGCAGCAAGCCTGCCCACCATCAGGTATCGCAAGCATTTGGAAGTCATGATGACAGTACCTGTTTGCTGAAACTCATACTTGGCTTTGTTTTTCCAGGTCTATAAAGGAGAATTTCAGCTACCTGAATTTCTTAAAGAAAAACCTCAGGTACTGTATCTGTTTGCCCCCCTTGATGTATAGTAAGTAGATGGGCTCTTGCACTGAAGTGATCTGCTAGAGATAATATATGCTGGTAGTAGAAAGATTGGTCTTTGGTTGTTGGTGGTTTTTTTTTTGTTTTGTTTTGTTTTGTAATCCTCAACCGAGGACATTTTTCCATTTTTTGTTCAGATAGAGCGGGAGGGAGAGAGAGGAAGAGAGAGAGAGAGAAACATCAATGTGAAGGGACACATCGAGTGGCTGCCACCCGCACGACCAACCAGGGCCGGGGACAAACTGCAACCGAGGTACATGCCCTTAGCGGGAACCGAACCCGGGTCTCTCTGTACCGCAGGCCGACGCTCCAACCCCTGAGCCAGACCGGCCAGGACGGTTGTTGTTGGTTTTAACAATAAGTTAACATAGTCTTAATTTCAGAGAGCTCATTGTCTTCCAAAACTAGGGAAATACTTTATTAGTAATTAAAATCCGGTTGCTTGAGGTCTTCCAAACCACACAGTATTCCACACATAAGGAGCCTGTCTTGTGTATCTGCTCCAGGCTTCTGATACCTACCGTGAAATAAAATGTCCAGCTACCCTGTGTTCTTATTATACATATGCCCATTGCCTTTAACTGTTCTCATTTGGAGCCTAGAAGATTTGTAAGTACATTATATACATAGCCATTGGCCCTCAATTGCAAAGCCCCCCAAGTTGGGAAAGATGATAAGAGTTGGAAGCTTATAACTTTTTAAAAAATTAATTAAAACAAATCCAGAGTTATCCATGTAATGTCACACCCACCTCACTCAGATTCTAATATTGTTTCTTGAGTTGGAGAGAAACAGGTCGTGTTATGGCTGACGTGCCTGCAATAGCCCAGTGTTCTGCATCTGAGCCTCATCTGCCATTCATATATAGTAATGTGTGTGTGTGTGTGGGGGGGGGGGGGATTGATAATACACTGTGAGCCCAGCAGACTTCCCTTTTCTAGCATAGTGATAATACATGTTGCCCCCAGGCTGCTGCTCTCAGTGATGAGCTTGTTAATAGAAGAGGAAGACTCAGCACTGAACTCAGTTTCCAGAAATGTTCGGATCTGGGTTGCTGGGGAAGCACAGCACCTCACAGCCTCTGTGGCGTGGTCGCCTGAAGCAGGCCGCAGTAGAGGGCTGGGCTCCCTCAGAGACGCTGTGGCACACCAGTGGGAGGCTCTGTCCTCTCAGGTCCTGGCTGTAACAGTCAGCCGTCAATACATATTACTTAAGAATTTCAAACTACTTTCAAGGCATCTATTTAATTTTAACCCATCCCTTCATTCATTTTAATATTTCAACAAATGTTTACTGAATTTATATTATAGGTGAGAAATTGGAATAAGTCCTCAGGAGTCAGAGGAAAAAAAGAAAAAATCTTCTCTAGGAAGATATTTGCCAATGATACACCTGTAAGGGGTTAATGCCCAAAATATATAAGAAAATAATACAATTTAATGCCAAAAAAACACATGATCCATGTGTGTTTAAAATGGGCAGGGGACCTGAATAGACATTTCTCCAAAGAGGACATACAGCTGGCCATATGAAAAGATGCCCAATGATACTAATCATTAGAACAATGCAAATTAAAACCACAATGACATATTACCTCACATCTTTCAGAATGACCACTACTCATAAATCAACAAACAAGTGTTGGTGAGGATGTGGAGAAACGGGAACCCTTATACACTGTTGGTTGGATTGAAAATTGGTACAGCTACTATGGAAAACAATGTGGAGGCTCCTCAGAAAAATTAAAAATAGAACTGTCATGTCACCCAGCAATTTCACTTCTGGGTATTTATCCAGAGAAATCCAAAACACTAATTCAAAAACACATATTTGTCCCTAGGTTCATTGCTGCATTATTTACAATAGCTAAGATATGGAAGAAACCTAAGTGTCCATCAATAGACAAATGGATAAAGAAGATGTGGTACCTATATACAGTAGAATATGACTCAGCCATAAAAAAAGAATGACATTTTTTTTGTGTGACAACATGGATAGGTGTAGAGGGTATTGTGCTGAATGAAATAAGTCGGACAGAGAAAGACAAATGCCATATGATTTTACTTATATATGGACTCTAAAAAACAAAATAAATGAACAAACAAAACAGAAACTCATAGATACAGAAAATATTTTAATGATTGCCTGATGGGAGGGCAGTTGGGGGGATGGGTGAAAAGAGGAAGGAATTAAGAAGTACAAATTGCCCATTATAAAAACAGTCACAGGGATGTAAAGTACAGCACAGGGAATATAGTCAATAATATTTTAATAACTATATTTGGTGTCAGATGGGTACTTAGACTTCTGGGGTGATCATTTTGTAAGTTATGTAAAGTATATGTCTAATCACTATGTTATACACCTGACACTAATATAATATTGTATATCAACTGTAATTGAAAAAAATTTTTTTTAATTTTTAAAATCTCAAGGAACTCCTGGTCTATCCAAAAGACTCTCTTTGACTTTTGCATACAAGCGAGTAGAGGGCCCTAAGCCTGGGCGGGGCATGAATTACCAGAAACCTGGATGGATTCATGAACAGGCTGTCATTCACTTACAGCCTATGGCATTTGGGGCCAGAGAATAATCCAAGATGCAGTCTTGAAGGAATGTCCAATCCTAAACTGTTTTGCAGAATAAGTCTGAAGGAGTCCAGAAAGGGTATTTAAGACTAGAACTAAAGGGACACCCCTGCTTTATGGCATACACAAAAATCATTTCCAGATGGAGAATAGACCTTATGTTACAGGCAAAATAATATAGTTTTTAGGAGACAATAGAGGAGAATATCTTTATGACTTTAAGAGGGAAGGATTTCTTAAACAAGTCATTAAAATACTAATTATTAGCCCTGGCTGGTTTGGCTCAGCAGTAGAGCATCGGCCCTCAGACCAATGAGTCTCAGGATCAATTCTGGCCAAGGGCACGTACCTCAGTTTTGGTTTGTCCCCAGCCTTGGTCGGGGTCCTGCCTTTCTCTCCCTCTCTCTCCCTCCCATTCTATCTGAAGACAAATAGAAAAATATCCTCGGATGAGGATTTTAAAAAAAAATTAATCATTAACTTTAAAATACCTAAATTGGACTACATTAAAACTGAGAATGTTTACTTATTAGCATCATAAAGAGAGTAAAAAGTATGCCTTAAGTGGGAGGAAATATTTGAAGCAAATGACTCATCTGTGGAATGTAGATTATTTCTACAAATCAGTAGAAAAGGATTTTTTAAATTTTTAAATGGGGCAAAAGGTGTATGAGGCACTTCAAGCCCCTTATTCTGGTAGTTTCATCAACTGCATCACACACATACTTAGAAAAGGGCCTATAAGACTTTGGTTTAACGTCTAATAAATGAGAAAACTGAAGCCCACAGAACCCTCAGGTTTCATACTTGACTAGAATGACTCCCAGAACACAGGGAAGCACTATATTTGTGATTACAGTTTTATATTTATAAGGAGTACATATCAGGACCAGCCACATGAAGAGACACAGGACAAAGTCTGGGAGGGGCTCAAACACAGTTTCTCAGCCCATTCTGCATGGAATCGGGGTACTTCTCCCTCCCGCACATCCGTGTGTTCACCAACCAGGAAGCTTCACTGAACTTTGGGGTCCAGAGTTTTTCTTGGGTTCTAATTACTTAGGCACGATTGATTGACTCACTGGCCACGTGGTTGAACTCAATCCCATCAACTTCCCTATCCAGAGCTTAGGCTGGCTCAAAGCCCCAACCCTCTAATAATAGTGTTGGTCTTTCCGGGGAACAGCCCTCACCCTGAGTCATCTCATCTCTCAGGGTAACTCAGGTATGACCCAAGGGGCTCATGACTAACAAAGACACTCCTGTCACACAGGAAATTCCAAGGAGTAGTCTTCCTACCAGGAACCAGGGACAAAGGCCAGTCAAATTACTTGTTATATACCAGTAGCAGACAGTTCATTAGAAAGTCTCATCAGAGCCTGTAAGCTACACTGATATTTTAGCCAAAGCAGTCACTTCTCATCTGACCAACTTGGAGGACTCTAACACATCTTTTGCTTTCTTTGACAGACTGAGCAAGTGGAGTAGCAGGGCCAGGAACCTCTTACTTACATGAGGTGAGGCTTGGGACACTGCTGGGTCTTTGGGTTTCCTTGCTTGGGCCCTCGTAGGAGGGCAGTGTGGCCAGGATGGAGAGCACGGCAACTCAGATCCGTCTGCCTGGGTTGGAATCTTGGCTCCGTGTGGCACTGAGCAAATCACTTAACTTCTCTGTTTCTTACTTCCTCATCTGTAAAATGAGGACAATATTAAAAAGAGAGTAAAAATTAACCATAATAATCTCTGCAAAAAGCCTGGCACATAGTAAGCAAAATAACACAGTTGTTATTTTCAGTAGTGTAGCTGAAAGAAACCTGGGGAACATCAGCCTCAGCCATCTGTTTGCTGATAGGACAACTGATCCTAGAAAGAGAAGGTTATTTGGCAAGGTCACATCCCAGGTCAGAGAACCATGGCTGAAGAACATGCCTTTTCCACCGTGCCGTGCTGCTTTCTCTGTGTGCTGGACATGCTCCTGCTGGCTTTGACGTATTCTGAGTCTTGTGTTTGTCACCTCTGTTGTCTCATGGTAGCTAAGGGCTACAGCTCGGGCCAGGCCAGCCATGCCTTATAAGCCCCCTTTGTATTTGAGCTCTCATCAGGTCCATGTCCAGGGACACCACCACTTAGTGGCAAAGCTGGTTTCTGAACCCAGACCTCCTGCTGTGGCTGCTCAGAGCTCACACCCCTGTCCCACACTTTCTGACGATTCTGTTTTGCTCTGAATTATGTGGAGATGCCCTAGATCATTTGGAACTTGAAAAGTTTTTTGAAAATTTGATTCTTGTGTGTTGTTTTATTTTAATTTTATATAATAACCATGTATTGAGTGCCTAGTCCATACCCAGCATAAAATACCAAGCATTTTATATATAGTATATAAATGATATATATTATGATATATATAATATTATATATGATAGCATCTATGATAAATATATTTTTATTTATATTTAATTTATATTTTATTTTTATATATATATATATTTGAATGGGTTTATTCAAGTTTCAAGCCACTCTGGCAAGTAGGTGGAATTATTCCTGTTGTACTGATGAGAAAATTGAGATTGAATAATTTGAATAGGAGATTTTTATGACTTGCTGTGTGTTGATGGATTATAGATAGAAAAAGCACACAGCCCTGGCTGGTTTGGCTCAGCATTAGAGCATCGATCCGAGGACCTAAGGGTCACAGGTTTGATTCCCCGTCAAGGGCACGTGCCTGGGTTGCAGGTTTAATCCCCAGCCCCAGTTGTGTTCGTGTGGGAGGCAACCAATGGATGTGGCTCTCTCACAATGACGTTTCTCTCTCTCTCTCTCCCACCCTCCCTTCCACTCTAAAAATCAGTGGGAAAATATCCTTGGGTGGGATTAACAAAAAAAAAAAAGGAAAAGCACACAAACACTGCTCTGCCATGTCAGAATCGCGGACAGCAGTGAGCCCATAATATGAATACGTTTTGGGATTTATGACTGCCTTTCGCTAAGGGGCAGATGCAAGTGTTAGACTTACACTCGATGGGTATGCATATCTAACAGCAGTTATCAGGCCTTGGATAATTTTGTTTATCCAAAATGCTTTCAAAATTTATCAGTTCTCCCCAGAACACACAGCTGTTTTACAAGACACATTCAGACAAACTTCTCCAGTAACGAACTAGAAATGATCCCTGAAAGTATAGTCTTTGTCTTACAAGACAAAACGCAGTGTCAGGTTGACCACAGCCTTCTGGTTGGCTCCACAGCAGCACTGCATTGTCTTCGCTTATCGAGGCCTGTAGGTGCCCACATGCGTGGAGGGAAGGATTCAGGACAAGCTAGGAAGACAGCAGAGCATCTCAGGACAGATACTAGTCTCACTTTTTGTCTTTTGGGTCCTTTGGCATTTGAATGAAAGTCACTGTGTTTTCTACAGCTTCCTTTAAAGAACCTTAGCATCCACTTTCTCAAAAGAAGAGTCAGAATGTTGGCTCCCTGGACATTTGACATCCCTACCAATGCCCCCGCAGTAGCTTCAGTTTCTATGACGGTTGCAGTCTTTTAGGAATGGGCAGGAGCAGCCCTTGCTTTGCCGGCCATCTGCTTGTTCTGCACATTGGAGCGACTGCAGGCAGCTGCAGGCATCCCAGACTGAGGGAGAGTGTGCCTCTCCGGTAGTCCTGAGGCATCTGTTCTTGTAATTGTCAATCCCCCTGCCCATCGACCTGGCTTATGTCAGACCCTCAGCTGGGAAGGAGGAACTGGGACTCCACACTGTAACCGCATTCCTCTTGCTTGCCCTAGGGAAGACCGATGCCTTTTCATCAGAAGGGAGGTTTCTAGGACTGGCTGTCACCTGCTGAGACCCACGGAGTGTATGTACCATGGCCTGCACCTTCTGTTCATTTGCTAGACTCCTCCCCCTGAGAGGGTGGACTGTCAGTACACATTTGGGCCTTCCTGAGCACAGCGCTCTTGATTCCGATGCATGCACAACCCAGGGGATGAGGAGCCCAGACGGGACGTGTGTTCCCTGTTAAAACTGCTCTGGTCCTTATCTTTTCTTACCAGATTCCAAACGTTGTTTTCAAGGGGAGGATTTTAAAATGGACTTCTGTAAACAAAATTGGGCAGTTTCATCTTGGAAAAGGTCATCTGTACATGTTCTAATGTTTTGTAGAACACTTGTACCTGTTTAAATGTATTGATGTGGACAGTACTAAATATCTTAATTATTTAAATAAGTCATTGTATTGTTTCTGAGAAGCTGAGGGATTACTGTATACATTTACAACTTAATGACTTTTGTATTTTATTTTTCAAAATAAAAGCTTTAAGTGTGAAGCATTCTGGTAGTTTACATGTTTTCATTACTGTGATTTCAGAGAAGCAGCAAGACCTTATCAGACAGTGCTCTGATGAACCAAAGTTTCTGCAGTTTTCTGTACAACTGAATATTCCGTTGTATTCCCCTCTATGCATCATAATTTCTTAATGAAGCCGTTGCTGTAATTTATTTCAGCTACTAGTTGTCTCAGAATTCTATTTTTCTATTTCATGCTTACATATACTATATTTAAGGACAGAAGTTACATTCCAGCTGTTTTCTAGAAGTCATTTTTATGGAATACAGAATGACCAGATAATAACAGTAATTCTTATTTATTATGTCTTCTGTGTGCCAGGAACTGAACAAGGTTTGTTATATGCTATCTCATCCCTGGCCTGAAACCTGTACCTCCTCCAGTCTCGTCCATCTCAGTAATTATATTTTTTACCCAGTCACTCAAGCCAGAAACCCGAGTCACACCTGATTTCACCCCTTTCCTCCCTCTTCTCACCCACATACAAGATCTTTGATTCAATTTATTTATTTATTTTTTAAGGATCTCCAACACACTTTGTTAAGAATATGGTCCCCTGAAGAAGGCACTTGTAGGGGTCAGAGATATCCCACTTCTCTCGTTTCTCTGACTCCTCCAGACACTGGCTGTTTTTGCATCACACGTCCTCTGAACCACTCGCTGCGTCCAGGAAAAGTGCGGTGCTAGGATTCAGCTAAAGTGAATACTTCTGCCAAGTCAGTTCTTTGCTCAGCACCTTCAACATATTTCTTGAATCCGTGCACTTCCCTTCAGCTCCACTGCCCCGACCCTAATCTAAGACTTCCTCGCCTGTCACCCAGGCTGCGGCAGCAGCTTCCTAAACAGTACCCCATCCCTACTTTTGCCCCCTCAAGTTCTGTTTAGCACAAGGCAGAGTAAGAGTTTTAGCCTGCACATCCGGACATGACCCTCCCACTTACCACTTCATTCAGCGTCGAATCCAGACTCCTGCCGTGATCCAGCTACTGCCCTCCTGGGACACACCCAGCTCCCGCTGCCTCTGCACCCTACTCCTCTCCCTGAGATGTTCTCCCCTTTGCTCCTTGCCCGGCATCTCCTTCTCCATGCTCTGGTCTCAATCAATCCCACCTGCTCACAGAGACTTTCCCCGACCCCCTTGAACTACAAACTACGTGTCCACCCTGCTGCCTTCCTTCACCGGCTCCCTTATCACACTCTGCAGTTTTTAACCTCTTTGCAGAATTTTGTCGTCTGTCTTCCATACTAGACAGTAATTTCCTGGAAGACAGGGACTGTGTCTTTTCTCGTCCATTTTTGTACCCCTGACACCTAGCCAAGTGTCTGACGCATTCTAGGAACCCGGTAAAATAGTTGCCGAACGGTAATCTTCCCAGACATCTCTGACATATCATTTTACAGATGAGGAAACCGAGGCTCAGCCAAGTCAGGTCACTACACAGTCCCCTCAGCTAGTGCCGCAGTGGTGACCTGGTGTCTGGGCCCAGGCCGGACCCGAATGCCATTCTTCTCTCTCCACTCCCTGGGCGGCCCCCTCCATGTAAAGGCACGCCGCCAGAGCCCGTCTGTCCCGCGCCGTGTCTTGTCACTCCCTTTCTCAGGAGCCTGCTTTGATTTCCTAACACTAACACATTGTGTCTAAGCTATTCTGCCTCCACAATGTAGCCCCACCGCTCCCTGTGTACAGTAAGCTTCCTCCCTGTCTCCTCACTCACCCTTCCTTTCTGCTTCTTCCAGACGCCTAGAAGCCCTCTCCCCTCTACTGGGGAAATTCTAGTTCATCGAGGGCTCAGCTGTCTTTTTTTCATCCTCACCTGAGGATATTTTTCCATTTTTTGTTTAGATAGAGTGGGAGGGAGAGCAAGAGAGAGAGTGAGAGAGACAGAGAAACATTGACGTGAAAGGGACACATCGAGTGGCTGCCACCTGCATGATCCCAACCGGGGCCAGGGACAAACTGCAACCGAAGTACGTGCCCTTAGCGGGAACCGAACCCAGGACTCTCTGGACTGCAGGCTGACGCTCTAACCGCTGAGCAAAAC
The DNA here is from genome assembly GCF_014108415.1 of Molossus molossus. Classification (NCBI taxonomy): domain Eukaryota; kingdom Metazoa; phylum Chordata; class Mammalia; order Chiroptera; family Molossidae; genus Molossus; species Molossus molossus. The sequence goes on along the minus strand of NW_023425366.1, from coordinate 104,890,336 downwards.
CAGCCAGGGGGAGAGCTCAGCTGTCTTAAGTCCCGTTTCTTGTTACTCAACTGCTTCAACCTCCAAATAGCAGTAAAATCAACTTTAGTTTAACTTTTATTTTGCTTATTTCTTATGTTAGTCTTATGTCACCAACTTTGTAAGAAAGAGGTCACATACCCCCCCCCCCGAGCCTATCAGAAGAGGAGGGAAAAGACAAACAAATTAAAAAATGGGCAAAGACCTGAATAGACACTTCTCCAAAGATGACATACAGATGGCCAATAGACATAAAAAATGCCCAACGTCATTAATCATCAGAGAAATACAAATTAAAACTACAGTGAGACGTCACCTCTGAGAATGGCTATCATCAATAAATCAGCAAACAGCAAGTGCTGGCGAGGGTGTGGAGACAAGGGAACCCTGGTGCACTGCGGGTGGGAATGCAGACTGGTGCAGCCGCTGTGGCAAACAGTATAGAGTTTCCTCAGAAAATTAAAAATGGAACTGCTGTTTGACTCAACAATCCCACTTCTGGGAATACATCCTAAGAATTCCAAAACACCAATCAGAAAGAATGTATGCACCCCTGTGTTTATAGCAGCACTGTTTACGATAACTAGGATCTGGAAACAGCACAAATGCTCATCAGTTGATGAGAGGATAAAAAAGCTGTGGTACATTTACACAATGGAATACTATGCAGTTATAAAAAAGAAGGAGCTCTTACCCTTTGCGACAGCATGGATGGACCTGGAGACTATTATGCTAGTGAAATAAGCCATTTAAAGAAAGACAACTATCACATGATCTCACTTATATGTGGAAACTAATGAACAAAACAAACTGACAAACAAAATAGATCCCGAGGCATGGATGCATGGAACAGACTGACAGATCTCAGTGGGAAGGGGGTGAGGGGACGGGAAAAGATTAATCAAAGAACATATATTTATATGTGCATAACCCATGAACACAGACAACAGTGTGGGGAAGGCCCGGGGTGGGTTGGGGCTTGGGTGAAGGGGGACAAAAAGGGAGGAAATGGGGGACATCTGTAATACTGTCAACAATAAAAAATAATGGTTTTTAAAAGAGAATGGGAGCCCTGGCCGGTTTGGCTCAGCGGTTAGAGCGTTGGCCTGTGGTCCGGAGAGACCCAGGTTCGGTTCCCGCTAGGGGCATGTGCCTTGGTTACAGTTTGTCCCCAGCCCTGGTTGGATCGTGTGGGTGGCAGCCACTCGATGTGTCCCTTTCACTTCAATGTTTCTCTCTCTCTCTCTCCTTCTCTTTCCCTCCCACTCTATCTGAACAAAAAATGGAAAAATGTCCTCGGGTGAGGATAAAAAAAAAAGAGAGAGAATGGAAGGGCCCGGCCGGTGTGGCTCAGTGGTTGAGCGTCGACCCATGCACTAAGAGATCGCTGGTTTGATTCCCGATCAGGGCACATGCCCAGGTTGTGGGCCAGATCCCCAGTGGGGGTATGTAGGAGGAGGCCAAATGATGTTCTCTCTCATTGATGTTTCTATCTCTTTCTCCCTCTCTCTTCCTTTCTCTCTAAAAATCAATCAATAAATAAAATGAAGTGGTCAGGGAAATTTTAAAAAAGAGAGAGAATAGGAGAGAAGGACATTTTCAAATTTACCCAGCCTGACTTTAATACTTACCCCAAAGGAACATATGCTTTTTATTCCCCACATCTGTCCACTTTGAGTGGGTGGGAGTATATTGGAACAGGAAGAGGACAGAAAACCACTGCACAGAACGGTTGACTGAGGAAAGAGGAGACCACTGCACAACCAGCTGCAGAAGCACAGACTGTGGGAGCTCCGTCCCTATTAGCAATCCTTCCCTCATGAAGCTTTGTTTCTTTGAGCCCTGTGAAGAAAAGCATTCGTTCCACACCATCTCTCTGAAGATGACTGTATTTGTGAAATGTGATCTGAAGGAATCAAATAGAACAAATGAATGGAGGCTGGAATAAAATTTAAAAAGAGGTAATGGGGTGAGGGGCCAGGGTAGGCGTGTGGCCTGTGATTAGCGGAGAGCTTCCTGGAGCAGCACAGCCATGGCCACAGCCGGCAGGTGAACCGGTGAAGCCCCGGAGACGCCAGTGTCCTCAGCGGCTATGGGAGGAGCTTGGAGAGAGCATCAGCCAGGAGGAATCATAGAATTTTAAAATGTGGGGAGAAAATCTTCGTAATCACTTAGTCAAATAACCATTCTGGGAACATTTATCAAGAGCTTCTCATGGTCCAGGCCCTGTGTTAACCTCTTTATATATTTACACTCACTTAATTCTCATAATTACCATCTGAGGTAGATACTGTTAAGACCTATGTTTTACAAACATTGGCTCAGGGAGGTAAATCACCTAGTACAGCTAGTGAGTGGCAGAGTCATAACAACTACAAGCACCCTGGTTCCAGAGTCTATGCCCTTCACCACTGCCTCTCAATAATCATCTGTGTTTACACTAGAATAGAACATTGTCACGAGCATCGAGTGGCAACTGTTTAAGTACCACCCTTGTACTTAATAATCTGTTCGTTGTAATTAAAAGTAGGTACGCCAAGAAGTGTAGGTAGATCACTGCCCTTGGAAATCATGGTCTTGGTAAAAATCAAGAAAAATGCACAAAATTATTTCAAGCTCTAACAAAACCTATAAAACCTGGCTGGTAGATGATCGACAGGTAGTGATCTGGGCAAGACTTCATTCAGTGCTGCCCCAAATCTGCATTTCCAAGGAGCTGCAGATTCCGGGCTGCTCTCTGGCAGGGTCAGCGGTTCCCGCGGAGTTCCTCCCCCTGCTTGTTGTCACTCTTCAACACAGCGCCCCGCGGGGACTTTAGGGCTTTGCATAAAGCACAGCATTCCCTTAGCTATTCTGAATTGGGCAAAAGAGATCATTTTTATTCGTTTCGGGTCTAAGTCCTAACAAAGCAGTTCATTGAGTATTAGGTGTGTGTGTGTGTACTCTTGTTAGGTATAAAAATAAATGATTGATTCTCCCTTTGGAGTTCATTGATTATTACTGAAGATCCCACATTGAATCATTTTCAGAATAAAACCACTATTTTTGTTTTATACACTGTAGAAATGGCTTTCTGGCCTTGCCTTGAGAAGAAAAGCCTAAAATGCCCTCTACTGGCCTAACACGGAATGACCGTTGACCATATGAAAAAGTTTAATGCTGAAAGCAGTAAGGAAATCTATCACGAATGTGTGCAAAGCTTTCTCTGCAAAGATGTCTATTGCAATGTAGTTCATAGAAACAAAAGGTTAGAAACAGCCTAACAAAAGGGGGAATTGGTTAGATGAATTATAGTACATTCACATAATAGAATACTGTTCAGCTAACATATATGAGATTGAAAAAATGTTTTAAAATATTTATTATAGTAAATAGAAATCTGAACTTACAAAGTTGTTTATTATGATTCATTTGTATCATTAAAGGATAGATAGAAACATAAATAGACTATCTAAATCGACAGACAACAGAAAGGACATATGCCAACATGTTAACAGTGTTATCTCTTCATAGTGTTGTGGGGATTCTTGTTTTCCTCTTTCTGCTTATTTTCTAGATGTGCTACAATCAACATGAATTGCTTCTGTAAAAAACAAAAACAGGTAGCCTGGACGGTGTGGCTCAGTGGTTGAGCATCAATCCATGCACCAAGAGGTCACTGATTTGATTCCGGGTCAGGGCACATGCCCAGGCTGTGGGCTCGATCCCCAGTGGGGGGCATGCAGGAGGCAGCCAATCGATGTTCTCTCTCATTGATGTTTCTATCTCTCTCTCCCTCTCCCTTCCTCTCTCTCAAAATCAATAAAGAAAAAACAAATAAAAAATAAAAAAGGATAGAAAACAAAGAGAGTTTTTGTTTAAGAAAGAAATCAAGAGATTGAATCCCCTGATCTTATAACTTGAAAAACAAACAAGCAGACGGGGTTAGAGCAGTGCTGTGACTTACCCACAGCCACACATCTAGTTAAACTTAACACTGACTTTCAGTTCTTTTATGTTCTGATAAATCTCGTTATTTTAGCCAGTTATTTTGATGAAAAATTAGTCGTGGTAGTAATCTGAAGACTCGGCCATTAATTATTCTTCACAAATGAAATGCTGGGACTTGAATCAGAAATGAAGCAGGGTACCAGCTACTGGGACACTTAGTGAGTGTCTGAAGAGCGGAGTGGAGGTAGGATTGACTGATTTTTTATACAGGTGTTGGTAATTGACAACCAGTGGCTGAGTCATCTATGTCTTGCTGTGGCTGCTCTCCTTCAACAGCAACAAAATTGAGTAGAGACAAATGTATGGCTTCCTAAACTGGAAATACCTCCTATCTGGCCCTTTGCAAAAAAGTTTGCTCTTGCGAATTATTTTACTCTTATAGTGTCCCAGGATATATAATGTTTCAGTACACCTCAATGTTTCTAGCCAATCAAAAGGACTCCTAACTGGCAATTATCCTCAATACACGTCAGAGTTAGGAAGCCCCCAAAAGGCAAGTTTTTCCTCCTGATACCCTTTTACTGCCTCAGAGAAGGAGGTTCCCCCCAGCCTCAAATCCAAGGCAGTTTCTAAGTGGCGGGGGTGCCTATGAGGAGAAAGGTTGTGGAATGGTGGGGAGGCCCCCAAAGATGTGAACATGGGGAGACAGCGTGCAGGGGGCTATATTTTCAGCTGACTTCTTTTCCCACTGGTTGGAATCATATTGAGGTAAAAGATATTTAAATTGTGAAGTGCTTTAACCTGAGCTGATAGATCCGTGGAAATGCCACGCAAACTGGGCATGAAATGGGAGGGAGAACTGGGGTGTGGCTCCGAGATACCCCCCCATGAGTGGGATTTGGCTCCAGTGCTTGCAGAGGTGACTGGAACAAGAGTCATTCAGAGACACAGGGGTGAGAAAGTAACAGTAGGTAAGACAACCAGGGACCTTCAAACCTAATTCATCAAACACCATTTCCATGGAATTCTAGATGTGCTATTTTTGCATCTATATTTTATGTTATTGTGATTAAATAATAAATGAAACTATAAAACAACACCCATCAAAAGCGTACATGTAAAGAACTTGGGACGGGAGCACTTTGGGGCCCTTGTCGTCTTGCACAGTAAAGATATCCAGTTACCAGTGTGCGCCCCAAACCAAAGAGCCCTCCCTTAATGTTCAGCTTTGAATAATACCTTTGGACCTCTTACAGCTTGAGGGAAGCCCATTCCCATCACCCGAGCATGATGGCATCCTGAAATTCCCTACCTTTATGATATTATTAACAGCAATTCATGCCCCTATATATTAATATTACCAATTAAATACACGAGAAACAAATTTTATGGAGAGAGGTAATTATCTGAACGTCATCATAGTACAAATCTCTTTCCTGTATTCATCTATTGAGTTCCTAGATCATGCGCAGGCATTTTACTGGGCCTTGGAGATATTACAGAGATTGATAAACAGCAAACTGGATGCCTCGCCCTGTCTTTTGTTTTTTAATCCTCACCCGAGGATATTTTTCCATTTATCTTCAGATAGAGTGTGAGGGAGAGAGAGAAATATCGACATGAGAAGCACACACCGACTGGTTGCCTCCCGCAGGACCCCGACCAGGCCCGGGGAGGAACCACAACCAAGGTCCGTGCCCTTGACCGGAATCAAACCCAAGACACAAACCGGCCAGGGCTTGCCCTGCTTTTTGACATCCAGGAAAGTGGAAATCAACACCGGGACCTCTGCTACAGCGAAGCAAAAGGAAAAGTTTAACACTTCCACATCCACGCTTGGCCTCCAATTCAGTGTTCACTTTGCCCCTTCACCTCCCAAGTGCATTGATCTGCTTGGTGGAAGTTGGGTCGCCTGTGGAACCCAGGATACAAAGCACTCCGGGAAAAGTAGCTCTAGGTTACAAGCTTCTAGTATTCAGAGAGACACTTAAAGGAGGGTGAGAAATAGATGAGAGAGAGTCTGAACATCAGCCACATTCACCAAGCAGACAGTGGGGGGACAGAAGTCCGGGCCAAAGAGTAGCAGTGGTAATGAATGGAGTGCATCAGAGGCTGGGAGGGCTGAGCTGGGCTGAGAGCAAGTGGGCCTGTAGCCAAGCTTCCGTGCCCAGGGAAGCTGCTGGCAGACAGCCTCCCTCAAGGCTGGCAGAGCAAGGGAAGCCAACCCTCCATCTCCACCCTCTCGATCATAATATTCCTTCCTCTATACCTTATGGAAGAGGAACCAGGAATCGAGAGAATTGGGGGAAATAAAGTAAGATGAAAACATTTGGTGGGAAGATGCTGAGTTAGGTTTTGGACATGTTAAGTTTGAAGTGCCCTTGGGGACATCCAGTTAGAGATGTCAAGTAGTCCATTGTAGGTAAGATAAGGATCTGAAGTTGAAGAGAAACGGCTAGGTTGAAATTTTTAATGTGGTTGAAACCACAGGAGTAGGTGTAATCATCTTGAGAGCCTATGTAGAATTGGAAAGAAGCAAGCGAAGAACTAATTCTGGGATCCAACACCCCTGAAGAGGTTGGAGGGTGAATAGGGTCTGCAAAGGAGTTGGAAAGAGGTGGAGAGAAGAGGAGAGAGCCAGAAGAGAGTCGTGGAATTCACAGAAGGAAAGAGTTTTAAGATAGAGAGAAACTGGTCAACAGTGACACACTTCTGAGAGTTCAAACAGGGCAAATTGTTTGCCTGGTTGGTGTAGCTCAGTGGCTGAGCGTCAACCCATGCCCCAAGCGGTTGCCGGTTCGATTCCCGGTCAGGGCACATGCCCAGATTGTGGGCCAGATCCCCAGTGAGGGGCATGCAGGAGGCGGCCAAACCATGTTCTCTCTCATCGATGTTTCTCTCTCTCTCCCTCTTCCTTCCTCCTTCTCTAAAATCATAAAGAAAAAAAATTTAAAACAAAAAAGAACAAATCTTTTGGCTTTGCAATTGGGAGGTCACAGTGACCCTGGGAGAGCAGTTTCAGGGATGTGACAGGTCAGAAATCTAACTTGCAACGGCAATACAGAAGTAGAGGAAGTACGTGTGGACTACGCTGGTGAGGACATTGACTACAAAGGGACAGAGAAAGCTGTGCCACCGAGAGGTGTGCAGGACTGAGGAAGAGTTTTTGTTTGTTCCGACGGGGGAAATTGGCTCACAAATAGCTGCAGCAAAGAGCAATGTAGAGGGAGAGACTGAAAATTCAGGAGAGAGGAGTGTTAGTTGACAGAGCAAGTACACACCTGGAAAAGCAAGAGCCTGATTCAAAGTATTAGACTCAAATCCAGAGAAGAGAAACTTCTTCCTGTAAAGCTGAAGGGGAAGAGAGATTTTGCAGCTACAGTCAACTTATAGGTGAGCTGGCAGGAAGTTGAGGGAGTTCTTCATGCCTGATAGCCTCCATTTCTCTAAGCAATGAAAAAGCCAAATTGCTGGACATACTTCTTTGTTTTGTTTTCATGACAGTGAAAACCACAGTTCTATTTAGAAATTGTTAATATGCTGGTTTTTCTAGTTATTTCAAATTTAAAGGAAATACAGTTGTTACAATTAAATATTGATAATGCACTTAAACTATCTTTTTTTTTTTTTTTTTTTTATCCTCACCCGAGGATATTTTTCCATTTTTTGTACAGATAGAGAGGGAGGGAGAGAGAGGAAGGGAGAGAGAGAGAGAAACATCGACGTGAAGGGACACATCGAGTGGCTGCCACCCGCACGACCAACCAGGGCCGGGGACAAACTGCAACCGAAGTACATGCCCTTAGCGGGAACCGAACCCGGGTCTCTCCGGACCGCAGGCCGACACTCTAACCACTGAGCCAAACCGGCCAGGGCCACTTAAACTATCTTTATCCTAGTGATAATTATGTTACATGTGAAATATGGTTCTCTTTCATATGAGAAGACCACAATTTTACAAGAACAAATTTTTAAAAAAGGGAGAGAAGCCCTGGCCAGTTTGGCTCAGCGGTTAGAGCGTCGGCCTGAGGTCCAGAGAGACCCGGGTTCAGTTCCCGCTAAGGGCACGTACCTCGGTTGCAGTTTGTCCCTGGCCCTGGTTGGGTCGTGCAGGAGGTAGCCACTCGATGTGTCCCTTTTACGTAGATATTTCTCTCTCTCTCTCTCTCTCTCTCTCTCTCTCTCTCTCTCTCTTTCTCTCCCTCCCACTCTATCTGAACAGAAACTGAAAAAAATGTCCTCAGGTGAAGATAAAAAAAAAAAAAGAGGGAGAGAGAAGAAAGTAGGATAATAAAAACTTTTAATTTTGTCATTTGAGGTAGTTTCCCAATAGGGCTTTAGTGGGATAAATTCTGATATTAGTGAATAATTTTAATTTCTTTATTAAAACCTTAATTATAACTAAAAAAAAAAAAAAAGCCAAATTGCCATTTGCCAGAAGGAGGGGGGATTTCCTGGAATGAGGAGGGGTCTTAAAAAGCATGGTAATATTGGAAATAGAAAAGCAAGCTGACTTGGATGTTGACTAGATTTATTGTGGTAATCTTTTTGGAATATAGACATATATCAAATCATTATGTTGTACACCCAAAACTAATAAATTATATGTCAATTATATATCAATTTAAAAATTAAAATTAAAAAAAAGAGAATTGACTGGAAAAGCCAACAACACAGGCCAGATGCCTCAGTGGCACTGTGAGCTGACCACGCATTTATAGTGGTATCATTTCTCCCGGGGGTGGCTCCCACCCAGAGGCAGAGCACAGAAGGCTGATGGGTTCATCTAAGGTATTCGTTTTGTAGGGTGGTCAGGTAGGGGTTCCCTAGAGAGACGTCTAAATGGACACAGAGGGTCATGGTATGATAGGGGAGAATTATAATTAAGTGATTACATACCTGAGAGAAAGGGTGTGTAGGCAAGGGACTGTCAGTCATAAGAAAGCAGAAAAGTATGTAGACCAGGTTTGGGGAGAGAGACGGAAGGACAGAACCTGGTGGTAAAAGATCGACATATTGGAGTTCTATACTTGGGAGGTAGAAGGGTTCTGGGTGCTAGCAAATCTCATCCACAGAGCATTTGCACTTGGCTCTTTTCTCTTTCTTGATGCACATTCTCCCCTCACCCCACTCAGAACCAAACTTTTTCCTCACTCCTTTCTGAAACAAAAATACTCTTGAAAAGCCTTAAATGGGGGCGTAACACAATGTGATATAAAATATTTAGAGCAGCAGGAGACAGAAACAAAGTTCACAGCAGCACTGCTTGTCATAGAACAACACCGAGAAATAATGGTTTGTCTAGAGTGACATGGGCGATATTCCATTCAGTTCAAGCCCCAGATCAGCTCAAATTAACTGCACTGCTTACAGATGCATACATATGTGGCTAAGCTTGGAAAACAAGAACATGATTATCAGAAAGGTGAGGACAGTGGTGACATCTGGGAGAATGGAGGTGCCTTCATCAGGGAGGAGCCCTAAGAGAGCATGGGAGCGAGCAATATTCTATTTCTTTATTTTTTCTTTATTGTTTTTTTTTTTATCCTCACCACCTGAGGACATTTTTCCATTTTTTTGTACAGATAGAGTGGGAGGGAGAGAGAGGAAGAGAGAGAGAGAGAAAAACATCGACGTGAAAGGGACACATCGAGTGGCTGCCTCCCGCATGACCCAACCAGGGCCGGGGACAAACTGCAACTGAGGTACATGCTCTTAGCGAGAACTGTAAGCACTGAGCCACACTGGCCAGGGCTGAATGTTGGTATTATTATTATTTTTTTTATCCTCACCCGAGGACATTTTTGCATTTATCTTCAGATAGAACAGGAAGGAGGTGGGGGGAGAGAGAGAGAAACATTGATGTGAGAGTGACACATTGAGTGGTTGCCACCCACACAAACCCAGCCGGGCCAGGGACAAACTGCAACCCAGTACATGCCCTTAATGGGAACCAAACCCGGGACTCTCAGGTCTGCAGGCCGACGCTCTAACTGCTGCTGAGCCAAACCAGCCAAGGCTGAATGTTGGTATTCTTGATGTTGTCCCAGAGGCCCCTTAAACTATCCTCATTTTTATTTTTATTTTTATTTTTTTTTTATCCTCACCCGAGGATATTTTTTCATTTTTTGTACAGATAGAGTGGGAGGGAGAGAGAGGAAGGGAGAGAGAGAGAAACATCGATGTGAAAGGGACACATGGAGTGGCTGCCACCCGCATGACCAACCAGGGCCGGGGACAAACTGCAACCGAATTACGTGCCCTTAGCGGGAACCGAACCCGGGTCTCTCCGGACCGCAGGCCGACGCTCTAACCGCTGAGCCAAACTGGCCAGGGCAACTATCCTCATTTTTAAAAATTCTTTTTCCTTTTTGCTTTTCGGTTGGGCGTTTTCCACCACCTTGTTTTCCAAATTGCTGATTCAGCTCTGGCTGGATAGCTCAATTGTTGAGAGCATTGACCTGATTTGCCAAGGTTTCAGGTTTGATCCCCAGTCAGGGCACATACAAGAATCAACGAATGACCTGGCCAGTTTGGTTCAGCAGTTGGAGCATCAGCCTGCGGACCAGAGAGTCCTGGGTTCAGTTCCCACTAGGGACGTGTACCAAAAAAAAAAAAAAAATCAACAAATGAATGCACAAATAAGTAAAGTAACAAATCAATGTTTTTCTCTCTCTTTAGGAAAAAAAAAAAAATATATATATATATACACATACACACACATACACACACACACCAGATTTCTGATTCAATCCTCTGCTTCATGTAATCTACTGTTGATTCCCTCTAATATAGTCTTCATTTTAGTTATTGTGTTCTTCATTTATGACTGGTTCTTTTTTATGTTTTCTATCTCCATCTTTGTTTTCTATCTCTTTCTTAACATTCTCATTGACTTCATTTACTCTTCCCCTAAATTCATTGAGCATCCTTATAACTAGGGTTTTGAACTCTGCATCTGATAGATTGCTTGTCTCTATTTTGTTTAGTTCACTTTCTAGAGTTTTGTTCTGGTCTTTCACTGGAGACAGGTTTCTTTGCCTTCTCATTTGGGTGTATTCCCTGTGTTTGTTTCTATGTATTAGGTAGATCTTCTATGTCTCCCAGTCTTGGTAGACTGGCCTTATATAGTAGGTGTCCTGTGGGGCCCAGTGGCACATCTCCCTGGTCACCTAAGTCAGCTGCTCCAGGTGTGTCTCTTGTGTGTGCCTCCTTGTTGTAGTTGAGCTTTGATTGCTGTTGAAATGTCAATGGGAGGGATTGACCTTCAGGCTGACTGGCTGTGAGGACTGGTCTTGTGTGGAGGAGCTGTTGTGCAGGGACTGACCCCATGAAGCAGGATTCCATTTAGTAGGGCTCTGGTGCTTGCCAAATGCACCCTTTGGGTGTGTTGTTCTTGGAGGTGATTGGGTGGTGCTCTGGTGTGGTGTGAAACTAGCCACCAGGTATGTTGGTTCTGAAGCCTTTGGGAATGGGCTGTGGTGTAAGCCAAGGTTGCTGCTGCCTGTGCCTGGCCCAGGACCACCTGGTCTGAGCTACAAAGTGATCTGCAAATGGTTTTCACCTATGCTGGGCTTGAAGGCACCTGAGAGAGGCTAAGATGCAAACGGAGGCTGGCCCACTAGTGTCAGGCTTGGGGCTGCTTTGCAAGAGATACGGGGCATGCTGAGGCTAGACAGTGCTTGTTTGGGGTTTGTGAACCTTTGAGAGATTTTTAGGAAAGTCCACAGCATGGGCCAAGACAGGACATTTGCATGGAATAGCTGCTAGAAGCAGCTTGCGTGGACCTGCAAGTTAGGTGGAGCAGGATGTTAGGGAATCACCAGGGTGAGGCAAATGGTGTATGCCAGGTTGATTGAGACTCAGACTTGGCACCTGCCTGTGCCTGCAGGCTGGGTGAGGGGAAGGCTCAACAAAGAAACAATGTCAATATCCTTTGACAGCACCTCTATTTGGGAGAGTGCTGCCCCTTCAGCCTTTGCCCTGAAACCAGACAATTTAGTTCCTCTCTGTGTGTTTCTGGTGCTTTTTAAGGGGCTGTCCCAGTGCTGGAGCTCACATCAAGTCAATCTGTCGGTGAGTAAGTCTGTGCTTGGGTCCTTTAAGAGGAATGCCTGGGATTCCTGCAGCCTCCGTCTCATTCAGCCATGATCCCTGCTGGTTTTCACAGCTAGAAGTTATGGAGACTTTCTATTCCCAGCACTAGAACCCTGGGCTGGTGAGCCCAATGTGGGGCCAGGACTCCTTGCTTCTCAGGGGGAGCCTCTGAGGCTGAGATATCCCGATTTTTAACCACCACAGGTGGGTGCCCACAGCTCCTTCAGCATCTCCACCCCTCCTACCAATCTCCATGTGGCTTCTCCTTTATATTCTTAGTTGTAGGATTTCTGTTCAGCTAGTCTTCAGGTGGTTCTCAGTGATGGTTCTGTAGTTTAGTTGTAATTTGATGTAGTTGTGGGAGGAGGTGAGCACAGAATTTACCTCCTTGGCCATCTTGACTGGAAGTCTCTCCAGCTTCTGAGTACATAGGTTTTAATTTATTATATCTATAGCTGTTTAATATGTCTAAAATACTTAAACATTAAAACTCAAAGAAGAGAAGGCATTGCATGCTCTGGTCTATTTGGCTGGGTGATTAGAGCGTCAGCCTGAAGACCAAAGAGTCCCAGGTTCGATTCCGGTTAAGGGCACGTACCTCGGTTGTGGTTCATCCCTGGCCCTGGTCAGGGTCATGTGGGAGGCAACCAATTGATGTGTCTCTCTTACATCGATGCTCCCCCCCCCCCACCGCAACCTCCCACTTGTTCTGAAGATAACTGGAGAAATATTCTCAGATAAGGATTAAAAAAATAAAATAATCTGGAAAAGAAGATGCATGCTTTTGTTCCTGCTTTCATTTCCTTTATTGTTGTTAAATTCTTCATTCAATAAATTAGAATCAGGAGAGAAAATTCAGTAGCTGAATCAGTACTTTGGAGATCTGTCAGCATTCAAAAGTTCTTTTCCTTGGGAAGGCAATGAAAATATAATCCAGAGACATCCGGTCAAGATGGCAGCATAGGTAAACACTGTCTCACCTCCTCCCACAACCACATCAAAGTTACAACTAACCTACAACACAACCATCATTCAGAACCACCTGACATCGAGCTGAATGTTAGTCCTACAACTACGGAATTAAAGCAGCAGCCACATCCAGACTGGTAGGAGGGGCGGAGGAGGACGGGCTGGTCCCACACCCACGTGTGGCGGATAAAAATCAGGAGGACACCTCGGCTGGGAAGGTCCTCCCTGAGGACTGAGGGGTCCCCGTCCCACACCAGGTGCCCTGCTCAGGGCTCCAGTGCCAGGAAGAGAATCCCCATAACTTCTGGGGGAAAAGTTAAACCAGCAGGAACTGAGACTGAGGGAGGCTGCAGCTGTGGGAGCCTCAGGCAGCTCCTCTTAAAGGGCCTGCACATGGACTTACTCAGACTTGCTCCCTCTGAGCTCAAAGGGGAGGCAGCCTGAGGGGTGCCAGAGACATACAGGGAAGAGCTGAGCTGTTTGGCTTCAGGAGGAGGGCTGGAGGGACAGCTTTCTCCTGGTCAGAGATGCTGGCAGAGGCCTTTGTTCCTTTGGTGAGCCCTTCCCTGGGGCAGCAGACAGCCGCCATATCTGGGACTCCAGCAACCTGGCTCACACTGGTAGCCCCGCCCTGGTGATTCCCTGAGGCCCCGCCCCACCCAACTTTTGGGCCACCCAAGCTGTTTCCAAAAGCTTTACCATAGGATTGGCCTGTCTTGTATCCTGCTTCAGAGTTTCCTAAAATCTCTCAAACAAGCAGCATCTGGTCTCAGCGAGCCCCATACCTCTTGTTAAGTGGCCCCAGACCTGGCACTAGAAGCAACCAGCCTTGGTTCACAAGTTGGCTTTTCCTGAACACCTCCAACACCAGCATAAGAAGCAGCCATTGGAAGATCACTTTGTAGCTTATGCCGGGTGGCCCCGGATAGAACACAGCCAGAGCCAGCACACCCAGTGGACAGCTTCAGACCATGTCGAAGCACCACCACCCAACCACCTCCACACTGACACACTCAAGGAGTAGACTCAGTGGGTACCAGAGCCCTGCTGAAGTAAGTCTTGCTCTGTGTGGTGGGCCCCTGCTGATCCTCCAAGGTAGTCAGAGGTCAGTGGGCAGTGGGCACAGCCAGTCCTTTCAGCTGATCAGCCTGAGTAAATCCCTCCCATTGATGTGCCAACAGCAATCAAGATTCAATTACAACAGAAGGGTGTACAGTCCACACTAGGGGTGCACCTTGAAGGCCCAGCTGGGGTGATCAGGGAGGCTGTGCCACTGGATCCTACAGGAGACCTACAACAGTAGGCCACCCTAGGAAGCCTAGGAGACATAGTAACTCTACCTAATACAGAGAAACAGTCACAGGAAAGCAGCCAAAATGAGGACACACACAAACATGTCCCACAGACCAGAGATTCCTGGGTTCAATTACTGCTAAGGGCATGTACCTCGGTTGCAGTTTGTCCCCGGCCCTGGTTGGTAGTGCGGGTGGCAACCACTCGATATGTCTCTTTCATGTCGATGTTTTTCTCTCTCTCTCTCTCCCTCCCACTCTATCTGAACAAAACGTGGAAAAATGTCCTCGGGTGAGGATAAAAAAAAAATAGAATCAATGGACATATCAAGAGTTTCCCAGACAAGAAAAAGCTAAAGGAGTTCATCATCACCAAACCATTATTATGTGAAATGTTGAAGGGTCTTCTTGAAGGGGACGAAGAACAAAAATATAAACAATAAAATGGCAATTAATACATTTCTATCAACAGTTGAATCTACAAACAAAATGAGCAAGCAGAACAGAAACAGACTCATAGATGCAGAGAACTTTTTGTGGCTTGCCAGATGGGTGGGGGTTGGGGGGATGGGTGAAAAAGATGAAGGAATTAAGAAGTACAAATTGGTTGTTAGACTGATGAACCTCAAAGGGAAGGGGGGAGGGAGGGCGGGATCAGATAAACCAAAGAACTTCTGTGCATATATGCATAACTGACAATAGTGTGGGGAAGGCAGGAGGGGGATGGGAATGGGAAGGAGGTGGTCAATGGGGTCAAAAGGGGGGAACATCTGTAATACATTCAACAATAAAAATAAGTTAAAAAAGAAAAAAATAAAATCCAGTTTACGACTCTCAGGCTTAATTCTCGTAGAACTATTTGTTCGGTTGACTCTTGAAAAAATAGTCCCAGGGTTAAAACTGCCTGTGTTCTGAGAGCATCCCCCACCTCTGCGTGGGCATCCCTCCATCAAAGGCTCACTGACTGTTCCCTGCAGGCCTCGTGTGAATTGGCCTGGAAGTCGGTCCACTGGGAGGTGGCGATAGCAGCTGCCAACAAACTGCCCTGCTTTCCCAGGAAGCCTGCTCCAGCCCCTTCCTACTCACTCAGCAAGTCCTCATTCCAGGCTGCTGACCTTGGATTTCTCCCCATCGTGTAAACACAACCAACTGGGAAACTACATTCCTGAAGGAAATTCTCAGCAGAAATGGAAGATGAATACTCCAACACACTCAGCACTTACAACTAATTTTACGTGGACTTTCCTATTTCCTGAGCCTCTGGGCTTCCTTCTCATTTTCTGTATACAACCCTGCTTTAAGGTGTTTGAATAAATGCCTCCCCAATAGCCCTTAGTTCTGTGGTTTTTCTCAGATGGATTTCTAGGGAAGGAGAGGCCATCTGGCAGAGTGGATAAACGGAAGGAAGCTCGTCCAGGTAACTCCTTGTTAAGTTGCTTCATGAACCAACCCAGGATCTACTCGACTTTTTGTAAGATAATACAATTCTTGTAGTATTTAAGCCACTTTTGGTTGAGGTTTCTGTTACAGCTGAAACATCCTAATTGTCATAGGATGAAAAGGAATTTTTGTCATAGGTTTTTGTTGCTGTTATAAATACTTTTTAGAAAGGCTGGAGCAGGTAATGATAGATAGAAGGCCTCTGGGGACCAGGGTGATGCTACTCAAAGTGTGGTTCAAGGACCTGCAGTGTCAGAGTTACCTAAGAGTTGGTTAGGAATGCAAGTTAAAGGGGCTACCTCTCAGACCTACCAAATCAGATTCTCTGGAAGTGAGGCTGGGAATATATATTTTAATAAGGCACTCTCCAGTGATTTTGATGCAACTAAAGTTAGAGAAAACACTAACCTAGGGCACACCTACAGCTGGGAGAGTGGTCCAACAGAGGACGTGCTGTGTCTCTAGCACATTATTAAGCTCCCAGATGCTGATTTAATCCTCTATGTTCATTCTCCTTTTCTGTCAAAACTATGTGAGAATCAAATGAGGAACTGGGTGTAAAAATGGTTTGACAGAGTTAAAACCTTGGTCCCCAGGAGAGTCCCTGAGCTGACCCAGCTCTACCAGCATCCAAGGCTGCAAACAGATGTATGGGATCAGGCTGGACTCTGCCTCTCCAGCTGGAGCTTCTTTTGTAGGACCTGCCTCCATCTGGTGTCCAGGTGCCCAGTGATGGAACCAGAAGGGAGAAGATGGATACTCACTGTCATCTTTCTTTTTTTTTTTTTATCCTCACCCGAGGACATTTTTGCATTTATCTTCAGATAGAGGGGGAGGGAGAGAGGGAGGAAGAGAGAGAGAAACATTGAAGTGAGAGAGACACATCGACTGATTGCCACCCATACGACTTCCAACTGGGGCCGGGGACAAACTGCAACCGAGGTACGTGCCCTTAGTGAGAACCGAACCCGGGACTCTCTGGTCCGCAGGCCGAACCGGCCAGGGCCTTACTGTCATCTGAATTGAACTCAATTGCCCCTATTTTGAGTTTTCTTTTTTGGATTCCTGCGATGCGGAAGAATAATAAACCCTTATGGCTCACGTCCCAGTGCTGCCCCTGTCTTACAACCTCTGTGATCTCAGCTGTCCTCCCTCCTCCGACCTCTACTGAAGTGGCCCACCCACACCAACCCCAGATTTCCCTGGCCTTTCATACCCGGGGAGGCACAGGACCTGCTGCCCTGGGGACAGACTAACTACTAGGTCAGGAGCCCTTCTACCTCTCAAGTTACTAGGTGTTGCCTCCCCCATTGTGGTGTTATCAGACTGAAGGGGCCATTTGCCTGTGCACATCAAAGCCCAGCGAGACAAACAGGAGTGTGCAGCCTAGAAAGTAAAGATTTATTAAGGAGATGGCAGTCACAGATAGCTAATGCTGAAAAACCTAGTTCCCAATGGCTTCTAGGGGATGGCTTACATAAGGGGGGAAAAATCATTAATCAATGATTAAGGGAGTTAAGTTAGGGTCATGGTCAGGGTCCTGGTCTCTGATGATTGGTCAGCACTGGAGTAGGGGGCAGTTGGTCATTGCATCTGGTCTTGTTGTCAGCCATGGCCTAGCTTCATCTGAGTTTGCAAGGATTCTGTTGGTGGAGTGTTTAGGAGCTGAAACACAACTAAGGCCTAGATGTTATCTCTAGTTTGACCAAAACTCTTTCTCTATGGTCAACGGACCCGAATGTTTTCTAAGATTATTTAATGTGGGCTAGAAACTCAATGGTCTGAGGGCTTAATGATCATATAAAGGAGAGGGAGGTGGCACTGTGAGGCCAATTTGAGTCAAAGGAAAAAAATCAAAATAAAAGGGCAAATTAAAGAAAATAAGGTTACTACAGGGTTACGGAGAGAACCACCCTACAAGCCAACCCTGAGGCCCACTCAGAGGGGGTGCGCCCACTGCATGGGGTACCCATGATTGGGGAGAAGAAGGCGAGTCTGCTGGTCAGAGGGCCAATCAGAGCAGGGCAGGCAAGCGGCCTGCTCCAGTGGCCACTCAGGTGTAGGCTGACCACTCTGCCTGCCCTAGGACTGGGCGAGCTTCCTGCCAATCAGGGGCGGGGCAAACGGAGCTCGGCCAGTAGCGGGAGGCGGCAGCGTCAGCGCCTAGTTGGTGGTCCCTGCGCTGGCCCGCTAACCGGTCCGCTGGCCGAGGGAGCCGCGGCCCCTAGGCCCCCGGCGCGCTGCGCTCTCGCCCCCCGACCCCGCCGGCTCGTGGCCCGCGCCATGCCAGGCGCTGCTCCATTCTAGTGCCGCCGTGTCCGTTGCCCGCCTGCCTGAAGCCGCGCCCACAGCCCAGAGCCAGAGGGATGGTGGTAGTCACGGGGCGGGAGCCAGACAGCCGTCGCCCGGACGGTGCAATGTCCAGCTCCGACGCCGAAGACGACTTTCTGGAGCCGGCCACCCCGACGGCCACGCAAGCGGGGCAAGCGCTTCCCCTCCTGCCTCAAGAGGTACCTGGACGGAGGTGGTGGGGGGCAGGTGCTGGGCGGAGCTGACCTTGGGATGTGAGCCCGCTACGTTTGGAGATCAAGGGACGGGCCGAGGGGGGCGCCAGAGGAGCTGTGCTCTCCTGCCCACCTGCCCTTCCCCGCCCGAGGAACGCACGAGGCGTGTCTTCCCTGCCCCAGAGATCACCTGTCCCCGAACCCCCTCCTTCCAGTACTCACTGCCACTAAGATGGATTTACTCCGTGGAAAGGGGACCTTGGAGCCCCAAGAGATGATAGAGCTTTCTAGAATATCCAAGAGGCCTTGGTGGTTACCCCAACCCAATGTCCAGCTGCCCTGAGAGTGGAGTCAGGGACTGTGTGCAGGTAAAAAGCAGCGCAGGTGTTAGAGGTGAGCACACTCCCCTGACAGCTCCCCGACTTTCCCTCATTAGCTGCTGTGCTGGTGCAGTGGCTTCCACTGGTCTTCGCATGTATGACAGTATCATATTAACGCCTGAAATGACCCTTAAGAGAAGGGAAAAGAATAGGGAAGGTGGGACACCTAGGACACTGAAGACAGACTAGGAAGGAAGAGCTAAGGGAGTGTCAGATATGGGAGAATGTGATGTGTGGAGACTTAGGAGAATGGACAGAGCCCCAGAGGGGCTGGGCCCGGCTGGGTGAGGCTTTGGGGAAGCAGATAAGTGTTATTGGGGGGTTAGAAATCCATATGTTTAATGTCATGTGACACTTGTGAAAATGAGCAGAACTCTAGAAGTACTCTTTGATATTGAGGGGGAAGAGAGCCATTACAGACACAGTGGTGCTGTTTCTGTGTGCACTGTCATTGGGGAAACCATGTGGTTTGAAGGATAGAGTACGGGACCCAGAGACTTCAGGCCAGGACTCCAGTGCCAGCTCCCCCACAGATTACATTGCTCCATGTGAGATCTAAAACTGTTTTTTGACTGCTTTTTCCTCTCTGCCTCAGGCTTTTCATCTCTAATATGGAGCAAACACTTGGATTGTTATGGGTATGAGAAATCCTCGGAAAAGGTTTAAAGAGCTCCAGAAATGTAAAGTATTATTGTCCCAAAATCATATTTGAGTCCTTGGTATGCACATAGAATAGTTTTAGAGGAGCTATAGAATCAGCAAAAGGCATTTCCTGTCCTTTGGGTGCAGAAGAGTCACAGTACATAATATACATGGAATTGTAAATACCTATCTATCTATTTCATTTATTCATTTAGTGCATATTTGGGTGTTTACTGTGAGTCAGGCACTGCGCAAGGCCCTGGGGAACTTTTATTTAATCTATACATACCCTACTTTATTCACAAAGAATTTGAAAATTGGGAGAAAGGACTTACTAGACAAATATACATAGACTTTCACTGGAGCCTGAGAGATGTCGTAATATTGAAAAGTATGCACTGGGACAAAATTTTAATCTGGAGGAGGAGGGTTGGAAAATTAGAGAGAACTGGCCTTGTTTCTTTCAAATTCACAAGGAGTGAAAGATATCAAGAGAGGAAAAAGAAAAAGAACAGAAAGGTCTAGAGCATTTTAGAAAGAACCTAGAGTTCTCAGGGCAAATCTATTCCATCATTCTCTGTTCTTCACCCCACCCTTGCCTGCGGAACCTTAGCTGGACTGGGGATTTATCTCACTCCACAGATTAAGAAGGAATTACTCAACAAACATTCACGAGCCCTGCTGTGGGTGGCCTCATGATGGTGAACAAGATGGTGTCCCTGCCTCCGAAGCTTCGGGTCTAGAAGGGTGGGCTGACAGAAGAAAATAATTACCACGGTATTGTGTTAGGCACTATAATAGAGGAGAATGTGGCATACAGTGAAGGCACAGAGGAAGGAGTGGTTAGTTAACACTGTCTTGGGAGCTGGCATGGGACAATAGAGCAGAAACGCTCACAGAGTCGGGGAACTTGAATAGAAGCCCTTAGAATGAGTGACTGCTGCTAACCTATATGATATCTTGGCATGAATTAGAAAAAGGGCACACAGATCACTCTCATCCAGGCTCCCTTGTGCAGTGAGCAGTGTACGCCACCATATGGAGCACTTGCAATTGCTAGATGGCCAAAGGGAGAGTGGTAAGAGTATTTTGGACAGAGAAGACAGCTTGGCAAGGGCACAAAAATGGTAAATTTGGGAAGTGCAAGGAGGACTGTGAAGGCGCTGAGCTGTAGAGCAGAAATAGTAGGATTGGGGTGGAGAGACCTGATTGAGGCGCTGTTGGGAAGGATGGATAGGACTTGGCAGCTGGTGAGTGTGGGGAAAGGGAGGAGAGTGGAGAGTGTTCAGGAAGACTCCTCGGTTTTGGTTTTGGGTGACTGAGTGAATGATGAGGCTTTGATCAGACCCAAGTGGACTGCAGAACAGCCCGGCTCTCATTTTTCTTGCCTGGCTGATCATGCAGCTGTTTGTTTTTTTTCTTTATTGATTTTAGAGAGAGAGGAAGGGAGAGGGAGAGAGTGAGAGACATTGATGAAAGAACATCGATGGGCCGCCTCCTGCATGCCCCCCACTGGGGATTTGGCCCACAACCTGGGCATGTGCCCTGACCGGGAATCAAACCGGCAACCTCTCGGTGTATGGGTCAGTGCTCAACCACTGAGCCACACCGGTTGGGCGCAGCTGTTTTGTTTGTTTGTTTGTTTTTTCCAGTTTCCTGAAGTTGTTCCCCTTAACATTGGAGGGGCTCACTTTACCACACGCCTGTCCACCCTGCGGCGCTACGAAGACACCATGCTGGCAGCCATGTTCAGCGGGCGTCATTACATCCCCACCGATGCCGAGGGCCGGTACTTCATTGACCGGGACGGCACACACTTTGGGTATGTTTCTCCCTCTACGATCATCTTTGTAGTCCTAGCAAATGGGTGGCCCGGGCTTGGGCATGGGGCTTTAGTAACTTCCATAGTACCCAGAAGAGGAGATAACATACTGACAGAATTTAATAAATGTGCCTGTTAAATTGGAGCAGAATTTTTAGTTTCTTTCGCAGGGGAGGCAAGGCCAGCTAGAGAAATCCCAGGTAACACGCTGGCCGGATGCGATGAAACTGATTCTGTCCTTCATAGTTGAAGACTGTGGAGTTGTCATCTGTGTGGAAAGGAATAGGTGTGATCCCCCCTGGGGGGGGGGGTTCAAGTCACCTTCTCGGAGAATACCCTCAGATCAGGTTCTGGGGCTCAGCATTGCCATTGGGGAGGAAGTGTGGTGTTTGGCCGTGGTCCCCAGACTTCCTTCAGTAGTTTAAAGCAAACACAAAAGGTGAGGGAAGGGCCAACAAAAGGTTGTCATTCTTGAATGTTGCCCCCCAAAAAGTCTCAAAAAACAAAACAACCTTCAATTATTACTGTCGTTTTAACACTAAAACATGGAAACATGGACTCTCAAAAAATAGATAGCCTTTCCCAGACACCCTTACACATAAATAGTTTAAAGACTTTTTATGTCCGTTTCCTTGTTTGTGAAATGAGAAATAACTATAGCTGCCTTGCAGGCCTATCGTGTGGATTAAAGGAGACGTGGTGTGACCCCTGGCCAGGTCCTTTCGGAGTTTATGGCTCAAACTCGTTTCCTCTTAGCAGTCTAACTTTGGAGATGACTAAAGAACGAACGTGGTCCTTGACCTTGAACAAAATGGCCAGGGAGGCAGAACTGTCCAATCACTCCATCTCTGTGATGGCCTCTAAGTAGCATTTTCCACATTGGGAGCAGGGTCATTTTTATCCTCAGAAAGGAAACTCCGGTCAAATAATGAGCTTTGAAGCATCTGGGTTTCTCCACTGGGTTGTCAGCTGCCTCCAGTGCTGAGAAAACAAAGTGTCACATCGCTCTGCAGAGCTATAAAAAGGTTTTTGTTTGCAGGCTGTTTGCGGGAAGAAAGTGCTGGCCCCAGCTGGCAGCTCCCACAACACTCGTGGCTGAGCCTTGCCCTGGGGATAAGCTTTTCAGAGCTTACCAAGGGTTGCTGAAGATCCTAGAGGACCAGTTTGGAAGGAGTTGTGGGGAGGAGGAATAGGGCTTGGCTTTAGCTGGAGAGTGCCAGAGCCAGGCAAGGGTGTTGGGCAGAAAGCAGGATATTGTGGCCTTTATCCTCAGACTGCAGGGCTCCAGTGGCCTGTGATTCACCAGCAGCAGATGAAGTTGTTGAAAGACTCAGATAAAGTTCCCTGGTCAAGTAGCTCTGTTGGTAAGAACGTCTTCCCCATATGCCAAGGTTGCAGGTTTGATCTCCAGTCAGGGCACATAACAAGAAGCAACCAATGAATATATAAATAAGCAGAACAACAAATCGATGTCTCTTTCTCTCTTCCCCTCCCTCTTCCTCTCTGTAAAATCAACTTTAAAAAAAATTTTTTTTTTTTACTTTACAGAGAGAGGAAATGAGAAAGAGAGCGATAGAAACATCGATGAGAGAGAACACTGATTGGCTGCCTCCTTCCTGCCCCCTACTGGGAATCGTGCCTACAACCTGGGCATGTGTCCTGACTGGGAATCGAACTGGCGATCTCTTGCTGCATGGGTCAGCGCTCAACCACTGAGTCACACCGGCCGGACCAACTTTTTAAAAAAAGAAAGAAAAACTCAGATAAAGTAAAATAGGGATTTAGGACATTTGGAGAGGTAAATTTCTCAGCTGGTGTAGCTCACCTATCCTCATCGCCAGCCATGGAGGCTGCTTGGGCCTCCACTTGGGGCAGTTTTCCATTGTGATCAATGAGTGCAGCCCTGGCTGGTTTTGCTCAGTGGTCAGAGTATTGGCCCGAGGACTGAAGGGTCTTGGGTTTGATTCCCAGTCAGGGGCACGTACCTGGTTGTAAGTTCGATCCCCAGCCCCAGTTGGGGTCATGTGGGTGGCGACCAATAGATGTGTCTCTTTCACCTTGAAGTTTCTCTTTTTTTCTCTTCCTCCCCCCTTCCCTTTCTGTCTAAAAATCAGTGGAAAAATATCCTTGGGTGAGGATTAACAATAATAACAACAAAAATGAGCACTTTGGATTCCAGTGTGGACCACTGTGTGTGTGGACGTGGAGTCACCCCCATCTGCATCTGAGCCTCTGGCTAACTGTGGCTCCTTGAGCACGGATGTTCCTTAACCTCTTTGAGCCCCACTTTCTCTTTATTATATGTTTATTTTTAATCCTCACCCGAGGATATTTTTACATTTTTGTTCAGATAGAGTGGGAGGAGGAGGAGGAGAGAGAGAAACATCGATGTGAGAGGGACACATCAAGTGGTTGCCTCCCGCACAATCCCAATCGGGGCCAAGGATCAATCGCAACTGAGGTATGTGTCCTTGACTGAAATCAAACCCGTAAATCATTGGTCTGCGGGCTGACACTCCTACCGCTGAGCCAAACCAGCCAGGGTCCATTTTTACTTTATAAAATGGACAAAAGCTTGGCCAATGTGGCTCAGTGGTTGAGTGCCGACCCATGCACCAAGAGGTCACTGGTTCGATTCCCAGTCAGGGCACATGCCCAGCTTGCGGGCCCAACCTCCAGTGGGGGGCATGCAGGAGGTTGCCAGTTGATGTTCTCTCTCATCGATATTTCTGTTTCTCTCTTCCTTTCCCTTCCTCTCTAAAAGCAATAAAGAAAATAAATAAGTAAAATGGACATAAGATGACACTTCCATAATGTTATTGAAAGGATTCTGTGGGATAACACATATATAGTAGCTGACACAGATTACTACTTGGTGAGTGTTAGCTGGTGTTGCATTATAATCGTAGACTAACTATAGAGGTAACAGCTTAATCTTGGAATTTACTCACATATCCTTGAAGAAAAACCCTTCCCACACCTTCCTTGATGTATCTGATTACTCTTTGCACTAAAGAAAACTGAAAAGAGAATTAAAACTGAATTTTTATTTTAAGAAAATGCAATATGGCCAGCTGGTGTGGTTCGGTGGATTGAGTGTCATCCCATGGACTGAGAGGTCCCAGTTCAATTCTGATCAGGGCACATGCCCAGGTTGTGGGCTTGATCCCCCTGGGGGAGGTGAGATGGGGGGGACGTGTAGGAGGCAGCCGATGGTTATTTCTGTCTCTCTCCTTTCCCTTCTCAATTAAATCAATTAAAAAAACATATTTAAAGAAAATGCAGTATGTGATTTTATTCACTCCTGGAATTAATTTGTTCAGATGTTAGGTTGAGGCATTTGATTGTCTCCATATAGCTACGGAATAACACTATGGCAAGGATATGTACACGGTGTGCAACTCCTCTGCAGTGCTAGTGGGAATGTAAAACATTGCAACCACTTCGTTAAACGTGCACTATAACTGAACAATTCTACTTCTATGTTTACCCAGGAGAAACGGGTGCATGTGTTCACAGTGAGTCTTATATAGGCATGTTCATCACAGCTTTACTCCTGAAAGCCCCTACTCCAATGTCCATCAACAGGAGAATGGGTGAATAAATTATAGTGCGTATCTCCATACGATGGTATGCTACTTAGCAATAAAAAGCAGCAAACAAATCTTACATGCAACATAAATCTGAAAAACATCAGGTCAAGGGAAAGAAGCCAGGCACAGAAGAGAACGGACTGTATGATTCTACTTACATGAATTTCAAGAAGCAGCAGAATGAACCTTTGCTGACAGAAGTAGAAGTGGAGTGGTTGCCTCTGTAGGACTCGCTGGGAAGAGGCACAAAGAAACTTGAAGAAGATGGAAGTGTTCTCTATCTTGAGCTAGGTGGCGGTTGTATGAGCATATTCATACTTAAAACTTACTTGGGTCCTGGCTGGTTTGGCTCAGCAGTTAGAGCGGTGGCCCGTGGACCAATGAGTCGCAGGTTCAACACTGGTCAAGGGCACGTACCTCAGTTGTTTGGTTGCGGTTCGTCCCTGGCCCTGGTCGGGTTGTGCGGGAGGCAACCAGTTGATGTGGCTGTATCACATCGATATTTCTCTCTGTTTCTTTCTCTCCCTCCCTCCCACTCTGTCTGATGATAAATAGAAAAATATCCTCAGGTGAGGAATTAAAAAAAAAAACAACACAACTTAGTTGAATGGTACAATTAAGATTTATATATTGCCCTGGCCGGTTTGGCTCAGTAGTTAGAGCGTCAGCCTGCGGTCTGGAGAGACCCGGGTTCGGTTCCCGTAAGGGCATGTACCTTGGTTGCAGTTTGTCCCTGGCCCTGGTTGGGTCGTGTAGGTGGCAACCACTCGATGTGTCCCTTTCACGTCGAAGTTTCTGTCTCTGTCTCTTCCTCTCTCACCCTCCCACTCTATCTGAACAAAAAAACAAAACAAAACAAAAAAATGTCCTCAGGTGAGGATTAAAAAAAAAAGAAAAAGATTTATATATTTATTGAACATTAATTTACCTCAATTAAAATATATACAGGGTAGGGCAAAAGTAGGTTTACTGTTCATATGGAAAATAATAATACAAGAATAAACTATTTTGTGTTCTCACCACTGTAAACTTACTTTTGCCCAACTCTAAGAGGCTAATAATATATTTTCATTATTCCTATATATACCTAATAATAATACCTAATATGCATAATAATTATAAATATAATAATGATATTGCTAATAAGAACTATTAACACTTTTTGAGGGCTTACTCTATGCCAGGTATTTTCGAAGCACTTTTTATAGACTGACTCATTTAATCCTATAACATTATGGAGTAGTTGTCTTATTTCCCCCCACTTTACAGAAGAGAAACGCGAAGGCACAGAAAGGCTAGGCTCACCTACCCAGGTTACACAGCTGGCAGTCTAGTTCCAGGCTCTGTGCTCTAACTACTAGGCGGCACTGCCCAGTTCCATCAGCTCCTTCTCACCAACCTTCTTTCCTTCCTGCTCAGAGATGTGCTGAATTTCCTGCGCTCAGGGGACCTGCCGCCCCGGGAACGTGTGCGGGCTGTGTACAAAGAGGCCCAGTACTACGCCATAGGGCCCCTCCTGGAGCAGCTGGAGAACATGCAGCCACTGAAGGGGGAGAAAGTACGCCAGGCATTTCTGGGACTCATGCCCTATTACAAAGGTGAGGGGTGGGCTGCCCAGGCTGCTCAGGGTATGGGAAGGAGGGTTGCAAGGCATCTGTCAGTGCCTAGCCTCCCCCAGAACAAGGGGGCCCAAGTTCATGTGTATTCCTCGACAGGAGACAGTCCCACTTCTTTTCTGCCCTTCCCTCTCTGTCACACTGGGAACATACAGGTTAAGGGGGCCCCTTGCCTGTGACAGTCATCAAATCACATTTCAAAAGGACAGTCCTCATCCCATCCCCTTGGTTTCCCTTTACAGTGGAGAACTATGATCCCTCTTGAAGTTTGTATCCTGCATAGGCCCAAAGAATCCCTTCTCCCTGTCTCTTCCCTCTTGGATCCTGCCATCAGTGGGGCTCTCTGTGCCCCCCCACTGCCTTGCCCCACTCCCCACCTGCCAACCCTTATCCCAGTGATGGCTGCTGTATTTATCCCACAGACCATTTGGAGCGGATTGTGGAGATTGCCCGTCTGCGTGCAGTACAGCGAAAGGCCCGCTTTGCCAAGCTCAAGGTCTGTGTCTTCAAGGAGGAGATGCCCATCACCCCCTATGAGTGTCCACTTCTGAACTCTCTGCGCTTCGAACGGAGCGAGAGTGATGGGCAGCTGTTCGAGCACCACTGCGAAGTGGATGTGTCCTTTGGGCCCTGGGAGGCTGTGGCTGATGTTTATGACCTACTGCACTGCCTGGTCACAGACCTCTCAGCCCAGGGCCTCATCGTGGACCACCAGTGCATTGGGGTGTGTGACAAACACCTCATCAACCACTACTACTGCAAGCGCCCCATCTATGAGTTCAAGATCACATGGTGGTGAGTAGTCCTGGTAGGGAATAGAGTCCCTTCAGGGAGGATGTCCATTCCCCTTCTTGGCTCTGGGAGTCAGATCCCTGGAACGGCTGCTGACTGCCCCAGAACCTGCTGAGGTGAGGACAGTCCGGAGGCACAGCTCCGCGTGGATGGAGGTGCCGCTCTAGTCTCCCCTGCTGTTCCTTGGGGCCAGGCTCAGAGCTTGTGGCCTGTGGGCACTTGGTACCTGCACTCACCCGGCCTTTCCTCCAGGCACAGCAGTCTTGACTTGAGACCGATGGGGTCTGGCTAGCTAGGGCTTGCCAGGAAGTCCAGAGAGGTTTTGTCACTTTCTTGACCTTGTAAGAGAGTTTCTGCCCTTTTTAGAGCCACATTGCCAACATGACCTAGGCATAATCACCTCCTCACCCTGTTCAGGTATTCCTTCCCTGTGCTCAGTGTGTAGGTACGAACATAGAACATGATGGGGGATTTATCCAAGTAGCCACTCCGTGGTCCCTGGCTGAAGAAGGAGCATCTTCTCTCCCTCTTCCCCTAAGAATAGTCCCACACTTTGTTTTAGGACGTGAAAAGACCTTCCTCCCGAAACGCATTCTTTACCACTTTTTGGAGATGTAACCATAGTTGCCAAAACCATGCACCAGGTTGGCCTTAGAAAAGCACAATGTTTACAGCCCAGCTTTGGGCCTTGGCTTCTCCTGTCTTCCACCAACCTTCCTTGCTTGAAGGGTTATCTTCTCACAGGGCTGGATTATACATTTCAGAGGCGCCTTTTGGAGATTCCCTGAGTCAAGCAGGCAAGATGTCTACATCTGTTGTCTTTGAGATGTAACTTCCTTTCTGGAGGCTCAGAATACCTCCTTGGCTGCCATTTCTTCTTTCAGGATCCAGTTGGTGGTAAATCCCCTTTTTTTAAAACAAATCTTTTTTCTTTTTCAATTACAGTTGACATTTTATTACATTAATATTAGGTGTGCAGCATAGTGGTTAGACATTTACCTACCTTACAGAGTACCCATCTGATACCATACAGTTATTAAATATTATTGACTATATGCCCTGTGCTGTACTTTACATCCCTGTGACTATTATTTTTTTAAGTACAGTTTACATTCAATATTATTTTATATTAGTTTCAGGTAGAACCCTCTCTTTATAAAACCTTGCTTTATCCCATTAACACTCCTTCTATGAGAGTATCTGTTCTGGAGAAGTAACAGAAGGGCTGGGTGAGAAGCACAGCTATCCCAGGAGCTGTAGGAAGACAGCAAAGCTCCATTACATTTTACTCCCCACGTTTCAGAGAGAGAAAGATCCGCAAGGTTCTGCTCCCACTGCGTTTCCTCCCTGCGCTGTCTGCAGCCTGGGGCAGCTAGTCAGGGTATGGACATGCATCTCCTAAAAGAAACTATGCAGCACCAGTAATTGGAATATAATATTTCTGTGTTGCAATAAGGGCTTCTCCCTGTACTCAGGATTGTCCTTGACTGCTTCCGGGTGTTTTCATAGGGAGATTCTTTTTATATGTGAAAAGCTGGTGAGGACAGCCTCACTGGTCTCAGTCTAACAAGACCAGATTGGTGAGGTGGGGCAAGAGGGAGCCGAAAACGTCTGCATCCTCCTCAGGAAGAGAAGGCCAAGTCCTGGAACCTTGGCTAAATTCCTTCCTGGGGCAATGACCTCCTGGCCCGAGTGTGGGAACAGAGATCAGAGGTTTTACACTCTTATATTGTATTCTTATGTGAGTGGGGCAGAGATACAGACTGAGATCTAAGAGAAAAGTCTAGTCAGCCCTGCTGGCTCCAAGATACATGTTCTCTCTATTGTTCTCATCCACAATGGGGCGTCACATTTCTGGAGCTGATGTTCCTGCTTGGAGTTTAACCCAACAACATGGCTCTTGCCTTGTTCTAACAGTAAAGTCTTTCGTTTAAGTTGCTCTGATTGGTGTCACTGACTAATGCAAGTTCATTTTTGACAGACACTGAGGCAGGCTATTCAGGAGGAAGTCAGTTTGAGTAGAGAGCAGATAATTAAGTCCTTTGCTTTCAGTAGTCCGGCCTCGACCCCTTCTCTTTCCCACCCCGGCATAGCCCATCACAGTGCTTGGGTATTTAGCGTCCATACATCAAGACTGGCAGCAGCTGGTGTGCTCAAATGCAGGTTTGCTTAAAAACCGGCACTGGAAGACTTACTCTGGGCTACACGGACACTGTCCCTGTGCCTCTCGCTGGAGACACTCGTTTCTCTGTCCCTCTGTGATGTCCTCAGGGTGGTGTGCTCTATGCCACTGTGGGGAAACAGGGTTCTAGGCCAGTAGACCAGGAAGAGCAGGGACACTGGCATCCAGCTTAATTCTCTTTCTAAGTGGAGTAAAAGAATTCAATGGCCCAATTTGGCCATCCTTTGATAAGAAGCCAAGGCCTGTCTGAAAAGTGCTTTTGGATATGCTGGTTTGTGGTAACGGCCTCCAAATAAAGGTTGTCTCTGAGGAAGTGACTTTTCCCAGTTGGATCCCTTTTTAATTCTAAATGGCCAGGCCCAGAGCATAAGAAGGATTGGGTCAGGAAGGAAGGTTCCGGAGGATGACTGCTTCTCCCTGATTAAAAGGAAGTATATTTTTGTAGAATTATTGTGCATCTTGTCAATAAATGCCTCTCCTCCCGACGAGGGACTGGATTCCTCCTTCCATGAGACAGCCAGTGGTTATTGATGGGTCAGAGTGCCTGCCCTCGGAGCTCCCCTTCGATTGGGCGCCTTTACTCCCAGGTGCCAGGCTTACTGGTTGGGAAGGTGGAAGTTTTAGGAGACAGGACTGTATGGTGCAATGTGAGCCGTAACAAAATTCATTGAAAATGTGAAACTTAATGGCAACAAAAAAGACGGAAACAAAACCACAGTGCAACACATTACATCACCCCAGTGGAGGAATTCTTTGGGTAACGCTCTAAATAGAAGAAGTAGAGGATTCATCACCATCCTTATTCTACCTCTGGTTAGTTCTCCAGGCTGTCCAGTGCTTATTGTTTGAAAGCAGTCAGCTGTCTCTGAAAGCTTCTATTCTTTCTTCCTGGAGCTTAGGGTATTCTGGGAAGGGTCTGAGCCTCAGGCTGACCAGGTGTTACCATCTTCCTGTTCTGGGTTGCTCATTGGAGGACTAGGAAATTGACATTTGTAAGCCACAAAGTGGGGTGAGCTTCAGTGTGTGATCTGGGCCTAAGCTGGATCCGGAAGAGGCTCAGATACACAACAGCAGAACAAAAACTACTCACACTGAGCATTTTGATTCCAGTGAGAATTTCAAACATCATCCTTCTGCATACCTTCTGTCTAGATCTGATTCTGGTATACATGATTAAGCTTTCTTGGGTACCATTTTGCCAGGGCTCTTTCATGAAGGTGGTGCCTGCCTTGTGATTCTTAAAAGAGGGAGGCTTTATTCATCAGAAGCTGGAGTATTGGGAACTGGGTTGGGAGAAGCACTTTTTGGAATTCTGGAAGAAACATATACGTAGACATATGTTAATTGGGGGAAGGGTGGGTTGGCAAGGGGTTGGAGGAGGTGGGAACAAAAACTGGGTGCAGTACCAGGAGTTGCCTCTGGAGGATGGGAGGTCGCCTGGGTTCATTGTCTTCCTTCTGTATGGCGTTGAGCTTTGTGTACGCAGGAAAATGCTCGTGTTCTCCCATTACTTGTCTATGAGTGCTTCGGGGCATGGGGCCTCAGTGCCCTCACTGGCATTAAAGTCAACAATTAGAACCTGGGTGCTGTGCCTTTCTTTTTTAGACTTACTCTCATCCTTCCTTGCCCCCTCCCATCCCCCCAACTTTGCCAGCAAATATGTCTTGATTCCTCCTTAAAATGTGGTCTGTTTAGGGAGGGATGCCACACTTCATAAAACAGGCTTTTCCCTGCGATTAGCAGATGAACTCCTGCCCTGACTTGAAGTTAAAAGGTGGAGGTTCTTCTGTAGCCACTCTAGCCTTGTCTCTGCTCCGGGGAGGTGTGCGCCGAAGCACACAGCTCCCTTTCTATTGGGAGGTCTCCAGGGGAAGAAGGTAGCACAGCTGCACAGTCACTTGTATGGCTCACAGCTCTGTCAGCAGTTAGGACAGAAACCCTCCTGTCAGATCACTTTTTCCAAGGGGGAGATAAGTGGCTCTAAGCATGTGTGAGCCTCAGTGGTTAAGACCTTTCCTTGAGGACAATGGGTGTGAGTCGCCCTTCCTCCCAAAGCAGGGTTTCGACACCTTCCTGGCTGAGTGTCCTCATCAAGATACCCCTTGGTGTCACTTCATGGATTAACCCAGAGAGGTGAGTTCTGAAGTGGTGGCTAGCTTTGCCACCCTCCAAATGGAAATGGGGAAGGGATTAAGGAAAAAACCCTCATAGACACAGACAACAGTATGAGGATTACCAGAGGGAAAAGGGGGTAGGGGAGGTGGAAGAGGGATAGGGGGATAAATGGAGACGATGTTGGGTAGTGAACAGACAATCCAATATACAGATGCTGTATTAGAGAATTGTCCACTTAAATCTAAATTTTAAAAAATCTCCGATCATTCTAACTTTTAAACAAAAATACTTTATCATCTGTGCCAAATGTATTCCCTGACCTAATTACTGTGCCACACTCACATAGTAATAATACACTAATAATACCTTACAAATTGCAGACTGAAGCTCGTAGAGGTATAATTTCCCCAAGGGCACATAACCAGTAAGTGGCAGAGCCAGGATGCAAACCCAGAGCCCTCTTCTGAAACCCTCGCGGGTGTTCAACAACAGAGCCCTCCTTTCCACTTGGCAGCTCAGTGTCCCACCTCTGAGGCTCAGGGCCGAGCCCTGCCGAACCTACAAAGATTTGAAAAGCAAATACTCTAAAAGGATATTAGAAAAACTCCCTTAGATGTGTGTGTCTTGAGTAGCCCTGAGCATTAAGGAGATAATGGGGTCCCCAATGTTCGCTAGGTGGTGAAAGGCCCTACTAATGGGACATTGGAGGTTGACTTCGCAGGTGAGTAATGACTCCCTGGCTGGACGCTATGGTGGGACAGCCCCAGTTAATCAGACTCGTGCAGCCCACAGGTTTAACCACACACACATGTGCTATGCAGCTTTACCATATGGGGAGGTACACCCAGGGTCATGGCCTTTGTTCAGGGACCCTGGTGTCAAGAGAATAATTGAGTCGGAGACTCTAGTTTAGCTCAGGGGACACTGTGTGCCTTTCTTGGGCTCATGACCCTTGGATTCCAGGTGACTACTCTGCCAGTGTGTCCTTTGTCATCATTTTGAAGATGATGATCTTCTAGATGACTTTACATACTTTTCATTTTGGCTTATTTAACTTATGGCCTGTTCCTTTACCTTTTATTTACTTACATTTAACTTTCTGTACTTTGATTCCTTATCATTTTGTTTCCCCTGTCATGTACTTTAGCTTTCGCTCTCTTTTTTTTTTTTATCCTCACCCGAGGACATTTTTCCATTTTTTGTACAGATAGAGTGGGAGGGAGAGAGAGGAAGAGAGAGAGAGAGAGAGAGAGAGAGAGAGAAACATCGACGTGAAAGGGACACATCAAGTGGGTGCCACCCGCACGACCAGCCAGGGCCGGGGACAAACTGCAACCGAGGTACATGCCCTTAGCGGGAACCAAACCCAAGTCTCTCTAGACCGCAGGCCAACGCTCTAACCGCTGAGCCAAACCGGCCAGGGCAGCTTTCTCTTTTTTTAAGATATGATTTTAAACTTTATTTCTTAAGTCAAAGCTTCTGCTTAATTAAAATTTTTTTTTCAATTACAGTTACCATTCAATATCATATTGGTTTCAGGTATACAACATGGTAGTTAGCTATTTATATAACTTATGAAGTGATCCTCGAGTATGTCTTGCACCCACCTGACACTATATATAGTTATTATATTATTGACTATATTCCCTATGCTGTACTTTATATCCCATGACTATTTTGTATCTGCCAATTTGTATTTCTTAATCCCTTCACCTTTTTCACCCATCTTCCAAGCCCCCTCCCATCTGGCTACTATCAGATTGTTCTCTGTGTTTCAGATTCCACATAAGTGAAATCATATGGTATTTGTCGTCTCTGATTTATTTCACTAAATTCTATTTCTAACATAACTTTTAAATAAAGTACATGCATGAATAGGATACCAGTGAAGGTAATTCTTGTTCTGAGCAAGAGTAGTAACGTGCTTTTTCTACCTCCTTTTCTAGTAATTTCTACAATGATCTTACTAGCTGTGAACATTAGGTACTTCATTTTTTCCCTTTAGAGGAGTATCTTCTAACATTTAAATACAAGGAAAAACTGATAGTGTTATTATCAAAGTTATAGATCTATAACTACGTCTAGTAGATAACGCAGATAGCCAAATTTTTACCTCTCCCTCCAGAATGACCCCTCTCCCCCTACACACAGTGACAGTAAATACAGCTGTAGGAACAGGGCAGTTCCATTTTTTTGGACTGCTAAGGACTTCTTCCCTCACACACTGGACATAATCAGAGATCCTGGGACCTCACCTCCTCCAACCACCTAACATCAAGTGGAAAGAGGACTGTTGTGCACCAGGAAAAAAATCAGCATAACTACAAGGAGGATTGAACGGAACCGGATTGAACGGAACCAGCTTGAACCATCCAGAAGTATTTCATAAAAGGGGCCTATAATCAGATTATGATGCATACTCTCCAGCCTTCTGTGATCTCAGTAGCAATCTGATGACTTTTAGAGGATTCTAATGTGTTACAGACCCTGATGTTTTCCTGTATTGGATCTTGGCAGATGCCCTGGCTCCAGTAGACCTTTGGAATAGACATATCCATACTTCTCTGTTATTACTAAAATCAAGAAATAGAACCTCAACGTATTACAAAACTTAGAGTTTGACCTCCATTAGAAGAAATTTACAAGTTGGGTCAAATCTTAATACCTTTGTTATTTTTTCAAAGGGAGTGGGAGGGTCTCATGAGTTGGCTTATGTGTGTATCATCCTCTCTAAATGCCTTTATTAGTGTGTTTCTCAACGTTACACCCCGATAACCAGCAGTACCTTGGCTTATTCTGTCTGCCCAGGGTCCCATCTGTGTGTGTACATGTGGGTGCTTACTTTCCCTCCTCTCAGCATGTCAGTTCCATCTCCTCCTGCTCATGACTGTCCCGTCTTTGGCATTTTATAGCTTGGCCACTCCTGGCCATGCCTCATTGGCATCTGGTAGCCAGCTGTGGTAGTGACACTGTCCCCAGGGCTGCCCTCTTATTCTCAGGCAGGTAAGTGCTTTTTTGCACTGAGGTCCCTGGCTTTCCATTTTAACTTTCTCATCTGCCCTGCTAGGATTTGGAGAGTGTTTTGAGCCCCCTCTCTGAGCTCTATCCACTTCCACAGCAGCAGCCGAGGATGCCACAGGACCCCACTGAGCAGACAAGTTAGTTTCACCCTCCTCTATTCCAGGAGGGGGGATTAAAAATACTTTATCTGAAAACTGAGTTCACCAAGAGCTGCCTAACAAAAATATGAACTTCCCTGGTGAGCTGACCACATCACTGTTAGCTGAAATGAGGGTGGCATTCTTCACTTGGCATCCCATACATCAAGGCAGGATGTAGCTGCCTCCAGGAGTATTCAGGGAATGTCCCACCCAGTTGCTTAATGTTATTATTGAAAGAGCAGCTCTATTTGGAAACTCCCATTGGTAAAGAGAGATGGAACACTGAGGAATCCCCTCTGTAGTCACCTGCAGGAATATCCCACTTCCATTAGCTGGGCCTGTAGCCCAGAAGATTCCACTGGAGTGGAGTTTACTACCTGATTTTTAACCCTGTCAGTGCCCTTCCCTGCTGGGATGGCAATCCTGATCCTTCTATGGCAGCAGCACCTGGGGGATAACCTGAATTTGTGGATTAAGATCAGAGGTAGAATTCCCAGGTAAGTCCAACCAAGGTATCTGCATGATACAAGAATGTTACTTAGGAGAAAATCTTTCCAGATACTCAATTGTGCCCCAGGATTTCAAGGGCTTATAGGCAGTACTGGTCATTAGTTCATGACCCTCAGCTTCCTTACTTGATCATTCTACCTTTTTAGCGGGTAGGTTCTCCTGATCCCTTGCTAAGGACCCAGCATTCCAATAGTTGAAAACCCTGTACATCTTTTCTCCTATCCTGGTCTTACACCACCAAGGCACCCTTTAATACCTTGGTGGAGGTCACAAGGAGGTACAAGCATAGACAATGTCTGTTCCTTGTTTCTACATCTCCATGATGCCAAGGCCAACAACCCTTGTGAATATAAGTGTTGCAGTGACAACAGATTCAAGGTCTAGAGGCACCATTTGAAAGAATTCCTTCAGGGATATCTGTTCACAACAGCCTGGAGCAGTCAAGGTGAAATTTGGAGTGTGGTGCTCACAGTGAGGTCTGGCTATGTTTTCCAAACATTTTGGCTTCAGAAGATGCTCCACTACACATGAAAGACACCAAGATGCCAGCAGATGAATTCCAGCTCTAGTAGCCAACTGAGAGAAGCCACGGGAAACTGCAGGTAGGTACCCATGTGTAGCAGATGCCAGCCAAAGTACAGAGCTTCCCAAAGTGGGTACAAAAAGGAGTTGTATCCTCTTACAATGGCTGATTGGTGTGCCAGGAGAAGAAACTGGACTTAGGTACTCCTGATCCACCCTGTTGCCACCCCATGTGTCTTTACTTCTCATCCATTCAAAATGGAAAAGAATATAGAGACTTCTTGAGACTTTCTATCTGACATACCAATCTATACTGTCTCCTTGCATGATCTTGCCTGAACTGCATTTAGAATCATTTGTATTAGGAGAAAAAAAACCGACACTCTAATTTGAACAACTTATATCTTTAATATAAATAACAATTATAATAGCATTGGGTTATTGAGGAATTAGCTGATAAATAGTAGCGATAACTGTAAGGACTATAGGAGTAGCACAAATAAGAAAATACTACCCTTAAGGCTGAGATAGAGGATTCAAAAAAGAACGCCTCAGAGCTGATATTCAGACTTTTTTGGAGAGGGCACAGCCATTGCTCACTAAATGGCAGAGAAGTCACTAGGGTGCTGTGCTGATGGAAATGGCACCACCATTCACCCAGTCAACAAAAACCTGAGTGTCATCTTTGATTCCCCTCCTTACCAGCAAGTTCCATCAGTGTGGCTCAGTTGGTTGAGTGTTCTGTGCACCAAGAGGTCACTGGTTCTATTCCCAGTCAGGGCACATGCCTGGATCTGGTGCTCAATCCCCTGTAGGGGTCATATAGGTGGCAGCCAATCGATGCTTCTCCCTCCTTCCTTTCCTCTCTAAAATCAATAAAAAAAATTTTTTTTTAAATGTACATATTCAGTGACACCTTCTCTGACCATGTCATCTAAAGTACATTCCTATTACTGTCTAGCACATCATCCTCTTTATTTCCTTATAGTGTGTTTTCACCAATAGTAATTATTTTACTTATGTCTCTATTCCCTTTCAGATAAGCTCCCTGAGGGCAGAGAATTTGTCTCCATTGTTTACAACTATATCCCAGTGTTTAGAACAGTGCCTGGAAAAGAGGTGCTTATTCAAGGTCTGTCAAATGATCTGCCCAGTATATGAACAGGAGATTTCTAAGGGCATCTTAGTATTACCATGCCCTGTGATTAAAGTCAATGGAAAACTAAAGTCAATTCAGGCAGGATGACTAATGGCCCTTCATGAATGCAAGTTTGGGTCATCCCACCAGATAAAGAGATTAAATGGAAATTACATATGATTTAAGGAGATGCATATGAATGTCAAGTTGATCAGCGGTGTAGTTGTGATGGTTAATTTTATGTGTCAACTTGGTTGGGCCACGTTGCTCAGATACTTGGCCAAACACTATTCTGGAGATTTCTGTAACAGTATTTTGTTTTTTAAAAATCGGTACTGTTCATTTATTGTTATTATTTTTTAATCTTCACCCAAGGATATTTTTCGATTGATTTTTAAATATATATATATATTAAAAAAATTCTTTTTCTTTATTGATTTTAGAGAAAGGAAGGGAGGGAGAGAGAGAGAGAGAACATCGATTGGCCGCCTCCTGCATGCCCCTCCATGGGAACTTGGCCCATAACCTGGGCTTGTGCCCCGACTGGGAATCAAACTCGTGACCTCTTGGTACATGGGTCAGCGCTCAACCACTGAGCCACACTGGCCGGGTCTGTTGATTTTTTTTTTAGGCAGGAACAGAAAGGCCAGAGTGGAGGATAGGAAACAAGGAATAGTGTGGTGTGGTGAGATGGAGAGAGAGAGAGAAAAAAACATCGATGTGAAAGAGACACATGGATTGGTTGCCTCCCACACACCCCCCAACCAGGGCCAGGCTGAACCTGCAACCAAGGTATGTGCCCTTAACAGGGAATCAAACCCAGGACTCTGGTCTGAGGGCTGACACTAAATGCTGAGCCAAACCAGCCAGGGCTGTTAACAGTGTTTTCCGATGAAATTTGCATTCAAATCAGTGGCCTTTGAGTAAAGCAGATTACCTTCCATAATGGGGTGGACCTCATCCAATCAGATGAAAGCCTGCATAGAACAAAAGGCTGACCTCCCAAGCAGGAGAAATTCTGATGGAAGACTGCCTTCAGATTTGATCTTCAACATTGACTTTTTCTGGTGTATCAGCTTCTGCCTTTGGTTGAACTGCAACTCTGTCCTCAGCCTGCTGGCCTCCACCATCAGATTTTGGACTTACCAAGTCTCCAAAATCACGTGACACAATTCTTTAAAAAATATTATCTTCCTATATATATCTACCTATCGTAGAATCTATCAAGCTCTCATATATATATATATATATACATATATATATATATATATACATATATATGCATCCTAGGAAAATATATATCTATAATAAAGTCCAAAGGTAGCATATTACATATTTTGCCACTTTACTAATCTCATTTAACACTATTTTTTGGAGATCTATTTCAGGATATATAGTGCTGCCCCTCATCCCTGCTTTAAATTTGATACTAGTCCATTAAAAGTATGCTCCATAAAAGAACTTTTAAAAATAACTTATGCTGCTTTATGAGATATAAATGCCTCTGACTATCAACAGATTAATAAGCCTTCTCAACTTTCTTGTCCTTCATAAAATAAAGACTACTTTAAAAAATGTAAGATGGAGGCCTTGGGTTTACCTTATTGATTCTATCGATGTTTATAGATTTGGGTCATGGTTGCCCACAATATGATTTCAGCAGGAGAGAATATACTCCTTTGCTTATCTGAATGTGTTTTCCTGGTGTTTGATCCTATGGAAAGTGGCTTAAGTCATATGGTTGCTAAACTGTTTCTCACTTGGGGATTTTGTAATCTGAAAAGCCCTTCTGCCATAACCTCTTGATTTTTTCCCTAAGGCTTTCCCCCCCGAGTTGCTTTATTCAAAGGTGGCCTATATCCACTGAGGCAGAGATGGCCTTTGCCAGTTCTAGCATTACATTGCCCTTAGCAAAAAAGGGGGTTGAGGGAGACTGAACAAATTATAAAGAAAATGGGGCAAACTTACAAATTCAAGAAGCTTAAAGAATTCCAAGGAAGATACATTCAAAGAGACCCACATCAAGACACAGTATATTAAAAATGTTGAAAGTTAGAGACATAGAACCTTGAAAGCAGCAAGAGAGAACTATCTCATAATATACAAAGGATCCCTAATAAGATGATAAACTGACCTCATATCAGAAATTATGGTGGCCAGAAGGCAGTGGGATGACATATTTGAAGTGTTGAAAGAAAACCTGTCAACCCAGAATTCTGTATCTGAAAAATCAAGACATCCTCAGATAAACAAAAGCTATAGATGTGCATTTACTAATAGACCTGCTCTATGAGAAATGCCAAA
Organism: Molossus molossus; assembly: GCF_014108415.1. Taxonomy (NCBI): domain Eukaryota; kingdom Metazoa; phylum Chordata; class Mammalia; order Chiroptera; family Molossidae; genus Molossus; species Molossus molossus. The sequence continues at coordinate 104,851,309 of NW_023425366.1, read as the reverse complement.
AGGAATCCTTCAGGCTGAAAAACAAAGGAGACTAGACAATAAGTTGAAACCACATGAAGATATAAAGAACATTGCCCTGATGCTGAGCCCAACAAAGACCTACATGCAAACAAAACTACAGACCAATATCCTACATGAACTGTGCCAGGAAAAAACCTCAAGCAAATACTACACTGAATTTAGCAACATATTAAATGGATTATACACTGTGGCCATGTGGAATATATTCCTGGAATACAAGGATGGCTTAACATATGAAAATTGATCAGTGTTATACACTAAAAGGAGAATAAAGTGGGAAACCTACCTGATCTCCTCACTGATACATAAAAAGACTTCGGCATAATTTAACACCCTTTCATGCTAAAAACACTCAACAAACTAGGAACAGAGGGAAACAACCTCAATATAAGAAAGCCGCATATGAAAAACCCACAGCTAACTATCTTCACTGGTGAAAAACTGAAAGCTTTTCCATTAAGATCAGGAACAAAACAAGGATGCCCATTTTTTCCAATTCTATTCAACACAGTACTGGAAGTCCTAGCCAGAGCAAGTCGACAAGAAAACGAAATAAAAGGCTTTTAGTTTCATTTATGCTCAGGTATTTAAAAAAAACAACGGCTTCTCATTAAGGTCCTTTAACTTGAACACTTTGAAAATCCTAAGATCCGTGAAGGGATGGGATTCATTAGCTTTTCAGGTGGCCTCATACCCTACGGGTTGGCAACAGTCTTCTGGCCCCATGACTCCTCTCCTGCCTCCCATTCCACGTTCCAGGGCCCCACAGCACCTACGGGGCAGTCGCCCTCACGCTATTGCGAGTCTGATCCCAGAAGCAAGGACAGAGGAAAAGACCGAGATCCGCCGGCTCCCGAGCGCTCCAGCGCTAGCCTCCAGGCCGCCGCCCCCTCGCTGCCCTCGGGCAGGTCGACGCTGTCTGTCATCCACGCCACGCCCGGGCCTCGCTCCACCCAGCGGACATTCCAGGGGAACTAGCAAGAGCGTCAGCGAGTCCTGGACCCCGGAAGTGACGTGCGGCGTGCGTGACGCGCGCTCGCGGCGCCGGGGGCGGGGCACGAGGGAGGGTGGGCCGCTGTGAGGGCGGGCTGGGGACTGGCGGAGCCGGGACCTACTCGAGCCGGGAGAGGTGGAGAGCGGCGGTCTCGACGGCGGTGGGTCCGCAGCCGAGGTACTGAATGGCGGGCCGAGGACAGCGCTGCTCTCGGCTCGGGGCAGGGGGCGGCGGCGCCGTCCGGGCGGGGGCTTCTGGGTCATTTGTCCGTGCAGTCCACCCGGCCGGGGCCGTTTCGCTTTGGAGCCCCCGGTCGCCCTCCGTCCCAACCTGGGCTCCGGCATCGCGGTCCGGGCCGGCCCCCTGAATCCTTAGGTGCTCAGCTTGCCCGTGTCAGGCTCTCGTCGCCAAGTTCTCCACGGCCCAGCCCAACTCCGACGGGCAGACGTTTATCATTTCCTGGCCGCCTGCTGGCACCGGTCGTCCCCTGGCGGGATGTCTTTCCTCTGGCCGGCTCCCTCCTCGCTGTCCAGTCCGCGGAGTCCGAAGGGACACCTGTGTGGCGGCCGGTCGGGTCGTGCCCAGGGGCCCCCGGCCATTCCTCTGGTTTGAAGGCTCGGACCCACATCGCAGTCTGGCCTTGGCAGGGAGCCGGGACATCGCGAACCCGCGTCGTCTTGGGAGGGATACGTCCCGGAGCTGGGAGGGTGCTGACTTCGTGGTGCGGAGACTTGAAGACTGGTCCTAACTTTCGCCCCGTGGTTGAGGACCAGGGCTTAGGAGCAGAAGTCCCTGTTTCCAAACCGTCTTGGAGGAGAGCAGAGGTGATGCCCATTACGGAAGTTTAGTGGAGAAGGAGGGAGGGACTGGGCCGCTCTAGGGAGTAGGTCACAGACAGCTCGTGGCGGCTCGGCGCTGGCGACCCAGCCCGGCGGTTGGGAAACGTGTTGGCGGGGCTGGTGGGCTGTGGTTGTCCCTGAGATCCAGTGTGAAAAGCTTAGAGCATCACCTGGGGAGTAGGTTTTATTCTTCCTTTTCTCTCTTTTTCTTTCTTTTCTTTTCTCTCTCTTTTTTTTTTGAGATTAAAAAAATAGCTTTACTTTTTTCTGTAAACATAAAACTGCTTAAAGTCTATTAATTAAAATAGTGCATCAAGAAAGCTTGAGAAAGTGCGAGAAGATTGTATCGTTAGTCCATTTAGTAAATAATGGTGTTAAATTACTGGTTCTTGTGTGGAATATTAAGAAGTGTTCAGGATTTGAATTTTTACTGACCTTCAAAGCAATCATGCTTCTTATCTCTAGAAGTTAGCTAGTTAGTTTAGGAGGGAGGGAGAGAAAGAGGGAGGGCGGGGAAGAGAGAGAAAGAGAGAGAAGATACTTTGAATATAAGGTAGTAAGTAGTGTGAGCTAAGATAGAGCACCCTAAGTGGCCCCCCTCACCCGGAGGGACTGCAGGATGTGGAGGGTGGAGACAGGTAGAGGGGAATACTTTTCTGGAAGTAGTATCCTGAAGAATGAGCAATATTGAACTCAGGGCTGGGGATAGGGTGGGGCAGGGGCTTCCCCCCCCCCCCAAATAAACAAAAGAATGAGCAATATTCAGAGTGGGGTGGGAATTTTAGGAGTAGGTGGGAATGTGGGGTGGGGCAACTAATGGAGAAGAGACCAATACCTACTTGGAGGTGGTTTTTGAAAAGTGAGCAAGTTTAGGGCAGAGGGTGGTAGCAGATAGGGACAGAAATGCTAGGGCTTGGCCTTTTATCTGATGACAGAACCTGGGAAGGGTTTTAGGGAGGGTTGTTGCGAGGTTAAAAAGGAATTTATGTAGATCTTAACACACAGGCTGCTATGTGCCTGAGGAGGATTGTGCCCAATAGTGTTTGTTTGCTATCTTTCTTGCTCATTAAATGTTTGAATTGTATTGTATATTCATGTACTAATTTTTCTTTGTGTATATGTGACTGACCCTGCTTATTTTTAAGCTTCTATAAACAGAAATTCTGCTTTTTTTTTTTTTTTTATCCTCACCCGAGGATATTTTCCATTTTTTGTACAGATAAGTGGGAGGAGAGAGAGGAAGGAGAGAGAGAGAGAAACATCGACGTGAAGGGACACATCGAGTGGCTGCTACCCGCACAACCAACCAGGGCCGGGGACAAACTGCAACCGAAGTACGTGCCCTTAGCGGGAACCGAACCCGGGTCTCTCCGGACCGCAGGCCGACGCTCTAACCGCTGAGCCAAACTGGCCAGGGCAGAAATTCTGCTTTTTACCTCTTTGCATTCTGATCCAAGTTGGGCATTCACAAGTGTTACATGACTACCTGTTAACTTGATGAGAATTCATTGATTTCTGATGTTCTTTTTCATTGAAAAAATATTCAGTCAGTACTTAATATACAGAAGAACTAAGATCCTATTTGATTTACTCTGTCAGTCTTTGGCTACAGACATAGAATTTCATTCTGGACAGTATGAGTTTAACTTTGGCACATGTGTTTTTATTGATTGCAAAGTAAACATCTCCAGCAGAGATGATCCATTCCTAAAATATAGGCAATATTTGTGTAATATAATACCTATCTATTCTGTGACTCAGAATAGAAATGCTATTTAATGGCTTCTTAACCCATAAATAAAGTTAACATGCTAAAAAAACAAGTTTCACAATAGAGGCCAAACATTTTGAAAGTCTTATTAAATGCTCATTTTTTTCATAAAGCATTGCAGAAGCATTATGTTTCATATAACTGAAATACCTTGATATAAGTTAGACTATTATTGAATAAACACTTAGGAGAAACAACAATTGACTTATTTTTATCCTACTTAACATTATGTAACTCATATCTTTTTGATATTTTGGTAAGGCTAAAATGCTTTCAGACAAGGCTGCACTTATGGTATTGCTTTCAAATAATCCTGGTTTTGATGAAGTTGCTGTTGGGCTAGAGAGTGTGTTTTTTATTATATAGTAGAACATTTTTCATGTTTCTAGTAGCTGAAGAACTGTACTTATAATCAGTTAATTAGATACATATGTAAATCAAGAGATGATCAGAATGACAAGTATGAATTCCTTCATGGGTGTGTTTTTACACACTAAGTGAGTCTTAGCTTTTTATTTTCTTTAAATGACAGCAAGGAGATTGCTGACATCTCTGAAGCAGACATATTCCAAGCGCCTTTAGGCCTCTAAGTTCTGTGCTGTCTCACATTAAGGAATGGTTGACAGTATCCTCTATGCTAGGCACAGGGCAACTCGGAAGGAGTTGGACAGAATAAATATGAATAATTTTTGAAGCAAGTCTAGTCAGTTCCCATTTAGAATAAATACTCAATTGTAATTACATTTATGTTAATTTGGTCTGTATTTAAAAAAAAAAAATGACTGGGGGATTTTTACACAGGAATATATTTATAATTTTCTCTGTGCCCCAAAGTTAAAAATACATAATGAAAGTGTTTTATTTTTGTATTTCCTCTATTAGAATTTCCTAAGTTTAGTTATAATATTTTCTAAAACATTTTCTTTTGGAGCACAAAAAAGATAATGCCTTTAGAAAATGAACTTACAAAATGTTTATTAATTACCTGGTCGGTGTGGCTCAGTGGATTGAGAGGTCCCAGTTCGATTCCTGGTCAGGGCACATGCCTGGGTTGTGGCTGGATTCCCAGTCAGGGGCTTGCAGGAGGCAACTGATTGGTGTTTCTTTCTCACATTGATGTTTCTATCTCTCCCTTCCTCTCTCTAAAAGATCAATAGACATATTTTAAAAAAATGTTTATTAATGGAAGAAAATATTTTATTGTGCTATAATGTTTTTTAAGTGAAGCATATCATTTATATCACATCTTGTTCCAGAAAGGATTCGTAATGACTTGCAAAGATACATACGACATATTGTTAGTAACATATGGAAATAAGGGGTGATGAAGTCAGGACTGAGAGAGAAAACTTAAGATGGAAACAGGAATAAGATCTGAACTCTGAATGTGGACTGAAATCATAAATATTTGTTAGAGGATTACAAACTTGACTCTGTTTTTTAGTAGCCAGTTCAGAGAGAAATACAGGGTGGGCAAAAGTAGGTTTATAGTTGTTCATATGGAAAATAATAAATAATAATGGAAGAATAAACTGTTTGGCATACTCACAACTGTAAACTTACCTTTGCCCCACCCTGTATAATCAGTTACGGTTCAGTGACCATAAGAGAAAAAAAACAATTTCTTCCTTCGGATTCCCAAATACTCTGAATTGAAAATCTCCATCTTTAAGTTAATGCAGCATGCATTTCTAGGGACTTTGCTGTGTTTTACTTTGTTTTTTAGTAAAATTCCTCATGTCTCATAGTATAGGTTGATGACATAACCTCAAAACATAGTTTAGTAAAAGCAGTTCCAGTGCTTGCAAAATAATATGATCTAAGTACTTAAGATCTCTAGACTGATTTAAGTTAAGGACCTGTTTTAGATTATCTAGGTGAGTAGATGGGGATCCAACATTCTTCAGGTTACCTTCCATAAATATCTTGTTTCTCAGTGGAGCTTTTGTTAAGAAGTAATCAGCAGTGGGGTTTCAGTTTGTGCTTCCTGACAGGTTTTTTTAGTACACTACTTTTTATGTTGTTGGGTAAGAGCCATATTTTTAGCAGGCATGCTTTATCACGGGGGGGGGGGGGGGGGGGGGGGGGGGGGGGGGGGGGAGAAGGTATGAAGATAGAGGAGCCTGACAAGGACAAATATTGAAATGAGAATTACTTAACCCCCACACAAAGATGGGCTGAGGGAAATACCAAACAGCAGACCTGAAAGTAAGTCTTTTCTTTTCTGAAAGTAAGTTTGGTGTGTTAGCTCTGGCACAGACTACAATGACTTGAAAGTCCCTGAATATAATAAATAATTAATTAATATGTTATTTTTAAAAAATTGATTTTAGAGACAGAGGAAGGGAGAGGGAGAGAGAGCTAGAAACATGGAGGATAGAGAAGCATCGATTGGCTGCCTCCTGCATGCCCCCTACTGTGGATCAAGCCTGAAACCTGGGTATGTGCCCTTGACTGGGAATAGAACCAGTGACCTCTTGGTGCATGAGATGATGCTCAATCCATTGAGCCACACTGGCCGGGCATATACTTTATTTATATATTTATTTTTTTATTCTCACTCGAGGACATTTTTTCGTTTTTTGTTCAGATAGAGTGGGAGGGAGAGAGAGGAAGAGAGAGAGAGAGAAACATCGATGTGAAAGGGACACCATTGAGTGGTTGCCACCCGTACGACCCAACCAGGGTTGGGGACAAACTGCAACCGAGGTACATGCCCTTAGCGAGAACCAAACCCGGGTCTCTCTGGACCGCAGGCTGACACTCTAACCGCTGAGCCAAACTGGCCAGGGCCATATACTTTTTTTTTAAAGAAGGGAACATATCCATTCATCTTAAATGGAGTATCCAGTAAATTAAATTAATATATTTATATTTTGCATAGGCAAAAAAAATTGCTCTTTTCAGTAATAATAGTTCAAATTTATCAAGTGCTAGCATGGGCTAGGCATCATGCCAGTAATCTCTTTACATGCATTATCTTGCTGTCCTCTCCCCTCCTCTCTTCTTAAAAGAAAAATACAAACAATGTGGTTCATAGCAGTAGCTACTTCGAGTTCTTACAGGAGTCATTGAGATTTAAACTCAGGTAGTCTGACTGACTCAGTGGTCTTCACCTAACTATGACTTTACTACCTGATGTGGACTAGACTGGGCCTACAAGATATGGCTGGACCCATACAGTTAATAGAAGTAAACACATTGGCAAGTATCAGAACCCACTATTACAAAAGGGCCTTGCTCTGGCGGGCCTTGCTCTGGCTTGTCTTGCTCAGTGGCTAGAGCGTCAGCCCTAGGACCAAATAGTTGTGTGTTTGATTCCTGTCAAAGACATGTACCTCAGTTGTGGTTTGGTCCCCGGCCCTGGTGGGGGATCATGTGGGAGGCAACCGATTGATGTGTCTCTCCCACAATGATGGTTCTCTCTCTCTCTCTCTCTCTGTCTCTGTCTCTGTCTCTGTCTCTCCCTCCCACTCTGTCTGAAGATAAATGGAAAAATATCCTTGGGTGAGGATTTAAAAAACAAACAAAAGGGCCTTGAACAGTTCTGGATCTTCCCATCCAGAAAATAGTCTGGGAGCTACAAGTTTAAGGCATGTGGCCGTGGTTTGTAAAGATGGGGGTGAGGGGGAATGCATCTTCTAGGCATCCATCAGGACTGGAAAAGTAGGAATATTATTTTATGTATTTGTTTGCACGTAAAATGCATATACTTTTTTGTCGTTGATTTTTCAGATAGAGTGGAAGGAAGGGAGGAGGAAAGAGAGATAAAAAAAAACAAAAACTCATCAATGTGAGAGAGAGACATTGATTGCCTCCTGCACGACCAGGGCTGGGGATCAAACCCACAACCCAGGTACCTACCCTCAACCAGGAATCGAACCCGAGACCCTTTGGTCTGCGGGCTGACACTCTAACCACTGAGCCAAACTGGCCAGAGCTAAAATGCATATACTTTTTTCTTTCCATTTGCTATAAATTTGTCTCATGAGATTAGGAAAGCCACATGATATTTATAAAGATATTATGCCATTCTGGAAAAAGAGTTTTGTATTTAATATTAGAGTAAAATTTTAGCTGGTGATCTCACAGCTATGATTTGGGATGAATTTAGGTTATACTGTTGTAGTGACATTGCTAGGTGTATGTCTTCTTAAATTTCATTCTGTGTTTTATTAGGAATTCTATTGCATTAGAGTTGTACTGATAAGGAAACCATTATTACTGTGAGTTTTTATATGAAACTATTCCAGGTCATTTTACTCTGAAGTATTATAGTTTCTACAGAGAATAGAGAACACCCTTTTTCATCCTTAATCAGTAAACAATGAGTGGAACTGTCCTTGCCTAAATATAGTTTTGTAACATAGTGGTTCCTTAATTGCATTTCCATAGAGCTTTTGACATTGTTTGTGTGTGTGTTTTTGTCGTTGTTGTCCTTAATGCTCACCGATTTTTAGAGAGAGAGTGGAAGGGAGGGAAGGGAGAGAGAGAAACATCAGTTGATTGGTTGCCTTCCGCTCACTCCCCTACAGGGGTGGGGATCGAACCTGCAACCCTTGCAGGCACCCTGACCAGGAATTGAAATCATACCCAGGATCTCTCAGTCCGGTCCGCAGGCCACACTCTAACCACTGAGTCAAACCATCCAGGGCTCTTGACATTGTTTTTAAATGTGTTCCTGAAAAAAAGAGTTGGGCTAGTGACCAGTTTTGAACAGGATGTTAGAAGAAGATGCAAATTTTAAAAATATGAAAACAGCCCTAGCTGGTGTGGCTCAATTGGTTGAGCGTCCTCCCATGCACCAAAAGGTCCCTGGTTTGATTCCCAGTCAGAGCATATGCTCACATTTCAGGCTTGATCCCCAGAAGGGGTGTGCAAGAGGCAGCCAATCAATGTTTCTCTCTCACATTGATGTTTCTTTCTCTCTCTCCCTCTTTCCCTCTCCCTCTCTAAAAAAAGCAAACAATAAAATATTGTTTAAAATATGAAAAAAAAAAAACTGTTGGCTGATGAAATAGAATGTCTAAAGTCCATTATAATTAGTGTCTCAGAAAGCAATATGCTTGATTTCTATTTAGCAGATTGAATTATATTGTTATTTGTATAAATTTATTAGCCATTGCAATTGCGGTTGTAGTGTGATAAGTGTGTAAATTTTATTTGTGTAAGGTTTAAAATGTTATACAGTTATGAATGGATACATCTTAAATATAATTTATGAGAGATAATTAGATGACATGGTTTTCATACCTATATGCTGTGAAAACATTATTATGATATGTTACCTGTCCCAGGAAGTAGAATGTATGATGACAGAGACAATATTGAAAATCAGTATTTAAGTCCTTTGAATATCAGCTGTATTAAGTAGACATTACATTCTCCCAAGGGCCTACTTTTGTTCTTGGACATATTTGAGAACAAATTGCAGACAGATTTTATTGTTGTTATTACCCTTTAGAAGTTGTAGACTATTTCTTTAAAGAAGAATTTTGCCTATTCAGTACTTTGGTCTATTAACTAACTGAATATGCACTAATTATATATATACATATGTAAAAGCTATTTACCTTTTCTTATTTATATGGAAATAAAATAGTGCTTGAGAAATAAGTTGATTCTTTTGAAGTTTAAAATTCTTAGATTCTGACAGAAAAACTGATCAGGAAGTTGGATTTTCTATTGCTACCCTCATTGGTCCCTGAAGAGTGTAAGTGACAAAAGTGAAAGAAACCTGTCTATGCTTGTACTGCATAAATCATTTAATACATTTAGAAAACATCTGTTGAGTACTCACTCTGTTCCTGGCACTGTGCTATATATGTCTATAAACATGGAGTGGACATGTAAGCAAGTATTTATGAGAAATAATCAAATGGTAGTGTTTTCATACTTATATGCTAAATTCTGTAAGTAGAATGTATGTATTATAATACTTGTGTTTATAAAATGCTATAGGAACCAGAGAGAGAGAATTACTATTCTGTCTGTGGGAAAAGAGGAATCAGATATTATTTGAACAAGGTGGGATTTGAAGGTGGACAAACAGAAGGGTATTCGAGGCTTGTTCATAAATTAGACAACTATGCAATTTATTATCCAAAGCAGATTGCTTTTGAGAAGCAAAGGGGTTCCAGGACAGTAGGCTTACGCTAGGACTGTTCTCACTAACTGGGATATATGATTACCCTATTTGTAAAGAGCAGGTGATGCTGTGAATAGTTTATAGCAATTCTCATTGGCTGGTTTATTAGTTTCCCAAGGATGCTGTAACAAGTTACCACAAACTTGTTAGCTTAAACAATCAAAATTTATTCTTTCACAGTTCTGCAGGCTAGAACTCTGAAATCAAGGTGTTAGCAGAACCATGCTCTCTCTCTGAAGGTTTTAGGGAAGATGACTGCAGTCCTTGGAGTTCCTTGGCCTAGAGCTGCATCACATGACCTCTCTATGTCTCTCTCAGAGTCTTGTCCCAGTCAGTTGTAGTTATTGGATGTAGGGCCCGCCCTAATCCAGTATGACTTCATTTTAACTAATTACGTCTGCAAAGATCCTATTTTCGAATCCAGTCACATTCACAGTATTGGAGTTCAATCTGTTCTTGGGGGGACACAATTCAACCTACAACATATGGGATGGTTTTAGCAGCTTTTGAAAGTTTCTGTGGTTTAACTGGATTACATTTTTTGGTGCATAAGGCACTTCTCAAAAGCCTGAAATATAATACAAATATTTATTTGAGCTATCTAACAAATCTAAATAAATATTGATTTAAATCCAGGCCATTGCTTTTTGTTTTTCCTGTTTCAGAGAGTTGTGTACTACTTTGCCCAGCCACAGCAACTGACTGAGGGTGAAATGGCTGCAGCAAAGCTAAAACTAAGATATAATTAAAAAAAAAAATCTTTAAATGGTTGAAACCACTTTATATATTGCAGTTTTTTGTTAATTTAAGTGGAGTTAAGAGATCATTTTTGGTCAGTTACTTATCGAATCAATTGACCAGTGGGGGATTGGCAATACTTCTGTGGAAGAAGGGTGGAGTGTGGTTGACAGACTAATGCAGCCAGGTTATTTTCCATGTAATTTTGAGTTATTAGCCTAGAATATGGCATGCTCAGATTGGAGTTATAATTTCACTTAAGTTGAAGACAAGGGTGCAATTTAGTACAATAGAAAATTGTCTAGAACTCATTCCTTAAGAATGCTGCTTTGCTGGCTCAGCTCATTCCAGCAGCATAAACTCGACATTCTACTCTAGGGGTTTGATTATCATTTGGAATTATTTGGGCAGGCTAGTGTTTGGATACTTTGTTTTGTTATATTTATCATTGGAACTTTGCCATTGATTCTCTGTGTGACATTCATATTCATTTTGGAAGCAATGTATTAAATGATACGAAAGTTGGTAAAACTTGGGTACAAATCTGAAACACTAAGTCTTTGATTCAAACTACTGTGTCTTCATAACAAAGTCAAGGATTAAAGGATAATATACAAAGAACACCTATAAAAAGAAAAAAGGGCCCTGGCCAGTATAGCTCAGTGATAAGAGTGTCGCCCGCGACCTAAGAGCCCTGGGATCGATTCCAGCCAAGGGCACGTACCTCAGTTGCAGTTTGTCCCTGGCCCCAGTTGGGGTTGTGCAGGTGGCAACCGGTCAACGTGTCTCTCACATCGATGTTTTTTTTTTCTCTCTCTCTTCCTCTCTTCTCCCTCCAGCTTTATCTGAAGATTAATGTAAAAATGTCCTTAGGAGAGGGTTAAAAAAAAGGCCCGGCATGTGTGGTGTGGCTCAGTGGTTGAGCATTCACCCATGCACCAAGAGGTTATTAGTTCAATTCCTGGTCAGGGCACATGCACAGATTGTGAGCCAAATCCCCAGTGGGGAGCATGCAGGAAGCAGTCAGTCGATGTTCTCTCTCATCAATGTTTCTGCCTCTCTCTCCCTCTCCCTAAAATCAAGAAAGAAAGAAAAGAAAAGAAAAAAAGATGACAAAAAAATGAGCTGAGAACATGAACAGTTTAATTCCTCAAAAAATATTTACTAATGGCCAAAAAATATCTATGAAGATGGCTAACCTTCTTAAGGAAATGATTTATTATTTTGCCTTTCAGATTGGCAAAAGGTAAAGGTAGATTCTCTCATACCCTGTAGGGGGAATGTAAATAGGTACAATCTTTTTGTGAGGCCAGTTTGGTAGTATATATCAAAATTTAAAATGTACAAACCCTTTGACATTCCATTTCTTTTTCTAGGAAGCTATTCCCATTTTGTGAATGGTCTGCTCATATCCTTATCCTGCATCCAGAGATTTTTAAATCCTTATTATTAATAAATTTCTAAGTATGATAAAATACTTTATTGTCCTGTTTACTTAAAATATTATTCCTAGTCTTTTACTTGCTTTTTTTGTTTTAGTTATAAGTGGGGCCTTTTAAAAACTAGATAGAAGTTTAGCCCTGGCTGGGTGGCTCCATTTGTTAGAGCATCATCCTGTACACCAAAAGGTTTCGGATTCCTGATCAGGGCACATACCTAGGTTGCAAGTTCGATCCCTACTTGGGGTGAATACAAGAAGCAACCAATCAGTGTTTCTCTCCACATTGATGTCTCTCTTTCTCTCCCCCCCCCCCCCCCGCTTCCTCCCTCCCTTCTTCCTTCCTTCTCTCTCTAAAATCACTAAAAACATATCCTCTGGTGAGGATTATAGAAAAAATTAGATAGAAGTTTCAATTTATATGTTTAAATCTTTTCTTTTTTATTTCTCCTGTAGCTTGTAAGCTTAGATAGCCCTCTTAGAAGTTTCATAAGTACATGGTTTTAATTCTTTCTTTTTTTTTTCATTTATCTGTAACAAGTTAACTCTTTAAGATACCTGTAATTAATTTTGGGGCTACCAGATTGCCGACCAGTTATTCCAACACTGTTTATTGAAAATTCTTTTCTTCTACCCCTTCCTCTAAAATTAAATTATTTTATATATTATGTTAGCATTTATTAGGGGGTCATTTTGTTCTGTAGTGAGTTGATAGTTTTGTAGCTGAGTTCACACTATTTTAACTACAGTAGTTTGAAGAAAGTTCAAATCAATAAGTTAAATTAATTTAGAAAGTTTTAAAAATCTTACCTGTTTATTATTGCTGATGAAATGTGGAATGATTTTGTCAAATTCAAAAAAGTCTTTTGGATTTTTCTTGTGATTTACAATAAACTTATAAATTTCTAAACATTTGCCATTTTTATAAAATTTATTTTCTCATACTGTGTCCTAGTATATGCCTTACCAACTATATCTTCTTTATATCTCAGTATTTTTGTATAACTCATAATTTTTTAAAAATTATTTTTATTGATTTGTTTTTGTTACAAATGTTTCTCCTTTTTCCCCCATTGACACCCTCCTCCCCATCCCCCCGCCCCATCCCCAGCTTTGTTGTCTATGTTTATTGGTTATGCATACATGCATATAAGTTCTGTGGTTTATCTCTTCCCTTCCAACCCCCTCCTCTTCTGGGGTTTGTCAGTCTGTACCCTACCTCTATGACTCTGGATCAGTTTTGTTCATCAGTTTGTTTAGTTCATTATATTCCACAAATAAGTGAGATCATGTGATATTTGTCTTTCTCTGTTTGGCTTGTTTCGCTTAGCATAATACTCTCCAGGTCCCTCCATGTCATCTCAAATGATAAGAGGTCTTTTTTTCTTACAGCTGCATAGTATTCCATTGTGTACATGTACCACAGCTTTTTTATCCACTCATCTAGTGATGGACACTTGGGTTGTTTCTAGATCTTAGCTATTGTAAATAGTGCTGCTATGAACATAGGGGTACATATATTCTTTCTGATTGGTGTTTCAGGCTTCTTAGGGTATATTCCTAGAAGTGGGATCACTGGGTCAAATGGCAGTTCAATTTTTAACTTTTTGAGGTAACACCATATTGTTTTCCATAGTGGAAAACTGCATTCCCACCAGCAGTGTACTAGAGTCCCCTTTTCTCCACACCCTCGCCAGCACTTGTTTGATGGTTTGTTGATGGCAGCCATTCTGACAGGTGTGAAGTGATACCTCATAGTTGTTTTATAGCTCATAATTTTTTATTAAAATATTACCTGGGTGTTTTTACATTTTGATACTATTGTGAATGAGATCTGTTCTTTATATTTTCCTAACTTGTTAGGCTATTATGAGTTCTGTAAATTTCATGGGCACATAATAGCTTATTTCACATAAACATAAATTCTTTTATAAATTTTTTTGTGAAACTTTAAAGTTAATTAATTTCTCAGTGTTCATAGTGTTTGAATTTCTTCTTTCAGGCTTAGATATAGCATTATATCTTTCATACTAGACAGTAAGTGCCATGGAGCGTTAAACTGTTTTTACTTATCCCAGGTGCCTCTCATATAGTATAAATCAGTATATAAATATTTGTTGAATAGATGAGTGAGTGATGAGTAGGGAAGGTACTACAAGAATATAATGACTGTCTCTGGGTGATATTTTTATTTTCTTTCTACATTATTATCTACTTGTTTATATATCTCAGTTTTGTTTGTTTGTTTGTTTTTGTTTTAGAATAAAGATCTCTTATAATTGGAAAAAAGCAATTTTTTTTATCCTTACCCGAGGACATTTTTCCACTTTTTGTTCTGATAGAGTGGGATGGGGAGAGAGGAAGAGAGAGAGAGAGAGAAACATTGATATGAAAGGGACACATCAAGTGGCCGCCACCCACATGACCTAACCAGGGCCGGGGACAAACTGCAACCAAGGTATGTGCCCTTAGTGGGAACCAAACCCAGGTCTCTCCGGACCGCAGGCCGATGCTCTAACCGCTGAGCCAAACTGGCCATGGCGGAAAAAAGCAAATTTAAGGAAAAAAGTTTTGTTTCTTAACTGAGGTCAAAGGATAGTTATCATTTTGGTAGACTTGATGTGATATTTCCTAAAAATCTCAGGTGAGTTGCCTAGAGGAATTATCTATGAGGACGTGACATTGATCCCAAGAATAGAAAGGAAGCAGGACTCTCACAAGGAGGAAAGTGGGAAGCTATTCAAATCCCCACAAGATTTTTTTTTTCCTTTTTTAAATGGTTTGCATGCAGAGCCTTAATGAAGAACACACATAACTCTAGGCTTTGTGGTCCTCTGGCTCTTTTTTGTGTACTTCAAACCAGATTAAATCCTAGCACTGGTGCAGAATTCATAGGAATCTCAACTGTCTCAGCAGTAGTAGAGATCGATTATTTGTTTTTCATCCTCACCCAAGGACATTTTTGCATTTATCCTCAGACAGAGTGGGAGGGAGAGAGGGAGGAAGAGAGAGAGAGAGACATCAGTGTGAGAGAGACACAGAGATCGGTTTTTTTAAACTCTGTCTTCCTAATGTGAGTGAGCCAGCTGAATTATGCATTCTTTATGCCCAGATTGCTCAATAAAAGTCTACTTGGAGTGCAGTGCTCAAACAGGAACTTGGTGTGGCTGTTCTGACTTTTCTCCCAGCTGCAGTGGTGACAGTAGTTTGCCTCTGGATTATTACCCCACTGAGTAGGGATAGGTTTTTTCTACCTAGGAAGGACAGAGTTGAGTCTCAGCATTTATTCCCCACATTTCTCCCTAACTGAAAAGGATATGCTGTCTATATAGCTCTGATACCTGATCTAGGTGTGCTGATTGTACCTGCTCTGCCGTCCTGAAACAGCTGTCATCACCACTACATAGCCTTTAAAATTATAACATGCACTTTTGGTAGTTCACTTGCTTGCTTTGTTTTCCATACTTAGAAATGACTGAGTGGTATGTTTAACTGTCTGATACACATTGGTTCAATCATAGGTGTTTTTGTTTTAAAATTTTTATTGGAATTTAAAAAAAACTTTGATTTACAGATTAACAGGAAGTTGCAACAATAATACAGAGAGGTACTGTGTACTCTTCATCCAGTTCCCCCATTGTTACATCTTACATAACTATTGTACAATATCAAAACCTAGAAATTGACATCTATACAATGTGTGTGTATAGTTGTGTGTCATTTTATCATGTGTAGATTCCTGTAACTACCATCATAGTCAAGATCAAGAACCATTCTATTACCAGTAGGATCTCCCTCACACCACTCCTTTATAATCACACCCTGTGTCATTAGTCACCAAGACTGTCCCAGGTTTGGTAATTTGCTGTAAGTACTCCTGGCTATGTTTTATTACAGTAAAGTGTACAAAGTAGGATCAATACAGGAAAATGGTGCAAATAGCAGAGTTTGGAGGATACCAGGTATGAACTTCCAGGAGTTTTCTCCCAGTGAAGTTGCACAGGGGTGTTTAATCCTCCAGCAACAAACTGTAGCAACACATGCGATGTGTTTTCTGTTAGGGAAACTGACTTCAACCTAGGATTCCAGGGTTTTTATTGGAGGCTGGTCACATAGGCACAAGTGCCATCATGATTGGCTACAGTTGCTATAACTTCAGGCTTCAGAAGGAAAGCAAGTATTTTCCATACATTCTGTTTGCACATACTGTCTAGACAAGCTGATACAGTGTGGTTCAAGGCTCCAAGCATACAAAACACCCTGTCAGTGAGTACATAAGGACACTCCCAAACCTCAGTGCCCAGGAGCCAGCCAAGAGCCAGTCACACAGCATGCCCTTCTGAGAAATGTACATGCTTTGAGCAACTCAGGTCTGCCTAGTTAACTCTTTCCTGCACACCTTTCCTTACCCTCCCTTCTTAGGAACATATAGGATAGGAGAAACAATTCTGGGCCCAGGGTGGAGATGAGTGTTGGGTAGGTTGGGGATAGGTACTGCTTTAGATAGAGTGGACAGGGAAGGCTTTTCTGAAAGTGTGACACAAAAGCTAAATGATGAGAGAGAAATCACTATATGAACAGCATTCTAGGCATTAAAACACCTGTGCAAAGGTGAGAGAAAAGAAAGGAGGCCTGTAACAGTTTTCTGTTGTTGCTGTAACAAATTTCCATAAATTTAGCAACTAAAACAACACCCATTTTATTATCTCAAAGTTCTGGAAGTCTGAACTGGCCAGCTCAGCTGGGTACTCTGTTAAGGATCTCAGCTAGCTTGGCCTCTTCTCTGGAGGCTACGGGGAGAATCTGCTCCCAGACATACTCATGTTGGCAGAATTGAGTTCCAAGTGATTATAGGACTGAAATCTTTCTTTCTTTCTTTGCTGGCTGTCAGCCAGAGGTCATTCTCAGCTTCTAGAAGCCACCCACATCACTTGGTTTATAGTCTCTCCACCTTCAAAGCCAACAGTAGTGCTCTGATGTCCTATTATGCCCTCCTCTTCTGATTTTTCTTTTATTTATTTATTTATTTATTTATTTAATCCTCACCCGAGGACATTTTTCCTTTTTCTTTTTTTGTTCAGATAGAGTGGGAGGGAGAGAGAGGAAGAGAGAGAGAGAGAGAAACATCGACGTGAAAGGGACACATCGAGTGGCTGCCATCCGCTCGACCAACCAGGGCCGGGGACAAACTGCAACCAAGGTACATGCCCTTAGCGGGAACCGAACCCGGGTCTCTTTGGACTGCAGGCTGACTCTCTCACCGCTGAGCCAAACTGGCCAGGGCCTGATTTTTATTTTAAAAACAGCTTTATTGAGGTATAATTCACCCATTTAAAGGGCACAATTCAGTGCCAACTATCACCATGACCAACTTCAGAACATTTCATCACCTCAAAAAGAAACCCCACACCCCTTAGCTATCTCCTTTACTCCCATCCTCTTTAGTCCTAAGCAGCCACTAATCTACTTTCTGTCTTTATAGATTTCCCTGTTCTGGAGTTTAATATGAATGAGATCATGTGATATGTGATCTTTTATAACTGGCTTCTTTCACTTAGCATCATGATTTCAGTGTTAATTGTGGCATGTATCAGTACAGTACTTAATTCCTCTTTATGACCAAGTAATAACTACTTTGTATGATATACTGAATTTTGTTTATCCATTCATCAGTTGATGGACATTTGGGTTGTTTGCACCTTTTTGGCTGTTGTGGATAGTGTTGCTATAAACATTCATGTACAAGTTTCTGTGTGGACATAAGTTTTCATTTCTCTTGAGTAAATAAATACCTTGGGGTGAAATTTCTGGGTCATACAGTAATTCTGTTCATTTGTTTGAGGAACTGTCAGATGGTTCCCAAAAATGGCTGTACCATTTACATGCCCACCAGCAGAGTATGAGGGTTCCAGTTTTTCCACATCTTTGTTAACATTTGTTATCTGATTTTTATCCAGCTGAATGTGAAGTGATATCTCATTTTGGTTTTGATTTATGTTTTCCTGATGATCAGTGAAGTCAAACATATTTTCATGTGTGCTTATTGACCATTTATATACCCTCCTTGGGGAAGTGTCTATTCAGATCTTTTACCCATTAAAAATTAGGTTATTTCTTTATCAGATATATGACTTGCAAATATTTTCTCCCATTCTGCAGGTTATCTTTTTTCACTTTTTAAAACATTTTAATTGAATTTATTGAGGGAACATTAGTTAATAAAATTATATAGGTTTCAGGTGTATGATACTCTAATACATCATCTGTATATTATATTGTGTGTTCACCACCTCAAGTCAAGTCTCCTTTCATCACCTTTTATCCTCCCTTTACTCTCTTCTACTTCCCCCCACTCACCTTTTGCTCTGGTAATCACCATACTGCTGTCTGTCTTCACTTTTTCTTTTTTGTAAATATTTTTAAAATTGATTTAGGGAGAGAGGGAGAGAGAGAGAGAAACACTGATGAGAGAGAAACATCAACATCGATCAACTGCCTCCCTTGCTGCACGTCCCTTGCTGGGGACTAAGCCCAAACCCGGGCATGTGCCCTGACTGGGAATCGAACTGGTGACCTCTTGGTGCATGGGTTGATGTTCAGCCACTGAGCCATACTGGCTAGGCTTTCTTCACTTTCTTGATGAGGTCCTTGGAAGCACAGACGTTTTAGTGCTGATAAAGTACAATATATTTTTCTTTTCGTTTGATGCTCTTGTTTTTGGTGTCATATCTAAAAAATCTTTTTCTAAGACTTTTTAGTTTTAGCTTTTGCATTTAGGTCTTTGATCCATTTTGAGTTAATTTTTGTATATGGTGTGAGGTTAGGGTCTGACTTCATTCTTTTACATGTAGCTACCCAATTGTCCCAGTACCATTTGTTGAAAATATCCTTTTTTTATTGGATAGTCTTGACACCCTTGTGGTGACCATAAGTTTGTGGGTTTATTTCTGGTCTTATAAGTCTATCTCATTGATCATATGTCTATCCTAGTACTAGTACCACACAGCTTTTTTTTAAATCAGGGCTTTGTGGTAAGTTTGAAATTGGTAAGTATAAGTCCTCCTACATTCTTTTTCAAGATTGTTTTGATTATTCTGGTTTCTGTCCTCTTTTGCATTTAGGGCTCATGTGCTTATATTGTGCCCCCTGGGTAATTCAGTATAATCTCCCTATTTTAAGGTCAGCTGATCAGTAGCCATAACTATCTACTATCTGCAGTCTTTTTTTTTTTTTGCTATCAAGGTAACATGATCACAGGTATAATATCAGCAAGCAAAGGTCATGAGTACATAAGTCCTGTGGGGCTTAGATTTGTGAAAAAGTTGAGAATGGTAGGAGCAGAAGTTGGACAGAGAGATATGAATGGAAGTTTTATAAATATTGTCTGAAGTCACATTTCTTTTAATTTTTTTTTCTTTATTGGTTTTAGAAAGAGAAGGGAGAGGGAGAGAGAGATAGAAACATCCATGAGAGAGAACATCAGTTGGCCACCTCCTGCACACCCTCTACTGGGGATTTGGGCCAAAGTTTGGGCATGTGTTGTGGCCGGGAATTGAACTGGTGACCTCCTGGTACATGGGTCAATGCTCAACCACTGAGCCACGCCGGCCGAGCTGAAGTCATGTTTCTAATAAGTGGCAGAGCTGGGATTTGAATGCAGATTTGACTGATCATTATGATCTTATGTCCACACCAAATTGGTCTTCATAGACTCATAGCTGCTATTATTACTATTATTATCTTAATACCTCATGAGCTCTTATTATATGCCTTGGTGTGCATTTCTGGGTTGGTTCAGTGATACTGGAGGGGAAAATGGTAAACTCACTGAGAGTTTGGTAATATATTGAATTCTGGTCTTCTTCCCCAATTCTCTTCCCTTTTGCCTTTGAGAATCCCCAAAAGTGTAGTGCTCAGTATATACCATTCAAGTTTTATAGCTGGACTAAATCTGTGAAGTCTCTGGAGAGACTTCATGTGCCCCGGATGTCTGTTTTTCTATTTTTATTTTTATGCTTGACTTCCTTCTAAGGGTCACCCCTGTGCTTGCATACCTTAATACTCAGCCCAAGATTGTTTGTTCGGACAAAGAATTTGTATGCAAATATTGCTAGCCAGTAAGGCTTCCTTCCACTCTGGCCAACAGAGCCTGTGCATACACAAAGGAGAGAGAGGCCAGCAGAACTGGTGGCCTGCAGTTAAATGCATTCCTTGGCTATCACAATGATTCATCAGCAGAGAGGAAGTTTTACTTATTTTCATCGTTGAGTTTGTGGGAGGAGGATTTATTGTCCACCTCACTTTATCATGCTGTAAGACAGAACTTCATCTCTCAATGTCTTAAAATAGAGATCTTATCATGATTTCCCCTTTTCAGGAGCTTTCAGTGAATCTTCAATCAGACTTTATACCCTGGAGTTTTTTTTTATTTTTATTTTTATTTTTTATCCTCACTCGAGGACATTTTTTGATATTTTGTTCAGATAAAGAGGGAGGGGGAGAGAGAGAGAGAAACATCGATGTGAAAGGGACACATCGAGTGGTCGCCATCCACACGACCCAATCAGGGCCGGGGACAAACTGCAACCGAGGTACGTGCCCTTAGCGGGAACCGAACCCGGGTCTCTCCAGACCGCAGGCCATCACTCTAACCGCTGAGCCAAACCGGCCAGGGCTAGCCTGGAGTTTTTAAAAGACATCATATTTGACTTCACACCTGACTTCTTAAACTAACCTCCTACTTATACCACATCATGCATGCTCTACATTTTCTTGCCTGTTTTCCAAGCTTTTTTTTTTTTTTTTTACTTTAGAGAAAGAGGAAGGGAGAGGGAGAGAGAGATAGAAACATCAGTGAAAGAGAACGTCGATTAGCTACCTCCTGCATGCCCCCCACTGGGGATTTGGCCCACAACCTGGGCATGTGCCCTGACCAAGAATCGAACCGGTGACTTTTTGGTGCAGGGATCATTGCTCAGCCACTGAGCCACACTGGCCAGGCTTTCCAAGCTTTTTTTTTCCTCACCTAGGACATTTTTGCATTGATCTTCAGATAGAGCGGGAGGGAGAGAGGGAGAGAAAAACATCAACATGAGAGAGACACATCGACTGGTTGCCACCCACACGACCCCAACTGGGGCCGGAGACAAACTGCAACTGAGGTACATTCTCTTATTAGGAACCGAACCCGGGCCTCTCCAGTCTGTGGGTTGATGCTCCAACCGCTGAGCGAACCCGACCAGGGCATGATTTTCTATTTTATAAGTACTTGACACGAGTAGCTTTTCTACAACTGTTTATCCCATTCTGTCCAAACCAGTATTATCTATTTCTGTATACTAGCAGAAGGAAAGAGTCCCTCCCACACCTACATTTTTAGAGCTCTTGGGTAATTAGTCCTCACTCCCTTAACAACTATAAAACATGGTAGCAGCAAGAATAAAATGGGGATTGGTAAAATGAGTCAACCTAACAGGATTGGTAAGATCCAGTTGATTGCCAGAGATGAAGGCTGCCTTATCACATTTAACTTGCCAAATAAGGAATCTTGTTAGATAACACCTTTGCAGAAAATTCAAATTATTTTGCTGATAGTCTAAAAAGGAAAGGCATAGCTAAAAATTTCTCTGGTTTCATAATTAATTTACAACACATTTTTAAATTGGTTTCTCCTTCTGACTTTGTATCTTACATAACTCCTCAAATTTGTATCAAATCTTAAAATAAAGCTTATTCACTGTTCATCTGAAGGCTGAGTAGAAAACATGCAATTTAAAACACATATTGAGCACCTTAGCACCATTCTGTGTTTTGTTGGGATTATAAAGCAGAGCTCCTCAAGATACTTCTAGTTTAAGTGAGAGGAAGTCAAACATAGAAATTATTATTTTGTTCTTTTTTTAATCCTCACTCAAGAAAATGTTTTCATTGATTTCTTTTTTTAGGGAGAGAGAGAGAGAAAGAGAGAGAGAAAGACATCAGTGTGAGAGAGAAAAATTGATTGGTTGCCTCTCATACTCTCACCCCAACTGGGGATCAAACTCCACGACCTTTTAGTGTACGGGACGATGCTTCAACCAACTGAACCACCTGGCAAGGGTGGAAATGATTCTTTATAATGAACTAAAATGGATAGAACTGGTTTCTGAATAAGCAGTGTTATGAGGAAGGAGGCTTAAAGTTAATTCTGGGTGGAAGGAAGCTCATGGGAAGCTTTACTGAAGAGATGGCCCTTAAAATGAGCTGTCAGTAGTGAATCATCTTTGAAAAAGAAGAAGAAAAGTACAGGGAAGAATTCCAGGCTGAGGCACAAATGTGCATGGTTTGTTTAGGAGACGGTCATATGATTGAACGTTATACTGTGCTCAGGGGTATGAGTTAAGTTTAGACAAGTTGATTGGCAACAGTGGGGCATGAGGATTTTGGAAGCTCACCTGGTTTTGAATCCCTTCTCTTTTGCTTGTTTTCATACTTCTGAAAATATCTCTGAACTTTCGGTTTCACGTCTAATAAAATGGAGATAACATCTACCTTTTTTTTTTTTTTGCAGTAATTATATTAAGTACCTGTCACAATGTTGTGCATGTAGTGAGTGGTGGCAAATAGTAGGTTCATGTTAGTTTGTCCTAGATTTCTGAGGGCCCTGACTGCCTTCTCAAAGAGTTTAGATTGTTCTGATTTTTTAAAAAATTTTAAATCTTTATTGGTTGAATGTAGAATGTATTACAGATGTTCCACATTTTCCCCCCATTGACCTCCTCCTCCCCACTCCCGCCTTTTCCCACACTATTGTGTGTCCATTGGTTATGCATACAAGTTCTTTGGTTTTTTTCTTCCCATCCCCCAACCCCTTTCCCTTTGAGGTTTGTCAGTCTAGCAATGAATTTGTACTTCTTAATCTCTTCACCCTTTTCACCCATTCCCCCAACCCCCCTCCCATCTGGCAACCAACCAAATGTTCTCTGTATCTATGAGAATGTTTCTGTTCTACCTGTTCATTTTGTTTGTAGATTCCATTGTTGATAGATATGTATTCATTGCCATTTTGTTTGTTCATATATTTTATCTTTTTCTTCAAAAAGACCCTTCATCATTTCATATAATAACTGTTTGGTGGTGATGAACTCCTGTAACTTTTTCTTGTCTGGGAAACTCTTTATATGGCCATTGATTCTAAATGACAGCTTTGCAGGATAGAGTAATCTTGGTTGTAGGTTCTTGCGTTTCATCACTCTGAATATTTCTTGCCACTCCCTTCTGGCCTGCAAAGTTTCTTTTGAGAAATCAACTGACAGTCTTATGGGAACTCCCTTGTAGGTAATTAGCTGCCTTTCTCTTGCTGCTTTTAAGATTCTCTCTTTGTCTTGAACCTTTTGCATTTTGATGATGTGTCTTGGTGTGGGCCTCTTGGGGTTCACCTTGTTTGGGACTCTCTGTGCTTCCTGGACTTGTATGTCTGTTTCCTTCACCAAGTTAGGAAAGTTTTCTGCCATTATTGTTTCAAACAGGTTTTCGATTTCTTGTTCTCTCTCTTCTCCTTCTGGCACCCCCAAGATGCGAATGTTGGCCCGCTTGAAGTTGTCCCAGAGGCTCCTTACACTATCCTTACTTTTTTGGATTCTTTTTTCTTTTTGCTGTTCTGATTGGGCGTTTTTTGCTTTCTTATATTCCAAATCGATGGTTTGCTTCTTGGATTTACGTACTCTACTATTGAAGCTGTGTAAATTATTCTTTATTCAATTAATGCCTCCTTTAATTCTGACGGTGCATCCATAATTTCTGACTGGACCTTTTTTATGCTCTTGAGGCCCTAACTTAAGTTCATTGAGCATCCTTATAAGCAGTATTTTGAACTCAGCATCTGTTAGGTTGCTTATCTCCATTTCGCTTAGTTCTTTTCTTGGCGTTTTGTTCTGTTATTTCATTTGGGACCTGTCTCTTTGTCTCCTCATTTTGGCTGCCTCCCTGTGTTTGTTTCTGTGTATTATTTAATGAGCGATATGGGGCTATCTGAGACCAGATGCTGCTTGTTTGAAAGAATTTAGGAAAAACCTGAATCAGATCCAAGACGGGCCAATCCTATGGTTAAGCAAGTGGCAACAGCTTGGGTGTGACCTGTCCCGCAGGTCGAGCAAGGAGGACTCTAGAGGGGGAGTGAGGATGAGAAGGGACAAGAGACACGAGAAATGGAGACAAGACAGGGTTCTGATCAAGTCTCCTTTATTCAGGGGTAATTCACACAATATATAGGGCAAGAAGCACCTTTTGCCAAGCACCAAGCTTGCCGGAAGCAATTCCAGGAAATACTACAAAAGGAACAAAAGGTTAGTAAAGACTGGCTTGATGAGTAAATGGTTACTTAAAGAAATGCAAAATGCAGAGATAAAGAAATGCAGAATGCAGAGATATCCTGCCTTGGGGCAGGCGATGGCAGAGCAGATTATAACAAAATTGATGCCATGCAAAAAGTCTCCCACAGGTCCCCCTTTTCTTTAATTTTTTTTAAGGCCAAAATAATACCTTGAGGGGACTGTGCCTGTCTTAGGTCAGGAAACTTGCACATGGTGCCAACCTGTCCGAATCATAGCTTACTGACTCACAGCTAGAGTGAGCTTCTCTGTCGGCCATTTCAAGTCTATGATAGTGGACCTGTATAGATTGCATCTCAATGGCTTCTATCTGCTGCTTGGTAAAAGCCATCACCTCATTGAAGAGGAAAGGTCTTAGTGACACAATCAGTAAAAGGCCAAGTAAGGGGCCCAACAGAGGGAGAAGATAAGGCAGCACCCCATTTAGCCCGCTCCAAAGGGGGTTATTGAAGAAAAGCTCTTTTAAGCAGCAGCGTTCCTGCAAGGCAGTCGCATGGGGGGCCAAACAAGGCCCTCAGGAGCTCCTCAGGGTGTGGAGGAGGCCCCAAACCTCCTTCCACAAGCAGGCAAAGATGCAGTAGTGTCCCTAGCAGTAAGATTTCAGCCTTCCGGTCCATTCCTGAAATAAAGAAAAAACAGGAAAAGCCTCTCAGGGCGAATTTTCGTCCCTGGAGTTATCTATATGGTTATCTGTTATTCCTTTAACTTGATCAATCTGTTTAATCAAACGCTCTGGTAGCCATCTGGCAGATTTCATTTTCTC
Organism: Molossus molossus; assembly: GCF_014108415.1. NCBI lineage: Eukaryota > Metazoa > Chordata > Mammalia > Chiroptera > Molossidae > Molossus > Molossus molossus. The sequence continues at coordinate 104,826,229 of NW_023425366.1, read as the reverse complement.
AGAGTAAATGCATACAGAACCTCGGCCCCAGATGAGGACTGGGTCTGGGCCATGCCAAGAGTTGGTTAAGGGATCTTTCCACAATACTAAGGCAAATTGTTTTTGAGTTTCTGTATGCCAAAAGCGATTAGCAGCAGATTGCCCATCAGTGTCCAAATTTTAAAAAATTGAGGATAAATAAGGCATGAGAGAGAATATTTCTGGGTGACCCCCTCGTGGGGTACCATTCCCCCTTTTTTATTTTATTAATGGTGATCTTTAAAGACAAATGTGCTCTCTCTACAATCCCTTGGCCCTAAGGGTTGTAAGGTATACCTGTTATGTGTAGAATATTGAGGTGTTTGCAAAATTGGGAGAAGGCTGAACTTGTATAGCCTGGGCCGTTATCGGTTTTCAACTGCTGTGGGCATCCCAGGACTGTAAATGTGGTTAGCATGTGACTGATCACATGTTTTGTGGCTTCACCAGTTTGGAGGGAAGCATAAATGAATCCACTAAAGGTATCTCTGATAACATGTACATATTTAAGATTTAATCCATAAAGGTGGTTGCTTGAGCATGGATAGCCTGTTCAACTTTGCGTATAGCCTGTTTTCCTTCCAAGGTAAGTTCACGGGGAGAAGTAGGGTTGGCATCTCCCTGCAATATTTCATACAGGGGTTTAAGTTCTCCTTTACTGATTTTTAAATAGGGCATAAGCCAATTAATGTCCCCTAGCAATTTTTGGAAATCATTTAGGGTTTTAAGCTTGTCTAATTTTAGCTCTAATTTTTGAGAGGAAATTAGGGACCCTCGCATTTGAAAACCGAGGTATGTATAAGGGTCTGCGAGTTGGACCTTGTCAGGGGCTATTTCCAGGCCTTTGTCTCATAAGGCAATGTGCATCATCTCATAGCATTTCAAAACCTCGCTCCCCTCTTTTCCGGCTATAAGGATATCATCCATGTAATGTATAATGTACATATTTGGCCAGTTGTCTCTAACTGATTGTAAGGCTGAGGCTACAAAGGATTGGCATAGGGTAGGGCTATTAGCCATTCCCTGAGGCAGAACACGCCATTGGAATCTTTTCATAGGCGCTTTGAAATTTATAGCTGGTAAGCTGAATGCAAATCACCTCTGATCATCTGGATGCAGAGGAATCGTGAAAAAACAATCCTTTAGATCAACAATGACTTTGAAATAACCCAAAGGTATGGCAACAGGTGAGGGAAGTCCTGGTTGTAAGGCTCCCATTAGTACCATAGCCTTATTTACAGCTCTTAAGTCTTGCAATAGCCGTCATTTGCCAGATTTCTTTCTAAGGACAAAAATAGGAGTATTCCAAGGGGAGTTACTAGGGACAATGTGGTCAGCATCAAGCTGTTCCTGTACCAGCTGTTGTGCAGCCATCAGTTTTTCTGCTGTTAGAGGCCATTGATCAACCCACATTGGCTCCTCACACAGCCATGTGATCTTTTCTGCATGGGTCACAGGAGTGTCAATGGCCCCTATGGAAAATGGCCTAATCCTGCCCTATCAGTCTTTGGGGAGGGCTATATGGGTTGTGCTGTACCCATATTATTTTTTCCCAGCCCTTGGCCTGGTAGATCAGCCTGCGCCTTGCATTTAGCAATGTCCCTGCAGTTCTCTACATATTCTGATTTCCATAGGAGATAGTCTCCTCCAGCAAGTGTCGCTCGGGTTAATGTTTGCCAATCCCCAGGCGTAAGCCAATTCTCGGCTACTGATTCTAAAACTGCCATAGTATATTGGGCTGTGGCTCCGTATTGTGCTACAGCGGTCTTTAACTCCTTTATTAATTTAAAATCAAACCCACTATGGTGGCGCCAAGCCTGTCCTTGCACGTCCACTGTTTCTGTTACTGGAAAAGCCTCTATATCATCTAGCTCTGGTGCAAGTTGCGTGCGGGGAGGGATTTTTGGGGCAGCTCCCCTCATGGGTGGTTTTTTTTTTTTTCTAATCCTCACCCGAGGACATTTTTCCATCTTTTGTACAGATAGAGTGGGAGGGAGAGAGAGGAAGAGAGAGAGAGAGAAACATCGACGTGAAGGACACATCGAGTGGCTGCCACCCGCACAACCAACCAGGGCCGGGGACAAACTGCAACCGAAGTACGTGCCCTTAGCGGGAACTGAACCTGGGTCTCTCCGGACCGCAGGCCGACGCTCTAACCGCTGAGCCAAACTGGCCAGGGCTCATGGGTGGTTTTTAGGCATAATTTTATTCCGAGTGGGCTCAGTTTTTTCTTTCTCATTATACATGAGGTCCTCACATTCTTTACTTTCATTTTCATTCCCCTTTTTTTTTCTTTCTGTAATATACCCTCGCCATTTTCTACTACATTGGAAATTCCAATAAGAAAAAGCAGTTACCGGGACCTTCTCGGGTCCATAAGTCTTATAGTAATCTCTAAGAGCATCACCAACTATTTTTCATCGTTTTTGATCTATAGTTCCCTCTGTAGGAAACCAAGGACAAACTTCTTTAATATAATCAAAATACTGACACAAATGCTTAATTTTCACCTTTACTCCTCGTGCCTTGATAGCCTTTTTTAGTCCTTCAACGAACATCTTATCTTGGCTCAATGCTTGACCTATAATTGCCGTTCACTTACCCGAGGGGTGCAGACGTAGCAGGTTCCCACGTCGTTCCCTCTTTTCTTTTACTTTCTTTTCCTTTGCTTTTCTTTCTGCCGGCCACTCGAACAGCGTCCTTCACTGGATCCCCTGTGCTGGAGCCCCACGTTGGGCGCCACTTGACCCGTCCTGCAGGTCGAGCAACGAGGACTCTAGAGGGGGAGTGAGGATGAGAAGGGACAAGAGACACGAGAAATGGAAACAAGACAGGGTTCTGATCAAGTCTCCTTGATTCAGGGGTAATTCACACAATATATAGGGCAAGAAGCACCTTTTGCCAAGCACCAAGCTTGCCCGAAGCAATTCCAGAAAATACTACAAAAGGAACAAAAGGTCAGTAAAGACTGGCTTGATGAGTAAATGGTTACCTAAAGAAATGCAAAATGCAGAGATATCCTGCCTTGGGGCAGGCGATGGCAGAGCAGATTATAACAAAATTGATGCCATGCAAAAAGCCTCCCACAGGGTGGGCCTGAAAGTTGGTTGGGGCGGGGCGGGGCCTCAGGGAGTCAGCAGGGCGGGGCTACCAGTGTGAGCCAGGTTGCTGGAGTCCCAGATATGGCGGCTGTGTGCCACCCCAGGGAAGGGCACACCAAAGGAACAAAGACCTCTGACAGCACGTTTGTCCTGGAGAAAGCCCCCTCTCCAGCCCTCGCTCCAGTGCCAAACAGCTCAGTTCTTCCTTGTATGTCTCTGGTGTCCCTCAAGCTTAGAGGGAGAGAGTCCGATGAGTCCGTGCGTGGGCCCTTTAAGGAGCTGCCTGGGGCTCCAGCCCCTTCAGCTTCCCTGAGCCTCAGTTCCTGCTGGTTTTTCCAGCCAGAAGTTATAGGGACTTTTCTTCCTGGCACTGGAACCCTGAGTGGGGCACCTGGTGTGGGACAGGGACCCCTCAGTCCTCAGGAAGGACCTTCCCAGCCGAGGTGTCCTCCTGATTTGTATCCGCCACACGTGGGTGTGGGACCAGCCCATCTCGCCACTGGCCCTCGCGCCTTCGCGCCTTCGCCCCTCCGCCCCTCCACCCCTCCGCCCCTCCGCCCCTCCGCCCCTCCTACCAGTCTGGATGTGGCTGCTGCTTTAATTCCGTAGTTGTAGGACTTCCATTCAGCTTGATTTCAGGCAGTTTTGAATGATGGTTGTTCTGTAGTTTAGTTGTAACTTTGATGTGGTTGTGGGAGGACGTGATACCGTGTTTACCTACCCGCCATCTTGACCGGAAGTCTCTTGTTCTGATGTTTTAATTGTTTTCTTGGTAAATTTGAATTATTTCATGAGAAAAAATGTTCACTTTTATATCACTTTATTGATTGTTTTCTCTGCAGAAGTTTTTAAGTTTGCTGTAGTCCCAGTTGTCTATTTTTGCTTTTGTTACTTGTCCTTTTGGTGTAGTATCCAGGAAATCATTGCCAAGTCCAATGTCCTTTTAAAGTTTTCTCCTTATGTTATCTACTAGGAGTTTTATAGATTTACGGTTAGGCCTTTAATACATGTTAATCCTTAAAGTGTTCATTATATTATTGGGCAGGGAATAAGAAGTCTTTTCTTTAATATGAGTGTGTCAGGAACTTGTTGTATTTAAACTCCTCTTTTTCTCTTTCCTCTTTTCTTCCTGACCTCCTCTTCTCCCCTTTCTTCCTTTTTTCCTTCCCTCCCCTACAGCTTGAAGATATGGACTCATTTTGTGGATCTTATTGTTGTGCTGATAGAATAATTCATTTTCAACAACACTTTTCTTGTTTGTTGGTTGATTAACAGGAAGAAGATGAGCCTTAAGTCTGAACGCCGAGGAATTCATGTGGATCAGTCAGAGCTCCTGTGCAAGAAAGGATGTGGTTACTATGGCAACCCTGCTTGGCATGGTTTCTGTTCCAAGTGCTGGAGGGAGGAGTACCACAAAGCCAGGCAGAAGCAGATTCAGGAGGATTGGGAACTGGCTGAGCGGTAAAAGGACTTAACTAAGGGTGGTTTTACAGTGATACAACTGGACACATAATATTGTCATTGTCACATTTTTTCTCTTCTGTTTTATCAGCAAGTCAGCCTAATATGAAGAGAAATAGGTTTTTCCCCTTTTCTTCTCAGTCAACATTTAATAAATAGATTTCAGTGACTTCATTTTCTCTTTTGTCTTATCATTTAAGTATTTTGTGTTTGAGGTGTGTGTTAGTTTTCTATTTATTTATTTATTTATTTATCCTCACCCGAGGACAAATTTTTCATTTTTTGTTCAGATAGAGTGGGAGGGAGAGAGAGGAAGAGAGAGAGAGAAACATCGATGTGAAAGGGACACATCGAGTGGTCGCCACCCACATGACCCAACCAGGGCCGGGGACAAACTGCAACCGAGGTATGCTCCCTTAGCGGGAACCGAACCCAGGTTTCTCAGGACCGCAGGCCGATGCTCTAACTGCTGAGCCAAGCTGGCCAGGGCATGTGTTAGTTTTCTAAAACAGACAATAAGCTTTTTGGCGTAGAAGAATGGAGATTAACATACTTCGTGGTGGAGGTTAAATGAGGTAATATATATGATGTTACCTAGCACTGGGCGCGGCTCAAGGCTCTCGTCAGGCATTGTTTTTCCCCATGTTTTGATATATCCAGCATGGCATCTGGCACAGTCATAAACACATAATAGTAGTAATCTGTTGATTTGTATATATAGTTCTTGAATTATGAAAATTTACCTTTTCCATAATGGGGTTTGTAGGTCAGAAGTATTATTTGAGAAATTTATATTGTACAGAAATATGATTATGATAAAAATTAAAAGATGGCATAGCTGGTGAGCATAGGAACTAATAAAATGCCACAAATAATGTTAATCCTTTGCCAGAGATTCCTAGAATCTAAAACTTCTCAATAAAAGAAAGTCAAACTGGCCCTGGCTGGTTTGGCTCAGTGGTTAGAGCATCAGCCCTCGGACCAAATGGTCTTGGGTTTGATCCCCAGCCTGGTCAGGATCATGCAGGAGGCAGTCAATCACTGTCTCTCTTTCACATCAATGTTTCTCTCTCTCTCTCTCCCTCCCTCCCTCCCTTTCACTGTATCTAAACACCAATGGAAAAATATCCTCAAATGAGGATTAACAACAACATAAAAAAGTCAAACTGAACTCTGACAGCTTTTCCTAGTTTTATATCTAATCAGCCATATTTGTTGAGCAACTATTTTTTAGCATCTGTGGTGAACTTACAGAATTACAAAGTACATTCACTGCTTCCAGTGACTCCTGGTCAGTCAAAGAGAGATAACACGTACATAGAACATTATCTATTTCCTCAGGTTTCTCACTGCACTCCTGATGTTCTCAGTCGCTGGTCCTGTTTCATGACGAAAGTAGAGGCTACTAAGCATGAATTCTCTTAGCTTTCTCTCCTCTTCACATCAAAATGTACTAATACCTGTATTACCTTCTGTTTTCTCTCAGAGAAAGATGTGTCCCTCTTCCATTCTCAGCCTCACCCCTGTCCCTGTGACCATTGCAGTTTCTTACTCCTCCCCATTGTAATCTCGCTTGAGGTTTCCTACAGCACAATTTCTCAGATTTGAACAGGCAAGGGAATCAACTGGAAATCTTGTAAAAACCATGATTGCTGGACCTCACTCCCAGAGTCCAGAGTTATTGATTTTATTAGGTTGGGAGCGAGGCCTGAAAATGTGCATTTCTAACAAGTTCCTAGATGATGTTGATGCTACTGTCTGGGGAATCACACTTTGAGAACCATTGTTCTATAGAAAGCCTTTGAGATTTATTATAAATACCTCAACTTCAGCAGGTCTAACCAAGGCCAAAGTTTTTGCTTTTATTTAATCCCCACTTTCACCATTTTCTCCTAACCCTCTTTCTGTATCAGTTAAGTATACCACTGTTTATTCAGTTGGCTAAAAACCTCTAGAGTCATTAATTTCTCCTTCACCTCTCACACTGTCTACAGCTAACTGTGCAAGTTCTACTTTTTTGAGCTTAGAGAAGTCTAGAAGCCTTTTGAATTTCACCCTCTCCTGTTTTCTAGGTCCTTGTTTTCTCTCACTTAAATATTTGTAATGTAGTCTTTAAAAAAAAAAAAAATATATATATATATATATATATATATATATATGTTTTTATTGATTTGTTAGAGAGAGAGAGATAGAAACATCAATAGGCTGCCTCCTGCATGTCCCCCACTGGGGATTGAGCCCGCAACCGGGGTATGTGCCATGACCAGGAATCAAACTGGGACCTCTCAGTCCATGGGTTGGTGTTCAGTCCACTAAGCCATACTGGCCCAGCTTTTAAATTATTTTATAAAAAATACTTACCCAAGGATATTTTTCCACTGATTTTCAGATAGAGTGGGAGGAAGGAGAGCAGAAGAGAGAGAGAAACATCAATGTGAGAGAGACACACTGATTAGTTGCCTCCCACACGACCCCAACCAGGGCCGGGGATTAAACCACAACCGAGGTACGTGCCCTTTACTGGAATCAAACCCTCGACTCTTTGGTCTACAGGCCTTCACTCTAACTGCTGAGCCAAACTGGCCAGGGCTATAATGCAGTCTTAATTATTGTCCCTATCTTTAGTCTTATCTGTCTGTCAAGTTGTCACACACCTACCTGTACTATCTTTCTAAACTATAGATCTGATAATAATAACTTACTGGATTTACAGTCTTCTTTGGTTTCCCACTACATGATGAAATCTAGAATGATTGTCGGTTGGCAGCCAAGGTTTCTTAACCACCTGGTGCCTACCTGTATCATAGCATCATAGTCTAGCATCATAGTCCATCACACCATCAGTGCTCTGACTACATTGAACTTGGTTCATAATAAGAACCACATGCCTTCACATTTGTAGTTCTTTCTGCCTGGAACGCCCTTTGACTTGGCAGAATCTTATTCATCCTTTAAGACAGACCTAAATGTCACATAGTGAAACCTTCTTGGACTCCTCCAGCAGATTTAGTTGTTCTTTCCTGTGTTCTCATAGCCTGTGTTTTACTCTCTACTCTAAGAACTATCACATTATATTGTAATTATTTATTTATCTTTTTCTCCCTCTGACCTTGAGCTTATTAGGGAAAAGGACTAGACTTTATTTCTTTTATGTAACCCTAGTATAATTGTTGAATGACCATGATCCATAGAGGAAGTCCTCTGTAAAGTCTGTAGTAGCATGTAGGATAGGTACATATGAGAGACCTCAGACCTATTTGGTGTACTTAGCTTCTAGTTCTAAAAATTTTAGATCCTCCTCAATTCGTTGAATAATAACTTAGATACAAGAAAAACTTGGAGAATATCTGGGTCATTAATCCTCTCTTGAATTACAGACTACAGCGGGAGGAGGAAGAGGCCTTTGCCAGCAGTCAGAATACCCAAGGGGCTCAGTCCCTCACATTTTCCAAGTTTGAAGAAAAGAAAACCAATGAGAAGACTCGCAAGGTTACCACAGTGAAGAAGTTCTTCAGTGCTTCATCCAGAGTTGGATCAAAGAAGGGTAATTTTCTGGTTTTCTTTTTTCTTCTGTGCTCAAATGAATTACAGAGTAGATACACAGTGCATGTGGGCTCAGCCTTTTAATTTCTGTAGAAGCTTTTAGAGATTATGAACTCAGATTTGAGACTGAAATTGGGTTTGAGGGTCAGGCGATATATGAAATCAAACATCTCTGGTCAGAGGACATTGTTTTTTAAAGAAGCTTGTTTAGGAGAGAATTGAAATATATAGTTTTCTTTATAAAATTCATTCACATCTAAAATGGCTATTTGGAGGTTTTATTTTTTGTGCCTTTAATTTTTGGATCCTGGTTTATTCTCCTTTGCATATTGTCCTCACCATCCATGCCTTATCAGAAATGGCTGTTTCCAGGCTTGAAGTCATCTAAAAAGGAAGTTTTCTGAGAGCTTATCTGAGAGACAGTATTTGAGGAAATGTATAGAGAACATATACAAAAAGGCTCACTTTGGGCTTTTAGAGTGGTGAACATCACAAATAGTATGCATTTTCTAGTACATGGATTTATATGTACTTGACCTATTCACCCTACTTCTTAAAATGCCATATAACCAGCAAAAGGATTATCACTAAAGTCACACTTGTCCTACCGCTGAGTAGTCAAGCCAGTTCAGATGGCCCTAGCAGGTAGCAGGAAAGAATTTCTGTTGTTAGAACTTAGTCTCTAAATCTTTATGTTGGTAATCTGTGGTGCAGTAAGTTTGGGATGGTGAGGGAGACTGGGAACCAACACAGATGCTATCAGAAGAATTCTTTTCTTAGAACCCCTGTCTCACTCCCAACCCCTTAACCTGGGGTAGTTGTGATGAGGCTTTCTTGGCCTGCCAAAGTCAGGGGAATGAATAACATCACCCTTTAAGGTCTTTTGGATTTGATGACTATTGTTTTGTTTTATTAAAGGGAAAGGTTGCTTATAATTAAAAAACACAGCATTTATCTTGTAAATGCAAACCTTTAATTTTAGTTTACATGATTAATTTGGAGAATAATCAGTATCCAGTAGAGATTAAATTAAGAATGTATTTGCCTCATGATTTATTTACTAGGAGGTAGTGTAGTAGGGTGGTTAAGAACAGAAGCTTTGCAGTCACCCTGGTCTGAGTCTCCGCTTTGTGGTTTACTGGCTGTGTGACTCAGAGCAAGCTAATCTCTTTAACCCTTGTCTGTTCTGAGGAACAGTAATACTTACCATAGGCATGTCTTGAAGATTAAAGAGTTGATGTGTGTAAAGAGTTGAGCACAGAACCTGACACATATTGTAAGGCTCCAGTAAGTGTTAATTATGTAAAAATATGTTGTTTTTCTGACAGAATAGTCTCTACCAGTAAGGAGCTCAAGGGTATTGATCAAAGTCATTCACTCTTATTTAGCTTAAATTCTGCTTGGGAAAGTCTCACTAATCTTATGAGTTTATAATAGATGATAAAATGGTATATGACAAGAGATGAAATACAGTGATACCTCGGTTCTCGAACATAATTCATTCCAGGAGGACGGTCGAGAACCGAATTGTTCGAGAACCGAAGCAATGAAACCCAATAGGAAAGCGGACTCCACAAAGCGTGACTCTCTCTGCACTCACACTGATGACGCAAGCAAGGCGCGCTGGGCCGAATGAACGCCATTCGGCTCAACTCGGAAGTTCGAGTTCCAAATATTTGTTCGGATTCCGAGACAAAAGTTTCTCGAATCCTGATTTGGTCGAAAACCGAGGCGTTCGAGAACCGAGGTATCACTGTAGTAAAGAAATTATAAAACCATCAGCTCTAACTGCCTCTTTTTACAAATGACATGAAAGCCATTTGGGTTAACTAATTTACCTAAGGTTATATGAGTTGATGTATTAGAACTCAGGTCCCTAACTCCTGGTTTAGTGTTTTTCCTTGAACTCGTGTGTGTGTGTGTGTGTGTGTGTGTGTGTGTGTGTGTGTCTATATCTGTATCTATATTGATAACATAATGAGGTCTCTGTTACTGAAGAGCATTAAAGTCATGTGCATTCACTGCCCATCCTTGACAGTTTCAGAAAAATGTCCTAAGAGCTTCTGACAAGGTGCATCACATTATAGAAAGATTTGTACTTTAATAGAAACAACTCTGAGCTATTTTTTAAAAAATCTTTATAAAGAATATATCTTTTTTTTTATCCTCACCTGAAGACATTTTTGCATTCATCTTTAGAGTGAGGGGGAGAGAAGGAGGAAGAGAGAGAGAGAGAGAAACATTGATGTGAGAGAGACACATCGACTGGTTGCCACTCACACGACCCCAACTGGGGCCAGGGACAAACTGCAACTGAGGTACGTGCCCTTAGTGGGAACCGAACCCGGGACTCTCTGGTCCGCGGGCCGATGCTCTAACTAACCACTGAGCCAAACTGGCCAGGGCAATACAGAATATTTCTTACCATTTTTTCTTTTCTTTTAGAATGATAGGTTTTTACCTTGATTTTTTTATTTTTAGTTGTCTTTTTGTTTGTTTGTTTATAGAAAGCATATGGGGACAAAGACCTCAGAGTATTGAAAAAATTAATGTGTGTGTATTAGTAAAGAGGATGCTGTTGGTTCTTTCTTTCACAAGCTTATATAACTTTGCATTTTAGACTTATCCACATGCAAAGGCCAATAAGTCTAAAATGCAAAGTTACATAAGCTTGTGAAAGAAGCATGTGGATAAGGTTAGCCTATTCTAAACTTACTTTTAATTTATTGGGTCTAGACTAAAACAGACCTTTTGTGTCCTGTGTTCTTTTTCACTTCATTAACACAAGATGCCTTTGCACTTGATGTTTTGCTTCTTTGGTAGCACAAAACAAAGCTCTTAAGCCAGGGCAGCTTGGTAATAAACAGAACACAAATAACCTTTTTGAAGACTGTTTTAACAAGAATGGGATGCCCCTTCAAAGAAGGTAAATGGAGCAGATTGATTGTAAAAACTCAGAGTTTACTTACAGTTTTCTAATCTCCAAAGTAAGGTTCAGTGAGCTATAGCTTACAGAGTAGATTATAGTGGATTGGTCAAGTGGAAATACTTGCTCATACATTTAAAAATGCCTCCCTTTTAAGAGCTCAAATAAATGTTGTTACCCTGAGTAGAAACTTGTGTACATCTTTTACAAATTAATCTAAAGGCTATGCTCCTACTAGTCTTTCATCCAGTTGTTAGATTCTGATACTGTTCTTCACTAAAGTGAACTAAGGTTCCTTGGAGAAATGATTGAGCCCGGGGCTGGGAAAGAGTGCCTCCGAAAGTGTTGGGGACCAGTCAGCTTGAATGGGTTCCCACTGGCCAAATTGGAGTATCAAAATATACAAGGACAATAAGTGGAGTATAACTGATTGAATAGAATAATAATCCATTAGTCCAGCCAACTAATAAAGTAGATAAATAATTAAATAAAGGAGAAGAGAGAGCTCCTTCTTTACCAAAGAATGTTGACTAATCAATACAGAAAGGATGATGGAGATTTAAAAAAAAAAAAAAGTCACCATTTAGCAGTCATCTTAGTAAGGATTCATTCAGGCAGGTTTCACAATGGTTGCTAAACCTGGCGTGAGGGGTCCTGAGGAACATGTTATGAACATGATCTCAACTGAACTCCCATAATTTATTTATTAATTACAAATCAAGAAATGGTTATTGTATAACTGTGGAGGGAAGTGGACATTATGTGCCTCCAGACAGGATACTTTGAAGAGAGCACCACAAGAAGTATGTAATATTTAAGCTGAAAGTTTATAAGCTGAATGTAGCCATGAGGAAACAGCAGAGAAACACAAACTAGGGGCATTCAATAAAATAACTAAATAACTGGTCTGTATTCTTTAAAATTGTGAATCTCTTGAAAAACAAAGGAAGGCTGGGGAGCGTTTCTAGATTAAAGGAGACTGAGTATACATGACAACTAAATGAATATGTGACTCTCAGTTGTAAGGAAAAAACAAACACACACATACGCGTTTAAAAATAACTGTACTGGAGCTATGTAAAAGAATATTCTTGTTAGGAGATAACTCATATTAAGGGGTAAAGAGTGATGTATACAATCTTGTCTGAAAAAAAATTTCAAAAAATACACACAAATATGTATATAAATCAGGTACAGCTGAACTCAAAACAGTAATTGGCAGTGCCCTGGCTGGTGTTGTTCAGTGGTTAGAACGTTGGCCCACATACCAAAGGGTATTGGTTTCGATTTCCAGTCAAGGGCATGTACATGGGTTGCATATTCGATCCCCAGCCCCACTCAGGGCATATGCAAGAAGCAGCCAATTAATGTGTCTCTCTCACATAGATGTTTCTCTCTCTCTCTTTCTCCCCCCCCCCGGCCCCCTCCCCCTCGAGCTCCCCTATCCCTCTGCCTTTTCCCCTCCCTTCCACTCTCTTTAAAAATCAATGGAAAGAATATACTCTGGTGAGGATTTGAAAAAATAAAATACTGGTAATATCTTTTCTGAAACATTTTTGTCAATATGGAAAACTGAAAATGTATTTGTGTGACTGCAAAAGGTCCTTTAATATGTGGAATTTAATCATTCGTTCAGTCTGATAATTCCACTCACAGTCATGATGGAATAACACGAGCTGGGTTTACCCTACTCCTTAACAACTAGAAAATCAGACAAACATATGAAATAATGGTTTTCAGACAGTGGACCACAGGCAAATGGGATAGTAACCCCTGAGAGAGGGGACAAGCATGGTAAGTCCTACACATGCCCAGCTCACTGCAGGGAGAGTTTTTAGACCGGGGCACAGGGTGACACAACTCAGACTTGCTGAACTGGAGAAATGAGTTTAGAACACAGTGAGGCCAAAGTCACTGGGATCGGAATGGCAAAATACAGAGGATGGGCTGCCTGAAAAAACTCCAGATGGTTGCAGAGGGGTTCCCTTGAGTCTTTGACTGAGTACTGCACATGGATGTGAGAAGACTGGGTAAAAGAGCAGGCAGAACAATCCCCAGGGCACACATGGCTGGGAAAAAATTAATTTTCCCAACAGCCCGGAAGAAAGCATCAGCAATGGCAAATAGGCAGTACATCCAAAGGCTCAGAAAGAAGAGATACATAGTTCCTCACTCATCTAGTTCACAAGTACCACCACTGCATTCAGATAACCCTTATTATTAGTTTCTGTGTGTCCTTCTGTGCTTTTGTTTTTATTTACAAATACATATATCCGTATCCTAGTTCCACTATTTTACATAAAAGATAGCACACTAGCCCTGGCCAGTTTGGCTCAGCAGTTAGAGCGCTGGCCTGCGATCCAGAGAGACCCGGCTTCAGTTCCTGCTAAGGGCGTGTGCTTTGGTTGCAGTTTGTCCCTGGCCCTGGTTGGGTCTTGTGGGTGGCAGCCACTCGATATGTACCTTTCTCGTACCTTTCTCGTCGATGTTTCTCTCTCTCTCTCTCTCCCTCCTGCTTTATCTGAACAAAAAAATGAGAAAATGTCCTCAGGTGAGGATTAAAAAAAAAAGATGGCACACTACACACACTCTGCTTTTTAAACTTAGCAACACATTTAAGAACTCTTATCAGTACATAAAAGCATACTTTTTTGTTTTACAATTGTACAGTATTCCATTTTGTGGATTAAATCATGATTTACATAGTCCTTTAGTCACCATTTTGTGCATTTTCGGTATTGCACTAAGATGAGTAGCCTTGTACATGGTTTATTTTGTACATGTCAGGTATATCAGTAGAAAATTTCTGAGAAATGGAATTGTTTGGTCATAGGATAAATGTATTTTTAATTTTAATGATCATTGCCAAATTGAACTTCATTGCAGTTACATCATTTTACCTTCCCACCTCCATAGGGGGCGTGCCTTCCTCCCATATCCCCATCGACATGAAACTTCAGATTTTTGTCTATTACTTTTTTAAATGGCATCTCATTGTAGTAGTAATTTGCATATTTGTTAACAGGAGTGAGATTGAGCATATTTACTGTTTAAGAGCTATTTATGTTTTCTTTCTGTGAATTGTTAGTATTCTTTACCTATTTTCGTGTTAGATTTTTTTTTTCTTCTTTTCTATTTATAGGAGACCTTTTATATTAGGAGAGTAGCCCTTTGTGATATAATGTACAAACATGTTTTTTTCCAGTTTGCTATCTGACTTTGACTGATGTGGTTTTAGCCATACATAGTGTTTTTTGTGTGCTTTTATTCTTTTTTTTTTTTTTCTTCTAATGTGATTGGATTCTTTAAAGGCTTTTACATTTTGAATTATAGTTAGCACCTGATAATTTAAAAACTAGGCAAATCCTTGAAAGATAACTAAGAAGTACAATTTTGTTCTGTTAACTACTTACTAGTACAGTTTGGGGAGGCAAGGGTGTTTTTGCTTTAATTTGAGCATAGGTCAAGTAATTAAGTAACACATTAGATTAATAACCAGTTGTGTAATAAGTGAGATGTGGAGTTTTTAGTTCGCTACAGTTAATAATATATTCTTTTAGGTAATTTACGTGTGTTTGTCTCACTTGAATAAACCAGGCATGCTAATAGGAATAATAACCTCTGTTATATTAAAACTTTATTTCAACTTCTCATTAAAATGTATATTAGGTACTAAAGTTCAAAAAGTAAAATGATAGGAAATTATCCTAAGAAAATATGTAATAGGTTGATTTTTTTTTTTTTTTATCCTCACCCGAGGACATTTTTCCATTTTTTGTTCAGATACAGTGGGAGGGAGAGAGAGGAAGAGAAAGAAAGAGAAACATCGACGTGAAAGGGACACATTGAGTGGCTGCCACCCACACAACCCAACCAGGGCCGGGGACAAACTGCAACTGAAGTACATGCCCCTGTTGGGAACTGAACCCAGGTCTCTCTGGACTGCAGGCCGACACTCCAACCGCTGAGCCAAACCGGCCAAGGCTAATAAGTTGATTTTAATACCTTCAAAATATACTTTTTCTTCTTAATTATCTTTCTTTTTGTGTTCAGAGAGAATCATGGGGGTATGAGGTACCTAATTCCTTACAGGTATTGAATTAGAGAGCACAGTTCAAAAGTAGGAGGCTTAGAATGTGATGAGACCAAGTTCATGCTTTCTGAGAGTGCTTCTCTTACATCCCCCTTACCTCTGTTCTGCGAAGGTCCCATTTTCCTTTCAGTGTATTTATTGAAGGGGGAAAGAGTGGTGTGACTAACTGATTAGACAGTATTTTATTTGCTTCTTTTGCCTCTTTGCTGTATGCTCTGTCATGATCATTATTCTACTTTGAATGTATGCTTTCACTTTGAGTAGTCTGGCTTGAAAGCCGAACGGTGGGTAAAAAATCGTTCATCTCCACGTGAAAAAATTAGCCTTTGTCTTTTGGGAAGTAAAATGGATTTTGGAAGGTCGTCTAACATTTTATAAGTCATCTAACTTTTTTTTTTTTTATCCTCACCTGAGGACACTTTTTCATTTTTTGCTCAGATAGAGTGGGAGGGAGAGAGAGGAGGAGAGAGAGAGAAACATCGACGTGAAAGAGACACATCGAGTGGCTGCCACCCGCACGACCAGCCAGGGCCGGGGACAAACTGCAACCGAGGGACGTGCCCTTAGGAGGAACCGAACCCGGGTCTCTCTGGACCGCAGGCCGATGCTCTAACCGCTGAGCTAACCGGCCAGGGCTCATCTAACTTTTTTATACTTCTGATTATTTCACTTTATTAGCTTTATAAACTCATACAAACCTTTGAGAAAGTTGCTCAGGGTAGTGGTGCCATTTTAGTATTAAAATAGAGCAACTTTTATTTGAATAGTGGTGTCTTTTTTTGTTTGTTTATCCTCACCTGAGGATATTTTTCCTTTTTTTTTTTTAGAAGAGTAGAATGGAGGGAATGGGAGTGGGGGAGAGAGAGACATCAATGTGAGAGAGACTTGGTAATTGGTTGCCTTCCATACTATAAGATCGAACCTGCAACCCAAGCATATACCCCTGACTAGGAATTGAACTCGAGACCCTTAGGTGCACAGGCTGACGCTCTAACCACTGAGCCAAACTGGCCAGGGCATGAATAGGGATATCTTTTAGATCATTTAGTTTTTTCCATTTGTGTTTCTACTTATAAAATAGATTTAGCTTACTTTAAGGCAAGTTGTCCAAATATTTAAACATAAAATAATTTAAATTCAAATTTAACTTTGACTAAGCATTATTTAAATAATCTTAAATTAGATACTTAAAATAATTTTGTGCATGGCTCTTCTATGTAATGAAACTTATTTTTAATTTTCCCAGCAGAAATTCAGGAAGCAAAAGCTCCCAGTCCTTCCATAAACCGGCAAACCAGCATTGAAACGGATAGAGTGTCTAAAGAGTTCATAGAATTTCTCAAGACCTTCCACAAGACAGGCCAAGAAGTCTATAAGCAGACCAAGCTGTTCTTGGAAGCAATGCATTACAAAAGGGTAGGTTGAGACTAACCACTTAGAAACGGAATTTTGGTTTTAGGAAGGGTCTTAGAAATAATCTAGTACAACTTTTTCATTTTACACCTGAAAACAAATCAAGACCCAGAGATGTTAAGTTACCTAAGAAATGCCACTGAACCAAGTTAAAACCTGACTCCCAGGCTAGTACTTTTCCACTGCAACTCAATGGTATTTGGATCATCTTTGCATGGAAAGTGTGACATCCAAGCCACTATGGCATACTTTAGTATTAAGCCTTCCTAAGTTGTACCTTGTAAACAATATAAACTGCCATAGTTAGTAGACCTTGAACTCAAGTAACAATTGTTAGACCGGTAGCTATCATTTTAGTGTATTTTTGTTTTGTTTTGTTTTGTATTTTGATTTAAAATTTTCCTCCTTGCTAAGGTAGAGAACGGCGAACTAGAATTTAAATGTTGAAAGGGACCTTAGCAATGATCTGGTTTTAGTTTTCTCATATATATATATATATATATTTTTTTTTTATGTTTTTTTTTTTCCTTTCTTTTTATCCTCACCCGAGGATATTTTTCCATTTTTTGTACAGATAGAGTGGGAGGGAGAGAGAGGAAGGGAGAGAGAGAGAGAAACATCGACGTGAAGGGACACATCGAGTGGCTGCCACTCACACGACCAACCAGGGCCGGGGACAAACTGCAACCGAAGTACGTGCCCTTAGCGGGAACCGAACCCGGGTCTCTCTGGACCGCAGGCCGACGCTCTAACCGCTGAGCCAAACTGGCCAGGGCTAAATATGTTTTTATTGATTTTTTTTTTAGAGAAAGAGAGAGAGATAAAAACATTAATCGGCCCGGCCAGTATGGCTCAGTGTTTGAGCATTGACCCATGCACCAAGAGGTCGCAGGTTCGAGTTCCAGTCAGGGCACATGCCCAGGTTGTGGGCCCAATCCCCAGTGGAGGGCATGCAGTAAACTGCCAGTCGATGTTCTCTCTCTCTCTCCCTCTCTCTCTCTCCCTCTCTCTCTAAAATCAATAAAGAAAAAAATTTAAAAACAAAAGCAAAAAACATCAATCAGCTGCCTCCTGCACACCCGCTACTGGGGCAACCTCGGCATGTGCCCTGACTGGGAATTGAACCAGGACCTTTCAGTTCGTGGGATGATGCTCAATCCACACGGGCAGATTGGTTTTAGTTCTTATATTTTGTAGATGAGGAAGTTGAGAGACAGAGAGGATAAGTGACTTGTCCAAGGTTACAAAACTAGATTCTGCCAATGTCAGAACTAGAACTTGTCTTCCACATACATGTCTTTAACCTTAATTTCTAACTGATAATTTCAGTTACAATGATTCATAAGACTACCTGTAAAGGGATTAATTTTCTAAATAGTGATTAATTCATTTGTAACATACCTACCCATTCGACTTAGAATTAGCTCTGTCACAGTATTTTTTAAATATTGAATTCATTTACTAAAGGACAAAATAAGCTTTTTTTTTCTTGTTTTTTTTTTTTTGTTGTACATTTACACTGAAAATAAATAAGCAAGGCTCTTTTTCCCCCTGAAAGTATTTGTAAGCAAATAGTGACCGTTAGAGTTAAATAAAGCAGGCAAGATATCATTGATGTTTTGAGTTAGAAGCAATGATAGCCTTCTTTAATATGACAAAAATTTAGATTTTATGTGATATATAGCTTTCTTTTTTTTTTTATCCGAAGTAAAAACTAAAATTTTTTTAGTTACAAATTCTTTATCCCATATGAAATGTTTACAGGATATCTATACTATATTGGCATATATACTATATAGTACACATAGCATAGACACTGTTTGATACTATATTTTAAAAAACTGCTCAGCTCAGATTTGTTTATTTTGCTCAGAAGTGTAATTACAGATTTAATTGACTTTTGAATCAATATACTAAAGTAAAGAGGTGATTAACAGGTGTATACTGCCATGCTTAATTGTTTTCAAGGCTTCACTAATTATATCAGAGACTTGGTAATGGCCTCAGAGTCCTCCTTGCTTAAGAACCACTGTGCAATATATTTTCCATTTCTATACTATGTGTTCTGTGGTTAAGTGGACAAGCCCTGTGCATGTATGCTTAGCATCTAGCACGATACCCGTCACATACCTGATGGTGATCAGGTGTTTGTTAAGCTGAATGTCCCTAGGGAAGCCCTTCTTATCTTTAGCTGCAAGTTAATGGTGTTTCAAATAAATACAATAGTTGTTACACGTGAATGAAGCAACCTTACCTAACTAACTTCAAGTCATTTGATTATATAAATTTCTTGAGGGAATTTGGTTGAGTACAATTTGGGATAGTTCCTATGAGGTAATGAAAATGTCACAGTGCAAGGTGGCCTCTGTACTCAATTTATCAAAACTGCTTTAAAAGTCTGAGATTAATGTTACTCTCACCAACTAAACTTTCTAGGTATCTTATTCTTACGATGTACTCAATGAAAATACACTCTTAGCTGTTTGAAACTGCCTCATTGACATTGCCGTTAACTGATAATTCTTCCTACTGCTCCCCACAATATTATTCTGCCCCGAATAGTGAGTTTCTTGCCCATATCTGTTTTAATTCATTCCTGTTTTCTCCAATTCTAGTGTATGCCAGTGGTGAGCAATCTTTTCTGCATATGGGTCAAGTCTGGAAAATGAAATACATATTTTCAGAATTGTGTTTAAAATTTTTCAGCCATTTTATCTTTATCAATAAGGAAGCACTTTGACTTAAAATTTTTTTCCCCCTCACCCAAAAGGGAAATTTGGCTAAAATTTTATTTACACAACACTGCATTGTTGAAATTTAATGCTTTACTATTCAACAGTTACTATTGTTTGCTAATGCCCTTCTGAAGCTGGTTTATTTTTCCCTTTTTTTTCTTTTTACTTAATCTTATTAGATGCTTAATATTAAGATATGTAATGTCTCATAGTCCCTTTTCATATTATTTAAAATAAGATATATTTCTGCCCTGGCCAGTTTTGCTCAGTGGTTAGAGCATGGGCCAATGGACCAACAAGTCGTGGGGTTGATTCCTGATCAAGGGCATATACCTCAGTTGCAGGTTTGATCCCTGGCCCTGGTCAGGATTGTGCAGGAGGTAACCAATTGATGTGTCTCTTTCCCTCTCTCCCTCACTTCCACTCTATCTAAAAAATCAATGGAAAAATATCCTCAGGTGAGGATTAACACACACACACAAAATAAAACAATATATTTCTTTTGTCATTTAGAATAAGACTTATGTGCTCAGGGTAATTTTAAAGCATTGTATAGATTAAATCCCTAGTAAGGTTCTTTTTTTTCCTTTCCTTTGCTTTTTCTTTTCTTTTTTAATTTTTAACCTGAAGATATTTTTGCATTGATTTTTCTATCATAACTAGAAAATGATATTTTCTAACCTAAAAAGATTTCTGGTTATGTAAAGAATTTTATTACATAAATTTACTTACATGAAAACATTTTTAAAGCAAACAGACTGTAGTTAAATATATAGTAAATAAGGCTCCTAGAGAAACTTTATTGCTGCCCAACTGTTTAAATTCTTCCCTTGCTAAGTGTTAATAAATCCCTCATACATTCTCCCCTATTCTGAAAGTATAGGCTGCCCTATTTTTAAAAGTGTAACTCTCTCCTCAAAATACTGACCCTTTAACTTATTGGATATTGCATTAAAGCCTTTTAATAAACCAACTTTCTGAGTTTCTCAGTGTAATTTTTAAAACAAGTTTTCCTTATTAGCAATCATTCAAATATGCTCTTTTTCCTTACTAAAGAAGCAGTCAAACACAATATAAGACTTTGTGCTGTCTTCATTGTTCTTTTCCAGGTTATTCTGTATAAACCTGGTATTGAGAAAAACTGTTTTTCTAAACCTGTCTGAAGAGAAAAAATATATCGTTTACAATATGGCTATATCATTCAAAATGGATAAAAGACTTAAATGTGACTCATGGATCCGTAAAAATCCTAGAAGAAAATGTAGGCAACAAACTTTCAGACATCACATGCAACAGAATTTTCACTGGTACAACACCTAAGGCAAGAGAAACAAAGGAAAAAATTAATACATGGGACTACATCAAACTAAAAAGCTCTGCACAGCAAAAGAAACAAGCATCAGAATGGAAAGGGAACCCACTCTATGGGAGAGCATCATTGCCAATGATACATCAGATAAGGGGTTAATTTCCAAAATATATATAGTACTCATACAACTGAACAAAAGGAAGACAACCCAATTAAAAAATGGGCAGAGGACCTAAATAGATACCTTTCCAAACAGGACATACAGATGGCTAAGAGACATGAAAAAATGCTCAACGTCACTAATCATCAGAGAGATGCAAATTAAAAGAACTGCGAGATATCACCTCACACCTGCCAGAATGGCTGCCATCAACAAATCATCAAACAACAAGTGCTGGCGAGGGTATGGAGAAAAAGGGATTCTACACTACTGGTGGGAATGCAGACTGGTGCAGCCACTATGGAAAACAATATGGAATTTCCCCAAAATATTAAAAATTGAACTTCCATTTGACCCAGTGATCCCACCTCTAGGAATATATCCTAAGAAACTTGAAACACCAATCAGAAAGAATATATGCACCCCTATGTTCATAGCAGCACTATTTACAATTGCTAAGATCCGGAAACAGCCCAAGTGCCCATCAGTAAATGAGTGGATAAAAAGACTGTGGTACATGTACACAATGGAATAGTATGCAGCTGTAAGAAAGATTTCTTATCCTTTGAGACGACATGGAGGGACCTGGAGAGTACTATGCTAAGCGAAATAAGCCAATCAGAGAAAGACAAATACCCCATGATCTCACCTATTTGTGGAATATACTGAACAAAATAGACCCAGAGACCCAGAAAAGAATGTGGTTCAGACTGCCAAACCTCAGAGGAGGAGGGTGGGGGGTGAGATAAACCAAAGAACTTACATGCATATATGCATAACCAATGGACATAGATAACAATCCTGTGGAGGGGGTCAAGATCAGGAGGAGGTTGTCTAGGGGGGATAAAGGAGAAACATTTGTAACAAATTATTAATACAAAGAAAAGAAAAAATTGCCTATAGTCTCCCCAGAATAAATAGAAAGAATAATATCCTTCTATACCTTAAAATTACTTCACTATTCTAAACCATATGTGTATACAAGGAGTATTTTGCCCTGCTATGTGACTGATGTTAGGAGAGCAGAAGTATGTATGCAAAACAAAGAAACTTTAATCGACAAAATAGGCTTTAATTATGGTAAGAAACTTGGGGGAGGGGAAGAGTAACCCAGGTCTCAATTAAAATTAGAAGCAGCAAGGATGAGAAGTGAAGCAAAAGACAATGGGAAAACATCTGAGCTGATGGAATCTAGTCATCATAAGAAGCAAAAATAGATAAGAGTGAATTGATAACTGTGTTGAAAGTGATGAATGAATAAAAATAATCAAGAACATGTCATAGAAGAATATAGTGATGTGTGAAAGCAAACTTAAAACATTATTGAGGGGCAGCCATGGTGTCTCGGTGGTGAGGCTGGCAAGATGCAGTCCTCTAGCTGTGGCGTTTTCTCAGGCCCTCTCCTGTCGTGCACAGCTACAGAACAAAAGATTAGTGGCCATACTGAAGAGTATATGTGTCAAAATGGAACAGGAAAGAAATACTCCCTCTACAGAGAAGTTACTCGTGGGAGAAAATGTTACGTTAAAAGAGCCGCTAATAGAGCCTATGGAAGAATGTAAGCGAGCTTTGGAAGATACTGAGATCTTGCTGTAGAGAAGCCAAAAATGATGGAGGAGGCAAATTACATGGTATTTAGGGCTTCTGCAAGGACTTGTTAGAGGTTGCAGACATTTTGGAGAAGGCAACACAATATATTCCTAAAGAAGAAATTAAACACAATAGTCACCTGAATACCTCCATAAGGGCCTCATGATGAATGAAGTCCACATTCAGAAGGTGTTCATGAGGCAGGACTTACTCACGTTGAACCAGTTATGATTCAGACTGAGTCATGTTTGAGCCTCGCATACATAAGGTCTTGTTCCACATGCTGGTTGAGAGCAAAAAGCTGGGTACAGTGGTGCTAGTTAACAAGGTGGGGTGCAAGCTGCATGGGCACACCCTAAGATCCAGCCTGGTGAGTATGATGAAACAAACCTAGCTGCCTCTTGAAGACTTGTTTTTTTTGTGTGTTTTTTTTTTAACTAGCTGCCATAACTCTGGAAATTCTGGCTCATTTTCCTCATCTATGAATACTTTTGACCTTTTCCCAAACATTGTTGGAAAACTCAAGTAACTGATGGCTAAACACTCAATTGCACGATTGCATTAGTGAACTCTAATTTGGGAACCAGTTTATTGATTCTTAGGACTACATGTTTAATAGCTTCACATCCTTACCGAAGAGGCCAGTGGGACACTACTTAACCTCTAGAGTATTATGAAGAACACTGTATCTGCTCCAACTCTAGTGACAGAGTATTTTAAATGAATGCAGTATCCTCAGGAACTCTGATTTTTGGCTACCTGGCTGTGCCCGACTGCACTGTTTCTTCTGCATCTCATTGTAGCTTGTGAATTACTGGATTACTTAGCCCACAACACATTTCATCCAATGAAGGAGAAGCAAGAATTTAACCATTCTTTTTCTAAAAATGTTCTACAGTGACCTTTGTGAATTCATTTGTAATTAGTAACTATCCAGCTGCTAAAAATGATCAACTACTGGCTTTTCCTTAGAGAAATAATTGAACTTATGTACCTTAACAGTTCTTACTACCCTTATCTTGCCAGTAATTGAATTTGACAAAAATCAGTTACTTTTGCCCTGTTTTGCTCATCTAAATGAAAAATGTTTAAATCTATATTCAACTAGCTGCTAATGACCTCAAGGTATATTCCTTGGTAAGATAGACTCTTTATATATGCGGACTGCATACTTGATATACTTTAGATGTCTGTGTTTGATTTTTAAATTTTATTTAAGAGGATTAAACCCCTAATATGTTTTTCTTTCCTTTCCTTTTCTCTTTTAATCTTCACCTGAGGATATTTTTTCATTGATTTTTTTTTTTTTTTTTTTTTTTTAGATAGAGTGGGAGGGAAGGAGAAAGAAACATTGATGTGAGAGAAACACATTGATGGGTTGCCTCCTACACGACCCCAACCGGGGCTGGGGATTGAACCCTCGATTCTTTGGTCCACTGGACAGTACTCTAACTGCTAAGGCAAACCAGCTAGGGCCTATTATGCTTATCTTCCTTAAACATTTATTGAAGGCAGCGGAAACCAGCAATAAAGAAAATAAGGACATCAAAGCCAAAACCTAAATTTATTAAAACAGTTAACTGTAGTGCAACAGATACTTAATGAATTCAGAAAATGATGGCAGAGATCCAGTTTCTATAGATGGGAGTTCCAGATGAAATTCACAGAAAACATAATTATAGAAATAGTCTAAGATTTTCAAAACTGGAGGTGAATAAAAAAAAAAAAGACTTCAGCTAGACAATTAAGAAAGTATACAGAGAGCCTCAATATATCCACTTGTCAAACAAAACATATCCACTTGTCAAACTTCTTTCTTTCAATTTTTCTTAAAATCCTCACCCAAAGATATAATTTTTTCTTTATTGATTTGAGAGAGAGGAAGGGAGAGGAAGAAAGAGATAGAAACATTGATGAGAGAGAACAACGATTGGCTGCCTCCTGCATGCCCCCCACTGGGGATTTGGCCCACAACCTGGGCATGTGCCCTGACCGGGAATTAAACCAGCGACCTCTTGGTGCATGGGTCGACGCTCAACCACTGAGCTACACCGGTCATATGTGCCAGGACAAGGAATCAAACCTGCCGCCTTTTGGTTTGCAGGACGATACTCTAACCATCTGAGCCACCAGGCCAGGGCCACTTGTCAAACTTTATAAACTACAAAGAAAAATTATTTTTAGGAAAAAAACTAAAGTGACTTTATACAGACTTTATAGAAAAGATGATCCCAGGCAATGTTTAGAGAATACCTAAGGGTTGCTTTACACTGTTAGACTAGGTTTTTTCTTGGAAACCCATGAAAAAAAACCCTTTTGGAACTTTGTAGAACCTAAAAGAATTAACCAACACAAATCTGCTATCATTTAGCTCTTTGATAAGAACTGTGAGGGATCTGAGATTTTTTCTACTTGCAAGTTAATAAGTTAGCATGCCATACTTTCATGGATACTGGCAGAAGACACAAGTATCTTGGTCAGGAGAAAAGGCCAGTTTATATCAGCATTTGTACCAATTCCCTGAGTATCAGTTCCCACAGGGCAATGCCTGTGAATACAGTGAATTATGTTAGAGAAAAGGATCTTTTATAATGGGCATGAGTTTGCCTGACATTTGCCCCAGAGGGAAACATTATACTGGACAGTAAACAATTTACCCTTTTTTGTTTTTCACTTGAGGAAGGCACTGTCCTTGTATTTCAAGGCTGTTGGCTATACAGCTATCCTTGAAAAGAGTACAGAGCAAAGGCAGTCAGTGCCTCTCCTCACAGGATGTGTGGCAGTATGAGATCTACATAGAAGTATCTGTCATCTTTCTAGTATTATAAAGGGAAGAACTATAATAAATGGCCACATTCATTCCTTCTTTCATTCAGTTAATATTGAGCACTAGCACTATGCCTGGCTCTGATACAGGCACTGAGGATATGGTGGTGAACAGTGCCCTTATGGAGCTGACATGTTAGTGGAGGAAATAGATAGTAAACTAATTTATAAAATAGCACAGTGGTAAGTCCTACAAGGAATCTAAAGCAGTGTAAAAGGACAGAGTGGCAGAGGAGTTATTTTACATTATAAAATAAACACTGTTATGAAGTGTGAATCTATGCCTACGCATAGAAATATAAAAAGGGCCTGGCCAGTGTGGCTCAGTAGATTGAGCATAGTCCCATGGACTGAGAGGTCCCGGTTAAATTACCGGTCAGGGCACATGTCAGTGTTGTGGGCTCAATCCTCAATAGGGGCGTGCAAGAGGCAGCCAATCGATGTTTCTCACATTGATGTTTCTATCTCTCTCTTCCTAAAAATCAGTGAAACAAATCTTTAAAAACAGAAATATAAAAAGGAATTTTCTGAATTATAAAATTACAGTGTTTGTGTAGAGCTATGGAATAGGTGATCCATTGGCACCAGTAAAACAAGTCAGTTAGACATTTAAAAGGAGATCACAGTATTTCTAGTTAAAAGTGAGTACTAGCCCTGGCCAGTGTGCTCAGTGGTCATAGCACCAGCCCATGCACCATAGGGTTGCAGGTTCAGTTCCTGGTAAAGGGCATGTACTTGGGTTGTAGGTTTGGTCTCTGACCCCAGCTGGGGTATGTTTGGGAGGCAACCAATCTGTGTGTCTCTTTCACATTGATGTTTCTCTCCGCCCTCCCTCCCCTCCCTCTAAAAATCAATGGAAAAAATATCCTCGGGTGAGGATTAGCAACAACAACAAAAAGTGAATACTAGTGATAATCATAAGAATGAATGTAGTTTGTTCTAA
Source organism: Molossus molossus (assembly GCF_014108415.1). Taxonomy (NCBI): domain Eukaryota; kingdom Metazoa; phylum Chordata; class Mammalia; order Chiroptera; family Molossidae; genus Molossus; species Molossus molossus. The sequence continues at coordinate 104,800,111 of NW_023425366.1, read as the reverse complement.
GTGTTAAGATTTGGTGTAAATGAAAAGTGAGCACCTAAGTGGATGAAAAGAATAGATAAGTTGCAGAAAGTATGTAAGTAAAAGAACAAGTAATATTATAACATCATAAAGGAAAATTAAAATATCACAATTAAAATTTTAAGTAAACTCTGGCTGGTTTGGCTCAATGGTTAGAACATTGGCCCACAGACCAGTGAGTTGCAAGTTCAATTCCGGTCAAGGGCATGTACCTCAGTTGTGGTTGGTCCCTAGCCCTGGTAGGGTTGTGCGGGAGAACCAGTCGATGTGTCTCTCTCGGGTGAGGATTAAAAAAAAAGAAAATGTTAAGTAAGGCTCCCCCCATATTAAAAACACAATTAGATTAATAAATTTAATAGTGAAAAAGTTTCATCTCAAACTCTATAATGGTAGTTAATCTTTTGTTTATTTAAATCTAGTTTGCTTATTGGAAGGGTTTGAGATTTATACAATGATTTAAAATAAGAATGAGAAAACGAATCATTTGATATCTAGAATTTATGAGCATGTTCTTATGGACATGTTCTTCAAGTAGCTACTGCTGTGACCATCCACATGGAAGTCTAGGCATAGTATTAAAACTAGTTCTCTGAAGAAATGTTTTTAGTGGGCCTAAAATTGTTCAGTCCATGGATATATTTGTCTGGAGATTGATTTTGTACAAAGGTGGGTCTGTTTAGGTTTACACAACAGAGCATGAAGGAGACAACCTTTCTCATGACCATCACTACTGTGTCATGTAGGTGTTAGTGTGAAACAAAAATACTTAACTACTGTTACTAGAGAATTGCATGGATTGCCTTTCTCCATTGCTAGTGGGAGTGGGGTTCTTGGGGCACCATTGGCATAAACATTTCTGGAGGCCCCCAGGGGAGGATGAGATGTGGTAAAAAGCTTTATTTGTGTGAAGTTATATCCCTTGGTTTGCAAAGTCCCATTTCCCTTAAACCAGTCTTGGAAAATATGCAATTATGGATTCAGCAAAACTGTAAGTAAAGCCAGTGTCCAAAGTTTCCATTCCATGGTAGAGTTAAGTCCAGCATAGCTTCAGGCTAATCACAGCCCATTAGTCCGTTAGTCCATTAGTCCATTGTGTGTGGGGTCCACAGGGCTGTGGGCCATGTGGGCAAGTGCAGAGTATGAGAGCCCTGAAAGCCAGGAGTCTCCTGGTAGCAACAGGAGAGAGCAAGAAGGCAAAACTCCTTTGTTCAGGAGTTTATCAAATCTTCCTGTGCTTGCAGTGGCTATGCCAATCCTGGCCAATGATTTGTTCCCACGTGTGATTGACAGGCAAGCAGCTTCCCATGTCACCCAGACCTTACTGGGCATGCATCTATTGTCCAGTTCCTTTCCCCATCAATCTGTGGGGAACAGACCTGGAGAATGTTCAACTGCAGCTTCCTGGCAAAGCTGCACAAACGACATGCCTATATTATCTGGTCTCCCCTTTGCTCCTTTCCTATTATTTAATAGCTAGGTTGTTACAATGGTATTAGTACCACCACACCTATTTTGAGATGATCATTGAAGATAGATGGAATAAGAAAAAGTGAGAGATTTACTGTATGTTGCATGATACTTTATCTTTCTGTCTTATATTTATCACAGAAGGAGATAATTATTTGCATTGTCTTCCCATTTAAGCTGAATGCTCTCTGAGCATTTTATTAATCTTTTATATTATTGTTTCTACAGTGTATGGCAATTCTAATCATGCAATAAATATTTTTAGATAGATATAAATATAATTTTCAGGAAATTAAGGGAAAAAATTGTATCAGGAAAATCCAAAGGAAACAATACTAATAGAGGTATAAGTTAAGCAACATGGCAAAATAAAGTCCCCAGAATTCAGTTACAATACAACATGCCAGTGATAAAAAGCCTAGCACATTCTTTAAAAATAGTCATTTTAAAGACAAATAGCACCCTGGCTGGTTTGGCTCAGCAGTTAGAGTGTTGGCCCGCAGACCAGAGAGTCCCAGGTTCAGTTCCCACTAGGGGCACGCACCTGGGTTGCAGTTTGTCCCCGGCGCCAATTGGGTCGTGTGTGTGGCGACCACTCATTGTGTCTCTCTCACGTCGATGTTTCTCTCTCTTCCTCCCGCTCTATCTGAAGATAAATGCAAAAGTGTCCTCGAGTGAGGATAAAAAAAACAAGTAGCAAGAAATAAGATTAAATATTAATAACAATCTAATATAGAAATTAGAGGTTTATTCAACAAATTAAAAGACTAATGATTGGATCTGAGATCTAGCTGAGAAAAATAAATTTACAAATACTTTGCTTAATATGAACACTTTGGTTAATATGAACACTTAAAATATCATTTAAATTACAATGTCGTATTGTTTATTCTAGAAAAACAAGGGAGCAAATATACCATATAATCTTTGGGTGTAAGGATTTTGGAGAGGGAATTTCTAAATTTAGCAAACTTCAAAATATATTCCAAAAGTAATCAACAACTTTATGTGACATTTAAAACTTATTATAAAAAATAAGAAATGGGCAAATCCAGCTTTCTTTTCAGAATCAAAATGCAGAACAAATGGAAAAATTATGATATTTAAACATCACAAGTTTAAGCCTCCACAACTATATTTGATTTTGATGTTAAAGTATAAATACTATATAGAGGAGTGAAATAAACCAGATTCCAGAAATAAGTTGTTTCTCAGGAGCAAATTATGTGACAACTGGAAAACAAAGGAGAACAAGCTTGGTTTTTACTAATTGCTGCTGAAAAAGACAGGAAGCTTGTATACAAATTATTTAAGGTCTTATATAAAGCTAAACATGAAAAAACTTAGAAGAAAGTAGGTTAGGATATTTATTTCAAAACTTGTTTTAAAAACCCTGGTAAAATGTTGAATGCTAATTACCTTTTACATCTGTGCAATGAAAAATTAAAGTCAGATAAAGTGGAAGGAAACTGGGAAATTGTGGTGAATATAAATAAAAGCTTAACATTACAAAATGTATAAAATTTACTAAGGGTAATACCTAGTCCTTACTAGAGAATTCTAATTCAACCAAATGGCTCTTCTATAAATAACAAATCAAGACAGTAACAAGACCTGTTGTCAGGGTGGTCATAGAGTGCTGTAAGTGCTTTGAGCCCTACAAGGTTTTTTTGTTTGTTTGTTTTCTTTTTAAATATTTTTTAAAATTAATTTTAGAGAGGAAGGGAGAGGGAGAGATAAAACAGCAATGAGAGAGAACATCAGTTGACCGCTTCCTGCATGCCCCCCACTGGGGATTGGACCTACAACCTGGGCATGTGCCCTTACTGGGAACCAGCAACCTCCTGGTACATGGGTTGATCCTCAACCAGTGAGTCACACCGGTTGGGCCCTACAAGGTTTTTTTGACTAAGGGAACAAGAGCTTCTTAGAGGAGAAAAGGTATGAACTGAGCCTAAAGGCCATAACTATTGGGGACTTTCTTGGATGGCTTTGGAAAATAGCATGCGTCTGATGGACAACCGTTGGAGATGTGAGGCACAATCTAACATCAGCAGTTGGACTGGGGTGTATTAAAGATGGATTGAAAAGTCAAAGATGAAAGGTGGGGAGAGCAGCTAAACAGGTGAGAGGTAACAAAGGCCCAAACCAGGGAAGGATGGTAGGGAGAGACATTGTAAGGGCAGATAATAAGGCAAGGTTTGGTCACTGCCCCTGACACCAGGACATCCTTTCTGAATTAAGTCGAGTGTCAGGATCGCATACTTTACCTGGACTTTGTCAGCCGTTGGTGGTATTTTCATTGGCCTGTGCAGAGGCAGTCTATGAGAAACAGTCCTATGGAATTTGCCTTTCTACAATGGCATTATTATGGGAATCCTTGGGAGAAGTTTCTGATTTTGGTGTCAGGATTTCACTTAAAGAATAAGGTTGCTTTGCCCAGGTAGTGTGGCTCAGTGGATTGAGCATTGTCCCAGGGACTGAGAGGTCCTGGTTCAATTCCCAGTCAGGGCACAGACCCAAGTTGAAGGCTCAAACCCCACTAAGGGGTGTGTGTAAGAGGCAGATGATCGATGTTTTCTCTCTCACATCAATGTTTCTAGACTCTCTTTCCCATCCTCTCTCTAAAAAATCAATAAAAACACATTTTTAAAAAAATGTTGCTTTTATATTTTAGACTCTTAAGTATGTGACTGTTTTCATCTTAGTGATGATTGCTAGAAAGTTTAGTTAGAGACAGGTTTATGGATTGACTGTTGACTAAGTTTTGTATCCTGCAGGAATATATTTTTGTGTTTTCATTCCTGGCTCTACTTTCTGTTTCTCTCCATGTTTTTTTTTTTATTACCTTCTAGTTTATTGTGCTGAGCTATGTCGACTTTTATGTAGACTTCAAATATTCTTTGAAAGAAAGTGGGACATAAATATATGTATTTGCACATAAAATCAGTAAAACCAAATAAAAATTATAAAGCCCATAGTGTTGTAAGGTGCCATGGAGAAATAAGCACACATTACTTGCTAATGACTGTACATTGCAGTTCCTGAGGATTGTATCTAGCAATAGATACTCAAAGCTATAAAGTTGTTCATACTCAGAAACTATTAATGCTACTTTTGAAAATATATCACAAAGAACCCAAAAGAAACAGTTTTCACATAAGTGTTTACAGCTATAATACATAATAGTAGAAAAAGGGAAGGAACCAAAATGCACAGTGGTAGAGGATGGTTTGAAATATTGGTTAATACAATGGATATTATAAAGACATCAAAAATAGTTAAGTAGATTTGATGAATAGAAATGTACATAAACATGTAAATTGTCAAAATATGCATTATACTCATTTAAGTAAAAAGAAATGAGAGGTCATGGAGTGTTGTAATTAATATTTATGAATAGGCTTTTTTCCCCCCCTGCAGAGTGAATATAATTATTAAGTACTTTTGAGATTAGTATCAGTTTAAGGAGTAGGTTTTGGAGACTTCATAAAATTTAAAGCTTTACTTTTGTTATTTCTTCAGCTACCAAGCAGCCTGTTTGTCCTTTTGTTTCAGGATTTAAGCATTGAGGAACAGTCAGAGTGTACTCAGGATTTTTACCAGAATGTGACTGAAAGAATGCAGACTCGTGGAAAAGGTAATACTCTGTGAGCCGGCCCAAAGTGAGGGATTGCTGGTAGTTGGACAGGGCCAGACTGCTGAGTCTCTTAGCAGTTTCTCTCTTTCTCTGAAGGCCTAGCTGGTGTGCCCACTCTATCCTATAAACTACTCCAACATTTTGCTAGCTGGTCTTATACTTAGCATTGCCTTTGAATACCACCATGTATATTATTCCAAGATAATCAGAGCAATTGGATAATTTGAGCAGTGTTTAATAACTTCATTAGGGGTTGGGGCAGAGTCAATTAAAACTCTTTGGGAGACTTCTAAATGAATCCCCCATTTTGGAATTACCATCTTGGTGAGTTATTTGTCCATGATTATGTATTCATTATGGGTTGAGGCAGGAAAAAAAATTTAAGAACCACTGATTTAGCACTCTAGGTTTTTAGGGATTCTTCTTGAATTTGACTTCCATTGATTTTAGATTTTAGGATGTACTTAGCATACATGTATATCTGAGAAATCTACCCCATATATATATACTTTGAAGAGATTTCTAAGATTTTATAGTAAACCTCAGAAAAGTGAAAGAGTGAGTCTTGCTAGCATTCATTAGTCTTGGGAATTTCAAGTGCTTTTCTAATGTTGCAATAGAGAGTGACCCTTGCTGAGTCTTCCTACTGGGTGTTAGGAAGACCTGCCACCTGTTAGGTCTTGCCAAAACAGCTTAAGTTAGGAGTGGAGATTCTGCAAAAGGCATTCCCAAAGGTGAGGTAATTTTTAAAAGGTATTTTTCAATGTAACATTTTATACTTTTCTCTTTGGATGTGTTTAATATATTTTTAGCAAATTAGTTTTCTGCTATATAGAAAGTACTCTTAATTTTAAATGTCCATCCTCATTTTGAGTGTTTATATTTATTTGGATATTTCAGTTGCTCCGGAAAGAGTTGAGAAGATAATGGATCAGGTTGAGAAGTACATAATGACTCGTCTCTATAAGTATGTGTTCTGTCCAGAAACTACTGATGATGAGAAGAAAGATCTTGCTATTCAAAAGAGGATCAGGTATTTGATTGTTTTGCTTTGTCTTGTTGTATAGTAGCTCCCCCCCCCCCCCCCCTTATCTGCAGGATGTTTGTTTCAAGACCTCAAGTGGATGCTGGAAACTGCAGATAGTACCAAACCCTATATATACTTTTTCCTCCAAATACATATATCAGTGATAAAGTTTAATTTATAAATTAGGCACATAAGAAATTAACAACAATAACTAATAAAATAGAACAACTATAACAATGTACTGTAATAAAAGTGATGTGAATGTGGTCTTTCTCTCTCAGTGTATCTTACTAAATTGAGAACTGCCACCTTTTCACTTAAAGGAAGCACTATACGACTTCTCTTTGGCATTTCGAATTGCCAGCGTCACTGCTCTTGTGCATTGGGGCCATTATTAAGTAAAACGAGGCTGACTTGAACAATAGCACTGCGATGCCATGACAGTCAGTCTCAGAACTGAGGTGGCCATGAAGTGACTGTCCCAAGGGACTAATGGACAGGTAGAGTATGAGTGTGGATATGCTGGACAAAGGGATGATTCACGTCTTGGGTAGGACAGCACGGGGTTTTGTCACACTACTCCAAACAGCAGTTTAAAACTTATGAATTATTTATTTCTGGAATTTTGCACTTAGTATTTTTGCATCACAGTTGACTATGGGTAACTGAAACTGTAGAAAGTGAAACTGTATAAGGAGGGACTTAATTTACTACTATATTAACTACCATCTGTTGGAAGAACACCTTGTGGGAAAACAGGGCATTTGAATTTCAGACCTTGAGAGCAGGTAACAACTAAGGTACCTACCATCCTTAGCATATAAGCTTCTTTGTGGTGTGAGAAAGAACAGGAATATGGTACACTGTTAGGAGGAAAGAGCTCAAGTCACCATCTTGCTTATCCATCTGACTCCAAGCAGCTTTAGGTAAGAACCATTTTTGATGTTTCAGATTGTTTAAAATCTCCAGGTTTTCTAAGGAGGAAATTTTATTATTTTCTCATTTAATGGTATTAACTGTCTTGTCAGGCAGGAAGCTGTAAATAACCATATCAAGGCGATGGGTGTCATTTTTCCTCATCTCTACAAGGGGTGCTCATTTTTCAGCCATCCCTCCAATCACATCTTTCCACAGCAGTGGGTAGATAATACCTGGTAGAGCACCCAATCTTTCATGGCAGGCAGAGTGAGCCTCAGTGCTCTGCATTCCAGTGGCAGTGAAACAGAAAATGGGCTGTCAAATTTGGGGGAACCACGCAAAGACTGAACATGACGAGGTGTTTCTGGAGGAGAGGAGCCAAGGAATTTCTAATGGAGTTCACAAACAATGGGGTTGGTGATTGTAGATCAGTACTTTCTGTTGTCACACCAGAAATGAGAAGTTGATCTTGGGAAGATAGAAGATAGACCAGAGGTGACATCTAGGGCTTTGGACTGAGATTCAGAGTAAGAGCATTAATCAGGCAAGTGGTGAGCATAGACAGCAGAATCTCAGAAGTGACGTTAACGTGACTGGGGAACGCAGTGATTCAGGTTGAAGTGACACATGCTTGATCTCTTGTGCAAGCTCTGGTGTGCTTCAGAAGTTGAGGGCAGAGCCTACAAGGGCGTTAATGGTGGTGGACAGTGAGGACAGAGCAGCAGTTTCTTCTCAAATCTTCATTCTCAAGTATCTAGTACTTTAGGCTTAGTATAATCTCATTACAGTCCATAAAATTGTCTTATGCTTTTCTTGTAATAAGGGCAGAAGAGAAGACTCACTTTAGAATTCTAGTTGCTTTGACACGTCAGCTGAGCTTCTGATCTGTGCAGGGGTGGTGTGCTTGGGCCTAGAGTTGCCTGATTAGTCAGTGGTGTCCCTTATTTTCCTGTAACTGACGTCAATGACAAGATAAATGACTACAGCCTTTTCTTTGAACTCTGTTTTTACTGTCTTTCTCTCGTAGAGCCCTGCACTGGGTTACACCTCAGATGCTTTTCGTCCCTGTGAACGAAGAAATTCCAGAAGTGTCTGATATGGTGGTGAAAGCAATTACAGGTCAGTGAACATTTTATCTATATTTTTTTATATTTGTATGTTTTTCCCTTGAAGTTAACATATTTTATACATCCATACTTATTTCAGTGAGTAAAATGACAGTAAAGTATTTCTTTTTTAATTTTTTTTTAATCCTCACCAGAGGACATTTTTGTATTTATCTTCAGATAGAGCGGGAGGGAGAGTAGGGGGAAGAGAGAGAGAAACATCAATGTGAGTGCAACAACCTGCACAACCCCAACTGGGGCTGGGGACAAACTACAACCGAGGCATGTGCCCTCAGCGGGAACCGAACCTGGGACTCTGGTCCGCAGGCTGACGCTCTAACCACTGAGCACAACCGGCCAGGACATCAGTAAAGTATTTCTAAAAGGCAGACTGCCAAAGATATATTGGAATGTGGTAAAAGTGATTTGCAAGAGTGTTCGTTTTATGAATTTAAAGCATTCTAATTAGCAGGTAAACTACTTACCCCTTCACTTTCCATGACCCAGGTCTCTTTTATTTCTTGGATACTGAACTAAACTAAGATCAAATACAACTAGGGTAAATTTCTTAAAACTCCGTTGCATTTGAGTTGCACTCAAAGTAAGTTTGGAGAGAGGGATGGAATTGGTGAGGCAAGGTAATCCCCAAACTAGAGTTACATATTAAAATGATGCTTCTAATTGGTTGTTAATCAGAGATATGCTTTGAATTCGTTTTCTGGTTTATTCAGGAAGTATATGAAGTGCCCGCAACTGATGTGGCTCTGCCGTTCTGGACAGGTCCGGGCACCTAATAAGGTTTCTCTTTCTTATTCATAGGAGAAACCCAGCAGAAACACAACACAAACATTTAAAAAACAAAAAAGAAACAAAACTCCTGATGGAGAAGATGTTTAACCTTGGCCAGCTTCTCCTTAATTAAGGAAAAGAGTTGGAAAGACTTGCTCATTTAGAGATTGTTAATTAAATTCTAGTGGGAAGGAAAGTGGGCCAGCTGATAGTGGTAGTGTTTAAGTGCATTTAAGTAGGCTCTTTTGGTTTTAAGAACCAGAGATTCACTCAACTAACAAAAGAGATGCGGGTTGGCTTCAGATATTACGAGGGTTGGAAGGGAGGCAGGACTATCACAGAAACAGTGTCAAGCCTTCTCTAGAGATTGTGTTATCTGCTGTTAATATGATCCTTTTCCACTTTCTCAGGTTCTGCTGTTCTTTGTATATCTTTGCATTTCATCTCCTGTTGTTAAATGAATTGTTGTCTTTAATTCCCCATGGAGAGTCTAATTAGCGTAGCTAAATAGTATCGTCTTTGTCATTCAAGTTTTTCTGCTAGGCTATGTCACAGGTCCAAGGAATTGAGTTCTTTGGGTCAGGGCCCACCCCTACCCCTACCTTTTGCTCAGGGAACATTGTAGGAGCTTGAAGGTGACAGCCTCTCAAAAGCCTTTTAGACTTTTACCTAGTTCAAGACCAACTGGTTTATGTTTAAACTACGCTGTAGGAATTTATGTTGAGAACTCTTTTCTGAAAAGCCACAGGGCAGACCTTGCAAAACCAGAAACTACAAGTACCCAACTGTTGCTTACTTTAAAAGAGAACAAAAAAGAGGATTTTAGTACATCAGCAGTTTGTTAGAATTTGAGAGGTAAAACTTTTCTCTCCAGGCACCTGAGATGGAGTTTTAAGAGATCTTTTGATGGTAAAGATTCAACCACAAAATTGTGAACACATTCTTACTCTTTCTTATTTTAGCCCCGACATTTTGCCAATCCAAATGCAGACATATTCTGCCTCTGTGAAGATAAAGGTTATATGATCACTTTCTTCCTAATCTAAAATTGTCAACCTAAGTACAGGAGTATTTACCGAGGACAGTCTATAATAATCATCTTTTATATATATATATATATATATATATATATATATATATATATATAATAAATATGGAGATATCAGTTAAATTTCTCCAAGTCATCCATGTACTGCTAATCAGCACTGTCAGTTTTGAGGCATTCTCTGGTTTAGTTCACTTCTGGCATCTAGTGGGTGGAGCCAGGGATACTACCAAACATCCTGCAGTGAGTGCACAGGACAGTTCCCACAACATGGAATTTTCCAGCCCAAATGTCAATGGTGCCCAGGTTGAGAAAACATAACCTAGAAGTACAGACTACTTTATTTCAAAACTCCATTAAAAATAAGTCTAGACATCTGCACTCAGCCCTATCTTTCCTACTGATTCAAAGTAAAAGTCGGGGGCAGAAGATCCAAAGCAATTGTCTGAGAACTTGGAAAAGTAAATAGTAGCAGGCAGATTGGGGAGGGAAATCACTATTAGATGAACAATAATACAAGGTGAGTTTCCTGTTTTGTTTGTTTTTCTTCCCACATTTTCTAGTTTAGACTTCAGGACAGTGCAAATCATGGAACTGCATGTTGGGGTGTGGGGTCCAAAAGAGTTCCCACAGAAAAACTTCTTTCAGGCCGAAGGATGCTTAAGAAGGGGGTGGAGGGGTGGCTGCAGGATGAAGAATGTGGGAGAAATCCCTTGGATTTTGTTTTTTTCCCTTTATATTCTCTTCTTTACAGTCCTGGCCCTGCCCCTTGGCAGTGGCGGCTACACATGCCTCCAGATAAAAAATAACTCATTTTTTACTTACTTTAAAATATGATTTATGAGCCCTGGTCGGTTTGGCTCAGCAGTTAGAGTGTCAGCCTATGGTCCAGAGAGACCCGGGTTCGGTTCCCGCTAAGGGCATGTACCTCGGTTGCAGTTTGTCCCCGGCCCTGGTTGGGTCATGTGGGTGGCAGCCATTCGATATGTCCCTTTAGCGTCGATGTCCCCCCCCCCCCACTCTATCTGAACAAAAAATGAAAAAATGTCCTTGGGTGAAGATTAAAAATAATAAATAAAATATGATTAATGAGAAAATGGTTAAATGTTTAAAATAGAGAATAAAAATCATCAGTAAAGGCTAAATAGGATAAATGAATGTGGAAAAAATGCTAAAAAAAAAAAATCTTCCCCAATATCTTTTTTGTAATAAGCTATGTTTAAACAGAAAAAGGAAAATAGACTGAGGCATAGTAATAATAATTATAATCCAGAATAAAAATTTAAAGGAACAAATAATAAAATAAGTGAAGATTATATAATTCACAATATAGGTATATAAGTAGAGGGAACAAAAAGCATTGGTAAGTTAAAATAAGGCCTCTGCACTGTCTAGTGTCTGTGTCCGCCACACATGTCTGGTGGTCCTGTGAGGGTCCCTCACGTAGCTTACCCCATAGGAGCTGAGAGTACCACCCTGTCACCTAAATCTGAAACTTATTCCTGCTTGTGGCGAGAACTGCTGTCAAATTCAGCTGCCTCGGCTATTTTCTTTGACAGAATTCCAGATGGCAAGCATATGTGTGCATCCAAAGGCACGTCCCTCCCTACGCTTGCGTTGTTCTGACTTCGTACCTAACTTTTCCTCACCACCTCCTAGTCCTTGTGACAAAGGGTGTGTGCATAGAAGAGCCCACCAGTTGGACTTAGTGGCAGTGAAGGGCAGTGAAATTATTTTTTTCTAAGAAATAAAAAGTTTATGAGATCAAACTTACACCCTTGTTTTGTCTCCTCTGCTAACCAGCAGGTTATAAGTGTTGTTAAGTTTCTATAGATGTTCGTGGCTAGTGGAGATTTGCAAGCTATGAGGATTGGCCACTGTGGACCTCTGTGTGATGGGTTTCAGCAGCTGTAGTGTGCTATCCAGTACGAGGTGCTTTGTATAGTCGCCAACCATGTTGCTAAACAGCAGTATACAAATTGAAGATTTCTAAACTGAGTTTTACAATGTATTAAGAAGCAATAAAAAAGACTCTTATTTCTCAGTGGAACTCATAAGTAGTTTGATATCATGATTAAACGAATGGGCTTTAGAGTCAGATAGACTTGCTTTCAAATCCCCCCTCTGTTACTTGCTATCTGTGTGATCTTGGGCAAATCATTGAACTTTTCTGAACCTCAGTTCTTGAAATAATAATAGTATCCCTCGCATCATCTGAGAATGAAACACATGTGCTTGTAGAGCATACTGTGTAGTGCCTGGCTCATGGCCCCACATTCTGTAAGGATGTGCTGGTATTACTATTTGTGCCATCTAAGTTTTTTATACACTAAGTTAACTGGTGGAGAAGGAATTAGCAAGGTTACTGCTGCAAATAGGAAAAAGTGATTATCCTAATGCTTTTTTAATGTAATTATTTTCTCATTGGAAGCAGTGTGTTTTCTGTTTTCTAGATATTATTGAAATGGACTCGAAGCGTGTGCCTAGAGACAAGCTGGCCTGCATCACCAAGTGCAGCAAGCACATCTTCAATGCCATCAAGATCACAAAGAACGAGCCAGCTTCAGCCGACGACTTTTTACCCACACTCATCTACATTGTTTTGAAGGGTAACCCCCCACGCCTTCAGTCTAACATTCAGTATATCACCCGCTTCTGCAACCCAAGCCGGTTGATGACTGGAGAGGATGGCTACTATTTCACCAATCTGGTGAGTACTTGAATTCTTGGTGTCTGGAGAAGAACCATGAAGGTATTTATTTTAGGAATATGGTGGGTCACTCCCTGGCCTGTGACAGGTTAATGCTCCTGAGTTTTTTGAGTCAGCATAATTACAGATGCTTGCTTGGTGTCACAGAACACACGTGACCAGGTCATGCAAACACCCCAGCTACCAGTACTTGACTACAGACTATGGCACTTGTATGGGAAACATGATAGCCACGTTGAGGTGTCTGCTGCTGTTGGCCATCTCTCCCCAGGGTCCTGGGCATAAGAGCCATTCAGTTAGGTGGGTTGTTTCAACCATGAGTAAGTCAGATCCTGGATTTAGATTCCTTTATTAAAAGACTTAAGATTTATTTTTTGTTTTATTTCTACAAGTTACCACTTAGAACTGAATACTGAGGTATTTTAAGAAAGGATCAGTTTAGAGGATGTGAAATGATTTTCAACTATTGTTTTGCTACAATGGTTATTGCTTCTCAGCAAGACAATATTGAAGATATATGTATCTAAGTTATAAAGCCAAATGCTTCCTTTTACTGACTACCAAACTTCTGCTTGTTCGTTTAGACTAGATTTACTGTCAAGCCTATGAATTTGAGCCTCAGACACCTGTGCTGGAAGTTGCACAGGGTAATAGACAGGGAGAGGAAGCCAAGGTACATAAGGAATTGTTTCTGGTAAATTGTCTAAAAAGGCAGGTACTTGAACCTCCAAGACTCCAGAAATTTGTTGTGATTTATTTTTACATCTTAAGTATCTATTCACTTTTGTACCTGACTTTGTATTTGTCCTTTTTTTTTTTTCTTTAAGTGGATTCCCAAAAATATGTAAGCTTCAGGTCCCTCAAAACTGGGACCTGCCCTGGTTACACATCACCTTCAGCCACGTGTGCCCCATTTGTTACTGCAGTGCCGCATTCGGGCAGTGTGGTTTGCGGTGGAGGGGTTTGGGAATACGTTTTCAAAATGATACCTGCTCCATTATCTGGAGCACTGTTTCTTAACATAAGTGAGAGCCTTTTAGAGTGAGTTGTTATCTAGAGAGGATTCGATAATCCGGAAATCCCGAGAAGTATGGAGATGGAGCCACATGGTAGTAGGGACATGAAGCAAGACCAGGACGTGTTTGAGGGACCCCAGTTAAAAATGGAGGCTGCTGGTTTACCTACACTCTGCAGCTTCCTGGCACCTTGACCTACAGCCTTCACTATGTTTGTACCTTCTTCATTCTTTTCTTGCCCGACTCAGTCAGCTTCTGTCTTTACTTCTCCAGTGAAACTGTTCTGGCAAAAGTAAAAAATCTGCCAGTTGCCAAACCCCATGGGGAACCCTCAGTCCCCATCTTACGTCTTTAACACTCTTGATGGCTCCTTTGTTCTGGAACTTACATCTCTTGGCTTCCACAATTCCACCCCTTCTTGTCCCTTTAGGCTTTGTATCCTCTACTGCCTCTTGAGTTGTGTCACTCCCTGGGCTTCTGTCCTTGCATCTCTCTCCCTAGCTGTCTCCTCTGGTCACAGCTCTGCTGGTCTCTGGTACAGTGGTGACCCAAAGGTTTATGTCACCTGTTTTGACCTCATGCTGAGCTCAACTTCCAGCTATTTGTTGTGCCTTACATTTAATTTGTTCAAAACTGAAAGTGCTTCCCTTTTTTTTTCTTTTCTGTATACAGTTGATCCTTGAACAATATGGGTTTGAACTGCATGAGTCCAGTTATATGCAGATTTTTTCAATAAATACTGTAACTGTGTTTTCTCTTTCTTATGATTTTCTCTCTTTTGTTTTATTTGTTAATCCTTACCTGAGGATATCTTTCCATTGACTTTTAGATAGAGTAGAAGGAAGGAAGGGGGGCAGAGAGAGAGAAACATCCATGTGAGAGATACACATCAATTGGTTTCCTCCCACACAACCCTGACTGGGGCCAGAGATTGACCCTGCAATCCAGGTACATGCCCTTGACTGGGAATCAAACCCACGACCCTTTGGTCATTGGGCCCACACTCTAACTGCTAAGCCAAACTGACCAAGACTGATTTTCTTAATAACATTGTTTCTCTGGTATACTGTATTGTAAGAATATAGTATATAATATATATAACATATAAAATATGTATTAATCAACTGTTTATGTTATTGGTAAGGCGTCCAGTCAAAAGTAGGCTATTAGTAGTTAAGTTTGGGGGAGTCAGTAGTTGTATGTGGATTTTTTACTTTGTGGCAGTTGGTGCCCCTAACCTCACATTGTTTAGGAGTCAGCTGTCCAAAGTTTCCACTAGTGGCAATATTATATATTCTTTCACCTAAACCAGGAATGTTGGGATCATCTTAGATTCCTCCTCTCTCCAGGTAAAGGGCTTCAGCAATTACACACACACAGTTCAAACCCATGTGGAAGGGTCAAATGGGCACATCCTCATCAGATGACTCAATTGTAATAGATTTGCTGAATATTTCTTTAAAAGATGATTTGCTTTTTTATAAGTAATAAGGTAGGATCCTGTGAGTTTCTCAGAAAAAATTCTGAGAGCTGCCCATTTCCCTGTTTCTTGTGAAAATGGCTTTTTTTTTTAGCCCTGGTTGGGTGGCTCAGTTGGTTAGAATGTCATCTCGTACACCAAATGGTTGCAGGTTCGATCCCTGGTCAGGGCACATAAGGAAGGCAACCGATCAATGTTTCTCTCCTCCCCACTCCAACCCTTTGCTCTCTCTCTCTGAAAATCAGTAAAAACATATCCTTGGGTGAGGATTTTTTTAAAAATAGCTTTTTAAAAATGTGAAAATAGTGCATGCCCCGTTTAGAAAAATTTAATCAATATAAAGAAGTGTAACACAGATGTCTGTTTCACTGAGCGTTTTTCCTAGCATTTCTGTACTAATAATCGTTGCCATTTATTCATTGCTTACGACAGACCTATGAGCTAAGCACATTGCATGTGTTATGGTGTTTAATTCTCACAATAAACCTGGGTGGGATTTTCCCCATTTTACACATGTGGAAACCTCGCAGAGTTTAGATAACTTTCCTAGGGTCACACAACTCTTGGCTGTCAAGTGACAGAGGTGACAATTCCGGCTGTCTGGTTTTAAGCATGTGATTTAAAATAACTCTCTGAGGACTGGGGTATGTGTGCCACACTGGTCCCTGTGGATACTCCCAGTGTCTGGCCATGTCCAAGTAGGCTTGTGGAGCTGGCAAGACCCCAAAACCAATGGTTTTATGAGGCGTGCCCCCCAGATACCTGGCCCTGGAGCTCCTGGCCACAACAGTGAGTCCTCTGCCCTGCAGCGTGGCAGGGAGCAGAGCCTCCGACTTCAAGGGGTCGTTGGTTTTGTCTGCAGGGCGCTCAGTGGCAGTCTGGGTGAGACCGGCGCTGACGGCGCCTCCTCAGATACTTCACTCTGTTCGAGACCTTAGCACCTTTGAACTGCCTGAGTAGAACTGTTTCCAGCAGGCTCTGTGGAAGCTGGCAGTTGGATTAATCGTGTGTGTGTTTTTTAGGAAGAAATGTATTGTTTCAGATGAGAGCATAAATGAAACATGACTGGCTGTGAGTTGGTAGTTTTTGAAGCTGAAGTCCGTGGAGGTTCATTGGACTGTTTTGTCTACTTTTGCTTCAGTTTTAAGTTTTCCCTAATAAAAGGATTTTTAAAAATCTATTTGAATTTTTGTAGCTTTCCTCATATGACTATAATAAATAACATTCTCTTCTTTTTGTAGTGCTGTGCCGTGGCTTTCATTGAGAAGTTAGACGCTCAGTCTTTGAATTTAAGTCAGGAAGATTTTGATCGATACATGTCTGGCCAGACTTCTCCCAGAAAGCAAGAATCTGAGAGTTGGTCTCCTGATGCTTGTTTAGGTGTTAAGCAAATGTATAAGAACTTGGATCTCCTGTCTCAATTGAATGAACGACAAGAAAGGATTATGAATGAAGCCAAGAAGCTTGAAAAAGATCTAATAGATTGGACGGATGGAATTGCAAAAAAGGTTCAAGACATTGTTGAGAAATGTCCACTTGAAATCAAACCCCCAAATCAGTCTTTAGCAGCTATTGACTCTGAAAATGTTGAAAACGATAAACTCCCTCCACCATTGCAACCTCAAGTTTATGCAGGATGATAAAAATGTACATGGATAGTATTTATTTAAGCCTAAATTGTAGCTAGCCCTTACTCCAGTCCACCGATTGAGATATAGAATATAACTTAATTGCTTATAAATGCCAGGGCATTTTTATAGGTACAGTTTGTGGGGATTGTTTTTCTTTTGTTTTGTTTTCCTGGCAGGGGAAGTTTAGTAAATAATAAAGTACTATTTATTTGAGTTACTAAAATAGATTCATTTAAGACTTGTGTGAAAATTTTGTCTAAGTCTGTTTTTCTCGCCACAATTTTCCTGTGTGCTTTCTTGTGGTAGTCAGTGTGGTTTAGATCTGGGCAAATAATTGCCTCGTAAAGGGCAAAGCAAATGAATGCTATAAACTGTATGTTTAAGGGACTTCAATGGTACCACTATTCTATAATTTGAAATAATTTTATAATTGTAAAGATAGAAGATATATTGATAAGTAAGTATATAAAATTGTAAATATGTAAAAAAAAAAAAATAAGGGAATGGTGTGTGCTGTGCATGGCATTTCATGTATTTATTTTTTTAGTTTAAAATGGTATATTGACTATTTGTCTTTAACACCGTATTATTTGGTTTGCCCCACTAAAGTGAATGTAGAAGTGTTTAGACAAACCCCTTAAAATGGTGACTCCGTCTTTAACAATATGGAACCCCTGACTTTGATGTCCTGTATAGTCAGAGACTATGACACTGTTAAGGTTCAGGGTAATTTCAAGTTATATAA
This sequence comes from Molossus molossus, assembly GCF_014108415.1. Classification (NCBI taxonomy): domain Eukaryota; kingdom Metazoa; phylum Chordata; class Mammalia; order Chiroptera; family Molossidae; genus Molossus; species Molossus molossus. The sequence continues at coordinate 104,782,519 of NW_023425366.1, read as the reverse complement.
AGTCACTGTTTAGTATAGCCAGTTGAAGACTTTGAACCATGCTTCTCACACCTCTTTCCTCTGTCCAGTCAGCAGATATTTATTGAGCTCTTGATTTAAAGGAGAGCTGCTCTGGGTCAAAGGGCAGGGGGATGAACGGGGCTCTGCTGGTGAGCTGATGGGGAAGTCTCAGAGCTATAAAGTGCTGCTGGGACCTTTTGCCTCCATAGTGTACTTTTGACTTTATGGACAGCCCAGACACATGTCATATAAACCTTTTTTTTGGTTTCTCAGCCACAGTACTATTGACATATGGGGCCTGAGGGGTTTCTGTTGTGGGGCTACAACATCCCTAGCCTCTGTACCCACTAGTAGCACCCCCACAGTTGTGAAAAATCACCTTCAGACACTGCCAAATGTTACATGAAGAGGGGCAAAATTGCCCCCAGTTAAGAACCACTGATTTATGCTGTAATCAAGGGAGTTCTGGTGGTTAATCTGAGGGGATCAAAGAAGATTGTATTAAATGCACAGTATACTGTTAACTGATAATCTCTTTCAGTGAGGGTTACAACCACCCTCAGTGCAGAACTCCTAAGTCTAATGGAACTTTTCATAACCTAAATGTGCCATTTATGCTGCTCCTTCTCATCAGTGATTTCTACAGATTATCAGTGTACCTGTGAAATTGTAATTCCCAGGGCCCTATTCTTAAACAAGGGCACATCACACAAGCAGTAAAGAAAGTTTCTTTTGCTTTCCCAGTATCTTGCTAATAATGTACCACAAATTTGTAGTGCAGTAATATTGGAATAAAATTAGGGTAAGTATAAAATGTTCTATTCTTAAATTTACATATAAAATTCGTCACGTTGACACATCTTGTCATAAGGCACTGGAGACATGAGTCAGCTAATCACCAAGTTCAGATGGAATGTAGTGAGTTACTATCAAGTACCATGAGAACTTGCTCTTAGAATCTGCTCTTAGAAACACAGGCCCAAATGATTTTCATAGAAAGCTTACCCGCCCACACACCTTTTTTAATTTTCTATGTACTTTTTAGGTGCTAATCCAGATATGTACACTCTTAATTCTGGGAATATATAGTTCTTTCAGTCACTGTGCATTATGTCTGTTTAATAAAATGTCCATATCAGCCTCCCACTAAAGCAGTCTTCTTCTGATTTTTTGCCTATCTTTAAAGCAATGTGTTGAATTGACTTTTTTTTGTATATATCATATTGGTTGAATTCTTCAAATATGGACTCTTGCCTTAGGTAGAGGCTGATACTTCTTTTAAGTCAGCGTCAATTCTATGGCTGGAGTTTCTGTTTTCTCGACCAGAAAGTATTGTTATTCCATGTACTATAAATGTGATTATAATAAACCTTGGTAACAGAAGTCCTTATCAATAAAGTTTCACGATCCATTCCTCTTCCCAATTGATTTTTGGTTCTTTATCCTAGAAAAATATGCATTATTAATGTTTTCATGTTAAAAAGGTTTCCCTCTTGCCCTGGCCGGTTTGTCTCAGTGGTAGAGCATTGGCCCGTGGACTAATGAGTTACGAGCTCCATTCCAGTCAAGGACACGTACCTCGGTTGCAGTTTGTCCCCGGTCTTGGTTGGGTCATGTGGGAGTCAACCAGTCCATGTGTCCCTCTCACATTGATGTTTCTCCCTTTCTTCCTCTCCCTCCCTCCCACTCCATCTGAAGATAAATAGAAAAATATCCTCGGGTAAGTATTTAAAAATAAATAAATAAATAAATAAAGTTTTCCCTTTTAAGCCACAGACATCATTGTCATACTTTGAAAAATTAGACATCGGTTAAAAAAATAGCAAGAGAAGAATGTTGGCTATCACTACAGTTAGTACTGTTCTGAAAGGTTTACCCAAAGTACTCAGTCTTCAAGCAACAATAAAGTGGTGGTGGGGTGGGGAGTTAATCTAATATAGAGTGATTAGAGCCTGATGGTCGAGGACATGAACTTGAGCTAGAAAGCTTGAATTTGGTTTTGAATTTTGACTCTGCCACTTACCTGATAGCTCTTTGACCTTGGGCAGGTCATGTTTCACATAGCTCATCTGTGAAGTGGGGACAATCCTAGTACATGCTTCAAGGGTTGTTGTAAGGATTAAATGACTTTGAACACTGCCTAGCAATGCTAAGTGCTCAAGTGATAGCTATTATTTGTAGGTGATTTTTCTATGTAGAAAACCTAAGAGAATTGGTAGTGAAATTCCACTAAATTAAATGTTAAAATAGCCATTCAAAGTAACTGTACAAATTGACTTTTCTATATCTCATTACTAGACAGCAAATGGGGAAAATTTACTCACAATAGATACAAATATAAATCACCTAGTAGTAACAAGAGCGTTGGGAAATGTAAGAACTGAATAAGAATGCCCAGTCGGTGGGGCTCAGTGGAATGAGCATCATCCCATGGACTGAGAGGTCCTAGTTCCATTCCCAGTCAGGGCACATGCCTGGGTGCAGTCTCGACCTCCAGTAGGGGGCATGCAGGAGGCAGCTGGTCAGTGTTTCTCTATCACATCAATGTTTCTATCCCTCTCTCTCTAAAAAATCAATAAAAACATTTTTTAAAATTGAATAAGAAAAGAATGGAGAGATACATAGGGCCTCTGTGGTTGCACAGGGTCCTATGCTCAGAAGGTCCCTGTGTTTGGGCTTTAATGTTTTGTCTTTGCCATCTTGCAATTTTTATTTTATCTTTGAATTTTTTTTTTTTTATCCTCACCCGAGGATATTTTTCCATTTTTTGTACATAGAGTGGGAGGGAGAGAGAGAAAGGGAGAGAGAGAGAGAAACGTCGACGTGAAGAGACACATCGAGTAGCTGCCACCCGCACGACCAACCAGGGCCGGGGACAAACTTGCAACCGAAGTACGCGCCCTTAGCGGGAACCAAACCCAGGTCTCTCCAGACCGCAGGCCGACGCTCTAACCGCTGAGCCAAACTGGCCAGGGCTGAATTTTGTTTTTTAAGTGACATCTGATGGGACAGTGGAGCATGCAGGGGTGGGGGGGCGGAGCCTCAGCTCACACAATGTCTTGCCTCCTATTACCCCATGGGATGGGTTCTGGGTTCCCCTGCTCCCTGTGACTAGTCTAGCCAGGGCCTGGACACGCAGATATAGTTGGGGCTGGGTGTTCATGCCTGTGGTGGCTTCTAGCAGAGTATAATGGCATATTTAGTGGGTAGCTGGCTGGGAGCTGCATGTTGGTCACTGGGGGTAAGGGACATATATCAGGCCCACCTCTGATCCAGGTGTTCTTTGAAAAAAGGCTAACTCTGCGGTCCAGAGAGACCCGGGTTCGGTTCCCGCTAAGGGCACGTACCTTGGTTACAGTTTATCCCCGGCCCTGGTTCGGTCGTGCGGGTGGCGACCACTCGATGTGTCCCTTTCACGTCGATGTTTCTTTTCTCTCCCTCCTACTCTATCTGAACAAAATATCAAAAAATGTCCTCAGGTGAGGATAAAAAAAAGAAAGAAAAGAAAAAAGGCTAACTCCAGGGCTGGGGATGGAAAAACGACAACAACGAGAGTGAGAAACATCTTCCTTTTATGGTCCAGAAATAAGAAAGTACTTAAAGACTAATGGGAATATCTCAATAGAACAGGAATCAGCTTGAAAGGGTTCCCTCTGACCAAATTTGGAACAGTTTGAACAAAGGAAACAATATTTAATTGTGAAAAACATTGAATAAATACTGTTTTATTTTTAAATGAGAACAGAAGCAAACAGAAAACACCCTCACATATTAGAGGTTACCATTATGCCAACCCATTTGGGAAGAACTATAGTTGACATCTAATTGATGAAAGGAAAGCCTTTACAGAAAAGTACTAGTAAATTTAGAAAAAAAAAAATCGTATTTTAAACATCATTGCTTTAGCCCAGGACCAAATGACTTTATTGATGAATTCTACCATTTAAAGAATTAACATCAATCCTTCTCAAACTTTTCTAAAAAACCGAAGAGAAGAAAAATACTTCCTAACTCATTCTTGTGAGACCAGCTTTGCCCTGATACCAAAACCAGATAAGGGCACTTCAGGAAAAGAAAACTAGAGACCAATTTCCCTGATGAGTATAGATGCAAAAATTCTCAACAAAATACTAGCGATCTGTACTTAATAAAAAATTCAATCCCAAAAGGTTACATACTGTATGATTTCATATATGTCTGTGTGTTGTATATATATATATATATTTTCTCTACCTATAATTGTTTTATATATATATATTTTTATATATTATATATTTATATATTTTATATATTATATATATATAAAACAATTATAGGTAGAGAAAAAATTAGTGCTTTACAGGTGTTCAGAATGGGTTGAGAGGCGAGCTAAGTATTGTTATAATAGAGCAACACAATGGATCCTTTTCATGTGAAATTGTTCTGTATCTTGACTATTGTGGTGATTAGACAAGTTTACACGTGATAAAACTGCATCAAACTAAACCATAAATGGTATTATGTATGGCTGATGAAATCTGTATAAAATCAGTGTATTGTTTCAGTGTAAATTTCCTGGTTGTGGTATTGTGCCATAGTTATGCAAGATGTTACCATTGGGGAAAACTGGGTGAAAAGTACATGGGATCTCTATCTATTATTTCTTATTCCTGCATGTGAGTTGGCATTTATCTCAAAATAAAAAGGTGGATTTTTAAAATCTGTTAAATCATGTAGAAACAACCCAAACTCCATCAAGTGATGAATAAATAGAAAAACCAAACAATGGAATTCTTTTGTGTGAATTAATCTTTAAAAAAAATTTTTTTTTCTTTATCGATTTGAGAGAGAGAAAGAAACATCACTGAGAACGAACATCGATTGGCTGCCTCCTGCATGCCCCCACTGGGCATGTGCCCTGACCAGGAATCGAACCTGTGACCTCTTGGTACATGGGTCAATGCTCAATCACTGAGCCACACTGGCAGGGTTTGTGTGAATTAATCTTATTTTTATTTGATTGAAGAAAGAGACTGCCCGTGATCATATGGGCGATGTCCAAATCATTTATTTATTTATTTTTGTTAGTCCTCATCCGAGGATATTTTTCCACTGATTGTTAGGAAGAGAGGAAAGGAAGGGGGTGGGGGGGGGGAGATATCAGTGTGAGAAAGACACATCAATTGTTTGCCTCCCACACAACCCAACCAGAGCCGGAGATCGAACCTGCAACCCGGGTACATGCCCCTGACTGGGAATTGAACCTGCGACCCTTTGGTCTACAGGCTGACTCTAACCACTGAGCAACTGTCTGGGCTATTTTTTTTAATTAAATTTATTTGGGGTGGCAGTGGTTAATAGGATCATATGGGTTTCAGGTGTGGATTTCTTTCTTTCTTTTTTCCCCCCTGCATCCTCTCCCTCTTAGTCTCCCAAAGAGAGAGAAGAATGATCATCAATGACAGCAATTGCAAAAGCAACACCAAAAGCCGGCTTCACGCTCAGGGGAGAACACTGCATCTCCTCCTCATGGTTTCCAATGCTCTGCCCGTTCAGAGAAACTTCTCTAGTAACAAAATATAGAAATGATCCCTGAAAGTACAGTCTTTCAGGTGTGGATTTCTATGTTACAGGATCTGTACATTGCACTGTGTGCCCACCACCCAGTCAAATCATCTCACGTCACCATATATTAAGCCCCTTCACTCCCCAGCCCCCCACCCCTTCCCTCTGGCAACCACCACACTGCTGCTGTCTGTGTCCAGGAGGCCCACACCAAGACACATGATAATGAAAATGCCCAAGGTTAAAGACAAAGAGAGAAAATTAAAAGAATCAAGAGGAGCCCTGGCCGGTTTGGCTCAGCAGTTAGAGCGTCGGCCTGCGGTCCGGAGAGACCCGAGATCGGTTCCCGCTAAGGGCATGTACCTCGGTTGCAGTTTGTCCCCGGCCCTGGTTGGTCGTGCGGGTGGCAGCCACTCGATGTGTCCCTTTCACGTCGATGTTTCTCTCTCTCTCTCTCTTCCTCTCTCTCCCTCCCACTCTATCTGTACAAAAAATGGAAAGGTATCCTCGGGTGAGGATTAAAAAAAAAAAAAAAAAGAATCAAGAGGAAATTAGTTAGTTATGGGCATGGGAGCTATCATAAGACTGTCAGCTAATTTCTCAACAGAAACTCTAAAGGGCAGAAGGGAGTGGCACAAAAATATTCAAAGGGATGAAAAACAAAGACCTACAATTGCCCTGGCTGGTTTGGTTCAGCGGTTGGAGCGTCGGCCTGTTGTCCTGAGAGACCTGGGTTCGGTTCCCGCTAAGGTCGCGTACCTCAGTTGCAGTTTGTCCCCGGCCCTGGTCGGTTGTGCGGGTGGCAGCCACTCGATGTGTCCCTTTCACATCGATGTTTCTCTCTCTCTCTGTTCCTCTCTCTCCCTCCCACTCTACCTGAACAAAAAATAGAAAAATGTCCTCGGGTAAGGATAAAAAAAAAAAAGACCTACAATGAAGACTACTCTATCCAGATGTGGCACAGTGGTGTGGCAGCCACAGTTAACTAGCAAGATGGAAAGCCGCAGACCCGTGATTTAGAATCAAAGGAGAGATAGAGGGTTTCCCAGACAAGAAAAAGCTAAAGGAGTTCATCATCACTAAACCAGTACTAAAAGATATGTTGTAGGGACTTCTTTAAGAAAAAAAAAGGATCAAAAATATAAATAAGAAAATATAGAAAAGAAAAAAATGCTCACTCACAAAAACAAACACTTAGTAAAATCAGTGGATCAACCAAGTATAAAGCTACTAAAAAAGGTTAAAAGGCGAAAGTAGGAAGATCACATGTATTTACAATGATAAATTAAGGGATACTCACAACTCATATACACAAGAAGTAAAACATGATGATAAAAACATAAATGTGGAGGGAGGGAGTAAATATTGCAGTGATTTTAGAATGTTAGAACTTAGCCAAACATCAACTTAAAATATAGTACTATAAAAATAGCTTGGTATATATGAAGCATATGGTAACCACAAGCCAAAAATCTGCAAGAGATACACAAGAAATAACAGATAAGGAGTCCAAACATAACACTAAAAATTGCCCTCAACATACAAAAGAGAGCAAGAGAATAAGAAAGGAATAGGGAAGAGCAAGATAAACAATCAGATAACAATAAAAATGGTAATAACTACATGCCCATCAATAATTACTTTAAATGTAAATAAATGGACTAAATGCTCTAGTCAAATAACAGGGTGGCTGCCCTGGCTGGTTTGGCTCAGCGGTTGGAGTGTTGGCCTGCAGACCCTAGAGTCCCAGGTTCGGTTCCCGCTAGGGGCATGTACCAAAAGAATAATAATAATAACAACAGAGTGCCTGAACTGACAAAAATACAAAACCTGCACACATGCTACCTACAAGAAACCCACTTCAGATCAAAAGACACACAGAGACTGAAAATAAAGGGATGGAAAAATATTTCCTACAAATGCAAATGAAACAAAAAAGCTGGGTAGCCATATTTATATCAGCCCAAATAAACTTTAAAACAAAGGCTGTATAGACAAAGAATGACATTTCATAGTGATAAAGGGAGTGATCCAGTAAGAGGATAACTCTTGTAAATATGTGTGCACACAACACAGGGGCACCTAAATCTATAAAGCAAATCTTGAGGGACATAAAGGAAGAGATTGATAGTAATACAGTCATAGTAGGGTATTTTAACACCCCTTTGACATCAATGGATAGATCATCCAGACAGAAAATCACCAAGGAAATAGTTGCTTTATTTATTTATTTTTAATCCTCACCCGAGGATATTTTTCTATTTATCTTCAGACAGAGTCAGAGGGAGGGAGAGAGACAGCAACGGGGACGAACCGCAACCAAGGTCCATGCCCTTGAGCAGAACTGAACCCACGACTCATTGGTTCGTGGGCTGACGCTCTAACCACTGAACCAAACCGGCCAGGACAGAAATAGTTGCTTTAAATGACACATTAGGCCAGCTGGATATTATTCATATTTTTAGAACATTTCATCCCAGAGCAGCAGAATATACATTTCTTTCACGTGCACATGGAACATTTTTCAGAAGAGACCACATGTTTGGCCACAAAACAAGTCTCAATAAAATTTAAGACTGAAATCATATCAAGCAACTTCTTCAATCACAATGCTATGAAACTAGAAATCGGTTACAACAAAAAAACTGAAAAACACCCAAACACATGGAGGCTAAATAATATGTTACTAAACAATGAATGGGTTAACTATGAGATCAAATAAGAAATCAAAAGATATTCATCAGCCATAAAAAATAATAAAACCTTCTGTGACAACATGGATAGACCTAGAGGGTACTATGTAAATGAAATGTCAGAAAGAAAAAACCAATACCATATGATTTCACTTATAAATGGAATTTAAAAAACAAAACAGAAACTCATAGATACAGAGAAGAAATTGATGGTTGACAGATGGGAGGGGTTTGGGAGGATGGGAGATAAAGGGGAAGGGATTAAGAAGTACCAATTGGTCCTGGCTGGTTTGGCTCAGCGGTTAGAGCATCAGCCTGCGGTCCAGAGAGACCAAGGTTTGGTTCCCACTAAGGGCACGTACCTCAGTTGCAGTTTGTCCTCGACCCTGATTGGGTCGTGCAGGAGGCAGCCACTTGATGTGTCCCTTTTATGGCAATGTTTCTCTCTCTCGCTCTCCCTCCCCTCTATCTGACCAAAAAATGGAAAATGGTCTCGGATGAGGATTAAAAAAAAAAGGAAGTACCAATTGCCAACTATAAAAATAGTCACGGGATGTCAATTACAGCATAGGGAATATAGTCTATAATATTGTAATAAGTAGGTATGGTGTCAGATAGGTAGTAGACCCATCTGGGTGATCACTTTGTAAGTTATGTAAATAACTAATCACTCTTGTACACCTGAAACGAATATATTTTTGTCAAGTGTAATTAAAAAATAATACATGCTGTGGACATATGTGCTTACTACAGCAAAATACTGATGAAGAAATCAAGAAAGAGCTAAGCAAATGGAGAAACATACTGTGTTCATAGAGTGGAATACCCAACATAGTAGATATACTAATTCCCCCCAAACTGAGCTACAGTGTTAAATACAATTTCTATCAATATCCCAGCAAAAATTTTTGTATGTATAAATGAACTTATCTAAAATTCATATGAAAAAGAACAGGATTAAGAAAAATTAAAACAATTTTTTTTTTGAAGATTTTTTTTTTTTTATCCTCACCCGAGGACATTTTTCCACTTTTTTATTCAGATAGAGCGGGAGGGAGAGAGAGGAAGAGAGAGAGAGAAACATCGACGTGAAAGGGACACATCGAGTGGCTGCCACCCCTATGACCCTACCAGGGCCAGGGACCAACTGCAACCAAAGTACATGCCCTTAGCGGGAACCGAACCCTGGCCTCTGTGGACCGCAGGCCGACGCTCTAACCGCTGAGCCAAACCGGCCAGGGCTTAAAACAATTTTTAAAAAGAAAAAGTTGAAGGAATCACTTTATCCAATTTTAAGATTTGCTATTTAATTACAGTAATCAAGACTGCAGTATTAGTTGAGGTGTAGACACATAGATCTATGGAACAGAATAAAGAACATAAATTGGACACACACAAATATGACCAATTGATATTTTCCAGCTGATTTTGACAAAGGTTTAAAAACAATGGAATGGAAGAAGGATAGACTTTCAACTAATGGGGCTGTAGCAGTTGGACATTTATAGGATTAAAACAGTGAATATGTACCTAAATATAAGTCATAACTTCTATAGTACTTTTAGAAGCAAACAGAGAGTCTTTATTTATTTCTTATTCCTCACCTGAGGATATTTTCCTACTTATTATCAGATAGAATGGGAGGAAGGGAGAGAGAGAAAGACAGAGAGAAACATCGATGTGATAGAGCCACACTGAGGTATGCCCTTGACCGAAATCGAACCCGCGACTCATTGGTCTCCGGGGAAACACTCCAACCTCTGAGCCAAACCGGCCAAGGCAAACAGAATCATTGGAGGCCTAGGGCTAGGCCAAGAGTTCTTAGACATGACACCAGAAGTATGACCCATAAAAGAAAAACGATTGATAAATTGAACTTAAAAATTTTAAACTTTTGATCGATGAAGGACCCTGTTAATAGAATAAAAATACAAACTAGAGACTGTAAAAAAAAAAAAAATGTTTTTGCAAATTATATATCCAAGGAACGACTAACATCCATGATATATAATGAAGACTCTGAACTCAACAGTTGAAAAAGGATTCAATCAGAAAACGGGCAAAGACTTGAACAGAAAGCCAGCCAGGAAGATACATACAAGACCTTTCCATGGGAAAAGCCCAAGTTTTTCAATCAGTGATCCTGAGAAAACTACTTATGATCATGCAAAAGAATGAAACTGTGAGGGGGGCATCCGCTTCACGACAGATTGAGAAGGCTCTTTTGTTTCTTTCCGGAAAGTTACAAATTGGACAACTGTTCGACGAAGAGACCGGACTGAGAGGTCCAAGCACGGAGGCAGCGGAAGGTGCGCGTGGGAATGAGCGGGACGTGGGGGCGGGGCGGCCCAGGGGAGGGCAGAGCCGCCGGGAGCCCCGCAGCCCCGGCGCAGGGCAGCGGGGGAGTCCGGCCGCAGCCCTCCTGTGCCCGCCGAGTGAGAGGGGCAGGAGCAACATGCCTCCCTGAGCTGCCAGTGCCCAGTGCGGCTAACCCTGGGACGGGGGTGAAGATATGGCACAGCGGTGTGGCAGCCACAGTTAACTAGCAAGATGGCAAAACCGCAGCCCCGTAAACTCACGTCCTCCCTCCCCCCAATAAATAGCACAGCAGCGGGGACAGCCTCTGGCTACGAGTTGGCAGTGCCAGGAACTCACAGGCCCGAAGCCCCACCACCCTGCCGCCTTCCACCGTGGGCGTGGTGACCAGAGACGGAGGCGGCCGGACAGGGCGGGAACACCCACCACCTCGGGAAATGGGGGGCAGTCGCCACGACCGAGGAGGCACCGCCCCACCAAGCACCCAGAGGTGGCCGCGGTTCAGGTAAGAGAAACAAGCGCTGGAGCTAGAGCACCATCTGCGGGAAAACAGAGGCAAGACCTACGCCTGTCAACCTGCTGAGCTTTCAAGAGCAAAAAGGTGCTTCAAAAGGAAAGGCGCTCACTGTCTCAGATGCCCAGACAGAAGAACAATCCAAGAACAACGAATCACCAAGGCACCGAGGTTGAAAGAAAATGAAAATTCTCCAGAAGCCAAACTCAAAGACATGGAAGCTTGTGATTTAACGGACAGAATTCAAGATTGCAGTTTTGGCGCTGCCGGTGTGGTCACTGGTTGAGCATCTTCCTGCACCAAGAGGTCCCCGTGGGATTCCCGGTCAGGGCACATGCCCAAGCTGTGGGCAGATCCCCAGTGAGGGGCATGCAGGAAGTGACCCATAGATGTTTCTATCTCTCTCTCCCTCTTCCTTCCTCTCTCTTTAAGATCAATAAAGGAAAAAGAAATAAAAAACAATAGATTGCAGTTTTGAAAAAATTCAACAAGATGCAAGGCAACTCAGAAAGGCAGTTCAGTGAGTTACAGACTAAAACATGAACAAAGGGAGTACAAAAGTGAAACTATAAAGAAACCCAGAAATTCTGGCATCGCTACCATTCAGGCCATAGACATATCCATCACCTCCCAAAGTTTCCTCCTGTACTCTTATTACTATCATTGTGTGTGTGTGTGTGTGTGTGTGTGTGTGTTACACTTAACATAAGATTAACTCTCTTAGAAAAAAAATTTTAATTGCAGATTGGATCTCAACTCATGCACAATCAATTAATGTGTAAATAGGTGGAACAACAAATTGATGTTCCTGTGTGTGTCTCTCTCATTGATAATAATAATAATAAAAAGAGTGAGATACCACTTCACACAAATTAGGATGGCTATGTTGAAAAAACAGAACATAACAAGTGTTGATGAGAATGTGGATAAATTGGAATTCTGGTGCATTGTTGCTGGGAATGTAAAATGGTCAATCACTATGAAAAACATCTGGTGGTTTCTCAAAATGTTAAATATAGAATTACCATGTGATCCAGCAATTCCACTTCAAGATATAATACCCAGAATAATTGAAAGTAGGGACTGTCATGACGAAGCACTACAGGCCAGGCAGCCTGAACAACAGAAGTGTATGTTTTTACAGGTCTGGAGGCCAGAAGTGTGATACTAAGGTGCCAGCAGGGTTGGTTCCTCCGAGGCCTCTATTTTTAGTTTGTATGGAGGTTTCTAAAAAGAATTAAAAAGTAGAACTACTATATGATAATCCAGTGATCCTATTTCTAGGTATTATCCAAAGGAAATGAAATCAGTGTCTTGAAGAGATATCTGCACCCCCATGTTCATTGCAGCATCATTCACAATAGCCACAACTTGAAAACAACCTACATGTCTATTGGTGGATGATGGAATATGGAAAATGTTTTATATATAATTTAAAAAATGTGTTATGTATACAAAATATATTTATACAGCATATGATGTATATTAAATGAGAAATTATTTATCCATGAGAAGAAGAAAATCTTGCCATTTGGGACAAGGCTAGGTAGACTTTAAGGGCATTAAGCTAAGCGAGATTATCGAACAGAGAAAAACAAATACTGTATTTTCTCACATATGTGGAATCCACTTGAACTCATAGAAATAGAGAGCAGAATGGTGGTTATTAGGGGCTGAGGGATGGGAGAAATGGGAGATGTTGGTCAAAAGGTACAAACTTCCAGTTATAAGATGAATAAATTCTGAGGATCGAATGTACAACATGGTAACTATAGTTAATAATACTGTGTTATATACTTAAAAGTTGCTAAGAGAGTAGATCTTAAATGTCCTTACCACAAAAAGAAAAGGTAATTATATGAAGTGATGGATGTGTTAACTAATCTTATTGTGGTAATAATTATGCAAAATATAAGTGTGTCAAATCATTATGTTGTATACTTTAAACTTACATGATGTTACATGTCAACTATATCCAAATAAAGCTGGAGAGAAAGAAGACAAGTTACTAATAAAATATAAAACATTTAAAGTCCTTTTGTAAATAAAAAAATTAAGCCCGGCTGGTGTGGCGCAGTGGTTGAGTGTCGACCACACACCAAGAGGGCACCAGTTTGATTCTGGGTTAGGACACATGCCCAGGTTGTGGGCCTGATCCCCGGTGGGGGTTGTGCAGGAGGCAGCCAGTCAATGTTCTCTCTCATCGATGTTTCTGTCTCTCTCTTTCTAAAATCGGTAAAGGAAAAAAAATTTTTTTTAAATGCATAGTGGTCATAAACAAACAATTTACAATTTAACCTACAAATGGCCAGAAACAGAAGGAAAATATTCAACTTCATTAATAGTCAAAGAAATGTAAAATGATTACATAACAAAATAGAATTTTTCTTGTTAAATTGGCAAAGATGAAAATGTATGATAGCATTTTATGAGGGTGAATGTAGAGAACTGTATTTCACTGAGAGAAACACAAATTATAACATTTCCAGAAAGCAAATTAGTACTGTGTGTCAAGAGCCTTGAAAATCATTTTTACTTTTTTGGCACAGTAGTCTCTTTTCTAGAAAGTAATGCTAAGAAAATAATAGTACACAATAACATTTTATGTAAAAATATTGACTACTAAAGTGAAAAATTTTCAGTGTAAATTGTTGTAGAAGGGAATGTTTATTTATTTTTTTAATCCTCACCCGAGGATATTTTTCTATTTATCTTCAGATAGAGTGGGAGAGAAACATGGATGCAAGAGAGACACGTTGACAGGTTGCCTCTCGCATGACCCCAACCAGGGCTGGGATGAACCGCAACTGAGGTACATGCCCTCAACTGGAATTGAACCTGTGACTCTTTGGTCCACAGACCACCACTGAACCAAACCGGCTAGGGCTAGAGGGGAGTGTTTAAATGAAAGGATAATTATACAAAAAAAAAAAAAAAAAATCCTAGGAACATGTTGAGCATAGTTCCAAATTTGTTTTAAACTCCCACGTGATGCTAGAAAACAAGAAGAAGGAATACTGCAAAATCTTACCAGTAGTTCCCATTGGATTTGAGGGTTGCAGGTGGTTTTATTTATTTATTTATTTTTACCTTTCATTAGCATTTTTATTGGTACTTACAAATGTCTTTTTTTTTCTTTTCTTTTTTCTTTTTTACTTTTTAAAAATCTTTATTGTTGAATGTAGAATGTATTACAGATGTTCCTCATTTTTCCCCCATTGACTCCCCTCCTCCCCCCTCCTGCCCCCCTCCCACCTTTTCCCACACCATTGTCTGTGTCCATTGGTTATGCATATAAGTTCTTTGGTTTATTTCTCACCACCCCCCAACCCCTTTTCCTTTGAGGTTTGTCAGTCTAGCAATGAATTTGTACTTCTTAATCCCTTCACCTTTTCACCCATTTCCCCAACCCCCCTCCCATCTGGCAACCAGCAAAATGTTCTCTGTATCTATGAGAATGTTTCTGTTCTACCTGTTCATTTTGTTTGTAGATTCCATTGTTGATAGATATGTATTCATTGCCATTTTGTTTGTTCATATATTTTATCTTTTTCTTCAAAAAGACCCTTCATCATTTCATATAATAACGGTTTGATGGTGATGAACTCCTGTAACTTTTTCTTGTCTGGGAAACTCTTTATATGGCCATCGATTCTAAATGACAGCTTTGCAGGATAGAGTAATCTTGGTTGTAGGTTCTTGCTTTTCATCACTCTGAATATTTCTTGCCACTCCCTTCTGGCCTGCAAAGTTTCTTTTGAGAAATCAGCTGACAGTCTAATGGGAACTCCCTTGTAGGTAACTAGCTGCCTTTCTTTTGCTGCTTTTAAGATTCTCTCTTTGTCTTGAACCTTTTGCATTTTGATGATGATGTGTCTTGGTGTGGGCCTCTTGGGGTTCATCTTGTTTGGGACTCTCTGTGCTTCCTGGACTTGTATGTCTGTTTCCTTTACCAGGTTAGGAAAGTTTTCTGCCATTATTGTTTCAACAGGTTTTCGATTTCTTGTTCTCGCTCTTCTCCTTTTGGCACCCCCAAGATGAGAATATTGGCATGCTTGAAGTTGTCCCAGAGGCTCCTTTCACTATCCTTATTTTTTTGAATTCTTTTTTCTTTTTGCTGTTCTGATTGGGTGTTTTTTGCTTCCTTATATTCCAAATCAATGGTTTGCTTCTTGGATTTACGTACTCTACTATTGAATCTGTGTAAATTATTCTTTATTTCAGTTAATGCTTCCTTCAATTCTCACTGTGCATCCATCATTTCTGACTGGTCCTTTTTTATGCTCTTGAGGCCCTCACTGAGTTCATTGAGCATCCTTATAAGCAGTATTTTGAACTCAGCATCTGTTAGGTTGCTTATCTCCATTTCGCTTAGTTCTTTTCTTGGGGTTTTGTTCTGTTCTTTCCTTTGGGACCTGTTTCTTTGTCTCCTCATTTTGGCTGCCTCCCTGTATTTGTTTCTGTGTATTACTTAACGAGCGGTATGGGATTAGCTGAGACCAGATGCTGCTTGTTTGAAAGAATTTAGGAAAACCTGAAGCAGGATCCAAGACAGGCCAATCCTATGGTTAAGCAACTGGCAACAGCTTGGGTGGGCCTGAAAGTTGGGTGGGGCGGGGCCTCAGGGAGTCAGCAGGGCGGGGCTACCAGTGTGAGCCAAGTTGCTGGAGTCCCAGACATGGCTTCTGTCTGCCACCCCAGGGAAGGGCTCACCAAAGGAACAAAGGCCTCTGACAGCACGTTTGTCCCGGAGAAAGCCCCCTCTCCAGCCCTCGCTCCAGTGCCAAACAGCTCAGTTCTTCCCTGTATGTCTCTGGCGCCCCTCGAGCTGCCTCCCCTCCAAGCTCAGAGGGAGTGAGTCTGGTAAGTCTGTGCGCGGGCCCTTTAAGGAGCTGCCTGGGGCTCCAGCCGCCTCAGCCTCCCTGAACCTCAGTTCCCACTGTTTTTTCCAGCCGGAAGTTATGGGGATTCTCTTCCTGGCGCTGGAACCCTGAGCGGGGCACCTGGTGTGGGACAGGGACCCCTCAGTCCTCAGGAAGGACCTTCCCAGCCTCGGGAGCCTCCTGATTTTTATCCGCCACACGTGGGTGTGGGCCCAGCCCCTCGCGCCTCCGCCCCTCCTACCAGTCTGGATGTGGCTGCTTTTTTTAAATTCTGTAGTTGTAGGACTTCCATGCAGCTTGATTTCAGGCGGTTTTGAATGATGGTTGTTCTGTAGTTTAGTTGTAACTTTGATGTGGTTGTGGGAGGACACGATACCGCGTTTACCTACCTGCCATCTTGACCGGAAGTCGGGAGAAGTTGTTTTTAAAAGGTGTATATTCACAATGGAATATTATTCAGCCATAAAAAAGAATGAAATCTTGCCCTGACCGGTTTGGCTTAGCAATTAGCGCATTGGCTTGAGGATCGAGGAGTCACGGGTTTGATTCTGGTCAAGGGCACATAACCTCTGTTGCGGTTCGGTCCCGGGCCCTGGTCAGGGTCCTGCGAGAGGCAACCAGTCGATGTGTCTCTCTCACGTTGATGTTTCTCTCTTTTTCTCCCCCTTCCATTGTATTTGAAGATAAATGAAAAAGTATCCTCAGGTGAGGATTTAAAGAAAAAAAGAATGAAATCTTGCCATTTGTGATAACATGGACCTAGAGGGCATTATACTCAGTGAAATAAGTCAGGCCGAGGAAGACAAATTAAAAAAAAAATCAACAAACTCAAAACAGAGTCAAAGCAACAAAGAACAAACTGATGGTTGCCAGAGGGGAGAGAGGGAGAAGGATGGGGGAAAAGGAGAAGGGAATATAGTTCATAATAATGAATATGCAGCTGGTTACTAGACTTCGTGTGGTGATTACAGCGTAAGATGTAGAAATGTCGAATCACCACATTGTACACCTGAAACTAATATAACATTGTATGCCAACTATATTTGAATAAACTATTAAATAAATAAAATAATTTTATTTAAATTTTTTTAAAAAGTGACAGCTGTCTCTGAACAGGATTTCCTAGGCACCTCTCTGTGCTTGCCAATGCAGAACATCACCTCTAGAAATAGAATCACCCTCTTGGAAGGTTCAGAGGCCTGTCCTTCTTTAAAAGAATAATGAGTTGTCTGTAGGGCAAGGTGTCTGGTTTAAATGTTCTCTACAGAAGTACACACAGCCGAATGTTTGCTCCCTTGGTTAAAAGTCAGCGGTGCTGAAAGAGATCTAGGTTTCGGATCTGGGGTGGCAGCCAGAAGACTGGTAAGCATTCTTAAATATGGAAGAATCTCACCTAAGCACCAAGAATTAACCTGAAGTTCTGGTGGCTTCGGCTGTGAGGTGGTTAACGGGTGGGGTGCAAGAGGCATCTGACCATTTTCTCCTGATTTGAAAAGTAAGAGGGGTGGAAGGACATGATCACTCTTTGAAGCGGAATCTTTCTCTTCGTCGATAATGGGGCCTCATTCTGAAAGCCCTGTCTTTGTGTGTTTGGATGCTCCAATCAATGGGGGGCTAGACTATTATATTAATTCTATGCTGTAAATAATATGCTGAGCCCAGACTACCTACAAGAAATGGTGCTGGAGGGACTGCAAAAAAGCGGGGGGGGGGGGGGGGGGCACAGGTCCTGGACTTTGCCTTCAGCTTATTTGCAATCCAGGAGACATGGGAAGGTATAGAAATGTGAAGTGTTTAGCTAAGGTTTAGTTGAGTGTCAATTACAATGGAAGTAACAAGGCATTAAATGCATGATTAACCGCCCAATAGAGTAATTACAGTACCTTATGTGTATTTAGCCCTTATCTACCAGGAGCTGTGCTAAGCAAGCCTTCAAAAGCTATTACCTCTTTAATATGTCTAACAAACCTAGTCTAGCAAGAATAATAAGTAGCATTAATTAGTGCTTCATATATGCTAGGCGCTGTGCTGAGTACTTCTCACGGAACAACACATGTAATCCTGGCAAGGACACTATAGGTAAGTATTAACATTGTCCTCAGGCACAAAAAGAGAGTCCTGGTGCACAGAGGTGAGTGTCTCGCCCCGGATCACAGATGTGAAGTGGGGAGCCAGGATTCAAACCCAGGCAGTCTCGTTCCAGGGCCCCCACTTTTTATTGTTTTACTTTTTATTGTGGTAAGAACACAATGTGAGATCAATTCTCTTAACAAAACTGTGAGTGTACAGTCCATCCTGCTGACTGTAGGTTCAGTGCTGCGCAGCAGATCTTACTCATCTTGCTTAACTGAATTGTGCCTGCTGATTAATAACTCCCATTTCCATCCCCCCAGCTCCTGGCCACCACCATCCCAATCTTATTATTATTTTTTTATCCTCACACGAGGACATTTTTCCATTTTTTGTTCAGATAGAATGGGAGGGAGAGAGGAAGAGAAAGAGAGAAACATCGACATGAAAGGGACACATCGAGTGGTTGCCACCGCACGACCAACCAACCGGGGCCGGGGACAAACTGCAATTGAGGTACTTGCCCTTAGCGGGAACCGAACCCGGGTCTCTCTGGACCACAGGCTGACGCTCTAACCGCTGAGCCAAACCGGCTAGAGCCCAATCTTTGATTTTATGAGTTCAGCTGTTTCAGAAACCTCACGTCAGTGGAACCACGCGGTAGTTGTCTTTCTGTGTCTGGGTTATTTCACTCAGCGTAACGTCCTTAAAGTCCATCCATGTTGCTCCATGTTTCCTTATTGTTTAAGGCCATGCAGCATTCCATTGTATGCTCACACACTTTCTGTACCATTCATCTGTCGGTGGATGTTTAGATTGTTTCCACATCTTGGCTGTTAGGAATAGTACTGCAATGAACATGGGAGTGCAGGTATCTCTTCAAGGTCCCGATTTCTATTCTTTTGGGGATACACCCAGAGGTGGAATTGCTGGGTCACAGGGTAGTTCTATTTTTCACTTTTTGAGGAACTGCCATACTGTTTTCATAGTGGCTGCACCGTTTTCTCAAATGTGGCCAGAAAGTGATTGGGGGCGTCCACGGAGTCCTCTACTTCTAAGCATCATTTTACACCAACTTCCCCGAACGTAGAGAGCTGAGAGAGGAAAGAATAGGGTTTGAGACCTTGTGTTTCAGGAAGATAATGAGGTTTGAAAAGTTATTATTATAGAAAAGATCAAAGAGAAGAGAAGGTCTTTTAAGTGGGATGCGGCGGTCAGGTCCTCAGTGATTAGGAGACTAGGATTATAGCATAATTGTAACATCGAGTTATAATGTTTGACTTACTTTTTAGCAGAATTTGTCCATTTGTAAGCAGATTTCCAGTTGACCATGGAATGTAGCAGGGTCACCTTGAGTGTCCCACAACCTAAAACAAGGGTCAGAAAATACAGCCTGCAGCCCAAACTGGCCCACCACCTGCTCTTGTAAATAAAATTTTATTGGAGCACAACCACTCCCATTCGTTTGTGTTGCATTCATGGTACATGACAGAGAATAAAGCCTAAAATATCTTTTATAGAAAAAGTTTGTTGCCCTGGCCAGTTTGGCTCAGCGGTTGGAGCATCGGCCTGTGGACCAGATAGATAGTCCCGGGTTCGGTTCCCGCTAGGGTCGCGTACCAAAAAGAAAAAAAAAAGTGTGCTGATCTCTGGCCTAATGTATTACTGTGGTTGTTATTTTTCTCCTAAACTTTTATTTAGAAAAATGTTAAATCTGCAGAAATATTGAAAGAATACTATAATGTCCTTCTCCTTGATTCAGCACAACATTTTGCCACAAGCTCTTTCCCTCCCTCTCTCGCCAACCCCCCTGCCCCTCCCCCCCCAAATCACTCTCTGGCTACAGTATTTGAGAATTAGGTGCGAGTATTGTAACTCAATATTCCTAAATAAATCAGCATATATCTCCTAAGAATAAGGACAGTCTTTTATGTAACTGTAGGAATTTAACACTAATGCAATGATCAGACCATATCCAAAATCTCCAAATAATGTCATCTATAATTTTAAAAATCCAGGTTCCTGTGCAGGATTAATCACTGCATTTAGTAGAGTCCTGTCTCTTTAGTCTCTACTCTAGAACAATTTCCCAGCTTTCCTGGTTTCTTTTGTTTTTGTCCCCAACTTTGTTGAGGCGTCATTGACAAAACTGTAAGACATTTAAAGTGTACATCATGATGATTTATTTGGTAAACATATACATTGTGAAAGGATCCTTTTTGTGTGTGTTTCATGACATTGATATATTTTTAAGAGTGTGGGCGAGATGTTTTACGTCCCTCATTCTGGATTTGTCTGATCCTTTCCTGGTGATTCCATTCAGGTTTTCAGTGTTTTGGGCGGGAATACCAAAGAGGTGCTGTGTCCTCAATGCATGCCATCAGTAGATTCAGCGATTGTTAATGTATGAAAACCGCACGCCAGCAGTGACGGTTTAACAGGTCTGAATTAAAGACCCAAAAGGACGGGGCTCAACACGGCAGTGCTTACAAAGCTATAGTTTGTTTCAAGAAAAGGGTACAAGATAGCTACATAGGTCTGGACAGGTCAGGAGCAAGTTCCCATCCTTCTCTCCTGCACCAGGAACCACGGGGACCTGCACAGAATACCTTGGAACAGAGGCCGTGTTTATGCACACAGATTCCAAATGTTTGCAGCCATTTGAGGGGTTGGTATTCATTTAAACCGACAGTTGATCCATCCAATAATACCAGCATAAACTTTTTTACACTTCAAAATTCTTTATTAAAAATATATGTTTTTATTTATTTTCTAGAGAGAGAGGAAGGGAGAGAGAGATAGAAACATCAATGTGAGAAAGAAACGTTGATGGGCTGCCTTCTCCACGTCCCCAAACAGGGATCAAACCCATAACCCGGGCATGTGCCCTGGCTGGGAATCGAACCGGGACCTCTCAGTCCATGGGACTACACTTAGTCCAGCAAGCTCACCAGCCAAGTACAGTTTACAATTCTTTTCCTCCCTGATCAATGGCTAGCTGTACTTTTTTCTTTTTCTGTTGTTTTAAATTTTTTTTATTTTTCAATTACAGTTGGTATACAATATTGTCTTAGGTGTACAATAGTGTTTAGACACTTATATAACTTACAAAGTGATCACCCTAATAAAAATGACTATCTGTACTTCATGGCATGCTTTTGTTGACTGATTAAACCACAGCTAATCGATCATGATTTCTTTATCCCTCCCAACAAAATCTACCTTTTCTCACATACCATACGTTATTTCTCACAGGCCTATGGGCGAGAGGCCTTGTCCTCCTTATTCCAGGTTCAAAATGTCTTGAGGACATAGTCAAACCCTCTTCTCAGTCATGTGTTTCGACAGATATTGGATCCAGGTAAGAGGGGTCGCTCCACAGGGCCCATGTGCCCCCTGGGATGCGCTCTGGTTTTGTTCACAATCTGCCCAACGCCGGCAAGTTGCACTCTGGGGAAAGAATGGTTAGTACTCAGTCACGGCTTGAAAGTGCTAAAAGCACTTTGATGCTTATATTTCCAGTAAAAATCTCAGACACTGAGGCACGTCTACCATAGGCGCAGGTCCTGGGCTTCTGCTGCGAGAATTGCTGGCCATGGGCCTGGGACGCCAAGACACCTAACCCAGTTGTGTTGACACGCCAGCTGTTTCCATTTAGGGGTGGCTATGCTGCCTTAGTGTCTTCTCTGATTGACAGTACCCTGTTAGCATTCTCGGCAGCTCGCCCCTCCTGATGTTTGCTCCTGGAACAGGACGCCTTTGCAACAAGCCTATGAGCACTCGGAGGTCTTTTTCACTTGAATGTCTTTTTCACTCGAATGTCTTTCCTCATTAAAAGTGATTTCCATCTGGCCAATGACTCCTAGCCCAGCTCTTATTCTCCTAGGGCTCTTATGTTTTCAGTGGTCACTGCTGCTTGAAACTGTAGACAGGTTGTTGCCATTGCGTACTAAATGCTTTAGTACATTTAGGACATAAATATGGGACCCCAAAATGTTGAGTCCCCCAAGGCAAGATCAACTGAGTAGTAGTCCCTCCTAAATAGACTTGGGTTTGGGTGTGCCATGGGGCATCTCATAACCATCCATGTGGAGTTTCTGGCTTTCATTCTCAGGCCCACCAACTTATACTTAATTCTTTTACTTTGTCAGTGATACAATGACACAGCTACTTCCTTATGGCTTCCCACCCACCACGAGAGAGAAAAGAGCTATTTTGAATCATGATATTATGATAGATGAGACCTGCAGTGGCTAACCTGCTACCTTTATATTTTGGAACCTTTCTTAAACCATTATCATCACATAATACCCACACAATTTTTAAAAATAAACTTTTAAAAATAGAGCTGTTTTAGGCATACAGAGTGGCCACATACGTTTATTTGGGTTGTTATTCATCGGTTGCCCTGAATTTAACCAGGTCCATGTTCCTGC
Organism: Molossus molossus; assembly: GCF_014108415.1. Lineage (NCBI taxonomy): Eukaryota > Metazoa > Chordata > Mammalia > Chiroptera > Molossidae > Molossus > Molossus molossus. The sequence goes on along the minus strand of NW_023425366.1, from coordinate 104,760,063 downwards.
AGGTTGCTTCCCAACATGCAGCCTCTGTGAGACAGATTCTGTGAAATGCAAACCCAGAGACATAGCCACTTCGTGTTCCATCTGGTCACACAGATTTCTCACCTGTTCAGTTGTGAGGACATAGGCCACTCCCAGAAGTCCATTAGGTCAGATTTTGTCAGCTCAGTTGTTTTTTGTCTGTTTTTGTTTTTTTATTGTGGTAAAATATATGTAACACAAAATTGATCTTTTTTTTTTTCTTTATCCTCACCCAAGGACATTTTTGTATTTATCTTCAGATAGACCGGGAGGGAGAGAGGGGGGAAGACAGAGAAAGAAACATCAATGTGAGAGAGACACATAGAGTGGCTGCCACCCACACGACCCCAACCGGGGCCAAGACAAACTGCAACCGAGGTACGTGCCCTTAGCGGGAACTGAACCCGAGACTCTCTAGTCTGTGGGCAGATGCTCTAACCGCTGGGACAAACCGGCCAGGGCAAAATTGATCATTTTTAAGTGTACAGTTTAGTGGCATTAAGTACATTCATAACATCCAGCTCCAGAACTTGTTCATCTCAAACAGAAACTCTGCACCCATTAAACAATAACTCTTCTTCCTACCCCTCCTCCAGCCCCAAGGAATGTCTGTTCTACTTTCTGTCTTAATTAATTTACCTATGTGAGCTGCCTCATAAAGTATTTGTCCTTTTGCGACTGGCTTATTTCATTTATCATAATGTTCTCAAGGTCCATCCATATTGTAGTATGAGTCAGAATTCCGTTCCTTTTTAAGACTATATCCCGTGGTATGTGTAAACCAGTTTGTTTGTTTATTCTTCTGTCGGTGGACATTAGTGGTTTCCACCCTCTGGGCACTGTGAATAATGGTGCTACGGACATTGGTGTACAAGCGTCCGTTTTAGTTCCCGTCTGTGTTCTTTTGGGGCTATACTGAGCAGTAAAATTGCTCGATCATGTCATTGTGTGTTTAACTTTCTGAGGATCTGCCAGACTTTTCCAAAGTGGTTAGCTCCCTTGTTGGCTATTCAAAAGAGAGAAGGTTTTGGCAAACAGTCCTTTGCCAAAAGACCTTTGTGAGTCAAAGCTAAGGGACACGTTTGCCCCTAGATTTCCCCCCGGCCGCAGCGTACTGGCTCCCTCCCCTCTGCTGCAATCTCACCTTCTTCCATATGTCATTAATTTTAAGCCAGTCCTTTCCCTCCAAAGTAGGCCCTGTGGTTCTTGCGGGGCTGCTCCGGCTGTGCTGCTGCTGGCAACAGGAGACGCAGAAGGGCCCCCCTTTAGTTCATCTCGAGGATCTGATAGAATGAGCTCAGAGACATACAACTATCCCTTCCACTGGGCAACACAATGTTTTTGGCGGCCATCCCCAACGTGGCCTGTGTGGGGAGGGACAGTCAGTCTCACCAAGTCCTTTGGAATTCCTGCAGTTAGGTCCAAATTTGTGGACACAGTGTCTTGTGTAATCTTTCCAGCCTCTGGAGGCCTAACAATGCACAGGCTACCAGGTCTGAACGAGAAAAATGGGGTACAGGTGGGAAGATGCTTCTGGAAGTTCCTCTGTCATTACTGCTCCCCTCTGCCCCAACCACCACAGAAACATAGCAGTATACATTTTTTTTTTAATCCTTACCCGAGGACATTTTTCTATTTTTTGTTCAGATAGAGTAGGAGGGGAGAGAGAGGAAGAAAGAGAGAGAAACATCGATGTGAAAGGGACACATCGAGTAGCTGCCACCCGCACGACCAACCAGGGCCGGGGACAAACTGCAACCAAGGAAAGCGCCCTTAGCGGGAACCGAACCCCGGTCTCTCTGGACCGCAGGCTGATGCTCTAACCGCTGAGCCAAACCGGCCAGGATGCAGTATACATTGTTCCCAAGGGGCTCATTAGGAGAGGTAGGCAGTGCTTTAACTGTGCTCCTGCACCCACCTGACCCAGAGGGGTTCTTCTCCACCCCTGGCCTTTTCACCCACACATTGGCTAAAGGCCTTAAGAACACCCCAAAGATGGAACAAGAGACTCTGGCCTTCATGTCAGTCTACTGCCTCCAACACCACCTTGATTTTAAAAAAAATAAGTAATGTCAATTATTTTAAAAATTTGAAATAATTTCAATCTTAATTCAAGAAAGTTTGTAAGTATGGGATGAAGAACTATTGCCTCAATATTAAAAGTGAGTATTTTGGAATCTGATGCTGTAGGTGCACTGGAACCTTTTTCTTTCTGAAATTTCTGAGCCTTGAGATTTTATTATATCCTAAGGATTTGGGGGAGACTTAGTTGTGGAAACCTCAGACTCTCATGAAATCCTATCAGCGTTTTGGTGGCACCCAATTTCTTATTTTTTCATGGTGTTTAAAAATAAACTGCCAAAAGATTTCCACATGGTTAGAGACCGAATTGTTACCCTTTCTCTTGTTTTGATTTTCTTTCTTTTGTCAAGTTTTAAGCTTTTCAAAAACAGCTTTATTGAGATATAACTTACATATGCAATTCACCCAAATAAAGTGTACAATTTAATGCTTTTTCGTCTATTCACAGAATTGCACAACCATCACCATGATCAGTTTTCTAACATTTTCATTGCCCCCAAAAGAAATCCCGCTTGCCTTTAATTATCACCCCAAGCACCTCCCACTGCAGGCAACCACTAATCTACTTTCTGTCTCTACATTTGCCTATTCTGAGTATTTCATATCAATGGAATCATATAATATGTGGCCTTTTGTGACTGGCTCCTTTCATGTAGCATGTTTTCAGGTTCATTTAAGTTACAGCATGTATTAGTACTTCCTCTGCTTTATGGGTGAATAATGTTCCATTGCATGGATATACCATATTTTGTTTTATCCACTCATCTGTTGATGAATATTCTGTTTCCACTTTGGGCTATTACGATGCTGATATGAGCACTGGTGTACATGTTTTGTGTCGATATGTTTTCAATTCTCTTGGGTCTTTAGGAGCAGACTTGCTGGGTCAAATCTTAATACTATGTCTAACGTTTTGAGGAACTACCAGTCTGTTTTCCAAAGTGGCCATATCACCTACCTATTTACTTTTCATTTTGAAATCCCACATGTAATAGTAGTTGGGATGAAAGATTCAAGGCTAACTCTTTCACCTTCTAATGTGGTCTCGATAGAAACTCAGATATGATGCCAATGCCGGTGGGACTCCTTTAATTACAGTGTCAGTCATAGGCTGGGTGAAGGGCAGCTGGGTTCCGTCTTTACATAAATAGTCCAACACCACCTGCCGTCTTTCTACTTCAGTTTGTGTTGACAAGGGCAGTGGAATTGCCCTTCTCTGGATATGCTTGATGGGTCCTGCTTCAATTCATTCCAGCGATCTAGAGACTCCCGGTGGTCCCCTCTGCAGTCAGCAGCGTTCAAAGCAGAGATGCTGCCCTTGCTCTGAAATTCTCAGGAGTTATTTTAACAAAAGTTTATCAGGATAATGTCTGTAATGATCTACAGATGACTTCGTTCCTTCACTGAATAACCCTTTCCGTGTTTTTATTTCCTCCATTGTCATTTTGCCCCATTTGAATTACCTTCTTAGTTGTCACGGTCTCAGAAGCTTAAATGATGGATTTATCAAAAATTATAGCTAGTGCCCCCCAGAGAGGGCACAGCTCAACCCAAGGTGATTCTAAACTTACTTTCATTTTGCTGATGCTCAAAGCATCAGCCACGGAACTGAGTTTTTGGCTGATCTCACATCCGTTTGCAGTTCTTTTCTTATCCGTCTTTCTAGGTCCTGAGGTTCAGATTCTTTCATTTCCGGTTTCATTGCAAAGTTTTATTATTAGCATCTACTTACAAAGTCTGTGTTATGTCAAGCCAAGAGTAGCTTGTTCATTTTCCTCCTATTTGTCAGAATCACCCTTTTACTTTATAAATAATGCCTTAGCCATATTTTGAGTTAAGAATGAGTCAGGGGTCTTTCCGTAAAGCCCGTGTCTGATACCAGCTGCGTGGATGGTGGCAGTTGAGCAGGGTTTAACAGGGTTCGGTTGCTAAAGAAGACTCATGGGACCCTAAGTGGCAATGCTAGCAAATCTACAGTTTATAACAGGGGAAAATACAATATAGTAACAAGAGTGAAGTAAGGGTATATGCATCACAGTTAAAGGCTGTCTCACATCAAGAGGTCTGAAAAGGCCTGGAGCAAGGTCCTACTAGCCTTTTTTTTTTTTGAGTTTCTGAAAGAGAGGAAGGGAGAGGGAGAGAGAGATAGAAACATCAATGAGAGAAAACATCAATTGGCCGCCTCCTCCATGGCCCCCACTGGGGGTTCAGCCCACAACCTGGGCATGTGTCCTGACAAGGAATTGAACCAGCGACCTCTTGGTGCATGGGTCGACGCTCAACCACTGAGCCACCCTGGTCAGGCCCTACTATTCTACTTTTTAAGAGTCAAGACAGAACCCAATTCCTTTCTTCTTTCTTGGATCAGGAACCATCAACAAGTGCATGGAACAGGGAACGCAAAATGGAAGCTATGCTTTTTTTTCTGGTCACACAGGCATAGTCTTACTATGTAACCAGCCTTCATAGCAGAGCCCCTTGGGGGAGTCACCGGGATCCCGATGCGATCTCCACGGGCCACCTCATAGAAAAGACTGTATTTGCTAAAGTTCAGACTGAAGACTGAGGCCAGTTCATGCACATTTGTGACATAATTAACAAAGTCAATGATAGGCCAAAAGATGAAGCACAAACTTTGAAGATAAGGATTTCTAAAACTACAGTGATAATGAAATCAAACTTATCTTGTCCCTTATCAACATGTGCATGCAGCACTGTGGTCCAGATTTCCAGTCTCTGACTGTGAAGAAGGAATTCATTGGTGATAATCTCTAAGCTCCTGAGTCCCAGAAACATCTTGCCATTAGTCATTCAGAATAGAATCTTGAATTTCATTAAAGTTGGTCACAGGGTTTCCCAGGTGGTGTGATGTAACAGGTGAAAGAAACATACCTTAACCTGCTTAAGAAAGGTGTTCAGTTTCCTCTCTCAGGTGCAGAGGCTGAAACAGCAGAACAAGAGACTGCTCAGATCTCATCGAATCCACCAACATCTGTTTCTACTGTGCCAGCTCTTCCTTCTGTGGTAGTTCCCAAGAATGTGACTATTACATCAGTCCCAGAAGAGATTGGAAAATGGCACAGTGAGTTGGATATGGTGAAGGTGATTGTGAGAGTGGTGTTCACCATATTGATGGAGAACATGCCCGGATCTGAAAACCGTGAAGACAGATTCTGCAGAAACTTTACAAGACAGGTTGGGAGATTCACGAGAGGACCATGGACCTACTTGAGGTGGTGAAGAATAAAGACAGAACCACTGAGCTAATTCAAATGAATGAGGATTTGAATAAAGCCATCCGTGGAGATGAGGAGTATACTTAAAACCAACAGTGAATTTTGGAGCAAAATAACCAGAGGGAAGATGTTAATGCTCAGTGAAACTTTTGCCCCATCCTGTGATCATGAACTGCGTCCCAGCCCTCCAAGTCATAGGGTCACTCCAGGAAAACTCAATGCTGTGAATGTTCACCTTTCAGACTGAAGGTTTAACTTTCCAAGTCCTGTTGTAATAAACAACTTGCAACCAGCCTTTAACCACAGGTGGACTTGCTAGCCTTGGAAAATGCAGAAACACCCTTGTTTGCCCAAAGGACCAGCCAACACCTCGTCTAAAATAATACATGTGAGAGTTTTCCGGAACATTTGAATTCAGGATTACTACAGCCGATGAGTCTAAAAACCATTTCAGCCACACCATCAAACCAGTGACTGCCGTCCTTGCCCAACAATCATCCAGTGAGGACAAAGAGTGATCTCCAGCCACCCGATTACTCTGAGTTAATGGAGTTTGATTCCTGAGCTCCTGCTGTCACTGTGGAAGCTATTTATGAAGAAATTAATGTTCATCACTGCAAAGGAGTCGTAGTGACTGTTGAAGTGAAAGTGAATGACCAACTCACTAGCGCATTGGGAATACCAGCTCTTTGAAAGGGAGACCCCGTCCAGAAGACAAGCCCTACCAACACATCAAAAAATGGCGGAACATTGCTCCTCTGCAATAATGATGTTTAAACAGAAGAGTAGCAGTTCCAGAGAAACATTTATGGTCTAACAGCAGCTCAAGCTTTCTCTCAAAAGAACTTGCTTTTAACATATATTCACTTAAAACTTCAACAGAAGAAAAATTCATTGTACTGAGACCAACCAGGATCATTGGAGCATCTTACATTTCAAAGGCTTCTCTCCATTATTTTTTTAATCCTTACCTGAGGATATTTTTCCATTTATCTTCAGATAGAGTAGAGATAAGAGAAACGTTGGAGAGAGAGAAACATTGACATGAGAGAGACACATCGATTGGTTGCCTCCCACACGACCTGATCAGGGCCAGGGATGAACCACAACCTAGGCACGTGCCCTTGACCCGAATCAAACCTGAGTCTCCCCAGTCTATGGGCCGGTGCTCTAACCACTGAGCAAACTGGCCAGGGCAGGCTTCTCTACATTTAGAAATCATCACACAGCTGTGATAAGAGTAGATGAAGATGATTTTATTACAAAATAATTATGTATAGATGTAAGCATGAAATGTGAGAACTAGATTTTTCATGAAGAATGCTGCATGCCTTTGTTTAATGAAAGTCAAATGTAAAGGTCAACTTGCACTTCTTTATAAATAATATTCTTTTTATTTTTAATCCTCACCTGAGGACATGTTTATTGATTTTTGAGAGAGGAAGGGGGAGAGAGAGAGAGAGAGAGAGAGAGAGAGAGAGAGAGAAACATCTGTTGGTTGCTTGCTGTACACACCTCAACCAGGCATCCAACCCACAGCCTAGGTATGTGCCCTGACTGGGAGTTGAACTGGAGACCTTTTGGTGTATGGAACAGCGCTCAACCAACTGAGCCACACCGGCTAGGGCTATAAGTAATATTCTTGTTTAAAATTATAAATTGTAAAAGCCTTGATATTGTGTTTATATTTCAGGTACCCCAAAGAGATTATTGGACAATACATCGAGTTGACTTTATTTTATTTATTTATTTTTTTAATTATTTATTTATTTTTTTGTTACAGATATTTTACCTTTTTTACCCCATTGGCACCCCCCTCCCCACCCCACCCCCGCCCCATCCCCGCCCCATCCCCAGCTTAGTTGTCCATGTCCATTGATCATGCATACATGCATATAAGTTCTGTGGTTTATCTCTTCCCACCCCCCACCCCCCACACCCTCTTATGAGGGATGTCAGTCTGTGCCCTACTTCCATGTTTCTGGGTCTACTGTATTCCTCAGACTGTTATGTTCATTATATTCCGTATATAAGTGAGATCATGTGGTATTTGTCTTTTTCTGCTTGGCTTGTTTCACTTAGGATAACACTTTCCAGGTCCCTCCATGTCGTCTCAAAGGATAAGAGATCTTTCTTTCTTACCGCTGCATAGTACTCCATTGTGTATATGTACCACAGCTTTTTTATCCATTCGTCTACTGATGGATACTTGGACTGTTTCCAGATCTTAGCTATTGTAAATAGTGCTGCTATGAACATGGGGGTACATATATTCTTCCTGATTGGTGTTTCGGGCTTCTTAGGGTATATTCCTAGAAGTGGGATCACTGGGTCAAATGGAAGTTCAATTTTTAATTTTTTGAGGTAACACCATATTGTTTTCCATAGCGGCTGCACCAGTCTGCATTCCCACCAGCAGTGTATTAGAGTCCCCTTTTCTCCACACCCTCGCCAACACTTGTTGTTTGATGATTTGTTGATGGCAGCCATTCTGACAGGTGTGAGGTGATACCTCATTGTTGTTTTAATTTGCATATCTCTGATGATTAGTGATGTTGAGCATTTCTTCATATGTCTCTTGGCCATTTGTATGTCCTGTTTGGAGAGGTGTCTATTCAGCTTCTCTGCCCATTTTTTAATTGGGTTCTTTGTCTTCCTTTTGTGGAGTTGTATGAGCACTCTATATATTTTGGAAATTAACCCCTTATCTGATACATCATTGGCAATGATGTTCTCCCATACACTGGGTTGCCTTTCCATTTTGATAATTGTTTCTTTTGCTGTGCAGAAGCTTTTTAGTTTGATGTAGTCCCATGTGTTCATTTTTTCCTTTGTTTCTGTTGCCTTAGGTGATGTATCAGTGAAAATTCTGCTCCGTATGATTTCCGAAATTTTGTTGCCTACATTTTCTTCTAGAATTTTTATGGATTCACGGGTCACATTTAAGTCTTTTATCCATTTCGAGTTTATTTTCATGTATGGTGTAAGTTGATGGTCTAGTTTCATTTTTTTGCATGTAGCTGTCCAATTTTCCCAACACCATTTATTAAAGAGGCTGTCTTTACTCCACTGTATGCTCTTGCCACCTTTGTCAAATATTAATTGAGCGTATTGCTTTGGGTCCATTTCTGGGATTTCAGTTCTGTTCCACTGGTCTATATGCCTGTTCTTGTGCCAGTACCAGGCTGTTTTGGTTACAGTCGCTCTGTAGTATAACCTGATATCTGGTATAGTGATCCCACCTACTTTGTTCTTCTTTTTCAAGATTGCTGTGGCTATTTGGGGTCTTTTTTGGTTCCATATGAACTTTTGAAGTATTTGTTCTAGTTCTATGAAATATGTCGTTGGTATTTTGATGGGGATTGCATTGAATCTATAGATTGCTTTGGGTAGTATGGACATTTTAATGATGTTAATTCTTCCAATCCATGAACAGGGTATGTGCTTCCACTTTTTTATATCTTCCTCTATTTCTTTTTTCAATGACCTGTAGTTTTCTGCAAATAGGTCCTTTAGTTCTTTGGTTAAGTTTATTCCTAGGTATCTTAACTTTTTTGGTGTGATAGTAAATGGGATTGTTTTTTCAGTTTCTCTTTCTGTGAGTTCATCATTGGTGTACAAGAAGGCCGTCGATTTCTTGATGTTAATTTTGTATCCTGCTACTTTGCCAAATTCGTTTATTAAGTCTAGTAGATTTTTGATGGAGTCTTTAGGGTTTTCTATGTATAATATCATGTCATCTGCAAATAATGACAGTTTCACTTCCTCCTTTCCAATTTGGATCCCTTTTATTTTTTCTTCATGTCTGATTGCTGTGGCTAAGACTTCCAGTACAATGTTAAATAAGAGTGGTGAAAGTGGACATCCCTGTCTTGTTCCTGTTCTTAATGGAAATGTTTTTAGTTTCTGTCCATTGAGTATGATGTTGGCTGTAGGTCTTCCATATATGGCCTTTATTATGTCGAGATATGATCCCTCTATTCCCACATTGCTGAGCGTTTTTATCAGAAATGGATGCTGGATTTTGTCGGATGCTTTTTCAGCATCTATTGATATGATCATGTGGTTTTTATTCTTCATTTTGTTTATGTGGTGTATCACATTTATTTGCGAATATTGTACCAGCCTTGCATCCCTGGAATGAATCCCACTTGGTCATGGGGAATAATTTTTTTGATGTATTTCTGGATCCGATTTGCTAATATTTTGTTCAGGATTTTGGCATCTATGTTCATCACGGAAATTGGCCTGTAGTTTTCTTTCTTCATAGTGTCTTTTTCTGATTTTGGAATTAGAATTATGCTGGCCTCGTAGAACGTGTTTGGAAGTCTTCCTTCTTCTTGAATTTTTTGAAATAGTTTGAGGAGAATGGGTGTTAGTTCTTTTTTGAATGTTCGGTAAAACTCCCCCGTGAAGCCATCTGGGCCTGGGCTTTTGTTTGCTGGGAGAGTCTTGATTACCTCTTCAATTTCCTTAGTTGTTATTGGTCTGTTCAAGTTTTCTATCTCGTCCAGGTCCAGTTTTGGGAGTCTGTGTGTTTCCAGAAATTTGTCCATTTCGCTTAGATTGTCGAATTTGTTGCCATATAGTTGTTCATAGTAGTTGTTAACAATCTTTTGTATTTCCGTGGTGTTGGTTGTTACTTCTCCTCTTTCATTTCTGATTTTGTGTATTTGGGTTCTCTCTCTTTGTTTCTTGGTGAGTCTAACTAAGGGTCCATCAATCTTGTTTATTTTTACAAAAAACCAGCTCTTTGTTTCATTGATACTTTGAATTGTTTTTTTGGTCTCTATGTCATTTATTTCTTCTCTGACCTTTACTATTTCCTTCCTTCTACTTGCTCTGGGGTTTTCTTTTTGTTTGCTTTCTAATTCCTTAAGTTGTGAGGTTAGACAGTCAATTAGAAATTTTTCTTGTTTTTTGAGGTAGGCCTGTAGTGCTATGAACTTCCCTCTCAGAACTGTTTTCGCTGCATCCCATACATTTTGTGTTGTTGTATGTTCATTTTCATTGGTTTCCAGGAAGTTTTTAATTTCTTCCTTGATCTCCTCGGTGACCCATTCATTGTTTAATAACATGCTATTTAGCCTCCATGTGTTGAAATGTCTTTGCATGTTCTTGTTGCAATCGATTTCTAGTTTCATGCCATTGTGATCTGAGAAGATGCTTGATATGATTTCAATCTTCTTGAACTTGTAGAGATTTAGTTTGTGTCCTATCGTGTGGTCTATCTTTGAGAATGTCCCATGTGCACTTGAGAAGAATGTGTATTCTGTAGTTTTGGGGTTTAATTCTCTGTAGATATCTATTAAATCCATTTGGTCTAGTGCTTCATTTAGAGTCTCTGTTTCCTTGCTAATTTTTTGCCTAGAGGATCTATCCAGTACTGTCAACGGGGTGTTGAAGTCCCCTGCTATGATTGTATTGTCGATTTCTCCTTGGAAGTCCTCCAGAAGATTTTAAATATATTTTGGTGCTCCTATATTGGGTGCATATATGTTTATCAAGGTTATATCTTCCTGTTGGATAGATCCTTTCAATATTATGTAGTGGCCTTCTTTGTCTCTAGTTATGGTCTTCGTTTTGAAATCTATTTTATCAGATATGAGAATTGCTACCCCAGCTTTTTTTTCCTTTCCATTTGCTTGGAAATTTTTTTTCCATCCCTTCACTTTCAACCTATGTGAGTCTTTTGTTGTGAGGTGGGTCTCTTGTAAACAACATATAGATGAGTCATGCTTTCTTACCCAATCAGCTACTCTGTGTCTTTTTATGGGAGCATTCAATCCATTTACATTTAAGGTGATTATTGATATGTACTTATTTATTGCCATTTTTGTTTAGTGTGGTTCCATTTTTCTTCCCATTTCTACTGCTAATTACAGCAGTCCTTTTAACATTTCCTGCAGTGCTGGTTTGGTGCTAATGTATTCCCTTAGCCTTTTTTTTTTTTGTCTGGGAAGCTCTTTATTTGACCTTCTATTTTGAATGATAGCCTAGCTGGGTAGAGTAGTCTTGGATTCAGATTTTTGTTTTTCATGACTTGATTACTTCTTGCCATTCCCTTCTGGCCTGTAGTGTTTCTTGTGAGAAGTCAGCTGAGAGCCTTATGGGGTTTCCTTTGTAGGTAACCTGTTGCTTATCTCTTGCTGCTTTTAGGATTCTCTCTTTGTCTTTAATCTGTGGCATTTTAATTACTATGTGTCTTGGTGTGGGCCTGTTTGGGTTCTTCTTACTTGGGACTCTCTGTGCTTCTTGAACTTGAATGCCTTCTTCCTTCACCAAATTAGGGAAGTTTTCTGTCACTATTTTTTTGAATATATTCTCTATCCCTTGCTCATTTTCTTCTTCGGGGACTCCTATGACGCGAATATTATTACGTTTCCAGTTGTCCCACAGTTCTCTTAAGCTGTCTTCCTGTTTTTTAATCGTTTTTTCCTTTTGTTTTTCTGATTGGTTGATTTTTTCTACCCTGTCTTCTAATTCACTGATCCAGTCCTCAGCTTCCTCTACTCTGCTTTTTAAACCTTCCAATGTGTTTTTCATTTCTGATATGTCATTTTTTATCTCTTCTTGATGGTTTTTAATTTCCAGTTGGCTTATTTTCAGCGTCTCTATGTTTACTCATGCTGTTCAGCTTCCTCAAGATCATGGCTCTGAATTCTAGCTCTATTAACATGCCTAATTGCTCCACATTGATCTCATCTTCAGTGGAGGTCTCTTGCTCTTTCATTTCGCTTGTTTCTGTGTTTCACCATTTTGGCTATCACTGTGGGCTTTGGAGCCTGTCAAGTTTTCCCTGTGGGTGTTGGTGTTCTGCTGTTTGTGGCTCCCTCTCCTATGTTTAGATGAGCGAGGGAGGACCCACGTTAAACACCACTGTCAAGTCTTACTTTCCTGGTTAAAGTTGCCAGCCTAGGAAAGGTACTGTTATCCTCTAGTTTTTTGCCTGAGGCTAGCAGTCCTGGTTACTTGAAGAGTTTTGGTTTGTCAGTTGATTGAAAAACTCCCTCAGGTGCTCAGCACAAGGGGTTTTCATGAGGGCAGATGCTGGTTTTTAATGAGCCTCAAGTAGCACTTCAATGGCCCACAGGGTGGGGTTGGATCTCCAAGGGAGGAGCTGCTGCCTCTCCTCAGAGCCCTGGGAAGCAGCAATGTGGCCACCGTCCTGGGTGGCTGGCACTCTGCAACTGCTCTGGGCGCCTTCCAAATCTCGAGTGTCCCCACACAGTTCCAGTCCAGTCTGCCCTCCCTCTGCCGGAGCCCAAGGTGAGTGGCTGTGGCTGTTTTAGCCTCTGTCCGGCTCTGCGCTGTGGGGCCGCCTGGGAGTGTAACCCGAGGGCGCTGCTCCTAGCTGAGGCCGCTGCCAGGCTGCCGACCGTGGGCTCCCAGCCCCCATCTCGTGCCTTTGCAAGCCTGCCAGGATGGAGTCAGTGTCCCTCATTATATGGTCATCGCAAGCTGCTTTTCTGTTGCTTTTTCCCGTCGATTTGTCTGTGTTATAGTTGTAATTCCAGTTTGGTTCTGGGAGACGGTCTGTGTAGCTCCGTTCACTCCGCCGCCATTTTTTTTTCAAGCCCGAGTTGCCTTTAAATACGATTCTTTGTACTACTGAATGTTCTCCTCTTTTTTCTCTTTTTATTTTAATTTAATATTTTTATTTTGAACAAAGACTACTGAAAAATATTCAGAATAAATTGTGCATTTGATTATGTCAAATTACAATGACAACTAAATTACTGTTAAAATAATTTTTAAAAAATAGCAGAGCCCTTTGGGAGGGTCTCATCAGGATCCGGTGTAAATCATCAGTCTATTAGCAACAAATAATGCTGAGAAGATGACATAAACCACTGTGAAACTCCTTGAACCCATGGGGTATAAAACATGGGTTACTAGTAATCAGTATGTGTCATGCTTGACCACGGGTCAGCACCCTGCGGGAATTTAAAACAGCTCAGGTTAGTTCTGGTCCTACACAGTAAACCCTCATAGCACATCTTATCTTTGGATAGTGTTTTACAGTTTACAGAGTGTTTGTAGGATTTTTAACAACTTGAATAAGCGGATATTATCATCCACACCTCAGAAATGAAGAACATGAGGCTCAGAGTGTTTGTGACTTGCTCACGGTGATACAGTGAACAGTAGAGCCAGGACTAGACCCCAAATTTCACCTTCAACCAGAGTGTCCTGTTTTTCTTCCTGCTGCCACATACCCTCCCTCTCAGCAAACGATCTGCTTATCTTTATTACCAGTGACATCTATGTCTATTACAGTTCATATTCTTTATTTTTTTCTAATGTTCACCTGAGGATATGTAGGGTTTTGTTCGTTTTTTGTTTTTTTTGGTTAATTCTCACCTGAGGATATTTTCCGATTGATTTTCATAGAGTGGAAAGGAGGGAAGGAGAGAGAAAGAGAGAGAGAGAGAGAGAGAGAGAGAGAGAGCAAGTGCGCACACCATTGATGTGAGAGAGACACATCAATTGGTTGCCTCCTACATGACCCCAACTGGAACCAGGGAATCAAACCTGAAACCAAGGTATGTGCCCTTGACTGGGAATCAAACCTGAGATTCTTTGGTCCACGAGCTGATGCTCTAACCACTGAGCAAAACTGGCCAGGGCTGTTTTTTAAAAATTGATTTTAGAGAGGAAGGAAGGAAGGAAGAGAGAGAGAGAGACAGACAGACAGACAGACATTGATGTGAGAAAGAAACATGGATCAGCTGCTTTCTGTACATGCCCTGACTGGGGATCAAGCCCACAAACTTTTTTTGGTGTACAGGATGACACTCCAACCAACTGAGCAACCCAGCCAGGGCAAGAATTCAAATTTCTCCTTTTAAGAAATACTTATTATTCCTTCACTTATCCAACAAGCATTTATTTATTTATCTATATACATATATTTTAAAATTATTTTAAATTACAGTTGACACGCAATATAGTAGGTTCAGGTGTATACATAGTGATTAGACAGTTAATGTGATTTATAAAGTGATCCTCTGATAAGTCTAGTACTCACCTGGCACCATAAACAGTTATTACAATAGTATTGACTATATTCTCTCTGCTGTACTTTACATCCCTGTGACTATTCTGTAACTGCCAATTTATCCTTCTTAATCCTTTCACCCTTTACTTCCTTTCCCTTAACCCCCCTACCAACTGGCAACCATCAATCTGTTCTTTGTATCTGTGAGTTTGTTTCATTTGTTTGTTTATTTTGTTTTTTAGATTCCACATACAAGTGAAATAATTTGTCTTTCTCTCTCTAAATTATTTCACTTAGGTCCATCCATGTTGTCGCAAATAGCTTTCCTTTTTATGGCTGAGTAATATTCCACTGCATATATGATCACATCTTCTTTATCTATTAGTCAATCAATTGATAGATGCATAGATGCTCACAAGAGTTGTATCCTCTTGTTGGATTGATCCCTTTATGATTATGAAATACCCTTCATTGTCTCTTGTTATAGCAATTGGTTTAAAGTCTATTTTGTCTTTCATCACTTTGAATAATTCTTCCCTTCTGGCTTGTAAGTTTCTGTTGAAAACTTAGCTGACAGGCTTATGAGAGCTTCCTTGAGTTAACTGCTTTTCTCTTGCTGCTTTTAAGATTCTCTTTTTGTCTTTAACACTTGCCATTTTAATAATGATGTGTCTTGGTGTGGGCCTCTTTGGGTTCATCTTGTTTGTGACTCTCTGTGCTTCCTGGGCTTGCATGTCTATTAACTTCATCAGGTTAGGGAGCTTTTCAGTCATTATTTCTTCAAATAGATTTTCAATTACTTACTCGTTCAATTCTCCTTCCGGTACCCCTATGATGTGAATGGTGCTATGCTTGATGTTGTCCCAGAGGTCCCTTAAACTATTGTCATTAAATTTTTTCTTTTTCTTTTTGCTGTTCTGATTGGGTGTTTCTGCTACCTGTCTTTCAGATTGTGGATTTGATTTTCACTTTTTCTAATCTGATGTTGATTCTCTCTAATGTAATCTTCATGTCATTTATTGTATTATTCATTTCTTTATGTTTTCCATCTCCTTTGTGTGTGTGTGTGTGTGTGTGTGTGTTTTATCTCTTTGTTGAGGTTCTCATTGAGTTCATCTATTAATTCCCTAAGTTCATTGAGCATCCTTATAACCAGTGTTTTAAATTCTGTATTTGGTAGATTGCTTGTCTCCATTTTGTTTAGTCCTTTTTTCGGAGTTTTTTTTTTGTTTTGTTTTTTGTTTGTTTGTTTTGTTTTTGTTTTTTTATCCTTACCCGAGGATATTTTTCCATTTTTTTGTACAGATAGAGTGGGAGGGAGAGAGAGTAAGGGAGAGAGAGAGAGAAACATCGACGTGAAGGGACACATCGAGTGGCTGCCACCCGCACGACCAACCAGGGTCGGGGACAAACTGCAACCGAAGTACGTGCCCTTAGCGGGAACCGAACCGGGGTCTCTCCGGACCGCAGGCCGACGCTCTAACCGCTGAGCCAAACTGGCCAGGGCCGGAGTTTTTTTTTCTATCGTTTCATTTGGGATATGTTTGTCTCTTCATTTTGACTGTCTCCCTGTGTTTGTGTCTGTGTATGAGGTAGATCTGTTATGTCTCTAGTTTTGACAGAGTGGACTATATAGAAGGTGTCCAGTGGGACCCAGTAATGTAATCTTCCCAGTTACCTGAGCTAGATGCTCTAGGAGTGTCCCCTGTGTGTGCCCCTCTGTTGTAGTTGTGCCTCGGTTGCTGTTGGCATGTCAATGGGTGGTGTTGACCCTCAGGCTGACTGGTTGTGAGGGCTGGCCATGACTAGAGTGGATGAGTTGTTGTCCAGGGGCTGATCCCATGGATCAGGGATTGCTTTAGTGGGGCTCTGCTTCCAACCAAGTCTACCCTTTGGGTATGTCACTTGTGGAGCTGGTTGGGTGGTGCTCTTCTGTGGTCTGAAGCTGGCCACCAGGTGTGTTGGGTTTAGAGCCTCTTGGGAGAGGCTTTGGTACAGGCCTAGTTCAGGGTCTGCTTGTGCCAGGCTTGAGGTGATATGCTGTTGATTGCTGCATATGCTGGGCTAGGAGGTACTTGGGAGAAGCTACACTGTGAACTGAGGTCGGCTGGCACTTATGTCTGGCTTGGGACCCTTTACTGGGCACTGTGATGTGACCTGAAACCAGCCACCACTTGTGCTGGACTTATGGCTACTTAGTTGAAGCTGTGTTCCAGGTGAAGACTGGTCACCACTTATGTAGGGCTTGGGGCTGCTTAGCAAGAGCTACAAGGCATGATGAGGCTGGCTGCTGCTTGTTTGGGGCTTGTGGCCCTTGAGAGATTTTGGGAACGTTCACAGCATGAGCTGAGGCAGGCCAGTGTGGTGGAGGGACAGCTAGAAGAGGTTGGTCTGAGGGCAGAGGAAGTTGGGTGAGGCAGGGACTGAGGGGATCACCAGGGTTGGGCTAAAGGTGTTAGCCAGGTTAGTGGAGAGTAGGTGGGAGCAGTGGCACCTGCCAATTCTCCCCGCCCGCAAAGAGAGTTGCCCCTACCTCTGCTCCTCCAGCAGTCGTCCTGAAGTTAGTCAATTTAGTTCCTCCCCGTTTGCCACTGGAGCTTTTTGAGATGCTGCCCCTGCGCTGGAACTCAGAGCAACTGAGTTTGTGAGCAAGTGAGTTCGTGCCTAGGTCTCCCAACAAGAAGGCCTGGGGATCCAGCAGCCTTCTCCATCTCACTTGGATCCAGGTCTGTCTGGCTTTCACAACCAGATGTTATGGGGATGTCTTTTCCCGGCACTCGTAAACAAAAGTCCAAAGATGCTCTTTGTAAGAGAAATGTAGAGAAAGTTTATTCAGATAATAATTTGCAAACTGGGAAATGTAGCACTCAGTATGAACTGAGAATACAGTTCCGGAAAGAGCATGGTTTACAAAGGCAAAAGCTGCAAGGAACTGTTGATCAAAGAAGAGTTGCTAGGGGAAACGAGACCATAAACTTACACCATTTGTTTTCTGATTGGTGGGGGCAACTGGACTTTAATTGTTCGCTGACTCAGTGATCAAGCAAGTGGGGTTGTGAGGTGAGAACAATGGGTAATATATGATTAAGTATTTATCAAGTCCTAGTTTCATCTGAGGGCTGTTTAACAAAAAGGCTGTCTTTGATCACCTAATCATAGTATTATTATAAATATTATTATTTATATTATTATAAATAATACTGCCTATAAATAGTATAGGCAGTATTATTTAAAGATGCAAGGAGTACAATTGATCCAACAGGACAATCAGCAAAGGGGGGCTGCTGGTTGTGCAGGCTGTGCTGGAGCCCAGCAGGGCAAAGTGATGCTCTGTAGGCAGCTTCAGACCTCATGCTATAAAAATCCAAATATGGGGCCACAAATTATTAAATTAACTTTCTTGTAAATCCTTACACTGATGCCCCGGACTGGGGAGTCCAGTTGGCACTGGGATCCTCGTTCCTCAGGGAAGACCTCCACAGCTGAGATATCCCTCCCGATTCTTAATCGCCATACTGTGTCTGTGGAACTTGCCCATTCTGTATCTCTGCCCCTCCTACCAGTGTTCACATGGCTTCTTTATATCTTTAGTTATAGGAATTCTGTTTAGCTAGTCTTCTGGTGGTTCTCAATGATGAATGTTATGTAATTTTGACGTGGTCATAGGAGGAAGCAAGCACAAAATTTACCTACTCTGCCATCTTGACTGGAAGTGCCAAGTATTTATTTATTTATCCTCATCCAAGGATATGTTTTTATTGATTTGAGAGAGACAGAGTGAGGGAGGGAGAGAGAGAGAGAGAGAGAGAGACATCGATGTGAGAGAGAAACATCAATCAGTTGCCTCCTGGCCAGGGATCGAATCCACAACCTAGGTATGTGCCCTGATCAGGAATCAAACCCAAAACCTTTTGGTGTACAGGTCGACACTCCAACTAACTGAGCCACCCAGCCAGAGCACAGTAGGTATTTGTTGATTCTAATATTTAATTGAGTATAAGACATTTATTGCTTTAATAACAGATTTTTAGAAAAATGACATTGTGTATAAAAATACTGGAGTTAAAATATATTTTCTGCTTGGACTTTGAAGCACGGAATTGACAAAACATATTTCTAACTGATGACATCATATATTTATTCTGACATAATGACCCACCATGTTGCTCTTTATTGTCCCAGGTCAAGTTTAAATTTAATCTATATTCACCAAACTATAAATATGCATTTAAATTACTCCTGGCTACTGGCAGTGTTCACTACTTGCATTGACATGCTTATCAAAGCCTCCACCTATAATTTGAATTGTTTTAATAACTGCAAGATTGAGGGTATGATCTTGAGGATAGTTTTGTCTTTGGTATAATTACTTTCTACTAGAAGTTAAGGAGCTTCTTTTGAAAGCCAGCTGAAAGCTATTAATATCTTGTTAAAAGACATATCTTGGGGCCCAGCCAGTGTGGCTCAGTGGTTGAGCATCGACCCAAGCACCAAGAGATTGCTGGTTCAATTCCCGGTCAGGGCACAGACAGGCCCAGGTTGGGGGCCCAATCCCCAGTGGGGGGCATGCAGGAGGTGGCCAATTGATGTTTCTATCTTTTTTTTTTTTAATCCTCACCAGAAGACATTTTTTTGCATTTATCTTCAGATAGAATGGGAGGGAGAGAGGGGGAAGAAAGAGAGAAACATGGATATGAGAGAGACACATCAACTGGTTGCCACCCACACAATCCCAAACAGAGCGGGGACAAACTGCAACCAAGGTACATGCCCTTAGTGGGAACCAAACCCCAGCCTCTCTGGTCCGCAGGTCAACACTGTAACCGCTGAGCCATACTGGCCAGGGCGGTGTTTCTATCTTTTTCTTCTTCTTCCTCTCTTTCTAAAATCAATAAAGAAAAAAAAAACACAAAAAAATAAGATATATCTTGGGGAAGGGGGTGCTGGTGGGGTTGGGGTGGGGGAAGGAGTGGGAGTGGGGTGGGGTGGGGTCTACCATCATTCCCCTTCAGGACTCATATCAACATCACTTAGATTTGACCTATTTTAGATACTTAGCAACTTCTACTGCCTTTGTGATGCAATAGGCCTTCTTCCTTCCCTACACTCAACAACTTCCTAGTTCAATGGTGAATCATTGTGTATTTTTTGTTTTTATTAAGTATTTAGTAGATACAAAATATTTGTAAGTTACATATAAAATATAATCAATATCAATTCAATAACTGTGTACCCCTCTCCTTTTAAAGATGAACATTTCCATGATATTTGAAGTACCCCTGTGTGCTCTTCCCCCATTCCATCCTCTTAACACTTAACATGAAGTTTGTGCATCTTTTTCTTATGCTTTTTGTCAAAGTCCTACCACTTATGTGCGTATCCCTAAGAATAAGATTCAATTAGCATCTTTGGACTTTTATATGATGGGATTATAATGTCATGTATCTTTCTTGTGATTTGCTTCCCCAGCACATTGTCCTGAAGTCCAGCCCCCTTGTTGTGTCAGCTGTTTTCAATAATTTTCACTGCTCTTTGCTATTTGATTACATATGAATATACCAACGTCTGTTTTTACATTTTACTGTATGGTGCTATAAACATTGTTAGGTCTACTTGTGCAGCTATCCATGGGTTTCTCCAGGGTAATATATTCCCCAAGGAGGAAGCAGAATGTCAACTTTACCGGGTACTGTAATGCCAAATTATTTGACAAAGTGACAGTACCAAATTATACTTTTATCAGCAGCGGTTAGTCCACGAGCGCAGAAACACAGCCACGCATGCACACACCGTACATTCCCACCCATCACGTACAACACACGAAACACGTGCACAGACCCATAAAAGGACCCACGTCCGTGCACCACGCACGCACACTCGCACAAGGCCGCAGACACACACGCGTACGTCACACACTCCTCGCCTGCGTGCGCGTAGCCCACGTATCCACACACAAGCCCCACACAGGACCCAGTCCGGAGGCGTGGTCTCCGCCGCCCACAGCCAAGGAATCTTGTCCCGGCCGCGCCGCCGTCGGACGCCCGGTGTCGGAGGTCACGGCATCGTTGGCCGTGGCATTTTTTTCTACCCGGAAACCGCGGTTGCGGGACCCCGACTAGCCCGTGTCGCGGCTGCGGTAGCCGGACTGCCCTCTGGTCTTCGCGTGGGCCCCGCGGAGCCGGACACTGCTCCCGGAGCGGCGGGAGGATGGTGCCGAGCGGCCCCGGGCCCGCCGCTCCCCGCCGCGAGTGAGCGCGGAGCGGCCACGGGCGTCCGCCCAGCAGCTGGCCGGGCTGGGCCCGGGGCGCGCCGCTGCCCGACGGGGCGAGGTGAGCGGCCGCGCGGGCCGGCAGGGGGCGGCGCTTCGGCCGGGTTTCTGTTCGCCTTTCCGGGCTGCAGCCCCCGCCCCGGCGGGTGGGGGTGGGGGTGGGGGTGGGGTAGGGTAGGGTGGGGGTGGGGCGGGGGTCATCCCGAGTGAGCCCTGCGCGGGGCCTCGGCCTGCTCGCCGGCCGCCGGACTGTCCACCCGCACCCGGGAGCTAGGGGCCCTGCCCGCCTTCGAGGTGGCCGGACTTCCCACGTACGGGGCTGCGGCTTGGACTGTTTGGATTTGGCCTGGGGAGCATTTTGGGAGTTTGCCATTGTTTGGCTTAGGGTAGTGTCTGTGTTCCTTCTGCGTTCGCAAATTCTGTCCATCTCAGAAAGAAGAGGGGAGGTGGAGGTCCGCGTCTCCGCGGAAACTTAGCATGAAGCAGTGTTACGTGTCAAGCTTGGTCAACGTTCAGAGTCGAGTGGATTATTGTCTACACGTATGTTTTCCCTAAAATAGATGCAGGCATGGCTTCGCGGTAGTCCAGAGGCATTTAGTTCTAGTTCCCTGGATGGGCACCGTCAGGAATAAAACTGGGCCTGTTGTGAATTGTGTGAATAACCATAACCGGTGGACAGCTGGTGAGGGGGCCCTCGCCGAAGAATCAGATGTCTGTAGTTTAGTTCCCAGCTAGCAGATTACAGCCCTGCCTGCGGGATGGAGGATGAGCTGCTTTGTCAAGGAGAGCTTGTGGCTCCTGAACTGCTGCTTTCCTGCCTCATAGGTGAGCCGCGGTGGGAGGTGGAGGGAAGAAAAACTCCAAGGCTGCCCATGAATATTTGATAAATCTGTTTGTCCCTGTTGTACTCTTTTGGGTCAGCGTGGGGGCTGAGCATTTGTATCCCGCTCTAGATGAAGGCTCCGTCAGTGCTTGACCGGTAAGAGCACCTTCCTGCCTCCTCATCTCATCTAAGGATTCTGAAGGGAAATAGACCTGTTGTGCAATTGAGATATTTACTTCTTAACTCCGAGTGTATTTCCTGTCTAGGAGTAAGAAGGCAGTGTGTTGACTTCTTAGTAAAGGTGTAGGAAGAATTTCTGTGGCCTAAGTGAGGGGGACTGGAATCAGGGCTGCCACCCACTTCTGGGTGCTGAGATCACCAAATGCCCATTGAGCACACCTTCTCCATTTGGGCTCTAGCTGCAGCTGCCCCAGGCAAGAGAAACAGACCTAAGTACAAGTGTAGTTTCTGCCCCCGAAGAACTTACTCAGAGAAGGAAGTAGGCTATAGAAGGTGACAGGACTTAATTGCATGTGCAGTTACCAACTGTTAGGGATTTTGTTATGGTTACGATCAGAAAAGGTCTCATAAAGAAAGTGACTTTTGAGATGGACCTCAAAGGATCAGGGGGATTTGGGTCATTCAGAATTAGCTGGAAAGGGAAAAGGCTAGGGCTAGTTCGTGGAACAGCACCCAGATTAGTTACCTCTGCAGTGGTGTCTAGAAATATTGACAGAGGCAGCTGGTTAAGGGTTAAATGCTTTTCTAAGACAGGGAGAAAAAAAGGCATAGGCTACCCAGTCTGGCTTTTCGTGGACAGCTGGGTTCTAAAGAGTTGTTTTCCATTTGATGAGTTTGTCTTGTTCTTTTAGTCAGCCAGTTACATAAATCAATGCCTAATTTATTTTAAGGACAATGAAAAAGATGTTGATTGTAATTCCTGTTTGGTATTAACACTCAGCAAATTAAATTTTCTGTCTGTGAGGTATTTCAGAGCCTCTGTTTAGTTCTAAGCACAGCTTTGCTACTATGGCTACAACCAAGTGATAAATGTCAAGCTCTCTAGCCATTTTCTGAGTGTTTTTAATGACATCCATTTCATTTCATAGAGATGCTGTTTGTTTCTCTTACCAACATTGTTGAAGAAACCTTTGAAGCCACTGAAATAGGATGCCTTGTATTTGCTCTGGAACATCATGACTAGTCAGGACCTCACTGGCTTCAACCATAGCCTTTTTTCCCTTGAGATATAATTGACATACAACATTATATTAATTTCAGGTGTATATCATAATGATTCAATATTTGTATGTATTGCACAGTGATCACCACAAGTCTAGTTAACATCCGTCACCATACAGTTATAGATTTTTTTTTCTTATAAGGCAAACTCTCTTAGCAACTTTCAAATATGCAATATAGTAGTATTAACTATAGTCACCATGCTGTACATGACATCCTCATGACTTATTTTATAACTGGAAGTTGGTACCTTTTGATTCCCTTCACCCCTTTCAGCACCCTTGTCCCCCTACCTCTGGCTACTACCAATATATTCTCTGTATCTAAGAGCTTGTTTTTTGCTTTGAGGAAGGGTTTTGTTTTAGATTCTACATGTAAGTGAGATATGGTATTTGTCCTTGTCTGACTATTTTTCACTTAGCATAATCCCATTAGGGACCTTTTTGGTATTGCAAATGGCAAGATTTCATTCCTTTTTACGGCTGAATTGTATACATACCCCACATCCTTAGCTTTTCTTTAAACATGCTCTGCACTTCACCCTCTTAACTTTTTAATGCTTCTTTTTGACTGTTTATTCCTGACCCACTTCTTTATCTCCTGACACGGTATGACAGTCCAGGGATGCTAGATCTTTGGGATGTTTTTGCCAACATTAGCATATCACAGAATTCCATTGCCATGTAAGAAGGCTTTTAAAATTTTAATTTTTTTCACTATGACATTTCGATTAAAATGAAAAAAAGAAAAAGGAAAGATAGAGTTTTTAGCAAATTGAATTTCCATTTAGGATTTATTTTTACAGACATAGAAATCCTCAAATGATCTTTCCCAGGTACATAAAGAATAAATTAAGAAAAAAATGTTTTTCTTTTATTGGTTTTAGAGAGAGGAAGGGTGAGGAGGAGAGAGAGAAACATCAATGAGAGAGAACGTCAATTTGCCGCCTCCTGCATGACCCCACTGGGGATTGGACCCACAACCTGGGCATGTGCCCTGACTGGGAATTGAGCTGGTGACCTCTTGGTACATGGGTCGACACTTAACCACTGAGCCACATCGGCCAGGCTTTACTGAATAAATTTGACAAGAGGTCTTTACCTCTCTTTCTTTTACTTTTTTTTTTTTTTTATCCTCACCCGAGGATATTTTTCCATTTTTTGTACAGATAGAGTGGGAGGGAGAGAGAAGAAGGGAGAGAGAGAGAGAAACATCGATGTGAAGGGACACATCGAGTGGCTGTCACCCGCACGACCAATCAGGGCCGGGGACAAACTGCAACTGAAGAACGTGCCCCTAGTGGGAACCGAACCCGGGTTTCTCCGGACCGCAGACCGACGCTCTAACCGCTGAGCCAAACTGGCCAGGGCTTTACCTCTCTTTCTGTGTATAATTACATACCTGAGTGTAGTCCTAGGGACTACATGACAACCTTTGGTGAGGGTAGCCTGCAAAGTGTTGTCATTTGCCAGTTGGACTTTTGTGCTGTTTGGTTAGAGGTCCTGTTTTGAAAAAAATCTTCCAATCTTTAAACTGAGTTTGGTTGTTATAATATGACTTCATAATTAACTTTTAGTGTTCATTCAATCTTATCACTGCTCATGATTTGTTTTCTTAAATATCTTTTGTTTAATTGAGGTATAACTGACATACACTAGTTTCAGGTGTACAAATAATGATTTGATATTTGTATATTTTGGGAAATGATCATCACAGTAAGTCTATCACAACATGTAGTTATAACTTTTTTCTTTTTTAAATCAAATTTATTGAGGTACATTGGTTAATAACATTATATAAGTTTCAAGTGTACAAGTCTATAATATATCATCTATATATTGCCTTGTGTGTACCACTTCAAGTCTAGTTTCCTTCCATCACCAGATATTTAATCCCCTTTACCCTCTTCAGCCTCTCCATGCTCCTCTCCTCTGGTAACCACCGTATTATTGTCTGTGTCTATGAGTGAGTTTGTTGCTTTTTGTTTTATATCCCACATATGAATGAAATCATATGGTTTTTGTCCTTTTCCATCTCACTTATTTCACTTAGCATGATACTATAAATAAAAAATCCTACTTTGTGGAAATTCATTTATTGCGGTAGAGTGTGGAACTGATTAACCACGATAAACGAGGGCCAACTGTACTCTGAAGATCCATCCATGTTGTTGCAAATGGCAGTATTTCATCCTTTCTTGTGGCTGAGTAGAATACATTGTGTATATGTATCACATCATCTTTATGCAATCATCTATCAAAGGACATTTAGGTTTTTTCATGCCTGAGCTATTGCGAATATGCTGCAGTGAACATAGGGGTACATATATTTTTACAAATAAGTGTTTTAAAATTTTTCAGGTAGATACCCAAAGATGGATTGTTGGGGCATATGGTGACTTTATTCTTAATATTTTGAGGAACCTTTGTACTGTTTTCCATAGTGGCCATACCATTCTACCTTCCTACCAACAGTGTATGAGAGTTCTTTTTCTCCACATCCTTTCCAACACTTGTTATTTCTTGTCATATTAATAGTAGCCATTCTAAAAGTTGTGAGGTGGTATCTCATTGTGGTTTTGATTTGCATCCTTTTATATATGTGTTGGGCTTCTGTATGTCTTCTTGGGAAAAATGTCGTTTAGGTCCTCTGTCCAATTTTTTTTAAGCAAACATATCCTCAAGATTGTGTTATTACATAATAAAACAAAATATGAAGCTTAAAACTGGTTCACTTGACCTTTTCTTGTCTTATCTCCTCCCAGTTCAAAATGTTTGCATCTCTCTTTTTTTTTTTTCATCCTCACCTGAGGACATTTTTCCATTTTTTTGTTTAGATAGAGTGGGAGGGAGGGAGGGAGAGAGAGAGAGAGAGAGAGAGAGACATCAACGTGAAAGGGACACATCGAGTGGCTGCCAGCTGCACGACCCAACCAGGGCCAGGGACAAACTGCAACTGAGGTACATGCCCTTAGCAGGAACCAAACCCAGGTCTCTCGGGACCACAGGCCTACGCTCTAACCACTGAGACAAACCGGCCAGGGCTGTATAATAGCCAGCATTCTCTTAGATCTGCAGTTGGGCTTAATGCATTCAAGCCTCAGCAGTTTTAGCCTTTTTGTAGAGAATCAGCTTAGTCTGCCCACCATAGCCACTCTGTTTCCTGTCGTAATGCCACTTTTCTCTGAGCCTACAGAGAATCCTTGACCTTGTGCTCTGTTACTTGGTGAGGTCGATGCTTGCCACACTTCTTACAGAAAGTCTGGCCAGTGTAGCTTAGTTGGTTGGGCATCATCCTGTGCACCCAGAGGTTGCTGGTTTGATTCCTGGTCAGGACACATGCCCTGGTTGTGAGCTTGATCCACGGATTGGGGGAGGGGAAGAGCATCATGCAGGAGCCAATCGATGTCTAGCTCCCATATCTATGTTTCTTCCTCTCTCCCTCTTCCTCTCTCTCTAAAAAAAAAAAAGTCTGCTGGGTTTTAGGAACATTTACCATGTTTGCAAGATTGCTATTGGCATGGAAAAGCCCTTTGCCAGTTTTTTAATTGGAAACTCAAGTTGTAAAGATGTAATTTCTTTCCTAAATTAATAGTATGTTTGGTTCAATTTGAAATTAAATCCAATAGGACTTTTCTGGGAACTTTACAATTGGAACCTAAAATGCATATGGCCCAGTAAAGGACCAGGAATAGCCCAGACCATTTTGAATAATAATAGTAAAATGGAACCCTTCTCATAGTAGATAGCATGGTACTGAAGTATCGTGAGACATATGGAACGCTAGAAAAGGCCTAGAAGCAAACCCACTTGTATATGGGAGCTTGGTATATGTGAGAGATGGCATTACAAATCCATGGGAAATCCATGATCAATACAAAACTGAGTTTAATAAATGGCAGACAATTGGACACCTATATAAAAAAATATTAAACCAGAAACTTCCCTGATTCTGGACTTTCAAATCAATTCCAAGTACGTAAGAAGCTAAAAGTAAAACTATAAAACTTGTAGAGGAAAATAATGAAACAAAGTTTATGACATACAGAGACGGGAAGAGATTCTTAAATAATAAACACGTAATCATAAAAGGAAAAGACTGATAAATTTACGTTAGAATGAAGAACTTATAACTGCCAAGGAAATGCAAATCAAACTACCCTGAGATACCACCCCCTGCCTTCTAGGATGGTTATAATTAAAAGGAAAATAGCAAGTGTTGGTGAAGTTGTGGAGAAACTGGAATACTCATTACACTGCTGATGAGAATGCAAAATGGGGCAGTCGCTTTGGAAAATAGTCTGGTAGGTCCTAAAAAAGGTTAAACATAGTTACCACTCCTAGGTATATGACCAATACAAATGAAAACATGTCCACAATAGCTAAAATGTGGAAACCCAAATGTTTGTCAACTGACAAAAGGATAAACAATGTTTATTAAAAAAAAACAAAAAAACAAATTTCTATATTAGAATACTTTTGGCAATAAAAAGGAATAACGTACTGATATATGCTACATGGATGAATCTTGAAAACATGATGCCAAATGAAAGAAGTCACAAAAGATCATTTTATATTTCTTTTTTCTTTTTTTTGGTTAATCCTCACCTGAGGATATTTTTCCATTGATTTTTTTTTTTTTTTAATCCTCACCTGAAGACATTTTTGCGTTTATCTTCAGATAGGAAGAGAGAGAGAGAAACATCGAGTGGTTGCCATTCACATGACCCCAACCGGGCAGGGGACAATTGCAACTGAGATACATGCCCTTAGTGGGAACCAAACTGGGGACTCTCTGGTCCGCGGGCCAATGCTCTGCTGAGCCAAACCGGCCAGAGCTTCCATTGATTTTTTTTTTTTTTTTAGATAGAGTGGAAGGGAGGGAGGGAGAGAGAGACAGACAGAGACAAGGACATTGATGTAAGAAAGACACATTGATTGGTTGCCTCTCACACAACCCCAACTGGGCCCAGGGATTGAACCTGCAACGCAGGTTCATGCCCTTGACCAAGAATGGAACCTGCAAACCTTCAGTCCGCGGGCCAGTGCTCTCACCAGTGAGCAAAGCTGGCCAGGGCTGATTTCATTTATTTGAAATGTCCAGAATAGGCAAATCTATAGAAACAGTACATTAGTGGTTGCCTGAGAGCTAGGGGAAATAAGGAGTTACTATGGGGTTTCTTTATGATATGATGAAAAAGTGTAAAATTTTGTTATAGTGGATGGTTTGTCCAGTTCTGTGAATTGTGTACTTTAAATGGGTGAATGGTATGGTATGTGAATTAGATCTTGATAAAGCTGTTTTAAAAAAATCAAGACCCTTTCATATGGCAAAATATACCATAAACCATATTAAAGAAAATCCACAGATGAGGAGTAATATAACATATGAAGTTGAAGGCTCAGTATCCAGAATATAAAAGGAAATCCTAAGCATTAATAAGAAATTGACAGACATCTTACTAGCAAATGGCCAAAGATTCAGGCAGTTTACCTAAAAAGGCATCTGAATAGCTGATAAGTTTGGTTTGCTCTTTGCCACATCTACTGTGAGGATGAAGACCATTCTTAGCAATCAGACTGTTGACATCCCAGAAAACATGGACATCACTCTGAAGGGATGTACGGTTACTATGAATGGCCCCTGAGGCACCCTGTGGAGGGAATTCATTTCATTAATGTAGAACTCAATCTCCCTGGAAAGAAAAAGAAGAGGCTCCAGGTTGACAAATGGTAAGGAAGCAGAAGGGAACTGGCCACGGTTTGCACTATCTGCAGTCATGTGCAGAACATGATCAAGGGTGTTAACAGTGGGCTTCTGTTATAAGATGAGGTCTCTGTATGCTCATTTCCCCATCAGCGTCATTCAGGAGAATGGTTCTCTTGTTGAAATCAGAACTTTCTTAGGCGAAAAATACATCCACAGAGTTTAGATGAGGTCAAATATTGCTTGTTCAGTATCTCAAGCCCAGAAAGATGAGTTGATTCTTAAAAGAAACAACTTTGAACTTTTATCAAATTCAGCTGCTTTGATTCTGCAAGCCACAACAGTTAAAAATAAGGATAGCAGAAAATTTTTGGATGGTATCTATGTTTCTGAAAGAGGAACAGTTCAGCAGGCTGATGAATAAGATCTAAGTTGTCCAGCTACAGAAATAGCAGGATGCCGAATAATTTGTCACACTTATTTGCAATATTTTACAGAAGCAATATAAGCCTCATATTGGGGGGTTGGGGGGGAGGCGCGTTGTTTTGGTTTCAGGCAGAGGCAATTTAAAATAATGGTTAGATACCATTTCACTTGTCCAAATCCACAAAATATTAAGTGTTGGCACGAATATTGGGAAATAAGGCAAGCCCCTTTTGTTTTTGGTGTAACTTCCTTGGAGAGCAGTCTGATGAATGTAGATGGCCCTGCCCTGTGACCTAGTGGTGCTAGAACCACTCTTGTGCCTGCTGCAGTGCCCTTTGGGAGTGAGACAGTGGGAAGAACCTAGCAGGACTCCTCAGTCTAGGCTGACTCAACTGTAATACAATTGAACAATGTACAGCAGGTAAGTTCAGTGGACCATATCTAGATAGATCAACAGATTAATCTCAGAAACTATATTGAGTGAAAATAGCACAAGGAGATATATATATATATATATATATATATTTAATGTATAAGTAGTATATAATATTTTCCAACATCAGTAATTGTATTTGTTTATGTATATCTATATACACACACACATCTACTAGAAGTGTACAAAACATGCATAGATAATGGTACTTGCCAATTTAAGAATTGGGGTTGCCTCTGGTGAGAGCAGAAGGGCTATTTTCCCATCTCCAAGGACTCTTGTAAGGACAAATTTGTAACAGCCTGGCTTAGGGGCTGTTGATGCATCTCTCTCTCCTTTATTTTAAAAGCTAGTACAGATTTTTTTCATTGCTTTTTTATTATTATTATTTTTATTTATTTATTTATTTATTTATTTATTTATTTATTTATTTTTTATTCTCACCCGAGGACATTTTTCCATTTTTTTGTTCAGATAGAGTGGGAGGGAGAGAGAGGAAGAGAGAGAGAGGGAAACATCGATGTGAAAGGAACACATCGAGTGGCTGCCACCCTCACGACCGACCAGGGCCGGGGACAAACTGCAACTGAGGTACGCGCCCTTAGCGGGAACTGAACCCGGGTCTCTCAGGACCGCAGGCCGACGCTCTAACCGCTGAGCCAAACCGGCCAGGGCTAATTGCTATTTTAAATGGTGGTCTCCTCATATATATATATATATATATATATATATATATATATATATATATATATGTAAGTGCTCATGATGTGCTAGCTATTGTTCTAGGGGCCAGGGTAGGCTGCTCTGGAGCTCACAAAAGAGGGATGAGAGACAGTAAATAGCAGGAAGTTAATTGTACTCTTGACTGGCACAAAACTGTGTAAAGGAACTAAAGCAGGGTATTGTGAGACTAGGGGCTGAGGGTGGTCAGGGAAGGCCTCTCTGAGGAGATATGAGTGGAGACCTGCATTTTAAGAAGGAGGACATTTGTAGAAATGTTTGGTGAAGGCATTTGAAGCAGAGGTAAAAGCCTTCAGATAGGACATGTTCAACAATTCCAAGAAGAACAAAATACATTTAGCAAAAGAAGTGCACATTTATGCTTTGATAACTACAAAACATTGTTGAAATGAATTAAAAACCTAAATAAATGGAAAGATATCTCAAGTTCATGGACTGGAAGACAATATTAGATGGTAGTATGCTCAAGCTGTTCCCCAGGTTCAGTGCTATCTCTGTCAAAGTCCCAGCTGACAGTGAACAGGACAGAATGTTGAATAGATAGTATTCAGCTTTCAATGGTAGGAAATGAGAGCATCCTCAGTTTAGTTCTGTATGTGTTGGCATGTATTTGTGTCACATTACTGACCCACTTAAACATTTCCTTAAATAACATGTAAGTAACAAATGTTCTTTATAGAATACTTAGAAGATTAAACCTAGGGAATGCATATCTTTCAAGATCTTACCATTTGGAAGTGATGACAATGAGTAATTAGTGTTTTTTCTTGCTTGTCTTTTGAAGATTTATGATCAACTATTTCTCAAGTTCAGTAATGAGTGACCTCCTCACCCCCCAACACTGTGAAAGGAAAAAGTGAGAATCATAGGTTTTCTTTTGGCAAGTCAGTCCATGTATCTTCTGATTAATTCCTTTCAGGTGGAGCTGATCAGAATAATGTTCAACATCAACCCCCTGGAGAACCTGAAGCTGTACATCAGCAGTCGGCCTCCCCTGGTGGTCTTTATGATCAGTGTAAGCGCTATGGCAATAGCTTTCCTGACCTTGGGCTATTTCTTCAAAATCAAGGAGATTAAGTCACCGGAAATGGCAGAGGTATAGTATATTCTAAATTCTCTCAGGCTGACTGGACCTCATAGAGGGGAATAACACGTTTGGGCTCTTCACCCCCTTTTCTTTGTTCACTTTTTTCTTTCTTTCTTTTTTTTAAATCCTCACCTGAGGATCCTTTTTTTTTTTCTATTTTTATCTTCAGATAGAGTGGGGAAGAAACAGAGAGAGAGAGAGAGAGAGAGAGACATTGATGTGAGAACACATCTATCAGTTGCCTCCCACATGACCCCGACCAGGGCCAGGGACTGAACAGCAACTGAGGTATGTGCCCTTGACCGGAATCAAACCCGCGACTCTGTTCTGTGGACTGACACTGTACCACTGAGCGAGACTGGCCAGGGCTCTGTGTTCACTTTTTATCCCAGTGAGAAAGGTCAATATTCAAAATTTTTTGTCTTTATCTCCCTTTCTAGTGGGATAGTTATAGATTTAAATGAAGCTGCCAGTTTCAGTTAGACTACTTCAACAATGAATCAGGTATTTTGGAAAGTATATTTGCAAAATGTTTGTGTCAAGAAGCTAGAGAACTAGCTTCCTTTATATTCATATGAAATTAGCTCATTGCAGTTTTTAAAAACTATAAACGTTTGTTATTTTAAAGCCCATATCATCATCATGGAGTTTTATCAGCTATACAGACAGCTTTTTTTCATTGGATAAGAAGGGATCCTAAAGACATTAGAAGGCAGGATCTTATTTCCAAATATATTTGTCCCCTTTTTTTTTTTAATCAAGGGAAACTTCACTTGTCTACAAACTTGCCTTCTAGATTTTACGTTTTGGTCAGTTTAAATAAATTATTAGTACACTGCACTTTAATCCTTAATCTAGGCACTTAATGGTGTGAACACTCATATTGCAGTTTTAAAATGATATGTATTTGTACATATCAGAAAACAAATTAAAAATTCTTATTTAATAGAGGTGAATGACAGTGTTACCTATTAATAAATGTTTTACATGTTAGAAATTATGCTGAATTAATGATATGGTGAATTTACTGGTGAATAAGGTTTCTTTTTTTTCTTTATTGAATTTTAGAGAGAGAGGAAGGGAGAGGGAGTGAGAGATAAAACATCAATGAGAGAGAACATTGATAGGCCGCCTCCTGCATGCCCCCCACTGGGAATTTGGCCCGCAACCTGGGCATGTGCCCTGACTGGGAATCGAACTGGTGACTTCTTGGTGCATGGGTTGATGCTCAACCACTGAGCCATACCAGCTGGGCCGTGGATAAGGTTTCTTTTAGGACAGATTTGTTCCTGTCTTAGTAGATTCCCTGAATGCCTTCTTTTATACTTTTCTTGTGTATGTTCTTGGGAGTGGATGGGAGTAGAGCCTGGAATTGCATTGTTACTGCACTGGGTGTGCCTTGTGGAGAGACAGTGTAAAGGGGGTGGTGGTTTTCTCTGGTGCTCTGTGGCATTCTAGATCATAGGTGATCTGGGCAGGAGGAGCCACCTTCACATGTGAACTTCCTAACACAGTTAAAGTAACAAGGGTTACCACCATGAAACCCTTTCAAAACATTTCTTACAAGAGACATACTGTGGCTAATTTTCCCTCTTATCTCACCCAGCCTGAATCTTTAAAGGTTGTGCAAACAGAATGTACCTACATTACGTATGAAATGAACATTCTAGTCACAACCCAAACTCTGTTGCATCTTGGCATTGCTTTCCCGCAGAGCTCGAGTCCATGTTGAATCCTCAGCCAAGGCCAGTGGTTAAGATGTAGCCTGGAAAATTAGCCCTTAAATCAAAATGGGGCCTGACATTGGCTTTGGCAGACTGTTCAAAATGGACTGGAGCTGTACAGGAAAGCATTGCCAGGTGCTGCAGAACTCTGGCTATGATTGACTTAATAATTTTGTTTTCAAGTGAGGATCCTAGGTGTATTGGAAAAGTTTGGGGCTGTGAGTCAGAAACCTTAATTCTAATTCTGCCTTCAGCTGTGGAATTGGAGAGTCCGTAGTTTGCGCTGGACCTCGGTTTCCTCGTGTCTGGAATATGAAGGAATGACACTAGAATGTTCATTTTCAGCCCTAATGTTCTTGAATGGTCTGCTGAGTTTGTAGGTGTTAGGGAAGGTGTAATTTGATACACCTAATTGCAGTCTTACTAAATGCCATGTACTGATTTACTGTTGCTATAGAGGTAGACCCTCTTGTCTGCTTGGGGATTGCTCAGATGGTGTTTAATTAAGTGTAATTGGAAGTGTAAATTGGTTTGTCTTCACATTTGGCAACTTTTTGTAGACAGATGTTTCTTGGGAGAATGTCACAGCCTAGGTTAGGTTTGGTGTTGCTATATCTGCTAAAATTAAAATAAATCCTGGTGGGTACTTTACTGTGTTGGTATCAGTTTAACCATGACATAATAAGCTGTCTATGTTTTTATAAGTGCTTATAATTTAAACCATTAATACAGGGTGTGGATATTAAGAGAAACCTAAAAACTCGTTTGTTTTCTCCTTTTGGAAATTGTTCCTGTTCTAAGGTGGCATCCAAAGTCCATGATGAGGGAGAAAAATCCCACAAATATTGGTATTTACTGCATTTCACATTCTGGAAAGAGAAAGCAAGGTGTATAAAATTGACCTTTTGAGGAATTATTTTGAGGCAGCCTTATTTTTAAAAAGTAACTAATCACAACTGCTAAATGAGTTTAGATTAATGCTTTTAAAGTTTTACTTTTGTTTAAGCTTTCTTTTAATGTTTGATTCTGAGGTTAAATCATTTTCCGTAAGTATAATATACTCTTTTGTTTTCTTACATATTTCTTGAATAAGTTACTTTTTTTTTTTTTCATCCTCACCTGAGGACATCTTTCCATTTTTCTGTACAGATAGAGTGGGAGGGAGAGCGAGGAAGAGAGAGAGAGAGAGAAACATCGATATGAAAGGGACACATCGAGTGGCTGCCACCCGCACGACCAACCAGGGCCGGGGACAAACTGCAACCGAGGTACATGCCCTTAGCGGGAACCGAACCCGGGTCTCTCAGGACCGCAGGCCGACGCTCCAACCGCTGAGCCAAACCGGACAGGGCTGAATAAGTTACTTTTTAAAAAATATGTTTTTATTTTTATTTTTTTAGAGAGAGAGAAACATCGATGTGATAGAGAAACATTAATCGGCTGCCTCCTTCATGCCGCTTACTGGAGATCAAGCCTGCAACCCGGACATGTGCCCTGTCCAGGAATCCAACTGAGACCTCTCAGTCCATGGGACAATGCTCAATCCACTGAACCACACCAGCTGGGCTTGAATAAATTAATTTAATCCCACACCTTATTTAATATCTCATGCAGTGAAAAGTTCATATTTTAGATTATGAATATGAGAGTGGTTTGGAAAACCACACTATTATACCAGTGCGAGAGGCTGGTGGCTTTATTATCGCTGTTACTGTAAATGATTGACTGTGAAGTTGGTGTCACACTGTGTGATCCAACCTTGAGGGTCATGGCTGTTTGGCTGCAGTGGCAGCACTTTCAGACTACTCACATTTGTTTCTTTCTGTTTCATTTTACTGAAGGACTGGAATACTTTTCTGCTGCGGTTTAATGATTTGGACTTGTGTGTATCAGAGAATGAAACATTAAAGCATCTTGCAAATGACACTACAACTCCCGAAAGCACAATGACCAGTGCACAGACCAGAGTGTCCACCCAGTCCCCACAGGCGCTGGAGGATTCAGGCCCGGTTAACATCTCAGTTGCAATCACCCTCACCCTGGACCCACTCAAACCCTTTGGGGGGTACTCTCGAAATGTTACCCACCTGTACTCGACCATTTTAGGGCATCAGATTGGACTTTCAGGTATGTGAGTGTTGGCCAGTTTCTTTTCAGACTTTCTCAAGCAGCAGCTGTTGGAGGACAGACTATTAACAGTGTATGTATGGTTTTACTCAGACTATTTTTCATTTTTGTATGTATCTCCCTTTTTGTTGAGTGTGAACTAAATGAAGCCAAGAAGGAACCATTTCTACTACATACATCTCGACTTAATAAAGTGCTTGGCACACAGTAGGCTCTCAATAAAAAGTGTAAAGAATGAGAAACTATAAGGGAGGAAACTATAAGGCCTATTTCTGGTCTTAATATTTACAAACACAAAAACAATCTATTCAGGTTTATCATTGGTAATGGCAGTACATACTGTAAATATTTCTGTTAGTCTACAAATTTTTGAATGTCCACCATTAGCTCAGCACTGTGCTGGCTGCTGGAACCAGGACTAGCATAAGCCTAAGATCTGGCATTTTGGAGTTATGGGTGAGGCAAAGATAATATGAGTTAATATTTATCAAGCACTTACAGTAGTTCTTAGCACAAAGCAAATGCTATATAAGGGCTTGTTAAATAATAAAAAGAAGCACCTATAAAACATTGAGCATAGCCCTGCCTGTCACCAGTACCAACCCCAGGACAAGGTGAGAGAGCAGGGAGCTGGACTAGTCAGGAAAGGCTGCATGCTAGAGGCCTGGGCCTTGGAAGAATAATCTTTGGTTACCAAGAGCCTTTTAAAGTCCCTAAAGAACTTGGGAATTCCTGCCAGCCTCTTATTGGTTGTTACAGGTGAGAGCTGCTCCCATAGAAAAAGGTAAGAGCAACTTCTGGGTTTTCCATGTTATGAGTAGACCTTTCTCTTCTGCTGTGGTCTTTGAATACCTTGTTTTCATTTAAGCTTCCTCTGGTCCCATGACCTTACTTACGTCTGTTAGACCCTCTGATCCTCAGTCTGCTCATATGTAAAAGGGGGTCAGCATCACTCCTTTGGTCATGTCACGGATAGTGGTACATTTCAAGTGAAGTAATGAATATATAAGCAGTTTCAAAATGGAAAGATGCTGTGCAAATGCTAAAACCGTGGTGATAATAACTCACCCAGCCCCCAGCTTTCCAACTAGGGCACTGCCTGGGCTCTTGCTTGGCATCCCCAGGCCTGGCTTTAAGTGGCCCCTCTCCACTTGCCTTTTGGTGGCTCTGCCAGGTGAGCAGGCCTCAGAGTCCAGCTTAGGACTTGTGGTGTTCCTGAAATCCCACAGAGGCAGGATTCTTGCTTCTGTGGGCTGAAAGGTGATTCCTGGGTGGGTTTGATTTCAGGGTTCATTCAAATACCAGAGAGTAATGTGGATTCTTGCCTTTCTTTACCATAAAAAGAAAAAACAACACTGATTTTTCTTCCATAGGCAGGGAAGCCCATGAAGAGATAAACATTACCTTTACCCTGCCAGCAGCTTGGAGCTCGGACGACTGTGCCCTTCATGGTCACTGTGAGCAGGTGGTGTTCACGGCCTGCATGACCCTCACAGCCAACCCTGGTGTGTTCCCCGTCACAGTGTAAGTGGTTTCCTGAGCCCATGGGTGTGTGAGAGAAGCTCCACAGACCATGAATGTGACTGGGATGCTTCAGCAGTAAATTCTCAGGACAGCTTGCATTGCATCCCTTTACCTGGACCTAAGGAATTCTTTACGTTTACTTTGGAATTCTGAGGGAGAACTTCTGCTTGTAAATAGCAGAGAGTTCGTTCCTCAGCAAGGTTGGTCATTGTTGCCTGTTCTTAGGCTGCCTTTCCTTTTTCTGGAAGAAGCACGTCACAGAGTGGATCCCATGACAAGAATGACCCATAATTAAGGCTCCCAAAAGAGAAAGGTTCTGTTCATGTCCATGATCCCGAAAGAGTTATTTTTTAAATTGAGAGCATAACTCAAACATTATTTTCCATGAAACAGACTATTTCTGGAACTTTTGGTTCACATATTTTGAGCAGCTGTCAGTATTACCGCTTTGCCTTTACGTTTTTTTTGTTGTTGGTTGTTAATCCTCACTTGAGGATATATTTTCCCATAGAGTGTAAGGGAGGAAGAGAGAGAGAGAGAGGAACATCAATGTGAGAAAGATGCATCAATTGGTTGCCTCCCACACAACCTCGACGGGGGCCGAGGATTGAACCTGCAACCCAGGTATGTGCCCTTGACTAGGAATCGAACCCGTGACCCTTTAGTCCACAGGCCGACACTCTAACCACTGAACCAAACCTGCCAGGGCTGCCTTTACGTTTTTTTTTGCCTCCTCTTTCTGTAAAGGAGATAATGATCTTTAAATAAGATATATACATAAGACAAAATACATAAGATATAGCCTATTTAAAAAAACACACGGTGAATCCTTTTTCAATAGGAATAATTAGTTAAATACTTAATCCAGCATTTATCAATTTTAGACATTTGGAGGTTTGTGGAACAAGATCACTAAGTCAAACATTATTTGCTGTTGGTTGTAATATCTGATAGAGAAGTTTATATGTCAAACTTCCTGTTGTGACTAAGAATTGAGACAGTTTGAGAAAATGGGTGTAAAAGGAGCAGGGTCTTCTCTGGCCACATCATATGCGAGAGGACCATGAGTTGAAATCTGAAGGTAAAAATCTGACACCTAAACTCCTAAATGTTGAATGCCTGTTTCTTACTGTTATATGCTTAT
The DNA here is from genome assembly GCF_014108415.1 of Molossus molossus. NCBI lineage: Eukaryota > Metazoa > Chordata > Mammalia > Chiroptera > Molossidae > Molossus > Molossus molossus. The sequence continues at coordinate 104,722,481 of NW_023425366.1, read as the reverse complement.
TAAATTTAAAAAAATGTCCCTGAACTGAAAACATGGTATTTATCTCAAAGAAACATGTATGCCTTCTATTTCTTCTTTCCACACGTTTGGCTGTGGTCAGTGCTGGGCTAGGGGCTGTGGGGAAGACACAGTAAATGTCTCAGGCCACCGAGCGCGTCTTTCCCTGTCTCCCCGTCTTCCCCGCAGACAGCCACCACACTGCGTTCCGGACACATACAGCAACGCCACGCTCTGGTACAAGATCTTCACAACTGCCAGAGATGCCAACACAAAATATGCTCAAGATTACAATCCTTTCTGGTGTTATAAGGGGGCCATTGGAAAAGTCTATCATGCTTTAAATCCCAAGCTTACAGTTATTGTTCCAGATGTAAGTGAGAACAATCGTGTGTGTGTATGTGTGTGTGTGTGTGTGTGTGTCCAGGAACTGTTGGAGTAGGTCGTGTTTACATGCTTCGGTTAGCTTGGCCCCTGCTATTTCAGATTTCCAGCTGAGTTACAAGACTGGGTGGAGTGGTGGAGACTTGGAAAAACAAGCCACCCTTTGGTTAAGAAAACTGCTTTTGTTCTTTGTTTTCTGCTTTGCTCAGCAGCAGGTACTTATTGAGCAGCTGTTGTGTGCCTAACCCACAGGGGTTACAGGAGGTGCTTGTATGGTCTTATACATGCACACAGCCACTCACAGGAGAATACTGGGTTAGTGTCAGTATGAGCAGGAAGTGGTTCGGAATTCATAAAGATAAAAGTAAATAGGAGGAGAGAGACCTTTGGATAGATACTCAGGGCTGAATAGGATGTTACTTAAAAGGAGGAGGGAAGAGGAGGAAGACACTGTAATCTAGACTCCTGGGTAACATGCTAGTGTGGCTTCTGGCTTACACTTGAGCCCACTTTGACACACTACACTGATTTTTTTAAATAAATGCCCTCTTCTTCCTGTTGGTATATGTCAGGTGGATTTATTTCCCTTTGCCTGGCTTTTTTCTCTTTCCTTAGATCTCATTTTTATCAAGTTGTAGAAGTAGATAGGCCAGGGGCCTACAGTAGTGAGCCGAGGGGATCAGGTTGAATGGTGGGCAGAGGTCAGGTTCCAGAAAGCCCTTTGTGCCTTGCTTGAGGCATTTAGACTTTAGGGGGATTTGTAAAGCAGTGTGTTAGCAAGACTGTTTTGCCCACTTGATTTGTGTAAATGGGAGGGAGCCTATGGCTGATGTGAGGCCTAGAGAAGTGGAGAAGAAAAGGAATGGAAGCATGGCCAGGATCTCACGATGGCCGACAGGGCCTGGTGCTTGATTACATGTGGAAGGTCAAAAGATGTTTTCAGGCAGGGACTTACAAAGTAGGGAAAAGGCAGAAGGAAGGAAGCTGCCTCTGGGCAGAAGTGATGCTAAGGCCTCCTGGTGGGGGAATAGCAAGGGGTTAGGAACACAGGCTTGGGCTGTCAGCCATGTACCCTGAGGACAGTCAGAGGAAGAGGACATAAGAAAGAATGAGGTTTAAAGGCTTTGGGTATCTGGGGCCTTTTCAGGACAGGAGACCCGGTGGGGCGGGGGTGTTCAGGCAGTGTGGAGTGCGGAAGCCAGGGCAGAGGACTACTCTAGAAAGGGTAGGGGATGCTGGTCTCAGTAATCCACATCTTTACTAAATGAGATCCAGCTCTAAGTTTAGAAGACAAAAGGAGAAACATCTTGTTCCAGTATAAGAATTAAAGTTGAGGCATATCTGGAGGTTATGAGCCATGTTTCCAGAAATCTAGCATACAATCTTTTAGTAACTCAGCACATGTTTCTGGTTTATTCTCTTTAGGATGACCGTTCATTAATAAATTTGCATCTCATGCACACCAGTTACTTCCTCTTCGTGATGGTGATAACAATGTTTTGCTATGCGGTTATCAAGGGCAGACCCAGCAAACTGCGGCAGAGCAGTCCTGACTTTTGTTCTGAGAAGGTGAGCATTGGGTGGAGTGTGCCCAGCAGTTGGCTGAAAGGCTGTGTACAGTGTCTCAGTCCTTGTTGCATTGATTGTGAGTGGCACCTTTCCTGCAGGGAAATTAGTTCCTTTCTTTTTACCAAGACAAAATCTATCCTTAGCCTAAATTATGGTGTTAGATTTTCAACCTAAACCTTAGCTGTAAAAAGTGCCGACTGTGTGAATCGCTCTCAGATCCCTACTGGAGAGCAGCTGCCCCTGGAGGGCTGCCTCCCCTCAGCTTGAGAAATCATCTCTCAGAGTGCTGGTCAGGGTTTGAAAATGGCTAACTCAACCTCAGGACAGGGGTTCCACTGGATCAGCTGCTCTGGCCGGAGACTGACTGACTGACTGACTGATTTCCTTCCTTCCTTCCTTCCTTCCTTCCTTCCTTCCTTCCTTCCTTCCTTCCTTCCTTCCTCCCTCCCTCCCTCCCTCCCTCCCTCCCTCCCTCCCTTCCTTCCTCCCTTCCTCCTTCCCTTCCCTTCCCTCTTCCCTCTTCCCTCTTCCCTCTTCCCCTTCCCTTTCTTTCCCTTCCTTCCTTCGTCCCCTCCCTTTCCTTTCTCCCCTCCCCCCTCCCTTCCCTTCCTCCCCTTCCCCCTCCCCTCCCTTCCCTTCCTTCCTTCTTCTTTCTAAGTATGTTTTCATTGATTTTAGAGAGAGGAAGGGAAAGGGAGAGAGAGATAGAACATTGATGAGAGAAAAACATTGATTGGCTGCCTCCTGCAGGCCCCCTACTAGGGATTGAGCCCGCAATCTGGGTGTGTGCCCTGATCAGGAATGGAACTGGTGACCTGGTGTGTGGGATGACGCTCAACCACTGAGCCACATCGGCCAGGGCCGGCAAGAAACTTTTAAATTGCTGTTTATTCTCACCTAGATGAGATTTTTTTCCCTTAGGGCTTTAATAACTCCTCTCCTGGACAGATGCATGCCATGGTGGCTCCCTAGTCTTAGATGGGGGCCCGAGCCTAGTTGGTGCTGGTGGGGCTGGGCTCCCGGGGCTCTGGTGTGTGACTGGATTGCTTGTCTTGCTCTCTTCTAGGTGGCTTTGGCTGATGCCTAATCCCACACTGCCCGTTTTCTGAGAGACTGAGTACACTGTAAGCATTACCTGCTGACGCCAGCCTGGGCCTGGACACTCCATGAATACTTTCTCTTGTAATGTTGGGTTATTCCAGCCAAAGACATTTCAAGTGCCTGTAACTGATTTGTATATATTTATAAAAACCTGTTCAGAAATTGGTCCAATGATGCACGTGCTTCACACTGGGTGCAGTCTGAACCCTGCAGCCTCCCCTGTGGACTTGGTGGGATGGTTCCATGTAGCGCCAGCGCCGATGCCCGATCTCCCCGTCCCAGGGCAGGCGATGCTGTCTTTACCAAGGTCTCAGGGGCAGTTCACTGCTGGTGGGGTTGAGGTTTGCTTTGGTTCGAAACAGTCTGCACCTTTGACATGATATTGCATTTCCCAAGCCACCAATCCATTTTGTGGATTTTACGTGTCTGTGGCTTATAATCATAGTAACAACAATACCTTTTTCTCTGTTTTGCTTGCAAGGAAACATACGTATCTTTCTAAGTTTTCTTTTTCTTTTCTTTTTTTTTGGAATAAAGAAGTAGTCACATTTTAATACTATTCTAGTTAAGGCAGACTTGTGCTTTCAAAATCTTGAGTAAAAAGTTCAATATTTAAGAGTCACCTACATGATAAAGATCTAAGTTTCATTTTCCACCGGGGTGGTGAGGAACTTGTTCTTGTGGAGTTGAGTTGGCACAGCAAGTTCCACCGTTTCTCCTCTGCTGTCCCTCCCCTCCATTGTAGAAATTAAAGCAGCTTTCTCACTCAAAAGGGCTTAACAATTAAGTAAAAATGTCTCTAGAGTAGTGAAAATTAGCTGTTGTATTTTCTGGAATGCAGATTACACTATGGAAAGAGAGAAGGATGCTTTATTTTTTTTTTGAACAGGGAGTGATTTTTCTTTCTTCCTCTTCTTAAACATTTATTTCTATGCAGTTAACATATCTTCAGAAGGAAAATGGCACATAGTAGATCAGTAACATTATGAAAATGATGCCTGTGAAATTGGAATGAAAGCAGTGCTGATTTGCCATTTATCAGGAAAACCCAAATCATTTTTCTTTCCTATAACATTTTGATGATCTAGTTCCTTTACCCCTTTTTTCCTTCTAATCCATCTTCATTTGAAAACATTGTGTGTTTTTTCTAGTCCTTTTTTGTTACATGTATTATTGCTGTTTTTCTGAATAGCTCTTTGCCTCGTCTTAGCGACTTCTGTGTTCTTGCAAGCAGTGTTGTAGCAGGAGGGCAAGTAAAACCTTGGTCATGACTGGCAGCACTTCACTCCTTTAACTCCAGGTCTGCACAGTCTGTTCTAGGTTAGAATCAGTCCTGTACTCTTAACCATAGATTGGCCTAGAGCGTTTTATCCCAGGCATTCTTGAATAGAAAACAGTTGTGGGCTTTTACTAAAGATTGTTAAAATAATCACTGTAGTAACTTGATATGTTAATATATATTTTTTCCTTTCAGTACATTTTAAGCACAATAATTGTACTTGCCTACCCAGTTATTTGTATGACATGAGTTGCTTACATGATGCATGGCTAACCTGTTAGTTTAGTTTTCTGTTTGGAGCCTTTGCGGCTCTTATGAAATAAGATTGAGAAAGAGCCTTTGGCTGGGCCTCTGGAAACAGCAGTATCATTAAAACCAACAGATTTTAGGTTAAGCTGCTACTGAATTAATAAAATTCCAATGAATGGAGTTTTAGGGATAGATTTATAACCGGCAGAGTAATATAAAAGGAGAAAGACAGGTGGAAAAAGTCAGTTTCACTGGTTTATTCATTCCAGCTTGTTGCTAATATTAATCACCCTTATTTGAATTATAGGGAATGGCTGGAATCTGTAGCCAAGGGAGGAAGGACACTGTTAGGTGTGAGGAAAGGAAGTGCCAAAAATGCCTGGATAGTATGACTTGTCACGAGGCCAGGACACACACTTTAAAATCTGGCATTTACCCTTGAAGGTAATTCTCAAAGATCTATTGGAAACCTAGAGTCAGTCAGATGTACAAAGGAAGGCTGGGCGGAGTGGAAGCCGTGTACCTGGCTGGGTGAAGGGGTCTAGTAAGTGAAGAGACTTCCCCTGGGTCTCAGCAAGTCCAGGGGACCTGTTGTTGTGGGGGCACTTGCAGACAATGCCTGATCCTCTGCCTGTCTTGCTTGGGGCACTTAGGATTAGAAGAGTGTCATAGGCAGGGCCCGTTTGCCATTCAGGGTGACCCCACACAGGAGCACTGGCTCGTCCTCAGGCATCTTGGACTGGAGGTCCAATAAAAGGTCAGCAACTTACTATTAAAGTGGTTGTTTCAGATCATATTGATCTCTTTCCTTTTTCCTTTTGTCCTTTCACTGTATGACTTGAATCAGTTTTGATTCTATTCGTGTTTTTCTCATCATTAGGAACCTGCCATTTCTGTTGTGTTTTCTTTGGCAGTCTGTAGGGATTAGCATCCTGGTTTTTCAACCCTCCTGCAGGCACTGTGGGGTTATGAGGGCCAGTGGATCCATTTCACTTCTCTTGCTGCATGATGGTCAGTAGCTGATCTGTTATGGCATTCACTCCCAGATTAATTTTCCATGTTTGAATTGTGTGCATACGTGCTTTACTGAATAAAACGTCTGAATTTATTTGTTGTGTTTCTGTTTCCTCCTGTGTGAGGGCTGTTTTCTAGGGAAGAACATATGAGATAAGTAATTGAGGGTTTTTTTGCAAGTAGTTCTTTCAAAGTGTCACCTATCATCAGAAGAGGAGTGGGCATTGTTTACTGCTGAACTGGCCTCACCAAGCACACAGTCCTCTCCCTAAGAGCATGAAACCTCTTTCAGTGTTGGACCAACTGGTGCTCGTAGACCTGACCCAGATCCTGTGCAGAAGAAGTAAGTGATACAGGCCAGTAGGGAACGTTTGAATAGGTGTGGGAGTGTAAAGTCGCCCTTCTCAGTTACATAGACCTTCGTGTGTGCCTGGCCTGAGTTACAGAAGCAGACTCCTTGCTGTCTCTGCCTTCTCCTGTTACAGAGCTCCTGCTTGTGCTGGACGTTCTTTGCCAGGACACTGCATCCTCTGCACTTATTTGTAGAGTCATTTGTTTTTTGTTGTTGTTGTTAATCCTCGCCAGAAGGTATTTTTCCATTGATTTCTAGACAGAGTAGAAGGAGGAAGGGAGGGAGAAAGAGAGAAACATTGATGTGAGAGAGACACATCATTTGGCGTTGACTGGTTGCCTCCTGCACGACCTAACTGGGGCCGAGGATCGAACATGCAGCCTAGGTACGTGCCCTTGACTGAGAATCAAACCCACAACCTTTCGGTGTACAAGCCAGCACTCTTTTTTATTGATTTTTTTTTTTTATCCTCACCCTAGGACTTTTTTTTTTTTTTTTTTTTTTTTCAGATAGAGTGGGAGGGAGAGAGAGGAAGAGAGAGAGAAACATCGACGTGGGGACAAAATGCAACCGAGGTACATGCTCTTAGCGGGAACTGAACCCAGGTCTCTCTGGACCGCAGGCCGACTCTAACCGCTGAGCCAAACCGGCCAGAGCAAGCCAACACTCTTAACTGCTCAGCCAAATCAGCCAGGGCTGTAGAGTTATTTGTAAAGGAAGGTCATGTTCAGTAATTATCAATGGGCAGGGCTCTGTGGACCTTCCCTCATTCCCCAGCAAGTGCCACAGCTGCAGAGGTCAGTCTCAAGGCACTCTGAGGGGCTGCACAGTGTTGAGGAACAGGACACCCCCACGGGCTCTTTTGTTTCTACTGCTTCACCTTTTCCTGCCTTCTCACTAATGGGTCCAACATTATCCTCACAGCTCTCGGTGCATTCGCTGCTCTCCCCTGTACTCAGATGAGTGTGCTATTTCGCCTCCACAGTGCAGAGCCTTTAGAGAATAAGAGCTCACATCTTTCTTCTGCACAGTCTATGTAAAATGTGACACTTATTCCTCAAGTCAAGTTAGAGATGTTTTAAAATGGTTTCATTTTCCTGGAGAGTTTTAACATGGTTTCATTTTCCTGGTGAGCACACTGTGCTTGGAGTTCCTCAGACACACAGATAAGCAAGGAGTTCAGAAAAAACAGAAGGAATGCACAGACCAGAGGCACACTTTGGAGTCCAGTCAAGCTCATTGTGAACTTACTGCCTTGAAGAAACTTTTCTTTGCCCATCTGTGAGAGCCTTTTTTTCACCTCTGAAGACCCCAAACTTGTATGTACCATGCTAGTTGTTGATGGGTGAAGTAGAGTAGATGGACCATTGCAAGAATACTTGGCAGGTCATTTGTGTTAAAGTCTAAGGGGAGAAAAGGGTTTTGAGTTTTGCCTTTGACATTATTCAGCCCCTTTCCTTTAAACTGTTGCTCACTCAGTATATAATCTATTGGCCATTAGTGATGAGAGTTACCAGGAGAGAGAATGATAGCCGAGATGCCTCCATTAGGGTGATTGCAGAAGGCATCTTGGAAGAGATGCAATTTGAAGGCACATCCAGAGGGGAATTCTGGACTGGGCATTCCATGCAGAAGGGAAGGCTGTGGCCCTGGTGCAGAGGCTGAACTCCAGAGGCCCTGGCTTTGTGTTAGGAATGGGAGTCCTGTAAGGACTTATCTCCCACCTGAGGTCATGATTCTTCCAAGATGCTGCCAGAGTGGCCCCATAGGGGTGGCCTCTGGGGGGCTGTACAGGGAGATGCTGTACCACACCATTTGGTCTAGGAAGCGCAGCACTGCAGGTATGAGCCCCACTCCGACTCCTGCAGGCCATGCAACTTTGGTCAAGTGGCTTAACCTCTCTGCCACAGGTGCTTCATCTGTAAAATAAGGGTAGTAGTGCCCACTTGAATGCGGTGTGGATTCAGCAAAGTGCTAGAGCACTGTCTGGCACTCTGCAATGTTTACTATAATGGAGCGGCGAGCGAGGGGAGGTGTCCACAAGTGAGGCTAGTTGGTCACCTTTGGTTACCTTCGGGTAGATGAGAACTAACTGAATCTCCTCCCACTTTAGTCTTCCATTAACAGTGGTGCTGCCTATGCCATGGATTCACAGCATTCGTTGAGTGTGTGAGAAATGATGCCTGAAAGGATGTTTATATAAACTTCATGAAATGATAATCGCTCTGCGTATGATGAACACATATTCTGAAGTTTTAGTCTTTTCTTCTTAATTAAACTGGGCTTGACATCTAAACTGATTGCATGGCCAACTAAAGGCAGGCAGCCTGCAACTTCAAAATCACTGATATAGTTAGTTTACGAGAGTCCTTACTGACAGCTGAGAGATTTCTGAGTTTAAACTCCAAGAGTCTAGCTGTAATTAGTTGTGTCATTTTGAGCAAGTTACAATCTCTCCAATATCCAAATTGGAGCCTGACATCTTGAAATCGCGTTGGCCAGACCTTCATTTAAAAGATGAAGAAGCCATTCATCAAAAGCTAACAACAACAACAAAAAGATACTCCTAGTTAAAACCTTTGTGTCTTTATTTATTTATTTTTAAATTTTTCTTTATTGATTTTAGAGAGAGGGAAAGGGGGAGAGAGAGATAGAAACATCAATGAGAGAGGACATCGACTGGCCGCCTCCTGCATGCCCCCCACTGGGGATATGGCCCACAACCTGGGCATGTGCCCTGATTGGAATCGAACCAGTGACCTCTTTTTTTTTTAAATCCTCACCCGAGGACACTTTCCCAATTTTTGTTCAGGTAGAATGGGAGGGAGAGAGAGGAACAGAGAGAGAGAGAGAAACATCGATGTGAAAGGAACACATCGAGCGGCTGCCACCCGCACGACCGAGCAGGGCCGGGGACAAACTGCAACCGAGGTACGCGCCCTTAGCGGGAACCGAACCCGGGTCTCTCAGGACCGCAGGTCGACGCTTTAACCGCTGAGCCAAACCGGCCAGGGCGAACCAGTGACCTCTTAATGCATGGGTCGATGCTCAACCACTGAGCAACACCTGCCGGGCAAAACCTTTGTGTCTTTAAATGCTTTCTTCATCCAACAGTTTTACTCCTCGGCCCCTTCATCACCAGCCTGGCTCTCAGATCGCACGCTAGATCTGGAAATCCCTCTCAGAGGTGCCTGACTCTTGATCCTCTTGTCCTTGTCCTTCAACCAGATCTTGACGTCTATGTCGTACCATGTCCATGACCACATGACCGGTGCACAGGCCACACACGTGGAGAAGCTGGGTAATGCATCTCTTTTCAGCCCAGGGGTTCCCATTTGGGCACACATGATGGGCACTTTTGGTAGTCTGCTACCTGGAATGGGACCCTCCCTTTTCCTCTGGCTGCTTTCCTGCTTCAGGACTTCCCAGGTGCCACTAGTGCTGCGGCAGCTGCCAGCCACCAGTGAGCAGCACATAGAAGAGCAGAATCGAAGTCACAAACGGCATCAGCGATACCTTGGCCTGCTCTAGCTCCTTGAGCTCAAACTTACTCTCTCACCCTCCTCTTTTTATACATTCTACTATCCTGAAAAGAGAGATAACATCATCTACCAATATATAATTTAAGGAAAATACAGGACTAACTGAAAAATAAAGAATAAAAGGAAAGCAACATAATAAACGCATGTATTTCAGTAAATAAAGCCTGGACACAACTACCCTGAAGTGGTGACGACTGGGTTAGATGCTTGTACCTGCTAGTAGAGGATTGCTGTGAAGGGGATGGCTCTACACGCAGTGTGACAGGTGAGGTGTCGAATGGGCCACTCAGACTCGGGCGACCGGGCTGCTAGAGATGTGATTTCTGTTGTTTCCCAACAAAACGAAATACACTCTTCCCTCGAGTTGCATTTCTAGAAAATAGTGTGTACGTAATAAATACTTGTGCAAAGTAGTGTTAGGTTCCAGGCTCAAATGGTATTGAAGATTGTCCACCTCTACATGAATGTTGGAGAAGACACTGAAAGCCATGTGAAATGTGACAAGTCTGGCTGTTTTGGCCTCTGCATCTAGGCAGTGTTCCCTTATTATTGTGATGGCCAAAAGCATTCTTTAAATTTCCAAAGTGTCCCCTAGGTGTGGCATCACCTTGTTGAAAACCAGGGCTCCAGCATATTCAGCCTATGCATTCTGCCCCAGACTGAGAGATTCCTGCTGCCTCAGCTTTTGGCTTCCAAGCAACCCTGGGCGCTTAGAGCAGCTGTCGGCCCCCAGCCCCTACAGGACAAATCCACCAGCCTATGATCTATGCCTCTGCCTCTCTGGTTTGCCTGACTGGCCCACAAGAAGGTGCTGAGGCCTTGCCCCTAGCACTGCAGGAGGAGGAAAGAGGGTTGTCCAGGGGACAGTCCTTGATTTGCCTACTGCCCCAAAGATGTCCATTTGGTACTCGTGGAAGTTAGGTTCCGCCCAGGCAGGCACTGGGGCAGGGAGACAGGTGGTGCACTTGCTAAAATAACAAATAGTGGCAGCTTTCAGATACGGGTGAGAACGCAGAGCAACTGAATTACACATTGCTGATGGGACTGTGAAGCAGAAAACCCATTCTGGAAAGCGGTGTGGAGATTCTTATAAAATCAAACATGTAGTTACCATACTACCCAGAAATTGTACTTCTGGGCATTTATCCCAGAGAAATAAAAATGTATGTTTACAAAAAATCTGCAGGAATGTTCATAGTAGCTTTATTCATAAAAACAAAAAACTGGAAATAATCCCAGATGTTCTTCAATGGGTGAATGGTTAAATAAAGTGTGTGTCTTAGTCTTTTTGGGCGGCTCTAACAAATGACCATAGACTAAATGGCCTATAAACAACAGGTATCTTTTTCACAGTTTTGGAGACTGGGAAGTTCAAGATCTACATTCCCACAAATTCTATGTCTGGCGAGGGCCTGCTTTCTGGTTCATAGACCAGCCATCTTTTTGCTGTGACGTCACATGGAAGAAAGGGTAAGGGAGCGCTTGGAATCTCTTTTATAAAGTATTCCCATTCATGAGGGTCCCACTCTCATAACCAAGTCATTTCCCAAAGACCCCCACCTCTAAATACCATCATAGGATTAGGTTTTAACATATTTTGAAGCAACAGAAAAATTCAGTCTATGGCACTGTGGTAAGTGCATGCTGTGAAACACTACTCAGTAATAAAAAAGAAATGAACTATTGATACACGTGGTAAGTAGGATAAATGTCAAAGGCATATACTAAGTAAAAGAAGCCAGTCTTGCCCTGGCTGGTTTGGCTCAGCGGTTAGAGTGTCGCCCCGTGGTCCAGAGAGACGGGTTCAGTTCCTGCTAAGGGCATGCACCTCGGTTGCAGTTTGTCCCCGGCTCCGGTTGGAGTCGTGTGGGTGGCAGCCAGTTGATGTGTCTCTCTCACATCAATGTTTCTCTCTCTCTCGTCCTCCCTCTCTTTCCTCCTGCTCTGTCTGAAAATGAATGCAAAAATGTCCTCGGGTGAGGATAAAAAAAAAGAAGCCAGTCTTAAGTGGTTGCATACTATGTGATTCCACGTATATAACTCTTTTGAAATGACTATTATAGAGTTAGAGAACACTCCTTAGGAATTTGCAGAAGATTGGGAGGGGGTGGGTAGGCGTGGCTATAAAAAAACAAGAGGGATTATTGTGGTGGTGATGGAATTGTTCTGTTTTGACTATCAATGTCAATATCCAGGTCGTGATACTGTAGTATAGTTTACAAGATGTTGCCATTGGGGAAAACTGGGTAAAAAGTTTGTGGCATCTCTCTGTATTACTTCTTAAAACAGCATGTGAATCTACAGTTATCTAAAAATATCAGTTAAAGAACTGAGTAGAGATACCAGTTTTCCTCACACTATGGAGGGAAACACATTCTACAGACTAAGTTAGGCAAATTACTAGAAACAAAACAGTAGCAACTCTCAGGGAGAAAATCAGATTCCAAAGTTGCTATAACATATTACCTAAAGTTTTTTTTCCCCCAACAAAAAAGTATGAGGTGTAGATACATACACCTTATACTTTCCCTAAATATAACTAACATAACTAATATTTAGGGAAAGCAGTTAATGGAAGCTGTCTTTAAATGAACTCAGATGTTGGACTTAGCAGATAAAGGTTTCAAAGCAGATATGCTCAGAGAACTAAAGAAAATTATGATTAAAGATTGAAGCAAAACAACAACAAAAACAAGGAATCTTAATGAAGACAATGAAAAATATAACCACCAACCAAATGGAAATTCTAGAGTTGAAAAATGCAATGAGTTGAATGAAATATTTACTAAGTGGTCTTACCAATAGATTTGAGATGAGTGAACCTGAACATAGATCATAAAAATTATTCAATCCTGACAATTAGAGAGAGAAAAAAACACGATTGAAGAACAACGAGTGGAGCCTTAGGATCCGTGTGCAGTACCAAGCATATTAACAGGGAAGTGGTAGTCACGGAAAAAGAGAAGGGACAGAAGAAATATTTGAAAAAAAAAATAACGGCCAAGAACTTTCAACTTTGATAAATATCATTAATTCATAGATCTAAGAGTCTCAATGAATTCCAAGTAGGATAAATTAAAAGCAGTCCACACCTAAACACATCATAGTAAAACCTGACCGACAAAATCTTGAAAGCAGCAAGGAAAAATGATTCAGGGAAACAATGCAATTAACTTCTCAGAAGCAATGGAGGAAGAAGACAGTGGAGTGACATTGTCAAAGTCCTAAACAACAACAAACACCCATTGCCATCTAAGAATCCTATATGCAGAAAGTTTATCCTTCAAAAGCGAAACTGAAAGAAAAACATTCCCAGGTAACAAAGCCTGAGAAAATACACTACTTCACAAATCCCTAAGAAGCAACATCTGGTCTTGGCATGCCCCATACCTATTGCTAAGTGGCCACAAGCCTGGCTCTAATGGCAGCCAGACACAGTTCACAGTGTAGCCTCTCCCAGGCACCTCCAAGCCAAGTGCAATCTGCAGATCACTTTGTATTACCAGCTGGCTCCAGGCTGGGCACAGGCAGTGGCTTACCTTGGCCTGCACCAGAATCTCATGGCCCCAGAATCAATACACAAGAAACAAGAAAAATCTCAAACAATCTAACTATTCACCTAAAGGAACTAGATAAAGAAGAACAAATAAAATGCAAAATAAACAGAAAAGGAAATAATTAAGACCAGAGTGGAAATAAATGAAATAGAAATTAAAAAATAGACAAGATCAATAAAACTAAAAGCTGGTTCTTTGAAAAGATAAATCAAATTGACAAAACTTGAGCCAAACTCATTAAGAAAAAAAGAGAGTCCATATAAATATAAATGAAAGAGAAGTTACAATTGACACCACAGAATACAAGAAATCATTAAAGAATACTACAAACATGCCAACAAATTCAACTATCTAGAAGAAATGAATAAATTTCTAGATGAATATAACCTTTCAAGATTGAATCAGGAAGAAACAGAATATCTAGAAACCAATGCCTAGAAATGAAATAGAAACAGCAATAAAAAAGCTCCCAACAAATAAAACTCCAGGATCAGAAATGGCTCCACAGGTGAATTCTACCAAACATTCAAAGAATGCATATCTATCCTCCTTAAACTGTCCCCAAAAAATGGAAAAGGAAGAAATGCTTCCACACTAATTCTACAAAGTACACAGGAACACATAATGAATAAACAAAATAAAACAGAAACAGACTCATAGAGAACAAACTGATGGTTGCCAAAGGGAAGAGGTTGGGATTAGTGAAAAAAGAGACTTCTGGTCAAGATGGCGGCGTAGGTAAATGCGGTATCGCGTCCTCCACATCAAAGTTACAACGAAACTACAGAACACATCATGCAAAACCACCTGAAATCAAGCTGAATGGAAATCCTACAACTACGGAATTAAAGCAGCAGCCACATCCAGACAGGTAGGAGGGGCGGAGGCCCGAGGGGCGGAGGCGGAGCGATGGGCTGGTCCCACACCCATGTGTGGTGGATAAAAATCAGGAGGACACCTCGGCTGGGAAGGTCCTTCCTGAGGACTGGGGGGGGGGGGGGTCCTGTCCCACACCAGGTGCCCCGCTCAGGGTTCCGGTGCCAGGAAGAGAATCCCCATAACTTCTGGCTGGAAAACCAGCAGGAACTGAGGCTCAGGGAAGCTGACATGGCTGGAGCCCCAGGCAGCTCCTTAAAGGGCCCGCGCACGGACTTACCGGACTCTCTCCCTCTAAGCTTGGAGGGGAGGCAGCTCGAGGGGCGCCAGAGACACACAGGGAAGAACTGAGCTGTTCGGGAGCGAGGGCTGGAGAGGGGGCTTTCTGTGGGACAAACATGCTGTCAGAGGCCTTTGTTCCTTTGGTGAGCCCTTCCCTGGGGCGGCAGACAGAAGCCATATCTGGGACTCCAGCAACCTGGCTCACACTGGTAGCCCCACCCTGGTGATTCCCTGAGGCCCCGCCCCACCCAACTTTCAGGCCCACCCAAGCTGTTGCCAGTTGCTTAACCATAGGATTGGCCTGTCTTGGATCCTGCTTCAGGTTTTTCCTAAATTCTTTCAAATGAGCAGCATTTGGTCTCAGCTAACCCCATACTGCTCGTTAAATAATACACAGAAACAAACACAGGGAGGCAGCCAAAATGAGGAGACAAAGAAACAGGTCCCAAAGGAAAGAACAGAACAAAACCCCAAGAAAAGAACTAAGCGAAATGGAGATAAGCAACCTAACAGATGCTGAGTTCAAAATACTGCTTATAAGGATACTCAATGAACTCAGTGAGAACCTCAGTGAACTTAGGGAGGGCCTCAAGAGCATAAAAAGGACCAGTCTGAAATGATGGATGCACAGTCAGAAATGAAGGAGGCATTAACTGAAATAAAGAATAATTTACACAGATTCAAAGGTAGAGTACGTAAATCCAAGAAGCAAACCATCGATTTGGAATATAAGGAAGCAAAAAGTGCCCAATCAGAACAGCAAAAAGAAAAAAGAATCCAAAAAAATGAGGACAGTGTAAGGAGCCTCTGGGATAACTTCAAGCATGCCAACATTCGCATCTTGGGGGTGCCAGAAGGGGAAGAGAGAGAACAAGAAATCGAAACCTGTTTGAAACAATAATGGCAGAAAACTTTCCTGACTTGGTGAAGGAAACAGACATACATGTCCAGGAAGCACAGAGAGTCCCAAACAAGGTGAACCCCAAGAGGCCCACACCAAGACACATCATCATCAAAATGCAAAAGTTTCAAGACAGAATCTTAAAAGCAGCAAGAGAAAGGCAGCTAGTTACTTACAAGGGAGTTCCCATAAGGCTGTCAGCTGATTTCTCAAAAGAAACTTTGCAGGCCAGAAGGGAGTGGCAAGAAATATTCAGAGTGATGAAAAGCAAGAACCTACAACCAAGATTACTCTATCCTGCAAAGCTGTCATTTAGAATCGATGGCCATATAAAGACTTTCCCAGACAAGAAAAAGGTAGAGGAGTTCATCACCACCAAATGGTTATTATATGAAATGATGAAGGGTCTTTTTGAAGAAAAAGATAAAATATATGAACAAACAAAATGGCAATGAATACATATCTATCAACAATGGAATCTACAAACAAAATGAACAGGTAGATCAGAAACATTCTCAAAGATACAGAGAACATTTTGTTGGTTGCCAGATGGAGGGGTTGGGAGAATAGGTGAAAAAGGTGAAGGGATGACGAAGTAGAAATTCATTGCTAGACTGACAAACCTCAAAGGGAAAGGGGTTGGGGGGTGGGAAGAAATAAACCAAAGAACTTATATGCATAAGCAATGGACACAGACAATAGTGTGGGAAAAGGCAGGAGGGGGGCAGGAGTGGGGAGGAGGGGGTCAATGGGGGAAAAATGAGGAACATCTGTAATACATTCTACATTCAACAATAAAGATTTAAAAATAAAATAAAATAAAAATATTTTACAATTAAAAAAGAAAAAGACATGGAGGATTTCTTGGGTGGGAGTGTTGACTGCACTTAGGTGCATTGATTAGTAAAACAAGAATAGTTGTTTTTAATGCTTCAAAGAATTAAATCTCATCCTCTGATCACATCAAGGTCTCACCTGCCCATCCAACTGCATCATCTTGAATTTGCTTCTTTATGTCAAGGAGAAGAATTACAATTGAAGTGAAAGTGAAAAGGGTTCAATGCTTAAATTAGAGCTGTGTTCCTTCAGAATGTAAGGTGTGGGATCCTCCCACAAATGTTTACACACGTTTTCTTTTTCTTAGAGAACTTAGTTCCATTTTGGGTCCAGTTAATCTTAGGAGAGAGGGCCTTAAAATAGTTCCTATCAGGCCCTGAATATCAGCCTCCATCTGGGCCAAGTTCTGATCATTAGCAGGAGGACCTGGCAAAGGGTCTGGCCATTTGTGATCTTGGTCAGGATTTTCTCCAGGGGTCTGTCTGGAAGATTTCATGACTACAGTGTAATATAGTAGGTGAGTTTACAGTGTAAGTCGATGTTTTTTTTTTTATCCTCACCCGAGGACATCTTTCCATTTTTTGTTCAGATAGAGTGGGAGGGAGAGAGAGGAAGAGAGAGAGAGAAACATCAATGTGAAAGGGACACATCAAGTGGCTGCCATCCACACGACCAACCAGGGCCGGGGACAAACTGCAACCGAGGTACATGCCCTTAGCGGGAACCAAACCCAGGTCTCTCTGGACTGCAGGCTGATGCTCTAACTGCTGAGCCAAACCAGCCAGGGCGACAGTGTAAGTAGATTTAAAGTACTGTTCCAAGTTTGATTTTGGTTCTTTGGTTTTGTTAAGGGAGTGTATCATAGGCTAGCCATGATGCTCCTTTGTCTTTCTTTTAATTTGGTCCTCACATAGTTACCAATGGGACATTTATTTTAGGGTGAGAGGCCTTTATAGAACCTTTGGAAATGTCTGCTTACCAGGACAATCAGTAAATTCTTCTGCCTGTATTGAAGACTGTTTTCTCCCAGAGAATCTTCAAATGTACACCTATTCCAAATGTGACTCAAAACCAATAAAATTCTTGCCCTGGCCAGTGTGCTCAGTGGTTCAAGCATCAGCCCATGCACTGAAGGGTTACAGGTTCAATCCCCAGTTCAGGTGTGTGTGTGAGACATGCTTCCCCCCCCCCCCCCCCCCCCCCCGTCAAATATGAATGTAGGAGACAGGTCCATTCCTCTCTGCTGTAAAATGACTCTTCAATTCCTCAACCCATATATCTCCATTCTCTGCCAACCAGAAATCTATAGAAATTTAACTACTAATTTGGTGAAGCTGATGACTCTTCCTGAGGCATTTGGAAGGGACCCTGGGCTATTCAACTATGTGTGCTCAGTGCTGTGAAATTATTCCTGGGTAGAAGCTGGAATATCCAAGCTGATGACATAGGTCAGGATTATACCTTTAGCTCGGAATTGTTATTGCTATAAAATTACATTTAGATTCTTACTAACATCATGGAAATATATATATATATATATATATATATATATATATATATATATATATATATATATAGAGAGAGAGAGAGAGAGAGAGAGAGAGAGAGGAAAAATCAATGGCCTGCATCCTTTCAGCTATTAAATGCTGTTAGTGGCAAACTGTGTATGCACAACCACTTCCAATGTGCGGCAGCAGAAAAATATTTTCAATAATATAAGAGCAGATTTATGCAAAACTATAAAAATAATAAGGAGCCTCACTACATAGGGACCTCATGATGTGGGCTTGAGTGTAGGTAGCATGCAGGTTGAAATCACATGTGTGGTTATTGCTTATGAGTGCTCCCCCTGCTCCCATCACAGCTCACAGAATATGATGTGTTTATGACACCCTGGGCAAATGTGAGAGGCTGCTTGTAGGCAGAGACAACAAATACTCTGAAGGCTGAGGGAATCTGAAACCACCTAGAGGCAAACCAGCAGGCATCAGTACAAAGGGCGGGAAGCTCTGGTTTAGTTGATGAAAACTCGACTCCAGCTTTAATGGTGGATTTGAAAAAGCCATTAGCGAGTCGAATTTGTTATCACTCATCCTCACTTCAGATGGCATGAACCCTCCTCGAGAGAGTGTGCTTATTACTCTGCAGACCTTTATTCCATACCTCCTAGGTCCAAACCATGGTGGGATACACAGGAGTGGCAAATCTCCTGCCCTTGAGGAGCTCACAGTCCAGCACGCCAGACAGGTATTTAAGCAGCTATTATATGATTGATGTAGGGCAAAATCAAGGTTTAGGAGAGAATTTCAAACTGGAGCACATAATTGTGTATGGCTACAAGGGAAGCTGAAGAGGGTTAATTCTGAAACATAATTCTGAACAAATGCACAAAAATACAGCTTGCATTGAAAAAGCAAAATAAACAGATCAATTCTTAAAATAATCCATTGTAGCAGTGGTACTGGGAAGATGATCGCCAACCAAAATTTTTAACTACTGGGTAATGAGATCAATATAAGGCAGCGATTTTCAACCCATGTGCTACAAGAGACACACTGGTGTGCTGTAAGTATTTTTAACACATGCAATACCTGACTAGTCAGGGGCACTGACCTCTTTCCCCTTAAATTATCAAATTAAAAAATGACAACAGCCAACACAATAGCCATCTGGTGTGAATGAATAAAAATGATACTTTTTTTGGTCAGATTGGCAAAAATTATTTTTGGTGTGCCGCAGAATTTTAGTAATTAGTTTATGTGTGCTATGAAAAATTGCTGATACAAGATAAACATTTTTTATAGGTCAGAAGCGTGACTCAGATGTAATCTCCATCTGACATTTTTTAAAGCTTACATTTTTTAGAGGAGATGAATAATGAGAAAACAAGGCAGTGTTGAAGTCACTGCTTACCTTTTTCTGCTCAAGATGCAGTTATTGAACATTTCCTTTTTGGTTGAGTATACACAGAAATTTATATCAGTTATCTGGGAAGACTTAAGTCACTTTCACTATGCTCACAACAAAGCTTCAACAGTATAAATGCTTTTAGAAATTAAGCCATCACGTGTTATTATTTTTTTAATCCTCACCTGAGCATATATTTTTTTTCCCCATTTATCTTCAGATAGAGTGGGAGGGAGGGGGAGAGAAGAGAGAGAAACACTAATGTGAGAGAGACACGTTAACTGGTTGCCGTCTACACAATCCATTCCAGGGCCGGGGGTGAACCACAACAGAGGTACGTGTCCTTGACTGTAATCGAACCCGAGACTCTTTGGTCCAAGGGCTGACGCTCTAACTGCTGAGCCAAACCAGCCAAGGCTAAGCCATAACATTTTAAACGTTTTGCATTTCTGCACAGTGTGGCACAGGCAACCTCTGAAACTCGATAGATCTCCAGCCTTGTTTCCCACCACTGTTTGCCTCAGTTCATGAAACAGTCACATGAACATGTATTAAATGTCTACATATACTATGCTAGTTAAACTGTTCCACCTTAAATCTCCATCTCTTCTGCTCAGATTACCCAGTACACATCTCTTTGACCGGCCCACTTCTTTCTTTTTTTATTTTACTTCATTTTATTGTTGACAGTATTACAGATGTCCCCCAATTTTCCCCTCTTTTACCCCTCTCTTCCCAGCCCCTGTTCCACTCCAAGCCTTCACCACTCTATTGTCTGTGTCCATTGGTTATGCATATATATCCATACATTCTTTGGTTAATTTCTTCCTGTTTCCCTGCCCCCACTCTGAGATATGTCAGCCTGTTCCATGACTGCATGCATCTTGACCTGTTTTGTTCATCAGTTTATTATGTTCATTAGATTCCACATATAAGTGAGATAATGTGATATTTGTCTTTCTCTGACTGGTTTATTTTTCTTAGCATAATACTCTCTAGGTCCCCCTATGCTGTCACAAAAGGTAAGAAATCTTTTTTACAGCTGCATCTATTCCACTGTGTAAATGTACCACAGCTTTTTTATCCACCGATCTACCCTTGGGCACTTGGGCTGTTTCCAGATCTTAGTTATTGTAAATAGCACTGTTATAAACATATGGGGCCTATATTCTTTCTGATTGGTGTTTCAGCCTTCTTAGGATATGTTCGTAGAAGTGGGATTGCTGGGTGAAACAGTAGTTTCATGTTTATTTTTATTCATTTATTTTTTGTTAATCCTCACCCAAGGATATTTTTTCCATTGGCTTTTTAGAGAGTGGAAGGGAGGGAGGGAGAGAAAGAGAAGCATTGATTATCTCTTGCACATGCCCCTACTGGGAATGGAGATTGAACCTGAAGCCCAGTCATGTGCCTTTGACTAAGAATCAAACCCACAGCCCTTCATTGCACAAGCCAGTGCTTTAATTACTGAGCCACACTGGCCAGGGTCCATTTAAAAAATTTTTTTATCCTCACCTGAAGACATTTTTTTTTTTTTTTCATTTATCTTCAGATAGAACAGGAAGGAGAGAGGGAGGAAGAGAGAGAGATCGATGTGAGAGAGACACCCACATGACCCCAACCGGGGCCTGGGACAAACTGCAACCGAGGCATGTGCCCCTAGCGGGAACCGAACCCAGGTCTCTGGTCTGTGGGCTGATGCTCTAACCACTGAGAAAATTGACCAGGGCCCATTTTCAAACTTTTGAGTAAATTCTGTACTGTTTTCTATAGTGGCTGCACCAATCTGCATTCCCACCAGCAGTGTACTAGCATTCCCTTTTCTCCACATCCTCACCAGCACTAGTTTGTTGATTTACTCATGGCAGCCATTCTGGCAGGTGTGAGGTGATATCTCATTGTACAGTGATACCTCGGTTCTCGAACGCCTTGACTTTCGACCAAATCGGTATTCGACCAGGAGATTCGAGAAACTTTTGTCTTGGAATCCGAACAAATATTTGGAACTCGAACTTCCGAGATGAGCCGAGTTGAGCCGAATGGCGTTCATGCGGCCCAGCGCGCCTTGCTCGCGTCATCAGTGTGAGTGCAGAGAGAGAGTCACGCTTTGTGGAGAGAGTCACGCTTTACACTGAATTTAACCCTTAGACATACTGTACACTTTTATTTCTTGTTGAGACTTATGTTTTTCTACATATTATATACAAATTAGGCCAGTAAATAGGCATTTTCTGGGGCTTGGAACGAATTAATCCAGTTTCCATTATTTCCTATTGGGTTTCATTGCTTCGGTTCTCGAACAATTTGGTTCTCGACCGTCCTCCTGGAACGAATTATGTTCGAGAACCGAGGTATCACTGTACTTTTCTTTTTGTTGTTCAGATAGAGTAGGAGGGAGAGAAAGGAAGAGAGAGAGAGAGAGAAACATCGACATGAAAGGAACACATCGAGTGGTTGCCACCCACACAACCCAACTAGCCAGGGACAAACTGCATCTGAGGTACATGCCCTTATTTGGAACCAAACCCGGGTCTCTCTGGACTGCAGGCCGATGCTCTAACTGCTGAGCCAAACCAGCCAGGGCCTCATTGTAGTTTTAATCTGCATCTTTCTGATGGTTAGTGATGTTGAGCATTTTTTCATATCTGTTGGCCATCTGTATATCCTCTCTGGAGAAGTGTCTATTCAGGTCCTTTGCCCATTTTTTGATTGGGTTATTTGTCTTCAATTTGTTGAGCTGTATGAGTTCCTTATATAGTTTGGAAATTAACCCCTTATCAGATGTGTCATTGGCAAATATGTTGTCCCATACAGTGGGTTCCCTTTTTATTTTGATTATAATTTCTTTTGCTGTGCAGTTTTTAGTTTGATGTAGTCCCATTTGTTTATTTATTTTTGTTTCTCTTACCCTAAAAAATGTATTGGTGAAAATTCTGCTATGTGAGTCTGGCCGGTGTGGCTCAGTGGTTGAGTGTCAACCCATGCATCAAGAGGTTGCAGGTTCGATTCCTGGTCAGGACACATGCCCAGGTTTTGGGCTTGATCCCCCGTGGGGGGCATGCCAGAGGTGGCCAATCGATATTCTCTCTCATCGACGTTTCTATCTCTCTCTCCCTCTCTCTTCCTCTCTCTGTAAAATCAATAAAGGAAAAAAATTCTGCTATGTGAGATGTCTGAGATTTTGCTGCCTATGTTTTCTTCTAGGATTTTTATGGTTTCATGACTTATATTTAAGTCTTTTATCCATTTTGAGTTTATTCTTGTGTATGATGTAAGCTGGTGGTCTAGTTTCTTTCTTTTTCTTTTTTCTCTTTTCTTTTCTTTCCTTCCTCTCTCTCTCTCTTTCTGCATGTACCTGTCCAATTTTCCCAACACCATTTATTGAAGAGACTGTCTTTACTCCAGTGTATGCTCTTGCCTCCTTTGTCGGATATTAATTGACCATAATGATGTGGGTCGATTTCTGGGGTTTCTCTTTTGTTCTATTGATCCATATGCCTGTTCTTGTGCCAGTACCAGGCTGTTTTGATTACAATGGCTTTGTAGTATAGTTTTATATCTGGTATTGTGATCTATCCAACTTTGTTCTTCTTTCTCAAAATTGCCTGGTCTATTTGGGGTCTTTTTGGTTCTATGAAAAGGTTTGGAATATTTGTTCTATGAAATATACCATTGGTATTTTAATAGGAATTGTATTGAATCTATACATTGCTTTGGGTAATATGGACATTTTAATGATGGCGATACTTCCAATCCATGAACATGTTAGATGCTTCCATTTGTTTGTATCTTTCTCTGTTTTCTTTTTCAATGTCCTGTAGTTTTCCGAGTATAGATCTTTTACCTCCTTGGTTAAGATTATTTCAAGGTATCTTATTTTGTTGTTGTTGTTGCAATGGTAAATGGGATTATTTTTTAGTTTCTCTTTCTGAGAGTTCATTATTGGTGTATAAACATGCCATTGATTTCTGGATGTTGATTTTGTATCCTACTTTGCAGAATTTATATATTAATTCTAGTAGTTTTTAGGCGGAGTCTTTAGGTTTTTCTATGTATACTATCTGTCGTCTGCAAATAATGATAGTTTTACTTCCTCCTTTCCAGTTTGGATGCCTTTGATTTTTTTCTTCTTGTCTAATTGCTGTGGCTAGGACTTTCAGTACTATGTTGAATAAGAGTAGTGAAAGTGGCCCTGGCCAGCGTGGCTCAGTTGTTAGAGTTGGCCTGAGCACCGAAAGGTTGCAGGTTCGATCCCCAGCCCTGGTTGGGGCACGTGTGGGAGGCAACCAATTAATGTGTCTCTCTCACATTGATGTTTCTCTCCCTCTCTCTCTCTTCCCCTTTCCCCATCCTTTCCACTTTCTCTAAAAATCAATGGAAAAAATACCCTTGGGTGAGGACTTACAACAACAAAAAAGAGCAGTGAAAGCAGACATACCTGTTTTGTTCCCGTTCTTAAAGAAAACACGTTTAGTTTTTGCCCATTGAGTATGATGTTGACTATAGGTTTGTCATATATGGCGTTGAGACATGATCCTTCTATTCTCGCTTTGCTGGGAGTTTTTTTTTTTGTTTTTTTTTTAATCTTCACCTTAGGATATTTTTCCATTGATTTTCAGATAGATGGGAGGGAGAGGAACATTAATGTGAGAGAGACACTTTGTTTGGTTGCCTCCCATACAACCCTGACCAGGGCCAGGGATTAACCCACAATCAAGGCATGTTCCCTTGACAGGAATCAAACCTGCAACTCTGGTTTGCAGGCTGATGCTCTAACTGCTGAGCCAAACTTGCCAGGGCTTGCTGAGATTTTTTTATTTAAAAAATGGGTGTTGGATTTTGTCAAATGTTTTTTCTGCATCTATTGATATCTTTTTTTTTTAATCTTCACCCGAGAACATTCTTCCACTTTTGTTCAAATAAAGTGGGAGGAAGAGAGGGAGAAACATCGACATTAAAGGGACATGTTGAGTGGCTGCCGCCTGCATGACCCCCAACCAGGGCTGGGGATGAATTGCAACTGAGGCACGTGCCCTTGATCGGAATCGAACCCTTGACTCATTGGTCCATGGCTGACGCTCTAACCGCTGAACCAAACAGGCTAGGGCGACACAAGAAAAAATTTTTACTTCATAAAATTCTTTTAAAATGGGACGTCTCTGGGAACTTGGATTAGCAGTGATTTCTATGTGCTTTCAGGACCTGTTCAAGAACTTTTTCAGTTGAAAAAAAAACTTCTGTCTACAAAATATATCTGTATGTTTATTTTGAGTGAAACCCTAATTTATATTCTAGAACATCTCTTTTGAGGACAAGTAGATTTTCAAAACCTTGCACGGTCTCCATTTACATGCTAATACAAAAAAAAATTCAACTACATTTAGAATACTATTAGCTAAGATATAGGTGTTTATCACAGCAGGTCCTGTTCTAAGCAGTGCTACTACTGATTTATTTACTCCTGCTAACAAGTCTTCAACTCTACCAGATAAGAGGCAGAAGGGAAGCCCGAGCTGGTCTGAGTCAATGGTTAGAGTGTCGGCCCACAGAGCAAAGGGTTTCGGGTTCAATTCCCGGGTAAGGGCATGTACCTGGGTTGCAGGTTTGATCCCTGATCCTGGGGTCCTGGTCAGGGTCATGTGGGAGACAACCAATTGATATGCCTCCCTCCCACGCTATCTAAAAATCAACAGAAAAATATCCTCAGGTGAAGAGTAACAAAAAAATAAATAAAAGAGAGCCACCCTTTATAAGAAGCAGAGGGGAAAAAAGAGAGTAAGGAAGCTGTCCATAAACATAAGCCATAGTTTAATAACAATAAAGAGTGGTTTTATTGATTTCATAATTTTAGCTATATTAATACATATTATAAACTTTAAGAATTAGAAATAAATGACTTTTTAAACCAAAAAAAATTTAGGTTATGGCAGCGTGTTTAATAATAATTATTTAAGTCTTGCACAGTTATATCTACTTTTCAGATAATCAGGAAGCCATTATCTAACTTTATATTAGGCCACAGTATAGTTACCCCTATACATGCGTTTCATTAAGTAGAAATAAAACATTGTTTCCTTTTTCAGCAAATACTCCCTTTTTGTTATACAGATATATCCTCCCCAAATTAATCTTATTATAATGTACAAAATTTATTTTTTTCCACAGAGCTGCCTCAAGTAACTTTTACCTTGGAAAGCTACGAAGGCATGAGACAGCAAAATGCTACTCTGGACTTTTGTATCTTAAATTTTTCATTTTTACTTAAAGCCCTAATTTATAACACTAAATTAACCACACATTATAATACTTATTTAGCAAAATCTTTTAACACAAACATGGAAAACATAAAAATTTGAGCAAGTATTTGGCAGACTACAGAAAGAAAACAAGATGGTGAGAAATATGATTTAGTGTTTCAAAACTGAAGAGATTGATGAATGTCATTCAAATTTCTCATCTCCTTCTTCCACATCTTTCAGATTGAGCACTTCCAAAGAACCTTTGCCTTTTGTCTCCTTCTGTATTAGCTCATCAATTTCTCTGAAGCAGCCTGGGTCAATTAGACACACCTGAAACATTTCACACAGCTGTTTACCACATGAAGAGGAGCAATACAATAAACACAACTTTATCTTCCTCTGAGACAAACACACAATACTCTCCAGATATCTCTGCTACGATAGCCTACAGTGCAACAAAGATGATGATGCACAGGGCAGCAGACTAGTCCAGCCCCTGCCTTTAAGTATGCAGGGAGACCCCCGTGACAAGGCGTTAATCTCATTTAAAGACTTGGATTCCTCAGCTGTACGACGAAATGGTTGGATTAGAAGACTATGGTCCTTTCCATACAAAAACTCAGCATTCAATTTTATAGTTCTATAAAATCACCTCTTTTTACCCACACCTGAAGGAGAGAAAGAAGCTTGAAGGCCTACATAGAAACCATGTATAAAGATTTGAAAGGATTTTAAAACTTCAAAGGGTGTCAGATGTGTTGTTTCACATCTAAAGTGGAATGCTCAACAGTCCTCTAGATCGCATGTATTTCTAAAGCTGCTGTCAAGTTTAGGGACATGAATTTACAGAAAGCTGAGTTTACACTCTGTCTGAAGCTATGGGGTGAGAACTTGAACAACAAACTGATGAGACTGACCCACTTTTAGTCTTTTATTTCCTCATGATATAAGACTCACTGTAAAATATACTTTCTCACCTAAAATCTGGATAAGTCTTTTTTTTTTTATTTTCTTTTTTTTTTTTTTTTTTTATCCTCACCCGAGGACACTTTTCCATTTTTTGTACAGATAGAATGGGAGGGAGAGAGAGGAAGGGAGAGAGAGTGAGAAACATCGATGTGAAGGGACACATCAAATGGCTGCCACCCGCACGACCAACCAGGGCCCCAGGGCCGGGGACAAACTGCAACCGAGGTACGCGCCCTTAGCAGGAACCGAACCCGGGTCTCTCCGGACCGCAGGCCGGCGCTCCAACCGCTGAGCCAAACCGGCCAGGGCTGGATAAGTCTTTAAATGAGGTTAATGCCCTGTCACACGATCAACATGATTTTATCATAAATAATTTGATTAGAAAACAATAAGAAAATTGTGTGTGCTTAACTACAATTTAGTTCTACTAAGACCTTATTTTTACCTAATTCTTGGTAAGATATTTCTGGAATTATCTTATTGTTCACACTTCCTAAATGTTTGTTACACATTTATGACTAGAGAATAAACTATTTTGGTAACACAGAGGCAGAGAAACGAGTATTTTAATCTTACAATTTCTAATTGTTGACCGTAGTCCTCACTTTCTATAACCTTGATCAGTGACTTGAGCTTTTCTTTCAGCTTTTTTCCTTCATTCACTGGAAGAATTAACCGAAGTCTCATGTGAGCACGTTCTATCTTCATTTTATCCTTTAACTGCTTTATCACTTCCAAAGCCTATCAAGACAAATTAAAAATGTCTGCAATTACCTTGCTGCTTCTACTGCCTTATTTCATAAAATATTCAAAACAAAGCTGTCTCCATCTAGCTAGATTAGGCAATGGTTTCTTAGATATGACATGAGCATAAGCCAACAGACAAAAACTGTTACAGTTCAGTAATAAAGAAACAACCAATTAAAAAGTGGTCAAAGGATTCGAACATTGATTTCTCCAGAGAGACACAGGGTCAATAAGCACATGAAAATATGCTCAAGTCATTTGTCACGAGGGAAATGCAAATAAAAACCAGAATGTTAACCATAGGATGACTATAATAAAAAAGACAGACAACAACAAATATGTTGTCAAGAATATGGAGAAAGTGGAACCCTGTACATTGATTGTGGAAATGTAAAATTCTGGAATATGATTTGTCAATTCCTCAAAAGGTTAAACAGAGTTACCATATGATTTCACAATTTAATTCCTGAATACAGAGAAATAAAAATATGTGTCCACAGAAAACCTGTAACACATTCCATAGCATTATTCACAATAGCTAAAAAGTGGAACCAACCCAAATGTCCATCTACTGGTGAATGAGTAAATAAAATGTGGTATTTCCATATAATGGGATATTATTCAGCCATAAACACGTTAATAAATATTTGTCTGCAAAAACAATATAAGTAGCAAGAATGAAGAACTGATACATGTTCAACATGGATGAATATTGAAAAGGTCACATATTGTATGCTTCCATTTATAGGAAATATCCAGACTAGACAAATCCACAGAGACAGGTCACCAAAGGCTTGTGAGGGGGGTCAAGGAGTGACAGATAATTGGTACAGGGTTTCTTCTCAGGGTAATGTGTTCTCAGGTAGTAGGAAAGGTTACAAAACTTTGTGAATATACCAATGAATTATATACTTTAAAAGGGTAACTTTTATGGCTTGTGAATTATATATAAATTAAAAAAAAACAAAAAAACAAAACTAGCCCAGACAGTGTGGCTCAGTGGACTGAGCATCATCCCATGGACTGAGAGGTCACAGTCTGATTCCTGGTCAAGGCACATGCATGGGTTGCGGGCTTGATCCCTGGTGTAGGGTGTGCAGGGGCCAGCTGATTGATGCTTCTCTCTCACATCGGTGTCTCTCTCTCTCTCCCTTCCTCTCTCTCAAAAAAATAAAACATACTTAAAAAACAAACAAACAAAAAAACTAGCCCTGGCCGGTTTGGCTCAGTGGTTGGAGCATTGGCCTGTGGACCAGAGAGTCCCGGGTTTGGTTCCTGCTAGGGGCACATACCAAACAAACAAACAAACAAACAAAAAAACTAAAAAGTGGAATTACAATGACTCTTTAAAAATTCAAGTTTTATCTTTAAAGGTTTGATTTGGATAGAAAGATGAGAGTCCTATGTATATTTGTTTTTAGTTAAAATTCCATTTTTCCTCTTACAATACACATCCTTTCCTTCCCCTCTCCCCAAAACCTACCCACTTGCTATCAAGTAGTATAATTTTATTATTACAGACCTATTATTTTAATGATTTCTTCAGAGAAATCTAATTTTCATGGATACTTCTGATATTAAAAACCACTAACCTGCTGTTTTGTACTCTTGTTGGTATTGACTGAATAGTGGATGTCCTTCATTGCTCTCTCGATAAGGATAACAGTGTACGGTCTTTTTGTTTCAGGGTTCACACATTTTTCAGCCACAATAGTGGCAATATCTCTAAACATCTGCTCCAGCTGTGTGTGCCGTTCTTTGTCTGATACTTGAACCTCCCCTTTAGTCAAAATCTAAAAAAACCAAAACAACAAATTTAAATGTGATGTCTTTATTACATACTATTTGTTAACTGACTACAAGAATAACTAAGGAGCCCTGGCCGGTTTGGCTCAGCGGTTAGAGCGTCGGCCTGCGGTCCAGAGAGGCCTGGGTTCAGTTCCCGCTAAGAGTGCATACCTCGGTTGCAGTTTGTCCCTGGCCCTGGTTGGCTGTGCGGGTGGCAGTCACTTGATGTGTCCCTTTCACATCAATGTTTCTCTCTCTCTCACCCCCACTCTGTCTGAACAAAAAATGGAAAAATGTCCTCGGGTGAGGATTAAAAAAAAAAAAGAGTAAGGAGAAAATTAAATTCATCCTCTCTAGCTACTGAAATGTAGGTAATAATTTGAACTTTGCCTAAGGAATGCACTGGATTATCTTGTGCTCCAAAATATCACTTATTTAGGATTAGGAGTGGAAAAGGCAATCTTAGCAAAGGCTCTAAATAAATGATGACTACTTGAAAAGGAATTCTATTTTCAGGTATATTACCTTAAAAGTATACAAAGGAAAAAAAGTTTATAAAGGAACAAAATAAGGCAATTTAGTAGAAAATTTAATTTCTAGAGGCTTTGGCAAAAAATATCTATGTCCTAACTGTATGTTGACTTATTGTGGTGATCATTTCATAAGGTATATAAATGTTGAATCACTATGTGGTACACCTGAAAATAATATAATACTGTATGTCGACTATACGTGAGTTAAAAAAATCCATGTTCTGCATTATTAAAAGTGATATTGTGCAGATCAAATTACTGCGTGGTAACTGTTCACTCCAAAAAAATAATACTTAAAGTTTATCATACCTCTAAGAACTTACAGTACAAATGGATATTAATTAGGGTCGGTTATGCTAGGGCTGTTAAAACCTACCTGCTTACAGATTTCAGTCTGGTCATCTGTTCCAAATGCACTGATGAGATCTTCCTTCTTTGCAACCTGACCTTTAGAAACATTTACAAACACTGAGTGGGTCTGTAGAACTTCATCAAGGTCTTTTTCCCTTTTGAGGACGACAGAAAGTCCTAAGTGAACACACTTGAATTGTTAATTCATTCACATTTAATTACGAGATGGAAGATATAAATAGCAAGAAACAACAAATACTCCTAAAAGTTCCTCTGTCGAGGAAACAAAAGAACACACCAAACACCGCATTTGTATTGGCCTTTTCTCTTTGGAGAAAAACGTCGTGCAATGTGTGGGACACTGGCGGGTCTGGGTCTGGGTCTGGGTCTGGGTCTGGCAGCTGCCATTAAAGACCGATCGCTAGATGGCAGCAGTGAGGACACTATGCACTTCGGAGACACTGGGCTGAGATCTGTGACATCAGGTGTACTATAGCTAATATTTGCAAGACCAGGCTCTTTGCCTTTATCATTATTCTGGTCAAAGGACCATAATTATGGAGGTTTCTTAGCGTTAGCCTTTGTGGCAGCATCAGAGCAAACCAAAACCAAACTCCAAACCAACAACCCAGTCGAACTCAAACCTAACAAAAAAGGATGGCTTGGTGTAGGCGCTAAGCTCGGGAAGAACAGCGACTTCTTATGCTCACAGCAGGAAAAAGTTTTTCCTTTCCTTTCCTGACAAGACCCCCCAGAGGTAGACCGCCTCGGAGGCTGCCAGCTCCGGCCAGGGCCCGGAGGGAGAGGGTCACTCACACGCCGCTCCGCCAGCCGATGACTTTGTTTTTGTAGCAGGCGATTTCGAAACGCTTCCCGGCGCGCTTCATGCGTACCACGGCCACATTTGTTAGGCGGATCTGGTTGGTGGGGGTGAAGATCGACATCGTGGCTGCTCACAGTCCTGGGGTCCGACGAACCTCGGCTGACCCGCACCAGCCTGGGAGCCACCGGCGCCTCGCTGTAACGACCAGGCGGCGCGCGGTTCAGGACCGCTCGTGGAACGCGCAGCCTCGCGACTAACTGCCTAACCCGCGGCCACAACACGCTCGGCCGACTGACTTACTACGCAGGAGGCAGGGAGGACCTGTGAAAACCGGACCCGGAAAAGTGAGCAGTAACGCCGGCGCATTGTGGCTCTTACGGCATCGTGCGGCGCCGGAAAATAGAGACACGTTTCCTGAGGTCATAGAATTCCGCCAATGAGCCGAAGAGCTCTGATTAGCTGTTGAAGCTGATGTTTGCAAGTCGGGTGGAAACACTGCACCGATGCCTCGTGGTTCCGCAGAGTTCAGGGCCACCCACACCCACCCTAACCTTTCATTACGGAAAATGTTTTAACATACAAAACAGGGAGAAAAGTGTAATGCAGGCCCATGTACCCATGAACCCGTTTCAATAACTTAGCAGCATTTTGCCATTCTTGCTTCATTCTTCATTTTTTTTGTTGGAGTATTTTTTCCATTTTTTTTTTTTTGTTAAGATAGAGTGGAAGGGAGAGAGAGGGAGAGAAACATCGACGTGAAAGGGACACATCGAGTGGCTGCCACCCGCACAACCCAACTAGGGCCGGGGACAAACTGCAACCGAGGTACGTGCCCTTATCGGGAACCAAACCCGGGTCTGTCTGGACCTCAGGCTGACGCTCTAACCACTGAGCCAAACCGGCCAGGGCTGTTGGAGTATTTTTAAAGCAAATTATGATAAGGTTTAGTTTTAAATTCTTAAGTCTATCCTAAAACACACCAAACATAATTAACATAATTCCTTCTTATCATCTCATAGCCAGTCCCTGATCAAATTTCCCCTACATGATGCCCTTTTAGAATCATTCAACAGAGATCCAAACGGGCCCACAGATTGCATTGGGTCGATGACACCCTTAGCCTCTTCCAACACCCTCTTTCCCCTTTTTTCTTATGCCACTCCCGTTTTGAGTTAGCACTATCATAATTTTATCATGCTGCCACATACTGTATCATTATGGTTATATTTATTTATTATCCTCACCTGAGGACATTTTTGCATTTATCTTCAGATAGAGCAGGAGGGAGAGAGGGAGACATCAATGTGAGAGAGACACATCAAGTGGTTGCCACCCACACGAACCCAACCAGGCGGAAACAAACTGCAACCAAGGTTCGTGCCCTTAGTAGGAACCGAACCCCAGACTCTCTGGTTCGCGGGCCTACGCTCTAACCGCTGAGCCAAACTGGCCAGGGCTATTATATTTATTTTTTAAAATTGATTTTACAGAAAGGATAGAAGAGAGAGAGACAGAGACAGACACAGAGAGGGACAGAGAAACTTCAGTTGCCTCCCGCTCCTCCCGCTCGCGCCCTGACCGGGTGTTTTGACGGGGTTTAACCCCCCGGTCCCTTCCTCCACTGTGCTAACTGGCGAGGGGCCGGAGCTCTTCGACTGGCCCGCCCAGAATTCTGGGCGGTGTTTCTCTTTAGACCCGCCCCTACCCCCCCTGAGCCAATCCGAGCAGGACCAGCAAAGCACCGGCTTCCTCGCCCCGAACACCAGCTGGTGCTCCCCTCTGGACCCGCCTCTTCCCCCTCTGAGCCAATCCCAACGAGCCTGCCAGTGGCATGGCTTCCCTCGGCTCAGCGGTCTCAGGTTGTACAGCTAATGCTGCGAGGTAGTCCCGACAGTCTCCCAGTTCCCAGAGCAGCCGCCAGGTGTTTCAGTCCGCGCTCCTAGTCTCCCGTCGGGCCGCAGAGCCCGAGCTCTGAGCAGAATGGGTAAGGGCCCCCGGCGGACCACGTTCGTGAGGCGGGAGGGGAGAAGCCTGTTTTCCGAGACCCTCTCCGGGCGGAGTGGCGGTCTCAGGACCTTTCAGAGACTTGCACTTGTCAACACGGGTACCGCAGGGGGCAAGGGAAGATTGCTCTTTGCTTTTGCCTTGGCTTTTGCTTCTGACCTCAAGTAAAGGACAGCGAAAACTGACACCCTCCCCCTTACCCACGTGCATTGAGGACCTCGCCGTGGTGCTGCAGCACCTGTGAACATTTTAGGCTTCGTCTTTTGAAATTGACCCCAGGTTTGAGGTCAGGTCCATTTATATGTCCCTTCAAAAAATGGAGTGTGAGGTCAGTTATTTAAGAAACCTTTACAAGGAGCCATGGGTCTTTAAAAATGAAATTAGAAAAAATGGAATAGTTTCAGTACTCTTGAAAACTTTTCCTATGGAGCAAGCATAACAAAGCGAAATTAACTCCACCTAAAGTATTTTGACTCTCTTCTCTTCTTTTAGTTCCCAATGTTATATCCAAATAAAGATTATATATATATAAAAAATACACACACATAGACACACATATACACACATATATATATTTGAGTGAACATTATAATTTTATGTTGCCACATAATGTAGTTACTGTTATGTTTATTTTTAAAAATTGATT
This sequence comes from Molossus molossus, assembly GCF_014108415.1. Lineage (NCBI taxonomy): Eukaryota > Metazoa > Chordata > Mammalia > Chiroptera > Molossidae > Molossus > Molossus molossus. The sequence goes on along the minus strand of NW_023425366.1, from coordinate 104,689,534 downwards.
TTAAAGGGAGGAAGTAAGAGAGAGAGAGAGAAACATAAGTTGCCTTCCGCACCTCCCTCAGGCGCCCGACTGGGAATGGAACCCGCACCTTTTTGATGTATGGGAGGAGGCTCCAACCAACTAGGCCACACCGGCCAGGGCATGTATTATTTTTATTAGAGTTGATTTTCTATAGATTTCTTAGCCTTGTTGTTGAGTATGGAGGTTGGTTTTATTTTTTCATTCTTTAAAATGAGGGTGGACTTTGATATGTAGCTTTAAATAAAATTACATATAGGTATCATTTTAAATTTAGATCCTTCTTTGGATACATGGGACTTCTCACCTTTAATACCATTATGGATAAACAGATACTACATATATTTGGGCTTTGCCCTTGGTATTAGCCTTTGGATTTGTTTCCAGATTGTCATCAGGAAGCAGGTAAGTGGAATTATTTTTTTATAGGAGAATATTAAGGCATCAGATTTTATACAGAATTTAGAGTGCAGATTTTCTAAGGCATTCAGAAAAATGCAGAAAAACTAAAAGGAACTTTAGGTCGCTTTTATGTTTAGTATTTAGTCATTTTTTAATGCCTAAAAAAGTTTAGTTTCAGTTTTTACAGGCTAAGTTATATATATTTAAAATTTTTTTCCCCTTTATTAATGTTTAGAGAGAGAGGAAGGGAGATGGAGAGAGATAGAAATGAGAGGGGGCCTCCTGCATGCCTCCCACTGTGGATTGGGCCCACCACTGGACATGTGCCCTGACCAGGAATAGAACTGGCGACCTCTTGGTGCATGAGTCGTTGCTCAACCACTGAGCCACACCAGTTGGGCTAAATTATTTTTTTGAAATATGTTTTTATTGTTTTTTTTTAGAGAGAGGAAGGGGGAGAGAGAAACATCAATGAGAGAGAAACATCGATTGGCTCCCTCCTGCATGCCCCTCACTGGGGATGGAGCCTACAACCCCAGCACATGCCCTGAAGGGGGATCAACCAGGACCTCTCAGTCCATGGCACAACGCTCAATCCACTGAGCCACATTGGCTGGGCTACAGGCTAAGTTATTATGGACCAAGTTATATTTACCTTTTATTTGATGAGCTGTGAATGTCTCATTCGTAAGATACAGGGAAATTTTGTAATGAAAAATTAAACTTTTATAAAAAACCAAATTTGTTTTGCATCTTTAAGGAGGTAGTAGTCTCTTTTGCTTTTCTACTAATTAAGGATCAAAAAATAAGTTTCTATTTTATCTCACTCAAATACTTTATGAATGAAAATATGTATAGTTTTATCTTTGAATAATACTTTCATCCATATGATACTATAAGGGGAATCGTTATGGTCTTAAGAAATGTGTGTCCTGCCTTTTAAGGACCTAATTGTACCAAGGGGTTAGTATTTGAGGACTACAGCCAGAAAGATTAAGAGAATAATAAAATGCATCAGTATCTGTGCTAATTTTCATTCTTGCTGAAGTTGGGAAAAGATTCAAACTTGATGGATTTGTGCAGTCGTTTATCTTCAAAGGCAAGAACTCACAGGAAAGATCGATTCCAAAAGCAACTCGGGATTTGATGACAGATGGTTATATCTCTCTTCACAAAAAGGAAGACTTTGTGTCTGGAGTGAAGATTTTCTATGGTTCCCAGACTGGTACAGCAAAGGTAAGAACTTTTTATGACACTTTTCCTTGGATTTCCTGATTTTTTTTTTTTTTTTTAACCCTCACCAGAGGATATTTTTCTGTTTATCTTCAGATAGATTGGGAGAGAGAGGGAAAGAAGGGGAGAGAGAGAGAAACATCGATGTGAGAGGGACACATCAACCGGTTGCCTCCCGCATGACCCCGGCCAGGGCTGGGGGCAAACCGCCACCGAGGTATATGCTCTTGGCCAGAATCAAACCCTCGACCCATTGGTCTGCGGGCCAATGCTCTACCGCTGAGCCAAACTGGCCAGGGCTGGATTTCCTGATCTTTTAGGTAAATCCCTAAAAAGTATCTTTTAGCAGTGATCTGAATTGGTCTTACAGTTTTCTTTCATCTTTTCTCCCTTTTCCAGCATCCTTTTTCTTTCTGGGATGGTAGGTAGGTTTTATCTCTTGTGCCCAATTCCAGTTGACTGGTGGTGTCCAGTGGTCACTGTCATGCTTGTGTCTCAGCAAATGGAAAGGGTTGCAAGTCCATTATTGATGCCTGTTGGTGTTGAAGTAGGAAATTGTGAAAAGAGAATGGCAGCACTAGTGTTCAGTATGGGCCCTGAATTTCACAACTTCACACATCTATTTAATTAAATGTATTTTGATTTCTAATAGTGTTAAAAGTATTAAAATATGATAGACATGGAATGCTGTTTAAAGTTCATACACTGCAGATATGTAGCTGAAGGATGCTTTCCATTCTTTAATTGTATATAGATGCTGCCTACTTCCTTTTTGTGAAGGTCACAGGTATTTAGTGCTTTCTAGGAAAGGATTCTAAGGCTGACATGAAAATGGATTTTAAAAGCTAAAGTGTCCATGATTTTTGTATGGTTGTTGTACAAAAGAGGGTTCTACTGCCCTCTTGTGGGTATTTTGCAGAATAATACTTTTTAGTTTTTCAGTACTCCAGAGCAGGTATAGTACAGATACTTTGTTCCACATTCTAGTTAAAGGTCACTTACAAATTCAGCTTTAAGCAGCAGAGCTGGGAGACAGAAAGAAACGTAAAAACTGAAAGAAACTGAGCAACCAAAACAAAGTGCTTTTATGTTACTCAAAAAGATCTTAATTTAGCCCTGGCCGGTTTGGCTCTGCGGTTGGAGCATCTGCGGTTGGAGCATCGGCCCGTGGACCAGAGAGTCCCGGGTTCGGTTCCCACTAGGGGCATGTACCAAAAAAAAAAAAAAAGATCTTAATTCATAGCCTCCTTTATGAATGTTTAAAATTCTTTAAAGATTAAATTAATTCTTGCAGATGGCACCAGATCCAGGCATAGAGTTCATAATGAAAAGTACTCTCCAGAGAATCTCTTAACTATTTTATTTTAGTTCCTCTGATGGTTATTTCTTTAACCTTCTTGTGCTATGTTTCTTTCTTTTTTTTTTTTTAATCCTCACCTGAGGATATTTTTCATTTTTTTTTCAGGTAGAGTGGGAGGGAGAGAGAGGAACAAAGAGAGAGAGAGAGAGAGAGAGAGAGAGAGAGAGAGAGAGAAACATCGATGTGAAAGGGACACATCGAGTGGCTGCCACCCGCTCGACCAACCAGGGCCAGGGACAAACTGCAACTGAGGTACGCACCCTTAGCGGGAACCGAACCCGGGTCTCTCTGGACCGCAGGCCGACGCTCTAACCGCTGAGCCAAACTGGCCAGGGCACTTTTTTTTATTTATTTTTATTATGTTTCTAGATTTATCAATTTTAGATAAAAGTTGATTCCTGCCCTGACTGGTTTGGCTCAGTGGTTAGAGTGTTGGCCTGTGGACCAATGAATCCTGGGTTCGATTCTGGTCAAGGGCATGTGCCTTGGTTGTGGTTTATCCCTGGCCCTGGTCAGGTTGAGCGGGAGGCAACCAGTTGATGTGTCTCTCTCACATTGATGTTTCTCTCTCACCCCCTCTATCCCTCCCTCCCACTCTATCTGATGATAGAAAAAAAAAGTTATTGGTTCCTCATATCAGTCAGTTCATACAAACATTCCTCAGATCTCAGTTAATATTGTTATCCACATCATAGTTGGTATGAGTTAGATGGCCCTTCTTAAAGCTATGCCACCTAAATTTTCTTTATTCTGCTTTCACATTTGATTGATCCATATTTGACTGGGTATAGAGGACTAGGTCGACTTTTTTTTTTTTACATCTTTGAAGGCATCATCACTTCATTGTTTTCTAGCAGTCAGTATTGCTGATGAGAAGGCTAATATAATACCTCATTCCTTTATAGATGACTTGATTTTTTTTGTTCCCGGAAGCCTTTAGAATTAACGCTTTGCCCTTGATATTTGGAACTTTTATGAGATTATATCTAGGTTGGATCTTTTTTCAGCCATTATGCTGGACTCTTGGGCTCTTGAGCTTTGAAGATTTGTTTACATTAATTCTGCTAATATTTCTTGGGTGAATTTTTTTCTGTTTCATTTTTGCAGGTCTAACTGTTGTTGGTTGGATGTTGGAGCTTTTGGATGTTCTTCTATGTCTCAAACCTTTTCTCTCATACTTTTTTGTAACTTTTTCTTTTCATTCTGGGTTCTCAGATTTTAATTTCAAATCTTTTTTGAATGTTTTATTTTAACTATTTATTTACAAAAATGCCATTTTGCTCAATTTTTATAACATTTTGTTCATAACTTAACTATATATAACATTTTGTTCATAACTTAACTATATATGTATATGTGTGTGTGTATATATCTCTATCTCTATCTCTCTCTATCTCTATCTCTATCTCTATCTCTATCTCTATCTCTATCTCTATCTCTATCTCTATCTCTATATTTGTGTTGTAAATCCTCACCCGAGGATATTTTCCCATTGATTTTTAGAAAGAGTGGAAAGGAGGGAGGGAGGGAAGGGGGGAGAGAGAGAGAGAGAGAAAGAGAAGCATTGATGTGAGAAAGACATATTGATTAACCTCCTTCAAGCGCCCTGACTAGGGCTGAGGATTGAACCTGCAACCCAGGTTCGTGCCCTTGACTGAGAATCAAACCATGACCCTTTAGTGAGCAAGCCATTGCTCTAACCACTGTGTGACACCAATCAGGGCTAGTATTTGTGTTTTTGATGACAAATGTCAGTCACTGAAAAAGTTTTTCATGAGAAATGCCTCATTCTCTTGCCAACAGGGGTAAATGAAGACAGTATTTTGCTTATTTAGCTTATTGAAGACTGTGATTTTTTTTTTTTTCTTATTAGGAATTTGCAACAATTCTTGCCGAAGCTGTTACCTCCCTGCACCTGCCTGTGACAATTATTAATCTGAAAGAATATGATCCAGATGATAATCTAGTAGAAGAGGTTGGTAATTGTCTTATTTATTTTCTTCAGTCAAGATTCAAATTTAATGGATCTCCTGTGTTCTGGAATAAATAGAATCTTCAGAATAAATTTAATTTTCATGCTGAGGAATCTCAGTTGGTTGAGATTTCAGTGCTAGTTGGAGGTGTTGAGTGTGTGGTGTGTGGTGTGGTACACTGATTCTGAAGTGGTGTGGAGCCTGGGGCAGGGGCAAAGGTGGGTGGTTTGAAGTTCCCAATGCCCTCCTGATTGGAATCTCATAATCAAGGAGGATTGTTATTGATGACAGTGTGCTGTGCGTGTGGACCATGTGGAAGCCTACTGATAGGTCAGGAGCCCTTTGGGTAGCAGAAGAAGTGTGGACTTAGGAGTTAGAGAAATCTCTTACTAGTTGTGTGACCTTTCTGCATTGCTTAATGTCTATGAGAGTTCAGTTTCATCTGAGACGTGCCCCTCGCACTCCTCTAGTCCTACCCAGTTAGGGAAGTTTGCCTTACAGTAAGTGTTCTCAAAGTGTAGCCCTTGAACCAGCAGTTTCAGCATCTCCTGGGGACTTGGTATAAATGCAGATTCGTAGGTCCTAGCCCAGCTCCGCTGACTCAAAGTCTGGATGTAGGACTGTTTAAACAAAGGCCCCAGGTGATTCTGAAGCAGCTAGAGTTGGAGAAGGGCTTAGAGCATGGGTGAACAAACTTTTTCTGTAAAGAGCCAGATAGTAAACATCTTCAGCTTTGTGGACCTTGCAGCCACGGATCTGCCTTTGAGGTGTAAAACAGCCATAGGCAATATGGAAATGAATGAGTGTGGCTGTGTTCCAATAAAACTTTATTGACTAAAACAGGTAGTGGGTTGGATTGGGCCTGTAGGCTATAGTTTACCAGCCCCTTCTTAGTAATATAAACTTCCACTGTAATTGTGCCATTTTTTTTTTTCTCCTCCAAGAAAACACTGGAGTGCAAATGAGTGAGCTTGACTCGGTGCTAAATTATTTGTGAAAAGTTATTAGTAAATTTGGATACTTAATAATTAGTAAGGGATTACTTATAACTTACGTGATGACTTGGAACTGTTAAAAGAAACAGTCAAGCAGATGAAATGCTGTGACTAGCAGACTGAAGATGTATTTTATTTCCCTATGTACATGATGGTACCAGGTTATTACTTTATGTTTAAGAAGTTTTTTTGCTTTAATTTTTCAGGTAATTTTTTAGAGATCTTAGTGTGTTTTTCTGATTAACTTGCATTTTGATTCCAATGTGACAATTTGGAGATGATAGGGATTGAGAGTCTGAGAGATGGAAGGAGTAGATGGTGAAGGGCACCAGGAGGTATAATGGCAAGGGACCAGGTTTTCTCCCCTGTGCAAGTTGTCCTTGCTATTTTCCTTCACCTTTGAAAAAGATTAATGTTTGTGAAAGCACCCTTTGTTCTCAGAAAGTAGTATGATAGGAATGTCAATATTTCAAAAAGGGGTTTCTTCTTGAATATTCTTCTGAAATAATTACTGTCTTGGTTAGGTCACTAGTAAAATTGTTTGTGCCTTCCTGGTTGCTACATACACTGATGGTCGACCAACCGAGAGTGCAGAGTGGTTCTGCAAATGGTTAGAGGAAGCATCCAATGATTTTCGATTTGGCAAAACTTACCTAAAGGGTATGAGATATGCGGTGTTTGGCCTGGGAAATTCTGCCTATGCAAGCCACTTCAACAAGGTAGGTACAAGGTAGATATATGTTGAATTATAGGGATAAATTATCTTCATTTAAAAAAAATTAACACACACACATACATATGTACATGTGAAATAATCCACAGATTTTTGGTACTTAATAATAAACTTACTGTGTTATTCTTTATATCTGGGAGTTGCTACACATATATATCCAATCTTGGTGTATTGTAGGCTCTCAGTAAATTTTTATTGAATAAAATAAATGCAAATGCCTCCTATTGTCTAGTGTCTTAGAAGCCTGAGTTCATAGACTTTGAGTTCAGCCTTCTGTTCCCAAGCAGGACCTTGTGAGTGGAATATCACTGACTCTTTGGACTTTCTTAACTGCCTGTTCTGTTGTTGAATAACCTTTATTGCCCAAACTAACTTTTTTTTATCCTCACCCGAGGACATTTTTTCGTTTTTTGTTCAGATAGAGTGGGAGGGAGAGAGAGGAAGAGAGAGAGAAACATCGATGCGAAAGGGACACATCGAGTGGTTGCCACCTGCACAACCCAACCAGGGCCGGGGACAAACTGCAACCGAGGTATGTGCCCTTAGCGGGAACCGAACCCGGGTCTCTCTGGACCACAGGCCGACACTCTAACCGCTGAGCCAAACAGGCCAGGGCCCAAACTAACTTTTTTTAAAAAAATGTTTTTATTGATTTTAGAGAAAAAGGGAGAGGGAGAGAGAGATAGAAGCATTGATGAGAGATCAGTATCAACATTGATCAGATCAAGCCTGCAAACTGGGCATGTGCCCTGACTGGGAATTGAACCGGGACCTCTCAGTCCATGGGATGATGCTCAATCCACTGAGCCACACTGGGTGGGCTTGAGCTAACTTTTAATATAGTTGAACTCATTGTCTTTTAATCATTAATTTTTAAAGGGCAATAGAAGAAAAACATTCACTCCCTTTATCTAATAAAACATTAATTGTATTGTTTTCCTGGATTTAAAAAAAATGAAATCAACTTGACTCCTTTTCTTTTGCAGTCTATTCTCTATACTTTAAAAAATTGGAGCCTTCTCAGTTCCTTATTGGTTCTAAAAGTTGCTAAAAACTTTTGTGTGGGTACCTTTCCCTAGATATGGGCCCAGCCTGGCTCACCTCTCTGGTAGAACGTGACTAAAGTTGAGAGTGGAGAACTTCCTTTAAAATTGTTTTCATTCAATCATTACATCAAGATGTATATTTCACCCATATTTTCAAAGGGATTAGATTAAGAATGGTAAAATTCAGATATGTAAATATTTTGTTTAATGCCTTGCCACTCAGGAAGTCTGTTAAGATTTTAAACTCTTAGCTATGCTTCTTGGTAACCCCTGTTCCTCAGCTTCATCGCTTGATATTGCAATGAACTACATTTCTGAGTTTATGAAATTATGAGTCTTGCCAAATGGACTCCATTGCACTTTATTATTAAATGGGCTTTGGCCCCATAGGCTTTGTTACATTTTGGAAAAAATTTGTTTTCTAATGATTTATTTTATTCTGACATTATTTAGAAGAGTGGTTTTCAAATTCTTATTTTATTTATTTTTATCCTCACCTGAGGACATTTTTCGTTCAGATACAGTGGGAGGGAGAGAGAGGAAGAGGGAGAGAGAGAAACATCGATGTGAAAGGGACACATCGAGTGGCTGCCTCCCGTATGACCCAACCAGGGCTGGGGACAAACTACAACCGAGGTATGTGCCCTTTGCGGGAACCAAACCTGGGTTTCTCTGACCGCAGGCCGACACTCTAACCGCTGAGTCAAACTGGCCAGGGCTTCAAATTATTTTTAAAGCATTAACCCTTAGTTTAATAAAATGGTTTATTTGTCTCTTTGTTAAAAAAATCTTTTGCAGAGTCTTATCATAATGTATCAACTGCAGTCCTTGTGGGTTGTGGCTGGGGCCAGAGGGCTTGAAGCCCTTTTGGCTAAGCAGTTCCCTCTTCCCAGTGGCAGCAGGGGTCCCACAGTTACTCTAGGTTTTTGCAAAGCAGTCTACACACCTCTGATTTAGACTGTTTTTTAGCTCATCTATCTATTTTTCTTACAGGTGGGCAAGAATGTTGATAAGTGGCTATGGATGCTTGGTGCTCATCGCGTGATGACTCGAGGGGAGGGTGACTGCAATGTGGTTAAAAGCAAACACGGCAGCATTGAAGCTGACTTCAGAGCTTGGAAGAGCAAGTTCATCTCCCAGCTCCAGGTGCTTCATCAAGGAGAGAAGAAATCCTGTGATGGCAATTGCAGAAAAGGCAAATGTGAATCTAGTCAGCACGGCTCAGAGGAAATGGAGCCAGGGTCTCATACCAAGGACAGATCGCATCAGAGAGACCCTGAGGTATGTAGCCTGTGTGTCCATGTCTCTCTGCTTTCCTCCTGTGTTTGGAGATGCCGAACCTTACCTCTGCCCTGCGAAACGATTTCATTGGCTTCTGGAAGATCTGAAACCCATGTGGGGGTGTTTTAGAGAGTGCAGTCTTAGGAGTTAAGCCATGTTGTGCTAGATGCTTTCCTGTGTCTCTTGTGTAATCACTGTATTGCTAGAGTCAAATAGATTTCTACCACAATTTGCAGGTTAGGAAACAGAAGCCAGAGAAGTTAAATATGTCCCGGGCTGAGCTTATATCTTTTTTTCTTTATTGTTTTTTTTTTTTTTGAGAGAGAGGGAGAGAGAGATAGAAACACCGATGAGAGTGAACATTAATTGGCTGTCTCCTGCATGCCCCACACTGGGGATTTGACCCATAATCTGGGCATGTGCCCTGACCAGAAATTGAACTGTTGACCTCTTGGTGCATGGGTCAATACTCAACCACTAAGCCATACTGGCTGGGCTGAACTCATATCTTTTTATCACCAAACCACATCTTCTTCCTTACCTCTCTTAATGACTGTTAATCACTTCAACTTAAAGGCTGCAAGTCATCCTAGATTCATCTCTTTGATCCCTCACATTCTAAACATTTCTCTTTTTTCTTTCTTCACATACCTCAGAGTACCTTTGAGGGTCCTGTCTTCAGGCTGTATCACACTATTGTGCTTTGGCCACCTGGTCACTTGTGTCACTCAGCAGAAACTTCACATTCTGACTCACTGTCTTACTGTCCACCCTTATTCCCATCATTATTCTTCATGGCTAAGTCATGCATGTTGATGATTTACCTAGTACCCTGGTCAGCCAGTTTCCTGGCCTTCAAACTTTCAGTAACCATTTTCTTCACTGACTGGCCTCTCACTTCCATGGGCGGCTCTGAAATTGCATGTTCTTGTGACCCCCAACTCGAACCTCCTTCTGGGTGCTCCTGCTTTAAAATTCTCTTGATCCCATACCTTTTTCACTGCACAGTGAAAACTGCTTACGTTACTTCTGTCCTTACCCAGTTCAGATTTTATACTCATTCTTTTATAAACATCTTCAATTGCCTTGCCTCCACTCCATTTTACAACACAACTGGCTGAACTCCAAGCCAGGTTGAAACCTGCTGTCTGCCTTCTCCGTTGCCTGCTGCTTGCTGTTTGATCACAGATTCAATTATGAATTCAGAACTCCTCAGTAGTCTCCGACATTCTGTGGTAACTTCCCTTTCTCACTCTCCAAGCTGACTGTTTAATACCTCTTTCTTCCTGTCCCTTCCTCCAGCTTTCATATAAAGCCATCAGAGGAGAATTCTCATAGAGCCCCTGCCCCATCTGCAAATATTCACCATCCTTTCTGTCCTGGAAGAAAGGACCTGGTTCTGTCAAAGACCACTTTCTGTGCATTCTCTGGAGCCAAGGGCTTTGGCTCCTTTGTTTATTTTTTTATATTTTATTATTTTTTTTATCCTCACCCGAGGACATTTTTCCACTTTTTGTTCAGATGGAGTGGGGGGGGTGGAGAGAGGGAGAGAGAGAGAGAGAAACATCGACGTGAAGGGACACATCGAGTGGCTGCCACTAGCATGACCAACCAGGGCTGGGGACAAACTGCAACCGAGGTACGTGCCCTTAGCGGGAACCGAACCCGGGTTTCTCTGTACCACAGGCCGATGTTCCAACCGCTGAGCCAAACCGGCCAGGGCTGGCTCCTTTGTTTATTGCATCTGTCTCCTGCACGGTTAATCTTTTCCTCTCTACTAAGTAGTTCCCATAAATATATAAACATCCTCTGGAATCACCATATTTAAACAAACACAAAAAGCAAGTAAAAAACAAATCTTTCCTTTGTTCTCTTTCAGCTACTGTTTCATTTTTTTCTGTTCTCTTTTTCTAGCTAATCTTTTTGCTTATTTTTCTCTTCATTTCACTTTTAATATGTTTAAAAACTTATAATGAGGTAAAAAATAATGAGGTAAAATTCACATAAGAAAATTAACATTTAAAAGTATATAATCCAGGGCTATTTAGTGCATTCACAATTTTGTGCAACCACTGCCTAATATCAAGTTCCAAAACCTTTTCATCATCTTAGTAAACACCACCACCAGCTCAGTTACTTATAAAAAAAAAAATCTAAGAGTCATACTTGATTTCTTACTTTTTCTCATAAAGTCTGGTGGGTTCCTTGTCTAAAACAGTGGTCAGGAAACTTTTCCTTTAACAGACCAGCTTGTAATATTTTCAACTTTGTGTGCCATGTGATTTCTGTTGCAACTATCAGTGCTGCCATTGTATCAAGAAAGTAGCCACAGATAACATGTAAATGATAGGCACTTTCAGATTTGACCCAAGACTGGCTGCATTTGGCCTGTGGGGCCTAGTTTTCTGACCTCTAGCCAAAACTATTTGATATCCATCTGGTGGCTTCAGAATTTGTGAGGGGGTGTTAGATGGTTGGCTTCTCTGAACAATGTATTTCTAAAACATTGATGTTCCAGGAGGAGGAGGAGCCCTTTGAGAGTTCCAGTGAGGAAGAATCTGGTACTGAGGACCACCAGAGTCTGACTTCTGTTGTTGATGTTGAGGACCTTGGCAAAATTATGAATCTTGTGAAGAAAGAAAAGGTACTGTAATTTTGGGAAATAATGAACTTAGATCCTGCAGTGGGTTAATATCTAGCATTCTGTATTGGTGTGTAGTCCATCTGAGCTCATAATTGGACAGTTTATTTGCCTCCTGTCTTGAGAATTTTCTACTTTTTTGCTACTTTTACATGAGCTTTGTGAATGTCTTTCCTCTTGGTCCTGTGAAAATGAGCTCATAGTAGGGTAGGCAGAAGATTTTAGGACAAGAACTGAGGAAAGGCTAGATGGTAGAAGGGACTTCATTCATTGCATAGCTGAAGATGACAGGATGATAGCACGGTAAGATTGATTAGTGTTAAGATTTCAAGTGGAACTCTTGTGTAAAGTTGCTTCCTGTCTTACAGACTGAGTGTGTCGGGCTTAGGAATGTAAGCTTGAGTGTGATGGCAGCTTGGTCTGTAGGTGTTGAGATCAGCGTGGGTGGAGGCCTTAGAATCCAGGAAATGTTAGTCTGAGTGGCTGTCTCAGTGACTAAATGAATGTGAGAATGTACAGTGCAGTAGGATTTTGTGCAGATTCCAGTGATCTAAAATTGAAATAACATATACAATTATATAAAAATACAAAGTCTCAACTTATGTGTCAGTTTTGGGAAATGAGAATATTCTAAACTAAAAATGTATCTGGTGCATAAGTCTTAGAAACAAAATAAGTAAAACTATGGAAAAATCCAAGAAAATCAATCACAAAATTAACACAAACTCAAATGAAAAGATTTAGTAAGGTAGCAGGATATAATAAGGTAAAAAGTTGCCCTGGCCAGTTTGGCTCAGTGGTTAGAGTGTTGGCCCGCGGAGCAGAGAGTCCCAGGTTTGGTTCACGCTAAGAGCATGTACTTTGGTTACAGTTTGTCCCCAGCCCTGGTTGGGGTTGTGTGGATGGAAGCCAGTTGATGTGTCTTTCTCATATCAATGTTTCTCTCTTTTCCCCATCCTTTCTCCCTCCCGTTCTATCTGAAGATAAATACAAAAATGCCCTTGGGTGAGGATAAAATAAAATAAAATAAAATAAAGTAAAAAGTTAAAAAGCTTTTGTACGTCCAAGCAATAACCATTTGGAAGCTGTCATGGAAGAAAAAACCTCATTTACAACAGCCACATAAAGAAGAAATAACTACATAGAAGTGCATCTAGAAAGAAATACCCTAAATATATGTGAGAAAAACTTCAAAACATTTCTGAAAGATATAACAGTACCCTGAACAAATTGAAAGACATTCTTGTTTTTAGATACGGTGACTCAGTATTGCAAAAATGTCAGTTCTTTTAAGTTAATACATAAATTTGATGCAATCCATTAAAAATTCTAATAAAGTTTTTTTCTGGAGCTAGATTGGTTGATTCATATGGCAAAATAAACATATAAGAATGCTAGGAATGAAGAAGAAAAAAGATGGTGGCAGGCAGGACCGGACAAGGGTTAGTGTGTGAGAGTGAGCAACTGTGAGAGAGAGTGGATGTGAGTGTGGATGAGCAACCTCGAGCAGTGCAGAAACGTGGGGCAGAGGGTTCCTGTGCTGTGGATGGGGAGCAGCCAGCTACCTCGGTAAGCGGCTTGCCAGGGCGCTTGTCCTTGCGTGGCCAGAAGGCCCTGCCATTTTGGAAGATCCCTCGGTCTTCTCTGGGAGGAGGCAGTGGGGAGTAGCTAGCGGTGAGCGACCTGAGTTCCCTAGTGCACCTTACACCATTGGAGCAGTGGACCCCACGGTGTCAGCGCAGACCAGTGCACAGTAGTAGCACTGTCAAGGTGCCTGCTGTGGAAGCTGCAACCAGCTGGGAGCCGAGCACCATCCCCCACAGCAGCAGCCTGATTGGAGTGGAGCACCACCCCCAGCAACAGTAGTGCCAGTTTGGGAGCCCAGCACCTTTCCCCACAACAGCAGTGACTGGGTGGGACTGGAGCCCCACCTTCAACAGCAGCTGAGGCTCAGGAGCCAAGAAACACCCCCAGCAGCAGAGGCTTGAGAACGGACTTCCATCCCCAGGCAGCAGCAGCACAGATCAACAGCTGAGACCCATCCCCAGCAGCATCAGTAGAGGCTGATCAGGAGTGATGCCCCAGAACAAGCAGCAGCAAGGCTCTGGCAGCCAAGACCTGCACCTGACAACTGCAGCAGCAGATTTGGAGTGGAGCCCCTCCCCCAGCGGCAGCAAAGTCCTGGGAGCTGTGCGTCTTTAGTCCCCAACAGCAGCAGAGGATTGGGAGCTGAGAGCACCCCCTGGCAACAGCAGCAGCATAGCAGCGCAAACCTGCTGTGGAAGCTGCTGACACTCAGCCCCAGTAGCATCAGCAGTGACTGATCAGGAGCTGAGTCCCATCAGGCAGCAGTGCACCCCTGTAGGGCAGCAGGACCCACACATCTCAGCAGCGCACCAGCTGGACCCACGTATCCCTGAAGCACACCAGCTGGACCCACGTACCCCAGCAGTGCCTACCACAACAGACCAATACCAGCCGCAAGTGGTCAATCCGCCAGGACCCACAGCAGGCAAGAGGCACCACACACCAGAACAGTCTGGGAGGCACAGCAGCCTTATTTGATACACACTGACCTGCCTACACATCCCAACATCTCTTACTAGGCCTGGAACTACCAGACTGCTAAAATGGGGAGACAAAGAAACAACACCCAAATGAAAGAAAAGGAAGAATCACCAGAAAGGAAACTACATGAAATAGAAGCAAGCAATTTGTCATATAAAGAATTCAAGCAATGATTTTAAGGGTGCTCAAACAATTTAGTGAGAACTACAAGCAATTTAATGAGAATTATAAAGAGCTCAGTGGGAACTACATCAGCATAAAAAAAGAGGTAGAAGCTATGAATAAAATCAAGTGGAAATAAAGAATGTTATGAAAAATACCTTAGAAGGTCTCAATAGTAGAATGGAAGAAGTTGAAGACCGAATCAGTGAGTTAGAAGACCAGGTAGAAAAAAACACCCAAATAGAGCAGCAAATGGAAAAAACATTAAAAAGTAGGAGGAGAATTTAAGGGAGCTTTGGGACAATACAAAACAACAACATTCGCATCATAGAGCTACCAGGAGGGGAAGAATCAGAGAAAGGAATAGAGAACCTGTTTGAAGAAATAATGACAGAAAACTTCCCTAAACTGGTGAAGGAAGTCACACAAGTCCAGGAAACACAGTCCCAAGCAAGATGAACCCCAAAAGACCCACAACTAGACACATCATAATAAAAATGGCAAACATTAAATATAAAGAAAGAATCTTAAAGGAAGCAAGAGAGAGACAGAAAGTTACCTACAAGGGAGCTCCCATTAGACTGTCAGCTGGATTCTCAATAGAAACACTGCAGACCAGAAGGGAGTGGCATGAAGTATACAAAGTAATGAAAGGCAAGGGTCTGAATTCAAGACTACTTTATTCACCAAAGGTCATTCA
Organism: Molossus molossus; assembly: GCF_014108415.1. NCBI lineage: Eukaryota > Metazoa > Chordata > Mammalia > Chiroptera > Molossidae > Molossus > Molossus molossus. Next base: position 104,674,422 of record NW_023425366.1, on the reverse strand, counting down.
AAATTGAAGGTGGAATGGAGAGCTTCACAGACAAAAAAAAAGCTAAAGGAATTTACCACCACCAAACCAGCACTGCAAGAAATGTTAAAGGGACTGTTGTAAGAAGAAGAAGAAATAGAGAGAGAGAGAGAGAGGTGGGGGGGTGGAGAACACAGGCATAAAATAAAAATGGCAGCTCATAAGTATCTATCAATAATAACCTTAAATGTAAATGACTTGAATGCTCCAATCAAAAGACATAGCGTGGCTGATAAGAAAACATGACCCATATATATGCTGTCTACAAGAGACCCATCTCACAACAAAAGACTCACACAAGATGAAAGTGAAGGGATGGAAAAAATATTTCCTGGCAAATGGAAATGAAAAAAAAGCTGGTGTAGCAATACTCATATCTGATAAGATAGACTTCAAAACGAGGGCTATAATAAGAGGCAAAGAAGGTCACTACATAATATTAAAGGGATCAATTCAACAAGAGGATAAAATCCTGGTAAACATATATGCACCAAATATAGGAGCACCAAAATATATTTAAAAACTTCTGGAGGACTTCATGGGAGAGATCAATAGCAATACAATCATAATGGGTGACTTTAACACCCCACTGACACCACTGGATAGATCTAGACAAAAAAATTAACAAGGACACAGAGTCCTTAAATGACGAACTGGATCAGTTGGACTTAATTGATATTTACAGAACATTTCACCCCAAAGCTGAAGAATATACATTCTTTTCAAGTGCACATGGGACATTCCTTTTTTTTTTTTTTTTTAACACTCTCACTCTCTCACGCACTCACCCTCTCTCTGGTCCTGCCTGCCGCCATCTTTTCTCGAGGACATTTTTCTCGAGGGAGGGAGGGAGGGAGGGGGAGAGAGAGAGAGAGAGAAACATCGATGTGAAAGGGACACATTGAGTGGCTGCCTCCCACACGACCCAACCAGGGCCTGGGACAAACTGCAACCGAGGTAAGTGCCCTTAGCGGTATCCAAACCGGGGTCTCTCTGGACTGCAGGCCAACACTCTAACCGCTGAGCCAAACTAACCAGGGTGGGACATTCTTGAAGATAGACCACATGTTAGGACACAAAGTAAGTCTGTACAAATTCAAGAGGATTGAAATCATATCAAGCATCTTCTCAGATCACAATGGCATGAAAATACTCAAAAACATTCAAACACATGGAGGCTAAGTAGCATGTTATTAAACAACGAATGGGTTACCAATGAGATCAAGAAAGACATAAAAAACGTCCTGGAAACTAATGAAAATGAACACATAACAATACAAAATCTATGGGACACAGCAAAAGTAGTCCTGAGAGGGAAGTTCATAGCAATACAGGCCTACCTTAAGAAAGAAGTAACATTTCTGATAAACTATTTAACCCAGCAACTTAAAGATTTAGAAAGAGAACAAAAAGAAAAAGCCAGAGGTTATAGTAGAAGGAAAGAAATAATAAATATCAGAGCAGAAATAAATGACATAGAGACTAAAAAAAAATACAAAAGATCAATGAAACCAAGAACTGGCTCTTTGGAAAGATAAACAAGATTGATCAACCAGTAGCTAGACTCATCAAGAAACAGAGAGAACCCAAGTTAATAAGATCAGCAACAAAAGAGGTGAAGTAACAATGGACACCGCAGAAATACCAAGAGTTGTAAGAAAATACTATGAACAAATTACATGCCAACAAATTTGACAACCTGGGTGAAATGGACAAATTCTTAGAATCATATACTAGTCCAAAACTCAACTGGAAAGAGTCAGGAAACCTAAACAGACCAATAACAAGGAAATAGAATAAAATCCCAGCAAACAAAAACCCTGGTCCGGACAGCTACACTGGGGAGTTTTACCAAATATTCAAAGACGAGCTATCACCTATTCTCAAACTATTTCAGAATATTCAAGAGGAAGGAAGACTTCAAACTCTTTATGAGGGCAGCATAATCCTAATCCCAAAACCAGATAAAGACACTACAAAGAAAGACAATTACAGGTCAAAATCCCTGATGAACATAGATGCCAAAATCCTCAACAAAATCTTAGCAAATTGAATCCAGCAATATATTAAAAAAAATTATACACCACGACCAAGTGGGATTTATCCCAGGGATACAATATTTGTAAATCAATACATGTGATGCACCACATAAACAAAGTGAAAGATAAAAATCATGTGATCATATCAATAAACACTGAAAAAAGCATTTGACAAAATCCAGCATCCATTTTTGATAAAAACTCAGCTCTACTGTTGGTGGTGGTGGTGGTGGTAAGGGGGGAGTGCATTGGTAATGGGAGGAGGGTGTCTATGGGGGAAAAAAGAGAAACTTCTGTAACAACAACAACAACAACAAAATAGCTAGGAAAACCTCATGGGAAAAGTAGTAATGAGAAAGACTAGCTTTATTGGATTTGAATATTACTGCAAGGCATCTATAATTAAAACTGGTATTGGCGCCTGATGAGATAGACAGACCATCGTAATAGAATAAAATTCTAGGAATAGACCCAGGTATATATGGAAATTGCATAGATAATAAAGGTGGCATCTCTTTTCCCTTGTCTAAAAATATACTTTTAAGATAAATGATGTTGACAACTGGTTAGCTAATTGTAAAAAAATAAAATTGGCTTTGTGTGTTACATGTACATCATCAGAATAAACTCTAATTGGGTCAGAGATCTAAGTGTTGAAAAAATATATAAATAATAGAATTAGATGCATTATCTAGAAGCAAGAAAAGATTGAATTTATCAATGACTTTTAAACATATTTGCATAGCTATGAACAAAATTATAAGACAAATGATAAAGTGAGGGGAAATATTTGCCCCTTAAAAAAGAGGGGGTTACATTTTTTACTACACAAACCACTCTTAAAAATTGAATTAAAAAAAAGACTTAGCCCTGGTTGGTTTGGCTCAGCGGTTAGAGTGTCAGCCTGAGGTCCTGAGAGACCCGGGTTTGGTTCCCGCTAAGGGCACGTGCCTCGGTTGCAGTTTGTCCCCGGCCCTGGTTGGGTCGTGTGGATGGCAACCACTCGATGTGTCCCTTTCACGTCGATGTTTCTCTCCCCACCCCCCCTTCTCCTTCCCACTCTGTCTGAACAAAATATCGAAAAAATGTCCTCGGGTGAGGATTAAAAAAAAAATGACCTAAAACCCAATAGAAGAAAATGGCAAAACACATGAATAGGTAAGTCTCAGAAAAAGCTCTACAAATAGACTTTGCACATGTGAAAAAAGTGCTCAAATTAAAACTACAGTGACATACATTTTTCACCTATCAAAATAACAAACATACAAAAATTGGGCAGCACACACAGTTGGCTAGGCTCTGGGGAAATAGGCACTCACACCTTGCTGAAGGGGGTCTGGAATGGTATATAACTTTGTATGGAGGGCCCTTTGGTAGTCTTTATCAGACTTACACACATTTACTCATGATCCAGCAGGCCCCATTGTATGAATTTGCCTTGAAGATAAATCTTCACAAATACAAAGCAGTGTCTGCACAAGGTTATGCCTCACAGTATATATAGCAAACTGCTGTCAGCTATTGGTTGGAAAAAAGTGTGGTAGATCCACAAAATAGAATATTATTGTTCAGCTGTGAAACATAAGATGTATCCATGTGCATTAATGTGATTTCCAGGTGGTATTAGATTTGATTTGGAGGCTGATAGGGACTTAAGATGTTAAAAAATGTATATTTATGGTCATGCTCTATTTATAAGTTTGTAACTTAAGTGTATGTGTGTATAAACAATATTTTGTAGCTGTGTTCATGGAAAGGACCTTTTATGTTCTGACACCAACAACCAGTTCTGTTCCAGTGACTTGCAGTTCAGTTCAATTCTGACACCACCTACCTGGAATTAGTATCAAACTCCACAGGTTAAGGGCATAGTTCTGCACAAGAATGCCCCCTCTTTAGAATGCTGTAAGTCATGGGGACCACCTGCACTTCTGATCACCTGGTTATAATTTGGGGGTTCTCATGACCCCCTCAGGTTCAATAATTTGCTAGAATGATTCAGAAATCACTGAAAACACTATACTTATTATATTTTCATTATAAGGGACACAAATTAGAAATAACCAAATGGAAAAAAAAAACATAGGGCGAGTTCTAGAGTGGAGGGGTGAGGAAGAGATCCAGTTTCTGTGACCTCTCCTCATGGAATCTGGGCCCTCCTACCACATCATTGTGTTCACCACTAGGAAGCTCTACTGAGAATTAGTGCCCAGAATTTTTATTGGGGTTTCATCACATAGGCATGATTGAACAAAATCTCAGTCAACCTCCCCTCCCTGGAGGTTCAGCTGGCCCAGAATTGCATTTTGTCTTTCTGGTAACCCAGCCTCCATCCTGAAGTTTTAAAGGCCCCCTCCCCCGTGCTCTGAGTCATTTCATTAGTATAACGAAGACTTCTGTCACTTAGGAAATGCCAAGGTTTTTTGAAGCTCTGTGCCAGGAACTGGGGGCAAAGACCAGATTATTTATTATATCATAGACCTAGAAACAAACATAACAAGCCTTGAGATCTTGTTTTCTAAATATCATTCCCCATTGATAGGAAACTAGAGCTTCTTAGAAAAATGGATGATTTCAGAGTTGGGGAAGGGAGAATAACAAATGGGCCTGGATCATCTTGTTGAGCAAGTAGGTTCTCAATGACTGATGCAATATGTCAAAAGGACATAAGAATCAGCTTGAAGAGTTTCCCACAGGCCAAATTTGGGACAATTTGAGCATTAAAAATGAGTGTAATGATTATATAATGAACATAATGGATTGTATTACATCAAGTTAAAAGAAAATCAATCCTTGTGCTGTGTAAACAAAGGGAAAGCACAGGAGAAAGTCTGCAGAAAGTTTCCAGATAATGAATATACAAGGCATAATAGACTTGTAAAGTCACCCGTTTGCCATCCCCAGTGTAATAATGGATTTAAATAAGGATTGGGTGAAATGTCTTTGGGGAATAGATATTTACATAGTCTCAAAATAACATCCTAGAAACAAAACCAATTAGACTTGCTAAAAATAAATTAGTGGAAAAAAATACTCCACAGAGTATTTACTAATTACAAGGGGAAAAATGTACCTTTATAAGTGGGGTGATTAGGTGACTCCTACTTCTACCAAAGAATAAATTTAGCATCATCATTTGTATTAAAACTTGACCTAATGAGCTTCCTGATACGATGTGTAGCAAGATGTATATGCCCTGACTGGTTTGGCTCAGCAGTTAGAGCGTCAGCCCGTGGACCAGAGAGTCCCAGGTTCAGTTCCCGCTAAGGGCACATACCTTGGTTGCAGTTTGTCCCTGGCCCCAGTTGGGGTTGTGTGGGTGACAACCACTTGATGTGTCTCTCTCACATCGATGTTTCTCTCTCTCTCTCCCCCCACTTCTCCCTCCTGTTCTACCTGAAGATAAATGCAAAAATGTCTTCGGGTGAGGATAGAAAAAAAGATGTATACAATATTTATCCAGTGTTGTATCAAAAATGTTTTAACCTGAATCTAATGGGGAAACAATCAGACAAATCCAGAATGTGGGACAGTCCACTAGACAACTGGCCAGGCTCTTTCAAGTATCAACATCATAGCCTGGCCAGTATGGCTCAGTGGTTGAACATCAACCCCTGCACCAAGAGGTCGTTGGTTCGATTCCCGGACAGGGCACATGCCCAGTTTGTGGGCCAAATCCCCAGTGAGGGGCATGCAGGAGGTGGCCAGTCGATGCTCTCTCTCATTGATGTTTCTATCTTTTCTCCTTCTCCTTTCCTCTCTCTAAAATTAATAAAGAAAAAAAATGTTTTAAAAGTATCAACATCATAAACAATAATGACAACAATAAAACATAGATGGGACTGTTCTAAGATTAAAAAAGAGTAATGAAATATAACCAAAAACATTGTATAAACTTGGATCTTGAATCAAAGAGAAAAAGCCACTGTCTGGACATATGAGGATATTTGAAATGGATTTTTAAATTACATAATACTGCATTTAAAAATGTTTCTTCATTGTAATGATGGTGTTATAGTTCTGTAGAATCATGTCCTTTTCCAAGTGAATTATGTAGTTTTTTTTTAATCCTCACCTGAGGCTATTTTTTCATTCATTTTCAGAGTGGGAGAGAGTGATAGAGAGAGAGAAAAAGATTGATGTAAGAGAGACACATTGGTTGGTTGCCTCCTGCACGACCCCAGCCAGGGCCGTGGACTGAACTGCAACTGAGGTACATATCCTTGACCAGAATCAAACTCGGGACTCTTTGGTTCGAGGGCCATTGCTCTAATTGCTGAGCCAAACTGGCCAGGGTGAATTATGCAATATTTTGAGGGTGAAGTGGCATGGTGTTTGCAATATACTTTCAAGTGGTTCAGGAAAATTTTATTTACACACATACACACATGTGTATTATATATGTGATGTGTGTGCATGGATGGATGGGTAGATAGATAATGGTCAAGCAAAAGTGGTAAATCTAGGTGAAGGGAATATGGATCTTCATTTTACATTTCAGCTTTTCTTAGGGTGTGAAATAAAAAGTATAAGGGGAGCTACTTTCTTTTATGTCCCTAAAACAAAACAAAAAACTAGTATCAACCGAATGATAAACTTTTATTTTATTTTATTTATTTATTTTTTTTAATCCTCACCCGAGGATATTTTTCCATTTTTTGTACAGATAGAGTGGGAGGGAGAGAGAAGAAGGGAGAGAGAGAGAGAAACATCGACGTGAAGGGACACATCGAGTGGCTGCCACCCGCACGACCAACCAGGGCCGGGGACAAACTGCAACCGAAGTACGTGCCCTTAGCGGGAACCGAACCCGGGTCTCTCCAGACCGCAGGCCGACGCTCTAACCGCTGAGCCAAACCGGCCAGGGCCCGAATGATAAACTTTTAAAAATATTGCCATTTGAGACTATCTCCTTTTTTTAAAAATTTTAATAAACACCTTTATATCATGAGCTAAGATAGGAGGGAAGATAAGTTATTTGCCTTTCCGGGCCTTGATTTTCCTCAGGGAGAACCCCAGCTCCTTGGCCTCTACCACACAGCCGTGTGCTTGGCCACACTGGCCTAGGCTTGAAGCCATGCCTACAGAAGCTTGCCCTGCTGGAATTGCTCCTTGAGAAGACTTCTGATTTTGGCATTCTTTTTCCTCTCATCATATTTCTTCTGAATTTTCTTTGGTCGTTTTTTGTTTAAAATCTCTGCTTGAGTCAGCTTGGTCCCCTTGTTGCAGCCCAGGGGCAGTGTTTAGTGAGACTCGTACCCCTGTCGGTATGGTGTGCTGTCACGAAGCAGTTCTTTACTAGGGTCTAGGTGAGGACCAGTTTGTCGTGGGATGCATTGTAGATAACATCAGTAATCTCTGTTCGCTCTGAGCCTCAGGGGAAGTCGCCCACATCCAGCCTCAAGGCTCTGTGTTTCTTGTTGCTTCCCTGCACGTGGACTGTGTATGCGGCTGGTCCAATCTTCGTGTTGGCAGCAGGGCATCCCAGCTCACATTTTCACTTCTTGTAGGGCTTTCTCTTGCCCTGATCTTGTGGCGCTTGTGCCAGTTGTCCAGAGAGATGCCCGTGGCTCAGCGCCAGCTGGAAAGAGCTATCTCCCCCCGCTTTTTTTTCAATCTTCACCCAAGGATATCTTTACATTTATCTTCAGATAGAGCAGGAAGGAGAGAGAGAGAGAAACATCGATGTGAGAGAGACATATTGATTGGTTGCCACCCACACGACCCCAGCTGGGGCTGGGGACAAACCGCAACTAAGGTATCTGCCCTTGGCCAGAATTGAACCCGCAACTCTTTGGTCTGCAGGCTGATGCTATAACCACTGAGCAAAACCGGCCAGAGCTATCTACTCTTTTTTGATAGGACTAGTTGGTGAATGACTAGTTTTGAATTATATAAGGTCTCAAATATGTATTCAGTGAGGGCCCTCTTATTTTACTCAGGGTGGCGCCCCATATGATAACAAATGGTAATTTAAGTAAATAAATTTAACATTAATTTTGCCTAGTGAAAAAAGATTTTTTTACTATAAATAAACATAACTGTAATAATGAAAGTTTAGAAAATACAGAAAGGGCAAAAATCTACCAATAATTCTATCTCCCCAGCAAAATCATTGTTCATGTTTGAAATCTTTATTAAAATGTTGTTTTATATACACCTAAATCTCTATTTTATTATTAAAATTTTTGTCATATTCTCAGGTAGTCTTTATAACCTCATTAAAAAATATCACAGAAAAATCTTTCAAAAGTAATGAATACTGATATAGCCTGTGTTACAACAGGGATTGCTTTTGGGAAGTTATAAAAGCTGCTTTATTTTGAGTTTTACTGTCCTTTCCAACCTGCACAGGAAGGAGAACACCTTCCCTGTTTGGGATGAAAACTCTGGCAGATTTGTGACTTTTCTAGTCATTTTTGGTAATAAAGTATTATAGGCACTTCAACACACAAAGTCTTAGTTTGACAGTAGAATGTATAGTCTTATGTGATACTAAGTAATACCAAATAAACTAAATCAAAATTTCCAATTTAATTCAAAGTGAAACTTCTCTCCTGTTCATCATCTACTTTTTGGCCTATTTGCTAGCTTCTGTTTTGGATCACATTAGGATTTGGAGAGTGGATGGGGCTGGGCAGGAGAGAGAGAAATGGGAAAATTATTACTTGGCACTGTCATAAGATGACTTCGTGCTCTCTCTCATCATCAGGGGTTTAAAATGGACTCTTAGCCCTAGCTGGTTTGGCTCAGTGGTTAGAGCATTGTCCTGTGGATCAAAGAGTCCTGGGTTTGATTCTGGCCAAGGGCATGTACCTCAGTTGCGGTTCATCCCTGGCGTCGGTTGGGGTCATGCGGGAGGCAACCAGTTGATGTGTCTCTCTCACATTGATGTTTCTCTCTCTCTCTTCCTCTCTCCCACTGTGTCTGAAGGTAAATGGAAAAATATCCTCGGGTTAGGATAAAAAAAAAATAATAAAATGGACTCTTATAGTAGCCTTTCCATTGCTTCTTTGGAGACATTTTCCATGGCTGTCTCCTGACCTGATTTCTTGCACCAAGCAAGTGTACTCTGAGAAGTGTACTTCTTATGGTTGCTTGCTCCTTTCTCTGAGCCCTGTGTCTCTGGCTTCCTTTCCTTTAAGATCTTTTATCTGTTCTCCTCTCTAGTTGCCCATTGGTCAGGATCTAAGATCTCCCCTATCTCCACCCTGCCCCCAAAGGAACACTCCTGAGTTCTTTACTCTGGGAGGACAGGCTGGTTCCTGCCTAGCAGCACTGCTTATTTGCTGAAACAACCAGTTAGTCCTTTTGCTCTCTGAATTCCCTGGGCAGAAGTCATTCACCAATCTGTGGTGCCCTCTGTGTGCCCGGGTGAAATAGCTTCTTTGAGGGGCGCTTCTCTCCCCTGGGGCTTGAGGTAAGGGTTAGGTACCCACCCCCACAGGCTATCTCCATTCGAGATAGAGAGGGGAACTCTAAATACCTTACCGACATTCTCCAAAAAAATCTTTAAAAATCCTCTCTCATTATCTCCATACTCTCTACCCTTTTTTTTATGCTCACCCGAGGACATTTTTTTTTTTTTGCATTCATCTTTGGATAGAGTGAGAGGGAGAGAAGGAGGAAGAGAGAGAGAGAGAAACATCGACGTGAGAGAGACACATCAAGTGGTCACCACCCACACAACCCTAACCAGGGTGGGGACAAACTGCAACTGAGGTACATGCCCTAAGCAGGAACCCAACCTGGGTCTCTCTGGTCCGTGGGCTGACGCTGTAACCGCTGAGCCAAACTGGCCAGGGCTACTCTCTACCCTTTTATGTCCTTGATATGAATGAGGCATTTTTAAAGCTGTTAAACTGGTTCTTAGATATTTTCTTTGAAAATTTATAACTTGATCTAACTCTTACTTTGGAATTTTATTTAGTACCCTGTTTACAGTTTCAAAAATTCAAAGAATACAGCCCCCTGTCCTTATTCTTCCACAGTCTACTTTTCACAGATAATCACAGTTTGCAGTTGGCAGTATTCTTCCAGGTACTTTACTGACTTACAAACATGCCTGTATTTTCAAATAACTTTGTTATTTTTTTGTCTGCACAGATGGGATCATTTTATACTCCATGTCTACAGACTGCTTTTTTTACCTCACATGACAATTTTGTCAAACAGATCTGCCTTAATCATTTTATTTTATTTATTTATTTATTTTTCTTTTTTATTGATTTTAGAGAGAGGAAGTGAGAAGGAGAGAGAGATAGAAACATTGATGAGAGAGAACATCCATTGGCCGCCTCCTGCAAGCCCCCTCACTGGGGATCAAGCCTATAACTTGGATGTGTGTCCTGACTGGGAATCTAACCAGCGACCTCTTGGTGCATGGGTCAGTGCTCAACCACTGAGCCACACCAGCCAGACATGCCTAATTCATTTTAATATTTATGTAGCAGTCCATGGTTATGTGCCATAATTTATTTGATTCTTGTTGATTAACATTTAGATTTTTTTCTAATTCCTATTAATGAGCACACTTGGTTTTATGTATTTTGTAGCTGGTATAAATCTATCTCAAGAATAAATTTATAGAATTGAAATTTATAAGTCAAAGGGAATTTCGTAGTTCATAGATATTTCAAAATTGCCCTATAAAAAGTAGAAAATGTTTTCATGTCTTCTTACAGTATAGGGGAGAGATGAGAATGTCTATTTTTCTATACTCTTGCCACCCCCCAGGTGTTACCAATCTTTTAAATTTTGCCAACCTGAAAAACAATAACCTGCTTTTAATTTACATTTAATTTTAAGTGAGATTGAACAAGTTATTATTATTGTTCTTTCCTATCAATCATTTCTTTCTGGAGTTAGACAAACTACAGGGTCTGAGAGCACAGTCCCCAAGACTGCTTTCACTTATGACACCAATTTTGGGGCATTTCTAAAAATTACCCTCAGGTTGATGATTTGCTAGAAAAACAGAACTTACTTAACGCTGTTATCTTCATGGTTGCATTTTGCTTCTGGTAAAGGGTACAGAAAATTAGCCAGAGGAAGAGACACATAGAGCAGAGTTGGGAAAGCATTTCTTTGTTGTCCTCAGGCCATGGTACCCAGCATCACTGTTTGACAATACACATGGAGGATTGCCAACCCAGGAAGCTCGCCTGAGCTCGGTGTTCACAGTTTTGTTTTTTGTTTTGTTTTTAATCTTCACCTGAGGATATTTTTACAGTTACCTTCAGACAGAGTGGGAGTGGGGGCGGGGGGGGAGAGAAACATCGATGTGAGAGAGACACACTGATTGGTTGCTACCCACCCGACCCCAACCAGAACCATGGACTAACTGCAACATGCCCTTGGCCAGAATCGAACCCGGGACTCTTTGGTCCTCAGGCTGACACTCTAACCGCTGAGCCAAACCGGCCAGGGCTGTGTGTCCACAGTTTTTATTGGGGCTTCATTGGGTAGGCATGACTGACTGACTGCCCACATGGTTGCACTCAGTCTCTAGCCCTCCATCCTCAATTTGACATGAGTCACCTCGTTAGCATAAACTGTCAAGTGCAGTCTGAGGGGCCCCCATGAAGATCAGACTAGATACTCCTATCACTCAGGAAATTACAAAGGTTTAGAGGTTACTTTCCAGAAACAAGGGACAAAGGCCAGATTCTCTTTGGCAAGACCAAATTCTTTGTTACACACTGTCCTATATTCACTTTTATATTAGGACGTTTGCCTTCTGTTATAAAGCTCTAACCAAAAAATATTCCAATGAGTATAAAATACTAAACTATAGTATCCAAAAAGATTTTCCTTTTTTTTTTTTTTGGTTAATCCTCACCTGAGGATTTTTCCATTGATTTTTAGGTAGAATGGAAGGGAGGGATGGGTGCGGGGATGGGGGAGGGGAGAAAAAAAGAGAAAGAAATATCAAGGTGAGAGAGACACATCGAATCGTTGCTTCCTGCATGATGAACCTACAACCCAGGCATGTGCTCTTGACCGGGAACTGGACCCAAGACCGTTTGGTCTGTGGGCCAATGCTCTAACCACTGAGCAACAAAAATTTTCTTAATTTAAAATTACCATTTGTTTTTTCTTTTGTTGCAACATTTGTATAATTTTATGAACCTTAATTAAAAAATCTGAGTAATTTTCAGTGGTAAAATGTCTTAGAATAGGATAGATTTCAGTGCATGAGATAACTGATTTAGATAGATTTCTGGATTTTTCTACCAGATTAAGAAAAGATATTTAGCCCTGGCCAGTTTGGCTCAGCGGTTAGAGCGTCGGCCTGCGGACCAAAGAGTCCCAGGTTTGATTCTGGCCAAGGGCACGTATCTCGGTTGGGGTTTGTCCCCGGCCTTGGTCAGAGTTGTGTGGGAGGCAACCAATTGATGTGTCTCTCTCTCATTGATGTTTCTCTCTCTCCTCCCGCTCTATCTGAAAAGATAAATGGAAAAATATTCTTGAGTGAGGATTAAAAAAAAAAAAGATATTTAAAAGATATTTAAAACTTTATTTGTAGTGAGTGAAGAATTTAGAATTATTTTTTCCCCAACTCTGTTGAGGTATGATTGATAAATAAAACTTGTATATCTTTAGGTTGTACAACGTGAGTTTTTTTGTTTTTATCCTCACCCGAGGACATTTTTGTATTTATCTTCAAACAGAGCAGGAGGAAGAGAGGGTGGAAGAGAGAGAGAAAGAAACATCAACGTGAGAAAGACACATCAAGTGGTTGCCACCCATATGACCCCAACCAGGGCCAGGGACAAACTACAACCTAGGCACCTGCCCTTAGAGGGAACCGAACCCGGGACTCTCTGGTCCACGGGCTGACACTCTAACCCCTGAGCAAAACCAGCCAGGGCTACAACGTGAGTTTTTGATAAGTTTATAATGTGATGATTTGTACATGTATACATTGTGAAATGATTGCCACAATCATATTAACACATCCATCACCTCACATGGTTTCCTTTTTTTTAAATGAATTAATTTAATTTTGTTACAGATGTTTCCCCCCCACTGATTTCTCCCCTCCCCCTCCCTCCCCACCCTGTCCCCAACTTTGTTGTCCATGTCCATTGTTCATGTATACATGCATATAAGTTCTGTGGTTTATCTCTCCCCCACCACCCCCTCTTCTGGGGATTGTCAGTCTGTACTCCACTTCCACGTCTCTGGGACTACCCTATTCCTCAGACTGTTATGTTCATTATATTTCACAAATAAGTGAGATCATATGATACTTGTCTTTCTCTGTTTGGCTTGTTTCACTTAGGATACTACTCTCCAGGTCCCTCCATGTCGTCTCAAAGGATAAGAGATCTTCCTTTCTTACAGCTGCATAGTACTCCATTGTGTATATGTACCACAGCTTTTTGTCCATTCATCTACTGATGGACATTTGGGCTGTTTCCAGATCTTAGCAATTGTAAATAGTGCTGCTACGAACATGGGGGTACATATATGCTTTCTGATTGGTGTTTCAGGCTTCTTAGGGTATATTCCTAGAAGTGGGATCACTGGGTCAAATGGGAGTTCAATTTTTAATTTTTTGAAGTAACACCATATTGTTTTCCATAGTGGCTGCACCAGTCTGCATTCCCACCAGCAGTGTATTAGAGTCCCCTTTTCTTTACACCCTCACCAACACTTGTTGTTTGATGATTTGTTGATGGCGGCCATTCTGACAGGTGTGAGGTGATACCTCATTGTTGTTTTAATTTGCATCTCTCTGATGATTAGTGATGTTGAGCATTTCTTCATGTGTCTCTTGGCCATTTGTATGTCCTGTTTGGAGAGGTGTCTATTTAGTTCCTGTGCCGTTTTTTTAATTGGGTTCTTTGTCTTCCTTTTGTTGAGTTGTCACATGGTTACTTTTTTTGTGTGTACTTGAGAACACAGTATCTAATCTTAGCAAATTTCAAATATATAGTAAGAGTTTGGAACAATATGTGGGTACATTCTTTCTTTGCTTTTTTATCTTATGTCCATTAGAGGGCACTAGAGAAAAGCACTAATGAAAACTGGACATCCATGTAAAGTATTGTTTGAAATGAAATGCTTTTGGAATTTATGAACTTTAAGAAGGTGTATGATATTTCAGGTGATAATAAAAAATCTCATAAAACCATTAGAGCTGGTGTATAAATATATTTTTTCCAACTTCACTACAACATGAAAATAAGTCACCAACTTTTGTTTTATATTATTGTTTGGTTATGGCAGAGTTTCCAAATATGACTTGTTTTCATTTTATATTGGATATAGTATACTAAACTCAGTGGTGGATGTTATTACTGCTTGGCTTTTCATTTTCATATTTTTGCCATTTTCTTTGGGGTTCGTTCACACATGTTCCTGGGCTGCTTTCTGCCTGATCATCATTATGTATCACACTAAGTTTCCTGAGCTGCTGCTTTAGAGGACCCTCTAGTGCTTAAGAGCAGAGCACTCCTATTATAAGACCTCTTTTTGAATAATACTAACTTTAATGAGGTCACACTGTCTCAGCTTGTGTGTCTATTGGCAAGTTATTTCATTCTCTGTGCTTCAGTTTTCTCATCTCTGAGTGGGGTTAATAATAGCAACTGCCTTCTAAAGTTTTTATGAAAATTGTCGACCAGTGGTTGTTGGCGCCAATTCAACACCAACAGGAATCCCCAATTTGGGGTGCAGTGAAGAAGGAAACTTTATTCAGTGGAAGTGGCTCAATTATGAAACAGCTCAGCTGTGGAACAGCATCACTGTGAGGTGGCCCTCAGGTGAGGCCCCTCTCTGCCTAGACAGCTCTGCTCTGGCCCAGTCTGCCCAGTCTGCTCCCTGCCAGTCTGGCCTACTCTGCCTTTGTTTGCTCTTCTCTTGCCCTCTAAGATATCTTTGGTGTTTCAACTCCAGCCGGAGAAAAAGTTTTTAGTCCTAGGTGGAAAGGGCAAGTGCACTCCCAGAACCAGAGGGGATGGTGACTTATGTAGAGAACAGTCCCTGCTCCTGGTCCCTGATTGATCTGTCTTCATGCAGATGAGGACTCCAAATCCTCATAGTTTGATTGGTCCAAAAAGCACTGTCCTGATTGGTCAGAATGGATTGCTCCAATTGGTTGGTGAATATGCTAATTAGGATATAGCTGTGTGGCTCTGATTGGACAGGGAATATCTCAGTCTTATTGGTTGAAATATGATTCCAGAACTCCTTTTTGTTGTTGTTGTTGAATATGTTTTTATTGATTTTTTTTAGAGAGGAAAGGAGAGAGATAGAAACATCGATGTGAGAGAGAAACATCGATTGGCTGCCTCCTGAACGCCTTCTACTGGGGACCAGGCCTGCAATCTGGGCATGTGCCCTGACCAGGAATCGAACTGGGACCTCTTAGTTCATGTGACATCGCTCAATCCACTGAGCCACACCGGTTGGGCTCCAGAACTCCTTTATAAGGGTCGGCTCAGACTGCAGGAACACAGCACAGGCTAGGGCAGTTCAGTGTGGAAGGAAGGCAACTTTATGTAGGCTTCTCCCTGAATCGTAGTGGCTGCGAGGCTCTGCTTTTAAATTTCAACCCAGTTAGCTATCAGGAGCCCTTCTTGATGGTATCTTCTTTCTTGGTGTTTATAAGATCAAATAAGTTTATCCATCTAAAACCTTTATTTTCTTGCCTGCCACATAGTATGTACTTGATAACTATTAACTATTATTGTTATAAGAAGATGTCTTCAAAGGGGCTAGGTTTGGTTCAGCTAGTATACCACTGTAATATTTTACCTCCCTCCCTCAGCAGCAAGGTCTAAGACAGTAATTCTAGGGCTGAACAGAATTTGAAGGGTGGGAGTGATGTTCAAGAACAAGAGAGCCAGAGTTTGAAACATTGGAAAGTTAGGAAGACAGGTGCAAAAGTGGTGTGCTAGGGAACATTGCGTGTTTTGGGGAACTGGACACAGTTTGTATGTGTAGAGTTGAGTGGGGGTGGAATGTGTGGAGAGGTGAGATACAGAAGTAAGGCAAGGGCAGTACTCTGGGTCCTTTTCATGCTCTGTCATGGGGTGTGAACTTTATCTTAAAGGACATGGAAAATAGTGTGTTCATTTGATTGACTAGGATGAGTGGGTTGGGGCTGTGAGGGGAGAGGGTGTTCCTGTGTGTTAGTACAGAGTATTAGGAGAAATCAGAGTACACATTGACTTATGTTATCCAGTCCTCAAAATGACCCTGATGTCCATACACCTTCGCTTTGCCATTTCACAGGGTAAGAAAGAAGCTTAGAGAAGTGTAGCAGTTTGTTCAAAGTCAGACGGCTGGCTGGTAAGTGGTGGGGGTCAAGCCTAGACTTCATCTCTTTGTGTCATGCCTCTCTGTTGCCTCCTCAGGGGAGAAATGGTTTCCAGAAGGGAAGTTAGAAGAGTTTGAGTAGAGAACAATGAGTCAGGATGAGCCCGACAATTCTTAGGTAATTTATATTTTGTTTCTCTCTTGTTATGATTTGTAAATGTAAAGGGGATTGCTATCTTTTTTTCTGCTGTAAGTAAATATTGCTAAACACTCCCCACAGTATGTTTTAGTTAAGAAGACAAACAGTGATATCAGTATCATTAGTATTGAAAATAAATGGTGACTGCTTGGTAATTACTCACTAGAGAAACATTTCCATTTACAAGAGGGTTTCATGGTTCCAGTTCTGGTTATAAAGCTGCATAGTACCGCAGTGAAATAACATGAAGCCAGTTCTCCTTTCATAATTGTTTTTAAGATTTTCAGTGTTTACACAGAAACAAAAGGTGACATCCCTTCAACTCTGAGACACTGCCTTAAAATGGGCCTACTCACCCGTGCCCCGTGCAGGCAGCCTTCATAGTGAATTCCTTAAGTCAGGTTATCCAAAATAGAATTACTGAGTCAGAGGAAAACCATTTGAAGGTTCTTGACACACCTGGTCAAACTGCTTTTCAAGAAGTTCACAAAGCAGCCTTAAAACCTAGTACACACAAAGAACTTTGAGTCCTGTTCAAAATTGGTCATTTAAAAACTGAGCTCTGACAAGTGAATAGTCGTAGGTAGGAGATTCCTTCATTATAGAAGTAGGAACCTGCAGAAGTGGGGTAAATTGCAGCAGGTGGAGTTTTAATTACACCTGAAGAAGACTTGATAATGTTGAAAGTTTCGGGATCTAGAAGGAGTTACTGAAAGAAGTGAGACTGTTTTTCTAGAGCTAGAAATAGCTGTCTGGTGGTTTTGAGGGATTTCTTCATTTATTTGGTCAACATTTACTGAATGCCCACCCTGTGCTGGCATGGCTCCATGCCTAGACAGGCTGACTGTATAGAAAAATGACCTAGAGATTTTGTATCCAACATCTCCTGCATGAATTGGCAAGGAAGGGAATCACCTGATGGTAAACAAGGATCAATAAAATAAACAGTTTTATTTTTATTTTATTTTTTTTTCCTCACCCAAGGACATTTTTCCATTTTTTGTTCAGATAGAGTGGGAGGGAGAGAGAGGAAGAGAGAGAGAGAAACATCGACGTGAAAGGGACACGTCGAGTGGTTGCCACCCGCACAACCCAACCAGGGTCAGTGTCAAATAGCAACCGAAGTATGTGCCCTTAGTGGGAACTGAACCTGGGATTCTCTGGTCCGCAGGCCAACGCTCCAACCGCTGAGCCAAACCGGTCAGGGCAATAAACAGTTTTAAAGAAACAATCAGAAACACCTTTCCCCCCCCAAAAGAAATGTATGCCTTGGTCATGAAAAGCGTGTTTGTTGCAAAACACCTGTTTGGCATTGTCCAACTAGGTGGGATTTTACCTTAAGATCATTAAAACAACACTTTTTTGCCTTGTTTTTATCCTAGGCAATTTTGGGGTGGTACTGTGGTTTCTGGGATGGTGGTGTGAAAATGAATTAGGTAATATTGTATAATGTCTTTTATTTAAAAAAAAAAAAAGAAAGAAAATTAGTACCACTTTTTACTCCCGTCATTACATAAGATTCATATAGTCTATTCTGTTTATAAAGAACTTTTCACTGATATATATATAGTCATTTTCTCAAGCGCTTAGGAAGTTAGCTTATAATCAGGTTTTCTTTTTTCATGTTGGGAAATAGCAGTTTGGAGAGGTTTTCTTTCAAGGCAAGTGTGATGGGTTTGGGAGTTGGGGAAGGGGTGGAAGTAGAGGAGGGAGGCAGGCAGATCATTTAGCTTGGCTGTTGCAGTTGCCCCTTAGAAGAAAGCAAGGCTTTGGGCAAAAGGAATGGCATTGCAGATGGGGAGAACAAATATGTTGGGAGTTAATACCTTGTTAAATATGGTATACAGGTGAGGGATGAATAAAGGCTGACCAGTCTGGGATCTTCATTTATTTCTGCTTTGGCTGTGTAACAGCTATATAAAAAAAAAATACATAGGTCTTATGTCATTGTTATATTGTTGTATTCTAGGCAAACAGTGAACAATGTCTGCGGCTAGGAGATTAGAATTTGAATGGTGCTTTGACTTCCTCTGGGAGTATTATGAACCATTGTATTTCTTTTTAGAAATAAAGTTGCTGCTACATATGGTATATAAGATTAAACTGCCATAAAGGCAAAGAATGATAAATGTTGTTTGTTCTGAGTGCTCAAGACTTTTAATCATAGCCTCTGATCTCTTTCCATATAAACTTTGTGTCTAAATTATTGAATCTGGATAGCTACACTCACATTTTATAACAGATAGTTTCTCTAGTGATGGGACATGGATGACGTTCGTCGCCATTTGTTTAAGAGGATATTTATTTCATAGTGGTCAGAAGTTTGTTTTGTTTTCAACCACAAGAGGGTGTCTGTAGAGCACAGTGGTCAGAGGCCAGTGTCATGGGCTGGGTCCAATGTTCGGTTTATGTGGCCTTTGTGGTAAGCAAGTAAGCTGGTGATGTTTTTATGGTGACAGTGGCTTTCAAGAGTAAATACTGCCACCTTTCAATTTTTGCATCATTAGTAAGGACTTACAGTAACGTGCTATGGAATTACTTCAGACATTGAAATGCAGTCTATGTCAAGGTTGGTTAATTTTGCTCCACCATAAGACTTCCTTTTCAGCTCACTTCTTTGATTTCAGGTCTGAAATAGACTTTTATAAAAGCCAAAGGATTCTTTAAAAAAAAAAACACAACGAAACTTAAAATAATAACTGGAGCCTTTTAATTTATTTAAAATGCCCAGCATCAAACTGATTAGTTTTATAGTAGATAAGAACAAATGATTGATGTTTGTTTATAAGTTTTTTCAGTTCCATCTGAGAATGTGCAGTTGAAGCAAAATTGTTCATTAACTTTGCATTTTTATTACACTTAGTAGTTTGGAATGCTGACCTTGAGAACAGATAGAACTAACTGGGTTTGTTGCTCTTTTGGTACATTTGACTCTCTAAAGTCTTTTTCACCAACCTCCTATTTCAAAGTGAGTTGCTGAAGTAACAAAAGGCAGAGGAGTTAACTCTGAATTTGATCGGTTTACCTTTCTCTATTTTAAAAAATATTTAATCTGTTTTACATTTTAAATAGAGAACACTGAACGTTCACAGAAATAGAGTGATACCGGGAATCCCTATCACCTATTGCCCACCTTCAAACGTGGACCATCCTCCCTTCTGTATTAGTTTGATGCAGATCTCAGACGTCTTGTCATCTGTGAGGTATTTTCATTTTAGGTGGAAAGGGTACTGCTGTGGGTCTGCTCACTGATTCACTGGGGGCTGGACATTGGAAATGGAGGCACTGAGGGTAGTCTGGGGCTTGGGTGGGCTGCTGCCGAGGTGAGTTATTTTGAATTTCTTCAGCTCTTACTAAGATCTGATGAGTGTTTCCTCTGAAGTGGAGCACAGACTGTGTGTTGATTCGAAAATATCGAATAGCCCTCTACCATCTTCCAAAAAGACATTGAGATAGCTTTAAAAAATACATATAATAAGATTTAAAAAGAGGAAGAAACCAGTGCAAAGGGTGAATGAAGGTCATCTTGTAATATGAAGCCACTTGCAAGACCTTTTACAGTGATTTTGTGGTATGCTGTGGAATTTTCTAGTGGTCAAAGTCAAAAGAAAACAATCAGTTTCATCCTTCAGATTTCTTTCTATTACTGAAGACAAATTTCCTCACAGGATCTTCTAAAGGAGCCACTGGGGCGTCAGGTGGAAGTGGTGGAGTAACTTGGTCTCCAGCAGACGGTGGTCTGGGCAGCCCAGAGTACTTTTTGGACTTGTATTTGGGGTTTGCAGCTACAGTAACCCATAGTAGCTATAATTTATTGAACTCTATTATCTATCAGGCACTGTGCCAGGTGATTTTATTTCATTTAATCTTCAATACATTTCTGCTCTATAGATTCTACTTCCTCCCTTTTTCAGTCAGAAATGTGAAATTCAGAGAAATAACTTGCTGAAGTTATGCAGTGGTTTGTACTCAGTGTGCTAAAATGTTTAACATATAGATACGGTACCATTGTCATTAGCTAGTTATAATAATAGGAAAGGAACAAAAGGATGGCCAGGCATAAGCATGGCATTTGGGCAGCTTCACCAGGAACCTGCAGCTTGACACTCCCCAGGGAAGCACCAGTCCGTTTCCTGATTACTGGGGGGAAAGGACTGGACAAAGGGGAAGGTGGGTGCATGCACAGTGAGCCAGGGTGACACAGGGAAGGTGCCTGTCAGTCAAACCCCGGAACCAAAATCATTGGTTGGGGGTGGGGCAGGGCCAATGCAAGCCTGTGAAAATTTGGGAATATATAATTCCTGAGACAAAGGAGGTTGTGTTCTTGGCACTCTTGGCTCTTGGCTCTCTGGTTCCTCTTTGGCTTTGCTCCTGCCCATGCTCCCTCCATAGTCATATGGCCCTGCAGATCCCACACACAGTGGACTGAAGGACTGCAACTGGGAACACAGGCTACACTAGCTTAACGCTGGACTGGGTACTGCTCCAACATGCAACCAAAACTCTGAGCAGTGACTTTGATCCCAGCCCTATTGAAATCACAACTACACCTTCTTCCATGGCAGGACAGAGGGAAATGGGACCTTGGGAACTCAGGGATGTAATTCAATAGAAGTGAAGCTTTATACAATATCCTATCTTCCTGAGGGGGCCTCTGGAAATTCTTATTCCAGTGATACCCCAAGAATCCCACTTCCACCAATAACAGATACATGATTATTGATTATGTTTTGTGGGTATATGTGTTTGAGTATGTAGCTACCTTTTTTGGGGAAAAAAAAAATAGTAACAAAAAAAACCAGACTGCTAGTCTTTAGATCATAATGTGACTGGAAATGTGATCACTTTAGAGAGAATGGGGTTGTGGGCCATGGTTTGTGATGAACCTTTTTATCCATACTACCTGTTCATGGTTGTTGTGCTGATATTTTCATTGCACATTGCCATTTCTGGCTTTCATTCCTTTTATTTTTATACAGAGAGAAGAGGAGCAGCAGGAAGAGAAAGCGGGTGTGTTCAGGAACACAGTGAAGAAGGAAGCCAGTGAAAGGAGAGCTATGATCACTCCTGCCCTCCGAGAAGCCCTTACTAAACAAGGTGAAACCCTCAGCAATTGTTGTCACGTACTACACTGTTAAGCATTCTAATTTAATACCTAAAAGGGAAGCATAAACTAGGGATTGCCAAGAGAAAAGTAGGTAATGGAGTCCTCTAGCCCAGCACGTGTGACTGCGCCAGTTGTAGCTGTCTAAGGAGTCACTGTCTGGTTTCTGTGGATCACTTGTGTGTTGGCTGCAGGGACCAGCAAATTCCTCTTTGCTTCATTTATTGGGATGTTAGCATCTGTGTGGCTCAGGTATGCACATTGAAAATGCCATCACTGGCTTCTTTACAAATCACTCTTTAATACGGGAAAATTATTAAATATAGAAAAACATACTGATACTATGCTGGGTTAATTAAAAGTGTTTTATCTAGAAGTATATTTGGATTTTTTTTTTTTATCCTCACCCGAGGACATTTTTCCATTCTTTGTTCAGGTAGAGTGGGAGGGAGAGAGAGGAAGAGAGAGAGAGAGAGAAACATCGATGTGAAAGGAACACATCGAGTGGCTGCCACCCACACGACCAACCAGGGCCGGGGACAAACTGCAACCGAGGTACGTGCCCTAAGCAGGAACCGAACCTGGGTCTCTCAGGACCGCAGGCCGATGCTCTAACCGCTGAGCCAAACTGGCCAGGGCTGGATTTTTGTGGTCATACCTTATTAAGGAGACTGTAGTTAAATGTACAAATAATACTGGTTTTCCATAGAAGAAAGAGGAGAATTGGGAGTCAGTAGACTGACTTCCTTCGTTCCCTCCCATCTTTCCTTCCTCCCCCTCCCTTTCCGTATTTATTGAGAACCTTTTATGTGAGAGTTATAGCAATGCAGAGGAACATAATACAGTCTCTCCTTCAAGGAACTGTCAGCCCATTCGAGGAGACAGACAAAAAATACATATTATATATATTTAATGTATGTGTTAAGTATTATACATAAATGTTATTATATACAAAATATATATATCTATCTTTTAATTAAGGCATATACATTATGTAAAGTGACTTTATGGTAGGTTTATTTATTTATTTATTTTTTTTATCCTCACCCGAGGATATTTTTCCATTTTTTTGTACAGATAGAGTGGGAGGGAGAGAGAGAGAGAGAGAAACATCGACATGAAGGGACACATCAAGTGGCTGCCACCCGCACGACCAACCAGGGCCGGGGACAAACTGCAACCGAGGTACGTGCCCTTAGCGGGAACCGAACCCGGGTCTCTCCGGACCGCAGGCCGACGCTCTAACCGCTGAGCCAAACTGGCCAGGGCACTTTATGGTAGGTTTATTTATTTATTTATTTTTTTAATGAATTTTTATTTATTTTTTTGTTACAGATATTTTACCTTTTTACCCCATTGGCACCCCCCACCCCACCCCCCCTCCACCCTGTCCCCGGCTTAGTTGTCCATGTCCATTGGTCATGCATACATGCATATAAGTTCTGTGGTTTATCTCTTCCCACCCCCTCACCCCCCATCCCCTCTTCTGAGGGATGTCAGTCTGTGCCCTACTTCCATGTGTCTGGGTCTACTGTATTCCTCAGACTGTTATGTTCATTATGTTCCGTATATAAGTGAGATCATGTGGTATTTGTCTTTTTCTGCTTGGCTTCTTTCACTTAGGATAATACTTTCCAGGTCCCTCCATGTCGTCTCAAAGGATAAGAGATCTTTCTTTCTTACCGCTGCATAGTACTCCATTGTGTATATGTACCACAGCTTTTTTTATCCATTCGTCTACTGGTGGACACTTGGGCTGTTTCCAGATCTTAGCTATTGTAATAGTGCTGCTATGAACATGGGGGTACATATATTCTTCCTGATTGGTGTTTCAGGCTTCTTAGGGTATATTCCCAGCAGTGGGATCACTGGGTCAAATGGCAGTTCAATTTTTAATTTTTTGAGGTAGCACCATATTGTTTTCCATAGCGGCTGCACCAGTCTGCATTCCCACCAGCAGTGTATTAGAGTCCCCTTTTCTCCACACCCTCGCCAACACTTGTTGTTTGATGATTTGTTGATGGCGGCCATTCTGACAGGTGTGAGGTGATACCTCATTGTTGTTTTAATTTGCATCTCTCTGATGATTAGTGATGTTGAGCATTTCTTCATATGTCTCTTGGCCATTTGTATGTCCTGTTTGGAGAGGTGTCTATTCAGCTCCTCTGCCCATTTTTTAATTGGGTTCTTTGTCTTCCTTTTGTTGAGTTGTATGAGCACTCTCTATATATTGGAAATTAACCCCTTATCTGATACATCATTGGCAGTGATGTTCTCCCATACAGTGGGTTGTCTTTCCATTTTGATGATTGTTTCTTTTGCTGTGCAGAAGCTTTTTAGTTTGATGTAGTCCCATGTGTTCATTTTCTCCTTTATTTCTGTTGCCTTAGGTGATGTATCAGTGAAAATTCTGCTGTGTATGATGTCTGAAATTTTGTTGCCTACATTTTGTTCTAGAATTTTTATGGATTCACGGGTCACATTTAAGTCTTTTATCCATTTCGAGTTTATTTTTGTGTATGGTGTAAGTTGATGGTCTAATTTCATTTTTTTGCATGTAGCTGTCCAATTTTCCCAACACCATTTAATAAAGAGGCTGTCTTTACTCCACTGTATGCTCTTGCCACCTTTGTCAAATATTAATTGAGCGTATTGCCTTGGGTCCATTTCTGGGTTTTCAGTTCTGTTCCACTGGTCTATATGCCTGTTCTTGTGCCAGTACCAGGCTGTTTTGGTTACAGTCGCTTTGTAGTATAACCTGATATCTGGTATTGTGATCCCACCTACTTTGTTCTTCTTTTTCAAGATTGCTGTGGCTATTCGGGGTCTTTTTTGGTTCCATATGAACTTTTGAAGTATTTGTTCTAGTTCTATGAAATATGTCGTTGGTATTTTGATGGGGATTGCATTGAATCTATAGATTGCTTTGGGTAGTATGGACATTTTAATGATGTTAATTCTTCCAATCCATGAACAGGGTATGTGCTTCCACTTTTTTATATCTTCCTCTATTTCTTTTTTCAATGACCTGTAGTTTTCTGCAAATAGGTCCTTTACTTCTTTGGTTAAGTTTATTCCTAGGTATCGTAATTTTTTTGGCGCGATGGTAAATGGGATTGTTTTTTCAGTTTCTCTTTCTGTGAGTTCATCATTGATGTACAAGAATGCCGTCGATTTCTTGACGTTAATTTTGTATCCTGCTACTTTGCCAAATTCATTTATTAAGTGTAGTAGATTTTTGATGGAGTCTTTAGGGTTTACTATGTACAATATCATGTCATCTGCAAATAATGACAGTTTCACTTCCTCCTTTCCAATTTGGATCCCTTTTATTTTTTCTTCATGTCTGATTGCTGTGGCTAAGACTTCCAGTACAATGTTAAATAAGAGTGGCGAAAGTGGACATCCCTGTCTTGTTCCTGTTCTTAATGGAAATGTTTTTAGTTTCTGTCCATTGAGTATGATGTTGGCTGTAGGTCTCTCATATATGGCCTTTATTATGTCGAGATATGATCCCTCTATTCCTACATTGCTGAGCGTTTTTATCAGAAATGGATGCTGGATTTTGTCGAATGCTTTTTCAGCATCTATTGATATGATCATGTGGTTTTTATTCTTCATTTTGTTTATGTGGTGTATCACGTTTATTGATTTGCGAATATTGTACCAGCCTTGCATCCCTGGAATGAATCCCACTTGGTCATGGTGAATAATTTTTTTGATGTATTTCTGGATCCGATTTGCTAATATTTTGTTCAGGATTTTGGCATCTATGTTCATCAGGGATATTGGCCTGTAGTTTTCTTTCCTCGTAGTGTCTTTTTCTGGTTTTGGAATTAGAATTATGCTGGCCTCATAGAACGTGTTTGGAAGTCTTCCTTCTTCTTGAATTTTTTGAAATAGTTTGAGGAGAATGGGTGTTAGTTCTTTTTTGAATGTTCGGTAAAACTCCCCCGTGAAACCATCTGGGCCTGGGCTCTTGTTTGCTGGGAGAGTCTTGATTACCTCTTCAATTTCCTTAGTTGTTATTGGTCTGTTCAAGTTTTCTATCTCTTCCGGGAATAGTTTTGGGAGACTGTGTGTTTCTAGAAATTTGTCCATTTCGCTTAGATTGTCGAATTTGTTGCCATATAGTTGTTCGTAGTAGTTGTTAACGATCTTTTGTATTTCCGTGGTGTTGGTTGTTACTTCTCCTCTTTCATTTCTGATTTTGTGTATTTGGGTTCTCTCTCTTTGTTTCTTGGTGAGTCTAGCTAAGGGTCCATCAATCTTGTTTATCTTTTCGAAAAACCAGCTCTTTGTTTCATTGACCCTTTGAATTGTTTTTTTGGTCTCTATGTCATTTATTTCTGCTCTGATCTTTACTATTTCCTTCCTTCTACTTGCTCTGGGGTTTTCTTTTTGTTTGCTTTCTAATTCTTTAAGTTGTGAGGTTAGACAGTCAATTAGAAATTTTTCTTGTTTTTTGAGGTAGGCCTGTAGTGCTATGAACTTCCCTCTCAGAACTGCTTTCGCTGCATCCCATAGATTTTGTGTTGTTGTGTGTTCATTTTCATTGGTTTCCAGGAAGTTTCTGATTTCTTCCTTGATCTCCTCGATGACCCATTCATTGTTTAACAACATGCTATTTAGCCTCCATGTGTTGAAATGTCTTTGCATGTTCTTGTTGCAATTGATTTCTAGTTTCATGCCATTGTGATCTGAGAAGATGCTTGATATGATTTCAATCTTCTTGAACTTGTAGAGATTTAGTTTGTGTCCTATCATGTGGTCTATCTTTGAGAATGTCCCATGTGCACTTGAGAAGAATGTGTATTCTGTAGTTTTGGGGTGTAATTCTCTGTAGATATCTATTAAATCCATTTGGTCTAGTGCTTCATTTAGAGTTTCTGTTTCCTTGCTAATTTTTTGCCTAGAGGATCTATCCAGTGCTGTCAACGGGGTGTTGAAGTCCCCTGCTATGATTGTATTGTCGATTTCTCCTTGGAAGTCCTCCAGAAGATTTTTGATATATTTTGGTGCTCCTATATTGGGTGCATATATGTTTATCAAGGTTATATCTTCCTGTTGGATAGATCCTTTCAATATTATGTAGTGGCCGTCTTTGTCTCTAGTTATGGTCTTCATTTTGAAATCTATTTTATCAGATATGAGAATTGCTACCCCAGCTTTTTTTTGCTTTCCATTTGCTTGGAAAATTTTTTTCCATCCCTTCACTTTCAACCTATGTGAGTCTTTTGTTGAGAGGTGAGTCTCTTGTAAACAACATATAGATGAGTCATGCTTTCTTATCCAATCAGCTACTCTGTGTCTCTTTATGGGAGCATTCAATCCATTTACGTTTAAGGTGATTATTGATATGTACTTATTTATTGCCATTTTTGTTTAGTGTGGTTCTATTTTTCTTCCCATTTCTACTGCTAATTACAGCAGTCCTTTTAACATTTGTTGCAGTGCTGGTTTGGTGCTAATGTATTCCCTTAGCCTTTTTTTGTCTGGGAAGCTCTTTATTTGATCTTCTATTTTGAATGATAGCCTTGCTGGGTAGAGTAGTCTTGGATTCAGATTCTTGTTTTTCATGACTTTGATTACTTCATGCCATTCTCTTCTGGCCTGTAGTGTTTCTTGTGAGAAGTCAGCTGAGAGCCTTATGGGGTTCCCTTTGTAGGTAACCTGTTGCTTATCTCTTGCTGCTTTTAGGACTCTCTCTTTGTCTTTAATTTGTGGCATTTTAATTACTATGTGTCTTGGTGTGGGCCTGTTTGGGTTCTTCTTACTTGGGACTCTCTGTGCTTCCTGAACTTGAATGCCTTCTTCCTTCACCATATTTGGGAAGTTTTCTCTCACTATTGTTTTGAATATATTCTCTATCCCTTGCTCATTTTCTTCTTCTTCGGGGACTCCTATGATGCGAATATTATTACGTTTCCAGTTGTCCCATAGTTCTCTTAAGCTGTCTTCCTGTTTTTTAATCGTTTTTTCCTTTTGTTTTTCTGATTGGTTGATTTTTTCTACCTTGTCTTCTAATTCACTGATCCGGTCCTCAGCTTCCCCTACTCTGCTTTTTAAACCTTCCAATGTGTTTTTCATTTCTGATATGTCATTTTTTATCTCTTCTTGTTGGTTTTTAATTTCCAATTGGCTTATTTTCAGTGTCTCTATGTCCTTACTCATGCTGTTCAGCTTCCTCAAGATCATGGCTCTGAATTCTAGCTCTGTTAACATGCCTAATTGCTCCACATTGATCTCATCTTCGGTGGAGGTGTCTTGCTCTTTCATTTGGCTTCTGTTTCTGTGTTTCACCATTTTGGCTATCACTGTGGGCTTTGGAGCCTGTCAAGTTCTCCCTGTGGGTGTTCTGCTGTTTGTGGCTCCCTCTCCTGTGTTTAGATGAGCGAGGGAGGACCCACGTTGAACACCACTGTTAAGTCTTACTTTTCCTGGTTAAAGTTGCCAGCCCAGGAAACGTACTGTTATCCTCTAGCTTTTTGCCTGGAGGCTAGCAGTCTAGGTTAATTGATGAGTTTTGGGTTGTCAGTTGATTGAAAAACTCCCTCTGGTGCTCAGCCAAGGGGCTTTCAGGAGGGTGGGGCAGATGCTGGTTGTTAGTGAGCCTCAATTAGCACTTCAATGGCCCACAGGGTGGGTTTGGATCTCCGAGGGAGGGGCTGCTGCCTCTCCTCAGAGCCCTGGGAAGGAGCAATGTGGCCACCGTCTTGAATGGCTGCACTCAGCCAAAGCTCTGAGCGCCCTCCAAACCCCGAGTGTCCGGACACAGTTCCAGACCAGTCTGCCCTCCCTCCGCCGGAGCCCAAGGTGAGTGGCTGTGGCTGTTTCAGCCTCTGTCCCGGCTGCGCTGTGGGGCCGCCTGGGAGTGTAACCCGAGGGCGCCGCTTATAGCTAAGGCCGCTGCCGAGCTGCCGACCGTGGGCTCCCAGCCCCGTCTCGCGCCTTCGCAAGCCTACCAGGATCGAGTCGGTGTCCCTCGTTGTATGGTCATCGCAAGCTGCTTTTCTGTTGGTTTTTCCCGTCGATTTGTCTGTGTTATAGTTGTAATTCCAGTTTGGTTCTGGGAGATGGTCTGTGTAGCTCCGTTCACTTCGCCGCCATTTTTCGGTTCCCTATGGTAGGTTTAAATCTGTCATGTTGCTATTTGTTTTCTGCTTGTCTTGTGTTCTTTGACTTTCTTTTTCTTGTTATTCTGCCTTTTAGATTTATCTTTTTTATAATTCTGGCTTGCACCCTTAATTGGATTATTAGCTATTGCACTGTTTTGTTATTTAGTGGTTGCTTGGGGTTTTATGCTGTATCTCTCTATTATATCATAGTATGTCTTTGTGTGGTGGTATACTACTTCATGTCTAGTAGAGCAACCTTTAATAGTATACTTCTAGTTTCTCCTTCTCAACCGCTATGCAATTGGTATCATACATTTTACTTTTTACATATGTTATAAACCCTGTACTACATTGTTATTATTTATTTTGGTTTAGTCAGTTATCTATTAAATATTTAAATAGTTAGAAACAATTTATATATTGCCTTATGTAGTTACCACTTTTGATGCTTTTCATTCTTTTGCATAGATCTGAGTTCTCTCTCTGATAGCCTTCCCTGACGGACTTATTTTAGCATTTCTTGTGGTGTGGATTTGTTGGTGATGAATTATTTCAGCTTTTGTATATCTCAAAAAGACTTTATTTTGCTTTCATTTTTGAAGGGTATTTTTTTATGGATATAGAATTGTAGGTTGACAACTTTCTTTTTCTGTTGTGTTGTTCCACTGTTTACATTGCTTCTGATGAGAGCTCTGCAGTCATCTTTGGTTTGAACTGTGAATGTAATGTTTTTTATCCCCTGGCTACTTGTAAATTTTTTTCTTAATTATTGATTTTGAACAATTTAATTGTAATGCATCTCAATGTTGTTTTCTTCATGTTTCTTTCACTTGTGATTTATTGAACTTCCTGGTTCTATGGATTTATAGTTTTAGTTAAATTATACAAATTTTGCCTATTATTTCTTCAAATATTTTTTTTTTGTCACCTCTTTCCTCTCCTCTTCCTTGGGGATTCCAATTACATCTATCATAGGCCACTTGAAATTGACCCACAGCTCACTGATGCTCTTTTTATCTTTTTTTTTATCCTCACCCGAGGATATTTTTTCTTTTTCTTTCTTTTTTTAAATTTAGACAGAGCTGGAGGGAGAGAGAGGAAGAGAGAGAGAGAGGGAGAGACATCGACGTGAAAGGGACATATCGAGTGGCTGCCACCCGCACGACCCAACCAGGGCCGGGAACAAACTGCAACCGAAGTACGTGCCCTTAGTGGGAACTGAACCCAGGTCTCTCTGGACTGCAGGCCGACTCTCTAACCACTGAACAAAACCGGCCAGGGCTCTTTTTATCTTTTTAAAAAATATATTTTTATTGATTTTTAGAGAGGGAGAAAGGGAAAGGGGGGAGAGAGAGAGAGAAAGAAAGAGAGAGAAAGAGAAACACCGATGTGAAAGCAAAACATTGATCGCTGCGTCCTGCATGCCCCCTATGGGGATCGACCCTGCAACCTGGGCATGTGCCCTGACTGGGAATTGAACTGGCAACCCTCCGGTGTATGGGATGACTCCCAACCAACTGAGCCACACTAGCCAGGACCACTCTTTTCATCTTTTAAAATTGTTTTTTTTCTGTCCCACTTTACATTTTTGGGTAGTTTGTATTGATATGGCTCCAAATTTGACATACTGATAATTTCTTCCCTAATGTCTAATCTTGCATTAATTCTATCCAGTGCATTTTTTAAGCTTAGACATTGTAGTTTTCATTTCTAAAGTTTAGTTAGGTCTTTTTATATCTTCCATATCTCTACTTAATATTTTGAACATAACTGTTGTAATGTCCTAATCTGCTAATATGTGGGGCATTTCTGGGTCAGTTTTGGTTGCTGGATTGTTTTCCTCATTATTGGTCATGTTTTCCTATCTGTTTATATGCTTAGTAATCTTTTATTGGATGCTAGATCTAATTTTACCTGTATAGATGCTAATTCTATAAACTTTCTTGAGCTTTGTTTTGGGAGTAAGATAAGTTACTTTCCAAGATAAGTTACTAGGAAACAGTTTTGAGCTTTTTAATATTTTATGACTTGTTAGGTGAGACCAGACCCAGCTCAGTATACAACTAATTATTTCCTCTTACTGAGGCAAAATACTCCTGTGTACTCTGCCCAGTGCCATGTGAATCTTGAGGTTTTTCTGTCTGGCAGGAACAGGCATAGTTTTCAGCTGGCTGTGAGCACCAGGCATACCTGCAATCCTGTCAGATGCTTCTTCCCCATTCTTACGTAGTTTTCCTTTCACATATGCACTAAGCAGTGCTCAGGCAAATACTTATATGAATCCTCTGCAGACTCTTGAGTTCAATTTTTGTATAGCTCTTGTCTCTCATGTACTCAGTCCTACTAATTCTAGCCATGTGGCTCCTCACACTCTCACTTCCATGTCTTTGACTAAAGGAGAACACTGAGCTTTACCTGGGTTGCCTCCTTGCTGCAGGGCCTGGAAACTCGGTTCACCTTGTTTGGTTCTGATCTCTCTGGGATCAGCATTCTTTACTGCCTGATGTTTCTTATCTTGAAAACTGTTGTTTTGTATATTTCGTCCATTTTTTGGTATTTCAGGTGGGAGAGTAAACCATCTGTTACTCCATCTTGTTTAGAAGCAGAGTTCTGCCCTATGATTTTCAGCAGCTGCATACTGTTGGCTTATCTTGGCGTTGTAGCCAGCCACAGGTTTCTCTTTT
This sequence comes from Molossus molossus, assembly GCF_014108415.1. Classification (NCBI taxonomy): domain Eukaryota; kingdom Metazoa; phylum Chordata; class Mammalia; order Chiroptera; family Molossidae; genus Molossus; species Molossus molossus. Next base: position 104,642,989 of record NW_023425366.1, on the reverse strand, counting down.
CTGCACTGTGCAGTTGTTTTCATACCTATTTAAATGCAGAAGTTTGTAGAACCCTATATATCTTGGGAGAGAACGATATAAAGAACTAATGTAATATAGAGTGTGGTTTCTATAATAGTCATATGAACAATACATAAAGTAGGAATCCAAAAGAAGAACTAGAATTTTCTCTGGGAATCTTTTAAGTGTTTATTTTCCATCTGAGATTAGCTATTCAGTTGGACTTGGATTCATCTTCAACTAGATAAGCAGTGCTTTGTTTATTTATATTCAGGATGTTTACATAAATGTGGAAGAGGATAAAAGACAAAGCCTTGTAATGTTGCCACTACAGACTTATAATCCAAATTGATATTGTTCCATTAGTCAACACACTGTGAATATGGATGTTTAACCAGCTACTGGTCCACTTATGCCAGCATCCAGATTGTATTTCTCCATTTACCTAATTTGTCTAGAAGTCAAGAGTCTTTTTGTGTACAAGACTTGTGATAATTATGGCTTATTACTTGAAGCCTCCTGAGAAGCTTTATAAATGTTTTCTGAAATCAGAATGTTCTACTTGTTTGCTCTACTAGTTTGTTAAAAAGGGAAATATGATTACTTTGGCGACTTTTCCATGCTTTTCATGTCTTGCATGGTTCAAAAATGTTAAATGATAGGTTGTAGAATGGTGCTGAGAATTCATGTTTTTGGGCAATACTTCTTTATTTTAATCTCCTGTTGCCCCTCTGATTCTTCATTTCACATATATTGTTACTTACTTTTACTTTATGGCCCAGCATATGGTTCATTTTTTTTTTTTTTTTAAATCCTCAGATTTTTTTAAATCCTCAGAGGATCTTTTTCCATTTATCTTCAGATAGAGTGGGAGGGAGAGAAAGAGAGAGGAGGAGAGAGAGAGAGAAAGAGAGAGAGAGAGAGAGAGACAGAGAGAAACACTGATGTGAGAGAGATACATTGATTGGTTGCCTCCCACATGACTCCGACAAGGGCTGGGGAACGAACCCCAACCGAGGTATGTGCCCTTGACCAGAATCAAACCCCAGACTCTTTGATCCGTGGGGCGAGGCTCTAACTGCTGAGCCAAACCAGCCAGGGCTATGGTTCATTTTTATAGATGTTCCTTGTGTCTTCGAAAAGCATTTCAGTAGTTCAGTGCAGTGCTGTGTGACCTTGATTGCGTTTGCTGTGTTGCTCTGCTCAGATCTTAGAGCTCTACTGAATTTGGTCTATGAGATCTCTTAGATGTTAAAATCTCTCCCTATGATTTTGGATTAACTTATTATTTCTTTTTGAGTGTATTGTATTAGATGCATTCACATTTTAAATGGTTTTATCATCCTAGTGATAAAAACTGTTATTGTTTTCTGCCACTGGGTTGTTGTCTACCATTATATAAACAAAGAAAAAAGTGTTTGCTTTTTTTTTTTTTTTTTCTAAGCACCTCTTAATGTAAGGCTTTGAATCAATTCAGTTTTGTGTTCCCTGTTTTTCTGTCTAGGTTATCAGTTGATTGGGAGCCATTCTGGGGTGAAGCTTTGCAGGTGGACAAAGGTATTTGTTTTTATGCGTTTCTTTGTGTGTGTGGCTATTATATGCAGTCAATGAATTTTACCATTTCAAAGGTATAATTTACATTTAATGAAATGTAGAGGTTTTGAATGAGTTTGTTAAATGAGTTCAGCAAATTTTTATGGATGTAAAAAATCCTTTTCCACCACTCCATAATAGGAACAGAGGCTTGGATTCATGGACCAGACTGACACCTCACTGTCAGAGGGGAGGGGGCGGTGAGACTGGATGAAACAAGGTGAAGAGATTAGCCAAAAATCTATATTAGTAACCGATAGACACAGACAACAGTGTGGTGATGGACAGAGGGAAGGGGGACGGGGGCTGGGGGGAGGAAAACGGGGACATTGGTAATAGTGTCAACAATAAAAATAAAGATTTAAAAAAACATTGCCTGGCCGGTGTGGTTCAGTGGATTGAGGGTCGTCCCTTCGACTGAGAGGTCCCGGTCAGGGCACATGTCCGGGTTGTGGGCTCCATCTCCAGTAGGGGGCATGTAGGAGGCAGCTGATTGATGTTTCTATCTCTCTCTCTCTAAAAAAGTCAATAAAAACATTAAAAAACAAAAACATAGACCATTTTCCTCACCCCACAAATTTACTTGTATCTATTTTTTAGTTAATACCCCCTATTCCACAGCTAGGAAACGGTTGTTCTAGTTACTCACTGTAGTTTAATTTTGCCTTTTCTAGAATTTCATATGAATGGAATTATATAATTTGTAGTTTTTTGCCAAGTAGCTTCTTAAACTCAACATAACGTAGCTTAGCTTCATTGATGTTGTAGTATATGTCAGTAGTTCATTCTTTTTTATTGCTGAGTATTATTCAGTAGTATGAACATACCAGTTTTTAGTCTATTGGTAGACATTTGGGTGGTTTTTCAGTTTTTGGCTATTAATGAATAAAACTGCTAAGAACATTCTTGTACAATGCTTGAACATATGTTTTAATTTCCTTGGGTACACACTTAGGAGTGGAATTACTAGATATATATTTAAGTTTATAAGAAATGCCCAATCTGTTGTCACTGTGGTTGTACTATTTTATACTTGCATCAACAACTTACGAAAGTTCCCGTTGCCATGTATGCTCACTATCGTGTGGTAAGGCCCCTGTGTGATCTGCTCTTCCTGCTTCAGTTCAACCATACTAGCCTTCCTGCTGTTCCCTGAATACACAGAGCCCAGCCCTCCCTGGCTCTCTGCTCTCTGTCTGCTCTCTTAGATCTCTGCTCAAGGAGGCTTCCCTGGACCACCTTATAGGAAACAACACCTTCCCCCTTACACTACTTGGAATTTCTACAAAGCACTTAGTACAACTTAATAGATTCTATTTTTGTGTATTATCTTTCTCCTCCTAGACCCTACTTAGTATAGTTCTGACCCACTTGTCCAACTTTTTTTCCATTTTAACCTTCATACATTGTGTCCTGCTTCTCTTCCCCACTCTAATCTCCACCTGACCAAATGCTGCCCATGTGTGTCAGTCAGGAAAACAGAAAACACCCTGGGTATTTTGGCAAGAACAAATTTAATAAAGTAAATCAACTAAATGCTTACCACACCATTGAAAGACCTGGGATAGTGAAGGTCAAAGAGACTGCTTTGCTTTGAGAAAATCAAAAAGTGCTAGACTCACAGGACGCTGCTTCAAGTGACCCGATCTGCTGGCAACATTAAAGTGAATGTCTCCCAGGAGCTCCCTTGGAAGCTGCTGCAGACCGGTGTTTGCTGTATGCCCTTGTGTCTCTCAGCTGCTGCCAGAGATGAATAATAGTTTCTCCTTTTGCCATCTAATTCCTTTTGCCTCTCATTGGTAGAGTCTAAATCAGAACCCTTCAGATAAGGGAATCTGAGAAATGGTGTTAGAGTTACCAGCCCCTGCTTAGAAGGGCAGGCAGGGCTGAGTATCAACAGCACAGTCAGTCTACCTATATCCACAGCATTCTACCTGTATTTACATTTTCAAACACTTGAAATAAAACATTTTTCTATCTAACCTGTTACAACTATTGTACATACAAGGGAAGATGTATTCACTCTCTGTCGAGATCCTATGCCTGAATGATGAAATTCTACATTTAACTACCACTGACCCATCTTATATAAAATATTTGGAGGAGAGGGTAAATATAAATATCAAAGCAAGGAAGACATTATGTAAGCTATATCTCTTCTCATATTTGCACCTGGTCACCTGGTCATAGTTGGTATTTAGACTTTTTTCTTCCACTAGCTAGGCCATGTTTCCTTTGTGTTTCATCAGTATCTCATAGTATGATTCTTCCTTATCAGGTGGGTAAGCCAGTCTGTCAGTGAAGAGTTTGAGCCAGTAGTGGGCCCTCCTCCAATCTTAACTTGGACTTCTTTCCATGAGAGTACTGATATCCCCTTGGCTCCTGGCAAAATGTTTGTTTCTATGGCATGGGAGCTCAAAGGAGCCAGGTGATAGGGTTCACGGTCAAGAACTGCAGAGGGTCCACTATTGTACCCTGCTCACAAGCTAACATGTTAGCCTGGCAGAGTTCCATAGATGTTGGCAGAGGGCACAGGACTCCTGGGTCAAAGACAAAGCACGGCAGACAGCTTGAGCTTCATGTTCACACTGATTCCTTTCTCTCCAAATGCTTGAGGGTGATGTGGAGTGCTGGGTGCACGGTGCATTTATGTTACAGCTGAGAAACCCTGAGCTTAGGAACCTGCTTAACCTTTAACAGGGAGGGAGACATTATCTTAAAAAAATTTTTTTTAAAGTTACAGTTGACATTCAATATTATTTTATATTAGTTTTAGATATACAGAATAGGGTTCAGACAATTATATAATTTATAAAGTGACCCCCCCCCAATAATTCTAGTACCCATATGGCATCATACATAGTTATTACAATATTATTGACTGTATTTCCTATGCTGTACTTTATACCCCATGGCTGTTTTGTAACTACCAATTTGTATATTTTTATAATATTATTGTAATGTCTTCTTTTGCCATGTACACATTTGAACTAATAGTGCAAAAGCAATGGTGCGTAAATATGCTGACCCTTCAGTATGAATTAAGGCAATGTACCTTTCTGTACTAGTAGTCACAGTACATGTGCTCCCTGTCCGTCCGTCCTTCCTTCCTTCCGTCCTTCCTTCCTTCCTCACCTCAGGATATTTTTCTGTCTATCTTCAGATAGAGTGGGAGGGAGGGAAGGAGAGAAGAAAAGAGAGAGAACGAGAGAGAGAGAGATACATCAATGTTAGAGAGACACATCGACTGGCTGCCTCCTGCACAACCCTGACCAGAGCCAGGGACAAACCTCAACCAAGGGATGTGCCCTTGACCAGAATTGAGCCTGTGACACATTGGTCCGCGGGCCGATGCTCTTAACTGCTGAGCCAAACTGGCCAGGGCTAAAGTATGCTCTTATTGATTTTTTAGAGAGAGGAAAGGAGAGAGAGAAACATAAATGTGAGAGTGATACATTGATTGGCTGCCTTCTGCTGCCCCCTACTGGGAACCAAGCCTGCAACCCAGGTATGTGCCCTGACTGGGAATTGAACTGGGACCTCTCAGTTCATGGGATAAAGCTCAATCCACTGAGCCACACCCATCGGGCATCTGTTTTTTTTTTTAAATGCTAGTTTTACATAAGAATTACCTTGATGAAGTAGCAAAAATTACTAATTTGGCTCAGCAGTTAGAACATCGGCCCACGGACCAGAGAGTCCCTGGTTTGGTTCCTAGTAAGGGCACGTACCTCGGTTGCAATTTGTCCCTGGCCCCAGCTGGGGTCGTGTGGGTGGCAGCCACTCGATGTGTCTCTCTCACATTGATGTTTCTCTTGCTCCCTCTTTCTCTCCTGCTCTATCTGAAGATAAATGCAGAAATGTCCTCGGATGAGGATAAAAAAAAGAGTTTACATTCAAAATGCGTTCTAAGGTTCTTTGGAGTAAGTTGTATAGCTATGTGTGATTATGGTAGTAATTTGATATTTGGTTAATATTGTTCAGTTTGATTTGAGTCTAAAGAATTTCAAAATTATATTTTGCTTTTTTGAATAGGTTAAGCTTTTGTTTTTCCAAGTAAAAACTATAGATTTCTATAAAAAAGTTATATACAACCCTGGCCGTTTTAGTTCAGCAGTAGAGTGTCGGCCTGTGGATCAATGAGTCTTGGTTTTGATTCCAGTCAAGGGCAGGTGCCTAGGTTGTGGTTTGGTTCCCGGCCCTGGTTGGGGTTGTGTGGGAGGCGACCAGTCGATGTGTCTCTCTCACATCGATGTTTCTCTCTCTCCCTTTCTCTCCCTTCCACTTTATCCGAAGATAAATAGAAAAATATCCTCGGGTGAGGATGAAAAAAAAAAAGATATATAGAGTGAAGTCAGAATCATTTTTTTCTCCAGATCACTTAGCACAGGATATGGTAAACATATATTAAATATCTAAAATCAAGATACTTGCCTATCTAGAGAACTGCAGTGATCACTAAATGTTAAAAGGATTTTGTTATAATAAGTAAAAAACAATTGATTTTAGAGCTGTTAGCTGTTACATTGAGTGTAAAAGCTCTTTCAGAATGAATAAAATTTCACTAATGTGAGGAATTTTGCCTTAAGGCTTGGAGGTGTACATAATTAGTATAAATGAAGTAGGAATCTATTAACCAGGTAGCCCTCCATGAACATGACCCCCAGTATTCACACACTTGGTCAATTCTCTGGGCTTGGCAGCGGACCTGCTTTCGTCAATGGGATATCAGCAAGCACGATGCAAGAAGAGGCTTGCTAAGTGCTTGCACACTGACGCTTGTCCTCTTGAAATGTTTCCCCTGGGAACCCATTTACTGTGCTATAAGGAAGCCAGTCTAGACTACGGGAGTGAAGGAAGAGCAAGGTGCCCTAGCCAGCGAGCATAACATTCAGAAATCTGAGTGAGGTCTTCTTGGATCTGCAGCCCCAGCCAAACTCCATCTGAATACAGTTGCAAGAGTGACTTCAACACACACCACATGGAGTGGAAAAACCACCGAGCTGACCCACAGAATTAATAGAGAAAATAACACGTGTGTCACATTAAGCCACCTAGTTTTGGGGCAGTGTGTTATACAACAGTAGGTACCTGAACCAGATGATATTGGCTACTTATAAGAACGTGGTCATGGTTTGCTGCTGATTTGGTAGGTATGGCAGGGAAAACGGTCATGGTGAAGAATGACAAAACTTGAACTGTGGAAAGCCCTGAGCCAAACCGAAGCAACTCACATGGTATATAGATAGGGATTTAGGTGAGAGTGCTGAGAGAAGCATGGGAAGGGTGATTTTTTTCCTTTTCTTTTCTCAGTTCTGTGTCAAGGAGTATTTGCTGGAAAAGACTTAGGGCCTGGGAAGAATTCTGCCGAGTGCTTTGTGGCTTTGCTATCTTTATTTTCTAAACCTGTATCATTTGAATGGAATACTGGAGAGTAGGAGATTCTTTCAACCAGGAAAACATAAGTCAAAGGATACTGATGGAGGAGGATTTGCCTATTTAGTGGTCACTTAATTTAATTGAATCTATTTTCCTCTCCTTACCATTGCAGTGTTCTAGTCTAGAAAATAAATATGACATATTTATCATAAATATGTATATTTATATATATATTATATATATACATTGTATATATGTATGCATATATATCTCATATACAGCACATATAGTATATACTATATGCACAGGTATAGCATATACATAGAATATATCATATACGATACAGCACTTTTACTTTTCATTGTGGAAGGTAACAGGGATATGAAGGAGGCCTGCCCTCACTGAATTTATAATTCAGCTTGATGAAATGGGTCGCTCTCCTATCTTTACTTTGAATGTCTTTTCCTGTTTTCCTCTCCCCAGCCCCAAATAAAACTCCAATAAACCCAAACCCAGGTCAGAAGTTGATTTGATAATAGTTATTTTATGTCCTTGCTGGTTTTCTGTCTACTTGTTTTATTTCTTGGAAAGGAGTGTTGAAGACTACAACTCAAATTATGAGTTTGCCCATTTCTCAATTTCAGTTCTCTCAGTTTTCACCTCATGTACTTTGAAGCTCTGATGTTAGGTGCATATACGTTTAAGATTGCTATGTCTTGGTGAATCTACCCTTTTATCATTACGTAATGCCCCTCTTTACCTGTGGTAAGAGTCCTTGAAGTCTACATTATCTGATACTGATAGAGTCATCCCAGCATTCTTTTGATTAGTGTTTGTGCACTATACTTTCCCTCATCCTTTTGCCTTAACTTTAGCATTACTTTTGGAGCAGTTCTGCTGGCAGTGGATTCTCTTAGTTTTTCTTCACCTGAGAATATCTATGGGTTGCTTTCATTCTGTGTTTTTGCTGCATAAAGAATTGTGGATTGACACATTTTCTTTAATTAGTTTAAAAATGTGGCTCCATTGTCTTTTGGCCTTCATGCTTTTCGGTGAGAAACTCTTAGTAATTCATACTATTGTTCCCTTAACAGTGAATGCTGCCAGAACATGATGCATTGGGGGAGGGGAACGTCTAATCTATAAGTCTTATTGAAATGCCCAGCTACAAGTAAATGATGAAAAAGCATATTGTCAGCACTCGAGAATAGTATGAAGTAGAGTGCATGGTGATGACTTATGAAGGTAGCATTTGGCAAAGATGTCACATTCTGGTGAAAAAATATAAAAGATCTGCTTCAATTTGTGACTTTGTATTTGGTGAAAAGATTCACAAACTTTTGGATGATGCTATTTCAAGTTTATGATGGAAGCCACTTGTCATCGTGCATAAACTGAAACTCTATACCTAATAAATAATAACTCCCCATATTCCCTCTCCCCCCCAGCCTCTGTCAACTACCATACTTTCTGTCTCTATGATTTTGACTGCTCTGAGTACCTAGTATACATGGAATTATATAGTATTGATCTTTTTGTGACTGGCTTATTTCACTTAGCATAATATCTTCAAGGTTCATCCATTTTGTAACATATTGCAGGATTTCCTTCCTTTTTAAGGCTGAATACTATTTCATTATATGTATATACCATATTTTTCTGTATCCATTCATCCATTGATGTACATTTGGGTTACTTCCATGTTTTAGCTATTGTGAGTAATGCTGTTATGAACATGAGTATACAAATATCTCTTTGAGACTCTGCTTTGAATTCTTTTGGGTATATACTCAGAAACGATCATATTGTAATTCTATTTTTAATTTGTTGAGGAACCTCCATATTGTTTTCCATGTACCATTTTACATTCCCACCAGTAGTGCACAAGGGTAATTTTCTTTTTTTTATAATAGCAGTTGATAGGTTTATTCAGGTTTTCTATTTCTTTGTGGTTCAGTCTTGGTAAATTTTGTGTTACAAGAAATGTGTTCATTTCAACTAGTTTATCCAATTTTTTAGGATACAATTGTTCACAGTACTCTCTTATATTCTTTTTATTTCTGTAGAATTGCTAATAATATTCCCACTTTCATTTCTGATGTTAGTAATTTGAGTCTTCTCTCTTTTTTTCTTAGTCCATCTAGCTAAAGATTTGTTGATCTTGTCAATCTTTTTGAAGAACCAACTTTTTGTTTCATTGATTTTTTTTTTTCTCTTCTCTATTTCATTGATTCTGCTAGTTTGGATTTGTTCTTTTTCTAATTTCTAAAGTTATAAAGTTAGATTGCTGATTTGAGATTTTTTTTATTAAAATTTTTTTTTCTTTATTGATTTTAGAGAGAGAGAGAGGAAGAGAGAATTAGAAACATTCATGAGAGAGAACATCAATTGGCCGCCTCCTCATGCCCCCCACTGGGGATTGGGCCCACAACCTTGGCATTTGCCCTGACCAGGAATCAAACTGGCAACCTCTTGGTACATGAGTTGATGCTCAGCCACTGAGTCATACCGGCCGGGCTGATTTGAGATTTTTAAAAATGTCGTAAGCATTTATAGCTATACATTTCCCCCTTGGCACTGCTTTTGCTGCATCTTATAAGTTTGGTATATCTTTGTTTTTGTTTTCATTCATCACAAGTATTTTCTAATTTACCTTGTGATTTCTTCTTTGATCCATTGGTTGTTTAAAAGTGTTTTGTTTAATTTCCATAATTTTGTGAACTTCCCAGTTTTTTAAAAATGTTTTTGATTTCTAACTTCATCCTGTTGTGGTCAGAGAAGATACTTTGTATGATATTTATCTTTTAAAATCTATTGAGACTTAATTTGTGGCCTAACGTATGTTCTGTCCTGGAAAATGTCCTATGTGCACTTGAGAAAAATGTATGCTGTTGTTGGGTGTAGTGTTCTGTCTATATCTGTTAGGTCTAATTGATTTATTGTGTTTAAGTCATTTACTTCCTAACTTATGTGTTGTTTATTGTTGTGAATGAGGTATTAAAATCTTCAACTATTATTATACAGCTGTCTATTTCTCCCTTCAGTTCTGTTCATTTTTTGCTTCATATATTTTGATGATCTATCATAGGTGTGTAAAAGTTTATACTGTTACATTTTCTTGTCATGTTGAATCTTTTATTAATATATAATGTCCTTCTAAGTCTCTCGTAATCTTTTTTTGATTTAAAGTCTGTTTTGTCTGGTATTCGTATAGCCTTTCTTGGTCTCTTTTGGTTACTAGTTGCATGGAATATCTTTTCCGTCTTTTAACTTTCAACCTGTGTGTGTCTTTGGATATAAAAAGTAAATCCCCTATTCAAAAAAAAAAAAAAAAAATTCTCTTCTAGAAATCATAGAGTCAGATCATGTGTTCTTATCTATCCTGATAATCTTTTGATTGGAGATTTTAATCCATTTACATTTAACATAATTATTGGTAAAGAGGGACTTGTCATTGTGCTATTTATTTTCTGTATGCCTTTTTGTTTTTTTTTGGTCCCTCATTCCTGTATTATTGTCTTTTGTTGATTTTTTTTGTAGTGAGATTTTAAAATTTCTTATTAATTTAATTTTTTAAAATATGTTTTCATTGATTATTTTAGAAAGAGAGGAAGGGAGAGAGAGAGAGAAACATTGGTGTGAGAGAGAAACATCAATCAGCTGCCTCCTGCACGCCCCCTACTGGGGAAAGAGCATGTAACCCCGGCATTTGCCCTGACTGGGAATTGAGCTGGGACCTCTCAGTCCACAGGATGGCGCTAAATCCACTGAGCCACACCAGCCGGGCTTAATTTTATTTTGTGTATATTATAGCTATTTTCTTTGGGGATTACCATCCTAAAGATATACATTTTAATTTGAATTTATAGCAGCTTAACTTCAGTAACATACAGAAACTCTCCTCTTTTACAGCTCTATCCTTTCCCCTTTTGATTGTTGAAGTCACAAAATTACTGAGCCCCAAAATAATAACTAATAATTTCTTTAAATTCATTAATCTCCTAAATTGTCAAAAACAAAATTTGGAGTTATGAACCAAAGTTATAGTAATACTAACTTTTTACTAATAATTTTTTTTTTTAAATATGTTAGTCCCTTAAATCGTGTAGAAAATAAAAAGTACAGTCACAAACATTGTTACAATAACACCAGTTTTTATAACTGCACATGTATTTACCTTTTTTGAGATCTTTATTTCTTCATATGCCTTTGGAGTTCATTTCTCCTTAAAGGACTTCAGTATTTCTTGCAGGACAATTCTAGTAGTCAGGAACTACCTCATCTTTTTCTTTTCTGGAAATGTCTTGATTTCTCCTTTACTTTTGAAGGATAGTTTGCCAGATACAGATTTCTTGATTGACAGTATTTTTTCTTTTAGCATTCAGTAGATTGGTCCATTGTATTCTGGCCTCCAAAGTTTCTGATGAGAAATTTGTAAATAATCTTATTGATCCCTTGTATGTGATGATTCACTTCTTTTTCACCACTTTCAAGATTTGATCTTTGTCTTTTGAAAATTTGATTATAATGTTTCTTGATATGGGTGGGTCTCTAAGTTCATCTTACTTGGTTGGTGTTTGTTGAGCCTCTTGGATATTTATATTCATGTCTGTTATCAAATATGGGAAGTTTCAGCCATTTTATTTCTTCATATATTCTCTTTTTTTTTTTTCTCACCCGAGGACATTTTTCCATTTTTTACTCAGAGCGGGAAGGAGAGAGAGGAAGAGAGAGAAACATCGATGTGAAAGGTACACATCGAGCGGCCGCCACCCACACGACCCAACCAGGGCCGGGGACAAACTGCAGCCAAGGTACATGCCCTTAGCGGGAACTGAACCCGGGTCTCTGTGGACCGCAGGCTGACTCTCTAACCGCTGAGCCAAACCGGCCAGGGCTCTTCATATATTCTCTCTTCTCCTTTCTCCTCCTTCCAGGACACTCATGAGGCACATGTTGTTCTGCTTGATGATGTCCCTCAGGTTGGATGGGCTCTCTGCTTTTCTTCATTCTTTTTTTCTTTCTGCTCCTCAGCCTTGATAATCTTCATGGTCACTGATTCTTGGGTGAACTCAACTATGCCTTTAAATCTCTTTAGTGAATTTTAAATTTCAATTATTATATTTTTCTACTCCTTAATTCTTTTTGGTTTTTCTTAGGCTTTTTTTTTCTCTTTATTAATATTTCCATTTTGTTCACACGTCGTTTTCTTGATTTTCTCCACATCTTCCTTTAGTTCTTTGAGCATCTTGAGGACAGTTTTTTTTTTTTTTTTAAAAGTCTGTCTAGTCCAGCTGGTGTGGCTCAGTGGTGGAGCATCAACCCATGCACCAAAAGGTCACCAGTTCGATTCCCGGTCAGGGCACATGCCCAGGTTGTGGGCCCAATCCCCATTCGGGGAGCACGCTGGAGGCGACCAATTGATGTTCTCTCTCATCGATGTTTCTCTCTCTCCTTCCCTAAAGATCAATAAAGAAAAATTAAAAGTCTATCTAATATATCTGTCATAAAGTGTTTTTCAGGGACAGATTTTGTTGAATTTTTTCCTTTGATGAGCCATACTTTTCTGTGTTTTTGTATGCTTTGTTGTTGTGGAGCACTAGACATTTGAATCTAGTAATGTGGTAACTCTTCTCCAGAGTTTTTGTTTTTTTATTATATTTGTTGTTGTTCTTCGTTTAATTTTTTATGCTGTTTCTGTACTGAGGGTCAGGTTGAATTGTAAACCTGATGTCTTCTTATATTTTATTCTGAGCCGTTCCTTGGCCATGTACAGTCACTTTTTATTTTTCCCCAAATATGCAGTTATTTTTGTATGTCCTAGTCTTTAATGTGAGGCTCCTGAAAGGGGAAAAACTAAAAATGAAGGGCAATTAAGAAGGGGGAGTGGCTCTTTAAATCTCCTGGAAATCACTTCAGCTGGAGGGGGAGGGGTTTGCAAAAATGGGAGGAGGTGCAACAATGCTTGCCCACCTCTCCTCTACACCTCTGTGATTACAAGCAGCCATCAGGAATCAGAGCACAGATTCTCCATATTTGGAGGACAGGATCATTATTACCTGCTCTAGTTCCCACAAGCTGTCTGCAGGTGGTTCCAGAAAGAAGTGCACAGCTGCCTTCCTTGTGACTGGAGATGGTGTATGGGTAGTTCCCAGTGTGCTAAGAGCTGTAATTGACAGAAACGAACCATCTAGGCCTTTTCTTGGAAGTTGCAAACCTCAATAGACCCGAATTTCAAAACAGTTAAAGCAGACAGATTCTCCAGTGCATTTGTTGTCTAGGTGGGGAAAGAGATTTCTGGTGCTTCCTGCTCCTCCATCTTCCCCAAATCCTCCTTGTGTTTGTATTTTTTTTTTTTTAAATATGTTTTTCTTGATTTTTAGAGAGAGAAGAAATGAGAGGGAGAGAGAGAGAGAGAGAGAAACATCGATGAAAGAGAACCATTGATCTGCTGCCTCCTGCACGCCACCTACTGGGGATTGAGCCCACAACCTGGGCATATGCCCTGACTGGGAATTGAAACTGTGACCTCTTGGTGCATGGGTTGATGCTCAACCACTGAGTCACATCAACTGGGCTGTATTTTTTATTTTTAACAGTTTAATCAGTTTAGAATTTATTTTGCTCTACAGTATGAAAATAGTATTGAAGTCAAGGGTGAGCGAACTTTTTCTTGAAGGACCAGATAGTGATTCTTATATGTTTATGGGACATATGATCTGTGCTGCAGCTTCTTAGTCTGTCATTGTAGCACAAAAGCAGCCACAGACAATAAGTAAGTAAATGAGGGTGACACTACTCCAGTGAAGCTTAACTTACAATAACAGTGGACTTGATGTAACACATAGGCTGTATGTAGTTTATCGACCTCTAGACTGAGCTCTTCGTCCCTGTCAAAAATTGAACAGTCTGAAATTTTACCCTTCTTGAAAGCTAATGAGTTGGCCTGCCACAGTTTCATGGATAGTGGCAGAGGATAAGGACAGTTTATTATTCATAGTAATAGCAGTAGCCAGAATATCTTCATTTTCTCTGGTTCCTGAGTCCCAATTCCAATAAAGTGGCACTTTGGGGACCAGATAACATCTGTATATGTGTTATAGGAGAGGAGACCCCACAGTTAGAGAATATTAATCTTTTATAATTGGGAATAATTTGGCTTAGCCTTGGCCTTTGAGAGACACATTTTTATTATACTGGACAGTAAGCATAGCTATCGTTTTGCTGCAGAAGGAGACATTGTCTTTGAAGGCTTTTCACAATACAAACCTTTTTGAAAAGAGAATCTAGAATAAAGGCAGTCAGTGCCTTTTCTTGCAAGGCATTCGGAGAAAACCATCGAGAATTGTATGCTGCCATTCTTCTCCCTGTACCTCTGTTTCCAAATTGATGTGCATAGAGTCTGCTTAGTGATGGTGACTTGCCTTCATTCATTTAGGCTCTGCTGGGCTACAGCTGTGTTTTCTCAGGCCTTTATTTACCTTGAGGACAAGAATTCATGTGTTATTGAATTGAGGCTATCTATATTCCTATCCCTCCCACCCTGATTTCTAACATAAATTCTAAGCATGTGTTTCTCTCCCGTTTTTTTCTTTTCCACCTTGATCATCCACTAATTTTGAGATGCAGGAGCACTTCCTTTAAAAATGTACTGTCTGAGGACTTCTGGTTTGGACAAGATGGCATAAACTCTTTTCTCTCTGCTCCTTCCTGAGACACACAACTCTAAAACAGAGCTTCTGGACAAATCTTTTTTATGATACCTTATAAAGCTTGACATTATATTGTGACTCCAACTTAATTAATCTGCAGTATTTCTTCAAATTACCCATTCTTACTGTCGTGGTTTTACCACTCACCTATTAAATAGTGTGTGGTTTTTAAAATAATCCACTTCTTATATACATGTGATTTTCTCCTCAGCAGTATCAATATGTTCAAGTTCTACTGTTCAACTGATGCATTTCCTTATCCACCCTCCCTTATTCAAAGCAGAGATACCATTTCAATGACTGGCTACTGCATTTCTTGGAGACTGTATTATCTATCCCTTGGCATTATGTATTATTGAACAGACATTATTTGAGACAGTTGGATGGATTTGAAATGAAAGTATCAATGGTGCTCCCTATAGAGCTTTCAGAGTTAATGAACCTTAGGTTTATTTCATTGGGTTTTAGAAAACGCAAATCATTATCAAAACACTATAATGCTATAGTGTTAATTTTCTGCATCGTGCAGATACCAGTAGGGGTATTTGTGGTTATAAAACACATGGTTTCTTCTTAAAAAATGATGTCTTGGTGTTTTGTTTCTGTGCTTTGAGGATTTTATTTGAATTATCATTTGTTTTTTACTCACAGTCAATGCTCCGAGGGAGAGGAGGTTGCTATAAGCATACATTCTATGGCATTGAAAGCCATCGTTGCATGGAAACCACCCCGAGCTTAGCATGCGCAAATAAATGTGTCTTCTGTTGGCGGTAAGTAAAAATGAATGGCCATGGTGACCAATTGTGTAATGATCTGTAATAATCAATTTCTGCCCAACACTGCACTCAAATGTACCTAAAGCTTTGATGTTTCTGTAATTCCCTTTTCCATTCCTAATATATATTTATGCATTTGTTTGTTTGTTTTAATCCTCATCTGAGTATACATTTCCATTTATTTTCAAGGAAAGTGGGAAGGAGGGATGGGGAGAGGAAGAGAGAGAAAGAGAAATATCGATGTGAGAGAGAGACATTGATTGGTTGCCTCCTGCACGATTCCGACCAGGGTCGAGGACCAAACCGCAACCAAGGTATGTGCCCTTGACTGGAATCGAACCTGAGACTCTTTGGTCTGTGGGCAGAACCTCCAGGGCACATTTGGTTGTTTTTTTGGACCATTTTTATCACGGGGTTGTCAAGTTTTTTAGTCTTTTTGAATAACTTGATTTTAGCTTTGTGAATCTTCTTCATTATATTTTTATTTCTTGTCTAATCTACTATTGTTCTGTTTCTTTGTTCTTTTTCTAGCTTAAAATGGACCATTAACTCATTAATAGTCAATCTTCTATAAGTGTTTTTTTTAACTTTGGGATATTTTAATATTTTAAAATTTATTTATTTAATTTAATTTTATTTTTGTTACAGATGTTTCTCCTTTTATACCCCATTGACACCATCATCCCCATCCCCCCACCCCATCTCTGGCTTTGTTGTCCATGTCCATTGGTTTTGCGTACATATATATAAGTTCTGTGGTTTACTCTTTCCGCCCCCCACCACCCCCTCTTCTGAGGGTTGTCAGTCTGTACCCTACTTCCATGTCTTTGGGTCTACCCTATTCCTCAGACTGTTATGTTCATTATCTACCACAAATAAGTGAGATCATATGGTATTTGTCATTTTCTGCTTGGCTTGTTTAACTTAGGATAATACTTTCCAGGTCCCTCCATGTTATCTCAAAGGATAAGAGATCTTTCTTTCTTACAGCTGTATAGTACCACATTGTGTATATGTACCACAGCTTTTTTATCCATTCGTCTACTGATGGACACTTGGGCTGTTTCCAGATCTTAGCTATTGTAAATAGTGCTGCTATGAACATGGGGTACATATATGCTTTCTGATTGGTGTTTCAGGTTTATTAGGGTATATTCCTAGAATTGGGATCACTGGGTCAAATGGCAATTCAATTTTTAATTTTTTGAGGTAACACCACAGTGTTTTCCATAGTGACTGCACCAGTCTGCATTCCTACCAGCAGTGTACTAGAGTCCCCTTTTCTTCACACCCTCGCCAACACTTGTTTGATGACTTGTTGATGGTGGCCATTCTGACAGGTGTGAGATGATACCTCATTGTTGTTTTAATTTGTATCTCTCTGATAATTAGTGAGGTTTCTTCATATGTCTCTTGGCCATTTGTAAGTCCTGTTTGGAGAGGTGTCTGTTCAGCTCCTCTGTCCATTTTTTAATTGGGTTCTTTGTCGTCCTTTTGTTGAGCTGTACGAGCACTCTATATATTTTGGGAATTAACCCCTTATCTGATGTATCATTGGCAGTGATGCTCTCCCATACAGTGGGTTGTCTTTCCATTTTGATGGTTGTTTCTTTTGCTGTGCAGAAGCTTTTCAGTTTGATGTAGTCCTATGTGTTCATTTTTTCCTTTGTTTCTGTTGCCTTAGGTGATGTATCAGTGAAAATTCTGCTGCGTATGATGTCTGAAATTTTGTTGCCTACATTTTCTTCTAGGATTTTTATGGATTCACGGGTCACATTTAAGTCTTTTATCCATTTTGAGTTTATTTTTGTGTATGGTGTAAGTTGATGTTCTAGTTTCATTTTTTTGCATGTAGCTGTCCATTTTTCCCAACAGCATTTATTAAAGAGGCTGTTGTACTCCATTGTATGCTCTTGCCTCCTTTGTCAAATATTAATTGAGCATAATGTCTTGGGTCCATTTCTGGGTTTCTGTTCTGTTCCACTGGTCTATATGCCTTTTCTTGTGCCAGTACCAGGCTGTTTTGAAGTGTAAGCTGATATCTGGTATTGTGATCCCACCTACTTTGTCCTTCTTTTTCAAGATTGCTGTGGCTATTCGGGGTCTTTTTTGGTTCCATATGAACTTTTGAAGTATTTGTTCTAGTTCTGTGAAATATGTCGTTGGTATTTTGATGGGGATTGCATTGAATCTATAGATTGCTTTGGGTAATATGGACATTTTAATCATGTTTATTCTTCCAATTCATGAACAAGGTATGTGCTTCCACTTTTTTATATCTTCCTCTATTTCTTTTCCAATGTCCTGTAGTTTTCTGCAAATAGGTCCTTTACTTCTTTGGTTAAGTTTATTCCTAGGTATCTTAATTTTTGTGCCGCAGTGGTAAATGAGATTGTTTTTTCAGTTTCTCTTTCTGTGAGTTCATCATTGGTGTGTAAGAATGCCGTTGATTTCTTGATGTTAATTTTGAATCCTGGTACTTTGTCAAATTCATTTATTAAGACTAGTAGATTTTTGATGGAGCCTTTGGGGTTTTCTCTGTATAATATCATGTCATCTGCAAATAATGACAGTTTCACTTCCTCTTTTTTAATTTGGATCCCTTTTATTTTTTCTTCATGTTTGATTGCTGTGGCTAAGACTTCCAGTACTATGTTAAATAAGAGTGGCGAAAGTGGGCATCCCTGTCTTGTTTCTGTTCTTAAGGGAAATGCTTTTAGTTTCTCCCCATTGAGTATGATGTTGGCTGTAGGTCTTTCATAAATGGCCTTTATTATGTAGAGATATGATCCCTCTATTCTCACATAGTTGAGCGTTTTTATCAGAAATGGATGCTGGATTTTGTCAAATGCTTTTTCAGCAGCTATTGATATGATCACGTGGTTTTTATTCTTCATTTTATTTATGTGGTGTATCACATTTATTGACTTGCGAATATTGTACCAGCCTTGCATCCCTGAGATGAATCCCACTTGGTCATGGTGAATAATTTGTTTGATGTATTGCTGGATCTGATTTGCTGGTGTTTTGTTCAGGATTTTGGCATCTATGTTCATCAGGGATATTGGTCTGTAGTTTTCTTTCTTATTTTTTTTTTTCATAGCTGGGAAGGCAAGTTTTTTTTTTTTTTAATCTTTTTTGTTGAATGTAGAATGTATTATAGATGTCCCACATTTTTCTCCCATTGATCCCCTCCTCCCCACTCCCACCCCCCTCCCACCTTTTCCCACACTATTGTCTGTGTCCACTGGTTATGCATGTAAGTTCTTTGGTTTATTTCTTCCCACCCCCCAACCCCTTTCCCTTTGAGGTTTGTCTAGCAATGAATTGTACTACTTAATCCCTTCACCTTTTTCACCCATTCCTCCAACACCCCTCCCATCTGGCAACCAACAAAATGTTCTCTGTATTTATTAGAATGTTTCTGTTCTACATGTTTATTTTGTTTGTAGATTCCATTGTTGATAGATATGTATTCATTGCCATTTTGTTTGTTCATATAGTTTATCTTTTTCTTCAAAAAGACCCTTCATCATTTCATATAATAACGGTTTGGTGGTGATGAACTCCTGTAACTTTTTCTTGTCTGGGAAACTCTTTATATGGCCATCGATTCTAAATGACAGCTTTGCAGGATAGAGTAATCTTGGTTGTAGGTTCTTGCTTTTCATCACTCTGAATATTTCTTGCCACTCCCTTCTGGCCTGCAAAGTTTCTTTTGAGAAATCAGCTGACAGCCTTATGGGAACTCCCTTGTAAGTAATTAGCTGCCTTTCTCTTGATGCTTTTAAGATTTTCTCTTTGGCCCTGGCCGGTTTGGCTCAGTGGTTAGAGCGTTGGCCTGCGGTCCTGAGAGACCTGGGTTTGGTTCCCGCTAGGGGCGCGTACCTCGGTTGCAGTTTGTCCCCGGCCCTGGTCGGTTGTGCGGGTGGCAGCCACTCGATGTGTTCCTTTCACATCGATGTTTCTCTCTCTCTCTCTGTTCATTTCTTCCCCTCCCACTCTACCTGTACAAAAATGGAAAAATGTCCTCGGGTGAGGATAAAAAAAAAAAAAAAAGATTCTCTCTTTGTTTTGAACTTTTTGCATTTTGATGATGATGTGTCTTGGTGTGGGCCTCTTGGGGTTCATCTTGTTTGGGACTCTCTGTGCTTCCTGGACTTGTATGTCTGTTTCCTTCACCAAGTTAGGAAAGTTTTCTGCCATTATTGTTTCAAAAAGGTTTTCGATTTCTTGTTCTTGCTCTTCTCCTTCTGGCACCCCCAAGATGCGAATGTTGGCACGCTTGAAGTTGTCCCAGAGACTCCTTACACTATCCTCATTTTTTTGGATTCTTTTTTCCTTTTGCTGTTCTGATTGGGCGTTTTTTGCTTCCTTATATCCCAAATCGATGGTTTGCTTCTTGGATTTATGTACTCTACTATTGAAGCTGTGTAAATTATTCTTTATTTCAGTTAATGCCTCCTTCAATTCTGACTGTGCATCCATCATTTCTGACTGGTCCTTTTTTATGCTCTTGAGGCCCTCACTAAGTTCATTGAGTATCCTTATAAGCAGTATTTTGAACTCAGCATCTGTTAGGTTGCTTATCTCCATTTCGCTTCGTTCTTTTCTTGGGGTTTTGTTCTGTTCTTTCCTTTGGGACCTGTTTCTTTGTCTCCTCATTTTGCCTGCCTCCCTGTGTTTGTTTCTGTGTATTACTTAACGAGAAGTATGGGGCTACCTGAGATCAGATGCTGCTCGTTTGAAAGAATTTAGGAAAAACCTGAAGCAGGATCCAAGACGGGCCCATCCTATGGTTAAGCTAGTGGCAACAGCTTGGGGGCCTGAAAGTTGGGCGGGGCGGGGCGGGGCCTCAGGGAATCACCAGGGCGGAGCTACCAGTGTGAGCCAGGTTGCTGGAGTCCCAGATATGGCGGTTGTCTCCTGCTCCAGGGAAGGGCTCACCAAAGGAACAAAGGCCTCTGACAGCACGTTTGCCCCAGAGAAAGCCCCCTCTCCAGCCCTTGCTTCAGTGTCAAACAGCTCAGTTCTTCCCTGCGTGTCTCTGGTGCCCCTCGAGCTGCCTCCCCCCCAAGCTTAGAGGGAGAGAGTCCGAGAAGTCTGTGCGCGGGCCCTTTAAGGAGCTGCCTGGGGCTCCAGCTGCTTCAGCTTCCCTGAGCCTCAGTTCCCGCTGGTTTTTCCAGCCAGAAGTTATGGGGACTTCTCTTCCTGGCACTGGAACCCTGAGCGGGACACCTGGTGTGGGACGGGGACCCCTCAGTCCTCAGGGAGGACCTTCCCAGCCGAGGTGTCCTCCTGATTTTTATCCGCCACACGTGGGTGTGGGACCATCCGTGTTGCCATCGCCCCTCACCCCTCCTACCAGTCTGGATGTGGCTGCTGCTTTAATTCTGTAGTTGTAGGACTTTCATTCAGCTTGATTTCAGGGGGTTTGCATGATGGTTGTTCTGTAGTTCAGTTGTAACTTTGATGTGGTTGTGGGAGGACACGATACCGCGTTTACCTACGCAACCATCTTGACCAGAAGTCGCTGTAGTTTTCTTTCTTTGTAGTGTCTTTTTCTGGTTTTGGATTTAGAATTATGCTGGCATCATAAAACGAGTTTGGAAGTCTTCCTTCTTTTTGAATTTTTTGAAATAGTTTGAGGAGAATGGGTGTTACTTCTTTTTTGAATGTTCGGTAAAACTCCCACGTGAAGCCATCCGGGCCTGGGCTTTTGTTTGCTGGGAGAGTCTTGATTACCTCTTCAATTTCCTTAGTTGTTATTGGTCTGTTCAAGTTTTGTATCTCTTCCTGGTCCAGTTTTCGGAAACTCTGTGTTTCTAGAAATTTGTCCATTTTGCTTAGATTGTCGAATTTGTTGCCATATAATTGTTCATAGTAGTTGTTAATGATCTTTTGTATTTCTGTGGTGTCAGTTGTTACTTCTCCTCTTTCATTTCTGATTTTGTGTATTTGGGTTCTCTCTCTTTGTTTCTTGGTGAGTCTAGCTAAGGGTCCATCAATCTTGTTTATCTTTTCGAAAAACCAGTTCTTTGTTTCATTGTTTTTTTGGTCTCTATGTCATTTATTTCTGTTCTAATCTTTACTATTTCTTCCTTCTACTTGCTCTGGGGTTTTCTTTTTGGTTTCTTTCTAGTTCATTAAGTTGTGAGGTTAGATAGTCTTTTAGAAATTTTTCTTAGTTCTTGAGATAGGCCTGTAGTGCTATGAACTTCCCTCTCAGAACTGCTTTCGCTGCATCCCATAGATTTTGTGTTGTTGTGTGTTCATTTTCATTGGTTTCCAGGAAATTTTTAATGTCTTCCTTGATCTCCTTGGTAACCCATTCATTATTTAATAACATGCTATTTAGCCTTCATGTGCTCAAATGTCTTTGCATGTTCTTGTTGTAGTTGATTTCTAGTTTCATGCCAGTGTGATCTGAGAAGATGCTTGATGTGATTTCAGTCTTCTTGAACTTGTAGAGATTTAGTTTGTGTTCTAACATGCGGTCTATCTTTGAGAATGTCCCATGTGCACTTGAGAAGAATGTGAATTCTGTAGTTTTGGGGTGTAATTCTCTGTAGATATCTATTAAATCCATTTGGTCTAGTGCTTCATTTAGAGTTTCTGTTTCCTTGCTAATTTTTTTGTCTAGAGGATCTATCCAGTGATGTCAGAGGGGTGTTGAAATCCCCTGCTATGAAAAGTTAACAAAAATAAATAAAAAGAAACTGTCAAAGGGTTGGGGGGAAAAACCGGAAGAGACAAGTGTATCTGAATTCAATAGAAGGAGAAATCCTTATTTTCTAACCTGCTTTGCTAGAGTTCAATTAAAAGAAAAATTAAGTCAGTTTTATTAGATCTGATGGTAAGTGAGTCAGCACTGATCCCAGCCATAGGAGCTGCAACAGAAACAACTCAGCCTGTCAAGAAGTTGGAGTTGAAGATTGAGCAGTTGTTTTAATACCTGACAATCAAAAAATATACTTTTAAAAATATTTATTTATTTTTATTACAGATATTTCTTCTTTTTCCCCCACCGATTACCTCCTCCCTCCCCACCCTGTCCCCAGCTTTGTTGTCCATGTCCATTGTTATCTCTCCCCCACCGCCCTCTCTTCTGGGGATTGTCAGTCTGTGCCCCACTTCCATGTCTCTGGGACTACCCCATTCCTCAGACTGTTATGTTCATTAAATTCCACAAATAAGTGAGATCATATGATACTTATCTTTCTCTGTTTGGCTTTTCTACTCCTCAAACTGGATAACTGATGTATCTTCAAGTTTACTGGTTCTTTTTTCTCAGAGTCTGCTGAAATCTGATATTGAACCTTCTACTGAATTTTTTGTTTCTGTTATTAATACTTTTTAGTTCTAGTGTGGTTTTGTTGTTGTTGTTGTTCCCTTTTGTCATTTGTATCTCTTAATTGATATTCTGTATTTGTTGAGACAGTGTACTTCTGTTTCCTTCAGCTCTTTATCCATATTTACGGCAGCTGATTTAAAGTCTTTTTCTAGCGTGTTTGATGATTGAGCTTCCTCAGAAAGAGTTTTTGTTAATTTCTCCTGGGAACGGACCATACTTTTATTGTTTCTTTGTATGCTTTGTAATGTTTTAATGAAAACTTCACATTCTGAATATTTTGTGTTAATTCTAGAAATCATATTTATCCCATTTTTCAGGGTTTATTTTTGTTGATTGCTCTGAGTGTTAGTTGTTTGTTTGCTCAGTGAGTCTTCCAACCTATTTTTGTATAGATTTTATTTTTTGTTGTAAATTGTCTATGAAATCTGCCTCTTAGTGGTTAGCAAATGTGTTGATAGATGTTTCCTTGAGCACATGGACCCAAAGAGAAAAAGTCTTTTTACTCGGTTTGGGGAATTCCTTCAAAGTTTAGCCAGGCTGTTTACAAATTCTGCCTCAGCCTTCATTTCCTGCTTGTGCTGAGCCTAAAAATGAGTTGTAGGTGAAAGTTTAGGGTCTTCTCAGGTCCTTTCTTAGTGTGCATCCTGTCCTGAACATGTTTAAGGCTTTCTATTTTTTTTAATCCTCACCTGAGGATATTTTTTTATTTATCATCAGATAGAGTGGGAGAGAGGGAGAGAGAGAGAAACATCAATGTGAGAGAGACACATCGACTCCTGTACAACCCGACTGGGGCTGAGGACGAATTGCAACCGAGGTATGTGCCCTTGACTGGAATTGAACCCGGAACTCATTGGTCTGCAGGCTGATGCTCCAACCAGTGAACCAAACCAGCCAGGGCTTGGCTTTCTAGATTCCCCAGTATGTATGAGCACTTTTCAGTGCTTTGGTTCCCCAAAGAATCTGTCTCCCAGCTTTTACTACAATTGTCTTGTAATCTTTTGATGCAGTCATCAGGTTGTTATTTATCTACTGAGATCTAAGTTAGGTTCCTTTTTTATTATTAAGTTTTTTGAACATAACTAGGGTGAATAGTATAATGAACTTCTGTGTACTTTTATTAACATATGGATAATCATGTTTCATTTACCTACCCTAGTCCTCACTATTTTGAGGAAATCCCAGCCATCATGTTGCTTGATTTCATATGTACTTTAATTGGCAGATAATATAAAAAATAAGGCCCTTTATAAAAAAATATAACTGTAATACCATTATCTCACATTACGTTCTTTACATGGACTCCCCTTTTCTAGTTATCCAGGGATGTAGTGAAAACACTGAAAAGTATTCTTTGGACATCCTGCTAAATCAGTGGTTCCCAACTAGGGCAAAATTGCTATTTTTCACCCCATGGGGGAAGCTTGGGACATTTTACAAAGTCTGGAGATATTTTTTACTATTAAAACTGAAGGAGGTGCTACTGGTATCTTGTAGGTAGAGGCCAGGGATGCTCTCAAACATCCTACAATACACAGGGCAGCCTTCCACAACAAACATTTTCCATTCCAAAATGTCAGTTGTGCTGTGTTTGAGAAATCCTGTGTACAGTGATCCAAAGGTATTTTTTTAGCAAAGGAGATTGCTGGAACATGGTAGCATTGAAATTAAATGATACCTCACATCTCCTTTTTAATGATAGGGTATGTGCTTAGAAAACTTTAAAAATAATGCCTGGCTTGTGTTTCTCAGTGGACTGAGAGTCGTCCCATGGACTGAGAGGTCCTGGTTTGATTCCCGGTCAGGGCACGTGCCTGGGTTGCGGGCTCGATCCCCAGTAGCAGGAGTGCAGGAGGCAACCAATCATTGTTCTCTCTCACGTTGATGTGTCTCTGTCTCTCTCTAAAAAAAAAATCAATAAAAACATATTTAAAAATATTGTAAGGTGAGCACTTGCAAACAAAAGATGTATGATTATGTGGACTAAAATATTTGGGTCACATAGTACTTAGCTTGTAGGAGAAATAACCAAGTGCTTTGTGTCCTAGTTCTCATTGTTTCACATTTTAGTCTCTCAATCTCTTGAAATTTAAAAAGATCAAATTTCAAAATATTTTCCTACAATTGTGGACTTAAGTAGCTGTTTTTTTTTGAAGGTCAGGATTCAGAGGAAACATCAGGAGTACGGTATTACCCCTTACCTGTGTTACCTGTTTGTAGCCAGTAATGCAATCCTTCAGTTTCTCAAGCAATATATTTACTCAGTTTTTTAAAAAAATTTACCCAGTTTTAAAAAAAGCAAACAATATGTTTAACAAATTTATTAATGAGATTTTAGAAAGACAAAAGTAAATGGAGATATTTTATTTACCATGGCTTCTGGGAAAGAAGTACTAAGTCATCATCTGTTTTAATAATGAATAATATATCAGAAAAGGCCTAGTAAAAATAGATGTAAGTGCTTATATAGATATTGTATTATTTTTTAAAAAATTTTAGCAGGTTCTTAAAATAGCCTCTGAGTCTCAGTTTCCTGACTGTGAAATAAAACAGTAATTCCTTATAGGGTTGCTGTGAGGCTTAATTACTTGAGTGAGTCTGTATATATGAAACTGTTTTAAAACTATAATATGATGTACAAATGTGAGTTTTCCAAAAAGAATTTCTTACCTCATTATGATAATATGGGCAGTTGAATGTTATAGACAGATAAAATATTTCCCACTAATTCTCAGAAAGAGTTGTTGAGTGTTATATGTATAGATATTCCAGAGTTACTTTTGTATATCTACTATTTCTGTTTACTTAAGTGAAAATTTTCTAATTTGAAGTTTTACATTAAGAATTTTATTTGTCTGGAATAAGTAACCTGATTATGAAAGTGGATAAAGGATCTATCTGGCTAGACAGTTCTCCAAAGAAGATATACAAATGCCTAATAAACACATGAAAATATATTAATAATATAAAAAACTGGAAATAAAAGCAAATGTCCATCAACTGATGAATGGATACACAAAATGTGCATATCTAGTTATCCAGTGGAATATTATTTGGCAATAAAAAGGAATGAAGTACTGATACATGCTACAATATGGATGAACCTTGAAAACATGATGGTAAGTGAAAAGAAGCCAGTCATGCAGGACCACGTATTATATGATGGCATTCTATTAAATATCCAGAATAAACAAATCTGTAGAGACAAATTAAGTCAGTACTTGCCCAGAGCTGAGGTGGATGTCTGGACTTATTGATGGCTGAGGGGAGAAGGGTTTCTTTTTGGGATGATGAAAATGTTCTAAAATTAATTGTGGTGATAGATGCACAACTTTGTGAATATACTAAATGCCACAAAATTGTACATTTTAAATGAAATTTTATGGTATGTGAATTAGATCTCAATAATGCTCTTTTAAAAAGTTTTACTTGTTTGGATTTAAGCACATATTTTTAAATGTATATTTTAAATGTCATCTAGGCCTAGGTTACCCTTGCATATAGTGAAAAACAAAAAATATCCAAACGGCTATATTGTGAAAATTGGCTTCCTTACATTCTTGTCCTCTATCAGTTAGGTTTTCAGAGATTTTTATACATGTGTACAAAACAGTTTGTACAAATATGTGTAAAAAGGTGTGCATGTGTCAGTGTCCTTGTATAAACAAACACACACTAACGGCAAGATATTTCACACTGTTCTGTGTCTTGCTTTTTTTGCCCCTACTTTATAGAGATCCTTTTATATTAAAGTACATAAAGATTTGGAATTAGATTTTTAATCTGCTAAATTAAATTATTGTTTGGAAAGCAGGAAAGAAATCTGTTTAAAGAGCCTTTTGTTTTTAAAGTAGTTATTAAAATGTGTACCTTCCATACAAATTCCCTCACTCTCTGTATTTAGTAGGACCATAATATAGTTTTGTTCCAATGCAATGCTTTATTGTTGTTATTATGGTAAGGACACTGAACGTGAGGCCTATCCTCTTAGCAAAATTTTAAGTGTACAATACAGTATTGTTCATTATAATGTTGTACAGTGGCTCTCTAAAACTTGATAATCTTGCACAACTGAAACTTTATACTTGTTAAATGGCAACTCCTCATTTTTCCTTTATCTAGCCTCTGGCAACCACCATTCTACTCTCGGCTTCTGTGTTTTCAGCTATTTTATATACCTCATGTAGTTGGTATCACACTGTATATGTCCTTCTGTGTCTGGTTTATTTCATTTAGCATAATGTCTCCCAGATTAATACATGTTGTCACATAAGGTAGGATTTTCTTTTTTTTTTTTTTAATCCTCACCCGAGGACATTTTTCCATCTTTTGTACAGATAGAGTGGGAGGGAGAGAGAGGAAGAAAGAGAGAGAGAGAAACATCGACGTGAAAGGGACACATCGAGTGGCTGCCACCCGCACGACCAACCAGGGCCGGGGACAAACTGCAACCGAAGTACGTGCCCTTAGCAGGAACCGAACCCAGGTCTCTCCGGACCGCAGGCCGACACTCTAACAGCTGAGCCAAACTGGCCAGGGCGGATTTTCTTCTTTTTAAAGGCTGAAAAAGAATTTATTGTATTTATACAGCATATTTTCTTTATTCATTTGTTAGTCAATGTCTATTTCGTTTTTTTACCATCTTGGCTATTGTGAGTAATGAATGCTGTAATGAACATGGAAGTAGAAATATCTTTTTGAGGTCCTGTTTTTAATTCTAAATATTTTAAATACCTAAAAGTGGGATTGCTAGATCATATGGTAGATATATTTTTAAATATTTTAGGAACTATCATACTATTTTCTTTAGTGGCTGCACACCATTTTATATTCCCAACAGTGTATAATGACTCTAATTTCTCCACAGCCTTACCAACACGTTATTTTCATTTTTTTTTGCTAGGGACCATACTGATGGGTGTGACGTGAAATCTCATCGTGGTTTTTGATTTGCATTTTCCTCATGATTAGTGATGTTGAGCATCTTTTCATATATATATATTTTTTATTATTTGTCTAGTTTGGAGAATTATCTATTCAAGTTCTTTGCCCATTTTTTAATTAAAAAAGTTTTTGTTTTGTTTTTTTTTTTGCTACTGAGTTACAAGAGTTTCTTATATGTTTTGGATATGAATTTCTTATCTGCCATAATTTGCAGATATTTTCTCCCATTGCTTAGGTTGTCTTTTTACTCTGTTGATTTTTTTTTTTTTCCCTCTTGACCTGGATATGATTTGTAGTTTGTTTTAAAGCAAATGAACTTCAACTGCCCCCAGATTTTTTGATGTGCTCTTTTGCTATGATAGAAGGTAAATAGCAAACAAACAAATAAACAAAACCCTAAGCCTCCTGAATTAAAGAACTGGTACTACATACCTATGTGTCGAAATATAATCAATCAAATACAATTAAAATTGGTAGAGGTCTTATTTAAAGTTATATTTGTAAGATAAAAAATCTAGAGAGGGGAACAAGTAATATTAACTATAATGAAAAATGGTGTAACTATAGATACTGCAAAGAGTAAAGATAAAGAATGTTAATGAATATATGAAAATTTGGAAAAATAGTCAAATTTATTTTATTTTATTTTTTTGGTTCATATATTTTTTAAATTAATTAATTTATTTTTGTTACAGATGTTTTTCCTCTTTCCCCCACTGATTAACCACCCCCCCTCCCCGCACTGTCCCCACCTTTGTTGTCCATGTCCATTGTTCATATATACATGAATGTAAGTTCTGTGGTTTATCTCCCCCCCCACCCCCTTTTCTGAGGATTGTCAGTCTGTATCCCACTTCCACGTCTCTGGGTCTACCCCGTTCCTCAGACTGTTATGTTAATTATATTCCACAAATAAGTGAGATCATGTGATATTTGTCTTTCTCTGCTTGGCTTGTTTCGCTTAGGATGATACTTTCCAGATTCCTCCATGTCGTCTCAAAGGATAAGAGATCTTTCTTTCTTACAGCTGCATAGTACTTCATTATGTATATGTACCACAACTTTTTTATCCATTTGTCTATTGATGGACATTTGGGCTGTTTCCAGATCTTAGCTGTTGTAAATAGTGCTGCTATGAGCATAGGGGCACATACATTCTTTCTGATTGGTGTTTCAGGCTTCTTAGGGTATATTCCTAGAAGTGGGATCACTGGGTCAAATGGAAGTTCAATTTTTAATTTTTTGAGGTAACACCATATTGTTTTCCATAGTGGCTGTACCAGTCTGCATTCCCACCAGCAGTGTACTAGAGTCCCCTTTTCCCCACACCCTGTCAAATTTATTTTAAATTGATGGGGAGAGTAGAGGGTAAAGGGAGGATAAATGGTGATAGACAGAGACTTGACTTGGGGTGGTGAACACACAGCACAATATACAGATGATGTACTACAGAATTGTATACTTGAAATCTATACAATTTTATTAACCAGTGTCATCCCAGTAAATTAAAAAAAAATACAAGAAATAAAATGGCAAAAACAGTAATTCAAGAATAACATCATCCTGAGTCATCCTATAATCACTACAGTATTAAATCAGTACTTACAAATCATATTAGGAAAAAAACTAGGCCTAGCCCTGGCCAGTTTGGCTCAGCGGTTAGATCGTTGGCCCGCGGACCAGAGAGTCCCAAGTTTGGTTCTTGGTAAGGGCATGTACCTTGGTTGCAGTTTGTCCCTGTCCCCAGTTGGGGTTGTGTGGTTGGCAACCAGTCGATGTGTCTCTCTCACATCGATGTTTCTCTCTCTCTCTTCCCCTCTCTGAAGATAAATGCAAAAAATGTCCTCGGGTGAGGATAAAGGTAAAATAATATAAAAAAGAAAAAACTAGGCCTAGATGGCTTTATAAATAAGTTCCAGCAAACATCCTAGGAAAAGGAATTCTTCAAATAGCAAAGAAAGAGACAACACATCTCAACTCATCTTAAGATGCTAGTGTAACCTTCTTACCAATACAGGATACAGTATGAAAAACAAAAATTTCAGTGTGCTTTTATTCATGAACATGGAGTGAACAGCATATTAAAACACTGGGTCCAGCATTGAAAACCAGCAAAAGCTCCTGACTAACATGGGTTTATTTTTTGCAATTACAATTTTTAATTGCTATTATAGCTGACTGTGTAATTAATACGCTGATAGAGTGTATTTTTTAATATATATATAGGTATATATACCTATATACTTGTATATATACCTATATAGGTACATATATATATGACACCAGTTGTATCAATTTATACTTCAGTATGTGAATACAAATTCTTATTTCCTGTGTTTCCAACAATGTTTAGTGTTTGAAGGCAAGAACACCTTTCTTTTTTCTTTTAATCTTCACCCGAGGACACTTTTCCATTGATTTTCAGATAGAGATGGGAGGGAGAGGTAGAGAGAAACACCCATGTGAGAGAGACACCGATTCGCTGCCTCCTGCATGACCACAACTGGGGCCTGGGATCAAATGCAGCCGGAGATACGTGCCCTTGACTGGAATCAAACCCATGGCCCTTTGGTCTGCAGGTCAACACTCTAACTGCTGAGCCAAACCAGCCAGGTCAAGAAAGTCTCTTATATGATAAATTGCAAACGTAGTATATGGGCTGCCAATATACCCTTCATCCATCTTCCCCTAATGTTAGCGTCTTACATTACTATAGAACCATTATCAAAACCAAGAAATTAATATTAATACAATACTTTTAGTTAAACTGGAGACTACTTAGATTTTGCCAGTTTTTCCATTACTGTTATTTTTTTGTTCTAGGACCCAGTCCAGTATCCCACATTGCATTATTTGATTTCTATATGTCTTTAGACTTTTTCTGTTTGTGTCAGTGCCTTAGTTTTTCTTGTCTTTATGTCCTTGACACTTAAAAAAAAATTTTGGTCACATATTTTGTAGAAGGTTCCTCAGTTTGGTTTGTATTTAGTGTATTTTTATTATTGAGATTATGGGTGTGTGTGTGTGTGAGAGAGAAACATACTCTCTTCTCAGTACATCATATCAGAATGTTCATGCTATCAATTTGTCTTATTACTGATGATGTCTAAAATATGAATAGAAGGGGTTATTTTTGGTTGTTGTTTATCCTTTGGATATTCTATTATTGCAGCAAAATTTGAATGACTGTTCTTTCTCCATTGGTTTATCTTTTCACCTTTGCCAAAAATCAATTGACAGTATGTGTGGGTGTGTTTCTGGTATCTCATTCTGTTTCTGTTGATATATGTGTCTTTCCTTGGCCAACATCACAGTGTTTTGATCAGAATAGGTTTATACGTGTTTTGAAATTGTGTATTGTGAATCCTCCATCTTGATTTTCCTTCTTCAGAATTGTTTTAGTCATTCTAGTTTATTTTTGCCTGTCCATATACATTTTAGACTCATATTGTCATTATCTGCCAATTGGGATTTCCATTGCTCTATAGATTTTAATATTGAAATTTTTCCATCCATGAGTATATTAGGTTTCTTTCTTATGTAGGTCTTTCCTCCCGTATATTAGTTATTTGTAGTTTTCAGTGTACAGATTCTGTATATTTGTAACTTCAGATTTATACTTATGTATATAATTTTTGTTCCTGTTACAAATTGTTCTTTTTTTTGTTTCAAATTACAATTTTTTTCTTGCTACTATTTCAATATTAAAATCTATAGAGCAATGGAAATCCCAAAGATAATGGATTTTTATATATCAATCATGCATATTCTATGCTTGTTCAGCTCCCTTACTAGTTCTCATTAGTTCTAACATATTTTTTGTAGATTCTTTTGAATCTTCTATGTAGACAATTATCTCATTTGTGAAGAGAGTTTTATTTTATCTTTCTTTTTCTAGCCTTATTTCATTAACTAGTACTTACATGCTATATAGGAGTGGTGAGAAAGGATAGTTTTCTCATGTATCTGCTAGTAAATGAAAGCATTCATTTTTGTATCATTAAGTCTGATGTTAGTTATAGGGTTTTTTTTTTTTTTGTACCTCATTCATGAGATTAAGGTAATTCCCTTTTATTTCTAGTGTGCTGAGAATTTTTGTCCTGAATGGATATTTAGCTATCATATGGATTAAGAAATATTTATTCTGTTAGTATGGTAAAATACAATGATTGATTTTTGGATGTTGAACCAGACTTGTATTTCTGGGATAAGGTACTTGGTTGTGACACATTATCCTCTTTCTATGCTGTTGGATTCAGTTTGCTATTTTTTTTTTTTTTTTCATGTTTTTTTTTTTTTTTAGGTTTCTGTGTCTTTGTTCATGAGAGGTATTTATTTATTTATTTATTTATTTTGTCTGTATATTGGGGATATCTTTGTCTGGTTTTTGTATTAGAATAAAGCTAACCTCATATAGTTGGGTCTTGTGTTTTGAGCTTATCTGATAATCTCTGTCTTTTAATTGGTGTGTTTAAATTATTTCTGTTGAAAGTGATTATTGGTATGGTTTTAGACTATTCTGTCTTATTGTTTTCTCTTTTTTCTCTGTGTTCATTAAAATTTTTTTCTGCTTCCTTTCATGTTAATTAAACATTTTTAATGACTTTATTTTATGTCTATTCTTGGCTTATTATTTGTATATCTTAAAATTTTTTTTAATGTTCCCCTTGAGTTTTCAGTATGCATCTTTATTTAATCAGATTTTATCTTCAAATAATCTATCACTTTATGTGTAGTATAAGGACTTTACAGGAGTATATTCCCTGTTCCTTTCTACCATCCTTTGACTATTGTTGGCGTAAGTTTTACTTTTACATAAGCTGCAAGCACAATACGTAGAGTCTCTTTTTACTTATAATGTCAATTAGTTTTAGAACAGTGAGACGTAAAAGGCAAATTTTATTTTCCCTTAATTTTTCTTTTTCCAGCATTTATTATTTCCTTATACAGATTCAAGTTTTAAACTACTATCATGTTTCTTTTGCTTGAACAATTTCTTTTAACATATCTTGTAATGTAGATTTGCTGCCAAGGAAATCACTCAGATTTTCTGCAAAAGTGTTCATTTCTCCACCTTTTGATAGATATTTTCACTGGGCATAGACTTGTGGCTTGACACACTTTGTTGTTTGTTTTCCTTTAAGCATCCTTCTCAGGTGTCATAGTCTTGTCTGGCTTGTTTTCGGATGAGATGTCAGATGTAATTTTTATATTTGTTCTTAGATACTGTGTCTTTTTTCTCTAACTTAAAGATTTTCTCATTTTCCTTTGATTTCATCAGTTTGGATATGATACTTTTAGGCTGTTTTTTTTTCTTTTTAAAATACCTTGTTGGTTGTTCTGTGA
The DNA here is from genome assembly GCF_014108415.1 of Molossus molossus. Taxonomy (NCBI): domain Eukaryota; kingdom Metazoa; phylum Chordata; class Mammalia; order Chiroptera; family Molossidae; genus Molossus; species Molossus molossus. Next base: position 104,609,885 of record NW_023425366.1, on the reverse strand, counting down.
GCTTCTTGGATGTGTGGTTGTTTTTCATTAACTTTGGGAAATTGTTGGCTATAATTTTTCTACTATTTAATTTGCTCTCTTTGTTTTCCTTCTGGGATTCCAGTTATGTGTATTTTGGACCTTTGATATTGTCCCAGCACTCCTGGAAGCTGTGTCTTCTGTTTCACTTAATTTTTTTTTTTTTTTTTTGGTTTTTCTATTTTAGTTGGTTTATTTGTATTGGTTTCTTCAGGTTTTTAACCCTTTCCTCAGCTGTTGCTAATCTACTTTGAACCTGTTGAAGGCCTATTTTTTTTTATAGTTAGCATTTCTGTTTGATTGTGAGTTATAATTTCCATCTCTGCTGAATTTACCCATCTAATCCTGAATGTTGCTCACCTTTTCTACTAGGGCTTTTAACATACAAATCATAGCATTTAAAAATTTCCTGTCACGTTGTTTCGACACTTATGTCAAAAGAGTTTGGTTTTGTTGATTGTTTTCTATTAGAAATGTGTTGTTTTTGTTGCTTTTTTGTACACCTTATACCTTTTTGTTTGAAGTGGAACATTTTTCATAGCACATTAGTACATTAGAGACTGAGGTAAATGTTTTCTGTAGTTTGAAATTGGCACACCTTTTCTTTCTACTAGGCCTTTCTTATTGGGATTAATCTGGTCCAGAGTTGGGCTTGAATTAAGGTTTATTGTTTCTGTGCATGCCCTCAGTGGCTTAACATTCCTTTAGGGCTACCTGTGTATAGCATGGAGGCTGGTCTGCCAGAGGTTTTTCTCAACATTTGATCCTTCCCAAGCTTTCAGTCTTCCGTTTGTGCTCTCTCAGGGAGGGTCTGTCACTATGAGGCTGTGGCTGTTCTGGCAATATTCTACTGTTAGTTATTATTAGATGCTTGTTAGTCTGGTAGTGGGTGGCTGGAAGAGGGATGTACATTTTATATTGTTATGATTAAACCTGATCTTGGCCAGGCATTTCTCTGTTCATTTCTAATGAAATAAGAAAATAAAGCTATAAACATAAATGGCCAAGCATTTAGAGGGAAATCAACCCTGATTTTATGATTTTATTAACTGCTTTGTACCAGGTGAAGAGATCTTTTTTCATAGAGTACTTACGAATGTTTGCCTCTTTCTCCTAGGCACCACACCAACCCCGTGGGCACTGAATGGCGGTGGGAGATGGACCAGCCTGAAGTGATTTTAAAGGAAGCCATTGAAAACCATCAGAACATGATCAAGCAGTTTAAAGGTATTTTTTTTTTCCCCTATACAAAGAAATGTTAACAGCCTGAGTTAAATTGGCAGAGGAATTGCCTCTTTGGCAGGATTTTGTCTCCTTTGGCAAATTTTCATATAGGTAAGTGCAAACTTTGTAGAAATATTATATACAGTGGGCCTTTTTAGTTTTTACTGATGAGTTTCATGTCCCATGTGATGGAAGAACTAAAAACCTTAATTTTAAAGCTTAGCAATTTATAATATGGTACCTCAGTCTGTACGTTTTGCCTGGAACTGTATCATCATCTCCCTAAAAACTTGATGCGTTGTTTTGTTTTGTTGAGCACAAAGCAGCCTGTGAATGGAATGAAAATTTTAGATCATGAGAAAATTTGTTAGTAATGTCAGTTAGATAGTATTGGGGAAGCATTTTTTATTAAACACCTTTAAAAAAGAAGGACAATGTTAATAAAATTTTCTTCCACATGATCCATAGTGATGTAGTAAAATTCTGCCACTCAGTTTCTAGAATTTTCTGATTTAGTTGTGCCCCATTATTAAAGGTATTTGACTTTACTGGAGATCACTGGTTCTCAAGCTTTAGTGTGCAACAGAATCATCTGGGGGCCTTGTTGAAACACACATTGCTGTTTCCTTCCCCAGAGAATGATTCAGTAAGTCTGACGTGGGGACCTTCTTTTTTGAAAATTTAAAAATTTATCTTTATTGTTGAAGGTATTGCAGATGTCCCTCCTTTCCCCCCCATTGACACTCCTCTCCCCCAGCTTCATCACACTATTGTGTGTGTCCATTGGTTATGCATATATGCATATAAGTTCTTTGGTTTATCTCTTCCCATTCCCCCAACCCTCTTCACTCTGAGGTTTGTCAGTCTGTTTCCTGCTTCCATGTCTCTGGATCTGTTTTGTTCAATAGCTTATTTTGTTCATTATATTCCACAAAAAAAGTGAGATTATGTGATACTTGTCTTTCTTTGACTGGCCTATTTCACTTAGCATAATACTCCCCAGGTCCCTTCATGTCATCTCAAAGGTTAAGAGATTTTTTTTTCTTACAGCTTCATAGTATTCCACTGTGTACATGTACCACAGCTTTTTTATCTACTCCTCTACTGATGGACACCTGGGCTGTTTCCAGATCTTAGCGATTGTAAATAGTGCTGCTATGAACATATATTCTTCCTGATTGGTGTTTCAGGCTTCTTAGGATATATTCCTAGAAGTGGGATCACTGAGTGAAATGGCAGTTCCATTTATACTTTTTTTTTTATCCTCACCCAAGGACATTTTTGCATTTATCTTCAGACAGAGCGGGAGGGAGAGAGGAGGGAAGAGAGAGAGAGAAACATTGATGTAAGAGAGACAGATCGAGTTACTGCCACCCACATGACCCCAACCCAGGGCCCGGGACAAACTGCAACTGAGGTATGTGCCCTTAGCGGGAACGAACCCGGGCCTCTCTGGACCGCGGGCCAATGCTCTAACTGCTGAACCAAACCGGCCAGGGCCCATTTATACTTTTTTGAAGAAACACCATATTGTTTCCTTAGTGGCTACACCAGCCTGCATTCCCACCAGCAGTGTACTAGAGTCCCCTTTTCTCCACACCCTCACCAGCACTTGTTGTTTGATGACTTGTTGATGGCAGCCATTCTGCCAGGTGTGAGGTGATACCGTATAGTTGTTTTAATTTGCATCTCTCTGATGATTAGTGACATTGAGCATTTTTTTATATGTCTCTTGGCCATTTGTATGTCCTCTTTGGAGAAGTGTCTATTCAGGTCCTCTGCCAGGCCCTTTAAGAGGAGCTGCCTGGGGCTCCAGCAGCCTCAGCCTCAATTCCAGCTGCTTTTTACAGCCGAAATTATAAGGACTTCTCTTCCTTGCATTGGAACCCTGAGCTTGGGGGCCTGGCGTGGGATGAGGACCTCTTGCTTCTCAGGGAAGACCTTCACAACTGAGGTATCCCTCCTGATTTTTGTCTGCCACACGTGGGTGTGGGACCGGCCTGTCATGCCTCCGCTCCTTCTGCCAGTCTTGATGTAGTTTGTTCTTTAATTTCGTAGTTGTAGGACTTTCATTCAGTTTAACTTAAGGCAGTTTTGAATGATGGTTGTTCTGTAGTTTAGTTGTAATTTTGATGTGGTTGTGGGAGGAGGCAATACCGCATTTACCTACGCCACCATCTTGACTGGAAGTTGCTAATAAATATTTTAATATTTCATCTTCACTTTTAGTCTCAAGCACTTTATTTTTAAACATATTATTTTATCTTATTTGAGTAAAGCAAAGTCTCTTATCAGTCTTTTGGTAAGTTAAATGAAACTAGTGGAGAGCTAGTAAGCCTCCAGACATCGGGAATTTGAATAGCTTTTCTTGGACTATTGTTGACTTAGGTAATATTAGTGATTTTTGATCTTCAAATAAACCATATACCTTTTAAGTAAATTTTAAGGCAAAGTTGTGTTTTCTTTTGTATAGTGTATTGTCAGAGTTCTCCAGAGAAACAGAGTCAACAGGATCCTGTGTTGGTGGGTATGTGTGTAGATAGAGATTGATAAGGAGATTGATTTAAGGAATTGGCTCACGTGGTTGTCCAGGAAAAAACAATGTGATGGGGTAGACCAGGAGGTTGGAGACCCAGGGAGGACTTGCAGTTTGAGTCTGAATGCTGTCTGCTGGCAGTATTCCTTCTTGCTTCCAGGGGGTCAGCCTTTGTTCTATCAAGGTTTTCAACTGATTGGATGAGGTTCAGCCACATTGTAGAGGGTATCTGCTTTACTCATAGTTCACTAATTTAAATACTAATCTCATCCAAAAGACACCAGCACAGAAACATCTAGAATAAAGTTTAACCAAGTATCTGGGCACCATGATCCAGCCAACTTGAAACTTTAAATTAACCATCACAGATAGTTTTTATAAAGATAAAATTACTGGCATTAATTTCATCTTTATAGTCTATAATTTTAGACCATACAATTTTGGACTTAATTTTATGTATTTATAAATTTTATATTTATAGTCTATTAAGTTTATTTTGATTTAGTGCTCATGAGGCAGGATAGTTAGACGTTAGGAGAATTTTTGACCAGTGCAAAAAGGGAAACTGAGACAGATGGTTAGACAAATAGGGCCAACAATTCAAACAGTTTACAGTCAGCCAGTAAATTGCAAGATCTTATCTTCCCGAATCAAGTGTTGGCAGCATGAAAACAGCACCAGAATGGGCCTTGGTTCAGCAGCCTCGGTACTTGAATTCTTGGTACTTGAGGAAAGTATTCAGAGCCAAGACTCAAACTATAAGAGAATGTTTATTTAGAAAATCACAGAGGTGGAAGAAATGAGTGGTAGAAGAAATAGGCTCAGGAAACAAGTTACAGAGGAAAAGAGAGGTCCTTGGAGCTTAGGAAAGAGGAAGGTAAAGGTACGGTGCCTGTGGGAAGGGGAGGGGAGGGGGTGGAGAAGACACAGGCCTGGGCTGTGGTCCTAGGAGGGAGAGCATCTGGTCCTCTGTCCCACAGACTTTTAAGGGTGGGGGTTTTAGGGGAGGTCCCAGAAGAGGATCTCAATAGAATATTCATGATCTTTCTAGGTATATCCTTTCAGGGTCATGGTCTCTATTGATTGGTAGGTGCCAGGGCAGGGGGTCATTAGACAATGCTGGTACTGAGGTCAGCTGTAGGGTCACTTGTTGGGTTTTGCTGCTTTTCTGGGCCTGGAGCTGAAACACAGCTAAGGCCTAGATGTTATCTCTAGGGAGGAAAGGTCTGGGGGTCTAAACTGCATGACCAGTGATATGCTAGGGGAGGAAATGTTACCCTGGGGGCGAGGTCCTTGTTTTCCCAATTTTGCCCCCTTGCTAGGCATCCAGGGCTTTTTGCCTCGGTGACCTTCTGTACCTGGCCCAGCCTTGCCCTGTTCATGTCTAATCTAACTGCCACACTTGAGAGCAAATGATTTATACCTCTCCTCCCTAACCAGAGAGTAAATAGCTTAAATTACCCTGGTCAGGGAGATAGAGTACAGATACCCAATTAGTGCCATTAGTGCCAGCCAAACCCAAGGACAGGTGAAGGAATAAATAACAGATGACCAAATTAGAACCAAACAAATCCAAGATAGAGGCAAAGGTGACCAAAAAAATGATCCTAGTCCCTCTATTGCACTCATTTTGGTACATCGACATATTAAAAAATACACCTGGAAAACTGATGAATATTTTCCTGAAACCCTGCCCTGAGACCTCCCCTAGGATTCCTACTTGCAGAAGAGAAATAAAAGCTCTCAAGACAAAGGATGCCAGCTCGGGCTCTCTCAGGAGCATACCCATGCCCTTTCTTTCTCAGGTGAGAACTTTCTCCTAAACTCGAAGGGTAGCCATGAGACTTGCAACCAGGGGAACAGCGGGCAGCAGCAGCTCATCCAGACTTACCCTCTGCATCTGTGTCCAAGGCCCCCTTTTCTCTGACTTATCAGTGAGCTAACATTAGGCCCACTTCTGTCACTGTGACTTTTACTTTTCAGTGAGCTGACAGCAGCCCCGCCTTGGCTCATTTCTTTCCTATGTTTTTGGGGAACCATAGTAGCCCTGCCTAGGCTCTCTCCTGTTGCTGATTCTATCCCAAGCCTTTCCTTTGTTTCATTAGTCTCTAATAAATATACTCTCAAAATCACCTGGACTAGTGTTGTGGATCTTTCCTGCATGAAGCCAAGAACCCACACACTACTGGCTGGCCCAAGGCAGACCTGCTCCAGGCCTGGTCCCTTTTCGGTGACACTTAGAGAGCCAATTGAACCCTTAAAAAATGGGATGATGACCGACGATGTATGTTTTCTGGACATCTGAGAATCTCCCTGAATGCATGTGTCCCAGGCAGTTTGTGTGTGAGGAAGCAGCCCTGAGGAGTAGACATTCATTTTTCCATTCTGAAATGCCCTTGACACAGAATGACAATCTGAGTTTTGATATTAATTCTTCTGACAGGAACATTTTTGCAAATGCACTTTAAATGGAAATAAGTAATGAATAAATCATGAGGCAGGTTTATTCACATTAATAACATGTGTTAGGTGAGCTCAGTGTACACATGCTGTTTGTTATGTTGACCCTGAGAATGAATGTGCCTGTTAAGAAGGGCTCCTAATGTCTAACTGGGCTCAAATTTATAAACAGACTCTAGTAGTCTTTGCTAAACAGAGGTCTTTTATGCTGTTGCACTTAGGAAAAAAGCTACACTGAACTGCCTGCCTCCCACACTGTGTTCCTGACCCTTTTAAATGAACTCCCAATGGGCTGAAGACCTGCCCCAGCTAATTGGGCCTTCATAACTATATCTTCATTTGCATCTTTACTAACCAATCAGAGTGGCTCCATTCCAGCCAATCAAGACAGTGCTGATTTGGAGTCATTTGCATAGAGATGGTCCAATCATGGACAAGGGGTAGGCAATCTTCTCTATAGAAGCCAACTTCACCTCTGCTTCAATGGAGCACACTTTGTTACCATTGAAGACTATTTCACCAGTCAGAGCTGTAACATGAGCTGCTGTTGTAACACCAGAGCCACTTTGACTGTTGTTTTATGCCTGAGCTGTTTCATAATTGAGCTATATCACATTGAACTGTTTCACAATTGAGCTGTTTTCACTGAATAAAATCTCCCCCTTCACCCCACTCCAAATTGGGGTCTCCTGTTGGCAATGAATTGATGATGATGATGTTCGGTTGATAGTTTTCTGAGGCTTGTCTTATGCAGAAAGATGTATCTCTTTAGTGACCCTGTGTTTACTTTAATCAGTAGGCACCTCAAATGGTTTTTGTCTTCAAGTTCCTATGGCATAAGAAACCAGAGTTTTAAAAAATACATTGTCTTGCTCTGGCTGGGTGGTTAAGTTGGCTGGAACATTGTCCTGCATACCAAAAGTTTGTGGGTTCGATTCCTGGTCACGGCACATATCTAGGTTGTGAGTTGGATCCCTGGTTGGGGCACGTATGGGAGGTAACTGATAAGTTTCTCTCTCATATTAATGTTTTTTTTCTCTCTCTCTCTTTTGCATATATAAATACACACACATACACATGTACATGTAGGGGGATGATAGATACAGGATCGTAGGGAGAAAGAATAGAGAGTATGTCTATGGACAAGTGAATCCTCAATAGCAGTTAGTGGAATGCCTAAGGGGGAAATTTTATAACTTCATTCAGTCTTCATCGATGGTTATAGTCTGAAGTTTTCTTTTTTATGAACTCGAATTCTTCCTACAGTCAGTGAAATCTCTGTATTCTATCTTTCACTCATACCCAGGGGGAAGGGTATAAATGAAAGAGGTCACCCTTATTTCTGGATAGTCAGCCTCACACTAAGGATGTGGAGGCTAATCCAAGTCACTTTACCTTTTCTGAACCTGGTACCCCTTTGGGTGCAGCTCTGACATGGACCCTACTTTTGAACTCAAAAGATGCAGAAATGTAACTCTAGATATCATGTGAGCTCTTGGTGGAGAGTCTGTTCTCTGTCTTCCCCAAATCTGAACTCCTCAGTAGAGATTGGCCTGGAGAAGTGACTTACCTCAAGTGAAATAGAGTTACTCATAGATACCCTGCAGGAAACTAGTCCCCCTTTCTCTTCCACACCCATATTAGAGTTTACTTATTAGGGTCCCAATACTACTACCCTGAGTCCCCTTGTGGCTTTAAAAGGTAAAACAAAACCCCCCAAAAAGGAAAAGTGTTTTTGGTTTCTTTGGTTGAAATTTGGGATACATTTTCCTATAGAAAAAATATTTGATTAGGTGATATTGAAATAGATCTATTAGTATTATAGTTTAGGTATCTAACAAATTAATTTGATGTTTGGGGTTTGAATTATTAATCTCCATTTTAATAATATTGTTTCTGTGGGAATATGAATTTTATGTTTATTTATTTATTTTCCTCACCCAAGGACATTTCTGCATTTATCTTTAGATAGAGCAGGAAGGAGAGAGGGAGGAAGGGAGAGAGAGAATCAAAGGTGTGAGAGAGACACATCGAGTGATCGCCACCCACACGACCCCAACTGGGGCCGGACAGAGTGCAACCGAGGTATGTGCCCTTAGTGGGAACCAAACCTGGGACTCTCTAGTCCACCGGCTGACGCTCTAACCGCTGAGCCAGACCGGCCAGGACTGAATTTCATGTTTAAAAGAAAGGCTTAGAGTGGGATTTCTATAAATTGGAAATTACAGGTAAATGGTTTGAAGCCGTTTCCTTCTTAGTTTGTTATATTCCGGGTTTATCCCCACTTCAGCCTTAACTCATTAATACTTTCCCTTACTCTGGCTTGGAGTCCTTTGTTTTATAGGGTGCTTTCCCACCCCCATGATGAATGTCCCTTCTCGCCCATGGGTCTGGTCCAGTCATTCTATCATTGTATTTTTGTGTAGTTATTGTTGCCTCTGAGTTTCTAGTTTTAGCTGAGTAGTCAGCCTGGAACAGACTTTGAAGATATTTTGATGTTTTAAATGTGTCTTTTTTGTACTTCTGTTCTTAATTTTGAGGGCAGTCAGCCTTTTCAGTTATTTCATTGAATCATTAAACCATCTTTCTTTTCATGACCTTTATTAGCCTTCCCTTTGTACACACAGAATTAACTTTATATTGATTACAAGTGGGTCAGAATTTCACTGCAACTCAGCATCATTTTCTAATGTTGCCCCCCCTCCCCCAATACCACCATGGCAGGGAGAAGTAGTTCTTAGAGGATGGGGCTGAGGTTTCTTAAGCTCAGTTTTCCATCAGTTCAGCAGAGATCAAATGAGAGTCAACAGCCTCGGTGCTGAAGATGAAAGAGGAAAAGACATCATTTGTTGCTAGATGTTTTTATCTATAGTTTAGTTAGAAGTGAAATAAGGCAAGAAATAAAGGGTCTCCTGCAGATGGTTTTCACAAACAAGGTATGCAAAGGTACACATCCAAAAGAAATGTGGAGGTGGGGAAGAGAACATCACCTGGTAATTGTTTTCTGAAGCTTATTTGTGAAACACATCACAGTGACAGTGGCTATATCAAAGATATACTGTAGTATATGATGTTCAGATGTTCAGCCAGGAAGCGTTCTTAGGAAGATCTTTGGTCAGGACCTGTATTGTTATAAGAAGAAAGTAGAGAATATTTTATTTCAAATTGGTCCAGTCTTTAGAAATAGGAATACTTATATATGTGAATTATAACTCAGTAAAAAAGACATAAGAAAGTATTCAGAATAAAGATTTATTATTAACCAATCTGCCCCCCCCCCCCCAGCAGAGAAATAGGAGTACTCTATGATTAACAGTATGTCATGTTTATTTCTGTGTTAGTCAGCTTATTGCTATAACATTGAATGAAATGTCTGGAATCCGAAGTTACTACTTTGAAATCTTTCAATAAATGAGGATGAGGTATGCTTCATAGTTAATCTGATGACTAGTGATCATACAGGATCAAGTGGCTGTTCAGGATAAGAGAAAGATCAGAAAACACACTTCAGAGAAAGCACCAAAAATAAATCAGAGTAACAAAGCAGAGTTCAGTTGTGAAAGGGGTACGTTTTAGGAAAAGGAGAACTGTGTGTGTGTGTGTGTGAGAGAGAGAGAGAAAGAGAGAGAGAGAGAAGGAGAGAGAGGGAGAGAGAGTGGGAGAGAGAGAGAGAAATAGATTTCCTACTGAATTGCAGCTTCAGCTGTTCCTTGGACTTGCTTCCTGCTCTGGGACTTCTTTGCATTAGAAATTTAGAGGACGTCTTATTTTTTGACACATTTCTTTGAGGACAGTAAAGGAAGACATGAGGTTGAGTCCCTGAGGACCTTATTTTTGAGAGGAACACTGTAATAGCCTCTGGCATTTAGCACAAAATAGAATTGTGCTTTTTGAATGAGAGAACCAAGGTTTTAAGTGTTCTCAAGGCCTTCCTTTTGAGAAAATTAGCCTCTTCCCCTCTCTGTGTGTCATAAAACCTTTTCAGGAACAAAAAAAAGGACAATTGTTCAATCACTGAAAAGTTTACCTACAGGGTTTTAAAAAATGAAATTATCTATGTTTTTATTGATCCACTTATAGTGACTCTTTCATCAGTAGGTTCTTTTTAAATTGATAAGGGTGACATTGGTTAACATCATTATGTAAGTTTCAGTTGTACATTTCTATAATGCACCATCTGTATATTACATTGTGTGCTCACCACCCAAAGTTTTGTCTCCTTCTGTCACCACATTTGACCCCCTTTACCCTCTTCAATCTCCTACTACTCCACTCCTCCCCCGGTAACCACCATACTGTTGTCTGTGTCAGTTTGTTTGTTTGTTTTGTTTGTTCTTCTGTTGCTTTCTGTTTTATATCCCACATATGAGTGAAATCATATGGTTCTTGTCCTTTTCCTACTGACTTATTTCCCTTAGCATGATAACTCTCAAAATCCACCCATGTTGTCGCAAATGGCAGTATTTCATCCTTTCTTATAGCTGAGTTGTATTCCATTATATATATCTTTACCCAATCATCCTTCAAAAGACACTTAGGATGTTTCCATGTCTTAGCTACCATGAATACTACAGTAGTGAACTAGGGGTACATGTATCTGAGTGGATAAATGTTTTCAAAATTTTTAATATTATACCCAGAAGATGAGTTGCTGGGTCATATTGGAAGTTCCATTATTCATTTTTGGAGGAACCTTCATACTCTTTTCTGTAGTGGCTGTAACAGTTTATGTTCCCACCAGCAACATGTGAGGGTTCCTTTTTCTCAACATCATCTCAACGCTTATTTCTTGTCTTATTGATAATAGCCATTCTAACAGGTATGAGGTGATACCTCACCGTGGTTTTGATTTACTTTTTTTTTTATATAGCTAGAGAAGTTGAACATCTTTTCATATATCTGTTGGGCATTTGTATTATCTTCTTGGGGAAAGTGTCTGTTTTAGATTCTCTGCCCATTTTTAAAATTAGATTGTTCATTTTTTTGTTGTTGAGTTGTATGAGTTCTTTATATAATTTGAATATTAGCTAGCCCCTAATAGGAGGTATTATATGCAAATATTTTCTCCCTTTCGGTTGTTTGCCTTTTTGTTTTGTTGATGATTTTGTTTGTTTTGTTGGTTTCTTTTTCTTGCAAAAGATTTTTTAAAAATTATGTTTTTATAGATTTTATAGAAGGGAGAGAGAGAGAGAGAGAGAAATATTGATGAGAGAGAATCATCAGTTGGCTGCCTCATGCCCTCTACCCAGGATTGAACCTGCAACTCAAAATGTGCCCTGACCAGGAATCGAACCAGTGACTGACCTCTTAGTTCATGGGAAGATGGTGAACCAACTGAGCCACAACGGCCAGGGTGCAGACATTTTTTAGTTTGATATTTTTTTTTACTTATACTTTCTTACCTTTGGTGTCACATTTATGTAATCCTCTCTGAGACCAAGGTACATAAGATTAGTACTTATGTTTTCTTCTGTGTATTTTATTGTTTCAGGTCTTTTATTTAGGTCTTTGATCCATTTTGAGTTCATTTTTTGTGTTTGGTATCAAATAGCAGTCTAGTTTCATTTCTTGTGAATGGGGCTTTCTGATTTTCCCAACACCATTTATTAAAGAGGCTTTCTTTTCTCCATTGTATGTTTTTAGCTTTATAAAAAATTAGTTGCCCACAAATATGGGTATATTTTTGGGCCCTAGGCTGTGTTTCATTGGTCTATATATCTGTTTCTCTCTTCTCTACCAATATGATACTGTTTTGATTATTACAACTTTATAGTATAATTTGAAGTCAGAGAATCTGATGCCTCCAGCTTTGTTGCCCCCCCCCCCCCCCATCGCTTTGGCTATTCACTGTCTTTTGTGGTTTCATACAAATGTGATGATTTTTTTGTTGTGTAAATTAAAAAGAAATGGGATTTTATAGGGCATGCTTAAATCTGTAGATGGTTTTAGGTAATATGACCATCTAAAACAGTGTTAATCTTCCAGTCCATGAGCACAGAATGTATTTCCATTTCTTTGTGTTTTCTTCTATTTTTTTTTTTTTTTCAACAATGTCTTTTTTGTTGTTCAGTGTACAGGTCTTTTATTTGTTTAGTTTATTCCTGGACATTTTATCCTTTTTGTTACAAGTGTAAATGGGATTGTTTTCGTTACTTCTCTTTCTGTTATTTGTTGTTAGCATATAGGAACACAATGGATTTTGTATGTTGATTTTGTATCCTGTAACTTTACAGTGTTTGTTTACTGTTTCTTGTAGTCTTTTGGTGGAGAAACATTTCTTCATGTTTTCTGTATTAAGAATCATGTCATCGACAGAAGTTGACAATTTTACTTCTTTATTCACAATTTGGATGCCTTTTATTTCTCTTGTCTAAATGTTCTGGCTAGGACTTGCAGTACTATGTTGAACAACAGTGATAATAGTGGGCATCCTTGTCTTTTTCCTGATCTCGGAGGAAAAGCTTTAATTTTTTTGCTGTTGAGTAAATTAGCTGAGGGTTTGTGATGTATAGCTTTTATTGTATTGAGGTACTTTATCTTTTATACCTATTTTATCGAATATTTTCATCATAAATAGATGTAACTTTTCAAGTGTTCTTTTGCATTTTTTGATATGATCATATGATTTTTAAAAATCTTTTATTTTGTTAATGTGATATATCACATTGATCGTTTTGCATATGTTGGACCATTCTTATACCTCTGGATGAACCACAATTAATTGTGATGAGTTTTCTTTTTATTGTATTGTTGTATTTGAATGATATATGCATCAGAGATAATTGGTCTATAATTTTCTTTTTTTGAGTTGTCCTTGCCAGGTTTTGGTACAGGGTAATCTTGGCCTCATAAAACAAGTTAGAAATATTGCCTATTGCCTCTCTTTAATGATTTGGAAGAGTTTGAGAAGGATAGGTATTAAATCTTCTTTGAATGTTTGGTAGAATTCACTAGTAAAACTATATGGTCTTGGACTTTTCATTTTGGGATGCTTTGATGACTGTTTCAGTTTCTTTACTGTTGATCAGTCTGTTTAGATTTTTCAGTTCTTCATGGTTCAGTCTAGGAAGATTATGTATTTCTAAGAACTTGTCCATTTCTTTTAGGTTATCAAATTTGGTGGCATATTGCCTTTCATAGTATTCTTGTTTAGTCCTTTTCATTTCTATGGTGTCTGTTGTAACTTCTCTCTTTCATTTCTGATTTTGTTTATTTAAGTCTTTTTTTCCCCCTTAGTCCATCCAGAGTTTTTCAATTTTATTAATATTTGCAAAGAAACAGCTTGAGAAATGAAGGAGGAAGTGAGTGGCCTAGATTAGGCTTTTCTTTATGTAGATATATTGAGTTCATTGACTTAGACCTACATGAAAGAATGCAGAGCTAAGCAAATTAAGGAACGTAATACATTCTGTGTTTCAAATAATTAGCTAATAAAGTTAGTTTTGCCTGCTTGTAGTGATGTAGTTTAATTAGTACTAAAACCGAGAATGAGATTGCTGACTGATTTTCCTGTTTCAGTAATTCTAGATTTTCTTTTCCCTTGGGCCCTTGTTTTTATTATCTGGCTGTTATAAAAAATAAATTGCTCTCTAAAATCAAGGAACCATTAAGAAAAATATAAAAATTTTAATTAAGAAAAATAAAAGTATTATCCTCTATCTGTGCCTTATTTATCTTGACTGTTTTCACCGTGTTCTCCAGGAGTACCAGGTGTCAAAGAAGAACGTTTTAAAGAAGGAATGAAGGTGAAACACTGTGCATTGTCCCTTGTGGGAGAACCTATCATGTACCCAGAAATCAACAGATTTTTGAAGCTACTCCATGAGTGCAAAATCTCCAGTTTCCTGGTCACAAATGCACAGTTCCCTGTGGAAATCAGGTAAGTGGTCTAGCTTATTAAGATATGCTGCTCGAATCTGTAGACAGACACTTAGGTTGTTTCCACGTCTTGGCTATTGTGGATAATGGTGCTTTGGAGCATTGGGGTGCATATATCTCTTCAAAATACTGATTTCATTTCTTTTGGATATTCAAAAGTGGGATTGCTGGATCATATGGTAGTTCTATTTTTAATTTTTTGAGGATCTTACATATTTTGGATACTGATTTGCAAATATTTTTTTCCATTCTGTTTCCTTTTCATTTTTTTGATCATTTCTTTTGCTGTGAAGAAGCTTTTTAGTTTTATATAGTTCCACGGTTTATTTTTGCTTTTGTTGCTTAGTCTCATATCCAAAATATTGTTGCCAAGATAAAATGTCAAGGATCTTTTCTCTATGTTTTTTTTTTTTTTTTTTTACCCTCACCTGAGGACATTTTTCTATTTTTTTTGTTCAGGTAGAGTGGGAGGGAGAGAGAGGAACATCGATATGAAAGGAACACATTGAGTGGCTGCCACCCACATGACCGACCAGGGCCGGGGACAAACTGCAACCGAGGTACATGCCCTTAGTGGGAACCGAACCCGGGTCTCTCCGGACTGCAGGCCGACGCTCTAACCGCTGAGCCAAACCGGCCAGGGCTTCTCTATGTTTTTATCTAGGACTTTTACAGTTTCAGGTATTATATTTAAGATTTTAATTCATTTTGAGTTCATTTTTTGTGAGTGGTGTAATATAGGGGTCCAAATTCATTTTTTTTAATGTGAATATTCAGTTGTCCCAGTGTTATTTATAGAAGAGACTATCCTTTCCAAATTGAGAATTCTTGGCTCCCTTGTCAAATGTGAGTTGACCATATATTGTGTGGGTTTATTTTTTGGACTCTTGATTCTGTTCCATTGGCATGTGTGAGTTTTTTGTTTTTTAATGCTGGTATATTACTATTTTGAATACTATACCTTTGTAGTGTAGTTTGAAGTCAGGAAGTATAATGCCTCCAGCTTTGTTCTTTCTTAGAATTGCTTTGGCTGTTCAGCATCTTTATTTATTTATTTATTTTAATCCTCACCCGAGGACATTTTTGCATTTATCCTGAAATAGAGCAGGAGGGAGAGAGGGAGGAAGAGAGAGAGGGAAATATCGATTTGAGAGAGACACACCAGTGGTCGCCACGCACATGACTCCAACCGGGGCTGGGGACAAACTGCAACCGAGGTACGTGCCCTTTGCGGGAACTGAACCTGGGACTCTGTTTCACGGGCTGATGCTCTCTAATCGCTGTGCCAAACTGGCCGGGGCTATTCAGTATCTTTAAAACAAATTTTTTTTTCTTTATTGATTTTAGAGAGAGAGGAAGTGAGAGGGAGAGAGATAGAAAGAAACATCAGTGAGAGAGAACATCGATTGGCCGCCTCCTGCGTGCCCCCCATGGGCCATGTGTCCTGACTGGGAATTGAACTGATGACCTTTTGGTGCATGGATCGACACTCAACCACTGAGCCACACTGGCCGTACTACTTAGCATCTTTTATAGTTCCATATAAATTTTAAGATTATTTTAAAAAATTTTCTGTAAAAGGTGCCATTGGAATTTTGATAGGGCTTACATTGAATCTATAGATGGCTTTGGGTATTACAGAAATTATAACAATATTAATTTTTTTGCTATGTGAACATGGGATATCTTTCCATCTATCTGTGTCTTCAGTTTCTTTCATCAATGTTGAGAAGTTCTTGAAACCAATACAATGATACACTTTCCAAGGCCCCATCCCCGGAGGCTGATACAGCCTTGGGAGAGTCCCAAGAACTTGTATTTCCATGTACCTCTGATGCGGATGGTCCTGACCACACTTAGAAAAATACTGCTGTGAAGCTTGAAATCCTGCTCTTGGCTTTCTGTGATGAGAGGTAGCTGGTCATTTGGAGGGAAGCATTGTGGCACAGGACTAGAACAGGCTCTGGAGTCACTTCTTAGCTCGAATCTCGTTGAGATTATTAAATATTAGAGTATCCACATATTTTTTGTGGATCCTTGAGCAGGCTCCTTAACCTCTTTGAACCTTAGTTTCATCTTCTCTAAAATGGACATAAGTAACAACTACTTTGTTTTATTATGAGGATTCAGTGAACTGAATGAATAAGAAAGGTCAAACGTAGCACATTGCACTCAGTACATGCTAAGTACTCAGTAAATCTTCTCCGTCTCTCTTCTTCCTAAATCATTTGGCCTAATGTGACAGCCCCAGATTGTCTTAAGAGATTCTATTTTTTGTTATTTAATCCTCACCCAAGAATATTTTTCCATTGATTTTTAGATAGAGTGGGAGGAAGGGAGGGAGGGAGGGGGAGAGAGAGAGAGAAAGAGAAAGAAACATTGATGTGAGAGAGACACATTGATTGGTTGCTTCCCACACAAACCAGACAGGGGCTGGGGATCGCACCGGAAACTGAGGTATGTGCCCTTGACCAGGAATTGAACCTGTGACTCTTTGCTCCTTGGGCCAACACTCTAACTGCTGAGCCAAACCAGCCAGGGTAAGAGAGTCTGCTTTTAATAGTATTGGAAGTTTGGATCACTTAGGGTATTTATTTTTGTCCAATAGGATCATCAGACTTACTATTTAATCCACTAGATTTTTTACAAACATAAATCCCTCTCCCCCTTTTTTTTTCTTTCTGTAGAGGTTAGTCTACATCTCTATAGAAAGGGAAAAAGTGTCTACATCTCTATAGAAAGGGAAAAAGTGAGAGGGATTTTTATGTTCAATTACAATGCATTTCTATATATGATCATTCTCAACTCAGATTTAAAATTAGCAGAATGAAGGGTCATCACAATAATCATATCACAATTCATGGGACATTTCCATTGGGTATTTGGCTTAGGGTTGTATATCCCTTTATGGTATAATACTTTGTATTTGTTCTCAGCAGCAATGTGAGGTTCTCAGGCTCAGGAATTGCTGTGATGATTTTAAGGATAAAACATTCTCTTGTTTTGGGGGAACTATAATGATGCTCTCTCTGTATAGAATAGACAAATGACTGTGCTGGGAGCCTAATTGCCTGTCCTGGGAAATAGAGGCCTGTACCAGGCAGATATTAGATCCCTGAGCTCAGAAAAATTTTCCAAGGTTCTTGTACTGCTATATTTTTGTTGTTGTTAATCCTCACCTGAGGATATTTTTCCATAGATTTTTAGATATAATGGAAGAGAAGGAGGGAGGGAGAGAGAGAGAGAGAGAAACATCGATGTGAGAGAGACACATCAATTATTTGCCTTCCACATGACCCTGACTGGGGCCTGGGATTGAACCTACAACCCAGGTATGTGCTCTGGATCAGGAATTGAACCCACGACCCCTGGGTCCATGGGCTGATGCTCTAAACCCTGAGCCAATCTGTCCAGGGCTATTACTGCTTTTGAATGAGCTCTATAATTCCCAGGCAATTTTTCTCTTCTCCATTCTTTCTTTGCTCCCTGGCAAAGAGATCTGTAGACTTCCTTAATCATAGCACCTCAGACATTTAGTATTGACAGAATTCCTTACTGGTACTGTCAGTGTCCATGGCTTCCTTTTTTTGCAAATGATGGAGGTTTGTAAAATAACCATGGCCTTTGGAATTTACTGTTCATAATCTTAGGTAGTTATGGAGGCCTAGTGAAAAGGTCAGGCCAGTTCCCACTTTGCATCAGGCAGCTTTATAACAAAGTCCTGTAAGTATTAGATGATGTAGCCAGCAGCATCCATTAAGACAATATTTTTTATTTTTATTTTTTGTGAAATATAAAGTCCTGTTAAGGTAGCATTGCTTATTTGTTGTTAAAGAGGCACCCAGCAAAATAGTGATGAGACAGAATGCTGCCATTACAGTATGCTGCTGTTTTGCATTTTTAGTCATTGATGCCCCTCGCTAAGTAGTGACACATTACTGAACTTTAAGGCTTCCCTTTGTATCTCATTGCTGAAGAGGGTTTAAAGCAATGAGAGTCTGCCAATATTTTAATCACTTCTTTGTTAACTTTGGTCAGGGCTTCTCCATTTTTAATAAGACCCTTCTGATTTTTCCATGTCACAAAGCCAGATCATTACAGTCATTTGTTTGGCCTACATGCCTTAAAAAGTTCTGTCAGCTGAAGCCAACATGATCAACTAAAAGTAGATTTCAGTGTCTGTCTTTATGGCTGGATAAAAAGAAACATATGGTTCCTGTCCTTCAAGGTCTTATACTCAGAGATTGATAAGACTGATACTGATAGATATAAAAAGCACGTAAACCATTTTGATGGTGTATTTTATGGCATGTGAATTATATCTCAATTTTAAAAGATGTATAGACTTTGAAACAAAAAATGCATAAATAACATTCTAGGGTAAATACAAATTGTGGAATGGTTATAGAAAATTAATAGTGGACAGGATAGGGGATTGGAATGGGAGGAAAGTGTCAATGGGGGAAAAAGGAGAATCATCTGTAACAAAAATAAATTAATAAAATAAAAAAAGAAAATTAATAGTGGAAGGATTTGGTCAGAGGATTGTTAAAGGGGCGTTTCCTTCTTTCTTTGTCTAAACTTATTGAAGAGAATGAATTATGAGACCCATTTGAAGGGAGAACAGAGAGGCTTTGGAAAAAGTACAACCGGGGCTTAAAACAAAACTGGCAAGAAATCTCGTAGATAAGAATGACGTTATGAAATGAATGAGTCAGTGAATTGGAGAGAAGTAGAAAATGAACGGTCTTCATGGAGACTGATTAGGAAGGCAAAGAAAATTAAGAATCTGCAACATACAGTTTTCTTCTGGGTTGTGGTCCTTTGTACATGCTGGGTTGCTGTTCCAGCTCTGCATTGCTTCAAGCTGGCTGAATAGGGCTTCGCCCGTGCAGCTTGGCCTCGAACCCACTGCTGCTCTCAGAGGCGTGGGTGAGGCACGTGTGGCTTCTTGTCCTTCAAAGAAGGCTTGTGCTTTTGGGGTTGTTTCTTGTTCCTTAGAAAACTTCCATGAGTGAATTGATGATGGAAGGCGGCCCTTCGGCACAGACCCCACCTGGTTGTGGGATTTCAGCTGTATAAGTCTGGAGTAGCAGCATTTATGGGGAAACTTAGGTTTGAGAGCCCCTCTAATTGTGCTGGGCTGATGGTGCCAGACCTAAAGTCAGATCTTGTTTGTTTATTTTCCACCGAAACCTAGTGTTTGAAGAGGGACCAATTTTAAGTAATTGAATGTTTTCAGTTTATTAGGGATGGTGTCCAGTCATTTAAAAAAATAATCCACTGACATCCCATTCTGTCACATGATTGAAATCGTTTCAGTCTTCAGGGAAAAGTGGAAGCCTCTAGGCCCAGTGAAATGTTTACTATCCACATCTATTACAGACTGTAAGTTTTACATAATAGGCATAATATTATTTTTTACTGTCATGGTTATTGTTTGTTTGTTTAAAATATTTATTTTTATTTGTCAGTTAGTTGACATACAATATGATATTAGTTTCAGGTATACAACACAGGGATTAGACATTTATATGCCTTATGAGGAGATGGTTATTGTTTTTAATTTTAAATTACCAAGGAACCTCAAACCGGTTACCCAGCTATACGTCAGTGTGGATGCTAGCACCAAAGATAGCCTGAAAAAAATTGACCGACCACTCTTCAAGGACTTCTGGCAAAGATTCCTCGACAGTTTAAAAGCCTTGGCAGCAAAGGTAAGAATTATGACATCTTTAAAAGAAAAGAAAATGAAGTAGAGAGGTTTTTATTTCCTTTTGTTTAAAAAAGAAGACTGAAACCTTCAACTTTTATTGTTTAACACATATTTATTGAGTTCTTAAGTTTGTAGCTCTCTACCATATATATATTGGGAAGAAAGTAACAGTTCATAGCAACCCTAGAGGAGGTGTCAGCATATAGTATATATTTAAATATGAAATTAATTTTCCTGAATTTCTATAACCAAGTTTCCTACCTGATAAGGAACTCAACCTCTGAGTGTCCAAATTTGATGTCTTCTCCTGCAGACATCTGGCCCTTCTTACGTGTTCTCTTATGGCATACTTACTTTCCTATTTGTTTAGAGCTGAAGTTACCTGGTGGTTCTTCTCCGTTAACCTCACATCTCAATAGTTGGTATTTTTTGTTAGTTCTACATCTCTTCTTTTCTGTTCTCTTTGGTTTTGCCCTGCAGTTCTTCATGCTGTACCCAAATATGACTGAAACTGAGAATCACTACAGGAGCTTAAAAAATTAAAACTTTCTATTTCTTCTAGGATTTGAGAATCTGCAATTTAAACAACCCAGGTCACTTCATATGCAGCCAGTTATGGAGTCACTGACCCAGAAAACCTTCCTTTCTTTCCTTTGCCCAGCAGTTAACTTTGGCATTTCTTTTTTTTTTTTATCCTCAACCAAGGACATTTTAAAATTTTTTGTTCAGATAGAGTGGGAGGGGGGGAGAGAGAGAGAGAGAGAGAAACATCGACGTGAAAGGGACACATCGAGTAGTTGCCACCCGCACAACCCAACCAGGGCTGGGGACAAACTGCAACCGAGGTACGTGCCCTTAGCGGGAACCAAACCCGGGTCTCTCTGGACCGCAGGCCGACGCTCTAACCGCTGAGCCAAACCGGTCAGGGCAACTTTGGCATTTCTAGCCCCTGGCCCCAGTGTACATTTTCAGAGTCACTGTTCATGATATTCCTCCTGGAATACTGTACTTCCCTGTTTATGTTGCCATTTCTGCAAATGTGCCCAGCAGTCTTTATTACCTCTTCAGAGCCTAGAATGTCCTTTCTTTTCAATTCTTCGACTTGTAGAAATTCTTTGCAACCTTCAAGGCTTAGCTTCATTACTACCTCTACCATGAAGCCTTTTCCAGTTGCAGTTGGCTGCTCCTTTCTCTCTTCCTGAGTTTTATATCTGTAAAACACTGTGTTTCTTCTGTTTTATTCTGTCTTCTGTCCCCAGCTGGATTTGTTCTTCACACCTGAGTTCCGCTTGATGTCTAGCATAGCACATTTTATGGTATTTGATAAATGTTTTTTTTTTTAACGAATGTATTTGTGGGAACTCACCAAGCTGATTAAATTTTTTTCCTATTTTATGCTGGAGAACTTAAATCAGTGCCCTTTTTGGCAGTTAATACTGACATTATTTAAGAAATGCAAAATTGTCATTACTTTGGTTTCTGATCTGTCTTAGGTTATTTATAAGGCTAGTAGGTTCAGTGCTTCTTGGGTTCCTAAAATCTCTTTGTCTTTGGACTTCACCTTCAGCCATATTCTTTTCACTTGTTGCTGAGACAAGTAGGAGAGATTTTTACATGGCGTAAAAATCAGAGTGGATTTAGATGGGAGTAAACAGCAGGAGCTGGCAATATCAGACTCATCTGAGCCTGTTATCTGATGTATTCTGAGTCAGTGTGGAAGATGAGAAGTAGGCATTAGCAGAGTGGCTTAATAGCTTGCTTTTTCTCTTTTGGCCAAATTTTCCACAAAGTGAATTTGTGTCTTGAAGTTACACGCCTTTGCATGTCCAATTCAATTATGTAAGCACTCTGGCTTGACTCACTGATAGTAATGCAGTAATTTGAGGTTCTACAGTATTTCCTAACCTATGAACTTCTTTTTTTTTTTTTATCCTCACCCGAGGACATTTTTCCATATTTTGTTCAGATAGAGTGGGAGAGAGAAAGAGAGAGACATTGACGTGAAAGGGACACATCGAGTGGTTGCTACCTGCACAACTCAACCAGGGTCGGGGACAAACTGCAACCGAGGTACATGCTCTTAGCAGGAACCAAACCCAGGTCTCTATGGACCATAGGCCGATGCTCTAACCGCTGAGCCAAACTGGCCAGGGCTTGTGAGCTTCTTACATATTAATATTATTGTTTCTGTGTAACCTGGGCTATTTAAACTTTCTGCCTGAGATTAGGGCAAGTGCTTTGTAAGCATTTTGTAGCAATTAGAGTTTATGTTTCTCATTCTTTTTTTTTTTTTTTATCCTCACCTGAGGACATTTTTCCATCTTTTGTACAGATAGAGTGGGAGGGAGAGAGAGGAAGATAGAGAGAGAGAGACATCGACGTGAAAGGGACACATCGAGTGGTTGCCACGTGCACGACCCACCAGGGCCGGGGACAAACTGCAACCGAGGTACGTGCCCTTAGCGGGAACCGAACCCGGGTCTCTCCGGACCACAGGCTGACGCTCTAACCGCTGAGCCAAACTGGCCAGGGCTATGTTTCTCATTCTTGTATTGTTTATGTTGTCATTTAAGAAAGATTTGTGGCAGGAAGTTGCTCTTTAAATAAAAAATTTTCTTGAAATTAACTCAAACTATGTTATTTCCTTTTGAATATTTGATATTATTGGTATAGAAAGAAGATACTACCAAGAAAGGTCTGTTTTACTGTTGTTTAACACTCCAAAATAAAACTTACATGCTGTAACTATATTAGCTAGGTCAAATGTATTACTAATATAATCTGAAATCATTTGAGTTTTTAAATGAAAGTGCTATTTCAGATATTTTAATTAGAACATCTCTACTGTTACTTTACTTGTTTCTCTTTTAGTACACCTGAGCAAGGAAAGGCATTTGAAGAGAGAGACTTTCTTGAACCTTATAAACAAAAACTTTTGATTTATCTCAAGAGTGTCAGTTTATTTATGAGCTAGTGCAAGTCCAAGTAGAAAAAGGTCGCATATTTTGTTTTTTTATTTTTGGAAAATATGATGTTTGTTTTTCCAGATCTTTGTCCTTTGTCAAAATGTTTCTTTTCAAATATGAGGCGAGAAATATATTGGTACTTGAGTATGTGGGGCTAAAAAGCAGTTCCTTCTAGGTAACAGCAAAAAAATGTGTTAGCTTCAGTTTCCATCCACGACAGCTGTTTGTCACACAGTTCTGTTTTTAAAAAGAGAGACGCATCTTCTATAAGATAACACTGCCTACCTCGGCAGTAGATTTGTATCGGTAGTGTGATCAGATGTGTTTCTAATTATGCCAAGTTGAAGATCTAGTAGGAAATTGAAGTAATTAATCCTTTTCTATGTTTAAGCAATAACATCTATATTCTTGAAAACTCATTTTTGAAAATACAAAATACAAAAATAATTCCCTGCATTACACATTCTTGGATATCAAAACTGAACATTAGCCCTCTTTCTACAGGTCTGCGTGTGCTCTGACCTGACATTATTGGAGTAATGTGCTCTGTATATAATATTTAAATAGACCAGTGTAATGTGGCCTACAATTTTTAGATTAAAAAACAAACGTTTATTGTTAGACCTTACCTCTGATTATAAAAATATTACATGTTTATTATAGAAACTTGGGGGAAGTAAAGAAAAATATAAAGGAGTAAGGGAAGAAATTACTGTAATTCAAGGACCTTGAGACAACCACTGTTGACATTAAGCATTTTTTTAGGCAATTAAAATTTCTCTTTGACCTTCATGTTAAAGACAGCTTAGTCTTTCATCTTACTCAGTGTGTGTGTGTGGGGGGGAATTTGATCTCTATCTATCTGTCTATCTATCTATCTAATCTAATCTAATCTAATCTAATCTAATCTAATCTATCTGGATATCTAGATACCTATATCTGCCCTGGTCCCTGACACAGAGTAGCTAAGACACTGTAAATTCCTAAGTGATAAGAGCACTAGGAGCACTTGTTTCAATAAGTGAGCTCTAAGTGGGCTGCTATGTGGCTCTTAGATGGGGACTGATCACCAGAACAAGCAAGCCATAGTTAGAAACTTGAAATTTTCAGTCTCTCCTCCTGTACCACTTCTCTAGAGAGTGGGGAGTGGCTGGAAATTAAGTTAATGATCAGTCATACCTCCATGGTGAAGCCTCCATAAAACTCCCAAAGATATGGGGTTTAGGGAGCTTCTGCGTTGCTAGACATATGGAGGTCTGGGAGAGTGGCAGCTTGGAGAGTGCATGGAAGCCCCTCGGTCCTTCCCACACACCTTGCCTTGCACACCATCTGGATGTTAATCTATACCTTTATCATATTCTTTTATAATAAACTGGTAGACAGTAAGTAAACTGTTTTTCTGAGTTCTGTGAGCCATTCTAGAAAATTAATTGAACCTAAGGTGGGGATCATGGGAACCTCCGATTTATAGCTGATCAGCTTCTACAAGGGTGACATCCTGGACTTGTGATTGGCATTTAAAGTGGGTGGGGGTAGTCTTGTGGACTGAGCCCTTAACCTGTGGGGTCTGACACTGTCTCTAGATAGTGTCGGAATTGAGTTAAATGGGTATCACATACTTGCTTGGTGTGGGAAAAGCCCCCACATCTGAACCCCACATCTGGGTTCAGAAATGTGAATGTGACAGCAGTGTGAGAGTAAAGGAGAAACAGGAGAGAAAGTGAGTTTTTCCTACTCATTGGCTTCACAGAGTCATCAGAGGCCTAGGTTATCTTTCTCCTGACATTCAACATAGGACTTTCATTCTGATGTTTATGTCTTGGCCCAAAATGTTTGCTAGAGCTCCAACCTTTATGTTGGCATTCCAGCTTTTATTTTGAGCAGCCAGTACAAGGATGGGTAGGAGAAGGGCACTCTCCTTCCTTTTACGATGATTTTCATAACTCTTCCATTGACCTCTTATTGTTCAGAACTTAGTCCCTTAGTCTCACACTGCTGAGGAAGGCTGGGAAATGGAATCTTCTTGCTGAGTATATTGTTGTCTCTACATAGTTCAGGCATTCTCCTTATGAGGAAGAAGGGGAGAATGGGTATTGGAAGAAAACTAGCAATCTACTATCAATGAACTAAGTATTAAATTAAAATGTTAGACGGGTAACAGCAAAATAAACCTATTAGGAAGAAGGAAGTAATCAAGATTAAATAATAAATCAATTAATTGGGCAGGGGATCCAAATATTGGACACATAGGAGGCTATTGATGCTTATTATCAAAGTATTCTCAATGGTTTGGTGGAGATGGAAGGTAGATTGCGTAACATTTGTTAGAAGGTGAAAAACAAATGGTGTCTTGGAAGAGAGACAAGACAGGGCCTTTGGGGTTTGTTTGGGGGTGTTATTAGTTGCTTGATTTGGAGTAGCAGAGGTCTGACCATGAATATGTAGGTAGAAAGGAAGATGTAAGAAGATAGTTGATCTTTTTGTATCTCAGAGGTATGTTTTATTTCTAATTTCTAGAGTAATGATTTCATCAGTGCCTCAGGATTTAGTTATTGTGATATATGTATTATTAAAATAAATAGTGTCTTTACACTCAGCACAGTATTTTTAGTAATATTTAAAAAAAATTAGTGATAGTATGGACACCAACTTTGAACTATAGTCACTTAAGAAGGCTGATTTGAGAGATGGAGCTATAGATCATAGATATTCATCTAGCAGAGTGTTGGGTAGGGAACACTCTAAGGGACCCCAGGTCATTGGAATAGACATTTTAAAAAATGACCATTATGCCTGGCCATGTGGCTCAGTGGATTGAGCGTTGTCCCATGGACTGAGAGGTCCTAGTTCGAATTCCAGTCAAGGCACAAGCTTAGGCTTCAGGCTCGATCCCCAGTAGGGGGCGTGCAGGCGGCAGCCAATCGATATTTCTCTCTCACATTGATGTTTCTCTCTCTCCCTAAAAAAATCAATAAAAACATATTTAAAAAAAAATCATTACTTTCAATTTGTTTATAGTGTTGTTTACTTTGAAATTTCAAATAGCATTAATGGAAAATTTTTATGTTTATCAAAAGTACTTTGGGATTAAAAATTTTTGAGACCCATTGCCACAAATGGACATCAAGAAAGTTTTCAGTCTGCCATCACGAAGAGACCAGTGGGCCTTTGTGCTGCCACTTCATAGATTTCATCCTCTTCAGTTTTCTCCAAATGGAATCATTCAAGGCCATTCATCTCAAGGCTTATTTTTTAAATTTTAGCTTAACGTATTGCCATTTTGGAGATTAGAATTGAACCTTTTTATGAGAATCATTGTATTTGATTTATGAAAAGAATTGGGAATAAAGGGAAATTAAAAAGAGTGGTCAGAAGCTCATTTTTTTTACTTATTGAAACCAGAAGGAAGGAAGCACTTTCTCAAATTGATGTTTGAAGGCCCTTGTTAGTGCATTAGGAAAATGAGGTTGTGGAAACCGAATTCCGTTTGATTTATGGCAATGTGAAGATGACCTGCCCCTCTGACATGGCCCGGAGGAAGCCAGCATATGTGGCAAACATTCATTTGCCACCCTCATAGGAGGAAAAAAAATATGCCATTAATTTGTTCATAGTCTGAGATACTGGATTGAAATAAACACTATTATATTCAGTTATTTGCACTTTCACTTCATCCAGCCACACAGTGGGTAAAAAAGGTGTTTTATCTTTGACAAATTAGAGATGTTAAAAATCATGTAAATATAATTTGAGTAACCTTTGGAGTTTATTAGCTTTATTTCCAATTTTAGAGTTTTTCTGAGGAGATGAGATATCTTCTAGATTTGGAGGTTGTTAAACTAAAATAGCCCCCCCCCCCCCCGGGGCAAAAGAAAAAAAGAAACGCTCCCAGCCTATATTAAAACATGTCAGTCATCTTCCTCCTATCTCATGAAACACATCTCAAGATGTCAGGAGACCCTGAGTTCAGCAACCGAAGGAACCCTTCATCTTATATTACCATAAAGAATATTTTTATTTTTTCCTATTTCCGGTTTATGATGGAAAATGACCATCTTTTGACTTTATGTACTTTGAACATATCTGGTAGACACTGAAAACACCGGAGAACCGCAGTTGTAGGTCCACTTGTATATGTAGAACCCAATTCAAATGCATCTTCCCCAGTTTTCCCAGGAGAAAGGCAGTGATTAATTTTGGACTCCTGGTTGCCATTTTCTAGGGGTGATGGATTGTAGGGACGGAGGAAAAGGATAGGAGGACACCTAGAGACCACATTGTTTTCTAGAATTTTACTCCTTATCATTTCTAAGAGAGAAGTAGAGAAGTATAGTCTACAAAACCACATCCTGCTCATCTTTTTATTATTATTATTTTTTATTTATTTATTTTTTTATCCTCACCCGAGGACATTTTTCCATTTTTTGTTCAGATAGAGTGGGAGGGAGAGAGAGGAACAGAGAGAGAGAGAGAAACATCGACGTGAAAGGAACACATTGAGTGGCTGCCACCCGCACGACCGACCAGGGCCGGGGACAAACTGCAACCGAGGTACGTGCCCTTAGTGGGAACCGAACCTGGCTCTCTCTGGACCGCAGGCCGACGCTCTAACCACTGAGCCAAACCGGCCAGGGCCTGCTCATCTTTTTAGATGGTCCCTTTTAGTGGAGTTGCATTTTTTATTTTTTAAATTGATTTTTAAAGAAAAAGGAAGGGAAAGGGAGAGATACAAACATCAACATGAGAGCGAAACATCGGTAGGCTGCCTCCTGCAGGCCTCCTATTGGGGATCAAGTCCACAACCCGGGCATGTGCCCTGACTTGAATCAAACTGGCAACTTTTCTGTGCACTGGACGATGCCCAACCAACTGAGCCACACCAGCAAGGGCTAGAGAAGTTGCATTTTTTTTTATCCTCACCGGAG
Organism: Molossus molossus; assembly: GCF_014108415.1. Lineage (NCBI taxonomy): Eukaryota > Metazoa > Chordata > Mammalia > Chiroptera > Molossidae > Molossus > Molossus molossus. Next base: position 104,582,162 of record NW_023425366.1, on the reverse strand, counting down.
GGCATTTTTGCATTTATCTTCAGATAGAGGGGGAGGGAGAGAGAAAGGAACCGAGAGGGGGAAGAGAGAGCGAAACATCGATGTGAGAGAGACACATCGAGTGGTTTCCACCCACTCGCCCCCAACTGAGGCCAGGGACAAACTGCAACCGAGGTATGTGCCCTTAGCGGGAACAGAACCTAGGACTCTCTGATTTGCAGGCCGACGCTCTAACCACTGAGCAAAACTGGCCAGGGCGAGAAGTTGCATTTTTGAATACAGTGGTTTCTTTACCAAAAGTAAAGATTATATTCTAAAAATCCATGTAGTAGGAAAAGTCAAGTTTGAAGAATTTTACACTTCAAGGAAAATTTAGATTGAAGTTGAGAATTATAGTGAATCAGTGAAAGCCCTTCTAAATACTATGTTCATTAAATAAAAGGACAAAGGAAATTTTATTGAATACAGAGAATATTAGTAACATTTGTAAGTCTTTAATTGGTAACGAGTACTGTTCAGTTAATTTCTACTTCTCTATTCTCTACAATAACCACATGATAATTGCAAATTTATTTTGTTCTCTTTGTGCATAGTAAATAAAGCCTTCTCCCTGACCTATGACTAAATTGTTGATTTTCAGGTTCCACTGTGGTTCAAAAAACCCAGAGATATCGGTGCTTGGAATGAAAAGGCTGGTGATACATTTTATTTAATCCCTTTAGTCTATCATATTTTAAAATGTGCTCCTTGACACAAAGAGTTGGCCACCTCTAGTGCCCCCATGGTAACTTGACACTAGACCTCACCAGAATTTAGAGAAATTACTATTTCCTGTCTCCTAATGGGTTCTAACCTACTCTTTATCTTCTATCCCTTTGTTTTACTAATACCTAGGCCTCTCTTTTTTCTAACATCTGCAGTGGTAATGATTTGAAATTCCTGTATGTTCACAGTTAAGGAAAATATATACAGGAGTAAATGTACGTACAAGTGGTAGAATGTTACAAAATGAGGAACAGGTGATCAAGGAGCGAGTACTGTGTCCAGTGCCAGAATAGAAAAGCAGTTGTTTCCCAGGAGGAAGGGTGGAGACTGCTGTGGGGTTGGGAAACTACAGCCCTTGACTCAAATCTGGCTTGCACTTGTTTCTGTAAATAAAGTTTTATTGGAACACAGCCATGCTTTGTTTACAATATTGTCTATGGCTGCTTTACTGATATTCTGGCAGAGTGGAGTAGTTGCCACAGAGACCATTTAGCTTTCAAAGCCTAAAGCATTTACCATCTAGCTCTTTACAGAAAAAGTTTGCAAACAGTGGATTAGACTCACCACAAGGATGTTTGGAAACTACTCTACTGACTGACATCTGTAACTGCTTCCTAGTTGGTTCTCTTGGACTCAGCATGGCCTAACCTTACTCACCACCACTTTCTTCTTGAATCTCTCTCCTCCTGTGATTTCTTAGGACACTCCACTCTTCTCATTTTCTTTCTTGTTCTTTGCCGTGTTCTCCCCCTTTAAACCGCTCTTCCACCCTTGCAATGGAGGTATTTCTCAAGCTTTAGTCCTCAGGTTTCATTCCTGATCTTATGATTGTGCTTGAGTACATTCTTCTTTCCTCTCCCTCTGTTCCCAGTCCTGCACTGTTTCCCCTCCTGAACTCTGTTTCCTGTTTTCTAACTAAATGTGCCTCCTAGACACACTTACCAGTTGTTTTTTTGTTTTTATCCTCACCCGAGGATATTTTTGCATTTATCTTCAGATAGAGCGGGAGGGAGAGAGAGAGAAACATCCAGTGCTCGCCACCCACATGACTCCATCTGGGGGCGGGGACAAACTGCAACCGAGGTACATACCCTTAGCAGGAACTGAACCCGGGCTGATGCCCTAACTGTTGAGCCAAACCGTCCAGGGCTCACCAGTTGTTCTAATGGCACTTTGGAGTCTAAATGAGCGACACTTGTTACTGAGCAAGGGCTCACTGCTCAAAGTGCATAGTAGCCAAACTATGACCTTATTTTTTGAGAAAAGAAAAAGAGCCCAGCCAGTGTGGCTCACTGGTTGAGTGTTGACCATACTATAAGAACAGGATGGTGCTGAGTAAACAGGAAGTGCAGGTTTATTGAGGGAAATACCTGCGGGGCTGCCTCCAAGTAGAGCGCAGCAGTCGGTTTGGTGTACAGACTAAGGGTTTTTAAACTCAGGGCTGGGGTGGGGGTTGCCCTGCTGAGGAGGCTCGGTCGTCCTTGATTGGTCGGGGCTGGGGTCTTTCCCAGAGTTGTTGTTCTCCTCCAGCGGCTGTTTAGGTTTGGGTGGGGTTTTAGGATACTTTAGGATACTGTTCCGCCTGGCCGGAGCTATAAGCTTTGGTTTCCTGGAATAAGGGGCTTGGGGCGAGGTTAAACAATAAGAGGCTGGGGGTAGTAATATGGAAGTTAAAGTTAACAGATACACCAAGAGGTCGCCGGTTTGATTCCTGGTCAGGGCACATGCCCACATTTTGGGCCCAGTCCCCAGTGGGGGGCATGCTGGAGGCGGCCAGTCTATATTCTCTCTCATCGATATTTCTATCTTTCTCTCCTCCCTTCCTCCCCCTCTAAAGTCAATAAAGGAAAAAAAAATTAAAAAGAAAAAGATTTTATTGTGAAATCCACAGGCATGGAGATAGGAGGCAAGATTCAAATTTGTCTTTTCCACCAGGGATTTAGAGTTACATTTAAAGGAAGAAGCAGGGAAGTTATGCATATTCTATAGAGTTATGTAATGTTAGCATAATGAGAGCTTAGTGCACAGGCACTACTAGAGGATCATGGTGTTTCATGCATCACATGTTTGGATTTGTGGGGGGAGGGTGTTTAGTATGCAGTCCCGGGTGGCTTTCTACCCAGAAACATTGAAATGTTATTCTAGGATGAATTCTTTTTTCTTCTTCTTTTTAAAAATCCTCTCCAAGGATATTTTTCCATTTATCTTCAGATAGAGTGGGAGGGAGGGCTAGAGAGAGGGAGAGAGGGAGAAATAGAGAGATGAAGAGAGAGAGAGAAAGAGAAAGAAAGGAACAGGGAAACATCAGTGTGAGAGAGACACATCAGTTGGTTGCCTCCTGTAGGACTGTGACCAGGGCCTTGGACTGAACTGCAACCGAGGTCCGTGCCGTTGACTGGAATAGATCCCGAGACTCTTTGGTTTGCTGGCTGACGCTCTAACCATTAGCAAAACTGGCCAGGGCATGAATTCTTTCTTTAGTGCATATTTGACTATTCAACTGCCTGATTTGTGGCCTTGTTCTGTTATCTCTGAAAAACAACTTAGTGTCTCCTGAGGAAGAGGACAAGATCAGTGTAAACTGGTTCTGTGGTTACACTGAACTGTCCTCTCAAGCGTTTTCCTCCTCTTCCCGTTCTTATTAGCGCTGCTATTCTCCAGCCACTCTTTAGGAGGAACTCATTTTTACTTTTAATTCACACTTTTCATAGTTGCTAGATGGTGTTTGTCTTCTGTTTCTTGGGTTCCCCCCTAATAATCAAAATAATACATGCTGAGGGTATGTTCTTTTAACCTTATGTGTCTGTCTGTATGTTTACATATATTTACAGATATCATATTATATATGATGTTTTGTAATCTGTCGTTTTAAGAAAAGAATTACTTTGTCAAATTTGCTCTTATATAAAGTACAGAAGTGTGAAAACTAAAACTGCCCTGTTTGAGTCCCTACTCTCTGCCCTTAAATGTCACCTCTTCAAGGGATCTCTCTCTGTTTACTGTAGGAACTACCTTCATTGACATGTTTAGTTTATGTAAACATACTTGAATTTTTAAAAATACAAATTGGATCCATTTTATATACATGACGGGGAAAAGTAGGTTTATAGTTTTTTATATGGAAAATAATACAATAATTAATAAGTGATAATATGTGAATAAACTGTGTTTCGCAGACTGACAACTCCTGTACTGTACAGGTTGCTGTTTTTGTTTGTCAGTATATTTTGTAGCTCTTTCTGTTTGGATACAAATGATTTTACCTCCTTCTTTGACATAGCTGCACCTTATTTATTTTTTAAATATGTTTTTAATGATTTGAGAGTGAGAGAGAGAAACATTGATGAAAGCAAAACATCTGTTGGCTCCCTCTTGCCCCCTATTGGGGATCGAGCCCAAAACCCAGGCATGTGCCCTGAGCTGGAATTGAACTGGTGACCTCTCGGTAAATGGGATGACGCTCAACCAACTGAGCCACACCAGCCAGGGCTCTGCCTTTTTTTATGGGTATTTCGTCATTTGTTTAACCATTTCCTGATTGATAGTTATTTCCATTTGTTTATTATAAACAGTTGAGCATGTTTTTATTATTTTTTTAATGAACTTGTATTTTAGAACAGTTTTAGATTTTCAGAAAAATTGCAAAGACACAATAGAAAATTCCCATGATTTTTCTCTTTTATTAACATTCTACATTTCTGTGGTATATTTGTTATAATTAATGAACCAGTACTGATACATTAAATTCATACTTCATTCAGATTTCTTTTTTCTGTTCCAAGATCCCTTCCAGGGTATCACATTACATTCAGTAGTTTTGTCTCCATAGGTTTCTCTTGGAGGTTCTTTTTTTCCAACTTTCCTTTTTTTTGATGCCTTGACAGTTTTGAGGAATACTGGTCAGGTATTTTGTAGTAGGTCCCTCGACTGGGATTTGTCTGATGTTTTTCTCATGATTTGACTGTGGTTATTATGGTTTTTGGGAAGAAGACCACAGAGCTCAAGTTTGTATACATTAAGGTTCTCATGGTGCTGTCAAGTTCTCTGTTTTTGATTAATGCATAGTGTCTTGTATCCCCTATTATAATATCATATAAAACAGTTTCACTGCCCTAAAAAATTCCCTGTGTTACCAACCACCTGTTCAAGTCTCCACATCTCCGTTCAAATCCCTGGCCACCACTGATCTTTTTACTCTCCATAGCTTCGCATTTTCCAGTATGTCATATTGTTGGAATCATATAGTATGTAGCCTTTTCAGACTTTTTTTTCCGATTACATATATGCATTTAAGGTTCCATGTCTTTTCATGGCTTGATAGTTCATTTCTTTTTATCACTAATGTTATTTGTATGAGTAGAACACAGATAATCTGTTTGCCTGTTGAAGGACATCTTGGTTGCTTCCAGTTTTGGGTAACATTTGTGTTCAGGTTTTTGGGTGAACGTATGTTTCAGATTTGTTGAGTAAATACATTGATGGGTTGGTGATAAGTCTATGTTTAACTTTATAACAAGCTATCTTCAAAAGTAGACGTAGTATTTTGCATTTCCCCTAGCATTGGAGAGTTCTTGTTGCACTGCGTCCTCAGCAGCAATTACTTTCAGCCACATAGTGCCATCTCGTTTTAATTTGCAGTTCTCTAATGGAAGTGATGTTGAGCATCTTTTAATATGTGTATTTGCCATCTGTCTATCTTTTTTCTTGAATTGTGTGTTCATATCTTTTGCCTACTTCTTAATTGGTTTCTTTTTAATTGTTGACTTGCAAAAGTTCTTTTGGATATAAAATCTTTATCAGATGTATGTTTTGCAGTTATTTTCTCTCAGTCTGATTTGTCTTATATTCTCTTAACTATCTTTCTCAGAACAGAAGTCTGTAGTATTAAAAAGTCAAACATACCATTTTTTTTTTTTTTTTTTTTTATGAATTGCGCTTTTGTTATTGGATCTATGAACCCATTACCAAACTCAAGGTCACATAGATTTTTGTGTGTGTTTTTTCCAGGAAGTTTTATAGTTTTGTATTTTACATTTAAGTTTATGATTTCTTTTTAGTTAATTGTTTGCAAAAGTTGTAAGGTCTGTCTAGGTTTGTTTGTTTAATATGATGTCCAAAGTTTCTACCATCATTTTTTTGAAAAGACTGTCTTTCTTTATTGAATTACCTTTACTCATTTGTCAAAGATCAATTGACAATATTTATGTGGGTCCATTTCTTGGCTATCCCATTGATTTGAGCATCTTCATTTGCCAATACCATACTGTTTTAATTACTGTAGCTTTATGGTAAGTCTTGAAAATGAATAGTGTGAGTGCTCCAACTTTGTTCTTCTATAATATAGTATTGGCTATTATAAGTTTGTAACCTTCCATCAGTTTGTCCCTATCTGCAAACTAGCTTGCTGAGCTTTTGGTTGAGATTGTGTTGCCTCTGTAGATCAAGTTGGGAAGAAGTGACATCTTAACAGTATTGAGTCTTCTAATTCATGAACACAGAATATCTCTTTATTATTTAGATTTTCTTTAATGAGAGTTTTGTAGTTTTTCTGCATATAGATCTTACACATAGTTTTGTTAGATTTATATTTAACTATTTTTTGGTGCTATTATATGGTATTTTAAAATTTAATATCTCAATTTTTCATTGATAGTATACAGAAAAGCAATTGACTTTTTATGCTTATTGAACATTTATTTTTATTGTTTTTTTTTTACATTTAATTAATTAATTAATTTTTGTTACAGATATTTCTCCCCGCCCCCACTGATTCCCCCTCCCCGCCTCCTCGCCCTCTCCCCAGCTTTGTTGTCCATGTCCATTGTTCATGCACACATGCATATAAGTTCTGTGGTTTATCTCTTCCCACCCCCCCACCCCCTCTTCTGAGGGATGTGAGTCTGTGCCCTACTTCCATGTTTCTGGGTCTACTGTATTCCTCAGACTGTTATGTTCATTATATTCCGTATATAAGTGAGATCATGTGGTATTTGTCTTTTTCTGCTTGGCTTCTTTCACTTAGGATAATACTTTCCAGGTCCCTCCATATCGTCTCAAAGGATAAGAGATCTTTCTTTCTTACCGCTGCATAGTACTCCATTGTGTATATGTACCACAGCTTTTTTATCCATTCGTCTACTGGTGGACACTTGGGCTGTTTCCAGATCTTAGCTATTGTAAATAGTGCTGCTATGAACATGGGGTACATATATTCTTCCTGATTGGTGTTTCAGGCTTCTTAGGGTATATTCCCAGCAGTGGGATCACTGGGTCAAATGGAAGTTCAATTTTTAATTTTTTGAGGTAGCACCATATTGTTTTCCATAGCGGCTGCACCAGTCTGCATTCCCACCAGCAGTGTATTAGAGTCCCCTTTTCTCCACACCCTCGCCAACACTTGTTGTTTGATGATTTGTTGATGGCAGCCATTCTGACAGGTGTGAGCAATTGACTTTTGTTTATCAATTTTGTATCCTGATTGTGCTATGCTCACATAATAATTCTAGAAGTTTTTTTTTTTTTTTTGAGATTTCCTATATGAAAATCATGTCATTTGCAAAGAAAAACAGTTTAGTTATTTTTCTTTCAATTTTTTTTATTTTCTTCTCTTGTCTTATTGAACTAATTAAGTCTTCTGGTACCATGTTCAGTAGGAGTGGTAAGAGGGGGCATCCTTGGCCTTGTTCCCAGTCTTAGGGAGAAAGTGTCCGCTTTCTGATAATTAAGTGTGATATTAGCTGTAGGCTTTCTATAGGTATTTTTTTTCATGTTGAGGAAATTCCTCTAATTCCTAGTTTGCTGGGAAATTTATCATGAATAAGTGTTGGCATTTGTCAAATGCTTTTCTGCATCAATTCATATGATGATATGATTTTTCTAGACCAGCCTGTTGGTGTGTGATGTTGGGTGATTTTTTTGAACGTTGAACCAGCTTTGGATACCTGGAATAAATCTCAGCTGGTCAGCATGTGTATATTATTTTTATGTATTGTTAGATTCAGTTTGCTAATAAATTGAGGATTAAAAAAAATCTATGCTCGTGAAAATGTGTGTGTGTGTGTGTGTATATATATTTATTTATTTATTTTTTAAATGCCTTTATCTGGTTTTGGCATTGTAGTAATGTTGGCCTCATAGAGTAAGTTGTGAAGTATTCCTTCTGCTTCTATTATCTGCAAGACATTTGTGGTGAATTGATATAATTTCTTTCTTAAATGTTTGGTAGAACCCATCTGGGTTTGCTACTTTCTGTTTTGGAAGGTTATTAATTATTAATTCAATTTCTTTAACATATATAGTCCTATTCAGATGACCTGTTCTTCTTGTGTGCATTTTGTCTTTAAGGAACTTGTTTTTTCATCTATGTTTTTAAATTTGTGGGCATAGTGTTGTTTTTAGTATTCCTTTATTATTATTTTATTGTCCAAGGGATCAGTAGTGATGATTCCTCTTTTTATTTTTGATATTGATAAATTATGTCCTCTCTCATTTTTTCTTGGTTAGCCTCAGTAAGGGGTTATCAATTTGATTTTTTTTCTCTCTCTAATGAATGAGGTTTTAATTTTGTTGATTTATCTCTATTGGTTTTCTGTTGTGTTCCGCTCCAGTTTTATTTTTGTTCTTTTACTTGGTTTAAGCTTGTATTGCTCTTGTTTCTCCATTCCCTGAAGTGGAGGCTTAGATTATTGATTTTTTTTCACTGAGAACTATATTATGATCCTTTGCGTAAATATTCTATTAGAATATCAAGTTTAATTGTTGCATAGTCCAATATTATAGCTTTATAATAAGACTTGATATTTAGCATAAAAGACTCTTTGTTCTTCAAAACTGTTTTGTTCAAAATCATCTTGCTTATTCCTAGCCCCTTAATACATTTTCATATTTATTTTAGAGTTACACACACGCATGCACACACATACACACGCACATATGCGCACATGTGCACACAACTTTCTTCTTCCTTGCATTCCTACGTTGTAACTTTCTGTGTTAGTGGGTTAGTGGTTCTCAGGGCACAGGTCATTTTTACATTGTGAAAACCTTGCTGTTCAATATGCCAGTAGAGCCACCTCTTCCAACCTGCCAATCTCCAAAGGATGGAAAAACATTGCTCTGTATTACTCCTTTGTTTTTTCGAAGTGGAAATACTGCTGCTTCTTAGATCTTCTAGGGGGATTCTTTTTTGTCTGCTGTAGAGTGTTTACTTACAATCTCTGCTTACCCTGATAGCTGCCAGTGTGCCTAGCCTGTTTTTTCTGTACATTTCGCACTTCTCTGCTTTCTCTTCTTGTGGTTTCTCAAGTGATGAACGTACAGTATCCCTTTGACCATATGTCCATTAGGTACATTATAATATACAGTTGTGCGTATGTGTATTTATTTATATATGTATTTATATTTATATAAATATATGTGTGGCCTTACCCTCCTCCTACTCCTTCACACAGGCAACATCTTCCTGCATACTGACCATGATCCTAGAAGGATGTCAAGCCCTCTTTTCTTTTTGCTATTAGAAGTAACTTATGGAGGTACATGAACCTTCAAACTCTTGCCACACTCTGTCTCATATTCTTGCTGAATATGAGGCTCTGCTGAATCTAAGGCAAATATTTTTCCACTTCCTTTACCAAATTTCTGGTCTTTGAGCAGGAAAATTTTGTTTAAAGCATCTTCTATAATGGAGTGTTGAGATCAGGCATGTCTAGTGACTGATACATTGATCCAATCTCATCTCAAGAGTCAGAACAATTAACGTGTATGTGTGTATGTATACATGTTTTCTGATCTTACAGTTTTTGTTGTATTTCTTTACAAGCCTTTTTTTCTGTGTATATATATTTATGTCATTAACGCCATGATGCAAGCTTTTTAAAAATATAACAGTATTATATAAAAATTACCTTTCATCATTAAACATTCATTTGAAACAGTTTGGTGTTGGGAAAATTGGACAGCTACATGCAAAGTAATGAGACTAGACCACCAACTTACACCATACACAAGAATAAACTCAAAATGGATAAAAGACTTAAATGTGACCCGCGAATCCATAAAAATCCTAGAAGAAAATGTGGGCAACACAAGTTCAGACATCACACGCAGCAGCATTTTCACTGATACAACGCCTCAGGCAAGAGAAACAAACAAACAAAATGAACATGTGGGACTACATCAAACTAAACAGCATCTGCACAGCTAAAGAAACAACCATCAAAATGGAAAGGGAACCCACTATATGGGAGAGCATAATTGTCAACGATACATCAGATAAAAGGTTAATTTCCAAAATATATAGAGTATTCATACAACTCAACAAAAGGAAGGCAAAGAACCCAATTAAAAAATGGGCAGAGGACCTAAATAGATACCTCTCTAAATAGGACGTACAAATGGCCAAGAGTCATACGAAAAAATACTCAGTGTCATTAATCATCAGAGAGATGCAAATAAGAATGACTATGAGGTGTCACCTCACACCTCCCAGAATGGCCGCCATCAAAAATCATGAAACAACAAGTGCTGGCGAAGGTGTGGAGAAAAGGGGACTCTAGTACACTGCGGCTGGCAGGAATGCAGACTGGTGCAGCCACTATGGAAAACAATATGGTGTTTCTTCCAAAAATTAAAAGTTGAACTTCCATTTGACCCAGTGATCCCACTGCTAGGAATATATCGTAAAAAGCCTGAAACACCCGTCAGAAAGAATATATGTATCCCTATGTTCATAGCTGCACTATTTATAGTTGCTAAGATCTGGAAACAGCCCAAGTGTCCATCAATAGATGAGTGGATAAAAAAGCTGTGGTACATATACACACTGGAACACTATGCAGCTGTAAGAAAGAAAGATCTTGTATCCTTTGAGACGACATGGAAGGACCTGGAGAGTATTATGCTAAACAAAATGAGCCAATCAGAGAAAGACATATACCACATGATCTCACTTATTTGTGGAATCTAATGAGCAAAAAAAGCTGATGAACAAAACAGACCTAGAGACATAGAGAAGAGTATGGTTCAGACTGACAAACCTCAGAGGAGGGGGGTTAGGGGGGCTAGGGGGAGGGCATATATGTGTAATCAGTGGACATAGACAACAATGCTTGGCAGGGGGTGGGATAGGGAGGAGGGTGTCTGTGGGGTGGGGGGCAAAGGAGAAACATCTGTAACAAAAATAAATTAATTAATAAAAAATTAAAAATAAAAGTTATTCTCTATAGGAACAAGGAAACAAACAAACAAAAACACGTTTCCTTTCCCCTTCTGCACCCCTTTCTGAGAGTCTCATCTGCATGAGCTCTCCTTTTGTTAGGAATGTGTTCCTCTGCTGTGTTGGGATGCACACTCACTGTTCTGAAATGTCATCTTCAGTGTTAATTCAATAGTGATATCATAAATAGTGGAGCTATTTCTTGGGATTGATCATCTTGAGAGTTCATAGTATCTCATTATTATAAATAAAGCTGGAATGATCATTCCTACTCATCAGTATTTGTCCACAATTTTAATAATTTCCAAATGCTAAATTTTTAGAAATGCAATTTTTGGGTCAACAGATTTGAATATTTTTCAGATTCTTTAATCATGTTGCCATGTTACTTTCCAAAATGTTTGTACTGAATTATGCTTTACCATTAGTGAATTAGTATGTCTGTCTTGCTAAACTCTAGGCTGCATTGAATATTGCTATTAGAAAAATATCTGTACCAATTTCATAAGCCAAAGCGATACCTCATTACTGCTTCAATTTGCATTTCTTTGATTACTAGTAACTTGGTGCCATATTTTAGGAGACCGGTTTATCTTGTTTTGACATAGCCTCAACTCAAGTTCATCTTCAGTTGCCACTGTCAAGATGAATCATTGAAATTAAGAGCTGTAGTCCTGGGATATACTAGTGTCATCCAGAATATGTAGCACTGAAAACTGTCTAATTAGAAGCAAAAGAATTGAAACTCATAACTGTATATTTTTAACTTTTTATTATGGATTTTTAAAACACCCAAGAAAAGAAATAATAATATCATAAATTCCTGTGTAACCATGATTTTAGCTTTGACAACTATAAGCATTCTACATTTCTTGTTTTGCAGTCTTCCTACATTTTTTTGCAATAGGGGAGACATTGAAATATTTCAAGTTAAATAACAAATAATATTATTTTATCCATGAATACTTGTGTATATAATATATAAAAATTTTTAAAATTTGAATGCCTCTTCCCAGCACTTTGCATATAGTTTTAAAAAAATATATGACTTATTATTGGAGTATATTATATATACAGAAAAGTGCACAGAGCTTAAATGAACAACTTGGTGAATTATTACAAAATGAACACACCTCTATATCCAGCAACAGACTCAAGAAATAGAATGTTAACACACACACAAAGTCCCTCTCCTGCACCACTTATGTCCCCTCCTGGTCATTAACCCCTTTCCTGTCAAAAAATAATCACTGTCTTTACTTCTAACACCATAAGGTAGCTTTCCCTGTTTTAGAACTTTATGGACATGGAATCATGCAGTATATATTTTTTGTGAATATATATATTTTGATTTGTATCTGTTTTTAGATTTATCCATCATGTTGTGTACAGTTGTAGTTCATTTATTTTCATTGCTATATTTCACTATATGCATATGCCACAATTTATTTTACTGTTGAAGAATATTTACAGTTTTTTAGTTTTTGGCTATTATGAATAATTTCACTAATAATATTCCTGTATATGTATTTTAGTGTACATATGTGCTCATATATATTGGCTATATATCTAGAAATGGGATTGCTGGATCATTCGGTATACATTCATTCACCTTTAGTAGATAATGCCAAACAATTTCTAAAGCAGTATATGAATTTACACCCCTAACAGCAGTGTGGTCCAGTTGTTTCACATCCTTGCCTGACAACTTTGGGTTTTGTCAGTCTTTGTGATGGTTGTGAAGTAATATTTTCTTATGGACTTAATTTGCATTTCTGTTTATTGGTCATTTGGATACTCTCTTAAGAGAGGAGTAATTGCTTCAAAGTGAGTGTTTTCTATCATCAAATCATAAAAACCATTCTTACTCCAGGCCATATGAGAACACACATGGCTTCTGTTGATTTTTATTTTGCATTATCTTTATCTTATTTGTTTGTAGAATTTTTTTATATATTCTAGATGTGAGTAAATGTCTTTTTTTTTTCCCTCTGTGGCTTGTCTCTATATTCTCTCATGTCTTTGGATAAAGAGAAGTTGCTAATTTTAATGTAGTCAAGTTTATCATTCTTCCTTTTATGTTGATTGCATTGTAAGGCAGTTAAAGTCTTGAAGAGATTCTTGTTATTTTCTAGACATTGTGTTGTTTTCCTTTCCCATTCAAGTCTATAATACATTATAAAAAATTTTTGTGAGAATGTTTCCCCCTCACACATGAATATCCATTTGACTTAATGCTATTTATTTAAATAACATCTTTTTCTATCTTATTCTGCAGTGCCAACTTTGTCATAAATCAAGTATCCATACAGGTTTGCATCTGTTTTTAGACTATTTTGTTCCACTGCTCTACTTACAATACTGCTAGTAACACTGTGTCTTAATTATTGTAGCTTTATTATGTCTTAATATCTAGTACTCTAAGTCCTTTAACTTTGTTTTTCCCTAAGATTGATTTGGCTATTCTCAGCTCTTAGCAATGGAAAAAAACAAAACAGAAACACCCTGCACTTTAGATGGAGATTGCATTGAATTTGTATTCAATTAGATTAAATCTTTGTGTCAGAAGCTGGCAAATATTTTAGGCTTTGCAAGCCAAGAGATGAAATGTAGTACATCATGTAGATATTGATATAATGAGAAAAAACACAGTTTCACAAACTGGTATTTACAAATTTCAAAATAAATTAATGATCTGTACATTTCTTTCTTTCTTTTATTTATTTATTTATTTATTAACTATACAGGTCTACTAAAGAGAAGAATGCATTGAAATCTGTTGACTTTGTGTGTGTGTGTGTGTGTGTGTGTGTGTGTGTATAATATTTTGCTTAATTGGGTTCCAAAGTTACTGTTCTCTATTATCAAATTGATTATAATTATTTGTGCATGAAAAGCATTCGTAGCTCAAGGCTGTGAAACAGTGGGCTGTGGGCGAGATTTAGCTTGTGACTCATGGTTTGCCAAACCCAGCGTTACAATACTGATGTATAAATTCATAAGCAATATATATATATCTATTTTTAGGTATTCTTAGGCTTTTAAAGTGATGTTTTATAGTTTTCTCTATAGAGATCATGCTTATATTTTTAAAGTTTTATTCCCAGATGTATGATAATGTTGAATCAATTGAAAAATGAGGATTTAAGATTTTTATTTTCTAATTACTATAGATATATACAAATAATATTGGTTTTTGTATATTTGCCTTCTATCTAGCAACATTTTAAAATGACAATATTTTATCAGTATTTTCTTTTCTTTCTTTATATATTTATTTTATTTTATTTTTGTTACAAATGTTTCTCCTTTTTTACCCCATTGACACTCTCCTCACCATCCCCCCCACCCTATCCCCGGCTTTGTTGTCCATGTCAATTGGTTATGCGTACATTCATAAAAGTCCTGTGGTTTATTCTGCCCTCCCCTCAGCACCCTCTCTTCTGAGCTCAAGGCTGTGAAACAGTAGGCTGTGGGCGAGATTTAGCTTGTTGTCAGTCTGCACCCTACTTCCATGTCTCTGGGTCTACCCTTTACCTCAGACTGTTATGTTTATTATATTCCACAAATAAGTGAGATCATGTGGTATTTGTCTTTTTCTGCTTGGCTTCTTTCACTTAGGATAATACTTTCCAGGTCCCTCCATGTCATCTCAAAGGATAAGAGATCTTTCTTTCTTACCGCTGCATAGTACTCCATTGTGTATATATACCACAGCCTTTTTATCCATTTGTCTATTGATGGACACTTGGGCTGTTTCCAGATCTTAGCTATTGTAAATAGTGCTGCTATGAACATGGGGTACATGTATTCTTTCTGATTGGTGTTTCAGGCTTCGTAGGGTATATTCCTAGAAGTGGGATCACTCGGTCAAATGGCAATTCAATTTTTAATTTTTTGCGGTAACACCATAGTGTTTTCCATAGTGGCTGCACCAGTCTGCATTCTCACCAGCAGTGTACTAGAGTCCCCTTTTCTCCACACCCTCGCCAACACTTGTTTGATGGTTTTTTGATGGTGTCCATTCTGACAGGTGTGAGGTGATACCTCATTGTTGTTTTAATTTGCATCTCTCTGATGATTAGTGAAGTTGAGCATTTCTTCATATGTCTCTTGGCCATTTGTAAGTCCTGTTTGGAGAG
The DNA here is from genome assembly GCF_014108415.1 of Molossus molossus. Classification (NCBI taxonomy): domain Eukaryota; kingdom Metazoa; phylum Chordata; class Mammalia; order Chiroptera; family Molossidae; genus Molossus; species Molossus molossus. The sequence goes on along the minus strand of NW_023425366.1, from coordinate 104,567,060 downwards.
GTGTCTGTTCAGCTCCTCTGTCCATTTTTTTAATTGGGTTCTTTGTCTTCCTTTTGTTGAGTTGTTAGAGTACTCTATATATTTTGGAAATTAACCCCTTATCTGATGTATCATTGGCAATGATGCTCTTCCATACAGTGGGTTCCCTTTCCATTTTGATGGTTGTTTCTTTTGCTGTGCAGAAGCTTTTTAGTTTGATGTAGTCCCATGTCTTCATTTTTCATTTGATCCCATTGCCTTAGGTGATGTATCAGTGAAAGTTCTGCTGCGTATGATGTCCGAAATTTTGTTGCCTACATTTTCTTCTAGAATTTTTATGGATTCATGGGTCACATTTAAGTCTTTTATCCATTTTGAGTTTATTTTTGTGTATGGTGTAAGTTGATGGTCTAGTTTCATTTTTTTGCATGTAGCTGTCCAATTTTCCCAACAGCATTTATTAAAGAGGCTGTCTGTACTCCATTGTATGCTCTTGCCTCCTTTGCCAAATATTAATTGAGCATAATGTCTTGGGTCCATTTCTGGGTTCTCTGTTCTGTTCCACTGGTCTATATGCCTGTTCTTGTGCCAGTACCAGGTTGTTTTGATTAAAGTAGCTTTGTAGTATAAGCTGATATTTGGTATTGTGATCCCACCTACTTTGTCCTTCTTTTTCAAGATTGCTGTGGCTACTTGGGGTCTTTTTTGGTGCCATATGAACTTTTGAAGTATTTGTTCTAGTTCTGTGAAAGATGTCATTGGTATTTTGATGGGGATTGCATTGAATCTATAGATTGCTTTGGGTAATATGGACATTTTAATGATGTTGATTCTTCCAATCCATGAACAAGGTATGTGCTTCCACTTTTTTACATCTTCCTCTATTTTTTTTTTTCAATGTCCTGTAGTTTTCTGCAAATAGGTCCTTTACTTCTGTGGTTAAGTTCATTCCAAGGTATCTGAATTTTTGTGCCACTATGGTAAATGGGATTGTTTTTTCAGTTTCTCTTTCTGTGAGTTCATCATTGGTGTATAAGAATGCTGTCATGTTCTTGACGTTAATATTGTATCCTGCTACTGCCAAATGCATTTTTTAAGTCTAGTAGATTTTTTATGGAGTCTTTAGGGTTTTCTCTGTATAATATCATGTCATCTGCAAATAATGACAGTTTCACTTTCTCCTTTCCAATTTGGATCCCTTTTATTTTTTCTTCATGTCTGATTGCTGTGGCTAAGACTTCCAGTACTATGTTAAATAAGAGTGGCAAAAATGGGCATCCCTGTCTTGTTTCTGTTCTTAAGGGAAATGCTTTTAGTTTCTCCCCATTGAGTATGATGTTGGCTGTAGGTCTTTCATAAATGGCCTTTATTATGTAGACATATGATCCCTCTATTCTCACATAGCTGAGCGTTTTTATCAGAAATGGATGCTGGATTTTGTCAAATGCTTTTCAGCATCTATTGATATGATCACGTGGTTTTTATTCTTCATTTTATTTATGTGGTGTATCACATTTATTGACTTGCGAATATTGTACCAGCCTTGCATCCCTGGGATGAGTCCCACTTGGTCATGGTGAATAATTTTTTTGATGTATTGCTGGTTCCGAGTTGCTAGTATTTTGTTCAGGATTTTGGCATCTATGTTCATCAGGGATATTGGTCTGTAGTTTTCTTTCTTTGTAGTGTCTTTCTCTGGTTTTGGAATTAGAATTATGCTGGCCTCATCAAACGAGTTTGGAAGTCTTCCTTCTTCTTGAATTTTTTGAAATACTTTGAGGAGAATGGGTTAGTTCTTTTTTGAATGTTCGGTAAAACTCCTCCCTGAAGCCATCTAAGCTTGGGCTTTTGTTTGCTGGGACAGTCTTGACTACCTCTTCAATTTCCTTAGTTGTTATTGGACTGTTCAAGTTTTTTATCTCTTCCTGGTCCAGTTTTGGGAGACTATGTGTTTCTAGAAATTTGTCCATTTTGCTTAGATTGTTGAATATGTTGCCATATAATTGTTCATCGTAGTTGTTAATGATCTTTTGTATTTCTGTGGTATCAGTTGTTACTCCTCCTCTTTCATTTCTGATTTTGTGCATTTGGGTTCTCTCTCTTTGTTTCTTGGTGAGTCTAGCTAAGGGTTCATCAATCATGTTTATCTTTTTTGAAAAACCTGCTCTTTGTTTCATTGATCCTTTGTTTTTTTGGACTCTATGTCATTTATTTCTGCTCTGATCTTTACTATTTCCTTCCTTCTACTTGCTCTGGGGTTTTCTTTTTGTTTGCTTTCTAATTCCTTAAGTTTTGAGGTTAGATTGTGTATTAGAAATTTTTCTTGCTTCTTGATGTAGGCCTGTAGTGTTATGAACTTCCCTCTCAGAACTACTGTCACTGCATCCCATAGATTTTGTGCTGTTGTGTGTTCATTTTCATTGGTTTCTAGGAAGTTTTTAATTTCTTCCTTGATCTCCATGGTAACCCATTCATTGTTCAACAACATGCTGTTTAGCCTCCATATGTTCAAATGTTGTTGTATGTTCTTGTTGCAATTGATTTCTAATTTTATGCCATTGTGATGAGAAGATTCTTGATATGATTTCAGACTTTTTGAACCTGTAGAGACTTAGTTTGTGCTCTAACATGTCGTCTATCTTTGAAAATGTCCCATGTGCACTTGAGAAGAATGTGAATTCTGCAGTTTTGGGGTGTAATTCTCTGTAGATATCTATTAAATCCATTTGGTCTAGTGCTTCATTTACAGTCTGTGTTTCCTTGTTAATTTTTTGTCTAGAAGATCTATCCAGTGATGTCAGTGGGGTATTGAAGTACCCTGCTATGATTGTATTGCTGTTGATTTCTCTTTTGAAGTCCTCCAAAAGATTTTTAATATATGTTGGTGCTCCTATATTGGGCACATATATGTTTACCAAGGTTATACCTTCCTGTTGGATAGATCTTTTCAATATTATGTAGTGGCCTTCTTTGTCTCTAGTTATAACCTTCATTTTGAAATCTACTTTATCAGATATGAGTATTGCTACCCCAGCTCTTTTTTGCTTTACGTTTGCTTGGAAGATTTTTTTCCATCCCTTCACTTTCAATTTATGTGAGTCTTTTGTTGTGAGGTGGGTCTATTGTAAACAATATATATATGAGTCATGCTTTCTTATCCAGTCAGTTTCTCTGTGTTGGAGCATTCAAACCATTCACATTTAAGGTGATTATTGACATGTACTTACTTATTGCCATTTTTGTTTAGTGTGGTTATATTTTTCCTCCTATTTCTTCTACTGATTACAGCAGTCCTTTTAGCATATCTTGCACTGCTGGTTTGGTGTTAATATATTCCCTTAGCCTCTTTTTGTCTGGGAAGCTCTTTATTTGACCTTCTATTTTGAATGATAGCCTTGCTGGATAGAGTAGACTTGGATTCAGATCCTTGTTTTTCATGACCTTGATTACTTGATGCCCTTCCCTTCTGGCCTGTAGTGTTTCTGTTGAGAAGTCAGCTGAGAGCCTTATGGAGTTTCCTTTGTAGGTAACCTGTTGCTTATCTCTTGCTACCTTTCGGATTCTCTCTTTGTCTTTAATTTTTGGCATTTTAATTACTATGTGTCTTGGTGTGGGCCTGTTTGGGTTCTTCCTACTCTGGGCTCTCTGTGCTTCTTGAACTTGAATGCCTTCTTCCTTCACCAAATTAGGGAAGTTTTCTGTCACTATTTTTTCAAATATATTCTCTAACCCTTGCTCATTTTCTTAGTCTTCGGGGACTCCTATGATGCAAATGTTATTACCTTTTCAGTTGTCCCACAGTTCTCTTTAGCTGTCTTCCTGTTTTAAAATTTTTTTTTTCCTTTTGGTTTTCTAGTTTTTTTTCCTACCCTTTTTTCTAATTCATTGATCCAGTTCTCATCTTCCTCTGCTCTGCTGGTTAGTCCTTCCAATGTGTTCTTAATTTCTGCTATGTCATTCTTCATTTCCACTTGGTTGGTTTTCAATGTTTCTATATCTTTACTCATGGTGCTGATGTCCTTACTCATGCTGTTGAGCTTCCTCAAGATCATGGCTCTGAACTCTACCTCTGATAATTTGCTTAGCTGCATTTCATTTATCTCATCTTCTATAGAGTTCCCTTGTTCTTTCATTTGTGATTTGTTTCTTTGTTTCACCATTTTGGCTATCTCAGTGGATTTTGGACCTGCCAAATTTTCCCTGTGGGTGTTGGTGTTTTGCTGTTTGTGGCTCCCTCAACAAACAGGGTTTTGATGAGCCTGTGTGGGCCTACGTTAAACACCACTGTCAAGTCTTACTTTCCTGGGTAGATTTGCAAGCCCAGGAAAGGTTCAGTTATCCTCTAGCTTTTTCCTGGAGACTAGTAGTCTCAGTTACATGGTGCTTTGGAATGTAGCCCTGGTGTTCAGTTTCCCTGATTATATGGTCCTGTCCTCCTGCTTTTCTGTTGCTTTTTTCCAAGGATTTGTCTTTATTTTAGTTGTAATTCCCGTTTGGTCCTGGGAGATTTTCTGTGTAGCTGCTATTCACTCTGCCTCCATTTTCACTTCCTCTATGCCTATCTTGTGTCCATCTGGGTTGCACAGGCCTTTCTGGTGCCCCCACACACTGCAGGTCCTGACGGTAACTGGATCGCACAGTCCCTTAGGGGACCTGGCTCTATGCCTATGTAATGGGCTGCTGGGTCGCACAGTCCTTTCTGGTGCTTCAGCACTCCTCAGGTCCTGGCGGGAAATTGGATGGCACAGTCCCTGCTGGGTCGCACAGGCCTCTCTGGTGATTCAGCACCCTGCAGGTCCAGTGGGTAACTAGATCTCACAGTCCCTGCTGTGTCGCCCAGGCCTTTCTGGTGCCCCTGCACCCTGCAGTTCCCATGGGTGGGCAGTTGGATCACACCAGTCTCTCACGCTCCAGCTTCCCACTGCACTTGTGAGCTGCTGGACCTCACAGGCCTCTGTGGAGCCCCAGGTTCTGCTGCTGGTGGCTGGGTAGTGCTGCTGCTCCATGGGGCTCAACTCTTGCATAGATTTTGTTGTTGTTTTTGGGAATGGGTCTCAGCTGCTGGTCCATGCTTCTGTTGCCTGGGGATGGATGTCTGCTCCCCAGCCTCTGTTGCTGGGGGTATATCTGGACTCTGATCGGGCTGCTACTATGGGGGATGGTGCTGGGCTCCCAGCTGTCTGCGGCTTCAAGGACTGGCACCTTGGCAGCTCCACTACGGTGCACTGGTCTGTGTTGACACATAGTGTCCACTGGTCAGATGGTGCCAGCTGCCCTGGTGGGCTCCCACTGCCTCCTCCCAGGGAAGACCCTGGATCTTCCAAAATGGTGGGACCTCCCAGAGGCGCAGGGAGAAGCACCCTGAAGGGCTGCTTACTGCGGTAGCCAGCTGCTCCATCCACAGTACAGCAGAGCTCTGTGGCTCTGCACTGCTGGAGTTTGGTCATCCACCTTCACGTCCACTCATACTCTCTCACACACTAGCTCACTTTCTCACACACTCACCCTCCCTCTGGTCCTGCCTGCCGCCATCTTCCTCTTGTCCTGGATTTAATTTTTTGACAAGCATAAGAGTTGGTCAAAATTCTATTTGGTTCCTATATATTGAGGAGATAGTTCAAAAGGCAGGAGTGGTAGAATCTTACCTATGCTGCTTTCCTGGCTCCTCCCTTCTTTTGGTATTAGTATTGTTGCTAATTTCCTTTCTGACTCTGGTTTTATTTACTAGAATAAAATGTACATAAATTACACAACAGTCCATACTTTGCTTTGTTCCCTGCTACATCTAGCATCTAGATTAATGCCTGGCATATAGAGGTACCCAGTGACTACTGGTTGAATTGATGCCTCTGTGAAGAAAAAATGAGTCTGTGTAGCTGCTGATGGTGGTGGCAATGATGGTAGCTGGAGTTTATACATACTTTTCAAGTGTTCTAAGTCCTTTGTTTCTTTTAACTTGATAACAATAATATTTGGTATAGATACTATTACTCTTCCTACTTTACAAAGGCACAGAGATCATGTTAAATCCACACAGTTGACTCCAGAGCCCAGTAGCTTAATTGCTACTCTGTACTCTTGTCCTCATTGTATACTTTTCCCTCTTTTCTTCTGTCCATTTTAACTACTAAGGCCTTTTCTACTTTGCATCTAATCCTTTTTTCCCTCAGGCCAATACTATGGTGAAGCAACTGGCAACAGCTTGGGTGGGCCTAAAAGTTGGGTGGGGTGGGGCCTCAAGGAATCACCAGGGTGGGGCTACCAGTGTGACCAGGTTGCTGGAGTCCCAGATATGGCGGCTGTCTGCCGCCCCAGGGAAGGGCTCACCAAAGGAACAAAGGCCTCTGACAGCACGTTTTTCCCGGAGAAAGCCCCCTCTCCAGCCCTCTCTTCAGTGCCAAACAGCTCAGTTCTTCCCTGTATGTCTCTGGTGACCCTCGAGCTGCCTCCCGTCTAAACTTAGAGGGAGAGAATCCGACAAGTCCGTGTGTGGGCCCTTTAAGAGGAGCTGCCTGGGGCTCCAGCCGCATCAGCTTCCCTGAGTCTCAGTTCCCGCTGGTTTTTCCAGTCAGAAGTTATGGGGATTCTCTTCCTGGCACTGGAACCCTGAGTGGGGCGTCTGGTGTGCGATTGGGACCCCTCAGTCTGCAGGGAGGACCTTCCCAGCCGAGGTATCCTCCTGATTTTTATCCGCAACACGTGGGTGTGGGACCAGCCCGTCCTACTCTGCCCCTCCTACTCTGCCCCTCCTACCAGTCTCGATGTAGCTGCTGCTTTAATTTCGTAGTTGTAGGACTTCCATTCAACTTGATTTCAGGCTGTTTTGAATGATGGTTGTTCTGTAGTTTAGTTGTTACTTTGATGTGGTTGTGGGAGGACGCGATACTGCGTTTACCTACCCGCCATCTTGACCGGAAGTCCCCAGCTGCACATTTAATGTATTGTTACTTTCAGACATCTCTCCCTTCCTCCCCTATATTATTGTGTAATGCCCACTGCTGGAGGAAGAAATCTTAGATTCTCAAACAGAAAATACATGAAATTATAATATGCCAACTTGACAATTTTTACAAATCACATTATGACATTTTACAAATCACACTGTAGCCTGACCAGCAAGTAACTCAACTGTTAAAAATACTTTCATTCTCATTTTTATTTTCCATAGTACTACACTATCCCTGGTCCTGTTAGATAATATGCCACATTCAGAAAATCCTGCAGTAATAACCAACCTAGAACACATGCAAATTAAAATTACCAACTGAATTCTCAAACTAAAAAAATAGCTTTTATTCAAATTAAATTATTATAATTCAGTTTGTAGTACATTTATTTCTTTTTAGTAAAAAGGATAAAATAACACTGTTATTTTATATAAATTTTTATATTTTATATAAATAACACAGTGTTATTTATATTTGCAAAGGAAATTCCAGCTCTCACCTTTCAAGTAACATCTGCACCCAGTTTTTGTTTTAATCTAATCGAATTGGATTCTAACACCTTTTTCCTGTTCTATAGACTTTAGGAACTGCTTTAACTAACTTTAAACAGACTTTAAGTAAAGTCTCTGAAACCATTTCATTGAGCAAGGTCCCCACAGATTCAGGGAGACTCAGAATGTGAAGTTGATAATTTGAAATCAAATAAAATCTAATAACATTCTTTTTTTTCAATAATCCCATAGTGCTTCTCTTTGTCTTTGGCAGTCTAACATAAATATGCTATATATTAAAAGTAACTGTACTAAAATTACTTACTTGTATTGATCGAAACATATGGAGAAAATGAAAAGGAAAGCCATAGAGTGGATGAAACTATTCCCAATACATTTATAACAGAGCTCTTATATCCAGAATATATAAAGAATTTGAAAAAATAATCAGCAGGCAAAAGACATCCCAAAAGAGATATATTCACAAGAGTAGATGTCCAAATGGCCAGAAACATACTCAACTTCATTAGTAATCAGGCAAATACAGAATCAAACAATTCAAGAGGGGATAAAATTTAAAAGACTCACAACACCAACTGTTGTTGAAGAAAAGAAACAACTGGAACTCCGATACACTTCAGGTGTACATGTGGTCAAAGGACTTTGAAAACCAGTTTGGTAATATCTGCTGAAGTTGAATGTGTACACCCAAGAAAAATGTGTGCTCTTGTGCATCAAGAATTTGCAATTTTGAATGACAGAAGCAAGACATAAAAGAATATATGGTTCCATTTATATAAATTTCAAACATAGGTAAAAATCTAAACTGTAATGTTAAAGTTAGGATGTTAAATATATTGGGGCAAAGGGAGTAGATAGTGACTAGATGATGGGTATTTTATGTTGATTTTTTGAGCTATACATTCATGTTTTATGTACATTTCTCTTTGTATTTTATTTTAGAATTTTAAAATGTTTAGCAAAGTAAGAGAGTCTACCCTGGATTCATACCACTTGGGTTCATACCCCGGTTTTGTTGCTTTCCAGCTGTGTAACTTTGGGAAATTTATTTAAGAGCTCTAGGCCTTGCCCTGGCCGGTTTGGCTCAGCGATTAGAGTATCGGCCCTCAGACCAGAGAGGAGACCTGGGTTTGGTTCCTGCTAAGGGCATGTACCTCGGTTGCAGTTTGTCCCCGGCCCCAGTTGGGGTCGTGTGGGTGGCAGCCACTCAATGTGTCTCTCTCATATCGATGTTTCTCTCTCTCTCTTCCTCCCTCTCTCCCTCCTGCTCTATCTGAAGATAAATGCAAGAATGTCCTCAGGTGAGGATTAAAAAAAAAAAGTAAGAGCTCTAGGTCTCAATTTCATATCTGTAATGTAATTTTGTAAGAATTGTTGTAAAGATTAGATAAATATTGGAATTTTTGCTAAGGTATTAATCACAACAACAGGTGGCACATAGTAAGTTCTGACTCATTGCTAACTCCCGCTATTGTTGTTATTGTTGATATCATTGCCAGCTTATTTGATCGAAGGAATTTTAAGCTTCTTTTGGAATAACATTATGTTTATACATCTGTCATGGTTCTCCATGCAGGCGAGTTTTTGTTATGGTCTCTCAGAAAAGTGTATTTTATTCACTGTCCATGTTATTTCATAAATTAATCATTTTATAGAAGATGTATTTTATAATTGTAAGTAGAATTTTCTTTGCCTTGTATTTTGTAGTTGTCCATGTAGTGTATATGTAGCCTATAATGGTGTATAGTAGCTAATACTTGGTATGACTGACTGCTTTCAGGTCTAGTTCTAAGTGCTACATGGATTAACACTTTTAATCCTGTGTAGAAACTGAGAACAGGGATTAAAGATAGTTAGCTCATGGCCTGGGATTCAGTATGGCCCCAGAGTCCAGCTTTACCCCACTACTCTATGCCAGGAAAGCTGCTCATTTTATTATTTTTTTCTTTTTATTTGGTAACTGGTTACTTTCCCTTAATCTGATTTTTAGTTAATTTTCTTATATTTCCAAGAAGCCAGTTATATCATTTGTAAGTAATTATTATTTTTTGTATACTATTCAATAATTCTTGTTCTTGCTTTCAGAGAAGTGTTCATAAAAATAATAAAGTGGACATTCTTCTGCTAGTCTAAGCGGAAATGCCTCTATTTTTTAAACCACTAAAAACATTGACTATTGACTGAAGACTGTTTTATGTTAAGGATGTGTTTTTTAATTATTGAGTTTACCAAATGGATTTTGATATATTCTGTTTTGTTTTCAAAATTAAATACACACCCTTTATATAAATTAGGGATGGCTTTAAGCTATATCAAATGGCTTTGTGTATCTATGCAGATGATCACATGGCTTTTCTGTGTTGAACTATTAATGTAATGAATTGTATTCATATACAGACTAATATTGAATCCTCTCTGCATTCCTAGAATTTTTAACATGTTGAATTTTATTTGCTAAAATTTCTATAAGATTTTTGCATATATAAGTAGAAGTGTAATGGTCTGCAGTTCTCTACCATTTTTGTTAGGTTTTGGCATTGGGTGAATTCTAGCTCTGTAAAGGAACCTGGATGATTTCTGTCTTGTCATGCATTGTATACTGCATTATAAAAAGAATTTTCGAGAACATTTTCTGGTATGGCTGCTTAATACTGTTTGTTAAATCTCTCTCTCTTTTTTCTTTATTAAAGATCTCAAATGTTTCTTTTACTAATTATGGAAATCTTCAAACAGACGAAAGTAGAGAGATTATCATTTTGTTCCTCTCTTACCTCACTTTGTTTTTCTCTAGAGTATTTTGAGCTTCACTACTTAAAACATGGTTTGAGGTTTCGCAGCATGGGTATCACCTGGGACTGTGCTGTGGATGACTGGATGTAATCATGTGCACACAAACACACGCATCACTTTTTTTTTTTTATCGTCATCCGAGGACATCTTTCCATTTTTTGTTCAGATAGAGCGGGAGGGAGAGAGAGAGAGAGAAACATCAATGTGAAAGGGACACATTGAGTGGCTGCCTCCCACACGACCCAACCAGGGCCGGGGACAAACTGCAACCAAGGTATGTGCCCTTAGTGGGAATCGAACCCGGGTCTCTCTGCACTGCAGGCCGACGCTCTAACCGCTGAGCCAAACTGGCCAGGGCGCATCACTTTACCTTTGCCATATTCTGTTGGTTATAGGCAAATCACAGGTTCTGGCCCCACCTTTGCTATAGATTTTAAACTGTCATTGGTAATGTTGTTCTGAGATGTTTAAATAAGTCTTTGAACTTTTAATTTGTCTTGAGTCCTGGAAGGGAGCTACAAAGTGAAAGGGTATAAAATTCTTAAAGGCTTTGATGACTATTGTCTAATTGCTTTTCAGAAACTGGTATCTCTTTGGGTTATGTGGTAAACAAATGGCAACATTGGTAGTTCATAAATATGCCTGTTCTGCCGACAAGAGATCATTAAATAATGAGAAAGCAGGAAAGAGGACAAGAATAATTAGAAATTCTTTTAATAACCAATGTGAGTGATTGGTACCTGAAAGCCTGAAGGTTATTTGAATTAATTTTTGATAGTCTAAAATTATTTGGCAACTTACTGTTCTTTACTAAATCTAATTCAATGTGTATTTGTCAAGAAACTTTTGGGTGCCTACTAGTGTTAGATTTTGTGAGTGAAAGAAAAGAAATATGCCAGTATCTTTGCCTTTATAAGGGAATCTTATTACTTTATTTTCCACTCTTTTCATCTTTTTATAAAATATAATTTCAATTTATATATTCATGCTGGATTTCACCTTACCTGGGTTCTCTGTGGGTTGAAGGAATTTGAAAGTCTTCCTAAGTGTAACTTCTACCAAGATAAAAACAAAGTTGACTTTTCCTTTGTTTTAGCAACAGCGTACTGTCTACAGACTGACTCTAGTGAAAGCATGGAATGTGGATGAACTCCAAGCCTATGCTGAGCTGGTGTCTCTAGGGAGTCCCGACTTCATCGAAGTGAAGGTGAGCCCCTGCTGGCCGCTGCTGTGCATGTTTCCTGTGATGCTTTGTTGACCGTCCCAGAGTTAAATTTTTTTAGATTCTGTAGGAGGTCCCAGATGTTATATTTATTCATTCAGAAATATTAAGAACCTGGCACTGTTCTAGTCATTGAGTGTAGTTGCAGTAAAGACTAAGCATTTGTTCTCACAAAACTATTGTTTTAGGGAGAGGTAGACAGACAGTCAACACAAACTGAATAATTAAAAACTATATTAGTTGACCCTTGAGCTATGTGGGGTTAGGAACACCCTTGAAAATTCATGTCTAACTTTTGACTCCCCTAAAGTTTAGCTACTAATAACCTATTATGACCAGAGAATTATTAATAACATAAACAGTTGATTAACATATTTTATGTTATATGTATTATATACTATATCCTTACAATAAAGTAAGCTAGAGGAGAGAAAATTTTATTTAGAAAATCATATGGAAGAGAAAATACACTGACAGTATTTATTGAGGAAAAAATATGCCCATAAGTGGACCTATGCAATTTAAACCCATGTTGTTCAAGGGTTAACTGTAGTAACTTTAATATGCTGAGAAAGAAAAGTGTTATAATGAGTAATTGGTTGTCTTTTAAATAAATTTTTATTATGGAAAACTTCAAACATGTAAGAAGTGAAGAGACTGGTCTAATGAGCCCCATTCATCCATCACCCAGCTTCAAAACTTATCAACTCATCTTTCAGCTAGATCCCTATCCATTCTAGCCTTAACGATATTATTTAGAAGTGAAACCCCACATTATATCATTGATCCATAACTGTTTAAATATATAACTCTAAAAGATATGCACTCATTTTAAACACTAATTCAGAATGCTGTTCTCATAACTAAACAGTTTTAACAATAACTTTTACATATTGGAACATATAAGGTTTCAAACAGGACCAATTATTTCACAGAATTTTTGAATCTGGATCCAAATAAGGGCCATTTATTGTAAATGCATTATTTTTATCTTAAATTTCTTTTAATCTAATTTCTCTTCCATATGTCTTTTCCCCCATTGTAATTTATTTTGTTGAAGAAAATGATTATCCTGGCTAGTTCCCCATATTTATATTTTATTTTATTAAATTTTTTCCCCCCTTTATTGATTTTTGAGAGAGAGAGGAAGGGAGAGGGAGAGAGAGATAGAAGCATCAAGAGAGAGAACATCAATTGACTGTCTCCTGCATGCCCCCCACTGGGGATCAGGCCCACAATGTGGGCATGTATCCTGACCAGGAATCGAACCAGTGACCTCCTGATGTGTGGGTCATGCTCAACAGTGGAGCTACACCGTCCAGACCCCCATATTTATATTTTAGATTCTGCTGATTGCATTTTTCTCTGCTTCCTATATTTCCTATGGATTGGTAGATAGATCAAGAGAAGATTGATCAGGTGCGTGCGTGTGTGTGTGTGTTTGTGTTTACATTTCAGGATTATTTTACTGGTGGTATTGTATACTTCCAGCAGGAGGCATGTAATGTCTGGTTGCTTGTGTCATGTTTTTACCAGTGTTTCTTTTTTATTATTCTAGAGAGGGAGGAAGGGAGAGAGAGAGAGAGAAAGAGAGAGAAACATCAGTGTGAGAGAGAGACATCAATTGGTTGCCTCCCATATGCCCCTTGACCAGGGATTGAATCTGCAACCTAGGTATGTGTGCTGACTGGGAATTGAACCTGTGACCTGCTGGTGTACTGGACAATGCTCCAACCAACTGAGCCACACTGGCTAGGGCTTTGCCATTGTTTCTTTGGGGTGGATTCCTATAAGTGTTCTGATATATCAAAGGGTAAGTGCATATATTGTTTTGCTAGACATGGCGATAGGCCCTTCTAGATTTCATAAGCTAGAAGCCTTTTCTGAGAAGGTGACTTTTTCAGAACTGACCTAAATACTAAGAAGCAACACAGTATGCAAAGGCTTGGGGTCAGAACATTCTGGCACATGGCACAGATAGTGTACAGAAGTCCTACATGAACTCTGTGGGGTGATTGGAATTGACAGTCACAGAAGATGAATCAGAGAGGTGGGCTGGGCCAGATTCTGTTAGACCTTTGAAGCAAGGATAAGAGCATTGGATTTTATATGAAGTTTTATGGTAAGCTTTTCTTTATACTAGGTGTTTCTAAAGGGTTTTGAGCTGGTGAGTAATGTGTCTGATTTATGATTTTAAAATATCAGCCCTGGCTAGTTCAGTGGTTAGAGTGTCAGCCCGCAGACTGGAGAGGCCTGGGTTCGGTTCCCGCTAAGGGCAGGCACCTCGGTTGCGGTTTGCCCCCAGCCCTGGTTGGGGTCATGTGGGTGGCAACCACTCGATTTATCTCTCTCACATCGATGTTTCTCTTGCTCTCTTCCTCCCTCTCTCCCTCCTGCTCTGTCTGAAGATAGATGCAAAAATGTCCTCGGGTGAGGATAAACAAACAAACAAACAAAACAAAACAACCATCACCTTGCTGCTGTCATGAATAGAGTAGAGAGGGCAGTAGTAGAAGTAGGCAGACCACTTGCAAAGCTAGTGCTTAATCCAAGGAAGAGATGTGATGGCTTGGGAAGTTCATTGGTAGTATAATTGGAGAAGTGTGACTGCATTTGGGATAAATTTGGAAGTAGAGCCAACAGAACTTATTGCTAGATGGTGCGTAGGAAGTAAAGGAATGAAAGGAATGAAGACCAGCACTGGGTTTTTAGTGTAAACAGCTGTGTGCATGTGGAACAGTTTACTGGGATGCAAGGGCCAGGGCAGGAGAGAGGTACGTTTGGGAGTAATTTCATGCATTCTATGTTGACCTTATTAAATTTGCGGTATTTTTTAAATATCCAAGTATGGATTCAAATAGGCCATAGGTTATGTAAGTCTGGAGGTCAGTGATGAGACAGGGCTGGCAATAATGATTTGGAAGTCATCAGCATGAGATGGTTGTTAAAGCTAATGAGTGTTAAGAGGCAAATGGCTTTTTTGGACAATGAAGGATCCACAAAATGAGAGAAAGTGATCAGAAAAGTTACCCAATCTCTGAAAGCTCCACTCTTCAGTTTATGTTTATGAAGTTGTATGCACTCTCTGTCGTATCAGAGGATAGTTCAGAGTTTTACAGCCATCTTTTAGTAAGTTCAGTTTTCTGTGTAACCGTGCTCTGGAGGGTTTGGAAGTGGGAACATGTGAGAGAAATACTGCGGTCTGACTGTGGGGCATTTTGTCTGTAGGCAGGTCAAAGACTCTTCTTTGAAGTTGCTGTTAATGACACTTACGATACAAAGATACAGACTACATTTGAGATGTATATGTTGGCTTAAGTAAATCTTGTCAACGTCCGGGGTTGGTGGTATTTTAATTTATGATTTAGCTATTAAAGAATGCTACCTCAAATTATGTTGCAGTAAAACCTCTGTTACAAAGCAACTTGGCTGGATCGCATGGTCACCTATTTTCATTTTCCTTCTTTTCTTTTCTTTTATTTCATGCTTTCTGTAATGAACAAGATATTTTGTAATTTGAAAAATCAACCAATATTCCTTTTTAAATAAAGATTGCTCTGTGTAAATAGTGTAATTCTTTGATGGTTAATTTTTGATTTGGCAAACTAGGAACATAACTAGAAAATGGATAAAATGTAGGGTCTGTAGCTGAGATGTTATAATGACATAGTTTCTTTCAAACAATATTTTTATTTTACTATTTTATCCCTGAATTCAACAAATATTTTTGAGCTGTCTCCATGTGCCAGGCCTGGTCAAAGCAAGGCAATACAAAATTTGATATTGGATATGCCTTTTGGCAAATAGATCTTATTGAACAAGGCAAAGTCTACAAAAAAGTAATAGAGCTACATTGAAAGAGTTTATTTCAAAATTTTTGGAGAAATGTGTAATCTAATCATAATTTTAAAACTCCTTATTTAAATGATAAAATGTAATATGATAGATAACAGTTTGTGTTGTATTGGGGGACAGCATGGTGATGATCAACCTGTCTCTGGTAGAGGACCTGCAGTGTCGCAGTCTGAAGTATTGGGCCACTGGGGATTGGATCATACTTGGTAAAATTCAACTATCATTTGTCTGACAAATTAATGACATATTTTTCTTTTAAACGGAGGTAGGAAAAGGGATGTTCACAGAATATAGTATGCTATTAAGAAACAGATCAAGTCCTGACCCATGTGGCTCAGTTGATTGAGCATCACCCTATGCACCAAGAGGTCGCCGGTTCAATTCCTGGTCAGGACGCATGTCTGGGTTGCAGACTCGATCCCTAGTAGGGGCCAAGCAGGAGGCAATTGATCACATTGATGTTTCCCTCTCTCTTTCTCTCCCTCTCCCTGCCTCTCTCTCTAAAATCAATAAAAACATATTTAAAAGAAAAGTAACAGATCAAGCTATAGAATATTATTTACTATTTGATTACATTTAATGTATATGTTTAGATACATTTATACTTTTTTATATAATTGTATCTAAACATATACGTTAAATGTAATCAATAATAAATATTATTCTATAACTTGATCTGTTACTGATATATATGGAAGGATATATATCAGGTTGTTAACCATGTTCTATTTGATAGAAGGGGAGGAAAGGCTTAATTTTACTATCGTCCTTGAGTCTAAACCTCTTTAAGATTAAAATTAGAATAATAGCAATTTAATAGCTTTGTTTTGAGAAATTCAGTGGGCTAATGGGTATGTTTGGATTCAGTAAACATTTAACTCACTTTCCATTAAGAACATTTATTTAAACTAAATCAATAGAAGCTATTTCTTTATTGTATTGATTTCCTCTTTGCTTTCATTGCTAGCCTTGTAAAATATTTTTCTGTTATGTCCCCTGTAAATTAACATATTTTAGCTTCATTAGGCTTAAGTAGTCCTTTATTTGCTAACCGAAGAATCTTAAACTATCATTATTGGCTTGCTTGTTTGTGAAAATATGTTTCATGTTACAAACATCTATTTCATTGAAAACTTTCATAACACAATCTGTTTACAAATGAAATACTGTCTTTGTGTTCTCTGCTAGCGTAGCACCTTGAGAATAGTGAGCGCTCAGTAATTATTTGTTGTCAGATGATTTAAAACTCTCTTATCCTTAGCACCGTAACTGTCTACAAAGTTCAATCCTTGCAGAATGCATCTTGCAAAACAAATATTTTATTTTACTTTATTTTGTTAATCCTTACCGGAGGATATTTTTCTATTGGTTTTTAGATAGAAAGGGAGGGAGGGATGGAGGGAGAGAGAGAGAGAGAAAAAAAACAACACATCAATGTGAGAGAGACACATTGATTAATTACCTCCCACATCACCCTGACCAGGGCTGGGGATCGAACCTGCAACCCAGGTATGTGCCCTTGCCTGGAAATAAAACCCATGACCCTTTGGTCTGAGGGTTTTCTCTCCAACCACTGCGCCAAACTGGCCAGGGAGCAAGACAAATATAGTGTGACCTCACTCTTTCTGCATGAAAAGATGAAGAATAGTAATGGTTCATGTACATAGTAATACCTAACTAATGTTTATCAGTTGGTTCATGATCATTAAAGAGTAGAGAAATTCTGAGTAACAGGAATGAAATTTTGTATTAGATCAGAAGTGAATTCTGGGGTTTATTATCAGAGAAGAATTTACTATTTGATCTTTAATTTAGGTCATTCAGTGTAGATTGGTTGGGGATCCAGAGAAGAATGGGCTCAGAATGTAGACATATTATTCCAGTTATCTGGTAAGGATATGCACAAGATATGATGACACTGAGGTCAGATGAGGTAAGGTTTCCTGACTGAAGATTAAAGAGAAGATGGGCAATTTAGCCAAGTCAGGACTGGATGCTGAGTGGGGTGGTCTGATAAGAAGGCCTCCAAGCCATGCTGAGAAGCTTGGGCTGTTCATTTCGGGGAGCTATTGAAGCATTTTCAGGGTATAAGAATGACATATTTTGGGTATATTGCTGTAAATTGTCATAAAGACATTTCTCATCAAACTGTAGGGAACACTAACAGTATCAGGAGTTTTTAGACACCCAGTTAGTTGAATTAGAATGGCCAAGCTGCCAAAATACTGCTCACCCACAGACCTTGAGTCCCCAGGTAAAATTTCTGAGGAGCCCATTAAAAAGACCTGTGGCCCCCATCACCCAGAGCGGGGAGATCCATCAGAAAGGCACCAGTGTAATGGTGTGGGTTGTGCTTTTCACTGAAATCTGAAGATGCATCAATGGTCCTGTTCTTTCGGAGCTTTCTTTGGGTCTGCTTGTTGTTACTCCTCAACCTGAACGTTCTGGAGTGAATGACTGCTTTTCATTTGCCACGTTGTACCCATCTGTTTTTTTAGGTTGTTCTTTTTTCAGAGTTGTAAGGGAAAAACCTGATGCTGGTGATAAGTGGGAAGGGGGCAGGGTGTAGTGGTGGGATGAGAAGGTAGCAGGCAGCCATAATGTGAGGGAAAATGAAGTGTTCTTAGACAGTTCAGGGTTAAGTGTGCCCAGGAATAAAGTCAAGACAGGTAGGCTAGAGTTTGGGAGAAGTTAAGTAGCCAAAGCAGAGGGCACCAAAGAGGGGAGGCATTAGGAGCCAAACTGAGTGAGGGCTCAGGGGTTCCCGAATGTGACCCCACAGACTAATCACTGAAACCAGTTTCTGCCGGTAACATTTCTGTCACGGTGACGACGCAGGCTCTGTGGATGGTTCAAGTCATCTGTGCAACCTACCTCAGAGGGTTTCTTTTGGCTAAAATGAGAACTTTTATGTGGAAGTGCTGTAAAGCGTCATGTGGTTATATGGAGAAGTATTAAGTGAAGGCATGATAATGAACTGTGGTATTCATTCTTTAATTTCATTTCCAAGCCAGATCTCTCCTTAATATTTCATGATTTATTACTGCTGAATAAGAAATATTAAAATGTTTTCCAAAGCCATTGTCATGAATATAAGATCTTATCTAAAACCTATGCATCAATGAACTAACTTTTTAAATATTGAAAAGAAATTCCCTTGAATTCACTACTCTGTACATGGCTGTTCATAAAGTTCATACATCATAAACAGTGTTTAAATTGAAATAAAGTTTATTTTTATGACCAATTTATCTATCAATAAATCATTTTCATGGCTTTTAAACATTCGGGTATGTTTTGCACAATTTTTCAGCCATGCTTTCTTTCAGATCTTTTTAAACTATTTGCTTTTTTAATTCACCACAACTCAGACTCTGTGTAATGAATTCAGTACGTTAATGGGCTAATAGAGAAGATTCTCTTCTTTATTATAACTAAGCTGGGTCACCTAAGGTTTCTGCTCAGCAATGGTCCTCTCAGTTTACTATACCAGCAATCTTTTTGAACGGCCATCTGGAACAGGGATTTTTGCATAGCTCATCCGAGTTTTCGGCCAAGTTCCAACTCTGCCATCTGTAGGGTCAGGGTCAATCTACAGTGTTCATTTGTGGGCTTTCATTTAATGTCCTTCTACCCCCTTTAATATGTTGTGTGTCTGTGTGTGAGAGAGAGGGTGTGAGTGGTGCATGTTTTTTATTTCAGTGTTCCCTACGTAGTAGCTAGAATATTCAAACTATTTGTCAAGAATGTTTGGTTCTGAGGTACTAGAAAATTAGTTCTCATTATGTAATCAGAACTTAGTTATGAAACTTTTTAGTTTTATATGACTGGGATGTCAGTAGAATTCAAAACAGAACCAAAATTATCTCACTGAATGAGAATTTCTATAGAGGTGAAATACATGTAGACCTGCTTAAATGTATGTGTATATATCCACAGAAGTATTTCCTATTTGGCATAATTCTGTGTGTGTGTGTGTGTGTGTGTGTGTGTGTGTGTATCTCCATATACAAAATGCATTACAAAGTGATATCATTGAAGAATAAAAAATAACTCTGGTCGGTTTGGCTCAGTAATTAGAGCATTGGCCCATGGACCAAAGAGCTGCAGGTTTGATTTTGGTCAAGGGCACATACCTTGGTTTTGGTTTGGTCCCCAGCCCCGGTTGGGTTGTGGGGGAGGCAGTCAATTGATGTGTCTCTCTCACATCAATGTTTCTTTCTGTCTCTGCCCCCCCCCCACCCCCCCGCACTCCCCTTGCCACTCTATCTAAAGATAAATGGAAAAATATCCTCGGGTGAGAATTAAAAAAAGAAAAAAAAAAAATAATAATGGGATCCCTATCCAGCCTTTAACAGAAACTTTACCAACTTCAAATCTAAACTGTACTGGAAAATGGGAGCTCACTTTATTTTCCCTGTGAATAAATTGTTCAGTTAATTTTTATGGGTGCCAACTATGATTATACTGGGGGACTGTAGTCCCTTGAGAATTAATCTGTTATAGTGCCCAAATGTATCTGAATGGAAAGATGTTACTGGTTCAAATATGTTATTGTGACTGGACAGCGTGGACTGTGAAGTGACACAAAGCACAGGTACCCGAGCCCCAGCACTGTCAGTGAAAGCATGGATCGACCTGAGAGCTCTGGTGCTGCTCCCGTCACTGACGACGTGTATTAGCTCCTAAGCAGTTTCGTCATCTCTGTATCACTTTCTCCACTTTAAAATACTGGTGGGATTGGATTGGATTCCCTCCAGAAGACTTTCTGGCTCTGAACCTTGCTGACATGTCAGTGGGTCTGTAATTGTCTCTAACTATTGTAATGTCTCCACAGGGTGTTACCTACTGTGGAGAGAGTTCAGCAAGCAGTCTCACCATGGCTAATGTGCCCTGGCATGAGGAAGTGGTACGCTTTGTACATGAGTTGGTGGATCTGATCCCCAACTATGAGATTGCTTGTGAACACGAACATTCCAATTGCCTCCTGATTGCTCACAGAAAGGTAAGAGTAATTCAAATATGCATTCTTCTCCCACCCTTATCCTTACTTCTCCTTTCTTCTCTTCCCTCTTTGTTTTCCCCTCACCCTACAGTAGTGAATATCTTCTTGTTTAATACCTTTCCTAAAACAAAAATTTAAAAAAACCTAAATTCTGTCTGTTGGGCTTATAAACTCTCTTTTTGTGTGTGAAATTGCTATGTATTTAGTCCTCACGTTGGCACTTGAAGTGCTTCCTGGATTGTAATTGGTGCATGCTAAAACACAAAAGCAAAGCCCCCTGTAATAACCTCGAGTCCTTTTCCAGAATGACAAGGGAAACCAAAAAGTAAACAACCTCCATATGAGTGTTTCTGACTGTCAGAAGAAATATTGAGGTGTTTATCACATTTCAGATTATTTTGAATCTTTGCCTCTGGAGAAATTTTTCTGAGATTTTGGTTCATGACTGTATTTCCATTTTCCCCCTTTCAGTGCTTTTATGAGGCAGAACAAGTATGTGAATCCAGTATATTTCTTAAGTAAATAATGCCTAGCAGAAGAAAATATTCTGTTCTTTGTATTCACAGGCCATTAAAATAAGAAGGAAAACTCTAATCAGGAGGCTAGTTTTAGAGTAGCTATTATAATATGTCCTATGAAAATATTTATACAGAAACAACGTAGCATCTGGAATTTGATTCAAAATAAACCATGATGTGTGGATGCATTGAGGGTTGTTGAGGCTAGATGATGGATACATAGAGGTTCGTTCTACTCTGCCTTGTTTTTTATTCAAATTCTTCATTAAAAGGGTCTTTTTAAAGAAGTGAACATAGATGAATCTTGAAAACACTGTACTAGATGAAAAAAGCCAGATACAAAAGGTCACACATATTGTATGATTTCATTTATATGAAATGTTCAGAGTAGGTAAACCCATAGAGATAGGAAGTAGATTGGTGGTTGCCAGGGGTTGAGGGAAGAACAGATGAGAAAGTGTTAATATCTATGGGATTTCTTTTTGGGGGTGATAAAATTGTTCTTTAATTATATGGTGATGTTGATTGTACAAGTGTGTGACTATACCAAAAAGTTAGTAAAGGGGTAGTCCCAGAGACACAGAAGTGGGATACAGACTGACAATCCCCTAAATAGGGGGGTGGTGGGGAAGAGATAAACCACAGAACTTATATGCATGAACAGTGGACATGGACAACAAACTGGGGAAAGGGCAGGAGGGAGGGGGAGGGGGGAATCAGTGGGGGGGAAAGGAGAAACATCTGTAACAAAAATTAATTAAAAAAAAAAAAAGTTAGTAAAGGTCAAGGGTGGGCTACTGCCATACTGGTTTGGTGGTAATGAACTCCTTTAGCATTTTCTTGTCTGGGAAGCTCTTTATCTGTCTTTTTATTCTAAATGATAGCTTTGCTGGGTAGAGTAAGCTTGGTTGTAAGTCCTTGCTTTTCATCACTTTGAATGTTTTATGCCAATGCCTTCTGGCCTGCAAAGTTTTTGTTGAGAAATCAGCTGACAGTCCATGGGAGCTCCCTTGTAGGTAACTTTCTGTCTCTCTCTTGCTTCCTTTAAGATCCTCTCTTTGTCTTTAACCTCTGGCGTTTATAATTATTATGTGTCTTGGCGTGGGCCTCTTTGGGTTCATCTTGTTTGGGACTCTGTGCTTCCTGGACTTGCGTGTCTATTTCTTTTGCCAGGTTAGGGAAGTTTTCCATCATTATTTCTACAATTAGGTTTTTAATCCCTTGCTCCCTCTCATCTCCTTCTGGTACCCCTATGATGCAAATATTGTTATGCTTAATGTTGTCTCAGAGTCCCCTTAAACTATCCTCATTTTTAAAATTCTTTTTTCTTTTTGCAGTTCCAATTGAGTGTTTTCTACTTCCTTGTCTTCCAAATTGATGATGCAATCCTCTGTTTCATCTAATCTACTGTTGATTCTCTCTAAAGTATTCTTCATTTCAGTTATTGTATTCTTCATTTCTGACTGCTTTTTAAAAAATATATTCTATCTTTATTTTTGTTTCCTACTTCTTTGCTGAAGTTCTCATTGAGTTCATTCATTCTTCCCCTAAGTTACTCGAGCATCCTTATAATCAGTTTTGAACTCTGCATCGGTTAGATTGCTTATCTCCATTTTGTTTAGTTCTTTTTCTAGACTTTTTAAAAAAATTATTTATTAATTTGTTTTTGTTACAGATGTTTCTTATTTTTCCCCCATTGACACCCTCCTCCCCTTCCCCCCCACTCCATCCCCAGCTTTGTTGTCTATGTTCATTGGTCATGCATACATGCATGTAAGTTCTGTGGTTTATCTCTTCCCCCACAACCCCCCGAGGCTTGTCAGCCTGTACCCCACCTTCATGTCTCTGGGTTAATTTTGTTCAGCAGTTTGTTTAGTTCATTATATTCCACAACTAAGTGAGATCGTGTGATATTTGTCTTTTTCTGCTTGGCTTTTTTGCTTTTGTACTGTGTTTTTTTTTTTTTTTTCATTTGGGACCTGTTTCTTTGTCTCCTCATTTTGGCTGCCTCCTTGTGTTTATTTCTGTGTACTAGGTAAATCTGCTACATCTGCCAGTCTTGACAGAGAGGCTGTAGATAGTAGGTGTCTTGTGGGCCCAGTGGCACAGTCTGCCTGGTCATCTGAGTTGGGTGCTCCAGGAGTGTTCCTTTTGTGAATTGTGTGTGTTCTCTTGTTGTAGTTGAGCCTGGATTGCTAGTGGCATTGACCCTCAGGCTTATTTTCTGTGAGAAATATTATTGACTGCAGTGGAGGAGCTGTTGTATGTGGGCTGACCCCATGGAACAGTATTTCCATTAGTGGGGTTCTGGTGCCTGCCAAGTCTTCCATTTGGGTGTGTCATTTGTAGAGCTGGTTGGGTGGTACTCTGGTTTGGTGTGAAGTCGGCCACTGGCTGTGTTGGTTCTAGGACTTCTTAGGAGGGGCTACGGTGCAGGCCAAGATCAGCTGCTGCCTGTGTCCTCACCAGAGCCACCTGGTAGTAATAAGTAAAAAGTGATCTGCAGACTGTTGCTGCCTGTACTGGTCTTGGAGGCACCTCGGAGGGGTTAAGCTGTGAAGTGAGGTGGGTAGCTACTAGTGCTGGGCTTGGGGCTGCTTAGCAAGAGGTAGGGGACAAGCTGGGACCAGCTGCTGCTTATTTTGGGTTTGTGCACCTTTGGGAGATTTTCCAGCATAAGCCAAGGAAGGTCATTTGCATGGAACACATGCTGAAAGAGGTTCAGGCCAGGTATTTGAGTTGGGTGGGGTAGCATCTCTGGGAATCAACAGAGTGGACCATTGGTGTTGGCCAGGTTGATGGAGCTCAGACTTAGTGCCCACCTGCACATATGGCTTTGTGGGGAGAGGGCTCAACAAAGGGGCAGTGATGTCTGCCAGCACTTAGGCTCCAGGTATGAGCTTCTGTGAAGCTAGTCAGTTCAGCTCCTGCCTGTGTGACCCTGGCACTTTTTGAGCTGCTGCCTCAGTGCTGGAGCTCAAGTAAGTCCATCAGTGAATAAGTCCATGTAAGTCCATGCATGCAGACCTGCAGTACCTCGGTCTCCAGCAGTCCCTGTCTCCCTTAGTCGCAAAATCCACTGGTTTTCACAGCCAGAGGTTATCAGGACTTCTTTTCCGGGCACTGGAGCCCTGGGCTTGTGAACCCTGTGTGAGGTTGGGACCCCTTGCTTCTCAGGGAGAACCTCTGCAGCCTTGATATTCCTCCTGTTTCTTAATCACCCCCATCTTTGGGTATGCGATCTGCCTGTTTCACATCTCTGCCCCTCCTACCAGTCTTGACATGGCTTCTTCTTTATATTCTTAGATGTAGGATTTATGTTCAGCTAGTCTTCAAGTGGTTCTTAATGATGATTGTTCTGTAATTTAGTTGCAGTTTTGATGTGGTTGTGGGAAGAGGTGAGCACAGCTTTTACCTAGTCTGCCATCTTGACCTGAAGTTTCTTTAGTAAAATATTTTAAACATTTAAAGTAATAGCTTGTCATTATTTTATTTAATAAAATTTTCCCTGTGTGAAAAATAAGAAAATATTGAGAACAAGACCCTTCGCAAAGAAGTTTGATTGTTCTGGACTATGGGAGTCCATAGAACTGTCTCATGTGGCCAACAAGGCCACTGATGCTTAGCATCCTGGCTTTATTTGGCCAGGGCTGTACCTTATTGCGCCTGTGGTGTGTTTTTGAGATCATCTATGACCTTTGAGTTCATAGTAATATTACATAGATTTGTCTTTTCCCTTACTGTTGGATTTGAGAAATTTTTGAAGCAGGGTGACGTCAAGCATATTTAACCTCACATTTTGTGATTTGGGGTTTCTTTTTTTTTACCCTCACCCGAGGACATTTTTCCATTTTTTGTTCAGATAGAGCGGGAGGGAGAGAGAGGAAGAGAGAGAGAGAGAGAAACATCGATGTGAAGGGACACATCGAGTGGCTGCCACCCTCACAACCAACCAGGGCCGGGGACAAACTGCAACTGACGTACGTGCCCTTAGCGGGAACCGAACCTGGGTCTCTCTGTACCGCAGGCCGATGCTCCAACCGCTGAGCCAAACCGGCCAGGGCTGGTTTGGGGTTTCATTCCTCTGTTTATGCAGCTCTGTCTCCAGCATTATTTTTGTGCCATTCAAACTAAAAGTTTCCCTTTTGCATAAAACAGTTTGGCTTTTTCTGAGCTATTATTTAATATGATTATCTTCATATTGTCTTGAGATGGAGCATATATAGTTCACTTTTGTCTTAGGGGTTTGATGGCTAATTTGAGCTTCTTACTATTATAGATGGAATGTTTATGTCCTTTCAGAATTCATGTGTCCTAACCCCTTAGTGTGGCTCATGCTTGAGATGGAACCTCTAAGAAAGTAATTAAGGTTAAAGGAGGTCATAAGGGTTTGGCCCTGATCTCATAGGATTAATGTTTTTATATGAAGAAACGCGAGTGTGCCCTCCCCCCACAACTCACCCTTGTGCCACTAAGAACCCACCCTTGTGTACATACTAAGAAAAGGCCATATGAACAATAGTGAGAAGATGCCTGTTTGCTGGAACCTTTGTCTTAGAGTTCTAGCATCTAGAACCATGAGAAGCCCTGGCTGGGTAGCTCAGTTGGTTAGTGTCATCCTGATATGTCAAGGTTGTGGGTTCAATCTCCAGTGAGGGCACATGCAAGAAGCAGCCAATGAATGCATGAATAAGTGGAACAACAAATCGATGTTTCCCTCTCTCTCTCTCTTTCTCTCTCAAAAATCAATAAATAAAAAAGAAAAAGAAAAAAAAAGAACTGTGAGGAAAATGAATTTTTGTTGTTTAAGCCAACCAGTTAGTGGTATTGTGTTATGTCAGCCCAAGCAAACTAATATTCCCACCTTTATTACATTTACTTGGTCTTCTAGTTTGTTTTCTTAGACATTGGCAGAGTTGTCCATTTTCAGATATTAGCTTATGTGTGTAACTAATTTCTTCCAATGTAAGCCAGGTTAGAGTTTTGTAGTCAAAATAGACCAGATGTTCCTCAGACTGCATTAGAGTTAGGAAATCAATTTAGTGTGTTGCAGCCAGCAATTTTTAAAGTGAACTAGATTGCCTTTAATTTTGTGAAAGTTGGGTTTCCAGAATATGTGTGTCAGTGCATGTGTATGTGGTAGGTTAAGATAAGATATATTTTTTTACTGTAGGTTGTGGCAACAAAAAGATTCTAAATCAATTGTTATAGGACAAGCTAATCTTTTAGTCTCTCCTAGAATGTCCATGGCAAGTGATAAATGTTAGAGTTTGAGGGAAAAGTAAGGCCAAGATGTGGACTCTGAGCAGGGGAAAGACATAAGGAGGGGGAGAGTGTGGTTATATTCTTTACTTAACTAGCCAAGCAGGGAGCCCCTGAAAGGACTTTTCCAGCAGGCCCAAGCTGGATATGGGTGGAGGGGGTGGTAATTTATCACATCCTGCTTTGCACTCCCAGAGTGCCTTGTGTGTAACCTCGCTCACTGCACACACTGTTACAATTTTTGTTAAATGTATGTAACTGGGCCGGGTTTACAGTTGGCACTCCATAAGTGTTAATAGAAGGGAGGAATCAAAGGTAGACATTATCAACCTCATTTTACTGTCATACATGTTAATGACCTGTTAACTTCTGTACTAGTTGGGAAATCATCACACTTCCTGCCCTATGTATCATGCCCTCTACTGTGAATACACTGTGAAGACAGTTCATACTCTTCTGTGGAGCCAACAGCAGCAGCATTTTATCCTGTCTTTCAGGATGGTGATAGAACAGGTTGAAGTTTTTTCACCATGTAGTCTTCTAGCTTTGTTAAGTAGTAAGGAAGAATAGGGTAGGCCCTTGTGTGTCATAAGTGATAGCATAAATTATAATAAATTATAATTGAGCAGCCTCAGCAGAGGTGAGTGGGATGGGGGACGTAACTACAGAAGCAATTATAGTATGCTCTGGTTGGGCAAGTTCAAGGTACAGTGAAGTCCGGTGTCAGAGGAACAGCATAGTCCCACGTGATTCAGATAAACTTTCAGAGCAGAGGACATTTATGAGGAGACCTGAGGCTCAAGTGGGTGTTAATGAGACAGAGGAATAGCGTGGAAGTCACATGATGGAACTAGTTCGTGGAAAGCGTCCGGATGGAGATTTGATAGTTAGACTGTGTGTCCTAGATAATGGTGCTCTACTGTACTGTTGGCGTAGTCATGTCAAGCAGTCTTCAGAACTTGGGAACAGCCAACACTGGAAAGAGAAGATCAGTCAGCTGGAAGGCTGTTGCTGAGACCCAGAAGTGAGGGCTTGTGTCAGAGCGGTGACAGAAATGCCGCTGAGGAGAATCGATGGAGCCTGGCCATGGTTTGGATGTGAGGGATCAGGGAAGGGAGGAACATTTTTGAGGTTCAGCACCTGGAGATGACAGTGATTACTTTCACCGTACTAGAGAACATTCAAGAGCAGTCATTCTTGGGAAAATGACAGGAGATATGGATTTTACATCTTGAATTGTAGAGTTCAAAGAGCCCTTGGGGCACCATTTCAAAAAATGGTCTTATTAGAAGAAAATTTCTTATGATTCATAGATAAAGTTTTCCATTTGTTTGGCATTTCCCTCCCTTAAGCTCTTAGCTGTTGGGTAAAAAAATCACATGTCATAACAGCACAGGGAATATAGTCAGTAATGTTGTCAGAAGTTTGCACAGTGACAGATGGTTACTAGACTTATCATGGTGATCACATCATAAGGTATATAAATGTTGAATCATTATGTTATATACCTGAAAGTAATATAATATTGTGTGCCAATTATACTTGAATAAAAATTTTAAAAAATCAAATGTCATTTAAATTCTGCATATTTTAAAATTCTTTACCCAGGAACCTATACATTTTTAATATTTTTCTCAGCTGGGACATGAAATTGTTAGTTAACTTGGTTCATAATCAGGTTTTTTCTCCTTTTCTTTCTTTTTTTTTTTTTTTAAATAAAAAGACAGTGGCATAACAGATTTGTAAGTTTATAAATCAGGTATCAAACTATTATATATTTACATGAAAGAATGCCAAATAGATACTTTGAATTAAAAGCCTCTACAGTTCAATTAGTAGTTCCTTCAGAGTGTCCTTAACTTACTTTCTGTTTTCTTCATTTCTGGTCATTATTTTATAGTTACTTTTGAGAAGCAATTTTCTTAAGAGAGTACAAATTGGATTATTTCCCTTTATTGAATTTAAATTCTTAACAAAACTTTCCACTAATGAGATACTGTATCTGTGTTAGGTTAAAAAGGTTAGTTTGAGTTATTAAGTTAGCATTTTAGAATTGGAAGTCATTGATTAAAACTTCACTAAGAATGCAAGCAAACTTTAGTATAAAAAGGATTCCACTAGGTCCTTCTAATATAACCATGAAAATTCATACCAGATAAAAAGTGACAACAAGAAGGAGGGGTCCAAGATAGCAGCATAGGTGGAAGGTGCACTCACCTTCTCCCAGGACCACATCAAAATCACAACTAAATTATAGAACAATCAACCTGGATAACCATCTGAAGACCAGCTGAACACTCGTCTTATAACTAAGGATTTACAGAAGAAACCCCGTTGAGACTGGTAGGAGGGGTGGTGACGTGAAAGAACTGGCCCCACACCCACACGTGGTGGTTGAGAATCCGAAGGGATATCCTAGTTGCAGAGGTTCCCAGCTGAGGTGCAAGGGGGTCTCAACCCTTTGCAGGGCTGTCCAGTCCAGAGCACCAGTTCCAGGAAGAGGAGCCCCCATAACATCTGGCTGTGAAAGTCAATGGGGATTATGTCAGAAGACAACTGGAAACCCAGGAGCCCCTTAAAGAGGCAGCACACAAAATCTCACTCGCAGGCACTCACCCTAGGCTCCATTGGAGGGATGGCTGCTCAGAGGGTGCCGGGGTCATATACGGAGAGACTGAGTTGTGTGGCTTCAGGGAGAGGGCTGAAGGGATAGCCACAAATGTCCCTGAGTTGAGTTCCTTTCCCATACTACCTGTGGATGCCATTGTTCCTGGGTGGAGAAATCCCCTCACATGATGCTAGTAACCTAAGGAGCTATATTAGTCCTCACCCTGATGGTTCCCTGAGGCCCTGCCCTGCCAAGCTCATGTGTGGCTGTGGGCTTTGCCGGAGGTGGCTACCCTGGGCCCGCATTGCAGCCTTTCTTGAAAAACTCTTTTGTAGTTCTGGGTGGGCTCTGGAGGTGCTAGAGACACACAGGGAGGAGCTGAGTTGTGTAGCTTTAAGGTGAAGGTTGTCTTCCCCAACTCCTGACAGGTGCCACTATTCCTGTGCAGAGCCCTGTCTCTCAGCCAAATCTTAATCTGCCTTAGCTTGATGAACTTTGGCTTCACCTTGAAGACTCCCTGAGATCCCTTTCCACCACAAAAGTCTGCAGCCCCAGACAGGTGGCTGCTGGCCTTGGTGACCCTGGGACTTTTTTTTTTTTAATCCTTATGAGAGGATATGTTTTTATTGATTTTTTTAAAGAAAGAGAAAGGAAGGAAAAGAGAGAAAAACATTGATGTGAGAGAGAAACATTGATTGGTTGCCTCCCATATGCACCCTAATTAGGGATTGAACCTACAACCTAGGTATGTGCCCTGATTGGGTATCGAACCTGCAAACTTTTGGTGTATGGGACAAGGCTCCAACCAACTGAGCCACCGGGCTGGGGTTACCCTGAGACTTTGCTGAGTGGTCTCAGGCCCAGCACTGATGCTCAGATTTAATCTGTATTAACCTGGTGAACACCACTTGCCCCTGTCTGTTGACTCCCTGAGAACCTGCCTTATGCATCTCATGTTCTTTCTGTGGCTGAGCCTAACAGGCAGTTGTCAGACAGTGGCAGATCTCCGGCCTGGTACTGGTAGGATCTGTTCTTGGTATGGACCCAGGCCAAGGACAGACAGCTACCAGTTGTGAATCAATTTGTAGATCCTAACAGGTAGCCCAAAGCTAGTCAAAGGCAGTGTCTGACATTGCCCTGCACCAGAGTCCTCCTGTGAGGCCCCAGAATCAACACACCCAATAGCTGACTTCAGATCACAGCAAAGCATGACCTAATTAGCTCCACAAGTGCTACACCCAAAGGGAGGTCTCAGCAGGCACCAGAGGACACTAGGGTGAATCCTACTTTGTGAGTTCAGCCCCCACAAAGCAGCTTGTACACTCTGGTTGAGGCCAGTCCTTTTTTTTTTTTTTTTGTCCTCACCCGAGGACATTTTTCCATTTTTTGTTCAGATAGAGTGGGAGGGAGGGGGAGGAAGAGAAACATCTCGATGTGAAAGGGACACATCGAGTGGCTGCCACCCGCACGACCAACCAGGGCCGGGGACAGACTGCAACCGAGGTACATGCCCTTAGCGGGAACCGAACCCGGGTCTCTCCGGACCGCAGGCTGACTCTCTAACCGCTGAGCCAAACTGGCCAGGGCTTGAGGCCAGTCCTTAGAGTCAACTGCACCCATGGATGGGTCAACAGCAATCAAGACTCAACTACCCAATCAAGACTCACATAATCCTTGCCTTGGCCCGTTATGCTCAGTGGTTAGAACATTAGCCTGTGGACTGAAGGGTCTTGGGTTTGATTCCCGGTCAAGGGCAATACCTGGGTTGTAGGTTTGAGCCCTAGCCCCTGTCAGGGTTGTGCGAGAGGCAACCAATTGATACCTCTTTTACATCGATGTTTCTCTCCCCCTCCCTCACTCTATCTGAAAAGAAATCAGTGGAAAAATATCATTGGGTGAGGATGAACAACAACAACAATTAAGGCTATATAACCCAAACAGTGGACACTCCTGGAGCACTTAGCTCGAGTGATCAGGGAGACTGTACCACTGAGCTCCACAAGACACCTATGACATAAGACCACTCTACCAAGACTGAGAGACATAGCATATCTACCTAATACACAGAATAAACAGACAGCCAAAATAGGGAGACAAAGAGACATGTCTAAAATGAAACAATAAGAGAAACCTCCAGAGAAAGAACTAAATGAATGGAGGCAAGCAATCTACTAGACACAGAGTTCAAAATAATGGTTAAAGGGTGCTCAAGGAACTTAGTGGAATAATAGATGAACTCAGTGAGAATATCAACAATGAGATAGTAAGCATGATAAAGGACATAGAATCCATAAAAAGAACTAGTCAGATGTGAAGAATACAGTAACTGAAATGAAGGAGTCCATAGCCCATTAAAATGAAGCAGAAGATTGAATCGGATTTGGAAGACAGGTAACAGAAAAAAGAATCAGATCAGCAAAAAGAAAAAGAATTAAAAAGACGAGGATACTTTAAGGGACCTCTGAGGTATAACAACATCCTCAACTTGGGGATACCAGAAGGAGAAGGAACAAGAAAAAGGGATTGAGAAGAAATATTTGAAGAAATAATGACTGAAAACTTCCTTAACTCAACAAAGGAAATCAATTCACAAGTCCAGGAAGTGGAGAGATTTTCAAACAACGTAAACTCAGAGAGACCCACACCAAGACACATCATAATTAAAATGGCAAAGGTTAAAGATAAAGAGAGAATCTTAAAAGCAGCAAGAGAAAAAAGGTTACAGTACAAAGAAGCTCCCATTAAGATTTTTCAGCAGAAACTTTTCACGCCAGAAAGAATTGTCATAAAATATTCAAAGTGATGAAAAGCAAGGAGCTGCAACCAAGATTACTCTACCCAACAAGACTCTCATATAAAATTGAAGGAGATATAAAGAGCTTCCTAGACAAGGAAAAGCTAAAGGAGTTCATCATCACTAAACCAATATTGTAAGAAATGTTAAAGGGACTTCTTTAAGAAGGAGAAATTAAAAAAAGGACAGTGGCCAGTGTGGCTCAGTGCTGGAGCATCGACCCATGCACCAAGAGGTTGCTGGTTCGATTCCCGGTCAGGGCACATGCCCAGGTTGTGGGCCAGATCCCCAGTGGGTAGCATGTAGGAGGTGGCCAATCGAGGTTCTCTCTCATCGATATTTCTCTCTCTCTAAAATAAATAAAGGAAAAAAAATTTAAAAAAAGAACACAAATATGAATAATGGCAATAAATATATACCTATCAGTAATCACTTTAAATATAAATGGGTTAAATGCTTCAATCAAAAGATGTAGGGTAGCTGAATGGATAAGAAAACAATACCTATGTATATGTTGTCTACAAGAGACCCACTTTGGGTCAGAAGACACATACACACTGAAAATAAAGGAATGGAAAAAGATATTTCATGCAAATGGAAACAACAACAACAAAAAGCTGGGTAGCAATACTTATTTCAGAAAAAATAGACTTTAAAACATAGGCTATAATAACAAACAAGGACATTACATAATAATAAAGTGGATAATCCAACAAGATGATATAACCCTTATAAACATGTATACACCTAAACATAGGATCACCTAAATATATAAAGCAATTCTTGATGGACATAAAGGAGAGATGAGTAGTAATACAATCATAGTAGGGAATTTAACAACTCATTGGCACCAATGGATAGACCTTCCAGAAAGAAAATTAACAAGGAAACATCAGCTTTAAATAACACATTAGATCAGATGGACTTAATTGATATTTTAGAGCATTTTACCCCAAAGCAGTGGAATATACATTCTTCTCAAGTGCACATAGAACATTTTTCAGAATAGACCACGTGTTAGGACACAAAACAAGTCTTAATAAATTTAAGAAAATTGAAATGATACCATGCATCTTCTTTGACTACAGTGGCATGAAATTAGAAATTTATTGTAAGAAAAAAACTGAAAAACACACAAACATATGGAGACTAAACAATGTACGGGTTAACAGATCAAGGAAGAAATAAAAATATCTTGAGACAAATGACAAAGAAAACACAACAACCCCTAAATCTATGGGACACAGCAAAAGCAGTTTTAAGAGGGAAATTCATAACAACACAGACCTACCTTAAGAAACAAGAAAAATTTCAAATAAAGAATCTAATCTTACACCTAAAGGAACTAGAAAAAGAACAAAAAACTAAGCCCAAAATGAGTAGCATAAAGGAAATAATAATGATTAGAGGGCAAATAAATGAAATAGAGTTTAAAATTCAAAAGATAGATAAGATTGATAAACTTTAACCATACTTATCAAGAAAAAAAGAAGATCCAAATAAAATCAGAAATGAAAGAGGATAGGTGACAAGTGACACTACAGAAATACAAAGGAGTATAAAAAACACTATGAACAACTATATGCCAACATTGAACAATTTGGAAGAAATGGATACATTTCTAGAAACATATAATCTTTCAAGATTAAAACAAGAAACAAAATTTGAGCACTGATTACAACCAATGAAATTGAAGCAGTAATAAAAAAAACAACAAAATCAAAACAAAATTTTTAACAAACACAAGTCCTTGACTGGATGACTTCACTGGGCAGTTTTATCAGATATTCAACTAATTTTACAAGGCCAGCATTACCTTGATTTCAAAATCAGATAAAGACATTACAAAGAAAATTATAGGCCAATATTCCTGATGAACATATATGCAAAAATCCTAAACCAAATTCAGCAACATATTTAAAAGATCATACACTATAATCAAGTGGGATTTATTCTGAGAATGCAAGGTTCAATATCTGCAAATCAATTAATGTGATATACCACATAAACAAAATAAAGGATAAAAATCATATCATATCAGTAGTTACAGAAAAAGCATTTTACAAAATTCAGCTTCTATTCATGATAAAAATGCTCAGCAAAGTAGGACCAGAGGGAACATACCTCAACGTAATAAAGACCATA
The DNA here is from genome assembly GCF_014108415.1 of Molossus molossus. Classification (NCBI taxonomy): domain Eukaryota; kingdom Metazoa; phylum Chordata; class Mammalia; order Chiroptera; family Molossidae; genus Molossus; species Molossus molossus. Next base: position 104,533,423 of record NW_023425366.1, on the reverse strand, counting down.
TATGACAGACCCACAGCCAACATACTCAGCAGGGGAAAACTAAAAGTGTTTTTCTCAAGACCAGGAACAAGACAGTGGTGTCCACTTTCCCCATTCTTATTCAATGTAGCACTGGAAGTTCTAGCCACCGCAGTTAGACGAAGAAGGAAAAAATGAAAGGCATCCTGATCGGAAAGTAAAAATGCCATTTGCAGACGACAAGATAATATAGAGAGAGAACCTTAAGAGAGTACATCAAAAAACTACTAGAACTGATAAATGAATTCACTAAAGTAGCAGGATACAAAATAAATATTCAGAAATCGAGGCTGCATTTTTTTTGTTTTTAATCCTCACTTGAGGATATTTTTTCTATTGATCTGTTTTTTAGAGAGAGTGGAAGGAAGGGGGCCTTGGCGGGGAGAGAGAGAGACAGAGAAAGAAAGAAATGATGTGAGAGACAATGATTGGTTGTCTCTCCACACACCCCGATTGGTACTGGGGATGGAACCTGCACCCCAGGTACGTGCCCTTGACTGGGAATCGAACTGAGACCCTCTGGTGCACGGGCTGACTCTCTAACCACTGAACCAAACCAACCAGGGCTCGAGGTTGCATTTTTATACACCAGTAGTTAACTATCAGAAAGAGAAACTAAGAAAATAATCCCATTGAGATTGCATAAAAAAAATATGTATGACCAATAGACATATGAAAAGATGCTCAACATCACTATCATTAGAAAAATGTAAATTAAAACCACAATGAGATATCACTTCACATCTGTTAAAATGGCAGTCATTAATAAACCAACAAACAGCAAGTAAGGGTGTGGAGAGAAGGGAACCCTTATGCACTGTTGGTGGAAATGTAGATTGGTGTAGCCACTGTGGAGATAACCTCAAAGAATTAAAAATGGAACTGCCCCATGGCCCAGCAATTCCACTTCTGGGTATATATCCAAAGAATCCCAAAACACTAATTCAAAAGGATATATACACCCCTATGTTTATTGCAGCATTATTTACAACAGCCAAGATAAGGAAGCACCTTAAGTGTCCATTAGTAGAAGAGTGGACATAAATGTAATAGTGCAAATATACAGTGGAATATTACTCAACCATAAAAAAGAATGAAATGTTACCATTTGCAACAGCTTGGGTAGACCTACATGGTATTATGCTAAATGAAATATGTCAGACAGAGAAAGACAAATGCCATACGATTTCACTTATATGTGGAATCTAAAAAGAACAACAAAGTAAATGAATAAACAAAACAGAAACCGACTCACAGATACAGAGAACAGCCTGCTGGTTGCCAGAGGTTAGAGGAGTGGGTGCTGAGTGAACAAGGTGAAGTACAGATTGGTTGTTACAGAGGAGTCACGGGGAGGTAAGTGACGCTGTAGGGGAAGTAGCCAGTGATACTGTAATCACTACATGGTGCCACGTGGGTGCTTGAACTATCAGGGGGATCACTTTGTAAAGTATATATGCTTGTACACCTGAACCTAATTCAAAATAATATTGAATGTAAACTCTAATTGAAAGTGAAATTTTAATAAAAGAAAAAATAGTGACAAGAGAAATTAGAATTAGCTTGGCTATTAACACATGATTATGCCAGAAAACTTAATTAAGTCTCTTTCATTGATATTGTTCAAGATAAACTTAACTTTCAATTCTGGAATGCATTCCTTATTCAGCAGTTTGGTCTTCCAGGTTCAGTTTGGCCGGAGTCCTAAGGAAAAGGAAACTCTCCTTTGACTCCATATTTGGAGCGTGAAAAAAATGTCTTTACCACAATAGGGCCAAAAGATCAGGTCATTTTTAATTTTTTTGGTATTTATTTGATTTTTTTATGGATGTTTTGACTTCTGACCTTATTATTTTTTCTCTCTAGTTTAAGATTGGTAGAGAATGGTGGACATGGATTGATTATAACCGCTTCCAGGAACTTGTCCAGGAATATGAAGACAGTGGCGGATCAAAGACTTTCAGCGCAGAGGATTACATGGCCAAAACTCCGCACTGGGCATTGTTTGGGGCCAGTGAGAGAGGCTTTGATCCCAAGGACACAAGATATCAGAGAAAGAACAAATCAAAGGCTATTTCTGGATGTTGAGATGATCTGAATTTAGGATACTTGAAGGACAAAAACTGATGGCCCTCAGACTCCACTGTGATTTTTTTCAAGGACAAATGACATGAATTATATTCCATACACAGGAGATGGGAAGGCAGAGCGTGGGGATGCGAGTCACATCCTGGGGCTGCGGGGGAAGCATCCACACTTGGAGTTCCACGGCCTCAACCTTGCTGTCCAGAACTCAGTCCCTTTCCGATTTTTCTTCTGAGAAGAAAATCATTGGGGGAGGGGGGGGGGGAGGTAGGGGGAGGTATACACAGTCATTATTAGAATTTAACTGACAGTTTTGAATTATAAGTAAGACTCCCTATAATGCTCTTCATGTTGTAGAGAATGAGCATCTTCCTCTTCCCTTTGGGGGCTGTTGTACTGTGCTGAGGTAAGTGCATCCCTGCCTCTAAGATCTCCACCCCCTTCTTATCTCTGAAAGTAATTTAAGTTGTCATAATTCTGTTACTTTAAAATACTACATAGTTACTTCAAATGTTTGCTTAGTGCCAACGCTTTAGAAATTGAATTGGCTTTAGAACTGGACTTGATCTCATCCCGTTCCCATACAAATTGCATGCAAGGTAACATGTGGGCTGGGTGAGGTAGAAAGCTTTTTCCTGTAAGAGGAGTTGCCGGTGATGCCCTTCGGTAATCAGTCTCACAAGCCCACTTTGAAGCAACGAGCGCGCTTTGCTTTTTGTTTAAAAAGTTAGCGTGTAAGCCCCTTATGAGTGTGTACGTAGCAGGCCCGTCCGTCTCTCACTCTTGTGGCCCAGGTGCTTAACTTCGTCTGTTCTCTAAGGTCCAAGTCTTTCTCTTGTGAACATCACTAACTAAATAGTTTTTAAAAGTTTTTGAAAGTATCATGGTTATTTTTTGAATTCCTTTATATCCTGAAAACTTAATAAAACATTTTTTGTAGATGTTTAGAACACACATTTTCTTTTGAGTGTTTGTTTTAACGTTGCTTCTTGTCCTGTGGTGGTCTAAGCCGTGAGACCTACCTCCTCTTCCTCTGTCGGCTATTTCGCGAATGCCCTCTGTTCTCTGCTGGAGTTCAGTTGGTACATGATATAATCTACCTACTCATTTAGCTAATGAAAACTGGGCACTGTATTTCTAAGTCATAGAGCCAGAACACGTCTCTCTGTTGTGACACAGGATGGGATAGTGACAACACATCAGAGAAATAATATGTTCTTTCTTGAACCAACCACATCTTCAAGCCTATGTTCAGTTTCCTGTTCCGTGGACTTAGGAGAGACGAGCTGGGAGTGGTCTGTGTCAGTGAGGCAGGATCTCGCTGAAACCCTGGTGGCTAGTGGTCACTGAATAGAGATGAAAAAACACCTTGAAGTAGAATGAAATGTTTTTAAAAAAGCAAGAGGTTACACTAAGGAGCCCACAGATGAGTTCCTATTTGTGACAGATAACCAAGCAGCCAGTTGTTGGAAAGTAACTCAGGGACCCTGGCCAGTGTGGCTCAGTGGTTGAGCATCGTCCCATGGTCCGAGAGGTCCCGGTTCGATTCCTGGTCAGGGCACATGCCCAGGTTGTGGGCTCGATCCTCAGTGAGGGGCATGCAGGAGGCGACTGCTTGATGTATCTCTCTCACCTTGGTGTTTCTATCTCTCCCTCGCTCTCTAAAATCAGTTTAAACAAAACAAAACAAAAAACAAAGAAAAATAAGTCTTTGCCCGTTCTCTAAAAGAGAAGACCTCAGGACTGGGTGAAGAGTGAGGCGGGAGGCAGAGGCTGCGGGGCTTTGCACCAGCCCGCAACCCGTTTCAGCCAGGCAGCTGTGCTCCTGAGCTTTCGTTGTGATGTACAGGTTTCTGCTGAAGATTTAACTTGGACAAAGATAACTCTGCTGCTTCAAAGAAAACAAAATAAACCTCTCAGTTGCGGAAGGAGCCCTCCTGACTTCCATAACCTTAGCTACATAAATAAGTAGTGTTTATTCCCCCCTGGAAATGTTTGCTTTATGTTTAAAAAAAGAAATAACATAGCATAGTAATCACAGTTCACAGTCACAACAAAAACATTTAAATGCCTAGGAAAAATACAGTAGACTCCACATGAAAAAATGCATTAAATTCACTGAGCAGTATTAAAGTCGAAGAGTATAGCAGGAAGCTTGAATATTCCAAGAAGGTGAGCTATATTTAGAACAGCATTCTAGCCCTGGCCAGTTTGGCTCAGCGGTTAGAGCATCAGCCTGCGGTCCAGAGAGACCCGGGTTCGGTTTCCGCTAAGGGCGCGTACCTCGGTTGCAGTTTGTCCCCGGCCCTGGTTGGTCGTGCGGGTGGCAGCCACTCAGTGTGTCCCTTTCACATCGATGTTTCTCTCTCTCTCTTCCTCTCTCCCTCTCACTCTATCTGAACAAAAAATGGAAAAATGTCCTCGGGTGAGGATAAAAAAAAAAAAAATAGAACAGCATTCTAAATGACCAGTGCATGTTTTCACTGGAGCATGAGCAAATGATTCTAACGTTCACCTGAAAAATGAGCCACATAGGAAAGAATAGTTACAAAATTCTAGGAAAATAATTATTGAAGGAAAATTGCTTTACAAGATATTGAAACATATTATCTAAAGTAATTAAAACTATGAAGAGATCAACTTCCAAAATGACATGGTAAGGACTTTAGTGAGCTCACTCTCCCTCTAAAACAACAAAAATATGAATGAAACAACAAAAATTCAATGAATTTTAGGATGCTAATATTTAACCAAAGCTTCGCAACAAACTGAAAATCATCTATTGAGGGAAACTACTGAACCATAATAAAATGAACTTGAATTCTCATCAGAAAACATGGAGGCCAGAAGACAGTGAGCTGATGTCTTCCCAGTGCTGAAAGAAAAGACTTTCAACCAAAGATTCTACAGCTAAATTCTCCTCCAAAAACAAAGGAGAAGTCAAGACATTGACAGATAAACAAAAATAAGAGACTTTATCACTAGCAGACCTGCCCTACAAGAAATACGAAAGGGAACCCTTTGGGCTTGAATGGCAGTACACCAGAACCTACCTTGAAGCCACGTGAAGAAGTTAATCAAGCCCTGGCTGGTTTGGCTCAGCGATTAGAGCATCGGCCCACACACCAGAGAGACCTGGGTTCAGTTCCTGCTAAGGGCATGTACCTCGATTGTAGTTTGTCCCCGTCCCCAGTTGGGGTCGTATGGGTGGCAACTGGTTGATGTGTCTCTCTCATGTCGATGTTTCTCTTCCTCTCTTCCTCTCTCCCTCCTGCTCTATCTGAAGATAAATGCAAAAGAAAAAAGCATTTTGGCAATGGCTGTGTATACCAAGAGTCTTTATTTATTTATGAACTTTATTTTTTTTTAATTGGAGAGAGAAAGAGAAACATTGATTTGCTGTTCCACTTATTTATGCATTGTCTGGTTGATTTTTTTTTTATCCTCACCTGAGGACATTTTTGCATTTATCTTCAGATGGAGCAGGAGGGAGAGAGGAAGGAAGAGAGAGAGAAACATTGATGTGAGAGAGACACATTGAGTGGTTGTCACCCACACAACCCCAACCGGGAATGGGGACAAACTGCAACTGTGGTACGTGTTCTTAGCGGGAACCAAACCTGGGACTCTCTGGTCCACGGGCTGATGCTTTAACTGCTGAGCCAAACTGGCCAGGGCTGTCTGGTTGATTCTTGTATGTGCCCTGACTGGGGATCAAACCTGTAACCTTGGCATATCGGGATGACACTCCAACCAACTGAACTACCCAGCCAGGGCCCAAGAGTCTTTATTTTTAATAAATGATTGAATGATTTAAAGAAAAAAATAGTTTAATGTTTAAAGTTATTTATTATAGTATATTATAATAGCAAAAACCAGGAAACCTAAATGTAAGATTGATACGGTTGTAGTTAGCTAGTTATTGATACTAGGAAAGGAGCGAAGGGAAGACCAGACATTATAGGTGTGTCACTTGGGCAGCTTCACCAGGGAGCAGCAACTTTGCACTCCCCGGGAACCACCGGCCCATCCCTTTCGGATGCCTGGGGGAAGGGGCTGCACAAAGGGGAGGATGGACGCATGCACAGTGAAGGGGGGGTGACCCGGGGAAGGTGCTTGTCCATCGAACCTGGAAACAGGAATCGCTGGTGAGAAGAGATGAGGCAATGCCAGCCCTTGACAACGTGAGGATTCCAAATCCCCCAAACAAAGGAGTCCTCGCCCTGCTCTTAGCTCATGGGGCTCTCTTGTTCTTGCTTCCGTGCATGTGCCTGTGTTCCCTCTATGGCCATGTGTCCTGTGGACCCCACATGCAAGGGACTGACGGGCTGCAACTGGGAACACAAACTAAGCTAGTCTGATGCCGGACTGGAGCGTGCAAACATGGCAACGACTCTGGACGCTGGCTTTGATCTTGGCTCTGTTGAAGCCCCAGCTGCACTTCTTCCTCGGAAGGACAAAGGGAGGTGGGACCTTGGAAACTCGGGGGGTTGATTCCACAGAAATGTAACTTTCTACACCATCTCTTCCTCCTGTATGAGTCTCAGAAAATTCCTTTCTCAGACTATCTCAAGAAGCCCATTCCCATGAGGATCACGTGGGGACCTTTCCCCGCCAGTAACAAAATGAACTGGGCATTTAACAGTTTTTGAAAGATTGGCAAAATTATATTACACCCAATTTTCTAGATAATTCATTTCTTCAACAAATAGTCATTGCGTGCCAAGTGTGTTCCAGTTGCTGAGGATTCAAGGGTAAGAAAAAGGGGAACATCATTCTTACCATTCTTACCATGCTGCAGACATGCGCCGAAGACGGCTTCACGCGAGTAAGTGTTAATCGGCAAACGCACCGTGATCACAGTGCTCCGGAGAGGGACAGTCTCCACGTGGCCGTGGAGTCGGAGGAGATTCCCAGTCTGAGCGGTGCACTGGCTGCTCTGGGTTCTGAGGGAAGAATCTGATCCCAGAGGTAGGGAGGGGAGGAGGACACTCGGGTCAAGGCCAGGGAGGGGAGGGTTGCATCTGAGCAGCTGCAGGGAGGCCTCCGTGGCTGGGGGATGCCGAAGAAGATGTTGGAAAGGGCCAGGCCGTTCAGGGAAACCAGGGAACAGGATGGGTGATGACTCAGGGAGATGTAGGCCCAGCCGGGCCCTAAGAGCAATTATGCAAAGGAACAGCATGATGAGATTTGCATTTTAATAAGATCACCCTCGCTGCAGGTTGTAAAAGGGCTTGGAGAGACGGAACAGGAAGGCGAGCTGCTAAGTGTTCTTGCAGAACAGGCGAGAGGCCTGGGTGGTGGCCCTGCGCAGTGCACACCCCTACACGCTGACCCTGGTGGTTGGGATGGAGAGCACTGGATGGACTCGAAAGTGATCTTCGAAGGCCACACTTAGGGATGTGGCCACAAATCAGTTAAATTGGGGAGGAGGGATGAAATGTCCAGGATGAGTCCTGGCTTTCTGGCCTGAGAACAGAATGGGGATAGTGCCGCTCTCCAGGCTCCGGAAGGGGCCAGGCCTGAGGGAGGTCCTGAGTTCCGTTGTGGACACCCAGGCGTTGACTTCCAAGGGGAAGGTTGAGACAGTCAGGCATACAGGTCTGGGTGGGAGTGAACTGTGTGAATCATCACCGTAAGTTAGAGTCAAAGCCTCAAGGAAGCCTGCGATCACCTGAGGAGACAGTGAAATGAGAAGAGGAGAGGCCGCCCCTCCAGGAGCTCCAGCGGGTGGCGGCAGGGCGAGGAGTCTGGGGAGACAGACAGGTGGGCAACCAGCCCGTGAGTCACAGCAACTCGGAGGAGGCTGGATCAAGGAAAGACCGTCAACAAGGTCAGAAGCCAGAGAGAGGTGAACTGGGGAGGATGACAGAAAAATGTCCTTTGGAAGGGCGCCATGGACAACCTAATCAAGACTTTTTTTTTATCCTCACCCGAGGACATTTTTGCATCTATTTTCAGATAGAGCGGGAGGGAGAGGGGGAGGAAGAGAGAGAGAGAAACATTGATGTGAGAGAGACACATTGAGTGGCTGCCACCCCACGACCCCAAACTGGGCCGGGGACAAACTGCAACTGAGGTACGTGCCTTAGTGGGAACTGAACCCCGGGACTCTCTGGTCCACGGGCTGACGCTCTAACTGCTGAGCCAAACCGGCCAGGGCTTAACCAACACTTTTAGTGGGGTGCTAGCTCCAGGGCAAATTTTTGAAGTTTTTTTTTTAAATAACAGAAGTTTATGATGTAATGCTAAGTTTAAAACAGAGACTACAAACTCACAGTTATCTTAATTATGTAAAAAGCATCTGTATGAAGAAACATAAGACTGAATATGTATTATTTTAATGACACTAATGATATAGGGAAGTGAATTTTGTGCTGTTTTGTGGAGTATGTCTCTACCTTTTCCTTAAATGAGATCCTGAAATTGGAATTCAGCCGGTAGCTAGAGCTGAATATATTCAAGACAGCATTTTTTTTTTTCAGCCGCAAGATTATTTAATCTTTTTTGTTCTTTTCAGTCTGCGGGGTTGTTTTTCTCTCTTTTTATTTAAATACAAATTGATGAACTCTTCCTGGGGCCCTCCTGACGGAAGGCAAGTTGGCAGTGACTAGGCTCGTTGGCTGTGAGCCTGCTTAGTGCTTTTGGCCTTTACCGATTTCTTTTTGTTTAATATAATAAATCATGTTACTTTCATGACTGGGCTTTGAAGATGTGTGCTACAGTGTTGTAAATCCCTTATGTTTTCTAGAGGAAAAAGACCCTCTCACTGAGGAGGAACCCTAGTGCCCTTAGATTTATACTTACCGATTTCAGGGATTCTGGCCTGGATTGGAGAAAGACAGACAGAGCGTGACCCCGGACCTCATTAGGAGGCGATGCGTTCACAACTGGGCGGACACTGCTCGCCGCGGCCCAGAGGAGCCGGTGCTGCTGTAGAAAGTCGGAGCGGCCCGCGTTCTGAGTTCCTTCTCTGGGGTTTGCAAATGCTCATCAGGACAGAGACCCTGATAACACCTTCGCCTCCCTCCTACGGAGATCACTGCGTGGCTAATTAACTGGTGCTCGTGCGAACTCTCAGACATGTATACCCTGATTATTGGCTAAGGAGCAGCTGGATAACATAACGGGCTGTTGTAAAATCCAAAACTTTTTTTAACAATTGGCCCGTCCACTCCCCTCTCCTGCAAGGAGGAGTTCCTTCATCTGCCCATCACTCGGGCAGTTAGATGGCCTGCCTGGCCCCCAACACAGGAGCCCCTGTTCTCCCCATGGGAGAAGGGAGGGGTGAGTGAGGGCAGAGTGAGGGCCCGGGAGCCTGACCACAGCCAAGGTCACTTCGGAGCAGCGCGGCAGAAATGGCTTCATGGTCACTGGGCAACAGGATAAGCTGGGACCATGCAAAGGGTGTGCCAAGCACTGTGTTGAGGGTGCTCAGCATGTCTGGGTTCAGCAACAGTGCTGTGGTCAGGTGGTGGTGTCTGCAGGGGCCCAGGGTGGTCTTGCACCGAGAATTCCTGGTGAAAGTTCTGAGGCACCTGGGACATTGGGACTTGGGTTCCTCTGACTTGGCTGTGACCTGGACCCTTCCCAGGGATCCAGAAATCAGTGCTTCCTCTGCGACCATTAACTTCTGAGCTCTGTGGGCAGGGCTGGAGCTGGGCTTCGGGATGAAAAGCAAGATGGCAAGTGTCCACTGTGTCTCTGTGGTGGGCTGTTCGGTGTCACTGACGGAAGCCGAGCAGCGGCAGCAGCCCTCTGGGTGAGGTTCCATTAGCCTGCAGGTGGCACTGGTGGACTCCTGATCATGCAAATATTATCAGTGGCCATTGGGTGAGCCCTGCCTGTGTACCAGGCACCGTGCATGGCCTGTGCCCTCCAGATTCAGAGTTTAAATGGCAGGCACTGGTCAGAACTGTAACTCTGTGCCTCACACCAACTCCGGCTCCCTCCTCCTGTCCAGCCACCAGACTGGCTGCCAGAGTGAGGGTTCCAGGGTACACATCTGAGCACGCCCCGTCCACCCGAACCCTCCCCTGTCTCCTTCAAGCCTGCAGGTGAATGCAAACCCCTCAGCCTGGCAGAATCGCCCACAACCTGCTGTCTGCTGCCCGACACACCTCGCTCCCCAGCCCTGTAGACCGGTGTGCTGTTGTGGGAACCGGTGGGCTATCCCCCTAGGCTCCTGCTGCTGTTCCTTCTGTCTCTTTTTTATTTATTATTATTATTATTTTTTAATCCTCACTCGAGGACATTTTTCAATTTTTTTTTGTTCAGGTAGAGTGGGAGGGGGAGAGAGGAAAAGAGAGAGAGAGAAACATCGCCGTGAAAGGGACACATCGAGTGGCTGCCACCTGCACGACCAACCAGGGCCAGGGACAAACTGCAACTGAGGTACATGCCCTTAGCGGGAACCAGACCCGAGTCTCTCTGGACCGCAGGCCGGTGCTCTAACCGCTGAGCCAAACCAGCCAGGGCTGCTGTTCCTTCTGTAACTCCCATCCTTGCCTCATCCCCAGCCAGCTCCCCTCAGTTTCTAAACTCAAACCTCTGAGTTTGTGATGCAGGTTATTCAGATCCTTTCACTGGCTTGCTGGTTCAAGTACACAGTTACCTTGATTTTTTTTTCGCCCGTGGCAGCTTTGCACAGAGCTTTTCAACATATTAGCCTAATTCGCAGCATGTGTGCATGTTGTTGAGTGAGACGTTGCCCTGGTGGCAGCGACCCTTGTGCATGTCCTGTCTTCAGGGCCCGCATCTTGGGGAGAGGAGAGGAGCGGGACTGTGCATGTTCGAGGGCTGGCCCGGGAGTTCTCGCCTTTGCTCAAGCCACAGGACACCGTGATGAGGTTATTAACATTACTACACCATTACTATCATAAGACTTGGTCCTGGCCCTGCCCAAGGGAGAAGCAGTACCCATGAGCCAGATTCAGTGAGGCAAATGCAAAACACTCCTGGAACCTGGGGACAAGACTTTACACTTAACTTGAAATCATTGATAGTTGGAAACAAAACATGGACACTATTTTAATAATTGTCAGTTCTGAGGGGTTTTTGTCTTCTCAGTTTTCTAAACTGGTGCTGGATGGGAAAAGATGTTGTTTATGCTGTAGAGCACGTCACTGTCATCATGAGCGTGAAGGCATGGATCAGCATGCTCTCGGCCACCAGCAATGGAATTACCCGCTAAAAGTGGTTTTAAATACTAGGTGTTTCTATTGTCTCATGAACACTGTGGAAGTAGGTGGTTCCCAGGTTGGATCTAAGGATGAATAATCAAAGACCAGGCACATTTCAATTTTTCCACTGCATCATTTTGAGCATGTTGGCTTTTCTCGTCAGGCTACTGGCCCCATAGTCTCAAGAAGGCTGCCACAGCTCCAGGTATCACATTCTCATAGTTGTGTTCAAAGATAGGAAGGAACAGGACAAGGAAGAGAGCTCTCCTCTCTCAAGGTGTGCTATTTATTGAGAAGGGAAAAAAGCCCCTTGGGGACTTCTCTTTAAGTTTTATTAATTATAAATGGGTCCGTTGGCAACCTCCAGTTGCAAGAGAGGCTAAGAATATGTTTTCAGCCTCCATCGTGAGAAGCGGGTTCTGTTAGGAGGGAAGAAGGGAGACAAGTCCATCTGCCCCCCGAGAATATATTCTTGCCTGTGTAGTTCCTCCGCTCACCCAGCAGGTATAGAGCACCTGAGTGGAGTGTCAGGTCCTCGTTCTGTGTGCTAGAAGGGGGCTTCACACCACAAGGGGCAACCCCTGCCTTACCCAAGGAGACAAGCAGTACCCACAAGCCAGAGATTAAAATTCAGTGAGGCAGATGCAAAATACTCTTGGAAACAGGGAGCAGGACTGAGAATGGCCTTCGTGTTGGAGAACAAAGAGCTTCACAGAGCAGGTGACATTTGAGCTGTGTCTTGAAGGATGAATAGGAGTTTACCAGATGAAGAAAGCAGGAAAAGGCCATTTGGGCTATGGGGTAGCCGGGGCAGATCCAGGAGTCTGCAAACCTGCTTTGGTTTTTACCGACCACCACCACTCCTAGTTCTCCAGCACCCCACCCCACCCCCAGCTCTGAAGGAGCTCCCCTTTCTCAGAGCTGGGCGCACAGGCCTTTTCCTGTTGGTAGAGTGGCAGCGATGTTTGCTCATTGCCGCCGGGAGTCTTCGTTTGTGGGGGCACCCTCAGAGCTGCCCACGATGATGCCCCCACTTTGGGGGATGCACTGGCTCTTGCCCACTGCCTAGAGGTTGGGGTGGGGGTCTGGTGAACACTCCGTCCTGACCCTGAGGTTGGCCGTATAACCAGGGGGCAGTAGCTGTGCCCACCTCCTGCGTATGGTGCAGCGTCCAGGTGTGAGCAGGACTCAGGCCAGCCAGCTGAAGGCCTCCCCCGGATTTCAAGTCAAGCGGAAAGAAAGACCCCTCTTCCCCTTTGGGCACAGCCTGTAAGGACGAAAGGTGGTTCTGTTCCACCCGGACCTCCGGAGCAAGGAACATTCACTGTGCTGCTGTGTGTGGCGACTCCGAGTACAGGGCACAACAAGGACACTGCCTAACACCGGAGAAGCCCCTGTTAGTGCTGGCCTGTCAGACATCTGAGGGGACTTCTTAGGGGAGAGGTGGGCTCGAACCCCAAGTGTCCTGCTGCTGCTGCTGCTGCCCACGGCAGGGCTACCCCGGGTTCCACTGGGCAGGGCCACCACCTACTGCTGGGCGGCTTACCTGGCGGCACGGGGCGGGCGGCCAGGCTGGGTGTCCGGGAGCATCCGAGCCGGAGGTGGGCGAGTGCAGACGTCCCGGGGGGCGGGCGTCGATGGAGGGGGCCTCAGAGGTCTGCCAGAGCGCACGGGGCGGCGAGGGGCCACCCCACGTCAGCAGTGGCTTGAGCACGGAAGACGTTTGGACGTCTCCTGCGGAGGGTGCTCTGCTCAGCAATGCCACCAGGGCCGGCTCCTTCCCTGCTCCCACCTTCCTGTCCTCAGGTGTGGCCACCGTCGTTCCACGTTGCTGAGGGCGGGAGGGCCCGGGCAGCAAGAGACCGTGCTGGCCAGGCTCTCGCTTCCAGTAGTGGAGCCTTTCCCGGGGCCTGCAAGCGCACCGCCCCACGCATCCCTCGGCCAGAGCCATCTGCCGCGTGTCCCCGTCAGGTCGGGCCCGAGACGGCCTCCCTGCCAGACGGAGCTCTGCCTGGGACCTGAGCAAAACCGCAGCTGTTAGCGCACGGCCGGGAGGGGCAGCCTTGGCCCCCGGGAAGGGGTACCCGAGGATTCCCTGCCAGGTCCTGCTTTCCAGAAGGTTCCCTGGAGGAGTGAGATGCGCAGAGTAGGACGGGGCGGGGGCGCAGCCCCATGCTGGGGCTCCGCGCTCTTCTCAGTGCCTGAGGGGAGGAGGCTAGTCTGGAGGGTGGCCAGGGGGTGGCTCAGCCACTGGGAACCCCACGGGACTCCTTGGAAAGCCAGGATGGGCAGGTCATCCGCAGGGCCTGAAAGAGGGCTCTGGTTGTTGGGTGTAGTGTCCGGTGCAGACAGGCCTAAAGGGAGGGAGGGTTGGGCACCCCCTGCCCTTCTTCCCCTCCGGGTTCTCCGGTGTGAAATCTGATCTCCTGATGAGCTGGGCTGAGCCAGGCCAGGGTCTGGCCGCTCATGTCTCTGACCTGGAAGGGTGTCACCGTGTCTTGTGGTCTGGCTCCCAGAGCGAACAATTTCCCTTTCCCCAGCCAGTCTCCCCTCTTCCCAGGCCTACCCCACCCCCAAGACCTCCTCTCAGGAGGGCACCCCTCTCCAGGAGGGTGGTCTACAGTCCTAGCGGGTGTTCGCCCTTGAACGACGTACTTTGTAATTGCAAAAGTGTACTTCCCAGTAGGTCATCCCGACTCCCTGACCCTTGCTGGTTCCCGGGACTCCTTTCTTAGCCTGTTCCAAAGAGGAGGGGGGTCTCCGTCTTCCAGGTTCCTTCTTGCTCCGTGGGGTGGGGGGTGGGGGGTGCCGCTGGAGGTAAGCAGAGCCCTACCCGGCTCTCGTTTTGAAAGCCTATTATTTTCATTCCCAAAGCTTGTACAGGGAACAGGCAGCAGATACAGCAACGGACCCTGTCTGTCTTCTAATTGTGACAACTCATGACTCAGAATCTCAAATTGGTCATTTCTTTGGCCACTGCACCCTGCGCCGTGCTTCCCAGCATGCCCTCCGGTAGCCAGCCCACCGTTCCGGGAGGGGACACGATGCAAGTCATCCTGTGACAGATTGTCCCTGCCGCAGAGGCGGAATGTCGGTGCTGTGTGCGGCAGGGCCGGGGACAGGAGGGACCCAAACTTATTTCACTAAAACCCGGGGGAAACACACCACCCCTTATCCCTGCACCCTCCTTTTACTGTGTTCTGTTTGCTACAGCTAATGTGTGTTTATTTAATTTCATTGGGAAATAAGAAAATGACAAAAAAATTACTGTCACACACAAACATCCCCTAAAGGGGAGGTGACCCCAACAACAAAGGCATGTTTATAAGGCTTGTAGACTTATCTCAGTGAGGGACCACTTCCTGGGCCTGGTGTGGTCCTGACTCGCACCCACTGGGGAGCACAGGCAGGTGTAGTGTCCGGTGCAGACGGCTCCTGGGGGACAAGCCCCTGCTCCCTGGGGTGTCAAGTCCCCCCCCCACCCTGCCACCCTGCCACCCTCCCTCTGTTGTGCAAAAGCTTTCAAATAAATCTCCATTTTATGAGCACTGACCCTGTCCCTCACTATTTCAGTTTTCCGCCAAGTAACTGGAAAATTTTCTCTAAATTGCAGCTTCGTTTTCCTCATTCTGATGAACAAATAATCAGGCAAAGCCAAGAGACCTCATTTCTCATCTTGGTTGGTTCCCTGTTGAGTCTGCCCCTGCCTGGCTCCCCCCTCCCCCCCCCAGTCCTGCCTCGGCCAAGTCCCCAGGGGTGTCCCAGCCTCACATCCGGCAGACCCTTCTCCTTCATCTTC
The DNA here is from genome assembly GCF_014108415.1 of Molossus molossus. Lineage (NCBI taxonomy): Eukaryota > Metazoa > Chordata > Mammalia > Chiroptera > Molossidae > Molossus > Molossus molossus. Next base: position 104,518,339 of record NW_023425366.1, on the reverse strand, counting down.
CTGCCTCTCCGGTTGGACACCAGCATGGCATCGCTCTTACCCCCTCCCTGGGCCCTGAGCCCTCTGCCTGCCCATCCGGCCTGCCATGCATGGCCCTGCCTCAGCCTGGCCTCCCCTCCTCTCTTTCTTTCCACCTGTACCCGCCGAGCTCAGCCTCCTTCCCTGTGCCCCTCCGGCTTGGTCCCTCTCAAACGCATGGCTCCAAACCTGATTTCTCTTCGGAACCATGAGCCTGTTGGAGATCCAACTGCCTTAGATGCTCAGCAGCTCCTCACACCTGCTCTCGCAGCCTTCCTGCCGGGCACCCACCCAGCCACCAGCCAGGGCCCAGGGACAGAGGACGGCAGCCTTTCCCCCAGGCGCCACGGGGCTGCCCCTCCCGCCCCTCCCGCTGGGCCTGTGCAAGTCTCCCCACTGCCCGCCCGCCCCTCGGCCGGCGTCCCCCCCACTTCCACGGACACACACCCGGTTAGAAAACCATCGGAGCAGCGCTTCAGGGCAGGCGCATGAATTTCCACTGCGCGCTCATCGGCCGTTTGCTGGGGGAACCCCAGTGTGAATGGAGCCCCTCAAACCCGGACGGAGCCGCCGCCAGAGGACCGGCCTGCTGCCTCTGCGCCTGGGCCTCGGAACCTTGCACTGGGCCAGGTAAGCCTCTGGTCGGGCCTCGGCAACACTGTTCCCCAAGAACTGTTTACAAAGATAACAGGATGAAGGAAATTCCAAAGTGGACAGGGGGATTGGAATTCAGGACAGGACTCTGAAGTTCACCCGCGGCAGGGCAGGAGCTGGAGGGCGCAGCGTGGTCCGGTCCACGGGGTGGTCCCAGGTGGTCTCCTGGGGGGTCCCTTCGTAGTCGCCACAAGGAATCGGTTATTATGGCTACTGGACTGAAAATTAAAGTCATGGCTTAGAACTGAGGTCCTGTTTTAGGTTATCTACCCCAATACATACGCCCCCCCCCCCCCCAGATGACCTTGCCTTTGTTTTCTGATTGACATTATTGGGGCTTCTGCCTGAATAACGGCTCCAGAATAGCTATTCTTACTGATCTCCAACCAATGCTTGTTTGCCTCTCACTCCGAAGGCCTTTTTATGTTTAAGTTAACACTAGTATACGATAAACATTCACCAAAATAGACTTTTAAATGGATGCAATACAAAATACATAAAAATAACAGCTCTAGTATTTTCTCTGGCAGCCCCGGGGTTCTCTTACTACCTGGAATGCTCCGGCCGGGCTCTGGCTGCTAAGAGACCTGCTCTCAGTGACCTGCCCTCAGTGACCTGTCCTCACTGACATAACCTCTGTGACCTGCCCTCGGCGATATAACCCCTGTGACCTGCCCTCACATAACCCCTGTGACCTGCCCTCGGCGACATAACCCCTGTGACCTGCCCTCAGCGACATGCTCTATGGCCATGGCAACTAGTTACAACACATTCAGTGGCTTAAAGCATCACAAACGTATTCTCCTACAGTTCTGAAGGTCAGAGTCCAAACTGGTTTCGGGGCCGAAGCCAAGGTAGCGGCAGAGCTGTGCCCCTTCTGCGGGCTCCGTGCCCCTTCTGCGGGCTCCGTGCCCCCTTCTGCGGGCTCCGTGCCCCCTCTGCGGGCTCCGTGCCCCCTTCTGCGGGCTCCGTGCCCCCTCTGCGGGCTCCGTGCCCCCTTCTGCGGGCTCCGTGCCCCCTCTGCGGGCTCCGAGCCCCCTTCTGTGGGCTCCGTGCCCCCTCTGCGGGCTCCGTGCCCCCTCTGTGGGCTCCGTGCCCCCTCTGTGGGCTCTGTACCCCGTCTGCAGGCTCCAGGGGAGACTTCTTTGCAGTGCCTGGTTTCTAGAGCTGCATTCCTTGGCTCATTCCCCTTTCTCTACCTTCAAAGCCAGCGTGTAGCATCTTCAAACCTCTCTCTGCTTCCATGGTCACACCACCTTCCTCATATGTAGTCTCAGCTCCCCTGCCCCCTCTTCTCCGTTGTGCCCACCCAGATGACCCCCCCATCTTAAGATCCTTAGTTAATCACATCTGCAAAGCCCCGTTTGCCATATAAGGTAACATTCACAGGGTCCAGGGATTAGGACCTGGATACCCCAGAGTCCGTATTCAGCGCCTCACATCCTCCCTGCAGCCAGAGGGAGCTCTGGGCGCTCCGTCGAAGCCTTTTTCCCTGGCTCTCCCTTGCCAGCTTGTCAGCAGTTCACAGTTCGGCTCTACCTGCCTTTTTAACTACATCTCCCCCTGCTCTTTCCTCTTCCCTTCATCCCCACCCCTAACCCACAGGGCCCCAGCCGCCCGTGATTATACGTTATATTCCAGGGATGCTAGATGCTTGGATCCTGCCAGCAGGGCCGCGCTGTCCAGGTGCTGGGCTGTGAACTGACTAGGAGGCCGCATGTAGCAGGTCACATGATGGACATACACTCTCCGAGAGCTCAGAGGCCGTCCCGTCAAAACTGCCCTCCCATCTAAACCTTCACAGGCACACACGTAGGGCAGCACACAGTGAACTTCCTAACCGACTTCGACAACTATATAAAGGTGGTGTCTTCTAATTCACGCATGTGTGCTACACAGCGAGAGGGCCCCTTCCATATGCGCTGCACAGCCTTCTGCCTTCTTGCCTTTGCTCCTGCTGTTCCCTCACCTGAGTGCCCTCTGGCTTCCCTCTTTTCTTGCTCCCCTGTTCACCTGTCAATACACAGCCAAGAATTATGGCCCCTGTGAGGCCCTCCCTGCCCCCATGGAGGGAAACTGCCCCTTTCATTGTACATACTTCTAGTATTATCCATTGCACATGGGGTTGCAGTTTATGGGTTGAAATATTTGCCTTCCCTTCCCCACCCGGACATAAGCCCCTGAGGTGCAGATTGTGCCCAAATCACCTCCCTCTCAGCAGGGCTCAGGCCTGTGCAGGCCCCTTGCAAAGCCATTCTATCCAAATGCCAAAGAATGAGCGTAGGAATAAATTCCTTTGGCAAGCTCACAAAATAACAGATTTCTGACTGTCCTAATTATCTTCCCTTCCCTCCTATTCTACCAACTCTGAGAGCCCTAATATCTCATGAATACTTTCTAGTGGACTCATTTATAAAATCATGCTCTTTTAAATAAGTCAGGGGCACCTCACCATGTATTTTACTAATGGCCTCTTTCAAAATACCTTGGGAGATCTTTTGGTTTCGAAAGGCCCTAAATGGTTTTCTCAGTTTGAGCAGAACCAATTTATCCTTTTAGGGCATACCAATCTACAATAAGAACATTTCTGAATGTGTCATAATATCTATATTGCAGATTTCCTGCAGTGGGTTCAAATATTTTAGTATATTTGATATTTTTGTCCTGATATGTCAGTTGACAACGGCCCCCCTTTCAAGTGACCATGGCTCCCTGGGTTCTGCAGGGGCTTATATTATTTGTCCCATATAGTCCCTGCCCCTTTCTGAGTCTATCACTTCTGCACCTTCCTGGGTACCTCCCCCTTGGGAGGGTAGACTTCCCTCCTGTCCAATTGGCTTCATGCTTGGCTATTCAACTTTGGCCAATGGCACGTGAGAAGGCATGACATCAATCATATCCCAGCAGAAGTTTAAAGAACCAATGAGTGTTGCCAACACATAGATCAATGGAACAGAATAGAGAGCCTGGAAATAAACCACACCTAAATGGTCAATTAATCTGTGACAAAGGAGGCAAGAATATACAGTAAGGTAAAGACATTATCTTCAATAATGGTATTGGGAAAACTGGTCAGATACTGTACATGCAAAAAAAGAAAAAGAAATAAAGAAAAGAACTAGAATAAACTCAAAATGGATTAAAGACTTAAATGGATTAAGCCTTGAAAGCATAAAACTCCTGGAAGAAACATAGGCAGTAAACTCTCTTACGTTGCTCTTAATATTTTTTTTGGCTACATCTCCTCAGGCAATGGAAACAAGGGAAAATATAAACAATGAAACTACATCAAACTAAAAAGGTTTTGTACAGCAAAGGAAACCTTCAACAAAATGAAAAGACAGCCTACTAGTTGGCAGAAGATATTTGCAATGATACATCAAATAAAGGGTTAATATCCAAAATTGATAAAGAACTCATTCAATTTAACACCAAAACAAACAAACAAAAACAAAAAACCCAAACCAATTAAACATCGGGCAGAGGGCCTGAATAGATATTTCTCCAAAGAGAACATACAGATGGCCAATAGACATATGAAAAGATGCTCAAGGTCACTGATCATCAGAGAAATGGAAATTATTACCTCACACCTGTCAGAATTGCTGTCATCAATAAATCAACAAACAACAAGTGTTGGCGAGGATGTGGAGAAAAGGGAACCCTAGTGCACTGTTGGTGGGATTATAAATTGGTATAGCCATTATGGAAAACAGTATGGAGATTCTTCAAAAAATTAAAAATAGGCTTGGCCAGTGTGGTTCAGTGGATTGAGCATCATCCCATGGACTGAGAGATCCCAGTTCAATTCCCAGTCAAGGCACATGCCCAGGTTTTGGGCTCGATCCCCAGTAGGGGATGTGCAGGAAGCAGCCAATCGATGTTTCTTGCTCACATTGAAGTTTTTAGCTCTCTTTCCCTTCCTCTCTCTCTAAAAAAATCAATAAAACATTGAAAACATTAAAATAGAACTACCTTATGACCCAGCAATTCCACTCCTGAGTACTTATCTGAAGAAATCCAAAGCATTAATTCAAAAAGATATACACATTCCTATGTTTATTTCAGCATTATTTTTAATAGCCAAGATAAGAAAATAACCTGTGTCTATTGATAGACAAATGGATAAAGAAGATGTGGTACATATATACAATGGAATATTACTCAGCCATAAAAAAAAAGAACTTTTACCATTTGTGACATCATGGAGAGACCTAGAGGGTATTACGCTAAGTGAAATAAGTCAGACAGAGAACCACAAATATTATATGCTTCACTTATATGTGGAATCTAAGAAAAACAGAAGAATAAACAAAATAGAAACAGACTCACTGATACAGAGAACAAATGTATGGTTGCCAGATCTGGGGGGGGGGGGGTCAGTGTTTGTAGGCTGGGTGTAAAAGATGAAGAAATTAAGAAGTACAAATTGGCAATTACAAAATAGTCACAGAAATGTAAAGTACAGCATAAGAAATATGGTTAATAATATTGTAATAACTGTGGTGCTAGGTGGGTACTAGACTTATCAGGGAAATCACTTCCTAAATTAAATTAATGTCTAACCACTGTGCCGTGCACTTGAAACTAATATGATATGGAATGTCAACTCTCATTAAAAAAAATTTAAATGTAAATTTAAAAAAGAACCGGTGAATGTTTCCACCAGCTCTCTTCCTTCCCCCGCTTTGCCAAGAAAATGGTCTATCCCAGGTTAGAGCTGTCCCTGCAGTTTGTCTCTCTAGAATGATGAAAACAATGGGAGCAGAACCACTGCCAAGTCAACTTATAACACGAGCAAGCAAAAAAGTTTGTGGTTATAATCTGCAGTTTTAGAGTTGTTCGTCACTGCGGCTCAACATGGCAAAAGCTGACTGATGCTTAGGGTCACACAAAGAAGATAGAGATTTATGCTTTTGAAAACTCCAAGGAGGTTTTCTTACCAACCCATCAGATCATGAGACACCTGCTAGATTGCTAAATGGGGTACAGTTCAAAGAAGACTCATTAAATCTCCAAAACCCCGTTTCCCATTGCAACATGTCACGGTCTCTCAGTTTTAGCATCCATTCCTCCCATCACCATAGCAACACATGCTCTGGAGCAGGAGTGGGAATATTCTCCAAGGGGATGGAGGAAGCACTTTTTACTTCCTCCTCTGGCCTCTTAAACCTCACTTTGCCTTCCATAGCTTTATTATCTAAGGTAAAATGATCGAAGACAAAAGCGAGTGTAGACCAGGGATCTGCTTCTGTATGAGGTAATGTCACCACTGTGCCTGCTCCTGGAGGAGAAGGGGAGGAAAGATTACTCAGAGCAGGTTGGACTGCAAGGGAACCCCATATGTGTGGGGCTCCAAAAGATACCCCCCAGATCCAACGGAGCCACACTCCACACCAGCAGTGCTCAGGTGGGACTTTGTTGAGCACGTGACTTGACAGGGGTCTGCCCTGCATGTCGGTGGGACCACTCACATCCTATAACCACCATCCCTGGAGGTTCTGAGGAACCACGTCTGTTTTGAAGTTGTTGAATCTAAACCAGTGCAAACAGCTTACATCTGTCGATCTGGCAAGTGCATCCTTCCCTTGCACGGGAGTCTTGGTTTTGGTTTTGATGTGTTTCACTGAAGAGAAAGACCTGGATTTTTTTTTTTTTTAAGAGAAGAATCAACACTGGGCTTTGGAAATAAATGTCCTGATAACTTTCCCTGCTCTTACCTGACTCAGAACAACACCGGGGCTGATGGGGGCAACATGCTTTGCCACGTGTGTGCACCTCATTCGAGAGCCTGGCTCTGGGGCACAGCGGGAGAGGCTCGGCCACATGGCTCTGCTGTCCAGTCGGCAGGTTCTGGAGGAAGAGGACCAAACGGAGATCATATACAGTGATTAAGAGGAAGTGGCTCCTGCCATCACGGGGGCTGAGAAATGTGGTGATCGAGAGCGCAGGCCCGGGCAAGCCAGAGGTGTAAGCCCGTCTGAGGGCAGGAGGACACGGGGTGAGATGTTCTTCAGCTCAAGCAAGGAGGCAGGGAAAAGGGGGTGAATTTTTCCTTCCTCCAACTTGTGTTCCCTCCAGGCCCCCCATGGATTGCACGCTGCGCACCCACACGGAAGGGCCATCGACTGAGTCTGCCAATTCAGACGCTCATCTCAACCGGAAAGGCCCTCAAGGCACACCCAGAAATAATGTTTAGTCTGGGCACTGGGGGGCCAGACAAGTTGGAAGAATTCACCGCCACAGGAGGGAAGCCCTGCAGACCCAAAGCCAGCACAGAGCAGGCCAGGTAACGCCGGGAGCCCGGCTCACATCTGGGGCGGCCTCAGGCAGGAGACAGCCCAGGACGGGTCCGGAGGGTCTCAGGGTCGTCCGTGGTCATCCGAACTCTCCCCCGCAGCTGGAGCGGGAAGGGAGGTTGCCAAAGGCCCTGGAGGAGGTGGGCAGCGGGGAGCAGGCAGGGCTGGACTTCCCCCAGGACCTGCCCGCACCACTTCGGGAGAAACCGAGGCAGACTTCACGGGATTGCACTGGACAAACATGCTGAGGAGGGCTGGGGCAGGGGCTGTGACTTGTGAGTTTCTGGGCCCTCAAGGTGACCCCCAGAGAGTTGGGACATGGAGATTGTTGTGGGACAATGCGTTCCAGCGGTCACAAGTCTTGGCGGAGTGCGTGGGGCTGGGGAGCGTGGAGCCCACAGCCCGCGTGGCCCTTCCACAGCCCCCCCCACCCAGAGCGCCCTCTGTCTGACCTGGCAGCTGCGCCTGCGGCGTCCCTCCCCTGGGCTTGGAGGTGTTCGTCTCCTTTCAGGTATAGAAGGAAATTGGATGGACTAAAGTGACCTAGAATCGTTTGATGTTTTTCTCATTGGATTTCCAGCAGTCCTCCGAGTCTGATCCGCCGCAGGACAGAGAGTGAGGACCCTGGGGTGTCGGGGACCCCTCACACCACACAGACCGCGAGCCGTTCCCATTGTTCCCATTCGTCACAGGCAGATTCCACAAATTCATCGAAAGGCTTTGTGTTTTCCAGGGAATACTGTGAGCACTGTGCTCCTGTTTAAGATTCGTTTCTATCAGTTTCTGCTCGTCTGTTCTGGAGGAGATGTCTGCAGGAGGGTGTCATACAGGAGCTTTGAGCATCCTCGGATGGGTCTGCGTGTGTCCGTGTGCTCCTCGGTGGAAGAGGGGCCGGGCTGGGCGCGGGAGCGCTGGTGTCCCGGGCTCCGTTCCAGCTTCGGAAAGAGCCCCTGCGGTACCTCTGCCGGATCGGGTGGCCGCTCCTGTCATCAGCTCCTCTGGCTCATGCGTCTGCTTGAGTGGCTGGTACATCTCTGCCAGAGTAACTTTCCAGATTTCTAATGGAAGGCACCATGATGAGGGTTAATATTGTCTCAGTTTTCCAAAATGGTTTAGAAATGAGGTATCCAGTAAATTGAACTTCTGAAGTTGAGGCTTTGTAATGCCGTGTGTGTGTGTGTGTGTGTGTGTGTGTGTGTGTGTGTGTGTGTGAAGTCTGCCCTATGAAATCTTCCCAGTGTAAATGCAATACTAACCTGTCTAGTAACTATGGCACACAAAACATAAATATTTTAAGCAGAAAAAATCAAAGATTTAAAGGACTGGAAGGGACCTTCGGAGACCTTGAACCCAGCTCCCAGCAGGTGTTTTGATTGTTTTTACAGATTCCCACCCTGGAGTTGTCCAGTCCAGGATGACTGTAGTGATGGAGTCCTCACCATCCACCAGAGGAGCAGCCTCTACAGGGATGAAATCACTAACGAGACATTCCTTGGGGTGAAACAAATCTTTCCCAGCAGTATTCATCCCCTGGTCCTGGTCCTCACCTGTGGGACACATAGGGCTGGTTGAAACTGCTCACTGAGACCTCCCCTCCCCTCCCCTCCCCTCCCCTCCCCTCCCCTCCCCAGACCAGCACACCAGTTGCTTCCACCATTGCCCATATGAGAGGGGCTGAAAACCCCTTGGGTTTCTGGCACATTCTGCTCCTCAGTCTCTGATTTCCTGAGCAGGGAGGCCATTCCCTTCACATTGAGAATTTGAGGGGCAGCCTGTCTGGAAACCACAGCACCCCGCATTCTGTGGAGCAAAAGCCCTTCCCATCTCTCAGTGCAGATGTGTGCAATCCAGGACTGATGGCCACGTGCTACACATGGACCTGCTGAGGCCTTCGGACTCCAGGACAGGGGTCCCGGGCTTGAATTGAGGGCTTTTAAAAAACTGTTGTTAATGAATTAATTGAGGTATAATTGACCTACAATAAATTGCAGGTATTTAAAGTGTAAAATTTGGTAAATAGGACATGTATACATTCATAAAACTGTCACCTCAATCAAGATGGTGGACAGGTGCACCCCCGACCCCCAATTTCTAGTATCCCTTTATAAACTCTCCTTCTCCTCCTTTCCAGGCAACTGTTGTTCTGCTCACCATCACTAAAGGTCAGTTGGCATCTTATAGAGTTTTATATAAATGGAATTATATGGCACATACGATTTTGTCTGGCTTCTTTTACTCAGTGTTATTTTGAGATCCATCCATTTTGTATATAGTAATAGCCGTTCCTTCTGATTGCTCAGTAGTTCCCTTGTATGGATAAACCACACTTTGTTTTTCCTTTCACTTGTTAATGGATATTTGGGCTGTTTCCAGCTGGGACTATTACAAACAGAGCTGTTATGAACATCCATGTATAAGTCTTTGTATGGACACATGCTATCTTTTCTTGAATAAATATCTAGAAATGGAAAGACTGGATCGTACAAAAGGCATATATTAAGTTTCAAGGGACTTGTCAAGTTCCTTTCCAAAGAGTTTGTACCATTTTACATTTCTTCCACTAAAATATGAGACTTTCAGTTCTTCCATATTTGTACCAATACGGGGTATGTTTTAGCCATTTTAATAGGTATGTAGTGGTATTTTACTGTAGTTTTAATCTGAAATTCCATGATGACTAATGATGGTAAGAATCTCTTCATCTGCTCATTTGCCATATACATATCTTCTTTAATGAAGTTAAAGCCTTTCACCCATTAAAAAAAATTGAGTATTCTGTTGGCTTATTCTTGAGTCTTGAGAGTTCTTTATAAATTCAGGATACATGATATATGCTCTGTGATATTTTCTTTTAGTTTGTGGAATGTTTTTCTTTTTCATTCTCTTAATAGTGCCATTTGTAGAGCAGAAGTTTATAATTTTGACAGTGTAATTTATCATTTTGTTCTTTTATATAATACACTTTGGTTTTGTATTTCAAGAAATATTTACTTTGTTCAAGATTTCCCCTCCCTATATTTTATTGTAGAAGTTTACAGTTTTAAGTTTTACATTTAGGTCTCTGATCCATTTTGAATTAATTTTTTTCATATGAGGCAAGATATGGATCAGAGCGCGCGCTCTCTCTCTCTCTCGCTCTCTCTCTCAACATATAGATATCCACCTGTTGCAGGACCATTTGTTGAAAAGACTGTTTTTTCTTCTCTGAATTGCCTTTGCATCCTTATAAAAAATTAGTTGTCCATATATATGTGAGTCTATTTCTGGACTCTTTTCATTTCCATTGATCTACTTGTCTATCTTTACTCCAATATCACAATGTTTTGATGACTGTGTCTTTGTAATACGTTTTGAAATTGAGATGTGTTAGTTCTCCAACTTTGTTTTTCTTTTTAAATATTGTTTTGGTTATTTGTGGACCCTTGCAATTCCTTATAAATTTAAAAATTGGCTTTTCCGTTTCTGCAAAAATGGCTGTTGGAATTTTGGTAGGAATTGTGTAGACTCTATAGGTCAATTAAGTCGTTTGACTCGTAAGTATATATCTTTCTATTTATTAGGTCTTCTTTAATATCTTTTGACAGTGTTTTGTGGCTTTCAGTGGACAGGACTTTTACATATTTGGCCAAATTTTTCCCTTATATCATATCATATCTATCTATCTATCTATCTATCTATCTATCTATCTATCTATCTACTTATTTGATATATACTTGACACATTAGTTTCAGATATACAACAGAATGATTTGATATTTGTAGATATTGTGAAATGATCATCACAATAAGTCTACTGAACATTAATTACCATATATAATTACAATTTTTTTTTCTTGTGATGAGAACATTTAAGATTACTTTCTTAGCCCTGGCCAGTCTGGCTCAGCAGTTAGAGCATTGATCTATGGACCAAAGAATCGCAGGTTCAATTCTGATCAAGGGCATGTACTTTGGTTGTGGTTGGGTGCCAGGCCCTGGTTGGGGTTGTGTGGGAGACAACTGATCGATGTGTCTCCCTCACATCGATGTTTCTCTCTCTCTACCTCTCTCTCTCTCTCCCCCTTCCTCCCACTCTGTCTGAAGATAAATGGAAAAATATCCTTGGGCAAGAATTAAAAAAAAGATTACTCTCTTAGCAACTTTCAAATATGAAAGGCAGTATTAACTGAAGTCACCATATTGCACATCATATGCCCAGGACTTATTTATTTATAATGGAAAATTTGTACTTTCAACCCCCTTCACTCATTTTGCTGCCCCCCTACCCCCTGCCTCTGGCAGCCACCAATCTGTTTGTTCTCTATATCTATTAGCTCAGTTTTTTTGTTAAACTTTTTTTTTTTTTAGGTTTTACATATAAGTGAGATCACACAATATTTTCCTCAAGGTCCATCCATGTTGTCACAAATAGCAAGATTTCCTTTTTTTTATGGCCAAAGAATATTCCATTGCATATACATACCACATTTTCTTTATTCATTCATCCATTGATAGACATCTAGGTTTCTTCCATATCTTGGCTTTTGCAAAGAATGCTGCAATAAACATGGAGGTATATATATCTTTTCAAGGTAGTGTTTTTGTTTTCTACAGATAAATACTCAGAAGTGGAATTGCTGGGTCATATGGTAGTTCTATTTTTATTTTTTTTGAGGAACCCCCATGCTGTTTTCAATAGTGGTTGCACCAATTTACAATCTCACAAACAGGGCACAGGGTTACCTTTTCTCCACATTCTTGCCAATACTTGCTATCTCTTGTTTTGGTTGATAATAGCCATTCTAACAGGTGTGAGAGGATATTTCATTGTGATTTCGATTTGCATTTTCCTTAGTGATGTTGACACCCTTTTCATGTACCTGTTGACTCATCTGTATGTCTTCTTTGGGAAAATGCCTATTCAGATCCTTTGTCCATATTTAATCAGATTGCTTGTTCCCTTAGTATTTTTTATGCCATGTATATATGTCATTGTAATTTATTTATATCAGTTTTCAATTGTTCCATTGCTAGAATATAGAAACACAGGGTTTTTTTTTTTTTTTGTATATTCATCTTGTATTGTGCAACTTTGCTAAAGTCATTTATTACTTCTGGTAGCTCTTTTGTAGATTTTATTAATCATGTCACCTGTAAATACAGTTTTACCTATTCCTTTCTAATCTGGATGACGTTTGTTTCTTTTTCTTGTCTTATTCCACTGGATAGACCCTCTAGCACAATGTCATGTAGAAGTGGTAAGAGCAGAAATGACTGTCATCTTGATTGTATGGGAAAATTCAGTCACACTTAAGTATGATGTTAGCTATCAGTATTTTGTAGAGGACCTTTTTCAGGGTCGAGGAAGTTCCCTATTTCTAGTTTGATGTGAGTTTTTATTAGGAATGAATGTTGGATTTGGTCAAATGCTTTTCTGCATCTATTGAGATGATTGTGCAGTTTTCTGTTCTTACTTAGTCTATTAATATGGTGAATTACACCTGTTTTTGAATATTAAACCAACCTTGCATTCCTGGGTTAAACCTCACTTGGTCATGATATATATATCATTGGATTCAATTTTATAAAGTTTTGTTAAAACTTTTGAATCTATATTTATAAGAGATATTGGGCTGTAGTCTTATTTTCTTGTAGTGTCCTTATCTAGTTTTGGTTTTAAAATAATGCTGAGTTCATAGAATGATTTGAGAAGTATTCCCTCTCATTCAACTTTCTGTAGAGATCAAGTAGAATTAGTTTTATTTCTTTGTTAAATGGTAGAATTCAACAATAAAGCTATCTGGGCCTCACAGTTTCTCTGTGTGAAGTTGTAAAATGACAAATTGAATTTCTTTCATTTAAACTTTACAGGTTATCTATTTATTCTTCAGTGAGCATTGTGATTTTCAATAAATTTATGTATTTTATTTAAGTGATTGAATTTTTAAGTATAAAGTTGCTAATAATATTTTCTTGTAGTCCTTGCAATATCTATTGAATCTGTAGTACCATCATCTCATTCTGAATATCTTCTCTTTTTTTGTATGACTTGATTTCTTCTAAATTTATTGTGATATGCTTTATGGTCTAGAATGTGGTCTATCTAAACACATGTTCTCTGTGCATCTGAAAGTAATATGTAGTCTGTTGTTGTTGAAGAAAGTGTTCTACAAATGTCAATCGGATCAAGCTAATACTGTTCAAATCTACTGTATCCTTGCTGATTCTGCCTATTTATTCTATCAGTTATTAAAAGAGTAGGTATGGAAATATATGACTATAATTGTAAATTTTTTTTATGTCTCTCCTTGCAGTCTCTCAATTTTTGATTCATTTATTATAAAGCACTGTTATTCACATTTAGAATTGTTATGCTTTCTTGCTTAATTGACTCCTTTACCATTATGAAATGATCTTCCTGGTAATATTCTTTGCTTTGATATTAATATATGCACTCTAGCTTTTTAAAAAAAAATCCTTGCCTGAGGATATGTTTTTTATTAACTTTTAGAGAGAGAGAGAGAGAGAGAGAGAGAGAGAGATTAATATGAGAGAGATTGACTGGTTGCCTCCCATACATACTCCCGACCAGGAATTGAACCCAAATCCCTGTGCCCTGACTGGGAATGAACCCCCAAACTTTTGGTATACAGGACAATGTTTTAACTAACTGAGCCACCTGGCCAGGGCTCCACTCTAGCTTTTTTTTTACTACTGTTACATGGTATAATTTTTTCAACTTATTTACTTTTTCTTTTAAATTTATTTATATATTTATTTTATTAATTAGTTTTGTTACAGATGTTTCTCCTCACCCCCCCCCCCGCAGATACCCTCCTCCCTATCCCCCCCCCCTCCCAAGCATTGTTGTCTATGTCCATTGGTTATGCATACATGCATATAAGTTCTTTGGTTTATCTCATCTCCCCCCCGCCCCGCCCCCTCTCCTTTGAGGTTTGTCAGTCTGAACCATACTCCTTTCTATGTCTCTAGGTCTGTTTTGTTCATCAGTTTTTTTTCTGTACATTATATTCTACAAATAAGTGAGATCATGTGGTATTTGTCTGTCTCTGATTGGCTTATTTCGCTTAGCATAATACTCTCTGGTCCCTCCATGTCATCTCAAAGGATGCGAGGTCTTTTTTTCTTACAACTGCATAACGATCCATTGTGTATATGTACCACAGGTTTTTTTTATCCACTCATCTATTGATAGACACTTGGGCTGTTTCTAGATCTTAGCAACTGTAAGTAGTGCTGCTATGTACATTGGGGTACATATATTCTTTCTGATTGGTGTTTCAGGCTTCTTAGGATATATTCCTAGAAGTGGGGTCACTGGGACAAATGGCAGTTCAATTTTTAACTTTTTGAGGAAACACCATATTGTTTTCCATAGTGGCTGCACCAGTCTGCATTCCTACCAGCAGTGTACTAGAGTCCCCTTTTCTCCACACTCTCACCAGCACTTGTTTGATGATTTATTGAAGGCAGCCATTCTGGCAGGTGTTAGGTGATACCTCATAGTCATTTTAATGTGCATCTCTCTAATAATTAGTGACGTTGAGCATTTTTTTCATATGTCTCTTGGCCATTTGGATGTCCTGTTTGAAGAGTTGTCTATTTAGGTCCTCTGCCCATTTTTTAATTGGGTTCTTTGCCTTCCTCTTCTTGAGTTGTATGAGTATTCTATATATTTAGGAAATTAACCCCTTATCTGATGTATCATTGGCAATTATGCTCTCTCATACAGTGGGTTCCCTTTTCATTTTGATGGTTGTTTCTTTTGCTGTGCAGAAGCTTTTTAGTTTGATGTAGTCCCATGTGTTCATTTTTTTCTTTGTTTCTCTTGCCTTAGGTGTTGTATTGGTTAAAATTCTGCTGCATGTGATGTCTGAAATTGTGTTGCCTACATAATCTTCTAGGATTTTTATGGATTCATGAGTCACATTTAAGTCTTTCATCCATTTTGAGTTTATTCTTATGTATGGTGTAGGTTGATGGTCTAGTTTCATTTTTTTGCATGTAGCTGTCCAATTTTCCCAACACCATTTATTAAAGAGGCTGTCTTTATTCCATTGTATGTTCTTTTTTATGGAGTCTTTGGGGTTTTCTATGTACAGTATCATGTCATCTGAAAATAATGACAGTTTCACTTCTTCCTTTCCAATTTAAATTTCTTTTATTTTTTTCATTTTTAATTGCTGTGGCTAAGACTTCTAGTACTATGTTAAATAAGAGTGGCAAGAGTGGGCATCCCTGTCTTGTTCCTGTTCTTACGGAAAATGCTTTTAGTTTTTTCCCATTGAGTATGATGTTGGCTGTAGGTTTTTCATATATGACCTTTATTATTCAAGATATAATTCCTCTATTCCCAGATTGCTGAGCATTTTTATCAGAAATGGGTGCTGGATTTTGTTGAATGTTTTTTCAGCATCTATTGATATGATCATATGAATAAAATTTTTTTATTCTTTATTGATTTATTGATTTTATCCTCACCTGAGGACATTTTTTTGTTTAGATAGAATGGGAAGGAGAGAGAGGAAGAGAGAGAGAGAGAAACAAACATCGATGTGAAAGGGACGCATCGAGTAGCTACCTTCCACAGGGCCCAACCAGAGCCAGGGACAAACTGCAACCAAGGTATGTGCCCTTAACGGAAACAGAACCTGGATCTCTCTGGACCACAGGCTGATGCAAACTGGCCAGGGCTAGTCTTTATTGATTTTAAAGATAGAGGAAGGGAGAGGGAGAGAAATATAGAAACATCAATGAGAGAGAACATCGATTGGCTGCTTCCTACATGCCCCTCACTGGAGATTTGGCTCAGAACCTGGGCATGTGCCCTGACCAGGAATCAAACCCATGACCTCTTGGTGCATGGGTCAACACTCAACCACTGAACCACACTGGCTGGGCTGATCATATGGTTTTTATCTTTCATTTTGTTTATGTGGTGTATCATATTTATTGATTTTCAAATTTTGTACCAGCCTTGCATCCCTGGGATGAATCCTACTTGGTCATGGTCAATAATCTTTTTAATGTATTGCTGGATCCAATTTCCTAATATTTTGTTAAGAATTTTGGCATCCATGTTCATCAGGGATATTGGCCTATAGTTTTCTTTGTAGTGTCTTTATCTGGTTTTGGATTTAGAATTATGCTGGCCTCATAAGACGAGTTTGAAAGTCTTCCTTCTTCTTAAATTTTTTGGAATAGTTTGAGGAGAATGGATGTTAGTTCTTCTTTGAATGTTCAGTAAAACTCCCCCGTGAAGCCGTCTGGGCCCTGACTTTGTTTACTGAGATATTCTTGATTACATCTTCAATTTTCTTAGTTGTTATTGGTCTGTTCAACTTCTCTCTCTCTTCCTGGTTCAGTTTTGGAAGACTGTGTGTTTCTAGAAATTTGTCCATTTCACCTAGATTGTCCAATTTGTTGGCATATAATTGTTCATAGTATTTGTTAACGATCCTTTGTATTTTTGTGGTGTTCATTGTTACTTCTCCTCTTTCGTTTCTGATTTTGTTTATTTGGGTCTTCTCTCTTTGTTTCTTGGTGGGTCTAGCTAAGGGTCCATCAATCTTGTTTATCTTTCTAACGAACCAGCTCTTTGTTTCATTGATCTCTTGAATTGTTTTTTAAGTCTCTATGTCATTTATTTCTGCTCTGAGCTTTACTATTTCTTTCCTTCTACTTGTTCTGGGTTTTCCTTTTTGCTTGCTTTCTAGTTCTTTAAGTTGTGAGGTTAGCTACTCAATTAGAATTTTTTTTTTGTTTCCTGAGGTAGGCCTGTAGTGCTATGAACTTCCCTTTCAGAACTGCTTTTGCTGGGTCCCATTAATTCTGTGTTGTGTGTTCATTTTCCTTGGTTTCCAGGAAGTTTTTAATTTCTTCCTTCATCTCCTTGGTAACCCATTCATTGTTTAATAACATGTTATTCAGCCTCCATGTATTTACATGGTTTTGCTGTAATTGATTTTTAGTTTTATGCCATTGTGATCTGAGAAGATGCTTGATATGATTTCAAGTTTCTTGAACTTGTAGAGATTTAGTTTGTGTCCTAACATGTGGTCTGTTTTTGAGAATGTCCCATGTGCACTTGAGAAGAATGTGAATTCTGTAGTTTCGGGATGTAATTCTCTGTAGATATCTATTAAATTCAGCTGATCTAGCACATCATTTAGCGTCTCTGTGTCCTCATTAATTTTTTTTTTAGAGGATCTATCCAATGATGTCAGTGGGGTGTTGATGTCCCCTGCTATGATTGTATTGCTTTTGATTTCTCCTTTGAAGTCCTCCAGAAGTTTCAAAATATATTTTGGTGCTCCTATGTTGGGTGCATATATGTTTACCAAGGTTATATCTTCCTGTTGGATAGATCCTTTCAATATAATGAAGTGGCTTTCTTTGTCTCCAGTTATGGCCTTCATTTTAATGTCTATTTTTTCTGATATGAGTATTGCTACCCCAGCTCTTTTTCTTTTCCATTTGCTTGAAAGATTTTTTTCCATCCCTTCACTTTCAACCTATGTGAGTCTTTTGTTATGAGGTGGGTCTCTTGTAAACAACATATATATGAGTCATGCTTTCTTATCCATTCAGCTACTCTGTGTCTTTTGATTGAAGCATTTAATCCATTTACATTTAATGTTGTAATTGATATGTACCTAGTTATTGCCATTTTTGTTTATTGTGGTTATATTTTTCTTCCTATTTCTTCTGCTAATTAAAACAGTCCTTTGAACATTTCTTGTAGTGCTGGTTTGGTGCTGATATATTCCCTTAGACTTTTTTTTTTGTCTGGGAAGCTCTTTATTTGACCTTCAACTTTGAATAATAGCCTTGCTGGATAGAGTAGTCTTGGATTCAGATCCTTGTTTTTCATGACCTTGATTACTTTATGCCACTCCCTTCTGGCCTGCAGTGTTACTGTTGAGAAGTCAGCTGAGAGCCTTATGGGGTTTCCTTTGGTGGTAACCTGTTGCTTATCTCTTGCTGCCTTTAGGATTCTCTCTTTGTCTTTAATTTTTGGCATTTTAATTATGATGTGTCTTGTTGTGGGCCTGTTTGGGTTCTTGTTTCTTGGAATTCTCTGTGCTGCTTGTACTTGTATCCCTTTTTCCTTCACCAAGTTAGGGTAGTTTTCTGTCACTATTTCTTCAAATATATTTTCTAACCCTTGCTCATTTTCTTCTTCTGGAATTCCCATCATGCACATGTTATTATGTTTCATATTGTCCCACAGTTCTTTCAGGTGGTCCTCCTGTTTTTTCGTTGTTTTTTTTTTTTTCTTTTTGGTTCTCTGACTTGGAAATTTTTTCTACCTTGTCTTCTAATTCACTGATTCAATCCTCAGCCTCCTCTACGCTGCTGGTTATTCCTTCCAATGAATTCTTTCTTTCTGTTATGTCATTCTTCATTTCCAATTGGTTGGTTTTCAATGCTTCATATCTTTACTCATGCTGTTGGACTTCCTCATGATTATTACTTTGAACTCTCCATCTGATATCTTGCTGTATTCCCTTTCATTTATTTCACCTTCTGTCGAATTATCTTGTTCTTTCATTTGGAATTTGTTTCTTTGTTTCACCATTTTGACTGTCTCAGTGGGTTTTGGAACCTGCCCAATTTTCCCCGTGAGTGTTGGTGTTTTGCTGGTTGTGACTTTCTCTACTTGGTTTGAATAAGTGTGAGAGGACCCACATTAAATACAACTGCCAAGTCTTACTTTCTTGGGTAAATTTGCAAGCCTGGGAAAGGTTCAGTTATCCTCTAGCTTTTTGCCTGGAGGCTATTAGTCTCAGTTACTTGATGAGCCTTGGGTTGTAGCCCTCAACTGAATGAAAACATCCCTCAGGTGTTCAGGGTAAGAGGATTTCCAGAGGGTGAGGCCGATGCTTGCTGGCTGTTAATGAGTCTTGATTTGCACTTCTGTCACCTGGCCTAGTGGTATTAAATTTCTGGGAGAGGGGCTGTTGCTTCTTCCAGGGGCTCTGGGAAGGGGTTCTTTGAGCAAGATGGCTACTGTCCTGTGAGGGAATGAGTCAACAAAAACTCCCATTGCCTTTCCAGCTCTCCAAGCTCCTGAGATGTCCACACAGTTCCAGTCCAGTCTGCCCTTCCTCTGCCAGAGACCAAGGTGAGTGGCTGCAGCTAATATAGTGCTCTGTCTCGGCCCTCTGTGCTATGGAGCCAGCTTGGGATTTTAACCCCATGGAAGCTGCTCACAGCTGAAACAGCTGCTGTCCGTGGGCTCCCAGCCCCTCTTCTCGCATGCCTTTGCAGTTCCTACCAGGCTTGATTTCATGTTCTCTTTCTGATGGGTCCTCTCCAGTTGCTTTTCTATTTTTATATTTTTTCCCTATGATTTGTATTTATTTTAGTTGTAATTCCGGTTTGGTCCGGGGAGATGGTCTGTGTAGCTTTCATTCACTCCACCACCATTTTGGAATCTCCAATTTATTAACTTTTTTACTTGCATTTGTTTATTTGTTTATATTTAAGTGCAATTTAAGGGCAGCATATAATTAGGTTTTGCTGCTGTTTTTTTTTTTTTTACCCAATTTGACTATTTATGTTGGATGTTTAGAACCATTGAGATTTAATGTGATTATTAATTTAGTTAGGTTTAAGTCCATTAACTTGCTATTTGTTGTCTATTTGTCTAATATATTCTTGGTCTTTTACCCTCTTTTTCTGCCTTCTTGTAGTTGAATGAGTTTTTTCTTTTTTTATAATCTCATTTTATCTCCTCTGTTGGCTCATTAACTCTTATGCTTTGAAAACATTTTAGTGGTTGTTTCAGGGTTTATTGAATATATCCAGTGATATTATACAACTTCACATAGAAGATAAAAACCTTTCAAGAGTATACTTCCATTTCTCCCCCATAACTTTTATGCTATTGCAACCCATATGCTATAAACTCCACTATACATTGTTTTCATTTTTATATACTCTATCATTATCTTTTAAAGGGATATATACCACAACAAAAATTTATATTTACCATTTCTGGTGTTCTTTATTCCTTTGTATAGATTCATACTTTCATTTGGTATCATCTTCCTTCTGCCTGAGGGAAATCCTTTAACAACATTTTGGTATTGGGATTCAGCTAATAATTAATTCTCTTAGCTTTCCTATGTCTGAAGATCTCTTTCTTTCACCTTCACTTTTTGAAAGATATTTTCGCTGAGTACAGAATTCTATGTTTTCAGCCTTTTTTCTTTCATCATTTTAAAAATGTTGCTTTTTGTTTATTACTTGTTTGTTTCTGATGAGAAATCTACTGTAATTTTTACCTTTGTTCCTGAGCTTGTGACATATCCTTTTTTCCCCTCTGGCTGCTGTTTCTAAGTTTTCTTTTTTGTTCCTGGTTTTGAGCAACTTGTTAATGATAGGCATGGGTATAGAGTTCTTCATGTTTCTTGTTTATAGTTTTCATCACAGTTGAAAATATTTCAGCTATTTTTTTCTTCAAATATTTTTTCTGTCCCCTCCCCCTTGAAGTTGTCACAGATCAATGAGGTTCTTTTCAGTTTAAAAAATTCTTATTTTCTCTGTGTGTTTTATTTTGGATAATTTATTTTGCTAAATATTTGAGTGTTCTTTTTTTCTGCTTGGTCTAATCAGCTATTAGTTCTATCCATCTTAATCATTGTAGTTTTCATCTCTAGAATCTTTTCTTAAACACCTCCCATGTCTTTACTTTTTGAGTTTATAGAACACAATCTAATATCTTTGGCAGTTCTAGGTCCTTTTCAGTTGATTGCCTTTCTTCCTCCTGATGGGTCATGTCTTCCAATTTTTTTGCATGCTTTGTAATCTTTGATTGGATACAAGACACTGTAAATATTACCTTATTGGGTGCTGGTTATTTTTGTATCCCTATATTCTTTTTTTTTTTTAAATCCTCACCAGAGGATATGTTTTTCATTGATTTTAGAGAGAGGAAGGGAAAGAGAGAGAGAGAAACATTGATTGAGAGAGAAACATCTGTTGGCTGTCTCCTGTAAGCACCCCGACCAGGGATTGAACCCCAAACCTGGCTATGTGCTCTAACTAGGAATCGAACCCATCACCTTTCACTGTATGGGATGACGCTCCAACCAACTGAGCCATACCAGGCAGGGCTTTCTCTCTCTCTCTCTCTCTCTCTCTCTCTCTCTCTCTCTCTCTATATATATATATATATATATATATATATATATATATAATTTATCCTCACCCAAGGATATTTTTCCATTTTTGTTCAAATAGAGTGGGAGGGAGAAAGAGGAAGAGAGAGAGAGAGAGAGAGAGAGAAACATTGATGTGAAAGGGTCAAATTGAAAGGGACAAATTGAGTGGCTGCCTTCTGCATGACCCCCAAACAGGGCTGGGGACAAGTTGCATCTGAGGTATGTGCCCTTGACCGAAATCAAACCCGTGACTCATCAGTCTGCAGGCCAATGCTACAATTGCTGAACCAAACTGGCCAGGGCTCTATATTCTTGACTTTTGTTCTTCAGTGCAGTTAAGTAACTTAAAACCAGTTTGATCCATTAGAGCCTTGCTTTTAAGATTTGTTAGGTAGAACCAGAGCAGTGTTTAGTCTAGGGCAATAATTTCCCACTTTTGTTTTTAATCCTCACTCGAGGAAACTTTTCCATTTGTTTTCGGACAGAGTAGGAGGGAGGAAGAGAGAGAGAGAGAGAGAGAGAGAGAGAGAGAGAGAGAGAGAGAGAGAAACATCAACGTGAGAGAGACATATCAACTGGTTGCATCCTGCACGTCCCTGACCAGGGCCAGGGGCCAAACTACAACCAAAGTATGTGCCCTTGACTGGAAATGAACGGTGACTCTTTGGTCCAAGGGCTAATGCTCTAACTGCTGAGCCAAACCGGCCAGGGTGATTTCCCACTATTGAGACAAGACCTTCCTGAGCACTCTACACAATGCCCTATGAATTATGATATTTTTCCATTTGACTGATGGGAGCAGGCATTATCTCTGTGCCTGTGTGAGCACTGGGCATTGCTCACTCTAATCCTTTGGATGGTCGAATGAGATTGATTGCCTTAAGCACTGGGCTGTAGTTAATTTCTGTGCAGCTTTGCCGGAGGGTGAGTCCTATTCTATAAGGATACCCTGCAGGGGATCATGCTAGGAAATATTAATTTTAAATGTTAAATTAAATTAAATTTAAATTAAAAAAAACCACAGCAAAATCAAACCAAACCAGCACAAAATACATGCTAGAGTGAAGTGGATTAATAGTAACATATGTATTAGTTGACATTATTTGAGTCAGAACAGATATTGCTGTCCCCTCCCACCAATTCTTCGCCAAAAGCTAACATGACTTCAGGTTGCTTTAAAAAAAATACTATGTTTAGGAAAAGCAGGTGACATCTTGCTAAGGGGCAAGAACCTTGATACTGTTGACCTGCTCACCAAACCCAGAATTATCTCCCTCTATGCTTTTCGATTTCATAGAGAATTAAATATCTGTAATTAAAACTGCTTTTGGTTGGATATTTGGTTACTTGCAGCTGAACACATCTTCACTAATGCAGCCTTCCCAAGGAAGATTAATTAATCTTCACTATGAACAGATAAGTCCTTCACTGCTTGACTATGATCTATGGGTCTAGACTCATTGGCTGATACATAGTAGGAAATATAAATATATATTGAATGATATATTAAAAAATGGAATTCTCTACACATTTGACAGTGTTGTCCACTTTCCTCCATTGATGACTAATGTGTTTCTTTAGAATCGAATGTGTTTCAGACTTGTTGGTGTGTTTCAAACTCTAGATTTCAGGCTCCGCTGCCCAGAGATTTACCTTGGTAGATCTGGGGTGGGGCTCTCGAGTTAGCACTTTGAACCAGCACCCAAGAAGA
Source organism: Molossus molossus (assembly GCF_014108415.1). NCBI lineage: Eukaryota > Metazoa > Chordata > Mammalia > Chiroptera > Molossidae > Molossus > Molossus molossus. Next base: position 104,495,487 of record NW_023425366.1, on the reverse strand, counting down.
GTCTGATATTGAGGGTCCATGGGCTACTTTGACAAATACTGACATAGAGAACCAAGGATTGCTAAAATATATACATGGAGATTTCCCCAAATTTGGAGGGTAAATTTTGTGGTCACTGCCCAAATTATCTTTAAAGGGTCTTTACATGTCTATAAGGCTTTTTTAAAAAATGAGTCTTTACATGCTATAGAGCAAAATGTATTTTCCAGGATATCACAGAGATCTAGTCCAGCCCAGCCCGGCCCCATTCCCCGACGGCTGTTGTCCTGGGATGACCCTCTGAAGTCTTGCTCATGCTTACTCTTTGTCATGGCTCAGAAACTTCTCCCTGCTGTTCCCCAGGTCTCCTTGACACTCCTTATTCTGTTCCCCACCAAACAGGTTATCTTCTAAGCTTGGACTGGATCTTTGTTCCAAGTCTAGAACACGGAAGAGAAGGAGAGAGGAGAGAAAGAAAAACCATCAAACACAGATGGTCCATTAAGACTTTTTTTTTCCTTTTGGAGAGTTTATTCAATTCTTCTGGTTGATCTCTTAAGAACTTTTAAAGATATTTCCTTTCAATTCAAAAGAAAATCTATGCGCTCTATCATTTGCACAGCAGGAAGGCTCCCTACAGAAAAGAATGTTGGGATCAAAAACATGATGTTGGAATAAGAAACATATTTTTAGTCCCATAAGCCACATACAAATTATTCAGAAATTAGAAAATTTTAAAAGGAAAATTTTGGTGTTTTTTTAAAAAATCATATTTACTGTAGAATATTTAGGTAAATGTAAAAACACAAAGAAAACAATAAATATCATAGCTCAATAACCTAGATATAACCACAGATATAAAACCATTTCTGTGCTTACAAAACCAGACTTTTTAACTCTCAAAAAATAGGAACGATAATGTTTAACTTAGGTCTTCCACTTACATTTTTATGAACATATTTTATGCAATCAAATATTCTCTAAAAATCAATTTTTAGTAACTGCATAATATATATATATAAATCATGATAGATACACGCTAATGTCTGCCTATTGCTGGATATGTAGATTATTTCTCATTTTTCTCTATTAAATGTAAATGCTAGTCTTCATTTCTCCTTTTCTCTTCCCTTCCCTTCTGGCTTTCCCTCCTAGTGTGAGGATGTGGCCATGTGCAGCATCTGGAGATGCAGGCTGACCGGAGGGAGGGGCGCCGCAGAGGCTTTGGTGGGAGACCCCAGGCGCTGGTAAAGCAGGCGAAGGCGTTGGCATGCCACGCGGAGGAGTTGGTGGCAGTGTCCTCAGCAAGTCTTGTTCATATTTGTGATTAATTCCTAGATACGGATTTAATGGGCCTGAGAGGCTGCATTTTTGCGGATTTCCAGAACAGTTGGTACATCACACTCTCACTATCAGTGTATAGGGACCTGTCTAATGGCATCTGACTAGTGTTATTTCTTGAATCATTGCCAGTTTGATGGGGATATCTATGTATGTATGTATGTATGTATGTATGTATCTATCATCTATCTATCTATCTGTTTGATTCCTAGCAAGTTTTAAAGTTCTTCATCTTCATTAGCCAATAAATAGTATTTCTTCTTTTTGAATTGTCTGTTCATGTCCTTTGCCTATTTTTGTAATTGATAGGTTAATAGTTTACATATAGATTAAAAAAAAACTAATGATTTTATTATTATTTTTTCATCCTCACCTGAGGACATTTTTTCATTTTTTGTACAGATAGAGTGGGAGGGAGAGAGAGGAAGAGAGAGAGAGAGAGAAACATCGACGCGAAAGGGACACATCGAGTGGCTGCCACCCGCACGACCAACCAGGGCCGGGGACAAACTGCAACCGAGGTACATGCCCTTAGCGGGAACCGAACCTGGGTCTCTCCAGACCGCAGGCTGACGCTCTAACCGCTGAGCCAAACCGGCCAGGGCAAAAAAAACTAATGATTTTAAAGGCTATGAATTCTTTGTTTCCTTGGAAATTTTTTTTTGTTATTTTGTAAGTTTCCTATTTTGTTCTGCATTTTTAAATAAGCAACTGAATGATTTTTACATAGTCAAAATATAAGTCTTCTAAACGTAATGTGTCTTAGATTGGATACATTGGATCCTGAACAGAAAAAAGACTTTAGTAGAAATATTGGTGAAATTAGAATGGAGTGTAGAATTTATTTTAATAGAAATGTGCCAATGTCAGTTTCTCTGTTTTGACAAAAGTGCCATGATAAAGTAGGATGATGACCCGTGGGACACGACGAGGGGTATGTGGGAACTCTCTGTACTATCGTAGCAGCCTTTCTGCACATCTGAAATGACTGAAAAATAAAAAGTTGATTAAAAGCAAACAGAAAAATAAATATTTTAATTGTTTACTTCTACTGTCTTTCATTATTTTAGACATGGAAAGTTTGTGCTCATCTCGAGATCCTAAACATGTGCGCCTCTAAAAAGAGAGCTTTGAAATATATGAAGCAAAAGGCAGTGCAGGCAGAAACGGCCACAACCACACTTCTAGTTGAATATTTCAACAGTCCTCTAAAGAACCGATAAAAAAGTAGGCAGAAAATCAGTAAGAATGTAGAAGAATTTAAACAACATTATCAATCAATTTGACTTTATTGATATTTATATCAATCCAACAACAGTGTAGGGGAGGAAAAACTTCTACTCTCTTAGCTTCTGTGGTTGACCTAAGAATTAAACTGACATATAAAACAGATTAACAAGAGAAAAGCACACAGATTCATTTCATATTCTTACATGTCAGTAGGAGTTTTCAGAAGAAAAATGAAGACCGGAAGAAGCTGTTAGGGCCCAAAGCTTATGTACCCTTTCACACAAATAACAATGAATTGTGGGAATGTGACAAAGGCTATGGGTAGGGGGTTGGGGGACAGTGATCAGGAGATATATGGGAGAAACTAATAGAAGATAAGGATCATTTTGGTAAGTTTGTTTGTACAGATGAATTTTGTCATTGACTCCCAGTCTGTAGTGATAAGAATGTTCTAATGTTCTTCTTTTCTTCGTGCAGGGAGGACACCTTTCTCATAAGAAATTTTATGATCTGCTTTTAGGTAGAAAAGGGGAGGTCAGAGAGCCGTCATTCTGTTCTTCAAGTGCCCTGAACTCAAAGTGATCCAAAGCAGCATATTTTGGGATGGCGTGTTCTGAACCTCTACACCAGCAAAATACACATTCTTTTCAGAATAGACCAGAAGTCTTGAAAAATTTTAAAAGATGTAAGTTATACAAAGTTGTCTCTGATTACAGTGGAATGAAGTGAGAAATTAATTACAGAAAGATATCTGGACAACTCCGAATATTTGGAAACTAAGTAACACACTTATTTTATTTTTCATTTTTCAATCACAGTTGACATACAATGTTTTATTAGTTTCAGGTGTACAACATAGTGATTATACATTTATATAACTTACAAAATGATCAACCTGATAAGTCTAGTACCCATCGGACCCATGCAAAGTTATTACCATATTATTGACTGTATTCCCTATTCTGTACTTGTCATCCCTGTAACTATTTTTGTGACTGGCAATTTGTACATCTTAATCCCTTCCCCTTTGTCCTAACTCACTTCCCATCTGGTAATCATCAAAATGTTCTCTGTTATCTATGAGTGTTTCAGTTTTGTTCCTTAGATTCTACACATGAAGGAAATATTGTATTTGTCTTTCTCTTACTAACTTATTTCACTTAGCATAATGCCTTCTAGGTGTATCCATGTTGTTCCAAATGGCAAGATTTCATTCTTTGTTTATTGCTAAGTAATATTCTATTGTATGTACATACCACCTCTTCTGTATCGATTCATCTACCAGTAGGTATGTAGGTTGCTTCCAAATCTTGGCTCTGGTAAGTAATGCTACAATGAACATAGGTATGTCTTCTCAAATTAGTGTTTTTGTTTTCTTTGATAAATACCCAGAAGTGGAATTTCTGGGTCATATGATAGTAGTATATTTAACTTTTTGAGGGACCTCCATACTGTTTTACATAGTGGCTGCCCCAGTTTACAATCACACCAACAATGCGTGTGGGTTCCCTTCTCTCCACATCCTTGTCAACACTTGTTGCTTGTTAATTTATTAATATGATAGCAATACTGACAGGTATGAAGTGATATCTCATTGTGGTTTTAATTTAAAGTTCCCTGATGATTAGTAAGGTTGAGCATCTTTTCATGTGTTTATTGGCCACCTGTATGTCCCTTTTGAAGAAATGTTTATTGAGGTTCTTTACCCATTTTTAAATTTGACTGTTTGTTTTGTGCGTTATGGATTGTGTGCTGTGTGTGTTTGTGTGTATGTTGTAAATAACACACTTCTGAATAACTCATAGGTCAAAGAAGAAATTTGAAGAGAAATTAGAAAGTATTTTTGAACTGAATTGAAATGAAGATAAAACATATCAACATTTGACGTTCTAAGTAGAGCTTAGCAGGATGTTTATAGCAATAACTGCTTATATAAGAAAAGGAAAAGGTGTCAAACCAGTGATCTAAACTTCCATATGAAAAAACTAGAAAAAAAATCCAAAAAATCCAAATCAAACAAAGAAATAATACAGATAAAAGCAGAAATCAATGACATTCTAAATAAATAATAGAGAAAAGCAGCGAAACTCAAACTCATTCACTGAAAAGATCATTAAAATTAGTAAGCTTCACTCTGGCCAGGTGGCTCAGTTGGTTGGAGCATCATCCCGTACACCAAAACGTTGCAGATTTGATTCCCAGGCAGGGCACATACCTAGGGGGTTGCAGGTTCGATCCTGGTCAGGGTGTGTACAGGAGACAACCAATTGATATTACTCTCTCACATCAATGTCTGTCTGTCTATCTGTTTCTCTCAAACTCAATAAATACATATTCTCAAGTGAGGACTTAAAAATAAATAAAGTCTTGACTTTAAAAAATTTAATAAGCTTCTAGCAAGGTTGACAAAGATAAAGAGAGAAGGCACACATGACCAATATCAGGAATAAAATAGGGGACATCACTATACACCCCACACAAATTTTAAAAATAAAAAGGAAATACCACAAATATCTTTATAACCATAAATTTAATAACCTAGATGAATGGACCAATTCCTCAAAAACAAAAAACAAAACAAAAAAACAAACAAACAAACCCACAAGCTGCCCAGCCAGTGTGGCTCAGTGGTTGAGTGTCAACCCAGGCACCAAGAGGTTGCTGGTTTGATTCCCGGTCAGGACACATGACCAGGTTGTGGGCCAGATCCCCAGTGGGGGGCATGCAGGAAGTGGCCAATTAATGTTCTCTCTCATTGATGTCTCTATTGTTCTCCCTCTCCCTTCCTCTTTCTCTAAAATCAATAAAGAAAAATTATTAGAAAAGAACAAAACGAAACTACAAATTAATAAAACTTTCTCTCAATGAAATACATACTCTAAATTGTCCTATAACTATTGCAGACATTAAATTTGTGGTTAAAAACCTTCCAAGAAATACATCCTGAGCTGTATCAATTTGCTAGGGCTGCCCTAACAAAGTGTGTTAGACTGGGTGCTCAAACAACAGAAATTTATTTTCTCATAATTCTAGAGGCTGGAAGGCAAGGTGTCAGCAAGGCTGATTTCTCGGGCCTCTCTCCTTGGCTCGCAGATGGCGGTCTTCTTCCTGTGTCCTCACGTGGTCTTCCCTCTGTGTGTGTCTGTGCCCTACTCTTTGTATAAGGACAGCAGGCAATTTACCTTAGGACCCACTTTAATGACCTCATGTTAACTTAATTAACTCTTTAAAGATCCTATCCCCAAATAAAGCCTTATTATGAGGTACTGGATGGTAGGCCTTTAACATGTAAATTTTGGGGGGACACAATTACGTCCATAACAACAATGCAGATCATTTCAGTTGTAAATTTTACCAAATGTTTAAAGAAAAAATAACAGCATTTCTATATAATCTCATTCAGAAAATAGAGAGGAAACACTTCCCAACTAATTTTATAAGGCTAACATTATTCTAGCCTTGAAACCAGAGAAAGACAGTACAAAAAAGAAAACCACAGAGCAATACCCTTCAAAAACATAGATATAAACTTACTAAATAAAGTACTAGTACATCAATTTCAGCCATATATAAAAATAATGGGCTTTATTTCAGAAATGCAAGATTGGTTTGGCATTCAAAAACCAAGCAAACTAATTTATCAATAACAGTCATGGAAGAGAATCACCACATAGTTATATCAATTGGTGTAGAAAAAGCATTAAACTGAATTAAAATATTAAATAATGACCCAAACATTTATGAAAAATCTCAGCAACTGGAAATAGAAGAGAACCATTTCCTTAACTCAATAAAGGGCATCTACAAAATACTCACAGGTATTATTATAATTTACATAGAAAAATTAAATGATTTTCCCCTAAAATTAAGTACAAGGTAAAAATATATGCTCTTACCATACCTATATAAAATAGTACTGAAAGTCTTCGCGAGTGCATAAGGCAAGAAAAAGAAGCAAAAGGCATACATATTCTAAAGGAAGAAATAAAACTGTCCACAAAATCGTCTATGCAGAAAATTTCTAGGGAGAAATCTATAAAACTGCTAGAACTAATAGCTTATCAAGGTCACAGAATACTGGATAAACACATAAAAATATAATTAGCAATGAACAATTGAAAACAAAAAATTAAAAGCATGATATCATACACGATAGCACCTCCCAAGTTAAATAATTAGGTGTAAATCTAACAAAACATGTACAGGATCTGTATGCTGAAAAGTGTAAAAAAGTGATGAAAGAAATCAAAGAGGAGGGGATTTCTGGACAAGAGTGTGGAGTAGGTCAATGCCATGCTTGTCTCCTCCCAGGACCACATAAAAATTGCAACTAAATTACAGCCTTAAGTACCACCTGAAGACTGGCTGAACAGAACTCCTAAAACCAAGGATATAAAGAAGAAGCCACCTAGAGACTGGTAGGAGGGGTGGAGACACAGAACAAACAGTTTCTACGTCATGATTTGGGGGTTAAGAAACAAGAGGAATATCTTGCCTGAGGAGGTCCCCTTGGAGGAGTGAGAAGTCCTAGCCCAATACCGAGCTCCCAGCCAGGGCTTCAGTGTTGGGGAGAGAAGTCCCAATAACTTCTGGCTGTGAAAACCAGTGGGAATTGTGGCTGAGTGAGATGCAGGGCTGCTGAAGACCTAAGCATTGCAGGTCTTAAAGGGCCTGGACCTACTCATTGATGGACTCATTTCCTCTAAGATTCATCGTTGGGGAAACAGCTTGAATAGCATCAGAGACATTTGAGGAGGAGCTGAATTGACTAGCTTTAAGGCAAGGGCTAGAGGGGCTGGGATCAGGGCAGCTCACACCTGAGACAGAAGCACTAGCAGACACCATTTCTCCTTTGTTCAATCTTCCCTGCTCCAACCCACAGACAGCAGATGCAGGAGGGCATCACCTCTGAGTATCCACCAACCTGGCTAAAACTGTTCACCAGGGAATCATCTACCCTGGTGATTCCCAGGGAAATGGAATGCCCAGCCCAAACCTCTTCCAGTGGCTTTTAATACAAATGGCCTATCTTGGCTCATGCTGTAGACTTTCTAAATATCTCTCCAAGGCCACAAATCCCAAACAAGTGGTGAATGGTCTTGGTGTGCCTTATACCCCTTGCTAAGCAGTCCTAAACCTGGCACTAGTGGCAGCCCACTTGGATTTGAAGCCAAGCCTCTCCAAGGTGTGTATGAACCCAGCACAGGTGGCAACCATCTGCAGATCAGTTTGTACTTATTACTACCAGGTAGCTTCAGTCCAGGCAAAGGCAGTGGCTAAACTTGGCCTGTACCAGAGCCCCTTCTAAGAGGTCACAGAACCAACACACCTGGTGATCAACTTCAGACCACAACAGAGCACCACCTAACCAGCTCCACAAACAACACATCCAAAGGGCAAACTTGGCAGGCAACAAAGCCCTGCTGAAGTGAATCTGGTTCTGTGGGGTCGGCTCCCGTACAACAGTTTATCTACTGTAGTCACTGCCATTCCTCACTGCAAATGAGCCTGATGTGCCAACAGCAATCTAGTCTCAACTACAACAGGGACACCCCTGGAGCACCTGGCTCAGGTGACCCAGGAAACTGGGTCCCACAGAACACCTACTATATAAGACCACTCTGCCAGGAGTGGGAGATGTAGCAGATCTACACAGTATAATAGAAACAAACACAATGAGCCAGACAAAATGAGGAGACAAAGAAGCATGTCCCAAATCAAAGAACAGTACAAAACTCCAGAAAAAGAATGAAATAAAATAGACAAAAGCAATCTACCAGATGAAGAGTTTAAATCACAAATTTTAAGGATGCTTAATGAACCTAGGAAAAGAATTAATGAACTCAGTGAGAACTGCAACAAAGAGATAGTAAGCATATAAAAGGACAGAGAAACCATAAAAAAGAATGAGTCAGAAATGGAGAATACAATAACTGAAATAAAGACTACATTAGAGGGAATCAACAGTAGATTAGATGAAACAGAGATCTGAATAAGTGGTCTGAATATCGAGATAGCCAAAAACACCCAGTTGGAACAGCAACAAGAAATAAAGAATAAAAAATGAGGATAGTTTAAGGGAACTCTGGGACAATATCTAGCATACTAATATTTGCATCATAGGGGTACCAGAAGGAGAAAAGAGAGAGCAAAGGATTGAAAACTTATTTGTAGAAATAATGACGGGAAACTTCCCTAATCTGGCAAAGGAATTAGATATAGTAGTCCAGGAAATGCAGAGTCCCAAGCAAGATGAACCCAAAGAGGCTCATCCAAAGACACACCATACCTAAAATGCTAAAACTTGAAGACAAGGAGAGAATCTTAAAGGTAGCAAGGGAAAAGCAGTTAATTACATATAAGGAACTCCCATAAGACTGTCAGTTGATTGATCAACAAAAACCTTGCTGACCAGAAGGGATTGGCATAAAATATCCAAAGTGATGACATGAAAGGATCTACAATCAAGGTCACTTTATATTTCAAGGCTATCATTTACAGTCAAAGGAAAGACAGTTTTCCAGACATGAAAAAACTAAAGGAGTTCATTATCACTAAACCAGTATTACAAGAAATGTTCAAGAGAATTTTTTAAGAAGAAAAGAAAAGATAAATAAGAAAAAATAGAAAAGAGAAAAATTTTGACAGAGGCAAATACATAAGATAAGCAATAGATCAACAAACTGTACAGCTAGCACCAAGGATAAAAGGCAAAAGTAGAAAGAGCATGTATAATTTCAACAATAAATTAAAGAATACACACAAATACACACAAGACATAAAAATAATGAACTAAAACATAAATGTGGAGGAGAGTGAGTAAAAATAGTAGTGATTATACAATGTGTTGGAACTTAAAATAGACTGCTTAAACATAGCATGGTATATAGGAAGCACATGGTAACCACAAACCAAAAATCTACAAGCAATATACAAGAAATAAAGAGAAAAGAATCTAAACATAGTACTCTAGAAAGTCATCAACATGTAAGAGAAGTAAGCAAGAAAATATAAAAGAAACAGAGAACTATAAAATCAATCAGAAAACAATTTTAAAAATCGCAATGACTCCATACCTATCAACAATTACTTTAAATGTAAATGAATTCAATGCTCTAATTAAAAGACAAAGGGTGGCTACATGGATAAAAAACAAGATGCATACATATCTTGCCTACAAGAGACTCACTTCAGATCAAAAGACACATGCAGACTGAAATAAAAGAGTGGAAAATGATATTTCATGCAAATGAAAATGAAAAAAAAATCTGGGATAGCAATAATTATATCAGATAAAATAGACTTGAAATCAAGGTCTGTAATAGAGGTGATAAGGGCATCTCTTTCCCTCTGGTAATTACCACACTGTTAATAGACCTTTTTCCAAAGAGGACATATTGATGGCCAATAGACATATGAAAAAATGTTCAGCATTACTAGTGCTGAGGGAAATGCAAATTAAAACCACAGTGAGATATTACTTCACATTTGTCAGAATGGCTATCATCAATAAACCAACAAACAAGTATTGATGAGGATGTGGAAAAAAGGGAACACTTGTGCACTGTTTGTGGGATTGCAAATTGGTGCAGCCACTGTGTAAACATTATGAAAGTTTCTCAAAACCTGACCCAGCAATTCCACTTCCAGCTATTTATCAGAAGAAATTCAAAACACTAATTAAAAGAGATATATAGACCCCTATGTTTATTGCAGTCTTATTCACAGTAGCCAAGATATGGAGGCAACCTGTGCCCATTGATAGATGAATGAATACAGAAGATGTGGTATGTATATACAATGGAATATTACTCAGCCATAAAAAGAATAAAATCTTGCCAAATGTGTCAACATGGGTGGACCCAGAGGGTATTATGCTAAGTAAAATAAGTCAGAGGAAAATAAGTACCATATGATTTCATTTATATGTGAAATCTAAAATAAATAGATAAATGAATACACAAATAGAAACAAACACATAGATAGAGAGAAATTTTAAAGGTTTCTAAATTAAAGGGGTTTGGAAAGTAGATGGAAAAGGGGAAGGGATTAAGATATACAAATTGCCCCGGCTGGTTTGGTTCAGCGGTTAGAACGTTCACCTGTGGACTGAAGGGTCACAGGTTCATTCCTGATCAAAGGCATGTACCTGTGTTGCAGGTTAGATACCCAGCCCTGGCAGGAGTTGTGAAGGAAGCAACCAATTGATGTGTCGCTCTCACATCAATGTTCCTCTCTCTTTTTCTTACTTCTTTCCTCCCACTCTATCTAAAAATTAATGGAAAAATATTCTTAGGTGAAGATTCAAACAAACAAGATGTACAAATTGTCAGTTATAAAAACAATCACAGGAATGTAAAGTACAGCATAGGAAATGTAATCAATAATATTGTAATAACCATATATGGTATCAGATGAGTACCAGACTTATCGGAGTGATCACTTTGTAAGTTATGTAAATGCCTAATTACTATGTTGTGCACTTGAAGCTAATATAATAGTTTATGTCAATTATAATTTAAAAATAAAAATAAAATTTAAAAAGCAATCAAAGTAGACAAACAAATTGAGTGACATACCATGTTCATGGATTGGAAGTGTCAACATGGTAAAGATGTCAGTTGTCTCCAAATTGATCTATAGTATATGTAATAAGAAATTTGGCCTTACCCAAAGAGAGGTTTCTCCATTGTCCCTGGCTCACTTCTAAACCTTTGGCATTTCCCAAGTATCTTTGTTATACATGGTGAGCCCCTCAGGCCAAACATAATAGTTTATGGGAATGATCTTCTTCATAGTTGAATCTTGAACCATGTAATATGGACTCAATATCCAGGGAGCAGAGTGTGGGTGCTAGAGATTGAGTTCAACCACTTGGGCAAGAAATCAATTAGTCATGCCTATATAATAAAACTTCAGTAAAATCTCTGGACACAAAGCTTGAGTGGAGTCCATGGTTGGCAATTGTTTTTGTGTGTTGTGAGACGTCATGGCTCAGAAGACAACACCATCCATGGCTTCATGGGGAGATGAATAACCCGTCCCAGACTCTTCTCTATGTGTTTCTTCCTTTGGTTGGTTCTAATTTGTATTCTTTTCTCATGATAAATTTGGCCATAAATATAATAGTTTGCAACAAGTGCTGGGGGTCTTCCTAGCTGATTATTGACCCTGAGGGTGGTTTTGGGAAACTCCAAACTTACAGTTGGCTTCAGAAATCTTGAGCAGACTTGGCAGTCTGAAAGATTTTGCTCTCCAACTTTACAGTCTGGCTAACTTCAGGTAAGTATTATTGCAGTTTTTATAAAAATTCCAGGAGAAATTTCTTGTATAAGTAAGTTGATTCTAAAATTTATATGGAAAGCCAAAAGGAACTAAAATAGCTAAAACAATTTTGAAAAAATAAAAATAAAAATTGAGGACTCATACTATCATCTATTTGTTAGAATTACTAGAAAGCTACACTAATCAAGACCATATGGCACTGTCAGAGGGATAAAAAACATATCAATAGAATAAACCCACACGAATACAGCTGACTGAATTTTTAACAAGATGTAAAGTCAATTCAATGGAGAAAGGATCATCTGTTTAACAAATGGTGTTAAAACAATTGGACATCCATTGGCACAAACAAGCAAACAAACAAAAATCTCAACCTCAACTTCACACCCTTTACAAAATATGCCCTCAAAATTGATCACAGATCTAAACAAAAAAAGTGAAACTTTTGAATGAAAGTCTTGGAAACCTGAGGATGTTTGAATTTCTTAGACATTACATAAAAAACACAATAAAAGATAAAAAAAAAAGTGATAAATTGGACCTCATTAAAATGAAAACTTTTGTTCAGTGAAAATAACGTTAAAAGAATGGAAATAGAGCTACAGACTAGAAAAATATTTGGACATTATATATTCAACAGACTTCTATCTTGAATATATAAAGAACTCTCTAAACTCAAGAGTAAGAAAATGACCCAATTTAAAATGGGCAAGCCGGGCCCATGTGGCTCACTGGATGAGCGTTGACCCATACACTGAGAGGTCACTGGTTTGATTCCCGGTCAGGGCAAATGCCCAGGTTGTGGTCCAGATCCCCAGTGTGGGGGAAGGTGGAGGCAGCCAATTGATGTTCTCTCTTATCGATGTTTCTATTTCTCTCTCCCTTTCCTTTTTTCTCTCTCTAAAATTCATTAAAAAAAATTTTTTTTAAAAATGGGTAAAATACCAGAAGAGATATTTCACCAAAGAGGATAAAAAGATAAACAATAAGCACATGAAAAATGTTTACTATCACTAGGGAAAGGCAAATTAAAGCCTTAATGAGATACTGCTGTAGATCTATTAGAAATAGCTAAAATTAAAAACACTGACAAAATTAAGTGATGGTGAGAATATGGAGGAACTAAAACTCTCATATTCAGCTGGTGGGAATGCAAAATGACATTGCCACTCAGGGAAACAGCTTATCAGTTTCCTTAAAATGTTAAATATATACTTACCACAGGACCCAGCATTTCACACCCAAGAGAAATGAAACTTAGGTTCACACAAATACCTCTACACTAATATTTATAGAAACTTTCTTTGTAATTTCCCAAACCTGTATGCAACTCGAATGCCCTCTGATAGATGAAGAGTTAAGTGAAATATGCGATGCACTACTACTTAGCAGTAATATGGGAGGAACTACTGATGCACACAACAAATTGGATGGACTTCAAGGACATTGCCCTGAGTGAAAAAAGTCAAACTCCAAAGGTTAATATATGTGGTATGATTCCATGACATAATATTGCAAAGTGACAAAATGATAGTGTTTGAGAACAGAGTAGTTTGCCAAAGTTATAAGAGGGTGCGATCTTAGAGGGACAGCATGAGGAAGATTTTTGAGGTAATGGAAAATATATCTTAATTGTGGTGGTGGATACACAAATATATACAGATTTTAAAGTTCATAGAACTAAACATGAAAAAAAAAAAAAAACCCACCTGAGTGCATATAAAACTTGTAAAATACAGATGAGGTCTATAGGTGAGTTGATAGTATTGTATCAATGTCAGTATCGTGGCTTTGATCACTGTAGAACAGTTATGCAAGATGTTAACATCAGAGGAAGATAAGTGAAGCACACACAATAAGTCTAGACACTATTTTTAGAAACTGTGATATGTCTAAAAGTATTTCAAAGTAGAAAGAAGAAAAAAATGAAAAGCGATTGGCTCCTGGGCTTCATACCCAGCTGTGCCGCCTGCACCGCCCTCCTCCACCTGGTAGCGGGACAGAGGGTTGTTATCTAAGAAGCAGCTGTGGGGTGTAGATGGGGACATTAGCCCAGCTGATGGTGGGTGAACTGTACTGAAATAAAGTGAACATTTATATTCTGAATTCAGAGACCCATCCTCCAGTCCTCTTTCCTTACTTAAGTCCCACTATTGCAGAAAACGTCCTGCATATGATCCTGACACACCCAGGGCAAAGACGTAAAGATCCCGACACAAGTAATCACCAATGACATGGCCCGGTCAGGCCACCTTCCAGGCTAGGCCATAGCACAAGGGTTCACAGGTTCCAGCCAGTTCCTTAGCCCTCAACTCTTAAACGTGAGTAGAACACCAAGAACTATCAGATGGCTAAGGAGATGCTCTAACATGAAAAATTATAATGCGAACCAGCAAGTAAATAATAAGCACCTAGGAAGAAGCAGGGACAATCCAGGAAAAAGAAAACTTTAAAAAGAACAATTAATAATCTCAGAGAAGTGAAAGAGCATAATATGCTCATTAAGCAAGAACAGAACAGGATGCTACACACACACACACACACATACACTCACTCACACACACCACGCAGAACAAAAACGAGTGCCTAGAAATTAAAAGTTAGATAGAAGACATGACAAATTCAATATAGAATGTTGGGAAGATAAAATTAAGAAATATCCAATAAAGTAGAGCAAAAAGAGGTGGAGATAAGAGAGAAAAGATAAAAAAAAATTCAGGGGCTACTAAAAAAATCCACCATCCAAATAATGGAAGTTCTAGGGATAGAGCACACAGAAAAAGAAGGGTGCATGTAATGAAAGAAACAGTTCCCAGAACTTTCCCTAGAACTGAATATACAAATGAAAATAGAATGTACACCATGGACATTCATTCATTCATTCATTCATTGATTCATCTGTCAACAGGTGCTCACTGTGTCCTCACCTGGTCTTTCCTGTGCATGCACAAAGAGAAGAGAATCTCTGGAGTCTCTTCCTCTTCTTATAAGGATACCAGTCCTATTAGATTAGGGCCCTGCCTTTACATGACCTCATTTAACCCTAATTACTTCCTATCTCCAATGCAGTCACATTGGGTGGTGGGTGGTGATGGTGGTGGTTAGAGCGTCAACGTATGAATTTCAGGGAAACACAATTCAGTGTATAACAACTCCCAACATCAAATTTCATAGCAAGATTTATTTTTGACACATTTGCACTTTTTAGATTTATAATATGTGCAGCTATTTATTATTTTACTGTTATTATACATTTTGAGTTCATGTTACGTCTTTTTGCATTAGTCAGAACTTCCACAATGCTATGAAGTAGTAATCATGCTTTTCACAAGCAACCAATTAAAGTAAAGGGAGAAGAAAGATATTTTCAGACATGCAAAGTTCTCAAAATACAACTCCTCTGCCCATGCATCTTCTTTCATAGTGCTGCCAGAGGACGCTCTCCAACAGAGTAAATCAGACAGAAACAGTTAAGAATCACAGGACCACTCAGCTGTGGGATATAAAACTGAAAGCAATAAATGAACAAACAAAAACTCACAGACACAGACAACAGTATGGTGGTTACCAGAGGGAAGGGGTGGGGGCAATACAGCATAAAGGGGGTCAACTGTATGGTGACAGAAGATTTGTCTCTGGGTGGTGTGCACACAGCGCAATATACAGTTGATGTATTATAGGATTGCACACTTGAAACCTATATAATTTTATTAACCAATGTCACGCCAATAGATTTAATTAAAAGTATAAAAAGAAAAATATGGGAGAAAACCAAGAAACAAGAAGACCTTTGTGCCCAGGAAACAGGGGATCCCACACTGGTACCTGTCACCAGGGCCAAGGGGCAACAGGTTCCCCAGGGGAGCAGTTCAGGAGACGCCCAAAGAGAGTTTTTCAAGAATAAGAAATTGACAAATATCCATTGCATTGTAGTATGGGGAGGGGAGCTGCAGACCACCGAAGGAGCATTTAGTTTTGAACTAAAGCTAAGCAACGTGCAATGAGACAGTAGGAAGACCGGAGGTTCCAGGGGTTCTGGGGAAGGGAAGGAGGGAGGGAGAGGTGAATAGGTGGGACACAGAGGATTTTCAGGGCATTAAAACTACTCCATATGGTACTGAAATGGTGGATGCATGTCATTGTACATTTATCAAAACACATAGAATATACGACACAAAGAAGGAACTCTAACGCAAACCACAGAGTTTAGTTAGTCAAGTATCAATATTGGCTCATTGATTGCAACACATGTGCCAGAGTAATGCAAGATGTTAAAATATGGAAACTGTGTGGGCAGAGAGGGTACACGAGAACTCGCTGTACTTTCTACTCAGTCTTTCTGTGAACCTAAAAGTTCTCTAAGAAATAAAGTCTATTGATTTTTTTAAATGTGCAGTGAAAAGACCAAGAAATGCATCAGCTCTGAGGGAGACAGGAAAAGGATTCATAGTATAGCCAGGGAATACCCGTGTACACATGATACCAGCATCCTGTGGACATGAGGAATGGGGCTGGTGTATGGGAGCGGTGGGCACAGGGCATGAAAGAGGAATATCCTCATCCTCTAGAGGCAAGCCCATGAAAATACCAAAAAGCCAAGAAATAGCCATATGTCAGAGAACTGGGTGTGTGTGGGGGAGGGGTGTCTTGTAGAGCTATTTGACTTTTTAGTGTGTACAACACTTTTTAGTCAAACTAAAACCTTTGAAGACAATTCTACGTCAAAAACATATTCAATCTCAATGCTACTAAAAATCTCTAAGAGATCTTTGAAGTTCATTTAGACATTTTCCTGTTGTCGTTTGGAATGGATTCTCTCCCCACTTTCTCTTTCTTCTAAATGGAAAGCATCACTTTTAAAAAAATCCTTCTCTCTCTACTGAATGTTCTTGTTAGTGTTCAGAGTTTGATTCCGACACATTTGGATTTCTTAGGTACTTGATTGTATGTGCTAATATTTACTCTTCTGTGTCTGTTTCAAATCTTTCTGCACCAGTCAGAGCTTCTACATCTCTGTAAGACTGTAATCACACTGGCTGACGTCTTTGTATTAGTCTTGATTTTATAGAACTGCCCCAGTCAAAAGTGTTCTATACTGTAAATTATACTGCTGGCTGTTGAATTAAGATAGAAAAGCTTTATCACGCTAGAGAAGAATCCTTTTAGTTTTAGTTATTGTGTTGCATCATGAATAAATATTAAATAGAATAGGTTTTTGAGGCTTTTTTGAAATTGCATTATGATTTTTCTTATTGGTCCAAGTTTTTGTGACTTTTCGTAATATTAGACATCTTCTTATACAACTGTCTCGCATTCTTTTTTTTAAAATCCTCATCCGAGGACATTTTTCCATTTTTTGTTCAGATAGAGTGAGACAGAGAGAGAGAGAGAGAAACATCGACGTGAAAGGGGCACATCGTGTGGCTGCCACCTACATGACCCAACCAGGGCCGGGGACAAACTGCTACTCAGGTATGTGCCCTTAGCGGGAACCGAACCTGGGTCTCTCTGGACTTTGGGCTGAGTCTCTAACAGCTGAGCCAAACTGGCCAGGGCTCTCATTCTTGAGATAAACTATAGGTAGCCATGACTCTTAAAAAAATTTTTTTTTTTCTTTATTGATTTTTAGAGAGAGAAGAAGGGAGAAGGAGAGAGAGATAGAAACATCGATGAGAGAGAACATCGATTGGCTGCCTCCTGCATGACCCCCAGTGGGGATTGGGCCCACAACCTGGGCATGTGCCCAGACCGGGAATCGAACCGGTGACCTCTTGGGTCCACACTCAACCACTGAGCCACACCAGCTAGGCTAGGTGGCCATGACTCTTAATGTATCATTAGGTTCAGTTTGCTATTATTTTTTTATTCTATATTTGTCAATGAGGTTTTGGTAGAGTTTTCCTTCATTCTGCTTCCCCTCACTGCCCCTACCCCCCAATTTTGATATCAGAGTTCTATTTTTTTTTTTCTGTATAGCATCAAAACCATTTATTCCTTGAAAAGAATATGGCATTCTTGTTTAAGATGTCAGACTGAACCCACATTTGCCTTTGCTGCTTCCTAAATTCCCTTTGGAATGAGAGTGTGAAGAAGAATAAGGAGACTGTACATTGGGCAGGGATGGAGCTGACCAGACGTTGAGAAACTGCTGGGGGACTTTGCAGCTTTGGTCAAGAGCTGCTGTGCTAGGGAAGCTCGTACGCTCAGTGGGGCCCACAGCGAAGGATGGCAAGCACAGGGAGAGCGGGCACAGATTCAGGTACAACCTGAAGGTCGGTCAGGGCAGTAGCCTCATCCTGCCCACTGTGTGTACCAACTGCAATCGCCTGCCTGCGGTTCTGATTGGTAGTTTCCTGATAACTAAGGACATTGAGCATCTCTCTGTGTGTGTGCGTATCTGCCATTTGTATGTCTTCTTCGGAGAAATGTCTGTTCAGATTCTTCAAATATTCTGGATACAAGTCCCTTATCAGATATGATGTGCAAAAGCTTTCTCCCATTTCATTGGTTGCCTTTTTACTTTCATGGTTCTGTTTGTAGCACAAAATCTTTTAATTTTGATGAAGGCCAGTTGATCTATTTTTTCTTTAGTTACTTGTGCTTTTGGTGTCATATCTAAGAAACCACTGCCTCATCCAAGATCATTTAGATTTCTCCTGTGTCTCCTTCTTGGAGTTGTAGAATTTTAGCTCTTACTTTGGATCTTTGATTCGTTTGAGGGTTTGTTTTATTTTTGTACACAGTGTTAGGTAGGAGTCTAGATTCATATTTTTTCATGTGATCCAGTTTTCCAGCATCACGTGTTGAAAAGACTATCCTTTTGCCCGGCCAGTGTGGCTCAGTGGATTGAGTGTCATCCCATGGACTGAGAGGTCACTGGTTCGATTCCCAGTCAGGGCACATGCCCAGGTTGCGAGTTTGATCCTCAGTGGGTGATGTGCAGGAGGCAGACAATCGATGTTTCTCCCTCACATTGATGCTTCTGTCTCTCTCTTCCTTCCTCTCTCTCTAAAAACTCAATACAAACCTATTTAAAAAACTGAAGACTATCCTTTTATCATTGAATTTTCTTGGCGTCTTTGTTAAGAGTCTATCGACTGTAAATGCAGAGATTTCTTTTGGAGTGTCTCAGTTCTCTTCCATTGATCCATCTCTCCGTATGCCAGCACCACTTACTGGCATTTTGAAATCAAGAGATTAAGTTCTCTAAATTTTTTTTTTTTTAAATCCATAGGGTATTTTATTTGAGCAAAGACAGCTTCTCCAAATCATAAAACCAGATAGATTAATAATGATACACATATCCAAATCAGATTAGAAATGTAGGTCATGGCTCTCATTCACTGTCTCGGCATTAAAGATGTTATAAATAAAAAAAAATACCACCAAATGTCCCAACATTTAGACATAGGTGTTGTCAAAAAGGTCTTTCTCTGACTTTAGCAAAGAAAAACCCTCTAAAATTCATTCTTTAACTACTGACATGATTTACCTCTAGTACCTGGTATTACTATTTCTCCTACTGCAGCAAGCTCTAGTTTTCTCAAAGCCTTTCCCCAACTTTCCTTGAAATAAAATATCGTATTTCCAATCTTCAAATTAAAATCTTATCCTCATAAATATATGTACCAGGTTGGTATATTCATATATATATATATATATATATATATATATATATATATATATATACTTTCCATTTTCTTTTTTTTTTTTAATCCTCACCCGAGGATATTTTTTCCATTTTTTTGTACAGATAGAGTGGGAGGGAGAGAGAGGAAGGGAGAGAGAGAGAGAAACATCGACGTGAAGGGACACATCAAGTGGCTGCCACCCGCACGACCAACCAAGGCCGGGGACAAACTGCAACCGAAGTACGTGCCTTTAGCGGGAACCGAACCCGGGTCTCTCCGGACCGCAGGCCGACGCTCTAACCGCTGAGCCAAACTGGCCAGGGCTACTTTCCATTTTCAAGCTAAGCAAAGACATGCATTTAGAGTTGTATTAATGTTATTAAAGCAAAAGACAATTCAATCTAATATCAAGAGAAACTGTGACCTTCCTATGCAGCGTTTGATACAGAAAACATTGATTTTGACATACCTTTTTTTTATTCGAATACCACTCTGATCTCTTATGGTCCAAGAACATTCAAATAATAAACCGAAAAGAAACAGATGTTACAGATTGGTCTTTAAACGTTACCACCAATGATGCCACGCTTGCCTATGATCTCGCCGACATAAACCACATCCACACCTCAGTGGCCACCAAACCAGCGGAGCTTGCTTAACTGTGAGCTGTTTGAAGTTACCAGTTTGAGCACTACTGACTATCTTCTTCAAGCTCCGAATAGGTTCAGGGATCTCAGCAGGGGTGGGAGGAATCAGCTCCACCTTGGCATAGTGCCAACGCGTGGCCAGCTGAGACTCGGAGTGAGGCACAGCAGCCTTTGCCAGTGCGGGGTCCTCTGCAGGTTCCGGACAAACTGGGCCATGCCGCTAGGACGGCCACTCTGCACCTGGAGGGCCGGCTGAATCTAAATTGTTCTTTTTCAAGCTTGCTTTGTCTGTTCTGCATCCTTTTGGATTTTCATATGAATTTTAAGACTAGCTCTTTTTTTTTTTTTTGCAAAAAACCAGCTGAGCCAGCTCCCCTTTGACTCCTGCTTGGGAATGTTAAATACCGCCGATCTGCTCCAGCCACTCTCCTGGTCCCTGTGTTTTCTAGGCTTGTGCTGCCAGATGGTTCCTACGAGCTGATGACACTTGTTCTGGAAGGTTTGAGGAAGGTACTTGTCATACCTGAGTGTGTTCAGGGCAGGACAACTAGGCCCTCTGTGCCACTGGCCAGAAGTGACCGAGTCTTCAGCGGTTGTCATGCGTTGGTTTTAGAAAAGCTAAAGTGTGAAAAGAATGTGTGTTAGAATTGACAAAATATGGTACCCGATTTCCTTTTTCCATTCTTGCCCCAAAGTATACTTTGGTACAGAGCAATGAGTGAACTTTTAAGAAAGTAAGTTGAACCATATAATTCTTGGCTTAAGACCCTCTGATGACTTCCCATCATAAAATCCAGACTTTCTACCATCGTGTTCAAGACTTTATGGGATATGATTCTCATAAAAAAAAACAACAACAAAATCAGCTTTACCGTGGCTGCTGTGGCACAGTGGTTAGAGCGTTGGCTAACTGAAGGGTCATGGGTTCAATTCCGAGCCAAGGGCATGCAGCTGGATTGCAGGTTCGATTCCTGGCCCTGGTCGGGGTGCACAGGAGGTACCAGTCAATGTGTCTTTCTCACACAGAGCTGGAGCGAAGAGAAGCAGATTCTGCTCAAAGGTAAACTGGAATTGAATGACTTGCTTGGGAATGGTAGGGCTCCTCGTGAGGGTGCTGGCATCTTCGAGAGTGCCCACCAAAGAGACCGTTCAACAGGTGGGGCTCAGGCACTCCGCCAGCCTTTGACAGGGAAATACTAGGACTTTTATTTATATCTATGTTTATGAAAATAAAGAATTAAGCTCCACTTATATTTACCATATGGATTGACCCTGGCCTCCTCCCTTGCTGCCTGACAGCCATGGGTCATGGGTGCCACACCAGGGCTCCTAGGGGAGCAATGGGCGTGAGAACTTCAGAGCTCCTTGGGGCCTCCTTCAGTTACTCAATTTCAGAACGTTGTGACAGATAGCAGTTTGCATATTGGATGGTTGAGTAGATACATGGATTATATTATCGAGTTTAAACTGATATCATCCTCACAGAATGGCCAAGAGGCTCCAAAATTTTCTGCAGAGAAAATGTAGATGAAAGATAACAGTAATCAAAAGAGAAACATTCTGCACAACAAAATAGCAGAGCCAGCACTTATCACCAGGTAGGAACAATAATAATCACTTGATTTATACAGTCACTTCCTTGGCTGTGATCATTTATTATAGGTAGCAAAGAAGTATACTTTTACACCATTCAATTTGCTAACCTAAAAATAAAAGGCCTTTCAAAGTGCGAGGCAACAAACATTTATTTGCGATCAATAAGAATAGCTATTTGGGACACACTGATTCAGGCAGAAGTCCAAGTAGTGTTCTGATTGGGAGACAAAGGCAATGGGCATTCATGAGAAAGGGAAGGGGGATAATTACTTCAGTAGAAGAAAGGCATTTCTGTCGGTGCAGATAACAGAACATAGTGATGCTAATTCAGGACAGTATTTTCAATCCAGTAGTCATACGAACTGCTTTTGTGTTATCTTTGCAAACAGTACTTTGGGGCACGATGTTGAGTTAAGCCCATTCCAAAGGTGTTTTTCTTTGTTTTAACATTCCAAAGGTTTGAGGCATGAGACATGCAAAGCAGTTCCGTTGGCATGGCAGCTCTAGGTCCACTTTAAAGTGGCTCCGTTTATTTATTTTTTGACACATTAAAAAATTGTTTTACTCATATTTATTGAGTCGTTGGCAAATCCTTTTAAAATTTCTATTTGTGTATTTCTTGTATGTATAATAAACTGGTACAGTTGCACATGCAATTTGTAATTGATTATATATACATTGAGGTTGTGTGCAAGTTTTAAAGTTTTTACTGGTAAGTCTGTGATGTTGGCCCCTGGGAGGGCTCAGCAAGCCTGTCTGAGCCACACCCATAGCTTAAAGTGAAGGGTACAGATTATTCTGCTGTTCACCTATCCAGAGTCACAGGGAAAAGGTTGGCCAGAAGTAGAATCCAATCAATGTCAGAAGAAGTAAGATCAGCTTCCCTTATTAAGCAACCTAGTCCGTTTTTCTTAAATTTTTTTCTTTATTGATTTTAGAGAGAAAGGAAGGGAGAGGGAGAGAGAGATAGAAATAGTGATAAGAGAGAGCATCAACTGGCTGTCTCTTGCATGTTCCCCACTGGGAATCAGCCCCAAAACTTGGGCATGTGCTTGGACCGGGAATTGAACCTGCAGCCTCTTGGTGCATGGGTTGATGCTCAACCACTGAGCCATATCGGCTGGGCTTAGTCCTATTTTCATATATATAAATGACTATTAAAGATCTCCACATATTTTAAGAAAGTCAACAACATATAAAACATGAATCAAGATGAGTAAACAGAACAAGAAAACCCAGAAGAAATAGTTAACTTGGTAAAAACAGAAATTAGTTAATTTTAATCACTATTATCAGAAAGACTACAGGAGATCTTGTACAGAATAAGCTCCTAAAACTAGAACAGTCTGCTAAGAAAAGTAAGTAATGAAAGAATAAACAATATATTTATAAGGAGGCAATCTAAGAAGTTGAATAACCTTTATCAGGCATTTTAGAAAGGAAAAAGAAAAATCTAGAAAGTATATTTATCTTTTTTTTTTTTTTTTTTTTACTTTTTCTAATTATTTGTATGAAGCAAGTTTAACATTGACCTCAAAACTTGTTAAAGACAGTATAAACATGAAAATCATAGACCTAAATTCCTTATAAATATTTATTTAAGTGCTCTCTATAAAAGAATTCAACATCACATTAATAAAATGATACATCATGACCAAATGGGATTTATTTTAGGAATTCAAGGTTGGTTTAATATTTGAAAAGCTATACTGTGATACTATATTAGGAAATGTAAGTAAAATATTTTATGAGTATCCCCATATGTGCTTACAAACTTTCCATAACATTCAACAACCTTTCCTCATAAAAAGAAAATAGAAATTGATAACTATATATAAATCATATAAAAATTTTTATATAATCATAATAAATATAAAATATATAAATTATATATTCTGAAATATCTATAAATTACATATATAACTTAGGAATATTATAGATAATTTATATGTTTATATATAAATTTACATATATTTATATATATTTCTAAATATATATTATATATAAGTCTTATAATTATATAATATTTATTAGGTATATTCCTAAATTAGTTAAAAAAAAACCAGTGCAATCTCAATAAAAATACCAACAAGCTTCATATAAAATTAGACAGGTTAAAACTAAATCCCCAATTTATTTGGAATTTATTCTTATATATGGTGTGATGTATGGATCTAATTTTATCTTATTTAAAAATATGTTTTTAGCCCTGGCCTGTTTGGCTCAGTGGTTAGAGTGTAGGCCTGTGGAACAGAGTCCTGGGTTCAGTTCCCACTAAGGGAATGTACCTTGGTTGCCATTTGTCCCTGACCCCAGTTGGGGTCATGCAGGTGGCAACCGGTCAATGTATCTCTCTCATCTCTCTCTTCCTCCCTTTCCCCTCCTGCTCTATCTGAAGATAAATGCAAAAAAAAAAAAAGTCCTCAGATAAGGATAAAAAAATATATATATGTTTTTATAGATTTTTAGAGAGAGAGAAAGTGGGGCAGGGAGAGAGAGAGAAAAACATTGATGTGAGAGAGAAACATCAATCAGCTGCCTCCCACATGCCCCCACTGGGGATTGGGAATTGAGCCCGAAACCTGGGTACTTTCCCCAACCAGAAATTGAACCCATGACCTCTCAGAGCATGGGGCTCAACCAACTGAGCCACATCAGCCAGGGCTAATTTTATCTTTTTCCAAGTGGCTAACCAATTGGCCTAGCACAATTTAGTCAAAAAGTTCATTTTGCCCAACTGATTTGAGATGTCACCCTTATTATACACTGAAATTCCACATGTACTTGCATCTCTTTTTGCATGTTCTTTTGTAGTCCACTGGCCTATTTTCAGTCCAGGTACCAACACTACACTATTTTAATTATCAAAGTATATTTTAATATCTGCCAGGGCTAGTTGCCTCTCATAGTGTTTATTTTGTAGTGGTTTCCTGCTATTATTGGGTGTTTATTTTTTTCACATGAAGTTTATTATTATTTACTGATATTTTCTTTGTTACCTAATATATGATCAGTTCTTGTGAATATTCCATGTGTGCTTGAGAAGATAGATTTTTAATTATCAGGGGTAAAGTTTTTTTAAAAAATAATGTTTTTATTGATTTTTTAGGGAAAGAGGAAGGGAGAGAGAGAGAAACATCAATGTGAGATAGAAACATCGATGGATTGCCTCCTGCACGCCCCCTACTGGGGATTGAGCCTGCAACTCAGTCATGAGCCCTGACTGGGAATTGAACTGGGACCTCTCAGTCCATGGGACGATGCTCAATCCACTGAGCCACACCAGCCAGGCTTAGGGGTAAAGTTTAATACATATCCACAAGGTCTATGGTTTTTAAAATTATGATGGTAATTTATTTTATATTCTTACTTATTTTTGTCCACTTATTTGACACCATTGAGCAAGTGGTACTTATCCAAGGGGTTCTTCAATCCTGATGACCTTGGGCTTTAGCCTTTTGTTCCATCAGTGAGACATTTTCATGGGTTTATGCTGTTTTTGTATAACTTCACCTGGGTACACTGTTTATGCAGCTACCTGCTCTCCTTGCAGTTTTCCTTAGATTAACAGTACAATGCTTGGCTTCTCTTTCCATCCACACTCCCATCAATCAGTTGTAAGCTTATTTTCCTGAAAAAAATTTTATGGTGATCCTGAGTAATGGTTTAATAACATTTTTATCATTTCCAAGTGTGGACATAAATCTGGGAAAGAGAGCATATTTTGGGAGGTAGTACTGAGGAACTATCTAGGACAGAGGTGAGCTAAGGTTTCTGGGTGTGGTCAAAGGAAGAGAGCTGGGTAGTTTCGCAGAGGCTTTGGGTATTTGGTACCCTGGAAATGGACAAATTCTGGAGGCTTGACAGAGTGAAATTAACTTCATGCCAGCCTCTTTCTGTCTCTCTGGGTTTGCCGTCAGCACATCTGACTCGTGGGGGGACCTCTAGAGGCATGCGTGGAAGGGGGTGAGGTCCTGCATGGTAATTGGAGTGGATTTTCACCCCCTACACCTCTAGGAGTTCTCCATTTAGCAGTCAGGGAGACTGGCAACTAGTGACAAAGAAGACTTACATTTCTTAATGTCCCAGAAGACCAAAGGTCTGGGCCACTGGCTCTCCTCCCTATTCTACCACCACTTTATAACTCATTTCCTTCCCCA
Source organism: Molossus molossus (assembly GCF_014108415.1). Lineage (NCBI taxonomy): Eukaryota > Metazoa > Chordata > Mammalia > Chiroptera > Molossidae > Molossus > Molossus molossus. The sequence continues at coordinate 104,469,618 of NW_023425366.1, read as the reverse complement.
AGGTGTCTTTTGTAAATTTTTTACCTGAATTTCCATTATGGGGTGGCCTGGCTTCCCCCTCACTTTCCTTCTACGGCCTCAGAGCTTGGGGCCAGCCCCTCGCACACTCGTGGAAGGAGCAGAGAGAAAGGGGGTGCTGAGAGCTGGTCGGGGAGGAAGCTGGAATCATTGCAGACAGGCAAAGTAATCGGAATTACAACTGAAAACCTATATTATGAAAGAAAATTATGCTGCCAACCTTGAAATGGGGAACCCAGATGACATCCTATTTTACAAAGCCTGTGTTTTGATCCATTTAAAGTACTCACTGGAGTTAGTCTTGTAAGTGGTTTCATAATCCATCAGCCAGCTGGCCTTGTGGAATGATATTTCATCATGAAAATAGACCTTAGGGAGGGGTAAGAAGAATCAAAGACACATGAGATTTATGACGCACCAATCAAACCGAGGAATCAGTTTGCTGCCATAATCTTAACCTTTATGTTGCAGGAGTCTCAGTCTGAGTCTCTACTGTGGCCACCCACAGAGTTCACCGCAACGCGGGGTCTACCCACTCGGGAAATGGACACCCTAATGGAGAGTCAGGATATAGCAGGACAACAGGCCAGTTGTCTTTCTCTCTCTTCTCTTCTTCCTCTTTATCCCATCTACTGGTGACTGGATTTGTTTTCAGACTCTTGGAAATAGGAACAGTTATAAAAAATATATGTTTCTGTGACATTCTCCATAAGCCATTAATAAACATAGGCATTTCCACCTTGACTGACAGCCTAGGTGAAGTATTAGCATTTCTAACACATCCTCAGCTCTGGCCATAAGCCCTCAGAGATCTTCCCGGCAAACGGGGGATGAGATGACATGTGTGAACCAAGGATGCTGTGGGATTTGTGTCTGGGTGCTGCTGAGGAAAGCGTGACTATTTCATTTAACAGATTGGGAGACAGGAAAGGTTACTGGTACTGGAGTAATTGGTTTTTCAAGCAAACTCATAACGGAAATAAAATTTGGGAAGCTGGGAATAAGAAGAATGAATGGAAGGGAACTTAGCAAGTTGGAGAAAACAGAAACTCACAATTGCAGAGGAGATGGCTAAATGCATCACGGAGCTGCATGTCTGAACTCCAGAGCCCACAGGTATCTCTGAAAGAGGGGCTATAGCTTGGGTTCAAATAGGAGGATTAGTGGAAAGTCTCTAAGAAGAAATTGGATCCTCATGACCCCTCTCAAACCCTGTAACTGTGGTGACTCTGCTCACCTTAACAGAACAGTGCAGAATTCTTAGGAGAGCTTGACCCCAGTGGAATCTGGACTCAGAATGGGGGAGGTGCTGCAATGAAAACGGGGATTAAATACAAATGAGCACACTGAATGGTGCCAGCAGCCCTGTCCTTGCTCCTCATAGCAAGGTTTATGCAATTATACACAATTAATAATGGGATAGAAAACAAGCAAATGAAAATATGAGACAGCCCTGGCCAGTTTGGCTTTGTGGTTAGAGCATCGGCTCTCGGACTGAAGGGTCTTGGGTTTGATTCTGGTCAAGGGCATGTGCCTGGGTTGCAGGTTCAATCCCCAACCCTGAGGGGTCGTGTGGGAGACAACCAATCGATGTATCTCTCCCACATTGATGTTTCTCTCTCTCTCTCTCTCCCCCCCTCCCTCCCTTCCACTCTATCTAAAATATCAATGGAAAAATATCCTCAGGTGAGGATTAACAAAAGAAAAAGAGAGAGAGAAAAGAAAATATGAGATAATCATTATTAACTCTAAGGTAAAGAAAATGTACATAAGAGAGAAATTGTTTTCATTGTATAATCCTCAACCATGAATAATATTTATATAAGCACTGAATATTGATTTTATCAAAAATCATACTGGAAAAACATCTAGAGAATGAGGGAATATTTATGAGATTTATAGCCTCATCTTCCATATTAGGAAGTCAATAGTTAATACCTAAAACTGAGAAATCAAGAAATAGTAGGCTAAATATGAAAGCCTATAATATGTAAAAGTAAACACATATATACACACAGCAACAAAATGGAGGAAAGTATTTACTTGGTGCAGCAGGAATGGGAAATAGTGGAATTTATTTTGAAGTTTTGAATATGTGTAATAGTAGTTAACAGAGACATGATAAGGTGTTTGAGTTATAATTGAATATATATATAATATATATTATATGTATTATATGTGTATACACACATAATATGTAGTAGATGGAGAGATGTTACAGATTGAAAGATATGTTAAAGGGCTCAGATGTTAAAGAAATTATACCTCATAATTTTAGACTTCAATAATAAAATGTTCTGGAGATTCTAAAGTCAAACATCTACCATCACTGTATTTAAATAAAATCATTCCCCCTAAGCAATTAGGCAATGAAAAAGTAGTATTCAGACCTCCCGCCTCCCAAGGTTATAAGATTTCTTCTAATAATAAGAACAGCAGGAAAATAAATGTCAGCAATTTATAAACATGTAACTCCAATAAATCTTGAGGCCCTAAGTAATGACAAAGAAACAATAGTCAGCAATTAAAAATTCCAGTGTTTACTTCCATCACTTACATAGTACAATGAATCAGTTCACAGCATCCAGCCACCGTTCTTAGAATGTCCTTTCACCTCTAGCTACTCCAGCATCAGCCTGTCTTGAACACTTGAATTACTCACTTTTCATCCCAAGTGAGCCCCAAGCCTTTACCTCTCGGTTCTGATGTCTGCACCCATGCTCCTGATCTGGTGTTACCAAAGCTCTGCTTGGAAGTTGTGGGCAGAGATGAAAGACAAAATTGTCTTCAGCCGATTGAAAGAAGAGACAGAGGTCTTAGTACTATTTATTAATTAATGAATTTTATTCTTATCACAAATGCAGGAATTTATTTTTAACCTGTTCCTCATTATGATAAAGTGGTAATTTAAGCATTGTTCCTTTCAATGTTTCCATCTAAACATCCTTATAAATATTCACATAAATTATTATTATTATTTTGGAAAAATGGTTTAAGACTAATGAACTCATACACAGTTACTCTGAACATTCTTAACAATACTTTTTTAAAATATAGAAATGCACAAAGAGTAAGTAACAACACCAGTACTTCACCACTCAGAATTAATATAGGCTAATAGGTTTTCATATTTGCTTTAGGCATTTTTTAATTTTAAGAAACAAGATTGAATTAAATAAGTTACATATTAAATTAAATGAATAAGAGTGGGGAAGTTATGTAAGCGGGGGTAGGATAATCGGGAAGGGCAGACAGAGTAGAGCAGAAATGTTCTGGAAGTTAGTCCATGAAGCCCACAAAAGACAGGCACAGAAAATTAAAGCTGGCAACTTGCAGCAAAGATCATAATTAAAGGTGGACTGTTAAAAAATCCTCCCTTGCCCGGCCAGTATGGATCCATGGCTGAGCGTTGACCCATGCACCAAGAGGTCACCAGTTCGATTCCCAGTCAGGACACATGCCCAGGTTGTGGGCCTGATCCCCAGTGGGGGGCATGCAGGAGGCAGCCAATGGATATTTCTCTCTCTCTCTCCCTCTCCCTTCCTCTCTCTCTCTGTCTCCGACATCAACAAAGAAAAAAAAATCCTCTCTTATAGAAACAAGTATTCTTATATATTTGCCCACTTTTTGACTATTTCCACTACTCCTCATTCCTTTCGGATTCAGGTTTCCAATAGTATTATTTTCCTTCAGCTTAAAGAATTTTCTCTTGCACTTTGTGTAATATGAGTCTGCTGACAGCAAGTGATCTCAACCTTAATTTATCTGAAAATATTTTCTTTTGCTTTCATTGTTGAAGACTGGTTATAGACTTCTAAGTTGACAGGGTTTTCTTTCCACACATTATGATGTTATTTCATTGTCTTCTGGACTCTACTTCATGAGAAGTCAGTTGATAGTCATATGACTGTTCTTGTGAATATGATGTCCTTTCTGCCTGGCTTCTTTTAAGATTTTTCTATTTAACTTTGATTTTTATCTGTGATGTGGCCAGGTACAGGTTATTTTTGTTTTGGTGTGGCTTCTCTTTGGAGGCTTGTTAATTCTCTCACATATGATGTTTGTAATTAAATTTGGAAAAATTTGGCCAATAGTTCTTCAAATCTTTACCTTTTTGGGGGGTTATTTTTCAATCATAGTTGACATACAATATTATATTAGTCTCAGGTGTACAGTATAGTGATTTAGGCATTTATAAAACTTACAAAGTGATCACCCATTGGACACCACACACAGTTATTACGATATTATTGACTGTATTCCCTATGCTGTACTTTACATCCCTGTGACTGTTTTTATATCTGACAATTTGTACATCTTAATCCCTTCCTGTTCTTCACCTACTCCACCAACCCCCCTCCCATCTGCCAATGCTCAACTTGTTCTCTGTATGTACAAGTCTGTTTCTATATTGTTTGTTAATTTATTTTGTTTTTAGATTCCACATATAAGTGAAATCATATGCTATCTGTCTTTCTGTCTGACTTATTTCACTTAGCCTAATATCGTTTAGGTCCATCCATGTTGTTTTTTTCTTATGGCTGCGCAGTATTTCATTGTATATGTGAAATATATCCATTGATCTATCCCTGGGCATTTAGGCTGCTTCCACATCTTGGCTGTTGTAAATAAGGCTGCAATGAACACAAGGGTTCATATATTGTTTGGAATTAGTGTTTTGCATTTCTTCAAATAAATTACTAGAGGGAGAATTTCTGGGTAATGTTCTATTTGTACTTTTTTGAGGAATCTTCATACTATTTTATATAGTGACTGCACCAATTTACAATCCCACCAACAATGCACGAGGGTTCCCTTTTCTCCACATCCTTGCCAACACTTGTTTGTTGATTTATTCATAATAGCTTTTCTGACAGATGTGAGATGATGTCTCATTGTGGTTTAATATGTATTTCCCTGATGATTAGTTATGTTGAGCATTTGGGATATTAGCCATCTGTATGTCCTTTTTGGAGAAATGTCTATTCAGCTCATCTGCCCATTTTTTTTGGTGTGTGTGTGTTAAGTTGTATGAGTTCCTTATAAATTTCGAATATTAACCACTTACAGAGGTATTTGTGGTGAATATCTTCTCCCATTCAGTACATTGTCTTTTCATGTGTTGATGGTTTTCTTCTCCTTGCAAAAAGTCTTTGGTTTGATGTAGCCATATTGATTTATTTTTTACATTTCCTTTGTCTGAGGAGACATATAAAAATAATATGAAGAGCAATGTCAGAGTTTACTGCCTATGTTTTCTTCTAGTTTTAGGTCTTATATTTAAGTCTTTAGTCCATTTTGAGGTTATTCTTGTAGTTAGTATAAAAAAGAGGCCACTTTCACCTTTTTTGCATTTGTCTGACCAGTTTCCCAAATTCATTTATTGAAGACACTGTCTTTATCCCATTGTATATTCTTGCTTTCTTTGTCATAGATTAATTGACCATATAGTTGTGGGTTTATTTCCAGGCTCTCTGTTCTATTTCATTGATCTATTTGTCTGTTTTTATGTGAGCACCATGCTGTTTCTATTACTACAAACTTGTAGTATAGTTTGATATCAGGTAGCATAATACCACCAACTTTGTTTTCCTTTCTCAAGACTGTTTTGGCTATCTGGGGTCTTTTGTGGTTCCATAAAAAAATTTTAGGATTATTTGTTTTAGTTCTGTGAAAAATGCCATTGGTATGTTAATATGTATTGCATTGAATCTAGATTGCTTTGAATAGTATGGGCATTTTAATTATGTTAATTCTTTGTATTCATGAACACTGTGTATTTTTTCATTTATTTGTATCTTCCTCAATTTCTTTCTTCAATGTCTTATAGTTTTCCAAGTACAGGCCTTTTACCTTGTTGGTTAAAGTTATCTCTAGGTATTTTATTCTTTTTGATGTAATTGTAGATGGGATTGTTTTCTTAATTTCTTTTTCTGTCAGTTTGTTATTGGTATATAAAATTGCAACTGATTTCTGAATTTTAGTTTTGTATTCTGCTATGTTACTGAATTAATTTATAAGTTCTAATAGTTTTTTTTTTTAATGGAATCTTTAGGCTTCTCTATATTTAGTATTATGTCACCTGCAAATAATGACAGTTTTATTTCTTCCTTTCCAATTTGGATGCTTTTTATTTCTTTTTCTTATCTAATCTCTGTGGCTAGGACTTCTTTAGATTTTCAGTATTGAGTATGATATAACTGTGGATTTGTCATATATGGCCTTCATCATGTTGAAGTATGTTCCCTATATTCCTACTTTGCTGAGAGATTTTATCATAAATGAATCTTGAATTTTTGTCAAATGCTTTTTCTGTATCTATTGATATGATCATATGATTTTTATCTTTCATTTTGTTCATATGATGTATCATGTTAATTTGCATATATTGAACCAACCTTGCATCCCAGGAATAAATCCCACCTGATCATGGTGTATGATCTTTTAAATGTATTTCTGAATTTGGTTTGCTGATATTTTTAATGTATTGCTAACATTTTTTTTTGAGAATATTTACATCTATGTTCATCAAGAATATTGGCCTATAATTTTTATTTTTTATAGTGTATTTGCCTGGTTTGAGAACGGGGTAATGCTGACTTCCAAAAATGAATTTGGGAGATTTCTTTTCCCTTCAGTTTTTGGAAAAGTTTGAGAAGGATAGGTATTCATTTTTTAAACATTTGGTAAAATTCACCTGTGAAACCACCTGGTCTTGTTTGTAGAAAGTTTTTGACTACCAATTCAATTTTATTAAGAATGATTTGTCTGTTTCGATTTTCTCTTTCTTCCTGATTCAACCTTGGAAGATTGTATGTTTCTAGAAATTTATCAATTTCTTCCAGATTGTCCAGTTTGTTGACAAAATTGTTTGTAGTATTTTCTTACAAGTCTTTACATTCCTGTGGTGTTAGTTGTAACTTTTCCTCTTTCATTTCTAATTTTATTTATTTGGTCCCTCTATCATTTTTTTCTTGATGAGTCTGTCTAAAGGTTTATCAATTTTGTTTATCTTTTTAAAGAACCAGTTCTTTGGTTTTTTTTATCTTTGGCATTGATTTTTAAAGTCTATTTTATTTATTTCCACTCTGATCTTTATTCCTTCCTTCTACTCCCTTTGGGCTTTGTTTGTTCTTCTATTTCTAGTTCATTTATGGTAAAGTTTAGATTATTTATTTGAGATTTTTCTTGTTTCTTAAGGTAGGCCTCTATTACTATAAATTTCTCTCTTAGAATTGCTTTGGTAGTGTACCAGGGATTTGGGATCATTTATTTTCATTTTTATTTGCCTCAAGGTATCTTTTGATTTCTTCTTTGATCTTGTAAACCCATTCATTGTTTAATAGTGTGTTATTTAGCCTCCACATGTTTGTGTGTTTTTCAGTCTTCTTCTTATATTGATTTCTAGTTTTATAGCATTATAGTCAGAGAATAAGCTTGATCCAATTTCAGTTTTCTTAACTTTATTAAGACTTGTTTTGGGTCCTAACAAGTGGTCTATCCTGAAAAATGTTCAATGTGCGTGTGAAAAGAATGTATATTCTGATGCTTTGTAGTAAAATATCTTAAGAATATTAATCAAGTCTATTTGGTCCAAGGTGTCATTTAAGGCAATTATTTCTATGTTTATTTTTTATCTGGATGATTTATCTATTGATGTCAATAGAGTGCTTAAGTCTCTACTATAACTGTACTTCTGTCATTATCTCCCTTTATGTCCCTTGATATTTGCTTTATATATTTTGGTGGTCCTATGATGGATGTGTAGATGTTATGAGAGTTATGTACTCTTGTTGGATTGATTCCTTTATCATTATGAAATGTTTTTTGAGAGAGTTTAGGAAATTCTGCATCTTGAGCTGAGACAGGCCACTTGTGTGGTAAAGCTGCCAGAGGAGGTTTGGGATGGGGAGTAAGTTGGGTGGGGTCTCAGGGAATCACCAGGGTGAGGTCAATGATGTGAGCCAAATTAATGGGAAGCCAGAAAAGGTGCCCACTTGTACCTGCTGGTTGTGTGGGTAGAGGTCTCAAGAAAGGAATAATGGCATCTATACGCCCCTTTGTCCCTGGAGTGAACTTCCCTGACCCTTGCCCTTCCTGCCCTTGCCCTGAAGCTGGTCAATTCAGTTCCTCTTTGTATGTCCCTGGTACTTTTCAAGCTATTGCCACACTGGAGCTCAGAGCTAGTGAATTTGTGAGCAGATGAGTCTCTGTGCAGGTACTATAAGAGGAATACCTGGGACTGCAGCAGCCCTTCATCTCACATAACCCCCACTGGTTTTCACAGCCAGATGTTATGGGAACTTTTCTTCCTGACATTGGAGCCCTGGGCTGAGAGTCTAGAATGGTACTGGGACCCTTTGCTTCTCAGGAGGGACCTCCAAATCCAAGTTATCTTTTTCATTCCTTAACTCCCACACATGGGTGTGGGACCAACCTATTCCATGTCTCCGTCCCTCTTACCAGTCTCACAATGGTTTCTTTCTTTCTTTCTTTTTTTGTTAATCTTCACACAAGGATATTTTTTCATTGATTTTATTTTAGATAGAGTGGAAGGGGCGGGGGAGAGAGAGAGAAACATCAATGTGAGAGAGACACATCAATTAGTTGCCTCCCGCATGACCCCAACCAGGGATGGGGATTGAACCTGCAACCCCTTGACCAGGAATCAAACTCATGACCCATGGGCCGATGCCAAACTGGCCAGGACAAAATGGTTTCTTCTTTATATCCTTAGTTAAAGGATTTCCCTTCAGCCAGTCTTCAGGTGGTTCTTAAGGTTGGTTGATCTGCAATTTAGATGTAATTTTGATATAGTCATGGGAGGAGGCAGGAACAGTGTTTATGTACTCCACCATCTTGACTGTCAATTCTCTTCTAATCATTATTAAAATTTCCTATTTGCTCTCCTTTCTCTGACACTCTAATTACACATAAATTAGGATGTTTGATATTATGGCTTTATGGTATTATTTTCTGTTGTGGTCTGTTCATGTTTTTTAAACAGTTGACTCTGATTTTTGATATTTCTATCTATTTGTCTTTAAATCAATAGTCTTCTGTTAATCTCTTGCTATGAATAGATTTTTAATCTCATAAATGTATCTTGCAGTTCTAGGGTTTCTCCTTGATTCATTTTAGACTTTCCATATATTTTTTGAGATTCTCTATTGCTTCAGTCACGATATATATTTTGAATCCTAAGCCGAGGATATTTTTCTTCAGATAGAGAGGGAGGGGAGGGGGGAGAAAGAGAAAGAGAAATAGAGAGAGAGACATTGATGTGAGAGAGACACATTGATTGGTTGCCTTTGCATGACCCCAACTAGGACTGGGGACCAAACTGCAACCAAGGTACGTACCTTTGACTGGAATTGAACCCATGACTCTTTAGTGCACAGGCTGACGCTCTAACCTCTAAGCCAAACTGGCCAGGGCTATATATTTTTTCTTAAAAATTCTTTAACATATTCATTGCTTATGTTTAAGTCCTTTCCTCCTAAATCTTAAAAGTGAATCTTTTTTATTGACTGCTTTTTAAAAATCTTGATTTGTCATCACATTTAAAAAAAATTTCTTCACATGCATGGCAATTTTTCAATTGTATAGTAACACATTGAAGAGAATCTGGATTCTGTTATCTTTCTCTTAAGAATGTTGAGTTTTGGACTTCTGGTCAAGATGGCGGTGTAGGTGAACGCGGTATTGCGTCCTCCCACAACCACATCAAAGTTACAACTAAACTACAGAAGAATCATCCTTCAAAACTGCCTGAAATTGAGCTAAATGGAAGTCCTGCAACTACGGAATTAAAGAAGCAGCCATCGAGACTGGTAGGAGGGGCGGAAGCAGAAGGGCTGGTCCCACACCCACGTGTGGCGGATAAAAATCAGGAGGACACCTCGGCTGGGAAGGTCCTCTCTGAGGACTGAGGGGTCCCCACCCCACACCAGATGCCCTGCTCAGGGTTCCAGTGCCAGGAAGAGAAGTCCCCATAACTTCTGGCTGGAAAAACCAGCAGGAACTGAGGCTCAGGGAGGCTGAGGTGGCTGGAGCCCCAGGCAGCTCCTCTTAAAGGGCCCATGCACAGACTTACTCAGACTCTCTCCCTCTAAGCTTGGAGGGGAGGCAGCTTAAGGGGCGCCAGAGACATACAGGGAAGACCTGAGCTGTTTGGCACTGGAGCAAGGGCTGGAGAGGGGGCTTTCTCCAGGACAGATGTGCTGTCAGAGGCCTTTGTTCTTTTGGTGAGCCCTTCCCTGGGACGGCAGACAGCCGCCATATCTAGGACACCAACAACCTGGCTCATACTGGTTGCCCCGCCCTGGTGATTCCCTGATGCCCCACCCCACCCAACTTTCAGGCCCACCCAAGCTGTTGCCAGTTGCTTCACCATAGGAATGGCCTGTCTTGGATCCTGCTTCAGGTTTTCCTAAATCCTTTCAAACAAGCACCATCTGGTCTCAGCTAGCCCCATACCTCTCATTAAGTAATACATAGAAACAAACACAGGGAGGCAGCCAAAATGAGGAGACAAAGAAACAGGTCCCAAAAGAAAGAACAGAACAAAACCCCAAGAAAAGAACTAAGCAAAATGGAGGTAAGCAACCTAACAGATGCTGAGTTCAAAATACTGCTTATAAGGATGCTCAGTGAACTTAGTGAGAACCTCAGTGAACTTCGGGAGGGCCTCAAGGGCATAAAAAAGGAACAGTCAGAAATGAAGGATGAACAGTCAGAAATGAAGGAGGCACTCACTGAAATAAAGAATAATTTACATGGATTCAATAGTAGTGTAGGTCAAGCCAAGAAGCAAACCATCAATTTGGAATATAAGGAAGCAAAAAAATACCCAATCAGAACAGCAAAAAGAAAAAAGAATCCAAAAAAAATGAGGATAGTGTAAGGAGCCTCTGGAACAACTTCAAGAGTGCCAACATTCGCATCTTGGGGGTGCCAGAAGGAGAAGAGCGAGAACAAGAAATTGAAAACCTGTTTGAAGCAATAATGGCAGAACACTTTCCTAACTTGGGGAAGGAAACAGACATACAAGTCCAGGGAGCACAGAGAGTCCCAAACAAGATGAAACCAAAGAGGTCCACACCAAGACACATCATCATCAAAATGCAAAAGGTTCAAGACAAAGAGAGAATCTTAAAAGCAGCAAGAGAAAAGCAGTTTGTTGCCTACAAAGGACCTCCAAGGGAGTTCCCATAAGACTGTCAGTTGATTTCTCAAAAGAAACTTTGCAGGCCAGAAGGGAGTGGCAAGAAATATTCAGAGTGATGAAAAGCAAGAACCTACAACCAAGATTACTCTATCCTGCAAAGCTGTCATTTAGAATCGATGGCCATATAAAGAGTTTCCTAGACAAGAAAAAGTTAAAGAAATTCACCACCAAACCGTTATTATATGAAATGCTGAAGGGTCTTTTTGAAGAAAAAGATAAAATATATGAACAAACAAAATGGCAATGAATACATATCTATCGACAATGGAATCTACAAACAAAATGATCAGGCAGAACAGAAACATTCTCATAGATACAGAGAACATTTTGTTGGTTGCCAGATGGGTGAAAAAGGGGAAGGGATTAAGAAGAACAAATTGGCCCTGGCCGGTTTGGCTCAGCAGTTAGAGCATTGGCCTGTGGTCCAGAGAGACCTGGGTTTGGTTCCTGCTAAGGGCATGTACCTTGGTTGCAGTTTGTCCCTGGCCCTGGTTGGTTGTGCAAGAGGAAGCCACTTGATGTGTCCCTTTCACGTCGATGTTTCTCTCTCTCTCCTTCTCACTCTATCTGAACAAAAATGAAAAAATATCCTCCAGTGAGGATCAAAAAAAAAGAACAACAAATTGGTTGCTAGACTGACAAACGTGAAAGAGAAGGGGGTTGGGGAGTGGGAAGAAATAAACCAAAGAATTTATATGCATAACCAATGGACACAGACAACAGTGTGGGGTAGGTGGGAGGGGTGCGGGAGTGGGGAGGAGAGGGGTCAATGGGGGAAAAATGAGGAACATCTGTAATACATTGAACAATAAAGATTAATAAATAAACAAACAAACAAATAAATAAATAAAAAACAAAAACAAAAAAGAATGTTGAGTTTTGTTCTAGCTGATCTAGCAGATCTGCAGGAAGACAACTGGATTTTGTATAACCTTCGTTTTGGACTTTGTTAAGGTGGGTCTGTTTTAATTTTGCCCTTAGCCCTGGGGTGTGCTTCCTAATCTTAGGGTATGGACCTTTTAAAGCATTGTTGAAAAGCCTGATGTGTAATACTTTCAACAATAACAATAAATTAAAAAAAAAGAAAGAAAGAAAAGAAAAGCCTAATGGGTTACCAAAACTCTAATTAGGGAGACTTTTGAGGAGACTTGAACACTAAAATTTGTCTTTCTATTAAAATTTCTGCTCAGCATTTTTCACCTTCCAGCTATTCTTTTTCTCTGGGTTCACTGGAGTCATTCCTTGTGCATATGCATTTTCAAAGTCAGAAAGTACTCGATGGAGTGTTTATATATAGATATTATGCCCCCCTTATTTTTCATGTTTCCAACTTCTGAATTGCAAACTTCTCTGGTAGCGCCAAACTCTCATCTCTGACTCTGGAGGTTAATAAGATGGCTGTTTTTTGTTTGAACGCCAGTCTCCATTCTCTCGGAGAAAAGCTGGTTAAATGTGAATCTCACAGAGTTTACTTCTATTCTTCCAAGGCTTATATACCCATACTTCCTTACTGCTTTTAGTCACTCCTTAAGGACATTGTACAGTTGTCTTAATATTTTTTCTATAATCTATAATTATCATCAGCAGGTGGGTTTTGTCTGATACAAGCTACCGTGCCATTTTTAGATAGAAGAAAAAACAATTGAGAAAGAAAAAACAATTGAGAAATAAAGCAGTCTACTATCATTACTTCTATTCCACATTACACTGCAGGTCTTAACAAGTGCAATGAGATAAGAAAAAAGAAAATGTATATGAATAGGAAAGGAAGAAACATAACTTGAATTATTTGCAGATGATATGAAAATTTAAAATAATCTATTAAAAAACTTTAATTATTATGAGTTAAGCAAGGATACTAGACATTACAGCAATATTTAAAAATCTGTTGCTTAATATACATCAGATTTGGGTCTCTTAAGATATATTTTAAGAACAATAAATATTTGTCTGTGATTCCGGGCAACCTTACCATCCCAATTTTTGTTCACATTTGTCTAGTTTCTTGAAGCAAGCTGAGTTTTATTTTCTTATTTGCTACCAGAAGAGCTTTGGCTGAAAGAGCAGGGGTTTCTCTGAGGTCGGGGGTGGAGAAGATGGACGAGGGCTCGCGTGCTCACGCAGGTGGCATGGCCTGCTGGGACAGAGTGAGGAGGGTAAAGCAAAATGAGCTGTTAGAGGCAAAGACTCTTCCTTGTTCACCGCTGTCCCCAGCAGCTAGCACACTGGGTCTGTGCCGAGTATGTCTCAATCAGTGCTTATTGGAGAAACATGCTTGTTATTATTACTATATTTTTTTTTTTTATCCTCACCCGAGGACATTTTTCCATTTTTTGTACAGATAGAGTGGGAGGGAGAGAGAGGACGAGAGAGAGAGAGAGAAACATCGATGTGAAAGGGACACATCGAGTGGCTGCCACCCACACGACCAACCAGGGCCGGGGACAAACTGCAACCGAGGTATGTGCCCTTAGCGGGAACCGAACCCGGGTCTCTCTGGACCGCAGGCCGACACTCTAACCGCTGAGCCAAACTGGCCAGGGCTATTATTACTATTTTTAAATATGTTTTTATTGATTTTCTAGAGAAAAAGGAAGGGAGAGAAAGATAGAAACATCAATGTGGGAGAGAAACATCGATGGACTGCCTCCTGCATGCCCCCCACTGGGGATTGAGCCCACAACCCAGGCATGTGCCCTGACCGGGAATCGAACCGGGACCTCTCAGTCCATGGGAGAATGCTCAATCCACTGAGCCACACCCGCCAGGTGACATGGTTGCTATTATTAAGTATTTGAAGGTCTCACAAGGAGGAGGAACTGACTCCACCTGCAAAGGAGCTCTAAAAGGGTCACTGCTGTCTGAGGACAGTGGTCAGAATTGGAGGACCTTGAACTCCTGCCCACAAGGATGGAAGCAGAGGTTGAATACCTGGCAGGGGTTTAAAGAGGGGGTTCGAACAACAGCTAGCAGTTTGGACTTTGACCTTCAGGGTAGAAAGTGGAAGAAAAACGGAATCGTAGTATGGATAGCCAGGCTTCAAGGTGGCCCTCAATGATTTTTGCCTCCTGATATTCATCTCCTTGTACAGGCTCCGTCCACATTGGATTGGGGAGGGCTGTGTGACTACCAGAGTATGGTGGATGTCATGGTAGGTGACCGATAAGACCAGGTCACACAAGGCATTGCAATTTACAGCTGGATCTCTCGTGTTTTCATTCTAGGGGTAGCCAGCCTTCATGTGATAAGGATATTCCAACAGTCTTGTGGGAGGCCCATGTGGAGAGGGACAGTCTTGCCAGCATCGACTTGCTAACTATGTAAGTGGGCCATTTGGGAAGCAAGTTATCTGACCCCAGTCAAGTTCTCAGATGATTTCAGCCCTAGCCGACATCTGACTACAACTTTACAAGAGTCCCTGAGCCAGAACCACCCAAATGAGCCACTCCTGAATTCCTGACCCATAGAATCTATGAGAGATAATAAACTACTATTATTGTTTTAATTTTCTTGGCTTTAGGGTGGTTTGGGACTGTGGTATCTCACTCCAATTCCCTTTGACTCAAACAATCAATGCTGTGTTTTACATTTTATCACCTCCCTTTGGGTTACTTTTGACATGGCACCAGAGACAAGTGTGCTGGGCAGGGTCCAGTTTCAGCAAATTCCTGGAGTTGGGGCATTGTGTTGAGCAGGAGTACCGGCATATGATCGGCAGAACTCTGATCAAGGAGTTCCTGCAGGACGAGAATCGCGCTCATGTTTGCATCACGACCGGCACCATGCCGGACAGCGTAGGTGCCCTTTAACAAGTGTTCTTTGAATAGTGAACAAATAAAGGTGAGCCTGTCAGAAGCAGGTCCTCTGGTACCTCTTCATATCTTCCGGTTTCTAGTCTTCCTGGCATACTACTCAGCAGAGGGCAGTGCAACGCATCCTGAGATGCATGAAAATTCATCTGTCAAAATAGGTTTTCCCAAGTTTCATGGCTCTGTTATTTTGGGGATAATTTCTTTTGGCAATAAACCTTAGATTCATATATATGACTACAAAGTTATACCCATAGAACACAGCTAAATGTTCCTGAAGTCAAGGTATCCAGTGACTGTCTCTCTCTCTACACACACACGCGCACACACACACACACACACACACACACACAGATTGATTTAACCCATCTTGGTAATAATACAGTGTCACCTATGTTAGCTCACTAAAAGCCTGGATATCTAGAATTCAATTTCATTCTGATTTACAATAGCAACCTAAAGGTTTGAGGATGGCCCAGAAGGCACTGCAAAATCTAGAAAAGATGCTGTAAGAACTATTAAAAGAATAATTCATTTATAGCAGCAATTTTCAACCAGTGTGCTGTAAGAATTTTTAAAACATGTAATACCTGACTGTTTAGTCAGGGGCACTGACCTTTTTCCCCCTTAGATTGTTAAATGAAAAAAATGACAAAAATAAATTAATAAAAAAAAAGAAAGTTAAATTATACAATCAAAAAAGAAAAAAAGACAACAGCCAACACAACAATAACCGTCCAGTGTGAATAAAGCAAAATTATACCTATTTTGTTTGGTCATACTGGAAAAATATATATATTTCGATGTGCTGTAGAATTTTAGTAATTAGTTTATGAGATGAAAAAGGTTGAAAATTGCTGACCTATAGCATGGATGAACCTTGAAAACATAATGCTAATTGAAAGAGGTCAATCACAAAGGACCACATATCATATGAATCCATTTCTGTGAAATGCCCCAAATAGGCACATCTATAGAGACAGAAAGTAAATTATTTTTCTAGGGCTGGAGAATGAGGGATGACAGTTGAGGGATGATAGCTAAGTGATGAGGAGTTTCTTTTGGGGCCTGATTAAAAATGCTCTAAAATTAGGTTGAGGTGTTTGTTGCAAAATGTTGTGAATATACTAAAAACTACTGAATTGTATATTTCAAATGGGCGAATTGTATGGTGTGTGAATTATCTCTCAAAGCCGTAAAAGAGACTTTCTAACATTCACCTAAATGTTTACATTTATCTTGTTACCCTCCTGGTTTAGTCTCTGAAAATGTGTTATTCACCTGCAATGGAGATAATGACTTTCCAAGGACCGAACACCTCACTGCCCATACATCCTGGAGAGCACGTGCCAGCAGGGGTCCAGGGAGAAACACAACTCTTCTGACGCTGGGCAGCCAGTCTACATTCTGGTCATTGAGGGGCTCATCCGTGTTCTCCGCTCACAGATAATGACCAGGCCAGCTTGAGAGTCAGTGTTCTCATCTACTCACCAGTCCCACTACTGAGCCATGGGGTCTGACCTGGAGGTTGGCGTGGAGCCCTGCAGCCCTGCTGGCGTTGACGAGGGGCCTGAAGGAGCCCGTGGCTGCGAGGAACAGCGGGCAGCAAGGCTTTGCTTCCAGTTCTCACTCAGCTTGCGTCCGAGATCCGCCACCTTCCAGTCTGCTGGACAGCGCCCGTGGTAAGGACGTTCAAGAAGCTGGTACGCTCAGGATCAATGAGCTCAAAAAGTTTGGACAAAGCAAAATCCATCTTTAGAGGAAGCGTTCCTGGCTGGGAATTAGGAGGTTTGGCTTCTAGTCTTGGCTCTGATCGTTGAATCGACCAAGATCACTCCCCGAGTTCTCTCCGACCTTGAGTGTGTCAGTAAATCAGACTTCCTATGGGGAATCAAGGCTTGGGACTGTAAGGTCATTCTCCGTTCCAAACTTCGTGAGCTGTGGGTTCACACTTTTGGGGACAAATGTAGTTCAAGTGTTGAAAGCCAACAGGAAAGGTGGTGACAGATTTTGAATGTCCCTTTCTTGTCTGCTGTCTCTGCTGCTAGCAAGAGTCATAGTTTGAGAAGCTGTGGTTACTTTGTCTACAGCCCAGCCAGGTGGCTGACCCGGTGCCTGCAGGGAGGGCTGAGGCTGGGAGCCCGCCGGGGCTGCAGAAGTCCTTTGACAGCTTCAGCCTCCTGGTTGGATCCCATGGTTTTACCTATATCTGAGCTAAGGGGAAAGTCTTCCCATCACGTGACATTTGCAGGGAGGGAATGTAACCAATAGCACCTTCAATGGTGTACAGCCTGAAATGGCGTGTCAGCGTTTCCTGTTTGCACGAAAACACGACCCCTGATGTTCTTGGAGTCTTTGGTCGCTTAGCGAGAGGAAAACAATGCAAATGCATGCAGCAGCCTTCCCTGCTAGGCCTGTGGTCCCCATGACCCACTCCCGCCCCCCCGCCGCTGACCCGCAGAGCAGAGGCCCTTGTGGCAGAGGTAAGCACTGTCCGCACGCAGCGGGTGGAGACCCTGCCAGAAGTCCCCCTGAATGGGAAGAACGCTGGTCAGGCGGCCGAGCCTGATGCGGACACACAGGATATGTTCATCGTACAAAATGTGGACAACGCCAAAAAAAAAAAAATTGAAGGAAAAAGTCACTCTTAGTCTCAACAATCCATCCTTTCCCATTTCTGAGCGTTATTTTAAGTACTAGGTTCCCTGCTGTGTAATTGCATTCACGATGTAATATAAAATTTTCACAACAACTCTCTGAGGTATTCTTTAGATGCTGTTATTTCCTTCTGTAGAGAAAGAAACCGAGGTTCAGAGAAGTTAGACGACAAGCCCAAGGCAGCAGAGCACCTCAGTGCCAGAGCTGAGAGCCAGCTCCCCGCGCTCCCCCAGCACCGCGTGGTACTTTCCGCCAGTCTTTCTGTCTGCACAGGTTTGTTTTGTTTTGTTTTATTGTGTAATTGTGGTCAGATGGCGTTTTCTGGAGGCCTTTGACCTGCCAGACTCCCAAGTTCTCAGGCGCTTGAGTGTTAGATCTATGCAGAAGTTCACCCTGTAGGGTGACAAAAGTGAAGGGATTAAGCAGAAACAACAACAAATCGCAAAGAAAACAAAATACTCACAGGCACAGTTCCTAGAAGGGTCTGTGTGGTGATTACCAGAAGGAAAGGGGGAGGTGGAAGAGGGTAAAGGGGGGATAAATGGTGATGGAAGGAGACGTGACTTGGGGTGATGAACACACAATACGGTGTACAGATGGTGTATTATAGAATTGTACACCTGAAACCTACATAATTTTATTAACTATTGTCATCCCAATAAATTCAATTAAAAATAAAAGAAAAATGCCCGGCTGGTGTGGCTCAGTGGTTGAGCATCGACCCATGCACCAGGAGGTCACTGGTTCAATCTCCGGTCAGGGCACATGCCCAGGTTTTGGGCCCAATCCCCAGTGGGGGGCATGCAGGAGGCGGCCAGTCGATGTTCTCTCTCACTGATGTTTCTATCTCTCTCTCCCTCTTCTTTCCTCTCTCTCTAAAAATCAATAAAGAAAAAAAAAAAGAAATTCACACTGTAGATCAAACCATTTCTGGAGGATTCTAGAGCAGTCTTTTTGGCAGGGAGAAGTCATGGTCTCTTTTTCAGTCTTTCTTCAGTCCCTAATCTCTTGAAGCTTTACTTGCAGTTCCTTTGCCTGAAAAAGCAAAGACCCGAAAGAGAATTGTTTATTTCTGGGATGATCTCCACTGGGCTGTGTCGGGAGCCCTGGCTGGGAGCCAGGAGGCCTGGCCTCTTGTGAGGACCCAGGCATGTGTGAGCTCCTTGATACCTGAGATGTACAATAAGCACATTGGGGTACACATCCCAGCAGCCCTGGAATGCAGGGGTGCTGAGAAAGGGTCTGTGAGGGGCCCCTGTGGGGAAGGCAGCCAGACTGTCACGAGGGAGCCGGCCCCTGTGCCCAGTCCGGGCCCCACGGTGGGGCTGCCTCGTGGGTCTGGCCCTGGACAGGGCATCTCCCCATTGGGCTAAGCCGTTCCCACCCATCATATAAATGCCGGACTCCTGCGGCGAACCCCGTCGCCCCGCCCCCGTCCCCTGCGTGTTCCTTCCGGTTTTCAGGAATATCAAATAAAGTCTCTTTCTAGAGGCTCCCCTGAGGCAAACAGCCAAGAAGCCACATTTCATTCTGCATTCCTGCAGGTGAGCCAGCTCGATGGGATTCAGCCATTTTAATAGAGAGACTCGTCCTGGAGATGAGACTGCTGGGCCTGGCCCCTTGGAATTCACGGGCCGCCAGGCGTGCACTGAGCACATCTGAAAGAGAAAACCGGAGTGAAAAACAAAAAGCTCCTGTTAAGAATGTTTACAGATAAGATTGTGTCGGATATTGAAGCCCCAGGAGAGCCAGGGCCATGGGGACTCAGCAACTGTGTCTTGAATTGAAGTTAGAGAAGCTATGATGATTCTTTTTGGTAAAAGGGGGCTGATTGGGTTTTTTTTTTCTGTTTCCAGAGAGGAGACACCCTCTGGTCTGTGCCCTGGAGTGGGGGTATTGGAGAGAAAGCCTCCACACCAATGCTTGCCACATGGGTGGGGAGTGTACTCATAGGACCCAACAGTCATTGACCCATGTCACCGGGGTTGAGTCACTGTGCTTCAGAAGCAAAAAATATTCCACCACCACATCCATCTAGGCTGACTGCCTCATGCGTGGGTAGGAGTGTCCATGGGCTCCCCTCAGCCCAGGCTGCTGTGAGTCAGCACCCCAGGGTCAGGACAGAGGTCAGTTCTGAAAGTAACTGGGTATGTGAGGTGGGCCTGTGGTCCTCCACCAAGTGGGGAGGGTAAGAGGAGACCCAGAAGGCATCTGGTCCACGGCGAAGCTCTAAGCGTTCAGCAGAGACCCCTGTTCTTTGGGTCACTGGTACTACGTGGCGATTAGTAAGGATGAGTCTCTGGTATCCATTTGTCTGCCCGCAGAGTGTGTTCTCTTATCAGCTGGAGCCCTGGCGAAGAGCGGCAGTAAGCCTTCTGAACCTGTAGGCACCAGCAGTTCCCAAGGTACTTACTCATCCTTGAACACGGGCTCAAACTGCTCTCCAGGCTGCTTTCTATTTTCTCATCCCCCAGTGGGAGGCTTTCTCTTCTCATTTCAAAGCCCAGAAGAAGCTTCTCCCCTAGTGTTTATATGTGTGTCAAACCTGAGAACCTCCTATTTGGGTCCTCCTCATCATTTCTTTTTTATACTGTTCTCCCCCTCTCGACCTTTGTCCATCAATGACCCATGTCGAAGGGCAAGTAGAGACACATTACATCTATGATGATTATACTGAAGTGTGACACACACATGATGCATAGTGTGCACCTGTTTGTGCACCGAACTTCCTTGAATATGCACCTGTCTGTGCACTGAATTCCCTTGAATGTACATCTGTCTGTGCACCGAACTCCCTTGAATGTGCACCTGTCTGTGCACTGAACTTCCTTGAATGTGCACCCGTCTGTGCACTGAAATTCTTCGAATGTGCACCTGTCTGTTCACCGAACTCCCTTAAATGTGCACCTGTCTGTGTACCGAACTACCTTGAATGTTGCTGGACTTTGAGCCCTTTAATATTTTTTATAGAAGCAAAATAAATGGTTCCCCAGAGCATTTTATAACTTTATAATTAAAGGAGCCACTAAAGATAAATTTGGGCCCTGCCACCAGGGTGGCTCAGTTGGTTGGGCATCGTCCTGTGCACTGAATGGTTGCTGGTTTGATTCTGGGTCAGGGCATATGCCCAGGTTGCAGGCTCTATCCCTGGGAGGGGGTGTGCAAGAGGCAGCCAATGGATGTTTCTCTCTTACATTGATATTTCTCTCCCTCTGTCTGTCTCTCTAAAAATCAATAAAGCATCTTAAGCCCTGGCCAGTTTGGCTCAGTGTTACAGCATCGACCTGTGGACCAGAGCACCCTGGGTTCAGCTTCTGCTCAGGGCACGTACCTCAGTTGCAGTTGGTCCTCGGCCCCGGTTGGGGTTGTGTGGGTGGCAGCCAGTCGATGTGTCTCTTTCATGTTGATGTTTCTTTCTCTCTCTTATTCCCTCTCTCCCTCCTGCTCTATCTGAAGATAACTGCAAAAAAAAAAAGAAGTTTGGTATTTTATAAGTAAATCTATTAGTATAAGTACATAGTAGGTTGTGTGATCTTTATAGAAAATGAGATAACATTATCTTTGTTCAATATTTTTTGAAAGACTTGAATGAGATAAGATACATAAGTGAATTAGAACAAAGATGGGCTTATGTTAAGAACTGGCAGTTGGTAGTATTCCCAGGGTGAGCACTATTAATACTGAATTGGGCGGGTTTGATTCCCCCAGGCTTGGGAAAGTCTAGGAAGGATTTCTGGAGTAAGCACCCCTGGAGGCATGTCACGAAGTCAGCACAGGTGTCATCCAGACGAACAGGTGAAGCAGGAGTGTGTCAGGTCCAGGGAATAGCGAGGCTCCGGCAAAGTCAAGGATGGAAGAGACCAACCGGTGTGTCCAGGGGTCTGCATGGGCCAGGGCTCTGGGCCGCCTGAGAAGTACCCAGAGGAGGGCTGGAGCAGGGCGTGGCGCCTGCAGGCCCATGTTTGAAGACATTCTCCCAAGAGCCTGGCATTCTCAGGTCTTCAGGACACCTTCGCAATCCATCTGCTGAGCTGAGAAGAGCAGAAGTCTTGGAAATAAGGCAAAGAAAGGAAAACATCTTCTTTCAATGTCACACAGAGGCACTGTTACCCTCCAAGCAATATTTAATTATAGGGGAATGTACCTTTGTTTGACTCATTATTCATCATCGATTAAAAGCCCAGACGTTGTGGAATTATACGTTAACTTGTTTTTTTCCCTAGTGGAGATGCAATTGATTTCTGTCTGATAGAAGAGGTAAGTCCAAATGTTATGGTTTTATTGCACGATCAGGACACTAACCAGTTTTGTATCTAACCTAACAACTTTATTCAAAAATCTATAAATACCCAGTTCCTCAAATGCTTTTAAATCAGCTTTACCCAACCCTCTGAATCACTCACTAATAAAGGGTAATAATCTTCGATGTGTACTCCTTTTTCATTAGCATGAGAACCATATTACTAACTTTTTGAAAGTCATACTTTGACGCTGGTGAAAATCACCGTGAAAGAGTAAATGATGGAGCTGGAAAGCCTGGAACTATTTTTTCAGTCTGAGACTTAAGATGCCCAACCGAGAGGGCACAAGGGAGCTCCTGAGATAGTTGGAAAGGTTACTCTGAGGATTAGGAGGGGGTGTCTCGACGCACATGGGCACCCCGGGACCTCAGCATCTTTGACTGATGAGCAGGGCAGCTGATTCCGCTAAGCATGGGTGCATGGGGTTTGGTTGGGGTCAGCGGATGGGACAGGCAGGGTTTCCTGCAGCAGGTAATATCAAAGTCAGACTAGTAGTAGCACCACTCCCTGTATGTTGATGATGTAAATCTTTTGAAGGACTTGAGCCAACAGCTGGCCAACATCCAGGGATACAGGCAGCACGTTCAGTCCCTGTGGGAAGGGTAGCTTCAGGCTGCAGGAACTCACATTTCAATGGGAAACTAAAAACAAGGCAAAAGCTGCATCTTTCAGATCTGGCCAATGGGTTGGGGGTAGGTGAGAATAGGAAGACTACAGCTTAGGAACATGTGGGGTTCTGGGGCCCAATCCCACCTATGCCAGATACTGTGCTTGAGGTGAATCAGATCTGCCTATGTTGTCTCGTTTGTTCATTCATTCATTCATTCAGCAAGGATGCATCGTCTAGTAAATGCCAGCCTCAGATGGCAGGTGGGAAGGTTTCTGTGACTGTGGCTGACTGGGCTAGGGCAGGTGGCACTGTCATATCCTGTCTATTTGCCTATTTCCCTTGCCTTCACTGTAATGAGAGCAGTATTCTGTTGACTTAGACTAAATAGGACCCCATTATGACACCCCAGTGGTGGGCAACTGTCACTCTTATTAACACAGCTCCTTTGACCACCAAGCCTTGATTCCGGACTTGATGTAGAAGCACCTCCCCAATGTAAAGCGCAGGAACAAGCTTCCTGAGCTGGAGGCAGGAATGTGCCTGAGGCTCTGCCAGTCACATGCTCCCTGGACAAACTTCAGTTTTGAAGCAATGACCCACAGAGGCAGGGGCGCCACTTTGGCAAAGGTGGTACAGGGACATGCAGCCTCCAGGGGCAGAGCAGGTGCAGCTTGGGCCCAGTGATGGTGTGGGCACGTGTCCTCAGGGAGTCTCAGGGATACATATCTGCTGGTTGTTGGCAGCCCCTCTGCAGAACTTGGCTCAAGTTGGTTGTCCTGCAAGCCCTTAATGGGGTACCTCTCCTAGGAGATCCAATTCATGCCTCCATTTAAGGATTTACCTAAACATCTGGAGATATTTCACACAAAAGAAATTCTAGGAAGCAGTTAAAAGACCCTATAAGCTCTGTCTGCTGTTTCTTTAATAGAAGTGGGGGATGATGAATGATATTGCATCCCTTCCATCAGGGAGGGAGCAGTGATTGGTTATAAGTGAAATAGACCCTCATTCTGGATATGAGTTTCTTCCTGCTCACCAAGCTTCTGACAATAACAATTTGTGTGGACTTGCAGAAAGCCTTAGTCACTATTATGGTAACCCATATAACACTTAAAAATAAATTAATTATTCAAGGAGTTCGTTTACATCAAAAGAAGTAAGGACGTATAAAGGACATATAATGCTGCCTCTTCTGACTGGCCCGACTCGTGGTACGCCTGAGTCAAAAGATGTACCCTCAGTGCACACCCTTCTGGAATAGGTATAATCCGTCTTGAAGTAGTCAGGATGTGCCAAGTTTCCATGGTTATTTCATAATTCCATTTTGTGCTATTAATTGAGAAAAACCCTGGGCCAGGTGCTTTATGGACATTATTGCACATATGCAGTTCTTACAGCTACTATTTTCCACATGATGAAACTGAGGGTCAGAGAGGATAAGTTGCCCATGACTACATAGCTAGTAGGCTTCAGAGTGGGGCTTGAAACCCACCTGTGCCCATGTTCTTTTCACTGCATTATGCCCCTCCTTTCCACGGAGAACAGAAGTCCGATTCTCTGATGGCTCGTTCTCTCCCCCTCCCTCCTCTTTCCCTGACTTTAAAGTAGAGCCATAATCCACAATTTCAAAAGACATTTGAGAGTAAGGGGATACTTTTGAGGTATTCAGTTAGGAAAAGGAACACTGACTCAGGTCAGCTCCCTTTGACTGGGTTTAGACAAGATTAAGGAAAGAGATGTTATAACTTATTATAAAGCTGTAGCAATCAAAACAGTGTGGTTCTAGCACAGGGTAGACAGCTATATCAGTGGAATAGTTTTGAGCATCAGAAGTAAGCTCCTACATCTATGGCCAGTGGACTTTTGATAAGGGTGTTAAGACCAATCAATGGGAAAAGAATATTCTCTTCAACAAATGGTGCTGGGACAACTGAAAGTTTGGGTAAAAAGAATAAAGTTGGACCCCTACCTCATACCATATACAAAAATATAAACTTGAAATGGATCAAAGATCTAAGTATAAGACATAAGACTCTTTTTTTATTATTTATTATTTATTATTCTTTCTATTTGTCATCAGATAGAGTGGGAGGGGGAGAGAGAGAGAGAGAGAGAGAGAGAGAGAGAGAAGAAAGAGACAGAGAGAAACATTGATGTGATAGAGGCACATCGACTGGTTGCCTCCCACATGAACTGACCAGGGCCAGGGTCGAACTGAAACCATGGTACGTGTCCTTGACTGGAATCGAACCCGCGACTCATTGGTTTGCGGGTCGACGCTTTAACCGCTGATTCAAACTGGCCAGGGCTCTTTTTTTTTTTTTAAAACTTATCTTTATTGTTGACTGTATTGAAGATGTTCCTCCCTTTTTTCCCCATTGACCCCCTTCTCCCCAATCCCGCCCCCTCTCCTGCCTTTCCCACACTATTGTCTGTGTCCACTGGTTATGAATATATGCATAGAAGTTCTTTGGTTTATCTCTTCCCACCCTCCCTACCCCTTCCCTTTGAGGTTCATCAGCCAATTTGTACTGATTAATTCCTTCATTCTTTTTTTCACCCATCCTCCCAGCCCTCTCCCATCTGGTAAGCAACAAAAAAGTTCTCTGTATCTATGATTCTGTTTCTGTTCTGCTTGCTCATTTTGTTTGTAGATTTAATTGTTGATAGATATGTATTTATTGCCATTTTATTGTTCACATTTTCTCCTTCAAGAAGACCCGTCAACATTTCATATAATACTGGTTTGGTGGTGATAAACTCCTTTAGCTTTTGCTTGTCTGGGAAACTCTTTATATGTTCATCAATTCTAAATGATAGCTTTGCAGGATAGAGTAATCTTGGTCATAGGTCATTCTTTTTCATCACTTTGAATATCTCTTGCCACTCCTTTCTGGCCTGCAAAGTTTCTTTTGAGAAGTCAACTGACAATGTTATGGGAGCTCCTTTGTAGGCAACTAACTGCTTTTCTCTTGCTGCTTTTAAGATTCTCTCATTGTCTTTAACCCTTTGCATTTTGATGATGATGTGTCTTGGTGTGGACCTCTTTGGGTTCATCTTGTTTGAGACTCTCTGTGCTTCCTGGACTTGTATGTCTGTTTTCTTCACCAAGTTAGGGAAGTTTTCTGTCATTATTTTTTCAAATAGGTTTTCAATTTCTTGCTCTCTCTCTTCTCCTTCTGGCACCCCCAAGATGCGAATGTTGGCCCGCTTGAAGTTGTTCCAGAGGCTCCTTACACTATCCTCATTTTTTTGGATTCTTTTTGCTGTTCTGATTGGGTGTTTTTTGCTACCTTATATTCCAAATTGTTGGTTTGCTTCTTGGCTTCACCTAGTCTATTATTGATTCCCTGTAAATTATTCTTTACTTCAGTTAGTGCCCCCTTCATTTCTGACTGATCCTTTTTTATGTTGTTGATGTTCTCACTAAGTTTCTTGGAGTTCTCCTTAAGTTCCTTCAAGTTCTCACTAAGTTTCTTCAGCATCCTTATAACCAGTCTTTTGAACTCTGCATCTGTTAGATTGCTTATCTCCATTTTGTTCAGTTCTTTCCCTGGAGTTTTGTTCTGTTCTTTCATTTGGGACATGCTTCTTTGTCTCCCCATTTTGGCTGCTTCCCTGTGTTTGTTTCTATGTATTAGGTAGAGTTCTTATGTCTCCTAGGCTTTGTAGAGTGGCCTATTGTTGTAGGTCTCCTATAGGATCCAGTGCCAGAGCCTCCTGATCACACAGGCTGGGCCCTCAAGGTGCACCCTTAGTGAGGACTGTACACCCTTCTGTTGTAATTGAGTCTTGAATGCTGTTGGCACGTCAATGGGAGGAATTTACTCAGGCTGATCAGCTGCAAGGACTGGCTGTGCCCACTAACCACTGGCCTCTGACTACCTTGGAGGATCAGCTGTGCAGGGCCCACCACAAAGAGCAAGATTTACTTCACTGGGGCTCTGGTACCCACTGAGTGCACTCCTTGAGTGTGTTAATTGTGGAGCTGGTTGGCTGCTGGTGTTTCGATGTGGTTTGAAGCTGTCCACTGGGTGTGCTGGCTCTGGGGCAAGGTCAGCCACTGCGTGTGTTCTGTTCGGGGCCACCTGGCATAAGCTACAAAGTGATCTTCCAATGGCTGCTTCTTGTGCTAGGCTTGGAGGTGCCCAGGCGAAGCCAAGTTGTGAACCAAGGCTGGTTGCTTCTAGTGCCAGGCCTAGGGCCACTTAGCAAGAGGTATGGAGTTCACTGTGGCCAGATGCTGCTTATTTGAGAGAATTTAGAGAAATCTGAAGCAGGAGCCATAATAGGCCAGTCCTATGGTAAAGCCACTGGAAACAGCTTGGGTGGGCCTGAAAGATGGGTGGGGCGGGGCCTCAGGGAATCACCAGGGTGGGGCAAACAGTGTGAGCCAGGTTGCTGGAGTTCAGATATGGTGTCTGTATGCTGCCCCTGGGAAGGGCTCGCCAAAGGATCAACGACTTCTGCCAGCAAGTTTGTCCAGGAGAAAGCTGCCTCTTCAGCTCTCACCCCAATGCCAAACAACTCTTCAATGTCTTTGGCACCCCTTGAATTGCCTCCCCCATGCTGGAGCCCAGAGGAAGCAAGTCTGAGTAAGTCTGTGCACAGGCCCTTTAAGAGGAGCTGCCTGGGGCTTCAGCAGCCGCAGCCTCCCTCTGCCTCAGTTCCTGTTGGTTTTCCAGCCAGAAGTTATGGAACTTGTCTTCCTGGCACTGGAGCTCTGAGCTGGGCGCCTGGTGTGGGACAGGGACCCCTCAGTCCTCAGGAAGGACCTTCCCAGCCGAGGTGTCCTCCTGATTTTTATCCGCCACACGTGGGTGTGGGACCAGCCTGTCCACCTCCGCCCTCCTACCAGTCTCGATGTGGCTGCTTCTTTAATTTCATAGTTGTAGGACTTCCATTCAGCTCTACTTTAGGTGGTTCTGAATGATGGTTGTTCTGTAGTTTAGTTGTAATTTTAATATGGTTGTGGGAGGAGGCGGTACCGCATTTACCTACCCGCCATCTTGACCAGAAGTCAAAACCATATGACTCTTAAAAGAAAACACAGGGGTAAATATTCATGATGTTGGATTGAGTAATGGATTCTTAGGTATGACCCAAAAAGTTTAAGCAACAGATGAAAAAATAAACCCATAAATTGGACTTTATAAAAATTTAAAACTTTTGTGCATCAGAGAACATTATTGAGTAAATGAAAAACCAACCTACAGAATGTGAGAAAATATTTGCAAATTATATGTCTAATAAGCTTCTAGTACCTAGAATATATGAAGAACTCTTACAACTCAACAACAAAATGCAACCCAATTTAAAAATGGGCAAAGGATTTAAATAAACATTTCTCTGAAGAAGATGTACAAATGGCCAAGAAGCACATGAAATGATGCTCAACATCATTAGTCATTAATGAAATGCAAAACAAAACCCCCATGAGACAGCATTTCACAGTTACAATGATGGCTCTTACGAAAAAAAAATTGGCCCTGGCTGGTTTGGCTCAGCGGTTAGAGCATCGGCCGGCGGTCCTGAGAGACCTGGGTTCGGTTCCCGCTAAGGGCATGTACCTCGGTTGCAGTTTGTCCCCGGCCCTGGTTGGTTGTGCGGGTGGCAACCACTCGATGTGTCCCTTCACATCGATGTTTCTCTCTCTCTGTTCCTCTTGCTCCCTCCCACTCTACCTGAACAAAAAATGGAAAAATGTCCTTGGGTGAGGATAAAAAAAAAAAAGAAAAAAAAAGAAAAAAAATTGGCCCGGCCGGTGTGGCTTAGTGGTTGAGCATTGACCCATGCACCAAGAGGTTGCCAGTTCGATTTCCGGTCAGGGCACATGCCCAGGTTGTAGGCCCAATCCCCAGTGGGGAGCATCTAGGAAGGAGCCAATGGATGTTTCTATCTCTTGCTCCCTCTCCTTTTCTCTCTCTAAAAAAAGAAAAAAAATTGGTGAGAATGTGGAGAAATTGAACTCTTATACATTGCTAGTGGGAATGTAAAATGGTTCAGCCACTGTGGAAAAACCTTTGGCGATTCATCAAAAAGTTAAACATAGAATTATCATACATTCCAGTAATTCTAGTCTTAGATTCATACCCCAAAGAACTGAACAAGTAGATAGTTGTACCTGAATGTTTATAGCAACACTGTTTACAATAACCAAAACGTGGGAAAAACCCCAAATATCTATCAACAAATGAATGGGTAAACAAATTGTGGTGTATACATACAACAGAATATTATTTGGTCATAAAAAAGAATGAAATACTGATACATGCAATAAGGTGGATGAACCATGAAAACATTATGCCAAGTCAAAGAGACCAGACACAAAACGTCACATATTGTATGATTCCATTTATATAAAATATCCAGAATAGGCGAATCCATAGACACAGAACACTTATTGTGGTTGTCAGGATCTGGGGGTCAGGGGAATGGGAAGTAACTGCTCAGGTCCAGTTTCGTTTTGTGGTGAAAATATTTTGCACTGGAGAGGTGGTAGCTGCACAGCCTTGTGATGTATTCAATGCCACGGCATTACTCATTTTACTTTATGTGAGTTTTACTTCAATAAAAATTACATCTAAAAAATGATTAAAAGTGAGACAACAGCCAGTCTCATAGCAGAGGACTCTACCCAGAGCGTGTTTCTGGTGGGGTGCAGCTGAGAGTTAAGCAGCAAACTGAAGGTCACCAGGAGCACATGCAGAGGAATGGGGTATAGGAGTTGTGCCCCCATCAGCCTGGCTGGGGCTCTGCTGTGGGCCTAGAGGTTGCCCTCGGTCCTCTGGTTCTACAGCTTCTTGGGAGTTAATCTGATCCTCTGGAGGTTTTACAAGGCTCTCGCTCCAGCTCCTCCTCCACCTGCCTGTCTGGCCACAGAGGCCTGGCTGGGCTCCAGGATGCTCTCAGCTCACTTCTCCCTCTTGCAGTTTGAGTAGGCGGCCTAGCCAGGGTCTGGCACAACTTCAGTGGGCTCCAAGGGGCCGCACTTGGGGCAGCTCTGGAGTGGGGCTCCCCGGTGTGCAGACACCGCAAATCCATTTTCTCAGCCCAGCTAGCAGGATTGAGAACACTTTGACAGATCCCGGGAAAGGGTTGGGAGCCGCTCCAGGGACACAGGTAAGTGAAAAGGGCCTCATAAGGGGAATTAACAGGCTGTAACACATCTGAGTGTGTGACCCCTCACTAATTTCCTTATCTGAGACCCGCAGGAGGGCTTGCAGCTGTTCTCCAGGGGTGGGGGGGTATTTCAGGGACATGCTTTGGTAAATTTCTACTTGATCTTCAGAGCTCAACACAGACATCACCTTCTCCAGGCAGCCTTTCTGAGCTCTAAAGTGCCCTTTCCCTTAAAGCATCCTGCATTTCTGTGTAGCATTTTCTAAACTGTATTTGAAAAGTCTAAGACCCCTTGGTTCCCCACACATAGTAGATCATCGACTCCCTTGTGGCTGGGTGCCCTCCTCCAGGAGTCCCCTTACCTTCACGTCAGTGACCCTCTAGGTGTCTTGGGTGCCTGCTGTTGACCTGGAGAAGGAGGACTAGTTCTTTGCATACATAAGCACAGACAAACATATGACCTCAAGAAAAGTTCAGTCTGTTCTGTAATCTAGATCACTGTGATAGAATTTAAACTGTATAGAACTGGGGTGGCAATGGGCCAAGGTGTGGGTATTGTGGTCTCAAACTAATTAGTTCAAACCTTTGCATACAACCAAGCATGGTATTTAGGGTGTTGGCCCCTATGTGAATGTCCTCTTGGTTGACCAGATATCCCACTTGGACCTATTTTTTTTCATTGTCATTCTGCTTTATTTTGCTTTCTTCCTTCCTCAGTCTGGGGTTATTGCCTTGAATGGGGTGTTCTAGCTCCTCATTAGTATGAGTCCCCATTCATTTTACTGCTGCTGAAAGTGAGGGGGAGGCTTGGAATCTAGAGTCAGACTAGAGAAGGGAGAGGACCTGCTCTCTCTGCAGAAGCTTGCCTTTCCTTTCTGCTCCTTTATGATCGTCCCACATTACTTTAAATAACAAATCTCTTATACTTAAAGTGTTAATCTCATGGCCACAGGCTTCAGTGATCTACATACAGGATTCATGTCTTTCTGCTAGCATAATTTTTGGGCTTTATTATGCTGAAAGAGTGTCTGTCTTTTTCCCAACCTTGACTGTGACATTACAAAACCTTCTTCTGTTGGTTTGGCCTCGGAGAGCTCTGTTTTCAATTCTTACTTCTCACTTTCCCTGGTACAAATAGATGCAGGCCATGTCTTAATACTCAAACTGGGGCTGGGGGCACCAGGTCACTGGCAGATGCAGGAGGTCACTGCTGTAACCTCCCATAAGGACAAGTAAGGCCAACCCCCTGGGGCTCAAAGTGCACAGCCTAGCATGCATTTGGAAGCAGAGAGGTGGCCAGGAATTTACAATATGATGTGATATGTCTGGATAAGAAATACATGATGCTTTGAGAGTACAGAGAACAGTAGCCTAACCTTGTGCATGATGGAAGACATCCCGAATGAGGTGATGTCTGAGTTAAGCCATGCAGACCATGTTCATCTGCACCCTGATCCCCAAATTCTCACTCTCTCCCAGGTTCCGGAGAGATCAGAGAGAGGCACTTGAAATACCCTGCTGTGTTTAGTCCAGGATATTTAGGTTTGGTAGCCTGGACTCTGAAGCATTAGCTGAATTGAGAGTGGAGAAGTTGTGTGGAATTAATAAGGACTCTGGCCAGGGAAAACATAAATCCAGTCCAACCTCAGAATGGACCATGACAAGTGGCTAGGCGAGAGTGAACCACATGGGGGTCTTTTGGTTGGGGAGAGGGGTGGGTAATTTGAGCATCCTGGTAGCTCCCATCCCTTTCCCCACTCAAGCTCTCTGCATGGATCCCATCTCTTGGTTATAAAGGACCCTGGTCGTAGGACTGGCTTGTGGTCATCCACACCCCTGGCAGGGATGTCCTTTGCCCAGAACCTCATAACCTGACCCTAGCTCTCTTTCCACAGTGGGTTTTCTGTGTTTGGACTGAGGCTAGAGACATCACCCTCCTTTGCTTCATTCTGGTCTCAGCTTGTGTCTGTATACACAGGCTTGTATGACTGATTTGTTTTCTTTGAAGCTGATAGTTTTATCATTGAGTTTGGCATCTCTTCTGGCTATGAGATAAGAAGAAGTTGGGCTTTTGAGCTCCGGTAGATGGCCTTGCCAAGTGACAGCAGCATGATTTAGGGAAATGACACTGCCCCTCACAATATACATTATCCGGAGTGCCCTGTTGGGGCTGCTCTACTCCGAGAGCCTTGGATGACATAGCCAGCTGTGCTGGTGGCCAAGGTCAGGGGGATGGAGCAAGACTATTCGTCAAGCTGTTGGTGAGCTGCTCATCGCCTCCAGGAAATTCACCTGGGGATGGCTCCCTGCCTCCCTGCTTCTGGGCTATTGTGCCTGGCCAGTGTGGCTCAGTGGCTGAGCATCAACCTATGCACCAAGAGGTCACTGGTTTGATTCCTGGTCAGGGCACATGCCCAGGTTGTGGGCCTGATCCCCAGTGGGGAGCATGCAAGAGGCAGCCAACTGATGTTCTCTCTCATCAATGTTTCTATCTCTCTCTCCCTCTCCCTTCCTCTTTCTCTAAATATCAATAAAGAAAAAAAAGAAAAGAAAATTTGACTAGTGTGAGGAAAATGAGAAAATTAAGAAATTTTGATTTGTGTTTTATTCTAACAAATAAGATAGCTACATACTTACTGAACAGACTTTCCCTTGATTACAGACCATTTGTAGCTACAGATTGTTGACACTTTATTAGAACTTCACAGGTGTGAGTTTTACAGATTTTGCATTTTACACCAGGGTGCTAAGCTTACTTAGCTTATTAATGTGGAAATGTATTCTTCAGTTCCTTTTAACCAGAACTTGTTGTGGGACCACCCTACACCAGCCACTAAGAATAGGAAGGTAAAGGACATCTGTTGCTACCCTTGGATTGTGAGAGACAGCCATGTGGGAGGAAAAATGGATACAGAGAGTGGTGATCACTATGGGAGAAGTGGGTGCCGCTTTCTGCCTGGGAGAAGGAGGTGGAAGGGGAAAGTGGGTCCTTGGTAGACGGTTTCCTACAGAATGTGACATCTGAGTAGGGCCTTGATGGATAAGTAGGAGTTCACTAATGTAGCAAAGAAGGACATTCCAGGCTGGAGAAACAGCATGTGCTGAGGCCCAGAGATGTACAGGGCTGGCCTGTATGGGAGTGGCAAGTAGTTTGATGTGGCTGTGGCGGACATGGATTAGGAGGGGACCTGGAAGGAGAGCAGAGGTAACAAGAGGGAGATTGGGGCCAGCAGCTTATACAAGGCCCTTCTAGGTAGATTAAGGAGTTTGATTTTATCAAACGCCATGGGTAGCAAATGGTTTGCATTTTAGGATTGATCCGATTGTAAAGCCTTGTTCAAGTTTCCTGCATTGTTTCCTGGATTGTACAACAGATTCTTTAGAAACCCCGTGTGGATGAAGGCTCTTTTGTGAAGGTGCCTCTCTCATTATGTCACGCTCCAGCTTAGCCCAGTAGCAGCTTGCTCTCTCCCTGACCATGACGTCTGCCCCCGGCTTACCTCTTCATCTGACCATGAACCAGTCTCTCTTGGATCAGTGTTGACTTTCTCCCATTCTCCATCCTTGCTTGGTGCCTTAGAGCCTGTCCATCTGTCGGGAGCAGTTTCTGCCCCATCACAACATCACTTGCTCATCTTCCAGGGCCCATCTTTACCAGTCCCCTCAGGAGCCTGTCCTGATCCCCCCAGAGTAAGTCAGGCCTGCAATGGCAATCGCTGGTGGCCCTCTGCGCTTCCCGTCCTTTGCCCCTGTCTTCTGTGCAATTGATTGGCATTTGTCTTTCTGCAAGCTCCCTAGCTCCTCCAGGGCTGGCTTCACCTTCCCAGTGTGCCCCCATATCTCTGACGCCTAGCAGGACCCTGGCACTATGTGTGAATGAATGGAAGGAGGGGATTTTTTTAGAAATGTCTTGCAGGAGACCAGATGAGAGAGAGAAGGACCTGTGTGAAGCCATTGACAGTGGGAATGGAGAAGAGGGAGGTGTAAGCCAGGTCTCCAGGGGAGCACGCGCTGGGTCATTCTGGATGTAGTGTCCTAGGAGAGTGGAAAGAGGATGTTTTGAAGGACTGCAGAAACATTGTGCCCACTCTCCCGACATTACCCCTGCCAGGAGAAGAGGGAACAGTTCTGTGCGTTGTGATTCTTGTCTTTCTGCAGTCCCTCTCTACAACCGCCTCCCAAGAGGAAGAGGACTTGCTGGTCACCAGGCAGAGGCTGAACCTGGATTAGCAGGGACGGTCTGGTCTCAGAAAGTGCATTGCCATGCACGGTCACTGTGTTGCTCTTCCTGTCACTTTGCGGAGAGCCCACCTGGACAGGGCGTTGCTCAGAGCGGACTTTGTTGCCTCGCTCCATCTGCGTCTGGCGGATGTCAGACCACGGCTTGCTCTCAGGTCTCCTCACCAGGTGTTCAGTGTGGAGGAGAAGACACCAGGGGCCTCCCTAGAACCTTCCAGCCTAGGGCACCTTGTCCAAGCTCTGCCCAGGGTCCTTTATTCTCGGTGGGCTGTTCTCAGAACACAGACCCCCCGAGGGGATGAAACGAGAGAGATTAAGGTTCTCCAATTGCCTAATTTCTTACACTGTCCAAGTTCCAAATATTAGTGAAACGTAGTAACGTTTACCTAAGGCATCTAGCAAAATGACAGTGCGTACGTTACCCAGAGTCCTTTTCCTGCTGGGCTGGCATTCAGTTCAGTTCTCTTGTGGTTGACTTCCTAAATTGTACCTAAGGATTCTTTCGTTTTGAATTCAGTAGATCTAAAATTAGTCTGGGAGTATTTTTTTTTCTTTTGGATATGTACAAATGTAGTATAATAAATAACAAATATGTAATAGAAGAATGAGGCAGTGGGCCCCCACCTGCAAAAGGATCTTAAAACTTGATTCTCTCTTATAATTTCTTTTAGTCTGCTAACATTTGCACTAAAAATATGCGATCCGTGCCAAAATATTCAGATTATGACTCGATCGTGGCAATCAGAACACGCCAATTTGGGATCTCCAAGGAAAATTCCTGTCCAGTCAGGAAAACAAAACTACACCACATTTTTCAAACAGATGGCATTTAGACAGAGAATCAGTTACACTGGACTTGCAAAGCTGAAATAACCCAAGAATTAATCACTGCAAGAACAGCTCTGATACCCCGGGCCGGGGAAACAAAAGGGAAGGAGCGGTCTCACCTGACCACCCTAAGGGGATGGTGCTCAGTCCTCTGAGAGAGGCACCAACCCAGCAGGGCTGCCATGCTGAGGGGGCAGGGGCTGAGGGGTGGACTGTGGCATGGCTGCTGATCTGACCACTGAGAGTCATGGCCCAGCTACTGCTGGCACCACTACCAGGTGGGCCGAGCTGGTGCTGGACTTTGGAGGAGGTGCAGCGGGCCTGGTCTCAGCAGGGGCAGTGTCCCTCGGCAGCTTTCTCCCTCCTGGCCGGCCCTTCTCCCTCTGAGTCGGAGCCACAGGAGGCCAGTGGGCAGGGCCACCCGGAAGCGTGGTCTCAGAGCTCAGCCCCAGCACTGCAGTGTTTGTGGGTGGCCTGAGGGCCCGGAGGGAATACCCAGAGTCGCAAAAGCATCTTTGCGGACAGGCTAGTTTCAAGGCTCCACAAAATCACTCCTACCTCATGCTGAGATTAGACCTCCTGAGCTGTATTCTGATAAGCTTATCTAGCACAAGTCCAATAAAGTTAAGCTCCCGCGGGTAGGAATGAAGAGGTAGACATTCCACTTGTCAATCACCAGAGAAGAGGCAGGTCATTATTTGAGCCCAAAGGGTGCAAATGGTGGACCTTACACTGGAGGGGAGGGACCGCCTGCTTCTCTCTGGGCTGTAACCTCTTTAGTTTGAACTCTGAGAGGTCAGAGTCCTCTCAAGGGCACATCTTGGTGGTGTTCAGGGCAGACAACCCCCCCTCCCTTAGCTGGGGCTGACGCAGAGCTGAGTAAGCTGTTGTCTTCCTAGGGGGCCAGCTCTCTGTACTCTCTGGGTTCATAGCCCTTGGATCTGAGGGACCACGGAGAGAGTTGAGGAGAGACTGTGGGGCACGGAGGCCCATGGAGGGACCTCGGACCAGCTGCCCAGGGCCCCTCGAGGCTGCCATGGTGCTGCTGCACTAACTGGGGAGAGCTGGCCAGGTGCGCTCTAAGCCAAGCAGTGACAAGGCCACCTCGCGTGAGCGTGCTCTTCGCTGGCCATCTCAGAATCGCGGGCTTCATTTTATTAATGAAACTGGGAAAGAGATCCCAAGGATTTTGGGGAGCAGGAAGTAGGAATAGAACCTGAAATTCCCCTCCAGATGTTTCCTTGCCGGGTGGTCCTTCTCGGGCTCTCTGTCCCGCCAGCCTCTGCCGACTCCAGACTCCACCTTCCTCGGAATGCCCACGCGGGCCACCGGGCTCTGGGGTGGGAGTCTGGGACCACTTTAGGCCAGGACCACATCTCCCACGTCCACCCCGGCCCAGCCTCACCGTCTTCCTTGCTCACTTTCTTTAGAGGCGAGAGAGGGTGCCGCGTGCAAACCCCTCTGGACGAAGGAGGCAGGAAATGACATTGAAGTGATGTCTAAATGGGTGATAACAGATTCTTTGCTGACAAGGTTTGTATTGCCAGGGGGTGTGAGGGCTCTGAGGGTGAGAGGAGGATGCCAGGCGAGGGCAAAGTGGGCACAAGAGAGACTTGCTGGAACGGTGGGGAGAGGCAGTATGCGCAGTGCTTTTGCGTGAGGTCAGCCGGCGCGTGCTGTCTGCGACCTTGGTCGGTCTGAGTTGGTTGCACGCAGGCCCTCTCAGAGCGTGTCTCCCCCACTCCACCCCTCGCTGATCTGAGACCCTTGGCGATGACTTCGCACGGTGTTGCGCACCATCTTTCAGCGCGTGCCCTCTGCCGTGTCTGTCTCCGTCAGCCACGATCCCGTCTTGTCTGGAGAGGACACCCCTGATGCCACCTGCACCCAAGGAGCCCAGCCTTTCCCCCTCGTCTGGGAGGCAGCATGTGGGCCAAGGATGCCCTGCGGGTCTGACTCAAACCTGCAGCCGGCGACCTCCCTGCCTGCAGGCTCCCACCTCCACAGCCGGCTCCGCGCTGGAGTGAGACGTCTGCAGGACGCTGTTCCAGCAGCAGCCACGGCAGCAGCAGGAGCAGCACCGGCACCCTCCAAACGGGGACTCTAGCCCTTTAAATCTGCTCAGTTACCAAAAAAGAAGAGGCATCAGACCCTGTTAATTAAAGCTCGCCCTGGTCCATCATTCTGAGGAGCTGCAGTGCTCTGCTCCTTCCTGAGGGCTTCGAGATTCTCCTTAACTCCCAGCCATGGATCTTGGAGCATTTCCCCCGAGATCAGCAGGAGGTATGATCCTTATTGATGGCACTCTGGGGCTTATGTGGCTCTAATCAATAATACAACTGACTGCATGGATGCTGCCTGGCCCCCCTTCCTTCCCCTCTTCCCCTCTGCCTCCTCTCCAATTCCCCAGCTTGTGTTTAGTTGAGACAAATCAAGTTTTCATGGGTTTCAGAGGAAGGGGAGGGCTGGGGGGGCTGGAGGTAGCTCCCAGTGTGTTTGCTTTGGTCCTGGCTTCACCCAGCTGCCAAAGGGGCTCGGAGGAGCCAGGAAACATGTTTCTTTAAGCTCTGCACCGTGCAAAACCATTTCCTCCGGGCCGGGTCCCTTCCCTCAGGTTAGAATTCAAAGGGCATAACCCTGACTTGACTTGCTCCTTGAATAAATGAGCTGCCACTTGGTCAGCCTGAAGATGGCTGTGCGGCTGTTCCCGTCGCTGGGAAACTCATTGTATACAACTTTCTCTCCGTGCGGTGTCCCGGCAGGAACACCTGCCCTCCACCTCCCCTCCCCGTACCCCCTGCACTTTGCATGCCGCTAAATTAAAATGCTTGCTGTAGGATTTCAGGAATTCATAACCCTTTCCCTCTGCCTTTTGAGGAAACTCACTTCCAGATGAGTCTAAGGTTCTGTTGCAAAGAGTTGTTTTTGTTCAGGAATCTGCTCTAGCCTGGCAGAGAGGGAGAGATTTATCTTTTTTTTTTTTTTTTCACATTGCATTTTTCAGATTGTACTCGAGCCCAGAGAACATCTATCTGCAAATCCTTCTTTGATTTGTTTTTGCCCCCACAGCTCCCTTCTGGGTGAAATACTCCTCTCGAGTCATACCCGAAGGACACGTTTCCTCTCAGTCAGCTTGACACGACTTCACAGATGTCCCTGACAGCCAGGCCCGGGCAGAGGGAGCCATTTTCAGCGTCCTGAGTAGCAGTCCCCAGGAGCCCAGGACAAGGGTCCCTGTGCCTTGCAAGGGGCCTTCCAAGCTCTCCCCCTGCCCCCAGGAGGGTAGCTGAGGAGGGAAAGTGTTTTACTGGTTTTCCTAGGACTTGAAAACACTGTGGATTAACATTGCTTCTCAAGACTTGAGCGGGATCTGAGCCAAAACACAGCTCCCCGGAGTGGGGATGTCCCCCAGAGTCATTGCCCCCAGAGTCACTGCCTAAGCGGTCTGCACAGACGGTAGTTATGGTGTGTGCAGATAAAGCCTCCCCAATCCCCCAGCACGGGCTGGGAACTTTCTCTGGGTGAATGTCATGGAAATCAGCATCTCTGCCTCCCAGACGCTGAGTTCCATGTATCCGTGGTCTCAGAAAAAAGAAAACTCTCAGCCGTGGCTTCAGTTAGGAGAGACGATTCGAAACCTACAAATGAAGCACTTGATGGAATTCCTGACCGCTGTGCCCATCGGTGGGCTCCCGGGATAAGGTTCGAGGGAGGCAGCCAGGGAGAGAGATTTCCTGCCAACGCAGACACCACAGAGGCCGGACGAGGGAAGCCCGGGCAGAATGGGGAGAGGAGGCCTGTGGGAGGCGGCATTCCGGGCTTGGTGCTCTCTGCCAGGCTTTGCTTTCCAGCTGGGCTGTAAGTGGCTTCGCTGAGGGTCGGGCTCATGCCTGGAGTTGGGGATGCAAACAGAACTGTGGTCCTGGTGAGCAGGGCGACTTCCTGAGTTCATAGACAGAGGCTCCAACCCGGGGGCTCCCCTCATAGCTTTTCTCCCCTGAGCCCCTTGGGGACGAACATCCTGGGCCCTGGGCCTCTCCAGGTCCTATCGTTCAAGAGTCAACACCTTCTTCTACCCCGAATCCCTCCCAGGGCAGGGAGAGGCCTGGGAGAGTCATTGTTGTGTAATCACATCCCGGGACTGGCGGCACCTGTGAACAGGAAGGACAGGAGTAGCCTTTGTGTCGATTTTTCTTTTCACCTTGATCATGTGTGTATGTGTTTTGTTTTCGAATTTACTGGATGGCTGCTACCGTTCAAGGAGCTGTGAACAGCTCCCCATGGAGTCTGTTCAGACCTGGCAACTCTGCGGTTTTGGGGTCCGTGGGAATTCTCGTGACCTTAGCGGTGTTCCATGACCAGGGTGTTGGCGTGGAAAGGGCATGGCCGTGGGGAGATGGCAGATCTTCACTGGCATCTCGGTTCCACTTGCTTAGATAACTAGGCCAGTTATCTAATCTCCTGGGCCTCAGTTTCTTCATCTGTAATATGGTGTGGTTGCCGGGATTAAATGGAATAATTTAGCTGAAGTCTGTGCACACAGGAGGTACATTTTTTTTCCCTTCCGAAGCAGGCATCTGACTTCTGTTAGGTAAACCTGAACACGAAGATGGAACCACTCAAACAGGTCCAATGGCTCCTTCACTGACCACTGGACCCTGCCTTCTCTAGGGTGGGGCAACCTCTTCTGTGTCATTACACCTCCCTCCCCAGTGGCTCGCGCAGGACCCGATGTGGGGCTGAAACCACATAAAAATTTATGCATGAAGGTCTGTGGACATTTAACCTTCAACATAGGTGATTTTTAATGACTAAGCCAAACCACTTTTTGCTCAGTTCACTTAAGAAATACAGCGAAGCCAGACAGATCAAAGAGTCCTATGACTGTAATAAATTTGGCTGAACTATATCCTTTGAGAATTGTAATAAAAACCATCTCCTGCGCGAGGACCTGCGCCAGGTGCCTGGAGATTCCTGGAGTGTCCCTGGGTCATCCTGCTTGGCGTCCTCACGGGCCACTTTCTCCTTTTCATGCTTTGAAGCAGAGAAGAGACTCTGAACAGGGAAAACAGCTCTAGTTGGAAAGAGGCACGTACCCTGTCACTCTGGTGTGCAGAACAAGTCAATCAATACATCGATCAATTAATCAATAAGTCAGTCTCTACTGATTAGCCACTACCGATTGAGGAGAGTCATTGATTTAATAAATATATATCA
The DNA here is from genome assembly GCF_014108415.1 of Molossus molossus. NCBI lineage: Eukaryota > Metazoa > Chordata > Mammalia > Chiroptera > Molossidae > Molossus > Molossus molossus. The sequence continues at coordinate 104,429,586 of NW_023425366.1, read as the reverse complement.
AAATAATGATGATAATAATAACAACGAATGCCACTATTACCACCTAATATTCACTCGGGTCTCCTTGGCCCGAGGCTGGGGCCCACCCCCAGAGGGACGCTGCTCTGAAGCAGGGGCAGAGGAGTAGACAGTGCGCCCCTGGCAGACTGGTTCAGGCTCTGACAAGCAAGTCGCATCCGCTGTGGGAACGCAGGAGAGACATTTTTACATGGTTCTTCCAACTACTGTCTCCTGTTTGAGAAAAGACTGTGCATGGCAAGGGTAGAAGTAGAAAGATCAGCTAGGAGGGGGGTACAATTCCCAGCGAGAGGGGATGGTGACTGGACGAGGGGAACAGTAGAGGTGTGAAAAGTGCTAAGAATCTGGATTTTAAAAAAATTTATCCTCCCTTCCCTCCTTCCCTCCTTCCCTCCTTCTTTCCTCCCTCCCTCTCTCCTTCCTTCCTCCCTCCCTTCCTCCCTCCCTCCCTCCCTTCCTTCCTTCCTTCCTTCCTTCCTTCCTTCCTTCCTTCCTTCCTTCCTTCCTTCCTTCCTTCTTTCCCTCCTTCCCTCCTTCCCTTCTTTTTTTAAATGGAGGCAATGGATGGGTTGGATAGTTGTGTGTGAGGGAAAGAGATGAGTCAAGGATGACTCAAGCTTCTTTGGCCTCCAACAGGGATGGTGGGGGGTGGAGCAGGTTTAGGAAAAGACCAGGAGTTGGGTATTTCTTTCTCCCGTTAACTTCAAGATGCCTGTTGAGCATCCCGGCAAAGATGTTGAGTAGGCAGCCCTGAGTTCATCGCAGAGATCTGGGCTGGATACAGAGCCTAGGAGTCATCATGGTACAGATGGTATTTAAAACCGTATCAGATGAGATCAGCGGGAGGTGGCTTGGGGACGGAGAGGGCTGGACTGAATTATGAGGCATTTCAACTATTTACAGGTTAGAGGGAGGAGGTGAGGCCAACTGAGGAGACTGCAGTGAGTGTCTCTTCTGTTAAAGATCATTTACCCCCTTCCTGTATTCTATCTCCTCCCCTCTCCTGGGAGCAGGCTCATAGATCACCCTCCCCATTTTCAACTGAATCCTGTTCTCCTGGCTTCTTCTTATCTCCTCAGAGACCTGCCCAGGTTGCTCTCATCTCAAAAATAACCCTTCCTGGACTCCTAAGTCTTCCACTAGCTTTCACCCTATTTTTCTCTTTTCCTCTACAGGTAAACTTTTCTTTCTTTCAACATTAAATTAAATGACTATTGTATGGTAGACATGAAGGATGTAGAGAAAAAAATAGGCTTTATCCTACTTGAAAGAATATTTATCTCTACCTTTTCTACTTCCAGAAACCACGTTGGATGTATATATGATGGAATGTAAAATATATAATCGTAAAGTAAGCGTAAAATTTTTGTGCTAAGGAAAATACAATTTAGAATAGAAGAGGCCAGAAAAAACAAAAAAGAGCAAATAAAGGTCAAAAGGTTGTATTAAATTATAGTTGAGTCATCAATCTGATCTGAACTTACAGGTCAAAAAGAGGAAAATGAAAATTCCTTTAAAAAACTTACTGACATATAAAACACATCCAAAAAGTTTTCATATCATAATCACATGGATCCATACCTTTTCACAAACTGAACAACCTAGTTAGCCAGAACCCAGATCAAGAAATCGCACGTAATTCATACCCAGGCCCTCGCTTTGCAGTTCTTTCTGCTCGGTTCTCTCCACAGGGCCCGGCATGATCAATTTTCCTGCTTCGAGCTTTCTGGGAATTACTTTTTGAGTTGCATTGTTCATGAGATGATATGCTCGTTCCTCAAGGAAACAAGTTTTCTGGAATTTAATTCTAAAAGAATATTTTTTTTTCTAGAGTTTTATTTAAGAGACACTGAGAAAATGAGATAGACCATACCTCGTCTATTTCTATCACATATTTTGGATGGTATATACATATATGTGTTTATGTAATGAAACACAAAATATAAAATTAGACACTAACAATTAAAGAAAGGGCAAAGAATGGCAGAATTTGGCATCATTTGAAGCCTGGGCAGGGCTAGTCAGAAGGTAGAGCCTGGAGGGGATGGCGTGTTAACCCCGGGGGTCAGGCAAGGCGGGGCAGGGGAGCGCCCCTTGGATTTGGAAAGCAGGAGGCAGCTGGCCCAGTTTCCTGGCGTGATGGAGGCAGAAGCCACATTGAGAGTGGACAAGAATAGAATGAGAGCTTTAAAGTGTCTCTGAGTTGAGACCTCTATTTCTAGAAGGTCCAGTCTCATGGGGAAGAGAACGAGGGTGGTAGGCAGAGAAGGTGGCAAATCCAAAGAAAGGGTTTTGTTTATTTCTCAATAGCATGGGGGAGACTTAATCGTGTTCTTGGAGAAATAGGTAGTCAAGAGAGAGGGGAGAGCAATAAAGAGGAGAGAAAAGGAAAAGGAGCAAGGACCTAGATGGATTCTCCTACTGTGCCTGTACACACATATACACACGCACACACACTCACACACGCACACACACGCACACACATGCACATTCAACCACTAACTTGGTTTCTCCCTCTCTAACCTTTTCTGGTCATGGTCCCCTCTCCTTGCCATTGTTCTCCTTTGTTTAGAAGCCAAGATGGCCCTCAGCAACCTCACACCCGGTGGGGGGCTCTAGGATGCAATCCAATTGGGCCTCTCCCTAAAGGGAAGGGCACTGTGGGGTATCTGCTGGACTTTATTTCAGCCATCTGTCCCAGAATGTCAGGGCTGCAGGGCCTTAGCGAGTATACAGTGTGTCCTTATTTTCCAAATGAGGACATGGGGCCCCTGCTTCCCTGTCAGGGTGGAGCCAGCAGCCGGGGAGCTGACCCCAGGCCTCTGGGCTGCTCGATCATAGCTTCAGTAGGCGCTTCCAGAACCCTCCCTCTGATCTCTCAAACTTGAGTGTTCCTCAAATTTCAGCATGCATCCAAATCACCTGGGTGGTTTGTTAAGACCCAAATTCCCCAGGGCCCCACCCCAGAATTTCAGATTCAGCCCCACGTAGGTGGGGCCGAGAATTTGCATCTCTAACAGTGTCCCAGGTGATAAAGGGGCTGCTGGTCTGGGGGCCGCACTCTGAGGACCCTGGGGAGGTGCTGAGGGCTAGGCTGCCAGGGAGGGGGAGAGCCAGCCTGGCTCCCAGGAGCTTTCCCTTTGGGCTGCTCTCATTTCCCTCAGGCGAGGCCTGAGTGAGGTGGGGTGGCCAGCTGCCAGCCCTGAGGTGAGCCAGCCCACCTTCTAGCCACCAGAGATGCGAGGAATGCAGTGGGGCCGGCTGTGCCCTGAGACCAGTCCTGGCAGGGTCCGGCTGTTGTCAAACACAGCACGGTCTGGGCTATTCCGTCCCTGCCCCACCCCTGGGCAGAGCCACAGGGAAGCCCGCTGGTTGGACCCAGGCCGGGGCTCAGAGATGACCCCCCACCTCCAGCAAGTCGGAGAGCTGTCCCACCTCACCTGTCCCCAAGGGAAGGGGGAGCTCCTTGCTGGGTGGCACCCAAAGTCTTCCTCCTGCATAGTCCATTATCTTGGTGCTCAGAGCGTATGTCAAGTGGATTCCGTGTCTGGCAGGTTATTACACACTGAATTAGTGTGGCGAAATAAAAACTGTAATAAAGCCGTACCAGACTCTTAAATTGTTAAAATTTATTATAAAGTGTGCATAGTTATTAACTGATTTTTGCTGGTGTGTGTTTGCCTGCGCCTGAAGGCACAGAGATGAAAAGTGACTCTGTCAAAGTGGGGCTGGGAGTTGGCTCCTGGAATCCGTCGGGGTCCCCGTGGGGCAGCAAATTCACGAATTCGTGGAGAACAGGCCGGCCTCGCCCGAGGCTGACGCCCACGGCTCTGCAGGGCTGCGAGTCCGTCCCAGGGGAGGGCAGCCCAGCAGCGCCGCGCTGGGCCTCGCGTTGCCCCTGTGTCTGCACTCGGAGGCTGGGTTACTCAGCCTCTCCCGCCCTGGGGCCGAATGTTCGGGGGCTCAGGAAAGCTGCAGCAGATGGGCTTCCCCCGCACCCTCTTCGCCATATTCTCAGGCCCGGTTCCTATCTGCCTTTTGAGAACCCTCTGAAGGGGCCACCTCTCCCGCAGCTCAGCGACGGCTGTTTCCTGATTGGCCCATCACCGGGGAGCTGGTCACCGGGCTGTCCCGTCCCCCCAACCCCCTCCAGAAGTGCGTGCAGTTGGCGGGTTTCCCTGCCGGTCCCCTGGGGAAGCTGGAGGATGACGTTTTCTCCGTGACCGGGAGAGATGCTCTGTAGTGACCCCGGGGTGGAGGCGGCTTCCAGTGGGCATTTTGTGTCTAGTTTGGGATACGACCTTTCTTGAGCTTATCCACCAGCGTGGAAGGACTGTCTGTACAAAACCAAATGTTGGTTACTAGAACTTCTGCATCACAGTGAAAATTCCAACGGTTTTTGAAAAACAGTCGACTCAATCAAAACCCACTACTTCAGTATCAATAGCTTCTTTGAAGTCACAGTAACACTTAAATATGGTTACGACGCGAAGGCAGAGATTTGGTCGGTTGGAATGCTAATTAAGCTTCCAACTTGCTCAAATAGAATTACAAAAAGGCAAAACTGCGTTTTTCACAGAGATACAGTCCACTGGAATCACCAACACTGGACAGCTGCTAAGAATACTTAGAGTCCGGAGATAACAAGAAATCCCAGCATCCTCTAGACAGTGTTCCGTTGTCCCTCCTTCCCCTTCAGAGGTCTGTGGCTGTGTGGAATGACACCACCACCGGCAACTGTAGCCTTGATGAGAGAGTGCAGTTCTTCATCTCCACGAGTAGCAAGTTGCAAATGACGAGGGGTAATAGGCTTTGCCTTTAAGTCTTTCGATGCATTTCCTGCCAATCCAGGCCCTCCGTGGTGAGGTACCCCAGAACGGCTGCGCTGTGCACAGGTGGCGATGACGCCGGCTCTCCACCAGCGGGAAACCGGTCTTTCCCGGCCTTACCGCCAGCCATCTCGGGTTCTGCGGAAGCTCAAACAAGCAAGGCAGAGAAAAGAGTCAGAAACTGAGCAAAATCTCAACGCTTGCTCCATCGCACCGCGATTCCAGCTGCTCCAAGGGACATTTTGAATCAGGTCCCAGGTTGCTGTGTTGAGCCTGGTTCCTACTCCGTAACTGATGCCGTTGTGCTTTTGAGTGACATCCTCAGTGGTTTTTTTAGCCCTGGTTTTTTTTCCCCATTGTTGTCCCAAGACCAGCTAGACTGTAAATTCACTCGAAGCTGGAGATGCCTCCGCCTAGGAAAAAGTGGGAAAGAGAAGCTCAGACTGTTTCCCAAATGCCGAGGCTGAAAGTGTCCTTGCCTCTCTGCCACTGTGGCCTGGGGTTGCCCCTGGGGTTGGGCGGAGAGGGGAACGTGGATTTCCACCCAGAGCATGCAGGAATCACAGGCCTCGTCTCTAAGTACTGGGGGCATTGGGCCCTGATCCTGGACGGCTCTCCGCCTTGCCATGATCTGTGTGGCCCCTGTGAACTGAAAACCCAGGGCCAGAATGGGCGATCTCCTGGTCCCTCTGGGAGCCCTTCTCCAGCCTGTTTCTGTGCAGCCCCTGTGTATGCAGTGCTGCTGACACCTGAGCCTGGCTTCGCCGTCACACTAAGAGCTGGGGACTACCCCCGAGGTCCGGGTTCTGCTTTCCCGCAGACGTACTGCTTCTGTTGGGACACTAGTTAATCCATTTTTCTGACCCTGGGACACTAAGATACTACTTGAGTGGGAACTCGCAAGGAAGGTGACCTATATTTTAAAGACTATTGCATAGTGCAGGTTGCTTTCTCCCTTCCGGTCACTGATTTGGAGAAAATGAGATTATACCAGCAGAAATGTAAGATACTTAAGGTCTGATGACTGTCCAACACCCCAAATTCTCCCTTCTCTTCCCTTGGCCCCATGAAAGCCGAAAGAGCGCACAGGGAGAGTAACACATGTTTGGGTTCCCGCAGAGTGATGCGTTATTCCTCCCCCCTCCGTTTGGCATGGCTGTGCAGTGCACAGAACATAACAAGATTACATCAACATGTAGCAAAGCGAAATCTGGTTAGTTCCTGGGCACCGTCTCTTTGGCCTGGCAAAGTGATTTCCTAGTTTTGAAAGGCAGCGAAATTACCGATGTGAGAGCTGGTGCCTGCTGGGGTAGCCCACAAAGTGGCCAACCTAAGAGAGCCAAGGTGCACGCAGAAACCCCACAGCTCTTTACATTTGCTCCACATCGTCCCCGGAAAGATGCGAGGCGGTTTGCACGGAGACGCCTATCCCACTGCAAGACATAATTAAATGGAAATTAAATGGACGAAGACAAGAAGACAAAGGGAAGATAAGACAGGGAAAGCAGGAACGGGTCCAGGATGAGGTGAGGACACAAAATTCATGACATCAGGCCCTGACCATTTGCTAGAGGTGGGACTCCGGGGCGGTCCTGAGCTTTCTCTCAGCCAACACAGAGAAAGAACAGCATCTTACTGCAGAGCCAGCGTCCGTGCAATAAAAGCAAAGCAACTTGCTCAGAAAAGGAACAGCTATTCCTGTTCCTGGGGGCAGGAAGCAGTCTCCCCAAGGTCCTCGGAGAGGACACGTACACTGCAACAGTGTCCTGAACGGCCCACTGTCCACATGGCAAGGAGTTTAAGGGCAACCTCTTGGAATGTTCCTCAAGGTACGGGGCTGGTTGGGGGGATAGAGCTGCCCCAGAATACTTCCTGAAGGTCTGACTCAGTCTTAATCAGAGACTAGATTATCTGTGATCGGCTGCTTTCCTTTAAAGCCAATTTCATGATGAGTGTATGGTGTGGTGTCAGAGGCTGCTGCAGGGTTTAAGGTGTGTGTGTGTGTGTGTGTGTGTGTGTGTGTGTATTGGAGGGATAGTATAGGGAGGGGTGCACTGAGGGTTTATATACTTCAAACCCTCAATTTTCTTCCTGTAATATTTATACTGGGGTTCCTCCTAAGACTTACTTGAAGAAAGGGATCCCCACTACTCATAATAGCTTAACAAGAATGGTTTAGAAAAGAAATGGATCCACATAATTCAATGGGTGGTTGTTTTCCCAACAGTGCGAACACGGAGCAATGAATTTTGAACTAATTCTCCTTGACAAGTACCTGGAGGGCAGCATCCCTGGGCTGCTGGTTGGGTACAGCCCCATATGCTTTAACAGTTGGTGGAGCTGGAGGTGGCCCTGAAATCCTCTCATGACAACTGAGGGGGTAACCAGGACACCTTCCTGGACAGAACAGACCAGTTCCTTAGAGTCGGCATCTCTTCTGATTGGCTGGTGTTGGACTAGCGCCCATTTTGACTGGTCAGTGTCTGCACCCTAGGGACCGTTACCTGAATATCAGCCTGCCTGGGGGCGGGGCTGTGAAGCTGCTCAAGGAGAGCTAGGGTCCCATGTGGAGCCCAGACCGAGGGTCTCAGAACTCCCCAAACTCTGGCCATGGCAGAAAAACTTTTCACTTAGGAAAAATGTAAATGACCAATGCAGTCATTAATCCCCCCATAGAACTTCATTTTGTGCCCTGGCTGGTTTGGCTCAGTGGTTAGAGCGTCCATGCACGGACCAGAGAGTCCCGGGTTTGCTTCCCACTAAGGGCACGTATCTCGGTTGCAGTTTGTCCCCAGCTCAGGTTCGGGTCGTGTGGGTGGCAACCACTGGATGTGTCTCTCTCACATTGATGTTTCTCTTTCTCTCTTCCTCCCTCTCTCCCTCCTGCTCTATCTGAAGAGGGAAAAAACCCCACAAAACTCCATCATGTCTCACACTAGACATCATGATTTCCTCCGATATAGACTGACCACAAATTAAACACCCAGGTCCTGGAATGAACTAACTTCACACACTTACTTTTTACTTTAAGGCAGTTCAGTGATGAAGAGTGTTTTTTTGAAAAGTGACATTGGGTTTCAAAATAGCTGATCCACACGCTTTCTTTCGGGCAATAATTAGAGATCAAAGCCACTTGTCTATAACAGACACTGCTAATTCATGGGCATAAAACCACGTCCTCCGTTCAGAGGAGAATAATGATGCTTCTGTTCTCTGTCAGTGTGCAGCTCATTGAGGAGGGGCCTCAAGTTACAAAAGAGAAAATAAGGAGAAAAAAATACATCACTGCTTTATACCACATTTATATTTTTGGGTCGTTTTCTATGAACCATTTGCTGTTCTCAGTGCTGGGGAGAGAGCAAGGCACGAACTGATAAGATTCTGCTGTTCCAGAGCTCACACTGTAATGGTGAAAGACAAACAATAAAAATGTAGCACACATATCCTTTACGAGTTGAGCCAATTCCCAAATCTGAATCAGCTTGAGGTTGGTGTCTATCAATTCCCTTTCTCTTGAGTGTGGATCGCACTTTCCTGTTTGTACACCCAGTGATTTGGAATTGTGCCCTGGACTTTGAAAACGACGTGTCATAGAGACTTATGTTCGTCAGCAGAGTGTTGATTTGTTTGTCGGTGTGTTTGTTTTAGCAGGAGGTTACCTTGGCCAGACAGCTGCTGAAGTGTTCGTTCTGTCTTCTGAGGTTTAGTGGGCTGCTTGAGTCTGGCCCTGGGAGTCGGCCAGAGGTTGGCAGAATTACAGTATTTGGGTCTCACCCTCTGTGATTCTTTCTCTTCCAATACATCCTCATACTTTCTAGCCACTGGTGATGATGTGAATTTGGTCTTCGGATTCCTCAACAGTGAGACGCCAATGTCCAGCCTCACAGGTCACTAACGGGGGTGGGGGTGGGGGTGGGGAAGGGGCTGCCTTCAGATGCAAACCATAAAAATGGGAAGTCCCCTGGTGCCTTTCTAACTTCCGCATATCCACTCTGCCTTCAGTTTCTTCTTGCCTTTGTCCCCCTCCAGTGCCTTCTGGGCACTGTCTTTATATACTGGCCAGAATTTATGATTGTCACTTGTAGGAGAGTTGATCGAATATGACCTACTCTGTAATTACTAGAAGAAGAACTCCCAAACTTAGCAAATAAGTAAATAGATTAGATCATCTTAATGATAAATGCTATGATACAAAAAAAAAAGGATAGAAACGTGTCTGGAGTGTGTATGTGGAGGGGGTACTTCACCTGAGTGACCAGGGAGCGTCTCCTAGGAGGCGACTTGAGCGGAGACCTAACTGATAAGCAGAAGCCGGGTGTGAATGGATTTGGGCACCAGCGCTCCTGGGGAGCCCCAGGTGGACACACGCCGGGCAGGATGAGTGTGGTGTGCTGGGGAGGCAGGGACTCAGCAGTGGGGACAAAGGAGCAGGTCTGGAGCACACAGGGCCTCGCAGACCACGGCGCAGCATTGCTGTTTTATTCCACGTGGGATTTTAAGCAAGGCATCTTGGGATCTATGTTATGCATCGTGGGATCTAGTTCATGCTTTCAAAACATGGCTCTGGCTCTGCAGAGAACAGCAAGAGGGGAGCAGGCTGCTGAGGCCAGCCGGGGGTGGGGGCAGAGGCGTGGGCGAGAGCGGCGCCCACAGCAGGCCCCACTCGCTGGGGGTGACGGGCCCAGCCACCCAGAGCCTGGATAAGCAGCAAGCACCAGGGGTCAGTGCTGCCCCTCGCTGGTCAGTGTCCCCAGATCCAAGACCCAGATGAGGTTGACGGAGTGGTTTCTAAGAGACCACTGCCAGGGGGTAAGTACAGCTCAGTGCTCACAGCAGAACAGCCCTGCCCAGCCCTGCCTGTCTCCCTGTGGCTCATGGTTTTCCAGGGAGGGATCTCGCAGGCAGCAGAGGGGCCATCGGCCTTGTCAGGCCAGGCCGGGCCGGGCCCACATTCCCGTCTGATCCCTCAGGCAGGCGCGGGTTCCTGGCCTAAGCTGGGTCCAGCTCAGCCCGACAGAGGAGCCCCCAACTGGGCCAGCAGCTCACCTTTGGTCTGAGGCACTTTGCTCCTTGTCAGCTGGGGTTTTTGACCTGTGTGGCTCCTTCTGAGGGCACGCTGCAAAGACGCGGATGGCCATTCCGGGGTTTGGAACCCCTTCCCCAAAGCCAGCGGCCGCTCCCCGGGCCGAGGCAGTGGGCAGCCCGTGCTCTGGCTCTGTGCAGACAGGCCTGGGTGCGCATGCGGCTCTGCAGTTTCCGGGTGTCCGTCATCCTCCGCAACCTCGCTATTTTGTTTGTTTTTTTCTTTTATTCCTCATCCGAGGATATTTTGTCATTTATCTTCAGATAGAGTGGGAGGGAGGGGGAGAGAGAGAAACACATCAACTGGTTGCCTCCCGTAGGACCCCAACCAGGGCTGGGTACAAACCGCAACCGGGGTGCGTGCCCTTGACCGGAATTGAACCCGCGACTCTGGTTTGAGGGCTGATGCTCTAACCACTGAGCCAAAGTGGCCAGGGCAACACTCTGCAACCTTTTTAATCCCCGTTTCCTCATCTGCCGGTGGAGTAGAGACACTTCCTGCTGCATGGGTGTTGGTGAGGACCAGAGGACCTACCAACCGTCTGCCAAGTGCTGCGCAGGAATGGGAAGCCCTCCGTTGATGAGAGCAGACACATGTTTCTTTTCCTAAACGAGCCACCAGCATGAGACTGTGTTCACAGTGTCCCCAGAGGTGCCTGGAGCTATGCCAGGGCTCATGACTGATGAAGAGTGCCCCCACGACACCTATGGCGTGAGGGTCACAGTCCCTGGCAGAAGCTGAGCAGGAGGAGCCCTCAGTGACACTGTGCAAGTGTGACAGACACAGGAGCAAGACACGGTGGCAAGGGCTCTCTCCTGAGGTCCTGCAGCAGCGTAGATGCTAACGGGGGGTCATGCCAGTGGGGCCTGGAGCCTGAGAGTTGATCACATCACCGTGCAGCGGCCTCAGAGATGGGCCCAGCCTCAGCCCCACCCGAATGCCGAGAATTGTACCGTTCTCCTCGGACGGGCCTCAGTAATAAAGGTAGACAGTAAGAAGGATGGAATAAAACAATCCCATTTTCTGCCATATCTTTATTTATTTATTAAATTTTTTTTCTTTATTGATTTTTAGAGAGAGAGGAAAGGAGAAGAGGGGGGGAGAGAGAGAGAGAGAGAGAGAGAGAGAGAGAGAGAGAGAGAGAGAAACGTTAATAAGAGAGAACATCGATGGGCCGCCTCCTGCATGCCCCACACTGGGGATTTGGCTCACAACCTGGGCATGTGCCCTGGCCAGGAATCGAACCAGTGACCTCTTGGTGCATGGGTCGACGCTCAACCACTGAGCCACACTGGCCGGGCCACATCTTTCTTTTTGCGGGGCCCATGGTTTGGAGGTGAGATGGTTCTGAAATGCTGGGTGGGCTTAGCTTGTCTAAAATTCACCCTCACAATTTACAAGTGCCATCAGGTCATTGCACTAAAAGTTTTGGTCCTCCATTCTAGGAATTATAAACTTTAAGGTATTTTAAATATATAAAAGCCCCAGATGTTAGCACTACACTGAGTCTGGGCCTCTGCTTTGGGAGCCGCTGGAGCTAACGGGTCGGCATCCCCATCACTTGAATGTGGAGGCAGAGCATCTTTTTCCTCAGTTACAGTCGACATGCAATATGACATTAGTTTCAGGTGTACAACATAGCGAGTAGACATTTAGGTACCTTACGAAGCGATCCCCCCAATAAATCTAGTCAGTGCCCATCGGACACCATGCATAGTTATTAGGCGTCACTGACTGTAGTCCCTATGCTGTACGTCCCATCCTGTGATGTTTCCGTAACTAGAAACCTGTACTTCAGAGAAACCTGTATCTTCTTCAAATCCTCAGAGCAAGGGGGTCTCAGTCTGGAATTCAAACATGGAAGAGGTGGGCGCTGGTGTCTTCCTGCTGCCTTTCCTGGGACGTGCTTGGGGTCAGGAAGCTGGGCTCCTGCCTCCGCCCAGCAGGAGGGCACACATGTGGATTCGTGTATCTTCCAGAGAAGCGGATTCTACAATGTGTGGCCTCCTGCTCCTGTGCCTAGGTGGTGTGGGACTGGGACGCAAGGCCCCCTCTGCAGAGTGGGTGTGTCTCCTGCAGGGAGGTCACAGGTGCCACCGTGTCCCAGGGACAGTGTTGCCTGGTCTCCCGAGGGTGAGGCCATCTGGGGAGCCAGCCGGCAAGGACTGGACGGAAGGAAGAACGTCCCCTACCTCACCTGCGTGAGGCCCGGCCCTCCCTGCCCGGGGTTCAGCTTCTGCTGGCTCCTCAGAGGAATAAAGAGAAGAGCCGAAGAAGGGATGCACGGGAGCGTGTGTGCCGTGACACAGGAATGGTGGAAGCACAGTGACTGTGACTCGACGTTGAAGAGAACACACGAGGGACTGAAGAGAAAAGGGGACGAAAGAGACATGCAAATTCTGAACAATTAAACACGGAGAGATAAAGATCACGGGATAAGAATGAGAAGAAGTCAGTGAGACTGGTGTCAAAGACAAAGCCAACAAGATCAGCTAAAAACAGCAAGGTAAAAAAAAAAAGAAACAGGATGAAAAGGTAAATATTTACGCCAAGAATTAAGAAGAAGGAGAATGAAAAACAGTCATGGTGGCCCTGCGGTCTGGGCTTATGTGGCCCTGGGGTCTGGGCAGGTCCCTAGGATGCCTCCAGGCTGGGGAAGGAGTGGTCTCCGGGATACCGGTGTTCTGCCGTCAGAACCAGAGAGGCGACCAGCACTCCCCAGACCCAGCTCTGAGGGTACCTGAGAGGATCCAGGCAGGAGCCCTGAGTTGAACACGGCCGCCAAACCGCCACGAGGCAAAACGAAAGGAAGAACAGGCGGGGTTTCCATTTTCTTGGGTTTCTAAGTGGGCTGGTGTCTGCCAAACCGCCAAGCAATGTCACCAATAAGGGATGTAAAGCCCCCGAGCTCCTGGCCCACCAGCTGTGGTTGACAGGAGCTGTAATCAGGTGGGACGCTCTCCCAGCTGGAAGAGGCCAGGTGAGCTGGGAGGGGGCTGGGAGGGGCTATCTACTGGTGGTGAATCTATGGTTATCGGCAGCCCTGTGCCCGGTGCTGGGGTAAGTGGAGACTGCTGTCCCGGGGGGGGGGGGGGTCTCTTTCCTAGGATGAGGAGTGGGCAAGAATAGCCAGCCAGAGTGGGGAGCTCCGGTGGAACCTGGACAGCCCAGGATTCCTGGTTGGGGCTCAGGGCATAATGTCGCTGTGCTGGAGTCTAAGGCCCGTGTGTGTGTGTGTGTGTGTGTGTGTGTGTGTGTGTCCCGGGGCAGCCACGGTGGCTACCCCAGCCCCCACCACCATGACCAAGGAGCATGAAGAACTAATGGACTCCTCTCCATCCTCAGAGCTTCTGCCAACTCTGCCACCAAGAATAATAAGCATGTAGAAACTAATTATACATCTGAACAAATCTGTTTCAGTCTACTGGATTGAACATAATCATATTAAAACATAATGAATACAGTTAAACAACACTTCATGATGAAATAACCACTTAGGACCAGCGCTGGCAGAGGACACTGGCCGCTAACGGGAGTGGGCTGGCGGTGGCCCGGCCTGCCGGCTGTGGGAGCGAAGCCCCGCAGGCCTGTCATGACCTCCCTGTCCGCGTTGGTGCAGGTCCTGTCTGCTGCAGGCTTGTCCACAACACGAGTGGTGGTTCTGCACCCTGGTTTTGTTGTCTGGGGTTTACTTTGCCCCATTTGGGGTGCAGAGGTAGAGAAAGGGTTGTAGGATGTTTTTGGCCGGCTGGGGCCACAGCCTTCGACCCTCTGAGCAAAGTCCAGTGAACAGGTGGCCTTGCCAATCCCACTGGGTGGGAGGCCTCGCCCACACCCTCCCAAGGAAGGGACCAAAAAGCACTGGTCCTTCCCAGATCCCGGCTTCCAGATGCCAGCCTGGACCTTCCTCAGCTGTACTTACTGAGCACAGATGCTGGTCTCCAGCTCGGGTTAGCCAGGCCCCTGTTGGGAGTCCCCGGATGCTGACCCGCACCTGGGCCACGTTCTGAGCACGCCCTGGACCAAGGCCTGGTGCAGCTCCCCGTGGCTCCCCCGCCGCCCTGCGCATCTCTGCCTCCCGTGCTGGCCTGCCCAGAGCCATCCTCAGCCGCGGGCGACACCGCGGGTGGAACTGGACAGTGCCCAGGGCAGAGTGAAGGGCCATGCAGGCCTCGGCGGTCAGCTTCCGGAAGAGCGGCAGCACAATGTGACCACAGATCAAGCCCGTCTGTTTCTGTGCTGCCTCTAGATGGGGCGTCCTGGACCCCAGGGATCCATCAGAGGCAGGCACCGGGAGACTGCTGGTGAGGGAAGCCGGTCCCGTGGTCTGCCCGCTCCAGGCCCACTCCTGCGGCCACGGTCCCACCATGTCTGTGGCTGCTCTGGCTCCCGGTGGCGCCCAGATGGAGCCAGCCCACCGCGAGGCTTGCTGCTCTGCTCTGCGGCCCTGCACTGTGGCATCGCGCTGCTGTTTCTCACAAAGTGCGTCGAAACTTGGAAATAGTTGCATTTAGAAATCAGCTGATTTACTATTTGAACAGTCTGCATTCCCAGCTTCTCTTTAAACTTCACGTCTGGCCTTGCTGGGCCATGCCCCTCATGCTGGGGACACCCCTTTGGACCAGGCAAACCACTGACATGGTCTCCTGCCACCTCCTGGATCGACGTTTGTCTGCTTTGCCTCTTTCCATGACCACCCAGTCCTGTGGGCATTTGAAGAAAGAGACAATGCTGACAGGTGAGCTGACAGATGCAGAAGGAGATGTTTTGTAGGAAGAAGGAGACAATACTGATGGATCCAGAAGGAGACATTGTATATGAAGAAGGAGACAATGCTGATGGATCCAGAAGGAGAAGTTGTGTATGAAGAAGGAGACGATGCTGAGGGATGAAGGAGATGTTGTGTATGAAGAAGGAGACGATGCTGAGGGATGAAGGAGAAGTTGTGTATGAAGAAGGAGACGATGCTGAGGGATGAAGGAGATGTTGTGTATGAAGAAAGAGACGATACTGATGGATCCAGAAGGAGACATTGTATATGAAGAAGGAGACGATGCTGAGGGATGAAGGAGAAGTTGTGTATGAAGAAGGAGATGATGCTGAGGGATGAAGGAGATGTTGTGTATGAAGAAGGAGACAATACTGATGGATCCAGAAGGAGACATTGTATATGAAGAAGGAGACGATGCTGAGGGATGAAGGAGAAGTTGTGTATGAAGAAGGAGATGATGCTGAGGGATGAAGGAGACGTTGTGTATGAAGAAGGAGACAATACTGATGGATCCAGAAGGAGACATTGTATATGAAGAAGGAGACGATGCTGAGGGATGAAGGAGAAGTTGTGTATGAAGAAGGAGACGATGCTGAGGGATGAAGGAGATGTTGTGTATGAAGAAAGAGACGATGCTGAGGGATGAAGGAGAAGTTGTGTATGAAGAAGGAGATGATGCTGAGGGATGAAGGAGATGTTGTGTATGAAGAAGGAGACGATGCTGAGGGATGAAGGAGAAGTTGTGTATGAAGAAGGAGACGATGCTGAGGGATGAAGGAGATGTTGTGTATGAAGAAGGAGACGATGCTGAGGGATGAAGGAGATGTTGTGTATGAAGAAGGAGATGATGCTGAGGGATGAGGAAGGAGACGATGTGTATGAAGAAGGAGATGATGCTGAGGGATGAAGGAGATGTTGTGTATGAAGAAGGAGACGATGCTGAGGGATGAAGAAGGAAACGTTGTGTATGAAGAAGGACACGATGCTGAGGGATGCAGAAGGAGACGTTGTGTATGAAGAAGGAGACGATGCTGGTGGATGCAGAAGGACATGATGAGTATGAAGAAGGAGATGATGCTGAGGGATGAGCGGTGGAGCACTCACAGGTGACATGACTAGTGCCCCAGCTGAGTGAAGCGTGTTCACTGCGTGTCCATCAGCTTGGGCTGCACGACACAGTTCCATTGACTGGGGACACAGCAAACATTTATTTTCCCACAGTTCTGGGGCTGTACCTCTGAGAGCAGGGTGCCAACATGGTCAGTGCTGGCGAGGCCTCTCTTCCTGGCTTGCAGATGTCTGACTTCTCACTGTGTCCTCACATGGCAAGGAGAGGGAGAGAGAGAGATCACTTCCTTTTCTTATAAGGTCACACACGGTCCTATGAGATTAGGGCCCTACCCTTATGACCTCATTTAACCTTAATTCTTTTTTTTTATCCTCATCCGAAAACATTTCTCCATTTTTTGTTCAGATAGAGTGGGAGGGAGAGAGAGAAAAGAGAGAGAGAGAGAGAAACATCGACGTGAAAGGGACACATCGAGTGGCTGCCACCCGCACGACCAACCAGGGCCGGGGACAAACTGCAACCGAGGCACGTGCCCTTAGTGGGAACCGAACCCGGGTCTCTCCACACTGAAGGCCAACGCTCCAACCGCTGAGCCAAACTGGCCAGGGCCAACCTTAATTCTTTAAAGTCCCTGTCCCCAAATACAGTCATACTGGGGGCTCGTGCTGCAACCTCTGGATTTGGGAGAACATGATTCAGTCCAGAGCATACCTGGAATTCGGGATGTCCGTTTGGAGGCAAGAGGACAGCCAGGGGAAGGTGAATGGCCACTAGGAGTCTCAGGCCACCAGGCACTCCATGGGAATGGAAACCAGGTGTGAAGGGGTGGACTTCGCAACTGGGAGGCGGGGCACAGAGTACAGGTGCCCTGGTCCACGGCTCCTGCCTCTCCGCTGTCCCAGGAGAGGTACAATGCAGGGAAAATTTCGGGTATATTCCCTCAAACATTTGCTTGGACTATCCTTATTGGCAGTTTATATTGGACCTGTCCAAACCCTGTTACTCTGTCATATCTCTGGAAGGTCCTGTGCTTCTGTGGTGGGGGAGGGGAAGAGCAGCGCTGGGATCCGGGAGAGCAGCTGAGCGTCTTCCCACCACCTGGTGTCTGGCAGCAGGAAGGTATCTGGCCTTCGGGAGAAGCTGTGTGGCCTTTGGAGATGTCTCAGCCCCTCTGAGTTTCAGTCTGGGAGAGGCTGGGCGGGCCTCCTTCACAGGTTGCTTTTTGGATTTTAGCATCTAATTTTAATCCCTGGTTAAGGCCTCAGCCCTGTTGTGGGTGATCCGGCTTCTGTGCCACCATGGGTCATCCGGGACTCCTGCTAAACTCCTTGAGTCTGGACCCTCGCACAGTCTGATTCCAGAATGTGCATCAGCCCTCTCTCCTGCCTGGGAGGGCAATGAGAAGACACAGCATTCGCTCGTAATTAAGTTATTAGCTGCCAAAGCTTAATTGCTCTTGGGAGCATTTTAATTTAATTGTATTTTTTAATCCTCACTCAAGGATATTTTCCTATTGATTTTTAGATAGAGAGACATTGATCATCGATGTGAGAGACACATTATTGGTTGCCTTTTGCACAACCCTGACGGGGCGGGGGGAGGATTGAACCTGCAGCCGAGGTACGTGCCCTTGACTGGGGATCGAACTGCGACTCTTTGGTCTGCAGGCCGATGCTGTGACCACTGAGTCAAACTGGCCAGGGCGGGAGTATTTTAATTTTAATAGGGGACTCTTAAAAACAGAAAGCCTTGGAGACAGCGGAAGGAAGGGGACCTGCGTGCGTGTGTGTGCGGCTGAACTGGCCTCAGCGGCCTCTCGGGATGCCCAGCAGAGAGAATGCAGATACTGAGGTCTCCCCATGCGCGAAGGGGCCCCCAGGTCTGACGCTGGGCTCTGGGTCCAGCCTGCCGGGCCTCAGGGGACATTCTCAGGGAGCTGCAGGAGCAGGACCTCCTGCAGGCAGGAGGCAGATAGGCGAATATTATCCTACCTGGAAAGCCGGCCTGGGCTGTGGCCAGCATGATTGGGGAGTTTCTGTTTGGGGTGGGAGAGGGGTCTTCCAGAAACCGCTGGGGGCTTGGGGGATTTCTCTGTCCTATGGTCCACTGGTTTCGGAAACTTTTCCTGGGGCTGGGGACAAAGGGCTTTGACCGAGGTCTTTGGCTCGATTTGGAATGTGGGCTATTTTTGATGTCCCAGTTTGTTTTTCCCAAACTAGATTCAGTGGGGCAGGGTGGGGGACGGGGGCTAGTGACTGGCTCTGGATGGTGCAGAACCAAAGGGCACACAGGCTCATCTGTGCTGCAGATGACACCTGGAACCTGGCTGGGCCAGGGCCGGGTTCAGAAGGCGTCAGCATTCTGAGTCCATATTTGGGAGCTGTCTGAGTGCCTTTCGTCGTCTGGGGAAGAGCTCCAATGAGGCCTAATTCTAGCCAGGGAGCCTGGGGCCCTGGGGGCAGTTCTGCAGTGAGGGGACATGGTAGAGGAGGCAGGGGAATAGGGCTCACACAAAGTTCATGACAGACCACTGGGCGCCCAGAAGCAAAGATAGTACTCCTGTCACCAGAGTTGCTGACAAGCTGGAGAGAGGCAATCGAGTCCCATATTTGTCATCTGTTCTTTGTATCTCTGAGTCTGTTTCTGTTTTGTTCGTCTGCTTATTTTGTTCATTAGATTCCACATATAACTGAGATCATGGGATATTTGTCTTTTCTGGCTGGCTTATTTTGTTTAGCATAATAATCTCCAGGTCCCTCCATGCTGTCTCAAAAGATAATAGATTCTTCTTTTGTACAACTGCATAGTATTCCATTGTGTAAATGTTCCTGTTTTTTTTTTTTTTAGTTTCATAACTTTATTTTCCATGTTGTGGATAGTAGTAATTTTTTTTATTAATTAATTTTTGTTACAGATGTATCTCCTTTCCCCCCTACTGATTCCCCCCTCCCTCTTCCTCCCTGCCCTGTCCCCAGTTTGTTGTCCATGTCCATTGTTCATGCACACATGCATATAAGTTCTGTGGTTTATCTCTCCCCCACCACCCCCTCTTCTGGGGATTGTCAGTCTGTACCCCACTTCCACGTCTCTGGGACTACCCCATTCCTCAGACTGTTATGTTCATTATATTCCACAAATAAGTGAGATCATATGATACTTGTCTTTCTCTGTTTGGATTGTTTCACTTAGGATGATACTTTCCAGGTCCTCCATGTAGTCTCAAAGGATAAGAGATCTTTCTTTCTTACAGCTGCGTAGTACTCCATTGTGTATATGTACCACAGCTTTTTTATCCATTTGTCTACTGATGGACACTTGAGCTATTTCCAGATCTTAGCTATTGTAAATAGTGCTGCTACAAACATGGGGGTACATATATTCTTTCTGATTGGTGTTTCAGGCTTCTTAGGGTATATTCCTAGAGTGGGATCACTGGGTCAAATGGAAGTTCAATTTTTAATTTTTTGAGGTAGCACCATATTGTTTTCCATAGCGGCTGCACCAGTCTGCATTCCCACCAGCAGTGTACTAGAGTCCCCTTTTCTCCACACCCTCGCCAACACTTGTTGTTTGATGATTTGTTGATGGTGGCCATTCTGACAGGTGTGATGTGATACCTCATTGTTGTTTTAATTTGCATCTCTCTGATGATTAGTGATGATGAGCATTTTTTCATATGTCTCTTAGCCATTTGTATGTCCTGTTTGGAGAGGTGTCTATTTAGATCCTCTGCCCATTTTTTAATTGGGTTCTTTGTCTTCCTTTTGTGGAGTTGTATGAGCACTCTCTATATATTGGAAATTAACCCCTTATCTGATATATCATTGGCAATTATGCTCTCCCATACACTGGGTAGCCTTTCCGTTTTGATGATTGTATCTTTCGCTGTGCAGAAGCTTTTGAGTTTGATGTATTCCCATGTGTTCATTTTCTCCTTTGTTTCTATTGCCTTAGGTGATGTATCAGTGAAAATTTTGCTGCGTATGATGTCTGAAATTTTGTTGCCTACAGTTTCTTCTAGGATTTTTATAGATTCATGAGTCACATTTAAGTCTTTTATCCATTTTGAGTTTATTCTTGTGTAGGGTGTAAGTTGATGGTCTAGTTTCATTTTTCTGCATGTAGCTGTCCAATTTTCCCAGCACCATTTATTAAAGAGGCTGTCCTTACTCCACTGTATGCTCTTGACACCTTTGTCAAATATTAATTGAGCATATTGCCTTGGGTCCATTTCTGGCTTCTCTGTTCTGTTCCACTGGTCTATGTGTCTGTTCTTGTGCCAGTACCAGGCTGTTTTGATTACAGTGGCTTTGTAGTATAACCTGAAATTTGATAATGTGATCCCTCCAACTTTGTTCTTCCTTTTCAAGATTGCTGTGGCTATTCGAGGTCTTTTTGGTTCCATATGAACTTTTGAAGTACTTGTTCTAATTCTGTGAAGTATGCCGTTGGTATTTTGATGGGGATTGCATTGAATCTATAGATTGCTTTGGGTAATATGGACATTTTAATGATGTTAATTCTTCTAATCCATGAACAGGGTATGTGCTTCCACTTTTTTATATCTTCCTCTATTTCTCTTTTCAATGACCTGTAGTTTTCTACGAATAGGTCCTTTATTTCTTTGGTTAAGTTTATTCCTAGGTATCTTAATATTTTTGCCACAATGGTAAATGGGATTGTTTTCTTAGTTTCTCTTTCTGTGAGTTCATCATTGGTGTATAAGAATGCCATCAATTTCTTGACGTTAATTTTGTATCCTGCTACTTTGCCAAATTCATTTATTAAGTCTACTAGATTTTTGATGGAGTCTTTGGGGTTTTCTACATATAGTATCATGTCATCTGCAAATAATGACAGTTTCACTTCTTCCTTTCCAATTTGGATCCCTTTTATTTTTTCTTCATGTCTGATTGCTGTGGCTAAGACTTCCAGTACTATGTTAAATAAGAGTGGAGAAAGTGGGCATCCTTGCCTTGTTCCTGTTCTTAAGAGAAATGCTTTTAGTTTTTGCCCATTGAGTATGATGTTGGCTGTAGGTTTTTCATATATGGCCTTTACTATGTCTATATATGATCCCTCTATTTCCAAAGTGCTGAGCGTTTTTATCAGAAATGGATGCTGGATTTTGTCGAAGGCTTTTTCGGCATCTATTAATATGATCATGTAGTTTTTATTCTTCATTTTATTTATGTGGTGTATCACATTTATTGACTTGCAAATATTGTACCAGCCTTGCATCCCTGGGATGAATCCCACTTGGTCATGGTGGATAATTTTTTTGGTGTATTGCTGGATCCGATTTGCTAGTATTTTGTTCAGGATTTTGGCGTCTATATTCATCAGGGATATTGGCCTGTAGTTTTCTTTCTTTGTAGTGTCTTTTTCTGGTTTTGGAATTAGAATTATACTGGCTTCATAAAACGAGTTTGGAAGTCTTCCTTTTTCTTAAATTTTTAAAATAGTTTGAGGAGAATGGGTATTAGTTCTTCTTTGAATGTTGGTAAAACTCCCCCGTGAAGCCATCCGGGCCTGGGCTTTTGTTTGCTGGGAGAGTCTTGATTACCTCTTTAATTTCTTCTGTTGTTATTGGTCTGTTCAAATTTTCTATCTATTCCTGGTCCAGTTTTGGGAGACTAGGTGTTTCTAGAAATTTGTCCATTTTGCTTCGATTGTCGAATTTGTTGCCATATAATTGTTCATAGTAGTTGTTAACAATTTTTTGTATTTCTGTGGTGTCAGTTGTTACTTCTCCTCTTTCATTTCTGATTTTGTGTATTTGGGTTCTCTCTCTTTGTTTCTTGGTGAGTCTAGCTAAGGGTCCATCAATCTTGTTTATCTTTTCGAAAAACCAGCTCTTTGTTTCATTGATCCTTTGAATTATTATTTTTTTTTTGGTCTCTATGTCGTTTATTTCTCCTCTGATCTTTACTATTTCCTTCCTTCTACTTGCTCTGGGGTTTTCTTTTTGTTTTCTCTCTAGTTTTTTAAGTTGTGAGGTTAGATAGTCTATTAGAGATTTTTCTTGTTTTTTGAGGTAGGCTTGTAGTGCTATGAACTTCCCTCTCAGAACTGCTTTCGCTGCATCCTATAGATTTTGTGTTGTTATGTCTTCATTTTCATTGGTTTCCAGGAAGTTTTTGATTTCTTCCTTGATCTCCTCAGTGACCCATTCATTTTTTAATAACATGCTATTTAGCTTCCATCTGTTCAAATGTCTTTGTATGTTCTTGTTGCAATTGATTTCTAGTTTCATGCCATTGTGATCTGAGAAGATGCTTGATATGATTTCAGTCTTCTTGAATTTGTAGAGACTTAGTTTGTGCCCTAACATGTGGTCTGTCTTTGAGAATGTCCCATGTGCACTTGAGAAGAATGTGATTTCTGTAGTTTTGGGGTATAATTCTCTGTAGATATCTATTAAATCCATTTGGTCTAGTGCTTCATTTAGAGTCTCTGTTTCCTTGCTAATTTTTTGTCTAGAGGATCTATCCAGTGATGTCAGTGGGGTGTTGAAGTCCCCTGCTATGATTCTATTGCTATAGATTTCTCCTTTGAAGTCCTCCAGAAGATTTTTAATATATTTTGGTGCTTGCTCCTATATTGGGTGCATCTATGTTTATCAAGGTTATATCTTCCTGTTGGATAGATTCTTTCAATATTATTTAGTGGCCTTCTTTGTCTCTAGTTATGGCCTTCATTTTGAAATCTGTTTGATCAGATATGAGTATTGCTACCTCAGCTTTTTTTTTTCCTTTCTGTTTGCTTGGAAGATTTTTTTCCATCCCTTCACTTTCAATATATATGAGTCTTTTTTTGTGAGGTGGGTCTCTTGTAAACAACATATAGATGAGTCATGCTTTCTTATCCAATCAGCTATTCTGTATCTTTTTATGGGAGCATTCAATCCATTTACATTTAATATGATTATTGATATGTACTTATTTATTGCCATTTTTGTTTAGTGTGGTTCTATTTTATTTTATTCCCATTTCTCCTGCTAATTACAGCAGTCCTTTTAACATTTCTTGCAGTGCTGGTTTGGTGCTAATGTATTCCCTTAGCCTTTTTTTTTTGTCTGGGAAGCTCTTTATTTGACCTTCAATTTTGAATGATAGCCTAGCTGGGTAGAGTAGTGTTGGATTCAGATCCTTGTTTTTCATGACCTTGATTACTTCACGCCATTCCCTTCTGGCCTGTAGTGTTTCTTGTGAGAAGTCAGCTGAGAGCCTTATGGGGTTTCCTTTGTAGGTAACCTGTTCCTTATCTCTTGCTGCTTTTAGGATTCTCTCTTTGTCTTTAATTTTTGGCAGTTTGATTACTATGTGTCTTGGTGTGGGCCTGTTTGGGTTCTTCTTACTTGGGGCTCTCTGTGCTTTTTGAACTTGAATGCCTTCTTCCTTCACCAAATTAGGAAAGTTTTCTGTCACTACTTCTTTGAATATATTCTCTAACCCTTGCTCATTTTCTTCTTCTTCGGGTACTCCTATGATGTGAATATTATTACGTTTCCAGTTGTCCCACAGTTCTCTTAAGCTGTCTTCCTGTTTTTTTTAATCTTTTTTTCTTTTGGTTTTCTGATTGGTTGAATTTTTCTACCGTGTCTTCTAATTCACTGATCCGGTCCTCAGCTTCCTCTACTCTGCTTTTTAGACCTTCCAATGTGTTTTTCATTTCTGATATGTCATTTTTTATCTCTTCTTGGTGATTTTTAATTTCCAATTGGCTTATTTTCAGCATCTCTATGTCCTTACACATGCTGGTGAGCTTCCTCAAGATCATGGCTTTGAATTCTAGTTCTGTTATGACTTGCACATCATTTATCTCATCTTTGGTAGAGGTCTCTTGTTCTTTCATTTGGCTTTTGTTTGTTTTTCACCATTTTGGCTATCACAGTGGGCTTTGGAATGTGCCAAATTTTTCCTTTGGGTGTTGGTGTTCTGCTGTTTGTGGCTCCCTCTCCTGGGTTTGGATGAGGCAGGGAGGACCCACTTTAAACACCACTGTCAAGTCTTAATTTTCCTGGTTAGAGTTGCTAGGCAAGGAAATGGTAGTTATCCTCTAGCTTTTTTTTGCCTGGAGGCTATTAGTAGAGGTCACCTGAAGAACCTTGGTTTCTGAGTTTCCTGAAAAACTCCCTCAGGTGCTCAGTGTAAGAGGATTTCCTGAGGGTGGGGCAGATGCTGGTTGTTAATGGGCCTCAATTAGCATTTCAATGGCCACCAGGTGGGGTTGAATCTCTGCGGGAGGGGCCAGCCTCTCCCCAGGGCCCTGGGAAGGAGTAAGATGACCACAGTCCTGCGTGGCTGCACTCAGCAAATCTCTGAGCACCCTCCAAATCCCGAGTGTCCCCACACAGTTCCAGTCCAGTCGTCTGCCTTCCCTCTGCCGGAGCCCAAGGTGAGTGGCTGCTGCCAATTTAGCCTCTGTCCAGACTCTGTGTCGTGGAGCTGCCTGGGACTTTTATCCCGAGGGCGCTGCTTCCAGCCAATGGCGGCCGAGGCTGGCACCAGCCGAGGGCGCAGCTTCCAGCAGAGTCCCCTGGTCCCAGCCCCGGCCGCTGTGGACCGTGGGCTCCCGGCCCCCTCTCGCATCCTCGCAAGCCTACCAGGATGGAGTCAGTGTCCCTGGTTATGTGGTCCTCCAGGCTGCCTTTCGGTTGCCCCTTCCTGGCGATTTGTCTTTATTTTCGTTGTAAATCCAGTTTGGTCCTGGGAGATGGTCTGTGTAGCTCCATTCACTCCGCAGCCATTTTTTTTCATCGTGTACCTCAGTTTCTTTATCCACTCATTGACTGATGGGCACTTGGGCTGCTTCCAAATCTTGGTTATTGTAAATAATGTCACAATGAACATCGGGGTGCATATATTCTTTCAAATTACTGTTTTGGGGTTTTTTGCATATATTATCAGAAGTGGATTTGCTGGGTCATAAGACAGTTCCATTTTTAATTTTTTGAGGAAACTCCCTACTATTTTCCACAGTGGCTGTACCACTCTGCATTTCTACCAAACGTGTACAAGGATTCTCTTTTTTCAACATCCTCGCCAACACTTGTTGTTTGTTGATGGTAGCCATTCTAGAAGGTGTGAGGTGATACCGCATTGTAGTTTTAATGTGCATCTCTCTGATGGTTAGTGATGTGGAACATCATTTCATATGTCTATTGGCCATCTGTATGTCTTCTTTGAAGAAGCATCTATTCAGATCCTTTACTCATTTTTTTTAAATTGAATTGTTTGTCTTCCTGGTGTTGAGTTGTATAAGTTCTTTATAAACTTTGGAAAATAACCCCTTATCAGATGTATCATTGGTGAATATGTTCTTCCACGCAGTGAATTGGCCTTTCATTTTGTTGATGATTTCCTTTGCTGTGCAAAAGCTTTTAGTTTGATGTAGTCTCATTTATTTATTTTTTTCTTTTGTTTCTCTTGCCTGAGAACATACATCAGAAAAAATATTGCTCTGAGAAATGTCTAAGTTTTTACTACCTATGTTTCCTTAGAGGAATTTTATGGTTTCAGGTCTTACATTTAAGTCTTTTTATCCATTTTGAGTTTATTCTTGTGTACAGTGTAAGGAGGTTGTCTAGTTTCATTTTTTTGCACCACTTCCTTCTTGAATAGACTGTCTTCACCCATTTTGTGTTTTTGCCTTGTTTGTCAAATATTAATTGACCATAAAAATGTGGGTTTATTTCTGGGCTTTATTGATGTATATGTCTGTTTTATTGTGTTTTATTGATGTATATGTCTGTTTTTATTTCAGTACCATGCTATTTTGATTGCTATGGCCTTGTAGTATAGTTTGATATCAGGTAGCATCATACCTCCAACTTTGTTCTTCTTTGTCAAGATTGCTAAGGCTATTCGGGGTCTTTTGTGGTTCCATATACATTTTTGAAATATTTATTCTAGTTCTGTGAGATATGCCATTGGTATTTTAACGGAAATTGCCTTGAATCTATAAATTGCTTTGGGTTGTATGGACATTTTAATGATGTTAATGCTTCCTATTCATGCACATGGTACATATATGCTTCCACTTATTTGTATCTTCTTCAATTTCTTTCTTTAGTGTCTTATAATTTTCCAAGTACAGTTCTTTTATGTTATTGGTTAAATTTATTCCTAGGTACCTTATTATTTTTTGTTGTTGCAATTGCAAGTGGGATTGTTTTCTTAGTTTTTCTTTCTGATAATTATTGGTGTATAAAAATGCCACCAAGCTCTGCTGGTGTGGCTCAGTGGATCGAGTGTCATCCCATGGACTGAGAGGTCACGGTTCAATTTCTCATTAGGGCACATGCCTGGGTTGTGGGCTTGATCCCCAGTAGGGGGCATGCAGGAGGCAGACGATTGATGTTCCTCACATTGATATTTACTTATTTATTTATTTTTGGTACATTCCCCCAGCGGGAACTGAACCAGGGACTCTCTGGTCTGCAAGCCAATGCTCCAACCACTGAGCCAAACTGGCCAGGGCTCACATTGATATTTCTATATCTCTCTCCCTTTAAAAAAACAAAATCAATAAAAGCATATTTTAAAAAATGCCACCAATTTCTGAATATTAATTTTGTATTACTGAATTAATTTATTAATTTTAGTAGTTTTTTTGGTGGAGTTTTTAGGGTTTTCTGTATGGAATAATAATACACTTTTCTTAAATTGCTTTACTATTATTAGTAACAACCTACTTGTCACTTACCTTATAGCCAGTTATGACACACCACTGCATAGAGACACCGCGTTGGAGAACAATTGCTGCTACAATGCCATAGGACACAAGAGTGACTATATTGTAGAAATGGTAGCCATTGATAGGCGTGTGTGAAAGAGATCATTTTGAGGGGGACAGATTGTTGGGAATGCATCACAGCACTTTCTGTAGATAGTATGTAATAACTTCTGACACTCATTCAACAAACATTCACTAGGTGTCTGTCTACTAATGCCAGGCCCTGGGCATATTTTTAGGGAAAGGCTTACCTACCATGTCAATGATCACAGTCAGGGTGGCAGAAACCCTCTTATGCTATCTTACTCAGCCCAGGAAAACTAAGAAAAGACCCTTGACCTGTGCCCTAGTTTCTAACCTGGTGTCCCCACCTCCAAAGCTGCTCATCTTATCAAACATTGAATGCCAGCCTCACTTGAATGCAAAACTGGCCATATATGTCTAAAGCATATTTCTCTTCCCTTAATTTACACACAAGATATCTTGCCAAGATCCAGACTCACCACGTTCTTTTTCTAACCATTTTTTAAAAAGCTTCTTATTGTGGAAAATTTTAAATATATACACTAAAGTAGAGAAGATTACTATAATGAAACTACAAGTATCCAAACACAAACTTCAATAGTTCATGATATTCTTCTGATCTTGTTTTGTGTTTCTCATATAACATATAATCACATGTAAATACTTCATTCAGTACTCTTAACACATAAGGATGTTTTTATTTAATAGAACTAAAAATACCATGACCACTCCCATCAGAATGAACAATAATTGCTCAATATTAGCTCCATGTTCTATTTTCCCTGTTGCCTCAACTATGTAGTTTCTCCAAATCAGGATTCAAATAAGGCTCACAGCTCACAACTGATAGTTCTTTTATGTACTTTTTAATCCATAACAGGACTCTCCTTTGCTTTCCATGGCACAGATTTGTTACAGAAACGGACTGCCCACATTCTGGTTGTGGCTTACTCTGTTCTCATGCACTGTTTAACATATTTCTCTATGCTCTTATGACCCTGTGTTTAAATCTGAGGGCTTGATTAGATGTGTATTCTGTTCTTTCTATAAAGGACACTTTTAGGTTGTGGTGTGTGCTTCCTCTTACTCACATCAGAAGGCACTTACTATCTGGTTGTCCCACTTCATTCATGCTAAGGGTGAGGTTCTGACAGCCTGATTCATTCTTGACCAAGTTCTCTATCAGCCTTACACCTAATGATGTAGTAGCCATTGATGATCATTACCTAGATCTATTTTCTCATTAGAGGTAGCAGAATGGCAATGTTCTATCATTTCTTCTTAATCAATTAGGTGTGATTCCTCTCTAGAGAACAACTTTGTCTCATCCACCATTTGTTTACCTTAAAATACAGTCTGCATAGAAAATTGGTAGTTATAAAATCATCATGGGGATGTAAAGTGCAGCATAGGGAATATAGTTCATCATATTGTAATAACTGTGTAGGAAGCCAGGTGGGTATTAGACTTATTGGGGGAATCACTTCATAAATTATATACATATATAACCAGTATACTGTACACTGGAAACTAATGTAATATTGAATATCAATTTTAATTGAAACATAAAATTTTTTTTAAAAGTACAGGGTAATTGCTTGATACTTTCTTTCATTTATCATTTAAAAACAATAATTAGTTGGTGCCTTAGTAGTTATTCCTATTAATTTTCAGACTAATGAGTTGTCCCATACCTGGTCATTGGACATGTCTTCAGGTTGTTTCTGCACTTACCTGTTTTGTTGTTGTTGTTGTTAATCCTCACCAGAGGATGTTTTTCCATTTATTTTTAGAGGGAGGTGAGAGAGAAAGATGCTTTGATGTGAGAGAGACATATTGACAGGTTGCATCCCATATGTGCCCCAACCAGGACTGGGGATCAAATCTGCAACCCAGGTATGTGCCCTTGATCGGAAACTGGTCCTGCGAACCTTTGGTCAATGTGCTGACTCTCTAACCACTGAGCAACACCAGCCACGGTTTACCTATGTTCTTGACATCACTGGAGCTCACCTGTGTTTGGGCCTGGCAAGAAGTCTCAGCCTGCCTTTCAATTTCCTCCCCTGCAGCTGATTCACAGCTGGAAATGGTATGCAGAGACCATAGATTGAGTGCTGGTGGTGTTCATTGCTACTGAGTTTAATTACTTTGAAACCTTTTCAGTGACAGACCTGGGGCATGCATATTCTTGAAAGAAAAAAAATAAATTCTGAATTCATGCTAATATTCTTATTAAAATTAGATTTCAGGGTTTTTATTTCACTTTCAAATTTTATATTTATATCTCTTTTCTCCAAAACAGAGCATCTTGGTTCCTAAGGATATTAACTTATTTTTCTATGGTTCTTTTTGTCCTTAGGATCTGCCTCACCTGGAATGTACATTCAAAATATTATGTTTTAACATAATTTGAAAAAATTCTTCTCTCTTTAGTTAAGGCATCAACCTAAAACACAGCTGTGTTTGCATGTTTTCATTCATTTTTAGGAATTGCTTTACTTTCCCCCTTTGATATACTTTTTAAATATGCAAAACTTCCAATTTATTTAATTATTTTGCCATTGTAAATGTCTTCTCAGTATTGTTTCTATATAGGAAGTCTAATAAGTTCTATATGTTACTCTTAAATCCTGCAAATTTACTAAATTCTCTTATTATTTGTAATAGGTTTCTCAGGGATTCTTTTGGGGTTTCCAGACATATAGCCATCTTATCTTCAAGGAGAGAGAGTTTTATTTCATTTAGTCTTTTTCCAATCTTATGCCTCTAATTACTTACCTAATTACGTTGATTAATGCTTACAATACAGTGTTAATAGTAGTGGAGACAGTGAAGAATAATACAATGAATAGTGGTGGTGACAGCGACTTTTCCCTGTTTTTAGCAATTAAGTCTCTGGTGTTTCCTCAGAAGTAAGAGGCTGGGAGCTGGCTTTTGGATGAATGTATTTATGTTGAGAAAAATCCATTATTTCCTATTTTATGGTCATTTTCAACTTTAATTGCTCTGAACCCATTTTAGTCTTGGTTTTCATTTTGAGGAAGCAGGATTTAGGATGTTTTCTTATGTGGATGTGAGCCAGGGCGTGGAGGGACACCGGGTTCCCGAGAAGTGGCCCTTGCAGAGTGACACTGCAGTGCTTTTGAGGAATCTGTTCTAGTTTTCAGACTTGGGCTTAGAATTTTGGCTTTGCCGAGGTACACACTTTATTTTCATGATTTCAAATTGGTTTTGGACCGAAAGAGGGAGAAAATGAACTTTTAAAAAAATTAAATGAATCAGGGTGACATTGGTTAATAACATTATGTAAGTTTCAAGTGTACAGTTCTATAACACACCATCTGTACATCGCCTCGTGCTCACTAGCCAAAGCCTGGTCTCCTTCTGTCACCGTATATTTGACTTCCTTTATTCTCTTCATCTGCCTTCACCTCCTTGCTCTCTGGTAAGCACCGTACTGTTGTCTGTGTCTATTGAGTTTATTTGTTCTGTTTGTTTGTGTATTTGTTGCCTTCTGTGTTACACCCCACATATGAATGAAATCATATGGTTCTTGTCTTTTTCTGTCTGATTTATTTCATCTAGCATGATACGCTCAGATCCGTTTGTGTTTACATGACATTTAAGGGAGCATTTAGCATGTGCTTTTGCATTTTTCAGGAGCTCAATGAATATTTTCTACATGCTAGACCAGCAGTTTATTTTTATCTTTCATGTGTGCTTTGCATACTCCTTAGTGCTAAATGATTTTAATACCGAGGATATCACTCCCACAAGATAACAGTGTCTCAGGTTCAGTAGGCAGAGTATGGTGGTCAGACTGTTGCTCATCGGCATGTTGAGCTGTGTTTGCTTCTTCGACAACCTCTCCTACGCAGAAGGAGCAGCCGTGCTCACCAGTAAACGCAGGACTTAACTCTGGGGCTAGCTAAGCCTCACACTGTGCCTTTGACTTCTTGTTCTCAGCATATTGTACTCCACTAAATATCATGTGGCATGACTCATTTCACTCAACGTCTTGTCCAAAAGTTACCTTCAAAACAGAATTATATTAAAGGGAACACTGTGCACTATTGGTGAGAGTATAAATGGTTACAACCACTATGGGAAGCAGGGTGGAGATTCCTTCAAAAATTAAAAATAGAACTACCATAAGATCCAGCAACCCCTCTTCTGAGTATATATCCAAAGGAAATAAAAATCATTTTCTCAAAGAGATTATCTACACCTTCATGTTTTTTGCAGCATTAGTCACAGTAGCCAAGATAGAAAAACAACCTACGTGTTCATCAATAGACAATTTGATGAATAAAACGTGGTACATACAGTCAATGGAATATTAACCCCACTGAAAAGAAAGAAATCCTGCCATTTGCTACAACATGGGTGAAGGACAAATACTGCATGATCTCACTTACATGTGGAATCTAAAAAAAGGTCAAAATCACAGTAACAGAGAAGACAGTGGTGGTTACCAGGGGCTGGAAAGTGGAGGGAAGAGGGGAGATGTTCGCCAGAGGGTACACATTTTCAGTTATAAGATTAATAAGTTAAATTTTACTTGTTGATCAAATTTGATGGCATGCGTGGAAGGTTTTGAGAGAAAAGACCCACATGCGAAACCCTTGTCAAGCATCACAGAAGATACAGTTATGATGATAACATGGCCATTGACAACTGTAAAATGTAACGGGCCACAGACACAAAAGACTCTAACCTGATGATGCTTAAGGTGGTCAGAATGGAGGGAGCCTTTCTTGGTGAGCATTTGAACTGAACTTTGGAGTATCAGTCTGGGAGTCACTGTTCCTTGGGGTTCCCAGAAACTGAGTAGAACCATCTACCCTATATTTTACCCATGCCAATAAAAATTCATGCTCATACACTTTGTTCATAAACATTAGATTTTCAGCCATCCCCTGCTCCCACAGTGATTGTAATTTTAGACACCCAGAAAAGGACCAAAATCCATGAAGGACTGAGTTTGCTGGTGACCTGTGCATCCAGCTGAACGCTCACAGCCACATGCTGGAGTGATGGGGTTGACCAGTTCACCCAGACTGTATCCATGTCTCCCCTCTTCAGAGGCAGGCACAGGGATCCATTTGAGAACGTGTTTTGTGGATTGAAGGGGAGAATCAAAAACGCTTCTTTCGGAGACCCTTAGGGACAAACTGACTTTGAATGGAGGAGTAGGAACACTTCCTTCTCTGGTGTGTGTGTTTGTGCCTGTGTTCTCAGCTTGATTCTGAACTCTGCGAGGCTGTACTGTGGTGGATTCACTCTGCCTCTTAGGTGCAAAAGGAGGAAGGAATGAATAATGATAGCTGCCGCCTGTAGTACTTACTCTGTGTCAAACACTTGACGATAATCCTAAAAAGTAGGTGCCATTACTATCAATCCCATTTTGCAGAAGAGGGAACTGAAGCACAGAAAGGTTAAGTAACTTGCCCAAGATCACACAGCTCATAAGTGGCAGAGCCAGGATTTGAATGGCATGATCTGATTCAGTTAGCCACTTTCTTAACTACATCACTACCCCAATCTCTGTATATTAGGGGCTGGAGAAAGTGATGGAGCCAACGGAACATCTTGAGGGCAGAACCAAGGTAGTGTCACTTTTTGGGTGGCCCAGAGTGCCTCCCATTGGGTGGCCAGTTCTCAAGGAACATTTCAGGTGCTGAAGGAAGTTGGTGAGTCATTTGCTGAAACAAAATCTGCAGAGGACACTAATGTGGGCCCTACAATGAGCACAAAGCTCTAACTTTAAGACCTGAGTTTACAAACCAGCTCCCTGGCCTACCTTTCAGATGATGACAATAAAGATAAATAAACTTAGTGGGGCAATTCTGGAAATGAACTACTCTTAAGAATCTCATCCAGAAATGAAGCAACCAGTTAATTTGGGGACCAAGAGTCACTTTTCAGTAGGTATTTACTGTGGGTTCCAAGGTGCACTGGGCCACTGAGGACTTGGGAGGTGTGTGTGTCATGGCTCCTGTCTGTGGGAAGCTCCCAGTGAGACGGGCAGGTGCAGGTTCCTCACCCACGCGGAGGCCGCTTTAGGCTGCTTCGGGAGCTGGCTGTGATCGGTCAGTCCCGGCCTGTGCAGGGCAGCGTGGCTTCCCCTGCTGCGTGTCGGGCCAGCCGTGACCTGCAGAGGAGCATTCCGGTGATGTGGCTTCTGGCTGGAGGAGCTGACTCCCTGTTGGCTGAGGGCCAGGCCCCTGGCTTTGTGATTTCTGGCACGATGGCAGTGCCGCAGCAAAGGGCGTCAGAGGCCAGCCGAGTGGCAGGAGCCATGCTCCCTGTGGAGAACTGACACCTCCAGGGCCACGCTCCTGTTCGCCGACGAGCAAGTTCCAAGTAATTAAGTGGATTGGGTTTTCGAGCCATTGTGACCATCAGCTTGGACATCATTGCCGAGAGTGCCTAGCAGGTCCCACAGCTGGCTCGGCAGCCAAACCAACATTGTGGGCTGCCCCTGCCCTGGTGTCCCCTCTGCCTGGAGGGGACCGATGAGGGAGGACACTCAATGTATTTGGAAGATCTCGTTTATGAGGAGCTAATTCCTCTCTTTTGAAAAAAATCTTTATTGCTGAGAGTATTACAGATGCTCCCCCCACCCATTTAATTCCTCTCTTTTAAATTCCGTGTTTGCCACCAATCACAGCTTTCGTGGTATTGGGACTGTCATGGCAACTAAAAGCATATCTGAAAATAAAATGTCACATATTTTTTCATTTCCACTGTAATGACACAGGAAAAATGCTTTCCTTTTTGATTTGACATGATAACTAGAGATGAGTAAAAATGTATATGTGTGTGTGCAGCTCGTGTGGATAAGCAGGTGCCATAATGTGTGTGTGTGTGTGAGGGTGTGCACTGGTGTTCACACGGACGGGGCTGGTGTGTGAAACTGTGTGGAGCTGTGTGGCTGTGTAGTGAGTCCTCCTGTGTGTGTCTGAGGACAGGGGCTGACTGAGGTCTAAGATCACACATAGGCTGTGAGTTTTTGAAGACTGATCTGTGAGCATGTGTGTATATGTACAGTACTGGTGTGTGTGTGTCTGTATGTGTGTGTGTATGTCTGAAGACAAGTACTGGTGCATGGATGTGTGAACTCTGTATAGTTTGGTAGGAAAAAGTTTCCGCCTTTCTTTTCGTAGGGTGTCCCCGTGGGAGGTTCCAGCCCAATCGCAGGAGATAGAGCCCCTAATCCTGTATTTCACATCTTTTGAGATTCTTTGTTTTGTTATTTTGGGGGAGAGCCTAACTCCTTGCCACAACTCTCAGAAAACCAGAGATCTTACAGATCAGGAGCATCAGACACCACCTGGCCCAGCTCGGACCTAGATTACGAGGTTTCTGGTCAAGGTGAAAGTTACAAAGCACAGAGTCTGTGTGTCCATCACTCATTCATTCCAGTAACTGACACATGCTATGCATAGAACTAGCTTATCTCATTTGACTGGGACGGGGCAAACGGATTCACAACCATAATTTACAACACTAATGACATCCACACACCTCGGCAGGGCTGCATGCTTCCCAACTCATCTTCTGGGTCCGGGTCCTGTGGGCTGGCTTCCACAGGAGAACACTTCCCAGGTGTGAAAATGTACCTCCGGTGAGATCAAGAGGCTGGAAGCAGAGCAGGGAGCCTCTTCCCAGGATGCGACGTGCAGGTGCTGAGCAGCGAGCACGGGCACGGCCTGCTGCTGGGACGGGCCACTGCCCACTGCCCGCTGCACTGTGCAGCCCCCCGCCCCGGGGCTGGCTTTCTCAGGCCGGGACCCCATCCATGATGACAAGGCTCATTCTTTTCATCACCAGAATTCCTCCACTTAAATTCTGTACTTCACATCTCTTGAGATTCTTTGTTTTATTATTAATGTTTAAATGTCAATAAAGAGGACCAATATTGATTAAGTATGAGTTAGTAAGAGTTTACTGAGCACAAATTATTTTAAGGTTGTCCCTGCCTGGGCCCAGATGACACAGCACGCATCCGAATTACTCTCCGCCTAGAGCTGTCCTCAGTGCAGTGTTGGGGGAAGAGAGGGACAGAGATCGTGTTCAGCAACAGGGGTCGGCACAGATTCGGGGTGCCTTCACCTCGCCTGAGTGGATTCATCGAGGACAAGTAGGGGTTAACCAGATGTCAGGGAGAGATGGTGCATCCAAGGGACCCAGAGGCTCCGTACGGGTGGGAAGCAAGTCTGCACTGGTCTGGCCAAGGGACTCTTGTCCTGGCTGCTCTCCGCTTTGTCTAAGGAAGTGAGGGTGACGCGGCCTTGGGATCATGAACAGCAGCACAAGCCTAGGAGGTTTGGCAAGAATCCGCTCCCTAAGACGGCTCTCTGTAATTTGCCCCCAACTTTGTTTCTGTGGCTCTGTTGGTGTCAACAGCAAGGAAACAAATTATGCTGGCAAGGAGCTGGGCTTTCTTGCAAGTTGCAATCACATCGGCGGCTATAGCTCTCTCCGCATCACTTACACTACAGCAGTTCCCACGGGAGTGAATGGAAAAGTACCTGTAAATATTAAGGCTGGTTTCAAAGGCACATTATTGGTTTATTGTGTAACACCCTCTGGTGACATTGAGGCCTTATTAATAACTAAACATCTGTCACAACTGTAATTATATTTCTTGTGTCAGGATTGTGTTTCTATCATTGTCCTGTTTAAACACGGAAGGGAGGGTGTGAATTATTTAGGCAACTGACTTTAAGTAAATAATCAACCAGCACTGTGCAGGCAGTAAGTTTCTGTCAACTCCTTGCAGAGTCTCAGTGTCACCGCTGACGTTCCCTTGATGTGCTCACAAATCTCTCTGAGACCATCGCCCTGGACCCCCGATGCGGCTGCCCGAGCAACCTGGAGAGGGGAAGACTGAGAATGAGGAAAAGGGGGGCAGAGGAGCCCCTGGAGGGGGAGAGGAGCCGCCGAGGAGCCAGGCCCCCAACTTCCCCACTTGGCAAGTCTTCTCCCCCCAAACCCCCTGCAGAAACGAGCTTTTTCAAGTGTTTGCTCAGGACTTGATTGTTTTCTGCCCTCAGGTAGGGGGTGGCGTGGGGGCTGGGAGCCTTTGCTGCTGAGTGTCGGGGGGAGAGGAGACCTGTGGACAGGACATCTGGGCGGGGTCCTGAGAGGACACATGTCTGAGCTGGGTACAGAGATGATGTCTTGAGATTAACAGGTTCAAGATGTGTGGTGGGTGAGGGGATGGGTTTGAAAGCTGACTCTGTCAGGTACTGATTAGGTTGGGGTGATACTCCTTGTTAGACAAACAACGACAAGATGCCATTTATAGAGTGGGACCATGTGTCAAAGTGGAAGTGGAGTGTTGCATAGATGATTTCAACTAATCCTTAGAGTAACCCCGTAAGGGTGTTATTTTGATCAACTTGCTGCAGATGGCACAGGCACAGGTAAACCCATGATTCCTTTCAGGGATCTCTGAATCCAAAACTGACAGCGGTAACCACTGGGCAACCTGGCCCTTCCTTACCTGTAGGTGAGGAGGTCAGTTCAGAGGGAGGGGCTTTATGTCACCAAGCCACAGGCTTTCCTGGCTTTGATCCTGCTCTCTTTCTTCTCCTTGGAGACATTCATTGCTGTATAAACTCAAGAGGAATTTCAACTTGGGGTGGTTTTGTAGAGAAGGAAATTTTGATCTGTGTGATGCAGGCATTGAGGGGTTGGTCTGTGGTGAGTCCTATACAAGGGTATGTTCTGAAATGGTCTCCTTAAGGCTGTTGGAATGGGGTCATCAGCTCTCTCTGCCACCAACTCCTAATGGTGACCTAATGTGTTTAAGGGTGGGGGCCACCAATTTAAGTTTAGGCTTATGAGGAAAAAAAGTAAATAGAGATATTTCTGACTATAGCTCCTGATTTTTAGCAATTTCTCTCAGGAGCTGGGGGCTGAGCCCAGCACACGATGCTGTAAGAGACTATTCAGAACATTGTCCAGCTACAACTCATTGTTTGGGAATTCGAAGGTGGGAGCTGATGAGATCCCTGGCCCAGGGCACGTTGACCTGCAGGGTGAGCCCTTCTCATTTGCTCTGGGGAAAGGTCTGGAAGAGGGCGACATAAAATGTGGAATGACGTAGGCTGCAGGGCAGGCTCAACATGAGTTCTGCTCAGGAAGGTTGGACAGGGACCAGAGCAACCTGGGCTGAGCCTCCTCATGTCAGCTCCCCCCTTCCAAGAGAGGAACCCTGCTAGGGGGCATGGTCTAGTCTAAGCCAAGGGAAATTCCTGTTGGCCGTTCCTCGGGCTGGGATACATAGCATCCTGGACACTTGTCCTGGGAAAGGGGGGCATGTTGAGGAAAAGAGGGAAAGACTGGGGATGACAAACATTTCTGCATGCCATACAGGGGCTGTGACAAATGACGAAGATGGCTGATGTTGCAGAGGAAAGGGACGGGTTTCCACCTTAGTGGATCTGAAGGTATCACACAGCAAACAGACAAAGAAGTCTGATGGAGTCAGAAAGATCCCTTTTTTCTCAATGTACTCCCCAACTCAAAATATATTTTCCCATTTGTTCCTGTGACTTTGGGATTTAGAATTTTGGGGCCAGAATGGTGACGGGCACAAATTAGGCAATTTAGTTTCACCTGTCTCTGGGAGTAGCAATAACCAAAGTGGAATGAACCAGCTTTCCCCAAACCATCAGCTCCTCCTTGGGACTCTTTTTGGACCCAGGGCTGTGGGTCTCTAGGGCTCCTGGCTTCTTCCCATCACACATTCATACCCACACCATACACAAACACACAGCTAACACTTTTGCTTACTCCTTCCTTGAGAGCATACCTACCCATTTCTCAAAGATTTCTTGGTGCATTGGGCAGGGAGATATAGCTAAAAAGGAGATGGATGAGATGGGGCCATGGGAGGGAGTCCCATTGTAGTGGCCTCAGCACCAGGGATTGGCGAGGAGGTCAAGGCCACACAGCTCATCTGGACCATGTCCTCACAGCAGGGTTCAGCAGTGACCTCTCTCAGAGTGCACTGCCTCCTGTCCTTCAGTCACTTGGCTGGGACCTCCTTCTGACAAAGCAATCTGAGGAGGTTGGGTGTTGGGTCCAGCCTCCCCAGATCTCAAGCCCTCTAAGCAGTTGCCTAGGTGGCTGGTGTGGGCAGGGTAGGCACAATGAGGAAGTAGGGAGGAGTTTCCTCAACATGTCCCATCTGCTCACCCCAGATCGTTTTCACACTTCCTGGTACCATTTTGGTTGCCTTAACCGAAGTCCCGTAGAGCCCCTAAGTGAAAAGAGTAACATGTTAGAAAGACGTTAGGCAGGGGTTGGGGGAGGTATCTCAGAGAGCACAAGGCCTCAGGGATGGCTAAATCGAGGGCCTAGAGGGATTTTGAAAACCAAATAAAGCTGCTTTTTTCTGCCTGTCCACACCTCTCTGGTTTCTCTGACCAAGTGAAAATTATTCCTGTCAAAAAGTTTCCAATTTGACATCCAGCCTCAGCTGGGAATAAGTATTGGTTCAATTCCAAATTCCCTGTGAACAGGCTCATTGCTGCCCACTCCTGATCAAATCAACAGTGTTCAGGGGCGGAGGGTCACGGGTTATGAACATGGCTGCTTCCACTATAAATGTGTGGATGGAAAAGGAGAGAGGCAATGACCAGAGTGGTGGGGCACTTCTTCACCCCAGTTCCTGAGATGTTGGTTTTGTATTCTATTCTTGAAGTTGGTTGGCTCTCAACTAGGTGCTGATCAGGTGCTTGCCATTAATGCTTTAAGTTGCAGTCTTTAGAAGAAGGTGGTCCCACGAGACCCTGAGGAGTGAACTATCACTGGTGGATAAGCACAGTGGACGGGGCACTACACTGGAGTGTGGAGAGTGACCTTATATAGAAGGCAGGGGCTGGAGAAGTAAGACCTACTCTCAGCCTTCCTCCCACTGCAGAATCCCCCAGACTGTCTATTCCTGTGTCTTTGCCAAGGTGTGGTCAGACTTTCTCTTGACGTGTCTGGAGAAGACCCCCTGTAGATGGAGACCTCTTTCTCTTCTGCTTTGTTCCCCAAGAATCTCCCAAGGGCACACAGCAATAAAGCCCTGACTTGACTCCTCAATCTGGTGGCCTGAAAGGATGGTCTTCAACTTTTGTTCAGACTATGAGATCTGGGGCTCTTTGGGTCAACTACAGAGCTGACTTATGAATGGTCAGTAAGCCCAGGAGGCCAGCTGGAAGAGCATCCCCGGGGAACAGAGAGATACTTAGGTGGCTTCAACAATCTACAGCTAAGTAAACAAGCCTACTACTATGGTGCTGCTCCAAACCAATCTGAAGGAAGCTTTTCTAATGGGGAGAAATAAATGTGCATTATTGATATATGAGCTAAGAATAACCATGTTCCAAACAAAGTGTTTTTTAGTATTTTGAAATAAAAACGTGTAGACAAAGCAAGGAATTAGAATGCATGACTCATTGCTGACTCTGAAAGCAATGAAAATTCAAAGGGAATTTTTCTCTCCCTATTTCTCCCTCCCACCCCTGTTCTGAATAGCTTATAAAAAGAGTCTCTACATAAACAGGACCCATAAACTCCTCCATGATTTAAGGTTCAGCACAGTGAGAGGAAGAAGGAACTCAACTTTTATTGCTTGGTGACTAAGCTGCCCTCCCCAGCTAGACGGGAATCATTGAACAGAGTCCCCCATGGCCTGCCCATCCTCATTTTTCCTCCTCCTGTCTTTCTGTCATGTCCCTACAGGTACCCAGGGTATTCCATGTACCCACTGTGGCCACTGATTCCTCCCCTCCCCCCCCAATGCCTAGCTCTGCTGGACCTCAACAGACTCAACTCATCAACCTTGACAAGGATGTTTCATCAATAAGCATTAGCTCTAGGGGCTACATCTTAGGGAAGAATGCATACTGTATGGTATTGTAGCAGAATGCAGTAGTGGGCATCTCCGTCAACTCACTGGTTGGCCCTGGTCAATGGTGTTCAGTTTGTTGTTGTTGTTGTTAACTCTCACCCAAGGATAGTTCTCCATTGATTTTTAGAGAGAGTGGGAGAAGGGCAGGGAGGAAGGAAACATCCCTGAGAGAGATCCCTGATTGAGGTGGAGATCAAACCTGAAATTCAAGTATATGCTCTTGACTGGGATCCAACTTGAGACCCTTTGGTCCATGGGCTGATACTCTAACCACTGAACCATACCAGCCAGGGTGGTGTTCAGGTTTATTTTTTCTCACGAAACCTTTCTAAAATAAATCTTATGGGAATTCAATACTTAAAATATAAAAAAGAGAACCCATTGTGGTTGGAGCAAGGTGTGTGTATCTGTGTGTGTGAGAGAGAGAGGATGGGAAGGCCCCCCCAGGACCCCTGAGAGGAACAGTAAGATGTTTTACTTGAAGGAACTATTGGTTGACCTTCATAGCATGATTCCTTAAGAAGTGTGTAAAATTCTCACCTCTGACCTTTCCTTGCTGTCACCTGCTTTCCTTGTGATTAATCCCATGCTCCTTGAATACTTCAGCAACTTGTTCAGTCTTATATCTGCCCCAAGTCCTATGAGGAAACTGAGATGACCATGTGGATGACCAGGCAACATTTTTCACCTCACATTGCCCCAACTTCGTAACTTTCTTTCCTTCTGACTTTCTCACAGACTCCACCTTGCTCTTGTTACCCTCTAGAGTACCCCACCTCTGAGAGCTCATACTGAAATACTCTTCTCTTTGGCAACCTTCTTTACAGTTGTTTACCACTGCTAGTTCTAGTTTGGGATGAGTAGCATATTGAGAGAAAACCCTACACAAATATGGGTCATGGATCGTTGACCCTACATACTCATACCTTCAACTCCAATAGGTCTTCGGTGTGGCTCAGCAGTTCTTCCAGTGGTCAGGTCTCATCCCCATTCTCCACCATGACTGTTTCAGCCTCTATCCATTCTTCTAAAAACGATGTTACTTTGTCATTCACATGAAATACAAAGATCCCAGGAAAAAAATTCTTCAACTTCCTGCCCACCATCTCTGTCACCTTTTCTTCATTCATGTCTCTCTTCACCTCTCCCTGCCCATCATTGTGGGGTAGTGCACCCTCTACCAGTCCAAGGACCATCTGCTACATGTACTTGGACATCTGTTTCCTGCCACCCTCTCTTAAGAGACCTTACTCCATCAAATAAATGGACTCCCTCTGCTGTTCTTCAACTTCTTACTTCTTTCTCTAGGCACAAATATTTGTTCTAATGTCACTCATCATTTTTTTAAGAAGCAGATATAAAATATTCAATCTTAAAAAATTATTGACACATGTTTTATTTCTTCCCCTTTCATTTACTTTTCACCCCTCACTCACTGTGATCTGGCCTCTGCTCCCATCGTCCGCTGCTAATGTTCTGGCTGGAATAAGGGCTAGTGTTAGAGCAGAAGGAGCAATGCCCAGGCTTGGGCCACTTCAGAACTGAGCTCATCATCACAATGTATCCACTGAGCTTACAGAATCTACATGTGCTTGTAGGCTGTGCCTCTGAGTCAGAACCTTTTTCAAGTAGGACCTGGAAATCTGCTGCCCCCAATTCTCTTCTCATTGGGACCTTCACTGACAGCCCTGCCAAGTCCAGGCACCCCAGTCACGATGCCACACCAATACATGTGCTTCGCTCGCTCTTGTTACATTGGCCAAATCTTTTTCCTTTCCTTTCCTTATCAGTTCCAGTCATCCAATCGGAATTTCAAGTTATCTTAGCTAAGAAACCTTTACTCACTCCTCTGGAGATTTTCTGACCCTATCTTTGGAAATCTGCCTTTCACCCGGAACCTATTCTCTTCCTTTGTGATTCTTTTAAGGCAGCATGTTACGAATGGATGATCCTCAGAATGTCAGTGTGAACAATACCCTCTAAAAGTACATCCTGGTCAGAAATATTCAATGATGCTCTAGATCTACGTCTTGGAGAATATCAATGCACATTAAAATCTTAGAGATGCCCAACAGCAAAGAAAGTGGCTTATCTTTGTCTAACTCAGCTTTTCCAAACACAGTTTGAACCAGAAACACTGTGTGTGTGTGTGTGTAAAAGCCTAGAAACCACATGTTAAGTGTTTATTCCATCTTCCTAGGACATACCTAGTTTTCAGATCAATGCAAATGATAAGTAACTGACCTCCTCTAGGTCCAGTGAATGGTTACACTGGCATTCATTCAAACACCCTGTACTGGGTGTTGGGGATAAAGAGATGATTAGTCCTTTTCCTCATGCAGTTTATAGGCTCATGGAAAAGATGGAGTGGTACTCACCTTGGATTTTATATGTTAGGACAAATTCATGCACAAGGTGTGCCTTGGAGCATGTCAAGGGACAACACACACACACACACACACACAGTTGTATAGCCCCAGAGTACATCATTCATTTATAAAACAAGAATATGATGTGAACAGTACTCCATGAAGTTATGCAATATAATAGAATGGACATATATCCATCCAAATATGCATCATTTGTTGTTATTAATGTGTCACATTGTTCTACAAGGTTTTTCAACTCAGAATTTATTACCAACATCCTTTTCCATTGTACTGTGATTTATTTAAGCAGTCCCCTATTGATGGTTGTTTTGGTTGCTCTGTTTGCTTTCACAAGCAGGGCTGCAATGAGCATCTTTTTCTTTTTTTTCTTTGGTTAATCCTCACCCGAGGATATTTTTCCACAGATTTTTAGATAGAGTAGAAGAAAAAGAGAGAGAGAGAGAGAGAGAGAGAAATAGAGAGAGAGAAATAGAGAGAGAGAAAGAGAAGAAACATTGATCTGAGAGAGACACATCAATTGGATGCCTCCTGCACGTACCCCGTCGAACCTACAACCCATGCATGTGCCCGTGACCGGGAATCAAACCTGTGACCCTACAGACTGTGGGCCGATGCTCTAACAGCTGAGCCAAACCAGTTAGGGCAGCATCCTTGTATATTTATCCCTATGAACTTGTACAAGTGTATCTAAATATAAATTTTCTAGAAGTGGAATTTCTGGGTCAGAAAGT
This sequence comes from Molossus molossus, assembly GCF_014108415.1. Lineage (NCBI taxonomy): Eukaryota > Metazoa > Chordata > Mammalia > Chiroptera > Molossidae > Molossus > Molossus molossus. The sequence continues at coordinate 104,387,012 of NW_023425366.1, read as the reverse complement.
ATACCCTTTTTTTTTCTTTTGCTAGATTTGCCAAATTGCTCCAGAATTATGATCTAAGGTAGGGCTTCTGAGGACAAGGGACACAGGCATGGAGGGAAGGAGGCGGGAAACGAGAAGGGCTTGAAGGGAGCCTTGATGCTGTCATGCCCTAGGAAGGCGAGAGGGTAGAGCGTCAGGAACACACTCTTCACGAAGAAAACAATTTTATATGCCAAGCCGAAGTGTAAATGATGGACTCCACGGAAAAGATTACAAATGAACTCAGCTAAGAAATTTGTATCACTCTTTCACCCTCCTGGGGATTCTCTGGCCCAATCTCTTGGAAATCCTCCTTTCATGCAGAGTTCCCTTACTTTCTCCATGATTCTTCTAATAAAACACGCCACATAGAGATGATTCGCATCAATATCAATCAGCATTTCCCTAAAAGCGCTTCCTGATCAGTAATCCAATTGGCCCCTGGGACTAGATGTCTTTGGAAGAGCTTTGGATGTCTGGTTCCGGCATTTGCACAGGGCATTGGCAGTGGGCCAGCCAGCGCCATAGGGTAAACAGGACACATGTCCCTGCAGTGTTCACTTCCCCTCATGCCGGGTAATCTAAGACAGTTTAACATTAAAACAAAGCCCCGTATGTTATGGGGCAGAACGCTGGTTTTTGAGACAAAATGTTGGACTTCCAAAGTGGTATCTTGCTTGCTAGGGACTGTTTTGGGCTGTGACTGAGTAATTCTCTATCATCAGAAGCCCTTCAATGGGGAAATTTAGACTCATTGGGACAGGCTGTATTCATCACGTACATTCCTGGCGTTTGTGTCAAATTCGAATCGGGGAATTTTGTTCCTAGTGAGAAAGTGATGCGGGGTGGGGGAAGACAGGGGAGTTCATGACCTGATAGATTTGCTGTTAGCAGAAGACAGGACTTTATCTCAAGTTCAAGTCAGTCCTGGCCATGGCAGAGTCCAAAGGGAACTGGGGAGACAGAGAACCCTCAAGCCTGTTCCACCAGGGCCCCTCCCCCACTCGCTCCCCCAGGAGCCAAGTCCAGCTCTTTGTCCACGCATGTGGCCATTGCAGGAGCCCCCTTCTCCTCCTGCACCTCATCTCTTAGTCCAGCTGCTATTGCTTTGTGATAAACCACCCCAAACTCAATGGTGTAAACCAACCAACATCTTATGCTCATGGAGTCTCCGGGACCATATACAAATCAGTGCTGATGGCTTATTTGCCTCATGATGTCTAGTGCCTCCTTCGGAAAGACTCAGATGGCTGGGGGCTGGAATCGTGTGGTCACTTGTATGTTTGGTACCTGGGATGGCTGAAGGATCAGCTCAGCTGGGAACATCTAGCTATGACTTCGCCATGTGGCTTGTGCTTCTCCCAACATGGCATCTGGGTTGTGAGATGAGCACCTAGGGACGGAAGACAAGCTGGCATTCTAAACGTCACCCTGTCAGCATCACTTCTGGTATATTTCAGTGGTCAAAGCTGTCCAAGCCTCCTGGATCCAGGGGGCGGAAGCACAGACAGCCCCTGTCGGTGGGAGAAGGTTCAAAGAATGTAGGGACCATACAGTAAAACTCCGCCCTTTCTTCTTGGATCCTGGGTCCTCTGCCACCTGCTCCAGAGGATGCAGTGCTTTCAGCTCGTTCTGGCTTCCTGCTGGGTGGCGTGGGAGAAAGGGATGCGTGGTGCCAACATCCAGAGATCTGGGAACCTGTGGAGAGCTTGGAGCATTATTATGCTAGAAAAGTGTTTGTCTCCTTAAATTATCCTAACCTGGCATGTGCCAGACTCCAGGAGAAGGAAGGACAGGGAGAAAAAAAACTCACGTTGGCACATACAGGAACTTTAGACATATGGGCTGAGACATTAACCAGGACAGGTTTTCAGGAAAAGTGATAACAACGCATCTTCCAGGAGAGAGAGTGGCCAGGTCGTGGCATATCCGTACGCAAGTGGCACACTCCACAACTCTAGGGGGCGCTTAGAGAATATAGTCAATTGGGCCCTGGTCACACAGACTTTCGATGGGACTTGTGAAAGGGAGAGCAATCACTGGTTCGACGGTGCCCCTGTTACTCAAACGTCGGCCACAGGATCATCTTCTCACGTCATATGAGACAGCTGTACTGAGTCAGTCCACCCTGCCACCGACTGTAGCCGCCTGCTCCCATCCACGGGCTCAGCACCGTCTCAGCCCTGTGCCGTGCCTCCAGGTCCACGCCTGGGACTTCGGGACCCCGTCTTCTCTCAGTATGCGGCAGCCGTCCAGCCCCCAGTCTGGGGTGCGGTGCTGGAGCGACAGCTCAATTTCCTTTGCTATACCCTCTCCCAGTTCCCCACAACATCACTAACACACAGCAGATGTATATAAATCACAGATTTTACCGAACACTTGGGAATAACCGGGGAATTGCAATGTAGAAAAAAAAAATGACAATATACGAAGAAATCTTCTTCGAGTCAGAAAAATAAAAATATTTTCAAGGGGCTTTTCATGCGTAGATCCCGTTGCCAGTCTGCCGAAGCCACTGAATTATGTTTTTATGCACGAAATAGAGTAATTAAGGCAACCACACAGGAAATCAATTTAAGTACAGTATCAAAATACTAAACAAAATGAACATGTGATAGCATAACGCATGTGCTTCTCTGGTGATGCGTTAAATAATGAGATTTCGCCGTGGGTGTAATGACTATCATAATTTTGAAGTACTGGAGTGGTACGCGTAAACAACATTGTGAATTAATGTGGGACAATCTGATGGAAACAGATTAGTGGCAAAGTCACAGTGCTGCTAATTCCAGTGGCTTGTGCTCATCATTGGGAAAGAAAAAAGCTAGATTCCGTTGAGAGGTTTATGAAAATAAAGGTATATTCCTTCCTATCCAAATGCATGGACCCCTTGAGTCCTATCCTCAGGCCCCAAGGGCCCCCAGGACCCCCGTCTGGGGTGTTTTTAGCTGTGCTTCTAGCCTCAGCGGGAGCCCCTCTCCTTTCCCAAGCCAGTGCTCCTTCCTTCAGGCCTCCCCAGGGCAAAGCTCCGTCCCGCCTAGGAACTGGATGTCCCAGGACAGGATCCGCCCCCTCTGACATCCTCTCCCCCAGGGACCATCCGCAGAACTGCATCCACCCTGCTGCAGGCAATGGGAATGGTATTCTGGCGAAGTATCCCAGCATCAACAGTGACATCACGCTGATAATATGGACCCTCGATACGATGTAAACACTAAGGCTAAGCCCAAGTCCCTGACTTCGTACCCTAGGTCAGAACGACAGGTACTTGACTTCTTTGGGAGACAGGAGGCTTCAAGGCCAACCCTCCCGGGCAGAGAACACTCACAACATGAAGGTTCAGACCCCTGATTCTTCCCCTCGTGTAAAGAAGATCCCCCTGACCACCTTTGAGTTTTAATGGTGAGGCCGGAGCCAGGAAGAAGGAGCCTACGACACAGGAGAAGTAAAGGAAACTCCTCTCCATTTTCTGGTGAGAGGTGAGAGGGAGAAGAAGGACATATGATAAGGGAGTAGGCGAGTCGGTAGACTTTGGGAGGCCACCAGACAGGGCGCTTGTCGCACGATGCTGCCTCCGGTCTAGCTAAACGTAGGGAGAGTGAAAAAGGGTAGCTCCCGAGTCTCGCTGTGGGGCAGACGCTGAATGGAGAGCTTGCTAGTCTGCTGCACAGGCCCAGCAGGGTGTCCCTAGAACAGAGGGTGGATGTTCTCCTCCCCGGCCAGACCTGGATGGAGGGCAAAGCAGAGACCCAGGGGTGTGCAGCAAGCAGAGCTGAGAGGAGCCACATAGCAAGGGCAGGTAGCAGGGCACCCCAAAACACTGCACATACCAGAAGGAGAAGCCAAAGCTGCCAGCTCCAACCTCAGGTTTAGAGGCCAACAGGACACCTGTGACCGTGTGATCAGACGCATCACCCCGGGAAACAATATGAGAGGTTAAACTTTCTTTAAAATAAACTTTATTTTGGGGGGAACATTTTTAGATTTACAGAAAATTTGAGAAGGTAGTAGTACAGAATTTTTATACACCTAACACTCACGTGTTATAATTCATGGACCAATATTGACATAGTATGGTAAGGTCCATACTTCATTCAGATTTCCTTGAGTTTTCTCTAACATCCCTTTTCTCTTCCAGGATCTCATCCAGAATATGACATTACATTTAGTAGTCGCCTCTCTTTCGGCTCCTCCTAGCTGTGACAGTTTCTCAGACTTGTTTTTTCTGTGATGACCTTGATATTCTGAGGAATACTAGTCAGGTATTTTGCAGAATGTTCTCCACTAGGATTTGTCTCCTGATTACACATGGTTATAGGTTTGGGGAGGAAGACCACAGAGGCAACGTGCTACTTTCATGACATTGTATCAAGGGTCTCTACTATCAATGTGATGTCACTGCTGATATTGATCAACCTGCCTGAGCCAGTGTTTGTCAGTATTCTCTACTGTAAAGTCACTAATTTTCTTTTTTAAAAAAATATTTTTTTCTTTATTGATTTTAGAGAGAGAAGAAGTGAAAGGGAGAGAGAGATAGAAACATCGATGAGAGAGAACACTGATTGGCCGCCTCCTACATGCCTCGCACTGGGTATCGGGCCCACAACCTGGGCATGTGCCCTGACTGGAAATTGAACTGTCGACCTCTCGGTGCATGGGTCAACGCTCAACCACCGAGCCACGCCGGCTGGAAAAGTCACTAATTTTCATCTTTCTGAACTGTCCTCTTTTGAAGAAAGTCTCTATGCACAAACTATACTTAAGAAATGAGGAGGGCAGAGTATCCACAGAAACTCTTTGAAATTTGTCTATATAAGAGATCTTGTCTCTTCTTCCCTATTTATTTACTTACTCATATATGTACATACATATGGACTCGCGGATATTTACTTTATTCTTTGGGTAATAAGCCAACGCAACTTACTTGTTTTGGTGCTATAATGGTTGTTGCCTTGGCTATTGGGAGCTCTTGATTCCTGGGTTTTGAGCACTTCTTTACTTTCTGGCCTAAAATACATGCCAGGCTTATATTGCATATTTTCCACCCCAGTTCCCTGATCTGGTTTCCTTTGTTAGAGACTGGTATTAGAAACCAAGATTGGAGGATTAGGTGTGTTTGTTGCTACTGTGGTGTTATTGCTTCTAGGCCCTCTCAGCTGACAGAACAGGGAAATATACATGTGTGTGTTGACCTATGTATATGCACATATCTATATGCATTTCTATATCTGTATCCAGATAAAGGTAAGCATGGGTTTATACTGATGTCTCCAATGCTAATACATTACCACATATTTTAGCATCCTCCCCTTATGTATCTGTAAACTCCCACTATAACAGGGAGAAATCTGGCTCCCACTATCCACCATCCATTCACACAGTTGGTCCTTGAACATTGCAGGGGCTGGGGGAACTGACCCACCTGCAGTTGGAAATTCATGTATAATGTCTGACTCCCCCAAAACTTAATTGCTAGTAGCCGACTAAACAGTCAAATAACACATATTTGATCTATTATATGCATTATATTCTATATTCTCATAATATGAAACTAGAGAAAGCAAAATGTTATTAAGAAAATCATAAAGAAGAGAAAATATATTTACAGTATTTATTGAAGAAAAATTCACGTATAAGTGGACCCGTACAGTTCAAACCATGTTGTTCAAGGGTCAACTGTACTTAATTGTTTAATTGCAATACAGATGTATAGTAGTATCAGAATTGTTAACACATATACTGTTGGAAAACAATTTTATCAATTAAAAAGCTTATGTATAGTTCCTTTGCCCTTAGTTTTACAGATTCCACTCATTTCCAAAGTAACTTACATCAGCACTCCCCTACACGGCTCCCTTCCATGAGATTGTTGCATATACCGTAAAACAGATTTATTTGCCACGTTCTGTTTCATCCTGGGATTCTACTGACCTGCTTAATGATCCTTAAAATTTACATACATAAAGGCTCACTCAGTGCTGAAGTTCAATGGATTTTTTCCAAATGTATGTAGTCACGTAGCCACAAGTACAATATTACGTGGAATAGTTTCTCTGCGCTAAAAAACACCCTGTGTTTCACCTATTCATTAAACTCCAGAAACCACTGATCTTTTTATGCCTCTAGAATGTTGCCTTTTCCAGAATGTCATGTAATTGGATCCATAAAATATGTAGCTTTTTCAGACTGGCTCCTTTCATTTACGTATATTCATTTGAAATTCATTCATGTCTTTTTGTGGCTTGATATCTCATTTTAGCGCTGAATAGCATTCCATTTTTTAGAAACCACGGTTTGTTTATCAATTCACCTACTGGAAAACATCTTGGTTCCATCATTTTTTGGTGATTATAAATAAAGCTACTGTACATGTGTAAATCTCTATATGTGTACATCTATTTAGAAATAAATAGTATGCTATAAATTTGCATAAGAATTTGTGTGGATGTAAGTGTTCAAGTTAGTTTGGGTAAAAACTTAGGAGTGTGATTGCTGGATAGAATGCTAAGACTATGTTTAGCTTTGCAAGAAAACTGCCAAACTATTTTCCAAGGTGGCTACGCCACTTTGCCTTCCCGCCAACAAGGAAGAAAGTTCTTCTTGCTTCACATTTTCCACTAGCAACTGGTATTGTCTTTTCCTTTTTGGATTTCAGCCACACTAATAGGTGTGGCGTGGTGTCTGTTTTAAATTTGCATTTCCTGATAATACGGGATGTGGAACATCTTTTCATGTGCTTGTTGGCCGTCTGCATGTTTCCTTGGGTGAAGTGTCTGCTGAAATATTTCCCCCATTTTTTCATTCAGATGTTTGTTTTCCTATTGTTGAGTTTAATCATTTCTTTGTGTAATTTGGCTATAGGTCCTTTGTTGAATATATGTTTTTCAAATATTTTCTCCCAATCTGAGGTTTTTCTTTTGATTCTCTTAGCAGGGTCTTTTGCAGAGCCGATTTTCATCCTAATAAAGTCCAACTTATCAATTTTTTCCCATAGGCATGCTTTGGGTGTTTATCTAGAAGCTCATTATCAAACACAAGATCATCTAGAATGTATCAGGGGTGGGGAACCTTTCTCCTGCCAAGGGCCATTTGGATATTTATAACATCATTCATGGGCCATACAAAACTATCAACTTAAAAATTAGCCTGCTGTATTCGGTCAGGCTATTTTGGTGAGGCAGGTGATGTTAGCTGGTATTGCTTTCTCTGGCCTCATGTGGCCCACAGGCCAGACGTTCTCCACCCCTGACAGATGCTCTCTTATATTTTCTTCTAGAACCTTGATAGTTTTGCATTTTGCATTTAGGTCTCTGGTCCATTTTGACCTAATTTTTATGAAAGGTATAAGTTTGGTGTCTAGGTTAATATTTTTGCCTATGAATGTCCAGTGGTTCCAGAACCATTTGTTGAAATCAGCAAAAGCCTTCCATTCTCCCCGCGGTCTTCTGGTCTCCCAGGACCGGATCTCGTAGAAAACAGGCACACATTCAGTCACCTCCCAAGGACAAACAGTATTCCCAGAGCTAGCTCAGTATAAGTCCACAGAAAAGGAGAAAGCTACTTTATTAAAGGCAACATCGTCTGCAAAATGTCCTCTGTCTATTATAGAGAAAGCATTTTGCCTCCTTTTTCTAGGTCATACTCAGAGATGTAATTGTGCCCATGAAGCAGGGATTGTTGTGACAATAATGTGACAACAGAGCCAACTGCTCCCCATCCCCATCCTTCGCTTCACTGTGGATTGGATAGAAACTGTGAAATTATTGCTTTGTCTATTGACTGGGCAGGAATCAATTTTTAGAGAGTGCTTTTATTCTCTTCAGTATAAAGACGCACTCCCTCCCCTTCCCAGAAAACCCTCCGGGAGGTGTGAATGAAGTCGTGTACTTGCCGTTATACAAGGACCTTCTGTGCCAGCTGCTAGGGACCACAGTGAAGACTGGCTCACCTCGGGCCCGCTCCTCAGGGATCCCATTCTCTCCGGAAGTAGACTTGAGTTAACAATGCAATAAGAAGAAGGGCACCGAGCAGCATTTTCCTGCCTGATTGCCACCCCTTCTATCAAAAGGAAAGCTCCCCAAAGTCTCCAGCGGTGTTCTCACGTGTCTGTGTGCATGGGTCCCAGAGCCTCTTGCCTGAAGGTCAGCATTTTTCTCGATGAGACAGCTCATCGAGACGATGCTTCCTCTTCTGTGGGCTTCTGCTGCCTGACCCGAAAGTTTCCATTGCTGACCCTCATGGATGTGGCTAGTGCTGGGACACAGCTGGACAATGCCCATGGACTGAATCTGCTGAAGGGCTTGTCATCAGCACTTGCGGTTCTGATCCACCTGAGACCCCTCTAAGAGACTTGGTTTTCCTTTGTTTTGGATTTTTTTTCTTATTTATTTATTAAGAGAGAGAGAGAGAGAGACAGACAGACAGACAGACATCAGTTTGTTGCCCTACCCATTTATGCATTCGTTGGTTGTTTTTCATATGTGCCCTGACCAGGGATCAAGCCTGCAACCTTGGCATACGGAGACGACACTTCAGCCCACTTAGCTAACCAGTCAGGCTATTTGTTTTGAAAATTTATTTAATTAATTAATTTTTTTGCTTATATAGTCTGGTAATTTTCCTCCCTCATCCTTGAATTTCAAATGTTTTACCAGCACATAGCTACATGTGAGTCTCTTCTTTAAAAAAAAAATTTTTTTCTTTATTGATTTTAGAGAGAGAAGGGAGAGAGAGAGAGAGCTAGAAACATCAATGAGAGAGAACATCAATTGGCCGCCTCTTGCATGCCCCCCACTGGGGATTTGGCCAACATGTGGGCAGGTGCCCTGACCGGGAATTGAACCAGCGACCTCTTGGTACCTGGGTTGACGCTCAACCACTGAGCCACACCGGCCGGGAGTAAGTCTCTTCTTATTAATTTTGCCAGGAAGGTGTGATCCACTGTAATCTTTATACTTACTCTTTAAGCAGTTCAAAAATGTTTTTCTTTGTTTATATATTTTTTTATTATTACCTCTTTTCTATAGTTTGGATTTATTTCTTGGGATCACCTCTAATTCTTAGGTTGCGTCTCCATTCTATGCCCTACGTACCTAGCACGTTCTTTGTTCAATGTGTTTATATTTTTGTCCTTTCCTTTGCATTCTGGGAAAGCAAAATTTTTCTCCCATAACAAAGTTTTGGTTTATTTTTCAATGACATTTCTATTCTTTGCTGTCTCTGATGTGCCTTTTGAATTTGCTGCCAGATGTTTCTTTTCTTCCTCCTCATTGCCCCATCTGCATCTCTGCCTTCACCTTCATTGTTCTCTCCCTGCCTCAGTATCACCAAGTCTGTGCCTTCCTGGATCTTTTGTGATGCCCCAAGGACACAGTTTCTAAAATTTATTTCTGTGTCTTAAGATGTCATCTTCAAGAATAGCTTTCCTTGAGCTTTTAAGGCAATGTTGTCCTCCCTACATGTTGCGATGTCATCTGATAGGCTCCATGTTTGGCTTTTTTATTCTTATTGAAGCTTGGTGTTTGTCAGTTTGGGAGTTTGACTGGTACCTATTTGGCCTGGGGCTGTGGGACTTGCGTGGGATCTTCTCTTATTCTGACTCAGTTGGAGAAGTCCTCAAATTAATAAAAACAACATGTACTGCTTCCAACTATCTACAATGCTTTTTATATATTATATTTCAATAATAAATATCTTATTTACAATATTTTTTTTCAACAGAATATGCCAGGAGGCATACTTGCTTTCTTGCACAGTAAGATTTTTAGTGAATTAAAGCAGAAAAAAGAGCTGAATTATGGGGGAAGAGAGCTGCAGATGATGTTGACAGGCTCAGAAAATATTCTTATGCACCTGAGAGGTGGACACCTAGTTTTAGGTCCCTGCAGGCTCCATGTCCTAGAATCAGAGTCATACTATGGAACACACCAGCTGAACAGCTGCTCAGAGTTTAGATAGATAGGTAGATAAAATTATAATTCTATAGTTACTGTACACGTGTATAAATATACCTATCGATCTCTATGCAACAAACCAAATATACCTCCTTGTATATGCTGAAGAAGAAAAAGTATTGTAAATAGGATATTTTTTACTGAAAAGTATTATCAATAGAATATTTGTTATTAAGATATAAAATCCATTGTAATATCGATAGATATAGATATATAGATAAAGAACTATAATTATATCTGTCTTTCTGTGGAGGGCTAAATCGTTACTGAAATAAATGAGAAATTTGATGGCTGTTAACTTGGATTTTCACACACAACACCTATGTAAGTGGTAAAATATTGGTTCTTCTGTTACTGACATAAGAGTACCTTCAAGTAGTGTGAAGAAAACTCCTCAGTGGTAGCGTCCTATTTCTGTTGGAGACGTTTGTACAAGTTACAAGGTGAAACTTGGTCTATGCCACCAACATTGTGACCAGAGAAAAACTGATATTTACCTAGAGTTGACAGTCTTAGTCAGAGTTCTGAAACAACATAAAGAATGCTGTAGTGCTATTTACAGGAGCTGAGTAATTTTCCTGGTATAACTCTTGTATTAAGTGAGATAATTTAGAGAGAGCATTTAACCCCATGTCTGGCACATGTTATTGCATCCCATAACTGTTAGCTAGTACCATTGTCATTAATCGAATGTATCTAAGGTTAAACCCTTTACTATATCCTTTAAAAACTGTCTTATTATCAGAGAAAATAAGAATAAACTGTTTTCATTAGGACAGACTTTGTTATACTAACCTAAAATGGTATTAGCTTAATAATTAAAGTATATGTGTTACTTCCATGAAGTCTGACACAGATGGAGACATGTTTCCACATCTTATCACTATTCCATGGGGGAACACAGGGCCTTCAAGGGTCATAATGCAGGGGAGGAGGGGGAGGAGGAGACACACCTGATTTTAATTGATAGAAGTGGTATAGGTCATTTCAGAATACATTTATTTCACTGGCCAGAACGAGTCACTCAGTACCAATCCAACTGCAAGAGAGGATGGGAAATACAAAGGAATTCATAGATAGATCATAAGTCCTAATAGATTCTACCACAGACTAAAAAGTAGGAAATCTGAATTTTGGACAAGATTTCAAAATCAATTTTATGTAACTTATTTCTACATTTTTCAAACAGGTATCAAATTCTAGCCAATTCTATGGGATAGCAAAACATACAAATTAATAATAATTCAAAAGGAAAAGGTTGTAATATTTTGTCCCATTAACTAACGATAAGAAAATCCTTATTTTGAAAATAGTGAGGTAATTCTAAAACAAAAATAAAAGTTTCCAAACCCCGACTGAACATTGACCAATATTGAAAGAAAATCATTTTGAAGAGAGTCCAAATTGCTCGTTTTCCAAGATACTCTTAAATCTAGAACTGGATTTCTCTGGAGTCAGAAATAGATAGTAGGTCTGAATCAAATCCTATTCAACATATTCTGAAATTACTTGTGCTGTTCAAATAAAGAAGTGAACATATTTAATTTTAAAATGGTGTTTTAAGAGGCCTTCACTTCTGGCCAAGAAGGAATAACATAAATTGAGTTAGCCTCCCTCCTGAAACAATAACAACAGCACTCTAACATTGTACACAACATATAATCCTGACCATAAAAAAAACAACAGAACTATATCCTTCATAAACATAGATGTCAAAATTATTTATAAAAATTTGACAAGTCAAATTCAAAACTATATAAAAATGATAATACACCATGAACAAGTGGAGGCTTATCACAGAAATGCAAAATTGGTTTAATATTCTAAAATCAATGTATAATAACAAATAAAAGGAGAAAAATCATACAATCATCTCAAAAGATACATAAATTATTTGATAAGTCCAATATTCATTTATGATTTAAAAAAAGGAAACTCTTAGCAAACTAGGAATAGAAGGGAACTTTTTCAACCCAATAAAGAGCATCTACAAAAAAATTATAGCTATTATCATCTTAATAGTGAAAAACTAAATGCTTTACCCCTAAGATCAGGAAAAAGGAAATGATATTCTTTCTTCTATTTTTATTTTAACATTGTACTGGAGGTTCTAGCCAGTGCAATAAGATAAGAAAAATAAATAAAAGGCATCCAGATTGGGAAAAAATGTAAAACATTATTTATTTACAGGTATTAATTTATTACTGTTGCATAACAAATTACTACAAATTCAATGAATTAAATCACCTATGTATTATCTTACAGTTTCTGTAGGTCAAAAATCTGGTAAGCCTAGCTTTCAGGGTCTCAGAAAGCTGAACTCTTATTTGGAGGCTTGCTTAGGGAAGGATCTGCTTCTAAACTCCTTTAGATTGTTGGCAAAATTAATTTTCTTGAAGCTATAGGATTCAAAGAAGCATGCTCTTTCAAAGACAGTGACAGAGAGAAAGGGGGACAGAGACTCTACTACTTTGAGTCTCTGATCTATAAACCTTTTTAAGGGAGCACTTCATTAGTTTATGCTTATTCAGAATAATTTCCCTTTTGACTAACCTAAAGTCAACCGATTAGAACTTTAATTACTTCTGTAACTTTGACTTTTAAATTTATTTCTTCACCTTTGCTGTATCTATTGGTTAGAAGCAAGTCACAGGTTCTGCCTTTCCCACAGGGGAAAGATAACACAAAAGCATGGATGTGGAAGGTGAGAACCACGGGGACATCATAGAATTGGGCTTATCATACTCACTTATGAAGCAAAATCTAGCCTGGCTGGTGTGGCTCACTGGTTGAGTGTCAACCCATGCACTAGAGGTCGCCGGTTCGATTCCTGGTCAGGGCACATGCCCAGGTTGTGGGCTCGCCAGTGGAGGGCATGCAGGAGGCAGCTAATCGATGTTCTCTCTCATTGATGTTTCTCTCTCTTTTCCTCTCCATTCCCCTCTTTCTAAAATCAATAAAGAAAAAAAAAAAGTTAAAAAAGAAAAATCTAATGAAATTATCAATAAAAAAATTTGAAAATTCAGAGAGTTTTTTTATTTTTTGGTATGAGTATTTTACTGAGTGAGAAACAAACTGCAAATTAGGGCGTTTTCAAAGTCAAAAGTGGTAAAATCAATTCTTAGCAGTTATAGCTCAGTTTATAAAGCATGAGTAAGGAAGTACATTGTTTTCTATGTTACTAGAAAATTTCTTTAAAGTGGTAGCACTAGTAAGCTTATTTATTTGTATATAATTGGCTAGGAAGGTCACACTGACATGAAGAAAATGCAAGTTTTGTTTAAGGTCAGAGTCAGCATTTGAAGGACATCAGAACAATGTAAGTTTTGGTTACATGGCCATGGGCAGCTTAGAGGTATACTCGAACTGTGGCCTCTATTAAAAAAAAAGAGAGAATCTACAAGGAAACTTCTAAAAATAGTGAGTTTAGCAAGTTGTAAAATACAGGATCAATATTAAAAAAATTAATTGACTTTCTATATATTAATTGCCACAAAAATGGCATAAAATTTGAAAACATCACAAATATAGAATCCACTTGATAACGATTGTGAAAGACCTGTGCACTGAAAACTAGAAAGCATTGCTAATGTAAGCTATCAAATTCATGTGCAGAGGGCGGCCTGTAGTATTTCTTATTATCCTTATTATCTTTTAAAAAACATCTACCAGATTTGGAGTGACACCCCTTTCATTTCTAAGTAATCTTTCCCTCTCCCCCATTCATACTAGTGATTGTCCATTTTATCTTCAAACAACTCGTTGTGGGTTTCATTTTTTTCTATTGTTTTTCTGTCTTCAATTTTATTGATTTCTGCTCTTTATTCTTTCCTTTATCCTCTTGCTTTGTATTTATTTTACTCTTTTTTTTCTACACTTAATTCACTGACCCACACTGTCTAGCTTTTTTCCAGAGTCTTAAGGTGAAGCTTAGATTATTGTTTTGAGGCTGTTCTATTCTCATGTAAGCATTTAATGTTTTGACTCTAAACATATCTCCATTCCACAAATGTATTTTAAATTTCATTTAGCTCAAACTACTTCCTAATATAACTTGAGCCTTTCTCTTTGTCTCATGGATTATTTGAAAACGTGGTATATAATTTTCAATTTATTTAGATATTTCCCATAATCTTTTGGTATTAATTTTTAGTCTAATTCCATTCTCTGCATGATTTCAATTACTTTAACTTTATTAAAGTTTTTTTTTAATGACCTAGGATATAGTATAACTTGGCGACTGTTCCATTTGGACTTGAAAAGAATATATATTCTGTTCTTGGGTTTAGAGCTCTGGAAGTATAAGTTAGATTCAGTTGGTGGATGGCGTAATTCAGTTCTACATTTTTGCTGATTTTCTGCTTACTCATCCTGTCAATTACTGAGAGCGGAGTGCTGAAGTCTCTAATGATAATTGAGGATTTGTCTACTTTTCTTTTTCAGTTTTGTCAGGTTTTGCTTCGTGTATTTTGAAGCTGTATTGTTATGAGCACATTTAGGATAATTATATTTCTTGGTGAATTTATACATCAATATACAGTGATACCTCGGTTCTCGAACATAATTCGTTCCAGGAGGACGGTCGAGAACCAAATTGTTCGAGAACCGAAGCAATGAAACCCAATAGGAAATAATGGAAACTGGATTAATTCGTTCCAAGCCCCAGAAAATGCCTATTTACTGGCCTAATTTGTATATAATATGTAGAAAAACATAAGTCTCAACAAGAAATAAAAGTGTACAGTATGTCTAAGGGTTAAATTTAGTGTAAAGCGTGACTCTCTCCACAAAGCGTGACTCTCTCCACAAAGCGTGACTCTCTCTCTGCACTCACACTGATGGCGCAAGCAAGGCGCGCTGGGCCGAATGAACGCCATTCGGCTCAACTCGGCTCATCTCGGAAGTTCGAGTTCCAAATATTTGTTCGGATTCCGAGACAAAAGTTTCTCGAATCTCCTGGTCGAATACCGATTTGGTCGAAATTCGAGGCGTTCCAGAACCGAGGTATCACTGTATAACGGTTTTACATTAATTTGTAACTGTTTTACTCAGAAGTAAAACAGTTGTCTGATATTAGTATAGCAACTCTAGCCTCCTCTTGATTAATATTTGCATTGTATATCTTTTTTGCATCCCTTTACTTTTAGCCTACCTATATCATTATATTTAAAGTGAGTTTTTAAAAAAATTCTTTTTCTTTATTGATTTTAGAGAGGAAGGAAGAGGGAGAGAGAGATAGAAACATTGATGAGAGAGAACATCAATTGGCCGCCTCCTATATGCCACCCAATGGGGATTTGACCCACAACTTGGGCATGTGCCATGACTGGGAATTGAACTGGCGATCTCTTGGTGCATGGGTCGACGCTCAACCATTGGGCCACAATGGCTGGGCTTGAAGTGAGTTTCTTATAGACAGCATATAGTTGGGTCATCAATTTTTTTTTTTTTAATCCTCACCCAAGGATATTTTTGCATTCATCTTCAGATAGAGCAGGAGGGAGAGAAGAAAGAAGAGAGAGAGAGAAACATCAATGTGAGAGAGAAACATCAATTGGTTGCCACCCGCACAACCCCAACTGGGGCCGGGGACGAACTGCAACGGAGGTACGTACCTTTAGCAGGAATTGAACCCGGGATTCCCTGGTCCGTGGGCCGACGCTATAACTGCTGAGCCAAACCGGCCGGGGCTGGGTCATCATTTTTATCCATTTTGGCAATCTCTGTTTTTTAATTGTGCTTAAACCATTTACCTTATATGTAATTATTAACATATTTGGATTTATGCTACTTATTTTATTTTTATTGTTACTTATTTGTTTATATACTCTGTTTCTCATTCTCTTCCCTCCTTCCTTCTTTTGGGTTTTTTAAACATCTTTTTAGTATTTCATTTTAATTCGTTATTATTATTATTGACTATATCTCTTGTATAACATTTTTCCTTTTGCTGTAAGAATTACAATGTACAAGCTTAACTTTTCACAATCTAATTAGAATCCATATTTTAAAATTTTGTTTATTGAAATGTACTTTATTGACATAAAAGATACATTGCATGCAATTCATAAAATGCATACATCTTAAAATATATAACTGAGTGGTTGATAGTATATTTACAGTGTTGTGCAATGGTTACCACTATCTAATTTCATAACATTTCCATGACCTCAAACAGAAATCCCATACCTTTTATTTCCCTCTTCTCTCCATCCCAACACAACCACTAATCTACATTTTATCTTTAAAGATTGGCCTATTCTGGACATTTCTTATAAATGGAATCATACTATATGTGGCCTTTTTTTTGGTCTGATTTATTTAATCAAGCATAACGTTTTCAGGTTCAGCCGGGTTGTAGTTTATATTGGTATTTGATTCCTTTATTTGGCAGAATAATATTTTATTGTATGCATATACTGTATTTTGTTTATTTAGTCATCACTTGATGGATATTTTGGGTTGTTTCCAATGTTTAGCTATTGTGAATAAATGCTTCTATGAACATTCATGTACAAATTTTTGTGTGAACATATGTTTTCAATTCTTTTCTGTATATCCTAGGAGTGGAATTGCTAGGTTCACTAGTAATTGTATGTTTAATATTTTGAGGAACTGCCAAAATATCTTCCAAAGTAACTACATCATTTTATATTCCCACCAGTAATGTGCAAGAGTTACAGTGTCTCGGCATCCTTGCCAACACTTGTTAATTTTATTATTATTATTATTATTATTATTGCTATCCTAGTGGATTTTGGTCTCATTGTGGTTTGATTTGCGTTTCTCTAATGACTAACAATGTTGGGCATCTTATCATATGCTTATTGACCATTTATATATCTTCTTTGGAGAATAACTATTTAAGTCTTTTGCCCATTTTAAATGGGTTGTTTCTTTTGTTGTTGTTGTTGAGTTGGACAAATTCTTTATAGTCTAGATTTTAGACCGTTATCAGATATATGATTTGCAGATGTTTTCTCTTATTTCTGTAGGTTATCTTTTGAGTTTCTTGAGAGGATCCTTTTATTCACAATAGTCTCTAATCTTGATGAAGTCCAATTTATCTATCTATTCTTTGGTGGTTTGTTCTCTGTCATATTTAAGAAGTTGTTCCCTAACTGAAGATCATGAAGATTTACAACTGTTTCCTTCTAAGAATTTTATAGTTTTAGTTCTTGCATTTAGGTCTTTAGTCCATTTGAGTAATTTTTTATATGTGGTGTCAGTTAGGGGTCCAAATTTGTCATTTGGCATTATGGATATCCACTTGTTCCAACATCATTTGTGAAAAGACTGTTCTTTCCACAGTGAATGGTCTTTGCATCCTTGTAAAAAATAAATTAATCATAAATACATGAGTTTTATTCCTTATCAAACCCATGACTCTTCCGCCCGCGGGCCTCCCCACCAGTGCTTTAACCGCTGAGCCAAACTGGCATGGGATGAGCTGTTATTTTTAAGGCTACTAGCGATCTGGGGATTAGAAACTAGGATAAGTTAACATGCTTCAAAGTGTATTGTTCTTACCAAAAATTCAGCCATTTATCTTAAATAAATGGTTTGTAGGTTTCTACAAGCTTTTGGCTAATTTTCAGACTTCCAAAAAACATTATTTCTGACTTCTTGGAGGTTTTTTTTGCCCTTTTTGTATTACTTTATGGAGGGGCAGAACTTTAGGGTTCCCTACTCGGCCGTCTCCACTGATGTCCCTCCCTATCTTACCACTTCAAGGGGAATGTAGAAAGCTAACTACCGTATAGGACTCTTTCTTCTCTCCTTGCATGTGTAAGTTGCTTCACATCTCACTTCTACATATGTTAGACACCCCATCAGACAATGTTCCATTTTTTACTTTTATCCAGTAAGCACATTTTAACAGGAGAATAGTCAGTCTATTACATCAGCCCAGACACTTACCTTTATGTTGTTATTCTTTATTCCCAAATTTCCAAGGGTTCTTTTTGTATCATATACCTCCTGTCTAAAGAACTCCTTTTAGCAATTCCTTTAGAGCAGGTTTGCTGGCAGGAAATTCTCTTTGTTTTCCTGTATCTGAGAATGTCTTTATTTTGCCTTAATTCCTGAAGGCTATTTTCACTGTATATCGAATTCTTGGTCAATAGTTCTTTCCTTTCAGCACTTTCAAAGTCTGGTTACATTTCCTTCTGGCCTTCCTGATTTCTCATGGAAGTCCAAAGTTATGTGAATCATCCTTCTCGCATAAGCACTTCCTTGCTCAGATTGCATTATTAAGAAAACTTTTTTTTTTCCTTTATTGATTTTAGGGAGAGAGGAAGTGAGAGGGAGAGAGAGATAGAAACATTGATGAGCAGGAACATTGATTGGTCACCTCCTGCACACCCCCCACTGGGGATCAGGCCCACAACCTGGGCATGTGCCCTGACTGGGAATCAAACCCGTGACCTCTTGGTGCATGGGTCCACACGCAACCACTGAGCCACACTGGCCGGGCTGATTGCATCATTTTTATGGATGTATCCTTAAGTTCTCTGGCTCTTTCCTTTATTATCTCATGTGGAGCTTATCAACTGTGTTTTCATTTTGGTTACTGTATTTTAAAGTACTAAAATTTCCACTTGGTTATTCTTTTTGTTTTCTATTTCTTGGCTGAGGTTTGTTATCTTTTCATGTTTCAACAAAGTGTTCAGCTTCACTTCTCGGAGCATTTGTTGATAACTGCTTTAAAGTATTTGTCAGAGAGTTTAATGTCCATGTCCTCTGGCTTTGGCATGTGTTGGTTATGTCTCTTTCCAAACAAGTTTAGATTTTTCTGGTTCTTTGTGTTTTAAGAATCTGGGATTGTATCCTGGACATTTAGAACATTACTTCTATGAATCAGAATTTTGTTTACATACTATGAACAATGTTGATTTTTTTTTTTTCAGTTAGACTGTCAGACTAGTTGGTTTCAGGCCTCAAGTTCCAACCAGTTTTATGCTGATTGTGATTCCAACTTCAGTTATGTTTTCAAAGCCTTTGCATGACTATTCAGACCTGTCCTGTGTGTGACACCAGTGACAGTTTGGCGACTGGGCTGTTGTCTAACATTGCTCAGTTTTCAAAGTCTTTACGTTTCATTAAAATAAGATCAATCTGTTCACGTGTGCCTAAGCTCAGAAATTCATAAACAACTCAGAGTGGTGTTTTAGCCACCTTTTCCCTGTCCATGGGTTGGTCAGCACTTCTCATTTCCCCGGGATTCTCCACTTTGGTCTTCCAACGAGACAGATGCCACTTCAACTACCCCCAGCTCCTCACCCTCATGCCACTGCGCAGACGGGGCAGGCGAAGGGAGGACCGGAATCACATACCATCCCGTTATAGGGGAGGGTTCTAGGCTCCTCGTGGCTGTATTTGCCACCACTGCTTCTGCTTCCGAGGATTGTTTAGGGGCAGAGGTACAAGAGAGCAGAGCAAAAAAGAGTGACAGGGAATTTCCCTCCTCTCTCCGAGTCTTAGGCCGCCACGTTCTCATCCATCAAGCCCGGATTCAAGGCCTCTCCTGGAGTTTTCTTTGCTGTACTAAGGCTCACTTTAAAATTCCAGGCTGCAGCCTGGACATACTAGAAGAAAGAAATGGTAAACTCAGCACTAGTTGGTAGGCCTTTGAATTCTCATGTTTGTCCCTGATCTCCCTGTCAGTATCTATTTTCAGTCCTCAAATAGCTGCTCCACGCGTTCTTCCGTAACTGTAGACCGCATTTGGTGATGTAGGGTACAGTGTGCTCACTTCATCCAGAAGTGAAATTCTACTCACCTTGTTTTTAAAACAAAAATGCAAGGACAGTTCAATGGAGAGAGAATAGTTGTGCCAACAAAGCATGTTGAAACACCAAGGTATTCATATGTAAAACATACATACATGTATAAATATGTATATATATGCCTCAGTTCATACATCTCACCATTTCTAAAACTTAACTCATAATGAATCATAGACCTAAAATATGTGAAGCATAAGATTATAAAACTTCTAGAAGAAAACACGAGAGGAAAACTTTGTGACCTTGAGTTAGTAAATATTTGAAAAATATGATGTCCATAGTATTATCCATAAAATTTTATTAATTTAATATACTAGGCTGATTTAAATCAAGTACTTTCTCTTTGAAAGACACTGCTAAAAGAACGAAAAGACAAGCCACAGAGTGAAAATATTTGTAAATCACGTATCGTACAAAGGGCTTGTATCCAAACATATAAAGAGTTCTTCAATTTCAATAAGAAAAGAACCCAATATAAAAAAGGTTAAAAGATATGACTAGATAATTCACCAAACAAGGTATACATATATCAAGTAAGCACCTGAGAAGATAGTCAACATTAGGGAAATGCAAATAAAAAATACAATGAGATGGCATCACACCCTATTAACATGTCCAGAATGAAAATGACTGACTGGACCACATGCTGGTGAGAAAGCAGAGCCACCAGCATGCTTGTATACTGCTGGAGGACATACAAAATGGTACAACTGCTTTGCCTAAGAATCTGGCAGTTTTTCAAACAGTTAAACATGCATCTTAATACATTAATTAATACATTCTTAATACACCTGTTGTATAACTTGCCATTCTACCTCTAGGTATTTAACCCATATAAATAAAAGGATATGTTCATATACAAACTCAAACATGACTGCATATTGCAGTTTTAGTTGTAATAGTCAAAAAGTGTCAGCAACTTAAATGTCCCCCAATGGGTTAGTAGATTAACAAATTATGGATCTGGCTGGTGTGGCTTAGTGGTTGAGCATCAACCCATGCACCAAGAGGTCACTGGCTTGATTCCCGGTCAGGACAAATGCCCAGGTTGTGGGCTCGATTCCCAGCGGAGGGCCATGCAGGAGGCGGCCAGTCAATGTTCTCTCTCATCAGTGTTTCTATCTCTCTCTCCCTCTTACTTCCTCTCTCTCTAAAATCAGTAAAGGAAAAAAAAATTGAAAAAACAAAAAACACACAACAAATTATGATATATTCATACAATGAAATACTATTCAGCAAACTATTCGTACATACAAAATAATGAATGAATTACAAACACCTATGCTGTAATAAAAAAACCAGCTAACAAAAGTATATACAGCACATTCTATTTCTATAAAATGACTAAAAATGAAAACTATAATGATTCTTATGGGTGAGGAGAGGGGATGAGAGAAGTGGGTGGAAGGGTTTAAAAAAGAAATGAGGAAACTTTGTGGGGCAATAGATATATTTATTATCTCGATTGTGGTAATGCTTTCACAGGTGTATACATGTATTAAAAACTTATCAAATTGTATATTTTATATGCAGTTTATTATATGTCAATTATACCTCAAGAATCCTATTTTAAATGGGTTTTCAAATCATTCTGTGATGGTGAAATCAGCATAAATTCCCCTAGTTCTTTGGCTAATGATTAAATTGCTATTTTCTCTGTGTGTGTGTGTGTACATTCATAATTTCATTAATGGTCATTTGGTAGGAAGTGTATAAATCACTTTCAGGCTACCCCCATATTATCTGATTCTCTTCTGGCTCTATTTCTATTACTTCATTCATTCTATGTTCCCATTTTTGATTGTTTATTTTTACAAGTTCTTGAGTTGAATGATTGGTAAATTTATTTTCATCTCTTCTGTGAAATTGTGTTTTTATGTATATAAACCGATTGATATAGACAAATACACAGAAGGAAGCCAATCAGTGGAAAGAACATTACCAACATCCCAGAAGCCATCTGTGTACCCAACTCCCAGTCACAACCCACTCTCCATAAACCCAACAATAACCATTGTCTTAACTTCTAATGATTACTTAACTTCATAGATTACTTTTGTCAGATTTTAAATTTTATTGAAATATAATCACGAAGCATGTATCTTATTTTATCTGTCTTAGTTCACTCAACATTATATTTGTGGGATTAAGCCATATGGTTTTAGGGGGTTGTAATTCATTCACTATTATTGAAATATATTCTTTCTCTGTTGTGCAAATACATCATAATTTATTTATCCATTTTATTGTTAATGGGCATTTGGGTGGTTTCCAGTTTGAGGCTATTATAAATTCTGCTGCTAAAAATATTCTAGTGCAACTTTTATGAGCATATGAATGTTTTTTTATTGGTTATATACGTAAAAGACATTGTTGGGCCATATACATGCAATTTAGGTGTATATAACTTTGAATAAACGATATCATACTATACAAGCTATTTTTAAACTTGCTTTAATCATTGAAGAGTAAGTAATAGGCATATTTTAATGTCAATTTATCATATGGATGTACCTTACTTTAATCATTTAGTTGTTTATTTATGGGCATTTACTTTGCTTACTATTTTTCACTAATATAAACAATACTATAGTCCATATCTTTGTTTAGTTGACTGATTATCATTTTAAGATAAATAGTTAGAACTGCCTTTTAAAATTTGATACACATTATTCAACTTGCTTTTTGAAATGAGGCACAATTGGCGAAGAGGGAACATTTGCTTATATTCTCACTCACACTGGATTTCTCTACATTTTTAAATTTTGTCAATCTGGTAGGGAAAGAATAACCTTACATTTTCGCTTTGTTATATTTTTTTTCTTAGTGAGTTTAAACATCTTTTTATAGATGTATTTCTCATTTTATGTATCTTGCTAATTTATTATCTTTTTCCTGTTGATTTATAGTGCCTTATATACTTAGAAAAGTAATTACTTGACTCATACCTATGTTGCAAATAATTAGTTCAGGTTTTTGCTTACCTATTAATTTGGTTATATGTGTTGTGATTGCTGTTTTGGCACACATTTTTATTGTTGTTACTGTATTTTGTTTTATAAATCTTTGTCTTTGTAGTTTCTGGCTTTTGTTTTACATTTATTTGGGGGATCACTGTGTATTTATGCTTCTTCTAATTTGAAATAATTAAACAATTTTTAATAATAAGATACAGTTTATAATAGCAAGGTATAATGTTTTTCAGGAGAGTGAAGATATATGTTTTTAAATTATTCTATATTTTTAAATTACATTCGGTATTATATTAGTTTCAGGAGTATAGTATAGCAATTAGACTATTATATAACTTACAATATATTCCCCTGATAAGTCTAGAACCCACCTGACATCACACATAGTTATTACAATTTTATTGACTGTATTACCTGTGCTGTAATTTACATCTCTGTGAATTTTATAACTACCAGTTTGTACTTCTTAATCCCTTCACTTTTGCACCAAGCCTCCCAAACCCCCTCATCTAGCAACCATTTGTTTATTCTTTGTATTTGAATTTGTTTCTGTTTTGTTTATTCATTTATTTTGTGTTTTAGATTCCACATATAAGTGAAATACATGGTTCTTCTTGTTCCCTGTCCACTTATTTAACTTAAAATTATACCCTCTAGGTCCGTCCATGTTGTACAAATGGTAAGATTTCATTATTTTTTATGGTCTCAGACTATTACATCGTATATATGTAGTACATCTTCTTTATTCAATCATCTATCAATAGACATAGGTTGCTTCCATAACTTGGCCCTCCACTCCCCTCCCCTCCCCTCCTCTCCCCTCTCCTCTCCTTTTTTGATCTTAGAGAGAGAGGAAAAGAGAGGGAGAAATAGAAACATCAATGAGAGAGAACATCGATTGGCCGCCTCCTGCATGCCCCCCACTGGGGATCTGACCCACAACCTGGGCATGTGCTCTGACCAGGACTAGAACCAGCGACTTCTTTGTGCATGGGTTGACATTCAACCACTGAGCCACACTGGCCAGGCTCTTGGCTATTTTGAATAATGCTGCAATGACCATAGGGATGCACATATCTTTTTGAATTTGTGTTTTGAATTTTTTTGGATAAATACTCAGAAGTGGAATAGTTGGGTCATATGGTAGTTCTATTTTTAAAATTTGAGGAACCTCCATACTGTATTTCAAAGGGGCTGCGCCAATTTGTATTCCCACCAACAGTGCACGAGGGTTTCTTTTTTCTCCACATCCTTGTCAACACTTGTTGTTTGTTGATTTATTGATGACAGCCATTCTGACTGGTGTGAAATGATATCTCATTGTAGTTTTAATTTGCATTTCTCTGACAATTAGTGACATTAAGTATCTTTTCATATGTCTGTTGGTCATTTGTGTGTTCTCTTTGGAAAAATGTCTATTCAGGTCCTCTGTTCATTTTTTAATCAGAATGTTTGTTCTTTTATGTTAAGTTGTACAAGTTCTTTATATATTTTGTATATAAACCTGGTAACAGAT
This sequence comes from Molossus molossus, assembly GCF_014108415.1. Lineage (NCBI taxonomy): Eukaryota > Metazoa > Chordata > Mammalia > Chiroptera > Molossidae > Molossus > Molossus molossus. Next base: position 104,362,765 of record NW_023425366.1, on the reverse strand, counting down.
GTATCACTGGTGAATATATGCTTCAGTAGGTTATCTTTTCATTTTGTTGATGGTTTCCTTTGCTGTGCAAAAGCTTCTTAGTTTGATGTAACTCTTTTTGTTTATTTTTTCTTTTGTTTTCCTTGCTTGAGGGTACATATCCAAAAAAATATTACTAAGAACAATGTCAAAAACTTTGCTGCCTCTGTTTTCTTCTTTTAGGTTTATGGTTTCAGGTCTTTCATTTAAGTCTTTAATCCATTTTGAATTTATTCTAGTATATAGTGTAAGAAAGTGGTCTAGTTTCATTTTTTTCATGTATCTCTCTAGTTTCCCCAACATCATTTATTGAAGAGAATGTCTTTACCCCATTGTATATTCATGTCTCCTTTGTCATAGATTAATTAACCATATGAGTTTGGCTTTATTTCTTGGCTCTCTATTCTGTTCCATTGAACTATATATCTGTTTTTATGCCAGTACCATGCTGTTTTGATTATTATAACCTTGATATCAGATAGTGTGATACCTCCAGTTTTGTTCCTTCTTAAGATTTCTGTGCCTATTCAGGGTCTTTTGTGGTTCCATATAAATTTTAGAATTATTTTTTTCTAGTTCTGTGAAAATTTCATTGGTATTTTGATAGGGATTACACTGAGTCTATAGATTGCTTTGGGTAATATGGACATTTTAATTATGTTAATTCTTCCTATCAAGGAGTGTGGTGCATATTTCCATTTATTTGTATCTTCTTCAATGTCTTCTAATTTTTTTTAGTACAGGTCTTTACTTCCTTGGTTAAACTTCTTCCTTGAAACTTTATTCTTTTTGATGAGATTGTAAACAGAATTGTTTTCTTTAAAAATTTTTTATCTCCTTTATTGATTTTAGAGAGAGAGAAAGTGAGAGGGAGAGAGAGATAGAAACATTGATGAGAGAGAACATTGACTGACTGCCTCCTGCATGCCCCCCACTGGGGATCAGGCCCACAACGTGGGCATGTCTCCTGACCGGGAATCGAACCAGCAACCTCTTGGTGCATGGGTTGATGCTCAACCAGTGAGCCACACCAGCCAGATAGAATTGTTTTCTTAATTTCTCTTTCTGATAGTTTGTTATTGGTATATAAAAATCAAACCTATTTATGAATATTAATTTTGTAGCCTGCTACTTTGCTAAATTTATTTAATAGCGCTAACAGTTTTTTTGTGAAATCTTTAGGGTTCTTTCTACATAGTATCAGGTCATCTGTAAATAATGACAGTTTTAATTTTTTTTTTTCCAACTTGGATGCATTTTATTTTATTTTCTTGTCTTATTACTATGGCTAGTACTTACAATAATATGTTAAGTAAAAGTGGACATTCTTATCTTGTTCCTGATTTTTTTAAAAAAGCCCACACTTTCAGCTTTTCCTTGTTGAATATGATGTTAGCTGTTTGTTGTATAAGGCCTTTATTATATTGAGGTACAGTCTCTATATTCCCACTTTGCTGAGAGTTTTTATCATAAATAGATGCTAGATTTTGTCAAATGCTAATTTTGCATATGATTTTCTTCCTTCATTTTGTCTATGTGGTGTATCATGTTAATTAATTTGTGGATATTGAAACAAACTTGCATCCCTGGAATAAATCCCACTTGATCAGAGTGTATGATCTTTTTAATGTATTGTTTATTCAGTTTGCTAATATTTTGTTCAGGATTTTTGCTTCTATGTTGATCAGGGGTATTGTTCTATAATTTTACTTTTTATAAAGACTTTGTCTAATTTTGGAATCAGGGTAATGCTGGCATAGTAAAATGAGCTTGAGAACCTTTCATTCTTTTGAATTTTTTGGAGACATTTGAGAAGGATAGGTTTTAATTTTTCTTTGAATGTTTGGTAAAATTTACCTGTGAAGCCATCTGGTCCAGCACTTTTATTTGTTGGGAGAATTTTAATTACTGCTTCAATTTTCCTGGTAGTAATTGGTCTGCTCAGATTTTCAATTTCTTCTTGATTCAGTCTTGGAAGATTGTATGTTTCTAGGAATTTATTAATTTCTTTCTGATTACTCAATCCATTGGCATATAATTGTTTGTAGTATTTTCTTCTAATTCTTTGTATTTCTGTGGTGTCGGTTCTCACTTAACTTTAAGTTTTTATTTTACTTATTTGGGTTTCTCTCTTTTTCTCTTGATGACTCTGGTCAAATGTTTATTAATTTTGTTTATCTTTATCAAAGAACCAGCTCTTGTTTTCACTGATCTTTTGTATTGTTTTTCTACTCTATTTTGATTATTTCTGCTATGATCTTTATTATATCTTCCCTTCTACTCACTTTGGGCTTTGTTGTTCTTTTTTTTCTAGTTCTTTTAGGTATATGGTTAGAAAATTTATTTGGGATTTTTCTTGAGGTAGTCTATATTGCTATGACTTTCCCCCTTAGGACTGCTTTTGCTGTGTCCCACAGATTTTGGGTTGTTGTGTTTTTATTTTTATATGTCTCAAGGAATTTTTAAAATTTCTTTCTTGATCTCACTGTTTAACCACTCACTGTTTGGTAGTGTGTTATTTAGTGTCCATGTGTTTGTGTGTTTTTAAGTTTTTTTTTTATTTCTTGTAATTGATTTCTAGTTTCATACCATTGTGGTCAGAGAAAATACTTGATACAATTTCAATCTTCTTAAATGAATGAGACTTGTTTTGTGTCCTAACTCATGATTCATTCTGGAAAATGTTCTATGTGCACTTGAAAAATATGCATATCTTATTGCTTTGGGGTTAAATGCTCTGAAAATGTCAGTTTAATCCATCAGGTCTACTGTGTCTTTTAAGCCAATGTTTCCTTGCTGATTTTCTGTCTGAAAGATCTATCCATTGATGTCAATGGGGTATTAAAGTCACCTACTATGACTGTATTACTGTCAGTCTCTCCCTTTATATTTGTTAATATTTGCTTTATATATTTAGGTGCTCCTATGTTGGGTGCATAAATGTTTACAAGACTTATATCCTCTTGCTGGATTTATCTCTTTATCACTATGAAATGTCCTTTAAAGTCTATTTTTTTTTCTAATAGAAGTATTGCTACCTCAGCTGTTTTTCTTTCCATTTTCATAAAATATCTTTTTCTATCTTTTTTACTGTCAGTGTGTCATTTGATGTCAGTGGGTCTTTTGTAGACATTATGTGTTTTGTCTCTTTGTTTTCTTATCCATTCAGCTACCCAATGTCTTTTGATTGGAACATTTAATCCATTTATACTTAAAGTGATTATTGACAGGTATGCATTTATTACCATTTTATTATTATATTTATGCCCCCTCTCCCCTTTTCTTCTTAAAAAAGTTCCTTTAACATTTGTTGTAAGTCTGGCTTGGTGGTGATGAACAACTAGTTTTTTCTTGTCTGGGAAACTCTTATCTGTCCTTCAGTTATAAATGATAGCTTTGCTGGGTAGAGTAGTCTTTGTTGTATGTCCTAGCTTTTTATCACTTTGAATATTTCATGTCAATACCTTCTGGCCTACAAAGTTTCTTTTGAGAAATCAGCCAACAGTCTTATGGGAACTGTAGGTAATTAACTGCTTTCCTCTTGCTGTCATTAAGATTCTCTTTGTTTTTAACCTTTGGCATTTTAATTACTATGTGTCTTGATGTGGGTGTCTTTGGGTTCATCTTGTTTGGAAGTTTCTGTGCTTTCTGGATTTGTATGTCTATTTTATAAATGTTTTTATGTCCCAGAGGTCCCTTAATTAGCCTTTTTAAAAATTATTTTTTCTTTTTTGATAGAGTATTTTTTACTACCTTGTCTTCCAAATCACTGATTTAATCCTTTGTTATAACTATTTTGATATTGGTTCCATCTAATATATTCTTCCTTTTAATTATTATATTCTTTTCTGACTGTTTCTTTTTATGGTTTCTACCTCTTTATGCAAGTTCTTACTGAATTAATCTGTTCTTCCCCTAAGTTCACTGAGCAGCCTAATATCCTGTGTTTTGAACTCTGTATCTGGTACATTGCTTACTTCTACTTTATTTAGTTCTTTTTCTGAAGCTTTGTTCTGTTCTTTCATTTGGGATGCAGTTCCTTGTTTCCTCATTTTGGCTGACTCCCTGTGTGTTTTTCCTATATGTTAGGTAGATCTACTCTGTCTCCTGGTCTTGGCAGGGTGGCTTTATGAAATCAGTGACCTACGGAGCCCAGTGGCACAGTCTCCCTGGTCACCTGAGCCAGGTTTTCCAAGGGTGTCCCTTGTATGGATTGTGTATGTTTTCCTATTGTAGTTGAGACTTGATTGCCATTGGCATGTCTGTGAGTGGGATTGACCCTCAGGCTGACTGACTATGAGGAATGGCCATGACCACAGTGGATGAGCTGCTATTTAGGGGCTAACTCCACAGAATGGAATTGCTTAGTGGGGCTCTGATGCTTGCTGAGTCTACCCTTTGTTTGTGTCATTTGTGGAACTAATTGAGTGGTGCTCGGATGTTGTGTGAAGCTGGCCACTGAGTGTATTGATCCTGGGGCCTCTTGGGAGTGACTCTGGTGCAGGCAAAGTTCAGCCACGGCCTTTGTCCAGTTAGGAGCCACCTGGCGGGAGCTAGTTGGTAGCTGCCTGTATGATAGAGGCTATGATACAAACCTAGGCCAGCTGCCATTAGTGTCAGGATTGGGGCTGCTTAGCAAGAGGTCCAGGGCATGCTGAGGCCAACCCTGCTTATATGGGGTTTGTGGATGTTTGAGAGATATTTGGAAAGTCTGCAGCATGGGCTGAGGCTGACCACTTGTGTGGAACCTCTGCTGGAAGAGGTTAGGGATGATGTGCTATTTGGATAGGGTGGAGTTTCAGTGAGTCACTAGCATGGGGTGACTGGTGTCAGCAAATTTAATGGAGACCCGATTTGGCACCCACCTGCACTTGCAGGCTGGATGCGGGGAGCGCTCAAGAAAGGAACAATGATGACAGGCAGCCATTCTGTCCAGAGAGAGCTGCCCCTGCAGCCCTCACTCTGAAGCCAAACAATTCAGTTCCTTCCCATATCTCCCTGGTATTTTTTCAAAATGCTGTCCATTTGTTGGAACTTTTGGTGTTTGTGTGGAAGTAAGTCTGTGCTCAGGCTATTTAAGAAGATGCCTGGGTCTACAGCTGCCCTCTCTCTCACCTAGATGAAATCCCTTCTGATTTTCACAGTCAGATGTTAAGGGGATTCCTTTTACTAACTCTGGTGCCTTGGCCTGAGGGGCTGGTGAGGGGCAGGGGCCCTTCATTCTTCAGGGGGGACTTTCATAGCTGAGATACCCTTCTTCAATTTTAACTTCCACACATGGGTGTGGGACCAACCCATTCCACTGCTTTGTTCCTCCTACCCGTCTTGACATGACTTCTTCTTTATTTCCTGTTACAGGAGTTCTTTTTTTTTTTTTTTAATCCTCACCCGAGGATATTTTTCCATTTTTTTGTACAGATAGAGTGGGAGGGAGAGAGAGGAAGGGAGAGAGAGAGAGAAACATCGACGTGAAAGGGACACATCGAGTGGCTGCCACCCGCACGACCAACCAGGGCCGGGGACAAACTGCAACCGAAGTACGTGCCCTTAGCGGGAACCGAACCCGGGTCTCTCCGGACCGCAGGCCGACGCTCTAACCGCTGAGCCAAACTGGCCAGGGCTCCTGTTACAGGAGTTCTTTCAACTAGTCTTCAGGTAGTTCTCAATGATAGTTGTTTTATAGTTTAGTTGTAATTTTGATGTAGTCATGGGAAGAGTTGAACACAGCATTTGACTACTCTGTCATCTTGACTCGAAGGCCCTGTTTCATACTTTAGAAAGCATCTCACATCATAAGCTTATAATAGTAATCTCTATTTTCTGGTAGTATTATTATAATTTTATGTTTTACATTCACATTTTGATCCACCTGGAATCTTTTTATCTATATGGAATGAAGAGTTTAGTTTAATTTTTCCCCAAACAACTAGCTACTTGGTCCAACATTTAATCAATTATTTCTGCTCTAATTGGAAATATCACTTGGCCACTATCTGAAATACCTAAGTATTTGTGTGTGTCTATTTCTGTACCGAAAATTCATTTCCATTGCTTTGTTCATTCATTCATTCATATGACAAATATTTATGTACCAGGCTTCTTCTAAGCACTTGAGCTACATCAGCAAAAAAAGAGACTGAATTCTTCTCATGGAGCTTACTTTGCAGAGAGATATAAAGACGGAAAATAAACCATAAACATTATTTCTATTTCACCTCCTGAATTACTATGATGAGGTGTTAATTATTATAGATTTATGGTTTATGTTAATATCAGATAGAGCTAACTCTTCCACATTAATTATTTTGCCTCTTTGTAAATATTAAATCTTACAGATGTATTTTAGGATCAGTTAACAAATTTCAATATAAATCCCATTGGAGTTTTAATTGTGATTGCCTGGAATTTTGAAATTAATTTAGAAAGATCTGACATCTTTACAACAGTTTTTCTTATCAAATAATAAGGTATGCTTGTCTATTCAAGTTTCCTTTTATTCAAGTGTCCTTTTCTGACTCTTAGTAGAATTAAGAATTTTTCTACATATAGATTGAGTACTTTTTTGTTTGCTATTGTAAATGGAATTTTATTTTTTGTATGTTTTGTTATTGTTGTATATAAGTGCTATTGATTTTAGAAAATATTTTTATAATCTCCCACTTGCCCTGGCCAGTTTGGCTCAGCGGTTAGAGTGTTGGCTTGTGGACCAAAGAGGCCCGGATTTGATTCCAGCCAAGGGCATGTACCTTGGTTGTGGTTTGTCCCTGGTTCCGGTTGGGGTTGTGAGGGTGGCAACCAGTCGATGTGTCTCTCTCACATTGATGTTTCTCTCTCTCTTTCTCTCTCCCACTCTGTCTGAAGATAAATGTAAAAATATCTTCGGGTGAGGATTTATATATATATATAAAAGAGAGGTGGGGGGAACCTCCTACTTAAGTGATTTTCCATGTTGTTTGTAATCATTTTGCAATTGCTTTGTACTTAGGTTATTTGTTGCATAATGGAACATACAGATATCTAGATTATGGGCTGTACTCTTATCATTACTAAAAGATTCTCTTTGTCCCATTAACCATTTTCATTTTGGAATTTAATTTTGTCTGATATTTAAATTGTGTGCTTCATTTTCTTGTTTGAATTGGCCTAAATTACTTACACTTCACTTAAAAACTTTTTCTATTACAAAAGATATATATATATATACACACATACATATATATAATTAAAGATATATATATATATATATATATATATAATTTAAATACGAAAATTCTGTTCCAACCCCAAATGGTTACTGCAATTCAATCCTGGCACTAAGCCCCTGGAGTCAGCAGACGCCCTCAGTTCGAGGGCTGAGCCTCCACAAGACTGCCCCCACTTCAGGTGCCAACCCGAAATGCACGTGGTTCCCATGCCTCACCCACTTCTGACCAACCAGCTGCAAATTTGGGCGGGGGTTCCAGGATCCCCTCAGTTTCAACAGTTTGCTAGATTGACCCAAAAAACTCCAGAGAGTGCTGTCCTTATGATTTCAAAGGATTCAACTCAAGAACAGCTGAATGAAGAGATGCGCAGGGTGAGGTCTGGAAGGGTTCCAAATGCAGGGCCTCCAGGCCCTCTTCCTGAGGAATCAGGCCTCCTCACCCTCCAGCGCACGTCACCCTCCAGGGCACGTCACCCTCCCGGGCACATCAGTGTTCTTACCAACCAGGAACTCCACCAAGTCTCAGTTTTCAGAGTTTTTATCGGGCTTTTTTCCATAGGCAGGATTGATTAAATTATTGACCCCATGATGGAACTCAATCTCTAGCCTCCTTCCCTCCCTGGAGATTAGGCTGGCTCAGAGTCCCACCTGCTATTACATGGTTAGTCTTTCTAGTGACCAGCCCACATTCTGAAGCTACCCTGGAGCACACCATGAAGTTATCTCATTAGTGTAAACTAAGATATGGTCCAGGGGTTTATGAATAAAGACACTCCTATCACTTGGAAAATTCCAAGAGTTTTAGAAGCTCTGTGCCAGGAATTGGGGACAAAGACCAGACAAATTCCTTATTATACAACACTCATGTTAAAGTTTAACAACATAGAATATGTTTATATAGAAATCAAAAGTTACCCATAATCCAGAGCCCAGAGAACCAATGCTAAAGTTGAAAAGTTAGTGAATGTTCTTCTATAGTTGTTCTGTGTATGTACGTCAGCAAGTAAATAAAATAGACTTTATGCAAATATCACTATATTTAACATACTGTTTGGAAGCTTGTTGTTTGTGTTTTTTTTAGTTAACAATTTATTTTGGATTTCTCCATATAAACCAGCCTTGACCTCATTATTTTAAACTGTTGTATTAAATGCACCACTGATTGTTTTCTAAAACAAAAACATCCTTGAGTAGGAATTAGGGTCATTTCTAGTTTTTTTCTCTTTCTTTTGGAAATTACCACAATTTTTCTATCAATAACTTTGTGCATTTTTTCAAATACACACATAAGATAAATTCTTGTAAAAGAAATATATGGATAAAAATATACATGCATTTAAAATTTTATCATATTTTACAAATACCGTAGCCCTTTAAAAACATTTAACTAATGTATATTCCCACCAATGAATGCCTGTTATCAATTTTTTTTTTTTACTTTCAACTTTTTGTGTCTATTAAATATAAAACTTAGCCTACCCTTTTTTTCTTATAAAAGGTAAATTTTATGTGTATTTAAAAAAATAATGTATCAAAAAATCTTTTTTCTCTTTGGTGATTTGGAATATATATTATATGTATATTTTGTTTCACTAATTTATAACTTTATTTTTTCCAACTCTTCCACTTCTTTCTTCTCCATTTTCTTTTTTTTTTTTATTTTTTTTTTATCCTCACCCGAGGATATTTTTCCATTTTTTTTGTACAGATAGAGTGGGAGGGAGAGAGAGGAAGGGAGAGAGAGAGAGAAACATCGATGTGAAGGGACACATCGAGTGGCTGCCACCCACACGACCAACCAGGGCCGGGGACAAACTGCAACCGAAGTACGTGCCCTTAGCGGGAACTGAACCTGGGTCTCTCCGGACCGCAGGCCGACGCTCTAACCGCTGAGCCAAACTGGCCAGGGCTCTTCTCCATTTTCTACCCCTCCTCATTTGACTCTTCCTGAGTTCAGTATATAACTTAGTAAACTTTTTGTAAACTATGGTATCATATAAAGTGATATTATTTGGTCCACTGTGTGATATGGTAAACTTTAAAAAATATCTACATGTACAAATTAACATCTGAATTTATAGGCAAAATAATTTTTTATATAACATCCATTCTACATATTAATAGATTTTATGGGAAATGATATTCAAAATACTTAGCATTCAGCCTTAGGGACCAGTGTTTCTACTGAGCCCTGGCTGTTGGATCTGGGAAATCCAGGGGCTCTAGGGATGGGGTGAGAAGGATTGGGGGTGAGTTGGAGAAACTTGATGCTTAATCCTGATTTGTACATGAATAACCTATGGAGATTGCTTTATATTGTGAAAAGTTACCTTTTTTTTAATGCAAATGATAAAAACCAATGCATTGTCATTGTAACAAATGCCAACAAGGCAGGACTAATAGAGGTAGGGATGTTACAGTATTTACTCCTCTATCCAGTCCCACCCCACCCGCCCCTCAGAAGTGACTGACAACCAATGTTACCAGTTGGTTTTTATTAAATCCATTTTCTTTTATGCCTATAGAGCAACTATGATTTCTTCATTCTTTCTCCAATTTGTTTTTTATTTAAAAAATGTCAAACCTAGAAAAATTGCAAAAATTATACAAAATCACACAGACACCCTTTACCTTCTCTTTCTTTCTAGCTCTTTGGAACCATTTGAAAATTAGATGAGAATACATTGAAGACATAACAGTGTCACCACTAAGTATTTAACATATATTTCCTAAGAATAATCACAGGTGACCTTTGAGCAACACTGGTTTGAACTGTGCGGGTCCACTTCTGTGCGGTTTTTCAATAAACCCGCACTGTTTTCCATGCATGCGTGGGAGTCCGCAGACGCAGAGGGCTGACTGTACGCGTTGTTCTACACCACTTTATGTAGGGGATGAGCATTAGCAAATGTGGGTATCCTTTTGGGGGGGGGGGCTCCTGGCACCAACCCCCTGTGGCTAATGAGGGATAAATAAGTTTTGGGGGCATTATACACAGATTTTTGACTATGTGGGGGTCGGCACCTCTAACCCCATGTTGTTCAGAGGTCAGTTGTACATTCTTCTGCCTGACCATCATAGAATTATCACACCCAGGAATTTTAACATTGATACAGTAACGCAAATACAGACCCAAATCAAATTCCTCTGAGTGTTGCCATAATTGCCATAATGTCCGTTATAATTGTTGATTTAAATCCAAGATCCCAAAGCATCACTGCACATTACATGGAGTCGTCAGGTGTTTAATCCAGGTGAGCTTCCCGGCCTCCCTTTGGGCGTTGACGGCGCTGGCATTTTTGCGGAGTCTAGGCCAGTTGTTTTACACAGGGTTTATACGATGTTTCCTTGGGTTCAGAAGCGGGTTGTGTGTTTCGGCAGGAATGCTCCATGTCTGATGTTATCTTCTCAGTGGATCACGCGAGGGGGCACATGATGCCTGTATGTCCCATTCTGAAGCTTGCCCGCCAGGTCTCTCTGCATTCTCTTCTCCAGTTCTTTTTCACCTAATGCAGAGGTAGGCAAACTTCTGTGATGGGCCAGGTACTAATGGTTTAGATTGTATAGGCTGCAGAAGGTCTCTGTCTCATATTCTCCCCCCACACACACCCACCCCAACCAGTTAAAAATGTAAAGACCATGCTTAGCTGGAGAGCCTTACATAAGCAAACAGGTAGACTGATAATTCTTGTCTATATCAATTCTTACGTTAGTGATTGTAAAATGGTGTCTTTTAAATTCCTATTATTCCTTCTGCATTGATTAGTTGGCATTCCTCTACAAAAAGAACTGTCCCTCCTCTCCTCCCTTAAAAATATTTTTTTGTATCAGCATAAAGTTATGAATCCATGTCTACTTTGTAATGACTGCAAAAACATGCTAAATGTATTAATTCATTATTCAGTGGTCACTTACAGAGTGCAGGTGGTGCTAGCGACTAGGTGTTCAGTGTTAAATAGATCTAGTCCCTGTCCCCATGGAACTTACCTGTTAAGTGAAGGAAACGGGCATTAATCTAATGATCACAAATGAATGCAAACTTTCAGCTGTCATTAGGTCAGTAAAGGGGAGCACTTATCATGTGGCTCTGAGCTGGTCAGGACAGCTCCCTAAGGAAGGGACGGCCTGGCTGAGATCCACAGGACGAGTCCCATTGCTTCTGAGAAGATGGCCTGTGACAGCAGAGTCCTAAAGACAAAGGGGACATCCTGGAGCTGGGCACACAGGTAGACCTAAATGACAACCATCAGTGAGGAAAGACAGAAAGAATACACAGTGAAAAATAGTGTCAGATAAGCACAGAGAGGTCATGGAACCAGGCCAGGGGTGGGGGTGGTCATTGTCCATGGGAGAATTTGGATCTTCTTCCTGAGAGCAAAGGGAAACCAAGGAAGTGTGTTTTGTAGCTGACTGGTGCCCAGACCAGATGAACCTTTGACAAAATTGCTCTGCCGGAGTAGGGTGATGAGAGAGACCCCGCAGTGAGCCCTCAGCGAAGCTGGAAGACAGAGGTGACTATTTGGATAAAGTGCTCTGTCGGCTGTGAGAGAGGTCGACAAACCCAGATACGTGTACGGCATAGAACTGAAGTGACTGAGTGATGGAAATATTCTTTATCTTGACTGGCAGGTGGTCACATAGGTGTATGTCTACCAAGATTGTCAAATACACCAACCCTGGCCGGTTTGGCTCAGCAGTTAGAGTGCTGGCCTGCAGATCAAAGAGCTGCATGTTCGATTCCAGTTAAGGGCACGTACCTTGGTTGTGGCTGGGTCCTCGGCCCTGGTTGGGGTTGTGCGAGAGGCAACCAATCAGTGTGTCTCTCTCACATCGATGTTTCTCTCTCTCTCACATTGATGTTTTTTTCTCTCTCTCTCCCTCACCCTCCCACTCTGTCTGAAAAAATAAAAATGGAAAAATATCTGCAGGTGAGGATTAAAACTAAAATTTTAAAAAAAATTATCAAATACACCAAATAAGATCCAAGTGCCTCACTATATGTAAAGTTTACCGAAAAACAGTATGAAAGAAAAAAGAGTGCAGAAAGAAAGGTGCAAAATAATGTACACGGCGCAGCGTGATTTACATAGAGAAGTGGCACCCATCTGTGCAATACTTCTGAGTGGACACAGAAAATAACAACAGCGCTCACCTGATGGAGGACAGCAGGGCGTCTGGGACACACAGGTGTGGGGAGATGTCTTACTGAATATTATTTTCTACTCTGGGATTTTGAACTACGTGAGGGGACTTGGAGATACACAGGAGTCAGGGGAAAGAAAGGTGCCAAGAAGGACTCCAGAGTGGTCTGGCCTCCAAAATAGAGGGTTATGCCAATTTCTGAACTAAAGGTACAGATAAAAGGTATCAGATCTGGGGCAGAGTTGCTGGTAAAGTTGGGGGTGCAGGGAAATGTGAACTAAACCACAGAAGAGGGGTTAGCCCGAGGCAGGGAGAGACACTGGGCCTTTGAGTGAGGAAGAAGGGGGACAGGGTACATGTGATGAAGGTGGCAGGTTTGTGTGGTGGGCAGCAGTAAACGTTAATTTTACGTATATCTTTTCGTTGTTGCTGTTAGTCCTCACCCAAGGATATTTTTCCATTGCCTTTTGGATAGAGTGGAAGGGAGGAAGGGAGAGAAATATTGATGTGAGAGACATATTGATTGGTTGCCTCCCCACGGCCCCAACTGGAAGAGACACGTACCTGGGTTGCAGATCGAACCTGCAGCCCAGGTACGTGCTCTTGACAGGGAATCGACCCTGAGACCCTTCAGTCCACGGGCAAACTCTCTAACTGCTGGGCCAAACTGGCCAGGGCTACTTTTACGTATATCTTTGTTGATTTTGCCACTGTTGACAAATTGAGAGGGATCAACAAATCACACTTGAATTGAAATTGTTTAAAATGCTGGGGTTAGGAAGATGAGGTTCAGATTGCCAGCTTTGTTCTACTGCACTTGGAATCGGGGAGCTGACCACCGGGCCAGTCACTGGAAGTGGGGGACACAAGCAAACTCAAAGCCAAACAGTGTTCTTGGCTGGAACAGCTCAAGAGGGCTCAAGAGATGGAGCTGCTGGTCCCCCTTCTTCCAAATCTTCCAATTAGAGCGGGAATGAGGAAGCAGCGTTGCACTAATTGATATGGCTCCACGCGGAGACATGAAACGCACGTCAAGGAGCTTCCCCGCCACTAGCTCTTCCTTCAGAATTCCCACAAACACGCTTATTTCTCTGCACTGCGACCAACACGGGGTGTTCTGAGCACTCGTGCATTTCTGTCTATTGATCGGGCTAAAGAACGTTATCTCATTACGGAGACATTTTTCTTTCTACGATTTTTCTTTTTTAAAGTTAAATTAAAATGTCCCCCATCACCCTTATTTCCCCTATACCCTCTCCCAGCACCACCCACCCGCCCTCTCTCCATCATAATCGCCACACTGTTATTTTTCAACTCGAGTTGCCTGGGACTCATATAGATTCTGATTCAGTCGGTTTGACATGACTCTCATATATGCATTTAAATACATTCAAATATCTCATTCCTGGTAAACCTGGTATATAGTTAAAAGCTCTGACATTTTATTGGGGGTATGTGAGGTGCTGTCAGCAAATGCGTTTCTCTACCGTTGATTTTATGCTTTGATTAGAAAATTGCTTTATTTCTCATCAAATCCCTCCTTTTCCCAATAAAAAAAGCTGGGGTACATGAAAATGGGTGGTGGGGAGGGTCACATGAGGTCCCCCTCCCCAGCCTCTGCTCTGTAGCTGATCCGAGAGAAAGGGGAAGACTTGGTCTTCCGGGGGCCCAGCCTCACCTCCAGATCCCTGCCCTCGCTCGGTGCGGGAGGCTGTTAGGCGGGCTCTGTGGCACACACGCTGTGCTGGTCTCCAGCTGGAGCCCTGGTCAACCCCAGCAGCCTGTTTCGTTTTGGTTAAAGCTGTGCTGTGTCTGGCAACTGTTCTTCAACATTTGGAAGAAAAGGTGAAGGCTGTCTGAAGCCTCGGTTTAGTTTGCATTTACATTGTTAGTGCCTTTGTTGATTTTTGTGGGTTTCATGGAGGAGGCTTTAAAAATGTCTACTTTTTCTGCCATAGTTCCTGGAACACCCCGCTTCCTTCCCTGAATTAAAAAAAAAAAAAAAAGCTCTGAAGTGTTTGCGTTGAGAAGCAGTAGTTTCTAGCTCCAGGCTTTCTCCCCTGCCCTGAGGCAACTATGTTTAAACAGATGTTTCAGTATGCACAGAATAAATAATATGCTCAGACATTCTTCTTGATTTGTAGATTTTAGAGTCTGGCTGGTGTGGCTCAGTGGTTGAGCGTCGACCCATGCACCAAGAGGTCGCCGGTTCGATTCCCGGTCAGGGTACATGCGCAGGTTGTGAGCCAGATCCCCAGTGGGGGGAACAGGCAGGCGGCGGCCAATCGATGCTCTCTCTCATCAATGTGTCTATGTCTCTCTCTCTCACTTTCTCTCTTTTTAAAATCAATAAAGGAAAAAAAGATTACAAAAATTTATAGATTTTTAGATAATATATTGTGATTCTCTTGTATTTTTTATTTACGTTCTATTTTTAGATCTTTATTTATTGGATCAGTTCAAATGGGCTAGGCTATGTTTCTAATTCTAATTTCTAATAAATTCTAATTTATTTTGCTTTACATATTTTGAACATATGTTATTAGATATATCTAATTAGAAATATTGTATCTTCCTAGGAGAGTGACACTGTCATCATTAAGAAATATTATTCTTTATCTTTAGCCAAACCTCTTTACCTTAAAATTGCTTTGTTTGAAGAAAACTAGACTTTTGGTGGTGAGCATTCAATTGAGTATTCAGATTGTGAATTGTAATGTTGTATACCTGAAATTTATATGTTATTATTAAATTTTAAAAAAGAGTATGCCATAAACCAAAGATTATGGTTACTTTGATTCTGTGTCTCTGTAGTCTATAAACCAACCAACCAACCAACCAACCAACCAACCAACCAACAGTAAGCCAATAGAAATGGAGACTTAGAGGTCCAAGCATTCACATTTCTTCCCTGATTCTTCCCATTAAGCTACCTCTAAATCTGCATTATTAAAAGATGCAAATAAAGTTCACTGCTGAGACAAATAGGAAAAAAGTTTGCTGTTTGATATTAGTACACCTGTCCCAGCTTTCTTTCAGTCATTGTTTGCATATACCATCCTTTCTTGTTTGAAAACCCTCATATTTAACATGTATTTATTATAAGCTAAATCGAGCTGGACATTTGTATATTCATATCTACTCTAGCAATCTTGGTCTTGACGTCAGAATATATTTAGTCTAGTAATACTAAATGCAGTTACTGGTTTATTTGGATTTCAATTTACAGTCTTACTATTTAATTTCCCTTCATCTCATTTGTTTTATTATCCCCATTTACTCCTTTCGTCCTTTTTGTGGAATTAATCAAGTATATTTATTAATGTATTTCCCTCTTATTAGTTATATATTCTTTTATTAATTACCTTAGACATTGCCACGTGCATTTTTGATCCACTGGCATATACCTTAAATTAGTACACTTATTGCTTTGATACAATGCAAAGACCTGAGAAAACTTTAACTCCATTTACCTTACTCTCACCTTTTGTCTGATTGATGTTATGTATACTTTTTTTAATCCTCACTCAAGGACATTTAAAAAAAGATTATTATTATTGTTTTATTTTTTAGAGAGAGAGGAAGGGAGAGGGAGAGAGAGAGAGAGAGAAACATTGATGTGAGAGAGAAAAACATCAATGTGTTGGCTCCTGTACGTGTCCTAACCAGGGACCTAACCTGCAACCTGGGTATGTGCCCTGACTGCGAATCGAACCTGCAACCCTTTGGTGCACTGGACGACACTCCAACCAACTGAGCCACACCAGCCAGGGCTATTTTATTTCTTCATATAATTAAAAACCTACTAAACATTATTATGAAGATGTATTATTATTATTAGATTAAAATAGAATTATTATTATTTAGATTTACTACATATTGACCATTTCCAGGACTCCGTATTCTTTGTCTTTATACCTCCCTTGGAGTCATATATCTTCTACCTGAATAACTCACTATAGCATAAAATGGTTGGTGACAATCCTCTATCTATATATCTAAGAATGTATTCACTTTACCTTAAACATTCTTTTCCATTAAAGTTTTTTTAAGACTTCACTTTTTTTTTTATTTAAAAAAAATCAACTACTTTGAGGACAATTGACATATGATAAAATGCACTCATTTTAATGGTGTAGTGTGATGAGTTTTGACAAATGTATACACCTTTGTCACCATCACCATAGTCGAGACATAAACATTTCCATCAATCCAGAAGTTTCTTGTGCCCCTTTGCGGTCAACTCCCCCTCCACCCCCCAGTCTCTCCTCCAGGTATCCATTGATTTACTTTTCTGTCACTATTTGCCTGTTCTAGAGTTTCATAAGAATAAAATAATGGACTATATATTCTTTTCAGTCTGACTTCTATCACCCAGAATAATTTTTTGAGATTCAACCATGTTGTTGTGGGTATCTAGTTTTTTCCTTTTAGCTGCTGAGTAGTATCCCACTGTATGGAGATTCCAAAATTCGTTTATCCATTTACCTATTCACGAACATTTGGATTTTTCCCAGTGTTTGGCTATTGTGAGTAAAGCTGCTATGAGCATTCATGTTAAAGTCGTGTTGTAGACTTTATTTCTCTGAGAAAAATACCTGAGACTGAAATTACTGAGTCACAGGGCAGTTATGTGTTTAACTTTATAAGAAACTGCCATACAGTTTAAACATTATTGAACTATTTACATTCCCAAGAGCACTGTATATGAGTTCCAATTGCTCTACATTTTTGCCAACACTTAGTAATGTCAGGTGTTTTAAAATCATTCATTCTACTGGATATGCAATAATATTCTTGTGGTTTTAATTTGCATTCCCTGATGACTAACAATTTTGAGAATTTTTTTATGTGCTATTGGCCATTCATATATCTTGTGAGGTGTTATGCTAAACATTTGCCTGTTTAAAAACTTAAGTTCTTTATTTTCATATTATTGAGTTCATATATATATCATTATATATATAATTTTTCCCTGTCTGTGGCTTGACTTCATTTTTCTTTTTTTTTTTTTATTATTTTTTAAATTAATTAATTAATTTTTGTTACAGATGTTTCTCCATTTTCCCCCACTGATTCCTCTCTCCCCCTCCCTCCCTGCCCTGTCCCCAGCTTTGTTGTCCATGTCCATTGTTCATGCATACATGCATATAAGTTCTGTGGTTTATCTCTCCCCCACCACCCCCTCTTCTGGGTATTGTCAGTCTGTACCCCACTTCCACATCTCTGGGACTACCCCATTCCTCAGACTGTTATGTTCATTATATTCCACAAATAAGTGAGATCATATGATACTTGTCTTTCTCTGTTTGGCTTGTTTCACTTAGGATGATACTTTCCAGGGCCCTCCATGTTGTCTCAAAGCATAAGAGATCTTTCTTTCTTACAGCTGCATAGTACTCCATTGTGTATATGTACCACAGCTTTTTTATTCATTCTTGGCTTCATTTTTCAAAGGTCTCTTCTGAGGAGCAAAGAATTTTATTTTGATGAAGTAAAATTATCATTTCCTTTTATTATGTGCACTTATTTTGTGTCTTATTTAAGAAATTTCTGCTTACTCAAGGTTGCCAAGATTTTCTTCTCTGTTTTCTCTCAAAAGGTCTGTGGCTTTAGCTTTTACATTTAGGTCTATGATCTACTTTGAGTTCATTTTTTTTTGTCTATGGGATAAGATAAATATCAACGTCAAATTATTTCTACATGAATATCCAGTTGTCCAGCACAATTTGATGAAAAGACTATTCTTTTCCCCATTGAGTTAACTTGGTACTTTTGTCAAAAATCAATTGATCATGTATGTGTAAATCTATTCCTTGTCTATTATGTGCATTGGATCTGTAAAAAAAAAAATTTTCTTTATTGATTTTAGAGAGGGAGGAAGGGAGAGGGAGAGAGATATAAACATTGATGAGAGAGAACATTGATTGGCCGCCTCCTGCATGCCCCTCACTGGGGAGTTGGCCCACAAACTGGGCATGTGCCCTGACTGGGAATCGAACTGGTGACCTCCTGGTGCATGGGTTGATGCTCAACCACTGAGCCACACTGGCCAGGTATGTACATTGGATCTTTTGGTCTATTATCTTGCTAAAACCATACTCTCTTGTTTAGTTTCTAGTAAGTCTTGAAATCAGGGAGTCCTTTCCAACTTTCTTCTTTTTTTTTTTGTTAGTTCTCATCCAAGGATATTTTTCCATTAATTTTTTTAGATAGAGTGAAAGGAGGAGGTGGGGCGGGGAACCGGAGGAGGAGGAGGAAGAGGAGGAGAGAGAGATCGATTGGTTGACTCCTGTAACACCCGAACTGGGACTGGGGATCAAACCTGCAACCCAGGTACATGCCCTTGACTTAGAAATGAACCCAAGACCCCTTAGGTTTGAGGGCTGATGCTCTAACCACTGAGCAAACTGACCAGAGCCAACTTTCTTCTTTTTAAAACTTGTTTTAGCTATTGCATGTCCTTTGAATTTATATATAAATCTTAGAACCAGTTATTAAATTTTGCAGAAAAACCTTTCTGGCATTTTGATTTGGACATGTTATTTCTTTCTATTTATTTTTGATCTTTTATTTCTCTCAACATTGTTTTGTAGTTTTTAGTATATAGGTCTTGCACTAATTTTGTTCAACTTATTCCTAATATTTTATGTTTTTGATATTTTTGTGAATAGTGCTATTTTTCAAATTTTTTCTAGTTGCTTATTTTTGGTATTGATCTTTTATTCTGTGACCTTGCTAAGTCAGCTATTAGTTCTAACAGCTTTCTTTTGTAGATTCCTTAATATTTTCTATGTATGTAATCATGTTGACTTTGAATGAAGCCAGTTTTACTTTTTTCTTACCAATATACATACATACATTTTATTTCTTTTAATGGCCTTATTGCACTGTTGGAGTTTCCAACAAATGTTCAGTTAAAGCCTTTTCTTGATTTTACAGGGATAGCATTCAATCTTTGACCATTTGGTGTGATGGTAGCCGTAAGTTTTTTTTTTTTTATCTTCACCTGAGGACATTTTTGCATTTATCTTCAGATAGAGCAGGAAGGAGAGAGGGAGGAAGAGAGAGAGAGGTACATCGACTGGTTGCCACCCACACAACCCCAACTGGGGCCGGGGACAAACTGCAACCAAGGTACTTTGCCTTTAGCAGAAACCTAACCCAGGACTCTCCGGTCTGTGGGCTGATGCTCTAACCATTTAGCAAACCGGCCAGGGCTAGATGTTTTTTTTATTTACTTTTATTTATTTATTTTTATCAAGTTCCCTTCTGTTTCTGCTTTCTGGGAGTGTTTATGTTGAACGGGTGTTCAGTGTTCTTCATGCATGCATTAGGATGAGCATGATTTTTTTTCTTCTCTGAATATGATAAATTACACAGATTAATTTTTAAAAAAATTTAAACCAACTTTGTCTGCCTGAGAAAACTTCACCTTTTCAAGATATATTATCCCTTTTATGCATTGCTGGGTTCAGTTTGCTAATATATTGTTAAGGCTTTTGCATTTATATTCATTTTCTTTTCTTGTAAAAGATGTATTTGATTTTGGTAACAGGGTAACATTGGCCTCATAAACTGATAAAAAATGTCATCTTTTATTTTATGAAAGATTTTTATAAGATTGGTGGTTGTTCTTCATTAAATGTTTGTTAGAATTCACCAGAAAAGTCACCTGGGAATAAAGAGATTTCTTTTTGTTTTTGAAAGAAGGAGGTTATTAATTATAAATTAACTTTCTTTAAGAGATATAGGGCTATTCAGATTTTCTATCTCTTCTTTGACCTCTTTTGTTAATTTTTGTTTTTAAAGGAATTTTTCTATTTTATCTAAGTTGTCAAACTTATTGGAATAAAGTTGTTTATAATATTCCTTTGTCATTTCTAGTGTCTTGAGGATCTATAATGAAGCCTCTTTCACCATGTGTGCTCTTGGTAATTTTCTTTTCTCCATATTTTAAAATCAGGTTAAATAGAGATCAATTTTTTTGACATTTTCATTCATTTTTTCTATTGTTTGTCCATTTTCTATTTCACTGACTTCTGCTATTATCTTTATTATCCCCTTCCTTCTATTTTCTTTTGGTTCAATTTGCTTTTATTTTTCTAGCTTCTGAAAGTGAAATCTTATAATATTTGTTTTAATTTTTTAATCTTTTTTTAAAATAAACACTTCAAACTTCCATTTGTTCTTCTAAGTACTGTTATAGCCGCATCCCACAAATTTAAAAATAATTGTTTTCATTTAAAAAAAAATTTATTTATTCATTTGTTTTTGTTACAGATGTTTCTCATTTTCCCCCCATTGACACACTTCTCCCCCCCACCACCCCCCCCCCCACTTCATCCCCAGCTTTGTTGTCTATGTTCATTGGTCATGCATACATGCATGTAAGTTCTGTGGTTTATCTCTTCCCCCACAAACCCCCACCCCGTCCTCTGAGGCTTGTCAGCCTGTACCCCCACCTCCATGGCTCTGGGTTAATTTTGTTCAGCAGTTTGTTTAGTTCATTATATTCCACAAATAAGTGAGATCATGTGATATTTGTCTTTCTCTGCTTGGCTTGTTTCGCTTAGCATAATACTCTCCAGGTCCTTCCATGCCATCTCAAAGGATAAGAGATCAGATAAGGGGTTAATTTCCAAAATACATAAAGTGCTCATATAACTAAACAAAAGGAAGACAAAGAACCCAATTAAAAAATGGGTAGAGGACCTAAATAGACACGTCTCCAAAAAGGACATACAAATGGCCAAGAGATATATGAAGAAATGCTCAACATCACTAATCATCATAGAGATGCAAATTAAACTATGAGGCATCACCTCACACCTGTCAGAATGGCCGCCAAACAACAAATCATCAAACAACAAGTGTTGGCGAGGGTGTGGAGAAAAGGGGACTCTAGTATACTGCTGGTGGGAATGCAGACTGGTGCAGCCACTGTGGAAAACACTATGGTGTTACCTCAAAAAGTTAAAAATTGAACTTCCATTTGACCCACTGATCCCACTTCTAGGAATATACCCTAAGAAGCCTGAAACACCAATCAGAAAGAATATATGTACCCCTATGTTTATAGCAGCACTATTTACAATAGCTAAGATCTGGAAACAACCCAAGTGTCCATCAGTAGATGAGTGGATTAAAAAGCTGTGGTACATGTACACAATGGAGTACGATGCAGCTGTAAGAATTGTTTTCATTTTATTTGGTTCAAAATATTTTTAAACTTCCTCTGTGATTTATTCTTGGACTTATGCATTATGTAAAACTGTGTTTTACTTATAAAATATTTGAGAATTTTTCAGGTATCTTGTTGTTATTAATCTCTAATATATTTCTATTGTGGTCAGAGAATGTTCTGTATGATCTCAATACTTTTAAATATATTGAGAATCCGTCTGTGGCCTGACATATGGGCTATATTTTATGAACATTCCATGTGTACTTGAAAATGTTGTATGTCTTACAGTTATTGATGCAGTACTCTATAAAGTCAACATAGTCAAGTTATTTGCCAGTATTTCACAAGTCTTACATATCTTTTCAGGCTTTTTCCATCCTGAGAGCACTGTATTGAAGTTTCCCACTATGTTCATGGATTTGTAGTTTTCTTCATGTATATGCTTCATGTACATATATATTTTTAATCCTCACCAGAGGATATTTTTCTATTTATCTTCAGATAGAGAGAGCGGGAGAGAAAAGGAGAGAGAGAAACATTGACATGAGAGGGACACATTGACTGGTTGCCTCCTGCAGGACCCCAACCAGGGCCAGGGATGAACTGCAACTGAGGTACGTGCCCTTGACCAGAATCAAACCTGTGACTCTGGTCCACGGGCTGACGCTCTAACCTCTGAGCTAAACTGGCCAGGGCATATGCATCATGTATTTTAAAGCTTTGTTATGAGTACATTTGGATTGTTATATTTTCTTAATGAATTGGCCCTTTATCGTTATGAGTTAACCCTATTTATCTCTGGCGGTATTCTTTACCTGATATTAATATCGTTTCAGCTTTCTTATGATTAATATTTTCATGATACGACTTTTAAAAATCTTTGTACTTTTAAGCTACCTGTATTTGTATATTTAAAGACTGTTTCCTGTGAACGGTTGTATTGTATTTTGATACCGCCTTATGGTCTCTGTCTTTTAATTGTAGCATTAGACTTTTTAAGTTGAATGTAATTCACTATATATTTAGGTTCCAAGCTACTACCTTGCTGTTTCTTTTCTACTTGTCCTATCTATTCTTTGTTAACTTCTTCCCCTTTATATGCCTTCTTTGGTGTTAATTATTTTCAGCTATTCCATTTCATCTCCTATATTGGAGATTATTTGCTGTATCTCTTTGTGCTCTAGAATTTACAATATACACCTTCAATATATAGCAGTTTAATGTCAAATAATATTATACCACTCATAGATAATGTATGTTGTAACTGCATAGTCTAACAGTGTACTCCGTTTCCTCCCTCTCATCCTTTGTGCTGTTGTTGTTATATAATTTTACTTATACAAATTCCATAAATTCCATAATAGACGGGTATTACTTTTGCTTTAGTCAACTAGCTTTTAAAACAACTTACAAGTGAGAAAAATTGTTTATACTTACTCACCATTTCCAACTTTCCTCATTCCTGACTTTCTATCTGTTATCTTTGACTTCAGCCCGATAGTTATAAACTTTTTTACTTCTCGTTTGTCTGAAAAATTCTTACGTCACTCACATTTGGAGAATATTTTTGCTGGATCAAGAATGTTAGGGATTCTTTTTAATTTATTTTTTTGGTTTTTAAGCCCATTGAAGGTACTGTTTGATTCTCTTCTAACTTGCATTATTTCTGCAAAGAGTTTGGTGGTTCCTCATTTTTGTTCTGATATGCATACTGTGCTCTTTCCCTTTGGTTGCTTTAAGATTTTATTCTTTGTCAATAGTTTTCAGTAATTTGATCACGAAGTACTGTAGTGTGGTTTTCTTTGTTTTTATCATGCTTGGGGTACCTTGAGCCACGTAGGTCTGTGTAGCTTTTATTCAACTTGGAAAATTTTAGCCATTACTTATTAAAAATGTTTTTTCTGCCTAAATTCCTCACCACCACCCCCCTCACATACACACACACACACACACACACACACACACACACACACACATGCTAAAATCAAACATATGTTGGCCCGGCCAGTGTGGCTCACTGGTTGAGCATTGACCCATGCACCAAGAGGTCACAGGTTCAATTCCTAGTCAGGACACATGCTCAGGTTGTGGGCCTGATCCCCACTGAGGGGCAGGCAGGAGGCGGCCAGTCGATGTTCTCTCTCATCGATGTGTCTATATCTTTCTCCCTCTCACTTCCTCTCTCTAAAATCAATAAAGAAAAAATACTGAAAACAACAGTAACAACAACAAAAACATTTGTTAGGTCGCTTGATACTGACTCACAGGTCACTATTATTTTCAGCCTTTTCTTCTTCTTCTGTGCTTCAGTCTCTCCTGTGTTCTCAAGTTTACGTTTCTTTTTTCTACAGCAATGAATCTTCTGTCCTGCCCATCAAGCAATTTTTGATATTAAATTTTCAGCCTGAGAATTTAATTTGCTGTTTAGTTTCCACTCTTTTGTTTGTTGTTTTCATATTTTTCCATAATTCCTTGAGCATATTTATAATAGCTATATGAAAACCCCTGTCTGCTAATTTCATCATTCCTGTTATTTCTGTTTCAGTTTCTATGGACACTGTGAATGCAACATTGTAGCATTGCTGGATTTAGTTTTTGTCCTTTAAGAGTTTTGAAGTTTGTTTGTTAGGCAGATAAGTTACTTGAGAATTACCTTCATCCATTTGATGATTTTTAAGCCTTGTTGGAGTAGTAGGATAGCCTCAGTTCTAATATTAGTTTGGTCCTCTTACTAAGGTGCAATCGACCTGGGTCTCTACTGTAATCCCAGGCGTTCTCTTTACTCAGGCTCGTTGGAACTTGAGTATCTTCCAGTTCTTTCTTACCTCAAGGAACTGTTCAATTTGTAGCTGTCCACCAACTATTCTCTGCCTGGCCACTTGGAATTTTACCCTACGTATGCACATCTTAGTTACCAATCAGGAACTCAAAGAAATCCCTATAAAGATATTCTCAGCTCTTTACCTACATAGTTTTCTCTTTTCACTTCTCTGCCTGAACAAGTCCAGGTATGTAAGCCTTCATGAGCTCTGATCTCTGTCTCCTCAACTTGGACACTTGGGCTGTTTCCAGATCTTAGCTGTTGTATATAGTGCTGCTATGAAAATGGGGGTTCATATATTCTTTCTGATTGGTGTTTCAGGCTTCTTAGGGTATATTTCTAGAAGTGGGATCACTGGGTCAAATGGAAGTTCAATTTTTAATTTTTTGAGGTAACACCATATTGTTTTCCATAGTGGCTGCACCGGTCTGCATTCCCACCAGCAGTGTACTAGAGTCCCCCTTTCTCCACACCCTCGCCAACACTTGTTGTTTGATGATTTGTTGATGGCGGCCATTCTGACAGGTGTGGGGTAATACTTTATTGCTGTTTTAATTTGCATCTCTCTGATGATTAGTGATGTTGAGCACTTTTTCATATGTCTCTTGGCCATTTGTATATCCTTTTTTGGAGAGGTGTCTATTTAGGTCCTCTGCCCATTTTAATTGGATTATTTGCATTTCTTTTGTTGAGTTGTATGAGCACTCTATATATTTTGGAAATTAATCCCTTATCTGTTGTATCATTGGCAATGATGCTCTCCCATATAGTGGGTTCCCTTTCCATTTTGATGCTTGTTTCTTTTGCTATGCAGATCATTTGTTTCTTTTCTCATGTGGATCACAGTCCTGCACTGGCTGTTTCCAACTTTAAAAATTTATATACTTTGTCTAGTGTTCTAGTTAACCAGTTAGGGGACCAAGTCCAGTACTAGTTCAGAAACAAGAATTCCTGTTTTCCTTTTAATGTGAATTTTCACAGCATTCAGAGTTTTAGGTGGACAAATATTTTCTTTTAGCACACCAAAGATTATCTCAGTGGTTGGAACTTTCATAATTTAGAGAAGTCGTGTTGTTTTTCTGAAGCTAGTGTGTGTGTGTAAAGGAGAGTGGAACTGGCTTCTTTTAATATTTTGTCTTTGGTTTTTAGAAATGTAATTATTGTTGCCTGTGTGTGTTTTCTTTGTATATATCCTGCTTGGAGTTTCTGAATTTCCTGAATCTGTGGCTTAATGTCTTTAACGGTGTTGGAAAATTCACAGCCAGTATTGCATCCACCCTCTTCTTTCTCTCCTTCCCTTTTAGGACATCAATTAAGACATATTTGACTATTCACCATGTTCTATGTATTCCTTCAGCACTTTTCTCTATTTTCCTTTCTTTCTTCCCTCCATACTTCAGTAGAATATTTTATACTGGCCCAACTAACAGTTCAGTAATCATTTTTGCTTCATCTAATTTGCTTTATGTACATCGATTGAGTGCATTTCTTGTTTAGTTTCAGAATTACTATTTTGTTTTTGAAATAAATCCAAGTTCTTCCCTGATGAATTACTGTGTACCCATTTCTTTTCTTTCTTTCTTTCTTTAGGAATGGAAGAGGCATGTCAAATTTTATTATTATTTTTTTGCAATTTTAATTAATTAATTTTTGTCGCAGATGTTTGTCCTTTTCCCCCCATAGACACCCTCCTCCCTATTTTCTTGAACATTTATTATAATTGTTTTAATGTTTGTTTTCTATAATTCCAATAGTGGATCATTTATGTTCTTATTGTTTGTTTTCTTTTCTCTTGATTCTTCCCAGTTTGGCCCTGTCATCTGGCATGTTTGGAAAATTCTTATTAAATGCCTGATGTTATGTTTGAAAAATTGCAGTGGCCCTCTACATGTTGTTCCCTCACCTCAGAGAGGTTTTGATTTTCATCTGGGAGGCGGTTAGGATGGATGTAGATTACCCTTGCTAATCAGTAAGTGAGGTAATATGAATCTCCAGAGGCTTTTGGTTTGCCCTTAGTCTTAGTGGACACTGTCTGTCAAGAGCTCCAGCTGACGCCCTGGGTTTATCAGTGCCCTTCCTGCTCTGTAGATGCTAAACTGTACTTTTTATTCTGTTGGCCTTGTGAGATTCCTGAGTATTCTCCTCCACTGTATAGTCACTTAGCTGTTCCTTCCTTCCTTCCTTCCTTCCTTCCTTCCTTCCTCCCTTCCTTCCTTCCTTCCTTCCTTCCTTCCTTCCTCCCTCCCTCCCTCCCTCCCTTCCTTCCTTCCTTCCTTCCTCCCTTCCCCTCTTTCTTCCTTTCTTTCTCTCTTACTATCTCCCCTCCCCTCCCCTCCCCTCCCTTCTCTCTCTCTCTCTCTCTCTCTCTCTCTTTAATAAATTATTACAAAATTGTATAAATGTCCACTCAGCCCCATGCCAGCACTAGGCATAGTTAACAGTTTGGCCCATCCTTCCACCTCTGCCCTTGTCCCAGTTGAACCTATTTTATATACGTGGTTTTGATTTTAAAACTATGGCTTACCCTAAGAATTTGTTCTGCAACTTGCTTTTTATTTTTTTAAATTATTATTTATTTTATTTTTTCCATCACCATTTATCCCCCCATGCCCTCTTCGACCTCCACCCCTGCCCGCAATCAGCACACTGTTGTCCATGTCCGTGAGTTGTCTCTCTCTTTTTTTTTTATTTCTCACCTAAGGACATTTTTTCTACTTATTATTAGATAGAGTGGGAGGGAGGGAGAGAGTGTGAGAGAGAGACAGAGAGAAACATCGATGGGATAGAACCACATCAACTGGTTGTCTCCTGCAAGACCCCACCAGGGCCGTGGATGAACCACAATCCTTGACCGGAATCGAACCTGTGACTCATTGGTCCACAGGCCAATGCTCTAATCACTGAGCCCAACCAGCCAGGGTATGAGTTCTCTCTTTTTTGCTCAATCCCTCAAGTCAACCCCAACACTGCCCCCTCCACACCACACACACACACCACTACCAGAGCTGCTTCTTTTTTTTTTTTTTTAATCCTCATCCAAGGACATTTTTCCATTTTTTGTACAGACAGAGGGGGAGGAAGAGAGAGGAAGAGAGAGAGGGAAACATCGATGTGAAAGGGACACATCGAGTGGCCGCCACCCGCACGACCAACCAGGGCCGGGGACAAACTGCAACCGATGTACGTGCCCTTAGCGGGAACCGAACCCGGGTCTCTCTGGACCGCAGGCGGACGCTCTAACCGCTGAGCCAAACTGGCCAGGGCTGTCTGCCTATTTTCTATCTATGAGTCTGTATTTTGCTTGGTCATTTCTTTTTTTTTTTTTTTTTTGTCTTTTACCCTGTGCATCATCAAATGAAGCAAATGTCATTAGGAGAAAAATGGAGCAGAATAATACTATTATTTTCCTGTGGTTTCTTTTCCTTTGGATTTTAGTCCCTGAGGTCCTGGCTGTATTGGTAATACTGAAACCCAACTATTTTCTCTCTTTGCCTGTAATACTCTCAGAATTCTCAGAGGCTACCTTCTTTGTGGCCTTTTGGTCCAATGTTACTTGGAAATCAGGTGTAGGAAAGGCAGCAGAGAACGTCAGGTTAACACCAAAGCCGTTCTCTTCTTTCTGGGTTCTTGGCCTCATTCTCGAGTTCTTAACTTTGATTCCATTTTTTAAAATTGGGCTAAGACAACTCTTTGAGTGTTTTTCCCAGAAAAATTAAAACAGCCATCTATTTTCTCATTGGTTTCATTAGGAAGACATTTTTTTCTCTTACTTTCACACATGATAACCACCCAACTGAATGCATAAGTCCTGTATGAGACTACTTGACCCTCTAAGTTGATTGGTTCATTTTTCTTCTGTGATCTACTGTTATATACAACTCTTGAAACCAACCTTGATTTTTTCTTTGCTGGTAACTTGTTTTTTCTTAGTTGATAACTTGAATTTTTCTTTATCCTACAAATTACAAGAAATATAGCATATATGTCAATATAATTTATTTTTATTAATAATCTTATAATATAGTGAACCATTTGTTTTTTTAAGCAGTGTGTTATTCTTCTGATAGGTATACATTATATACTTATTGCCTTGAAATAAAATAAATGCAGGATATTTTTCTCATCTTTTAAAATATAGCATAGACTATTCATATGAAATATATCTAAAAAGTGGAAGTCCCCTAATATTGATACTCCAGAGTTAGTCAGGTAACAGGTAGCATTTCAATTATAGTCTGGGAAGATGTATTATGTACATATGGATACTACATACAAAGCTTTCTTTTATAAAAATGGTATCGTACAATTTATTTTGCAATACTTTAGAATTTAGTTTGAAAATCTTTCCAAGTCAGCATATTTTTTCTGGTTATTTATTGCTGCATAACAAATCACCCCCAAATTAAGTAGCTTAAAGTAACAATTTATTACTACCTCTTTTAGTCTGTGGATCAGGAATTCAGATAGGTCACAGTGGGGATGGCTTGTCTCTGTCCTACAATATATGAGACTTCAGCTGGCACGACTCTTACAGCAGGTGTTTGAGTACATGGGGACTAGATCTCTCTCTTCCCCTATCTCACTCCCTTCGCACAGCCTCTCCGCATAGCTAGCTTGGCCTGCCTCACATCTGGTGGCCTCGGGGTAACTGGACTTCTTAGATGGTGATTCAGGGCTCCAAGAGTATTCTGAAGGACAGGAAATGAAAGCTTCCAGTTTCTGAAGTTGTAGGCCTGGAAACTGGCCAAAAGAACTTATTTTTTTAAAATTTTTTTCTTTATTTATTTTTAGAGAGAGGAAGGGAGAGGGACAGAGAGATTGAAACATCGATGAGAAAGAACATCAATTGGCTGCTTCCTGCATGCCCCCCACTGGGGATCAGGCCCACAACCTGGGCAGGTGCCCTGACTTAGAATCAAACTGGCAACCTCTTGGTGCATGGGTCGGCGCTCAACACTGAGCCACACCAGCTGGGCCAAAGTAACTTCTTTATTTTATGAAAGAAGGAACAGATCCTGTCCAGGTTCAAGGGTAGGAATATAAAGATCTCAATTTTTGAAGAGAGAAAATTTGTGGCAATATTTAATTCATCATGGTAAAAAATTATTTACACTCTTCCAACATGAAAACAAAATAAAAAAGCACAAACATCCAAAAGCCTCAAACATTTTCTTCTTGTGGAACCAGGCTCAGTCTTGAGGTCCTGGATCTGTTCATCTAAAATAGCTCAGGTGGATAAGTCTCCCTCCATAAAGTTCTTCTCAATATGAAGATCTGTGACCTAGAGACAAGTTATCTCCTCCCGCCTCTTCCCTAAGCACCCAACACCCACCAGGGAGGCAAACATATAATAACTGTAATAGACATCCTATTCAATAATGGAGGGTATGGGAGGCATTTCTTACAGCAGTCACTGGTTCGTAGCAATTTTGAAATCCAGCTGAGAACATGTCATCAGTTCTTTAATTAGGGCCCAGTCCTGCTTCTTTGGGAATGAATCTCCCTGGCTCTTGGCATCACTTTTTGGGCTCTTGGTTCTACTATCTAGGTCATTCACCCTCTCCCATTAGAAATGGCCCCTGTTCGCAGCCTGTTTATTGCCTCTTGAATTGGGGATTCATAATAGGCCTCCTTTCATTTTGTACTGTCTTTGT
This sequence comes from Molossus molossus, assembly GCF_014108415.1. Taxonomy (NCBI): domain Eukaryota; kingdom Metazoa; phylum Chordata; class Mammalia; order Chiroptera; family Molossidae; genus Molossus; species Molossus molossus. The sequence continues at coordinate 104,332,739 of NW_023425366.1, read as the reverse complement.
CCCTTCACTCCCAAGCTAGTATATTTTCTTTAAAAGCATTGAAGGCGCCCTGGCCAGTTTGGCTCAGCGGTTAGAGCGTCGGCCTGCAGTCTGGAGAGACCCGGGTTCGGTTCCCGCTAAGGGCACGTACTTCAGTTGCAGTTTGTCCCGGCCCTGGTTGGTCGTGTGGGTGGCAGCCACTCGATGTGTCCCTTCACGTCGATGTTTCTCTCTCTCTCCCCTTCCTCTCTCTCCCTCCCACTCTATCTGTACAAAAAATGGAAAAATATCCTCGGGTGAGGATAAAAAAAAAAAACATTGAAGGCTTCCTGTAATTCAAATTATAAGCCACCCATTAGACAAAGGCTATACTTACAAATCTCTTTAAGACTAAGCCCTTTTCTAGCTCCAGCCCCCCGTGAGGCTGCTGAGGAAGCATGTCTCTAAGATCCTTAGAAATCCTTTTAGGCATGCCCTGAAATATGTGTGAAATCTTAACAAGTGATCTCATAGCTCCATGCTTAACTTAATCTCTATCCAGAGACCACATTTTACTGCACTTGATTTGACATTTTTGCTTGGAGATACTAGAATGAGAAAGTTATCCTTTCTAATCCGGCAAGTCCTGGTGCTCTCTATTTCCTCTAAATTCTACTAAAAAAAATGTAGTTTCTTCTTTAACTCATCTCTGCTCATCTTTTAGCATGGGAAACTAGTAAAACTCAGTTGGCACTTTCTCATTCAACTTGGAACTCGCCCTAGTCAGATCCATGAGTTCATTAGGTGTCTTTTCCATTTGTCATGTTATGAAAGGCAACATTTTTGCTGTTTTACTGGTATGTGACTCTGGTGCTCTTTTCGCCAGCTTCCATAAACAATCTTCTTGGTGTTCTTCAAGTCGCCTCCAAGAGTCTTCTGTTACCTTTCAGCCTTTAATACAGGTCTTTCAAGGCACTTCTAGCTTCTGCCCAGTGTCCAATCCCAAAGCCAATATTTTAAGTTTTTGTTACAGCAGCACTCTACTTCCAGATACCAAATGTTGTTCTGGTTATCTGTTGCTGCCTAACAAACCACTCTAAAATCTCTTGTCTCAAATAGAGAATGTGTACTGGAAAGAATTCAAAGCATTCTATATTCTGTATTTAATGGAGTACATAAACAACATTACCCTCCAACATATGCTTTCCCAAATGATTTATTAAAAATATTTTTTATTGAGTTTTTATAGAGAGAGAGAGGGAAAGGGAGAGGGAGAGGGAGAGGGAGAGGGGGAGGGGGAGGGGGAGAGAGATAGAGAGAGAGAGAGAAAGAGAGAGAGAGAGAGAGAGAGAAAGTTTGATGTGAGAGTGAAACATTGATTGGCTGCCTCCTGCACACCCTCCATTGGGGATCAAGCCTGCCTTGACTGGGAATGGACAGGCAACTTTTCTGTACACTAGATGATGACCAACTAACTGAGCCACACTGGCCAGAGCCAAATGATTTTTCTTTTTTGGCTAATTTCTATTCAGAATATAACACACCATTTCATCACTCTCTACCCCTGGCTGTCTTGGGCACTGGAAGTAGATTTATTTACTGAAGATAAAACAAAAGAAGGAAGGCTAGGGGAAGGGAAAAGGTAGAGACAGGAATGACTGGCCATGTCAGAAAATCTTTACCATGTTGTAAGGTAGCAATTGTCCAGGTGTCTGATTTGTGTACTTCTGAGTCCCAAAGTAGAGGTAGGTGGTTGAAAAAAGTTAAAGTTTATTTCTAGCTGTTTCCTAGAGGACTGAATTATTATGGGTTGGAAAGAGTACTTATGTTAAATTCAACTGCAAATATATAATAAAGGGAAGTCCGTCCCACCCATTTTGTTTTATGCTGATTTGAGCTTCCATTCTTACAATTGGTTCAAGATTCTCATTGGCATTTTGATAAGAAGGAGTTGACACATTTTGACTCTTATTAATTTTGTATTGAACAAAAGAATAAAAGTTGGAGCAAGGGTAGCAGGGCCTGTGAACCTGCAACTCCCTTAACATGAAAATCTCAGAATCATATTGGTGAGGACCAGAAAACTGCATTGGGCATTCTCACCAGAGTTTGCCACCTGACTTCTCTAGTTCTTGAGGTGCCTTGAGCTTAGTATCCTTGATTCCTCCTTCTCTCCCCCAGGCAGGGTAATATCTTTAGTACTAGCCAATTACTCACTAATAATGCCAACATTTGTTGAAAGCGTATATTATGCTGGAACTGAGTTGGCTGAGGGAACTGCTATTCATGTTATTACATTGAATCTTTACAACAACTTTATTGGGGGGGGGGTAAATACCGTAATCATTCCCATTTTACAGATGAGGATAGTTGAGATTTAGAGAGAACAACTTGCCTAAATTCATGCAGGCAGGCAGTGAGAACAGAGAACTTCTGCCAGATGTGTTTCACCCTGGTAAAATGGTGACCCCTACATTGTACCATGTGTGTATATAGACTTGCCAAGGGGTTTTGGTGACACAGCTGCCATCCAGAAAGTGACAAACAATTGCTTACATGAGCAACAGATTGTTAGAAGATGCAGTTTTCATCTAAACTAAGAGATTAGAGGGAAAGATCATACTGAGACCCACCAACTCTATCAGTTCATCTGCCCACGACCCTTCATGGAAACCCCTAGAAATACCTCCTCTGCACATCTCTGAACTATGTCCATAGTAGCTCAAAAGGTTATTAGATAAGTTGGGGGAGTAGAGCTGGTACAAGAAAAAAATAGTAACAATACAGGGTAGCAAATGCTAAGTGACAAAGGTGTGATACTCACAATGAGTGCTATGGGGACTCAGGAACCACTCCCAGGCTACAAGCCAGGAGGTGCAGACACGGAGGGGACCCTGATTAACTTGTGCTGCTGGCTGGCAGTGCCAATGTCCACGCTTCCTTGGTAGCTGTACCAGCCAGCAGAGAGGTGATGGCTGAGCTGTTTGGATGAGATGCTTGTGGCAGTGTTGCCTGCTTCATTTCCGATTGGTGTAAGAATTTTTATGCTGTAGCTTTTCTTTGATTCTGGGAATTGGAGTCGTTTGAGCTGGTGAGCAGTCATTCTGCCACCTAGAGCAGGCAAGAAACGGGAGACCCTGGAAAGAAGAGTGCTGTGAGGAGACTAGCCTGCTCCAGCCAGGTGGGTTGTTCCTTCTCCCTTGGTACACTCCCGGAGGAGCGTTCAGAAACTGGCAGGCTTCTGACTTTGTCTACGGGACAGTTTTATTTTTATATACAACACCAACCTTCGTTTCACTGTGTATTCTGCCAGCTTCTGGGCACATAAGAGGTAGACAGGTTGGAACCAGGGAAGGTGACTAGAGACTGTAAGCTAATATGCTGTCCTTCAGGAATGGGGCAGAAGAGAAAAAAAGGACTTGACAAAGGTCAGCGCTGGGCAGGTTGCAGATTTCCAGCTCACACCTGTGTCCAAACACTCTTTCCCTTCATTAAATCTATTCTTTGACCTTGGAGGTTGATGGAGATGGCCCAAGATGCGCCTCCCTAGATAGCGGTAGGGGTGGGCACACTGATCCTCCACCTCCTCCACCCTTTTCTGCCCTCCGCCCAGTGCGGATGCAAGTGTGATTATGGCCCAGGGGTGTGGGCACCGGGGATGAAGTAGTTAACGTGGGGGGCGCCTGGGTGAGTTGTCCAATACCGAAGAACAGCAGTTTACCAGAGTTAACGTGGGCAGCTTCTTTGGGTAGCAAAGGAAGGAGGACCTTCTGTCAAGCTCCAGCTCTCCCCCTGCGTGTGCCTGTGTGTGCGCGCGAGTGTGAGTGCGCGCGCGCCGAGGCGTTCCTCAGGTTGCGCTGCCTGGAAACCAAGGGAGCTTGGTTATTGGCAAGGCTACAGAGTGGGGGTGGGGGCTCCCCAATCCTCGCAGAAGAGCAGCGCGGGCTGCCAAGGCGAGCCCTGAACCCCAGCTCCTAGCGCGCGAAGGCAGAGCGAGTGGGGCGGACGCTGCGGGCGGCCTCCAAGCCTCGGGGGGCTCGCCTGCGAGAAGCTGGGGAGGAAGCCGAAGCTGCATGGAGTTTCTAGGGCACGCAACTCCAGCGGGGCCTCGGCCACTGGGCTCCGGGGCGCTGCGAGGCAGCCGCGCACATGGGCTGAGCCCGCGCGCCTGGGCTCTGCACAGCCAGCGGGAGCGCGAGGGGTAGAGGAGTGTGCTGTGCAGGGGTGCGGGGCACGCGTCCTCAGACGGGAGCCGAGGACAAGGACAGGGAGGCACGCGCCCAGATAGTGCTCCGAGCAGACGAGGGACTGGAGCCGGCTCGGGGTGCGCTTGGGGAGCGGCCTGGGGCGCCGTGGGAGCCGGCGGCAGCGAGGATGCCGGCGCGAGGACGCGGCTGCCGGCTAGGTGTGTGAGCGTGCTAGGTGTGCCGAGAGCTGCCCGCTGGCACCCGCATCCGCGCCGCCCCCTCCCTGCGGGCCTCGGAGGGAGCCCTCAGTGCCGTGCCTCGGCGCCTCGGAAACCAGCCTTAGGGGCTGCGGGCCCGCGCTGCGGGCCCCCGGCCCTGCAAGAGGTGAGTGCCACCGCCCGAACGCTCCCTCCCCTCGTCTCCGTCTCCTGCCCTCACCTTCCCCCTGCGTCCTCGCCCCCTCTCCACGGTGCCCAAGCCCCTGGCTGTCGTGGGCCCTTGTCCCCGGAGGGGAAGGGCGGGCGGCCGACGCTGCCTCCAAACCTGTTGGCCCCGGCAAGAGGGCATCCCAGCCCGCCTGAGCCACCTTGCCCTCCCTGGGGTGGCTGATGGGCGCCCGCCTGGGGGCGTGGGGCTGGGAAAGGGCGGTGGGTGTCCCCCTCGGGTGTCCCGGAACTGTGCGGCTGTAGACTGTGGGCCGGGCGCCTGGGCGGTGGGAAGGAACGCGAGGGCAAGAAGCGGCTCCGCAGCCCAGGTGGGAGACCGCGGCTTCCAGGTCTTCGGGAAGCCGGGAGCCATGGCGTCGGGCGCGGCGGGGGGCGGGGGGCAGGACTCCCTCCCCTCCGGCCCTAGCGCGGCTCTCGCCTCCCTGGGCGCACGCTCCTCGCCGCCACCGATCGGGTCGGGGCCCTGCGGAGTGCGGGATGACCCGGGAGGCCCCGTGGCCCAGACCGGGACCTGGCTGCTGCTCAGCTGGCCCCTGGGCCCCAAGCAGCTGCATGGGTTCGGCGCCTGGGCAGCGGCGGGCTCTGGCTGTCAGGGTAGTTTGGGTTGAAACGCGTGCCCCAGCCTGTCCGGACCGGCGCCACGGGGAGTGAACTTCCTCAGACTTGGCCTGAGGGCGCCTCGGCAGCAGCAGGTAGTTCTGGGGCCGGACTGGAGGCTAGGGCTGGCGGGGAGTTCTCACCCCGACGGGATGCTGGTGCGGACGGCGGACCGAGGGCGCCTTTCGGCTTCCCCGCGCCGGCCACGTGCGCCCTCTGCCCCGACTCGAGCACCGTTTCCCACTGCTCTCTCTGATTTGGGGAGGAGTGTGTGAGGAAGGCGCCTTCCTTGCCATTGGTTTGAAGCCCTGAGCCCAGGTGAAACGGTGACTGCAGTTCCTTGGGTCCCAAGACTGGGGCGCCATCCTCAGCCCCGAGTCTGTTTTTCACAGAGAAAGGAGACTTTCCTGGGCTCAGAGAATAGCGGTTCAGTGCTGACGGTGTGTGGCTGTGTTGGGCTGAAGTCTGACTGCTATGAATAACAATTACATTCTAGAGTGAATAAGGGCAGCCTCGTAATAGAGGTGAGTTGACCTTCTCTAGAAGAATGTTAGGTTTCTGCCCTCTGTATGTCCAGACGACACACCCAGCATCTGTGTGAATGTGAACACTCATAACTCTCAGGATTTCCATGTTCTGCTTCTTTAACTGCTGACTTTTAGTGAAAAAGATAAACTCTTTTTCAATTCAGGCATCAGAGCTTTGGAAAAGGTTTAAAGCAGGTTATTGTGAAATTGTCTTGAGGCTAGAGCAGGACAGCTATTTTTTTTTTTTTAATTAAAGAGGACCTCTAGCTCTCATCCTTGGCTTGCTGGTGGTTTTTATTTCATCTTTGGGGGGTGGAAGGAAGTGTTGGTGGAGTCCCAATTTTATTTGCTACTTATTTATCTGAGGCTTTGACTGAAGTCTAGACGGCAACTGAGCCCCCCCACCTTGTGCTTGCAGCTCTGTTGTGATACCCGGTTTATGATTCATTTCTGGGCTCCAGGAGCTGCACAGTGTTGCCAGACTCTTAGGCAGTTGGTGGTGACCCCCATGACTGCCCCCTGGATGCCCCTGGGCTGCGTTCCCCCAGGGCCTGCTCTGCTGGAAGCCCAGCAGCCCGGCCCTCCCTCCCGAGCTCTCTGCAGACCTGTGGGTTTTCCATGGAGCTCACTGCAGACCTGCGGGTTTTCCGTGGCACCAGCTGCCTGCAGAACAGCTCTGTTTACTGAGAGCTGGTCTACGATACCGAAGTTGGTTACTGGATATGTCCAAGTGGAGTAGTGAAAACACAACTCTCAGGAAACCCAATCCCTAGGCTATTTTATTGGAGGAGCGCTAAATCCTCTTAGAATTGTTCATTAAGATCACCTCTCTCTGAACTCGGAATGGAACTATTGCCAGTGACCAGGCCTTCAGTGAGGGTGCAGAATAAGGGCATCTTAGAAAGATAATTTAATTCGGCTGGTTCTGTGGAGACAATGATGGGCATGACTTGATGAAGACACACCGCTCTCTTTCCTCTGTAAAGGGTGGGGGGGTTTGGGAGGGAAGGAGGGAGCCCATGTGACAGCTGCTTGGTTGGCTTTAACATTTATCTCCACGGTGGGAGGCCTCTGGTCAGTGCTTGATATTGGGGAGTGTTGAGCTCCAATCTAGAAATCTCTTTTCCACAGCGAGTGGACAGTGTACTCCTAGGTCAATAGCCAGTAAGGTTTCTGTGCCCTGGTACTTAAGCCTGCCTGCAGTCCAGGCTTTGCCAGCCCAGTGTACTACTGACAGCCTATGCAGTGCTCGTGGGTGGCAGAAGGGGGCGCTAAATCTTACATTGAGAGGAATTCTCATGGCTCTGCTAGAACTTTGGCTATTTAAGGTTTTTGAAGACCCTCTTAATTCAGATTTCTGAGCCCCTACTTGGTGCAGGACACTTTCACACATTTGAACTCACACAATCCTCATTTTTCAGACTTGGGAACTGATGCTAAGGGAGGTTAAATAACTTTCTTGGGGCTGTGAGTAAGAGGCAAGGTTAGGGCTTGGTTCTAAGAGGCCGGGCTTTCTAATCATGAGTCCCAGGCTCTTTCCACACTGCTGCTTATGATCTGAAGAGTATTTTAGTAACCCCTGACCTTTGGTGCCTCTTTTGGAGTCAGACCCATAGTGGTGCCCTGTCTGTGTTTGCTGAGCGGATCTAGGCCAGTGTCTCATTCCTCGTTCCTGATGAGGAAGCTCTGGCACGGGAGGAGCTGGACTTTGTGCAGTGGGTCAGGGGAGGACGCCCTGCCCTCCGGGGTGCCCATACTCCAGCCATGTGAGGTTCAAGTTCAGATTTGGTTTAATTATGGGCTATTGCTTCTTTGCTTGTTTGCATGTCCCCTATCTGTGCTCACATTAGTATGGGGTGGGTGGCATCTTTGTCCTTCACTTGAGGCTTAAACGAATGTAATCAGAGTGTCTGAAATGTCCTTTCATGATGGAGAACCATTAGGCAGCACAATGAGCAGTAGGTTTCGGTGTTTGTTAGAACTGTGTTCTGGCTCTCAGGCAATGACACCGTCTTCAAGATGGGCAGAGCCTAGACTGGTCCCTCCGCCACTCAGTCTGAGAGTAATACTGGGTGTGGTTAGAAAGGAGGAAAATGAAAACACAACTGTTGCATCCGACCTGCGGTTTTCAAAGTGAATGATGAGTTGAATCATTTAAACAAAGTCCTCTACCAAATGGTTAGTTAATGTATCATCTAACAAAAATGTATTCAGTGCCTATTATGTGGTATGGATATTGAGATAAACATGACACAGCACCTATCATAATAAAGCTCACAGATGAGTGGGGAGGCAGACCATGGATGAGGGGTACACATTTGTGGGCAGAGACAGAAGGCAGCTGGCCAAGGATGGACCTGATGTCTGAGCTGAGCTGAAGGGTGATTAGGAAGCAGTCAGCTTTACAAGGGTATTCCGTGCAGAGGAGACAGGGTGGGCACAGAGCAAGAGGTACGAAAACAGGAAATATGGGCACGCAGTTGGTAGTTTGGAGTTCTTGGAGCTTAAAGGCTGCGGCAGGGAGTGACAAGAGAAGAGGCTGGAATGATAGCGGGAGGCCTTTGGTCAGGACAGGGGCCTCAGCATTTCTCTGCTAGCGAGTGGGCAGCGTGGGCAGATTTGAGCTTTAGGTAAGACTAGTTGGGGACCTGGTGGAGAATGGATTTGGCAGTAAGATCAGAGGTGTGGATCCCAGTGAGGGCACTAGTGCTGAGGCCTCGCGGGGATGTGGAGCAGAAGACACGGATTGGGCAACCATTTAGGAGAATTCTCAGGGTGCCGGGGTTGCAAGCAACAGGAACTACTTCTGCACAGCAACTAAACCAAAGAGAATGTATTGGCAGTACTGATGGGAGCTCAGGACTGAGGATGCACCTGCAGAGCCAGCTTGGAGCATGTGGGAATTCGGCAGTGGAGGGAATCTGGGTGGCAGGAATTGTCCACAGTTTCTCTCAGTTAATACTATGAAAGCAAATGATCTCCAGCCCTGACCTCCTCCTCCATCATCATAGTGGCATTCTGCTACATTCAAAATGCGTAGAGGAAAAGGCCTCTTGGCATAGCTTTGGGTCTTCGTAGCTAGGAGCATTTTTCTGAAAGGTCATTGAAATGGGAAGAGGTAGTTTTCTGAAAGAAACTGGAGTGATCCTGCGAAAGCATGGTGACTTAGATGTTGGGCATGTCCTCCCAGGAGGGGAAGCTGGTGAGACTTATTGATTAATTGATAGGAGTAGGCGAAAGGGAAGGGTACAGTGTGACTTCTGGGTTTATGATTAAGGTAATGGGGTGGATAAAAAAATGAATTGTGGCTAAGACTAAATAACTCGCTGGCAGGGCTGTGGGCAGCTCTCTGTGACCAGGCTGCCTGAAAAGGTGACGACCTATTTTTAAAATCTCATTAAGGGGCTCTGCTGCTGTCAATAAGACCATTTAACTAGTTACTTTATCTTGTGCCCCAAAAAACCTGGGTACTTTGAATACATTTTCATTCATTCAACCAATATTTATGACACATCTCTGGCTTAGGTACTGGGGAAAACGGTGAATTAGACAGAATTGGTACACTCCTAATCTGGTAGTATAAGACAATAAAAAATGAGTAGAAAATGAAATTAGATGATATGACAGAGACAGGTGAAGAGGCTCCTTCAGAGTAGGTGGTCAAGGAAGTGCTCACTGAGGAGCCATATTTAAGCAGGGTAAGTTGGGGGGAAGATCTGGAGAAGAACTTCCAGGCAGGGGGAGCATCCAGTGCAAAAGTCCTGAGGTATGAACAAGCTGGAAGCATTAGAGGAACAGGAAGGAGGCTGGCATGGCAGGAGATGGGTTTAGAGGAGCAGGGGCTAGTTCATGGGGGCCTCAGAGGTCACCCTGTAGAGTTTGAGTTTGATACTGAGTTTGATGGAAGCCACTGGAGGATTTTAAGTGGGAGAGTGAAATGACTTCTGTCACACTCTGGAAGATCAGACTGACAGCTTTGCATCCTGTATGCACTATCTCAGCAAAGGGAGTCTTCATCCATTAGAGTGTAAAAATGAAATGTGTAATGTTTAAGAGTAACAGATGGAGAGAAAGTGCGTTGTGACCTTAATTTAGTGGCTTCTAATGTAGCAATTAAACGTGGATACAGACAAAACCACATTTTAGAAGGATAATGGAAATAGTTGACTATAAATGTTCACACTGCATGCTCAAAAACGTTGGCATTTTGAATGATTTTTTTTTTTTTTTTGAAAATGAGTACATGTTTATTTTATAATCAGAAAAAACATTGAAGATGTAGACACTGATGACCACAGACATCTTGAATGGGGGGTTGTAACAAGTGCATCCACTAAACACTTTTTCCTACTGTTCTATTTCTGGAAATATTTTGCAGCAGCTGCCCCAATGGGTGGCTCTTTGTTTTATTCTTAAAAAATATGTTTAGTTATGAAAGCAAACATTCTTTTTTAAAGAAACAAAAGCAATACAGAAATGTTACATAAAAAATGATAGCACTTTTCTGTACTCTCATTCCCCAGACCATTAACATTTCTGTACATATATTGTTAGAAGTTTTTCCTATGCATTTCAAATATACATCTATATTTTGCTGAAGGATTTTGGAATATTGCTGTAACAAGTTTCCCTATCTCCACATCACGCTCCAAAATTCCTTCCTCTACAGCTTGCAACCTAGATGACCTCCCCCGCCCCAAAACAAAGTCATTAGGAAAGTTGAATACATAACCTAGCTAGGAGAAAGTGAATCTTGTCTTTGTATTGTGTTCACTGAAAGCACACTTTATACTTATAAAGAATAGAGCAATTAAATATTTATTAAAAGTTCATTTCTGAGCATTTAAATACATTATTCTAACATTGGAGCCAAAAAGTTGGTATCATGATTACAAATCACTTGCAGTTTTTCATTAACAAAAGTTAGCCAACATGAAACTCAGAAGTGCGAATGAGGGAGCTGAGCTAATTCTTTTGCTGTCATATTTATTACAGTGGAATACTATCCTCTGAAAACAGGAAAGGAAACCATTCAATGAAGTGTTCCTCAGAGCCACTGATGTGTTGGGGAAGAGGCATCGTCTGTGTGGTGTCACCATGACGGGGTTTGGGGCTGAAGTGTTGGGAATAAAGCTCAGCGTTAGTGTAATTGAACAGTGTCGGATGGATCTCATTATGCAATTCAGCAGAATTACTACTTTCCCATCATTATTTTAATTGCATCCTTTCTTGGTGAAGAGAAGAGCGGATATGTGCTTAGAAGAGAATGATTGTAAAGTAATAGAACCATGGAGTGTAAGGGGGAGCAGGGACCTTGGTTATCTCATTTTGCAGATGGGAAAAAATGAGGACCAGAGGGAGCTGATGACGTGCGCTCTGTCAACCCGCCGGTTTCCTCACCCTGGTACCCCTTCCCTATACTCTGCGGTGGCTCTGTGTTGGTAGAAAATGTAATTTATTTGGGTAAAACCAAGAATTAGAAAAGCACTCTGAACTGGATGAAAAATGGGAGGGTTTTTGAGCCGTTCATTCATTCTGTACAGTGTAATCTCTTTGTGTACTGACAACAGGCCCGGCTACTGTGTAAACATTTTTGCAGCCTGGTAGGAAAACCTCAGACATCTGTACTGCACATTGATGTTGCATGTCAGCCTCCAGCATTCCAGTGGCTCTGTTGTTTAATCTGGCCTGTGGCGGACGATTCATTTTACCCACGGACACATAAACACACATTCCATATCCCGCAGAAAGTGACAAGTATTAATGAACCTCTGCTGATTAGAATTTCCCCATTTCCCCCATTAGATGCAGCATGGCTGGGTGGCCTTCCTAGGGTCCCGGGTTAGCCTGGGGTGGTGGGAGTTCCCATCACTGTCTCCCCCAGAGGCATGGGGTGCACCACCTGACCTCGCCACCCTCCCTGGCCTCTCAAAGACAAGCCAACTTTCTGCAAGAAAGAGCAGACTCTGACCTCATGAAATCCCTTTAACTAGTGAAGCCACTTTTTGTCTGGGCAAACCCATGGGTATGGAACTACAAAGGTCTCTTCTTGGGGGTTGTGTTTTCAAGTCTGTTTTGTGGGTTGACCCCAATTCCTTCCCTTCCTGAGTCCCTTGCTGGCGGCAGGTTGAGGACAGATCATCTTCCCTCAACCGAGGCTGGTGGTCCTCTTTTTGCTCCAAGACCCATTCCTCAAATTAGTTGCATGGATGCTACCGGCTTCTGAGCTCTGGTAGCTCCAAGTACAGCTTGGCTCCTATGCTATCTTTTAATAAACACCGAAGTTCTCCACTTCTCACATGCAAAGAGATAAATGCTTCTTTCAAACACCCAGAGGCACAGAATCCATGGGGCCCTCAAAGCAGGAATCACAGGGGGATCACAAATTAAATAGGAGGGAAATATAAATGGGTCCTCACGCAGGGAGCTCAGCCTTACGTTCTTAGTTACAGTGCAGGGTTGCACACCGGCAGGGATGAGCCACGGAGCACTGGCCATGGACTCTTCTGCTCCCTCCGTTTTGGTCTCTGACCCTGCAGTCCATGTGCTTGGAGATCCACGCATGAAAGCTGATGCTGAAAAAGAAAGGTCTTTCCTCTGATTTGAAACAGTGCAGAGAGAGAGAGAGAGAGAGAGAGAGAGAGAGAGAGAGAGAGAGAGAGACTGAACTAACAGCTAAAAGGTGGCTCCTGCAGGAGCTTGGAGGTCCGGGGAGTAATCCCAGACGTGAAGGTAAACACAAGAGGCAGGTCCTGATTTGGGATGGTGACCCATCATCCATTAGAACTCCAGCAAGTGGAGTGGGGGACCCTGCTCCGTTCTTGGGAAAGATGATACAGACCTTTCCAGAGGGAAGTCAGTCTGCCCCGGATTTGAGTCTTAGAACCTAAAGTGGAGAATTCATTTCAGTGTTTCTCAAACTTTGCTGCATATGAAATCCCCTGGGGAGCCTTCATAAAGGCCCAGTGCCTGTCACATCTCAGACAAGTGACGTCCGATTCTCTGGAGGGATGGGACCCAGCCCCCCAGGTGATTCCATTGTACATTCAACTTTGAGAACCAGGGCTCGAGACAAACGGAGGTACCCAGCAACCCCCCCAGGGATGTTGTTGACATGCACATGCTGATGCCAGGTCTGGAGCAGGCCTAGACCCTGCTTTTGTAACAAGCCCCAGGTCCTCCTGCTGCTTCTCGTGGGCCCCCTGGGAGGCACGGCCTGGTTAGGAGAATCAGGCTCCCGACCCCTTCAGGTTCACATGGGAGGCTTCTGGAACCGTTGTCTTTTCAGGGGATCACGGCATCTTTGGTTCATTCAGAGTAGGGTTGGAGAACAAGGATCCTGGACCCCGTCTCTCCCCTTTCTATTGTAAAGAACAGAGCAATTAAATATTCCTTAAAAGTTCATCTCTGGACATTTAAACATTTTTGCTCTCGCATTGGAGCCCAAGAGTTGGTATCATGATTACAAATCACTTGCATTTATTTATTTATTTATTTATTTATTTATTTATTTATTTATTTTTTATCCTTACCCAAGGACATTTTTCCATTTTTTGTACAGATAGAGTGGGAGGGAGAGAGAGGAAGAGAGAGAGAGAGAGAGAAACATCGATGTGAAAGGGACACATTGAATGGCTGCCACGCGCATGACCAATCTTGGCCAGGGACAAACTGCAACCGAGGTACGTGCCCTTAGTGGGAACCGAACCCGGGTCTCTCTGGACTGCAGGCTGACGCTCTAACCGCTGAGCCAAACCGGCCAGGGCAATCACTTGCACTTCTTTGTCCTTCAGAATCCAGAGCATTCTCCTGCCCCTGGTCAGCATTTGTAGAGCCAGAATCAGAGGCTCAGAGAGCTGCCAGGGACCTTAGCGATGATCTGGTCCAAACCACTCAGTTTTGAAAGAGAGGAAAATGATGTGCCCAGAGTCACACATCACCAGGCCAGGGCTGCTGTGGACTCGAGACCAGGAGGAGGGACCAGGCGGGATGAGGCCTGGGAGGAAGGAACCCCATCCTGTTCCCCCTGCGGGGGAGTCATGACACAGAGACATCCAGAAAGATTGACGAGGTAGTTGTATTAAAAGCGCCCATCAGTTGAGAGACGTTGCTGCTAATTATACCTGTGATTTTCCATCCCCTTCCTCCAGCCAACTTGAGTTAACTCCACAGAAGCCTGACTGAGTTCCTTTGCTTCTGTGGTTGGAGTTGACACCTTGACAGATGTTCCACAGCTCGTTCCCAGGTGGGATGCTGATGCAGGCTGCCCTACTTGACGCAAAATAATTACATTTACTATTTTCACCCCAAATATTTTCCTCCTGTCATCGAAACAAATAGAGAACATCCTTGACCTACAGGTTTCTTGATGTCGCAGTGAATATGTTAAACTTGTCGTAAGAATAGTTCATAATTGATGTTCTTGGCATTTGTCACCTAGCTGTGACGTGTTCAGCATGCGGTGACTAATAGATTATATTTTGTCGGATCCTTTTTTTCCTGCCTTTTTTTTTTTTTTTTTCCAACTCAAGGCACCTGTTTCAGCATGTCAGTGTCGATAGGGACAGTTTCCTGCCTGTCTCTGCTTTGGAAATGGCCTGACATGAAGGCTCAGGGACCGAAAGGGACAGTGCATTGTCGGCGCGGGTGTATTTTACCCCAGAAGATCCAGCCTTTCCATAGAGCGGAAGACCTAGGGGGGCATGGAAGTTAGCATGAAGACGATGGCAGAATAATTACAGCTAATGTTATATAAGTACTCCTTTCTAAGCACTTCACAGATGTTAATTCCTCTAATCCTTTCCACCACCCCCCAAGGCGAGGTAGGTACCGGTATTGTCTGCATCTGCGTAGATGCGGATACTGAACCCCAGAGAAGTAAGTACCTCGCTGAAAGTCACACAGCTAACGAGTAGTGAAGCCTGCCTCATGACTCTAGAAGCCATGCTCTGGAGCCACGAGGCTGTAATGCTGATTGTCCAGACCTGCCAGGAACTTCGGAGAACTTCCACAGACATTTTCAGGCTGACGCCCACGACCTGTGCGCGGTGCCTGCTCCCTCACACCCCTGGCGCCGGTCCTGCTGGTGTCGGCTGTGTCCTATTTTCCTGGTCTTTGCTCTGCTGGCTCTCTGCAGAGCGCCCGTGGACGGGCCACACGCGGGCAATCCCGAGCCCAACAGCCCGCAGCAAGTGGTGAGGTTGGAACGTCAGCTGGGGAGCTTCTTCCTCAGGACTTCTCCTGTCTTCCTGTTGCAGAGAACGCAGTTCCTTGCCCTCTTGCAAGGACATCGTGGCTGTGCCGTTCATCTAATGTTTTCATTTCTCCTCAGCTCAAACCTCAGATTTTCCTTTTATTGGCTCATAAACACAAGTCTCCCCAAAGCTTTGCTTGACCTCACTGCCTCCCTCGGGGCCCTCCCAGTTCATCCCCCGCTTTACGGCAAAGCTTCTGGAAAGGGGGCCTGGCCCTGCTCTCTCCCCAGTGCCCCTTAGGTGAGTCTTGTGTCTTAACTCTTTGCTGTTGGCCAACCCGATGGTTGGTCCCCTACAATAGTAAGTCTTAGATACTTAATATATTATGAACTGGCTTTTCAAAAGTCACTGACATCCTCACTTTTTTTTTTTTTTTGGTACGTCCCCTAGAGGAAACCGAACCCGGGACTCTCTGGTCCGCAGGCCGACTCTCCAACTTCTGAGCCAAACCGGCCAGGGTGACATCCTCACTTTAAAAGCTAATGAGGTAGTGCTGGTTGGTTTGGCTCAGTGGTTAGAGTGTCAGCCTGCGGTCCGGGGAGACCCGTGTTCGGTTCCCGCTGAGGGCATGTACCTCAGTTGCAGTTTGTCCCCGGCCCTGGTTGGGTCATGCGGGTGGCAGCCACTCGATGTGTCCCTTTCACGTCAATGTTTCTCTCTCTCTATCTTCCTCTCTATCCCTCCCGCTCTACCGGAACAAAAAGTGGAAAAATGTCCTCAGGTGAGGATAAAAAAATAAATAAATAAAAGCTAACGAGGTGGACTCATTTCTCCTACTTGGCGATATCTGACACCGCTCACCAACCTTCTCCTATGGAGCTGCCCCCTGACTGCACTGGCTGGCGTCTGCTCACCTCGTGGGTTTTGGTATTGGTTTCCTAGGGCTTCTGTAACAGCAGCACAGACTGGCGGCTTAGACAACAGACACTATTTCCTCTCAGTTCTGGAGTCTGGACGTCCAGGATCCAGGTGTCAGCAGGACGGTCCCTCCTGAGAGCCATGATGGAAGGGCCTGTGCCGGGCTTGCAGAAGGCTGTCTCCTCTGTGTCTTCACACGGTCTCGCTTTGTATGTGTCCGTGTCCAAACATCCTCTTCTTTTCTTTTTATCCTCACCAAAGGACATTTTTCCATTTTTTGTTCAGATAGAGTGGGAGGGAGAGACAGGAAGAGAGAGAGAGAAACATTGATGTGAAAGGAACACATCGAGTGGCTGCCACCTGCACGACCCAACCAGGGCTGGGGACAAACTGCAACCGAGGTACATGCCTTTAGCAGGAATCGAACCCGGGTCTCTCTGGACCGCAGGCCGACGCTCTAACTGCTGAGTCAAACCAGCCAGGGCCAAATTTTCTCTTCTTATAAGGACACCAGTTATATTGAACCAGAGCCCACTCGACCTCCTTTTAACTTAATTACCTCATTAAATACGGTCACTTTCTGAGGTTAGGAATTCACCATATGAATTTGTTGGGAGACACAATTCAGCCCTTAACCCTTTTCTATCTCATGTTTCCCTTTCCAGCGCTCAAATGTAGGTGTTTCCATGGTTCATGCGTTTGCTTCTTTCTTTTCATGTTCTCTCTATGAACAATCTTCCCCCCCATCTATGCGTTAGCTATCTCTCGAAATCACACCTTCTGAAACTCTAGGTATAACTTGTCTCATGGGCACTCCAAACTCAGTATGGTGTAAACAGAAGGGACTATTTCCTTCCCAAATCCACAGCGTGTTCCCCTGCTTGGCCTGAAGCCTCCAGCCCCACAGACACTCAGAATAAGAAGCTTGTTGTCATGTCTCTCCCCATCCACAGGCACTAGATCGGTGCGTCAGTTCTGGGGTTTGTCATCAATGTTCCAACCCCATCACCACTGCTGTTCTTCTGGCCTGGACTTGAGCCAGCTCCTACCAGTCCATCCACTGAAATCACAAGGAGAGTCCTGCCACTCTGGTCTTCCAGAGACTTCCAGTTGCATTTTGAGTTCTTAGTGGCTTTCATTTGGCCTCCTTGGGCATTGGACACTGCCACCCCTATGTCTTCAGGTTCCATGGACGACAGCCTCTGTGTCCTTGCTCTGCTCTTCCTGCTGCTTGTCGTGTGGAGGCAGTTAGGTCTGACCTTCCTGGTGGAGCAGAATTTAATTCCTCTCTCCTCTGTGTTCGTATAGTGCTTACTCACTTGGACATTTACCCTGACGCTTGTTGGTGTGCACGAAATGTCACGTTTAGAATGACAGAGTCCTGGGAAAGTAAAATTTACGGGGTTTTAGAAAGCATCCCTTTCGATGAGAAAATAGACCCTTCATGAGCTAACTCGCATGCATGTCTCCTCCTCCTCCTCCTCCTTCTGCTTCTTCTTCTTCTTCCTCTTCCTCTTCCTCTCCTCTCCTTCTCCTCTCCTCCTCCTCCTTAATTGTGAGCTTTTATTTATTTATTTATTTATTTATTTATTTATTTATTTATTTTTTATCCTCACCCGAGGACATTTTCCCATTTTTTTGTTCAGGTAGAGTAGGAGGGAGAGAGGGGAACAGAGAGAGAGAGAGAAACATCGATGTGAAAGGAACACATCGAGTGGCTGCCACCCGCATGACCGACCAGGGCCGGGGACAAACTGCAACCGAGGTACATGCCCTTAGCAGGAACCGAACCCGGGTCTCTCAGGACCGCAGGCCGACGCTCTAACTGCTGAGCCAAACCGGCCAGGGCTAAATTGTGAGCTTTTAAAAGGGGCTTGGACCCTGGCCAGTTTGGCTCAGCAGTTAGAGTGTCAGCCTGTGGACCAGAGAGTCATGGGTTTAGTTCCTGCTTAGGGCACGTACCTCGGTTGCAGTTTGTCCCTGGCCCTGGTTGGGGTTGGGTGGGTGGCAGTCAGTTGATGTGTCTCTTTCACAATGATGTTTCTCTCTCTCTCTCTTCTTCTGTCTCTCCCTCCCGCTCTATCTGAAGATAAATGCAAAAATGCCCTCAGGTGAGGATTGAAAAAAGGGTGGGGCTTGGTGTGTGTTTTGTGTGGGCTGCACGCGTGTTCTCCACAGTTCTTGGCGCGGTGCTTTGCCTGTAAGACATGCTTAGAGATATGTCTTAAGTTTAATTGGAGGGCAGTACTGTGGGCATCGAGCTGTGACCTGAAGACTCGGACATCAGTGTGGGAAGAGCAAGCCTGCACTGGTTTGGGGGTGGTTTCACTGCAGTAATCTTTGTCTCTGTCGTCTGCTCTGTGATTATGTGCTCAGTGTACAATGGAGATGATACACTAGACACTTCTCCCAGTGGGGAGGTGATTGGTAGGGGAGGAATGGAAGTGAGTTAAATGAACTACTACCTTTAGTACCTTGAGTTCTTTGGAGAAGAAGCAGGAGAGGAAACAAGGTAAAATCAAGGTATTTCTTAAAGGAACCCTTTAGGTAGATCTGATCAGATGAGTAAGGCAGGGATTATTTAAATTGGCATGGAATAATTCACGGCAGGGGCCTCTTAAACAGGAACTCCCCTCATAAATCTGAATGGAGTTTCCAGATCATTAGGTAATTGGCAGAGGAAGGGGAAGGCAGAGGAAATCACCTGCGTGAACAGCAACAGAAAGAACGATCAGAAATAGCAGCAGAAGGTCAGACGGTGTAACGCGAATCGCTGGGAACGGCGATTGATTTACTGCACAGAGTAACACGGTCTTTGGAAAGGGTGTGGTGGTGTAACGTCTCCTTTCTGCCTTTGCAATGTGTGGAATCTTCATGTCTCACTCTTCTCAAAGCTCTTTGGATCCCACATTTATCAGGACTGGTAACTGTGCCTCTAGTGGGGAGCATTGAGCCCTTTGCCCCAGAGGGGCTGGAAGTAACGCGTCTGCCTCACACCCCTCAGCCTTCTGTTCCCTCTGGCTCAGTGCTTCTTGCATTGTCCGGGGGCGAGGGGACCAGGCTTTTCTGGGTGCCACAGGGGCCCCCCTTGTGACCCCAGCTTCGTAGGTACTGGCTGTCATCGGTCTCCTGGTGGAGCCAGCCAGGCAGAGCAAACAGCGTTTCGGGAATAGTTGTAGCAGCAAATTGCCCAGCTCAGATCCATGCTGCGTCCACTTAGAGATGTGTGGGCATCACTGCCCTGTGGGTGATGGGCATGCAGACTTACCAGCGTGCCAGGGCTTTCCAAAGAGGACGGCTCCATCCGATCACTGTGGCCACGTATGTACATGGGAAGTGCAAAACGGAAACATTTGTGGTCCAATGTCAGAACATAAGCAAATGGAAGGAAATAAGATTTCCTTGTAATCCCATGACCCCAGAGATAACCGTGGATCACAGTTTGGGGATGACATCTCCCAGAGTTTGTGTCTGTGTGTGTGCACCCGTGGGCGCTGTGTGTGGTTGTGAAGCGTTCCTGTCTTTATTAGAAGGGGTGCTGAGGGGAACACTCTTGTCTAAGCTGCCTTTTAACCTAATACTTTGTGGCTGTCTCTCCAGGGTGATACAGATACTCTTTCTTCCTCATGCTTAACGTATGCATTCTATTCCTCAAATGGGCATGTGCTATTTTTGATTGTGACTTTCCTGTGGAAAAGTATTGCATATCCGTGTTTTTCTAAGGATAAACCCTTAGGAGGGGAATGGTCAGGTCAAGGATTTGGGTACCTTTCCTCAAGGTTTTTCCTGTTCCCACCTCCAGCTGCAGTATAAAAGGGCTCGTGTCCACGCATGCTCATCAGCATCTGATATTGGCATTGCTGTTTTTGAAATTTGATAGCCAAAATGGTTTCAAATTATTTGTCCTGGATTTCTGGGATCACAAGCAAGCATGCACATTTTAAAAATGTACTTATTGGCCCTTCGATTATTTTCTTTTGTGAGTTGTGTACTAAAATTTTATGTCTGTTTCTAAGAGGTATTGTTTTCTAAAAAAAAAAAAAATGACTTGTAAGAACTCTTGTAGAAAGAATAGTGCCCTTTGTTGCAAATTTTCCAAAATTTGCTGTTTATTTCTTTTATATTATTTTTAACTTATTTTTTAAATATTTAAGTTTTGGAGTCATGCTTAGAAAATTCTTCCTCACCCCTAAGATTACATAAATATTTACTTCTAAATTTAAAATTTTCTTCCAGTTGAAAAAAAACACACAGTTTTATTAATGTATTATATTTCAGATAGCTTAAAAGTTGAATAGTATTCAACAACTTCTAACATCAGGTGGGCATCCCTTGCCATCCTGGGGAGCCACGCGGTGGGGCAGGGTTCCAAGGAGCCAGGGTGCAGGAATTGTGCCATCAGGCTGGGGGAGGGGCACTGAGAGCCCAGGTTCTGTGTACAGACTGGCCCCCATGTTCTTGTTCACAGAAGGCACCTCACCCCAGCCCCGCACTGGGCCTGGTGTGCCCTGTGTTTTATTTCTGCTGGGTCCCAGGACACAGGGCACAGTAGCAGTGTGCTTGCTAGCTCAGGGCTGGGGGCAGGGCTCTGTCTGTCTGCGCTGACCAGGGCCTCCCACAGCACCAACACTGCAGTGTGTGCTTCTCGGGGTTCTGCGCCGACTGGCTGGCTCCTTCCTGGTGCAGACCCGTGACAGGCACAGAATCTGTCCTGTCCTGCTCTGTGCCGAGGCAGCAACCTCTCCTGTGCTTCCAGGACCTCCTCGAGACCCCTCCTTCCTCTTCTCCTTGTCCTCCGTCTTGCAGAGGAATGTCTCCCTGCCTCCTGTCCTTCATCTTCATTCTTATTTGAGCACTGTTTTGGAAAGGAGAGGCAATAAATGAGTGAGATTGATTTGCCAAATTTTACTAGAAGTTTATATATATTTTTATCATTACATTTAAAAAATTAACCTACTATTTTCTTTTCTTTTTTTTGATAGAGAAGAAGGGAGAGGGAGAGAGAGAGAAACATTGATGTGAGAGTGAAACATTGATTGGCTGCCTCCTACACTCCCCCTACCAGAGAGCCAGCCAGCAACCCAGGCATATGCCCTGACAGGGAATCAAACAGGCAACCTTTTGGTGCCCAGGACGATGCCCAACTAACCGAGCCACACTGGCCAGGGCAAAAATCTACCCACTAGAAATTCTGGCTGTGGTATTTAACTTTATTATTTTGTTTTTAAAACAATTTTCAAATTATTATTTTGTTTTTAAAACGATTTTCAAATTTCCAATATTACTTATTGAATAGTCTTGCCGCTGATTTAGAAATGCCAGTTTTGAATTATACCAAATATCACATTCATTTGGGCTGAATTTCTGATCTGTTGGTTCAGCTCTACTATTTTTCCATTGATTCTTTTCCCAGTACTACATTGGTTTCATTATAGTAACTTTAAAAATCTATGATAGGGCAAATTTTCCCTTATCCTTCCTTTTATTTTTAGTAAAAAAACAATTTTTTCATTGGTTTTTAGAGAGAGAGGGAGAGAGAGAGAGACACATCAATGAGAGAGAACATCGACTGGCGACCTCCTGCATGCCCCACATTGGGTATCGGGCCCACAAACTGGGCATGTGCCCTGACCAGGAATTGAACTGGTGACCTCTTGGAGCATGGGTCAATTCTCAACCACTGAGCCACACTAGCTGGGCCTTCCTTTTATTTTTTAGATTTCAAATTTTTTATTAATTTATTTTTGTTACAGATGTTTCTCCTTTTATTCCCCATTGACACCCTCCCCATCCCCCCCACTCCATATCTGGCCTTGTTGTCCATGTCCATCTGTTATGCGTACATGCATATAAGTTCTGTGGTTTATCTCTCCTCTCCCCCTCCCCCTCCCTCTTCTGAGGGTTGTCAGTTTGTACCCTACTTCCACGTCTCTGGGTCTACTCTATTCCTCAGGTTGTTATGTTCATTATAGTCCACAAATAAGTGAGATCATGTGATATTTCTCTTTCTCTGCTTGGCTTGTTTCACTTAGGATAATACTTTCCAGGTCCCTCCATGTCATGTCAAAGGATAAGAGATCTTTCTTTCTTACAACTGCATAGTACTCCATTGTGTATATGTACCACAGCTTTTTTATCCATTTGTCTACTGATGGACACTTGGGCTGTTTCCAGATCTTAGCTATTGTAAATAGTGTTGCTATGAACATAGAGGTACATATATTCTTTGTGATTGGTGTTTCAGGCTTCTTAGGGTATATTCCTAGAAGTGGAATCACTGGGTCAAATGGCAATTCAATTTTTAATTTTTTGAGGTAACACCATAGTGTTTTCCATAGTGGCTGCACCAGTCTGCATTCCCACCAGCAATGTACTAGAGTCCCCTTTTCTCCACACCCTCACCAACACTTGTTGTTTGATGATTTGTTGATGGCGGCCATTCTGACAGGTGTGAGGTGATACCTCATTGTTGTTTTAATTTACATCTCTCGGATGATCAGTGATGTTGAGCATTTCTTCATCTGTCTCTTGGCCATTTGTATGTCCTGTTTGGAGAGGTGTCTACTTCCTTTTATTTTCAAATTACAATTTTTTTTCAGTGAGTGATCTTTATGGTCACTGTTTATCCAGATTTCCCAGAGCCAACTTGCTAAAACCATTTTAAAAAAATGATGCCGTTGTAATTTTTTCTTTGACTTTCCTAAACTTTTTCAACCTAAGGTGCCATCTCCAAAATTCTATTTTAGAAAGGTTAGAGTGCAGAAAAAACATCCCCTGGAATGGGGATTTCTTGATGTGTGTGGCTCACCTGTGACTCAGTTTTCTGTCCCCTCCACTTCAGAGTGGCAGAGTGCTGTGTATTATGGGGAACACAACCTGTGGGTACACCCCAAGTCACGAAGTGAAAACACAGTCATGTAAGGCAGTGACTCCTGGAGGCCAGAATTCTCCTGGAGTCTGGGGCAGGTGGCTCTCGGCAGCGCCGAGAGAGGTCAGCTCTGCATCCCGGGTGTGGATGGAGCTTCCCCGCTCGACAGTGGCTCCCTGTGACGGTCTGACTGTCATCTTGGGTCTACCCCTGCCCTGTTTCCTCACCACTTTGCTCCTGCATCTCTCGAGGTTTCCTATTTCCTTGAGCCACTCCGACTTTTCTTTCAAGTCGGGGTACTGCTGTGGCACCCCTTCCTTTACAGATTACCTTCCTCTTCCTAAAATATATCCAGTCCACGCCTTTGACTCCTTTCACAGACCATCTGCATTTTCCTGTTGGCTACTTCTGCAACTTCACACTCGGGCCTTGTGTTTCGATACCATCCGGGGCCACAACCGAGGTCTGCGGTTACCCCAGGGTTGTCTCAGCGGTGCCAGGTGATGTCAGCTGGAGCTCACGCTCTTGGCTCCGCCTCCCCGCCCCCGCCCGGACCTCGCTTGTCCACGGTGCTCTTGAGCGCTGCTGGGTTGAGGTCTGGCCGTATCCCGAGGGCCAGGAGCTGATGCATCTTACCAGGTGCCAGGCTCTGTGCTCAGCACTCTCTGGATGATTCCAGTTAATGCTTACGGCCGCTCAGCGAGGGAAACACCTTATAGCTCGAATTGCATTGAGGAGAAAAGGAAGACTTGGAAGGGCTGCATTGCATAGAGTTTTCCAGCTAGGATGTGGCAGAGCCCGGCCAGGCCAGGGGCTTTACCCTGAAGGCTACTCTGCCAGGCAGCTTCTCTTCATAGTTTAGAGGCCTGAGGGGTGGGAACGGCCCCCTCTCTGAGCACATCCTTGAGCTGGACCTGGAAGAAGGGGCACCGTTAGCAGTCAGAGCACGAAGTGGTGGTGATTGGCAGGACCGGGCGAGCACTGAGTCGGAGAGGGCGGGGGGGGGGGGGAGCCTTTGGCAGCGTGGGCACCTTGACTGGGGTCTGCGCCCTTCTTCACGCTCTGGTCTGAACCCCCGACCCCCGGACAGCCTTGGGGCAGGAAGGACAGGCACAGCTCCTCCTTCGGACTGGGCACATCTCCCTGGCCCTGATGGGAAGGTCATTCAGGAGCTGGTGGAGGGGAGATGACTAAATCCGCTCGGCTGTTGTGCCTCTTTGGCAAGGAGTAGCCTGTGGGACGAGATCCAGCCGGCTCTTCCTGGCGGGGCAGACGACAGCACAGTGGGAGACCTCGCTCCTGTTTGTTCTGCCCCTTGGTGACCTTCCCTGCCTGCCATTCCGATCTGTCACTTTCCCTGGATGCCCCCAGCCAAGGGCTTGTGAGGGCGGCTTCCTGTCCTCAGTCAGGGCACCCCTTGCATTCCTTGCGCCCCTGTTTGTGGAACCGTGTGAACGCTCCCCTCCCCATTCTTTTCACGGTGCCTTTTCTGCTCCATGTGACCTTGTCCCATCAGAGGAGAGGGTTCCACTCTCGAGTTCCTTGCACCCTTTCAAGCCTCACGCTGGTCTCCAATGTCTTTATTTGCAGCAGACGAGCATGTATGTTGCCAAGAGCAGAGGCCCTGCCTCACGCTCTGGCTTCAGAAAGACGGATAGGGCCCGCGGTCAACACGGACTTCTAGGATGAGTAAACGCCGTTCGCGGCTGCTCTCTGTCCATCCCCGGGACAAGCTCTGTAAATGTCATCGTAGGTGTTGCCTCAGGAGCCACGCCACTGGGGTTGGACTTTCTGTTCTCC
This sequence comes from Molossus molossus, assembly GCF_014108415.1. NCBI lineage: Eukaryota > Metazoa > Chordata > Mammalia > Chiroptera > Molossidae > Molossus > Molossus molossus. Next base: position 104,308,244 of record NW_023425366.1, on the reverse strand, counting down.
CACTTGCTAACTCTGCAGTTTTGGACCAATTATTTAATTCATCTGGGCTTCATTTTCCTCATCTGTAAAATGGGGATAATGGTAATCCTGCCTGACAAGGTATAACAGAGATGTTACTTAACATTGCTTAGAATTGCCTGCCCCGTAAAAATGTTCACTATTTTCCTCCTAAAAATGTTCATGATTTTCATGCATGAGCTATGGATTTCCCTTTGGTATATGCATGCCAGGTGGTCATGGTCCCTGGAGAAACTTCTAGCATCGTCATGACTCCATGAGAGTTTTTGCTCCCAAGTTGTACTTTTCTGCTCCTACTGGCTCTGGAGATGGGTTTGGCTGCAGGTTTACTGTGGAAGGGAGAGTAGCTCAGGGAAGGGATCATCTTATTTCCTCTGTTCTGGTGGCTCTCAGAAGGACACGCTCCTTCATATCATTCATTCCTTTATGCGTGCATGCATTCCACAGACATTTTGAGTACACCGCATATGCCTGCCTCTGGGCTCAATGCTGGGAGAACACAGTGTCCAAAGACCTCATAATCTGGTTGTACTTTGTGGACTCTTGTTGTTGATGATTTTTTAAAATTACGTCTCGAGTAGAGCAAGGCTTCTCATTTCTTTGAGCAGATTCCTCTTCATCGCAGGTCTTTGTGAAGGGCAGGTAGTGACTGAGAGGCTGCACAAGGTGTTCTCCTGGTGAACTCACCATCTTTGCTTGTGCTTATTTTTGGTTTCTGCCTTTTGCTTCTCCGATCACGCAGGACCCTCCTCTTGCCAGATGTTCGCAAGGTTACTGTCACCCTGCACTCACTGTCCTCTGCCCGGCTGTTGGGATGACCTCGTGTCCTGTTTGTGACATTCCTGATGCTGTCTTGGGCATGGCTGTCTGCAGGGCACCAGTGTGTAGCCTGCAGGCGAGAGGTCTGTGCCAGGGTCAGCCTCCCACACCACCTGGCCTGGAGGCTCAGTCACGCGCTTGCTTCTGGGCGCCGCTCTTCTCTGCCTGAGTACGCATCGTTCTCACCGGCACGGCCTCGTGTTACTTAACCTCTGGGACTCATATCCCAGCGGTTTGTAACTTCGAGGACATGGGCTGTGACTTCTGCTGGCATACCATCCTGGATCACAGAGTACTAGATGCTTCAAGTCCCTACCATCCAAACAACTGAGTGCGTGAATTGACCTCTTTTGTGGCTAGATGGGCTTCAGCCTTCCCCAGGCACATCCTCAGCTTTCTGGCAGAATGAGAAGAAACCTCAGGAAAAAAGAGGAAGCCCTTGTCCTCAGCGCTATAGTCTTATCTTCAATTATTTATGCGGTCACGTGCAAAATAATGGGTAAATTCCAGACCACTTTTCATCTGAATGATGGGTTGAATGAATCTGATTTACATGCTTTACATGTTATGTAAATTGGCTAACATGAGACTAAATCTCCAGGGCTCCTATACCTTTATCTAGGAATCTCTTATACCTCTTTCTGGTAAGGTGGGGCAAATTCAAGATTAAAAACAACAACAACAATAACAAAAAAACTAAACAGAAAGCAAAAGAATTTTAGATGCCTGCTTAAGTTTGTCCCTTTTCAATCATATTTACTCTCCACTTGGCTACTGCTACAGACAGAATCCTGTCCCTTCCAAACTGCATGTGTTGAAGCCTGACCTCCAATGTGATGGTTTTGGCGGTGGGGCCTTTGGGAGGGAATTAGGCTTAGATGACATCGCAGGTGGGATCTTCGTGACGGGGTTCGTGCCCTCATACGAAGAGATGCCAGAGAGCTTGCTTACACTCTGTCTCTTCCCGCCATGTGAGGACGCGGTGAGAAGGTGGCCATCTGCAAACCAGGAAGGGAGCTGTTAACAGGAACAGACCGTGTTAGCTCGGACTTCTAGCTCCCATCACTGTGGGAGCCTCCCAGGCTGTGGTTTTTGTTATGGCGGTTTGAGCAGGCTAAGGGAGCTAGTAGAGAACGCGCTACTCTGCAGCACTCTCCACAGTCAATGTGGGTGCCGCGTGCGGGTGTCCCCCCAGATCCAACAGTCTCTTGCTTACCACCGTCTTTGGGCGAGGGCCCCCGACTCTGCAGAAAGGTGTCTAGGGTTCTCAGTTTGATACGGGTGCCTGAGCCGCCAGCGATGGCTAGGAGAGTTAGCAGGTCAACCTGGTATGAGGATCTCAGAGGAAGATACGTAGGAATTTATTAAAATTAAATCCTTTAATATGCAACTTCTTAATTAAAAAAAGATTGTAATAGCCTTAAGGGGAAGCTTAAAAAGCAGCTGAATCTTTTGTCTGATTATTTCAGAACAACTCAAATCATCTGCCCAAAACATGCCTGTTGGCAGGCGAGCTTCAGCATCCCTATGACACTGGGTACAGTTCCTCTCAGCAGGTGTACCCGCCGAATTACCTGCAGGTCTGTGATCCTTGGACATTCTTGGGGAGACTGATCCACTCAAAGTTAAAACTGATATAAGAGGTGCACCTCTGTTCTGGTCCACACAGCTGGTTGTGAACACTGGCCCTTAACATTCTCTGGCCAGGGCTCTCCCCTGAGGCCTCGTGGGTCTCTGGAGCCCTGGCCTTGAAGCCACCTTGGTCCTACCTTCAGGCTCCTCGGGGCCCAACCCTCCACGTGGAGCAAATTCTAGGCAGGCTCTTAGTTTGTAAAACCATGTTTGTTTTTTTCTAGCTATAAAAATGAATTAGATCCATGCTACTAAGTGTGGAAAGTTCAAACAAATAAGAATACAATTACAGTAAATCTATCACTCAGCATAAGTAGCATTTACATTTTGGTTTCTTTCCAATAATTTTTCTATGAATACACACACACACACACACACACACACACACGAATATACATATAAATGAATATACATGTGACTAGGTGATTATGATTACAGCTATATAGTTGTGATATGCTCTTCGTATAACTTTATGACCTGACCTTATAAAGGTAATAAAAAGCAATGTAAATCAGTACAAATAAAAAGTAAGAGTTCCCACCCATCAAACCTGCATGTCAGAGCCAACTACTTTTAACCACTTGTCATTGCTAGTGCCTCGGGTGGATGAAATCACTCAGAATGAAGTGCTTCCTTGTCTTTGGTTCCATTTTATTTATTTTGCAATTTTTATTAATTTATTTTTGTTTTTCCACCTCCCCCAGATATTTTCTTCCTGATCCCCACCATCCCCCCAGCGTTGTTGTCTATGTCCATTGGTTACACATACGTGCATATAAGTTCTTTGGTTTATCTCATCCCTCCCCACCCCTACCCCCCTCCTCTGAGGTTTGTCAGTCTGAACCGTGCTCCTTTCCAGGTCCCTGGGTCTGTTTTGTTTGTCAGCTTATTTTGCTTTAAACGGCCTGTCTCCATCCTCTCTGAGAAAGGCAAGGCAACCCCGCTGCCTGTAGAAGTCTTTCACCTTTCGGTCTCCGACTACCACATTTTTACTCCCAGATCTTCGCATCGAGCTTTATTGCTTTAGCTCATGCACTTAAATCTTCATTTCTTTATTAACTTGAAACAGTACCTCCTGACCTCTCATTGTGAGAGACTTTGCCCCCACATTTCTTCACAGCCCCCTTCTTCTCAACCAGTTTTATTGCAAGACTCTTCGGGTGTTGAGCTCCAACACTCTGTTCTCTATCTGGAGATGAAATTTCTGTGCTCCATTGATCAGTTTTGGATTTGAAAACAAAATAATTGGTGTTTATAATACAATGCCTACGTAAATATTATTCACTGAAGAAACAAATATTGTATCATTAACCCTGCGCCACTGCTCTGTTGGAGAAATATTAAAAAAAAAAACACACACCAATTTGAAGGGAGAGTGAAGTAGGGAGGAGGAAGGAGCCCACTCTACCTGTATTTGACATTTGATGTGGGCATTTGGCTTCTCCTCGCTTCCTGCTAAGAAAATCCAGCTTTGGCAAGCTGTTTGCTGCCCCGAGACCCTTCCCTGGCCCTCAGCACGTGGCACCGTGGCTTGGACTTGCTCCCACGGTGGTCTTCCGGCAGCACAACTCGTTGTCAGCTTTCACACACGAGTTGAATGTCAAGTTCTCTAATTTCTTGGATTCCTTGTGGGTTTTGCTAAAAAGAATTCATTAAGTGATTCTGTTAAGAAGCGTCTACGACTCATAAACTTGCTAAGCCCCTCTCTTGATTGGATATTGACTGGGTTGTAAGTTAATTTTTCCTGTGTGGTTTAAATGGCTTTCTCTACTCTCACCTAGAATCTAACGATGCTGAACTGTGTCTAATGAGAGTGAAGTCATTATTCATTAGAAAGTTGTCTATTCTTCCCTCAAGAAGTTTTAGAATGCTAAAAAAAAAATCTTTGTGTTCTGAACCTGTATGAGTTTTTGGACTATTTGACAAAATTTTTCCATCTGAAAGTTCATATAATCAGCTCTGGAAATTTTTCTTCTATGATTTCTTCTCTTCCACATTCTCTTTCTCTTGTTCTGAAATGCTTCTTAGGTGGGTGTGGCCCTTCTGAATGAATTCTTAGTACTTATTAATTACATTTTCTCTTATAGTTTCTATTTCTATTTTTCTACCTTCTATGTTATTTTCATGACTTTTCCTCTAGTCCTTCCCTCTATAGATTTTTTTCAATCAAAATTTTAACTTGCCTAAATTTTTCATTTTTAATCCTCACCCAGGGACATGGTTTTCACTGATTCTAGGGAGAGAGGAAGGTAAAGAGAGGGAAACATTGATGCAAAAGAGAAATATCGATTGGTTGTCTTCCATATGCACCCTGACTGGGGCTTGAACCGGCAACTTAGGTATGTGCCCTGACCGGTAATTGAACCCACAACACTTAAGTACATACGACGCTCCAATCAATGGAGTCACACTGGCCAGGGCTACTTGCCTGAATTCTTGATCTCAGAGTGCTCATTTTTCATAGCCGCTCAGACCTCTCTGAATTGTTACATTAACATTCTTCCAAGATGTCTTTCCTGAATCTTTATTGTTGTCGCTGGAGTCACTTTTCCTGTCCTGCACTTTGGTGATGCTGATTTTCTGACAGTCCTCATTGGGCCATTGCCATTCGGACAGTTTCGAATGACATATGCCAACACGAGGCAGGTTTCTTCTCAATGCCAGTCCCCCTCCCCGCCCAACTCAGAGGAATGGTTGCGCACCTTCACATGGGTGGGGTGGGGCATGCTGATGAGCAGGGTTCATTTTAGGCTGAGGAAGGGAAAGGGTGAATAGGTTGCCCACATGCCAACGCTAGAGCAGGAGGGCCTTACCTTGGAGCACCCACCCAACCCTCAGGCAGATCACTCCTTTATTTTATTTTATTAAAAAGATTTTTTTTTTCCTTCATTGATTTTAGAGAGAGAGGAAGTGAGAGGGAGAGAGAGATAGAAACATCAGCAAGAGAACATCGATTGGCTGCCTCCTGCATGCCCCCCACTGGGGATTTGGCCCACAACCTGGGTATGTGCCCTGACTGGGAATCGAACCAGCGACCTCTTGGTGCCTGGGTTCATGCTCAACCACTGAGCCACACCGGCCAGACAGATCACTCCTTTAATAGGACCGTTTCCTAGGGATGGGAAACCTACCCAGCTCTTCCAAGTGAGGGGCTTTAATCAGTCACCCTCAGATCCACCCTTTCTCCGTTCCAGCTCCTAGCACCGGCCAGCATGGCTGCCGTGTGGCCTCCCCTTGACACGCTTTCCGCCTGGCCTTGCTCTGCTCAACCTGGTCCCTCAAGACGAGCAAAATAATTCTGCCTTCCAGAGATGAGACAGTTTTTTTGGACTGATGATGGCTCCCCCTTTTCCATATTCAATACTTTTATAAACATATTCCATTTTGCTCTGCTACCCAATGTTTTTTGGAGAGTAATGTGTTCAATTTTCCTACTTGAAATACGTTTTTAGAGTTAACAGTATATTATAAAGATTTCTGACAGCATTAAAATTTCATAAACATCATCGATACACAACATACTCTGTTATTTATGTACTTTGCTTATGATTTTTTTCTTGTCTTTCTTTTCTTCTTTGTTTATCCATTTAAAATATAACACAATGCAATTTTTTGGTGCACAAGTCTTTGACAGAATCTCAGGATAGATTTGAAGAAGTAGAGTTATTGGGTCCAAAGGTGAGAACCATTTTTTAGATTCCACACGTAATTGCCTTATTGTTTTCTCTAAGCTTTTGCTTTAACTGCCAGAGTACCAGTCCCATCAGATTCTCACCAGCAGGTTAAAAACAAAGAGCGAACAACACCCTCCCATGTTGAAAACAAACAAACAAAAAAATGATAACGGCATAAACATCATGTTTCCTTGGTTACTTGTGAGATCAAGTATTGTTTTCGTATATTTTATGAGTTGTGTGTTTTTCCAGTTTTGTGGGTCGTCTGCTCATGCCCTTCCTGCACCCCCTCTTCTTTGCCCGTTACTTTTATTTATGCTGTTTATAATGTTCAGAAGCCACGTGTTTCTGCTGGCAAACCTGTCACGCGTGTCCTTCGTAACTTCTCTAAGTTACACTTCAACTTTGAATGTCCTCTTACTGTGAAAGATGAGTTAAAGATTTACATCTGTTTCACTCTAGGTTTTTGATTATTTGATTTTTTTCCCTCCCTTGGATTATTCTTTTTAGTCTCTTAGTTTTGTTCATGGTTTACTGCATTAAGTAGAATTTCTAGGAACTTAATGAGAGAGGTAATGGGGATCTTTTCCCTCATCTTCATGGCAATATCTCTGCAGGGATTTTCAGAGGGGGGTGTGTAAGGAGTTCCTTGAGGGCGTAGGAAGGAAAGAGAAGAGGAAGACGTTACACTTCACTGATTACCTGCTGTCTAGGATGCTGCTGAAATCTTGACTGCCCTCATGCATGCTGGTCCAGTGTGGTGGGAGTGACCTGGTCAGGGCAGGGGGGCCACCCATGTAAGGGGCCACTGGCAGTAGGACCTCCCTCATGCACTTGTTTTTAGTGATGGTGACACAGGGCCTGGTTGGGGGACTTACAGATTATATTGATCAGTTTTCAGTCGACTGACACTCAGAAAGTAGGCGAGATGTGTGCCAAGAAGCCCCAGCTTGTGGATCATGCTGATCGTGGGGACCCAAGTGGACCTCAAGGGAATAACCAGGTTGGCATTTCCTGTGGCCCCCAAAGGAGACTTTCGTGAGACACTTTGTGAATGAAAACACAGACAAACCCATCAGATTGGACAAAAGTTGGCCAAAAACAATGTAAAAACTTCAAAAAGACTTTAGAATGTCGATCTAGATTCACTCTCATGAATAATGAAACCTGGCTTCAGTCTTTGAAATGAGTGGGAAAATTACTGCTGCTGGCCTTTAGACCACAATAAAGTGTGTCATCTCGGGGCGAAGTTCTCAAAGGAGCTGTCAAACACAAAGAGTCCCACGCCTCTGTCTCAGGCGGGCAGACGGTCCATACTTGCTGGTCTTTTCTGAGACGGCAGGACCGAGTCTGCCGTAAGACCGAGGACATAACTGCTTTTCGCAGGGAACTCGTGCTATGGAAGGAGCAGTTTTGAAAATAGATGTTTTCTGAGGTGTTTCAACCATTATATGATTTTGTTACTTAAAAAAAATCATCTGAGTGTGCTTTCTACAAACCCAAATTCATGACATTAGAAACATTCTGGAAACAGATCTTTTTTCCAAATGAATCGATCAAGTGCTTTGTAGACCTGTTTGTTAAAAATTTGAAAATGAACCTCTGTCAATCAGTTTGCAATAGCAGCCGTTGACATTAGAGAAGATAAGACGCTACCAGCCAAGTGTCAGCCAAAGCGCTGGCGGGCTTGTGGGATGAAACTGAAAAATGAACATTATTCACAATTGCATTGTGGGCTGCAGAATGATTTTTTCCTGGTAGATGTCTATTGTTGTTTAATTCTGGGAAGTATATGTGAGGTTGGAATAGAAAAGAATTTTGTTTAGTGGTAAACAAAAAAAAAGAAGAAGAAGAAGAAAAATGAATATTGTGATTTAGTCAATACGATCAATGACATTTTTCTAACATTTGGATGTGTCTTTTCCTGAGGTGTGTTTTTGGTTATGGCAGATGTTAAATTCAAGCATGAAGATACACTCAACATAAAACCAGATCTTCAAATCACTGTATAACATAGTTTATGTCAAAAAATTGTATAAGCATGAATAATATTAAGTTATATTGTTTCTAATAAGGAAATCCAATTTCTACATTTTGAGAGAAAAAGCATTCATTTAAGCAGTTTAAGCTTATTGGTCTAGACTTGCGCACAGAATTCTCATATTTCAGAGTGTTGTCTATTTGTGCTTTCTCTATTTGTTTTAATAAACTTGTCAGAAGTTTGTCTGGTTTATTGCTTTTGTTTCAGAGAAGCAAGCCCTTTAATTTATCTGTTTTCTAATTCTTCTCTTCTATTATTTATTTTGTGTTGTCTTTGTTGTTATTTTCCTAAGAAGTTAGCATTGAATACGTATTTAGTATTTTTTTTTTCTTTTTAAAATAATGGGAGGCTTGCCCAGTCAGTGTGGCTCAGTGGACTGAGTGTCGTCCCATGGACTGAGAGATCCTGTTCGGTTCCGGTCAGGGCACATACCCAGGTTGCAGGCTCTGTCCCCAGTAGGGGGCGTGCAGGAGGCAGCTGATAGATGTTTCTCTCTCACATTGATGTTTCTAACTCTCTCTCCCTTCCTCTCTCTCTAAAAAAAAATCAATAAAAATTTATTTAAAATAATCGACGCTTTAAATATCTCACATTTTATCTGAATACTACTTTGCTACACTTCATATGTTTTTTTAAAATAAAAATATTTCCATTTTTTGTTATTTTAAATATAACCTATATTTTAATTATAAGTTAAACTTTGATCTAAGAAGCGTTTAAGAGAGTATATGAAAAAAATTCAATGTTAATGAATAAATTCTGGGGATCTAATATATAGAAGGGTGATTATAGTGAATAATATTGTATTATATATTAGAAAGTTGTTAAGAAAGTAGATATTAAATGTTCTCATAAAAAATGGTATGATGGTGGTGTTAGTTAAAGCTAGGGTGGTCATCATTTTGCAATATATAAATGTATCATGTTTTACACCTTAAACGTACACAAAGTTATATGTCAAGAATACTCTGGCCTGGCCTGTGTGGCTCCATTGGTGGGCATCCTTGTGTACAGTGAAAGGGTGCGGTTTGGTGCTCAGTCAGGGAGCATGCCCAGGTTAGGGTCCATCCTCCCTGGGGTGTGGGGAGTGCAGGAGGCAGCCGATTTTGCTCTCACATCGATGTTTCTCTCTCCCCCTCCCTTCCTCTCTAAAAGTCAATAAAAAAGAATATCTCAATAAAGCTGTAAAACATTTCAATTTTAACTTTTAAACTATTGAATTTATAAATTATTTTTACTTATAGTCAGCTGTAGCAGACCTGCTTTCGAATACCTTTATCAGAGTTTACTTTGCGGTCTTACATTTGAGACATATTATGAATGTTCTACAGACATCTGAAAAATGATCTCTGGGGGCTTACAGACGCACACACACACACACATACATACACACACATATACACACACATACACATATACACACATACACACACACACACATACACACCACACTGACTCAGCTGTCACAGAAAGACATGTACATTATTCATGTCCTCGTTGATTTTATTTTTTCTCTTTTAAGTCTTCATTAATTTTCATTCCCACTTTTTAATCAGTTTTTCTTTATACTGTAATTATTTTTACTTTATAACAATATGATATATGATTCATAGGGGTTTGTGACTCATGTATCATCTTTTTGGATTTTACCCTTTTTAAACATGAAATGACTCTTACTGTAGTTCAATGCTTTTTATTTTGAATTGTTTTGAAGTTAGAAAAAGTCTTTCCCCATAATTTAATTTGTAAAGTTTGTTGCTCATTTTACTTTAAGGGACTCTTTCAAGGCAGCAGCGGGTAGCTGTTTGCTGTTCGGAGACCCATTTTGTTTGTGCCTCTGTGGGTAAGCCTGTATTTTCTATGTGGATGCTCAGAGGACTTTTCCTTACCTTTGAAAGTAAAAACTGTTACAAGGATATCTCGTTCTGTCAGTGTGGCCACTAGGCTAACGTGGATTCTTCTCCTGCTATAAACACAGAAATGCTGGATAGAATATAACAAATTTAAATGTGTTGCTTTGCCAGTCACTTGCCGCTTGCTTATATATCATCCTTCTTCCTCCTCCTGCTCCGCTCTGCCTGGTAGGGACCCATCCCTACAACAACATCCCACATTCCCGGGCCAAAGGGAGGCGCCAGCAGGAGACGAGAAGCAGGAACAGAGACAGAGGAGGAGCCTCTGTCTGCCTTGGACGTGTGTCTCCAGAAGCGCCTACCTCTCGAGTTCCTGCTGGACCTGGGTGGAGCAGAGGTCCCCCGTCCATGGTTCCAATCCCTGCTGGGCAGCCCCTACCATGGTTCTAGCTCCTTATGGGCACCCCAACTTCGAGGTTCTGGTAATGCTCCTTTCTCCATATATCCCTCCAGACTAGGGATGAGAACACCTTTCTGCTATTGCTCATTCTGCTAACCATACTCCGTTGGGCTGTTCAGTCCTTCTAACCACTCAGGAGAAAGCACACTCTTTTAAATCCTTTTATTGAACTACCTGACACAGGCCCTGTTTTCCTGACTACACTCTGGTAAAACAACTACATGTGAAAAGAAGGAAGAGGAGACACCAAGACTGCCGCTGGAGTATGCTTGCTGCTCCTGCACCTTCCTCTTGAGCCCCCGAAAGAATGAGCCCTTGAAGCTGTGGTCTGAAGACTCAGAAGCCATTGCTGTTCTTGCTGCCGTTACCATGACTGTTTCTTCACAGCCAGGAGCTGGAGCGTGGACGATGCAATGTTGCTACAGGAAAGTATCATGTTGCCATGGCGTTGCTTTCCTGTAGAAAAAGCCAGCTGTGGTCAGGAAACAGGCCTTCACCCAGTGGCATGCTAGAGTCAGCTCGCTCCAGCTTGTGAAAGCCAGTTGTTAAATTTTCAAGAATTTTATGAGTGGGTTCACGAACATAACCATTCATAGATAAATGATAAATGAAATATAAACTTACATTCTTAAAGCATAAACTTACAGTTAAATGGTAAAAAACAAAGGTAATCAATACCAAAAGTCCATCTCTTGCTCATTCTTTGACTGCATTTTATGAGCTGTGATTTTGTGGTTAATTTACTCTGTGGCATTGCATGGTGGAAATACTGTGTGGTGATGCCCTGATATGCTACTGCACAGCTCTTCCCAGTCATGTTCAGTGACATCATCTTGGTAGCTTGCAATTGGCCATTTGGGGAATTTGCACCATGGAAGTGGGCAAATGCTGCAAATCGGGACTGTTTTGGAGACCCAGGTGGTAAACATTCGCTAGCACACTACTGCTTTCATCTCGCTTCTACATCCCAAATTTGTGCAAGTGCTGTTGAGTACGGGTGCTAACGCCCCTCCAGATCTCTCCTAGCAAGAGAGTCTGCACAGTGCAGTCATTTCCTCTTCAGCTTCTTCCACCCATGGAGCAGGAATGGGTGTTGAATGAACCAATGAAGAGTATCAAGTTTGAATGAAAGGTCCAACCTACATCTAATAAATGTTTAGAAAAGAGAGATTATGAAGATTGGGAGAGAGCCTATATCTGGAAACGTAGGCTTAGAATGGTCCAGAATGAATCTCCACAGGTAACCAACAGTTACGCTTCTCACCAGGGACTAAATATCCTCAGAGTACTAAGGAAATAATGAATGTGTGATTCTGTGCCAAGTAGACCTATCACGGAAATGAAATAGAAATAGAGACTTTTTAAAAGACAAAGACTTCAGAACATTTCCACTTACAGTTCCTCAATGAAAGAATTATTAAATCCCCCTCATTAAGAACAGAATTGAACCCAGAAGGAGAGAGTACCCTGCAAGGAGCAACGATGAGCAGAGAAATAGGTAAACTTGTGGAAAAGTCTAGGTAAGCATTGGTTGCAAGATGTAACAATAGCAACAACAGCAACAACAATAGTAATGACTAATTTGGGGGGATTAAAAGTAAGATTGAACTGAAATATTGGTTCAGTAATAACATGGAAGAACAAAGCAATCCAAAGATGATAAACAATCCAGTAGATAAAGATGAAAAGCAAACTAATAGACGAGGTAATCAAAATGGCCCAAAACTATATAACAATGTGCCTAAACTAGCAATCAAGGAGATCTGATTAAGAAAAATGGAACAGTCTGATAATACCAAGTGTTGACAGGGCTGTGGGGAAATAGACATGCTTAGTGGGTCTGCAGATTGTCACAACCACTATAATGGCTTGAAAATTTGTTCACAAATTCTTTGATACTCCATCTTTCAATAGGTGGAGCCTAATTTCGCAAGTGTGGGCTGTACTTGGTGTCCTGCTTCTAATGAATGGAATGTGTTGAAAGTGACAGTGTGTGATTTCTGAGACCAACCCATAAAAGTCCCCTCCTTCTGTCTCATGAGTCACTTGCCTGGGAAAAGTCAGCTGCCATGTAATAAGAACACTTGAGCAGACCTATGGAAGGGCCCACAGGACCTGAGGCTTTTTGTGAACAGCCAAGTGAGTGAACCATCCCAGACGTGGATCCTCCGGCCCCAGTCATGACTTCTGATGGTCAGGGTCTTGACTGCAACCTCCTGAGCCAGAACCACTCAGCTAAACAACTCCTGATTCCTGACCCACAGAAACTGTGAGATAACAAATGTTTGCTGTTTTAAGTCGCTGAGTCCAGGGTTAATTTTATATGTAGCAATAGATAACTAATCCAACCACTTTGGAGCAATGTGGCAAAATTCTGTAATATTTTATCTCGGTATGTAGGTAGAGAAGTTCCTGCAGGTGTATACAAGGAGAGATACAGGAGATGATCACTGCAGAATGCGTTTTCTTTCAGGTGGATAACAGATAAGTTTCAATATATTTAGACAATGGAAAACTACCGAGTGGTTAAAAATAAAGTAACCAGGTGTATGTGTATGAATTTGGATAAATCCCTAAAATCTAATAGAGAGTTCAATGTGCACGTTGCAAAAACATATGTATGGTGTGATATTACTGATGTAAATTTAAAGATATATACAGCAATATTATAATATATTCTACGTAGTTACACCAAATGTAGGAAATTTAAAAACACAGACTGGAAAGATACATTCTAGTCTAGAATAGAGTTGTCACAGTGGACAGAAGGAGGTGGAGGAATAAAATAGGTAAGGCTTCCATGTGTAATATATTATTTCTTTTTAAAAATTGAAAGCAAGAAGACAAAATATTAGCCAGTGTTCCACCTGGTTCTTGGATCCATGGATGCATTTAATTATTTGCTAAATTTTCTGTTGGCTTGGAACAGTCTCTGTTGCCATTATTGTCGATTTCCATTTGGAGTTGTTCTTCGCTTTGCAAAGGCCGCACCTTTTCCAAACCAGCTTGCCTCTCAGCAAGCTCCTTTGGACTTGCTATCTCCTCACCTTATTCTGACATTTCCTTATGCGTTTGCATTCTTATTCCATAGACACACTGCTTTCTGAACTTGTTTTTAAGGACATAACCAGAAACTTCGTAATAGTGTCTTCTTTCTCATATTATTGTTGACAATATGCTTTTTTTGCTTTACATCTTAAAAGTGCTTCCTCCTCTAATGATAGAACCTTTATACAGACCCCTCACACTGGTGTTTTCTGCTTACTCATTCCTGCCTGATTTGAGCTCTATCCAAACCCCGTTTGCCAACTGGCATGCCCCTGTAAGTTCTTAACAAGGGAACACAATCGTTTTATAAATTCTTAGCCAAGTGTCCAGTGTCTAGTGCATCTTTGCTGGATCTTCTTGTCCCAATGACTTAACTCTTGGACTCTGATGAGGAGATGTCCATTTCTGGGAGTATCTGAGGTCTTCTGTAGTTCTTTCTTAATTAAAAACAATACATGAAAAACCATAATATCCCCCCCAGGTCATTATTCCTAGGATCCTTCTCATTTAACACCTTTGACTGCAGCAAATTTCACATCTTCATGTGCAGGGCCTACACCTCTGACCCTTTCAGTTTTAGCCACGTTGCATGTTGGTAGGTATGATCCCTGAGTAGCCAGGGGAAGGTGGCTGCTGCTTTTCACAGTGGTGCTAAGAACAGTGGGATATGACCCCGGCTTCTTTTAAGAAGCAATTCCAATATGGTCTGAAGGGTGATTGTCTGGTGGCATAGTTGGTTATCTGCGCCATGAAGTGGAAGAGAATCTGGGTAGATAAAAAAAAAAAATCTCTTCTTATCCCTTTACTATCTGGCTCTATTATTCAGTTTCCGATTTCAAAGTGTGGGCCTGTCACTGATTGTCATTCTAATCCTAACTGTGCTGACTTAATGGAATTCTTCTGCACCTGTCAGGAATATCATTAGTCTCGTGTGCCTTTGTGAGCCTGCGAGTGGATTGAGGGGAGTTTGACAAAGGCCTCGTCAGGGCTGGCTGGGCTCTTTAACTTTTAGAATGCAAGGTCAATGTTGCCCCTTCGTATGTCTGGAATGTGGAGGACAGGGAGCCCTGTGGAGTCTGTGACAGATTCCATGCTCGCTGTAGACACTTTCAGGAAGCTCATGCGTCAGATGAGGTCTTCTGTCTCCTTTCCAAAGCCCTTCCCTTCCCTCTATGGCCCATTACCAGAAATCTACGCGACCGAAACAAACTCTAGAACGGGGCTTCTCACACCAATTGTGGGGAAGGACTAGGGTTTAAAAAAAAATTTTTTTTTTTTTTTTAAATTCCAGTTCTTGGCAGACTGATACTTTTACAGTAAGAAGGAATTACTGGAAAAATAAAATTAAGAAGGCAAAGATGTAAAAATCAAGTCCACTGGTCACATGCTTAGATGTTGGGACGATGCTATAAAAATGTCAGTGCTGTCTCTCGATTCCTGTCCTCAGCTCATTGTGGAGCAGCCGCAGTGTCTGGCTGGCAGTGCCCACAGGGCACACTCTGAGTGGCACTGCCGTTGAGGCCCCGCAGAACTGGCTTTGCTACACCCTTTGTCCGTAGTAATAATATCAGCCTACAGCAATATGCCTGGATACTTGGTATGGTAGAGAAAAAAATGGAAGGTGTATTAGTCTGGGTTCTCTAGAGAAACATAACCAATAGGATGGCTGTGAATACAGATGGTTTATTATAAGGAATTGGCTGACATGGCTGTGGAGGCCGAGAAGTCTCACAGCCTGCAGATGCAAGCTGGGACCCAGGAGAAACGAGGGCGTAAGCTCCAGTCCGAGTCTCAGCCCGGATCCGAAGGCAGACGACCAGTGCCCAGCTGCGCAGTCAGGCAGAGAGAGCGAATCCTCCCTTCCTCGGCCTCCTGCAGATGGCTGAGGCTCACCCAGGTCCGGGAGGGCAGCCTGCTTCTCTGGGTCTGCAATTCAGATGAAAACCTCATCCACAAACACCCTCACAGACACACCCAGAACGCTGTTCAACCAAATATCCGGGCGCCCCATGGCCCAGTCAAGCTGACACATAAAATTAACCGTCACAGAAGGGCACTGTCTCATGTCAGTGTGAATGGGGCTCTCTGGTTTATTACTCTGCCAAGAAAGGTACCAGTTCCTTGACCCTAAAAACAGGAACCACCCCTTTGATTTTTAACCTCCTGACACCTTGTCCATTATGTGACCGTAGAGTCAGGCTCCCTGGTACCCAGAATATAGACTCCTTCTCAGCTCCTGTGCTATCTATCTATGTACCCCTCCTCCTGATGCAGCCAACTGCTTGCTGACACCCCTCACCGCTCACCAGGACCCCTGGAACTACCCAGCCACGCACACACCTGATCCCTCAGAACTAAGGTGCCAAATGCCAGCCAGCTTCTCTCTGAAGCTCACCCCTGCCACGTCCTCACCGACGTCCCTCATAACCCAGAGTGTTTTATCTTCAATCTAATGTATCTGTGACCTCCTCTCTTCCTAGCATCCTGTTCCATATAATCCTTAGCAAGTCATTCCTGATATTTATTGAGAATGTGCCTGGTGCTAAGTCCAGTGTTTTCCCTACCTTATTTTATATTTACAAAAATACTGTTCAGTATGTATCAAAACCCTCGTTTACAGAGGAGGGAACTGAGGCTGACAGAAGATACGTCACTTACATGGCTGTTAAGGGTAGAGTTAGGATCTAAATCTAACACTGTTTTTTCCTCAAATCCTAATTCTTTTTTTTTTTTTTATCCTCACCCAAGGACATTTTTCCATTTATCTTTAGATAGAGCGGGAGGGAAAGAGGGAGGGAGAGAGAGAGACACATCGACTGGTTGCCACCCACACGACCCCAACCAAGGCTGGGGACAAACTGCAACCAAGGTACATGCCCTTAGTGGGAACCGAACCTGGGACTCTTTGGTCTGTGGGCCGACGCTCTAACTGCTGAGCCAAACTGGCCAGGGTTAAATACTGATTTTTAAGCATGAAATCATACTGCCTTATAAAAGAAAAAGAGAAATTATTCACACAATAAACAGTTAAATAATATTTCTCCATGTGCAAAATTACCGTTGGAAATATTTACATGTATTTTTTGTTCATTGCCCCCCATCGAAGGATCCGTCTGCAAGTTTTAGTTCAGGACCCTGTTTATCTCGGCCGGTGAACTTACATGTTTTCCTTCCTTCGTCAAAGAGAAAATCTTCCTTGGGTTTCCCCAGGTGGCTTGGAGAGAAATTTAGTCTTTAATTACAGCAGCTGTTTTTAGCTTACTTGGGATAATGTTCTTCCCTTTTTTGAACATGATTATTTATCTGCATGGATGGTTCAATGCCACATGTTTTCTTTCCTGCTAGACACTGAGCGTTTGCGGGGCACAGACTGAAGGAGCTGACGACGTACCGAATTTTGTAAGCCCCTTTTTGCAGAAGCAAAGGATGTTGACATATCAAATGGGATTCCGTTGTGGCCAGTTTATTATTGTTTTTATTTCTGCCAAGTACTCAGTGTTTCTTAGGTGGCTGTACTGGGGCATGGCTGGGATACGTTCGTTTGAGTATAACTGTGGCTAAGCTGCAGAAACGTGTGTGGCGGATCCCAGGCTCCAGATGTCCAGGTAAATGGGAAGCTATTCACAAAACGCTGCGACACTGGAGTGATGAGTGGTGAAATGGGACAGAGTGTTCCCAGCGCCTGCACCGGGCTGAGTGGGGCTCCTCCAGGAAGGGGACTCAGACAAGCTCAGTGTCTTCCCACGTCTGCGAAGAACTTAAACGCTAGTGAAAATAACAGCTGGTGAGGCAGCCGGGGTCCTGGGCCAGAGCTGAGAGGGAGCTGGAAGCAGCGTTAGCCAGCATTGACCGCTCATCCCCTAGACCAGTGGTTCTCAACCTCCCGAATGCCGCGACCCTTTCATACGGCTCCTCGTGTTGTGGTGACCCCCAACCATAAAATTATTTTCGTTGCTACTTCATAACTGTAATTTTCCTACTGTGTTTTCCGAGGGTCTTAGGCGACCCCTGTGAAAGGGTTGTTTGACCCCCAAAGGGGTTGTGACCCACAGGTTGAGAACTGCTGCCCTAGACTGTGGGAATCTGGTCCTTGCCCAGACAAGCATGGCACCTGGTCCCCCAAATTGGCCTTAGGATAAGGGAGAGCGGCTGGAACTCGTACATCTGATACCCGCTTTATACCTGTTCAGGCGGAAATGTAACTTGAAGAAAAGAGGAGATGGTGATCGAAGTGTTCTTCCAGGAAAAAATTGGTTTTCTATTCATGTGTGAGGAGAGACTTGGCTTGGGAGGGGGCGTCTGACTTATGGTTAGCTGAAGATGTGTGTTTCGTAACTGGCAACCGCGTGTGCGCGAGGCGAGCAGCACCCCGCCCTTTATGATGGGCCTGGGGTGTGCATTTTGTGAGCCGTGGAGACTCGCTGGTCTGGAGGCTGACGGCTGGCTCTGCCCCCGTCCCGTGTCCGTTTCACGTTTCGGGCCCAGGGTATTTGTGAGCCTTGCCCCGCTGTCGGGATGAATGAAAAGTACCTTTGGTAGAAACGGAGGAATCAGGAAGTGTGGCCTATTTTTCAGGAAGATAATGAATTCGGTTTTAGACTTCTTGAGTTTAAAATGAGCGTTTGACGTCCGGATGGAACTGTCTTGGCTCAGCTGTGGCTGCTTAGTTGCAGCAGCACCGAGCAGGCTTGGCTTCCAGAAAGGAGACTTTCACTCGCAGGAGTTCAAGCCCTGTGACTTCCAGGAGTCTCCTTGGTTGGTCTCTAAGTCAGCAGCGCTCAGCCCCAACAAGGACAGGCTGATGTGCTGTAGACTGGGGAGTGTCCAGTGGTGCCTGTCGCTGCGTGGTGTCCCAGGGAAGAGCAGAACGGAGCCTCCACCCCCGGTGCCTGTCAGCTCCAGCATGAGCGGGGACGATTGTGGATTCTTCCCGAGTGTGGTTGGAGGGTCAGCAAGGTTTGGGTGTCTTGAACAGTCAGAATGGTCTTCTGTTGGCCGTCTCCCTGTAATTTACACCTTGTCACTTAGCAGTACCCAGAGGGCTGCTCAGGCCGCTCCAGCTTAACCTGTAGACACAAACTTTAGTGCCGGAGGGGCCTCTACCAGTGACTTACATGGAGAATGGTAGCTGCGTGGGGAGAGAGCACAGGGGTCATTTCTCTCCCACAGAGCCCCTGGCAGGGAGGCCCTTCTCCTCTGCTTGAATGCTCCCGGTGGCGGGGAGATTACCCCTTCCAGGGCTGCCCCCGTTCACTTTCTGGGATCTCTGTTAAGAAAATGTTCTTTATCCACGCCCTGTAATTGACTTCCTGTACTTCCTACGTATTCCCGAATTCAGCTCAGTGGATTATCAGTCCTCTCAGCCTCTCTCCCAGTGGGGAAGCAGAGCCTGTCAGGCGCAGGGGCTCACTCACTATAGCAGAGAGGGCCCATCTTTCTCACGCCCTTCCTCTCCCTCCTCTTACTGCCCTTTTATTCTCCTTTTCCTCCCCTTTTCCTTGGCCTGGAGCCCCCGGCCTGCCTGGCACCACTGGAAACTTCTAAGGGCGGGGGGTGGCCACCTGGGCAGAGCGGCTTTGCCCAGAGGGCTTGTTAGTCTGGGGTAAGGAGATGCTTTAATTTCCTGGGAGAATGCGGGAAGATGCTCAGTTCTGGGACACCTCGAGGTGCCACTCACCTTGACAGGAGGGCGGGTTTGAGTAGGGTCTCCGGGCTGTGCAACCCGGACAGGCGCGGGGGCCGCTTCTCAGAGGTGCAGACTGTTACACGTGTTTACTGAGGGCCTGGGTTCCCACCCATTTTCAGGGCTGTGTGAGTGGAACCCACTTAGCCTAGGAAAAGGGAAACCCTGGGATCTCTGCAGGGTCCCAGCCAGGCGTCCAGTCCCCGGGCGGCCCGGCATTCCTGGGGTGCGCGGCCCTTTCCTGTGAGAACTGGGAGTGAATCAGGCCCGGGGGCGGCGCGGAGTAGATTCCTGTCTGCAGGGAGAGGCAGGTTGGGGAGGGCAGCCCGGTTCAAATCCACAGTTCGACGGGACAGTGAAGCTCGGCGTAAGGGAAGCAAGGGATGGGACTTGAGACCATCTGGGAATTGTTCAGGCTGTGGGTGCCCTGGAGTTTCCTGACTTTCCCTCTAGAAATGTCATTATTTAAAAGATCACACTGGTCATTGGAGAACCGGGGTGGCCCTGGAAGGACATAAAGAAGGAATGATTGACGGTGATTTTCCTTCTCGTCTCCCCTCTCCCGCGAACAGGGAGAAGATGCCTTTCCACCATGTGACCGCTGGCCTGTTGTACAAGGGGAATTACCTCAACCGGTCTCTGTCCGCGGGCAGCGACAGCGAGCAGCTTGCCAACATCTCCGTGGAGGAGCTCGACGGTAAGGAGCCCGCCCTGTCTGGGAGCCGGGCCACCCCGCGAGGCCTCCGTGGCTGTTGTGCATCCAAGGGGAGAGGGCCAGGCTCTGGCCGCCGGTCACTGCCGAGCCTGACTGTGGTGTGACAGCAGAGAGTTGAGATCAATTCTGCCTGAAGGACTTCTCTGTGTGGGACAGGCCTCGGAGACTGACAGAGTCTATGGTGGATAGTTCTGTTTCCTAGGATACTGACTGGGAGGACGGCTTCGGCTCCCCAGGTGTATTTTCCAGTTTCTGGAATCTTTGTCACCAGTGGTGGGGGTGTGTTTCCCTATTGTCGTTTACAGTGGGGCCCAGCTGCGGGGGAGGGTTCAGCCTGCTAATGGCTGACTCTTGACTTGGGGCCATGTGCTTTGAATCCTGCCCAGATCAGAATCGCTGGAAGCTGTGTCGAGGTGGAAATGGACAGCAATTATTTTTATTGCCTCTTTTCCTTCATAACACGCTTCAGGCCTGGGGGTTCAGGGTATGGTTAGGGATGGGAAAAAACCTGGGAACACAGTGACTAAATTCATCCTGGGACAGTGTCCCATTGTATCCCCATTGGTAAGCCAACCCCCGATTAATAATAATAATAATAATAATAATAATAAATGAGGAAGAAGGCATTCTTTTCTTGACAAGAGAATTATGTTGATTCAGCCAGATGTTTGCTAAGGTGTCACATCTGCCTGCTGAGGCCAAACCGGGATGGTTTCCCCTAGTGTTCTGGAATGCGGGTTCCTTGTAATGCATTTTCAAACAAGATGTCTACATTTATTTTCTAAAAGAGAGAAGTCGGAATCATCCCAGATGGCTCGCATCCTTGCTTTGCAGTGCTGTGGCCCTGACCAGTGTGCCTTCCCTGTCCTCCCTCCTCGGAGGGGGGGGGGGGGCTGACTCAGTGCTGGGCCAGGGAAGCCAGTGTGCTTCCCGACAGGCAGGTGATGAGGGGAGCGAAGGAAAGGGCGCCCAATGGGGTAGCCTTTCCTGACCTTGTTCATTTGGCTGGCATGCTTACCGAAAGGCCTGCTATTTCCACGAGCGACCAGTGCGGCCGCAGGGCCGGTGGGCTAGGCCCCGAAGAGGGAGTGGGAATGAGGCGGGCAAGGCCGGGCTCCTTCGGGCCAGCAGCTGCTCAGTGTGGTCTGGACAGACTGGTGGCCAGAGAGGACAGCAGGACCGTCAGATGTACTGGCCTTCAGTTGGACAGAGAATAGTCAGATGCAGGACACAGATGCATGCAAGAGAGCCCTAACTGCCTGGGATGTGACCCGTCCTGGTGACCACAGAAGGCTGAGCTGGGCAGGCTGTGTCTGGCTGGCCAGGTGAGGCTCAGGCCTCCCCACACTCCGAGGAGCCCACTCCCAGTGGGGATTCGGGCAGGTGGTGCGTTGATTGGGCAGGTGTGCGTGGGTGTTCGTGTAGGTCTCCTGGGTTTATCGGTGAGCAGGAGCTCCCTGAGTGGGCCCTGCTGAGCAGAGGCTGAGATTACTAACCTGGTGAAGACTGAAAACTATCTGCAGCTCTCCCAGATCCCGCTTTCCACACCCCTTCCTCCTCCCTCCTGCCTCCCAACTTTGCCGCGAATAATCAAGAGATGACTTCTCCAAGACTTCCCAGAGCAACGGCTTTTTCTCTGTGAAATCTGGGCCGCCTCTGGGGTGCATGGCCTTTCAAGAGGGTGGCTGGCTAGATTTCAGCCCTTCTCCCCACTTCGGGCACCTGGCTGAAACACCCTGCTGCTCTTGGGCAAACATCAGAGCTCACCAGCTGTTTCACCCGGGACCAGGCAGCTGAGCGGGCCGAAAGGTGCCTTCTGAGCAGGTGAGAGGGGCAGGGAGTGACTCACAGCCCTCAGGCCTGGTGGGCAGGCTCAGCAGTGAAGCCCTGGGGGCGGGGCCCCGGTGGAATGAAGCAGAACTTTTCAACCTCAGAGCGCCTGTGAAGATGCTCTGTTTGTCCTTCAGGAGGGTGATCCAGGCTCCGGGCCTAAAGAGGGGCCGTTTATTTCTTGAGGGAAGATTTCTCCTACTTCTGTGTTCTTGGCCAAGGTGACCCCTGAGTTGTGACCGCTCATGCTTTCTCACAAGCATCGTGGGGCTAGGGCAGGCCCGTGCAGATGAGCAGGCGGGTGGGTCTGAACACCAGCTGGTGCGAATCAGTCCGGCATCACGGTGTGTTGGTGCTTTGGGAAGCCGAGGGGTTGCTGTCCTCTTGGGGATGCCTCCTGTCAAGCTGAGGCCTCACGTCCTGCTGTTCGGGGCTACTCATGTATCCTCAGAGGACTTGTGGTGTTGCACAGGGATTGGTGTGTTGGACACTGGTGGACACTGCAGCATCCTTGTGGCCCAGCTCCCTCCAGCACAGACTGGGTACCGCCCTCATGCGGGCTCCTCCCTGCTGCACTGCTGCCTCCTGCTTCTGGTTCACCATGGGGCCAGGGTGGCTGGTGCTCATCGCCAGGGACAGAACGCCCCTTCCCTTCAATGTCAGGGCCAGAGGTGCCCAGGCCATGGGTGGGTCCCCTCTGAGAACAGGCAGGACGAGAGTTTCTCCCCACGCTGGCTGTCTCCAGCTGCCGTTCACTCTGCGAAGTTTCTGTTTCTTCTCTTGACCCAAAGCTCAGGAGGAAATCATGCAAAGCTGCCTCAGGACTGGAGTCGGAAATAGACACACTCAGCCACGATGAATCAGCTGGGACAGTCATTCCTTCATGCATTCGTTCATTCCTGTTCATGCCTTCACTACAGAGACGTTTACCCAAATGCTGTCTGGGTGGAGGAGGGGATCAAAGAAGTATATTTGTTGTCCGTCCCCAAAGAGTCCACAGGGAGTACGTGTATATACACAACGAATGAGCAGTATCTTACACTTTCACAGGGTGTCAGGTGAAATGTTATTAGACATATGAACTACAATTTTTATAAAACACTTTCGAAGTGCTATTTATTGAATAATCTTGTGATGCCATTGTAATCTTAAACCAAATTGGCCTCTCTCCAAAGTCCTATGTGGCATTCCATTGTTTGTAACATCACTCAGTGTCTCCATCCATTGTCTTCAGGATGAATATTGGGTTTCCGGTTTGGGGCTATTAGGATCTAATCCAGCTGCCCCCTTCTGTGGCGGCTGTGATTAGGGTCTGCTCTCCACATGGCTTCCTCCTAGTGGTTGTGAAATGTCCGAGTGTAGGTATTTCACATTATCTTTGCCAGTAACAGTGTCAGCGCCCTGCACTGCTGTCGCAGGTCCTCCTTTGAGCTTAAGTTTGTTCGCTGTTACATCTTTGACGGTTGTTATTTCTGTTTGCTCTCCAGGAATGCCTCTCATTTTAATGCCGGATTTTCGTTCATTTTTCACATCGTGTCTCTTCTCACATCGTTTTTCTTTTTTTGCACTTCTGAATTCCTTCTCGAGTGTGTCTTCCACAATGCTGACTTAGTGTTCTACTGTCGCTTAAAATTTTTTAATTTTATTTTTTAAATTATTTATTGAAAAAAAACTTTTTTTTTCCCTTTATTGATTTTAGAGAGAGAGGAAGGGAGAGGGAGAGAGAGACAGAAACATTGATGAGAGAGAACATCGATTGGCCACCTCCTGCATGCCCCCCACTGGGGATCGGGCCCACAACCTGGGCATGTGCCCTGACCGGGAATCAAACCAGTGACCTCTTGGTGCACAGGTCAATGCTCAACCACTGAGCCACACCGGCCAGACCATTTAAAACTTTTAAAATTATTTATTATAAAATTTAAAATAATTTATATAATATATATAAATAGATGTATATAGAAATATATATGCATATGTCAATGTAATATATATGTATATATTATATATACATAAATTACATATATATATAGAAAGCCTTTTTTTCGAGTCTAATGCTGCCCTTATTTTATATGAGATGTTCTCATGGTTCCTTTTGCTTTTTTCTGTTCTGCTTTGTGGTTCAACCATTAGAGTTCTCTGTAGGCCCAGTGGCTGTGGACAAACAAGATTTGTAAAGAGTCTTTAGCCTTCTTTGTTCTAGCTTCACTTTATCCCAGATCTGGGATGATTTTCAGCATTTCGCTCCTGACGAGAGAGCCCAGCTTCTAGGAGACGATCACCTGTCTAGTCCACGGCTGCTGGGCGGAGGAGGGACCTTGGCTGTCCCTACGTTGGACTGGCTCCCTCCGCAGGACTACGGAACTCCACTGTTCTTCCGGCCCCGGCTCTCCTTCCCCGTCCCAGGTCACTCTGGCTCTCATCTGCCCTCCAAGTGGCCCAGGATGGCCACCCAACCCTGGCTCTTGTTCCTCTCACAGGTGTGTTTTCTAAAGGAGCTTAGAAAAGGGGCGCTGCCCAGGTGGGTTTGGGCTGGGGAGGAGGTCACCATGGAAACAGTTGCTATGAAATAGGGAGTGACCGCTTGCTTTGCTGGCCAGTGTGGCCTCTGGGTCCCTGGCAAAGGCCAACAATGGGGTGAGTCCAGTGCTCCTTCCCAGTGGGGCTCGGTGGTTCTCGGGTGGGCGGAAGCTGTGTTTGTTTCTCCAGTCTCACGAGTGTTGGAATTCGTGGAAGTTCTCCTCAGGCTCCGACACGTGGACTTGTCTCAAAGCCAGCATTTCTGGGGGTGCGCTGTATTTCGGGGGTATTTTCATTTCAGTTTGGGGGTGCGTGGGTCAGTCTGCCACCCTGCCCTCGCGAAGCCCCACGTCAGCAGTGGGCTGACCTCACTGGGACTGTCGCAGAGACACTGCTGCCCACGCCGCTTTGCACAGCCCCGGCAGCGTTTGTCACCATGTCACTCGCTGGCTCTCCTCCTGCCTCTTCTCTGCCTCTTTGTCATTCTCGCTGCTCCTTGTGTGCCCCTTACCTCTGCCCACTCCCCTGCCCCCTCCTTCCGCACTGCCGTCTCCCGGGGTTGGTGTCTGTCCTCCCCGGGCGT
This sequence comes from Molossus molossus, assembly GCF_014108415.1. Taxonomy (NCBI): domain Eukaryota; kingdom Metazoa; phylum Chordata; class Mammalia; order Chiroptera; family Molossidae; genus Molossus; species Molossus molossus. The sequence continues at coordinate 104,283,368 of NW_023425366.1, read as the reverse complement.
CTACATCTTCACTTCCTGCCTCCCTCCTGAACTTTGTTTTATTTTTATTTATTTTTTATCTCAGAGAGAGGAAGGGAGAGAGAGAGAGAGAAGCATCAATGTGAGAGAGAAACATCAATTGGCTGCCTCCGGTGTGCACCTGACTGGGGATCAAACCCGAACCCGCCGCCATCTGATGTACAGGACGATGCTCCAACCAACTGAGCCACGCGGGCCAGGGCCTGCCTGAATTTTACACTTGTTACCTCCAGTCCTGTGTAGATGTCCTACAAGTTCTTAAACTCCAAAGACCCAAAGTCGTACAGATTTCCTTTGTTCTCCCAAATTGTCCCTCCTGTGGGATTTTTCCCTGGATATTATATCACATTATACCCAGTCAACCACAGTGGTACTTTGGGAATCCCCTTGATTCCCCTTTTCCTCTTACTTCCCACATAGAACTGGCAAAGTCCTGCAAATCAGCGTATTCCATAAGTACTCCTTCCTCTCTGACCACATTGCTATTGTCTGTGGCCTGGTCCCCACTGCCCAGACAGCTGCAGTCACCAGGAGTGGATCTCACTGTACATCACCTGTGACATCACCCTGTGTCAGCTCAGGTCCATTTCAGGGGAAGGGGGATCCTCAGATACATACTGATGAGGTTATTCCTCTGCGTATAATTTCTTTCCTCTCGTCCTACGAATATATAACTATATACATATGTAATATTTCTTTAACTTTTAAAAACATTTTCAAATCCACAGGGGGTTGGAAAGTATAGTGAGTACCTATATGCCCTTCATTTAATTGTTAATATTGCAGTCTTTGCTTTTTAAATATTGTTACCACAGATTTGCTTTATTCAAAACATGAGGTTCACAGTCCTATTTGTTTTTCTGAATGGAAGTCTCTTGGTCAAGACAGACATGGATGCCAATTTTATTTTGGTGAGGGGAGAATAGGTATGAGGAAGCATTTGTTTTCTTCCTCTCTCTCTTTCTTTCAACACACACACACACACAATTTTTTTCAGTTCTAGAATTTTTAAATTTGGTTCTTTAAAGACTTTTTTTCTTTATTGATTTTAAAGAGAAAGAAAGGGAAAGGGAGAGAGAGATACAAACATCGATGAGAGGGAACATCAACTGGCCGCCTCCTGCATGCCCCCCACTGGAGATTTGACCCACAACCTGTGCATGTTCCCTGACCGGGAATGAAACTGGCGACCTCTTGGTGCCTGGGCCAATGCTCAACCACTGAGCCACACCGGCCAGACAAATTTAGTTCTGTTATATAGTTTCTATTTCTCTAATGAAATACTCTGTTTACTCATTAAAACAGGGTTTAAAAATTCTTTGGACATAGTTTCCTATGTTAATAATAGCTCTTAAAAGTCTTTATGTACTAAATCTAACATCTAGGAGGCTCTAGGCTATCTTGAGGTTGGTTTCTATTGTCTTTTTTTAGATTATGATCAAAATTTTTTTTCTCTCTTTGCCTACTAATATTTGACTGTGAACTGAACACGGTGAATATTATCTTATAGAGACTCTGTGTTCTGTTATCTTTCTCTGAAGAGGGCTGATTTTTGCTGTAATAGCTAAATTACTAGCTGACCACCTTAAATGTGTGAGTTTGATTTTATGTTTTGTTAGGGGAGGTCTGTAGAAATCCGCAGGTGCTCCTCAGCCCCTCTAACTTGGTAGGGACTCAGCCCCCAAACTCCACTTTCCTGCTAGATCTGGTCAGGGTTGGGTTTTCCTTTGGTTAGGGTGGGTCTAAAGTAGGCCTTTATAGTGCTTTTCTTACTTACAGTGTGATCTTTCTAGTGTCTCAGTTGGATGCCTGGGGTTATTAATGAGGTTTTCCAGACATCTCCTAGGGTTTCTTAAATTCTAGTATCTGTTTTCTCTTCTCAAACCCATAGCAGCTTCCTGGTAGTCTGGTTTAATCTCAACTTGCATACGTATAGCCCAGCCTTCAGCCAAGTATTCACGGGGAGCCTACACACAGGCTTCTGGGGCCCCTCTCTGCATACTTTCTTCTTTTCGCTCCCTTGCCCCACAGATTTCAACCCCTTCAGTTACCCCAAAGCATGAACTGTTGCTGGGAAATTGTCCTCCATCCAAGAGCCAGTGTGAACACGGGACTTGCCCTTCTCCCACAATTACATCCCTTCTTCCCACAATTACAGTCTTGTAGTGCCTGTTTAGCAGTGCCTGGAAACAGATGCTGTATATATTTTATTCAATTCTTTGGTCATGCAGCTTCTGTAGGGAATGGTCTGTCTACTTGGGAAACACATATTCATTTCTTAGGTTTCAACATTGTCGCTGTTGTCGTCATCATCTTCATCATCACAGCTGAGTGCTTCCTATGTCCTAGGAAGTGTTCAAAGGGCATTAGATGAATGAACTCATTCAGTCCTTTCAATAACCATATGATACAGGTACTCTCATCAACTCTGTTTTTGCAAATGTGGAAAACGGAGACGTTAGATCACCTAGTAGCATCACCAGCATGTGCTGGAACTGGGACACAAAAGGCCACCTGTCATCAGAGCTCATGCCTTGTAACTTTTGTGCTCTGAACCCTCCTTCCTGCTAGATAAGACCCTTGTTCCTTCCCTGCACCCTCATGTCACCATTGTACATATCACTGCCACCACTGTGACACACGGGTAAGAACTTGGCTGATTAATTAAACTTCCAGTGGGCGGAGAGATATTTTTAAAGCCTGTGTGAGCCCAGCGTGCTCCTCGCCCAGGGCAGAGGTGCCCTGGGGAGGCTGGTGATGGGCATGAGTCCATGCTAGAAGGGAGCTGGCTCCGGGGCCATGCATTCTGACCGGTCCCTTCCCAGCCCCACCCACCTGGTCCACCATATATTTTCTTATAAAGAACACTCTCCCCCACCCCCTTTGTTCTCTCCTCTACTTTTGCTGGTTGATTTAAAAATCCCAGAGGCATACCCTACTTGCCATTTTTAAGACATTTCCTTCTCCGGCCTTTTTAAGAAGAGTTTTAAGGAGGCAGAAACATTAGTAGTGTCACAAGATGAGACACTCACCACTCTTATTTGAGAGCTGATAACTCAAAGTTCACTCCTCCAGAGGAGACAATGGAACCTACACAAGGAACCACATGATCAAACCAGGGTAGGAAAGCCAGATATACAGCCCTGCTCCCAAACCAGGAATCAGCCTTAGGACCTGGGTCTTTTATCTCTGTGAGTACTTTCCTCCTGGAGCCTTGAGAAAGCAGTGTTTGTGGAGAGGCCTGGCTAGCAAAGCACCGGGGGCTTTCTCTGATGGCAGCTGCTGCCAAGGCCACACTCCTTAAAGGGGCCTTTGTCTAAGCCTTCTTGTCGTTTTCTGCATCTTGTTCTGAAAATGCATTTTGATAGCCATGGCCAAGAAGGAAACCTGAGTACTGTCCCTGCCACTTTCATTTTATTTATTTGTAATTTATATGCTACCTGTTTCCAAAGGTGATCAAGACATCAGATGATAAAGGAGGAAACATGAACTGCAAAGGCTGTCAGAAGAGAAATAGAAAAAAAAGAAAGAAAAACACATATAAAGAAGAAGGAAAAAAAATGACATCCCCTAAAATGAATACATGTGGATAAGCATTGAATTTAGCTCTAAGCTTTCAATAGGTTGGACAAGATGGTAACATCAGTTTCATTATTCCAATGAGAAGAATAGTCTTCTCATCTCTATTTTAAATAGGTTCCCTTGGCCCGTAATAAAAATACACAATATATAAGCATATTGTATTGTTTTTTCAGAGATGCTGGTGGCTTTCAACTTCTTCCCACTCTCAAATTTTTGAGGATTACTATTTCCACTTGTAGTAGCGGCTTGTGATTGCGGTGATTGTCAATGAAGGACGAGGAGCTAACCTTAGACTATCCAGATGCAGAGAGAGAGATGAGGGCAGAGCGTGCTCTAAAAGCCTTTCCATCAGATGATTCTGAGTGCTCTGTAGAACGTGCTTCTCTCGTTCCTACTCCTAAGAGCCCTGCTTGAGGTCGGAGGAAGAAGTGATATCTTGTACAGAAGTCTGAGAACCTGCATCATGAAGTGTGACCTTGACCTGGGATATTTGAGGAATAGGAGTTACCAGCCATTCATTTCTATCATGAAGTGACTTTAAAACGGTTCCTGTGGGAACCTCCACTTCCAGCAGACGTGCTCTCTAACAGATCTGAGATGATTAAGCAAGCCCCACATTGCTTCCCCAGTTAATTAAATAACTTAACCTGTTGAGTAGAGTTGTTCACCATTATCCATCTGGTCGCTGAAGAGAGTTTGCCAGAACTCATTATTTTGGTGTGGGCGTCATTGATACCAGGCTGTTTCTCCTGGTTGGCAATTGGCTAATAGCAGGTTCAGCTGTTTCCTGGGACTACTCAGGGATGTGATGTTAGCACTATGTCCTAGCAGGATGGTTCACTAGTCTTTCCTCTTCACAGTGGCATCCAGGGCATCTCAGCTAGTCACTGCTCCAAGTAATTAAAAGGTGGGTGATGAGCTAGGACACAGGCATGTAAAATACAGATTTTCTCTATCAAGATGGTCGTTTCTGCTTTCTCTAATTTTCAAGCTGGAAGATCACCAAATGTACACTGAGATTTGCATTGCTATATTGCTGTGTAATAATCACTCCAAAACTTCATGGTTTAAAAAAAAAAAAACACCTCACATTTTTTCTCATGATTTCTGTGGATCAGGATTTCAGGAGTGTGTAGATGGCTGGTCTGGCCCCAATTCTTTCAAAAGGTTGCAGTTAAGACACTTGCTGAGATTGTGATCATAGGAAGGCTTGACCGGGGCTGGGAAATTCAATTTCAAGTTCACTCACATGGCTTTTGGCTGGGAGGCCTCAGTTCCTCCCCTGAGAGCTTCTCCATAGGACTGCTTGAGTGAATTCATGACTTGGGATTTGACTTTTCCTAGAATGAAAGATCATTTTATGACTTTGTCTTAGATGTCACAGATTGGCCAACAGCAGGTTCATCTGTGCCACGACTCAGCCCACACTCAAGGTAAGTGGAATTAGGTTCCATCTTTTGAAGGACCAATGGTGATTGCTATGAAAACAGGAATTAAAGCCTGCCTGATCTTTGTTTTCCTATTTAGTTTTAATTAAATTTATTGGGTAATACTGGTTAACAACATTATATAAATTTCAATTGTAGGAGATTAGGAATGATGAATCTATAATTTCAGAGCATTGGAGATTTGTCATTTTTCTCATATATATTAATTGACTATATTTCAAAGTCATCTGTTGAAATGTGAAAGAAAGAGGTTCAGCAGGGCAAGAGGGAGAGCCAGCAGGGAAGGCTGGTTGGCAGAGACCGTAGAGGCCTTCAGGGGGACATTAACTTCAGGTGACTTTGTCCCATTCTTGAGGGCGGGGCCATGTGCATCATGTTCATCCCTGTGAGCACACATAGTGACGGCTGGGCACATAGTGACTGCCCAGAAATACTCGCTGAATAAACGAATGCCAGGTCCTCCGATACGAGAAGTGTGTTCCAAAGTGAGCTGATTGTTTGTGATATTCATTCTATAATGAATGGAATTGGGATGACATGAATGGCCGTGAGGCATGGTTGATGATACACGGCAGCTAGAGCCAGAACACCCACTTCAGCACTCCATGAGGTCTGGTGTTCTCACCTGTACAATGTGGATAATAGGGCATACTTTACAGAGGTAATATGAGGGAATGTATGCAGAGTGAGTTACTATTGTGTATTTGGCCTATAGTAAGTGCCCAATAAATAATAACAGTATGAATAATAGTCATTGTTGCTATTGTTGTTGTTATGATGATGATGATGACAACAATGATGACTATCATGACAAGGCACACTCAGACAAAGGATTATTCTCATCTTGGGGCAAGTTGGCTCTTTGGGGGGAAAAGCAAAACACTAGTCAGTCGTGTGCAATTGCCCTGGCAGGATAGGCACACTTCAGAATGTGAGCGCCCCTAACGGAAAGGCCTTTCAAAGTGGAAGTGTCTGGACACCCCATACTGATTATCTGTGTCTCAGCTCTAGCTCATAAGAACACTTTCTGCCTGGCTGGAGTAGTTCAGTTGGTTGGAGTGCTGTCCCATGTCCTGAAAGGTTTCCAATTCAATTCCTGGTCAGGGCACACGCTTGGGTTGCAGGTTTGATCCCCAGTCGGGGCGAGAACAAAAGGCAACTGATTGATGTTTCTCTCTCTCTCTCTCTCTCTCTCTCTCTCTCTCTCTCTCACTCTCTCTCTCTCTCTCACTCTCTCTCTCTCTCTCTCTCGTCCTCTCTCCTACCATCTCTTTGGGTGAAGATTAAAAAAAAAAGAAGAACACTTCCTAGGCTCCCTGCCTCATCAAAATTTTCAAAGAAAAGGAGAGTAAAAGGGACCCATTGACACTGAGAAATAGCACAGAGATCCTCTAAGACATGGGCTGACATGGAAAACATCTGTGCCAGAGATTCAGCCCTTTCAGGCCTCACTGTGATGTGCATAAGGATCAGGGGTGAACATGGCCATCAGTGTCCTTAAAAAAACCCCGGTGTTTCCTACGATACTTATTTCATGGGTTGGAGGAAAAATGATAACGGGAAATGTGTGTGTGTGTGTGTGAGAGCGTGCGTGCACGCGTGTGCTCAAATCACAGCTGGATGACCAGAACTCACTCCCTTTCAGAAGGGGACATTGTCAGCTCTTTGAGTTCAACACATTGGAAGGGAGATCTCCACTCCTTCCTCTCTGAACTCTCTGAAGTGGGGGGCTGTGCTGGAATAATGAAGGTTTCTGGAAATGGAGGCGCCAACCATCCGTTGGTCTAGGCGTAGCTTCCGTGAACATTAGCTTCCCTGTTTCCTGTCCTTCCCTTTCCCAGCGTCTTCCCACTCCCTCGGGGTTCCCTTCACCTGATTTGGTTAAAATTCAGGGTCACTTTTTGTTTTAATGTTTATTTTCAACGCTGAGCATCAACTTCAATATTAATTGTTTGTCACACTAAGATTTTATGGTGATACGACACAAGCGCTAAGGTCAGTGGCCCTAGGACCTGAAGTAATGCTGGCCTAGGCGGTGTGCCACCATTCGCTCGCTCAGGTGTAGGAATAGGTGTCAGGCTGGTGCCAGGTGTGTGTGCTTTGCCGGGTATTACTCTGCTGGTACCCAGTGAGACGGGCCTCTGGGTATGTAGCTCACCTTAGCCATCTGGGTTGCAATCTAACGTCTCTGCCTAGAAGCACTGTATGAAGGACAGTCCTAAAATTCTTGGCCTGATGCCCCCAAGCTTTTGTAGGAGACTTCAGAGAGCTTAGTCTCTCCACCATCTGGTACCCAGAGAGAGGAGGGGAAGGGGAGTCGCAGGGTCAGAGCCGAGAACTGTGTCTCCTCCCTGATGGCTGTGTGCAGTCTCTCCGCCAGCACCTTCTGGGGCTGAGGAAACTTCTGAGACTTTCAGGTGAATGACTGATCATAATTTTATGCTAATCTCTCTAAGAACCCTTCAGAGGTGCCATCTATTTCTGGGGAAAATGCCGTGAACTTCCTGCTGAATTCTCTTGCCAGATTTTGAGGACCCTGAATATGCAAATTAAGAAAGGTGTTGGAAATTTTGAATCCCCAGAGACCGAGGTTAGTCAGCCTAGAAGGCAGGCTGCTGAAGAGCTTTGAAGTTGCTAAAGGCCAAGCCAAAGCCCGTGCTAAGTCAGGGGCGTCCAACCTGGGGTCTGTGTTCCTCCTGGAATTTCTGACTATTTCGAGTGCTTACAAGTAGTGCTTTTTTCTGGGGTGGAGATATACAACTTTTGTCCTATTTTGACAGGGGTTCAACACCAGTGTAACACCAGTTGCTAACCTACACCTTGTGAACTGGGCCTCTCTTGTACTCATGACTGCTTAAAGGAGTAGTGTGGTTCTGGTGTCTCTGAGGAGGCTGGATAAAGTGTGTTGCATGCTAGTGAGGTCCTACTAGTCTTCACGAAGATTGCATCGGTTGCGGTGTGGAGAAGGGATTGGGGGGAGTGGATCTACAGGCTGGGGGACCACCAGAAGCCCATTCTCACAGTCAGGGGAGAGATGGTGAGGGCCTAACCTTAGCACGTGGCCTACACCGGCAGAGAAGTGGGCTTGGGAAGTTAGAAACGCAGAGACTTGGCCGTGTTTACACTGTCCGATTCCACACCGACACGGACTCTGGGAGGCATTGCTGCCCCCATCACACAGCTGAGGGAAATTAGTGTGAAAGTGATGACCTTGCCCAAGGTCAGGCAACTGCTAATTGACAGATGAGATTCACGCTCAGCTCTCTCAGACCCCAAAGTTCATGTCCTTCATGAACTGCCTTGCACACTGTCTCCACCACAGCCGGTCTCGATGTGTGGAGGTGGGGTGGACGAGGAGGAGTCAAGGGCATGGCTACCTGATTAGGTACTTACTTAGGTCCAGGCGGTGCCAGTCACTGAGACCAGGACACAGGAGTTGGAAGAGGGTAGGAAAAAGGTGATGAGAACCAAAGGTCATCTCACTGGAGACGGCCAGTGGGCCCTTGGATATGGAATTCTGGAGCTCAGAGTATTTGGCCAGGAGACAATGATTTCGGAATCTCATTATATTGAAGTGATGGATACAAGAAAGAGGACCAAAGACCGAACCCCAAGGCCCAGCGGGCGTTCTCCTTCGCTCTCAGGTGGTCGCTGGTGATGGGGTTAAAGGGGCCCCACTCCCCCGGCTAAGCTTCTTCCTACCCTCTAACTGTGCTGTACACACCACGCGCGTCCCCTAGTGGTCACACTCTCAAAGCCCAATCCGCTCTCGGAGGGCAGAACCCCGCACCAAGCAGTAGGTCCTCTGTTTATGCTCAGTTTGTTTTGTTGGTTGACAGGGCCCCTCTCTTTCAAGCTTAGTTCGATTCAGAAACTTGCCTAAACTCATTGGCTGTGTTAGATTTTCAGAGTTCACCCAAATCTCTTTTTTTAAAGTTTTTTTTTTTTTCTTTATTGACTTTAGAGAGAGAGGAAGGGAGAAGGAGAGCGAGATAGAAATGTTGATGAGAGAGAACATCGATTGGCCGCCTCCTGCATGCCCTCCACTGGGGATCAGGCCCACAACCTGGGCATGTGCCCTGACCAGGAATCAAACTGGCGACCTCTTGGTGCATGGGTCGACGCTCAACCACTGAGCCACACTAGCCAGGCCAAATCTGTAGTTTACTCTGCTAAATAGACCTGCGGAGACTCTGTAACTTCACAGGTTGCCTGCCTATCATGAGGACTGCCCCGGGCACTCACCAGGCCGAGGATGAAGAGCTGGACTTCTCGCCTGCAGTGGCGAATTCCAAGGATTCTGGAGTTAGACGGAAAGTGGTTCAAGTCCTAGATCTGTCATTTGTCACCTCTGTGCCTTTGGGCAGGTTTTAAGCCACACATCTCAGTGTCCTCATGTGCAAAACGGGGTGCACAGCACCCACCTGATGAGAAAAGCATGCAGCGTGATGCCTTGCACATGGCAGCCCGCTCTGTAGGGGCTAAGTGTGGTTTCAGTGCTGGGCAGGCCAGGGGGAGGGGCAAGAGTAGAGGGAAACACTGAATTTCTTTTCTCTTTCTCCTGCCTGCCCAAGTTAAAAGGAGTTGATTGAACCAAACTGGAAAGTGTGAAACATCGATTCCATTTTAGACTAAAAGAACAAAACTGAGTTTTATTTGTGGATCTGAAATTCGGTCATTTTTTTTTTTTTTTTTTTCATCTTTGTGTGTGCGCGCGCGTGTGTGTGCAGGGGCAGAGGTGCTGAGAGCCCTGATTCTGGCCTCGTCCATGAGCCTTCTCCATGGGACCTCTGGGGGTCCTCAGACCACAGGGGCCCTTCCGCCCCTGACGTGCCGTCGTGTAGAGTGAACGTAGAATTAACAACATTTCGCTGATGTTATTGGACTGGGCTTACAGGCTCTCGGGGGAGGGATCCACACCTACTGAATATTTATTTTGTGCCAAGTACACATACTCGGCTCTTTCACTCTCCTTCTCTTCTTGCTCACCTCATCCCCCCACAGTCACTCCGCTCCCCTCCCCTCGCTCTCACCTGTCCTTTATTTGAACCCCAGACACAGCTGGTCCCGCTGCAGGAGAGAGGCCCGATGGGGAGGAGCACTAGAGAGGAGGGTGCTACCCAGGGTTCAAGGGCCCAGGGTGTATTTCCTCATTTTCTAGATGTGATCAGGGTCAGGTTTGCCAGTGATTACGGCAAGAATTATTCAAGATGGAATAATTCGTGAAGTTTATAGGCAATAAGGCCTACCATCTAATGCGACACTAATAGTGTCCTCACAAGTTGTTAAATCTGGAAATGCACCCATCTATTTAGTATATTGCTCTTGAAAGGACACTTATTTAAGGGAGATGCGACATCAAGGTGGGTGCTAATGGCTTCAGGTTGCCTTGTGGCACCGTCCCCGCTGTGAGCCCGGAACAGATGCTGATCTGGCCGCGAAACAGCAAGCGCAGAACCTGTAGAAGGGAATGTTTTCCTCTGGGCCTCTGGTGATAGTTTTTTATTGTAATATGTTTTTTTTGTTATAAAGCATTGCCCACTCATGGCAAAAACATATTTGTCTTTGTAGAGAAAGTGACTCAGCTATGTGTGCTCGAGATGGCTACAAGTCACTCGGGAGGCTGGTGAGTGGGGTCGGCAGGCGACAGACCCGGGCTGGGGGACTCATGCGTCATGTTGGACCTTCATGGCTGAACAGATTACCAGGCAGAGGCCCATCAAGTACACTCTCACAGTCATGTTCCTTGCATTCCTCCCACATTTGATCCAGTCCTGAGCCAGTTTGAGGGGAACCCCCCCCCCCAAAAAAAGAAGGGTAGTTATCGAGAAGACAGCTATAAAATTGTCCATTGCCAGGCTAAGGCAATCCAATCAGAAACACGTCCTAGTGAGAGTCTGCAGTGTACTGAGCAAGAAAGACGCCATCTCGCTGGGAATGCTGGGGAGCTTCCTCTGTGTCCTGGGCGTGGGTGGTCTAGTTTGCTGTCAGGCAGTGCAGCTCAGGGAGTGGAGCCTCAAAGAGGAGCAGAAGCCGAGCCTCAGCTTGTCTCCAAGTAAAATGGGTGGGGGGCGTCATCTGGGAGTTACACCTCGCGGCACAGAACAGAGCTGTGAGAACGAAGCTCCCAGTTACATACAACGAACACCCACGTGAGAAATAATAACTGAAGTCGTTAGTTGCATTTCAATCAATAGATAAAAAGTTGCATTCTGCAAGTATGCATTGCATCCTGCCATATCCAAGCACTAGGTCCAGATCCTGGAAGTCAGAATGATCCACCAGACACCGGTCCTGCCCTTAAGGACTCACCCAGGAGACTAACTTTAGGTAGAGCAGGTGGACGAGACGTGATTCTCATGCTTTGCAGGGCCCACCGACGTTCTCTGAACTTCGTTTACCTCACTTGTAAAAAAAAAAAAAAAAAAAGTGAGACAGCTATGTTGACCTCAGAGGTTATTTTTGGAAATACCAAAGGCATAGTATCATTCATTCATTTGCTCATTCATTCCGCAAATATTCACCGAGTGCCTGTGATGCTTCAGATACTGTTGTAAACTCCAGGATTCAGCATTGAACAAGGCAGAATTCCCTGCCTTCAAGGAGCTTCTGTGGCAGGAGACAAAGTGTACCCCACGGTGAAGAATTACAAACGAAGCAGGAAGAGGGGATAGGGAGCGTTGAGCTGAGGGGAGGCCATTGTATTAATCTAGATGAGAGATGATGGTGGCCAGGGACCAGGATGATGGCCATGGAGGTTGGGGGTGGGGGAGTTGTCGATTCTGGATCTATTTTTAAGGTGATTTATTGAGGTTTGCTGATGGGGTGGATGTGGGGTATGAGAGAGAGAGGAGTCAGGGATGACCTTGATTTTTGGCCTGATCAAGTAGAAGAATGGAGAGGAGATTCATTGGGGGTGGGGGAGCTCAGGAGCTCAGTATTGGGTGTGCTAACTCTGAGATGCAAATTAATTTATTCAGGTGAAGGTTCTGAATAGGTCATTGGATAGTCCCATCAGGAGATCAGGGAAATATTGGGGCATATCTAGGTAAAATATCTTGTGTGGTATGTGGCAAAGGTGGGTGCTGAATAAATTATAAATTCATTTTAACTTTAATTAAACTTCTTGTTGTAAGATAATTGAGAATTACAAGCAGTTGTGAGAAAGAAAACAGAAAAAGGTCTGCTATATCCTCTGCCCAGTTTCCCACAGCGGTAACACCTTGCAAGCCTATAGACAATATCACAACCAGGGTATTGACAGTGATGCCGTCCACACACAGAAAATCTCCGTCCCACAATGAATCCACACGAATGTAACCCATTCAATGCCAAAACCACGAGGCGAAATACACTGGGATTTCAGAGGAAGGCGCTTCTGGGGTGGGGATGGTGGGATTGGTCGGAGACAGCTTCTAGCAGAGGGAGGCACGTGAGATGGGAGGACTGTGGTCGATGCCAGAAAGGGCACACTGGGAACACCCGGGCATGGAGACGAGGGGTGTGCTGGGCCTTGGAGCTGTCTGGGTGTCCTTCCCTTTCTCTCTGATGACTAGTATGGAGGACGCGAGGTGGGCACCTCAGAAAGCAGCGTTGAAAAGTTGATGAGGTGCAGGGACAGGGTGGGGGGCCAGGCCAAGAGGTGGGACTTCAGTGAGCAGGCGGTTGGAGGAGCTGAGCTTGGAAGTGATGTGAGCCAAGCCCCAGGACAGTTGGGCTGGTCCCTCTGTCTGAGTGTGCTGGAGCAGAGGGAATTTTAGGGGGACCAGAGAGGTCTAAAGGAAAGCGAGGCCCTTGTCGTCAGAGAGGAAGAAAGGACACCCCAAGGAGGACTCTATTCCTGTGTGAGTGGTTTCGAGTGCAGGCTCGGGAGCCCCACGGCGTGCTTTGCATTCCTCTCATTCAGTTCTCGTGACTGCCCTGCCAGGCCCTTGCCGTTATGATTCTCATTTCTAGATGAGGACACGAAGGCACAGAGAGGCTAAGTGACTGTTTCAAGGTCACACAGCAATTGAGACAAAGCCAGGTCACAAACCCAGGCTGTCTGACTCCTGAGGGTCTAATTTTAACCTCTAATGCTTCAGCCTCTCAAAATCGTCTTATTTAGATAATGGGATCATTTTAAGGAGAGGTGTCAGTGAATCGGAAAAAACCTGAATGTATCCAGATAGAATTTTTCAGTTTAGTTAAGTTTAGGAAGTGTCAGAGAGAGAGAGAGAGAGAGAGAGAGGAAGGGAGCTGGAGAGGGAGAAGAAGGATTTGGAATGAGGATTGTAGCGCATTGTGGAGAAGAGTCTATTTACGTTAAAGGAAAGATCTTAGAAGGATCATTCCAGGTTCATTGCTGGTTTCATTTATTGTTGAAGATTCTGGGGGTGGATTGGATGGCTACCGGAAGGAAAAGTTTACCCTCTGGACTGGTTCTGCCTCTACCCGTAATTAAGCGTGTGACTTTATGCAAGGTTCTCGACCTCCTTGAGCTCTGATTTCTCACTGTGAGAGGAGGTGGAGTGTGTGGGGTGGTGGCTTTGTGGGGTGTGCATGGGCAAGTGTCTGACGTGTGGCACAGGGTGATGGTTCCTCTAGGGCTTGCAGCTGGTGTCACGGGGCTGGCGAGTTCATTGGACTTTTAGCCGCAGGGACACTGAGCCGGGCAGTGGTGGCTTGAGCCTGTCCCCACTCAGGAGGACACACTGGGTAGAGTGATGAATCTGTATGTCCACATCGAACCAGGTCAGTTGGAACTATAGGATTTCTAAGTGCTTTTGAGCACAAGCCATGGGATCTTCAATATTTCTTTAATGACAGAATCCATGATCTCCCGCTGCTCATGTGCCTTTTCTTTCTTTTGTCCAGTGTTCCTTTTATCTTCTTGATTAAAAAATTTAATTTTTGCCTTCCTTTGTATATCTTGGAGCAGCTTAAAACTTAAGGAACCCTTTTGAAATGTTTCCCTCAGCAATAGAAACGCCCTCTATTCTAGACTACCCTGATTCTCCAACGTGATTGTGATTGTATTTTTGAAAAAAAAAAAAAATCTGGGTAGAAATTTAGTGGATGTTGTGGTAGGCTGAAAAATGTCCCGCTGAAGAAGCCCCCCAGAGAGGTCCATGCCCTAGGGCCTAAGCCAAGGCACCTGCAACTAGATGGCCCTGCCACAAGGTACATCACAGATATGCTCACATTACCGACCTCGAGATGAGGTTACCCTGGGCTCTCTGGGCGGGTACAATGTAATCATAAGCATCCTTATGGGAGGGAGGCAGGAGGGTCAGAGTCGGTAATGATGTGAGGATGGACACAGAGAGAGAGAGAAAGATCAGAAGATGCTTTGTTGCTGGCTTTGAAAATGGGAGAAGGACCCTGGCCGATTTGGCTCAGTGGTTGGAGCATCGGTCTGCGAACCAGAGAGTCCCGGGTTCAGTTCCCGCTAGGGGCACGTACCAAAAAGAAGAAGAAAAAAAAAGAAAATGGAAGAAGGGGCCACAAACCAAGGAATGCGGGCGGCCTCTAGCTGCTAGAAACGGTGACGAAACAGATTCTCCCCTAGAGGCCCCGGAAGGAATGCAGCCCTCCCCTCACCTTGACTCAGGTGTTCTGGCTCAGAACTATCAGAGCATGCGTTGTGTTGTTGGAGTATGTTCATGGTCATGTGTCTCAGCAGCCGCCGGAAACCCATACACATGTCTACTGGGGCAGTAAGTTGCCACATTTGTACAGGGGATGTGATCATTATAATTCATCTTCCGTAAGAAAATGGTCTCTTGAAACTCCTGCCAGCCCCAGGACTCATGATTCTCACTTGTATGTTCATCAAACACCAGGTCGTCTCAGCTCCGACTGCGCTGATGCAGGGAAGAGGAGGAAGGTGGCCAGTGGGTGGTCACTGGAGTGTCTGTGATTATATAGAACTTACTTCGGTAGGAGTGAGAGCAGTTGGCCTGACGGTGCGGAGGGGGAATCAGCCAGTCCTGGGCAGAACAGGCAGGTGGTTAAAGGACCACGTCCATGTTCCGTGTCTTTTTTCTTCTTGTCACTTTCAGGCATTTAATGTCCTATTTTTCCCGGTTCTCTCCTGCCACAACAAGCTCTCAGAAGAGAATCTGATCGTCGTAATGGACACCTTGTATGAATTCATGAGTTCTGTGTCCATGGAATTGCGGAGTCACTGAACGTCAGCCTGAGAAGCGGCGCTGAGGCCGCGAAGGCCACTGGACCAGGCCACACGGTTCATTAGCGACCCCCTGGGCCCAAGGCTTCACGCTCAGTCGGCCCGGAGCAGTTTCCTGGAAACCTCACCACTGCTGTGAGCATTTAAGGGCCAGTTTCTAAGTCTGAAATGAGAACTTACATCCTCTGCTGAAGATAGGGACTTCAGTACATCTGAGAGAGAGGGTCAGCGTCTATGGTCCGGGGGTCGCCTTGCATAAGGAGTTGCTTACTTCATCCCAAGACCCAGTGGACGTGGTCCCAGGAAGACCTCACTTTATTTCATTTTATTTATTTTTTATTTATCTATTTATTTTCTTTATTGATATTAGAGAGAAAGAGGAAGGGAGAGGGAGAGGGAGATAGGAACATCGATGAGAGAGAGCATCGATTGGCCGCCTCCTGCATGCCCCCCACTGGGGATCGGGCCCACAAGCTGGGCATGTGCCCTGACCGGGAATCAAACTGGCGACCTCTTGGTGCCTGGGTCACGTTCAACCACCGAGCCACACTGGCCAGGCAAGACCTCACTTTGATAAGAATGTCTGGAATTACATTTGTCAGATAACAGGAAATGGTGGGGTTGGGCATAGGAGAGACACAAGGAGCGTCTAGGTACATCTTATGCCTGAGTGACATTTTATAATGACATTTTTTCAATTAAAAAATGTGGAGGAGGCATAATGATGTGAGCATAGCTGCAAGGCCTGGGAAACTTCGTGGGCAGCTGCATGTCTTTGCTGTTTATTGCTGATGGAACAGGAAAAAAATGTAGGGGAGTGACTCGCAGATGCTGGGTACCCTCCTTGTTGAGAGAAGAACTGAGCTTGTGAGTGTGTGAGGCGCCGGCAGAGCAAAGACCTGGGGAGGACTCCAGCTTTGTCTCTTGCTTCCTGAGTGACATCCGGAAGTTACTTGGGCTCTCCGATCGGGTGGTCTTGTTTTGGGATGTGAAAGGTGATGAGGAGGCAGGATCACGTCACTTCTGCATCAGGAGGCTGTTGGAGTGTCATTTCCACGGCTCTGTCCCCGAGGAGCTGGGTGAAAGGCAGGGTCAGATGGTTTGGTAGAATGTAATGAATTGGAATTTGAGTTTTCTCTCTCTTCCAAGTAAGTTATTGGATATGGAGTTGAGAAAGGCAATGATCATTCTCTCTGTCGAGCAATATACAGATAGACTACATTTTTCTATCTCCAAGCTGCTTATAAATACGTTTTCTCTGTCTGGGCATCTCTTTCTGCCCATTTCTTAATCTGCTGGGATCCTACACCAGCCTTGTCTCTCTCAATCACCACCTCTTCTATGAAGCCTTTAAAACCCACCCCACCCACACAGAACTCTGTGCGCCAGCATGGCTTACTCCTCCTTTACATCACAATAACAGGTTGGAGAGCTTTTTTTTTTTTGCTTTTGTATGTCTTAGTTTCTCTGCTCGATTATATCCTGGAGTGCAGCAACACATTTATTTTGAATCCTTTGTAGAGTTTATAACAGAGCTTCCCACATTGTATAGACTTAATATATTTCAGGGACTTGTTGAATTGCTTTGAATTGAAATATTTGAAATCAACTCCCAGAATTCTGAAATAGTCACATTTCGAGGAAACTTCACCCTATCATTTTATTCAAATCTAAGAAAGATTTGTTGAGTGTCTACCACATACTAGGCATTGGGCATGCAATGCTGAAAAAACTCAAGGTCTCCATGACTAAAACCAGAGATTTCTTTAAAAAAAATGTAACTTGGGTTCTGTCCTGGAGTTCCATAGAGGTTCAGACCACCTCTTGCACCTGTATGCCTCCAGTTCTGAGCAAGGAGATTTAACCTTCAGAATGGCCCGGCTCAACTCAAGAAGACAGGGAATTCAAGGTGGACTCTTCAGTAGCTCCCGAGAAGATCACTGTGTAGTACGTGGAAATGAGACATCGGGCACTCACGGTGACCTTGGGCCAGCAAATAAAGGTTAACAAGGAGGAATAGAAGAATGCAGCATATTCTAGAACTATTTCTATTCAAATTTATTAACTAGAAATTGTCTATGGACCATGGTTAGGTAGAAAATTCACTTATATGGAATGAGTTCTTTCCCATGTATCAGTCAGGACCCCGGCTCCATAGCCCCCTGAGTTGTCCACATACAGGATCTTATTGATCAGTCTAGCACTTTCATAGGCTCAGAGGGGTCAGGACTGTAGTCCAAGGTCATTCAGCCAGCAGAACCACAGGGTCCTGTGGCCTGGGGGGTCATGTGCTCCTCCGGGGCCGGCTCCTCTGAGTCTCCCTACGCTCCATCTTTCTTGTGTCCTCTGGCTATCGGGGCAGCTGAGTCTGCTTGGTCAGCGCTGAGTGCCTCAGGAACAGTGATGTGACAAACATAGGTAGATGGGCTGTGTCTCCCAGTCTTGGTAAGGTGGCCGTATGCAGTAGGTGTCCTGTGGGACTCAGTGGCGCTGTCTCCTTGATCACCTGAGCTGGGTGCTCCAGGAATGTCTCTTGTGTGGGTTATGTGGGCCCTCATGTTGTAATAGAGTCTTGATTGCTGTTGGCTCATCCATGCGTGGGGCCAACCCTCAGGATGGCTGACTGTGAGGATGGATCCCAACCAGGGGATGAGCCAGTTGGGTACTGGAAATACCAGAGGAAACATTTTGTAAAGTATATGATTTTCTAATCACTGTGTTGTAGACCTGAAACTAATTACAAAATAATATTGAATGCAAACTGTACTTTAAAAAAATGTAAAGAAAAAAACAAAACAAAAAAACAAATAGGCATCAATTTTCTTTATCTGGATTATTGGGTAGGTTCAGACAGTTGAATAAAATTGGGTTTCGGGAATAGATGGATTTCCAATGTCCTTGCTAACCTTGGGATAATTTTTCTGGCAATAATTGAGAGCCAGTTAGGTTTTAAATTTCAAGTGTATTTGTCCAATACTTCTAGAAGTCTCTGTAGGATCATTTCATTTATTCAAATTGTTTACGAATAAGTGAAATTTGACATTTCCAAATTCACCAATAGTGAATCAACAGTATATACAAATTTATGAATTTGTCCCTTTTACTCTCAAAGGTTAAAAATACATATAAGATTTTAAACTCAAATGTAGAATTACCATATGATCCAGCATTCCCATTCTGGGTATAGACCTCAAAGGACTGCAAGCGGGGCTCAAACAGGTATCTGTGCACCCACGTTCATGCCAGCATTATTCACAGTAGCCAAGAGGTAGAAACAGCCCAAAGGTCCATCGACGGATGAATGGATAAACGCAGTGTGGTCTATACACGCAGTGGAATGCTTTTCAGTCTCAAAGAGGAAGGAAGTTCTGACACATGCTACAACATGGATAAATCTTAAAGACATTGTGCTGAATCAGATAATCCAGTTGCAAAGTGCAAATACTGTGTGACTCCACTTACGTGAGGTGTCTACAATTATCTAATTGGTAAGAGAAGACGAAGTGGTGGTTGCCAGGGCTGAGGGATGGGGAGTGGGGTCACCGTGTAATGGGTGCAGGGGTTCAGTCTGGGATAAAAGTCCTGGATGTGGGTGGTGGTGGTGGCACAACATTGTGAGCGTACTTTACTGCCACCAAACTACACACTTAAAATGGTAAAAAAAAAAAAAAGAAAAGAAAAAAAGGTTTTAAAAAATTATTTTTATTGTTGACAGTATTACAGATGTCTCCCCTCTTCCGCTCATTAACCCTCTCCTCCCCACTCCTGCCCCCCCCCCCCATGCCTTCACCACATTATTGTCTGTGTACCATGTTCATAGCAAGAAAAACAGATTTGTTTTTTGGTTAATCCTCACTTGATAATATTTTTCCATTGATTTTTCTTTTTTTTAGATAGAATGGAAGGGAAGGAGGGGGGAGAGAGAGAGAGAGACATTGATGTGAGAGAAGCATATTAATTGACTGCCTCCTACATGATCCTGACCAGGGCCGGGGATTGAACCTGCAACCCATCAGTGGGCAGACCAACACTCTAATCGCTGAGCCAAACCAGCCAGGGCCAGAAAAACGATTCTAATTCGACCTTCCCCCATGCTGGCCTGTGCTTTTCAGACCGCCCGCTTGTGTGCAAGGAAAGCGCCTCTGAGTCACAGTCTGTCAAACGTGAGGGTGTGTCGGGCTGGATGTCTGGGAACCTTCCTCTGTATGTATGTGAGGGGGAAACAGAGTGGTGCTCTTGCCTATCTTGACTTTTTTAAGTGATTAAAAACAGAACAAAACAAAAAACCCCAAACCCTGCAGTGGACAGGTCTAAAAGATGTTGCGGGCTCTTCACGTGGCCTCATGGCTGGCACCTCGGGTGCCCAGTAGCTGCCTGTTGAATGGGTGGGTGCTTGTACGTGACAGAAGGCTGACCATAGGTAATGTGAGTGATTCCCAAGCAAACCTGCTTGAACTAAACTATTCCAACCAGCAGATAATATCTGGGAATCCACCGAGTGCCAGAGTGCAGTCAATGCTAGGTCTGAGCTGAATGGGTTAAAAATAGTCTCACTCCATTTCCGTCCAATGAGAGAGGCAGCCGTAGACACTGATGACAGTACGTGGCAGCAGGTTATGCAGTGTGGCTGGCGCAGCAGAAGTATGTATGCTCATGGCCAGAGGAGAGGGGTTCATTCTTTCATAGGAGGCTGGTGGGAGCACTCGGGGAAGGTTTCCGGGAGGGTCCCATGACTGAGCTGGGTTTGAAAGGATCAGGTGTTCATCGGTGTAAACAGGCCGAGGGAAAGGACATTCCAGGCAGAGGCTATGATGGGGCAAAGCCTGGGAGACGGGATGCACCCAATGGGCACAGCTCACTCTGAAACAGTTCAGTCCAGTAAGAATGAAGGACCCCCACTATTTTCTCCAAGAAAGCTGCCCTTGCTCCGTGAATGACTAGACCTCTTTTTGGGGAGCTGACTACAAGTCCTTGAGACATCCTTGGGAACAGATATACTCACTGGTGACAAATCTGTCTCTTTGGAGAGAGAGTGCTGTCTTGGCATCAGCTAATGGCTGTTTGGAGTCTGATCATGTGGTCCAGTTGACTCACAAAGCTGACAGTGTAGCCTGGGTGACTCTGCGGTCACCAGGCGGATTGGTGTTCCCTGGACACTGGCTTTCGAGGACATTCTCAAGAAGGTTCCCCTGTGTGTTCTGAGCAATGAGAAGAGTAGTAGATTTCGTATGGCTTCCCTAGAACCTCCCGCTCACTGGAGAGTCTGGGACCCTCTCCAAGGCTGTTTAGTCAGGTGTGCAACAAAATGAGCTGATGGTACGAGTGTCACTCACCTTTCAACCTGAAACTGATTTCAGTGCTCGAGTGTGACCTGGTCAGGCAGGGCCCAGACTAGAGCGCGCTAAGTCCTATCACCCTCGGCTTCATTGGCATTTCCCTGTGCTCCTGGTCCGCAGTTTCCAAGGCCAGCCTTCTTCTGGGAAGAGAGGCACTTTGAGGGTGGTTCTGTTGGTTTTAGTACAGGGGATGCCAGTGTCCTGAGCTGTACACTTGGGCTGCTCCCTATCCTGCTGGTGCCGAGGACACATTTGGGAGCGAGCTGGCAGGGACTGGGCAAGCCGAATCATCGGACAAGCCATGTTTTTGGTTCTTCAGTAGAATTGGGTTAGCCTACAGAACAACTGACCTGCAAGCCCACGTACGTGGGGGATTTAGAAACTTAACTCCTTAGAAAAGCGAAACTTGGAGACTTTAGGTTTTACTATTTTTATATAAAATATAGTAGAGTACTAAATTTTTATGATGTCTTGATATTACTGTGTGACTACTGTGAAGAATTACTGTATACAGCATGCAAGAGTGTGAAAGAATATTATCCCTGCACTCAGGAGCGGAGAGAGCAGAGCACCGTAGAATATTCTGACAGGAAGCGTCAAGGGGCTCGTGAGAAATCACGCGTGGCGCATCTTACTTTACAGATGAGGAAGTGAACACAGAGCAGTGTAGACCCACGTAGGACTGCCGATTGTCAGTGTGGTCAGGGCTCGGAGGCCCCTCGCTTTTGCTCCATGGTCGTGACCAGTTTGGGGGGAGGTGTCAGACTGCGGAGGGTTCCCCTCTCATTCCAATCTGTTTCCGCTCCACCCCTTGTACCAGGAATTCCCATGGAATAGGTGCGACAGATCCGGTCCTGTTACTCATTATAGAACTTTGTTTTCTCTGAGTGGAGCAGACTCTTGTTAAAATTAAAAAGGCAAAGAAAAAGAAGTTGAGATATTGAAACTCAGTTTCAATGTGCCCTTGTAACCAACATAAATTCTTCCTGAGCAACAATGTTGACGTTTCCTTAGACCAGCACCCCCTCTCCCCCCCCCTTCCAACAACCAGCCCTTCCCTGGAGCTTTGGCGAGCCCATCTGCCTTTCATGGGGCTTCTTGCCTTTGTGGGTCACTCTCCTCACAAGCTTCGGGAAGCGACCTCTGTTTTCAGGGTGCTCCAAGACGCTGGCTATGCACATGCATTACCCTGGCAGAAGTCTTTTCCTTCCCGCGTTTGTTGCCGAGAATTCCAGGGAGGGGTTGTGACAGGACAGGCCCTTCCACTTTTGTGGTAGCATTTCTCGGACACTCCTTGCCAGATGGTTCCCACTCCCCTGGCGTCTGCAGTCACCTTCCTGCAGATTTCTACACGAGTGGCCAAAGGGACTCTGATCTGTGGAGGGTCTAGAGAAGGTCCCTCTCCTTTTGCCTTTCTGTTACGCATTTTGGCGAACTTCTGGGAGATGGAGCTTCCAGCTGAGGGTCTGGCGGCTCTTGAGGAAGCAAGCCACCCAGGAGTCAGCCCCAGCACCACCTCGGCTGCCCGGCGGCCCGCAGGTGGTTCCTCAGCCCCTCTCTGATGCTCTTGGCCTGTGCTGTCAGGTCCGCGCCTTGGTCTGTGTACTGGTCCCTGTATCTCACTCAGCTCCTGCCTCTACCCCTCCTGGTCTGCTGCTCTCTCTGGCCCCATGTTCTCTGTCGTCTCCCTTATCCAGACGAGGAGCCCCAACCTCAGCTCCTGGACAGGGCAGCAGGATTCAGACCAGCGGATGTTTGCAAGATGTTTGTGCGATTGCAAACCCACTTGGTATCCTTGCATCAGCTCAGTAAGAGTTCCCAGCTAGTGGACCTTATCTCCTCTGTACGTGAACCAAATGTGCAGAACCCCAAGGACTGCAAGCTGTCATAGGGTGTCAACCTGCCCCTTTGATGCAGACCATGAGCGCTGCGTATGGACAGTAATAACTAGCATTTGTTGTGTTTTTCCCAAGTGCCAGATACTCACAAGTACCTGAATTATATCATTTAAGTTGAAAACCAACCACACTCCCAGTTCCATTTTCTCTCCCCTCCCCACACCCGACCATAGCCCAATTAGCTCTGGGACATGTGTTCAGATAACCCACTTGTAGGGATAATCTGATTTACAGGGAGAGGCTGGGATTATCCAGCATTATGCAAAAAGGAGAAAATCTGCAACTCTGCACTTTCGATCAATAACAGGACTTGATTCTCATTGTGGCTTTGCTGCTCTTCTTATGGGCAGGCTTGTCTTACTGCCCTCCTGGTCTATTCAGAATATCTGAACCACCGTATTGTTTGTCCTCAGTAGACCTTTCTTGGGGAGAGACCACCAGTTTTGTTTGTTTCTTCTCTAGTTGATATGGATGGTGGACAAGCTAAATGAATACATTCAAATGCTACTTGAGTATTTTGACTTTGAGCATTTAGTATGTTCTTATTTGGCTCTATAAACCAATCAATTATTCATTAAGCATGTAATAGAAATACCAAATCTTAATGAGCCCTTACTATATGTGACAGGCATCGTGTGCATAACAACCCTTCAAAGTTGGTATAGCCACTAACCATTTTTATTCTTTTTTTTATTATAATTATTCTTACCCCGAGGACATTTTTGCATTCATCTTCAGATAGAGTGGGAGGGAGAAAAGGAGGAAGAGAGAGAGAGAAACATCAATGTAAGCGAGACACATCAACTGGATGCCACCCACATGACCCCAACCAGGGCCGGGGACAAACTGCAACCAAGGTACATGCCCTTAGCAGGAACCAAACCCGGGTCACTCTGGTCCATGGGCCAATGCTGTAACAGCTGAGCCACCTGGCCAGGGCACTACTAACCACTTTTAAAGAGTAGGTGATTTTTCTGAGATTCAGCTGCTAGTAAGGAAGGGGTGGCCCACAATGCAAAATCTGGTCTTTTGGACTCCAGGGCTTGGTCTTGATCAGGACACTATCCTGCCTTGTTCTTGTTATTCCCTTGCAGGTAATGTGAGTACAGGTGTGTGAGAATGGGACAGAGGGTGGGCAAGGCTCAAAGGAGAGGTGATCATAACATGACCTTCCAGGATTGTATGGCCAAGCTGGGGAGACAAAGCAGAGATTTGACTGACATTGAATAATAACACGAGACAACAGGGTGAGAGATGTGGTGGAGTCCAGGGATCGAGGGAACTGAAGAGCTCTCCCACGTGTTGAGAAGTGGACGTGGTCCCCTGAGAGGTGTCTGAGCATGTTTGCAGTCTACCTGGTGAGGGCTCCTTAGCATCCTTCTGCACCGCACGGTGTGTGGGGCTCTTTCTGGTGCACCCGAGAAGGGTTTCATTTGCAAGCCCGTCTGTGCTGCTATTAAATCATTTTTGCACTCTGGAGCTATCTCTTTAGGGATTGCCTCCAAAATGGATTACTGTAAAGCGAACTCTGTTAAAAATGCAGGAAGGGGGTTCAGTACTTAAAGAAGTTCTATAAGGCATGGTCACGCTCTAATTTGCCTGCTTTAAACGTTTTGATCTATTCTGTGTCTGTAAAGCAAGCTTTCACCAATATGCTGGGAAACTGAAGTATTGCTTCTCCTTCGCTCCTCTCCTCCACCCATAACTGAGCTCTCATTGGACGTCTGCTGAGATCCAGGGCCTGGGGTGCATGCAAGCTTCCATTAGAGGTGGTTTCTGTCCTCATAAGTTGGGAAAATGACCCCTGGCTGATGTGGCTTTGTTCATTGGGCACCAAAAGGTTGCCAGTTTGATTCCAGGTTGGGGCACATGCCTGGGTTGCGGGCTCCATCCCCAGTAGGGGGTGTGCAGGAGGCAGCTGATCAGTGTTTTGCTCTCACATCAATGTTTTTCTCCTTCTCCCTCTCCCTAAAAAAACAAACAAACAAACAAACAAAAACCTTAAAAAAAATAAGTGGGAAAACAAGACGAACAATCTTTAAGTAACAATGGAAACAACAGGTCAGGATTTAGGACAAAGTTGCTCTGATGGATTGGCCTGAGGTGGATTAGACTTGGGAGAGACACATGGCTGGCTGGAGGCAATGAGGTAGGGTCTCATCGTGGATGGGCTCTCTGGGAAGTTTCTTTTCTTCTCTTGTTGACAGCCTCAGCTTTTTCCTGCTCTCTGTGAGGGTCAGCAGCCTCTCTCTGCTCTCAGCAACAGATGGAGGCTGTCCAAGGTCAGCTCTTCTCAGCATTATTTTTCCCCTGCAAATATTGCAGTGTCCCTCTCTACTGGCATGCCCCTTGTCTTCACTTCTTTCTCTGGAAAGGAAATGTCTCCTCTTTGTTAACACCACGTCTTTCTTTCTCTCCACTCAAATCCTTAACTTTCTGCCCCCTACAATTCCAATCTGTCATTCACCTCTTTCCCCTTCCCCAAGTATGCTCGCGTGTCCAGGAGCCCGACTGTACGGAATGATTTGATTTTCGTTCATTCTGTTCTCCAACCAGACTACCATTCAATCCCTCCCCTTCCCCTCTCCGTGTTGCTTCTTAAGAATGTCTCTTCTTCCTTCACGTTCCAACTGCAGCTCTCCCGTTGGGTCTGACTCCTGCCATCACTACGGGGTTAGATTAGCCCCAGAGGGTTGCAGGTGACCTCCGTGAAGCCGTCTTCTCTTTTGGCGTGGACTCTGCCTTCTGGCTTGCTTCTTCTCCTTTCTCTAACACCTACCTGTGTCCATTACTCAAAACATCTCCACACTCTGCCGGGCTGTGCCGGTGTTTTCTTCCGGGTCCTCAGTCACTTTGGGCTTCCCCCTTGGCACTCTGGTGTCCCCACATGGTATCCTCAACCCCGACCGTGCTTCTAGGCTTCTGACCCAGGTTGTAAACGCCTTGATTCTTCCACTGAGTTTATCCATGTTTTGAGCTCCTCTCAATGTCCCTGCCCCTTCTGCTGCAGCCAGCTTCCCCAGCCCCCGTGGATGTCATCACTGTGCTCCCAAGAGCCTGCCTTATTGTTCTCTTTGACTCTTTTCCTTTGTCCCCAGCCTTCAGGAGATTGACACATGGTTCATTCCCTCAGTCTCCCAGCACCCATGAGCTCTTCCCCACGCCCTTCCCCGCTGGCCTAGCTCTTCACCAGTCCACTGCCCTGGTCTGCAGAGCCAGCATCCTGCCTGCTTCTCCAGTGCTTCTCACACTGCCTGAAACAGGGTCTCACAAACGCAGCTCTGGTTTATCTCTCCGTAGATCTCCTCTTACCTGGGCTGTCAGACTTTCCACCACATGGTTGCCTGTATTAGTTTCTCATTGCTGCTGTAACCTAATACCACAGACTTAGCAGCTTAGACAGTACAAAGTCATTGCCTTACAGTTCTTGAGGTCAGAAGTTCAAAATGGGCGTTATTGGGCTACCATCCAGGTGTCAGTAGGTCTGTGTTCCTTCTGCAGGTGCGGGGAGAGAATCTGTTTTCTGGCCTATTCCAGTTTCTAGAGGCTGCCTGCATTCCTTGGCTTGTGGCCCCGTCCTCCCTCTTTAAATCCATCAGCATAGTTTGCTCTAGTCTTCTCCCTCTCGGACCCTTCTACCTCCCTTTTCCATCTTTTTTTTTAAAAATATTTTTTTTCAACTTTTATTAATTTATTTTTGTTACAGATGTTTCTTCCTCCCACCCCCTAGACACCCTTCTGCTCATCCCACCCCACCCCCCCAACCCACAGCCTTGTTGTCTATGTCCATTGGTTACGCACACATGCACATAAGTTCTTTGGTTTATCTCATCCCTTTCCCCAACCCCCTCCTCTGAGGTCTGTCAGTCTGAACCATACTCCTTTCTATGTTTCTGGGTCTATTTTGTTCATCAGCTTATTTTGTTCATTATATTCCACAAATAAGTGAAATCATGTGGTATTTGTCTTTTTCTGATTGGCTTATTTAGCTTAGCACAATGTTCTACAGGTCCCTCCATGTTGTCTCAAAAGATAAGAGATCTTTCTCACAGCTGCATAGTATTCCATTGTGTAAATGTACCACAGATTTTTTATCCACTCATCTATTGTTGGACACTTGGGCTGTTTCCAGATCTCAGCAATTGTAAATAGTGTTGTTATGAACATAGGGATGCATATATTCTTTCTGATTGGTGTTTTAGGCTTCTTAGGGTGTATTCCTAGAAGTGGGATCACTGGGTCAAAAGGCAGTTCCATTTTTATTTTTTGGGGGAAACCATATTGTTTTCCATAGTGGCTGCACCAGTCTGCATTCCCACTATCAGTGCACCTGAGTCCCCTTTTCTCCACACCCTCGCCAGCACTTATTGTTTGATGATTTGTTGATGGCCATTCTGGCTGGTGTGAGGTGATACCTCATAGTTGTTTAATTTGCATCTGTCTGATGATTAGTGATGTGGAGCATTTCTTCATATGTCTCTTGGCCATTTGTATGTTTTTTTTGTTTTGTTTTGTTTTTTGAGAGGTGTCTATTTAGGTCCTCTGCCCATTTTTTAATTGGGTTCTTTGTCTTCCTATTTTGAGTTATATGAACATCCTATATATTTTGGAAATTAACCCCTTATCTGACATATCATTGGCAATTGTGCTCTCCTGTACAATGAGTTCCCTTTCCATTTTATTGTTGTTTCTTTTGCTGTGCAGAAGCTTTTTAGTTTGATGTAGTCCCATGTCTTCATTTTCCCCTTTGTTTCTCTTGCCTTAGGCATTGTATCAGTGAAAATTCTGTTGCATATGATGTCTGAAATTTTATTGCCTACATATTCTTCTAGGATTTTTATGGATTCACGAGTATCATTTAGGTCTTTTATCCATTTTGAATTTATTCTTGTGTAAGTTGGTGGTCTAGTTTCATTTCTTTTGCATGTAACTGTCCAATTTTCCCAACACCATCTATTTAAGAGGATGTCTTTACTCCACTGTATGCCCTTGCCACCTTTGTCAAATATTAATTGAGCATGTCTTGGATATATTTCTAGGTTATCTGTTCTGTTCCATTGATTTATATGCATCTTTTATGCCAGACCAGGCTGTTTTGATTACAGTGGCTTTGTAGTATAACCTGATATCTAGTATTGTGATCCCTCCTACTTTGTTCTTTTTTTATCAAGATAGCTGTGGCTATTCAAGGTCTTTTTGGTTCCATATGAACTTTTGAAGTATTTGTTCTAGTTCTGTGAAATAAGTCATTAGTATTTTGATGAGGATTGCATTGAATCTATAGATTGCTTTGGGTAGTATGAACATTTTAATGATGTTAATTCTTCCAACCCATGAACAAGGTATGTGCTTCCACTTTTTTATATCTTCCTCTATTTTTTTCAACATCCTGTAGTTTTCTGTAAATAGGTCCTTTACTTTTTTGGTTAAGTTTGTTCCTAGGTATCTTAATTTTTTTGCTGCAATGGTAAATGGGATTGTTTTTTAGTTTCTCTTTCTGTGAGTTCATAATTGGTGTATAAGAATGTTGTTGATTTCTTGATGTTAATTTTGCATCCCGCTACCTTGCCAAATTCGTTTATTGAGTCTAGTAGAGTTTTGATGGAGTCTTTAGGGTTTTCTAGTACAATATCATGTCATCTGCAAATAATGACAGTTTTACTTCCTCCTTTTCATTTTGGATCCCTTTTATTTTTCTTCATGTCTGATTGCTTTGGCTAAGACTTCTAGAGCTATGTTAAATAAGAGTGAAAGTGGGCATCCCTATCTTGTTCCTGTTCTTAAGGGAAATGCTTTTAATTTTTGCCCATTGAGTATGATGTTGGCTGTAGGTTTTTCATATGTAGCCTTTATTATGTCAAGATATCCCTCTGGCCCTGGCCGGTTTGGCTCAGTGGTTGGAGCGTCGGCCTGCGGTCCGGAGAGACCCGGGTTCCGTTCCCGCTAAGGGCACGTACTTCAGTTGCAGTTTGTCCCCGGCCCGGGTTGGTCGTGCGGGTGGCAGCCACTCGATGTGTCCCTTTCACATCGATGTTTCTCTCTCTCTCTCTCTCTCTCTCTCTCTCGTGCGGGTGGCAGCCACTCGATGTGTCCCTTTCACATCGATGTTTCTCTCTCTCTCTCTCTCTCTCTCTCTCTCTCTCTCTTCCTCTCTCTCCCTCCCACTCTATCTGTACAAAAAATGGAAAAATGTCCTCGGGTGAGGATAAAAAAAAAAAGATATCCCTCTGTTCTCACATTGCTGAGTGTTTTCATCACAAATGGGTGCTGGATTTTGTGGAATGCTTTTTCAGCATCCATTGATATGATCATATGGTTTTTATCTTTCATTTTGTTTATGTGGTGTGTCACATTTATTGAATTGTGAATATTGTACCAGCCTTGCATCCCTGTGATGAATCCCACTTGGTCATAGTGAATAAATTTTTTTAAGCATTGCTGGATCTGATTTGCTAATTATTGTTAAGGATTTTAGCATCTATCTTCATCAGGAATATTGGCTGGTAGTTTTCTTTCTTTGTAATGTCTTTATCTGGTTTCGGAATTAGAATTATGCTTCTTGAATTTTTGGGAATAGTTTGAGGAGAATGGATGTTAGTTCTTTGAATGTTCAGTAAAACTCCCCTCTGAAGCTGTCCAGGCCTGGGCTTCTCTTTGCTGGGAGAGTCTTGATTACATCTTCAATTTTCTTAGTTGTTATTGGTCTGTTCAAGTTTTCTATCTCTTCCCAGTTCAGTTTTGGGAGACTGTGTGTTTCTAGAAATTTGTCCATTTCTCTTAGATTGTCCAATTTGTTGGCATATAATTGTTCATAGCGTTTGTTAATGATCATTTGTATTTCTGTGGTGTCAGTTGTTACTTCTCCTTTTTCCTTTCTGATTTTGTGTACTTGGGTCCTCTTTCTTTGTTTCTTGGTGAGTCTAGCTAAAGATCCATCAATCTTGTTTATCTTTTCAAAGAACCAGCTCTTTGTTTCATTGATCTTTTGATTTTTTTTTGGGGGGGGGGTCTTTATGTCATTTATTTCTGCTGTGATCATTACTATTTCTCTCCTACTTGCTCTAGGATTTTCTTTTTGTTTGCTTTCTACTTCTTTAAGTTGTGAGGTTAGACAGCCAATTGGAAATTTTTTTTTTGTTTCTTGAGGTAGGCCTGTAGTGCTATGAACTTTCCTCTCAGGACTGCTTTTGCTGCATCCCATAAATTTTGTGTTGTTGTGTGTTAATTTTCATTAGTTTCCAGGAAATTTTTAATTTCTTCCTTAATCTCCTTGGTAACCCATTCATTGTTAAATAACATGCTATTTAACCACCATGTGTTCAAATGTTTTTGCATGTTTTTGTTGTAATTGATTTCTAGTTTCATGCCATTGTGATCTGAGAAGATGCTTGATGTGATTTCAATCTTCTTGAACTAGTAGAGACTTAGTTTGTATTCTAACCTGTGATCTATCTTCGAGAATGTACCATGTGCACTTAGGAAGAATGTGAATTCTCCAGTTTTGGCATGTAATCCTCTAGATATCTATTAAATCCACTTGATCTAGTGCATCATTTATAGTCTGTGTTTCCTTGTGAATTTTTTGTCTAGAGGATTTATCCAGTGGTGTCAGCGGGGTGTTCAAGTCCCCGGCTATGATTGTATTGCTATTGATTTCTCTGTTGAAATCCTCCAGAAGATTTTTAATATATTTTGTTGCTCATATATTGGGTGCATATATGTTTACCAAGGTTATATGTTCCTGATGGATAGATGCTTTCAATATTATGTAGTGGCCTTCTTTGTCTCTAGTTATGGCCTTCATTTTGAAATCTATTTTGTCAGATATAAGTACTGCTACCCCAGCTATTTTTTCCTTTCCATTTGCTTGGAAGATTTTCTCCCATTTTTTCACTTATAACCTATATGAGTCTTTTGTTGTGAGGTGGGTCTCTTATAAACAACATATATATGAGTCATACTTTCTTATTCAATCAGCTACTCTGTGTCTTTTAATTGGAGCATTCAGTACATTTACATTTAAGGTTATTGTTGATATGTACTTATTTATTGCCATTTTTGTTTATTGTGGTTCTATTTTTCTTCCTATTTCTTCTACTAATTACATTTCTTGCAGTGCTGGTTTGGTGATAATTCATTCCCTTAGCCTTTTTTTTTTTTTTTTTTTTTGTCTGGGAAGCTCTTTATTTGACCTTCTATTTTGAATGATAGCCTTGCTGGATAGAGTAGTGTTGGATTCAGATCCTTGTTTTTCATGACCTTGATTACTTCATGCCATTCTTTTCTGGCCTACAACGTTTCTGTTGAGAAGTTAGGTGATAGCCTTATGAGGTTTCCTTTGTAGGTAACCTGTTGCTTATCTCTTGCTGCCTTTAGGAGTCTCTCTTTGTCTTTAATTTTTGGCATTTTGATCATTATGTGTCTTGGTATGGGCCTGTTTGGGTTCTTCTTACTTAGGGCTCTTTGTGCTTCTTGAACTTGAATGGCTTTTTTCTTCACCAAGTTAGGGAAGTTTATTGTCACTATTTCTTCAAATATATTTTCTAACCCTTGCTCATTTTCTTCTTCTTCTGGAACTCCTATGATGCAAATGTTGTTATGTTTCCAGTTGTCCCACAGTTCTCTTTAGCTGTCTTCTTGTTTCTTAATTGTTTTTTCTTTTTCTTTTTGCTGATTGGGTGATTTTTTTCTACCCTGTCTTCTAATTCACTGATACGGTCCTCAGCTTCCTCTACTCTATTCTACTCCTTCCAATGTGTTCTTTATTTTTATTATGTCATTCTTCTTTTCCAATTGGTTGGTTGACAATGTTTCTATATCTTTACTCATGGTGTTGAGCTCTTTACTCATGCTGTTGAGGTTCCTCATTATCATCGCTCTGAACTCTACCTCTGATAACTTGATTAACTGCATTTCATTGATCTCATCTTCAGTAGAGTTCTCTTGTTCTTTCATTTGGGATTTGTTTCTTTGTTTCACTATTTTGGCTATCTCAGTGGGTTTTAGAGCCTTCCCAATATTTTTTGTAGGTGTTGGTGTTCCGCTGGTTGTGGCTCCCTCTGCTGGATTTGGATGAGTGTGGGAGGACCCATGTTAAACACCACTCCCAAGTCCCTGGGTAGATTTGCAAGCCCAGGAAAGGTTCAGTTGTCCTCTAGATTTTTGCCTGGAGTCTCAGTTACTTGATGAGCTTTGGGTTGTAGTCCTCAACTGAATGAAAAAATCCCTCATGTCTTCAGGGTAAGAGGATTTTCAGAGGGTGGGGCAGATGCTGGCTCTTATTGAGCTTCAATTTGCATTTTTCTGGCCCAGCTTGGTGGTGTTAAATTTCTGAGGGAGGGGCTGTTGCTTCTCCCTGGGACTTTGGGAAGGGGCTCTTGGAGTAAGGTGTCTACTGTCCTGTGAGGGAGTGATTCGGCAAAAAACTCTCAGTGCTTCTCCAAATCCTGAGTCTCTCTGCACAATTCCAGACCAGTTCACCCTCCCTCTGCCAGAGCCCAAGGTGAGTGTCTGTAGATAATTAAGTGCTCTGTCCCAGCCCTCTGCATTGTAGAGCCAGCTTGGAATTTTAACCCTGAGGCAGCTGCTGACAGCTAAAACAGCTGCTGTCTGTGGGCTCCCAGCCTGCCCTCTCATGCCTCTGCAGATCCTACCAGGCTTGATTCAGTGTCCTTTTTTCCTGTCCCTGGTTATATGGGTCCTCTCCAGCTGTTTTTCCTGTTGCCTTTTCCCAATCATTTGTCTTTATTTTAGTTGTAATTCCAGTTTGGTCCTGGGAGATGGTCTGTGTAGCTTCCATTCACTCTGCCGCCACTTTGGAATCTATCCCTTTTCCATCTTTTAGGGACCCTTGTGATTACATGGGGCCCACTCAGATAATCCAGGATAATATCCCCCTCTCCTGATCCCTAACTCAATCACATCTGTAAAGTCCCTTTTGCCATGTAAGATAACATACTCACAAGTTCTGGGGATTGGGATAAGAACATCTTTGGGGAGCCATTTTCTGCTTATAAAAGCACCCAGACTTGTTTTTCACATTATTTTTACTTTCCCCAACTGTACCTTTTGTGCTGGACAAATAGCAACAACAACAATAGTAAAATAATAAAAATAGCAACCAGCGCTTATGGAGTCTTTGCCCCATGTTGAGCATCTTCCCTGCATAACTTCCTTTAAACCTCACAAGTATTGCATAGCACCAGTATTGCTGTCCTAAGTTACAGATGAAGAAACTGAGACCCAGACAGGTAATTCTTCCAAGGCTGTGTACTAACGTGCAGTAGAGTTTGTATAAAATAGCTTGATTGAGGTATAATTTACCCATTTTAAGTGTACAGTTCAATGATTTGTCATATAGTAACAGAGTTTACATCACTACTACCCCCTTTTAGAACATATCTGCCACCCCAGAAAGATCCCCAGAGGAGGTCTCCATCCAGTGGGGAAGCTAGATGTTTCAACTAGTGATTCTATAACGTGCTAAGCTCAGGAATAGTTACTTGTGTCTTCTGGAGCACAGAGGACAGGAACGTAGTGGGGGCGGGGGGAAGCTTTCTAGACCCCAGACACACTGCTTTGCCTCTTTGGCTCATCTACCACAGACTGTGGATGTCTCAGTGACATGAGCCTAAGCCTGATTAGGCTGTTGCCTTGACACCAGGTCTCACAACAAGGGAAGGCAGAGCTGATGGCACTCACTGCAGGGCTTCAGCGATCCAAAGCAGAAAGGAGACCAAGGCTCATGGAGCACAAAGCCCCTCAGGAGAGGGCATGGGTGGGTCCTGGGCCATAGCGCTCATCTGGCTGACCAGAGACCTTCGGCCTGGGGCCCACGGCCGTAACCTAGGGGAGGCTGCCCCACTGTCTCGGTGCCTCCGAATTTTATTGGTACAGGAAACTTCCTGCCCACTCTCTTGTTTCTGTAGACGGTGTGGTTGGTGATGACTCTCACCCTGTCCATGTGAGCCTTGAAAACATGCAGGTGGTGATGTTTGACCTCGGATGACATGTTTGAGGGAGGGGTATCCTAATGTCGAGGGTTGAAGCTGAGTTCCTGGTATAGCTGTCTCCCTCATTGGCCCTTCCTTTCAATTTTATAGGTGAGGAAACAGAGGCACCAAAAGGGCAGAGAAAGGACCTACAGATGTCCTTGACTCTGTTCCTTGTGCTCTGTGCACTCTGTCATTATGTCACCCCTAAGGTCGGCGACGTCCTGCTCATTTTGCAGATGAGACAGTGTGGCTCAGAGAAGCCCTGCTTTGTGGACCGTTTCCCACGGCTGTTTCATCTCCTCTCCCCTCTCGCTAGCAGGACACGTGCACGGTGGAAACCGCGTGCCGTGGCCACGGTCGTGCTTGCTGGGAGTTCAGAAGCAGCCGAGCTGGGTTTTTAGCAAAGAGCACATGGAAGTGGGGGAACACACAAGATGGTGTGACATTTTATGCCCTTTCAGTGTAAATTCTACAAAATCATCAAGGTAGCACAGAAGGCTGGGCTCTAAAATAGAATACACGCTGAATTATCTGCCTTCGGGGACTGAACGGTAAATGGTCTTCCCGTCCAGCCGCTGGGCTGCAGCACAGGAAACTGAGGCCTTACCCTGGCTGGCCCTTATGGAGATCCATATACAAGGCTCAGGTCCCTGCTCACTTCTTTGAAAACGTCCTTTTTCGGATGTCATTGCTCGCTCCAATCCTGGGGACTGGAAATGGGCACTTAGGACAGCGTCAGTTGGAGGAAGCAGGGACAAGCCGGAGGGGGCCTCTGCCCGGGGTTTACCCTGCTGCCCTGGGAAGGAACCTTCCTGGGAAGAGAGAGGGACATCAGAGGCTGGGCTCCCGGGGCAGGGCCTGCGCGGCTCGGCAGAGGGTCTGTGAAAGTCCGAGTTCAAGGAAGCGCTGGGAATATCCTGCTCTTTTGAAGCAGCAGAACTGAGCCTGCCTTCAGGTTTCATTTCTAAGAATGTGTGGCAGCAGTGGGAGAAATCACTGTTTCCTTTTTCCCTCCCGTAGTGTCTATCAAAAGGCCCACCCCCTTCCATGCCACTTCCAAGCCAAAGGAGGGTCTCTTTGTGTGGGCTCCTGTCTCCGTCGTCAGCGTATGGACACGTTTCCTTTGCATTTCCCTCCTCCCATGCTTTGGAAGCCCTCGCCGGTCTTCGTGTGGGTGCTTTAACGGTGTGCCCAGCTGCAGCCTCCAATTCAGATCAAGCTTAGCTCTGCTGTTTCCGGAGAGTGGGATCATCTCTCTCCCCTCTGCCTGATGACAGCCCCACGTGGCAGCCAGGAAACCTGCCCGGAGCCCACAGCTCACCCAGGGCAGGAGGCCACCTGTCCCTCTTCACAACCTGGGATAAAGGTGGGTGAGAAATCAGCACTGGCTCCTCCCCACCAGGCCCCGTGTGGTAGAGATGAGGGTGGGCACCCCAGGATTACTAGGAACTGGGGAACAGTTTCTAATATGGGGGCCTGGCCATGTGCCCCAGATTCCACTGCAGTCTCTAATGAAGCGCCAGCGTGGGAATTGGCGCCAAACCCGTGCACAGACGCACAACCAACCAAACCCAAATCCTCCGTTAACTGATTTTGTTTTGCACCTTGGCAGTAAAGCCTTGCTTTCCGGAAAAGCCTGCAGCATTTTGGTGGTAGGCATTTAGGTTTCTGACCCCTGGCAGGGCTGGGATGGGGTGGGCATTAGGGAGAGTCTGGTGGGTTCAGACTAGGCTGGGGCTCCGGGCGCCTGGGCCGGCCTGAGTGGGCCACCGGCTCTGCTACTGTTCTGTGTCAGTGCGACGTGCAGTTTGGAGAAAGGCCGGTGTGAGAACTTCGGGCTTTGTTGGTGTCTCCGTTTGCATCTCATGGAAGTGGAGAGGCGCTGTCTCAGAGGCTGCAGCCAGATGTCATCTTAACCTGGAACCCACTGTCCTCGATGGAGAACCTCGTACATGCCTGGCACGCCTGCCTCAGCTAAGCTTCCAGGAAGGAGGCACAGGGATGGGAGGCCATGAGGCCCTCCGTGCCTCTGAGGCCTCGCAGTCCGTGGAGAAGGTGCAGGACGAGAGGGGACGTGGAAAGTGTGGGTGCTCCTGTTGGAAGAGGCACAAGGGAGCTTCGCCCTTGACAGTTGTCATCCTTTCTTATATAAAACCATATACAAAGAGGCATAGAAATTGCTCTTTTATTTCGGTACTTGATAATAATGAATCTCTTCAACGGAATCAGTCTATCTTTTTTTTCTTTTAATCAGACAGTAACAGCTCTATTACCCAAAGTGTTTCCTGTTCTGCCGAAGCTGTCAGGAATCACAGTGCTGCGATGAGCTGCCGCAGGAGGAATTGCTGCCTGTATTTGTGATTGTTTTTTGAAACCCAGATTTGTCCAAGTGAAAACACTGGGCCAATGTGTAGAAATGATCAGGGATCCTATTCCGTATTGCTAAATGACCTCCCTGAAAGGCTGCCTCAGTTCTCATTCCCGCCCACCGCGTGTGAAAAGACCCTTTGTGGCGCACGGCCGGCGTTGTGTTTATAGTTTTAGAAATTTTTGCAAAAATGTGGTAGTTTTCAATAATGTTGCATTTTTGTTTTACTTGGATTACGAGCAAGGTTGACTTTGTTTTTCTGTGTGGGGCTAGTCAAAGTATTTTCCCGCATTCTTTGATAGCTATCCTGTTGTGGTTTAGAAGGTAGCTCTTGCCTGTTCCAGGATCTCATTTCTCAAACCGACCCTGTTGACATTTCAACCATGGAAATGTTTTCTGTTCACACAGGACATTTCCTATCCTATTGCCTGCGTGTGTCTGTGCGTGTGTCTGTGCATGCATGTATGTATTGTGTGTGCAGGTGTGCTTGCATGTATGTGTGTATGCCTTTGTGTGTTTTCATGTGTGTATGTGTGTGCATGACTCAATGCTCGTCAGATGGGCTGCATGACTGTCACCGGAGAGGAGTTTTTCATATACTGTGCTCACTGTCAGATCTGAGAGTGAGTGCAGGTAGTTAAGAAATTCAGCAGCTGGGAGCTTACGTAACGAATGCATATTTGTTAAACGTGCATGTCCTTAGATTTAGAGTCAGGATGGGAAAAGGCAGGTAGGTACATTTTCCTGTTTCTGCTGGGTGCTGCCTGTGGCATTTGCAATTTTCTGCATCTGGTTGCTCGTGGAACAGGAAAATCAGCATCTGTTTCCCCTGTGACTTTTTACTTGCAGGTGAATTTAGCCAAAGTACCACTGAAGGGATGGGACCACCCTCCCCAACAGAGGGAGTCAAAGGTGGGCACTGTGCCTACTACAGGCTGACTGCTTGTGCCCCCCCCCCCCATTTATATGTTGAAGCCCTATTAGGAAGTGGGGCCTTTGGAAGGCGATTAGACTTAGATGAGGCCTGAGGGCAGGGTCCCTGTGGTGGGATTAGTGCCCTTAAAAGAAGAGGAAGAGACACCAGAGGTTCTTCCTTCCACTACGTGAGGACACAGCGAGTAGGCGGCCATCTGCAAGCCAGCAAGTGAGCCCTCACCAGGAACCGATCCTGCTGGCACCTCGACCTTGGACTTCCAGCGTCCAGATCTGCGAGAAGGAAATGTCTGCTGTTTAAGCCGCCCAGCGTCTGGCACTCTGTTACAGCAGCCCCAGCTGACTGAGACCTACCTTACAGTTACTGTTCGGTAGGGTCATGTCCACTGATGTCCCTGAGGAGGACTCAATGAGCACACTGCACCTACTCTTCCCGGTGTCTCCTTTCACCTCTTTGAGAGACAGTCATGTGTATTTAGACCTTGTGTACCAAAGCAAAATGTTTAATTTTTGGAAATGCCTTCCTCGAACATGCTGTTCTCCACATGGCCAGGGTAGGGATTCCCTCCAGGGTCCCCCACAGAACAGAAAACCAACCGACCACAACAACAGACTGCAGTGCCCGACACCTCTATTGCTTCGGGACACCCTGGTTTGGACCTAAAGATGCCTCTTACCTCCCTCTTTCCCCAGACCTCCCTTGACTCTGACCTCTGAACTTCTCCATGGCTTTCTGGCCGAGTCTCTCATTTGGCACCACTGGGTGCCTTCAGCTTTGATTCTGTCTTCATCTCCCACATCTTGCTCTTTGGAGTGCACTGGTTACCATAGAAGTGGTGATGTCAGGGCCAGGGAGAGAGCTTTATGGGCACGGACAGTGATTTATAGAGCTGTTTCCTGTGATAATGTTCGGGGCTGGCGTTAGTCATATACCAGCAGCTGGAGGCCGCGTCTCAGACCGGCCACCACCAAGCCGCCTTCGTCCTGCTGCTCACGGGGTGCTCTGCTTTCCGACCTTGCGAAGCCGGCTGTGCAGCAGTGCTGTCCTGGAACCCCCTTGTCCAGGGCAGTGGACACCGCCTCAGGGGCAGCCTGGAGGCGGGCCAGGCTGCATCTTCGGCAGAGGGGAAGCAAACACCCCCAACAGGCATTTACTGCCTCCTCTCTGAGTCCTTTCTGGGATTCTCGCTAACATTTTGTCACATTCACACATTGCTTTAAAAAGGCTAAAATTGTGCCTCTTTTGGAGAAAGAGCTTTCAGGGTTGGGGGGTGGGGGGGCACCACTTAGCTACACTGTCCCCTGCTTTATCCTGGGACCAGAGGAGCACCCGGCTTGACTTCTGTGCTCAGTGCCCACCAGACGAGGACGTCCCCAGCCCTCGGTTATTTCAGAGTTTGGGAGCAGGAAGACGGGGGAGGATGGAAGAGGGACGTGAAGGTTGGAGCCACGCACCCCAGCCCTCCTTTCTCAGGCGATCCACGCTGACCCTTCTCCACCTCCCCACGGTCAAGGCACTTTCCACTGGGGATGTGCTCGTGAGAGGCAGAATAATAACGGCTCCTCCCACAGCCCAAACCCCCCTCCCCAGAACCTGGGAACATACCATACATGGCAGGGGAGGTTCAGATGGCAGCCAGAATTAAGGTTGCTAGTCTGCTGATCTCACGACAAGGAGATTATCTGGGTGGATCC
Source organism: Molossus molossus (assembly GCF_014108415.1). Taxonomy (NCBI): domain Eukaryota; kingdom Metazoa; phylum Chordata; class Mammalia; order Chiroptera; family Molossidae; genus Molossus; species Molossus molossus. The sequence continues at coordinate 104,244,925 of NW_023425366.1, read as the reverse complement.
AACCTAATCAAAGGGCTAGAAGCGAAAGGAGGCAGGAGAATCGGGAGCAATGTGACGCAGAAGGGGAAAGACTCGACCAGCCGTCACTGGCTTTGAAGACGGCGGGGGGCTCCAGCCAAGGACTGCAGCGGCCTCCAGCCGCTGGGAAACCACGGAGACACGCTTCCCCTCGTCTCCGGAAGGAGCTCAGCCCTGCCGGCGCCTTGGTTTTAGCTCAGCGAGACCCATCTCCGGCTTCTGACCTTCAGAACTCTCAGGTGGCTGTGTTCAGCCCCACGTGTGTAGCAGTTTGTTACGCAGCCGTAGGAAACTGCTGGGTACCTCTAGGGCCACTCAAATGATTGGGCCTTTCACTGAGAGACCCCAGCCCCTTACACATTGTCCCCGTGGACTCTGTCTCCTCGGGGTTCATGAATATCAGGACAGTAGCCCTTGTCTGGGAAGCGAGAGCAAGACCAATGGCAGGTTTGGGTTTGGGATGAGCATAGAATGGGGATGTCACAGTGGCTTTTAAGGTCACCAAGGGTGTCAGTGGAGTCTTCCTAGAAGCAGACGCTGAGAGGGAGGGCAAGGGAGACGATAATGGCTGTGAAGCGTGAGAGGCTGGACAGAGGACAGGACGGGGACCCCCAATGACCAAGTTCTGACTAAGCCTTGGCCAGACCAACGGGACATTCTGCAGCAAAGACTGCCCATCCAGGAGTCCCGTGTTGGGTCGGTCTGACCAGGACCAAGTCCCACTGGCTGGGGCTGCCCAGGGGGAGGGTGGCCATGGCGTGGCCGTGGCAGGTTCTTTCTTGAAGGGAGATCCCGGCCGTGTGTCCACCGCTGCCCCACGAAGACAGGAACTACGTGTGGACTTGTCTCTTGGTTTTAGGTTGTTTGGAGAATGGGAAATCCGTGATTGAGGTTTGAGCTTCACTGCCTCTTCCCTCCCCTGATTTGAACGCTTGAGAGAGCGGCCGAGCGGAGCTGCCGTGTCTGTGTGGGCCAGGCTTCTGCGTGCCGTCGTCGGCAGTGTGGGCTTTGCATAGCGCGTGCGATCAGCTACGCACCCTGCGGATCCGTGCCCTCGACCCCAGCCTCTGTCACCCCCGAGGGGCAAGAAGCTGCTGGAGCCTCTCTGGGCTCATGTGCACCCCAGTAGTACAGGGGGATGGGAGCTGGTGGGTGCATTCTTCTCGCTCCCTGTCGGGACACATAGGTTTGGGACAGAGCACCTTTAGGAAGGTGTCAGGTGAGGGGACATGGCCACATAGTGTTTTCAAATTGCTGTGCCGCATTCCCTTCTTCCTTCACTTTTGCTTCCCTGGAAATTCTGTCTTCCAGTACAGTGTTAGCCCTTAAACTTTTACACACACACACACACACACACACACACACACAGCTTTACTCTAGTATAATTTATATACCATAAAATTTACGACACTGCACAACTATCACCAAAATCCAATTCCAGAACATTTCCATCACCCCCCAAACAGCCCTCAGGGCATTTACAGTCCTTCCCTGTTCCACTCCCAGGCCTGGGCCATCACTCATCTGCGTTCTGCTTCTCTGGACCTCGCTTTTGTGGTCCATAAATTTTTGTCTCAGGCGTCCTTGTGTAGGGACCCCAGGTGAAGACACAAAGCAAATGGTCCAGAAAATCCCTTCATTTCGGAGGATCGCCACTCGGCCTCCTTGACTCTGAGGCAAGAGTGGTCGTCCTGGACAGCTTGCTGGGAGTGGGCACCGGGGACGTGTTAGCAGGTTTGGGTTATTTTTGATCAGGACGTGAAGTGCAGCAGCGAGGGCCATGGCGAGGAATGATGGGACGCGTCTCGGTGCTAGGAGACTTTCCGTTGGAACAGCCCCGTTTCTTGGAAGTGATTTTCATTCTGACAGGGAACCCATCATCAGCTCACGTGGTCTGTGAAAAGGAGGTTCCTGAGGGTGGGGCTGGCTTGGGGGGTCCTGCCAGGTCTTTCACATCTGTTGTTGGCTCCCCATCTGCAGTTAACCTCAGAGACGTTCTCCACGCTGAAGGTGATCCGTAAACAGTTTTGTGTGAAGGTGTCTCGCACCCTAAGTCTGTACAGGTTGATGGGCTACCCTTTTTTGAAATATGTTCATATTCGGTTAGGTCTTCAATATCTTAACCCTGACATGTGACGGGAGATGAGGAAGATCTTTTGGAACAGCTGTGGTGGGGGATGGGGTGCTCCTCAGTTAAGGCCTGAGGGCTCCCCATGTCACTTCCTATTGGGCAGGCTCAGCCCCTCTATGGTAACGAAGAGAAAACAAGTTATCCTGAAATAGAAAACAATCAGGTGTCTGGGAACCATGGAAAAGGTTATTTGTCAAGTGTCTATTATGGGTCAGTCTTGAATTGTACATACAGCTATTTATTGTGTCTTTAATGTGGGCCAGGATGTGTTTGCTCTCATTATCTCCTTCAGTCGTTTTCCGAACGCAACCATATTGCCAGTTTAGAGATGTGGGAACTGGCCCAGCTAGGGTGGCAATATTAATTCAAACCCACGGCCGGAACTCATGGCGGGCCGTTGCCGCATCGGCCGGCAGCTTAGGTGGAGAACCGTGCTCAGGGGCTCACATTTCGTGAGCGTGGGGCAGAAATCCGAACGAGCACATTCAATGAAGTTTGATACTAATGTCTAGCGATCACTGCACATCTATGCTGTGCCCTGCAGGCACTGTTTTCTGTGCCTTTGGCAACCAGAGAAGGGACTTTAAGGAAAGGACCCTTCGGCTGAAGGCAGAGCTTCCGCAGAAGCAAGGGTGTGAGCAGTAGTCTAAGGGATCTGGGGACCTGTGCAAGACTCTCCTTGCCTGCAGCATGGATGGGGCGGGAAAAGAGGTACAAAGACTGAGGTCTGGAGGTGGGAAGGGGCAGGTCAGGGACAGCCTTGAGGGTTAAGCTACAGGGAGCCTCAGCTAATTGTGTTGGCCATGGAGAGCCTTTGGGAAGATTTAATTAGAGCTATAACAATCACATTTAAAAGACTGATTTTGAGAGACAGAGAGAGAAGAGAGAGAGACTTGTTGTTTCACTTATGTGTGTATTCACTGGTTGATTCTTGTATGTGCCTGACCAGAGATCTAATCCACATCCTTGGTGTATTGGGACGATGCTCTCGCCAACTGAGCTACCCGGCCAGGGCCAACAACCACGTTTTAATTTTAGAATTATTACCCTGACAGTACAACATATCTTAACACAAAATAATGTATTCTTCACATTCAGCAAGACTCCCAGAGAATAGAATACACACAAGAGAAGTCTTATTGGGGTGCAGGTAGGGGAGACCTGAAAACTGGAACCGCCTTCTCAGAGACCCCTGTCAGCACGGCATGGGGGGGGGGGTTGGTGGGCCAAAAGGGGAGGAGGGAAGAGAGTATGAGCCAACTTCTTGTCCCTACAATCGTCCTCCTCAGTTGGACACAGGGAAATAGTGGGCCAAGGGGCTGGGGAGAGGTCCCTTCGCAAGGTAGGTGGGAGGGAGGGTGAGCGTCTCCAGAAGTGAGAGCCTCCGGGGGACACGTCTGGAACACCTTCTTGGGACTTAGTGTTTAATTTTTATTGCTTGAAATTTTATGTGAAAGTGTCCCATATGCACAGAAAATCACATAAAGCATAATTGTACAACTCAGAGGATTTTCACAAAGTGGGGAGACCAGCATCTAGTTCAAGAAACAGAATGTGAGTCTTGAAACCGTGATGCTGAACGAGAGAAGCCGGACACAGAGGCCACCTACCGTATGATTCCATTGACACGAAATGTCCGGATGGACAGATCTGCAGAGACAGAGCAGGCTATCAAAACCCTCGGGAGGGGGCACGTAAACAAATCTGCAACACAAGAGGAGATACACACAGCCTGCAGGAAGTCAAGAAGGGGCATATTTAAAAAAAAAAGATTTTTCTTCAAAAACGAATTTGATTCCATGTCTGTTTTAGTTGTAAGGAAACTTAAGAAACCATAGACTCTAAAACAAGAGACAAAAATGTAAGAAAGATAAGTTTGTATGATAAGGAAACAGACTAAGATGGAAATAAATTTGGTAACATTTAAAAGAGAAATAAGGGCCTGGCCGGTTTGGGTCATTGGTTAGAGCATTGGCCTGTGGACAAGAAAGTCCCGGGTTCGGTTCCCGCTAAGGGCACGTACCCCGGTTGAAGTTTGTCCCCGGCACTGGTTGGGGTCGTGTGGGTGGCAACCAGTCGACGTGTCTCTCTCACATCAATGTTTCTCTCTCTTTTCCTCCCTCTCGCTCTATCTGAAGATAAATGCAAAAGTGTCCTCGGGTGAGGATAAAAAAATAAAAATAAAATGAAAGAGAAAGAAGGAAGTGTCATTGGGACATAAAGCTGTATGGAGGGTTAGAAGCAGGAAGGAGCAGAACTCGTACCAGAGACCATCTGTTTAGTGGTAGAGAAGATGGGTTTGAGAAAAATTCCAAGAAGGTAGAGAACAAGGTCAAGGAATTAAAAGGTATTCACAAGGGTATGAATGCAGAAGGCAGGGGAAGAGCCAACACATGGATACTTTCTATCTTTGAAGAACAGTCCAAAGACAAATGTAATAACAGCTGATGTGTTTCGAAAACAACAACACAATTCCAGCTGTACTTTTGGGGGATGTGACAGATGATTCTAAAGTTCATGTGAAGAATGTTGCTGCGAAGAGCCAACAAAGTCACTAAAAAACAAGAAACAAAAACAAAATGGTGAGTGGGCACTTGTTCGTCCAGATATTAGAGTTCACTTTAAAACTACTAATGAAGAGTGGTGCTAGTGTGAGACGGGAGAACGAGGCAGCGGCAGAGAAACGGGTGGTACGTGTGAGTGTCCGTGGTCAGTACATGGCAAAGATCTGAAATCAGTGACAAAAGGGTTCGGGAACGTGATGAGGAAAACTTTTAGTATTTGGGAAGAAAATTGTTAGTTTCTTCCCTTATGCTGATGCGTAAAGTAAATTGGATTTGGATGAAAAGGTTGAATATGAAATATCAGATCACAGAGACCTGTCAAGGATGGCCGTGTAGGTGAAATGCATCTGAACTTGGGTTTGGGAATGCATTTCCAACTATAACCCCAAAGCTATACATTATAAAGAAAAAATTTGGTAGATTTGATGTTATAAAACCTAAAGCATTAAAAAAATTATAAACAAATGTTTGTAATAATGCTAATGGCAAACTGAAGTATAAAATTTTCAATATGTAATATAAATATTTATCCCCAATACATAGTTTAAAATTTTTGTTAAAATTTGGCAACAAGTTGAAAAATACTCTTAACAAAAACTGGGCAAAGAACATGAATAGGTTTTACATAAAGGAAAAGAATCAAAATGAGCAATAAGCCTTCTGAAAATATGGTCAACTTTATTGTGATAGAAATGTAAAATAAGGCGACAAAGTATCAGTTTCATTCACTGTCATAGCAGAGTTGCAGGAGGAAAGGTATATACAGTGTCGGCAAGGCTAGGTGGAAATAAGCATTTTCATTCTTTGTTGTGGGATGATAAAAGTGTACAACTTTTTGGTGTCAAATTAGACAATATGTACACAAGTTTAAAAATGTGAATTGCCTCTGGACCCAGCAACTCCATTTCTAAGAATTTTATCTTATAAGTAATTGTATACATCAACAAAAAGATACATATAGAAGGATGCCCATTTTCACTGTGGCAAAGAACTGGAGAAAGAACTGGCAAAGAACCTAAATATAGACTTTTGACCATATTGTTGGGGATGTTCTAAGGCCTTTTCATGTATTAATTAATTTAATTCACACCTCTCTGAATTAAGTACTGTTGTAATCACTGTTTTGTTTATGAGGAAACAGGCACAGATTGTTTAATTCACTTGTTTAACATTGTGTGGCTAATGGTGGAACAGGAATTTGACCTCAGGAGCATTTTAAAAAAATATATATTTTTAAAATTTGTTTTAAGAGAGAGAGGAAGAGAGAGGGAGAGAGAAACATGGATGTGAGAGCAAAATATTAACATAGATAGGCTGCCTCCTGCATGTACCCTACTGGGGATCAAGCCAGCATCCCGGGCATGTGCCCTGACTGGGAATCTAACCTGCAACCTTTCTGTGCATGGGACTACACCCAACCAACTGAGCCACACCAGCCAGGGCTGGTCTCAGGACGTTTTGCTTCCAAACCTAAATTTTAGGTACCTCACTGCATCTTAAAGTGTCTAATGTACAGTATAATTCCTATAATGTCCAAAATAAATGTTCATTAATCAGGGATTGAGTCACCACTGAGTCCATTATTCATGGGATGGAATGCTATACCACCAGCTAAAATAGTTTTTTGGTATGAGAATTTTTAAAATCATGTGATACTTTGTAAAGAAAGAAAGCTACAAAGTGTGTGTAGTTTAACTACACTATTATGAAAAGTGTGCTCTTACAAGGGGATAAGTATGGGAAATGCTGGGTGAGCAATATGAAATCTAGCAGCGTTTCAGTTTGGGCATTGGGATTATGGGTGCTTTTCCCCCAACGTATTTTTCTGCATGTTTGGCATTGCACTTGTATTGCTTCTGCATTTAGAAATGTTATTAAGTAATAAAGAAACAAAAAAATCAGACCTCGAGGGTGATAAAAACACCCTTTAAATTGTTTATGTTGCCCTGTGTTAGAGAAGGAAAAATAAAGGTCTTTGTATTATTTTTAAATTTTTCAATCATTGCACAGTGTGCAACAGTGTTAATAATTCAGTGTTTGCTCATTAGAATGGCACAGAGAAGCACCTACTATTGTTCGAAGTGGTCTTAAAAGTTAGTGTGAACTATAGGGTGCAGGATATGATGTAGGGTGCAGGCTGTGATCCTTGTTCCAGGAATTAAAAAATAAAGAAAATCTAAGGGAGAAGGAAACAGCCCAGGCAAGTAACACAGAATGCTTGGCCCAGGGCTCCCAGAAATATTTCAACAATCCTTAATGCACCTGGATGTTAGAGTTTGAGAATATCCACAATTCCATTTATACATGGCTTACTCATTTTTTGGCATGCATTTTAAGTGATTTTTTAAAAAGAAATGATCATCAGTGGTATATAGTCTTAAAGCAGAAATAGCCAAGGCAGTTGTCTTCACAGACTACACAAGTGTGTTTTCAAAATCCTGGGTTATTCCTTGGGCCTGTAATCCTTCCCCTCAACTGTCAGATGATGTTCCATTGTTTTCTAGCACTTCTTATTGCAGAGAAGCTAGGGGTCAGTCTGATTTTTGTTCCTTTCTAAGTTTTTTTTTTTTTTTTTTTCCCTTAGCTCTGAATGCTTTTAACTTTTCTGATATTTTAATAAATATTTTGCCAGGACGACCCAGCTGGTGTGGCTCAGTGGTTGAGCATTGACCCATGCACCAGGATTTTGCCAGTTTGATTCCAGTCAGGGCACATGCCCAGGTTGTGGGCCAAATCCCCAGTGGAGGGCATGCAGGAGGCGGCTAATCAATGTTCTCTCTCATCAATGTTTCTATCTTTCTCTCCCTCTACCTTCCACTCTCTCTAAAATCAATACGTAAAAAAAAATTTTTGTTTTTAAATTTTGCCAGGATATGTCCATGTAAGGATCTCTTTTCATAGAATATGATTTTTCCAGAGGTCAAGAAAAAATGCTTTCTATTCTTTTTTTCATTAATTTGTTGTTTTTGTTCTGTTCTGTTCTTCCAAAAAAGTCAATTATCTTTATATTGGAGCTTTAAATTGCTTTTAACATATCTATCATTCTCATTACCAATTTCTCTATCCTTTTTCTCTACATTCTTGGAAAACTTCTTCAGTGTATTTTTAACCTCAGTGATCTGATTTTGTGCGGTATTCGTCTTGTCTCAGCTCCATGCGGATATTCTAATATATTTTGATTTTTTACAATTCTTGTGTTACTCATATCCCTTTTCATCTCCTCCTCTTTTCTTTTCTCTCAGGCTGTTCTCTCAATATAGATTTTTGCTCGTGTTTCATGAAGTTCACGTGTCCTTAAATTCTTTGGAGGCATTCTCTTCCCGAGACCCTAGGGTATGGTTGTGCAATAGTTTCATATACCTCCCTGTCCACTTTTACTCTTTATTTCAACACAAGGTCTGTCCAGATGTAGTGCTTGTCAACAGACAGGGTATGTGGACTGTTCCGGGCTGCACCTCTGTCTACTTGGGTGATGGCGGTCAGCTCTCCTTCTAAAGCTACAGTTCAGTGTGACGTACATGCCGCACACTTAGATCTCAGGTTCTAGTCAGCTTTCAGCTAAGACAGCTACTGCTTTGACATGGTGACATCCTGTCATCTCCCCACTGTCTGGTTCTCTCCTATTTTAAACCAGCAGAGCATTTGCAAACAACCATCAGCACCGCATCCTGCCACCCAGGTTGGTGTTTGCTCTGTCCCTGTGTTTGGTCCTTGACCCATGGTGACACACCTTCAGGGAGGTAGCGTGGTGTGTTGATAAAAATCCTCTCTCTTTGATGTTAGCTCTCAACTCAAGTCCCAGCTCCGCCCCTCCTAGCTCTACTGCCTTGGTATAGCTTCCCTGAGCCTCCTTCATGCAATGGGATTTATTCCTTCATACAGTGGGATTCAAAGCATTTTTGTGATGATTAAATGAGATAATACAAGGTACTCTTTGTAAAGTGCTTGAAACCAGAGTGCTTATTATGGCCACGCACTGTTCTGAGTACTTCATGTATTTTAATATATGAGGTAGGCATTATTCTATTTCCGGTTCACAGGTAAGAATGAGACCCTGAGAGGTTGAGGTACTTGCGCGTGGTTGCACAGCTGGGAGGTGATGCTGCAAGGATCTATCCCAGGCAGTCTGGCTACACATCGTGGACTCCTCACCATTGTCCCTATACACACTGCCTCAAAAATATGCCACCGTACGCCCTCCCACTCCCCATGCTTCAGATTCATTAGGCTCTTTTTGAGTTGGTTTATCTGAACATTAGACTGCATGAAGAAAGACAATGAGATATAGAGGAGAGAGGGTGAAGGGGGAATTTGGGGTGCAGAGTACCCTGTATGCCTCAGCCTTGATTTCCTGGCAGCCCAGTTTTCTCTCGCGTGAAGACTGAGGCAAGTAGTACCCAGAGGTCTGCTGACACATCCTGCTGCCTCTCCAGCTGGCTGTGTTTCATGAGCAGTCAGACGTGGGTCATTTTTGTCAAGCCAGCCTTTTTTTTTTTTTTTTTTTTTTTTATAAATATGTTTTTAAATTGATTTTTTAGAGAAAGAGGAAGGGAGAGAGAGATAGAAACATCCATGTGAGAGAGAAACATCGATCAGCTGCCTCCTGCACAACCCCCCCACTGGGGATTGAGCCCACAACCCAGGCATGTGCCCTGACCGGGAATTGAACCAGGACCTCTCAGTCCATGGGAGGATGCTCAGTCCACTGAGCCACACCGGCTGGGCTCAAGCCAGCCTTTTAATCGAGTATAGGTTCGGGAGATTGCATCTAGACCTGGGCTGCAGTTGGATCATTGGCTTAGTTTTTGAGGGTGAGATGAGCTCCTGTCTTTTTGGGTTTTGGCTTTACATGGGAAACTGGGAGAGTGGGTATCGGATGCTACCAATTAGGCCTCTACTCCTTATTCTTCAGATGTGTTTGCAAAGATCCTTCCAGGGGGCGCCTTTGAGAATACACAGTTCCTCACAGGGATCGGCGAGGGTTGGTGATGTGGACACCCTTCTCTGGTCGCAGCACCTCTTCGAGTATCCCTGCCATTAGAAGTCTGCCCAGCTTGAGTGAAAGCCGGCACGAGGCCCCAGGAGGCCTCTCTGCCTCTCCTTACTGACTGTACAGTCTGTGGAATGACAATTTCGGTGCCCGAGGACCCTTCTGCTTTTCTCTGGCATGATCTTAATGATGAATTTTTGTGTGCTTCCTGTTCTTTCTTAGGCTGGTGCCGCGCTGTAAATGTGGCCGTTGGTGGAAGGCAGAGTTGGTGGGAGTGAGTTATTTCCAGGGGAGGGTGTGTAGCAGGCAGGGAAGAATGAGGAAGAGGGTAGGAGGAGAGTGGTTTCCAGCTATAATATACTTGGAAATCCTGTTCCGTAGACTTTGATGTCAGAACAAAGTGATCCTTGACTGAAGGCTGCACATTATTTTAGGAAAAAGCCTGATGTGGTTTGATAACCATGATTTTTTAAAATCTAATCTCAGGTAATAAATTAAGCAAGGTACCTGCAACCCTTAGCCAACACCAAAATGTCGAATTGATTATGTAAAAAACAGAGGAAGCCAAGTCTTTTACAAGAAGGTTTATTTATATCTTTTTATGGCCATTCATTGTGCTGAAGCAAAAAGCCTTCCAAGTACTGAAATATCTGATCACAAATGGCTGGGCTCTTCCTGGCCTTTTGAATTACCGAGACGTATTCATTCCTCCCTTAACTTCGAAGTGCGCAGCTTGCATTAAGAAAGTGTTATCGAGAAAGCCATGGCTATTTTTAAGATAATTTAGGAAGAAATTGGAATTTTCTTTTTTTGAACGTCACTAAACAGTAAAATATATTAACAATATCAGGGGAGCATTAAGCACCTCCTCTGTGAGGAGGGAATGAACCTCCTTTTCTGGATCCCTGAGTTTTTGACAAGACTTGATGATACACTAGATCACAAAGAAAATCCATTAAATTCTTCAACGCACAAACTGCAGACCACATTGTGTGTCTATAATGTAGTGCAAGTCTGAAGAAACAAAACTGCCATCTGAGAATGAAAAACTAACCTGAGGACATCACATATAGAAAAACAAATTATTTAGGAAAAAAAAAATGATGTCAGTCCAAGTGACTGATGGCCAAAGTTCACTAAAACATTACACAGAAATAATTTCATAGATTTAAGTACTTACATTATTAAAGAAAATAAACAATTTGTTCAACTTAGAGGCATATATGCATAGCCCATGGACACAAGACAAAAGTGAGGAGACGACCTGGGGTGGGATGGGAGCTGGGCAGAGGGAGGTAAAAGGGGGGGGGGAATGGGGGACATCTGTAATACTCTCAACAATAAAAAAAAAAAGAATTTTAAAAGGTTATCCTTTCTTACAGAAAAGGAAAATTCTCCAATGTACCCACCAAGTCTATGAACAAAGCAAAGTGGCCAACAGTGTGGATTTGGGAGCCATTCTGCTTGGGTTCAGATGCTGGCTTTCACCCCTACTAACTGTGCCCTTGGCAGAGGACTGCCCCTGTCTGGGCCCCAGCTTCTCATCTCTAAGTAGGAATAAAAGGATCGAGAGGGAACCACAGGAGGATGTGCAGGCTGCGTGCCTGACGTAGTAAGCGTTTAAAATGTGTCAAGTCTTCCTCGCTTCCCTCTTCCCCGCTCCTTGTCTGGATGGAAATCCACCTGTAGTTGGGTTTATCTCCCAGTGTCTCTGTGATCCTTTCGTTTTTCTAATTAGTGAATCCTATTTGGTTCTAAATATGACATATTTTTGGTAACAGATTCATTGAGCTATAACTCATGTGCAATACAACTCACCCATGTAAATTGCACAATTCAGTGGCTTTTAGTATATTCGTAGAGTTACGTGTTCATCAAACAGTTATGTGTTTTATTTTTTTTATTTTTTATCCTCACCTGAGGACATTTTTTCATTTTTTTGTTCAGATAGCGTGGGAGGGAGAGAGAGGAAGAGAGAGAGAGAGAGAGAGAGAGAGAGAGAGAGAGAGAGAGAGAGAGAAACATCGACGTGAAAGGGACACATTGAGTGGCTGCCACCCACACAACCCAACCAGGGCTGGGGACAAGCTGCAACCGAGGTACGTGCCCTTAGCGGAAACTGAACCCGGGTCTCTCAGGACCGCAGGCCGACGTTCTAACTGCTGAGCCAAACTGGCCAGGGCAGCATGGTCACTTTTAGAACATTTAGATGAACTCACGAAGAAACCCTGTACCCTTTAGCCTTTACGCCTGCATCCTGCACCTCAGGATCTCTGCCCCCAGCCCTAAGCAAAGGATCTAGTTTCTGCCTCTCTGCATTTGCCTATTACAGACATTTCCTAGGAATGGAATTATACTATATATGGTCCTTTGTGACTGGCATCTTTCACTCAGCGTAATATTTTTGAGATTCATTCTTATTGTAGCATAATTAGTACTTCATTCCTATTTATAGTTGAATAATATTCCACTGTATGAATATGCCATATGATGGACTAAATATGATATCTTACACCTTATAATGACTTTATTTTATTGTTCAGATTTCTTCACTGACGGATATATTCTTTCACCAAACATTTATGTAGAGACTATAAAATATGAGGTGCTATGTTAGCCACCAAGAATGAATAGGGTGACGAATAAAATATTGTTGTTGATTTCAGAATATTGATTTTCCGGGAGCAGGAGAATTATGGATCTGAGCACGTGCTTGTGTTTACATAATGGAAGCCCACGCTTTGTTCCTGGTACGGAGAGGGCAGTGGTCCTTCCGCCGGGGGGCCCTGAAGGAAGGCACCAAGGGCAAAGGCTCAGACTATGAGAATGTGTGCACATAGTCGCGGTCACCAGTGCAGGTGGAGGGGGAGGATGAGCCGATGCATTGAGGGCACCTAACGATGTGCCATATTGGAGGTCAGGAGCTATAAAATTATTTGACTTGGCTAAAGTTGTGGGTTGGAACAGGGCACGTGGCAAGAAATACAGCTCGGGACAGGGGTAGGAGCCAGACCATGAGGTGTCTTGTGTGTTAGATTGTGGATTTGACCTTAATTTAAACCATGTGAGACCACGGAGGAGTGAGCAAGAACAGTGGAGGATGGAATAGGGGTGAGGAACAGAAGGGACAAGACCAGTTAGGAGAACCCCTTCTTGCCCAAACCTGGTCTTCTTGGGAGAGTTTTGACCTTGGCTAACGGCCTTGCGCTCTTCATCCGATCAGTCAAGTCCCACCGGTTCTGCTTGTCTGGGTAACTAGACCCTGCTCACTGTCCCCACTGTGGCTGCTTTGCCTTGATTATGTTATATGTTAGCAGATCTGAACACGTCCAGTCTGTCCCTGCTCCGGGCTGCCTTGCACAGTGCTGCCAACATTCTTTATCATGATCTGATCATGTCCCTTTCCTGCTTAAAAATCTCCCGTGGGCCCTGATCGCCGGCATACAAGATCCAGGCTCTCGGCAGGGCGTGCAAGGGCCTCGTGGCTGAGAGAGTGATGCTCTTCTCCCCAAGGATTTCCACACCCCACTCCTCAGGGCTGTGACTATGTTACCTACAATCCAGTCACAAGGCTCCTTAGAAGAGGTAGGTGAGAGGGTCAGGGAGAGAGGAGACGTGACGACCGAAGCAGGGGTCAGAGGTCAGAGAGGAAAGAAGAGGCTGACCACAGGCTTTACGGAGGAGGAAGGGGCCACAAGCCAAGGCCTGCAGGTAGCCTCTCAGCGAGGAAAGGCAGGGAAACGCTCCCCTGACAGCCCCGTCGACACCTTGACTTCAGCCCCGCGAAACCGATTCAGACTCCCGACTGTCAGAAGTTGAACACAGTACATGTGTGTTGTTTTAAGCCACGGAGTTCGTGGTAGTTCGTTACAGCAGCAGCAGGAGATGAAACATGCAGGCGGAGACACACCTGACCAGCCTCGCCTGCCAGCCTCTGCCCACCTCCTCCAGACTGCACCCTTCCTCTCTCTCCGCGCCTCTTGCCTTCTCTCGCTGAGCTGTCATCTCCGCCTGAACTGCTGTGTGCTTCTCTATTGAATTGTCAGGACCCGGCGTCTTTGGAGAGAGCACCCGGTTCTCCAGGCCGTTAATCATGCCATTGTTGTCTTCACAGCCTGTCTGTACGCCTTTATTACATCCCTTATGAGGAATCGTAATTATCTGTTTATGTGTCTGTCTCTCACACCAGACCATGAGTTTCCCAGAAGCAAGAACTTAGCCATTTCTCATGCCTGGTTCCTGCTCTGGTCCGAGTTCTGTGTTTCATGAACGAAGGGAAAAGACAGGACAAAATGAGACATGAGACTGTGCATGACAGCAGCTGCGAAGCATGTTTAAACATGAGAACATGCAACTGAATGTGAATCAGGTTTTGATCTTCCCATAAAGGAACACATTTTCTTTCTTTTTTTTATCCTCACCGGAGGACATTTTCTCGTTTTTCTGTTCAGATAGAGTGGGAGGGAGAGAGAGGGAGAGAGAGAGAGAAACATCGACGTGAAAGGGACACATCGAGTGGCTGCCACCCGCATGACCCAACCAGGGCCGGGGACAAACTGCAACCGAGGTACGTGCCCTTAGCGGGAATCTAACACGGGTCTCCCTGGACCGCAGGCTGACGCTCCAACCGCTGAGCCAAACCGGCCAGGGACACATTTTGTTTTTTAACTGAAACAATGACGTTTATAAAAGTAGGGTACTTGACTAGAGCAGGGTAAGTAAGGGCTGAGTAAGAGTTTATAAAATTCATTAAAATGCTGCCCTTTCCCATGAGACATCTGATGGAGTCACAGTGAATTCTTTCACATTTTCAAGGTATAGATGTCAACGTTTCTGAAGGGCTTTTTAAAATATAAGAGCCAAGTTGACTAAATGTATTCTGTTAGGCAAACATGGTCCTGAATCCAATCCTCAGTAAAAGTATTTCAGAAACAAACAAACTAAACAGGGCTTGCTCTTTAATTAATCAGCGTTTTGAAAACGGGTGTTCTGCAGAGCATTGTTCTGGGAAATGTCAATAGATGCTGGAAAAAAGTTTTGTTGTCAAGTAAGTTTGGGAAATGCAGCTCATTGTGTCCCTGTTTTGGGGATTCACAGTTCGTACCAGCCTGGTAAAAAGCCTCTGAGCAGAGACCTGCTAACGCCATTTTAACCCATCCTTTCTCAAGCTGGAGAAGAAGCCCTTTTTAAAAATCATTGCACATTTAACAACATCTTGCTGAATGGTTTAGAAAATGCTGATAGAGGCACAAAGTGCAGAAGAATTTACTAGTGGACAGAATGAGGCTATTATGCATTCAGAGAATCGCGTCCCAAAGTGAGAGGTCTATTGGGGAAATGTGAGAATAATTCTATATGAAGTAATTCATTAACATAGTACATCTTATTATGAGGTTAAGAAAGAGAAGAAAAATAACCTCAGTACATAGTGAAATGGTATCATAAAGTTTAATACTTATTCCCAAATAAAGCTTTGTCATTCGAATATAATCAAATCCAATTATAGGAAACTAGGAACCACATGTTTCGTTGATAGAGAAACAAAATTATTTTCCATAAAGCTAGGAGTAAAGCAAACATGTCATTATCCTCATAATGTTATGAATATCATGTAGAATCAGACACCCATAGAAATAATATACTACTTGGCTCCTTGACATCAACTCCAAGTTTGGGATGCTAATAAACACGCTAATTTCTTGTGATGATAAACCGTGATGATTCTCACCTATGACTGTGTTCAAACCATTTCTGTGCATGGTGGGGGGTGAAGATGAAGGGACTCACAGAATGGTACTCCCTACTGTGGGACCCCACTGCTCACCCATCCAGCTCCTACATCAAGACAGCAGTTGGTAGCAGTTTAAAGAGCAGTTACCCTGCTGTACAAAGTCCCCTGCCTGGGGAGAGCCCTTTGTCAACCTCATCCTTCGGTAAGGGCCATGGTGTTGGCCCTTGTGGTGCCTGGACCTGGGCACTACTATTTGATGTCACTCACAAAGGCAGATCCTGGGGATGTGGAGTGGACACACGTGTGCCTTTGGGCTTCATTAGCCATGTTACAGTTCTATCCTAATAAAATATTGCAAGATAAAATTTCATTTTAATTTTTTCCCCTTTATTGGTTTGAGAAAGAGAGGAAGGGAGAGGGAGAAAGAGATAGAAACATCGATGAGAGAGAACATCGATTGGCCGCCTCCTGCACACCCCCGCCTGGGGATCGGGCCACAACCTGGGCATGTGCCCTGACCGGGAATTGAACTGGCGACCTCCTTCTCCTGGTGCCTGGGTCAATGCTCAACCACTGAGCCACACTGGCTGGGCAAGGGATACATTTTTGCAAATGTGAAATCATTACTCTCATACAGATATAAAGTGAACATGCGTCAAAGATTTTTTTAAGTCATCAATGGAGGGAGCCAGGACGATGACACACGTGCTCTGAAGGGAAAGCTCTAGGGACCACAGGGACAGGCGAATGAGGGATGCTGAAGTGAGTCCACGAGAAGCTGCAAAATGCATCCACCCACCTGGCCATGGTCAGATTCCACTGGACACTATGAATCTGCATCTCTATGGGCGAGAGCCACTTGCATTATTATTAGTTTTTTATAGCTTACAGATTTGGTAATAGCTCCAAGTTGAGGAAAGGCTAAGAGAAGCTGCAAAAGTGAGTTAGACAAGACATCCGGGGATCCTTTACGTTCATTTCAAAGTCTCACAATTTCTCTCACAAAAGCGTAATAGTAGCAGTAGTAGTGGTAGTAATAATAATAATAGTAACACCCTCTTTGTTACTCCTAATTGGCTAAAGCATGCATATTCTTTTGCCAAATCCTGTCATGCTCAACTTGCTCCCATTTTCATTTCTCCTGAACACCCCACCTGCCCCGCGTCACTGTAGCCCCTGGGTTGCTAATTTGTGTGCTTACAACCCTCTCGCAGTCTTCTCCCTGCAGGTTCAGGATTGCATGCGACTTCGCTCCTGGCCCCTCCCGCTTTTCACTTGTGCCTTTGTTTCTTTTTGCTGCTGTAACAATGATCACACATTTGGTGATTTAAACAATACCAACTTGTTACCTTCTAGTTCTGAAAGTCAGGAGCCTAGGCCAGGCCAGCAGCCTGTGCTCCTCCTGCGGGCTCCAGTGGGGAATCTGTTCCCTTGTCTTTTTCAGCTCCTAGAGGAGCCAGAGATGCTCCGTTCATGGCCCTGCGTCGCCGCTTCCCATGGCCCGTCTCCTCCCCTGACCCTCCTGCCTCCCTCTTAGTAAGGACCCTGTGATTACATCAGACCAGCCCAGATGAAACAGGGGGATTCCCCCTGCTCAGGGTCCTTAATCACACCTACAAAGTCCCTTTAGGTGACATATCAGAGGACGTGGACATCTTTGGGGGGCCTCTTTTCTCTAACACACCTGATTTGCTGCCTCGAGAGGGTGAGTTCTGGGCCCGCCTCTGCTCCTCATGGGGCCTTTCCCGACAGATTCCTTAACAACCCTGAAAAATCTCTGACTTTTCTCCTCCTACCCCTTTTATCATACGCTCATCCCTCTTTGTTTCTTCTCCTTTTTTTCTTAAGGCAGTCTTTAGCATTTTCGGCAAATGTTCTTCCCTTTTATGAGTTGATGTGTAGGTTTTACCACAGAGGGAACTCTCTATGCTGGGACTCTGGGTGAGCCGGCTGACCCGAAAGAGGGTCGCTACAAATTCCCTCTAGGAACCTTGGTGGGTCCTCCTGACTGCACTGTCCCTCTGCAGAATTCTCGGACGATTCCTGAGGTTCCTTTGGGGGCTCTGATGTACACTGGAATGTCTTACTGCAAAATGGATCAGAAGGGTAGGAAGCAGCGGTGGGGAAGGACTAGAAAAGCATCCATTATCTGTGTAACAAACACTATGTGTTTACCTCTCCAGACACGTCAGGGGACACACGTAAGACGCAGTACTAACCGTAGGCAAGGGTTCCTGAGTGCTTACAGTGTGCCAGCCTGGAAATATGTTCATGCCGAATTCTCACAACACTGTGAGGAAGGGCACTGTCACTTCCTCCATGTCAAAGATGAGGAAACTGAGGCACAGAGGTATTCAAGAATTGTTCAAGGCCATGCATAGTAAGGGCCAGCGCCAGGATTCCAGGCCAGAGTCCAGCGCCTGTGTCTTCAGCGAGCACATGACGTGTGGGATCACGGCCTCAGACCTGTCGGTCCATTGGGGGAATTTGACTGGAAAGGTAACTGCTCTGTGAGGTGTGCCTCTGGGGTTCAAGCAAGGAGGAGGGGTGATTATGTACCGGGATATGTATAGTATTGAGAATTATAGAGATTCTTGGAGATGGTGAGATGCCCCCTACTGGTTGAGCAAATTCAATTTTTTTTAAGTGTACCCAAATCATAAGGTCCGTTGATAATGATCATTTCCCGTGCTCCTGTTGTAGATTTATGAAAGATATCACTGGAAAAAAATTGTCAGTTTTCCTCTGCTCAAAGGGACTCGTTGCTAGGCAATCTGTACCTCAAATTTAGGAATCTTCTTTGACTCTAGGGATGGCATACTGGATGTTCATAATTTACTATGAATGGAACATTAAAATTTAAAAATGGAGAAACTGAATATGTTAGTTGCCATGCGTGTATTTTCAAAATAGTAGTCCTGATGAGTTTATTTCTCTGAGGTATGTTTTTGTGACTTGCCTATTTGTAAATATACTCAATATTAATTCTATTTTTTTTTTTTTTAAATCATCATCTGAGGTTATTTTTCTATTTATCTTCAGATAGAGTGGGAGGGAGGGAGAGATGGAGAGAGAGAGAGAGAGAGAAACATCGATGTGGAAGAGACACATCGACTGGTTGTCTCCTGCATGAACCGCAACCGAGGTACATGCCCTTGGCCGGAATCAAACCCGTGACTCATTAGTCTGAGGGCTGACGCTCTACCGCTGAGCCAAACTGGCCAGGGCCGCAATAGTAATTCTTAATCAATTTGCATTCTGATTTGGCTAGTCAGGAAATGGAATTGCATTTCCCTACTTCCTGTTTACTCTCAGAAAGCCCAGAGTGTCTCCTTCCCAGGACTTCTCACATTTCCTCAGTCCAAGTCCCGTAAGTTTCACCTTTGAAATGCTTCTTGATTCCGTTTCTACCTCCTTTTCTCTACCTACACATTCAGGGATGCTTCTAGGCCTCATAATTTTTCATCGGGACTATGGTAGGCTTCTAACTCATCTTTTTTCTTTATTTTCTGTCCATTTTTATTCCTCTTCCTCCTCTCCCTTCCTGCCTCCTTTGAGTGGTCCTTTTATTTTATTTTATTTTTTTTTTGTACAGATAGAGTGGGAGGGAGAGAGAGGAAGGGAGAGAGAGAGAGAAACATCGATGTGAAGGGACACATCGAGTAGCTGCCACCCGCACGACCAACCAGGGCCGGGGACAAACTGCAACCGAAGTACATGCCCTTAGCGGGAACCAAACCCGGGTCTCTCCGGACCGCAGGCCAACGCTCTAACCGCTGAGCCAAACTGGCCAGGGCTGAGTGGTCCTTTTAAAACAGATCTGACCATACTATTCTTGCTTAACTAGTGATCTTGATGGTTCCCTGCAGCCTGATGTTGCCTCCAGACTCCTCGTGGCATTCAGTGCCTGCACCACAGGGCCCACCCAACCTTTCTCTGAAACTTTGCAAACACATTCTGCCTTTTGGCCACACAAAAGCCAGAGCTGTTGTCCATGCAATTTGTCACCTCTCTGTGCCTTTGCAGAAGCTGATCTCCCTGCCTAGAATGCCTTTCCTTTTCATCAGCATTGGTTTTCAGTTATTATTCAAAGCCCAACTCATACTTACCTTCTCACAGAGGGATTTCATCAGATGCTCATTGATATTTCTATAGCATTGTGAGAACACGTCATGTGGTATTATATTTATCTGATGACGCGTTGCTCTTTCTAGACCAGCATTCTTTTAGACCATGACACAGTTCATCAGTGACGTATGCGTATGGGACACACTGCCGTCTCCTCCCTGGTTCTCCGCACAGTGGGATGGACGTAGATGGGCGGCACTGGAGGGAGAACACTGAATCTGCTCTCATTTATTCTTCTCAAAGGCAAGTCATTTGCAAACCTCCCTACTCTTATCTATGGCAAATAATAAGTGATTTACAACCAACTTCCCACTTGGTCCTGAAGAGTGAGGTGCCAGGAGGCTGTGCTCAGAGGCAGAGCTAGAATGCACAGGGCTCTTAGGAATAGGGAGTGTGCTGAGCCCCTCATCTCGGCAGTCCAGCCCCTAGAGGTGCCTGGTGCAGAGTAGGGATCTAATCAGTTCTCATGATACGGATATATTGAATACGCTGAATGCTTGTATTCTCATTGATCATTTTTATGTAGCAATAAGTTTAACTTTTATATAATCATAGATAAAAATCATAGAACTTTTTTCTATGAGCTAGGAGGTGTGCTAAGTCCAAAGACTAATGGGTCAGCTCTGGCTGGTGTGGCTTAGTTGGTCATCCCTTGCGCCATAAGGTTGCCGGGTCAATTCCTGGTCAGGGCACATGCCTGGGTTGTGGGCTTAATCCTGGGTAAGGGGGTGTGCAGGAGGCAGCTGATTGATGTTTTGCTCTCACATTGATGTTTCTCTCTCCCTCTCTCTCTTTCTCAAAAAATCAATAATAAATAGGTAAATAAATAAATAAATAGACTAATGGGTTATTATAAGGACTAGAAGCCATAAAAAAGAGTCTCTGCTGCCCCAAATGGGGTAATGTGTGTATTAAAAGGAATAATAAATGCAAACATTAGAAACACACTGAAAAAAAGTGTAAGTACTGATATGTATACGTATATATTTTCCAATATATTTCTGCCTATATATATTTATGTATATAAATATGCATTTTATATATTTATATACATATATACACCTATATATGTGTATATGTACTTGCATGAAGCAAAGGTTATCCATGGGAGAAACCATTAAAAGAAAGGTAATGGGGAACTTTACGATGGAAATTTCACCACCCGAACCTGCTGATCATCTCTACAACTGGGAGATCTAGGTATTGTGGGATCCCCCGTATCAGGCAGCATGAAGCTCACAGCACCACATATCAAGGTGTGGTCCCTAAAAAACGGAATATGAAACAAATCAACAACGTCCCTTTGCAGGATCTGCGGGACAGAGGACAAAGCTAAAGGACATCGCAAAGGCTTCCAGAACGCGGGTGTCCAGGGAGCTCTGGTTTCCTTTGCTGTCCCGCTTCCACCACACCCGCAGCACTTTGACACCAGACGTGCGAGTGCGTTCCACATGGACCAGTGCTCTGACGCCGCCTGGGGGTCCCGCGATTCGGTTCATTCGTGATCCATCTACCGCAGGTGGCCTCAGACCCCGCAGGTCAAGGGCTCAGTCCCGCAAGGCTGCCCCAGCTCAGACTCCACCTGCAAGTCCCAGGTTGTCCTCAGTGCTCCTGCCTAACCCGCTATAAATTAGGGTTCCCACCATCCTCTCTTCGGGTTCAGTAATTTGCTAGAACCGCTCGCAGGACTCAGGGAAATACATTACCAAGTTACGATATGGGGTGGGGCAAATTTAGGTTTACAGTTGTTCGTATGGAAAACAATGCAATAATCAATCAATGATAACACAAGAATAAACGGTGTTTTGCATACTCTCCACTGTAAACCTAATGATGGCCCCAGCCTGTGTGATAAAGGATATACTACAGATACAAGTCTACCCCCAAGGAGAGGTCTGGATGGTCGCGAGCAGAGGATCCTCTGTCCCCGTGGAGTTGGGGTGTGGATGTGTTCACCCACCAGGCAGCTTTCCGAACCCAGGAGTTTGGGGATTTTTAGAGAGGCTTAATCACACAGGCTCGATCACTTTCAAGCCCCAACCCCTCACTGGAGAACAGGGGGTGGGGTTGAAAGTTTCAGACTTTTAATCATGGGTTGATGTTTCTCATGACCAACCTGCATCCTGCAAAGTTGCTTCCTTAGAACAAAAGATGCTCTTATCACCCAGGAAATGCCAAGAGATTTAGGAGCCTTGTGTCAGGAACGGGAGTGAAAGACCAACTATTAACAGAAAATGAAGACTATATTTATTTCTTCATTTTTCCAGTGAGACTTTCTACAGGACAGGTGACATTGTGTCTGTAACAAGTTAAAGGCTTGGAAAGAGTGGGAGGCGGGGGAGGGGGGGTCAGTTCTAGATGAAAACAAGAGATGTGGGAGCCTTTTGCTTTACATCCTGAGTTTATCATGTCAAATGACCTTGGGAGACAATCAGGGAGATGAGATTATCGATGAGTATTAGGTAATTTTGAGGAATTACTATTTATTTATTTATTTATTTTTAAAATATGTGTTTATTGAGGAAGGGAGAGAGAGAGAAACATCTATTTGAGAGAGACACATCAATGGGTTGCCTCCTGCACACCCCCTACTGGAGATAGAGCCTGCAACCTGGGCACCCTGACCCGGAATGGGACCGGGACCTCTTAGTCCGTGGGATGACACTCAATCCACTGAGCCACACCGGCTAGGCTACTGCTTATTTTGTTAGTGTGGTAAGTGTATGGATATGTGAGAAGAGGTTTTTTTTTTTTTTTTTTAATAGATGTGCACTGAAGAAAATAGGGGTGAAATGACATGAGGTGTGTTTTAAAATATTTTAGCAATGAAGGGAGGAAAAGGACAAATGATGCAAATGTGGCAAATCTCAAAAATTATTGGATGCGTATTGTAGTTATGTGGGGATTCATTTGATTATCTGTCATTTTGAGTGTGTTTGAAAACTACATCTGCACATACAACTATATATCTGTATGTACACGCACATATGCATATATATGAATTTGACATTTATTTTCTACTGTGATTTTAATTTCCATGGTGGTGAGTTAAATTATCCACAATTGTACAATGAGACCAGACTCTCTGTTAAAGAAAACGTGCCAGTTTTGGTTGATGGAAGCTAGGGTCTGCATTAGATTGTTCATAGTACTTGCTTGATTTTGCCAGGGCCAGCCATGACTCTGAGTCAGAGTAGAAACTTTCAGGAAAATTGTATATACTTTAAAAAAGAACTTTTAATCTTAGACATATTCGTTTTCATGTAAATGATATTATTTGTTCATGAAATTTATTTAGTCTTCAGAGCTGTCCTGATTAGACATAATAGAATATTTTTATTGCTGCTTTCTTTTTTTTTTTTTATTGAATGCCCTTGAAAGTCATGAGGAATTTATTTTAAAGAATCTCTAATTAAGATCAACATTGCACTCTAACTGTCCAATTAAGGTCTGAGTTCAACTAAGAACTTACTTGTATTTGAGAAAATATATAAATTTTACTCTGTTAATTTTAGGCTAAAAAAATCAACAATTTTCACTTAACATCTTGTTTATTGCAAAGGAAACCATATATTGTTTTGGAGTCAATCATGATGCCTAAAGACCAAAAATAGATAAAATAAAATAAAATAAAATAAACCATGGTCAAGACTGGACTTCAGACTTTATCAAACAAATATAAAAATTTTGTTATAAAATGCAAGATAAAAGCATGTCAGAGTTTACTGTTTATTTTTTGATGAACTCTAAATTTGACAAAATGGGTTTTACAGTCCCTAATTGAAATAGACGTGCATGGTATGCTTAAAGAATATGAACCATGGGAAAAACAAAATGAGAATATGTCACGGAACCCAGAATCCATTTTCTAATTACTAATCACACTGATTGTATTGGACACTACCCAATTTGATCTCTTGCACAAAGATTAAGTGTAGCCTCCTCTGACAGTGGTCATACTTCCCATTGCCTTAAAATATATATATATATATATTGATTTTTTTTTTTTTTAGTGGAGGGTGGGGGAGAGAGACAGAAACATCATTTTGTTGTTCCACTTATTTATGCATTCATTGGTTGCTTCTTATATGTGTCCTGACCTGGGATTGAACCTGCTCTAACCAACGGAGCTACCAGGCCAGGGCTCCATTGCCTTTTCTTTATCAGAATTTCCCTTTAATATAGAGCTGAAATAATTCTCTGGACCGCAGGCCAACACTCTAACCGCTGAGCCAAACCGGCCAGGGCTGAAATAATTCTCAGTGCTGACTGGGGCCTGATCTGGATTTGCCGGGAAGGGTCATCCCTCCTGTGCCTGACCCTAGCTTTGCTTCCTCCAGGGTTCCCATTTCTTTGTCCAGAGCACGTTGGACGTTCTTCTCCCTCTGGATAGCTTATAGAATTTCCAATCGCACTTTCAGGATGTTATTCAGAAGAGTTAAATGCAAATACTCCTCCCTGTTCTCCTTTCAAATCGGGGCCAATGAGATCAACAAAATTAGAAATCCTCAGATCAAGCTATTGGCCCACGGAGCTGCTGCCTTCCCTCTCGGAGTGCGAGCAGTGGCTGGAGAAAGTGAGGGGTTGGATTGGGGTGAATTCTTTTTCGCCCTTGCTCAGCACCTGGTCAAGGTGCTAGTGACCACTGAGCGGTCCGCAAAGGAGAGAGCCAGAACGGGGTGAGAAAGAGCGAAGAGCTTGGCCACCCTGGTAGCTGTAGTCCTGGACTTGACAGCTTTCCGATGATAAAGCCACATTTCCAGAAAAGGTCCCATTTTAATATCAAGTTTGACTTAGAGGATATGAACCCTGAACCTCTCCAGCATAATCAGAAATGACAGAAATCCTGAGGTGTTTCTCAGTCTAACATGGAGCCTGTGTCCAGGCCTACATGAAAATCATGTGGCAGGCTGGGAGGTCTTATGTGTAATAGGTCTTTGCCTGTGAGTATCCTCCTCCCTGAATCAGGTGAATCACGTGAAATAACAATGAGAAGAACCCACACAGTCAACGCAAGGAGAGTGTCCTGATACATCAGAGTGCTCACATGTTCATTAAGTGAATGAATGAATGAATGAACGAACGAACGAATGCAGTTCTTATAGTTTTGTCATAATGCTTAAGGATCGCACCCACACGTGTCTGCGACACACTGTTTCAGCTGGAGATGAAGGTATGAGTTAGGCATCTCATGGGGATGACTTTGAGAGTCAGCCACCACAAATTATAGTAGGTGTTTCCACTCAGCCACCGCCGTCTGTGCTAGCTTCAGACAAATTGTTCATGACAATAGGAGCTTTTCGAAAGAAGCAAAAACAAAAATCATCTATCTTCAGTGAAGGCGTTCCTGGGCCAAAAGAAAGAAAAGGGTCTGATGCCAAACAGAGAGGGTAGAAAATTCCTCCTGAATTCCATCTGACGTTTTAATTCTCTTTGGGGAGAGTCATCTGGTAATGCAAGATGATGTAACCTTGGGCTTTTCTATGCCAACAATAAACAACAAAGAGTTTCTAGTCTTGCAGAATTCTGGAATCTTCAGGTTGGAAGAGACCTTCAGGGTCATCTCTACTTTTCTAACGAGGTTTCTACAAAGTCCGGAGGGTCTGCTCTGCAGGGCCACGAATTCCTCCAGTGCCCAACAGCTCCCTCTTCAGCGTGGCAGCCAGTTTTGTTTTCGGATTAGTTTTCTCAGTCGGGAAGTTGTTCTTCATTTGCGGATGAAGTTTGCTGTCCAGATTCCACCAATTCGTCCTGGTTCTCGCAATGAGACTGTGCAGAACCAGATTCTTGAATTTGAAGGGCTTTCTGGACATCTGGCAGCCAGTGACGACGACGCCCAAGAATTTTCACTTGTTTTTCAGATGAAATGCTTTCTTGTACTCTCACCCTTGTTATTTCGTATTTTCTGAAAAACTGTGTGGCGATACAGTTTACACAGAACAAACGGCGCATATTTAAAATGTGCAGTGTGATGAGTTTTGACAAAGCATACACCTGTGAAACAACCACCATAATCAAGACTCAAAGATTTCCACACCCTTCAACTTCCTTATACACTTGTAGTGCAGCCTGTCCTCCGTGCTCCCTCCTCCCTGTCCCCTCAGCCGGTCTGAGATCATGACTACAGACCGCTTTTCATTTTCTAGAATTTTATATAAATGGCATCATACAGTATATACCCTTGTGTTGGGCTTCTTTCTCTTAGCAGAGTTATTTTGCGATTCATCCATGTTGTTATGTATCAACACTTTATTGCTTTTACTGTCGAGAAATCCTCTACTGTATGGATATTCCACAACTTATTTATTCGCCTGTTGGTGGACTTTGTGTCTGTGTGTGTGTGCGTGCGTGCCAGGTTTTGACTTCCATGAATACATCATTCTTGTATAAGTCTTTCTGTAGACATGTTTCCATTTCTCTTATATAAAGACCTAAATGTGGAATAGGTAGTGCAGAAGGTAATGTTTGTATTTCCTCAAAATTCATGTTGAAACTTAATCCCCAGTGTAGTGTTATTTGGATACGGGTACGTTGGGAGGTGCCTAGGGCACGAGGCTGGAGCCCTCACAAATGGCATTAGCGCTCTTACGCAGGAGCACGGAGCTCTGCTGTGCCCCTTCTGCCCTGTGAGGACACAGCTAGAAGGTGGCTGTCTAGGAGCCAGGAACAGGAACCCGCGCCAGCCACCAAATCTGCTTGCGCCTTGATCTTGAACTTTCAGAACCATGAGAAATAATTTTCCATTGTTTATAAGCTTCCCAGTCTGTTGTCTTTTATTATAGCAGCCCACACGGACTCAGACGGGTGGGTTGTTGTATGGTAGGTGGATATTTAACTTTTTAAGACATGGCAAAACTGTTCCAAAGTAGTTGTGCCATTTTACATTCCACCACGAGGGTACGTGATTTCCATCGCTGCATATTTTTACCAGCAGTGATATCAGTCGTCTTTAATTTTAGCCATTTCACTGGGGCTCCAGTAGTATAAAATGGTTGTTTTTTAATTTCCATTTTCCTAACAACTAATGACATGAATCTTTTCATGTGCTTATTGGCTGTTGTATCTCTGTTCAATTATTTTTTTATTAGGTTTGTTTTCTTATTAGTTAGTCATGAGTTCTTTATATATTCTAGACAGAGTCCTTTGTCTGATGTACACATTGCAAATATTTTCTTTCAGTTTACAACTTGCTTTCTCACTTTCTCAACAATGGCCTTCAAAAAGCAAATGTTTTAATTTTTCATAGAGTCACATGAACCGTTATTTTCTTATATGGTTCATACTTTTTGTGTTCTATCTAAAGAATCTTTGTGTGTCCCGAGGTCACAAAGATCTCTCCTATTTGTTTTTCTAGTGTTTTATGGTATTTAGTTTTTATATTTAGGTCTATGGTCAATTTTGAGTTGATTT
The DNA here is from genome assembly GCF_014108415.1 of Molossus molossus. Taxonomy (NCBI): domain Eukaryota; kingdom Metazoa; phylum Chordata; class Mammalia; order Chiroptera; family Molossidae; genus Molossus; species Molossus molossus. The sequence continues at coordinate 104,217,953 of NW_023425366.1, read as the reverse complement.
TTATTTATGATATGAGATAATGGTTGATGTTCATCTTTTTCTGTGGGGTGACCCAGATGTCCCAGCACTATTTATTAGACAAAAACAAACAAACAAACACCCTAAACCATTTTTTGCCACTGAATTACCTTAGCACCTTTGTTAAATATCAGTTGAGCACATATATATAAGTCTATTTCTTGACTCTTTATTCTGTTCCAGTGACTTATGAGTCTATTTTTGTTTCCTATTGTGACTTTAAAATCAATCTTGAACTCAGCTAGGATAAGTCCTCTACCTTCTTTCTTTTTAAAAAATTGCTTTGGCTTTTTCTAGGTTTTTAACATTTTCTAATTCATTTGGGAATCCAAACGATCAATTTGTATGTAAAGCCTGATGGGATTTTGATATTGCATTGAATCTACAGATCAATTTGGGGAGATTTAACCTCTTAACGATATTGACTATTCCAATCCATAAAGATGGTATATATTTCTATCTAGATTTTATTTAAGACCCAAATAATCTTAAATTGTAGCTTTCAACTTGGAGGTCTTGAATACCATTTGGTTAGAATTATTCCTATGCACTTTACTTTTTTTTTTTTTTTTTTTTTAAGCACCACTATAAATGCAACTGGTATTTATAATTTCATTTTCCCGCTCCTATGTAGAAATACCACTGATTTTTTAAAAGATAAAACTTGTTAAATCACTGTTAGTCCTAGAAGTTGTTTTATAGATACCTTGTAATTTTCTACATAAGTGGTCATATCATCTACAAAAAGGGACAATTATACTTCTTTTGAATCTTTATTTTATTTTTTGTTTACTTTATTGCAATGGCTAAGCCCTATAGTCCAAATATGAATAGAAGTAATAGGAAGGGACATCTCTGCTTTGTTCCCAGTTTTAGGGGGGAAGCCTTAAGTCTTTCATTAAGTTCAATATTAGCTGTAGGTTTTATCATATTGAAGAAATTACCCACTATTCCTAGTTTGCTTTAATGTCATGAATGGTTTTAAAATTTTGTCACCTATTGAAATGATATAGAGGTTTTCTACTTTGTTCTGTTGCAATGGTAAATTACCTTTACATTCCTGGGATAAGCCCTACTTAGTTATGATATATTACCCTTTTTATGTATTTTTGTACATCACTGGTTTCGTTTGCTAAATCTGTGCTAAAGATTTTTGCATCTTTATTCATTAGAGCTGTACTTTTTTTTCCTATATACTGTCATTTTCTTTTCCTGTAATTGCTTTCTCGGCTTTTGCTCTAGTTCGTGCTGGAATGCACAGTGCCCGGGCTGTGCGTGTCTGGCTGGTGGGCACCTTCTGCCTCTGAGTCTTGCCCATCAGTGGTTGCTAGGAAGAAGAGATGCATGGTTTGATGTGGCTGAAAAGGTATCAAAGCGCTTTCCTGGGAGACATCGCACACATGTCATCCTTTGTAGGCAAGGGTGACCTATTTTCCCCCCCAGGCATGTCTTGCAAAGTGAAGAGATAAGCAGCAAGATTTTGAACGGTGGCTCTTAAGGATTCAGCCTTTGCACGGGATCCCTGCCCTCTGCCGGGTCACAGTCAGTCTGGGTCTGTGGGTCTGCTCCCTGTAGGCTGCCCTTTTCTGATGAGCCCGTTGGGGACTGTGTCAGAGAGCAGTGGGAGGACCAGCAGCCAGGGGCACTGCTGGGGGTTCCTACCCTCTGGCTGTGCTACTTCCTACCTGTGTGTCCAGTGAGAAACTTCTTCATCTTCCTGTGCCTCAGTTTCTTCACCTTTCCTATAAGATAAGGCTACATCCCTGGTAAGGTTGTAAGAATCAAAGATAATGTGTGAGGGAGGGGGTCTGTGTATGTATACATGGTAACCTTTATTACTATTTCATTATTTAAACTCTCTGAACCTTAGTTTACTCAGATGTAAAATGCATGTACTGATGGGTAAAATGAGAAGGATCCCAGAGTTAATTTGAAACTGAAATGAACTACCCGCCTCGTACACAGTAGAGCCTCCAAAAAATTCTTTCTCTTCTCTCCTTTCCTACTTGACTATTCAGGCCTGGTTGTGGGCATCTTTTATTTTTTAGCAGATCAAACAAATTTGTACTCAGAGCACATTAGGCTAAATAATACTGGTTATTGGTCATCAATCTAGCCGTGTAGTCATCCAGCTATTTCCTACACACCATCCCTAGATCAGTCCCCATACATCTGAGGAAGGTGTTTTAGGAGACTCACGATTGGGCGCAGGCCGCAGCTTCAGGTAATGACTCTGAAGCAGAATTTGCTCAGAAGCAATCTTGTCTTTGGGGGTTTGGGGTGACAAGTTCAAACCTGCCAAAACCTAACCTTGACTGTGTGGGGTCCTGTTCAGTGTTCATCATTCTATCTAAAGATTCCCACAGGTATGAGTTACGTATTTATTCTTAGCTCAATTATTCAGTTCATCTAAATCTAAGATAAAAGGTAACGAGGAGCTCTTTGCTTTCTCTGACTAGATCACAGACGCTGGGCATATCTAGATCTCTTAGTTGTTCGGAGTCCTTGCCGAGGACACGGCGGTGAGAGATGACGACCATGCAACCGAGAATCACTCAGTCCCCACCCCGGAGCTTCCACTCTGGGCTCTTCCCTGCGCCTGACCTTTCCTGTCCTCTGGGGGATGACGGGAACCGTGCCGCTGGACCTAACATCCAGCCCGACGCCCCTGAGGCTTTGACTGAATCACTAACAAATGGTGGTGAGCTTTTCAAAATCCCTGCAAAGCTGTGTTTGCAGCTGCTGCTCACCGAGCTGGCGTAGGGCGGACCTCTGTGCCGGCTGGACGGGGACTGCTGGGAGGGCGATGCCCACTCCCTCCAGAGTCCTTCCGGCGTAAACATGCAAGAGAGCACAGCTGAAGGGCAGCAGTAGAGGGAGAGTGAGCGTGTGAACAAGAGGCACAGAGGACCTGGAGAGAGTGAATGAGAAATTTCACTTATTTTGGAACATTTTTCTCCTTCAAGTCCTTTGCAGAAGAAGGAGATGCAATGGAATGAGAGTTCTGGTCCCTCACTCGGCAATTGTTCATTTCGCTCCCACCACACCGAGTGTGTGGAGATGTGGAGGAGAGGGTGATAAGGAAGACGTACGTATCCCTGTCTGCCTCCTTGAGGAATTCATCAGCAAAACATCCCGCTGCGAAACCAGCAAGTGAAGGGTCCTCCGCTAAATTGTATTGGCGAGTTTAAAACAAAGAAAAATAGGATAATAGACTGAAGCAGCCTGGGAAGGAGCCAGAACACGATCCCTTTTACTCTTCTAGTTATTGTTCCAAATCTGGTTTTGAAAATATATGAGTAGAGACAGATGGGCCCAATGTCTAGATTCATGCAAACATTATAAATAAAACATTTCTTGTAATCCTTGGAATTTTGTTTGGTGCATTTGAAAAGATCTATCTCTTAAAGCCCTGAGCTGCAGAGTCGCTCGAAAATGTAATTTCACTACTGACGCCAAACATAAATTCATATCCATGTGATTCTCCGCAATGTGACTCACTTTTATGTCAATGTATTCACAGCCGGCTTTCCAAATAATCAACTTTTGCATCTTCATTCTGAAGATTATTGACTTTGTGGACTGTGTACGTGGATAGTTCATCTCAGGCCCTCTTCCCGATTCATAGTTCAAGTCACTCTTGGTTTTCTGTCTTTTTCGGTGTGTGCACAAAATAAAAGTGTGTGTTGAGAAAATGTCAACGAATGTTAATGTTGACTTCAGGGGAGAAAGAGCTTTGCTGTCTGAAAAATAAAACCAAAACCCGTAACCCCACATCAAGTAACATTGGTCTCTGGCCCTTAACATAGACTGTGTAGAGCTGACAAGAAACCTACATATGAACCTGGACAGCACTTTCTTAAGTTCATGGCTGCTGCACTGGCATGTTCAGAGTGGTTAGGAAGTTGTTACCTTTAGTGACAGGATCCTGTCTTCTGTATCCTGCGCTGATCATTTGTGCCAGGTGTTTGGAGCTTGGGATCATCAGTTGCTGTAGCTCCTCAGACATGACCATGATGTTTCATAAGTAGTTCACAAATTCTTACAAATGTAGCCAAATTACCTGAGTCAGACTAAATAGGTTGGAAATCGGAATGTTAGGTCTCAAGTGGACCCTTGTATAATTGTCTCCAACATTTACCTTTTAGGGAAGAAAAACTATCCCAGAGACATTAAGTGATTTCCCAAATTCACTGAGCATGTGAATAGTACTATCAAAACTGGAATGCTTATCTACTGATTCTCAGTCTAGTACTCGTCTCTCTATTATGCAGTTTTGTTAGCGTCCCCAGAGACTTGGTTGGCTCTAACAGGCTTACTGGCGCTGTTTCTTGACATCGTCATGGTCCAAGAGTTCTCATCTGAATTGATAATGCAATGCATGTAAATCGCTTAGAACTTAGTGAGCCACCAATAAATGTTAGCAATTCTTATTTTCCTTCTCTTCCTTCTTCTTTCGTTACAAACTGCTGTTCCTTTACTTTAATATGTTCACGCCAGAGGTTGCCAACCAGTAGACTTAGATCTACTCACAGCCCTGGAAGAATACTGGTTATATTTACACTTCATTCGGCACCCCTCTCTTGCCCATTTTTCTCTACTGTTTGCTAGAACCCCTGGGTGGGAGGGATAAAGTTGTTCATTGAGCAGTTAGGAATGCATTTGAGAGCACATCACAGAAATCTTGATGAACAGCTGAACAGTGGCTTAAATCAGACAGATAATTATTGTTTACTTAATAAGGAAGTGGACAGGCTGTAGCAGATGCGGCAGCACATTGATGTCCTTACGTCTCAGGCTTTTCCCAGCTTTCTGCTCTGTCACCAGTAGCCATGGGCTTTTTGTCTTCATGTCCGGTGCTTCGTGGTCTCAAGATGGCTGTCTAAGTCTATGCATCGTATGAGCATCACACGTGTCAAGGAGAAAACAAGGACGAAACACCTTTCCCTGCTGAGACTCCCTTTGTTTGAGGATAGGAGCTTTCTCCCAACGCATTTACTGATCAGAACTGTCAGACACGGCCGGCCGGCCGGCCCTGACTACAAGTGAGGCTAGGACAGTGAATATTTAGCTCTTCAGCCCCTGAGGTAAAGGATGATAAAGGAGAAGGAGGTAAGAGATTAGGTCAGCCAATTAACAGGTCTGTTGTAGCCCGTGACGGCGGCTGCCTGGTCTGACGCCCGCCCGCCCTTCCTTCTTCCCCGCATTTTATCTAGTGTGCACTCAGCCTTCTGTGATGGGACAACCTCTTTGCTGGAGTTCGATTTATTTCCAGGCAATTTATAGTGAGTATTATAGCCAAAGATCTTACTGAAACATCATTTAAAAAATCTGATGAGTCTTGCCCTGGCCAGTTTGGCTCAGCGGTTAGAGCATTGGCCCGTGGACTGGAGAGTCCCGGGTTCGGTTCCCGCTAAGGGCACGAACCTCGGTTGCAGTTTGTCCCCAGCCCCGGTTGGGGTCGTGTGGGTGGCAACCACTCACATCGATGTCTCTCTCTCTCTCTCTCTCTCTCTCTCTCTCTCCCCCCCATCTCTCTCTCCCCCCTCTCTCCCTCTCTCCCTCCCTCCTCCCTCCTCCCTCCCTCCCTCCCTCCCTCCCTCCCTCCCTCCGGCTCTATCTGAAGATAAATGCAAAAATGTCCTTGGGTGAGGATTTTAAAAAATCTGATGATTCTTATCAGTTTCTATAACTTTTTAGGTTCTGCCATCCTTTTTAGACCTAAGTTTATGGGCAGTTACCTTGAAGAAATTTGCAACATTAGGTTTTGGTGGGTTGATACCATGATGAATCCATTTATTTGCTACTAATCTCATGTCTTGGTAAGGCCTTCCCTTCCTTATACCTTTTGATTCTTTTTTGAAATACCAATGTAAAAACAGTGACATGCACACATCTTCAGTGCACAATCTGATGAGTTTTGGTAAATGTGTATGCTCGTGTAACCTGGTAAATATGTGTACCCATGTAACACCCAAGTCATCGGCGTGTTAGTGTCCCAGGGCTGCTTGCTGTCACAAAGCCCGCAAACTGGGCGGCTTGCCCAGTGGACATGTATCATCTTAGTTCTGGAGGCTGGAAGTCCGAAATCAAGGTGTCGGCAGGGCCGCGCTCCCTCCGAAACCCGTAAGGGCGAATCCTTCCTGGCCTTTTCTTAGCTTCTAGTGATTTCTGAAGATCTTTAGAATTCTTGGCTGGCAGGTGCATAATTCTCTCTCTATATCCCCCATCAACAGCCTTCTCTCTGTGTGTCTCCGTCTTCTTGTAATGACACCAGGAGTTTTAGGGGTGCCCCTTCCTCTAGTATGACCTCACCTTAACTGGTTACATCTGTAGCAACCCTATTTCCAAATAAGGTACATTCTTAGGTACTAGGAGTTAAGACTTCAGTGTATCTTTTGGGGGGAACACAATTCAACCTTAAACCCCGTGTAAGTATATTCACCTATGTAACTATGTTATGCCATGTAATATGTTACATATTGGAACAAGGATTAACAAACTTTCTTTAAAAAATTTTTTTTTCTTTACTGATTTTTAGAGAGAGGAAGGGGGAGGGAGGGAGAGATAGAAACATTGATGAGAGAGAACATCGATTGGCTGCCTCCTGCATGCCCCTCACTGGGGATCAGGCCCACAACCTGGGCACGTGCCCTGGCCGGGAATTGAACTGGCGACCTCTTGATGCATGGGTTGACGCTCAATCGCTGAGCCACACCGGCCAGGCAACAAACTTGTTTTCTGTAACGGACCAGATGGTAAATAGTTCAGGATTTGTGGCCAGTGCTCTTTATTGCACCTGCTGCCTTTGTATTGCAAAAGCCGCTATGGTCAGTATGTGAACAAGTGAGCATGGTTGTTTTGCAATAAGATTTTATTTCCAGAAATAGAAGGTAGGATGGGTTTGGCCGATGGACTGTAGTTTGCTGTGTCTTATATTAAAACATTTCCATCACTCCAGAAAGCTCCATCAGTTCCCTTCCTGTTCGGTCCTCACCTCCCATAGGCAAACACTGTAGCTTTCTATCACCATTGATTAGTCTTGCTTGGGTAGGTGCAGTACACAGTCAATTTTTCAGCTGTCAAACACCTCTTTAGAGTTGTGCTCTTTTACATCCTCACCAGCTATTATGAGAGATCCAGTTGTTCCACATCTTCATTAACATTTAGCGTTGTCTGTCTTTTTAATTTGAGCCAATCTAGTGGGTGTGTACTGATATGCCACTGTGAATTTAATTTACATTACTCTGATGGCAAATAATATTGAGGTGATTTTCTTTTGTGTGGCATGGTGTGAGCTCGTTTTCTTTGTTTTTAATTGTCTCTTTCTTCCTCTAATCCCTTCCCTCCCTCTCCCCTTCCCTCCCTCTCCCCTTCCCTCCCTCCCTCCCTCCCTCCCTCCTTTCCTATCAATTCCTGAAAGAGGAATGTTAAAATCTCCAACAGTGGTTGTGGGTTTTCCTATTCCTTCCTTTAATTCTGTTGATTCTAGCTTCGTGTGTTATTAGGTACATAGGCATTTATCTTGGGGTGGCTATGACTTCTTGATGAACTGATTCTTTTTAGCATTATGAAATGTCCCTTCTATCTCAATTAATACTCCTTGCCTTAAACTCATCTTTTTCTGATATTTTAATTTGCTCCTATCTGTATTTTTTATTTAAAGTACGTATCTCCCAGATGCCATATGATTGAGCTTTGACATTTTATCTTGTCAGAAAGGCTCTTTTTAATTGGAATGTTATTTCACTTTCACAAAATGCAATTCTTATATAATTGGTTTTATTTCTACCTTTCTCTTATTTACCTTTTATTTGATTTCTACGTACTATTTTCCTTCTGTTTCTCCTTTTCTACCTTCCTTTTAGTTAATTGATTTGGGGGGTATTTAATTTTAAATACTTCATTACATATTTACCATACTACTTTGATTTGTGTATGTTTGTGTGGTTGTTCTACAGGTTATAATGTACATCTTTTAACACAGTGTACTTAGATTTAATATGGTTTCATTTCATGTAAAATGTTAGAAATTTGCAACACTACATTTATACACAGTATATTTATTATTTACAGTCGGCCCTCATTTATCGCGGTTCATCAGTTCCAGGCTGTACTGCAATAAATGAATTTCCGCGGAGTAGGATTCTTTATACAGTCATCCCTCCTCCCTTTTTATTTGAAAAAACTGTGATAGAGCGAAGCTGTGGAAGTCGAAGTCGAAGTGGTGAGGGACGACTGTGTACAGAAAGTTCTCACTTAATGTTGGTGATGGGTTCTTGGAAACTGTGATGTTAAGTGAAATGACATATAAACAAACACATTTTATCATAGGCTAATTGGTATAAAAAGAGTTAAGTTCCAGTAGCATATTTCTGGTCACAAACTTCTAAATTAAGATCCGAAACACTTGTAATACTAAAGATTGAAAGAAATGGGAACTGTGCATACATTTAAGAAAGAATAATAAGAACAAGTAAGAAAATTATTTTCCAACCCACTTATTCCAGTTCAGGGTGGCGGGTGGCCAGAGCCTGTGCGGCAGCTCAGGGCACAAGGTGGGAACCAACCCTGGACAGGACGCCCTCCCATTGCAGAGCACGCCTCTCTCTCTCTCTCTCTCTCTCTCTCCCCCCTTCACTCATACTGGGACAATTTAGACACACCAGTTAACCTAACGAGCACATGTTCGGCATGTTCGGCATGTGGGAGGAAATCAGAGCACCCAGTGAATACAATGCCGACATGGGAAGAACCTGCAAACTCCACACAGGAAGTGGCCCCAGTTGAGAATCATTTTTCTCTCATCACCATTATAATGAAATAGCATTAAATGAATGACATCATTTGAGGACCTGTGTGTGTGTGTGTTCTTCCTGTCCCGTTTGCTTATGTTGTCATGTATTTTGCATTCCTCTACACGTATTAAAAACTCCTCAGTATTCAACTTTATATGTTTTTTATTAAATAATCAGCAGGGTTTTTTTTTTAATTGAGAGAAAAAATAGGTAATCTTTCTTATTTACCCAAATATTACCCATTTCCAGTACTCTATTCTTTCCTGTAGATCAAGTTTCTATCTGGTGTCGTATTTCTTCAGGGCTTCAGGTAACAAATTCTTCTGGTTTTATTTTGTCTGAAAATGTCTTTACTTTGCCTTAACTTTGGGGTTGAAAACTTCATTTTTTTCTTTATTCTTTAACTTCAATAATGTTATTCCTTTTTCTGATTGCCTCCATTTTTTCAGTGTTAATGGTGATTTTTATCTTTGTTCCTCTATATGTAATAATGTAATATGCCCTTTTCTCTGGCTTTGATGTGTCTAGATTTTTCTTTTTTTAGCTCTTTTATATTCCTCCCTCCCTCCCTCCCTCCCTCCCTCTATCCCTCCCTTCCTCTCTCCCTCCCTGTCTTTCTCCCTCCCTTCTCTTCCTCCATTCATCCATCCTTACATTCATCTTTTTTGTTTTTCTTTTACATTTATCCTGCTTAGAGTATTCTGTTCTTGGATCTGAAGGTTATTATTTTTTTTTTTTTATCCTCATCCGAAGACATTTTTCCATTTTTTGTTCAGATAGAGTGGGAAGGAAAAAGAGGGAGAGAGAGAGAGAAACATCGACGTGAAGGAACACATCGAGTGGCTGCCATCCACACGACCCAACCAGGGCTGGGGACAAACTGCAACCTGAAGGTTAATTTTTTTAAAGAAACTTGGGAACTTTTCATTCGCTGTATCTTCATAAATTAAAACACTTTTTTTTTCTTTATTGATTTGAGAGAGAGGAAGGGAGAGGGAGAGAGAGATAGAAACATCAATGAGAGAGAACATCAATTAACCACCTCCTGCTTGCCCCACTGAGGATCTGGCCCACAACCTGGGCATAGGCCCTGACCAGGAATTGAACCAGCGACCTCTTGGTGCATAGGTTGACGCTCAACCACTGAGCCACACTGGCTGGGCTCATTGTATATTCAAATAGTTATTCTTTTCTATTCTCTCTCTTCTTTTCCCTTTTGGATTTTGATACATGTATATTAAGTGTTTTCATATCTCACAGGTCACTAATTTTCTGTTGATATTGTTGTCCTTCAGATTGGATGATTTCTATTGATTTCTCTTCAGTTCACTGATATTTTAGCCATATCCTATCTTCTGTTAGGCCTCCCCAGTGAATTTTTTTTATTGCTTATATTGTATTGGTCAGCTCTAGCATTCTTCTGTAGTTCATTTAAATTGTTTTTGTTTCTCTACTGAGGGTCCTCATCTATTCATTCATTAGGACTTATTTTCCTTTCAGTCTTTGAACTTATTTAGAATTTCTCTTTTAAAGTCCTTACCTGCAGTTCCAACATCTAAGTCATCGTAGGGTTTGTTTCTATTGACTACTTTTTCTTTTGTCTGTGGCACATCATTTTTGTTTCTTTGCCATCTCTAATAAATATTTTTTTGATATACTGTACATTGTGGATAATGCCTTATAGAAGCCTAATTATTTTCTTTTCCTTGAATAATATTTTTATTCTGGCAGGCAGTTAAATTATTGGCCAATTACTTTGAATTTATAGAGATTTGTTTTTTTGTTCTTTTGTGGCATTCCTGTTTCAATTTAGTCCTCGGTCCTAGGATGAATCCCTTAGTACTGGGATTTAGTCTTTACTTTAAGAAAATAGCTATTCTAGGGTTTCAGTGGACATTCCAAGATTTTTCCCAATATCTTCTATTAGACAGTACTTGAAATCCAAACGGTCTGCCCCCCTCCACCTAACCCCCTTAGAGAGTGCAGCTGAAATGTCTGCTTAGGTCTCTCAGCCATCCAGCAATTTTGTTCCGTTGGGCTCCCTGCAGTCTTCCTTGCTTGTACCTGACCAGCATAAAGGTAAGCCATGGATCTGAGAGGCTTTAGTCTCTGCAGCTCCCTAACTTTTTTTCCCGGCAGCCTCAAACTTTGTATGTGACATCTGAAGCCATTTAGACTTTGGGTTCTCCTTAACTTATAGCTACCTCGTGGCTCATGCAGATCAGGAGTGCCCTCAGGAAGAAAGTTATATAAATGAATCTCCTTTCCTGACTCTTGCCTGCCGCAGTCTAGTCTCCTTTAGTTTCTGTCTGCTTTGGCCACGGGCCTCTGTCTTCACGTATTTCTTTTCTCTATATATTTTGGAACTTATTATTGTTATCTGTTGGAGGGTTAGTTTGATAAAGATACTTTGTCATAATTGGAACCAGTCTTCCTTGTCACTGTTTTTATATATTTAGCTCAAGACACAGAATTTGGTTTGTAAAATTTAAGGCAGTGAGTGAATTATGTGACTCTCAGTTAAATGTGATTCCAAACTGAAGGCAGGGAAAGTTTTTAGTAGAAAAGCTGTATTTTATTCTTTCTCTATATTAAGAATAGCTACCGCTAATGTAAGTTTGTCTCTTCCTTATAAAACTTTGATGAAAACTTCAAAAAGAGACTAACACATACCAACATCCAGAATTTTTTCCACCATTTCTCCCAATATATATATAACTATATATATATAACTATATATATATATATATATAACTATATACACACACACACATACACACACACACAATATACAATCCTTGTAATTTGGTCAATACAGATCTGGGGGCTGAATCTGTATTGGCTGTATATGTGTGTGTACATATATATATAGGTTATAATACTATGCTATAATATAATGGTATAATATATAGTATTATAATATTATACTACATATTATATAGAGTATAGTGTTAATACTACCATATATATTATACTGCAGTACTGTAATGCTATAATATATGCTATATATTTTTCTATATATAATATACTATATGTAACTCATACAATATACTACAATGCTATACTATCGATACTATATATAATATGTATTTAATGCAGTATGCTATAACATTACCCTATGTAATACTATGTATAACATATTACATATTATACATAATATAGTATATTATATGTTATAGAATTATAATTATACAGGTATATACTACATAAATTATACAATTATATACTACCTAAATATATACACACATACATATATACATATGTACACACACATCTAGAAGCTGAAACTATACTGACTGATATATTGTCAACACAGTTTCCACTCCTAGATTTGTGTTCACCACGTTACACAGATCAGGAATGTTTTAACCCAGAATAGTTAAGTCTTCACTGCCTAGTAGTGTACTTCTTCATTTTGCCAATTCCACATTTTAGGATCTGTTACTTGCTAGCATTCAAGTACCAAATTCTAGATAATTTAAGATACATTTAGTTATAAGCAACCAAAACCAACCTCTTAAACAAGTAGGATGAATTTTTTTTTAATGGGAAATCTGGAGGCAGAGGCCACTAACTTGGGTTCCACTGATCTATGACTCCATACTTCTCCACCACCCCTGTACATCATCCTTTCGTTTCTACTTGTCCCCTCACGGTCACAAGATGAGCTGTTGAAGCTCCAGGCACGATGACCTGTCTCTGTAGAGAGAGGGAGAAGGGAAATGCAAAGTGGCCGTTTGTCTTTTTGTCAAAAAAGCAAAGTCTATCCCAGAAGCCTCGTGCCTGCATCTGCTTAAGTTTCATGAACTCCAACTGGATTCTGTGGTTACCTCTGCATGGAGTGGATGCCGGGAAAGTGACGGTCCTGTGGGTCTGTGGTGAAGGGGTATGGGAGGAGGGTGTGGGGGTCAGCCTAGCGTTGGTCCTGCCTCAGTGGAGTTGCTGCTTCCTCTCTGTGCTTGGGGACTTACAGAGTACATCAGCATCATACCCTCCCAAGCCTCTGCATCTCAGGATGGAGGGAAGTGAGATGATCTCCTTGTTATAACAGTGCTCTGGGTGCATGGATTGACTCTGTTGTTTAGCAGGTTGAATGGGTTCAAAATGGCCATATTGGTCAATTACTAAGCACTAGAGGCTGCACAGTGCAGTGTAAAAATAAAGTGCTCTTTGATGCCAGTGACCTTGACTGATGACTCAGGAGATGCTGGTAATTTGATGGTGGCCCCATCTCTTACTCCATAGAAGAACCATGTCCTTGTGTTCTGTTGTCACTGAGTAATTTATAGTGCGGGTTGATGAGATAGGGAAATGCCAGTTGCATTTGTTTGGGTTGGTTGCCCACGCTGTTCCATGCTTTTCCGTCCATTCTCTTCTAGCCTTCACCTGGACATCTCAGAGAAACCTCCAAACTGTCCACACCTGCTCCCCTTCATGTATTCCCTAACACAGCGAGTGGCAGTGCACCTGTCGAGCTCTTGAAGTCACAGACTTCAAAGACATGTGTTTCTCCACTGGCAATTAATCACCAAGCCCTGTCATTTCTTCCTTCTAGATATTTTTTTGCACCTGCCCACTTCTTTTTTTTTTCTTTTTTACAGAGAGATATAGAAACATTGATGTGAGAAACATCGACTGGCTGCCTCCTGCACGTCCCCTACTGGGGGCTGAGCCCACAACCTGGACATGTGCCCTGACCGGGAATCGAACCAGGACCTCTCAGTCCATGGGACGATGCTCACTCCACTGAGCCACACGGGCCGGGCCACCTGCCCACTTCTTTAAACTTCCACTGCCAGCATTCCAGCATCGCACATCAACTCACTGAAGCTGGTTTTGATGGCAATAAACAGAATACCCCCAAGGCAGCTGAATTTGTATGAGGCCTTTTGTTGATTTCTTTTTAACTCTCACATAGTAAGAAGTAAGAGTGAGGACACTCCCGAGGCCAGTTTAGTGAGTTATAAATGTCATGAGACCCAGGTGCTTTCAACCTTTTCATTCCACTACCCTTAATGCATCAGTGACGTTACCTTCCTGGGGCCGCAAGATGGCTGTGACGGTTAGTGGCATCACTTGCAGACACAGCGACCTCAAGCAAAACAGAGGGGCATGTTCTGCTGTGTGTCACTCTTTCACGAGCAAGGAAGACCTCCCTGAGACAGCCCTCGGCCCCAGGGTTGATGCTGAGCCCTCGCCCATGCTCCAGGTAAAGAAGGCTGGAAAGGTGAGCTTCTGGCATTTCGGGTGGAATAGCGGAAGGCAGGCTCTGCTGGCCAGGAGGAAGGTTGGGTGGGGGTGTAGAGGGAGCGAATGTTATTTTGGGGAGGCATTCAGTAGGGTCTACCACATGCACACTCGCCTCTTGCCCGGACTGTGGCCAGAGCCTCCTCCTTTCTCCGTTTCTGGTCTTGCTCTTCCTTCACTCCACTCTCCCCACACAGGCTGCAGAGGACTCTGCAAAGGTGTGGCTCTCGGGGTGGTGTATTCGCTTACCTGTTTATGGTCAGTATCTTTCATAATTATGTTCACTGAGTGAGAGAAGAGCCTTTTTTTTGTTCTGTTCACAGTGCTGTACCCTAGAACAGGGCCCCGCCCATCACAGGTACTCACTTGATGTCTGTTGGCTGAATAAATGAAATGCAAACCTGAGTCTATCGGTCTCCTCTTAAATCCTTCAGGTGCTTTGTCTTTCTCTCTGGGACGAAGTCACACCTGCCAAGAGTGGTTTGTGAAGCCTTTTGTGAAATGGTCTGTACCTCCATTGTCGCCTCTCCCCCTCCTCCCCACTCTTCTCCAGCTTTCCGGAACTTTCTTCAGTTTTTCAAATAGGCCGTGTGTTTTCTCCCCTCTATCTGCCCAGAGCAACTGTTTGAGCTTCTCACTCTGCCCAAGTCCTTCTCTAGGAGCGAATTCCAGCTTAAATGTCACCTCTTCCGGGAAGTCTTCCAGACCTTTCTTCCACTCGGTGTTGTTGGAAGCCCCATAGCACCCTGGACTTCTCCAGCTTAGAAGTCATCATACGCTTTTGTAACTTATTTAGTAAATATGCTTTTCTACCATCATGATATTTTATTTTAAATAAGCTTTATTGAGATATAATTCACATTCCATACATTCCCCTATTTAAAGTGTACAACTTACCCCTGGCAGGTTTGGCTCAGCGGTTAGAGCGTCGGCCTGCGGTCCAGAGAAACCCCGGTTCGGTTCCCGCTAAGGGCACGTACCTCGGTTGCAGTTTGTCCCCGGCCCTGGTTGGTCATGCGGGTGGCAGCCACTCGATGTGTCCCTTTCACATCAATGTTTCTCTCTCTTCCACTCTCTCCCTCCCACTCTATCTGAACAAAAAATGAAAAAATGTCCTCTGGTGAGGATTAAATAAATAAATAAATAAATAAAAAATAAATAAAATAAAGTTTACAACTTAATTGTTTCCCATATGTTCACTAAGTTGTGCAACCATCATCACAGTCAATTTTAGAGAATTTAAATCACTCCCCTTTGCCCCCCAATACCTGTACCCGTCAGCAACTGCTCCTTGTCTCCCCGTTCCTCAAACCCAGGCAACTACTAATCTTTTTCTGTCCGTGCTTTGCTGGTTCTGGGTACTTCATAGACTGGAGCTTACCTTCCATTGGTCCTATGCCCAGCAAAGAGTCTAATATATGGTTAGTGTTTCAGATATATTTGTTGCTTGGCTGGCTGATTGAATAATTGAACACTTAGACACTCCCAAAGCCAATTACTTTCTTTTCTGTGTATCTACTACATTTTTGTATGTATTGCTGTTTTCATTACCCAGCATTGATGTTTTTATGGACTTGTTTATCTTCCTGGATCAAGAGCTTCTTGAGGACAAGAGCCATGCCGATTCATCTTCGAGTATCTTTGTTGAGTGCGGTACTTGGCATGCAATGCATTTGACCAATATTTGCCTAATGGGTAAATGAATGAATGGATTAGCTCCAGCCACTCGTTCCCATATCATCAATCAAGGTCTCCCCCTGGGGTGGTGGGCTCAGTTCACATGGTTGTTTATTCTGCCAGTGTTTATTAACAAATCAGGACATTACACTTCAGCAATCTGTGACTATCCGTCTCATCCATGATAATCACCCCTCTCTGTGGGCAGAGGCCATGTCTCCGTAATCCTGTGGTCCTCTCAAGGCGTGCACAGCCCCTCACACAGACTTAGGGGCTCATCAAATGCTTTGTGATTTAAAGCCCATGCCTTGGAGGCTCTGGAGCCCTGGGATTGGCGACAGGGCTGCCATGCCAGATGGGGTTTAGCTCCAACATCCTCAGGCACTTTCGTAGGAATTGGTGGCTCTGAGCCTCTGCCACCCAGAGGACTTCCACCAGGGGAGGTCGCCCCTCAGAGGGAAGCAGCTACGACACAGGCAGACCCTGCCCAGGCAGGGCACCTGTGTCACTATGGTGGTGGGCATGTCCCGATGTGTTGGGATACCTGGCTTGGGCATTTGCTCAGAGATGAGAGAGGATGTTACATGGCCGGCTTTGAAAGTGGAGGAAGGTGCCATGCCCAGCCTCCGGAAGCTGGAAAAGGCAAGGATTCTCCCCTGGAGCCCCCAAAGGAACCAACTCTACCAACACCTTGACTTTAGCCCTGTAAGACTCATTTCAAACCTCTGACATCCAGGGCTATAAGAGAAGACATTCGTGTGGGCTTAAGTCACTAAGTTTATGGTAGTTTGTTGCAGCTGCCCCAGCACAGAGGGTTTGTGCTCGGTCACATTGGGCAGAACCAGCTTGAGGGTTTCTCCGAGCTTGTTTGGACGGTCCTTCCCTGATGGCGAGTGTGACCCTCCATGACAGCCACTGGACGTGTACTGAGAGGGCGTGGCATTCTCGGGTGCAGTTCTGTTTGCCAAGGCATCCCTCGTGATAAGGGACAGGTGACAGCAAACGTACGCCTCTCAGGTGGTTTTTTTTTTTTGGTGTTGCCCTCCTTAGTAAAGGAAGCAGTTTGGTCCTTAGCGGGAATTCCATCTTTCTAGGAATGAAAACTATTACGTATTTTCATACCCGGCCATCTCTGAACTAGCCTGATGCTGTCCTGTTCAAAGGATGCTTCCGACACCGTTCCAGGGGCAGCTCCTCACGGGGCCCGGTCCCAGTGACCTCCATTCTGTGTGTGACTCACGAGGAGCTTGCTTCTGGTCAAGTCCACTGCTGTGAATTGTTAGCAGTTCCGGTGGCCTGGGAAACATAAAAGCCTCATCTCAGGAGAGCCGGACGCTGTGAAAGTGGATTCTAGACACCGAAGCCTGGGTTCTCCAGGACTAGCCCCAGACTGACACCGGGCCGGGTGCTCTGAAGTTGATGTCCAGTGATGGGAGCCACAGGCCGGCGGGGCAGGCAGGCAATGCCTGACCAAGAGCCAGACAGCCGCCCCACCACCCCGGAGGTTCCCAAGGGGGCAGTGCAGACAGCCTCTCTGCTGGAACAGTGGGACAGGTGCCCGGTAGAGGAGCCCACGCTCAGGTGTGGTGGCCCGGCAGGAACGTCACACTGGCAGGTGGTACCATTGCAGCTCAGAGGTGTTCCAGGCAGATCCTTAAATACACTTCTTGGAACAGAATTGGGATCTACAAGCAGTAAGTGTCAGTCTTAACACCACCATGTGACTGATTCACAAGGAAAAGCCTGGGAGCCTGATGGAAGTGCAGAGTCTTTATCCTGCTCTGGTGAGTGTCTTGATTTATACTGAGCTACGAAGGGACGTAGCTTCAGGCACTGAGAAAACACGCTGTGTACTTGGGTTTATTTGTCCAAGTGACCAGGGACAGTTTGGGGACAAACAAAGCCTTATTTGGAGTTGCTCATTTTCTCTATACCTCTCCCCCACAGGGTGACCTCAGATAACCTTCCCCAGCTTGGGAAGACCGGATTCAGCTTATGCACTGCCTAGGGGAACTTGTCCATAGTTTGGGGAAAGCCTCCATCACCTTCAGAACCCTAAGAAAAACTAGCAAAGACTCCAGTTCTGTCCTGGTCCCTCTCCCTTGGCTGGTGGCAGGCCGTTGAGTCCCGAGGACCAGGATTTTCCTGGGGACCCCTGCTTGCCTTGGCAGCACCCCAGATTTCCACTTCTGGGAACATAACCGAGGATTTCTCAAGGTTGTTCCCGTGGCTGGGCTGCCGGACTGTCGCAGCCTGTGGTTCCTGAGTTTCCTGGCAGGTAAATAGCTTGTCTGAAACTCTGTCGTTAGCCCCTGGATGCTGATGGAGTGTTGGATGGATGGAAGTGTCTCTGGAAGCTTGTCTCCCATTAATTGCTCTTTTGGGCCATGTAAAGTCCAGCTTCGTGAAGACTCTGCTCAGTGGGGCCCCGCTCGGAAACCAGACATCTACAGAAATAGGGGGCCAGTGTGATGGGGGACCGCCTTGCAGCCATGGCCATCTGGCACAAGCAGAACGCCCTGCTTTTCTTCACAGGGAGCACTGGGCGCCCCCTAGGGGTGCCGGAGAGACTAATGAATTCCCAGCACCGCTTGGAGTTGGAAAGAATGTGTATCTGCTGGGCAGGGACACTGGTCCACGTACCTGGCCGGTCTTTCAGTTGCACGCGGAATGTTCTCCGGATGGTCAGAGATGTGTCTGAGCAGGAAGTGGGAGCAGGGATGGCACTGTGTGAGACAACGCTGATGGCAGAATCCCCAGGGTCAGGTGTGGGCTTGTTACGGGTCGAATTGTGTCCCCATAAAGATTTGTTGGATTCCCGACTCCCCAGTACCTCCGGTACCTCAGAATGTGACCTTATTTGGAGAAAGGGTCTTCCCAGAGGAAACCAAATTGAAATGAGGTCATTCCGGTGGGCCCTAAGCCAGTATGAGTGTTGTCCTTATAAAAACAGGGAATGTGGACGGTGAAGATACAACAGGTCTACCAGCCAAGCCACACCACTGACGGCCAGCACCCCAGTGGACTCGAGGGTGGCAAGGAGAGGATTCTCCCTCCTCAGCTTCAGAAGGAACCTACCCTGCCGACACCTCGCTCTCAGGCTCCTCGCCCCCTGAGCTCTGAGAGTAAGCTTACGTTGTCGGTGCCCGGTCAGCAGACCTAGCAAAGGGAACAGGGTCTCACAGAGCTGCAGGCAGTGATGGGCCGGTGAGAGTCCAAGCAGGAAGATGCCAAGGGCCAGGGGGCCATGTGCGCCAAGGGTGACAGCAGGGTCTGTTCCATAGCACCTAATGGTTTTGTCATTGGAAGTGCCAGCCTCCCAGGGCAGGCCCATGACAACATCATCATGGTCATTGTCATTGTCATCGGCACAGCTGATGTTTACTGAGTTTCTACTATGTGCCCGACACACACACTTTACATGGCCTCTCTCATCGAGTCCTGACAACCTACAAGGTCAATGTCGATATTAGTCTCCTTTTACAAATGAGGAAACTGAGGCACAGAGAAGGAAGTAACTTGCCCAAGAACTGGAGAGGGGTGAATGCAGCCCCTCTCGGCCCCGCTCCCTGCGCCCCAGCCCCCACCTGTCCTTGCTGTTCCTGCAGCGTCAGCTCACCTCAGGATCTTTGCATCGGCTGCTCCCCCACCTCGGTGGCTTTCCCATTAGATCTCCACATAGCCGCCTCCTTTACTGTGCGTGGGTCTCAGGCCTCAGCTTCCCCTTCAGCGAGAGCCTGTCGCCCTCCCAGCCATCTCAGCACACTGTGTATTTTATTTGTTTATTTACTTTTACTGTCCGAAACTTCCTTCTCTTTCACTTGTGAGTCATCTGTCTGAACCCCCAGTGGTTCTCAACCTTCCTAATGCCATGGCCCTTTAATACAGTTCCTCGTGTTATGGTGACCCCCAACCCTAAAATTATTTTTGTTGCTACTTCACAACTGTAATTCTGCTACTGTTATGTCTTAGGCGACCCCTGTGAAAGGGTCGTTCGACCCCCAAAGGGGTCGCGACCCACAGGAGAGACCCGCTGCCGCAGAACATATGTTATGTGAGAACAGAGACCTTGTCTGGCTTCTTGAATCCTCTATCTCAGAAACTGGATTCGTTCCTGAAGCAGAAAGAGTGCTCAAGAACCTGGTCCCCTTTACTCAGTTATTCAAATCATTTGCTGCCCACTTCAACCTAATTGGAGCTTGGGCTCCATCTTGCATGTAACAGACCCATGAAGATCTGCTGCTGAACCAGGCAGCTACTGGCTGTCCTACTACTGCCGCAGCGCCGAGCCGGGAGGAAGCCTTAACAGCGGACCCCACGCCCCCCCCTCCCGTGGGTCTGAGGGTGGAAAAGAGAGACAGGGAAATGGACTTGACCGTTGCGAGATTACCGCCGCCCTCCCCAGGAGGCAGAGAGGCTGGGGCCAGTGGCCGGGGCCTTGGCCCGTCAAGGTCAGCTCGGTCTGTGGAGAGTGTGCCAGGGACCGCCCTGGGAGACGGTGTCCTCCACCTTCCTTTGTAGGGAGATGCAGAGGGTGCTACTTGCATCTCCCTACAGAGTATGGACTCCTCGTTGGAGCCCAGCTGCCAGAGGGCGGCAGAGCCAGGGCTCAGTGCCCCGCAGGGCAGCCGTGCTCAGCCGTGGCGCCCTGTCCCCTTCCCCGGCGTTGAGCCGCCAGGACTGTGTGTGGAGGGGCAGAGCCCCACTCCGGCCTGACCTGCGAGTTGACGAGCTCCAACAGGGTGCGTTCACATGGCCGTTTCTGGGGCCCTGCCGAGGACCCTCCGCTCTCTGTGTGCAGAGCCAGCTTACACCAGTCAAGGTCTCCCAGCATAGCCTCGATTATTCATCTGTCCTGCCATTCAGCAGACATTTATTGAGCACCACGGGGTGGGGGAGACAGATGGTGGGGCATCGGCTGCGGGAGTAGGTAGAGACGTTGTTTCACCGGGACGTGTGTGATGGACTAAGTGCTGTTTGGCAGGGGGTTGGCATCCAGTGCCCTCAGCCCCAGCCTGGCCACATCCTACCTGCAGGGCTGGGGTGCAGTCTCCAAGGGGCTCCTTGCATTGGCCGCTGTCCTTGGACAAATGGAAGGGGAAATGCCCTCACCGCGGTTTCCCGAGAGGCCCTCTCAGTATGGCCGCGTGTGCCCAAGTGTTCGGGCAGCTCCAGCAGGAGGCACCGAGGGGGCCGGGGCACTTCCGAGCACCCTTTCCAACTGCTTCTGCCCTCGTGGGGGGAATAGCCCACGGGATTCCCGAGGCGAGGGTGAGCTCTTCTCTCCCTTCCTAAGGAGAGCTTAGTAGGACACCTGACTTTACCTGTAAATCTTAAAGAATAAATAGAGAAGCGTCTTTTGCAGAAGAAAAAGGGAAGAGGGTATTCTGAGCAGCAAAACAGCCCATAGCATTGGGAGAGAAGGTCTGCTCCTGATACAGCAAAAAGCTGGTGCCTGGGGCGTTGCTTGGGGTGGGATTGGGCTGCTGAGATGTGGGAAGAGCCTGGCACACTAAAGAGGGGTCTGCCCCTGCCCCTGCCCCTGCCCCATGGTGAGATGTGCTGTTTTAGGCCCACGGATCTGGATGATGGGGCTACAGCCACCAAGAGGGGGAGGGGTTGAGGGTGAATTTTTGAGGTTGAACTATAGATGATGTCATGAAACCTTTGGAAGGTGTTCAGATAGAAAGAGCAGAATGATGAAATGTTTTGTGGACTTATTTATTTTTTTATTTAGAATGTATGAGCAGTCTTGGTTCCCTACGCCAGAGTTAAAACAAATGTCCCAACTTGTCTTCCCACTGAAAGCACCTCATTTTATACTGAGTGACACACGAGAGAAACGGTAATGAGCGAGAGAGGGAGAGAGGACGCAGGCGGAGATGGGCTGCCAGCAGTGTATTTAAGAATCGTTTTTTATAGGCACAGTGTTGTGAAGCAATTTTCATGTCGAAATGGCTTTTCTCCCCACCAACAAATCGTGTTTTGTGTTGTTGAATGGGACGGCAGGCATCCTCTTTGAAGATTAGCTAAGTCAGTCCTCAGCCTGTGCTAAAAATAAAAATAAATAAAATAAAAAAACCAACCAGCTTGGAAACCCATCTAGGGGCAGAGCCTGGGGCTGGTTTGCTCCTCACGGTTGAATCGATTCATATGAGTTGGAAAGAAAGTTTCCAGAGGAACTGGGCACAAGAACAGATGCCTGAAGTCCTGTGAGGGACCTCCACTCGGAGACGTCAGACGGTCTCAGAAGAAGGATCTTCCCAACGAAGAGCGTGGCTACGGTCAAGCCTTCAGTCCATTCATTTTTGTTTTAAAAAATAACGTTTGGTTCTTATGAAAATGTAGACACATGAACAGCTTTGTAAATACAGAGAAGTATAAACACCAACACCAACTGCCTGGAATATCACCATTGTATGACAAGTCACCTTTACATTTTGTTGTATTTTTTCCCCTGACTTTTCTCCCCTAGGCACGTGGTTTTACAGTTAAAATCATATGGCTTATATAATTCTTGCCCTGATTTTTAAAGGAAGTAGATTTTCTCATTTAGTGAATGTGATTTTTGGTTGTGCCTACTATTCTACCATACGGCTATAATTAAATTGACATTACGTAGTCTTTTTTGTTCTTACTGTTTTATTTTAGATAATTTCAAATATAGAGGAAAATTTCAAGACAACTCAAGGTATTACTCTACCTCCTCTACCCAGTTCTCTGATTGTTGACATTGTCCACATTTGCTTAACCAGTCTGTCTCTCTTCCCCAAATAGCTACAATGTTTCCTAAACCTTTGTAGAGTAAGCCACAGACTTGATGCTGCACTACCCTTGAATACTCAGTATATCTTCCACACTCTCCTGCGTATCCACGACATAATCATCAGATCAGGAAACATCGCCCAATACCACCAGCTAACCCACAGTCTCCATTCAGATTCCCCCAGGCATCCCAGTGTTGCTCTTGATAGCTAACTCGTCCCATCCAGAATCATATTTAACCTTTATCTGTGATGTCTTTTCAGTTTCCTCCAATCTCAAAAGGTTCCTTAGTTGTTTTGGGTTGTTTGGTTTTACGTTCACCACCTGGACGTTTTTGAAGGTTGTAGGCCAGTTATTTTGTAACATGCCCCTGATACTGGATGTTGGGTTTGGCTGATGTTTCTTCGTGGTTAGATTTCAGTTGTGCAGCTTTTGCAGAAATATCACAGATGTGATGATGTGCTGTCCTCACAGCATCTGGTCAGATGGTACGTGATGGTGATTTGTCCCATTACAGATGATAATGACTTTGATCACTGAATTAAAATAGTCTGCCAGACTTCTCACTGTAAAGAGATACGTATTTTGTGGGGAAATGCTTTGAAACTATATAAATATTTGATCTTCATTAAACTTTCACCCATTAGTTTTTGTATCCACTAGTGATTCTTGCCTGAATTGATTTCATTCTCTGAATCAATTATTATTATGGTGGTTATCAAATGATAGTTTTTCTAAATCCATCATTCCTTCTACATTTATTGCCATTATGCTATATGCCTTTTTTTTATTCATTCACTCATTCATTCATTCATTCATTCAATCAGATTAACATATCAGTTCCTCTTTTATTTAATAGATCCTGATCTCTTCCTGTCGTTATTTATTTTGATGTTAGAAGAGCCCTTTCAGGCTGATTCCTGGGTCTTTGGATATAATCTCTTCATTAAAAATGATGATCACACAATATAGACTGTGTAGAAATTTATTTTGCCACTTAACCATACATCACAAACATTTTCCATGTCATTAAGCGTCTATAGGATTATTTTAGTAATAGTGTCCATCAAGTATACTTAATGCTTCAGCATTCATAGTGGCCTAGAGGGTGTGGAAGAGACCCTTCCCATGTGTGAAGGCCCTCATTTCATTAGCCAGGAACACAGCATGTGATCAGAAACAGAGGTGGCACACCAAGCAGGAGCAACTCCAGTGTAGTTTGGTGTATTTTTTTCCTGGCAGCTGAGAGAGGCACTGTCTACACAGGATGCAAGTATACTTACTGTGAAGATTCCCTTCGTGTAAAAATTGTCAGCAACCTACATATCAGTCTACTGGGGATGGAATAGTATATAGTAGTGAAAATGAACGATTTATATGGATCAATATATATATGTGTGTATGTGTATCCATTATATTATATACAAAAGCACACACACATGTACATGAATGCATATGCATTCAGAATAAAGATGAAAAAGTCCAAGGCAACAATATGTACTGAAATCACGATAAAAATTACTATTGAGAGGGAAAGTGAGGAATAACAGAGAGATCATCTATAAGGAGCTTCAAATTATTGTGTGTAAGTTATACTTCTATAAAGCCATTTTATTTATTTATTTATTTATTTGTTTGTTTGTTTGTTTGTTTGTTTGTTTATTATCCTCACCTGAGGACATTTTCCCATTTTTTGTTCAGATAGAGTGGGAGGGAGAGAGGGGAAGAGAAAGAGAGAAACATTGACATGAAAGGGACACATCGAGTGGCTGCCACCCGCATGACCAGCCAGGGCCAGGGACAAACTTCAACCAAGTTACACACCCTCAGCGGGAACCGAACCCTGGTCTCTCTGGACCGCAGGCCGACGCTCTAACCACTTAGCAAAACCAGCCAGGGCTCTATAAAGCCATTTTAAAAGAAGACCTAAAGTAATATATAGTAAAATGTATAGACTTGATAAACCTGGGTTAGGTAAACACATGTTTATTATTCTCTTTTCTAGACTCTTATGTGTGAGATATTTTATGATAAGAAATGAAGATTTTAAAAAACACGAATGGGGATGACAAGCACCAAATTAAAGATAGCGGTTCTGTCTGGGGAGTGAGAGAAATGAGATCAGAGAGAAACGTATGATGAGCTTCATTTGTGTTTGTGAGGTCTAATTTCTTTTCTACTTTTCTAAAAACAACAAATCAAAATGGCAAAATGTTAGGATTTGATACGGCTCGGTTATGGATTTACAGGGGTTTGTTTATATCATGCTCTAAGCTTCTCTGCATTTGCTAGGAAGATACGCTGTCGAAGTGAGAGACGATTGGAAGTCTCGGGGCAGAAAGGCAGTGGTGGCATTCATGGCATGCCTGGCACGGTGGCCCAGGAAAGCAGGGCCCAGGCAAGGCTTGAATGCTCATGTCTCTGGGGCAGTGCAAACCCAGGGCGTCACGAAGGAGAGAAGAGAGCAGTGCGAGAGGGAAGGATGGAGGGCAGCGCTAAGGGATGCATTGCTAGGCTGGCCAGTGTTTCATGAGGTCTCAGCAGGATGCCTTCAGTTAGGCGGCAGAAAAGTGCCATTTGGGGACAGTCTATTGGGGAGAAGAAGAGAGGGGGAATTTATTTCCTAACTCTATTCTCTTTTTGATTGCTCAAAATTGAATTTTCAGAACATTAATACCCTTAAGCTTCTGGAGTGTGTGTGTCATCTAGCCCATTTGGCCGCCACCAAGGAAGCCAGATTGCATACACAGTGTGGTGCTTCATCCAAGTTTAGAAACTGGGGGGGAGCGAGGGATCCTGGCAGTGGCCTCAGGCCTTGGGGTTGAATGGCTGTAAAGGACTCTGATTTGAGTCCTCATGCTGGCGAGAGATGCAGCAAAGCAAGTGGCCAAGAGTACGGGGGATGGATAAAGTCCAGAGAATCTGGATCCCCATTAAATGAGAATGGATTTTGCAGCAGGGAGGAGTTTATGGGGCAGGAGTGGGGGAGAGGGGAGGTGAAAAATTAAAACCTTTCTAGACGGACAACCCCTTTTTTCTGAAGTGCAATGAGAAGGCATTATTCACGGAGAGTTTGACGATGGATTTGAGAAATAGGATTGGGAGTTTGTGAAGAATCATGAAGACCTTGAATTATAACCACGGAGAAAGGATTGTGTCTGGCTACAAAGTGAAGAGTCTGCTTGGGAGGCAGAGAACAGGCCTAGCAGGGAGCTAGCAGGGGAGTTGGAAACTGGGCTCCAGGTAACCTGTCTAGTTGGGTTGACTAGGAAAGGGAGGCTATGGAGGGTGATGGTCTGAAGAAATGCTGAGGAAGGAAGGTCTCAGAAGGTCAAAGAGCAGCTCCTGAGAGTGATGTTAGAAAAATACGAGCTTATGGTGTAAGTAAAATTTTAGACCTTAAGATTTCAGAGCAATGTTGAGGGAGAACAAGGACCAGACTCGCCACATGGACCTTGCTTGAGTGGAAAGGAGGTAAAAGCAGTTAGAGAAGCAGTTGTTAAGGATGTTCAAGTCACTTAGAACAGTGGCAAGATTGTTGTTGTAATAGACAGTTGAAATTTAAGGGCACGAGGAGGAGGGATAAGTAAATTTAGCTCAGCTCTTCACTGGAGGACCAATGCAAATGATTAGGAATTGTTTTCCTGCAGAGTCACCAAGGGAGACCAATTAGCAAATGGGGTCAGCCATTTTCTCCATGACACTAAACTGAAACTGAGTCATCATCATATAATTTTGAATCCAATTACCATCCATCTTGAAAGATCTTATGCATTTGCCTGCTGAAAAATTAGTTTCCTCCCGTGACCTCTCCCCATCCCCCAGCCTTGCCCCTTACGGTTTTCTTAAGTTGCGGGTATCATAGCACTTATCACGTAACTACTGTAATTGCCTGTTTGTGTTCCTGTCACTCTCCTCACCTGACCCATCGCGAGTGCTTTACGGGCAGGGCCAGCTCTTGGCTGGCATCATGTCCTTACCCTAGCCGGACCCTGCCCACTGTGCGTGCTGGGCGTGCTGGGGGGAAGGGGCGGTGCGTCCTCAGGCAGTGAAGAGTCCCGGTCGCCTTTGTTTGATGATTGAAACAAACTCTTTGATTAAGTCATTTCCTGCTTTTTTTTTGTTTTTGCCTTTCCCAACACAACCTTCTTTCTGCTCCCCAAGTTACTTAAGAGATATATGTTCCTTGTAGAATAGTTAGAACATAATAATAATCACCCATAACTCTACCCTTTAGCAATAACCACTGTTAGTGATTTAGTGTATATTTTTACAAGCAGACATTTCACTTATGTAATAGATAATATATTAATGGTACAAACTTCAAAAGGTAGAAAAGTGTATACATAGTCCCCCTTAGCTGCGATTTCTTTTTTCATGGACTTAGTTTCTGGTCAACTGTGGTCTGAATATATTAAATGGAAAATTAAAAAAAAAAAAAAAATGTTTCAAAATATTAAATTGTGCTCCAGTCTGAGTAGTGTGATAAAATCTCCAGCCATCTGCTCCATCCCGCCCAGGACATGAATCATCCCTTAGTCCAGTGTCTCCACATTGTAGACTCCCCCCCACCCCCTACCCTGGCCATTAGTAACTTAGTAGCCGTCTTGGTCATCAGATCAACTGTCTTGGTATCTCAGTGCTGTGTTCAAGTCACCTTAGTAGCCTAACATACATCATGACACCTATATTACTTACCTCACTCCATCTCATCACATGGGCTTAGTATCATCTGAATCATCACAAGAGGGGCGAGCACAGCACAAGAAGATATTTGGGGAGAGAGACCACGTTCATATAACTGTATTACAGTACATTGCTACAATTGTTCTATTTTATTATTAGTTATTGTTACTTTCTGACTGTGTCTACTTTATAAATTAAACATTATCACGGGTATGTATGTGCAGGAAAAAACATAGGGTATACAGAGTTTAGTCCCATCCACCGTGGGGTACCCACTGGGGGTCTGGGAAGGACCCCCACAGATAAGGGGGACGGCTCTATAGTGAAGGTGTTCCCCGTTCCTTTCCGTCCCTCACTTAGTTCCCTTCCCCAGGAGAATCATGGCTACCTGTTTCTCCGATATTCATCCACTTGCTAGCAAGTTTTTATGGTCTTTTTCCCTTCTTTTACTCCATGGTAGCATTAGATGCACACTTTTCGGCATCTTGCTTTTTAAATTCCACAACACCTGTTGCAGGTCCTTCCACATAAGGATACGAGGCACCTTGGTGTTCCGTTTCTAGCGGCATACTCTCCCATTGTTTGGGCAAACTGTATTTAACCAGTTTTCTGTTAGCGGGTGTTCGAGCTGATGCTGATCTTTTCCATGTTTTATTATAGGAAATTCAGATGTAATGAATACCCGTGACCTAGCTTTAACTTGTGACTAAGCTTGTTTTATCTCTATCCCACCTGCCAGCCCTCCTCCTCCCTCTATTATTTTAATGCAAATCTCAGATATTTTAGCATTTCTCTTGTAATTACTTTAGTATAGATCCAAAAAGTGACTTTAAAAAACAATACCAGTATCACACCTAACACGATTAGTGATAATCCCTTAATATTATGAAATCTGATCTTATAAAAAGAATATAAACAGTGCTGCAGCCAAGGGCCCGGTTCACACTTCGCTCCACGTGTGTGTGAGTGTACCAGCAGTACCCAGTTCTAGAGGTGGGATTGCTGAGTTAAAGTGTGCATTTGTAATAGAACAGAGATCGCAGCATCGCACGTCAAAGAGATGATACTGACTTATTCTCTTCCACCAAAGTTTGAGAGGACTGGTTTCTTACAGCTTTATCCACAGTGTGTTATCAAACTCTTTGATCTTTACCTGGTGCCCAGGTCAAATATATTATGCAAATATCATCTAAATTTGCATTTCTCTTGTTGTGAGTTGGGTTGTACATTGTGTTGCCTGTTTATTAATTTGCAATTCTTGTCCTGGGAACTGTCTGCTCATATTCTTTGAACATTTTTCTTTTGGTTTGTTGGCCTTTTTCTTATTGATATAGAGGAACTTTTTAAATTTGAGGGAAATTAGCTCCTTGCTTGTCACTTAAGTAAAAATTATTTTTACTTTGCTTCTGATTTCTGACATAACTTACAGTGATTTTTGCCAAGAGAAAGTTTAAAATTTTTACTTAGAATTAGTCAGTCTTTTATGACTTTTGGTGTTTGTTCCTTACTACCTTATCTATAGACTTATCTACTCTGAGATGATTACACAATTTTCCTTATGGTTTTTTCTTTTACAGTTATAACGTTATTTTACATATTTAACATTTGATTCTTGTGGAACTTATTCTGGTCTAAAGTATGGTGTATACAGTAGTTTCTTTCCTAATATTTTCCAGATAACTACTTAGTAAAGAACCCATCTTTTCCCATTATTTGAAATGTCACATACTAAATTTCTTACATATTCAAATTTCTGATCTTTTTACCATTTTCAACTGAATGACTTATTTATTTAGCTAATCATCTGTTGTTTGTGGTTTTCCATTTTTATTATTCAAATAGGGCAGGGGTACTATTTATCTTTGTAAATAAATCTTTGCATACATCTCTTATTCTTTTTTTTTTAATCCTTACTCCAGAGGACATTTTTCCATTTTTTGTTCAGACAGAGTGGGAGGGAGAGAGGAAGAGAGAAAGAGAGAAACATCAACGCAAAAGGGACACATCAAGTGGCTGCCATCCACACGACCAACTGGGGCCGGGGGCAAACTGCAACCGAGGTACGTGCCCTTAGCGGAACCGAACCCGGGTCTCTCTGGACCGCAGCCCGATGCTCTAACCACTGAGCAAACTGGCCAGGGCATCTCTTATTCTTCAGGATAAATTCCTACAAATTGAATTGCTGGGTGTAAAGTATGCAAAGCAAACCTAAAAGTATTTTTGTTATGGACATGGTCAAACACAAAGTGGAGAGGAGAGTACAAACCCTTGGACGGCCGCCGCTGAGCTGCAATGATTTTCCACGTCTTACTGATCACACCTTCTCTCACCCCTGCCCCCAGCATCTTTTCCTGGCGTATTTTAACACGAAACCCAGACATAATATCATTTCCTCCAAAAATCACATCACTCTGGCTTCAAACTTAAATCAGCTTATTTCTTTATTGCGATGATCTCAAAAATGTCCATTTAAGATTTGTTCTAATCAGGATCCAAACTAGGTCTATAGCTTTAAGGTTTTTGATACTTATGGCTCTATGGCCCGACAGGCAGTATGGCCATTGGTACTCTCGCCAGCTACGTGCAGAGCTGGTTTTACCCTAGACCCTTGACAATTCTGAGCACATCACCAAACAGGCTTTGCTGACCTTCCAGCTGCTGCAGCCAGAAACCTTGGAGCCGTCCCGACCTCCTCCTCTCTCACATCCCATATGCCATCGTTCAGGGTATCCCACGAGCTCTGCTTTCAGACCCATCCGGAACCAGACCGCTTCTCCCTCCTCCGTTCCTATCACCCGCTCTCACGAGCGCCCTGCGGCGGTCTCTCTCCACTCCCACGTTACCCCTGTGGCCTGTCATCGACACAGCAGAGAGGAATCTTTCTGATTTTGAGGCATGAGTGACATATAACATTATATCACTTCCCATTGTACAACATATTTGATATTTGTATATGTGGTGAAACAATCACCACGATAAGTCTGGATAGCATCTGTCACCATACTTAGTTACACATTTTTTTCTTCTATTGATTTTTAGAGAGAGAGGAAGGGAGAAGGAGAGAGAGAGAGAGAAACATCGATGAGAGAACATTGATTGGCCGCCCAATCTGCATGCCCCCCACTGGGGATCGGGCCCACAGCTTGGGCATGTGCCCTGACTGGGAATCAAACTGGCAAGTTTTTGGTGCATGGGTCGATGCTCAACCACTGAGCCACACTGGCCGGGCCATATTTTTTGTCTTTTGATGAGCACTTTTAGGATCTACTCTCTTAGCAACTTTCAAATACACATTGCAGTATTATTAATTACAGTCACTATGTTGTACATGAGTTCCCTATGACTTAGTATTTTATAACTAGAAGTTTGTACCTTTTGACCCCTTTCACCTATTTTACCATCTCCCTCCCTCCTGCCCCTGGGAGTCTCCAATCTGTTCTTTGTGTGTATGAATTTGGGTGTTTTTGTTTGTTTATTTTTTGATTCCATATATAAGTGAGTTCATGTGGTGTTTATCTTTCTCTGTCTGACTTATTTCACTTAGTGTAATGCCCTCAAAGTTCATCCATGCTGTCATAAATGGCAAGATTTCATTTATTTTTATGGCTGATTAGTATTTCATTGTGTTTATATACCACATTTCTTTATCTACTCGTCTATGGATGGACACCTAGGTTGCTTCCATATCTTGGCTATTGCAAATAGTGCTGCATTGAACATGGGTGTACAGATATCTTTTCTAGTTACTTTTTTTGTTGTTGTTTTTTGTTTGTTTTTATAAATACCCAGAAGTGGAATTGCTGGATCATATGCTAGTACTGTTTTTAAGTTTTCAAGGCATCTTCATACTGTTTTCATAGTGACTGCACCAATTCACATTCCTACCAACAGTCCCCTCTTCTCCACGTCCTCACTGACGGTTGTTTCTTGTCTTTTTTATACTAATCGTTCTAACAGGGGAAGGTGATAGCTCACTGTACTTCTGACCTGCACATCCCTGATGATTAGTGATGCCGAGCACCTTTTTATGTACACAGTGGCCATCTGTATGTCTTCTTTGGACAGAGGCATTTTTTTAACACACAAGTAAGACCCCATCGCCCCTCTGCTCAGCAGCCTGCCGTGGCTCCCATCTCACTCAGGTAAAATCCAAAGTGCTGGCGACGGCCTACAGGCCCTACACGGTCTGCCTTCCACCCGTGTCTCTGACAGTCCCACTGTTCCCGCTCACTCACGTCGCTCCGCCCCAGGTGCTCGCCATGCTCCAGCACAGCTGGTGCGTGTCCACCTAGGGGCTTAGACCGACTTTCCTCTACTGAATCCTCTTCCCCAGGTAGCCCATGGCTCCACCCTCACCTTCCAGTGGCTTCTCACTGCCCCTCAACCCCCTACCCTCTGTGTTTCCATTGCAGCCTGCTCCTCACCTCCCCACAAGCCTGCACTTCTATTTTCTTTTTTTTTTTTTTTTAATCCTCACCCGAGGACATTTTTCTGTTTTTTGTACAGATAGAGTGGGAGGGAGAGAGAGGAAGAGAGAGAGAGAGAAACATCGATGTGAAAGGGACACATCGAGTGGCTGCCACCCGCATGACCAACCAGGGCCGGGGACAAACTGCAACCGAAGTACGTGCCCCTAGCGGGAACCAAACCCGGGTCTCTCGGGACCGCAGGCCGACGCTCTAACCGCTGAGCCAAACCGGCCAGGGCTGCACTTCTATTTTCTTTCCCTTAGCAGTTACTGCTTTCCTGCACACCATGTCATTTACCTGACAAAGTGCCTGTTGCTTACTGTCATCCCCCCACGGCAGGCTAGCCCATGGGTCAGGGATCTTTGTTGTGCCCACTGTCACATCCTAGCTCTTAGAATAGTGGCCAGCACACAGTAGACCCCAACAAATGCTTTTTGACTGAGTGTGAATCTGATTGAGAAAACACAGTATATTATGGTTCCATTCATTTGCACTAGTAAAAAAAATAGCATGACTGGAAATAATGAAAAGTGAGACGGAATTCTACTTTATATGATATTTGGCTATTCCTACTTTTCCTTTTGGGGACAGTCTATTTGTATCTTTTTCACTGTTTTGTGGGGGCACTCAGGAAACCTTGCACGTAATCCCAGACTATCCCTGTGTCTGCCTGGTGTCAACTTCATCTTGCTTTTTATTTTTCCAGGTTGTTTCTTTGTCTTCTTTTTTTAAATGTATCAATCTGCCTTCTTTAGAAAGAAATTCTTCTGTTGTCTAATTACTATTGTTTTAATTCCTTGTACTTTTTAATTTCTCAAAAGTAGATTGGGGCATATGGGGTAAAGTACAGCTGTAATTAATATTTCCCAAGTTCTCAGCGGATGATTTTTACCCCATTATTCAGTAATTCTTTTTTTTTTTCTCCGTGGATTAAAATGTGGCTTTTATCACATGGTTCCCTCCGTGACCTGAAAAATCCACAAGAATGTGCGTGGCCCCTTGTATTCCTCAACTCCCACCCAGGTTTCTTCTCTTTCGTAGGAATCTGAACGTTGTGTGCAGGGGTGTGTGCGCGTGCATGTGCCTGCGCTCCTGTGACTAACATTGGGTTAAGTTTCTGGGTGGAATTCCTAGAGCAACCCCCCCTTTCTGAGTTGCCCTATTAATATTGGAGGGCTGGGATGGGATCAGTCTGCCTCAGCTGATTTCAGTTTTATTTCTCAAGCTGGGGAGAGTGTGAGGCTTTGAAACGGTCTTTTCAAAAGTGCAGGCTCATGTTGATGGAGAACCAGCATGTTAAAACAAAATGAGAGACTTGGCGATTGTAAGCCAATAAAGTGCTTCCTATTGATAATGGGGTATTCATGCAGCCTGCAGTGGAGGACAGTTTCTCTCCAGGCCCTTTATCAACGATCAGGACGGCGAAATGCGTGGGAAGTAGCGTGGCAAGGAGCAGCTGGGAGGGCTGTGCAGGAATTTGGTGAGCTTCCCTCAGTGCCGTGGGTCCGTCCAACCTGTACCTTCTCCTTGGCACACGGTACCAGGGCCTCGGGCTCACGTTGTCTTTGATCTCACCTGGCTACCTTTCTGCACACAGCAATCCAGGTCACCCCTGTTTGCAAGGCCATCAGAGAAAAGACATGAGCCATGCTTGCGTGTGCTCATGCATACGAGAGAAGGTTTGATAAGAGTTACAACTGAAAAATTGCACAGCAGAAGGGGAGTTCTTTTCTGGACTAGAGACAGTTCCTCCGACTCCCACCATTTGTCATGTTGCCTCGAGTCTCAGTGCCATGAATTGTTTGGAAGATGACTTTCTGAGAATGTTGTTTTCGCAGGCAGAGCTGCCCAAGCGAAATTTCTGCTTGGCACGGGCAGCGAGACGTCTTTTGGGCCCCACTGTAGGCACCGGAGCTGCCTTGGTCTAAGACGCTGCACATGGATGAATTAGGAGTGGAGAAGTTGAGCTAAAAATGTGTGACCATCACTGTCCTCTTGTCCTGTTGGGGTCAGTCTGTACAGCTGGTAAATACCTGTGGCAGGCACCATCTGCCCGCTTTAGGCAGTGGCTTTGAGCTGGAGGTGCATCTGGGGGGTGTTAGACCTGTAAGGACTAAAGCTGTCACTCAGCAGGTGCTATGTCTTAGGATGGGTAGGCCTTCAGGGGTCACCAAAGCAGAGACATTTCTGCATCCTTCTAGAACGTAACATGGCTCTGGGACTCAGGACAGATGTCAAGTAGATGGCAGTATGGAGGCAGGAGGCATGTGCCATTGGATGGCAGTGTCTGGGAGCTAATAGCCCAGAGCAGAGGCAGCAAAAAGAGGGTCCCACTGGAGAAGCAGTGACGCAGGAAGGCAGGGACTCAAGGGAGACAGAGAGATGCCTGGCGTGTCCTCAGTCAAGCTCTGGAGGCAGCTGGGGCGAGTCAGAAGCCGGCATCTGAAGGGAAGAAGTGCACGTGCCCCCAAATAACAGTGCGCTAGGGGGCGCTCTGGGGAAGCCAAGATATGGGCAGGCAGGGCTTCCCAAAGTGCGGGTCCTGAGCCTTTGTGTGTAGTGGGATCGATTCAGCAGAGTGTGGTGTGCCTTGAAAGAAAGACTAGAAAAGACCCACGTGTGCCGCAGATGGAAGGGTGTGTACTGTGTCAGGAGATGTGTGTTGGGAGAGGTAGAGTATGGACTGTAGACTCTGGGGCCAGGAGGCCTGGGTTCAAATCACTGACAACATGGCCTGGGGTAAAGGGTAATGCCTGTTGGGTTGTCCAGCGGGGTAGGTGATCCAGTACACAAGAGCGCTTGTAGTCGGAGCAGTGCCTGGTACTCAGTGAGCTCACGACAGATGGGAGCTATGTGGTACTGGGAACCAGAAGAAATTACTGATGGGGACCATTTTTAACGCTACACAAAAGCAATTTTATATGGTTCAACCTAATAGAAATCCCCCCGCCATATCGATCATAAGTACACCATCCGTCTGTCATTTCTGACTGTGGTGAGAATAAAAAGCTGTGTTCTCCTAGATTTCCCTGGAGAGGGGGTGGATCTGAGGCATCCATTTTAATGACCAAGTATAATATTTTTGTAGGACTTTTGCTCTGCAGGAGCCCGTGACAAGCTCTTTGCTGTTTCTGTCATTTAAGGCCGAGCTGGGTGCGGGGATCCCTAGAGGTCCCCTTACCGGGCGGTGGGTCACACAGGAGGGCTCCAGGCCTCCTTCCTGGCCCTTTGTGAGCCCTGTGCACTGGGCTGTACTGAATCTTCTCTCTTAGCACAGACAGAATCAAAATAAAGCTGATTGCCTTCAAAAATATTCTCCTCTTCGTTAAAATAACAAAAACAGAAAGAGCCACTCCTGTTTTCTTGGATTTGGTTGTTGGTCTTCTGTCCTAAAGTCCTTTTCTGTGTCCAGCCTAGAAGAGACCCGCTTTCCAGAATCATAGTACTCCTGAAGGGCCGGAGGCCGAACCTGAGCTCAGTGTGGGCTCCGGGCGCCCCGCCCCTTCCCACCCAATGTCCCGTTCGCTAATGTACCAGTTTGTCCCCAGCCCTGGTTGGTTGTGCAGGTGGCAGCCACTCAATGTGTCCCTTTCACATCGATGTTTCTCTCTCTCTTCTCTCTCTCCCTCCTACTCTATTTGAACAACAACAACAACAACAAAAAAAAAGGAAATATGTCCTTGGGTGAGGATAAAAAAAAAAAATGTTCCTGACCTGGTAGTTCATTCCTCGGATATCATCTTAAGAAAATGATCATCAAAATATATGCAAATGTTTGTACAAAGCCACCCAGGGCAACATTATTTACAACTGAAAATGATCTCAATGTCCCACATTAGGAAATTTGTTGAAATCAATTTGGCTGTAGCCATATTATGGAACACTATGCTATCCTCAAACGTTAAGCCCTGGCTGGTTTGGCTCAGCAGTTAGAGTGCTGGCCAGCAGACCGAAGAGTCGCAGGTTTGATTCCAGTCAAGGTCACGTACCTCGGTTGGGTTTCGTCCCCCATCCTGGTAGCCAATCAATGTGTCTCTCTGACATCAATGTTTCTTTCTCTCTCTCTCTCTCTCTCTCTCTCTCTCTCTCTCTCTCTCTCTCTCTCTCCCCCTCATACTCTATCTGAAGATAAATGGAAAAATATCCTCAGTGAGGATTTTTTAAAAATGATATATTAAAGTCTAGTAAACAATATGTAAGATCGAAATGATAGTGTGTTAAATGAAAAAGAAATGATATAAAGCTATAGAGAGTGCATGACCCCAATTTAAGATTATTTTTTTGTAAAAAAATTGGAATAAAATACCCTAGTATGTTAACAATGTTATTGCTGACCTGTGCAGTCTAGATTTTTTTTTTTTCTTTATAGATGTTGGGGGCATTTTTCAGAAGAAGCATAAATCAATGTGCAATCTGAAAGGATGTAGCATTCCTGTGCAGGTCTAGCTCTAGTCTTTTGAGGGGGCTGTCCGCACCCCAGAGGTCCAGTCCAGAACCCCTCAAGACAAAGAGAACTTCCCCTTGCGAGCTGTCCTCCTTGTCTGTCTTCATTCATCACCATAACTTTTTGCACAGAGACCCCCCAGCCATTCTCAGTCTTGTACATATTCCAACCTAACTAGTGATTTTCCTTTTGGTCCAACCAGGAGCATGCAGTCAATCACAGGGTGCCCTGGCCTATTCTTTTATTGTTGGGAATTTTTTCATTGCCTTTATCTGACCTGGCATGCTAAAACCAATGCAGTTCGACCCATCAAGGTATAACATTTGGAGACAGAGCAACTCTGTTCTGGCCCCTGGCTTCCAGACTGCCTTGTGCCACCCTCTTTTAGGAAAGAAGTGATTATTTTTCATGAGTTGGGTTGCTTAGTCTTTATCTTTATAATTTCATTCACCTAATAAGCTGTTGAAATGCTTTTGTTTCTGAATGCTAGCTAGGGAGAGTGGGCTGTATTTTTTAATTCAAATTGTCATTGGGCCATGAGGCGATGGAAGGCGTCAGTAGCATGGGGACCCCTGAGATGCGCAGAATGAGCACTGAGTCACTGGCCCTCCAGCCTTTGCCACTAGACCTCTTGCTCGCTCCCAGGTGAACAGTGACTCCAGGTGAGTCTGGGGCTGGGCGTTTACAGGATCCCTGCTCAAGCCTGGACTCACACCTTAGTCACAGATGCAGGTATGCTCTCAGGGAAGGATGGTCACTATTGTCACCCTGTCCTTCTGCAGGTGCCTCCCAAAAGGACCTTCACTTCCAAACAAGGGCCCAGCACCCGGGAATGCAGCCCCTTCCTCCCTCGCCCTCGGGTGCCCTGCTGGAGCTCTCTCTGCTGCACTGACTCGTTCTCAGTCTCCTTCTGGGTTCTCTCGCATCTCACCTCCTCCCTCACCTCCTCCCTCACCTCCCTGTATGTTCCCAATGTTTCCTGCGTCCTCTTCTCTCCTCTCTCTCCTCCCTCGTCTTTGTCCTGCAGGTAAATTTTAATTTTTTTTAATCTCCTACAATTCTTTGTGAAACAAGAGTCGATTTAAACAATATATAGAGGAAGTGCCCCCACCCCGGGGTAGGAGCCCCTAGGACGTGGTTCTTTGGTGTCCTGCTGTAGCAGTCATCAAACCTGAGCCTGGAAGATGCTCAGTGAACTCGCTGAAATGGATTCAGTCACATCTCCAAATGCAAATTATCCAGGAGCGGGTATTCTTTACCCCTGTAAAGGCGTACCGAGAAAACAAGTCAGGTTAAAAATGAGAACTGTACGCTGCCACCCCACCCGCCCCCATCCACGTGGCCTGTCCCCAGTCAGCGTTATTAAATGCTGGGACACTTCTGAGTTCCTGCATGTCCCACCTCCTCCAGCTCACCCCTTCTCCTGAGGCCCTGTTCCCTGCCTTGTCTGAGCTCACCCCTCCTCCTGAGGCCCTGTCCCCCGCCTTGTCTGAGCTCACCCCTCCTCCTGAGGCCCTGTCCCCCGTCTTGTCTGAGCTCACCCTTCCTCCTGAGGCCCTGTCCCCCGTCTTGTCTGAGCTCACCCCTCTTCCTGAGGCCCTGTCCCCCGTCTTGTCTGAGCTCACCCCTCCTCCTGAGGCCCTGTCCCCCGCCTTGTCTGAGCTCACCCCTCCTCCTGAGGGCCCTGTCCCCCGCCTTGTCTGAACTCCCATCTCTGTGTTCCACAATTACTGGAACCCATTAGTTGTTCTTGTGGACTGATTGATGATAATTAAATTGGAACTCATTCACACTGAAACTCGCACTGGGACTGAACCAGTGTTTTATGTGCAATTATGGCCATTCTATTCCTTTTCCCCCAAATGCTAGCTGCAGCTTCCACACACTCACCCGACCTCCCACCTGGGTGTCTCTCGGGGTCCTGTCTCTTCTCTGTGTGGCCACAGGGCCACTCCGCTTCGCTCCCTGAAACCCTGGGCTCCCTCCTAAATTATCTCAGTTAATGTCCTCACTGCTCACTCCATCAGGCAAACGAGCAGCCCCAGCCCCTCCCTCCCCCAGACCCTGCACCCCTCACCCTCCCGAGCACTGACCGCTCTCTCAGAAAGCCTCCTGGCCTTCCTGCCAACTCCCTGTCGCTCAGCTCTGGCTCCTCACCTCGCCCCCGACTCCGTGACAGACAGCCTCCATGGGGGGCCGGTGCTCGTCTCTTGTCACCCTTGTCTTCACCACCCTGATATCAGAGCCCTGGTTTAAAAACCAGTCTGATCCTGTTTATTTTTAAAATTTAAACCCAATAAGGGCTCCCTGTGGCCTACAATGGAGTTCACAAACTTTAACTATAAAGGCTGGAGTGTCCATATTTTACGCTTTGAGGACCAAACCATGTCTGCCACAATTTCTCATTTTTATTTATATAGTACAAAAGCAGTAGACAATGGACAACAGACAGGTAAACGTGGTTGTGTGCCAATAAAACTTTATTTACAAATTGCCAACCCCTGGAGCATGCAGGGTCAAGCTCAGATGGCTGCACAGGCCCTTGACAGCCTTGCCCTGGTGCGCTTCTCCACCCTCGTCTCTCGGTTTCTACACCCACCGGGCAGCCAGTGTGTTAGACGTGCCCAGCTTGGCACAGACTCTCCACTCAGCCTCTCTCCATGGCCTTGAAATTCAAAACATTCAAGGGTGACTCTTTCACAGAGCTGTCTCTCTGTCATGCCTTTTATCCCCTGGAGGGACTTTTGTGGGATTTTGTGCAGACTTGTATTGCTGAGCTTGTCATATGAATATCTGGTCACCTCTCTGGCTTTCCAACTAGAGCATAAGCTTCGTACAGCCTGGGTAGTTTCTTTTGCTGCCTGGCTATTGTGGCATAGCACTGGTACCAACTCTGCACTGACCCATCATCTCTGCATATTCATTTCCTGTCCTTCCCAGGGAAGGTGGAAACCCTTCTAACTCTCTTTTGTCATTGGCTCAGTCCCGTCTTAGTATTTCTTCTGAAAAATGACTTCCAAGTTTGTATCTTGTATCTGCTGGTGCGTTGTGTTGTTATTTAATAATTGCCTTGCCCAGCCTTGCTGAACTGCGTCTATCTCCACTGTTGCAATTTCTCAATGACGTGTATCAACAGAATTCATCTTGTTCATGGATAGAGCTATCATGTCGTGTGGTTAAAGCCCACAGTCTTCACCAGGACACATTTCTGTGGAGAACAGCGGATTTCCCTTGTCGTGGGGATGGAGACGAGGAAAAACGGTTGTTCTTCATTACTGATCTGAATTTGCACATTAGCACTGTGGATTTCAGCCGCGTCTTCCAAGCCAGACATTAGCCAGTGAATATTGACTCTGGCTGGGGCCTGGATTCCATCTGCTGCACACTGTGTTGGGGCGGCCTGATGGATGAGCCTGTTCCGCATGAAGTGTGCCCTTGCCGTTGTTACTGCTCCAGCTGGCTATGTCGCTAGGGGGCGCTGCGGAACCGAGGCCTGGCTCTCAGAGGGTGCTGGGTCAGGCGGCATGCGGTGCCAGTGGAGACTGTGGATCTTTAAGAAAATAGACTTGAGCCCTGGCTGGTGTGGCTCAGTTGGTTGGGTGTCGTCCTGTGCACCGAGAGGTCACAGGTTGGATTCCTATCGGGGTACAAGTCCAGGTTGCATTCTCAGTCCCGGCAAGGGGGTGTGCAGGAGGCAGCTGAACCATGTTTTGCTCCCACATCGATGTTTCTCTCTCCCCCTCTCTCTCTCTCCAAAAATCAAGAAACCATTCTTTAAGAAAAGATAAAGGAAAATAGACGTGCTGGTTTAATGAGAAGCCATTGTCTTGGGCTCTCGAGCCAGGACCGTGTCTAGCACAGGACTGGCGTGGCTCCAGGACACGAGAGCATCACCGCAGGGAGGAGAAGCACAGGTGCCCGTGGGCACGCAGACTTGGGTCCTGCGAGATTCCATGTGCAGAGAATGGACTTCTCCCTTCACACGTGTCTTCACGTGTTTCCTTTCACACGGTGACTGTTGGGCAGGCTCCGATCACCATCGCAGACTCCCGTTCGGGGTCCACTGAGGCACCTCGGGGACCGGTGGGGTTGCTGTCCCGGAGCCCGTGGTGCATGTGTTGTGGGGACCGAAATGGAATTAGAAACCAAACGCACAGCACGCTTACGTAACTCCGAAGCGCCAGGGACGTTAGCCCAAAGAGGGGGTCTATTCCAGTGGAAAGCACCACATGACTGGGTTGTTCCTGAAAACCTGATTCGTGGTTCCCACTTCCCAAGGACGTGGACCGTGGCCAGAGCCCCTGCGTGCCGAGCGGGCCGACTGTAGCCAGAGGCGGCGGGACCTGGCCTGCTCTCGTGTCTCCACTGGTTTTATGGGCATATTTCTCACACCCTGTTCGCTATTAAAAATAAAACGAGGCACACATCACATGTCTCGGACTGCAGGACCCATTTCCTCCTAATAAGCTTCTCATTTGGCTCGCTTTCCCAAACGAACTCTCCAGAGGCTCTCGTTACGGATTTCTAGTTTGGTCCTTTTTTGGGGACTCTGATATTTTGAAAGAAATGAAGTTAGTGAGTTTTATCCTGGGAGCCAGGAGCAGATATTCTTTTCTTTCTTTCTTTTTTTTTTTTAATCCTCACTGGAGGACATTCTTGCATTTATCTTCAGATAGAGCGGGAGGGAGAGAGGGAGGAAGAGAGAGAGAGAAACATCGATGTGAGAGAGACTGATTGACTGGCTGCCACCCACATGACCCCAACTGGGGCTGGGGACAAACTTCAACTGAGATTCGTGCCCTTAGTGGGAACCAAACCCGGGTCTCTCTGGTTCACGGGCTGACACTCTAACCACTGAGCAAATGGGCCAGGGCCTGGAGCAGATATTCTATGCAAACGGAGGAAGAAAGCTTTGTCCACTTACCTGGGGGCCACAGAAAACAAAACTCTGAGCTGCTATAGCCGGTCTGGCCTGGCCTGGGCTGGGCAGGGCCTGCTGGCCACAAACTGCAGATGGGACACACCACACCGTGGGGTTTCGAGGCCTTGAAGGAGCAGGTTCCTTCACGGCAGGGCAATGTCAGGGTGGCCACATCTTCAGTCTGCCTTACCAGAGCCAGTAGCCTCAGGGGAGGCAACTCTGGGAGTAGCCCAAGCAGCTGGGTGGGGACCAGCAGCACGCAGGCCAAGGCCTTCACTTCCAGGCCGAGTTCTCAGACACCCTCCACCAGGCCCCTTGGGATATCCGGTGTAAGGACCCAGCTCATCTGGCGGTAAGATCTAGGGCATGCGGTGGCATCATAGGAATGAGGCCCGTTCCTGTCAACAGAAGGGTCCCCTTTCAGAGTGGTAACCACAGCCCAGAGTGCAGGCTGGAGTCAGAGGGATGGGATGCGGATGGTGTCTTGGGAAGCGCGGGGCAGGGCTCTGCCTGCAGCTGACCCTCCCCTGGCCCATCTGGGACCCTGGCCCCTTCTGTGACGCCAGGTGGAGCCCCGGCCGTCATCTGACATTTCCTACTGCCGCACAGTATGTGCCAGCCCCACGTAAAACCTGCTACAGAAGCTGAAAGGAGACCCAGCCCAACCTCTTTCCGATGGGAAATCAAGCCTGAGGGAGAAGACGGTCCCAGTTAGCAGGGCAGAGCCGGATGGCTTCCTCGTGCTGACTCCCACCTCGGGACACTCGTCTCGGGATCTTCCTGACCTGGGTGTCTGGGGACCTGGGCTCAGGTGAGGCTGTGGTCTGCCGCAGCGTCCTTGAGCGCTGTGGGCCATGATCTCCAGCTGGGCAGCAGCTCCGAGCTCTTCGCAGCCCATCAGGGACCTGGTAGGAAAACATATGGCCATGTTAAGTAATCTTGGGCATGTTTTGTTGATGAGAAAGCCTAAAACTGCAGACAAACCCCTTGATTCAGAATTTGGAGTGGACTAAAAAATTTTTCTATATCGTCGATGGAAAAAAGAGGCGTTTGCACAACAGATTAATAGGGTATGAAAGAGAACACAGGCTTCCTGTTCTTCTCTTCAACACTTGAACGACGTCCACGGATCTACAGAAGGAGGGCTGGAAGGACCTCGGGGATCCTCGCAGCTAACCAGCTCATTTTACACATGAGCAAACCGAGGTCTCAAGGTTTGGCTGCAGACTTAATTAGCTAATGCGCCTGGCCGGGAGCCGAGGGTCCTGGCTCACTGGCTGGTCTTGTCTCTGCTGGAGCCCACGTTTATTCATAGGGAGCACTCAGCGTCCTGAATTAGTACTGATGATGAATTCGCTACCAACATACGATCTTACTTATTCAGACCCACCATCCATGGCACAGCTGCCTGTCTAGCGCCTCCTCCTGAACGTGGGTGGGAAGGCACCAAGATGAAGTGTCCCAGGAGCTTACAGCTCAGAGGAGCAGCCCTGGTTTCTGTGCCAGTCATCTTACTTCTAGACGGGTCCTGCTACATGTCACGTGAAAGGAATGAATGACCTGCTGAATGGTTGGCAGAAAGGGAGGGGACTGTGGCTGTGGTGAGCAAATATGTTTTTGTGGGTTCCACAGCCCCTGACTTGGCCTCGAAGGACTAATTTGATTTGCTCAGGTGAAGAAGAAGGCAGGGCATGTCGGGTGAAAGAACTAGATGGGACAGTGCAGGAGTCTGAAAAACAGCCCCCAACGTACCAGGTGCTCGTCTCTGGAACCTGTAAATGTTACTTTGGGAAGAAGGTTTTTGCAGGTGTAATTAAGTTAAGGATCTTGAGATGGGGAGATATTCCTGGACTGTCTGGGTCGTCCCCAAATGCAAACACAAAGGTCCTTGTAAGAGGGAGGCAGAGAGAGATCACAGACAGAAGAGGAGAAGTCAGTGTAGCCACCGAGGCAGAGACCAGAGTGATGGGGCCACAAGGCAAGGGATACTGGCAGCCACTGGACGCTGGAAGGAGGCAAGAACCAATTCCTCCCCAGGGGCTCCAGTGTCCCTGTCCACACCTTGACTTTGGCCCAATGATACTGATTTCAGACTTCTGGCCTGCAGACTGTCAGAGAATACACTTCTGTTGTTCGAAGCACCAAGTCTGTGGTGGTGTGCAGCAGCCATGGAAATTGACTTCAAGAGGGGAGGGCAAAGCCTGCTTGGGAGAGAGTGTGGTTCAAGGTATTTGCTGGGAGCTAGACTGATATTTAGAAAAGTGGTGACTCAGTGGATCAGGGCCAAGCATCTGGTGCTCGTTGTAAGAGTCCCTGCACATTTCTGTGTGGCTCTTACGTTCCTGACGGCGGCGCAGGGCTCCGAGGGAGACCCACGATGTCGTTTCTCCGCGGTCATCACCACGGGGCTGTCAGGGCCAGGCAGCCAGGACTTACTGAATGGCATGACGAAGTTGGCAGCTGCCATACCTGGACGTGCACCAGGCGTATTGATGAAACCTCAAAGCTTGCCAAGTCCGGTGCTCAGATACAATGGACGGACGAAACTCATCTTCAGATTGTGATCTCGAACGCACCAGGTCAAGCCTCGCAGGGGGGTGACGAAATGCTCAGCCAGCCCCAGGCGGGTGCCTCTGGGTGGAAAGCAGAGCACCTGCAGCTGGGGTAAGAGGATGGAGACCCCCTGCCCAGTGAAACGGTCTTACTAACAGCAGAGTCAAATTCTCCGCCAGCCCCAGGGAACGTGCCTAAAGATGTCTTTGGGGCTTTTATGACACTCTGATCGACCTGAAGTTGTTTATAGCCATAAAAAAAGCTAAATTACAGGAATGAAATGAAAACAGCAGGATACTTAACTCCTGAGCGACGATGAGGTTGAAAACCTTTCTGCACAGCCCCTGCCACAGCAGGGAGCCGAAATGGAAGTCGGTGTCGGAATCTCGTGCTCCTCTCCTCCTGCTGGCCAAGGTTACAGGGGAGCCTTTCCTCTCCGGGACGAAACCCAATCTTCACCGTTGCTCAGGCAGGGTCCTTGGTTGGCATGGTCTCTGCTGGGACCGCTGTCTAGCTGTGCACCCACTACTGTACTTTAGGATGCTCAGGGCCCGTTTCCTCC
Source organism: Molossus molossus (assembly GCF_014108415.1). Lineage (NCBI taxonomy): Eukaryota > Metazoa > Chordata > Mammalia > Chiroptera > Molossidae > Molossus > Molossus molossus. The sequence continues at coordinate 104,173,813 of NW_023425366.1, read as the reverse complement.
TCCTTCCAAAGGTTTTTTTCTCTCCCCTCCCCTTGTCTCTCCTCCTTTCTTTCTTTCATTTGTCTCTTTTCTTTCTTCCCCATTTGTGGCCACTCTTTTATTGACTCGAAGGGTTTTGACCTATGCCGATCTGTAAAGCAGTTCGGAGTTTTCAGTAGACAGATCACTGATAATTGCCATGCCGTAGACCAAGTCACGTGACCACTGGACTTTCTTTGCTCTCTCCTTGTAGAAATCCGAGAGGCCTTCCGGGTTCTGGACCGAGACGGGAATGGCTTCATCTCCAAGCAGGAGCTGGGAATGGCCATGCGCTCTCTGGGGTACATGCCGAGCGAGGTGGAGCTGGCCATCATCATGCAGCGCCTGGACATGGACGGTGAGACCCAGGCCGGCGGCCTGTCCCCGAGATGAGCCTCGACTCAGCGGCGAGACTTTTGGTTTAAAGGGCCCTGCACTTGGAGTCAAAGGACTTGGTTAACATTTGAGGAGTAGAAACTTGGGCTAGATCATTCCACACAGCTCTAGGGACCTGCAGAGGTGGTCCTGGGGCCACTAGAGGGAGCAGGGTGAGAGAGGGCTGGTTGGCAGAGCAGTGAGAACAGGTTTTTGTTTTTAAACAGCTTTAGGGAGACAGAATTCACACACCACCAAATTCACGCATTTTACCTGTACAATCCACAGATCTGTGCAACCAGTACTGTAATCAATTTTAGAACATTTCACCACTCCGGAAGGAAGCCCCGCACCTCTTAGCCAGCCCCTCCCAACCTGCCAGCGCCCCTGAGCCTTAGGCAGCCGCCAGTCCTTTCTACCTGGATGGCTTTGCCTCTTCAGACATCGCACACAGATGGACCTGTGCCACCTGTGTCCTCGGTGTCTGGCTTCTCTCCTTCACACGACCTCTGCAAGGTCCATCCACACTGTAGCGCATGACAGTACTTATGTTATGGCCCCATCGCATTTTATTGTGCGGCTATAACGGCTTCCTTTCTCTCTGTGTTACGTACCGGGGGAAAGAGTTGCACTGTGCTCTGAAAATGCTGAGAAACGACCACATTAGAATATCGTTCATGTCCTTTCCCACTCTGAAACCCTGAAGGTCTGTCCCAAACCGGCTGTGGCCCTCCTGACACCCACATCCTGCCCTGGAGGAAGGCCCGGGAAGGAGCCTTCTTATTTACTAGTTTATTTAAACACACACACTCACCCCCTCTGAAGAGCAGCTTGAGTCCAGGCAGCAGAGTCCAGAGTGGTGGGCTGCTGGGACTTGGACGAGCGTGAAGCATAGGCCAAGTGACAGAAAGCAGAGGAGGGGCCAGGAAGTCTTCTGGACCAAGGCCGTGGCGGGGAGACGTTTGCTTGGCCCGCAGACCAATGAGAAGGTTGACAGGAAGGCTGAGCACGTGGTGAGGGAACCGCAGCGCCGACCTCCAAGCGCAGCTGCGGGCATTTCTTTTCCAGCCCAGGGCAGAGAGGTCGAACCAGGGTGTTCAGCTGTGTGCGCAGACCCAGCCTGGCCTCACAGCTTTGAGTGATCGGGAATCACCCTGTCTTTGCAGGCTTCGTGTGACCTTTCTTTGCATTTTGGAGGTCTTTCTGCAAAGCTCGAGCAAAGCACATATTGTATAGCAAAATCTCTTTTCCATTGACTCCCATCATTATTTTAGAGAGACATTTCCTGAAAAAGAATTTTCTCTTTAAAATAATAAAAAATTTTATCGATACATTTGTATATGGAACTAAGGAGGTTTTGTGCATATATATATGTATATGTACACATATACATATATATCATTGTTGACAGTGTTACAGATGTCTCCTGTTTCCTCCCATCTGCCCTCCTTCACACAGCCCCGCCCCCGCCCCCCGCCAGGCCTCCCCCACACTATTGTCTGTGTCCATGGGCTATGCATATAAGTATATAAGTTCTTTGAGGTTTTGTGCTTCAATTTTCCCCACAACTGTTATAACAAAACCTAGTCAGTTGGACGAAAAACAAATGGAATTAGCAACATTTAATTAAAAAACGAGCTGGGGCCAGTTGGAGAGTAACTCTGAGGAGATGGAAGGGTCTTCATCAAAGTCAGTCCTTGTTCTTCGCATGTTCACTCACTGTCCTCCAGCTCATGGGGACTTTTTACGTTATTGCAAACCCTCCCTAATTCCATGAGGCCTTGGACTCCCAGGGCATCTGCGTGATGGTTATTCAAGAGGCGTACTAGGACTCAGGCAAACGCTCCATATGGGATGCAATTTAAGAGACTTCAAATTTCACCTTTTTTTTTTGCAACTTGTCATACTTGGCTCCTGATGCCCAAAGGCAGAGCTTACAAGCAAATCTTGCAGATAATTTCTGTTTGTTCCTTTAACAAAAGCCCAAGTCGTGAACTATTTCACGGTGACCACATCAGGTAAAAACACTTTTATTTACTTTTGAAGCACAGCTTGAAAGTTGTGTGGCCCACAAAAGACCTACTACACAACCTATGGGAAGAGTGCGGCTGTGGGCCAAGGATCGCCGACAGCATTCGGTGAAGCTTCGCTGTGGGAGGAGCCGGGCAAAGTGCCCCATCTGAGGCTGGAATGGGGGTCTTCAGTGTTTTGTAAATGATGCTGATAAGTGACCTTTCTGGGGTACCAGGTTCTAGATATGCACGGTGTTTTTCAGTGTTCTTCTCTTAATGGGGTCTTTTGAGCTGTTTCATAAAAAAAATCAGATTCTAATTATATCCTTCCTTCCTAGCTTCTGTAACTAAGAGACTCCACAGAGACTTGGCCCTACCTAATTAAACTTCTCTTTGGCATGCACCTTGTGGAATGGCAGAGACTTTTATGGGGAGAATGCCAAAAAAACAACAACCCGGGAGTGCTTGGGCCAGAACCGAGGATTCTCAGCTGTAGGATGACTGCCTCTGGCCCCCCGGGCCCTGCTCGCTGGTCCTCAGGCTACAGGAGAGGGGCTGTCTCTGCCCAGCGGGCCAGGACTCGGAGCAGGTCCGGCCCACACACCAATCTCCTCTTTCTGGGCTCCTGGGTTTGCCCGTCGGTGAGGTCATACCTTCGGCACAGGCCCAGCTCGAATTAGCCAGAGTGTCTGAGCAGCCTGAGTCAACACAGGAGGCTTTCATTAGCTGGCTCCGTGGGAGTGGGTGCCTTGCTGGATGTGCACGGAACGGTAACCTCCTTGGATTAGGGAGCTCAGCCGGTTTCCTGGACGCAGGCTGCAGGAGCCGCACAGTTCCAGTCTGTGTGCGGGGCTGGTTTTCTAGAGAGCAGAATGGAAGACAGGCAGTCGGCTGTCCTATTGGCCATTTGCCTTCAATGCTGGGACTGATGGCATGTGTGTGTGCGTGCATGCATGTGTGTGTGTGCGTGCGTGCATGCGTGTGTGTGTGTGCGTGTGTATGTGTGTGTGGCACATTGCGTGGGTTGAACTACTCAGTTAAATACTAAACAGAAAACCAAATCTTTTGCCCAGTGCCTAAGGGCTTCCTCTTTGGCCCATTACTGCAAATGTTCTTTCTTGGAATTTGACCTCAATTCTGCACTGCCTGGTGATCACTGTCCCATGCCTTTTCATCAGCCTCTGCAGCTAGGTGACTTTTGTCCCAAAGCCCCTCGGGCACCAGGATTTACCCTTCCCAGGTGCTTTGTGCCAGGATCTCTCCTTCGCCAGGGTTGTGGAGGCATTTAAGCCCAGTGCCCCGAGGCACCCCTTCCGTCTCAGGCATCAACCTCTCTCCAAGGCATCATGGTACTAGCTTCGTACCATCCTTGGAAGGACTGATAAAACAATCCCCTAAAAAGTCTCTCCGAAGCTTGCATCCCTTGTAGAGGTGGTTGAGAAACGCTGCCTGAGGGTGACTGTGGCTGTACCACGCTCCAGCTGCCCCCTCAGTTCTGCGGTCCCACAGCCCCCGGCCCCTCCCCACCAGCTGCCTCATTCTCTGGGGAATAAGGATTTGGTCTCTTCAAACCCAAGGGATACTTTTGACTGCTTGCTACATCCACACCACCGTGGCCATCTGGAGTGAATCCAGCCAGCTTTGCAAATAGTTTACTGCAACAATCTAACCAGGAGCCGCTCACAGCAGCCCGTGGCCCTTCATTGCCCTGCTCACACTTCCCAACACCGCCCTCTCTTCTTCCCAAAGAACGCACATCCCTCCCGCTTGGAAACAAACTCAGACCCGCCCTCTTCCCCCTCAGTTTTCCTTCTGCGCCTCCAAGATGCAGAATCTCGAAAGATTCCAACAAATTTGGGGTTTTGGAATGAATTCTTATCTCTCAACAGCTTTCTAGCTTTTTGTTTGTTGTTTTTCTGTAGGTTCACTGCCTGGGGAGTGGGTTGGAGTCAGCTTAGTTCAATTTAAAAAGGATTTATTCGGTGCCCATTATGTGTGAACTGACTTATTTTTATGGTTGGCAAGATTCACTTTTGGTTCAATTTGGAGGCAAATCACTGAGCTGCAAAGGGCAAAATGAGGGCCAGAGTCACACGGGAGACTTAGCAGAGCCCCTGTGGTTAGCCTGCATGCCCAGTGTCCACATCTTCCGTCGGTCACTACCCACTCACTGCAAGTTTTAGTCCTTTGCTGATTAATCATATGATTATGACCTTTCTATTTTTTTTTAATATTTTTTCTTTAATGATTTTAGAGAGAGAGATAGAAACATCAATGAGAGAGAACATCGACTGGCCGCCTCCTGCATGCCCCCCACTGGGGATCGGGCCCACAACCTGGGCATGCACCCTGACTGGGAATTAAACTGGTGACCTCTTGGTGCATGGGTTGACTGACGCTCAACCACCGAGCCACACTGACCAGGCCACAGCCTATCTTTCAATAATTAGCTTAGCCCAAGAAACCACAGGTGACATTTAATGCATCATGATGCCAGTGCATAACATGGATACCATTATCCTCTTTTTTCATTAGCAAGAGTTTCAGCGCTTCATTTAAGATGCTAGATAAGCAAACGAATCTCAGAATCCCACTTAGGAAGTTTGTTTCCTCCTGAGACCACATGCTGTATCATCATGAAAACAGAGACCATACTGGATTTCTACAAGCAAGAATATTATGTGAATGATGATCAGAACGATGAAATCCTTCATACATAAATAATATTTCTCTCAGGAAAGGTTTACTAAAAGGAATATGAGAATATCCATCTTAGAACACTCTGAACAGTGTTAAATATTATTTAACAAATCATTACTAATATGATTGGTGAAAAGTAGGAACTTATTTTCATTTATAAGTGAGATGATGTGGTTTTCATATGTTGATTTGGTTATGCTTTCTTTTTTTCTTTTGCAAATTGTCTTTTTTTTTAAATCCTTTTCAGTAAGGATAGGCTAAGTTATGCTGTAGTAACAAATAATTCCCTCAAAATCTCAGCAACCTGATACCACAAAATAAAGGTTCTCACTCATGCTGTATGTCCATTGTAGGTTGCCTGGGTGTTTCCTCTTGGTCATCCTTATTCTCGAGTTCTGGAAGAGGGAGGCTTCTGTGTCTGTGTTTCCATGATAGCTGTGGCCAGGGAAAGAGACCCAGTGGATCACACAGTGATTTGTGAGGATTTTGTCATTCCTACTCACATCTCATTGGCTAAAGCAAGTCACATGACTGTGCCTAATCCCAGGGGAAGTGGACTCTGACTCCATGCCCACTAGGGAGTGAAATGGAGATAACTGGTGAACATTACTCATGAGGACTTAAGGATTTTAGCCTTAAAAACAAAATTAGAATGTCACATTCACTGCAAAATTTTTACCTCAGGAAAAACTTTTGAAAATACTATGAAAAGGGACCAAAACTATTATGGGAGATTTTAAACTTTCTTTTTAGGTTGACCAACTAGATAAAACTAAGAAACATAATTTGATGACTTTGAATGTATGTGTATATGAGCATATGTACCCTTAAAAAGAGAATACCCTTTTTTTTAAGTGATCTGGAACATTAACAATACATGGCTATTTATTAGCCCACAAAGACGACTTAATTAAATTCCCAAGGACAAATATTAGAGGCACATTTTTTATTACATGCAATAAACCAGAAATAACAAAAGTTTGAATAAGAATCTCACCCACTTCGCAACTTAAAAATTAAAAACCAAAACCTCTCAATTTAATGAATAGATCCAACAGCTAATTCTTTGGAAAAAAGAAAAACATGTTTAAAAATTAAAGAGTTACCACTAAAATAAAATAGAAATGAAAAAATATGGGAGAGCTTTAAAAAAGAATACTTGATATAGTTTTGTGCAAATACGTTAGACCATCTACATGAAATGGAGTTTTTTCTGGGAAAATATGTTATTGAAATTGATTCAAGCTAAGTAAGTAGTCTAAATCGGAAGTTGCATATTTGCAGCCAACCAGCCAAATCTAGCTCAGAGCCATGTTTTATTTGGCTCACACATCATTACATATAGCAGAGAATCTCATATTAAAAATCTTCATTTCTCTCTCCTCTTAAAATATTGGCAAATTTGGCAAAACTAGACCTGCATTTCTTCATGACAATAATTTGGTGGAGTTGAAGAGTTGTCCTTTCTAGGCAGGGCAAATACCACAGTCTCCACCATTCCTTATTGTCTTTCACCTACCTGCTCCTTTCTGATGGACCATCTTGGCCCACTATGGACCTGGGAGTTTGTGACTCTGCCCAAATGGAGCAGTGAGTGATGATGAGGGCCTCTTCTACTGTTGTGGCAATTCATTTTCATTTCCCATAGTTTCAATTGTAGGATGTTTTTGTGTTCGTTTTGTTACTGTTTTGATTTCTGTTCTGCTTGTTTGATGTCATTTCCAGCAACTTCAGGAGAATCCTTATTTTATTTTAATTCCTCATCATTTAATAATTAAGGCAACGGGGATGAGAAATTTGCCACTGTGAAGAGCTTAATGATATCTTCTAAATTTTGATAGTTTGGGAAATTATTTTATGATTTCCAAGTCACTGGGATTTTAATTTTCTAGCTTACATTTAAATTTTCTATTTCCATTTCACATTGGAAAATAAATATGAACTGCTATTTGCTAGGATTTTCTTTGTAAGCAGGAATAAGATGAATTTTTATGAAGGTATTGCCTCTGGGGTATACAGCCTTTATATATGCCTGGAAATTATCTTCATATTAACTACATCTCGTCCACCTGCATTTTTGGTTATTTTATTTGGGATAAATTACTGTGATGGATTGAAGTCTCCCACTGCTATGTTGTTTTCTCAGTTTACTTTCAACAATTCTTATTTTAATTTCCAAAGCTCTGTCTACCCTCATAGTGGATTTTACCCTTTATCAATGGAAATATCCTTTAAACGCTTTTGAGTTATGCTTTTGCTTTCTGTTGATTTTTGACACATAACCTTTTGGCCGTGTTTGCATAACTTTTATTGTTATGTGTGGTCACTGGGGAACATTCACAATTATCCAGCTTTCTCCAGGATCACAGCACACTGCATTCCTGCCCTTCCTGTGTGGTTTTATTGGGTGTGAAACTTGTACATGGTATGTGCCATTATTTTTTAATTTTTAATTATTCTGAGAGCCTTTTTATTGGCAAGTTTAATCTATCATTTATTCCAGAACTTTCAGTTGGGTCTTAATTCTGTCATTTTGTTTTACACTGGTTTCTATTCTAAATGTACATACTATTGAATTTGTCTTTTTTGTTGTTGTTGTTTTTACTACAGTGGGTTTTTTTTTTTTTTTTTCTTAAATCCTCACTCAAAGACATTTTTGCATTTATCTTCAGATAGAGTGGGAGGGAGAACAGGAGGAAAGGAGGAAGAGAGAGAGAGCGAAACATCCATGTGAGAGAGACACATTGACTGGCTGCCACCCACATGACCTCAACTGGAGCCAGGGACAAACTGCAACTGAGGTACCTGCCATTAGCAGGAACCGAACCTGGGACTCTCCAGTCTGCAGGCCGAGACTCTAACCACTGAGCCAAACTGGCCAGGGCACTACAGTAGGTTTTTTAAAAAAGTATCATCCTCTCAGTTGTTTGGAAGTTATATATATTTTTAAAAATTGTTTTTTCTTTATTGATTTTACATAGAGAGGAAGGGAGAGGAAAGGAAGATGGAAACATTGATGAGAGAGAACATTGATTGGCCGCCTCCTGCACGCCCCCTACTGGGGATTGGACCCACAACCTGGGCATGTGTCCTGACCAGGAATCGAACCAATGACCTCTTGGTGCATGGGTCCACGCTCAACCACTGAGCCACACCTGCTGGGCCTGGGAGTTAAATATTTTACTATCACTTTTTCTAGTAACGGTCATAACATTTTTGTGAACTTATCTCTAACTCCTAACATCGGTTGCAAACCAATAGTCCTCCCTTTTATAGGAGATGAGAAATGAAGTAAATGTTTCTCCCTTTCTCTTTTCTATTCTTTGTTCATTTCCATATATAGTTGTTGTAAATGTACCGACTTCCCCCCTTTCATATAATTTTTATTTTCAATGTTAAAGACTATTATCAGTTTTAGAACCATATTTTGAAACACTTTTATGCCTGTACCCTTTCCTGAATTCTGTGCCTATACCCTGCCAACACTTAACTCATTTTCTGCTTCTTATTTTAATTCATATACATTTGTTATGACATAAACTTTCCAAAATTTCCTTTTGCAGGAAGTTGACCTCAATACTAAATCTTCTGATTATCATCAATCTGAGACAATCTTTCTCTCGACCTGCACGCCGATAACAACGTGACTTAAGTGTAGAATTTTGGGGTCACGGCCTGTTGCTTTTAAAGTTCTATAATTGTTACTCCATTATTTTTGTTGTTATAACATTGTGAAGAAGCTCATAACCAACCTACTCTGTATTCCTTGTGCACAAGCCAAGCTTTTAGGATCTAATCATTGTGTGTGAAGTGTGAGGCTCTCTCCAGCCTGGTTCTCTGTGTTGTTGCTGCCAGTGGAGGTTGGAGTTGGGGCTGTTGCTGGTGGAGGTCCTTGCAATAGGGTTCACACTCTCAAGTTTGAGACTGAGTTTCTCTTCTAGAAAACATTCCTTTGACCCTTTTTGCTTTCCACGTTTGCTCCATATTATTTCAGTCCCTCTTTCTAGCCATCTACGCAGGTTCGATCTGGGCGGAGGTCCCCACATTTTTTCTTTCCTTCCTCTCTGTCTTTTCTCCATCTTTTTCTTCAGTCTTCTGCGTTCCTCACGTAGATACATATGGATTTCTTCTCTACTTTGAGGCTTCCCAGTGAACAGTTGGTCTACTGATCAGGGGATTTTATATCTGTACTAGCACTTTCTCATCTCTGTGTCGCTTTTTTCCTGTCACTTTTTAAATGCGGCGTATGTGACATCTTCTCAGTGTGGCTGAGGATGTGAAGTAGATGCGTTTCCAACGTTCTTCGGTAAATCTGGCAAATCTGTTTCAGAGCCAGGCAGCTGCTGCGCTCGGAGGGCCCTGGTGCTGACCTTTGAACCTCAGGGTCCATCCCAGGTCTCTTATTTTCTGAGCCGAAAGCCGGCAGCGGGCTCCAGTAGAGATGGGTGCCGGACAGTAGCCAGACCCCCTCCCTGGGCCAACAAAAGAATGGGAAGATGTGAGGGGATTACAGTCAGCAACCTAGGAAAACAGAAGAAGCCCCGAGGTGTGTCCTCAAGACTCAGTGTGCGTGGAATCCCTGTACGAAAGGCCCCCGGAGTGTCTGAGTCTGTGCTATGTGCAGTCCCTCTCATTTTCCATCTCTGTTTTATTTCAGTAAGTAGCACTCTTAGATCAAATAATAATGAGGATTTGGGGTATTTTTTTTCTTTCTTCTGATTTTAATGGAAATGTCCTCAGTTTGAGTTTACATCTGCAAATGGCACTGATTGTTATATGAGACGGATATTAGTTATTCTGGTAAGGTAATGTGCTGTTTGTGGCTAACCTTTGTTCTTTTAAACCAAGAATGCTATGGAATCACTTTTTTGTCACATATTGAGGCAATCCTATAGTTTTTACTACTTTACATGTTGATGATATGTATTTGATTGGATTTCCTAAAATTAAGAAAACTCCTACAGTTCAGGAATGAGTCTTCCCTAGAGAGGATGAGTTTCTCTCACTATACTCTAGTGTGTTTGGCATGCTGGTTTTTTGTTTTGCTTTGTTTTGTTTTTTAATTTAGGTTTTGAATATATATCCACAAAAATAATCGAGTCATTGCTTTTTCTTTCCATTTGGCAGGTTTTTATATCAGATGCATTTAAAATGATTATGTTTTCTTTATAAATGGATACTTTTATCATTAGGAAATGTCTGATAGTACTCTTTGTCTTAAAGTCTACTTGTGTGATAGAAATATACCCGCACCAGCTCTACTGCTTAGTGTGTGGATGGCTTACTTTCTCAACTCTTTTACTTTCAACATGTTACTGTCTTTAGATTTAAAGTCTGTGTATTATCAGCTACAAATAATTAAGTCTCTTCTCTTTCCGGTCAACCAAACTTTTTTGAAAATTAGTGTCCATTTACAGTTTATGCAATTATTTATAAGATTGGATTTAATTCCACCATTCACACATGCTTTTAAAATTTTTCTTTATTGATTTTTAGAGAGAGAGAAAGGGAGAAGGACAGATAGAAACAATGATGAGAGAGAACACTCACTGGGGATCGGGCCCACAACCTGGGCACATGTCCTGACTTGGAATTGAACTGGTGACCTCTTAGTGCATGGGTCGACACTCAACCACTGAGCCACACCAGCCAGGAGACACATACTTTTTTTAGCACCACTGATTTTGTGTTCTTTTCTTCCTCCTTTCCTGCCTTTTGGGTGAAGTGAGAGTATTTGACTACTGTATATTGTCCTGCCTACTGCCTTATTAGCTATATTGCTTTGTTTATGTGTGTTTGGTGGTTATTATAAAGATGACTATAGAGATGTAAAAACAATTTTTTTTCTTTATTGATTTTAGAGAGAGAGGAAGGGAGAGAAAGAGAGAGAGAGAGAGAGAAACATCAATGAGAGAGAACATCGATTGGCCGCCTCCTGCATGCCCCCCCAATGGGGATCAGGTCCACAACCTGAATTGAACCGGCGACCTCCTGGTGCATAGGTCGATGCTCAACCACTGAGCCACTCCAGCAGGGCTGGAGATCTTTAACTTACATTTTTCTTCAAATAATCGTATTCTACTTCGTGAACAGTCTAATAATCTTACAATATATAAATGTATGTTGTCATTTATTTTACTTCTCCATGTACTGGATTGCATAGAGCACCATTTTACTTTCCCTGGTGCTCTTTGTTTCTTCTCGGATACATGCACTTACATCCGGTTTCACTTCCTCCCCAGCCAAAGGTCTTCTGTTAGCGTTTCTTTGACTGCATGTCTTCCTTTTCTTTTTTTATAAATTTAGGAAATTTAAAAAATATAACAGAAAAAAACATAATCTTTTCTACAGAAATAATTGTGGTTACCATTTTGCAACAGTTCTAGCTAGTCTTTTACATAATTTGGATCACATTCTACATTCTGTGTGCAAATTTTATATATATATATATGTTTTTCATTTTACTTTATGTCATGAGCATTTTTCAGTGTTATAAAAAGCCTTTGAAAACATTATTTTTAATAGCTGCCTAATATTATCTTGTAAGGATGTGCCATCATTTCTTATGAGACATCGAGTTCAGCCTTGGCCTTGATTGCTAATTAGCACCAGCCAGGGGCCGGCCAGCGCCTCGTTCACCACATCTGCTGTTCCTCGGATGACTCACCATCCCGTCTATCCGGGTGCAGTTGCTGTCAGGGCAAATGTTGTCACTCACTGCACTCTACTGACGAGGAACAATCTCGGCTTCTGATAGACAAAGTGTATCTTTAAATAATTTTTTTGACATTTTAATTGTGATGAGATATAGAACATAAAGTTTGCCATCTTGAGCATGTTTAAGTGTACAGTTCAGGGACATCAAGTAGGTCCATAGTGTTGTGTATCCATCACTACCATCTATTTCTAAAACTTTTCTATTGTCCCAAACAAAAACTCTATAAGCATTAAGCAATTGTTCATCATTACCCCATTACTCCAACCACTGGGAACCTCTAATCTACTGTCTCTATGAAGTGGCCCATATTAGATATTTCATATGTGTGGACCCATATAACATTTTTCCTTTTGTGGTCGACTTATTTGGTTTAGATTAATGCTTTCAAGGTTTATGCATGTTGTAGCATGTATTGGAACTTCATTCTTTTTTATGGCTGAATAATATTCCATTGTATGGATATATCACATTTTGTCCATTCATCTGTTACGGACACTTGGATTGTTTCTACCTTTTGGCTGTTGTGAACAGTACTGGAATGAGCATTGGCATACAAGTGTCTGTTTGAAAAAAGAAGTCTTTATTTTGTCTCCATTTCTGAAGGATATGTGAAAGAGGGAGGATTTTAGGTTCACAGTTTTTTCTTTTGGTACTTTGAAGATTTTATATTATCTTCCGGCCACCATGGTTTCTGAAACATCCACAGTTATTTCTAATGGTGCTACCTTTTGTTATCTAGTATGTCTTCTCCTTGGCTGTTTTGAAGATTTTCTGTATGATTTTGGCAGTTTGGCTGTGCTATGCCTAGGTATAGTTTTCTCCGTATTTATCATGCTTAGTGTGTGTCAATCTTAGATCTATGGGTTGATTTCTTCCATTCATTTTGGTAAATCCACAGCCCATGTAGATCTTGGGATATTTCTTTTTCCTTACACCTGGCTCTTCTTCCCCTGGCACTGCAACCACACACTTGTTAGGCCATTTGATATTGATCTGAGGACCTCCTCAGGTCCTCAAGGCTGTGTTCTTTCCCCAAGCTCTTTTTCTGTGTGTGTGTTTCAGTGGACACTTTTAATTGGCTGATCCTTTTTTTTTTTTTTTTTTATCCTCACCCGAGGATATTTTTTGATATTTTGTTCAGATAGAGTGGGAGGGAGAGAGAGAAACATCAATGTGAAAGGGACACATTGAGTGGCTGCCACCCACACGACCCAACCAGGGCCGGGGACACACTGCAACCGAGGTACATGCCCCTAGCAGGAACCGAACCCAGGTCTCTCCGGACCGCAGGTCGACGCTCTAACCGCTGAGCCAAACTGGCTAGGGCTAATTGGCTGATCCTTTTATTTGCTATGTCCAGTGTGCTTTTAAGTCTGTGTAATGAGTTCTTCATTTCTATGTTGTATTTTATTGTTGTTGTTAATCTTCACCTGAGGATCTTTTTTCATTGATTTTTTAGATAGAGTGGAAGGGAGGGAGGGAGAGAAACATCGATGTGAGAGGAACATATCAATTGGTTGCCTCCCACATGACCCTAACCAGCGCCGGGGATCAAACCTGCAACCCAGGTATGTGCCCTTGACTAGGAAATGAACCTGCGACCCTTTGGTTCACAGGCTGTCACTCTAACCACTGAGCTAAACCAGCCAGAGAGTATTTTTTATTTATAGCATTTTACTTGTTTCTTTTGTATAATTTCCTTGTCACTGATGAAATTCTCTATTTGCTCACATGTTTTCTGTCTTTCCCAAAAGATCCTTTAACATATTTATTGCAGTTATTTTAAAGTCTAATCATTAAAACACCTATGTCTCTCATAGGTCTGCTTCTGTTGAATTTACCTCTCCGGATGACCAGTCACACTTTCTTGCCTTTTCTCATAATTTTTATGGAATGCCAGATACCGTGTGTAATAAAAACCCTGTAAGTCGGACATAGACACAGCTTATCCCGGTCGAGTGGCAGGACCCTCCTTCTGCCAGGCAGTGGGTCAGGGTGTTGGTCACTGTCACCTGTGGGTGAGCTGGACAGGGCTTCGTTGCAGCTTTGTTAGAGCTGGTTCACAGTGACCCCAGAGGTCTTGAAGGAGGTGTCAGGACTTTCTATTCATCTGAGCCCTGGGGTGACCCTACCGATCTCTATGCTCAGGGCTGAGCTGCCAAGCTGCCTGAGGCAGCCTGCTCTTGGTCGCTGGCAGGTGCCTTTGCTCTCCAGTTTCACCTGAGGGCATCTCAGTGCTCAGGAGCTCTCTGTCCATTCTGCCACCTCTTCCTAGTCCTTGGACAGCAGGTGCAGACACTCCAAGAAGTCTAGGGGGCGGGGCTCAGAGGGATTGCCCTCTCCTGACCTACCCCCGGCCTCACCCCACTTACTGCGGTCACTTAGTTAAGCGGGTGGAGGTAGAGTTCTCTACCACCAGGCTCCTAGGGTATCAGATCAGTCCCGGTAGCCCGCATACAGCTGTTTGTTCCAAGTCAGGCTGATTCCTCCTTCCCTCCTATTGCCCAGGAACGAAGCGGTTGTCCGTCTCTTTCCTAGGGAGGTCTCATCACCTTCTGGACTTCAGTTTGTTTAGATTTCTTTGGTTCCTTAGCTCTTTGATAGATTATTAAAAAAAAAAAAATTAGGGAGAGAGAGAGAAAGGAAGGAAGGAAGGAAGGAAGGAAGGAAGGAAGGAAGGAAGGAAGGAAGGAGAGAAGGAGGGAGGGAGAAAGGAAGGAAGGGAGGGAGGAAGGAAGGAAGGGAGGGAGGGAGGAGGAAGGGAGGGAGGGAGGAGGAGGGAGGAAGGAGGGAGGGAGGAGGGAGGAAGGAAGGAGGGAGGGAGGGAGGGAGGGAGGGAGGGAGGAAGGAAGAAGGAAGGAGGGAAGGAACTGATTTTGCGACCTGCCCCCTTGCTCTCACCAGCTGCGGAAGATGTCCTCTGTGACCTTCTACATTTCAACCATCAGTGCAGTTCCCCTCATTTCTTTTTGCTTGTCTTTCACAGCCGTGTTTTCTAGGAGTGTCTGAAGAACATGAAGTAGATTCTTTCTAAACATTCCTCGCAGTTTCTGTAGTAAAAGTTGCTCTGAGGGTATGTGCTGCTGCAGATTGTCTCTCCACAGCAAAACCTTTCCGTATGCCGCACAGGTGGCACACCTTGAACGGGAAACTGACTTCTAGGCCTGGCCTGGCCATTTCCCCGGAGAGCAGGCATGTGGATTGCTCTTAGCCGCACCAACGTGACTCAGATCTACCGAGCAGGGCCGTCTCTCTTCCCCAGGGCAGACAGAGCTCATCCCGAGTGCCCTGCGGGGTTGGGAGAGCATCCTTCCTGTCTGTCCAAGTCCGAGCAAACGAAGTACCTGCCACCTGCCTGTCCTGTACTGCCAGCTCTCCTTGTCCTGCGGGTGCTCTGCTGACAGCTCCCCGCCTGTGCTCGATGCCTGGGGACACAGGACACTGGTGGCCCTCCCTGGTGCCCTCTCCACTCCACACTCAGAGCTAATAGCCATTCAGTACTTTCACAAGCATGTATGGGACACCCTCCATGTGCCCCATTCTGTCCTAGGTGCTTGACACAGAGCTGTGACACAAACAAACCCAGTCCCTGCCTATGTAGGGTTACATCCTCATGGGAAAATGCTCATCTTCCTTCTCTCCCTTAACTCTCATAACAACCTTACGAACCAGATTATTTTATTGTTCTCATTTTCCGTAGGAGAACGTGGAAGCACAGAGAAATTAAGCAAATTGCCAAAATGATGCAGGTGATGATTTCTGGGGGAACAGAATTTATTTGCAGCGCAGGAGGGGCTGTTTCTCTCCCGGAGCCGCCTCCTCCAGGCAGCACGGCTGCTGAACAGTCCATGGATCCGGCTCTGGTTTCTCTTGTCCTTGGTATAAGTTGCTGTTGCCCATTTTTGTCTGTTTATGGATTTTCAGGGCGTTTTCATTAGGAATCAGGGGAGGGTAAGTCAGACACTGCTACTCTGCCACCGGGTTGGCTTGGAAGGCTCTTAGGCCTTCGCACGTGGACCAAAATCTGGGCTTGCTGCTCGTGATAGAAATGTTGGCTGCAGGATGCACAGAGCTCATCCCGTGTGTTTTTGTTTAATCCCAGTTCCCTGATCAGATTATCTGCAGATAAAATCACTTTAGGAGGCTACCAGCAAAAATAATCATTTCTCATGGTGACCTCTGAAAACAAACGTTTAACCAAAATTTTACTAAACCTGCGCTTTTCCAGTACCCTGTCCCTCCCTGCTGAAGCCCCAGAAAGGGTGAGCTCTTAGCACCTCTGCAAATGATGAATAGATTCTTCCTTCATTTACATACCTATTCATTAGCTCGCATTGCCATGGCAACTGTGCCTTCCCGACACAGACCTGGGGCCCAGCACAACTTCATTTTGGGAACTGTCTGGGAGCCTTGTACTACTCTCCCAGTCTCGGATGGGTAAGGAGAATTTTAGGGGGCAGGAGCCCCAGGGTTTCCAATGGACAATGCCAGTGTCTGTAAGTGGACTTAGGAAGGAGAGCATTTTGCTGGAAAACAGTCTGCAAAATGCTGGCTTTGATTCCCGGCCTGTCTGTCCCTGGGCAAGCCAGCCCAATGCAAGCACACTGGGTGCAATCTTATTCCAGTGTCACACACACCCCCCACCCCCACCCAGGACACATGCCCACATCGCACACACGGACATCCCTGCGGAATTGGCTCAGGGAAGTCGGGACTCCTTTTGGAGGAAGGAGGATGGAGACTGGGAGAGCGTGGAAAGGGGGAGGGAAGGCTAGAGAGGGTTGGACAGGTGTTCTGTGTATTTCCCTGGCTCTGACCTGTCCCGGATCCCAGCCCGGTTCAGTGGCCTGCGAGCCGGTTTCCCTAGTCTGGACATGGTTCCGGCTCTGCAAACAAGAACTTGAGGGAGCGCGAACGACTTCCAAGGGGCAGCCCGACGGTCTCCTTGGTAACCCTGAGGAAGCGGGTGGCAGCTGGACAGACAGCTCAGAACCAACGTCTTTGTGGCTGTAGTTTTGCAGTTTGAAGTGAGGTTCTCTCTGCCACAGTCAGCTTTCTATCTCTCAAGATTTTCACTGAACTTGATGATGTATTAGCCTAGAACAGAGCCTGGCATTTAGTCGGTGCTCAAAAAGTATTTATGCAACGAATGCATTGGCCTTATCCAGGCTGGGCTTTTCCCCTCTCCTGCTGACACCCCAGGCAACCTGCTAGCCTCTGCCCTGTGCCCCAGAGAAACCTCGGCCTCTGATCCTCGAGCACGTCCACCTTCTACCTCCTCACATCGGCTCTCTCTGCCGAGTTGAACTTCCTCCCACACCCAGAGTTTTCAGTCTGTTGCAATTTCACCTCTGATGGCACGAGGCATCTGTGCTGGCTGGGTGACTTCGGGGACATGCGGGGCGCCCAGGAGGTAGGGCTGAATGAAACCTTCTGATGGAGGAACAACGTCGACAGTGAGCCTGCCGGTGTCCCAGGGCGTCTGAATGAGCAGGTGCAGAGGCAGCGGGATCAGGGCAGGGCGGGGGCCTGGGCAGGGTCACTCAGGAAACTCGGGGAGGCTGCTGTGAAGCCAGGTGGTGCTGGCCTGGGTGGGGCACTACTTTCCCAACCAGTGTTCACTAAGCTCTTTCTCCGTAGTCTTTGCCCTTCAGGTGGACTTACCTTTTGATAAGTCATAGGCTCAACTGGTACACAGAAAATTATAATAAAATAATAAAGCTCCAAAAATTATAATGAAATAATAAAGCTCCAAAAATGCTATAAAGGCAAGAACATTTGCTTCAGCTGAACTCAAGTGTGGACTTTTTCCAGTGTTTTTTGCCTTCCACCCTACTTGCCTTTATTGTCACTTATGATGATGAATTTTACGTGTCCGGCCACATGGTACCCAGATACTTGCTCAGACCTTATATTGGGTGTGTCTACAAGGGTGTTTTGGGATGAGATTAAGCTTTGAATTAGTAAAGTAAAGCCGATTGCCCTCTCCCATGTGGGTGGGCCTCATCCAGTCACTTGGGGGCCTACATAGAATGAAAGGGTTTCTGCCTGCGCCTGACTGCTGAGCTGGAGCATTGGTCTTCTCCTGCCTTCATACTTGAACTGAAACATTGGCTCTTCTTGGGTTGTCAGCCTACTGGCTTTGGGTCAGAGACTACACCGTTGGTTCTTCTGGTTGTCTGGACTTCGAACATGGGCAGGAATTATACCATCCGTTTTCTTGGCTCTCCAGTTAGTCGACTACAGATCTTGGGACTCCTCATGAGCCAATTCTTGATAATAGACCTCTTTCTATACACATATCATCTAACCATCCTATTGCATCTATTTCTCTGGAAAACCCTGACTATATGGATGCTGAGCATTGTTGAGAGGGACAGAATTTTAAGGACGGTTTTGCTGAATTGGTTCTGGGGTTTCTAGAATTGGCTCTCTAATCTTGATTAGATTGAAAAACAAAAATGAGTCTGGCCAGTGTGGCTCAGTGGTTGAGTGTTGACCCATGCACCAAGAGGTCACTGGTTCGATTCCCAGTCAGGACACATGCCCAGGTTGTGGGCCCGATCCCCAGTATGGGGCATGCAGGAGGCGGCCAATCAAAGTTCTCTCTCATCGATGTTTCTATCTTTCTCTCTCTCTCCCTTCCTCTCTTTCTAAAATTAATAAAGGAAACACACACACACACACACACACACACACACACACACACACACGATGATTTCCAACAGTAAAGAGAGCACTGTTAGTCCTTGGTGTGACCTGGCAATAGAAATATGCAAAACATTACCACCAGATACTCCTGAAAAAGCACATATAAGAAGCAAGGATCTGGGTAACTCGTAACTAAAAGTTTCAAACATTCTTGGCAAACTAATGAATATAATGAGATTGGCTGTTCACTCTTGTTGTTGAACAAAGTAGGGAAAGAAAAGGATGAGCTCAGGGATTCAAATTCCCTGCTTACGTGCCACGTAAATGACCTGAAGGCTTCTGCGTGTGCCCCGAAGAAAAGCTTGTCTCTCGTGGCCACAGGGTTGAGGTGGCTGCCAAAGTCAAGCCCAGAATCTCGTCCTGCAATTAGCTGAATTACCATGTAAGCAGAACTCCAGCCTCGAAGAGTGTCTCCTGGTAACGTGTGCACATTGGTTGGGAAGGAATCAGATGCTGAAATTTGGAAGGGAGGTGTGTGGGAAGACCTGATGAAGCTGGGGACATTGAGCCCCCAAATTCTGGTGGGACTTCTTTGCCAGTGGAAAAGGCCTTCCCGCCTCTGAAGGGATTCACCTTGCATTGTCTGAGGACACTGTCCGGCCTTTCTGAGGCAGTTGCCATAGGAGACAATGTTGAGTCACCTCAGCCACTAGTCAACTTGACTAGGCCAAAGGGTGCCCACATATCTGGCCAAGCATCATTCTGTATGTGGGGGTGAGGGTGTTGTTGGATGAGATTAACATCTGGATTGCTAGCCTGAGTAAAGTTGATGGCCCCTCTGTGTGGATAAACCTCATCCAACTATTTGAAGGTCCGAATAGAAAAAAGGCGACCCTCTCACTAGGAAGGGGGACCCCTTCCTGCCTGACTGCACGTGCTGGGAGGCCAGCCTTTTCCTGCCTTTGGACTTGGACTGGGACATCAGCCCCTCTCGGGTCTCGAGCCTGTGGCATTTGCACGGGACTATTCCATCGGCTCTCCTGAGTCTCCAGCTTGCCACCCTCAGGTCTCGGGACTCCTCAGCCTCCATAATCATGTGAGTCAATTCACTGTCATATATATATTATATAAAATTTGCATAGTATATTTATGTGTATGTGTATGTATCTGCGCGTACACACACACACACACACACTATTGGTTCTGTTTCTCTGGAGAACCCTGGCTAATACACCACTGTGACCTCCACCTGAAGCACCTGTCTCCCCCTCTTGTGATCTACATCGTCCAATGCTTTCTCCTCTACAAAGCCTTCTCTCATACTTCCCTGCCTGGCTGGAAGTAATGTCTCGTCCTTCAATTTTTATAGCTTGTAATTGGTAAGTGTTTTATATCTATTTATAGATCTTATCTCATGAGACTGGAACCTCTTCAGGTATGATCTCCACTGAGCTCCCCTGGCTCCCAGCAGAGTGCCCTACTGTGATCTTGTAAAATAGATTTGCTGATTAATGGAATAAATGATGCCTGTGGCCTTGGCAAGCAGGCCGTCAGGCAACCAAGACCGATGCCAGGTTTCCCATGAAATCTGTTTTGGGTTGGGAACCGGCCACTTGGAGTCATTGAGGGGGCTCTGCGGGGTCCTGCCCTTATGATGAGGGTCTCACTGCCTTCCCTCTGAGATCCAGCTTGCACCGCATCTTCTCTCTGGAACTGGTTCTGGTCACGAGTCCAAATGTAATATTTTCCTTCTCTGAACCCATAGTATGGTTCTTACCATGACCTCTCTGGTTCACTTGCTCAGTTAACTGACTTCAAAGCTGGTCTTGACTCTTTCATCCAGACAGACGGATGTATTTTTTGACCCCGTGGGTTAGTCAGATTCTTTTTTCTTACATTACATTTTATATTGAGATATAATTGACATATAAGATTGTACTAGTTTTAGGTGTACAGCATAGTGAGTTGATATATGTGCATATTGCAAAATGATTAACATCCATTGTTGTGCATAGTTACAGATATTTTTCTTATGATGAGAACTTTTAAGATTTCTTCCCTTAACACTATTCAACTACGTAATAAGAGATAGTTACCTATAGTCACTGTGCTGTGGATTACATCCTGTGCACTTACAACTGGACGTTTGTACTTGTGACCACCTTCATGCATTCCCCCCACCCCCACTCTGGCAACCGCCTGTCTGTGCTCTGTGTCCATGCTTTCAGGTTTGTTTATTTAGATTGCACATATAAGTGATATTGTACAGCATTTGTCATTGTCTGTCTGACTTACTTTACTTAGCATAATGCCCTCTGTGTTGTCACAAATGACATTTCTTTTTTACAATTATATAATATTCTCATATATATATATGAGATATATATACAGAATATCATATAGTATACATTATATATAATATATAATATATAATGAATAACATATAGTATACATTATATATAATATATACTATAATGTATATATATTATGTATATATATTTTATATATATAATCTAGTATATATATTTCATATATATATAATCTATCACACTTTCTTTCTTCATTTGGGATTGTCATCTTATTATGAGCAAGGACCTGGCATACTGACATTTTGATTCCCTAGTTCATAACTGATCCTTCACACCTAGTAGGTGCTCAACAAATATTTGTTGAAAGAAGGACTAACTGCAAGTCTAATCCCACCTCTTAAGTTCCCAGAGAAACACTCTTATGATACCATCCCTCAGGCTAATGTTTAACACCCACACGTGTGGTCGGGAATCGTAGGTTCTCGAACACAGCAGGACTGACTGGAGGCTCCCCATCTAGCTCTGCTTGGACCCCCAGGTGATCTGTCAGGCCTGGAAATGGGGTGTGCTTCTGTTTTATTTTACAACAAGGCTTTATGGACAAAACTTCCAACAGCAATTAAGAAACTGAATCATAGATGGGGGAGGGGCTGTACTAAAACATATGACAAAGTTTGGTGATCTTAGAATGAAGATTGTAGGCTAAGAGGAGCCGAGTTTAAAATCTACAATATTGTAATCGAGACTGTTAATCCAGGGTTCTACATCAAACTTTGAACTTGATCCTTTGGGATCTCTTTGATCTTGAAAGAGAGGTTTTAGGTACTAAAGCGTGAGTTCTTCTTCACAGGCATATAGTAAGCTTGGGGAGCTCTTACCCCTTGAGCAGGATAGAAGTGGGGGATAAAAATGGGCTCCAAAGGGGTTCAAGCAGAATCTTGAATCAACAGTCACTGCGCAGAGCAGGTGGGAGGCGGCTAAGGCTGGAGGTCGCTAGTGGCGAGGATCACCTGGCCGCGTCCCGAGGCCCCCGTGATCAGCAGAACGCTTGGCCAGGGAGAGCCCCATGGGCCTGCGGGGTCAGACACATTCTCTGCCCCAGAACACACCTCATATATTCTGGCCTGGCATCCTGAGGACGCAGCATCCCAATGAGGGCCGACTGCACGTTCTCCCTCACTTTTTGGGAAGGAAAAGATGAGAATGTAATAACTGCTCTGCATTCCTGAAGGCATTTCACCTTCGTCTGCCCTCTCCCTTCATACAGGTTGTGGTTGACTGATTAAACTACTTTTGACAGAGAGGCTGTTTGCTTTGTGGTGACAAGGGTTTTTCCTAAAGCAATCAGGGAAAATTAGGGGGGAGGGAGAGGAGAATATGATGGGCCGAGGCTGCAAGGGCGGGTGTGGAGGGGTGTTGCCTGGAGACTGTCAGGCGCCGGGATTCTCCTCTGTGTCCCTCAGGCTTTGGGGGCAGATGCTGTGTTCATGGGAAGGAATGCTCATCATGGGGGCCTCTGTTCATCCCCAGGAGGTTGAGGATGGGCTCTCCCTCCTCCCCTGACTGCGTTTGCTCTCATTATGCACTTATGCAACACCTCGCTCTATTTGTACTGAGCGCTGTTGCCTATGCATACGCTGTAGGGTCATGGGATCTCAGGGTAGAGGGAAACTGGGGAGAGGTATGGTGGACGGAAAAGTGGCCCCCCAAAGGTATCAGGCTCTGAACTTTGGAACTTATAAATATTACCTTATTTGGGAAAAGAGTCTTTGCAGATGTGATGAAATTAAGGGTCTTGAGCTGGAGAGATAGATGATCCTGCATTATCAGGGTGAGCCCTGCCCATGATCACATGCATTCTATATTTTTTAATGTTTTAATTGATTTTTTAGAGAGAGAGGAAGGGAAAGAGAGAGAGAGAAACATTGATGTGAGAGAGATACATCAATTGGCTGCCTCCTGCATCGCCCCCACTGGGGATTGAGCCAGAAACCTGGGCATGTGCCCTGACCGGGAACGAACCAGGACCCCTCAGTCCAGGGGACGACGCCCAATCCCCTGAGCCACACCGGCCAGGCTGATCACACGCATCCTTATAAGAGGGGAGCAGAGGGAGACCCGACACACCGGAGAAGGCCGTGTGAGGACAGAGGCGGAGACCGGAGGGAGGCAGCCAGAAACAAGGGCTGCAGGCAGACCCCAGAAACTGGAAGGGGCAAGGAATGGATTCTCCCCTAGAGCTTGTGGAGGGAGTGCTCTTGATTTGGGGCTAGTGATGCAGATGTCAGACTTCTGGCCTCCAGACTGTGAGAGGATGGTTTTGTTGTTCTAAGTGAAAGCGACCAAGTGTGTGGTCATTTGTCATAGCAGCCGCAGGAAGCTAATCCAGGTGTCCCTCGGTGCAGCCTCTCGCCCAGGCTGGTGTGCCCCTAGAGCGGGCCACGAAGGTTGTCCGCCTGAGCAGCCCCTGTGCCCAGCTCGACCTTTCTGCGCAGCCCAGCCCTCTGTCAGAGTTCTCATGCACGAGGTCAGGTGCTTCTGAGGGTCTGTCATTCAACACGTGTGTCCTCAGCCACTCCTCCATGCCACCTGACCTCCCCATGCACTTAACCAGTCAAATTGGCCTAATTGGGAAGTGAGTTTTCACTGTACTCACAAGTGACTTAATGATGGGGGTACATTCCGGGAAATGTGTCATGTGAACATCACAACGTGCACGTACAGACCTGGGTGGTGCAGCCCGCCACACGCCTAGGCGGTATGGTCTAGCCCAGTGCTCCTAGGCTACCAACCTGTACCGCAGGGTACTCTACTGAGTGCTATAGACAACTGTAACACAGTGATCAGTATTTGCGTATCTGAACATAGAAAAGGACAGTAAACGTTACGGTATAGAAGATAAAGAGTGTGTCTGCTGCTCTAAGGGCCAGTGTCTTGGAGGGCAGGGGAAGGCTGTGCAGGAGGTGCCTTTGGCGGAGGGCAGGGGTGAGCAGGAGGGCAGGAGAGAGGCAGGAAGAGAAGGGGAGAGAAAGGGAGAACAGAGGTGAAAAGAGACCCAAAGCTTGACACAAGGGCAGGCTCCTGGCCCCTCCTCCCCAGCCTGCCCCTCTCCACCCTCCCTGACTCCAGGCTCCAACCCTGGGCAGGCACCGCTGGCAGGACACCTGCTGAGCCCCTCACCTGTGCAAACCACCCAGAGCTAGTAGTCAATTCAACGTGGTCCTTGGGCTCAGTCCTTTCTTTCAAGATCCCAGCCTTTTTGCTTATAACCCATTATAACCCGTGGGACTGACTGTCATTGTATGTGCAGTCTGTCTGGACGGAAACAGCTTTGGTGGCCCAGGGCTGTCCTTGAAAACAATTCTGGACTCTATGGCGACTTAGGGTCGGTCTGCTTCTGAGCGTGCTCAGTGTCTTTCCCCCAGCTTCCCACAATCAGCAATGCCATAACCAGGGTCACAAAAATGGCATCATTTTGCACTGACAGTATGGTTTAAACCTTTTGGGGGATTTTCATACCATCTTGTGTGACGTATTTAATTGAGCATTATTAATTCAATAGAAAATACGGAAAATGAGGCCCAAAGAGGAATGACTTGGCCAAGGTCAGTAAGCAGAGAATGTTAAAGCTGTGATTACCATCTGGGACCTTTCAACTTCACCGCGGAGTATGCGAGGGGGACCCAAGGTGTGGAAATTCCCACTGGGAAGAAAATACTAGAACTTCCTCCTATCGATTTTTAACCGAAAATTAAGAAAAACGGAACTTAGCTAATATTTGACAAGTAAAAATATATGCATGTAATTTATGAATCAATGACTGTCATGGATGTCTTAAAAATCTTTTACTGATGGAAGCGTATGCTTTTAAAAAAAGTAGGGGGACTTCTGTTCTCCCCCACCATTGTCCTTTTTAAGCCCAAACGGATGATTGGAGATAATTCAGGATGATCTTTGTGCAGGAACATGTAGACACAGATCGACTGGCGATAACGAGGAGACTGAACGTCTCTAGTTTAAGTCACTGTGTAGTGATGCGACATGTCCACAATGACTAGCACACGGTGCATATAAAAGCAGGGAGGGACGGAGGGGTTCACTTTGGGAAAATTAAGATACACCACAGAGTTTGTGAGGTAGGGTAGACTTGGCTGACTTTCCTTGCCCTTGACCCCTGGTTGTACCTGCCACTGCACACAGATGAGGGAGGCAGCAGCAGTGGCCGGAGGGGACCTCGCCAGGCAGATGGTGTGTCGCCATGGACGCACGACAGAGGCGGGCCCCTGAGTACGTCGCCAGAGCCTATGCCAATTCCTCCTTAGCAAGCTGATTCATTGGCCGATTCCTCTATAATTTTTTGGTTTTTGGAGAAATAGCGGATACAGGTTTTTAAATTTTTTCTCTACAAAATATCCCTCTCCCGAGTACTTCAAAAGCTCAGGAGAGCCATGGAAAAGGTGAAAGGGATCCGTTTGGGCTCTGTAGATTTCAGGCTGACCTTGAATTTCCGCTTCTATTTTCCTGGCTCCCCATCCCTGGACCAAAACACAGACTGAGCCTCTCCCTCCAGTTCAGACCAGTCGTACGCGGGGGAGTAAGCGCTTCAGCGAGTCCCGCTCCGGGGCTCCTCACTGCTCTGTGCTCACTTTCTCATCTGTAAAATGGGGGTTAAAAATAGTACCTACCTCAAAGGGTTAAACACATGAATTAGGTGTTTAAACTTCTTAGAACAGAGCCTGCCACATAAGAAGTGGTGACGGGTATGAGCTAATATTGTCGCGGCTGTAGTCAGAGTGACTGACAAATCAAGGTGTCAAGCTAATGCTGTCATGCTTCCTAAGTCTTTCCTTCATTGGGGGGGGGGGGGGGAGTCCTCTTCTGGAATAGGTGCCTGGAGTTCTCTGAACCTGAACTCCTGGGATACTGAGGCCTTCTGCCCCCTTCCACTGCTGGTGTTCAGTGTCCACCATGACCCTCAAGATTCCTTTAAAAATTTCTGTGTGTCATCAGGCCCCCAGGACAAACCTGTGTCCTTGGAGAAGGGGCGTTTCAAAGGTTGGTCCTTACTGATTTCCGGCCCTTCCACTGGCCTTTGCAGACAACAAATCACCCAGAATTCCTCACAGCTTTAGTGCTGTTTCTGTCAAAGATTGGAACCTTTCTTAAAACTCACAGAGTGCTTGTCACCAAAGGTCCATCAAGTCATGTATGGTTGTATTGGGTCATATAGTGGGAAGCAGAAAAGGACTCTTGGTCCCTGGAAACATGTGCTTTGACTGAAATGTATGTATCCCCCTGGCTGGTTGGGCTTAGCAGTTAGAGCATCGGCCTGCGGACCAATGAGTCGTGGGTTCGATTCTGGTCAAGGGCACGTACCTCAGTTGAAGTTCTATCCTTGGCCCCGGGTGAGGTCATGTGGGAGCCAACTAATTGGTGTGTGTCTGTCACATCCATGTTTCTCTCTCTCTTCCTCCCTCCCTCCCACTCTGTCTGAAAATTAATTGAAGAAATATTCTCAGATGAGGATTAAAAACAAAAAAAGAAGAAAACATAACTCTACCGGGAAGTAATGAAAATGGCTGCCCCAGACAGAGTTCTCTGGGTCTCACCAAGGCATTTGACCAGTTTGCTTGCAGTATGTAAAGTAAAGGACTTGCCACTACAATTAGGTAGGTTTGTAACTGGGAAGAAGTGTGCTCTAGGGAAGGCTCCCAGTAACATGCCACAGGGCTTTGTCCCCAACTTGATTTTGCCCCAAATATTTGAACCGTGATTCACTGAAGCCAGGGCATGATGTAATTAGGATCCAAAAAGGTCTTGACAGGCTGGGACAATTAGACTGACTCCAACAACCTGATATTTAGCAGAAACAACCAGAAGGTCTTGTACTTGCATCCCAACAGGCAACTACACAAGAACAGGGGCAGAAAGCAGGACAGGGGAGGGCGAGTCTCCGCACAGGTGCCAACGCTTGGCACGCGGCGTGGCGTGGATCCACGGATGACGGCATTGTGCTTCTGGGCTGTGCTGTTAGAGGTATTGTATCACGACGAGCAAAGTGATAATGTCCCTCTCTCCTTGCTGGTCAGATCACAGGTGAAGCATGAGTTCAGTTCTGGACTTCTGACTTCAAGGTCTCATAGAGCACAGGAGGAGGAGAGAATCAGGATCCCAGCTGGACTCTAGGACATGTTCTCTAGCAAATTACAGATAGGCTTGGGAACGCTTGCTTTACAGAGAAGATTTCATGAAGACATGATAGTTGTCTTCAAATAGTTTAGGTTGCCACCTGATAACTGAAGGCTGCCATGTTAAAGAATTACACAGTTTCTGGGATGCCCTCAGGGCTAGAACAAGGGACCGTGGGGGGAGGCCACTGGGGTGCAGGAGAGTCTGATGTAAAGGAGGGAGTGCCCTTACTGTGAACACTTCCAGCAGTCCTCGGAAGATTGGAATGTAGTGGGCGTATGCCTTAGAACTAAGAGCTGAGAGTTGAGATTTCTGGCCAAGACTGAAGAGATACATTGTTGTTGATTTAAAGGTAGCTCCTGTTTCTTTAGATTCCAAATGTATAAGTGGCAAAGATCATTCAAATGTAATAGCCTGATGTGTGTTCTTGCCCAAATTGTAGTGGTCCCAGACCACATAAAAGCAAGGTGAAGATTTTTCCCCCCAAAGATGAGTTGGGGATCAGCTAAACGCCTAAGCTTAGTCCTCACTCCATAGTGAGGAGTTCTGTCCTGGAGTGTGAAGGAGACGCCCTTGAGTTAAAAGGTTTGATGCTAGGATTTAAAAACACCACTTTCTATGTTAAAATAATATAGTTATTGCAAAACACAATTTTCAATGGGATTACATCATCATAGCCTAGCGAGATGGGTTCCTAACTGGGTGGGTTACCCAGAGTTATTATTTAGAATTGTCCATCTGAAGAACAGAGGCACCTGCCGAAAGTGATTAGTTTTATATTACGTTAATTGGCATTGAGTAGTTTCCCAGTAAAAGGTTCAATTGCAACTTGATAGTTCATAGAATCTTCATAGAAAAAATTTTTTTTTCTTATTTCCTTTTAACAAGAAGGCATGTGTCCAATTCATCTACAAAAGCTATGCAAAGTAATTCAAATGTACATTCAGGTGTACCATCCCACTTAGACTGTTTTAGCTGCCAGCACATGAAATGATATGGCTTTATTAACTCTCATGACAAGTCTGGAGGTAGAATGAGTTCCTCGCTGGTTAATTCAGACACCCAAGGTGTCAGAATTTTAAGTCAGCAACTCTGCTGTTTTCTTGGCTTCATCTCATGGAGACAAGATGGCTGTCACATATCACATCTCCACAGGACAACATCCAGAACAAGGTGTGTCCTCTTTTAAGAGTAAGAAAACCTTTTTCCCAAGAGACCCCCCCAAAACTCCCTTGCCTTGTATTGCATCATACGTCATACCATTTTGAAAAATTATTACATGGTTTTGCAGATGTTGAAGCCTGCCAATTCATAAAGTCTGAGAATTGTAGCCCTAGAAGATTTTATTTCTTTTTAATTTTGACTTTTTAAATTAAGACAAAGTAAAATTGACTTTGGGGTGTGTATATAGTTCTATGAATTTTAACATGTGTAGATTCATGTAACCACTAACACATTCAACATATAGATCGGCTTGATCATGCCAAACATCTCCTCATGGGTGTCTGTATGTGAGTTATGTGATGTAGTTTTGTTTTTCCTTTTCATGTCTTTGACTGGTTTTGGTATCAGGATAATGTTAGCCTCATAAAATAAGCTGGGAATGTTCCTTCCTCTTATTTTATGAAAGAGATTATATAGAACTGATATTATTTCTTCTTTAAATGTTTGGTAGAATAGGCCAATAAAGCCATCTGGGCCTCCAGATTTCTATTTTAGAAAGTTTTAAGTTATGAATGCAATTTCTTCAGTAGGACTATTCAGCTTATGTCATTATGGCTTTCATCTTTAGTGTTATCTTGAGGAATCAGCTCACTTTGTCATTCTTGTTCGGAGTTTATGTATCTACCTACATGGAAAACTCCAGCAGATATGTGACAATTTTTGTCTTTAACCATCAAACACTTTTTAAAGAACAAAATGGGATAAGAAGCATGTATTATAGTTACCCAGATACTTGTCTTTCCTTCATTCCTGACGTCCTAAGTTCTTTTCTGATATTTTACTTCTCCCGAGGAACTTCCTTTAAAATTTATTTTAGAGTAGGCCTTCTGACAATGAACTTCTAAGCTCTTGTTCGTCTGAAAATTTCTTAATGTTACTCCCATTCCTGAAGGATAGTTTTACTGGATATAGAATTCTGGGTTGAGAGTTCTTTTCCTTAGCACTTTAAATATGTTGTTCCACTTCACCTGGTCTCCATGTCTGATGATGAGAAAGCACAGTCATTTGAATCGCTGATTTCCTATTGGTAATGCATCCTTTTTTTTTTTTTCTGGCTGCTTTCTAGATATTTTTCTTTGTCTTTGCTTATCAACAATTTGATAATGATATATGGGCATGTATTTCTTTAGGTTTATCCTGTTTGAGGTTCACTGAGTTTCTTGAATCTGATTAATTATTTCTATTAACAAATCTGTGAAGCCTTCTGTCATTATGTCCTTAAATATTTTCTCTTCTCTGTAACATCTCCTTTTGTGACTCTGATAGAGTAGACATTGATCACAAAAGGAGAGGGAGAAAGACCTATACTTTCTATTGATCTATCTTCAAGTTCATTAATTCTTTCTTCTATCATTTCCATTTTGTAATTGAGTTTATCTATAGAGATATTTTGTTATTGTTGGTGTTGCCCCCCCTCCCCCAGTTCTCAATATCCATTAGGTTCTTATTTGTGTCACCTATTTCTTTGTTGAAATTTTCTATCATTCTATTTCTTTCAGGAGTGTCCACCCTCACTTGTTGCAGTTTTCCCTCAATGGTTTTATTAAAGCTTTTTTCAGATAATCCCAACACATGCCACTGGTGTCTGTTGACTGTGTTTTCTTCTACAGGCTGAAACTTTCCTGTTTCTTCTGATGCTGAATAATTCTGTATTCTACTCTGGACACTTTGAATATTGTGTTGTAAGACTCTGGGCCTTCTTTAAATCCTATGAAGAACGTTGATATTTTTGTTTAAGCAGGCAATTGATTTGGTTGGGTTTAAACCACATATTCTAACTGGCATTCTTGGGGTTGTGGTCCAATGTCTGTTGAGTTTTCAAAGCCTTTGCAGTGCTATTCAGATTTCTCTACCTGCTGCCATTCTGGAGCCTGAGCAGCGGTCAGTCTTGTTTTCCGGTCAGTCAAGGTCTGTGGTATGCTGTTTCGGTCAGACTCGTGCATGAGCAGCTTGTGGGTGAGCCCAGCGTTCCATAAACAATGTTACGCAGTAGCTTTGCCCAGCTCTTCCCTCTCCCAGATCTCCCCGGGACTTTCTAGTTCTTTTCTATTTTATTTCTACAGCCATAAATCTGGGGTTTTATGTGTTCCATTCTGCTGCACATGTTCCATGGCTGTGCCAGCTTCTTGGTCCAAACAACGAGAGAGCAGAAAGAGAAAAACAAGCATCAGGGCTTTTCTTCTCCTTGAGACAATGACTCCTCTGATTAGAGGGGAAGGTTCAGATTGCTCTACCTGCTGCCATTTTGGAACCTGAGTAGCGGTTCCAGGCGCCGACAGGTTACCATGGGTTGGGATGTGAGGGAACAGAGACAGGAGAAACATTATTTTCCCCACTTGCTTCAAGCATTGGCAGACCCCTTCCCCACTCTTGAACCATAA
The DNA here is from genome assembly GCF_014108415.1 of Molossus molossus. Lineage (NCBI taxonomy): Eukaryota > Metazoa > Chordata > Mammalia > Chiroptera > Molossidae > Molossus > Molossus molossus. The sequence continues at coordinate 104,143,236 of NW_023425366.1, read as the reverse complement.
CTAGAGGGCTCCCTGAGCTCTCACTGACCACACCAGTGCCCACTCCAAGCTTTATACCACATTGCATCTAGCCTGGGAATACCAGAGGGAAAAATATAGTCAACTCTTCGATGGTTTGGTGGTGCTTCAAATTCAGGTCTTCGTCCCCGATTCTCCTTCTACTCTTTACTTCTCAGAATCTTCAAGTAACTGCTCTGCGCATTCGGTTCAGGGTTCATAGCTGCATTCCATGCAAGAGACAGAGTGGAATGTTGTTTCATCTACCCATAATCAGAAACCCTTGGAACATTTTCTTCAACGTAAGTGGCTAATTGAATATTCTGTTATAAAAGAGGTTGCTATATGTGAGAAATGGAGAATCAGGAGTCTGTAAAATACTGAGTGGATGCCACAGGACTCAACAGAAACAGGGATATCATCTGTCTTGAGTCTTTTACTGTCGGTAAACTAAGAACTTCTAGGTCCGGGTTTGACAACCATTCTCAACCTTCACAGCTAAGCTCTGAAATCTATTATAATTCAATTTCTTTTTTGAAATATTGTGCTTTTAATAAGATTTCAAAGAAAACGAATTTCCAAATTGTTTTCTTTAAATTTAAAGTACTGATTTTACTGGATATTCCTTTTGGGACTCTCTTGTCAATGCAAGAATTCTTAGGGAGCACTCTCAGCATGAGGAATGTCAGGATTTTTGGTCTGTCCGTATTTCCTTGGCATGTGTTATTAAAGAAACCTCCATCACTAATATTCTCAATTGAGTGTTGCTCTTATACATCATCCCTGCAGTAGCATTGCTAAGGATGAGACTGGGTTATTGTTAGGAGGAAGAAATCCCTCCTGACCTAGTTTGGAGGTCTAGACCTTGGGAAGAAAGAAATGGACAAAGACTCTGAACACCATAGATTGGGTAACATTCTTGAGAGTGGTGTGTTCATTTTATTTGATAAAGAATTTTTTAAGAGATCATTTAAAACCATGGTTCTCAACCTTCCTAATGCCATGACCCTTTAATACAGTTCCTCTTGTTGTGGTGACTCCCAACCATAAAATTATTTTTGTTGCTACTTCATAACTGTAATTTTGCTACTGCTATGTCTTAGGCGACCCCTGTGAAAGAGTCATTTGACCCCCAAAGGGGTTGCGACCCACAGGTTGAGAGCCACTGATGTAAAAGAAGTAAATTCTGTATGTTTCTTGTACATTCTAGAATTTTTTGAACTATTTCATCTACTTCTAAAGTTTCATCTTAAAAATATAAATGAAATTGGATAGTCACAATCCAGGAAGCAGAACATTCATCTCTAAATCTAAAACCTTGAATCATCAACAAAGTGGAAACATGTCAAGGTGATTATACTCCCCCCGTTGACAGCCAGGTTTTAAAGCCAGACGGGTCCAGCGGGTGTTTATTTTTGACCTGTGCTTGCTTCATGCTGCTTTTGCACATCACTGCCCCTCTGCGTTGCATTGTCTCTCAGCTCAGTGCCTAGATCTGCATGGGGAAAGGCATATTTTTCATTGGGAGTTTGGTGACATTATTTTTCTCAACTATTTCAGTTCAGAAATCACCATCTTTCCAAATCCTGGGGCCTTGGTCTTCTTCCCAGGGTATGGACACGAAGATACCCGTGGGTACGCTCTGAAGAGTCCAGGTGGTTTCAGCCTTCCTCTTCCCCAGTAGTCACCACACAGTATTTACTCCTACTTCGTACTCAAGCAAGCTAATAATTCGGGAGGCAGAGAAATTGAACAAATACTCATCCAGGGACTCATTGGGATGAGATGTGTAGCATATAGAGATATTTAATATGCTGTGATTTTTTTTTTTATATGTGGTATAGCAATTAGGGCCCAGAAGAGCAATTTCCTATACAATTCTAATTTGGAGCGAAATGATCTGGGTGGCAGTTGTATAACTCTATCTACGATGAATCAGTGCTCAGTGACGTTTTACGTCTGTGTAACCGGGAAAGCTCTGGTGCATGTTCCACAGAGGAAGTCCTCAAGATTCAGCTCTACTCTTGGTCCAGCAGAACCATTACCCCTTTAGAACCATTTCATATGGATTCTTAAAAGTGTTAAAAAAAGAAAGAACTTACTGTTTTATTACAACCACATTACACGCTGCTATAGAAACAATTAGACCTTCTAAAAATAGGGAACTGTGGAGAAAACTATGGGTCTCTGCAAGGTGTTATATGACCAAGTATGTTTTAAATATTTTTAATAGCCCTGGTCGGTTTGGCTCAGCAGACCAGAGAGTCGGGTTTGATTCTGGCCAATGGCACGTACCTCGGTTGCGGTTCGTCTCCGGCCCTGTCTGGGTCGTGCAGGAGGCAACCAGTCGATGTGTCCCTCTCATGTCAATATTTCTCTCTCTCTCTCCGTTGCTCTCTCCCACTCTGTCTGAAGACAAATAGAGAAATATCCTCAAGTGAGGATTTAAAATAATTATAATAAATATTTTTAATAACATGGGAAATGTTCACAATAGAATGTCAAGTAGAAAGGATGGGAAATATTATTTCAATTATGTTATTTATTTGCTTAAAAGAAAATACTCAAGCCCTGACTGGGTGGCTCAGTTGGTTGGAGCATCATCCCACGCACCAAAAGGTGGCAGGTTTGATTCCCAGTCAGGGCACACACCTAGGTTTAGCATTCGATCCCCAGTCAGGGCAGGTATAGAAGGCAACCAATCGATGTTTCTCTCTCTCTAAAATCAATAAAAACATGTCCTTGGGTGAGAATTAAAAAATATACACACTATATACTGAAATGTCATCTCTGGGTGGTGGGTTGATTTTTAATTTTGTATTTATTTTCTTTATTCCTTTTCATTTTTCACTATTATAAATAATGACAATAAACAAGATGGTACAGAGGTATTTGTCTAAATTTATGATTAAGTTCTTAGGACAGATTCCAGAAAAAGAATTATTAAATCAAAGGAAAAGAATATTTTTTAAATGGAAAAGGAATTTTTAATCAAATGGCATTTCGAAATTAATATCCAGGAAGGCTGCGCCAGGCCTGTTCTCATCAGAGTGAGTGAGGAGTCTCGGCAAGCTGTGCAGTCCGTCTTCTCACTTAAAAATAAGATCTTCGCTTATTTGGCAGGTGGAAAATGCTATCTTATTATTGCTTTGATTTGCATTTATGTTCATACTATTGAAGTTGGACATCTTCCACATTTAACAATTGTTATTTTTCCTTTGTGAATTATCTGTTTACATGCTTTAGCATTAATGTCTTTTAATGAATTCCTTTGTATTCAAGAGTATTATCCCTTTGCCATAGTCATTGCCTAGTTTTTGGTTAAATATTTAATTTAGTTTCTGATGTCTTTAAGATACAGGGTATGTTATCAAGTCTATGAATATTTACTTTTCTGCTTTTACTTTGTTGAATTTAAGCTTAGAAACATTTTTCCTTATTTTACCTATATATATTCTTCTAATTTATATCTTTAGTGTTTTAGAATAAAATATGAAGTGAGGAGCAAAACTGATTATTCTTTCCAAGTTTGTAACCTAGTTGCCCAGCACCATTTGCCAAGTAATCCCATTTTCTCTTCCATTGTTTCTCTTTATTATCTATTCTTACTGTAGCTTATTTGTGAGCAGTTCTGTTTTAGTTATCTTCTATCCATTCCTACATCAGTAACTTTTTTGTTATTGTAGTTTTGTAATACATTTCATTGTTAGATATAGCATTGCTGCTTTTAATTATTTTCTATTTTATTTTATTTTAAATTCGTACCTTAGGATATTTTTTTGTTTATCTTCAGAGAGGGAGGGGAAGAGGGAGAGGGAGAGGGGAAGGGGAGAGAGAGAGAGAGGGAGAGAGAGAGAGAGAGAGAGAGAGAAAACATCCATGTGAGAGAGACACATTGACTGGTTGCCTCTTGCGCGATCCCTCCAGACTGCAACCGAGGGATGTGCCCTTGATCAGAATTGAACCTGCAACTCTTCCATTCGAGGATCAATGCTCTAACCACTGAGCAAAACTGGCCAGGGCTGTTTTTAATTATTTTTAAAGCTTTTCTTGTCTACTGCTTTTTTCAAATGACCTTAAGAGTCATTGGAAAAGCTTCAAAAAATAAAATTCCATAGCGATTTTTATTGGAATTGCACTAAACATAAGTTAATTTGGGAAGAAGTAACTTCTTCACAAAAGTCTTTATATCAAGAACCATGGTATCATTTACCATTTTCTTTAAAGGTTTTTAAAATACATCACTAAAGTTCTACAGATTTCTTTATATGAGTCCCAAATACTATTTTCACGCTCACCCCTGGTTAGTTTGTCTCTTCTTTGTGGTATAAGTTAGAGACTTTTCTCTTTAAATGGGGATCGTTTTCTCAATGACTTGTGGCTACGATCGTGGGTCCTGGAGTCAGACCACCTGCATTCAGACCCCACCCAGCTCAGGCCTGGTCAGTGCAGATCAGGCCCTCCCGACCGGGTTTCTCCTGCTGATACAGGACATGGAACCATCATAGGACCCACCTCCAAGCGTGCTGTGTGAGCCCAGTGAGTTCATGCACGGACTCCGAGCACACTGCCTGGCAGGAAGGAAATGCTCAGCGAACGTCAGCTAGGTAGCATGAAGAACTTTCCCTGCACCGTTCTTCTGCCCTTTCTTCCGAATTCCCGTCCTTCTCAGGTCAAGTCTCAGGGCGCTAGGCTCCAGGTCCTTCAGCCGCAGGCTGCTGCCTCAGCTCTCCACGCTCAGCACCGCTAGTTCAGAGCGTCTGTGAATTTGTGTCTTGGGAAATCCAGCATTTTAGTGCCCGAGAATCTTTGGAATATTCTAACTCCAATCTGATTGCTGATGTTTCTCTCCTGTCTTTTCTCCCTCTCAGTTCTGATCAGGCTTCGTCCGCCAGGTGCGGTTTGGTGGGAGCCCAGTGCTCAAAGGCTCAGTTTGGTCACCTCCTTGTCGCGGCACCCTGGAAGTGCGCTGCCCCTCCTTCGTCAGCCTGTGCTCCTCTGCCCAACCCACCTCCGAGTCCGGCCTCGTGGGCAGTGGCAAGTGGCAGGGAGAGGAACGCCCCCCTGGTTCCACCTTTTTTTTCTTTTTCTTTTTTTTAGTATATATATATATATATATATATATATACACACACACATACATATATATATATATATTTTAATTACAGTTTACTGTCAACATTATTCTGTATTGGTTTCAGGTGTGTAGCACAGTGGCCAAACAATCACCTACCTCACAAAGTGCCCCCTTCACCCCGCATACCTTCAGCACCCACCCAGTGCCCTTCATAGTTATTACAATAGGACGGACTATTGTACCCACAATCCTGGTGACTGTTCCATAACTACCGATTTGTACTTCTTTTTTTTTTCTTTTTCTTTATGATTTTAGAGAGAGAGGAAGGGAAAGGGAGAGAGAGATAGAAACATCGATGAGAGAAAACATCAATTGGCCGCCTCCTGCATGCTCCCCCACTGGGGATTTGGCCCACAACCTGGGCAAGTGCCCTGACTGGGAATCGAACCAGTGACCTCTTGGAGCGTGGGTTGATGCTCAACCACTGAGCCACACCGGCCAGGCCCAATCTGTACTTCTTCATCGCTTTACCTCCTTCACCCAGTCTCCAAACCCCCTCCCCTCTGGCATCCTGTGGCCCAGCAGGGAACAAGAGCCTGATCCTCTGGAGGCTGCAGGAGGAAGCCCTCTCTGTGGGGGTAGGGAGACCGGCAGGGGGGCTACTCAGGAGCAGGGCACCCCAGCCCACAGATCGGATTTTCTCCAGGTGCTGGGGAGTGAGTGAGGTCAGGAACCACCCCAACCTGCTCATTGAATAGGTGAGGCCCTTTCCCCAGGCGAGGCAGGCTGGGTTTCTGCTGGCCACAGTGCAGCCCCCCCCCCCTCTCCGGGGCCCTGCCTGCAGGGTCTGTGCCCACTGCCCAGGGGACTTGCCAGGAGGCTGGGCGGGAGAGCGAGTTAGGAATACCTCCTGCTACCTGCTCAGAAGTCCCTGGGCTCTTCTGTTACATTTTCTAAATGCTTATTGCTGCCACACAAGAAACTGTTGATTTATACAATGTCTGTCTGTACTTAACCACTGTTACTAAATGCCCAGAATTACAATCGTGTCACTTGTATCACTAGACACACAGGAACACTGCTTTAGGAACAGAATCATCTTGTCTTCTTCATTCCTGCAGATACTTTTCATTTCTATTCCGCATGGTAATATTGGCCAGCACGCTGAGGACTGTAGGGTATAAAATGATAGCAAGCACCCCGGGTCTCGCTTAGCTGAATGCGGATTTCCCACTGTGTCACGTGATCTGCAGTTGTCTTGCCGTAGTTCACTCTTAGTACCTTAAGGAAATATTATTCTTTTCTCAGTTAAAAAAAAAAGTCCTGAATGAACATTATGTTTTACTCAGCTCCTTTGCAACATTCATAGACATTACCACTTTTGAAATTATATCTATTGATTTAATTTGTCCTAATCATTGATTTTCCTAATATTAAATTGTACACAAGTCCTGGAATGATCTGAACTTGGCTATGATAGACTGCTTTCACTGGATTTTAATTGAGATTTTCCAGTTAGGCTTTAGGATTTGTGTATTGCTAAGTCAGATCCTACAGTTGTGTTCCTTTTGTGTATTTTGATATCAGACTTATACTGGCTTTTTCCCCTTTTCCTCATCCTGGCATGGTTTATATAACATGAGAAGTAGTCACTTCTCAAAAACATGAAAAACCTCACTTTATGATTTTTCTTATTTGAGAAGCTTTTCAGTTTTGTTTTTTGTTTTTTCCAACTTCAATCTCATTCCGTTGCTTTTTAAACTTTTTAAAAGTACTGGTAAATTATTCTTTTTCAACAAAAAGCACTAGTTTCTCAAAATTTTAAAAAATATATTAGCTTTTAGATATACAAAGATTTCCTAATTTTTATTCCTTTTATAATTGTTGCTACATCTTTTTTAAGCTGCAATTTTATTTGTTTTTCTAGATTTCATGTTATTAATTTATATATTATATAGTTTTTCAAAGATTTTACTTTTTTTTCTTTAAAAAATGTGATTTTATTGATTTTTTTTTTTTTTTTTTTTAGAGAGAGGAAGGGAGAAGGAAAGGGAGAGAAAGATAGAAATATCGATGTGAAACAGAGAAACATTGCTAGGTTGCCTCCTGCACGTCCCCTTCTGGAGATTGACCTGCAACCCCGGGCATGTGCCCTGACTGGGAATCATACTGGTGACTTCCTGGTGCCTGGGATGATGCTCAACCCACTGAGCCACACTGGCAAGACTCTTGTTTCCTTTTTTTTTTTTTTTTTTTATTTCTCACCCAAGGATATTTTTCTGTTTATCTTCAGATAGAGTGGAAGGAAGGGAGAGAGAGAGAAACATCGACATGAGAGGAACACATCGACTGGCTGCCTCCCACATGACTCTGACCAGGGCCAGGGACTGCAACCGAGGTACGTGCCCTTAACCAGAATCAAACCCACGACTCATTGGTCTGCGGGCTGACGTTCTAACCACTGAGCCAAACCAGCCAGGGCTCTTTCCTTTTTAATACAGTGGTTACCATACTGCTTGTGTTTGTCTCAATTAATTAATTCTGCTCTTACCCCAATTTTATTATATCATTGTCTCATGTCTTTTATGTCTAAGTTGTTTTCTAAGTTTTTCTTTGAATGTTTTTTTTCCTTTTTCTCCCCAACTTTTACAATAATGAAATTATTTTTAATGCTTTGAATTTTCCTCTGAGTACAGCTTTGATTAATACCTACATATTTGAGATATGTAATGTCTTTATTGTCATTTTCTTTAACATTTATCTCAAATTTGTATTCTTCATTGATCAGGAGAATGTTTTACAATTACAGAGAGGTTTAGGGATTTTTGCTTAAGTGTTTACTGTTAAGTCCTAGTTTCTTTTAGTCTGAGTAGGAGAATGTGGCCTTCTAATTTCAGCTCTGGAGAATTAGTTGATGTTAGTCATTAGAATTAGTCATTGCCATTATAGTGCTTAAATTATCGTCTTGGGTTACGACATGGCTCCAATTCTAGTACCAATTAGTGTGTGGTGTTTTTCCTCCCCCACACCAAACAATTCTCCGACACCAACTGGTGTCCTAAAATTCAACTCAGATTCCACAGGTGAAGGGCTCAGTCCCACGAGACCTCCCCCACTTTAGGTGCCAATTGCAAGTCTAGGTTGTCTGTCACCTGGACTTCTGACTGGTCAGCTGTGGATTGGAGATCCCCACAACCCCCTCCTTAGGTTTGATTAATTTGCTGTAGCAGCTCGCAGAATTCCAAGAACCATTTTATTTACCCAATTACCAATGTATTATGGAAGGATATGACTCGGGAACAGCCAGATGGAAGACGTGACCAGGGCACGGTGCAGGGAAAGGGTGCGGGGCTTCCGCATTCTCTGGGCATGCCCCTCTCCCCACATGTCCACCTGTTTGCCAACCCGAAAGCTTTCTGAATGCTGTCCTTTTGAGTTTTTGTGGAGGCTTCATTGCATTGGCATGATTGATTAAATCATTGGCCATTTGGTGATTGATCCAACCTCCAGCTCCTCCCCCCTTCCTGCGGGTCACGGGGGTGGGATTGAAAGTTCTGACCCTCTAATCACATGCTTGGTTCCTCGGGCAACCAGAGGGGCCCTTCGGTGTATTCCAAAAGTCACCTCATTGACGTAACAAGAGACACCTTTATTGCTCTTGTCACTTAGGGAATTCCAAGGGTTTTAGGATCTCTGTGCCAGCAAATTCCAAGGGTTTTAGGATCTCTGTGCCAGCAACTGGATAAAGACCAAATACATATTTTTTTTATTACAAATGACGATATCACAATGGCCTAATGGAAAGAGCAAAATTTTTGTGCAATCAAGGTCAACCATGGTTCAAATCTGGGTGTTGTTACAATTCATGACAATCTTGTACAGGTGACCTAATAGCAGAATCTCCTCTATGTCTTAGTCAAACGGGGACATCAGTCCCCACCTTCGGGTGTTGTGAGGAGTAAACGAGGCCCTTTAAGTAAAATGCCCTAGCAGGGTGCCTGGCCTGTGCTGGTCACAGGAAACGGCAGCTGCAAGTTATTGCTGCCCACTGGCTCGGCTGTTGGCTAACAGTCCATCCGAGTCATCTCTGTCAGCTCAGGAAGATGTCTTGTGACCTTGTGACTGTGCTTTGATTGTTCTTGGATACTCGAATGTTTCTTCCTTGTGAAGTTTATGTCCGGTTTCTGTCTTCCATCTCTGTCATCCTCTCTCTCACCGTTTGATTTCTCTCTTATTTCCTCTGTTGTTTATGATTGTTTCTGCTGCTGCTGCTGCTACTTATTTCTGCAGCTGCATTCTCCCCCCACATGATGTTATACTTTCCAAATAGCACTTCCGTTTGCCTACGTAAAATGAATATACGAATCCACTACTTTTATGTAACATAAGAAGAATATACTAAGTAGAAGTGTATAAGTAGAAAGGTTATAATATGCAGATTTTAGCTTTTCTAGTACACAGTGACCACTCTTTCCTGTACCCTGACCCTCCCTGTTATTTCTTGATCATGTTAGATAAAGGTACTACTCTACTAATATTTTTTGGACCTTCTGACACATCCCCCAAAGTACAAATTAAAAGAATGAATACAAATAGATATGATGGAGCTTGTAATTTTTTTTGTTTTCTGGAACCGCAATGAGTGTCCTTGAGCATCCTTGACTTGCTCTCACCTTGGAGACCACTCTCGTAGACAATGTCAACTTTCGCGTGTGCCGCGCTTCCTCACTTCCTGTTTTACTCTGCAATGGTAAATATTTTCCATTCCAATGTAACATGTAAATAAAAGTATCTTTTCTAGTTCGACTGTTCTGTATGAAACAAGTAAAAACCATGTGCTTGGTGTTTAGCGCTTATGTAAAATGGGTTCCCCAGAATGCTGGGTTGCTAGAGGTAAGCGTATTGCTCTGGGGTGTCTGGGCCTCAGTTCAGCTTTTCTCAGTGGGTTGAGGTTGGGGCAGATGAGGAGCTAGGAGAGATGATGGATGTAAAATTCCATGAACAGAAGTCAGGGAGGAAGAGACTGCGCTCGTCCTTTCGGAACAATGGCCAAGGCATGGTGTTCCACAGAGTTAAGCATCTCAGAGTTAAGCTCGGAAGATCCTACCTTATGTCATTTTACCTACAAGACCGATACGAGGGACTCTGAACCATAAGAAGCCGTGCATCTGTTCCCGTTCTAGGTGGAAATGTTGATTTTGATAAATTTCTGTGGCCTTGGCTCAGTGACTCAGGAACTTGGAATGAGGGTGGAGGTGTGTGTGGAAGAGTTGACACAGCAGGCTATCCTTAGAAAGGCCTCCTCGCCAAAATAGAGACAGACTCATAGATGGAGAGCAGGCAGACAGCTCTGGTGGGGGAAGTTGGGGTGGGGGAGGGATTGAGCAAAAAAGAAAAAAAGAGAGAGAACTCATGGACATGGACAACAGTGTGGTGACTGGGGGGGTGGAGGATAAGTGGTGATGGAAAAATAAAATTAATTTAAATTAAAAAAAAAAAAAAGACCTGCTTGCAAGGTTAGTCCTTGGCTGGCTTTTGGGAAATTGGTTTTGGGGATGGTTTTCATCATTCCTAGAACTGGAAAGAGGAGCTCACCATGCCGCACCTGTTTGGGCATACAACGTGGGTTAAGCTAAGCACCTGCTTTCCTTCTGGAAGTCTGAAGTTTGGTGCATGCCAGGCACAGAGTGCCTACACGACTAGCCCCTAGTGAATGCCTCGGACACTGGACTCTGAGGAGCTGTCCTGGAGACACATGTTGCCACTGCTTGTTGCTGGGGGAATTAAGCATGTCTCTTGCCGCCGCTGGGAGAGGATTCTGGGAGTCTGCCCGGTTTCCTTCAGACTTTCCCGTGCGTCTTTCCCTTTGGTGATTGTGCGTTATGTTCTCACACAGTCAGACATCATAGCTGTGAGTAGGACCACATGCTGTTCCGGAAGTCCTCTTAGCAAACCACTGAACTTGGGCATGGGTCCTGAGATTCCTCCAATGCACATCCCACCTGAAAAGCTACAGTCCCTTTGTGACCAAGTTGCTGCTCCCGAGCCTCTTCAGTGTAAGACTCCAGGTGCTGCCGCCAGGGCAAGGGCATGGTTTTGGCTTCCACCATGCCCACATCCAGTATTCAGCCATACAACATCCCTGGCTCAGCCACCACCCTCCTTGGCCTGCTGTGGCATTTCACACTGCTGGAGACTAGCTACCTGGCCCTTACAGAAGGTGTGTCTTGATATTTAGGGCACTGGAAATATCAAAACAGACCTCATGATACTCTCTCAAGGCAGTGTAACAGTGTATCAAAATGGCACCGTTATGTCTCAATTGTAGCCCGTAAAGCACAGGAACAATACAATACAGTAAGTGCCGGGTTTCCCAAGGGCCCCTTGTTCTCTGCTTTATGTGTGGGTCAGCTTGAGCTGCTCTAACAAACGCCACAGACTGGAGTCCAAGATCAAAGTCCAAGCGGCAGGAGCCTCTTCCTGGCTCACAGACACGGCGTCCACTGTCCTCACATGGCCTTTCTCTGTGTCCCTTCCTCTTCGTGTAAGGACACCCGTTGGGATTCAGGCCCTACCTTTATGACCGCATTTAACCTTACCTCCATAAAGGCCCTGTCTCATAATAGTCACACTGGGGGTTGGGGCTTTCACCTACGAATTTGGAGAGAGGGAGAGACGCAGTTCAGTCCCCTTCGCTTTATGAGATGCTGGAGTTGAAGCATTAGGCAAGACTGGTGGTGGGCGGTGGGTTTTCCCTAAACTCCTTGCAGTGGGGACGGGGGTGTTTTTCATTCAGTTTGAGCTAAAGGCATTTCCTAAGAGCCTGACCTGTGTTTGTTTTAGTTTAAAATATTTAGGGGCTGGTGTTTGTACCACACGTAAACCATATCCAAAGGCCTTCGATGGAGCTGCTGCCTGCTCTTTGGGTAGCCAAGTAGGGAGGCCCAGGGCTGCCTTGGAAAGAGCTGCCTTTGAGTGGCACGTGGAGCAAAGGAGGAGCCAGTTTGGAGCTTAGGATCCCCTAGCAGTGGATCCCTTCCTAACGCCGCGACCCTTTAACACAGCTCCTCATGTCGTGTGTGGGCGTATCTGCACGTGGGCAGACCCGCCTGGAGACGGATGGAGGAGCGGTGTCTCGGTTCCTAAGACCATCGGAAATATGTGTTTTCCAATGGTCTTAGGCGACCCACGGGTTAAGAACCCTGCCCTAGAGGGTTGATGACACCCAGTGGAGGGAGATACCCCCAGAAGACCCAGGAGGTCCAGGGAAGGGGGTTAAGCAGCTGACGTGGTGGAGGCATAGCCGACTTGGAGAAATGATGGCCTGTCCCATCCCAGGTGTGGCCGAAACCACAGCTGGAGAACGGGGACGGCGGTCGGCCTAGGACAGCTGGTGAACCTGATCTCCTCTTCCCGTTCGGGGTCTGTAGCCTGGATCAGGTCCAATCGAAGGAAGGAAGACGTTTCCAACTAAAGGAGGTCTGGGGTTATGTTCTCAGTAGTCTGGACCGGTTTTTTATTCTTTGAGAGTCAATAACAAAGCTAGAGGACCAGCCCCATGCTTTACCCCAAGTCAGGAGACAGCATAACACAGGGCGGCTTGAACAAGGAGTGGGGAGAAGGTCGTTTCTGCTTGCACCCCCTGGGACCTGGAGCATCGAGAAAACAGCTGGCGAGCGCCCCCCGGCCTCCGTGGTCTTTGCTTCCCTCCTTCCCTCTGCTCTTGATGAGTTTCATCCACACGGATGCTAAAGACTGAACGCATTGTTTAATTTTAAAAATGATCTATTTTTGAACAGATAATACATGGCATGGTTCAAAAATAAAAAAGTATAAAAAGATAGGGGTGAGAAGACTCATTCTTCTCCCCAACATGCCCAGACTTACCCATGAATAAACCATGAACTATATTTAGTTTTCCTTGGGTGGGGAGGTACACTTTCAGATATTTTTATGAAAATATTTACTCAAGAAAATAGATATATATAGTCTCCTTGACCTTTTTAGTTTAGTTTTTTTTTTAATTCTCACCTGAGGACAGTTTTGCATTTATCTTCAGATAGAGTGGGAGGGAGAGAGGGGATAGAGAGAGAGAGAGAAATCAATGTGAGAGAGACACATAGACTGCTTGCCACCCACATGACCCCAACCAGGGCCAGGGATGAACCGCAACTGAGGCACGTGCCCTTAGCGGAAACTGAACCCAGGAATCTCTGGTCCGTGGGCTGATGCTCTAACCACTGAGAAAACCGGCCAGGGCTCCTTGACCTTTTTAAACCAAATGGTAGCACTCAGTGGTGCACTTATTTGCCTTGCTGTTGTTTACCAGAGACTCTGTCTGAAGATCTCAGAGATCTTGCCATAGCTCCTGAAGACTTTTAGGTCCACATTTTTAGCTGTTCGTTACCTCCACACCCTCCCGTTCTGCCAGCACCTCCACGCTGGCATCGCCCAAGTCTGTGCCCCTGACTGCCCCTCTTCTCCTACTGAGCCCCTCCTGACTTCTCGATTGTTCTGAATTAGCTCCCCGGTCCCTGCAGCAGCCCAGACTCGACCTCAGAGTCACCGTTGCCTCCTCCCCTGTCCTGTTCTTGCAGTCAGTTGCCAAGTGTTGTCAGGTCCCTGGATCCAGTCCTCACCACCCCTCCTCCACCCTGGCCTCCTCCCTTACCATTGGCCGGGGGTGGGGACACTTTTTCCTGCTAAGGGCCATTTGGGTATTTATAAGATCATTCTCAGGCCATACAAAAGTATCAACTTGAAATTAGCCCGCTGTATCTGGTCAGGCTGATTTGGTGAGGCAGGTGATGTTAGCTGGTACTGGTTTCGAGGGCCGTGTATGGCCCGCGGGCCGGACGGTCCCCACCCCTGGAGCCCAGCCACTTCCAGGTCAGCTCTGCCCCTCCCCCAGCCTACGCACTGTGACCCGGCTGATCTCTGACAGGCAGCGCAGGTGCTCTCATTCCCAGATGTGGACACTGTCCACGAGTCTAGATCAGTGACAAGCAGAGGCTTCTCTTGTCCCCTCTTTCCCCACAGGAAGGCTCGGTCGGCATGAAGGGAGGGTGGTCGCTGCTCCCAGCCACCCTCCATCCTTCCTGGTGCCCCCTGCGCTGCCCAGCTGCTCACTCGCCTCCCCTCTCGGCTTCTGAGAACTCTTCTCCTCCTTAGAGGCTCACTGCCGAAGCACTGAGAATGTCCTGATGGGAGCTTTGGCTCCCCCCTTCTCCGCCTGAGCACAGGGCTTTCAGGCCAATCACAGCACCCGCCCGACCCTGTCCTGGTAACAGATTGCAAGAGCCGGGAGGGCAAGCCTGTGCCTTGTGGATCTCCTGTGGCCCCACAGCCCATGGCCCACTGACCAGCTGCTTCGCAGGTGTGCTTTTGTTTTTTGTTTTTCCTTTATTGGAGAGAGAGGAAGGAGAGGGAGAGAGAGTGATAGAAACATCGATGAGAGAGAACATCGACTGGCCGCCTCCTGCATGCCCCCCACTGGGGATCAGGGCCACAACCTGGGCATGTGCCCTGACCAGGAATCAAACCGGCGACCTCTTGGTGCCTGGGTCGACGCTCAACCACTGAGCCACACCGGCCGGGTGCAGGCATGCTTTTGGAACGTAGTTACTTGATTTGAAAGGAGTCGCAGACATTTTTTTCTCCCTCCTAACCTGTGTCCTTGTTACCCTTCAGAGCTCATCCTGTTTTCCCCTGTATATTCTTCACCTTCCTTTGATTGTGCAGTGATTTTTGTTATTATTTTACCTCTTTGTGGAAGTTTCAGCTGATCGGTTTTAATGAATGTTGTTCAGCCCCGGCCCTCCTGTGGCTTCCTGCCCCAGTTCGAGTCCATTACTCTGACTTACACAGCAGTGGGAAGCAGCAAGACCTTAGCAGGGTAGCTCCTGCACTTCCTGCCAAGTGGATCATGACACTGGGAGGCTGAGGAGGGAGAAGAGGCCTGGTAGGGGGGAATTCCGTTCTTTAATTCTGCAGGTACGTGCATGTTGAAGATTGCAAAAAAAATGAACGTAGTGAAATTTTTTAAAAAATATTTTTCTTTATTGATTTTATACAGAGAGGAATGGAGAGTGAGAGAGAGATAGAAACATTGATGAGAGAGAACATCGATTGGCCGCCTCCTGCATGCTCCCCACTGGGGATTGGACTCATAACCCAGGCATGTACCCTGATCAGGGATCAAACTGGCGACCTCTTGGTGCATGGGTCAGCACTCAGCCACTGATTCACACTGGCCGGGCAGACCCAGTGGGATTTTTGCAGCTGCATTCTGTGAAAGGTGGCGGGTCTGAGAAGATGCCCACCCTTCTTGGGGGCATATGAATGCAGGTACCCTGCCAGGCCTGGACAGGCCTCCCTCATTAGACCAATTTTTTTAGGTGGAAGAGGTTTCAGATGCCTAGAGGGTTGTATGTGAGAGACCTGTGTCCACTGAGAATTGATCATGGAAGGAGAATTACCGAGGCCCCGAGTGCAGGCCACATGGGAATTGGGGGACAAATGAGTGGCTTCCAGGCAGTGGTCTTTTGCATTAGAGCCCTGAGGGCCCTCTCTTCCAGTCCCCCACTAACTTCCTTCCTAAATGCCCAGGCGGGAAAACAGGTTTGACTCTCACACTTTGAAAAGAGATATGAGCCTATGCCAGGACTTACGCTGGGGTCTCCGGTGGAGAAGACGGGGGTGGTATAACGTGGAGGGTAACATCCGCGATCCAAGCTGAGTCCCGGTGCCGGCACACACTAGCTGCGTGGCCTCGATCTGTTGCTTTTAACCTCTTTTTGCCTAAGTTTTCTCGTGGGTAAATGTGGAAGGGGAGAGCCTGTCCATAGTGTTGAGATAAAATCAAACGATAATAAATGTAAAGCCCTGAGCTCAGTGTCTGGCATAAAGCAAGTGTTAAATACATAGTTCCTATTACTTTTCTTATTCCTCTTTTAAATGACTAAGAAAGACCTCCAGAGGTGGACCTAGGTCACCAGCTAGGTCAGAGAGTTGGGGTAATGTTCACTGTCAACGGACCAACATTCCAGAGGGAAGGCCCAGGGGAGGAGAACCACGGGACTAGGGACAGTTCTCGTCCAGTGTTTCTTGACCTTCTTTTTTCAATGGCCACCTCCGCCCCACCCCAGGAGCCCTTTAAGACCTTTGTCTCCCTAGTTGCCCTGCCCCCTTGAAATTGTAATAGCAAAGATATGCTGTATATCTGTGGCCCCAGGAGGGCCACAAACTATTGTAATAGCTAGGATTTGTTTTGTTTTGTTTTGTTTTGGGGGGGGGGTCCCCTAAGAATCACTTTTCACTTCATGGAGGGTGATATTATCGTCACTATTGAGAATGAATATTTCAGTCTGAGACTCTTTGGCCTCCCAGCCCCAGCTATTATAGCAGGAGGGATTTGGAGTGAGCGGGAATAGAGAGAGACCACAGAGGAGATGGACTGACTCCATCAAAGGAGCCATGGGCGTGAGCCTACAGGAGCTGAGGGCTGTTGAGAACAGGACACTGTGGACATCACTCCTCCACAGGGTCGCCAGGAGTCGGAGCCGGCTCAGTGGCATGCAACATGACACAGAGGACCAGTGCATGTGGGTGACAAGTGTGCCTGTCTGAGCCTGGGAGCCACAAAGACCCAGCTCCGTGTGAATTCTAGGAAGACTGGGCCATTCTCTTCCTCCAGCTTCCAATTTTCTGCTTTCACAAACACTAGATGACTATCTGCATGTAAAATAATTTCCTTGCTTTTTTTTTTTATTTATTAAAAAGTAAAGTTATTATATCAAAAAGAACCAGCACATTACAGCATCTTAAAACCTGCTTTAAGTCAATATCTAGATGAGCCAGGAGTGAGGAAGAGAGCCCATCCCTTCTCTGGACCTCTGCCCGGTTTGAGCAGTGTTCTCTTCACAAGTATTCCCTGCTTTGAAAGGCAGGGTGGTAATTCATTGTTGCTTGCATTCACTTTTTTATGGGATCAATGATCTAAAAAGTCTCAGATACCTTTATCTTGCTGAGGGTGAGAGATAAATCAGTTTCCTCTCAGTAGCCCGCTGGCTGCCCCACCCCACTCGGAGGTAGATGAATCTGTTCTTTCCCACTGACTTCTCATGCCTTCCTTATCATCTGGACAGTCTTATCTCGGAATTAGTGACATCTTGATGAAGACATCTGCTTGGATTTTTGAAATGGGTTTTGAATGAAGGCTTTGTAAAGGCACGTGCACTCTGGGGGTGGACCAGTCGGCCTGCACTTTGGCAAACCTGGGCCAAGATGTGGTGAGATCATGGTGGAGACTCCCTCGTGAGCAGTTCTGAGGTTCAGAATGCCACCCTGGATAGTCACTGAGGCTTGGACCATACCTTGAAGATCTGCTTTGGTCGTTCGGTCGGTGTCAGCTCTGGCACGAAAGATCCAACGGATGCTGAACTGAGTCAAGGAAAAACAAGCAAGAGGCAGCCTCTGCTCGTTCCACAAGTACAGACTGAGGGCTCACCGTGGTGCTGAATATGCAACAAGGTTTCAGACTCGGTCCCTGACTTTGCAAGGCGCCTGGTCCAGGTGGGAGATAGACATGCCCACCAATAACCGAGATACAGGGTGGGAAGTTCTATGATAGATGCACCTTAAGTTAGCAGGAGAGACGGAAGAAAGTTTGGCCGACTCTGTGTCGTGAGATGAGGAAGGGTCAAGAAGAAAATGAAAAGAGAATGCAACATTTAAGCTCCATGTTAGAGAACTTGATGGTGCTCATCGTGTGCACCACTGAGCGGGGGCATCCGGATGTGCAGAGGCATGGAGCTCGGAAGGAGCAGGGCATTTGGGGCAGAGGTGGGGAGCAAAAGGGATAGTGGGACCTGAATGCTCTCCTGAGGTGGTTTCCTTATTTGCAAAGATGCACCGATTTATAAAGCATGATCTGACAGGTTCTGGGGAATTAAACTCTGAACTGTCTGGAGAATGGCGTGGCGGTGAGAGCATGAGGGCAGAAGGCAGTTCTACTAATAACATTATAATTATAACTAGGAACATGAACTTTTCGAATCAGTCTCCCATCATAGTCTTCAGAAAGGGAATACCAACTGGATTAGAGCAGCCACAGGTATCTAAGAGGTGAATTCACTAAAACGTGACGACTGAATGTAGGTGTGAGTGGCAAAGATGAAGGAAGAGACAGGGATGGAGCCGCAATCCCTTCATGTGCAGCTGGGTGATCTGAGGTCCAGGAGGTGCAGCAGGGGTAAGGAGGTGCTGGTTGAGCATTTAGATAGAAACTCTGTCAAGTAATTAGCAATATGTGGTATTGGATGTCCTAATAATTGCCAATAATTTCTTGTGTTTCTTTTGATATTTTAACAATGTTGCACAATTTTCAGAAATGCTACTCAATTAGTGAGGTCAGGTCAAGAAGAAAAACATGGAGATGTTTATTTCATGGGGGACAGGAGGTCAATTTCAACTACATTTCTATTCATATTTATATTTTCTCCTTCCAGGGGATGGCCAGGTGGATTTTGATGAATTCATGACAATTCTTGGCCCTAAACTGGTATCTTCCGAAGGCCGTGATGGTTTTCTTGGAAACACAATAGATAGCATATTCTGGCAGGTAAGTAAGAATTTTTTTTTAAAGATTAAGTTTGACAGTGAACATATGTCTTGGACACATTTCTGATTCTGAGATCTTGAGCTTCTATTCATCACATGAGGATCTCTTCTGGGCTGGAGTGACATACATTCCTGTCGTCTAAATCGGGGTCCATACTGTTAGATTGCCGAGGGAGGATCCCATGAGGCCAGCGTGGTGCAGGAACAGAATTTTATTCAGGACATCTGAAAAGCAGACGGGCTGAGTCATCGCCCGCACCGGCCCGGGCTTGCTGTTTACAAGGAGCTCTGGGCGGGCGCTCTCTTGGAGGGCGCGTCGGGGCATGTGCGGGCACAGAGACCGGGCAAACGAGATGGCCTTTGCTGGACGGAAACTGCCCGGGCAGGGTCCTGTCGGGGGGGGGGGGGGGGGGGATGGGCGGTAAATACGAAGGGCCCTATCTGCAGAGGCAGTCCTGGGGCAGGGTGCTCTCTGGCCAAACACATACTAGGTCCTCTGAACAAAGAATCCAAATGACAGTCATTTAAGGCTCAGAGGAGTGAAATACCTGTTTTTTTCCTTATATCAAAAAGAGTTTTACATTTTGGAGAAATGAGAATTCTCCACTTTTGATTCACAAAAGGCTTTTTCCTTGGGACACTTAAAAAGGACAAATCAAGCCCTGGCCAGTTTGGCTCAGCAGTTAGAGCATCGGCCTGCGGTCCAGAGAGACCTGGGTTCGATTCCCGCTAAGGGTGCGTACCTCGGTTGCAGTTTGTCTTTGGCCCCTGTTGGGATCGTGTGGGTGGCAGCCAGTCGATGGGTCTCTCTCTCATTTCCCCTCTCTCCCTCCCACTCTATCTGAAGATAATGCAAAAATGTCCTCGGGTGAGGATTTAAAAAAAAAGGCCAATCAGTATTATCTGAGCCCAGTTCTGATCCTGGTTCCAGGAGACCCTTGCTGAGCGAATGCCATGGTTACCTTGTGTGTTGGGATCCTATCAATACTCTTATCCTTAATAGGACACAATGGTTTTTCCTAAGAACTTGTGTTCGATGCTCCTCAATTAGCTCCTATGTCTATCTCTTAAGGTCTCTTAGGAAATTCCAAATATCTGACTTTGAATTACTAATGTGCTATGAATTATTAATCTTAAAATGTGATTATTATTTTATGATTATGAAATTTGGGGAATAGATTATCAATGATTATATTAAAAATTGGAGTCAAATAATTTGACAAGTTAAATTGACTTATTGGTTAGACGTGGAAAACACCACTGAGGCAGCGTGGTTTCTTCCATGTCTTGACGTGTTCTTTTCCTTAGCCTAAGCTAAAGGGATTGTAGTTGACAGGTACCTTTTGTCTGATTCCGTTTCCCATCTTGCCTATAGCCAACAAGTAAGTTGTAAGAATAGGTCATGTGCCCTGCAGCCTAAAGTCACTGTGGATTTTACAGACGATGGTTAAGAGTTTGACTGTGAAAGCACAATTAAGAAACAGAGAAAAAAGAATTGATTAACTGGTGTTGTGGCCACTGGATTGTGATCTCCTTGAAGCCAAGGACTTGGTGATTGTGGCACCCTTGGCACCTGGCACAGGGCACGCAGTAGGCCCTCAATAGTAAGTTTTTAAAAAATAGAAGGTATAGAAGTTCAAGAAAGGAGGCCAGTGTGGTCTCGATGGGTCAGATGAGGCTTCAGGAAATGGGGACCCTTGTTTGGAACCTTGAACTGTGAGGGGGGTGAAGTGAGCTGGTTAGGATGAGCGTTTGAAAAGGGTGGGGTCCTGAGCATAGTCCATCATTGACCCTGACTAAGGTGCAGGTGAAAGGGAAAGGCCTCAGGACCCCTGGCAGAATGGATTTAGGTCCTGAGGAAGGAGAAGACTTGAGATGACTCCAAGGTTCCCAGCTGGCTTTTATTGCCAGGAATAAGATTATGGAGAGAAAAGTCTTTGTGGAATTCTAAATTGGACATGTCGTGCGTAAGGTGAGACTCGGATAACCAAGAGGAGGAAAGTCTATACACAGCTGATATCAGGGATGGATCACAGGCAGGAGACCAGGGTTGGAAACCCTGGGATTCATCAGAGCTGGTGGGTGAACTCACCAGAGGAAGATGCATGGATGAAGTTGAGCAGAAAGACAGAACCTATTCCTGGAGAACACAGGGGCAGGGGACAGTGACATGGGGACTCTGATCTCCACTCTGCTCAGACACATCAGGCAAACACTGTCTCCTCGAACTGTGGTCATGATCAGCCCTGACAACTCCTAGAGAAGGACTTCCAAGACCTACTCACCACATGATGAGAACATTTCCCAGTAACCCTTCAGGCGTGACTCCATACTTGAAAGGACAGACAGGTAGAGTGCCCTGGCAGAAATAAAAAACAAACACATAGTTCAGAGGGTGGAGAAACACTGCTTCTCACCTGGCCATCTTTCCACCCATACAGATCCACTCTGGGTGAGCATCGGGAGTTCTGTCCCTGGTTCCCCTTCTCTGCTCTCCTTTATCCCCCCTCAGAATGCCTGCTACCCTTCGCCTCTGCCTTCAGGGCCCACCCTAGCCTAGGAGGATGCCGCAAGGCCTCCCAGGCTCTAAGCGTTCTTCTTGGCCCCCATCCTGGAGGGGAAGGAGCTGTGTACTTAGAGCTGCAAGTCTCAGGTCTCCATAGTGGAACATCTACCCAGTGAGCAAATGTTTCTCTTACAATAGCTTGACTGCCTCTACTGTAATTTGGATGGGCCATCATGCTCACAGAGCCTCGGTGTGATGGGTGGGATGGGGAAATGAGAGAAAAGGGAGGAACGCCGTTCTGAACTATGTAAACAAATGCGGGAATGCACGGACTTGCGGCCCTGGCTTTCCTCTCCTGCTCTCGCTCACTCGGCTCAGGATTATAGGACCAGCAAAGGAGAACACGTCAATCAATCCTCAGTCGTCAGCTGTGTCCCCCCTACCCCACCATCTGTCATGCAGAGACAGAGTGAAAAGTGGTACTTAAAACATCCAGAGCATCTGGTTCTTCCTGGAAAAGGGTGCATATTTTCAGCACTTGAATGATTTAGTGATTGTTCAGGTTTAAAAGAAAGTTGTTTGTGTGCATGTGTGTACATGCATATGTACATGTGTGTATATGCACGTGTACGTGTGTGCGTGCATATGTATGTGTGTATATGCATATTTACATGTGTGTATATGCAAGTGTGCGCTTGTGTATGTATGTATGTAGGTGTGTATATGCATATGCACGTGTGTATATATGCATATACACGTGTGTATGTTTGCTTGCCCACAGTGGTGGAGGATGGTATAGAAGAGGAGCAGCAGAAAGACAGCTTACTGCGCTGGACACCCATACATATCAGGAGACGTCACTCTTCTAGAAAGGGAAAGACCATCCATTTAAGACACTGACAAGGCTTCCCAACAGGAACAAAGTCAGTCTCCTACAGAAGTAGACTTAATGGTACACCTGGCAGGGTGCACGGATGATCTGTTGGCTGCATAATACATTACACCAAAAGCTAGTGACATAAAACAACCCTAAATACTTACTGTCACACGTGGTTTCTGTGGGTCGGGAATTTGAAAGCAGCTCAGCTGGGTGGTTCTGGTTCGAGGTCTCTCATGAGGTTGCAGTGGAGATGCTGGCTGGGGCGGGGGGCTGTGCCTCAGGCTCCCTCGCATTGCCGGCAAGGTGATGCTGGCGACGGGCAGGAGACCTCAGGTCCTTGCCACGTGGCTGTCTCCATTGTGCTGCTGGAGTGTCCTCACGACGTGGCAGCTGGCTTCCCTCAAAACAACGGATGCAGGAGAGGATAGGGCAGAAGCCACAGTGTTTTTATGGCCTAGCCTTGGAAGTCAAACTCCATTATTTCTGCACTGGCCCCTTGGTTACGCAGGTCATCCCTAGTCAGGGTGAGAGAGGCCCACTCTGGAGGCAAGGCCCACGAGGGCCCTGCGGAGCTGCGCACCAGCAGGTAAAGTCTCTGCACTTGGGCTTCAGCTCCTGATCTGCCACTGCTGCCCCGGCCTTCCATCTCCCCCAGGCTTTGGTTCCTCCCTGCCTTCGAAGAGACCTGTTCTCTATGTTGTGAGAAGTGATCTTCCCGGGCACTCGGCTCGTCTTGCTAATCAAACCTGTTTCCAGTGCTCCCTCCTTGCTGGCTTTCCGGCCTACAGTGCCAAGGTAAAAATCAAATGGGGTTCTGCACCAACAGCTATTTATCGCTTGGCGCTAGTCCCAAAAGCTCTGCACCTCTGGCTCTCTGCAGGATATTGGTATTGGCAAAGGCAGAGTGTAATTGGCTACAAAAGCAGCCTCATCCCAAAGAGAATGGTCTGAGGGCCATGCCCCAGAGGGTCTCTCCATCTTCCTAGGGTGTGCTGCCCTTGGGTGTAAGGCTCAGATTTCTTGGCTGCCAGTTAGGAACCTAAATGTCCTGAGCCTCTGCTGGCTCACGTGCAAGCTGGTGGTGACTATAGCTAGTTTACCCTGCAGCTATGTGCAATGTCCAAGTCACGGTGAGCTACCTGACGTCAGCATACGTGGTCCACCTTGGGGCCCGTGTGTCCCACTGACTCCTCCAGCAGCAGACCTGCCCAGCATCCTCTCCAGCTGTCCACTCCTCCCCATCTGCTAGGATAATACACAGCAGGTGTAGAGTATTTTGTTCTCCATTCGTCAAATTTCTGTGTGTTTTCTGTAACTGCAGTGATGTATGGGGAGGAAATGGGAAACGAGTCTGCTTGAGGGCTCGGTGCATGTTGATGGTGGAGAGGAGGGAAGGGAGGCTGGGACTCAGGATGGGGCATGGCATTCAGGCTCGGTGCTTCAGGCTGATCGCCACTGCTGAGATGTGGGGTCCTCGACGTCCCTGTTGTCCCACCACTCATTCTCACCTTACACCATATGTCCACTTGTACCCCAGAATTAGAGTCTTTAACACAGCAGATGCCCCCACGTGGCAGAGGAGAGCTCTTCTCCTGTGTCACAAGGTTCATCCAAGTCACCACAGCAGCCCTGTACAGGGTCCCTTCCTTAACCTCCACCACTGTGCACCCCAAGTTCTGCACCGAGTGCAGGCTGCACACCATGAGGGGGAGAAGGACAAGGGCCGTGGGAGCCCAGATAGCTCTGCGGATCCCAGGGTCCAGCTGACACTTCTATAGACTCTTCTCCCTCTGATGAAAGAGAAACGAGTCCACACTGAGGGGGGCGGGGGCTGAGCTATCTCTGTATCTTTCTGTGGGCCCCGGAGGGTGCAAGTAAACCCGTTGGCCGCAGGGATTCTGGAAATCACTGAATGGGTGTTCCAGAACTGGGCTCTTTTCCTCGCATTTTTATCTTATTCACAGTCAAAACTCATTCATTAAAACGTCACTACTTTAGTGTTTTTGTTTTAAGAAATGAAACACATTAATATTGACGCGAATGGATGTGTTGACGGGAGGGCGCTGGGTGCATGGGGCCACGTCTGGGGCTGGAGGTCGAGGAACAGGAGCTCACACTGGCTCCTGGGTCTCCGTGTGTGCCGGAGAGTGTTGCCTAAATGCCCTGAGCCTCCGCTGGCCCATGTGCAGCTGGTTATTATCACAGCTGGTTCACCCGGCAGCTGTGTATAATGTCCAAGACACGGTAGGTTACCCTAACATAAAAGTGTGGGGGACACCCACCCCCAGATTCGGTCCAGATCTGGGCTTGTTTGTCACTCTGCCTTCAGCAGCACACCTGCTCAGCATCCTTTCCAGCTGTGCAGTCCTCCCCATCTGGTGGGATAATGCACAGCAGATGTAGTGCATGCCTACAGCTGCTCCCCCGGCGTTGCTCCAGGCTGGCCCTGTCCCTCCACCCAGAATTCTTGCTCTGGTCTCATGTCTTCCCTGGATTACTATTTCTGCTCTGGCTCTCGACTCCTGATTTCTGTCCCATGGGAACGTGTATGTGCTGGTCCCAGAGCCATGGCTGAGATGGGCGAGGAGCACAACTTAACATCCTTGACTCACGAGCAGCAGAAAGCACTAGATGCCCATGTCCGTGACGGACGAGAGAAACGCTGCTCGGAGCCACAGGCACAAGTTATCCAGGTCTGTTTTGCAGAAAAGGACTGGAAAGAAGCATATCAGAACATCGACAGTGATTTCTCATGAGTGGTAGGATGACGAGTGATCGCATCCTTCTCTATTTCCCAAAATCTTGACAGGGGGCATGTGTTTCTTCTGTAATCAGGAAAAGAAACTTAAAGGAAAATGCAGTACCCAACGAGTCAGGTATCTATGAACTGTCTATAGTTATTTCATCTGTAAAACTGGATGATCGCCGGCCCCATGGGGTTGACTTGCAGGGAAAGCACATAAAAAAAAAAAAAAAAAAAAAAGACAAGGAACTGTTTACTCTCGTGAAGCATTTGTTTGTTGCACGGGGGCCAAGACAGGAAACACCGGGACCCTGACTCTTGTTGAAGGCTGCTGCATGTCCCAAGAGGCAGTCTCTCCTCACGTCAGAATATTGAAGCAGGTGGTTCTCCTTCAATATTTTGTCAGCGTGCCACTCCATCAGAGTTTTGTATCCAAAGCTGCTGCTCCTCAGCTCTTAATCATCTAATGGAGCCTAAACAGCGTTTAGCAGCGATGCCCGTCACGGGCCTGTTTGATGGGCAGCTGGCGCTTGAATCCGCAAAGCGGTTTTGCTGCATTTGAAATACGGAGGATGGGACGCGCGTGTGTCAGCGGTGGGTCCAAGTGTGTGGTTCCTGAACCACCGGCCGTGGCAGCAGGTGGGACTTGTCAGAGATATGAATGCCGGGCCCCACCCCAGAAACACAGAATCAGAAACTCCAGGGTGGGCCCAGCAGCCTGGGTGTGCACCAGCCCTCCGGGTGGCTGATTCTCGCCCAGGCGTCAGAGCCACCGAGACTTCAGTCACCTGTCCTGTGAGGCAGACATCTGGGCAGGCCTACTGGTCTGACCCTGACCTTGGTAATTTGGTTTTTTTGTTTCCTTTTTATAATTTTACCCATATAGTTGAGTGCATTTGGTCTTTAGTCTGTATAACACCACAGGCATACCTAGGAGATATGCGGGTTTGGTTCCAGACCACTGTGATAAAGCAAGTATCACAATCAAGTGAGTTCCACAAGACAGCCAGTGATAATTTTTTAGCCAATGGAGTCTTGAATTTGGTTTGTAAAAATTGCAACATCTGCCCTGGCAGATGTGGCTCAGTTGGTTGGAGCGCTGACCCATGCAGTGAAGGGTCGCAGGTTCAAATCTGGTCAGGGCACGTGCCCAGATCTCGGGTTCCATCACCGGTGAGGGCGTGTATGGGAGGCAACCGATCGATGTTTCTCTCGCACATTGATGTTTCTCTCTCTCTCTCTCTCAAATCAACCAAAACATATCCTCGAGTGAGGATTAAAAAAATCTTATAAAAATAACCCACACAACATGCGACATGCAATAATGTGAAGCACAATAAAACGCAGAGTGTCTGTATACGTTTTAACTGTTTCTAAAAGGGGGAGAAATTGCATGTCAATAAGTAACTAATTTTCTAACTTAGTAATGCCTTTTCTAAGCATTAAAGCAATGGAAGAATGCATAAATAAAAACTATTAAACAATTAAAAGAACATTTCAAAAAATTAACAAACAGGAAAAACAATGGCAATTGCTAGACTAAAGCATATGTGAAGAATTTTTTCCGAAGCAACATGGAAACCTCTTAACCCAACAGCAGAGCAACAAGATAAGGGACGGCAGCAGATGGATACGTACTTTCAGTAAACATATTAAAACAGGTGAACCTCACTGGAAATCTAGGAAAGGCCAATTAAAATAGTAATTGAATAATGTTTTCTGCCCGGCCGGTGTGGCTCAGTGGATTGAGGGTTGTCCCATGGACTGAGAGGTCCCGGTTCCATTCTTGGTCAGGGCACATGCCAAGGTTTCGGGTTCAGTCCCCAGTGGGGGACGTGCAGGAGGCCACTGATCAGTGTTTCTCTGTCATGGATGTTTTTATCTCTCTCTCTCTCCCTTTCTAAAAAAAAATCAATAAAAATATATTTTTAAAAAGAATAATGTTTTTCTTCTATCAGATAGAAAAGAACAAGACATATGATAATAGTGCTGTCACGAGTGAGACAAAATGTGCAAACTGGGAAGATGCAAACCGTAAAATTTCTGAAAGCTACCTGGAGATACTTTGCCACAACTTTTCAAAGCTTTCGACCCTATAATTAAAAATAATTCTACGTTCAGGACTTTATGATGTGAAATTAGTCAGAGACGTAGAAAATACAGTTACAAAGATGGACTATTGTAAGATTATTAAAAATAACATTTCCACTTTGCAGCCTGTAGAGATGAACTTTCCAGCATAATTACATTGCTGTTCTATATCTATTATATTTCCACTTATACTTACTGAGAGACAAAAACTGGAGAAATTATCATAGTGCTGACGATACTTCTTATTGTGGGTTGGAATAAAGGTGAATGGAATTTTTTTCTTTTTCTTTTTTTTCATCGTAATCATCTTTTATTTTTATTTTTTGTCTCTTGCTTTTTTATTTTTATTTATTTATTTTTTAAATCTTTATTGTTGAATGTAGAATGTATTACAGATGTTCCACATTTTTCCCCCATTGACCCCCTCCTCCCCACTCCCACCCCCCTCCTGCCTTTCCCCACACTATTGTCCGTGTCCATTGGTTATGCATATAAGTTCTTTGGTTTATTTCTTCCCACCCCCCCAACCCCTTTCCCTTTGAGGTTTGTCAGTCTAGCAATTAATTTGTACTTCTTAATCCCTTCACCTTTTTCATCCATTCTCCCAACCCCCTCCCATCTGGCAAGCAACAATATGTTCTCTGTATCTATGAGAATGTTTCTGTTCTGCCTGTTCATTTTGTTTGTAGATTCCATTGTTGATAGATATGTATTCATTGCCATTTTGTTTGTTCATATATTTTGTCATTTTCTTCAAAAAGACCCTTCACCATTTCATATAATAACGGTTTGGTGGTGATGAACTCCTTTAACTTTTTCTTGTCTGGGAAAGTCTTTATATGGCCATCGATTCTAAATGACAGCTTTGCAGGATAGAGTAATCTTGGTTGTAGGTTCTTGGTTTTCATCACTCTGAATATTTCTTGCCACTCCCTTCTGGCCTGCAAAGTTTCTTTTGAGAAGTCAGCTGACAGCCTTATGGGTACTCCCTTGTAGGTAACTAGCTGCCTTTCTCTTGCTGCTTTTAAGATTCTCTCTTTGTCTTAACCTTTTGCATTTTAATGATGATGTGTCTTGGTGTGGGCCTCTTGGGGTTCATCTTGTTTGGGACTCTCTGTGCTTCCTGGGCCTGTATGTCTGTTTCCTTCACCAAGTTAGGAAAGTTTTCTGCCATTATTGTTTCAAACAGGTTTTCGATTTCTTGTTCTCGCTCTTCTCCTTCTGGCACCCCCAAGATGTGAATGTTGGCACGCTTGAAGTTGTCCCAGAGGCTCCTTACACTATCCTCATTTTTTTGGATTCTTTTTTCTTTTTGCTGTTCTGATTGGGCGTTTTTTGCTTTCTTATATTCCAAATCGATGGTTTGCTTCTTGGATTTATGTAGTCTAGTATTGAAGCTGTGTAAATTATTCTTTATTTCAGTTAATGCCTCCTTCAATTCTGACTGGTCCTTTTTTATGCTCTTGAGGCCTTCACTAAGTTCACTGAGGTTCTCACTGAGTTCATTGAGTATCCTTATAAGCAGTATTTTGAACTCAGCATCTGTTAGGTTGCTTATCTCCATTTCGCTTAGTTCTTTTCTTGGGGTTTTGTTCTGTTCTTTCATTTGGGATCTGTTTCTTTGTCTCCTCATTTTGGCTGCCTCCCTGTGTTTGTTTTTCTGTATTAATGAGAGGTATGGGGCTCGCTGAGACCAGATGCTGCTTGTTTGAAAGAATTTAGGAAAAACCTGAAGCAGGATCCAAGACAGGCCAATCCTATGCTTAAGCAACTGGCAACAGCTTGGGTGGGCCTGAAAGTTGGGTGGGGCGGGGCCTCAGGGAGTCAGCAGGGCAGGGCTACCAGTGTGAGCCAGGTTGCTGGAGTCCCAGATATGGCTTCTGTCTGCTGCCCCAGGGAAGGGCTCACCAAAGGAACAAAGGCCTCTGACAGCACGTTTGTCCCAGAGAAAGCCCCCTCTTCAGCCCTCGCTCCAGCCCCAAACAGCTCAGTTCTTCCCTGTATGTCTCTGGTGCCCCTCGAGCTGCCTCCCCTCCGAGCTTAGAGGGAGAGAGTCCGATAAGTCCGTGCGCGGGCCCTTTAAGGAGCTGCCTGGGGCTCCAGCCGCTTCAGCTTCCCTGAGCCTCAGTTCCTGCTGGTTTTTCCAGCCAGAAGTTATGGGGATTCTCTTCCTGGCACTGGAACCCTGAGCGGGGCACCTGGTGTGGGACGGGGACCCCTCAGTCCTCAGGAAGGACCTTCCCAGCCGCGGGAGCCTCCTGATTTTTATCCGCCACACTTGGGTGTGGGACCAGCCCCTCGCGCCTCTGCCCCTCCTACCAGTCTGGATGTGGCTGCTGCTTTAATTCCGTAGTTGTAGGACTTCCAGTCAGGATGATTTCAGGCGGTTTTGAATGATGGTTGTTCTGTAGTTTAGTTGTAACTTTGATGTGGTTGTGGGAGGACGCGATACCGCGTTTACCTACCCGCCATCTTGACCGGAAGTCTTGGAATTTTTTTCTTTATCCCTGTTTTTATTTTCTGGAATTTCGACAATGAGCCATACCATTGATTCTGTTATTATTCAATGAAGTTAACAAACTCCCAAATGAACAGCATCACATTCTAAAGCAGCTGTTTTCAGCGGCGGAAAAAAGTAATTAGAGTTTCCTCATACATATGCTCATCGTATGGTCAACAAAGCGCGGAGTTGATATGAGAACATAAAAGCACATCATCAGCACCGCAGCCCAGCCCCCAGGAGGGAGGAAACACTCCCGAGGCCCCTGGCGACAGCTGCTGTGGGAGCCACAGGACACCCCCTGGCTGCAGGCACTGTGTCCACTGGTATGCTGAACACTCTCATTTCAGAACCTCCGAGCTGATTTTATAAGCAAAAACAAATCTAAAATTTAAAATTGCTTTTAAATAAATCCGTGACTGCTTCCTCAGTGTGTGGCCAGGATGGACTGACAAGTGTCCTCAGCCGAGAAGAGGAAAAGTCACTGGTTCCATTATCAGGGAAGTCCCGGCACCAGCGGCTTAATTCGTCTGTCCAGTGGAACCTCCCCGTGTGTTATGTAAAACGACCTTCTTTCATTCATCCACTTCCCTCAAGGGTCTGCATACAATACGTATGCTGTAGAGTCTCAGGAAGTGTCGAGTTTTATCCAAAGTCACTTTGATGAGGAGGACAGGAGCAAGAGGAAAGATGCTGGGACTGACCCTATCAAGGGCAGCATCTTGCATCAAGTTCAGGGGAGCAGAGAAAGGAACAAGGGAGGCATGAAAGCTCTGGGGATGTCCTGGGATCAGACAGACAAATCCTCAAACCCACAACAAGCAGCACCCAAAGGCAGCCTTCCGAAGGGGCAGGGGTCTCCTGTGCTTCAGGGATGATGTCTTGGAGACACTTAAAAACAACAACAAACATTTTACTGAGTTGTGATCAACATGTAAAAAGCTGTACATATTTAATGTATACAGGTCGATGAGTCCGGGAATATATACACCCATCACCACTATCAAGTCCACACACATATCCATCTCCTCCCAAAGGTTCCTCCCCTGTCTGTGTTGTTATTATCACTACTACTGTTGTTATTGTTTTGTGTGGGATAAGAGTCCTTAACCTAAGATCTACCCTCTCAACAACAGTGTACGGCACTGTCAGCCCTGGGCACTGTGCTATGTAGTAGGTCTCCAGGATTTACCGGTGTGACGTCACTGGCTGTCCAGAATAAAGGCTAACCACGGACAGCCATGTCCCCAGATTTTGACATGGAGGATTTTTGTGGCTATTCAGAAAGAGTGAACTGACTTGTAGGGATGAGCGCTCGGGTCCCATCAAGACAGGAGTCTGGATATGACTTTTGTAGTAGTAGTTCATCGGGGCGTTTTAAGCGATGGGTGACATGTGACTTGCATGCAAACGACATCACTGCTGGAGGGAATGTAGGGAGCAAGAGGGCACATGGGGACGCGGAGCTCTTTCAGGGGTTAGAGTCATGCTGCTGAAGCAGCTGAGGTGGCAGAAGGGCAGGTACAGGCTCTGTTTTGGAGGTAGAGCTAACCAAAGAACTTATATGCGTATATGCATTAGCAATGGACACAGACAACAGTGTGGGGAAGGCGGCGGGTGGACAGAGAGGAGGGGTCAATGGGAGATATAAGAAGGGAACATCTGTAATACTTTCAACAATAAAGATAAGTTTAAAATGACAGCAGCAGCACTGTAGCAAGCACAATGGCCTCATACAGGATCTCAGGAGGGCTTTTAAAAAATAAATTGTGGTATTTTCATTATACATCCATCATTACCATTTATACCTACAAATAGCCTTATTGGCCCCTCCACTATTTGTGACTTGAAGGCTTTTTTTTTGGATATTAATACTAATCATATCTCATCTTTTCATTGTCTTTACTGGGTATATTCTTACTCATCCTTCTCCTTTAAACATTTCTACTTTTGTAGATGTCCCTCTCTTGATACAAACCATAGTGTCAGGTTTGTCTGGATAAGTCAGTCTGACAGAGTTTGTCTTTTAATAGTGTGATGTAGTCCATTGGCGATCCTTTTGTAGCTGGTGTTTGTTCACAGTTCAGTAGTCCTGTCTTCTTCTTCTTGGTTTTCATCTTTGTCTTTTGTCTTCTGTCTTTTGCTGTACTGATTGTTTTGTGTGCTTTAGCTTCTAAATTAAATACGAAGAAAGCTCTTCTTGCTGTAATCTTTTTCGGGTTGTTTACCTTTATCAAATGTGTACTTGGAATTACATTTGTCTGAATATTAAAGTCAAAGGAATAAATAACTTTGGACTTGTCCTGAAAGGAAATTTGGCTTTTATTTATTCTCTTTGTTCACTTCCCAAATTCTGTTCATTTGATCTGGCATTATATATTCTGGTTTTTAAACAAGTCTTATCTAAATGGTCATAAGGTTCACATACCGTTTTAAGAAAGAATTTGGAAAGAACCCACGTACATCCCACCCAATTTCCTCCGATGGCAATGTTCTGCAAAAGCCATAATATGATCTATACATGGGGTTTTGACATTACCACCCATATTCTTGAGATTTACCCGGTTTTACTTGCACTCACATTTGTGTGTGTGTGCGTGTTTCCTGCCATACAGTTTTATTACAGGTGTAGGTTTACATCTCCGCCACCATGATCAAGGTGCTGGGCACCTCCATCACACCTCTCCTTCAGCCCGCCCCTCGCTGCTGCCAACCACTGATCTGGTTTCCATTTAAAAAAAATTTGTCATTTGACAATGTAATCATGCAGTGCGTAACCTTTTGGGATTGACTTCTTTTCCCCACTCAGCATAATATCCTTGAAATTCATTCATTCTTTCAAATTGTTGTGTATCAACAGTTTGCTCCATTCCAGTTTTGTATCAATAATACTATGTCATGGTGTAGATGTGCCACCGTTTATTTAACCATTTGCCTGGGAGCAATCATCTCAGCTGTTTCAGGATTGGCTATTATAAATAAAGCTGCTGTTAGCATTGTGGCCAGGTTTTTATTTTATAAGAAGCTGCTCGACTGTTTTCCAGCGTGGCAGTAATGGTTGAGGTTTTTACCAACGATGTGTGAGGGATCTAGTTCTTCCACATCCTCTCCATCCTTGGCATTGTCATTCTTTTTATTTTAGCCATCTTGGTAAGTGCATAGTGATGTCTTGTTCAATCTGAGTCTCCCTGATGGCTAATCTTTTCCAGTGCTTATTTACCAGCTAGACTTCTGTTCGTCTATGTTCCTGCCTTTTGCTCATATTCTAATTGGATGGTTGTTTTTGTTTGTTTTACTGTTGACATTTAATAGTTCTTTTTTTTTTTTTCTCCAATTTTTTCCTTCATTGATTCTTAGAGAGAGAGGAAGGGAGAGGGAGAGAGAAACATCGATGAGAGAGAACATCAATTGGCCACCTCCTGCATGCCCCCCACTGGGGATCAGGCCCACAACCTGGGTATGTGCCCTGACCAGGAATCGAACCAGTGACCTCTTGGTGCATGCGTTAATGCTCAACCACTGAGCCACACTGGCCGGGCTACATTTGATAATTCTTTATATATCCTTGGTATTGCTCCTAAGATGTGTTGTTTGAAGTTTTACATTTTTATGAGATCCACTTGATCAATGTTTCCCATTACAGATCATGCCTTTGGTGTCAAGTCTAAAAACTATTTGCCTAGCACTAAATCAAAAACATTTTCTCCTGTTTTTTTTTTTTTTACCCCCAAAAGGTTTTACGCTTTTACATTTAAGTGAATGACTCACATTGAATAAACTTTTGTAGAAGGTGTGTGGTTTAAGTAGCGGTTTATTTTTTGCCTATGGATGTCCACTAGCTTCAGCTCATTTGTTGAAAAGTCTGTCCTTTGTCCACTGAGTTGCTTTGACAACTTTGTCAAAAGTCAGTTGAGCAACCTGGCCAGTTTGGCTCAGCGGTTGGAGCGTCAGCCTGCGGTCTAGAGAGACCCGGGTTCGGTTCCCGCTAAGGGCACATACCTCGGTTGCAGTTTGTCCCCGGCCCTGGTTGGTCGTGTGGGTGGCAACCACTCGATGTGTCCCTTTCATATCGATGTTTCTCTCTCTTCCACTCTCTCCCTCCCACTCTATCTGAACAAAAAATGGAAAAATGTCCTTGGGTGAGGATTAAAAAAAAAAAAATTAAAAAAAATAAAAGTCAGTTGAGCATATTAAATGTGGGTCGATTTCTGGGCTCTGTTCTCTCCGCTGGTCTATGTGTTTATCCCTCCGCCAAGGGCACACTGTTTTGATTACTGTAACTCTACAGGAAGCTTCATATCAAGTAAATGCTTCCTCCAACTTTATTCTTTCGTATCAAAATAGTTTTAGCTAATCTAGGGTCTGTAGTTTTCCATATAAATTCTAGAGTAAGCTTGTCTTTGACTACTCAAACTCTCTTAGAATTTTGATAAGAATCGCACTAAACCCATAGGTGCATTTTGGGAGAATCGCTGCCTTTATTACGCTGCGTCTCTCGGTCTATGAGCACAGCAGGTCTCCCCGTCTATTTCAGTCTCTTTGATTTCTTTCACCCAGAGATTTGTAATGTCTCAACATACCGATTCTTCACTTGTCCCGACAAGTGCGTAACTAGGAGTTTCATCTTTTTTGGAACAAATGTAACATGTTCCTGATTAGTAAATGGAAATGTGACCTTGTTTTTTGAGATGATGATATGATCCACAGAGAGACTGTTTTGTTTCTCCCCTTCCACGTGGTATGCTGTTTATGTTATTTTATGACCTTATTAAGCTGCATCTCTATAACCTCCAGTAATATAATGAATAGCAGTGGCGACAGTGAGCACACTTGGCTTATCCCAGCCTCGCGGGGAAAGCACGCGGTCTTTTTCAGTCTTTCGCATTGAGTATGATGTTTGCTGCAGGATTCTTGTTGCTTCTTACCGAGTTCAGTTCATTCTCCCTTTATTCTTGTTGAAAGTTTTTCTCATGAATGATCTGCGTCAACTGATACGATTCAATTATTCTTATCCTTGAATGTGTTCTTTTGGTCTCAAAAGAAAGTCACATTGTTTTTATTACTAAAGATTATATAAGGTGTTTCCATACTACAAAGTAATCATCTTTATTGCTAAAGATTATATACAGCGTGTGCTTGTGGATTTGAACATAATTAAGGTTTCTGAGCCCAGAGCATCTCATAGTTTTGTGATGTGTTGATCATTTTTAAATTTAAATTTAATTTTAATTATAGTTGACATACAATATTATATTAATTTCAAGTGTAGAACATAGTGATTCAACATCTATTTACCTTGCAAAGCAACCACCACAATAATTCTAGTAACTATTTGTCACTGTGCATAGTTATTATCATATTACCAACTTTATTCCCTATGCTGTACTTTATGTCCCCGTGATTTATTTTATAAATTGATATTGTATAACTGAACGATATTTTTTTATTATTGAACTTGCTTTGCATACCTGAAATGAATCTGACTTGGTCAGGCTGTACATGTTTTGTTTATACATTATTGGATTCAGCTTGTTGGTGCTTAGGATTCTTACATCTAAGTTCATCAGAGATGGTGGTCTGAAGTTTACTCTTTTTTGGTGCCATTTGTCTGGTTTTGGTATCAGGCCTCATACAATGATTTGGGAAATACCCTCTATTTTATGGAAGAGATTATATAAGATTGGTGTTGATTTTTATTTAAACGTTTGGTAGAATTCTCCACTGAACCTGCCTGGGCCTGGAGATCTCTTGTCTCAGTAACTTTTAAATGACGAATTCAGTTTCCTTACTGCATCCAGCGCTGTTCAGATATATTTATTTCACCTGTTTGAGGTTTTGACAGTTGTGGTTTCTAAGAAATTGGTTTTATTTTTGTAAGTTGTTGCATTTATGAATATAAAGTTGTTTACAGTATTCCCTTATTATCTTTTTAATGGTCGTAGGATGTATAGTGACATTCCCTATTTCATGCCTGATGTTTATGACATGTGTCTTCTCTTTTTATTTTTTCTCACTCTTGCTAGAGGCTTGCCAACTTTATTCATTATATTAAAAGAATCTGATTTTTTTGTTTCATTAAACTTCTCTACCATTTTTCTGTTTCCAATTTCATTGACTTCTAATCTTTATTATTTTCTTCCTGTCTGCTTTGGGGTTTTAGGTTTTTGTTTTCTTTTTCTAGTTTTTTTTTAATTTAATTTTTTTTTTCCTATAGGAACTTATTGATTGATGTTATACTTTCACTTTATTCAGTTCTCCACATTTTTATTAACTTTGAGTGTTCTCTTTTGAACCATGGGCTATTTAGAATTATGTTGTTAAATTTTCACATATTTAGAAATTTTCCTGGTGTCTTTCTGTTACTGGTTTCTAGTTTGATTCCACTCTGGTCAAAGAACACACTCTGTGTGATTTCAATTATTTACTTTTTTGAGGTTTAATAGTCTCGGATACAGTCTCTATTGGTGAATATTCCATGAGCCCTTTAAAAAATGTGCTTTTCTTCTGTTGTTGGGTGGAGTTTTTTGTATTTGTCAGTTGGGTTCTACTGGTTAATTGTGCTGTTTAGATCCTGTAGGCACTTGCTGATTTTTTTCTCTGGTAGTTTATCATTTGCTGGCGAGAGTGGGGAGCACTGAAGTCCCCAACTATAATTATGGATTTGTTTATTTCTCCTTTAGGTTCTATCCATTTTAGCCTCATATTTTGAGGCTCTGTTTTGGTGTGTTCACATTAAGATCATATATCCCCTTAGTGATCCATTGATGGATTGATCCTTTTACTGTTATGTAGTGTCCTCCTTTGCCTCTACTGACGTTCTTGTTCTCAATTCTACTCCAGTGGATATTAATATACCCCCTCCTGCTTCTTAAAGTTAGTATGTGCATAGTGTACTTTTTCCTATCTTTCCTATGTTATTTCATTGGAAGGGAGTTTCTGGTAAACAGCATACAGTTGTGTAGTGTTTTTTATCCACTCTTTTGATCTCTGTTCTTTTTTAATTCACATATTTAGGCCATTTACATTTAAGTTAATTATTGAAGTGTTTAAGTCTGCCATGTTATTTGTTTTCTGTTTGTTTCCTCTGGTTCTTATTTCTCTGTTATTCTTGTCTTGTTTTCCTGTGGGTTTTTTGAACATTTTTTAAGAATCCCATCTTGATTTGTTTATAGTATTTTTGAGAGTGTTTCTTTGTATCATTTTCAAAGTGGTCCACTGGGTACTATGACATACATGTGACAACACAATCTACTGGTGTCAACATGATGGTTCTCTGAGTGGGGTGTGAAAACAGCACTTCCATTTGGATCCTCTTACCTCCCCACTTTTAAATATCATTGCCATGAGTATCACATGAAATTACAGTTTTTGCCTCAGCCATTATATATGACTTATAAAACTCATGAGAAAAAGGACAGTCTATTGTGTGAACCCATATTTTTACTCTGTTATCCCTCTTCCTTTTTGTTGCTCCAAGATTCTTTTATCATATCCTTTTTGTTTGAAGAACTTTTTGTTAGGCAGTCTTTAAGGAGACGTCTGAGAGGGATAAATTCTTTTTATCTTCTTTTGAGAATGTCTTGACTTCCTCTCACTCCTCGAGGATGCATTTGCCAGTTATACACCACAGGTAATAGTTCTTTCTTTTCCAGGACTTGGAAAATGTTATGCCAGTTCCTTCTGGCCACCATGCTCTCAGACGAGCAGTCTGTTTTCGTCTGAATTGTTGATCCGCTCTAGGTCACACCGAGCTTCTCCCTGGCTGCTTGCCAGAGTTTTTCCGAGTTTTTAATTATTTTCAGGTTAATCATGTTATGTTTTGAAATGTATTTATTTGGGTTTATACAGTTTGAGGTACAATTAACTTTTTGAATTACAGGTTTGTGTTTTTGGAAATTTGGAAATTTTTGGCCATTGCTTCTTTGAATACTCTTTCCCTACCACTTGATTTCTCCTCTCCTGGGACTCTGAGGAGTGGGGCTCATTTTATTGCCTCATAGGTCCTTGTAGTGTATTATTTTTTAAAATCTATTTTCTTTCTGTTGTCCATATTGAGTGAACTCTATTAAGCTCTCCTCAAGGTCACTGATTGTGACCTCTGTCATCTTTACTCTATCATCCCATCCAGCCACTGTTTTTTTTATTTCAGCTACTGTATTTTTTAGTTCTATAATTCCCATTTGGTTCTTTTTTATAAGTTACATTTTCTTGTAGAGATTTTTCTCATTTTTCATTTGTCTTAGGAGAAGTTATGACAGTTTTGGAAGGATTTTTATGATGCCTCTTTTAAAATCCTTTTCAAATAATTCCAGCATCTGATTCATCTCGGTGTTGCTGTCCATTAAGTGTCTTTTCTCACCCAAGCTCTGATTTTCTTGGTTCTTGACGTGATGGGTGATTTTCTATTTTATCCCAGACATTTTGCCTATTACGTTAGCACACCCTGGGTTCTATTTAGGTCTTGTATCTAAGTTGGGACTCACCTGTTTAGAACTGGCATGCAGGTCCTGGCTTTTGGGGGTCATGGTTCCAATGACAGCCTCATTCAGAGCCTCTGTGGTGATATTTCCGTCTGTTTGGTAGACCTGCTGCTGTGGGGCTCCCTCTGCTCTCTCCTTGTACTGCTTCAGAGCTGGAAAGGATTTCCTTCGGCCAGGGTGACAGCTGTCTCTCCTTGAGGAGAGGACCCTCGGGCAAGAATGGAGAGACTCCCTGAGCCAGGCTTTCCTGGTGGTGGGATTGTCCCCTGCCTGTGGGCTCACCTGGTATTGTCTGAGGGACTCCCGTTCAGTCTGGGTAAGGAATGAGCCTACCCAGGCTGCCTTCCGTTGTTGGGGTTGGGGGACAGGAACATCAGATCTGGGTTGCCTCCTTCTACCGGTGGGGGAATGTTCGCGGTCTCCCTGCCATGCCGTTCCTCCCAAACTGGGTCATCTTCCTCTCAGCACCTGTGAGGGCTGTCCTCTGGGTCTCTTACATTATTTCCACGGAGTCCAGCTGTGCTTGGCAGGGAGGCAGAATATTTTTGGGTCCTTTGTATTTTGTTCTATATCCACATTTACAACAGTTGATTTTACTTATCTCTAAACAGTTTTTATTTACATTGTCATTCCTCCGTGCTCTAAATTTCTTATATTTGGGTTGTTAATTATCATTCATCTTTCAGTTGGCTGGAGAACATTTTTTTTTTTTTTTGATAATTTTTCATAATGGGAGTTGAGGCATTACGCGAGAGATATATTTTTCAAGTCTTTTTCAGATTTGAAAATATCTTTTTGTTAACTTTGCTCATGAAATAAGAATATGGTTGAAGATGGAATTCTTGGGTCACCAAATGTTAACCTCAGTATCCTGTAGTCATTTTTCATAGTATTTTACATAGAACCCTCCTTTTCCAGATGCCTCTGGGAGAGAAAACGCAAGGTTCCTTGATCAAATAAATGGTAGAAATGCTTCATATTTCTTGGAGAGTCAGACTGTCCATTCGTTTAGTGAAAACTCTGACACAGCTTTCATTGGAGAAACTTGTTAATTTTGTGTAGCTGTTTCTCGAATGATGCAATGATGATAATGGAGTCCCTTTTTGTGCTCTTTCTCCTAATATTTATATCCTCAATGCTTTCATTTATGAGCAAGAGCGTAGATGAAGCAGTAAATAAACAGATCTAATTCCAGGAGAAGTCTGGGGTGGCTGTGGGGATGGAGCAGGGTCTTCCATCTACCACTCAGCCGTCGGAAGCTGCCTCCACTCGTGTTGTCTTCTGGCTGCAAGGTGGCTGCTCTATCTTCAGAAATCAAAACTGTGTTTGGAGTGGGGTGGAGGTGCTGGCGAAAGGAGTTCTTTCTGATCATGGTTCTCCTTCTTATACTCAAAGGGAAGACTTTCTCAGGACCGCAGGCTGACACTCTAACCGCTGAGCCAAACCGGCCTGGGCGGGAAGACTTTCTCAGAAGGCTCCTAGCAGGTTTTCCCTTTAAACGCCTTTGGCCAGACCAGAATAGTATGTCTACTCCCAGGGGAGGCTTGAAAGATGGGAGCCGGGCAAAGAGGAATGCAATAGCTTGGCCGACTTAGATCTGATCCTTGCTTAGGGATTGATTCACTGTTCTCTCAAATAAATCCGGTTTCTTTAGGACAGAAAGATGGAAGTAAGCCACAAATGGTGTGGCCACAACCTTCCTAAGTCGACTGGCAGGAGAGTACACCCGTGGAGGCGTGGAAGTGTCTGCCCATTCTTTCTGTACTTCGCGGAGGTGTTGGAGGATGGCTGATGATAGTCCTTGTAGAGAGCCTGTTTTGTTCTGATACTTATCATCTTCCTCATTTATTTAAAATCATAAATTGATCTTTTTTTTTTTCCCCCACTTTGCCTGGATCTCAGGAAGCTCTTCTGATAAATAAACTCAAGCCTTTCTTCCAACCAAGAGTTTTCTGTTACTCTCTTTTTAATCGTTGTTTCTGCTCCTATTGTTTTGTTCTTTTTTCCTGTGCAATCGGTAACAATTTTAAGTTAGACTTTTGTTTTCTTGTTATTTGTCAGCTTCTCTCTCTCTCTCTCTCTCTCTCTCTCTCTCTCTGTGTGTGTGTGTGTGTGTGTGTTTCCTTCCCTTTCCATCCTAATACTGAAGACATTCTAGTGCTGGTTCTCTGCATGTTAGTTCTGATTTCTGGAATGAATGGTCTGTTGTCTATGACCTTTAATGTAATTTTAATTTTGCTCTTGACTTTTGAGTTTAACATTCTCTTTTCCCTTATTTAAATCCTTTTCTATTTCTTTCTTTGTTTCAACATTTTTCTCCTCCTGTGGCTGCTTCTTTCTGTCCTATGTTGACCAAATCCTCCTGGATGTTTTGAAGACTCTACACTGAGATATTTAAAGTATCATCACTTTCTGTGAACAGTGTATTTTTCTTTTCAGGGTTACTTTTTTCTCCTCTAATCTCCTGTATCAATTCCCCCGTCCTTTATTATCATTTCAAAAGTACTGTGTTAACATTTTTCTGTAACCCACATGACCCAGTGTCCTGGGACTTGTCACGGAGCAGAGGTTATTTAGCCTGGTTTCCCGGCTTCTTTGGGCTCTAGGTTTCCTGCCATGGCTCGGAGGATATAGTTGGTGTTTACTTTCTCTTTCCATCCTCCTGGCCAATGTGGAAGTTCTTTCCAGATTTTGGTCTGTGGTCTTCTCTTATCTTCAGTCCACAGTTGGTACTGACCATCTTCCCTTTTTTATTTATTTCTGCGTGTGTTCTTTGGGGAAATGAGCGAGGAAGTCTCGTTCGACTTCAGGCCAGCACTCACGTCCCGTTGGGGGGCACTCGGGATACTCCCAGGGAGGCAGTGCGCAGTCACAGGGATGCACAGGGCTTTCCGGGCAGGTCGGCTTCCGCCAGCCCTGTGTCTCGCTTGCTGGGTGACAGCAAGCCCCGTGC
The DNA here is from genome assembly GCF_014108415.1 of Molossus molossus. Taxonomy (NCBI): domain Eukaryota; kingdom Metazoa; phylum Chordata; class Mammalia; order Chiroptera; family Molossidae; genus Molossus; species Molossus molossus. The sequence continues at coordinate 104,102,389 of NW_023425366.1, read as the reverse complement.
TGGGCCCTCGGGCCTCTGCTTCCTCGGCTGTAATAGGAATGAAGGCATGACAAGGCTGCTGTGAGGATGAAATGGGATGGGCCCCTCCTCCTACTCCCGCCGCTCTGCTCTCCCTACAGAGGCAAGCATCCGGCTGAACGTCCTGTCACCCAGCTCCGCTCTCGGACCCCGTTCCACAGCCAGGGCCTGCTTCCTACTTAGACACATACTCCCCACGACTGTGGGCTCGGGGTGCAGATACGCTTTCCGAGAGACCTCTCGGCCACCTGTTCTCTCCCTGGCAGCACGCTCCCAGCATATTCCTGTTCGGGAGGCAACGTGGTAATAGTTAGCACCACAGGCAGCTTGCGACTCCCAGGTCTGCCTCTTAGAGCTGGAGGACCACAGTCAGACTCCCTGTTCTCTCTGCTCCACTTTCCTCATCTGAAAGGGGGGATGATGATACCGCTGAGTCACAGGGCTAAGTGCGCTGCGTGGAGCCCTTAGAATACTTCCTGACAGGTGGTCAGCATGGAGTTAGGGTTTGCTGCAGTGATGGTGACGTTGACGGCAGTCATCACCATCCGTGTCATTAGCCCCTCCTGCTGCAGAGGCCTCATCTGGGCACACTGCGCCCAGCTAACCGGAGGCAGCCCTCTTGTTGCAGCCGAGCCTGCCCCCACCGTACCCCTGTACCTGCTGGACCCCAGGAGTTGGGTCTGATTCCCTTCCCCACCTGTGTGGCCCTATGGCAGTCGCTGTCCCCACTCCCAGCTATATCCGCTCAACATATGGAAGATGAAGGTTTGAGGCTGCGGAGTCTCTGACCTTGGAGACGTTGAGAAAGAGACAAGCCGCCATCTGGCCAGACTTAGACACTTATCTGCCTGAAGACAAGAAACCAAACCGATGATCCTTCAAGGTCATGCCTCTGCTTAAAATCTTTCAAAGATTCCACGTCTCCCTCAGGACAGACTCCGGATTCCAAAACACTTTCTAACCTGCCTTGCTTTCCTCTTCAACCAGCCCCTCACCACGCCCCGCAAGCCCACCCGGCCAGCCTCCGGGACTGCCCACGGTCCCTCCCACGCACCTCTGTCCAGAGAGCCCCCCACACCCGGGGAGACGCCCGTGCTCCCCACCCTGTGGTCCCGCCTGCCTGTCACGCAGCCCTCACTGGCCGGGGGACCCTGCTCCACTGGCCTCAAGCTTCCCCCCTTGGCTTATGTAAGAGTCTTGGGCCTCCAGCCCGAATCCAGTGGTTTCTTGTGGTAACAGGATGCTGAGTAAGCGCCACTCGACACATCATCAAAACGCAACTGGGTTTTTGTCCTCTGTTGCCCCTTTAAAACACATCCAGTCCCAGTCACGCCAGTCGGCCCCCAAGATGAAAACCCCGGCAGGCCCGTGACTTTTCGTTCGTGAGACTTTTAAGAATTAACTATTTCACTCTCACCGGAAAGCACAAAGCAAAAGTAAGAAGCACAGTGTTATGTAAGAGATCACCCGTGTTGAGCAAATGGCATCGCGATACAGTATTTGCTCTAGAATTTCTTAAGAAATCAAATGATATGGACCTGATCTCGTGTTCCTCCCTTTTTCCCGTTATGCTAATGTTGGTTTTTATCTATGCTGTCCACATCTTTAAACTTCTACGATGTATGCAGAATCTGTAAACAGTCATTTGTTTTACAGCTTTGCGTAAAAGGTGTCCTTGGGGGTGGTGCCTGCAATCCCCTGCGATGCATTTTATGATCAAGACTTTGCTCTCCACTCGGATTCCCACACACTCTGTGTCTCGAGCAAGATCTCGTCTTAATCATCTTAAAATTTCCTCTAAAGTGTGTAATAAGCAACTAGCTGGGTTTTTATTTTCACTCAGGACACTTTCGAAGATTTATCCACACTGGAGTGTGTCGATCTCGGTCATTTTAATGCTGCAGAGATTCCACTGTGCTGTTGTTGATATATTCAATCGTGTACCATTGGTCATTTAGATTGTTTCCAGGTTTTTGTTATCATAAGTAGTGCTGCTATTAAAATCTCCTTAAGCACCTTTGCATGCGTTTCTCTAATGCACATACCTGAACACAGAATTATGTGTTGTGAGTGGCGCATTTTCAGCTCCATTAAATTGCCAAATTGTTTTTTAACGAGCCAGTTTTAATTTACAACCTCTCCGATGCTTTATGTGATCTCCTGCTTACTTACATCCTTGGCAACTTCATCTTTGCTGCACGGCAGCCTCTGAAATGGTATTTCACAGTTGTTTCCATTATTCTGCCTTCGGCGCTGGAGAGGGTGGCCGTTCCCCCGATGTGTATTGTCCATTTGGAGTTTCTCTTTTGTGCTCTGCCTGTTCGTATTCTTTGCCAATTTTTCAATTTGGTGGTGTGTCTTTTTCTTATTGATTTGTTGGACTCATTTTCTGCTCCTTCTTCTGGGTGACTCAGTGCTCCTGGGTCTTGCAAAGGTAGAAAGAATCATTTAAGCCCAGACTGCTACCAACGCCAGCTGAATCACCACATCCCCGGGAGAGAGAACTTCCACCTCTCCCCAGTAGAAGAATCTAGATGAAATGAGTAAAATGCTCAGCATAGTGTGGCTGTGTAGCTTCAGGCTTTGCGCTCCGTGGGTTGTTTTCTACACGGGTTGGCCAGCATCGCTGGAACCTGTCGGCATTGCCTGGATGCTTCTCCAAGTTCTTGGGCGCAAACTGTTTCCCTTTATAACATCACTCCTGCTGTTGTTGCTACTGTGATTCTTTTTTATTTTTTTAACTATTTTCATTAATTTGTTTTTGTTACAGGTGTTTCTCCTTTTCCCCCCATTGACACCCTCCTCCCCATCCCCCCTGCCCCATCCCCAGCTTTATTGTCTATGTCCATTGGTCATGCATACATGCATATAAGTTCTGTGGTTTATCTCTCCCCCCTCAACACTCCCTCTTTTGAGGTTGGTCAGTCTGTACCCGACCTCTATGTCTCTGGGTCAATTTTGTTCATCAGTTTGTTTAGTTCATTATATTCCACAAATAAGTGAGATCATGTGATATTTGTCTTTCTCTGCTTGGCTCATTTCGCTTAGCATAATACTTTCCAGGTCCTTCCATGTCATCTCAAAGGATAAGAGATCTTTCTTTCTTACAGCTGCATAGTATTCCATTGTGTACATGTACCACAGCTTTTTTATCCACTCATCTACTGATGGACACTTGGGTTGTTTCCAGATCTTAATTACTGTAAATAGTGCTGCTATGAACATGGGGGTACATATATTCTTTCTGATTGGTGTTTCAGGCTTCTTAGGGTATATTTCTAGAAGTAGAATCACTGGGTCAAATGGTAGTTCAATTTTTAATTTTTTGAGGTAACTCCATAGTGTTTTCCATAGTGGCTGCACCAGTCTGCATTTCCACCAGCAGTGTACTAGAGTCCCCTTTTCTCCACACCTCGCCAACACTTGTTTTTTGATGATTTGTTGATGGCGACCATTCTGACAGGTGTAAGGTGATACCTCATAGTTGTTTTAATTGTATCTCTCTGATGATTAGTGATGTTGAGCATTTTTTCATATATCTCTTGGCCATTTATATGTCCTTTTTTGAGAGGTGTCTATTTAGTTCCTCTGCCCATTTTTTAATTGGGTTCTTTGTCTTCGTTTTGTTGAGTTGTATGAGTACTCTATATATATTGGAAATTAACCCCTTATCTGATGCATATCACAAATTATATGTAAGTTGTGAATCCTTAAAAATTCTAGAAAAAAATGTAGGCAACAAAAATTTCAGACATCATACGCAGCAGAATTTTCACTGATACAACACCTAAGGCAAGAGAAACAGGAAAAAAATGAACACGTGAACACAAACTAAAAAGCTTCTGCATAGTAAAAGAAACAACCATCAAAATGGAAAGGGAACCCACTGCATGGGAGGCTACTGTGATTCTTAAGGTGGACTCCCTACATCTCTCTATAAATTACTGTTTATTCCATGGGGTGAGTAGGTCTCGGAGCCAGCATGACCCGGAATGGGTCACACACCTTGCAGCCTTGATCAAGCATTTAACTTCTTGGCTGGATCCCTATTATTTTTAGGGCTTCCTTATTTATGTGGTCAAGAGAATCCAAACCAGTTCACACTTCTGCCTGCTGCCTCTTGCTCTCTCCTGCATCCCCCAATTAGATCTGACTTCCCACCAGGCCCAGACAACCTGTTTCACCTGAATCTAATGGCTTCACTGGCCAGACAGCCATGACATTTTTCTTGATCTCTTTGTAAGAGATTGTCCCTTGGATTAATTGTTTACACTTAATATAGAAACATTTTGAGAAGGTTAGCTAGAGATTCATCCACTATTTATCTATTGAAACTATTCTCTTTTAGGTTGGTTCATTATCTCCTATGTTTTAGATTCTACTTTATTAATGTCTACTCTTTAACATACAGTGTAGTCCCATTCTATTTATTTTCAACATTTCTGTGTATTTCTTCTAGGGTTTGTCTTTGTAAGTAGCATATAACTGGATTTTATCCAATCAGGTAGTTTTTGTCTTTAAATAGATAACTTTAATCCATTTCCTGAGTGTGTGTACATGTGGGATAGTAGACACTTTGAGCTCAGCAGTATTAGGGTCAGGTTGTGTTTTTGGTTTATCATTGGATAGATTCCATTGTTCCCTATTAAAAAGATTAACCACCCTCCTTTTTTTCTTTCCTGGTTTGGAAGCTATACATTGTGTAATTGTATAAATTATATTTCTATTATTTTGCAATTAAAATATATGTGCTTTAACTTTTTTCCAGGTTAACAATTATTCAGCATCTCTATGATCCTCATAGGTGGGTGACTGACCACCACCCAGATGTCCTTGGCGATTCTTGTGTAGAATGTAGGTGGCTACTGATATCACAGTTCATGTGACGGCCAGGGCAGCCTGGCCCATGTCCCGGGGTGACGTGTGCCTGCTCCTCTGTCTCAGCCCCAGGAGGGGTTGTAACGTTGTGGCCTCCTTTCCTAAGTGGGGAGCTGTGTCTCCGTGCCTGGTCTTAGCAGGGAGAGAGCTCAGGTTCCTCATTTCATGTGAGGCAGCTGCACCTTTTCTCCCCCGGGAGAGAGGCTCCTTGCTACCTCTAAAGCCAGCAGGCCCTCGGGTCCAGCAATTTTCCGCATTACATCTGGGTTCCGTTGGGGCCCATGGAGATGATGACTTTGTTCCTTGGTGGGACTGTGTCTTTCCTTGTCGTTATTGATGTTGGAGTGGGGTAGAGAGTGGTGCTCAAAGCGTGCTCCTTCTAGTGCCAAGCTGATTGCTGTACTCATCCTAGATTTTGAGTTTCTTGAAGGTAAGAACTATGTCATATGTATGCCCCGATCAGGAGCACTGTGCTGGCTTTATAAAGTAGTGTCAAGAACTGTGATGGGTCTGAGATTTTATAGTCTTTGCAAGCTAGCAAGTGAGCCGGCCACGGTTTCATGGATGCTGGCAGAAGACACGAGACACCTGGTGAGCGATAAGGACTATTGCTGACAGCAATAGCAGTAGCCAGAGTATCATGTTTAGCAGGTTCTCTGAGCCCCAATTCCCATGCGGTGACACTAGAAAGGCCTGGTGTCACCTGCATAAATTATAAGAGAGGAACCCCGGAGCTTAAGGAAACTGAATCTTTTATAATAGGCAGTAAAGCTGCCTGTCTGTGCCTGGAGAGACATGCCATACTGGACCATAATCAAACTGGCCTTCTGAAGGGACACATTCTGTCTGCAAAGGTTGTTCCCTCTACAAACATCCCTGAGAAGATCGTCCTGAGCAAAGGCAGCCAGTGCCTGTGCTATACCACGTGCAGAAATGTGAGACCCAGGGGAATGGTCTCCCAACAGGTAGTTGATCAAAAAATCCTCCCTGCAGTTTCCTTATGTGCATAAATGCATTGAAATAATAGCGAGATAGTACTAATTGCAGAATAGTCGCAGAGGTGGAGGGTTGATCTTCAGTGTTGCCTGTGGCTCTGGGAGTCAATGGCATTGAATGCAGGGAGAATCTGGTCTTTTACGTGCAGTAGGAGGAGAGGTGGTAGGCTCAGGTGCAGGCCTGTCCGGAACGGGTCTCACAGGCTCCCACAAGCTCTGCTGCTCAGCCCTGGACCCACAGCTCATGCTGCCTCCTCCTTCAGTGCGGGGCCTCTGCCGCCCCTCTGGCAGCTCCATAACGAACGCTCTCGAGTTCTTGATAGTGTGCAGCACTGGCTCAAGACTCAAGATCCTGAGTGAATGCCTCTGGTTGGACTCGCCTTAGGCACAGAAGCTGACTTTTTGAGGACTTATTCTGAGAAGTAGAACCAGATTCTCACCACAATGCTTATGGTGGGAAAGTTTCCAGACATAAGAAGGGAATTCCGGCCCTGAGCATGTACTTTGCTTGAGCACACATGATCGTACACACAGAGCCAGGGCAAAGCCAGAGACTGAATGTCTGTTTCCATAAGCAGAGGGCTGGGAAAGACCAAAGAAAGAGGCTGGCCACTCCAATCTGGCAATCAATAGAGGTTATACAGGGACATTTTCATATGAGGCATGTCTTGGGCAGCTGCAAGACAAAATGGACCCCCATACCTCTTGGCAATTGCCAAAGAATTATACAGGGTGAAGGCGGTGGGGGTATAGTCACAGGTATGAGTATGTGAAATTACTCTCCATGCTTGATCAGGTCAGGACAACAGCTGGTTCCAGACACCGGCACAGCAGGAGGCAAGGGAGGGGTGCTGATCTGTCAGCATGAGCATCGGTTCCCACTAGACCGTCTGTAAGGGGGCGTTTCGGGAAGCAGCCTCCCCTCTGGCCTGGGCCAGCTTGTGGAACAGGCCACGGCCATGTCATGGAACAGCCTCTTCCCCAGAACACATCTTTGGTGGCAGCTAATAGGCGTGCCAGTCGGCTTTGCGTTGATTCAGGAGCTGAGGATTCATGAGGATGGATGATTTTGTTTTCAGTTGCATTGGTCTCTGTACGCACATAGCACATACATGTATCAGGTGAGCCCCTGCAGGTATCCATCACCCACGGGACAGGCCTCTCAGGGTAGTGCTCATATACCAACCCCTCTGACTGTAACATCTGCTGGGAGGAAGCAGGTAACCTCTACCTGCTCACAAGTCCTCATCAAGCACACGTTTTCAATAGGTAAGCCCCGAAGGCAGGGACTAGTGTACCCCCATCTCAGCCCTTCGCCCTCCCGGCCCTTTTCCCAGCTGATTTGGACCTGGGCCATGTTCCATGTAGGAATCTGTAGAGGCAACTGTTGCTCAAGGACAAAGTCCCTGGATATTTCTGCATTTGGGAGGGGGACACAGAGCAGAGTGGCTGCAGATCATCCCGTCAGCTGTCTCTCTGGAGGAGCAGCTGCCCAGGCTGTCTGTCCAGTTACCAAATGTGCCTTTTCCTCTAGGTCCTCGGGCAACCCTGCTCGGGGACACCGTGGTGTCCATGACCTTTTCATCTTTGCCATGACCAGGGGGCAGCCTTGTTCTTTACCGCTGTGTGTGTCCCTCCACTTTATCTTATGACAGCCTTTTGTTCTTGGCTGAAATTATTGTCCAAACAAAGTCAGGGGTTGACCCAGGCCCAAATTCTCCCTTTTTCCAAACAGTGTTTATCTTGAGACTCCTGTAAACCGGTTGTGCAGAGTTGGATGTTGTCTTTCAGGGAGCCCGAGGTCTGCCGTAACGAGAACGTACTGGAGATTTCAAATAGAAACCCCTTTACGTAGCTGATTATCCTGTGTCTCACACTGGAACAGGTGTGAAGAGAGGGTGAACGAGCAGGGGGGTGTGCAAGTTAGTGCAGAGGAGAGGGACCAGGGGCACAGGGCCTTCTAGACCACAAGCATTTCCCGTGAAGCACATGGTAGATGTCAGGCATGGATCATGTCAGGAACACTGAGAAGGGATGACGGATGGGAGAGGGAATACAAAAACTGATTCTGACATTAGACTTCCACTTCATTCTTTTTTTTTTTTTTTTTTGGTATTTCTATTGAGATATAATCGATTGATAACATACTAGTTTCAGGTGTCCAATATAATGATTTGATATTTACATAATTGCAAAATGATCACCGCAGTAAGTCTAGTTAACATCCATCACCACTCGATTATAACTTTTGTTCTCGTGATCAGAACTTTTAAGATCAACTGTCTTAGCAAGTTTTAAATATACATAGAGTGTAATTAACTTCAGTCATCATCTGGACATTACATCCCCATGAATTGTTTATTTTATAACTGGAAGTTTGTACCACTTTTGACCACCTTCACCCATTTTGCCCTCTCCCCATGCCCTGTCTTTGTCCACCACCAATCTTTTCTCTGTATCTACCCGTTCAAGTTGCTTTGTTTGTTTTGCAATTGAATACATGAGTGAGATCATGTGGTATCGCCTTTCTTTGTCTGGCTTACTTTACTTAGAATAATGTCTTCATGGTCCATTCATGCTATTGCAACTGGCAAGATTCCCTTCTTTTTGATGGCTGAATAATATTCCATTTGCAAATATGTACACCACATTTTCTTTATCCATCCATCCGTTGATGGGCAATTAGGTAGTTTCCATGCCTTGGCTACTGTGAATAGTGCTGCAGTGATCGTGGGGGTGCAGACACCTTTTCCAGTGAGTGCTTACACTTATTCTTTTAAATGACCGAGGACACAGATGCCGCCCCTCGGGGGAGCCAGGGCCAGACAGGTGGCACCAGAGGGAAAGGGCTGGAACATGGCTCTAATTCACAGCTGAACATGGGCCTCTGCCGTAACACCTCTCCCTGGGCCAGACACGCATCTGTGTATGCACAGCACCCTTCTTTCCAGTGACCGGAAATTGAGCAAGAGACGAATTAGATTCACTGGAGCCCAGCCCTGGAAGCCCCGCTGTGGGTGCTCGGCTGGAGGAGGTTAAGGAGGACAAAGAGCAAACCATCTCATGACTCTTGGTCCCAGCTCCCGGAACTGCTGCCCAGATGGGCCTGTGATGGCTTCCAACCTGATTGTTCATCCGAGCAGAGCTGCCCCAGGCCAGGCGGGGGCTACAGAGCCGGAGCGGAGCCAGGGCCAGGTTGGTACTGGCTCCTTCCAGCTGTCAGCAGGGCTGGGAGAGAACATCTGCTCTTACGTTTCCTGACTCACAGCTGTCCCTGCTGCTGGCTGTTCCCTAGAACTTGCCAGTGTGTGCCCACTTGTTCTGGCCAGCTCATCTGGGTCACTCTTGTCCACCAAATTGTGCTGTAGAGCCTTTGGGCACAGAATGATCAGTTAGTAGAGTAGCAGAAGAAGACTTCCCGAGAGAACTTCCCGGACGCCGGGAGAACTTGGCTGCTTGTTCAGACAGAGAAGCAGCAGTGCTTTCTCTGCCTTTACTGCAAGGATGACCCAAATTAATAACGACCATGTTGTTCACTGCGTATTTGGTTGAACTGCATCAATTCAGACCACAGAGGGAAGTCAACCTTACATTAGTTGAAGATATCTCATTCCTTAGGACTTTTAAAAAAAAAAAAAGATTTTAGAGAGAGGAGAAGGGAGAGGGAGAGAGACATAGAAACATCGATGAGAGAGAACATCGATTGGCCACCTCCTGCATCCCCCCCAATGGGGATCGGGCCCACAACCTGGGCATGTGTCCTGACTGGGAATCGAACCCATGACCTCTTGGTCCACACCACTAAGCCACACTGGCCGGTCCTTAGTTATTTTTAAAGAGTGGGGTCTTCTCACAATAATCCCCCACATTTTTGTCTATCTACGGTAATTGGAATTAACTGCTACTTTTAATAAGTGTTTTTCAAAGGAAGCTCTGAGACACAATGATAATTAGCATCCTTTTACACCCCCAATTAAACTGCCAAAGTCCCTGGCAGTTTTCTTTTCTCCTCAAGTGACTTGACTGGAGCTCTAATTTTGTTTACTCGGTTTGTTTGCCCAGGCATCTTTTTCTCAATGATAATGAAGGGGAAGACTTAGGCCCTACTCACATTGAATTATCATAAATTCTAACTTCGCCAAGCAACATGCTTAATGGGGGGTTACAGTTTAGAAATGCCTCTCTGGTTTTAAAAGCTTCCATCTTGAGCAAGGAGAAGACGCGTTTCTGCTCTAACTACACGGCGAGTCTGCTGTGCACTGGCTCACAGATCCATTTCTACCAGCTCATCCACTTCTTCCTGGAGTCAAACATTAGACACAGGGAATACTTGCCACAGGATTCATCTTGTCGGAAATGCACCTGTTAAGTAGTACAGGATTATTTCTTTCAAAAATGTATTCAGTGTCTACCTGTGATGGGTGCTATGGGACCACCCACTAGACTATCTCACTGTCTGCCCTCAAAGAACCCACCATCCTGTTTGGGGATGGTCTGAGGGGTTTGATGGGTAAGTATGGCTGGGACCTGCTGGGGTTCAGTGTGGTCAGCATCATATGATTATTCTGAGCTGCAAAAACTGGGGAACAAGTAAGAGAGCCCCTGTGGCCACGTGCTTTGTGGGTCTCCCAGCAGCGTCTCCTGATTGCAGCTTAGCGGACTGATGATTGTTTCACCGGACGTAGATTAGGGAAGTCAAACACCTATCAATCACTGCCAACCACATGAGCATGTGGCGCTCAGAGTAAAAATCTGTATGGTAATCAGCGGAGACCAGCTCATTAAAATACACTGAATTCCCTAATTTGAAAATTGATTGCTGCCGCCCCATACACCTAAATCTCCTGACAGTTTGTCTGACATCATTTATCACTTGTGACCAAATACTAACAAAGTGGGCATGCCTTTGGCCAAGGGGTCACACCACAGCTCTGTTTCTTCTGCATGTGTGGGGTTGACCAAACTCTCTCTTAGCAGACCAAAAAAGAAGGAAAGGTAAAACATGTTTTCCTTTCCGATATAAACTAAAACAATACTAAGAAATGAATCAGATTTCCATATAATGATTCCCCACAAAAGTCCCATAATTTGAATTCTTTGGGGCAAAACGACCTTGAAGTCAGACGCACACTGAGTATCTTTCTCCCAGCCACGCAACCACGCGCAAACACCCACCACAGAAACATCTTGCAGGAAGTTCAGAACTGCCTGCGGGTCATCGTTACGCTTTGGCCCCGTGTATCTATGTACGGCTGAAGGTTTCACAGATATGAGAATTCTAATATATCACGAGGCCATTGGGTGCCCATTTGTTGGGTTTGTCTGTGGGTATTAAACCTGTAGTCACCAATGTTTAGTTGGATTGAACTTGGACAGGTATCTTACACAGTCAGAATCTATATCTTCACCTGTACATTGGGGATAATAACATGATACTGCGTCTTGCAGTCTTGAGGAGCAAATGAATAATGTACCTAGTTTGGTACTTAGCACATAGTAGGTGCTCAATAAATATCTGTTGTTTTGAGTTCTTTGTACCTCCCCCTCTAAAACTGGAACTTTCTAACTTCTGATCTATGAAATTCCTGATATAAAATATATTTGCTACGGAGGATTCCCTTTTCGGTTTGGGGAGGGTGTTAATACCTGGTGAGGTATTCTGACATTGTACATTGTCTTCTCCTCCCTCGCTTTATGGAGTTATAATTGACATATAACATTGTGTAAATTTAAGCTGTACATGTGATTATTTGGTACGTGTATATATTGCAAAGTGGTCACCATGGTAAGATTAGCCATTGCCTCACACAGCTACCATTTTTATTGTTGTTTCTGTGACAACATTTAAGATGCACTCTCCTAGCAACTTCCAGGTATTGTTAACTGTAGTCACCGGGCCATGCATTCAATCCCCAGAACTTACTCATCCTATATCTGGAAATTTGTACCCTTTGGCCAACATTACCCATCCCCTGCCCCAGAGCCAGGAGCCCTGTTTCTATGAGTTCAGTTTTGTTAGATTCCACATGTAAGTGAGATCAAACTGTGTATGTCGTTCTCCGAGTTATTACACTTCGCATAATGCCCTCCAGGTTTATCCGACGGCAGGATTCCCTTTCCTGCGTTGTGAATATTATCCATACACACAAACACAATGGACTATCGTATGTTATATATAATTATATATAATCCATAGGATATATAAATATATATCACTATATAATATGTAAACATATTATATTATACACATAATGGTACATTGTTTGTGTATATATATAATTATTATATAGCCATATTGATATTATTCCACCATTTACATACAGGAAGTTTGCATTTTGTTCACCATTCCCCTGTTGATGGACAGAGTGTTACCGGTCTTGGCTGTTGTGATCAGGGCTGCATTGAACATGGGGGTGCGCTTGTCACTTCAAGGTGATGCTTTCATTTCTTTCAGATATATACTCGGAAGTGGGATGGCTGTTTTCAATGGTAGTTCAATTTTAAATTTTTTGAGGTAGTTGTGTTTTCAATTTTTTGAGGAACCTCCAAACTCTTTTTCATGGTGATTGAACCAATTGCCATTCCCACCACAGAGCCCAAGGGTTCCCTTATCTCCACATGTTAGCGAACATTTATCTCTTGTCTGTTTTTTTCCCCCTCTATTTTTAAAAAAATATTTAGCAAATGTAGCAGAAGGAAAGGAAAATCAATAGATAATATAAGATAAAATGAATCTTCCATTCCTTAACAAGGAAGAAGGAAAAATGTACAAAACATCAGCATCAATCTCGAGGCCAGTGATGGGGGCTGCCCCTCTGTCCTCATTAATCCTGCGAAACGAGACAGAGATGACCAGCCATGAAGTATCTCAGTCTCGTGCGGTGTCATTTCCATAAAGATGGCATATAAAGACGACAATGATGAGTGCTCACTCAGGTCACCTGGGAAAAGTGAGGTTTTATTTATTTCATTTTATTTTTCAATTACAGTTTACATTCAATATTATTTGTAATAATTTCAGGGGTACAGCAGAGTGGTTAGATCATCATATACTTTACAAAGTGTTCCCCTGATATTTCCAGTACCCCCTGGGAACCATACATGATTATTGCAATATTATTGACTATATTCTCTCTGCTGTATTTTACATCCCTGTGACTATTTGTAACTACCAATGTGTACTTCTCAATCCCTTCGCCTTTTTCACCCAGCCCCCCACCCCCACCCCAGCAACCATGAGTCTGTTCTCTGTATCTATGAGTCTGTCTCAGTTTTGTTCATTTGTTAATTGTGTTCTTTGGATTCTGCATATAAGTGAAATCATATGGTATTTGCCTTTCTCTGACTGGCTTATTCCACTTAGCATAATTCCCTCTAGGTCCATCCATGCTGCTGCAAATGGTAATACTTTATTCTTTTTATGGCAGAGTAATATTCCTACACACACACACACACACACACACACACACACACACACCACAGCTTTTTATCCACTCATCTATTGATGGGCACTTAGGTTGCTTGCATACCCTGGCTGTTTAAAGACGCTGCAATGAACATAGTAAGGTGCATATACTCTTTCGGATTAGTGTTTTCGGTTTCTTCAGATATATACCCAGAAGTGGAATCCCTAGGTCATAAGGCAGATTCATTTTTAATTTTTTGTGTCTCATGTCTGATGATAGCCATCCTAACAGGTGTGAGGTGATACCTTATTGTGGTTTTGATTTGTATTTTCCGGATGAATTGAGATGTTGAACACCTTTTCAGGTACCCCTTGGCCATTTACACGTGTCTTTGGAAAAATGTCTCTTCAGGTCCTTTGTTTTTGGCCTTTTACTGCTGTGCCTTCTAGTAAACACATTTATTATATTATGCCTCCCCCCCTCCCCCCAGCAGTCTTCTTTATAGCTATGTGCCTGCAGTACCCGGTAATGATGCAGTATTGCGTTTACTCTTTCCTTGCTCGGTTCCAAGTTTGATTAGCAGAACTAAAATGCGTTCAGGTTGTTTCTCACCAGTTCCTGACGTCTGTTGGGAATGCTGGGTGGGCCCGTGCAGCCTGGGAACCCAGGCAGCTGAGCCAGCCTGAAATTGTTCTCTGTTTCACAGAACCAGTTACCCTCGGGTCCCCCTTGCTGATGGAAGTGAGTTTTAAATCGTAGGTCTGGCCGCTTGGCAAAAACTGAGCTTTGTCAAATGAAAAAGTGCGGGGATGGTGCCGGCTTGAGTGAATAAGGACCACTTCTCTGCTTTTCATTGAAAATGTCAGGAGCTTTATTACCTACGCGTTAAACCGCAAGGACAAAGTGGGAAATCAGTTAAATGTCCATGCGGAGAGTGCTGTGTTGCCCTTCTGTTTCCAGAGGGCAAAAAAGGACAGCTGGCTGGGCATAAAGAGTGTGTTTTGCAAATCCGATTCCCTCGAACTCTAATTACAATGTTGTGTTTCATTTTTAAGGGCCTGATCCTTGAATAGTTGTAAGAATGTCTGCTTGCTACAAACTTTTTGCCCGTTCTAACATTTTCGGCTTTTGATACAATTTAATATAATAAAACAAATTGAATAGTAAAAAAAATAATGGTGTTTGCTTAGTCGACATAAGTTTATTTCATATTGGAAGGGTACTATTTTCTCATAGGATTAAGTAACTATTTAATCTTGGTATTAGAAGGAAGCCACCATTTATTTAAATGAATTTGCATATGAGTGATTGTCCAACCTATGTCGGGTTATATCCACCGCTAGAAACTCTCTTTCCTTAGACAATCCATGTTACCTATGCTGTGCCCCATTAGAAATATATGTTTTATATTAAGCCTCTATTTTTCCTGTTTTCTACATACATTCTGTTTATTTTTTTCTTGGTAATGCTACATTTGATCCTCATTCCTTTTAAAGGGAAGCATCCAGAAATGAATAAAACAAGTTCAGTATTACATGATAATATGCTTTAACGAATTAGAGTTTTATGGCCAGCACTCTTATTGAAGTGTGTCAGGCGGCCCTGGCCGGTTTGGCTCAGTGGTTAGAGCATCGGCCTGTGGACCAGAGAGTCCAGGGTTCAATTCTCGCTAAGAGCATGTACCATAAATAAATAAATAAATAAATAAATAAATAAATAAATAAATAAAGTGTGTCAGGTGGAGCCACTTCTATTATTTCATATTCCATGATGCATTTAATTACTTGGTTATATATATATATATATACTGTACCTTGATGGAAACTACTTAGTCTCTGAAAAGTACATAGAGCAGATTAAGGTAAAACAGTTTACTGGGAAGGAATGAAGTACAACGGCAAATGAAAATAGGAGAAATTAGATGATGTTAAGGGTAAGATTCACACCCAAAATACATATCAGATGCCAGGCTTCCGGCTTTCACAACCCAAGCAAAACTCAGCTGCCCGGTAAGGGCCACAGCCTTGTTTGTTTTGCAGGTATTTTATGTCAGATTATGGCTTTTTTTTCCTTAACAGTGTCTTCTGAGAAATGTTTTTTGTGGCGTCCAGTATGCCAGTTCCATTACTTACCGCTTATCTTAGGCAAGGGACTTCATTTCTTTGAGTCTCAGTTTTCTTCTTTGCAAAAGGTTGGAACCTTATTGTGTTGCTATTCAGATTAGATGAGTTAATGTGTGTGAAGCATTTAGAACATATAGATAGTGCCCCATGAATGTTATCTATTTATAACCACTGTTACAAAGGAATATGCATGAAGCCAGGTATAAAACACTTCTGCTGGGTGATGAGGGGGTAAGGGACAGGGAGTGGTATATGAAGATAAAGAGAGGGAGGAGAAAAAAGAAAGTTATTTAGGGCAGGTGACCTTAATTTGTGACATAGGGAAGGGTAAAATTTGTAGGTTTCCCTCGTATCTGAGATTCCAAACCTTCAATACCACTTTCAGATATCGGATACCTGGGACTGGAGCTCATTATAGTATTTGAAAGCCCAACTTTGATCCTCATATATGAGGTTATTGTACCGAATCTTTCAAGGTCACTAGAAATTTGATTAAGTGTTGAATTGATGAGATCTCTCCTGCACTCTTCTGAGTTCGCTTCTCCTCCTCGCTTTGCTCACCTCATCAGGGCTTGTCTTTTTTTTGCCTGGTAATCCCTGAGATTACACATTAGAAGGGAGAGACATGCTATAGATAAAACTGGTTTTAAATTTGGGGCAATTTGTAGATAAGGTGGGGAAGAGAGATTTTTCCTCAAAGCACGCAAGACGGAATTTGGAAAGGTCGCTGAATAATGAAAGGTTTCTAGTGGAACGGGAAGCCTTCCTAGTCAGTCTCATTCTTCTGAGCCTCCGCTTCCCAAGACAAAGGGTTAAATGAGGGGACATGCTCAGTCTCCGCCCACCCAGAAGATCCACCGGACTGGGTCTCGGTCAGCAATTTCTCAGCATGGAGACAGTGTTTGAGGTTTGTACATGCAATTTGCTCCTAGCATTGATATTTTGTGCATATGTGAGTTGGTTAAGGTTATTCCTGTAATATTATTCCTCTCTCCATCACTTGTATTTTGTATCAGAATTTCATGAGGGAACAGAATGTACCCAGATGCCAAGCAGGAGGCATCAATGGAGACTGTCCACGGAGCACTGGGCAGGTAGAAGGAACACAGGAGGAGAGATTGTGAGCTCCCGAGACCAACCCAGCTGGAAGCACTGCCCCCCACTCCCCCACCCCCCAGGGCTGAAGGGAAAGGGTTACTGGAACTCCATCAGAGCTGGGGGGGTGCTGCCCTGTGTAAAATGCCACCGCCAGGTAGCACAGCTCTGTCAGGAAGTGAGCAGGAGGGAAATACCCCAACCTCTCTGCCAGGGCCTCAGATGTCCTGCCTTTGTGACCCATTGGCTGAACCCAATCAGAAGCCAGTAGCAAGGTTATCTAGGAGATGTAACCCATGGGGATCAGCTTCCCAAGACCCAGGACAGAGAGGTGCAGAGAATGGATTAGGGGGATGGCACATGGAATGTTGTCAGCATACATTTCCATTTTCTCCCTCCCTCTGTTCGTCCCTCCTTTTCTTCCTTCTTCTTTACTTTTTCTTCTTTCTTTCTTTAACCAGGAGAAACAGAAGTTTGAGAATTTCCTATAAATGATTAAGTAACCATTTTGATGAATCAAACAAATCATGATGAAATATCGCTACACGTTTGTCTACGTGGTTAACGTGACAGAGGGTGGCAATATTCAATGTTGGCGAGGACACAGAGCAGCCAGAACTCACATTTCTTGCAGGAGGGGGAATATATTTGTGGGGAAATTCTTTGGCGCTGTCTCCTTACGCTGGGCTTACCCCTACTCAAGAACACCTTGCACGTGTACTTTATAGAGAGAGCGTACAGAGCACCAAGACTCTAGAGTGCCAGTATTAACAGCAGATATCCATCAACAGGAGTGAAGAAATAAATCATGCTGTACTCTCTTCCTGGAATATTATAGAGCGGTGAAAAAGGACAAACTACTGCAGGAGATGTGGGCTACAGAGACACACACGTCAGTCAGTACACTCTCACAAATTCCCAGGCAGACACCAAAGGTGCCACATTAGATTCAAAGAAAAAGTTCCCAGTCTTAAAGTGAGAATAGCCCTATTTTTTTTCCCCCTTGTTCAAAAAAGTCAACGACAACAACAACAAACCCAGAGTCTCAACTAGCTCGTTTCTGTTGAACTCGCCTCCTGGCAACTGTGTTCGTGGGCCTGAGAACGGAAGTGACTTCATCAGGGACTTGAGTGTGAAAGCCCAGGAGGCATCAGGATTACTGTGACCGGCAAGGCGACAGCAGGCGGAGGGCCTTGCGGTGGAGAGGAGAGTGAGGGTCAAGGTTTGGGAGCACTGTCATTTTGGGGTTTGAGTTTTGGGAGGGTGAAATATTTATTCACGTTTCCTGCTGCAAAAGACTGTCCATGTTTTATTTTTCCACATGTTTGTTTTTCTTTGCATGCTTTTAGATCAGATTTCTTTCTGTGTTCACCTTTCCAGAATCAATAATGATAAATTCCTTGCAGGCAAGAAAAATATTGGGTTTAGTCAGGAATTGAAGAGCTGCAGTCCCGCCCGCCTCCTAGCAACCTTACCAGAATGAGCAAATCAAAATTCCTTCCTGGAAACGAGAGAGGGTTGTCCGTCAAAGCTGAGTGCGGCTGCTAGATCGCTCGAGTGTCCAGACCGCAAATTTCACCGAGATAAAAACAAGATGATTCATTTCAAAGTCTCTCTCAGTATCTCATTCAGTTTTCCCCATTCTCCACCAATTCATAAAGCGCCCATAAAGGGAGATGAAGGGACTAACTATCAAACAATAAAATAGAAATGCTTCTGGCTCGCCGTGTCTGCATGGCTAAGTTCAATCAAGACTGTGGGAGGACAAAGAGTCATAAAATGTGCAGACACCCGAATCTGCCGTCTCTGCCTTGGTTGCGGGTCCTCCCCCGCAGCATACACAGTGCCCCAGCCGCCCGTCTCTCACAGAAAGGGTTCCATCCTGCGGTAAAAATTCAGAGACGTAGAAGGCTCGGTCTGCACTTTGCAGGTCGGGGGCTTTCACGGAAGCTGCCTGTTCTGGGATCCCCTGGGACCACCAGGTGCCTTTCGATCTGGAGTCCCCAGGCCCTGCTGAAATGTGTTGTATTTCTGACTCTCCTCCCGGGGCAGTTACTCCACACGTGGCCTTCAGTGCATCACTTCAGTTTATACTAGAGTCTGTGTCAGCATGCGTGGTTCTCCTGAGTTCCAGAGCATCACGGCCTGTCGAGCCTGGGCACCCCGAGTCCCTTGGGTCCATCCCATATCCTGGCCCGACACTGCTGAGTTAGTTTTGGAGTCTAAGGAAACCAATGTATTTGTCCCATTTCCCACACAGAACAGTGGGGAAAGAGCTCATGTTGGGGTCCAACAGATTGAACCCCAGCTGCAGCATTTACTGTGTCATCTCTGAATTCATTCATACAGAGTCCTCACTTATAAAATAGGAATCGTGTCTAGCTTGCTGATCAATTTGAGGCTTAAAGAAAAGAACGTGTAAGATATTCATCAGCCCTGGCCAGTTTGGCTCAGCAGTTAGAGCCTCGGCCGCAGACCGGAGAGTCCCGGTTCGGTTCCCGCTAAGAGCACGTACCTCAGTTGTGATTTGTTCCTGGCCGCGGTTGAGGTCATGTGGGTGGCAGCCACTCGGTGTGTCTCTCTCACATCAATGTTTCTCTCTCTCTCTCTCTTCCTCCTTCTCTCCCTCCCGCTCTATCTGAAGATAAATGTAAAAATGTCCTCGGGTAAGGATAAAAAAAAAAAAAGATATTCATATTCATCAGCTTCTCCTTCTCCACTGTGTGATTTCCATTAGGACACAAACATACAAAGACAACTCTCATCCTAGAAAACAAGAAGTAAAACTCCGATCCCTCCCCTGACCTTCCAGCTTAGAGCTCATTTCCCTTCTCCTCTTGAACCTTCCAAAGAGGGTCTGTGCTCACTCACTGCCGCTGAGTCTCTCCTGGACATTGACTCCTGAGTGCACTCTGATGGACTGGGTTTCCATTCCCACGGCTTCGCGAGCAGCCCTGGCCAAGGCCCCTGATGCTCTGTGTTGCTGAATCCCAGCCAGTACTTACCTCTCAGCAGCCTGGCAGCGTCAGCCTCTTCTCTCCTTGAGACACTCCCTTTACTTGGCTTCCAGGACGTGGCTTCTGTCCTGCTACCTTCTCGCTCCTTTGCTGACTCCTCCTCACCCCTTGCTCCTAAACACCCGAAGGCCCTGACTTCTTGCCCTGGGACTCATTTCATTGTAAACCTCACACGTGATCACACATTTAAATACCTCTGTTTGCTAAAGACTCCCAAATTTATACATGCAGATGTTTCCCCTGCCCCCGCCTGCCCGGCTCCAGTGACAGCCTACTGCTCCTTGTCTCTCACACACCACCTCCAATCCATCAGCAAGTCCTATAGAAACACATTCAGACTCTGCCTTTTCCCCCATGTTCTCCTGGTCTAAGCCACCATCATCTCCTGCCTGGTCTGTTGAAATAGCCTCCTCACTGCTCTTCCTGCTTCAACCCTTGCCAGCTTCCCCTTCAGCAACACAACCAGAATCATCACATTACAATGTGAGACAGAGCGTGTCACTCTTCTGTTCCCCCTTTGGTCTGTTTGAGAGCCAGAACCCTCCATGGTGTGCCTCTGCTACTTTTCCTTCTACCCTCAGTGTCACTCTGCTATAGCCACACTGGCTTTCTTGCCGATCATCAAACACACCATGCGGGTAGCTGCCTCAGGGCCTTTGCACTTGCCATTTCCTCAAGTTGAAAAACCCTTCCTCCATTCCCTTGTTCTCTTTAGGTCTCTGCCCATATATTAGAGAGATCTTCAATGGCTGCTCTGTATAAAATAGCACCTCTTTTCCCTCTCCTGGCTTTTTTTTATCCCCCTTGCTCTGCCTTTCAAAAAATTAATTTTTCTTAATTTATTACCTGCCTCCTCTCACTAAATGATAAACTCAATCAGCAACCTACGTCTCAGCTTTCTGTCTAACCAGATGGTTTAAAAAGTCCATTTCTACCACCTAAAGACATTGTGAGGAGTAGACAGGATATTAGATATCAAAGTGCACTGAAAATAATTAAAGTTGTTATTCAAATGTAAGGCATTAATTCCACCATAATAATCATTAATAAAGGAGATATTAGGGTGTTTCCTGCTTCTTCTCTCTTTGGGTACTTGCCTTGTGGGGAGGCTTCTCTTCTTATAACTGGAGAAGAAGCCAGATTTCTGCTCACAGACTACAGACAGGCTAGCCGAGGCTGCGGAGGAGCTGCGTGGGCCAGGCCATGGGATGAGTGGCCGTGACCAAGCCATGGTGTATTTCAGAACCTTAATTTCCAAAGATGTCAAAAGTGAGATATTGATGATACCTCCTCTGTCTTGGCTCTCGGGGTTGATATGATTAAAAGAAATGCAAGTGTTTACTCCGCACAAAAGTTCTAGCAGAATGCTAATACCAACATCTTCTATTTGTCTAATCTCTAACCTTGGGCGAATTATTTTACCCCTCTGAGCCTCTGTTTCCTCAAGGTTAAAGCAAAGTGCAACCGATCTTTTCGGGCTGTAGTGTGGTGAACTAAAAAGCACCTAGAATATTACCTGGCTGTACTAATAAATGTTACTGATCATCATTATTAAGATGTATATATTCTAATTGAAACAAGAGAAAAAAAATGATAGGAAATACAGAAAGACATAATTTAAAAGTTTATAATGTGTATAATTGGAGTATCCAAAGGAGAGTTCAGAGTGAATTGGGCAGAAGCAACATCTGAAGAGCCACTAACTGAACAATTTCCAAAATTGATGAAAAAATACTAAGTCACTTTCATAAATCTCCTTTCTTCTTTGAGTCTCAGTTTCCACACTGTAAATTTGAGGGCAATAATAGCTTTTCTAACTGTTATTATAAAACAATAAAGTAGACTCTCTGAGAAAGACACTAGGTAGGAGTTGAGGGTGGGAATACTGAATGAAAAATATATTAAATTATTAAGTGCATACTGGATGCTGAGATTCTAGGAGGAGACTGGAAGTTTCTCTGGAAAATATAGCCAGTGCAAGAAGAAAATAATCTACAGATATCGGCATCAGACATTCCACAAATGAATGACCCACCCAGAACGCAGCATGGGGAATGATGGTGAATGTGCCCCACCTAAGGGTGTGAGGTTTCCATCACTATTAGTCTTTCACTGTTCAGGATGGGTAGGCAACCAAGCGTTACCATTCCCCTAAGGGTATCTTCTAACCTGAAAAATAGAGACCAAAACAAACAGGAAAAAAATTAACTTAGAGAAAATGGTTTGTGCAAAGGGAAAATTTTTTTAAAAAATTACTGTAAATATCTTTAGAGAGATAAGAAAAGATACTACATCCATGAATCAAGAACACAAGGCTATTTCTAAAAAAATTTTTATCTTCCCAGGACATTTCTGCATTTATCTTCAGACAGAGTGGGAGGGAGAGAGGGAGGAAGAGAGAGAGAGAAACATCGATGTGAGAGAGACACATTGAGTGGTTGCCACCCACACAACCCCAACCAGGGCCAGGGACAAACTGCAACCGAGGTACATGCCCTTAGCGGGAACCGAACCCCGGTCTCTCTGGACTGTAGGCCGACACTCTAACTGCTAACCCAAACCAGCCAGGGCTCAAGGCTATTTCTAAAGAAAAATTCAGAGAACAATGAGAACTATTTAAAATTTTTGAAATATGACCACAGAAATAAAAAAGTAGAATAAGTGGATATAAAATTGGGGAAAACTTCCCCCAAAATAGACCAAAAATCAGACATAGAAAAAAGGCTAAATTACTATTATTTTTTAAAGTAGAGAACCAATCCAGGAGGTATCACCTCTTAATAATGGATTTTCTAGGGAGAAAAAAAAATAACAGAGGGGAACTACTCAGCAGTGAAATAATCCATGATGAGTTTCCTGATTGAAAATACTTGCTGAATGCCTGGCACAATAAATTAAAATAAATCAACACCAGATCACATAATTATAAAATTTTAGAACAGTGGGAATCAAATAAAGATGTCACCAAAAAAATTAAAATTAAACATAAAGGATCAGAAATCATTATGGCTTTTGGATTTCTCAAATATTGATAGAAGGCAATGAAGTAATGCTTTCGGATTCTGAAATTTACTTCCAACTGACACTATTATACCCAGACAAATTATCAATAAAGCATGGGGGTAGAATAAAGTCATTTCAGACATGTTGTCTCAGCCAGATTTTGCTGCATAATGAACAACCACAAGCTACAAAGGCATATACAATCTGTATTTTTATTGTTTCACATGTTTCTGGATTAGCAGTGATCATCTGCAGACTCTGAGACTGAAGGTCAGTTGGTGAGGCTCTGCTTTATGGGTAAATACTGAATATCAATCTGAGCAAAATCATAGCATAACTGTATTTGGAGTATGAGGGGATGGAAAAGGAGAATATATGTGGTGTAGCAGGAGAGGAAAGACAGCTAAATCCACCATAGTAGAAAATAATAATAATAACTGCCCTAAAAATAATAGCAATCACTCTCCATTCCCATTCTACCCTTGATTCTCTAGTAATAATGAATGAATTGCACTTGTTCCTCTGGGCCTGAGTTGTGTGTTTTTCTGCACTACTAACTCCAACTTGCCTGGCTAGCTTCTCCCTCTCTCTCAAGACTGTCCCTAGCTTTCCCTTCCTCTGGGAGAGGGGTCCCTCCTATAGAAATATATGCCCACCCCCATCAGAGCATTTGCCACATAACATGAATATTGTCCCTGTACTCATCGGTCTTGCAAGCCCAGCTAATCATGAAACGCCTGGTCCCCAGCACGATGCCTAGCACCGAAACGGCATTCAATATATCGTTATTTCTTTGTCAGTTTTATTTACGATTATTCAAAAACACTTTTGCACGCACCTTGGGAGAATTACTATGCAGATAAAATGCCATAACAGATGTGAAAACACCTGAGAAGGCTGAAAGTCCTATGAAACGAATAACATAGTAAAAATGGAAGAGACGTTTCAGAAAAGCCTTGACGATGTATAAAGGAGAAAAAGAGACAACCACATCTTTCCTCTGCCAATGGTACAGCTATTTTATTGGCCTCGATGTGTTGATGGCGTCGACTTAAACAAGGCAGGGCACAGGCTGTGCGGGGGACACCAGGTGAGCAACAAAGTGGAGATGAGCCGTAGCACCCACAAGTCAAGGTGGAAAGGACAGAGGACCGAGGCACAGAGAAGTACAGAGGCATTTATGAGAGTTCAGACGGCGAACGCGTCCTACCACTAGAGGCACCAAAGAAGACTTTATGGAGATGACCTGAAGGAAGGGTAGAAACTGCCGAGGTTCTGATGGACTTTAAATGGGAAGGTGAAAAGGATGCCAGGAAACCCACAGTGCTGAGCTGATAAAAGTAGTGTGGAGACTTAGTTTTAGAAAGAACAACCCAGCAGATTGTGTGAGCTGGACTGGTCCAGAGCCTGGACTTCACTAAGGATGCTCCTTCAGTATGCAGATAAGGGCTGAGAGGGCTTGTTATAGATGGAGGCAGGGGGTGAAGGCAAGATGTCTAGAGGACGAAATGAGTGTGGGTACGCGCGGGAGGCCACTGGGAGAGTGTTGAGGCCCCCGGGGGCGGAGCTGAGAATGTGGTGGCCCTGAGCAGGCGGTCTCCTGGCTCAGGGAGGCGCTGCCAAGTTACTTCTGACTTCTTGGATTTAGCAATTGCAGTCAGCGCGTCCGATTAAACACATCAGTGACTTGACTGAGGCACAGGAAGCTGTGGGAATGGCTGGCTGTCCATCTCTCATGCTTCAGCGAGCAATTGTGTCCCTTCGAAATGCCCCAGAAAGCTGACTCCATTCTGGGCTGGTCCCGCCCTGGTTCTCCCTCGCCATCAGCAGCCAGCCACATCTGTTAGCTTGGGCGAGTTTTGATTGATTGATGGGTTGAGTCTCCCTCTCGTGGGTGGGACAGGGAGAAGGCTGCAGCAGTCTGACAGACTAGAACACAGGAAAAAAAAGAAGAAGAAGAAGAAAACAGAGAGGAAGAAGACCCACACCTTTTCAGGTCACTTGACTGCATCTCAAAGTCAAGTTCGTTGATTTCATGTGCCGGCTCAGGGTGAACCAGTCAGAGCCAGTCAGTGAGCCAAAGCTGCTGGCTTCTCTGGCTATTATTTTATAGGTCTCAGTAATGGTATGAGACACCTCCAAGTCCAAAGGGCGTATTTTGAGATGCTGTAACAAACCAAACTGCTCACTGAGTTTTCTAGGAAGCTGAAAAGCCTTTCTGTTATTCTTCGCTGTGAGGTGCTTTTCTGAAACTACCTGGTGCTAGAGCCCTTTGATCAAATCCAGTATGCCACCCAGAGAAGGGGTGTTGAGCCACAGGGGCAGCATGGCTGTCATCGTTAACAGAGTAATTATACCCATAGCTATGAAGAGCCCTCTGTGTGCCAGGGCTTGTCGGGCACCTGCAGTGAATGAGACAGAGGGAGAGACAAATAAACATTTTCTGGTAAGTGAAAATAAAACAGTGTGATGGGACAGAGACTGGGGACACACTGGGGATGGCTGGTTGGGGAAGGCTTCCTGGAGGAAGTGTATGGCTGGGAAAGAAATGAGAGGGTGTAGCTGGCTTGATGAAGGGAATGGCATTTTATGCAGAAGGAACAGCAAGTATAAAGTTCTAGGGTGGAAACAACTTGAAATGTTCCCGGAAGAGCAAGAAAGCCAGAAAGGCTGGAGCACAGTGGGCAGGGGGAGCACAGCGGCAGGGGGAGCACAGCGGGCAGGGGGAGCACAGCGGGCAGGGGAGCACAGCGGCAGGGGGAGCACAGCGGGCAGGGGGAGCACAGCGGCAGGGGGAGCACAGCGGGCAGGGGAGCACAGCGGGCAGGGGAGCACAGCGGCAGGGGGAGCACAGCGGCAGGGGAGCTCAGCGGCAGGGGAGCACTAAGAGGCGGGGGCACAGCGGCAGGGGAGCAGAGCGGGCAGGGGGAGCACCGAGAGGCAGGGGGAGCACAGCAGCAGGGGAGCCCCGAGAGGCAGGGGCACAGCGGCAGGCGGATGAACAGGGCAGACCAATGCGCGTGCACACACTACCACTCAGAGCTGGGATCTTATTCTTCCTGGGGTGGGAAGCCACTGTGAGCTTAAACTGAGGCGTGTCCTGACTGGATTCATGGTCCCAAAGGCCAGCTTGGTGGCTGTGTGCGCTGGGAGTGTGAGGGCACATTCTTGCCTGCGTTTCCTCAGCAGGCTGGCTCCACGCCACAGGTGTCACGTCATGAGATTTCGGTTGAGAAGCTGAGCGCCTCTCAGAAGGCGGGAACAGCTGAGCACCCGGGCGTGGCTAGTCCACACCCAGAACTTTCCTGTGGGGTCTGCATTGAACTCCTTCAAGTTTGGGGGAAGCTCAGGCTCAGAAAGTTGAGTTAATTTTTTCTTATCACTTCAGGGCCCACCATTACCACCAGCTCATGGAAAGATCCCTCTCCATTGATTTATTTTATATTTTCCATCTCCATCCTCACGCCCCTACACTCATCCTGACTATGACGTATACTCCCTCCAAAAGTCTGCATCAAGTCTTTAAAAATAATACATATGGCCCCCAACTTGCAGTGCTCTTACTTAGGAAGTTCTGACTTTGTGATGGCGTGAAAGCAATGCACATCCGCCCGGTAGAAACTGGACTGTGAAGTTTGGGCTTTCCCTGCACTAGCGGTGTGTGGTGAGGTATGCTCCTGGTGCTGGGCCGAAGCCATGGGCCGGAGCTCCCAGTGAGCCGCGCGCTCACGAGGTGAACCTCCCATGCTCCACAGGGTACTGCGTTGCCAGTTTATCTTGGATATTGTGTTTTGTGTTTGCACATCCTGTCATGTCTACAAAATTCCGATGTGCGTCTCCTGCTTCTGGTGCAAAGAGGAAAGCAATTACTCTTGAAATGAAACTTAAGACATTGCCCACATGTAAGGCAATGTAAGTGTTCTGAGCACGGTTCAGGTAGGTGAGGTTCAGCTACGGTGTTCGGTAGGTGAGGTGTATTACATGCATTTGGACTTACATTATTGTCAACTTACGATGGGTTTCTAGGGATACTTCCACTGTTAAGTCGAAAAGCATCTGTAATTCTTGCTTACTAATTGCAGCTACCAGGGCCCTGTTCTGGCACTCCAAGCACTTTTACAATGCGTTCTCTTTTTTAACCCTCCCAACCATGCTCCGAGATAAGTTCTTGTTTTTATTTAACAGACTAAGAAACTGAGGCACAGATATGTTAAGTCACTTTCCTAAGATCACCTGTTTAATACATAGCAGAGTGAGGACTCAACCCAGGCAACCTTCATACAGAGTCTGAGCTCCAAACACTGCAGGACTGTATCTGTTACATATATTTGTTTTTAACATGTATCTAAATATTATCATGCTGCTATAGATATCTTTCTGTACCTTACTTTTTTCATTCTATATTATATTTTTAAGATCCTGAACAGTTGCTAAATGAACCTCTAGTTCATTGATTGCTGTATAGTATTCCATCATACACATCCACACTGCTTTACTCTTATTTCCTTAGTGATGGACATTCACAGTGTCTCCCAATCCCTATTCCTCAAACATTGTTGACATAAACATCCTCATATGTGTCTCCTTATAGACCTGTGTGAACTTCCCTTGAATATATTTCTTGAAACAAGATTGCTGGGTTATAAAGTAACAGATTGATTTCTGGAATGCTTATTCCAACCTTCCTGCCAGCAGTGTAAAAGATTCTTTCTTCCCCAAATTCTCAGCTACATTTACCTGACTTTCCTATTTTTAGCAATATGATGATCATAAAAGAATATGGCATTATTATTTTTATTTACATTTCTCAAATCACTCATCAAATTGAATACTCTTTCACAAACTTCTGATTTGGTTTACCTTTCTATGCATCACTTATTGATAATTTTTATATTTTTTTATACTGGGTGTCCTATCTTGTTGAGTCCTTGGTACTAGCTGTTCATTAGTCTTAGAGGTTGCAACTATTGTCTCTCACTCTTCAAACCATCATTTAACTTCTTCGGTGGTATCCTTTGTTGAAGAAATTCCCAATATTGATACAATTATATCCACTGTTTTTTTTGCTTTTATATATGAACTTTGAATTCTTGTTTTAAAAATACTTCCCTTAGACATCTACTCCTAGATAAAATGGAGTAATTTGGTATGACTACACTTCCATTACAAAGAACTATAAAACCTTGATGAAGAACAAAAAATTCAGTGGTTTGAAGACGTTGGAAAGTAACCATGGTAACTAAGACTTGAAGGTCCGAAAACTCAGAGAGAAGGGTTAGTTGAAGTAAGCCTGATATTTGTCACAGTATTTTACCTGTAGAGAATTTACTATAATGAGTATAAAGGTTAAACAGAAATCAATGGCTTTGAGCTTGTGGCATTTCTTCTGGGTTGAATAGACAAAATTAATGTTGAAGGCTACCAAGTTAGCCTGAACTTGAAGGGCCAGCATCCCAGGAAAAAGGTTTACATAAAATTTTACCTCAAGGCATTTGCCAACGTCTAAGTTATAAATACATATAAATTTAAGATATCTTTGTTTCTAAGTGCTAAGAGGATAAAGAGTTAGTCAGAGATTAAAATCAGAGACTGTGAGACTCACAAGGCCTGAGATACAAAAATAGGAGCTCTGTAAAGAAAGAGGAGACCTGGTGAATATTTGTGGCTTCCAGATGAGACTCTGAAGGGGATATGCTCTAGAAGTAAGGAGATGAGTGTGATACATCTTCGATTGAATTAAGACACTGGTGCATGCAGTGTTTACCTGACAAAAAAATTAAGTCCTCTGTGAATCAAAAATAACTAGACATTGCAAGAAATGGGGCCAAATAACCAAAAAAGTTATAGAAAATATGGACAATGGAAACAGACCCCAAAGTTAACTATGTCTAAGTTATAAGAAATGACTTCAAAATAACATATATAAATATTTTCAGGAAAATAGATGAAAATGTAGAACAATTTACCAGAGACCTGGAATCTTTTTAAAAGAAAGATTCAGCCCTGGCCAGTTTTGCTCAGTGGTTAGAGCAACAGCCTGCAGACTAGAGAGTCCCGGGTTCGGTTCCCACTAAGGTCAAGTACCAAAAAAAAAAAAAAAAAATTCAAAGAAAGATTCAAATTAAAATTCTGGAAATGAAAAACCTAATTACTAAAACTGATAAATAGGTTTAATACCAAATTAGATACATCAAAGAATAACACAAAGGAACTGGAAGACAAATGAGAGGAAATATTTAGATTGAAGCAAGAGAAGAATGATTGAAAATACAGAAAGACATAATTTAAAAGTCTATAATTTATGTGTTTATAATTGGAGTAATCAAAGAATAGTGAGAGAGAATTGAGCAGAAGCAATATCCAAAGAGCTAATTACTGAAACATTTCCAACACTGATGAAAATATCAAGCCATTTGTGTATTTATAGCTTAGGAGTTGGCTAATGCCTTGAGGCAAAATTTCATGCAGTCCTTTTTGGGAAAACTCTATGAACCTTAACCAGGAAAAATACAAAGAATATCACCCCTAAAATCATATTAGTAAAATTGATGAAAACTAAAGACAAAGAAAAAAAATCTTACAAGTAGTCAGAGAAAGAAATTACATTATCTTAAGGAGTGACAAGATACAGCTGACTTTTTAATAGATATGATGAAAGTCATAAGACAATAAATAGAATTTTTAAAGTGCTGAAAGAGA
This sequence comes from Molossus molossus, assembly GCF_014108415.1. NCBI lineage: Eukaryota > Metazoa > Chordata > Mammalia > Chiroptera > Molossidae > Molossus > Molossus molossus. The sequence goes on along the minus strand of NW_023425366.1, from coordinate 104,073,155 downwards.
AAAATATTGTAAAAATATATAACCATAAAAAACATCCTTCATAAATGAAGGTGAAATGAAAACATTTTCAGGTACACAAAACCTGAGATTTTGTTGCTAGCAGACCTGAACTAGAAAGAGATACTAACGAGAGTTCCTCAGGTGGTGGGGTGGCGGTAGGGGGTGGGGGAAGATAATTCAGAAAGGAATGCAGAGAACTAGAATGGATTAAAAAAATGTGATATATGTGAATTTTGACTTTGTAAAAACAATTATTAAAATAATATATTGTAGGGTTTAAATATGCATAATTAAAAGCATGGTAACAATAGTACAGAAAAGAAAGGAGATTGTGTTAAAGTCTTGTAAGGTCCTTGCATTTTCTCAGATGTGCTCAATATACTAATTCAGGATTATCTTTTATAACTCAAGCATGCAACTATCAAGATATATTTAGGCCCAAATATATCAGTAATTACACTGGCTTTATGTGGAGTATTATTCTTATAAAAGAGAAAGATTTTCAGAGTGAAAAATAATCAAAATCAAACAGTATGCCTTTTATAAGAAACACATATTAAATACAAAGGTAAAGAAACATAGCAAATCTAAAGGCAAAAAAATATGTGCCCAACAAATGTGATCCAAAAGAAAAATGGTGTGGCTTTGTCAATATCAAAGTGGATTTTAAGACAGAAAGTGTGACTAGAGGTAAAAGGGTCAATTCAACAAGAGAATGGCTATTAAAAATTCTACATTTATGTGCACCTAATAACATAGTTTCAAAAGTCAAACGTTGAAAACTTGCTTGAATAAGAAGAGAATTAAACAAATCCACAATTATATTTCTAAACTTTAATACACTTTTCAGTAACTGGTAGAAGAAGCAGGCAGTGAATCAATGAGGACGCAGGAGCTTTGATCATCATGAATGACAATTATGACAACAAATGTATAATGTTCACCCAACTGCAGATTGTACATTGTTTTTAAGTGCATATGGAACATTTACCAATATAGCCCATATGGTGGAATTTAAAACAAGTCTCAACAAATTTCAAAAGTGCAATAATAATGTGTGTTCTGTGATCACAGTGGAATTAATCTGGAAAACGGTAACAACTGAAAGAGAAATTAAAAAGCCCCCATACAGTCCTAAGCAAGCCATGGGTCAAAAAACACAAACAAACTCACAATAGAATTAGTAATATTTGGAACTGAGTGAAAATTAGAATATGGAATATAAAAATATGTGGAACCCATATGGTTAAAGATATTTCTATTTTCTTTCTGTGAACTGTTGAGTTTATCTTTTAATTGGTTGTTGGTCTTATGAATGTGTAGGAGCCCTTAATATAATATGTAAATTAGTGCTTTCTTTGTAATTGAAGTTGCCAATTTTTTCCTGGTATGTCAGTTGGCTTTTGACTTTTTAAGCACATAGCAACAGTTTTTATCAAAAATGTGTACATCATCGAGTTTATAAACCTTTCTTTCACAGCTTCTGGATTTTGTGTCATAGTTAGAAAATTCATTCCAACTCCATGTTTTTCTAGTACTTTATACACACACACACGTACACACATATATACATATATATATTCAAATATGTTCTTAATGATTTTTTAGAGAGAGAGGAAGGGAGGGAGAGATAGAAACATCAATGTGAGAGAGAAACATCAATCGCCTGCCTCCTACACGCCCCCTACTGGGAATTGAGCCCACAACCCAGGCATGTGCCCTGACTGGGAATCAAACCGAACCGGCATCTCCTAGTCCATGGGATGTCATTCAATCCATTGAGCCACACCGGCTGGGCTCTAGTTCTTTAGATTTTTTACATTTAAATATGCATCCATTTGGAATTTCTGCTATTATAGGTTGTGAGATGTGGATTCAATATTTTTTCCCTAGATGACAACACTTTTATCCCATTACTGTAATTCTTCTCTTGAGGGACATAAAAGTGGTTTCCAGGATTTGACTATTACAAGCTCTTTGAAACAATTAAATTTTGTCATTGAACTTTGTACTTTTGTCATTTGCGTGTGTACAAGCATAACGGAGGAATACATTTTCAGAGGTAGGTTTGCTAGATCAAAGGACTGCACATTAATAAATGAAGTCCAGTGCCGGGTAAGAAGGATGGGCCAGTACAGTCCTCGCTCCCGGGAGGCCTCTGGGAGGGATTCGGGAAGGAGGCCAGCAGCCCGTTTGCATTTCCACCTTCTCGGCAGCCAGAACCCAACCCTGGGGTCCCGGTGTGCTGTCGTCTAGAGGTGAGATCATGGACTGTGGAGCCGACCAGGCTGAACCCCGAGCTCGGCTCCACCACTCCTGCGTGGTGCTTCGGCAGGTCACCTCCTCTCCTTCCTCAGGTCCTTACCTATGAAATAGAGGGGCCCAGCCGGTGAGGCTCAGTGGGCTGAGGGACACCCCATGGACTGGGAGGTCCCGGTTCAGTTCCAGTCCCGGTCAGGGCACGTGCCTGGCTTGCGGGCTCCATCCCCAGTAGAGGGGTGTGCAGGAGGCAGCCCATCCATGTTTCTCTCTCACATTGGGGTTTCTATCTCTCTCTAAAACAAAACAAAACAAAACAAAACAAACAAACCTCAATAAAATCATATTAAAAATAAATAAATAAATAAATAAATAAATAAATAAATAAATAGGAATTTTCATGACGGTTGTCACTACTACCTATAAACACTAAGTATATTAATACCGTGGTCACTTCTGTCTCCTTAGTACTTAGCCCCGCATCCGGCAGGTGGTAAGCTCAGAATAAATACCATCTATTGCCGAATATTACTGATTGCTGACTGACTTTCCCGTCTGTCATGTGTATCCTAAGAAGCGTAATACTTACACCCGCCTGTATTCTGTCCTTTTATTCTTTTATTAGAGCTTTGCTGAAAGTCTTTATTTCTTTTGCATCATTTTGTTTCCTCTCAACATTCCATTTTAGATTCAGCTATTCATTTGTTCCTTCGTCCCAAAAACATTAATTAAGTGCAAGCCCTGGCCAGTTTGGCTCAGCAATTGAGCGTCGGCCTGCAGACCAGGGAGTCCCGGGTTCGGTTCCCGCTAGGGGCACATACCACACACAAAAAAATTAAGTGCAAATATCTGGTTGTCTCTTGCTCCTGGATGCCCGTGCCGCCCTGCTGCACCCCCACCGTGTCTCTCTCAGTTCTCCATGGGTAGATGTGCCAGTGCCACCCGGAGAGCGCCCCTCTCACACACATCGCTCTCATATGTGCACCTCCCCTGAGACAAACAGTTTGGCTCTCGTGTCCCCTAATGGGAAGCCCTTGGAAGCCTTCATAAGTGACTCTGCCCTGATTCCCGTCCTTCCTGTCCCTGACCTCCCTGCATTCATTTGTTGGTTCATCCACCAAAAGCTTACTGAGGCCCTGGCTGGTTTGGCTCAGCGGTTAGAGCGTCGGCCTGCAGTCCAGAGAGACCCCGGTTCGGTTCCCGCTAAGGGCACGTACCTCGGTTGCAGTTTGTCCCCGGCCCTGGTTGGTCGTGAGGGTGGCAGCCACTCGATGTGTCCCTTTCACATCGATGTTTCTCTCTCTTTCTCTTTCTCTCTCTCCCTCCCACTCTCTCTGAACAAAAAAATGGAAGAATGTCCTCAGGTGAGGATAAAAAAAAAAAAAAAAAGAAAGAAAGAAAATGAGTAAAGAATAATAATAATAATAAAAAGTTTATCGAGCATCTCCTGTGTCCCAGGCACTGAGGGCATCGCACTGAGCGGGCAGCAACTACCCAGTCCTCGCTGCCCCACATCCCTCTCGTCCTGGGCGGGGTGGGAACAACTGCTCACCTCTATCTGGAAATCGCTGCTATAGAACGAAGGCCCATCATGCAGGTGGAGGGTAATGCAGAAGCCCATTTGTCCCTGTGGCACAGGAAAGAATGAATGCAACCCCCATACCTATAATACTCCCCGAGTTTACCTCTTGGGGACATTTCTGATTCTTTCTCTGCTGAACTCTTTCTCATTCCACAAGCCCCAACTCAGATGTTGCTTAAAATGTTAAACCTTCCCCGATTCCCCTGAGACACCTCTCTGACTGCTGCATACATCTGTGCTGAGTAAGTATAGACATGGATAAAATGAGCGTTAATTCTGGAAAAGGGCAACCAGATTGGTGGAAGCATAGAGCCATTTCATTTGAGTAGTGGTTGATGGGACCTGGATTTTTATTTTTTCCTTGAAGAAGGCCAGGTAGAAGAAGACATAGATACAGCCTTCCGATATTTAGAGAGCTTCTGCCTGGATGGTGTGGCTCAGTGGTTGATCTTTGACCCACGCACCAAGAGGTCGCCGGTTCGATTCCCGGTCAGGGCACATGCCCAGGTTGTGGGCCTGATCCCCAGTGCGGGGCATGCAGGAGGCAGCCAATCGATGTTCTCTCTCATCGATGTTTCTCTCTCTCTCTCTCTTCCTCTTTCTCTGAAAAACCAATAAAGAAAAAAAAATTTTAATGTTTAAAATAAAATAGAGAGCTTCCTACTGGAGTTTGGGGTTGGGGAGCAAACTGGGCAATGCTCTCAGGATGGTGGATGACGGGTACTCACTTCGAGCTTTAGTCCCAGCCCCACATCTAACATGGAGAGTCCTCACTCAGTGCCGCAGTCCAGGGGCCCTGCAACCTCCCCCCCAGAACTTCCTGAAGAGCCGAGGATGGCGCGAGTGGTACCCATGGCCTCCTAGCTCGGTGTTCAGCAGAGCAGAACAGAGCCCTGTGCACATCTCTGTTTAAGAAGACAGATGTGTGCATCGTGGCTAAGAGGCCCTGGGAAACCATTTATTGCAAGATTAAACCTGTGGTTTCTGGAAGCCTTTTTCTAACTCAGCACGCCACGCTGTCAGAGGCCTGACATGCTTCCTGGTCATGCAGAGAAGAACTTCCAGGATGTTATTCAAAGAACATCCCAATTCTTTGCCAAGCTTCACCCAGCACACCCGGGAGCCTCTGCTGTGTTGACAAGTCAACAGTCCCCGTGTCCCGCATGGCCACAGCGAGCCCTAGGAGGGGGCCCAGTGAGGAGCCAGGAACTGCAAGTGCGCATTTAACCTGCAGACTGCATTTTGTGGCTGAGCGTCCCCAAACCTCCATTTCCACTGGGCAGCTGAGCATCTTCATGTCACTCACAGCTGCAGGAGCCAGAAGGGAACGTCTGTGCCTTGTGCTGTGACAGGAGGGGCCTCTCCATTCCTCGCCAGGGCTGTGACTACCTTGTCTCCCTTTCACTCATGGAAATCATTTCTATTCTGCCTCCTGCTCACTTTCTGTCATTCCAACCCTCTCTGGTCCAGGAAGAGCTGAAACAACTCCTTTTCCAGATGGGCTCAAATGCCAGTAACCCAGTTGTTCTCCGGGAAGCCCCCACCACTGCTCTGTGTGGACCTCACAAGCCTGTGCATGTAGCCCAGACCCGGAGGCGACACTGTCTGCAATGGTGACTTCGGTGTCACACATCCTGAGTACTAGCATCCTTCCCCAGAGTGTCCATCTGTTCCAGTCAATGGAACGTTGTCAGATATTAGATATTACATATAAGAGCAGTTCTCATTCACTATGATTTCTTTGATCATTCCAGCTCCTTCAGGGTGTCACGAGAGGTATTTAAGGCAGAAGTTGCAAACTACTGGCCCATGAGCCAATTCTAGCCTGCAGACTTTGTCTGCCACATACAAAGTAAATTTTTTTGAATTGGTTGACAACCTTTTATTTGTTTATTTATTTATTTATTTTGGTACATGCCCTTAGCAGGAACTGAACCCAGGACTCTCTGGTCCGCAGGCTGATGTTCCAACCGCTGAACCAAACCAGCCAGGGCAGGTTGACAGAGTTTTAAAATAGAGTCATTCCATATAAAACCTTAGATGAGCTGTTCTGAAAAGAACAAGCCTGTATTTCCACATGGTGACCCCTCCTGAAGCCGAGCACAACTGCCACCCTTGGATGGGCATGAATTTCTGGTTCCCTCCAACCCTGCCCCCTCGCCTGTTCTGCACGCACCCCGTGTCGCCCACATAGGATACCTGCCTGTCCCTGGACTTAACGTCCCGATACTGCTGTGACTTAGAATACTTTACTTTTAAAAAGTCTCTTAGCCTAAAGCAGCTTGCATTCTAACTGGGAGATGGTTACTATTTATTGAGATGAATTAATTATGGAACATAAATACATAGAAATGCCTATATAGCCAACCTGGGCATTCATTTAACACATTTCATTGACATCTTACTGTCAGGCACCTGGATTCAGCGTCGAGTAAGACAAAGTGTTTGTAATCTAATAGAGAAAATACACGGGAAAACCAACCATTTCTTCATAACATGATATGTGCACTCTCTGGAATTATGAGGAGTGGGGATTATAAGTAGGGAGATGCTTTTAAGAATTTTCTATGCTTCCCTAGATTCTAATAATTATCCCCAGGAGTGGGGTAGTTGGGTCATGTGGTAGTTCAATTTTTACCTTTTTGAGGAACTGTCATCCACGATGCCTGTACCTATTTACAGTACCACCAACAGTGTATCGGGGCTCTGTTTTCTCCACATCCTCATCAACTTTTGTTATCTCTTGTCTTTTTGATAAAAGCCTTCCTAACAGGTGTGAGGTGATATCTTATTGTGATTTGGATTTGCATTAGCCTGATGATTAGTGATGTTGAGACATCCAAACACCTCTTGGCTATTTGGATGTCTTCTTTGGAAAAATGCTTATATGTCTGTTCCGGCCCTCTGCCCATTTTATTTTATTTTATTTTTTTATCCTCACCCGAGGACATTTTTGCATTTATCTTCAGATAGAGCAGGAAGGGGGGGGGGAGAGAGAGAAAGCGAAGCATTGATGTGAGAGAGACACATAGAGTGGCTGCCACCCAACCAGGGCCAGAGACAAACTGCAACTGAGGAACGTGCCCTTAGTGGGTACCAAACCCGGGCCTCTCTGGCCCATGGGCCAATGCGCTAACCATTGAGCAAAACCAGCCAGGGCGCCTCTGCCCATTTTAAAATTGGATTATTTGGGGGTTTTTTTTGTTTGTTTTGTTTTTTGCGTAAATTCTTTAATTTTTTTAGATATTAACCCCTTATCAGATATATGGTTTGTGAATATTTTCTCCCTTTCTATAGGTTGCCTTTTCAGTTTATTGTTTCTTTTGCTGTATAGAAGATCTTTAGTTTAATGAGCCCCACTTACTTATTTTTATTTTTGTTGCCTGTACTTTTGGTGACTTATCCAAGAAATCATTGCCTAGACCAATGTCAAGGATATTTTTCCCATTTTTTCTTTTAGGAGTTTTATGATTTCAGGTCCTACATTTAAACCTTTGCTCCATTTCTAGTTAATTTTCCTGAATGGTACAAGGTAGGGGTGCAGTTTCATTCTTTTCTTGTGGATATCCAGTTTTCCTGCCTATGGTTATTAAAGAGATCATCGTTTCTTCATTGTGTATTCTTGACACCTTTGGCAATAATGAGTTACCATGTATGTGCGGGGTTATGCCTGGGCTCTTTATTCTGTTCCGCTGATCTATGGGCTTGTTTTTATGCCAGGACCATACTGTTTTTATTACCATAGCTTTGTAATATAGCTTGAGATCAGGAGGTGTGACACCTCAAGACCTGTTCTATTTTCTCAGGATTGCTTTGGCTATTCAAGGTCTTTTGTTGTTCTAAACCAATTTTAGGGTAGTTTCATTTTCCTGTGAAAAATGTCATTGGAATTTTGATCAGGACTGCATTGAATCTGTAGGTGGTTTTGCATAGTATGGACATTTTCACAATATTAATTCTTTCGGTCCAAGGACATGGGGTATCTTTCTATTTATTTGTGTCTTCTTCAATGTCTTTCATCAATGTCTTCTAGTTTCCAGTGTACAGGCCTTTCACCTCCTTGATAAAATGTATTCCTAAGTATTTTATGTTTGATGCTGTTGTATATGGGATTGCCTTCTTAATCTCTCTTTCAGATAGTTCTTTGTTAGTGCAACTGATCTCTGTAAGTTGATTTTGTGTCCTCGACTTTACTGAATTTATCTATTAGTTCCAACAGTTTTTTTTAGTGGAGTCTTTAGTGTTTTTTTTCTCTCTCTTTCTTTTTTTTTTTTTTTGTTAAAAAAAAAAATGTCCTTTATTGATTTTAGAGAGAGAGGAAGGGAGAGAGAGAGAGATAGAAACATTGATGAGAGAGAACATTGATTGGCCGCCTTCTGCATCCCCCACTGGGGATCGGGCCCACAACCTGGGCATGTGCCCTGACCAGGAATTGAACCAGCGACCTCTTGGTGCATGGGTCGACGCTCAACCACTGAGCCACACTGGGTGGGCTAGTGTTTTCTATGTATAAGATCATATTATTTGTGAACAGAGTTAATTTTACTTCTTCCTTTTTGATACGAATGCCTTTTATTTCTTTTTCTTGCCTAATTTGTCTGGCTAGTACTTCAAGTACTATGTTGAATAGGAGTAGCAAGAGTGGGCATCCCTGTCTTGTCCCTAATCTTAGAGGAAAGGATTTGAACTTTTCACCTTTGAGTATGAGTCAGCAAATTTTTAATAAATTGATGAAGTCTGTGTGGGGGCCAGCACTCACAGGTTCTTCTCCATGAACCTCCACCATACACCCACAGGAAAGACTAGGGATGGGCAGGAGATGAGAGAAATCTTCCCTCAGTGTTGAAGGCCTGGAAGAGATGAGCGCAGCCTCTGTGGGAAAGTGCAGATCCTCCCCAGGACCCTTCCTCTTATGCTGGGGGAGGAGAAGCACACCTTGTCATCACCAAGGTATTTCTAGGTAAAGACTACTGCTGCAGGGGACAGGAAAAAGGAGAACCCCTGTGTGCTGGGCCCAGGCCATTAGTGATCTCCTACTATTGGTGGAAGGACGAGAAACTCTCCCGAACATAAGACCTGCCAAATATTCAAAATATAATTTGGCTGCTACAGGAAGAAGGGTCATAATGACAGAAAAAGCCTAATGCCCAAGGCCCAGAGACACAGGGCCTACCTAAGACCAAGCAAGGCTGGACTAGAAAAACAGAGACACTCTCCTGTTCTAAACAACACCACTAGACTAGCAAGCACAAAACAACAGCAGTCTACCACTGAGAAAAGTAATAACAACACGAAGAGAGACCTTCTTTGAAGTGCAGACACACAGGGACAGACAAAAGCTAAGGGTTTATCAGAAATATTAGAAAAGACTTCCAGCAACCCAACCACACCCAAGGCACAAGGTAGCATAGCACTAAAAGAATTTGAAACCAGTGGTGCACAAACTCAAAACTCAAACCAAGCTCTTGACTAGGTATCCCATCAGCTAGCAACAGAAGAGTCATGTTAACGTCCAAGCAAAAGTACTATTTACCTCAGTCTTTCTGTCATACATCATAATGCACCACATACTGTGAAAAGTATGAGACACACAAAATGCAAGACAAAATATCCCACTGTCAGAAGTCAAACTAATCAACAGAACTAGTCTCAGAGATGACCAAGATGTTGGACCTATCAGACAGGGAATTTAAAATAGCTGTGATTGACATGTTAAAGGTTCTAGTGGAAAAGATGGGCAACATGCATGAACAGATGGGGAATTTCAGCAGAAAGTAAGAAGCTCAGAGACAGAGTCTAATGAAAGTGCTAGAAATAAAAAAAACAATTACAGAAATACATGACAATAGCAGATAAAAAACAATAACAGAGATGCCTTGGATGGCCTTCTCTGTAGAAGGAAATGGGGACAAGGACAATTCGAAGAGATAGTAGCCAAGCATTTTCTAAAACTAATGTAAGATATGAAGCCACAGGTCCAGGAGCTCAGGGAACTCTGCATAGTATGGATTTAATCAGGAACTAGAAACCACACAGTAGGTAAATAGGGTGAAGTTTAATGTAAATAATTATTAATTATGATAAAAGAATAAGTATAATAAGTAGGGAAACTCTGTTTGGTATTTTAGGACAAAGAATACCCAGAGGAGTTCAAATATAGAAGGGGCTCAGACTTCACTGGAGGAGGTGTGGTTCAGTCACTGGGTAGCAGGGAGTTCATTGGTTGGCTAGGACAGAGGTGGCCTGGAGTAACGGGAGAACACTAGGTAACCTTCCAGAGTGTAGGCTGGGGAACAGGCGTACTGTGGGAGTCGGGGTGCTGGCAGGGGCCAAATGCCATCAGAGCTCATGGAGCATGCCTGGGAAATGGGAGAATGTAGAGGGGTCATGACTGTTCGGTGTGTGACCATCCAAGGACACATGCAGCTGTATGCCAACTCCACGAGAACTGGCCGAGGGAGTCCAGGCAGGCAGCTTCGTGCGGGCAGGTGGGGATTCGGCTTCCATGTTGAGAAGGATGGACAAGGGCTATTTCCAGGCTAAAGCTTCGAGGTCACAGAGGAGCCTCACTCTGAGCAGTGGCTATGGCAGTTTCTCCTGGATATCCTTACACCTATACACTGACCCTCCTGGCCCATACCGGAAACTGCAGGAAACTTCTTCCCCCAGTGTCTCTTCAGCACCCTTTACTGAAAAAGCTTAACATTGCCGCACTTCGAAGGGGAAATGCTCAAAGGATTTCTCTTGTTTTTCACAGAGCATATATTGGGGGGTGCATTCAGAGCCAAGAGGCAATAAATGGATGACTGACACCAACCTCAAGCAGGATAAATATCAAAATGTCTCTCTCTCTCTCTCTCTCTCTCACACACACACACACACGCACACACACGTGCACACATGCACAAACCCATGCACGCATGAGCACATGCACACATAGGCACACACACCCTTAGATACATCGTTTGAAAGATAAGAATCACAACAGGCTTCTTGTCTGAAATCATGCAGATCAGAAAACAATGAAGTTACATCTTTAAAATGCTCACAGAAAAAAAAATGTCCATCCAGAATTCTATGTCCAGTAAAATATATATATATATTTTTTTGGAATTAAAGGCAAAATAACGACTTTTTCAGACAAAAGTGTGGGGAAAGTGCATATAAATTCATTAGCAGCAGAGCTGAACTATGTATGAAATGGCAAAGGACATTTTTAAAGGAGAACAAATGATATCATGAGAGAAATTCAGATCTACATAAAGAAGTGAATATTTCCTGGAATATGTGAAGTGCAGGGAAATATAATTTTAAATTTTAATGACCCTAAAAAATAACTAACTTTTTAAAGAAAAAACAGTTGTAAGGTATTGTGTGTTTGTAGCACATGTGAAATGAAAAGTATAACCACAGCAGAGTAAAGATGGGAGGGAAGAACTGGGAGAATACTGTTTTCAGGTTGTTATATTAGATGTCATGTAGCATTGTATTATTTGAATGTCAATACATCATAATCGAACCACTGAAAATCCAAGATAAAGAGAAATCATGAAGGCAGACAGAGAACAAAAGAAACATTATATAGAGAAAAACAAAATAAGCAAGGAACTAGGAACATAAGCTTCAAGTATTGTTTTATCTGAGACAGTTTGCAAGAAGATGGGGGTAGAGAAGACGCCCCCATGGGTGCATTCAGGAGTATTAGTTATATTCTGGTTCTTAAAATGGATAATGGTTAATAGGTGTTGGTTTTATTATGATTTACAGCTTTATAAGAAATATACATATGCGTTCTTTTTGTATATATTAATTATCATATTTAAATTTTGAGATTATTTAATTTTGTATCTTCTACCAAGAAAATGTATTCTGTATCTGGAAAAGCAGTTTCTGAGTTGGGGGGTGAGTTCTACCACTTGCTACAAAAAGCCCTGGGATCCCAATGTTAAATGGAGTCTTTCTGGTGACTGACCCATCGGGGCAGTGCTGACATTGGTGACTTAAAAATCAAGCAACCAACCGGGTGAAGGGGTGATGTGTGTTGTCTTTGTGACATTCTAAAAACTATGCGCATCTCTGTCTAGCTCCCTCCAGGAGGAATGTGAATGTTCTTATGTGCATGTTCTGATTTTTCAGAGGATCTGATAATGGTCTGAGAATATTATCCCAGAGCCAGGCCATTGCTCTAAATCGCACTGACACTCAGAAAAAGCCATGAATTAGATCTTTATTTAAATTAGGTAATCACACTGTCTGATCCTCGGAATCACAAGGAAGGCGGGCACGTGTGGGCTGCAAATGGAATGGGTTTAATGAAGGATTTGGAATAGCGGAATGAGCCTCCCGTCTAGACCTTGCCTGAATAACACACTGTTGAGGTTAACTGTTAACTGGATGAAGGCTTCCGCCTTCCATCGCCAGTGCATAGGGGAGCCTCCGTCTCCCAAATAAAATGCACTTTTCCTTCCCGCTTGCTTTAGTTGGAAGCCATCAATTGTTTGTGTTTTTACACTGTGGCCTGAGAGAACCAAACAGCCAAATAAACCTAAGTATCGACAGACCACAGAAGTAATTGTTTGGAGGTTGGCTGTGGGCTTTTTCTGTCGGAGAGAACAGGTGCAGGTAGAGAGCATCCTCTCTGCACCGTGTGGTCCACTGTGAGGCCGCTCCCTCCTCTACCTCAGGCAGCAGCAGGCAGGGCGGGGCCGAGAATCCAGAGGGCTCCAGAGGGCTCCCGGCCATTCCCCGGTGCTTAGGCCTGGGAATCAGGCGGCAACAGTTGTTTGGATGTGGTGGCAAATACACACACACAAACACACACACGTATGTATATGTGTCTGTGCACATGTATATGTATACAGGGTGGGGCAAAAGTAGGTTTACTGTTGTGTGTATGCAAAATGCAGAGTTTATTCTTATGTTCTTCTTTATTAATTATTGTATTTGCCATATGAACAACTGTAAACCTACTTTTGCCCTACCCTGTGTATATATGAAATATAATATATAAGATATAATATTTATATATAAAACATACAGAATATATATATGTGTGTATATATGTGTATACACACACACACACACACACACATATATATTTACACCAGCCCAGCCAGTGTGGCTCAGTGGTTGAGCGTCGACTCATGCACCAAGACGTCGCTGGTTCGATTCCTGGTCAGGGCACATGCCCAGGTTGTGGGCCCAATCCCCAATGGGCGGCATTCAATGTTCTCTCTCAGCAATGTTTCTATCTCTCTCTGAAAAAAAAATGCATAAATAAATAAAAGAATATAATATCTCAAATTGTCACTAATTACTTGTCACCTTAGGCAAGCCCAGTGAGTCTCAGTTTTAAGTCATTGAATTCATTCTGTCATTTATTCATTCAGGAGGCAATGCATGCTCAATATATACAGGCACAGTGCTCTGCCAAGTTACACAGATGTGAACCAGATGTTATACTCAAATACTTCTCAGCTGGCAGATGAGATAGCAAGGTAAATAATTAAAAAACAACCTTAGAGGGAAGAGGGGAGGGGGAGGGAAGAGGTAAGCCAAAGAACTTCTATGCATGTATGCACCACCAGTGACACAGACATAGTGTGGGGAAAGCAGGAGGGGAGTGGGAGTGGGGAGGGGGGGGTCAAGTAGGGGACAAAAGGGGGGACATCTGTAATACTTCCAACAATAAAAAGATAATAATAAAAATATAAAAACCAGAAAACATTAAAAAAACAACAACAACCCCTTTGACTCTCTGTTACAACATCTCTGTCATTTTCTTACAGCACTTTCTCAATTTGTAATACTCTGGTGTCTGCTGCCCCGGGGGTCTCTGAGCTCCCTGAGGACAGGACCCCCTCTGACAGCAGGAACTCAGAAAGAATGCTTTAAATAGCACCTAGTGGAGTGTGCATGGGATGCGAGGGAGCCAAGTGGGTGTTATCCAAGTCAGCCTGGGGTCAAGGACAGCCTTACAAAGGAAGGGTGCTCTGGCTGATGTGTGGCAGTTTTTCGGGGGAGGGGGGAAAAGTGAAGAAGAGTTTCCCAGGCTAAGGCTAGAACATGTGTTCTAGGGCACAGCTTCCTCACCCAATTCTAAAATTCTGCAGATTGAGATTTCTTCCAACTCTAACATGTCATAATCTTAATCCTAACATGGTAGCCATTTCTACTTGCGAGACTGCATTTAGCATGGCTTATTTTTAAATCCCTACAGGACACTGAGTTATTCTGAACATTGCAATACCTCATTTTTAAAAAAGGTTGTTTTATTCTTCTTTCTATTCCCATTTTTATCATTGCAATATTTCAGGGAATCCTTTTCTGCTGAGGTTGGAGTATCAGTAAACAAGAATCTTTTGAGAGAAAGAAATCATGCTGGAACAAAGCTAGATCACTCCTAAGGTTCTTACAACTAATTTTGATGAGATCTTAGATTCATGACGGTTAGCCAATGATAATGAGAGGGAGTTCTTTAAGCACGTATCATGTATCAGGCAGACGCACTCAATCAAACCACCCAGTGGGGAAAGTATATTATATACCTATGTAATATGCATATAAGGATATTATATAGGCATATATATGATGTGTATATATGAGGAACTGTCCATCAAAGATATTAAGCAACTTGTCCAAAGTCAAACAGTGAGGAGTGATGGAGACGAAATTGAAAACCAACTGTGTGTCCCTGAAGCCCATGCCTTCCTTCGTAGGCCAGTATAGACGTGCATAATATTGAGGTAGAGGTATAGACCAGTGTTCCCCAAACTGTTGGTTGTCCAGGAGTACATGGTGGTGTCATTGTCTTTGGATAAATACATTAGAGACACTTTAAACAGCTACTTTTGTTGCAAGATTTCGCAGAACCTTGAATATGTGTATGAGCATTGTAGCTTTCTAAGGTGGAGGAGAGCATGTATTTGCTTTGCAAACTTTTTGACTACAGAATACTTTAAAATTTTTTGATCCTCATAGTGATCTGCTTGTTGCCTCTCAGAACTGGGTTCAGGAATACAAGTTGAAAAATATTGACATAGATAATAAACACCATTTCACACACTTCAGGGGTCCCTTTTAGTTTGAGTTCAGCTTCAACTATGTCTTCCTGAACCACTTGTAAGTTTATGCCACGTTCTCGTTAATGTCCTCCATTTTCTACATACTGTTTTTCTCTCTGCCTCAAATGTCCTCTCTTTATCCCACCACACTGGGACTTCTTGGAAAACCATCTGCCTCTGTCCCTTTCCTGCCAACCATCCCCCGATTCCCCGGGTCAACTTGCTCACTGGCTCTTCTGCACTCCCAGCGTCTCTTGTCACTTAGACTGTGATAGACACTTTCCTTCCCGCCAACCCACTGGATACTCACTGCATTGAGATCAGGGACTGATTTGTATATAGAGATCCCTACCACCTAGCACGATGATTGGCACATAGGAGGCAGTCAACCCATGCTTGATGAATGAATAAATGAGTGAATGAATGAGAGGAAGGAAGGAAGGAAGGAAGGAAGGAAGGAAGGAAGGAAGGAAGGAAGGAAGGAAGGGAGGAAGGGAAGGTCAGCTAGCCTCACTGGTTTGGGAATGGGTGGGTTAAATGAGTTTAAATTGCTGATTGGAGTCAGCTGGTAGAGAGCCTTACCTTCAAGGCATTTTTGTTCTATCAGGTAGGCAGGGACGCCTTTAAAAGATTTTGAGTTGGAAATTTAAATAATTTATCTTAAAATTACATTGAAAGAAGATGAATTGGGAGTCCAATCTGAAGACAAGAGGTCTGTTAAGCCTTGCAGCAGCCAGGCAGTAGGTGGTGATGGCAAAGATCACCCTCATTGCGTATTTATAGAATTGGCTTCAGATGGATGATGAGGTGAGATATTTCACTTGAACAGCAGATATCATTATGGAGCAGCGTAAGGGACACAAAGATGAAAAATACATACTCTTTGCTCTCCAAAGTCTCATAAGGAAGATGGATCCAACATGCTCACGAATAACACACTATAGAAAATTGTAAGTGTGCTATATATCGGGACAAAAACAGAAAGGAGGGAGACCGAGAGAAACCAAGGGAATTCCAAATGAGGAGGTCTGGGAATAGCTCAGCAAGAAGAGAGGGTTTGCACATGGCCTTAGGAGATGGATGGGATCCCAGGCCGGGGCTGGATTGAGCATTTTGTGGGCGGCAGGAAGGGCCCCGCCCTGATGACTCTCAGCCAGTGTCTTTGGTAGAGGCTGGCTCAGGTTGGACCTCACCCTTTTGGGGACAGGCATTTTCTCCCTGAGAAGGTGAAGGAACATCTTTGCCCTCCACTTCTTCAAGAATTTCAGGCCTATGGTTGTCTGTCCCCTCGGGTTTTCCCATTCTGGCGTTTGTGTGTACAAACAAGCAAAAGAGCAAAAACCTTGACAGGCCTCAGTTCTCTTGATGAGAAAGTAATCTACACCCCCTTTAATGGTCGGGAATCCGACAAGGGCAGAGTCACCATTCCAACTTTACAGATTAAGAAATTTGAGGCTCTGAGACGTTCATTTATGTGCTCAGTTCAGTCTTGTACCAGCCTAATAGGGAGGAGTCCTGTTTCACACAGATACGTCCTTTCAAAGGGAACACTTTCATCAGTAACCTGCCTGACGACACTTGGAGAGCCTTCAGCCGGAGCAAGACGGCGAGGAATGCTTTTCTCTTGGGTCCTCATGAAAATAATTCACCCAGGGAGTACCCATGGGCGAGTTCGGTGTTTCAGTATTGGTGAGGATGGTGGTCAGGGCACGTATTTGTATAACGAAGCATCCGTCTGTGCATTCTTTAATTTGATCCTTATGCTGTCCCTAACCCTAAATGCATTTGCTCCTAAGTCTGATGTTCAGACCCTGGCGTTTCTTAAACGTCCCCAGCTCTCCACCTCAGCCCCAGCCGTGTTGCAGACCATGAGAAGGCCCTGCTTCTGCTGCTAAGGGCCCAGGAAGCACCTTGTACACAAGCCCAGTTCTCTCTCTCAGGCTATTCCCATTATCTTTAGAGTGAAATGTGTTGGTTTTTGCCTTCTCTGCTGGGTAGAAGGTGGGAAACAAGGTCTTTTGTTCCTGGATGAGGCCTCACAGTCTCATAAGGACCCCAGCTGTCCTCAGCCTACAGGGCGGTACCATTTCAGGAGGCTGCTGATGGCCCGGGGAAAGACGCTCTGGTTGTTCGGCACCCACACTGCTGTCCCCAAGCCTTTCCTTTCTCCTTTGTCTTCTCTGTGTCCACCCTTTCCCTCGATGCTTAAGAATGATTCCCATTCGCTTTAACTCTGTCCGCTGCATTGGCCCGTTCTCTCCCTGGAGAAGGAAGTCTGCTCTCTGCCTCCCAGGTCGGCTCTCCTTCCCCGGGCTGAGCATGCTCACGGCTGCCAGAAACTTCTGCACCTTGAGTATAGACTCAAGATTCCCTCTCTTATGCTGCTGTCCTAGGCAACCTTATTAGGTACAACGCTCGGGGCTCCTGAAACCCACCTCCTGTCTCTGCTCCTCTCTTCACATCCCACGTGAAGGAAATAAGCCTTCCTTAGCATTGATTTCCATGGAAACTCACTGCGGATTGAGACCACTGGCTGGGGGTGGGTTGGAGGGACAGGGTGAGGAGCAAAAATGCTGTTGAACTATTGCTTTAATTCATCCCAGAATTGGTGGGACTTGAGTTGTCTTTAGCTTCTGTACATGCGTTACTGCCCCTGTGCAGGGACCATGGTGCTCCTAGTTCTGCAGGTGGGGAGGACAGGTCTGGAAAGAACTGTGTCCCTGGGAATCCCACGCACAGTCTCTTAAAGGTAGTGTTTTGGCCCCAGGGCCCTGTTCCATGCCTTGGTCGGATTGGTGTTTCTGATTGGAACTTTTGTTTAATTTATTTTGTAGCTGCTAGACATCTGCCACACTGTGTCTCTCTTCCTAGACCCTTGGTTTTGGAGCCTTCTGTGATTATTTTGAGAGGAAAAAGTGAAGAGGGAGATAGATTGTCAATCACCCAATGTGTTTGCCCCTCTCCAAAACGATGTGCCCCAGAAACGATACGTTCTCGTTTCTAAGGAGGTGTGTTCAAGTGTTGCCCACCATTAATTCTTGCTTGGTCTCATGCTGAGGAGCTTGAACTTAAGAAGGTGAGATTTGGGCCTATACGAGAGAATGAGGTTAGGAAGAGGAAAAATGTAGGCCCTCTTGAAAGCTGTCCATGGGAGACACCAATTCCTTTATGCTTTTGCCTTAAACAACCACAGAGATGGGATCACATACCCTTGTGCTCTTGCCACCACACTCTATATGTAGCATATATATCTGATTGAGTAAGCGTTGGAGGTATTTTATAAACTAGATTTTTTTGAAAAACAGTGTGGCAAATTAAAGAACTCCAACTCTGCCCCTCGCTGACTTGTTACCTTAGACACTTCAGGTCCGTCATCCGTAAGCCAGGGACAGAGCATTCCTGACTGGCGCCCTCACATCCCATGATGAGGGTCTGATGGACAGTGTGCACTGAAACCTTTGCAGAGGACCGGGGGACTGAGCAACTCTGCCACCTTCTTGCTTGTGCAAAAGAGAAGCCAGCCCTGAATTCTGTAACTGGTACCTACACAATGGGCACTGTCTATGTCTCAGCAGAAACATTGTCCCTGGGGGGGTCACTAACCCTTGATGTTTTAAATAATTCCCCACCAGAGGAGCTCTGTGAAGCCAGACTTCAGAATTCCAAGTGGCTGAAGGGTTCAGCCTAGCAGGGCGCAGAGGGTTCCCCACGGAGCACGCCCTCAAGCTGCCCAGCGCTGTTTAGACAGGGCACAGTGTCTGCTATCCTCAGCAGGGGCTGGAGGTCAGAACGGATAGAAGCCGCCTCCACACCCCGCCTGGCAAGCCCTCCCTGCTCTCTCCACCTCACCCCTGCCCCCTCCTTCTCTCTGGGGGGAAGCTGTCGGCAGCAGCCACACCAAATGAGATAGCCCCGAGAGAGGGTGCACATCTGGTCTCGGCCTCAGCCTGTAATGGGAAATGCTCTTCAGTTCACCATCTGCAAATGTCTGTGCCGGATGCTGCTCCCACCTCGGGTTATAGGTGCTGGCTCGCCACCAGCGCAGGGCCCCAAGCCTTCACTTGAGGATCCTGGTTCAGTCCAGCACTGGCCCAGCCGTTAAGCCAGTCTGAGCTGCCTGCTGGGTGGGTGAGACTCTCGTGGGCACATTGTTTTTACAAGGTGATGTCCTGGAACCAAACCCTGCAAAGCACAACTCAGAGCTGCCAGAGTCAGAGTGAAGGCCATAACGAATCATAGGACACCGGATGCCCGGATCCGGAGGGTTGTTTCCACCTCAAACCCACAGTGCCCTGAGTCGGACGTGTTGCTTCTCGGGTTGCACCAAATTCTTGGGTTCTGCCAAATTCTTGGGTTTGGTCTCTCCTGCCAAGGTCAGCAGGAACTCAGTTAATCTGCTGGGTGAGTCTAGCTGAGAACCAAAACTGGGGAGAAGCCAATCATTTAAAAAATCCCTACCTTGCCTTAAAGATAGAAACTTTGGCAGGTTTCAGACATCAAACATAAACACGCACTGTTTTGCATGGGTGACTTCTCTGTTTTGAAGTTGCTACAAGAATAACAGTTGCAACTATGTTAAAAAGGCAACTGCATTTGAAACATGGGGGCCCCGGGAGTACTAAAGCCCTCAAAATTGCCAAGCACTCTGTTTTGACAGGGCAGCATCTGCTCTCCTCAGCTGAGGCCCGCAGTTCATAGGGGCCTTTGCTGGGCACCTTCATGCGGACTTGGTGCCCAGTGGGAAGCCTCAGATTTCACACAAGGGGCCCTGACTTGTCAGTACCTTCTGGAATCTCTAGGCAACCGGATCTCCCTTCTGCTCAGCTACTCAAGCCGTTTGTCGTCACCTCACCCAGAAGAGTAACATGCACCAAGATCCACTTTAAAATGTGGACCTACTCAGACCAATGAGTTGCAGGTTCGATTCCGGTCAAGGGCACGTGTCTCAGCTGCGGTTCGTCCCCGGCCCTGGTCAGGTCGTGTGGGAGGCAGCCAATCGATGTGGCTCTATCACATCAATGTTTCTCTCTGTCTCCCCCCCCCCACTTCCTCCCACTCTATCTGATAATAAGTGGGGGGAAAATGTGGGCCTACTTGTTCAGTCCTGGGGTGTAGAAGCCAAGATGCCAGGTATGGAGCCCTGTCTACTCAGGTGGCTTTGCAGAGAGGAAGAACAATCCACAGCCAGGTGTCACCCTCTGACCACACCCTGCGCAACCAACCCCTCCCCCGAAGTTGACCTCGACCACGGGGCCCACAATGTGGTGAAGCCCTTCATGTGTGTAAAAGACAAAATGTCACCATTGCCCCTGGTGGAGCCTGGCCTTCATTTATCCTTACTTGTCCGGGACAAGATATCCTGAGCAATCCATTAAAAAAACAGATAGAAGAGTTATGGAGAGTCTGCTTCGGCTAAACGCAGGGAGAGTCCTGTGCACAGAGCCCTTCTGGGTCAGTGAGTCATTCATGTCTCAGCGTATCGCCCTTTGATTCGGGACAGGGCTTTACTCAGACGTGCAAGTTATTCACAGGGCAAGTCATCTAATCTTTCATCTCTGCACCCCCCTGCTGAGAAATACTTAGGAGTTTTTTCTCTGTCCAGCTCCTGGGATTCTTCTAATCAGAGACTAAGAGCTAAGGGTTTCGTAATCATTACTTCTATGGGTGTTACTATATCACAATGTTCTGGAAATGTCAGGTTCTTCTGCCTCTTGGGTACTAAGCTGACATATAAATGAAGGACCCCAAGTCACGTCAAGAAACGAAAGGGCGTAGTGTCCGGTAAACAGGGATCGGATGAGGGACGAGCCTGAGTCCTTCCGCTGAATGCCACCCCGGCCACGGGGGCGAAGTCCCAGGGTAGACAGCATATCCTCGGACAGGTGCCAGGATCTCCGTGCGTTTGAAATGTAAAATAGAAATAATCCGTGATTTCCTGGGTTAATGTGATTCCAAGCGAATCTGTCAAGTTGACAGGTTATTTATCAAAGTGTGGGGCCTGGTGTTGGTTTCCATCGCTGACTGAAATAGAAGGCGGGTGCTTGTTTCAGCAAACCCAAGAGGACACTGTCATGGTCCCCTGGAGCCAGAAAGGACGTTGAAGGTCAACTCGTCCCAGACTCTCGCTTTACGGATACGTTTTTGGGTTTGTTCAAGTTCACATAGCAAGACAAGTAACAGAGCTGGGACTGGAAGCAGTTTTCCCGGCTGCCAGCCTGCAGCCCCTCCCCAACGCCCCCTGCAAGTCCAGACCCGTCAGTCTGTCATAGCACCTGGCAGATCACATCAGCTGAGCATTTTGTTCCCAGAAAATTGTGGGTGCAAGTCACAGAAACCAACTCATACTAACTAGAAAAGAAATATGTTGGGAGAGTATTGGTAGCCCCCAAAATTTATAGGAAAGCTAAAGAAACACTTAGCCAAATGGGGCAAAAAAGTAAGGGTAGCTTCAGGGAGACTGGACCACAGAAAGTAACTGACGGACTAGCAGGAGGAGCCCTTTGAATGAGCCCTTTTTTCCTCTTCTTTCATAACTCCTCTCAAGAACAAGGGTCCCTAGAGACCTTGCTCTCCAGGCCCAGCTAATTCATTGGTAATGCAAGTTAAATAAATGTTTGGGATTTAGGATTGTAAAGCTTCAGCATTGGGTGGATTGGACTTTAGGAGTGAGCGTCCAGTTGACCCAGCTTGGATTACCTGCCGGTTAGGTAATCCAACACCTATGTCCTGCATGAAGACCGTGCTAATGTTCACCAATATCTTCTTACCTCCTCGAGCTCCAGCACACAAGAGGAATACCGTCCCTGTCCCCTATAAGTTAGACACAGTCATGGGGCTTGAGTTCGCTAATGAAACTTGAGTAGAAGTTATGTGGGTCACTTGTGGGATGGAAGCATTTAAGAGCTGGAGTGTGACTCTGCACAGTTGCCCCTTTACATGGCAGACCCTCAGGTCTTGTGTTGACACCCCAGTATCATAAGCTAATGGGATCTCTGTCACCTGGGTCGCTGAGGATGAGCCAAGTCATCAACACAGTCCTTGTGGTTGTTACAACTTCATGACCTAGGCTCTCCACCCAACGCGCCCACTTGCACAGGGCCCTCCAGAGCGTTTACGTAGAGGGAGCCCAGCGATGGCAAAGGTCCCACCACCCAACGTGGGGAGGAATCTGGCTTGCAACCTGAAGCTTCGGCAGTATGATGACACGACGGGTAGTCTGTCATTTTATCCCTATTCAGGAGAGTGTCTACCGAATTTCATCCCCTCAATCTGAGATGCACAGATTTAGAGGATTATTACTGAATAAGAAGCTAATGTGCCTAGGATGTTAGGCACCAGATGCCCCCATTAGCAACTGACATGGTTTTTTGGTTTTTTTTAATCCTCACCTGAGGACATTTTTTGTTCAGATAGAGTGGGAGGGAGAGAGAGGAAGAGGGAGAGAGAGGAAGAGAGAGAGAGAGAGAGAGAGAGAGAGAGAGAGAGAGAAACATCGACGTGAAAGGGACACATCGAGTGGCTGCCACCCGCATGACCAACCAGGGCCGGGGACAAACTGCAACTGAGGTACGTGCCCTTAGCGGGAACCAAACCCGGGTCTCTCTGGACCGCAGGCCGACGCTCTAACCGCTGAGCAAAACTGTCCAGGACTGGCATGTTGTTTTAACCAGTGAGTGTTAAAGGTGGAAAGGAGGAATCAGTGGTGGGTTTGTGTAAATAATATTTGCCTATCCCTACATACATAATTTTCTCTCAAGGCAGTTATGTCTGAAATAGAAAGTGTATTTGGAAGTGCTGGATCTCCTGAAGGAGAAAAACACAGTGTGTGTGTGTGTGTGTGTGTGTGTGTGTGTGTGGTGTGAAGACCCCTTGATTTACCCCTGAACCAGGAGACCCAGTTAATCTAGTTAATGCCTTGGTACAGGGTTGGCATGGCTTGGCATCACCCAGCTCAAGCACCTGGGTTGCCCATGGTAGGAGCCCCGAGCTTAGTTTCCTTGCAGAACACAGACAGCAGGATATTTCTGTGCCTGCCTTTTCCTCCTTCTTGAGAACGTGGTAAAGATACCAAGCCAGACACAGGAGAGAGACCGTTTTGCATCGCTGAATTTATTTTTCGGTGCATTTCACAGTGTCCTTTGAACACATCTGCTTTTCTCCTAAATCTGCAAACTTTGAAAATCAAACAAAGTAATTTTCATCTTCCAACCCTGGCCAGACTTCCAGGTCACCTTTAGGTTTGTCTTTCTCCAAGATCCTCGGAAACCTTCCGATGTTAACTTTTTGATTTATGTTCTGTCTCCATTTGGCATTGAAAGTAGCTATTCTTAACCAAACTCTGTTTTCTATGATTGGGTCTACATTGGAAGGAAAATAATTCTAAAATAAAACAAAGTGATTTTAAAATAATTACGTGGTGTCGTATAGGAGAAAAGATTTGCAACACCTGAAGCTCAAAATTGTTGGAGGCTGGGGCCCATGAGGGGATAACTTGGTGGGAGTTGGGGGTACGGGGGAGGGAGAGAAAACAGGATTCGATCTGAGTTAACTACAGATGTGAAGTGAGAAGCCAAGGGAAATCTTGTGTCTGAAGGGTAACAGAACCAACAAAAATGACTAGGACAGTTATTAGAAGCCTAGACCTAAAACCCACGATAATCTGGTACAGAAAACATTTCTTTTTTTCTTTTTTTTTTTTTGGTCTTGCTTTCAGGTGTACAGCTGAGTGGTTAGACAATCATATACTTTACATAGTGTTCCCCCTGGATATTTCTAGTACCCACCTGGCTTCATAATTATTACAATATTATTGGTTATACTCATAGATACAGAGAACAGATTGGTGGTTGCCAGAAGCGGAGGATGAGTTGGGGGACAGGATGAAAAAGGTGAAGGGATTAAGAAGTACAAATTGGCAGTTACAAAGCAGTCACGGTGCAGCATAGGGAATTAGTCAAACCAGGTTCTTTCTAACCACGCGACTGCATGATGTTGAAGCCCTGCATGGCGTCCACAGTTCATGCACCGACAGTCGCTGGCCCAGGCAAGCGAGAGAAGGATGCTGCTATCCAAGGCCCCTCCCTAGTTGTCCTTTCCATTTGCCACACAAGAATGTGTAGCCAGGCTGCACAGGGAGCCCAGTGCCACCTTCTGAAAACCCTCGTGATAAAATATAGCAAGCCTTCACGAAGTTTCTTTTTTCCTTTTACCTTAATTATTTTAGCAATTTATATCATGCCTCCCTGGACCCTACTTTATGTAGTGGAATAGCCACTTAAATGTTCAAGTATTCTAAGCAGAAAAGGCCCGACAAAGCACCCACACAGCCGCAGCCATAGCTCTGCTCCCCTCCGCCTGGGGAAGCGCAGGACAGCACCGGGCCGGGCCTCCACTGTCACCTGAGCCAGGCCTGGAACCCCCCACCCCCACCCCGCCCACACAGCACCAAGGCGGGATGCGGAGGGGTCTCTGAAGCACTTGCAGCCATTTCTTTCCGCAGAAAGAGATACCACCGTGCACCGGCTGGCCACCTGAGCAACCTCATGGTCACCGGGCTGCCACCTCCTTGCTGTCGGTCTCACTCTGAGTTACAGCCCACACCCTAACGCTTCTTTGCCACGCTCATTTCCTTAATCACGCTCATGAAAACTTGCATTATTTTGTCTGCTTGCCTGTTTTATGTTCTGGGGTGTTTTTAAATCTTGTTCTCCAACCTCCCCCCTACACTGTCAGCTCCTCAGTGCGGTGCTAGACCACATCACTCTTGTCACTAGTGGCCCTGTTCCCAGCACTGACAAGGTGCCTGTCCGCAGCGCCCGCTCGATAGGATTTGCCGGGTCAATGAACGAGCTCTGCAACCCGGCTTTACCACGCCGTCCTTATACGCTGTCTTCCTGGCTCCTGGATGATGCCTTGTTTATTTGTTATTTTTTGTTTTGTTTTATTGTCGCGAGCACACTCCATGTGCGATCTATCTTCTTAGCCCATTTACAATGTGCATTAGATCACTGTTGACTGAAGGCATAAGGCCATACAGCAGGTCTCTTGACCTTACTCGTTTGCTGAACTGAGATGTTGTGCCCATCGGTCTTGCACTGACTTGCACCTGGGCCTGCCATCCTGGGCTCCGGAGCCCAGCGACCTCCTGTGCTCCCCCTGAGCTCTGAAGCCAGTCCACGCACATTCCGAGCCTGTTCACGCGCTGCTGGCCCCTGGCCCGGAGACACGTCGTCTGCATCTGCACTTCCGCAGCCTGGACGGTGGGACGTCCCGCTGGACGGCCGGCCAGCCCGCAGCGTGGGGTATTTCTGTGACGGACAGAGGGCGGGCCAGGAGCGGCTCCAAGTACACTGACCCAGCCGCCCGCGAGAGGGTCCATGTCCCAGCATTAAACACTAGGTTAAAAAAAGTTTTGCCAACATCATATTTTTTAAGTGTCTCGTTTGAATTTGCCAGTTTTTAAGATAACGGGAGCTATTTGTGTTTTATTCCCTGTGACCTTGACTGTTGTACTTATCGATCTACAAGACTGGTACTCAGGATGTTAGATGCTGGTCTGTCGAAATCACGGAAAACATTCTGCAGGTTCCCTCTGTGTTTGTTTCTCGTGTTTTTGAGTTTTAAAAACTGAAAGCTGACAAGTTTAGAATTTTTTTAGTTTGTTGTTTACTCCATTGCTTTTAGGACTAAAAAGTCTTTCCCCAGCTAGTGGTTTAAAAGTGCCCTATCCTCCTAACTTGTATGCTCTACAGTTCGAGTTAGTAACGTGAGATTCTTCATTCCTTCTAGAACTTACCTTCATTTCCATGATGAGGATTTCACTTGATTTTCCCCCAGCGGATCCTCATGTGCTTTGTATGGTCTAGATATGCTCTGTGCCATGGGTACACATGTTGACTGTTTTGCCATTGCCACATCATGCCAGTTATTCTGAGCTACATTGCATGCTTCCATAGCTGGAGATCCATTCCTCATACATCGTTCTGCCCTGTTTCTTTTTCTTTCTTTATTTTTATTTTTAAATTGATTTTAGAGAGAGGAAAAAAAAACATTGATGAGAAACATTAATCGACTGCCTCCTGCACGCCCCCTACTGAGGATCAAGATGCCTACAACCCGGGCATGTTCCCTGACTGGGAATTGAACCAGTGACCTCTCCGTGCATGGGATGACTTTCAACCAACTGAGCCACATCGGGCAGGGCCTTTTTTATTTTTAATATGAACTTTAGAATGTTATTTTCTAATTCCAAATTAAATATCATTGGGGTGTTTATTAAATTACTTTAAGGACAGACACCTTTAAGATATAAGCTCTTGCCATTCAGGAATGTGGGATGGCTCTCTAAATATTTACTTTTCTTTTATAAATGCCAGTAGAGATTTTTAATATTTTCCATAAAGTCCCATAGATCTCTTATTAGCAGTATTCCTTGACATTTTATCAAAGGTGTGTGTGTGGAAGTGGGGTGTGACTGAGAGAAAGAGTGTGTTGTGAGGAAAATGTTTTTCTTTATATTTTAGTGTTAGCTGTAGAGAAGCCACTGGGTTTTGCTGAATTTTATTAATCCTATTGCATCTGAGTCTCCTAGGTTTTATAGATATATGAATATATAGAGTTCAATAATTCCAAGTTCGTCTTCTGACTTCTGATAGTTACACCCCTTATTTCTGGAGAAAAATTCTAGGCAAACAGTCCCTTTTCAATTCTTAATGTGACAATATCATTCTATCATCTTCTTGTTTCTATTGTCTATCACCTAGTGTCTGAGTATTATTTCTTTGAGGGTAACCTCTCAGCTGTCAGTCTGTCTATTGCTTCTTTGAAGATAATCTCATTTTTTTCCTCTGGCTGCTTTTGGGGTTTTTCTTTGTCTTTGAGCTTTGTAATTTTACCACAATATGTATAGTTATGCATTCCTTTTTATATATCTTCCTTGGGCTCTGCTAGGCTTCTTCAAAGCCTGGATTTCGTATCTCGGTCTTTAAATCTTCACGGATTTCTTCTGCCTCATCCTCTCTCTCCTCTCCTTCTGCAACTCTGAAATTAACCTTACATCAGGTCTTCCCACTGTGTCCTTTATGTCTCTTATCCTCTCCTGCTTTTACTTGCTTTATTCATTCATTTCTCCTGATCTGTATTTCAGTTTGTAAATCCTTTCATCACTCACATTGAACCTGTTGTTCAACCCATCCATCGAGTTTTAAATTTGGGTTATTGTAATTTTTAGTTCTATTATTTCTTTTTTTAAAAGTTGCAATGTCTGTTTTTTTTTTAATTATTGTTTCTAAATACTTGCCAACATTGTCAAGTTTGGTTTATTTCACCATGAATATTCTAAGCTTCATTGTTGTATCGACTGTAACCTCAATATTGAAGACCCTGCAGGTCTATTTCTGTTCTCTGTTGTTTCTACTGGGTCTAGCTCATGCTGTGTGGCCTCTTCATGGGCCACACTGGTTTTGATTGTTTTCTGGACATTGGATTTGAATAGAATTTTGTGTAGAAATATTTTGAGGCTCAGAATGCCATTATCATCTTCAGCCCTGCTCCTCATTTTCCAAAACAGGGTCTCCTTGCATCCTGTTGATATTGGGCAAATGCTCAACTTCCTTTCTTCTGTTTCCATAGGAACTCAATTGCAAAGATATATGCTTACACTGAGTACTCACAGTTATGTTCCCTTTACCTTGGGTTAGAGTAATGTCCCATAGGTTCAATATAGGATTTTTGTTTTCTACTTTTTTTTTTTTGTTGTCCTTGAATGGGAAGAAAGGTATGCAGAGCTAGTATTTACCGACACCCAGCCCACGTGGCAAATCCTTAGTTCTGCTGACAGGCCCTGTGGGTGCTTGGTAGAATCACCCTGATGTATCTTTGTCTGGATGATTCATTGAATTCCAGAGTTGCTTGCAAATTTCCAGGGATTTGCTTTTGTTTTGTTTTTAACAAATGTTTATCTACTAAGGTTCTGCTGGACTGAAATGGGGTCTTTCCATGGCCTGATTTTCTGGTTCCCTGAAAGATAAAAATAGGTAAATAGCAAAAAAAAAATCTCTACTCCGGCACATTCCATTCTCCTCTTTGGCCCCCACGCCATGCTCCACGGGTGAGGACCTCCCCGCAGGGAGCTCTCCTGTCTTCTTCTGCCTGGGAGCAGAGTATTATCTGGGAGTTGCAGACTCTGTGGACAGAGAAGAGAAGAGGTGGAGGTGGAGGTGCAGGTGGGAAGGAGCTAACACACCCCCTTTGTCCACCCCCCAAAAAAACCCTAAGGTATGGGGCCAGCTTTGCTGTTGGTTCATGCAGTGGCTCTCATGGCCCGAGGGAGATGCTGGCGGCTTTCCAAAGCCTTTTCCTCCACCCTTTCATCCTCTACAGGAGGAAGCTCCACAAAGCTTCCTGTGCTTGTTAACCCAGCAACACCGGTCCTTCCACTGGGAACCCCTCAAGACTGATCTACTATCAGTGTACTATATTATTATTTTTTACAACAAGTATTTTATTTTTTAAATATGTTTTTATTGATCTTTGAGAGAGAGGAAGGGAGAGGGAGAAAGAGATAGAAACATCAAGGAACGAGAAATATCAACATCGATCGGCTGCCTCCTGCATGACCCCCACTAGGGATCGAGCCCACAACCTGGGCATGTGCCCTGACCGGGAATCGAACCGGGACGACACTCAACCTCTGAGCCACACCAGCCGGGCATCACAACAAGTATTTCAGTGAGATTTTGGAAACTGTTATATCAGGACTTGTAAGCTGATTTCATTTTAACTGGCTCAGCTATTTTTTTGGAAGCCTAATCTTTTATTAAACATTAGGAAGTGCTGAGCTTGCAAGAGAGAAACTACTTCTCTAGGGATATGCGGAATTACTAAAGAGAGCTGATGGTTTGTGACAAAGCATCTCTCTGTTGTCCAGTATATATAATCAAGTATTCTTACTGCGTCCTGTAAAAAAATGTGACATTACCTATCAAGTCACCTCCTTCCTCACATCTGGGCAATGACTCCAAATGAATGTACTGTTTAAAAAAAATTCGAAGCGTATATTATTGGAATTGACACACAATGTATGTATCATTTTCAAAATAATTGCTGTCCTTTATAAAATTCAATTGATTTTCGAGACACAGCAGGCGTTATATAGGCATGCTACTTCTATTTTAGATCACTTACTGAGATCATTATTTTCAGGAAATAAGCACACTGAGATATTTTTATGGCCAGTGTGGTTCCAAGCTTATTAACCACTTAAATTTGTCCCATCTCTCCAACTGGTTTAGAATCTAAGTTAATGATGTTGCAAGTCTATTTACATATTGCTTCATCTCACGGTTTTCTGGCTGGACCAAATCCCAGCCTCAGTGGGTGCATTTCTGGAAGGCCTAGTTCTTCTCGGGTCTCTTCTTTCACAGGTAATTTTGTTCCCTCTGTATTATTTTGTTATTCTATGGCAGCTCCTACAGGCAGTTCCGCGGGCCATGTAGGATGAGTACAGAGTTTGCATCAGCATTCAGTCCCTAGGAGAGAAAATCAGGTTTTCACCGGGGAGTGAGGAAAATCGACCCTGCCAAAGATGGTGCATGGGATGCTGTCCCACCAAAACCAAAACAAATCATTAGTCGAGTGAATGAAAAGGCAGGATCGTCATCATGACTTGCCCTTCTTCTAAAAGTTCTAGGCAAGTCAATGAAATAGAAACAAGGGGAACAATTAAAATGAGAAAATTGTCAAGGGAGCCATGAGAAATAACACTAGAATTAAAAATGAAATTCAGCAAGGCAGCCAAAAGCAGCATAAATATTACAGTCAGTTTTTCTTCTAAGGCCAAAAAAAAAGTCAGAAGATGGGAAAAGACTTCATTCCTAATAACAAAAATATGAAGCACCCAGGAAGAGCCTGAATAAGAAATATATGGAATTGATGTAAATTAAACTAAACTACTGAGAACTAAAATAAACATTGACTAAATGAAGAAGCAGATCAAGCTCTGAGAGAGCAAAATAAATACAGTGAATATACAGATTTGATTCAAGTTAACACATGGCTGATGCAATCTGATTCAAAATGTCAAGTCTCCCCACAAAATCTCAAATCTTGACATGAGAAGAATGAAAGACGCTAGATGGGACCCTAAGACTTTATCTCGCAGTATTTTCTTTTTGCTATTTTGAGTATCGCCTCAGATTTCCCAGAACCATCTCATTCTAACTAGATCACACCTTTGAGTTAAAACAGGGTTTCTCAACCTCAACGGTATTGACATTTTGGGCCAGAAAATTCTGCGTGGTTGGGGGATAGTACTGTGTATGGCAGGCCATTTAGCAGCAGCATTGGCCTCTACTCATTAGATGCAGGGGCACCTCTCCTCCTGGGTCGTGACCATTGAAATACATCTCCAGACATAGCCAGATATTCCTTGGGGGCCGCAGAACCTCCCCACTTGAAAAACACTGGGCTAAAATCATTCTTGGGGAAAATGTGGACTGTGACAGTGGTATCCCAAAGGTATTAACTAGGACAGGAAAAGGAAGTTGCTTCACACAGCCCATTGGCTCTTGGGAGACAATGTCAGGGCCCTTCCGTGGAGGTTCACCTTGACCTAGCACACCCCAGTGATCGTTGTAAGCTTCCTAGCTGTTAGGTATTGGGGAACAAAAATGATTGTGATCCTCATCTCATACCATACCCCAAAAGA
The DNA here is from genome assembly GCF_014108415.1 of Molossus molossus. Classification (NCBI taxonomy): domain Eukaryota; kingdom Metazoa; phylum Chordata; class Mammalia; order Chiroptera; family Molossidae; genus Molossus; species Molossus molossus. The sequence continues at coordinate 104,042,545 of NW_023425366.1, read as the reverse complement.
AGTTCCAGATGGATTCGAGAAGGAACTATTTTTAAAACTCAGGCCATAGGAAACGTTAAACAGAAGTGAATGTTTTTCAAAACTCTGCATGAGAAGGGCTCCCTGAGCCTCTGTCATTATGACAAGTGTGAATGAAATGAAAAGTCAAACAACACACCAGGGAACATATCTGCAAGTTCTGACAGCGAATTTTGGATCTTTGTTTTATGAGAAAAATACTGGGCTCTCAACAGCTAAATGCGGAATAAGCAGGGGCAGAAATGAATGAACGAAAGTAGAAAAATAGGTGCCTAATAATTATTTGGAAAAAAAAAAAATCTGTTGACTTCACTAGTAATCAAAGAAATATACATCAGAAAAGATACAGTGTTTGTGAAATCAGCAAAGATTAAATAGCAGAGGAAGTGCCCAATATGGCCACGTTTCTTGGCATTTCAGTGAACATTTATTTACTGGGCGTCTATGTATCAGGCACCAAGGAGGGAGCCCGGGACACCGAGCTAGGCAAGATGTCATCATCTCTGCCTGCCAGCTCCAGTCTGGTTAGTCCATTTAACTTAGCAAACACACATTGCAGGTTAGGATGGCACTTTACAAACACTGGCTCTTTATTTTGCGTAAAACACAAATGGAAACAACCTCAGAACAGAAGAACGTTCCGATCTTATGGTATAGCCATGCCGTGGAATATTCGGCAGCCAAAATTGCGTGTGCAGTCAGATTTTAATAACAGAACAAGGTGTGTAGCATAGAAATCTAGGCTAAAAACTGAGAAGCAAAATGGCACACTTGATGTTAACAATGAGAAGACGTGCAGGTACGTAGAAAGACACCATGACAGCCGAAAGAAACACGCTAAGCGTTGTTAGTAGTGATGGCTGGGTAAAACAGTCTGGACGGTGGTTTGTCTTCTTAGTAATTTTCTCTGTTTTATATCATAAATGTGTGTTGCTATCATAATAAAAGGTCTTTAAGGACTTTAACAAAGTCTTGGTAGAAAAGGAGAAACACAGCACGGGAGACACAGAGGGTGGTGGCGCCAGGACCTGAGGACAGGAAGATGAGCTCAGCCTCGGTCTGCTAAGGAGCCAGAGCGCAGGCTGGACGGGCCTCTCTGAGGGCCCCGTGCACGGGGACCTCCCGGCACCTCCCATCAGAGTGGCGTTCCTGAAGGTTCTGTTCTTATTCTCTTGCCTCTCGTCTGGGGGGAAGAGACGAGGATTCAACTCAGATACCCTCTAAGTCAGGCACCGTTGTATCTTTCCCACACTGCAGCCCCTAAAGCGAGTCCGTTCTTTCCACCACCATCAGACCCCCTTGTTCTCAGTCACCCCTGCTTCCCCGCTGCTTCCCTCCCGCCCACCAGACGCCTCCCCGGAGTCCAGGGCCCGAGAGCCTGCCCCCTCTTCTCCTACGTCCACAGGTTCATCCTAATCTCTGACACTTCTCTTCAACTTCTTACCTGCAGGCTCCCATCCTGACCTGTAAACTTGCTCATGACTGACAGACCCTAGGGACTCACTGTCCTCTCCCAACCCACTGCCGTCGGCGACCGTCCCTCCCCTCTGCTGGCGCCCCTTCGCCGTCCTCCGAGCTGGCAAATTCAGCCTCCTGGACCTCCGGCTCCCCTGACACACACCCTCACTGCCTTCCTTCGAAACTCTTTCCCCTGTTTTCAAAATAACAGTGTTACTGAGATATCATCCACAGACCATACATTTCACCCATTCAAAGTGCACAGTTCATTGGTGTTCAGGAAATTCATGGAGTTGAACAACCGTTACCCCAGTCATTTTTAGAACATTTTCATCACCCCCAAAATGAACCTGTACCCGTTGATGGTCAGTCCTCCTCCGGTTTTTAACACGCATTTCTCCCCCTGGTTATCCTCAGTTGTTCGTTCTTTCTCAGTCTTCTCTTCTTCCCCAGGGTCTGAAAGGGTTCTGTTTCCCAGACGCCACTCCCCAGCCTTCCTCTCCGATTACCCCCTAACTCCAGGAGGTCTTCTTCAAGCCCATGTCTTGACCTGGCACTTCTGTGACCCCCATAGCTGTACCTCCACCCCAGACCTCACCCCTAGGCTCCTGCCTTCTCGTGGCCCCTGCCAAATGCTCATCTCCACCCAGCGTCCTGCAGACACGTCCCATTCCGCGGGTGAAATCTCGCCCGTCCAGCCCACGCACCCTCCTGCCATTGACGCGCTCGTCCCCCAACACAGTGCAATGTGTGCTGTACACATGATCGGTGCTGTCCCCTCTGTCACTCCAGGTGAGCCTCGGCATCCGGGACTCCTCCTTGTCCCTCACTCTCCATCTCCAGCTTGTCACCGGGCTCTGACGACCCGGAATTCCTATGCACGTCTCATCTGCACCCTCCTCACCGCTGTCTTGGTTTGCACAGTCTTTACCTCCTGCTTAGACTCCTGCCGAGTCCGGTCTCCTTACCCCCAGATTGGCTGCCAGGGCTCTTCCTACCCTGCGGACGCCATCACAACCTTGCTGCCCAGACAGCCATCCGTGGCGTGTGGCCATGCATGCCACCTAACAGATCAAGCCCAAACCCTGGAGCAGAGCTTGGAGGTCCCGGGGGAGCTGAGTTTTGCGCCTTGCCCGCCTCACACAGTTGTCCTGCGCACCTGCCCTACTGTAAGAGCCCGGACCCTCCCCATGCACACCATCCTTTCTACACAGCCACGTGTTTGAAGCTGTTGGAATTTCCTCGGTTAGGACCTTCCCCTTAGCAGGACCTCTCTCTTCCTCCGAGATGCAGATGGAGGTGGACCGTCTCTCCTCAGCTCCCACAATGCCTTGTACCTAATCATATTTTGGCATTTCCACATTTTTGTGGTTTTGTGACATGTCCCTGTGCCCTTGTAGAATATGAGTTCTTCAAGAACATGTGCCCCTTCTGAGTCCTCTCGGATCCTCCCTGCCTGACGCCACACCCATACAACAGAAGACGGGCCGTAACTCCGTGGATTCATTGCACAAATGGGCGAGTGAATAGATGAGCAAAGGAACCTTTCTCTTAATTCCCTTCAACTCAGGACGTGACTTGCTGAGGGGAAGCTGGAGCGGGTGACATGCCGGACACTAAAGGAAGAGCTGGTGCTGTCACCGCTGCAGGGGCCCTTCAGGCCGGCGTCCTCCACGTTGGCTGCCATGACTGAGCTGTCACGAGGGCCCAGCTGGATTTAATAATGAAGCTTTCAAAGGGGACGTGTGCCTCAGGGGTGAGGGCTTTGTAGGTCGCTGGAGATGATGAATCACTCCCTTCAAAGCAGAGAGAACTTGCTACTTTCCTTGAGATTTCCGTTCAAACTGTGCTGGATTGTTTGTTGAGGACTTGGAACCCACCCTGAACTTCTGAGCTAGCCATTTCTCTGGACCCTCAGACTGACTTCCCGGGTGAAAAGTGTGGCCCTGTTTGCTGGGGTGGATCGGATCAACTCATTCTACTGGCAGCCCTGACGGTTGCAAGTCTGTTGCTATGGAAATGGAGCTGTGGTTCCTTCCCGAGTGTCAGGCTCACAGCCACGTCTGCAATGCTCCTGCATTGGGCAAATGTCCATGCTCCGGGTCAGCGCACCTCATTCTTGTTTATTTGTTTTGTTTCTAGTTTACCTGCTAAGCTCAGTACTTCCCTGAGCTCGCTCTCTCTGCCCCAACACAGATCACTTTATACAAGAAAGACGCTATTCTTTTTTATAAAGCAACTGTCTCCAACATACACTACCACCACCAAGGGACCAACCTGGTCCACGTTGGCTGTATGGTGACTTCATGGCCCCAGGGGCCACATCCCCAATCCCAGGGTCGGTGGCCTTGGTCCAGTTTTCACGCCACTGATTTTCGTGGCAGTCTGCGGCATCGGAGGGGACCGCCTCAGCCCTGCCCAATGCGGTGATAAAGGGAAGAGGGTGCTCACACCTCCTGAGGTTCTGGAACATCTCCAGCCTGCATGTGGAAGTCGCCTCGGATGCCTACCTCTTGCTCAGTGTACTGCTAAGAATAAATAGGAGGAAGGGAAACAGAGAGATTTATACTTTCAGGACTTAAAATGCCCCTGAGTTCTGAGACCTTTTACAGGGAGCTCCTGATTCTTGTTGTCACCCTACATTGCAAACAGACAGGGGTTCATTCCATTACTCATACAGCATCAAACCCTCTTGAGCACCTGGGTTGTACCACACACTTTTCTAGACACTGGGGATATGACGGTAAACAGTGTGTGTGTGTGTGGGGGGGGGGGGTGCGTGTGTGTATCACTAACCACTATTCTCATAGAATTTAGTGTGGTAGAGAAAAGAGAAAATAATCAAATAAATATCTAACAGGTCAATGATCAGTGCTATACAAAATAGAACAGGACGAGGGCCTGGAGTGTGGAGGGAGTAACTCAGGGCTGCCAAGGGGACCAAAGGGACGAAGCCAAAGTGTCGAGACGGGAATGAGGAGACGAGCTGGAGTTAACAGGTGTGGTAGGCGGGATAATGGCTTCCCAAAGACATCCATGTCTTAATCCCTGGAACCTGCGACTATATGTTACTACGTGATAAAAGGGACTTTACCGATGTCGTTAAAACCTGGAGATGGGGTGAAAATGCGGATTATTCAGGTGGGTCCAGTGTCATCACAGGGTCTTTATAAGAGGGAGGCAGGAGGCTCAGACAGATGAAGAGAAGCCATCAGGAAGCGAAGGTCAGAGAGGAGACAGAAGCTGTGCTGCTGGCTTTGAGGACAGAGGCAGAGGGAGGCAACCGGAACGCAGGCCGCCTGGAGAAGCTGGGAACGTTCAAGGGAACAGGTTCTGCCCCAGAGCCTCCATAAGGAACTCAGCCCTACTAAGACCTTGACTTTGGACTTCTAACGCCCCACATTAAAGGAGAATACATGTGTGTTGTTTAAGCCACTGACTGTGGGTAATTTGCTACAACAGCAACAGGACACGAACACCGAGATCAAATGATGTCACGCCCAATAGAGCCTGCATCCCGGTGGACAAGGATGTTGAACTTGAACCAGCGTGGATCAAAACCACGGGAATGCTCAGAGCAGAGGAAAGCCATGACCCAATTTGTGTATTTGCATAGTCATCTTGGCTCTTGGGTGGGAGACGGGCTCAGAGAGGAAGGAGTTGGAGTATGGAGACCAGTGAGAAAGAAGTGATGCTGGGGTAGCGTGGGAGGCTGTGGGAGGGAGGCAGATCTGGGGTGTTGTAAAGGTAGAGAGACAGCGGGACTGAAGAAAATGTGAGGAAAAGAAGCAGGGAGTACACCTCCTGGCAGATAGCTTGCGCGACTAACTGGTGGAATGGTGTTGCCAATACTGAAAGGCAAAAAAGACCGTGAGGAGCCCGGCTGGTGTGGCTCAGTGGCTGAGCGTCGACCCATGCACCAAGAGGTTTCGATTCCTGGTCAGGGCACATGCCCAGGTTGTGGGCTTGATCCCCAGTGGGGGGCATGCAGGAGGTGGCCAGTCAATGTTCTCTCTCATCAATGTTTCTCTCTCTCTCTCTCTCTCTCCCTTCCTCTCTCTCTAAAATCAATAAAGAAAGAAAAAATTTGTTTAAATAAAAAATCCCAGAAGTACAGGGTTTGGAGAGTTTCTGGGTGGGTGAACACATCCACATGTCGGGAGGGTGGCACACCTCAACCCCATGGGGACAGAGCACTTCCACTGAGGACCATCCAGATCTCACCCTGTCTTCATCTAGCCGTTCACCTGTGTCCTTATCCCATCCTTCATCATGTAACGAAATGGTACACATAAGTGTTCCCCTGAGTTCTGTGAGCCGTTCTTGCAAATAACTGTACCCAAGTCATGCGAACCTCCAATTTGCAGCCAAGTTGGGCAAAAGTTGAGGGTAACCTGGAGACCTACTATGTGGCCTCTGGAGTGGGGGCCGTCTCGCGGGACTGAGCCCTTAACCTGCGGGCCCTCACTAGCTCCAGTGAGTCAGAACCGAGTTGAGTTCCAGATGCCCGGCTGATGCTGCCGGCTGATGCTCGGTGTGGGGAGAAGCCCGCACCCAGCTGGTCAGAAGTGTCGTGAGTGTGGCAGTCGTGTGAGACTCAGTGGAACACACAGGAGTGTGTGTTTCCAACTCGGCAGGGGAGAGAGGCGGAACCAGAGGGATAAATTCAAGAGTCATCGCAGAGAGGGAAGGAGATCCAGAGGGCTGGGGGGAGCCCGGGGCGTTGCCCGCCTGAGCTCGCAGCGCAGGAGGGCAACGCGGAGTGCACTGGGCGGTAATGACCGGGCCATCGCCTCCCTCCCCAGCTGGGGTCCAAGCTGGTGGAGGAAATGGAATCAACCCTGGGAGAATGTGATAGCCTGGAATTAGCAGGTGAATGTCATTCCCGGCCTCACCTTAAGATGATGAGCTCAATTTGAGTATCAAATTAATCAAGCTTGAACAATTGTGAAAATCTCTATCTAACCTCTGCCCTTCACGGCGTTCACACACATGCTCAGAGCATAGATGGATGTGGTCGAGATATGTGGTGCTCCTGAGTGGCTATTAGTTCACTGCACGATGAGTTGGAACCTGGTCCTAGCCTCCCTAATGGGAGATGCTGGAGCATCTCCTTATCCCTTCCGGCTCTGGGAGGTGCCTCCTGGCGCTGCTATGGGGTGACGCTTAGAAGCCTCCTCTTGCCCTGGCCGGTCTGGCTCAGCGGTTAGAGCGTCGGCCTGCGGTCTGGAGAGACCCGGGTTCGGTTCCCGCTAAGGGCACGTACCTTGGTTGCAGTTTGTCCCCGGCCCTGGGTGGTCGTGCGGGTGGCAGCCACTCGATGTGTCCCTTTCACGTCGATGTTTCTCTCTCTCTCTCCCTCCCCACTCTATCTGTACAAAAATTGGAAAAATGTCCTCGGGTGAGGATAAAAAAAAAAAAAAAGAAGCCTCCTCTTGGCCATCTCTCAGGCCTGGGTGCTTCTCAGAGTACTTTGTCCATTAGGCCCACCCTCCCTGAGCTGGAGAAGAGACTGGCCAGCCCATCAGCCTTCCTATGCTTACCACATCTGGGGACAAAGCTACAGGGGTGAAGGCAGATCTCTACGACTATCAGAACCCCCACGTCCTGCCCTTTCTTGGCCTCTGAAAGGGAAGCCTCCCCATGGGAGACCGTCTCTGCCCTCCCCCAGGTGCCAGGCATTTTTGGTGCTAAAAGTCGACAGCTGGCAGTGGCCCCTAAGGTGTGGTGCTCCCCACTCAGAGCAGAGACAGTGTTTTTCTAATGGGAAGAGGAAAGTACATCTCGGTTTGTTTTATTATAATCCATCTAAATAATTTATGATTTTATGTAACTCTTAAATTGAATAAATACACTCTGGAAATAAAGCAACTCTGTTTTTGCCTCCCAGTGTCCCTTAACTCGGCTCTTCCCCGGCCATCAGGGGAGAATATGGGCAGAGTTTTCTGGCCACCCTTAGACAATGAAACGCCTGCGCTATGGTCACTTTAAGTTCCATACATAACACAGTCTCAATTCAGTCCTCAGAATGTCTGAGCGAAACTGCCAGTTTGATTTAATGTTACAATTTCTGCCAGATGCCCCACCTGGCCCTGGGTTGTGGGGAGAGACTGGCAGTTTGGGAGGGTGTCGGCATGTCTTCTTTCCCACCTGGTTCTCCCGCTCGTCCTCCAGCTCCGTGGCTGTGGGTTTTGAGCCACCAGGGGCTGGGCCTGGGGCTCGGTGCAGGGAGGGTGGGGGTCATTCCTGTTTGCGGCTCGGCTGCAGGCTGTGCTTCTGCCCTCCAGACTTGGCAGCGGGAGGGAGCCTCCTGTTTGTTTCCCAGGTGGCCTCCATGCCTCAGGACCTGTCCCCTGCAGTGCCCCTGTCCAGTCAAATGCACTTCTACACCAGTAGGGCACTTTCGTCATCAGCCGCTGCGGATTCGGTGGGACCTCCAGCTTCTGTACACCGAGGTTCCTGTTCGCTCCTCTCCCTGGCTCTCAGGCTCACACTTGTGACACCAGGCGTGCGGGTGTCCACACCAGGCGATTCCGACACTAACTGCCCGGGGACAGCATCTGATCCCCCAGGCGAGTGGCTCAGTATCCCACAGGACCGCTGCCCCTCCCCCACTTCAGATGCCAATCACAAGGTTCAGGTTGCCTGTCACCTGTACGTCTAACAGCAGCTGTAAATCGGGGTTTCCACAACCCCCTCCTCAGGTTCGATAATGTGCTACAGTGGCTCACATAACTCAGGAAAAGTTTACTTACCACTGATGATTTGTTACAAAGGATAATCAAGAAGAGGGGTGAAGAGCCAGATGGAGAGATACACAGCGTAAGGTCCAGACAGATTGTGAGTACAGGGGCTTCTGTCCCCATGGAATGGGGTGTGTCACCCCCCTGGTAGTAAGTGCGTTCACCAAACTGGAACTCTCTAAACGCTGTACTCACGGGGGTTCTATGGAGGGTTTATTACATATGTACAATCAGTCATTAACTCAATTTCGAACCATTTTGCCTTCTGAAGGAGGGAGCACAGGGCTGTAAGTTCCAAGCTTCCGAGCATGGCTGGGTCTTGTTTTTTCTTTTGCATTATTAACATTTTGTTGACAAATAAATTGTAATGTGTTTAAAGTATACAACATGATGATTTGATGTACGTTGATTCCACCGTGTGTCTCTTAGCAGACCCAATACCTCAGGTGTGTGTGCGTGAACACTGGAGCTGTACTCTCTTAGCACACGGCAAGTGTACAATACAGTATTATCAACTGTAACCCCATGTTATACCTTATTCAGACCTTATTCACCTTACAACTGAAACTTTGTTCCCTTTTACCAACCTCTCCCTATTCCCCACCCCCTGGGCCCCTGGTAACCACTAATCTTCTCTTTTTCTATGAGTTCAACTTTTTTTGTTTGCGATTTCACATATAAGTAATACAATGCAGTACTTGTTTTTCTCGTCTGACTTATTTCACTTAGCATAGTGCGCTCCAAGTTCATCTATGTTGTCGCAAATGACAGGATTTCCATCTTTGTTAAGGCTAAATAATGTTCTATTGTGCACATACAATCAGTATTAACTCGATTTCCAACCCTTTGCCTTCCAGAGGATGGAGCACAGGGCTGTAAGTTTGGAGCCACATTTTCTTTATCCACTCATCTGTCAGCAGACACTCAGGTTGTTTCCATATCTTAGTTATTGTGAATCATGCTGCAATGAACATGAGAATCTAGATGCCTCTTTGAGACAGTGATCTTGTTTCCTTTGGATAGATACCCAAACTAGGACTGAAGGATTGTTTGGTAATTCTATTTTTAATATTTTGAGGAACCCCCGTGCTGTTCTTCATAGTGGCTGCACCAGTTTACATTCCCACCAAGAAGATTCTCTTTTCTCCTCATCCTATCCAACACTCATTATCTCCTGTGTTTGATAAGTAGACAAGCGTGAGGTGATATTTCATTGTGGTTTCGATGGCTCGATCGTCTGGTCACCAGCGCCCATTCTGTCGCTATCCAGGAGCCCAGCAAGAGTGGTTTCATTAGAGCAAAAGGTGCTTTTATCACCCAGGAAATTCCAAGGGATTTAGGGGCTGTGTCAGGAACCAGAAGTGGGATAAAGACCAAACTTTGAAACAATAGACATTGTTCAATTGGTCTAATCACAGGAAATTATGAGGATTTTTAGGAGCTCAGTGCGAGGAACTGGGGGCAGAGAGCAATATAAACATTTTGTATTCTTTTATAGTGGCCCTCTAGACAACCCCATACCAGCTCTGTCTCATATGACCATCTGGAGCATGAGAAATGTATCCTGTGCCTACAGAAAGCCTGCATCCAGTTTTCCCAGGACCATCCTGTTTATGCCTGTCTTTCTACCATAATACTTTCATGCTCAGAAGTATCCATTTCTATTAACTTTCTATTTAATAAAATGTAGATTTTTTCTATTAAAAAATCATCCTACCAGTTTTCTACAACTTCTGGGAGTGGAGAACACCTAACACAGAACACCTAATACACCCTCCTTCTCCCATCCTCTACCACTTGGCAAGACTTTCGGCTTCCCAGGCAGAAGTCAGACACAGTTCGCTCTGCCTGAGCTGCAGGAACCCCACGGGAAACCCTTCTCAAGGCTTGAGAGGAGAGGCAGGGGTTCCCCATTCCCCCCCTTTTTAAAATAAGTTTTTGTTGATTTTTTAGAGAGACAGGAAGGGGGAGAGAGAAAGATGGAAACATCGATGTGAGAGAGAAACATTGATCGGCTGTCTCTTGCACGCACCCTACTGGGGATTGAGCCTGCAACCCAGGCATGTGCCCTGACCCAGGGGTCCCTGAGCCGGGACCTCTCAGTCCATGGGACGACGACCAATCCACTGAGCCACACCAGCCAGGCCCTAGTCCCCCTTTACAGTGGGAAGACTGGCGGCCTCCTGGTGGCGCTCTCTGCACATCCTCCCCCCAGCGGCGCCAACCCCATGCTGTGAGTGAGCCTGAAAGCCCAGCACCAAGTTCCCCTCACCTTTTTGCGAAGTCCTTCATGGTGCAAATCCACTGGAATGTGAGCTTTGTTTTGTTTGCTCTCTAAATCAGAGCCTTATACCTAGGAGCTTTTTAATATTTAATATCTATTTGTAGGGTGAACGATAAATGGAGTGTCTAGCATCTCGCTTTGGGATGTAGGTTCTGTTGTTTTTGAATCCCGCTCAAACTCCATTTTAACACCTCCTCAATCATGGCTGTGTCTAATTTTACACAAATGTGATAACATCATATCTAGTGTTAATTTCTTAGTACTGCTTTCTTCTCCTCTTGGCTGTTCAGCCCTACTGCTCCTCTCCTCTCCCGCCTTCATTCCCCTCAACCCACATTAACCATGTATATACGAAATGTAAACATTCACACACATGCACACACAGCGTTGTATTTTCAAGACCCTGTCATACAAACTTTTCTGCACCATGCTGTTCTTAGGCACACCTCATGGATAGTCTTTATTATTTATTAAATACTCACATATATTAAGTTCATTTCTGGCTTCTCTAGTCTATTTCACTGATTTACTCGTTGAGTTGTTTTTTGTTTTCTCCTGCCAACATTATGTTGACTTGTTACAGTGATAGTTCTCAAAAAATAATCCTAGCCCAGCAGCATCAGCATCACCTGGGAACTTGTTATACATGCAAATTATGGGGCCCCACCCCTAGATTCAGAACCTCTGCGTGGGGACCAGCAGTCTGAGTTTTAACAAGCCCTCCAGCGGATTCTGATGCAGGCTAATGTCTGAAGATGCATTAAAATGGATTTCTTGGATGTGCTTACATGCTGTACTATCTCATAAAGCAAATTCCCCCTAATTAGTCTTTTATTTCAGACTTTCTGGTTCTTTTTGAGCATTTTTCTTTCACATGAACACTAAAATAATTTAATTCAATTAAAAGCAAAAACTTATGTTGCCCCAGCTGGGTGGCTCAGTTGGTTGGAGCGTTGTCCTGTATACCAAAGGGTTGCGGGTTTGATTCCCAATCAGGGAACATACCTAGGTTGCAGGTTTGATCCCCAGTCAGGGTGTGTACAGGAGGCAATGGATTGATGTTTCTCTTTCACAATGAAGTTTCTTCTCCTTTCCCCCCACCCTGCTTCCTCTCTCTCTAAAATCAGTAACACATATCTTTGTTTGAGGATTTAAAAAAAAATGCTTGTGATTCCAATGAGAAATTGCAATAAATTATATAGAAATGTTGAGATTATGGGTGTTTTTGTGACATTAAGTATTTATACTTGAGAACATAAAAATGTCTCTTCATTTGTCATAAATTAGATTTCATTGTTTTATTTTCATAAAGATCCCCTGATTTTCTTGCTAAATTTATTCATAAATAATTATAGTTTGAAACCACTTTATTGGGTTAAATACTTTCCCCATTTTCATTTCTAGATTCTCATTTCTAGAACAGAGAGAAAACTATATGAAAACTAAATATTTATCTTACATGTAATCACTTTACTAAATTCTTTTGTTAATTCTGGTAGTTTATAATTTCAGCAGTAACATTTTCAACAAAAATATAATTGCATTTCTTTTTTCCTGTGTATATACCCTTCTTGATTTATGCTGCATTCACTAACCCACAAAGCAGTGATGAATATATTAATAGCAAAAGCAAATGCACCTGTCCAGTTACTGATTTAATTAAAAATGGCTTTACTGTTTCAACATTTAGAATAATATTTACTATTGGCCTCTGGTTGTAACTGGAACCAAGGTTTGACTGCCTACCACCACAAAAACCAAACCTGTGAGACAGACGCTGGTAAAAAAAGGGAAGAGGTTTATTCAAGTGATGGTCACCTGAGGATATGGGGGGCTCTTAACATAAAGCCCATCTCAACATCTCAGTATAGGCAGAGGTTTTATAAAAAAGAAGAGGGAAAACAGAACAAAGAAATCAAGGGGAGTGGGTGGAAAAGTTCTCTATGAGCAGGCCAGCACAATCCATTCCAAACTGGTCAAGTGATGGTCCGGTTGCAGCATTCTGGTGTTCGTCATCCTGATTTTATGGTTGAAAGTCATAAAATCTCCCAGAACTACTGGGATGACTGAAGGTCAGTCTGTATCTTCTGAAGTTAGTTTCTGGGATTCTTTCATATATATATATTCATTGATTTTTTTTTTAGAGAGAAAGGAAGAGAAAGAGAGAAAGAAACATTGGTGTGAGAGAGAAACGTTGATCAGCTGTCTCTTGCACACCTCCTACTGGGGATTGAACTTGAAACCTGGGCATATGCCCTGACCAGGAATTGAAACAGACCTCTTAGTCCATGAGACAATGCTCAATTCACTGAGCCATACTGGCCAGGCCCTAGGATTCTTATACAAACATGCTATTTATCTACAAGCTACATATTAGTCGGAGTTAGCATTTACAGAAACAATGTCATAAGAATGATGGGATGGGTTACAGTTTCCCACTGTTACATGATGGCCTTTAATTCTTTTGAGGCGATTTCCTTCTAGTCCTATTTTAATTCAGACTTTTACTAGGCATGGCTGTATATTTGTATCATATGTCTTTTCAGCATCTACTGCTATTGATATGTTCCTGTGTTCTTTTCCCCTTTAATGTGTTGTCATTTTATTGAGTGTCCTTCTGTAGCAAGAATGAAACACAAATTACTGTCTCAATCAATGTTTCTGTCTCATTAGTTTTCCTTTTTTTTTTTTTTTAAACCAAGGATTCTAATTGCTTACTTGGATAAGTTATTTGAAGGTAAGAGGCACAGGGGGTGGGAGGGAGGCACAACGCAAGTCAGAGAAGCGAACACACACAGGCAGGCACACCTGACGTTTGAGGCTGTTTCCTCTTTAATCAGCTCAACTAAGCAAAACTACAAATCAAAAAATAATCATTTGCGACAGTTATCATGAATGGGTCAGAGCACAAGTTCCCATGTCAGGCAGATCTGGGTTTCGATTTTGGTTCTGCCACATGCAAACCAGGCAACTTCGGGTGACAAAAAATGGCTGGCATTTATTCCGTTTTGACTGTGTTTTTCTAACATTTTGTGTGGATTCCTTTTGGTTACTTGCTTCCCTTCTCTAAATCCCATTCTTCCTTTTTACAAAACAGAGAATATTGTATCTAGTTCTCAGGGCTGTTGTAATATGAATTGCAAGGAATTCCAAAAGTTACCTCTCTGCTCTTAGTTAGGGATTTTTTTTTTCTATAAAGACTTTCCTTTTTAACTTCCAAAAATTAACCTACCATGAAGCAGAAAGAGTCACTTGTATGGATTGTTGGCCAAACACCCAAAACCTCTCATCTGATAGATAGTTTCCCACGGAGGTGGGTGGAGGTTTCCTTTGGCTGCTGGCCATGAGGCTGTGCTCATAGTCAGCATATCTTCCCTACTCACTGCAGACCATGGGCACACCTTTGCCTCACCACGTGGGCTGAGCAGGAAATAACAACAGTGCCAACAGACCACATTCGCCCCGTTGGGACAGAGACTTATGGGGTTCCTGGAATTTGAGCCTGTCCAGTGTGTGGGATAAAAAACTACCCTTGGGTCCTTGAGCCCCCCATCCCCCCTTCTCATCTTCAAATTCTTCAGATCCATTCTCTGTGTGCCCCTCGCGGCAGCTGCTTGCTCCATGGCTGAGCAGAGACTTTGGGGCGTGCTATTCCAGGTCTCCTCCCTGTCAGGTCCCAGTGACTGGCTTCCTGCCATGACCTCCCACCATCAGCTTGTAATCGAAGACAAGGGGGTACTTTTGACCCAGACCCTCAGTAACTGGCTTCATGCTACAGTTCAGCACTCCCTCAGCTGGCTTCCTCCCACATTTCCCCGGGCTGCCCGCTGATTGACAGCTGACTCCAGTTCCAGCCTGGGAATCCAGGCTTCCCTGGAAACTGACCTGAGACGCGGGGGCAGACTTTACCATGGCCCCAGCTTTGGGGCGTTTTGTCCCAGTCCTGGTGCACTTGCACATTTTTGCTAGCACGTGGTGTTATCAATCCCCCTCACCCCCAAACACACAAAGCCCTCCTGACTGTGCACTCCACCTTGCTTGAAGTCCACACACCTGGACTTCCCACCGAACCCTGGTCTCCTCCAGACCTGCCTCTCACCACTCGGAGTCTCAGAAATCATAGTAAAAACTAAAGGCTTTCCCAGGGTCTCTTTTATGTAGGAATGTTCCGTGGGAACCACAGAAATAGAGAACTGTTCTGTTGTCCTCCGGACCAGTGACTGGTGACTGTACACCACACCGAAACTCAAGGCAGTCCCGTCCACACGCCGTTGGAGCACGTGGTCACAGAGCCCACTTGCTCAGGAACTCAGGCTGGAGATACGCGCACACCTGCAGTACACGCATTGCTTCTGCTTCGAATGACCTTGTTTAGCTCAAGGAAGTCACCTTTCAGATTCCTGTGATTAGTCTTGATGGCAATAATATCCTCTTAGATCTTTGTACTTGACGAATGGATCTCTCTGTTCCCCAGGAAACAGGGAAAGAACATAGAAATATTTTTTGACCTATAATCTGTCATTGAAACACATTTTTTATTGATTCCATCTATGCTTACAGTATAGTACAGTCAGATTAGTTGAATGAATTCATATATCAGTGCCTAAAATCTTGATTTGATTTGCAACAGAGTAGTTGTTACAAGTTTGTAAGTAGGGAGCTAATAAAAATAGTATCATTATTTCCCCTATAGAATAAAAATAAGGTAGCTTAGACTTCTGTTCAGAAAGTAAAACTTAGTACAGTACATCTCAAATTCTACTATGCATCAAAATTATAGATTTCTGGGCCCAGGGGCCCCCAAGATTCTGATCCAGTAGGTTTGGTGAGGAGCCCAACACAGGTGATTTTCAGCAGATAGTTTTGAATCCCTGCGGAGGACATGAGCATGGAGTGGTGCAGGAGCAACAGAGAGACCCTGTGGAGTGGGGGAGGTGAAGAGGGGGTGGAGGGGATGACATCAGAGGCATGAGGTGCAGAGGACCACCTTACCTGCACACTTTTGAGAAGAACTGTTTTAGATGGGAGAACTTTGGACTCAGAGGAAAACACGGGTTTTAATTCTAGCTCAGTGGCCTTAGGTTTCAATTCTTTGATTTTCATTTTCCAGACTCTAAAAGGGGAATAGCAATAACTGCCCTTTTGTTACTACAGACATTGTTTTCATGAAGGTTGTATGCATTGGCAACCAACCTCTGTGAATGTATGCATAGTAGAAGTCATCATAGATCTTATGCATTTAACTCTGTGGGAGAAAAGAAGTACCTTTGAGTCCTTTTCGGTTATTTCTTTGAACAAGTAAAAAAGGCACATACTGGAGTTGCCAGCAAGAAGAACTTAATGATAAACAGTCAGTTAGTAGACAGACTATAAAAATCTAGCAATCTGGTTCGGTTAATGAAGGGATGACATTAATGGTCTCTGAGAAAACAATTTATTGCAACATAGCCATTTATGTATAGAAAAGTGACATTGAAATTGGAAAGAAACAATATATCCTGGTAGTAAATTTAAGAAAAGGACATATATAGAGCTTAGAATGTTTGAAATAAAACTTTGCACTTAAAATGATAAAACTTGAGGTAAAGGTTGTTCATTGCACAGATATTTATTGGACACCTATTACGTATCAGACACAGAGGAAATCACCCTCACGAAGCTTCCTTTCTCATGAAGAGGATAAGGGAATTATGGATATTATGTCATAAAATCATATTTATAAGCAACCAACTCTTGAACAAATTTGTGGGAGGTTAAGTAGATTACAGTAGTGGACAAGCAAATTGTAGACTTACTCTATCCAATACAGTAGCCACAAGCCACACGCAGGGATCTAAACTTAAATTTAAATGAATTAAGATTAAACGTGATTCGAAGTTCAGTTCTCCAGTTGCGCGGGCCACTTTCAAGTGCTCAGTAACCACATGTGGCTAGTGGCCCCCTCCTGGGACCGCGTAGAACAGCATTTCCATCTTTGCAGAAAGTTCTAATGGACAGTGCTGATCTAAACTAGAGAAGAAGAGGAAATATTCTGTGGCGGAAAGTAGAG
Organism: Molossus molossus; assembly: GCF_014108415.1. Classification (NCBI taxonomy): domain Eukaryota; kingdom Metazoa; phylum Chordata; class Mammalia; order Chiroptera; family Molossidae; genus Molossus; species Molossus molossus. The sequence continues at coordinate 104,025,993 of NW_023425366.1, read as the reverse complement.
CAGGACACAATGACACCATGCTGGGAACAGGAATTACTGTTGAAACAAATTCAAGAACATCTCTGTGAAGGAAAGACACAGAGGAGAGGAAATCAGAGGGAACAGCATTCCAGGAGAGGGAAGAGAAAGTGCAAATCCTCTGCAGAGAAGATGAGTCTGGAGTGGTCCAGGAACAACAGAGAGACCCTGTGGAGGGGGGGAGGTATAGGGGAGATAAAGGGGAGGTGGAGGGGGTGATGTCAGAGGCATAAGGTGGGGAGGACCACCTTACCTGCATGGTGAGGACGTCCCTTCTTGTTTGAAGAGAGAGGGACGGCCATCCTGCTGTTGTGTGGCACATGGACGGAAAGAGCTGAAGCAGGGACCAGTTGGGAGATTTCAACACTGGTCCAAATACGAGATGATGGTGACTAGGACCAGCATGGTAGGAACGAGATAGGAAGACATAGCCAGATTCTGGATATACTTTGAATGTAGAAACGAGAGGATTTTCTGGATAAAACATGTGAGGGAGAAGAGGCAGGGTTGAGCCAACAGGAGGTGAGGATTTGGACCTGAGTCACTGGCAGCACGGATTTGCCATTTGCTGAAACATACAGGACCATGGAACAAGCAGAAGGGAGCAGAGTCAGAAGGCCAGTGTTGTGCATGTTAAGACTGGAATGCCTAATAGCCATCCAAGTGGACAAGTGGATGGGATTCATGGGTCTGGAGTTTAGAGGAAAGGTCCAAGCCAGAGATCTCCTCTGATGATCACCTGTACTCTGGCCATGTTGGATGAGATCGCGTAGCAAGTAAGGGTAGATCAAGAAGAGAGGAGTTCCAGGCCCCAACCAGGCACTGGAATATTCTGAGGTCCGAATGATAAGGAGGGGCCAGCAAAGGAGGGGGCCCAGGAGTGTGGTGTTCTGGAAGATGAAAGAAGAAAAGATTTCGCGGTGTCCGAAATCTTGACAGGCCAGATAGCCACACCTCCCTCCTGATTTGCTGGACACGGTTTTGGAGTCCACCTGTTATCCTGTCACAATTAATTAATGTTGTCCTTTCTCATTCTCAACATTCATAGAGCAATGAATTATAACATATTACCACCCTGCTCACCGAGTGAGAAATGAACCACCGGAGTGAGCCACACGGAGCTCACTGTGACCCTGACCGGAGAACGGGAGTGGCGTGGTGGAATGGTGTCAGGGGAGAGCAGGCAAGAGCCTCTGGAGACGGTCAGCAACGTCAGTTCTTAGGAGGAATTTTGCTGAGACAAGAAATAGGGTGGTAGCTTGAAGGGAAATGGGGTCAAGACAGGTTTTAGTTGTAGTTTTTGTTCTTATAAGAAAAATCACAGCTCATTTGTATACTGATGGGAAAGATCCAACAGAGAGGAAAATGGATGGTGCAGGACAGAGAGGACACCTGGCGAAATGAGTGGGCTGTGCTACGGTGCACAGGTAGGGGGCGCACAGGGGCTCAGAAGGGAGGGCCAGGTGTACCGGTGGGATCCTGTGGAAGTTCTCTTCTGCTTTAACTCTTTCAGTAGAGAGGAAAGCTCAAGTCATCAGTTCAGAGGCAGGACGGGGGGAGTGGGGCGAGTGAGGGCAGAGGAGGAGGCAGGATCAGTTGTCTAGGGGAGTAGGAGAGCGTGGACAGGCTGGATTGCAGCAAGGGGTGCTCCTGAGGATGGGGCAGGGAATTTCCAGTGAGACCCGGCGTCCTAGTGGGTGTTTTTCTCCAGCCATATTTGGGTGTAGGCCTGGAGCAGGTGGGGACCTGGATACGGCCAGTTTTCCTTTGAGAATGTTCTCCAGGCTACAGATACCAGGAAAAGGAGGCTTTATGATAATTCACACTAATTGCAAAAACAGGTCAGTCATTGTTAGCAAATCCACAGTATTTTTCAAAGCTCTTTGATTCATTAAAAATTTATTCTGTAATTGATGTTCAGCTGGGTCTTGCTACAAGAGATAAATAAAGCTGTATTTAATTAGCTGCAATATTTACATTTGAACACTTAATGAGCTAACAGCTATTAAAACAGTGTGTTCTTTTAAGGAGATGGAGAATCTCCCTGCCATGTTGCTTCCTTTGTTTTTGCTGAGTCACTCCTTCAGCAGGTGTGAGTTTTCAGCCAATCAAGGACCCAGAAATTCCTGACATGGAGATTTCCAGGCAGGAGAAACCAAACGTGTAGAACATGTATCCCCTGTGTGATTGGTCAACAGGATATAATAAGAATTAAGAATAGAATGCCACCTGGTACTAATAAGCAATTCTTTCTTCACCAATTGCCCACTAACTAATTAGAATAGGTAAGGTACAAATTAATGAGATTTAACCACATTTTATGCTTTGTTATTGCCTTTTTTATTTACTATTTTATCAGCATCAACCTGATCCCTTTTCCTTCCCAGTACATTCCTACTTATCTTGGTTGATTAGTTCTATGACTGTAAATGGAATTTCCTAATTATAGTAGTAACACAGACTCAATATAAAAATTTTGGAAACTACAGAAAATTAGGAAGGAAGGGAAAAACCCATTCTACTATTTAAAGACAGGCACTAATAATGTTTTGTCTTTCCTTTAGCCTTTTTTTTTCTTAAAAATCAATCCTTAGTGATTAATCATTTCAAACCTACAGACGAGTATAAAAAATAATGAACAAACAACCTAGACTAGCAGATGTTAACATTTTGTTATATTTGTTCTAGAGTACTCTGATTTTTTTTTTTTAAGAAATAAAATATTGTAGTTTCAGATAAAATCCATGCCTTTTTCTCATCCCTCCCTCTCTCCAGAGGTGGCTACTGCCTTTGGTGCACTGATCTGTGGCCATCTGGGTTTGGTGTCCTGGTTCCGAAGAAGCTCAGGGGTCTGGTCAGCAAAGCTGAGGCCTGGCCCATGGAGACGGTCATGCCTAGCCCCACCCCCTATGGACTGTTACAGCAGTCTTCAGCCTCACTCACCTGTTCTGACATGTTCAGTTGTACTACAGGATTCTATCTCATCCTTTCAATTAGTTATAATAGCCCAAAGTGTGGGGTGCAAAATAGACTACCTCATACAAATATTCACCGATATGGAATATGTGTAAGAATGAAATTATCCCCAGGTTAAAAGGGTAGTAACGTAGTCCCGTTGGCTCTCTCTCTACTTCAAATCCGTATTCAAATACCAAGCACCCGTTACATTTTCTATGAAGAATACCAATAGACAAATACAACTGTATTAGAACCCAGGCCAGAGGTGGTCCGTATACTAGTATTTAAGGGGTATTCTCCCGGATCTCAAAAAGGTCTGGAAGTCTCTGGTGTACAGCTCTCCAGGAATGGAAACACTGAGGTCCTGGGAGTGTTTGTTTCTCCCACTCGAGGGGAGAAGGAGACAAAGGCGCGCCCTGCCCCTTCCCGCCACTGTGGGGCTGACTCCCCCTGCGGTGGCTGGAAGTGGAAAGAAATACCTCACCCACTTGTTTTTGAAAAGGAGACAATCAAATCTAAGAGGAAAGGATTCAGAATGACAGTTTGGTCAGCTGAGCTGGCTTCTTCTTGTCTCCCTTCCTGCCAAGGTCCTGTGGCCACTTAAAAATACAGGAACAGCCCTGGCCGGTTAGGCTCAGCGGTTGGAGCATCAGCCTTCAGACCAGGGAGTCCTGGGTTCAGTTCCCAATAGGGGCACGTACCAAAAAAAAATTAAAAAGTGAAAGAACAAAAACAAAACAAAAATACAGGAACAAAGGGAGCCAAATGCTGGTTCTTGCCCGTGCTGCAGTTTGTTAGCCTCAACAACCCAAACTAACAACGTCAAGGTGTTTTTCACGGGGCCCTTGAACTGGAAACTGGCCTTCGTGTGGCAGTGAGCCTCGGCCTGTGCCACGGGCATCACCAGCATGAAGGGAGGAGGCGGGCAGTGTGCCTAGCTGGACTGTCAAGGAGGCGATTTTTTTTTTTTTTAATCCTCACCCGAGGATATTTTTCCATTTTTGTACAGATAGAGTGGGAGGGAGAGAGAGGAAGGGAGAGAGAGAGAGAAACATCGACGTGAAGGGACACATCGAGTGGCTGCCACCCGCACAACCAACCAGGGCCGGGGACAAACTGCAACCGAGGTACATGCCCTTAGTGGGAACCGAACCCGGGTCTCTCGGGACCGCAGGCCGACGCTCTAACCGCTGAGCCAAACTGGCCAGGGCAAGGAGGCAATTTTTAATGAAGGTGCCAAGATGATTCTGTGGGGAATGTTTAGTCTTCTTAACAAATGATGAAGGAATAATTAGATATCCATATACAAAAAAAAAATCAACTGGGATCTATACCTTGTACTATATAAAAATTAATTCAAAATGGATCATACTTAAATGTGAAACCTAAAACTATTGAAGACCTAGAAGAAAACCTAAGAGAAAATTGTTGTGAGCTTGGATTAGGCAATGATTTCTTAGCTATTGCACCAGAAGCATGATCCAAAAAAGACCAAAAATCTGATGAGTTAGATTTCATTAAAATTAATAACTTTTGCTCTTCCAAAAACACTGTAGTGAGAATAAAAGAAAGCTACAGACTTGAAGAAAATATTTCAGATATCATATATTTGAAAAGGACTTGTATACAAAATATGTAAAGAACTCTCAAAACTCAACAGTAAGAAAACACACAATTTAATTTAAAAATGGGCAAAAGATGGAACAGACACTTCACCAAAATAAGATTCATGGATGGTAAATAAGCACACGAAAAGATGTTCAATGTCATTATTTATTATAAAAATAAAAATTAAAGCCACAATGAGACACTACCACATACTTATTAGAAGAGCTATAATAAAAAATAAAAATAAAAAGATGATAAAAAGTGTGAGCAAGGATGTGAAGGAGTGGGGGCTCTCCTTCTGCATGTGGGCATGAAAAATATATGACCACTTTGGAAAACAGTTTGGCAATTTCTTAGACTGTGAAACATACACTTATCATAAGAGCCAGCCATGCTACACCCAGGTGTTTTCCCAAGAGAAACGAAAGCCTGTGTCCATGCAAATAGATGTCTGTAAATGTTTGTTGCAGCTTTATTTGTAACATCCCCAAACTGGAGACAAACCAAACAGGTGAATGGATGAGTGGATTGTGGTATACCCATACAGTGGAATCCTACACAGCAACAGAGTAAAAGACCCATTGATAATGCAACAACATGGATGAATCTTAAAATAATTGTGCTCATTGAAAGAAGCCAGATGTAAGAAGCTAATGGTTCTATTTATATATAATGCTATGAAATGCCAGCCACGGAAATCAACTTAGGCCAATTTAAGCTGATTTAAATAAAATAAATTTATTATAAAGATGCTAGGCCCTGGCTGGTGTTGCTCAGTGGTTGGAGCATCAGCTCACACACTGGAGGGTCTGGGGTTTGATTATGGTCAAGGGAACATATCTGGGTTGCAGGTTCCATCCCTGGCCTGATCGGTGCCCATGTGGGAAGCAACCAATCAATGTGTCTCCCTCACGTGGATGTTTCTCTCCCCCCTCCCCCTTCCCTTCGACTCTCTTTAAAAATCAGTGGAAAAAATATCCTTGGGTGAGGATTGACAAAAACACCTTTTTAGTTAAATAAAAGAGTCTGTATAACTCAGAGGGTTGATGAGAAGGCTGGTGAGCCAGGCTTGAGAAAGCGACGAGAAATATGTGAGACGATGCCATTGGCACCAGAGTCCAGCTCCCACCACAAACTGCTCCGGTGGGGCCTCTGCTGGCACCCCAGGACTCGGCGTGCCCCTAGGCACCACGACATCGCTCTCAAAGCCCGATGGAACCTCCAGAGCAACTCTGCAGCCCTGGGCTGGACTGGTACATCCGAGGGAGCCTGAGTCACATGCCCTGCTCCCATGGGAAGCTGGTGACATTTATAGTCTCTGGGGACTTTCAGGCGAAGTGGGCGATGCTTCCCATGGCTCATAAGATAGAAGGTTCTCCGAAGGCAGGCAGGAAGTTAGGAGCTGTAGCAGCCAGGATTCTCCCAGAACCAATAGGAGATGTATATCTTATGTATGATACAATAAATCTCCGCATCTGTGATGCCGATGGGGCTCTACAGACCATACGTTCAGCATGACATGGGAGTGCGCATTTGTCTTTAACTGACCGTGATATGCGTTGATGCATGCAGTTATGTAACACTTTCTCCGTTATGAGCACAAAGTTTTAGTTTAAACTGCATTCATCTTTGGTCTAAAGAATGTCTTAAATCACTCTTGGCCGCCGGCTGTTCTCCACGCAGAACCTCAGAACAACACACGGCTCTTCACGATACACACCCGTCATCATGACTGCATTCGTGTTGTTTTGAATTACAGTATGATGTTGAGATGTATCAAAGAAGTCTGGGGCTTTGTGCGTTTCATATTTAGGGAAACCATGGTTTCTTTGCTTTGCTTAATTGAATTATGTGTAGCTTCACATTAGTTTCTCTTGAAAAATAAGCCTGGAGCTTATGACAGATATTACTGTCTGAGTGATAGACATTCACAACAAATGAATCAGACACAGAGCTTCTCCAAGTTTGAAAATGTCTGCGATGTTTTGAAAGAGACTTGGTGATTTCTGCCACGTGTAATTGCATTGTCTAGCACAGAACTGCCAACCTTCACTGTTTAAAATACCTTTTTTATTGATGTATCACAGCGTCCTCTTTTACTTTTTAATTATGAATTTTTTTTTTAAATAGGAGAAAGAACAGGGCCTTTGCCACAAACACCAAAGTAGCCACTATGCAAAAATAACAAACGGCACCAACTTCCTATAATTGCTTCGACCTTTTCTTTCCTCTTAAAACAAATAACATTATTGATTTGTTGGTATCTCTTTTCTATGCCTTATCAACCTCTCCTTTTTATGCCTTTTCAGAGGAAACCACTGTTGTGAGTTTGGGGTGTTATCTGCTAGCCCAGGTTTTGCGGAGATCTTTTATTTTTATTGTTTGTTCATTCTCACCTGAGGATATATGCCCTTGACTGGAATTGAACCTTGAGGGCTGATGCTCTAACCACTGAGTAAAACTGGCCAGGGCTTGTGGAGATCTTTAAGAAAAATCAAGAATCTGGTTTAGGTTAAATTCTACCTTCTGCTTGGCCGCCTACTTCATAGTCTATGCGTGCACACACAAATCAATTTAGGGTGATTCATACACCCAAAAGGCCAGAGTTATAGAGTCTAAAAGAAAATAGGAGGGTATTTTTACAACCTGGAGACAGGCAAAGGTTTTATGGACAAAACATAAAAATCACTAACCATGAGAAGATCGACACATTGAATTTTGTCAAAATTTAAAATGTTGCTTTTTAACAAGAACCACTAAGGATATGAAAAGTCAAATCATGGATTAGGGAAAAAAAAATATTTTCAATATGTGTAGCTGAGAAAAGGCTTATACACTCTCTCTCTCTTTCTCTCTAATATATATATATATATATATATATATATATATATATATATATTCTCCTACAACTCAAAAATAAAAAGACAAACAACCCAATAAAGAACATACACAGTGTTTGGCCGCTTCACAAAAGAAAAAATACAAATGGCTAATAAGCACAATTAATGTAAAGATTCACAGTAGAGTTTGTCTCAGGGAAATTGCAGATTAAAATGACCATAAGTTAATCACTTTTTGCCCCACCCCACACACAAAAAAAGCTGAAGTTTAAAAGACTGACATTACCAAAGATGGCAGGGATGTGAAGAAAACAAATTCTCATCCATCCCCGGTAGCAGTGGAGAGTGGTACCACCATTTTGGAAAACTGGCTGTTTCTTATGAAGCTAAACGTACATTTCCCCGACAACCCAAGCATTCCCCTCCCAGATATTTTCCCAAGAGAAGTGAAAACGTAAGCCCATGACATGACATGGACGAGAGTGTTCATAACACCCTTCATCATCAAGGCCACAAGCCAGAAACAACCACCAAGTGTCCATCGACAAGAGGATGGATAAACAAAATTGGGGCGAATGTGTACGATTGAATCCTGTTCAACCGTAACAGAAAATGAACTCATTAAGTACCATCAGCATGGATGGCGCTCACAGCCACCGTGACCGCGCCTTAGGGTTCCACACCGATAAAGAACCTCTCGTGCACCTGTCTCCTGTGGTCTACGAGTTTTGCTTCTGTCCCTAGTGTTCTGCATGGTCATCAGCGCCACGGCTTACAGGAGGAAAGGCAGCTCACAGCCCTCCTTGATCTCTGGGTTCCTGCTGGTACTTGAGGTTTGCCCTCTAACTTTTCTGCCAGGTCAGAGGCCTCTTTGTTTGTTTCTTTTGGTGCATCCGGCACAGCTGATTGAATCATATCCCTCAGTGCATAGCACACATCATCTTAGAGCCACACAAAGTCCTGTCTTATCATGTATCCCGTTCTCTTTATTCCCCACTCCTGCACCACCTCCTCCCATTTGATTGTGCATCTATTGGGGCAAAGATAGTATTTTTGTTCTGAGTGTATGTACTTTTAATGAACATAATGGTATTGTGGGGTTTTTTTTCCATTCGTTTATCGAATAATTTATTGAGCACTCACGATATGCCAGGCACTACAGTACGCACAGGGATACAGCACTAGACAAAATAGATTTCATCCTGTTCCTTTCAACTGTGCTTGTAAAAAGTAGTCCTGCTGCTGTGTACGCATCTCCCTCACGACCACTGCCTGCCTGGCAACGCGGGACTCCCCGCAGCTAAGCCACTCAGTCACCGTGTCGGTGTGCGTTCTCCTGAGTCTTCTCTGTGCACCATCCCAGGAAAACATGACTATTTGTTGAGTGTTTTTTCATAAACATCGTCATATTGATTTAGCATTCTTGCTTTTTCTTTCACTCAATAATTTGTCAATATATTGAAAAAAACCATATCTTCTAAACTATGGTATCGATTCCATGTTAAGGGTATAATAATATATTTTATTTGGTGGTTTCCTTGTTGTTGGACACTGGGTTGCAGTGTTTTCTCTTTTGACAAAACTCCTGCGGGTCACTTGCTGGTTCTTGCCTCCACATGCGCACGTGTGAGGGTTTCTGTAGGGAAGCTACAGGGCGTGGAACTGCTAAGGTGTAGGCCATGTACATGTTCAGCCTTAATGGATACTGGCAAGTCACCGTAAAAGCTGCTGTACCCAAATAAAAGGCCTGTTCTCACCACATTCTCCTCTTACAGTCATCCTTGAAACTGACTTCACTTCTCTGATGCTGAAGTTTATCTGTCAATGCGACTGGGCCATAAGGAGTCCAGATAGTTGTTCCAACATTATTCTGTGTGTCTACGAGGGTGTTTTGGATGAGAGCATTATTTAAATCAATAGACGGAATAAAGCAGATTGCTCTCCCCAATGAGGGTGGGCCTCATTCAATCAGTTGAAGGCTTGAATGGAAGAAAAAGGCTAAATAAAAAGAAATTCCTTCTGCCTGACTGTCTCCTAGGTGGGATGTTGGTGTTTTTGTTTTTTGGTTTTGGTTTTTAATTCCTTTGGACATGAACTGAAACATTGGCTCTTGCTGGGTTTTGCGCCTGGGCGCCTTTGGACTGGAACTGTGTCATCCGTTTTCCTGGTTCTTGGGCCTTCAGGCTCAGACTGGAGCCACTGGATCCCTGGATCACCAGTTTCCTGGTCACCCTGCAGTCCTCGGGTCTTGTCAGCGTCCATGCGGTTTTGTTCCTCTGAACAACCCTCACTGACACAGCTTCCAGCAGTGGCTGGTGGCTCTTCTGCTCAGGAGACCACTGAAAGCCCTTTCCTCCTCGCAAGGGTTAATGACATTATTTTGATAACCATGGACATGGCCTTATTCTGGTCATAACTTCAGCCTGGTATCTCCCAAGGGTCATCTAATCTTTGTAAAATAAGGGAATCAGAGTTTCAAAATTGTACCATTTAAGGGGGTTTCAATTTTTCTACCTTCGCCTGGCTGGTGTGGCTCAGTGGTTGAGCGTCGACCCATGCATCAAGAGGTCGCCGGTTTGATTCCCGGTCAGGGCACATGCCCAGGTTGTGGGCCTGATCCTCAGTGGGGGGCATGCAGGAGGCAGCCAGTCGATGTTCTCTCTCATTGATGTTTCTCTCTCTCTCTCTCTCTCTCTCTCCTTCCCTCTCTCTTTCAAATCAATAAAGAAAAAATGTATTTTAATTTCCCTATCTTTAACATAAATAAACACCACAATAGGAGTGTATCTCACCTCGTAGATGATCTTTTGAGGGTATACCCTAAATGCCCCATCAGCACTGGAGATCCAGACCTCCTCATGTGTGCTATTGTTAGTCAAAGTGGCCAGAAGCATATGACATGCAGGACGCGACAAGAGGAGAGTGTCAGTCCTAATCCAGAAGGAAATCCCAGGCAGCACCAGAAGTAATGTGTCACCCAGCTTCTGGATGCTGAGCCCCACCCCAGAGTCTCTGGGTGGAGCCCGAGAATGTCCATCTCTAACAAGTTCTCGGTGATTCTGGTAAACCTATTTGTTAGGGGTCAGGGTTGGGGAATGTGCTAGAATCAGAAGATCATAAAGTGAGAAGTCGGGAGCCTCATAAGAAGGTCAGTCAGCAGAGGGCAAGGTCAAAGACAGATCAGGACTTGGGCATGGACAATGCCAAGGCATCAAGAGCTTGCTTACGTTGGACACCAGCCTCTGGAAGTGGAAATGGGGTGGGTTATTTAAACACACAGGGCCCGCCCTGGCCAGTTTGGCTCAGCGGTTGGAGCGTCGGCCTGCGGTCCAGAGAGACCTGGGTTTGGTTCCCGCTAAGGGCACGTACCTCGGTTGCAGTTTGTCCCCGGCCCTGGTTGGTCGTGAGGGTGGCAGCCACTCGATGTGTCCCTTCACATCGATGTTTCTCTCTCTCTCTCTTCCTCTCTCTCCCTCCCACTCTATCAGAACAAAAAATGGAAAAATGTCCTCGGGTGAGGATTAAAAAATAAATAAATAAATAAAATAAACACACAGGGCCCGACCCCACCTAAACAAAAACGCGAGTGTGAAGGGTGCCCTGCCCGGACCTCTTTCTCGGCCCCTTCTTTCTGGAAGGTAGAGTGCGTGCCCAGCTGGAAGGAGCAATGGATTGCGTCAGTGTGATGGCCAGTATAAAACGCTGGATTGACATCAACTTTCAGACTTGGCTTGCTTTATCAGGGGCAGGAGGTATGTAAAGCTGAACTAACCAGGCATATTACAGGGCTCGGATGGAGGAGTATGTACGTTGTCTCCTGTTTATAACGTATAATGTTGCCAATAAGTCATGGGTCCTTAGGTTAAGGTAGGGTGCTATTTCTTCCTGGCTTCAGACACATTTAGGGTGATAAGTCCATTCATTTCACAATCATTTCTAATTTACCCAGGATTCCTTCCTCTTCTCTCCTCTGCCCTTCCCTCGAAGTGTCGTCGTTCCCAGTGTCACCTCAGCCCATTTAACACGCACCCTTTCCGTCATCTCAAAAACTTTAATTAGCCATTCTGATACATTTTCTAAGAACTCTGGAGTCTGATTCATCAGAGTGATAAAAAGAAGCTATTTGGGGAATTTGTTCCAATTTCGATGACTGAATTATTTCCCCACGTGTTATCGCGCCACTGACGGACAGTCTAATGCTCGATGTGAAATGTGCACTTGAGAAACCGGCTGCCCATGAGCCAGCTTCTCCCCGGCTGGGTGGGGCGCGGGCTGGGCCGCTGAGTTGTGTCTTGCAGCGACACCTCTCTGAGTCACTAGGGAAGACTAAATCCAGAGACACTGGGCCTTGCCTGACACCATTTCACGGGAAGAGCGGGTCTCAGCTGTCAGGACGGCAGCGACACCTGATGGAAAAGGAAATAGATCCCATCATAAGAGGAATCCAGCACAAGTGCTGAGGCTTCGGAAACACAGCACCTGCACCCCGGGAAGGTCAGTCTCTTGTTGCAGCCCATCGTTCAGCGGAAGAAGAGACGTATCCCGAAGTGTGGCCTGTGCAAATGTGACCTGCCCCCCCGCGCTCGGGTCCGGCTCTGCAATGCCGGAGGCCCAGGGCCGCCATCCACACCAAGCTGCTGAGATCCTCTCCCAGAAAACTGCATCTTAGCGCCTTGTCTGCTGCCCTTACCCACTTCCTCTCCCTGAAATACCCACCAGAAAGTCAAGCACGTCACGTCAAAGCGCCCGGGCCATCTGGTGTACAGCCTTCAGTCAGTGCACGAGAAGGGGGGCGTGGGGCGAGATGAACAGTGTGGAGGCGGGCTGGTGTAGGCACCGTGCCAGGCGATGAACATACCTCGCGTCTTGGCAGCCCAGGAGGGAGCGGAATCCGTTAGCTGCTTCTTCGCCCCATGTTACGAACGACAGAACCGGGCCTCCGCTTCACCATGAGGAACTAGCTCTGTTTTATAAATAAAACTACTGTCATACTGTAGACTTTTGTTATAACACTGAGATGCTATAGGATGTTAAGTCTTTTTTATGTCAGTTACCCTCTGGGGAAGCGGGTCTGGGTGTATGTCATGCTGCTTAAAGTCACGGGACCTGTGGACAACGTTAAGCGAGGACGCACAGTATCTGTTGCTTGTTACGTCCAGGGGCCAGGCAGTGTTCACTGAATCCTCACAACATTCTTAGCACTGTCGTCACCCCACTTTACAGCGGGGAGCACCGAGGGCCTGGGAGCTCGAGGAACTTGTCCTCAGTCACTGGAGAGGCAGAGTCGAGCTAAGACTGGAGTCCAGGTATTCTGGCTCCAGGGTCTGCACTCTTAACCACTCAACAATACCAGAGTGTTTCAGTTACAACACTGTGCTGTGAACTGGAAGGACTGTTTGCCAAATAGTAAGTGATGGAGCCGGAGGTGATCTCGTTTATGTGTTACTACTGCATCAGATCAGAGCTGGAGACGTGCTCAGGAAGCCTGGTCACTCGAGACGTGGACTTCGTGTGGATGGGCAACAGGGTTTGAGTATCCCCGTGACCGGACCTGTCGTCAGGTTTTAGTTCACATTGGTTCTCGCCTCCCCAATTCCCTCTGAGTCCTTACAGAAGTCAGTTACTGAGGACTCTTTGGAGTTAGAGATACCAGATATTCCCTGGTGACCCCCAAACAGTGAGAGTCCTTGGCCTACCCAGAACCTGATCATAATTAGCTTGAGATTTTCCTTCCTGTTCCTCCAAGTTTCCCTGGAGCTCAACTTGTCATCATCACCCATCGACAAAACAAAAAACAAAACAAAAAAGAAACTCAGGAATAGGGATTGAGAGGGTTACGTTTTATTCCCAGATTATGGCTGTGATACCAGGTAACCCACCTGGTCCTGCTCAAGTGAATAGCAGCCAAGGAGGGACCCAGCCAACTCTATTTTTGTCCCTTTATGGAAGGAAGACAGCTTGTGTATGAGATGGAAATTGCATCCGAGTGCCTATAAAGGAGACTAATCCCAAGGATATAAACATATAAGGATCTATTTTTCTCACTAAGGGAATGATCCAAGGGGCAGTGTTTGCTGTTGGTTCAGCAGCTCCAGACGATCAGGGCTGAGGTCTCTGCAATGTGATCATTCTTTCCTTCGGTGTCTCAAGATGACTGCTGCAGCTCCAGCCATCAGGGCTAGGCAGAAAGGAAGAGGAGGAGGGAGGAAAAAGATGCCCGACAACTGAGTAACCTTCTGTTCAAGAGCTTGCCCCAAACTCTACCCACTACTTTTGCATATGTCTGTAAGGGGGGCTGGGATCCTAGCCACCCCGATGACGAAGGACAAGGGGAGAGTAAATACGGGCTAGGCAATAAGCAATTTGTGCTGCAAATTCCCGTTGGCCCCGCACTAGGTTGTCAGCACCTCCAGCGTCTCAGTACTCCAGGTCTCTGCTGCCCACGAGCAAAGCTCTGGGGACTTCAGCATCCTTGCTGGCTGGGACTGACATTCTAGGACTTGGAGAGCCAACTGTGAAAGACAGAAATGAAGCCATCTCCATCTCTAAAACTCATTTCTAAGTGGCAAAAAGACTAAACGTATTTACTCCTGCGCACGACTGGTGCGTGGGTGTGACTGGCTGCCCCCCTCCGTATTTGTGAGTCGGGGTCGCGGCCCAGCGCGTCTGTGAGCGGCCCCACCCTGTGAGCGGTCTTCAGGAACTGTAGAGAAGAGGTACCTGAAGAGAGGAAGGTGACTGTCTCCTTGTTAATCAAGGGTAAGGGAGAATAAGGATAAGATGTGGAAATCATGGTGGATCTGATTACTACAAATTACGTTTTTTACTCTCATTTCTCACTTTGAGGATGTCCAGTGCCATCCCCACATCTTTATTAGTCGATGCCTTGCAAAGAACAAATTAACAAACAACCCCTCACCTTCCTATAATTCTCCATATCCAGATTGTCCTTGGCTGGTTTTCTACGAAACATTGCAAAGCAGATAAAATCTAGGTAGATTATAGTTAGGATAAAGTGCAGTAGTACTGCTTTACATTCGAATGCAGTTATGTTTCTATCGAAATGTAATTCCAAGGAGGTGCAACATCCAAGTGAGCAATGCTCGGGGTGCAGGGAAGGACCTGTGGGCTTGGGGGAGTGACTACTTATAGAAGTACTCAGAGTTATGGGGGTTCAAGGCCAGGGGAGCTCCAGGAGGCCCCTTATTTACTGGTCCCTCGCCGAGAGCACTAGCGAGCCGGGAAGCACCGCTCGACAGGCACAGCCTGCAGGCATCGCCGGGGCCGCAGTGGAAGCAGAGAAGCTAATGGACCGGGGCATGTCTCTGGCTGGACTCCAGGCTGTGCTGGGGTTTTCTTAATTTAGAATTGACTGTGAACTTGGGTGTCTTGCTCCTGTGCCACCAACCATGCTGCCAGCACCCAGGGAAGAAATCAGCTAAGCCACAGGGGCAAAATACCAAGCACTCTGACTCATCCCTGGATTTTCTGCAACAAGCGCCGAGTCCCCTGAGGATGGAGTCCGAGTCTCTGGGAACCCACACAGAATGGCAGCTGTCAACATCAGAAGAGAGGTTTGGAAGGGACACCCTGCGAATCGGGGAGTTGGCTCACAGGACGGTGCAGGGCCCCTGCTTGTGTGCTCCCCGGGAGGCCGTGGGTGGGGGGGGGCACAAGCAGCCGCAGTGAGGCAGCCTGGCATTTCTTTCTTGACTCATCCAAGATCCCGTGCTCAAGCTGTGATTCTCCAAATGTCACGCTCAGTGAATCCTGCCCTTCCGAACAGCCACGTGACTTGATACACCCAACCTATCCCCAGTGTCTCTAAGGGAGGGATGAGCGATGCATCTCTCCCTCCTGCCACAGCCAGAGCCTGGGATCTTGGACCAGGATGTGTCCGCCTGGTTGGAACTGACTCCGGGCTCTCCCATTCAGGCTTTGTTGGCATGAACTAAGCGGTCGTGCAGGACCCTTTTGCGCCTTGTGCACGGAGAAGCAGGAAAAGTTGAGGTTCTTGGAGTCCCCAGGGTGGTGGGGCTGGAGCAGGGTCTTACCCTTCACGTCCTCTCCTAGGATCCTGGGCAACCCCACCCCCGCCCTGTGCAACCCCACCCCCACCTGGTATCTCTCCAAAACAGCCCCTGTTTGTCGTAACTCCATTGGGATGGATTTCTGGTTTTTGCAAAATTTCTGCACCAAAATATTGAAGATCCTTCGACTATTATTTTGTGACAGATGCTTCCCTGGTTTTTTATTTAAAAGGGCATTCTTTGAGATGGGGAGGGAAGATTACTTCCATAAATACCTAAAACACACACACGAGCACGCACATGCACCCTAGTAAAATACAAAAAGGATATATCCTAAATATGGTTCCCCCATTATATAAACAAGTGCTGCCATCTCATTAATGGTTAAAGATGCTAGTGAAGGCTGTCTAATGTTTTCTCTGTGCCAGCCCCAATAATAATCATTTTACAAATGCTGGTTTATTTCATCCTCACAGTAACCCTATTATTATTATTATTTAATTCTTTGTTAATCCTCACTGGAGGATATTTTTCCATTGATTTTTTTAGATAGAATGGAAAAGAGGGAGGGAGGGAAGAAGGGAGAGAAAGAGAGAGAGAGAGAAACATCGATGTGAGAGGGACACATCGATTGGTTGCCTTCTGCATGACCCCAACCAGGGCCGGGTATGAACCTGCAACCCACGTATGTACCCTTGACAGGGAATCAAACCTAAGACCCTTTGATCCACAGGTCAATGCTCTAATCACTGAGGAAAACCGGCCAGGATCCTATTAGTATTATTATTCCCATTTTACAGATAAGGACGCTGAGGTTCAGCCTTGAGAGGTTCAATAAATGCCCAAGAAAGACCCAGGGATCAAAGCATAGGTCTCTCTTACCCGAATGTCTGCGTTCTCTACCAATACACACCTGGCACTCAGGATGCTAATAGCTGTTTATTTCGGTTTAGAATATTGTTGCTGTAAGTAGCCGAAACACCAGCTCAAACTGGCTTAAAGGGTCAGAAAATATCTCAGAAAGCGGAAGTGCAGAGTTGGACAAGCTTCAGGGTTGGCTGAGTCAGTGGCTTTGCCCCTTTCTCCTTAGTGTTCCCTTCTGTGCCAATTATCTTCTCCCAATATGGCCACAGCACAGTAAGTTCTTCTGTGGCATGACCTTGCCAATCCTCCCGTAGACAGGTGGGTCCATCTTCCCACCCCTTGAATCTGGGTGGGCTGGTGACTTGTTTTCATCGGCAGAATGCGGCAGAAGTGGTGCGGGGCGCCCTCTGGAGCTCGGGCAGGAAAAGGCATGCAAGTCTGGAGCACTGGTGCAAGAATCCCGCCCACCCTGAGCCACCAGGCGTGGGGAAGCCTCCAGGAGGAGAGGCCACCGGCAGGCTCTGTCGCTGGCAGCCCTAGTCTCTTCCTCCCAGCCCTGGAGCCAGACTGCGAGTGAATGAGTCATCAGATCATTCAACCCCAGTTGTCAAGTCGCCCCCAGCGTTCGAGATTTTCCAAAGGAGGCCTCAGACATTGCAGGGCACAGACTGTGATGACCAGAGCAGTCATTTCCCGCCAGTAGCAAGACGACTGTGGCTGCTCCAGGCGTCACATCTCCAGACGTGACAGTACCCAGAGCTCCAAGAGGGGCCATCTCTGTCCGTGGCTGTCTCTCTCTCAAGAAACACAAGATGCTTTGCAAGGACCCTCAGCAGGTGTCATAGCATGTCTCTCTGGTCAAAAGTGGGTCACACGCCCACCTGGCATATTGGAGGGCAGCCTCTGTGTTTGCGACAGTGTGACCCAAGGAAAGGTTTCTCTGTTTAATTATTGGAAAACACTCGTCAAAACATGTTCAGCTGATCTCTTCAATTACAAGACCGCTCAGAAACATTGCTACTAATGATATTTTTCAACTCCAGTGGGGGAAAGCATAAGCCATATTTCTCATTCATGTTCACCATGGTGGTTTTTTATTTTATTTTTGGGGGTTTTCTTGAGGAGCACTTCACTTCCTGAAACTATTCTCTACAGAGCAACATTTGGAAAAGACAATACAATGACATGCAGTCTCTAAAGGCATTTCCGTTCAAGTCCGAAACGGGATAAATACGTCTGTTATCACAACTGGCATTTCACACTCGTCTCAATAACCAGAGCAATTAAATAAGAACTTTGCCACCACTGAAATAAAGAAATTAGTACCTTTTTCCTCCTCTTTATTCCTCCTGTTTCTACTTTTGGATCTTAGTTTTTGCAGTCTGGGATATAGATCCAACTTGTTATGGTTGAATTATTGGTGTTTCATAGTATGTCTTCCCTTTTAAGAAGGAGCCACCTTGGTTGCAGTTCGTTCCAGGGTCTTGTCTACAACATTCGTCTTAAGTTCTAGATTGGAACGGTTTCAGTTCTCAGAGACAGTTTGACTCATCTCTCAGTGGGCTGGTGTGCATTTTAAATAACATATTTAAGAAGGGTGGTGGATTTTATGCTTTCTGAGCTTGCATAGCTGGTTTCTGTTCCGCTGCCGTTGTAAATGAATCAACCCTGCCAGGTGTCAAATTCTTCAATAAATGCCCTTTCCCCGAAAAACTCAGCGATAGCTCTCCACTGAAGTCCGAAGTTGCTCAGGACTGTGGGTAACCTCCTCATTATAGCAAGATGTTTGGGAAATTTTTTCTTTATTGCATTTCAAACATATCATCAAGATATGACCAAGTGTTGACATCTTTCAAATTATGTTGACAATAAACCCTAAAGATCTGGAGAAATAAATTTTCAGAATATTTGCTTCTATTCTACTGCTTCTTGGTTCTTCTTCAGAAATAATGATTTTCCATATATCTCTGTTCTATACTTTTCATATTTATCACCTCTTCTCATATGCTTTTCATCCCAGAATCCTTCCTTCTGCACAGCAAAGCTAATGATATTTATGTTGCCATCGAAAGTCCCTTCTCTGCTATGAATTTCGTTCTTTACTGCTTCTGTTATCACTTAGACTGTGGCATGATGAGGGCTTTAAAACATTGCTTCTTATATATTAGCTTGTTTTCTTCTAATCAACAGATATGTGTGTATGAAAGAACAGGGAACACAAAGCAATTTCGGTGTCAAGTCTACTCTCATTTCCTATAAATATTTTTCAAAATTATGTTTTCTTCAGTCTCCAAAGTGCTTGGTTCACTTGCATTCTTTACGTCTTGAATCCTTCCCACAGGTTACAAACTTTGTATGTTCCTTTCCTCCAGTACATCCATCATTTTTCATTTAAAAGAAAAAAAAAGGTAAATCATGGAATAGAATTTTCCATAAACTAGCACAAGTCTCAGTGAGCTGGTGACATTGCTCGAGCGTGGAGGGAGCCGGGAACGTGGGCAGGTCCACGAGGGGAAGTTGATCTCTGTGGGGCTGCTTCTCCATGAAGGCAAAGCCGGCGAGCCCGGGCTCAGCTTTCCTTCTCTTGTTTTCTGTCGGACCCAACCTCTGCTCCAGAGCTGTGTGCAGCTGGGCCGCCTTTTTTCTTCATGCTGCTCCCTGATCCCACCGTGTGGTTACTCTCGCGGTTGGAAATTCCAAACATACAATCGATCAATGTAGCACGCCGATGCTACACCACAGGTCACCTCAAAGCTTAGTGACCTGTAACCAGAAGCACTTACATGGGTTCATGGATCTGGAAGCCAGTGGAGTGGGGCTCAGCGGACCCACACTGAGGCTCATGGGAGGCTCTGCTTTCAGTGCGTGTTGGGTTGGGTCTGCCCCACCTGTGTTCACTCGGGGCCCAAGCAGCAGAAACTCAGTAGGTTTTTCTCACTGAGGTGTCTTTGGTACAAGAGGGCATGTCCAATGACCTTGGCTCAAGCCACAGCCATTAACATTTTGTTGCTCAAAGCAAGTCACAAAGCCAAATCCAACCCCAATGGGGCAGGAACATACTCCAGTCACAGTAGAAGTGTGTGTGTGTGTGTGTGTGTGTGTTGGAGGGGTAAATATTTGCTCTGCAATAATTCAAATGACAACACCCAAGTCTTATCCAATGTGATGATCCACAGTGACAAAAGAGCTTCAAATGGGATGTCCTGGGTCTGTCCCATGGCTGCTCTGATGCCATCACACTGCCAAATCGGGTGGGGTTGGTGTGTTTCCTCCAGAATCCTTTACCTGGACTCCCCGACTTCCTCAATGTAACTGCCACCTGCCTGTTTTTTTCTTTATTGATATATGAGAGAGACAGAGGAAGGGAGAGGGAGGTGGAAACATCAATGAGGGAGAACATTGACTGGCCGCCTCCCGCATGCCATGCCCCCCACATGCCATGCCCCCCACTGAGGATCGGGCCCACAACCTGGGTATGTGCCCTGACTGGGAATCAAACCAGCAACCTCTTGATACGTGGGTCAATGCTCAACCACTGAGCCACACCAGCTGGGCGCAACCTGCCTTTTTAAGTGCTTCTATGAAGCTGGTGACTTTATGGCCTCACTTACTTTGTTTATATACATTGTTTGTTTCTCTTTAGCTAATAAAATTTCACAGACAGCAGCCAAAGAGACAAGGCTGAGATGTATCACGGAAATAAAAGAACAACTCAGCACTGCACAGTTTAGCTGTGTGCTCCATCGGTGACCTGAGAGGCAATGTCACCCGCCACACGTGTGATCTGTTTATTAAAAGGGAGAGGCTATGGCTTAACGCCAGTCTGCATTTGTTGTCTGGTTCCTAAATTGGAACTTTCTACCGCTTACTCACGCGCCATGTTTGTGATCTGGTTACCGAAACAGAGAGTTGTAATTCCTGAGCACGTGCCGTCTCGGTGCTTTGGGGAGGAAACAAGCAAGGGTCACTTACCCAGTTACCTATGAGGGATCTGGTTACTAAACAGAAGACCACACAGCTCAACCACGTGTTGTGTGTGTAACCAGTTGCTGGAACAGAAGGCCAGGGGCTCAACCAAGTGCCGTCGTGATCCAGTTGCTGAGAGCGTGCCGCACCGCGTTCCCACACACCATGTTTGGGATCCAGTTTCTGAAACAAGCGGCAGATTCTTCACGCAGTCTGCGTCTGTGATCCGCTTCATGAACACGGTCCCGGGCCTCGCCTTGGACTCCTGTCTGGTTTCCTGGAGAAAGAAGGTGTCTCTGACCTCGGTGAGGTTTCTTCTAGGAACCAATACTGGGTCAAGGATATTCTAATGCATTTGGGGTTCTAAAAAAAGTATACATGTATAAATCCACCTTAATTTCACTTCTCAGAACAAAGTATCTTAGTTTTCTTACTTTTTAACATGAGTGCAAATGTTCTTGTAGCGTCGGAGGAACACACTGCTACGTCACCATGCTTCCTGTCACTTCGATACACTCATCTCCTACTCTCCGCTCAGCCCAGACGGGTTTGCTTTTGGTCTTCTGATCCTTTATCTTCTATTGGGTCACCTCGCCTTTTCCTTTTTCATCCATGTTACGTCCCATATGTTTCTTTTTTTTTTTTTTTTAACAGGACCTTGTCTCTTTTTTTATTTTATTTTATTTTGAATTTTATTTTTGTTACAGATGTTTCTTCTTTTTTACCCCATTGACACCCTCCTCCCAATCCCCCCCACCCCATCCCCGGCTTTGTTGTCCATGTCCATTGGTTATGCATACATGCATATAAATTCTGTGGTTTATCTCTTCCCTCCCCCCACCACCCCCTCTTCTGAGGGTTGTCAGTCTGTACCCTACTTCCATGTTTCTGGGTCTACACTATTCCTCAGACTGTTATGTTCATTATATTCCACAAATAAGTGAGATCATGTGGTATTTGTCTTTTTCTGCTTGCTTGTTTCACTTAGGATAATACTCTCCAGGTCCCTCCATGTCGTCTCAAAGGATAAGAGATCTCTCTTTCTTACAGCTGCATGGTACTCCATTGTGTATATGTACCACTGCTTTTTTATCCATTCGTCTACTGATGGACACTTGGGCGGTTTCCAGATCTTAGCTATTGTAAATAGTGCTGCTATGAACATAGGGGTACATATATTCTTTCTGATTGGTGTTTCAGGCTTCTTAGGGTATATTCCGAGAAGTAGGATCACTGGGTCAAATGGCAATTCAATTTTTAATTTTTTGAGGTAATACCATATTGTTTTCCATAGTGGCTGCACCAGTCTGCATTCCCACCAGCAGTGCACTAGAGTCCCCTTTTCTGCACACCCTCGCCAACACTTGTTGTTTGATGATTTGTTGATGGTGGCCATTCTGACAGGTGTGAGGTGATACCTCATTCTTGTTTTAATTTGCATATTTCTGATGATTAGTGATGTTGAGCATTTCTTCATATGTCTCTTGGCCATTTGTATGTCCTATTTGGAGAGGTGTCTATTCAGATCCTCTGCCCATTTTTTAATTGGGTTCTTTGTCTTCCTTTTGTTGAGTTGTATGAGTACTCTATATACTTTGGAAATTAACCCCTGGCCTTCTTTATCTGATGTATCATTGGCAATGATACAGTGGGTTGCCTTTCCATTTTGATGGTTGTTTCTTTTGCTGTGAAGAAGCTTTTTAATTTGATGTAGTCCCATGTGTTCATTTTTTCCTTTGTTTCTGTTGCCTTAGGTGATGTATCAGTAAAAATTCTGCTCCGTATGATGTCCGAAATTTTGTTGCCTGCATTTTCTTCTAGAATTTTATGGATTCATGGGTCACATTTAAGTCTTCTATCTATTTTGAGTTTATTTTTGTGTATGGTGTAAGTTGATGGTCTAGTTTCATTTTTTTTGCTGTCCAATTTTCCCAGCACCATTTATTAAAGAGGCTGTCTTTACTCCATTGTATGCTCTTGCCACCTTTGTCAAATATTAATTGAGCATAGTGCCTTGGGTCCATTTCTGAGTTCTCTATTCTGTTTCACTGGTCTATATGCCTGTTCTTGTGCCAG
Source organism: Molossus molossus (assembly GCF_014108415.1). NCBI lineage: Eukaryota > Metazoa > Chordata > Mammalia > Chiroptera > Molossidae > Molossus > Molossus molossus. The sequence goes on along the minus strand of NW_023425366.1, from coordinate 104,003,633 downwards.
TACCAGGCTGTTTTGATTACAGTAGCTTTGTAGTATAAGCTGATATTCGGTATTGTGATCCCACCTACTTTGTCCTTCTTTTTCAAGATTGCTGTGGCTATTCAGCATCTTTTTTGGTTCCATATGAACTTTTGAAGTATTTTTTCTAGTTCTGTGAAATATGTCATTGGTATTTTGATGGGAATTGCATTGAATCTATAGATTGCTTTGGGTGATGTGGACATTTCAATGATGTTAATTCTTCCAATCCATGAACAAGGTATGTGCTTCCACTTTTTTATATCTTCCTCTATTTCTTTTTTCAGTGTCCTGTAGTTTTCTGCAAATAGGTCCTTTACTTCTTTGGTTAAGTTTATTCCTAGCTATCTTAATTTTTTGCCACGATGGTAAATGGGATTGTTTTTTCAGTTTCTCTGTGAGTTCATCATTGGTGTATAAGAATGCCATTGATTTCTTGACATTAATTTTGTATCCTGCTACTTTGCCAAATTCATTTATTAAGTCTAGTAGATTTTTGATGGAGTCTTTAGGGTTTTCTATGCATAATATCATGTCATCTGCAAATCATGACAGTTTCACTTCCTCCTTTCCAATTTGGATCCCTTTTATTTTTTCTTCCTGTCTGATTGCTGTGGCTCAGATTTCCAGTACTATGTTAAATAAGAGTGGCGAAAGTAGGCATCCCTGTCTTGTTTCTGTTCTTAAGGGAAATGCTTTTAGTTTCTGCCCATCCATATGTTTCATTCTTTAAGTCTCATAATTGTCACTAGATTGCATTCAATCCCTCCTCTTGCTTTCACATTCTTATGTAACCATGGCTCTTTTTGTTGGGTATTTCCATTTGTCACATGTTGCTCTCGGGCATGGGGATTTTCCTCAATGCATCTGTTGTTTTGCCCATTTCTCAAGACAATGTGCACTCGTTCTTTCATTCAACTAATATTGATCTAGGGCTAACTTTTGCTTGGTACCGTGGAGTTAAAAGTGCCAACAGGACACATATCTATCCTCAAGGATATTAAGGTTTAACAGACAAAACATTAATGTCAGCAGGCAGTTTTCATGCACTGTTGCAGAGCCGTGATCAAGTGAGGTGCGGACTCCGTGCACGTGAAGGGAAGCACATCCGACCTCGGGGACTCGAGGCTCGCCAGAGGGAAGTCAGAGAAGGTGAGGCCTGAAGGAGGAATCGAGAGCAGGACATGGGTCAGAGAACAGTGCTGCAGTCAGAGGGAACAGCCCAAAGAAAACCTGATGCGCACAGCGGCCCCTGAGGAGGTCAGGATGGTCGGCCCGTGGAGAGGCCACATGGAGGGGAGGACAAGGCAGGACAGGGGGCAAGTCCTGGTGATGAAAACACTTGAGAAGCTGTGTTGAAGAATTTGGATTCTATGATGAAAACACGAGAATGTCATTGAAGGGTTTCCAGCAGGTCGCCTTGGCCTCTGGGACCTTGTTTCAGGACAAATAGCGGCATCTGGAAAGGTCACAGTCCTTGCAGGCAGAGTTGGGGTCAGCCCAAACTTCATTCGTCTGTTCTCCCAAGCAGATCTCCGTTTTCTTATCAAAAGTTCCAGTTTGTGGCTGTTTCCCTCCTCTCCCTCCTCTCCCACCCCTTCAGAAATACTTTCCTCCCTATCTGGAGAGTCATTAAGACGGCCTCTGAGGTCACGGGCTTGGCAAAGGAGCACTCCCGAGTGGGACAAGTGATGCAATAACACCTCTTCCTGTTGCTTCATGGATGCCAGATGGAAGCTGTCAAGGAACCCTGAAAGCCGAAATGACAGCCTTTAAATGAGAAAACAGTAGATGTGCTCTGGCCATGAGGGTCTTAAATCTCACTGTTCTCGACAGAATCGTGCGTTGGCCACTCCAGTCTCCAGCCTGCCGCGGAGTCGGTTCCTATGAACCGAGGTGCAGAGACGAAGTTGGATATCATATTGTGACTGGGCCTAAGGAAATGGTGTTTTATGTCGGTCACAGTCCTTGCAGGCAGTTGGTCACTTACCTTGCATTTTTACAGAAAGATTTAACATTTCTTATTTTATTTGACACTCACAAAATCTCTGAGGTCAATCAAGCAAGTATTATTTCTATTGTTATTATTATCTCAATATTACTATTCTTCTTATTTTTATGATTGCTAGTATCTATTCATTGGATGAGGAAACAGATAATAAGCTGTTAAGTGACCTGCCTACAGACTTTAGGCAGCTGGTTGTGGCAGAGCCCGTTCTAGATGATAAGCCTATTAGCCCTGCACTCGGGGCACTTCCATCAACCACCTGTCAGGTACTCCGAGCCGAGCCCCTCTGTGTTTATTTGCATGAGGCTGCAGAGAACGGAGCCGATGAATCTCATTTTCTGGAACGGCTGCAGCTGCCAGCTAAGGTGTGGTGAGGGAGCTCTGGACTTGGAATCAGGTGTCCTTTACTTTGTGAGAAGTAACTGAAGGAGTTATGTTCCACTTGTCATGCTTGGGCTGCAACCAAACAAAAGGTTCGGGAAGCCAAATGTGTGAGGTCCAAAGAACTGTGCATTTTAGAATAAAAGAGCTTTATCCACAGAACAACACAATGAGGTAAATAACATTAGCTCTGTTTTCATAGGGGAAAACGGAGGAACAGAGATGTTTAGTAACTTTCACTGGGTCACACAGCAACTCTGTGACAGTGTCTGAACAGAAACCCATGTCATAGACCCTTTCTCAATTTATTCCTACTAAGAATTATACACGCACCCCCCCCCACACACACACACACACGCATGCAGCATGCACCCTGGCTTCCTTCACACGTGCTCACCATCAATCAGACCTGTCATACATGCTTACCTGCACACGCTGTTTCCCATTATCAACATGAGCCACTTGGGGCCCTCTGTACCTCCTTTTGGTTGTGCAAAGGGGACTCTTATATGTTTTTTTTTATTTTCAACAGTTGCTGTGAGGACGTGAATGTGTCTCCTGTGCCCTCCTGCTTGTGCCCCATGTCCACACCTCAGACCCCACGGACTCTGCAGAATCTCCCCGGGGTAGAATGGGTGGGTTCCCTGGTGGGACCCTCTGCCTATGTCTCCCGGGAACCTGTGTTCTTGCCGCCGTAAAAATGTACCACACACTTTGTGGCTTAAAACAACACAATTGTATCCTCCTGGAGGCCTGGAGATCGGGAGACTGAAACCAGCTTCAGTGGCTAAAATCCAGGTTAAGCTGGGCTGTGTTCCTTCTGCGGGCTCCAGGGCAGACTCTGTCTCCTCATTTTTTCTGGCAACTGAAAACTGCGTGTATCCCGTGGCCCGGGGCCGCTCCCTCCGCCTGCAGGTGCGTGGCCCTCGTCCCTGCTTCCTCCATCACTTTGCCTGGGCCCCTCCTCCAAGGATCTGTGCTTACATTTAGGGCCCACCCAGATCATCAGAACAAGCTCCCCCATCTCAAGGTCTTTAATTTAGTCACATCTGCAGAGTCCCTTCACCCTGTAGGGGAACAGATTGACAAGTCCCCGGGACCAGGACGTGGGCGTCTGGGGCCATTGTTCAGCCCACCACGATGCTCACTCCCAGGGGCAGACATCCTGCTCCCCAAGTCCGCCCAGGCTCACCGGCCAGGCACAGAGCACACTGGGGGAAGGCTGGGCGCAGTGAGTTCTTACTTCAGCAGAGGCTCCAGTCGTGCTGGCTGTTGGAATCGGAGCACAGCGCCGCTAATGGGCCTGTCCTCTGACCTGTCCTCAGAAACCATCCCGTCAATTGTACCCTAGCCCGGCCACTTCTGCACAGTGATCATCCTGTTTTAAAAGGAGAAACACTGTCCTGTTTCTTAGTGAGACACGACCCTTGTGGGACCATGTGCCCTCTACTCCCGCCCGGCTCAGCCCGTGCTCACTGTCCTCAGCTAGACCAACACGTAGGTGCCCAACTCATGACCTGGGCCCTCGCCATCCCCTGGAATGCCCTCCCCCTGAATATCCACACCATCCACCCTGCCCTCCTTCTGTCTGCCCAAATGGCACCTTCTGGATGAGACCTTCCCTGCCGTGCTCATTTAAGACTGCAACCCTCCCCCCAAGGATGCCCCAGTCTCCTTCCAGATTCACTCGCTCACACACATCTCACCATCTGACTTCTGCTTCACTCCTTTCTGTGTACTTTGTCTCCCACAACTACCCTGCAAGTCCACAAGGACAGAGACCTTTCTGTCTCATTCTCTGCCATACCCCCAGTTCCCAGAACAGCGCCTAGCACTTAGAAGGTTCTCAATATAGAATAGTTAAATGAGTGCAAGAAAAGCACACAGAAGTAAATGTCAGCCACAGTCAGCATCTGGGGTTGGCCTGTGGCTCTCTCCCTGTCCCGGGACAGTGTGGACAGCATGTTTCAGCACCGGGACAGTGGGGCGCACACCTGGAATCCAAGGTTAGGGGAAAGAGTGCGTGGCCCCTGCAGAGACGCAGCAGAAAGTGCGGGCGTGGGCGGTTTGTGCTAAACCAAGCATCTCGCTCCCTTGCTCCTTGCCTTCAGCTACATCATTCAGCCTCTGAGCTCCAACATCCTCATCTGTAAAATGGGCACAATGTAGACTGCACTTCCTCATTGCACTAACCCCTGTGAGGCTTAAATGAGGCCACGCCTGGTACAGAGGAAGCTCTCCCTACACGTGGCCTCCCCTCCCCCCTGCTACCAGACCGTCTTGCTGAAAACTAGGCATTTGGCACCAAACGGTCCAGTCCTGGTGGACGTCCCTTCTCAGACCTGCAGTCAGAGGACCCATGCCTGGGCACAGCCCCAGGGAGCTCTCTCAAAGGGCACTGCCGGATGGAAAAGCACCCCCTTTCCCATACAGTAGCAAAACACGTCTTCTGTGGAGCCTGGGTTCTCTGACCAGGCAAAGCCACTTCGAGTCAAAGTGGCCCTGGACTGTGGCCACACGGTGTCAGTATTTGCGTCAGGGCCAGTGTAGAGGCCACACGCTGAGACCATGGAGTGTGCAATGGGAGGAGGGGCCATTTCTGCATTCCCCCAGCCTGCTCTGTGGCCCAAGCCTTTGAAGAGGAGCAGAAGGAGCAGCTGGCCGGGAGGTCTGAGCTGGAGATGGGCACCTGCCCAGGGTTCAAGGCAGGACAGGGCCAAGCACCTCCTTGCTCTCCCCCAGGACGGCGCATCTTTTCCAGGAGACCGCGCTTTGCAATGTCAGCCACAGATTCTGAGCCACGTGTCTGCTCCGTCACATCTGCTCCGTGCGTCTTGCAGTCAGTGGAAATTTTCTTCCAGATGGTGGCCATCGATAGGTGCTCAATCTTAATTTTGGTGTGACTGTGTTTTCGAATTTTTCTGCAGCATCCCTGCATTCCAGGGGGAGTTTGCCGAGGCTGAGCACGTTTATGGCCCAATCCCTGTGCTAACTCGAAGTCCTTGCAGGGCTAAAGCACATAGTGCACTCATCTCCCTGTGTCGTCGTGACCCCATACCGAGTGGGGGCACAGACAGGAGTCTAGATGGCGTCACCGCAGGGGCAGGGGCACTGTTCTCAGTGCTGTCCCCACTCTCCCATTCCTTCCCCTTGCTGCTCTCCTTGCCCACGGCCACAATGTCTGCCTCTTTCTCAGGGCGGGGAGGCTCCCACAGTGCCTTGCCTTCCAGCCCCACTGTCAACTCCTCCTGTGGGGGAAGTCTTGGAGCCAGCGAGGACTCTGGAAGTCTCTCTGGTTACCCTGGCATTGCTTGTACTTCACAGACACCATTGGCAAGCTGGTGGCAGAACACACCCTTTGGGGGATGCTTGTTGGAGACAGCAGGTGGTGTGGCCCATGGCGTGGGCATGGCACAGACAGGAAATTCTGTGCACCTAAGGCCCTGCGTGATCTTGCCGCGTTGGTGTTTGGGCACACTTAGAAAATGTGTGTTTTTATGCTGCACCGAGATAAATGGGTGAGGGCACCCCAGATCCTGTCCAGATGCCCCAGACTACAGGGGTTCCTCCAGGAGAACTGTAGGCAGCTCCACCCCTGGCCGAGAAGCTCTGGCCCAGGGGTCGTCCAGCCAGGTCTCTGGGCAGGTGATGCCTTCTGTAGGTGGACAGAGAAGAACACGGTGGGCAGCGTCCAGGGCTGCTTCAGCCGGTCCTTCTCTCCAGAGAAAGGGCTGGGCCGGCAGATTCACCCCACACTTTCTGAGAAAGCTGAATTGAGTTTGGACTCACCTGACGCCTGACCGGGTGCAGGTCTCTGCTGAGGCAGGGCAGAGCCTGGAGGCAAAGACCTGCACAGCCAGCTCCCAGCAGAGCCCAGTGCTCCTCCCTCCAGCGGCCCATTTCCTCCAGTCTGGGCTGGAGACTCCAGCGCCCCGAGCTGCTTCTCGCAGCAGGAAGCGCGTTCAGTGACTCTGCTGTGGCCCCTTGAACCTGTAGAGAATCTGGACCTTGCAAGGCCCCTCGCACGGGCTTTTCCTGGCCTTGCCACAGATGGGGCAGCTCTGTGCCGGACACTGTCAGGCGGTGAGCACCCTCAGAGGGCTCATCGTCTGCGGGCACAGGCCGGTAAGAGGAAGAATAACTCCCGGTGGGAAGAGCGGTTAGCATTCTGGGGAGCCCGAGGCACCCACGCAGCCCCGAGAAAGGCCCCTGAACTGGTGGGGGTAGTGGGGTGAGAGCGACCGGCGCAGTCAGTGCTACATGCTCCTCCCTGGCATCAGACAGGACAGAGGACCCCGCGAAGGCAGGGAAATCCTCTGGCCCCCCTCTCCTAATTCCTGGCCGCAGCGGCTGCCCAGAAGGAAAACAGGGGACCCTGTCCTCTGCGTCCCATCCCCTGCTCTGTCTGGGCCCCAGTTTGGACACTGTAACCCCGGCGTGTGATGAGGAGAGAGCCGAGCAGGAAGCCTGGGGCGGTTTGTCACCATCAGGGACAGCCTCATGGAGGACAGCGCCCTGGGAGGAGGTGTCCTTACTGGAGAGCTTCAGGCGCCTCCGCATACCCGAGAGAATGGAGGGACCCCCTGGGGAGCTTGACTCATTCGGATTTCTGGAGCTCACCCACGGAGCTCCGGTTTAGTAGACATGGGGAGGGGTTGCGCCTTTCTGACCAGTTTTCAGGTGCTGCTGGTCCCGGGAACACACCCCAGAACCACTGTGCTAGGGTAACAGGGGAACAGCAATCTTCCTGCCTTCCGGGGACCGTGCTTCCCGAGACCCTCCGTGTCCACTAGCAGCACCCGAGGAGCGGCAGTCGAGCTCCTGGTGCTCCCCAAACCCCAACCGCTGTGCGAGGGGGCACCCCACCCACTCTCCCTGCGAGCCCTGCCTTCGGGGCACCCCTTCTCACGCAGGTACACGGAGACAGAACCGCAGCTGAAGGCGCATCGATTACGCCCTAGCCCGGCCGGAGGAGCAGGGACCCAGAGGGAACAGCTCCGAAGGCTGGGTCCGGTCAGAACTGCACAGGGTGCCTAGTTGACGTTTTTTAACATTTTAGTATTTAAAAGCAATGCAAGAGATTTGGATATTTTTTAAAAGCAGCAACCATAACAGTCTGGGGCACAAGGGGAATGGACTGAAATAATAAATGCATGGAAGGAGCCAACATGAAAATGTGGCATTCATACCTCTACGAGAGATCGTAGGAGCAGAATTCACAGTATGAGAACATTAGTGCTAGGAAACACAAAGCAAAGAGATGAAACTTATTAGAGAAAAGGTGGGAAATGGGGATGCCAGGAATAGAACCATCTAATTGAGACTGATTTGTGTTCCAGAGAACGGAGCCTATTAGATGGAACAGGAAAACAATACCCAACGTGGTTTCCAGGAAACAGTCATGAGGCCGAAAATGATACGGGTGTGAATAGTAAGAGACCCCTCCCTGGAAACTCCAGCCAAGATGAATGCAAAAACATATAGTTTCACATAGCATGGCAAACATTTTTTAAAATATTATTTCATAAAGAAATATTCTTTGTGTCCAAGAAGAAAATGGACATCATCTTCAAAGTGAGCACCTGGGCTACCATCCAACCTCCTTGCTCCTCCCCACATGAAGCAGGGGGCCCGGAGAAGACTCAGCAGAGTATGAGAGGAAATGTCACTGTTCTCGAATAGTTTACCAAACAGCATCTGTCCCGGGCGGAGGGGGAACGTGTTATCAGATTATAAGAACGCAGACAGTGTACTATTCACAGATGCTTCACCATCCAACTGTTGTTAAACGTTCTTCAGTAGATGTTTAGATGACATTCAGGTACTCGTCTAGGATGGGCAGAGAAAAATGGAAGTGAGCATTGAAATCGATGAAATCTAATGAAGTAGCCGTAGCGGTTAAACGTTTTGTTACAAAATGAAATGCAGAAGCCAAGTGCCACTCTAGCCAAAGGTGCAAGTAGTAGAAAACGTGTCCTAATAAATCCCAAATTAAACGTACAAAGACGGCAACGTGTCAGGTCCGAGGCAGGGAAGCAAGGTACATCCCTTTTCTTGTCACGCACAAGGAGAGATGAGAAAATGCGATTTAACTTCTTGGATTAGGTGATACGAGAAAAGGTGGCTTAAGTAATGCATCTGATCAATGGAAAGATATCCACCAGTATAATCAAAACTAGGACAACTGTAGGTTTTATTCAGTTTAGTTTTGTTTTTTAAATAAAGAAGGCTGAGGACCAGAGAGCAGGAGATGAATAAGAAAAGGTACAGCCCCTGCTTATAACATTCAATGAAAATGCAATTAGACTCCACCCACCAGCAAAAAACCCCAAGTAGATTTTTAAGAAATCCAACTTCATTCTCTTTACAAGAGACATACCTTTTTAAAGAGATGTGTTTAATGTAACACAGACCGTTTCAAAACCAAAGGGGAGACAAACATTCAGCAGACATTCCGCACAGGAAGAAAATAAGCATATCCATATTGCTGCCAAAAATAGACTTTCTTTTCTCAAACAGAAGGCCCTTACATATTTTTAGTGACTGATTTTGTACACTGATAAAAGGCACGCCACGGGTTCTGCACCCAATTTCCACGTGTGGGTTTCTGCCCGACACCACCAAGCAATCCTCCAGCACCAGCTGGCTGCCCTCCAGTCCCGCTTGGTTCTGCCACTGTCTGCTCCAAGCCAGCGTCAAGTCCCAGAGGCGCTCGGTCCCACAGGCTGCCCTCAGGTCCGCTGCCAGCTGTGTGCACCACGTTCTGTGTGCTGTGTTTACTGAGCTTCGTCGATGTCGCATTTTGTACAAGTTGAAGGTTTGTGGTCACTCTGCGCCGAACAAGTCCATCGGTACCGTTCTTCCAACAGCGTTTGCTCACTTTGTGTCTCTGTGCCATGTGTTGGTAATTCTGACAATATTTCAAACTTTTGATGATTATTATATTTGGTGTGGGCACCATGAAGTGCACCCAGGTGGGCAAAATTGACTGATAAATGTCCTGACTGCTGCACCGACCAGACCAGCCCTTCCCCCCATCTCTCTCCCTCTCCAGGGCCCCTCAATTCCCTGAGACACAACAATATTTAGATCAGGTCAGTTAATAACCCTACAGTGTGCCCAGCTGGTGTGGCTCAGTGGTTGAGCATCGACCCACGCACCAAGAGGTTGCTGGTTCAATTCCCGGTCAGGGCACATGCCCAGGCTGTGGGCCACATCTCCAGTGGAGGGCATGCAGGAGGCGGCCAGTCGATGTTCTCTCTCATCAATGTTTCTATCTCTCCCTCTCCCTTCCTCTGTCTCTCTCTCATATCAACAAAGAAAAAATAATTAAAAAACAAAAATAATAATTCGACAGTGGCCTGTAAGTATTCAAGTGAAAGGAAGAATTCCATGTCTCTTACTTTAAATCAAAAGCCAGAAACGGTTCATTGGTGAGGAAGGCATGCTGAAAGCTGACAGAGGCCCAGAGCCAGGCCTCCCGTGGCAACAGCAGCCAGCGGCGAATGCAGGAGCATCGTTCCTGGAGCAAATGACATGCGCTGCCCTGGTTAACACACACATGATAAGGAAGCGAAGCAGGCTCATTGCTGAGAGGGAGGACGTCTTAGCGGTTTGGAGACAAGGCCCAGCCGGCCGCAGCGTTCCCGTAAGCCAAAGCCTGGTCCAGAGCAAGGCCCTCGCTCTTCGCTGCTGTGAGGCTGAGGGCGGTGAGGCGCTGCAGAAGGCAAGTCTGAAGCTGGCCGAGGTTGGTTCCTGAGGTTCAAGGCTCAGATGATGGTTACCATATTTTAGCAATCAAGTATTTTTAATTAAAGCAAACACATTTTTTAAAAAGTTTTTTCTTTATTGATAATAAAGAAAGAGAGGGAGAGGGAGAGAGAGATAGAAACATCCATGAGAGACAACATCGATTGGCCGCCTCCTGCATGCCCCCCACTGGGGATTTGGCCCACAACCTGGGCATGTGCCCTGACCAGGAATCGAACCTGCTACTTTTTGGTGCATGGGTCAACGCTCAACCACTGAGCCACACCAGCTGGGCAGTAAATATATATATATTTTTTTATCCTCACCCGAGGACATTTTTCCATTTTTTGTTCAGATGGAGTGGGAGGGAGAGAGAGGAAGAGAGAGAGAAACATCGACATGAAAGAGACACATAGAGTGGCTACCACCCGCACGACCAACCAGGGCCGGGGACAAATTGCATCCAAGGTACGTGTCCCTAGCGGGAACCAAACCCGGGTCTCTCTGGACTGCAGGCCGACGCTCTAACTGCTGAACCAAACCAGCCAGGGCAGTACAATTTTTAATATATAATGATATTGCACACATAATAGACTACAGTACAGTGTAAACATGACTTTTATATGCTCTGAGAAACAAAACGAAAATGGTGAGACTTGCTTCCTTGTGATATTTGCTTTGCTGGGGTGGTCTGGAGCAGACCTGCGATAGTTCTGAGGTGTGCCTGTAAATCCGAGGCTCCTACCACCTTGCCTTGAGTTCCATGAATTTGCTGGAGTGACTCACGGAATTCAGGGAACCAGCTTACTCACTAGCCCACTGATTTATTATAAAAGATGTTAAAAGACACAAATCAACATCCAGGGGAGAGATTCACGGGGCAGATCTGAACAAAGGAGCTGTGTCCTTGCGGAGTTTGGGGGCCTGGCACGGTGGCATGGAAGCGTCTGGTCACTAACCCAGAAGCTCTCTGAGCCCTGTCTGTTTGGGTTTCCATGCAGACGTCATGACCTAGGCTGGACTGATGAAATCCCTGGCCATGGTGACTGAACTCAGTCCCAACCCCTCTCTCCTCCCATAAAGCCAAGGGATGAGCCTGAAAGTTTCAACCTTCTATTCATGGTTGGTTCCCTTGGCAACCAGCATCCCCATTTTGAGGGGCTTTCCAAAAGTCACCTCATTAACATTAGCTGCGTTGGGATGGAAAGAGTCTTGTTATGAAAAACAATAACCCATTTATGGCTCTGAAGCAATTTCAGGAACTGAGGCAAGACACCAAATAGTGTAACCAAAGATGTTCCTGTTGCACGTATCACTTAGGAAATCCCAAAGGTTTGGGGAGCTGAGAGCCAGGAACCCTGGATAGAAAACCAAAGTATATATTTATTTAAATCACAGTACGGCTCACACCCTGCCCGTTCTGTAATGAAGGCTGCGCACCTTGTTATCTTGATGTCCTGCCAATGCCTCTCCTGGGCTTTTTCACACTTCCTGGATGTTGTCATCCTTCCTGAAGACTTTCATTCTCATCTGTGTTCAGATGACTTCCAAATTTGTATCACTGGCCCATATCCACTACCTCCTGGGCTGTTCTATTGGGCTGTCCCTTGGGAACCTCCATGCACACATCCAAAATTTAACTCGTCACCTTTCCCTAGGCCCGTTTTTCTGCCGTTACCATTCAGCTCAGCATAAAGTCCAGGAGCCATCACAGCCCACACACAATGACTCAGCAAGTCTTGCCAGCCTCTCTCCTCCATGCTCTTGAATCTCCTCTGTCCTCATAGCCCGTCGTGGTTTCTAAACCTGTTATTTCTACAGCCTGGTTGTCCTGCCCCTTGTACCAGCAAAGGGTAACTTTTCTCCAGCTCATATCTGATGAGGTCATTTCTCTGATGAAAATCCATTAGCAGTACCTCTTTTTACCCAAAAGATAAAACCAAGCTTTATTCCTCAAAAATGAAGCACAGAATTACCATATGATTCAGCAATTCCACTGCTGGGCATATACCAAGAAAACACCGAAAGGCGCACGAGCAGGTATTTTTCCACCTGTGTTTGTAGCAGCATTGTTCACAGTGGCCAGAAGGCAGACGCCACCTGAGTGTCCGTGGGTGGATAGGTGAACGTAGCGCAGATGTATGGCGGAACAGTGTTCAGCCTTAAACAGAAGCCAAGTTCTGCAGCACATTCCATATGCGGCACCACAGATGAACTTCGAAGACGTTGTGCGAAGGGACTTAGCCAGTCACACGAGGCCAAATACTGTATGATTCCACTTACACGGGTTCCTACAGCAGTCAAATTCCCGTTTGGCTCCCCACAGCAAGGAGAGTGGTGGCAGCCTGGGGTCGGGGAGGGAGGAATGGGGAGCAGTGCTGAGTGGGCATGACGTTTCAGCTGGGGAGCTGGATGGTGGTGACGGTTGCACAGCAGTGTGAAGGTGCTTAATGCCACCCGACTGTACACTTATAGATGGGTAAATGGTATGTTATGTATACTTACCACAATAAAAATAAAAACAGTCTGGCCAGTGTGGCTCAGTGGTTGAGCGTCGACCCATGCACCAAGAGGTCACCAGTTTGATTCCCGGTCAGGGCACATGCCCAGGTTGTGGGCCAAATCCCCAGTGGGGGGCGTGCAGGAGGCGGCCAATCGATGTTCTCTCTCACTGATGTTTCTATCTCTCTCTCCCTTCCTCTATAAAATCAATAAAGAAAAAAATTAAAAAATAAAAACAAACAACAACCAAGCTCCTCACCATGGCACACAGGTCTTTATTGATTAGCACCCCGCCTGCAGCTCCTACCACACCCCTCACACCTTCCCAACTGCTCTCAGTCCTCAGAACTCAACCTGCTGGGGGCTCACACCCCAGGCCTTGGTACGGTGTTCCTCTCCTGACGGCCTCCTCCCTCCCTTCCCCCACCTCTCCTCGTCCCCACCCCACGCACCTGGCAAGTTCCTTTTCCTGTAAGCCTCAGGTTGCCTGTTTTCAAGGAACCCTTCTAGGGCCCCCCCTTCCCCAGGGGTCCTCAAGCCACCCTGTGCTCCGCTGGCCACACAGTGTACCCTCTGGATTCACCGTGCCAACTGGCTTGTCTTTTGAGAGTAGGACCTCTGTCTCTGTCTCGCTCACCTCCGTACCCCTGTCTCAGTATCTGGCATGGAGTCGTCCATAACTATTTCTTGAATTAGGAAATCAGTCTTTGGCACTAAAAAATAGCCATTTCAATGTATCTTTAAAATTAATTTTTTAATGAAAACAATTTTAAAATATCAGGGCTATAATTTTAAAAGTGTTTTTAAAATATTAAGACATTTAAAAATGTGAAGACTGCATACAGTTTTCTTCACAGACTTCATTATGTTGCTTATGATCTTTGACAAATGAAGTCATCCCCCAAAAATAAGGTTATAGAAGATACAGATTATAATTATAGGGCTACATAATTGATAAAGATAATTGATAAAGATAAATATATTTGTGTAATTGACTCTACAGAGATTCCACCATAATGGAAAACTCCTTAGATTCCTAAAAATAAGAGCTGTATGGGCTGCATTCTTTAAACAGCATTCACTAAAAACAGAATAAAACAATAAAAAGAAAACCTAGAGGAAAGAAAAACAAATAGGATTATACATACAAAATGGAACATTAGAAGCATTGAGAGAAATTTAAAATTATGGTACTATTATGGTGTGCATAGTTGTTACATGCTAATAACAATGAAAATCTTTTGACTGGTTTTCTGAAAAAAAAAAACAACACTAAATTCCAAAACGGACTCAAGAAAAATTAACAAGCTAAACAGACTGCTAATTATGCTAATTATGGAAGAGATAACCCATCCTCATTATGTCCATATTGTTTCACAGTGACTTCTTTTAAACTTGTGATAGACAAATCTATGCTGACATGAAATTCTACTCTAATTTTGTTAAAATAGTAGCTTCCTGGCATATGACCCAGATAGCCCGGGAAAAGGAAAACTATAGATTTCTGTGATCTGCATTCGCCCCGCCCTTCTCGCAGGCCCCGCCCAGTTCTTTTCACCTGTCTCCTGAAGGTCTGCGAAGTCTCAGCTGCTTAGGTTCCCAGGCACCCCGTCCTTCTACGGGTCTTTTAGGAAATGGTGACCCGTGTTCTGAGTCTCTATGATTTCGTCCCTCCCCCTCTCTGACTGTGGCAGGAGGGTACCTGCGGAGTCCATCGGGCTCACGATGGGCTTCCCAGCCTTCTCGCTGCGCCCAGGCTCACGACCACGTGTGCCCCGTCCAGTCGAAGGCTCCGTCCGAGACCCAGACGGCGGGGACAGCGCTGTACAGGGCAGGCTGCTCCCCTGGCGGAGGGAAGCACGGGCGTTAGGACCACGCAAGGCTCGCGGGGCGTTCACCTGGAGGGGCACCGTGACCTCACGCTTCACTGGCTGAGGAAGTGACCTGACGGAGCCTAATGGGACCAGCGAGGAAGCAGAGGGCTGTCACCAGGAGGGGAAGGACGTCGCTGGGAAGGCGCCCTCCCCTTCAGCTGCTCTTCCTCATAAACACGGCTTTGAATTCGCATTTCATCTTGTTAGAACGAGATACATACTTACCGCGAGATGGGAATTGCTGGCTTCTGGGGAGATCATAAAATTTTTAGAGACATATGCATTGTCTGCAGTGTGACACAACTCCCGAACGTACAAGGGGGTGACAGCAGATGGCTGGATGAGCAGGAAAGCCAACTAGCAGGTGGCATATTTTTCTCCAAGAGCCTCCATGGAGGGGGACATGTTACACTCACTGCCTTCCAGTAAGTTCTTGCAAGTTCACAGTATGCTTGGGGCTGAGCATGAGGAAAACTGCTCATCTGATGTCCTGAAAAGCTGGGACAAGTTTCCATAAAAGCTTTAGGGCTTGAGGCGTGTGCCCCAAGCAGAGTTCTCACTCCCACTGGCCTGAGACCCCCTGACCCCTCTCTGTCTCCACAGTTCGACATGCAAAGGATAACTCTGGAAGAGCTGAAGCACATCCTCTACCACGCCTTCCGGGACCACTTGACAATGAAGGACATCGAGAACATCATCATCAACGAGGAGGAGAGCCTGAACGACACTTCGGGGAACTGCCAGACGGAGTTCGAAGGCGGTAGGTAACCCGCTCCCGCTCTCTTCCTGGTCTGGGACAGGCCAACGCCTTCACGTCCTGAGTGTGGAAGGTGCCTTTCCTGTCCCTCGGGCTGGAATGGTCTTGTGCCGAAGCCAAGAATCCAGGACTGAGGTTAACAGATCCTTTTGGCAAAGATGCAATTGGTTTCTTTCCTTTGCTTTTGGTTTTTTTTTCCTATATTTCCCCCAAACTGCATTTTTGCAAAAGCTCCATTGGCCCTGTCCTTCCTCCCCTGACTCTCTCAGGACTGTGACTGGATGTGTGGCTTTACGGTGCCTGCCTTTCCTTAGTGAACTGCACGGGGTGTGGGGGGAGTCTGTTTTGACTGTCAGTGCACCCGGAGCAGGTCCCGTGGCTAACCACGTGACTTGGGCAAGGGGTGTACCTTCTCTGAGTGTGTTTCCTCATCTGTGAACATCAAGATAATTACACCTGCTCCACAGGGTCCTTCGGAATGGATTACCTCTGTGCTCTGCTCCCTGAATGCACTGGCCAAAAACAGCCCTATTCATGCGAGACTCGCATGAGCTTCACAAGTAGTTCCAGAAAAATAGGTTCCCCTGGGGTCAAAAAAAGAGACCCCTGAGAGCCCACTTTTCTTAGACTCGTGAAAGAAAACAAAACAAAACACAGCCTACATCATCCCCCAATCAGAGGAAGATTCCAGGGAAGCTAAATGACCGAACCCCTCCTTCCAACGTTGGAAATCAGAGCTGCGTTAGTAAACAGCTCTGATGTATGGAATTTTAAAAATCACACTAAAGCAGCATTGCAGACTAACAGGCACTTCTTAACTCAGTCAATGCTGCAGTTTCTTAAAGAGGTCACACTATATTTTCCTATTCTTTTTATCCTGAACACAGTCAGAAGTTAACATCTGCAGACTGTAAGGTATGCAATTGTTGATATATACACGTCAATGTATACAACCGGTGAGCTGTCACATGGTCACAATGGCTTGGAGCTGCCACCTTAGAGCCGGCCGGGCCACGGCAGGGAGGCTGCTCGGGGCTGAGCTGGCCCAGGCCCCCGGCGACTCATTCAGACCTGGGCTCCCGTCAGCCCTGTCTGGGCTGCGCCGCAGGGTCAGCGCGGGAGTTAGATGGCATGACAAGAGGAGGCAGGAGACAGCTGATACTCCAAGGTGACAAACGAACTCCAGCCAGGGAAATAGGGCATGGTCAGGACTGGGACAACCCTGAGCAATGCCCCTGGTAAAGGTGTTCAAATTTAAAATTTTCAGAAGTGCTGTGGACAGCCAGTGGAACCCAGCTGTGGTCCAGAAGCTGCCTTATCTCCTTTCTTGCGACCTGGGCCACAGCCTCTAGGACCGTATTTGGAGTTGGAGCCACACAGACCACACAGGGCAGCATGTCACAGCCAACGCCACTTACATCAGGCAGGCACGGAGATTGGGAGGGTGAATGGGGGTGCAGAGGGCAGGGGTTAGACTAAAACTTGGGGGTACAGCAGGCCTGGACTCCCATTTCAGCTCTTTCCTAGCCGACAGACTATGTGCTCAGACAGTGGGAGCATTGGGGGCTCCAGACCCCCACTGTCAGCAACCACTCTTAACAGAGGAGGGAAGAGCACTTTGGGGCATCTCATTTTCCACGAGAGCCTCTGTTTGTGGATCTCTGTTTTGTTCAGAGAAATGTCACAAGTCTTAGTAATTTGAGAAAGGTCAGACTGCACTGGGAAGTAATCTGAAATTTAAGCCGTGTCTTTTTCTTACTCAAAAGTTCATATATTAGTGAAATAAATGACTGACAAAAAGATTTTCAAATAGAAGTCTTACTGGGTCCGCTTTAATGATTCATCCACGCAACATTGGCAACAGAGATCACCTGGGGTAGGTAAATGGTAAGTGCCAGGTACTGTACTACATGCTTTAAAATTCAGGATCTCATTTAATGAAAGAAACATTATTTTGTAATTAGCACCCTGCTTTTTGGAATGACCTCTGTGGCCTTGATTACATAGTCCCTTTTGTATATTTTCATGACAGAGAGTTGGTTTTTCCTTGTTTTGTTTTTTTGTCACCACTATTTGGCCCCGAAAGCAAGCTCATTGGCTTGTATTACATTTAAAGATTTTTTTCAGTCTCGGATATGGTCGAAGTCACAGGTGCGTACACTGAACGCCCTTCTCTCCATGCTCAGGAAAGGGCTTCTCTGATTGTACTGTAGGCAAAGGTGTTAGGAAGAGATGATGCACAGGAGCCAAGTTCCCTAGGAACCCTGGTGCCCAGGGCTGAACACGCCCATCTGAGACCCCGTGGCTGACCTTGACTTCCTCCTTCCTATCTTTCTTGCGCACCTACTGTCCACAACAGGGACCTGTTGGCATTTTGAACATCTCCCTGCTCCTACAGCACAATGTGATGGCACCGTTGCATGGCTCATGCGTCCGACATCTCCTCCCCCTCCTCCCAGCCCTTTGGGCCGTGCTCTCCCGTAAGCTGTCACTCCTTGCTGTCCTTTCTTGCAGTACCCAGTCAGCATGCCCCGTCCAGCTCCTTCAGCCACGCCCTCGCCAACGTCTCCAATCCCTCACCCACCTGTCAGCTCCCACCAAGCCCAGTCTTAGTAAATCCAGCATCTAAATCTGAAGGCATTGGGTGGTTTCTTCCTTCAAGTGATGGCATGTTTTCTCCTCAAATCGAATCTTCTTCATAACCCCACTGACCAAAGAGAGGGAAGGAAGCAGGTAGGATATTCCCCCCAGACTCCAGGGCCCGGTCAGGCCCCCTGGGCTCTTGCTGCTCCCCACCCAGGCCCTTCCTCCCGCTCTCCTTGGAGCTTTGCATATGTCCGTGCTGATGAGCTCACCTACAGAGCTGGTGATTCACGGGCATTGCAAATCCTGGAAATTTAGTGTCAGAGGAAGGAATCAATGACAAACAAAAACCAAAAGGTAAGGAAGGTGGGATTTAAATAAAGCCCACATCCCGAGGCTTGGAGGTCAGCGAAGCTGGAGTAAGGACAGACTCGGGAGTATGGGAAAGGTTTGAAGAGGCCTCTGTGGGTGGCCTGTGTGCACTGGAATCAGTTAGGGATTCTCGGGGGGAGTTCCAAATGCCGTCAGCACTGTCGTATGCCAGTGATTATACTTTTCACTTGTGTAAATCTTGTGTCTGATACTTTTACAAAAGTGTTCCTATTCTGTCCGTTAAGTCAGGAAATGTTGATTATTCCTTCCACTTAAATGGAAGAATAAAGAAAGAAATAGGCCAGAGCACATAGGGTGTGGAGTCCTTGATGGGACAGTTTGGGAGATATTTGTCCCCTTAGTTTTCATTTGGACTTGATTTTGTTTTCTTTTTTTAAAATCCTCACCCAAGGATATTTTTCTATTATCTTCAGATAGAGTGGGAGTAAGGGAGAGAGAGAGAAACATCGACATGAGAGAGACACATTGACTGGTTGCTTCCCGTACAACCCCAACCAGGGCCAGGACAAACCACAACCAAGGTACGTGCCCTTGACTGGAATCGAACCCGCAACTCTTTGGTCCGTGGGCCAACGCTCTAACCACTGAGCCAAACCAGCCAGGGCTCTTTATTTGTTTGATTCTTAGGTCAACACAATACCAAACACACACACCCTTGTCCCCACACCCCCGTCGGCCTCACCTGGACGGCAGGCAGGGCTCTGCAATCCCCTCCTAAGGAGTGGGCAAGGAAGTGGGGAGAAATTCCACGCTCACCTGAGGAAAGCACTCTGCTTCTTCAGGAAACCCTGAACTGGGGCTCACGTCGTGCACAGAACCCATTTTCCTGGCGCCCCCAAAGAAGTCATCTGCGGAAACCCGTATGAAGACAGGGAAGGGACCGGGATTGTCTGACTCCAGGGCTCAGAAGCGACCTTTCTGCATTCACACCTGTTTCCGGAAGGGAGGCCACTCACACTGAGTCAGGCTGGAACGGGGGCCGCCCACGGTGCGGGGAGCTTCGGGCCTGAGGTCATCTAACCCACTGACTTCAGGGGCTCGTGGCCACCCACAGTTAGTAGTCTATTTGAAAATATAGTCCAATGAGAATATTTGGCTCAAAGTAGGAATTTCAGGAAACCCCAATCCCTCAGATCGTTTTTGAATTCCCTCATTAAGATAATTTACACTTGATGGTGTTAGTTGGCAACATTCGTGTTATAATTATTGGGAGGAAATAAATAGGTTCGTACCCACCAAAGTGGGCGAGGTACAAGGTTATGTGACCACCCAAGAGGCCCGTTCACCATCCTGCTACATAGGAGAGTTTGGAGCTGTTTTGCTTCCGTTCAACCACTTGTAATCCCCAGACATTTTGGTTTTTGGAGAGCGTAAACTCGAAAGACAAACTCGTATTTTATTATTTGGTTCGAGTCACTGTCATCTCTGGAATTGAGTGGTCGTGTGGTGGAATTATTGATTTGCCTGTCATTGATCCTCATTGAGGGTTCTTATGACAAATTCAACGATGTACTCAGTTTGGTAGGGCTTGTTGCCAGTGTTTACTGCCTGATCCCTGTTGACACGGTCCAGGAGGAAAGGGCTGGAAGGAAACCGGGCAGCGTGCCTCCCAAGGCTGATCACTCATTAACACTTTCTACCGACCGATCAGCCCAGGCTGAGAGGCAAGTCCTGGGCCCCTGTGATACAGATGAAGAAACGGAGGCTCAGCAAAGCGGACTAATTTGTCCCAAGTCAAACAGCAAGTAAGGACTTGAACCCAGGTCTACCTGACACAGTCCTGCCCGGGCCTCTTCACTTGTTGGGGCCCCCTCCTGGGCGTGGGCGTTCCAGGGCCCCTTACAGGATGGCACTTTGTCGGCCTCGTCCTGCCTCGTTTCCCATCCCATCGTCAATGAAATCCTTACGTTTGCAAGGTGAGTAGAAGCGCAGCGAGAACTGTGTGTGAGCCCTTTCAAGACACACCCCAAGTGTTGTCCCCACACGGAGCACCAGCTGTCCGAGTTTTCTAGGCGTTCTGAGGACATGCATGGGAGAGGGAGGTAAGGATCATCTACTGGGGAGTAAGTTGTTTCTGTGAAAGACGGCAGGGCTGTTCTGCACCACTCAGCACCTCAGCATGAGGGACAGAGAAATGAGGGCGAGGGAGGTGACACAGGCCAGGTGGCCCCAGAGGACCCCTGTGCAGACGTGCGGGTTACTGCCCTGTGCACACCAGCTGTGTGACTGTGGGTAACTCCTTTTATTTATTAAACAAATTTTTTCTTTATTGATTTTAGAGAGAGAGGAAGGGAGAGGGAGAGAGAGAAATGTCAATGAGAGAGAACATCAATTGGCCGCCTCCTGCATGCCCCCCACTGGGGATCAGGCCCACAACCTGGGCATGTGCCCTGACCAGGCACCGAACCGGTGGTCTCTTGGTGCGTGGGTTGATGCTCAACCACTGAGCCACATTGGCCGGGCAGGTAACTTATTTTAAAACTCTCCGAGCCTTCTTTTCATCATCTATACAGTGCAAAAATTGGACAACTGTCATATCTAGATTCAAATTTTCCAGGCTCAGTGGCAGGTCAGAAAGAATTCATGGCCAAATTCAAGGTCTCCAGCTCAGCCATCCTGCTGAAGTCGCCACGTTCCTGTCTGGGTGTCAAATGCACACCTGGCTGGAGAGATCTGGCTCATCACCTGGTCATGCACACTGGGCATATCATGCCCATCCAAATGAAAAGGGCATGACATGTCACCTACACCATCTGCTCCCAGCTCTCCTGGTGCTGTGACTTTCCTGAAATAAAACCTCTTCTCCTTGGGCAGATGAAGGAGGTTAAGGTGTGGCTGAGGTCCATGGCAGGCCGTGAGGCAGGAGACAGTTTTCAAAAAAATTTGGGACTCCAGACCAAAAAAGGTTTTTTTTTATCCTTACCCAAGAACATTTTTGCATTTATCTTCAGATAGAGTGAGAGGGAGAGAGGGAGGAAGAGAGAGAGAAACACCAATGTGAGAGAGACACATCGAGTGGTTGCCACCCACACAACCCAACCAGGGCCGGGGACAAACTGCAACCGAGGTACGTGCCCTTAGCGGGAACCAAACCCGGGTCTCTCTGGACCGCAGGCCGACGCTCTAACCGCTGAGCCAAACCGGCCAGGGTGACACGTTCATTTTTAAAGTCAAGTCCTTGTCTGCACTGGCGTTACCAAGAGTATTGGTCAACATTCTTTGAGTTTCAAGTTCTAGAAACCCAACCCAGATCCCCTTAAACTACAAAGCATGGCTCAAATGGTAGAAGTCAAAGGGATGAACCGTGGCTGAAGCAGCATTCTCTCCCCTTTCTCACTCTCCTTCTCTCCCCCTTACTCTCCTCTCTGTCCTCTTTCCCCCCTGCCGGCGTCTCTCCCTG
The DNA here is from genome assembly GCF_014108415.1 of Molossus molossus. NCBI lineage: Eukaryota > Metazoa > Chordata > Mammalia > Chiroptera > Molossidae > Molossus > Molossus molossus. The sequence goes on along the minus strand of NW_023425366.1, from coordinate 103,981,968 downwards.
CGGTGACAGGATTCTCCCTCTCTCAAGGTTCACCTCTATTCCGAGAAGGGGCTCCCATCACACCTGCTCGGCCCCTGTGCCTACTGCTGGACCAAGCCAAGAGCTCGGGGTGCTCTTCCTGGTCAGCCAGGCTTGCGACACTGAGAAAGGCGAAGCCCTAGACTAAGAGTTCCTCTAGGGAAGAGGTACAGATCCCCAAACAGAAAGATGCATTTTGTTACAAGAAGAGGGGGGGACTTCTGGGAAGACCAGAATGCCTGGCCACTACAGCAAGGGTCCATAGTGGGACCCTCAAAGCTAGGCACTAGAAACCCAATATAATTTTGTAGTGGAGAAGGGACCAGCTCCCATCCCCTGATAGAGTTGGCCCGTCTTCCTCTTGACAAAAGCATCATACGACACACCAGCCTCACTCCTGTTCCCTTCGAGACTGCGTCCTCCACCTCCACCTTTAGGTCTCACTTGGGTGCCTGGGCATTTCTGATATCACTGATACACAGAAAAACTTCTTTCGCCCTGGCCGGTTTGGCTCAGCGGTTAGAGCGTCAGCCTGCGGTCCAGAGAGACCCGGGTTCGGTTCCCGCTAAGGGCACGTACCTCGGTTGCAGTTTGTCCCCGGCCCTGGTTGGTCGTGCGGGTGGCAGCCACTCGATGTGTCCCTTTCACGTCGATGTTTCTCTCTCTCTCTCTCTCTCTCTCTCTCTCTCTCTCTCTTCCTCCCCCCCTCTCTCTCTCCCACTCTATCTGAACAAAAAAATGGGAAAATGGCCTCGGGTGAGGATAAAAAAATTCTCTCAAAAATTCTTAATTAGTTCCACTTCAGGCCATGGAAATACCAGTTTCATAGACTCGGCAGGTGTTAGTCCTGGAAGGATCACAGAGTAGTGAGAATAGCTCCCAGACCTCCGCGCTCTGGCGTATTGTGAGAATCACCTGCTCTGGGTTTCAACATTCCTGAGCCCCCAATTCCCTGCCAGAAATGTCACTTATGTGGGTCTGTGTTGGGGCCATTAATCAGAAGTGTAATGATTCTGACTTTTTTCATTTGGGAGCCAGTGACTCTGAAGACATGCAGCCCCCTTTCCAAACACATACTGAAGCCGGAGGGATTAAGGACCCATTATATCCAGGGTCACCAGCTGGTCGGGGCAAAATCTGTGTCTGCTATCTCCAGGAGAAAATCCAAGAGCCCTTGCACATGGGTAGGAGCAGCCAGTCCTGGAGCTCAGACACCCAAGGCCCTGCCAGGAATCTGTCTGTGTTTGGGGCTTGCTCACAAGCCGTCAAGAAAATTGGAAACCCCACTTCCATGTCCTCCTGTGTCAACCTCTCCCAACTCACATTTCATCCCCACGTCCTTTCGAGCTCCTTCTGTGTTAAGTACCATTCCTGGAAGGGAAGGTGGACGTGGAAAAGGTCTCTAGAAGCATTGCCATTTTCACTGTTCACAAGGTCCAAAAAGGAAGAATTTCCTCAAAAAGTTAAATACAGTTCTGGCTGGTGTGGCTCAGCTGACTGGGTGTCATCCTGTGCACCAAAGGGTCACCAGTTCAATTCCCGGTCACGGCACATGCCTGGGTTGCAGGCTCAATCCTCTGTACGGGGAGTGTGGTAGGCAGCCAATGGATGTTTCTCTCTCTCTCCCTCTCTGTTCTTCTGTAAAAGTCAATAAAATAAAATAATTTTTTTAAAAAGTTAAACATGGAGTTACCATATGACCCAGCAATTTGACACCCAGATGAGGACCCAAAACAACTGAAAATATGTCCACACAAAATCGTGTACACGAATGTTCATAGCAGCATTATCCATAATAGTAAAAAATATGTAGGAACAACTTGAATGTCCATCAAGTGGTGAATGGATAAACAAAAGTGGTACATCCATTCAGTGGAATAGTATTCAGCCATAAAAAGAAATGAAGTCCTGATACGAGCTACAGCGTGGAGGAACCAGGAAAAGATTGTGCTAAGTGAAAGAAGCTGGTCACAAGAGACTACCCACTGTGTGGTTCATCTCTATGCAATGCCGAAAATAAGGAAATCCGTAGGGGCAGAGAGTGGATTAGTGACTGCCAGTGGCTGGGGAGAAGGGGGAGGGAGGTGACTTGTACGTGGATGCGGTTTCTTTTTACGGTGGTGAAAACGTTTTGGGATTAGGTCGTGGTAATGGTGTCACAACCTTGTGAATGTACTAAATGCCACTGAATGGTTCACTCTAAAAGGGCAAATGTTAGGGTATGTGAATTCTATCTCAATTCAAAATAACTAAAATACTAACAGCTAGACCATTAAAATAAATTAAAAGACCAGGCCCTTTGGGAGCAGGATGCTCAGGAGAAGCCTCCTGGGGCGGTAAAGTTTGGGTTAGGCCCAGAAGCAATGAGAGGGAGCGTCAGGGACACCTCTTCACAGAGGGACCGGTGTGAACAGCACCAGAGCCTCGTGTAAAGAACAGCCAGAGAGAGACCTGCTTGGCTGAGACAGAGGTTGTTGGGGGAGGGGCGGTGGGAAAGGGACAGGAGGTGATCTGTGGTCCTCCCCACTGAGCTTAGGAGCTGGAGGGAACACGCATGCATCTCCCAGCAAGGGGGCCTTCGCAGGAAGGGTCAAGGAGTGCTGCTGCATGCGCACCGTGCGCTGCTTTAGGAAGGTGAGGTTAGCTGTGGTGAGGGATGAATTAGTGAGGGAAGGGACCAAAGCGAAGGTCTGGGGTCCTCTGCTGTGTCCTCGGCGCTGTGCCGGAGGCTTTGGGGGGCACGGGAGGAAAGCAAGCAGGCCTTTCCCTCGCCCTCCAGAGATGCGAGAAGGAAACCTTACCTTTTCTCTTGTAATTCAAGGTTGGACATAGCTTTCACTTGTTTTATTAGCTCATTGATCTTGGAAAGAATTCTTGAGATAAGAAGAACAGTTACCATTAGGTCCTTTGCAGGGAGAGAAACGGGCTCGGGAGGCCCAGGGCCGCTCCTCAGTGGCAGTTAGAAGAAACCACATCTCAACTCACTGGGGAAACAAAGTGCAGACAGAGAGAGTAAATAAATATACGAACTATAGTGCAAAGCGAGTGTGTGCTAGCCAAAGACAGGCCTTAAATGACCAACGAACACTTTAATTAGTGCCGGATGGTACGCTGCCAATCACACCAAGTGTTGAAAGTGCATTTTCTTTGTATCTATTACAAAGAACTTTGTCCTGCCAAGAAAAAGATTCAGAAGAGAGAGTTCGTGCAGACATTGTGAACCTGGATATTAAATTAGACCTGGGCTCAGATCCCACCTCCTCCACTTGCCAAGTGACCTTGGACTTCTTGGAGCTTCAGGTCCCTCACCTATTAAGTGTGACCCCACACCCAGCTCAGGAAGGACTGCCACACTGCGATTCTGCAATGACACGTATAAAGTACGTGACGTGTACCTGGCTCACACGGGGGGGAGTTTCTAAGAAATGTACAAAGGGGAATTCACATTCAATGGGCACAATTAATCTTCACCACAAGGTAGGACTTATTACCCCCATTTTAGAGGTGAGGAAATCGAGGCCCTGGAAAGTCACACAGCTGGGGGTGAGATGATCATGGTTCACATTGGAGTCTGGCTCTGAAGTCCTCACTTCCTCACTCTGCTGCAAATCCACGCTGACGGTGGAACAGGACATGGAAGGATTCCCATCAAGGCAGAGTCTGAATTACAGACAAAGGCTAACCTGCTTCAGAGCTACCAGGGAATGAGCCGGGAGCTCCATTCTGTTTGCAGGACTCCGGTGTGGGTTCAGCTCAGCTTGGTCTCACGTACAAACTACTAGGTCTCCTGGCTTCTCATCCCTCCTCATCTCTCCCCTCCTGCTACTTAAGGATTTTTAGATCAAACGTGCAGCCTCTGTCCTGGGAGATCCTCCTGCTGCCTGCAACCTTGTTTTCCGAGTGACCGTCACGAAGGGCCTCAGCAACAACCCTCCCTCGGCCCGTGCACACCCCTGTTGTTTTCCTTAAGCCCTCGCCAGGCCTCGGGACAGAAAGGCAGCTGACTGCCTGCAGAAGCATCTTCATGCTGAGGAGCTGCTCAGGATAAATTCGCCAGTCCTCAGAAAGTGTTAGATACGCTACTTCCTCATCGCATTTTATTTCTGCTTCAGTCCTTCCCTTCTCAAACGCCACCTCCTTTCCCTTCCCGAGGGCTGGCATCTCTTCACGTGGGCCCACCCTGGGGAGGCGCCGTTCTGCACAAGAGAATTTCCTTCCTTCTGCTAAGCACCTAGGGGACTCTAAAACCCAGACATGATTGGTAAATGCAGAACTGAACCAGAAAGACTTTCAATCACCCAAGGAAGCAGAAGCCTGGTGGATCCAGAAGAATTAAAGATAACAAGATAAAAGATAACGAGAATTCAAGAAAACAAGCGATGGTGGCGGAAATAACCAACAAGTATTGACGAGGGCGCCGGGAGCCGCGCCTGGCGCTGGGTCTCTGTGAAGCGGGTCTTGCTGGAGAAACTCCCTGATGTATGTGACTTTAGAGACCCTTGACCACCCTCTGAGGGTCCTTCTCTCAGGGAGGGTTCTTTTTGCCTTTGGACATCACCAGACTGCTGCTACGTCCCTGTTATTTTCAGGGATCTGGAGGAGCCCCTGGATGTCATGGGGGAGAGGTACTTAAAACTGAACATTTTTAAAGGCTCTTTAAAGGTGTGTCTAGCAGAAGGGCCCCTTTTTGAAATGGAAGGGAATCTGAAAATGTTCTTCTGCGCTGACACTGGGTTTGTTGACATCTGAATATAGAGAACTATCTCCCCTAATACCCCCACCCCAATGTCACACACACACACACACACGCACACACGCACGCATGCACACACACACACACCAGCAACTCAAACTCAGAGGTTTGGGCTGTACCCAGACATACTGAATCAAAACCTCTGGGGATTCCCTAATCACCTGGAGAGTTTATTCAACACACACATTCCTGGCCTCCACCCCCAGGGATTTTGATTCAGTAATTCTACAGTGGGGCCTAAGAATCTGCATTTACATCTCACTCCCAGATGGTGTTGATGCTGCTGGTCCAGTGCCTCCAGGGCACAGATTTCTTTCATAAACTAAGTGGTAGACTGTGTGCAAAGCTCACCGCAGGACTGGGGCCAGGAGGGGAGGAGGTGTGGACAGAAAGGAGAAAGAGAAAGAAATCTGGCCTGGGAAGCAACGCCTGGAAGAGACTTGTTCTTTCTCAGCAAATGTTGCCAAAAGTTTTCTTGTTATTCCCATTTCTCTGTTTCTGGTCCATATGAGTAGCCTGCTAATTAATGCCTTGTGATTGCAACCCACTAATGGTGTCTCACGGGCCTTATGAAAATGGTGGTTCAAGACCTGGCCCAACAAATGGATGACGAGTACACCAGGACCTCAGGCCAGACTCCTCTGCCTCCGGAAAGTCCGAGAAGGTTTTGTGCCTCCCTGATTCACACTGGTCTTGTCCACAGTGCATGCGGTCCCCACTTCTCAGACAGCAGCACACACCGGGATCACCCAGTTACACCTCCATCCCTGGCCCCGCCTCCAGAGTCTCTGATTCAGAAGGCTTGGAGTAAGGCCCCTCCTGAAAATCTGCATTTTTAGTAAGCTCAGTGTGATGCAGATGCACTTGCCTAGGGACCCCTCTCTAGAATCACTGGTGGGCACAGCTGAAATAATGCCAGGATGTTAGAGCCATCTGGACCGGTAGCCACCCGAGAGCAATTCTGGAAAAGGTAAGTTGCTTCCAGCCCAGTATGGAAATGTAGGGACCTCAATGGCCAAGAGACATTATGAAAAAATGCTCAACGTCACTAATTATCAGAGGGACAAATGATAACAACAATGAGGTGTCACCTCACACCTGCCAGAGTGGCTGCCATCAAAAAATCATCAAACAACAAGTGCTGGCGAGGGTGTGGAGAAAAGGGGACTCTAGTACACTGCTGGTGGGAATGCAGACAGGTGCAGCCACTATGGAAATCAATATGGTTTCCTCAAAAAATTAAAAAATTGAACTGCCATTTGACCCAGTGATCCCACTTCTAGGAATATACCCTAAGAAGCCTGAAACACCAATCAGAAAGAATATATGTACCCCCATGTTCATAGCAGCACTATTTACAATAACTAAGATCTCGAAAGAGCCCAGTGTCCAGTAGATGAGTGGATAAAAAAGCTGTGGTACATGTACACAATGGAGTACTATGCAGCTGTAAGAAAGAAAGATCTTTTATCCTTTGAGACGACATGGAGGGGCCTGGAGAGTATTATGCTAAGTGAAACAAGACAAACAGAGAAAGACAAATATCACATGATCTCACTTATTTGTAGAATACAACGAACAAAACAAACTGATGAACAAAATAGACACAGGGACATAGAAGTAGGGTACAGACTGACAAACCTCAGAAGAGGGGGGTGGAGGGAGGGAAGAGATAAACCACAGAACTTATATGCATGTATGCGTAACCAATGGACAAAGACAACAAGGCTGGGGATGGGGTGGGAGATGGGGTGGGGGATGGGGAGGAGGGTGTCAATGAGGGAAAAAGGAGAATCATCTGTAACAAAAATAAATTAATAGAAAAAAAATGTAGGGACCCCACTCTACCTGACGTCAGCGGCCTCAGTCTGGCGGCGGGCTTTCCGCAGAGACGGACAGAGCAGCGCCTGGATGGTGCCCGTTGCGCAACTCACTCTGAAAGGGTCCCTGTTCCCTCACTCGGAAAGTCACTGTAACTCTATGACATCTGGAAGCTTGTACCTTACTCTGAACATCACATTTGTCATGGTCTTTGTTATGGCAGCCTCATCACTTATACCATTAGCCAGAGGACGTGCCGTTCAGTCTCCTGGGGGAGCAGCCCCAGAAATGCCCGTGGACTGGATGTGACCGGTCTGCATCCTGTGCACTGGGCTCTGAGCTGGTCGAGGAAGAGGTGCAGCCTGTCTCACAGTGTCGTGTCTCTCTTCTTTCCCCTCCCCCTCCCCCACCTCCAGTGCATTCCCAGAAACAGAACAGACAGACGTGTGTGCGGAAGAGCCTCATCTGCGCCTTCGCCATGGCCTTCATCATAAGCGTCATGCTGATTGCCGCCAACCAGATCCTGCGGAGCGGCATGGAGTAGCTGCCTCCCGCCACCACGCTGCTGCGGTCCCAGCTCACTGCGCATGCGCCTGCCCTGCGGCAGACTGTTCCTCCTCAAAAGCAGATTTGGATGATGCAGACGCGGCTCAGTTCAGTGAAGAACCCAAGGTTGCAGTGCAACCGGTGTTGCAAGTCCCCTTCATCTCCTTGGCAGGGACACAAAAGGGCTGTCTTAAATGCTTTAATGGTTTTGTTTCCTAATGCAATAAATAGCCAGGAGTTCCGGATGATTGCTTCACCCACCTGCTGGAACTCCGAAGAGAAACTTCATTTTCATCTCGGGATTCCATGGCCACCCAGGCCAACGGGGTAAGAGCGCCAGGGAGAGGTGTGAACACGAAGTCACCTCCACACCCCATTCTTTCAACCCAGGGGGCAGCGGGAGACCCCCGAGGGCAACCCAAGGGATGACTTCGGGGTCGCTGCAGAAGAGAGGGCTCTCCATCTGGCCCTGGCTTTCTTCCTCCACCTTGAGGAGCCCCCCGAGGTGTGGGGGGAAAACCGTCGGGTGGGGCGCAGGACCTGGCAGCCTGCAGCTGCTCCCACGCTTCCGTTCCTACGGCCTTTTCTACAGGACTCTCGTTGGCAGAGTTGGGGAGTTCTCGGTTTCCATCTGCACTTGGCTTTCTGTTCCTATAGCCCATCACGCACCAGCATCTTGGAATCTGCAGAGAGCCTTCCTCCCAGCTTTGCTGCCTGTGCTGCCATTAAAGAAGAAGCAGCATACCCGTGGGCATCTCTGTAATCTCATAGACACGTAGATAGACATATATATTTGGCTTCTTCATGTGTGACATCATTCTCCCCTAATCGCTTACTCCTGACAGAAGCTTGTCCTCTGACCCACCGCCCGGCCTCTTTTGGGGGGAGCGGCAGTTTGGGGGATGGGGACCGAGACTGGTGGTGAGGTGCTGCAGCCGGCACCCCAGTTGTCCGCAGTGATGGAGCCCACACACATCTCCCAGCCAGAAGACCTCTGTGGGTTAAGGTCCTCATGCATCTTACCTTTTCCTCATCTTACAATTTGCTTTGTAAGTTAGTCTTCCCCAGATAAAAAGAGAAATACAAACAAGACTGGAAAGATGGAAATATCAAACTTCTGTATCTTAAGTAACATCTTCAGGCATTCAGATCCTGCAACAGACTCATTTCCATGAAAGAAAAAAAAAAAAGAAGAACACAAGAAGATGTGAATGAGCTTAGCCAGCAGGGCAGGGAATCTACTCCTGCCTGCAGAATACTTCTAGTGGGGAAGGAAACTGAATCCAGTAGTCTGTTTTCAACACCATTTCAAGCCTGTGATTTCCTGACTTTTCCTAGATGTCATGTCAGCCAACACTGTTAATTCAAGCTTGCATAGTCTGAATAGCCAGTAATCTTTCAATGGAATCTTTCCCTTTGTACTTTTCCAAGCTCAGGTCTTTATTTCTATAATGCAATTGTCTTGCTCCTCTTTCTTCCCATCACATCCGAAAGCTACATGCTTCTCCCCTTTCTTCCAGTGTAGAGGCGCCGGAATCTTTCCTCTCTCGCCACAGCCAAGTAGGCTTTTTGGCGGGGGGTGTGTTCCCGAACCCCTCCTCAAGCCTTCCCTTCCTCTCCGCTTCCCTCCTACTGCCTTCTCGGACTTGGAGCATCCAAGGTCTCCGTTTAGGGTCTTCTTCCAATTCACCTCTGCAAGCACTCCAGGCAACAGCCTGGGGGCCGCTGTAGGAACTTCCCCACTGTGGGAGACTGAGAATATCCATGATGAGCACAAGAAAAACTAGGGTCTGAGCCATAGTACAGAGGAGGGCGCAGGTGTGAGCTTTCGAGGGCCCAGGGGTTAGAGTCTCCGTGAAAATGCCTGGGATCCTGCACATCCAGGCCGGGAAAGCACCAGCCTGCCTGGCCCTCTTGCCCGCCCTGCCCTGCCCCCGTACACCCTGCACATCTGCCTGCCCCTCTCCCCTGAGTGACTCACCAACCCCCCCCCCATCAGAATCCTGAACAAGAACAGGTCCAAACACAGAATACTAATAGGACAGCTTCATGGTTAGCTCCACCCAAAGCAGCTGGCCTTCCCTCTCTCAAATGAACTTGGGTGGGAAGGACCCCCTGAACCATTAGATCATGTCATATGGGGGGGTACGGGATCCTAAGTCAACTGCGTAGAGACCCCAGGGATGTTTCTTAAAGGACCATGCCCCATGAAAGGGGACTGCAATGCGATGGGTAGGCTGGACTACAAAAGAGTACTTCTCCAAAGGCTGCCTTTCTGCAGGTCTCTGCCTTCCAAGGGGGAAGGGGACCCCATAGACGTGAGGGTGAGCCTTTATTGGAAGACAGATTAGCCACCATGCAGGAGTGGAGATGAGCAAGAGTTCTGGAAAGGCACCAACAATCTACTCCCTACAAAGTCCTCAGCATCATCTCCCCAAAGAGGACTTCTCTCCGATCCCAGTGACCCAGTGACCTAGTGATCGGGAAGCCGCATGGCCTACCCCAGAGAAAATCTCAGAGAGTGCATCCTTTGTGCGGTTTCTGGGGAGAGAGGACATGAAGGAATACACAGAACTTTCTTTGATGGGCTAGAAAGTAACCTCCTCCAGGGTAACCTCACACCCCCACCCACGTCCGACAGTGTGTGGAGCAGTGGCATCTCTGAGACTTCGAGAGCTGAGAGCTTGTCCCAGTGACTTGCACCCTGGCTGCTCTGTCCAGATGGTCTGTCAAAGGAGCTGGGCGTCCCCATCAGGCAGCCCACAGCCCTGGCCCCAGTCCCGTCCACACAGTGCATTCCAGGGCCCCACACCCGTCAGCACGCTTGTCACTGGGCTTGGGATACTCAAGGATGAAGACTCTAGAAGGTCCTGGTCCCCATGTCTTGTGGCCCCAGTGGGAGCCACAGTAATCTCTGCAGGAAAGAAGAGCGAGGACCCCAACTCTCCCCCTGTGCTCCGAGCTAACAGACACAGGAGTGTATTCTCGGGCGGCTGAGTGACTAGCAAATTGAGCTTGGCTCATCCTTGTTGCAAGAATGGGTGCCCCCCACCCCAGACCACACAGGGATGATCAAGGAGACATTTTTCCTGTGAGCAAGGGATACAGACCCTGATGTCCTTGGTCCCCAAAGAAGCCGTCACCCATCACTCCAGAAGCAGACAGAGCCCCCAAATAGGGCCCAGCATGGAAACTATTAGCAGTGGCTTCCAGAATGTATGTGGGTCCCATGTGACGAATCTTTTTTTTTTAAGAAAAAGGATGTTGCCATGGCAACCCTGGCATTCCACCCTGAGCGTGCCAAGGCACACAAAAATAGGGAACATTTTCTTAAGGAACACTCGGGTTCTGCCTGATTGCAGCCTGACTCCCTGCATCCGTACCCTGCTGGTGGGGGAAATTACCCTAAACATTCTCATAGCTTCTCTGCCTTTTTCTTTTGTGTTTGAACCTGCCCTTCCATTTGCTCAGGAGAACAGGAGCCACCTGTGAGCCAGGTGGCATCCTCCCCACTCCCCTTCTCCCCCACCTCCCAGGGCCCAGAGCAAGGACCTCAATCCGGGCGAACAGTCAGGAACGTCAACTAGAAGGCAAAACACGTTTTAAGCCTCAACCTTCCAAAGCGTCTGTTTGCCGGTTGAGAAGCTCTCCCGCAAGCCAGAGGCGGGAAGCCAAGTGGACCAGGGTCGGCATGTTGTCTGAGGCAAGTCCAGTGGCTCAGAAGATTCTGGGCATTGTATTTGCAGAGAAGGTGTGTCCTGCGAGTCTTCATTCCTGATCCCTGCTTCTGTCTCAGATTTCCCATGACAAACGTGATTTTTAATCTTTTTCATCTCATGGCCCGCATAAAGGAATTACTAGAATTCTGTAGCACTCCAAAAAATATATTATACACTTTGCCAATCTGACAAAAAAAAAAAAAAAAAAAAAAAAGGTGGAATTTTGATTCATTCACACTGGACGGCTATTGTTGTGTTGGCTGTTGTCACTTCTTATTTGACAATCCACGGGAAAAGAGGTCAGTGCACCTGACTCGATAGTCAGATGTTGCGTGTTTTAACGATTCTTGCAGCGCACCGGGTGAACATCTCTGGTCCTGTGGTTAGCCAGAAGAACCTAATGAAAGATGGCAAACTCATTTTGACATCCATGCCCCTCCCAACCTCCCATCCATAGATTCATAAAGGGATAGATCTAAGAACTGGGAGAAAGAAATTGATCACTTATTCCAAATGCCTTTGCTAGGCTCAAGTCCAGACTCAGATCATAAATCAAAGAGACGTTTGCCCTTCACCCGCAGCCAGAGCCTCCCTGGTACCAGAAGAAGGCGTGGCCGGAAGAGTCAGGGTGTGGCTGCACGCCCTGGACCCTGCTCTGCCGCGCCCTGCTGTCCAGCCCGGTGGAAGCTGCTGCTCCTCCCAGCTGGGGCCTCGGACCACGCTGGGTCATGCTGCTGCACCTTCTCCAGAGGCCCATCGCGATCATGTTACCCACCCTGATCCACTGAGATAGAGAGAAGATCTTGAACCCCACTGTCAAAAGGAGGTGCCCCTTTTTCTATCATGCCCTGATGATGGAGATGGACTGAGCTTAAGCTTCTAGACTTCCGGCACGTGCTGGTTACATTACCAGGAAGACTGCAGAGATGCCTTCCCTGGAGAACACCTGTCTGAAAGGACCGCAGATCAGAGCTTTCCCCCGGCCTCTTCGGTGACCTCTCAGGGCTCAAAGTCCGTCACCTAAAGACTTTGCCATAGCCACCTCGGGGCTCGACTCCCCCAGAAGGGAAAAGAAATACATCAGCGATAGAAAAGAATCAGTATTCAGCAGCTAGGGTTTTCCATCTGAATTACTTAAAGTGATGGCAAAAGAGAGGAGGATTTGGGCTGCCTCTGATGGACCCTGTCTCCATGACAACTTAAATGTCAGAACTATTCAGCTTCACTTCATACTTCCTTTGACTAAGTCACTCAGGGGACTGTCCTTAGTTATGTGGCCTTGCCAGAGACACTTGGTTTGGAGGAATGAGGTCAAGTACACAAACCAGCCAAGAATTTCTCTTAGTACCCTATGCCCATTGCTAATACACGTGGTCCTTTTTACAGCCGTGGTTTCTATTTCATATTGGTTTGGGGCCCTTTTTATATGGTCCCATGAGGCATTATAACAATGCTTGAAGTCTTCAAGGAGAGATTAATTTGATTCAGTTTTCTTGAAATACAGCCACAAATAATCAGGTTTGCCAGTTCCACAAAACAGTCCTCTAGAACTGGAAGAGACGTGCCCAGCCTCTGCCCCTGACCCCTACCTTGGGTAGCTTGCTGATTACGCCCCAACCCCCATGTTGGCAGAGCCCTCATCCGCCTCCTTCCCTTGAGCGTGATGGGTTGGCTTTCAAACAGATGCCTCTGACATTGTTAGAAGCTGTCCAGGTGGAGGGACGCAGAGGGTGGGGCTTCCCAGGGGAACAGAAGAGCAGGATAACAAGGAGGGACTATTCCAGGGAAGGTGAAGGTCAAATGTGATGCTGCTCCATCCTGGACCTGAGAGAGAAAAAGAAAGTGTTTAAAGGGCTGCAGGGGCTGGCCTCTGTACGTGTTCCCTGTGTATCTGGCCTGCCTTAGGAACAGACAGGTGAGTGCCACGGGCTGCGCCCGGGAACCTGATCCCAATGGCATGCACTGGGAATTTCAAGAGCAGGCTGGTCGCTCACCTCTCCTTGGGGGACGCTGACATCTGCCAAGCCCCAAATGCCAGGGCTCTCTGTCTGGGCTCAGACCTGGTGAACTGAAGCCAGGAGAGCAGAGGGTAGAGCCAGGAGTGTGGGCAGAACTTTCAGCTGGGAAGGGCACAGGAGGCAGGACCCCAGGTGCCCCTGCCACCCACCTGCCAGGTGATTTTGAGTGACTTCTCTTCTTGGTCTCAGGTTTCTCATTTCTAAAGCAAGAGGAAAGGTAAACCAGATGACCCTGAAGAGCCCTCCCCTTGTGACTCTGTTTGTCGGAAACAAATCAAAATGTGTGCCCGCTCTTGAGAGGGCCCTTATACCCCCTACGGATTACATTAGGGACTGAGTTTCTTTTTAAACACAAGTGCCAAGAGGCATTTGTAAAAAGTATCTCTTGTGGTGTCCATTGTCTAGAGATGAAACAATGCAAATGGTCTTATATCAAATGTATTGTATCTTGCGGGCAAGAGATTTTATTTACTTCCTAAGGTCTTGCTGATTCGAGGGAACGTCAAGGATGTGTCCTGGCTTAGCCAGTGTGAAAAGGAAGGGGATTCGATCACCTCACCATGGGCGACGTGAATCAGAATACACGCAGAAGCAGGGTGAAACGAAGTCAGATTCTGGGAAAGGAAGCTTGTTTCTCCGTCTGAGGAAGCCCAAAGAAGCTACTGAATAAAGAGCACAACTTCCGCTCATTTCTTTCTTTCCTTTTTCTCTGGCCACTGGAACAGCAGTTCTAGCACACGTGAGCAGAGTCCGCAGTTACTGGTAACACCGTAGAAGGAAGAGGGTCTGGTGACCTCTGCTGAGTGTCAGGAATGAGATGCACAGTCTGGGGAGACCAGCTCTCTGGGGTTGCCCTTTAGCTGGCTGCTGCGCCCAGGTGCCTGCTGTATCCGTGGTCCCACCGTGACGAGGGGCGGGGGACAGGAAGAGAGCAGCTGCCAGAGCCCCCAAAATCTCCAGCCCTTCTGCCCCATGACAACATGAACTCCTAGGTTTCTGTCCTGTTTCCTTTTTGTTTTTATTGCTGTTCTTCCCTGGAAAGACCCAGGGAAGGGCCCTGTCAGCTCCTGGTGGAAATGTACACAAGTCCGTGCCTAGCTGCTCTCTCCAAGGAGAACCAACGGCCGTTCTTTCTTTCTGGCCGGGAATCCAGGATTCAGAGGTCCTTGAATGGCTGCTTAATGGGATTTGATTTTCCTTCCCCAGTTCTGAATCCAGGAAGAAGCGATTTCTCCGAGGACTAACCAGAGACAATGCCCTTGGAGGGGAATCAGATCTGAAAATCTGGTCCAGGAGTGGGGTTGGCAAATGGTCGTCGATCAGGGGCGGAGGGAGGGGGCACTGTGGTTCTAGGAGTCATCAGACCTGAGGCATGAATTTCCTCTCAAAGCACAGCAGTGAAGGGCTGAATGCAAACCGGAGTGCAGCTGAGGACGGTGGTGACCAGGACGACTGCCCCTTGCAGCTCTCATCCGGAACGGGCCCCGAAGACTGAAATCCTGGGTCACCATCTCCCCGTGTACCTCATTCTCATTCCATTTTCTTTTTCCATTCAGTATTAGTTGATGATTTCTGCTATGAAGTGATGAGAGAGTCAGCAGACTAGTCAAAAGAAAATCTTTATATAACATGTAAATATTAATATAAATTAACTCGGCATGCAACTTACTGACCCAATGAAGCATATGTTATTAATACGTCATCTCAGTGTATAAAGGAAAACTGACTGCCATATTTACCAGATGTTTTCTCGAACCAAACCTGTCTGTAAATATATAATCTGTATAAAAAAGAGTCTAATTTACCATTATTTATGCAATAGAAAAAAATAAAAGTTTTTTTTTTTCTTTTGATGAGACTCAGTTCGTTATGTGTGGTGTGATTTGCAAATGGGTCACGGCTTTCATTCCTGTGACCCTGAAGGACACCCGGATCTATGGGGATGGCAGTCCAGCATCATCCCTTTCTGAGAAGCCAGCGAGAAAGCCGAGGCCGTGGTCCTGCGGAGCGGCTTTGGAGGGGATGATCGACACACGGAGAGGTAAGCTGACGATGGAACCTATGCAGGGAAATCGGAAACCTCTTCCGGCCAGGGAGACCCCCAAGCTAACGGTGTCATCCTTGCGGTATTCCATTTACCAAACTCGTCCCAACGTTAGCACTCGGGCATGGCCTGCTTTGGCTTAAGCGTTTGGAATGTGTGATGTTATTTGAGCTTCTTGGACAAAAACGCTCAAATAACATTACGAATGTTCAGGTCTGATTCCCCTCCAAGGGCATTGTCCAAGACAAAAGATATTCATTCCTGTATAGCAACAAAGAAACAAGAGGGACCAAAAAGTGAAGTGATTTGATTAAAGGCACGATCCGAGACCCTGCCCAAATTCAGACCAAACATCTCCCAGCACCACGAGGGCATCTTTCATTTTCTTTACTTTTCAGTAATGTCATCGCACATTTTTCTAAATGTCTCGCACCTAAGCCAAAAACCTCAGTAGATCTCCCAGTTTCTCCCAGGGCCCCCAATTTTAAGTGTTGTAATTTATACACCTTCTTAGGGGAGATGTATGAAGTAAAATCACTAAGCATTTGTTATTGCTTAAAAACTCTAAAAATAGAATTCCAAATTCGAGGCATAAAGCACATTTTTTCCCCTCTGTTAAAGGGGGCCCCTGGCAAATTCCAGGGAGATCAAAACTTGGGTTTTATTCTCTCTGATCTGGGTTTTAAGTTTTTGGGGATTTTTTGTTGTTGTTGATTTTCAATGATAAGGAAAGAGTTAGTCTTGAATATTCATTCTCCTGGGATCCCCGGCAGAGCACAGTGTGTCAAGCAGGACAAAAGGCCCCCAGGGGACTGACCACAGAACTCAAGTCTCTGACCCCTGACCGCGGAGACAACAACTCAGAAGCTGGAGACTCCTTGCCCAACCTGGGCCCAAACTAGATAATATCCCAGGTAAAATAAAGCTGGCCCTTAACGAAGGAACATCTCTTTGCATCCTAGTGGGACTTTCCCATAATTCTGCTGCGATGTGAATTCCAAAGGCTTTTATTTCAGATAAATGTTTGTCTGTGGTCCAGCCATGTGCACAATTAGAAAGCTGTGCCTGTCACTCCTGCCAGTTCTGGATGGGTTTACCCGTGACACGGAGCTGGGCCTTGAGTGGCCAAGGGTGGTGCCCTGGCTGACGGGAGCACCTGTGGCCACCTTTCCAGGCCAATCATTTCACCGCAGCACACCTGGGCTTCACCACCGGGCACTGGCCCGAGAGCGGAAGCAGCTGAGCTCCAGCCTTCCCCAGCGAGAGCCCCAGACCCGCAGCACCACGCCTTGGCCATGCTCCCTGGAGGAAGCCCGGGGCATGTTCAGAAGGGATGTCCGAACCTGAGGCATTTCAGCAGCCTTATGTGGCCGGGCTGGGACCAGGAGCCACTTCCTTGGGTGACCCCTCAGCAACGCTCCTTGCTCCTAGGTCTTACGAGGTATTTCCTGGGGCTGGCGTCTGGTTGCCCTTGCAGTTGTCACTCACATCCCCATAAGCACAGCGGCAGAGACCAGCGTAGGGCTGCAGGGACCTCCGCTCTCCCTCCTAGGAAGGAGCCACCGGCTTGCAAACTGGAGGCTCTCAATGGTCTTCCCTCGCCCCTCTCAATGTCAAAGCCACGACTGCCCCACTGTCCCTAGGAAGCCAAAGAGTGGGAGGGGGGAATGCAAAATACAGGACTCTCCCCACTTTTCCCTAAGGTTACTCTGGATGAGAGCAGAGTAAAACCGAGCGCAAGGAGTGGACTGCACAGTGTGAGAATTACAACTCGATAAAGCTGTCCTAAAAGATGAGCGCAAAGGTAGCGTTGAAAGAGATGGAGATGCAACACGTACAGGCGTAGGAAGGGCTCGGAGCCTCCTGTGTTTGGGAGCCTCAGTGATCTGGGGCGCGGGCACAGTCCCGCTTCTCCGAGCCGCCTCAGGCAGCAGTCTCGCATCTCAGAAGCAATGCTGACCAGGCATGGGCAGCCCCTCAGGGGTCTCTCTGCTAGGGGCCTCCTCCAGCCTCGGCGCTTCCCAGCCTGATCCCTGTGCATTTCAGCCTCTGCGGTCCACAACCACAGGACTGGTTTCTTCATGGTCGGTCACTCCATGCCAGCCCCCAGCCCTCCATCAGCCCTCTCCTCTAAGGATGGCATGTCCTTTAGAAGAGAAAACTTGGAGGGGAAGGGGACTAGAGGTGTCTGCAGTGCCGTCATGTAAGGGGGACATGGGCTGCGCCGTGTGGTCCAGGGGCAGGTCATGCACAGACTCCAGCTAATCTGTGACCCTGGTTGGACAAATGGCCTCCGTCCTGAGACTAAAACTTCTTAGCTACAGGACAGCTTATTTTGCTCATCATTTGTATGCCTAGCACCTAAAATTGTGCCAAGCACATTGTAGGTGCTCAATAAATATTTGCTAAATAGATAAACAGAGAGATTACCTGCATTGCTCAGATATCTAAATTCTCTGGTGACACAGGTTCCTGTGCCCTCACTTCTCTGTGCCACGTTCCTCATCCGCAGCTTCATGCCCTTGGTTCCCATACGTTTGTCAGAATCAAGTACATCCCATATATACATGTTTGTTTGTTTGGTGTTAAATCCTCCAGCCTGTCCAGAAATTCTTTATCCTCTTTGAAGAGCCAGGCTCATCCCCTTTAGCTCCTCCTTGAAGGTGCTATCAGGCTGCAGCTGATCTCTGGCTGGAAGACAAGCCCATCGCCCTCCCCCCTCCCCGAGGGCCACAGCATCAATCCTCTGCGCTTGGTCAGAGCGGGGATCTCAGCAGCTGCCCAGCCGCCGCACCTCTCCCTGCTGGGCTGGGCTGATGTGGCTCTGCCGACTGCTCCCAGGCTCCCTCCTTCCTCTCGCAGGTCTCCGCCTACACCTGCTGACCGAGGTCCCACCAGTGGCACCAGCCTCCTCCAGGTGGCTGAGGCTTTCGAAGCTCCTTCCAGTAATTAGCAAGTGTCTACCAGGTACGCATGGGATTCCTATAGAGACAAGGACAGGACACCAGGAGCCTTCGGTCTGGTAGAAAGAACCGACAAGCAAGCCTGCACTTACAGTCCCGGGTCAGAAGTCCTACGGAAGGATTCACTGTAGGAAATTATAGCAATATAAAGGAAGGCGCATTTAAAAACATTTTGTATCTATAATTGTGAAACATTTCAAACATACACAAAATAATAAATAAGCACAGTATACCTACAGCTCCCATTTAGCAGATGTTAATACTAGGACTGAGTTCTCTCTCTCCTTCCCCTCTCTTCTCAATAAACCCCTGGAGTGCAGCGAATGCTCCCAATTCTATATTCTCCCTTTCTTCTTCTTCTGATGGGACATCTTCCCAAAGCTAATGACTTCCATCGGTATTTTTGTAGAGGAATTCTTGGAGGGGTGCGACACGGAAGTTGGTCAGACAGAGGGGCACGGTGCAGCCCGGCAGAGGAGTCAGCGTGTGCACAGTCCAGAGGCGCGCTCGCCCGGAGACGAGTTAGGGAGAGTTTGTATTAATCCAGGGGAGACATGGCAGCGGCCTAAACTCAGCAAGTGTGGACATTAAGAAAAGATTTTCTATGTTGCTTGACAGGGAGGGATGAGAAAAGAAAAATATTTCAGTTTCTGGTTTGAGAAGGGGTAGAGAAGATGTTGGATTTAGTTTAAGTCATGATTAATTTGAGGATGTGTTTAGGGTATCCAAGTAATGTCAGATAGCATATAGAGAAATCTGGCCTATAGCTTTTGATGAGGGAAGGAAGGAAGGAAGGAAGGAAGGAAGGAAGGAAGGAAGGAAGGAAGGGAGGGAGGGAGGGAGGGAGGGAGGAAGGGAGGGAGGAAGGAAGGAAGGAAGGAAGGAAGGAAGGAAGGAAGGAAGGAAGGAAGGAAGGAAGGAAGGAAGGAAGGAAGGAAGGAAGGAAGGAAGGAAAAGTGCAGGTCAGTCTGTTTGCCTCTCTACAAGCTAGAGAAAAATGCACCCAACTGAAGAAGTTCATTTTCAAACTGTTTCCATCCATTTGTTTCCTCCTCCTCCCCCTTGTGGCAAGAGGGAGAATTTCAGCCTGTCTTGGACAATTACCACTGTTAAATGTTGGGCATAGCTGTACCCAGTGTTCAAGTAAGTTGCTCACTTGCCTTCCAGTTCTTTGGTATCAGATAGACTCGAGGTCAGCCTGGCTCCTGAGGACGAGGAAAATGATGGCGTTTCATGCCAGTAGCAGGTTGGAAGGTGGGAGTAAACTCAAAGCCATCTTCGAGAAAGTAAGCAATCTGGTTTCACAGAGACAGAACACGGTGCCTCAGCTGCCTGCATCACAAGAAATCCTGCTGCTGGTTTTGCCATCGTTCCCTTTGTAGCCATTGACTTCCCCAAAAATTCAAGGAGAGAGCCGGTAGGAATTTCCCAGCGCCTAGATAGGCAGAGGCGGTGGGATTAGAACACCATCCTGATGCTCAACTCAGATGAACGGTGGCCACGAGCTTGTCTAAGCCCTTTGATAAAGTGTACACCTAAGAGGTTTGCCAATCCCATTCTCAGCCACGATGCCACCTCCCCTCCCCACACATTGCTAATCTTGACCTTAGCTCAATGATTTCATAGATTCATTGCCAAACCTGGGTTTTCATAAACGATTTCCAGGAAATGTGAGGGTTGAAATCAAGTTGAACTCATGTGGTTTTACTCTTAAATTGAGTTTGCTCTGTGATTTCTGGAAGACCTTGCCACTTAGGACCTCAGCAACCTCTGTTGGTTAGTTGTTTTGACTCCAGAAAGCTCCAAGGTAATCTATCCTATTAAACCCAAGGAGAATGTTGGCAAGGAAGTGTCTCAACGGCAGCCCACACAAAAGAATCGTTTATCTTGCCTGAGAAGTATAAAGTCGAATATCCATATCATGGGAGCCGATTTTCTTTGCTTGGCTTTAAGAATAAAATATGCTTTGAACTCCTTTCCCAGAGGTTAAAAAAAAAAAGTTACATTTCTTCAGTTGAGTCATTTTGGCAAGACCCCCGCCCCTGCCTTCTATCTGCAAGTTTGGAAACTTCAGAATTTTTATGAGAGTGTCTGAGTGCTGAGCCATGTCCCAAGCGTCCTCACTGCAATTACCTATTACCACATGTCACCACAGTGAAGGCCCTTTGGGTCCGTTTACACCCACTTGTCAGGATGAAAACCTTCAATGTAAGAGCTGATGTGATATATGAGACCTTCACAATACAACTTGACTATTGGAATGACTTCTGGCTTTCCATGGCTGTTTCTTAGTTTCCAAATGTATTTTAGTTAAACTACAAGAGTTATATTCCCATAGAGATCAGTACCTAGCCCTTCCTGACAAGCATCCTCTCTGCCACTCCACAAAGGAGAGACAGCTATTCACGGGGAGGCATCTTATCTCGGCAATTTCCTCCATGCATTTTCTTACTGCATCGCTTATCTGTAGTGTAAGTGCCACTCAAGGAGTTATAAGCACTGTTAAACGGTAATATTTCATTTTCTCTCTTCCAAGTTTCCATTAAAATAATTGTGAAGATATGAAAGGAGAGGGGAAAAATACAACACTGAAAACCGGAGATAACAGTTTAGAGAGAAGTTTCTAAGAATCACGGAACCCATGAGACTGAATAAAGAAATTCAGGGGATGATTGATTCATGTTCTACCTTCTGAGCCATAAAACCACAAGTGGTAAGGAGTCTATAGCCCGTTTAAAGTAAAACAGGCTGTGACTCACCTCTCTGGCATAATACGGTTCCCCTCATCTCCATTACTGCCCCCAGCTATGTCTTCATAGAAACTAGAAAGCTAGAAACTCTCTATCCTAGGCACAGTCACTATATTCTTCGTGAATTCATCTGAGGAAAACAGACTAAGGCTTAACAGCTGATTTCTTATCAGAGACCACAAAGGCCAAAGCAAGTAGAATGACATATTTTAAGTGCTGAAAGAAAAAAATACTATCAATCAAGAAAAATTTTATATCTAGAAAAATTAAAGAGAGCATAAATGTATTTTTGTCTGTAACTCCTACTTTCTATCTGATTTAAAAGACAACTGTATAAAGCAATATTTGTAATAATTATAACAATAAACACACAATGTATAAAGGTATAACTTGTAAAAAAAAATAATCGCATGGGGAGACAGACATATATAGGAGCAAAGTTATTGTATGCTATTGCAAATAACTAGTTTGTTATATGTTTGAACTAGTTTGTTATATGTTAAAATGTTAATTGCAATTACCAAGGAAGCCACTAAGATAATAACTAAAATATATAGTAAAACAAATGACAAGGGGATTAAAATGGCACACTAAAAAAACCTCATCTAACACAAAGGCAGGCAGTAATAAATACTGAGGAACAAGAAAGACACATAGAGAACGCGTTGTAAAATGGCACAAGTTTTTCCTTATTGGTAATTGCATTAAATGTAAAGGGATTAAACTCTTCTATTAAAATGCAGAGATTGGCAGAATCAATTTTAAAAAAAAACAAACCAAAATCCAACTATGTGCTGTCTACAAGAGACTTGCTCTAGATTCAAAGTTACAAATATGTTAAAAGTAAAAGTAAATGTAATGTGCCATTCCACGCAGGACATTACAGAAGACGGCGGAGTAAGGAGATTCAGGCATCTCCCTCCATCTAAACAACGTTTAAGCTGGCAGGAAGTGAATGAAATAACTAGTGTGGAACTCTGGAGTCCACTTGGGCACTTGCAGTGTCCAGGATAAAGCCTGATGAAGAACCTAGTACACTGTAGTAAGTTAAGGCCTTCTGCATAGTGGTTACCAGCCCCAAACCCACAGCCGGCAGCTGTGGGGTCAGCGGCCAGCCTCTCTGATGTGGCTTGCTGGAACCAACATGGGCAATATGAACTTTGTCCTCTAAATGTCAGGGTTGAACGTTTCAGATTCTGATAGTTGCTTTTGATTGCTGCGGGGCCAGCACAGAGGCCATCTATCGTGTCAAACCCGAAAGGCTGGGGGGTTTCTAGGAACTTTAACGAGGGAGCACTTGTGACGTTATTTCTCCCTTATGGAGCCAGACATTTAAGAAAACACTTGTCAAGTCACTGACTGGTCATAGAGATAACAGAAGAGAAATTTCAGTAACCACACAGAACAAGAAACACATGCTTTGAAAAAATAAAGGTTTAGAAAGTCATAAATAGAAGACTACAGCCCTCAATGAGTAAGATTTGGCAGTCCCCGAGGAGTGGAAGAATTAGATCTTCAGAGTTTCAACAACATAATATTGTAAATGTCCAGTTCTTAACAAAAAATTATAAAATATACAAAGAAACAGGAAAGTTTGGCCCATTCTTGGAAAAAAATTTGGCAGAAGCCACCCCTAAAAATTCCCAGATATTGGAAATATTAGTCAAAGATGTTAAATCAACTGACTTAATTATGTTCATTGAGCTACCAAAAAACCAAAGGATATTAAGAAAACAACATATGAACAAATGAGAATCTGAAAAAGAGCATCTATACCAGAGTTAATCAATGAAGGCATAAATAAGTGGATCAACAAATATCTCTCTCTCTCTCATATCAATTTGAAAAATTAAAAAACCCACGGTTAATAGCATACTTAATAGTAAAAAACTACAAGCTTGCCTGGCCAGTGTGGCTCAGTAGATTGAATGTCGTCCCATGGACCGAGAGGTTCCGGTTTGATTCCCAGTCAGGGCATATGCCCAGGTTGCAGGCTCGATCCTCAGTAGGGGCATGCACAAGGCAGCCGATTGATGTTTCTCTCTCATATCGATGTTTCTATCTCTCTCTCCCTCCTCTCTCTCTAAAAAATCAATAAAAACAAATTTTTTGAAAAGACTAAAATCTTATCCTCTAATATCAGGAATAAGACAAAGATGTACGTTTTCACTATTTCTTATCAGTATTGTAGGACAATTCCAGAAGAAAATAAAAGTAACAGTTTGGAAAGAAAGAAGTAAAACTATCTTTAAATATCCATGTTCATTGATCAGAACACTTGATATTGTAAAAATGGTGGTACTTCTCAAATTGTCTACAGATTCAACACGATCCTTACCAAAATTCCATTTGGCCTTTTTTTTTGTTTCCTTAAAAATTTACAAGCTGACCCTAAAATTCATATGGAAATACAAGGGACCCAAAAGAGTCAAAAAAATCTTGGAAAAAAAAAGTTTCAGAATTCACACATCCAAATTTCAAAGCTTACTGTTAAGTTACAGTAAACAATACAGTGTGGTATACTGACTGATGCACGTATATAGCAATGGGCTAGAACTGAGAGTCCAGAAATAAACTCTAGATTTATGGTCATCCTATTTTCAATAAGGGGACCAATAAAATTCAGCAGGAGAAAGAATGGTCTTTCCAACAGTGGTGCTGGAACAACGGAATATACGCATGAATTAATTAATTCTTTTTAATTCTCAAAAGGCATTAATCTGCACCCCTACCTCACACCACACAGAAAAATTAACTCAAAATGGATTAGAGACCTAAACAGAAAATGTAAAACTACGCCATTCTCAGAAGAGAACATAGGAGAAAATTTTTGCGACTGTGGGTTGGGTAAAGCCTGGGGTGCTGGTTATATTCTTGCTCTTTAAAACTAGGTGAGAACTTCAGAGGAGGGGATGAGAGAACTTCGGGGGGGCGGGGGGATGAGATAAACCAAAGAACTTATACATATGTGTGGGTAGCCAATGGACACAGACAGCAGTGCTTGGGGGCTGGGCGGGATAGGGAGAAGGGTGTCTGGGGGTGGGGGGAACATCTGTAACAAAAATAAATTAATTAACAAAAAGCAACAACAACAAAGAATTTAAAAAAACTAGGTAAGAGATCACATAATAGCCATTTGACTATAAGAGGTAACCCGTATATTTATATTTTATGAATGTTTTGTATCTTATTAAATTTTACTATTTAAAAAATCTAAATGAATAAGACTATAAGAAAATCTTACCTCACACCATTAAAAATATTAATTTGAAGTGAATCACAGTCTTATCTGTGGAAGATTAAATAGCAAAACTTTAGTGAGAAAATGTAGAAAAATATTTTCAGGATCTTGGGGTAGGTAGCTAATTCCTTAAGTAGGACTCAACAAAATATCAACCATAAGAAGACACTTTGAGGAACTGAAGCTGGTCAAACTCTAAGTGTCTGTGTATCAAAGGCACCATCAAAATAGTGAAAAGGCACGTCAGAGATGGAGAGCAAATATTTGCAATGCATATATCTCTAAATATATCACTGAAATATACTCTTACAAACCAATAAGAAAAAGATTTTTTAAAAATCAATGGTTGAAACACCTAAACAGAAACTTTGCAAATGAGAATACCCAAATGACCAGTAAGCAAAAGAGGACATATATATTATGCCACTGTTTTGAAGTTCAAGAATAAGCAGAGTCAGAATAATGGTTGTCCCTAAGGAGGAGGCAAGTATTGAGAGAGCAAAGAGGAGTCTTCTGGAGTGTTGAAAATATTCTACATCTTGTTTTGATGGTTAGTGGTTATATGGGTATAAATGAATATAAAAATTAAAAAGCTGTACACTAGAAATGCATACACTTTCTTGCTGACAAGTGCGCCTTAAATGTATGTATACCATTTAACCCAACTATTTCACTTTTTGTTTTGAGGGTATTCATCACAGTGTTATTTCTTATTATAAACAAATTTGAAGCAGTTTGTATGTGTGAACCGTGAGTTGATTACATAAATTATGAAGTATCCATACAAAGGGTTACAATGCAGCTCTTAGACATGGTAGAATACTTCATGCATAAAAATGTCCCTAAAATAACATGTAGAAACCATGTCCAAAGTACATACAATATGTTTTTATTTTTATAAGATATATCTGTTTACCCTGCACGGACAGCAACCTCGATGATTAATCATGAGCAACGAATCGTGATCACCTGTCATACCTGTGAGCGCAAGAAGGCGGACGGAACCCCCGTCTCCCTCCCCTCCCACGTTCAGAATCCCAGTCAAATGTCATCAGAGGTGGAGGAAGGCCGTCAGGACCCTGTGGTTCTGACAAGGCTCCAGACTGTGGAAGGGGGATCACACTGGTGGGTGAAGCGCTTGGGGAGTCCAAGCACAAGCAGGCTGGGCAGGGGGCTGCAGGTGAAGAGAATGTATATCCTGCTGGATGGACATCGAGAGACCCTGAGCTCCATGCAGTTTCCACCTGCAGGGAATAGCTGCACAGGCTGGATCACTATTCAGAGAATTTAAAAGACTGTTTATTAAATGACTTCATTAGTTGACCCCATCCAATAAGACACTGTGAGAGTTCATTTTGACCATAAAACTTACTAACAAACATGGAATAACACTATCCAGTAATAATGGCAGTGTGGAACACTAGACTAATTGATATATTGTTGGTGGGACTACCTACTAGAGCGTCATCCCCTGCACCAAAGGGTTATGAGTTCAATTCCCGGTCAGGACACATACCCAGGTTGCATGTTTGCTCCCGTCAGGGTGTGTATAGAAAGCAACCAATCAATGTTTCTCTCTCGCTCTCCCTCTCTCTTCCACTCTCTTTAAAATCAATAAAAAAATATCCTTAGGTAAGAATTATTTAAAGAGAGAGATTCTTGATTTAAATCTATTTTTTTCCTAGATTAATTAATGAAGACCAAGAAAAAAATGGAAAAGGGTAGTGTTTGGAAGAGACAACTTGGCTCCCCATCTTATATGGAAGGTGAAAGAGCCTACAGATTTTTTTCTAAGTTGAAATTGCAGTGATAAAAATTTTTAAGTATTTTTATTTAAACATTTTTTTCCCTTTATTGATTTGAGAGAGAGAGAAAGGGAGAGGAAGCGAGAGAGAGAGAGATAGAAACATTGATAAGAGAGAACATCGATTGGCCGCCTCCTGCATGCCCCTCACTGGGGATTTGGCCCCCAACCTGGGCATGTGCCCTGACCAGGAATCGAACTGGAGACCTCTTGGTGCCTGGGTCGACGTTCAACCACTGAGCCACACTGGCTGGAAAAGTTTTTAAGTATTTTTAATACGTAATACTAGTTTCAAAAATACACCCATGTCTAATAAACTACAAATGCAATAGTGATCAAAACTCTGTAATAAATTATTTTGAAATAAACTTGTCAGTGTGAACCTCAAGATTTTTCGTTTTAACTTAGTCACTGTGGCTTTTTCCACAGAAAGGGCACAGAAGCAAAGATACTCCTAGAGCAACGAGGACACCTGGTGCCCGGAACTGGCTTTCCAAATGCTACCAACAGCACCGGCAGGTTCCAGAGCTGGGGCTGGAAACGCAGGAAGCGAATCTGGGACGCGCTGCTGTGCCCGGGATTCAGCAACACTCAGAAGACAGCGGAGACGGACCAAGGCGGGAATGAAGGGCATGCCTCTGGCCAATCTGAACAGTGAAAACCAACAAGAGGAGAATGACTGTAATTTATGTTAACACAATGAATAAAATATCATGCGTTAGTAGTTGGGGGCAGGGGGCTGGGAAGGAGAAAGCAAGCATAGGAAAATGTTAATTGCTGCATGCAGATCAAGGGTGTGGGTGTTGGCTTCACTCTTTCTTTCAACGCTTTTATGTCTAAAAACCGTAGTGATATGAGAAAATCAATAAATAAAATGTATTGAACAGAAAGCAGATAGCAAAAACATAAAAAGAAATCTTAAAGCCAAATAATAAATGAGCTGCCTACAACAGAGAGGAAAACCTCTTCATCAAGCTCAACAGAAGTTAAATGAGACTTCATTTCTGGAGGGAATAGAGTAACGAGGACTGATCATGCCCCACGAAATCAAACTAAAGGACAAGTATATGAAACCCGGGCCCCAAGGCACTGGACACAGGGAGATCCCTGACTTGGAGAGGTGGAGCTGGGCACCGGGGGACGCCAGGCTGGCTGGAGCTCACAGGGCAGAGGACCAAGGGGTGAGCTGTACAGAGAGCTCTGAGGACCTGCAGAGCCTTCCCGTCTAGTAGCCAGCGGAGCACTGACCGTCACACGTATGAGGACGGTGCCAGAGGCCGGGAGAGAAAATTTGTCAAACAATGCCCGTTCCCAACATCCAGAGTAGGAGCCTCATAATTCACCAACGATGAGCATTGATTATAGCACGGAATTAGTTTCCCAGGGCTGCTGCAACAAATGACCCCAAACGGAGTGGCTTAGAACAACAGAACGCGTTCTCCCACAGCCCGGGAGCGGCCAGTGTGAAGTGCAGTGCTGGCCGGGCTCCCTCGGCGGCTGCAGGAATTACCCTCCCCGCCTCTTTCTGCGATGGCCAGGAGTCCGGGTTCCTGGCTTGCAGCTCTCCACACCAGCTTCTCCCTCTGTCTCCCACAGTTATTGTCTGTCTCTGTTGGCTCTTCTTCTCCTGACACTAGTCATCGGATCAGGGAACACTCTAACTCAGTGTGACCTCCTTTTAACTGATGACATCTGCAAAGGCCCTATTTCCAAACAGGGTCACACTCTGAGGTTCTGGGCTGACATGAATTTGGGGCGGACAAAGTTCAACCCAATAAAAGTACTAGGAAGAGTCTTGCCCCAGTCGTGGAAAAAGTTACCCCTCGACTAAAATGATTTGGTCCTACCTACCAAAGCTGAAACGCAAGACCCAAAGACTCAAACTACTTCTCGGTGACTCCAGTGCATCCTAGTACAAAATTCAAGATTATTGTCAGCAATAAAAAAAAAAAAAAAATACCCAACAACTAACAAGGTAAAATTTGCAGTATCTGGCATCCAATATAAAATTTTATTTGAAGAAATAATGTCTAAAACTTTCCCAGATTTGATGAAAACTATAAATCATAGATCCCAGAATCTCAATAAACCTCAAACACAAGAAACATTCAATAATATTATACTATGTTACTTAAACCTAGCGATAAAGAGAAGATTTTAAAAACATCCAGGGGGGAAACAGACACTTTATATAAAGAACCAAAATAAGAATAACTTCAGATATCAAAAAACAGTTTAGAAGAGCTTAGAGGAATATCTTTAAAGTATTGAAAGAAAAGATCTGCTCACCTGGGATCCTTTACCCAGCGACAGTACCGTGTGGTTCAAAGACACAGGCAAAATGGTTATCCGAAGCACCGAAGCTAAAAGCGTCGTCAGCAGGACTTCGCTACCAGAAGTATTAAACTAGTCCTTAAGGCAGACGGAAATAATAAAGATGAGAAGGAAAATGAATGAAAAGGAAACAGGAAAACAATAGAGGAAATCCATGAAACCAAAGCTGGTCCTTGGAGAAGATTAATAACATTGACAAATCTCTGGTCAGATTTAAAGAGAAGAGAGAAAAAAAGAGAAGACACAAATTACCAATATCAAGAACGAGTTAGGTGACCCTGTAGATTTTGTAAGTATTACAAGGATGACTTTTTCGTTAAAAATTTTCCCACAATGAAAATGCCAGCCCCCAAAACTTCAGTAGTAAATGTTGCCAAACATTTAAAGGAGCATTAATACCAAATCTACACAAACGCTTCTAGAAAATGTAAAAGGACAGCATAATTCCCAACTTTTTCTATGAGGCAGAATGACTCCGATACAAAAACCAGAAAAGGACATTACAAGGGACAAACAAACAAACAATAAACTATAGACTGATCTCCCTCGTTAATTTATATGCAAAAATTTTAAATAAAAACTTTAAGGAATCAAATCCAATAAACTATAAAAAGAATAAAATATCATAACCAATAGGGATTTATCTCAGAACTGCAAGCTTGGTTTATCATTTGACAATCTGTCTATGTAGTTCACCTTAATAACAAACTAAAAAAAACAAAACCACATAATGGTTTCAATAGATGCAGAAAAATCATGTGTCGGAAGCTAACATCCACTCCTGATAAAGACTTTTAGCAAAGCAGGGCGGAAGGGAACTTTGCCGATCTGATAAGGGGAAGCCACAAAAGGCCTCCTGGTAACATCAGACTTAATGGTGACAGAATGTTTTGTGCCGAGATCGGAAACAGGACAAAGATGTTCAATCTCACCACCTCTATTCCTTTGTACTGGAGACTTCAGCCAATGCACTATGGCAAGACAGGGACATGAAATGCATCCCGATTACAAAAAAAAAAAAAAGGAAAATTGCCTTTATTTGCAGAAGACATGATTATATATATAAAAAATCTGATAAATGTTCAGAAAAGCAACACGTGTCTGGTGGCAGTTCTCCTGGTCCAGTGCTGGCTTCTGTGCCCAGAGCACTTTCCTCTACGTGTACAGCTCAGAGCTCCTGCAAGTCTCAGCTCCCTCCACCTCAGTCCATGACTGGGCACCTCCCCTGCCTACTCTGCAGGCTCCATAGAGCTCTACCGCTGGGTCCCACAGTGCCTCCTTCTGCCAGGACGCAGAGGATGTGACTGGAGGCCCCCAACCTAACGCCAACCTTTCTTCTACACTGTCAGCTCCACGAGGGAAGGGGCTTGACCGAAGTTGCTGCTATATTCCTGGGACCTTGAGGATAAATGGTGCTCAAGGAGTCATGGAATAAATTTCAACTATTTTTGAGTCATAAGGCCATTTCCTCCTTTCTGGACTTAGGATGGGTCACAGAAGTCATAATGTCAGCACTGAAATGAATATTTAACAGCCCCTCATTTTACAGGTTCGAAAACAAAACAAAACCTGAGGCCCAGAGAAGAGTGTGAGGCTCAAGGTCATGTACCAAGTAGTTAATGTCAGAGCTGGGACAGGAAGAATGTCTCCCAAGTCTTGGCCCTGCCTCTTCCCTCACAGTTCTTTCTCTCTGCATTTTATTAGTTTTTATTTACTCATTCATTTTATTTCATTTTTTTAGAGATAGAGGAAGGGAGAGAGAGAGATAGAAATATCAATGTGAAAGAGAAACATCGATCAGCTGCCTCCTGTACACTCCCCACTGGGAATCGAGCCCACAACCCGGGCATGTGCCCTGATCGGGAATCGAACCGGGACCTCTCAGTCCACGGGACGATGCTCAGTCCACGGGACGACACTCAGTCCACTGAGCCATACCGGCCAGGCCTCCTCTCTGCATTTTAACAATTTCAGAATCTCCGTTCCCGTGACGTGCCGGAGCCCAACAATGAGGATGCTGATCAGTGTGCTGGGAACACGGCCCACAGAGTCACTGTGAGGTATCATCTCCTCCGCTGGACTCAGCATTTGGAGCGTGGACCCCTCAGCAGCAGGATTCTGGATGCCAGCTCAGGCCGTGGTCCGAAAGAGGAAGAGGGACATTGTCCGGGGATGGAAGGTTCTCACAAACACGGATGCTGGGGAGAAAGACTGAGCAGCAAAGCCATTCCAGGCGGGGGGAGCAGCGACCGTGGCTGCCGTCAGATTCAGGGCAGGGTGCAGAGGGGAGGACCAGGCAGGAGCCGGGGGCAAAGGGGCCCAGAGGCAGGGGACAGAAAAGAGCCCCTCTGCTTGTCGTGCCATTATCCACCCAGAGCCAGCAGAGGGACGCATCAGGCCCGAAGCCTTCAAGGGGGACTGTCTCTAGATCCCACTCCACGCCCACGAGCGTGCCTGTTACTCCAGCATTAGCGATAACTTGAATGGGGACTTTTCAGTTTCCAGGAGAATGCAAATACTTCTCAGCAGGACTTCGATGCCAGAGTCCTCAGCCCTGGCCGAGCGTTCCAGTCTTGGGGGAACTCCGGAACCTGCGGTGCCGAGCTCCGCCGCAGCCCAACCACATCGGAGCGGGGCGGAGCGCCCAGACCATAAGCTTTTAGAGCTCCCCAGAAGGTTGCAATCTGAACCGGGGAAGGTTCAGAACCTGGACTACTTGATTACTATAAATGCCAGCAGAGAAGAACCCTGGAAGTCATCAAATCCCTTTTTGGCAGATGGAGAAACTGAGGCCCAGGGAATCTGTGGCAGAGACCAGGCTGGGAGGATGCCCGGGTCCCTCTGCTCCCTCCTGCGTAAGGGAAGCTGAGAACATGGTGTCAAGTAAAGGCGGGGAGAAGCCCTGGGTGGATGAGAGGGCCACAGTGGGGCCCCCGGGCCAGGGCAGGGCATCACAACGCCAGTGGTTGGCACCAGGGAGAACTGCCAGGTTCCCCGTTTGGCCCACATAGTCCTGGAATGGGTCGGGGTCTGGGAGGGCTGGACTGTGGCAGCAGCCCCTCGCTCTCTCCCTCGCTTCCTTCTTTCTTCCTCTCCTGTTCTCCTCGGCGGCCCGGATCCAAAGCTTGCCCGCCTGGACTTCCCCCCAGCGCTCCAGACAATGACATCCTGGAGTTGCGACCTTACAGAGGGTCTGGAGGGCAGAGGGGGGGTGGCTCGCCCGCGGCTTCGCAGCAGGCCCTTCAGGGCTGGCAGAGAGGCAGGTGTCCTGCCCCAGGCAGCATCGCAGGGTCCACTCTTTGTTAGGAGCTAGAGAGGACGCTGGGCTATGGGTGACACTTGCTTTTCCTGTCAGCTGGAGGGTGGAGGGCAGACAGGGGCTGGCGGTGCCCTCAGTGTGTACTGGCACAGACCTCTGCCCACACTACAGCCTGGGCACATCAGGACCCAGCGGGGACGCACTTCTCTGAGCCACCTTGCCCGTCACAGGTCTCCAGTTCTCCCAGATGCCATCTGTGAAGGTGCAAACCCACAGACGGGCAGAAAACCAAGCAGATGGCTCCACTGCCCCAGCATGGAGCCTCTGGGACCAAACAGAGCCCCTAAGAGCCTGGGTGTGGCATCGAGGGCAGCAGTGCACCCCCGCCTCTGTGGACACCGACGTGCTGAGTAGAGTTGGCCAGAGTGACCTGGAGTTCAAGGGCTGACGGGAGGCCTGGGCAGGGCAGGGCTGTGCGGGCCCATCTGCAGGGTGCAGGGGCTCTCAGCTGCTGCCCTGGGTGCTGCGCCTGCCTGCCGGCTCCCAGCCGGCTCCCAGCTGCCTCCCAGCTGCCTCCCGCGGCGGCCGCCGAGCGCCCTCTAGCGGCTCTCAGCCCTCCCTGCCGCCGCCGGCCCGGTCTCCACTGGACTTGGGAGCACACACCCTGGGGGGAGAGCCCCCCTCTTCCCCCAAGGTCAGGCCAGGCTCAGCGTCTTCATCCCCCACCCCGAGTCCTGGCCCATCTTAGTGCTGCTGTGGTCATTGCTCCTGTTGCTGTTGTGTTGGGCTCCCTTGACCCAGCGCTCTGAAAGATTCTGTCTTTATTAAATAACACAACACTCTTCCTTTAAAAAATAGGAATTCCAGGTAGAAGGAGATCTGCTGAGGCAGCAGGTACGACAACTGGAAGCTGCTCTCATAATTTTGCAGCCAAAAGCAAAGAAAGGAAACCTTTGGCTTCGTCTCTATCTGCCGCACGGAGCGCCCAGTTCTGCCCGGCTTAGGTCATGGAAGTGCCCAGTTACGGTGACAGTGTGTAGGGTCTGTGCCCTTGCCTGCTCCCGGGCTGCCCACGTGCCTCTCCCTGGTGAACACCCCCTGCACTGGTCCCCTCTGACACTCACCTCCCGGCCCTCATCGAGGGAGACTTGCGTACTCGAAGGGTCTGGCTTACATTGGATCTAGGGGGCGCTGAGTGGCCATCGGAGTCACCTAGGGCTCAGGAGAACCGCAAGTCTGGGCCACTCAGAGCTGATTCCGTGGGTCTGGCAGGGAGCCCAGGAATGGGCATCTCTGTCCCGGAGCTGCGGCCTCTGTGCTCCGGGAACCACACTGGGAGAACCACGGAGTCAGCTGTAGGGTTTGGAGCCCCGATACCACTACCTGAAAGTGTGGGGAAAATGAGAACAGCTTTCTTAAACCTTAACACCCCAGCGGCACCACGCGGGTCGTCAGAGCAGAGCCGAGTGAAGCTCCCAGCTCCAGACTCCGAGAACCTTGAGAGGCGGAGCACCGCGGCCCTCTCCGCACGCCCTCCCCTCCCGTCCACGAAGCCGGAGTGAAGCCGGCCGTAGGCTCCCCCATGGACATGGATGGACATGGACAGTGACGGAAGCAGGTGAGGGAGTAAGACGCACGCTGTGTGAGGCCAGGGGTTGTCCCCGGGAGGCTGGCTGTAGGGACAGACGTTCCATTGGCATCCCTGGGGTTCAGTCCCCAAGGTGAGGATGTGGGTCTGGCGGCGAGACAGCATCATCAGAAGGCGCAGCCCCAGAGGCTACAGCAAGGCAGAGGGACGGGACACGGTGGGAGGTGCAGGTGCGGTGGTTTCAGGTAAGGACGTCCTCTGCCTGGTCCTGGAGAGGCTGCCTGCATTTAAATTGTTTTTTTCATTATTGATTTTAGAGAGAGAGGTAGGGAGAGGGAGAGAGAGAGAGAAACATCGATGAGAGAGAACATCGATGGGCCGCCTCCTGCATGCCCCCCATTGGGGATCGGGCCCACAACCTGGGCATTTGCCCTGACCGGGAATCAAACTGGCAACCTCTTGGTGCACGGGTCGATGCTCAACCACTGAGCCACACC
This sequence comes from Molossus molossus, assembly GCF_014108415.1. NCBI lineage: Eukaryota > Metazoa > Chordata > Mammalia > Chiroptera > Molossidae > Molossus > Molossus molossus. The sequence continues at coordinate 103,948,613 of NW_023425366.1, read as the reverse complement.
GGCCGGGCGAGGCTGCCTGCATTTACAGGCTCCATTAGCACACTGATTCCCTTGCAGAAGCTCTACAAGGGCACCTCGACCAACAGTGCAGGGGACTTGATGATCTTGGCCAACCTCTGGGTCTGGCGCTCCCGCTGCCGGACCACTGTCGTTTATCAATTTCACCCTCCTGTGCAGCCTGACCTGGCAGCTGCCTCGTTGGGCCCTCCACGTGCACGGTTTCCCTGAGTTTAGAAACTAGAACTTTATATTCTCCTCATTTTCACTTAAATGCTGAAGCTGTTCATGCCCGTGAGCTTCCCTAGCTTGCAGATCAAAGTCTCAGCAACCATGTAGACAGTCCTTTGTCCCCAGGGAGCAGGTGGGGCTCTCAGCACCCTGGCCTTGCTCACCATCCCCCGGGGGCTTCTCTAAGAGCCGGCCACTGCTCCTTGCTGGCTTCTTCCACCAGCAAGACCCTTGTGCTACCCCTGGGCCTGGGGGACCTAGCGGTGCCCCTCACGCTCAGTCCGCTGCTCACAGTTTCCCTGCCTTGAACCCTGAGTTGCAACCCTCTGGGGTAGATACAAGGCAGTTGGAGACCCTACTCCCTGTCTTATCCTTTGTGACACTGTCACAGTTCCACCTCAGTGTCCCTGTGCATCGGCGGTTAACAGTAATTCTTGCCTGGCCTTCCTGTCCGTACAGAGTTAGCTCAGCAGGCCCGGGTGGCCCCAAACCCCGCACATTCTAAAGGTCTCAGGCCCTGAACCAGTTCCCAGGAGATGACCTCTGAGCCATTGGAAGATCATCCTCAGTAAGAGCGTCACTGCATGTCTGGGGCCTGTGGCCACACTGGGCGGTTGACGCTGACAATGTGACTTATGTTGGATGCTTGCTTCTGTTTGTCTGGCTCTATCATTTTGACTTCTGGGGGTGAGGTCGGGGGGCTGTATACTGAGTGTCTAAGTCCAGTCAGGAGCTTTATGCCGACATGATGCCCAATAAAAACCGTGAACACCAAGGTTCACGTGAGCTTTCCCGGCTGGCAATACTTCATACATGTTGTCGCATGTTACTGCTGGGAGGATGACATGCTGTCCACATGACTCCGCTGGGCAGCTGTGCCTGGACTCTCCTGGACTCTGCCCTGGTGCCTTTCCTGTTGCTAACTGTCATCACATCTTTTCATTGAAATAAACCTAGTTTTGAGTATACCAGGTTTTCTGGATCCTGAGAGCCCATCTTGTGGATCACTGTACCGCGGGTGAGCTGGGAACCCTGACAGCCTGCCTCGCAGCGGTGATGCTGCTGCTGCGCATGCTTACTCCGGACGGCGCGCAGTAGGTTTGCACAGCACACGAGAGAGGAGAGCTCGCGGTCACCGAGTCAGCCCGGAGCCCGCTGCGAGGGGCGTGGGCGGCAGCTGGCCTCCTACAGTCCCGAGCGAGGAACCCACACCTGCTGTCAGGATGCCATTCTTCACACTGATCAGAGATGCAGGTCCTGAGTGCCCAGGACGTGCCCTCTATGCCACCCAAGTGGTCAGACCAAGTTTGGAGAACTCTGCTGAAATCATTGCATTGAGACCGGTTGCTAGAGAGGCCGAGTGAGACCCTGGAGGGCACATCTGCTCCTGCCCCGCCCTCCCTCACACTGTCTCCCCTCCCCCCCACACACACAGTCGCACACTGCCAGAACCGTGCCAACCCCGCACGCTGTTGTCTACCACTGGCGCCCACCAGTGCCAGTCCACTGTGTAGAGTCACCAGAGAACCTGATTAAAGTGTCTCAGGCCTCTGTCCAGCAGGGCTGGGCGGGGCCCAGGAATGAACATTTTTCACTGTTCCTCATTGAAATGTGTTCAACACTTTGCATTAGTCCTGAGTCTGCCAGTGGCTTTCTCTGTGGTCAGGCCACCTGTGTTTGCTGATGGGTGCCCATCTGTGTCAGGCTCCTGACCTCCCCCCACACACTGGCGGGTAAGGGCACTGTCTTCCTAGGTGACTACAGTTCAGAGGGTCGCTCCAGGCTCCCAGGTCCGTGACAAAGATTGCCTTGTGTTGTAAAGTTGTAAGAGCCGGAGATTTAAATACACTTCAAAGGGGCAGAGAGAGAATTCCCGTGGCAAGGTTTTAAAGTAAATGCTCTGTGGGAAGGGAAGCCAGGGCCAGAGTCAGGAGGAAGCCTGTTTGAAGTTGAGCTGAGGGGACCGCGAAGGGGGCTTGCCAGCCCCTTTCCCCCAAAGCAGGAGGTTCCTCGCCCACTCTGAGGATCCTCTCCGTGGCTGTGACACCACGTCTCTTGCTCACTAGGTGGCACCAACGCAGTGTTTGCTCCTGAAACCTTTGGGAAGGAAGCTCTCAGACCCTGGCAGGGCCAAAGGCAAAAGGAGGGTCAGACCTCCGTCCTCAGTGCTGTGCTCCCTGAGGTCCTCTAAATGACGGCTGTGGGGCCTCGCATTCCACCGTTGACCTTGGAGCTCCTCTGGAGCACATTCCCTGTCCTAACAGAAATCCCCAGGGGCAAGGCTTTTCCTGGCCACGCCCACCTGGGAGCTGAGGGCACAGTGCCTGGCCGCCGGCTCAGTCCCCTGATGGACCGAATTAAGCAGCTCTGGATGCCTAGTGGCCTTGAGACTCTGGTTGTAGCCGTAAGAGTCGATCTTTGCTCTGTGCCCCAAAGATTCATCTGTTGTGTCCGAAGGATGAGATCACGGATGTGGACATTGCTGCCTCGCTGGCTACCCAGCCCTCCCCTGTGTGTCCTGCCAGGCGAGCTGCAGCTTTGCCTTAGGGAGGACTCTGGCAGGTCATTCACTGAAGTGCCAGAAGCCAGCTGCTGTCGTCCTTTGTAAAATCCCAAACTCACGGAGGGCTCCTCAGTAGCTGTCCTGCAGGGACAACTTAGAGCAGTATCTCTGAAGGAATGGAGAAGGAGAGAGAGTCTTACCCCAGACTCGGAGAAGGTTTCAGTATGGGGAACCCTCTTCCTGACCCACAGATACACCCGCAGTGTCCTCAGCTGATGAGCACACACATGGAGGCTTTAGAGAGACCCCACCAAAGAGTTCACCCCTCACAAAGGATCTACAGAGGGCCTCCAGGGCCTGGTTCTGGGTCCAAGTCTGGAGCAGGCTAGCTGTGATTTCTCCTCCTCAAATAGCCAAGGACTCTAGACCAGCTGTGCCCCTGGACCATAGTCCTTCCAGATGGGGATGCGGCCACTTGTCTTGGCTTGGTTTCCCTCAGAAACAGATGCTGAGACAAAGATTCAAGAGCAGGTTGTTTATTTGGGACACTCAAAAAACCAGTAGAAACTGATAAAGGGACAAGAATGGCAACTGATAAAGCCACCTGCCACTGAGGGTAACTGGAGTTTAATACCATGAGGGAGATTCAGAGAGATGGTCTGGATGGCCTCCCAAAATTCTGTGGGCTCAGATTTTTGCCACCTGGGCAGCGAGGAAGCTGGACATTTAGACATTGTGTATACATTATACAACGCCTGCCAGGCACTGCTTGGCAGCTGTCGGCGGCCCCCAGGCAGAGATGGCAGCATGGCCTTCGGCAGTCGGCAGGCGCTCCCTGCAGTGTGGCACCTGAGGGTACAGGTGGGCCGCCAGTAGCATCTGGTACCCTCACAATCTGCCTCCGCCAGCAGGAGGGCCTGGTTGGAAAAGCTGCACCAGGTCCCATGTGTCCAAGAGAAGGAGCAGAATGTTTCCTGTCTAAAGGTACAGGGAGAGGCCTGGGACAAATGCTCAGTGGGAGGCCAAACCAGAGAAATGTGTTGAAAAGGAGTAATCAGATAAGTGACATAGGAAAGTACCTTTGGCTCAAGGAAACAGAGAGCAAAGAGCATCAGGGAGAGTCAGTCATCAGAACACATTTCAGACTGAGAGTGTCTTGCAGAGCCCCCCTCCCCCCCCCCACGGCAGCCTGAGAGGCAGGTTTCCAGATGCCCCTCTGACCCACCCCTCCAGGGGCCTGGGATGGGTACTGGCTGTGGTGACCCAGGGGATCAGCAGCATTCTGAGCTATTTCAGGTCATCTGGGGTAGACAGACTGAATGAGGTAAAGCCCTTTGCATGGTGTAGGTACATGACATTTTGGCCATCATTCTTTTTCTAACATGTGTTACTGCCACTGTTATTATTGGTAACCAGGGGATACTTCCTTTAAATTGCTTCAAGCCTTTAACCATTTTGGGGTGTCGGCTCCAAAACCCCTGTCTGGCATCAGGCTGTTCCCTGGCAAGGTAAGATCAGAGCAAGAACCCTCCCTCTGCAGCTTCTTAACCTCAGGTCATGGACCCCTAAAACCTCCATCTGTGGAATATAGGGAGTTTTTGAACTTGGATGGAAAAGCAATGTTGCCCTTAATTTCACCTCTACATGACATTCGGCATTTCCTACAAGTACCAGAGTAGACAACAAACCACAGTAGATTAAAAAAAGTACCTGTACCTTTGTCACCAATGAAAATCACAGTTCCATGCCAAATCGTAATTGTGGCAGAAATTTTGTAATGTTATCTATACCCAATATAACTCTGAAACTGTAGTAAATAAACCCATCACTTATACTTTACTTAATGAAATAACGAAAACGTACGTGTATATATTTTTAAATTATAAAATTTGTGTATTTCTACATCACTGGGCTCATTTTTAATCCGATATACTTTGTTTTACACATTTCTAAAACGTTATTCTAAGAAGCGGTCCACAGGCTTCCACAGACTGTCAAGTCTCCACGGCCTGGAGAAGGTTCCAGACCCTTGGCAGGCCCCCAAATGTCGGGAGGTACAAAGTCAACCCAGGCCGGGGTACACGCGGCAGGTGCCAGGCAGCGCTGGTCTCCCCTGACCAGCTCCTCCTCCCCATCCGCCAGGGATCGCTCAGGTGTCACAACCCCAGAGTTTTCTTGGAGCTCATTTCAGAAGGAAGGAACATCTGAGATCACCGCTAGGCGCCGGCAGGGGGCGCAGCCGCATCGCTCTGATCGCCTTCAGAAGGCCTGACGTCCACGGAGCCAGGACCCAGGCTTGCCACACATCCACACCCCACCCTACCCCACCGCGCACCCTGCCACCGTCCTTGGCAACCATGGCAACCACTCCACACACCAGGGACAAACCAAGCTGTGAGCAACCCCAGAGAGCTCGCTCACAATTTTCTGTCCTTTCAAACCCGGTTTACCGTCCTCTCTAAAGGTACCTGGGCCCCGTGCCCAGGCCATTGGGGAATGTAATTCGAATTTCCACCAGGGGGCGCTGACTGTGGCGGTCCCGGGAAAGCCCACCTGCGTTTCTCCTTCTCGGAATAAAAAGATATGCCTGCAAAGACAGACCTGGGGTACCAGCCCGGTCTCTTCGGCCTGTCTTTCTCATTGTCTGTCCATCCCACTCGCGGCTCTCCCCTTGTCTTTTTTTCTTTCCTTCTCATTTTATTGCTTTTTCTGTCTGCCTTTCTCTCTGAATGTCTCTCCCTTGTCTCTGTCTTTAATCCTCTTTATTTCTCTCTGTAGTTCTGTGCTTTTTTCTCTCTCTTCGTATGTGTCTCTTCTGTCTCCTCCTGTCCCTTTCCGTCTCTCCCTCCCATTCCCTCTTACACACACCCCCTCGGGATTCCCTCCTAAGGCTGCAGACAGCTCATGGGGCTGGGGGCCCCCTGCGGCTGCGCACCAGGGACTCCGCAGGGGCCTGCAAGGGCTGGGCACTTGCACAGGGCGGATTGCTCCGCCAGGCCCCGCACTGCCCGCCGCCTGGGTGGCGATGTGGCATGACAGACACGGGTTCCAGCGCCACGCAGGCCACCTCCACCTACCGCTGAGGACCCGAGCAACCCTGGACAAGCGACTTAATCTCCCTGGGTCTTAGTTTCCTTGTTTAAATGGGCCTAATCTAATCAGATGAAATATTGGATTGAAGTAGGCAGCTTTAATTTTTTTAATCCTCACCCAAGGACGTTTTTCCATTTATCTTCAGAAAGAGTGTGAGGAAGGGAGGGGGGGGGAGAGAGAGAGAGAGAGAGAGAGAGAGAGAGAGATGTGAGAGGGACTCATCGACTGGTTGCCTCCGGTACTACCCGACCAGGGCCAGGAATAAACCGAACTGAGGCACACGCCCTTGACTGGCATCGAACCTGCCAGTCTTTGTTCCACAGGCCAGCGCTCCACCACCGAGCCAAACCGACCAGGGCCAGTAGGCAGCTTTTGAATGGTGCCCACTGATGGCTGCCTGTTGGCGTCCAGGCCTGTGTGTATCTCCTCCGAGTGTGGCCAGACCTAGAGACTTGCTTCCAGCAAATGGAATACAGCGAGAGTGACGGGCTTCACTCCTGAGGGTAGGTTACCCAGGACCAGAGTTTCCCTCTCGAGCTCTTGCAAGCTCTGGCGTTCTCCTTACTTGCTCTGATGAAGCTTCCTTGTCGCCAGCTGCCGGATAACGAAGGCCACGCGGCAAAGAACTGAGGCCTTCAGTCCAACTGAATCATCCCAACTTTAGATCTTGGAAGGAGATTGTCCCCCAGTCCAGCTTTGAAATGACTCCAGCCGTAGCCAACATCTTAATGGTAGCCCCCGAGAGGCCCTGAGGCAGAGGAGCCAGCTCAGATGCCTTCAGAAGCTGAGCCACAGAAGCTGCGAGCTCATAGATGTGCTTTTAAGTTGCTCAGCTTAGGGATCCTCTCTTATGCAGCCACAGATAACTAACACATTATGTAAACAATCTTGTATTAGCTAGCGTGGGGTAAAGTGCAGTAACAAATAGACCCAAACATGGAGTGGCTCAACCAAACAATCTTGGTCTGGTATTTAGGTCAATGAGAGGGTCTCCTTCCTGCAATCATTCAGCCACTGAGAATCCTTCCACCTCATGGCTCCACTCTCCCCCGAGACCCCACTGTTGTCTGCATCTAACCAGAAGGGGAAAGGGAGCATGGCGGAGGCAATCCCACTTCCGAATACGCCCCGCCCCAAAGAGATGCCCATCACATCCACTCGGTTCGTCACATGGTCCCACCTATTTTCAAAAGAGACTAGGAACTATATCTCATCATAGTGGTTAGGATCTTAGAGAGACTAGACATTGGTGATATAGGCCTAGCCTAAAATACTTAGTGTATACAGGTCATCGAGAGCTTGGCCCTGGACCCTTTTTCTTCAGGTCACCTTTCCTGACACTGAAATGGTTAGGGACTTATCTCCGAGAGGGTCTTGTGCCCTAACACTGCCTAACCAAGGCCTGGGAGTCTCTTCTCTCTTATGGCCTGTTTCTATTCAGATTGTGGATTTTATAGAGTATTTGGTCTGCTTCAAGGAGCGGCCTCTGTACTCTGCAGTTGTTGACTTTTCCTAGCTCACCTGCAAACTTATGACTCCAGGAGGTTCCCATACCTCACCATTCTCAGCTTCAGGGTTGGACCATTGCTCCAGACACTTTAGGCCACAGCCCTTCCCGAGTCAGCAGACATTTGGTTTCTGAATCCGGCTTTACTGACTAACGGCATCTATCAAGAAACGCAAATAAAACTCAAAATAAAAGGTTTATTTTTCACTTCACTTTTCTCTCATGTAAAGAAACCCTTAAATAGGTGACTCAGAGTTAGTATGGTAGCTTCATCAGGACCCAAGGTGCCTTTATTTTCTGCTGTTATCAAAGTCACCCTATAATTGCAAGGTGGTTGCTGCAGCTCCAGCCTTCATGTCCATGTTCCAGGAAGAAGGAAAAGGAGGCCAAGGGCCAAAGGGTGTATCTCCAAGAAGAATGGGCCTCTTTAAAGAACACCCCAGAGCCCTGGCCAGTTTCACTCAGTGGTTGAGCATCAGCCTGCGGACCAGAGAGTCCCAGGTTCGGCTGCCTAGGGGCACGTACCACACACACACACAAAAAAGAACACCCCAGAGGCTCCACCCAGTGACTTCCACTTCTCCTCAGCTACCCTATCTGCAAAGGAGGCTGGGAAATGTACTTTCCCGGCTGGGCACCTGGTTGTACTCAGTAGCACTGAGGGGTACGGGGTAGGCAGGCAGCAGTCTCTTACTCCCTAAAGGAGCAGAAAGATGGATTCTCACAGATCCAAATCCCAACTGGCTTTTCCATAGTAACCATCAATGGTGTCAACTAAACATTCTATGTCATTGTGACTGAATGGCTCCAGCTGAAGAACGTCCCCAGGCCATGGCTCCTTTGTCACAGCTAATAATGGCTGAGTGCAAGAGAGTGGCCCTGCTACCTCCTGGGCACATGGACAGCCCCTCCCCAGACCCCGGCCCCAGACCTGGCCAGGGCCGCCTGAGACGCTGGGTGAGGCAGTGCCCGCGGAGCACTTCGCTGTTATTGGCAGTAACAGTAGCAGACTTCTTTTAGGACACTTCTAGATTTACCAAAAAAATGAGCAGGTAGTACAGAGCATTCTCATAATATATCCATGCACACAAAGTCCCCCTATTATTAACCCTTTATATTAGTGTGATTCATTTATTACAATCAAGCAATAATATTCATGTGTCATTATTAAGTGCAGTCCACAGTTTATTCAGGTTTCCTTCATTCTTTTACCCAATGTTCTTTTCTCTGCTAGAATCCCACCCAGATACTACATGACTTCTGGTTGTTCTGTTCCCTTAGGCTCCTCTTGACTGTTCTCTCAGACATTCCTTATTTCCGGTGACCTTGACGGTTTTGAGGAGTCCTGGTCGGGTGTTTTGTAGGATGCCCCTGTCTTGGATTTGTCTGATGTTTTCCTAATGATGCAACTTGGGTTGTGGTTTTCTTGGAGGAAGACCACAGAGGTGAAGTGCCATTTCCATCACATATCAGTAGTTTGTACCATTGACATGATTTATGGCTGCTGATGTTGACCTTGGTCACTGGCTAAAGTAGTGTTCGTCAGGTGTCTCCACTGTAAAGTGATTCTGTCTCCTCTTTCCGAATTCTGTTCTTCAGAAGTGGGGAGTGATGCTCCCCCTCTTTGGAGTGAAGTATTTACATAATTTATTTGTAATTCTTCTGTACAGATGTAATTCTTCCCATAGAAACATTGTAAAACTACCAGAGTCTCCTGGCTGGTGTGGCTCAGTGGATCGATCATTGTCCCATGGACTGAGAGGTCCCGGTTCGATTCCCAGGCAGGGCACATGCCCAGGTTGTGGGCTCGATCCCCAGTAGGGGGCGTGCAGGAGGCTGCCGATCGATGTCTCTCTCTCACATCAATGTTTCTCTCTCTCTCTCTCCTTTCCTTTCTCTCTAAAAAAATCAATGAAACATATTTAAAAAATAGATAAATGAAACTACAAGAGTCTATAAGAGTTCTTTCTTCTTCTCTCATTGCTAGACCTAAAATAAGCCTGTTTCATTTTTTTGAAACAAAAACTCAGGGATGTACCTTTTGACTTTGCCCATGAATAAATATTAAGCATTATCTTTTATTTATTTTTAGTATGTTTTTATTGATTTTTTAGAGAGAGAGGAAGGGATAGAAAGATGGAAACATTGATGTGAGAGAGAAACATCGATCGGCTGCCTCCTACAAACCCTCCCGGGATTGATCCTGCAACCTGGGCATGTGCCCTGATCGGGAATCGAACCTGGACCTCTCAGTCCATGGGACGACGCTCAGTCCACCGAGTCACAGTAGCCTGGCTGAGTATTATTTTTTAAATGTCTTTCATTTTTCTCCTTGTGAGTCATCCCGTTAGATAAAGTGTGAACCGCCACGTCCGGTCCTCCTCTGCAGAAGTGCTATGTGGCAGTGTGACTTCATCTGCTGGCTGGCACGTGCGTCCCCGTGAAGAGACGGACTCCGGAGACCCACTGCTGTCCCCCAGCACACAGCTCACACTCTTACCGGCGCCAGCAGCGGGGACAGGAGCCACCAGAGGTCACCTGAGAACAGCGGAGCACGTAAGCACAGGACTGGCAGCCCCACTGAAGGCCACCCACTCTGTGTGAACCTCTGCGGGAACAGAACTGTCCCTCCGGAGACCCCCCTCCCAGCTTGGGGAGGTGGCCCCATTCTGAGTCTCTGAGTCATCAAGAACAAATCCAAACCTTGGCTTTTCTCCCATGGATGTTGTTGGAGCCCCACCCCCACCCCACCGCCCCCTGGACCTTTAAGGCAGCGACCACCTCCTCCAAGCTCAGCACACTTGGTCTCTTCCTCGACCAGACGTGATTTCCAGGTTCATTCCCACCCAGCTGTCTCCTGTGTGTGGAAGCCAAGGTGTCAGGACAATCACTTCCTCCGGCCTTTTCCGCTCCAAGATCCGACCGGCTTCTTCGGGAGACTGCTGACCCATATGGAGGCAACTGTTAAATAGACTGTTAAATTGGCTCAGCGGTTAGAGCATTGGCCTGCGGACCAAAGAGTCGAGGGTTCGATTCCAGTCAAAGGCATGTACCAGTTGCAGTTTGGTCCCGGCCCTGGTCAGGTCGTGCAGGAGGCAACTAATCGATGTGTCTGTCTCACATCGATGTTTCTCTCTCTCCCTCACACTCTATCTGAAGAAAATTGGAAAAGTGTCCTAGGGTGAGAATTTTAAAAAGTAAACAAATAAAAAATAAAGCTCATTTTATTTTATACTCCCCTAACATACATTAGCACAGTTGGCTTTTTGGATCAAAGTGCAGGAACTTCCACTTATCCCATTAAATGTAATCATGTCATGACTCCATTGTGCATTTTTATATATGATAGAGAAGGGTGTTCACGGGTATCTCTGGATGGTGGGATGACTCGTGCTTTGTTCCTTCTATTATGTACTTGTACTTACCATCAATTAATTTGTAAATTACCAAAAAAAGGTTTTTTTTGCTCCTGCTCTTCCTTGAGCAAGACCATTTTCCTAGACTGCTGAGGACTCACTGAACAGTTTCGGGCAGAACTGGCCACGCTTGCTTGCGAGTCATCAAAGTACATACACTCACTGGCACTTCGACCTGACCAGGGGGAGCAGACGTCTGAGGCCGGAGACCAGGGCCCAAGGCAGCCCTGGCTGCTCCGAATCAGCCGCTATTTCCTGCCGCAGGGCCCCTCCGGGCCTGCGGACGTGCTGCACGGAGTCAGGTGCTGAGTGAATCTCCGCCCCTCGCTGGCCGGGTCCATGGCACAGAACCTGGGAAGCGCCCTGCGGGGGCTTGCCCCCCCCCACCCCCCACCCCCCACCCCCCCGCACCCAAGGCTTTCCTGTTAGCACAGAGGCTGGAGCAGCCCCGCCGGCTGCGTGGCCCGCTGGTTATGAACGAGTGAAACCCACACCCCCACGTACAGACTCCGTGATACCAAAGCAGGTTGTTGTCTCTCTGACCCTCGGTGTCCTCACCTGTGAAGGGAAACAGGGCCTTCCGTGCACTCGCTGGGAGGATGAAGGGGGAGGGTGAAGGAGGAGGATGAAGGGAGAGGATGCCGCAAACGCCTCCGTGCGGTGCCCGTGCAGGCACAGGTACGTGCTCAAAGAAGGGCGGTGGGCGCAGTTACAGTGACAATTACACTTTTCTGCCCCTCCCAGGCACCGTGCTGACCCATCCTACCAGCATCCTCCACCAAACATCCGCAGGGAGGATTTGATGAACAAACCAGCCCCCCCAACCACAGAAATCCCAGAAAAGCAATAACACCCAACAAAAATACCAAAACAAACCCACCGAGAGTCTGAGAGAAGCGCTTGCCTGTACTCCTTTGCCAGTCTCTAGGCGCTGCTGCAACCGCCCTCCCCCTCTGGCTCATTCTTTCGGGTTAAGAAAGATTTATAAAAAGCAGAAACTTAAAACCAAAACAACAAAGCAATCCCCACCACGGTGACGAAAAGCACTGACTGTCCCCTCCTGGGCAGAGGTGGCAGCCTTCTGCCCCAAGCTGTCCCCACGCACACGCAGGTGCCCTGGCCAACGGGCCAGCTCGTGGAGAGGTCACCAGCCCGGGAGCCGCAGGGAAGCACAGGCCTCCGTGGGGTCAGGGGAGGGTCTGAGCTCAGTGCTGCAAGGGTTTCGGGTCTTCTGTCCCCCCAGCTCCTGCAGAGAGCCCATTTCCGGGCTGACCCTGCTCTGAGCCCCGCACGGTGCTGGCTACAGCTTAGACCTCAGACTCTCCAGGAAGAAACGCAGGGTCACGCGGGGGCCAGAGCAGCAACTCCACCCTCTAAATTTTAGCAGCAGTTCTCAACCTGTGGGTCGCGACCCCTTTGGAGGTCGAACGACCCTTTCACAGGAGTCGCCTAAGACCATCGGAAAACACATATTTCCGATGGTCTTAAGAAGCAAGACACCGCTCCTCCATCCCTCTCCAGTTGGGTCCGCCCACATGCAGATAGCCCACACACAACATGAGGAGCTGTATCGAAGGGTCGCGGCGTTAGGAAGGTTGAGAACCTTTTAGAGTCTAAAAGGATTCTAGAAGCAGCCCTGAGAACGTCTTGGCACCTGGTTAATGTGGGCAAACCCGTGGTCGGTTAGGGTTGGGCCCGTGGGGGCAAAGGGAAGCTACGTTGTGAAACGGTGGCCAGGCGATAGTTGCAGGGCACACGGGACCAGAGCTGCCCTCCGGGTTCCACCTTGGCACCAGTGGGGGAGCCTCTTTAAAGAGCATCTAAGCCCGGCTGCTGTGGCTCACTGGTTGAGCGTCGACCCACGCACCAAGAGGTGGCTGGTTTGATTCCCGGTCAGAGCGCATGGCTGGGTCCCCAGCGGGGGGCATGCAGGAGGCGGCCAATCGATGTTCTCTCTCATCGATGTTTCTATCTCTCTCTCCCTCTCCTTTCCTCTCTCTCCAAAATCAATAAAGAAAAAAACATTTTTTTTTTTCCTTTCTTTGGTACGTGTCCCTTAGCAGGAACTGAACCTGGGACTCTCTGGTCTGCAGGCTGACACTCCAACCGCTGAGCCAAACTGGCCAGGGCAAGAAAACATATTTTTAAAATCATAATACAATAAAGAACATCTAAGAAGAGGGTGCAAACAGCAGAGGGCTCCGCTGCATGTCACAGGAGAAACTGCGCAGTGAAATGGCTCTGCGCCTACATCTTCATTTTCGAAGCCATGTTCGTTTGAGCGACGGCCCGGGCGACTGGAACTCACGTCTCAGGAATTCCGAGCCGGAGAGGTCGTAGGCAAGTCGAGGGTGTGAAATTGGCCACCAGACCTTGTGTTGGTGACTGGGGTAGGACAGGGAAGTTTCATCTCCCATCATGTGCTTTCAAGAGCAAAGTAGTCTGGAGAAGGTGTAAAATCTGAGCGTTCAGTCGTTTTTATCTTCACGACAGGATTGTAAGCGCCATTCCTTGGGACGTTTCTGTAGAAACGGCAGCATCTGGAGTGATCGCTGGCACAGAAGGGCCTCAGCTGGGTGGCAGCGTCCGCATCCTGTCCCCAGCAGCCATTTCCTTTCCGTGAGCAATGCTGCCACCCGGTGGAATCAGTGTTGTTAACTTAAGTTTTATTGACTCTGGAGACTTCTTTGTATTGACTTGTAAATTTCTTTTGAATTGATCACTGTAAATGGGCCCGTGAGCAAATGCCCGTTTTACATTTATTGGTATTTGAGAAACACCAAATTCAAAAATAAATCTGGTCAACCCTCAAGGTCTGGGAGGCATGTTTGTTTGTTCTGTAGAAGGATGCCATGTGCTGCTTTTCTAAAGGAATGGCAGAGAAGCATTTCCCACAATCGGTGCCCAGGCCTGTGGCAGACTGGGACATGCTCTCCCTTGCCGAGAAAGTGGACCGTTTCCCCAGGCACGAACCCTGTCCACTCGTAAAGTGGCTGCCTACGGGACAGAGGTTGTTTCTCAGTTACAACCAACCGGCAGTGGTCCCGCGTCAAGAAGGCGCACTGCCCGGGGGGGAGGGGGGGGGCGACAGCCGCTTGGAATGTCAGCTGTTCTCGTTTGCAGAGCCCCAGAGGGCGACACTGGGAAGGAGTCCTGAGATCTGGGCGTTGCTTGGCTCCCCGTCAGCAAGTGTTCCGCCCTAGAACCAGCTGCCCCGAGACTTTATCAAGCAGATGCTGGTTGACTCCCTGAGCAGGTGGGCGGGCATCCCGTGGGAAAGCCAATCCGATCCATCGATCCTAGAGCAAGAGGAACCCCCTGACGCTGATAACTGGCTGGGCCGGGCTGTCTCCCGTGTGCTGCGACCGTCGGCAGCATCCATGCTCCTGCCTGGCTTTCTCACTCCTCGGCCTGGCTCTCTGCTTGGGCAGTGCCAGGAGCCCGTGGCAATAGGCAGCCGCAAGCCTGGAGGAGCAGAGACCCAGCCATCAGCCAGAGCCTCTCTGGGGAAAGAGCCCTGGAATCTGCCGATATGCCAAGTCTCCCATCTATGCCAGGAGCTATACACCCCATTCTGTGACTGCCAGGCTCCAGGGGTGGGAAGGCCCAATCGATGGTGTCTAGTTTCTTCTCTCGATGTAAGCTTTAAAGGCCAAAGGTCATGATCTTCATCATATACTTGCTCAACGTACATTAGTTCCTTCTTCCTCCCGTCTTCCCTCCCTTCCAAGACGTCTTAAAAAGCAAACCACAGGACACGTGTCCAAATATATTTGAACTGAACTGCAATGGGCCTCTAGAGTTTGGGGCCCACCATGATCCCGTAATCAGGTCCAGGAAATGTACCTGATACGTGAGAAAGCCTCGTGGCCAAGAGACGCGGGTCTGCGACCCGGGAGAGGGAAGGGGTGGCTGACTGGGAGCTGACGATCTGCCGGCCCCACCGCCGGGACGCAAATCAACACAGGCTGCAGAGCCGGCAGTGGGTGGGCCGGCCGGGCAGATCCCAGATTTCCTGGGCCACCTGCTCCCCAAGCAGGTGCCAGGCCCCTCCCAAGCCCATCGCTGTCCTGGCCAGCTGTCCCTCACTCTTCTCAGAGAAGCGACGTGGGAAGAGGAGAAACGGGGTGCAAACCGGGGGCACCTCCCTCATTCCCAGCCCCGGAGAGTCCCCAGGGAGCGCTGGGAGCCGACTTCTGCCCTTCGGGAAGCGGGGGTCCTTTTCAAGAATAGTGGAAAGACGACCAGCCGAATAAAAAATGGCTTCAGAAACCCACACAAAAAGGCTTGGAGTGGCCGGAGATGGTGGCTTCAGGCCCACACTGCGCTTTCCCAGTCTCTTCTGCTTCTCCCCTTTCGTAGCCCCCAGAGTAAGTATATAAAACACGCTGGAGAAATAACACGTATGGATTCTAAGACATCGCCTTTGGTGGCTTGGCCACGTATCAGGAATACCATCTGTGATACTTTCTGCCATACGGATTGAGGGAGGGGGGAACAGAGGAAAGAGAAAGAAATAGCCACCAGATGGGAGTGGGGACAGGGAGACAGCACTCAGCTGGCTCTGCAGTGCCCACCTGCGCTGTCCAGAGCGAGGCAGACCGACCTCAACCACACACAGTGCCAGCTTCCAACAGGAAGTTAAGAGTCCCCTCGAGCCCCATGCTTAGCGCATGCTGTCCGCAGTCCCGTGCAGAGATGGGGATCTCTGGAACTCCCAAATTCCCCCAAAGGATTGGGGACCCCAGGCTCCCCCAGGGACCTGCTTCTCTTCTCTCCTCCACCTCTGCCTCTGGCTTCATTACCTCCTCTTCTCTGCCTTGACCTGCCACCCCACAGCCTTCAGACACTCTGGGACTCACAGGGCAAAGCGGGTACTGACTGGGGGTGCTGGCCCCATGCTCTGGCCAGTCTCCCCAGGTAGCCTCACCTTTGGGAGGAAGCCGAGGGGAGCGCTGACCATCTGTGCTGGGATGAATGAACAGCCCAGACCCCTGGACGCTCAGCCGAGGGCTGGAGCACACACACTGGTGCTTGGAGGCAACAAGCCTCCTCCAGCCCCCCCATCCCGCCTCCTCCCAAACAAGGAGACCCCCTAAACACCTGTCCTGCTGCTGGTGACAAGAAGAGCAGTGTTTCTCTTGAGTTCCAGGACGCTTCTGCTGTCTATTCTATCAGTGCAGCCTCGGGCACAGGGTGACCGTAGGGCACAAGGTTCCCGTTTCAGCAGCCCGGGCCTGGCTTAGGACCTTGTGGGAGAACAGAGCAGGTCTTTCGGCTTCTTTGGTCTGAGGTGCTTTCGGCTCATTTCCTGCAGGAGGAAGGATCCCACAGGGGCCTCTGAGAACCTCTTAGGGATTCGGGCTATCTCAGCCAACGGTAAAAGGGGATGTTGCCATCTCTGAATTTCTATGTTAGGACCCCACAGGGCAGAGGGTGGCTCCATGGGGCTGGACTCCTCCCCGAAGCACTCCCTTGTGAGATGACCTGAGGGTCTCCCTGGACCTCACGTGGGAACCACAGGTCTTGATCTTGTTCCACAGTTACCCCAAGACTCTGATATTTAAGTTTGCTGAACTCATCACCAAGCAGCAGCGTTTTCCACCGACGAGCTTGTAAACCCCGATTCGCGGAGAACCCAACGGAAAGGGGGCAACGGGCACGTGTGTCTGTGTGCCCCCCACACAGACGGGCCTCCTTGGCCTCCTCGGGGAGAGACATGGGGCTGTCACCGCCTAGGGAACTCCCCCATTTCTCCCACAAGCATTTCCGGGACAGAGGGCCTGGTGTCTTTGCGGATTCCACTCTCCATGATCAGGAGGGACAGAGGCTCTCGCCACAGGTCTCCAGAGGTAGAAGCCGGTGCCTGCGGCAGGAGGGGTGGATCTGGACGGCTCAGCCAGCTCACCTCCAACCCTCCTCTTCCTCAGAGGTTTCCGAAGCAGCCTGACCCTCCTAATCCATCAGATAGGGGGTTGCTAAGCCAGTGCCGAAGGTCAGCTGGTCCTGCCTTGGGCAGGGCGGGGCCAGGGCGGGCTGGATTTGTCCCAGCTGCAGGCTGAGAGGGTTTTTGCCTGTAATGAGACCAAACCCTCACGCCAAAGGACCCTCTGCCACAGCCCAGGAGCTCCCGAGCTCCAGTTCTGGAGAAATCAAGAGGCGAACAAGGTGCTTTGGAGAGTGCTCACATGTATTTATTTCACAAGGGGGGAGATGGGGTGAGGCTGATCACCAACAAGATGCCACCAAATGAGCATATGAACCCCAGACTGGGCAACTACAGGGTTTGATTCTGGGCAGGGCTGGGCCTTTGGGGACAGCATGAGGGAGAGATGGGAACCGGCAGAAGGACAGCCTTCTGTCTGGGGTACCACATGGGGCAAGGCCGAGCCACATCCTTCTGGCCAGAGGTGTGGCCACCCCACCCTCAAGCTTCTCAGCAGCCTTGTCCGGGTCCAGGTGAGCAATGAAGCGGCAAGCCCACAGCCACACTTACTCTGCTTTGCCACACGTGCGGACACACACACCCAGACACGAACGCCCGGACACGCACACCCGGACATGCACACCCAGACACACACGCCTGGACACGCCCACCAGGACACACACGCCCGGACACACACACCCAGACACACACCTGGACACACACACCTGGACACGCACACCCAGACACGCACGCCCGGACACGCACACCCAGACACGCACGCGCGGACACGCACACCCGGACACGCATGCCCGGACACGCACACCCAGACACACACCTGGACACACACACCTGGACACGCACACCCAGACACACACGCCTGGACACGCCCACCAGGACACACACGCCCGGACACACACACCTGGACACACAAGCCCAAACATGCACACTCGGACACACACACTCAGGCACACACCCGTACACACACACTCTGGCACACACACCTGGACACACACACTCACACACCCAAACACACACAGCCGGACATGCACGCCCAGACACGCATGGCACATGGTCACACTTGCACACACACACATGCAGGTGCACACGCTCTGCCACGCACACCGCACAGGCACACACACGTCCATATATTAACTCTGACTTATAAGTGCACCCTAACCAGAGGGCAATCGAAGAAAAATTATTACTCTTCAGAGAGGAATCGACTGCCTGCTCCCCGTCCGCCAGCGCAGTGCGGCTGAGATGAGATGAGCGCAGGGCATCCTGGGGCCTGGCCCGCTGAGCTGTGCTGGCTGCGTCCTGACGCCCCAGGTGGAGGCCCTCGCTGCTCCCCGGCGCGGCCCCCATGTCAGGGCTCCCTGTGCCCGGCAGGCAGGGTGGGACTGGCTGGGGTGCAGCCTGGGCCCGCACCACGCCAGCCACCCTGCGTGCTCGCCTGCCCCCGTCTCACTCCCTCCAGACACAGGCAGGAGAGCGGCCCGGACGCAGGAACACTAATGCCCAGGCGGCCACGAAGGAGTCAGCTCCTCACTGGCCTTCTAGGGGAGGCACCAGGAAAATCCAGAACTGCAGCCCCCACTCCGCCTGATGGAAAGGCCTGGGGTGGAGGCTGCCTCCGCTGTGATCGGCCATGTGGGTAGAAGCCCCCTCAGGGGAACTGTGTCAGGGCCTCCTACCTCCTGAGCAGGGGAGCTAGGGTGTGGCTGAGCCCCCCGCACTGTGTTGAGGGCTGGGGTGGAACTTGAAGCTGCTGCTGTGACAGATGACAAGGAGAAGGGGCCCCTTCCAGTCCAGTCCTGAGAGTGGGTGGCAAGATGACAAAGGAGAGGTGGATGTTTCCCTCCTTGGTGCCAGGTTCACATCCGGCTGCAGAAGACACAGCTCCTGGGTTCCCAGAGAAGGGGTGGGCTGGGGGTGCTTTTCCAGGGTGCAGGAGCCTCACGGAAGTTCAGTGCCTGCCGTGGACACGGCATCTCCATCTGGGCCCCCATGCTGCCCTGGAGAAGCGTGGATGCCCACGAGCACCTGCTGGCTCCCGGCTGGCGGATGCTGCCCCGGAGAAGCGTGGATGCCCACGAGCACCTGCTGGCTCCCGGCTGGCGGATGCTGCCCCGGAGAAGCGTGGATGCCCACGAGCACCTGCTGGCTCCCGGCTGGCGGATGCTGCCCCGGAGAAGCGTGGATGCCCACGAGCACCTGCTGGCTCCCGGCTGGCGGATGCTGCCCCGGAGAAGCGTGGATGCCCACGAGCACCTGCTGGCTCCCTGGCTGGCGGATGCTGCCCCGGAGAAGCGTGGATGCCCACGAGCACCTGCTGGCTCCTGGCTGGCGGATGCTGCCCCGGAGAAGCGTGGATGCCCACGAGCACCTGCTGGCTCCTGGCTGGCGGATGCTGCCCTGGAGAAGCGTGGATGCCCACGAGCACCTGCTGGCTCCCGGCTGGCTCCCACCAGTGTGGCTGATCCAGAGCACAGGCAGACCCTGTCCCTCTGGCCAGGCTCCGGGGTCCCCAGCTCCTCCCCACTACTTGATGGAATTCTTAATCGTCCACCTCTGTCCCGTGCAGCTGCGGAGGATGAGGTCAATGCCAGCCAGGCCACGGTTCTCCACCTCCAGGCAGCGCCCAGTGCCCTTATTCATAATGGCTCCATTCTGGGAGGAGATGGGGGTAAAAGGAGGAGAGAAAGAGAAAAAGGGAGGGAGAGAGAGGGGTTTAAATGCCATGGTGCCCAGCACATGGCCTCTTGTGGGGACAATCCCACCAGAAGTCTTTGTACAGGGGGAGGGATCATTGCGGACTCCTCTGGAAATCCTAAAATCAGACAACAAATAAGCTTCATCAAGTCTGAGTGGCTCAACCAGGTGATGAGCATCCGTGAGGAATGGTGTCATTATGAGGAATTTCCAGGGACATTCGAGGCCTGACTTTCTGAGTCCTACTGGCTGGAGGTACTTTAGCAGATTTCAGGGAAATCACCCCCATGCCCCCTCCCAAGATTTCTCAGAGCCAAAGCAGCCTGGTGCTGCTGCAGGAGTCAGGGAGGCCATCTCCCATGGCAATCCCCAGCCTGACACCCCAAAAATACGCTTTGGGTCCAGGCACCTGGCCCAGGGCTAGGGGATCGTTGGTGCATTTTGCTGGGTACCCTTGGGGAAGCAGATTGCCCTGTGGTCTTCGGCAGCCTCCCCTGCTCTGGGGTCCGGCCCTGTCCATGGAGCACTCACCTGGATGAAGTTCCACCGTTTGTAAAGGCTGCTCTTGACCTTGTCACAGTCAAGCAGCTGGGGCAGCCGGCTCTTGGAGTTGTCTACCAGGCAGCGGGTGTCGGGGAGGAGCGTGGTGGTCCCCAGGGCTCCCAAGTGCAGAAAGCCTTCCTTGGTGTAGCGGGCGAGCTGGGGAGAGAGAGCAGGATGGCAAGGAGCAGGCACAAGAGGCAGGGGTGAGGCCACCAAGGAAAACAG
Organism: Molossus molossus; assembly: GCF_014108415.1. NCBI lineage: Eukaryota > Metazoa > Chordata > Mammalia > Chiroptera > Molossidae > Molossus > Molossus molossus. Next base: position 103,928,460 of record NW_023425366.1, on the reverse strand, counting down.
GCTCAGGTCTGCAGGTCTCACCCCAACCTCTGTCAGTGCTGTAGTCCTGGTCACCTCTCAGGCCTGTCACCCCCCCCCCCACACACACACACACACACCACCCACAGGAGAGCGCTGGCCGGGAAGCCCTCTGGTTTGCTAAGCCTAGATGCATCCACTCTCTGATTTTTTTCTAAGCATGTCCTTGTCCATGTTTCAGAAGTCTAGCCTCTTCCCAGCAACACTGGGGAGTGGGAATCAGTGCAAGAGCAGGACAGCTGATTTCTACAGCTTGGCTCTGCTTCCCGCTGGCTGGGCCACCTTGAGTACTTCACCTACCCTCTCTGAGCCTCCATTTCTTCCTAATTCGTACTTGGGGATGCATTAACTCTACCCTGCTGCAAAGGGCCTGAAGACGCAGCGCACAAAAGGAGAACCAGACATTATTAAAAAGCATTCGGTCCGACAGCTGTGGCTCAGTGGCTGAGCGTCGACCCATGCACCAGGAGGTTGCCAGTTCAATTCCTGGTCAGGACACATGCCCAGGTTGTGGGCCAAATCCTAGTGGGGGGCATGCAGGAGGCAGCCAATCGATGTTCTCTCTCATCAATGTTTCTATCTCTCTCTCCCTCTCTCTCTAAAATCAATAAAGGGGAAATTTTAAAAAAACGCATTCAAGCTCATAGGTTTTACAATAAATAAAACAGCAATGAGATACCACATTTTCAAAAAGAACCTCTTCTTCTTTTATCAAGGTTAACGTAAGATGGGCTGGAGGGAGGGTAAATTACTACAACCTTGCAGAAAAGGGGATTTCAAAATATACACTTTCTGCTTTTAAAATGACCCTCTCCTTTGACTCCATAGATTTAGAAATCTATCCCAAGCAAATAATCAGAACGGTGCACAAAAGCCTGTGTGTAGGGTATTTATTGCAACATTGTTTATAATATCCCAAAAGCTTGTGTGTAAGGTATTTATTGCAACATTGTTTGTAAAATCCCAATTGTGCAGCAACAGTGTCCCGCCCTTGCTTTCCCCTCACTCCACGCACCCAGGCGTGCTGGGAGATCGTGGGAAATGGCAAACATGGCCACACCCTTCACTCTCCTTTCTGTGCACCACTGGTAACGCGGCTTTGCAGTGATTCCCATCAAACAGAGTCTAAGTCTGCATCCCATGAATATTGGTGACTTGCTTTGGTCAACAGGATGTTGCAGAAGTGAGGATGTGCCTGTTCCTGAGTTAGATCTTGCATATGTCCACCCTCTTAAAACCCTGCTGCCCCCATGGCAGGAAGCTCAGGGTGGCCTGCCTGAGCGTGAGAGACCACCACCAGACAAGGGGATGAGGTCATCAGAGATCAGGTAGCGCTCCGCCAACCTGCTAGTTGGTAGGAGATTCATGAATGAATCCCACCAAGATCAGCTGGGCCTGGTCCGGATCACAGGACCCTCCAGCTGGCCGATGTACTCATGAGCCATAATAAATGCATACTGTTTTATGCCCCTACGTTCGGGATAGTTGTTATGGAACACTAGCTAACTGATACAGAGATGGTGCTGCCTGCCAACCCTTCCCCGAGCAGGGCTCACACCACGGCAGTGGCCTCCCCTCTCCTGCCTGTCCACGTTGTTGAAAACACTGTATTCCAACTTTTGAACACATGCATCCACCTGCCATTCACACTCCTTAGGGGCTGGGGCTGTGTCTCAATTATTTCATTCCTTGCTAGGAGGGTAGTCACAGACCAAGTTCTCAAAACTGATTTGTGGATGAGCACATTGTAAATCTGGTGAATGTCCTCATTAAAAAAAAAAAAAAATCAAATCCACATTTAAACTTTACAAGCATGTGTTGGAGGCTCCTCTGTGTACCCAGTCTGGAGACGGCCTTCTGGGGATATACGGACGGGCTGTGTTCCCACCGAGATGATGCCAGTGCAGGCTGGCGAGGGCATGAGAAAGCCTGGCCCGGTCTTCATGTTTGTTCTTATGATCCTAGGTGACTAGGGTGGGAGTGGTGATCACTGATATACAGCTGGTTCTCATATAAGAAGAAGATACAATGGCCAGCTTGCGGGCAGTGAAGGCATACTGTGCATCGTTTCTAAGACTGTACAGGGGGTAAATAGCAGAACTGTCATAACACCCTGTGAGGTACGTGCTACTACTACTCAGCCCATTTTAAAGATGAGGAAGCCAAGGCATGAAGACATCTGGACACCTGGCTAGGTCCTGGCCTCTCTTGGGTCCCTAGGGACCCTGTGGTTGGTGGCCCTGGCCCAGAAGCGGAGCAGCAGAGGGGCCTCCTCCCTAATGATCCGCTCCTCCTCCCAGAGCCTGGGCACTTCTGGTCATGGGTGGATCAAGAAGGCAACTCTGCTCAGGGACATGAGTGCCTCTTCTCCAGGGCATAAGATTCTCCTTGGGGGCTCTAAGCTCCTGGTGGTAGCTACTCAGAAACCCTCTGCTCTGATCCGAAAAGGGAAGCCCTCCTGACCTCCCCAAAACAAGTGACAGAGATTTTATTAAGTGCCCTTGAGAGAGATGCAGTTAACATGTTGGTTCCAAATCAGAGTAATTGTTACAGGCAAATGATAAGAAAATCAGTAACTCTCTCCTCCTCCTCCCAAAACAATGTCTCTGAGTATATTTAAATTCACCAAATGCAAAGTGATGAATGACAACAAGCTGCCTTTATGTTCGGGGGAAGATATACACAGCTGCTTATTGAAATTATGAATCAATCTATTATCCAGAAGGCAAATGAGCAGCGCTAAGAACATTAATTAACTAAACATATCTGTGACCCAGATGTTTAAAGAGCGAAGCTAAATGCCACTGGGAGTTAGAGTCTCTCCTTTCTGAGGTCTGCGAGGGCATGAAAACGATGAGACCCAGGCTGCTGTGTACACGGAGTGTGCAAAGGCCACATGTCACCCCCAAGCCACGCAGCCATCAGGTGGGCAGGGCGGCTGAGGAGGCTGCAGGATCTCTGCTCTGGGGGAAGGCCAGAGTCCCCGGAGACCACTGGCACAGGCTCTGCCGGCCCAGCCAAGGGGCCAGGGTCCGTGGAAGGGTGCTGCGGTCTGAAAGGAGGCAGGAGTTTGGTGCGCGCTGAGGCCTGACATCAACCCTGTCCCCCTTTTTGCTCCACTCCCAGACTGGAAGTCTGCCTAGTCCACCCCGGCTCCCTCCTGCAACGCCTCTGCTTCCTGTCCTCTGCATGTCCCGCAGGCTTTCCTGCTCCCGGGCTCTGCTCCAGCTGTGCCCCTGCCTGGAGATGCTGCTCATTCCTCTAGGACACTCTGGCGTCAGCATTCCCTGGCCGCAGTGTGAGCCTCTCCACGCCGCGTCCCCTTCTGTAACTCAGCTCCAAGTCCTCAGTGCTGGGAGTGTCCCCTCCTTGTGCGGCTCTGCGTCTCCACTCACCGGCGAAGGGCGGTCGGGCTGTCTCCACTGTGGGCTGTTAGGAGATGTGCTAGGGACACCCGTGCATACGGTTTTGTGTGACGTGTTTTCAGTTCTCTTAGGTGTATACCTAGGGGTGGGACTGCTAACTGTCGGGTCAGATGGTAAGCCCATGTCCAACTTTTAAGAAACTGTCAGAAACTACTTTCAGAGAAGCTGCACCACTTTACATTCCCACCAGCAATGAACCGGGGGTCCAATTTCTCCTCCTCCTGGCCAACTCTTATTACTGTGTTTAAAAAACATTTTCCCCCCTACCTAGCCATCCTACTGGGTGTGAAGTGGTATCCAATTGTGGTTTTGATTTGCATTTACTTGATAACTAATGGTGTTGAGCATCTTTTCATGTGCTTATCAGCCATGTGTGTATCTCCTTTGGAGAAATGTCTATTCAGATCTTCTGCCCATTTTTGAAGTGGGTTCTTTGTCTTTTTATTGTCGGGTTTTAAGAATTCTTTATATTTCTTGATGCTACACCTACTTCAGATATTTGATTTGTTAATATTTTCTTCCATCCTGTTGGTGGTTTTATCACTTCCTTGATAATGTCCTTCGAAGCACAAAATTTTTTATTTTTGTAAAGTATGTTTCTATTGATTTTTTTAGAGAGAGGGGAAGGGAGAGAGAAATAGAAACATCAATGTGAGAGAGAAACATCCATCAGCTGCCTCCTGCACGCCCCCTACTGGGGATCGAGCCCCAAACCGGGCTTGTGCCCTGACTAGGAATCAAACTGGGACCTCTCAGTCCATGTGGCGACGCTCAATCCACTGAGCCACACTGGCCAGGCTAAATGATTTTAATTTTAATGAAATGCAATTTATCTGTGTTTTTTGGTTGCTTGTGCTTTTGGTGTCATAGCTATGAAACCAAATTCAAGGTCATGAAGATTTTCCCCTATGTTTTCTAAGATTTTTATAGTTTTAGCTCTGACATTCAGGTCTTATGATCCATTTTGAATTAATTTTTATACAGGGGTGGGCAAAAGTAGGTTTGCAGTGGTGAGTGCATGAGTTTATCTTTGTATCATTATTTATCAATATGTACTTTCCCCAGTGAACAACTGTGAGCCTACTTTTGCCCACCCCTGTGTATGATGTAAAGCATGGGTGCAAATTCTTTCTCTGGACTCTCAGGACTGTTCCATTGACCTGCATGTCTGTCCTTACGCCAATACCACATTGCCTTGATTAGCAGTTTTGTAGTAAGTTTTAGATTTTTTTTTTCTTCTTTTCCAATATTGTTCTGACTATTCTGGGTCCCTTGAATTTTCATATGAGTTTTATTATTTTTTTTTTTATTCTCACCTGAGGATATTTTTTTCCATTTATCTTCAGATAGAGTGGGAGGCAGAGAGAGGGAAAGGGAGAGAGAAACATCCACATGAGAGGGACACATCCACCGGTTACCTCCCGCACGACCGTGACCAGGGCTGGGGACTGAACTGCAACCGAGGTACATGCCCTTGACTGGAATCAAACCCATGACTCCTTGGTCTGCCAGCTGATGCTCTACCGCTGAGCCAAACCGACCAGGGCTTCATATGAATGTTAGGATCAACTTTTCCATTTCTGCAAAAAAGGCCATTGGAATTTTGATGGCGATGGCACAGAATCGCAGACTGACCCCGGGAGAACTGCCGTCTTCGCGGCGGTGTGTCCTCCCCTCCACAGACACGGGAGACCCTCCTTATTCAGGTCTCCGCGCCTTCCTACAGTGCTGCTGGCGCAGTGGGCACGTCCTGTCCTACACATGTATCCCGAAGCACTTTATCTTTTGTGGTGCGATGGTAATGGTATCGTTTTCTTCACTTCCTTCTCCGAATGGCCGTCGCCAGCGCACACAGTGCGTCTCTGTGAACCGCAGGCTGCCACTTTGGTCCCTCGGGGTCACTCGGAGCTGCGGGCTCTGCAGGTCCCTGGTTCCCGCCTCCACGGGGCCGGGCGGGCCAGGGCCAGCTGCCGGCGGCCGCACCCAGTGCAGACCGTCCAGCCTCCACTGTGCCTGGGCCTCCCCCCGTTTGCAGTCACCTCTGATGACTCCCTGTCAGTCAAGACCCTTCCCACCTCTTCAGGGTCCAGATTTTTAAAACGTGTCCTTCCTCCTCCATCCCGACCCTGGCGTCCTCGGCCGTCACTGTCCTCAGAGGATCTCGTGTCCCCCTTTGTTCGGGAATTATGCCTCTTACCCCTCCAAACCCGACTTCCTTCACCATCTGTCTCTGCCCTCTCCTCGCTCTGCAGGTACCTCAGTCATTATTTCTCCCGTCTCTCTCGGTTCTCCCAGCAATGAGCACACCCCAATCCTTAGGGCCCCCAGATCCTCTCCGGCCACCGCTCTTATCATCTCCTAATTGTGTCCCTGGATTTCCTTCCCTAATTCCTCGGAGCCTTGCAATTCGGCTTCTACATCCACTGCTCACGGCAATCGCGCTCTTGAAGGTCAACAGGTGCACTAATTGTCACCATCACCTGCTTTTTACTCGTCTTTCTATTGGGCCCCGGCGGTGGGCCAGACGCTGCGCTGGGTGCAGGTGGTGTCACCTCCTCTCTCCATTGCCTTCTCTTGGGGAGCCTGCCGTCCTTAGGGCTCTCGGTAGCTTCTACATAGTAACTTTGCTAATTGTGCCAAATTTCTCTCTGAACCACACCTTTCCCCTCAGTTCCAGATCTGTCTAACTCCCCACCCGACATTCTACTTGGATGTCTAATAAGCATGTTAATTTACATGACCCAAACCAAATTCCTCCTTCCCTCGGTGCCCTCCCCTCCCCGCGACGAGCATCCAGCATCTGTTCTATCTTGGTAATGACAACTCGACTCTTCCAGTTGCTTAGACTAAACGCTCGGACTTTACCCTTTATTTGCCTCTTCCTTTGACCCCCCCCCATATTCAATCCATTGGCAAAGCACATATGGATTTCACCTCCACCACCTACCTGCTCCTGATCCCCCTCTAAGAACACAGTGTCTTCTTATAGACTATGTATTTGCCTTATTTATAGAGTATGTTGTCTGGCTCCCTCCACTAGAACGTGAGGGGCATGAAGGCAGAAGTTTTGTTTGTCGTCTTTTGTTTGGTTGTTTGTTTTTTTCACAGCCCCATCCCTAGCTCTTAGAAGTGAGCCTGGCACACGGGAGGAGCTCGATAAACTCGTGGCCATCATGAATGAATGACATAGTACCTGCCTTCAAGGAGCTCACACTTCACGCAGGGAGGCGGGGAGGGAAAGAGGCAAGGATGACAACGTGTGAAATAATGCTAGGAAGTATATTAAATGTCTCCTTCGAACCAAAACAGGAGGGCCCCCAATCCAGAAGAGAGAGGGCAGAGAAGGCTTCCCAAGGGGAGGGGCCATCGAGGCCAAATGAGAAAGAGAAGGCAGACCAGACCAGACAAAGACAAGAGAAGGTGCGAAGGCCCGGAGACCAGAGGAAGTGATGCTGAGTAACAGCTGTGACGGGGCAGACGTAGGCAGGGATGGGTGCACCGCAGATGAGACTGTGCCGCAGGGACACAACATGGCCACGAGGGCCACCTGAACTGCAGGATGGCCACGCTGGCTGCTCAGTGAGAATGGACTGTGGTCAGGCATGATGAGTGTCCCAGGGATGACGGGGGACTGAACTCAAGTGGCGAAACGGAAGGAGGAGCGAACATGGCAGATCTGAGAGCTGCATCCAAGTTAAGAATGACTCTACCTTGCTGGGGAGTTGAGTCCTTCATCATCATGACATGACACACTTTGTCTTTACTAATGCACTGTGAAGGCTACTTTGTTTGTTACGAATACAGTCTCCCCAGCTTTCTCTCCTTAGGATCTGCCTGCCATTCCCTTCCCACTCTTCAACTCCAACGTTCCTCTCTCTGTGTGTTTTAAACGTGTCTCTTGAAAACAGAATACTCCTGGAATTTAAAAAATTTAAGGTGACAGTCTCTGTCTCTTAACCAGAAAGATTAGTTCATTTGTTTGTATTGTGATTGATGATATGTTTGGACTCAGTTCTACTGCCTGGCTTTGTACTTTCTCTGTGTCCAGCCTTCCTTGTTGCTCTTTGCCTTTGTTTGGATTGGCTGTATTGGGGGTTATCTGTTGAAATGTTATCATATTTCATGGTTTCCCTCTACACATTTGGAAATTATATTCCCTTTCTAGTTTTTTATTGTTCATTCTTGAAATTTAGCCATTAACAACTGAGCAAAATCGAATGTTATTCAATATCTTAACAACCACTCCCACTCATTAAATTTAAGGACATCAGGATACAACATCTGATCACCTCCTTCGAAATGTTCAGACTTTTGGATATATTTCCCCAGAGGAACGAATAGACATTTTTCTTATTATTTTATCTAAGAAATATTTGTTCGGATTTACTTATATGTTTATAAATTTCTTCGAAATTCATTCTTACTTTAAGATATTCTTCTGGGTTCATTTTTCATCTTCTTGAAGTACTTTCCTTAGAAGTTCCTTCGGTGATTGTCTGTCATGGTAAATCCACTCAGATTTTGTTTATCTGAAAATGTCTTGGGGTGATTTGTTACTCAGCAAAAGCTAATGGATACAATCGCTCTTGTGCACCTAGAAAGGTTTTTAAATTGAATTTGTTTGCGATGATCTAGAATCTAGTTATGCAGTACTGGGGAGACCCTTCAAAGGATCTCACCTGCTCTGTTGTTGGGAGCTATCTCATCACCTGTCTATAGGTTCACACATAAAATTATGTCCAAGCCACGCTCTGTGGAATTTGCCACTTCAGGATGATACTCATTGTTGCCAAGGCAACCCTGAAGTAGATCATGTGCTACTGATGGGCCAATGGGTGATGCTTTCTCCTCTGAGTTATGACTGCCTGAAACTTGCTGACCCTCACTGTTCCAGTGGTCAACAGACAACTGGCTCCCAGAGCCCTGATCTCGCCCAGGCTCTAGGTTTATAAACTTGAATCCCCTCTGCCCCCTCCCTCTGCGTCACCAACGTTCAAAGTCTTACAGTTTCTGCCTCCATATGTCTCTTTTACACATTTCCTCCTACTAGCCCAGGTGAGCCTCCTCTTGAACCCGAACTGCTGCGGGAGCTTTGTAACTGGTCCTCCTACCTCCAGGCCTCCCAGTTCCCAGCTGTCCTACCCAGTCCTGCAGGTTCAACTCATATCACCCCTGCTCCAGCCTTCCATAGCTCCCACTGCCCACCGACTTCAGGGTAAACTTTTTACCACAACATTGCACCAGGGCTCTTGCAGGCTTGACTCTTGGTCTGTTGGCTTAGTCTGACAGATGCTGAGAGTTCTCAAAACCAGCCAACTGTCTTCCCTCGGTGGAAGATGGCCCCACCTACCCCTACCTTCACTGGTCCACAAGGCCCCCACCCAGATATGATCGCTTCAACTTACATAATCATGTATTTTATGAATGTGTCTTTGCTTGCTACAGGTTTTTATTGTGGTTGTTTTAGAACATCTGTGTCCTACCCATTTTTATATAGCACAAGAACCAAGAAAAGTACCTTGCAAAAAGCAAATCATCTATAAATGTCTTTTGAATTGAATGGACTTATTCTAGGTTTGGCTGCTGGGGCCAGGAGGGGAAACGAACATCATTATCCACAACACTAAGGCATTAGGGGAAAAAGCCCTCTGAGCTCCAATACAGTTAATTCTCATTTAGGAGGAGAAGAAAACAAATTTTTCTATTTGAGATCATCTAAGAGGCACACATAAGTATTAACCCAGATTTAACAGCCTTGAGGGAAACCTAAAACATTCAGGGTATGGCCAGATACACAGGAGCCAGCCAAATGATCGTGGAACGACTCTGGAACATACAAAATCCACTGGCGTGTTAATAAAAGCGTGGCTTGCCACTGCCTTCATTTAAGGGTCTTCCTCATCACGTTAAAACCACGCCTAGGCCGGGTAGGAAATCACGGCTGCATGAGAGGTGGTTTCCCAGCTTCCACTCAGCACGCAGAGATGGGCTGCATTGGTCAAGCCTGCTCTGGGGTGAATTTCTTTGTTGCTTGGCTGAAGCCACACGGATGGTTTCTGGTGACTGTGTGTGTGTGTGTGTGTGTGTGTGTGTTTATTCTCAAACACAAACAGCCTTTCTCTCCCACTGTCCGGGCGTGCCAGGTCCAAACTGAATACAAGAAAGAGTGTCTGCACAGTGTATCTCAGAGGGGTCGGGTGGTGGCTGCTTGGGAACTGGGGGTGGGGAAAAGGGGCAAAAGGATCTTTGGGGTGGGGAGGTGGAAACTCTGTGTACTGATTGGGGAGGCAGTTCTCAGACGTGTACGCCTACCAAAACTCATCAAATTTATACATTATTTACTTAAATATTTTATCTATCTATCCTCACCCAATCCTCTTCAGATAGAGTGGGAGGGCGGGAGAGAAAAAGAGAGAGAAACATCGATGTGAGGAAAACACATCAATCGGTTGCCCCCTGCACGACCCTAACCACAACTGAGGTCCATGCCCTTGACCGTAATCGAACCCGCGACTCATTGGTGTGTGGGCCTATGCTTTAATTGCTGAGTCATACTGGTCAGGGCAAATGTTTTCTCTTTTTATTATTATTATTGATTTTTTTTGAAGAGAGAGGAAGGGAAAGAGAGATAGAAACATCAATATGAGAGAAAAACACCAATCAGCTCCCTCCTGCACGTTCCCAACTGGGAATCGAGCCCACAACCTGGGCATGTGCCCTGACCAGGAAGCAAACTGGGACCTCACAGTCCATGGGATGACATTGAAGCCACTGAGCCACACCAGCCGGGCCAAATTAATACTTTAAATAGGTACACTTTATCGCATTTATCTTATATATCAATAAGGTTAATAAAATATATATATATATATATATATCTGGGAGCTTAGAAGGCATGTTAGAGAACCAGTTGGTTTTTGCAGAGAGCCAGTTCCTGGAGGTGGGAGGGTCCCAAGGGCCTCACCCCTCAGCCTTCTCCTTTCTGTCAATCACCACTCATCATGCGGGATGAAAACATGCCTCCAGGAAATGCACTTGCTACTGAGACTCAATGGGCAGACATATTTGTGCCACAAAACCTTGGGTCAAGTTTCCTGCAGAGACAGGTGCAGGAGCGGTTGGATCAGGGGCAGTGCCAATGGAGGTGAAGGGGCAGGGTCTGGTCCACACAGCTCTATGGAGGGGGCCCCAGCCTCTTAGAGAGGGGTCCTAAATGTGGGGAGCACCAGCATGAGGGGATGGATGGCAAGCATATGGCTGACTCCAGCTCCCCAGGATCAGGACCGAATTCCCGAGCATGCTGTCCAAGCCCACCCAGACTCCTGAATCGGTTGGAGGAGCAAAGACTCTATTTTTCAATAAACACACATTTCTTTCTTGTCTGTGTGTGTGACACAGGGAGGTCCATGTGCATACCGGGTACAGTGTGGAAGTGCTGTGAACCCTCTGCTCCCTTTGAGCAGGATCTTAGTTAAGTCTGCCTCACTGTCTCCTCTGGCTACTTGAAGCAGCACCCCTGGCTTTGGGCTGGGTCATCAAAGGGGCAGAATACAACATGGTTAAGGACTTGGACTCTGAAGCCTGCTTCTGAAATCCAAACGCTGCCACTTAATGGTTTTATGACTGGGCCAGTTATATGAGCCCCATGGGACTCTGTGTCTTCATCTTCCAAACGGAGATAATAACGGGATTGCCCCGAGCGAGAAGGTGGGCCCCAGTCAGCCCTGTATGTGTGTCCCTCGGTGTCCCTGACCTGGTGGAGCACCAGTGGAGGGTGGGCCTTGCTTCTGCTTCCCTGCGGACTCTGCTCTTCCTGTGGCTCCCACGTGCCCCCACGTGCCAGCGTTTCCTGTCCCTAGCTCCTTCCCGGCACTCAGCCACTCGAGGCTTCCTGTTTTGTCCCCAAGGACAGGGTCTGCGCCCCGAGCAGCCACGTCCCCAGGCATCTCCCAGTCCATCAGGCTCTCCTGGCTGGGTCCATGGTTTCTTGTGTTGGGTCCCTGACCTCGGGAAGGCTGGGGGGCCGCCCCTGACCTGTTCCTGCCCTTCCTCCTTCCCCCACTTCACTTCCCTGGTTTGATCCAGAGTCCACATGCCCTTGCCCGGACCAGGCCAGATTCCTGCAAGGTGCAGGCCCCGCATTGGACTGGGGTACTCAGCTCTGTGCCCCCAATGCCACCTCATTGCCCCCAGGTCCTGAGCTCTCATGGCCTCTCATCTCTGACTCGCACCCCTCCCTCGCCCCTCTGCAGTGGGAACAGAAGAGCTGAGCCTGTCTGCTGCTCTGGCCATGTTCCCGGACAAGTCCAGGCCCACCATCTACTTGATCAGCCTCGGCCCGCAGTTCAGAGCCTTAGCAGGGGAGTTAGACGGGGCCTGGGGACGACGTCCGGGTGCCCTGTGAGAGCAGAGGTGAAGGTACCCTGCCACAGAACGCCCGAGGCTAGCTCCAGGTGTGGACGCCCCCACCAGCCCCGCTCTGCAGGCCTTCTCCTGGGTCTGCGCATGTGCATAATGTTATGTAACCAAAGGCAATGACCCTAAAAACGCGTGGGCACGCTCCCTTTTATACTCTCCACTGAAGACTTTATTTTTTCCCTCCTGATTCTAGTAGCCAAAACTCCCACGGCACAGTGGCTTTTCCTGCCTTCTCTGTGGGCCCTCCGACGGGACTGGTCCTCCCGGGCTGCTGGCTCTACCCTCCCACCTGGGCCCCGGGCTTGTGCCAGGCTGGCGCCCTGGGCTCACCTCCTGCCACAGCACAGGCCTGGCCGAAGCAGTTGGGCCCTGACTGCAGCTGACACACCGCGTGACTCTGTTCAGCACTGAATGTCTGTGGCTCGCCCACCGTGCCCGCCTCGTAAGTCGGACACAGCGCTTCCCTGGGGTCTGGGCCCTCGGCACGGTACACTGTGCCGGGTGGGCCAGACACTGTCGTTCTCCGAGGGGGAATCGGGCTGGCAGGTCAGTCGATTCCTGCATTTCTGTCGAGATAAATTCATGTTTCTCTCAGGAAAAAAAAGAAAGGCTTACACTTCTGCTCCCATATCCCATAATTTGACCCAGGGGAAATTTAGCTTTGCTGAAATTAAGGCTACAGAACACCTACTTTCTGAGCACGAATCCTCAGCATTCTCTACATTTTCCACTAATGTTGCAGAAATGTGATTAGTTCCTTTCTGTTTGGTCTTCCGCTCCCCTTCACTCTGTCTTCACCGTGCTCTCCGGTTCCAGCCCCCGCCGCACGCCACCCGTCTCCTCGCCTTCCCTGAGAGTCAAGCTTCCAGAAAGTTCTCTCCATCATGTCTCCACCTCCCCGCCACCCTATCTGCCCGCACCCACTCCAGTCTGGCCTCCACGCCACACTCCGTAGGGAGTCCTCACCCTGGGTTTCTTTGTTACTACATCTAACACAGGGCGGTCTGCCTTCCTCTGGGCGGCGACAATCGACGCCACTGGTCCTTGGCTGGTGTGACCATCTCTCTGGTGTCAACTGCTCCGGCTTGTCACCCACTGAACGGGGAGCTGCCTTAGGGCCACTGCTCTGATGTCGCCCCATCTGTCCTCGGCACCAGGTTGGAATGTTGGGCTGCTGGGATTCCCAAAGCCCACTCTCCCCAAAACTCACATTGCCCCAAACAGAACGTCTTCCTCCCCTGAAACCTTGGTCAGTTCCTGGCCAGACCAACTCTGTACGGGGAGGATACTGAGGTTGAGCCGATGAGAACCCATCCTCGTGCACAAAGCCGTCCTGCAGGGCTTCTTGGGGTCACTTTCAAGATGTGTCTGGCTGACCCTTCAGTCTCCAAGGAGGGCACAGACTCAGGCCCCGAGGAATTCTGTGGTCCTGAACCGAGTCTTTGGGGAGCAGTATCAGGCCGTCAGGATGACTGATCCGAGTCCCTTGCCAGCAGGGCCCGTCACCTGCTACTCAGCCCCTGAAGCCACAGAGGGAGCCATGAGCAGGCCATGCAACCAAGGTCAGTGTGTGCTGCCGGGGGTCCACACGGTGGCATCCCAGCACTGCCTGGTCCGTGCCCTTTACATGACCCCCCGCTCCCGAGTCAGGCCGGTGGTACGGTGAGGACAGTCCAGGACATCCTGCTCCCCACCCCTGGTCTTCCTCTGGCCTCCTCCAGTGGGAACCCAGACTCCTGAGGCCCCGACATCCTGTACCAGTGGCTCGAACCCCACTAGCCCTAAACTGCTCCAGATCCACCCTTAAACCCGAATGGCCTGCTCTCAGAGCCCCTCCCTTCCAAACCAGCAGCATTCCACAGTCATCGGTCCACAGACACCGCGGACGCAGAGAAAAATCAGAACTCTGAGCTAAGCAGCCAACTGGCATGCTGTACTAAGGGCTGCACCCCGACCTCCGGGCCCCAGTCCCCCTTCGTGCCCTTCAGAGGCAGGGGCAGTGTTTCTCTGTTAAGCCGGTGATGTAAAAACAATCTAAAAAAACAAGATTTTCTTAAAAAAAAAAAAAGGCTAAAAGCAAGCCTCTGAAATAGGGTGGTAGGATTGTGGATGATTTAAATGTGTATTTTTTAAACTCCCTGTAATGCATCTTTAATAAAAAAGAAACAAGATTAGCAGTGCCTTTGAATTTGACAGCTCTGGGCGGGGTGGGGTGTTCAGGTGACAATGTGGCCATGTTGCTCAGTGTGACACAGTGCCTTATTCCAAGCCCAACATGGGTCCCCTTTTCTGTTGGAGAAAAGTCAACTAAAATACTAAAGAGAGTCCAGCCGGTGTGGTTCAGCGGTTGAGTGTCGACCCGTGCACCAAGAGGTCGCCGGTTCGATTCCCGGTCAGGGCACATGCCCAAGTTGTGGGCCCGATCCCCTGTGGGGGGCATGCAGGAGGCGGCCAATCGATGCTCTCTCTCATCGATGTTTCTATCTCTCTCTTCCTCTCTCTCTAAAATCAATAAAGAAAAAAAAAATTAAACAAAAAATACTAAGAGACATAAAACTTTTAACTCAGAATCTCTACTGGAAAACAATTGATGGTTGTAATTCTGATTTTCTGGATAGAATGCTTCCCCAACCCATTCTGGCAAGAAAGAAACAGCATAATGGTTCCTCCTGACTCGGGTCCCGGGCGGTATCAGCGCCACGTGCATGTCCTCTGTACGCCACTTGGGAAGTCAAGATCTCTGTGGGTAGACTCCGAGACCCACTTTCAGGGATAATTAGAAGGAGGGAACTGGGAACTGGAACTCGAAAAGGGAAGCAAAGCAGCTGGCAGAGAAAGAGGCGTGGGTCCCCCAAACCTGGGGAAGCAGAGGCAGCACCCTGCCCTCCGTGGAGATCTGCGAAGCGGCCGGGCGCCAGGGAGGCGCAGGTGGGCTGGATGGAGGCGGGGCCCAGGAGGCAGGAGCTAACAAACCCAAAATAATGAAATCAGAAATGTTTTGAATATTTTTAGAGAAGATGAGGCGGAGGAACAGAAAAAAAGGCTCTTAAATATTCCCACTGCAACGAGGCAAAATGAATTTATGAGTGTCTCCCTGGAGCACAGGGGAGGGTGTTTCAATATTGCATAAGAGACAGCATGGAAGTGAGCAATGCCAAAAAGCCACGGTGTGGCACACGGCACCGGTTCTCTCCCGTTTCCCCTGTCTCTCTTTTGTGCATGTGGTCAGTTTTCCTAACAACAAGTCCCTGCCCTCACTCCTTCAAGCCTGTTTGCCCTGCTTTGACCTTACGGTGCTTTCCAGGTATCAGAAGGGATTACTGGGTTTGCTTCCTACCAAATGTGGGAAGCCCTTGCCCAGAACCACAGGTTGCTTCTGTGGGGCAAAGCCACTGTTCCTTGTGTCTTAACTCCAACGTGTCCTCTGTGACTCCATCCCCTGAGCCCCAACACTTACATGACTTTGTTTGGAAGCCAAGAAGCTGCTGAATGTCATTACGTTCTGCATTTCCAGACACCTTCCACATGCTATTAGCTCGCCAGAGCCGTGTCACTCCAGTGGGGCACTGTGCCTTATTGGCACAATGCATCATCGTGACAAGGTGTTGGATGATGTAGCGCTTAAGAGATGAAGCCATCAGAGAGTAAGTCCAAGATCAGATTAAATTTAATTATGGGATAAAAGAATTCTCATCTGTCATTGTGGTGATGAATTAACTAAGGGGAGAAATGTGAGCTTCTCAGAAAAGAGGGGAGAGGAAGAATAAAACGTACTGGTAGAAGGACAAACAGAAGGAACCCTGTGGTACCCTCTCCGGATCTCAGTGAATCAGGAAGGTCCTCGGCACAGAGCCTGACACCCCTCAATTCCTCTCCATGGTGCACACCTTGTCTTAAGAATGTCCCACTACAGAGAGGAGCTGTTTCAGAGTGCTACTCCGGGACCACTGCACTCGGACCCTGTACTGGTCACGCCCTGTCCATGGCATGGGCTGCTGCAGAGCTGTGGTCCTCACCCGGGAGGAACCCACAGCAGAATCAGTGGGGACGTTCTATGTTTGTACAGGCGCAGCATCCATGCAGGGTCCCCTGCACCTTCCCAGGGGAGCTGGTCCTCAGATGTGGTGTGTGTAAAGCGCTCGGGGCAGAGGCAGGATTCACTACAAAGGGGCTCAGGGAATGTAGGGGGTGGCAGAACCACTGTGTGTCTTGACTGTGGTGGGGCTACTTGACCACATGTTTGTCAAACCTCACAAAATTATACATTATAAAGAGTGACCTTTACCTTAAAACCCAATTATATACATAGTATTATACTGTTTATATAATTGGGTTTTATGAATTATGAATGAGTATACTGAAATTGTATTATAATTTAAAAATATTAGGCCGGGGCATAAAGCATAACCTGGACCTGTCCCGGCAAACAGAGATACACCTTCACCATTATATGTGAAGGCATATGTCTAACACACGGCTGTGCTCATAACAGATGATGGATAATTGTGTGGATTAGAAAAAAGCACTTGGAGATGCCTGTTAACATGCAGATGCTGGGCCCCACTTTAGTATGCCTGGGGTGGGACTCGGGTCAGCATTGTCATGAGTTCCCGGGGGCTGGCCATCCTGTGGACACACCTGGGATGCTGGGTGGGAAGCCCCGGGCCTCTCAGTACTCTGTCCCTGTTGGCCACTCCTCACCACTTGTCTCGTCTCAGCCAATTGCCTTATTGTCCCCCAAACATGGCGTATGCCCCCCACCCCCTCGCCTTTGATCCGACATCCCACTGGCCCGGCTCTGGCTCTCTGCTTACTCAGTGCTCTCTCCCATGGCCCGCTGTGGGCTAGAGAGCAGCTGGGGACTCAAGGACCTGAGACAGGCTCCCGATGGCACAGCAGAGTATCCACGGTCAGGAGTCAGCAGACTTGAGTCTGAAGGGTGGGACGGTGCTACCTGAGTCTCAATTTTCTTGTCAGTAAAGGGGGAAGCCACTACTTACTGACTGGATTGGACATGTTACTAAAATAGAGGTGGCTTGCCCTGGCCGGTTTGGCTCAGCGGTTAGAGCATCGGCCTGCGGTCCAGAGAGACCCGGGTTCGGTTCCCGCTAAGGGCACGTACCTCGGTTGCAGTTTGTCCCCGGCCCTGTTTGGGTCATGTGGGTGGCGACCACTCGATGTGTCCCTTTCACATCGATGTTTCTCTCTCTCTCTGTCCCTCCCACTCTATCTGAACAAAAAATGAAAAAATGTCCTCGGGTAAGGATAAAAAATAAATAAAAATTAAAAAAATATAAATAAATAAATAGCGGTGGCTTTGTCAGCAGCCTCTCAGCCCCGGGTCCCGCCTCGGCCCAGCCTTGCCTCTGGCCCGGGTGCTCAGAGCCGTCTGCAGGCAGGGCCGGAACGGGGCTCTGGACCCCACTACAGCCTGTCACACGGCTCGGCCCTCAGGCCAACGGTCAGCTCAGAGCAGCCCCAGAGCCACGGGAAGAGATAACGCCCCCTGAGCACTGCACCCCCCACCCCACCTCTGCCGTGGAGAGAATTCAGAAGCGTGGATGGGGAGGGTTGATGGAATAGGCTGGGAGAGAAGGCAGGAAGGTGCTGGCTGAGGAGGCCTTTCCCGTGCCTGATACCCCCTTGGGGACACCTTGGCTGCTCCAGCTTGGGGACCCACTGACCTGGGCCCAGGATGGCAGCAGCCTGGAACGGGGTGGAGTCCGTGGCATCCTTAGACCAGACCCTGCTCTAAATCGGGTCCAGCCGACACAAAGGCTGCTGCCGTGTCCTTGATACCCTATTTTTAAATCAAACGTAGGCTCAACAAAGAAGGGCATGGTAGACTAATCCAAATCAGTGACCAGACAAAGCCACGGCTGGCAGACACGGGCGAGCGAGCGGGCGGGCTCTCTGAGTGGCTGGGAACAGCTTCCATCTTGTCGACAAACAAGTTGCAAGACAGGAAATTGCCCTCCTCAGTGCCCATGTTATCTCTGTTTAATTGCCGTTTGATAATAAATGACAACAGAGTCCATTAATGAAGCTAACAATGTCCACGGAACACCAATTCCTTCTTTGGGGAGTCACCTTAGTAGAGAGCCTTGATTCAGCCTCCTGAGCCCACAGCACTTTATGACGCTGTTTAAAACGATGCCCAGGCCCGAGACGGGTGGGGACGACTCCTAGTGCAGAGGGAGCTGTGTAGGAGGAAGGGGAGAGCCCTTGATGAGCCAGGGCAGGGGGGGCCTGGGGGCTGGAGGGCAGCAGTGAGCGTGCACTATAATTCTGAACATGTGGTAGAACAAAGAACAACATTAGATTTACTTGGAAGACAAGCACAGCCGACTTATGCATCCCAGAACCGAGGGAGCAGTGAGCCTGCCGCCCCATGGTCAGCTCCGTGGCAAGAAAGGGAAGTTCAGCGCGCAGGTGGAGCTGGCGAAAGGTAAACCGCACTTATTTCCGGCAAAGGCGGGGGCCCTGGGCTGTGACTGGCACTGAGCTCCCAGCAGGAGAGGAGGACGTGGGGCCTGGCTCCTTTCTCCACAGGGAGCAAACCAGTGGCCATCGTCAGGGCAAAGACTAAGTTCTGATCATGTTGTCTGGGAGATGGGCACCTGGGCATACCTGCTAGATCTGTTTAGGACCCCGAGGGAGGGCATGCAGTAGGAGTAAAGGCTCTGGATAGAAGGGTGAAGAAGGTCAAGTTCATGGCGGGATCCGTGCCAGACTATGCCTAGAGCTGTGAGCATCATAAGGGCATTAGAGGGTGTTTTGAATACCAGGACAGACAGAGAGGGCAGGGGGCCTTCGAGGCAGTGGCCACAGAAGGCAGACAGTCACTTCAATGCACTGGTCCTCAGGGTTAGCGGAGAGCTTACTAGTGGCTTAAAAATCTTTCCCCTGAAACACTCACTAAAAAGCCTAGCAGCATCTGAAGGAGCCTCAGGAGACATTCCTTAAACCATCCTTACTCCCCCCTTCTCATTCAGAGAGGATGGTTTTGCAGACCAGTTTTTGATTATGTAAATATTTAAACACAGTAGTATCTAATCATGTTATAGTTAATAAGTACCCAGTTCAAATGCCACCAATTCAGAAGACTGGACAAAGAAGCCTGGGAATTAAGTGTTCTTCTCAAGCTATTCCTGGGATGTCCCTAAAAGACAGTCCTGTACGGCAATGTGGCCCAGAAGTGGACTTCCCCGGGGCTCCTCAGTGTCCAGGCTTCTGCTGCCTTCCTGGATCGATACCACCATGTCCCCAACCCCCAAACATCTTGCCCAAGACCAACTGTGGCCCGTCACTGGCTTTTCATTTGTCCTGTCCCAAGATGCAGCCTCTTAAAACACTGACTTGACCATGCCTTGCAGGCCAGAGCTCCCCACCACAGCCATGGCTTCCGGGGTATGTCACTCCTTAGTCCCCAGGCGGGGTAACTGTATGTGGTTAGTAGAGGCCGAAGGCCAGGACGGTTCCACAGCCGGCCTCCCTCCTTGCACCCCTCTGGTCTCTCTGCGCAGCTGAAACATACCGGCCCCCAGAGGAACACTTCAGTGACTCTCCATTGCCCTCAGGGTCAAGTCCCAGCATCACTCGCATCAGCTGGGAACTTGTGAAAATATAAAATCTCAGGCCCTCCCCTGACCTCCTGACTCAGCTTCCAGGTGGTTCCGCCGCGATGGAGTGTGGGCACCCGTGCTGGGGAGCACAGCTTACCTGCCGATCGGCCTCTCCATCTCCCTCCTCTCTCAGCTCTTCCTCCCTCCTCGCACTCCAAGCCCCCATCAGACAGGGCCACCTGCCTCCCAGCACCCTGCACCCCGAGCTGTCTTGCTCTTTCCACACTTATTATACTGTAGGTTTCCTGCATCTTTACTTGTCTCTCTCCCTCAAGTATACACCAGAGCAGGGTGGATAACTTATCAACTGCCACATACGACTGTGACTAGCGCCTGCAGTAGGTGATCAAGACGGACTTGTTGAGAGAATGAGTGCTTGGACAGACGAAGACACTCACTGCACCCGTGTGTCCGCACTGCCTTTGATGCTAAAGCCCCATTTCCCAATGGGAAGGAGCTGGTCTTCCCAGTCATTGCCCTGCTCCCCCGGGCACTTGTCGCCAGTCGTAAATGGTGGTAGGGCTCAGGACATAATCTTCAGTCCCATAGATGAGATCTGAACTCAAAATGCTTCCGTTGTGCTAGAGGGTCTGGGTTCCAGTCTTCTTTGGTAACGGACACTTGCCTCTCCATGCCTCAGTTTCCTTATGCCTCAGTTTCCCAGAGTGGCAGCAAGGACCAAAGAATTCAGGATTGGATCTGTGTGGCATCCCTCTTTCGAAGGACCCATCGCCTCGGAGGGAGGCCGGGCTCTGGGCTAGAACCACCTGTGGTAAGAGTAGAGGGAACACAACTCTTCTCTTTCCTAGTACTGGCTTACAGGAAACAAAGTTTTCTGAGCAGAGAAGACCCATGAGCCTTTACGTATACATGTGTGAGTATGTGCATATACATGTGCATTTGCATGTGAACAGGTGTGTTCATAGGATGGGAGACGACAGGAGCTGACAGGGTACTTTGTCGGGTGTCTTGTTTGCACAGGAGACTCGCTGAGGGTGGCTCTGAGTCAGACATCTAGCGCTCCTCTGGAATGGAACAATAAATGTCTTCCCAAGTTGTAGCTTGCCTTTTACTACTGCCGACTGACATAAAAATGTTTTAAATTTTGTGAATGTCAAGTGGAATGACATTTCTTAATATGTTTATTTCCAATCTTAGAGAATTTCTGCTAAACTCTTTGTGTACACACACACACACACACACACTCACCACTGGCTAGCACAAAGTTGTCGAAGGAAATTCATTTACCAGGCTCTGTTTTCAATCTGTTGGTTGGTCACTTTGTCCTTTTTGAGTTGTCTTGTGTGTTGCCGAGATCAGAGAACGCGTTCTCTGAAGTGTACCGCAAGCACCTTCTCCTTCCCGCCGGAGCCTGGCTCTGTACCAGCATTACAGCAGGTCACACTTCCCAGCAAACTGACGATGGCCTTCCAGGGCGGCCACGTCAACCGGGTTTTCAGGAGGGAATCGGCTAACTCTGTCTCTGCGGTTGTAAGCCAGCCTCAAAGCTGGTTATAATTACAACACATGTGCTTGCCTCCTAGAAAATGACTCTCATGTTTATTTACATTTTCCTTTCAGTATGACACATGCCCACGGAGCCTCTTAGTACCTGTGCTGATGCAACCACTTGTGAATCTTTCCCCTGACTCGGAGAAACAACCAGAAAGCTCCCCCAGAAATGGGTAACAACTACCCAAGCAGAAGACGATGAAAGGTACCAGAAGTCCCACAAATCCCCTGTGGGCCACGGCATTTACTCCTTTCCTGGTCAGAGATGGCTCCTACCTGGGGTCCCCAGCCGTGGCACGGGTACAGTATTGCTGTGTGGTTCTCCAGTGGCCCCTGGTCCAAGCAGACGTCTTTTGCCTTGTTGTTGCGAAGCTGCAGGGAAAAGCAAAACATCGCCCGTCAGACCACATCCGGCGGAGCCGCTGCTGCCCTGCCACCGGTCCACAGCGTCATGGTCCCAGCTCCTCAGTGGGAAGGCCAGGCAACACCCCACATCAGGACCAAGGCCAGCGTCTGGGCGGCGATCCCCCTGCAGAGCCCTTCAGTGGATGCCGCGGACACAACCCTGTGCCTGTGACCCTCACCCACACAGTTCCCCCACTGCCAGCATGAAAAAGGATCTCAGGAAACTTGGACATGGAAACACTGGTCACCCACTGGTCATCCAAAGTGGACTTCGGCACCAACACTGGTTTCAATAGCCCTGGGAAGCGGGGGTCAGCTTCTCGGGTCATTACTGGCTCGGAGGCATGGGAACTAGTAATGGAACCACAAACCAAGCCTTGCCATCATGCAGAGCACTAGTACTATTTATTTATATATTCAACAAATGTGTACTGAATGCCTACGCTGTGCCGGGCACCATCCTAGGGGTTCAGATGCACCTGCGGAGGGACAGACCAAAGTCCCCAAGACAAAACTTACCTAATTCCATCCTCCAGCTGCACTGTGTTCTACATGGGTGTCCACGCCCCTCCCCACCTGTGATCTCAACCAGCAGGAAAACGGCTATGTTGGTCTTCCCCATGTCCACACGGTCCCCTCCAGATTACATTCTCCATGGAAACCAAACTAACCAGGGGCAAATCCAGAAGAGGGGTTCAGCGACTAAGGGGTTCGGCCCCTGAGCCGAACGTTGAAAAGGTTACATGGGAAGGATGCTGGCAATGTTCTATTTTTCAGCCGGGTGGTGGGGACATGGATTTTTGCTTTATATTATTATTCTGCACATGCATGCTTTATGTACACTGTGTCTGTATTGTCCTCACATAAAGAATGCTTCCAGCCCTGGCCAGTTTGACTCAGCGGTTAGAGCATCAGCCCACGGACCAGAGGGTCCGGGGTTCGGTTCTCTCTAAGGGCACGTACCTCGGTTGCAGTTTGTCCCCATTGGGGTCATGTGGGTGGCAACCACTCGATGTGTCTCTCTCACATCGATGTTTCTCTCTCTCTCTTCCTCCCTCTCTCCCTCCTGCTCTATCTGAAGATAAATGCAAACATGTCCTTGGGTGAGGATAAAAGAAAAAGAATGCTTCCAGGGAAAAGAAAAATGAGAAACAGTGAGCCAGGGGCTGGGGCAGTGCAGGCCACAGGGCAGGACGGGCTGACTGTGTTCTGAGCAGCAGAGCTGGTGGCCGATGCTCCGTGCACACGGAAGTGCTTCCGCATGGGGAAGGCAGTGTCTCATGCACGCAAGTCAGGACACAAAGTGTACACACCTCTTCCTTTAAGAATTATCTTGAGACCTTCCAGCCAACAGAGGTAAATACAAATTTAAAACCAACGAAAAGTGAACTATTGTCTAAGCAAGCCTGGGCCCTGACACTGGGTGTGTGGTAAGGTAGAAACGCCAGGGCCGACACCTGCCCGGAGGTGTCTGTCTCCCTTGGTCACTGCACGGGCGTCTGGTGCGGGGACAAGAACTAGCAGGAGTGAGCATTAAAGTACAGTTGTCTGAATACTGATAATCTGTCACTAAGCTGAATCGGACAACCAAGTTATTCTTCTAGAAGGCATAACATGCAAATAAGGTGTAATCATGTTTGGGTCTAAAACCCCAGGTAATGTTAACAAACACTGGAAAGTTGAAGAGGCTGGTGAAAAAGTGTGTGTGCAGCTTCAACGTTAATTACGTTAATTACATAGAACCTGACCTTTCACTGCAGTGGCTCAGAGGCATTTTGTTTTTTTGAAGAGAGAAAGGGAGGAAGAGATAGAAACATCAATGAGAGGTTATCATAACATTATCGAAAGCAAGGCCCAAACAATTCAAATAACTAGAAAGATTTAAAAGACAAAAACAAGCCAGGTTAAACAAAAAAAATTAGGAGAGAGAAAGGAGCACAAACCCCAGAAATGTTCATTGGCCCAGGGAGAGTCTCGGACAGAATTGAACACGAGAAATGAAGGGGGTGAGCAGCCTGGACAGTATGAATTCACTCTGCCTCTCCCCTTTCCACCGCTCAGGGCTCTGGCGTGGTGAAAAGAACCGGCAAGAGTTGAGTGTTAAAAATAGAGAGATGCAAATTAAAACAACTATGAGGTATCACCTCACACCTGTCAGAATGGCCGCCATCAACAAATCATCAAACAACAAGTGCTGGCGAGGGTGTGGAGAAAAGGGGACTCTAGTACACTGCTGGGGGAATGCAGACTGGTGCAGCCACTATGAAAACACTATGGTGTTACCTCAAAAAATTAAAAATTGAACTGCCATTTGACCCAGTGATCCCACTTCTAGGAATATACCCTAAGAAGCCTGAAACACCCATCAGAAAGAATGTATGTACTCCCATGTTCATAGCAGCACTATTTACAATAGCTAAGATCTGGAAACACCCAAGTGCCCATCAGTAGATGAGTGGATAAAAAAGCTGTGCTACATATACACAATGGAGTACTATGCAGCTGTAAGAAAGAAAGATCTCTTATCATTAGAGATGACATGGAGGGACCTGAAGAGTATTATGCCAAGTGAAACAAGCCAAGCAAAAAAAGACAAATATCACATATTTCATTTATTTGTGGAATATAATGAACTAAACAAACTGATGAACAAAACTGACCCAGAGACATACAGGTCGGGTACAGACTGACAAACCCCAAAAGAGGGGGTGTTCAGGGGGGAAGAGATAAATCATAGAACTTATATGCAAGTATACATGACCAATGGACATGGACAACAAAGCTGGGGAAGGGGTGGGGAGATGGGGAGGAGGGTGTCAATGGGAAAAGAAGGAGAAACAGGTGTAACAAAAACAAATTAATAAAAATAATTTTTTAAAAATTAAAAAAAAATAGAATACTTAAAATTGCAAAAAAAAAAAAATAGAGGTGTAGCCCAGCTGGTGTGGCTCAGTGGTTGGGCAGGGACCCATGCACCAGGAGGTTGCTGGTTTGATTCCTGGTCAGGGCACATGCCCAGGTTGTGGGCCAGATCCCCAGTGGGGGGCATGCAGGAGGCGGCCAATCAATATTCTCTCTCATGGATGTTTCTCTCTCTCTCTCCCTCTCTCTTCCTCTCTCTCTAAAATCACTTTAAAAACAATAGAGAGGGCTAAATAATGGCGGATTTTGTTACAAACTGAATTTGATTAGTTTAGTTTCTTTCATTTAATGCTACAGTTCATCTGAAATATGTTTCAGTTAATGGTGAGCCCAACGAACAGAGGAGTAACAGCCAATGCCTAGAATGTTAACACTGATCCCGTCTGAGAACTGGGAATTGGAGTAAGTTTTGTTTTCATCTTCATATTTTTTACAGAATGTAGACATTCAATTTATTACTCGAGAGAGGAGATTTTGCAAAAACAAGCCTTCCCCCTCCAAATCAACTCTGAGCTCCGTGCTACCTCCAAGGCCTTACTGCTCGCTCCGAAGACATTGTTTATCCTGAGATCCCTGAGGCTGCCAGGCCCTGCAGCTGGCTACCTTCTAGCATTTTCATTCTTTCTTTGCTAATACTATTTTTTCTTCTAATTATAATATTATCACGTAAACACTAGAGATAACTGGGAAACATGACGAAGTACCCACACAAAGCTGCCTGTCCCGCTGCTCAGAGGTAACTAAAACTATCATTACTTCCCTGTGCTATTCCCTCACTTGCTTCCAACCTGAAGTCGTAGCTAATTCAGCTGTAGAATCCTGATGTTTTGCTTTGAAGAATTATATTATCAATACTTTTCTCATGTCATTCAACTTCTGTCCAAACCTTTTGAAATGGATGCAAAACATTTCAAACCACTAAGGTAGTCTATTTAACGAAACTTCAAGTCAGATTCAAAATTTTTGATCGAACAACAAAAAAAGTCACTGAGCTGAACAGTTTTACTCTCAAATCTTTGTCTTCATTTCGGGTTATTTGCTTAGGAAACAAGCAGAATGACAGTCATTAAGCCCTTTAATACATGTGGTTCAAACTGATTTTTTTTTTCTTTTTTCTCATCACCTGAGGACATTTTTTCATTTTTTGTTCAGATAGAGTGGGAGGGAGAGAGAGGAAGAGAGAGAGAGAAACATCTGCGTGAAAGGGACATATCGAGTGGCTGCCACCTGCACAACCCAACCAGGGCCGGGGACAAACTGCAACCCAGGTACATGCCCTTAGCGGGAACCGAACCCGGGTCTCTCTGGACCGCAGGCCAACGCTCTAACAGCTGAGCCAAACCGGCCAGGGCTCAAATTGCTTCTAAAACAGCTCATTTCAATTGTGCTCCCACCAGAGGACATGTGGTTTTTCATATTACCGAGACTTTGCTGGCAAAGTACCAACATATACTCTAAAAATGAGTATTTATTCACTTGGTGGTAGGGGAAAAAAAAAAGCTATTGTAATATATTTTAAAATTAGTTTTAATTTCTTTGATTATAAAATCAGTTAAAATGTTCATGTATTTTTCAACTATTTGTATTCCCTTTTGTACTTTATTTTTCTCTTGGGATTTAAAATTTTGTTATTTAGATTGACTTTTTTATTTAAATCAATTTGCAGGGCTCATTATCTATTAATGGTATTATCTGTTCATCTACAATATTTATGGCATACTTATTTCCAGTTTGGCATATTATTTCTCTGTTTGGTTGATGTATAGATTACTTTAATATTTATGAGCTCAGATCCATTATCCTTTCCCTTTGCATTTTCTTCCACGGCTTTGATTCTGAGAAAGCCCTTCCTTCGCCTTTCAGAGATCAGATTCCTATCTGTTTCCGCATGGTTCTATCACGGTTTTCTCCTCTTTCATTTAATGCTATAGTTGATTTGAAATTCACTTTGGGATATGGTGAGCTATAAGAATCTAAATTGTTTTATTTTCCAATGAGCTAGGCAATTTATCCAATTGTCTTGCGAATAGTCCATTCACTGCCCATTGTTTTCCAATGCTTCCTTTTTGTTATCAAAGTAAGATAATGAAAAACAAACAAACAAAACGCCCCGAACCATGCTTTTATCTGAGGAACAGTTGCTGTTAATAGTACTGCCGTGTGCCAAGTACTGTTTGTTCTAAGAACCCTCCACATCTTCCCCACAACCCTGTGCAGTGAGCGGGCCCCTACCCGCGCGGTACAGACCAGCGAGTGGACAGTGAGAGGAGCCACCCCAGGCAGTGGACTCACCCAGCAGGCTGGCTCCGAGTCCTCAGTGACCCTGACCACCACAGACTGTCCCTGCAGAAACAAGCTCCCCGTTGTTCCAAGTTCCAGACCCTGAGGCTTTACCTGGGGCTGATTTATAAGAGCCACGATCTGGGAGCAGCCACATGCCCATCAGTAGATGAGTAGATAAAAAGGCTTTGGTACGTTTGCCCTGGCCGGTTTGGCTCAGTGGTTAGAGCATCGGCTCATGGACTGAAGGGTCGAGGGTTCAATTCTAATCAAGGGATGTACCTGGGTTGCAGGTTCGATCCCTGACTCCAGTCTGGGTTGTGCAGGAGGCAAACAATCAATGTGTCTCTCTCACATCGACGCTTCTCTCTTTCTCTCTCTCTCTCTCTCTCTCTCTCCCCCCCCCTCCCTCCCTCCCTCTTTCCCTTTCACTCTATCTAAAATCAATGGGAAAAAAAATATCTTTGAGTGAGGATTAAAAACAACACAAAACATGCTTTGGTCTATTTATACAATGGCATACTACTCGGCTGTAAAAAAAGGAGGATATCTTACCCTTTGTGACAGCATGCACAGACCGGGAGAGCATTATGCTAAGTGAAATAAGCCAGTCAGAGAAAGACAAGTACCATATGATCTCACTCATATATCTCACTCATATGTGGAATCTAATGAACAAAACGAACTAACAAGCGGAATAGAAACAGACTCATAGAGAACAGACAGCTGTCGGGGGGGGGGGGGCTTGTGGGGCTCAGTGAAGGTGAAGGGATTAAGCAAAAAAAAAATCCTCATAGACAGAGACAACAGCACAGTGATTATCGGAGGGAAAGGGTGGGAAGAGGTAGAAAAAGGTAGAGGGGGAGTTAATGGTGATGGAAGGAGACTCTGGGTGGTGAACACCCAGTACAATATACAGATGATGTATTACAGAATTATACACCTAAAGCCTATATAATTTTATTAACCAATGTCACCCCAATAAATTTTTTAAAAAGGCATCAGGCATAAAGTAGGAAAATTCACAGTTGTAGAAAAAGCAAACACTCTAAGTAAAGAGAGCCTTGTAGCTTCAGCCTAGATCTAGAGATATAGCTATGAGTGCACAAAAAGCATAAATGGGTGTATATACAAATATATAGTTTTGATAGAAAACAACATACACACACAGTAAAGAAGACCACACATCAAAATGTACACATGATCTATAGAATCAGAATGCCTATGTCCACCTCGGCTTCAGGACTAATGGGCTGTGAAACCTTAGGCGATTTATTTAATTTCTCTAAGTCTCAGCTTTCTTATTAATGAAATGGAAATACTGCTACCACTTCATATGGTGACAGTGAAACAAATTCACGTGTGAAAAGCACTTGGAATAGTGCATGGCGTTTGGAAGCACTCAGTGAGTGTCCAGTGCCATTATTGTTATTGTCAAATTTTTCTAAAATTCCTATTTATGACATCTGTACTAAGAGAAAAGTCAATCTGTCTTACGGAGTAGAAAGGTGACGCTGTCTCATCACAGGAAATCTGAAAAGCACCCTTTCTATGGCGGTAAATGGCTCCGGCCCACAGCGCTGAGCAAATGGTGTCCCCATCTCATTTAACACCCACCTTCTTAGTTAATGTCCCATTTACAGGTCCCAGGGGACCTCAAAATCAAAATGTCCCAAAGAGAACTCATCCTCCCCTCCACAGCCCAGGCAAAGGGACGTCTCATGCTTCACTGAAACATCCCCTTTGTCCCTTCCACCAGCTGGAGCGAGCCTGCTGTCAGGGACTGCACTGTCAAAGCCACCCCCGATGAACGCATGGGGACCTTGCTCCTCATCTCCCCCACCAAGGCAACACCCAACCCCAGGCGGCCGTCCGAGCTGAGAGCAGGCGCGGTCTGCATTACCTCCCCGTATGCGATGGTGTTATTGTATCTTCTCATTTCTGGGTAGACGTGGTCCAGGTACCACTGGAAGTTCTTGCACTTTAAACTTCTCCTCAAGGCTCTCCTTTCAGAGACATCGCCGATGTCAATGCCCGGATTCTGAAAGTAGAGAGAAGCAAAGGGCGTCAGTGACCGGGGAGCTCCGGCCGAGGAGAAGGACGGTGGCGTCGCCCTCGGAAAAACCATCGGAGAGAAATCTTAACTTCTGTGCATGCTAACTCAGAGGGCCAGATTGAGGGGCCCTCTCGAATCATCTAGCCCCAAGCTAGACACTGCTCTCCCCTGGGCACCGCACACTGTCCCCCAAACCAGCTGCCCTGGTCGTCGCTGTGCGAGAGGGATCCTGAGACCCTGATGCGGCACCCTGTCCCCAGCTCCGTCTCTCCCGCATTTCCTGAGTGACTATCTGGGCCAATTATTAAGGGAATTATTTGATTAAGACAAGAAAATACATGCCTATAAACCACCTCCTGTCTCTCCTTCTACGCATGTGTAATTTCCCCCTTTGTTGGCTCGTGGTGAAGTTCATTTATGCAGAAGTGAAAATAATTTTCCATTGCAAAGCTTGTAATAATGTTCTAATGAATAATTCACTCTGCTTTTATAGAAATGAACCTGTAATGGGCTGCTGTGTGCTGACAGGGAGAAATAAAGTGGCTGAAATATGACACCACAGACTCAGCCACGAGATGGCCCCCGAGCTAGAGGAGACAGGATGCTCTCTCCCAGAAAGGCGGGCAGCCAGGCGGCATCATGGGGACCCAGGGGAGGAGTTCAAATTATTTCATTAAGATTTCTTCTTTGGCAGCCAAACAATGATTTCCAAAGAAACATTCCTTTAAATGTCAAACATTAAAATTCAAAGGCAAACCTGGGCAGCAATATTGAACTCTGTTTTAATATACTTAGTATGATTAATGAGAGCGGTTGCTTGTGAAAAGTGTGGTGGGGTGCACTGGTGTTAGGGACCAGAGGTTGTTTGTAAGGATGGAGAAAACACTGGGATGAAGTCGGCAGCCTGAGGTCTTAGGACCCTAAGTCACAGCACGGGTCTGGGTCACAGCTCCTTGTGTGCACACAGGAAAACTAACACCTGTTCCACTGACACCCCAGGGCTGTGGGCAGAGGTGGTGAAGACTCCCCTTTGCACCCCCACCCTGCCATGTGCTATGTGCAGGACCTTAAGCAAGTTACTTTTAACCTCCAGAGCTTCAGTTTACTCATCTGTATAATGGACATCACACCAAGTTTGTAGCAAGCTAGCATTAATTGAGCACTTAATAATTGCCCTGCTCTGTTCTAAGCCTCATGTTTAGCTTTACAGGAGCCCTAGGAAATAAATGTTAACCATCCCCATTGCACAGATGAAGAAACTGAGGCAAATGGTCCCTAAGTCATGAAGCTGTTACGAGGGCTGGATGAGACACTGCAAATAAGGAACTTATCTAGTGCCTGGGACATAATAAGGGCTCAACGAATGTTGCCTATCTTTATATCATAACATGCAAAATCACTTAAAGTGTAACAGCTCAAAGTGCTGCAGTGCCACCGGGGTTTTCAATACACTGGACCCTTATTTCTACAATTGTAACAACAGTGATCTAAACTCTTCTTTATCCACAGACCTTGCACACATTCAACTGCATTTCTGCCGTTCTGGGCTCCAGCCTCCTGAAATACAGGGGCTGCTATTTCTCCACAGGAACAGTTCCAGGCCACTCTCTCAAGGGCATGGCTCGGACACCAGGCTGAGGAGATAAACCCAACTGTGGCTGGGGGTTCAGGTCACCCTGCCGGGCTGTGGAGGACAAACAACACTCACCAGCATCCCTATATCCTGTGCCAGGCACTGTCCTAAGGATGCCACAGGTACTTAGATTTCGTACCTTAGATTTTGTTCTCACAACCGCCCGAGGGAGGAGGACCTGCTAGTATCCCCATAGCTGAGGAACCTAAGGTACAAAGACCATATCATGGATTCTTTCAAGATCTCATAACTAGTAAGGGGCAGGGCTGGGACCCAACGGCTGCAGTAACATGGGTGTTTTCCTACGCTACATTCTGAGCGGAATCTGGGGGTGAGCTGAAGAGCCATATGCACATGGGATTCAGCATACAGTAGGGGCACATGTCACGAGGCCACTGGAGTTCCACGGGAGGACACACGGTTACAGCAGAGGACAGGGTCTGCTGCCAAAACCTGTGGGCAAGAATCTTCTCGACACAATGTATGTCCAGGAGCAGGGCATCCAGATTAATGTAGTAAGACCGGGACTAACACAATATGACCCTTCTAATCTTTGTAAGTGGATTTTGAGATTTCTGTCGTCACAGTCCCCATGGACAGCGAGGGCTCTAAAACCTGGAGATCTGTGGACTCTCTCAAAATGCGCTCATAATTTTGCAAGTGTGAGCATCTTTCTGGGGAGGAAGCATCAGCTTATTAAAGGGATCGATGGCCCGTCAGACACAAGGCTCACTGTTCTAGGGAGACGGGGAGGGCTGCTGGGCCTACCTCCAGCGGCAGGTTCCACGCTATGTACACATGAGACTTGTAATCGTCCATCCAGACCTCGGCCACCCGGAGAGCATTCCTCTTGGTGTAGAAGCCGATGTTGCTGTTGTATGGCTTCTTCTTCCGCTCGATGTGGGCCACCCGTGAGCAAGGCAGGACCTCCATGCTGCCCCCGCAGAGCCACACCTGGGGGTGCAAGGACTTGATCAGCCTGACAGAGAAATTCCCAGATGTCACCGCCCCTCCCCAAGGCCCGGAGGCAATGGCTCAGGAGACTTAGCACTGAGAAATAACAATCTAGGAGTGAGAAGTCACATTTTCATATATAAAGCCACGGAGATTTCAGGGTTGGTTTGTTACTGCAGTATAGCCTAACCTAACCTAACTAAAACAGGTATAAAAGAAAATGTGGGGAATTTTAAAGATATAATAGTTTAGGATATAAAATCCATATCTGGGTAAGAGAGGCCTATAAACCTAAGGATCCTGGGGTCGCACAATTTTCTTCGTTCTCAGCAGTGCATGGGCATCCATGAACATTTTTGTCCCCACCTGGTTGAAGCTGTGCCCTGAAGACCTAGACTAAAAAGTTCAAACCAAAAAAAAAAAAAAAAAAAAGACCATCTTTATTCACATCAGCACCAAGTACACAGTAGTCTAGTTCTGCATGGTTAACATGCTCTATATTGGAGTCCCGAGAGCACAGATGCCCAGTCTTCTGGAAGCATCCGCCCAACGTGATCATGTGCAGGCCTCAGTGTTGCCGGAATATCCAGGCGGAAGGCCGGAAGGATGGTTGCCTTTGCAAGATGCAAAAACCCAAGGAAGTCACGCCTGCCATCCTCTGCCTGGGCATGGCAGGCATCCCGGCTCCCAGGCCCCACTCGCAGGGTAAGCTGGACCATCCAAGTACTCTCAGTCCAGGCAGGAAAAAGAAACCATTTCTGATGGTCCAGAGGGACGATCTGTGAAAATGAATGCCCTGGTACTGGTGGAGAGAAGAGGAAGAAGACACCGAGAAATTTCAGGGACTCCTGAGACCGCCCTGCTGTGAGGCTCCGGGGCTCTCCACAAACGAGACTGACTGGGAACTGACTCGGGTCGGCACGAACAAGGTGCGCTCGTCCCAGACCGGGTCATTTCAGGCCATTCTACCTTTAGTCTCCTGGAAACTGCACCTCAAGGATGTGTCCACCTCTCCGGGGCCTTTATTGATTAAACAGGGTGGCACAAGTCATGTGCGTGTGGTCTTCTGTCTCCATTTCCCAGCTCTGGTTATACCACATGGAAATCATCCGCCGAGGTTCTCCCCATCACCAAGAGTCCTCTCTCACCATGCTCCTTCCTTCAATGAGGAGACTGTGGTCTACGAGATCAGTAGACAGTGGGTGGTTCTGACAAGTGTGATTTGGGGCCTGATAACTGGGTGCCCCCATGGGTGAGGAAGCCAAGTCTGGGAGGCAAAATATTGTAAGAGGTCTGTGGGGAATAGGGTGGCTGAATTTCCAGGGGTGGACAATGTACAAAGACGCAGAGTTCCACAGTGATGTGGCATATGACAGTTTCAAAATTCAGGGGGTCCTGGCTGGGTAGCTCGGTTGGTTAGAGTGTCATCCTGATGCACCCAGGTTGCGAGTTCAATTCCCGGTCAGGGCACGTACACGATATGGCCAATGAATGCACAAATATATGGAACAGAGAATCTATGGCACTACTCTTGGTGACCCTCTGCTGGGAAGTGCGAAGGGAGCCATGTATAAATGGTGATGGGCCATCAGGTGTAATGACTCCAGGAGCAGGTGCTAACTAACTTATTTATCCAGAAATTATCCATTCAGAGCCCAATTTCTAGCTTGGGAATGAAATGAAGAGTGTCAAAAGACAGGCCCTTGCTTTTATGAAGTTGATGATCTTGCAAGGAAAACACACTGACTAAATTAACGTGCAATTTATTAATTTTATTAATTAAATCATCACAAAATATCAGAAACGAAGCTAACTTCCATGAAAGAAAGCAACACGCTACTAGAAAAATTAGCATTCAGTGAAGGGATGTGGCCAGGGAACTCAGAGAAAGCATCCCTAGGGTGGGACACTCCAAGTGAAACCAGAAGGGCCAGACTAAGCTAACTGAGTTCAAGCAGAAAAGTGGACAAGAGCCCCAAGCACAGGCAGCCAGCACAGCTGCCGTGACCTTGGGTAGGAAGGGCATGGTGCAGTGGACTGCATTCAAAGATGGCAGCAACAATCCCTCCCATGCTTCTTTGCAATGTGACTTTTTTGCTCCTCCCATCAAAAAGTTGGGTCTATTTTCCCACCTCTTGGATCTGGGCTGGTCTTATGACTTTCATTGATCAACCAAATGCAGTAAAAGTGGTGTTTTGCACTGCCCAAGGCCCAGCCTCTGGAGGCTTTGCAGCTTCCAGCTGCTCCCTCTTGGAATCCTGAGTCCCCCATCCTGTGAGGGAGCCAAGAATGAAAGGCCAAGGAACCAGGGAGGTCTAGTCCTCGCGGTCATCCTGGCTGAGGACCCAAGCGTGCGAGTTAGGCTGGGAGAAGCCAGACACTTCCAGCTAATGTCACCAAGAGAAAAGAAATACCCTCCTGACCCCTGCCCCAACTGCCAACTTCCAGAATTGTAAGCAAATTGATTGCTGTTATTTTAAGCCACCATATTTGGGCTTCTACAAACTGAATTGATACACACAAGCTATTCAAGGAACTAAAAGAACAGCCCTGTGGCTGGAACCCAGGCGTGGAAGAGAGGAGAGGAGTGTGAAGGAAGGTGGAGGGGAAGGGGGTTCGCACCAGCAGGGCCTGTAGGCCCCATTGAGAAAACGGGTCTTCGTTCTAAATGAAAAGCTGCTGAAGGATTTGGATTTGAAAAGATCAAGTATGGGGAATATATCAGCAGTGAGGAGGGGGGACAGAAAACGGGAGGTTCTTACTGTCATCCAGGGGAGAAACATCATAGCTTTGACTAGGGCAGCAGAATAGAAAACACAGGAATATGGTCAGGTTGGAGGGTTAAGAGGCAAAGCCATCAGGAACAGACTGCATACGGCAGGGAGGGAGAATGGCTCTCAGGTTTCCTGCTCATGCAGCCTGACATACAGCGGCAGCGTTCTTCACTGGGTCAAACAGCCGCCCAAACCTACCCAGTCCTCCGGAGGCAGAAGACATCACTTTCAACAATACATTAAAGTATTATGTACCATGACCACACGGGATTTCCAAGGATACAAGGATCCTTCAACATCTGTAAGTCAATCAACATGACATACCATATGAAAAATATCATTGATAAAAATCATATGATAATCTCAACAGATGTAGAAAAAAGCATTTGACAAAATTCAACATACTTTTATGATAAAAACCCTCAGCAAAGTGTGTACAGAAGGAACATACCTCGACATAACGAAAGGCTTATATATGACAAAGCCACAGCTTTAAGCTTTTCCTCTAAGATCAGGAACAAGACAAGGATGCCCACTATCACCGCTTCTATTAAACTTAGTATTGGAAGTCCTTAGCACAGCAATCAGAAAAGAAAAAGAAGTAAGGTACCAAAATCAGAAAGGAAAAAGTAAAACTCACTATTTGCAAATAACATGATACTATATATAGAAAACCCTAAAGACTCTACAAAAAATGTATTAGGGCTAATAAATGAATTCAGTAAAGTTACAAGATACAAAATCAATATACAGAAATGTGTTGCATTTCCATACACCCATTACGAGTGATCAGAAGAAGAAATTAAGAAAACAACCCCATTTAAAATTACATCAAAGGCATAAAATACCTAGGAATAAATTTTACCATAAAGGTGAAATACCTGTGCTCTATAAACTGTAAGACATTGAAGAAAGAAAAAAAAAATTGTAGTGGATACAAATAAATGAGAGGATATACCATGCTCATGGATTGGGAGGATTGGTATTGTTAGAATGGTCATACTACATAAAGCAATATACAGATTCAATGCAATCCCTATTAAAATACAAACAGCATTCTTCTCAGAACTAGAACAACTAATCCTAAAATTGATACGGAACCACAGGAGACCCTGAATAGCCAAAGAAACCAGGTTTGGGAATCACTGACCTTGGACACACTGTATCTTTTCTGAGGCTGTGGTGTTATGACTCAATATTCCAGGGGCTGAAAGAAGCTGGAACGTGCCTGACCAAAGGGGAATTAGCCTGGCTGTGGTCCCCGGGTGTTGAGAAGAGGTGCAGGTGTCTACTGTACCAGGTGCCACCCAGATCGTGTTCTCCCCAGGGCCTCTGTCACTGAGGACTCTGGTCAGCAAGAGAAGACAGTGTGGGAGCCTGAAGCCACTGCCCAGGTGGAGGTGAAAAGCTGTAGGGACGCCAAGGAGCCAAAGCCAACGTGACTGGTTTGCTTATATCAGCTATTCTTGTAGGCAGTGGCCTCAGAACATTTCTGATACATTTTCTCATCTGGAAAATAATTAGAGCATATCCTCCAATATGTTTACTTTATCCATTTTAAGTTATATACATATGCAACTGTACAAATATATTTTACACATGATAAATGTACATAGATAGAGAAATTTAAAGTGGTAGAGAAAGAAAAGCATTAGTATATTCCTCTTGTACCCAAGTGGATTTTCTTGTGTGGCCCACTTTGGAAACCAATACAAGAATTCAAATATCCCGGGTCGAGCCCTACCCCAGCATTTTAAGAGACCAGCTGTTGATCGTGAGCAGCAGGAAGTATTCAGAAATGAGTAGGTTTGGGCCTCAGAAATCTAGTGAGGCCCTGGCCGGTTTGGCTCAGCGGTTAGAGCGTCCGCCTGCGGTCCGGAGAGACCAGGGTTCGGTTCCCGCTAAGGGCATGTACCTCGGTTGCAGTTTGTCCCCGGCCCTGGTTGGTCGTGCGGGTGGCAGCCACTCGATGTGTCCCTTTCCCATCGATGTTTCCCTCTCTCTCTCTTCTTCTCTCTCCCTCCCACTCTATCTGCACAAAAAATGGAAAAATGTCCTCGGGTGGTGAGGATAAAAAAAAAAAAGAAATCTAGTGAGAATTTTCAACTCTGTCATTGAGAGCCATGATAACGTGCAAGCTGTTTCTCCTGAGATGCTCCAGGCTCCCTCTGGAGCCTTTGCCCTCTGGAAAGAGCCCAGATGCTGTTATAGAAGGAAGCCCAGAGCCCTCTCCCTACCCCGCACTCCAATCATTCAGATTGAACAGGAAGCAGCAGAAGCCAGAAAGAAACCCAGTGCCATCCTGAGCCCTCTCGTCCTCAGCACTGGCCAGTTCATCACCAAATCCCGAAGACGATGCCTCTTACCTGTGGCTCACCTCCACTCACTTCCCTTCACATCCCCCATGACCACCAGACCTCTTCCTCCAACATCACTGCAGCTGCCACACCTGGACCACAGAACTACCTCTCCACAGCTCCGTCCATCCAACCTCCCCTCGGCAGCAGGCGGTGTGACCTGACGGTGCCATGCCTCAGAACACTTCGCTGGCCGCTGAGTGATGTTAGCAAGTCACTCTGCCCCTCTTCTCTCAGGCCTCAGCTCTTCTTCACCTAGAAGGTGGAGTTACACTACACACCTGCCCACATCGCGGAGCTGTTGTGAGGATCACTTGAGCTGGTGGATGTAAATATCTGGGACACACATAGTCCTCCAGCCCTTCACAGGTAGACCAGAGATGTGGTTCCGGGCTTGGACCTGGTTCTAACCCCCCTGCTTGTAATCCTGGCTCCCCTGTTTATTAGTTGACCTTGGGAAACTTCACCTTTCAGTGACCCAATGTCCTCACCTATACTGCAAAGAATAATAGCAGTCCCTATCTCGCAAGGCTTTAGGAAGGTGCAGATGAGATGTGCGGTATGTCAAGTGCCAGAGCAGTGCTTGGCTCTGAGTAAGGACTCAACACGTTAGCTGGGTCATCGTCGTCATCATGACGCCAAGGCTAGATTTCCAACCCCTCGTTCTCATCTCTCTTCATGCTTCCAGCACCGTCTGCCAAGAGGAGGTCCTGGATTGATTCTAGAAGTTTTCTCCCAGATCAAGAAGCACTGAATACACGGGCAGGACTGGCATGCCGATGAGCTGCCCTGGCTCGTCCAGTCCAACAGTCTCCCCTCAAACGTCCAGGCCTGTGGCTGAAGTGCATGCGTGGACGGTGCCCTTCAGAGACCTGGCCAACACGCTCCCTCAGAGGTGCCTCTCTCGGCTCCGGCTCCCTTGCCTGCTCCTCCCACTCAGCCCCAGTCATGGCCACTGCCGGAGACTAGAACATGCCCTCCCAAAACACGCCTCTTTGGCATAAGGATTATTTTGATAAACAGCAGACACGGGAGAAGCTCTGACAACAGAGTGGACGTTCCCCTTTCGTAAGGGAAATTTAAATTTATAAAGGAATAATCCCAAGACTCTCATTCATGCAGAGGCACTGACTTAAATCTGCATAGCAAACATTACCCTTGCTTATGGTACCTTTCCTGGTTCCCTTCCCACAGCTGGTCTTCCACACCCTTCTTCCTTTGTTTTAGCTGAAAATGGTATTAGAGTGCCAATTCTAAGCTATTCCTTTGAGTTTCTCCCAGGTATATATGAGATATACCTGTCAATAAACATGTTTGATGTTTTCTTGTTAATCTGTCTTTTGTTACAGTGGCCTCAGCCGAGAACCTGGAAGGGTAGAGGAGAGATTTTTCTCCCCTACACCACCCTCCACCCACAAGGTCTGTAACTGCTCCAGTGGTAACCATGGGTGCCCGCGCCATCCATTGAGATCTCTCAGCCCAACCTAGCAAAGCAACTCTGCAGTCCGCAGGCTGCAGTGAGGATGCAGCGTCCCACCCTGATGTCTTACAGATGTCAGTTCATGAGCTATGTTATCTCCCCAAGTTCTGTTTAGCTTTTCTCTTATGAATGTAAAAGGGGCTACACAGCAGACCTTACAAGCTTAGGGGGCCACGTGGCAGGTCTGACAAGCTCAGGGACCAAGAGTAACCACAGAGGATGGTCTGGTCGCAAATTCCTAGCTTGGCAGGTCACGATGAGTAGTCACATGCCAGGCCCACAGCCTCTTAAGCAAAGGCCAAGCTTTACCCTAAGCAGCCCTGTCCGTTGTTCTTCTGCATCTAGGATAACGTACCTCTGAAACAGGGGAGTCATCTTCCAGACCCCTCTAGGCACAACTGCAGGCACCAGAGCACAAGGCCGTGACACCCCTCATTGCCATCTTGCTGCCTGCACCCCGTCTTTCTGCTGTACCTTGTTCAAGGTTATCTATCCTGGGCCCACTAATGGGAAGAAGGGTTTCTCCTCTTTACTTGTAATCCAGTCCTAGAGATCTCCCCTCTTTCCTTCTCCTGCCTCCTTAACCTACCACCAGTGGGTTCCACGTCACCCTCCTTACATTGTCTCCTTTGATTCGGATGCATAAATAACCTGCAGAACTTCCACTCACTCTCCGGAGCATTGCTCCACCCATACATCTTGCTTCCTGGCATGTCCTCACATTGGCTCCAGTAGACTCTTATAAAGCTTCTTAATAGTTTTGGACTTTCTTTCATTGATAAGACGAAAGAATGAAACATTGAGACTCAAATGGGAGAATTCCAAGGGAGTTAAAACAGGTTAGGCAGCCCTGGATGGTGTTGCTCAGTGGTTAGAGCATTGGCCTGCAGACTAAAGAGTCGCAGGTTCAATTATGGTCAAGGGCACGTACCTCGGTTGTGGTTCAATCCACGACCCTGATTGGGGTGGTGCAGGAGGCAACCAATTGATGTGTCTCTCTCACATCTGTCTCTCTCTCTCTCTGTCTCTCTCTCTCTCTCTCTTCCTCCTTCCCTCCCTCTCTCCCTCTCTCTCTCTCTCTCTCCTCCTTCCTCCCTCCTTCCCTCCCTTGACTCCATCTGAAAATCAATGGGAAAAAAATCCTCTGGTGACGATTAAGAAACAGACAAAAACAAACAAAAACAGGTTAGGCAGCCAGAAAGGGGTACAGGAAATAAAACTTCTCCAGTCTATGTTCAGTAAGCTTTCTTCCCAACTCACATACCTGAATTAACAGGAAATGTCCCTGACATCTCTCAAGAGAGAGGGAAATACAATTTTCTCTATATTTTGTCCTGGAGATTTGGAGTACAAGAAAAAAGGGGGGGGAAAAGGTAGGGTGAGGGGAGCCTAAGAGCCCAGAATTAAGTAAACACCCTGATGGCTCCCTGTGGTTTGTGGCCAGCAGCTCCTGACATTCTGGATAATCAGGGGTTCTGGGCTCCCCCCGTGAGGAGAGATGGAGGTGCCTGGCCTTCAGTACCTCACTCGCAGGACCTCCTTGCAAGGACTGACCTGCATCAGACGCACAGAACCTGCAAGTCCTGCGCTGGGCCTCCCCTGCCCTTCCCCAGAGCGGGGAAGCCCTGCCCCTCCAGAGTCTCTCAGGTGTCTCCTTCCCAGGGACAGGACTTCTTCCTGGTACCAGATTGAAGTCACTTCAGAAGCCATTTAAACCCACTTACATTGTTAAAAACAACATCAGAGGAACTGATGCAGACATTACATAAATGAATAGCCCCATTCCATAATCCAAGTACAGGCACATTGTGGCCTTTCGTCTGCTGGTAAATTCTACTCACAACGACACCGATTTGTGGTTAAGAGAACATCTAATTTGTTACTCCCATCCTACCAATCCTTTTAGGGACTACTTGGTAACCCACTTCCCGAGGGCTGGGCTCACCCTCCTGGAGATCGGGGCTCCCAGAGATGCCCCTGGTCCTCAGCGACCTTCTCTGCCATCCCGGAGACGGTGAGCTGGCTTTTCCCAGCTCAGTGCACATTCTATCCCACAAAATTGGATGGACACATAATGGTTTTGCTCCTAAAGTCCTTTTGTGAGAATCCAATTTCAATTCTGCTTTATTTATTACTGTTTCTCAGAAATAGGATTTACAAATATGGACCTCAAGACGCATCTCGATGTAGCTACCACAGTGACAAGAACCCCTAAATACCTGGATTCCATTGCCAGTCAATGCAAGTCATTTTTCTTAATACCAGACGAGGAATTAAAATGCAGCCTGTACGTGACATGTGATTCAGAGGAGGAAAGACACGCACACCGAAAGCAGCTGGATTCATGGAGCATGGAAGCCGGGTGGGAGAGCCGGTTTCTTTTGATTTTT
This sequence comes from Molossus molossus, assembly GCF_014108415.1. Classification (NCBI taxonomy): domain Eukaryota; kingdom Metazoa; phylum Chordata; class Mammalia; order Chiroptera; family Molossidae; genus Molossus; species Molossus molossus. The sequence continues at coordinate 103,888,211 of NW_023425366.1, read as the reverse complement.
GTTGCTATTGCTTATGCCCTTAAAAGTATAAAATGGGTGGGGGGTAATACTGGATCTATGCTCACCAGTTTAAAATGTACCCCAGCCTTATAGCATGTAAGTGGCAGGAAGGGCCTGGGCTTCTGTGTTAGAAAAACAATCCCAAATAGCCCACTTTCAGGTCGCTGGGCCGGCTTGCCCTCACTTCTTTGCCCCCCTTTACCCCTCCAGCACCCCCCCTTCACTCCTGCTCAGGAGTTTCCTGTGTCAGCATTCTCCACTCCCGTCTCTGTCCTATCTCTGCCCTGTTCACAGACTCCTTCCTTTGACGGTTCTGTGAGAGCAGCTCCCACTAAGTAGGTATTAAGCATGTTATCCCTCTTGGCACCCAGCCTGATTAATGCCTTTAACTTGTAAATAATCGACCTTCCCGAGTCATTCAATTCAATACCATACACATGTTTACTAAGACCGGCACGCAGAGCTAACTGCTGCCAGGGACAGACAGGCAATTTAGACAGGGTCCTACTCATAGTCTCCGCTCTTGCCTTCAAGTTGGAACGCCAGGGATGTGCTGAAGACTGCGTTAGACCCTTGGTGCGAACGCAGCCAGAAGAGGGGCCGTCATTCCCCTACCTGTGCACCCGTGTTCTCCCGTCATTTAGTCCGCATTTTGCCTAGAATTAAACAGGAGTTGGCAGGGTGCAATTACAGTGAACCGTGCTTACCCACAGGAGGAAAATGAATGATATTTCATTGTTTTTAACACCGAGGGGCCAGAGCTTCGTGATCTGGAAAGAAACTGGAATGTCTGTGTCCTGCACAGTGCATCCTATCACCACGGTTCAGGAGGTCCGCAAAGGGGATCGCGCTCTCTAGTGCCCGAGCTCCCTCACTAAAACCGGCTCGGTCAGGGCTAGATAAAAGGTCCTGCCAATGATCACTTCCAGAAATCTGCAGAAGGAGAGAGGGGCTGCAGGGTTGCCAGCAGTTTGGGGCTGGGACTAGGACTAGGGTGAAGCCAGGTCTGATCAGGCCTGATAGACCCACCAGATGAAACATCTGTCCATCGGCCACCATCTCAGGAAGCTGCCCCATAGGAGAGTCTGAAGACCAGAAATACGGGCCCTTCCTTGGATGCAGTGCTCTTGGGCATGTTGGAGCATTTAAATCAGGGAAAGACAAACACAGATCCTGCTTTACTTGGGTCTTGGCACAAAATGAAACTTCAAAATCATTAGATGAGCCTCCTAAGTGAATCTGGGACAGCAGTATGAAGAGTTACACCAGTAGGTTTCACAATCTCAAATCTGTTAATGCAAACATTGTGGGTTTGATCAGCAAAGGATCCTAACAACTGGATGGGATACCCATACGCTAAGAAAATGATGAATCTCAGTCCCTGACATTGAACTCTAACATCTATTTTGGTCCCCAACAGAACAAACAAATCACGTGATTCTCTACTTGGGCCATAATCATCTGTTGCCAAACCTAACCCAACAGGACACCACCAAGGGGGAAGATCTGGGCCAACTTCTCTGAGGCACAGGCTGCAATGTGGGCAGCTGTATGCCAGCCTCCCTGACAGCTAGGTGTGCTGAAGACTCCTCTCATGTGGGCCTGAAGGAGGTGTTCTACCTAAGGCCTGAGGTGCTTGAGAAGCTGGTGTGCCTCTCTGGTCTCTCCCACTGCGCAGGGACCGTGGACGTCACCTGTTGCAGGTGGAAGGACCACACACAGAAGAAACTGAGGTCCAAAGAACCACAAGGAAGGCTACCTGCCAACCATGAATATCTCCAAGGGGTTTTTCACTAAAATCCCAGCTAAGTCACTGAGATTTGGAGGTTTTCTTGTTCCAGGGGCCAAAGTGACGCTCCAGATATTCCCTATCCCATATTTTGACTTTTAAGTGTATAGAGCATAGAATTTTATTATTATTATTTTTATTTTTAATCCTCACCTGAGGACTTTTTTTTGCATTTATCTTCAGATAGAGCGGGAGGAAGAGAGAGAGAGAAACATCGATGTGAAAGAGACACATTGAGTGGTTGCCACCCGCACGACCCCAACCAGGGCTGGGGACAAAGTGCAACCGAGGTTCGTGCCCTTAGCGGGAACCGGATCCGGGTCTCTCTGGTCCGCGGGCCGACGCTCTAACTGCTGAGCCAAACCAGCCAGGGCTAAGTGCATAGAATTTTAAAATGTGTGTAGGAATCCCACGTTTTGAATGGATCAGAAGTCCTGAAGCAAGGGGCCTCCCCGAGGTTCGTTCCAATCCCGTACTCTCATTTCTGCTTTTCTCCCAGAGAACAGCTCACTCCTCAGCTTCCAGGAGGCTGTGGCACCTGGATATTGACAAGGTCACCGATCTGCCGTCTCCTCCTATTCTCTGCCCTGCTTGGGGCCAATCGTGTTTTGGAAATCGCTGGGACAGTAGCCAGCAACGGAGCTGGTAAAGAGAAATGGTCTTTTAAATGTTTAAACAGTCCTTCCTGGCGCTGCTTGGTTCGTGCTCTCTTAGCACCGGGTCCGGCATCTCCTCCAGGCCTGCGGTCTGTCTGAACGACGCTGAAATGTCACCTCCTACCTGCCGCCTTCTGCGGCTGCCAGCAGCTGCCAGCCCGGCGCCCACAGAGCCCGGGAGGCCGAACGCTGAGCACACCACCCGTTCACAAATAACTCGGCCCAGAAGACAGCCTGCCTGACCGAAAGATGTCTACCCACTGTCCAGCTCAGAGAACACGCAGGAAAGACACTGTATTATCCTTGAAAGCACGCTCTTTTTCTCCTTTTGTCAAAGGCCTGGGGTCGGAGGGGTTGGGTTTTGTTAGTTCTTAGACAGAATACCATTGAATAGCATCGATCTTGAAAGCTTAAAGCCCCATCCGCTTCGAGTTCCTCCAGAGGCCACTCCAGGTCTTTGTCCCGGAGGGCGGGAAGCACAATTCACCCTGTGATTGGATTTCATCTTGTCTGATGTTCCCAGCAGACGCCGTGTGCTCCTGGTCACCCCTGCATCCCAAGAGAAGGGCTTAGGGGGCAGAAAGAAACCACGTCTACGAGGGGCTCAGTGGAGGATTTCCCAGATTCACATGCTGAAGTCCGCACCCCAGTCGTTCAGCCAGAATGTGATTTTACTTGGAGACGGGCCCTTAAAGAGGGAGTTAAGGTTAACTGAGGTCACCAGGGTGGTCCCTACCCAATGTGAAAAAGGTCCTTACAATAAGAGGAGATAGGGCACACACAGAGGGAAGACCGTGTGAGGACACAGAGAAGACAGGCATCCACGAGGAAGGAGGGAGGGGTCAGAGAACCAACTCTGATGTTGGACTCCAGCTGGGGAACGAGGAGAAAATCTTCTCTTCTCTGCTGTTTAAGCCCTGGGCTGTGGTGCTCTGTGCCGGCAGCTGCACTGACTAATATACTGCATCGAACCTCAGTTCTGGAACTGAATTCATTCCGGAGGGCTGTTCGAGGGCGATTTGTCCGAAAACCAAGTCACTTTTCCCCCATTAGAAATACTCTAAATTGAACAAATCCCTTCCAGACCCCAAAATGATACCGTTTTAACTTTTCTTATCTACAGCACATGCCTAATGTACTGTTTAATCTATAAACAAACACTTATTTTCTTAAATCCATCAAACCGCCCCCAGAAGCCGTAAACAAGTCCCCTCAGCCCATCCCAGGGTGTCTTGCAGGAGGTCGGTTCAGCATCTTGGCTTTCTCACATGTCGCTGCCTCGGAAATGCAGTCGCCGGCTAACTGATCTTTGTTTTTCCAAACCAGCAATAATTTTCTGCCGCTTCAGTTGCCCGTGATCCTAGTTTCTTTCACACCCTTAGCAAGGCGGCCTCCTTCTCTTTTAAAATGGTGCTCATCATCCGTTTTGCCAGCAACGAAAGCAAACAGACAAAAAACCCACAAAAATATCCGCAGCTGCTTCCCGAGATGCTACCAAAGCGAGGTTTAGCGGTCGACTGCCTGGCGTTCTCTCCTTCGTCTGCGGCCCGAGAGATCCGAAAGGCTTCCAGGTCGAGAACCCGATTTACTCAGACAAAGACGTTCTTTCTGCGGACAGCTCGGCTGCAACACGACCGTCCAAGCCGGGAGGTGTCCGAGAACCGAGGTCTGACCGTGTCCTGCCAGCACTTTCCATGGATTTCACGGCAGTGACACTGGCTCGGGGCACCCGCTCGCCCTGACCCATAGAAGGGTCTAGAGAACCTAGGAGAGGGTCTGAGAAGTAAAACCTTCCTTCGAAGACTCGAACCGTGAAGGGCTGGAGGCAGGCAGCTGCCCACGGAGCCCCCGCGGAGCCTGTCAGTGTCCTGGAGAGCCGCTTCAGGAAGACATTCTACAGTTCCTCCCAGACACAGAAGAGAGGTCAGGTGCTTCCATATGGAGAAAAAAACAGCTTCTGGCCCCCAGGCAGGAAGGGGCTTCTTTGGCAAAAATGAGACACTTGGTTCCATGCAAGGAGTGGGGTCAGCCAGGGGTGACACTGTGCTCTCGGGATCACAGAAGGGACATCAGCAGACAGCCCCCATACTCCCGGTGACGTGTCAGCTGCACCCCGTGAACCGGGGCAGGCGAAGCTGGGGACACTGGGAGCAGCCGCTCTAACTCGGCGGCACCGTGAGCTGCAGGAGGGACGCCCCAGCGACCCCGGAATCCAGGCGCTGCCGTCCTTCTAGAACCTCCGCTCCCCTCCTCAGCCCGGAACGGCTGCCTCGCAGACAAGAAAGCCGTCCGCCGTGGCAGCTGAGACGGACTGTGTGTCGGTCACGCTGCAAAGTGTTCTGTGCTGTCCTATTTCATTCTCACCACAGGCCATGAGGCAGGTCCTGCCCCACTTGTAGACGAGGGAGCCGAGGCTCAGGGACATACTGACCATGCCCCAGGCACACGCACGTTAAGGGAGGGACCTAAGTGCCAACCTGACGCCGGTTAGCCCTGGCAAGCTTCCCCACCACACATACTTCTGGAAGTCTCTCTACCCTGGAGCCTCTCGGCAGTGCCACCGACCCCCATCCTAAGGTCCTGGTTATTAGGATACAGACGAGCTGAGTCAGAGGGTCTCCCTGACCAGGGTTCTCTGCATCTCTGTCACCTGGGGACCTTTCAAAAGCACACGTCCCAGGTCCTGGGCCCTGAGATCCTACCTGGCAGGTTTGGGGGGGAGGATGACTGGGCATCTGCATTTTGATGGGCTTAGGGAATCTTCTTGTCTGGAGCTAGGCAGAGAGCCTTAAACATCTGTGACAGAGACACCTGTGCCATCTGGTGCAGCCTATGGATCCCTGCTCATAATGAAAATACTCAAATACGACACAATGCCCAGAATTACAGCGAACCCAGTTGTGTCAAAAGTCATGATAGAGTAACACATGCTTCTTTAACACATTGAATAACAAGATGTCTAAGTTTGGAAGTAGACAGGAGGGACCTGAGTATTCAAGATGCCCACAAGAACAGGGATTGATGGGCGTGTGCCTGGGGTCAGTGCTGGAGACACCGCGCTCGGGTGCGATCTGCAGCCTCCATCCCCACAGAAACTCGCCAATCCAGCCTGAGACACGTGAACCGCAGCGTGCAGTTCACATCCCGGCCGAGTTGCAGACCCCTGGATTCGACCGGGCTCCTTGCAGATGTGTGGAGCCTTGTTTGGGGGCTCTGGCTAGCCATACAAAATTGTTTTTAGAATATTGATTTCAAGAGATAGTTTTCATGTTTCCACAAACAGGTTTCCCAAGAGGTTAAACCAGGCCAAAAAGGTGCTTGCTCTTCATTGGCAATGCAGTCGGCCTGGATATTTTAATCTCATCTCCCAGGCACAGGGTCTACATTAACAGACTGGTTTGAAAATTAACCACCAGGGTTGGAAGGGAAAGGAATCACATTCACTACTAATCTCTCAGGGGAAAATGTTGCAGGTTTATCTTGTTGTGAGCATTCTTGCATTCTAAGATTAAAGTCACCCCCACACACACACGCCCCCTAATCTTGCATTGTTTTGAACCTATCTTAATTTTCTAGATAACATGGTTTCCAGGTTGTGGGAAATGATCATCCTTCTTCAGAGCAAACGGTGCTAAAGTTACAGTCATGAGAAAGGCTGCGCTCTTCCTGTAATCAACCACCGTCCCTTGGCCTTGATGAGATAACCCGAAGGTTCGCCTGGAGGAAGCAATTGCAAAAGCTCCTCGTGGCGACTGGGAATGAAGCTTTATGAGCACCAGAAAGTGTGCTGTGCTTAGCTTTTCAACAGATCCTGGGTAATAGGGTTGGTGCGTGCTCACCAAGCATTTAATAGCTGAAAGCATGTCTTGCTGGCCGCTTCTGGTTGTGGGCTATGGTGTGGGCAGCTTTTCATGTTTCCCGGGCCGCTCGGTGACTCATCTCCACGGCAGAAGTAACAGGGCGGTCAGCGTCTCCCGCTGCAGCGAGCTGAGCTGTGGTCAGGCCGCTCCTGGGGGTGGACTAGAGGCGCCAGCCTGATGAGGATGATGGACAGCTGTCATCTCCAGGACACTGGTGGGCACAGTCCAGATCACCCGGGAGAAAGTGGAGTCTTTCTCCCCGGTGTGGGAATTGGAGATGAGGGTACAGTTCACTTGGGCATGGCTTCGTCCATGGGAGGGTCTAACCAAAGCACCCAGTGCCATGTGTGTCCTCAAACCTTTTTTCTGTGGATTGCTTTTAAAGCAATGTTCATCCCTCACAGCATCATGGGCCAGAATCCAGACTCCCAGGCCTCACCTGTATACTGAGGGCAGGACCCAAACCAGAAACTCACAAGGTCTGTTTCATTGTTTCCATCTGTTACTCTGGCTCAAGCCTCCACTGTCAGACTTACCTCCCCCCACCCCATCCCTCTTAGACTCTGTCTATTCTAGCCTCAGCCACTGTCCACATTGTACCCACACCAGGCCCACCCTCTCTGCCCATCCAAATCCCGCCCACTCTCAAGGCCCAGGGACCCTCCCTAGAAAGCATTTTCCTAGCCCTCCAAGGAAGGGACAGCCCCCTCCCTTCATCCAGTCCAACACCCCATGTTTGCGCCACCGTTTCACAGATGGAGCAGATGGTCTAAAATGCCGGCTGTGCACGGGGACACTGCGTGATGCTAATCTGTGAGCTGCATATTGAGCCAGTGCCGAGCGATGTCCCAACTGTCCTATCTCCACTGACCGTCGTCCTCCACAGCAACCCCCTGCTCCCACTGTTACACCCCGGCCACGTTAGGAGTGACCCACTCTGACCTCGGGCTCCTCTTCTTTTCTCCTGGTTCTCACACCCACCTGTCCCCACTAACCCGACCGAAGGAGAGCCTCAGGCCTCGTAACGACTGCACAAATAAAAGACTGTAACAGTAACAAGAGTCAGCACTCAACGGTGTGTTCAGCTCATTCGTTACATTTATTAACTCAGTCACATAATGAGAGAAGTATATGATCACATTACGAGAAACGTGCCAATATCCTCCCCATTTTAGAAACAAAGAAACTGAAGAACAGAGAGTTTAAGCAAATTGCCCAAAGACACCCAGTGTCCTATGTTTTTTTAGATTCTGTGTCTGTTGGGCAGTCATTAATCACAGGGCCAAACTATCACCAAAATGGCTTACCTCTGCCCTGCGATCCAGAGCTCACACTCTGAACCACCTCCTTATCTAACTCTCACGCGCCAGGCCGATACTCCCCCTGCCCTAAGTCACCCGGGGCCAGGCACCGGACCAGGGAGACAGGTGCGCCGGAGTAACTCAAACCAGTCAGCCCTAAGCCGCCTCCGGCCCTGCCTTGTCATCCCTGCAGAAAGCCCCGTCAAGGCCCGGGCCTAGGTGTTCCCCTTGCTCCTTCTGCCTCCGACCAAACCTGATGTTTCCCGTGGCCTTGCATGGCGCGGCACACCTCTCATTTCGAGGGGAACCATGAGAAACATTAAGCTTTCTCCCAATGGCACTGACCTCCGTGTGTGGCCGCTTAACTTCGTAAGCTAAGACCCAGGCGCAAACCGCGCAGCGAGGTAGTGGCTGAGCCGGGACCTGAAGCCGGCAGGCTGCCCATCCTGCCTCCCCTTGCATCGCTGCCCTTCTATTGCACCCTCCTGGCAAAACCACAAGGTTGAATTGGACCAAGTCTGCATTTTCAGAACCAGTAAACGAATTAATCAATCAACTGGAGAAAAATCTTATAAGCACTCGTTGTCACCATAAACGTATGTCCCCAAACCTCAAGGGGGCCCTTCATACACCTGCTAAGTCTCCTTCTTGGATCCTCACTGAAGCTGTTTCGGTCTTCCTCCTTCTCCACAAATCTCCAACCCCTCTCCTTCAGCTGATGGCATGGTCTGCATATTTTAACAAGGGCGGGCAGATTTTAAATAATAGATGCAGTAAATAAGTCAACTCTGTAGTACATTGGAAGGTGGTAAGTCTACGCAGAAAAGTAAGAGTGTGTGGAGAACTCTGCAGGGTCGGGTCCAGGCGGGGGGAGGGAGAGGCCATGTAGTATGAGAGGGAGTCAGTTCCTGGAGGGTCAGCAGGGGACTGAACAGACTTTAGCTTTTACTTCAAGTGAACTAGGGAGCCACTGAAGGTTTCGGAGCAGAGGAGTGCCACAATCAGACGTAATGATTAAGAGTATAGGTCCAACTGCTGTGTTGAGATGGACTTGGGGGCAGAGGAGATGCAGGGGCACCTGTGAGAGGCTCCTGTAGTGATCCAGGCAAACGTGAAGGTGAATTAGGCCAGAGGGGCAGGGAGGTGGTAGAGGTGGTTGGATTCTGGACTCTCCTGTTCCTTGGCTCTCCCTTGGTTCTTTCTACTCATCATGTTTCCCGATGGGGGGGCATTTCCCCTGCATTTTACAAGTTGGGGCTCCACAGGGCTCCTCTGACAAGCTGTCTTGGGCCAGTTGCCATCTGCATGGTGGTGACACTGAGTTTCCAGCTCGCATTTCTCTGCTGAGCATCAGATCCATAAATCCAACAGTCTACTCGCCCCTCTGTCTGGCTGGGCTGCAGACTGATCGACACTTAGCCCAAACTCCCCATGCATCTGTTCACCCGCCTCAGTGGGGATGGCACCCAGCACCTCACCCACTGTCCACAGAAGAAGCCTGGGACACTTCAGTCTCCTTTACAATCAAAGCCAGTGTATCGGCAGGATCTGATCCTCCCTCTGACATGGATTTGGAAAGCACCTGCTTCTGTCTAACCCTGCAGCTACTTCCCCAGTGCAGGGAGGACTGTGCAGCCTCCTGACTTACCTCCGGGGGACCTCCCTCCCTCCCTCTTTTCCTTCCTATTTTTCTTCATCCTCACCCAAGGATATTTTTCTATTGATTTTTCTTTTTTTTTTATCCTCACCCGAGAACATTTTTTGTTTTGTTTTTTGTTCAGATAGAGTGGAAGAGAGAGAGAGGAAGAGAGAGAGAGAAACATCGACATAAAAGGGATATAGTGGCTGCCATGCGCACAACCCAACCAGGACCGGGGACAAACTGCAACTGAGGTACATGCCCTTAGCAGGAATTGAACCCGGGACTCTCTGGACCGCAGGCCGACACTCTAACCTTTGAGCCAAACCAGCCAGGGCTGATTTTTTTTTTTTTTACAGTGAAAGGGAGGAAAGGAAAGAGAGAACATTAATGTGAGAGAGACACGTTGATTAACTGCCTCCCGTGCAACCCTGACTGGGGCTGGGGATCGAACCCACAACCGAGGTACATGTCCTTGACTGGGAGTGGAACCCAAGCTTCGTTGGTCCGAGGACTGACGCTCTAACTGCTAAGCCAAACTGGCCAGGGCTGCAGTGAGCTTTCTAGAGGGCAAACTGCACGGAGTACTCCCCCCTCCATCTTCAATGGCTCCCCACCGCCCTTTAGAGAAGGTCTCGAATATGCCTGCAGAGCCCGGCTGCTCGGGGCCCTGCTGGTCTGAGCCCGTCTCCCCCACTGACTGGTCGTGCTCCAGGCGACAGTCTGTTCCCCCGGAACCACCCTCTCTGGCCCACGGGCCCTGCCATCTGCTCTGCCCTCTAGACAGCACCCCTCGCCCCCCCCCCCCGCCCCCTCGGTGCTGCCTCGCCGTGGATTCTCAAGAAGCTGCCCCAGCCCTCAGTCGGAGCAGGGAGCCCCAACAATCGTCCTTTACTCCTCCAGCTGCCTGCTGTTGACTTGTTTACGGCCCCATCACATCGTCAGGGGCTGCTGCTCCTACCCGCCCCCCGCCCCCACCTGTCTGACTCCTGTCAGAGTCGCAGCTCGGAATGATGTCTCGGACACCGTCAGCATTTGCTGAATAAACAAAATATGGATCGGTGGGGTCCGGCCTCCCCGGGAGCCTGGCCTCTGAATACGACAGTGGCTCTCCGAGTCAGTCCTGGACCCTGGAGGCCCGAGGAGCGGCGGGAGGGGTCCTTCCTGCCCGGGACTGTGACAGTCCCCGGGGCGGCGACACCTCCAAGGTGCGAGGCCCAGGACCAGGCCCTTCACGGGTTATTTCATTTCATTTTCACCAGCGGCCTATCAAATTCGTTTTATCACGTTCACTTTGTAAATGAAACCCCGGAGCTGTGAGCAAACAGCTTTGGCCGTGGCGCGAAGGGCAGGTGTGGATTGCCACTTCGGAGTTCCACGCCGCCACGGCCGCCACGGCCCCGGCCCCCACACACGGGGAATCGTCTTGTCTTTCCAGTACATTTCGTATCCTCCTACCCCAGCCCCCCAGTTTCTCAAACCCTTTCTGGAATACGTTTTATTTCCGGCTCATACAGCTTTACGTCCTGTGGGCTGCAGACCTCGGCAGGGAAAAGCCACCTCAGACTTGTCTCCCAGCTTCGAGCGGGGGCTTCTCATCCAGGAAGGCTGGGACGTGGTGTCTGGTCCTGGTGAGGCTCACAGGGTCGGACGTCACCTGCCCCCCAAGCCTGGCTCCTGCAGGGGTTCGAACCGGGCCACAGGTCCTCAGCAGTCCTTCAATGTCTCCCCTAGGCCCGCCCAGCTTCCTCCGACCCTTCTCCTAGAAAGTGGCCCAAATCGGACACAGGTGGCCAAAAGCAGGCCCCCCAAACAGGCAGGCTGGCCAGTGGACTTCAGCCTCAGGGCAGAGGGCAGGCCTACACCTCACCCCTACCCCTGGAATGGCAGCTGGAGCCCCGCCCAGGGCAGGAAATGGACCCCGTTGGGAAGAGCATTGGAGGGAGGAGACAGAATTCTGTGACCCCTACTGCTCATTTGCAGACGCCCTGAAGGTCAGAGGGCTGAGACCACCCTCTGCTGCCTCAGCCCAGCCCTCAGTGACGGTGCAGGCCAGCCCTCCAGAGCGGGCACGGGAAGGGGAGTGCCCGGGGCCAGACACCGCAAACCATCTCCGGTCCGTGGAACGTAGCGCGGTGCAGACTCTGAGCGCAGGGAGGGCGGCAGGGCCAGACCAGAGTCCGAGGGGAGGTGCAGGAAATGCTGGGGCTGGTGCCCTGGGCTCTCGGGGAAGCCCCACCATTCAACAGCCTCCCTGTCCACTGCCCAAGGCTTCACACCTGGGGTGCTCATCCTCTCTTCTGAGGCCGCTGTCAAACCTCCTCACTGGAAGGGGTGGGGGCGGCATGGCTACTCCTAGGGGCACAATTCTGGGACAGTCTAGGATGGGGTGGGGTCTAGAACTGGGGGTTCTAGCACTGGGGGGTGTCTAGGGCTGGGGGGAGTAGGATTGGGCAGGGTCTAGGACTGGGGGGTCTAGGACAGGGTGTCTAGGATTGGGGGATCCAGGATAGGGGGTGTCTAGGGCTGGGATGGGGTCCAGGACTTGGGGGTCTAGGACTGGGGGCATCTATGATGGGGAGTGTCTAGGGCTGGGGTGGAGTCCAAGACTGGAGGTTCTAGGACTGGGGGGTCTTGGACAGTGTCTAGGGTGGGGGCCCAGAGCTGGGGTGTGGTCCAGGATGAGGTGGTGGGCCTGGCAGCCTCAGACCTAGGCAGGGAGTGGAGGGAGGCTTCTGAGAGCTCCAAGCAGGGCTGGGCCCTACCCCAGCATCCCTCCTTTGACTCTGCTTCGCCAGGCTGCCACCCCCCAATTCTTGATGCCGCTGAGCACAGGGCTTCAAGTGGAAAGTGAAAATGGGCTTTTTCCTCGGGTCCTTACCTGCAAATGCCAGTCCCGCCCTGGATTCGCCACCAGCCGGCCTGCCTCTCATAGGACTCACTTCCGGTCTGGAACTTCCAGGGGAGCGACTAACGAGCAACCAGATTTCAAGAACAAATCCAACCAAAGAACGCTACAAGCAGCCTCCTTCAGAGGACGCCGAGGCATGTTCCATGAAGATGAGCAGACAGAACAGCCATCCCCCCTAAATGCGTAAGTGGTGAGGTGGCACGGACCGACATTCATGTCCTCCCTGTTGGGGAAAAGCACTCCCCCAGGTTCAGAGGGATTCTAGGGGAGCCCTCCCCAATGCACCTGCTGACTTTCCCGGCCCAGGACACAAGTCCAGCCTCAGTCTGCCCATTGTAAGTGTCGGGGTGGGCAGGCCACTAGTGTAAGGCCCCTCCTAGGACTTCACGACGCAATCCTCCCTCTTTGCCACCAAAGCCCCACTCTGGGAAACCCCCCGATCCAGCGTGAGGCGGGGGAGGCCCGCTCTGCACACGGCCTTTACAGGGCGCCACAAACTCAGGGATCAAGATAAATATGATGCAATATTTTAAAAATGAAAAATAATGCCAACAAATCCATGATGAGCAAAATGTCAACATTTTCCATAAAGACAGCCTCCCACCCTGGCCACGCACAGCTCCCCTTGCACACCTCCCCCTGGTCCCGGCTCCAGACACCTGTCCGTCTAGGAAATGGAGGCGTTTTCACGTCCCCATGGCTCCGCCCTGCTCACCACACTCCAGCCACATTTCCCGCGTCTAGGAAGGTGACAGGTTCTCTCCTCGCCCCTGACCCCCAAAGCGCGGACTCACAGATACCTCCGGTGTGGCTAAGGGTGCCTGTTCTTCCAAACTCGGCCACAGCTCCCGTTCTCTCCATCCTGAGTCTGCAGGGGATCCCCTCCAGGCACACACTCACCCCTCAGGGCACCTGGCACGGCCTCCCCTCTCTGATCTTGTTCAATATTCGAACCCTGGCAGCTGGCAAGAGAACCCCATACACATCAGAGGAACGAATGAAAGCACAGACAACTCTGACTTGGGGCGGCCCCCCACCCCCAGCACCCCGACAGGGGCTTTCACGGGCCAGGAGCGCACCATCGCCAGAGCTGCCGGTCCTGTGGTGGCAGAGCTGGGCTGACAGGTCCTTCCTGACCTACAGCCATAACCGTCCTCCTCATAAGGGCATCCCTTCAGGCCTCTGAAGAAAGGGCTCATGCCCCTCCATCCTTTTTCTTTCCCTCTTTAGGCTAAACATCTGGCTCCTTTACAAGGTCCCCATTTGCGCTGGGGCCCTGCTCAGGGAGCTGAGGGTTACTTCAGGCCCTTAAAGACTCAGACTGGTTACTGACTAACCTTTCTCTTCCTCAGTGTGCCATCAGCTCCAAGCGCCTACACGTGCCCATCTGAGCAGAAGCCACCCGGTGGCCTATCACCTGGATTATTACCACCTTAACTGCCCAGCCGGGCCCTTGTTTCTGCTCCTGTCCCTGCGGCAGAATCCTCATATAGTGATGAGAACAAAAGTCACACGGGTCCCTCCCCTGCTCAGAACCCTCCCATGCCCCCCACCTTACTCAGAGCACACAGCAAAATCCAAACGATGGGTGACGTCTGTCCTGTTCTCCTCTCACCCTCACCCCTTGCTCATACCACTCCAGCCACGCTGACCTCCTGCTGTTCATCAACTGGGCCAAACCTGTTCTTGCCTCAGGGCCTTTGCACTTGCTATTTCTTCTGCAAGGAATATTCTGCCCCCAGAAATCCTTATGACTTGTCCCGTTACTTGACTCAGGCCTGCTTAAATATTACCTTATCTTCAAAGCATCCCGTCTACACTACTTAAAACAGTCTCCCTCTCAACCCCCAGGCTCCGCCCCTCACTCCATAATATGTATCTATTTGCTTACTGTCTGTTCCATGGGGGAGGGAATATGTCTGTTTTGATCACAGCTACATTCCCAGAAAAGGGGCTTGGTACACAGTCAGTTCTCAACGAATAGCTGTTGGATGAATAAATGAATTAAAGAAACTGCACCTGTTGTCCCCGGCCCTGGTGGGTCGTGCGGGTGGCAGCCACTCGATGTGTCCCTTTCACATCGATGTTTCTCTCTCTCTCTCTCTCTCTTCCTCTCTCTCCCTCCCACTCTATCTGTGCAAAAAATGGAAAAAAATGTCCTCAGGTGAAGAGAAAGAAAGAAAGAAAGAAAGAAAGAAAGAAAGAAAGAAAGAAAGAAAGAAAGAAAGAAAGAAAGAAAGAAAGAAAGAAAATAAAGAAACTGCACCTGAATTTACATCCCCAGCAACGACACGGTATTCTTGGGTGTGAATTCAGCAGTGCGGCCTATATCCGATTTGCTTTGTTTCTTTACATCCCAAAAGGTACCTGTCCCCTGAGTCCTCAATCCTAAACTCCATGATTCCAGGGTTGCATCGGAAAAGCCAAACATTGTGTCCTTGCCATTTTCTGCTCTAGCTGAGCTGAGCCCTTGGCCTGTCTTCTGCAGTGTTGCCCAGTATTTTTAGAAGAGCCCTTCCTGTGTGTTTGCAAGGGCCAATTATCCCAGCTGCCTCTCCGGGTGCATTTTCACTTGCTAGTTCATTTTTATATTCCATACAAACACTGATCAAATGGCCCACTAAATATGTGCCAATCCTAACACCCTCAATGACATTTGGTCCTGAGTGGTTTTGGCCACCGTAGCTCATCCGGTGGAAGCTGACAGAGCATCCGTGAGAGGGGCTCAAAGTGCTGAGCTGTAAGACGTGGAGAGGTCAGGGGGGAGACCAGACTCAGCACGTCAGGAGAATGCTGAGCTCCTCGTCCTGGCCAGATGGCCTCGGTTTACCCTCCACTCCTCTGGCATCGCGCTCTGCCAAGGGAAAGGTCTGGCTTTGCCCCCAGTCCTCTGCAACCCTGGGCTCTCAGTCACTCCGGGTGACTGTCCCCTGTGTTTCTGACAGGCCTGGTGCCCTGCAGTCAGCACACGGTCGGGATCCACAGACACGGGCCGCTGACAAATGAGCACGTGAGGAGCACTCAGAGGCGTCCACGCACTGTCTGCCCAGCTCCGAATCCGGAGACTCTGGGTGAACTTACGTGAAACCATCCCCTCAGACTGTTCGCCCAGAGTCATGAGTTCGTTCAGCATCTGGGGAGGGGTCCATAGGTGCCACCTGAATCTCAAAGTGGCCACTGACCCCAAAAGCATGAAGGGCCACCTGGTTAGAACAGGGTATGAGTGCAGCCCACAGGCTGGGGTCCTGGCTCTGCCCTTCGCCTGGCGGGCCTCCTCCTCTGGCCCTCACCTCCTGCTAGACAGAGCCTTCCGGCCATCGCCACTCGCAGCTGACAAGTGAGTGCCACTTGGTGCCTTTGTCCAGGCTGCTCCTTCTGCGGAAACGTCCTTCCCTCCTCCCCCACCAGCCAGCTCAGCGGTGTCTCTACACCCCTCAGGGGTCCCTCCTCAGGGCCTGTCACAGGCACCCCTGCTTCTCTGCTGCCCCAGCAGCCCCAGACCGGGGCCACCCAAAATGTGGCCCAGAGATCGCTCCTGCCCTCCACTGGCCGCTTCTCTGCTGCCCCAGCAGCCCCAGACCGGGGCCACCCAAAATGTGGCCCAGAGATCGCTCCTGCCCTCCACTGGCCGCAAAACAGATCTGCAGGGAAATGGTTAGTAACCTTAAAAAGCAATTTGAGCAATTTTGTGTTAGTTGAATCTAAACCTGGGGCTTGTTTCTTGTTCCCCCATTTATTTTTTATCTTCACCTGAGGACACTCTTTGCATTCATCTTCAGATAGAGCAAGAGGGAGAGAGGGAGGAAGAGAGAGAGAGAAACATTGCTGTGAGAGAGATGCATTGACTGGCTGCCTCCTACACGACCCCAACCGGGGCCGGGACAAACTGCAACCGAGGTACGTGCCTTCCGCGGGAACCGAACCCGGGTCTCTCTGGACCATGGGCCGATGCTCTAACCACTGGGAAAACCGGCCAGGGCCCCTATTTATTTTTCTAGTAATTTATTTTTATTTCATTTTATAGAAGGACCAGACTCTGATGGATTGGAAATTAAAAAAAGAAAAACATATCTCATCTTTTACTATACATCAGTGTTTCCCAACCTTTTTCTCATTATTACCCTCCACCCGCTCCCCCATGGAGCATTTTTAGATACCCCTCCCTCCTCATAGCCACCTGCTCTGCTCCCACCATGAAATTTTAATACCACAGATATTCTGTAAATCTGTGTGCTGTATGTATGTTTGTGGTTTATACGTAAAAAGAGTAATACTCTTTTGCACCCCCTTCCAAGAACCAATTTCCACTCCTCTGGGGACCATGCAGATAAGCAGGCCATAGATGGTAAAGAAGCTGAGGTCCTGGCAAGCCAGGCGCTGCCCTCAGGAGGGGTTTGGAAGCCTGTGGGGTGCTCTTATCAGCTAATAGTTGTGCCAGAGAATTGAAATACACATATAATTATAAATCACCTTCCTCTCCCCACCTTGCACATTATAGTTCGGGCATTACACTGATTTTTTTTAACTGTGAATGTTGGTAAGTTTCCTTATCTATTATCTTCCTGTTGGGTCTTGCAACTCTTTGACAGGTGAGGAGGAGGAGGAGGGTCGTGCTTCCGGAGGTCATCCCCAGTGTTCTTGCTCCTCTGGTCATTTGCCTGGTGACCACTCACTGATGGTAATCTGACATCTCAGGGAGCCACGGGAGCCAAGAGTCACCGGAGAGGCTGTCTCTGGCGTGCGGGCAGCAGCAAGCTGCTCTGCGGAAACCCCAGTCCGGGGAGTGCTCCGCCCTGATGAACCCGCAGCACTCGGCGTGGTGAAGAGGGGGACACCTGTGCGCTCTGCCACGACGCCCGCCAGTCTCTTTCCTCCACTGCAAAGTCCCAATGAAGTGCTCCTGACACCGCGGCGAGGGTCCTCTGCCGTCTGCCTTACCATCTTCAGTAAGTGTCACTGAACAGTATTCTCTTTAGCAGCCTGGAGTCTGTTTTATCAAGGCTGGAGGCCACAGAAGCAACATGACTCAGGTTCTTCAGCTGCAGTTTTCAAAGTATGGTCCACAGGACCCCTTGGGGGTCCCGGAGACCTTTGCAGGGTCCACCAGGTCAAAGCCATTTTCATAGTTATACTAAGATGTCATTCACCATTTTTCACTTTCATTCTCTCATGAGGGTGAGGGTTTTCCAGCGGAGTGTTCTGATGACATCACACGGGATGGTGTCATCACTCTGACAACTCATGGAGCGAAGCAGATAAGGAAACCCAACTGTGGTTTAAGCCGGCCAGCAGGAGATTTGCAACAAGGTAGAACAATGCTACTCTCCTATTTTTTTTGTTGTTGTTGTTGCTTCAGAAAATACAGTTGTTTTTCAGAAAAAAATGTGTTAGGTTGCCATAAAATGGATTTATTATTGTCATGTTTGGATGACTAAGTAAATAAACATTTTTCAAAATTTCTGTTTCAATTTCAAAGACAGTAAAAATCAATAGAGATAACGGTCATAAACCAAAGCTCTGCATGTGGGGGGGGGGTCCTCCATAATTTCTGAGACTGTGAATGGGAGTGAAAACCAGTAAGGATGGGCACAGTGCTCTGGAGCATGAACGAAGCTCACCGATGAAACCAGCAGGCACTAGGGTTCATTCTGCACTGTGTTCTTTTTTTCAGTTGATTTCTTTTAAGACCCGACTTCATTTCCCCCCTGCCCTCACAGAAACAGATTACCTAGAACCTCAAGAGCACCCGGGCCCATGGCCAACGCCCCCTACCCTGCTCTCCTGAGCTCCATGGGAACTGCCCTCGGCCCTGCCTTCCCAGCGCTCACACCATTGGTCTCTGATGGGCCCCACACCCTGTGGGTGGTGACAACTGTGGGAAAGCATCACCTCCCTGCTGACGCAGACAGTCAATAAGCACAGAGAGGGACAGCAGTGGACATCACAAAGCCGTAACAAAATGCCCCGGCTTTGTGATGTGGGCCACTGTCCCTGCTGGGGAAGACTCTGCTCTGTATAGTCAGCACTGCACAGCAGCTCATATACTGCAGTCAGGAAGGGTCTCAGAGTCAGCCGACCTGAGGGGCAACCCCGCACATGAACAGGTCAATAGCAATCAAGACTCCATTACAACAGGAGGTCCCACAAAGCCCACACAAGGGACATTCCTGGAGCACCCAGATCAGGTGATCAAGGAGACTGCACCACTAGATCCCACAGGAAGCATCAGAGAATCTGAATAGACAGATTACAACTAGTTAAATTAAAGCAGTAATAAAAAACTACTTCCAAGTCTCTGGATCTTTTTCCAACAAACAAAAGTCCTGGACCAGGTGGCGTCACAGGTGAATTTTACCAAACATTCAAAGAAGAACTAACACCTATCCTTCTCAAATTAGTCCAAAAAATTCAAGAGAAGGAAAGACTCCCATACACATTTTACAAGGCCAGCATTATCCTAATTCCAAAACTAGATAAAGCCACTACAAAGAAAGAAAACTACAGATCAATATTCCTAATGAACACAGATGCTACAATCCTCAACAAAATATTAACAAACTGGATGCAGTAATACATTAAAAAGATCACGCACCATGACGGACTGGGATTTCTTCCCCCAGGATGCAAGGTTGGCACAATATCTGCAAATCAGTAAGTGTGATACACCACATAAACAAAATGAAAAATAAAAATCACATGATCATATCAATAAATGTAGGAAAAGCATTTGATAAAATCCAGCACCCATTCATGATAAAAGCTCTCAGCAAAATGGGAATAGAAAGATCATATCTCAAAATAATAAAAGCCATATATAATAACCCCACAGCTAACACTGTACTCAATGAGCAAAAACTATAAATGTTTTCCTTAACATCAGGAACAAGACAGAGGTGTCCACTTTCACCACTCTTATTCAACATAGTACTGTATGTCCTAGCCACAGCAATAAGACAAGAAGAAATAAAGGGCTACAAATTGGAAAGGAAGAAGTAAAACTGTCATTATTTGCAGATGACATGATACTGTATATAGAGAACCATAAAGACTCCACCAAAAATATACTAAAACTGATTAATGAACATAAAGTAGTAAGTTGCAAAATAAATATCCAGAAATCCAATGCATTTTTATATACCAAAAATGAACTATCAGAAAAGGAAACTAAGAAAACAATTCCATTTACAGTTACATCAATAAAATAAAACAAAATACCTAGTAATAAATTTACCCAAGGATGTAAAAGACCTGTACTCAGAAAATTATAAGACACAAAAGAAACTGAAGAAGACACAAATAAGTGGAAGCATATGCCATGTTCTTGAATAGAAGGCTAAACTATGTGGACATCGTTAAAATGTCCACACTACCCAAAGCAATCTACAGATTCAATGCGATTCCTATCAAGATACCAATGGTATATTCCACAGAACTAGATAAAATATTTCAAAAATTTATATGAAACCACCCAAAATAGCCACAGCAATCTTGAGAAAGAAAAATAAAGTGGAAGGAAATATGCTATCTGATATCAAACTATCTTACAAAGCCATAGTAATCAAAATAGCATAGTACTGGCATAAAACCAGACATAGATCAATGGAACAGAATAGAGAGCTCAGAAATAAACCCATGCCTTTATGGTCAATTAATATTTGACAAAGGAGTCAAGAACATACAATTGGGTAAAGATCGTCTAATTCAATAAATGGTATTGGGAAAATTAGACAGATACATGGGGGGAAAAAAATGAAACGACCACCTTCTTACACCAACACAAAAATAAACTCAAAATGGATTAAAGATTTAAATGCTAGAAATGCTTGAAACCATAAAAATCCTAGAAGAAAACAAACATCAAACTAAAAAGTTTTTGCACAGCAAAGGAAACCATCAACAAAATTAAGACAACCCACTGCATAGGAGAACATATTTGCCAATGATACATCTGATAAGGGGTTGATTTCCAACACTTATAAAGATCTTAATACAATTCAACAGCAAGAAAACAAACAATCCAATTAAAAATGGTCTAGACCACCTGTGAACACATAATACAATATACAGAAGATGTATTCTAGAATTGTATACCTCAAACCTATATAATTTTATTAACCAATGTCACCCCCATAAATTCAATATTTTAAAAAAGAAACAAATGCCCCGGGTGGCCGTTCCTCCGTCCATCTGTGACAGGCCCCCTCCTGCCTGGCTTCCTCGACGTCTCCAGGGACATTCTGAGCTCTTGTTGCGATGACGGTTTTGAGAACGTGTTGGTTCACTGTAGATTCATCCTTTGAGTCTTTCAGCCCCCTAAGTGTTTGTCCTTCCTTTGCCATGCCTGGTGATGGGAGAAGGGAGGGGCGCAGCAGTGGGACAGAAGGTAAAAGGTAACAGGTGGCACACCCAGTGTGCTTGTTTCCCAAGAACCTCCCTGCTGATTGCAGTGACCAGGACTGACAGGGACCCAGGGTTTCCTCTGTGCCAGGCACTGTTTCAGTCCTTTGCATGTATTTATTTATTTAATCCTCACAAGCCCCTAAAGAAAGTACTATTGTTATTCTCATTTTGCTGATGAGGAAAAGGAGGCACAGAAAGGTTAAGTAACTTGGCGGAGGCCACACAGCGGCCGCAGGGTTTACATTCCCAAAGCCTGCTGCCAGCAGCAGAGTCTATGCTCTTGGCTCTATGCCATGCAGAGAGAATGTGATGCGATCCCCGATACCCTTTCTCAGGGAGCCGAGGAGCTCACAGCTGGAGGGGAGGGCGAGGTCCAGATCTAGGAAGTCTGGAAGGGGCAGGCGAATGGTGCTCAAATACCACACTCATGCAGAAGAGGAAACTTGGCCTTGAATGAGGAAGAACATGCAGACAGGAGCTGATGGTGAGGAAGGGGAAGGGATGAGGAGGGTGTCCCGAGCAGATGGGCCAGGGAGGAAAGTCCAGGCATGAAGACCCTGGCTCATCTCCCTGTAAGTCCCTCTAAGGTTTGCGATGTCCTGTAAGAGACATTTCAAATGTTACCAATGAGCCTACTGCCAACTCCATGCTGCTACAGTGCCTTAGAACTCAGCTGGGAGATCCATGTTTATGGAGGGTTGTCTGAAGTCCTTCTGCTTCCTCCTCTCTCCAGCCAGACCCGAAGGGCAGTCTTCCAGCCTACGAACAGGAGGGATGAAGTCCAAACCAGACAGTCCTAAAGATGCCACATCCAGAAAGTGTCAGATCCTGCAGTGCCATGGAGAGAAACTTCAAATTGCAGTGGGCAAGGCAGGAGTCGGGCGCGTGGGTACACTCAAGAAGAAAGCCTGCAGAAGCTGAGACACGGGTGTGGGTGAGAGCAGGCCACAGAGGGCCTGCCAACAAAGGCCACTCGTCCTAGACACAGCGGGACTGCTTCTGAAGACCCAGGGTTCCAGCTGCTCTCCGAAGCTTTAGTGATCTCTGTCCAGTGTTTGAACTGATGTTCCTACCGCGGGGCAAAGCGTGCTCTCGTGTTTTATTCTAATACCTAGTGAGACCGTCATTTTGTACTCAGAAAGCCCCAGGAAAAGGACGCCTAGAACAGTTTAAGACAATGGGGAAACCTCATAATGTTCCTGCAGAGCAAGCCTCGACCTGCCCAGGGACAAGGTCACCATGTTGCACCCTGCAGGGGCTCCACTTACGCAGATTCTGCGCTGGGTCTGGTTCCCCTGTCCGGTATGTTCCGAAGCCGTGCGGCCTGTGGTCCTGTCCATCACGCTCCTTTGCTGCACGGTCATCTCTCCAAAGCACCAAGTGCCAGCAAATCCCTTGCAGCAAAGGAGCTGGGCAGACTGCTACTTGGGAGTCTACTGATTTCTCATCTCCAAAGAGAGAGAAACACATTTCCAGGCATTGATCCAGGAAGGACATTCTCTTTTTCTTGTTGACAGATAAAAAAAAAAAAAAGGAACCCCAGAGACCATGATCAAAGAAAAGATATTTTGCTGAACTTCGCTAAAGAAAATGGACAAGAGTCCTTTGCTAGGGACACAGTATGTGGCCAGTTTGGAAGAGAGGCCAGGGGAACCTTTAAATGCACAGTGAAGGTTCTATTTGCACCCTCGGATGCTATGAATTCATCATGGTTTTCAAAAATAGAAGACAGGAAAAATAAATATTTGTATCCATTGTCTGCCCATCCATCTATCCATCCACTCACCCCTCCGTTCATCTGTCCATTCATCCATCTATCCATCCATTCATCCACCCACCCATCCGTCCATCTGCCCATCCATCCATCCATCCATCCATCCATCCATCCATCCATCCATCCATCATCCACCTGCCCATTCATCCTACATGTTTCTTAAAGGCCAACAACAAGCCAGGCCCCATCTAGGTTGGTCAGAGGATACACTGATGAATAAATAGACACAGACACAGACCCTCTTCTTAGGGCATTTACAAGCTACCAGATAAGGGAGTTGATGAAGCAATTACACGTATTTCTAGGACATTGAGAAGGAAAGAAGTGACTCTGGGTGCCACAAGAGCACAAAGGTATGACAAGGGAGGAAAAACAAAAACAAAAACAAAAACAAAAACAAAAACAAAAGCCAGGCATTAAAAAGGAAGCGTGTTCACAGTGGGGTTGTTCACACTGAATTAAAACCCAGCTCAAACTCTCTTTACCTCAAGATCCAATTAAAATGTGGAAAGGATGTATCTCTCATATTTACATGTGAATATATGACTTGAGCCTATAATTAACCAAGCTTTTAAAAAATGCAACCCAGTGAAACTCTTGGGTTCTTTTCTAAATCCCTGATTAGCAATCAGACAAAGGCCATTGTCCCAAAGGCAGTAATTTGGTCTTCAGTGTGATCTGAATTTGCAAGCCTAAGTGAATGGAGAATGAGAGCGAACCTGATATTTATCCAAAGGGGGAAAAACTGTTGCTGACGCCAGAAAAGAAGAACTAGAATAGCTGAAGAGGTCAGCAGAAACTAGGCACTGGGAAGTCTTTATGCTCCTGACAATTAGCCTTTGTTTGTCAAAAAGGTTTGTTGCCTTTCCTATCCATTCTCTCTCCCGTGTCAAAATCACTCTGTGGGTGAGAACAATGGTTTAAAAAAACTTTTGCAAATTATGAAGAATGGGCAATGGACCGATGAAAGAAGACAGAAAGGTTTACAGGTTTACGTTTCTCCACAGACAACCCCAAAGGCGCACACCTTTAGTATGAAAGCGGGAAGAAGGACTTCACTCGCTGGCTCTGAATCTCATTCCTCATGATGGGTGACAGAGAACGCGACTGGGGCCCCCCTCAGGCTCCACGCAGGAGTCCCGGGCAGAAATGGCTCTAGAGCTGGGTTCTTCTTGGTGGACAAAGGCACCCTTCCTGACCCACTCTCCAGAGAGGGACGCTTGTGACCAAATGCACGCTTCAGGTGCCTGGCCCGAGGGTGCTGTCTCCATCTACAGGAAGCCTGCTGGACAGGGTGCCAGCAGTCCTTCCTCCCACGGGCTGCTGAGCGTGGACACATGGTGACTATGGTCTAGAGACCACCTGGGAAGAGGCTTTTCAAGGCTGCTCTGAGTGTAAGACTCGAATGTTGAGCACGCTGCAGCCAGCCCGCATCCTGGTGGCCGAGAGACTGCCGTGGACGGAGGCGGGGACTCAGGTGGCCGGTGCATGACCTGCTCACGTGGGGGTGAGCGCCCATTCTTCAAGGAGGCACGTCCTCTTCTTTTCCACGGGAAATCTAGGGTCTGTGCTCCCTGCCCTTCAACCACCTATCACCAAAGTTCAAGAACAGGACACCTTTAAATGAATAGGAAAGAATGACTATGCCAAACTCCTTTTGGGTATTTCTTGAACTACAAAGCAGATTCCCTCAGGAGGAGGACGGGGTGGTGGTGGAGGGGGGGGGAGTCGGGGAAGAACAAGGCCAGGGTGGGGCCAGAGGATAAGAACGCAGGATGGTCACACAGGTCCCCCGTGACTGTAGGGAAAACACCTTTTATTTCCAGGAGGCAGGAAGAGAAGGGGGAGAGAAAACCATGGTCAGAAGGGGAGGAGATGGGCCTGTTTACATGATGAAAAATGTTCCAATGAGAGGGACGGGTTGAGGAAAAAGGGAGGACAGAGAAGCACTCAAATTCCAGAGGAGATGGGGGGAAGGAACCCTGGGTTTAGTTGACTTCAAGCTCAGCTTGGGGCACCGCTGTGAAGGCCTAACCCTCGCTCTGGGAACAGGCCTTGGTTCTACTACAAGCCCCGCCCATTCTTGTCCACTTTAGGCAAGAGCTGGAGACCACTGGCCATGAGTGGGTGCAGAGACTGACACTTCACAGGTGCTGCGGCTTATCATCTGGGGCTCTGACTCTGCCCGCCGTGAGGTCCGCTGGGCAGACCCCCTCCCTCTGGCAGAGGTGCAGTCTGGCCCCGCAGAGCACCACGTTGGGAACTGGAATCTAGCCTTCTGCCCCAAGCTCCGCGCTCTGCGCTGCACCTGCCAGAGGTGGGAGCCAGTGTGTGGCGCCGCCTCCACCTGGAACCCCGAGAAAACCCGCTGCTCTGCCTTTGCAGCCGAGTGGAGGCCGTGCCTCTTCTCGGGGCCCCTCCCTCCAGTCAGAGTCCTCCGGAGAGGAGCGAGGCTGATGTGGGTAAGGGAGTAAGAAGACAGAAAACACTTCGCTTCTAGAGAGTAGACAGAAACGGGAGCCAGGCTGCTTTAATTTGCTCCAAAGGCTGGAGAAGCTCCACCTGAGGCCGATGCCCTAGGTGGCCTGGGGGGCTGGCCAGTGGGTGGAGGGCTGGGAAAGTAACAGAGTGACTGTGCTTGGGACAAGGGGGTGCAGCAGCTGGCAGGTTAGAAGCCACTCTGGATAAGGTCCCGATTGAACAGTTACAACTCAAATTAAATGTGACAAACAGCCTGTTCGATTCCACGCAGTGCTGGCAATGTGACGAGTGCTCATGTTCTCTCCCGATGCCCTGGCCTCATCCCCTTCGCACCCCGCTGCCGGCGACCTCTCTACAGGGGTCCACCACGGTGACCTAGAAGATTCTCCCTAGTCACGCTGGCCTGGGGACAGGCTGTCTTGGCGGGAAACAGTTATCCATTTCCTCCTTATGGAGAACTGGAAGCGTGAGGTGGGAATGACCCCGGATGTGATCTCTTGGCCCTCTCCAGAAGAAATGTTCAGGTTGGGCCAACCTAATACGATCTTAAGGAATTGGAGATTAAGGGACATTAAAAAAAAATACTAACGTTATTGGTGATGAGGCTGAATGGTTTTATCATAAAACCATGGACTAACAGGTCTAATATAAAAGTAGCCGGCTGCAACTCTCAGTGAACGCCCAGAGACGCTGAATGACTTGCTCCAGGTCTCAAAGCGAGTAAGTGAGCCCTGAAAAACATCGGGGTTCTTGACTCTCAGGTTGACGATTTTTCTAAAATGATGTGTCCTGGAGCCAGGCAAGACAGAGAGGGCTATTAAAAACCTTTATACATAAGCTTATTAAAAACCCCTATACATAAGCTTATTAAAAACCCCTATACATAAGCTTATTAAAAACCCCTATACATAATCATTATACCGGTGGAGGAGCCTGCAGGCAATGGCCTGGAATTCCTCTCTGAGCTGTGTCCTGATTGGTCCTCCCAGAAAGCGGAGACTGCTCGCGGAGATAGACGCTGATTCGGCCGATGCACCGCAGAAGGACACTGCTTCCCAGAGCTGGTTAATGCTCACCCCTTAGCGCTTCCCACCTTGTATGTCCTTAATGTCATTGCTCTGTTCCCTTGCTGTCTGACAAAGGCCAGTTCCTACACGTCCTCTAATAAATGGGCTGCTTAATGCTGGGTGGGGGGTGGGGAGACCAACAGAAAACCCTCATTGCTTTCCTATGAATAATTTCCTATGAATAACTCCAAAGTCGATCATCTACTCTTGGTTTCTTCTCTGAACTTAAACATTTTGATCACATACAAATGTACCATCGCTAGCCCTCCCTGGCAGCATCTAGCCCTTTATGGAGTAATTGCCTCTCAAAAAAGATCGTGCTTTTCTGAACAGGCTGTATTTTTGGCTGCAGCCTTGAACTGCTGGGAATGCAATTGCTTTTTAATTGGAACCAACAACCAATTCTGGCTTGGATTCAGAGCTGAGCCTGCCCACATCAAAAATGTCTGCTGGAGTCTGGAGACCGGGGAGCAGGTGGCCAAGTCGTCCACCTTCAGGTCTGATGCCCAAGGGAGGCTCTGCCTGTACTTAGGGACTGTGCTGGCTCAGAAAACAGAATTCCCCTTCTCTTAGCACAGAAGTACTTGTATCCATGGGGATCGCAAACAGAAACTGAGTGGTCCATGCGGGAAGTGTTCACCTGCCCAGCAGATGTCTATAAATGCATGAACGCACCAGAAGCTCACAGGAAATGAAACAAAAGAACCACCAAGAAAATGTTTAGTGTTTTCCATCAATATGCCAGGCCATAATGCTCTTGCCCTTCCAAAGGGAAACAATGACAGGAGAGGGCTCTCTTGCCTTCTGTGACTGAGGGCAATAACCAGCATTCGGGAAACCCATCGCTTTAGGTTTTCATTCTATCAAGCAATTATCTAGAATTTACAGCTTATTAATACAGCAGCGCATCTCATTGACATGTGCTAAGAAGCTCATATTTAATCAGAATATCAGCACAATGGCTTGCTAAACACAATCGCTTCTCCACGCATTCCTTTAACTAATTTTAGCCGAGCCCATGAAGGGCATGAGCTGAAGGCCAGTCATCCACATTGACGTGTCAGCAGAGCGAGTACGCACAATACAGAGTGCCTAATCCTAAGCGTCTAAAGGACTATTTCCATATGCGAGGACTCAGACGGGCCATGTGTTGTGATTAAACCACTGTGCAATGTGCGATGAAAACCAACATGGGGAGAAAATCCACACGACTCAAATTCTCTCTTCTCTCATTCACACATGCTCAAGTCTGACCTCAGATGCCTTTGCTCTCTTTGTCTAAGACGGCAAACAGTAGATAAAGCCTTCAACATTGGGGAGACACTCCATTTACAGTTACAGACATTGTGAATTCCAGCTGAGGAAGATTCCAAGAGCAAAGAAACCTCCACTGGCCCTGGCCGGTTTGGCTCAGCGGTTAGAGCGTCGGCCTGCAGTCCGGAGAGACCCGAGTTCGGTTCCCGCTAAGGGCATGTACCTCGGTTGCAGTTTGTCCCCGGCCCTGGTTGGTCATGCGGGTGGCAGCCACTCGATGTGTCTCTTCACGTCGATGTTTCTCTCCCTCTCTCCCTTCCTCTCTCTCCCTCCCACTCTATCTGTACCAAAAATGGAAAAATGTCCTCGGGTGAGGATAAAAAAAAAAGAAACCTCCACTGGTCCTAATGATACCGGTAGAAGTCTCCCACCACCGATGCTCTGGAGATACGACAGAGGGCCAGCTCTCACCCAAACGGTGGCTGGAAGGTGGGTGTGTGGCCTGTCTCATCTCATCTCCTGTGCTCCTCATTGGAGACTGTCCCCTACAGCTAAGGTAGCCCCCCTCCCCCCCACACTGTTCCCACACTCACTCCCTCCATCTGCTTTGGGTCATATCCCTCTGGCCAGCTGTTCCAGGCCACGAGCTCCGTCATTGTTCCAAAGTTTTCCCTTCAGCAAAGCCAGCAACCCATCAGGGCACCCAGGGTTATTCCACACCAAGATCTGCTGCCTTCTCTGATTCCTTCAGCACCTTCTTGGCATTGGTTAACATGGTCCCCCTCTTTTCCCAAGACTTTAATACATTCATGTGAACAAGCAAATGTACTTTTGAGTGCCCATGACTGTGCTAGGCTCTGAGAAGAATTCTCTGTCATCCAGCAAACGTCTGCCTTGTATTTCTGTGCTGAGAGCACTGTACTGGGACACAGTGAGGAAGAAGAGGGGCAAAGAGTTTTGTGAAGGCAGCAGGACATGGGAAAGGAGCTTATAAGCTACTGGAGAGAAAGACAAATCAGCAGGTGTGTATTTGTCTACAATATAGTGCCACACCAACTATGGGTGGGGGGAGCATTCGGCTGGAATGAGTAATTACTTGTAAGTAGAGGTCAGCTGGCCCTTAAGCTAGATCTTGACACCAAGTACATTGGACTGACGACCTCTGAGACAGAGGCCTTGGGAGTCCAGCCGCAGAGAACAGATTTCAATCTGACAGCAGTAGGGACCCAGCAAATGTTTCTGATGCAGAGAGGAGGTGGCTGACGAGTCCCACAGGAGTGGGAATGATGGGCTAAATAAGGGCAGGCAAAGGGCCCAGACAATGTGAGCATGCGCAGACGCAACTCCTGGAGAAACGGATGTGGAGCAAAATGAAGAGGGGACCAGGGTCAGAGGCTGTGTGGCCACTGGCCAAGGAAGTTTTGACTGAGACTGAATATTCATGATTCTCCCCCCTACAGTGTGTAGCTATGATGACTTTGGTGAAAGCTGTTAAATTACCTCTGAGCATTATTTTGTCAGCATTCCTTGGGTCTGACAGTGCTTTTCATCTGTATTACTTTTTAGTAACTTGTTAGGATTTTCTTGGTGTTCTCTTTGGTCCAACAACGCAGTATTTAGGAACATTTTTAAATGTCCAGGACGTCTTTCCCCCAGGGGGTCTTTCTATTCAGCCCTACATTATTAATTTTTTGGGTTTATTACATTGTAATCAGAGAATAAGATCTATACAATTTCTGCTTTTGAAGAGCCGTGAAAATTTTGCAGGCTAGGACATAATCAGTGTTTCTGTTCTCCTTGTGGGAGTCATTCAAGTTCAAATATATACCTTTATTAATTATGTGTGTTCACTCATTCATTGATCATATACTTGAGGAATAGATGTTTGTTAAATGTGATTAAGGCAAATTCATTATACCGTTCATATCTGTTATATAATTTCTAATTTTTTTTTCCAGTCTGTCGTGTGTTAAGAATGGTGCACTAGCAATTTCCATTTTCTTGTGGCCTCTCTAATTCACCTGATGTTTTTGTACCTGGATCCTTCTTCATCTCCACAGTGGTTGGTCCTCTGCCCTCTTCTTCAAGTTCTCAATGCTCACAAAGGAATATCTGTGACCCCAGCCGTCCTATGTCAGCCTGCTGGTACCTGACTATGCCCCAAATGCTCCCTCCTTCCGAACCCATACTCTCCACAGCCACGCCCAGACAAGAGACTCAGAATAAGTGAACCAATGCCAGGGCAGTGGAATAAGGCACAGTCTTCAGTGTAGACACCAAGGCTGTAATGAGCTTCCGGAGGAGAAGAGTTAGACAGGTGAACATCCTGTCACTTCGATCAGGAAGAAGAGAGGACGTCCACAAGACCACACGGCTGGGTCAAAACATGCGACTGCATTTGGTATGGACCTGAGCAGGGAGTGGAGGAAACCAGGCAGAGTTCAGGTCCCTGCTGTGGTTACTATAGAAGAGCTAAAAATTATATGATGGCACTTGGAATCGTCTTTATTGTGATACTGCTTATATTTGTGTAACTATTTTCCTTTCACTTTGGTTATTGTGACAGTGATATTTGTGCTCACCGAGAGGCTTGGCTGAAATTGAATATGCCTGATTCAAGCTCACTGCACATGTCCTGGCCTCCCTGTAATTAGATGAAGCCCTGCAACTCCAATGAGTGGGTGTGGAAATGACATGCGTCACACCTGACCCGAAGTGTTTAAGGACAAGACCGGTACATGAATCTCCAGTCTCTCTCTTTCCTGCTGCAGTGAGCCAGAAGCCAGTTCCAGGCGGTGTAACTCCAAGACAACTAAATGATGATGCATTCACATGAATATTTTGTGGAGCGAGAGAGGCAACTTGTCATAATTATGCCAGGGCAACAGGATTTTCTTGGAGAAACAGAACTATGGGTGCTCTATGTTATGCAAGTTGAAAGTAGCTTGGTTCCCTGAACTACCACTTGGAAAGGAACTACTCTGAAGAGTCTCCCAACTCTCACTGAACTTTAAGTGAGATATAACTTTTGTGTGTTAATCCAGAAAGTATAGGGTACAGTTGTTACTGCAGCATAGCTTATCCTATCCTGACTGATACAGTTCTTCAGAAAATGTCAGTGTGTCTAAATGTGTGGACCACCAATGAAGGAAGAGGGTCTGGTTGGCATTTGGTCCGCTCTGTTGAGAAATCACCAAAGGAAGAGTGACAATCAAGGGACAGGAGATTCTTCCTGTCCCCTTTTCATCTGGAGATGTTTTTCTCTTTTTCTTTGGGAACTTCTATTGTTCATAGATTATATCTCTGTGTTTTATTACCAGTCATTTTTCACATTCCTTTGGAAATATTTCTTGTTTATCTGTTTATCTTCTTCCGTGTTCATTTACTTTTCAGTGCAACAATAACAAAAAATAGTACATGGTTTCTTAGCGTTTTAATTCCACTTTCTCATTATGTGCCATCCAGTTTCTGATTAATAGATAAAAATCCCTCCTCTAGCGTGCTGAGAATCTTTAATAATTGTTTCCACACTTCCTGTGGGCTTTGGGCAAATCATAATTTAGGTGTACCTTTAAGTTCTAATGAATTTATTCTTCTGTGTTACAAAATGTTATTACAGGTTTTAGATATTTTTTTCTGTTTGTTCACATACTTTCCTGACCTCTGTGAACTGATGATAAAACTCTTTCCTCAGGGAGTGTTAGAAACACTTTTAATGAACTTCTCATCTGATCACCGTAATAGAAGATACTAACTTGCATTTTCATAAGATACCCCGTTGAAGAGAAGGCTCCATGGGAATGACCACCAGAAAACAAGCTTTGCCTTCTCCCCACACCGCCCACCTCTCTCGGATTCCCCAGACCACTCCGATAATCCCGCTGATGGCTTCTTCAGTGGATCAGTCTGTCTCATCCTGTTCTGCAGACCTGTGATTCAAGACTGCGGGCAAGAGAAATCAAAATGGGATTCGTGTGTGTGTGTGTGTGTGTGTGTGTTAACAGTAGTGCCTAAGGCTGACAGAAGTAAACTCAGCCAAACCAAGTACCTCCTAAGAAACAGTCACCAATCACATGACCACATACACGGGAAGAGCAGCGGGTGGCGAGGGCGGGTATCAGCCCAGCTGAGAGAAGAGACTCTGTAATCAGATCACCAGGATACCACAAGTAAGAACCTTTAGATCCTCTCTGAAAATACAGCTGGACTGTTCCTGTTGTGAGATAAGATCAGATGCTACAAGAGATCAATAAGAATAAAGCATCCCTAAGGTAGGGGGAGATAGGAGAAGGGGCAATTTCACAAGAAGATAACACTGCCAAGAGCTGTGGCGTCTCCTTTACTCTCTCAATATCTAGTGCTGGCCCCTGAACACTCTGGCCTCAACGATGACAGATTTGGAACGGCCGAGTGACGCAGGAAAGTGCGCGCGCATTAGTTGCAGTCCATTAACATTTAAATTTGGCCAGCTTGCTCCAATATGATTTATACTAACACAGCCCTTGATCTTGGAAGGTTTCCCTTAGGCTAAATGGATTTCTCCTTCCTCTGCGCATGCTCCCCCTCTGGCTGGAGCACCTCTACTCCTGCCTGTCTTTAAGGTACAGTCAGAAGTGCTCTGGGCCCCCAGCCCTGGAATCCTCCGGTCCCGTTCAGTGTACCTGTGTTCGCCGGGTTTTATTATGTCTCTTGATGTCGTTTTCTTTCTTGGGAACAGAACCTATGAGTTCTTCAAGTTTATACCCCCAAAGCCAGTGTTCTGCTGATAGCAACAGGCTCTCGGTGGCTCCGTGAGTGCTGACTGAGGAGCGGCTGCTGACACGGGGGCCATTGTCCCAAGGGTTAGCCACCTCATGGTGAAGAACGGGGCACGTCTGAGGGTGACGAACGGGGACAGCTTTCTAGGTATACTTAAGTCACTGAAGGGAATTTCCAGGAACGCTGCTCTGTCTGTGGGAAAACAGGTGGGTTTGTTCACTCCGTGTCCACAGTGTGATGTGACCTTCGGTTTTAAGCAAAACTTCTCGACTAGGAAATAGGACATGTTCCTTGCCCCCCACCCCAACCCTGCTGCTGTTTGCCATGGATGAAGACTCGGGTTCTTTTCTGGGCAACACGCAAGGAGAGCCACGGAAAGACTCCGTGGAAGCCACAGTGCCATGAGTTATACGGCAATACTGCATGGAGGTCATTGTGCAGATGCAGACGTCTCGTGCTCAGACCTGGCTCCTCCACTCACCAGTCCACGCCTCAATGGGGACAATGAGACCAGCTCACTGGGCAGTGCTCAGAATGAAATAACGAGCACTTAGTATGGTACCTGGCTTGTGGTCAGCCAGCACTATAAAACGCAGGATCCTAAAGACCCTGCCTCTTTCCAGGGGTCCAGGCAGTCCAGTGGTAGCAGGGGTGCTAGGTAGTGAGTGCCTTGTCACCAGAAGGGTTCAAGCACAGGCTGGCTGACAGCAGACACATGAACTTTTAGGTGCAAACTCTACAGTGAACCTGGGAGCCTGAGGGAAACCTGGTGGGCACTGCCCATGTGACAGCGCTGCAGGACCCTGGAGCCCTTGGAAGCTGCAGAGAGACAGCAAGAGCAGGGGCCACGGAATCCGCGTGCAGCTGCGGAGAGACCGCGAGGGGCGGGGGCGCCACGGAATCCGCGTGCAGCTGCGGAGAGACCGTGAGGGGTGGGGGCACCACTGAATCCGCGTGCAGCTGCGGAGAGACCGTGAGGGGTGGGGGCACCACTGAATCCGCGTGCAGCTGCGGAGAGACCGTGAGGGGCGGGGGCGCCACGGAATCCGCGTGCAGCTGCGGAGAGACCGTGAGTGACAGGGGGCCACGGAATCCGCGTGCAGCTGCGGAGAGACCGTGGGGGACAGGGGCGCCACAGAATCCGCGTGCAGGAACCGCCTCGGAGAGAGCAGCACTGAGTCAGCTATCATAACGCCATTCCTAATTCAAAATGCTCCAATTACTCTACATCAGAGCAACTTCTTCAAAGTTGAAACATCAAAGATGCAGCTTTTGCCGCCTTCCCAGGTCACCACTGGTGAGCAAAGGAGCGTCCATCTGCCTTGGAGTGCATGCTGGGGGCTGGCAGCTGCCTTCCAGGCAATGGACCCTGTGGACGGGGATGTAAAACACTTCCCCAGCAGAGTGAGGATAAAAATAGCTAAACTCTTGAGTCTGAGAAGAGAGCGATATGTGCCTCCCAAATGGCATGAAATAGTGTTACTTCTCTTTGTAGCTATACGGCTTGGGCGGAAAATACTCTATGTATTTCGTTTTTAAAATGGATGCTCACAAAAATCCTTCCCTAAAAGATCATGCGTTCAGTACAAGAAGGAACTCAGGCCCTGGCCGGTTTGGCTCAGCGGTTAGAGCGTCAGCCAGCGGACCAATGAATCGCGGGTTCGATTCCAGCCAAGGGCACGTACCTCAGTTGCGGTTCTTCCCTGGCCCTAGCCGGGGTTATGCAGGAGACAACCAGTCGATGTGTCTCTCTCACATCGATGTTTCTTTCTCTCCCCCACCCCTCCCACTCTATCTGAAGATAAATGGAAAAATATCCTCAGGTGAGGATTAAAAAAAAGAAGAACTCAGTTGAGGCAGGCTGAGGGAGGTCAGGAGCCTGCAGCTTTCCTTAGCAGGTGCAAAAGGACACAGCGACAGCCGGCCTTGCACCGGTCAGCTGGGGAGAATCCGCTTGCACCGGCCCAGCAAGCCTGCTCCAGCCCACTCTGCAGCCCCTGGGAAGAGAGGGTCAGCAGGGGCCCCTGGAGCAGGACGGACATACATACAGACAGCTGTTGTTAATCCTCACCTGAGGATATTTTTTCATTGATTTTTAGAGAGTGGAAGGGAAAGAAAGAGGGGAAAAAAAATCAGTGTGTTAGACACATCGATGGTTGCCCCCACACATGCCCCAACCAGGGACCTGGGATCAAACCTGCAACCCAGATATGTGGCCTTGACCAGGAATCAAACCCACAACCCTTCAGTGCACGGGCCAACATTCTAACCACTGAGCCCCACTGGCCAGAACAAAACGATCTCACTGAACCCTGAGGTTGATTCATTCCACGATTGTCAGATTCTGGGCTCCTTACCTCTCTAGTTTAACTTACCCATTTTCAGTTTTCTTCCTAATCACACCCTACTGTCTTGCCTTCAACTGTTCCCTGTTATTTCACAAGTTCCCTGCTCGCCAATGATCCATGATCCCAAATTACCCCCCAAGGAGCAAACCCCTCTAATCGGCTCTTTAGGTCACACAGACCATGCTCAAGGCAGCCCTGACTCAGCACAGTACAGGGCATGACCCCTGGACACTGACTGCTGACTCCTTAACCTGTGTGTGCCTCCGTTCCCCACTTGCAAAGTGGGAAATCAGCAAGAGTGTCTGCATCATGGCGCGGCCGTATGCACGCAGCCGCCTGGCGCGGGGCTGGGCCATGCTCAGTGGTCACTGTCAGCGGCATCATGACTAGTCCCTGGTGCCCGAACCCTCCTTCCCGCTGTTGGAAGCTCTCTGCTTCCCCTTTTCAATTTCCAGACTCTTGTTCTATAGCCTCCCAGAAAAACCAGCTCTCCCTTGGCCTAAGTCAGAGTTTCCCAACCTTGTTCTTTATTATGACCCCCTAAGAAACCTTTCT
The DNA here is from genome assembly GCF_014108415.1 of Molossus molossus. Taxonomy (NCBI): domain Eukaryota; kingdom Metazoa; phylum Chordata; class Mammalia; order Chiroptera; family Molossidae; genus Molossus; species Molossus molossus. The sequence continues at coordinate 103,853,418 of NW_023425366.1, read as the reverse complement.
GGACTTTGTTCCTAATTGAAGTCCTCCCCCACGCCATTTCTGTCCCACGGGTGCTCTGTGCATCTGCTATGTGCTATGGACCTCTGGGGGGCCACCGACCGCTGGAAGAGCTAAGAAGTGCACCCCTCCAGACCCAGAGTTTTCACCCCTGGGGCGTGGTCTAACTCAGCTGCTCTCGCAGAGGGTAGCTTTGCTCCCCCCCTTCCCCAGGGACATGTGGCCAGATCTCAAAGTATTTGTGGTTTTCACAACTCGGTGGGGAGGGGGCACTACTGGCATCTAGGTGGGTAGAGCCAGACGTCCTACAACACACAGGATACCACTTCCCCCCGCAAGGAGGAATTAGCCCAGCCCCAAATATCCAGAGTGTCCCGGTGAGAAATTCTGCTTGAATGGGTGACCCGAGGAGCCCTCCAGGGGCGTCAGCTCAGGCAGAAGAAATATCCTAGGTCTAAACTTCACCTGGCCTCGGGCTGGTGGCTGCAGCTGCTCTCACCGCCAAGGGCTGTAGTGACAGGGCGGGACTTAACTCGGGGCTCCTCCAGGTGCTAGCTGAGACCAGGCCTCCACCGCCAACCAGGCTCCCAAATTCCTGTCGCCCCTGCCATACCCTCATTCCCCAGAGACTCCCAGAGCACGACTGTCAGAGGGTGGCCTTGATCCTGTAGATAAGAGAGAGCAAAAGCTTGTTGTCAGGGCTTTCCCAGAGCAACCGGACCAGCCTGCGCCCAGCTCTACGGTGGGATCGTGCGCTGTGGCTCCCCCTTCAAAGAGCTCTCACTGATGCTGCGATACAGTCCCGGAGCGGCATGGTGGCCAAGGCCCTGCCAGGTCTGCCTCTCCCGCCTGCCCAACCCCTTCCCTCTTGGCCTCCACCTGTGTCCTTCCGCTGAGCCCCGCAGGCTTCCCCAGGCCTGTCGCTGGCGCTCAAGGCATCATCTGCTCTGCTCTCCGTCTGGGACACTCTCGGCTCTTCTCTGCCGTCTCCTTCCCCTTTGGGTCATGCTTCCACACCATTCCTTAGAGGTCCTCCCCGACCCGATGTCCCAGCCCCCCAGCCAGCCCCCCTGTTCTCTCTCCAAGTGCTCAATACTCTGCCTTTGTCCCCTTGACCCCAATGCAGCACTGTCCACTGGTGTGTGCTCCGCTACTGCACACCCAACCCCCACCGGACTGCCAGATCTGGGAGTCGGAGCCCCTCCAACGCCCCAGGCCTGGCAGGGTGCCAGCGTCCAGCAGGCGCCGAGTAAGTGTGTCAGCTGACCGAGCTCTGGGCCTTTCCTCAGGTTCTCTCCAGCTCCGAGTCCAGGCTGACACGGCTCTGGAAAGCTGGTTGAGACATGTCATTCCTATAGATGTATCTCCTGGGTCTTTCTATCTGCAATCTACTAAATTGAAAAGAGAACAAAAAACCACGAAGTCTCACTGGAAACAAAACCACCACCAAATGCAGACCCGAGAAATGACCCACACCCCTCTCCGCTGTCTGCACTCGTGTGAGCTCAACATCTCAACATCACCGTGCATGAGCCGCAGCCCTGCTGGCCGGGAAGCCAGCCGTCGGCCACCGCGTGTCAAGGACACACTTAGCTGCTTCTGACGGAGTCAGCCAGGACTATCAGACACACTGTTGTTCTTTTCCAGAAAGGGGGATGTCCACGGCTTCCGAACTAGGAACCACATGTCCCCTCAGAGTAGGGGATGAAGCCATGGTGCCGGTACAGTGGAGTGTGGGGGGTCATGGGAAAAGATGAATTCCAAGACGAGGAAGACGAGGATTTGGAGGGGCACAGAGAGTGGCTTGGGGCAGATGCCCCCGTCTCACTTTGCCAAGCCAGGCATCAGGTGGCGCTAGCTGTCGGGGAACCCTGAAATGGAGCCAACCCCCACTCCCTCTACCAGGAAACCGCTTTCAGTCTCCAGGGTCCCCAACACTTCCACGTGCCGTACAATCACACTTGGCTCTGCACGACAGTCAGCTGCCTGTCTGTCCCGGCACCCCGCCCCCACTGCCGTAACTCCTCTAGGCCAGCGACCTTCCCATCTGCCAACACAGGGCCCGGCACAACCCTCAGCTCACTTTCCTGCACTCAGGACTCAGACAATGTTTGTTAAATGGAATTTATTTCCTCCCTGGGGAGACGAGACCGAGGCTGTGAGGACCGCACGCGGCAGCAGAGACGGCCTATAAAGAAGAAGGCCCAGTGGCAGGGGGAGGGAGGGTGGACAGGCTGTTCCAGGCCCTGCCCTTGATGGGTGTCCAATCCACCCAGCTGGGGGCCGGTGAGTTCTCCGAAGTGCAAACTGTATTTCCCAAAAACTGCTGCAAGTCTCTCTCCTATTCAACATGAACGGGCTCTGCCACCCTGCCCATCGAGCGTGGGTCTGCCTCCCTCCTCTTGAACCCAGGGCTCCTCTTGAATTGAGATGACAGTAGACCCCCTTATTCAAGGTTTCCTTGTCTATGGTTTGCATTACCTGTGGTCAACTGCAGTCTAAAAATATTCCCTAGAAAATTTCAGAAATAAGCAATTCGTAAGTTTTACGTTGCACCCTGTTCTGAGTAACAGGATGAAATCTCAAGTCATCCCATTCCATCCTGCCCGGACGTGAGTCATCCCTTCGTTCAGTGTCCCCGAGGTGTAGACACTGTGCCCATCAGTCACTTAGCAGTCACCTCGGTTATCAGACTGACCGTCATGGCACCGTCACAACTTAATGATGGTCCCGGCGCACAAGAGCGAGAATGACGGCAGCTCAGACATGGCAGGTGTTAGGAGCTGGAACTGAACTCAACCAACGCACTCTCACGCCTATCAGACGCTTTCATCACCTGGTCCCCAAGTGGCTCCCACTTTCCTGCTTGTCTGAGGACCTCTTCCTATCTTAGTTGTACTACAGTTTGCCATCGAGGCCAGTTCTTCATGTGGTCTGACCATCTGCAAGCACAACCCCCACCCACCTTCCTCAGAGCAAGCCCCACCGTGGCCCCAGTACTCTCAGACGCAGGAGAGCACCCCAACTCCCCGCAGGCCCCTGGCTTGCCTCTCAGCTAACATTCCCCTGATAGCTTTCTAAAAAGAGCCCCGAATTCCCCATAACCATTCTAACTCAAAGAACTGGCTGATGTTCGGGGGTAAGTCAAAAAAGGAGAACTTGGTGTGAGCGTCAATGGGGACAAGAACTTAGAAAAGAAAATGACAGCTCTGCCCTGGGATCGGCTCCTTCCTTTGACCTCTTTGCCTCCACAGAATGGACCTTTGTGATTTCCTGCGCGATTGTTCTTGTAGGAGAAATGGAATTTGTCTCGAAAAGGTTAAAAAGAGTATAAAATGCAAGTTTCAAAAAAATACGCGAGGCTTCAATTCTTTCCATTTCTGTCACACAGAGGACACACAGAGCCGTGTGTCTCAGCTCAAGCATTTTAAAATTTATGAAGTTGTCAAATGCGCAATATATTTCCACTTTAGATTTTCAAAAGGGAAGGGAATTAATTGCAAAATGGTCAAACGGGGTGCCATTTCATGCTCTGTGAAGTAGACGGTGGCCACACATGCCTGTCCACGGGAAGAAGCCCACACCTGGCATCTTGCACATGTATGGAGGGGGTTCAAAGTTGAGGGTCACAGCTGGCAAATCCACCAGCCATATTGCCATATAGGCTTCCTTTCCCCAAAAAAACTGCCTTAAATAAGAACTTCCACAATAATAAAGGCCATTAGCATAAAAGAAGATGTTCCTGGCTGAGCTGGGATGATATGTAACACAGGAAATGACCTTCAACATGACAGATGTCAGAGATACCTTTGTGCTTGAATCCAGACTCCTGGGTGGGAACTGCAGCTGACTGACGGGTTGTCCTGTCCTGAGGGCCTCTGTATGCAGCCAGCCCACCCAGGCCTCATGCTGCAGAAGGGCAGGGGGAGCCAGCCCAGGGCACCAGATGCAGCGGGCTCCAGGTACCCCCCAGCATTTCTCTCCTGCTTGCTTGCCGGATCCATCATTTCTCCCCCTGGTCTTCTCGGCTCCCCAATTCCTTGGCTACCTACTCCAGCCCTGATTCCTGCTCATGCCACTGACCTCCTCGTTTCGGTGACGACTCAGGTTCTCTTCCCACCGCCCAGTTCCCTGGCCTTGGAAGCATCCAGATCTCTGGGCCCAAACATCCTTGGTCCCACAGAGCCCCAGATAGCTGGCTAAGGACATCTCCCACCTTGACATCTTAGTAAAGTAAGGGAGGACGAAACACTGATATTTCCCAGATGAGTTCTTCTCCAATAGGCCGAAGGACAGGATCCAGGAGGGCTAACCTAGACTTTTCCAGTAGGCTATACACAGGACAGCAAACATCCGAGGGGCCCCAGCATTTGGCTGCTTTCCTGTTGAAGCCCTGAAAACAGGCAGTGGCCATTCCTGAAGGCTGAGCTCATCACACTGCCCATGGTGTGTGTGCAGACATCCGCCAACTACTGGATCCGGGGCTGAACAGAGCATCCCGGGACCCTCAGGCCTGTGCACTACAGAAAACGAAACCGTGACGACCCAAACAGGAGAGAGGCAGGTTGATTCCCACCCCACTTCCTGTGAAAACAGTGGAAAATGGTAACAAATACAGCAGAGCTCCTAGCCCCTGCCCCAGAAACGGAGCCCTAAATCACCCATACCACTACAGCTCCGACCGGAGAGGATGGTGTAAATTCAGGTTCCCATTTACAGAGAATCAAATTATTGCTTTATTCCCAGGGAGATGAATGAGAGTGACAGACTTTTCGGAGTTGTAAAAACAGATGGATGCTTTCTATAAAATAACTCACACACGTCTCCAGTAATTTACAATCGATCTGGCAGGCGGAGAGCAGGAGAGTGAAATTCCGGATAGAACACCACACTGTTTTCCAGTGGTAGAGCAAATGGTTTGGCTATTATGATAATACATTTCAGCACAACAAATATATCTCCCCTTAACAGAAACACATTAGACACCATTTATGAAAATATCAACATTGCAGTTCTGTTTCTTGAACTCTAAGTTAGACATATGTGTAACACAATTTATGGATGAGGAAATCCAATTTCATGCTGTTTCAAATGCATTTTTGTTTATTACATGACTACCGTTCTCTATGTCTGAGATAATGTGTTACATGAAATAGACGTGTGGCAATGATATCTATCTGTGTCCGCAGAGGAATGACCAATACTGGATCTATTACAAATGGCATGGTTTTAGGGTATGTATTACACACGAGCAACGTGCCACGCACCTGCCACACAATGACGTCACTGCATAATCCTAGCCATTGCCCTAGCTATTCCGAGGGTGGAGGAATGAGGTTCTCTGGATGAATAACAACTGCACAGCTGCAGAGAGCTTTAGAGTCAGATAGATTTGGGTTGACTTCTGGCTCTTCTATTTATTAGCTGCAAGATCTTGGACAAATTCCTTTTACGTCTGTCAAGCCCCAAAATCATCATTTGTAAAATGGAATCAATAACGATTCATTCTCGGGAGGTCTGAATAATATCATCTTTCTAAAGTGCCCAGCACAGTGGAGACAGTGATAGAGCCAATCAAAATAGATAGTTTTTAATGCTTCTCTCTCGGATTTAAATGTAATGACATTTGTGGGGACCCAATCTCAAATTTAGTACCCACTAGCTTCTCGTCCTAAGACCAAGCACAGCCTGAGTGACAACTACCTGTGCTGTACGATGAAGACTCAGAAGGCCTGTGGCTCTTACTGTTGCTTTTCTTCGTGTCCCTGCTGGCCATTCGATTCTTTACTCCCTCTACTCACTGATGACAGTGCAGGTTTTTCCTGACACTCTCTTCCCACTTTTAGAGTTCTCTGGCCCTTATATAGACTTTACCCTTACCTGTCCTCTCTGGTTTACTCTGGTATACAAGGATTTGATTTAGCTTTGACAGTCAATAAGACACTTTGGTGGTGGTGGTGGGGGTTATCCTTATGCCTGGCAATTCCTGAATTTTCCCCAATGCTCTAGCAATAATAATTATTACACCCCCTCCCAGCTAATCAGATCCATGAGCTTAGCCACCGTGAGGGTGGGCTGGGACAGATTCACACACAAAGTCCACACTTCTCCGGTAGCATGGGCTGCTGGACACCACAGAGCCAAACGCCTAAGCGGGTTCTGGGTAGAAATCAGCCTGAGAGCGGTGTTCAGAACACGCTGCTACGACCACACGGCAGAGCCACAGCAGGTATTTCATCACCGCCAAGGCTCAAAGGCAACCATCCTTTCGTAGGTGAATAGATAAGTGAACCGCAATATATCCAGACAATGAAATATTATTTGGCATTAAAAAGAAATGAGCTGTCAAGTCATGCAAATACACGGAAGAACCAGAAATTCATACCACTAAGGGAAAGAAGCTAATCTGAAGAAGCTACATACTCTCCAGTGCCAACTACACGACATTCTGGAAAAGGTAAAACTATAGAGACAGTAAAAAGACCAGTGGTTGTTAAGGATCAGGGGCGTGGGGATGAGTAGGCAGAGCACAGAGGAATTTTAGGGTAGTAAAAATACTCAGCATGATACTATTATAATAGATACATGTCTTTTCATATTTGCCCAAACTCAGAACATGCACCAATAGTGAACCCTAATGTAAACTATGGGCTTTGGGTGAGTATGATGTATCAATGTAGGTTCATCTATTGTAACAAATGTACCACCCTGATCAGGGATGGTGACAGTGGGGAGACCATGCATGTGTGTGGACAAAAAGTAGAGGGAAATCTCTGTACTTTTCTCTCAATTTTGATGTGAACCTAAAACTGCTCTAAAAAATTCAGTCTTAGAAAAAAGCCAAAACTTTAAGTCAAATAAATTTAGTCAACTAACTTGTAACCTCAGTAAAATAGAAAAAAAAAAAAAAAAAGTGAACTTCTTTGTTCATTGCCATATAATTCTAAAATCCTTTATCAAGGAGGTGGTAACACCACACAGAGAAATTATTTCAAATACCTTTAAAACATGGAGTATTGAACATACAACCCTAGTGGAAAACATCCGAAAAACAAACCAAACTACAAAAACAAAAACAAAAACACTTGTTAGCTGGTATTCTTATTGGCAGTTATTATTTCTATATTGTGGGATAGAGCAAATAAGAAACTATATTGATAAGAATCAAGACTTATTTTTATGTCAATATGAATAGTGAGAGATAAGTATAAAATCAAATAAGTGAAAATCCTGCAACTGCAAATGATTTGAATTGGAAATATTAGTGTGAAGCAATCATTTATATTTCTCTTTCTAAAAAACATCAGTAATTGCCCAGCTTTGCTCCTTGAAAAGGCTAAACAAGCCAGCAGCAATGAGCAGCCGCACTGACAAGACTTTGGTCTCTAAACACCATTTCCCGTCAGAAGCAATCAGAACTCCTTAGACAAATGGCTGATCCAGGTCCAGAACTAAATGTAAAAGACGAGATGGGAACCTGTACTGCCAGGAGGTAAGGACTCTGCAAAGTGTCTATTCAGGCCTCTTGCCATTTTTTTACTTTTGATTTTTAAAATGCATTATATATAGTAGGAATAAGATTATTTGTCAGATGTAGGCAGTGTGAATATTTTTCTAGGTGCGTGGCTTTCCTATACATTTATTAAATGTTATATTTTGATGAGCTGAAATTTTAAATTTTAGTTAAGCCCAATTTATCATTTTAAGAAATTTAGTATTCTTTGTATCTAGTCCAAAAAACTATTGATTACTTCAAGCTATTCTTTTTTTTTTTCCGATGTCTTTATGCATCACAGACCTAAATGTAAAAGCTAGAACTACAAAACTTCCAGAAGAAAATAAATAGACACGCCATAGATTGGAGAAAAGTATTCACAGTACATATATCTGAAAAGTAGACTATATCCAGAAAACATAATAAAGCTCTATAAATGAACAATAAAATAGAACAACACAATGTTTAAAAATGGGCAAAAGATGTACAAATTATCCATAAAAACAAAAAAAGGTGCTCAATATCATTAGCTATCAAGAAAATGTATATTAAAACTACGCTGAAGTACCACTTCAAACCTACTACATTCTTTGTTGTTGAAATGAACACTGACAACACCAAATACTGGCAAAGATATGGAACACCTGGTACTCTTATACAGTAATGCTGAGAGCAAAAAAAATGATACAAACCTTTAGATACCTGTTTGAGAATTTCTTAAAACGTCAAACTCACATCACCCACATATTCTAGCCATTCAATTCCTATGTGTTTATCCAAGAGAAATCAAAATATATGTTTTAAAAAAATTTGGAATGACTGTTTGGAATAACAGTCCCAAATTAGAAACAGCCTAACTATCCTTCAGCAAGAAAATAACAAATCATTGTGTATTCACACAATGGGGTACTTCTTAGCAATGAGAAAGAATAAGTTGCTGATGTATACAACAATATGGAGGAATCTCAAAAACGTTACGTTAGTTGAAAAAATAGAGTATATAAGGTATGATTCTACTTATGTGAAGATCTAGCACAGACACAACTAATATAGGTGATTAAAGTAAGAAAATGGTTGCCTGGAGGGGGCAGTGTGGGGAATAGAACTGATAAGGGCAAAGGGGGCACTTTTTAGGCAATGAGAATGTTCAGTATCATGTTTTGGGAGGTGATTATAAGGTGTATATAACTCATGAGAGACCCATTGGACTGAAAATCTGTGCATTCCATTGTATTAAATAAGACCTCAATAAAAACACATATAGAGTGGGCAAAATTGAATAATGACTGTAAAGGATTTAGAGAAATAACATTTTTTTAAAAACTTTGGGCCCATAATATTATTGGGAAAAAAAATCTCATTGGTCACCTTTGGAGGTTGCTACGATATCAACTCATTATTCTAAAAATCTTGAAGTAAAAATAAAGAATCAAACACTTATCCTGCCTTTCCTGTTTAAACTGTATTTCAGACTATCCAAATAGTTGATGAGAGAACTTTTTTTTTTAATAGAAGAACTACAGCTTATAAATGCAGAATGAATGTAGAATTTAAAAATCATCATTAGGCCCTGGCCAGTTTGGCTCAGCGGTTAGAGCGTCATCCCGCGGACCAGAGAGTCCCAGGTTCGGTTTCCGCTAAGGGCACATACCTTGGTTGCAGTTTGTCCCTGGCCCTGGTTGGGGTCATGTGGGTGGCAGCCAGTCGATGTGTCTCTCTCATGTTGATATTTCTCTTTCTTGCTTCCTCCCTCTCTCCCTCCTGCTCTATCTGAAGATAAATACAAAAGTGTCCTTGGGTGAGGATTAAAAAAAAATTCACCATTAGGTAGGCCCTCATGAAATAGCAGATCTAAGCAATGATCATTAGTGACTGCAAAACTACTAGGTGAAAGGTTGGTGGAGAATTTTATCATGGACGAATCATGCGGGAAGTTCATGGCCCCTCTGTTGAATCTAAACATAACCAAATCAGACAACCAGATGTGTGTATCTCCTGATGTGATAGGAAGTTTACAGCCCCACCTAGAGTACCCTAACCAGGACAGAAGGAAGGAATGAAACTGAGTCTAATCAATTTCTAGATCTCATCACAGGTTAGAGGAAATGGAGATTAGAGGAAGATGTTAAAGGCATCACGAGGAATCAATATGTCATATTCAGATTGTGCAAAATTTTATAGGACACATGACATGGTGTCTTCAACAAATGAATGACATGAGAAAAATAAAGATGAGGAGAAATGTTACAGACTAAAAGGTACTTAAGTGACATGTCAACCAAATGCAATGTGTGGACCTTGTTTGAAACCTTATTTGAATAAATCAATTACATATCTATACCTATACCTATACCTATACCTATACCTATACCTATACCTATACCTATACCTATATATCATCTACCTATATTTAGAGAGAAAATCTCACAGAATTTTGAGAAATACTTTTGAGAACATGAACTGGGTACTGGAATTTACTAAGTGTCATTTTATGTTTGAAAAAGTCTTTGTATGTTAGCAATGCACTCTAAAGTGTTTATAGGTGAAATCTGGGGATTTGCTTTTAAAGAGCTGAGGGGCAGTAGCTGAAAAACACATAAAATGTTGATATTTGTTGAAGCTGAATGAAGAGAAGATTGGGTTCATTAGACTGTTCTATTTCTGCGTATGTTTTAATTCTCCATAATTAAATGCTAAATTAAAATAAGAGAAATTAACATAAAATATAATGAGTGAATTCTTCACTCTCCAATTTGTTTTGAGGGAAAAAAAGTAACAAGATACAAAATAATCTAAACCCTTCAACCACTTGGGGTGCAATTTCCAGCCTTTGCAACATTAGCATTAACGAATTTTAGAAATTCCGTGGAAGCCATTTTATTCGACAACTGGTGTCACACAGCTGACTGTCCTCGCCAGGTCTCTTGAGGAATCTTTGTTGGGTGTGTGTGTCCATGCATGTGTGTGTGTTTTCAGCTCTGTACACACGAATCTATTTTTCTTGTTTAAGAGGCTGACAATACATTTCAATCAAGATAGCAAAATGACCCTGCTATCTAATACTAGGAACTCTGTTTAAATTAACTTTCTCCTGCTCTTTCTGTGTCTTAGAAAGCATGGTTCTGCATGTGGTAGGTCATGCAGCAGTGAATGCTGGAAAAGCAAGGTGTCGCTGAAGATGTTCACACTTTCCAGGGAGGTGGCTTGTCAGCTGGGACTCTGATGGCGGCCTCACCACCTCCTTCTGGGAGGAGCCACCGAAACAAACAGGCAGACACAGTAGGACTGCGTGAGCATCTAGGAAGCCCATGTACTTGCGTGAAATCGGAATATGCAGCTGAGATGTGAATGTTATAAACATCTTAAAAAACTAAGTTCTTCTTCCAAACATATTCCATCAAAAAAGACAGAGTCCTTAATTGGAAAAACAAACAAACAAACAAAAAAACCACACACACAAAAAGCCACTATTTTCCAAATCTTCCATTTGTTAGGCATAGCACATATGGCAACGACCTGCTATAAGCCACTGGTTCAAATCATGCAGGGGTCACCACGTCCCAGGTCCTCTGTGCAGCCCAAACCCTGGGCACCGCTGCCCAGCCGACACCACAGTGGAATGGTGAGCACCCCGCCCTTGTCCTGGAACCACTCTACCCATCCCCCCCTTGGCCAGGGCCCCATCCTACTACTACGTTCTCTTGACACCTCACTACCAGGTCACAGAGGACTGCTGTTCCTCAAACCCACAGTTTCTAAAGTGGAACTTCTTGCGTCTCCACCAGAGACCTCTTGTCTGCCAGTGTTGCCTACGTGAATCCACCCAAGTGCTCAGAACCCTGGAGGCACCCTTCCTGCTCTCCTCTCATTCATCCTCGTGTGGAATCCCCACCAGGTCCTACTGGTCACATCTCCAAATGGGCTCACATGCCTGCCCTGCTCTCCATGCCCACCGTTCGAGTCCAACTTTGGTACTTACTTGTGCTCTTCTCTCAGCTGCCACAAACACCCTCCAGGTCACCTCTTCTCAGTCTCCTTTCCAGCTGCTCCTGCCGCGCCTTACATGTTACCTTTTTCTGTCTCACTCCTCCTTTCTCTAGGCAGCCTCTTCCCTCTCATGTCTTCAACTGTGATCTATGTACCACCAAGGGCCAAGTCTATCTCAGGCCACGTTCTCACTCCTTCGCTCAGTCCTCACACAGACAACTGCCTACGGGATGAAACGCAGTGTTTCAGAAATTGCAGACTCACCCTATCTGAAACAGAAAACATTGTCTCTCTGCCATCACCCGAACTTCCTCCAGTGGTGCTCCTTATCTCAGAGAATAGCACCAGCATCTCCCAGATGCTTAAGCCTGGGAGTCAGCCTTGATCCCACTTCCCTTCAAAATTCTGTTTCTGAATCTATCCATTTCTCTCCCACTGCCCCAACCACAGTTCAAACTCTCTCACTGCCCTTCTTCAGTGGCTACTCAGTTCTACAATCCATTCTCCACATGGCAGTCATAATGATCCTTTAATTTAAAAACAAACAAACAAAAAAAGCCTGATACTTCATGATCTTACTCTCCCTTAAATATCTTCAAAGGAGCTGGTGGTGGGTATATGGGACTATATAGTCACACACATGTGCATGCACATGCACACACACACACATACACACATATGTTCAAAGTATATATGCGTATGTATATATCTTTTTTATTTTTTCAAAATGTTCACATTAGTCCTTAAGAAAAAGCCAAATTCTTTTTTACAAGTCCTCCATAATGTAGGTCCCACCCACGTTGCTGTCACCACATCTAACACGTTTTCCTCCTCCTTTCTTGCTCCCGCCATATGGAACCCCCCACAGTTCCCTGACACATTTTCCTCTGAAAATTCTAAACCTTTGCACTTTTTTTCTCTTTGACTAAAGTATTCTTTTTATTTTTTAAACCACCTTATTGAGCTATGATCAACATACAAAAAAGCTGTATGTATTCCACCTATATAACTTGGTAAGTTTGGAAATAAGTATATAACTGTGAAGCTGTCACCACAATCCATGCTGTAAATATACCCACTCCAGGAGTTTCCTCCTGCACTCTTTATTTATTATTATTTTTACTTCTATCAGATCATGACTATTTTGTGATAACACTCAAATCATGTCATCATCTCAGTAGATGCAGAAGCAGCAAACTTCAACATCCATTCATGATAAAAACTCTCAACAAATTAGGTGTGGAAGAAACATACCTTAACATAATAAAGCCCATATATGATAACTCTACAACTGATACCATATTCAGTGGTGAAATGTTGAAAGCTTTTCCTCAAAGATTAGCAATAAGGCAAGAATACCCATCCTCACTACTCCTATTTAACATAGTATTGAATTTCTTGCCAGAGCAATGAGGCAAGAAAAAGAAATGAACAGCATCAGAATTGGAAAGAAGAAGTAAAATTGTCTCTATTTGCAGATGACATAATTTTATATGTAGAAAATCCTAAAGACTCCACCAAGAAACTGTTAGCTCTAGTCATAAATTCAGTAAAGTTGTAGGATATAAAATTAACACATAAAAATCAGTAGTGTTTCTATACACTATCAACAAGTTTTTTGAAAAAGAAATAAAGAAAATGGTCCCACTTATAACAGCATCAAGAACTATAAAATACTTAGGAGTAAACTTAACCAAAAAGGTGAAAAACTTTTACTGTGAAAACTATAATTCATTGACAAAAAAAACTGAAGACACAAATAAATGAAAAGGTATTGCATGTTCATGGCTTGGAAGAATTAATATTGTTAAAATGTCAATACTACCAAAAGCCATTCAGTGTAATTCCTATCAAGATTCCAATAACATTTCTTTATAGAAGTATAAAAAAAATCCTAAAATTTGTATGGTACCACTAAAGACCCCAAATAGCCCAAGCAATCCTTAGAAAGAAGAACAAAGTGAAAGGCATCACACTTCCTGATTTCACACTATAAGATGAAAATAACCAAAACAGTACGGTACTGGCACAAAAAAACAAAATGACAAATAGATCTATGAAACAAAATCGAGGGCCCAGATATAAACTCAAGCATATATGGTTAATGAATATTTGAGTAGAAAGCCAAGAAAACCCAATGTAGAAAAGACAGTCTGTTCTATAAATGGTGCTGGGACAACTGGATATTCACATGCAAAAGAATAAAACTGGACCCCTGACACCACTGACAAAAATAAACTTGAAATAGATTAAAGGCCTAAACCATGAAACTCCTAGAAGAAAACAGGGAAGAAAAGATCCTTGACATGGGTCTTGGTGATGCTTTTATTGGATATCACTCCTAAAGCACAAGCAATAAAATTAAACAATAAAAAGCTTTTACATAGCAAAGAAACAATCAACAAAGTGAAAGACAACCAAAGGAATGAGAAAAATATTTGTAAACCATATATCTGATAAGAAGTTCAAGATCATTTTTTCTTACAGCTGCATAGTACTCCATTGTATATATGTACCACTGCTTTTTTATCCATTTGTCTACTAATGGACATTTGGGCTGTTTCCAGATCTTAGCTATTGTAAATAGTATTGCTACAAACATGGGGGTACATATATTTTTTTCTGATTGGTGTTTCAGGCTTCATAGGGTATATTCCTAGAAGTGGGATCACTAGGTCAAATGGCAGTTCCATTTTTAATTTTTTGAGGTTACACCATTTTGTTTTCCATAGTGGCTGCACCAGTCTGCATTCCCACCAGCAGTGTACTAGAGTCCCCTTTTCTCCTCACCCTCACCAACACTTGTTTGATGATTTGTTGATGGCGGCCATTCAGACAGGTGTGAGGTGATACCTCGTTGTTTTAATTTGCATCTCTCTGATGATTAGTGATGTTGAGCATTTCTTCATATGTCTCTTAGCTATTTGTATGTCCTGTTTCGAGAGGTGTCTATTTAGTTCCTCTGCCTATTTTTTAATTGGATTCTGTGTCTTCCTTTTGTTGAGCTATATGAGCATTATATATATTTTAAAAATTAACCCCTTATCTGATGTATCATTGGCAATTATGCTCTCCCATAGAGTGGGTTGCCATTCCACTTTGGTGGTTGTTTTTTTTTTTTTTTTTTTCTGTGCAGAAGCTTTTAAGTTTGATGTAGTCCAATGTGTTTATTTTCTTCTTTGTTTCTGTTGCCTTAGGTGATGTATCAATGAAAATTCTGCTGCGAATGATGTCCAAAATTTTTTTGTCTACATTTTCTTCTAGGATTTTATGGATTCATGAGTTACATTTAAGTCTTTTATCCATTTTGAGTTTATTCTTGTGTATGGTGTAAGTTGATGGTTTAGTTTCATTTTTTTGCATGTAGCTGTCCAATTTTCCCAACATCATTTATTAAAGAGGCTGTCCTTACTCCACTGTATGCTCTTGCCACCTTTGTCAAATATTAATTGAGCATATTGTCTTGGGTCCATTTCTGGGTTCTCTATTTTGTTCCACTGATCTATTTGCCTGTTCTTGTGCCAGGACCAGGCTGTTTTGATTGCAGTGGCTTTGTAGCATAACCCGAAATCTGGTAATGTGATCCCTCCTACTTTGTTCATCTTTTTCAAGATTGCTGTGGCTATTCGTGATCTTTTTTGGTCCCGTATGAACTTTTGAAGTGTTTGTTCTAGTTCTGTGAAGCATATCATTGGTATTTGAATGTGGATTGCATTGAATCTATAGATTGCTTTGGGTAATATGGACATTTTAATAATGTTAATTCTTCCAATCCATGAACAGGGTATGTGCTTCCACTTTTTTATATCTCCCTCTATTTCTTTTTTTCAATGTCCTGTAGTTTTCTGCACATAGGTCCGTCAGTTCTTTGGTTAAGTTTATTCCTAGCTATCTTAATTTTTTTCCACGATGGTAAATGGGATTGTTTTTTCAGTTTCTCTTTCTGTGAGTTCATCATTGGTGTATAAGAATGCTGTCGATTTCTTTTTTTTTTTTTCCTCCACCGAGGACATTTTCCCATTTTTTGTCCAGATAGAGTGGGAGGGAGGGAGAGGAAAAGAGAGAGAGTGAGAAACATCGACGTGAAAGGGACACATCGAGTGGCTGCCACCCGTACGACCAACCAGGGCCGGGGACAAACTGCAACCGACGTATGTGCTCTTAGCGGGAACTGAACCCGGGTCTCTCTGGACGACAGGCTGATGCTCTAACCACTGAGCAAAACCGGCCAGGGCAATTTCTTGACATTAATTTTGTATCCTACTGCTTTGCCAAATTAATTTATTAAGTCTAGTAAATTTTTGATGGAGTCTTTGGGGTTTTCTACGTATAGTATCATGTCGTCTGTGAATAATGACAGTTTCACTTCCTTCTTTCCAATTTGGATCCCATTTATTTTTTCTTCCTGTCTGATTGCTGTGGCTAAGACTTCCAGTACTATGTTAAATAAGAGGGGCGAAAGTGGGCATCCCTGTCTTGTTCCTGTTCTTAAGGGAAATGCTTTTAGCTTTTGCCCATTGAGTATGATGTTGGCTGTAGGTCTTTCATATATGGCCTTTATTATGTCGAGATATAATCCCTCTATTCCAAGATTGCTGAGCATTTTTATCAGCAATGGGTGCTGGATTTTGTCGAATGCTTTTTCAGCATCTATTGATATGATCATATGATTTTTATCTTTGGTTTTGTTTATATGGTGTATCACATTTATTAATTTGCAAATATTGTACCAGCCTTGCATCCCTGGGATGAATCCCACTTGGTCATGGTGAATAATTTTTTTGATGTATTTCTGGATTTTATTTGCTAGTATTTTGTTCAGGATTTTGGCATCTGTGTTCATCAGGGATATGGGCCTGTAGTTTTCTTTCTTTTTAGTGTCTTCTTCTGCTTTTGGAATTAGAATTATGCTGGCCTCATAAAACGAGTTTGGAAGTCTTCCTTCTTCTTGAATTTTTTGAAATAGTTTGAATATCAGTTCTTCTTTGAATGTTTGGTAAAATCCCCCCATGAAGCTGTCCAAGTCTGGGCTTTTGTTTGCTGGAAGAGTCTTGATTACATCTTCAATCTCTTTTGTTGTTATTGGTTTGTTCAAGTTTTCTATCTCTTCCTGGTCCAGTTTTGGGAGACTATGTGTTTCTAGAAATTTGTCCATTTCTCTTAGATTGTCAATTTTGTTACTGTATAATTGTTCATAATATTTGTTAACAATCCTTTGTATTTCTGTGGTGTCAGTTGTTATTTCTCCTCTTTCATTTCTGATTTTCTGTATTTGGGTTCTCTCTCTTTGTTTCTTGGTAAGTCTAGCTAAGGGTCCATCAATCTTGTTTATCTTTTCAAAGAACCAGCTCTTTGTTTCATTAATCCTTTGAATTGTTTTTTTTGTTTTGGTCTCCCTGTCATTTATTTCTACTTTGATCTTTACGATTTCCTTCCTTTTACTTGCTCTGGGGTTTTCTTTTTATTTGCTTTCTAGTTCTTTAAGTTGTAAGCTTAAATAATCTATTAGAAATTTTTCTTGTTTCTTGAGGTAGGCCTGTAGTGCTATGAACTTCCCTCTCAGAACTGCTTTTGCTACATCCCATAGAGTTTGTGTTGTTGTGTGTTCATCTTCATTGGTTTCCAGCAAGTTTTTAATTTCTTCCTTGATCTCCATGATAACCCATTCATTGTTCAATAACGTGCTAGTTAGCCTCCATGTTTTCAAATGTCTTTGCATGTTCTTGTTGCAATTGATTTCTAGTTTCATGCCATTGTGATCTGAGAAGATGCTTGATATAATTTCAATCTCCTTGAACTTGTAGAGACTTAGTTTGTGCCCTAACATGTGTTCTATCTTTGAGAATGTCCCATGTGCACTTGAGAAGAATGTGAATTCTGCAGTTTTGGGGTGTAATTCTCTGTAGATATCTATTAAATCCACTTGATCTAGCGCTTCATTTAGAGTCTGTGTTTCCTTGTTAATTTTTTGTCTAGATGATCTATCCAGTGATGTCAGCAAGGTATTGAAGTCCCCTGCTATGACTGTATTACTATTGATTTCTCCTTTGAAGTGCTCCAGAAGATTTTTAATATATGTTGGTGCTCCTATATTGGGTGCATATATGTTTATCAAGGTTATATCTTCCTGTTGGATGGACCCTTTCAATATTATGTAGTGGCCTTCTTTGTCTCTAGTTATAGCCTTCATTTTGAAAGCTATTTTATCAGATATGAGTATTGCTACCCCAGTGTTTTTTTTCCTTTCTCTTTGCTTGAAAGGTTTTTTTCCATTCCTTCACTTTCAACCTATGTCAGTCTTTTTTTGTGAGGAAGGTCTTTTGTAAATAATATATATGTGAGTCATGCTTCCTTATCCAGTCAGCTAATCTGTGTCTTTTTATCGAAGCATTCAAACCATTCACATTTAAGGTGATAATTGATATGTACTTATTTACTGCCATTTTTGTTTAGTGTGGTTCTATTTTCCTTCTACTAATTATACTCATCCTTTTAGCATAACTTGCAGTGCTGGTTTGGTGCTAATATATTCTCTTAGCCTTTTTTATTTTTATTTTTTGGTCTGGAAAGCTCTTTATTTGACCATCTATTTTGAATGATAGCCTTGCTGGATAGAGTAGTCTTGGATTCAGATCCTTGTTTTTCATGACCTTGATTACTTCATGCCACTCCCTTCTGGCCTGTAGTGTTTCTGTTGAGAAGTCAGCTGAGAGCCTTATGGGGTTTCCTTTGTAGGTAACCTGTTGCTTATCTCTTGCTGCCTTTAGGATTCTCTCTTTATCTTTAATTTTTGGCATTTTAATTACTCTGTGTCTTGGTGTGGGCCTGTTTGGGTTCTTCTTACTTGGGGCTCTCTGTGCTTCTTGAACTTGAATGCCTTCTTCCTTCACCAAATTAGGAAAGTTTTCTGTCACTATTTCTTCAAATATATTCTCTAACCCTTGCCCATTTTCTTCCTCTTCGGGGACTCCTATGATGCGAATGTTATTACGTTTCCAGTTGTCCCACAGTTCTCTTAAGCTAGCTTCCTGTTTTTTACTTGTTTTTTCCTTTTGGTTTTCTGATTGGTTGACTTTTTTCTACCCTGTCTTCTAATTCACTAATCCGGTCCTCAGCTTCCTCTACTCTGCTGGTTACTCCTTCCAATGTGTTCTTTATTTCTGCTATGTCATTCTTCATGTCCACTTGGTTGGTTTTCAATGTTTCTATAGCTTTACTCATGGTGCTGATGTCCTTACTCATGCTGTTGAGCTTCCTCAAGATCATGGCTCTGAACTCTGCCTCTGATAATTTGCTTAACTGCATTTCATTGATCTCATCTTCGATAGAGTTCTCTTGTTCTTTCATTTGGGATTTGTTTCTTTGTTTCACCATTTTGGCTCTCTCAGTGGGTTTTGGAGCCTGCCAAATTTTCCCTGTGGGTGTTGGTCTTCTGCTGTTTGTGGCTCCCTCTACAGGGTTTGTATAGGCCTGGGTGGGCCCATGTTAAACACCACTGTCAAGTCTTACTTTCCTGGGTATATTTGAAAGCCCAGGAAAGGTTCAGTTATCCTGTGGCTTATTCCTGGGGGCTAGTAGTCTCAGTTACTCAGTGCCTTGGAATGTAGCCCTGGTGTTCTGCATAGAGGATTTCCAGAGGGTGCGATAGATGCTGGTTGTTAATGAGACTCAATTTGCATTTCTTTGCCTCACCTGGAAAAAGCTGAATCTATGAGGGGGTGGGGGTCTGCTGTGTTTCCCCACAGCTCTGGGAAGGAGCACACTGCACACTGGCCGCTGTCCTTTGTGGCTACAACTCAGCAAAAACTTTGAGTGCCCTCCAAATCCCGGGTATTCCCACAGAGTTCTAGCCCAGACTAGTCTTCCTCTGCCAGAGATCAGGTGAGTGACTGTGGCTATTTTAGTGCTCTTGTCCCAGGTCCCTGTGCTGTTGTGCAGGCTTGGTTGTTATTCCCCGAGGGCGCTGCTCACAGCTAAGATTGCTGCTGTCCGTGGGCTCCCAGCCTGCCACCCTCTAGCACCTTTGAAGATCCTACCAGTGTCCCTGGTTATATGGTCCTGTCCTGCTGCTTTTCTGTTGCCTTTTTCCAAAAATTTGTCTTTATTTTAGTTGTAATTCCCGTTTGGTCCTGGGAGATCATCTGTGTAGCTTCCATTCACTCCGCCGCAGTTTTCTCATCCTCTATGCCTATCTTGTGCGCAGCTGGGTTGCACAGGCCTCTCTGGTGCTCCTGCACCCTGCAGACCCTGCAGCTAACTGGATCGCACAGTCCCTTTGGAGACTGGCTCTATGCCTATATTATGGGCTGCTGGGTCGCACAGGTCTCTCTGGTGCCCCTGCATCCTGCAGGTCCTGCGGGCAGGCAGCTGGATCACACCAGTTGCTCTCGGGCTCAGGCTTCCCACTGCTCTTGTGGGCTGCTGGTGACACAGGTCTCTCTGGTGCCCCTGCACCCTGCACATCCTGTAGGCAGGCAGCTGGATCGCACCAGTTTCTCTGGGACTCCAGCTTCCCACCGCTCTTGTGAGCTGCTGGTCCACACAGGCCTCTGTGGAGCCCCAGGTCCTGCCACTGGCGGCTGGGGAGTGCTGCTGCCTGTGGGCTCAACTCCTGCTCAGCTTTTGCTGTAGTTTTGGGGGATGGGTCTCAGCTGCTGGTCTGTGCTTCTGTTGGCTGGGGATGGATGTCTGCTCCCCAGCCTCTGTTGCTGGGGGTATATCTGGACTCTGATCGGGCTGCTACTGTGGGGGATGGTGCTGGGCTCCTGGCTGTCCCTGGCTTCCGTGGCCACACCTTGGCAGCTCCACTACTGTGCACCGGTCTGTGTTGACACAGAGTGTCCACTGGCCTGATGGTGCCAGGTGCGCTGGTGAGCTCAGGTTGCTGGGCCCTGGCCACTCCCACTGCCTCCTCCCAGGGAACACACGGGATCTTCCAAAATGCTGGGACCTCCCCGCGGTGCAGGGAGAAGGGCCCTGCAGGGCTGCTTACCGCGGTAGCCGGCTGCTCCGTCCACAGCACAGGGACCTTCTGCTCCACGGCTCTGCACTGTTTGGGTTTGGTCGTCTACCTTCGCGTCCACTCACACCCTCTCACACACTCACCCTCCCTCAGGTCCTGCCCACCGCCATTTTCTGCCGTCCCAATCAATATATTTTTTAAGAACATACAAAATATCTACCCTCTTGGCAAATTTTTAAGTATATAATAAGGATTAACTCTAGGCACTAGGCCACACAGTACATCTCTAGGACCTGCGCATCTCGCCTAACTATAACTGCCTGGAAAATTCCTGCTCCCACGCTCCACTCCCACGCTCCACTCCCATGAGCTCTTTGTGTACCTAAATTCAATTCATTTTTAAAGTCTTAAACATCATTTCCATAGGGAGGCTCATCCCAACTCCCTAGACTAGGTTCTTTCCCTTGATAAATTCTCCCATAGCATCCCCCATCCAATCTTTTCATACTCATCACATTGGTAATGATCTGTTAAATGAATGGATTTTCTGCCTGATCATAAATTTCATGGGGACAGAGACCATGTCTATCAACAGTGGTATCCACAGTGAGAAAGCCTGTTGGAGTACAGAGGAATTCAACACATCTCCATTGTATTCAAAAGCATTCCATTGACCTGTTGGCCACCTACAATATATGCATCAGACTCAAGTCCAGTCTGTGAAACCCGAAGGCCTACTCCATCCCCAGACAAGAGCAGGAACTTTGCTCTGAGTTTTATCCTAGATATACTCTAACCCTGCACTACGAAGACAAGAACCAATGACTCGGGCAATCTAGAGATTAGGAAAAGTCAACAGAACTGATGCTCTGGTCCCCTCCGGGAGTGACCATTTACCAAATCACAATGCCCACCAGATGCAGCAGAGTGAAGTCCAAGAGTTCCAAAGGAAGACAGAGGTGACAGGAGGCTTTTGGTCACTGGGATCCTGATGTCAGGGGTTCCAGAGAGGGTGGGGGGAATCGGTCCTGATTAGGATGGATGCTGGATGATGAGTCCAAGACCCGCGGGCAGAGGAGAGGCTGGGGTGGGGATCAGAGCACCAGTGTCACGCTGTATTCTCTTGCCTCAGACATCAGCACTTCCGGTTCTGGGACTTTCAGACTTGGAGTGGGACTCTATACATCCCCTGATTTTCAGCCTTCAGACTCAGACTAAATTATTCCACCAGCCTCTCAGAGACAAGAGATGAGGGGAACAAAAATGTGAACAAGAGATGGGAAAAGACCAGTGTGAGTGGCAGATTGTGGCTCGGGCCATTGGGGGCCTGGGGCTTTGGCCACCCTAGACAGCCTGTGTTTTCTGAATGACCCTTCTGAAGGAGGCCATTCTCCAAATCTACTGATGAAGTTTTCCTGGTTGGCTCAGGGACGGGCAGCACCTCAGTCTGTGGCTGACCCTGCAGATCTTCAATGACTTGAGCTCAAGTGGACGGGGCACGGTGCCAAGAATGCCCATCGTGGGCCCACAGGTGTCATAAGAATGGCATGCAGCTCTTTAGAAAAACCATGTGGCTGAGGGCATCTCGAACACGTGACCAGCAATTGTGGCCAGGTCAAACTCTGCTTTTTAAGGACAGTATTGTTACTCTGTACACATTAAAATACACATGTCCTTTGCCCATAATTCACCAGCGCGAGTCCGAATGCATTACCTGGGACTCTCACAGAGCTTCCAGAGAAAGCCGCACACAGCGGAGGGCCTTGGGGCTGGGCAGGGCCAGATAGGAAAGCGAGAACATCTGTGAGTCCCCACACCCAAATGTTACTTACCTCCACCGTGGTCCTTGGTCTCACTAATATATAGATGTATATTTATTGTTGTTAATCCTCACCTGAGATATGTTTCCATTGATTTTTAGATACAGTGGAAGGGAGGGAGGGAGAGGAACATCCACATGACCCCATCCAGGGCTGGGGAAACCTGCAACCCAGGTACATACCCCTGACCAGGAATCGAACCCAAGACCCTTCCATCCACACAGAGTCGCTCTACCACTGAGCCAACTGCCCAAAGTCCACAGATATTTTTAACAACCATGTACACAAACACGAATCCTGTCTTTCACTCAGTCCTCGAGCAAAGACGTTCTCTGACCGCTGGGGGATCCGACCGTGCCTCTCTGTTGTCCTCCCCCAGGAACAGAGTCGGCAGTCTCGTCTGTCACTCTTCATAGGAGGGTTCTGGGTAAGTGGCGCCTTTTCTTCCCAAAGAAGACTGACATCCCGGGGAAGCCTGAGGCCACGTGATTTCACTCCACTTAGAAGTGATCTATCTGCTTTTCTCTGCTTGAAGAATGTTTTTATCTCTCTTCCACTTAGGTATGTTACAATAATGTGCCTCGTTAAAAGTTTCTGACTCATGTCATTCAGAGCAAGATGAAACCTTTCCGTCTCTGGTCTGGGAAGTTTTCCTTCCCCTCCACGGATTGTACGGATTGTTTTGGTCACAGGCCAGCTGCCTTTCATCCTGACAACGGCCCGAGCCACAGGAAGCCGGCTATTCTTGCTGCTCTCGTGACACTTCTTGACTTACTAAGAAATTAAAAAGTAATGAAAAATTTCAGATAATAGTTAGAAAGGCTTCAGATGGATCTATTTCTTAGTGGGGGAAAAAAATCTGAAAGAAAACATGGTTTCTCATATTGAAAACTTCCCACTGATTTTGTATCACTTCTCCTAGGTTAATTTATACAAATGGATGTGTGCCTACTGTATTCAAATGACAGATGTGTGAATATACCACACAAAGCTCAGAGTTTTTTCAAGCAGTGGGGATGGCTTTCTTACAAGTGTATTTATTATTTACCTAATGTGTGCTCTCAGAAGTATCAAACAGCACATAAATGAAAGGAGAAATACTATTACTGGAAAAATAAAGCACCCTTCCTAGATTACCCCAGGTGAAAGGGAGCCCTGTGCAGGAACCTTGCAGCACCTGGTCCAGACACCTGTGTATAAAGTTAAAAAGGCAAGCCTGGCCGGTGTGGCTCAGTGGCTGAGCGCTGACCCAGGCACCAAGAGGTCGCCAGTTCAATACCCGGTCAGGGCACATGCCCAGGTTGTGGGCGTGATCCCCAGTGTGGGGCATGCAGGAGGCGGCCAATCGATGTCCTCTCTCACTGATGTTTCTATCTCTTTCCCTCTCCCTTCCTCTCTCTCTGAAATCAATAAAGAAAAAATATTTTAAAAAAAGTGAAGGAGGCAGTCGGTGCACTACATGAAGTGGGCTGTGCTGTGTGGGCTGCGAGTGAGGACAAGGACTTGCCGTGGGCACCCGGTGGCATGCGGGCACCTGGAGGAGGGCCTTGGAACATGTGGACTCTCACCCGGGCTCCTTTCTGAGGAAAGTATTTGCCAGGAAGCTGGCTACGGTCAGGGTATAGACCCAGTGGCCTTAAACTTGGCCAAGTGACAGAATCCCCTGGAAGGCTCGTTAAAATACAGTTGCTGGACCCCACCCCAGAGTGTCAGATTTAGGAGGGTAGGGCCCCAGAATCTGCATTTGTAACAATCCCCAGATGGGGTCGATGCTGCTGGTCAGGGACCACACCTTGAGAACCAGAGTATTGTGTAGACGGTGGCTCCAAAGACCCGAACCCAGGCCTTGGTCTTTATGGTCCCAACAACACTCAGCTCCCACCTTAAGAATTGGCAGAAAGCAGAGGCTTCTACGAAGTCAGCTTGCAGCTCTCAGAAGGAATGGTCAACGGGAAGTAGGAGGCACACACCTTCCCCATCCCCAGCGTGGATGCTGGATGTGCAGCGCATACAGTAAGAGGCAGGTAATTGCACATAAGGGTGGTCTGCTCGCCCGTCCACCTGACCTTCTCATAAAAGAGAGCAGGCGAGGAGCCAAACTGCTGTGGAGAAGACGAGCCAGAGAGCGGGCTCCGAGCCCTTCGCTCCGACCTGTTCACAGGAGTGTGCAGAGGGGACTCACCGGCTCCTCACTGGTGGCCTTGGGCCTTTGGTATACCTGGCTGAGACAGAGGGCCCTCCCCTTCTTCAGGTGTGGGGGCAGCCCACAGGACTCGGTCACCACCATCACCATGGGGTCTGATCTTTCCCAGGTCTAGGTTGTTGCAAAGCAACTGCCTCGCAAGTGTGGAGGGACCAACATCTTAGTGAATGAACCTTAGCAGTGAGTTCCACTGTCGCATCCTGTCTCCCCACAACACAGCCTACAGAGGCAATCAAACCCTGGAGTCTCACCTGTCCCCATGACCCTCCACCTGTGCCCCTGCTCCAAAGGGACAGCACTCTACCCATCATCCCATTCTCCCCTCTGTTGGTAATGAGGTCGCACCCTTCTCTGGCTTCCTCCTCACAGAGGTACTCAAAGCTCTCTTATCTTAAAAATGAAATTTAATAAACCTCAACTCTCTCAGTGCAGGGCTTCCTTCAGCTCCTTCCTTGCACAGATAAGTGCCTGGAACCTCTCATTAAGCCATCAGCTCCTTCCAGTCAGGTTTGTTTCCACTACTCCATGCTTCTACTCGTGTTGAATTCCCAACAGGCTTCCATTCAGTCACTAAGCCGACAGCTGTCCATTGAGCCATGTGCCGAGCGCGGTTCTACATGCTCGGGATGCAAAGATCTGTGCTCCACAGAGCCTGCACCAGAAAGGGGAAGGAAGGTAGATAGAAACAACACACATGGCGACTAATTAAATGCTGCGGCGTGCTGGAGGCTGAAGGGAGCTAAGGGAAAGAACGACAGCGGCACAAGGAGGGATGAGAAGACGGGAGCATGGCCAAGTTCACCATGCTGGGTCCAGATCCGTGCCTTAATTAAATTCAACACAGATGAAAGACAGTATACGAGCTAGGGTAACAGATGTATGGATTTTTAATTGCTGGGCTTTACAAAGAATCCCATGCACATCCACCGAGGAAAGGGCCCAGCCTGGACTAGAAAGCACAGGAACAGTCTGTGGTCTGCAAAAGGGAGTGATTTTAGGATCCAGGGAAGGCCCCCACCATCTCCTTCGCTTATGTAGCCTGGCTGTTCATTACAGCACACGGGCACAAAGCCTTTCATTCCACAAAGGGGCTCAAGTGTAGAAAAGGGGCTGATGGGGTGTCTTATAGGTACTGAGCGGCGAGGGAAAAACCAGTGAACTCACAAACACAGCAGGCTTCGATGAGGGGTAGGGACTCTGCACTTGGGTACCTGCCTGGTAGAACAAAATCAAGAATACAACAGAGGAAGGTGGAAGAAATTCAATAAACTTTAAGCCTTACAATTGTGTCCTGAGTCATTTCCAACAAGCCTACTTTCTAGAGGCCTAGGCAAGCAAAGGTTCAGGACAGGGCAACAGACACGGCGACCCCAGGGCACCCTCCCAACACTCATTCTTTGCCACGTGGAGGAAGACTTGCACCAGGCAGGAGAAGAAAGTCTACTGCTTAGTGGTTGCCAGGGCCTAAAGGAGTTACCTCGCCTGCTGGGGGTTCACTTATCTTAACTCTAAAAAAAAAACAAGAGGTTGGAATATATGAATGTGTCCTATGTTATTTATTTTTTTACAGTGGAATTCTTCTTTCGAACAAAATCTTAAGCATAACCCAGTATATAGTGTTTGCCAGTGGAAGTGGCGTGGGCTGGGGGCCCCGCCAGAGGCCCGTTCTGCATCTTCCCTCCCCTCTCATTCTCCTGAGAAGCATTTCTGAGACCAGGGCGGGTCCCACAGAACAGGGTCCTTCTCTCTTCGGGCATCTTATGATTCTATAATGTACACGAACCATCAAAATTCGTAGAATGGCGGTACTAATTGTAGGAGATAATTTAATTATCAGACAAATTTAAGGAGAGAATGAAACTGGAAGGGGATGGGAAACAAACTCTGTGGCTGATGTCCAGAGCGAGTCACCTAGGCGCGGAATACACTGTTCAACCCCTGAGGGGGAAGGCCCAGGATTCCCGGGGGGTGGCAGTCTTGCTGGAACACCCTCGGGAACGCATGGGATAAAGGAATCTGCCCTTCGCCAGCTGAAGAAGCTTTACATACACATCGCGATGACCAGGCAGCTCTGTCGATAAATATGAACAACAGCAGAGGACGCCACGTCACAAACCTTGATTCCAAGTTCGATATTTTCCCCTCCATACACATCCATCCCAGGGTCCAGAAGGCCAATTTCACCAAAGAACTTCCTGTTGACCACGAAGGAGCAGCCAATCATGGCTGGTGTCCTGCACAAGAGAGAAAGAAGCTAAAGTCATTAAAGTAATGTGAACACACACATACACACACACACACACACACACACACACACACAGGAATTTTATTCAGCTACTAGAAAGAAGGAAATCCCACCATTTGCAACAACAGGGATCGGCCGTAAGGGCATGATGCAAAGTGAACTAAATCAGACAGAGAGACACATGTCCTCACTTCCATGTAAAATCTAAAAGAGGCAACTTGTAGAAACAGAATGGTAGTCAGCAGGGGCTGTGGGTTGGAGGAAACAGGGAGGTGCTGGTCAGGGGCCTACACTTGCAGTTGAAAGAGGAATAATTTCTGGAGATCTGATGTAGAGCACAGTGAGGATAGTCAACACCACTGTTTTATAAACTTCAACGCGGCTGAGACTAGATCTTCAGTGTTCTCAGCACGAAATGAAATTATAATTATGCGACGCGATGGAGGTGTTAGTTGATGCTATGGTGGTAATCATGTGGCGATATATAAATGGACCAAATCAACACATTGTGCACCCTGAACTTCCACAGTGTTATATGTCAACTGTATATCACTTTTAAAAGTCATAACCGGTGCTGGGTCCCACTTTGGCCAGCTGAGTAACTCCCTGAAGGCCTCACTTCCCACACCCCCGTTCTCCATAAAGCCATGTTTTAGCTTCAAACGATAGGATGGACCCGAAACATCTAGGGGTAACCGGGCACCTTTGTAGTTTGAACAAGAACAGGTCTCACATATCATGTAAAGTCTGCAGACACAGAAACTGACTCTCACTGCACAGCTGGGATGGCGGTGTGGCGGGGTGGTTGTGCACGGGCAGTCTCATTGCACGGCTGGGACGGCGGTGTGACGGGGTGGGTGTGCACGGGCAGTCTCATTGCACGGCTGGGACGGCGATGTGGCGGGGTGGGTGTGCACGGGCAGTCTCACTGCACGGCTGGGACGGCGGTGTGGCGGGGTGGGTGTGCACGGGCAGTGTCACTGCACGGCTGGGACAGCTGTGTGACGGGGTGGGTGTGCACAGGCAGTCTCACTGCACGGCTGGGACAGTGGTGTGACGGGGTGGGTGTGCACGGGCAGTCTCACTGCATGGCTGGGACGGCGGTGTGGCGGGGTGGGTGTGCACGGGCAGTCTCACTGCACGGCTGGGACGGCGGTGTGGGGGGGTGGGTGTGCACGGGCAGTGTCACTGCACGGCTGGGACAGCGGTGTGACGGGGTGGGTGTGCACAGGCAGTCTCACTGCACGGCTGGGACAGTGGTGTGACGGGGTGGGTGTGCACGGGCAGTCTCACTGCATGGCTGGGACGGCGGTGTGGCGGGGTGGGTGTGCACGGGCAGTCTCACTGCACGGCTGGGACGGCGGTGTGAGGGGGTGGGTGTGCACGGGCAGTGTCACTGCACGGCTGGGACAGCTGTGTGACGGGGTGGGTGTGCACAGGCAGTCTCACTGCACGGCTGGGACAGTGGTGTGACGGGGTGGGTGTGCACGGGCAGTCTCACTGCACGGCTGGGACGGCGGTGTGGCGGGGTGGGTGTGCACGGGCAGTCTCACTGCACGGCTGGGACGGCGGTGTGGCGGGGTGGGTGTGCACGGGCAGTGTCACTGCACGGCTGGGACAGCTGTGTGACGGGGTGGGTGTGCACAGGCAGTCTCACTGCACGGCTGGGACAGCGGTGTGATGGGGTGGGTGTGTATGGGCAGTCTCAGAAACCCAGAGGTGAGGAACAAGACATCTTTGTTCCCTGTCCCAGGAAGAAGAGCTTTAAAAGTTGGGGACATGAAGGGACCCTGGAGAAGGGAAGGTCAACGGGAAGAGGTCTAGACGCCACATTCTGGTAGGAGAAAGTGGATCCGGATGCTGGTCCTTACAGAGGGGAGGAGATACAGAGAGATCCTTGATGCCCAAAGGGGTCAATAATAAGCCACAGAAAGACTGTCTCTTCCCACAGACAGAGGGTACTGAGCAGGAGAAATAAAGGTATCTACACTGTGACCACTGGCCATAAAGTCTGGAAACAAAGATTAATATTTTATTTTTGTATGCATTAATCCTCTTGATTATTTCTTCTGGACTAGGCCAAAGGCACAAGTTGAACTCAATGAAAAGCAGAGACAAACATCATCCAAGGCAACACATCACAGATGCACGAGCAGGAATGGATGCCATGTTCATGGCAACTTTGTATGGAGCACAGAACCCCACACTGCTAATGAGGGACAACCCACTGATACATTTTACACATTGCATTGAATTTATTATATTATGTTGCATCCTGACGTTATGTTACATTCCATCCTGTACTGCAGCGCAATATCAACAAACCCTTTATGTCTATTCAACTCGGTTTTCAGGCTTGCGAGGTACCCTAGTATAATAAATCCATTCAGCAAATATTTTCTCAGCACCTACCACGTCTAAGGCAATTTACTGGTGCTGTAGGGGGTAGAGAAACACACAATACACTTCCTGCATTCAAGCAACTAAGAGTCATCATCATTATTACTACATTATTATTATTACAGCAGTCATTTATTGAGCAATTACTATCTCTCAAGCATAGTGCAAAGCACATTTCATGCACTTCCTCATTTGAAAACCTCCCCAGCCCTGTGAAGGAGGTAGGACCATCTCCATTTAAAAGCTGAGCCTCATGGGGATTTAGTGACCTGCCGTGAGTCACAGAGTAGAGCTCATACCTGTCCCTCCCAGTCTATCCCATCTTAGGTAATGTCAACTCCAGATGCGGAGGTAAAAAGCTTGGTGCCAACTGGACAGGAAATATATCTACCTTCAAAATATATCTGGGCTCTGATGACCTCCTAACACCTGCACCACCGTCAGAATACTGCCCGGATGACATAACAGCCTCCAATCCGGCTTCCTTCAGCCACCTAAACACAGCATCCAGAATGATCTGCACAAGCACCCATCAGTGCAGCCTGGCCTCTGCCGCGTGACCTCCATTCCTCCAGAGTGGACGCCAGGGCCGCACGATGGGCCCCAGGCTCCCCCTGGACCGTCTGACCTGCTCTCCATGCCCTCTCTGCTCCAGCCACGTTCCTAGCTACAACCCCGAGCAGGCCTTCCGACGCCTACCTGTGTGTGTGTGCTCATGGCCCCGTTACTCGCAGCCGAGAGGATTGAACAACGGATGCGCGGGTACACAAAAGGTAGTATACCCACACGAGGGAGTATTACTCAGCCACTAAAGGGAATCACGTTCTGATACATGCTACCATGTGGATGGACCTCAGAAACATTATTCTGAGGGACAGAAGCCAGACACAAAGAGTCACATACTATAGGATTCCATTGATCAGAAATGCCCAGACTAGGCAAATCCCTGGAGACAGGAAGCAGACTGGGTGGTCAGAGGCAGGGGGAGAAGGAGCAGGCAGTGGCTACTTCGTGGGGATGGGGTTTCCATTGTGGGTGATGAGAATGTTCTGGGGATAATGAGCAGAGATGGTTGCACAACCCTGTGCATGTACTTCATGCCACTGAGTCTTCAAATGGTAACTTTTATGTGGATTTTACCACCATAAAAAATACTGAGCTGGTGAAAACAAGCCTCACACCTGCTTTGATTATCTTATTCCATTATAAATGTGAAGTCAACATTCCCAGTTGCCATTAGAACAGAGGGCAGAAGGTCCGTTCTTCCTTTTCATTCACAGAGACAGATTTCCCAGTACTCTGAAAATAAAGTCCCCAAACATTTCGCGTTTCAGCCCAAATACCGTATTTTCGATCTGGGGTGAAGCACACAAACCATGGCCCTCACTCTGAGACGGCGGGGACATATGGCCCCAGGGCTCAGGAAAAGCACACTCAGCTGCAAGTCCTGCCTCTTCTGGGCAGACACCCAAACATCTGTAACGGGCAGGAGACTCTCCCGATGACCTAATGGGATGGTGGTGAGAGTCTGACGAGATCATGAGCACAGATGTGCTCTCTGCACGACAGTGTGCTGAACACCTGTGCGCCATTCTTGAGAACTTTAGAGAAGAGTGAGCGGTGAAGGATGGTGGGGTGCAGGGCTGTGGACACGGAGGGAGAAGCTAACGAAATCCTGGCCAGTGGTGTCGCCCAGGTAACAGCTCCGGCCTAGCGAGAGCAGGATGGAGTTCTAGGAGGAGAGAGAAGGGAGGGAGTCTGGTGCGCCGTGGTGTGGAGGTGCGAGCTGTGAGGTGAGTATTGGGACGGGTGTGTGACGCACCCTAGGGCACGGAGTGGGCGGCCAGAGAAATGCCTGTCCAGCCTGCAGTGACAGGGTGGGGAGACCTGCCTCAATGATGGCCCAGCCCGAGGTCACCCTCTCTCAGCTCGGGGACTGAGTGCAGGAGTCGTCCAAGAGGACGTGTGTGAAATCCCACCTCCCCGTCGCCCCAGCACCTCCTCAGCTCTGAACGCCTCTTCGTTTGCAGGGAGGGGTCCTGAGTCTGGATGCAGTGTTCCGCCCATCTGTGCACTTGTTCATCTGGTCAACCAGCACTGTGAGACAATGGAGGACGCCTTTGGTGGACGAAGTCCCAGGCACCTGAGGCTATAAAAACACATTCTACAATCCTAGTTAGCTGGCAAATACTATTTTTTGTTGCTCCTTGGTAAAAATGATTTCTGGTGGAAACCGTGGTACCCTGTATATGTCGGTGAGCAAGGCCACAGGAGGGGTTAGAGCAGGTTTCACGGGTAAAGAGGAAAGAAGGAGCTGGAAACGGAGGACTGGATGACATGCTGTCCTCAGAATGAAGCCCCATCGGGAAGGGTCCTCCCTCTGCCCCTGTTCAGTGACTGCTCCTACCAGGGTGCGTGCATGTCACCGTGTGGCTGGCTGTCTCTGTCACCACTCAGAGCATCGGGGCCATGGTGTCTGCCTTTTGCTTTGCCATGCCCACCGCTCACCTGCTGCTGCTCTTGCGGGTCCCAGCCACCTGTCTCTGGTGGCCACATCTCCAAATTCAAGTTACGCTGATGACTCATGAGCCAGGGGCCCCAGGCTCACCCTGTTTTCTCTTCTCATGATTCCAACGGGCCTCCCTTGTTGAAACTTGCTTTCTCTGACCTCAAACTCAAACACTTGCCTTTACCGTCGGTCCCAGCTCTGCCTCAGCTAATGTCGTGGCCTGTTTGCTGAGCGCCTTCGAAAGCCAAGGCCCGCCCCGTTTGTAGAAAAAGCATGTAACACTCAATGCCATCTCTGTTGTGTTGGATGACTTTTTGAAAATCCTGTTCCCAGGGCACAACCAGCACTGGGTATCTTGATGCTACTGTCTACTTCTTCAGCAACAGGTAGCTTGGTTCAAAATGCAATTATCTCAGGGCACTTGGTTACAATATCATATACCACGCATTCTTTTATTTTTTTCTTTATTGACTTTAGAGACAGAGGAAGGGAGAGGGAGAGAGAGAATCATCAATGAGCGAGAACGTCTTTTGGCCGCCTCCTGCATGCCCCCCACTGGGGATTGGGCCCACAACCTGGGCATGTGCCCTGACCGGGAATCGAACCAGTGACCTCTTGGTGCATGGGTCAACGCTCAACCACTGAGCCACACCGGCCGGACCACCAGGAATACTCGTACACCATTTCCTAATCAACAGAACGAGGGACTGATGTGGATGTTGCCTTCCGTGGTCATCTCAGGCACAGACACTGATGTGCTCAAGTGAGCAAAAGCCAGGGCCAGGGAGGGGAAGGGACCCGGTGGGCACCGCATCACCCTGGCCAGCAACACCCTGAACTGAGGAAATGAATGCGTCTGGTGCCCTGGGACCATTCAGAATGACTTCTGCACCTCAAAGCGCCCCACTTGGTAGATACCATTAGCCCACCCTGCAGGTGAGAAAACGGGGGCTGAGGGTTCAGGGACCCGGCCCAGGGCAGGCACATGCCAGTGAGCATGGATCAAGGAGCAGCAGGTGGGGGTCAGACCCTCCTAAGTCGCCTGCAGCCTCCCAAAGGAAATCGCAAAACATCATCAGCAGTCAGGAGCTTCGCGGTGGATAAAATAAGTGGTCCCGCTCTGAAGATTTCCGGGAACTCGCAGCTGCTAAACACTAAAAAATACAATTTGGGGGAAGGAGTTGGCCAGCTTACACAGAATTCTCAACTGGCACAGTACAGTCATTTAATACTCAGAGTTCCCTTTGCCTCTGCGATACATATAAACACCAAGAGGGTAAGTCCCGCTGCCTGTTCGAAAATCAAATGCTGTCTCCCGCACACACATATCTCACCAGGATACAGGACCCGGAGGCCGGAGCTTCGCCTGGTAAATGGAGGTAGCACTTTTCCTTTTGTTGCTAAAAAGACAATTCACGCTAAAACAACTTCCTCCAGATTGGGAAGTGAACTGTCTGGGTGTTGAGAGCCTTTCCCTGTGGAGGACGAAGGAAATGCTCATCTCTCTGGAGTGTGATGTTTCACAGATGCGGAAAATGCTCGCAGGGACTGAGGCCGCCAGTCCCGACCACGCTGGCCTGGCTGACTGACGTCATCTGGGCTGGTTTTGGTAAAACAAAGACCACGTAGAAACTCTCTACGAGGATGTTTCCTAAGGGTAATTTTCTCAGCATAACACTTTGCTCTTTGCCAATCGTATTTTCTCTGAGAAACTGATTTGCAAGTAATCCTTTGAAGATGATTTATGTAAAAGCACAAAGTTTCTAAAGAAGTGGAAACACACTGAGCTATTATCCGCCATTGACACTGTGTGAGTGTGTGAGTGTGTGTGTGTGTGTGTGTGTGTGTGTGTCTGGTGAGCTATCGTATCAGATGAAGCACATCTGGGTGGGTGTTCAGGGAAGAGAAAAAGAGGAAAGAGGTCACCAAACGACACCGCCCGTTTTTGTCCACTCAGACAGCTAGACATGGTTTTTTGTTTTTTTTTTACATTTATAATCAATTAAAAGATGGGAACACTAGCTTTGAACCTCAGCGAAGCAAAATGTCTCCCGTCCCCCAACAAAAATTCAATTTTCCTCATCAGTCAACCTGAACTTCAAAAAATTGTATGCATTACGATCACACTTTGGATTTCGCCAGTAACATATTTGTGGACATTTGTCTTGACTCTTGTTTATAAATACCTATATAATGACCTTGATTTTGCCTTGGAGCATAAATCCTAAAATATTTACTATTTGGCCCTTGAGAGAAAAATTCTGCCAAAACCCCGAAGGGGAGGGCAGGTGCCGCGAGGGACACTGGTCCTGTGACTGACAGGAAGGTAACTTTGAGAAGAACAGATAAGGGACCTGGGGGGAGAGAAAGACTTGAAAGACGGGTGAGCCTCCTTCCCATCTGTGAAGGAGGATGATAATCTCTCTCGGCTTCCGGGGCTGATGTAAGAACACATTTGATAAAGGCTCTGGGCCGCGCACTTGAAAATGGTGTCAGGCTAGCGAGGCACATTCTCCTACAAAGGAAGGGAGAGGACTCAGAGGCGTGTGTGGTGAGCAGTTTTTGGAGAACGTGTTAGAACATTCTGTATAAATGCAGGCACCATGAGACAAAAGAAAACACAGGTAAATGAGCACAAGGAAACAAAGGAGAAATGAGCAGGATGAGATGATTCCAAGGGTGAGCTCAGTGCACAAAATGTTCACTTGATAAAGGCGGGCCACACACTCAGCTCCACGCATTCTGCAAACAGAATCATGGGGATGCGCCGTAGTGTCCAAACACATGTTTTGAGGGAAATATAGTTCCTTGGCCATGAAGACTCAAAAGAAATTTCTCTACTGAGTAACTTGGTGAACCGTGTCCTTACAACCCCACTTCAGTAACACAGCAGGCTTCACGATCTGTGTCGTGAGCTCCGCTTCAGCATTTACCCAAGGACAAGACGAGAATAATTGTTTCCAAGGCCAAAATGAAGGCCGAGTTTTCCAATGGCTTTGCTTATTTAAGGGCTAGATTGGTAGGAAAAATGGATCTAAGAAAGCAGTTAAATAAAATGACACCATATTGTGAAGTAGATGAGTGGGCTTTCCTATTCTGGATTTGCTGCTTCATTCAGAGGCAATTGAGCTCTGAGACAAGTTAAGACAGTCAGAGCTGGGATGAAGACAAGCAAAGATGTTAATTTTCGGTGATGGGTATAAAACGAAAACTTGAAGCTAACTTTTGAAACAGTCTTGAAGCCAGGATTTCAAGTGCACAGGTCACACCCTGAAAAAAAGGTGTTTTCTACATTTTCCACCCCCCTAGAAATAGCAAGGACAGCAGTCAGGCAACAGGAGATGGGGTGGTGACACGGCCGGCCTCGGGTCTTGGCGCTGGCTCACCAGTGCTCGGGCCCATTCCCAGGCACTCTGAGTCAAATGATCTACATTCATATTTGATTCAAACATTCAACCAGGGTTGAGAACCACTGACAGATGGGGTGTTTCCAATCCCCAAAGGAGGCCAATTCTTCCTGACATGGGGGCAAAGTCTGAAGACTGGAAGTGGGGAGACAGACCTTGGGAGGGCCTCTCCGGAGGGACTGTCCGCCTAGTCCTACCGCTCAGGGCGGAATTCAGTGTGTGAAGAAAGCAAACAGATTGCGGCTGAAATGGCCACAGAGATGCTGTGCTCACTGCCTCGCACTCCGCGGGAGGGAGGCTGTCTTAGAGAGCCCGGGCAGGGGGGCAGGAATGGTGGAGGGGTGTTCAGGCAGAGACTGACCACCGTGCTCCCCAGACCCACAGCCAGCGCCGGGCATGCAGGGAATCCTGGCATTCCCGCATTCCCCAGGGAAGGGGTGGCAAAAAGCTGAAGAGGCTGGATCCCAAGCGGAGTCAGAGGATCAGAGGGCACAGATGAGTGGATGTTGCATCCAGAGTTCAGGACCAAGGACATCGGCGGTGAATATAGAGGGGATAAAACTCTGAAGATGGGGAGGTGTGAGATAAAGTCAGCAGGGGCCAGGAAGGTTCCAGAGGACATTCTGCAGCCCAGACACCCCTCCCCATCCCTGCGGTACAGGGCCAGCAATTCCTTGCTCCTACATACCATTCAAGAAGGGGGGGTGGGAGAGAGAGACCTTTCAAGGTGGAAGAGAAGTCCTTATAAAGAACACCATGTTTAATCCCAACTTCACTGAGCAATTGACTTCAAAGAGATGGAGTTTTAAATTGGAAGAAACTGAGTTACCTTGAAATGACAAGATTCGTTTTCTTTTCCGTCAGCGGTGAAATGGGAGCTAGAGACCAAGTTGAATTCAAACATGGAAAAAAGTCAACATTTTTTACATCTGACTTGCAAGTACCAGTTAAAGCCTGCTAAACATTTTGGAGTACTTAGAAGAATGAATGGATGCTAAGGTACCAGCAGAAACTAGGAGGGAAAAAGAACAAAGGATTCATATAATGAAAACAAGTTTCGTCCGGCTGGTGTGGCTCA
Source organism: Molossus molossus (assembly GCF_014108415.1). Taxonomy (NCBI): domain Eukaryota; kingdom Metazoa; phylum Chordata; class Mammalia; order Chiroptera; family Molossidae; genus Molossus; species Molossus molossus. The sequence continues at coordinate 103,817,315 of NW_023425366.1, read as the reverse complement.
GTGGTTGAGCGTCAACCCATGCACCAGGAGGTCACTGGTTCAATTCCCAGTCAGGACACATGCCCAGGCTGTGGCCCGATCCCCAGTGGGGAGCATGTAGGAGGCGACCAATCGATGTTCTCTCTCATCGATATTTCTCTTTTTCCCCTTTCACTTCCTCTCTCTCTAAAATCAATAAAGGGTAAAAAAAATTATTTTTAATTTCCTGAAATATTTTGGGTAATATGTCTCAAGAGTCTTAAAAATGTACATGCCTTGGACCTAGAAATTTCATTGCTAGGAATATATCCTAGAGAACAACAATGTGAGAATGTCAGATAGTATGATTTGGACAACTCTACAGCTGAAAACAAGGAAAGCAACTGGATAAAAACTATTGAAACTCTTAGTAAATCCATTAAAAATGAACAAAATGGAAATGATGGAGTTGAGAGCTGATCGACACTGGAACAGAGAGAGAGAGGCCCAGCACTGGGTTTGCTCCTGCCCAGCGGTAAGTACCTGTCCAGAAAGTGGGCTTTTGAAATTGCATTTCTGGAAACCTCAAAAGACCAGAGAGTTAAAAGTTGTACTTCAGTGCCTACCAATGATAGACAACCTGATAGGCCACCCTCCATTTTTATCTAGGACACTGAAAGGCTGTCCCTAAGGCTAACTCCCCACTCGAAAGCAACCTGCCTTCCCACAGACTGCAGGTCTGCTTAATTTCACCTGAATGACCCCGAGAATCTCAAATCTTTCATTTTGATTAAGGGATCAGGCTGCTAGCACTCCTGTGCTCCTGACAGAAATAAACAAAAATTCTCAGGGGAGGCAGATAATATCATCCTAGGTTTCAAATGAATTCAATAAATAAATTTTTTCAAATATGATCTCTAGCACATAATCAAAAGTGATCAGAAATATCAGGAGTAGAGATATCAAAAGTCAAACCTGCCCTGGCCGGTTTGGCTCAGCGGTTAGAGCGTCGGCCTGCGGTCCTGAGAGACCCGGGTTCGGTTCCCGCTAGGGGCACGTACCTCGGCTGCAGTTTGTCCCCGGCCCTGGTCGGTTGTGCAGGTGGCAGCCACTCGATGTGCTCCTTTCACATCAATGTTTCTCTCTCTCTCTCTGTTCCTCTCTCCCCCTCCCACTCTACCTGAACAAAAAATGGAAAAATGTCCTCGGGTGAGGATAAAAAAAAAAAAAGTCAAACCTGTGGAAATAACAGACAACTGGCACATAACCTCCAAATGTTGGAGCTGTCAGACATTAATTGCAAAGTATCTGTGTTTACTATGATGGAGGAGATAAAAATCAAGCTTAAATTTTTCATCAGATAAAATACAAACTATAAAAAATGGCACAGAAGGTTTGAAAAAGAAAAAAAGAGAAAAATCTAGAACTGAAAAGTTGAGTAAAATTAAGAACTCACTGGGTAGTTTAATAGCAGATTAGACACAGCTAAAGAGAGTAATATTGAAGTAGAAGACAGGTCAGAAGAAACTTTCTAGAATGAGGCACAGAGATAAAAAAAAAAAAAAAGGAAAATACAGAAAGGAAAGTAGGTGATATAGAGACAATGAATTCTGACACAGGTTTGTGAGATACCAGAAGAGGAAAAACAGGGCAGAAGCAATATTTGAGGAGATAGTGGTTGAGAATGTCTCAAAACTGCAGAAAGACATCAAACTACAATTCAAGAAGCCAAACAAATGTCAAGCAGATAAGTAAAAAGAAATACACATCTAGACATATCATAATAAAATTTAAATAACAAAATCAAAATCTTATAAATAGTGAGAGGGCGAAAGAAAAAATAAACAGATTTTTTTAAATGCTTTTGTATAAGAATTTTAATCAAAACTTTATTTATCAGAGAAAAATTAAAAACCTTCTGAATTTCCATCAACATAGTTAAATATATTTTGGCATATCCCATGATAAAGCGTGTGCAGCTATTAAAGCATCACTTTTCAAAATAATGAATGTGCCCTGGCCGGTTTGGCTCAGTGGTTAAAGCATCAGCCCAGGACTAAAGAGTTGCAGGTTCGATTCATGGCCCTGGTTCAGGTTGTGTGGGAGGCAACCAACTGATGTGTCTCTCTCATGTCAATATTCTGTTTCTCTCTCTCTCTCTCTCTCTCTCTCTCTCTCTCTCTGTCTCTCTCTCTCTCCAGCTTCCCTCCTTCCCTCCCACACTATCTGAAAAAAAAAAAAATCAATGGAAAAATATCCTTGGGTGAGGATTAAAAAAAGTAATAATAACAAAAGTAATGAATGATATAGGAAATATTTATGTTACACTGCTAATGGAAGAAGCCTAACTACTATTGTTATCTATATATGATCCCTTTATTTATTTAAAAATATATTTTATGGATTTTTTAGAGAGACAGGCAGGGAGAGAGAGAGAGAGAAACATCGATGTGAAAGAGAAACATCCCAGCTACCTCCTGCATGCCCCCCACCGGGGATGGAGCCCACAATCCAGAAATCGAACCCAGACCTCTCAGTCCATGAGACAACACTCAATCCACTGAGCTACACCGACCAGGCATGATCCCTTTATTTAAATATATAGTACAAGAAAAGATAATATACTAAAAATGTTGTTAATCATTATTTCTAGGTTGCAAGGTTGAAGGTTATTTTTATTTTCTTGTTTACACTTTTTTTCACATTTACACTATGAACCTGTTGGCTTTTATAATCAGGAGAAACCATGTCTCATTTAAGTATATGGCACGAACAATCACTGTTGTCGATTTCAAATTAAGGCAGGACTCATTTGAGCTATCAATTATTTTACACATATCACATTCTAATTATTCTATTTTAAGTATGTTGGGGTTTATGGAAGGGAGGCAGGACATGGTTGTATGTTCAAACATAGTATCATTTGAGGAAGGTCAGTATATAGCTGAGAAAGTCACATATTTTTTTCCAGATGCTTCCATGGACCAAGATTTCCCTCTAAACCTTTTTGTTGTTGTTGTTCTCCTAGGAGACCCATGTGACAGGATAGACTGCTTTTCCCCCAAATTCTTCCAGGGGTTTGGCATGTCCTGATCCCCTCCTGGGCCTGGCATATATACTGAGCTGGGATAACAGAACAGGGCTTTTTCTAACACAACTCAAGGAGGAAAAAAAATTTTCCTTTAGTATAATAAGACAGGCTACCCTGGCCAATTCTGCTCAGTGGTTAGAGCGTTGGCCTGTGGACCAAAGAGCTGCAGTTTCGATTCTGGTCGAGGGCACGTACCTTGGTTGCGGTTCAGTCCCTGGCCCTGGTCAGGGTTGTGTGGAAGGCAACCAGTCGATGTGTCCCTCTCACATTGACTTTTTCTCCCTCCCTCCTACTGTACCTGAAGATAAATAGAAAAATATTCTCAGATGAGAATTTAAAAAACAAACAAACAAAAAGACAGGCTAAGTCTTGTAACATATTATAATAAGATTTCTATTTACAACTTTTCTCAGGATCTTATAGATACGTGACCGAGAAGAAGCTCATGAAGAACTTCCTTCTATCACCTCTTCCTTTTTTTTTTTTTTAATCCTCATCTGAGGACATTTTTGTATTCATCTTCAGATAGAGTGAGAGGGAGACAGGGAGAGAGAGAGAAATATCCATGTGAGAGAGACACATTGACTGGTTGCCACCCACACGACCCCAACCGGGACCAGGGACAAACTGCAACCGAGGTACGTGTCCTTAGTGGGAACCAAACCTGGGCCTCTCCGGTCCGCGGGCCGATACTCTAACCACTGAGCCAAACTGGCCCGGGCCCCTCTATCACTTCCTCAACTGACTCAGGTCTAAAGCCTCTGGAATTCCACTCAGGAATCAAATCAACAAAGGAGTTCTGCCCAGGACTGTCAACCAAGTCCACGTACACTGGGCGTTGGGGGAACTCATTGAGTGACAGCAAGGCCACGTAGAACATGGAACCTGTGGGTGCTGACCCCCCGAAGACAAGGGCATGAGGAGGGAGTCACACACAGAGGCCACATGGTTCTGAGGGCCTGGTGAGGGACCCTCCTCCAGAACCCCAGACGCTTAGAAGCAACGTGGTTTCTCATTTGCTTCCTGGCTCAGTGAAATAAATTGCAAGTGCTGTCAGTTGTTTCCTTAGAAGACTGATTAGTTACTAATTACACGGAGATATAACACATGTAATTAAACAATACTCTACGGGGACACGGCTTCTGCCGTTGTTGTTTTTTTCCCCCTTAATGAAATCATTCCTTTCTAAATGTCTCTGTTCTAAGGAAGAGGAGAGACAGGACACCGGTTCCACTCACGGCAGCACCAGAGGGCTCTGCCTCAAAACACTGTCCAATGCCTGAACCGCTTCCCCTCGCTGGCCAAGGCAACAGCCTTGCAGAGGCCTCGCCATGCTCCCTTCAAGGTCTCCCCAACACGCGATGGGTCCCGAACTCTTAGGCAACATCCAAGGCTCGCTGACATCGGCCCCCTTCCTAGCTTTCCCGATTCCTTTCTCCATCCCCTCTGCCAATCCTCTGCTCCTCACTCAAACGCCAAGAGCAGCCGGGCCTCCTCCCTGCGTCCCGCCACACCCTGCTCTCTGCCCTTCAATCCTCTATCTGGCGGGGTTGCTGCAGCCCAGCTGCCTCCACGCACCCTCCAACTAGCTCGGCACAGCGCGCTCCACCTCCAGAACGCCGTTGTCTGGGGCGCTCCTTGGGCAGGGGCATTGCTTTGTTTTCCATTCTTCCTGCGTCTCCCCAACCCTCGCTCCAGGCCCCAGCACTGGAGAATGGCCACCTTGATCTCTCCCCAGGGGCAGGCACGTTGGACACACAGCCTTCAGTGACGGGAGAGTGGGCGCCACGGGTCCGCAGGAGCGCGCACGTCCGCCTTTAACGGATAGGACTGCATTGTAGCCCTGCCATCCACACTCATCGGACTGGGCCGAAGGAGAGGGATTCTCGTGGAGGCCAGGAGGGGATGAGGCAGGGAGAACAGCTTTGACTCATGATGCTTGGGAGCAGCTGGGCTGGAGGAGGGAGCTTGGCAGACCGGAGCCGGGAGCTCAGGCCGAGGCTGGCGTCTGGGAGGGCTGGGCTGTGCCGGCCACCCGGCCAGTTCGCACTGTAGGAGATGAGGCTCCAAAAGTCCACCAGTAAGGAGGCCAGAAAAGTCCAAGTTCAGGGTCAGTCAAGTCCAGACCCGGAGGAAGGAGTCGCAGAGTGAAGATCAGAGCAGAGCTGTATTCCCAAAGGGCCGGCTGAGCAGCTACAGTCTGGCTGGTGTTTACGGGCCCAGGGTACCTCTCCTCGCCCATCCGCCGCGAGGGCCTCTGCTGCCCGCTGGAGGGGCAGTGATTTCTGGGCCACTAAATCCACTGCTCTGCCACCAACACCATCATCACTGAGGTTTATCAAGGGCTTGTCAAGTCCTAGGCACTGTTCTAAGCATTTACATACGTTCTTTCACTTCATCCTCCCAACAACCTATGAAGCAGGGGCTATAAATGTCCCCAATTTAAAGATGAGGAAGCTGAGGCACGGAGGAGGTGAATCATTTTCCCAGCATCAAACCATGAGTAAGTGGTATAGCCAAGACCTGAACCCAGACTCTCGGACAAGGCTGCCGAGCTTTCTCCCCACCTGACCTCGCACCAGTCGGCCTTACATTGGGGGGCCGGCCCCTGCCTCGGGGAGAACCACATTATTGGGAGTGCTCCACAGACCCTGACAGGTCTGGTTCCCCCTGGCACAAGCTTTCCTTCAGGCAGAGTACCCTGCCCCACCTCAGCTCCAGCGCCTCCCTGTTCTGGAATCCAGCCACTTATCCCCGAGAGCGGGTGTCTTCCCAGCTCCTCCAGCCTGCGTCCCTCCTGCTTCGGCCCAGCCCACTGCCCCCTGTTCTTTCTCCGAGACCCTAGCCTGGTGCCAGTCACTGCCTGCGCTCTGAGCCCCATGTGGTTAGGGCACTGGGGGAGGGGGTCTGAGGTGTTTAGGGGAGTGTGTTACTCAAATCTCAGATAATGACATCTGCATTAGTGTCCCCAACATCACCCCAGGTTTGCTCATTCATTAGGAAGATTCACAGGACTCAGCCTATGGTCGTACTCAGGGCTATGATTTCTTTTTTTTTTTATTCCTTACCTGAGGACATTCTTGCATTTATCAGAGCAGGAGGGAGAGAGAAATATCCACATGAGAGAGACACATCGACTGCCACCCACAAGACCCCAACAGGGGCCAGGGACAAACTGCAACCAAGGTACATGCCCTTAGCGGGAACCAAACCCAGGACTCTCTGGTCCGCGGGCCGACGTTCTAACCACTGGGCCAGGGCAGGGTTATGATTTCTTACAGCAAAGGATCTGAAGGAAACCCAGCAAAGGGAAGGGGCATGGAACAAAGCTGGGGAGACCAGGAAGCTCTGAAGGTCCTCCCCCGTGGAGTCACCCTGCACCTGCCTACTTCAGCAATCGGCTTGTGACAGCACGTGTGACATGGTGTCTCCTAGGAAGGCTTCTCAGGGACCAGGGACCTCGAGTTGTATTGGGAGGGGCTCAGGGAGACACCCCTGCCTGGCGTGTAAATGCCATCCCCCAGAAGGAAAGCAGGCACTCAGCACAAACCACACTGTCTGTTGCAGCAGCTTAGGGGCAGGGCGCCACGCTTATCAGAAATCCAGGTTCCTGCCCTGGCCAGTTTGGCACAGTGGACGGAAGGGTCTCAGGTCCGATTCTGGTCAAGGGCACATACCTGGGTTGCAGGTTCAATCCCCGGCCCTGGTTGGGGTCGTGCGGGAGGCAACCAACCGATGTGTCTCTCTCACATCAATGTTCTCTCTCCCTCCCTCCCTCCCTCTCTTACACTCTATCTAAAAATCAATGGAAAAATATCCTTTGGTGAGGATTTTTTAAAAAAGAAGACAACATCCAAGTTCCCGGATGCCGGTCAAGGGCCGACCACGTAAGCAGGGCCTCGTTAAGGACAAGCGCCTGGGCCTCCCGTGCTGCCTCTTGTCCGCACACTGTCCCATACAGACGACACAACACCCCCGCAGACCACCTTCCTTTCCACCTGTGCCAGGCCCACACTCCCGAGCTTGCCTGTTTTATCAGAGCCTCGTCATAATCTTGGGCAGGAGACAGGCGGGAACTGGTTCCCTCACAGATCAACAGGTCACAGGCTGAGAAGGGGCCTGGTTCTCGGTCGCTGAGAAAAGCCTGGGAAGGCTGCACCCTCAGGCCAGCCGGTCTCCCTCCCGACAACGGCACGGGGCTGAACCAACCGAGATGGCGCCTGTGAACGAAGCCATGGGGACAGGGGGCTGTCTTTGTCGGCCTGCAGGGGTGGAGTGAGACGGGAACGTGTCTCCACCACCGGAGGGGACAAACAGATGAGCGGAACTGCCAACCCTTCCACGCGGCCCTCGGCTAAACCTATTTGCAGACTGTTAGTGCTAGACGTGTCCTTAAAAAAAAATCACTGTGTACAACCCATTTCTTATTGGAAGAATATGGAAATTAGCTTCAGCCTATTGTTTAGAAAGGCTGAGAGACCGGGTAATGAAAGCCATTACGTGAGATCGCTTTCACTGCGCTTCCCTGCCGTTAGGGAACGGCCTTCGTTAGCGCGGCCACAGCCCCTCCTCCGTCGGCGTGGCTCTCTCTCCCGATGCAGGCTGAAGCCAGGGCGGCCTACGCGTGAGGCTGAATTTGAGAAAACAAGCAGCGACAAAAATAAAACCCTCGGCTCTTCTTCTGTGTGAAGGCACGCACGTGTACCCAGATGTGGACAGGTGGGCCCGGGAGGGGTTCTGGGAGGAGGGCACTGCCCATGTGGTGAGGACAGTGCCCTGCCTACCGGTGTCCCAGCCTGCGATTCCTCTTCTGAAGTGGGAAGCGCAGAGCAGCCACCGCCGGTGGACAGACAGCGTCCTCCGCGGTGGTCTGACGCCCCGAGCCCCACAGACTTCCGTGATCCCGTGTGACTCTCCCAGCAACACTCTCAGGCGGGTCATAGCACCTGCTTCTGAGACGCACGGACACGACGACACTGAAGTCTAGAGAAGCTGGGTGCTCGAACACAGCAGAGGACACGCCAGGCCGATCGCCCCGACTCTCAGCCCGGTGACGACATCAGCCGCCGGCACTCGGAAAATCTGCTCCAAACCTAAGTCAGATGGGAACACGAGGAAACCTGTCTCCTCTGGGGCTCTGGGCATGAAAAAGAAAGTGTCCCTTGAGAATTCACAATGGCTTGCCTGTAACAGAGTTTGAGATTTTATTTAACATTAGCCGCATAGTCAGGAAACAAGCAGCCTAGACATTTACATGAAACGTACATAGTTGCTGTCGGTGACACCTAGGAGGAACTGGCAAAAAAAAAAAAAAAAGCAAATAAAAATCTCCCTGGAGAGACCCAATTCAACCCAGATCCAGACAAAACAGAACTTCAACCCAGAAGCTCCTCTGCGGGGGAGCTCATAATCCGAGACCACAAACACGTGAGGAAACTGTCACCATGAGTGAGCATCAGCAAAGGCGATAGGATCAGGACCCCCAAGAACGTGAGGTAATAGAACTATCAGACAGAAACCATATGATAAAAATGTTCCAAATGATTACAAACATAAAAATGGGAGTTAAAAAAAATAAAATTAAAAAAAGGCCCTATGCAAACTAAATGAGCAGATTGAAAAATCATCAAACAAAACTTCTAGAAATGAAAAATAGTCTTTGCAACTTCACACACAGCAGGCAGGTCAAATAGCAGATTACACATAGCTGGAAAAAACTAGAGTGAATAAAAGCATATATTAATGAAATTACCCTTAGAGCATATAAGCAGATGGAAAATACACAAAAGAGATGAAGAGATATTGAAGTTGGACCCTGCCAGGCAAATGCGAGCCAGCAATCTATTGGAGCCCGGGCAATTTCTCCCGGTGCCAACAACAGTGAAACACTACATTACTACATTGAAATACAGCTTTATAATTTATAAATCAAGGCTTTGAGGCGAATTCATATAATTTGTTTGCTCCTCAAAAGAAATCCATGTCATGGAGGTGCAGGTATTAAATTCATTATCTTAGAGATGAAGAAGCAGAAACTCAGAACAATTTAAGGGATGTGCACAAACACAGCTCATCAAAGAGGAAGCTAAAAATCAAAGAAAATCTCCAGCCCTGACAGTATAGCTCAGTGGTTGAGCATGGACCCAGGCACCAAGAGGTCGCCTGTTCGATTCCCAGGCAGGGCACACGCCCAGGTTGTGGGCCTGATCCCCAGTGGGGGGCATGCAGGAGGCGGCCAATCGATGCTCTCTCTCATCGATGTTTCTATCTCTCTCTCCCTCTCACTTCCTCTCTCTAAAAAATCAATAAAGAAATAAAATTAAATTAAAAAAAAAAAAAGGAAATTTTCACAAGGGCCTTCCCTCTCTACTCACCCCTCTTGGTGAATATTTCTCAGTGAAAGACGTTGTCTTGGTCTTTGGGGGCTGCTGTAACAAAATACTACCGTCTGAGTAGCTTATAAACGACAGGAATTTACTTCTCACAGTTCTGAGGGTTGGAATGCTAAGGTCTGGGTGCCAGCATGGTCCAAAGGGGACTGTCTTCCAGGTGGCAAACTGTGTCCTCATATGGTGGGAAAAGAGAGAGCTCGCTCAGGCTCATTCATGAGGGCCCTGTGGTTATTACTTAGTCACTTCCCCAAGGCCCCATCTCCTAACATTACCGCATTGGGCATTAGGATTTTAACAGATCAAACTGGTTAGGACACACATTCAGACCTTAGCGAATGCCAGCTGGGATGCTAATGGAGGACCCTGGAGTCTCCGATATGAACGAAGCTAACAACAGCCGGAGGCCAGAACGCAAAGCAATGCTTCCTGGGCTCTGAGAGCTACCTCTCTGCCGAGGCAGAACCAGCCGGCGCCTGTGGAGGGAAGGACGCTGTGGCTTGCTTAAAGGTGAATTGCTGGTTGCAGCACTTCCCAGAATGAACTCTCTCACCCTGGACGTCATCATTTCGGGTGGGAGGGAGACAATGCACCATTCATTTCCTCCTAATTTTAGGAGAAAATAAATTGGATGGGAACTCTGTTAGGGTCAATTTATCAGACAGGCACAGGGATGAGAAACATATTCTCAACCATAGGTTGAAAACATAACTCAAGCCCGGGGTTACTGAAACTCTTGGACCGAAGGACAAAGGAAAATGAAATTATTGGGCTGGGGACTTTCTCTTTAAAAGGTCGAGCATTTCCCCCCTAAGGACACGGAAACAAACCGAGAAACTCTCCTACAACAAACAGGCTTGATTTGTACATTCCAATAGCTCAAATGTGTAAGTTATTGGGATTCAACACATCTGCCAGGCGGGATCTTAAATCTGATGAGGCTCTGGGTTCATTAACCTTGGCAGAAGGAGCCTGGGTAAATCTGCTTGTGAAATATCTGCTATATATTTTAATTCCCCAAAGGGCAAGGAAAGAATACAGGTCCATGTAGCCTGCTTCAGCGACATCCTTGACAATTTCAATAACCTTCTCAAAATTATCATTGTCTTTAATTAAGGAGGGCTGGCTTCTCCCGGAGCTACAGAGCATCAGCTGCGACGGGACGGGACGCCGCCTCCTCTGGACCTCGGCAAGTTGCCCCTCACCTCTCCTGGGCATGTCCTGCTTTCCGCCTTGAACGGCAGCTACTCCCCTGCGGTCTCGTTCTCCTGCTCTAAAGGTGTGCTCACGTTTCAGGGCTCTTGCGTATCATCAACAGCATGTAACACATTGGCTTTTATTTAGTTCACACCCTATAAGTATTCGTTGGGTAACAAAGGAATGAATGGGCCTGATTATGAAGGCGTGCTTCCTTCAGTAACTCTTCTGCTTAAAGCAGTCTCCTCTGAAAAGGACCTAAAAGGTCTGAGCCGGCGGGAGATCACATCCACAATGCAAGGCCAGTGTAGAGCAAAACGGCTTTATTGCACACGCCTGGGTGCAGGCGGGCTGAGCCGAGAAGAGTTCAGCCTAGAATAGCAGTTGGGGTGTAGGTTAAATATCCTACTTCTAGCTTCCGGCGGTTCCTGCTGACGTACTCTGCCTGGCCCACTGTCCACTTTGCAGTTGGACTGGTCTGGTATCTCGATCTGTATCTGCGGGTGACTCACTGTCTTGTAGATAATCCAGAGAATCCCTATCCATACTCAACAGAGGGCTGAGCAAAGGTCATGCAAGCAACACAATCTCCAGTTTCCCCTTTCGCAAGCTTTTACCTTTACCCTTTAAAACATTACTAACTCTGTCAGGACCTCCATGCGTATGCATGAGCGAGCAGCAGGAACTCAGAAAGAAGTGACGTGCAAGCCAGTGAGCAGTCTCGTTTATAATTAAGGTGTCCTTTCTGAAACCGTTCTGGTTTCAGGTTTGCAGCGTGATCCTGTTGGGTTCTCGGGAGGCATGCACAGGAAGGTGCTCCAGCTTTGGGTCAGACCTCCTCGGTTGTCAGGGGTTGGGAGAGAGCAGCTAGTGATCAGATTTACACAGGGAGGAGGGGGCTTGTGAATGGGAACTGGGCAGGGACAGGAAACTGAAGGATTCATTCTCTCTCCACACCACCTGGTAGCAAGTGGCCACGGTCTCTTCAGCTTCACACTGTGTGGTGGCTTAAAGAATCCGGGGCAGGCAAGTGCAGAGGAGAGGATTAAACACAACGATGGACGGTAACCCGCTCGCTTAATCGAGAAAATGGCCCACTGGTGCACGCCGCCATCATGGCGGTTCAAACCTCCTGCTCCGGTTTGTGAATTATAACACTGTCACGCTCACGTGGGTAAACAGATTACTTCTCCTTCTAGGAGCTGGGCCCAGAAATGTATCTGTGCAGTGAAATATAAATACATATCTGAGGTTATTAACTGTTGCATTTGCTATGATGGAAAAAACAAACAAACTCAGAAATAACCTAGTGTCCATCCATCCAATCTGGGTTAAAATGCTGCACGGGGCAGACAGACCTCTGTCTGTGGTGTGTACAGCTAGAAGCCCAGGACCTAGAATACTGCATGGTACACAGTAGGTGCTCAATATATATGGTTTATGAGATGAACGGGATGGCATCCCACTGTTAAGAAGACTGAGGTAGAACTAAATTTCAGATTTGGATATGTGCCCTGGTGTATTAAGTGAAAAAGAAAAAAAAGTAAGTAGCAGAATAATATGAAAGATGTATACTCAGAATTTGGCACGTCGTCGGTGCCATGAAAACATGTATTGGCAAACGGTTGAATTCACAAAGAGTTGGAGTCAGGTATGTTTAGGAGCATATGTAATGCACACACACACACACAAACACACATGGGTAAACGCACAAAGGAAGGCTAGATACCCAACTGTTCGAAGGAAAGGAGATAAGAAACTCTTGGCTTATATCATTCTCAATAGGTTGAATTTTTTTTTTCTTTATTGATTTTAGAGATAGAGGAAGGGAAGAGAGAAACATCCATGAGAGAGAACATTGATTGGCTGCCTCCTGCATGCCCCCCACTGGGGATCAGGCCCACAACCTGGGCATGTATCCTGACCGGGAATCGAACCTGCGACCTCTTGGTGCAGGGTCAGTGCTCAACCACTGAGCCATACCGGCCAGGCTGGGTTGAAATTTTTTTACAACAAATATATTTCTACTTTTATAATTCAAATGACATTTAAAAAATTTCAGCCTCCAGAAGCCCCCACCCCCATGCAAAGGGCCCAGCACACCGGCCTGCATGAAGGGCAGCCAGTAACCACAGGTGGTCCCGAGCTGCCTCCCCCACCCTTCCAGCAGAACATGAGGAGAAGGATGGGGAAATGAGATCCGGGTCAGCTCCTGAGCTCACAGAGAGAGCACGGAAGGGACTGCAGAAGCCCTTCATAACATGAGGGTTAATTTGACAGTGGAGAACCTATTCCCGCTGCCACGGTACCAAAAACAGGGAGGCTGATAAGGGCGATTGATCATTTTATTTCATCACTTCGAGAGACTAGAAAGATCTCTCACAGGCACTGAACTCTCTCTCAAGTTTAAAAGCCTTTAGATCAATTTTATTGGGTTAATTGATGATGTCTTTGCGCACTTTGGCTCTGCAATCTGTCATGTCCTATCAGGTTGCCTGGGAAGCTCAAAGTGGAGTTCTGGGTCCTTCAGCGCTGTGGAGGCTGGAGCAGGGGGCCGGAGCTGCCCTCCGCGTGCTGTGGGCTGATGCGGCGAGAGGCCTTTCATCCCTCACGGAGGAGCGGGAGACAGGGCAGGCTCTGACTCCCGGGCTTTCACGTGCACTCACACAAACGGGATTGGGACGGAAGACACACTGAGAATTCTCCTTCCTTTGAAGTATACTTTCTCCTACCTTTTAAATAGCTGTAAACACTTCCTGTTCTAAGTACAAAGTTATTACTGTTTATTCATTTAAGAGCTAAGTTCTGACGGTCATAGTCACTCTGTCCGTCTATCTATCTGCCTATCGATCTGGATATAGGTTTTCTCGAGCTGCGGTAACAGATCACTGCAGACTGAGCATCTTCCATCACAAGTCCATCCTCTCAGAATTCTGCCGGCCCAAGTCCTTCCGACGGCTCCAGGGAAGAATCTGTCCTTGCGTCTTCCAGCGTCCGGTGGCCCCAGGAGCTCCTAGGCCTGTGACTGCAGAACTCTGGTCCTTGCCTTTCCTCTGGGTCTGGGACTTCTGTTCTTATGAGCACATTTGCCATTGGATTTAGGGCCCACCTAGATGATCCAGGGGGGTCTCATCTCAAGGTCCTCAACCCAAACTCATCTACAAAGAACCACCCGCCTTTTCACACAAGGTCACAATCACAGGTTCTGGGGGTCAGGATGTGGACATATCTTTTGGGGGGCCACCATTCACTCCTCCACCCTATGCCAGGCACTGAGGATACAAGATTACATGACCACAGTTCTGCCCATGTAAGAGTCATAGTCTGTTACATGGAACCAAGTACCCGCACGACAGTGCAATATGAAATCTCCAGGACACTTCTCTCCTGAAGCAGAGAGACCGATTTAGGAGAAAGGGTAAAGGGCAGGGGGTGTTTGGGCTGAGCCTTAAATAATGAACAGGTCCCTGCCCTGGCCAGTATGCTCAGCGGTTAGGGCATCGGCCCTAGCACCGAAAAGGTCACAGATTTGATTCCCAGTCAAGGGCACATACCTGGGTTGCAGGTTTGATCCCCGGCCCCAGTCAGGACACATGAGGGAGGCAACCAACCAATGTGTCTCTCTCATACCAATGTTTCTCTCTCTCTCTCCTTCCATTCCTTCTGCTCTCTCTAAAAAAGCACCCTGGGGTGAGGATTAACAACAACAACAACAACAACAAAGAATGAACAGGCCCCCACCAGGCAGACAGACGCAGCGGGATGACAACGGGCATCCAGAGAGCAGAGATCATGGGCTCCCGGAGGAAGAAACGGGGTTTGCGTGAATGTGCATGATGTGTTCAGGGCATACAAAGTGACCCAAGGGGACAGGAGTGCAGGGTCCTTGTGTGGCTGCCGCAGGGAAGGAGGAACCAGGGGATGGGCTTGACCACGTGGGGTCAAATGTGAAGGATCTGGTTCTTTCAAGTTGACGTGTGCCAAGCATTTGCCACCCTCAACTTTCAGTCACCTCCAACTTCTCTGTGTCTGTGCGCTCCCTGTTATCCAAGAAGTTCTTCAAAGCTGAAGGCCCAATTTCCTGTCATCCCTGAGCAACGAACAGTGTCCAGGCCGCAGCTGTGTCCAGGGCCTGGGCTCCATGTCAGGCTGCTCCAGCCACTCCTGAACAAAGTGCGAGGCCCAGATGCAGGAGGCCACCTACCCAGGGTACCCCGAACCTGGGCGAACACGTCTGCTAACGATGCCAGTCCTCTTGGTCATCTCCGGGAAAAGGAGTTTACTGAGCAGAGCAGTGACTACAGCTGGTAAACAATCTCTCCTGGTGTTTGGTCTTTAATCCTTGATAGCAAAATGCCCAAATAGACTGATTATTAAAACAGGCAGTGGAGGCATAAAGTGAATTGTCAGACTGAATTCATTGATTTTTATCACTAAACGAGCAGCGATAATGGCCTGGCTGGCGTTACACAGACACGGTTTTGGTGGAAACAGTACAGAGTCAAAAATGCCAACTGTTGGAAATTAAGTGCATTTATTTCTACAAATTAAATTGCCTTGGGAAATCAGCCTCGGGTACAGAAATACTTAATGTTTACCAAGTAATATTTCAGTTGCTGAAACACCCGGTGGGTCTTGACGCGTGGCCCAGAAATGACATCTATCATCTTGATGAGCGGATCAAAGGAAACCCTGACCCCAGGACTAAGAAGTCCCACCCTCCACTTCTCCTACACAGACGGGGCTGCAGCCTCTAGAGACAGAGACAGCGTGGACATTCTCAGGCCATATGTCAGAAGGAAGCGTCACAAAGGGGACTGAGTCACTGTTTGTGCAACCATCTGTTGATAACAGAGCTTCACGATCCCCACACAGAATTTTGATATCCTTTGACTTCTCGGGTGAAAATACATGGAAATGAGAGGGTATGTCGTAGATTTCACCCAACTGCCCTTCTTCCCCATACAGATCTAGTCTGGTGGCTTCCTCTGTCAGGAGCACAAGCCTGGGTAACATTTCAGAACAAAGAGACAGAAGAACAAGAGTAGCATGGGCCAGACTCGCTGGCAGCTGGCAGCTGGCGAGCACCCCCTCGGGCCACATTCTCCACAGGGGGCGAGATGGATGGAAACGCAGAAGAAAAGAAACACGTCTAATCATTCTAAAGCTTGGGTTCAGACAACCTGCTGCCAGAACTTGGCAGACGTACCCACTAAGCACATGTCAGTGGGGCTGGATGGAGAAACAACCGTGGCTCCCTCTTAAACAGCATCCGTGCCCTCTTGCAGGAGGATGAGGAAGATCCATGGCCCTTCCTCATCACCTCCCCACTGGCCCACAGGCTCAGAAATGGAGAGAAACCGAAAACTGGGCAGCTTGGCTCCTACTACGGTGGGGGACAAGATACTGGGTTTGTGCCATTCTCCTTTGGGAGCCTGACCCTCCGGAAAACACTAGGCTGGAAGGACTGTGTGCACCGGGTCATCGGAGTACAGCTCGTCCAGGTGAGCAGGGAAGGGAGGAGGCAGCACTGGGACTGGGAGATTCAATGCGCAACAGGCACACAAAGAAACCAAAGGCAAACCCACCGAGCCTCAGAGCCCCCCGGGGTGGGGCAAGGAGATGATGCCCCCTGGGCCCCGCAGAGATGCAGGAACAACGCTTCCAGTGTACACCCCTTCTGTGTGCTTCTTGCTGCCCCCTGGCTGTCAGGACGGAAAACTGGCTCTGACGGGCAGCCCCAGCCTAGATCATCCACTGTGCTGCCCAGCATCTCTCCAGAGGATGGGGGTCTGTGGAAAAGGAATACTTCCCGAAGTCTCCGAGAGAGGGTATAACTCTGAAATTATTTGCTGCAGGAATCAGACTTTTTTTAAAAAAAAGTGTATCGTCATCCACTTCAAGATGCAAGAATACATAGTTTCATGATCTTCCCTAATCTGTTTTCCAAGACATCATACTTCATCTTCACTGCATGGATTCTGGACACATTTTAATAAATTCATGAGCTAGTCACTCCTAGTAACTCGCGCTGGTTCCTGCCTTAATTCCTTAGCTCTGCTCCCATGGGAGGACGTTCACACCGTGTGATAAAGATAAGTTCCCTTAGATCACCCAAAGTTTTATTAAGAAAGATATTTCTAAATGCCCTGGTCAAGTGAAGGGTAGATGAGAAAGATGAGCAGCGACTACTCTTGGCCATGAGGTCACAGGTGGGATGGGGCACACTCTCGCCCTGTACGTCAGAGGTGAAGCGCTCAGTACGACCCTGGCCCCCAGGAGGAGACACACAGGACTTCCCAAGGTGGTAGAGCTTTTACCGAAAGAAGAAGGATGTAGCAAAAGACACGTTCCCTCCCTCGTATACTTTTTATTCCTTTCTTCCTCCCCCTTGGGAGCAGTGAGCTCCGAGCAGGGGTGGACAAGGCTGTCCCGAGAGCGTCAAGTCCTGCACGAGGCTCATCAGAGAGGAGACCAGTTCGCAAAAGAGGGGTGAAGCCCAAGGGAAAGGAGCCGGCAGCCCCCTTGTGCAGAGAACCCGGGCACAGAACCTGGCTGAGGTGAACGTGGACACTGACCCTCTGTCGAGATGTGCTCCTTTAGATCCGGGCCCTCTCAGGAGACCCGTCTGACCTGTGGGGTGGAGCTGGGGAAGTACTGACATCATTAATACATTTAGACATCTGAAAGTTTCTGCGAAGCCCTAATAAAAAATCGGGGCCGGTGCTCTGTCTCTTCTCCCCCAGCGATGAGCCCACTCTTCTGAAGGCTGCCCTGGGATACTGGGGCAGGGAGTCCCCAAACGACGTTTTCCAGACCCCTTTGCCTGATTATATTCTGATTAAATTTCTGATTAGATTCTGATTAGATGGGGTTACACAGATTCTATGTGCCATAAAATCAGATTCTGCCAATGGGAGGTGCCACCAAGAGGTGTGAAGCCAGGAGAGGGAGACGGATCCATTCCGTCCTCGGGTTGGGTCTCTGGCTCTCACGGAGCGAAGGACAAGAGCTCCACACTCCCGTGAAACATGAGCTCCTGGCGCCACCTTCGCCGAGGCCCTAGGTGACCTGAGCACCTGCCAAGAACGCCCTCTCCGTTTGAAACACGGGGTTGAGCTTCTGTGTCTTCACTGGACCCACGCCGACCCACCAATTTAGGAAACACCCTAGAATGCTATGAGGTTTAAACTAGTTCCGACTACATAGTGGGAACTACGTAGAAGAGGGTCTGGCACAGAGTAAACTCGAAAAGCCCAAAAGTCAAGTCACGTACAAGTACCGACAATCGTCATTCCCATGACTCCAGTTGCAAGTGCTGGAATGATCACCTAGCTGGGCACCACCCAGGACAGTAGCCGCTAGCAACGTGGAGTTACCTGCATTTCAATACAGATTCATTAAAATGGAGTCAATGAGGGCTGCGGTTCCGCCGCCCACTGCTTACATCAGTCACTAGCCGGGCAGACACGCGGTACTCCATCGGCACAGACTTTGTCGGACACTGTTGATCTAGATCCCACGCACCGGAGATTCAGCGGGAGAGCTTGTTAAAAATAAAATTCCTGCACGCCTCCAAAAGGTGCTGATTTGGAGGATGTATGCAACAGTGTTGGTAACAGCGCCCCTCAGGAGCTGCTGGGTTCCCCAAACTCTGTAAGAGCAGCTGAGACAGGGAATAGGGTATTTATTTCCTAACATTTTTCCTAAGTCTTTAAGGGAAAAGTGTGTGTGTGTGTGTGTGTGTGTGTGTCCTATAAACAAGCACAAATACTATTAACCCCAATTAACCAGAATAACAGAAATCAATATTTTTGAGATGATTCCAACTCAACACAAAGCCTCAGTCACCCCAGATTATCAGGAGCTTGCTCTCTGTGCTAAAGCGACACCAGGGACCCTGGATGCTGCACCTCTGACCAGGTGAGCAGGAAAAAGGATGAGCAAGGAAATGTTGCCTGAACCACAGGCGTAATTAACTATTTGTTCCTGTTCATCTCTTTGATCACAAAGCTCATTGTTTAGTGAATACTTCTACGTTGATTATAACAATCTTGATTTTTCAAAAAAAAAGTTTGTTCCCAAACACAGGTATTTTACACTTCAAAAGCTTTTCCATAGAAAAAGCCCAGGAGTCAAACTTAAAAGAACCCATTCCTAACAGTGAACTCTTTTTTTTTTTTTTATGAATTTTTATTTATTTTTTTGTTACAGATATTTTACCTTTTTACCCCATTGGCACCCCCCACTCCACCCCCCCTCCACCCTGTCCCCGGCTTAGTTGTCCATGTCCATTGGTCATGCATACATGCATATAAGTTCTGTGGTTTATGTCTTCCCACCCCCCCTAACAGTGAACTCTTGATTGCACAATTCGCAGCGCACGCTAAGGTAACTACGCCTACCATTCGGCGGTTCTTAATTACCCGGCTGTGCTGCAAGCCAGGCGTCCGGCCGCCCCCTCGCAGAGGACGTGCAGGTGGAAGGCATGATCTGCTAGGAAGGGTGTTATACAACCTACTGCCCAACCCCTTCAAGCAAAGACCCAAATAACAAATGCTGGACACGCAGAGCAGGTAACCTGTCGTGTGCACATCTCGCTATCGCCAAATGGGAGCGAGGTGTTCCCTCTCGTTCTCCTTTGCCAGATGCTAGGTGGGCCACGGTCTCTGATGCTTCATAGTTCCACTTTCTAAGGAACCTTACACTTCATTCTACATTCAACCTTTTTTTACATTTCATCTTACACCCACTGTTTAAATCTTCTATATTTGTTCTTCTACTGCAAGTCTCCTTCCATTGTTTTCCGTGAACAGGTGATTATTAATTCATCCATCCATCTATCCGCCCATTCAGTCAAACGATTCTTCCTTGCCGTGGGTGACAGCTATAATTCAGCAACTCATTTCATTAGAATTTCCAATTCTCCCCTGACCACACTGGAGGTATAAAGGGAGACAGGTGTGTTAATTGAACACCATGCGTGTTCTTCCCTGCCCTGAACACGCTTTCCTGCGCACTTCCTGCCTCGCTGGCCATTAGCTCGGTTATGTCACTTGACAACCGGGCCAGTGGCCTGTGACCAAAGGCCATATTCAAATGAGATCTTCAAGGGCCCTATTGGGAAGAACGGCACGTCCCATGTGGGTAACACCCTTTGGCCTGGGTCCCTAAATGAGAACACCTGGAACAGACACCCCGTCATGGAGAAGAGTTGTTGGATTGCCTCCAACCTATCGATGACATGTGATGTGAGCAACAATGACCTTTACTGGTGAGGTCACCAAGATCTGGGGTCACTGGTTATGCCACCTAACAGCATAAGCACTCTTCTTCTTCTTCTTCTTTTTTTTAAATTAATAATTAATTAATTTTTTTAAATCTTCATTCAAGGACACTTTTGCATTTATCTTCAGGTAGAGCAGAAGGGAGGAAGAGAGAGAGAGAAACATCGATGCGAGAGAGACACATCGACCGGTTACCACCTGCACAACTCCAACTGGGGCCAGGGTCTAACCACATCCAAGGTGCATGCCCCTAGCGGGAACCGAACCCAGGACTCTCTGGTCCGCAGGCCGACGTTCTAACTGCTGAGCCAAACTGGCCAGGGCGCACGCTTCCTAATTTTGCTGTTGCTGATGCAAAAGGACGGATGGAGCACTGGCCACATCCAAGGCAGCACTGTCTGCTGGGATCTGCTCACAGGATACCGGACCGGACACAAGACCAGAGAGACAACCTTCTGGCAAAGAAAACGGAAGTATGTGCAACAGAAGGACCCCAGACAGTGGTAATGCCATAACCCAGTAATGGAATTTAAGGGTGCTCACTGATCCTGTGCCCTGGACTGCTGGGAGGTGACAGCACCTGTCCTGTAGGGGTCCTTCTCAGGCACCCCGCCTGTTCACTGTCCCTCACAGGGCCCCTTTGGGTGTGGCACACCGGCCTTGATTACTTGCCTCCCGCAAACTGGAGGGAATGTTGGTAAAACCTTGGTTAACAGTCATATTTCAAAGGGGAAGAAAAGATAAATAAACACAGAAAGGGGACATGGTGCTGGTGGTCATGTTTGTGCGTTTCCGGAGAAAAGAGAGGTCTCGTCTTAAGAATTGCCAAGTTCCTTGTCTCGCCTTCACTGTAGACATTTTAAGGTTTTGCTACAGGTGGCAAATATTTATTAACAAACCAACTGTACAAGGAGCACGGCGAGAAGACAGCAGAAGTTTACACAAGCCTGGAAGTGGAGAGGAAGGTGAGCCTTCCCCGACAGCCTGCGGAGGGCGGGCTAACGTGAGCCGAAGGAGGCAGCTGGAGCTCCAGGTTCCGGGGGCTTTTTTCAGTGACATACCAGGAAACCTAATGACATTTCCGAAGGGCTGACCTCACCTAATTGGGGGTCAAACGGTAGTTCTTCACACTTAAACGGTGCCGGTACTAATCATTTTATTCTAATTTTTCTCTTCTATAAATTTGTATTGCCTAATGACCTGTATAACGGTTTTTCTGTGTGATTTTTATATATCATACTGATCTATCTTTGGACCTTCCTTCCTTTTAATATTTTATTGGAGGAATGTCTTTGCATATGCTGAATTAACTTCATTCATTCAGAATTTAATGGGCATCTCCATCAATAATCGTACTTTTCGCAACAACCATGGGTGAAATGCCTTTCATTTGCAATACAATGTGCTAGACACAGGCTGAACATAAATGCAAACAGAACCAGATTCTATCTCAAAATCCTAATGAAAGAACCTAATAGAGCTCAGAGGCTGATGGAAGTGACAGGGATATGAAATGTAATAACTAATGAGGCAACGGAAATGATCACTGCCCTAAGTGGGGTGCAGAGGCAGGGGCTGTGGAGGGGTTGCACGGGGTTTGGAGATGAAAGCCAGCTGCATGGAGGAGGTGGCTGGGAGGGCTGAGGCTGCTTCTGGGCATCGGTGGATGAGGATGGCATTTTAAGCAGATGTAACCGTGCCAGTGAAGCTACTTGCAGCAGGGAGGTGTCTGGAAATGCTGAGAGCGTGGTATGGCTCCAGTTTGCAAAAGAATATATTTTGCATTTCAGTGTGACAAGTCTCGCCTGGTCCCTTGCAGCCAGTTTGTGAGGAATTGGAATTGGCTATGTATTGGGGGGGGGGGTATGCTGGAGAGGAGATGGGGAGGGGAGGGGAAGGCAGGGGAGAGCAGGGGAGGGCAGGGGAGGGCAGGGGAGAGAGGTAGGGAGGAGACAGAAAGAACCTGAAAGAACCGAGGTCCCGTTTCTGGTCCTGGCATGGTATGTAAGCAGCAGTCACATCAACTCCTTTCCTGAGAAAAGTCTAACATCCGCTAAGAGAAGAATCAAAACGAAGAAGAAAAAGTGGGAACATTTTGGACTAAGAAAAGTTGTGGTTGGTGTTTGAAACACCTGAGCAGGTAAGTGTAATGATGTTCATATATGTGGTCACAGAAGTAAATGTGACTGTCAAATATTTTTCAAAGAGAAGATAGCTGATGTAAAAATTAATGAACTGATCATAATGGAGGCCTAAAGCCTTAGATTTTATAAGAAAGAGCAGGAGAGGAGGGAAGAAGAAGGAAATTTTTAAATGAGTTCAATGCCTTGTCTTATTTAGAGAGGAGTCAACCAACAGAGATTTCTTCTTGACTTTGATCATTTAAAAACACTTGCCACGTGGCAGAGGGGGGAGGGGAGGGGTGAAAAAGGTGAAGGGATGAAGAAGTATAAATTGACCCTGCCGGGTGTGGCTCAGTGGTTGAGCATCGACCCATGCACCAAGAGGTCGCCACTTCGATTCCCGGTCAGGGCACATCCCCAGGTTGTGGGCCGGATCCCCAGCGGGGGACATGCAGGAGGCAGCCAGTCGATGTTCACTCTCATTGATATTTCTCTCTCTCTCCCCCCCACTCCTCTCTCTCTCTCTAAAAATCAATTAAGGAAAAAAAAATGTATAAATTGGTAAAGAACAGTCCAACGAATGTAAATTATAGCACAGAGAATATAGTCAATAATATTGTAATAACCATGTATGTGGCCAGGTGGGTACCTAAAATATTGGGGGAACCACTCTGTCAAGTACATGACTGCCTAACCACTATGCTGTACACCTGAGAATAATATAAATGAATACTGAAAGTAAACTGCAATTGAAAAGAAATGTTAAAAGGATGATTTATAAGTACAGAAAAAAGAGGAAACAAAGCTGAGCTCATTTAAGGGCGGGCTCCCTGGCCACATTTCTCGGCCAGTCTGCCAGCGGCGGGCCAGGCTCCTGTGAGCCACAGCCTGGAGGGCTTGGTAGGGACGGATAAATGAGCAGACACTGCTGTGAAACTACACCGCCTTTCAGTGTTTTTGAAAATGAAAGTAAAAGTGATAGAATTTAAAATAGAAATAACAAAAAAAAGACAACAACAAAACAAAACATCTATTTTCCAAATCACCGGAGAAGATGAAAACACAATCAGAGAAGAAAACGAAAAACCGAGGCCAAGGAAGTGCCCCTACTGAGGGGATAAACCCAAACCCAAAGCGAGGGCAACGGGTCGGTTCTGACGATAAGCACGCACGGTCCAGACGCCCGTAGCAGACTGGAAAGACTGCGCTGAGTTTAAAACCCAAATCCATCCATGTGCTACTCTCAAGCCACATGCTTAAAACAAAACGCAGACAGTGTAAACGAGGAGCAAAGGCCTGCTGGGCCAAAGCAAACAGAAAGCAAGGGTGTGTGTTGATTTCGGAACAATGAGAGGCCAGGCCTGCTACCCCGTGTGTGCCAGAGACCTGTGCTGCGGGGCTCTCTCGCCACTTTTCATGGATGAAAACAGAAGTGATATACTCAGGAACACAATGACCTCACGTTCTTGAGCATCCTTCTCCAAGGGCAATGGCCCAGCGTGTTAGGAAACACCGCCTGCTCAGCCAGCGGGAGACTGAAGTCATGCGTGGACTTCGCACGGAGTTCTGTCATAACTCCACTACGGGAGCAGCATAGGACACTGGTCCTCAGGTGTGGGTGGCATCAGGATCCTGTGGTGGATTTATTGGGCCCACCCCTGGAGTTTCTTAGTCAGTAGGTGTGGAGGGCCTGGTTATCTGCACTTCTAAGATGTTCCCAGGCAATACTGATGCTGCTGGTCCAGGGAGCAAACTCTGAGAACCACTGGCTTACATGATTTATTGCCCTCCTGATCCAAACATCCCCGGGGAATCAAGAAATACCCCCAGGTGAAACCAGATTCCCCCGGGTAGGAGGCCTGGCTCTGTGGCCACTTCAAAGGCCTGAAGAGCAGGGCTGGTGGGTGTGGTCAGTCGACGCCTGCAGAGGCCCAAGAACCACCCGCGCCACCTCCGAAAGCCAGCCACGTTCGTGAGGGATGAGGACTGCACAGCCCCGGGCTGATGCTGCCCCAGAATCACACCAACTCTGTGAGCGTCTTCCCCAGGAGAAGACAAAGCCTGGATCCAGAGTCCCACGGTACTGTGCCAAGGACACTGCATGGAATGGCAGGGACCCAGGTTCCATTCCCAGCTAGGTCACTCCTCAGCTTGGCAGTGAGTCACTGGGTAGTGATTTGACCTTGAGCACATCACTTAATGTCCCTGCACTTTCGTTTCTTTTAAAGTGAGACGTTTGGATGAGAAGCTCTCCAGGAGCCCTTGTGGCCTCATGTTCTATGATTCCTTGGGGGGGGGAGAGTCTCTGTGATGACGGGAACACTCACTCCACAGCTACGCTTTAATCCAGGCCATCTGCTACCGCTTCGTGTGCGTCTCGAACGCAGTGAGGCCATCAGCTGGTAATCTGTGTCCTTCCCTCCTTCCCTTGCAGCTTGATTGATGACATTCAACCTGCCACCCAATGTGTCGGGAAGAAACCATTTCCCAAGCAAGCCAGTGTGGCAACACGTGCTGGGCTCGGAGCCTGGGCGTGAGACGTCCAAGGGGAACAGAGCGGCGCTGCCTTCGTCGGCAGCAGGCCCAGAGCTGGGTGCAGCCGCAGTGGTTTGATTAAACGGCCATCCTCATCCGCTGGGGGCAGGAAGGCTGCCATGTGGGCACCAGGGTCCCAAGGACTTACATGGAGAAGGTGTGGGTGGCCGCACTTGATACAAAGATAGTTCCCAGGTAGGCCCTGGAAATCTGCGGTCCAGAGCCCTAGAAAGGTGAGCAGGGGGCTGGTGGAGAGCCTCTGGGCGGATGAGCAGGAACGGGGAAGGAGGCGGCCTTTGTGTTGGGTAGACCTGGCTGCTCAGAGGACCAGGTCACAGGTGTGCTAAGCCTGGCCTGTGCCTGACTCACTGGCACACAAACCCGTGAACACACAACTGCGCGCCAGCCCTGGGACAGAGCTGGCAGGTGCCCGAGCACCCAACGTCACACCTCTGTTGTGCTACAAAGAAGTGTGACATTCTGGAATTCCAGCACCTACTATGCATGTGCACACGTGCACATACAGGCACACACATGCACATGCACACATGCATGCACACATGCACGTACACACACGCATGTAGACTCTTCAGTGGCTCCCATGGCCCTCAGGAATCTCCCACAGGCAGCATGTGCTCTCCCTCCACACAACCTGGAGATCAGTCAGCTGTGCACTTCAGAAAATGCCACAGATCTCACTGACTAGGTGCCCTGGGGAACAGAGGGGAGCGACATCATTGGTCACTCAGTGAAACAATCCCAGCTATCCACTGTGCTGAGGTTCTCTCCTACTCTCTTCCTCCCAGTCCTTTTACTGGGTCCCTGCATCCCTGGCCCCATCTTCTACCACCCTGCTTGCTCCAGACTCCACCCCACTCCCTGCCCAGTAATCCTCCCTGGAATCACACTGACCACGTGAGCCGACTGGCATCGGAGCCCCTCCACCACCCGCCTTACCCGCCATCCACCCAAGTACGTGTTTGCAGTTTCCACGCACACACCCACCTCCTACCTCCCCTCGCTTGCCCATGCTGGTCCCTCCGCTGGATTCCCCCCTCCCCCACCTCCCTTAACTTGAAATTCTAGTGCCACTTTCTTCAGCGAGAGTCCTGGAGAGATCATGTAGCATCAGAAGACTCCCAACTCTAGAACCCCATGGGGCCCTGTGGAGCAACGGCCATCGTCCAACCCCACTGCACCTATTTAAATATACTGTGAACTCTTTGAGGGCCAGGACCGAATCTCACTGACTTCTCAGAGCCTCATGGAAAGCCCAGCTCATAGTAAGCGCTCAATAAATGTCCACTGAATGAATGACCATGCTGCCTTCTGGTAGAATAACGGCCCGGTTCAGGTCTGCCTCCCTGTGCTCCCTGCCTGTCCTGCACCTGCATTCACACGGTAGTTACACTCCTTGGAGAATGCTGAGCCCACTTAGAGACCTCACTTCTCTATCCCTCATACTGCCCGAGTCAGCTGCACTCACACCTGCCCCCGCCCCCGCTGCTTCTGCTCTGAAGCCATGGGACCTGGTGCCCACACCTTACTTGGCAACCAGAAATATGCCTAAATGATTCTCAACCACGAGCTGAAGAATCCCTGCGTGCCTGGAGGGAAGAAACAGTGTCCTCCTCCTCTCAGCGCCCTCCGGGACAGCTGGCAGGGTGAGTGGTTACAAAACGAATCAATGTGAGAATAAATGCAGGAACTGGACAACATGCACCGATGAAACCATCTACCTGATCCAAGCAAGAGACAGGGGAAAATAGGCATGGGGCCATTTACTGGAACCCACAGGATCTTCCAATTTCATTCCAGGCAAAGGATTTAATCGTGGTTGGCACTGGGCTTTGAGGACTAAGTGTTATTCAGATCATCCGTCTTTCCTCCCTCCGCCCAAGGGGCAGTGCGAGAGCATCCAAATCACGTCTGGAGAAAGCCACTGGTTTTCGGAGCTACACAGCTATTCTAAAGCGTCCCGGTGATGCACGGAGTGAGGAGGCATTCTGCAAATAACCATCTCAAGCCATATCGATTTTAGTAACACAGGCTGGACTGTGTCTCCTGAGTGATTCATGCCAACCTACAGCTTCTCCAGGACTTTCAGAAACACCCTGTTCCCAGCACAGCAGGTTACAATGGCTTTAAGTGAGGGCATCCAATCAGAGGTCCTCGGGAAAGCAGTCTCTGGGTTAGAACTTGGAGACACCTCCCTCTCCCCCTAAAAAAGGACCAGTAAAAATGACGATGTGATGATCAAATAATTTTCTTCTTCAGAAATAAAATTTTTTTAAAAAAAGGCAATGTACAGATTCTGTAGAATACAAGGAAGAAGGTACATACCTGAGGGGGCAATGACTGGTGAGCATCCTCACACATTGTTTTTATTTGTTCATTTTACTTTTTTTAATCCACACCTGAGGATTTTTTTCCCATTTATCTTTAGACAGAGTGGAAGGAGAGCGAGAAACATCCATGTGAGAGAGACACGGTGACTGGTTGCCTCCTGCACGACCCCGACCAGGGCCGGTGGTGAACCACAACTGAGGTACGTGCCCTTGGCCAGAACTGAACCCATGACTCTTTGGTCCGTGGGCCGACGCTCTAACCGCTGAACCAAACTGGCCAGGGCATCACTTTTATTTTTATAAACTAGATCAGATCATGCCATGGCTCTGCTGAAAACCCTCTAAAGGCTTCTCTTTGAGCCAAGAATAAAATGCGACCTGCTTGGCTTGGTGGAGAAGACGCGCACAATCTGGCCCTGGCCACCCTCTCTGCTCCCCGTCACAGGTCCGCCTCCCTGCGTCGTCCAGTTCCCAGAAGGGGTCTCCGAGGAGCAGCCCTTCCCCTGACCGGTCCCTCCTGTGCTCACACCTGCAGGAGCCCCCTCATCACCCCACCCCCACATCCCGGCCAATTTCCTCCCTCACATTTATCACAGGGTAGGTTTCCATCTCTGCGTATTTGGGGGCTGCAGGGTTCTATGTCTCTCTGGACTGTGGTTTGTAAGCACCATAGAAAGAGGAACCTCTGTACCATTCACCACTGAATTCCCTGAACCTGGACGGCCCCGGCACGTAGCTGTGGTCCATGAATGTTTTTAATTAAATGATTGACTGGCATGCTCCTATATCTATCTGAATTCTTGTGTCACGTAATGTCTAATCTAGCTGGACAAACAATAATCACAAAACTAAATGCAAAGAAATAAATCAGCCTGAAAGACATTCCTTCAAAAAGCTGCACATGAAAATCAGTAAGTTGGGCCAAAAGCAGGTGAACAGCCGTCCCCTCCGAGGTCTCTGACATCCCTGCTGTGTTACTGTCAGCAGACTCTGGGGCGACTTCAGGCTCTGGGAGAATATGAGAGTGTCGGCCAAGACGATATTCACCCCAGGTGGCCAAGGAAAGCCCACGCTGGGCGCTGTGTGCTCTGAGCTTGGACACTCGGCCACACATGACGCTGGGAGGCTGTGGCTGCTTCTAGCAGGACAAACACAGCACATTCAATCCCGAGGACAAAAGCAGCTCTCCTGGGCAGGATTCGGGGTGAGATAGGGACTCTGCCATGGGGGGAGCTATGGCAGCAGAGGAGGAGCGGGCTCCCTCCTGGCAGGGCCCGGGGCAGAGGGGCCGCTCTGTCAAGCATGTGGGCTGACCTCAGGTAACTCCTGCACATTTCCGTCTTCCCGAGGAGCCGTGCCTACCTGAGGTGCAGCCCGCACCCTCTGCTCCAGATGGAGGCCCTGGATCTGGGGCAAGCTACCCAGGGGCAGGCAAGGTGAAGGGGAAGGGCCGTCTCTCCAGCCCGTAGATGGCCAGTCCCAAAGGGAGGGATTCTACAGCCGGCCCCCAGCCCTGTGAACACGTGCTGAGAGCGCCCACATCATACCTCCAAAACCCGAGACCCCAGGCCTGGTCCTTCTCTGCTGCTAATCACCGCCGATGCTGAGCAATCACTAAGTTCCTCCGTTATCAGAACGAGAAAGATAAGAGCTCTCTTCTCCCCATGGGGAAAGTACAGGAGAAGAACAGAAGATGAACCCATTTAAGGGGGGGCTTATGTCTATGAATGAGAAGGAAGCGCCATCAAGGCCTTGGCGCAACCTCAGGAAGGGTTCCTAAGAAGCCCCACCCCAGAGCCCTCCGGCCAGCCCTGATGGAGTCCTCTTCAGACCATGAAGCCCACGAGAGGAAAAATGCCAGACAGCGAGACGTGGGTGATGTGGTCTGTTTCACAATGGACACGTCAGTAGGCGGAGAGTAGTGACATCTACACAGGACTGCCCACCTCCATCCCAGTCTGGCTGCGTCCTGCAGGCAAGGGCTCTCCGGGAAGCCGCACAGCCCAGAGGATTCGGGGGAGGGGAGATGTGTGCCTCTGGGGCCGACCCCAGCCTCTCGGGGCTCCTAGGGCAATTCTCTGTGCGGTCAGACTCCAGAGGGCGGAGTCTCACTGTCCCCACTGAAACTAACCAGCGCGAAACATTTTGGCGACTGTAAACCAAGGGGCGTGGAGTTAGCCGGGTGGAGAAAGGGAAGCCGCTGGAGGCAGAGCAAGGCTGAGCAAGGGGATGACAGAATGAGAGCGCGTCTCAGGAAGATTCATCAGACATCCAGGATGGAGGTGGGGCAGGTGTGAGACTGAGCTGGAGAGACAGAGGAGGTTTCAGCGAAAGAGAGGGGCCAGATGAGCCTCTAATGAGGGTGCGGGTGGAGGGGAAAGGGCAGACGGTACCCATTACAGCGGCGGATCCCCATCTCTCAGGGAAGGAGTACCTGGCAGCAAGGGCCCAGGCCCCAAAAACGAGAGCCGCTGTTATCAGCTCCCCTGATGGGGCCTCAGCTGGGGTAGGGACCATTCATTCCCAGGTGCTCCTACAATGCCTTTAGGGGACACACACCAGCCACCTGCGGAGTTCTTATATTTCACTCATCTCTTTTCTCAACCAGACCTTACGCTCCTGAGGGCACGGGTGCCATTCATCTTAGTTATCACTGCACCCACCGTCCTGGGACACAGTTCTCAGTCCATCGATGTCTCTTACCAGAATTTCCCTACCTGGTGTCTTCTCTTTATTAAAAAAACAACAAAATCAAGGGGAGACTGCCCACGAGTTGGTAAATGCTGAAGATGGGTTATGGGTGTGTTATATTATTCTCTCTACTTTTGCATATACTTGAAATTTCCCATAATAAAGAGCAAAATATAAAAAAATAAAAAAAGAGCTGAAATGGCCAAGGGAAGCATAAAAGATTTAGAATCCAAGGTCCCTTGCCCTTCATGGAATGGCTCTATGCGTAAAAAGACCACTCAGCCTTTAGTTACAACAACCATCCTTGAAAAACAACACAAACAGCCTAATCAACCCGGGAACATAGAGAAGGCTGTTTGTGAAACTTAATTGCCATTTTAATGTGCTTTAATTGCACAGAAATGCTATTTAATGTAGTGTTTCAGTTTCCAATTGCCATTTGGGGAGATCGCAGTGCTCAAAAAGAGGCCAGGTCGAAATGGAAGGCTTCTTGGCCCATTTGACAACAATGAATTATCTTCCTCAGCCGGAGGCCTGGGCCTGGGTCTGCTTCTCCCATCCCGCCCCTCTCCACACCACCGAGCTCACCCCAACTCAGGGAGCCCAGGCCGTGCCTGGCTGTCAGGGAGAGAACAGCGCCCTGGGCAACACCCGGACCAGTCACCACCAGGAGAGATGGGGCTCAGCCAAAGCGGGTCGCCTCCCCGGCGGTGGAGCTGAGAGCCTCGAACGGTCCCCAGCCTCCCACCAGCCTGCGAAGGGGCCCCAGAACAGGCGGGACAGCAAAGCTGCCTTCTGAACATCTGTGCTGGTGACCAGCAGGCACCTCCCCGGGCACCTTCCCAAGTGTGAGGTCCGCCAGGCAGGGGCCGTCCACACCGGCGGCTGGGAGACAGCCAGGAAGAGCGCCACCCCGACGACTCCTCGCTGTCACCCTCCCAACCGAGCTGGGCGGGAAGGCAAACTCGGGGGCACGGAGGACGGGTCTGAGTGAGAGGTACTGGGCCAAGAGTCAGTGTTGGCGGAACAAACTCCAGGGCAGATCAAAGATTTCCTTGCGTTTTAAAGAAGTCAATGCAACATACAGATGATGTAGCATGAATCATACACTGGAAACTTGTGGGATGTTATGAAGCAATGTCACCCCAATGAATTTAACTTTTTAAATGTCAATTATACCTCAATAAAAATAAATAAATTTGGCCCTGGCCAGTGTGGCTCAGTCGGTTGGGCATCATCCTGAAAAGGTCGGACTGCTGGTCAGGGCACATGCCCAGGTTGCAGGTTCGATTCCCAGTAGGGGGCGTACAAGA
This sequence comes from Molossus molossus, assembly GCF_014108415.1. NCBI lineage: Eukaryota > Metazoa > Chordata > Mammalia > Chiroptera > Molossidae > Molossus > Molossus molossus. The sequence goes on along the minus strand of NW_023425366.1, from coordinate 103,786,383 downwards.
GGCAGCCAATGGATGTCTCTCTCTCTCTCTCTCTAAAAATTACTTACTTACTTACTTAATTAAAAAAACAGAAAAGAAAGAATTCTTTCCATCCAGGCCAGCAGAGGGGACATGGGTCCTAGGAGCACCGTGACCACCAGAAATGTCTAACAGAAACAGGACTCTGGGATGTCGGACAAGAGAAGCGAACCCTGGCTACTCCAGGCCCCGCCTCGGGCAGTCCATCGTGGGTGGCCGGCAGGACGCCACGCCTGGTCGTGCAGGTTGCACACGGTCCAAATCTGGATTTGTACGCGAATCATGACGGCGTTCCAGCAGACGGCAATGAAGTGTCTCGTGCTTTTCCTAATTTGCACAAAGTGCTGCTGTTCGGGCTCGCAAGGGTGCTGGTGTCAGGGCCCGGGTCATGGACAGGAGTCTGATGGCGGGATGAGGGCCAGCTGGGGTTGGAGCAGGCTGACAAATCCAATACTGAAGTCCTAGGTTTCAGCAGAAATCAGATCGGTCGCCTGCCTGCTCACCACCCTTCAAGGTTTTCCAGTGCTTTGGAATAAAAATACAAACCCCTTTCAAAGTCACCAAGAGACAGCTCGCAGGCCCTGCTGCTCCCACACTCCTGTCCCACTTCATCCTGCCCCTTCCCCCTCACTAACCACTCCAGGCTGCAGCTCGCTTCCTGTCTACCCTTGCAAGCTCCTTGCTGATTCCCGCTTCCCCAACTTTGCAAGGGTCCGTTCTCCCTCAGAAGTCTCCAGGGCTCAGCTTAGAGACCCATGTCCTGCCTCCCCTCCCCAAAACCGTGTCACCCTCCCACCTGAGAAGAGGACGCAACAAATGAAAGGACTGTGATGGGAGACTGTTCCCGCCAGCTTCCCTGGACCCCGGAAGAAAAGAGGTGCGTGATTTCACGGGGCGAAGGCGAAGGGGAGGATGAGACGAGGACACGGCAGCACAGGGAGAGCCCGGTCAGCAAATGCGGTCAGAACCTGGCCCACGCCCCACGCCCACCATGGCCTGCAGCGTCCGGGCCGTTGGCCGGGGTGTGCTGCGTGCTTTCCGTGTGGGCGTGGGCTGGGCCTGTGGGCCTGCGCCCTGGGCAGGCTGGACATGGCAGGGACCCGGCCCCAGGACTGCCCCGTGGAGGGACGGCAGGATTCTGGTGGACATAGCCAGGTGGTTTCTGGAGCTGAGGGTGGAGGGGCTGGGGGTTGATGGCTAAGAAGTACGGAGTTTCTTTGGGGGATGATGAAAACACCCTAACACTAGCTGTGGTGATGGGTGCACAGCTCTGTGAACACACTGAAAGTCATCGACACTTAAAATGGGAGAACCATATGGTATGTGAATTAAATCTCAATAAAGCGCTATAAAATAAGACCCCAAGTCCTCGCCTCTCCGGGAAAATGCCATGTTCCTCAAGTTCCCAGATAGTCCCCAGTGCAGCCCAGCCGCCCGCACCAGTGGCTTCTTCACGCAAGCCCCTCACTGCCTTGGCTCCCTTCACAGTGTTTTCCGGGGTCTTCCCCCCAGTAAACTGCTCGCCCCGAATCCCAGCCTCGGGGTCTTTGGCAGCACCCCAGACTGAAACACAGGCTCTCGTTTGAATCCTAGCTCTGCCACCAATGTATTAGCTGTGGGCAAGTTTAAGGCTCAGGGAAGCCAAGTGTTTCCTTAGCTACAATACGGAGATAATGACACCCACTTCATAAACATTGTTGTGAGGATTAAATAAGACAGCAAACATAACCCCCAGAGCAGTGCCGAGCACGAGAGCCAGCCGAGGTGGGGGTCAGTGGACTGGATGGGCAAGTGGCTGGACAGTACCTCCGGCCGGGACTGTACTCCCACGCGCGTGCGAACGCCACACACATAGGTGTTCATGGTCTTCCCAGGTTGACCTTCCAGACCCAGCAAGACAGAGCAGAGAACTGGAACACATCAACCCTGGCACATGGCGGCTCCTGCCTGTGAGGCTTGTAACTGGGGAGGGCCATGGTTCTCTGGAGGGGAGTAAGGCAGGGAGTCTGCAATACCTCCAACAGTTCCCAATCTGTCAACTAGGGCTACAGGGCAGGGATGAAGGACCTGGCTCTCGGGGACCTGTGCAGGGACGGGCCATGAGGACCTGGCTCACGGGGACCTGTGCAGGGACGGGCCATGAGGACCTGGCTCACCGGGACCTGTGCAGGCCCGGGCGGGACCTGTGCAGGGACGGGCCATGAGGACCTGGCTCACGGGGACCTGTGCAGGGACGGGCCATGAGGACCTGGCTCACGGGGACCTGTGCAGGGACGGGCCATGAGGACCTGGCTCACCGGGACCTGTGCAGGGACGGGCCATGAGGACCTGGCTCACGGGGACCTGTGCAGGGACGGGCCATGAGGACCTGGCTCACCGGGACCTGTGCAGGCACGGGCCATGAGGACTATCACCTACACCAGTGAGGACAGCACTCCAACAAAACCCCAGAGCTCCGGTGATCCGCCAGGAAAGAGCTGACTGGTTCGTCTCTTTGGTTTTTAATGACTGCTCTAATTTATAAGAAGCCAGAAAAGAGAGCAGACATTATCCCTGTTTAGATGAGGACAGCCAGGTTTCTGTCTTCAAAAGCCCGTTGGAAACCACACATTGTCACAGATGCAGATGCAGGACTGGCAGTTTGCATGATGGAATCCAGTTTACCAAAGCCCAGATCCAGGATTAGCTGGTTTAACGTAATTGCAACAGAGACGTAGATGCCTTTTTAAGCTATGCTGACGGATGTTCCGCCCCCGTGGCCTTCACTGAGGTTTCATTTTTCTTTCCTCGCTTGGAAACAAGGTGCCCAGCTCTGCCAATCACCCCGGGGGAAGAAGCAGAGCAGAGGAAAGCACAGCCTGCACAGAACCAGTCCAGGCTACCGTCTCTCAAACCCCGGCCCCGGCCCTCAGCTCCGCCCCAGCTCATTAAGACAAGGAAGCCTGGGTACAATTGGAATGAGGCAGCTTAATTTCTTTGGGGTGGACTAGTGCCGTTTAAAATAGTTAATATTTTGTTTTATCTTCATTGACTTGTCTAATAATGCAGAAAATATCCTCCTCGGGCGCTGAACAAAGGAGATTATCCTGTCACACAAGCTTAGCAAAGCCTGTGAGCTGAATGCTGATCCCAGGTGTGTGCAACTGGAAATCCCTCTGCTTAGAACAATTAGGTTCATCGTGGGGGGGGGGAGAGACGCTTCCTCTCCCTCCCTCTGCGCAGTTCAAACACTTCCTGGCCACACAGCCCTATGCCAGGGCTCCGTCCTCCCGGGAGGGGCTGTGCCATGCTCCTGATCCCTCTTTTACCTGACAGGTAATAAATAGATAATCAGAAGATGCAAATGACTGCTGTGGTACAGGGACACAGCTCGAGGATTAAGGAACACGTTGGCGCGGGGCCAGTCGCTTCCACAGACACAAGCCAGTTTAATTGTCTTGGTGTGTTGAGGTTGGCCCACGGAAAACCCAGACTCGAGCATCAGAGGGACCGTGAGGAGTGTTTCAGACAGCAGTTTCAGTAGAACCATCTCTAAAATATTCTGGACCTTTCGAGAAGGTTTCACTGCAGAAATCACCTAGGTTGTACGCATCAACACCAAGTGTTTTCAACATTTGGGCTGAATTTTATTTTCATTGTATATAAAAGTAAGTTACCAAATAAGTTCAGGATCAAAATGTGTGTCCAAGCAGGGGAGGAGAGGGCACAGAGGTGTGAAGGGGGTGCAGAGACCTCACCTCAGACCTCCCAGGGCAGGGAACTCACCTTTTAAAGCTTCCTTCTCTGCCCCAAATGGTGCCCTCCTGTTTGCTTTTGATTCTTGGTTTTGCCTTAGCCAAGAGGCAAAGAGAGATAAACTAGAGTCCCGAGCCTGTGGCTGTACATTTCAAGTATATATTATGCTTATTAAGGAGCTGAGAGCAATGTCCAGTTGGACAACCAGAGACATAAGTATAAGTAATAAGCACCAGTAATCACTTTCTGTCCTCACATTTTTTGCCAACTTCTTTGAGGCTAGGCATCTGTGGAGAGTCTTCATGGAGCTTGTTGTATTCAGGAGGGAAATGTACTAAAAAATAATCACAAGTTAACTGCAATTGAGCATTCAGGAGATGCACATGCTCAGAGCATGCGATGGAGGCATCTGATGGGTCGGGAATGCCCTGGAGGTGCTCTAGAAGAGAGATGAGAAGGGATTAACTGGTAGAACAGGGAAGAGAAGATACCCCAGCCAGGGGACCAACATGTGCAAAGGCCCTGGGGCAGGGGGCCATGTGTTAGAAAGAAGGAAGGCTGATGTGGTGAGAGTAAACAAAGCAAGGGTTGAGAGTAAACAAAGCAAGGGTTGAGATCACATAAGAGGACCAGCTCTGGGGACCAAGCAAAGGATTAGACTCCCAATCCTCAAAGCCAAGGGAAGCCACTTCATTATTTAGTGTGTGAACAGCTCCAGCATGTGGGTTGTGATCCTAGTTGCATTTTGACAAAACCCCTGGGATTGCATTTTGGGATAGAAAAGAGAGAATGTCAGGAGGGGATGGAGGTGAACCAGCCCGAAGGCTACAGCAGAGGCACAGGTGAGAGATGTCACAGCTGGACCCAGGGTGGCTCAGCAGAGGGGCAGAGGGCAGAGAGGTTGGAGAGATACTCAGGACAGAGCATCAACAGCTGAGTGGGGCGTGGAGGGTGAGGGACAGGGAGGTGTTAAGAAGGATGCTTCCGGCTGGATAACTGGCTGGGCAGCGGGACCACCCACTTGCCCTGGTAACCAAAGGCACCCTGCATTCTCCTGGGTTTCCTCTTCGCTCTCGGGCTGCTCCTGTACACGTCGGAGTCCCCAGGGCCCTGTGTGGTGTCTTCTTTTCTCTCTGTGCAACTACCCACTTTCCCTCCACGACCTCGTCAGCCCCACAGGTTTAAATAAAGACACTGAGCCCCCAAATCTCTGATATCAGCCCCAGGTTCTGCAGACTCATATATCCAGCCACCTACTCAGCATGTCCACGTGAATGGCCAATAGGGAGCTCAGATTTCACATAACCAAATATACAGCATCCCAGGCTCTGCCACTTTAAGAAACGGCACCAGCACCCTCTATCCCATTGCTCAAGCAAAGGGTCTGGAGACCACTCTCTTCTCTTGTCACCCCTCACATTCAATGCTCACAAATTCTGTTACCAAAGCGCTAAAATACGTCCCAAATCCACCCAGTTCTCCCCATCACCATCATTCCCACCCTAGTCCGACCACCGCATCCTGCCTGCCCACCTGCGGGAGCCGCTGCGTGATCCCCCTGCCTCCACGTGTGTCCGGGACAGTCCACCCTCCACCCAGACCACACCATGGTTTCCATCCCACTCAGGCACAGCTCAGGTCCCAGTCCTGGCCTCCTGCGCGGTCTGGCTGGTGCCTCCCTCTCTGATCCGTCTCAGATCATCACCCCCTGCACTCTCCGGAGCACACAGTGGAATTCATTGAGCAACTTGTGAATCCCCAGACTTTGTTTCCACCTCCAGGTCACTGTTCTCTCTGCAATGAATGCTCCTGCCACCTACTCTCTACACGTTGGCTTGGTTTTATTTTTACAAAAGCTATGGTGAGATGTGATGCACACACCTTACAATTCACTTATTTGAAGTGAATAATCTGATCGTTATTAGTGCATTCACAGAGTCAAACAATTATCACTACAATTGAGTTCGGAACATTTTCTACACTCTAGAAGGAAATCCCACACCCATTAGCAGTTGCTCCCTGTTTTCCAACACCCTAGTCTGAGGCAAATCACAATCTACCTTCTCTCTTTATAGATTTGCCTCTTCCAGATATTTCCTATAAATGAAGTTATACAATATGTGGTCTTTCTTGTGACTGGCTTCTTTTTCTTTTTACTATGATTTTATTGATTTTTTTTTTTAGAGAGAAAGGAAGGGGGAGAGAGAGAGAAACATTGATATGAGAGAGAGACCTTTATCTGCTGCCTCCTGCACGCCCCCTACTGGGGATCGAGTCTGCAGCCCAGGCATGTGCCCTGACCGGGAATTGAACCAGGACCTCTCAGTCCATGGGAAGACGCTCAATCTTCTGAGCCACACCAGCTGGGCATGACTGGCCTCTTCACTGGCATGCTGTCTACCTTTGGCTGTAGCAGTTCTTCATTCCTTTCCGTTGCAAGGGGGTTCTTTCTGTCACTCACATCTCGGCTTTGTCACTCACGTCCCCTCTTCATGACCACCCAGACTGTCTTCAGCACTGTACCTTTGTGAAATCTGTTGTCTGGTATTGTCACTGTCTTTTAGTTTATTTCGTGATTTGTATATACTTACGTGTTTGACTGTCTGCCCCAAGTATCCAGAACAGAAGCTCCAGGAGGGCAGGAACCTCATCTGTCTTACTCACACACCAGGTGGAAACAGCACCCCACAGTGACCCAGGCTCACAAACCCGAAGACAGCAGGTGTGGGCAGCGGCAGGTCACGAGTACAGTTTTGAAATCTTGGCCATGCTGGATCCGAGGTGCCTCTGGCATTGCCAAGAGGGAGTTACCAGCAGGAAACTGGATACGTGCATGGGTCAGGAGCTCAGGCCGGTGATGTGGATTGTGACTCATGTGCACAGAAGCGGTCACTGAAATGTGATCGTGGGAGAAGTGCCTAGGGAGGCAGCACACGGTGAGAAGAAAAGTCTGGGCTTGAGTCTTGAAGAATTTCAGTATTTAATAGGGACAGAACGATATAAGAAAAGGAGGAGGAAGTAGCCTGAGAAGTAGAGAGAAAAATAAGTCTAGAAGAGGACTATACAGCTGATACCAAAAGAATCCAGCATCTCCAGGTGGGGAAGGAAGTACAGAGGGTGGACTGCCCAGAACGAGGAGGTCTGAATGATATCTGCTAGACTTAGTAACATGGCGAGATCTTTCAAGTTCATTCCCGGGCAAAGGGTGGCCTTGAGTAGGTTGGGGAGTTGACTTGGTTAGCTAATGCTGGCTGACAACCAGCCCAAAGCTTAGTGGCTTAAAACAGTGCTTTTGCTCGCAAATTTCATTCACACATCTACAGTCTGGGCAGGGCTCCATGGGGCTGCTCTGTTTCCGCTCTGGTTAGTGTAAGCCCGGGCAGGTCCAAGGCCAGGGACCTGGAGTCAGCCGAAGTCGTCCTCACGGCCGTGTCTAGTGGTCAGTACTGGGGAGACTGCAACAGCGGGGCTGCCACAGCAGGAGCTTCTTGGGCATCTCTCTCAGTGGCCATGTGGTCTCCCCACGTGGCCTTTCCCGCATGGTGGTTTTGAAGAAGCCAGATTTCTTATATGTTAGTTCAAGGCTCCCAAGCTATGTGTTGAGATGAAGAGAGAGAGAGACACGTACTGGCTGTTATGACCCAAACTCAAAGGTCAGGCAGCAAAAGTCCACCACATTCTATTGGCGAAGACGGTTACGAAGGTCCTCCCATGTCTCGGTGGAAGAGTGTCAACATTACAGTGTAAGAAGAGCACGAGAGATGGGATTTACCCTGGTGTGGCTGTCTTTGGAAGAGACAGTAAGCCCCGGGAATAAATGGGAAGTGAGGAAATAGTGAGCAAAAGCTGAGAGGGTTGCTCATGAGGGGTAAGAGAGTAGATGTCCACAAATACGACACTGATTTGTTTTGTTTTGTTTTGTTTTGTTTTAGTGTGGGAGTTCAGCATGCTTTAAGGCCAGTGGGGCAGACCCATTTGAGAGGGGAAGGTTGGATCAACAGGAGAGCAAAGAGCTCATCAGTTGACAATGCAAAGTGCCTGCAAAGATGGGGATTGAACCCCATGTGCAGGTGAAGGAGCCTATTTGTGGTCAGATTCCACAAGTTGGTAGCTGCAATCCTGAGGGTGAGGATGGCTCCTTCTTCCTCTGTGCAACAGAAGAGGTGTCATCCACTTCCTGGGAGCACATGGAGAAGGGAGGTCAGAGGTTTGGGAAGGTGGCTGAACTGAAACACTACCTTCGGGAAGCTGGAATTGCTCTCACACTGTGGCAGGATGGAGGTCTGCCTGGGGGTGGTGATCAGGAGCCCATATACGCTGTTAGGGTCCCTGACAACGCTCAGGACATGAGTTCAGGTAGAAGGAGACCCATCCAGGGTTGAGGCGTTGCCACGTTCTTGATGACAGAAAGACGGCTTAACAAGAACATTCAGTGTGTAGTGACGGAGCGACTGACAGGCTGAATCCTGGAGTCTAAACAGATAGGAGGAAGGGGTGAAAGAAGAGCACTCTGGAAGAAGGAAGACGGGGTGCGGCAGGTTCTGATGCCGTCAAGGGACACCCAGAGTGGAGAGCCAGTGGAGCGAGCCAAGATGTGGCAGGCGTTGCTGCTGTGTCCGTTGTGGCAAACTTGGAAGTATGGCACAGGAGCGGGCAGCTGAGCTCAAGGGCAGAAGATCAACAGAGAAAGACGCTGACAATCAGACTGGCCAGCCTATGAGCAGGGGCATCTCCTAGGAGCTGAAGTCACTCATGATGCTGGTAGTGTGGATGGGTGAGGACGACGCCGTCAGGGTCTGCCTCAGATGGGTATAAAATCACTGGGCAGTGCCCAGCTGGTGTGGCTCAGTTGGTTGAGCATCATCCCATGCACCAAGAGGTTGCTGGTTCTATTTCCTATCAGGGCACATGCCCGGGTTTGGGGCTCTATCCCCAGTAGGGTACATGCAGGACGCAGGCGATTGATGTTTTTCTCTCATTGATGTTTTTATCTCTCTCCCTCTCCCTTTTTCTCTCTCTAAAAAATCAATGAAAACATTTTTTTGGTTGTTGTTGTTAATGCTCACCTGATGATATTTTCCCATTGATTTTTAGATAGATGAGAAGGGAGGGAGGGGCCAGGGATCAAACCTACAACCCAGGCAGGTGCCCTTGCCTGGGAACTGAATCTGAGACCCCTTGGTCCATGGGCCGACACTCCAACTGCTGAGCCAAACAAGCAAAGGCAATAAAAACATATTTTTAAAAAATCACTCTGCCGTAAACACTTACTGCTTACACCGACGGGGCTTTCCAAACAAACTGGAGACTCTTACTGAACGCCGATTGTTTTCCCAGCGCCTTACTAAGCACCATGAGGAGACAGAAGCATGCAAAAACGTCTTAATAGACGTTCAGGACTGTGAGAGACAGCACAAAGCAGAGCAATGAATTGTCAATAACTAGGACGTCTACAGGAGGAAGCCATTGCCTGGGAAGGATGAGGCAGGGTTGGGCGTATAGAGGCAGAACACAGATTTGAAATGGTTCAAGGTCAAATCTGAATAGGTGAAGACAAATCGGAGGAGCATTTCAGGCAGACAGGACCCAGAGTAAGTGTTCCTGTTCACGATCTGTCTGAGTTTAAGGGTGTTTTCCCCTGGAATCTTTAAAGCACACATAAAATGATTATGCCATTAATGCACATGATGCTACACACAGTGCCATCTCTTAGTCTTGGACCCGGCTTGAGTCACAGTCCATCTCTCCCACTCACAACACTGTCTATACATCAACATCTGGGACCAAAAATATTGGTTCATGCAAAATACCAGTAAATGATAAGCCCACCCCCAGATTCTGCCAATACTGGGGTCCCATGCAGGTAATGGTACAGGATTTAGACGCAGGAAAGGGAATTATCTGAGAAGGAAACGCCATGTCACTAGACATGAGGTCTGGAGATGAAAAAATAACACCACACTGTCTTTCTGCCTTTGGATTCTTCTAAGAATACACTTCTGCCGAAAGAGTTGCTATGGAGATTAACACAGTCTTCCAAAGTCCTGCAGGTCATCCTCAGAGACAGAGTTGGCACAGTGTAGATTTCAAAGAAAATATCAACAGATGCTCTTTAGCATCAAATGTTACCATGTCCTCAAAGATAGCTTAACTCACAGGTTTTGCATTTTCACAGAACCACAGATTCTCAGGGTTGAGGGGACCGTAAATGTCATCTATGCCAACCCTACTCCTCTCTTTGACGCAGGTGTCTGGCTGGAACGCCCATCGCCAGGGGTTTCCGAGGTGGACAATACTCCCTTTGTTGCTGCTTCACAGCTGCACAGGTGGGTCTACTCCCAACCTTCGCTGTATCCCCACCCCTGCTTCCGGCCATTGTGACTCTGGGCAAATGTTCCTCTCCTCCATGCACCCTCCGTCCTCTCTGGTACCCCAAGCCCATAACTCTGACATTTGTTAATATTAGACACAAAATGGCCCGGGCGGTGTGGCTCAGTGGTTGAGCGTCAACCCGTGCACCAAGAGGTTGCCAGTTCGATTCCCAGGCAGGCCACATGCCCAGTGGGGGTCATGCAGGAGGCAGCCAATCAATGTTCTCTCTCATCGATGTTTCTATCTCTCTCCCTCTCCCTTCTTCTCTCTCTAAAATCAATAAAGGAAAAAAAAAATTAAATACAAAATGGAGACCAGACTTGAAAATTCCCTGAGCACACAAAACCACTTAAACCACATAAGCACAATGAAATCTAGCCTATTTCACGAACATAAACCAAACTTAGCTTATGTCTTGTAAAGACTTCTGATAACCATGAAAGAAACCAGTTCCATCTGTCAAAGTGGAGTAAGATGATAACTTGTAACCACCCCTCTGCCCTCGGGAAACCCCCTCTGTAACAAGCAGTCACTGTCAAGGCTAAACGACTTCCTCGTCCTCCCTTCAGAAGCTATCCCGTAACCTCAAGCCTCTGAGCTCCACATCGGTTTTGGGTCCAAATGCTCCCACTTTGCAAAATAGTCTTACACGTACAATAAACTCTTATTAAATACTATTTTATTGATCCAGTGGTTGTCATTTTGCTTTTTCTGTTTTTTTGTGACACCGTTCAAGTCCTGACTCCGAAATCCAAATTGCATTCGCTGACCCAGCTCTGAGGCCAGGTAGTCGCTCCCCCGAACCTGCCTTCTCTGTTACGTAGCCCTTTCTCTCTCATATACGACCAAAGTAAGGTAAATTCATCGCAGAACATTTGATGTCCACAGGTAAGCTTTTTATCAAATGGCAGTCACCCATCTTCCTGCCCACGGTGGCTGTCACGTCAGATTCTTCACTCGCCAGGACTGGGTCACAATCACGGGTGCACGTGAGCACGCGTGTCCTTTTGAAATAGAATCGTGCGGTACCGGCTGCTTTTGCAAACCGCCTTTTTCAAAGACTAAGAGCGTGTGGTCGATATTCCTCCTCTCCAAGTCCCAGCCGTCTGTAGGACACGTGGCTGCAAAGAGCACCTGGGCTCCCCAAGCTCCTGTTCCTGCTGGAGCCCACAGACGGCGTCCCCGTCACCCTGGCCCTGCCATTCATCGGCAGCCACGACAGCAGGCTGTGCGCCATGTCACTGACCTGGGCAGGCCGTACGCGCGTGTTGAGTATGTTCTCCAGGGGAAGGGCACGCTTCCCCGAGGGCACGGGGTGTGCACGTACGATAGTGTTCTAACTCGCTCCTCCCTCCAAAAGAAGTGTATGTTTAAACCCTTACCCCAGTGCTTCACTGTGGCTGAATTTGGAGACGGAGTCTTTCAAGAGATAATTCAGTTGAAAGGAGGTCGTCAGGGTGGGCCCTCATCCCAAGTGGCTGGTGTGCGTACAAGAAGAGGACATCTGGAGGCACACACAGAGGGCAGACCACCCACAGGAGACGGCTCTCTACAAGCCAAGAAAGGAGGCCTCAGAACAAACCGACCCTGCCCACACCCGATCTCAGACTTCAGCCTGCAGATCTGGGAGACAATCCGTTTCTGATGCTGAAGCCGCCCAGGCTGTGGTTACTGTATGGTGACGCTAGCAAACTAGTACCACAGGAAGGGCAGCTCCCTAGAGACAGAACATCAAAGGCTCTGCTTATCCAGCCTCTGCTCCCAGCTGGACAACAGGGGTCCAAATTCTCCTCCTTGGGCTAGAAGGGTCTGGAACGAGACAGGCTGTGTCAGGCTCTGAAACACCTCTCCTCACCCTCCCTGACCTACCTCCTTACTCCTCTGCGGCTGGGCTTGGGTGGGGACAACAGACAGGAAGGCAGGACAAGGCGGCGCTGGGACAGGAGGCAGAGATTGTCCTATGTCCCTGGAGATGTCAGTGGTAGGAGGGGGCCCTGTCCTCATTTTGGGTCCCTTGGATAAAGCTATGGCTAGTGGCCTCACCAGCGTGGTGGCCACTACACAAGCCACGTGGCCATGCAGTTTTGCCCAGGAAATGCCCCCTGTAGTGCTCAGAGCCTCCCACCCCGAGAGAGGCCCTGCCTCCCAGTGCTCCGTGCCTGCAAATACTCCGGCCAACTTACCTTTTGAAACCAGTCACCAAAGCCCCAGTCTCCTGCTCTGCTGGGAAGAGCCACCCATCCACTGTTCTCTACGCCTTAGTAAGAATACCATGGATCGGGGTGCTGGCTCCCCGCAAGGCCTTGAGAGCGAGAGCCAGAGAACTGGGTGTGTCTACAGGTACGAGGGTTAGAAAGTTCCAGCACACGATGCATCAGGAAGGTGGGTACCAGGGACAGGCTCCCGGCAGCTCTGTGGCTGGGGAAGAGGACCTGAAACAGGCCCAGCTGTCCCTGAAGCATGGCCCTGAATCCAGCTCACGCTTAAAGAGAGATCCCAGCGTAGGTGTCTCCAGGTCCGCGCCTCTCAAAACCTGGCCCACAACCAGCAGCGGCCTCAGCCCATCAGCTCAGTTGTTAGAAATGCCAGTCCCCAGGCGGCCTCGCCTGCCGAATCAGAAAAGCTGCGCGGGGCTGGGCAGTGTGCGTGGACGCAGGTCGTCCGCCCAGCCGCTCGGGGATCGGCTCCCACAGCACCGGCGGTGCTGGCTCGGCCGCAAACACGGCTGCCCGGCCACACTGCCTGGGCTGACTGCGGAGCCCCCTGTCTCCACGGGCACGGCGTGGGTGAATCCGCTGAGGTGCGTGGCTGCTTTCAATCTTCCCAGGAACAAGGCCGGGAACAAACATATAAATAAGACTGCATGCTTCACGGCCATGATGGCCCACTGCAAATCATGAGCTGGGAAATGCAACTGGTGGAGAGAAGTGTCTCAACAACTTCTTACATTCCCTAAGGAAAACTAACGAAAGTACCTACCACCACCCTTCCCCCACTCCTATCGCCACCCCTTCTCCCCCAGCTACTTCGTGGTACCACGAAGGCTGGGCAGAATGAGTATGAGACAGAACCCAGGGTACCAGAAAGCCAATGTTTTGAAGGGACTAACTCCCCTGGCAAATGGATCCCAGCCTGGTTACTCAGATGCTACCCCCTCTGCCTACACCCCCAGGTGCCCTACAAACACTTCCGGGACCTTGCTATCATTCCATCGTGTTATCTTTCCTTCTGAGTTACTTTATCCTGCCAACATCCCGCCTAGAGAGGGCTTGTTCTGGCCAGACGTCACGCCAGCACCTTCCCTGCTCTGTCTCTGTCGATCCTCACAGCAACCCCATGTGCGAGCCGGTAGCACCCTCTTTTTCACAGGCGGAGAACCAGGCTCAGAGCAGCCAAGTCCCTTCCCACAGTGAATGTCTGTCTCTAGAGTCTGTGGATTGCAGCAGATCGTCTGTTTTGTCTGAATCTTCTGACCTTATTTCAGCCTTCTGGGCCGAATTCCGTCTTTGTCTAGAGGAGCTGGGGTGTGAATAAGGCATTTCAGGACTGTAGTGAGATGTGCGTGTCAAGCTGACCTATCTTCTGGTTTTGCTCAATGTCTAGGTTCTCAGAGCATGGCCCCAGACCAGCAGCATCGGCATCACCTGGGCACTTGTTAAAAATGCAAATCCCCCACCTGGCCAGTGTGGCTCAGTGGCTGAGCATCAACCCATGAACCAAGAGGTCACCGGTTTGGTTCCCGGTCAGGGCACATGCCCAGGTTGTGGGCCTGATCCCCAGTGGGGAGTGTGCAGGAGCTGGTCAATCAATGTTCTCTCTCTCATTGATGTTTCTATTTCTCTCTCCCTTCCTCTCACTCTAAAAATCAGTAACGAAAAAAAATTTTTTAAATGTAAATCCCCAGGCCCCACCCCGCCTGACCTGCTGAATGAGAAAATCTAGGGGTGAGACTGAGAACCATCCCCTCTGATCCTGATGCCACTCAAGTTCGAGAATCTGGGCTCCAGGCTGTATTCCTATGAGTAACTCCGACAGGTCACAACAGGCAAGGAAATCATGGAAATCTGCCACTACAGGTGCCGTCAAGACCAAGGACGAAATCTATTAGATCACCTTACGTCATCCAGATCTGGTGAAAATTGGTAGCTTGAGCTTTATTTGCTCTATTACTGTAAAACTGGGGTCAGTGAAACATGATCTTGCTCCAACCAGGGAAAGATGACAATCAGCTTATGAATTCCTTATTCTGTGCTTCTTATATATGGCGCTAGCGACGAGCAGCAACCTGTGTGGGCTTCAAACTGGCTACTGCTTTGCCTCCAGCTCCCTATCTCCCTTTTGAGTCTCTCCTCACCCGAGGACATTTTTCCATTTATTGTTCAGACAGAGTGGGAGGGAGAGAGAGGAAGAGAGAGAGAGAGAAACATCAACCTGAAAGGGACACATTGGGTGGTTGCCACCTGCATGACCCATCCAGGGCCGGGGACAAACTGCAACCGAGGTACGTGCCCGGGTCTCTCTGGACTGCAGGCTGACGCTCTAACTGCTGAGCCAAACTGGCCAGGGCCCTTGTGAGTCTCTTTGGCCTGCCGTGTGGGAAGATTTCCAGGGAAGGGAATACTGGGAAGTGTGGTTCAGCCAGGCCACAGTGAAACAGCACCAAGCCATCACACCCAGCTTTTAACTATGCCGAGTCTGGCGGGACTCATCGGGTGAGCTTTCATAAGGGAGTCACCGAACAAGTGCAACAGCTGGGTACAGAGCTGGGCCAAGCTCGGGACGTGGGTGTACGTCCTCGGAGTTCACCAGCAGGAGCAAGGCCTCTGCCCTGAGCTCTGTGCTGACAGGGCTGCGGTGGAGGGGTCGTTCAGGAAAACCTCAACTGGTTTTGAAAGCACAGGTCTCAGCAGAATAGGCCCCTTCTGTGATGACGAGAGACAAAGTCCTGACATCAGACGCCAGCCGTGGACAACACGTATCACCAAAGCACCTGGGTCAGTGTGGGCAGTTGCGCTTGCTGTGGGCACCATGCCGCCACCCATGGCATTGGCATTTTGGGCATCAGAGCAACAGGAGACATCACGTGGGAATAGAAGAGGACATGGAGGGCATCATGCTGGTAGCCCAGAGGCCCAGTCAGGACCATGGACGGGTCCCTGGAGGGGATCCCAAGAGCCACCACCTGTGACTATTACCGGGGACAGGTTTAACCACTGGCCCAACTGGTGCTACAATGGCCTAGAAAACACGCGTCAGGGTCACTGCAAGATGGAAGCGCACCAGGTGGCAAACACATCTCCAAGGACAGGCCTGCTAGGCTGCAAAGGGGTGAGTGCAAAGGAGAAAGAATATGGCTCCATCACACGGAGGATGACACCTCTCTCACCAAAGCAGCTCCGGGGTACTGCTGCAGTGTGAACACTTTCTAGAAAAGTGGCTGGAGGGGCCACAAAGTGGGCCCTGCAACCCGAGAACACAGAGCACTCCCTGAGTCAGACACCAGCAGCAGCTCCTCAAGCCAGAGCCACTCCAAAGCAGGGGGGTTATGCATCCGAGCCTGCGCCTGACGCCATCCCTACAAGCATCAGCTCGGAATTTACCATCTCTGAACATGGCTACTGATGTTTCGACAACTCTCTATTTGCAAGTAACTGAGATTCAGCAAGAGAAAGCCACCCTCTAAGACTGAATTAGGAGACTTCTTCCTCACTGCTCAGCTGAAGAGAAAAGGTCTGTGCTGTTTATCACTCACAAATTCTCTTGCCAGAACCAATTAACGACTTGAGTGTCATTGGAAGCCGGGCTGAGCTGTAACCAAGGCAGTGTTCTCAGCCTGTGGTGGCCTTTTCTAAACTGCGGCGTCTCCCAAGAATCTGCTAAGACAGAGCCCACCTGAAGCCATATGTGCTGAGCAACAGAGTAAAAAACTGGGTGGAAAAAAAAATAACTTTTTGTTTTCCCTTAACTTGAAACATTTTTCGAAATTGAAATATATCGAGTCAGCCATACATATGGTTACCTTGGGCTGTGCAAGGGCCCTCTCGTAAAACCACTGGTCTCGGACCCAACTGTAAAACCCAACTTCTAGTCTCTGGACAAGACACTACTGCTGGTGAGCTCTTCCATAACCTGCCTAATCAGGGTGGGTAGCACAGAGGAGGTGGAAACAGGGAAGGTTTGTCTCGTGGTTGCACAGTATTTCACAGAAATGCAGTACCGGGAAGTGATTGGATCTCTGTGATAGCTCTGTTGTACCATTACCCCTCCTTCCTCATCAGGCAGAGTTCTGACTTGCAATACACAGACCCTAGCTAGTTTCGCAGAACAGGACTGTATTCGAGGACATCCCAACCCAGGAGCCAGTTGGCCATGCTGGGAACAAAAGACTTTGCCGAGTTTTCTCTTCCCTGTCCCCAAAATGGATTTACTGTGGGTACCCCCTTCTCCCTGCCCCACGCTCCCAACAGGTGAGTCTGATTGGAGAAGCTGGTCCTCACGACCAGCCTTAGTTGCAAGGGGGGTGGGATGTGAGTTTCTGTTTGAACTTAAAAAGACGGGACTTGTGGTGGAAACTCCCCCACACACAGTGCTCAGCAGCCACCAAGCATGAAGACAGCTGGACGCCCAGTGTGTCCTTATTTTCCTGGCCCTTACCACTCGATGTTTAGGCCAAACATAAGCTATGGTTTATTTAAAACTCCAATGTCTAGAATACGTACTGGAATTGGATCATTTTGGCTGTAAATCCTACACCCCCTAAATGCTCGGAGCCTACTGCAGGGTAGGCACGGTGAGTGCCTTTGTGAACAGTCTCAGTAGGATTCTCAATAAATGAAGATCTCTTTTATTGTATCCAGTTTTATAGGTTCATTAGGATCAGAAAGAAAACCAGTTCATGTCTGAAAATCTTTCAAACTTCTGTTGAGCTGCAATGATACCCAGCTGAAATGTCCAGTCCCACACCAATACAAGCACAGAGGACGGCAGAGCCTGTGATGTGATGAGATCCAGAGAACACCTCCCTTCCCCTTTGGTCCTACTGTAGCTCCCAGGGCCTCCTCACTCCACCCCATGGAATCTGAAGGATGTCATCTGAAAACTGCTCAACCCTGTGATCTCTGTGGTCCCCTCCAGGGCTCTGATTCTATGAGTCTCGAACTCTCATCCCAGATGCAAACTTCTCAACCTCAGCAATACTGACTTTTTGGGCTGCCTACTTCTCCATCATGGGGCCGCCATGTGCCTTGTAGGATGTTTAGCAACATCCCTGCCCTCTAAGCATGAGATGCCAGCGGTATCCTAGATATGGTGAGCAAAAATGTCACCGTGTATTGCCAAATGTCCCCTGGAGGACAAAATCCTCCACAACTCCCCTTGGGAATCACAGTCCTAGATTAATTTAAACTTCTGTTAAATGTCACACTCCATTTCTTCAGCATTCTCACTAATGTATAGCTTTTCCTCACTCGTTTGAAAAAAAAAAAATACCATCTTTTTAAGTTGGCAATAAGGCACTTCTACTATTCAGGGGGTTTGCAAGTCAGCATTTGTATGTCCTGTTAGCACTCTCCATGATGTTTGTTCATCGAAAGCCATACACCTTTCCACCTTATTGTCCTTTCTGCTCTCAGTGTCTCCCCAGCAGTGCAGGACATCAGCTGGAGGCTTGGAGAATACAAAGCCCATCACTGCCAACACCTGACACTGTTACACTCCGGCACGTAAAACCTGAAACACTCATCTCCAATGAGAGCAACGTTCGTTTCACTCATGTTCCAACATTCCCTTCCACTGAGACATGAACCCCAATCAGTCAACAGACTCATGGGTTCCCCATCAACACAGCCCACCAAGTGATCGAGACTGACCAGGACACGAAAGAAAATGACGATAACTATGATGATGAAGATGATGGCAATTAATTATGAGTAATAGTAGTATCAGAGCTAACACGTAGATAGCTAATGCTCACTGTGAACTGGATACTTTACACATTTCCCAAGCACTTTAGACTCTACATGTTTCCCAAGACCCTCGGGAAGACGTGTCCCAACGTGGGAATGAATACAAGATTCCTGCGGGTCCTCCCTGAGCAGTGCTGGGTCTGGTCCAGCAGACACCCCAGGGAGCGCACACCTTGGAGCCTTTCTGTTGAGGAGGCTCTTTTACAACTCTGTGGCCATCTCCTGTGGCTGCTATGACACAGGAATCTCCACAAACCGGGAGGCTTAAAACAACAGACATTTATTCTGCCTCAGTTCTGGAGACCAGACGTCTGAAATCAGTTTCACTGGGCTGAACTCGTGGCATCTGCTGGGTTGCGCTCCCTCCAGACACTGCAGGGGAGACACTGTTCCCTGCCTCTGCCAGACCCAGTGGCTGCCAGCACGCCTTGGCGTGTGGTCACATCCCTCGGCCCTCTGCCTCAGTGGTCACGGAGCCTCCCTGTGTGCGTGCGTGTGTGACGCCCAGTGTCCCGCTGCTTCCCTTGTGTAAGGATGCTTGTGAGTCCATTTAGGGCCCGCCAGGATAATCCAGGATAATCTTCACATCTCAAAACCTGTAATCACTTCTGCAAAGCCATTCTTTGCCATATAAGATAACGACGACAGGTTCCAGAGAGAAGAATGTAAATATCTTGCCTGGCTGGTGTGGCTCAGTGGTTGAGCTTCGACCTATGCACCGGGAGGTCGCCGGTTCGATTCCCAGTCAGGGCACATGCCTGGGTAATGGGCTGATCCCCAGTGGGGGACGTGCAGGAGGTGGCTGATCAATGTTCTCTCTCATCGATATTTCTATCTCTCCCTCTCCCTTCCTCTCTATCTAAAATCAATAGAGAGCCCTGGTAGGTTTGGCTCAGCAGTTAGAGCGTCGGCCTGCGGTCCGGAGAGACCTGGGTTCGGTTCCCGCTAAGGGCACGTACTTCGGTTGCAGTTTGTCCCCGGCCCTGGTTGGTCGTACGGGTAGCAGCCACTCGATGTGTCCCTTCACGTCGATGTTTCTCTCTCTCTCTCTCCCTCCTGCTCTATCTGAACAAAGAATGGAAAAATATCCTCGGGTGAGGATAAAAAAATAAATAAATAAAAAATAAAATAAAATCAATAGAGGAAAAAAAAAAAAAAAAATATATATATATATATATATATATAAAGAATAAGTATCTTTGCAGGAGTATGGGGCGGTATTATCAGTCTCTCACCAGAGGGGTAGCAAAAGAATGTAAATACCTTTGCAGGGGTGGGGGGTATTATTCATTCTCCCACCACAGGGGTAGCTGTTGCGTTGCAGAAGGCTGAGAACAGTGGAAATGCTACCAGTAATGAATTTTTATGGTAAAGAATATATTTCTATAAATCAAACTTTCATTTGACTAGACTTAACATCTTATTGATTCTTCCTTGATTTAATAACTTGAAGAAAATGTTATGTTTTCACTTTACATTCTCATGCAAGACATGACTTTACTTTTTTGAAAATTCTACGTTAATGATATGAACTCATTACTCCTCACAGTAAGTCCACGGGCTAGGTGCTGGGACAGAGCCTCACTTCTAAACTTATAAAACTGAGTCCCAGCGAGGTTAGGAGACCTGTCCACAATTGTACAGCTAAGAAGGATGGTCTGGCTGGAGGGCCCGCTGTCCTGTCCTGGCTGGACTGAGTGACTTGCAATGTCCCTCTAAGCTGGCTTTGCCAAGAGCCCATCAAAGCTGCAGTTTGCTTTGGGAGTTCAGTAAACATCTTCCGCAACAACACAAGGAAAACGAAGCCTGGGTCCGGCTATCTGAGCGTAGACACAACTTGAGGAGCGGGGTGGAGGAGCGTTGGGTGGTTTTTCTCCTACTTCAAAGCACAATCACGAAATGCAAATACTGGGACTGAGCCAACACACATATGCAAACTGAAAAACAAATACCTGTGATGGGGAAGCATCACGTGGCGTTTGTAAATGCCAACTGCAAAAGATGGAGCCCTTCGCTGGCTGAAACGGAAGGTGGGTTTGAGAAAAGCAAATCGGAAGAGCAGAGCTAATGTGCTTCGCATAAGAGAAGAAACAGAGGAAGGTATTGGGGGAGGAGGAGAGAGGAACCGAGAGCCAATGAGGAAACTGAAGGGTGGAATCAGGGAATTAACAGCAATTTTAAATTTCACTGTGGCAGGTGACGGACGGGCCTTCTCTGCTGCCTCTGGCATCAGTCGCCTGTAAAATCCACTTTACATAAAACACGCTTTGTGGGGCTGGGTTTGTTTGTCGAGGAGACAATGCTGAGCCCTATTTCTAGCATGATGGGGACTCTGGAACAGAAGCCGCCCCCAGGGCCCAGTCACGTTGCAGTCACACATAATTTATTTTAAAACTACATGTATGCTTTCAAAATGTCCAATGGATTCACTGTGGTTTGAGGAATCCGATTTGGCAGGATTTCAGTACATTACTGCATCTCAAATTTAATGACCTTGCATGAAATTTAAAAATAAAAAAAAAATTTTATTAAAAAAAACCAGGGAGAATGATCCCTCTTTACAGGAAAAAAAAAATGGTACCAACCCAAATGTTACTCAATATGCAAAACACAGACCTTCATTCTCTGAAGTACAAGAAGCAAATAGCTGACTTCGTCTGTGGCTCCCCATCGCCAGTGTTCAGAACTCCAGGTTCCTTTGGGCGTCTTTTAGTTTATTAGGTTCTCCAGTCTGTTGGTTTCCTGACCTAGTTTAAATCTCTGCCTGGGTTGTGGTTTTTACATCACTTCCCTCCTTCTGCTTGGATCAGTGTTTTAATTTCTAAAAGCCAGCAGTTTAAAAAGAGTTTTTCCTTCCTGAGTTTGGGTCTAAACAAACAGAGAGAAACCTACGAATACTCCAGATGGACAACACTGGGAAGAGGACTTTCCATGAAAAGTGCTCTCCCTTCAGCCTGGCCGGTGTGGCTCAGGGGACTGAGCATCCTCCCATGGACTGAGAGGTCCCAGCTCCATTCACAGTCAGGGCCCATGCCCAGGTTGTGGGCTCCTGCCAGTAGGGGGCGTGCGGGAGGCAGCTGATGGAGGTATCTCTCTCACATGGATGTTTCTGTCTCTCTCTCCCATTCCCTCTCTCTAAAAAAACAAACAAACAAACAAACAACATATTTTTTAAGAAAGTGTTCTCCCTTCAACTTGGCTTCTGCTAGTGTTTCTCCTCCAACCACAGGAGAGACCAAAAAACCAACCAACCAACATGCTCCCCAAATTTAATGTTGTATTAGTATCTTCTCTTAGTGTTGGAAATACGTCATTGCTATCAATTTCCTAACTAGGCTACCATCTAAATGTAAGGGCACCATGTATCTTGAGACCAACCTTTTGTCTACCGGACAGTAGCTCCAACCGCAAGGTAAAGTCACAGCCGTTGTCTATGCCTGACGTCCCCAGTATCTGGACTTCAGGTTTCCCCCTCGGCGTTGGGCTCTCTGGCTCTCTGTGTTCCTCTGTGCCTGAGCCTCGGCCCCCAGAGCTCCAGACCTTCCTCCCTCCACTAAGCTGGGAGCTCGCCAGGCCACGTCCTGCCGGGAGGAGGGGTCGGAAACGCAGGCTTCCAATGCAGAATTTACTTTCTGGCCATTTTTTTCAAGCACACATCTCTTAAGTAAAACAAGATATTTCTGTGCTTTAGATGAAAAATAGGACTCCTTGCCTTTGTGGTTTTGTTTGTTAATCCTCCTCTGAGGATAGAGTGGAAGATGGCAGGGGAGAGAAGGGAGGGAGAGAAAGAGAGAAACATTGATGTGGACACATCAGTTGGTTACACCCTGCATGGCCCCAGCTGGGGAAGGAACCTGTATCCCAGGTACGTGCCCTTGACTGGGAATCGAACCTATGACCCTTCAGTCCACTGGCCCATGCTCTAACCGCTGAGCAAAACGGGGCAGGACTTCACCTCCCACCCCACCCCCACTCTTGATGGCTAAGCCCTTGGCCTGACCTTCAGCAATGCTCTTTAGCAAGAACCCTCCCACCCTTAATGTTCCTTTAGAAATTTTCCATCCATTGACGCCCGTCACCCTGCTCCTTGGCTATAAATTCCCACTGTCCTTACTGTAGTCAGAGTGAAGATTGATCTCTCTCTCCTATTGCAAGAAAGTCAAGCCCTATTGCAATAGTCTTGAATAAAGTCTTCCTCACCATTTTGACAAGTGTCGTAAATTTTTCTAACACCCTTTGAGTGAAGGAGATAAAATGGTTGGGGGCGGGGATGAATATCCTTGAAACCGAAAAATGTTCTCCACTATAGTAGACCCCCTTATCTGTGGTTCTGCTTTCCACAGTTTCAGTTACCCATGGTAATTATGGTCCAAGGATAGTAAAAGGAAAATCCTAGTAATAAACAATTCACGCGTTTTAAATCGCACACTCTTCTGAGTCGCAGGATGAAATCTGGTGCTGCTCTGCCCATCCCGCCTGGCAGGTGAAACACGCCTCTGTCCCGTGTATCTGTGCTGTGGGTGCTATCCACCTGACGGTCACTGGTAGCCATCTCAGCTATCAGATCAACTGTCATGGTAACTCAGGCTTGTGCTCAAGTCACCCCGGTAGCAGCCTAATGCTAGGTCACAATGCCTACGTCACCCACCTCACTTCATCCCATGATGTAGGCACGGTACCACCTCCATCAGCATACAGAGAAGGCTGAGTGCAGTAGAGTAAGCTATTTTGAGAGAGACCACATTCACATAACTTTGATTATAGTACAGTCTGCCCTTGTGTATCGCGGTTATCAGTTCCAGACTCTACCGTGAAAAATGAATTTCCGCGAAGGAGGAGTCTTTATTGATACACAGTCGTCCCTCGCCACTTCGCACTTCGACTGTCGCAGCTTCCCTCTGTCGTGGTTTTTTCAAATATAGTGTAGTGTAGTGTAGTGTATAGTATTTGAAAAAACCACGATAGAGTGAAGCCGTGAAAGTTGACTGTTGTAATTATTCTAGCTCATGATTAGTTATTGTTGTCAATCTCTTACTGTACCTAATTTATAAATCAAACTTTGTCGCAGGTATGCATGTGTAGGAAAACATAGTCTATGTAGTGTTCAGTATGCTCTGTGGTTTCAGGCATCCCTGGGGGTCTTAGAACGTATCTCCCAAGGATAAGGGGATGTCCTACTGGACAGGGGCGGTCTCTGTCCTGGCCCACACGGTGCACGGACAGGACAGGGAATGGTTGCGTGGAGGCCGTTAGAAAGCTGAGCAGCAGAGCGGATCCTCTGATCTGCAGGAGGAGTGGATCTGTCACCAGAGCAGTCCCTGTCCCCACGGTCTGAGCACAGGACCTGTTCTGCTTCCCCAGAATATCTGCATCCCCGACAAAGGAGGTGGCAACAGGGGAGCCAGATAATAGCGTTCCCAGACATCCAGTTAATTAAGCCCGTTTTCAACTGATCCCAAAACTAAAGATAAGTATCATTTCTTATCCCAGAGGGTCACACAAGTTCATAGCAATTACATAATAAGTAACTGGGACCTGTTGGGACATCTGTGGGAGAGAGTGACAAAATGAGAGAGCCCGCTGGGAATGACTCTCCAGAATAGCACAGGGAAAGGCAGAGAGCAGCAGGGTGTCCGCCAGGGGCTGGCCAGGCCGCCAGCTCTGAGGAGGGAGGGAGGCAGCAGCATCAGGCAGTCATGGGAGAAGTGCTCCTTCCCCCCAGGATATGTTAATGGAGGTCCCATTTCTGCCTTTTTATGTTAATTTCGATGATGTATGTTTATGCCCCACTGAGCAGAAAGGACACTGAATTAATACACATATGAAATCGTTTTCCAAATACTCTCCATGAGCCTTTGATGAAGGACTGCTTCACTCTGCTTCTAAGAAATCTTTCTATTATCACCTCCCTGTTTTGAATACTTAGCCTGGAAGTCATTAAATACTTGATTTAGTAAGTAGGGAAGAGGGCAGCAGGTCAACAATTCATTTCAACGCCTCCTGCTTGAGAAGAATGAAAGGTATATTCCTACATTCTCTCTCCATTTTTTCCTTCAGGTTGTTTCTTAAGTGTTTATCTAACATCTGTGAGAAAATATCTCCAATGTTTGCAGTGAGGTTTGGATCTGGCCTGCCCTTGGCAAGTCTACGGTGTCATCGGTTAAGGCCCAGAAAAACAGGGTGATGATATTCTGACTAATATGTTCTAAATGCCTGGGTTTCAGCCAGAAGCATGAGAAGTTTTCAGGAACGTGAAGTTGGATCTCTCTCTAATTTTCCCTGTAAACCAAAATGAATTCTAGACTGTAATAAAGAATTACTTTAAAAAGCATTGATTGGAGCAAAAAAAAGAGTCACAGCCCGGGAAACACGGATTCAGGTAGCAACCGAAATTGTGTTCCCCCAAGACGAAGGGGAGGCTGCCTTGTACAGCCAAAGTTCCCACCCAGATTCTCACATGGTCCATTTTATGGAATGAGGTATCCAAATTCATTCCGTTCTGATGGGTTGGTATATATGCAAATGATGACAGAATGTGTGCAGTTCTGATTGGATGGAGCAGGTCTTCATCAATTGTTCAGAAGAGGAAGGCAGGAACTCCCTTATAATAGTGGATTCAGAAGGTGTAACAGAGCCTAGATTTCAGTCTGAGGTTCTTCCCAGAATGTAAACTATGTGCGGAGCCTCGGTCAGCAAATGGCCTCTAGGCTGTTACTAGTCATAAAATCTGGGCCCTGGGTTGATTATGGGGAGTCCACTTCAGCAGATGAATTTCTTCTTGGGGTTCATATTAAATGAATCTTTTTTTCTCAGGGTCTGCATTCCCTGCTTTTTATTTTAGTCCCAAACCCAATTCCTTGGTGTGAGCTGTACTTTTCCCCCTTGTCCTTCAAAAAGATCTGGTCACATATACCAATCACAGGTGGACAGTGCCACCCAAACCCTGCTTGTAGTTACTGTTAGAGTGGTAGTGATGTAGCTTTGTAGGAGACCCAAATATGCCACCCCAAAATGTGACCGTAGGAGACCAGAACGTGCCACCCCAAAGCACGCCTCTTCGGCACAAGAGTTACTCTGAGAAATGGTGGGGCACAGGGAAAGCTCTGAAGACAGAAATTCACCTTTACAAAAGGATCTCCACTGTAAGGGAGTCTCATCCTCTGTACCAGGAAGAGAGGGGTGGTTCTAAATCACAAGACTCTTTTCCAAATAGAAGGCACTGAGTTAAATCTGCATAACAAACCTTACCCACTTTATGGTATCTTCCAGGTTCCCGCCCCATAGCTGGTCCTCCACACCCTTCTCCCTTGGTTTTAGCTGAAAATGGTATTTGAGCCACCTCTTTGAGTTTATTCAGCCCTGAGTTTCTCCCAGGTATACAGTTGACCGTTGAACAACAGGTGTTTGAACTGCACAGGTCCACTTATATGTGTGTGGGACCCACACAGTTTAAACCAGCTTGTTCAAGGGTCAACCGTATTTTCAATCCACAGCTGGGAATCCGTGTGTGCGGAAGGCGGACTTAATTGGATTTTACGGTGCAGCTGTTTGGTGCCCCTAACCTCTGAGTAATTCAAGGGTCAGCTGTGTATGAGATACACATGTTAATAAAGTTTTGTTTGCTCCTCTTGTTAATCTGTCTTTTCTTACGGGGCCCTAGGAGAGAACCTGAAGAGTAGAAGGAAAAAGTTTTTCTTCCCTACAGTTCCTATTTATTTTTATCTGCTGTATGTGACCAAAAATTCTACTTACTGTAACCGCAGTTCTATGTGAGTAATTCTGCTTATGTAACCACTCCGAATGGTTCTATCCTGTTTTTAGCAAGAGACTGTTTTTTTTCAGAGACAACAGATCAAAATCACTAGTCATGCAGCTGAAGCATGTGCAAAAGAGAGAAGTTTGACCTCCATCTGCACCCAGAACCGAAATCTCAACCCCCTCTTACACCCCCACACCAAAAGACTGGTACATAACCAGAACTGGACCCCCAGAACCCTCTGAGAGCAAAGATCCCTGCTGAAGCCCTTGCTGTAAGGTCGGTCGGTGGGCTCAGAGGGGTCACATGACTTCGGGGATCCAGACTGCCCGAGGAGAAATCGAAACCACCAATCAAATACCTCCCCTCTTCGTTATGCAGAATCACCCCGCCTTACCCCTGGACCAATCAAGTACTGCCCCTCTTCGTTCCTCAACCTCCCCTATAAAACTCTCCTGGGCGGATGTAACAGCCGACTTCCCTGGCCCGAACCCCCGACCAGTGAACCTCGCCCGGGAGTGCTCCCATAAAACTGTCTTGCCGGCTTTTGCGGCTCCGTTTCTCTTTCTTCCCCGGCGAGACACCTTACACTGACCATAAATGGCCAGACTCCAAAGCTGTCCAGTGAAAACCCGCCCAGCCAGTACTTCAGAATAACAGCCTGTTCCCTCTAACCCCTTAAAACTCATCCTGAACTCTGGACTAGGGGGACAGATTTGAACCTCGCCTCCTGTCTCTTTGTGTGTCAACTTATCAATAAAAGCTTTTTCTTTTCCCAAATGCTGCTGCCATAGTATTGGCTCCTACGCACATGGGGCAGCAAGCCCGTGCTCGGTAACATTAACAAATAAGAATCTTAGTAGTTTCTTATTATTTCCCCCAGTTGTATGGTCCAACACTCCCATCCTTGTCTATTTGACAGAAATCTCTAATCCTAACCTATGTGTCTGATGTACCTAGCTACTGCTCCATGCAGCTTTTTTTTTTTTTTTAATCCTCACCCGAGGACATTTTTCCTTTTATTTTTGTTCAGATAGAGTGGGAGGGAGAGAGGAAGAGAGAGAGAGAGAAACATCGATATGAAAGGGACACATCGAGTGGCTGCCACCCGCACGACCAACCAGGGCCGGGGACAAACTGCAATCGAGGTACGTGCCCTTAGCGGGAACCGAACTCAGGTCTCTCTAGACCGCAGGCCGATGCTCTAACCATTGGGCAAAACTGGCCAGGGCTCCATGCAGCTTCTAACTCAATGGAAAAGCTCTACTTTCCTTGTTCCTGGAGCAACCGAAGATCAATCAGATGTTAGTCTAGCAATGCACAGAACGGAGTCCCCCTACAGCTGTGACAGAAAAGGACCGGCCAGCCTCAAAGCCCGGCAGCACATCTGGACAACCCTTCCGAGTGAGCTTCGCTGCTGCACTCCATGGAGGGATGGTGGGGGAACACAGCGTGGCTGCCCAGCGTGGAGCAGGGGGCATGGCTGTGTGCCCTGCCTTCCGTGGATGCCCGCTGCTCTAGCCCAAATGTCACTAGCTCCTTTCTACAGTGATGCTTATTTAAAAATGGAAATGCAACAGCCAATATCCTTCTCCTCCCTCCCAGCCCTCAGACTCAATTTTCAGGGGACTGGGGAAGATCTAACAATCCACTGGCTCCCATGACATGCTGCGGACCCAGGTACACGGCACTGCACACTTCACCCCCTTGCCCTTCACAGAGGAGCCCCGAGACACGGCAACCCCTCCTGAGACTTCTCGTGGGGCCTGGGGTTCCCTGAAGTAAACCTGGACAAACAGCTGACAGGTCCTGGGGCCATGGTTTGAACCAGTCTACTTGGTTTTCAAAGTCTGACTTGTTCTCTTATGCAAACAGGACTGTCCCTTAAAGTGGGATTTCAGGTTCCAGATAAAAGGCTGGGGAGCGCAC
Source organism: Molossus molossus (assembly GCF_014108415.1). Taxonomy (NCBI): domain Eukaryota; kingdom Metazoa; phylum Chordata; class Mammalia; order Chiroptera; family Molossidae; genus Molossus; species Molossus molossus. The sequence goes on along the minus strand of NW_023425366.1, from coordinate 103,758,609 downwards.
TGCAAGCACTAGAGACAACGGTCTTCCCTGGGGGCGGGAACCATCATCTGTCCACCAGGGTCTGGTACAGTGCCTCATTCATAGTGATGTTCAAGAAATGTTTGCTGAATGAGTGAGAGATTAAAGACTGATTGAAATGCCAAAAATATATATATATATATCCTGAAATGGTACTCATGGGACATATAACTTATGACATAATTTTTTTTTATCCTCACCCGAGGACATTTCTCCATTTTTTGTTCAAACAGAGTGGGAGGGAAAAAGAGGGAGAGAAACATCGACGTGAAGGGACACATTGAGTGGCTGCCACCCGCACGACCAACCAGGGCCGGGGACAAACTGCAACCGAGGCACATGCCCTTAGTGGGAACCGAACCCGGGTCTCTCTGGACTGCAGGCCAATGCTCTAACCGCTGAGCCAAACCGGCCAGGGCATGACATACATTTTTTTCTTTTTTTAAATCCTCACCAAAAAGAAAAAAAAAAAATTTAATTGCTTTTTAGAGGGAGTGGAAGGGAAAGAGAGAGGAAGAGAGAGAGAGACAGAGACATCGATTGGTTCGCTCCTGCATGACTCTGACCAGGGCCAAGATCGAACCTCCAAGCCAGGTACACACCCTTGAGCAGGACCGGAATCAAACTCAAGACCGCTCCATCCACCGGCCGGCGCTCTAACCACTGAACAAACCGGCCAGGGCTGCGACATAAACTTTTAAAACTGGAGTGTGAACAAGTGTATGGCGCTGAGCAAGGCAGTCCGGGGCAGGGCTCGGGCAGATGCGCTCTTACCAAGGAAGCGCAGAGGCCAGTTAGGAGTTGGAATGACAGAATGCGAAGGAGCCACTCAGTGTGTCTCCTGACCCACAAAAGGAACCTTGATGAAGACACTCAACGCCCAGGGGGGTTGTGGAGAAGGGGAGGGGGTGCTGCTGAAAGAGAGGAAACAGTCAGAAGGAGGAGCGTGCAGAGCAGCCAAGCACTTGGGGCCGTCCCACAGCTGCCCTGCCGTGCCACCTTACACATAAACCCAGATACCCAGACCGTCGATAGTGACTATTTGGAATCAGGTTTGCTGATTACGATAAACACAGACAAAAAGTATCTGGGGTGTAATCACGAGCGATGTTCAAAATGAAATCTGGGAGCACTCGCCCCACCTGTGCTCCGACCCGGCAGCCTTGCTCAGCTTGAAGTCATGCACAGAACGTGTATTTACTGTGTTTCGGGCAGGGTGCTGGAGCCAGAGCAACGAACGAGGCAAGCGTGACTCCTTTTCTCCCGAGTCTGGAACTCACGGTACCACCAGGAGAACAGGGGAAAGACGGACAGGACGAGCAAGAATACGGAGAGGAACAGACTCCAGGCCGGGACCTGGGCAGAACTGGCAATCATCGGGGCAGATGGGGCAACACTGAGAAGTAACCAGGATTTCGCCAACTGAATATTCTGACTACACTTCACAAAACAGAATTTGACAGAAAAAAATTAAATTGCAAGATGCTTTATGCTGGCCCGAGGCCCTGGGCCTACACCAGAGAGTCCCTTCCATGAGACACTGTCCTAGAAAGGGGACAAGCCCAGCCCCGCCCTGCTCAGCTCACACCACTCCCTAGGGACAAACCGCAGCGGCAAATACCAGTGATTTTAAAAATGCATACCTCCCGCCGGTGGGGCTCAGTGGCTGAGTGTCAACCCATGCACCGAGGTCATGGGTTCAGTTCCCGGTCAGGGCACATGCCCAGGTGGTGGGCTCGATGCCCAGGTGGTGGGCTCGATCCCCAGTGGGGGGCATGCAGGAGGTGGCCAGTCGATATTCTCTCTCATCAATGTTTCTAACTCTTTCTCCTTCTCCCTTCCTCTCTCTATAAAAATCAATAAAGAAAAATATTAAAAATGCATACCAACTTTCTACCCAGTGGATAATACAACTTCTTTTCCAATAAACACCATAAAGATGATCATATATTAGCCTGCCCCACCTTCAAACTTTAATCCTTTACAAGAAAAGCACCACAGTGCAGTTAAAGCAAGAGATTACAAATAAAGGCGTACATTTTTTTAAACTTAACCACTGGATTATAAAAATATTTCTAAATAACTCTTAGATCAAAAAGGAAATAAAAACGGAAATTACACACTATTTAGAAAACAGTGACAATCCAAACACTACATATAAAAACTTATGGGCTGTGGCAAGATCTGCACTCAGAGGAAAATACATAACATTAACTGCATTTGCTATTAAGCAAGACAATAGGAAAATAAAGGAGCTGAGATTTCAACTCAAGGGGTGGAAAGCCAGAAAGCAAGGGTAAAGGGCGAGAGACAAAGCAGACTGGAGAATCCACACACAGGGAAGGAGGGGAATTGAAAACTCAGGAGTTGGTTCTTTGAAAAGGCCAACTAACATTAAATCTAATTTTAAAAGGAGAGAGAGGAAAAAAAAAACCGTAAATGCCATCAGGACAGAGGAAAGGGCTTTGACCACAAACAGAAGAAGGTTTTAAATGGTTTGGTGATAAATGGATGGAAGAAATGTCAATCCAGGAAGCTTTCTGAGACAGAGTAGAAAACTGGTGTAGACCAACCCCTGAAAATCCTGGAAAGGTCACCAAGAATTACTATCCCAAAAGGCACCAGACCCAGTGTGTACTACAAATAAGCTGGGTCAATTTTTTGAGGAATAGGAAAACGGCAGGTGATCTGAAACACCCCAGAACATAAAAGAAAATGAAAACTTTATCATTTTCCCCAAACATGTACAATGCTCGTTATAAAAGCAGTAAAGCCAGTACTCACGCCTTGAAAACATTATGTTAAATGGGAAAAGCCAGCCACAAAATACCACTTATTCCATCTACATGAAATGTCCAAAACAGGCAAATCTGAGACAGAAAGTACATGAGTGATTGCTAGGGCCGTGGGGGTCAGGACGAAATGAGTAAGGGGTTCCTTTTAAGGGTGAGGAGTATGCACTGAAATTGTGCCTATGTCCGCACGGCCCTGAGATTATACAATACTGAAAATCATTTGATTATACATACTTAAATTAGTAAAATTATGACATAAGTTATACCTCAATAAAACTGTTACATTTTTAAAAAACTTTTTTTTCTCTTTATTAATTTTAGAGAAAGAGGAAGGGAGAGGAGAGATAGAAACATCCATGAGAGACAACATAGACTGGCCTCCTCCTGCATGCCCCACACTGGGGATTTGGCCCACAACCTGGGCATGTGCCCTGACCGGAATCAAACTGGGGACCTCTTGGTGCATGGGTCGATGCTCAACCCCCGAGCCACAGCGGCGGCACAAAACTGTTATTTTTTTGTTTAAGACAGCACATATACACACAGAAGAAAAAACTACACATAAGTTTCAGCAATCAATCGAGGGTTGTAATTTTTAACTAAAATACTGGTAATTAACATACCAGGACCAAGGAGAGTTTATTCCAGGAATACAAATATGGCCCTATATCACACGTTATATTAATATGATTCAAAACAAAACATCATCAACTTAATAAATGCCAAAAAAGCATGTGAAAACATTCCACGTGTGTTTCCTTTCCCCAAAAAACAAACCTAGTAAATTAGAAAGAACATTTCCCTAACCTCATGTCTATTTAAAACAAACCAATATTAGTCACAACAGTGAAATGCTCAAGGCGTTGCATTAAGTGAGGGATGAGATAAATATTGCTGTCACAGTCAATATTAATATTGCTCTGTGGATTTCAGCTGAGGCAATGAAAACCATTTAGAATAAAAAGAAAAAAGGAGGCAAAATTATATGTATTTGTTCATACTGCCATTATCTACTTGGAAAAATTACAATTTAAAAAAGCAATAAAAATTATTAGAACTTCTAAAGACCAGAAATATGGCCAGTTGTTATTTATAATATAACTTTTTATTGAAGTAGAGCAGACATACAGAAAATCATACAAATCTCAAGTGTTCGGCTCTGTTAGTTTTCTTTTCTTTTTCTTTTTTTTTTTTTCAGATAGAGTGGGAGGGAGAGAGAGAGAAACATCGACGTGAAAGGGACACATCGAGTGGTTGCCTCCCACATGATCCAACCAGGGCCGGGGACAAATTGCAACCGAAGTACATGCCCTTAGTGGGAACCGAACCTGAGTCTCTCTGGACCGCAGGCCAACGCTCTAACTGCTGAGCCAAACTGGCCAGGGCCCAGCTCTGTTAGTTTTCACAAACAGAGCACACTCATTTAACCATCATCCAAGTCAAGACACAGATGACTAGTCTTCAAAAATCCCCCATGTACTCCTTACCCTGTGATTACTTGCCCAAAGATAACCTCCATCCTGAGTTCTGAGGCTGTAGATTAGTTGTGCTTGGTTTTGAAATGTATATACAAAGAATAAAATAGTACATACTCTTTGGGATCTGGATTCTTTGATTTAACGTATGTTTGAGAGATGCACATTCCTTTTGCTTTCAAAAGTAGCATGAATATCCTCAGGTAAATAGAGAGTATACTGTATTCATGAAACAAGAACTGGGTGCTGTGACAAAAAATCAGTTAGAAAACCAGTAAGAATCCTTAAAAATTAAAATGCAAAGATATAAATGGGAAGTTTAAGACATAAAGCTAAGAAAGTTTCCCAGAAAGTACAGCCAAAACAAAACAAAACAAAATGAATAAGACAGTAAAGATTAGAAAATTAGACAACTGTAAATTCCAACACACATCATTATGAAATTTCAGAACACCTGGCATAAAAAGGGATAAAGACAAATCACCTTCAAAGAACTGGAGGCAGAATGGCTCCGGAGCTTCCAATGGGCATGTAGGAAGTTCGAAGACAATAGAACATAGCCCTCAAAATCTGAAGGAAAGACCTTTGCAAGTGGGAAATGGGGATCCTGATATTTTTAGATATGCAAGGACCCCAAAATTTCCTTGAGGACATGCACCACTAAATGAGGGAGTAAGTCAAGGGAAAAAGAGAGGTGATGAAAACCCCAACATCAGGGTTATATTGGGCAACCAGTTCTGATTGGCAGAAAAAGCCGCAGCACTCTGGAGAGATTTCTTCAAAAGATGAACTGGACAGAATACCTAATGTGGCCAAGAGGACTGAGAAGGAATTCAGACAAGAAGCAGAGGGTCTGGGGTTGAGTTGAGGAAGAGTATATAGAAAGCAAAGTAAGCAAACAAACAGAAAGACGAGGATTAAGTACAGGAAAAACAAAAAGCTGTCCAGGAAAGGGAACGTAACTAATGTATACAATGTAGATGAGCTCTAAGTAGTGACAAGAAAAGTAAAAAAATTTTAAGTGGTGATGGAAAGAAATATGATTTGGAGTGGTGAACACATAATACAATATACAGATGATGTATTATAGAATTGTTTGCCTTAAAACTATATAATTTTACTAACCAATGTAACCCCCAAAACCCTAACCAAAATTATAACACAACTATAACGGAGGATGGGGAAGGAATGAGAATTACATGTAAAGGTGGCAGGTGTGTGTGGGGGGGTGAGCAATACAGAGTTATTACCACGCTTTCCAGAGCAGAAAGTTAATAAACCAAGCTTAAATGAAAAAACACACCAAAAAACATCAAGAAGTAGGACTGTAGAGTATGTTATTTAGAGATAGAGAGGTAAGCAAAAGGATCATTTACAAGAGTGGGGGGTGGTACCTCTAGACAAGGAATAGGGCCTTATAGAATATATATTTGACTTTTGAGACACAAATATACATAATTTTTATAAAACAACAAGATAATTTAAACGATGTAAGACACTAACGAATCTCAGATACCAATGAAATATCAGGAGTGGTTGTCACTGGGCAGCGTGATTATTTAATACTTTTTGTATTTTTCAATTTTTACAATAAATTTTAAATGTACAATGAATACACAATAAATTTTACAGCAAACACATAATGAAAAAGTATTTTCAGGAACGTGATCTCGAAATTCTCCAGTCTCTTCATCACTGCCCTTGTTCTCTGCTGGGCAGGAAGACATCTGGATGAGAAGCAGGAAAGAAAACCATTCTTATTTCTCCTCCTGAATGCCTCTAAAAATTAGAGTCCTAATCTCATGATTGACAAGCCTCTGCTCCTCCCTCCTTGTATTCTTTAGGGTTTGAAGTCTCTGCAATTTCCAGTTTCTTCAAGCCAATATTCCAGTTCTTCGGAGATGACTACAAGATTTAAGGAATGTTTGTTCAGTGCGTAGTCATTTTTAAGAAACTCCTATCGGGTGTGGTGGAGGAAGATATGCATGTCCAAGTCACAAAATTATAAGCAATCAGACCACCATGCTTTACCACTGAGAGGCATGAGAGTATATTCACGGAGACTGGGATTGGGAAAGTCAAAGCAGCAATTTGGGGTCAAAGGATGTCATGAATTAGCCACAGGGCCACAGAGGTAGACTGAGAAGTTCAGCTCTTCAGGCAAAGTCACCACATTTAAGGTTCCAGCAATTTGCCACAGACCTCAGTGATCTGGGGACCAGAAATCCAAATGGAGACCATGGAGCTCGGGCAGCGGAAGCACCAGGGCAGCAAAGAAGCAGGATTCAGATCTGTTTTTCCAGAGCAGGCACAGCAACAACTTCCAGGAGCCCAGGACCCTGAGTGGACAGCCGGTGTCCCGAGAGAGGGACTGGCCAAGGTAAGACAGGCTCCTGGCTGCCAGACGCCTGCATTCTATGAAGAGGGCATACTCGCAGGATGGAGCATTTAGATGTGGGAGGGCGGAGATGGGGCAGGGGTGCCTGGGCGGCGAACACCGCTTCTCAGCTCACAGTCTGGGGGGCTGGCACTGCTCCCTGGCCACCCACGTCACATGCCTTGGCCCAGGACCCCGAGTGGGACTGAGTTTGCAGATGAGACGTAGGCAGGGGTCCTGGAAGAGCTGCGGAAAGAACAAGCCTGGAAATTGAGGGCAAAGCTGCAAAGGACAGAGGTCCTCACTGCTGGCCCCACCTGTCCTCGAACACCTGGATGAAGCCGAGCCTGGGGAGCAGCTATTCTTCCAAAATCCCCTTCTTCTGGCTCCAGAAAAGGCAAAACCTGTTCAACAGAGGTGACCAAGTGACGAGTGTCCACATGCTTTCCTCGTTGGGACTGCGTGACCTTTGCTGGAGGTTGCACGGCAGGTGGCTCGAGAGTTTTCTCGGTCCCATCACCTCTGCCTTCGGGAGGGGATGCTGGGCGAGGAGGAAGCAGACCGTGGGGCTCTCACAATTGGAGAGAAGTCCTCTCGTTCCACTAAAGCCCAGCTCCAGGGCTGGAGCCGGGAAGAACTAAGCAGGCTGTCAGTGAAAGCCCACAGCCTTCCCACCTCCAGTCCCACGGAGAGGCACAAGGATGAGGAAAGCGGTCAGAGGTGATGTGTGCCAGGATCCAGCGCACAGGGAGGGACAGATGTGTTGCACAGTGAGGCTGGCACAGAGTGCTGGGGGGCGGGGGGGTCCATGGGATTCTGTGGAAGGAGCCTGACAAAGGCGGCCTCATCATCTGGGGCCACCTCATCACAGTGAACGAGATGGCGCCACGTGGCCTGGGGTGGGAATGGGGAGGAACGGCTAAGGGTCTCCCCTGAGGGCCAGCTGAGCCTGCAGCCGAGGCTGGGATGGATGAGGAGAAACGTGACCTAAGCGCAGGTGTCCACAGCAAGCACAAGCCACGAGGAGCCAAGGCAGACGGGCCCTGACCAAACCGAGAGGTCAGATCACAAGTTAGGCAGCTGGAGGTGTCTGCCAATAACCCCGGCAGGGCAAGGAGCAGCCAGGTGGGCCAGGGACACTGCCCAAGGGAAGGAGACACACCAACACCCTGAGGCTCCCACTCAGCCACCAGGGGAATACTCCCGCCTACCTGTCCCCACACCCCGAAGCCATCTGAGACCGAGCATTCTTCCTGAAGAGGCTGAGCATTTCCAAAGGGAAGAAATATTGACAATAATCCAAACACAGCCACAGTGCCTAGATTTTCGAACTGGCTGAGCCTGGCATATAATAAGGGCTCAATAATTATGTGCGGGTGAGTGAGTGAAGGATCGAATAGTTACACTTCTCTATGCTATTTGATTTAAGACTAAAGAAATTTTGTAAAGTCTTAAAGGCAGATGTGATCCTTCCTCAATCAATTCCAAGTCTGAGCATTTCACTGAAGCTAGGGTACCAGACACAGGACAAACACATTGATGCTCACAGCCTTTCTTTAGCCTCACTAAATATTTGTTTCCATTGAGTTCATGGTGACATCGATCAATCACTGCTGGGACCGGGGCAGGGGATGGGGTGGTATATACAGAAGTAACAGTAACTCCTGAATTAAGAGTTATTGTTACTTTGTTTCTCAGTATAAGCAAGCAAGCTTGCTACAAACCTTGATTGAGTGATGGCAAAAAGATACACACTGCACACATACATACATACATAAGTATGTACATTCATAAACTAGGTTAAGTTGAATTGGAATTGGAGGCCAAGTTGACCACTATGGTGAAAAGCTGTGACTCGCCCGGTCATTCTCAGAGCCCTTCCTCCAGCTGACATGTCAGGCTGGGCACAGGGATGGCTCACACCCTGCGGTTCTGTCTGCGAACCACCCCCACCCCCGCAGCCACCAAGTACACCACAGTCAGAGATGCAGTCTTAACAAAAACCACTCAAGGAGCATTTCTTTTTGCCTTTAAGTTAAACTTCTTAGGAACCTGGGGTCCACTGAACTTCACACACAGAAGTCAGACTCCAAAACACTATGGTGGGCACCCTCCTGGGTCTCTGCAGGGCTCCGGTGGGGGCTCCGCCCCGTGGACTCCGCAGCTATGAGGCAGCGCGCGCCCGGGGGTTTGAGGACATAGGTGCCTGGATTTCTTGGGAAAATGAAGCCATTGCTCCTGACTTCTTGGGTGCCTGGCTGCAGAAGCTATTTTTAGAGCCACCTTGACAGCAAAGAGACTGAAGACTGTGATCTCAGACTCCAGATAGATAATGCAAAGTGTCAGCCCAAACGTCCCTACTTCAGGGGAGCCTGGATAAAACTTCGCTGCCTTAAAATCTTTAAAATCTGCTTGGTTTGGCTCAGCAGTTAGAGCATCGGCCTGCGGTCCAGAGAGACCCGGGTTCGGTTCCCGCTAGGGGCACGTATCTGGGTTGCAGTTTGTCCCCGGGCCTGGTTGGTCGTGCGGGTGGCAACCGGTGGATGTGTCCCTTTCACGTCGATATTTCTCTCTCTCTTCCTCTCTCTCCCTCCCACTCTATCTGAACAAAAAATGGAAAAATGTCCTCGGGTGAGGATTTAAAAAACAACAACAACAAAAAAAAACTTTAAAATCTGTGCAGGGTCAATGAACTGACTAGGCCCCGGTGCCCAGTGAGGCGGTGGCCAGGGGCTGCGTGCGCGCTGGACTGCTGACAGCCGTCAGCAGGCGGAGGAGGGCACCGCGGGCTCCGCCACCACCGCTGGTAACGACCCCCCCAAGCTCTGAAGGGAAACACTACCTGTCTTCTCTGCCATCCAGGAGAAATGACACAGTCACGAGTTCCTGTGTTTCCATAAAAGAGCAGAGGCAATGGATAGGGGCTGGGCTCCAGCGGAGCCTCCGACGTGACAAATGCTGCGCGACTGGGAAGGCCTGATAAGAAGCGAGCAGCCTGGAGGACAAAACTCTGGCAAATACAGCGGGAGAGCTGGGCGAGTGGAAAAGGCTGGGAGCTAGTTACCAGCTGCACCCCAGCGATCGCGTCAAAGCACCCCCTGGAAACAACCGCGGGACACTGATGCTCTGAGGACCAGGTGGGCCGGCCGCCGGCACAAGCAAGCAGTTCTACAGCGATGCGGAGAAAACCACGGGGCAGTGGGAGGAAGTGCACACAGGGCACTCCCTGCTCTGAACCCAGTTCCAGGGGCTTCTTTCTATAGTTATGTTTGGACTTTGAGGGTGGAGTGGGAAAGAGAAATGGGAAGGGCAGGAGAAGGAAGGAATATGAAAAGGCCCAGAAGATGGCACGTGTTGGGGTTAAAGCTACCGAAATAGTGGCTGGAGCCTCCTCTCTCTGCTCCACTCACAATTGTACCAGCTCCAACCAAAGGAATCCGAGCTACCTCCTCCTGCCAGATCAACTGGCTAAAATGGATGGTATTGCTGCCCCCCCCCCCCATTTATATCCAGCAACCACCCAGAACTGGGCATTTAACTCAGACGTAGTGTCTTCCTTTTTTTTTTTTTAATTTAAATTGAAAACAAATCTCACCTGCTCTTCGGCAGCCCGCCACACTGAACCTCTGTCAGCGAGGAGGAAAGCTTTTCCAACCTTGTTCGGATTCGCGTCCTCGCGCTGTGACTGTCACAGTGCATGAGGCCTCCGCTTGTCAGCGCAGGCACGGTTACCCTGCGAGCCTAGCTCTAGCTCCGGGGCACTGCCTGGGGACTTGGCTTCCCAAGCAAAGGCATCCAGCAGCGACATCAATGTGTCATGCAACGAGGAAGAGCCATCTACCAAGGCTGGCATTGAGGTACATAGGCGATGCCGAGAAATACCATTCATTTCACCCAAAAGCGGTGTGTTCGCCATCATATCCCCACACTTCCGTTTCACAGTGAACAGCCTCCCTGAGGGACTGACTGGAAAAGGTGGGCCCCTTATGTTCCTGTGCAAATCCCTTGGCATCAAAAGTGCCTCTCCTCCTCTGGCACCAGGGTTCTGTGTAGGGCACCAAGTCAGGGGCAACCCACTGATCGGGCTGTTCGTCATAATCACCTGGTTGTATGAATGGACCACATAACGTGTAAAGGGCTGTAGGATTCCCACAGCAAAGAGTAAGGCTTGCCTTTGTAGGACAAGGAGGGCAAAAAACAATGCCAGCAATAAGAATCACGACAGCCTGCATTTTCAACATTTTACGTGTGTTATCTCATTTAATCTTCACAAGGACTCTGTAACACAGATGAATGTCTCCATTCACAGATGAAGACTCTGAGGCACAGACAGGTTAAGTAACTTGCCCGAGGTCTCAAACAATGGGTCCGGAGCACATCTCGTTGTCTTACAGAGCAGTGCACTGAGGGTCAAAGCCGGTGGTCATATCTAGCCTGGAAGACAAGTCTTGGGATCCCGGACATGTTGTTTCTTCCCATCACAGAGCCGACACCTGGGGTCATTTGAGAACCACCTGGCTCCCAGCTGTGGAGCGGGGTATTCTTTGAGCACCATGAGGAGGCAGCAGTCAGCTAAGGCCGGCTATGCAGGGTGGACAACCGGACGGTGATGTCCTGTTTCCATGGGAGCATACCTGCTGCGTTCCCAGGAAGTGACAACGCTGACAACGCTTCTTCAAGGTCCTGACGACTGTGGTCATTACTAGGCATTCTTTCCAGCTAACTGACCAAACAGCAAATGTTTCCAAGAGATAGATACGTCTTCCATTAGACAACCTTACAGAAGGGCTGGCTCCCCTCCCTGGCTTCTCCAGCTGTCACTGTCATTCACTGAGTCCTCATTTGGGGTCTCAAACATGTGTCAACATGGATAAATTGCAAGAGGACTGGAACACAGGAGTGTATCCTCTCCTCTGCTTAGAATAGAGGTTTGTACACAATAGGAGTCGATAAGTGTCATGAAGCAACACTACAGAGCCAACCCCGATTCCTGACCCTGTTTTATAATAATGCTTTTTCCAGAGAGATAGGAATCCTTGCAGTGTGGACTGAACCACACCTTCTATCAACAGGGCTCCTCCAGGATTTTCCCCTGAAGAAAGCCAATAGAGTTTTGTGGATGTATTTTTATTTTTAAATGTAAATTGCCCTGTGTCTTGCTTCTGTAGTAGAACTTTATTAACGAAAACATTTGATTTTCTACACTACCTCATGCCATAACTTAAAAGAGCTTTCAATTAGTGCTTGCTTTTAATCTGCGGGACCAAAAACTTTGTTATGGAAATTTTCTACTGGAACAATACATCTTTAAATGCTGGGTAGGTTTTATGGATAAGAATGTTAAAATCTCATTCACACAGAGAAACAGACCCTGTTGGTGGCCAAGTGAACAGGTCATTCCTAGGATACTGGAAGGCAGGAAGAGACGGTAGAGAAAGTCTAGGTTTTCTGCCGTGATTTTACTTTTCCTGAGTTGCGACCGGCTTCACCTGGCCCCTGAGCTAGATTCCTTTCCCAGCCTCTCCTTTGCTAGACCCCAAATGAAGGACTAACCACTGTGGTCTTCAGCCTGTCCTTACTCACAACACACTGCAACTGGCCAGCACCGTATGCACAGCTCGGTTTCGTCAACAGTCCCAGGTGGGTGGGCCCAGCTCTGTGCAATGCTCAGCTTCTGTCCAGGATGCTCCTTGGTTTCGGAATCCCTGCTCGTGACTCTACCATGACAAATTCTGCCGCTCTGGGGTTGGATCCCAGTTCAGGTGCCTCTTGTACTTTGTGCTGCCCTGAAACTTCCCATGAAAGGGGGACCACACAAGACTCTGAGCTGAGAATTAAACTTTCTCAGTACCATGCTAGACTGACCACCTGCCATCTGCTGGTGGCCAGCAGCTCCTAAGATAGAATTCACATTCCACTTAATGAATCTATTTAGAGTCTACAATTCAATCGCTTTTAGTATGTGTAGAGTTGTGTAATCATCACCAAAACCAATTCTAGAACATCTTCATCACTCTCCCAAAACATCCCACACCCCATGGCTGTCACTCCTCCTCACCCCTCCTCCCAGCCCTAGCCAACCACTGCTCAACTTTATCTCTCCCAGTTGGCTTTGTATTCACTCATCTACACCACTGGACCACTGGACAGAGTCTGCACTCCTCTCTTGCCAGGCTCCTGGAATATCCTGTCTGAGGCCCTGGGCGGTGCTATATTAGTCTAACCTCTGGAGTAGCCAAGGTTAGTCATATGGGTGCTCCCTGCCTCCATGAGTGACCTCCAGTAAAAACCCTGAACACCGAGGCTCAGGACAGCGTCCCTGGTAGGCAGCTCTCCTTGGGTGTTGTTACACATCCTTGCTGGGAGAACGAAGCATGGTCCACGCTCCTGCATGGGGAGAGGACCACTAGGAGCTCACACCTGGTTCCTTCTGGACTCTTTGCTGTGCATCTTTCTCCTTTGAAGATTTTAATCGATATCCCTTCACTGTAATAAATGATAACCTTGAGCAGTCATTTCCTGAGTTTTTTTTAGTTCTTCTACTGAACCGTCAAACGCCCGGCTGACCTTGGGGACCCCACACACCCTTGTTTTTACTCTAATTGTGTTGTCTCCCACAGTCTCTGTAGTGCCAACCCCCTGCAGCTTGCACGGCCCAGCAAGTCACCCCCCCTTTTTTGTTAATTCCTTACCCAAGGATATTTTTCTATGTATCATTAGCTAGAGTGGGAGGGAGGGAAAGAGAGAGAGACAGAGAGAAACATCAATGTGATAGAGCCACATCAACTGGTTGCCTCCTGCGTGACCCAACCAGGGCCAGGACAAACCTCAACCGAGCTACGTGCCCTTGACCAGAATCGAACCCGCCACCCATTGGTCCACGGGCTGACGCTCTAACCACTGAGCAAACCAGCCAGGGCAAGTCACCCCTTTTCCAGGAAATACAACATAGGGGCAAGAACACAGACTCTGGACCGATTAGACCCGAATCCCAGCTTCACCTCTTACTAGGAGTGTGACCTTGGGTGAAGTGCACATACCCTTGTCCTCAGCAGCCTCTCTGTGAAACAGCGATAGTAATACTCATTTCACAGGGCCAGTGTGAGGTGTAAATGGATTTCTATTGTGTAAACCTTAAGAACAACGCCTGGCACACAGAAAATTCCTGGGTTAGCTATGGTTTTCATGAGCTTTTCTATGCATTCCACTCAGAACGTCCCCTCTTTCCCACACGCCCTCTCTTACGTGGGCTGAAGTGTAGAGATGTGCACTTGGGCCCCGTCTCTAGCCAGCCTAGGAACTCCTCCTGGAGGGTCATGTAATTTACTAACACTGTGCCCCTGGAAGGTCTACCGCAGGCTGAGCATCTAATTGGTTCCTAAAATATATTTGCTAATGCATAGGGAAGCTATCTCTATTACAAAGTCAAAGAAAACCGGATTCTTCACTTAATGTCCTCTGTGTAAGCTACCAGAGTCCTCTATGCAGGAAAAAATAACCTCCTCCTTTTACATGCATTTGTGCACAGCCTCTGAGAGCCCAGCCACTATGCACATCCAGGACAGCCTTTCCACCGTCCAGCAGGCTCTGATGGCTCCTGTACCTTATAATTTATGATCAAATTACATGTTGAATTAAGAATTGCTAATTGTTAATCACCAGCTTGAATTATTTATTAATGAGTAATGTCACTGATTACAGGGCCACCTAACACAGGGCGGGCGGGCATCACCGGCGCGTCACAGCACACATCTCAGCTTCCAGCCAGTGCCCCGAAAGCAATGTGCTGCAACGTGTCCCGTCTCTGGCAAAGTCGCAGGATTTTACACCTGGGGAGAACTAGAAAGTCAGCTGATTACCAAGCTGTGAGCTGTGGACCTCAGAAGCCTGCTGATCTCAGCCAGGTTCTTTGAATTCCTGGTGTATCCAACCCAGGAGCCTTTAGGCTAAATGTATTACATCCCTCATTCTTATCTTCGCTACTATTGTTCACATACGGCAGTGGGCAAAAGTAGCGTGATAGGTGTGAGTATGCCAAACACAGAGTGTATTCTTGAGTTATTATTTATTTAGTCACGATTAGTTATTTATTATTGTTACTAACCTACATACATAATGTTAGGAATAATGACATTTAACTTTGTATCAAAGCACAGCTGAACTCATAGTAAGAAATGCTGGTGGGAAATGTATAGAATTTCTAGCCCTGGGCCCTCACCACAGCCCTCAATTAGTTTTCCTGCTCTTGGCCAGCTCACCCATTCCCATTCCTCCCAGCAATTATTCCAGACCTTTGTCACTTTTCCCTAGACCCCGCGCCAAGGCCTAACTCTCACGGTGAGCAGTGATTTTTCTCTCCTAAATCATGAGGAAAATGTGGGTCATACAGTATGCGTTCTCTCTGATCTTCAGGACCAAACTGCTCCTCGGTTCTTGACCCCTCCCACTCCTCCGCCTTCAGAGCTCTCTGCCAATCAGCGCCCTCCTTCTATGGCTTCGGCCCCTCCCGCCCTCCTCCTTCCAACCCTCAGTGAGTGGACTGTGTTAAAAGGGGACCTTTCATGCTCTCATCTGGGCTGAGGATGTTCAGACACTAGGCGCTGTATTCAAAGAGACCGTGCAAAACGTTCAAAGCAGAAAACCGAGCAGCAGTTAGCTGACTATGAGGATGATGAGTGACATCTGGGGGAGGAACGTCCGAAGTTTTCCAGGAGGGAGCTGTACCCTGCATCCCCTCCCCAGGCTGGGGCTCAGTGCTCTGGGCAGTGGAGAAGCGTCCTCCTGGTGCCTGAGTCCTCTTAGTGGGAAAGGGGCCTGTGAGCAGGGAGCCTGGGTGGGAAGTCGCCTCTTCCCTTCCATGCAGAACAAAGGTGCGTAAACCCTGGAAATCAGTGGAACCCAGAAAGGATGCTGAGCTGTGGCAACTTTAAAAAGTCACTATAAAAATTCACTTATAAAGGGGGATGAAGGCCCTGGTCAGGTGGCTCAGTTGGTTGGAGCGTCGTCCTGTACACCAAAAGAAGTTGAGGGTTCGATTACCTATCTGAGCACATACCTAAGTTGTGGGTTTGATCCCCGGTCGGGGCATGTATGGGAGGCAACTGATGTTTCTCTCTCACATCAATGTCGCTCTTCCTCTGTCTCTCTCTCCTCAAATCAATAAATGCATATCCTCAGGTGAGGGTTAAAAAAATAATAAAATAAAAAGGGACGAAGTACTGATTCATGTTACGTGTATGAACATGGGTAAACCTTATAAACTTTATGCAGTAAAAGAATCAAGACACTAAAAACCACATATTGTATGATTCCACTGCTCTACATTGTCCAGGAGAGGCCAGTGCCTGTGGACAGAAGGCGGCCTGGCGCCTGCTGGGCTGGAGGAGGGGAGGAACAGAGAGTGGCTGCTTCGTGGGTAGGGGCCTCTGGGAGATGAAACAGTTCTGGAACGAGATAGTGGTGATGGCTGCACAATACTGTGAACATACTTCAGACCAGTGAATTCTACATTTTAAAATGGTAAAATTTATGTCACGTGTATTTTACCACAATTTTTTTTCTTTATTGATTTTTAGAGAGAGAGGAAGGGAGAGTCAGAGAGAGACAGAAACATCAATGAGAGAGAACATCAATTGGCCACCTCCTGCTTAATAATATCCAAAGGGCCATGAAAATGCCTTCCTACAATTAAATATCTCCATCAACTATAAACAAATTAAGCATTTTATAAGTGATGCTACATTAAAAAGAGATCATTGGTATGTGATTCTACTTTGTACATCAGAGATGCGTATAAGCTAATGACTCATGATCATGACTCTTATTTTCTAGTCTTTTAAAAATGCCTATTCATCATCTGTTAATGTTACCGTAACTCACAGAACACAGCCACATTTCCTCTTTAGTTAGTGCCTCACCTATGGGGACAGCGTGTTTGCTGGGCATCCCGCAGGGCTGCAGGGTAGTCGCTTCTTCCCCTCTGTTGCTAACACCGCCAGCACACCCTCATTCCCTTGCCTGTCAAGGCCAGAGGTCAGCCTTCCTGTGTGTCATGGACGAAGCATCATTTGGCCAAAAATATGAAACTCACTGCATGTCAGCCCGTCATTCGAATTCATCCCTTCAAAACATGAGAGCCAACGGGTCTTGAAGCATTCTTCATTGATATGTTTTCATCACGGTAAATTACTTGTGACATGAAATTTACTATCTTAGCCATTTTTGCATATGCATTCAGTAGTAGTAAGTGTACTTAGGTTATTGTGCAACCAATTTCCACAACTCTTTTCATCTTGCAAAACTGAAACTCTGTACCCATTAAATAACAAATGCCATTCCTCCAGATGTCTCCATGGACTTGGCTATTTTAGGTACCTCATATGAATTATATAGGTTTGTTTTGTTTTTTGGTGACTGATTTACTTCACTTAACATAATGTGTCCAAGGTTCATCCATGTTGTAGCATGTGTCAGAAAAACATGTGGTAGCATGTTTCTTTTTAAAGGCTGAATAACATTCCCTGGCATGTATATACCACGTTATGTTTATCCATTCATCTGTTGATGGACACTGGGTGGCATCCACTTTTGACTATTGTGAAGAATGCTGTTATAAACATGGGTGTACAAATATCAATTTGTGACCCTGCTTTCAACTCTTTTGGGTACATATCCAGAAGCAGAATTGCTAGATCATAAGGTTGTATTTTTAATTTTTTGAAGAATGTTTTCCACAGTGACTGTGCTTTTTTATATTCCCACCAAAAGTGCACAAGTGTTACAATTTCCCCACATGGTTGCGAACACTTGTTCTTTTCTGTTCGTGCTGGTTTTTATTAATAGCAGCCATCAAAATTGGTGTGAGGTAGTATCTCGCCCATTGCATTTTAAATATCCCAAAGGTTATGCTTCAGTTCTCAGACGACACCTTAGTGACAAATCTCCATCACTATTTGCAGAGAGCCAAGAGTGTGACCCTGCAGCATTGCGTGAAGACACTGAACATCTAGGCTGGGATGGGAACTGAGCGACAGAGAAAGTCACTGGCCCCAAAGGTCACCGTCCTTGTTACACAGATTTGCCCATAGGTGGCTCTTCTCTAATGCAATTCTTCAGCTTGCAATTTGAGCAGGAAAATAAAAGATCGTGGGGCAGGGGATGGGATGCTGGGGTGGGGGGTGGGGAGAGGGCCTGTACATCTCACAATCTAACTCGTTTATCAAAAATTCGTAAGCTGAGAAAGAACTTCATGGCTACCTGTAAAATGTTCTCACCGCTATTCCACTATTCCTGCTTGCTACCCCCCTGTACCAGCAGCACCCTAAAACTAGGACAAAGAAAGAATGCCTCTCCTACCTCCTCTGCCTTAAGACAGAACTGTGAAGGCTGAAGTCAATCTGGCCCTCAACATCAAATCACAGACAGTACTGAACTATAACTCAAGCATCACCTTGATGGGAAAAGCAGGGCATTTGTGGTGGACTGAATAATAACCCTCCCTCCCCAAAAGTCCACCTGTGAATGTTACCTTACACGGGAAAAAGGACTTGGCAGATGTTATTAAGGATCAGGAGATGAGGAGATTACCCTGGAGTATTCATGTGGACCCCAAATGTCCCCAGAAGGGTAGGCAAGGAAGTCAAAGAAGGAGCCGCGTGATGCAGGAAGCGGGGGAAGGCATGTGATGAGCCGCGGAGTGAGGACGACCTCCAGAAGCTGGAAAAGGCAAGGCAGCGGATGCTCCCCTTGGCCTCCAGAAGGGCCTAACTCCACAGACACCTTGAGTGTAGCTCTGTTAAGGCTCATTTCGGATTTCTGACCTTTAGAATGGAAGAGAATAAATGTGTGTGCTTTAAGCCACTAAGTTTGTGGAAATATGTTACAACAGCCATAGGAAGCGAACATGGCATTAGAACCCAACTTCGTTCAACAGCCTCCCTATGTGAGCTTCCCATCTGGAAGGCCATGGGATCTGACTCCTTGTTTCCAGGGAGGCTGCGTGAGACTGAGGGCAAGGGTCTTACAGAGCTGCCCAAGGGCCCACAGTCACCCCAGGCCCACACGACTATTGTCCTTTTCTGTGTGTTCCTGCGTCATGAAGAAGAATAGGGAGCACTGAATAATGAAAGAGCCCAGGAATGAATACGTTTCAAACCTCAAAATCTCAAACAGTGTGAGCATTCCTACAGGTAACCCACAGCTGGCCTACGTGACCTGGCTGTCCCCTACCCCACCCTAACTCTGTTTATCTCCAAGAAACCAGACAGCCTGCAGTTAACAGTTCCCTCCGGAGAATCGGCCAATTAAAACCAGCTGAGATCTAGATGGACGCCCATGGTCCTCAAATCTCATTATAATCTAATCTCCATGCTGAATGGTACACCCACCAAGCACCAGGACAATTGACAATGACCATGAAGATAACCAGAAGGGACCACAAAAAGACAGAAAAGAGGTGGAACCTTTGATTCTGGGGGAGAATCACAGCCCCTTTCCCAGAAAGATCATGAATATTCCTCCTTCATATTTGCCTGGACCACCCCTTCATTTCTACCCTCCTGGATATACAACTTCTCCCCAAGGCAAATTGAGAAGTTGATCTGAGAGCCAATATGCTTTTGCTTCTGCATTCTCTGGCCACTGAGTTATTATTACTTTTCTTCCATAGCTCCACTTTTAGTCATGGATAGAACAATTAAATAAAGCTTGCACTGAACAGAAAAGGAGCCCCACTTGAGATTCTGAAGGGGGCGTTACGCGCCCAGGGTAACACCGTCGACTCAGTCTTTCAGTATTTCTGATTGAGAAGCTGCCTCTGAAAGCTGTAGCTGAGGAGCAAAACGCTGTGCCGGTCGGACTCCGAAAATCCCTAAAGCAGCCATTTGCACACGGCGCCTCCATCCCCAGGAGTCTCCCAGCCTCCCTCCCGTGGCTCCTCTGTCCTCTGGGATCTGGGACCCAGAGGCCACCAGAGCTTCCCTGCCACAGACCTGATGGGGAGAGAAGGGTCTCCGGCGTCCCACCAGTCTTTCGGGGGGCTGATGTACATGCACCATAGCTCCCAGCTGTACCCGTGGGCCGAGTTCTCGTACCGCTGCACCTCAAAGGTGTCCTGCTTGATGTTGTCGATGGATGGGAGGATTACCCGCTTCCGGTTCTCCTGGATCCGGGACAGTACCGGCTCGGCCCTGAAACACAGAGTACAAATAAAACCTCTCTCCTGAGGTAGCTCACCCCTCAACGGGCACAGACCCCCGAGATGGCAGGAAATGAACAGAAGCAACACAGCTAAAGGTTAGGCTTTGGCGGGCTGGAACCCCGATGGACACTGAGGCTCCCGAGTGGCAGTGGCCGGTCCCAGTGGGAGCCTGCAGCCCAGGCCCCGCCTGCTGGGAGGCCACCGTGCTGAAGCCTGCAGGAGAAGCCTGGGGGGAGAATTCAGAAAGTGCCTGCCTGCCTTTTATCCCCACAGTGCAGGCCAAAGCAAGGCCCTGGGACTCCAGTGTGCCTGACGCTGCAGCCTCACACAGAGTTTTCAGCTTCCCCTCAGGGCGCTGGTGGCTGCCTCTTGTATTTTCCCAGGGAGCTGAATTCCCTTTCTCAAAATAGGCCACTCCCGCCCTTGATGGTCTGGTTCTAATAAACATTTCACGAGCTCCTTTGTGTGTGTGACTATTTCAGTTGTTTTAATTGATTATTTAATTGATTTCTTAAAAGGGATCTAATTGAATTGGTTAGCAATGGCTGGCCGGATGAATTAAATGCAAACGCAGGCAGAATCCTGCCTCCCAGGAGCCTGCCCCTCGGGCCCTGCACCAGGAGATCGGCAGAGAGACCTGGCTCGGGGTTCTAGGTGTAGCCCTGCTGGCTTGGGAGAAAGCAGATGGTAAGACACCCTGCCAGCGTGTGTGTTCGCAGCAGATGCAGGAAGGGATGGTTGCTCCCCGCGCTCGGGAAGAAGATGGCTCTCACACGCCAGGACATTAATCTCCCCGCTTAGCACAGAGCGCAGGCTCTGGAAAAGTGTCAAGTGAAAATCCCATTCCTCTGCATTATTTGGAAGAATAATGAGAGCGCTCGGCCTACATCCCATCTCTTTTCATTTGCAGCTATTGAATTACCTGTTGGCTCACTTCATCTTTCTATTTAAAGCGAGCAATAAAATATATGCTGGACCATTTACTGCCTCCAATACTCCTGCACACACCATCTAGGCTGAAGCCAAATGGGACGGACTCGCCACAGCTTCGAGATAGGCTTCAGCGCTCTGCCCCCTCCAAGCCTTCACTAGTGCTGCCCTCCTCCGGGAATGCCCTTTGCCCCTGGCAGGGATCTGGCCACCTACGGAGGCTTACTAGAGCGCGTGCCACCTCTTCCAAGAAGCCTTCCCTAATTCCCCCAGTAGGAAGGCTCTCTCCTCCCTTTCAACTCTTAGGCCATCTTCTCCACCTCATTCAAGTCACTGACTACAGGCTGCCTTTGCGAATCTTTAAACACATTTTCCTAATGAGCTAAGGAGAGCTCATATTCATTGATTCTTCACTACGAGCTAGGCACCATTCGAAACACGTCAGGTGCTGGCTAATTTATATCTCACACCAATCCCACTGAACAGACACGAGGGTCATCGTTGTACAAAGGAGGAAATGAGCTCCAGGGAGGTTAAGTCGCTTGCCCTGGGCACAGAGCCAGCTGGTGGCAGAACCAGGTTTCTAACCCAGATGGTCTGGCTTCAGCCCTAACCTGGAAGCCCACGGCCTCCCTGAACGGACCACGCTTCCCAGGGTGGCCTGGTGTCCCGCACTGAGAAGCATCCAGGCAGTGTACTGAGCGTGGGGACAGAAGGCCTGTTCAAATAGTGCTTCTGAAGGGAGGAGTTTGATCTCCAGCCTGTGACAGAAGGTACAACTGTTCCCAGCAATCGGCTCCCCTTCCAGGGGACACCCTGCCTACTACCAGCAGCCCACAGTGTCTCCCTGCAGAGGGGTGTACTCTCTCCCTCAACCCTAATCAATGTTTAGCTTGGACATACGACTTGCTTTGACCAGGGGAACGTGAACAGAAGGGACGACGTCACAACAGAGCAGAACCTTTCAAAGTCACTGCAAGATTCATCTGTGGTTCTTTACTCTGGGCCACGAACAGGGTATGTCCTCGACAGGCGTGAACGCGGAGGACACGCGGAGCAGAGCCGCAGACAGCCCACAGCGGACGGCCACGTGGGCACGACAGAAATCTCTGTCGTCGTCAGTCGGGAGGCTGGAGATTATTACTGCGGGACAGCTGGGTGAAAGCTAAGACAGTGGCTGCCCCAGAATGAGGTCTCCCAAGGACATCTGACGGTGACTGAGACTGAGCAGACAACAGTCAGATTTCTCCCTGCTCCCAGTTTTATCCCTGACTGTGGTCTCACTCTCTGTTCCAACCACGCCCTCCCCCATTCTTCCAGTGGCTCCAAAGAAATCAGGGAAAACATCCCACCTCCCAGACTCTGACTGCAGGTCCTGAGTGCCCCTAGGGTTCAGCTGGTGACCTACCAGCCAGCGGTGAATTCCACGTGGGCATCAAAGAAGCCAGTGACCTGGCCGGTGGCCGCCTTCCAGCCCTCGATGCGCGCGCGGATCAGGCCCTCTCTTTTCTGATTGCGCACGACCTTCACCAGCCCTGGGTAGCGCTTGTGGACGTACTCCTCCAAGGGGGCCTTCAGCTCCTCTGTGAATGACAGAACACAGGAAGGTCCATGACATGTCATTTCCAACGTGAGTCCAACCCACTGGGATGCCCACAGATCCTCAGGAAGTCCAGAGATCGCAGAAAAGTCAGTGATTTTAGTAGGAAAGGCAACTCAGTCAGGGAGTCGGAAGACATCGGGGGCACTCCAGCCCAGGACAGCCATGTTCTTCCAGCGTCCAAGCTGCACACCTGGACAGAACTGAGGCCTGGCTTTCACTTCCTCACTGCCGCAGGCTGGCAACTGTTCTCGGAGGTTTCTTTTCTTTCTGGCCCACTGTCCTTCCCTGGCCCGCATTCCTCTCCTCCCACGGTCCCTGGTCCTGTTTATCAACTGCTCTGTGTGTTTCCATCTGCACATACCCTGGTTCTTACAGGACGTCCTAAGTGGTCCAGACACATAGTTATGCACTAAGTGCAACGTTAACAGGGTTGGTGCTTTGGTCTTAGGATGTAAAAGAAACTGTTGTCCACTCGTGGGCAGATGATGTTAACAGACCGCACACATCTCCTTTTGCAATAAGCAGGTGGTGTACAGTGTTTTATTTCTATGGTCTAATTTAATCCTTACAGCTATCCTAGAAGTTGCCAGATTAATTCCATTAGTCACCAAGATTAATTCCACATCACAAATTAAGAAACCATCTCAGGGATGCTAACCTGTTCCAACACCGCACACCTAGCAATAGAGGAGCTGAAACACAGGCCAAATGTGTCCAACTCCACAGACTTAAAGGTTGATAGCATTTTTTAAAAAAATTTTTAAATTTTTCTTTATTGATTTTAGAGAGAGAGAAAGGGGGAGAGAGGTATAGAAACATTGTTGAGAGAGAACATCAATTGGCCACCTCCTGCATGCCCCACAACTGGGGATCAGGCCCACAACCTGGGCATATATCCAGACCAGGAATCGAACCAGTGACCTCTTGGTGCATGGGTTGACGCTCAACCACTGAGCTACACCAGCCAGGCAGCTGATACCTTTATTTACATAAGGATCATCAGATGTAGGAGGCCAAGAGGGGCTTCTTAGATGTGCACCTCTAAGAACCCACCCTTGGAGTGTCAGCCCCATGCTACAGGACACTCACAAGTTCCAGGAGCAGCCCAGGTAATTGACGAGCAAGCTGTCCACAAACAGTCCTTTGAGAGACATCGCTACCTCTGAGTGTGCTCTAATGAAACCCAGCAAGGCTGTATTACAGATATTGTGCAGACCTCTCACATCCTGGTTATGCAGGGCAACTGTTGACAAATTAAAGCCATACATCTGCAGCATATGTAGGGGCTGACCTCGTTAGGTCATGGCTGTTGTCCCTGGGAATGATACAGCATGTGACCCAGGAAGAAACATAGAGGATGGGGTGTTCGGATGGATGGGAGTGAGAGAATCCCCAAGGGTACGGAGACATAAAATAGGTCCTGTCAGCCCAAGGCATGGATGGTGAGGAATGGGAGTGTGATGGGGTGCACTGTGTACTTCCCAAGTTCACGTGTGCTAACTCCAGTACCTCCTAATTAGACCACATTTGGAGATAGGGCCTTTATAGAGGTTATTATGTCAATAAGGTGATTAGGATGGGCACTAATCCAATCTGACTGGGGTCATTACAAAAATAGGAGATTTGGGGTGACATCAAGTCAAGCTAGTAGCATAAGTAAACACTGTGCTCACCTCCTCCCACGACCACATCAAAATTACAACTAAATTATAGAACCACCACCCATAAAAACCACCTGAAGATTAGCTCAGCAGAACTCCTGTAACTAAGGATATAAAGAAGAAGCAACATCAAGACTAGTAAGTGGGACAGAGACATGAAACCAGCTGGTCCCATACCCACGTGTGGTGGTAAAGAATGAGGAGGGACACCTCAGCAGGGGAGGTCCCCACCAAGAAGCAAGAGATTCCAGCCCTACACAGGGTTCCCCACCATGGAGCACCAATGTTGGGAAGAGGAGTCCCCACAATAACTGGCTGTAAAAATCAGTGGGGATTCTGTCCCTGTGAGATGGAGGGCTTCTGGAGTCCCAGGCATTCACTTAAAGGGTCCAAGCACAGATTTCCTCACTCACAAAACCCTACCCAAGCTCCGGTGAAGAGACAGAGGATCAAAAAGCACCAGAAACATATGGGGAAGAACTGAATTGTTTGGCTTCAGGACAAGGGCTGGAGGGGCAGCTGTCTCCAGTGGTGGCAGGTGCCATTGCTCCTTTGTTGAGTTCTCCCCACCACACAGCCAGCAGGAACAGATAGACATCAAATCTGAGTCTCTATTAACCTCACTAACACTGCTCTCACCTATCCTGGTGATTCCCTGATACCTTGCCCCACTTAACTCCCACACCAGCCCAAACCTCTACCAAATATAGAGTTCAAAACACTTGATGCTCAAGGAACTCAGTGAGAACTTCAACAGAGATAGTAAGCATAAAAAATGACACAGAAACCATAAAAAAGAACAAGTCAGAAATGAATAATACAACAACTAAAATGAAGAACACACTAGAAGGAATAAACAGCAGATTGGATGAAGCAAAGAATCAAATCAGTGATTTGGAAGACAAGGTAGCAGAAAACACCCAATCAGAAGAGCAAAAACATTTTTTAATTAAAAAATGAGTATAGTTTAAAGGGCCTCTGGGACAGTATCAAGTGAAACAACATTCACATCATGGGGGTACCAGAAGGAGAAGAGAGAGAACAAAGGGTTGAGAAACTATATGAAGAAATAATGACAGAAAACTTCCCTAACCTGGCAAAGGAAATAGACATACAAGTCCAGGAAGTGCAGAGTGTTTCGAACAAGATGAACCCAAAGAGGCCCACACCAAGACACATCATAATTAAAATGTAAAAGGTTAAAGACAAAGAATCTTAAAAACAGCAACAGAAAGACAGTTACCTATAAGAGAGATCCCATAAAACTATCAGGTGATTTCTCAACAGAAACTTTTCAGGCCAGAAGGTGCTGGCAAGACATATTGAAAGTGATGAAAAGCAAGAACCTATAACAAAGATTAATCTACCCAGCAATGCTATCATTTAGAATTGCAGGAGAGATAAAGAGCTTCCCAGAAAAGGAAAAGCTAGAGTTCATCAACACCAAACCAGTATTATATGGAATGATAAAGGGACTTCTTTAAGAAGAAAAATAAAAATATGAATAATAAAATATATATCTATAAATATAAATATATATATTTTTATTTTTTTTTTTTATTGATCATTTTACAGAGAGGAAGAGAGAGACAGAAACATCCATGTGAGAAAGAAACATCGATTGGCTGCTTCTTGCACATCCCCCACTGGGGATCAAGCCCGCAACCTGGGCATGTGCCCTGGCCGGGAATGGAACCGGAACCTCTCAGTCCATGGGATGACACTCAATCCACTGAGCCACACTGGCCGGGTTCAATAATTACTTCAAATTTAAATGGATCAAATGATCCATTCAAAAGACAGAGTGGTTTAATGGAGAAAAAAACAAGACCCATACATATGCTGGCCACAAGAGACCTACTTCAGGTAGAAAGATACACATAAACTGAAAGTAAGGAAATGGAAAAATATATTTCATGTTAATAGAATTTTTTAAAAAGCTGGAATAATAATACTTACACCAGACAAAACAAGGGCTATAACAAGAGGCAAAGAAGGACAATTCATATACAACGGCCAAGATATGAAAGCAACTGAAGTATCTATTGGTAGACAATAGAATAAAGATGTGGTACAGGTGAACAATGGAATATTACTCAAGCATAAAATATAACTCAATCTTACATTAGCAACAACATGAATGGAGCTTGATGGTATTACATTAAGTGAAACAAGTCAGACAGAGAGAGATAAACACCGTATGATTTAACGTACATGTGGAATCTGCAAAATAAAATAAAAGAACAAATAAAATAGAAACAGACTCATAGACACAGAGAACAAACTGATGGTGGCCAGATGGAAGGGGGCTGAAAAAGATGAAGAGATTAAGAAGTACAAGTTGATAGTTACAATAGATCTTGGGAATGTTAAGTACAGCATAGAAAATATAGTCAAAAGTACTGTAATAACTATGTGTGGTACCAAGTGGGTACTAGATTTACTGGGGAATGAATCACTTCATAAAGTACATAAATGTCCAACCACTATGCTGTATGCCTGAAAGTAATATACTATTAAATGTTAACTGTAATTGAAAAGTAAAAAAATGTAACTTTAAACCAAAACACTGGACACACACACAATCACCAGGGACATGCACACAGAGGACAGACCATGCGAGGATGTGGTAAGAAGGCAGCGACCTGCAAACCAAGGAGAGAGGCTTTAGGTACAACCCCGTTGACACCATGACCTCGGTTGGACTTCCAGCATCCCCACCAAAATGGGAAAATAAGTTTCTGTTAAGACACCCAGTCTGTGGCACTTCATTGGGGCAGCCCTAGCAGACTGATACAGAGAGGCGTCTGCTCGGAAAGGAGAGGGAATGGAACCTGGGTGGGCGGTGGCAGAAACTTCTGAGGAGGCCAGCGTGTGGTTGGGAGTGCACACCGGAGTCAGACTGCCTTGGGTTCAGACCAGCATTTATTACCTGGGGGACCCTGGGCAATTCAGCCAGTCAATTTGTGCCTCAATTTCCTCACCTAGAGGAGGGGGACCTCATAGGTTGTAGTGAGCATTAAACAAGTTAATATACCTAGATGTCTAGAATTATCCCTGGCATCTAGCATCAGGGACATGCTCAACATTGAGCAGCCGTCTTAGTAATCATCATCCCTCTAGGTAGGTGTAGGACTCTTAAACAGAGATTTCAGAGCAGCCCCGGGGATCTGAGGAAGCCATGCCCAAGATGGAAAAATAGGCCAAGCACTAAAACTGGGGCTCTCAGACTGGCGGGCACATCAGCATCACTGGAGGTGTTGACACAGAGTGCCGGCCCCTCCCCTACAGGTTCATTTTCAGAAGGTCTAGGCTGGAGCCCGAGTATTTCTGTTTCTAACAAGACCCAGCAGTATCCATGCTCCAGTATAGGAACCACACTTGGAGGACCACTGAGCTGGAAATACGTAGGACAGTTTTAGCACATGCTCAGCAAACAGGACACCCTCAGTGGGTTATCTGTGGGGGTGTTTTTGTCGGTATGGCTACCTTCTTAGTCATCATCCCAGAGTTGGTAAGGGGGCTGGTGGAGAAGCCAGGCTGTGGGGACTCTGCTTCTTCACTCACCATAAATCAGAAGGATAACCAAGTCACTGGGACTGGGTGGCCCAGAGAATGTTCAGCTTCTAGAAACCATCTGCTACAAGTTGGCTGGTTTTTCTGTGTTAGTTACATTTCTTGGAACAATAATTCCAGCAAGAAGGTTAGGCAGGCCATGTCTGTTTGGATTTTTATTTATTCCCCAGGAGTGCTGGGGACGAAAGGACATGCCATTGGAGGCACTGGACTACACACAGGCATGACACCCATGGAAGGTGCCATGGACTCCTGCCCGCTCACCAGGGTTGGCCCATGATGGCGGGAACTGGGAATCGCTGTAAGTTCAGAAAGAACATTCTGAATGCTGAGCACTGAACACCATGCCAGGGGACCCACAGGCCCTGTTAACCCACAGCTGCGAGGAGACCCGTGTTGGCTCTGCCCAGGTGCTGGATGCCAACGCCTGGACACGCCAGTCACCATGGCTCAGTGTCACCTGGTCTCCTCATTTATTGAGGATCATGACTGAGACTTCAGGGGAGAGAGAGGGAGGAACAGGCATTTACAAGTTGGCCAAAGAGAGTATGGTTCACCGCCATTGCCCTTCTCCATGTCCAGGCTCCTGAGCTGTGGACATTAAAGGGCTTTGAAAGTGTACAGGGGCATAAAAATAGGGCCTAAGCATTTAGTAACAGCCTATGGCTCTTAAGAATAAATGAGATGTTACACAGACTTATACGCATTCCATAAATGTTATTTCTAATAATTGGTTTGTTAACACTATTGATATAGATCATGTTTAAACTTTTCACGTGGCAGTATCATTTTGAAGTGTGGCTATAGTTAGTATCATTTTGAAGTGTGTCCCCCCCCCCCATACTTGACTGACACCAACTTCACTCTCGCCTGGTCCAGGGACACAGTGTTTCACATACAACTGAGGTGAGGGCTTGGGGGATTCCGAGGGAGAGGTCACCTGCCACTAGCAGGTTTTGAGAACAAGTGACAAGGGACAGGCTTTTCTTCCCAGCCCTGCATGTGCTTCTGTACCCCATAAAGTACTGGGCTGGGCCCCTTCCCGAACTCAGAAGCAACCTGGACACAAGTGCCCCGTCAAAATGCTCACAGTCTAGTTCAGGAGGGAAGACATTTAAAAAACTGCAACGTGCAGCATCACAAGGACAATGCAGCTACAGGCCACAGGGAAAAAGGCCATGGAAGGACGGTGCTGTGTCCCCAGAGGGAAAGGCTGTTGTGGCCGGGGGTGTTCATGGAGAAGGTAGTGTTCGAGCTAAGCAGAGGTTTGAACATGGGCTCTCACTATTTCAGACAGAAAACATAAGCACCTGATTGGAGCTACAGAGTCAACACTGTCCCGGTGACTGGGAAGACGCCATTCATCAGGAAAGACAGAAAAAAGAGAGACGTGGAAGAACACGTTGATGAGTTCACCTGGCCCAGGCTGCAATGCCTGCCGCCATTCGGGGTGGGCTGCCAAACCTCGTGAATGGTCAGAGGGCAGAAGAGAAGGCACGGAGAGTCGGGGACACAGTGACGAGAGAGGACAACCTGAGAGGGTGACAGTCCCAGGAGAGGGAGTGAAGAAGACCAGACCGCACTCTGGGAACCGTGCGCACTGAGGAGGCAGCAAGACCAGCCAGAGGGTCAGACGGGCTAGAAACAGCGTCCAAGAGGCAGAACCACATCAGGGCAGAGTTTGTAAAAGGCGGCTACGTGCATTCCTTTCACAAACATGTACAGAGCACCTCCACGGCTGAAAATGACACAATTCTTATCCTCAGAGTTGCTCCACGTCCAATGTCAGGAAAATCAAATGCATTAGAGAAAATGAGAGCTGGGGATGGACCATTGATTTAAGCAAACAGCAGGTTCCTGATGGGACCAGTGAGAAACAGGAGCTCCCCTTGGGTGCCCGGGACCTGCGGGGAGGGGGCGGGGTGGGAGAGCTCGGAGAGGTGGAAGGATTCCGACAGCCTCAGGGCACTGGTGTGTTGAGCTTTGAAAATTGCCTTAAAGTGAGAGAACCCACAAGTTAACCAAGCAAAAACACGGCCCCAGGCTCACCGTGGAAGGAAACAAATCCCCGAATGTCACCCTTCACAAATGAACCCATTCTAAGACATTATATTAACAGTAAGAAAAACCCTTTACATAAAAAATGTCATTCGTAACAAATGAACCCATTCTACCACATTACAATAACAGTAAGAAAAACATTTTACATAAGATTTTTCTCCCTGACAAACTCAGAGAAGAAAACAAAAACTCATTTCTGCAGAAATAAATGTTTCCCTTCCAGTGTTATAAAATCCAATACTAAATTGGTCTAGAGCCATTTGGGAAATCCTTGCGTGTGCTAGGTTTTGGTAAATAGCATTTGGGGAGGTCAACAGGGAAGAAGCAAATGCTGCCTGTGATCAGAAGAGACCAGGAGGGAGATATATCTGCTCCTTAACAATAAAAGAAATACCTGTCACCCAGGCTCAAGGAGTACACATTGACAACAAGAAAGTTACAATCAGAACTAGAGCAAAAAACACAAAACGAAAACATGATTATGGAATTCTTGGAATTCAAAGCACGGGATCCAAACCATCAGTCCAGTCCCTTGTCTCTACATCCTGCTCAGAGGCAAGTGCTGACCTACCAGACTCATCTCCACCGGCTCCCCAAACCAATGCAGGGACCTCGGTGCCACACAGACATGGGCTTACAAGTGGCCATCACCTCGGGTTGGGCCATCTCTGTATCAACCTCACAATGATCAAGTCTTAATGGTGAGACTTATGGAACGTCCTGATTCTCCTTCAAGGTATGTCAACCTGGGAGAATCAGTCTGTTTAGAGGAGTGTTTCTCAAACTTTAACCCACACAGCATCACCAGAAGGTTTGGGGTGGGACCCAAGAATGTGCCTTTCTAACAAGTCCTAAGGGGCTGCTGCTGCCATTGTGCTGGTGAGCACATCTGAGCGGCTCTGGCGTGGAGCTGGCCCCTACGCAGCTCCACCTGCAACGAATCAGCCCCTGTGTGTGAACAACTCGTCCTAATGAGCAGCTGCTCCAGAACCCAGGTTTGCCACTGCCCTTCTCTGCTTTCCCACTACCTGGCCCTTCTTGTCCTGCCTTGTCTGCAGGACTGAGCCCTCGGAAGGACCCCAGGCCATATCATGTCTTGCCCTTTCCACAACTGGGATCCTGGTTGCTGACCACCCCAGCACGGACACCCTCACAGTTAGGTCAGTCCCCGGACCGGGACCCCACCTGTTCAGGGCGTCTGCCCCCACTCTCACTATTCCTCTTACTACCGCTGCTAGTGCTACGATTCTACCCACATCACTCCTGCCACCATCGGTGCCAATGCCACCACCACAGCCACTTATTTCCAGCCCTCGTCCCTGCCTGCGGTTGCTGAGGTTTGGGCAAGCTGCTCGCTGGGGGTGCAGGGGTTTGACAGCTGGACAAGAAAACAGCACACAGAGCATGTTCCAGTTAAAAACAAAAAGCACCTGCCTCGAAGCCTGTGTTCCTCAGAAGGTGGTCCCTAGCTGGGCATTGGCTGGGAGCTTGTGAAAATGCAGGTTCTTGCCTCAAGAGTTTCTAAGTTAATGGGCATTAGTGGGGGTTGACCAGAACTCCAGACGATGCTCACACATCTCCGAAGCTTCTCAAAAACCATTGGTTGATGTTGTTGTTGTTGTTGTTGTTGTTGTTGTTGTTGTAGTTGCTGCTACTGTGATCAAACATATTCCACCTGAAATTTACCGTTTGGACCATCTTAAAGTGTACAATTCAGGACCATGCAGTACACTCCCAGTGTGGTGCAGCATGAGCACTGCCTAGCTCCAGGACCTTGTCGTCACCCTCAGCGGAAACCCCGCACCCAGGAAGCAGTCGCTCTCCACTGCCAGCCCTCCCTCGGGCCCTGGCGACCACTAGTCTGCTTTCCGTTTCTATGATTTGCCTCTTCTGGATATTTCATAAAAATGGAATCATACCGAATGTGGCTTTTATGTCTGTAAGCCCCCGTCAGATTTGAAGGTGGGGAGGAAGAGGTAAAGGGAAGTGTGTGTGTGAGTTTAAACGCCTGGGCTCTGCTAAGGTCTGATTCCATATTCCACTGCCAGTTAGCTTCTCTGGTGCCCGTGTTGGTTCTCGGTCCCTGACTTCCAATAAGCAGACAACCAACATGGGGAGCAGGGAAGCTAACTCCCAAAGCTCCCCCAGACTCAGTGAAGGGTGTTCTGACCCTTCCGAGGGGAGGATTCAGATCTTAGGTCCGTGTTCATCCCTCGCCCCCAGCTCCCTGGCTCCCAATGGTATCTTCCAGCTTGGGGACTTTCAGG
Source organism: Molossus molossus (assembly GCF_014108415.1). Lineage (NCBI taxonomy): Eukaryota > Metazoa > Chordata > Mammalia > Chiroptera > Molossidae > Molossus > Molossus molossus. The sequence goes on along the minus strand of NW_023425366.1, from coordinate 103,726,648 downwards.
TAGCTCAGGAAGACGTGCTTTTCAACACGGAGTTTCAGCACAGACATCAGTCACCATGCTCGACATTTCTGCAGTGTCTTTTTTAACAAGATATATAGAATATTCAATACTGTCTACACGTGAGAATGATGCCGTGGAAAGGACACAAACGTGGATGCAAAACACCTGGATTTTCAGGTACGCCAGACAACATTTTTATGTTTGAAATAACCAGCAAACTAAATGCAAAAACGTAGCCATACAAAGGCCAATAGTGAGTTTCCAAAAATCATCTTTTGGTCAGATAGAGAAAGACAAGCACTGTATTACGATCTCACCCATGTGTGATCTAAAAAAAAGTGAACCTGTAAAACACAGAGTAAAATGGTGGTTACCAGGGGGAAGTGGGGTGGGGGTGTTTAAGGCTACACATTTGTAAGAAGTAGTAAATAAGCCATAAAGATCTATGCACAGAATAACAAATATAGACAATAATATTGCACTATACAGACAGTCCCAACTTACAGTGGCTCAAGTTATACGTTTTTGACTTTGGATGGTGTAAAAGGGTATTTCGTATTTTGAATTTTGATCTTTTCCCTGGGTAGCAATATGCCATTCGATATTTTGTCCTGATGCTGGGCAGAGGCAGAGAACCACTGCTCCCAGTCAGCCACGTGATCAGGGGGTAAACATCTGATAGTCTGCAGTGTACTGTGTTGTCAGCATTTTCTGGATGTTGTGTTCTGAGCATGTTTAAGGTAGGCTAGGCTACGCTATGATGTTCGGTAGGTTGAGTGTATTAAATGCATTTTTTTACTTAGGATATTTTGACCTTACAATGGGTTTATCAGGATGTTACCCCATTCTAAGTGGAGGAATATCCGTAACTATGTAATGTGATAAATATCGCCGCATCAACAATTATATTACAATATATAAATGTGTCCAAGAAACGCTGTGCACCTTAAATTTACACAATGTTACACATCAAGTTTATTTAATTAAAAATTTTAAATTAAGCCCTGGCCAGTTTGGCTCAGTGGTTAGAGTGTGAGCCCAAGGACACAAAGGTTGTGGGTTCTATTCCGGTCAAGGGCATGTGCCTGGGTTGCAGCTTGGATCTCTGGCCCTGGTTGGGGTTGTGTAGGAGGCAACCAATCGATGTGTCTCTCTCACACTGATGTTTCTCTCTTTCTCTCTCCCTTGCTCCCTTCCATACTATCTAATAAAAAAAAATCAATGGAAAAATATCCTTAGGTGAGGATTAACAAACAAACCCAAAAAATTGTTTTAATTTAAAAACTTAGCTTTTGAAATAAAAAAGGGAAGATGGAGAAACCCAATGCACATCCCAATCATTCCACATCAGGGTTTCTCACCTGTCAGATGGAGCTAGACAGTTCCAGAAATTAAGGCAGGCTTTATGGGACCTGAAGTGTATCCAATATGGAGGGGCTTATTTAAGAAAAAAAAAAAAATCTCTCCTCTGTAAATTCTACAAAATCAAACGCACAGGTGAATGTACTGACCCCCACACCCCCGCCCAGGCCTCAAAGGGGCGCTGCCAGCGAGGGTGCCAAGGCATAAGCTTCACTATCAGCTGCATGGCCAGTCCACCCTGGGGAGGCCAACTTCCCAGAGCAGAGTTCTTTTCATGCCGATCATCACGACATTACAAACATTTTAAATACTATGCCTTTCTGTACCAAAAATGAAATATTTATGTCCTAAAACTGCTAACCAAGCTGGCTCCAAATGTCTGCTAATCATGAAACACTCTTCAGATGAGTTCTCCATTCATTTAAAAAAAAAATTTTTTTTCTTTATTGATTTTAGAGAGAGAGGAAGTGAGAGGGAGAGACAGAAACATCGATGAGAGAGCACATTGACTGGCTGCCTCCTGCATGCCCCCCACTGGGGATCGGGCCCACAACCTGGGCATGTGTCCTGACTGGGAACAGAACTGACAACCTCTTGGTGCATGGGTCAATGCTCAACCACTGAGCCCTGTTCATTTTCAACCAGACAATATCTTGCAAGTTAATAACATTCCGCAATTTTGTTTTAACATTTACTGAGTCCTCAGTAAGTGCATTTACTGTGTCATAACCACCTTTCCTACATCAGCTACTCTTTTCACCTCGTCACGACTCCGTGAGGGAAGGGGTAGTATTAGCCCGTTGTGTGGGTGAGGGCACCAAGCACAGAGGGGTTGAGTACCTCACAGAAAGCTGCTCAGCAAAGTGCCCGCTCCCTGTCATTCTGCCTCGATTCCCACAGATGCAATGCTGTGAAGCCGGAAGCTGTCGTCTGCCCTGTGGCACTGCGCCTTGTACATCAGGAGTGAGGCGGGACCGAATGGCTCTCTCTGTAACTGCGGCACCCACACTGCCACTCTGGCCTTGGCACACGCGTCTCCCTTTCTAGGCAGCTGGCGGCTGACCGTGCTTGGCCCTCTCCGGAGATGCCCGCTGGCTGATCGGGGAGGGGGCTCCAATGAAGTGAGCATCCAGGAGGACCTGCTAGGCTTCCGACTCCCCAGCAGTCCTGCCAAACTCTGAGGGGACATCAGGGACACAGGGCCACGGGTCCAGCGCACTGCGCGGCCTGTGAGCAGGTCCGCGGGGGGAAGCGGACGCGGGAGGAGCAGAATGCGCTGACACGGAAGGCAGCGGCAGCGAGTGTTTTATCCTCTCCGCACCTCTCAGCTTTGTGGATTGAACAATGCATTTTCTGACTACGGGAACAAAGAAGAGGTGAGAACAAGAAACTTCAGGAAGAACGGGGGACGTTAAAAAGAGCTGTGTTTGCTGTGTATGAAAGCATTTTAAAGGCGATTCCATGGTGAGATCACAGCAAGGACAAGAGAAAGCAGAAGACGAAGAGAAGCAGGGAGAGATGTGAGGTGCACACACCAGTGTTCAGCTCATTATGTCACGGGGAGCCGTGCTGCATGCGAGCCGCCTTGGAAGGGAAAGCGGTCTCTGCTCTCGACTCTTTGTTAAATCCCTCTCCTCCGCTTCTTCCATTCAAATGTCACCTTTTAGCCCTGGCCGGTTTAGCTCAGCAGTTAGAGCATCGGCCTGCAGACCGAAGGATTGCAGGTCCGAGTCTCAGTCAAGGGCACGTATCTGGGTGGCAGGTTTGAGCCCCAGCCCCAGTCTGGGTCATGCTGGAGGCAACCAATTGTCTCTCTCACACTGATGTCTCCCTCTCTCTGTCTCTGTCTCTCTCTCTCTGCCCCCCCTCTTCCCTCTCTTACACTCTATCTAAAAAATAATGGAAAAATATCCTCGGGTAAGGATTAACAAAAAAATAAAATAAAATAAAATTTCACCTTTTAAAACATAGATACAAATAGCCCAAACCAACAGAGAAACATAATGCCTATAGGTGATGCCTCCAAGTTGTTACCTCAAATTACAGGACTGTTTGCCTATCGTGCCCCATCAAAAGGCAGTTAGAAGTCTAGTATTTGCAGTTGATTCTAATAATAACATGTGAATTTAAGCGATAAAATTTGCCTACAGGCTGCAGTGTGTTTTTCTTTCATTACGTTTCTTATTTACTGTGATATTGATTCTGAATGCTCTGAAGCCAGCAAACCTCTTCCTTGAAATAGCAAAAGCCACAGTCATTGGGGGGAGGGGGAGGAGCCAAACAGCACACAAGACACGTAAAGTCCCGGGGAGAACAGGGTCACATCTTGGCACTTGGTCACTTCAGTGTTTTTTTAAACACAATTGGCAGCCAGAAATGGAATAACTGGAGCAAGGCATCTGGTCAGTGCACCATCCTTTGGTATTGGGGACCTCTGCATGCACAGCCCTGAATTCTCCAAGGTCAAAGGCAGCGTGGATCCTAAGCACAAGGACTTTATACATGCTCACAACAAATGGTTCGTGTTAAAGTGTTATGTAGCATAAAAGTGTTCTATAAAGAGCAGCTTTGATTAGGGTCCAAAAGGCCTGCAGAACCTAACACGTCCCTTCTAACCCAGGGCTATCCAGACATATAACACCTGGAAGCACGGGCACTAACCAGTCAAAACAGATGTGAGCTGGACCACAACCCCTACACATGCTCTGCTAATACCCACCCACCATCACACCTGATTCCCACACTGTGCACTCCACTCATGTGGGCCAAAGACAAGCAAAAGTGCTACTGATTTTAGGTGCACACAGAGAGTGCACAGGGCAGGAATGTTTTGATCTAGAAAAAGATAGAAATGGAAAGGTGTCAAGAAGAAGGGCGTCACTGGGCCAGGTGCATCCTGTGCTCTTACCTTGAGTCAGAGACACACCTGGTCAGGAGCACATACCTCGAGCTACTGCATGACATCAGGGTAAATAGTTAATATGAATAACAATAACCTCTACCCAACAGGACAGTTTGGATATTTAAGTAAGATAGCACATGCTAAGCACTTAGCTCTATGCCTGGCACACAGCAAGCCTTCAACGATGGTTAAAATAATTATTCATTTTTATTATGCATATAGTTTTATGTAGGTGAAGGAAGACCAGAGATGTCTTGGGAAACAAAGAGATGACTCATAAGGGTGTAGGTGGGGAGCAGAGAAAGGATTCAGGGGTGAACTGGAAGGGAGGGGGAGCACAGGAGGGAGGCCTGGGGTGTGTGCAGGGAGCAGGCCTGAGAGGCTGGTTCCAGGACTGGGATTGCTGAGCTGGGCCTCAGCTCAGGTCATTCTGGCTGTGCTGCCACAGGCAAGGCACTGGCCTCTCCGAACTTCATCTCCTTTTAAAAATAACTATCGAGCCCTGGACAGTTTGACTCAGCGGTTAGAGCACCGGCCCGCGGACCAAAGACTCTCAGATTTGATTCTGGTCAAGGGCACATAACCAGAGGCAACCAATCGGTATGTATTTCTCACATTGATGTTTCTCTCTCTCTAAAAATTTTTTTTCTTTGTTGATTTTAGAGAGAGAGGAAAGGAGAGGGGGAGAGAGATAGAAACATCGACTAGAGAGAAAATCAGCTGGCCGCCTCCTGCATGCCCCCCACTGGCGATTTGGCCCACAACCTGGGCATGTGCCCTGATCAAGGAATCAAACCGGTGACCTCTTGGTGCATGAGTCAACGCTCAACCACTGAGCCACACCGGCCAGGCTTCTCTCCCTGCCACTCAGTCTGAAAATAAATGAAAAAAAAATCCTGGGGTGAGTATTAAAAACAAATAAATAAATACCGATGGCCAGAGTCAGAGGGTGCAGTCATGACCCAAGGGGGCATGTGCTCTGGTGGCCAGGCAAGGGGACAACTTGTCGTGCCCGCTCAGCGTTTGCCCGCAGCCTCAGCCTCGGCCCCTGGACATCCTGCATGGGTAATTAATTGTTACGGGGAATAACCAGGGAATTCCCTTTTCACTGTATGCAACGTTTGACGCATTTATACGTCCCACTCGGTTAACAGGTTAACTAGCAGGCGCACTGGTACGGATGTCCCCCCTGTGGAAGAGAAGCAGGGAATGAGTGGCCAGGCAGGACTCAGGATTCTGAAGGCATCTGTTTTGCCCTAACGGGTTGCTCTAGGTCGAGTGCTTCTTGCTGGCACAGCCCCGCACAGCCCTGCAGCACAGCCTGAGGTCAGAGCCTCTGTCCAGCAAGCTGACCAGAGCTCACAGCTAACGGGATCTAAAGACACTCCTGCCAATGTTACCTCATGTTTACCACAAAATAAGATCAAAGCTCGAATGCTGCTTTTCTAAGAAGATGAAAATGGTTAAGATCCCCCTTTCCCTACAACTTTGTCTACCCACCCCACCCCTCCTTCTGTCAGCCCCGCCCCCAGCCCCTCCCTCTGCCTCATTGTCAACCCCGCCCCATCCCAACCCTCCTCCACTGTCAACCCTGCCCCATCCCCTCCCTCTGCCTCACTGTCGGCCCCGCCTCCATCCCCTCCCTCTGTCTCACTGTCGGCCCCGCCCCCATCCCCTTCCGCTGCCTCAGTGTCAGCCCCGCCCCCATCCCCTCCCTCTGCCTCACTGCCGGCCCCGCCTCCATCCCCTACCTCTGCCTCACTGTCAGCCCCGCCCCATCCCAACCCTCTGCCACTGTCAACCCTGCCCCATCCCCTCCCTCTGCCTCACTGCCGGCCCCGCCCCCATCCCCTCCCTCTGCCTCACTGCCGGCCCCGCCCCCATCCCCTCCCTCTGCCTCACTGCCGGCCCCGCCCCCATCCCCTCCCTCTGCCTCACTGCCGGCCCCGCCTCCATCCCAACCCTCTGCCTCGCTGTCAACCCTGCCCCATCCCCTCCCTCTGCCTCACTGTCAGCCCTGCCCCCAACCCTCCCTCTGCCTCACTGTCAGCCTGGCTCCCCCATCACTGGCAGGGCTGTTCAAGGAGCCTTCCACATCCTTCCAGCTCGGAGGGTTGTCAGAAAACATCAAAGACTTTGCCTGTTCACACTGTCCCTCCTCAGTCCTGTGGCCTGGCAAGGCCTGCCACCTCTGCCCGGGGCTCCTCTCTGACCCTCCAATCTGCCCATCAATTCCTACAGGGTGATCCTATCTGCACATGTCCCTCTGTGTGCACCAAGCATCTCTGCCTCAAGATCTGGACTCCTGGGCTACCCGCACGGCCATTCCTCCCACTTCCATGTGTCCAAATCCTAACCATCTCGTCCAGCTCCAGTGCCCCATCCTTCACAGAGGCCTCGGTTATCTCCCAAACTTGTGGAAAGGCCACGTGCAAATCCCACTGATGTTGCCACATTAAGAGTCCATTGTGTGCTTGTCCACGCAGCCCTTCCCTTCTGGAGCCCTTCCCTGTGGCTACTAGTGTGCGGTGGTTCTGGGCATGACTCTGCCCTCCTGGTCACAGCTGACGTCCAAGGAAGGGCATCTGAGCCAGTCTAGAGCATCATTCCCCTTCCCTGGGATTCCCCCAGAGAGGCGGTCCTGCCCCTTTCCAAGGGCTGGAGCTGCCATCCAGTATCAAATATGGTGTCTCTGCAGCCTATTTCCCCAGGAGGGCTTGGGAACTGGAGGCGGCGGTCTTCACAAGCTGACAGGGAAGGAGGGGCTGAGACAGCAGAGACCCAGACAGAGGGCCCTGGCAGGCCGGAGCGCCTGGGCCTGACCCTGCCTTGGCCTGGCCTCACTCCTGTCCCTAGATCGTGTCAGACCCTCTATCATCTGCTTCCAATCTGATGGGCACCCAAAGTCTGATCACAGGGCAAAACCCTGCATCATACTTTTTGTATCTGCGTACCACTGGGATGCACCCGATTCCTTTCGGTATCTCAGTCCTGGTCTGAGGCCAAAACAAAAACTTACCCTTTCCTGCAGGCTAGGCTGAAAGATTAAAATTAATTAGATTTTTTTTTTTAGAGAGGATGTCACATGAATGGAGTAAATGACCAAAAAAAAAAAAAAAAGCTAGCTTGAACATGTGTTTACCATAACTCAAGCAATTGTACTCTTTGGCATTTATCTCAGAGAAATGAAAATTTATTTTCACACAAATATCTGTACACGTATGTTCATAGCAACATTATTTGTAAAAACCCCAAACTGAAACAACTCAGATGCTAGACAAACTGTGGCAAACCCGGACCAGGGAGCACCAGGCAGAGATAAAGCGGAAGGGACTCGGGATGCTTGCCACAGTGTAGGCGGGTCACAAGGGGCTGCTGCTGAACGCGAGCAGCCGACCACAAACGTTATGTGCCCGGTGGCTCAATGTCTACAACATCCTTGAAATAAGAAAAGTATTGAGACAGAGAACAAATTAGGGTTGTCAGGGGTCAGGGATGGAGGTGGTCCAAAGGAATAGCATGGGGGAGCTTTGTTCTGTATCTCAATTGTGGTGGTGGTTACAGAAATCTATCTGTGTGATCAAACTGTACAGAATTACCTACCCCCACACAGGAGCATGTTAAAGTGGTGATATCAGAGTGAAGCTCCCTAGATTGACTGAAGTCAATTTCCTGGTTGTGATCAGGTACTGGAGTTCGACAAGATGCTACTACGGGAGAACCGAATGAAGAGTACAGGAGACCTCTTGTACATTCTAGCAATTTTTTGTGAATTTATAACTATTTCAAAATAACAGGATTTTTTTGTTGTTGTTGTTTTTTGGCTGTTGCTGGTTTTTTAAAGCCAGTGAGCACAGGGAGCGTCAGCTGGGGTTCTCATGTTATCTCTTGTGTAAAGATACACCCTCCCTCTCCGCCTCTCCTCCCCACGGCTTAAAAACACACAAGAAGAAATGTAAATGCACAACCCGTCTGCGATTACAGACCCACAGAGCAAATGCTGTCACACTGCAGTGATCTGGTTGGGGACAGAAACAAGTATTATTTCTGACGCAAAAGGCTCTTTACATACGGGGAAAGGCAGATGATGTTCTAATAAGGAAGCCTGGCCCGGCATGAAAATGTGTGATAACGAGGTATCTCGTGGCCACTTCACCGGGAGCCTCACCAACGCACAGGAAAAACGTTATCTTCCCCAAACACAAGACTCCTCCTATCGCTGTAATTATAAACCAAGAAGAAAAGTAAACAATGGCAGTGTGCTTCCCCAAAATCCCTTTTGAAAGTCCAGAGGGTATATCCTTTCCCTTAAAAAAAGTTTCCTAACTCGAGCCTTCCTGCTTTCAACCTTTGAACACACCAACCAAGATAAGAGCTTGATCAGGTGTGTGTGTTCCACAGAGAACTGTCTGTGACAAGGTGTACAGCTGTCCAGATCACTCAGGGACCTGAATGACAATTATTGGAGATAGGCATTTTTTGAGTTCTAAACCAAAATAACTATAGAGTAGAAGCCAAAATATGTATGTACAGTGATGCCAGATACAAAAACTCCCAGGATGATGCCAGAGAAAACAGAAAAGAAAACTTTGCACAGGTGCAGTATAAAGGCACCTGTTCAGCAATCACTATAACCTAACAGTGTGCAAGGCCCTCAGAATACAGCACAGAAGGAGCCATAGTCCTTGCCCTCAAGGGTCTCACAGTTTAGAGATGGGCAAGTATACAAATGCAATACAGCGTGCCAAGTGCTACACCAAACTACAAGCTGGTGCCCTTGGAGCAGAGAGAAATCTTGGAAGGCTTCCCAGAGTGGGTGAGACAGGAGTAGAATGTGGAGGAAAGAGCTGGAGCTAGCAAGTCAAATAACGCCATGAGCACATTCAACAGTCATGCCCTTCAATACACTGCCAGGATGTGAACTCTGGGCTTTTGCAAATATTATCTCTAAACCTCACAGTCTAAACCCTGCAGAAAAGCCACTTTTATTTCCAATTTACTCAAGATCAGAAAAGGTCAGTACCTTGGGTCAAGACCACACAGGATTTGAGTCCACTTTTTTCACCACATGCTATTGCTTAAGCACAAAGAAGGTAATAAGGTAAGTTTTACAAAAAGAAAAAAAAAAGTAGTTAAAAACAATTGATAAGACTTATTTTAAAAATGTATTAAGGATTATAATAGTAGAAATGAAGAAACCTCTAATATTATTTTAAGGGAAACTAGGAGGCTGAAGTTACCTTTTTTTTCTTTATTGATTTTAAAGAGAGAGAAAGGGAAAGAGAGAGAGAGAAACATTGATGAGAGAGAAGATCAATTGGCCGCCTCCTGCATGCCCCCCACTGGGGATGAGGCCCACAACCTGGGCATGTGCCCTGACCGGAATTGAACTGGCAACCCCCTGGTGCATGGTTTGATGCTCAACCACTGAGCCACACCGGCTGAGCTGATGTTATTTTTGAGGTTTGAAGGCACACTAAACTTCCATAGGAATTTGGACTTAACATACCTAAGAAAGTGAACCCAGTCCCTTTCCCAAACCCATCATTCCTACTGTATTCCTTTTCTTAATGAACACTACCACAACCTGCCCTGTCACCCAAGCCAGAGCCCTGGGTGTCCTCTGTGACTCCTCCAACCATTCCATCCTCCTTCATAACCAAGCTGTCCTTATGGGATTCACCCTCAGTGTTTCGTAGGAAAACAATAAATTCAAATCAGTGGTCAAAGGATGGATTCTTAAATAAAATGCGATAACCAGACTTTGAGACAAGAGTCTCTGTGTGGAAACTCTCAGGCCTTAATATAAAAATATCTATTTGGAATTTATTTTTAAAAGAAATAATTACCTGTGGAAAAACATACATGAATATTTGTACCATCTAGGGATAATAAATGCTTTTCTTAAAACATTATCAAAAGAAAAAACACTGATTTGAGGATATAAAATGTAAAATTTATGTTTGTCAAAAAATAGTTTAAATAAATTAAAGTAAAAAGCACAAATTGAGAGAAATATCTATAAAATGACTCTAAAGGAGTTTATACAGTTTTTAAAATTCAATAACATAAAGATGAATACCTCAATAGAAAAAGGAATAAGGGGTCATCAACAGATAAATCCCTAAAACAGAAATACCGTCTAACATATCATCACTATTATTTAAACAATGCAGATTTTAAAATATGGTTTTTTTTCCCATTCCTCAGAATAGCAAAGATGACAATGACTAATAAGATTGTGTTGGGGAGGATACAAAAGATCCATTTTCATACACTTCTCATGGGACAGTACCACATATCTATAACAATTTATCAATTCATATTAAAGGTTCTTAAAAATAAATATGAAACTTTCAGGATAAGGAATTTAACTCATGAATCAGACATTGTACCTTACTCAGAAGCCACTGAAAACTACAGTAAAGGGATTTAAAAAATAAAATGAACCCATCCATAACCTTCCAGTTTAGGCAAAACACAAGAAGTATCAACCACAACCCTGGGAAAGCTGGAAAGCAATTCACAGGGTAAACACAGTGACAGATGTGTCAGACCCCTGTGCTGTCCAAACCAGGATGTCCAACCCAGCTCTCAGAGAGGGAGACAGAGAGAGAGAATAAAAAACACAGTGTCGCCTGGCCAGTGTGGCTCAGAGCATCGACTCATGTACCAAGAAGTCGCCGGTTTGATTCCCAGTCAGGGCACATGTCCAGGTTGTAGGCCAAATCCCCAGTGGGGGGCATGCAGCAGATGGCCAATGGATGTTCTCTCTCATCGGTGTTTCTCTCTCTCTCTTTCTCTAAAATCAATAAAGAAAAATAAAATAAAATAAAAATACAGTGTTGCCCTGGCCAGTTTGGCTCAGTGGTTAGAGAGTCCGCCCATGGACCCAAGAGTCGAGGGTTCAATTCTGGCCAAGGGCACCTACCTTGGTTGCACGGTTCGTCCCTGGCCTGGGTTGGAGTCATGCTGGAGGAAACCAATCAATGTGTCTCTCTCATATCGATGTTTCTCTCTCTCTCTCTCTCCCTCCCTCCCTCCTATTCTATCTGAAGATAAAGAAAAAATATCCTCTGGTGAGGATTAAAAATAAAAAATACAGTGTTAACTTTTCCATTTTAATTATTTTAAGTTCACTGGCATTAAGTACATTCACATTGTTGTGCAACTATCAGCCCATCCAATTCCAGAACTTCTTCATCTTCGCAGACTAGACTCACTCAACAATAACCCTCCATTCCCACACGCCCAGCCCCTGGGGCTGCGCAACCACCTCTGAGGGTAATCCCGAGCACACGGGTTCACTGGTCATCCACGAAAAGCATCCAACATGGGAGATAGAAACTAAACAACAAAAAGAAGAAAACAACTTGTGGGAACAGACTATGCAGGGAGAAAAACTAACAAGCAAAAACAAAACAAAACATAATTAATATCCTCCAAGAGATAAGAAAATATCTTGCCTTCATTAAATAAGAACAATATGCCATAAAAAGGAAATTTCAGAGACTAAAAATGGGCACTTGAAAATAAACCCATGATGGCAGAAATGATAAAAAGTACTGACTAGAAGGGAAGAAAGAGAAAATGGACAGCACAGCCAATGATACGATAGCAGAGAGGAGATAAAAAAGTTAGGGGTTCCATCTAGGAGGTTAGTAACAGAAAAATGGGAGATACTGAAAGAGAGAATAGAAAACAATGGGGAGGAATTATCACTGAAATATTCCAAGATGTTTTCCAAAAACTGATAGACATTAGAACCCAGGCTGAAATCACTAAATGTCAGCCCAATGGATATTAACTGATTCACCCCAGGGCTCATCATTGTGAATTCCAAAACTCTGGGGACAAAATGAAGATTCTGCAAGCTTTATGAAAGAAAAAAGATAACACACAAAAGATCTGGAACTTGAATGCCACTGGTTTTTGTTTGTTTGTTTGTTTAATCATTTTTATTGATTTTAGAGGAAGGGGGTAGAGAGAGAGAAACATTGAGGTGAGAGCTAACATCAATTGGCTGACTCCTCACACCCCTCTACCAGAGATGTATTCTTGGTGAGAATGGAGCCCCCCACCTTTTGGTACACAGGATGGAGCCCAACCAACTGAGCCACACCAGCCAGGATGCCATTGGTTCTTTTAAAAAAACAAAAACAAAAAACATTGAAAGACAGAAGAGATTGGAGCAAAACCATCACAATTCTGAAAGAAGGTGATACCTAACTCAGCAGGCTACCATTCACATAGATTAGCATAAAGCTTTTTTCAGACATGGATCATCTCAAAAGATGCTTATCTTCCTTTTAGTCTGTCTAAAGAAGTTTCTAGTTGTATGTTTCACCTAAATAAGCATGTAAACCAAGAAAAAAAGAGGCATGGAATGCAGCCGGGTGGGGAGCGAAGGAGCAGCCCGGGAGCACGGCGAAGGACAGCCAAGGGCGCGCAGGCACTGGGGCACTGCGTCCTCAGCAGAGCAGTGGACCTGACGGCAGACACATCGAGGGTTGTCTGCATGATCTCTCCTGCAAAAGTACCTCATGTTAGGCTAGGGATACACTGTCTGAATGAGACAAGAACTTTTAATATGGAGTGATCATTTGTTCTCCAGAAACGCGATACTGACCCACAAAAAGTAAATGAAAGTGTCTTTTCCTCTGTATCCTCACCAACACCGACTCTTTATCATCTTTGCTGTTCTGATGAATCAAATGATGTCTGAATGAGGATAGATTATCCCCATTCTGCCCTATAATTGGGTGTTCTAAACACAGGCTGACAAAGTTCGAGCTCTCTCTGCATGCCTGCTGCTGGGATCCACTGGGGACATTCATTTCATCCCTCAGATATGATCTGCTTTGACCTCCTCCTGGAGGTCAGAGGCAGAAATCACAAAGCAGCCATTCCACCTGTCCAGACTTTTGCTTTACATCCACTACTGGGTTCACACAATAGCCCTGCCAGATGCCCCCACTGGAATGAGCCCTGTGTTTCCCTGAGCTCTCTCGTGACTTCACTGTCTTTTCCAGAAGAAGCTTTTGTAAACTTTTAGGATGGCACATAGGTCAATGTTCTAGTTCTTGTTCTGGTAGGTTAATGAGCATTTATTAATAAGTGCATTAAAAAAAAAAAAAAAAAAAGAGCCAAGAAAACTGAGCAAAAAGAAAAAAGTAAAATGATCAATTATCATTATTTGAAGATGAACTGATATTATACATAGAAAGCTCTAAAGAATACACACATACACAAAAAACTACTAGAAGTTATAATTAAGTTTAGAAAAATAGGATGTAAGATCAATGTACCAAAATTAGTTGCAGTTGCAATTCTATACACTAGCAATGAATAGTCCAAAACTAAAATTAAGAAAACAATCCACTTGTCTGGCTGGTGTGGCTCAGTGGTTGAGTGTCAACCCATGCACCAAGAGGTCGCTGGTTTAATTCCTGGTCAGGGCGCATGCCCAGGTTGTGGGCTGAATCCCCAGTAGGGGGCATGCAGGAGGCGACCAATGGATGTTCTCTCTCATCGATGTTTCTATCTCTCTCTCCCTCTCCCTTCCTCTCTCTAAAATCAATAACGAAAATAAAAAGAAAAAAAATCCACTTAAGATAGCATAAAAAATAATAAAGTATTTAATGATAAATTTAACCAAAGCAGTACAAGATTTGTATATTGAAACTACAAAACTTGCTGAAAGAGTTTAGAGAAGGTCTAGATAAACAGAAAGACACCCCATGTTTATCGAGCGGAAGCATTAATACTGTTAAGTTGACAATGCTCCTCAAACTGACCTTGAGATTGGATGCAATCCCTAACAAAATTACAACTGCCTTTTTGCAGAAATGGCCAAGTGGGTCCTCAATTTCATATGTCGACTCGCAGGGCCCAAATAGACAAGACAGTCTTGAAAAAGAAGAATCCGGTTGGAAGACCCACACCTTCTGATTTTAAAACTTACTGCAAAGGAACCGTTATTGAGACAGTGTGGTACTGGCGCAAGGCTAGACCCACAGATCAGTGAAACAGGAATTAGAGTCCAGAAAGTAACCCTCCTCACTGTTACAGTCAGCTGATTTTTTATTAGGGTGCCATGACCATTCATTGGGGAAAGAATAATCTTTTCAATAATTGGCACTGGGACAACTGAATATCCTCATGGAAATAAAGTGAATTAACCCCCTAACTCAAAGCACATACAAACACAAACTTACAATCAATAAAGACCTACATGTAAGGGCTAAAACAATAAGACTCTTAGAAGAAAACATGGGTGTAAATCTTTGTGACCTTGGATTAGGCCACAGTTTCTTAGATGTGACACCCAAAGCTCAAGCACCCAATGGAAAAACAGACAAACTGGACTTGACCAAAATGTAAAACTCGGTGCATCAAAGTACACTGAAGAAAGTGAAAAGACAGTCCACAGAATGGAAGAAAATATCTACAGGTGTATTTGCAAAAAAAATATTTACAGAATATATTTGATAAGAGTACAGAACCAGAATATATAAAAAACAATTACAACTAAAAATAAAAAGGCAAAGAACCCATTTTCAAAATGGCCAAGAGCTATAATAGACAGTTTTCCAAACAAGATAGACTTGATAGCAAATAAGCACATAAAAAGATGCTCAGCCCTGGCTGGTTTGGCTCAGCAGTTAGAGTGTCAGCCCACACACCAAAGGGCAGTAGGTGTGATTCTCAGTCAAGGGTAATTACCTGAGTTGGATTTTCAATCCCCGGCTCTGGTTGGGGTGCGTGCAGGAGGCAACCAATCGATGTGCCTTTTTCACATCAATGTTTCTCTCTCTCTCCTTCTCTCCCCCTTCTTCCCTTCCTTCCACTCTCGCTAAAAAATAAATGAAAAAAATATCCTCAGGTGAGGATGAAAAAAAGATGCTCAAAATAATTAGTCATTGGACAAATAAATCAAAGATACCACCCACTAGGTTGGCCATAACTAAAGGAAGAGGGAAAATAAATGTTGGTGAGACTGTGGACAAATGAGAACCCTCACACATGGCTGGTAGGAATGCAAAATGATTCCAGTGCTGGGAAAAACAGCCTGGTTGTGGAAAACAATCTGATGGTTTCTCAAAAAATTAACCATAGAATTATTATATGGCCCAGCAATTTCACGCCTAAATATATACCTAAGAAAATTAAAAACATGTCCGCATATAAATGTATATATGGATATTCATAGCAGTATTATTCCCAATAGCCAAGAAGTGGGAACAGCCCAAATATCCATCAACTGATGAATGGATAAGTCAGATGTTCCATGTCCACACAACTAACTGTAGCTCAGCCGTAAAAAAGGAATGAAGTCCTGGTACATGCTACAACATGGATCAACGCAGAAAACATGATGGTAAGTGAAAGAAGCCATACACAAAAGGATACACAGTGTAAATTTTATTCATACCGATGGTCCAGGATAGGCAAATTCATGGAGACAGAACGTACTTGAATGGTTGCCCGAGCAACTGGGAGAGATTGCTAAGAGATTCAGGGTTTCTTTTGGGAAAATATTCTGGAATTAGTGGCAACAGTCGCCAAACATGGTGAGTATACTGAAAGCCACTGAATGGTACACTTTATGATGGTGCATTTTATGTTAAGTGAATTGCATCTCAATTAAAATAAGGGAAAATCAACAAAAGCTATGGGGAGTGTCAAGAATTATGATCGATATAATTCTGTGTACCCTTAACCCCTCAAACAAATGTCAAGGCAAAAAATGCTGAGGACCTGAAGGAAAAGCCAGTGGCTTGGGATAAGGCCAAGTAGGACCACACTCAAGAGTAATGGACCGATGCTGCTGGGAAAGGGAGGAGGAAGACTGGGGGAAGACTTCCAGTCTCTGATATGGAGACAACTGAGAAGAAGGTGAAGTTCATCACTGAGACAGGAAATCAGGGACGAGAAAGGTTTCCGAGACTGAGAGGAAAACGGAAGGTTATCCATTGGACCAGGTGCACGCGTGGTTTCAGAGGGGACCTGAGCAGCCATCAAGGAGATGGGGGACACAGGTGTGGACTCGGGGGAGAGGCTGAGTTGCCCTGGGCTGGAGGGACGGATTTGAGGACCATCAGAACGTGCACAGTGGAGGATCACCCAGTGTCCTGATGGTGAGGCTCATGAGTGCTGAGATCCTAATGGAAGCTGGAGCTGAGGAGGAGGAGGGTAGCGCCAGGGCTCGGGAAGAGAAGGAGGCCGGAAGGAGACTCCGGACCATGTCCAAGGCGGCCCGACTGGAGCAGGGAGTCGCCCAATGGACTTGGTGAGCAGTGATCAATGGCAGAGTTTGCCTGAGTGATTTCAGTTTCATGTACAAGGACTACAAAATATTGCACCTTACTTGGGCTTAAGTTAGGCCAATGTCAATATTCAAGCTTAATAAAACAAATTACTTAAAAAAAGCCCTGGCTGGTTTGGCTCAGCGGTTAGAGCGTCCGCCTGCGGTCGGGAGAGACCCGGGTTCGGTTCCCGCTAAGGGCATGTACCTCGGTTGCAGTTTGTCCCTGGCCCTGGTTGGTCGTGCGGGTGGCAGCCACTCGATGTGTCCCTTTCACATCAATGTTTCCCTCTCTCTCTCTTCCTCTCTCTCCCTCCCACTCTGTCTGTACAAAAAATGGAAAAATGTCCTTGGATGAGGATAAAAAAAAAAAAAGGCTAATAAGGGGACAATCCCGTCTCACCTGAGCACAGAGATCTTGGCCCCTGGCTGCATTCACACATTCCCTGAGCCAGCCCTTCTCCTTCTTCTGAACCAGCCTTTCATCTGGAATGGATGTGATCACACGTGGAAGCGGGGGGCTGTCGCTCCCCCACATGCTCAGTCTTGACCAGCCTGACAGCAGACCATTCTACCCTCATTAAAACGATGTTCCCGGAGCTTTATTATTTTTTTGCTAAAAAGGGAAATGTGGTGCTTCGCAGTTCAGAGGAAAAACGAGACCGTTGACTTCCTTTTACTACAGGGTCGTAACTATGTAAAACGTGCATTAAAAAGAGAGTGAGAACATGGGCAAATGAGCAGCTCTCGCAGGATATGTTTTTCCCCAATTATATGTGCTTTCTGATACACTCGAATTTTCCTACAAAGAGCATGCATTACTTTTAAGATCAGAAACATGGTAAAGCGGGGGGGGGGGGAATGTTTTAATCAAACTCAAAACAGAAGGCAAGCAGGGATAAAAAAATATTAATGCCAGACAAGTAAATGCAAGGCAAGAAAAAAAGGTATTTTTGAAGATAAAGGGAGCATAACATAATGGTAACAACCACCACTAACAATGAAGCCATGCAGATACAAATCTGTGTTGCCAAAGAAACTGACAAGATACAGAAATCAAACATTATTAAAAACATGGGAAGAAACAGTCATTGGAGAAGGTAATGTTAAAACACCGTTATCAAAAAGACTTAAGAAGACAAACTCATAGTCTATCTAAATACACATAATTGATGTCTGACAGGAATTCAATTCCATGATTACAGTGTGGGGGCTTTTATGTAAGTGTATAGAGAGCATTTACAAAACTCGGTAATACTAGTCACACGGAAAATCTCAATAAAGGAAAAAAAAATGTTACATTAAACACAAAATATAGAGGCTAGAGCCAGAGAAAGAAATGAAAGAAATAGCATTAATACAGTCCACTCCTGGTGCCCTAGGTATTTGGGGGGCACAGGAAAGGATGAATGGAAATTAAGTTTATGGTCGGAATGGACCAAACACCTCCTCTTGCTTTTTCTCACCCACTGAACATCTTCATTAAACCTGAAGCTGAACCATTGACTTCACTCAGTGGTTCTCAGTGTGGTCCCTGCACCAGGAGAATCACCAGGGGTTGGTGAGAAAGGAAAATCCCTCCGCCCCACCCAGACCTCCTGGAGCTGAACTTTCTCCAGGGCGGAGCTACAGAAGGTTCCCCGTAGAAGCATCTGATGCTGAAGATGTAGAGACACTCTGGCTCCCTCAGCCCTTGAGCAGCTGGCTCTGAGGGCTAGGTTTCTCACTGGTTCCCAGAGTCCCCCTGGGGTGAAGTTGCTGTCACCCACAGTAGCAATCTGCATGACACCCCCTTTAAGGGGTGCCTTCCCTTCCCAATCCTACTTCCCCCTCCCCTCTCCACTGCCACAATAAACGAATGCACTCCACTCTGTCTCAGGATCCGGGGAACCAGGCTAAGACATCTATTGGAGACCCCCGCTCTCGCAGAGCACGTGTTCCGGGTGAGGCTGGCTTGGTTGAGACCGGCTTGGCCCTCCGTTCCTTCCTCTCTGGCCGGGCTCTGCAGCGATTTCCTTGGGAGAGGGAGTCCCCCTGGAAGCGAGTCCTCACCCCAGTTCAGTCCAGCATTTGCAGTTCCCTCTTCTCTGGGGTTGCCAGCTCTTCTGAGTGGCACCAAGGCCAGCTACCAGCCAGGCCCTGTGGAGCAGAGTCCTGCCCGGAACCCGGAGCGCAGGTGGACAAGCCACGGCGCCTTCATGTGCTCCGGGAGGGTGGAGGGTGCGCGGCAGCACAGAGCAGAGCCTTTGGATGTCAGCAAAGGCTTTGAGGATGTGACACGCATGGGAAACCTGGGGAGCGATGGGACTTAGCCAGCAAGTGAGGGGGTGGGTAGTAGCAGGGACTCCCTGCAGGGAGGTGCCCTGGGCACACAGAGAGGGGCACTGTGTGCCAGGCAGACAGAGGCTTTGAGGAACTAAAACTACCTCCTTCTCGCAAAAAGACTCTCAATGTTAGTTTTAGAGGAATCTATAGATAATGAAATGGCCAGAGGTCAAGGGAGAAAAATGGGGATGTGAAAAATTCAGCAAATGACCCATCTGTCCTCCACATCTGGAGGCCCCGAGAGGGCAGTGCCCCGAGGGGCACATTGCCGAGTCCAGGCGCGCTCAAGGCCTCCGCGGGTAACTGCACTGTGGGTTCAGAAGGGGCAGGGGGACTTCAGCTGTCGGCCAGTGAAATGTGATCGGGTCACCCCTGAGCTCCTGAAGATAATGGGGTTTCAAGGAGGGCCTGTGGCTGGCCTGCCACCTCCTCCCCTCTCCTGACCAGGAGCACACAGGATGAGCCTCCGTACTCAGCATGCCGAGAGCAAGGGCTGTCGCCTGCCCCTTAATCCCGCAGGTGCTCGGAAGATAAACCTCCGTGGCCTGAAGCATGCACCTGGTTGGCTCTCTTTTCTGTCATTAGCTTGTGGGGGTTTCTCCCTGCTGTGGGCACCATGGATTCTGCAGGCTATGAGCCAACACAAAGGCACAATTAGCCAAACCAACCCCCTCCACCACCTCGACACTAGGCCTTTGTCTGCAAGGACTTCAAAGGGGTTTTGCTACTGCCGTCCACTATTTGCTTGTTTTATGTTTTTAAACTGAGCCCTCTTTCCTGACAGAGCTGAACCCAAAGGCCTGTAACACTCCTCCTTCCGACGGCCGTGTGGGCACAGCGGCCCCGAGGGGAGTTCCGAGGTCAGATGACAGTCCCCATCACCGGACAGAATTCCCCTTGTTCTTCTGCCTTCCAGAAAAGGCCCACAGAGATGGGGCTAGGGGTGGGGAGCCCGGAGGAATTCAGCCCTTAGATGTCATCTCCTTTAGTAACAGCAGGAGGGAAAGTTAAAATTAGTCTAGATACATAACCAGTCATTTATTCTCAGAGCCCCAGGTGGCGCATGGACTCATGAACCAGTGTTTGCCTAGACGTCTTCCTCCAAAACACCTCGCGTTCCCCAGATGTGCCCCAGGAACAGGCCAAAGACGCCTGGGCTCACACGGGAATGAAGTGGCCTCCCCCCTGCAGATACTGGGAAGTTACATCTTCCTCGCCAAGGAACACGGGCGGCCGGCACCCCATACCTTCGTCACTGTTGTCGTCCACCAGGATGATTTCCTTCAGCAGGTGCGTCGGCGTGTGGTTGACAGCGCTGTGGACCGACCGCAGGATCACCGACAGGGCCTCGTTCACAAAGATGAATATGATGGATATCTGCGGCAGCTCCTTGGCGTACTTCAGCTCCTTACACCTGGGAGGAGAGCGGGAGAGCCGAGTCAGAGGAAGGGGGAAGACACGGGCTGTGGCTGGACACGGGAAGGACGCCGCCCAGTCCTGGCACACGGCTCCCAGGGCGTGAACCACTGGCTCTCCTGGAGCCTCTCTGGGTGAAGAACTGAGAGCAACACGTAAGGAGTGTTGAGGGACCCAGCCCCACTTCTCCCAAGTTCACCACCCCATACGAATGGCAAGCATCCGTCCTGGGCACACATCTACCGTATCGTAGGCTGCTGTGCCCACGTGTACCCCCTGGTCCCATCCATGCCCACACGGCCAACTGCCACGGCGGACACCCGGCGCTCCCTTGCTTTGACACCACCTAAGCAGTTACCCGTCCCCATCAGCTCTCATCTGGGGACTGCAAGGGGTTGGTGCATAAACCCCCCTACTCCCTCAGCCCCTGAGCAGGTGACTCTGAGGACTGGCTCCTGTCACCTCCAGTAACAATCTTCATGACACCCCTTTGGGGGAGGTGCCTTCCCTTCCAAGTCCTACTTCCCCACTCTCCTCTCAACCTCCCAAGTAAAGGAATGCACTCAACTCTTTGTCTCAGGATCTGAAGCTGGGGGAACACATACTAAGACATCTAACGGGGACCCCTGCTCTCACAGAGCTTACATCTAGGAGACATGAAACACACGTGCAAATAATCTAGGAAGCAAGTCCTCTGCCTGCGTATGACAGTGTTTCCTGACACACCCTACTCTTCTTGCCAGTGTTCCTAGAACCCTCCTGGGGGCAGGAGATGGCACCCCCTGCCTAAGAGGTCCTCCCACTTAAGACCCAGCAGCTCCCCATCCCTGAAAACAGGGCAAAAGGGCAGAGTCCTTTTCATCCAGGCTGGACTCGGGCAGAGAGCTGGTGACATTAGAGATGGTAGAACACCCAAAGAGTGAGCTCCACGTGGCTCAGGCACGGGAGCACCGCCACACCGGGAATCAGCCCGGGAGCACCCACACACAGGGAATCAGCACCCACACACCAGGAATCAGCCCGGGAGCACCCCTACATCGGGATTCAGCCCGGGAGCACCCCCACACAGGGAATCAGCACCCACACACCAGGAATCAGCCCGGGAGCACCCCTACACCGAGAATCAGCCCGGGAGCACCCCCCCACACCGGGATTCAGCCCGGGAGCACCCCCACACCGGGATTCAGCCCGGGAGCACCCCACACACCGGGATTCAGCCCGGGAGCACCCACACACCGGGATTCAGCCCAGGAGCACCCACACACAGGGAATCAGCACCCACACACCAGGAATCAGCCCGGGAGCACCCACACACCGGGATTCAGCCCGGGAGCACCCCCACACCGGGATTCAGCCCGGGAGCACCCACACACAGGGAATCAGCACCCACACACCGGGAATCAGCCCGGGAGCACCCCCACACCGGGATTCAGCCCGGGAGCACCCCCACACCGGGATTCAGCCCGGGAGCACCCACACACCGGGAATCAGCCCGGGAGCACCCCACACCGGGATTCAGCCCGGGAGCACCCCCACACCGGGATTCAGACCGGGAGCACCCCCACACCGGGATTCAGACCGGGAGCACCCCCACACCGGGAATCAGCCCGGGAGCACCCACACACCGGGAATCAGCCCGGGAGCACCCCCACACCGGGATTCAGCCCGGGAGCACCCACACACCGGGAATCAGCCCGGGAGCACCCCCACACCGGGATTCAGCCCGGGAGCACCCACACACCGGGAATCAGCCCGGGAGCACCCCACACCGGGATTCAGCCCGGGAGCACCCCCACACCGGGATTCAGACCGGGAGCACCCCCACACCGGGATTCAGACCGGGAGCACCCACACACCGGGAATCAGCCCGGGAGCACTCACACACCGGGAATCAGCCCGGGAGCACCCCCACACCGGGATTCAGCCCGGGAGCACCCCACACCGGGAATCAGCCCGGGAGCACCCCCACACCGGAATCAGCCCGGGAGCACCCCACAGCGGGATTCAGCCCGGGAGCACCCCCACACCGGGAATCAGCCCGGGAGCACCCCCACACCGGGATTCAGCCCGGGAGCACCCCACACCGGGAATCAGCCCAGGAGCACCCACACACCAGGAATCAGCCCGGGAGCACCCCACACCGGGAATCAGCCCGGGAGCACCCCCACACTGGGATTCTGCCCGGGAGCACCCCACACCGGGATTCAGCCCGGGAGCACCCCACACCGGGACTTCGGTTTCACACTTGGTCTGAGCCACACTGAAACACCCAGCGGAAACAAAGAGGACTGGAACCGAAGCTCCTGGCTGGCCGCGCACCCCGCCCCCCCCCTCGCAGAGCACAGACAAAGGCAAGCAGAGGAAGCAGCGCAGTTAGCGAAGCAGCCCTGACGAAGGAAATGCGGCTGTTTTTTATGCTGAACAGCTTGGCCTGTGTCGGGCCATATTAATCATGTAGGCAATTTTCGGGAGAAAATAAAGTTTTGTTGCAATATACGTTGGAGTCTCCTGGAAGAGGCCGCCCAGAGATCCATTGATCATGCAGCCTCATTTTTACCACCTCGCTGTAAATTCACTTCTGGGGCTGCCAGGGAGATTAGAATGGATATTGACGGGCTCGTGGGCAGTCGGCGGGAATCATCTCATTTACTACGTGGCGATCCGAGAGAGGAGGGCACGCCGGAAGGTCCCTCAGAGCCCCCTCGACGGGAGCTGCAGCCGTGTGGAGCCTGGCAGGCTGTCAGCGCTCCTCCCCAGCCCATTACTCACCAGCCCATACATGTGAGCACACACCTTCCACACCCACCCGCTCTGAGTGCTCATTCCTGGGGCTGGTTTCTTTGGCCCTTTGTTTTCAACAGCTTCTGGTCCTTGAAACTGAGAAGCAGGAAGGCCAGATGACAGTGGATCTGCAACGGCATCATGTGCAATGAAGACCAAGTCGGGGGTCGAGCCTCTGAGTCGGAGCAGACAGGTCCCCTGCTGCAACGGGAAATGTGGGAGCCTCGGGGCCAAGGGAAGGGGGAGGGGCCTGATCTCTGCCTCTTCACGAGTCAACGCGGCCGTTCAGTAAATCGTGTGGGAGTTTCCGAAGTGAGATGTGCTCTCCCACACGCTGGACACGTTACCCTGGGCACACAGCTCACGCTTCTTCGTCTCTAAACTGTCAAAACAAGTCTCGCCTCACCTAGCTCTGGTGCCCAGCCAAGGTCCTCACAAGGATCAAGTGAGGCAGCTTGGAGAGCCCCGTGAAAATGCAGAGTGACAACCGAAGGGGAGCCGCAGTCCGCCTGGCTGGCCCCCCACCCTCCCTTCTGGCTCCTCCGTCCCCTCGTGCATATTCCCCATCACCACTGGCCAAGCTTCCAGGGTTTCAGTCCACCGAGGACTCAGCAGGTCTCTAACCTCGCCCAGCTTACAACAATGCACCGCTCCTGTGCAGACACCCTCAGGGCCTCACCAGGGGCAGAAGGGCAGAACACATGAATACAGTCATTATAATGTGAAAATCTGCATTATTCTTGTGGGTCTTTAAACTCCAGGATGGCAGAGTCTGCCTTAAAAAAATCTCTAACCTGCCTTATTGTCTGATACACAGATGCATGGAATATGCTGGAGAGCTAGACAACTAAAGTTTTAAGCGCCTTCTGTGAGGAGGAGGCAGGGGCAGATACATGTATTACTTCCAGCCAGATGCCCAATGCCTGACAGGGCAGAAGACGAGTGTGCGGAGGGAGATTAAGGGTGGACGGTGCAGAGAAAGAGAGAGGCTCCCCGGCCACAGAAATACTGGAAACTGCTCGGAGGGAGAGAACAGATAGGGCTCCTGCACCGAGGAGTTGGTGCTAAAACAACTGTCACTGTGTCCTGATGGCCCTCAGGACAGTATGTCCAAGCACACACATCTGGATCCCCCAAGCCCTGCAGACCAGGGCTGACATGCCTGAAGCCCCTCCTCCCTGAGTTCCTGCAGAGCAGGGGGTGGAAGGTGCTCAGGGCCCGGAGCCCAGCGGTGCACATGCGCACTCTGGGTGGCCCCAGTGAGGGCCAGTGCCACGCAGCCTGGGCAGGCAGACCTGAGGAAGGCAGCAGGCAGCTCAGCGTGGCTTCCAGCCCCGTCTCCACATAATGGAACAGACAGAATAGCACGTTTCCTACTGAAACCCAGGTGAGGAAGGGTAACCTGGGAGGATGTGAGGATGAAAGAACAGACCCCAGATTAAAAGACACTCGGGGAGTAAGGAGAGGATGGTACACCACAGAAACGACAAAAGACCTCAAAGTCTACAGCTATGTGTGTGTGTGCACACGCACGCGCACGGTGTACACTTGCTCTAGCAAAGCAGACTCGGGTCTGGGTCCCAGAAATCACAACCTTCCTCTCAATAACTAGTCAGTAAGCACTGAACAAGCTTTGTCTGATCAAAGATGGTCTGGATCAACGTCCGTCTGTGCTCCAGGCAGGACCAGGCTACAGAGCCATTCAAGCCAGGCTTCTATCCTCAAAGCCTCTTGTGAAGCTGTTCTCCCAGCGAAAAGACAGCAGACAATCCACCAACCAAGTGAGGTCTCTTAGATGTGATGCCTCACATCTGTCCATCTGACGGTCTGTCCAGCTGTCCAGATGGCTGAGATGCCCCCTTGAACATGGTAACTCCCCTCAGGTAATCCCTGCCCCCCCATTCCTGACCACCCCAAAGCCCTTGGCACTGTACCAAAAGTGCTCGCGCTCACTTCGCCGATTATGAGATGAGGCAAGCACGACACCTGACCGCCACTGGGAACCCACCAGAGAGAATCACAGTAGAACTGAAAAAAGGTCGAGGGCCCAGGCCTCCAGCAGGGGAGAAATCAAAGCCCAAAGACTTGACTACACCTTCTCAGAAGCAGACCCCTGTCCATGATCACCTTTTAAGTAAACAACTTATATGACCCGATGTGGTACAGATGAGAGGTATCAAGATAGCCTGTGACCCAGTCTGCCAACCTGGAAACAAAAAGATTATCCCAAACATCCCCATTATTGTAAAAAAAAAAAAATTTAGATACAATGTGGTCCAGGAGACCTAGGAGATTATAGATAATGACGATGATGATGATGATGATGATGATGATGATGATAACCAACACAGCAGTCTACATGCCAGAAGCTGCTGGAAGCTTCCATGTCCTATACTGTCCCATTTAATCCTTACAGCAACCTGATGAGGTAATCAGTAGTGTCATCCCCATTTCACAGACAGGGAAACGGGCACAGAGAGGTGAAGTCACTTGCTCTAAGTCACACAGCAATCTGCAACCAACGAGACTGCCTGGATGTGAACTTCACCATCGGATGCTTAGACTCTCCCAACTGCTCCTGCCACACCAAGGCCATGCGGTAACTGCAGCAAAAACACCCACCGCACAGTTTCTGGCCCAGACTCTTCCGAGCTGGGGACCTTGGCTAAGCTGTCCAGTCTGTCTGAGCCTCGGCTTCCTTATCTTTACCCTCAAAGCCCAACTAGGAGGCAGCCCTCGTGGGTCGCTGCACCATGCCTATGGCCTGCTGGGGCCGACAGAGTACAGACCAGAAGTTCCCTTCAAGTGGGATGTGGACGAGCAGAAGCCAGCCCCCAAGCCTGGGATTAATAGGGAACATGGGCAAAGATCCTACTATTCTGGCTGTGAATCTGGGCAGGGTGCTACCTTGGATGATGTCCCCAGGGTGTTCCTCTTAACTGAAGGACTGCAGGGTCAGAGAGCCCTAGACCGAGGGGGCTGGGTGTGGAGGGTGTGCCTGTGTGTGTGCTCCGGATGGCTGGGTGGGACCAGCTCATGGTAGGTGCACACAGGCTGCACTCAGGCTCCAGTACTGTTCCCGGTCCCATTCCCGGCCATCGTCCCTCAGGTCCCATGTAAAGTGAGGGCTCCCCTTCCAGGGCTCACAAGGCCCATCACCGTGGGGCCAATCTGCAGGGTATTCCTGGCTGCTTAGCTCAGCTCTGCCCCCTGGGTGCAACGATGCCCTTCAGTCTCTGCCCAATATCTGCCCCATCCTTGTGAAGGGACCAAGTACCAAGCACCGCCCAAACTCTAATCTGCTGTCAGTGATGGAGAGCCCTGGGCTTTGACAGCTGAAACACGCCGTGTTCTGACAAGGCGGTTTGCAATGCAATGCAGTAAATGCTAAGTGCCTGGTGGCTGTCCCTCCACCGGCCGTGATGGATGAGCTGAGGTGGACCAGGAGGGCAGGAGAGATGAGCTGTGAGCTGGATCTGAAAGATGGATCAGTGGATCAAACTTGCATGGTCAAGAACAGAGGCAATTAGAGCTCTTCTGAGCACAGAGAGGCAAGGGTCTCCTTATTTTCTCTTCCAGGGCCTTCCGGAAGAAATCTGTCCAATCTGTTTAGAGATGGGACAGTCAAGAGCCAGGTGTTGGAACCTCAGACTCACATCCAGCTCTGCAAAGTCCTACGAGGCTGATCTGTATTTTCAAAATGCTTCAAAGACAGGCACAACGTCACAGAGACCCACACGTGAAAACCACAGCTGACAGCCTGCGGTCTCCGTGCGGACCACCCTCGGAGCCGGGAGGCAACACGGACTGAAACAGGAGGAGCGTTCCGGGGTCTACAGAGAACAGGTAGTTTGAGTCCGAGCACACCGCCTCCCCACCCCCGAGCAGCTGTGCTCCAGTGAGAAAGCTCTTGGTAACTGACACTCTGGGGAGACAGTCCACAGCCACTCCTCACCCTGCTGTGGGCAGTGTGGGAGGCGAGGACCCCCCTGTGAGGCCTCCCGATCGTCACCACCTCCATGCATCACATCCACTACAGAATGGACAGTCCAGATCCTTGAGCATCTACCTTGTAAATGCTGAAGGTGCTTTCTCTACAAGAGCACACCTGGAATGTCCCTCTGTGCCACCTCCCCGCCTCAACGGCCACATGCTTCCTTGGCCGGGCCACGCCCTCCCTGGTCAGCATCACACACCCTCAAAGCGCCTGTTCTCAAACTGAGAGGCAGCCGGGCTCCGTCCCCGAGGAAACACAGTGCGGCCCAGTCACAGTGATGGAATTCGCTGTTCAAGCAGTGGTGTCCAGCTGCCAGGCAGACGCCACCGGGGAGGAAAGGCAAAGAGGTGCGAGGCCACCTCTTGGCTGCTGCCTGAATTCCACGTGGCCACGAGCACTGAAGACACAAGCCTAACGACAGCCATGCTGGTGCACGCCAACCCAAGCTACACCCAGCCACGGGCTACGACTCACAAAGAAGAGAAATGGCACCTCCTTGGAAGCCCTATTGTAAAAGCACCAACACGCCTGAAGTCTGCAACGGCCGTGAACACGACAACGGCCTGCAGACACACACCACGGCACCGCCACGCTTTCCACAGCACAGCACCGCCATCAGCTTCACTTTCTTTCTGACAAGGAGACAGACTCCTCACTCCTCTCTCTCCCTCACCATGGACATGGGACTGGACCATGGCTCAGGTCACCCCACAAACCTAACTGCCTGTGGTGGTTCATCTTCTATGACAAAGTAGCTGGGAAACCATACCCAGACATCCAGTCAACATTACCCTAGATGTTTCTGTAAAGCTGTTTTTCAGTTCAGTAGGCTTGGAGTAAAGTGGATTACTCTCCGTGGCGTGGGTGGGCCTCATCCAATCAGGTGAAGGTTTTAAGAAGAAAAGGAGACTGAGGCCCCCGGCGAAGGAAGAGTCCTGTTAGCAGATGGCCTTTGGACTCCAGCTGCAACCTCCACCCCTCCCTGTGTCTCCAGCCTGCTGGCGAGCCCTGCAGATTTTAGACATGCCTGCTTCCACAACTGTGTAAGACAAATTCCTTAAAACAAATCTTTCTCTTAGACAGACAGACAGACAGACAGACATGTATTGGTTCTGTTTCTCTGATACACTGCTCTATAGTTTGGAACACAGGATTATACCAGATTGCCATATCATGTCTCATCAGAACCCTGTCGTACCAACCCCTGGTTCCGTCACAGCCTCAGACACCACCTCAGCATGGCCAGGGAGCCTCTGACCTACACGAGGTGACCAGGAGGACAACCTAGTTTGGGGTACAGCAGTGGAATTATCTCCAAACTTCCACAGCCTTTCCTGGACCTCATTACTGCCCCGAGCTGCTGCTCCTCAACCACCTTCACCTTCGGCACCTGCTACCTCATTTCACTGCAGGTCCCCCCCCCCCCCGCCTTCTACCCCACACACCCACTCCTACACCTCAACGAGACCCCCGGGTCCTATCCCACCGCCTTCTACCCCACACACCCACTCCTACACCTCAACGAGACCCCCGGGTCCTATCCCACCGCCTTCTACCCCACACACCCACACCTACACCTCAACAAGACCTCCGGGTCCTGTCCCCCCGCCTTCTACCTCACACACCCTCTCCTACACCTCAACGAGACCCCCGGGTCCTGTCGCCCCGCCTTCTACCCCACACACCTACTCCTGCACCTCAACAAGAACCCAGGTCCTGGACCACTGTAGCCTTTCCTGGCTTCACTCCCCCATGCACAGCTGAAACCCCTGCACTGCCCTTCAGCCTGTCCCGCCTCCACGCACCTCAGTCCCTTGGCCTTTCTCACCAGCCCTGAAGAGCCCGGCTCAGGATCAGCTGTCCATCTGACCTTCCTCCCTTGGCAGAGGCTGCTGACCCTGCAGGGGGACGTCTCCCAGCTGCAGTGGCGACAGACAGATCGAAGGTCTCCAGTCCCGCCGTGGGCTCCTCAGAGCTGCCCTGCAGCTTTGTTTTCGAGACAGTTCAGAGCCCTTCATCCTTCCCCTACCTTTACTTCCCCCACTTTCCTCAATCTTCCTCTCCCAGGGAACTGTGCCTCCTCCTCCACAGGGGAAACCAGGGTCACAGCAGGGATTTCCAAGTGCGCTCACAGACCCATAGCATCAGCAGCATCACCTGGCAGCCTGTCTGAAATGCACACTCTCAGGCCCACCGAGCGCCACTGGATCGGATCCCTTATCAAGTTCTGTTGGTGATTCCTTTAAACATGGAAATGTGAGAAGCCTTCCCTAGACCCCTTTCCACCTGCAAACTGAACGACCTCTGAACTTAGCCTTGAAGAAAGCAGAGCCAGGAGGTCCGAGCTCACCCCACATCTGTGCTGGGGACTCCCCAGCCTCCGCCACCTCAGGGTCTTGCTTTGCCCACCGCTCTCTCGCCTGTCTTCCCTCTCCCTCCACCAATGTCTTCCCCTCAGGGAACTCAAGTCTCTCCCACTTAAATAAAGTAAGTCCCTTTCCCGTGGCCTTAATCCCCATCTTCCCTCTGTCTTTCCTCCGTCTCCCTCCTCTCTCTCATTCATTCCACACTCTGATTTCCCACTTGGCTTCTAGTTACCTGATTCTGCTAAAACGTCTCTTGCTCAAGTTCCCAGAGACATCTACGCGGCCGGAATCAATGGCAACTCCCCCTCAGCTCGGCTGATCATTTCGGCGGCACTGAACAAGGTTGCTGCTCTCCTTATACGAACAGCATTTACTCTC
The DNA here is from genome assembly GCF_014108415.1 of Molossus molossus. Classification (NCBI taxonomy): domain Eukaryota; kingdom Metazoa; phylum Chordata; class Mammalia; order Chiroptera; family Molossidae; genus Molossus; species Molossus molossus. The sequence continues at coordinate 103,696,814 of NW_023425366.1, read as the reverse complement.
GGGTCCTGGCACACCCTTCCCCTCACCCCCACCCGCTTCTCCCACTGCAGATACGCCGGCCCCCGTTCCGTTTCCCAGCATGCCCTTCTCCGTTAGTCCAAATTTCAAAATCCGTCCTGCCCTCTGCTATTCTCACTGCATAAACCCCTCCTGGGTGACCTCGCCCACGTCCACAGCTACAATCATCACGCTGGCAACTTCTAAACCCTCATCTGTAGCCCGGACCTTCATTCAAGCCTCAGCTCCCCACTGGACGTCTCTACGTGGATGACTCCTAAGCCTCCTGAATTCAACATGCCTACAACTGACACTTGTTCCCTTTGTCCCTTCCTGTCTTCATTCAAGGGGACCCTCCCCCCTTTATCTTCAGCAGTCAAGTTCAAATCATGAACCAGTCAACATGGCCAATAGCTCGCCAAATCCTGGAGGTTCTGCCACCGTGAGGATTCTGTATGACACCCCCCCCCCATCTCCACCTCCTTAGCTCCACTCCTCGTCAAGTCCCTCTTGCACGACACCAAAAGGCGGAACTGGCCCTGCTTCCGTTTGTCTGCGCCTCCGCAGCCAAGCCCCTCCAACCACCGCGCTGCTGCCAGAATGAGCTCCCTAAAGTGCACATGCAGCATGTCGCTCCTCATACTATCTCTTTGCCTCTCCATTGCTTTTGGAATTGAGACAACATGGAAGGACCTGGAAAGTATTATCCTAAGCGAAACAAGCCAAACAGAGAAAGACAAGTATCATATGATCTCACTTATTTGTGGAATATAATGATCATAACAGTCTGAGGAACAGGATAGTCCCAGCGATGTGGAAATGGGGTACAGACTGACAATCTCCAGAAGAGGGGGTGGGGGGGAGAGATAAACCACAGAACTTATATGCATGTGTGCATGTATGCACGAACAATGGACATGGTCAACAAAGCTGGGGACAGGGCGGGGAGGGGGGAGGGGGGAATCAGTGGGGGGAAAAGGAGAAACATCTGTAACAAAAATTAATTAATTAATATTAAAAAAAGAAAAACAAATAAAAAATCTTACTGTTGGAAAAAATTCCTTTGCCTGGCACTCAGGTTGAGTCCCAGCGTCTCTCTCCAGCCTCATCCCCTGCGCCGGCCCCTCCAGCCACTGCACTGTTCGGATTCCCCAGAACCCGGAACGCTGACTCAACTCACACACGTTTCTCTCTGCCTGAAGCACCCTTCCTTCTGCCGCGCACCCCAGAGCCCTGCTGGAAGTCTTCTTGTGTTGTTTCCTCTCCCTCTGCACACAGCCGCCCCGCCCGCTTCCCTCTGGTCTCCCCTAGGCAGCCAGTGGGTCTTCTTTCTCCTTCTTTCCCCAGCACAATACGTGGCACGTAAATGGTTACTGGATGAACGAATGCAAGCCCTCCTCCCTTCCCCATTTGCTCCCTCTGCTCTTCTTCTTCTTTTTTAATCCTCACCGGAGGACATTTTTCCATTTTTTTGTTCAGATAGAGTGGGAGGGAGAGAGAGGGAGAGAGAGAGAAACATCGATGTGAAAGGGACACATCGAGTGGCTGCCACCCGCACAACCAACCAGGGCCGGGGACAAACTGCAACCGAGGTACATGCCCTTAGCGGGAACCGAACCCGGGTCTCTCCAGACCGCAGGTCAACGCTCTAACCACAGAGCCAAACTGGCCAGGGCATCTGCTCTTCTTCTGATCAAAGGTCTCACTCATCTCCTCCCGCAATTAGGACATTGGCGATGGCACTTCAACTCTTAAAAGACACCGTCCTGAACACAGCTGCCTGCTGTCTCCCTGGATTCACTAATCAGGCCTCAAACTCTGGAAGCTGCTTGGGTCGAGTGCATTACGCAGCCCAATACTCCATTTTTTCTGCCCTCCTCACCAGGCCTTTCCTATAACCCAGAGAGTGGTATCATTTTTAGCAACAGCAAACCTTGCAAAACAAGATGTGGGGCTGAATACCTGAAATATATGAGGCCCTTCTCTCATAATTAGGGAAAGTGCACACTTTGCTGAGTGGTTTAATTTCCTCCAGGCTGAAGGAGCAGCACACCATTAGCTGGGTTCGCATAGAGAGCAGTCTCCGGGACAGACTGCCTGCTCCGGCATCAGAGTCTCTGTGTCCTGCCTGCCCGTCAATGGCACTGGAGCCATTTTATTTTCATTTTGATTTTTTTTTATTGATTTTGGAGGGAGAGAGGAAGGGGGGGAGAGAGAGAGAGAGATTTGTTGTTCCGCTTATTTATGCATTCATTGGTTGATTCTTATACATGCCGTGTGCCCTGACCGGGGCTCCAACCCAAAACCTTAGTGTATCAGGACGATGCTCTAACCAGCTCTTACCAGCTGAGCTACCTGGGGCCATTTTCATGAATCAAGATTCAGCCCGCTCTGTGCACAGCATGGGTTCTTATCCTGGAGGCCATGGAGCCCCAGGAAAACCCTCAGACATCAAATGCAAGATGTTGTGGGTATAGGAGTATTTGTTTTCTTCTGGGGCAATAATTCATACCTCTCACTGACTTCTCACAGGAGCACGGTTGAAGGGATGCACCCAGGCTGCATGGTTCAGAGCGCCAGTCAGGTTTCAGCCCCCGGTCAAAGACCAGTGCCCAGGCCGTTGTCAAGCACCATAGGGTCCACAAAGCTCTATGCCCCCCCTGGCAGCCTGGTTCCTATAAGTATTTATTTTAGAATATTCCCCAAACCATTTTTGGTTTTTGGACTGATTACCTACTGGCTCCGTGGCCTCCTGGGAAGTCGCTTTCTCTGAGTTGAAAGACTTGCTTTTCCAAGGACATTAGCCAGAAAATCCACGAGACTCGGCTCTCCTTGGCCAGATGGCAGCTATGCAAGTTTCAAGGTGTCGTAGGAGGCAGTGCCAGGGCAAAGCCCCGCCTGTCTCTCTCCCTCTCTTCAGAAGGCTTCGTAAGTGCAAGGAATTGGCCCACTGGCTTTAACCCTCAGTTCTGACCACAGGCCCCTGCCCTGTGCACTCGGCTTCTCTGTAAGGGAGGTAGGGAAACAGACAGGGCAGAGGCTGCCTGCAGGCTCTCAGCTTGCAGGTGGGAGAAGGTAGCTTGCCTTCCTGTATTCAACCGAGGAGAACAGGAAAAGAAAAGGAAAACCCTGGTGTTTTCTTAAGCAGTGGCTCAGGAACAGAATTGCTACAAACAATTAAGGGTAAACGAATGCAGACAGTTTCAGGCCAGAGCGAAGCGAACCTCAGTAGACTAAAGGCACAGGAAATGTGCTGCGATGTCCTCCTATGTGTTTACCCTACACACTTCTAAGGTGAGCGGAACGGGAGGGGTCAGCCCGACTGCTGCAGGAGGGACAGAAATACACTAGGAAATTATGCTGATTGGAAATAATAAATAACTGTATTCCGAGGCCCAGCACATCCAAAATTTGGTCAAAGATTCCTTAGAGAAACCGAAGGCCGCAGATGCTCTATCCCCAGCCAGTCTGGCCTCTTCCAGCCCCACAGAGCTCCAACTGGGTTCTAATGGCCGTTATCCTGTAACTTGAGCCCAGAAATGAGAAACACATTACTCAACTGGCTATTTTTTTCCTTTTAATGTTCCAGCCAAATTGGCCAGTTAAGGCCTTCTTTTTACTGACACTGACCCTGAAAATACTTCTGTTTATTCCACATCTGGGGCACGACTCTGTCCTTGGTGTGACTGCTGTCACTTTAACTGAAGTCTTCCGAGGTCAGGTGATCCCCATTCTGAGTCAGATCCTGTACACCAGCCCCTGCCCCCAGGCCCAGTTTGGTCCGAACTTGGCCCTGGCTCTCTCTCAGAACCGAATGCCTTCTCCCTCCCTGCACTGCAGGCAAGTCAGAACAGTCTCCTTACGCTGTGTGGTAAATGCATTAATATCCCCATCCTTGCCTGGCTGGTGTGGCTCAGTGGTTGAGCGTCGACCATGCACCAAGAGCTCACCAGTTTCATTCCCGGTCAGGGCACATGCACAGGTTGTGGGCCTGATCCCCAGGGGGGGCATGCAGGAGGCAGCCAATCGATGTTCTCTCTCATTGATGTTTCTATCTCTCTCTTCCTCTTCCTTCCTCTCTGTAAAATCAATAAAGAAAAAAAAAAATGCCATCCAAAAAAAAAAATCTTTAAAAAAAAATACATATCCCTATCCTTCCCCTCCATGTATGCATGTCCTTTGCCACATAACTTTGAAGTTTTTCTTACTAAAAAGGCTACGTCTACTTCCCCACACCTTGGATCTGGGCTCAGACACATGACTTGCTTTGACCCATAGGACAAGGTGAAGGGTTTGGGCCAGATCTAAGCATGAGCCTCAAGAGGACTCTTCATGCCCTTGGCCATCACCTGAGGACCACTGGGCCAGCCCTCTGGTCCCAGATGAGGATGGACAATGAGTTGGGAAAAGGTGACCCCACAAGATGCGCATGCACCTGTGAGCCCAGCCACGGCAGCCGCTCACTATGCCAAGAACTTCACGTGGACATCTCATGACCTTGCACAGTGAGCCAGTGATGCAGCACCCCGTTCTGCAGTTGTAAAAAGCGAGGCTCCAGGTTCCTTGCCCAAAGGCGAGTGAGTGGTAGGCAAAGCCAGACATGAAAACCGCACTTGCCTGACTCCAAGGCCCTTTGTTTTTAGCCTCTGAAAAAAGAAATAATTTATCAAGGAGGATCTGAGTGGAGACATTTTTGATGGCTTCTGTTCATGCATTTGCATTTCACTGTGGTCTCCAGGGTTCTACACCAAATATGCGTTACTTTCATAACTTAAAAATACTCTAAATATTACTTAAAATATATTTCTATGAAAATAATTTCAGCACTTGACTGATTTCAACACTGACCTAAAAAAAGGTAAGAATAACAAAACTATTGAGGGGGAGAAGGTTTAAGAAACCCCAAGACATACATGATGTTAAAATCCAATATAAGTTAATATAATTTAATCAAGAACAAGCTGACTGACAAGTGAAACAGAACCAGGAGTGCAGACACAGACCAGGTCCCAGAGAGCTTATGCCAAGAAGTTGCCACAAACCAAGGAGTAAGGAAAGAATCGTTCAACACATGGTGTGAGGGCCACCGTCTCTCTATTGGGTAAAATAGCAAGAGGTCACCTCTCCAAGCACACTTCAAAACACATTTTAGATGGGTAAAAGAGTTAAATTTAGAACATCAAATATAAGAAAAGTAAAACAGAAATGTAAGTGGATATTCATGATACTCTGGATACTGAAGAGTCTTCAACGGTTTGATAATAATGGCAAGCCTCTGATCACAAAAACAATAAAATTTAAAAACAACCGCAAACTGAAAAAGAAAATGTTTACAGCAATTACAAAACAGTGAAAGATAATGGAAACCCAAAGAACACAATTAGAGAAACAAGCAAAACCAGGAACATACAATTCAGAGAACTAAAGAAACAAATAAGAAACATGAAAATACGTGGACCCTCACTAGTAATAAAAGAATTTCAAATTAAAACAATAATCAAATGTCATTTTGCCTCTAGGTGGTGAAATTATAAAAACTTTGTCTTGCTTCTTTATACATTTGCTGTTCTTATGTTTTAGAGTGAGCAAATAGAACACAGAAAAACACGCCTGTTTAGATGAACACATGGGTGAAAGAACCATGTTGCAAAATTAAAGAAAACTGCACTGCTTGACCACAAGTTCCTGGATTTTCACATGAGCATGAGATCAGCTGGTATAAATAAGAGACACCCCAAGTCACCTCACAGTGTCACTCTGTGGCCACAATCAGAGACGGAATTCTGAGTCAAACCCGAAATCACCACTATTCTACCTTTTCAAATGCAGGTATGGGGTAAGGATGCATGACCTGACCTCATGTTATCCATTCTAGAAAACAAACATACTTACCACTGAAATGGACCTCCAACCTTTTTCTCCACTCAGAAGCGATCCCGGGATGGCCTTGTATAATAAGCATAAAACCAATCACTCCCAGTTGTCCACCTGCCCGCGAGTCAACACGTAGCCATGAAAGGACGAGAGAAACTTAAACATAAAAGGAACGTAATTTTGCCCTGGCCGGTTTGGCTCAGCGGTTGGAGCGTCGGCCTGCGGTCCTGAGAGACCTGGATTCGGTTCCCGCTAAGGGCACGTACCTCGGTTGCAGTTTGTCCCCAGCCCTGGTTGGGTTGTGTGGGTGGCAGCTACTCGATGTGTCCCTTTCACGTCGATGTTACTCTCTCTCTCTCTCCCTCCCGCTCTATCTGAACAAAATATCAAAAAATGTCTTCGGGTGAGGATAAAAACAAACAAACAAACAAAAAAAGGAATGTAATTTTCTTTAAAAACTGAGTAGCTCCAGTTATATGCCAATTTCTTAAGGTTATGGGAACTGCTGTTTGCAGTGATAATAAATACCGAACAGGATGTGAGGCCACGCCTGGGCATTCTATAAAGGAACTGAACCACCCCACAGAGCTTGCCAGGCATCCAGTCTCGCTCACTAATACCCATTTATAAAACAACCTGAACTCTGTGACCAATTCCTAACTCTGAGACAAACCCACTCTGGAGCAGAACGGCATGAGAAGAAACTGATCCCCTTGAAATCCCATTCCCCCTGTTTTTCTCAATGTCGTAAGGAGTTCTCCCTGCCACTTGCACCACCCCTCAGACATATGTGAATAACATGTCGCTTTCATCCTTTTCGACCTTCCTCTGGATGATGCCTTCTTCTCTAAAACCCACAGGTAAGTCCTGCCGGTGTGGTTCAGTGGTTGAGCATCAACCCATGAATCAAAAGGTCACTGATTCAATTCCCGGTCAGGGCACATGCCCAGGTTGTGGGCCTGATCCCCAGTGGGGGACATGCAGGAGGCGGCCAATCGATGTTCTCTCTCATTGATGTTTCTATCTCTCTCCCTCTCACTTCCTCTCTCTCCAAAATCAATAAAGAAAAAAAAAATTACAAAAAAAACCCCACCATATTAGAACCCACAGGGAAGATGTTATGCTAACTTGGAGCCCTCCAAGCGCACTCAACCCCCCACATCCTGGGCTGGTACAGAAGACACCGGAGGCAGAGCGGTGATGATAAACATCACCCTTCTCATCACTAGCCTGGAGGTTCCAAGAAGTCAGGGACCACAGCTCTTTGGCTGATATACTTCCAGCACATAAGTTGTGCTTAATAAATATTTGTAAGGATATTCATAAATATAAAAGAAAATAATTCTAGTCACTTGTGGCATAAAGATGTTGTATGGAGCACACAGTTCTGGAATTCCAATGATTTAATGAAGAGCCTGCCATCAATCACAGGAGGCTGAGTCCCCTCCCAGGGCACCTCCGACGCCTGTTTCAAAGATGCCACATTAGATCACTGCAGAAGCATCTCCACTTGCTGAGGATGGTGACTTTCTCTAATTCCAAACATTTTTTTTGCTATCAGCAAGAGCCAGGAGAGATGAAACCCCGGGAAAACGGAGCAGTGCAAATATGCCTCAGTGCGTACGGCAGATGGAAAGCAGAGCCTGTCCCTCGGTTTTAATGCGGATTTTGTGTGTGTACCTCTAAAACACCCTGTTCCTTTTTCAGAACGATGCTCACAGAATGAGAATGCCACCAGGGAGGTTTGTTCAGGATGTCGTGGGAGCTCGTTTCTGCCCTGCAAGGAGGTCTAGGGGGGACCCGCCCGCAAAGGGTTCGCAGAGGAGAGAACTTGATCTGGGTCATGAAGCATGAGCATGTCATTCCAGGGGAGAGCCTATGAGGGGAGAGTGGGGGAGAAGGAAACAAGTCTTTAAGCAAAATGAAATGAATGACGCGCGCAGAAGCAGGGGAGAGAAAACGTGTAGCGTGCCGCCAAGAAGCAGAAACGGGGCTTTCAGGGCAGTTTGTGACCTTCAGACTCCATCCTCCAGCAATGGGAAGCCACGGCACCAGGGGCTACTGGGCAGGGAAGCGACAGGACCACACACGGCATGTGTCTGGATCAAAGAACGGCGTCCTTCACGTCGGGCGACACACGACCTCAGAAGCAGAGATCCAGGCTCTCAAGAAGGACCTGGTGTAAACGTACTCTGCCCAAGGAGCTCATTCATGTCAGGCGGAGGGATCACAGCCCCAGCCCCTCACGGTGTCTGTTCCTCTGCCCCAGTGGCTCCGGTGATCTGGGCAATGCCGAGACATTCTCCGCTGGTGCTCACGATGGACTCTGACAAAGCAGTCTCTCTCCTCGTTCCAAAGCCCTCCCTGGCCCACCCACTGGTTCTCAGAGTGGATCTCGGAGAGGTCCTCTCTACCCCTCCTGAATAAAGACTGCAATAAAAAGTACTTCCTTGCTCATGTAATCTTACAGCTCACTGCATGATTGGCAGAAAATAATGTTGTTTAGGTCCAGTCATCAGAACTATGGACAAGGCATTTTATCTTGTAGGCAGGCTCCAAATGGAATGGGGCTGACCCCTGAAATTAAATTTAGGAGGAGATGGTAGACTTGTCCATGGTTGGTGGGACCTGTCGAAGAAGCAGGTAACTTGCCAGATCTGATATCTCAATTTCCCAGTGGCCTCGGGCATCAGGAGGCTTCACCTTAACCCGGCCCTACCCCTCAAAGGCAAACCCACACAACTTGGGTGTTCCCATGTGGAAATCACCAACAAACCTGTCAAACACAAGGGCAGCTCTGCCTACACCAAAGGCCAGTGGACCAGGAATAACAATGGCAGCGATTGGGGTTCAGGGTTTCCACAAATACTCTTTTAGACCCACACCCTTCATCAATTTATCCTCATGATAATGCTCAGCTAGAACCGAATCTACATTTTGAAAAGATACTCTGAAGGCAACAAGGAAGAAGTTTTGAAAAGAGGAGGCAAAAGGCCCTGGCCAGTTTTGCTCAGCGATTAGAGCATCAGCCTGCGGACCAGAGTCCTGGGTTCGGGTCCCACTAGGGGCACGTACTCGGTTGCATGTTGTTCCCGGCCCTGGTTGGGATTGTGTGGGTGGCAACCAGTCGATATGTCTCTCTCATGTGGATGTTTCTCTCTCTCTCTTCTTCCCTCCCTCCCTCCCGCTCTATCTGAAGATAAATGCAAAAATGTCCTCGGGTGAGGATAAAAACAACAACACCACAAAAACAAAAAGAAAAGAGGAGGCAAAGGGAGCAGGAAGACCGATGAGAAGGTAAGTAGAGTGGTTTTCTTAGGACACACTACTCTGGGCTTAGCGGAAAGCTTTCTCACTGGTCAGAGGCATGACTCAGGGTAATTAAATAGTCATGAATGTATGCACTTAACAACATCGTTTGAAAATATGTAAAGCAAACTGTATCCAAAATCCAAGTAAAAGACAGATTCACAATCCTAATGATAGTAACACATCTCAGAAATCAAAAGAAGAATATCAAATAAATATACAAAAGGATAATCAATCTCTATGGTAATCAAAGAAATGCATACAAGAGCGATAAGGATATATGCTTTTTATCCTTCAGGTTGGCAAAACAAATGGAAGACTGATCTTGTACAAGACTGTCAAGTATGAAAAAATACACACATACTGTTGGTTGAATAAATAGGCAAAGTTCTTTGGAGAGAAAGTGAGCAGCATCCATCAGAATTAAAAATAAACATGCCCAGCATGTCCACGCATAAGACCACATCAGGCAGGTGCACAGGAAGCAGCCAATGGGCTTTCGTGGTTGAGGAGAGTGAGGTTTGGGGCTGGAGTTTGCGGAGGGTTGATTCTTTTTGGGGGGGGTGGGGCTCTCTCTATACATCTACATAGTCCTTAAATAATACATTCAACTTGTTATTTGTGCATTTTCTTTCAATTAAAAAAAGACCTTAGCCCTGGCCAGTTTGGCTCAGCGGTTAGAGCATTGGCCTGCGGTCCGGAGAGACCCGGGTTTGGTTCCCACTAAGGGCACGTACTTCGGTTGCAGTTTGTCCCCGGCCCTGGTTGGTCGTGCGGGTGGCAGCCACTCGATGTGTCCCTTCACGTCGATGTTTCTCTCTCTCTCTCTCCCTTCCTCTCTCTCCCTCCCATTCTATCTGTACAAAAAATGGAAAAATATCCTCGGGTGAGGATAGAAAAAAAAAAAAAGACCTTAAACCATAGTACATATGGCAGTTAGAAAGCCGTAGGAGACATCTGTACATTTCATAGAGATGTGGAGGGAATGGCAGATGTGGGGAATTAAGACCATTCCTCCCAGAAGTCTGGGCGCGGAGGGAGAGGAAGGAGCGGACAAATAGTTCCAAGAAGAGGAATCCTCACTTGGCATTCAGCCCCAGCAAATGGGTCCCTCTGGTCCTGTGCGCCTACATCCTTGAAGAATCTCGTTCCCTGTTCCGCCAGCAGGCCTGATTGCAGGCAGAAAGCATGTTAAGGTCTAGCAGTCAAACTAATCGCTTTTTAAAATAAGTGTCCTGGCATACCTCTTGCCTTCCTGAAACATTTTACTCCGTGTGTGTGTGTGTGTAAAAATTGCTTTAATGAACAGCTGCAAATGAGTTCTAATAAAAAATAAGTAGCAAAATGTCTGCAATACTCTATAGCATGGTCTACCTTGCACAGTGGCCCAAAGGAATCGTATTTATAGGAATGTCATTATTGGGCAAACTGATGTTGCTGTATTGGGAATTCCACCCCTACACGGGCACCTCACAGACCAGGAGCTGGTGAGGGCTGAGTGGGATATAGGTGGAAGACACTGAGTCCTGGGAGGACAGCCCTGGACCCTCGGAGTAGGCAAAGGAAAAACCAGGCAGGAGCACCAAGGTTCAGGATGCCAGGAATCGAAAAAGGCAGATCACAAATCTGTGTTTGAGGAGTTAGAATTCGTATTTTAAACTAAGAGTGTGCATGCATCCAGGGTTCACAATATTGAGCTCAATTTTGGAGCCAGCTGGTGTATGAGAGTGAGGCGGACAGCCTGGCCCAAAAGGCCACACATGAACTGAGCCCAGCCCCAGGTAAAACGCCCCTCCTGGTGAACGGGGAGCCTTCCTGAAGCTTCGTCTTCCTCACCCGGTACAGGAGCTGGTGGTGGCGTTGGAAATTCCAAGCTTTCCTCACACACTGTCTCTGTGTCTGGGGACTGTGGTAGAGACAGCAGGAACACCGCAGAAGGTGGAAAACACTAGCTTGCTAGCGGTGGATCAGACAGTTTCTGGAGACATAACCAAGCCCCAACTAACCATCTTAAGTGTCAGCAAGAGAGATTAGCACATACGTCAAGACAAATGTGGAAGGGTGCCTCCAGCCAGGATTTCTCCTGCTGAGGTCCAGTGAGATTTAGCAGACCCTTCCCACTTCCACCCTGAGCCCCCTGGGGAGCCTGTGGACCCTCCTGGTTCTAGCCAGCACTGAGGGGATGGTGGGCTTGTTGCTGAGAAGAGCAGTATGTAGGGTGCAACATACTCATCAATCTGGAAAAAGTCAGTGCATGTGCCTCAGCATCAGCTCAGCACCTGTGGGACCCCCTAAACTGCAGCTCCTTAACTTGGCAGGAAGTCACTGTCCACACAGTTCTCTCTGCTGCTCTCCCCACACTGCCTGTTCCTTATAATGATGTGGGCTGTAGCAAAGGCCTCAGGCCTGGATAAGACTGGGCAAGCCAGCCTCTGTGCCCTGGGTATCTGCTCAGGAGTTCTGGCCACCAGAAGCACAGGAATTGGGCAAGTAAAGCCCTCTGTCGAATACCACCCACCTCACCTGGCTGGCGGGGCCTCAGCCAGAATGTCTCGGTGCCTGCTCCAGAAGACACGAATAAAGTTACTGAGAGCCACTGCTGCACTGGCCTCACAGGGCTTCTCAGACCTGACCGCATGTGAACCACCAGAGAGGTTTGTTAACACGCAGATTCTGATTCGGCAGATTTGGAGTGAGGCCCGAGACCTGGCATTTCTAACAAGCTCCTGGCTGATGAGCAGACCCGGGGTACATGGATCCCACGTGGAGCCATTAAGACTTGGAGCAGCCCTGACTTTGAATCCTGGGTCTGCCGCTTACTAGCTGTGGGCAAGCGACTCAAGTCCTTTGGGTGGGGAATGAGGAATGGGAGGACCTGGGAGGGGAGCAAAGGGAGGCTGGTTTGACAGCAGAGAATCAGCCAAGAGGAGAGTTCCGAGCTGGGGAGATGAGAATGGGAACAGAAAGGTCTAGATCAAAGGGAATGGAGGAGGCAGGGCTGTCTGGAGTGAAAGGTGCCTAAAACGGCAACGGCACTGGAAACTGGCTGCTACACAGTGACTGGGAGGTTAACGAGTGTTCGGAAAAGCCTTCTCTGCTCGGAGGGCAAGGACTTCGCCTCACAATCCCCACTGTATTTCCCAGCGCCTGGTGCAATCCAGGCCACATCAGCCATACTCCAAAAATATTGGTTCAGAGCAAATTAACACATTAGAAATGGGAGGCGAGCTGAAGAGCCACTTGTTCAAGGCCCCGTGTGCACAGTTGAGGAAGGACTGCCTGGGGCAGCTGAGATCCACCCGGCGTCACGCGGCCAGGGCACGATCCCGGAGTCGGGACCTAACTTGCCCTTTCAACAGCTACAAATTGGCCATGTTTCCTCCACAGCCCATTGAGAAGGCCCTGGAAAGGGCTGGGTGGAGCATTTTCTATTAAAAAAAACAACACATACACTGATTTGTTTTCTTGAAACACTTTTGCCAAGAGAAATGCCACTAAATCAGCATCTTGGCCATGAAAGAAAGCAACAGCAAGTCTTCATCTGAATCACAGAGCCACGTGTGATGTACTCCCTCCGGCCTATGCACAAGCTTCAAGGAGGCGAAATGGGATCAATGAATTTCTTTGTTAATCTTGATATTTGCAGGAAGCAAACGAACGGAGCGCTCTGCAAATCACTGGATTTAATCTTCAGAATTACTTATACTACCATTTAGAAGAGTTTTGTTTTCTGGAGAGATTTGCACACAGCAGGCGGCAAACATTCTAATTGCTGTTAAGTACATTTGGTGTAATATGTTGGAGGAAAATGTAGTCGTTGAATCAGTTAAGCATGAACACACATGCTCACGGGCAGACTGCAAGTTTGCACACAGACACACTCACCGAAGTGGTTTAGTCACAGAGACAAAATCTCACACAGAAAAAGAGGCGGCCTCTTGTAGACATTAGCAGCCCATGGGTCCAGCCATGGTTCAATCTCATAAACAACGGCCCCGACAAATTGTGCTCAACCTCATAGGCTCCTGTCTGCCCGCTCCTCTCTGAGTTCATTTGCAGTCAAGATGCAACGCTATTTGCTATTTATAACATAGATTGTGCTGCAGTCACCGGGATTTGTAACCTGAAGCAGAAGACATTTAATCTATGTAACAGGAGTAAAGCCCAATGGGAACTCAATGTCATAGCTATTTTATCCTACTAAGTATTACAGCCACACATGCCTGCTTCTCTTACTAGATTAAAAACTCCTTGTAGTCAGGCAGCATGTCTTGTTCATTTTCGCATTCCTCAAGCTCTTAGCCATGTGTCTACCACATAGCAAATAAGCAATCGCTATTTGTTGAACTAAAATGAAGATTCTTCCCAAAAATCAGAATGAAAAAGAACAGATGAAAAGGGATCTTCAAGATCATCTTATGTCATGGAAAATTATATTAGTGGGTTTCAGGTGCTAAACCTTACCAGGAGAGGCACAGTGATAAAGCTTGTTGACTCCCAAATCACAGCTGAAATGCAAAACTAAAAAATATATATATATATATATATTTATGATAATCCAATCCTGGGTTGATTTCCATTTATATTGCTGAAACCATTTAAGGTCTTCCAGTCAAGTGTGAAATAATTCATTTAGTGTTGGTGCAAAAGAACTTTTTAAAAATCTGAAAACTCTTAGCTAGATAAATAATTTACCTATAATGAAGAGAAAGGCATATTGTGGTTACCTAACTATTCTGATTAAAAGGAAGTCACTAGCTTAACCATACATAGGGCCCAGTTTCAAAGCACTTAAGTATAAGGTTGCAATGTCTGAAACTGCCATATCTAGTCAAATATCAGCAATGTCATATGGCTCAGCCAAATACAATGAAAACACTCAAAGTACCAAACTAAATCAACTGAACACAATTTGATATATTAGCTATTTTGTAAGAACTTTTAATGGACATTTGCTTAAAAAGGAGTTCCATCTGTTGATTATCCAAATACAAAGACTACCAATTCAGATAAGATGTGACCTCCATCATCAAAATTCCTAAGTAAAAGAAAGAAATGTGACGTCCAGGTCAGATGAGTCACTAAAGCAAAAACCCAAAAGAAAGAACAAGTCTGTGATGGAAAAATCACTTCCAAGTTCCTGGGAACATGGCCTTAGAGCACCAGTTATCACTCTAAATATAGCAGACACACAGGCATAGAAAATTGGTCTGATCTGTATAAGACATTAGGCTACCCTGCCAAGACTGGGAGAAAACAGCAGATCTATCTAATACATATAAACAATCAAACCCAAGAGAGGCAGCAAAAATGGGGAGACAAACAAACATGTACCAAAAGAAAGAACAGGAAAAATCTCCAGAAGAAAATAATAAAATGCAGACAAGCAATCTATCAGATACAGAGTTTGAAACACTAGTTATAAGGATGCTCAAGAAACTTAGTGAGCACTTCAACAAAGAGATAGTATGCATAAAAAAAAGGACAGAGATCATAAAAAAGAACCAGACAAAAATGAATCATATAATAACTAAAGTGAAGAATATACTAGAAGGTATCAACAGCAGAGCAAATAAAGTAAAGGATCAAATCAGGGATTTGGGAGACAAGGTAGTGAAAACACCCAATCACAGAAAAAAAAAAGAATAAGGATAGTTTAAGGGACCTCTGGGACAACTATCAAGCATAATAACATTCACATCATAGGGGTTATCAGAAGGAGAATGAAAAGAGCAAGGGATTGAGAACCTATTTGAAGAAATAATGACTGAAAACTATCCTAGCCTGGTGAAGAAAACAGATATACAAATCCAGGAAGTGCAAAGAGTCTCAAACAAGGTGAACCCAAAGAGGTCCATATCAAGATACATCACAATTAAAATGCCAAAGGTTAAAGACAATGAGAGAATCTTAAAAGCAGCAAGAGAAAGACAACTAGTTACCTACAAGAGAGCTCCCATAACACTGTCAGCAGATTTTTCAACAGAAATTTTGCAGGCCAGAAGGGATTGGAAAGAAATGTTCAAAGGGATGAAAAGCAAGAACATACAACCAAAACTATTCTACCTAGCAAGGTTATCATTTAAAATTGAAGGAGAAATAAAGAGCTTCACAGACAAGAAAGAGCTAAACTAGTTCATCAGCAAAAAAACAGTATTACAAGAAATATTAAGGTATTTCTTTAAGAAAAAGAAGGAATAAAAGAACATGAATATTAATAATATAATGGTAATAACTATGTACCTCCCAATAGTCAATTTAAATGTAAAAGGATAAAATGCTCTAATCAAAAGACACAGGGTACCTGAATAGATAAGAAAATAAGACCCGTCCATATGCTGTCTACAAGAGACAAACTTCAAATTGAGAGACACATCAGACTGAAAGTAAAGGAATAAAAAAAGATATTTCATGCAAATGAAAATGAATAAAAAAGGCTGGTTTAGCAATACTTACACCAGACAAAATAGACTACAACAAAGCCTATCATAAGAGACTAAGAAGGGCATTACATAATGATAAAGAGATCTATCCATCAGGAGGATATAACCCTTGTAAACATTTATACACCCAACATAGGGGTGCTAAATTTATAAAGCAAATATTATAGACATAAAGAGAGGAATCAACAGTAATGCAATCATGGTAAGGGACTTGAACACTGCGTTGACATCAATAGGTACATCTTCCAGACAGAAAATCAAAAAGGAAACAGCTTTAAATGACACATTCAATTAGATGAATTTAATTGATATTTTTAGAGCATTTTACCCCAAAGCAGCAGAATATACATTCTTTTTAAGTAGACATAATACATTTTCCAGGATAGACCACACATTATGCCACAACATAAGTCTCAATAAATTTAAGAAGACTGAAATCATATCAAGCAACTTCACTAACCACAATGTTATGAAAATATAAATCAATTACAAGATCAAAAAGACTGAAAAACACACAAAACGTGGAGGCTAAATAACATATTTCTAAACAGTGAATGATATCAAGAAAGAAGTTAAAGGATAACTTGAGACAATGAAAATAAAAACACAACTACCCAAAATTTATGGGACACAGCAAAAGCAGTCCTAAGAGAAAAGTTCATAGCATTATAGGCTTACCTCAAGAAACAAGTAAAATAATCTAATTTCACACCTAAAAGAACTAGACAAAAAACAACAAACAAACCCCAAAGTCAATAGAAGAAAGGAAATAATGAAGAACAGGATGAAAATAAACAAAACAGAGTTTTAAAAAAAAAATACAGCCCTGGCTGGTTTGGCTCAGCAGTTAGAACGTCGGCCTGTGGTCCGGGGAGACCCGGGTTCGGTTTCCGCTAAGGGCACATACCTCGGTTGCAGTTTGTCCCTGGCCCTGGTTGGATTGTGTGGGTGGCAGCCACTCGATGTGTCCCTTTCACGTTGATGTTTCTCTCTCTCTCTCTTCCTCTCTCTCCCTCCCACTCTATCTGAACAAAATATCAAAAATAAAAAATAAATAAATAAAATACAAAATATCAATGAAACCAAGATAGAAAGAGAAGGAGAGAAAAACAGAGAGAGAGAGAGAGAGAGAGAGAGAGAGAGAGAGAGAGAGAAACATCGATGTGTCACATCCACACAACCTCGACCAGGGCCGGGGATGAACCACAACCGAGGTAGAATCAAAACTGGGTCTCATTGGTCCACAGGCCGATGCTCTAACTGCTGAGCCAAACTGGCCAGGGCTTTCTGTTTATTTCTGATTCAGTCTTGGAAGATTGCATGTTTCTAGGAATTTATCAATTTCTTCCAGATTGTCGAATTTATTGGCCTAATTGTTTGTAGTATTTCCTTATAATTTTTTATATTTCTGTGGTGTCAATTATCACTTCTCTTATCTTTCTGATTTTATTTATTTGGGTCCTCTCCCTTTTTATCTTGAGTGTCTCTTTACAAATTTGGCAGTCTTGTTTATCTTTTCAAAGAACTAGCTCTTGGTAGAGGACCTTTATAGACATTTCTTCAAAGAGGACATACAGGTGGCCAATAAACATATGAAAAGATGCTCAAAATCACTAATCATTAGAGAAATGCAAGTTAAAAACCACAATGAGATATCACTTCACACTTGTCAGAATGGCTACCATCAATGAATCAACAAACAATTGTTGGTGAGGATTCAGAGAAAAGAGAACCCTTGTGCACTGTTGGTGGGATTGCAAATTGGTGCAGCCACCATAGAATACAGTATGGAGGTCTTTCAAAAAATTAAAAATAAAACTACCTATGACCCAGCAATTCAACTTCTGGGCACATATCTGAAGAAATCCAAAATACTAATTTGAAAAGATATATACATCCCAACGTTCACTGCAGCATTATTTACAATAGTCAAGACATGGAAGCAATCCAAGTTCCCATCAATAGATAATTGGATAAAGAAGAAATGGTACAGCTTATTTTGTTCATTATATTCCACAAATAAGTGAGAGATGAACAAAATAGACCCAGTGACACAAAAGTAGGGAACAGATTGACAAACTTCACAGGGAGAGGGTATGGGAGGCAGGAAGAGATAAACCAAAGAGTTTATATGCATATATACATAACCAGTGGACACAGGCAATTGTACTGTGAAGGTGGAGGATATGGGGTGGGAGCAGGGAGGAGGATGTCAATGGGGGAAAAAGGAGAGACATCTATAACAAAAATAAATAAAAATAAAAATTTTAATGAAAGAAGAAATGGTACATATATTCAATGGAATACTACTCAGCTATAAAAAATTAAAAAAAGGATGCACTCTTACCATTTGTGACAATGTGGATGGACCCAGAAAGTATTATGCTAAGTGAGGTAAGTCAGACAGAGAAATATCAGTACCATGTGATTTCACTTACATGTGGAATATAAAGAACAAAATAAATGAACAGACAGAAACAGACTCATAGATATGGAAAAAAACTGAGGGTTACCAGATGTGAGAGAGGTTAGGGTGCTGGGTAAAAAAAGGTGAAGGGATTAAGAAGTACAAATTGACAGTTACAAAATAGTTTTAGGGATGTAAAGTATAACATAAAGAATACAGTCAGTAATACTGTAATAACTATTTATGGTGCCAGGTAGGTACTAGAATTATCAGGAGGATCATTTTGTAAATTTTATAAACGTCTGATCACTATGCTGTTCACCTGAAATTAACATAAAATATTAAATGTCAAAAAAAGTTCATAATTTTGTAAAGGTATTAGCCCAAATAAACTTGGATGGATATATTTTTAAAAAGCGTTTCTGATAGAAGTTATTGGTGACCAATATATTCTTGTTGAATTAATACATAAATGAATGACACATTGGGTCCCATAAATATCATGTGAGTTATCCAAAGTCTCCAAAATTCCTGGTTTGCAGTGCTATCACCAATAGTATGTAGTTGTTCCTATATCTGATTTTATAGTCTTTACCATGTATACCAGTGATTCTCAAACTTGAAGATCATAAGAACCATCTGAGGTGGCATTTGAACTCCATATTCCTGGGTCCCACTTCCAGAGATGTTAATCTAGTCTATATAGGCTAACGCCTAAGTATCTGTAGTACAAGTGCCTCAAGGGATTTTGATACAGTTGCTTCTCTGATGTAGGTAAATATTCCCATCAGTATAAACCCTAAATCTAGTACCTCCCAATTTAAATCAGCATGAACAGCCCTGGCCAGTTTGGCTCAGCGTTAGAGCGTCGGCCCGCGGTCCAGAGAGACCCAGGTTCAGTTCCCACTAATGGCATGTATCTCAGTTGCAATTTGTCCCCGGCCCTGGTTGGGTCGTGCAGGTGGCAGCCACTCGATGTGTCCCTTTCGTGTCGATGTTTCTCTTTCTCTCTCTTCCTCTCTCTCCCTCCCACTCTATCTAAACAAAAAATGTCCTCAGGTGAGGATAAAAAAAAATCAGCATGAACATTTTGGGCTCCATAAATCCAAACCTCACAGCACAGTCTCCAAAATACTAATAAATAATGTCTAAAGTAAAATTACAGCATTATTATAAGACAGAGAAGTTCTAAAGCTTCAAAAGTAAAAAAAGCAGGGTTTGTGATCATGACACCACAAACATGTATAATTCAAGCCAGACAGCATTAAATGCAACAAATTAAATATAACAAAGGTCATTTTTATGCTAAAAGTCACAGTTCACAATGAAGATACAAGTTTTCATATCAATGCACCAAATAATATAGCAAACATCATTGTGAATCAATACACAAGATACCATAAAACACAGGCAGAACTCCCAATAATAGGAAATATTAACACCCTACTCTTAGTATGAGCAAATAAAAGAGGCAATCAGTAAAAATACGAAAAACTTTAATGACATAATCAATAAGAAAAAACTTATAGATATGCACTAAATTTTACTTCCAGAAAATAGATAATACCCCTTCTTCTCAACCTCAGGGGAAGAGTTGTAAAAAACCATCACAAGGGAACATCAATACATTTCAGAAAACAGAAATATTACCAACAATACTCTTTGATCGCAATGTAACAAAATTAAAAAGTATTAATTTTTTAAAAGCTATCCACCTGGAAATTTGAAAAGAAAAAAAAAAACCTACTAAACAAATCTTGAGTCCAGGGTAAATACAAACAAAAATTAAAGAGTTTCTAAAAAATAATGATATTAAAAATACCACACAAAATAATTAGTTGGAAATAATTAGTCGGAAACGTTCAAGCAATAAGAATACTAAAAGACTTCCCTGGCCAGTTTGGCTCAGCGGTTAGAGCCTCGGCCTGAGGTCCAGAGAGACCCGGGTTCAGTTCCCGCTAAGGGCACGTATCTCGGTTGCAGTTTGTCCCCGGCCCTGGTTGGTCGTGCGGGTGGCAGCCACTCGGTGTGTCCCTTTCACATCAATGTTTCTCTCTCTCTCTCTCTCTCTTCCTCTCTCTCCCTCCCACTCTGTCTGAACAAAAAATGGAAAAATGTCCTCGCGTGAGGATTAAAAAAAAAAAAGAAGAATACTAAAAGACTTAAAAACTTCTAGCAATAAAAATACTTACAGTTCATTAACAGCTCAGACAGCTAGACAAAGAACAAGGTAAACCAAAAGGAAATACCAGGAAGGAAATAACAAATATCAAAACAGGAATTAATGAGTTAGCAAACAGAAAAACATACGATCTAATTAATAAAACAAAAGTTTAGTTTTTTAAAGGGTAATTAAGAAAATAAGGCAAAGTAAGTTCAGCTAATTTAATTGGGGGAGAAAGGATAAAACAAATATATAAAATAAAAAAAATCAAAGGCAAATTAAGCATTGAAACAAGATTTTTTTTAAAACAAAAGAGAATCTAATTTGCAGATGTCTGTGCAAATAAATTTGAAAGCCTATATGAAACACACAATTCCCTAGGGACAGACGTTTTACAAAGCTTGACCTCATTACAGACAGAAACCATTATCAGCCCTATTTCCCCAGAATAGAAAAGAAAACATCAAGGAATTACTGCATTAAAAAATCACCACAACTAGACGGTTTTACAGGTCAATTCTACCACACTTTCAAAGACCAGGTAGCAACAATGCTCCATAAGCTGTTCCAAGTACTGAAAAGGAAAGAAAACCTCCTAGTTCATTTCATAATGTATTGATACCTAAACCTCTTAAGGACAGTACAAAAAAGAGAGAATGGATTACAAATATTGATGCAAAAGTTCTACATAAAATGTTAGTGAATATCACATTAAGAAAATAATACACTATGACCTGGTGGAATTTACTGAAAGGATGCAAATTTGGTTCAACACTAGGAAACCCGATAATGTAACACAATATAAATAGATGTGGGAAGAAGAAATCGATGGCTATCTGTATAGATAACTGAAAATACTGAAAAACCTTCAACAAATTCAACTCTTCCTAACAAAACAAAACAAAAGCCTCAAGAAAATAGGAATTAATGGATACTTTCTTAACAAGGTAAATATAGCCAGCCAGCTTTCTCCTTAACAGGAAAACACTAGAGGCATTTCTATTAAGGTCAGGAACAAGACAAGGGTGTGTACTTACTCTACTAATTCAACACTGTACTGGAGGGGGTCAGGAAATGCAACTGACTACCAGACAGATACCTCCTTTAACTGAGTGATCAACATTAATACCATCAGTAATGAGACAAACAGATCCCACGTGTGTCCTTGTCAGCTGCACTGAGATGAACAAATCGCTCTTGTAGTATTCTGCGCCATAGCATAACCTGAATCTAATTCTGAAAAAATAGATAAATCCACATTGAGAGACATTTTTCAAAATAACCAAACCATAGTCTTCAAAAATGTCAATGTCATAAAAGACAAAGAAATACTAAAGGACTGTTCCAAAACAAAAGAAAAGAAATCGTAACAATGAATACAATACATGTTCTAGGACTTTCTTTTTGTATTATGCACATGAGTGAGACAATTGGTGAAATATGAATAAGGTCTGCAAATAGGTAATGTTATCACGTTGTACTGTGGTTATGCAAGAGAATATCCTTGTTCTTAGGATGTACAAAGTGAAGTATTTAGAGGGAAAGGGGCATCTTGCCTGCAACTTATTCTCAAACAATTCAGGGAAAAAATCTGTGTATATGGAGAGATAAAAATATTGTAAAATGTTAGCATTTGGGTAAAGGGTAGGTAGAATTCTTGCAACTTTTCTGTAAGTCTGAAGTTATGTCAAAATGAAATTTTAAAAATGAGCAATGATGAAAACAATAAACTCCTTTGATTCTCAGAGCTCTCAGCTACAACCCTATGACTTCTCCCTTCACAATAAAATCTGTCAAGAGCAGTCAATTTGCTCTCTCCATCCCCCCCGCCCGTCATTCATTCCTTAACCAACCTGTCGAGATTGTGTACCCTTGTGAGATCATCAATGACCCTCCTGCTGCCAGACCCACTGCACACCTCCTCTGGCATCTCGGTGCCACTCCGGGCTAGTGACCACACCTTTCTGGAACAGTCTCCTCTTCTGGATTCCATGTCAGAACATGTCCCTGGATTTCTTCCTCCTTCATTAGCTGTTCCTTCTGCACATCTTTTACCGAATTCCTCTTTGCCGTCTCTGCTCTAAGTGTTAGCGGGGTATAGCACTTAATTCTGGGTCCGGCCTCATCTCCGGCTCTACTTAGTGATCTCAGCTTCTACGGCTGCTTCTATGCTGACATCTCCAAAGGTGTTACATCCAGCCCCAACCTCTCTCCTGAGTTCCAAATTCACAAGTCAGTCAGTCGCTTATTTATATCCCCAACTGCATGACTGTAAGTCAAATCAAACTTAACACGTCCAAAGTAGAATTCTTTTTTCTTTCTTTATTGATTTCAGAAAGAGAAGAGGGAGAGAGAGAAACAGCCATGTGAGAGAGAAACATCGATCAGCTGATCAGCTGCCTCCTGCATTCCCCTCACTGGGGATTGAGCCCACAACCCTGGCATGTGCCCTGACTGGGTATTGAACTGGGACATCTCAGTGCATGGGACAACGCTCAATCCAGTGAGCCACACCAGCCAGGCTAAATTCCAACTTCTTTATCACTGCATGCAGCTCTGCATAATCTGGTTCTTACCTACCTTACTGTCCTCCTCAAACCTTTTGCCAGTATCTCCTAGCAGCTCCCAAATAAAACCAAGCTCATTCCAAATTCAGGGCTTCTCTAAGGACTGTTCTTCCCTTCAGGGGAGAGTTTCTGCTGGCCCATCCTCACCTGCTCTTCTTCCTACTGGCCTTTCTCTAAAGTACAACCCCACTGCCAGTTACTCTAAAGTGAGCACCCTGTTTATTTACTTTAAAGCACTTATCACAATCTATCACCATGGACTTCTTTCCAGTTTACTATGTCTCCCTGGATCATCTCCGCACCTAGCACAGTACCTGGTACATGGCAGTGGATCACTAAGTAGTCACTGAGTGAAATCAATAAATCCAAATGAGTACAGAGACTAGACCACACACACCTGTTGTAACTCCCAAAGTACACGCCCATGGCTATCTACGTAGCCCGTGAAAATGTTTGTTGAAATCAATTAACTAATACATTTTCTCTAAGCCACAATTTATGCCTACACAAGAATTCTCATCAGACTTTGTAAGACAAAAGCAATGGCTCTAATCCTGCCACCAAGTTGCAGATATTTATTAAGAATTACGTTGGACCCTGGCCAGTTTGGCTCAGCAGTTAGAGCGTTGGCCTGCGGTCCAGAGAGACCTGGGTTCGGTTCCCGCTAAGGGCACGTACCTCGGTTACAGATTGTCCCCGGCCCTGGTTGGTCGTGCGGGTGGCAGCCACTCAATGTGTCCTTTCTCTTCCTCTCTCTCCCTCCCACTCTATCTGAACAAAAAATGGAAAAATGTCCTCGGGTGAGGATTAAAAAAAAAAAAAGAATTACGTTGGCCCTGGCTGATTTGGCTCAGCAGTTGAAGCGCCGGCCCTTGGCCCTAAGAGTTGCAGGTTTGATTCCAGTCAAGGGCATGTAACTTGGTTGCAGTTTGTCCCCGGCCCTGGTCGGGGTTGTGCAGGAGGCAACCGATCAATGTGTCTTTCTCATATCAATATTTCTCTTTCTCTCTCTCTCTCTCTATCCATCTCCCCCCCCCCCACTCTGTCTGAAAATAAATGGAAAAATATACTCGGGTGAGGATTTAAAAAGAAAAAAAGAAAAAATAATTATGTTGGGGGCTGGGTGAAAAAGGTGAATGGATTAAGCAAAAATAAACAAACAAAAAAAACAACTCGTAGGCAGACAACAGTATGGTGATTACCAAAAGGAAAGGAGGGTAGAAGGAGGTAGAAGAGGGTAAAAGGGGGATAAATGGTGATGGAAGGAGACTTGACTTGGCGTGGCGGACACATAATACAATATACAGATGATGTATTATAGAATTGTACACCTGAAACCTATATAACTTTATTCATCAGTCACCCCAATAAATTCAATAAAAATTAATTTCCTTTAATTAAAAAAAGAATTATGTAGCTAGGAGAGCACGGCTGAAGACTCATCTTATTTCTGCTCATCAGATGTTGCTTAAGCAGATGCACCTGCAAAGTGGGACTATAGTCACTGTGATGAAGATAAGCAGTAGCTTATTTAACTTCTTCAAGGTCATGTTATGAATGGGACTGTGCTACTAAAAAATTCATTTGTGTCCATATAACATTTGAGAGTTATAAAGAGCTCAATATTATGATCAAGGGTCAAGCATACAGCAAGGTGCTGCCCACGAAGGTGTATCACGTTACTGCATCATCACAAAGGTACCATTAAAGGAATTTTCATGGAATAATAATTTGCAGTACACCTACTTGAAGCAATTCTGTATTTATTTATTCTATTGAATTATTTATGTTATTCATAATGAAATGAAACTCGAACAGCATTGGTTCCATTGCATTTTTCTTTGCTTTCATTTGGTTTGCTGCATATGACTATTTTTATGCAAATGAGGTTATGATGACATTAAACATTTTCTACTGATTTTCCAAGAACAAATATGTTCGCTCCATATGCCACCGTCTTCTTTTTCGTGCATCCATCCTCAAAGCTCTGTTGGCTGATCAGACTTTCTTCTAAATTAGCTCCAAGGGCATTCCATCTGTAATACTGATGAGCCTGTCCCCCTCTGCAGTGCCCATGTAGTGCTCCCATTAATACCTGAATTGAGCCCATTCAACCAGAATCCTTATTTCTCCCCCAGCTCTTCCAGTGCTGTGAATCTCACAGGGTCACCAGGTGTCGTGGCACTCGCCTGCTCCGCCACGGAGCTAGGGCAGCGAAGAACTCCACGCATGACAAGAAGGCCTCGTGATGCAGAGACCTGTGCCTCTATTGTTTATACCAGGGCTAAGAAACAACTGTTTTCAGGACAAATCAGAGTGGAATTAGCCTACTCTGGGCATATGTCGGCTAGCTTGGGCTTTCTTATAGGGTGTGTGTGTGTGTGTGTGTGTGTGTGTGTGTGTTTTAATTTAGATGCACTACTAGAGTGAGGGACAGTGGAACTGGGCAGGCACAGTAATCCCCTAGAAATATATAGGTTGCTGGTTCCAAGTCTAGAGTCTCCAGTAACCAGCATGATAGACATTTTGGATCACTAGTTGAAGTGACCTGTTCTCCTACAGTTCGAAAGTGCCTACAATCCTTACAGAAAGCATCCAAGGGCTACAAAAGCAAGGACAACCAATTATGTGAATTCCAACACTGGTTTGAATGAAGGTTATAAATCAAGAGTCCCATTTTCCATAAGCATATCTACACTGGGGGAATGTGATTTGGGGGAACGTGAATTTGGAACTCAGTGACCCTGGAGGTTGTGAACAGGCCACGGAACAGATCCACCTGCATAGATAAGACAAGTTTCGCACTGGTTTCTATCCACTGATTTCAAGTTCCTCATGCACGAAATTGAATCTTGTCCAGAACGCTATCCAGAACAGAAGCGGAGGGGTCTCTTTTCTGTGGCTTCACTTCAATGCATTTCGATGAGCATCCACTCAGGTCCCAGTGAAAGACTGGACTAATTTTGTCAATTCATAAACTTTGAGGTCCAGGCTGACACTGCCTCTAGCAGGAAGCAGGAATCGTTTCTTAAAAATCAGCAAAGTCTCTGACCCCCACTGCGCTGATGGTGCCTCTCATACTGCAAATAGTACCTTGGCTCCATATTTAACTTTCTGTTCCACACCTCTGTGTTTGAGACACCCCAGACAGCTGTCAACCCTTTCATGGGTATTATAAAATTCTAAAAGGCAAATAATTCAAAGTGAGGTTGATTTTTGTTAACTTTCATTGGGTAAATAAATGGATGCAACGTGAGAATGCAGGACAGGAAGGAACAGGTGGGGAGAGAGGGAATGACACAATCTGAACCACCACCAACAACGGACAGGAACTTCTCCAAGTGTGGGAACTCCTGCCCTGTCCTGACCCCCGTCTTCTCTTCGACCTGCCTTCATACCCGAAGATTCTCAGAAGATGGTGGGGCCAGAGGATGCTCACATTTTAAAATTAAGAATCACCCAGGGAGCTAGGAAAAATACAGAGTTACAGCTTCTGTTCTGGTCTACCAGCACTGTGGCACAGTGGACAGAGACATCTGTAACCAGCAGCCCTGCTGATTTCAATGCAAGGCCCCTACCTCCTAAAACACGACAGACTCACTAGTCATCCATCTTGTGAAACAGCCAGGTCACCTGGGGAGCTTATTAATAATTTAACACCGGCGCTTGGGCCCCACTCCTGGAGATTCTGGTTCGCTCACTCTGGGGTAGAGTCTGGGCACCCCACTCTTAAATGCTCGCCGGCTGATTTCAATGCGCAGCTGAGGCTGTGCGTTGTTGGTGTAGGAAGATGAGATGTTTTTCCTCAAGAAGGGACGCGAGCCCTACAGCAGCTTCTACCTTTCACTTTCGCAACTTCTGACACCTTTACCCAAAGAACATGCCGTGCCCCTTTGAGTAATCATATTTATTCCAGGATTCACATCTTTCCACAGAAGGCAGGAAATAACAATAAAAACTAAGCCATTCACCTCTTGACTATAACAGCTGGGGATATTGAGACAAGAGCATTTGATTGAGACAACAGAGACCTGCTGCCCAGGTCCCTGCAAGATGCAGGAGCATGCCCGGCCGGTGTGGCTCGGTGGTTGAGCGTGGACCCATGCACCAAGAGGTCGCCAGTCTGATTCCCGGTCAGGACACATGCCCAGGTTGTGGGCCCGATCCCCAGTGGGGGGCACGCAGGAGGCGGCCAATCGATGTTCTTTCTCATTGATGTTTCTATCTCTCTCTCCCTCTCCCTAAAATCAATAAAAGAAAAATTATTAAAAAAAAAAAAAAAAAACATGCAGGAGCAGTCCCTCCGCCCCTCCCAGCCGCCCCCACCCAAGCTTTAGAGGTGCAGTCAAGCCCACACCAAAAGTCTCAAACACCCGAACTTCACTGAGTCCACGGGCATTCTGCAGACCAGCAGAGCCGGCCAGTGCCCAATCTGTCAAACCCGCCCTAACCTTTCAGAGCTTCTCAACACACAGAATTCATTCAGAGAAAGTGGCCAAGACTTCACACCTACATTTTTAGAAAGCCCCGGAGACCTCCCTTTAAGAAATATGCTATAATGGGCTTTTTAATATTCAGCCCTGTTCATGGAAAAGTTATTTCCGTATGTGGAAAAAATCATTTCAATCTGCGAAAAAGTAAGAAAATACACCGCACTGTGTCTTTGGTCTGACCACTGTTGATGATGGTTAAGAAAGCATTAAGCCCTGGCCGGTTTGGCTCAGTGGTTAGAGCGTCGGCCTGCGGTCCAGACAGACCCGGGTTTGGTTCCCGCTAAGGGCACGTACCTTGGTTGCAGTTTGTCCCTGGTCCTGGTTGGGTTGTGCGGGTGGCAACCACTCGATGTGTCCCTTTCACGTCGATGTTTCTCTCTCTCTTTCTCCCTCCCACTCTATCTGAACAAAAAATGGAACAATGTCCATGGATGAGGATAAAAAAAAAAAAAGAAAGAAAGCATCGGGAGAGAGTGAGTCCCCTCCCCACCCCGCTTTCCCACGTGCCCCTGCCCTCCGGATACCTGACTGACCTCCTTCCTAAGTAAGATATAAGGAATCTCAAAGCCGAACCTTCTGATCCCTCCCAGAAGAGCCTGAGGAGGCGAACGTGCCCTTCCTAGGCACTTACCCCAGCCCAGGGTCTGCCTCAGGCCGGGTGCCCCGGATTTCTGTGCCAAGGGGGGGACAAGACATGATAATGACCCGAGAGCCAAGTTTTCCCTGTGAGTGAGACACAGAGTATAACCCACTTTTCAGGGACACACTTTCCTGCAGGTCCTTCAGCCCATGCAGCCGGTCTCGAGGATAAGGGGACTGTGTGGCCAAGGATGTCCACCAATAACTGCAGCTAATGCTCACTGTTCACAGCCATCAGTACAGGAGAAGGGCCGAGACGAGGCCACGCAGTTCACATGGAACCATTACTCCCACGACAGTTCCATGAAGTAGATTAGCAGCATTTTACATACGAGGAAACCGAGGCACAGAAAGGTTACACAACTCGCCCAGGGTCGCCCAGCCAGGAAGAGGAGGAGCTGGGATTAGAGCAGAGAGTTCCAAGCCCACGCTCTTGACCTCCATGGAAAGCGCTCTCATTAGGTTTTGGGGTGACCCAGACATGCTCTTCAGACATAGGGAACGCACAGATGCGGGATCAACGTGCGCCCACACATACTTCCGGAATTATCGTCCCCACATATCGAAAGGGAGGGCACCCTTACTTGCATATTTCCCTTCACCCCACAGCTGGTGAAGACCAGCTGTGAGGGAAGAAGTCCCCCCTGGTTGTGCCTCTAGGTAAAATCAACTCTACAGTAAGGCGTTTCCTAAACCTGACAGCAGATTTTGAAATTTACTTTTCCTGACTTTTACAAAAGTACTCGATCCCTTAAAGAGGGTTTCAACCATAGCCCTGGCCATTTTGGCTGAGGTTAGAGTGTCAGCCTGCGGACCAATGAGTCGCGGGTTCGATTCCAGTCAAGGCACATATACCTTGGTTGCGGTTCATCCCCGGCCCTGGTCGGGTCATGCGGGAGGCAGCCAGTCGATGTGGCTCTATCACATCAATGTTTCTCTCTGTCTCTCTCTCTCCCTCCCTCCCACTCTATCCGATGATAAATAGAAAAATATCCTCAGGTGAGGAATAAAAACAAAAACAACAACAAAAAAGAGGGTTTCAACCATATTACACTACATACTAGGCAACCTTAATGGGCATCAGTTCATCAAATCCAAGTCCCAGCCGCTGTGGGAGTGGAATCCTGTTACAGCTGGGGGGGGGGGGCAGTAAAAGGACCAAGAGAAGCGACTAAGGAAGTACACGTACATGTACACACACACACACACACACACACACGCACGGACACACACAATCCTCCGAGACTGTCCTGTCTCTAAGACTCAGAATTTCTTTTTCCTCTGGTAATACCAGTGCGGAGTAGAAGGCTCCAGTCCACAGACGGGGAAGGATAGGCAGGGCCCCTGGTGGCGGGGGAGACACACAGGCCCTGCAGACACACACACAGAGCTGGGTTTGAATCTGAGCACCAGCACTTACTACCTGTGTGACCTCGGGCAGGTTGCTCAACCTTTCCAAACCCCCACCCCCTTTCCTCATTTATGAAACAGAGATGGCAACAGCTACTTCAGAGAGCAGTTAAATTTAAACGAGATCAATAAAACATGCAGCACAGTGACAAACACATAAAAGGCAGTCAATAAAAGGGAATAATTACTGTGGTGAGTGATTCAGACACACTCCCAAGCATACACCTATTTATTATTTCAACCAACAAGCAATTATTAAATAGCTACCCTCTGTGCCGACCTCTGGGAAAGAGAAAGCTGAACACAGGACCTTGGCCATCTTTAGGGGGCTTTTGTTCTACATGAAAGCCAACCTATGAGACACAGGACATCTATCGCCCAAGGAATGATTCAGAAAACAAACCAACAACAAACACCCAGTCACAGCGTCAATTATCAGATGTCCCCCTTTTATGGGGGAGGGAGAACTTGAGTTGAGTCTTGACCCATGAGTAGATTCCTTCCATTGTAACACCGTAACTCACATACGCACACAACTCATACACACACACAGACTCAGCCTAAAATACCCACTGGGCACAGATGATTCCCAACTTTCCACGGCCAGCCCAGGAATCGTTCCTGACCTCCAGACCCAAACATGCGGCTGCCCGCTGGACACGACCTGAAGATGGTCCACAGACACCCCACGCTGCCTGTGTCTCAAAGCAGACACGGTCGGAATATAACAGATTAGAGTTTGTGGCAATAAAGGGAAGAGGAGACTTTCTGAGTGAAGTAAAATGAATTCCAAAGAAACTTGACATCGGGATTTATAAGCAGGAGGCCAAAGGAGAAATTGAAGATAACAGTAGTAGAAACTGCCCATAAATTCCCCACACAGTCTGGAAGGAGGAGGCAAGCCATAAAATGTGTTCAGGGACCTCCGCGGTGGCTGTAATACACAGACAGATTTCAGGGCTGCTAGGGGTCCCTCCTCCGCATTACGAGATAATTGGGTAAGCACATAATTAATATGCCATTATATGATAGAGGATGGAATATCTCAGCACGGGGAAGAGGTGGGGGTTACGGAGCCTTGACTGGCTTCTGGTGTCACCAAATGTTTAACCTTCTCGCTTGCACACACAGAGCCAAATAATGAATGAAGCTGGACAGATTCGTCTCATGTTGTGACCTCGAGAAACCCTTCACCATGGGGAACCCTGGGCAGACAGAACTGCCGCCTTCCCCATAGAACATGTATGTCTACAGGGGTCTCTCTCCTGGTTAAGGAAGTCACTTCCACTTTGACTCCCAAGCTAGAAACTCCTGGATGCACCCACTTTGTCCATATTCAAGTACTTGCCTCATTTTGCTAGTCCTCGGAAAATTTTTCTTGAATCTAGCCATTCTGCTCCATCTCTTCTTAGTCCTTGGTTTGTTACAGAAAGAGAATGGCCGTGAAAGCCAGCTGATCATTATAAAACACTCGCCCGCCATCAGAAGTCCCTCTCCTCTCCATGGGTCAGTGCCCCACACAGAGCTGATGCAGGGCAAACGGCGGGTAGAGGGAGGAGAGACGTATCTTTTTTATTTTTTATATGTTGGGTTTTTTTAAAAATTTTTCCTTTATTGTTTAGAAAGAGAGGAAGGGGGAGAGAGAGAGAGAGACGGAAACATCGATGACAGAGAACATCAACTGGCCACCTCCTGCACGGCCCCACTGGGGATTTGGCCCACAACCTGGGCATGTGCCCTGACCGGGAATGGAACCAGCGACCTCTTGGTGCCTAGGTCGATGCTCAACCACTGAGCCATACCAGCCAGGAGAAGAGACATATCTTTAGCCATCCCGTCAGTAGCCTTTATGTCCTCTAACCTATCCCCCACATTCCTCCCACACTCAGGCATCATTTTTTTAAATCGGAGGATAACAATAATACCGTCTTGCCTGACACCCTCCTTTGGCGTCCACTGAAACCATAAGGTCCCCACTTAACACAGCCTGGCACATGAGGAGCTTTGTGGGGCTCCTCCCCGCCCCAATCTCTTCCACAATGCACTCTGGAAACTCTGAGCTCAGCCAAGATTTTGTGCTGCTCCCCGAACCCCCAAATCCAAGAACGTTTCCAGTCCTCCTCCTGCACATGCTCTTTTCTCTCTCAAATGCCCTGCGTTCTCTTTAGAGGAAAAATGTCCCCTCACCCTTAACACGAAGGCCACCCCTGTGCTTCCCCGGCCCCCCCAGCACGCCAATGCCTGTCTAGTGACGACGCCCTGGGAGGAAGCCCAGGCGCCTGCTTCTCTCCCGGCTGCCAGCACAGTGCCTGGCGGATTGGACATTTCAGTCAAAAGTCATTTTTAACAATTAAAAAAAAAAAGAAGGAAAGAAAAGAATATAGTCCAAAGGAAGAGCATAGAGCCTAGGAGACAAGCCCACTCACACATATCAAAAGCATAAAAAGCATTACCTTTAGCATCTCCAAATAAGAGAAAGAAGAATATTTACAAAATTTTTTTTGAAAAAGCCGCTTTGAAACAGTATGGGCAAGCATTTTAAACAAAAGCCACAGACCCTGCACTCGCAGAGTAAGCTCTGGGCGGGCGGAGGAGATCCGAGCGTCACGGAACAGCCGCTGAATGGAACATCTGTAAGTACCTGAGGGATGCTACCTTCCGCAGCTTCGAAGCAACGAAGAAAGGACAATGGAGAGACTGACAGTTTGGGATTCTTACACATTTAAAATATCTGTCCAGTGGAAGCAAAAAAATCACAGAATTAAAGAGAAAGGAAAAAACAGCAGTTTGGAACCCATTTGCATAAACTATGACAAGCAAATGGTTAATCCCATAACTACCTAAAAATTCATTCCTATTAGCAAGAGAAACAATTTCCTCAAGAGCAGTCTAATAACAAAACAGTAAGAATTAAAGCACCATGAGGTTTTGCGTCACATCTGCAATAGAATAAGCCAATTTAAATCTGTTAGATGTGGAAGAGCTTTTGCGGGGGCTTCCCCAGAAGGATCTTGCCCATTGGGGGAGAATTCCTCCTGGGCTTGGACTGAGGGGGAAGAAGGAGTTGCTGCTCTGGCCCGACAGCTGCCTCCCCTCACATCCGAGGGGCTCCCATAAACAAAGTGCTGCTTCTACAGGCAAGGTTTTTCCCACACTTGGGTGGCAAGGACTACTTTGAAATTAAAAAGGTTAATTTGGGCCCTGGCCGGTTTGGCTCAGCGGTTAGAGCATCGGCCTGCAGTCCGGAGAGACCCGGGTTCGGTTCCCGCTAAGGGCACGTACCTCGGTTGCAGTTTGTCCCCGGCCCTGGTTGGTCGTGCGGGTGGCAGCCACTCGATGTGCCTCTTTCACGGCGATGTTTCTCTCTCTCTCTCTCTCTCTTCCTCTCTCTCCCT
The DNA here is from genome assembly GCF_014108415.1 of Molossus molossus. Lineage (NCBI taxonomy): Eukaryota > Metazoa > Chordata > Mammalia > Chiroptera > Molossidae > Molossus > Molossus molossus. The sequence goes on along the minus strand of NW_023425366.1, from coordinate 103,664,116 downwards.
CCCACTCTATCTGTGCAAAAAATGGAAAAATGTCCTCGGGTGAGGATAAAAAAAAAAAAAAAAAGGTTAATTTGGTAATGTCTGCCGTGAAGCCACAACCGACAGTGGTGACCCTGGTGATCATGTACGGCCCGTGGGCAAGCTGTCCAATTAATCTCTAATTCCACCTTCAAATTCCAAATGTGGCCCTGTCCTTCCACCTAGATCTCCAGCTTTCTTCTACCCTCCTTCCACCCTTCTTACCTTGTGCTTAATATTTTGGGACAGATTTACATTTATTGCTTAATTAAACTTTTGTTTTATTAACACCAAGCATATATAGTCTCCTCTCCACTGTCTAATCTCCATTTCTAAAATAACAATGAATGTGCTACTATTTCTTGACGTTTAAAGTTTAGACACTTTCCATTGGTTTTCTGTATCTAAAAATGAATATTCGATTTTCTTACACCACCCACCTCACACACACATTTCGCCCCCTCCCTCTTCCAATACAGTTATACTATAATTTGTAGTTAAATAAATATCCATTATTCACATTTGTATGACAATAGTGTTCACAGCTGAGTCACAGAGTGTATGGAATTTCAATTCCTTTCTTGAGGAACTTGTTTTGTTGTGTAGGTAATAATTGCTTTTACACAAGCCTTTTTGTTTCTGTGTCTAACACTAATCCAGTCTCAAGCTTTCTGAAAGAATGGTTTTAAAAATCTTGCAAAGGCAACAAAAGAAAAGAATAAACAAGTGGGACTACATCAAACTAAAAAGCTTCTACACAGCAAATGAAACCATCAACAAAATTAAAAGGCAACCTAATGAATGGAAGAAACTATTTGCAAATCAGATATCTGATAAGGGGGTTAATTTCCAAAATACATTAAAAAGCTCATACAACTCAATAGCAAAAAATATATATCTTATTTAAAAATTAGCAGAGAATCTGAATGTTTCCAAAGGAGACATACAGATGGCCAACAGGTACATGAAAAAATGCTCAGCTGTCACTAATCATCAGGGAAATGCAAATCAAAACCACAATGAGATATCACTTCACATCTGTTAGAATAGCTGTCATCAAAAAGACAAGAAATAATAAGTGTTGGCAAGGATGTGGAGGAAAAGGGAACCCTTGGGCCATGTTGGTGGGAATATAAACTGGTGCAGCCACAATGAAAAACAGTTTAAATTTCTTCAAAAAGTAAAAAATAGAACTACCACATGACCCAGAAATTCCACTTCTGGGTATTTACTGAAAGAAATCCAAACCACTAATTCAAAAATATATATGCACCTCCATGTATTACAGCATTATTTACAATAGCCAGATGGAAACCTAAGTGTCCACAGAGAGATGAACAAATAAAGAATATGTGATACACACACACACACACACAAACACCCAAATGCATACACATGCACACAATGAAATACTATTCAGCCTTAAAAAGAATAAAAATTTGCCACTTGCGACAACATGGATAGATCTTGAGGGCATTATACTAGGTGATATAAGTCAAAGACAAATACCATATAATCTCACTTATATGAGGAGTCTGACAACAGCAACAAACAATCTCATATACACAGAGAAAAAGATTGGTGGTTGCCAGAGGTGTGGGGTGGATGAGTGGGAGAAATGGGTGAAGAGATTTAAAAGATACAAATTTCCAAATATAAAACAAGTAAGTCATGGGGTAGCAATGTCCACCATGGTGACTACAGTTAATAGTACTGTATTGCATATTTGCAAGTTGCTAAAAAAGTAGATCTTAAAGTTCCCATTACAAGAAAAAAAAAGTCTATAACTATGTATGGTGATGGATTTTAACTAGACTTATTGTGGTGATCATTTTGCAATGTTGACAAATATCAAATCTATATATCATATGTCTGAAAAAATATAATGTATGTCAATTATACCTCAATAAAATAATAATTTTAAAAATCTTAACACAGTTAAAAATACTAAGTAATCAAATAATTCTATCCCCTGCCCCCCTTTTGACACATACCCCCTATAGCCCTCTATCCTCCTGTTCTAATGTGAAATGGCTGATTTCTCGGCTGATATAGCTGTCACCCTGGAATGCTTCTGGACAGCCCTTCATCATCTTTCTGGGATCTGTTTTAAATTCTCTTGTTTGAATGTCCTGTTTCCTCAATCCTGTTGTCATTCTTTTTCTTACTTTACTCCCTTGTTTTACTGGAGCATATCCTTGAGTAGCTTCCTGTAAACAGATGCAGGGAAGGTAAACTTGTTGAGACCCTGTGTAAATGTAAGGTATTTACTTTGTGCTTGCTCTTGACACAAACTATTCTATGGCTAACTATAAATTTCTAAGTTGAAAGTAATGCATTTAACTTGTCTCCTAGTTTTTAATGTTGCTACTGAGAAATCCCATACGAACTATATTTGAGCTGTTTTTCTCTCTGAAAGCTTTTAGGACTTCCTCCTCATCCATGCTGTTCTAAAATTATAAATTTACATTTCTTAATCTGAAGTTAATATTTTTTCCTTTCATTTATCATGTAAGTGTTGGGTGGGACTTTCCAATCTGAAAGTTCTATAGTTCTGGGAAATTTTCTTATATCATTTGTTTAATGATTTTCTTTTCTGTTTTCTCTGTTCTCTTTCTGACATTCCTATTAGTTGATGTTGAACCTGCTGGACTGATTTAATTCTTTTTAAGTCTTTCCTCTCCTACTTTTACATTTTTTTCTATCTTCCAGAAGAGTTCCTCAATGCTGTCTTTCAACCTTTTATCAAATTATTTTTTCTATCTCATTTATAACTTCTAAGATTTTTTTCATTCTCTAATTATTACTTTAACATAGCACTTGCCTCTTGTTTTGTGAATAAAACAACCATTGCAAGATATCTCTATGTCATGAATTATAAAGTTTGTAGTCTCTGTTTCCTCCAAATGTGTTTTCTGTTGCTGTTGCTAAGGCCTTTTGTAACAGAGACTCTCCTGAGATGTGCAGGGATCCTCACTTTCCTTTCTTATTTTAGAGTAAAACAGCTACATGTAGTTGGATGGAGCTTGACGACAGGCACAACTCACTAACAGTTAATGAGCAGAACCCAACCATTTGGGGCTAGACCCCCAACTCCCAGATCTACTGGCCTTCTTCTTAGTCTAGATGGCTTCCTCAGAGTGGCTTCTTCAAACACTTGACTAAGAAGATAGAAAAGCCTTGAAGGGTAATGAGGCTAAGGGTGTTCCTATTTAGTATGCAGCCTTATCCCCTGTCCTAGGCTACACCTTATAAACTAAAACCCAGAGCTCACCTTCACCGAAGAGTAAACCTCCCATATTCCACCAGGTAGAAAAGGCCAGACTCTGGTTGTACAGAGCTGGGGAAAGGATCCAAAGAGGCAACGGCAATTCTTCTATTCAAATCTATTTCCCAGCCATCAGAAGTATCCAGAACCTCCCCTTCCTGGGTCTCTGGTGTTCTGAGGTATGACAGGGCCACATTCTCCTGCTCGCACCACCGCTCTCCACCATATTCAGGAGATTGGGTCTCAGCCTCATTCCATTTGCCGTCAGTTACCTTTCATCCGTCCTCTTTCCAGCTTCTAAAACTTTGTAGGTGACCCTTCCCCGCTGCCATTGTCCATTTAGTTGTCCCTTGTAGGCTGCCATCCTCTCTAGCCCTTTACTATTATATTATTAACATTTCAGGAGCAACCAGAAATAAGTGGTATGCTCAAGCCACCATGCTACACAGCAGAGTACTGTGGAGCTATACATTTTTCCCTGAGCACACCCTGTTTTCATTTACACCCCTAACTCTGATCTTGGTGTTTCCCTGCCTGGTCTGCCCCTATCTCTCTCCTTCTTCAATTTTCCAACCGTTATTGGTCCTTCAAAATTAAGCTCAGGCACCACCTTCAGCAGGAATCTTTCCCAGATCTTCCTGAACATGCTATGCATACTCTGGCCTGATACACACCATACAGACCACACTGCGCTTAATTAATCTGCCTGCACATCTGTCTCCCTCGCTAAACAAATAGTAAGTAGGCAAGAACTGTGTCTTATCCTATGTTCTGCCTCTAGTGTGGGAAAAAGCATCAGGTACATAACAGGTGCTCAGTAATATTTGTTCAACGGATCCATTTCCAGTAGCTCTGTGATGGAAGCATTTTTATTCTCATAGGAGTGAAAAAATATATGACTGTTTGTTTGCCAACATCCAAATAAGGAAGGCTAATCAAAGAGTACCAGAAAATGAAAACAGCCAGATGTTTTTGAGAGCCAAAGTCCAGGAATACAAAACAGCTTCCAACAGGGGTGATGTATGTTTTCCTAGTGATTCAAATGAATACATGCTTATTAGGCAGGGAGAGAGATTTCACAGGTTCCTCCGCCAATCATGTAATTTTAAATCCATTTAAGATAATTTTCTTTATCTCGAATTTATTTTTCTCAGTAACCAGGATACTTAACTGATTTGTACAAAACCCATTTGAAAAAGAAATAATCTGCTCTAAACAAGGGTACACTCACAGAAAACAAAAAATCTGTTTGAGAGGCCAAGGCGAACTCCTGCCTAGAAAATAGGTTTTCCTCCAGCATCTTGATTCTATGGACAATTTCTTTCCTCTATTTCACAAGAAGAAAACAAATAATTTTTAAATCAGAGCATACAGAACAAAGACCTTCCAGAAGACAATCAAGATGCAAACAAATTTTAAAAGCCAAGAATATCAGACAAAACAGCATAAGCAGAAACAGCCATAGGATGACTTTCTCACCTATCAGCTTGGCAAAATGGTTTTTAAATGGACGCACCCAGTTTTAGAAGGTCACGTAAAATTCCCAAAGGAGTACAGATTGCTACAAACTTTCTGGAGGGAAATATCACAATAAGTGTCTAGAGTCTCCAAAAATATTCCTAGAATGTGATCTAAGGATAAAGAACTTATATGCATATATGCATAACCAATGGACACAGACAATAGTGTGGGGGAGGCGGGGGCGGTGCAGGAGCAGGGAGAGGGGTCAATGGGGGGAAGAAGGGGACATCTGTAATACTTTCAACAATAAAGATAAACTTTTAAAAATGGATTATACTTTTAGAAGTATGAATTAAGAAAATAAATATCCAATCAATATACATAAAGACTTGAATGGGAAGATATTCATCAATGTGTTATTTATAATTTATAGTGAACAATTAAATAACCGAAATCCTGAACAATGGAAATAATGATCATAATAACATCAGAAAAGGCTCATGACATTATGTTAAATAAAAAAAAAAGAGATAAAACAATACATCATATGCTCATTATCTGTAGAGAATACAGACTCAAAGACAATATACTAGGATTTACCAGTTATTATCTATAAGTAACGAGATCGTGGTGATTTCTGTTTTTTTAATTGAAAACTTTTTGTATTGCAGAACTTTCTATAGGTTTTCGGGTAACATTTATAAAAATTAAAATCTTTTTTTTTTTCTTTCTTGACTTTTCTGAGAGAGAGAGGAAGTGAGAAGGAGAGAGAGATAGAAACATTGATGAGAGAGGACATCGATTGGCTGCCTCCTGCATGCCCCCCACTGGGGATCAGGCCCACAACCTGGGCATGTGTCCTGACCGGGAATTGAACTGGCGACCTCTTGATGCGTGGGTTGATGCTCGACCACTGAGCCACACCAGCCAGGCAAAAAAATTAAAATATTTTATTTAGCTAATATTTCATAATCAATGTTTTATTGCTTGTGGAGGAGACTGAGGTAGAAGCTCCCTCACTGGTTACAAACAACATGAAGAAATGGCACAGCCTGGGTTCAAGCAAGCTCCTCTGAACGGTGGAACCAGAACTTACTTGGTGGGACGATAATCCGGAATGGAACGATCCAGTGATATTTTTTCACTGAGGTAGGAATTGTAGCCATACTTTTCATGCGGTCCCTTGGCTTTCTCCTCTTCAGCTGGGGACAGGGTGGCAGGAAGACCCCCTTTGCCCCGCCCACCATAACCTTCAATGAGCCCAAGGGATTTGGATAAGCCTAGAAAAAGGAGGGGGAAAAGAAAGAATTATTTGAAAACCACCATACCAGGATATGTCATTCAAGCTCAGATCCAGCTTCAGTGGACATTTTAACATTACCTGCCACAGAAAAAAATTATGTTTCATTTCAACAGTCTTGGGAATAGGCTCTGAACACATTTACACTGCGAGGAGGGCAAGACAACCGTGAGCTGTGGGATTCGGTGCTGTTACCTAAACTCTCCCCCTTGGTGAGAACTGGGGTCTCTAAAAGAGAGTGGGGGCCTACTGGGAGAAAGGGGACACAGGAGGACACAGGAAATGGGGCAGACCGGGGCCATTACTCATGCCTGTTTTCCCCTCTCCGAGGGGCTATGACAGCAGGCCAGCTGGGCCAGGCGACGACCCACACAACGGGTAGGAGTGGTAACGGGAAAATGCCCAAATGCAGTTGTTTTTACTTCATTTGAACGAGAACGATATCCAGATCGATTTTATCATGAGTTTAAATTGTGTAACAGCCCGACACGCTTCTTTACCTAACAGTTTTATTTAAATTTCATCTAAATTGCAAAGGAAATACGAAATGCTTGAGAATAAATCACGGAGGAAAAGAAAAAAACCGTGAGGGTGGTAAATGTGCCAAACAGAGAAGGAGGCCCCGGTAACAAGCCTCACTGAGCAACTGCGGGTTCCCGGATGGTGGCAGCTTTATAACTGTTGTTGCATTAGACAATAAACAGCTTGATGGACATTTTTAAATCCTAGAGTTATGGGAGGTTTTACTGCTCGGCTAGAAAACTTTTGTTGTTAAGGGCTCTCATTCCCTTTGGCCATTTCAAATGCTCAAGGTACTCAGTACACACACACACACACACACACACACACACACAAGTATATACGCACACACACACACACAAGTATATACATACACATGTGCACACACAGGTATATACGCACACGCGCGCACACACACACACACAAGTATATACGTACATGCGCACACACACACAAGTATATATGTACACGCGCGCATACACACAAGTATATACGCACACACGCACACACACACACACACACACCGTGCAGGACTCTATGTACAAGAGTCTCACAGCTGCCACTGGCAAGCAGACCACAGACTGGGTTGTGGAAGCTCCCTCAGCCTACGGGACAGCCCACCTCACTGAGGAGGAACCACACCGCCCAGAAGGGCGTCCTCAGGCAAGTCCAAGGCCCACAGCTCTGCCCCAGTCACAGGTCCTCTAGCACATAATGGCAAGACTTGTGTTCATCGCCTTTCCTGCTTCTTTCAAAACAGGAATCTACTTTCTGTGATATCAAGATCAGAAAGTAATTAGAGATATAAAGGAGGACGGACCAGGGTTCTGGGTGTAGTCAGAGATGCAAAGGAGGACGGACCTGGGCTCCGGGTATAGTCAGAGATACAAAGGAGGACGGACCTGGGTTCCGGGTGTAGTTAGAGATGTAAAGGAGGACGGACCTGAGTTCCGGGTGTAGTCAGAGATGTAAAGGAGGACAGACCTGGGTTCCGGGTATAGTCAGAGATGTAAAGGAGGACGGACCTGGGTTCCGGGTGTAGTTAGAGATGTAAAGGGGGACGGACCTGGGCTCTGGGTGTAGTCAGAGATGTAAAGGAGGATGGACCTGGGTTCCGGGTGTAGTCAGAGATGTAAAGGAGGACGGACCTGGGTTCCGGGTGTAGTTAGAGATGTAAAGGGGGACGGACCTGGACTCTGGGTGTAGTCAGAGATGTAAAGGAGGACGGACCTGGGTTCCGGGTGTAGTCAGAGATGTAAAGGAGGACGGACCTGGGTTCCGGGTGTAGTCAGAGATGTAAAGGGGGACGGACCTGGGCTCCGGGTGTAGTCAGAGATACAAAGGGGGACGGACCTGAGTTCCGGGTGTAGTTAGAGATGTAAAGGGGGACGGACCTGGGTTCCGGGTGTAGTCAGAGATGCAAAGGGGGACGGACCTGGGCTCTGGGTGTAGTCAGAGATGTAAAGGAGGACGGACCTGGGTTCCGGGTGTAGTCAGAGATACAAAGGGGGACGGACCTGGGCTCTGGGTGTAGTCAGAGATGTAAAGGAGGACGGACCTGAGTTCCGGGTATAGTCAGAGATACAAAGGGGGACAGACCTGAGTTCCGGGTGTAGTTAGAGATGTAAAGGGGGACGAACCTGGGCTCTGGGTGTAGTCAGAGATGTAAAGGAGGACGGACCTGGGTTCCGGGTATAGTCAGAGATACAAAGGGGGACAGACCTGAGTTCCGGGTGTAGTTAGAGATGTAAAGGGGGACGGACCTGGGCTCTGGGTGTAGTCAGAGATGTAAAGGAGGACGGACCTGGGTTCCGGGTGTAGTCAGAGATGTAAAGGAGGACGGACCTGGGTTCCGGGTGTAGTCAGAGATGTAAAGGGGGACGGACCTGGGCTCCGGGTGTAGTCAGAGATACAAAGGGGGACGGACCTGAGTTCCGGGTGTAGTTAGAGATGTAAAGGGGGACGGACCTGGGTTCCGGGTGTAGTCAGAGATGCAAAGGGGGACGGACCTGGGCTCTGGGTGTAGTCAGAGATGTAAAGGAGGACGGACCTGGGTTCCGGGTGTAGTCAGAGATACAAAGGGGGACGGACCTGGGCTCTGGGTGTAGTCAGAGATGTAAAGGAGGACGGACCTGAGTTCCGGGTATAGTCAGAGATACAAAGGGGGACGGACCTGAGTTCCGGGTGTAGTTAGAGATGTAAAGGGGGACGGACCTGGGCTCTGGGTGTAGTCAGAGATGTAAAGGAGGACGGACCTGGGTTCCGGGTGTAGTCAGAGATACAAAGGGGGACGGACCTGGGCTCTGGCTGTAGTCAGAGATGTAAAGGAGGACGAACCTGGGTTCTGGGTGTAGTCAGAGATACAAAGGGGGACGGACCTGGGCTCTGGGTGTAGTCAGAGATGTAAAGGAGGACGGACCTGGGTTCCGGGTGTAGTCAGAGATACAAAGGGGGACGGACCTGAGTTCTGGGTGTAGTTAGAGATGTAAAGGGGGACGGACCTGGGTTCCGGGTGTAGTTAGAGATGTAAAGGAGGACGGACCTGGGTTCCGGGTGTAGTTAGAGATGTAAAGGGGGACGGACCTGGGCTCTGGGTGTAGTCAGAGATGTAAAGGAGGACGGACCTGGGTTCCGGGTGTAGTCAGAGATGTAAAGGAGGACGGACCTGGGTTCCGGGTGTAGTTAGAGATGCAAAGGAGGACGGACCTGAGTTCCGGGTGTAGTTAGAGATGTAAAGGGGGACGGACCTGAGCTCTGGGTGTAGTCAGAGATACAAAGGGGGACGGACCTGGGCTCTGGGTGTAGTCAGAGATGTAAAGGAGGATGGCCCTGGGTTCTGGGTGTAGTTCGAGATACAAAGGAGGATGGACCTGGGCTCTGGGTGTAGTCAGAGATGTAAAGGAGGACGGACCTGGGTTCTGGGTGTAGTCAGAGATGTAAAGGAGGACGGACCTGGGTTCTGGGTGTAGTCAGAGATGTAAAGGAGGACGGACCTGGGTTCTGGGTGTAGTCAGAGATGTAAAGGAGGATGGACCTGGGTTCTGGGTGTAGTCAGAGATGTAAAGGAGGACGGACCTGGGTTCTGGGTGTAGTTAGAGATACAAAGGAGGACGGACCTGAGTTATGGGTGTAGTCAGAGATGTAAAGAGGAGGAGGGACCTCGGTTCTGGGTGTAGTTAGAGATGTAAAGGAGGACGGACCTGGGTTCTGGGTGTACTTAGAGATATAAAGAGGAGGAGGGACCTCGGTTCTGGGTGTAGTTAGAGATGTAAAGGGCAGACCTGAGTTGGTGACAGAAAAGGTGACCATTTCAAGAGCACTTGCAGCAGCCCAGACAAGGGATGGGAGGGGTCCCCGTTAAGGCAGTGGTGGTGATCAAACAGAGAGGAGTGATTTGAGAAATATTTAAGAGATACGTCACAAGGCAGGAGACGGACAAGTGTAGGTAAGAGAAAGAGAAGAAGTGAGTGAGATCGGGGTTTCCAGGGGGAGGACTGCGTGGTCAAACCACTCACAGGAGGGCATACAGAAGAAAGTCTGGGAAGAGGAGTTCTGTTCTCTACATGTGGTAGAGGGGCATCCCTGGGACATTCACATAGGATCAGATGTCCCGTCCGGGCTGGAACATACGAGAATGGAAGTTCAGACAGCAGAGGAGGCCTGAGACATGAACCTGGCACCGTTGGCAAGGAGGTCGCCATGATAAAGGATGGGGGTTAACGGGCGGGGGGTGGTGTTGAGCAGCCAGAAGGAGAAAGAGACACTGCTCAGGATGTGTTCTCTGCGCACACGCCTCATGTACACTTCCACCATGTCTAGGGTAGGAATCGCACACTTCAAAGCTTGTTTCTTCTCTGCTCCACATTCACGTTCTATCATCAAAGCTGCATTTGAAGCTCAAGACTTCAAGGAAATGAGACAAAGAATTACAGAAACATCTCGATATGGACCAAGTGGTTAAGCGTCCTGCTTGTCTTTGTAAATCCATCTGACCCCTCTCTCTCCACCCAGTGATGATGATTGTTTAGGCTTTCGTTGTTTTCAATGCTTCTATCTCCATTTTTCTATTAGACACTCAGGGTAGATAGGATCATGTTTACGTCAGAGATGAAGAAACAGTCTCAGAAGGATTCGTTATTTGACCATCCCAAAGTAATGGAGACAGATTGCGATGTTCCTTCCAACCCTCAACACACACACAGATCCTCTATCCAGGAAATTCTGTAGGAAAGGAGAGCCCAACATTGAAAACATCATGAAGAATGGTAAATAAATGGTAGTGGGCTATTAAGAAGAATACTATACAGCAGTGAAAATGAATGGCTTACAGATAAATGGATGAATAGCACAGACTCAATGTAAAGCAAAAGTAAACATCAAAAATGCATATAATTCCATTTACACAAAGTTTCCAAAACTAATCAGATAGAGACATAAGCTTACGTAGTGAAACTATGAACATCCACAATAAACAGAATTCATCGTGCATGGGGAAGGGCGTACAAAGAACCTGAAAGGTTCTGGTAGAGCGCCATCATAAGGCTGGGAGGAGGACGTGACTAGTAGTTACGATATAATTATGACCTGACATATATGTGATCCATACAGTATTGTGAACTATAGCATAACTTTTTTAAAGATGATAAAGAGACCCTGGCAGTGTGTTTTTCTCCTTGTTTTATGTACTTCTGTTCATTCACCCTTTTCCTTCCCCAATACTTGCTGCCTTGTCTCACAAGCCACAAGCTGTGGATTTCCTGCAGCAAGGAGCCCAAGAGTCAAGGAAGAAACCTGGAATAAGGCAGAACTGGCCTTCAACTTAACTCAGCAGCTTCAGTGGAAAACATCTGATTCTTCCTCTGTGTGGTTTTTGGCATGACTTTTTCTTCCCTTGACATGACAGCATTTCTTGTGTCCATTGGAAGAGATAACTTCCAATCCCAGGTCATTAAATGCCACCTCGGGGCTGAAAGGCCTCTCAGTTGTGCTTGCCCAGCACGCTCCTACGGGCAGCGTTTCCAATGCAGGCGCGCGGCCAGGGGGCGTGTACTATAAAATGGAATTGGAATGAAGACAAGGACAAGGAATGCATGCTTCCCACCAAGGACACGCAGGGAATGATGGTTCCCAGTGAGAGTTTTCCCCTTTCCTGTGTCATTATTTCCTCCATTATGAAAGGCACCCACTTAGCAGCCTCAAAAAGATCATTCCTCACGGTGCGATGTGACAACTGTGAATTACGTGTTTTGTGGTTCATGTGCTCCCCTTTTCTCTCCACTTTAATCTGCCAGAAAGGTTCAACAAGGCAGCAAAATTGACACTGGTATTTTAATATGCTTACTTAGCAGGTCCAAGAAACTGTTGGCAAAGATAAAATAAGAGTTCGAGTTCACCAACAAGACTCAAGTTGGTCTTCACTTCACTTTGCCACTGGACCAGGTTGGGGTGACTCATGAACCAGGGAGCCGTCCCTGCTGAAAGCGCCCTTTGCTCTTCGGCCAGAAGCTACTGCAGCCGCTGCAGGCCATGCGAGCTCACAGGCATGGCAGTCACTATCGGCAAAGGGGACAAGCAGCAGCAGAGGGAACGAGGGAGGAGAATGGGTGGCTGGCCCGGCACCAGGCCTGGAAGGACCCACAATTCCCTCTTCTCCATCAGGCGCCACCTCCCGAGTTATTCCAGCTGAAAGCTGCAGAGCCCAGGGGTGTCACTGGGGAAGACGTTGAGGATAAAGGGAGGAAGAATAAACTGAGGTCAGTCATCACATGGCACCTATACTGATATTCTTCCTGTTTCTCCCCATATCCACTGTCCACCATTCCCCTGCGGTACTCCCAGGAGAGAAACCTGTACAGACAGCATCAAGGCTCCCTTGCTCTGGGTTGGGTTCAACAACAGGTAACACCTTGAGGAGACCGATGGATAGAAAGAGAGAGGTTGGGGTAGTTATTCCTCCAGCTCCCTCCCGGCTGGGCAGTGGTGTGGCTGAGGCTGCATTCTTCCATGCCTTAGCTGCAATCAGGTAGCCTTCTCCCAGGGTCAGTCTAGGGTCATAGCTAAGCCCGTGTTCCGTCACCCACTGCCGCCTCTGGCCCCCTCCACCCCTGGCATGGCAACCTTTCCTCCTCCGTTGCCAGCCCTAGACTCACTCACCATCCCTTGGCCTTCCTTGCTGATTTCCCTCAACTCTGTCCAAAACCTTTGTAACTGTTTTTCTAAATCTCTTCACTCGCCCTTCTGAGCGTGCCATCTGTCTCTTGCTGGGATCTGACAGATACCTCTCACCTATCCTGGTAGGAAGACTTCCAGGTCTTCTCCTGAAGGGCAGGGATGTGGTCACCCGCTGCCCGACACATTAAGGTCTTACACCCCCGTTTGAGTACATGGATGACTAGAAATAAGATCTGGAGACTGAATGTGGGGCCACTGATTGTAAAGTGATGTCGAGAAAGAAAATTAAAAATCCGCGAGAAAAACATCTAGGAGAAGAGAAGGGGTAAGACACCGTATTTCAGTATACTTCTATTTCTAAAGAAGAGAGTCTGCACTGATGATCGTCACAGACAAAGCAAGCCTAGGAAAGGCCATCCGATTTGGCAGTGGGAAGGACCCTGGTGACCTGGGGATGGCCACATCAGTAAAGTAAGTGCTTTCCAGGGCGCTGAAGTGGCAGGATGCCTGGGCTGGGACACGCAGAGGCTCACATGCTAACAGTGTTCTGTATCCCGGCCATAACCAACTTGAATACAGAATGCAATAGATGTGTATACAGAATGTATATGTATCTCAAATATTACAATATACCTAGACAGAACTTTAATCACAGAAAGAAAATTTTACTAAATGGAATACAATGAAACATACATAAATTGGCAGAGAGAGAGAGAGAGAGACATGTTTTTGAATTAAAAGAGGAAATGGTATGATGTACACCAAGTCCTCACTTTTAATGTACAGTAAGTCCTCACTTAACGTCAGAGATAGTTCTGCGTCTCTAAGGGAAACCACCTGTAACCAAACCAATTTTACCAGAGGCTAACTGAAATAAACAAGAGTTCCTACGGCATCTCATCAACGTTGTAACAAAAGGACATTGAACAAAACATTGTTGTTCAAGGGCCTGCTGTATAGGTTTAATGTACTTCCAAATGGGATTTTTTTCTTTTTGGAACATAAGAAAAGTCTCTAAAGTTAACCCAGAAGATGGAGGTGATAAAACATAGACACTTTTTGTGAAGAGAATAAAAATGAGGAGTTGCCCTATCCAGTATCAGGTTAGGACATAAAGCAATTAATGAAGTGGCATGGTGACGGAGAGGGCATTTTACATAGATGCTGGAAGTGAGGCTATACATTTTTTTTCTCAAAGAGTCACACAATTTTCCAAATGTTAAGTAATAAAAAGCATCTCCACTTTGAAATGTTAAGAATTCCCTTCTAGTGCATTCAACACCTAGTCTCTGCACAATGTCTCTTGTGGATGATGGAGAAGCTCTGTGTCCCTTGGAGCCCAGGAGCTGGAGGTGCGCCTGCCCGGTGCCCGCTCAGCAGGAGTCAATCACCTGCCCACGCGTGTCTTCGGTTGGGCCCGAGCCACGAAGGCTCCACAGCAGTGGCAACTGTGAAGAGCCGAGGTTCTAAACAGCGCTGAGCTGCCTTCCCACCTCCCTTCACACAGCTCAGGGCATGATACGTTTTTCCAGGGTCACCATTGAAACCGATGAGTTTAGAGATAACTGGCATTATTCTTTCAGAAATAAGGATGGTACTCACAACAGACGCACGAACTCCGGAAGAGAGAGACTGCACTGAATGCAACCTGGGGCCACCTTGTCAACTCAGGAAGCTCCCCTTCCTCTCTGGCCACAGCCCAGCATGCAGAAAACCACACACACACACACCACACACACACAGCTTGAGAGTCCGTCATGTCACGCGGCCTGTCTTCAGCTGGACGAGCAGGTGTTGGGGGGTCTCTGCAAGGAGGCCCAACTGCTCCTGAAGGCCCCAGAGTCCCAGGGACATCCCGCAATGCTACAGCATTTGGAAGTGGATGAGAGTTACAGACAATCGGGACGTCGCAGTCGTAGGCTTGATCATGAGCCATGTTTCCAGGTTTATCCCTGGCCCACCGCCGGGTCTGCCTGGGAGAGTGAGGAAGCCATCCTGATAAGAGATAAACAGGACATCTGAGAAATGCCTGAAGAGGGGCCACGAAGTGACTTACCCGACTGGCTAGTAAAACATGCCGAAAAGCTCTCATAATGAAGATAGTGAGATAATGGAACAGGAAATGACAGGCAGATCAATAGGACTGTAAAGCTAGTCCATAAATATTGCTGAAAGAGGGGGAGGATAGCCCATTTTGGATACAAATGTTAGCGATAATTACCGAAACCGACAAATGTTCACTAGATACAAAGCACCATACTAAGCACTTTCATTATAATATATACCACATCTATACAATATTTATGTTAAACATATATTAACTGTATATATTTGTGCTAAATATATATTTAAATTCACTCAATTCATATGTGTGTAGGTGTGTATACACACACACATACATAAAATACTTTTAAAGTCATTACTCTAATGACTTTTGGTGCTAGTTCCTACAGATCTCTTGACTCTGACACTACCCCTCCCGTCCTCCCCATCACTTCTGCCACTACCCAATTCAAGCTTGAGTCATCTCTTCCTTAAGTTATTGCAGTCAACTGCTAAAACTGTCTTCCAAGTGAGCGTCCTCGCGTGAAAATCTGATCACTGCTTGCTTAAAGTTCATTAGTGCATCCCTGCTACCTTTGGAAGAAAAATACCCAAATCATGTAATATGCAAAGCTGCTCCTTGCCCAGCCTCCGCCTCCGCCTCCGCCTCGCCCTCTGCAGCACCCTCTGCTTAGAGACCCCACTTTCTTCCGATGCTTCTAAAGCTGCTGCCCCTCTGCACAGCTGCCAGTCATCCTGTCTACTCGGCCCAGCCCTGCACACCCTTTCTGAACACGACCCTGCCCAGAAAGTCAGATGCTGCTCCTGGGGGGAACTCAGCCTCGGCACTGCTCACATCATATCACATGTATCCTTGGCTGTTCACCCACAAGAGCACAGGCCTCTGTGAACAGGAAGACGTCTTTGTGTCTTATACACAGTCTGGCACACGGTAAGCACCTCCTACATGTTGCACCATGAATGAATGGCTAAATGAATAAAGTGAGTGAATAAATGAAAAAATCAGTGAATGAGTGCATTACTGGCTTGGCTGGTCAAATACATGACCACGTTCGAATGTCACACGGCCATCTCCTGGAGACATTCAAGATGGGCAAGCATTGCTTCATGAACTCAGGCCACATCAATATTGACTCCCCAGTTCATATATTGGGACACTGATCTTGACATTTGTTGACATCTACGTTATGATGATTTTGACATTCTCTGTCTTTGTATCCTCAGTGTTTCCCGTCATAAATGTCCAAAGGTTATGTTAGTCTTCATATTTTGAATCAAGTTATAAGAGCTCCACTTGGTGAAAGAGATCTGAGTAAATTATTCCCTAAGTCTAAGACCAATAGTACACCTGGGGTCCAACTTAGAATCCTAAGTTGGAAGGAAGGAGAGGTCGGCTGGCTGGACCGCTCGGATCCGGTGCAGAAATTCCAGCGAGAGGGCCACCCAGCTTGTGGTGTGTTCCTCCCAGAATAAAGAACTCGCCACCTTGCAGAGCAGGAAATTCCTGATTTACAGCTCGAATAGATAAAATTTCAAAAAAAGTCTAGCTCAGGTCTTTTTGCACAGTGATCTGACTTTTCTGTATCTATCATGCATATAATTACACTTTCATATAATTTTCGAATATTACAAGACATTATCATGGCCTGTCTTCATCTCTTCTTTTTTTCCAGGCTAACCATCTCCATTCTTTCAACCATGTTTATATGATCATGTTTTCAAACTTTCCATGATTTCTTGGTCTGTAATAACAAAATACCATAGACTAAGTGGTTTAAACAACAGACATTTATTTCCCATAGTCCTGGAGGCTGGGAAGTCCAAAAAGTAGGAGCTGGCAGATTTGATTCTTGGTGAGGGCCCTCCCCCTGGGTTGCACACAACCACCTTCTAGCTATGTCCTGACATGGTGGAGAGAGAACAGGCTTTGGTGTCTTCCTCCTTTTAGAAGGGCACTAATCCAATCATGGGCCCCACCCTCATGACCTTATCCAAACCTAATGACCTCCCAAAGGCCTCATGGCCTCCTAATACTATCACAATGGTGAGTCGGGCTGCCACGCATGAATCTGAGGGGGGAACACATCATTCAGTCCATAACACACAGTCATCCACTGCAGAATTCCGTCCGAGAAGACAAAACGATGACTAATAGGTCTCTGGATGTGTGCTCCCCCGGAGCCCAGAATACTGGAAGTACATTTTTGCTCATTAACCAAGCTGTTCATGCAGCATTTGCAGTTCCAAGAGATATGAATCATTGTTATGTGCGCGAAGCATCTTTGGAACAAACTGTCCATAAATTTTCAAATTGCAGATTTATTCAAAATGACATGTCTCACACGTATTACCAACTTTATACTTCCTGGAAACTTTCTACAAAGATCCATTTCATGTGTTCTTCAGAACAGCCAGCCACCTTCAGCAGATGAGAAAAGCAAGGCCCCACAAGGACAAAGAATGTTCCTAAGGTCACTGAAGATGGCCAGAGGTGGAGTTAGAACCTGGGTCCGCATTTCAGGTGGACAAGCATGTGGCTTCTTCATGCCTCTGTGACGACGAGGGTCAGAAAGGCCACTGGCAGGGCCAGAGTAACACCGGCACACTCTCACCCCCCTCCACCCCTGCCCCCGTGAGGAGGGGATAAACACAGAGCCCGCCCCGCTCTGGCCGATGCAAACGCCTGGGTGGGGGTGGAAAGAATATTTCTAACAAAACAAACAAGACTTTGGCAAGCGACAGGATGGCTTGGAGCAGATGGATGAAAAATGCTGGCTGCACAGGTAATTGTGCCCCTTAGTCCCACATCACTTACGAAACTCCACCTGCAGCCATGTGGGAAAGAGGCTGAACTGAAGGAAGCCCCTGCTGCAACCCCGGGAACGCACCAGCATCCAGTGCGCAGACACGCGGACCAGGCAGAGGGCCACAGCCACTCAGCACCTGCCCGGCCGGCAGCTCTCGGCTCTCCGAGCAAATGTCCGCTCCTCCCTTCTCATGCCCCGACCCCTCCTCCTAGGATCCGATGCCTAATGGAGGGGTTGGTGAGAGGGGTCAAAGAGGAGGCAGACAGGGCGATGAGGGTTAGCAACACTAACCTTCACCAAGGCTGCAGAGAACATGTAACTTTTTAACATCATAAGCTGATCTGCGGATTCAGAGGGACAACAACCACGTTGTGTCATAGAGGGTGAATTATGAAACCAGGAGATAAGAAAGAGTAAGACAAACCAAAAATGAACCACTGTAGGAAAACGGGGCTGCCTCCGTCAGCCCCCAAAATCGTCGGTGTCACCTCCCTTCCGTACACACAACCACCACCGCCAGGACCACCCCTAAT
Source organism: Molossus molossus (assembly GCF_014108415.1). Lineage (NCBI taxonomy): Eukaryota > Metazoa > Chordata > Mammalia > Chiroptera > Molossidae > Molossus > Molossus molossus. The sequence goes on along the minus strand of NW_023425366.1, from coordinate 103,645,975 downwards.
TAACTATTACCACCTAGAAACAATAACATACCTACTCTCAAAGAGCTATTCAGAAGCACCAAACGTTTAAAGAACAAACATCCAGTTCCTCCCAGAAAAGTCCCTGCTGCAAAGATCCCATCATTTATAAGCGAAGTTCCTCCTTCCAGCTCTTCTCTGAGGGGCTACCCGAGATTTCTGTTTGGGAAACACATAGTCTCTGTCCTCCACATCCCTAGGAGTACACACATTCCTACTCGGCGAATGCCGGGCAGTGTTCTGAGATGTGACTGGCCATGCGACTCGCTGTGGCTAACAAGACGCTCGTGGCCGTGACGTGAGCAGAGGCTTGAACTGCACTTGCCCTGCTGGTCTCGGCCCCTTCATCCTGGCACCACTGATGCAGTGGGGACGACAGACATGGCTGGAGCCAACCTGTCGCGCAGAACCGAGCCCAGCTCACCTCGGCCCAGACCCGCTTACATGAAGACACGTGAGAGGAAGAGCAGTTTTAAGAATTTGAGACTACAGCCCTGGCCGGTTTGGCTCAGCGGTTAGAGCGTCGGCCTGCAGTCCGGAGAGACCCGGGTTCGGTTCCCGCTAAGGGCACGTACTTCGGTTGCAGTTTGTCCCCGGCCCTGGTTGGTCGTGCGGGTGGCAGCCACTCGATGTGTCCCTTCACGTCGATGTTTCTCTCTCTCCCTTCCTCTCTCTCTCTCCCTCCCTCTCTCTCCCTCCCACTCTATCTGTACAAAAAAATGGAAAATATCCTCGGGTGAGGATAAAAAAAAAAGAATTTGAGACGACATGGAGGGACCTTGAAAGTATCATCCTAAGTGAAACAAGCCAAACAGAGAAAGACAAATTTCATATGATCTCACTTATTTGTGGAATATAATGAACATAACAGTTTGAGGAACGGGGTAGTCCCAGAGACGCGGAAGTGGGGTACAGACTGACAATCCCCTAAAAAGTGGGGAGGTGGGGGAGGGTTGAACCACAGAACTTATACGCATGTATGCATGAACAGTGGACATGGACAACAATCTGGGGAAGGGGCAGGGAGGGAGGGGAGGGGGGAATCAGTAAGGGAAAAAAGGAGAAACATCTGTAACAAAAATTAATCAATAAAAATAAAAAAATAAAAAAAAAAAGAATAGCTTACGTTTAAAGGTTTGACCTGAGCCACGACGAATGTTGGACATTGGTGCCGTTTATCAGGATGGAGAAATGAGGGAGAAAAATATTTTGAATACGAGGGGGTGTGACACAGAACCGGGAGTCCGGTCGGGACAATTAAATTGGAGATGCCGTGAGACTTCCAAGTGGACGTGTCAAGCTCACAATGTGGGAGGAGGTCGGCGTGGAGATGTAAACTGGAATTGACCGGTGTCTAAAGGGAATTTACAGACATAGTTCTTGAGGGGTCACCTAGGCAACAGAGATACACAGAGAAAAAGGAAGCCTGAACACTGAGCCCCAGGCACCCCACAAGAAGGGGGGAGAAGAGAGAAGAGCCGAGAAAAGCAACCTGAGGCAATGCAGACGGAAACCCTGGAAATGGTGGCGTCTAAGAACAGCCCCTTGGACGTGGTAAAGCTGAGGCATCAGAGAATTGGGAAGACACGTTTCAGGGAATGGAAGCCCAGAGCAGGTTCAAGAGAGAAGAGGTGAGAGGCCCCCGCCAGGTTGTTCAGTTGGGTAGAGCGTCGTCCCGATCCAAGGTTGCAGGTTTGATCCCAAGCCAGGGCCCCTACAAGAATCAACCAGTGAATTCATAAATAGTGAAACAAGAAATCTCTCGCCCTAGCCGGTTTGGCTCAGCTGTTGGAGCGTCGGCCTGCGGACCAGAGAGTCCCAGGTTTGGTTCCTACTAGGGGCACATACAAAAAAAAAAAAAAAAACCAAAACGACTTCCAGTCAAGATGGCGGGTAGGTAAACGCGGTATCACGTCTTCCCACAACCACATCAAAGTTACAACTAAACTACAGAACAACCATCATTCAAAACCGCCTGAAATCAAGCTGAATGGAAGTCCTACAACTACGGAATTAAAAAAAAAAAGCAGCTACATCCAGACTGGTAGGACGGGCGGCAGCGCGAGGGGTGGGGGTGGCGGTGGTGGCGGTGGCGGCGGTGTGACGGACGGGCTGGTCCCACACCCAAGCGTGGTGGATAAAAATCAGGAGGCTCCCGTGGCTGGAAAGGTCCTTCCTGAGGACTGAGGGGTCCCCGTCCCACACCAGGTGCCCCGCTCAGGGTTCCAGTGCCAGGAAGAGAATCCCCATAACTTCTGGCTGGAAAAACCAGCGGGAACGGAGGCTCAGGGAAGCTGACCTGGCTGGAGCCCCAGGCAGCTCCTTAAAGGGCCCGCGCACGGACTTATCGGACTCTCTCCCTCTAAGCTCGGAGGGGAGGCAGCTCGAGGGGCGCCAGAGACATACAGGGAAGAACTGAGCTGTTTGGCACTGGAGCGAGGGCTGGAGAGGGGGCTTTCTTGGGGACAAACGTGCTGTCAGAGGCCTTTGTTCCTTTGGTGAGCCCTTCCCGGGGGCGGCACACAGCCGCCATATCTGGGACTCCAGCAACCTGGCTCACACTGGTAGCCCCGCCCTGCTGACTCCCTGAGGCCCCGCCCCACCCCGCCCCACACAACTTTCAAGCCCACCCAAGCTGTTGCCACTTGCTTAACCATAGGATTGACCGGTCTTGGATCCTGCTTCAGGTTTTCCCTAAATTCTTTCAAACGAGCAGCATCGGGTCTCAGCGAGCCCCATACCTCTCATTAAGTAATACACAGAAACAAACACAGAGAGGCAGCCAAAATGAGGATACAAAGAAACAGGTCCCAAATGAAAGAACAGAACAAAACCCCAATAAAAGAACTAAGTGAAAGGGAGATAAGCAACCTAACAGATACTGAGTTCAAAATACTGCTTATAAGGATGCTCAATGAACTTAGTGAGAACCTCAGTGAACTTAGGGAGGGCCTCAAGAGCATAAAAAAGGACCAGTTAGAAATCATGGATACACAGTTAGAATTAAAGGAGGCATTAACTGAAATAAAGAATAATTTACACAGCTTCAATAATAGAGTATGTAAATCCAAGGAGCAAACCATCGATTTGGAATATAAGGAAGCAAAAAATCCCCAATCAGAACAGCAAAAAGAAAAAAGAATCCAAAAAAATGAGGATAGTGTAAGGAGCCTCTGGGACAACTTCAAGCATGCCAACATTCGCATCTTGGGGGTGCCCGAAGGAGAAGAGAGAGAACAAGAAATCGAAAACCTGTTTGAAACAATAATGGCAGAAAACTTTCCTAACTTGGTGAAGGAAACAGACATACAAGTCCAGGAAGCACAGAGAGTCCCAAACAAGATGAACTCCAAGAGGCACACACCAAGACACATCATCATCAAAATGTAAAAGGTTCAAGACAAAGAGAGAATATTAAAAGCAGCAAGAGAAAGGTAGCTAGTTACCTACAAGGGAGTTCCCATTAGGCTGTCAGCTGATTTCTCAAAAGAAACTTTGCAGGCCAGAAGGGAGTGGCAAGAAATATTCAGAGTGATGAAAACCAAGAACCTACAACCAAAATTACTTTATCCTGCAAAGCTGTCATTTAGAATTGATGGACATATAAAAACTTTCCCAGACAAGAAAAAGTTAAAGGAGTTCATCACTACCAAATCGTTATTATATGAAATGATGGTCTTTTTGAAGAAAAAGATAAAATGTATGAACAAACAAAATGTCAATGAATACATATCTATCAACAATGGAATCTACAAACAAAATGAACAGGAAGAACAGAAACATTCTCATAGATACAGAGAACATTTTGTTGGTTGCCAGTTGGGAAGGGGGTTGGGGGAATGGGTGAAAAAGGTGAAGGTATTAAGAAGCACAAATTCATTGCTAGACTGACAAACCTCAAAGGGAAAGGGGTTGGGGGGGTGGGAAGAAATAAACCAAAGAACTTATATGCATAACCAATGGACACAGACAATAGTGTGGGAAAAGGTGGGAGGGGGGCGGGAGTGGGGAGGAGGGGGTCAAAGGGGGAAAAATGTGGAACATCTGTAATACATTTTACATCCAACAATAAAGATTTGAAAAAAAGCCCTGGCCAGTTTGGCTCAGCGGTTAGAGTGTCGACCTGCGGTCCGGAGAGACCCGGGTTCGGTTCCCGCTAAGGGCACGTACTTCGGTTGCAGTTTGTCCCCGGCCCTGGTTGGTCGTGCGGGTGGCAGCCACTCGATGTGTCCCTTCACGTCAATATTTCTCACTCTCTCTCCCTTCCTCTCTCTCCCTCCCACTCTATCTGTACAAAAAATGGAAAAATATCCTCGGGTGAGGATAAAAAAAAAAAGATTTGAAAAAAAGAAAGAAAGAAATCTCTGTCTCTCTGTCTTTCTCAAATCACTTAAGAAAAGAGAAAGAGAGACGAGGTGAAGAAATGAAGCAGCAGATACAGGCAACGCTGCTGAGGAGTCTGCTATAAAGAGAGCGAGAAATGTGATGCTGCTTCCATTCTAAGGGTCATTATGTTAAAACCATCGCCCTGACAGAAGAAACACATACGTGAAGCTGACCCAGGCGGGATGTGGTTCCATAGTTGCCAGGGCCTGCTCTGCCCTGCTCAGCCAATGGCTCGGGCGAATGGCCGTCACCAAGCTCCCACGGGTCAAGGGGGTGTGGACCGGAGAGTGCCTGAGACGCCCTGTGGCTCTCAGCAGCTCCAGCGTGAACACGTGACAGGTGAGGACACACGAGGAGGCCCATCCATCAGCACACGAAGGAGGTGGCACAGCATGACTGCGTCAGGAATCAGCAGATTTCCAAAGGTGTCCGTTAGGGAGGTTTTGTGGTTCCACGTGACTCACGCATCAGGCAATGTGAGGTCTCAGTACCCAACCAAACCTCAGGGCACTGGCGTCCCAGCGACTCAGAAGAAGGGAAGGAAGAAGCAAAAGTCTTCCTTCCCGGCAGGCCCAGAAAGCAATACCGGCACGAGTTTAGGATTGATTCACTAGATACAAGTGGCAAAATCCAACATTTGGAACACCTGGTAAATCCAGCAGATACAAAATAGCTCCCCCACCCTATGCCAAACAAATATGAAATGACCAAATACACAAAAACCCACACTCAGGACACCCAGGGCCACGCCAGTCCTCTGCCTACTGCCACACGGAACTCCACACTGCCCCGGACGGATCCAGCCGCACACGCACACCCACGCCTGAGCCCCAACAGCCCGCTCCGCAGGGCCCATTTCACGTTCTCCACGCAGAGTCAACGTCAGCCTCGTCCCTGCATCGCCACACGTCGGTCTGGATTCCGCCTGTGAGCACACAGGAAAAGCGGACGTGCTCAGAGCCCGGACCTGTCACATCACCGTGGTCCCCGGGCACAGGCATCACCCGACAGAACAGATTTCTCCACCTTCTCTCGGCCCAGTTCTACTCCCATGCTCCTCGCCGTCCCGCGTGTTTGGCTGCTCCTCTAGCGAAGGTCCAGACGAGACAAACCAACAGCAGGCAGAGGAAAGAAGGATTCCGTGGAGACACCCAGCCCCGGCTCTGACCATGGTTAACAGACCTGCCCAGCACACCTGGCAGCTGCGGGTTTATGCAGGTAAATGAGCAGAACCATTTGGATAGCTCCCCAAAGAGAGATGAAAGTGGAGATAACAGAAAACAACGCACACATGGCTGCACCCCAGTTATTCTCCACCTCTCAGAAAACGCCTGTATGACCAGAGTTGGTGGAAATAATCTAGGAGAAACACCCTGGATTAATTGTTCTGGGCTTGAGAACATCTGGAAGCCTAGGGGGTTAATGACCCACAGAGCATGAGCATCTGAAGAGGCCCTAACAACAAAATGCCAGTTTCCGCCCGGCTGGAGTGGCTCGGTGGTTGAGCGCCGACCCATGCACCAAGAGGTCGCCGGTTCCATTCCGGTCAGGGCACATGCCCAGGTTGTGGGCCCGATCCCCAGTGGGGGGCATGCAGGAGGCGGCCAGTCAGTGTTCTCTCTCATCGATGTTTCTATCTCTCTCCTTCTCCCTTCCTCTCTCTCTAAAATCAATAAAGAAAAAAAATTTAAAAAGAAATGCCAGTTTCCATCGACAAAGATCTGCAGTGGATGTACGTGAGGAGCATGTCTTCATTGCACTTCTTTCTGGCATCGGGGCCCTCTGCCCAGCACGTGCCAGTCAACCCCAGGCCAGGAGCAGTACATCCAGGAGGTGTGAGAAAAGCACACCTGGACAGGTGTGCAGGGGTGGGTGGTACCACCAGCCTTTCTCCCTCTGGAGGCTCAGCAGCAGGCGGCTAGGTTACATGGTACCCATTTGACGTGGCCTGAAGGAGCACTTTAACTTGGGATGTATTTACTTAAATTCCTCTTTGTACAAAAACACCATCAACAATAATACTCAAAGTAAAACTCAGGAACTACGAGAATAAATGAGAAGTGACAACACTAAGTCATAGATCGATACGATTCCGGTTCATGATCTGGGGCAGGTGTGGGTGGCAGAGACCGGCAGAGGGTACAGGTGGTCTCAGGGATTGTGCAGTCACTCCCCCTGATGGGGCGCCAGCGACCAGTCAGGGACTCGGCCTAGCCCACTCTGTCCTCTCTCTGGTTCTGACCTGCGCTGTCCTCCTGGCCCAGGCAGCCTGGGAAGCTCTTAGCTTCGGCTCTGGTTACAGCGGCAGACACGGAGCAAAGGCTGCTTCCTCCACAGTTCCCTCTGCTGCACTGGACCCGGACTCCTGCCTGCTGCTGGTCTGCTGCATCACTTGACACCGCGCTGATTTCCCCCATGCTCTGCTGGGCCGCAGGCCTCTCCATCTGCCCTCAGGCTGCACTGACACTGTCCACCATCCTCCGGGGCAGACACTCAGGGTTCGAGTCTCAGGTGAGGCCCCAGAGTCGGCCATATAACAACAGCCTCAGTGATCTCTCCTCTCTCTCTCACACACACACTCTCTCTCTCTCTCGTCTTAAACTCTTGAAGCCTCAGTTTCTTACCCTGTAAAGGAGGAATAATGACTATAAGCTCACAGGACACAACATGCACCAAGACGACAGCACAGTGCTTTGCAAACAGTAGGGGCTTAATCATGAAGATGCTCTTGTCTGTCCATTGCTGCCGGCAGGGGTGTAAAATGGTGCAGCCATTTCCAAAAACAGTTTAGCAGTTCCTCAAAGCTTACACAGTGTTGCCATATGACCCAGAGGAGAATGAGAACCTATGTCCACATAAACACTTGTACACAAATGTTCATAGTAGCATTATCCATAATAGCCCCAAACTGGAAACAACGCACACCTCCATCTGCTGTTGAATAGATAAACAAAATGTGGTACACCCATTAAATAGAATATTATTCAGTCATAGAAAGAAATTAAGTACTGATACATGCTGCCACATGGATCAACGTTGACAACATTATGCTAAGTTAGAAAAGCCAGACAAAAACACACAAATGTATTATATGATTTCATATATATGACATGCCCAGAATAGGCAACCGTATAGAGACAAAAAAAAAAAGGTGTGTATGAAATGGGAAGTGACTGCTAATGGGTATGAAGTTCCCTTGTGGGGCGATACATATTCTAGAATTAGAGAGTGGTGATTAGTACACTTTAAAAGGGTGAATGCTATGGTATATGAATTACATCTCAATAAAAATCATAGAAAAATTAAAATAAGTAAAAGTAGAAGATGCAGCAAAAAAAGTAGTAAGGCCTCCTTACCCCTCTTTTCTCAGCTTTCTGGTTTCCATTTCAAAACCACACGACCATCAAGCTCAGAGCAGCCTCGTTGCTCCCAAATTCAATTGACTAAGACAAAAATTTAAAAAGACCTTCACCTCTTTCTCTGTTGGGTCATGTATCTAGCTCTAATTCTCTATCTACCTATTTATCCATCCACCCACCCGTCCACCCACCCATCCATCCACCCGCTGATCCACCTGTCCATCCGTCCGTCCACCCATCCGTCCACCTGTCCACCCGTCCGTCCATCTGTCCACCCACCCACCCATCCACCCACCCGTCCATCCATCCATCCATCCATCCATCCATCCATCCACCCATCCATCTTAGCTCTACTTCATTCCATTTCTTTTCCTCTGAATAATTCTCTAGCTGTCATATTTATTCTATCTAATTCAGTTACTACTGCCAAATAAATTAGAAGCAGTTCTGTGTTGTGGTTACACACACATATATTCTCTCTCTCTCTCTCTCTCTCTCTCTCTCTCCCTCCCTCCCCCTCCCTCACTCCCTCCTGTTCTTTAGGAATAATTAACTACTATAACTTTTTCATTGTCTACAGAGGAATAAACTACAGACCAAAACATATTTCAGTTATGCTTATTTTTTATAGAGGTAGAAAAACTCACTGACCCTATAAGAATGAAAGTCTGCATCCCCCTGCCCATAATGGCTAACCATGAGCAAAAATTAAATAATCTTTATACAAAACCACTAGGGGAAGCTTCTTTTGAAGCAGACAACCTAGTGAGCTCCTCCTGAATTTTCCTGACATCTCACATGACAAAACATCCCCTTAAATCCCTTCCCAAGGCTAACAACTGCAGCAACATCACCCTTCATATTTAATTTCCTTTCAAATTCAGGTTTCTGAGGGGGCTCAGCATCGTCTGGAAGGATTCCAGTGAGCAGGAATAGCCTCAAACTCAATATGTAGTCACTGTTATGCAAACTGCCTTTATGGAGAGAAACTCCGAGTCCATATATATTTTCTCCCCAGACTAGCTTGCTCTGTGCTCTAATTAGCTTTTACTAGCTATGGCTCACCACTTTTTAAGGTCAAAATGTCTCCTTTACAGAACATTCATCTGATACGTTGAAGATTCTGTTCTGAAGCTGCTTTCCTACTTTCTCTTCCCTAAAGAGAAACAAGCAAGCACCGTGGCTTGCTGACTCATCCTGGTTGCACTGGACAGCTGGCCACGTGCAGGAGAACCTTTGCTCCTCAGTTACTATCCTGTTTCACTGACTCTCAAATGTCAACTTACTGAAAGGGTATCATGCCAAGCACTCAGACACCGGGAAGGAAAAAGCACCCTGAGGATGGAGTCTTGCCCTTATACCATCTACTCCCACTGCTCACGTGGTAAGAATAAAGACTCCTTAGAATGAGTTTTTCGATGGCTCGGAGAACTAAGAGATTGGTATGGGCTTAGAATAATGTATTCATGTTCATAATATCCAAGGATGTTAAGAAAGGATGCTCCTAATTCAATAAGTAGAAAGTCTGGAGATCTCCCCAAACTGATCTCAGCTGGGATTTCATGGATCTGTCTTTGGGGAAGTGCTCACCCACCACGTCACCAACGTGCTCTCCTCCAGTGAACACAGCTAGGAAGGGAGCTGGTCCAGGAGACGCCTGACGAGGGTGCAACAAATCGAACAAAAAAGGAGAAGAGCCACTCATTCATGCCTTCAACAGCTGTAGATTTATTGGGCACATACTATGCCCCAACCTAAAGATTTAACCACAAATAAAGCAGACACAATTCCTGGTTCTCTGACTCTTACAGCCTAAAGGGAAGGATGGACATTATGCAATTAATTCTACAATTCATTTGAATTAGGTGAAGTGTAAAAAGGGAGGTGTATGGCATGCTAACAGAACATATAACATGCCCTGTTACATACTGTTACATGTTGAAGTCTCCATGTAACCATTTTTAAAGATAAAGTCACTACAGAGGTAATCAAATAAAACGGTTAGGGTGGGCCCTAATCCAATCTGGTGTCCTATAAGAGGAAGAAACACGAGGAAGGAGCACACGCAGAAAGACCACGTGAAGAAGACGGCCATCTATGAGCCAAGGAGAGACGCCTCGGGAGGAACCAACCCTGCCAACACCTTGATCTTGAACTCCCGGCCTCCCGGACTGAGAAAATGAACTTCTGTTCTGCGGTCCATCCAGTCTGTGGCATTTTGTGATGGCAGCCTAGCAAACTAATATACGATCACAGACAATTCTGCTACGTGTTCAGGGCATTTTAGCAGTGGTGACACGGAGGCAGGGGTTGATGTCACGGTTTGGGTCCAGGTCAACAGGTAATGATGAAAGGAACTGGTAGAAGCAAGTGAAGGGACAGTTGGTGTGGGCAGGTGAGCTGTACCAGAGACGATGCTCTCTGCCCTCCCGGTGACCTCAAGGGCCTTTTCAGCTCTTGCACCTAATGCTGCTCCCACACAGGGACTGGTGACCAGCCAGTGTCCATCCCCGTCTCCTTACAAACGGACACCCCTGCTCTTTCGCGCCTCTCTCCAGAATGACAATGAGCCAAGGGACGGCGCTCCCAGCTGTGTCCTCCTCACAGCTCCACGCTGACAAGCTGTGCTGCTCTGATTAATTTCTCCGCTGCCCTGGATGTGAGTTTTCTCATTTATAAAATGCAGGCGTTGTCCTAGACCACAAGTTTTCAATCTGTGCTCTGGAGGGAAGAGAAGTATGAGCCGCGAAGCCTCTCGGCGCTTTCGATTTTTCATGTTATTCACACTTGACTCCAAAAATAAATTCTTCCTCCTTCAACCTTTGTTTTTCCTAAGCTTAAACAGTTATTGTTTCAAACTCTTCCTGATTTATTCTTTCAAGATATTTTTCTAACCAATGCCTTTGGAACACTTGTCTTCCATATCATTCCTTTTATTTTGTATTTTTGTAAATTGACTACTGTTTTAGCTTTCTCCTTTATCAAAACCCTTGACGATTTGGTCTTCGTGTTTTCTTTCCTATGAACGTTTGTATTTCCGTTTTGCCTTTCTTGCTTTTAGAATGACTGTAACCTCTGCCCTCCTTGTAGGAGTCTACCTTTTAGAGTCTCCTTGTCCTGTTGAGCATTTGTGTCTACATTGGCCGACGTGGTGGTGGGAGTGGAGGCCAGGGAGGCTGCTGCGCCCACCCAGGGTCGCTGGAGGCCTTTTCTCCTAAATGCCCCCAATCTGCTCCAGGCTCTCGAGACAGTGCCTCAGACGGCTCTGAAGACCACCCAGGTGACACTCCCCAGGTCGACAGTGTGCCGGAGACACAACTGAACTACCAGATGGGGGACACAAGGAACACAGCAGCTTTCCAGCCCTCCTGGGACGAATCGATCGTCTGGAGACTGGTGCTGTCAGACACTGGATTTGAGACAAACTAGGGAGTCCCCAACACCGTCACAGCACAGAAGTGGGGAGAGGAGGCCACTGGCAGAGAGAAGAACCAGGTGCCTGGCTTTGCTCTCATCCAACCTGCCAGCCTCTGGAATATTTATTTCTGAATTGCTCCCCCCTTTCCTCCCTTCTGGGTAGAATTCTGGGAAGGTCTCTCTGTTATGGAGAAGGGGATGGAAGAGAGGGGGAGCCTGGGCCAGAGGTGGAGACCATTTTGCTCTGGCTGTGCTCCGGGGAACTCCTTGGGGTTTAGGGGAGAGGCTGATATTGGGCTTCTACAATCCCTAGTCTATCCCCCAACTCCCAAATGAATACATACATTTTTCTATGGGGTTTGCATCCCTGATTAAATCTATTTTCGGAGCTCAGGTCATAATGATAATACCTGCGATTAGTAGGTTAGCAGTTTGGGGTTCCATTTTTCTGTATGTTCCCATTGATTTGCCATGTCGGAACCAATGAGAGGCTGTTTCTCCCACATGCAAGACCTTCTTTATCACTGCACAGCCTTTCTGACTGTGCCTCCCATCTGCCTGAATAGCAGCCGCTTGGCTCGCTGTCCACTGAGGGGCTTGACCCTCACACTATCTCCAGCCATAAGAAGCGCCTTCATGTGTCGGCCTCACCAGTGAGCCCCACCCCAGCATGGCTTAGCCAGAAGGCCTGAACCAAAGGACGCTCTGCCAAGCCTGGAGCGTGCTGTTCCTCCAGGCGCTACACCGCACGCACCTGGGCATCGAGCATCCTCACTGGGTCCATCAGCTTTGCTGAGAAGATGTGGTCACTCATCCCCATCCTTGCACAGGGACAAAACACAGGGTTAACTGGTCAAACAGCAAGCTATTGTCAGGAAGCAGATACTGCCAGGAAGCTTCACCTTCAAGCTCCCTGCGGCTCAGGTTACGGGTGAGGTCCATGGGAGAAACAGAATATCCGCAGAGGCTGGCTGAAAGGAAATGCAGAGCGGCCATTCCTCTCAAGACTTGAAAGTTATTTTGGAAATGAGCCTCATCAACAGTGAGCGGCACACTGGCTTCGCCACCGTAGAACAGGCTTGACTGGACCGGCGTGTGAGAAGCCTTCTAAGGCCATCACTCTTAGCTGCTTCCCAAGAGCCCTTTCTCCTCTTCTCCCACCTGTGTCCTTGCTAGCGGAGCATGGATCATGCGGCATCGTGCCCAGCCCCAGGATGACCAGGGCTGGCCCAAGCCAGTCACGCCTGTTTGCCCAACACCGCTCCAGCCCACTTGCTGCTATGGGCCCAGGACCTTGTTCTGGCCAACACAGGGGACGGCTTCTGAAGACATTCTGCAAAGGCTGTTTCCCCCATAGGAAGGAGAGCTGTTTTCTATCTACCCTGCTTGGGATGCCCATGTGAGGATATAACATTTGGATGCACCGTAAGGGAAAGAACGCCACCGATTGGGAGGAGAACCACTCTCCCGACCTGCACAGTTATGAACGAGCCTGGGGCCTCCAGGATTCTCGTTAAGTAAATATCAGTGTCTTCATGGATTCAGGCCCTGCTAGGTATTCTATTTGCAAGCAAACGTAATCAGGCACATAAAATGTGAGGTTACGGTGACCTCACAGGCCACTGAAGACACAGTGATGTGATTCAGGGTGTCCTTTGTGACAACTATGGGAAATCTCTTCAATGTTTCAGCACTAGGCAGAGCTCTGCCGCTTCCAACTCGCTTTATCACGCAGACACCGGGAACCACACGGATGATTATTCTTTCTTGGTGTTGGCTGCTAGAAAGCACAAGGGCAAACCCGGGCTCCGTTTCTAGCAAATGCACTGACCTTGACAGCACAGGCATCCGCAGTCACGTGACTCCAGCTTCATCCTCACTCCCCCTTTACCCTTTGTCATGATTTCCCAACATAACTGTTCTCAGTAAAATGGAACATGCTGTATTCATAAGGATAACTCTGTAGTGCATACTTTTTATTTGGTCTCAAGTCATTTTTGAAATTAGTAAGTAAATGCAAAGATACTTTGGGCGGACCGATGTGGTAAGTGACACACGAAGGCCTATCCTCAGGTTATGGGGACCCAGGTGAAGGCACAGCCTTCTCTCCGCGAGGGGAGCACAGAGAGCTTCCTGAAGGAGGCGGCATTTGGATTTCATCTGCAGGACAGGGGGGTGAGTGCTAGGTCAGACAGGAGGACGCAGCACATTCCCAGGGGGAGGAACGGCATCCAGCTCCAACCCCAGACGGGAGGGGCAGGCTTAAGGCAGGAGGACACCGGAGAGGGGGGATGAGAAGGTGGCAGGGCCGGAAAGACAAACAGCAATCCGACAAAGGTCATGGATGCTGGCCTCCGGGTGACAGCAACCACAAAACGCACTGGGCAGGAAAGGGACAGAACGGCCAGCGCTGTGCTGCATGGTGTAACGGCAACTCTGACTGAAGCGGGAAAAGAACACTGAAGGGAGAAAAGACCGTTGGAAGGTGACAGCAGCTGTCCTGGCCAGACAGAAAGGGACATGAGCTGAGAGGAGCAGTGGGGGTGGGCGGGGTGGGGACAGACAGAGAAGCAGGGACAGAGACAGAGACAGGAAGAGAAGATCCTCCAGGAGCAGGGCGGTGGTTCACCACTGCTGTGTCCATGTCATCCTGCGCCCGTGTCACGAACCCCCTGCCAAGCACCTGACTCTGTAGGGTTCTGGGGCACAGGGGGCTCCTGCTCTACTCTGAGCCGCAGACAAGCTTCGAGGGGCCTGACAGGAGCACGTGCTAAATATATAAGTACGAATCAAACTGGGGGCCGGGGGAGAATTCCATACAGGAGTTCAGCAAAATGTCTCTCTCTCTCTTTCTCCCCCACCCAGAAAGACATGCAGATCTTCTGAGAGCAGTTCTGTAAGAGGCATGCAGAGGGATGGAATGGAGACCGAGCAGACCGCACCCGGCCTCGGTCCCCGCCCGCCAGCCAGGCTGCCCACCTCCAAGCTGCAGCCCAATCCTCCTCTCATCCTCAGCACATCCCCGCCTGACGAGGGTGAGTCACCAGGACGAGAAAAGCCATTCCTAAATAGCAGGCCTTTATAACTCTGTTCCTCTGCCCACATTTGCCATCTTATCAGTGCACTTTGCCTCGTGTGATGAACGCCCCTGACCTGAGCCTTCACTTTCCCGAATGAAGTGACAACACACGTCACCCGGATCAGGCCCCGTGGGCACATCACCCCTACTTCCCTGCCGCTCACATTTTTCTCCCAGATGTCTCCGTTTGGCCGCTTTCTGATAACCACAAACTGGGACCGAAGTAACCTTTACAGTCTCTCAGAGCCAGAGGACGCACGCTCCAAAAAGAAGGTATGCTTCAAGCATCGTCTATTCCCAAAATATTGCTCTGATCCGAACCCATCAGCCACATGGAGTTTCAATTTAGTCTTTCATTTTCTGGTTCTTTCTACTAAGTAGCTTTAGAGAGTGCTTTAAGTAGTGTCCCCACCTCAGGGAAGTCTTCCTTAACTGCATCTGCTCTGCACTTTCTTGAGACCCGTCTCTATCACGACACTTGGCATACAGTATTATAATTTTCTGTATGGGCGCCTCTCTCCTCCAACAGACCATGAGATTCCTTTCTCATGGCAGACACTGGGGTCTTACTGTCTCTGCATACTAACACCTGTAAAACATGATAACACATAGTGCGGCTGGTGTGGCTCAGTGGTTGAGCATCAACTCATGTACCGAGAGGTCGCCGGTTCGATTCCCAGTCCAGGCACATGTCCGGGTTGTGGGCCAGGTCCCGGGGGAGGGGCCTGCAGGAGGCAGCTGATCGATGTTCTCTCTCATCAATGCTTCTATCTCTCTCTCCCTACCTCTCTCTCTAGAATCAATAAAGATAACACATAGGCATCAGGCATTCAAAACTGGTGCAAACCACGAGGTACCTCCTCGCACCCATCAGGATGGCTATGTCAAAGACATGGAAAATAACAAGTGTTGGCAAGGATGTGGAGACACCAGAACCCTGTGCACTGCTGGGGATGTAAAACAGTGAAGCTGCTACAGAAAACAGTATGGTAGCTGCTCAAAAAATTAAAACCAGAATTACCATAGGATCCAGCAATCCCCTGTCAAGGCAGAGATCCAAAAGAATTGAGAGCAGGGTCTCACAGAGATATCTGTGTTCAACTAGCAGCATATTCATAGCAGTACTATGCATAAGAGCCAAAAGGTGGAAATAACCCAAGTATCCATCAACAGATGAATGGATAAATAGAATGTGGTACATACATACAATGGAATACTATTCAGCCTTGAAAAGGAAAAGAATTCTGACATGTGCCAAAACATAAATGAACCTTGAGGACATTATGCTAAGTGGAATAAGCCAGTCACAAAAAGACAAACACTGTATGATCCCTTTTATAGGACGCATCTACAGGAGTCAAGTACAGGGGCTGGGGGAGGAGAGAATGAGTTTAACAAGTACAGGGTTTCAGTTTTGGAAGATGAAAAAGTTCTGCAGATTGACCGTGCAAGAGTGTGAATGTACTCAACACTACTGAAATGTACACTTAAAAATGGTTAAGAAGGCAAATTTTATGTTATGTGTATTTTACCACATTAGTAAGTTTTTAAAGTATAAATCAAATCATGATACCCTCCTGCTTATAACGTCCAGTCTTTCTGGGGAATCTGGAATTTTTTTTTAAGTAGCAGAATGGCCCTGGCTGGTGTTTCTCAGTGGTTAGAGCATCAGCCCCCAGACCAAAGTGTTGTTGGTTCCATTCTCAGTCAAGGGCACATACCTGGGTTGCAGGTTCGATCCCCAGGCCCAGTCAGGGTGCATGTAGGAGGCAACCAATCAATATGTCTCTCTCACATTGATGTTTCCTTCTCTCTCTCTATCCTCCTCCCTCCCTCCCACTTTCTCTAAAAATCAATGGAAAAAATATCCTCTGGTGAGGATTAAAAACAACAACTACAGAAATGGCAGAATTCATCATGCTATATCAGGGGAACAGTCTTTTGAAGCCAATCAGTTGAGTTAATAACTCTGATTTCTCCTGAGATCAAAGTATGCATCGAAACGTGGGAATTGCAGGCTCTGTGGCCCACACCCACAATGCCAGGTGACCAGCCTGGCATGTCCTTTACCACTGACCCCATGCAGACCTCTGAGGACAATATCCGAGAAAGGAGTCCTGCCCTGGCTAATTCCAGGACATTTACCAAAAAACTGGCACTTTAAGGAGAATGAGTGACAGATTTCCAAAGACACAGTCTCTGCAAAAAAAGATAGGGCCAGATTTTAACAACTGCTAACAATTCCACTCCTTCTGTGAATTTCCAGGACAATCTGGTATCCCAAGGGGAAAAAATTTATTCTTGCCAGTAGGTCAGTCAAAAAGAGAAAAAAGAAACATTGGTGATTTTGCCTGGAGCAAATTTGATCTCCAACTGAAGGAGGGTCGCCTCAGAGAGAAAAAAGTAGAGTAAGTTTGCCAGTATATAAAATTGCATATGACCATTAACTAATTTACTGGTCCTGGAAGTAGGAGTGTGAAAAAAATTAATTAATTCACCCCTCCCAATAAATTAACAAAATTAAAATGCGCTCAAAATCGAATTTTTGCTCCAAATCGAATTATATTTGATAGAAGAAAAATAATGCATTTGGGCATTAAGGTATTTAATTTTTCCTATCCATACACCTGTATGTACAACCTCCATCCCAACCCTGTTGCTTTTGTTTTCCTGTCGTCTTAGCTCAGGCTGCCATAGCAAAACACCGCAGAGCCTGTAGCTTAAACAACAGAGATCTGTTCTCTCCCAGTTCTGGAGGCTGGAAGTCCAAGAGCAAAGTGTGGGCAGGGTGGGTTCCTTCTGAGGCCTCTCTCCTCAGCCTCTAGGTGGCAGTCTTCTCCCTGTGTCTCCACATGTCTTCCCCTTGTGTGTCTGTCCTAGACACCCAAACAATCTCGTTTTAACTTAATTACCTCTTTAAAGACCCCATGTCCAAATATAGTCACATAAGGAATTGGGGGTTAGGGCTTCAGCACATGAATTTTTAGGGGAACACAATTCAGTCCATAACACCCACAGAGGGAAAATACTGGATTTCTAAGGAAAATACTGAACTTTTAGGTAAAACTAGTAATGGATGCTCACTTAGCAGGTCATTTTCCAACAAAACCACTGGGATGAAAAGCACAGACCAAAGCCTCCAAACTGCAGTTACCCTCTTGGCACAGGTAGGCACAGGCAGGTAATTTGCATCGTGGGAGCCCTGACAACTGAGTGGTCTCGTCGATCAGACCTTGGCATGGCCCAAGGATGATGCCCTTGGAGCATTCCCCTGACAAAAATATTCGTGTGATAACACTGAACCAAAACCCTCTCCATTTTCACCGGCTAGCCCACTGATTGAATGCACCCAAACACTTAGAGACACCTAATTCAGGGTCATCAGGTAATTTCCCAAAGGTTATTCAAACTTTGAAGAGAGAGAATCAACACCGAAACCTGTGATGTCCACGCCTGCCTTGCCTTCAGCTTCCATGTGTACACCCATGAGTCCTTCATCCATCCCGTTTCCCTCATTCAACATTGGAACTGCGTGCGCACTATGGACTCTTCCAAAACGGAAGCCAGTATTTTCCATGCCCCCTTCTCTTCCTCCTCTCTGCTTTGTCTGTTCCCATTGGGGAAAACACTAGATTTCTCGGTGAAGATGGCAGATCGGGTACGCACATATGATTTTGTTCCCTCCCAAACGCCCCAACTAACACACTTCAGAAAACGAATTTATGTCTGAGGTATACGCCCCCCGGGTGGGCATGCAGGAGACAATAGTAACGGGATCTGGGAAACTGGCAAGCTTGTGGATGAGTGGCAACAACCTGGACCCATGTACCCGAGCTGCCCCGTAAGCCAACAGTGAGGAAGGCGGGCATCAGCCCGACTCCCTCAGAGCCCTCGAAGTCCACGGGAAACGACAGTGCCAGGGATGGCAGCAATGCAGGTGCCCCTGACTCTCCCTTCCAGGACTCTCCCTTCCAGAAAGAACTGGGCCAATGGACAGCCTCCAGCTGCGAGCACCTCTGGAATCCGCCTTGCCTTTGGAGCTGCGGCCACGTTCTTCCTGGGACCGCCCCTCCCCCAGCAATGAGCAGGACCAGTGTGGGGCAGCCAACCAAGAGCAGACTCTCAGACTCATGCTGGGTCGGAGGCACTCCCTGCTCGTCCGGCTGTGCTCCCTTTCCTTCCAAGATGGTCAGGCTGCACTGCCCGCCCTGCCCTCTCTCTCCTCTCTCATTTTCCCTTTCTAAACCATCTTAAGTCCTGAATAATGCCAGGTTTTATCACTTCCTACCTGAAACACTCCTTTTCCATGGGCATCCCAGGACACCAACCTCTCCACTTTACCACTCGCTGCCTTTCCGTCTCCTTTGGTGATTCCTTCACATGTTCTGGCTTCAAAAACTGGCCCAGCCTCAGTCTTCAGTCCCCTCCTCTCCTCGCCCCAGGCTGCCCTCATTCCCTAAGCCCATAAGGCCAGTCTCATGTCTCTAAGCATCGGCTATACACTGATGAGCTGTCCATCCCAACCTTCTGCCCTCACTTCTAAACGCATACATCCAGCCTGTAAGCAGCATCTCACTCTGGGTGTCTAGCAGGCATCCCAGACTCGGCATGTCCACAGCCCGGCCCCAAGGCCCGTGCAGACCTGCCCCTGCCCACCTCCCATCACAGGGCAGCTCCACGCTTCCAGCTGCCCTGGGCTAGCTGCTCCTTCGCTCACTCCCACGAAGGCCTCAGGAAGTCTGTCAGCTCTTCCTTTGCACGCCTCTGACACTGACTACGTCCTCCCACCAACTCGCCACCATCTCTCCCCAAATCCATCTGCTCCTCCTCCCTGCTTTCCACCCTCTGTTCCCTTTCGCAAAAATTTCAACAAGGAATTCAGAGAGATGTTTTTAAAATACAAGTCAGCTCACGAAATACATTTGTTCACATCCCATACTACTCACTCAAGGAAAGGCCAAGTCCTTATCACGGCCCAGGCCAGCCTGGAGTGTGACACAGGCCTACACACTCCTCAGCCATCTCCCTGCCTTACCACCACCCTCCCTTGCCTGAGCTCCCTGGGTCCGCGATGGCCATCCTGTGGTTCCTTAACAGGGCCAAGAAGGCTCCTGCCTCAGGGCCTCTGCAAGTGCTGCTCCCTCGAATTAAAGCCCTCTTTCCCCAGATGTCTGTATGGCTTCCTTCCTTACTACTTTAAGATCTTTGCTCAAATGTCACTCTAAATAAGACAGCACCTCTTTCTACTCTCCATCCTCTACCCTGTTTTGATGTTTCTAGCCCCTCTTACCACCTTACATAGTATAAGGATATCTGTTTGTCAGTCTCCCCAGATAATATGCTCCAAGAGACCAGGAACTTTGTGTTCCCAGAGCCTTAGGCATGCTTGGGTTAAATAGCAAATGAATCAGCATGGGTATTGCTGATTCTCTTAAGAAAATATCTTATGAAGGGGTTCGGAAAAATCCTCCCGAAAATGGGCCACTTTGGCATGTGAATTATTTTGAGCTGAATGCAATCAAGACCCTGCAGCCTCAGGAGAAAAGTTTACTTCTCCCTTAAGGAATTTAAATTAGGGGCTTTGCCCAAAATAAGAGTTATCACTAGAAATAACTTTTTATGACCTATTTATACTGCAAGGCAAACTTCTAATTACTGATCATCTGCTCTTCTTACCGTCCTGCAGTGACCTTCCTCCCCTCTGAAGCCCCAGGGCACCTGGCCTCATCCCTAGCCCAGGGCGTGACATCTGCATCATTTTAACTTTCTGTCCTGGAACCTCTCATGCATGTGGCGTTCCTACGCACACACATGTAATTGAGTTGGTTATTTTCTCTTGTTAATCTGTCTCATGTAGAGTTCATTACTAGACCAACCAAAAGAACCTAGGAGGGTAGAGGAAAATTTCTTCCTCCACCACACTTGGAAGCATCAAGCATGTGGCTACCCAAAATGCAGAGACTATGTTGTGTTTTTGTTCAAACCAGCAAGCCATGCTTAAGAGATAAGTCAGAGAAATTAGAGTGGAAAGCCCTGAGCATATTTTTTTTTTCTTTAATGTTTTTTTTGTTGTTGTTGACACTATTACAGATGTTCCCATCCCTCCCACAACCCCCTTTGCCCACCTGCAGACACACCCCCTTCCCTCTGGCCATCACCACAATGTTGTCTGTGTCCATGGGCTATGCATATATGTTCTTTGGCTAATCTCTTCACCTTCTTTTATCCAGTGTCCCCCCCCCCCTCCCCTCTAAGATCAATCAGTCTGTTCCATGTGTTCATGCCTCTGGTTCCATTTTGTTCATCAATTAATTTTGTTCATTAAATTCCACATGTAAGTGAGATCATATGGTATTTGTCTCTCTCTGACTGGCTTATTTCACTTAGCCTGACGATCTCTAGGTCCATCCATGCTGTCACACAGGGTAAGAGCTCCTTCTTTTTCACAGCCATATAGTATTCCATTGTGTAAATGTACCACAGTTTTTTTAATCCACTCATCTATTGATGGACACTTGGGCTGTTTCCAGATCTTAGCAATTGTAAATATCACTGTTATGAACACAGGAGTGCATATATTCTTCCAAATTGGTGATTCAAGCTGTGTACATTTTGAAGGACAAGCTCATTTCATATTTCAATGGACCCAAATACCCACATGTGCTCCTTGAGACACGTGTGGAGAAATAAAAGCCAACTCTTGTTGGCAGTCTCCAGATAACTTTAATGTGTTTTAAAAAAAAAAAAAAAGTCTCACAGTTGCCCCTGAGGAGCTTAGCTATTATTTTGATCCTGAGAGAAAAATGCATTAAGTTTTGTTGTCAGACTTCTAGAAAGAGAAATTCAAAGGCCTAATCTCAAATGTTTGGGGTCAAGTTTTGCAAGGAGTGTGGCTTCACCAATCCAAGGGGTTCCTCTTGAGAGGAAAGTCCAACCGAATCTGAGTGATGAAGAGACAAAGAGAGTAATTCCCCAATACCAGAGAATGTGTGAATCATTTCCACGTAACAGATCAATGTGCTAACTGTCCATAATTACTGCAGTAACAAGAAAGATTAGAATCAGACATCCTTTAGGCATAAGGCAGAAAAAAGACAGGGTATGTATTTGACCCTGAATTCTTCCCCTTCAAGCGCCCAGATATCGTTCACTCAAAATATGCTGGCTAATTTTACCTTGGTATAATTTATAAAGAAAATTAAAAGAAAGAAGTCGAGTGGTGTAAATAAGTCTGGCATGCTTCACCTAACACGCCATTGTATTTTTAAGGCCCTTAGAACACGAATTACATGCATGAAAATCACTGTTCCTTATAACAAATGAGTGCCCCATGTTGAATGAGGCAAGTTCAAAAAAGTCTCAATTTAGACAATTTTTTTTTTATAGCAGAGTCATGCTATGTTTCTGAAAATAATAAATTTAGTAAACCTAATACAATTCAGTAAAATCATATTTCTGGGTTTTCGTCAACACAGACTGGCTTTCTCTTTCCTCTGCTGTAGCATTCTGTATGGTAACAGATCTGAGCTGGGAAGCAAAAGTTGGGAAGACGTCTGCTAAGAACAACCAAAGAGGGTGTGTGTACACACAGAGCCAGCACACGTATGTTTATATCCTCCAAGCCCTGAAATTACTGTGTAGTATTCCAAGGTAACCACTTAGAGTTAGAACACGCTCATTTCAAAATATACATTTTAGTATATGTTCAAAGAACTATCTCCTTGTTTGCAATCACACTTTGTACTAACTTAGATTTTATTTTCAAAGTTACTGCTGTCCACAGCAACTTCATCACCTTCTTCCCCTGGGTGAACAGCAGAAGCCACCAATAAGAGGTTCATTCAAAGGGTATTTAAATCTCTGTTCAGTGTTGTGTACTCATGAATTTTTCTACAATTTACACTATTTGTGTTTTTGCATTTGCTTTATCTTACTGTAATAAGCCCAGTTCATATGAGATCTGCCTCTTAACAATGTTGTGAGGGCGCAATACGGCACCGTTGCCTACAGATGCGATGCTGTACAGGAGACCCCAGCAACCATTCATCTGCCTAACTGAGTCTTATGCCCCTTGACAGGCAAAAGAACCAGAAAACTAAGAACAAAATGGCAATGGTAAACCCTTCCCTATCAATAATTACAGTAAGTGTAAATGGATTAAACATTATTCATTTAAAAAATAAACTTTTAGCCCGGCCAGTGTGGTTCAGTGGCTGAGCACTGACCCATGCACCAAGAGGTCGCCTGTTCGATTCCCAGTCAGGACACATGCCCAGGTTGTGGGCCCGATCCCCAGTGGGGGCGTGCAGTAGGCGGCCAACTGATGTTCTCTCTCATTGATGTTTCTATCTCTCTCTCCCTCGCTAAAAATCAGTACAGAAAAATAAATAAATTTCTTTTGGAGTGAAATAAATGGTCAAGGATAAATTATGGAAAAGGACCAAGTCCAGTTTCCAAGGCCCTCAGAGCTGCTAATGTCGGCTCAGCCCTGGCCAGAGGGCAGAGGGTGGGTCTGGAAGCTCATGCCAGGGTCCAGTCCACCTCGGGAACATGCTGGGTACACCAGGACGTGGAAACACAGCATCCATGTTGTGAGGTTATTCAGCAACAGGAAGTACATGTGGATCTCTGGACATCCCTTTTCTCTTCTTCCCCTTTTGTTTGTTTTGTTTTGTTTTGTTTTTTAACCCTCACCAGAGGATATTTTTCCATTTTTGTTCAGAAGAGTGGGAGGGAGAGAGAAAGGAGAGAGAGAGAGAAAGAGAGAGAAAGATTAATGTGAGACAGAGACACTGACTGGCTGCCTCCCATATGACCCTGACCAGGGCCGGGGACGAACCACAATCGAGGTATGTGTCCTTGACCGGAATCAAACCCGCGACTCATTGGTCTTCAGGCTGACGCTCCAACTGCTGAGCCAAACCAGGCAGGGCTCCTCTTCCCCTTTTAGAAATACTCTGTGCAATTTTTAATTTTGCCTAGCAGCATGTTGATAATGATGGTGTGCATGTGTGTGTGAGTGTGTGTGTGCAGAAAACAAATGACTTGCCTTTCAAGCTAGGAAGAACAGCTGTTTCTCACTTATTGGGATCAGAAAATAACCCCCTTCCATTTGTTATCCTGTCCAAGTGCATGAATGTCCAATAGTCAGTGAATCGAAAACGCTCAGCCACGCTAGCTCTGCAGAGAGTGACACCCAAGAGGAGACGGACACTGTCATCTTATGTTTAAACTCAACAAGCCTCCTTGTAGAAAGAAAAACCTCAAGTCCGGAGCCCAAATCCACCTCCCCTCCTTCATGGGAACACATATTCATTCCTTTCCCCTAAATTTTAGACGGAGCCCCAACTGCCACAGGTGTTATCAAAGCCATTTAAATCGTCCCCCTCGAGAGTTTGATGGAACGTAGCAGTCATGTTTCCTCCGTCGGTGCCAGCAGCCACGGAAGGGCAGGCTGGGTGATGCTGAGATACCGGGGTACCGAGGAGGGTCATTCCCGCCAGAGAGTTGAAAGCACAGGCCTGGGAAGGACCCGCAGCTCCGTGTGACCCGGGCATGCTCTTCAGCATGCGTTGTCTCTGCGCCAAAACCCCTCGATCCCGCCACATGCAGGTCGCAGCCCTGACCGCGCCGGGGACAGCCTGCCCACCCCACGAGGGCAGAACTATGCTCCGCCTGGCACAGAGCAGACAGCCAGCAGCGCCTACCGATGAAAACTAAGGCAGTACCACACTGGAGGCACAGGGCTGGGGGGATCAGAGCATCGCAAATCCCACATCTGCGTCAGCCTCAGTTTCTTTACCTGTGAACTTCTATCCCCACCTCCCAGGTCTGCTGTGAAGAGTTCGTGAGGTGACATATGTCAAGCACCTGGCCCACTGCAGGTAACGTCCCATATTCTCAGCACACAGGGACTTATGACAGAATACTTCGGTCCAGACGGAACAAACCAACATGCAGGAGAAAAGTTAATGATGTGCCAAGCACATTGGTCTAGGTGGGCCCCCAGCCCCCCACATATCATTCACCAGTCACTTCTCTCAGGGGCTCAGGTCGGCTCACCTGTCAAATGGGGGTTGGGTCCATGGGTCAAAGGTCCTGTGTGTGGCTGGAAGGCTCCACCCTCTCACATTCATAACCCTGCTAGTCAGCTACAAGGGTGGGGACTTGGCATCGGCCAGTCACCAGTGTGAAAACCCTCGCGCTTACTCACGGAGATGTGACAAACCCACAGTCACACCACCAGCCCTCTTCCCCTGCCAAGGTCCCTCCGGCAGCTGCTGTTTTTGAAAATCATATTCCATATTTTGGGATTAAAATGGCATTTGTCTGCCAACCTCTGAAACAGACCTCCTCACACCCACAATAAATTTCTATCAATATCTCATAGAAGGCACAGGCCTATGTACACATGGTGGACACACACACACACACACACACACACACACACTGAAATCACTGGAAATAAAAACGATGTACAAATCTGATGGAGCTAGATTGAAAAATACAAACAGTGGCCTGAACACACCTTTACCCTTGGTAATAGAAAAACTCAGCCACTCGGAACAAAGACAGGAAATCTGGCTGCAGCTGTCCTCCATGGTCAGCTCAGAGGGAGCCCAGGGCCGAACCAGACAAAGGAGCAGCCTGTACACGAGACCAACCCCAGGGGCTGCCACAACTCGTACCCCCGAGCCCACAATTTCAACTTCACTAACTCTTTTTTCTTAATCATACTCATATTTTAATTTGGTTAACACACTTCTTTGTTCCTGCAATATTTTTGTTTAATATTGTATTGATTTTTTAAAATTGAGGTGAAATTCATATAACATAAAATTAGCCATTATAAAGTGTTCGATTCAGTCCGGCCGGTGTGGCTCAGTGGTTGAGCGTCAACCCACACATCAAGAGGTCTCCGGTTTGATTCCCGGTCAGGGCACATGCCCCGGTTGTGGGCCCGATCCCCAGTGGGGGGCGTTCAGGAGGTGGCTGGCCAATCAGTGTCCTCTCTCATCGATGTTTCTATCTCTCGCTCCCTCTCCCTTCCTCTCTCTCTAAAAAAAATCAATAAAGGAAAAAAAAAATTTTAAGTGTTTAATTCAATGGCACTTAGTACATCCACGAGACTGGGCAACCACCACCACTATCTAGTTCCAAAACATTTTCATCACCCCATAAAGGAACTCCATACCCATTAAACAGTCACATTATTCTATTTTTCCCTCCCCCAGCTACTAGCAACCACAAATCTGCTTTCTGGATATTTCATATAAATAAAATCATATAATATGTGACCTTTCTTCTGGCTTCCTTCACTAACCATAATATTTTCGAAGTTCATCCACATGGTAGCATGTATCCAAACTTCAGTCCTTTTCGTGGGTGAGGGGTATTCCATTATATGGGTAGGTCACATTTTGCTTACCCATTAATCCATTGATGGTTTTTATCTACTGTAAACAGTGCTGCTCTGAACATCTGTGTACAAGTATTTGTTGGAACACCTGTTTTCAGTTCTTTTGGGTATATGCCTAGGATTGGGATTGCTGGGTCATACTGTAATTTCATGTTTAACTTTTTGAGGAACCACCAATTCTTTTCCTCAGGGCATCATCCGACATTCCTACCAGCAATATACAAGGCTCCCAATTTTCCTTCACCTCCCCACCAATACTTGGCATTTTCTGCTTGTTTTGACTACAGCCAAGTGGTTGTGAAGCGGTATCTCCTTCCCTGAATTTTTTTTTTTTTTTTTGCAAAAAATGTGGCTTATTGACATATAATGTACCTACAATAAAATACCCACATCCAAAGTTCAATGTGTTTTCACAACTGCAAAGACCTGATGTGTTACCACCCGTGACAAGATCTAGGACACCTTCCAGCTCAGGAGAAGGTGCCGTACACCCCTCCCCGTCAACTCTCCCCACCCCCTCCAGACACAAACAACGCCCCGTCACCTCGTCACCAGAGGTTACTGTGGCTGTCCTAGAACTTCTTGCAAACGGAACCCTCCTGCCGGTGCCGCTTTAGTTCCACGTGTTCCTCTTCACGTCCCCCTGCGGTGCCGCACCCCGGCCGTCCACTCGTCTATGCCGCTGACTGCCCTTTGGTGGTTCCCGGTCAGGGCTCTGAGTAAGGCTATGAACACGCTGACCCAGGCCCCTCCGGCTGTTTAAGGTCAGTTTTAAGATGGTGGCTCCCGGGAGCAAGTGTGGCCAGGAGCAGAGGCTGTAGCAGCACCATATGTGAGATGCGCCTTCGGGGGGTGGGCTGGCGGGGGAGGGAGAGCCTGTTTTCACTTGACCTTCTGGTGAAGTGAGGGAAGACCGGCCACGGGTCGGGAAGGCTTCTTAGCGCTCCAGGCGACGGAAGGAGAAGGCCGGCAGGCACTGGGCTAAAGAGCTGGGTCCTCTCTCTCCTGACATCTGTACCAGCGCGTCAAGCTCATGTGCCGTGACGGGGACCAAGGTCGATCCACACAGCAAAACATACATATGTGTGTGCGCGCACATATGCACACATGCATATGTTATAACATTACATGCATTATCATATTGTATGTATTTATGTAAGTATTTGGAGGATGTGTTTTATATATTATAACATATAATAATATGATACACACACACTGAGTCTTAAAGGCCAAGGATTCACTAATCAAGAGTATGTCTGGCCCGGCCGGTGTGGCTCAGTGGCTGAGCGTCGACCCTGCACCAAGAGGTCGCTGGTTCGATTCCCGGTCAGGGCACATGCCAGCTTGTGGGCCTGATCCCCAGTGGGGGGCATGCAGGAGGCAGCCAATCGATGTTCTCTCTCATCGATGTTTCTATCTCTCTCTCCCTCTCCCTTCCCCTCTCTCTAAAATCAATAAAGCAAAATAAAATAAAAATAAATAAAACAGAGTATGTCTGTGTGACTGTGAGGAAAAGGGTAGAAATATTAAAATATCTCCTACATAATGAGGAATCAAAAGAAACTGCTTCATTCTTGCCTCTGATAAACAGGGACATATGGGATCAAGTCCTGCTCTTTAGACCTGAAAGACGATCACTAAGGGAGACAAGAAAGACAGACAGAACACTGCTCGTGTATCAGCAAAGGAAACAGCACCAACCGTGAGGAAGACGGCAAAGATCGGATACCAGAGGACCACGCATGTTACTTAAAATAACTAGTACAACTTGGAAATGTCTTTCATAAAGGACAAGGACTCTCAGGATTAAGAAACAAAATTCCATTATGTGACCAAGAAACATATGTAACTTGGATCAAGGGCTGGGTGAAATGAACCCAAAGGGCAGGCGGGAGATGTGCCTCGCCCGCGCAGACACGGGTTGGTGGAGGCAGGCTGGGCATCTGGAGGGGGACAAGCGATGCAACAGCCCCCACGGTTGCCAAGTGGAGCCCAGGGAGGCCTGCTAGCTATGCCCAGAGGAGGAAGCTGGCAGTGAAGGAGCCAATCAAGGGTGCCACCAGCGGAGGAAAACGGAGTTGGGGAGGAGGATGGGAACAGAACCAGAAGAGTCCCTCTGTCTCCGAGAAGTCAGAGGAGAACAGTGCAGAAACAGAGTCCTTGGCCTGTCCACAGGGACAGGAGGTTAAGGACACTGAGTTGAGTGCAGAAGTGAGAATATCCATTTAACCCAAAGCATCATTGAAGATAAAAGGCATTCCGTTAGAAGAGAGAGGCATCGTATATATTGATAAAAGATAACATTCACAATGACTATAGACTCTCACGGCACTGGTGGAAAGTGTCAGATAACACAACATCAAAATATACACAGCAAATCTGTTAGCGAAAAGGGAGAAAATGAGCAAAACAACTCTTTCCAGTAACCAGACCTCTTAAAATGTTTGAGAGGTGAAATTCAACACTGCATAAATAACATACATCATTTGAATGTCTAAAGTTGAATTAACAGGTGTATATATAAATACATGCACCCTATACACAGACACTATGCCCTTATTCTAAGCATCCGTGGCACATTTATAAAAACTGATCACTTCTTAAGCCACAAAGAATAACCTTAATAAATTACAACAAGCAAACACTGCTCAGCCCACATTCAATTCACAACACAATAAAACAAGAAAATAGATTTCAAACAAAAAGAATCTAAACCAAATGAAGATCTGAAAACATCCTTCAATTAACGACGGTCTGTACACACTGGACGTCCTTCGTGGGCTATTGTAGCCCAGCGCCCAGCGCCCCTCACCCAGGGGTGCCCAGCAAAACCTGTACTTTCTGTTTGCTGTCACCCGGCTGCCTGGGTACACCCCACCCCTTCACGACACGCCACTCCTGTGTCCAGGCCTGCCCCCTTCATGACGACGCTGTCTACACTGTCTGACTATTGACTTCAATCTCCTAGAACCCCAGTGCAGAGAGAGAATTAGGAAAACAATTAGTTCAGAAAATCAAATCTATAATCATAAACAAGTTCAACGATATCTAAAATGGCAATAATCCAGAGTTCTGTGAACTCAGAATAAAATTCATGGCCTTACATATTTTTATTATTAGACCACAAAAATTAAAATAAATGAACCAAGCGTCCCATTGAAGAAGTTAGGAAAACGAAGAAAGAAAATGAGAAGTGAAAAAGAGGGATAAGAAACAGAAACTAATGAATCAGAAAACAGGGGAGAAATTGTCTAAATAAATAATTGATAAATAAATGCAGAAGTTGATTTAAAATAATAAAA
Organism: Molossus molossus; assembly: GCF_014108415.1. NCBI lineage: Eukaryota > Metazoa > Chordata > Mammalia > Chiroptera > Molossidae > Molossus > Molossus molossus. The sequence continues at coordinate 103,616,995 of NW_023425366.1, read as the reverse complement.
GAGGCAATCATCCTGCAAGTCAAACTTATAAAAAAGATAAAGTTATCCTTATTTGTATAGTCAATGAGTATATGTCTAAAAATCATGAGATCATCAAAATGCTACATTTGAAAATGAATCTGTAGGTCAGTGACATGATTGGACATGAGGTAAATATAATACAAAAATTAAAAATAAATACCCTTCCTAAAGCAAAACCCAATTAGAATACAAAATGGGGGAAATACAAGTCAAAATATTAACAGTAAAGTAACTGCTGAATAACCCAGACAATAAATATTTGGAAAGGCTTAAAACACTGAAACAACAAAGAGGTGCACCGTCTGGGGACAGCAGGTACGCTGTGACGTGCTCGGTGCTGGGCTACAAACACCTGCTCAGGAGGTCAAGCTTGAACAGGAAATAGTTACTCAAAGGACTGATTGCAGATCTTCATGTTTTCTTGTGGTCACTGCGTGAAATGCACTTTGAGTTGATAACATTACGAGTATTTGTGGAAGCTCTGCCTACTCCAGGACGGCTCAGCAGTACACGGGGGACAGGGAACCAATGTGCACATCGTCCATGAATGTTGTGAGCAGTCAGTGTTCACAAACCAAAACACAGATACACTATTACCGGATCTAATCACTCTCAACAGAACTGGGAGGCAGCCCAATAAAATAGTTTTTTGTGTTTTTTTTTAATCCTCACTCAAGGACATTTTTCCATTTTTTGTTCAGACAGAGTGGGAGGGAGAGAGAGGAAGAGAGAGAGAGAGAGAAACATCGACGTGAAAGGGACACATCGAGTGGCTGCCACCCGCACGACCAACCAGGGCCAGGGACAAACTGCAACCGAGGTACATGCCCTTAGTGGGAACCGAACCCGGGTCTCTCTGGACCACAGGCCGACACTCTAACCGCTGAGCCAAACCGGCCAGGGCTAGCTCCTAAGACTATACAGAAGAAGAGGAAGGTAACAAGAGTTAAAATTCTTTTTGTGATAACCGTTTAATAAAGCCATAGTAATCAAAATTGTTATTTTAATGAAATGATCAGCAAACAAACCAAGAAAACAAAACCAAGTCTAAGTAGCAGGGCCAAAGGATACGTAAGAACTGAATATATGATAAAGGGGTTGTTATAAATTAAGGTGTCAGAAATTATCAAATGGTGTTGGAGAAATTGGGTATTTGGGTGTTAATTCTGGTTGGATAAAAAGTTTATTAAGGTTAATATGTTAATAATCATAATTATATTTCTATTAATAGCCATTCATTGAGCACTTAAGCTGTGTGCCAGGCACTGTGCCAAAGGATTTACTTCTGTTATCTCAGTTAATCCTTACAACTACTTCTATGAAGTAGGTACTTCTACCTCTAGATCATTTGTTCCAACCAACTCAGTTAAAAATGAGCAAACCAAGGCCCAGAGAAGGCAAGTGACTTGGCCAGGGTCACACAGCCAGGCTGACAGCCACGATGAGCACTGTGTCCGGCATTACGTCTAATAACCATATTGTCTTCAATTATCGCCTCTGATAAACGAAGGCAGCTCTCTGGAGTCTGCACAGATGAGTTCGCAGAACAAGAGTAATCCACAGCAGAGAGACACAGAGAGAATCTAGGAACACAAGCAAATGAACTTCAGGGAGGGTTTTCAGAGACAGAAATGAAGGATCCAATCACAATGTGACCAGCCAGCATGGGTGCTTTTGTCAAAATTGTAAAGGGAATCTTGAATAGAAGCCACCAGCCACGCAGGACCTAGGCTCCCTGTCCCTTTCGGCAGAAAGCCTTCTGCAGCTCAACTCTCATGCTACCCTGGGTCTGACTCACCAGGGCACAGAAAGCAGAGGGGGCTCCGCGGGCATCCATCCTCCCCCACTCCCAGAGCCTCTGCTCAGGGCCCCCTACAGTCCTTTCCCGGAACATGTGCACAGCATATGCCAAAGAAAGAAGGCTTCGCGGTCCATGGCAGGCTCAAACAAGAGCATATTCCTGGACAGACCACCTGGACAGAAACCTTTCCAAAGACTCTCATAATCAAGTGAAGGATGCACACCCACTGGGGGAGGACATGCACACACTGCACACCCTTGGCATCATGGTGTGCACATCTTCAGGACTGGAACATGCGACTGTAGATGGGAGAGGCGTTTATTCTGGGAGCGATGAAAATATTCTGGAATTAGATGATGGTTGCACAACATCGTGAATATACCAAAATCCACTGACTTGTACCTCTAAAAATGGTTACAGTCATGAACTTTATGTTATGTGAATCTTATCACAATAAAAACAAAATTTTTCAATGGAAAACTAAGAGAAGAAATAAACACTAAATATTGAACTACATGTAAATGTATCTGTATAGTGTTTACATGTACAATTAAATAAGTAAATGTATGTAAATGCAAAAAAGAACCCCAGAATATCCAATTCAATAATTTTCTTGTTAAATTATTGAGAAATAACGTACCCAATAATGATTCTGATAAGGCACAAAATAAGATTGCAAAGAAAAAGACGTGTGGTCCAATGAGGGACACACAGGATGAGATGATCTTAAACAGATGCTCCAGGTCCCACTTATCTGTTGTTGTTGTTGTTTTAAACATATTTTTATTGATTTTTAGAGAGAGAGGAAGGGACAGGGAGAGAGAGATAGAAACATCAATGAGAGAGAAACATCAATTGGCTGCCTTCTGCATGTCCCCCACTGGGGATTGAGCCAGCAACCTGGGCACGTGCCCCAACCGGAAATCAAACCCAGAGACCTTCGGTGCACAGGATGACACCCAACAAACTGAGCCATATTAGGACTCCTAGCCTCTCATCAGAACTTCTCAGTTTCCCCATATGTAAAATGGGCACAATGAATATGTACTTTATGGTCTTTCTCAACTCTATGAACCCAATCACGCGTTTGCATTATTTCAAATAGATGATGTAAAGAAGAATCTAATGAACTGCTAGTCTCTTCAAAAGCAGCATGCCCAGATTCAAGTCGTTCCCGGGCTCAATCAACTCCCCTCTCCTTCACCCTCTGGCATGACCTGCTCCAGCAACGCGTTTTGCACTAACCCAGCTCTGAAACTGTGGGAACCTCTGACTATCAGGGTGAATATGTGCATCAAAACAGGGGATGAGGCAGCAGAACCACAGTCCAGGAACCCGTCCAACATGCAGGGCCACCGTGCTGCCCCCAGGCAGGAGCCTGCAGCATGGCCATCCTGGGGGGACCCAGGCTGCTTCAACACCTGCGAGTCTGGGATGTGCTTCTGAGACGAGGAACACAAAAACAATGTTCACGATGATCTAGCCAGCTCAGGGCTTCAAGTCAGGAAAAGGTACACTGACGGGATGTCAGAAGGAGGCCAGGAAGTCAAAGAGCATCAGGAGCCAGAGAAATAAGGAGAACAAAAGCTCCGTGGCTGCTATTTGGATGTGGGTGACCAGGCAAGAATCCTCCTCTTGATCAAGTAGGAGAATATAGAAAAAGGACCTTAAAGATCACCTCTAGGAGAGCATTTCTCCTTGATAGATAAGGAAACTGAGGCTTGGTGAAGGCTGAAGACAAGGACTCAAGGACAGCTCATGCCGGAGCTAGCACGGTCACAGCCTCCGGGCTGGTGCCCAGCGGTCCCTGCTCACACCTAGATGCCACCTGCGGCAAATGCTCCTTCTGAGAGGAGATGGAAAAAACCCTGGCAAGCTCACAGCCTACTTCCTTATTTGCCAACAGGAATAATACGGGCCCTGTGTAGCTCACAGGGCCGGAGTGGATATGAAATAAAGCATTGTGAATGCTTGCAAACTAGTACTCACATGTAAGGAAATGTAATTATCATTTGGGCAAGTATTCTTAATGCTGATGTCAAGAAAATACACACACACACACACACACACACACACACACTTTATTTTAAAGGTCCATTAGAGAAGAGAAAACACCAGGGTGTGCTATTCCAGTTCCTTCCCCAGGGGATTTAGCAAATGTTCACTTTCAGACGTAATCGATGAGGTGCAGAGCTGGGTTTACCATGAAGCTATTGCAGGACCCCTCACTTGCATGGGCCCCTTCTAAGGCCTTGAAAGGGTCCTCAACCTTTTTGTAAAGTTTTCAAAAGCAAGATGCTTTTATTACAATCACCAGTGACTGTCTCTTTCCACTCGGGTTCTCTCCCTCTGTCACAGTCCCCCCTCCCCCCCATGTGGTGTGGGGCCGGGGCAGACAGGGCAGTCATGTGGAACTTGGTTTGGAGTATTCAGACTGGAAATACAGTTAGTTTTGCTTTAGTGGAATATGTGTGTGATGCTTCCCAGTCTCCCAAATATTGCTGAGCTGCCCTGGAGTAGAAACAGCTTTCCAAGAACATGCATCATGTCATCCATTCAAAGTGTCTTTAACAAGAGTGACACAGGAAAACATGAAATGTCTTCCAATCTTATAGTTCATATAGTACCTGGATGGAGGTGGCCCCAAATTTGTCATCAATTAAAAATGTTACATGACATTGCCAATATTGAGTGGTGAAGCTAAAATTAATTCTCTAAAGTATCAACTCTTTGAGAGAAAAAAAAAGTATCAGTCAACCAGTCAACCATAGTGGCAAAAAGAATGAATTATCTTTCTATTCTCTGCACAGAAAGGATATTCAAAGTTGCTGTCACATAAAGAATCAGTCAAATAAATACACAGTCAAGAAGTGTAGGAGAAGGAGAGGGTTGCAAAGGTGTGTCAGGCAGCTATGAAAACCCACTGTTCTCCTGGACTTTGTGAAGTCTGTGATATTTGTCTGCTCTTTGAACTTGGCATCATTTGCATTTTTTCTCATTCTAGATATTTACTTTCACACCTAATTCTGTAATACTAATTTCACATTGTATTTCCTAAAAAAAAAAAAAAGAAGCCAAAATTGGGTAAACTACAAGCCCCAGTAAATCCCAAATGCCCAACCCCCTAACTGAGTACTCTCACGTTTCACATTTCATTTCTCATATTTATTCATTTGGGGGGGGGAAAAAACCACCTCAGAATTTCCTTTCATAAAAACAAACACATTGATTTTAAAACATCTCCACCAAGAACCAAAAGAAAATGGGTTTGAACGACAGTGGGTAGAGCAGTTATACAGAAGAGAAAGAACCTTCTGACCACAAAGCTCCTAGAAGCCCACCTAGAGCTCTCTAAGAAAACACTGTCCGGAACAGACAGGAAAGAATCTTGGTTGAAGGCACAAGGATGCTGACTCCCAGAGGGGACCACCTGGCTATTTAAGTTTGATGAAGAGCCCACTTTTTTTAAACTAACTGATTTATATGCATGTACCTACACATGAGAGTGATCTCAATGTGCTTACGGTACAATAAAATTAATACGATTAGTCCGAGACAAAAATTGGAACCACAGACAGGAAGGGGAAGAAGAGAACTGTCCCTGGGAATCACCTGGCTCGGAATATCACAGTGACCGCCCCCACCCCTCCACTCTCGGGGGACTCCTTTAGCTAATGCCACCACCTGCTGTGTGTCCCCATACTCTCAGAGCCCCTCCTGCCATCTGTCTGTTCTCAAACCGTCACCCTTTACTCCTCCTGGCCAATCCGACCCTCTTTCTCTTGGCAAACTCTTCCCAGGTGGCCTCTAAGACCCTGTCCCACGGTAGGTAACCCCATGTGGCTTCAGCGTCTTCTCAGTAAACTCCCCACACCTTATGTGCTTTCCCTGAAACCTGATCCTGCCCAAAGATGCGGACACCCCCTCCCAGGTGGACTCATCATCCAAGCCCCGAGTCTATATGGACTTTCTCCCCAGCCCCCAACCTACTTGCACACATTCTTCCTCCTCTGCCCGTGTGTCAGGTTTTCCTTTGGGCATATAAACATGCTCCAGGCTCTCCTGTTTGGTTGAGGCCCACCCATCCATCCACCCATCCACCCACTCATTCACCAAACACGGAATGAGCGCCCGCCATGTGCCTGGCACAATGGTAAAGGCTGCGCCTAAAATGGGAGCCAAGAAAAACACACCCTTCCCTTCCCTTCTCCCTGGCACCGCTCTGCCCACACTGCTGATTCCCTGACTCAACCACTGTCTCTCCCACATGCCGAGGTCCCCTCGTGGCTGTGTCTCAAACCCCAAACGTTTGCTAAACTAAACTGAAAATAAGATGAACTCCGTAGTTCTCACCATCACGGGTGTCAGGCTAGCCCGTTGTCACCAGGATGAAAAGCTTTTTTGCCAAAGCTTTAGCTCACAAAAGGAAGCACCCCACTGAACAAGTCTGGGATTTCAGGGAGTGGCCTTAAGCATGTGGATGCTTCTTGGCTCTGTCTCCATGAAAGCAAGATTCAGGGAGGACACGGGAGCTCAAGGCAGGTGGCGTTCCCACATATCTCCAAGGAGAACCTTGAGGAAGAAACAGTGAACACGTCAGGACACAACCTGTGACCTGGCCCCTGGCGGGCATGAGAAAGGACCCGGTTCATCCCAGAACACAGTCAGAACTCAGCCAGCTGCAGCAGGCACTTCATCTTCCCCCCAGGAGGCTACCCTGACACCTAGGAGTCACTTTTTTTTTTTTTCTTTTCTATTCCAAATGAATTTTCAAACAAGTAGGAAATCACAAATTGTTCCTACACAGGGAGATGGTCCAGTCAAAATGGATTTTTCTGATGTCAGAAAATATATATAATTTTCTCCCTAATTTAAAACTGCTGACAATTTCCAGCATAAGGAAACACTGCGGCCCTGACATGACAGCTGCCTTTAGAAAAGGCTCAATTCAGTGATCTGTTCACAGAGGAAAAGGTGAGGGATGGCAGACGGTCACAAGTAAAAGAGACGATGCATTTTCATGCTCTGCTCATTAGAGTTCGAGCGGGAAGCTCTCTCCCAGGCTCTGTCGTTCTCTGGGCGATCACAGCTGGTGGGGCCCAAGCTAATCAGAGCAGCAGCAGTGGGCCTGGAATTCCTTTCTCCAGCCCTGCACCTGCACCAGGACATTTGCAGAGTCCAGGAAATGGGCTATTTGCCTGACTGCCCTGGATCTGCAGTCACGGGACCCAATTCCTTCGAGCTAAATGGATTCTTGTCTCTATCCTCCTTCAGCGAGGCGGCCGCGTGCTGGAGGTCGGCGGTGGCTGTCTCTCTTCCAACAGGAAGGGAAGGCCATCAGGGTGGCCTCTACCTGTACAGTCACCATGTGCACAGTCTAGGGCTGAGGGCAGGGCCAGGAATCAGCCACAGCCTACAGGGGGGTGGGCTTCCCCTGAAGGTAACTTTGGAGGATGGCTAGGAAGGCCTTTCATCTGTGTTTATACATATCAAAGCTGAAACATCCTACCGGCCCATCTAAGACTGGATTCTCCTTTTTTGGCCTGGCTATTGCCAGCCCTCTGCTACCGACTGAATATTTATGGCCCCCCAAGATTCACAGGTGGGAGCCCTAGTGTGATGTCATTTAGAGGTGGGGTCTTTGGGAGGTAATTAGGTCATGAGGGTGGGGTTAGTGTTCTTAGAAGAGAGCTAGCCCTCTCTCTGCGAGGTGTGGATGCAATCAGAGGGAAGATGTCTGCCCACCAGGGCGTGGGCCCTTCCCAGAACCCAACTATGCTGGCACCCTGATCTCAGACTGCCCAGCCCCTAGACTGTGAGAAATAAATGTCTGTGATTCAAGCCCAGTCTGCGACATTTTTGTTACAGCAGCCCGAGCTGACTAATTCAGCCTCCAGCTAGATCCATGGGCTTAGCCTTCACAGTGCCCAGAGTAGACACCTGAACTTGCCACTGGTGGTTAACAGTGAGGAATGACACTGTGGTTATTTTAACTGGGCCTCCTTATGGTGCCTCCTGCTCCTCAAACCTGTAGCCCTGGGCATTCCCAGCAGCCAGCCCTGAGGTTCCTGCTGTCCCTTCTCTTTGTACATTCATGGGCTACAGCCATCTACTTTCTTGGCCAGACCACTACCCACTCTAGGCATCGTATCTGTACAGCATCCCAACCTCCTTCTTATGGGAGAACTCCTCTTCTCTGTACAAATCCCATCTGATGTGGCCCAGAATGATGCCACTCCACTAAGGCACAAGTGGGCATGTGATCCAGCCCAGGCCAATGACAAACCCTAGGCCCCTGGCTGCTGTGAGGGGTTCAGAGACAGGCATGAGCCTCAACCCAGACCAGAGACTTTCCCAAGACTTCTCTGGTGGGACATTCCCAACGAGCCTCTTCTTCAGCTGCCGTCTTAGCCATCACATGGAGGAAGCCTGTCTGTGACACAGAAAGGGGGGTACGGTCTTCAAGACATAACAAACCCCATGGACTTGGCCCTATCTAAAACTCAACTCTAAGCTGGACTTCAAGTTATAGGAGCTAATAAATTCCTGCCTTGTCCTTCCCATGCTTAATCAAGGATGAACTGGTTTTCCATCACTTAAAACCAAGAGGGTCTTGCCCTGGCCGGTATGGTTCAGCGGTTAGAGTGTCGGCCTGCGGTCCTGAGAGACCCAGGTTCAGTTCCCGCTAAGGGCATGTACCTCGGTTGCAGTTTGTCCCCGGCCCTGGTTGGTTGTGCGGGTGGCAGCCACTCGATGTGTCCCTTCACATCGATGTTTCTCTCTCTCTCTCTGTTCCTCTCTCTCCCTCCCACTCTACCTGAACAAAAAGTGGAAAAATGTCCTCGGGTGAGGATGAAAAAAAAAAAAAAAAAACCAAGAGGGTCTTGATGACTAGGTAAGTATTCTCCTACATCAGTGTCCTAATCCTGGTCTTTTCGCTTCCGCCCTCACCTGCTGCTGTCCTCTCCCGGTGGAAGTGGAAGGTAGAGGCAGGCTGACCTAGTGACTTCATCCTGCACTGCCATTACGAAGCCACGTGACCACAGGGAGGTGAATTACGTCAGCTTCCAACACAGTAAAATGGGGATAATCCCATCTACCACACAGGGTGACTGTGAGGACATCCTTCCTGTGCCCTCCTGGGCTCAGAACCCTGTTCCCTCCCACAGCTCGGGGACTCCCCTCCTTCTATTACCACACCCTCACGCCCAAATGCAAACATTTCCCAACAGGGTAGAAAATGCTCCTCTCTACACCTGTACAAAGATGCTTCAAACAACACAATCCAGAGACCAATTAAAAGCATGCCCCAAGATATACTGGCCAAACACAAACAGAAAATAAGAGCGACACATTAATATCACACAGGATAGAAAAACAAAAATCATTACATGGGCCAGACAACAATTTAACTTTGATAAAAGGTAAAAATCCCCAAAGAAGACATGACAGTCAAGAAAGTTTATTTGACAAATAACGTGAAGAACCTGAATAAGGCTGAACGTCACCCCTCGGTGAAATATTCTCCCTGCTCCTGGACCCCCTTCACCCAGCCTTGCCCCATCGTCTAGGCCTGGGCACACCTGCGCAGGTGCCTCCACACATTAGTCTGTATAGGGCATCAGAGAAGAAACTACTCTGAGTCAGACAGAAGGGTTATAGTGGTTGAATTAGTGTTCCCCCAAAACTCATGTCCACCAGAACTTTAGAACATGACCTTATCTGGAAATAGCGTCTTTGCAAATATCATTAAATTAAGAAGAGGTTATAGTGGATTAAGATGAGTCCTAAATCCAATGACCCGGTGTCCTTATGAGAAGAGGACACACAGAGCACAGAAGGGCATGTGGAGATGGAGGCAGACACCACAGTGACGCAGCTACAAGCCAAGGACTCGAGGCCTGCCAGCAGCCACCAGAAGCTAGAAGAGGCGAGCAAGGATCCTTCCCTAGTCTTCAGAAGGAGCACGGCCTTGGGGACACCTTACTTTCAGACTTCTAAACTCCATAAATCTGAAAGAATAAATGTTCATTGTTGTAAGCCATGCAGTTCGTGGAAATGTGTCATAAAAGTCCTAAGAAACTAACACAAGGATGCGGGTGATCTGGAACAAGTCACTTAAACTCTCTGAGTCTGTTCCTTGTTTGTGAATAGGCAGACTAATATAGGACCGATTCATAGGGTTGTTATGAGAATTAAGTTAAAGCACAGTGTAGTTAATTCTGTGTCAATCTGACTGGCCACAGGGTGCCCAGATTAAACACTGTATCTGGGTGTACTCGTGAGGGTGTTTCTGGGTGAGATCAGCATTTGCAAAGCAGATGGCCCTCCCCAGGGTGAGTGGGCATCATTCAGTCCATTGAGGGGCTGAACAGAATAAAGGGCAGAGGAAGGAGGAACCTCTCCCTTTTCTTCCTGCCTCAGTGCTTGAACGAGGACATCTCATCTTCTCCTGCCCTCAGACTCGGATTCACACCACTGGCACCCATGGGTCTCAGGCCCTTAGACCAGGAGTGAACCACACCACTGGCTTTCCTGGGACTCAAGCCAAGTCCTATAATAAAGCTCTCTTTCTCCCTCTTCATATATATACATACACACACACGTGTGTGTATATATGTGTGTATATATGTATTTATATATACACACAAACACATATATACACATACTAAGTAATAATAACTTCATTAAGTGATAATACAATTATTATATATACACAGTAATAAAATTTTATTAATAATACATTATATATACACAATAAGTAATGTTTTATATTACATTATAATAATGTAGATTCATAAATTTAATAGATAATATTAATACCTATTACATAATTACTATATATAATAGTCTTACAAATAATTATTGTATATTACTCTTTATTATTATATACAATAAGCAACAATGCAAATTATATTACATATAATTATTTTATATAATTATTATATTACAAATAAGGTATGGTATAATGTATAGTTATATATTATATAAGATATTCTTATTACTTATGATATATATAAAGTAATTGCATTTTATTAATTATTATATATTATATATAGTATTATATATAGTATTTATACTGTTACTCATTGTTCTGTTCCTCATCCATCCCTCCCCTGGTCCCATTTCAAAAGTGAAAATGAGCTACCTAGCTTGACTTCCTCTTAAGTATCACCAGAGAGAAGTTAGTAAAAAATTAAATAAATTAATTATCTTAGGTTCAAAACACAAGCTCTGCTCATAAATTAATTTTTCAAACTACAAAGAAACAATGCTTCTTCCCCCTTTGTGTAGTTGAAATATTTTCCTCCAGAGGTGACCATGCAGGGCGCACAGGCGGCAAGAAAATGTATCAAAATGAAGACCACAGGTGGAGGCTGGGATGAGGAAGAAGGCAATTGTCGTTATTCCTCAAAGGAGGAAACTCTACCCTCATCCAGAGAGCTGTCTACTTTCTTTCTTTACAGCTTTACCAACGTATAAACTGATATACATAAAACTGCATGTATTTATTGTATACAATCGGTGAACTTGGACATCACATGCACACACTCATGAAACCATCACCACAATCCAGGTAATAAGCACATCCATTATCTCCAAAAGTTTTCCTATGCCCCTTTGTTTTGAGGGGTAAGTCCATTTCATATGAGATCTACTCTCTTACAAAATTTTAAAACAGCCTAACACTCTTGTTACCTATAGGCACGGCATTGGAGGGCAGATCTCTAGAACTTACTCATCTGGCGTAATTGAAACTGTATCCCCACTGAACAGCAAGCATGCCTCCCCTCCTCCCTTCACAACACTCTGATACCTGCTTCCATGAGTCTATTTCAGTACCTGGGATAAATGGAATGGTGCGGTATTTGTCTCTCTGTGACTGGCTTATTTCACTTCACATGATGTCCTCTAGGTTCCTCCCTGTTGTCACGTATGGCAGGATTTCCTCCTTTTTAAAGACTGAATGACTTTGTATATGTATATGCCATGTTTTCTTTATTCTTCTGTTGGCAGACATTTAGGTCGTTTCCATCATTTGGCTATTGTAAATAATACTGCAATGAATCGGGAGTGCACATATCTCTTCCATATTTTGATTTCAATTCTTTGGGATGTATACCCCAAATGGAATTGCTGGATTGCGTGGTTCGATACAGTTCTATAAAATTTATTGAGGAAACTCCCAACACTGCTTTTCAGAGTGACTACACCATTTTACATTCCCAGCAACAGTGTACCAGGGTTCCTATTTCTCCACATCCTCACCAATGGTTTCTTTTGGTTTTTTGACAACAGCCATCCTTATAGGTGTGAGGTGATACGCATTTCTCTGAGGATGAGTGTGTTTGATCACTTTTCATATACCTGCTGGCCATTTATATGTCTTCTTTGAAGAAATGCCCATTAAAGCCACAGGCCCGGCCCATGTGGCTTAGTGGGTTGAACATTGTCCCATGGACTGAAAGGTTCCAGTTCAATTCCCAGTCAGGGCATATGGCCAGGTTGTGGGCTCAATTGCCAGTAGGGGGCGTGCAGGAGGCAGCCAATTGATGTTTCTCTCTCACATCCATGTTTCTATCGCTCTCTCTCCCTTCCTCTCTCTCTAAAAAATAAAAATCAATAAAAACATATTTTAAAATAATAAAGTCTTTGTCAGTATTTTTAATTGGGTTATTTAGGGTTTTTTGTTTTGTTTTGTTTTTGCTGGTTCTGAAAAATGCAAACTTTCTCCCCCCATTGACACAACCTCCCTCCCTCCCCTCCCCTCCCTTCCCTTCTTCCCTCCCTTCCACCTGCACTAAAGTATAACATAAAATTGCACATATTGAATGCTTGCTACTCAGTTGTAGGAGTATGTTAGATTTTAGCCTCTTATCAAATACATGATTTGTAAATATTTTCTCCCATACTATGGGCTGCTTTTTCATTTTTCTGACTGTTTACTTTGCTGTGCGTCAGCCTTTTAGTTTGGTATAGTGCCATTTGTCGATTTTTGCTTTTGTTGTCATATCCAAGAAACCATTGCCAAGACCAATGTCAAGAAGTTTTCCTCCCTATGTTTCCTTCTAGACATTTTGCAGTGTCAGACCTTACAGTCACATGTTCAGTCCATTTGGAGTTTATTTTTGAGTGTGGGGTAAGATCAGGGTTCGGTTTCACTCCCTGCATGTGGATATCCAGTTTTCCCAGGACCATCTGTTACAGAGACTGTCCTTTCCCCACTGTGCATTCTCAGCACCCTTGTTAAGGATCAGTTGACTGTACACGTGAGGGTTTATTTCTGGACTCTCTATTCTGTTCCACTGGTCTATATGCCTGCCTTTACGCAGGTACCATAGTATTTTAATTACCATCATTTTGTAATATATTTTGAATCAAAAAGTGTGAAAACTTCAGCTTTAATTTAGCTTTCTACTTTCTAATGGTCTTTTTCAGTGCTTCCAGATCACCAAAGAAATGTTAGGCAAACCCAGTCTCTTGACATCTGCGAAGTACCCAGATTTGCACATTTGCTGGCTGGCTCTCGGAACGCTCACCCACCCACCCTCCCACCCATTCCACAGATATTTACAAGTTGTGAGCTGGCCACTGCCCTAAGATGCTAGAGAGATGGTGTCAGACAAAACAACAGTGTCCCTGCCTTCATGATGTTTATGTTCTCTGGGCAAGAGAGACAAGAGAAACGTACATTCTAATGACAAGTGATACGTGTAAGTGCAAGGAGTGAAAAGTGCTGTGAAGAAAATGAAGCAGTGGGGGTGACAGGAGCTGGGGGTGGGACTACAGGCAGGGCAGTCCATCTCACCTTCCTTTCTATCTCTGTGCAGCAAGGCCAAGTTCTCCCAGTGCTCCATGGGCCCCGGGGAAGAAAACTTTACAAGCTGGGCTGCAACAGGGTGAGGCAGCCCATGCCTGAAAAGGAGAGGGTTCTGCAAAAACAACCCTGCTTCCTCCCCTCTTGGTCCCATCCTCACAAAGTCACCACAACCGGCTAGCAGCATTATCTGCGTCCCGCCCCCAACCTGCGTCTACTGGGTATGTTTTATCCGCAGGGTCCTCGATGGAGCTGCGGCTGGTGGGGACTCCATGCGTGCCAGGCCCTGGGCTAAGAGATCCTCCAACAGCTCCCTGACTCAGTGGGTCTCACACCCGAGCAGCAGAGGCATCACCTGCAGGGCTCAGTCAACACAGGCCCATCACTGAGCCCAAACCAGAACTTCTGGTTGCAGGATCTGAGCGGGGGTCCACAGAGCTGCATTTCCAACAAGCTGGCAGGTGGTGCTGCTGCGCAGGTCCAGAGACTCCCGCTCTGAGAACCCGCGCCCTAAGGGAGAGACCATTACACCTACCTGACCACGGTGGAGACTGAGGTTCTGGAGATTAACCCATTGCCAGGGCGGAGAAGGCAAACATAAACCCCTCATGTTGGTTGCTTCTGTGTTCATTTCACAGGGCCCCCCAGTACTGAAATCACCCAGCAGTTTGCTTGGGAACCCGACTCCCGAGACAGACCCTTGCAGACCGCGTCAGCCCCCATGGAGACCAGGCACCAAGGCATGGGCTGTGCTCTGCTCAGCTTGGGACCCCAGGCCCAGGCTGGTCCCCTGGCACACCACTGCCTCAGTAACCAGGTGAACTCTTGCCTCCACTTTGAAATACAAACAGAAGAGAGCCCTGAGCTTCCCGGTCCCCGGTGCCCAGAGCACCTAGTGAGCCGGCACAAACCCACCGGGGCACGAGGTGAGGGTGTGTCCAACCAAATCAAAATCTGCCATGTGGCAGCATCTCATGTATGTAATTTAACCCATTACCACGTGCACCGATGTGAAGTGCTCTTGACAAGTGTCTTAGCAGGGGATCTGTGGGAAATGAAACATGCGAAGGTGGATCACTGGCAGAAGCAGAAGGTCCTTGAAATGAATGCTAAGCTGGAGTCAGCTCCGGTGGCTTGGAATCAACTGGCAGGAATATTCACACCAAGGGCCCCACCTCATCACTCATACCCTGTCCTCTGTCCCCCGTCAGAGATCTTGTCCATCTACCAACACCACGCTGCTCGGCAAACAGGAGGACTCTGTTTTTGTTTGTGTGTTATTCTCACCCGAGGATATTTTTTCATTAATTTTTAGATAGAGCAGAACAGAGGGAGGGAGAGAGAGAGAGAGAAACATTGATGTGAGAGAGACATATTGATTGGTTGCCTCCCACCGGGGCCAGGATCGAACCTGCAACCCAGGTACGTGCTCTTGACTAGGAACCGAACCTGTGACCTTTTGGTGCGTAGGCTGACACTAATTGCTGAACCAAACCAGCCAGGGCAAGAGCCTGGAGGACTCTTAAGTGTGAAGCCTGCTGTGTGCAGAGAAGTCAGGCATTTTCTGTGAGCGCGTGTCTCTAAAACAAATCTCCGAAATCAAAATGATCAGTGGAGGCCCATAATTCATTCACATACACACGTACATTGTCCCATTAGAAATTTTTTTAGAAATGCCACTATTATATTCAACGATCAGTAACAACCAAACTTTTCAGAGCTGATCAAAAGACTGCTCAGCCAAAGGCTCTTTCCTCTCTTATTCTACTTCCCAAGAAGAAACCTACAAATGAGAAAAACCTAAGCTCCTAAGAAATGTTGCTCCGTACGAACTTGGAACATAATACTGTGCTGCACACAGGAGAGAAACCATGAACCACAAACAGGACTGTCTCAGTGTCCACCTTCATTCAGCTCTTTGCTGACTTTGCTAACAGAGAGAACAGGGAGAACATGAATAATTCAAATCCCCACACAGCCAAAAAAACTACATTTTACCCAAACTTTCAACTACAGCCATAACCAGAAAGAAAATAATCCAGCCTACCTTTCATTATCTCCCATTTCTCCTGCCTGTCTGAGCCAACCGAGAATGGCATTGAGCCATAAAACAAATGGCCCAAGAGGGAAAAAGGAATATTCCACAAACTATATAAACAGCTCCTTTTATGAGCAAGAGTTGACAGTGTTTGAAATTGGAGCAAGGTCTCCAATAACATACCAGAGGACTGGTATCTGGGAAGTGAGGTGAATGATTACAAGGGGCTGTCTAGGCCTAAAGAGAACTTTATATTAAAAATCACAACACAACGTGCAGCTTCTAACTCCAAGCTGTTTCTGTGGCATTGCCATGGAATTATATATATATAAAATGGTTAAAGATAACAAAGCGGATGAAAAAACGGCCCCGCCGACCTTCACTGCTAATAACAGCAATGCTTTACTTCAGTCTTCGGGTTTTGGCCAGCAGCAAACTCGGTAGCAATAAAAATAACCATGCCCACCTTCCTTCTCTGATTGCACTTTTCCATTTTCAAGGCTCTCCCTTGCTGGCTGGCAGGGTGGGCAAGCAGCCATGATTATCTCCATTTCACAGAAGGGGACCGGCAGCCACAGGCTGCAGATGATTTGCTGGGTGTCATGGGTGTGACAAGTGGAAGAAAGGGATTTGGTCCCAGGCTTCGGAGAGCATGTTCTTCCAATCACACGGCCTCGGCCCTCATCAGCCCTGCTACCATGCCCACCTCCCCAACGGGCACGCCAGCAGTGGGCTGCAAAGTCTCACAGCAGAGCTTCACCGTGGTGGCTCAGAGAGCACCCATCCCAGGGCGCCCGCGGTCCGCCTCCTGAAGCTGTCCGTTTAAGGCTTGCAGGAGAGACGCGCGAGGCGGCAATGGAAGCCGTTTTTGTGGTTGTTTAGAGAGACGCACTGATTTGTTGTTCCACTTATGCATGTATTTATTGGTGGATTCTTGTTTGTGCCCTGACTGGAGGTCGAACCTGAAACCTCGGCATGTTGGGATGGTGCGCTAACCCACAGAGTTACCCTACTGGGGTCAAGGCCGGGTTTTGAACAGAACATTCTTACACTTCCATTCACAAAAATCTGCATGACATCTACATACATAAGAGAATTGCTAAAAAGACACCTGATCATACCAACTGCTGACAAGGATGTGGAGCAACTGGCACTCTGATCCGCTGCTGAGAATGCACTCGGCATCCGGCCCAGCAATCCCAGTCCTAGATTCTACCCCAAAGAAATGAACACAGGTCACACGAAGACTGTATCCGAACGTTTCATAGCAGCTTTATTCATGGTTGCCCCACGCTGGAAGCAACCCAAACACCAGTCCATACCCTGGAAAACTACTCAGCAATAAAAAAGAAGGAGCTCCTAACAGATGCAACCACGGGGATGAATCTCCAAAGCATTAGACTGAGTGCAAGGAGCCAGGCCCAGAGGCCACAGGCTGTATGATTCCATTTTTGGGACCTTCTGGAAAGGCAAAATCATAGGAACACGGAGTAGATCAGTGGCTTCCGGAGAATGGGTTTGGGGAGTGACCATAAAAGGGCACTTTCGGGGTAATAGAACAGTTCTGTATCTCAACTCTGGGGGCAGAAGAATGGCTGCACACATCGTCAGAACTCACGGAGTACACCGACAGAGGAGAATCTTGGTATATGTAAATTAGATCGATAAATCTCACTTAAAGCAAAACTGTGGGCTCGAAGTTTTTAAATTCATTCCCCTAGGGTCAAATCCTTTAAAAAGCTGCTTCTGAACATTAGCAAAGCCTGGTTCCTAGACACCAGGTGTCTGGGAGTGAACTAGTGAGGTGGGGTGCCGGTGGATGAACAGGACATGGGTCCACTGGGCCACCAGGTGGGGACACCCCTTAGGGAGTCCCAGTGCCTCTCTGAGCACCAGCACCCTCCTGTGGGAGGCTGCGCCCCAAAGTTCTGGGGGGGGTGCAGTGGGTACACTTCTTACATCATAGGACCTGGGACAGGTGTCTGAGGTAAGGGTGTATGGTTTGTGTTGTAACTGTGGGGTTTTTTGTATTTTTTTTTTTTTTTTAAGAAAAGTGCAGCGCCCTTGGGCAGCAAATATTGAAAGGAAATGAATCCGCCACAGATTGTTATTCTCAGCTCCTCTAACACATTTGAATGAGTGAGTCTTCTAAAAGCATTTGTCAGCTTACTTTAGAAATGAAATTTGATATTATTAAGACCATCCAGTATGAAACAATTATATAAGTGCAAATGGAAGATTCATTTAAAGGGTCATGATAATATGAAATCCCTGGAAGAAGAAGCCTTCCTGGTCTTTCTGGTCCTTTTTTTTTGGTCTGATAAATAAGGTCAGATAAGATGAGGACAAAGCTAAGTCAGCATGCAGAATTTAAATTATTTGAATTACTTTCTTTCCCCCTGCAGCTGAACTTCAGAATGCGGGAGGGGGAACGAACAGCTTAAACCGAAGCTAAGCTCTGCTGTTCTGTATCAAATGGCAATTACTCTTCAATTCTTTTTTTTCTCTCCATCCGCTCAGCAAACATCCACCACCTCAAACAAATTTGCTAAAAGAGGCAGAAGAGCTTGGGGGTTCAGAGCCCGGATTATAAATCGAGAACTGCCGAAGCCAAGTGAGTGTCTATCGAGTCCATTACATTATTCTCTCTACCTTATGTTTGGAAAATTCTCTAATAAAAACCGGAGAGACAGAGATGACTGGGGGTGGTACGGTGAGAGAAAGAACAGCACAAGGAGCCAGAAAGCCCGGGTGCAGATCCCTACTCCTTCACTCTTGCTGTGTGCCTTTAGGTGAGTTTCTTAACCTCTCTGTGCTTTTTGTAAAATGGGGATAATAACAGTACTTACAAGTTTGTTGTAAGGATTAATTCGTTTAAAGCATATTTATTAAATCTGCAGGGCGATAGGGAGATATTTGTAAGCAAATATCTATTGTATGTGGGGTAGACATTACATACGTAGACATTACACACACACACACACACACACACACACACACACACAGAGACACATTTCCTAAAGCCTCTAAATCAGTACAAAGCAGTTCACAGAATATATGAAATCTCCAATCCTGCACTGATACCCTGCCTGGGCTCAAGCCAGGTTTGATAACAAAATGTATCAAGTGGGCTGAACTCCATGGGATACAAGCAATGGCTTCGTTCTTCTTCTGCCTCGGACACACGCTGCCAATCTCTGTTCCCTGCCTGATGATAATCTCAGGCAGATCGCACAGCCTTTGAAGTTAATACACGAGGAAATTACAACTTGGGTTTAGGATTGATTGATTGATTTACTTTGGGTACATGCTCCTAGCGGGAACCGAACCCGGGACTCTCTGGTCCGCAGGCTGACGCTCCAACCGCTGAGCCAGGGCTGGGTTTAGGATTTAAAAGGTGCAGAACAGCCCCATGTGAACCTTTCAGTTCACATCAAATCCCCAGCTTCGACCTGTCCCTCAGCTTGGGCCGGCCTGTGGGTCAAAGGCCTAGAGCCAGCCCCGCTTCCCCCTCCCCCACCTCATGTCCCGGCTCCTCCAAAACCAAGGAGGAGAACAAGAGAAGCTGATACCAGCCAGTTAAAGATTTTGCTGTATCTCTTGGCAGGTGATCAAAAGCTGGTTCTCCAGGGAGGCCCCCCGAAACTACAGGGCTCCCTGATACTGGGATGAGCTCTCCAGCTCTCTCCAGAATCCCCTCTGGGATTTTTACTGGACCTGATGGGCAGTGCCCAGGCCCCCGCCACAGCAGACCCCCTTCCAGCCTGCTCCCTTGTTCCCCCACCCCCATGGGTCCACAGGAAATTCTCACCTGCTTGCCATGCAGAGCGGAGGGAGACTACTGGCCTCATGCCTTCAGATTCCCTCACGTCCATGTGGGCCCCCACAATCCAGAGAACTCATGTCAATTTCTCCCACATCCCGGAGGCTCCCGAGAACATTATTACCCAACTCTGCTCCCTGGTATGAGCCTGGCCCGTGAGAACCAGGGCTGAGCAAGCACCCAGCCAGGGGGGCAGAGCCGGCCTCCCCTCTGGAAGGCACCCCAATGGTCTGCTTAAATCTCCCCATTCAACCTGGGGGAGCCACTCCTGTCGGGAGGGAAAGGGAAACAGTCCATCTCTCCCGTAACTCTCTCCTCCATGAACCCCTCATCCTGACAGAGGAAAAGCGTCAGGGGTGCTGGACCACACACACGTGGGTCCCCCCTAAATCAGGGAAGTCCTCCCCTGCTGCTCTCAGCTTTGAATGCCCGAGCAAAAGGAAAGGCCCCCTTTAACAGCCTATTCCTTGTTTTGAAATTAACGGACCTACTATTGTGTCGCTCCAAGAAATAAGCAGGATAAAGGGCTAAGAAAGAGCCAGAACACACAGGGGACAGACAGCTTCAAACTCCATCAGCAAATGAACAGGAAGATATCTACTGAAACAGATACAAGAAATATTATCTCAAGGGAGAGCCCATTTCTGGAAACACACTGGCAAGTAGCCTTGAAAATTGCTTTCCGATATCTCCAGCTGAATTTTCCCTCCTTGATACATTTCCAAGTCATCTTCAGCTATTAGGTTTATTTACACCCATTTTAAAGACTACATGACATCCTGAAAGGTACATGACTTCCTGAAGGGGAGGACACGAAAAAATTCATAACCAGGGAGATCAAGGCTAACAACGCAGCCCCATCAACATTCTAGGAAGGTGCTCGAGAGTGAGGAGGTGTCCTAGCAACAGCCGATCTCCAAGCTCCTGGCTTCAGATCCTTCCCTTGTGCACCCAGATATCTACAAACAAACAGAGGAACTTAACAGACAAGAACCAGAGCCCACCACTGGCCAACACCTTGCAGCCTAACAAATGAGACAGGCGCGCCAAGGACCTTGCACCAGGACGCACGGTGTCTGCTAAAAGGAAGCGCAGTGCTTTGGGGCAAAGGACAGCACCAGGCATGCCAGGGCTGTGCGCCTTAAGGTCTACAGAGACGTGAGCCAGGAGACAGAGGGTCTTATCCTTCTCTTGACTAATGACACCATTTTAAACCTGCATCCTCCTCGATGCTTCCTGTTCCTTCACCCTCCACTACTGAATCCCCACCATGTGTTTTCCCTCTCAGAGTGGAGCCCACCTCCTCTCCACACCCAGGGACACCATGTGGGTCCAGGCCCTCCTCAGCCCTCCCACGGCCTTGGGGACCCGCAGAGCTGGCCTTCCACGCGGGATTGCTCTCACTGTGTCGAGTTGACGTCAAATTCCTCAGTTGCTCCGTGGTGCACTGAATAATGGCCCCTCAGACGTGCCCCCGTCCTAATCCCCAGAACCTAAGAATGTTACTTTATATGGCAAAAGGGGCATGCAGATGTAAGGTGAGTATCTTGAGAGGGGGAGGCTATCTTGGATTGCCTGCGTGAGCCCCACGTAACCTGGAGGGTCCTTATAAGAGGGACATGGAGGACCAAAGCCTGAGAAGGCCGGGTGACACGAAAGTGATGCAGCCACACCGAGGGTACCAGCAGCCTCAGATGCTGGGGGAGGCCTGGACCAGGTGCGATTCTCCCTTGGCGCCTCCAGAAGGAACACAGCCTGCCCACACCTTGATTTCAGCCCTGTAAGGCTCATTTCAGACTTCTGACCTGGATACTGGTACGAGAATAAATCTGGGTTGTTTTAGGCTACTAAATTTGTAGTAATCTGTTACAGAAGCAATATGAAATGAATACATGCCTCAGTCCTTAAAAGACAAACACCCAAGTCCCCGCAGACAGAGTGACACCAACCCATCCCCCACCTCAGCTCCCACCACCCCTCCACGCACTGACCTCGGGCTTCAGCCACCTTGAACTCCTAACTCTTCCCAAGGAGGACAGACGGCTTCCAGCCCCTGGTCCTTTGCACACACTGCTCCTTCAGATGACAGCACCCTTGCCCCCTCTCTGCCAGGAAAACCTCTGCTCATGGGTCACAACCCAGTGTGACGCCAGCACCTCTGCTGAGCCTTCCTCTTCCCCGCTGTGCAAGTTGGCCATCCACACTGCATGTCACATGGTATTCCACACGAAGATGTGCTCAGAACCCAGGACATTTTCTCAGTGACTCTACTCGTGTGGCTGCTTGCCTTCACCATCTCTGTAACCCCAGGGATGGGCCCGCCGGTGCAAGAACAAAGACAGACCCTACCCACACCGGGAGAATGACTTCCAGGCTAGGAAAACACAGGACCTTATCTCCAAATGAGGTTACATTCTGAGGTACTCAAGGTTAGGACTTCAAAGTATACATTTCCAGGGACACAATTCAGCCCATAACAGTCCCCAAGAATTAAAAGCATGCTACGTGAACACCTGCAACTGACGTGCCAATGAGAAGTGGCGTGTGCATAAGGGGCCACTGAGCCTCACATTCTCCGTCCCCACCATCTCCATCCAGTATAGAAGGCAGAGCGTCCCAGGTATGAGCTGGCGTTCAGGGCTGCCCACGGTATCCATCCCTCTGGTGCCCACGGTATCCATCCCTCTGGCGCCCACGGTATCCATCCCTCTGGCGCCCACGGTATCCATCCCTCTGGTGCCCACGGTATCCATCCCTCTGGTGCCCACGGTACCCATCCCTCTGGTGCCCACGGTATCCATCCCTCTGGTGCCCACGGCTCCTGGAACAAGGGCCTGGGCTCACCACCTCCATCCCCGGCCACTGTCACCCTTTCACTCCAGGGTGCTGTGCAAATGCCATTCTTTTCCTGGAGGTGGCAATGTGGAAAGGCGAGATAATAAGAGGAACCCCCACCTGTCATTATTGGGAGGGGTAAATGAAGGACACGTGTAACACACATGGCCCAGAGGCCACACCAACAAGAGAACACCCAGCCTGTGTTCAGTATGATCGTCATCATTGTGCCCATCATCAGCATCACTGTCGTGACTGACACTGTCATCACTGACATCACCATCACCATCGTCAGCAGCAGCATCGTCACTGTCACCGTCATAGCTAATGATACCGGATGGAGCGCCTGGCACGGCACCCGGTCAAGGACCATGCACACAAAGCTGACCTTCCAGGGGCTCCATACAGAGGCTCTGAGAAGTCAAACAACTCGCTCAAGGTCTGCAGGTGGCGGGTGGGGAAACTGTAAGCTGCTTTGCTCAAAGACTCTAAGGTCCACAATGGAACAGGGGTCCTGCCAGGGAGACTCCAGAATGTATTTTAAGCCACAGTTCTCAGGTTTGGCTGGATGTTGGATCCACCCAGGCAGCTTTAAAAACTTCTGGCTCCTGGTCTCACCGAGGGTTTTGATCTAGAAGGTCTTCTTGCAGCCTGGGCACTGGGGTTTTCAAACCTCCCCGGGTGATCCCCAAGCGCAGACATGGTGCAGAGCCCTGCTCCAAAGCCAGCTGCCACTCCAGAAGGGGGTGTTTTCTGTGACAATCAATAAAATCCTGTCTCTATATTCTGAAATCTAACACCTGGGTTTTAATCCTTCTGGAATCAAACCAGTTGAAGAGATGAAAAAGAAAATAATCCAAATCGCATCCCGAGGAGTAAAAATCTGGGGCACAATAAGGCATGGCATAAAAGGGGGGGGGCAGAACATGTCTAGGAAACTGGGTCCCATCACAGCCAATGCCTTAGCTAAAAATATGTTCCCTGATTTCTCCTGGCAAGTGGAGCCCACACACTGAAATAATGAAGGCATTGGAAGAGACATGGCAGATCATTTGTTGGGGACCCTGCTCGGAGGAGGAAGCTCCTTGACAACACCCCGCTGTCTCTGCCTTTCGCCCAGGGGCCGTAGTCTTCCTCCACAGCCGGCTACAATTCTCCCACGGCTGTTAGAGGGAGAGCTGTCTTCATGCCACTCCCGTCTAGGGCCCCGAGGTCACGTGGGACAAGATCTCCTGCATGAAATTCCTGCATCTATCCAATGACAGGCCTCCGGGGCGTTTTCTCTGCTCCTTTAATGTTTTTTAGGGGACAAGACAAAGGACAGTAGGGCTGTGTCCTCTGCACGCACTTGAATTTGTTCAAGTCCCTTCTCACATGTCTGCTAAGCACATTCTCCATGTGAGAGCTGACCCACGAGAGAGGCACCGTGAGCTGCGTTCACCCGGAGGCTGCTGTCTCAGCCGCCTGGGCCTCAGCAACAGGATGTCACAAACGGGGCCGTTTAAACAGCAAGCATTTACTTCTCCCGGTCCTCCAGGCTGGGAAACCCAAGATCAAGGCAGCGGCAGATTCGGCGTGTGGTGAGGGCTCCCTTCCCGGTTTGTCGATGACCGTCTTCTCGCTGTGTTCTCCCAGGGTGGAAGAGACAAGGGAGCTCTCTGGGACTCCTTTTTTCAAAAGAGGGCACTAATGCCATTCCTGAAGGCTCCACCCTCATGACTTAATCACCCCAAAGGCCCCGCCTCCCAACACTGTCACACTGGGGACCAGAACTTGGAGGGGACACAAACATTCAGTCTACAGCAGCACTTAGGACCGTGGTAAATACACAGTCTCCAAAGGCTGATGACCTCTGACTCGGCCACCTGCCAAACTGTGTAATCGTAGGCAAGTGGCACCACCTCTTGTGTGCTGTAACAATACTCGATGAGGCCCTAGCGGATAGAACTTGCAAAGGAATTTAAAGCCATCCCCCGCCTACAAGAAGCACATAATTTATTTGAAAGCAACATTCATGCATAACACAGAAAAACGCAATCCCTCATTCGTACTTGGCTGAAACAACCTGCTTCTGCCTTTTCTCGGGCTCTAGCTCCCGCCTACTCAGAGACCTGCAGCTTGGATGGCTGCCTTGGGCACTCCTGGGTGTGGCGCCCGCCAGGCATTGACACAGCCACTCCTCCCTCTCCAGCCACAGCCCTGAACTCTTCCTGGGCCCCCGGGCCGCTATCCCTCCCCATGGGCACTGCATGCCAGGCTCAGGGTCTAAGGCGAGCGTGACATCATGAGGTACAACCAGGAAGGGCTACAGTCTCATCCTCCATGACACACCCCTCAAGCATCGGTCTCCAGAAACACACCGTGCCCCACCCCGCGGCCTTTCAAGCCCTGTCTGTGTCCTTTCTGCTTCAGTCTGCCCCAGTCCTTCATCCTGTTTTCAACTTGAAAAACTCCTGTGAATGCATCAAGACTCAGTGTAAATTTGACCCTCGGGGAAGGTTTCCTAAGCCTTCGGAGTCTCTGGGAATGCTTTTCTCCAGGCTTCTGTGGCATATTCCTGGGCCCTCTCTCTAGCACTTACCTTATTTATCTGTACATTTTTCCATCCGTGCATGACTGAGAACTCCTTGGGGACGGATCCCTGCCTCATTCATCCCTGCATTTTCAGCATGCAGCACAGAGCTTGGGATACAAAAGGTGCTGTATAAATATTTGTTGAACAGAATCGACTTGTAAGCTAGCATTATCAAGCCTTCATGAAAGACACCGTACTCGAGCTAAACCTTATCAGGCTAATATGAAACCGTGGAAGAGTTCATGAAGCATGAAGGTTCACTCTTGGCCATGAATCAGCATGGCACTCCGGGAATTCTGAGCGCAGTGAGTGGCTTCGGATCTGGAGAAAAGCAAATGCTTCCTGTTGACACAGACGCTGGGGAGTCCCCTCCTCGCCCTTGGAAGCCTGGCCACCGTGTTCTGTATCCAGGAAGACACACCAGGGGCAGCTTTTCTCCAAGGAGGGACTTCAGAGGTTGGAGTTCATGTAAGCTGAGGGCTTCCCTGAGTCTAGAAGAGTTCCCACGATGAATCCCAGCCGAGTTCCTAGGTGTCAGGGATGGGGGGACGCCAGGGAAGGGGCCGAGCAAAGCCACCACCTGGGTTTAGGTGTAGAAGGGCCAACATGGAGGTCCACCAGAGCTGGACCACAGTGCCACACAGGTCCCCCAGGAGTCAGACAGCCTGTCCCTGCCCAGGACACGTGGGAGAGAATCACTCACGGAACCCAGGCAGCCCACGAAGCTCACCCGTTACCAACATAACTGATGCTTTTGCCAGATTCCAAGTAGCCCCAAAACGCACGGTAGGACCCTCACAGGATAAGCTGAGGCATCTGACATCCCCTTGTGCAGACCCACCTCACAACCCCACACGGACTGGGAGCCACCGGGGTGTTTTCCAGGCATCTGGATGGGAGCACCAACCAGGGCAGTTACCGTCCTGAAGGCGACGTCAATGCCACACCAGATCCACTCATTAGCAAAAAAGTGTAGTGCAGAGGCCTTGCAAAAACCCATCAAATCTACAGCTTTTATGTGGTAAATTATACTGACAAGTCGTTTCTATTTTCACAGCTACTTTTTCTCCCTTTGATGAATGGGCAGTGGAAGTACTGGCTGTGCTGGGAACATGCACTCGCCTTTGGAGAAGAAAAATTCATTAGCTAATCCACCTACTTGGAAAATTCGCTTCCAAGCCTGAACTTCTGGGGAGGTTTTCGAATGGATGCCCTGACTAATGGGAAGCATGAATCTGTTCCAGATGGTTAATTGCTTTTTATCATTCCTTTTAATAACAGTTAAGAATAATAAGACAACTGGTGTGAAAAATGAGAATGCAGACGGAATTAAATTGGGAGTCCTGCACCCACTTCTCCAAAAGGGAACATGCTGAAGTTGTGCGGAAAGCCTTCAAGATGCCAGGTTTTAGAACAGCGGAGGTGACAGATCATGGGCTAGATACAAGGAACTGAGTCTGATGTCAGCCAAAGAACGTCGGGAAGTGGTCGAGCTCGGAGGAGAAGCTGCGGAGGAGTTCCCGCGGGGTGAGGGTTAGGGATCCCTAGGAGCCAAATGCCCCCCTCCCCTGCTCCCAGGGCTCCGCTTAGCTCCTCACTGGAAATCGTCAGCCCTCAGCACAGGGCCTGGGATGACAGGACTCCTGCCAAACGGGCTGGTTTCACCACCCACCATGCTTACGTCTCACAGTAACCCCCAATAATCCTGAGATACAGCGAGACACAGCAAGTCTCCTGGCCAGCCGCCATGGCTTTCCCCCTGCTGTTCCTTCGACCCGAATGCCCTCCCCAGGCTAATTCACCTGAGACCGTCAACCTTCAAGTTTCCCGTGAAGAGCCCCGTCCCTGTGAGCCCATCCTCACTCAGTCTACAGGGAAAGAACTCTCCCCTGAGCCCACGGGCGCTGACCATGCAGGCTGGAACTGCACGCGTGTGTCTGCATGTCCCTCCCACAGTGGACTGTGAACACCTCCAGGGCAGGAAGAGACTAACAGACTGTTCCTCTTGGCATCCCAGCCTTAGCTGGATCCTTAGCACATGACTGATCAACAAGTTGTCAAAGGAGCATGTGGAATGGACAGGCACCGACCAGCTGACGAAATGCTCTCACTTGAACATCCTGATTCTAGGCCCATCCCGCGCTGACCCTGCCTCTCGCAGCTGACGCTGGCAGTGAACGGAGCCTTCTCCGGGCGGGAGGACACCGCAGTGCGTGTTCTCTTGGGGAAGCTCTGGTTTTAAACGGACCCAGAATCTTCTCCTCAGATGGGCAGCAGGATGTGATTCTGTGACAGCAGCAATGGGCAGTCTCATTTCCTGTTTCCAGTGTGCTGGGCGACTTGGAGCGAGTGATAACTGCCCTGGGCTTTGGAGCCACCTTTGTGTGCCCACAAGTGAGGGCACGCACCCCAGGGAGGGCCAGAGCCACCCGCAGGGCTGAGACGAGCACAGAGCGGCACAGCCCATGTCCGAGACCTGGGGCCCAGGGCTTACACACTCAGAGTCCTGGGGTTTTAGACCAGTAACATGTTACTTTTACATCTGACCGAACTCTCCAGGAAGCCTGGGCCAGCACCCCAGACACACACGCAAATATTCCTGCCATATACACACAGTCACACTGGATGGGATCCATCCCACAAACCGCCTTGTTTTTGGTTAGGGTTAGGTTTTACCATCTTTTTTTTTTTAAATGTTATTAATTTTTTTATATTTTAGAGCAGTTTTAGGTTCACAGAAAAACAGAGAGGGAGGCACAGAGATTTCCCACAAACTCCCTGCCTCCGCACACACGACCTTCCACACATTTGCCACAACCTGGGAACAAGAAGAAGGCTACCAGGCAGGCCCGACAAGCTCAGTGACCGACAGCAACCACACGGATGGTCTGATCACAAATTCCTAACTGGTGGGTGGTGCCGGGGTGGCACTATGGCTTCCCATTCCCTGGGCTCTGTCCATTGTTCTTATGCAGCTAGGACAACAGACCTTTGAAATGTCAGAGTCATTTTCTTTTCTAGACCCCTCAAGGCAGGACCCAGGACAACTGCAAAACACCTCACTGCTATCTCTTTACCCGCACACCATTTCTGTTTGGTTTAAATGTTAAATGTTAGTGATTCTTTCCCTGGCCGGTTTGGTTCAGTGGTTAGATCATCAGCCTGCAGACCAGGGAGTCCAGGGTTCGATTCCAGCCAAGGGCACGTACCTTGGTTGTGTTTCAATCCCTGGCCCTAGTTGGGGTCGTGCGGGTGGCAACCAATTGATGTGGCTCTCTCACATCAATGTCTCTCTCTCTATCTCCCCCCTCCCACTCTGTCTGAAGATAAATGTAAAAATATCCTTGGGTAAGGATTAAAATAATAACAACAATAATAATAATAATAATAAATGTTAGTGATTCCCATACCCACCAGTGTAAAAGAAGTATGTGTCTCTCCGTTTTATGGTTTATCCAATCTCGGAGACTTCCCCTTCTCCTGCCTCCTTAATCTACTGCCAGCGGATTCCATGTCACCCTCCTGCTGGGCTCTCCTTTGATTCGAAATGTATCAGAACTACGAAACTGCCATCCCCCGGAACACTTTCTGAAACTTTTGAGATCGTGTTCTCAGGCCTGGTCCTCAGCTTTGGCTCAAATAAACTCTTAAAATTATTTTTCTTTGGACTTGCTTTCATCGACAAATTGGTGAACATATACTGAACGTCATTATCATCTAACGTCCACAGTTTACATTAGGGCTCACTCTTGGTGTTGTACGTTCTGTGGGTTTGGAAAGCACCCTTATTGGAGTTTCAGAACTGCAGATAAAAGACGACAAACCTGTCCAGCTGGTGTGGCTCAGTGGTTGAGTGTCCATCCATGAACCAAGAGGTCGCCGGTTCGATTCCCGGTCAGGACACATGCCCAGATTGTGGGCCCTATCCCCAGTGGGGGGCATGCAGGAGGCGGCCAATCAATGTTCTCTCTCATCCATGTTTTTCTCTCTCTCCCTCTCCCTTCTTCTCTCTCTAAAATCAATAAAGAAAAAAAAAGGATTACAAACTGCATGTTGATCTGAAAACAAGAAAAAGATGTTGAATCTGACCATATGCAATACATGTACAGGCAGTGGCATCTCCCCTGGGTGGGATGTCATGTTTCATAAGAAAATGGGGTGTCCCCGTGAGTCCTGCACCTCCACAGCCAGAGGAGGCCATGGGGACACCCTCTGCTAGGGCTTGTCCCAGCCATCACTGAACACACGGTGCTCACACGGCGCCTGTACCAATTCTAAGACAAAGGTTTAACAACACCAGCCCCTGTAAACACCTCAGAGACTTGGACTGTTTTCAAATATGTTTTTATTGATATTTTTTTAGAGAGAGAGAAAAGGATAGAGAGACTGAAACATTGATGTGAGAGAGAAACATCAATTGATCGGCTGCATACCCCCCATTGGGGATCGAGCCCGAAACCCGGGCATGTGCCCTGACCAGGAATCAAACCGGGACCTCTCAGTCCATGGGGCACTGCTCATTCCACTGAGCCACACCAGCCGGGGTGGGGGGCGTGCTTTGCCTTTTACAAAGAACATATGCACTGAGGATGCCGGCAGTAGGCTAACGATCACACACAGCAAAGCTGCCCCTCTTCCTCCTGATGAGAGCTGGTCTTCAGCCACCAATGAAGGTAAAAACAGTGGCAATGTTTTTAGGAAAAAAGGAACTTACAAGAAGACCACTGCGGGGGCCCACCGACTATCAGGAACCCGCGACCCTCACCTGAAGAATACAGAGCTCTGAGCTCAGCAAAGCAGGAGACCCTCACATTCCAATGACATTTAAAATGAAATCAGATTGAAGATAAATCTCCACAATGTCTCCAGTGATATTTAACATCACACCAGCAGGAGACCATCACATTTCAAGTACCTTCCAAATTGTCCCCAAAATGAAATGATAAACATTTGGATGGTCTTTGAAGGTTTCTTACTCAATAGCAAAAGGTAAGAAGCCACCCTGGAGAGAGGTCTGTGCTCTGAAAGGCAGGAAAACGAGCCAGACTTGCTCCGCAACCCGGCCACACGTTAAATGCTTTCCTTCGTCAGCAAATGCCTATGCAAAGCGGACTGAACCCCGGGAGCATCCGCAGGAGAGACCTGAGAGGTGCCGGAGCGGAGGCCTGCTGTGCCCTGGGGCGAGGGCTTCTCAGCAGGCTTCACTTGTGGTGTTTGCTAGATAGTCAAGTTCTAGTTCTTCTGAGTCCACTTACAAAAAGATGTACAGTCAATTCACATTCTGAATTAAATAGCTTCTGAAATGAGAACCTTGTTCTGGTGTCCCTTCTGATGGAATGGCTGCTTCCCCTGAGCGGAGGGAGGGCTGGGGGGAGCCAGGGGACAGCTGGCATCAGTGCAATGAAATCCGTTCACTCCATCATCCCTGGCAGTGTCTGGAGCAAAGGGCACCAGAGGCTTCAGGGTATCAATCTTTAAAACATAACACCCTGAAAATGTACTTATCTTTACCAAACTTCTTTAAGAAGAAGGGCAGTGACCTAAATCTCCTGGAACGCGCAGACGTTTGCTGGTTATCACATGTCAAAGAACTTCAGAAGAGTTGTGAATTAAAAATAAATTCACAACTCAGTAATCGCCCATTATCCGTGGGGGACACATCCCAAGACCCCCAGTGGATGCCTGAGACTGCAGACAGTAATAAACCCCACGTACAGTATGTTCTCCTATGCATACACACCTATCATAAAGTTTAATTTATAAATTAGACACAGCAAGAGATGAACAACTGTAACTAATAATAAAATAGAACAATTATAACTACACTGTGATAAAAGTTCTGTGAATGGCTTCAGGGCTCTTGCTAAGTAGAATAAGGATTGAACACAAGCAGTGTGATTATCAGGACAGTCGATCTGATAAAGAAGATGGGAAAGTGATGAATGGGCCAGAGCAAATACAGCCTGGATATGCTGGACAAAGGGACAGTTCAGTCCTGGGAACGACAGAGCAGGACAAAGCAAGATTTCATCACAATACTCAGAATATGAAATTTATGATTTCTTTCTGCAATTTTCCATTTAATATTTTCAGACTGCAATTGACCACGGGTAACTGAAAACACAGAAATCAAAACTGAAGGTAAGCCCTGGCCGGTTTGGCTCAGCGGTTAGAGTATTGGTCCACAAACCAAAAGGTCATGGGTTTGATTCCCAGTCAAGGGCACATACCTGGGTTGCAGGTTGGGTCTCTGCCCTGGTTGGGGTCTTTGGGAGGCAATCAATCGATGTGTCTCTCTCACATCAATGATTCTCACTCTCTCATTCTCCCTCCCTCCCCCTCTATTAAAAATTAAAGGAAAAATATCCTCCAGTGAGGATTAATAACAACAAACTGAAGGTAAGTACGACTATGGACTACTATATGCATTTCTTTAAGTTCAAAAATTAGGATGCATTCTTGGATAACTTGGATGACAGGCGGCTATCAAGAGCACATGGTATCCAGCAGATATTTTCTGGTTTTGGAATTAGAATTATGCTGGCCTCATAGAACGTGTTTGGAAGTCTTCCTTCTTCTTGAATTTTTTGAAATAGTTTGAGGAGAATGGGTGTTAGTTCTTTTTTGAATGTTCGGTAAAACTCCCCTGTGAAACCATCCGGGCCTGGGCTTTTGTTTGCTGGGAGAGTCTTGATTACCTCTTCAATTTCCTTGGTTGTTATTGGTCTGTTCAAGTTTTCTATCTCTTCCGGGAATAGTTTTGGGAGACTGTGTGTTTCTAGAAATTTGTCCATTTTGCTTAGATTGTCGAATTTGTTGCCATATAGTTGTTCATAGTAGTTGTTAACGATCTTTTGTATTTCCGTGGTGTTGGTTGTTACTTCTCCTCTTTCATTTCTGATTTTGTGTATTTGGGTTCTCTCTCTTTGTTTCTTGGTGAGTCTAGCTAAGGGTC
Organism: Molossus molossus; assembly: GCF_014108415.1. Lineage (NCBI taxonomy): Eukaryota > Metazoa > Chordata > Mammalia > Chiroptera > Molossidae > Molossus > Molossus molossus. The sequence goes on along the minus strand of NW_023425366.1, from coordinate 103,585,129 downwards.
CATCAATCTTGTTTATCTTTTCGAAAAACCAGCTCTTTGTTTCATTGATCCTTTGAATTGTTTTTTTGGTCTCTATGTCATTTATTTCTGCTCTGATCTTTACTATTTCCTTCCTTCTACTTGCTCTGGGGTTTTCTTTTTGTTTGCTTTCTAGTTCCTTAAGTTGTGAGGTTAGACAGTCAATTAGAAATTTTTCTTGTTTCTTGAGGTAGGCCTGTAGTGCTATGAACTTCCCTCTCAGAACTGCTTTCGCTGCATCCCATAGATTTTGTGTTGTTGTGTGTTCATTTTCATTGGTTTCCAGGAAGTTTTTAATTTCTTCCTTGATCTCGTCGGTGACCCAATCATTGTTTAATAACATGCTATTTAATCTCCATGTGTTGAAATGTCTTTGCATGTTCTTGTTGCAATTGATTTCTAGTTTCATGCCATTGTGATCTGAGAAGATGCTTGATATGATTTCAATCTCCTTGAACTTGTAGAGATTTAGTTTGTGTCCTATCATGTGGTCTATCTTTGAGAATGTCCCATGTGCACTTGAGAAGAATGTGTATTCTGTAGTTTTGGGGTGTAATTCTCTGTAGATATCTATTAAATCCATTTGGTCTAGTGCTTCATTTAGAGTCTCTGTTTCCTTGCTAATTTTTTGCCTAGAGGATCTATCCAGTGCTGTCAACGGGGTGTTGAAGTCCCCTGCTATGATTGTATTGTTGTCGATTTCTCCTTGGAAGTCTTCCAGAAGATTTTTAATATATTTTGGTGCTCCTATATTGGGTGCATATATGTTTATCAAGGTTATATCTTCCTGTTGGATAGATCCTTTCAATATTATGTAGTGGCCGTCTTTGTCTCTAGTTATGGTCTTCATTTTGAAATCTATTTTATCAGATATGAGAATTGCTACCCCAGCTTTTTTTTGCTTTCCATTTGCTTGGAAAATTTTTTTCCATCCCTTCACTTTCAACCTATGTGAGTCTTTTGTTGAGAGGTGGGTCTCTTGTAGACAACATATAGATGAGTCATGCTTTCTTATCCAATCAGCTACTCTGTGTCTCTTTATGGGAGCATTCAATCCATTAACGTTTAAGGTGATTATTGATATGTACTTATTTATTGCCATTTTTGTTTAGTGTGGTTCTATTTTTCTTCCCATTTCTACTGCTAATTACAGCAGTCCTTTTAACATTTCTTGCAGTGCTGGTTTGGTGCTAATGTATTCCCTTAGCCTTTTTTTGTCTGGGAAGCTCTTTATTTGACCTTCTATTTTGAATGATAGCCTTGCTGGGTAGAGTAGTCTTGGATTCAGATTCTTGTTTTTCATGACTTTGATTACTTCATGCCATTCTCTTCTGGCCTGTAGTGTTTCTTGTGAGAAGTCAGCGGAGAGCCTTATGGGGTTCCCTTTGTAGGTAACCTGTTGCTTATCTCTTGCTGCTTTTAGAATTCTCTCTTTGTCTTTAATTTGTGGCATTTTAATTACTATGTGTCTTGGTGTGGGCCTGTTTGGGTTCTTCTTACTTGGGACTCTCTGTGCTTCTTGAACTTGAATGCCTTCTTCCTTCACCAAATTAGGGAAGTTTTCTCTCACTATGTTTTTGAATATATTCTCTATCCCTTGCTCATTTTCTTCTTCTTCGGGGACTCCTATGATGCGAATATTATTACATTTCCAGTTGTCCCATAGTTCTCTTAAGCTGTCTTCCTGTTTTTTAATAGTTTTTTCCTTTTGTTTTTCTGATTGGTTGATTTTTTCTACCCTGTCTTCTAATTCACTGATCCGGTCCTCAGCTTCCCCTACTCTGCTTTTTAAACCTTCCAATGTGTTCTTCATTTCTGATATGTCATTTTTTATCTCTTCTTGTTGGTTTTTAATTTCCAATTGGCTTATTTTCAGTGTCTCTATGTCCTTACTCATGCTGTTCAGCTTCCTCAAGATCATGGCTCTGAATTCTAGCTCTGTTAACATGCCTAATTGCTCTGCATTGATCTCATCTTCGGTTGAGGTCTCTTGTTCTTTCATTTGGCTTCTGTTTCTGTGTTTCATCATTTTGGCTATCACTGTGGGCTTTGGAGCCTGTCAAGTTCTCCCTGTGGGTGTTGGTGTTCTGCTGTTTGTGGCTCCCTCTCCTGGGTTTAGATGAGCGAGGGAGGACCCACGTTGAACACCACTGTCAAGTCTTACTTTCCTGGTTAAAGTTGCCAGCCCAGGAAACGTACTGTTATCCTCTAGCTTTTTGCCTGGAGGCTAGCAGTCTAGGTTAATTGATGAGTTTTGGGTTGTCAGTTGATTGAAAAACTCCCTCTGGTGCTCAGCCAAGGGGCTTTCACGAGGGTGGGGCAGATGCTGGTTGTTAGTGAGCCTCAATTAGCACTTCAATGGCCCACAGGCTGGGGTTGGATCTCCGAGGGAGGGGCTGCTGCCTCTCCTCAGAGCCCTGGGAAGAAGCAATGTGGCCACCGTCCTGAGTGGCTGCACTCAGCCAAAGCTCTGAGCGCCCTCCAAACCCCGAGTGTCCCGACACAGTTCCAGTCCAGTCCGCCCTCCCTCCGCCGGAGCCCAAGGTGAGTGGCTGTGGCTGTTTCAGCCTCTGTCCCGGCTGCGCTGTGGAGCCGCCTGGGAGTGTGACCCGAGGGCGCCGCTTACAGCTAAGGCCGCTGCCGAGCTGCTGACCGTGGGCTCCCAGCCCCGTCTCGCGCCTTCGCAAGCCTACCGGGATCGAGTCGGTGTCCCTCGTTGTATGGTCCTCGCAAGCTGCTTTTCTGTTGGTTTTTCCCGTCGATTTGTCTGTGTTATAGTTGTAATTCCAGTTTGGTTCTGGGAGATGGTCTGTGTAGCTCTGTTCACTCCGCCGCCATTTTTCGGTTTCCCAGCAGATATTTTCAGGAAAAGTAAACACAATTTGTTCCCTCCAGGTAAATAGGACAATTTAACCATGAATGAAAAAGTAATGCTTTCTAAAAACAAAGAAAAAAATCCCAAACTTGTACCACTAGAGAGGCATTTTGAAAACGGATGTTTGGAAACGTTTCCATGATTATTTGTGGCTGAAAACGCCGAAATTTGATTTATAAAAACTCCTTTCTGCCCACTTCAAAGACTTGGAAATGGATTTTCCTAGTCTTTCTTTTTTTTTAAGTATTTTTAATTCACTCTGGGGCAATCCTAGGCCAGGTACCCAGCCCCTAATCTGTGCAGACTCTCTCTGCAGTCTGGGGTAAGGGGTTCCTCTTCTTCGGGAGGGAGACTACCCTCTTATATATGTAGGCTTGGAGGGCCTGCCCTCGGATCTCTCTGCAGGGCCCTTTAGAATGAATGCCAGTCTATGCTTGAGCATCCCCGGTGCTGGGGAGTTCCCAACCTCACAGGGCAGCCTGGACAATTCAGCCTGGTTACCAGCTACCCAAATGGCAGCCTCCCTGTATTTAAATTCAATTTAACTCGACACACAAATTCAGCGCAAAGGGCTAGGCTCTGAGAAGGTAAGACATCGTTCCTGCTTTCAGAGATGATAGGGGAAAGTCAGACTCTTCTAAGACAGGGCAGAATGTGATCAGGAGTTTGATAGAGAGGTCAGTGGTCTGGGAGCACAGAGGAAGGAGACCATTACTGCTGTGGACGTGGAGGAAATCAGGGAAGCTGCATGGAGGAGGAGGATATTTTCATTGGGCGTTGAAGACTAGGTAGGATTTCAGTAGATTCCGTGACTGTCCTTGGATGTCTCTCAAATCCATCCCTCCTCAGCATGCTCACTGCTCCGCCCTGGTTCCCGCCTCAGCCCCTTTCACTCCTGCTAGTCCTGTGGGGAATTTTCTGGTCTTTTAAACATCTTCCAAATGGAGAATTTCGGTGGGTTTCAAACCCATTTTGTTAAAAACATTAAAATGCAGCACCTTTCAGTTAGTTTGCCAAAACAAGTAGCTGACATTATGAGAAGTGGAAATTTACTACCTAAGTTTCAACAAAAACCTTTGCATAGTACATGGGTAGGAGTGGGAACTGAACATCATAACTTAGTCAACACCACCATCTGTGAACTTCTTCCACATGGACCTAGGTATCTTCTTTTTTTTAAATCCTCACCGAGGATATTTTATATTTATCTTCAGATAGAGCAGGAGGGAGGGAGGGAGGGAGGGAGGGAAGGAGGGAGGGAGGGAGGGGGAGAGAGAGGAGAGAGACAGACAGACAGACAGACATCGACATGAGAAGGACACATCGACTGGTTGTCTCCTGCACAACCCCACCAGGGCTGGGGATGAACCGTAACCGAGGTACGTGCCCTTGGCCAGAATCGAACCCGGGACTCCTTGACCCATGGGCCGATGCTCTCACGCTGAGCCATAACAGCCAGGGCTCTATGTATCTTCTTGAGGTAACTTTTCAGCTACTGAACCAAGAATAACTGGATTAAAACCAGACATTTGAATTACTGTATTATAAAAAAAGTAAATCAAGATTTTGAAAATAATAAAACATACCCACTACTACCACTCTTACTGATAATATGACTGGTAATGATATTTTAATAAGAACAGAAAGGTTTCCTATCTAGTAAATAAAATATTATAAAAACTACTCTTTTTTTCAATATTTTGTTCAGATAGAGTGGGGGGAGGGGGAGAAAGAGAAACATCGACGTGAAGGGGACACATCAAGTGGTTGCCTGCCACATGACCCAACCAGGGCCAGGGACAAACTGCAACCAGGTACGTGCCCTTAGCGGGAACCGAACCCGGGTCTCTCCGGACTGCAGGCCAACACTCTAACTGCTGAGCCAAACCGGCCAGGCTAAAAACTACTCTTAAACATTGCTCATTTCATTTTCTCTCATGTTTTTGCATATGACCCATCAGCTCTACGATCCACACATATGATTTATAAATAAACAAATACACCAGTACTAGAAATATGTGCTCAAAAATTTTCACTGATAGGGGTCTACAGTTTTTAAAAAATGAGAGTTCACAATCTGACCACTTACATGACTCACCAGTTAATGAGAGAAAAAATAAACATGAAAATGCTTTCAAAGGACATCGCACCAAAGGGAGGCAACACATTATAAATAAAGGGAGAGGTCTAAACTAGACTGAACTGTTAGTATTTCTGACCCCCCTGGTCAAAAATCTGTGCTACTTTGGCCTCATCCAGGATGAAGGTGTCCAGCGATCACTATAATACGCTGCCCACATTGAGCAAAGGCAATAGCTTAAATAGCATTGCAGGAGGTATGTTTAATCCATGTAAGAAAAAATCTGTGAGAAATGCTGTTATTTAAAGATGGACCTTAAGAAAGCATTAAAATAGGACACATACCTGGAAATACTACCTGTAACTTTTTCTTACCATATGCACGAACCTCGAGCTTCTGGTTCCACTGTTGTTATTTTTTTTCTTAAGACTTTATTAAATAAACTTCATAATGATGATGGTAATTAGCAGTTACTGTTACAGAATTCCTACAAAATGCCAGGTCCAAAGGGAGCATCCATTACCTCGACTTCTCACAGCACATTTGGAAAGTGCCAGGGAAACAGGGTTGAAGGAGACCAAGGGGGAGGCGGTTAAGGGTTTCACCTTTGGAGTCAAACCACGAGGACTTGGAAGCCCAGCACTCTCCTAGTGACTTACATAGGACAAGTCATCCAGCTCTCCTGCAGTCTGCACGTACCTGCCGGGGGGCATGGGGAAGACTAGGTCAGCTATCTGATATACAGACAGGCTAAGCACAGAGCCTGAAGAACAAAACGAGCTGGTAATACGATGAAGTATTGTTATACCCATTTTACAGATAACAAAACTGAAGTAACTCAATGACAAAACTAGGATTTGACTTTCAGCGGCACTACAGCAATCGGAAGGTATCTAAAAAAGGAAAACAGTCACTCCTGTTTTTATCACATGAACCCATCCAACATTCCGCACGATCCTTCCTGGTCCTGGTCATATGCATGTACCTTCACTGCATATATATCATAGTACGAACAATATCTCCGGTTTAGCTCAATGGTTAGAGCGTCGGCCTGCGGTCCAGAGAGACCCGGGTTCGGTTCCCGCTAAGGGCACGTACCTCGGTTGCAGTTTGTCCCGGGCCCTGGTTGGGTCGTGTGGATGTCAGCCACTCGATGTGTCCCCTTCACGTGGATGTTTCTCTCTCTCTCTCTCCCTCCCACTCTATCTGAACAAAATATCCTCAGGGGAGGATAAAAAAAAAAACAACACGGTATCTTCCATTATACTTATTTTTCACTTATGTCCTAAAAGGTTATTTCAGACAGATAGATGTTTCGATGGGATACTGGTAATTATAATCGTAATAAATGGAGGATATCTGTGATTTGATACACCGTAATTTAAATGACCATCCCATGCCCACTGGCCTTTTCAGCTGCGTTCAAATTCCGAGCATTAAGAGCGACGAAGCCATCAGCATTTCATGCATGTGGCGCTTTCGTCCTTTCTGATTGACTGCCGTAAGATAAATTCCCTGAAGGGAGATTACTAGTTCAGAAGACATGAACTATTTTTTTATGGCTCATGATATGTACTTCCGAATGTCTTTCCAGAAGTGTGACTCTAAATCTACAAGGCCACCCGCGAGCCTGAGCCTATGGATCGAGGCAATAGCTCAACCACACTGGGTAGCAAGTATCTGTTTGCCAAAAAGTCTCTCCGCAGACCACAGTTCGCGCTGGCCTTCTCCTATGGGTTTCCTCTGTTTTCATTGAGTGATTTCTGTACTTTTTTTGGTTTTCCAAATATTCCATCCCCAAAAAGCTCATTTGAAATACTATTAGACACACAGACCTCCCTTTAACCTTCGCCAGCTGTGCCCATCGGAGAACCAGCCTAAACACCCAACCAGTGATGTCCTCAGAGTCCGCAAAACTGTTCACCCTCAGAGACTCGTAACTACAGGGGCACCTGTGTGCTGGGGTGCTTTCAGAGCCCCCCACCTGCATGGCGGCCATGTCTCTCCAGCGGCACCCGGCTGGTGCCGTTGACTCTTCTGCCTGCCGCCTCCTTTCCAAATGGCCCAAGAACAATGCATTTCCGGGACTCCTGACCTGTGTCCTCCTTTACATCCTGGGTGGCAAGCAGTGCAAAATAAAAAATGGCACAACCGTCTGTCTCACAAACTCAAGATGGTTTTCAAAAGTCTTTCAGCACACGTTCCTAGCCTAGCCCCCAAAGAATCTCCCCATTCCCTCTACAGTGTGCGCTCAGTTAGAAAAACCCACAGATTTCCGTCACATGTTTTGTAGGCAGGGACAAAGCTTCCAGAGTAGGTGGACAGAAGACAAGGGTGACTGGGTGCCCAAGAATTAGAATGTAATTACTGAATGGTTTATTGTCTGAGTCCGTAAACAACATGAACACCCCAGGGGGCATTTGGAGTATCTAGGGTGGAGCTATGCGACACAGATTAATTGCTTTTCCTTAGAAATACCCACTTCTCAATGGGGGTCCTTCCCCAAAGACTGATGGTTTATTTGGTTGATTTCTAACCCAAGTTTTAGCAACACTAGGGGTCCCAGTCTTTGTCTTCATCCTAAGATTTCATTCCCACAAAGCTCTCATGTAATCTTTCTTTTATTCCTCATCACAAGCCTAAGAGATTGGCACTTCTATTATCCCCATTTAACAGATGGAAACAAAGAGGCTGAATAACTTGCCCAAGGTCACACAGCTAATAAAGGGCAGGGCTAAGGTTCAAAGGTAGGTGTGTGTGACTCCAGTAGCTTGGCTCCTGATCACCAAGCTTTTTGTCTCTCTTAGAAGAATGAATGAGCAATGAAACCAAATGCTCAAGGCTACAAACTGCTAACAGTGCCTTGGTGCTCAATCAATGACAATGACAAGCTTCATCCTGGATGACCGCAGACCCCTGGTGAGGCTGAGCAAGTGTACTGAAGGGTGTACTGAACGAGAAGAGTCCATCAGGTGGCTGAACAGCCAGGAGAAATCCATACTCAGCAGGTGTGGGCATGGAGTGGCGGGGGCTGGACCCCAGAGCAAGGTTGGGGACAGGGCCACAGGAGACTCCGGGAGGAGACTGGATTGAAGATCAAAGGCGGGTGGTTGGAAAACACACAGGACTGTCCTAATGAGATGGAGATAGCACCTTCTGGAGCAAGCCCCAAGGAGGGGGTGCGTTCCCCACTTTTCATGGACTGTGCTCCATCAGCCAGCCTCCTCTGCCCTGTATCTTCACCCTTTCTCACACCTGGAAGAAACCTAGGCGGGGCCTTCCACATCCCCCTGTACCGCCCCCAGCTTACGGGGAAACTGCTCTCAGTCTCCTTTCTCTACCTGCACAGAGCTCAACCTTGACCTCTCACTCTCACTCTCATTTCAACTCCCAAGCACCCCTGTCCCTCCAGATCACCACTCAGCCACCCCTACCCTGGATCAAGGCTAAAATCACCTGCCCGGGCCTACATCTCCGTGGTCTAGCACTTCCAGAGTGAATCGCAGCAGCCCGTGGAATGCCACTACAACTAATTTTGGAAGTTCTAGCTCCTCAGCTGGGCACCTTGGTCGACACTTGCCCAGGTCTTTTAGGTTCCCCCTCCTATGCCCATCAGACCGCTGGCCTCAGCAGACACCCTTGCCACCTCCATCAGCTCCACCAAGCTATCTCCCTCAGCTTCTGGACCTCCACCTCATATCAGCCCACCTTCAGCACATCCTCTCCCCTCCCTCCCTCTGGTCTGAAAGGATAAAATGGGTGTCCATCTGTTCACTAATCAAGCAGCCCGACTTCATTCTTACCACCCTCCCCACTTCTCACGGCCTGTGCTCCGTCAGCCTCTGCTGCCCTGTATCCTCACCTTCTCCCTCAGTCTCGCGTCTCTGGAGCCTCCAAGCCTGTTCGCATCTCTCCTCTCCCAAAGCAGCACACAGTAAACACGTCCGCAACCTGTCTGCCTCTGCCTCCGTTTCCCCCCGCCTCAATCCAATTTCTTGAAAAAGCCATTTTCCCGTTTTCTCACCTCATACCTCACCCCACTTCAATCTGGCGTCCACCCCTATTCCTGTGAAGCACACCCATGAACTGCCAAATCCGAGAGCCATGTTTCAGTCCTTACATTAATGGACATTTTTCTCTTTTAGGTGAATCTGGACACTTTTGATCACTATGTCCCTGAAGACATCTGCTCCTAAACGTACCGTTTTGAGAGGACTCAACGAGGAAAACAAGGGTGAGGGCAAAGGGCAGAATAGACGGTGCAGCTTGCCGCTTGCTGGAAGACCTTCGCTGCAATTAAGAAGGACCGACCGTGGGTTACATCATCAGGCTGAACACCAGACTGCTCGAAATGGTGCAGAAATGGATATCCATGAGGGGGGCCTCGAGAGATGACCTAGAGACCGTTCCAACCCGAAGACCCCAATAGCCTCAGTGACCGAAGAAGGAAGGCAGCGCTCATTTCCAGTGGCTGTGTCCACCTCGGGTGAGGACTTGGCCAACCACACACTTCAGTGACCGCTGGGAACCTTCGCGAGCAGGCCCGTGACGGGCGCCTGGAGCGTTCTAATAGGGTAGGAGTTCGGATACACTCCCCGCGGCGTGTGAAGAGACCTGAAAAGACACCCATTGAAACAAGGCAGCGGGCAGTCTTGCTTGGCAAAGTTCTCAAGGGCCCTGGCTCTTCCCCACCATGCCTAGTGTGCAGTCCAAGTTGGCTCAAAACTGCATCCACATCCAGCCACTGGTAAAGGGACAGGGAGAAGGGGCGCACTCTCCTTCTCCTCCAGGACAACCGTGGAAGCCGCACATGGCACTGCTGTTCATACGCCATTAGTTTGCATCCCTGCGACCCACTGTGAGGGCAGCTGCAAATGCAAAGCTCTTCCGGGGGCACGACCCTGGCCATAGCGTCTGTCTCCAGGGAAGATGGGAAGCTCAGAAGTCGGGGCGGGGAGCAACCAGCAACCCTGAAGGACACAAAGGAAGCATGATGCCTATCCCCGAGGAGCGTGCTTACCCAGACAGCTCTCCCATTAGAGCCCTCCCCAGGTCAGCCAGACCAAGGAGGAGAGAAGGGCCCAGTGGGCCAAGAGTCATCCAAGGCCATTGGTCTCCTTGGGAATGTTAACTTTTGGACTATGCTAAGTAGGTTGGCAAAACAAGCACATGCCAAGATCTCAGGGACAAGCTCAGAAGCCCAGAAACAGAACTCCCTGGCCCTCCAAACACTGCTAGAAGGCATATTGAATACATGAGAATATGTCTTATTGAGTTATAATTGACAACTTCTCCGAGCTCAGCCGAGGCGGCTGGGCAACACGTGGCTGTGGCAACACGTGGCCGTGGCAACACGTGGCTGTGGCAGGCTCCTCCGTGGGCGCTGCGCGGAGGCGCTCAGGAAGGGCCCCGGGGCGAGCGTGCTTTGCATGTTCAATTCTGTGTAACTGTGCAGCATTCTTCCGTCTCAATACGTCCGAGGTCCCTTAAAACACCCAGATTTAAGAAATCTGAGTTCTAACTCCCAGGGACTCCGATGTAATATAGGACAAAGATGACAGCTTATTTTTCATAAACTCTGCAAACACTTCCTCTGACTCCAAAGCCACTTATCACTTTGTTCTAGAAGAGTAAGAATGTAAAACTCACTGTGCCACTGCACTCCACGTTCCCTAAACGGGCGGCTTAAACTCCAAAGTGTGAGCTAGCAAAGGTCTGTTTTAATCTGTTTGCACAGCTTAGCCCTGTGGTCCAGCTCAGCTGTAGCTCTCGTCTGCGGCCTGGGGTGGAGAAGAATCCTGGCTCAGTGAGGCTGAGCCGCTTCAAGCAGGCAGCCTCTGCTCCTTTTAAATAAAAGGCCACAGGGTTAAGACATCACTGGGACGTCTTGGTAATGATACCATCCAGGGAACCTGGTGTGGGGAAGGAAAGGGATTTTTACATCAGTTATCTATCACTGCATGACAAATTACTCCAAAATGCAGCGCTTAAGACACCTCACAGTGTCTATGGGTCAGAAATCTGGGCATGGCTTAGTTTGCAGCCTCCAGTTCATGGTTTCTCTTCGGGTGGCAATCAAACTGTCAGCCAGGGCTGCTCTCCCACCTGAAGGCTCAACTCGGCGATGAGTGGACTTCTCTTCCAGGCTTGCACACACCTGTGGTCAAGCTCCATCCCCATCCCTTGCCACATGGGCCTCTCTACGGCCTGCCTCACGCATGACAGGGCAGCTGGGTTCTCCCAGGTCCAAGTACAGAGTACTCCCAGGACAGAGAGTATGCCCCAGACAGAAGTCACACGTCACTTTTGCAGTATGGTATTCACGTGAATGAGCCAGTAAGTCCTGCCCACACTCGAGGGGAGAGGACTGCAGGAGGGTGAAATGCCAGCGGCAGAGGGCCACCTTGGCAGTGGGCACCTCGAAGGATGCCTACCGGGGGGCCAGGTCAAACACAGGATCCTAGAGATTCACAAGGCTGGGAAACCTGCACTCCCCTGGTCTTTGATATTTAACCCATTGACTGAATAGAGGCTGAATGTAGCTGGATTCAAATATACAAGGCTTCAGAAGCTGTCTCTCTCCTGACCCCTCGCATTCCCTGCCCTCACCCTAGGACCAGAGTGACCATCCTGACTGCAGCAGTAGAGAAGAGTCGCAGCTCCAGGCCGAGCCCTGCTGGGCTCCCTCCAGTCCTGTAGGCACAGCGAGGGTGTGGCTCCTCTGCCCTCTGCCACCTGGAAGGGGGTGCTCTGCCCCTCAGGGGAGCTGTCCAGCTCGGGCTATGTTTGGTAAATACATTCAGTTCTGGGGTCAAGTCGCAGGAAACCCACTGTGGCCACAGATCTAAGCCACACTCTGCAGGCTGGCTTCTATCACTAATAAAGTAGGTATTTTTACTCCATTGGCCTGATTCCTTTGCTTATTTCTCATATGACTTCAAACACAGGAAGGGTAGAAAGAGGTGCTGACAATCACCCTCCCCAGCCATCCCCACTGCACACTAAGATCCAGCGACCTAGCTCACACCTGATTTTACAGGTGGATAAACCAAGGTACCGCAAAACAGGGCGGAGCTCAAGAAACACTGCAAATCCAGACTCTAGTACACTGCTGGTGGGAATGCAGACTGGTGCAGCCACTATGGGAAACAATATGGTATTACCTCAAAAAATTAAAAATTGAACTTCCATTTGACCCAGTGATCCCACTTCTAGGAATATACCCTGAGAAGCCTAAACACCAATCAGAAAGAATATATGTACCCCCATGTTTGTAGCAGCACTATTTACAATTGCTAAGGTCTGGAAACAGCCCAAGTGTCCATCAGTAGTCGAATGGATAAAAAAGCTGTGGTACATGTACACAATGGAGTACTATGCAGCTGTAAGAAAGAAAGATCTCTTATCCTTTAAGACTACATGGAGGGACCTGGAAAGTATCATCCTAAGTGAAACAAGCCAAACAGAGAAAGACAAGTTGCATATGATCTCACTTATTTGTGGAATATAACGAACATAACAGTCTGAGGAATGGGGTAGTCCCAGAGACGTGGAAGTGGGGTACAGACTGACAATCCCCTAAAGAGGGGTGGGGGTGGGGGAGAGATAAACCACAGAACTTACATGCATGAACAGTGGACATGGATAACAAACTGGGGAAAGGGCAGGAGGGAGGGGGAGGGGGGAATCAGTGGGGGGAAAAGGAGAAACATCTGTAACAAAAATTAAAAAAAAAAAAAAAAGAAAAGAAACACCCCCTAATCCCCAAACCCCTAGTTAGCTGCCAACTACCAGGTGCTGGGCTCAGGCGGGGGGGGGGGGGGGGGGGACTGAAAATAAGACCTTTACATTCTGCTCCAGGAAAATGACTGGTTCCCTCTGGGCCTCAATGCTCTCATCTTGAAAATGGGAAGAAGGTGAATAAAGCACAGAATGTTGGTGCGGAGTACACATGACACATCAATAAATATCAGCTATTCTTCCCACGTGAAGTTCAGGGTGAGCCTATTCAGGTTCTCTATGGGGACAAAAGACTCTTTAAAGGGGCAATACGAAGGAGGATTCAATGTGCCTACGAGCTGATGAGCTTGGCAGTGCGGCTCCATTCCATGGCTCGTCGCCCCACCTCCCACTCTCTGCCCCCACCCCCCAGGAATGTGCCAGTTTGTCTATGGGCTGTCAGAAGGCTCAGACTCTCTGAGGGTCGGGTAAGCTTCCATGAGATTCTTCCAGGGTAGTAACAGCTCAAGACGAAGAACTGTGGCCACCCCCTCAAGGACACTCGGTGAGGGTGGAGCAGAGACCAAAATAGAGCAGAGTATGGATCGTTCCTTCCCTGAGCTGGCTTGCTTTGCTTTTCGCTTTCGAACGATTCAGATGATTATTTTTTCCCAGCATGACCATCAGCTACTGCAGCAGGTACAGTAAACACCCCTCGCTGTGAGCGAGGTCAAGGGTAGGTGCCCCCGCTGAGGGCTGGCCCCCGATTCCGTGTTTCTTGTCACTGTCACCCCACTGCAGATCGCCAACACAGCCTGGAGGTTTCATCTTGGTGGCAGAGAGAACACGGAGCCAGGTCCTCCCAGGGGACATCTGGAGCTCCGGGGCAAAACAATGCAATTACCCAGTCCTGAGGAACAGAAAACAAGCCGGCTTACGGCCAGGCAAGGGTGCCGCCTCCGGGGTGTGTGGTGTGCAGAGCCCCGAGAAAGCACCTGCCACGGAGACCAGGCCTACCCAGCGGTGCGGCTGCGAGGGGTACGGTCCTACTGCTGAACACTGGCTTTGAAGACATGCACAGTCTGCTTTCTGGTACATAAAGTCCCCGTTTTCCTAAGTCAGGCCTTGGATCTCGGTTTCACACCATTCAAAATAAAAATACCCCAAGGGAGGTGAGCAATGAAGCCTCATTCACCATTTGAGCCTCCGTGGATGAGTGTGTCCGCGCCTTTCCTGACAGATTTTTCAAAACAAAGGAGATGAGACAAGGGCACTGGGAACCAAGAGGCAGGAAGGGCACTCTGAAGTGGGGGGAGGGAATGAAGGAGAAAAACACCCCTTTATAATGCTCCCCTCTGCTGGCCCCTGGGACATAGGCCATAGTCTTGACAAAGTGGAAGTTGCTTTCATTTGGTGCAAGGTCCACTTTCCATGGCTGGGAGCCTAAAAGGGGTGATGGGAGACCGATAATAGCCTGACCCTTCAGTAAAAATGGAGAACAATATCTGATGATTCTTTGTCTTTGTTCTCTGTGTTTTCTGGCCGTATCCGAACTAATTCTGCATAACAGCGGTTCTGCCGAACGCCTTCTTCCCCCCACCCCCGCCCCACCCTTGCAGTACTGGACAAAGATTTCTCATTTCATACATCATTTATTCCAGTGGCAATGCCATCCAAGTCACTTCAGGTCCTTAGCAAACAAAAAGAGCAGAGGAAATTGTGTTGCCAGCATGAATTCAGAGTAGAGACACTGGTAACAGGGACTTCTGCACAGTCAACAAGCCATAGGCAGAGGCTCTTATTCCCAAGGACAAAACCCAAGATGAGCAGACAGAATGCTTTATGCTTAAGGGCAAAACCAAACATTAGTGTCTTCTCATCCTAGCCGAGTGGTTCAGTTGGTCGGAGTGTCATCCTGTACACCAAAAGGTCTCAGGTTCGATTCCAGTCGAGCACGTACAGGAGGCAACCAATCTGTTTCTCTTAGATCGATGTTTCTCTCTCTCTCCTACACCCCCTCTCATATTGATGTGGCTCACTGGCTGAGCATCAACCCATGCACCAAGCGGTCACCAGCTTGATTCCCGGTCAGGGCATATGCCCAGGTTGTGGGCCAAATCCCCAGTGGGGGACAAGCAGGAAGCAGCTAATTGATGTTCTCTCTCATCGATGTTTCCATCTCTCTCTCCCTCTCCCTTCTTCTCTCTTTAAAATCAATAAAGAAAAAAATTATAAAGAAAAAAAAAAAAACATATCTTTGGCTAAGGATTAAAGAAAAAAAAACAACAACTATAGTGTTCTCTCAATAGGCAGGAGACCCAGGAGTCACTATGTAGGAGAAGGCATGGTTTAAATTCTAATTCCCAAACTCAGAAATCGGCATCCATAATACTGAAATGTGTTTCAACCATGGGAATAAAGTAATCTGGTACAATGCTACAGTCTATCATTGTAGAAAGCTCGATAAGAACATGGTTAATTATTACAATGGAAGGAACCAAGACCCATTCGAGGACATTTGGCTAGTGCCTAGGAGTTACTTTAGCTTCTCTCCCTTCACTCACCCTGCCCTTCCCATTCAGTTTGTCCTCCAAGATTAAATGTAACGTCAGCATACGCTAGCTGTGCAAAGTCGCCTGGAAGAGACTGGATGGCTCGTAGACTGTAGCTGGGGTGACTGTGTTAGCACATCCAAAGCAACCAGTGCGTCAGCATGGAACCACAGAATGGGAGCCCCAATGTCAAGAGCACCCCTCCATGAGGCTCTACAGACGCAACCACCATCCCAGACCGCCTGCCATCGCACGTTGATTCAACTGGCTCCCTTGTTCAGATTCCAGGCTCACAACGCAACCTTCTGGCTGTTCTTTCACCTTCCGTGTGGTCAGCAGAGAGCTCCTGGTGCTGGTCACGCCCATGAGAACTTTCTAGGCTCGGTAGCAGTCACGGAGACATGAAATTAACTCAGGATGCTAGGGTCTACTGCTGTTGAGTGTGGATTTCCCTTGCACAGCATGGTCTTTGGAGCCTCAGAACACAGGGCAAATTGAATAACAATCAGAATATCCAAATATAAAAGACAGCTTTATTTTAAAGAACACAGGACCACTCCCTTAAGCATTAACCCCAGAAGGTGACACCCAGGCCTCCACTGTGTTTCAGCCCCAAGCCCAGAAAAGCAGCAAAACCAGGGTGCTATGGCTGACACAGGACCAGCTGCATTGACTAACGACGCCCTGCCCTGGCGCTGTCCAATCAGTGGAGACCAGGACCCTGAGAAGACACACTGGGAAAGCTGACGAATGCTGAGCTCCTCCCGAGACCTCCAGATAAATACCCTCAGGAGGGGAGACCCAGCCAGCTTTGTCTGTGGAGCACACAGTGCCTTTCCCAGCCCCTTCTCTCCCCAGGGCCTGCTCCCTCATTTCTCTGGAGCACACTGGAGCCTCTCCTCCCTCTCTCACCCCTCAAGGCTCTAACCTCTCTTCCCCTTTCTTCTAAGCTCCAAGGACCCTTCTATTACCTCTGTAACTTTCTAAATAAACTTGCCCTTCCAATTTTAGTTCCTTGGCTGTGAATTCTTTCGAGCCGAACTCAAGTACTGAGGTTGCTGAACTGAGGTCCAGTCTAATGCCTCACTGATGCCTGGTGCCATTTTCCCACTGCTGAAAGTGCCAACTTCCCTCCCTCTTTCTTGAATGTAGGCAGCACGCCGGGAGCGATGACAGCCTCCTTGCGGCCATGAGGAAGCCCTGACATTCCGTTCTGACCCCAAGAAATAGGAGCACATTTCCAAAGTACTGGTCATGATCAAACCCCTACTTTTTCTCTTTATTGTTGAAACAAACCCCTATTTAATTTGCTCTTGGTTTTTGTTTCTTGGGGCTGAAAGCATTCTTAACTGATATCCTGCTAGTCTACTTTCATTTTAACCAATTATCTAACATTTAGACATTCAGCATGTGTCTCTGGGTGGGGACAGAGATGCATAGGGCAGAAGAGCAATAATACAAGAAACAGCCTTGGCTTTCTCTTCTTTAGTCCAAATCTGCTCCATACTCATGTCCCTTTACTGACTGGGCCTCCTCCCATGGCCCTTCCTCCAGCAGCCTCAGTCACACACTCAGTTCAGCACGGTGTTTCCTCTGTGAGGGGCGATGCCCGAGCCTGCTCTGTAGGTCACTCCAAGCAAACAGGCCCCGCTGGCCTCTGGCATGGTCAGTCTGAGCCCATCAGACATGCAGGCGGCCGCTCTTGGCTTCATCCCACTATTCTCCTTCTCCTTGTGGGGTGACCCAAGTGGGAACCACCCTGCCCCGGGCACAGACATGGAGCTGAATGAACAGGGCAGGCGGATTCCGTGACTCCTTGCAGCCCTCACACGTAACGAGGGCCCCGCCGCTGCACTGACCTGACATTTGCTAGATTGAAGTAGGAACCTTTCAAAGAGTCAAGCCATCCTTACCTCTGTTTGTCTGGACATAAGGGGCTGTTGGGGACAACTGGGGGACTCCCCTCCACAGGAAGAATAGGAATGGCTCACAAGAATCCCTCAATTTGCTTCACATTTGTGGATCTCCCTGGCTGACCTTCTCCTTCAGACCTGCAGGCTACCAGACAGGGAAGCTCAGAAATAGCACAGCCTGTGGCCAAGCCATGTGGCCGGCAGCTGCTCAAATGTGCTGTGGCTGCTGAAAGAGCCAGAAAGAAACAAGAGATGACTGGGATCCAAGCTGGGCCATTGTGACCTTATCCCAAGGCCACTGAAGTCAGGATGGCCTGTCAGTCAGGGTAGAAGAGACCTCCCAAGTGGATTCTGGGTCAGTGAACAACTCCCTGGCTGCAACTGTCGGCAAGCAGTGGCTTAGCCAGACGACATGCAGGCAGTCCGTCCTGCTGGAGCGCTGGGGCGGAGCTCTGCCTCCGGGCATCCTCCGGGAACCATGTCCTCCCACGGCAGCACCAGGGCAGAAAAGCAGGAGAAAGCAAAAGGGTGTTTTCCTGTGCTGCTCTCTGCCAGGGAAGGAAGCAGATCACAGGTGCTCACTGCTGACCTGCTCCTCACCTCGTGGACCAGTCTGAGCCCCATCCCAGCCCAGCCAGGCGCCGGGGAATGAACTGCAGTAGAGCTATCGGCCCAGTGGGATCAAACGGGGGCCTTGCCAGGGAGAAACAAGGGCCGTTGTCGGCTTAAGAATGCCCCGAAGAGAGCAGGGCCCAATCCCTGCATCTTGTGAATGTTACCTTATTTGGGAAAGAGGTCTTTGCAGATGAGATCAAGTTAAGGATCCTGACATGGGGCGATCACCCTGGATTATCCAGGTGGGCCCTGAAAGCCGTCACAGATGTCCTTATAAGAACAGGCAGAGGCGGATTCAGCGGACGCACCCAGGAGGGGAGAAGGCAAGGTGAGGACAGAGCAGAGGGGTCTGAAGCTGCCAGCCTTGGAGAACGGAGCAGCGCAGCCACGAGCCCAGGACCGCCGGCAGCACCAGAAGTTGGGAGAAGCAAGAAACAGACTCTCCCCTAGAACACCCAGAGACAGCAAAGCCCTGCCGACACCTTGATTTCAATCCAGTGGTGCTGATTTTGGACATCTGGCCTTCAGAACTATGAGAGAAAAAACTTCTCTCATTTGAAGTCACCAAGTTTGTCATCATTTATTACAGCAAATACAAGGACACAAGTACAAGGGAGATTAGCTTCTGATAGGAAACCGGCTGCCAGTCCGAGGTTCCAACTCTGAAATTCTGACCTCTCCCTCCCAGTTCAACGTCCCACATACATGTATGCACACACACACATGCACACACACACACATGCACACACACACATGCACACATATCAAGCATGGTCCTCTTGAATCTCTGCCCTGATATATCCTGAAGATGGGTCCCTGGAGCAAATACCAAGCTAGAGTCCTCTGGGACTACTGTTTCCTCCTCTGTTGGGCTGAAAATCCCAATGGTTCCATATTTGTAACAAGGAAAGGGAGTCTTGGGAATAAGGCACCTGACAAGCCACCAGCATGGAAGCGACGGAAGTGACTAGTGCACAGAACCTCACCCTGCACTCGCTCAACCCACGCGCTGGAACCAGGACTCAGACTCATTCAGCCAAGCGTAGGATGTTGCCATTTGATGTGTTTTTCTGCAAATCACTCATAAAAAATTCATAACTGCAGCTGACCCTCATTAGAATGTGTTTCATTAAATTAAAACATCAATCCCAGAAATATATGTTTGCTTAACAGGCAGAAATGATTTGGGGACCTCATGGTGCACACCATCAAATCAAATCAAATGGTGGGAGCAGACGAAATTAAGCTATCAAGCACAGGGGGCAGGAGAGACTGCAGAGTTCTCTTGCCAAAGGAACATAATCATGGCTTCTGAAAAAAGCCCAAAGCTTCCAAACTGTGTGTCCATGCACAGCAGCAGAATGGGACAAGAAACACAGCTGGACAGGCCGGTCTGGAGAGCACTGGTCTGTCCTGAGCTCCTCCAGGAACCTGCCATTCGACCCCCAGGCTCTCTTCTGAGGCCAGAAGGCCAGATTCTGAGCAGGGGCTCAAGAGCTGGAGAGAACACGGCGATGCCCCCGCTTCCTACCATTCCAAAGAGGTATGTTCCTTAGAAAGCAGCACAGGATGGGACGAACCATCAACCTAAGAAACAGAAGGGGCAGAGCCAACATCCCAGCTCCTTCTCCAGACCAGACCTGGAAGGACACGGAGCCTTTCCAATGACTCTTTCCTTGAGTCTATAAGGCTCTTTCGAGTGTGTTATCTCATTTCTCACTACACTGCGATGAGGCACAGAAGCCATTATCCTGCGCCAAGGTAACAGAGAGCTTCACCCTCCACCACAAAGACAAGAAATGAAAGCTCCCAAATGAGAATCCAGGTCTGTTCTTTTCATACCTACCTCTGCTCTGCTGCTGTCCGAAGAAGTCCTGCCTCCCCAAGCGGCTGCCTGAGCCAACCACGGATGGAGGAGGGCGAGGTGGGAGGGCAGAAAGCACCACTCGCAGACACGGAGGACCTCAGCAGCTCACTGCATGACCAGTGACTGAAGAAGCCCGTCACACACACTTCGCTCACCGTTATTTAAGTTCCCAGAAAGGGCACGAGTGTCACATAGCTAATTTTTGTTTTAATTAGTTTTACTACATTACCCGTAAGCAATATACACTTGATTTAGATAAACAAAGTGATCACAATGACAAAAATAAGTGCCTACCCACCTAGAAATATAAATAAGATGTGCTTGATTTAAACTATTTACAGATCAAGTGAGTACGACTATCTCTGCTGCATACCCTCCTTGCACATTTAAGGTGTGAAGCACAATTTGTGTAAGAATGAGATTGTGTAAGGAATAAAGGTGCCAGGAAAAGGCAATAGTAACTGGTTTCAATAATAGAGGGAGTATTCTGGTTCATGAGCTGGATGTCCAGACGGAGGCCAGGTGACGCCTCCTATAGCAGCAACATAAAGAAAGTCCCCAGGTATTGGTTCTGGCCTCCTCTCCCTTCCTGGGTTGGCTTCACCCTCAGGCTCTACATGGAGACAGATCCCTAGGGCAGCTCCCAGCTCTTAACTCATGGTGGCAAAGTGGCTGCAGCCATTCTGGACCTAATGTTGCAGAACATATCTTCATCCAAGGAGAGGGAGAACATCTCTTCTGGTCACTTTTATGGCATAAAGGGAAAGCTTCTCCTTCCCAGGTTTCCTGGCTGACCAGGATGTAAGTGCCAAATGGTTTAAACCAAGCAGATGCTCCTGAGCAGGACCTAGGTAGTGTCAGTCCCCAGCACACCAGGCTAAGGATGGGGGAGAAAATTCTGGCTACTGTCTCTGGCAAAACAGGGACTGGAGGCACTCCTGCACACAGATGTCCATTTCAGAGATTATTTATTTAGGCACCAGTGAATAAAAATTAAAATAACAACAACATCATAAGCAGCAAAATCTTTATGAACAAAAGTTTGGGAAAAGCATTGTATTGAACACATTCTTCTACTCTGCTTCCTTCTGAAACCTTATCAAAATAAAAGTAAAAGAATTTTAAAATCTATGAAATGTTACAAGATGAGCCTGGAGCATCTTATAGTGCTGGAAAGTAAGAAAGTCCTTTAAAAAAAAAAAAAGGTTGGAGTTATGTCCAAAGCACACAAGAACCAACCTGACAACCTAAAAGAGAATGGCCAACACTGGAGCCATTCGAGCAATAAGAGAAATAAACATAGTATTGGTTATAGCTCAAAGAATAAAATGAATGTTCATAAACCCATACTGATGTAAATAAATGACTGAATAAAAAAAATAAACGGGAAAAGGGACAGCTGTCCTTACAGAAGAACTCCAATGAAGAATCGCGGGAGGAATAGGAGAAGTAGAAAATGTCTCTAGAAACCACAAGTAATCATTGCAGCAGGTGATGTCCCCCAGTGAATGCTAAAAACTGTGGGCAACATTTAAGGGTGAGGAGGATATCTGCATAGCCTCCAAGGGTCCCCCAAATATGTATTCGTCACAAAGAAGAAAGCTTTACCTTCCACTGGACCTCTGGGGGGGCGGGGGGGAGGGACCTGGCAGAGGCTACCTAAGGGCAGCCACATGAACATCCCCAGTCACATGGAACTCAGGAGCCCCCGATAGGATGCAATGAGAGGACATCGTCTGTGTGGTAGCCCTCCCCCCAATCCAAAACTTCAACTGAATCCTCAGAAAATGCCAGACAAGCCCAAATGAAGAGACCTTCGACAAAACACCTAACCAGCACTCTTCAAAAGTATCGAGGTCATGAAACACAAGGAAATACTAAGAACTTGGAGAACTTGACAACCGAATACAATGTTGGATCCTGGGACAGAAAAAAAGACAATGTTGGCAAATCTTGAAAAATCTAAGTCAAGTCCAGAGCTTAGTTGTTATATTTAGTGACTACATTTAATTTAGTGGTGTACCCGTGTTCATTTCTTAGCTCTGATAACTCATGCCACTGTTATGTAAGATGTCACCATCAGGGAACTCACTGTACTATTTTTGGAACTCCTCCGTGCGTCTAAAATTATTTCAGAATGCAAAGTTTAGAATGACGCTCACGCCACGGCAACAGCCCAGAGAGATGGAAGAGACACGTTTCTGGAGCACACTCTTCCACTGCGCAGGCGCACAGAAGGCCCCGCGCACTGGGCTACCCACCGGCTGGAACCAATCAATTCCCCGTTGTCCACAGCGGTAAAAAAAAAAAAAAAAAAAAAACCTATGGACTTACAAGGACAAGAAGCAGGAGAGGAGACTACAGACAGGCAGCATGAACTGAAATTTGGAAGAAGAATAGGGGAGAAGGAGCCAGGGGGGTGAAATACCAACTGACTGCAGAGGGAGATGCCAATTCATGCCCAAGACCCCAGAAAGGAGGCTCCAGAAGGTGGGGGCAAGGTGCGGGACTGAAAGAAAAGCAAAAGCCCGGCCGGTGTGGCTCAGTGGCTGAGCATCGACCCAGGCACCAAGAGGTCACCAGTTCGATTCCTAGTCAGGGCACATGCCAGGTTGTGGGCCAAATCCCCAGTGGGGGGCATGCAGGAGGCAGCCAATCGATATTCTCTCTCATCGATGTTTCTGTCTCCCTCTTCCTCTCCCTTTCCTTTCTAAAAATCAATGAAGGAAAAAAAATAAAGAGTGAAGCATGGCCATAATTCTGCATGAGGTACACTATGCACCAGCCCTCCACCCCCCACATAGCTGACTGCATCTCCTCCAGAGACCCCAAATCCAGGGCCCCAGGCAAAGAGGAGGGCGAGGAGTCAAAGGGAACAGAGGGAGGTAACATGTAAGTCTAGCCCCCCACACACACTGCCCCGAGCCTCCTAATGAGCCTAGAATGCACTCAGGCAGGCAGGCAAGGAGCAGAAGCCCGGCCGTTTCTTCCCTGGGAGAACTGAATGGCTCCAGAGGAAAGATCACACACTGACATGTGAGCTGCGCCCGGCGTATCCATCTGCTCCGGCTGCCATAACAAAGTACCACCGCCTGGGAGGCTCCAACAACACATTTACTTCCTCACAGTTCTGGAGGCTAGAAGTCTGAAATCAAGGTGTCAGGAAAGGTGGCCTTTCCCTTGGCTTGCACACGGCTGTTTTCTCCGTGTGCCTACATGGTCTGCCCTCTGTGCCTGCCTGTGTCCTGACCTCCTCTTCGAAGGACACCAGTGAAACTGGACTGGGGCCCATCCTGATGACCACATTTCACCTGAATCGCCTCTTTAAAGGCCCTGTCTCCAAATACAGCCACGTTCTGCGGTACTGAGAGTTAGGACTTCAACAGAGATTTGAGGGCAAACACAATTCAGCCCATAACACCCAGTAAAACAGCCACACACCTGCCTAAGCACCCACCAGTGAGGACCCACCAGTTTCACTCCTAAATCCGAAAGAACAAAGCATCAACAGGTCTTGAGAAAAACTAACATTGTGAAGTCAGATGCCAAAACCAACCACCAGATAATACACGTGGCGGGAGCGGGCAGACCTCCTGCAGAGGACGGGAACTCTCTACAACCCCCCGGAGCCCAGGGAAAGGGACCGCACTCCCGAAACAGAAACAGCGCATTCAGAAGAGGAGCGAGGAGAGAGTAAGGAAGTGCTTTAGAAATTATACATGATAACAGAAATTTTAAATTTTTAAGAGAAGAAATGGAAGAACACATCTCTCAGAAAATGGAATTTAAAGGCAAATACGTTGAAATAAGAAAAATCGAGGGTTCAGTGGAGAAGGTCTAGCACCTGATGTAGAAGCAGAACAGAGAAAGCAGAGGGAACAAAGACTTAATAAAGGAATATATACCAGAACTGGAGATCCCCGGGGAGCCAATCAAAGAAAGAAAGAGAGAGACTCATGGAAACAGGGCCTGAGCACAGGGGTAATCCCCAGGGAGAGCCGTACAAGGCAGGGACCCCAGGGAAACCTCTCCAAGGAAACAACCAAAACACAACAAAAAAATGCAACTAAATGTTTGACCATGTGGAAAAGAGAAGCATCCAGGTGAGTTTACAATCTTGTTGGAGTGTACAGGACAGTAACCAAAAAGCACAAATAAAAACACCCACACTAGGAAAAGGAAAAAGTGAGGCATTATTATTAAGTCCGGAAGTTGTACAAGATTAAAAATGTAATCAGAGTTCCCCACGTTATCAGTGAACAATACATATACATAGTCCATCGACAGCTATACTATGCAGATTCCAGGAGGGAGGAGGGAGGAGGGAGACAGGGCAGGAGACAGAGTGACCACAGCCGTGGAGCAGGCAGGCGCTCTGCAAGCAACGGGAGCTCAGCCCTGTGGCAGCCCTCACAGGAGGGTGGCCTTCGCCTCTCTCTGGACAGTCTTGAAGAATGGACAGGAGTCAGCCAAGAAGAACCCACGCAAAGTACCTAGAGAACATTTCTGCCATGTATTATCTGCACGATAAATAGTAGTTACTTCTTTTTTCTTATAAAATTATTAATGATCCATGAAGAACACAGGAGTTTGTCATGCAGAATGTGTGTACTTATCCACATCATGCCTGGACCACTATAGACACTTCACTGAACGCTAGCTATTGTTAGTCTTGTTACCAACCGTCCTTTAACTCATCTCTAGCCCCTGGACACCCAGAGCAGTTATTTGTGCCTCACTGTTTCAGTTATTCATTGCAGCATAAGAAACCACACCCACTAGTATTTAAAACCATCACCATTTTATTAGTTCTCATAATTCTGTGGGTTGACCGGGCTCAGCTGATCGGTTCTGCTGCTGCTTTTACTGCTACAGTCAGACGGTGGATGATGCTGGGGCATCCAAGGAGTCTGGGCTCAGCTGGACACTGGCACAGCTGGCCTTTCTCTCCCTTGCTGTTTCCATTTAGTCTCAGGGCCTCTCCCTTGCACAGTGGCCAGGCACTCAAGGGCACACAGGTCTTCTGAAAGCAACTGCCCAGAATTGGCATGGCCTTCCTTCCGTCACACTACCCTGGTTAGAGTGAGTGGCTGGCCCGCGTGGCTTCAGTGTGGGAGGGCACACAGGCAGCATACCAGGCGACATGGTTCTTCAAGGGTCACCTCTGGAGAGGCAAAGGCCCCTGCAGCAGAATGGCAAGCAGCAGAGATGACATATTGGAAGTACCTAGCAGGGTGCCCTGCACATTCCAAGTACACAGCAAACCACCACCAATCAAGAGACACATTCCCGTTGGACAAGAGCGTGGACACAGGCGCAGAGGCATGAAACACTGCGGAAGGATTAGAAAGCACAAAACACTGGTGGCCGAGTGCAGAGCCCCAGGAAGGAGCCAGACAGGGGGCACCCCTGCTGCCCTGGAACTGCCTTCCCCTCAGTCCTCTCCAGAAGTCTGGAGCAATGAGGAGACTGGTCATGAGTACTGACGATGGGGGGATTAAGTCACAAAGGCATCAAAAAACTATGTTCCGGACATTCAAACATTAAAAGTATGCAAAAGACAGAACCACACAAAAAACTTTTAAAGGGAATGGGAAATTTCACTGCAGAAAACATTGATTAACAAGTTCTAAGAGATTGAAAAAATGAAAGTCACTGACAAAGCTAAAAGCCACGCAAAAACACTTGAAGCAAAGACTGCCACTGAAATCAATGTAACGTGATTAATATCCAGAATGTATACGCAGTGTCTATAAACAAACCAATGGGAAAATGGGCCAGAGAGAACAGGAAATTCATTGGTTGGTGCAGCTTTGTTGGGAGAACTCAGTGGTGTCTATTACAATCTAAAATGTACAGAGCTTTTGATTGGGTTCTCTCATTTCTAGGTTTCCATATACAGAAATACTATAAAGAGCACATAGGCCACAACAAAAATATTAATAGCAGCAGTGGTTGCCATAGGAAACAGTGGAAACATTTTATTGTCCAGCAATAGCAGGCTGGTTAAAGAAACTGGTGAATCTACCCAGGCCATGTAGCACCTAAGAGAATACAGCCAGCGCTACTGTACCAACTTGGACAGACTCTCAGGTTCAAATACAAAAAAAATAAATAAATAAAGGTGCACATAAATATACAGTGTCCATACCGACTTGTCATTTTTAAAAAACCAAACATTTATACTTTATTTCTATGTGTGCCAATATGTGTGAATAAATGCATAGAAAAAGTTTTGAAAAGGAACACACTACATTATCAACAATTTAGCATGGGGTGGGGAGAAGTCTGAAGAGGGTCTTTTGCTTTTCCCTACTGCCCCAGTATTGAATTTTTCATTAACAAGGTACATACACGTGACTTAGGTACTTCTAGCTACATGAAGAAAAAGGAAGGCATGACTAGAAGAACTGGAAGGTGAAAAGACTAGAATGATACAAGGTATTTCAAACACAACAAGCAGAGCCCTAGATGTAAACAACCTAATTAGTATGATAAAAAAGAAGGCAATTCTCCTTCTGAAGCAAATCAAATGCAACAATATGCTCAGTGCAGAGGCGCACAGAAACTATGCAAGCCGAAGATTAAAGCACAAAACTGGGTTAGGCACATGCAAGTACAGCAGCGTACCCACAAATGAGAATGTAAGCCCAAAAATTAACTAAAAACAGACACAAAAAATAAAAACTAAAACATATGTACACACAAGGAAATTATACAACAATAAAGAACAAAAGAAATGAACAAAATATCAAAGAGGCATCACCTGGCCCATGTGGCTCATTTGGTTCAGTGCCAGCCCATGCACCAGGAGGTCCCTGGTTCGATTCTGGGTCAGGGCACATGCCCAGATTGTGGGCTTGATTCCCAGTGGGGGATGTGCAAGAGGCAGCTGATAGATGTTTCTCTCTCATCAATGTTCCTATCTCTCTCTCCCTCTCCTTTCCTCTCTCTGAAATCAGTAAAAACATACTTAAAAATGTTTTAATATTAATGAGGCATCCCCAAACAATACAGTAGTAATATAAAAAAGATTTTCACAGAACTAGTGGCAAAGCATAATACCCAATATATCATAATATGATAATCAAGTGAAAAATTAAAATACTTAATTTAAATAAAGCAATTGAGAAAGTAGAACTAACTATGAGCATACAACAGGAGAAATAGAATAATATTCTTCTCAAATGTACATGAGACCTTCACAAAAATGGGGTCGTTCTATGGTTTTACCTGTAACCATGGATCAATCTCAGCATCTGTAACAGGGGACAACCAGACCCCATATGCCCTGATGGGTTCAGTAAGAGCATACAGTACCTCCTAGAGGTATTTTTGTCCTCCCCCACCCACAGAGAGATAAATCTGAATGTATATGAGCCCCTAGATCAGAGGTTCTCAAAGTGTAACCTGGGTCACTTCACACAGTCCACAAGATCAAAACTACGTTCTTAGGAGTACGAAGACATTATTTGTCAGGGGGCTCCCCCGGCACCGTGGGTCAGCACAGGACCTGGACGGGCACTGCAGGTAAAACTGAAAAATAGGAACTCAGCTGGGACCAGGGGGCTCGGCGGGAAGCTGCTGCGGCCTCGGCTGTGTGCAAAGCCCTCGGCTGTGTGCAAAGCCCTTGGCTGGTGCCGCACGGACTCGGCTGAGACCAGGGGGCTCGGCGGGAAGCTGCTGCCGCCTCGGCTGCGACCCGGCTAAGTCCTGCGAACTCGGCTGAGTGCTACACCCTCGGCTGGTGCCGCAGACTCGGCCGCCCTTAGCTGGGAGCAGCGCCCTCGGGTTAAAAGTCCCAGGCAGCTCCACGAGGAAGAGTCTGGACAGAGGCTAAATTGGCAGCAGCCACTCACCCTGGGCTCCGGCAGAGGGAAGGCAGACTGGACTGGAACTGTGTGGGGACACTCGGGATTTGGAGGGTGCTCAGAGATTTGCTGAGTGCAGCCACACAGGACTGTGGTCATCTTACTCCTTCCCAGGGACCTGGGGAGAGGTGGTGGCCCCGCCCTCAGAGATTCAACCCCACCTGGTGGCCATTGAAATGCTAATTGAGGCCCATTAACAACCAGCATCTGCCCCACCCTCGGGAAATCCTCTTACACTGAGCACCTGAGGGAGTTTTTCAGGCAACTCAGAAACCAAGGTTCTTCAGGTGACCTCTACTAATAGCCTCCAGGCAAAAAAACTAGAGGATAACTACCATTCCCTGGGCTAGCAACTCTAACCAGGAAAGTTAAGACTTGACAGTGGTGTTTAAAGTGGGTCCTCCCTGCCTCATCCAAACCCAGGAGAGGGAGCCACAAACAGCAGAACACCACCATCCACAGGGAAAATTTGGCAGACTCCAAAGCCCACTGTGATAGCCAAAATGGTGAAAAACAGAAACAAAAGCCAAATGAAAGAACAAGAGACCTCTACGGAAGATGAGATAAATGAGGTGCAGTTAAGCAAGTTAACAGAACTTAGAATTCAGAGCCATGATCTTGAGGAAGCTCAACAGCATGTGTAAGGACATGAGCACCATGAGTAAAGACATAGAAATGTTGAAAATCAACCAGTTGGAAATTAAAAACGACATATCAGAAATGAAAAACACATTGGAAGGTCTAAAAAGCAGAGTAGAAGAAGCTGAGGACCGGATCAGTGAATTAGAAGACAGGGTAGAAAAAATCAAAGACATTATTTGTCTCAGTCACCCTCATTCTCTCCCAAGAATACATCAGAGTTTTCCAGAAGTTCATGACACATGATGACATCATCAATGGCCAATGGAAGGTGAGCTTGTATCTACTAGTGTTCTAAAATTTTCTCAGTTCAGTTTTTAATATAGTAAATATTAACAGATAAAACCCACATAAATAAATCACTTGGGTCCTCAATCACTTATAAATCGTAAAGAAGCCCTGAGGCCAAAAGGTTTGCGAATCCTGCCTTTGATCTGACTGTAGTTTATAGGGAATATGAGGTCTAGAGGAGAAAGTTCAAGGACACCATGAGGAGGCATCGGCCACACCCAGGCATCCAATTCATAGGGGAAATGACACAATATCTGGGATGTGCTTTAAAATACTCCAGGACAAACTGGGGAGAGGAGGTCTGTGGGTTGGAATGAAGTGCCATTGAAAAACTGATCATCAGTAAAGATACATGGGTACCTACAAGAGGGACATGAAGGAACCTTACACAGTCCCTCCAGCTTCGTGTAGAATGTTAAACTTTATTGTCACAATACAAGTAAGATAGAAATAAATGTAATAAAGTCAATCATTTACAGTAAGAGTTATATCAAGGAAAACTATAAAACAAAATAGGCCATTTTTTAAGATAATGATAATAAAAATACTTTGCAAAAATTAATGACAGAACAGGCTCTTCCATTATAAATATCGATAAAATAGGAAACAAATAAAACAGAAAAATAAATGTTAACAAGGTTTAAAAAAATCAAAAACCCAGGACTGGCGAAAATGCATTACGTGGCAGAGCCAGCCATGGGGGTGGCGGGGAACTGCACTTTGGGAACCAAAATGCAGCCGCTACCAGAATTTTTTAAAAAAATGCATTCATGAAACCGCTGGCACCTGTTCGTGAAGAGAAGAAAGGTGGCATTACAGAAATCAATCCAGATGGACCGGGTTTGAAAGAAGACAGCAGTAAACGGGTAACACAATGAAGAACACCCAGAAATGCAGTCAAAAGCAGCGGTGGTTCTGTAACAATACATCCCATCAACGAAACAGTGGAAGAATGGAGAGAACTACAGGACTCCAGGGGACAAACAAAGCACGTGACAATGGGGAACCTAACCTTCAAACTGCTAGGGTGATTGTAAAAGCCGATTGAAGAAATAGAAGGAAAAAGTGCCCTGGGAGGAAGCTGTCCCCCTAAACTGCTAAAAAACTTGGTTTGGAGACCAGAAAAGCTCATGGCATTCCTTCCAGAGATCACAAGAAGGAAGATGCCCATCTCTCTCCTAGGAAATGCCTCCTTCATGCACTGACATAGGAAAACGGGTTGCATTTAAAGAAGCACAACAAATGAGTCTTGACTCTGGCTTCTCATCTGTGACCTCAGCAATAGGCCTGATCCCGCAGAACCAAAAGCAGGGGATTCCAGGTACTCTTCACCCCGCAAAGCTGTCGCGTCAGAGTGCCCGAGACAGAAGCACCAGCATGTGTCCAACGCCTACAGGATCACTTACTGCTCACGCCCCTCACGGAGAGATTTCACTTCTAAAATTACTTCCAAACAGCACCTGAGTTTAAATGCCAGCTCCGTAAGATAAATAAAGGGACACTAATGGGAAGGGCTGCAGTATCAAGAGGCATAAGAATCACAGATCAGTGCAAACCACATAAAGTGTGAAAGCAAAGAGAAAGCTATTAAGAAGGAAAGAAAAACTGGGCCTGAGCTCCTCCCGGTTTCAGCTTGTGAGCCAAGGCCGGGAGGGCGGGGAGGGCGGGGAGGGCGGGAAACACAACCCTCTTCTTCCACAGAGAGAATCCAAAATTGCTGACATTATGCTAAGTGAAACGAGCCAAACACTTACCTGTGCACACTTACCTGTGCACACTTACATCTAAAAAAGTTAAATACCCAGAAGCAGAGAGTACAGTAGTAGTTACTAGGGGCAGGGTGCTAGGGGGAAATGGGGAGATGTTGGTCAAAGTATACAAAGTTATGGTTACATAGAGATCTAATACACAGCATGGTGACTATAGCTAATAATACATTTTGGGCCTGGCCGGTGTGGCTCAGTGGTTGAGCATCGACCCATGCACCAAGAGGGTGCCGGTTCGATTCCTGGTCAGGGCACATGCCCAGGTTGTGGGCCAAATCCCCAGTGGGGGGCATGCAGGAGGTAGTCAATCGATGTTCTCTCTCATTGATGTTTCTATTTCTCTCTCCCTCTCCCTTCTTCTCTCTCTAAAATCAATAAAGAAAAAATTTTTTTAAATAATAGTAATACATTTTGGATACTGCAAAGTCATTGAGTCTATTTCAGGTGCTCTCATCATACATACAAAAATGGTAACTATGTAAGGAGATGATATACTAAATTAGCTTGACTAGCAATCTTTTCACTATCTATACACACACACACACACACACACACACACATCAAATCATCATGTATCCTTTAAATATATAAAATTTATTATAAATTCTTTTAAAAAACTAAAACTTGCCCTGGCTGGTTGGGCTCAGTAGTGAGAGCATCAGCCTGCGGACCAAAGAGTCACAGGTTCAATTCCGGTCAAGGGTACATACCTCAGTTGTGGTTTGTCCCTGGCCCTGGTCAGGGTTATGCAGGAGGCAACCAGTCAATGTGTCTCTCTCTCGCACATCAACGTTTCTCTCTCTACCTCTCTCTCACTCCCCCCCCCTCACTCCCACTCTATCTGAAGATAAATGAAAAAATATCGTTGGGTAAGGATAAAAAAAATATTATAAAAAACTAAAACTTGCTGATTTAAGTAGTTAAAAATGTAAATATACATATATATATTAATAGTGCTTGCTGACCTATGTGGCTTAGTAATATTACAGTAGAAAGAAGTCATGGTACATTTACACAATGGAATACTACTCTGCTATAAAAAGGAAGAAAGTGGCCCTGGCCGGTTTTTCTCAGTGGTTAGAGCGTCCGCCCATGGACCAAAGAGTCCTGGGTTCAGTTCCCACTAAGGGCACGTAACTCGGTTGCAGATCGTCCCCTGCCCTGGTTGGAGTCATGAGAGTGGCGACCAGTCGATGTGTCTCTCTCACGTCAATGTTTCTCTCTTTCCCCCCTCTCTCCCTCCCGCGCTATCTGAAGATAAAGGCAAAAATGTTCGGGTGAGGATAAAAATAAAAAAGAAAATGTTACCCTTTGTGACAGCATGGATGGACCTGCAGAGCATTATGCTAAGTGAAATAAGCCAATCAGAGAAAAATACATACACATAATTTCACTCATATGTGGAATCTAATGAACAAAATGAACTAACAAGCAAAATAGAGGCAGACTCATAGACAGAGAGCAGGTTGACAGCTCTAGTGATGGTGGGTGGAGGGACTGAGCAAAAAAGAGAAAAGAAAAAAAAAGAGAGAGAGAACTCATGGACATGGACAACCATGTGGTGATGGTGGAGGGAGGGGGGAAGTGGAAGAGGGCACAGAGGGGATAAATGAGGTTGGGGGAAATTAAATTAAATTTAAATAAGAGGGGGGAAAAAGAAGAAACAATGCCATTGAAGAATGGCCAAGACTCTGTAGTGGTAATTGGAATGATGTGTTAAAAGAACTATAAAAACAAAAATTAGGATGACAGAAGATGATCCAAATGTTACTCCAAAAATAAAAGAACTTAATTATTATCTCATGGTGAGGAAAAGAGACATTCTGGCTGGACTAGAAAGCAAAATCTATTGCACGTGAACAGATGTGAATATTAAAAGATGTATACAGTGTTTTATAAACAAAAAGTAAGAATGCCTAGATGACTGAGTGTATGAGTTAACGTTCCCTTAACAAATTACATATGGTCATTATAGAATGGTAAAGGCATACTAAGAACTAAAAACCAAAGACCGCTGATCATTTTTCAAATAATAAATGTCAATGAAATATGTCGATAAAAACTGATTGTGAACGTGGAGACTTGGTAGAATCTCTGTTGTAATGATCTGCCATCCAATCATGTTAGAATACAGAAATCTAGTACAGTAAACTGGAAACACATGGATCTGAATATAATTAATAAGACTAAATTAATAAAGAATCAGATAAAACAAAATGAAAATATAATGTTTCTATTTTTTATAAAGAAGGAATAGAATAATAAAGAATATACTATATACCATTCAGCACAAAGAAGTGATCATTATGGAAGTCAAATTCTCTGATTACAATATAATAAACAGGTGTTAAGAAAAGGCAAACGGGCCTGGCCAGTCTTCCCAGTGGTTAGAGCATCGGCCCAAGGACGAAGGGGTGAGGATTAACAAAACAACTAAAAAGGAGAGAAAAAAAGGCAGATGAAAAAGTTTTAGGGAGTAATAAATATGAAGATCTGTTTCTTTCAAAACTCTAACAAAATGAGGTAAATTTAAACAAGAAACAGAGAAAACACAAATGCACATTGTTAGAAAAAAGAAATAATAATATGTAAGATGGAGAAAAGTCATTTGAGACTGCTATGCAGTTATATAACACTGGAATGATTAATTTAATGGTAATTTATGATTTTCTATGAAAGTTTAAAAAACCAAGCCAATAAGAAATATAAAATTTTAACAAATCAATAGTTGGGGAGAAAACAAGCAATTATAAAATGAAAAGAAAAAAAAAAAACCTATGCACATATAGACAGATATACTCACAACCCTTCCAAATCTGAAAGATCTACAGTGAATTCTAGTAAGTATAAGAATTTTGCTAAGCACTGCAAGGTAATTCTAAACACTGGGGGGGAAAGATATGTGATGGACTTCACCCTGAATGACATCATTCTGCAATCATTAAACTTTAATAAGGAAATTCTTCTGCAGTTTCACTTTTGAATGTAGAGAAACTATGTTGAACATGATACTAAATATATCCCTTCCAAAACAAGTTTACAAATATAGAATGGGGGAGAAACTATTTAGCAGTAGGATGAGTTTCAAACAGCTCAAAAGAGTAACAACAGCTCCCATTAATGGCCATGTCCTCCTGTGCTAGTCACTTAGCCTGGCCCAGCTCCTACAATCCTCTCCACAACTCTACAAGGGAAACGCTATTTTTACTCCCATTTACAAATGAGGAAACTGAGGCAGAGAAAGGATATATAACTTCAAGGTCACAGACTCACAGCCAATCTCTCCTCTCTCTTACACTATCATATTTTTAAATTAAATGTGTGGGTAATATTTTCATGATGCATTGCCAACAAAATGACTTATGTAAATATGCATCATTTAAGTATGATGTCCCAGAAGGAGTCTTGAAAGCTGCTCAGCTGACTAGCTGTGTCTTCTAGGACAAATTGTGGCACCATTCTGGGTGTTTCCCTTTTTTTCCCTTGTTTCTTTTCTCCTTCTTTTTTTCATTAAAATTTTTTTTTTGATATTTCTATAACTTATGAAGTGATCACCCCAATAAGTCTAGCCAGTACCCATCTGACGCTGTACATAGCTATTATAATATTATTGACTATATTCCTACACTACCATTAAGAGTCACGTAGAGCCAAGGACCTAACTCATCCTAGGCTGTATTCGTATGTTCTATCCAGGGAATTTACTTAAGAGTTGAATTATAATGACTTTCTATTACAATTACAAAACTGATTAATTACCTACCCACTGTCTTGCTCACAACTCTGTAAACTCAAGAACAAGGATTTTCCAGTTAAGACTAAGCTCACAATGTCATTCCACCTTTACACGACGACTGTCACTGCAGGTGAGTGACTTACTCTCAGTAAGCCTCAGTGCCCCCCCTAGAAGTGAGTAAATACATATTAAAAGTTTCCACGAGGATTCTGTAAGCTATGAAAGGTATGCAGCCCTGTCTTAGCACATACAATGTATTAGGTAAATCAGCTAGTGACTGTTCATCAGCCAGCCAGACAACCAGAAATTAGGGCCTAACCACAGTCAGGAAAGCATAGCCCAAATCCAGGCCACGGCCTGTTTTTGTATGGCCCATAGGTTAAGAACGGTTTTGTATTTTTATTTTTATTTTATTACATGTATTGATTGGGGTGACACTGGTTAACGAAATTACATAGGTTTCAGGTGCATAATTCTACAACGCATCATCTGTACACCATAGTGTGTGTTCACCACCGCAAGTTAAGTCTCCTTCCATCACCATTTATCCCCCCATATACCCTCCTCCACCTCCCCATGCCCCATCCCACCCCCCAATCACCACCCTGTTGTCCATGTCCATCTATTTTTTTTCTCAGCCCCTTCACCCCCTCTCTTAGCCCCCCTCCACAGCTGTTGGCCTGCTCTCTGTCTATGAGTCTGTCTCTATTTTGCTTGTTACTTCATTTTGTTCATTAGCTTCCACATATGAGTAAAATCATATGGTACTTGTCTTTGTCTGACTGGCTTATTTCACTTAGCATAATGTTCTCCATTGGAAAATATATCTAAATTACTAAAGAATAGTAATATTTTTTGATACATGGAAATTATATGAAATTCAAATTTCATTGTCCAAAAATAAAGTTTTATTGGCAGACAGCCACACTCATTTGTTTACCCAGTAACTATGGTTACATTCACACTACAGTGGCAGTTGTGTAGTGGTGACAGAGACCATATGGACTACAGAGCTGAAAATATTTACTCTCCAGTCCTTTTCAGAAGAAGTGTGCCAACCACTGACCTAATCAATTACTGGACAAAGGTAAGAAGTCAAGTATTTATAAATCAATCATTTGTTTGCCTTCCCCAGGCTAGAAGCTGCCCAAGCGCACAGTCTTGAGAAAAGAAGGTAGTGTTGAAACCATCTGGATGGTATATGTGACTGAACCCAGTTAAGGCCGCTACATAAACTTTTCAGATTCTTGTGGGTAGGTGGGTGTGGAAAAATCTGCTGGTCTTTCAGTCACCCTGATGAGCCTTATATAAGTTCCCTCACTTGTTAAAATCACCACCTACCAATCTGGAGTGGTCAGCCTCTTCCAGTACATTCCCAGGACGGGGGAGAAGATGAGGAGCCTCCAATTGCCCAGGTCCAGTCCACTGGTGGTCACATCCCACAACAATAGACTTTACAAGTACTCATTATATTAAAACAAACAGTGCGGCCCTGGCTGGTTTCGCTCAGTGGTTAGAGCATCGGCCGGTGGACCAGAGAGACCTGGCTTCAGTTCCCGCTAAGGGCACATACTCAGTTGCAGTTTGTCCCCGGCCCTGGTTGGGGTTGTGTGGGTGGCAACCAGTCGATGTGTCTCTCTCACATCGATGTTTCTCTCTCTCTCTTCCTCTCACTCTATCTGAAGATAAATGCAAAAGTGTCCTCGGGTGAGAATAAAAAGCAAACAAACAAAAAAACAGTGCAAAAGCTATGCCATATCTGTTTCTTTGGGGAGATTTGTCTGCATGGGTAAGTCTGGCTGAGGCCAGTGGTTATAATCATCTATGGAGGGGAGGCTCCTTCTCCCTCGATCAATCTCCTCTCTGGTAGCCAGTATCTGTTGCTGTTCTGGGGACCATCCAAAATGATGGCCGTGCGTCTATCTCATCACCTAAATGTACACCAACGGCTCAAGTGCGTGTCTAGGACAAACACCCAAGCAAGAACAAAGACCAGAAAACCTTCTGCAAGGAACCTTTGCTCCTCCATTTCAAAAAGGTGCTGATGGCTTAGCTCCAATGGCTCATCATGTCTTTAGGATCAACTTCACACCTATGAATACAGCACATACAGCCCTCAGGACTGGTGACAGGTGATCAGCTCATTTCTCAATGCCTCCTCCCTAAACTCCAGACACTGGTGACATTTCCTCACGCTGGTATGTCATTTTCTGCCTCAGGGAGCCCTTGCTCAGACTGTCCACCTGACATGACATGTACCCTACCCTACCTACCCCACCCCTACACAAACCAGCTTCCATCATCCCTGCTGTCCACGTAGCCCAATGAACTCCCTTTAGTCCTTGCTGCACACCAGTGGGATAATGAAATAGGGTATCTAGCTTCCACATCACCACAGAAGATGAAAGTAATGAAATTATTCTGACTCCATGTAACAGATGAGGGAGTACGAAAGAAGAAGGTGGTGGTGCAATAACAGATGTCAAAAATAAAACCAAAAGATAAAGGTTTGAGGACAAAAGGGCATGGTTTAAATGTATGAGTTTAAAAAAGCCATTGAAAATGGATTAAAATCTAAATGCATGTTGCTTACCAAAAGATAACTGATCAAAGGCAGCATTCAGAAAAGGGCTTTCTTTTATGGGAAGAGAAAAAGGCATCAAAAGTTAGGCTGGTAGGCCTGGCTGGTGTGGCTCAGTGGGTTGAGCATGGTTCCATGCACCAAGCAGTCGCTAGTTCAACCCCCCAGTCAAGGCACATGCCAGGGTAGCGGGCTCCATCCCCAGGAAGGGGTGTGCTGGAAGCAGCCGATGGCTGTTTCTCTCTTATTGATGTTTCTATCTCTCTCTCCCTCTCCCTTCTGCTCTATCTAAAAATCAATAAAAACATATATTTTTTTAAAGTCAGGCTGGTAGATTCCAGAGAAACTGATCAGCCTTGAGGAGAAAAGTTTTGTTCTCTCTTTGTACAGAAAGAGCAAAACAAAGAGCACGAGTGGAAGAACCCCAAGATGATGTGCGTGCTTTAACCACAGGAATGTGGGGCTCAGCCCAGGCCAAGGTCATATTCAGAGCTGCACGGGACACCTGGGTCACTGACAATAGAACCTCCATCTACACCTCACATCACCGTGCGAAAATCCTGCAAATAAAATACTACTAATTAGAATTGGGGCTACATCTAGTCTATGTAGCTCTATTATGGGAATCTCTGGGGAGGAATTTGGGAAATGACTTTTTACCTCAAAGAG
This sequence comes from Molossus molossus, assembly GCF_014108415.1. NCBI lineage: Eukaryota > Metazoa > Chordata > Mammalia > Chiroptera > Molossidae > Molossus > Molossus molossus. Next base: position 103,547,937 of record NW_023425366.1, on the reverse strand, counting down.
TAATATTAATGTGACTTGGTAACAAAACGATTAACTTGGGCCTCCACACTCAAGAGAGTTTCTGGTGTCGCCACTTTTCCTACTGCCTCTGGCCAAGTCAGAGCAGGAAATAAATCATGTAGTTATATTGTCCTCATGGGGTCACCTGGTCTATTCATCACTACTGCAGTCGGAAGGGCTCCTGGACAGGGGGCGTGGGAAATCGAGGTCCAGCCAGGTGCCCTGCTGTGTGCTGCCAAGCAGCCTCTGGTCCCAGCTGTGGTCTTCTGCCCAGGTGCTGAAGCGTCCACCAGCCCTCCTCTGAGTGGGCAAAAATGCATGGGCTGTTTTGAGCAGCTCTGCACTTGGTCTGGCCCTTGATGGATGTTCAAGAAAACTCTGTTGAAAGGCTGAATTGAACAGGGGACACAACTCATGCAAGAAATACCATATAAAGGAACAGAGAAATGTTCAACCTCAAAGAAATACAGACTGAAATTATAGGGTCACCTTGTACTCATGTAGTATGAATGTTGCTAACTTCATGAGTACAAGATGACTATTGCTTGATACAAGCAGGGACGCACACACACGCACGCACGCACGCAAGGAAAAGCAAAGCTGTGGTAAAATTCACCAAACATGTGTTTATATTCTACAATTTATACAAATTTTCAAGTTGGGAAAGTAACTTGGTGACTTGTACAAAGACCCATATGTCTATCTGCTTTGGTCTAGTGATCCCACTGCAATGGCATACCCCAAAAATCACTCTTAACAAGAAAAGCCACAGAGTTTATTACTGTATTATCTCTAATAGCAAAATGATGGAAACGTCTAAATTATTTAACAAAAGAAACTAGTTAGCTCTGTTATTAAACACTAACTCAAATTCAATGGAATAGAGTTTACAAGCTCATGTGAAATTATTATTTAAAACATAATAATATGGAAGAAATCTTGTGCTATAAAGTTAATTTGATAAATTTAAAATATGACACTAAAATTTAGCTATAATTAAAACCATGTAAAACTTCACATAATTGTACAAAAATTATGTGTGTGCTCCAAGAAAATATTACAGGTTGACTATGGGTGAATTTTTCACTTTTTTTCTTTATTATTATTGTAATATTGTCTGTATGGGTTTTCATTATGGTGATATAATTGATAAATAAACTTGTATTAGCTTTAGGTATACAATATAATGATTTTATAAATATTATACATGATGAATAGATTACCACAATCAGATGTATGACTTTTTAAAAAATATATAGTTAAAACTTCTCAAATTACATTTCTTTGAAATTAGAGAAGGGACAGCTACTCTTTATACATCCGTTTGCTCTGCAGAACTTTTCACTACTTATTTATGAAAAAAAAAAAAGAAACATTATTATTTAGGGAAAAGGGATGAATAAAGAGGATTTTCTCCATTAAATATTAGATATATTTAAAACAAACAAGTCATAAACAGTACCAATGGCTTAAAGCCAAGTCAAAACCACTGAGGCAGAAGAGGTACCTCGGAAGCAGGTCCAAAGTTTTAATTTTTTTTTTCTTTGTTCATTTTATAGAGAGAAGAAGGGAGAGAAATAAAGAGCTAGAAACATCAATGAGAGAGAACATCGACTAAGCCCCCCACTGGGGATCAGGCCCACAGCCTGGGCATGTACCCTGACTGGGAATCAAACCGGCGAACCCTCAGTGCATGGGTCAATGCTCAACCACTGAGCCACACCAGCCAGGAAGTAGGTCCAAAGTTTTAAAGAATTTAATAAGTGGGAAGATAAAATGTATTATCATACATAATGATGAGAAACCAGATAACAAAATGGAAAAAAGATTAGCTTAAGTCCATACCCAATTTGGTGGCAATGAATGGAAATCAAACATAGAGAATATACCAAATCAAACATAGAGAATAAAACAAAATAACATTCTTCCTCCAAAAAAAAAAAGGGTTTTTAAGTTATTGTAATAGAAAAGACTTCAAAGGAAAAATATTTATTCTTACCAGGTAGCTGTTATTAGTATATGTAACTTTATAAATATTATCGACATTTATGAAGCCTAGAAAATCCTAACTAAAGGAAAAACAATAGCACTGGAAACTCAGACATACATATTAACTCACACACAAGTGGTTTACATGTGATACCTCATTCAAAGGGAGAACCTTCCACCAGTCTCCAGAACAAACACGACACAGGTGTGAACAGAACTCCTTCAGTAAGTCAGTCAATACCTAAAAGTGGGTTTAATGTGTTAGTAGTTAAAGAGATGCAAATCAGACCTCCGGTCAAGATGGGGCATAGGTAAACGCGGTACCGTGCCCTCCCACAACCACATCAAACTTACAACTAAATTACAGAACAACCGTCATTCAGAACCGCCTAAAATCAAGCTGAATGGAAGTCCTACAACTACGGAATTAAAGCAGCAGCCGCTTTGAGACTGGTAGGAGGGGCGGAGGCGCAACAGGCTGGGCCCACACCCACGTGTGGCAGATAAAAATCAGGAGGACACCTTGGCTGGGAAGGTCCTCCCTGAGGACTGAGGGGTCCCCATCCCACACCAGGCACCCAGCTCAGGGTTCCAGCGCCAGGAAGAGAAGTCCCTGTAACTTCTGGCTGGAAAAACCAGTAGGAACTTAGACTGAGGGAGGTTGAGGCAGCTGGAGCCCCAGACAGTTCCTCTTAAAGGGCCCGCACATGGACTTACTCAGACTCTCACCCTCCAGGCTCCAGGGTGGGGGAGGCAGCTTGAAAGGCTCCAGAGACATACAGGGAAGAACTGAGCTGTTTGGCACTGGAGCGAGGGCTGGAGAGGGGGCTTTCTCCTGGACAGAGGAGCTATCAGAGGCCTTTGTTCCTTTGGTGAGCCCTTCCCTGGGGCGGCAGACAGTGGCCATATCTGGTACTCCAGCAACCTGGCTCACACTGGTAGCCCTGCCCTGGTGACTCCCTGAGGCCCCACCCCACCCCACCGCACCCCACCCAACTTTCAGGCCCACCCAAGCTGTTGCCAGTTGCTTTATCATAAGATTGGCCCGTCTTGGATCCTGCTTCAGGTTTTCTTAAATTCTTTCAAACAAGCAGCATCTGGTCTCAGCTAGCCCCATACTTCTCGTTAGGTAATACAGTACACAGAAACAAACACAGGGAGGCAGCCAAAATGAGGAGACAAAGAAACAGGTTCCACATGAAAGAACAGAACAAAACACCAGGAAAAGAGCTAAGTGAAATGGAGATAAGCAACCTAACAGATGCTGAGTTCAAAATACTGCTTATAAGGATGCTCAATGAACTTAGTGAGAACCTCAGTGAACGTAGTGAGGGCCTCAAGAGCATAAAAAAGGACCAGTCAGAAATGAAGATGGCACTAACTGAAATGAAGAATAATTTACACAGATCCAATAGTAGAGTAGGTAAAGCCAAGAAGCAAACCATTGACTTGGAATATAAGGAAGCAAAAAACACCCAATCAGAACAGCAAAAAGAAAAAAAGAATCCCCCCCAAAAATGAGGATAGTGTAAGGAGCCTCTGGGACAACTTCAAGCGTACCAACATTCGCATCTTGGTGGTACCAGAAGGAGAAGAGAGAAAATAAGAAATTGATAATTTGAAACAATAATGGCAGAACACTTCCCTAACTTGGTGAAGGAAACAGACCTACAAGTCCAGGAAGCACAGAGAGTCCCAAACAAGATGAACCCCAAGAGGCTCACACCAAGACACATCATCATCAAAATGCAAAAGGTTCAAAACAAATTGAGAATCTTACAAGCAGCAAGAAAAAAAGCATTTAGTTACCTATAAGGGAGTTCCCATAAGACTGTCAGATGATTTCTCAAAAGAAACTTTGCAGGCCAGAAGGGAGTGATAAGAAATATTCAGAGTGATGAAAAAGCAAGAACCTACAATCAAGATTACTCTATCCTGCAAAGCTGTCATTTAGAATCAATGGCCATATAAAGAATTTCCCAGAAAAGAAAAAGCGAAAAGAGTTCATCACCACCAAACCATTATTATATGAAATGTTGAAGGGTCTTCTTGAAGAAAAAGATAAAAATATGAACAAACAAAATGGCAATGAATGCATATCTATCAACAATTGAATCTACAAACAAAATGAACAGGCAGAACAGCAGCATTCTCATAGATACAGAGAACATTTTGTTGGTTGCCCGATGGGAGGGAGGTTGAGGGAATGGGTGAAAAGGGGGAAGGGATTAAGAAGTACAAATTGGTTGTTAGATTGACAAACCTCAAAGGGAAGGGTAGTTGGGGGGGTGAGGAGAGATAAACCAAAGAACTTATATGTATATATGCATAACCAATAGACACAGACCACAGTGTGGGGAAAGGCAGGAGGGGTGTGGGAGTGGGGAGGAGGGGGTCAATAGGGGAAAAATGAGGAACATCTGTAATACATTTAACAATAAAGATAAATTTTTTAAAAAAATTAAAATAAAAATCAATAAAGAAAAAAAAGAAATGCAAATCAAAACAGTGGGTGTACTCTTTTAAATGTGTTAAACTGGGAAAACAAAAAACTAAGCCCCATTTTGGCAGGGAGATAAGTAAATTGGCTCAATACTATGGGAAGGAAGTCTGACTAGTTGTATTAAGAGTTAATCAGCCCTGGCCAGTTCGGTTCAGCGGTTAGAGCGTCGACCTGTGGTCCAGAGAGACCCGGGTTTGGTTCCCACTAAGGGCATGTACCTCTGCTGCTGTTTGTCCCTGGCCCTGGTTGGGTCGTGTGGGTGGCAACCACTCGATGTGTCCCTTTCACGTCGATGTTTCTCTCTCTCTCTCCCTCCCTCCCTCCCACTCTATCTGAACAAAAAACAAAAAAAAAATGTCCTTGGGTGAGGATTAAAAACAAAAAAGTGTAATTAAAAATATAACAAGAACAAATACCCAATCATATAAATGTATGTAAATAATTCAAAAGAAGAAAAAAGGGTTTTGCTTGGGGTTTTTTTCTGCATGTAGATGCTAGGAATAAAATCATTTAGTTATTTCTAAGAAATAGAAATGACCTCATATCCAGCAATGGAAAATGGAAAAGCAATAAAGGTATATTAAACCGTGGACTATTACGGAGTCATTACAGCCATGTAAGAGGAAGAAAGAACATTTGCAAAATAATGTGAAGTGAAAAAAGCTGAAACATTGAATATCCATAATGACTACAACCATGTAAAGAGCTCCATGTGTTTAAATAAAGATGGGACGAGGATAGAGACAGACAAAAATAATTCATGTATCTTAATAAAAGTTTATAATGTAAAATTTTAAACACTTTTGCAGAACGAAGGGACACACAGAGCAAGTATACCACTTTAAATCCTTCAGGACCAGCCTCTAAGAACCAATCAAGCAGTTTATACCCACAGACATGCTGTTACCTGAACTACCTCAGTTAGCAGTGAAGACCAAATAAAACCTGGTCAAAGGGGCCCCAGGAAGGCGCTCTAGAATGACGTACATGGATGGGGGCCCACTAATGGTTATGAGTACACAGTGTAAGTTGACTCAGGTAGGACATTCTATTACTGCAAAAACACCTTCCACAACCATTTTGCCCAGAACCACTGGCCAAGCTTACTAAACCACAAATAGGTCATTAAGGTAGCCAAATAAGAATGCAGAGATTTCTTTAAAGTAGCAACCTTATTCAGAGAAAACCTTTCTGTCATTATCATCTTTGGAAGAAAATGCTTTTCAAAACAAGGCATTGAGTTAAAGACATCTGTGCCACCCTGACCAGTGTGGCTCAGTTGGGTGAGCATCATCCCATACACCAAGAGATCTCCGGTTTGATTCCCAGACAGGGCACATGCTGGGGTTGCAGGCTTGATCCCCAGCACGGGGTGTGCTGGAGGCAGCTGATTGATGTTTCTCTCTCTCCCTCTCCCTTCCTCTCTAAAAAATTAAAAAACAAAACAAAAAACACAACAAAAAAAGACATTTGGGTCTTCACTTCAAGAAATCAGCAGCTTTCTCAAAAGATTTTCTGAAGAAATATGTATTTTCAAGGAAGCAACAGTATTAATCCAATGGATTAACTCACTAGGGAAAAAGAAATGCCTATTTTTCTTTAAGGAAGACAAGATAGAGGAGTTTCTATTGCAGTACCGGAAACCTCTTGAGTGCTGGGACATGGTCTTATTTTTCTTTATAACTCAATAGCCTACCAGCACACTGTTGGGTGGGTGGGGGGTACTGGATGGATGGATGAATGGGTAGATAGATGGATGAATGGATAAATGGGTAAGTAGATGGCATGATGGGTGGATGCGTGAATGGGTGAATAGATGGATTGCTGGCTTGATGGCTGGAAGGGTGACTGGGTAGAGGGTGAATGGATAGATGAATAGAGAGATGGATAAGTGAGTGGCTGAATGGGTGAATGGCTGGGTGACTGAGTGGGTGGGTGGGTGGATGAATGAATGGATAAGTGGGTGGGTTAGTGGATGGCTGGGTGGGTGAATGGGTAAAAGAACAGGTGGGTGGATGAATGGGTAAGTGGGTAGGTGGACGGATGGACAAATGGATGAATGGATGGATGAATGATTATGAATCCTATACCATAAGAATCTGCTCAAACCATTTACACACATCACTGGGTTACAAAAGTTACAATAATAGGAACAGTCGTGTTCTGAACACAAGCCAAGCAAGAGAGCAAACAAAAGACTTATAAAATCAGCCCATGAAAAAAATAAATAGATCATTTGTGAGATCTTTCAAAGGAAAACTTCAGGGTTTCTTGCCTTGTAAATTAAACTTAAATTCCTTGGTCATTTAATCAGGAGAAAGCAGTATAATGAAGTGCCTGAATGAGTCATTCTGGACAGAGAAGAGAGATGTCTCACAGCCAAAGCCAACTTTGCTGCAATAGAAGCTGCAGTCTAGCAGAAGTTTGCAAAGTGTGACCAGGACCAGCATCATCAGCATCCACTGGGAGCTGTTCGGGAAGGCAAATTCTCAGGCCCCGCCCAGGCCTAGGAATCAGAAACGTTGGGCAGGGCCCACAATCAGTGTTTAAATAAGCACTCCAGCCCTGGCCAGTTTGCCTCAGAGGTTAGAGTGTCAGCCTGTGGTCCAGAGAGACCTGGGTTCGGTTCCTGCTAAGGGCACATCCCTCGGTTGCAGTTTGTCCCCGGCCCTGGTTGGGTTGTGCGGGAGGCAGCCACTCGACGTGTTCCTTTCACGTCGATGTTTCTCTCTCTGTCTCTCTCTTCCTCTCTTTCCCTTCCACTCTGTCTGAGCAAAAATGGAAAAATGTCCTCGGGTGGGGATTAAAAAAAAAAAGCTCTCCAGGTGATGCTCAAGCCAGCTCAACTGTGAGAACCCACACGGGCAGCACATACATGAAGAGAACTCCATGCGTACTTCTGACCCACATTTCTTTCTTTAATAGGAGGGAGCGTGACAAAATGAAATTTCTCTGAGGTAAAGCACAGAGACCTTCCAGATGAAATGCAAGCATGAAAATTCTTTTGATACTGTAATTTCCAGTCATACCACCTGCAGAAACCAGGAGCAAAGTGGTTTGCCACTCTTGGGCATACTTGTCTTCCCAAGCTACATAAGCTAGAGTATGGTCAATCATCAGGCTCTTCTTTCTGAGAGTTTTGTGTTGGCCATTAGTCACTCACTGGAGTCGAGACACCGCAGAGAAAATTCTGGAAGTTCAAAGTTTTTTGGCTTCCCCCTCAATCTTCCTTGTACAGGGTCAAGTTTAATAGGTATACTCAAGATCAACAGAGAGCAAGGAACATAACTCAATGGATGAAGGAAATGATTATAGGAAACGGAAGGTCTTTGCTTTCTTGCCATCTTCTCACCACACTCATTTTAGCTACTGCTTCCGGATGGGAGAGCGGAAAAGAAATAATACTTGTGGAGGACTATCTCTGACTCTTTCTCACTTGTCCTAAATTATATCCACTTCAAGTTGGTATTTTCATCCCTGTTTTACAGATGAAGAATGAGGTATAATATGTGAAGCAACAGTCTCAAGGCCACACACTATTAAGTAGCGTAACCAGGACTTAACGTCAGGTGTGTTTCAGGTCCCCAAGACCACCCCCAGGTCAGTGACTGGGTAGGACTGACAGGACTTGGCATCTAGTCATTCTCGTGGCTGTGGTTTATCGCAGCAAAAAGAAACAGAGCAAAAGCAGCAAAGCGAAAAGGCACAGGGACCTTTCTGGAGGACAGCGGGCACAAGCTCCCAGAGTCCTCTCCCAGTGATCTCACAGGGGGCACTGAATTCCCCCGGGAAGGAGTCGTGACACACATGGGAAACAGCATCTAGGAGGGAAGCTCATTAGACTCTGCTCGAGGCTTTCACTGTGGGCTACTCACAAGGCCAAGCACACACCCAAATCCCAGACTCCCAGAAGGAAAGCAGGTGTTCAGCATAAACCACATTATTTGCACAAACACTTGAGGCACAGTAAGTCACTTTCATCAGTTAGGAAATGGTGGGAACCCTCCCGAAACCCAAGTGCTCAGATGCCAGCCAAGGGCCAACCCTGCATGCAGACCTCTGTAAGGACAGCAGTCTCAGGCCTGCGAGGCGGTCTTTTCTGCACACACCAGGTGCAAAGCCTCTTCCCTCTCCACTGCTGTGCCAGCCATAAACTTCTTCCTCAAACCCCTCCCGAGAAAGCCGAGGAGCGCTGGGGCAGTTTTTACGTGTACACATGCCTAGAGTCAAGGACTCCATTCCGCCGTGTCCGGATTTCCCTTCGGAACTAGTCTCTGGTCAGCAGAATTCGCACAACTGTCTCAACTGTACCATAGGATTTTAATTTGTGGAAGTGACTGACAACAGAGAGGCACTAAAAGATTCCTATCACTTACAATTCCCAAGACTAGGGGGCACACCAGGAGTGGGTCAGGAGACAGGAGGAGGGGGAAGGAAGCCTAGCAGGGCCGGGAAGCGGCTTAGGGCTGACTGGTTTGAGTTATTCCAGCGCACCTGTCTCCCTGGTCCGGCGCCTGGCCCCGGGTGACTTAGGACAGGGGGAGTATCGGCCTGGCGCGTGAGAGTTAGATAGGAGGTGGTTCAGAGTATGAGCTCTGGATCGCAGGGCAGAGGTAAGCCATTTTGGTGATAGTTTGGCCCTGTGATTAATGGCTGTCAAATAGACACAGAATCTAAAAAAACAGTTAGAACATCAACCCATTGTGTGTCCCCTGCCCTAGATCTGGCCCACCCTGCTAACCAGCCTGCCCCTCCCCCACAGCTTCCTCATGCAGTGCTCAGCACAGTGCCCGGCCAAAACCAAGTGTCAAGAAACACCGGCCTATCATAGTATTCCTTTGTGGCTACTTGTGAAATAACGATTAAGATCACAGGCTCCAGAGCTGAGCAACCTAGGTTCAGATCCCAGCAGCCACCTTAGGTGCACCACTTGAAAGTTTTAGAAGGCACTCATCTGTAAAATGGGGTTAATCGTGGTACCTACCCCACAGAGATATGAGGGTGTCAATTCAGAGCAGGCGCCCTGCACAGCCCATGGGCTCTAACATCAGCTATTCTTACCTCCCCCTTCATCCCCTCCACCCCAGGCCAGAGCTAGGCAAACACATTTCTACATCACCTCACATCTTGGGGACCTACAGACAGCACTACAGAATATCCAGATACAGGGACAGACAGCTCTTATCCATCTCCTGATCCACTGAACTCCTTAAGGACCTTCCTCCGATAGGACCAGACACATCTTAGATGGCCCTGGGCGCTGGAGGATGCTAGTGTTTTGCTTGTGACTCTGCCAAGATATCACTCTTTAACGCAAGGGAGTAATTAAAATGGAGGAAACTGGAATGGCTTTGAGTAATGAGTGAAGTTTAGAGTTGGAAGGAAGATCATAGTGAAGAACCAATTTTCCAGATGAGAAAATGGAGGGACGGAGGGGTTAAATGCCTTGTCCAGGACATGCGGACACTCAGAGCTCCTCCTCGGGGCCAGGCTGCCCCCCCCCCCGCCCCCCGGCCCCAGCGGTCAGCAGCAGGCCGCTGGCAGGCTCGGTTCCCGCACATGCACGGATCTCTGGATCGACTTCTTTTCCCAAAACCTACCTGTCCGTTCTTCCGCCAATTCCAACATTATACCTTGTGGGGAATAGCATTATTTGACCTATGAATCCAAAAACTTTTTATTTTTTAATTCCACGTCCCCTTTTCCAAGGTGGGAAAAGAATTTTCACTGAAGTACCTGATGACAAGCCAAGAAGTTTGCAATTTCAAATATCTATTCATCTAGGACCACAGTCCAAGCCAAGTGGCCTTGGACAAGTTGCTACACTCCTGTGGCCCTCAGGTTCCTCACTGTTACAAAGTGGGCATCATATCTGATAAAAACGGCTCCGCAAGGTTATTTTATTAGTGAACGAGAGAGTGGGTAAGATAATGCTGTCTCTAAAACACATCGATACAAGAAGCCAGTGCATCTTTTGTCAATACACACCACCAGAAAGTGACACACTATTCCTTTTTCAACTGCATGTGGATAGACAACACATTATTTTATTATTCACTTGCTATTTCTGCAGCTCACTTCCCAGCTTTTATTCTTTCCTTTTATAAAAGGAGCAAAAGGAAATCAGAATACTGCTATTTTTTTGACATGAATTAAACTCCCCATCCAAACAAACAGACTGTTGTTTTCTCCATCCCCTCCTCACTCCGGGGAAAATCAGCCATATGGTGGGAAGGAATCGGCTGGCTGTTGCAGTAAGTGGGGGCGGGCCTGGTCATAAGCTCTGATGGAGGAAAGACCATGACATTTGTAAAACCAGAAACCATGTCTCTGTGGACATTCTTATCTCAGCTCTGCTCCACCAACTGAGCCAAGAAAGTAGGGTGTTTATGCCAAAAAAGGCAAAGCGGGTATCGGTGTAAAATCAGATTTATGTGAACAATTAAAGCAGACAGTGATTAAGGACAAAAATGCATTCTGTCCAAGACTTTAGGTGTACGCATACCACCTACGCACCAGGCTCTCTGTGAAGACAGGCTAGGCTCCTGGGAGGCTAACTGCAGTTAAGAGCAGTAGCCTCTCCAGCCACCTCAGAAACAAGGACAAGCCTGGGCTGAACCACACCAATCAAGACATACTCAGATTGCCCAGCCGGTGTGGCTCAATGGTTGAGCGTTGACCCTTGCACCAAGAGGTCACCGGTTTGATTCCCGGTGGGCACATGCCAGGTTGTGGGCCCGATCCCCAGGGGGGGCATGCAGGAGGCAGCCAATCAATGTTCTCTCTCATCAATGCTTCTATCTCTGTCTCCCTCTCCCTTCCTCTGTCTCTAAAATCAATTAAAAAAAAGACATACTCAGAGCACAGATGAGATATCGTTCCACACCCACTATCACGGCTAAGTGCAAAAGGGCACCACCAGACGTTGGTGAAGATGAAGAGCAACCAGCACCCTCACGTGCTCCTGGCAGAAGTCTAAATTGGTACCATGACTTAATAAATCTGCCTAGTAGTGTCTTTAAGAATACAACATACACCTACCCTATCACAGTAATTCCACACCTCAGTATCTATACAAGAGAAATTAAAACTTAGATGCACAACAGTTTATATAAAAACATTCTACTAGTAACTTCATTCATAGACCAAAACTGGAAACAGCAGGGGTGCCCATCAATAGGAGAATGGACAAATGCACTGTGATAGATCCATATATGGACCATGCTCAACACAAAGAAGCAAAACTCCAGATAAACACAATAACATAGATTAGGGCTCAGCAAATTATACCTGCTGACCAACCACCTGCCATTGTTAATAAAGTTTTATTGAAACAGAGCCTCACCCAGTTATTTCCATATTGCCAAGAGACTTTATGACTGGCAAACCTAAAATATTTGCTACCTACTTCTTTAAGAAAAAGTCTGCAGAACCTAGACAATTATAAATGCAAGAAAGATTATGCTGAGTGAAGAAAACAACAGAAACAAAGAAGTATAGACTGCATGACTTCGTTTCTGTGAAGTTCTAGAATAGGCAAAACTAATCTATGGTGAAAATATCAGAACAGTATTTGTTTCTGGTGGATGTGGAGGACTGACTGAACCAGGGTGCAAGAGAATTTCCTGGGGTGACAGAATTACTCTATGTATTGATGAGGTGTGAGTTACACAAATGTATGCAGTTTGTCCAAACCGATCACACGGTCCAATTAAGATCTGTGCATTTCGCTCTATATGTAAATTATACATCAATTTAGAAACACCAAAAAGAAAAAAAAATTTTTTTTCAAGAAACAGGCAGAATCAGCTCTAAACTGGACCCTCTATCTCTTCTCTTTGGACGCTTTGCATTCTTAGCTTCACATTTGAAATTCAAGTTCAAGTTCATCTTGTACAGCTGCTTTTTCTTAATTACCAGCTGTTCCTAATGACCAACACTCAGACCTCTTGGGATTCCTGCAGAAAACTTGGTTTCCCACTTATTGCATCTAGAGGCATACCTCAGAGGTACCGTGGGTTCAGCTCCAGACCACCCTAATACAGCAAGCACTGCAGGAAGGGGAGGTGTAATCGTTTTCCCTGTGAAGGGTCTTGCTTTCAATGTGTAAACAATGCAACCTCTGTGTAAAAGGACGGATGCTGTGCAGGCTCTGTTCAGACAGTCCTATGGGACATGCCCAACACAGAAGAAGCTCAAAGCAAAGATGCTCTGGTTGAGGAAGCTGAGGCCAGGCCAACTCTTCTCCCGACTCCCCACTCAAGACATCCTTTGAGGGCCCTTCCCAGAGCCTGCTCACAGCATCAGTGATCCACATACTAGCTTTCCCCCGCACTGACTCCTGGACCATACTGACTGCTCAGCTCTCAGGGACAAGCTCTCCCCCACTTCCCTCCCTCTGACCGCCCTTCTGCCCGGGGCTGAGCCTGCAGACCCGCCGGTCCCCAGATCTCGTCCATCGCGTGGTGCTGACACCTCAGGCCCGCTACCCACAGCCTCTGCTGAGTGAAGGGCCACGAGAAAGGCCGTCAGCCGAGGAGCTTCAAAGATTTTTGCAGATTTTTCCTCTTTCTGGTTTCAAAACCTCTTTTTTTACCCCACAAGATCTGTGGAGCATGAATCAAAACACACACACTTAATGTACCAAGATGTACCTTACACTTCCACTGGGCTGCCCCTCGGAAAAGCCTACATTGTCTCTCTTTCCGGGCCCACTCCTTGTGAGATACACATGTGTGCAGAGACCCAGTGACGTGTTCAAAGCTTTGCTGCAGACATGCCCACGTGTGCAGTGACATGGCTCGGAACGGGCAGCACTGTCCCAGCCGCTTCCCAAGACCGGACAACTGCGACCTATTGAGGTCAGCACTGCCTGACTGTCACGTACAAACTATAATCTCAAAAGAACAAAGAAATGCATGGGGAAAATGGGTTGAGCAGGAGATAGGTTAAGAAACTGTTTATTTTATTTTTTTTTTATCCTCACCCGAGGACATTTTCCCATTTTTTGTTCAGATAGAGAGGGAGGAAGAGAGAGAGAAAGAGAAACATCAACGTGAAAGGGACACATGAAATGGCTGCCACCTGCACGACCCACCCAGGGCCGGGGACAAACTGCAACCGAGGTACATGCCCTTAGCGGAAACCGAACCCAGGTCTCTCTGGACTGCAGGCCGACGCTCCAACCACTGAGCAAAACTGGCCAGGGCAAAAAACAGTTTATTTTTATGGCTTCTTTAGAAACAAAATTACTAAGCACACTAAAACTAACAAGAACAATCTAAATAAACAAAGCAAACAAAGGTGAGCAGAACTCAGGGGAGAGTTCTACCAGATCCTGGCAAGTTTCACCGTGTCTTTATTCCAGATCTTCTCATTAAATTAATGTGTCTACTAAGACTCAGAGATGTCCTTCCTTTTTTGTGTGTTCTGACTGTGGTTGGGTCCAGCTGTCAGAGATTTATGCTTTCGTTTTAAAGACACAAGTCCAGAGAAGACGGGATGGGGCCTGGGGCACAGAGGTGGGGGCAGCTGTCTGCCGGCGTGTTTACCTTCATGGAGAAACAAAGAAAGTCAGAGAAATACAGGCTCTGTCGAGGGAGAAAGTTGTAGCTGCAGCTAGCCCAGTCTTTCTGGAGTTAGGGCCATATTTATTATCCCACTATAGCATCCGTCTTGATGGACATGACCAGGTAGCTGAGTTTGCACAGGCCCAAAATCCCACTTTCATTTTGGTACTAGCAGGGGAAATCATAGCTATAAATCCCTTCATCAGGGTACTGAGTTTGGAGTTTTGATGGTATTAGGCTGATTGCCCCACTCCTTCCCATGATGCTCCCAAGGTGGATGAGCACCCAAAAGATAATGGCAACTGTGAAGTGAAACCCATCATGTGCTGCATGGGACTTACCATCAAGCTCTACAGGTTTCTCCCACCCACTAAGCCCAAACCCAAAATGTGAGCTTTTACAGTCTCTGCTTAAAATATGAACACATGGAGTGCCCAGGGGAGAAAAGCAAGAGAGTTGGACCCACCCCAGGAGGTGGGGCCCAGCTCAGCTTAGGGCTGCAGCACGGGTGAGAGAAAGCAAAAGCCATTGTGGCTCATGGACCCATGCACCAAGAGGTCACCAGTTCGATTCCCAGTCAGGGCACATGCCCAGGTTGTGGGCTTGATCCCCAATGGGGGGCATGCAGGAGGCAGCCAATCGATATTCTTTCTCATCGATGTTTCTATCTCTCTCTCCCTCTCCCTCCCTCTCTCTCTCAAATCAATAAAGAAAAAAAAAAATTTTTTTTTTTGCCCTGGCCAGTTTGGCTCAGCGGTTGGAGTGTCGGCCTGCGGTACAGAGAGACCCGGGTTCGGTTCCCACTGGGGGCACGTACCTCGGTTGCAGTTTGTCCCCGGCCCTGGTTAGTCGTGCGGGTGGCAGCCACTCGATGTGTCCCTTCACATCGATGTTTCTCTCTCTCTCTCTTCCTCTCTATCTGAACAAAAAATGGAAAAATGTCCTCGGGTGAGGATTAAAAAAAAAAAAAAAAAAAAATTTTTTTTAAAGAAAGCAAAAGAAGCCACTGTTCCACACACAAGGCTTGCACACGCCATGACCCAGGCCACCACAAACCCGGTCCCTCTCAGGTCCCAGAGTCTAACCCAAGTACCTAAGTGTTCCCTTCCTCTTGGAGCAAGGGTTGGGGGGATGCAGAGGGATGCAACTTGAGCTTCTGGTTTTAAATAGCAAAAGGAAATTAGCCAGAAAATATAAAGCTAAGGGCTTAAAAGGCACAAAGAGCCCTGGCCGGTTTGGCTCAGCGGTTGGAGCGTCGGCCTGCGGTACAGAGAGACCCAGGTTCGGTTCCCGCTAAGGGCACGTACCTCAGTTGCAGTTTGTCCCCGGCCCTGGTTGGTTGTGTGGGTGGCAGCCACTCGATGTGTCCCTTCACATCGATGTTTCTCTCTCTCTCTTTTCCTCTCTCTCCCTCCCGCTCTAGCTGAACAAAAAATGGGAAAATGTGCTCGGGTGAGAATAAAAAAAAAAAAAGGCCCAAAGAAAAGGAGAATTCCCTTTGTTCAAAAACCGGGGTTGTGTACAGTTGCTTTACATAGATGACCATTTTTGGAGAACCTAAATCAAATAACTTACACTAAATGTCAACACTGTACCTGCCATTATCTACTACCGCTCTGTGATTCAGAGAGCACACAGAGCTCTGTGCTACGAAGTCACAATCCTAATACTAACTAGCCTTTCCTAAGTGTTCACTCCAGATAGCGCTGGTGCTGCATAACTGGTATCTCTGTACTGCACGGTGACCCCGTGGCTGATGCGGTCATCATCACCATTGTGAAGACACAGAAACGGAGTTATGGAAAATGAGATGATGCCCCCAGGTCTCACAGTTGGAGCGGCGCGCCGATTCCACATTCAGAACTCTGACTCCCTCCGCCAATCCCCACGCACATCGTAGTGCTGCTGTCAGAGTGGATCCAGAATTCCTACGCCGACGCACAGAATTCGCAGCCCACACATAGGCTAATGTAACATGGGTCTGTAATGATGCCCACCGTACAGTCAAGTCGAGAAATGGAGTAAGTGCATGGCCCTTTGCACATAAACAGCTGGGTGAGGGATGGCACTCGCTAACCCAACAGAGTCTATCCTGAGACGTAGGTCTCTTAGATGGCTGAGCGAAAGATGGGGAGGATTTACCTGAGACCGAGTGTGTGTCATTAAGACAGAAACCAGCAGATGGGCTGCATCTGATTATAATTTTCTACATAGGTCTAAGGGCCAGAGCGGGGGAATATGGTACAATTCAGCCCGGCACCAAACTAAGAGAGATCAAGTCATCCAGAGGGCCTGGGTTGCTCCAACAGCAGACGCCGAGCGTCAGTCTGCCAGGCTGTCTAACAAAGTACCACACACTGGGTGGCTTGAACACCCACTTATTTTCCCACAGTTCTGAAGCAGGAGGTCTGAGACCAAGGGGTCGGCAGTGTTGGTTTCTTCCTTGGCTGGCCGATGGCTGCCTTCTCACCAGTCACCACATGGTCTCCGTGGGTCCAAGTTTCTTCCTCTAATAAGGACGCCAGTCGTATTGGATTACAATACAGACCTCGTTTTAACTTAATTACCTCTTTACAGAGCTTATCTCCAAACATACTTGCATTCTGAGGTACTGGGGGTGAGGACTTCATCATACGACTTCGGGGGCACACAATTCAGCTCCTAACACTGGGGGGCAGTTCTTGCGGCCACTGCTTTGTGGGTTGGTTTTTACAGACAAGCAGCAGACACTGGATTCTAGCCTGGGGTGGGGTGGGCAGACGTCAGGGTCTTGGCAAGTAACGCCCAGATTCAACTCTCCCCTGGGAGAACCACGAAAGGAAAAGTCCCTGGGAGGAATTCCAAACTCCCAGATACCCTGACTCAAAACCCTGGACAGGGGGTCTCTGAGGAAGATGGGCCGTCTGAGTGGGGGGGAGGGATTGGGGGGAACAGCAGCATCTGGATGGTGTACCAGGTCCAGGCCAGGGTGTTTGCTCAGGGTGCTCTCCTGTCTCCCAGAGCTACACTGGGAGGAAGTGCACGGGGACAGCGAAGCCATCATCAGCTCCATTGGACAGGATGGGTGAAATGGTTAAATGTCCGGCTGGAGAATAGATGTACTCCCAAGCACTAGCTCAGTTCCTGGGGAAAAGTCAAAGGCAGCCAGGTCACTGTCACATCCTCAGGCACAGCTTCGGTCACGAACGGACGCTAAACTGAAGAAAGCTGAACATCTGGGTCATTAAATCATAAAAAAGTCATGGAATTCCACAAGCCCCACAATGCTCCAACAGCCCTATGGTTCATTGGCAGAAAGAACACATGGATTTTTCTAAGAAACAATTACCCTCTGCATCCAAAGGCCCAGCTTGCAAAGCCTGAAAACATGAAGTGGTTCATTTACAGACACATTCTTTTCTTTGCAAACCAAAGAGAAAACCAAGACGACCTCCAGCAAACGGGCAAGATGTCCAGGATGCCCTACTCGAGGAAACGTGAGGCTGTGATTCTGCAAATTAGCTAATGAACACAGCGTAATCCCAGGAGGGCTCGCACTAAGCCTGCTGCTGGAGCCGGCCAGCCCTGCCCTCCCAGGACACAGGCTTCGCCGTAACACTTGGAAAGCCTCCTCGTCTGCTCAAAGTATCTGCGGCGGAACATGCAGTGCTCTCAAAATGTTACCCGCGAGGCTCCAGAAACAAGGGTCCAGAGTTTAGGCGAAGTAATAAAATAAATTTCTTACAAATGTTAAATCTTGATTTATGACTCTGTCGACTCCAGCAGACAAGACTGGGAGAAAAACATTCTTATACGGTCAGCCTGGAAGCATAAAGGGCAGACAGCAGTATTTGTAAAGCTTCTCTTGGAGAAGCTGATTCTCAGAGTGTGGCCCAGGGCCAGCAGCATCAGCTTGACTTGTTAGAAATGCTCATTGGGGGGCCCACTCCACACCCACTGAATCAGAAGTTCAGGTGGGACCCAGCAGTTGCCCTCGAGGTGATGCTGGAGCACAGGTAAGTTCGGGAACTGTTAATTGAGTGGTTTGTAAGCCAGCTTCACCCCCTCAGCCTTCTACCCATCGCCCTTCAATTTATTTCAACTCTCATTCATTGACGGCTATGTCTCAGGTGCAGTGAATGGCACAGGTGTCAAGAATTATTAATGAAGTGGCTACCCTGACACTTCCTTCACTTTTCTCGCTAACATCCGGTCTCCTATCTCCTCACTGTTCTTCCTTTGAAAGGGCTCTACTGCCTGTTTCCCTTCCACAACCACCATGCTCATCACATTACCCTGGCTCACTGCACCTGCTTCCCAAACTGGGCTCCTTGCATCTGTTCTTCCCTGAGCCTTTCCTTCATCACGCACACCGCTGCCCCTGTTGTCACAGAACTCCTCTGCTCTAACACTGAAGCGACCCCCCTGCACCCCACATCTGGTCCAAACACCTCCACTTGGCTTTCATGGTCTCTAAATTCTCTGCCCCAAACCTACCTGTCCCTGCTGAGTCATTTTCCCTCCCCACTCAAAATAAAATTGAACTCCTGAAGGCAGGACTATGACTACATGTCTCCCCAGGATGTAGTAAGGGGCGTGTCATAAAAAAGGCAAGTCGCTCAACACATCACCTCGATTCTTCATCTACAGAAGGGTGATGCTAAGAACCACTGCACAATCACAACATGTCCTAATCAGTTTGGGAACAAAACCACTATAGACTGGGCAGCTTCAACAACAAACAATTATTTCTCAGAGTTCTGGAGCTGGAAGTCCGAGACCAAGGTGCCAGCAGACCTGGTGTCTGGTGAGGCCCTCTTTCCGGTTTGCAGAGAGTTAACCCCTTGAATCCCCATGGTGGAGAGCAGAGAGGGAGGGCTAGTTCTCCTCTTCCATGGATCCTAATTCCATTCATGAGGGACCTACCGCCATGACCTAACCACTTCCCAAAGTTCTTTCACTTCCTAATACATTCACACTGGAGATTAGGATTTCGACATATGAATTAGGGGGTACTGTAAAATCAAAATGAGATATTGCATTTGAAAGCAATCAGGAAAATATAAAAGCATGAAAGAGCTTTATTTCCCACCAACCACCTCCATATGAAATCTTGATAAAACTTAAAAATTCATTGTTATCTTGATTGTAGTGGTGGTTTTAAGGGTGTAAACATACGTGAAAATTCATACAGTTATGTACTTTAAATATGTACAGTTTATTTTGTATCAATTTTACCTCAATGAGTCTGTAAAAAAAATCTCATTGTTGACTCTGGTTTCCTGTAATATCAGAATAGCTTTTACAGACTAACCCTACTGCAGGTAAAAAAGTACCAAGTCTGGACAAAATGCATTTTTAAATGTATTTAAAGGTACTGGAGAGAGACCAAAAGCAGCAGACACTGGACAGGAATTGACTCTTGAAAGACAACTGCAGAAGGCGAGACTTGTGAGTTTGTAGCAAACATTTGCCTAAGGGTACTCCTCACTTTGCAAGCATCCAGGGTGGAAGAAAGCCACAACTGTAACTGGCTTGAAGTACCAGAGGAAAACTTGATGGCTAGAAGAACAACCAAAAGTAGAGGTTTAGTCCTGGGAGGGGGGCAATTGCAGACAGGATGAGCATACAAAATCTGTGATAAGTCTACCCAGATCCCTGGCTGATACTAAACTACACCTGATGGAGAGACCATAGTGGGTATGATGGAAAAACAATAGCTGGAAGAGGGAAAAAAAAAAAGTAGAGATGTCAGCTGCTGCCTATGCAAGGGACTTTGGAGTTTGAGTCCAGCCAAGTTAACTGTTAAAACAAAATCCTATTAAAAGAAACATAACAGCCCTGGCCAGTTTGGCTCAGAGGTTAGAACGTCGGCCTGTGGTCCAGAGAGGCCTGGGTTCGGTTCCCGCTAAGGGCACGTACCTCGGTTGAAGTTTGTCCCCGGCCCTGGTTGGTCGTGCGGGTGGCAGCCACTCGATGTGTCCCTTTCACGTCGATGTTTCTCTCTCTCTCTTCCTCTTCCTCCCACTCTCTCTAAACAAAAAATAGAAAAATGTCCTCGGGTGAGGATAAAAAATAAATAAATAAATAAATAAATAAATAAATAAATAAAAGAAACATAACAGAATCCAGAGTCTCTATAACATGTATTTTTAAATGCCCGGGAATGGGTCAAAAATCACTAGGCATGCAAAGAAAGAGGAAAATATAACCCATGTTCAAGAAAAAAAATGTTTTCAATCAAACCAAATGATTTTCAGTCAAAGCCAGATATATTTAATATATTCAAAATTTTTAAATAAAAATATATACACAATGAATGAACACCTGGGTGATCTCAACCCAGAAATTAGATACTACGATAAAAGAACCAGAAGGGAATTCTAGAAATGAAACATAGAATAACTGAAATAGGATTAAAAGCAGATTAGAGATAGCAGAAGAGTTAGTGAACTTCAAGCTAGATCAATAGAAACTATTCAATCTGAAGAACAGCAAAAAAAAAAAAAAGAGTGAATAAAAATTAACAGAGCCCCAGAGATCTGAGTGACAATATCAATCAGTTCAAATTATATTTGGAGTCTCAGAAAAGAGGAAACAGAGCATAGAGGCGGGGGGGGGGGGGGGGGGAATAGTCCTAACTGTCCCAAATTTAGTGAAAGACATACGTATAAGTTCAAGAAACTCAACAAAACCCAAGCATGATAGACATAAAGAAAACTACATCTAGGCAAACTGTTGAAATATAAAGTTAAAATCTTGAAAACAGCCAGTGAAAAACCACACATTACAAATACAAAAGAACAATAATACAAGTGACAATGGACTGCTCATCTGAAACCATGGGGGCCAGAAGACAGTGACAGTATCAATGAACAGCAGAACAATTCTTCAAAATGAAAATGAAATAAGGACATTTTCAAATAAACAAAACTAGAGAATTTATCATAAGCAGACCTGCAGCACCAGAAATCCTAAAGGACGATCTTCAGCCTGAAGTAAAATGACTCTAGACGGTACCTCAAATCTACAAGAAGGAAGGAGTGAATATCACTAAAAAGGAAGTGTATGAGGTGATCTCGAAATTAAAATCAGGGCTACTAGAAAACACACATTTCAGAATATTATTCAAGTCTTTAGGCAAGCAAACTTTACTATCCTGGTTTATTGTTCTTAATTTTAATAGAAGTTTTATTGTACAAAATTTTAGTATTGATTTCAAGGTGCTACAGCTCTTTCTAAAACATTTCAAGTTCTGCTTAAATCAAAATGTTCCCACTCTGCTGATTCTATTCACATAACCTCAGGTCTAGATTCAGTTGGATGGCTCTACTTAAGGTTTTCTGATAGAACCAAATCCTGCTCATAGGCAGGATAAAATAATGAAATCATTTTAATAAGAATTCTAAAACATAAAGGTAGATCACCTCACACAAACTCTACGCATGCTCATTAGCGGAATGCTGGTAAAATCATTTAGCAGGAAACACACCTCTGTCGTGTCCCCTGCTTTTTTTCATGCTGGTACTGGCTGGAATGCTTTTTCCATCACCTCCACCATCTGTGTATATCCAGCTCTGTCTGCCTTTCGAAGTACAGCTCGAACACCCTCTCCTCAAAGAACCCTCCCTTCTCCTCCCCACAGAACTCTTGCAGCATCTCAGTGCTTTCTAACTTGATTTATACGCGTTTGTGTACGAGCTACAAGGAATGAGATTTTCAGTCAGGGTCTGAAGAATAAACTCGGGATCAGAACCATCCAGGCAGAACGATACTAAGTCAGAGTCCAGACACAGGAAGTTAGGTATGAAGAGTGAAGTGGGGTATTCCCCGGGAAGCAGGCTTTGGGGAACACTGGGTGACGGGGTGATATTAGTCAGGGCATCTGGGCCCTGGCTCTGCCTTCTGCCCCAGAGACGGGGAATGGGATGTAACCCTGTTGATGTTGTTTGATTTGGGACCTAGAGAGCCCAATGCCTATAATGTGAAAGGACAGTGGCTTGGCCTCTCCTCTCAGACAGAAGCCTACATGCTTCAAAAGAGACACCAGCAACAGTGCACCCCATGGGGAGTGCCGAGGCCAGGAAACGCCCAGGGACCACATGCTACATCTGCTTCTGTTCAGGGCTCCATCTCCTCGGGGCTGAGCAGCAGGCATCATCCCCCCTGAGAGATAGTGCTCTTTAGGGCAATGTTGGCACTTTGTCTAAACATGAATCCTTTAGGTCCCAGCATCACAGGTGCTCCATCAAGGTCTGCTGGAAGAATTCGATAAATGCTGGGTCCTGACTGGCTGCTCTACCCCCACTAAGGGGAGCAGGTGCTGAGGGAGGGCCACAGCATTCCCAGCAGGCTTGAGCACACTCAAAGAGCTGCCCCCACGTGGGCTCAGAATACACCGCAGCCTTCTAGGGGACCCAGGGAAGCCAGGAAACCAAACTCAGCTCAAAGATATCAGAAAACTACTGAAAAATTCAGTCGTCCGTTCCTAGAATAATGCTACATCTGTGGGTTTGTAGTTTAGGAAACTGTTCTGATGCAGGATTTCTCAACAAATCAATGGGACCCAAAGACAAATGCCTTCCCCATCATCTCCCCTCTCCCGCCACAGCCTGCCCCTCCACCTACATTCCCCTTTTGGTGAATGACCTCCCTTACTCTCCAGGTCCAGAGGTCACCTCATGCTGTTTGCTCTTCTTTCCCCACATCCACACGTTCAGTTACGGAATCCTGTCTTTTGACGCCCTGGACAGAGTGCATTTTCCCCAGATGGCCAACAGCAATAGGCCCAGATTCTTCTAGAATCTTGCCACGTCCCATCAGGAGGCAGAGACTCTTTTCCCTCCTCTTGAACGTGTGACTGCCTCCATGCACAGAATGTGGCAACAACAATGAGACATGATTTCAAAGGCTATATCACACCATTCCACTTGGTGTTCTCATTCTCTCTCTTAGGCACTCTCTCCCTTCTGTTCCCTCTTTGTTCTCTGTGTCTCCACTCACCCCCACGATGGAGATACCACGTTGTGAAGAATCCCGGGCCACGTGGCAGGGCCACACGTAGGTGTTCCAAATGAGATCGTAGCTGAAACGTGGCATCAACCAGCTGGAATGAGTCACTGAAGGTTCGGATGATTATAGATCCCTGCCTATTACAGGGGACACTGGATAGACCAGAAACATGGTAGCCCTGTCCAAACTGCAGATTTGTAAGCAAAATAAATATTTTTTATTATTTTAAGGCATTAAAGCTGAGCAATCAGTCATGAAACCAAGAATTATATAGTCACTTTGCAGTTCCACAAAACCCAAATCCTAGTCTGGCATCTGCTCTTTCCCCGGCCCCATCTTCTTCCGGTTTTCCTTTACCTGCTGTCAGTTCCTCGAGAACCCCTCTTCTCCTCACCTGTAGGACCGAACGTCCTCATCCCAAACCAAACAGGAAGCACGAGGGCATTTCAAAGCCACCCTAACTGTCTATCTCATTAATCGGGTTACTCTGTTGATTTTTAAAAATCGCAAAGTTTGAGCACAATTTCAAAGCTAACGGACTTTTATTATTCAGTAAACACATATCAAGCTACTGTTATGTACAGGCATTGTGCAATGTGAAGTACGGTGGCATACGCTTCCAATCTAGAGCGCTTGGCTCCTGTGGAGCCCTCGGTACTAAAGAGCAGACTGAGATGATATCTATCCATTGCTCTGGGGGACAACCAAGCATCTCAGATGAGACTAGACACAGTAAGTGATTAGTGCAGGATCTTAGAAGCCATTCCTAAACCTGGCTAATTCATCAGTAGTTCTGATGAGCACATACACCTTCACCTCTTTTTTATGTCTTTGACCGTTTCCAAAATTCTTTCTACAGCCTATTTTCTTCTGTCCTATGTGTGGTTTTCTCCTATCTAGTCCTCAATTCATTTACAGAAAATCATTCTCACATAAGCACACCCAGGTACCCTAAACAGGTGGAAACAAGAAGAGCAGACAGGTGGGTGGGGATCCTTTCTAGAAAGCAAATCGAAACCAAAGAGAAAATCAAAACTAGACAACAAAAATACTCTAGGATCTTTCATGGAAGTTGTTCTAGCTATAAAACTCCCATAACGTCACATTCTTCACAATATCGCCCATCCCTTTACGAACGAGATCACAAAAAGTAGCTAAAGAAAAGCCATTACCAAGCCCAGCAACAATTCTAGGAACGATTTACAACATAAGCAGCTGTGCTTCCACATTAGACCACATCGCGTGAATTTCCAATACGGTTACGAGCAATTCCCAGTTGTCTTGGGCAACATTCCAGAATCTTTTTCAAATACAGCAAAAGAAATAGCACAAGAGGTTCAGAATCAAAAAATCCTCTGGCATTCCCCAGCAAATTCCATTACAGGGGAATGCAAGTTTCCAAATTGTTCAAACTGATTAAAAACTGAATCTGCATTCATTTTCCTTTTTCCAATCTGTGATAGTTACCAGCACAAATCACAGAGAATTAAGCAAAGCGCATGGCAGCAATTATGAGTAAGTTCACCTCCCCAAATCTGTAACTTGCAAGTAATTGGAAATCCACAATGTCTAAATTTCTAGTGAGACATAAATTCCCTTTCTAAAATAATCATTCATACAGATACCCCTTCAACTTAATTTTTACTCTACTGCTGTTCTTCTCTCAAACTTACTAGTATACCTCAGGGTAAAAAATTCCCACAATAGCTTCCCATTAATCATGTATTTGGGCAATTCTACCTCTGTCCCATTTAGCAATAAAAGTGAAAGGAATTAAATAGCACAGATTAGTTTAAATAGCTATAACGTATAATGGCATCTGTTCAATAAATTTTCATTAAAAAGTGAAGTTCGGGATCATATGGTCCCAGACCCATATCAACTAGAGAGAAATTTATCATAGACCATTAATTATGTTGGAGGCACTTTAACTCCCAATTAGCCACCCCTTAACCAATGTGAAAAAACCAAGCCCCCATCACTATTCCACGCATGCACGCACACAAACACACATGCAAAATTCCAAATAAGCTAAATGTTAAATAAAGCTTCAGCCTTTAAAGGGAACATATGCTTTTTTTCGTCTACTTCTTGGAGGGAGGAGGGGAGAAAGAGCACGCTGTATATTTTTATGGAAATGGAACATTTCATTCACTTTCATTCATTCATTCATTCATTCATTCTATAAACAAACACTTCCTCTCAGGACAAGCTGTAACTAAACTCAGCCACAGTCCTCAAGGAGACTATAGTCAAACGGGGAATACAAACAACTTTTTTAAATGACAGAAGTTAAGACAGTGTTACAAAAACGAAGGAAGGGGACTCTGGGTGGACAGACATTGCACATCTATACAGAAGGACAGACTGCCTGGCCAGGGCAAGATCCCACCCAAAAAGTACACCAAACAATATAAGAAACCATTGTGTAAAACCCAAGCAAATGACTTCTACTTCCAATCCAGATGGAGCAACGGGAACCAAATTTACTTTCCCAGACGAAACCACTAAAATAACACAAAATATTCCAAAGAACTGTTTTGAAGACACCAGATATCAGGCAACGAAGCACAGTGATCCCTGACAGGCAGGAAACAAATGAGGTGAGGACCTACATTGAGAGTTTCCAGACCAGAGAGAAGGAAAAGGCAACGAGGCGAAGGCCAGATGCTCCCTGAATTGCAGGGACGGAGATGAGGGACCAGGGAGGCCAAGGCGCTAGAATCCACAGGGCAGGGCACTGGGGAGGAGACAGCTACACAGACAGGGAATCCCTTAACCTTCCACTGAACACATGCTGGAGGAAGGACCCGAGGCTGGGAAGGAGCCACCCAGAATAACCAGAGCTAAAAATGCCCGGGGCTCACCCAGGACCAGCAAAAGTCTTGGCTGTTCCCAGCCAATAGATGCATAGATGCAGTCATTCTACACAACATTTTCATAAATCAAATGCAACAATCAATTTAAAAGATGGCCCAGTTTACCTCCACTGGCAGAAAGTAACTGCTTCTGAAATGCACGCGGAAATGTAAAGGACCTGGAACAGCCAAAACAACTTTAAAAAATAAATACAAAGTTGGAGGACTCACACTACCCGATTTCGAGACTTGTTTTTTAAAATGTTTTTATTGATATTTTGGAGACAGCAGAAGGGAGATGGAAAGAGAGATAGAAACATCAAGGAGAGAGAAACATCAATTGGCCGCCCCCTCCACTGGGGATCAAGCCAGCAACCTGGGCATGTGTCTTGACCGGGAACTGAACCAGCAACTTCTTGGTAGGTGGGTTGATGCTCAACCACTGAGCCACACCAGCTAGGCGATTTTGAGATTTTTTATAAAAATAAACTACAAGACGCTGTGGTATTGTAAATACAGACAGACAAGCACTGCAATGGAACAGAATAGGGAGGCCAAACATAGAGCCACACACACATGGACAAATGATTTTTGACTGATATGCAAAAACAATTATTTAAGAAAGAATAGTCTTTTTAACAAATGATGCTAGAACAACTGGATATGCATGTACCAAATTTTATAAAAATCTACTTCAACCCATAATTTGCATCATCTACAAAAATTAACTCAAAATGGGCCAGGGACCTAAATGTAAAACCTAAAACTATGAAACTTATAAAATAAAACACAGAAGAAAACCTTTGTGACATGGGTTATGCAACGATTTATTTTAGATAGGCTACCAAAAGCATGATATATAGACTGAAATGATAAAGCTGGACGTCATCAAAATTGAAAAGTTCTCTTCAAAAGATACTATTAAGAGGATGGAACCCCAAGCCACAGATTGGGAGAAAATATTTGTGATTAACACATTGGATAAGGTACTTGTATCCAGAATATATAAAGGACTCTCAAAACTCAGTAATGAAAAAAATATATAAAAACAAAACATGAGCAAAGGTTGGAATAGACACTTCAACAAGATATATGGATGGCAAGCACACAAAAAGGTGAGCCATATCATGAGCCATTAGGGAAATGCAAGTTAAAACTAAAGAGAAAGACTGCTATACACATCAAAATGGTTAATTTTAAAAGTGTAGACAAGGATCTAGAGGAACAGGAATCTTCAGACCCTGTTAGTGGGAATATAAAATGGAAAACAGTCTGACCATTTCTTTAAAAATTAAATTTACACTGAAAAATAAAAGCCCATCCATACAAAGACTTGAACGTGAATGTTCAGAGCAGTCTTATTTGAATAGCCAAAATTTGGAAACAACCCAAGTGTCCATCAACAAGACAATGGATAAACAAACTGTGTTCTACCCATATGATGGAATATACTCAGCAATAAAAAGGAATGAATTATTGATATAAACTACAACATGGATGAGTCACAAAACAATTACGCTGAGTGAAGGAAGTGAGCCAAAAAAGAACATACACTGTATCATCCCCTTCACAGAAAACTCAGAGGAAGAGTCCAGCTGGTGTGGCTCAGTGGCTGAGCATCAACCCATGTACAGGGAGGTCGCAGGTTCGATTCCCAGTCAGGTCACATGCCCAGGTTGTGGGCCCGATCCCCAGTGGGGAGCATGCAGGAAGCAGCCAATCGATGCTCTCTCTCATCAATAGTTCTAGCTCTCTCTCCCTCTCTCTCTGAAATCAATAAAGAAAATAAATTAAAATTTTTAAAAACTCAGGAAAGATGCAAACTAATCCACAGCAACAGAGGCAGGTCAGCCACTGCCTAGGGAAAGGGGGGAGGGAGGGATAGGGGGGCAGTGTTACAAAGAGGCAGCAGGTCACTGGGTGATGAATATGTTTATTTTCTTGATTCTGGTGATGGTTGCACTGGCGTATGCACATGTCAAAACTTACCAAACTGCACCCTTTAAACAGGAGCAGTTTATGATATGTTTGTTATATTTCATAAAGCTATTTTTTAAAAAAACTTTTAACAAGTGTAATTTAGGATTTTAAAAAATGGAGATTTCATGGGCAAATCTGCTGGGCATTATCTCCATTTTATGCATGAGGAAATTCAGAATCACCTGCCAGGTAAACAGAGACCTTGACTAACTCCATCTGGTGCCAACACTGAGCACCAGCGTTTTCACTTGCAAAAGGAAAATCGATCCATGTGCACATTGTGCTGTAACTATGAAGTCAGGGCAGATCAAAAAGGACACTCTTCAGAAGGAGGAAACGTCACCCAGCCCTTCCCCGAACATTTATTTATCGCGCGGCACAAGACCCCATCTACAGAGGACACAAGGCAGGAGCTTCGGAGTTTCAGGAGAGGCAGAGGGGCCGTCCCTGAGCCCTGCACCCCAGGCGAGGGGGAATGCCTGCCACTTCACAGAGGCCTGGCTCCCCGTTCTCCCCCGTCCTCTCTAAACATCTAGCATGGCCTCAGCTCTTCAATTCTTGGTTCAGTGTACGCCTGAAAAAAATTAAACAGGCTTCATTTCAACACTAACGTCAACTCAAGCAAAGTTTATTTGCAATACCGAGAAAAACAATTTTAAGGGTCGAAACAAAAGCATGTATTTCAAATAAACTAACGAGCAGTGCCAGACATCAAACTCCGATCTTCAGACTCCAAGCCCTCCCAACACCTCCCTGCTACCCCTCCCCTGCCCACCGCCCCACCCCCACCCTGCCCTGCACAGAGCCAGCCCCGCCCTTTCCAACCCCAGAAACACCTGTCTTTCTGGTAGGTTTCCCTGTCATCTTGAGCTTTGGCCCATCAATGTAAAGCGAATTATTTTTCAAGCTTTTCTTATATTAAATATTCATCTTCCTGAAGTAGGTCACTCTTTCAGGAGCCTGGCTTCTCTTTGAACTGATGCGTTCCTCCCTATCTCTCCTAATAGGAACGCCTAATGCATTCAAAGTGTGAAATCCCATTCCAGTTAATTTTATTGATTCCTTTCACAGCCTCCTCATTTCGTATGCTAATTCATGTTTATTTCAAAAAGAGAAAACAAAACAGCCTTTTTGGAGAGAGTGCCTTCAAAATCTGTGAAGAGCCACCACAGTTTTATCCAATTATAAAGGAGTTATACAATATTTAAATCACACACTGGAGGTAAAGGCGGGTTTCAATCCACTTCTGAAGAGAGCCAGCGTCCTTTGGTCACATACCCTCTTTTTGGGAAGTGAGTGAGTGACCGAGATGGTGATAAAGTAAATATTTTGTCACACTCACACTCACCAGGTCACCCGGTAGTGTAATGTGTGTTTTCTCTATTCCCTCATTGGGGTTCATACTGGAGACAGAAACACATGGCAAGTCCCACATTAAGTGCACTTATCCACTGTTTCCCTTCTCTGCAAGTATGTCTCTTATTTTTGAAAGGGGACAAGTATGCCCATTTTTCTCCTGCATAATTTACCACCATGCTTGGGAATGGTCGGCCAGACACTGGGAGAATCGCCCTGCAAGGTTGGATCCGAAGAGCCTGGGTCGCATCCAGCTCTTTCTCGCGTGTTGAAAGTGTTTGGTTTCAGTCCCAGATCCGCTGCTTCTAGACTGACCAGCTTTCTCCCTAGTAGTGTATTAATCCCATAGCACTGGCTTCCATGAGCAAAGATGAGTTAAACTGTGCTGAGCATAAGCAGAACGATCCTGGACTTGCTTCCAAACTCATGACTGTCTGAATTCGAACCACAGAAGGTCATCAGCGCCTCCCCTTTCCAGGTGCGTCAACTCGGAGGCCTGTCACTGGAAGAGGTCATTTACTACCTGGCCCACAGCTAATGGGCCTTCAGACTTGGTGTTTCTGAAAGAAATCATTTCCTCCTAAATCATTAATAATTCAATATTTAAGTGGCATAATTCTCTCTTCATCATAAATAAATACCAAGAAATTGCCTTCATCATCTCCCATGGGAATCCGAACTAGAAGAAATAGTTCCAAGACTAGCTTTTACCAAAAGAAAGAAATATGACTCCATATTCCAAAACCCCTCTTTGGCTAATGAATGACAGGGGAAAGGACCTTAAAAGCTGATGAATTCCATTTTCTAAATCTGTTTCCTTCTTCTCCGTATCCAGTCACCAAGAATGTGTTATTGACAGTGTCTTTTCTCTCTTCTCCAACAATCTCCTTGGCAAAGCCTCTTTCCTTCCTTCTCTTCCTGCCCTTAGGCCTGCCCAAATCCATAATCGCACATTCAACTGTCTACTCGACATCTCCACTTGGACGTGGAATAAGCATCTCAAAGTCAATGTGTCCACAGTTTGGTGTTCATCTCCTCCCAAACCCGCTTCCCTACAGGTCTTCCCTATCTCAGTGAACAACTCCATTCTTCTAGTTGTTTGGATAAAAAATATGAGTCATCCTTCAGTGTTCTCTTTCTCTCCTACCTTATACCTATTTCATCCACAGATCATCACAGTGCTACCTTCAAAGCATATTCAGGACATGACCATGTCTCACAACCTCCACTATTCCAAACAGGTCCGAGCCCCCATGTCCAGCTCCCTTTGCCTGGATTACTGCAAATGTGTCCTAACTGCTTCTCCTCTTGTTTTCACCCATCCCCCTACGACCTCATTTCCACACAGCAGGGTGATCTTTTGAAAGCATCTGAATTGGAGCATATCACTACTTCGCGTGCAAAATCATCTCAAGTCTCCCTGCATCACTCAGAGATAAAGCTTTCAAACATCAGTACAACAAGCAGCATCTCCTCCGGAAGCCTCGAGCGGCTAGTCTGGCAGAGTTCTTCCCCCTCTGTGCACGGCATCCTGTGCACACCTCTGTCAAGTACTGACCATGCCACGTCGGGCCTGCTGGGGTCCTCCACTAGACTGTGATTATCTTTTCTTTTCTTTTTTTCTTTTATTGATTTTAGAGACAGAGGGAGGGAAGAAAGAAGGGGGGGAGAGAGAGAGAGAGAGAGAGAGAGAGAAACATCAATCGGCTGCCTCCTGCATGTGCCCTGAACGGGGAACCGAACCCACAACCTGGTTATGTTCCCTAACTGGGAATCGAACCTATGACCTTTCAGTGTACAGGACAATGCTCCAACCAACTGAACCACACTGGCCAGGGCTGGACTGTGATTACCTTAAGGGCTCTTTCCCTTAAAACACACAATGCACAGTAGGTGCTCAATAAGTACCGATGAAATGAATGAATGCAGGGCCAACCTCATGGGTAAGTCATGCAGTCACACAGAGCCCTGTCGCATAGAAGGGCCCTGCATGTGTTTGAATGCTTTACTGTCACCATCTTGATGGTTACTAATTGTTGAACAAGGTGACCCACATTTTCATTTTTTATTGGACCTCACAAATTCCATAGCTAGTCCTGGATGGATGGATGGATGGATGGATGGATAGATGGACGGACAGACGGACAGATTGGATGGACAGACTCAACTTTTGCACTGTGATACTAAATGTCAGAT
This sequence comes from Molossus molossus, assembly GCF_014108415.1. Taxonomy (NCBI): domain Eukaryota; kingdom Metazoa; phylum Chordata; class Mammalia; order Chiroptera; family Molossidae; genus Molossus; species Molossus molossus. Next base: position 103,516,495 of record NW_023425366.1, on the reverse strand, counting down.
ATAATGTTGTAGCTTTCCGGGTAAAGATTCTGGAATAAATTCTATAGCTAGCCACAGCATGTATGTGTAAAGGCAAAGGAGAAATACAAAACAAGATCTCTGAAAATCTATCATCTATGTACCTCTCCTTGGGGGATGTTACTGGTCTTTGAAAGACAAATAAAAGTAAGAATTCCAGGATGTGGATCTTGTGACCAGAAAGATTCGTAGCATTTTAACAAAAAAAAGGAAAGGAAGAAGAGAAATGATGAGGACTAATACGATCACACAATTAATACAACATGGCAATCATTCGAGTATAAATACAACACTAGAGAATAGACACCTCAGAAACATTATCATTCTTTTTGTATAAAACAATTAACAGCATGATAAAGGAGGGTCATGAATCGGTGGGAAAGCAACATTACTCAAGCCATGGGGCTGACATAACTAAAAGAAATGAAAAAGATCAAGTTGGAACCTCAACTGGAATTCCTAATTATAATTCCCATGTACATTTTTAGTTATATGCTAAAAATTCAACTTAACTTTTAAATAAATCCAAAAATACATACATGACTATTTTTTCAAACACTGAATGAGAGAAAACTTTATGAGATTACATGCTCCATGAAAACATGAAACCTATACCCCCTGTCCAGAAACATCATCAACATTAAAAGATAAGCAGTGAGTCTGGGAAGCATATTTGTAATAAACATTGAAGACAAAGATCATTTCTTCACTACATAAAAAATACATGCAAAGGAACAACTGAGTTAATCAACAGAAAGATTCTGTTTTCAATAGCTAAATCCAAACTTTACATTTACATCAGAACTAAAAATGCAAATGCAAATAAAAACATTAGCAAAAATATTCAGTCTTACTACCAATCAAGAAAATGCAAGCTAAAACAGGAATATGTGATTGCTGATCAAATTAGCAAGGTTTTACAAATGATCCATTCATTGTGAAAGAGGATAAGGCAACACAAGGATTTCCAAGAGTTGTTGGTGCAATTACAAACAGATACAAACCTAAGAGAAACCAGTTTGACAAAATATAGCAAAAGCCTTTAAAAGATCCATATCTGCCCTGGCCGGTTTGGCTCAGCAGTTAGAGCGCCGGCTCAAGGACCAAAGAATCTCAGGTTCGATTCCGGTCAAGGGCACATACCTCAGTTGCAGTTCAGTCCCCGGCCCTGGTCGGGGTCATGTGGGAGGCAACTAACTGATGTGCCTCTCTCACATTGATGTTTCTCTCTCTCTTTCTCCCCTCCCCCCACTTTATCTGAAGATAAATGAAAACATATCCTTGGGTGAGGATTAAAATAATAATAATAATGATAATAATAATAATAAAAAGGTCCATACCGTTTGGCCTAATAATTACCCGTGAGACTACTGCTATCTGATACTGGATATAAAGTTTTATACATAAAGATGTTCATCACACCATTATCTAGAATAAATATTTATTCATTTACATTTTTCCCTGCAATATCTTTTATTTCTTTATTTTTATTCTGATATTATCACAGATGTCCCCATTTCCTCCTCTTTGCCCACCTCCACCCAGCCGTCGCTGCCCCTTCCTTCCGGCCATCACCACACTGTTGTCTGTGTCTATGGGTTATGTATACATGTTCTTGGCTAATCCCTTCACCTTGTTTCATCCAGTTTCCCCTCTTCCCTCCCCTCTGACAGCTGTCAGTCTGTTCCATGTTTCCATGCCTCTGTTTCTATATTTTGTTCAATCCCACTTCTGGGAATACATCCTAAGAATCCCAAAACACCAATTCCAAAGAATATATGCACTCCTAAGTTCATAGCAGCATCATTTACAATAGCCAAGATCTGGAAACAGCCCAAATGTCCATCAATAGATAAGTATATAAAAAAGCTGTGGTTTACATAATGGAATACTACGCAACCATTAAAAAGAAAATCTTACCTTTGCAACAGCATGGATGAACCTGGAGACTGTTATGCTAAATGAAATAACCCAGGCAGAGAAAGACAAATACCATATAATCTCAATTATAAGTGGAATCTAATGAATAAAATGAACTGACGAACAAAACAGAATAAATATTCCAAAGCAATCTACATCTCTGCCTCCAGTAAAGTGAGAAAGTGACTTATGGTACAAACCATTGCATAAAAATAGCAAACAACAACTAAAATAAACGTCTGTGAGGTGTTTAGTCAATAAAGGAATAAGTTATATTAAGAGAACATGAGTATGATCTTAAAAGATGTAAAAATGTTGATAGAATAAAAGCAAAATGCTTGCTATTTTACTACTGTAGAATTATAACCATTTTGTTTTCTAATTCCTAATTTCCCTGTTTTCCCAATTTATCACAATGAACATGCAAATTTAATACAATAGACTCTTTTAACGGATGCGCAGACCGACACTCTCCATCACCTCTGTGGAACAGAACGAGGACAGCCGCCGGGCACGCTGTCAGCTCGGCTGGCAGGCACCCCTCCTATCGGGTCTGTCTGTTTCTGCTCTCACCAGTTGAGTTGTATACCTGCCAACAGTCATTTTTTTTTCCCTCTTCATGCCAGCTGTGCTTGTTACTATAATTACGTAATTCTATTAAATGACATAAATTGATGACATTATGAGTGAGAAAGAAAGAGGATTACTGTTGCAGTGAAAACCAAGTTGAATGCTTTAGAATGACTCCACAAAAAGCTAGAAAAAGGATAGTATGCAACTAGGTGTGGGCAAGACAACCGTATAAAATTTAGAAAAATTCATAAAATATAGAAGATTTCTGCACGCTGCATCACAAAGTTGCCTTCTTGAAGTCGAGGATATCATGCAGCACAGACTAGAAAAGAGCAGAGCTTGGAAGCAGAAGCAATGGACCCCGTCCTGTAAGAGGGAGCCACTCGGAGTAGGCAGCAGGGGAAACAGCATGGAGGAGACGGGGTCACCAGGGCTGGCCCGGGCACAGCCACTGGGTGTTAGAACAGAGACTGAGGTTCTGGCTTATAAAACCAGCAGACTAATACTACAATAGACTGATTTAGGAAACACCAGCAAAGAAGCAGGTTTTACATTAAAAGGTAAAAACGGTACTCACAGTGAACAAAATGGAACATATTCATCCAGACCCAGCTTACCAAACAAAAGACATCCCAGATGGCACTAGATGAAGGCATGGTGTAGGCAGAACAGGAGGCACCATAAGCCCCAAAGAGGGTGCCAACAGCCTAGGCCACAAAAACAAGAGCTCCTTGTTCAAGAGGGTAGATCTCATGCTAAGGGTTCTTACCACAATAAGAGAAAAAAAAAATGTTGATCAGTGTTTGTTTTTTTTATCCTCACCCAACAACATTTTTGCATTTATCTTCAGATAAAGTGGGAGGGAGAGAGGGAGGAAGAGAGAAAGAGAAACATCGATGTGAGAGTGACACATCGAGTGGATGCCACCCACACGACCCCAACTGGGGCTGGGGACAAACTGCAAAAGAGGTACGTGCCCTTAGGGGAACCGAACCCGGGTCTCTCTGGTCCGCTGAGGAAAACTGGCCAGGGCAAAAGTTGATCAGTTTTGAAGGTACATTTTTAAACCATGAAACTAAAGAGGCAAATACTGGTGATAAAGTTAATCAAGTGTAGGACAGGAAGGGGAAGAGAGGAGTGGGGAGGAGCACAGAGGGGTGGGGAGAGGAATGAGGAGGAGGGGCAGGGAGGGGAGGGGAAGGTTGGGTTTACAAGAAGCCCGGAATATATCAGACATCCCACATGAATAAACGCATCTAATCCTCCTATCAGCCCTATTAAGTCAGTAATATTTTTACAGATGAAGACACTGAAACTAGGTGATACCTGTCCTCCAAGGAGTAGTTCAGAGGTATGAGGGTGAAAAGCTTCCTCCAGGAGGAAAGGTCTCAGAAGTACTTCAAAGCACAGGTGTGAATCACCCCGGTGGCTCCCAGCTGCTCACCAAAATCACCCACTGAGCTTTTGAAGGTAAGGGTTTCCAAGTCCCACCCTGTATCTGCAAAACGTGAGCCTCCGGGATGAAGGCTCTGGGAATGGTACTTAGACAGACGTGGGAACCACGGGCCTCCTGCCTCCCGTGGTCTTCGGTGTGGAAGCTGTGGGCTCAGTGCGTGTGCCCGAGTTAACACTGATACAAGAACTGTTCTCACTCCGGGAAAAGTGAGATGCTGATTTGTTTCCTCTGTTACAAAACTGTAATTCAGATAAGCCCCCCACGTCACTGTAATTCACACAAGCCCCCTACGTCCCAATCTCCTGAACTAGAATGAAAGACATCTGCAGTATGTATTTAAATTTCTGGAGAACAAGGTGCTCTGTAGCTCTGCACTGTGTATGCTTTGTAGGAGCACCAAATTCTACAGGTTCCACAAAATGTGGACAACCATCAGTCTCCTGTAGAAACAGGCTCTGTCAAATGTGCTCGTGTCTCCACTAAAGGACCAGAAACAGTGCAAAGTCAGAAACTTTGGTTTAAGAGCCCAAGAGACTGGACAGGGTGTTGTATGTCGGCTAAGAGACGCCCTCGTGGGAGGGAGCCATGGCAGGTCAGCACCCTTCTTTCTCCCACCCAAACACAAGAGCAGTGCACAGGGGTCCACATCAGAAACTCAGCTTAAAGACACCTTAAGCCCAGCCGGGGTGGCTCAGTGGACTGAGTGTCCTCCCATGGACTGAGAGGTCCAGGTTCAATTCCAAGTCAGGGCACATGCCCAGGTTGTAGACTGGATCCCCAGAAGAGGGTACACAGGAAGTAGTCAATCTATGTCTCTTATTTCACATCAATGTTTCTGTCTCTCTCTCCCTTCCTCTCTCTCTAAAAAATCAATAAAAACGTATTTTTAAAAATTTAAGCCCGGCCATTGTGGCTCAATGGTTGATCACCGACCCATGCACCAAGAGGTCACCGGTTCAATTCCTGGTCAGGGCACATGCCCAGACTGTGGGCCAAATCCCCAGTGGGGAGCATGTAGGAGGCGGCCAATCGATGTTCTCTCTCATCAATGTTTCTATCTCTCTCTGTCTCTAAAATCAATAAAGAAAAAAAAAATTTTTTTAAAGATACCTTAAGTTCTTGGCCAAGCTAACCCCCGCAGTGATAGTCCAGCTGTTCACAGCCTAAAGGTGGCATATAAACCCAGACTTAGAAAAGATGTTCATTGCTCACTTTTATACTCATATAAAGTCTTTAGCACAGTGCCGGGTACTTTAAACACGTGTACAATAAATGTTATTGTTATGTCGAGTACTGTTAGCACTGTTATCATCATCATCAGGAACCCCACTCCATATGGTTAGGAGGAAAAAGAACACCTCATTAAATGCAAGGATACTGGCCTGGCGTTCCAGCTACTGACTGCCATATAACAAACCGCCCCGAATGGTAGTGGCTTAAAAGAACAGCTACGTTTCTTTTGCTCCTGAATCTGCAATGTGGGCAGGGCTGGGGGGCGAGGAGAGCTCATCTCTGCCACTTGGCACCAGCTGGGGAGGCTGCAGGGCAGTGGTGGGGGAGGGGGAGTGGATTGAAGCTGGCTTGCTCACATGTCTGGGACCTCCACCGGGAAGACAAAAACAGCTGGGGGTGGAATGACTGAGACGTCTTGGAAACATCTATCTATGTACTTAGCTACAAAGCTAGCTGTAGCTGTAGCGCTCTCTCGCGCTCTCCCTCCCTCCCTTCCTCCCTCTCTCCCGCCATGTGGTCTCTCCAGCATGGTGCACGGTGGCCTGAGGGTGGCCTGACTTCTGACACGGTGGCTCAAAGCTTCAGAGACACACATACCCAGACTCCATCGCCCTTTATGATCCAGGCTAGAAGTCAGGCGACAGCATTTCCATTGATTCTATCCACTAGAAGCAAGTCACTAAGGCCAGCCCATAATAATCAACAAGAGGGGAATTAAACTCTACCTTTTGCTGGGAACAGTGTCAACAAATCTGCAGATGTTTAGAAACCACCACACCTAGAAAAATAATGTCTCATTCCTTTAGACTGAATCTTTTTAAAAAAAATTTTGTTCTTTATTGATTTGAGAGAGAGAGAAAGGGTGAGGGAGAGAGAGATAGAAACATTGATGAGAAAGAACATCAACTGGCCACCTCCAGCATGGCCCCCGCTGGGGACCGGGCCCACAACCTGGGCATGTGCCCTGACCAGGAATCAAACCGGAGACCTCTTGGTGCATGGGTCGACGCTCGACCACCGAACCACACCGTCCGGGCTAGATGGAACTTTTTATTGCTGCTCGAAGATGCAAATCTGGCCAGTCTTGGCCAGCTGTTGTTGGCAGGAAAAGACACCTTTTAAGTGATTGACACGACTTATCTGATCCATTAAATTACAGAATCTGAATGCACTTCAGATCTTGCCTAGATTTCACCAGGGAAAGAACTGAGTCCTGCAGAGAACGGGTAGTGGGCTAAAGGCCTTGTTTCAAGGAGCAGCGATGATTCTGTCTACCACCACTATAGTATTAATAAAATCTTTCATCAGCATTCTCCTAATATTTACAGGCATTCTTCAAAGTATTCTACAAATATCACCTTGCACAGTCTTTATCATACTTATAAGAGCAGCTGCCGTCTTCCAGATGGGTAAACGGGAGCTCAGCAATGTTATGTGGGCTGCTCAAATCCAAGCTATGCTTGGCTTTTTGTTAAGTAGCCAAAGGAAGTTTGAGATCCCCTCTCTCTAACTTGAAAGGCCATGCTCAGTCCATCTTATGGCACCCCCTGGAGGTCAGCTGCTTAGGGAAATCTCGCTGGCAGTGGGCCAGGGCTGCCGTCTCTGGTTCTTGTCTGGAATTCAATGCTCTACTGAAGACTAGGCTTTCAACCACACCATCCCTGAGAGGTACCCATGGACTTTCACGCTAATAAAACATGCATCATTGACAGTAGGTCCTTTCTTGTGGAGAAGAGGAAGGACAGATCTGGATCCCCAGGGGTCTGGGGTTCTCAGAGCCCTGAAGCGGGAGCTGGAGCACCCACCAACTATCGATGCTGGAGGGGCTGCAGTGATGCCAAGCTGAGATCTGAGTAAGGAGGATGAGGAGCAAGATGTCAGAGCAGCCGACTCCTGCCCAAGTGTCCATCTATGTGTAAAGGCTCCTGGAGAGCAATAAAGACAAAAGTTGAATTCAAACCAACCATTAATAACTATAGCTTTTATTTTCTCCCTGAACTTTTCTATGCAAGTAAACACCACCCACGGGTTCTTAAATCTTCCTGAGTATTCATCATCAGCTAATAAAGGTGGGCAAAGGCTCTTCAAAAGATATTTTAAGAGATTCGTGTGTTTTAATATTATTCTCAGCACCTTTCTTCAAATCTCCTGGAATCAGTTCAATGGCTGGAAGATAGATAGGCAGGAAGCAAGACTGAAGTGGGTTTTAGAACAACTTGGCAAATTAGCAGTTTTTAACATCATTAAAGAGCTCTTAAATATTCTTCCCTGAACTACATTTTTATCTTGTGAATGCATTTCAGTAATTGCTCTAAAGGAAACTGTGCAACTTTGGCACAAACATAAATGTTTGCATGATTTAAAATGCAGTGGCAGCAAAGACTATGATTTTTTTTTTTTTTTTAATTGTTAATTCTTAAACTAACCTTTTTAGTTTGTCTCATCTTGAAAAATGCCAATTCCTATCAGCAGAAGCTGTGGTAAAGACAATGCATATATTATTTAGTGGTTTGTAATTGCAAACAACTTAGCTATATTTCAATATTTAACCCTCATCTCCAACATGGAGCATAAGTAGGGTATGATTACAATCACTCCATCATTCTGTAACTAGAACAATGGAATACTGCAACATAAGACAATTTTCTTAAAGCCAACAAAAGAGCAGGTAGAAAAGCTGGTCTAGAACCAGGGGCTTTCAATCTAACTACCTTACCACACCTCAATTATTCTTTAGCTCAATCAGTATCTGCTGATCATATTAATCAAGGACAGAAACCTACATCAGACACACTAGCCTGTCGCTTAGGGAGATAAGTGTTCTCACCCTTTGTAATCAAATTAGTCAGGATAACTGACACTAGCTGCTATAACAGATAAGCTCCAAAGCCTCAATGGCTTAGCATGATGGTCCAATGCACAGAGACATCAAGACAGAGCTAGGGAGGGCAGTGTTCTGCTCCATGCAGTCACTCAGGGACTAAGGATGATTTTGTATGCCACCAAGAAGTGGACTTCAAGGCCACCACAGATAAGTAAAGAAAGAAGGCATGGAGGAACCCATTGGAGTTTATGTGGGCCGGGCCTGACAGTGGCAAACATTACTTCACCCATCTCCCACTGCCAAGTCAGATATATCATATGGTCCCACCTAACTATGGAGGAGGCTAAAGATTATCTCTGTGCCAAAGAGGAAAAGAAAAGTCCACAGTAAACACAGCATTGCCTTTGCCAACCCAACCAGAGACCAGGGTAGTTCTATGCTGCCTGATGTCAGCATCCCTAATCCAGACCTTGATCTGGTATAAACGATACCATAAAAAAAGCTTTGTCCCCTACCTTCAAGGAAGTTCAAACTAAAGTTCCACAATGCACACTCAACCATAGGTCTGTGGCACAGATCAGGATGGTAACCGGCAATGAGAAGGAGGGCACCAATGGGCTTACCTTCTGGGCACAAAGGAATCACACTGGCCATCTGCATTAGCCATGTGCTGACACAAAACCTCTGATGCCCTCTACACACAGTTCTAGGGCCTGGACCCTCAGCTGGACGGCATGGTTCTATGCAAGGCTGCGTATCCATCGAAAAATAACCATTACAAGATGATATTGGCTCATACCCAATGATAGATACTGTGATACCAATATAATGCATATCTCAGTGTAGGGGAGCACAGGGCAGGAGCCAAGAACAAAGCGTGCCTGAGGCCTGCTGAGAGTTGCCCAAATGAAGAAGAAATTAACAATGTGCACTTGTCAGCACTCCTGTTGTGCTCATTTCCTTGCAAATATAAGCAAAGCCTTTTAATTAACTTAATATCAATTTCACTTTTCTCATATTTTGTTCTAATTATGGGCTGGATTTCAGGGCTCACACAGCATAATTTAGAGCCCTAGAATTAACAGCTTTACAACTTTACACACTAGTAACTGCTAAACCCGAGGGAAGTGAGGTTCCCTGCCGCCGCTGTCACTGCATCCCCATGCGTGTCCCTCTCCAAGCCCTGGACCAGCAGCCGGTGCTGGTCAGGACTAAGTCCCTCACCTAGGAGTCAGCAAGAGCCAGCTTCACAAAGGAAGACCCAGAAAAGCACCTGGTGAGTGTCTGTTTTGGGTCAATATCAGTCTACGAATACTGATGCTGTCAGCTAGAGATGCCTGGGAACTCTGCCCTGAGCCTCTGCGACCGGCTGCAGCCCCCACAGACATTTCCCTGATCAGAGCCAATGAAGCTGGGCCAGCCCGTGGGGTTCTTATTATGACTGCAAGAAGGGAACTTGGAAAAAACAACATAATTATTCACAAATCCTGAGGGCACATGCCCAGGCCACACAGCAAGGTCCCAGACAGAGACAGAGAGTGGGCCTGGGGCTCTGTTTACTGGGGTCGAGGGTGGAGTGCCTCGGGGACCCCTAGACTCACTCTTTTTTTTTTTTTAATCCTCACCGGAAAATATTTTTTCCATTTATCTTCAGATAGAGTGGAAGGGGGGAGGGGAGAGAGAGAGAAAAAAACATCGACATGAGAGACACATTGATTAGTTGCCTCCCACATGACCCTGACCAGGGCCAGGGACAAACCGGAACCAAGGTACGTGCCCTTGGCCAGAATCGAACCTGAGACTCTTTGGTCCGCAGGCCGACACTCTAATTGCTGAGACAAACCGGTCAGGGCCATAGGCTCACTCTTTATTGGCGAATTTAAAACATAAGATTGGGAATTACAGAGCAGGAAAGAAAAACAGGATCCCTCAGGAGGTCAGTTATCTGGTCACCCCGGGCTTTCTGAAATAGGAACTTCATGGAGGGCTGCCTGGCTCTTTATCTAGTTGTGTAGCCGCCAATGTGTTCATTCAAGGTGGGTGTCTATCAGCAGATGCCTGGGCAACAAACACTCATGTCTGCCGTCTGCATTAGAATAAACAAGAGCTTGTGGTCAGGCAATAGTAACTGTAATTATTCAACAGTGTCTCTGGACAACTTACTATTTCTCTGAGTTTCTGCTTCCTCATACATAAAATGGGTATAATAGAAGTAGGTTTGATGTAGAATTAAGTAACATGAAACACTTGCTGTGTATTAAATGCTCAATACAAACACTATGTATACTAAACTATGGTATACACGTGTATGTACAAATAACACGTAGTGTATTTCATCAACTCTAAAATGCCCCCAACTGTGGACTGCATCATTTTATGTGCTCAATAAGGAAAAAAAAAAATGCTACCAACTAAAATATGACACACCATTGACCATAAAATGAACCTCAACTTCAGAGAAGTAACAAATGCGCAGTGAGCATTGACAAAATATGGTGATATTTGTGGTAGTTTCAAGCTATGAGAGATCTTCAAGTGAAATCCAAATTAACTAGAATGCCTAAGGAATTGAGTATTCTAGCTAATTCAATTTCTAGTAGCAGAGCCTTGCTTCATATTAATATTCATTAAACATGTATTGGGGGTGTAGAGAAGATATGGATTCCCAATGAAAATATCGTTTCTTGCCCTGGCCGGTTTGGCTCAGCAGTTAGAGCGTTGGCCTGCGGTGCAGGTGGCAGCCATTCGATGTGGTCCCTTTCACATCGATGTTTCTCTCTCTCCCCCCAACTCTATCTGAACAAAAAAAGGAAAACTGTCCTCGGGTGAGGATTAAAAAAAAAAAAGAAAATATCGTTTCTTCTCTTTTTCTCTGGAAAGCAGCTATTTTCTTGAAGGTTGGTCATGTGACCATTTTCTGTACCACACATGGAAACCTGCCCAGGGACATTTCTGGAAAAGATTTTCTTTGCTGATTAAACAATAGGAGATGTGGCCAGTGGTATGGTACTTCCTACCCTGTAAAAAGATGCAATGACTGGTACTACAGCAGCCATCTCATAACATGAAGAACAGATCAACAAAAATAACATTGTGATGTTATCATAATGACCCTATAGTTCTGAACCAATCCTACCACTACTCTGGGCTTGTTAAGTGAGAACAAGTTACCCTAAACGACCTAGAAAGGGATTTTTAAAAATGACTAAAATCTACTCTCTTGCAAACAATTGGGTCTGACCATGTAAACAATTCATTACAATATAAGGCAGAGATAAACCAGGGCTAAAAGGAGACCCATGCAAAGTACAGTCTTAAGTCCAGAAAAAGGAACAATTAATTCTGACAAGATGGCCAGGGAAGGTTTCAGGGAATAATGGGCTTCTGAATGTGGTCCTTGGGGAATGCATGAGATTTTAATAAGATGGCTGGAGGGGTATTTTTCATAATTTGATTGTTAAAGGACCCTAAAGTCATGTAGCTCTCATTTTTACATGCATGAGCTTTGGCCCCTAAAGAAGAGTAGAACTGGAACCCCGTCTCCTGACCGTTATTTCAGTCCTCTTCCTACCAGGGCAGGATAGCACCTAACAAGCCATGCACAACCATAACACGCCCCTCAGTGCACACTAATCACACAATTAGCCACTGCCTGCGAGACTGGGCTGGAAGGAGGCCCTCGTGGAACCCTGCTCCCTAGGAACCGGCAGCTCGCTGCATGCTGGTGTCTAGATGCGCCGCCTGTAATTACGGCAGCGGTTTATTACTCATGCATGGCAAGGCTGAGGATCTGCAATGACAGGAACATTATTAAAAGCAAAAACTTCTCTATCAGTGGCTAAGCCGATTGTCATCCACATGTCAGAACAGTCTAAAGACCTGTGAGGAGCAATAATGAAGGCAGAGGAAGGTCTTTCAACCAAGTGAGTCCTTTTTTTTTTTAAAGTATTACAGGTATCAGACAAGGAAGGAGGAAGGGAGGGAACGATAGACAGAGGGAGGGGATGGAGGGAGGGGAAGGAGGGAGGCAGGGAGGGAGGGGAAGGAGGGAGGGAGGGAGGGAGCTCTCCTGCTTATGGGAGGGGCAATTTACCTGCTTTTTTATGGCTGCTATTCCCCTTGGTCAAAGGCTATCCCATGGGGAGGTGGCTCCCCTGAACTTCTGGGTTCCATCTTCTGGTCCCTCAGCAGGTGCTCAGGAGACAGGCCCGGCCCTGCAGCATGGTATTCCAGCAAACTCAGAAGGGACAGGAAGACCCAGGTGCCTGGCTGTAGCCTCCGAGGGCAGACCCACCTGGAGGCGCCACAGCCGGGACAAAGCTTCCTTTGGAGCACACAAGGCCTCTGCCCTCATCACCAGGGCCCCCCCCCCAGAATCCCTCCAGGCCACCTACTGCCTCTTTGGTTCTGGAAGGCATGGGGAACAGAAAGTAGACCTACCATCAGGTGCGAGACAAGCGGCGGCCCGGCCCGCTAAGCCCGCAGAACGGGTTTTCCTCCAGAATAAACCATTAGGGCATCACTGGGTGGGTGGAGGAGAGGACACAGAGGTGAGGACCCTGGAGGAGCTGGCAGGCTCAACATGGGGGAGGGGCTGTCAGGCTGAACATGGCAGGATGGAGCCACTGGGAACTAGAGACCTTTCCAGCAGGGGGGCGGGTGCCCCCACAACGTTGGGAAGGGAGTGGCAAGCTGGAGGGAGCACCCAGGTCAGAGCTCCTGAGGGCTGGTTCCGATTTTCCAAAGGGAGCAGTTCTGGGTGCTAACTCGTAGCTGGGGATGTGGCCAAGGAGGGGGCTCTGAAGTAAGGTGCCCCTGGAGTCACTGAAGGTCGGAGGTGGGCTGAGTCCTCAACCAGAGCCTCGGCTGGGCCAGTGACGCCAGCACTTGACACCCCCTCCTGGGTTCTAACCCCCTGTCCTGCCTGTCCACACACACAAAGAACCCCAATGTCAGGTCCCCAGGTGGTCTCACTACCTGTCTCCTATGGTCCATGTGCCAAAACTGCTGAGATCGGTTCAAGTTCAACACTCACTGGTTAAGCACCTAATGTGTACAAGTTCAAGCCTCATATTCATTTTAATATTCTTCTGGGACCTGGTATATCCTACAAACCTGTCTTTCCATCTAGACCACAAACGTCTAGGGGGACAGAATGTCTGCACCTCTGCCAGCCAGGCCCACACCTAACAGAGGGAAGGGCTCATGACAGATGTGAAGGTCCCATGTGCTCTGTAACAGGGCTTGACAGGTTCTCGCAGAGGCTGCCATTTCTTCTCTCGTTTTTTAAAAAAAAGAATTTTCTTTATTGACTTTAGAGAGAGAGGAAGGGAGAGAGAGAGAAAGATAGAAACATCAATGAGAGAGAACATCTGCTGGCCGCCTCCTGCATGCTCCCCAGTGGGGATCGGGCCCACAACTTGGACATGTGCCCTGACCCGGAATCGAACCAGCAACCTCTTGCTGCATGGGTCGACGCTCAACCACTGAGCCACACTGGCCGGGCGCCATTTCTTCTCTTAGGCCTCAAAAGGGATCACCCAAGGGCATCATCATTATAAGTAAGCAGGACAGGGATGAGAAAGGAGAAGGAAACAGGGATCAGCCTCAAACATACATGAAGAGAGAAGGATCTCAAATTAATTCAGAGTCCAAGCAAGACACAGGCTAAGGACCTCCTCTTCCCCGTCTTGAGATTTCCATCGCAGATGGGAATGACCACACTCGGCCACACCCAGCACGAGCTGCCCACCCATTCGTTCCGGGGACACGCTGAGCACCTCCTCTGAGCCAGCGCAGTTCTCAGCATCAGGGACAGGACGGGGAGCAGGTACACAAAGTCCCTACTTCAGGTGGTTGGCATTCTCCCAGCTGCACCCGGCCCCATGGCTCCTGCTGACTCCCAATTCATCCTGACTTATAACCCCACTGCACAGCTGAGAGGTGACTTGATCTGCCCAAGGTCACACAGCTAATAAGTGGTCCAACGGAAACCAAACCCAGTCCGTCTGACGGCGACAACCTTTCCTCTAATATTACATCCTTAAAGGCTGGGAGGCCGTCCAGTCTCAGGTTCTCTCTCTATCTGACGTGGCCTCGCTGTGCCCACCTGCCTTCTTCCCATCACTGTCAGCTCTGATGGCTGAGCCTTCTTCCGGTCCACAAGGACAGCCCCAGCCTGCCAACACCAAAAATCAGGGGGTTGGATTTCCCCCTGGAGAATGACACTGGCAACCTCTCCCGGATACCGATGGGCTGGGCAGCAGCTGCCCCCAGGGGGAGGGCACCTGTAGCACACACATTGGCCAACACAGATATGCCTGCATCTGAGGGCTGTCCAAGAACTGCGTTCGCCATCTCTCCAGGAGGGCCCGGCTGCCACCAGATGCTATCAGTCTGTGGGTGGTAAGTGAACAGAGCCTCCCTCCAGCGCCCAGGCCCTGGCTGCCCTGGCGAGCCTTCCCCACAGCTGGGCCCGGGCTGCCAGAGAACCCCACTGAGGGCCTGCGGACAGAAGGTGGAGGCGCACACTGCCCCGGTTTCCTGCTGATGCTCATGGCACTGATAGATGTTCGCCCTCTGCTCCATCCCCTCACCTCCCTCCCACAGGAAATGCTGGCACCATCCAGCTCTGTAGTCTAAGGGAGCACATCTCTACCCAGGCAGGAAAGAGGAAACAGCTGTGGGCCAGCTGTGACATCCATGGAGAGATGCCTTCAAACGCCACTCCTCTTTCTGACCCCACCCTGGAGGCCCATAGAGCAAACCTCTACCTCCATCCCTCTGCACCAATCGCCCTCCCTGTCTGGCGGGTTGGCTTCTGTGTGAGGCTGGATGGGCCACACCAAGGTTCTCTGGGGACATTTGGGTTTTCTGCAACTCAGACTCCAGCCTCATCTGCCTATGTGGCTTGGGGGCAGGACGAAGACAGGTAATTTTGACTTCTCTCCATTGCCACAAAGATTTTCTATTTCTTCAAGCAACCCTGCCTCGATTCAATATCCTTCTGAAATCTAAATTTGGAACCTAACCTGAATCGATTGCATTTCCACTCACGACAGAGCTGCCCTGGGCTTACAGAGCACAGCACCGACCAGCACCTTTCCAATGGATGGCACCAGGGCTCTGGCGAGGGGCAGGGTCACCAGCCAGAGCGCCGGGCTCCTGTGGGCACGTGAAACCCCACACCCTCCACTGCCTTCCCTCCCTCCTCATGAGGGCGCTGGGGACAAGTGCCAGGGTGTTCAGGAATCATGGCTCTGCCCTTCCCCGGCTGTGTCATCCAGGCTAAGTCACGTCGTATCAATTTCTCACCTCTCTCAGCTCTAAAATGAGAGAAACAAATAACTTCCTCAAAAGAGGATAGAAAGCCAAGCGTCTCCTACAGAGTGACCTGGAGATTCTAACAAGAAACCTCCTGCCCCTCAGTCCATTTTCCTAGTGGTGGTACAAAACCACCACGTCGCCATTTAAAAAATATTTGAACACGTTAGCATTTTCTACTGTATGAATTTATTCAGGCTTTTCTAATTGTCTACAATAAATATGAATTAATTTTATTCGACAGAAAAAGGAACATAAAAACATATTCAAGTTATAACATTACACATTCAAAGGAAACATACCAAAACGCGCTGGTCCCTCGCCGGCTGACAGCTCCTCAGGACCAGAATGGACTCAAGATCGTACAGGCAGGTGACATGGCTCTTCACACTCGGTCTGCCCAGCCCCTTCCCCTCACCACCTCCACCCAACCCAACTCAGCCTTTACAATGTCGCGGTTATTTCCTCTGTGGCTATCAACTACCTCCTAAAACTAGCTCCCATCCAATTCATCAACCAATAAGTCTTAGGTGCCCACATTATGGGCAAAGTGCTGCGGCAGGTGCTGATCGTATTAAATGAGCACAGAAACTTTCAGAAGATAGACTGGCTTAGGGAGACAAGTGTTCTAACCCTTCGTAATCAATTAGTCAGGATAACTGACACTAGCTGCTGTAACAAATAAGCTCCAAAGTCTCAATGGCTTAGCGTGATGGTCCAATGAACAGACATCAAGACAGAGCTAGGGAGGGCAGTGCTCTGCTCCATGCAGTCACTCGGGGACTCGGGATCATTTTGTATGCCACCAAGAAGTGGACTCCAAGGCCACCACAGACAAGTAAAGAAAGAAGACATGGAGGATCCCACTGGAGTTTATGTGGGCCAGGCCTGAGTGACAGGATAGAGGTGGTATTAAACAGTTCAAAATGTGGTGCGGAAGGTCACTGACAACAAAGCCCTGGGTAACTCAGAGCAAGAAGACCTCTAAGTTGCCGGGTACAACCTCCCCATGCCCAGCCCATGACCTTGAGCCCTGCTCTAAAGGAGGATGGAGAAAGGAGCAGGCCGAGCAAACCAAGATGACTAGGTCTTCTCAAAGACTGGGGCGGAACTGTGGAGGCTACAATCTGAAGGCAGATGAGAGGTATTTCAGCAAGTCAATCAGTCTGGCTCAAGGAGGCAGAGGACACTGGACAAGGGTGGGGACATGGGAGACGCAGACCGGCACTGCCTGTGCCAGGCTCTGACTGTCACCCCCAAGCCTGACCCTGATTCCTCAGGAAACAGAGAGCCCCCAGAAGGTGTGGGGCCCTCCGGAGGTGGTGCTTTCCACTCAGATAGCTGGAACCACGCGTGCTCAGTGGAAGAGAGGGGTGAGAGCCCAGAGGCAGGGCGCTGGGTTAAAGGGCACTGCCGCAAGGTCAGGGTCAGCAGTGGGGCCTTACAGAAAGAAATGGAAGAGCAGATACAAGAGAGAATCTGGGGAAAACCCTGATTCTTCTCCGGGCCCTCTTTCCTCCATACCAGCATCTCCACTGTCATTTTAAAATGTTCGTCTCAGCCTGGATTAAGACAAACTATAACAAGTACTACCTGTAACTGTTTTTCAAAAGGCAGGAGTCAGGACCTTGCTCCCGAGAGTCTTGGCAAAGAGACCAGTCCTACAGAAGTCTGGGCCCCCTAGGCGTCCTAGCCCAAGGGGCGGCTCTCAGGACACCCAAGGAAAGTGTCTCATGGGTGAGACAGCACCAGGGAAGGTTGCGCTCACAGCCAGGGAGGTGGAGCCCTCCAGGAGGCCCTGCTGCTGGAATTCCAAAGGAGTCCACAGGAAAGGTTTGAGAAATATAAGCAACCTTTAAAATACAGCTCCCGAGGGGCTGGACCCGAGTGGCCTTGTTCCTACTGTATGCCCAGTGCCTGGCTCTCGCAGGCCCCCCATCACCTGGAGGACTAAAGAACACCGAGGTCAAGGTTTCCCTCTCCTCCTTCGGCAGTGAGGGATGGAACGGGATGCACAGCAAAGAACAGGGCAACCAGGTCCCTTCGCCCAGGCACTGGGAGACGCCTCCTCCCTTCGCCACCCTCCCGTGGTAGCAAGTGGCCCTGCAGGCCTAGCACATGGACAAGTGGGACACCAGTACCTGAAACAAGCACAGGCAAAGGAGGAGCACTGCGGGGTGGGTGCACAGGGGTGGGTCCTCTCCATTTCACAACTCTTTCCTGCCCTCCTCCTCCAGGCTTCGTGTCACTACCAATTACACTCCGCAGCCAGGAAGATAGCATCTCTCTAGTTGCAGCTTGAATTCCTGGCTTGTCCAGAAAAAGCTCTCAGCCCAGCCCTCCTTCCAGCTCTGCCTCAGAAGCTTCAAGTCAAGAAAACTCAGCCTTCCCACCCCACAGCGCCCGACCCAACCAGTCCCGAGCATGGGGCACCTCCACACCCCCAGGGAATCGCTTGCATGGCAGAAGCCAGACCCCCAGCCCATCTGAAGCAAGCCCTTGGCTTCTCAGAAAGCCTCCCCCCCACCAGCTGGTGTTGGCAGATGGGCTTTCCACTTTGCTTTGCTTGGTGTAGGCTACAGAGTAGAGGGCAGTGGACCATGGCTCAGGCCACGAGCTTGTCAGCGATACAAAGTCTCGGGCCCTCACCCTGTATCTACTGAATCAGAGACTCTGGCAGTGGGGCCAGACATCTGTTTCTTAACAGGCTCTTCGTGCGACGTTGAGGCACACCAAAGACTGAGACTGCTGGTGCGGCACCTAAGAACCCTGGTTCCGGAACCAGACTGTCAGAGTCCAATTCCCAGCTCTCCGACCCCCTAGCTGGGTGACTGGCTGTGAGCAAGCTCCCTGGGGTGGGTGGGGTAACAGGATGTCTCCTAGCATTGCTGTGAAGACTAAATGAGTCCCTGCGTGTCTGTAGCACTTAGTGAATACCATTTGGAATTTAATTATTCCTATTTGGGACCTTTAGGAGTGCATGACTATATCATATTCCGTTTCCTAACTGAAACCAGTACTGAAACAACCATGTCCCTGAGTGCAGTGAGGGAGCTCAGGCTATTTTCACGCTCACTTTTGGGTCCTTTGGGTACATCGACGGCAGGTATCTGTGTAGAATAATAAGGCCCGCACCATAAGCTTCTAATTCCTCCAGAATGAACTGTGGGTTTTGTCTCATTCTGTGCCTTGATTTTTCACACTCAGGAGAAGCGTGCCCTCACAACCCCCACAGCAAGCCACATGGAGGGCCTGGCCACACTGTCTGTGAGGGTTGGTGACACTGCAGCGTCCCACTGCAGAGACAAGCTCAAGGCATCCCCTGGATATCTGCCGAATGACATGGCGAAGTCCAAGGGGTCCTTTCAGAGGGTGCTCAGAGATCTGACCACATCCCACCTAGAAGGACCCAGAATGAATCACTGGAGGGCAGAAAAAGGACAGTCTGGGGTCATCCTTCTTCCTGCCATCAGCCTGGTCTCTCACTGTAACTGCAGGGAAGACAGTTGAGTTGGGTCTTCCTAATGCAAAATCTTCTTGTCATCAAACTTAATATTTTTTGTAATTAGGAGGAAACAGTAGATAGAAGTCGTCAAGCACATAGGCTCTGTGGTGAACCAGACAATAGACTGTGATTCCAGACCTGACCGCTTACTAGCTGCAGGACACCAGGCAACTTAGGTAACCTCTCCAAGACTCCTCTGCTCATGTCTGATGGAATTCAATGAGATAATGCACTTACGACATCTCTGCATTGTGTCTGGCACACAGCAAGAATTCCACCAATTGTTGTTATCATTATCTTTATGATTATCTCTAATTCTGGAACTACCATGAGAACATATGTTATAAACTCAGAAAAGGAGGTGGCAGCCTTGGATCTGCCTTAGATACCAACTGTATGGACCCTGGAGAGCTGCTTGTAGTTAAGGGACTTCTCAGTCTGACCTTGGGACCAACAAGTGTACAATGATCTATCAGTCTCTGGACCAGATGTGACCAGGGCACATTAAGTCTCCCTCTTCTCCTAAAGTACCAAAGAGAACATTTTAGGTGGGACAGATTCTGACAGCTGTCCTCACAGTAAGTCCTCACTTCACATTCTGGATAGGTTCTGTGACTTGAAGAAGACTGGTATAACGAAACTAATGTTACCACGAACTAATTGATATAAGCAATATCTAAGTTTCTACAGTATCTCATCAACGTTTTAAGGAAATGAGATTGCAGGAATCCTCGTTATTGGAGAACCTGCTGTAATTAGATGGCACACCTCGCTTTACAACACTGTAATAGCCTGCTTCCCCAACCCACCATGAACTTGAACAAGGCCCTCAGGCAGCTCTCTGGGAGAAGCCAGGTGTGTTTTTAATAGCAGCCTCCACCTAGGCTGAGAAATGGAGGAGGAGCCCTCGTTATAAGCGGCGAAGACCGCCTTATCCAATTTAGTACCGAGGAGCATTAGCTTCACACCTGAGGCCTTGACCCTGCAAACATATAAGCCCACCAAAGTTCCTCCCTGTCGGACTCCACCAAACATTGGGCTGTATGAGCCATTTCCTCCAAGTCAGTCCCATTTGGCCATGCGACCGGTTTCTGCACTTGGGATTTAGTCGCCAGGTAGTGATTCCTGCGCGTTCCTGCACACTAGGACCGGGAGCCAGCTGTACTGACATGTTTCCACAATAAAAGCAAACTTACATGTAATTCTTTCCAGCAGCCCCGGCCTTCTAGCCAAGACAGGGCAGACTGGGTAAGAGGGAGCGCGCGGGAGCCAGGTAAACCCCGCACCGCGCGCAAGGCCCCCGGGGTTTACCGAGCCCCGTGGGCGCCAGCGAGCATCCTTACCATTCAGTTGCCTGTAGACAATGTCCTCTAGCAGCGAGAGGCGCTTCAGGACCGCATCCTGGATGGGGCTGGCGCTGTGCGCGCTGAGGTTGGCCGCCTCTGCGCGAGGC
Source organism: Molossus molossus (assembly GCF_014108415.1). Lineage (NCBI taxonomy): Eukaryota > Metazoa > Chordata > Mammalia > Chiroptera > Molossidae > Molossus > Molossus molossus. The sequence goes on along the minus strand of NW_023425366.1, from coordinate 103,496,190 downwards.
CGAATCTCGTGGAAGGCGTCTCCGCTGCGCACCGCGATGGGCCGGCACTTGGCCAGAAAGAGCACGAAGCCGGCCACCGCTATCAAGTTCAACACCAGCAGCACTTTGACTCTTCTCAGTGAAGCCATCAAACACGCCCGGCCGGCCCTCACCCCGGACCTGCGCCCTATCGGGCTCTGGCGAGGCGCGGGGCAGCCGGGGCCGTGCGAGCCTCACTCTCCGGAACGGCTGGTGAGAGTCCCAGCCACTCCCGGCCCCACAGAGCGGATGCTCTGGCAGCGGAGACGGTTGAGAGAACAGGGCGCTCAGTAGGGGAGTGGAATTGCTCACGTGGAAGCCCTGGGTGTGTAGAAGTGCTCCCGGAGATGCCTGCTTACTCCAAGGCGCACGGCCCCTTCCAAGCGCCTTGGCTACTCGGTGAAGGGCCGGGGGCCGGGGGCCTGTCCTCCGCACCAGCAAGTGGTTCGCCGCTGGCCTTCGGGCCGCCAGGAGTGGAGCTGCGATAGCAGCGATCTCCAGGGATAGCGGGCGGGCGGCGTGGGCTGCCCCGGCGCCGGGACGGGATCGGCGCGCAGGTGCCCTGCTCAGGGTTCGTCGCCCGCCGGCAGGGTATCGCGCCGCGCCTCGGGCCGCACAGCCACCGCTCTAGTCAGCAGGCGGCCGTCGCGGAGCGCAACCCGCGGTCTTCAGCCAAGGACCCGCTTCTCCGGGCGCGTGCCTTTGTTCCGCTCACCAACCCGCTCCATCACGCCGGGCAGAGGGAAGGAAAGCCCGCTCCTGGCGCCTGCATCCTCGCGGCTCCGCAGTCACACTCAAGTCTCAATTACTCTCAAAGTGGGAGCAGTACTAGAGGGTAGGCAACGGGGCAGAGCACAACGTCCTTTCCGCCCCTCGCGCCGAGAGACACCCCACCCCGCGCCAAACTAACCAGCGCGCACGAGCCGCGGGCTCCGGGACACGTTCCAAGTCCCAATACCACGCCGTGAGCCTTCGAGGCCTGCCGGTCACACTGGCCTCTCCCCGGGCTGGCGCGTCAGGAGGCTGGCCGGAAGGAGGAGTCGGACCTCAAAAGTCACAGCAGTTCTCTAACCCCCTCCGAAAACGTCGCGGGGAGCGCGGCGGGAGGGACTCGCGCGGCGCACCCTCCGCTCGCCGGAACGGGCGGCTCTGCTCGTCCCGCGCCCCTAGGAGCCAAACGCCGACTCCCCTAATTGGTGGACGCAGTGATACCGCCGCTGCGGCACTGAGAGCCCACACAGCCCCAGCGCTGGAGAGTCCGGAGGGGATGCGCAGGTGGCGGCGGAGCGCGGGGCGCGGCCCGAGGGGACCCGCTGCAGCGCCAGCTCCTCCACCGCCGCCCCTAGCCACCCCCTCCCCACAAGCCTGTCGGCCGCCGCCGCCCTCAGGCTGCCGGGCGCACAGCTCCCCGGCTCGCCGGCTTGTGCGCGCGCACCCGGAAAGGGTGGGGGCGCCTGGAGAGCAGGCACCGCACGGGATGGGGCAGTCAAGTCATGTTGGCTGCTACAGGCGTTGGAGGGACCCTTAGGTTCTCAGCACTCCCCGAGCGGGCGGGTTTGCTCCATCCCGGTTGGCGATGAAGACATCCCTTTCTGTGTGCTCGCAGCTCTGCTTTGCGTGGCTGGGAATGGCTAGAGGGAAAATCTGGCCTGGAGACTTGGATTCTGTTACTTTGGGAGCCAGGCCAGGCATTAGTGGACTAGGTAGGTTCCCTCCGTGTGCAAATTCTAACCCACCAAGTCAGTTTCTATGTCCACCCACACCTCTATACGCGTTTTATTATACGAAGCATATTTTAGCTCCTGAATTTCCATGATCTCTTCTCTCTCCAAAGCTAAGAGCTCTAAATGCTGGAATTCAAAGCCCCTCCTTGGTCCATTTGATTCCTTGGTCCTAAAAATGAAACCGGGCTGCCAATTAATAAAGATCAGGCAATGAGTCTACTAGTTTCCACCACGTCGTTTCAATCTAACTAAAGTGTTGTTTTGTTTTGTTGTTTATTTATTATTTTAAATATTGATTTTTTAAACATAGAACAATCCTTTTATTTCATCCTTTGGAACCCTACTCCTGGGTTCGATATCATTTTTATGGTTTTGCTTTGTATAATGTACAAGAAAGTGAATACAAACCAGTTAAATGAAAAAGCCAGGTAGGAAGCACAGGGACAGTTTTTAACCACAGGTGTTGGGCACAAAAGACATTGAGTGAAAAGAAACCTGAGTTATTGAGCAGTTATATGACAGCTGCTGGGCCAGGCAGGGTCCCAACATTATCTCACTGAATGCCCAGTTGAGTTAGGTGTTGTTATAACCACACTACACATGGAAGCTAGCACAATCAATGGGGAGTTCTGCAAAAATAATTCTTGAATATTCATTGGACCTAAACTTGGGAGGTTGAGGCATTGAGCTAGGGTCCCCAGTAGTAAGTGGCTCTAAACAGTTAGGTATGTCTCTCAAGCATCTTCCTATTTGGGGGTAGGAGACAGAAACCAAAGTAGAAAAAAAAATGTCCTCACATTAATGAAGTTTCCAGGCAAGACTCAACTTCAGAGAGATTTCTTTTCTCCGCCTAAAGCCAAAAAGGTATCGTGCCCAAATTAACTGGTTATCTTATCATGCCCCTTACAGGCTTCTCCCCTCACCTTCTGCATGCATGCTAGACAGCTTCTGTGTTCATAAGCAACATCTGACACTCTAGACTCATGGTCACACCCTAAACCCTGTCACCACACAGAAGTACTCTACCTCTGTAGTCTTGCACTAAGATCCCATCCTGTGACCACCACTCCCTAGCTTTTAACCTCTCCCTTTCTCAGTTCCAACCAAATTCTCCAGCCACCAGCAACCCCTCTCTCCCTCCCTGCCAGGCATCTAAGCCCTTTTATCCCCTCTTAAATCCTTTCTCTGCCTTCCCTGGTTATTCTTGAGTTCTGGATACTCATTTCAAACACATTCCCAGTAGCGGCCACAATTCATACACACTCATATACACGGTCTTCCACTGCCCCGACCCGGCAATCTCCATCTCTAAATCAGTCTCACCATCTGCTTTCTTGCACCCACGCACCCAGGCAAGAGAGTATGCCTAGGGAAAATCACATCACCTGAAATCTTGGGGACATTACCAATCGGTGGTGTCTAACTTGAGCTAGATCCTCCATTCTTCTCAAGAACACTGTTCCACATTCCTAACCAGCTCCTCTCCACAGAGGTGCCCAGAGGTGCCCATAAACACCTTCAACCAGATACCAAAAAAAAAAAGGGATGTGTCATATGGGCATTTTTCTGGGGGAAAGATTTGTAACTTCCATCAGATTCCCAATGTGGTCAATGACACCCAAAATTTAAGAACTTGCCTGGCATGTGTTAGATATGCAAAACATAATGAGCTAAATATTTATTGTATATCAGCTGCTTATGAAATCAGTAGTGAGAAGGCACACAAGGCTGGGGAAGCTCTCTGATCACTTGCATACCTGGATAGAAGAAAGAAAACTCTAGAGTAAGGCCAACAGGTGTGTATAAATGAAGGGTGAACTGACATGAAGGAACAGAATTGAATTGGTTCAGCCTACTGAGTAAATTCTCAAGCCCTAAAGGAGCACACCTAGCCATTTCAACTACAAACACAAAGACTAAAGGATTTGTGTACAGTCATCAATTGCCCTGTACCCAGAGGCTCCCAGAGGGATGAGTGACCTCCCTCAATCACTTCCATCTGTCCGTACAGCATTTGCCCAATCCAGCCAGTAAAACCAACAAAACTGCACCTCGGTGGCTGTGTGGACTGCTCAGCGGGAGATCTGGGTTCTACTCCACCTCTATTACCATGGAGCAAATCAGTTCTTGACTTTAAAATAAGAAATTTATCTTAGATGACTTGAAAATCTTTCCTGATCATAAAACTCAGTTAAATGACAAACATTTCTTTTTAAATATTCTTTATTGGATTTAGAGAGAGAGGAAGGGAGATGGAGAGAGAAACAGAAATATCAATGAGAGAGAACATCAATTGGCCGCCTTCTGCATGCCCCGCACTGGGGATCGGACCCACAACCTGGGCATGGGCCCTGACCAGGAATCGAACCGGCAACCTCTTGATGCATGGGTCGATGCTCAACCACTGAGCCACACCGGCCAGGCTAAATGACAAACATTTTTTTAAAGAGGTTTATTGGTGTGTTTGTTTAGCCAACTGAAAAGAAGGAGGCTGATGTATTTCTGTCCAGAGGTCACCAAGGATTTTGATTCCAAATACATTTTTCGCTCATCACCATGGTTCTTATGACGTGTAGCTCTGACTTGACTCTTACCTTTGCTTGCCTGTTAAAATCTCTTGCATCTCAGCCAGGTCTATCACAGGAGAAAAAATACTTGTAGGCTCACCGAGGGAAACCAGGGAGCGTGTCTTTACAGAGGTTCGCCAGTCTACCTCCTCTGCCAGAAACAGAGATGGAGCCTTCACTCATAACCTCTGAGCATTGGAACAGGTACTAGAGTTATTGGGTTTGTTGGTTTGTTTGTTTTTCGGGGGGGGGGGGATATGAATGTACCCCTTCAAGAATTCCCAGTGTAGTGGGGAAAAACTAAGAGGGGGGTAAGTAAATGGGGGAGACCAAGTGGTGCTGAGAGTATTGTAGGCAGCATAAGGCCACACACTGGGTGACAGGAAGGAAATATTAGAACTTCTGTTTATTGTTACCCAAAATGAGAAAGAACTCAAAATTCACTGATATTCAATATATGCAATGACAGAGACACATGAATGTAATTTCTGAAATTGTACATATAACAAGTAGGCAGGTTTCACATTTTTCCCTAGTAGGTCCACCAGGAGAAAGCACCGGGAAGCTACTGCCAAGTCAGGGCAGCGCTGAGGTTGCTTGGCACTAAAATGCTTCCTTTCTACTGTTGGATTTCTTCCAAAACTCCGAGACCCTTTTAAGGCTCAGCTTAGTCCATAGTCCTCCCCGGAGCCCTATTAGGGAGTTCCAAATGTATACAGCTTTGTCTCTACAAATTATCCACAACCTTATCTATGAATCTGCAAAGCATCTATGTACTGACTTATTCATTGATGGAACTTCCATTGAGCACTTGCTGTATGTCTGTGTGTGCAGGGCATTGTGGATACACATTCCCTGCCCTCGTGGGGCTTATTGTCTATCAGGAGAAGCAAAGAGCAAACAAATCTTGTAACACCAAATTCTTGAACTGCCGTTAGGAGAAAAAATGTGGTCTCACTATGGGGGACCCGTGGGCTGGATCAGTTTGCTGAGTCATGAGCTTCAGGTGGTCCAGGCCAACTAGCTGCTCTGGAGAATGTCCTTCCCTCCTCCCTGTCCTTGGACCCTTCTCATTTTCACTCAGGGACCCCCCACTGCTCCCAAGGACAACTCAATAGCTGGGGGATGGCGGGGCCTGGGAATGTTCTTCTGAATGCAGATGAACCTTACTCCCATGTACACAGGCCTCTATTTTATTTATGCATGCAACTTTTCTTAACTTAATAAACATTCATCACAACCAAAAAATTGTCATTGATTCTAAGTGAAAAAAAGAGAAAGGTGGGAAGGAGAAGCGTAGAAGGTGACTTTTCACTGTTCATTGCCTGGTGTTACTGTGAATAAAAGCCCTTATAGGAAGCCCAGTGCTTGCTTTGGCTTCGGGTGACAGTGGAGGAGAGGCCGACAGCCTGGGCACTCCCTGCCATGGGTCCCCGGATACGGGGATGCTGATGCTGCTCGTGAGGTTCTGACCTGGGTGGATGAGGCAGCTGGGAAAAAGAGCAGATGACCAGGGGCTCGAACCATTCACAAGAGTAACAGTGATGAAGGCCTTCTACCTGCAGTGCTTTGGCCACACTCCCTGACCCCACTCAGCCCCATACCAACTCTAGACCCGCCTGGCCAGTCCTGCTCCAGTGAACAAGAGTATATCTGAGTGCTCAGGGTCAAAGCTGGAGGCACTAGTTAAACCATTGATCCCCATCCTCTTTTTCAAGGACTAGAACTTTGCTTCTGGGTGTTTTAGACAATGCTTCTTTTGTCCACAATTTGCTGCCCAAGAACCTTTGCACCAAAGCCATAGGAAACATGTATTCAGATGCCCCACGGGGCCTTTCTCATATATTTGCTGGCCTGTAAGGAACAGCAGTCTCTCTGTAATGGGTGGTGGCGTGAGCTCAAGACCAGCTCTACTGGGTGATTTCATGAAGCTCCGAAACTACTGCTTCTTAAGTTGTTTTGCTGAATGTAACAACTCGTTTGGAGGAAATTCCCAGGAAAGTGTAATTTTTGTTCATTCATATGGAATAGTCCAAAACACTCTGCAGATATTTTGGAAAAGAACAAGCCTCCTGAGTTTTTACAGTGCAGGTGGAATTTCTGGGATGAATAGAAGTTTGGGATTTTGTCTTGGCCATCTTTAACTTGCTTCATGGCCAAGGACAAGTTCCCCAGACTCCCGGGTTACCCTTTTCTTTAACGTCCTCCAAAGCACATGCTACAGGAAGCCCCTTGCCCTCCCCAAACACGTCTAAGGGTAAGATTGTCTGAGGTTGCCCACCTTCACCTGGCTAGCTGTCACCTCGTGCTCATAACCCTTGGTTCTCAGTCAGCATTTTTCCGTGTCTCTGTGTCCCTTCTTCACCATTTCTTCTCAACCAAGGACATAGGTCCCTGAATTAGTGTTCTCTTGCTACCATGAAAAATTGTCACAGACTTAGAGGCTTAAAACAACATCAGTTCCTCTTACAGTTCTGTGCAGTAGATTGGAAGTCCAATGTGAGCCTCACCTGGCTAAGGCGTTGGCAGGACTACATTTCTTTCTGGAGCCCGAAAGGAAGAACCCATCTCCTTGTTTTTCTGGCTTCTAGAGGCTGCCTGTGAGGGTTCTCTGCCTGCAGCCAAAATACTTTGCTGTTTGAGGACTTATTGGGCCCACCTGGAGAATCAGGATCATCTCCCATCTCAAGGTCTTTGATCTTAATCACATCAAAAGACCCTTTGCCATATAAATGAATACATTTACGGCTCTGGGATTAGGGTGATGCGATTTTCTCAAAGGGGGAGCATGAGTCTTCCTATCACAGTCCCATCTTTCATGCCCTGGGCATGTCCAACTCAAGGCAATTGTATGTAACGGTTATTTGGCAAGAGCAGAGGGTATCATGGGGATTGCAATGGAGACAGGGAAAAGGAAAACTCAGTAGTAAGGGGCAGTGGATCTACAACTCATTGACCCTCTCCATCACAGGGAGTCCTGTAACTGCCATCTTGCTCCTTGGCCCTGGCCCCGAGAAGAATCCTACCACCCACTTTACGAGTAGTATTTCCAAAACTCGGTCATTATCTTCAGAGTCAGCTTCACGTCCATCTAAACACGGGATTCAGCTCCACTGCTCCTCGCAGTGTCCCTGGCAGGTGGCTGTGAGCCTGTGAGGAAGCGGAACAGAACGTGAACAAAAGCGCTGTGGCCACACTCTGGCCAGGGACTCAAGGGCAGCTGTGGGCCTTCTTCCCCCTTTTCTGTATGCTAGAACCCAACGGTGGCAACCCAGCTTCGACCATGACGGTGATGACGAGACCCACAGGACAGGAATAACCTGGAGACCAAAGAACCCTGGGGCCCTGAAACACCACATGGAGCAAAAAAACCTAACTGGACATACTTACCCTGTACTGCTGAGGAAGTAAAGTTCTTGTACTTTAAGCCACTGAATTTTGGGGTTCTGTTCATTGTAGTCACTTAGGCCTTCCCTGAGGAATATTATGCCAATCTTTTAATGATTAAATACCAACTGTATTATTATCAACACAGTTTTTGTTTAAACAAACATACTTCTCTTTTCAATTAGCTACAGTTGAGACAATACTATTCACAAAATAATAAAGCAAATTTTCTCAGGTGCTTACTACATGTCATGCTTTTTCATACACGTTTTAACTTATTTAATGTTTTACATGTGTTAACTCAACCCTATAAGGTAAGTACTATTATCATCATGCCCATTTTACACATAAGAAAACCGAGGCGTGGAGACATTTAATAACTTGCCAGGGTCCCGCAGCTGGTAAGTGAAAGAGCCAGAAGACAGGGACAGAGCCCGTCCCATGGTCCAGTCCGTCCCCGAGTGCTCTATTCCTGACCTGCATTTCCCAAATACCATTACAAAATTTGCAAATGACAGGTTTTTTTTTTTTTTTTTTCTTCATTTATTGAATTTAGAGAGAGGAATGGAGAGGGAGAGATAGATAAACATCAATGAGAGAGAACATCAATTGGTCGCCTCCTGCATGCCCTTTACGGGAACTGGGCCCATAACCCCATAACCCGCACATGTGTCCTGACCGGAATTGAACCCATGACCTCTTAGTGCATGGGTCTATGATCAACCACTGAACTACACCAGCCAGACATGACAGGTTTTCTTATTGATCTTCTTTCCTAGGAGGACAAGTGGGTTAAAGGTATCTCAAAGATAAAAGGAAAAAGGAAAACCAGAACAAAGAGTGGAAATCAAGAATGATACAACAAAATCCAAGCATTGTGAGGATTTGGGGAAATGTATCTGCATAATGGCATAGTGGCAATCAAAAAGCACATTCACACACATTAATAAATAAGATGAATAAATAAATTATACCTAAGTGCTATTTTCTCCATACCCAGAAAATGGTTTATGCTTCGGTAGGATGAAGGAAATTGGATTGCCCATCCTCTTCATCCCAGAACTAGAGACACTCTGAGCAACTTCACTTGTTCTGTTACTTCTAACCTTAGATAGATTTAGAGAAATCCACAGATGTTATTGGGAGCTTGTTGGAAGTAAGGTTGAGAGTCAGGGATGTCCCACCAAACTGGTCCTTGGCATCTGCGTGTGTGTGTGTGTGTGTGTGTGTGTGTGTGCGCCAATCATCCCTAGTTGTCTAGATTGTGTGAGTTACCCCCTTTTCTGTGTTCCCATAGCTTTGTGAACACGCATATTGCATTGTAATTATTTGTTCAAATTTCTATCACCAAATGGATTGTGAGAGACTTCAAGTCAGAACCTGTCTGATTCTTTGACACTTGGCACGCAAGAAGCTGCACAATGAACATTGGCTGAATAAGTGAGTGAATTAACGAACTGAAAAAGGAAATGAACAGCCTCTGATCCAAATGAGTTATGAGAGTGACCCACCGTGGCCCTTGTTTGTGTTCTTTAGCCCAAAACATGGAGTATTTCTACTGGCATTTGATTTGTTTGCTGTGGTATATGTAGGCTTTTATTCCTGTAAGAAGGGATAAAGGAGATATTTAAATCTGATAGGAGTTGAAAGCCTATTTGTGTCCAATACACAGGAGATTTCTTTATTGGTATCCATAAAGCCAACATCAGAACATCTGCCCCGTGCTTTCCAGACCCTCAAAAGCATCCCTGAGCATAGAATATTCATGTCTCAGTGCAGACCCGTAAAAGCATGTTAGTTGGCACTCTCTGAGTTCAGGAACCTTTGATTCCCCATCATCATCTGCCACTTACAAGTAGCGTGGCTTTATTCTTAGCATGATAGATGTGAGTTTATATAAAGCAAGCCAACCGCTGCCCGCCTTTCCACCGTCGCCAGCCAGACCACTGTTTGAGTTGCAGAAAGACAGCTGTGTGCAAACTAATGGGAACGAGATTCCCTTGGGGAAATAGTTTCTGATTTGACACAACTGATTTGCCTTTTTGCGGTGAACTTGGTTACTGCTCCCCCATGGTCAGTCCTCTGCCCACTCAGAAGTCTTAGCAGTATCTGGTTGTGTTTACGTATTGGGGTTCAGAGTTGTTTTCCCATTCTTTTTTAAAATCAATTTTATTGCGGTGTGAATTACGTAGAATAAAAGGCAACTGTTTTAAGTGTACATTTTAATGAGTTTTAGCAAATATATTCAGTCATGTAACAACCACCATTTTCAAGTCCGAGAATATTCTTTTATTTATATAGTTTTAAAATAACAATTATATTTAGTTAAGGTGTACAATATGATTATTTGATATACGTACACATAGTGAAATGACTACTAGACTCAAGCAATTAATACATCTTCTCCTCACAAAAGTACCTTTTTTGGTGATGACAGCATCTGAAATCTATTCTCTCATCACATTTTCAGTATTCAGTACAGTATCATTAACTATAGTCCCCATGACTGTATACCAGATCTCTAGACTTACTCATCCTACATAACCATACCTTTGTACCCTTTGGTCAACACCTCCCCATTTCCCCCAGCAACCCACCCCTGGTAACCACCATGCTACTCTCTGCTTCTAAGGTATTTGTCTTTTATTAGATTGTACGTATAAGTGAGATCACACAGTTATTTAAATGTCTGTGTCTGGCTTGTCCTCCAGGTTCATCCGTGTTGTTGCAAATGGCAGGATCTCCTTACGAGATAGAAAATATTTTCATCACCCCTAAAAAGTTCCCTCATACCCTCTGTGGTCAATCTCTCCTAACTCCAGCCCCAGGAAAACACTGGGTAGCTTTCCATGTAAATAAAATTATACATATGGAATTACATCTTTTTTGTCTGGCTTCTTTCTCTCAGAAAAATTATTTTGAGATCCATTCATATTGTAGCATGTATCAATAATCCATTTTTTTCTTGCCAAGTAATATTCCATTGCATGGCAATATTCCAATTTGCTTATCTATTCATCTGTTGATGGAAATCAGGTTGTTGTATCAAGAAAACTGTTAAGAACATTTTTATACAAGTCTTTGTGTGGAAATTTTTAAAATTTATTTTGGGCAAATACCTAGGAGTAGAATTGCTGGAAGATATGGTAAGTGTATGTTTATCTTCATTAGAAACTGCCAAACTGGCTCCCAGAGTGTCTGCACAGATTTATGTCGTCATTAGCAACACATAAGAGATTCAGTTCTACATCTTACCAGTGCTTAGTCTAGTATGTCTTTCTCATCGTAGCCATTTTAGTGGGTATTAAATGATAATCTCACTGTGGTTTTAACTTGCATTTTTTCTCATGACCAATGATGATAAGCATCTTTCTGTATGCACGCACGTCATTCATTGATCTTCTTTCATGAAATATTTGTTGAAATCTTTTTCCTGTTTTTTAATGGATTTTTATTGTTTCATTGCGTTGTAAGATTTCTTTATATATTCTAGACATGAGTCCCTCTTCTGTGTCATTGGTAGTAAGGAGTGACTTGGCCTGTATTACTTACCTGAATCTAGTTATCAGAACCAGCTGAATCCTCACAACCAGAACCTTCTTGTCCACATTAGTTACTGACCTAGCCTGGCCTGCTGGGTCTGGCTGACACCTGCTGCGTCTCCTTAGTGCTCTGTGCTTTGTTTCTGGGGGGAAAGAGGTATAGACTAGAACCTTCTTCTTTCTCTTAACTCTGACTTCTGAACATAGCAGGAAGGAAGGAGGAAAGGGAGGTGGGAAGGAAGGAAAGGATATGCAGAAAGACATCAGCTACCTACAACTCCCATCAGGACCTAGGCAAGGCGGTTACACTCACTCAGGGAACAAACTAAACACCCTTTGACCTGGGCCACTTTACTGTCTGATGAGTTCCACCGAGTCCCGCAAACGGAGTGTCTGTCCAGTTAGTTACCTGCCGAGTTGAAGGAAAGGAGATCATGCTTCATGCTTTCATAATGATCCCTCCAGGCCTCATCCACCTTCCCTTAATCAAAAAAATGTGTGCAACAATTGAAGTAGAAAACAGAAATTTAAAGATCTACAGGTTGTGTGTCAGCTCTTGGGTTGGGTAATGCTTATCAAGGGAGCAACCTTGGTGCCAAATAAATTAGGGTTTCCAACCGGAAGCAGTGGAAGGAGGGGTGTTTTTCCTCTTTCTAGCATTTGGCCAAGCCTCACTGCACTCAGCAGAGCTATAAAGAAGACTGGGGTATAGAAGCATCAGCCTCCAAGAACAGCATTAGCATATTTGGAGACCTCAGGTTTATTCAAATTACATTAATCCCCTGGATCAGGTTCTTTTTTTTTTTTTTTTATCCTCACCTGAGGACATTTTTCCATTTTTTGTTCAGATAGAGTGGGAGGGAGAGAGAGAGAGAGAGACATCGACGCGAGAGAGACACATCAAGTGGTTGCCACCCACACAACCCAACCAGGGCCGGGGACAAACTGCAACCGAGGTACGTACCCTTAGTGGGAACCGAACCCGGGTCTCTCTGGACCACAGGCCAACCTCTAACCGCTGAGCCAAACAGGCCAGGGCCGGATCAAGTTCTAATGGGAAGGGGGAAGGGCACAAAATGTGGGGAGGGTGTGGAGACTCTCAAATGACTGAAATGACTGCAGGCCACAAAGGGAAAGAGGATTGGATGAGGCCTTTTTTAAATTGCATTTTGCTGGCCATTTTTCAGGTTTACATTCCAGCACTGTCGCCAGGTGCCAAATGGAGAAAATGGGAACAGGTGGATCAGGAGGTCCTGATGGTATCATGCAAGGAAGTGGGAAGACCGTGTCTATTCAAGGTCACCGTAGCACACATTAGTAGCTTCCTGGTTCCAAGGCATTTAAGTCCAAATCTCTCCGTTTGCCTGCAGCAGGACTTTGCCCATCCCTCCTACAAACACCACTGCTCCTCTTGCAAAACGTTCCTGTGCTGCAGAGCTCAGGAGCCAGCGAGAGGAGGTCACAGGTAAGACAGTGCTTTGTGGAATATCTCTATAGAATTCTCCCCACTGATCACGCCTCCTCCTGGAGTCCTTCGCTTCATCTAAAATTCTGCAGATAACCATAGCTAATGTCCATTGTTTCATAATATACTGCCAGAACCCTCAGGAGAAGGCTGATCATTTTCCAGACCAGGGAGCTGAGGCTCAGAGAGGTGATGTGCTTTGCCCAGTATCACTCAGTAAGTGGAAGAATCTGGATCTGAACACAGGTCTCAAGTTGAGAGACCGAGAACTTGATCACGTGCTTGCTCACTGCTGGCTTGCTTGAGTCAGTGAGTGAGTGAGTGAGTGAAGAGAATCTGTTTCATTCCAGAAATAAACTCACAAAGAAGCAAAACGGCTTGAAGAACCTTCATAGGTTTGTGGCATGAAACAGAGTAGAAGGAACAACGTGGACATCAAGGCATCTAGGAGCAAGCGGTTAACCTAATTCTTGTTCCCTAATTTACGAAATTCCTCAAGTGTCTGTGCTTCAAATTGAATAATTTTCCAATTTCCTCCGCAAGGTAATTTTTTAAACTACTGATTTTTATAGGCTTGAACATGTGAAAAGCCGACTACTGTATGTCTTTTTAATTAGATCCTTCATATGATAATTAAAGCCTCTCTTTGCATCATAGTTATTCTTAAACTCTGCAGTAATGCTTCTCTGGCTGGAAGTAAGCTGACCATCTGGAAGCAATAAAATATCTTAACCTTAAAATGCAAACTATCAGTTGCAGATACTACAAATTAGACGTACTTGTCATTACTTTAATGGGTAAATGCCGGGGCTCCATCCTTCATTCTGTCTAAAAGAAAACTGCAGAATCTCACAGTTGGAACAGGGATCTTGAAAGCCAAATAGTTCTTCTCCCTTTGATTTTGGAATAAGCCCTGAGTAGGCCTCCCTTGTAATGGCCCCGAGGCATACTCCTCCCCAGAAGAAAATTTCAAGGCTGTTTTTAGAAACTCCTTCCAAAGTTTATTTGTTGTCTAGAGCTGAGGACCAACGCTGGCCTTGGAAGGAAGAGGGAGCTGATGAATGTTAGCTAGTGGCTTGGGAAGGGTTGGAGCACAGAGAAGGGGAAGTAAGCGGGAACCAGCAAGACAGTAAAAGAGGCTCCTGGGCCCAGGTGGGGTGGTGGAGGTACTTAGTAATGGCTGTGATCATGTATGCACAGGCCCAAGTATGATCGATATAGTTATTGACTCAGAAATATATTTTACTTCTGCCGATGGTGGCGATTTCCTTTAAATGTCAGATGTTATGACGTTGTCACTTGGGGAAATAAACGAAGACCATCAAATGAGAAAAAGCAGAGGCCATTTATTCAGAACTTGCTATTTGCAAGGGACTCGGCCACTGTCACTTGTGCTTGGCAGAGACTCAAAGGCAGCAGAGGTGGGAGGGCCTGAGAGGGGGAAGGGAAACCAGCTGGCCCTCGCTGGCAGCTGCTGGCCTGGGCAAGCTGTCGGGGTCAAGCAGAAGGCGGCATCCCACATGAGGGGTCAGGGGAGAATATTTTGCTTTCTGTTTGGTCCTAAGTTGAAGCTGGAACAGAAATTAGGGAAGCTGTCAGTTATTAATCAGGTTCTAGTCGTTTGGGGTGAATTGTTGCTGTTTGTCATTGTTTAGCTTCCTGGACCAGTTACCAAAAATTAGTTGTCTGACTTCCTACTGGTCTGACTGAGAGAGCAGTTCTTGGGCTGGTTACGGTGGCTAATGGGTTGGTTTCCTGGGCTGGTTACTGCAGACTGTGGGTCATAGTTCTGTTTTCACATAAGGACTGGCCATTGTTCGTTTGTATACTCACACTTATTTTAATGCTAGATATGTCTAAACAACACAGTATTATTGGCTCAAATGCAGTCAAATTATTCATTTACCATTTATAAGTCAATACAGCATATTGGTGGAGAACATGGATTTTGAGGCCTGACTGCATGGTTCAAAGTCCAGCTCTACCGCTTATCGGCTATGTGATCTTGGGCCAACAGCTCTTCTCTGGCCCTCAGTTTATTGTCTACAAAATAGAGATAAAAATAATACCTTTCTTCTAGATTCATTTTGAGGATTAAGTGGGTTAATATACATAAAGCGCTTAGGCAGAACCCCATAGTAAGCACTATATAAGTGTTTGTTCTTTTTAAAAATAAAAGAAGAAAAAAACCAGCAAGATGCAACATCCTTCAAAGTCCAGGCTCTACCAGGATGCTACCTCAAGGAGTTCCCCATGCTGTAACCCATACACTCCAAGAAATGTAAAGAAACCATTAAGTCTGTGGAAAGATGCAATGTCAAATGCTTAAAATCTAATACAAGTGGCTTCTCAAAAGGCTACTAATGCATGAAAAGCTATGTTCTTCCTACAGTGAATTGTATTAGCAATACCTCAGTCAGCAGAGTTTTTCCCTGAAGCTAGCAATGAGCGGCCTTTGTGTTCGTTCTTAGAAAGTGATTAGTTGAGCACAAGCCTTTGGGGAGGAGCCAAGCCAGTGTTGATGCTTTTTAACCCTTTTAAAAAATGGTGAACTCTAACACACCTTCAGAAATGTTTACGAATAAAAATGGAAAGCTCAGGGACTCAGCACAAAGCGGTCACCTGAGTCAAGAAATAGAACTCCCCTTTCTATCCTCCCCGCCGCTTCATGATGTCAAAGATAAACAAAGCCTGATGCTAGTTAGAGGGCTAAGGACAGGTTTCTAATCAGTAACATACTATTGCAATTGGGAAGCGGGTCCAGCTTGAACATCACTTTGATTTGTACAGAGGTGACTGGGTATTTTCAAAGGAGAAGGAGGGAGCAGGGAGAAGAGAAAGCACAGGCCCAGAAGAGTCAGGAAACAAGAACAGGTTGGTTAGTGTAAATGCTGATGCGGCCAGCGGGGTCTGTAGCTGCCACAGTCGAAGTCAGGCTTCTGTCCTCTCACAGACACCGGGAGACAGAGGCCCCGTCCTTCCTGATGAGTTCATTTTCGAGGAATGGCTTTCAGGTCCCTGAGAAAGAAACTCCTGAGTCATAGGAGATAATATGCATCGCAGAGGGAAAGAGGAGAGAGCCACAGTTGTGAGGCCTTTTTAACGAATGATCTAAGAAAGACGAGGGTTGGTATCTATCTTCCAGGGTTGGCTGGAATGAACAAATTCTTTTGACCTTGTGTTTTCTCAGGCAGGCACTTTAAGGGAGCCCAAGGTCACCCTAGGGAGACAGCCTTGATCTTCTAGAAACCATGTCAGTGTTTAAGACTTTTAATGTGAAGGGTGGGCTGAGAGTCTGTGCTTCCATGGGCCAAGGTTGAGACTTGAGAAGAGGCTCAGATGAGCCCTGCTGGTGTTTGATCAAGGAGAGAATCTTTGTTCATGGCAAGCCCTTCCTTGCATTTTCTTACGATTTTACCCCCTAACCACCAGTGCCTAATCACGTTGCTTCCGTTTTTCCTATTTGTTTGAATTCACACATCATGTGTTCTTTGTGCTCTACATCTGTGAGGTTCATTTGAGCACGGTGTGGAGAGCTGGTTTGTTCCTTTCTGGGGATGTTGAATATTCCACTGAATAAATGTATCACAGTTCATTTAACTGGGGACTTGTATTGTCTCCTTTTCAGGGCTGTTATAGATAATGCTGCTATGAGTGTGTTTTGGTACACATGTCCCTATTTCTTTTCAGTACATACCTAAAAGTACAGACATAACTAACTCATGGGGTAGGCAGATATTTAACTTTAGTTGAAACAGTGTTGCAAAGCTTCAACTCCCACCAACAGCAGAGGAGAGCTCAAACCTCCAGGTCTTGGCGGACCATTTGGACCATTTGAATGTCAGTGTTTGTTTGCGTT
Source organism: Molossus molossus (assembly GCF_014108415.1). Lineage (NCBI taxonomy): Eukaryota > Metazoa > Chordata > Mammalia > Chiroptera > Molossidae > Molossus > Molossus molossus. Next base: position 103,479,628 of record NW_023425366.1, on the reverse strand, counting down.
TTCCTATTCCGTGGGTGCACAGTGTCACTGAATAGCAGTTTAGTTGGCATTTTCCTGATATTAACAAGGTAAACATCTTTTCAAATGCTTTTTGGCCATTAGGATATTTTATTGTGTAAAGTAACTTATGTTATATCCATATTTCTGTTGATTGTTTTCTTATTGGTTTATAAAAGTTTGTGTATAGTTTAACTGTAAGTTCTTTATTGGTGACATATAGTGTATGAGAAATGCCTTCAAGAATATTCTGATTCTTGTCTTTCAGCACATATAAGGATGGATATTTATTGGGTGGAATTTTTAGGAGTGAAATTTTTGGTCTTAGGCTATGTATATCTTTAAATTTAATACATAAAAAAATAAACATTCCCCAAAGTGGCTTTAATAATTTATACTCACCCAAGTAGCAGAAGAGAATCTCCCTTGCTGTACCTTGTCAGACACAGATTTTAGCTGAGCTGGTGGATTCCCAGTGGTATAACTTTGTGGTTTTAATTTGCATTTTCATAATTACTAATGAAATTGAATACCTTTTCATTTGATTATTGGATGTTTAAATATGCTTTTGTAGTGTACTTGTTCAAGTCTCTTGCCCATTTTTATTTCTGTTTTCTGTTTTTCTCCTTAATGATTTGCAGAAGTTATTTATCTTCTTTCACAAACCTTTTGGCTGGTGTTTTGTTTGCAAATATCTTCTATTTTGTTGATTGCCTTTTCATTCTCTTAGTGGTGTTTTTTGATCGAAGTTCATTATTTTAAATGTTTAATCTCTTTTATACTAGTGCTTTTCATGGCCCTGTTTAAGAAAACTTTCTGTATTCTAGGACAGTGATTTTCAACTGATGTGTTGCAGTAATTTTTAAAACATGCAATACCTCACTATTTAATCAGGGTCACTGACCTCTTTTTTCTTAGATTGTGAAATTAAAAAAAAAAAAAAAAAGACAACCGCCAAATACACAATAGCTGTCCCATGTGAATGAATCAAAATTATACCTATATTTTTTGTCAGATTGGCAAAACTATATTTTTTGGTGTGCTGCAGAATTTTTAGTAATTAGTTTATGTGTACCATGAGATAAAAAAGGTTGAAAACCACTGCTCTAGGGTCATAAAATATTCTCCTATATTACTTTATGGACACTTTGTTATTTTGCTTTTCACATTTAGTTCTACAATCAACCTGCCATTGAATTTTGTGTATGAAGTGATGTCCCACTTGTACTTTATTTATGACTCTATGTCTCACTCTGGCTGTTCCAGCATGGATGCCCTCCCCACCCCCCACCTGCACTGGGACACTCCCTCGGGGCTCCCCCCATGAACCTCCCCCCATGTCCCACCTAAAGGCCTCACATTCAAATTGTTTTGGGAAGGCAAGAGAAGGGAAAGTAATAAAAGAATCAGGCAGGGAAGAGAAAGGAAAAAAGAAAAGAAAAGGAAAGGGGAAAAGGAAAACAAAGAGTCTTATATTTAAACTAGTCTTCTTAGTACTCTTCCAATAATTTAAAAAATAATATAGTGCCTACCCTATACTATTTAAACTAATTCCAACCATAGGAAATTGTTTGTTTTTCGACGTATAACCATGAATTAGACTTAGAGATAAGAGCCGTGTAACATGTACCAGTAAATAAATAAATAAGATGTTTCTCCAGCAGTGGCCCGTTCACTATTTTGCTTTTGAGAACCAGAAGGAAACCGTCCTCTCTGAGTTGCCGCCATTCAGTAAATCCCATCATGGTTCAGTAAATCCGTCTGAGCTTCTTCAGTATTATCCTGAGTTGCTAAAATAAGTGACTCTAAAGAATCATAGATGGTTTCTGATTTGATATAGCCGACAATGGTATCATGTGGAAAATTACTTTGATGCCATGATAACCCCCAAGTGCACTACGTGGCAGGATCTTCCAGAGCTCAGAGACCAAAATAAGATACTTAAAGCACACAGAAAGGAGCCAGAAAAGAGAGACGAAGATGGAGTAGACACACACAATTTCTCTCCCTCTCTCTCTCTGTTCTCTGCCTCCCTCCCCCCTCCTCCCCTGCATGCAATGACCAGAGTGGAGTTTGTACGGGGACAGGACAGGAGCCTGGGGTCAGGAAAGCACACTTGCCGTGTGACAGAGGATTCGAGACAAGCATGCCTACCTACGGCTGAGGCACCAGTTGCACTAACGAACTCCTGTGAGTCTGATCTGCATTTCTCAGGCACAGTAGATGTGGGCCAGAATCCGGGGCACTGATGAGTGGCCAATGTGGGGATGATATAGCTGTCCTGCTAGTGCCTGAAGAGAGTACTTCCATCCCTTTCTACCTGTAAGTTATGTTGTTAGGCTCTTTTATCAGTGAACATGTCTTTCAGTTTGTCACTTATTTTCTAACTTTAACATTCCTTAGGAATTCTGGATATAGCTAATAGACTACTCATTATGTGTACTTATCATTTTCATCCATCCTACTTATTTTTCTTTCCTCGGTAGAACTAAATACTCTCTAATAAAGCAAAAAAGCGGCCACACCGAGGATTTCCCCAACAAAACCTTCTTCACACATTACGAATAATGACTTTCCATGAATCTTTTCAGTACAACTGTAGTGTGAGTTTGTGCCTAGGGTTACCACCATCTTATGGACAACATTATCAACATCAGCCCAACCAAAGAATCTTAGGATATTCTCCCAGGAAATGCATAGGCTGGAAGATTATCTCCTGCTTTTCTGGAAAGTTAACTGTGGGGAAGCCCATCTGGTTAGAGTCGCAGCCCAAGTTCTGCTCTTCTGACTGAGACTAAGTACAGAATATGCTTAGGGGCCAGACACAGGCAGCAGCTCAGTCCAGGCTTCCAAGAAGGCTCCCCTGGGGAGCTGGATCCCCCAACCACCTGGGGCGACAGGCAACCAGACCAGCTGAGAGCATACACACTGAGCCAGGGGCAGGGACCTCACCACTGACCCTACAGAAGCTGATGAGACATTGGTCCCATCATTTTGGTTTGTTTTAAATCCTCACCCAAGGATATTTTTCCATTGAGTTTTTCAGATAGAGTGGGAAGGAAGGAAGGTGAGAGAGAGAATGGATGTGAGAGAGACACATCAATTGGTTGCCTCCCGCATGACGCTGACCAGGGCCGGGGATTAAACCCGAAACCAAGGTACGTCTCTTGATTAGGAATCAAACCCCCGACCCTCCAGTCCTTGGACCAACACTCTAATCACTGAGCCAAACTAGCCAGGGTCGGTCCCATCATTTTCATTGGTCAGTTCTGAATGTCCAACCAACTTTGCATTCTTGGGATGACACAATGTAGTGGTGATACAGTTTCCTTGTTTACATCCTTTTGTTATTGTTCGGGGTAGGATCCGTGCATCTGCAGCCCTGTAAATTGTCTTTACCATTTTGCCTGACCAAACATTTTTAATAGCTTCATTGATATTTAATTTACATACTATAAAACTTCCCCAATGTAAGTGTACTGTCATGTGATTTTTAGAAGTTTATACAGTTGTGCAATTACCCCCAAAAGTTCCCTTGTGCTCATTTGCAGTCAATTTCATTCCCATCCCCAACCCCAGATCTGCGCCCTGTGCCAAGAGAGACGACTTTTCTAGAATTTTCATATAAATGTGGTTTTGCGATGCATGTAGGGTTTTGTGTTTTGCTTTCTTCCTTCACATTTCCATACATTTTTGAGGTTGAATCGTGTTGTGACATGTATAAATAGTGTGTTCCTTTTTATTGCTGAATAACATTTTTTGTGTGTGTGCAAGCACCACATTTGGTTCATCTATTCGCCAGTTGATGGATATTAGAGTTGTTCACAGTTTGGTGTTATTATGAATAATGCTGCTATAAACATTCACATACAGGGTGGGGCGAAGGTAGGTTTACAGTTGTGGGTACACGAAACAATTTGTTCTTGTATTACTTTTTAGTAATTACTTATTTTTATGTATTTTAAAAATATGTTTTCATTGATTTTTCTTTTTTTAAAATTTGGACAGGAAGGGAGAGAGAGATAGAAACATTGATGTGAGAGAGAGAATATCGATAAGCTGCCTCCTGCACGCCCCCTACTGGGAATTGAACCTGAAATCTGGGCATGTGCCCTGACTGGGAATCAAACTGGGACCTTTCAGTCCATAGGATGATGCTCAATTCACTGAGCCACACCAGCCAGGCTAATTTATTATTTTTCATATGAACCACTGTAAGCCTACTTTTGCTCCACCCTGCATCCTTGGGTGGAAATACATTTTCATTTCTCTTCATAGATTCCTAAGAGTGAGATTATTAGGTTATGTCATAGTATGGGTTTAACTCTTTAAGAAACTGCCATATTATTTTCCAAAGTGGCTGTGCCATGTTACATTTCCACTAGCAGTATAGGAGATTTCTTGTTTCTCTACATGCTCACCAGAACTTGGTAATGTCAATCTTTTTTTTTTTTTATCCTCACCCGAGGATATTTTTCCATTTTTTTGTTCAGATAGAGTGGGAGGGAGAGAGAGGAAGAGAGAGAAAGAGAGAAACATCAAAGTGAAAGGGACACATCGAGTGGCTGCCTCCCGCACAACCCAACCAGGGCCAGGGACAAAATGCAATCGAGGTACGTGCCCTTAGCGGGAACCAAACCCAGGTCTCTCTGGACTGCAGAACAATGCTCTAACCGCTGAGCCAAACCGGCCAGGGTTCAGTCATTTTTATTACAGTCATCCTAGTGGATGTGAAGTGGTATTATGTTGTGGTTTTGATTTGCATCTCCCCAAGTAACTAATGATGTTGAGCATCTTTTCATGAGCTCCTTAGCCATTCGTATGTCTTCTTTGGTAAAATGTCCATTCCACATCTCTGGGCTACTTTAAAACTAGGTTAACTTCATATTTTTAAATTTTCACAGTTCTTCATATATTTTGGATGCAAGTTCTTCATCAGGTGTATAACTTGCAAATATTTGCTCCCAGTCAATAAGCAGCTTATCTTTTATTTTCTCAAGGGTATTTTATAAAGGGCACGAGTTTTTAATTTTCAAGAAGTTCAATTTATTAATTATTTTCTTAAAAATCATCTTTTTGATATTTTATCTAGGAAATCTGTACTTGGCTAACAGTTACAAATGTTTCTCTTAGATTTTCACCAAAAGATCTATAATTTTAGCTTTTATATTTAGGTTTATGATCCATTTTTTAAATTAAATTGATGGGGGTAAGTGACATTGATTAATACAATTATATAACTTTCAAAACAACAGAAAATAGCCAGCGCTGGAGCGGACGTGGAGAGAAGAGGGTGCTCTCACAGCGTTGGCAGGAACGTGAGTTAGTGCAGCCACTGTGGGAAACCGTGCGGAGGTTCCTCAAAATATAAAGAATAGAGCTAACATATGACCCAGCACTTCCTCTTCTGGGTGTCTACCAAAAAATATGGAAGCACTTATGATAATATATGATTCATTTTGAGTTAATTTTTGTACATGGTTCTAAGTTCCTTTTTAAAATACAAATATCCAATTTTTCCAGCACTAGTTGTTGAAAATATTATCTTACCCCCGTTGCATTGCCTTGAAACTTTTGTCAAAATAAGATGACCATAAAGGTAAGGGGTTATCTCTGGACATTCTGTTCTGTTCCATTAATACATGTCTATCTTTAAGCTAATACCACACTACCATGATTATAATACATTTTAAAATTTTGAAATCAGTTACTCGAACTTTGTTCTTCTTGTTCAAAATTTTTTGGCTACTCTGTTTTTTGCATGTCCTTATTAGTTTTAGTATTACCTTGTTAATATATCAAAAAAAATCTTGCTTGGATTTTGATGGGGATTGCATGGAATCCATTGCTTAATTTGGGAGAACTGGCATCTTCACAAGATTAGGTTTCCAATACATGAACATAGGATGTCTCTTTATTTACTTAGAGCTTTAATTTCTTGCACTGTGCTGTATCTAGGTGTGTATCTCTTTGTATTCGTAGTAATTAGAGTTCATTGATTTCTTAGATGTATTGATGAATTTTTTTCATGAAATTTGAGGTTTCATCCATTATTTCTCTGAGTATTTTATGCTCTTGCCTCTCTTATTTGATTCTAGGAATTCATACTGGTGTATTTGATGATTTTCTATAGGTTTCTGAGGCACTGTTAACTTTTCTTCATTCTTTGTTTTTTTTCTGTTCTCCAGATGAGGTCATTTCTATTTGTCTATCTTAGAGTTCACTGATTCTTCTGTCAGTTTACATCAGATCTGCTTTTGAACCCCTCTAGTGAATTTTTCATTTCAATACCATGTAATTCTAGAGTCTTTGTGTTCTTATCATTTAGTTTATTTTATTTATTTTATGTCTATCATTTTATTGATATTTTCTTTGATGAGAATTATCATCAAACTTTTCTTAATTCTTAAACATGGTTCCCTTTTGTTCTTTAATATATTTATAACTTTTAAAAAATCTTTGCTGTTAATACCAGCATTTGAACTTAACAGAGACAGTTTCAAATGACTGCTTGGTTTACTGGATACGGATCACACATTCTTATTTCTTTGCATATCTCTAGTTTTTTGTTGCCTTTGAAAACTAATTAGATTCTGATTCTTTCCTTCTGGGGTCATTGTTCCTGGTTTTATCTATTTGTTTGTTCAATGACTTGCCTTGATTAATTATGTACACTCTGTCTCCCACTCCCGGCCAGTGTGTAGCTACTAATATGTCTGCTCAATTCTTTTTTTTTAAATTTTTGTTACAAATGTTTCTCCTTTTTTTCCCTATTGACACCCTCCTCCCCATCCCCCCTCCCATCCCCGGCTTTGTTGTCCGTGTCCATTGGTTATGCCTACATGCATATAAGTTCTATGGTTTATCTCTTCCCTCCCCCCACCACCCCCTCTTCTGAGGGTTGTCAGTTGTATCCTACTTCCACGTCTCTAGGTCTACCCTATTCCTCAGACTGTTATGTTCATTATATTCCACAAATAAGTGAGATCATGTGGTATTTGTCTTTTTCTGCTTGGCTTATTTCGCTTAGGATAATACTTTCCAGGTCCCTCCATGTTGTCTCAAAGGATAAGAGATCTTTCTTTTTTTACAGCTGCGTAGTACTCCATTGTGTATATGTACCACAGCTTTTTTATCCATTCGTCTACTGATGAACACTTGGGCTGTTTCCAGATCTTAGCTATTGTAAATAGTGCTGCTATCAACATGGGGGTACATATATTCTTTCTGATTGGTGTTTCAGGCTTCTTAGGGTATATTCCTAGTGTCTGCTCAATTCTTAATGTTTTTATTTGTTTGTTTGTATTTATGTTTAACCCCACCTTCCTAAATTTGACCCTGAATCAGCATAGCCTAGTGGTCAGCCTATTTTTGGTCAAAGGTTGGGCTTAAATACGTCAAGCCAGTAAACTTCTACTCTACCAATTTGTGTGTAGTTTGAGGAAAACATTCAAAGTTCAGACTATTTAAAAGGCAAATCTAGCCCTGGCTGGTTTGGCTCAGCAGTTAGAGCATTGACCTGTGGACCAGTGAGTCTCAGGTTCGGTTCTGGTCAAGGGCACGTACCTCGGTTGCGGTTGGTCCCCAGCCCTAGTCGGGGTCATGCGGGAGGCAGCCAGTTGATGTGTCCCTCCCACATCAATGTTTCACTCTCTCTCCTTCTCTCTCCCTCCCACTCTAACTGAAGATAAAAAGAAAAATATTCTCAGGTGAGATTAAAAAAAACACATCAGATCCAGCCAGGGCCAGTTTCATGGGTGTATGACCTGTGGAGTCACACGGGGTCCTTGCTGAAAAGGGTCCCATATTGGTTTAATGCCTTGTTGTTGCCATCTTAAAACGCTTTTTCACTTTTTTTAATCATTACCCGAGGATTTTTTTTTCTACTTATCTACAGATAGAGTGAGAGAGACGGAGGGAGAGAGAGAGAAACATCCACATGAGAGGGACACATCAACTGGTTGCCTCCTGCATGACCCCGACCAGGGCCAGGGACGAACCACAACCAAGGTACGTGCCCTTGACTGAAACTGAACCTGTGACTCATTGGTCTCACTGCTGAGCCAAACCAGCCAGGGCACTTTAAAATTTTTTAATAAGGAGTTCAGCATTTTCATTTTGCCCTAGGCCCTACAAATTATGTAGCTGGAACTAGACCTAGTTTATACTTTCTACTGGGCCTTCTATTGCCTCCTCTGCATGTAGAGGAGATAAATAGGGCTCACCCCAGTCTCACCTGGATGCATGAGCAACCTTGAGCATGTATACACACCTCTAGGTTAGCAGGGATATGCAGGAGCTTATCAAAGCCCATTGTAACTATCTCATTCCCTGACTTTTTTTTTCTTTGTTGATTTCAGAGAGAAAGGAAGGGAGAGGGAGAGATAGAAACATTGATGAGAGAGAGCATCCATTGGCCACCTCCTACATGCCCTCACCCGGCACCTGGCCCACAACCTGGGCATGTGCCCTGACTGGAGATTGAACCTGCAGCCTCTGGTTACATGGGTCGGTGCTCAACCACTGAGCCACACCAGCCAGGCCATTTCCTGAATCTCTTACATGTCTGACTTGTGTGCTTGATCAGTTATTTATTGCAACAATAGGCTAGAAGTAATGTGGGCCTCCTCCAGTTGCTTGCTACCAAGATCACTATCGTTTCCAACAATGCCCCTGAGCATAAGATTTTCTGTATTCAGCAACAAATCACGTCAGCCCCCTTCAACAGCAAAACTGCTGGATTTCTTGGCTTGCCCCAGCCAAGTGGGGAGTAGACCATTGGGGACCAGAGCAGCTCCAGGCTAAAATACCATAGACTCCTAGTGTTCTCATCTGAGGCCTAATAGTTTTTCTCAAATAATATGGAACTTCGTTTTTTTTGTTTTTGTTTCTTTTTGTATGCCTTTAGTCAATTTCCAGAGTCCTAAAATTGTTATTTTTGACAACTGTGCCCAGTTTTATAGTTGCTTTTGAGGAGAGATTTTGCTGATGTTTTCATTTTGCCAATTTGGAAGTCCTGTCCTTCCTTACCTCACCTTCCCACTTGCTTTCAAATACTATATGTTTACGTTCCAGCAAGACATTTGATTCTTGCTATAGATTCTATTTATTTGTCTAAATTCTCTATTTTTTCATCCATTTCTTGTCTGGATTTCCTTTAAATTTTAAAATAAAAACATATATATAATGATTATGTTAAGGTCTTCTGCTATTTCCAACACCTGGGTTTTCTGTACGTCTTTTTCATTAGAATTTTTTTTATTATGAGTCATATTTTCCTGTTTCCTTGCAAATCACTTAATTCTGTGTTGCATGCCAGACAGTGTGTATGAAAGAGCCACAGAGAGCGAGACCAGTGCTCCTCCCCAGACAAAAACACGCTCTTCTCTGCGGAGAAACCGAGCTACGCTGGCGCTAGGACTCAGTTGAAGTTAGTTTTGGTTCTTTGATTTCAAGTAGATTGAAGGTGAGATTTGTGTTTATTTTATGCCGCCTACCCCAGTAGTTTTCCAGGAGAGTGCGAGGACGCTTTCTCCGCCTTTCTAGCCAAGCTCTCGTCTTAATCATAACCCTAGCACTCAATAAAAGGCATGTGATTGTAGAAAAACCCTTCTTCCAATTCTTCAGCCCAGCCCACAAGGTCATTCAAAGTTACAATGGCCTCTCGTTCCCTCGAGTTCTCTGTCTGAACCTCTGCTTGTGCCCAGCCTTGGCAAACACCTGCAGGAAAGACGCTTGCTGGTCTCTGCTCCCCTAGAAAAGGCTCTCTCCTCTCTGCAAGGTATTCCTTTAAACTTACTTGCACCAACATCTCTCTGATATCTTTAAAGATAGGTAAAATTTCACTTTATTCAGTTATTGTCTAGTCATTATGGCAGGAGCAATAATCTGCCATGACCCTCTATATCCTAACTATGGGGGAACTCAGTGTTATCTATTTAAAAGTATTATTTTTGCTGTGTTCTGTTTACATTTAATTTGAACATCTGTTTTGGCTTTATAGTCTTGGAGCTATAAGCATAAGGCATTTATGTCTTGCTTAAAGCTTTATATGTTTCAGTAACAAATAAGAAGTAATTTGAGTCAATGCTCCAAGTTATGTGAGAGATATTTCTTTTCCCTGCCTTTAAAGGAGATTTTTCACTTAAGATTGAAAAATGCTATGCCACACTAAGCTGTCTCCCTGTTTACTACTCAAACCCATCACAGAAATTATTTCAATGCTGTTTTATAATAACTTTGGTGCTGACACAATTGCAGGTCACTACGTCTGACCGAGCGCTAAATTGAGATAGCCGAAAAATAAAACCTCCCGGCTCCGACAAAGACATGTCAGTATATTGCCAGAAGATAATTCTTGATGAATTTCTGAAATGTGTGACTCAAAGGTGTTTATAGCAATTGGAGTCAAGAAGGAAATTCTAGGCTGCTATCTCTCAGAGTCCACATGGGCCTTTAGACGGAACTGTCTTTTAGCCATAAGAAATTAGAGCATCATCCCTGGCCAGTTTGGCTCAGCGGTTAGAGCGTCAGCCCGTGGACCAGGGAGTCCTGGGTTCGGTTCCCGCTAAGGGCACATACTTTGGTTGCAGTTTGTCCCTGGCCCTGGTTGGGGTCGTGTGGGTGGCAACCAGTCGATGTGTCTCACATCGATGTTTCTCGCCCTCTTCCTCCCTTTCTCCCTCCCGCTCTGTCTGAAGATAAATGCAGAAATGTCCTCGGATGAGAATTAAAAAAAGAAAAAGAAATTAGAGTATCACCACCCAGGGCATGGACTTGAGGACTCCCTGCTGCCTACCATCAGAGGGCACCCAAAGTGAGTGAAAGAGAGAATTTAGTTTGGCGGGGCACGGACACTCTAACCTGGTACACGGACAATTAATCTATAGATTCTCACTTTGTTTAACACTCTCAAGCTCTTGCCTTTTTTTTTTTTTTTTTTTTTTTTTAAGTTGCTGTTTTGACATGTATTTTAACGATTTAAATTGCTGTGTTTAATTTTGGGCAGATGTTGAGAGGAGCACGCAGAAGGCTTTCCCTAGCTTAGCCCTCTCAGGACAGCCTTGCCTCCCACGTACACGAGGAGGGAAACGGCAGAGCTACATCCTCTCTACCTCCCTCCCGCCGAGTGTGTCTAGTTTTTACCCAGTTCTCTCATTCTGGCCTCTGCCTTCACCCCGGATCCCGAGGCACCTCTTCCTGTGCTTGCTGGGGATTCTGCAATATGGATCCCAGTCCATAGCTACGCCCACGGGCGCCCGAGGATTCACTGTGTCTCCTAAGCCGGTTAACACACACACACACCTGCTTCTAGCCAAAATCATGTTGCTATCTTTTCTCTTCTCTTTCCATACATTCGTGTTTACATATATTTTTAAATTTCTTTTCTATAGTCTCAGTGGGACTAAGGAAGGAAGTGAAAATAAATGTACACACTCCATGCACATTTTAACCCAAGAGTCTTGAAGAGCTATGTACGGGCCATTCCCCCACCTCCTCCAGGCTCTTAGGTGTTCTCCATGGGCAATGATCTTCAGTGGGGAAACCAGATCCCCCCCCCCGCCCCGCCCTTTCTGATCACTTTAAAACTGGAGCCCCCTCTAATGGAAGCACTCAACCGTTCTTTCTTTCTTTCTTTCTTTCTTCTTTCTTTCTTTCTTCTTTCTTTCTTTCTTTCTTTCTTTCTTTCCTTCCTTCTTTTCTTTCTTTCCTTCCTTCTTTTCTTTCTTTCTTTCTTTCTTTCTTTCTTTCTTTCTTTCTTTCTTTCCTTCTTTTCTTTCTTTCTTTCTTTCTTTCTTTCTTTCTTTCTTTCTTTCTTTCTTTCCTTCCTTCTTTTCTTTCTTTCTTTCTTTCTTTCTTTCTTTCTTTCTTTCTTCTTCTTTCTTTCTCTTTCTTTCTTTCTCTTCTTTATTGATTTTAGAGAGAGAGGAAGGGAGAGGGAGAGAGTGATAGAAACATCGATGAGAGAGAACATCAGTTGGCCGCCTCCTGCATGCCCCCCACTGGGGATCAGGCCCACAACCTGGGCATGTGCCCTGACCAGGAATCGAACTGGTGACCACTTGGTGCACGGGTCAGTGCTCAACCACCGAGCCACGCTGGCCAGGCACAGCACTCAGCCTTTCAATAGGAGCATATTTAAATAAAAAAACTTTAGTCAGGCATAGAGTTGACTTCCCAGGATTTGGCAGTTTTAGCCAAGATGACAATTTTGTAGTAAACAATAAGGTCTGAAACAGACCGCGAGCGCCGGTCTTCCGAGAAGACAGTTCAAAGGGTTGGATCCGATTCAAATATGAAAAACTATTTTTATGAAGGATTGGTTTGGGCCCAGTGAGTTACGATTTAATAGTTTTTCCTTTCAGCTTTTAATAATAATATCCAGAAATTTGGATAACAAGACTTTCTTTCTATACTATAATGAGAAAAATGCAATATGTATGTTATATATAATACACACATATATATGTTCGTATAATATTTATGTCTATGCAAAACACACAGGATGACATATAAAAGCACAACTGAATCAGAGTTATTATTGTAGGGCACCGACACGCAGGACCACCTGCGGGGAGGCCGCGGGTACTTGGTCGGTGCCCCACAGAGAAGGGGGAGCAGTGGAGAGAGGGTGCCACTTGGGCCCAGCCACTCTCAGAGGGCAGCACAGACACGGACTAGTTGCGTGACCTTAGGTAGATTATCCAACCTGTCTGAAACCCCGTTTCTTCCTCTCTAAACAGTGGACAATGACACCTCCCTCGTAAAGTTTCCATCGGGATTGGAATGGAAAGTCCTCAAGAACTTGGCGCAATACACTTGCGTGATTAAGCGCATTAGTCCCCAGTACATTGGGGGCATAGGGAGGCCTGATGCAGCTGCAGCAGCTGTGCCAGGCCACGCACCAGCGCGGACATCAGCCTGTGTCCCAGCGTGGAGACCACGCCAGGCTGCCACCCTCAGGGGTTATTCAAGCCCAAACGGGCCCGCACTAAGAAGAGCCACGAAGGGCAAGGTCCAGGTCCTGCTTTGTCCCATTACGTGCTCGGTCTTTGGCACCCTTGCTGCATCCACAGACCCAGTTCCAGAAATCCTGAACGCTGCCCTGGGTTTCTGCCTGTCCTCCCAGCCCTCCCTGTCTTTGTTCTCTCCAGTCATCTTTTCGATATTAGGGTAACTGTGTTTGCTGTTACACTTGCTGGTCTGCGAGGAAGGGCCCCCTTGACTCTCTGAGCAAAGCCTTTCCTCCTTCCTCGAAGATCTGACCAGTGACACTCACTCACTCACTCTCATTTGTTCAAATATGTCTATTAAGCATCAACTCCATGTGAGATATTACGTAGACACTACAGATTCATTGATGAGCAAGAGATACATGATTTCCATCTAGTAGAATTGATAGCCTGGTGAGAAATTTCAGCACGTCCTTGTCTTCCTGCTCCTCTCTGACTTAAAAGTGTGTGTGTGTGTGTGTGTTTACATTTTTAACCATGGCTTGAATTCAGACTTTGTGAGTGGATTCATTTTTTTTTTTTATTTCTAAGTCTTCAAAATTCAGTTTGTATTTTACAATTAAAGTGATCCCAAATCAGAGAGTTCATAATACACGATTGAAAAAGCAGATTCACATATCTAAACATACTTTATTATTCCAAACATACTTTAAAAGTCCCCAATAGAAAAAAGTAGATGTTTTAAAATTTAAATATAAATTAATTACAGTGTAATGAAAGGAAAAATCTGGGTCCTCAGTCTCACTAGACACATTTCAAGTGCACAGTAGAAAGATGGCCAGTAGCCGCCGTGCTGGACAGTGCGGCTCTGGAGCCCGCCTCCAGTTGAAAGAAACCCCAAAGATACAGTCCACTGGCACCATGAGCACGGAACCAGACAAATTCAGACTGCAGTGCATTCTACAGGATACGCAAGCTGTCTGAAGAACGTAGGCTCTTCATTCGGTGACGTCAACGTCATGAAAAGATAAGAGGCAAGAAAGCAAGAGAGAGTGAAGAGATAGCAATCAAATGCAATGCTTGCCACTTGATTGGACCCTGAATCAAATAAATAAATAAAACTGACATAAAAGTCATCTTTAGGATAGTTGGAGAAATTTGGACTATATATTGGATGACGTGACAGAATTATTAATTTTCTTAAGTGTGCTGCTGATGATGTTATGTAGATAAATGTCATTATTCCTACGAAATGCATGAGAAAGTATTTAGGGGTGAAATGCTATGGTGTCTGAAACGTATTTCAAATGGCTAAGGTAAAGTGTGTGTGTGTGTGTGTGTGATGCAAGAAAGAGAAAGATAATGTGGTATGATATTAACATTTGATGAACCTACATAAGGTGTACGTACTATTTTTTCATCCTTTCAACTTTACTGTAGGTTTGAATTGTTTCAAAATACAATTAAACTATGCTCGTGAAGATTACATTTTCAAGAAGGGAGGCAGAAAGTTCACCACTGAGCACATGCATGAACAAAATAATTTAGATGATTATGTATTACTAGTTCCCAGAAGTCATTAAAAGACATTGTTGGCATAAGGAGTGGTGGTGGGGTGTGGGTGGGGGCTAGTTTATGTTAACTGGTCAAAGCAGGCTTCTCAAAATGGTGACAGTTGGTTCAAACCCTGAATAAGGAGGACATGACCGTGGGAAGATCTGTGCACAGAACCTCCTGGACAGAGGAAACAGAAGAGGCCTGGAGGAGGAAAGGAACTTCCTGTTCAAGAAAGGAAATGAGGCCACTGTGGCCAGAACACAGGAGAGAGGAGGGGAGAGGTTGAGGAGTGGAGCCCAAGCTGAAGGCTTGGCCAGTTCCTGCAGGACCAGCAGGAGATGGTGAGGAAATTGGACTTTATTGTAAGTGCAATGGGAAACTGCTGGAGGGCTTTAGGCAGCAGGGAACATCCTTCAGACTGCCCCATGGAGAGGGAGAGAGGGCAGCAGAGAAAACACATCAACTGGGAGCCTGCACAGTGGTCCAGGAGAGAGGATGGTGGCTTGCACCAGGAAAAGCTTTGGTGCTGGAGAGAAATCAATGGAACAACAGTATGCTTTGGAGGGAGAGCAAAGGGACTTTCTTATGCAACAAATATGGAAGACAAAGAAACCAAGCAAATCAAGGATGACTTGCAGGTTTTCACCTAAGCCAAAGGGAAGGCACAGGCTGGGGTCAGGGACAGAGACAAGAACTCTCTTTTAGCCATAATAATTTGATGTGTTTCTTTTTTTTTTTTTTCTTTTATATATATATATATAATTTTTTTACTAATTTATTTTTGTTACAGATGTTTCTCCTTTTTTCCCCATTGACACCATCCTCCCCATCCCCCCCCCCCCCCCATACCTGGCTTTGTTGTCTGTGTCCATCAGTTATGCGTACATGCATATAAGTTCTATGGTTTATCTCTTCCTCCCCCCACCACCCCCTCTTCTGAGGGTTGTCAGTCTGTATCCTACTTCCATGTCTCCGGGTCTACCCAGTTCCTCAGACTGTTATGTTCATTATATTCCACAAAAAAGTGAGATCATGTGATATTTGTTTTTCTCTGTTTGGCTTATTTCGCTTAGGATAATACTTTCCAGGTCCCTCCATGTTGTCTCAAAGGATAAGAGATCTTTCTTTCTTACAGCTGCATAGTACTCCATTGTGTATATGTAGCACAGCTTTTTTATCCATTCGTCTACTGATGGACACTTGGGCTGTTTCCAGATCTTAGCTATTGTAAATAGTGCTGCTATGAACATGGGGTACATATTTACTTTCTGATTGGTGTTTCAGGCTTCTTAGGGTATATTCCTAGAAGTGGGAACACTGGATCAAATGGCAATTCGATTTTTAATTTTTTGAGGTAACACCATAGTGTTTTCCATAGTGGCTGCACCAGTCTGCATTCCCACCAGCAGTGTACTAGAGTCCCCTTTTCTCCACACCCTCACCAACACTTGATGTTTGATGATTTGTTGATGGCGGCCATTCTGACAGGTGTGAGGTGATACCTCATTGTTGTTTTAATTTACAACTCTCTGATGATTAGTGATGTTGAGCATTTCTTCATATGCCTCTTGGCCATTTGTATGTCCTATTTGGAGAGGTGTCTATTTAGCTCCTCTGCCCATTTTTAAATTGGGTTCTTTGTCTTCCTTTTGTTGAGTTGTATGAACACTCTGTATATTTTGGAAATTAACTCCTTATCTGATATATCATTGGCAATTATGCTCTCCCATAGAGTGGGTTGCCTTTCCATTTTGGTGGTTGTTTCTTTTACTGTGCAGAAAGAAGCTTTTGAGTTTGATGTAGTCCCATGTGTTCATTTTTTTCTTTGTTTTTGTTGCCTTAGGTGATGTATCAGTGAAAATTCTGCTGCATATGATGTGTGAAATTTTGTTGCCTACATTTTCTTCTAGGATTTTTATGAATTCATGGGTCACATTTAAGTCTTTTATCCATTTTGAGTTTATTCTTGTGTATGGTGTAAGTTGATGGTCTAGTTTCATTTTTTTGCATGTAGTTGTCCAATTTTCCCAACACCATTTATTAAAGAGGCTATCTTTAATCCATTGTATTCTCTTGCCTCCTTTGTCAAATATTAATTGAGCATAATGTCTTGGGTTCATATCTGGGTTCTCTGTTCTGTTCCACTGCTCTATATGCCAGTTCTTGTGCCAGTACCAGGCTGTTTTGATTATAGTAGCTTTGTAGTATAATCTGATATCTGGTATTGTGATCCCACCTACTTTGTCCCTCTTTTTCAAGATTGTTGTGGTTATTTGGGGTCTTTTTTGGTTCCATATGAACTTTGAAGTACTTGTTCTAGTTCTGTGAAATATGTTGTTGGTATATTGATGTGGGTTGCATTGAATCTATAGATTGCTTTGGGTAATATGGACATTTTAATGATGTTAATTCTTCCAATCCATGAACAAGGTATGTGCTTCCACTTTTTTATATCTTCCTCTATTTCTTTTTTCAATGTTCTGTAGTTTTCTGCAAATAGATCATTTACTTCTTTGGTTAAGTTTATTCCTAGGTATCTTAATTTTTTTGCCGCGATGGTAAATGGATTGTTTTTTTTAGTTTCTCTTTCTGTGAGTTCATCATTGGTGTATACAAATGCTGTTGATTTCTTGACATTAATTTTGTATTCTGCTACTTAGCCAAATTCATTTATTAAGTCTAGTAGATTTTTGATGGAGTCTTTAGGGTTTTCTATGTATAATATCATGTCATCTGCAAATCATGGCTGTTTCATTTCTTCCTTTCCAATTTCGATCCCTTTTATTTTTTTCTTCCTGTATGATTGCTGTGGCTAAGACTTCCAGTACTATGTTAAATAAGAGTGGTGAAAATGGGCATCCCTGTCTTATTCCCGTACCTAAGGAAAATACTTCTAGTTTTTGCCCATTGAGCTTGATGTTGGCTGTAGGTCTTTCATATATGGCCGTTATTTTGTTGAGATATGATCCCTCTATTCCCACTTTGCTGAGAGTTTTTATCAGAAATGGGTGCTGGATTTTGTTGAATGCTTTTTCAGCTTCTATTGATATCATCATGTAGTTTTTATTCTTCATTTTGTTTATGTGGTGTATCACATTTATTGATTTGCGAATATTGTACCAGCCTTGCATCCCTGGGATGAATCCCACTTGGTCATGGTGAATAATTTTTTTGATGTATTGCTGGATCTGATTTGCTAGTATTTTGTTCAAGATTTTGGCATCTATGTTTATCAGGGATATTGGCCTGTAGCTTTCTTTCTTTGTAGTGTCTTTTTCTGGTTTTGGAATTAGAATTATGCTAGCCTCATAAAACTAATTTGGAAGTCATCCTTCTTCTTGAATTTTTTGAAATAGTTTGAGGAGAATGGGTGTTAGTTCTTCTTTGAATGTTCAGTAAAACTCCTCCGTGAAGCCATCCAGGCCTGGGCTTTTGTTTGCTGGGAGAGTCTTGATTACCTCTTCAGTTTCCTTAGTTGTTATTGGTCTGTTCAAATTTTTTATCTCTTTCCAGTTCACTTTTGGGAGATTATGTGTTTCTAGAAATTTTTCCATTTAGCTTAGATTGTCAAATTTGTTGCCATATAATTGTTCATAGTATTTGTTAACGATCCTTTGTATTTCTGTGGTGTCAGTTGTTACTTCTCCTCTTTCATTTCTGATTTTGTGTATTTGGGTTCTTTCTCTTTGTTTCTTGGTGAGTCTAGCTAAGGGTCCATCAATCTTGTTTATCTTTTAGAAAAACTAGCTCTTTGTTTCATTGATCCTTTGAATTGTTGTTTTGTTTTGTTTTGTTTTTGGTCTCCATGTTATTTATTTCTGCTCTGATCTTTACTATTTCCTTCCTTCTACTTGCTCTGGGGTTTTCTTTTTATTTGCTTTCTAGTTCTTTAATTTGTGAGGTTAGATAGTCTATTAGAGATTTGTCTTGTTTCTTGAGGTAGGCCTGTAGTGCTATGAACTTCCTTCTCAGAACTACTTTTGCTGCCTCCCATAGATTTTGTATTGTTGTATGTTCATTTTCATTGGTTTCCAGGAAATTTTTTATTTCTTCCTTGATCTCCTCAGTAACCCATTCATTGTTTAATAACATGCTATTTAGCCTCCATGTGTTCCAATGTCTTTGTATGTTCTTGTTGCAATTGATTTCTAGTTTCATGCCATTGTGATCTGAGAAGACACTTGATATGATTTCAATCTTCTTGAACTTGTAGAGACGTAGTTTGTGTCCTAACATGTGGTCTATCTTTGAGAATGTCCCATGTGCACTTGAGAAGAATGTGAAGTCTGTCGTTTTGGGGTGTAATTATCTGTAGATATCTATTAAATTCATTTGTTCTAGTGCTTCATTTAGAGTCTGTGTTTCCTTGCTAATTTTTTGTCTAGAGGATCTACCCAGTGATGTCAGTGGGGTGTTGAAGTCCCTACTGTGATTGTATTGCTCTCAATTTCTCCTTTGAAGTCCTCCAGAAGATTTTAAATATATTTTGGTGCTCCTATATTGGGTGCATAAATGTTTACCAAGGTTATATCTTCCTGTTGGATAGATCCTTTTAATAATTTTTTAGTGGCCTTCTTTGTCTCTAGTTATGGCCTTCATTTTGGAATCTATTTTATCAGATACGAGTATTGCTACCCCAACTTTTTTTTCCTTTCCATTTGCTTGGAAGATTTTTTTCATCCCTTCACTTTCATCCCTTCACTTTCAATGTGAGTCTTTTGTTGTGAGGTGGGTCTCTTGTAAACAACATATATATGAGTCATGCTTTCTTATCCAATCAGCTACTCTTTTTCTTTTTATGGGAGCATTCAGTCCATTTACATTTAAGGTGATTATTGATATGTACTTATTTATTGCCATTTTTTGTTTAGTGTGGTTGTATTTTTATTCCTATTTCTTCTACTAATTATAGTAGTTCTTTTAACATTTCTTGCAGTGCTGTTTTGGTGCTAATGTATTTCCTTAGCCTTTTTTTTTTTTTTTTTTTTTTGTCTGGGGAGCTCTTTATTTGATCTTCTATTTTGAATGATAGACTTGCTGGGTAGAGTAGTTCTGTTTTCAGATCCTTGTTTTTCATGACCTTGATTACCTCATTCCATTCCCTTCTGGCCTGTAGTATTTCTTGTGAGAAGTCAGCTGAGAGCCTTATGAGGGTTCTTTTGTAGGTAACTTGTTGCTTATCTCTTGCTGTCTTTAGGATTCTCTCTTTGTCTTTAATTTTTGGCATTTTAATTACTATGTGTCTGGGTGTGGACCTGTTTGGGTTCTTCTTACTTGGGGCTCTCTGTGCTTCTTGAACTTGAATGCCTTCTTCCTTCACCAAATTAGGGAAGTTTTCTGTCACTATTTCTTCAAATATATTCTCTAACCCTTGCTCATTTTATTCTTCTTTGGGGACTCCTATGATGCAAATATTATTACGTTTCCAATTGTCACACAGTTCTCTTAAGCTGTCTTCCTGTTTTTTAATTTTGTTGTTATCTGATTGGTTGATTTTTTTTCTACTCTGTCTTCTAATTCACTGATCCATTCCTCAGCTTCCTCTACTCTACTGGTTAGTCCTTCCAATGTGTTCTTTATTTCTGCTATGTGATTCTTCATTTCTTTTTGGTGGTTTTTAATTTCCAATTGGTTGATTTTTAATGTTTCTATGTCTTTACTCATGGTGCTCATGTCCTTACACATGCTGTTGAGCTTCCTCAAGATCATGGCTCTGAATTCTAGCTCTATTAACTTGCTTTACTGCGTTCCATTTGTCTCATCTTTGGTAGAGGTCTCTTGTTCTTTCCTTTGGGATTTGTTTCTTTGTTCTATCATTTTGGCTATCTCAGTGGGTTTTGGAGCCTGCCAAATTTTCCCTGTGGGTGTTGGTGTCCTGCTGTTTGTGGCTCCCTTCCTGGGTTTGGATGAGCGAGGGAAGAGCCACGTGAAACACCACTGTCAAGTCTTACTTTCCTGGTTGGAGTTGCAAGCCCAGGAAAGGTTCACTTATCCTCTAGCTTTTTGCCTGGAGTCTATTAGTCAAGGTTACTTGAAGAGCCTTGGTTTTTCAGTTGAATGAAAAACTCCCTCAGGTGTTCAGAGTAAGGGATTTCCTGAGGGTGGGGCAGATGCTGGTTGTTAATGAGCCTCAATTTGTATTTCAATGGCCCACAGGGTGGGGTTGAATCTCTGAGGGAGGGAGGGGCCACCGCCTCTCCCTTATGTGCTTCTTAGACCTTCTAAGTGGAGATGAGAAGCCAGCTCTTGGCTCTATGAGAGACATATATTTGGGTGTCATCAGGTTGTATTTATTTATTTTTTTTATTTATTTATTTTTTTAATCCTCACCCGAGGACATTTTTTCCATTTTTTGTACAGACAGAGTGGGAGGGAGAGAGAGGAAGAGAGAGAGAGGGAAACATCGATGTGAAAGGGACACATCGAGTGGCCGCCACCCGCACGACCAACCAGGGCCGGGGACAAACTGCAACCGAGGTACATGCCCTTAGCGGGAACCGAACCCGGGTCTCTCCGGACCGCAGGTGGACGCTCTAACCGCTGAGCCAAACTGGCCAGGGCTCATCAGGTTGTATTTAAAGCGGAGAGCCCAAAGGAGATCATAATTTATTAATCATCATCCTGTTTATGAACATATAGGTTGTTTCTGATATTTTAAAATTGTTATAAATAAAGCTATGATAGCCCTGACCAGTGTGGTTCACTGGTTAGGTTGTCAGCCTGCACACCAAAGGGTTGTAGATTCAATTTCTAGTCAAGAGCACATCCCTGGGTTTCAGGTTTGATCCCCAGCCCTAATCAGGGCACATATGGAAGGCAACCAATCGATGTGCCTCTCTCACATCTATGTTTCTCCCTCTCTCTGCCCCACCCCTCCCTCCTTCCCTTCCACTCTCTCTAAAAATCGATGGACAAAATATCATCAGGTGAGGGTTAAAAAAAAAATGCTATGATAGACATCTTTTTATATAAACATTTTTATATTTCAGTTTATTTCTTTAGGAAACATTGCTGGAAAAGAATTGCTGAGTTGTTCCCCCCTATTCTGGGGTATAAATTTTTTAAAAAATTGTAATTTGAAATAATTTTAGACTTATAGAAAAGTTGCAAAAATAGTACAGAGAGTTCCTATAAACCTTTCTTCTAGTTTCCTCTAATGTTAATATCTTGCATAACCATAGGACGATTATAAAAATTTAGGACTTGGAAAAATACTATTAACTAAAGTAGAGACTATTCAAATTTCACCTTTTTTTTTTTTTACTAATGTCCTTTTTCTGGGCAAGACTCCAATCCAGGGTTATGCATTGTACTTAGTTGTCATTTTCCCTGTTTCCTTCAATCTGTGATAGTTCCTCAGTCTTGCCTTGTCTTTCATGACCTTGAGACTTTTGAAGAGCACTGGTCAGATCTTTTGTAGAATGTCCCTAAATGTGAAGTTATCTAATGGTTTCTCATGATCAAAGTGAGGTAATGCTTTCTGTGGGGCAAGAAAACCACAGAAGTGATATGCTCTTCTCAGTGAATCCTATGAGGGGGGTCATAAGGTTGATAAATCTTCGTTTTGGTGATAGTAACCACTGTCGAAGTAATGTCTGGTGTCTGCCAGTTTTCTCCACTGTGAAGTTACTATTTTTCCCTTTGTAATTGATAAATATTTGATTGAGGGAAGATTCTTTAAGACTGAGCAAAACTCCTGTTTGTTCTCAATTTTTTATTTATTTTTATTGTGATTAAAAATATAATAATAACTATCTTAACCATTTATAAATGTACAGTCCTGCAGGGTTAAATATATTCATATTGTGTGACACAGATCACCATGATTTTTTGCAAATCTGAAACTATACCCATTAAACAACAACTCCCTTCCCCCTTTCCCTCCAGTTTCTAGGAACCTTCGTTCTACTCTCCATTTCTATTCACTTAACTCCTTTAGATACATACTCATGTAAGTGCAATCACACAGAACTTGTCTTGTAACTGCCTATTTCACTTAGCCTTATATCCCCAAGGTTCACCCCAATTGTAGCATATGACAGAATTCCCTTCCTTTTTAAGACTGAATGATATTTCATTATATATATATAACATGTTTTGTTTATCTATTTATCACTTGGATTTCTTTAACCTCTTGGCTGATGTGAATAATGCTGTTATGAACATGGATATTCAAATATCTCTTTGAAACCCTGATCTCAGTTTTTTTAGATATATACCCAGAAGTCGAATTACTGGATCATAGGGTAGTTCGATTTTTAATTTTCTTAGAAATCTTCATAACAGTTGCACCATTTTGCAATCCCACCAGCAGTGCACAGGGGTTGTAATTTCTCCACATCCTTGCCAACAGTTACTATTCTGTTTTTCTTTAAGAGTAGCCATCCTAAAGGATGTTAGGTGATATCTCATTATAGTTTGATTTTTATTACTCTTATGATTAGTAATGTTGAGCATCTATTTATATGCTTATTGATATATCATAAACTTCAGAGAAATGTGATTTAAGTCTTTTGTCCATTTTTGAATTGGGTCGTTTGATGTTCGTTGTTGTTGTTGAATTATAGGAGTTCTTTATATATTCTGGATATTAACCCCTTATCAGATATATGATTTGCAACCATTTTCTCCTATTCTTTAGGTTGCCTTTTCATGCTATTGATTGTGCCCTTTGGTGCACAAAAGTTCTCATTTGTCTATTTTTGCTATTGTTTTCTATGCTTTTGGTGCTATATCCAAGAAGTCATTGCCAAGTTCAATCTCATGAGGCTATGTTTTCTTTTAGATTGTATAGATTTAGGTCTTACTTTTAAGTCTTTAATCCATTTTAGTTCATTTTTGTGTAAGATAAGGATCCAACTTGATTTTTGTTGTTGTTGTTGTTAATCTTCACCCAAGGATATTTTCCCATTGATTTTTAGAGAAAGAAAGAGAAACATCTATGTGAGAGAGACACAATGATTGGTTGCTTCCCACACAACCCCGACCAGTGCCAGGGATCAAACCCAAGACCCTTTGATCCTGCGGCTGACATTCTAACCACTTAGATAACTGGCCAGGGCCCAACTGCATTCTTTTGCAGGTGGCTATCCAGTTTCCCTAACATCATTTGTGGATGAGACTGTTCTTTTCCCATTGAGAGGTCTTGGCATTCTTGTTGAAGATCATTTGGCCATATATACAAGGGTTTATTTCTGGACTCTATTTCATTGGTCTATATGTCTGTCTTTACACTGGTACCACACTGTTTTGATTAGTGTAGTTCTGTAATGTTTTGAAATCAGGAAGTATGAGTTCACCACCTTTATTTATTTTATTTTATTTTTTATCCTTACCTGAGGACATTTTCCATTTTTTGTTCAGATAGAGTGGGATGGAGAGAGAGGAAGAGAGAGAGAGAAACATCGGTGTGAAAGGGACACATCGAGTGGCTGCCACCCACACGACCAACCAGTTTGTCCTCAGTTGCAGGACAAACCGCAACTGAGGTACGCACCCTTAGCAGGAACTGAACCCGGATCTCTCTGGACCACAGGCTGATGCTCCAACTGCCAAGCCAAACAGCCAGGGCTATTCTTTTTTTCAAAATGATTTTGAATATTGTGGGTCCCTTAAGATTTCATATGATGTTTAGGATAAGTTTTTCTATTTCTGGAAAAAATAAATTTCACTGGGACTTTGATAGGGATGACATTTAATCTGTAGATTGCTTTGGGTTGTATGGACATCTTAATAATATTAAGACCTCCACTCCATGGACATGGAATGTCCTTCCAATTATTTGTGTCTTTAATTTCTTTTAGCAGTGTCTTATAGTTTTCAGTGTACAAGTTTTTTACCTCCTTGGTTACATGCATTGCAAAGTATTTTATTCTTTTTCAATGCTCTTGTAAATAGAATTGTTTTTAAATTTTCTTTCCAGATTATTCATCGTTAGTGTATAGAAATGCAATGGATGTCAAGTTTCTTAATACTAATTTTAACATCTGTTGATGGAACTTGCTTATAACAATTATTAATGCAGTGTTTGCCTAGTGATTTTTTATTTTCTTTCTTCATTTTTTTTTTTTTACAGGTATTAATTGGAATTCTTCTGTAAAAAAAGGGTTATGCCTTTGTTCCTCCTAATTCATGTATTCAGTTAATTAACTGTATCAGTCTAGACTCATGGCTTTTCTTTTGGTTGGTTTGTTTATTTTTCACTTTCTAGGTTAAACTCCAATTATATAGTTATGTATTTTGCTGCTCTTTTTGTTCTAACTTTGACTATTAGGAGATTTTTCAGTGTTCTCTCTCTTTTTTGAGCACTTTCTTAACTTCTGCTGACACGAAATGCTCCAGGCTCATCTTGCATTTTTCTCTGCCCCAGCTCTGGAATCACCCACTTCTCCAGTAAGACCTGGTTCCTTTTACTGGGAGTTGTATTTAGAAATAAAGAGCTAAAGGTCCTCATTGCTACTAGGGTGTCGTTCCTTCTGGGCCGTCTCAGTAGACACAGCTAGAAAATGTATGTACGTATACTAATCCACACATGCAAACAGCTTCAGGTGTATTTCTGCCTTTTCTGTCTGAAACTGAGTTCATATTGACGCCTCTGATTGCTATCCAAAACACAGGGTTAACCCTAGCCTCACCCTTTCCCTTAATTGTGACTTCTTTCTCTGACAGTGACAAACCCTGTAGGTATTATCTACAATGTATTTATTTATTTATTCAGCTCTAGTATACCCATAAAGTAGTTTCAGAATTGCTAACCAAAACCCCTGTGAGAAACACATGTACTAGCTTGAGCACAGTATTTGTAGACTGTTCTTTCTGCCTTTAGCTTGTGGTATATACCCTATTTTCCAAAGTTACCGAGACTAGTTAGTTCTTTTCTCCTCCACTAGCTTCAATGTGGTTAATCACTCGGAACACAATTAGATTCATTTGCTGCTACCTGCATTCTGTTTGGGGTCGCTCCACATCTGGTTGATTGTTAATTATTCACTTATTTACGGACTTATGGAAAGCATTACTGTGTTTCTAAAACTCAAACATATGTAAAAGGTATATATATTCAGAGAAACATCACTCCCTTCCCATCCCTACTATTTTTCCCCTTTTCTCTTTTTTATGCCCCTTCTCTCTCCAGACAACCAGTTTGTTTAGTTTTTCTATTATCCTTCCTGTATGTATGTATGTATGTATGTATGTATGTATGTATTTATTTATTTTTATCCTCACCTGAGGACATTTCTGCATTTATTTTCAGACAGAGCAGAAGGGAGAGAGGGAGGAAGAGAGAAATAGAAACATAGATGTGAGAGAGACACATCCAGTGGCTGCCACCCACATGACCCCAACTGGGGCCGTGGTCAAAGTGCAACCGAGGCACATGCCCCTAGCGGGAACCGAACCTGGAACTCTTTGGTCCGCAGGACGATGCTCTAACTGCTGAGCCAAACCTCCCAAGGCTATTTTATCTATCTATCTGTCTATCTATCATCTATCTATCTATCTATCTATCTATCTATCTATCTATCTATCATCTATCTATCATCTATCATCTATCTATCTATCATCTATCTATCTTGATATCAATATAGATATAGATATAGATATAGGTATAGATATAGGTATATAGATATAGATATATAAATGAGCAAGGTATGGATGTTTTTAAGGCCCTTTTTACATATTGGCTAATTGCTTTCCAGAAAGGCTGCTTCATTCAACTCTCCCATGAGGAGGAGATAATAGTTCCTGTTTTACTGTAACCTGAGCAACAGTGGACAGTTGATTGTTTAAGGCTTTGGTAATTTGATAGACAAAATTAACTTCTTGTCCTAGCCTGCGTTTCTCTGATTTGCTTCGAGGTTTACATGTTTCAAATGTTTCTTGGCAGACTGCATTCCCTCCTTTGTGAGCCCTCTGTCCTTGGCCCACTCATCTTTTAGAGACTAGTGTTTTGTTTTGGTTTTTTAATAGATTTTCATAGGCCTTTACCCAAAGAGGATATTAATTCTTTGTCACCATCACTGTTTGTACATGTCTTCAGAGAACCCACAAATCTTCCCTAATGTGTCTCTAAAATGCTTTCCCCAAGGAGCCGCTGAAGTTATCATTTTCATCAAAAGCAACCCAAATCTGACTTAAAAGGTTGTGGGCAACAAATGGTCTCTGAATCTAGCGACCCATTGATAACCAAGGCAAGGAAACTTTCTGTTTGCAAATATAGAGTTTCTGAAGCTTATGGGAGATTCTGAGCTTGATTCCACAAATACTGTATTGCTTGGTTTCAACTGCACACACTCTCAATCATCCAGGATGTTACTTTTGAAAAGAATGTTTGAGCCTGTGCTTGGTTGCATATAAATTATTCAGTTACATATTAATCAGTTCTAAGGAGCAACAAGAAGTTTCATTTGGTGTAAACAGGTGATTTTGAGCTTGGCTTCCCATAAACCGTTTAGTATCAACTAGAACTTGCTCTAATGCCTTGTAGGAAATTGGTTTTAAGAAGAATGATAGAGTCTAGGATTGTTTGACATACACTGCTTAGTTTTGTCTAAACTTCCTCTACAATTTTTAAAAGTTAGAAGTGTCATTTTCCCGTTGTTTCAAATTGCCTGCTTGGTTTCACTGTGATTTGCTCTGTGTCATTTTAGGAGTTACCTTAGATAGAAATGTGTAGTTTTGACGTTGTTATCATTTAACCTTCTTAGATTCATTTTAATGTGCCCTAACTTGCACTGAGACGGTGCATTTGAGATGACTGTGCGTTTCTGAGCAGGTTTGCATGTACAAAGTTTATATAGCACCCATGAAATTTTGAGAAGACTGTGACACCGATGTATTTGCAAGTTTTGATGAGCATGTTTAGACAGTGCCAACTACATCATGACTGCCCCCTGGCAGGCAGTAACTGTAAGACACATCCAAAATTCAGAGATGCTAAAATGTGAAGAAAAAAACGTGTGACATCAAATTTAAGAAGCAGAACGATCAGTATTTGGTAGTGAGGAGTGAAAAGATACAATGAATGAAACATTTCTCCTACATTGCTGGCTTCGACAGATGTGCACACTCTTTTGTGGTATATTTTATCACCACTGTAATTTACTACAAATAATATCCTTGGAAATAACGTTATGGGAATTCCTGGCCACTTCCTAAGGGTAGATTCCTAGAATTTGGTAGATTAAAAATTACACTTCATTTGCTGCTTCAGTCTGCATTTTTGCAGTGATATCATATTTGCTTTTGTAAGTTCACAAGTCATTTGTATTTCTCTTTTTGCAAATTGCCTGTTAATACTGTGACTCAGACTTCCTCTCTGCACTTATCCCACTTTTATTGCTTAATACAGGCAGTTTGTATAATAAGAACCTCAATCATCTATCTGACACGTATTGCAATTATTCTTTCCTAATTTATATTTTTATCTGTTAGTACATGGTGTGTTTGAATTTTAATATTCTCGTAAGAATACATTTAAAACATATAGCAAACATGTTAGATAATAAAATGAACACCCACTACTTTGCTCTATAAAATCTTAACATTATTCTATATTTAGTTCAGACTTGTTTTTGTTTTTTTGTTTTTTTATCCTCACCTGAGGACATTTTTCCATTTTCTGTACAGATAGAGTGGGAGGGAGAGAGAGGAAGAGAGAGAGAGAGAGAGAGAGAGAAACATCGAGATGAAAGGGACACATCGAGTGGCTGCCACCCGCACGACCAACCAGGGCCGGGGACAAACTGCAACCGAAGTACGTGCCCCTAGCGGGAACCAAACCCAGGTCTCTCTGGACCGCAGGCCGACGCTCTAACCGCTGAGCCAAACCGGCCAGGGCCAGACTTGTTTTAAAGAAATACAGTTTTGCAATAAACTTGAGATGTCCATGACTCCCCCCCCAATTTCAAACCGTTTGCTACCTCCTGGTTGATTTAACTGCTATCATGTATTTGATCATTTCATTCCATACATTTGCTACAAGTCTAGATATCCAAGATTTTCAATGCTATTGTTTCCCATGTTTTAAATTTACATTATATATATACATATATGTATATATATGTGTATATATGTATATATATATATATATATATATGTATTTCTCTATATTCTTCTTACCCACACTCTGTACTTAATTTTTGCCAATCAGGTAGGTGTGAATCAGCATTTATTTTTATTTCAATTTGTATTTCCATGATGACCTGTGAGATTGAGAATCCTTTCATACGTTTATTCATAAGTCAGGTTTCTTCTTCTATAATTTGCCTATTCATATTGTTTGTCCATTTTTCTATTGGATTGTCTTTTGTACTGGTAGATGTCCTTCGAATGTTCTGTAAACAATTGTTTGTGTGCTTTACACATTATAAACATCCTCTCTCACTGTGTGGCTTGTCTTTTAACTTCTTTTTTCTATCTGATTGTGAAAAAGTGTTATATGAACATAGTACAATTTATCAACCTTTTCTTTATGTTTTGTGCTTTCTTTTAAATAGACCCTCCTTACCAAAAGATCATCAAGGTAATCTTTTCTATTTTCTTCTAAAATTTTTAAAGCTTTGCCTTTGAAATTTAGGTTTTTAGTCCAGTTAAAATGTATTTGGTTTACAGTTTGCAGTGAGAACTTAATACTTTCCATATTTTTCCTGCAATAGTTCTTTCTCCATTAATTTATGATGCTATCTTTGTAATGTGTTGCATTTCCATTTACCCAGGGGTATGTTCCTGAGATTTCTATGCAGTTTAATCCTGCTCAATACTTTGAGTGTATTTCCAAGTTGAAGACTATTTTTTAAATAAAATTTTAGAAAATATCTCAATTATTTCTTCAAAAAATGGACTTTCCATCATCCCCATCATTCTTTTCTGGAACTCCTAGTATTCCTACCAGTTGAATGTTGCAGAGTCTCAACTTATCTTCCACGTCTCTTAACTGGTCATGTTTGACATTTGTGTGGTGCATTTTGAGTGAATTTCTCAATTCTATTTTTTAATTAATCAATCCTTTCTTTGTTTCTATTTTGTAAAATTAGAGTGACCATGATTTTACTTTTCTGTGATTATGTTGTTTTAATTTATTCATTTTTGTATCTACTTAGTTTTCTTCAGCTCTACTTGCTTTATTTTGTAATTTCTTGCTTTTTAAATCGAAGGCATGTCTTCATTTTCCTCTTTGAGCATCCTAATAACATAAAAGAATAATATTTTGGCCCTGGCTGGTTTGGCTTAGCGGTCAAAGGCACGTATCTGGGTTGCAGGTTCGATCCCTGCTCCAGTCTAGGTTGTGCAGGAGGCAACCAATCAGTGTGTCTTTCTCACATTGATGTTTCCTTTTCTCTCCCTCCCTTCCTTCCACTCTCTCTAAAAATCAATGGGAAAATATCCTTAGATGAGGATAACAAATAAAAATAATAATATTTGTAAATTAATATTATATTTTATAATTTAAAAGTCTTTGTCAAACTGCTATATAAATTTAATTTCACACGCATGAATTTATGTTTCAGTCTAAATATTGATTTCATTGGTTGTCTTCCACGAGACATATTTTTCTTGTATTTTGATATTTTGTTTTATGGTCTAATTTTCTATAGCATACTTTTTGTTTCATTTTCTTTTTTTGTTCCTCTCTGTCTAGTGGTTTGCAGTTGCCTGCCCTGGTCCTTCAGGATCCCAATCCAGGCCAGGCCTTGCACTGATGTTGGGACCATCACATACCTGATCACAGAGCTAGTTGAGAGCTTGGCCAGCCTCCTAGTCTAGAGGTCAAGTCTGTGTTCACCTTCCTCCCTAAACCCCAACCTATCAGAAGCTATGGCCCTTGGCAACATTTCAAAAATAATAGTTTTACTGAGATATAATTTACATACTATCAAATTTGTATTTTACAATTCAGTAGTTTTTGTATAGTCGCAAAGTTGTACAACCATCATCACAAATTCCAGAACATTGTTATCACCCCGAAAAGAAACCCAGTACCTTCCCCTGCCAGTGTGGTTAGTGGTTAAGCATCGACCCATGCACCAAGAGGTCGATGATTCAATTCCCGGTCAGGGCACATGCCCAGGTTGTGGGCCCGAAACCCAGTGGGGGGCATGTAGAAGGTGGCCAATCAATGTTCTCTCTCATCAATGTTTCTCTCTCTCTCTCTCTCCCTTCGTCTCTCTCTAAAATCAAAAAAGGAAAAATATAAAGAAAGAAACCTGGAACCTATAACAATCATCCTTCTTCCCCTTCTACCTCCAGTCCCTGGCAGCCACTAATCTTTCTGTGTCTATGGGTTTGCCTATTCTGGACATTTTATATAAATAGAATCATACGACAGGTGCCCTTCTGGGTCTGGCTTCTCTCACTCAGTGTGATGTTTTTCTGTGTTCCTCCATGTTGTAGCATGTGTCAGTACTTATTCCTTTTAATGGCTCAATAATATTCTATTATACTATATTTTATTTATCTAGTCATCAACTGACGGACATTTGGGATATTTTCATTTTTAGATGTATGGATAATTCTGTTGTATCAATCATCTCTGGCCGCCATAACAAAATGCCATAGACCGGGTGGCTTAAACAATAGAAATTTATTTCTCAGAGTTCTGAAGATTGGAAGTCTGAAATCAAGGTAGTTCTCGTGAGACTCTTTCGCAGCTTTGCACATAGCTGCCTTCTTGCTGTGCTTCACATGTGAGACAGAATAAGCTCTCTGGTGTCTTTTCTTATAAGGGCACTAATTCCCTCATGAGGGCCTCACCCTCATGATCTCATCTAAACCCAGTTACCTCCCAATGGCCTTGTGTCCAAATACTATCATATTTGGAGTTATAGCTTCAACACATGAATCTGTGGGGGACACTACTTATTCCATAGCATTCTGCCTCTGGTCACCCAAAATTCATGTTCTTTTCACATGCAAAATATATTAGTTTCACTTCAATAGCCCCAAAAACCTTAACTCATTCCAGCATTAACTTTAAAGTCCAAGGTCTCATCTAAATATCATCAGATAAAGATGAAATCAGTACTATTCATCCTGAGGAAAAACTCCCCTCCAACTGTGAATCTGTGAAACCACACAAATTACACGCAGTACAATGGTGTGAAGACATAGGATGGGCATTCCCATTCCAAGACAGAAATATGAAAGAAGATAGGGTAATGGGTCCCAGGCAAGCCCAGAAGCTAGCAAGACAAATTCCACTAAAATCTCACAGTCTGAGAATAATTCTTCTTTGTATCAGTATTCTGACATTTGGACCCACGAGGCAGTGGTCCCATTTGTGTGACCCATTGGGGTGGCAACCCCATCCCCTTGGCTCTACTAGGCAGGGGTCATGCCCTCAAGACTCTGCCAGGGGAGGGCCCTACTTCCAAGGTTTGGGGTAGCCCTACCCCTGAGGTTCTGGGGTGGAATTTGTCTGGACTGTCAAAATTGAAGTGATAACCTTGTTCTTTGAAACCAAGGAGGCAGCCCTGGTGATCTCTGAATCACTTTCGGAATCATTCTTCCCTGTTTATGCAGAATAGTGCACATTCATAGCAAAATATCTCTATAGTCCAGTCCTGTGGGATCCAAGAAGTCCTTCATTCTATCCTGTCCCCTTAGTTCAAACTGGTGGTGTCTTTGTTGGTATAATGCCATCTCTATGCCTGGCTTTTGCAGAGATAGATGATTAAGTCCATGAGTTGTACCCATAATCTCTATCAAATGTTTAATCAGATAAACCTTCAGTGTTATTTTCAGAACAAGTTTTCTCATTTTTTTTTTTTTTTTTACAATATGAATAGACTGCAAATTTGCCAAACCTTCAAGTCCTAGTTTCTTTTTACTTAACAATTTCTTCTTTAATTCATCTCTCCTCTTTTGCATTTTATTATAAGGAGTCAGGAGGAACACTTTGCTTAGACATCTCCTCAGCTAAACATCTAATTTTATCATTCACAAATTCTACCTTCTGCAAAACACTGGAACACAATTCAGCCAAATTCTTTGACACTTTATAACAGGGATCATCTTTCCTCCAATTTTCAATAAGATGTTCCTTGTTTCCTTCTGAGATCTCACCAGAATCACTCTTACTGTTCATATTTCTAGCATGCACCTCAAAACTATTTTAACATCTACCCATTATCCAGTTCCAAAACTGCTTCCAAATGTTTAGGTATTTGTTATAGCAGTACCCCACTTCTTGGCACCAAAATCCATCTTAATCAGCTCAAGCTGCCATAACAAAATACTATAGACTAGATTTCTCACAGTTCTGGAAGCTGGAAATCTGAAATCAGGGTGCCAGCATTTGGATTTTGGTGAAAACTCCCTTCTTGGATCGCAGATGGACACTTTCTGTATCTTCACGTGGAAGGGGTAGGTGGGGGGGGGGGGGGAGAGCAGGCTCTCTGGTGTCTCGTCTTATGAGGGCACTAATACCATCAGGGGGCCCTTTCTCATGGCCTCATCTAAACCTAATCATCTCCCAAAAGCCCCACTTCCAATTACCATCACGCTGGGGATTGACGCTTCAACACATACATTTTGGGGCACACAATTCAGTCCGCATCACTTGCTATGAGCATTTATGCACCAGTTTTTGCGTGGACATATATTTTCAGTTCCCCGGGTGTATCTCTGGAATTGGGATCTCTTCGTCATGTGGCAGTTCTAGGTTTAGCTTTTTGAGAGACTGCCAAACTGTTTTCCAAGGCAGCTGCATCATTTTACATCCCCACAAGCAATGTACGAGGCTTCTATTTCCTCCACGTCCTCATTAACACTTGTTATTATCCATCTTTTTTATTATAACACCCATTCTAGCGGGTGTCAAATGGTATCTCACCGTGGTTTTAATTTGCATGTCTGTAATGACTAATGGTGTTGAACACCTTTTCATGTGCTGATTGGCCACTTGGGTATCTTCTTTGGAGAGACGGTCTATTCAAGTATTTTGCCCATTTTTTGATTGGGTTATTTGTCTTTCTATCATTGAATTGGAAGAATTCTTTCTGTGATCTAGATCCAAGTCCCTTATAGGACATATGATATGAAAATAATTTCCTTTGACAACATTTTGTCTTCAGTCTCCTTCCATGAGCACACTCAGGAAAGCTCTACTCAGCTCCTATCTTCAAGAGAAGTCATGTTAGCTCAGATCCTCCACTGTCAGTCTGGGTCTGGACTCGGGTCCCTGCCAGCCCACGGCTCCAGCTTGTGTTTCTGCTGTGTCCGAACCACGGAAATGTGTGTCCTGTCCTGGAGCCTCAATATGCCTTTCAGTTCTCCCGTGTTTTATCCATCATCGCCGGGTTTCTAGCAAAGAGCGTCGCTCAGCTGCAGACTCGCAGCATCGCCTCGCCCTGGAAGACCTCCACCAGGATTGTCGACAGTCTTTTCCTTTGTGTGTACATTTTTTTAAAGCTGTGAAGTTATATCTATTGATATCTTTATAGGATTTCTCCCCTTGCTTTTACGGGTAGAAAGGTTTTACCCATCAAAAGAGAGAAACATGATCTTAC
Organism: Molossus molossus; assembly: GCF_014108415.1. Taxonomy (NCBI): domain Eukaryota; kingdom Metazoa; phylum Chordata; class Mammalia; order Chiroptera; family Molossidae; genus Molossus; species Molossus molossus. Next base: position 103,445,613 of record NW_023425366.1, on the reverse strand, counting down.
AATTTCTTCTAATGGTTTCTTTATTCTTTCTGTTTAACTCTCTAGTCCCTCTGGAATCTATCTAATTAGTGTACAAGTAGGGATTCAAGTTATTTACTAATTATCTCAGCGCCAATTAGTATTGTTTTTTTGTGGTAGCACCAATTATTTTAAATGCCATTCCAATTGTGTATCAAATTTCAATATCAACTTTGCATCTATTTCAGAGCCTTTAATGTCAACTCTATCCCCTTATTTGATTTTTTTTCATTCCTGGACCTAAAGTGGGAAGCGCATCATTTGTATGTTTCCTTTAGGCCTAGCTTAGGGCTTGTTATATTATAATTGCTCAACCAATTATTTTCTGGATGAGTTTATAATTGAAAGTCAGACTGGGGCAGGGACACAGAGGGAAAGTGTTGAAACACGGTGAGGAGTTGTTGGAATGGCTGACCATGACAATAGACGACCAAACCTAGTCCCTCGCACAGTGCCTAGCACATAGTGTCTGGCCTCTCATTTAAGGCCCACTATAATCTGTCTCTCAAAGCACTGCAGAATAAAAAGAACATTAATTTAAATTCCGCCTCTAACTCTTTTATTAGCTCTGTGACTGTTGGCAAATTATATAACTGCTCTGAGTCACAGTTTCTTCATCTGTAAAAAAAGAAGTAAGATCTGCTCAGAGGGACATTATAAGTATTAAATGAGATAACTTAGATAAGAGAGTTTTTTTTTAACGAGCACAGTGCTGTATTTGTAGGATAACCGTGTCCACATCACTTCCCCTCATTTCCCATATAAATCTCTGCAGCAGACGGCAGGATCCTCTCCCCCCTCAACTCTGGGGGCCTCTCCTGCCCGCCCTCCTGCTGTGGCTCTCTCTCCCGAGCCAGATTCCACCCGTCCCCAAAGGCCCAGCCTTACCCCCACCTCGCTCCCGAATACGTCTCTCCACGTCTGCCCCCCTTCATGGGCACGTTCAATAAGCCTTCCTGTAGCTCCTGTCTTCAAACAGAGCAGTGATTTTAGCTCATATATCCCATCCTCAACCTGGTCCTGGATGCAGGGTCCAGAAGCTGACAAAGTAGCTTCTTCTCGTTCTTTAAACTTTGTTTATTCTCATGCTAAGGCTCAGTCATTCCCTCCCTGTTTGATGAGGGTTGAACATCTTCAAGTGAACCTTCAGTTGCATGTGGGAAGGGGCCGTGTCACGTTCTCCTTAGTGCCTGGTGCCAAGCTAGACCCAAAGTAGAAGCTCGATATTTATTACCATATGAATGGTAAAGAGAGCACAATGGTTGTAATTGCACGGGGCTGGCTTTAATTTTTTTTTTTTTTTGTACTTGTATGTTGGGTTGGGTTAAATAACTGAGACTGTAGTGGTAGGTCTTCAACAGTGGTATGTGTTTCCTGTCTTCAGATAGCCAGCCCTGGGAACCACAGTGGACCCAGGGAAGAGACAGGGGGCAGAGGCAGGGGTACGGGCAGCAGGACACTGGGCAGTGGAGTAGAAACAGAATTGAAGAATGTGATTTATTCCAACTTTACAATTTTATAAGAAAGGACTCCAAAGCCTGGGGTGGCTGATTGCTTTTCCAAGGTCAACCCACGGACCAGGCCCCGGGTTCCCTGGTTCCTCACGCAGTGCTCTTTCTTCTGTGATGAGGTCTGCTCCTCAAATGGTATTCCAAGCTGAGACTCATACACAGGGCAGAGGTGCTAACAGACCACAGTGGGGGAGAAGACTTTGGAATAATCCAAAAGGTTGGGAGACACCCAAGAACAAGTGAAATTCTCATATTCCATCAGCAGCACTGTCCTTCTGCTAAACTCACTTGCTTTGAAGCTAGAGAGTGCTCCTGTTTGGGCTTGTGTCAAAGTCCAAAACAGTGAAGCGTGTGGCCGTCTAGTCATCCCAATGGCAAAGAAAGCCTTTGAGCAGCAAATGATGCAAAAAACATCCTGTCTCCCTGCATTATTTGCTTTTCCATCTGTTTTCTCACCCTTTCATCTCTGCCTATGGAGGAGCTGTCTTTCTTCAGACAGAAGATGACAAAGAAGCCTGTGCTTGGGTCAAGAGGAATTCTACCCACCCCTCCAACGTGTGTGGGTTGCAAAGTAATTATTCTGCAGGAGAGTGTGTTCAAGCAAATTACCCCCTTCACTCCCTCCATTATGCCAGGCCTGAGCAACAGCATGCTGACTCACGGTAACGATGCTGTCAGGAGCTTTACCTGTGATTTTCCGAGCAGCAGGCTTTGGGTGGGCAGAGCAAGGGCTATCAGATCAAACCACAGCCCGGCTCCTCTCACAGACCTGAGAAAGAACAAAAAGGCATCGTGCCCAGGAGAGAGCAGACCTAGCAGGCTCAGGCAACAGAGTGGCAATGGCTGTGGCAGATGTGCAGGGCTCTCGACTACGGTGGACTCAGAAAAGGGACAAGGAGGCGGAGACAAGGTCAGGACACTCTGGGCAGTGTGGTTAGAATGAGAATCACAGACTCAGCTTTTTAAAAAGCACATGTTATAAACCATTCGTTCCAACTTGATCATGTTATAAGGGAGAATTCTGCGATGGGTCATTGTGCGTCCACTTGACTGGGCTAAGGGATGCCCAACTCGCAGGTCAAACAGGATTTTGGGGTGTGTCTGTGAGGATGTTTCTGGAGAAGATTAGCGTTTGAGTTGGTAGACTGAGTACAGCAACTCTGACTAAGGAGTCTGGGCATCGTTCAGTCCACTGAGGAGCTGAATAGACCAAAGGCAGAGCAAGGGCACATTTGTTCTCATTGCTTGAGACAGCTCATCCTTCTGTCCTCAGACTCCAGTGCTCCTGGTTCCCACGTCTTCGGACTCGGACTGGATTACACCACTGGCGTCCCTGGTTCTAGCTTGCGGGTGGCAGGCTGTTGGACTTCAGCCTCCATCATCACATAAGCCAATTCTTATAATAAATAATATATTTTTATATCATTGATATTATGTAAGTAACCAAGCTCTGAAGTGGCTGTGTTTCCGATGTCAACCCGCAGAGCCAGGCCCCCTGACTCCCACCCTGCTCCTGCCCCCCACGCAGTGCTCCTGCCCCCACAGTGAGTTCAGTTCCTGTCGCACTGTTCCAAGTCCAGATTGCCTTTAAGGAAGAAGGCAGGCTGATGTCGGAACTCTTCTCTACTTTGGGTGGCTATCGCGAGGCTCCTGCATTTGAAAGAGTCTCTCCAGGGTCTGGGACAGAGTGTTAGAAGAGCTTGGCAGGTGAGAATGGTATTTCAGGACCACGAAGACGTCTCAGGGGGAAGATATGGAATCTACATCCCAGAGCACGTTAGCCTGTGGCTACATGACACCAAAACGGATGAATGGAAGCCATGTTCTCAACCACTTTGCCCATTGTGGGTCACACAGAGGGTGAATGTGGTGTCCACCTGGAGTCTGGGGAAGGCTGGCCATGTGGATGTTATAGAGACTGCGGTTACTTTGCAGTTCTCTGTGGATGGGTTTGCGACTCCGTAGCCAGGTACCCTGCCGTCAAACCTCCCCACATAAATTGTGTTGTCACTTTTCTTATCTGGGGCTCAGTATCTTCAGTTGTAAAGCCAGGCTCATGTGACCCTGTTGACAGATACTACCTCTAACTCCTATAGTGACCCAGCTCAGTGCTTGACAAAATACCTCAATAAATGAGGCTTAATGATTTGTTTGTGGTTATTATTTTTTGGATAGGATGTTGGGTCAGGTGCATAGTTTGCAAATTATTTCTTCCATCCCACAGGTTGCCTTTTCAATCTTTTGCAGGAGATTGATTTTTAGTTTTATGTCACCCCACTTGTCTATTTCGGGTTTTTTTGTTTTTTGTTTTTTTACTTGTGCTTTTGGTGTCATATTTAAAAACGTGTTGCCCAAACCAATGTCAAGAAGCTTTTTCCTTATGTTTTCTTCTAGTTTTAGTATTTCAGATTTTATGTTTAAGTCTTAAATACATTTTGAGTTAATTTTTGTATGTAGTGTGAGATAAGGGTCCAATTTTATTTTTCTGAAAGTAAATTTCCACTTTCCCAGCACCATTTAATGAAAAGACTATCCTTTCTCCACTGTGTGTACTTGGCATCTTTGTTGAAGATCAGTTGACTGTAGATATGTGGATTTATTTCTGGGCTTCTCTCCTCCTCCCCTTCAATGGTTTATTATGGATTTTTATGCCAGTACCATACTGTTTTGATTACTATAGCTTTGCAATATATTTTGGAATAAGGGACTGTGATGCCTCCAGCTTTGTTTTTCTTTATCAAGATTTGGTTATTCAAGGTCTTTGGTGCTTCAAAATAAGTTTTAGGATATTTTTCTATTTTTGTAAAGAATGCCATTGGGATTTTGATAGGAATTTCATTGAATCTGTAGATCTTTTTGGGTAGTAAGTACATTTTAACAATAATAATTCTGCAACCCATAAACATGAGATGTATTTCCATTTACCTGTGTCGTCTTTAATTTCCTTCATCAATATAGAATGTTCAGTGTACAAGCCTTTTATCTTCCTGTCTAGGTTCATTCTTAAGTATTGTATTTTTGTTGTTGTTGTTGCTATTATAAATGTTTTTTTTTTTTTTTAATTTCCTTTTAATATAGTTTATTGTTTGTGTTTAGAAACATGACTTATTTCTGTGTGTAGATTTTGGGTACTGCAACTTGACTGAATTATTTATTGTTGTTGTTGAATCTTTAATGTTTTCTGCATATATGATCATATTATTTGCAAACAGAGATTATTTTACTTCTTCTTTTCTGGTTTAGATGTTTTTTATTCTTTTTCTTGTCTGAGCATATCCAGTTAGGACTTCAATACTATATTGAAAGGAAGTGGTGAAAGTGGGCATCCTTGCCTTTTAATGAATCTTAGAGGGAAAGCTTTTGCTTGTTCCCCATTGATTATGATGTTTGATGTGGGCCTTTCATGTATGGCTTTCACTGTGTTGAACTAAATTCTTTCTATAACTATTATGTTGAGAAATTTCAATCATGAGGGGCTGTTGAGCTTTTTCAAATGCTTTCTCTGCATCTATTGAGATGATTATGCTATTTTTCTTTCACTTTGTTAATGCAAGGTATCACATTGATTTGCATATGTAGAACCATCCTAGCATCCCGGGGTAAATCCCACTACCTCATGCTGTATAACCCTTTAGCATGTTATTCAATTTTGTTTGCTTGTATATTTATTGAGGATTTCCTTGATATACGTTTATCAAGGATACTGGCCTATAGTTTTCTTGCAGTATTTTTGTCTAGCTTTAGCATTAGAATAAAGCTAGCATTATAAAATGAGTTTGAAAGTGTTTCCTCTTCTTTTTTTGGAAGAGTTTTAGAAGAATTAATATTAATTCTTCTTTGAATGTTTTGTAGAATTCATCCATGAAGCCATCTGGTCCCAGATTTTTCTTTTTTGGGGAGCAAAGTTCTTAATATTGATTCAATCTTCTTATTTTTTTATTGGTCTGTTCAATTTGGTTTTGGTAGATTGTAGGTTTCTAGGAATTTATCCATTTCTTTTAGATCATCTCTTTTGTTGGTATGAAATCATTCATAATAGTTCCTTATGATCCTTTTTATTTCTGAGGCATCTGTTATAATGTCTCCTCTTTCATTTCTGATTGTAGTTATTTGAGTCTTCTCTTTTTAAAGTTATTCTAGATAATAGCTTGTTGATTTTGTTCATGTTTTGTTAAAAAAACAACTTTCAGTTTTGTTGATTTTTTTCTTCTTTTTTTTATATTCTATTTGATTTATTTCTGCTCTAGTACTTATTTCCTTTCTTCTGCTTATTTGGACTTACACTGTTCTTCTTTTTCTAGTTCCTTGAGGTGTGAAGTTGGGTTTTTTATTTGAGGTATTTCTTCTTTTTTAATCTAGAAATTAATTTATATAAACTCTTCTCTTAGAACTGCTTTTGCTGTATTCTATAAGTTTTGGTATGTGTTTTTTTATTTTCCTTTGTTTTAAGATTTTTTTTTTTTTTTTTTTTTTTTTTTGGTACGTGCCCCTAGTGGGAACCAAACCTGGGACTTTCTGGTCCACAGGCTGACACTCCAACCGCTGAGCCAAACCAGCCCGGGCTCAAGATATTTTTTAATTCCCTTTTAATATTCTCTTTGACCCAATAGTTGTTCAGGAGTATGTTGTTGAGTCTTCATATATTTGAGATTTTTTTCCCCCATTTTCTTGCTGTTATTGATTTCAAGCTTCATTTAATTATGCTCAGAAAGATACATAGAATGATTCTTCTTGAATTCATTTAAGACTTGTTTTGTGACCTAATGTATGATCTGTCCTGGAAAGTGTTCTGTGTGTTCTTGAGAATATTTATTTTTTTTGCTGTTATATGGAAAGTTATGTATATGTCTCTTAGATTCATCTGTTCTAAAGTGTTACTCAGTTTTTCTGTTTCCTTATTGATTTTCTGTTAGGGTAATCTATCAGTTAGAGTGGGGTACTGATGTCTTCTACAATTATAGTATTGCTGTCTATTTCTCCCTTTCGATTTGTCAAAGTTTCTTTATAAATTAGGTGCTTTGATGCTGGGTGCATAAGTATATATTTATATCTCTCTGTTGAATTGGCCCTATTATTATTATATGACCTTCTTTGTCTCTTGTGACAGTTTTGACTTAACTTCTATTTTATATGATCTAAATATAGTCACCCTTGCTCCATGCCCCCACCCCCGTTTTTCTAAATCCTCACCTGAGGGTATTTTTCCATTGATTTTTCAGATAAAGTGGGAGAGAAGGAGAGAGAGAGAAAAAGAGAGAGAGAGAGAGAAACATCCATGTGAAAGAGACACATTGATTGCCTCCTGCACAACCCTAGACCAGGGCTGGGGATCAAACCTGCAAGTGAGGTATGTGCCCTTGACCGGAAATTGAACCTGTGACTCTTTGGTCCACGGGCTGATGCTCTGACCATTGAGCCAAACCAGCCAGGGCCCCTTGCTCCCTTTCGGTTACCAAATACATGGAATATCTTTTTTCATCCCTTCACTTTTAGCCTATGTATTTCTTTAAAGCAAGATGTGAGTCTCTTGCAGGACATTCACACTAGAGTGCTATTGTTGTGTTGGGTGTTGTAATTTTTTTATTTGACAATCTAAGGTTACAGAGGTCAATGCCCCTGACTAAATAATCAGGTATTGCATATTTTAAAAATTCTTGAGGTACACGGGTTGAAAATCACTGCTATAGACTGTTAAAGGGTGCTTATCAGTTAAGTAAGTGAGGGTTCTAAAATTTCATGTATTCAAGGCTATGCAGGGGTGGGGAAATTTTTTTATACCAAGGGTCATTTGGATATTTATATGGCTCAATTTTGGGCCATATAAAATTATCAACTGAAAAATTAGCCTGCTATATTTGGTCAAATGTTTAAGCTGGAACTGCTTCTCTTTGGTGAGGCGTGCGATGTTAGCTGGTATAGATTTTGCAGGGCTTATATGGCCCAAGGCCCAGATGTTCTCCACCCCTGCTGTGGAGGGTCAAGTGAACAATTAAAATACAAAATGAGCCCTGGCCGGTTTGGCTCAGTGATCAGAGTGTCCGTCGCATTGGCCCAGGGACCAGAGTCCAAAGTTCGGTTCCCACTAAGGGCACGTACCTTGGTTGCAGTTTGTCCCTGGCTCTGGTTGGGGTCATGTGGGTGGCAGCCACTCGATGTGTCTTACATCAATGTGTCTCACATCAATGTTTCTCACCCTTCCTTCCTCCCTCTCTCCCTCCGTTCTATCTCAAGATAAATGCAAAAATGTCCTCGGGTGAGGATAAAAACCAAAAAAAACCAAAATGAAGCTGAAAAAAAAATGTGTGTTTCTTGTAGGCAGCATATAGTTGGACATAGATTTTTTTTTTTAATTCATTCACTCTGTCTTTTGATTCATTTAACTTTAAAGTGATTATTGTTGGTAAGGACTTACTATTGCCATTTGGTAATTGTTTTCTGAGTGTTTGTAGTTCATTGTTCCTTTCCTTCCTCTCTTTGCTGTCTTCCTTTGTGATCTGATTTATTTCTGTAATGGTATGCTTTGATTTCTTTTTCTTTATATTTGTGTATCTACTAGAGATTTTTTTCTTTGTGGCTACTATGAAGCTTACATAAAACATATAACAGTTTTAACAGTATTTTAATCTGATAACAACTTCAATCACATACAAAAACTACACTTTTACTCCCCCCCAATATTTTATGTTATTGATGTCACAGTATACATATTTTTATGCTGTGTATCCATGAGCAAATTATTGTATATATTTTAATGCTTTTATCTTTTAACAAATATGTTTTTTTAATTGCTTCTCGGCCTTTTGGCTAAGATCAAGTGTAGTATCTGTTCTTATCAGTTTAATAAAAATAAAAGTTCTTATTAATATTTTAGAGAGAGAGATAGAAACATTTATGTGTGAGAGAAACATCAATTGGATGCCTCCTGCACACCCCCTACTGGGGATCGAGCCCACAACCCCAGGCATGTGCCCTGACCTAGAATTGAGCCAGGACTTCTCAGTCCATGGGACAACTCTCAGTCTACTGAGCCACACAAACTGAATTCATCTTTTAACTTTTATACTAGAGTTATAAGTATTAGAGTACTCTAAATCTGACTATATACTAATCTTTATCAGTAAATTTTATACTTGCAAAGATTTCATGTTACTAATTAGTTTCTTTTTGTTTCAACTTGAATTCCCTTTAACATTTTTTTTTTAAGGCAAGTCTGGTGGTGATCTGAGAAAGTCTATCTCTTCTTCATTTCTGAAGGACAGCTTTTCTGGGTATAGTAATACCAGTTAGCAGTTTTATCTCTCACTATTTGAATATATCATCCCACTCTTTCCTAGCACCAAAACTTCCGCTGAGAAATTTGTTGATAGATTTATGGGGCTTCCCTTGTATGTGACAAGTCACTTTCTTCTTGCTGTTTTAAAAATTATCTTTGTCTTTGACTTAATAATTTAATTATAACAGATCTTGATGTAATCTTCTTTGGGTTGATCCTATTTGTGGACTTTTGAGTTTCATAAATCTGAATTTCTGTATTCCTCCCTAGACTTTGGAAGTTTTCAGCCATTATTTCTTTAAACCAGCTTTCTGTCCCTGCCCCTTCTTCTCCTCTGGGGTTCCTATAATGACTATATTGATTACTTTATGATACCCCATTAGTCCTGCGAGCATTCTTCACTTTAATTTTTTTTTTTCTGTTTCTTCTCTGAATGAATGACTTCAAATGACTTGTATTCAAATTCACTGACTTTTTTCTTCTACTTTCTTTACAGATTCTTTCTTTTATGCTATTGGCGCTCCCTGCTGAATTGTTCATATCAGCCATCATATTCTTTAGCTCCAGAATTTCTGTTTTGTTCTTTTTCATAGTTTTTGTCTCTGAAAAAATTCTCATTTTGTTCATGTATTATTTTTCTGATTTTGTTAAGTTGTCTGTGTTTTTCTTGTACTTTTCTATGCTTCCTTGAGACAATTATCTTGAATTATTTCTTGGGCAATTCAGAGATTTATGTTTCTTTGGGGTTGATTACCAGAGCTTTATTAGTTCCCTTGGTGGTGTCATGTTTGCCTAATTTTTTCAAGATCTATGATACCTTACATGATGTTTGTTTATTTGAAGACACAAACCCCTCTTTACATACTGGTTTGTGTCAGGTAAAGACCTTCTGCTGGGACTGCCTTTCTGATCACAACTGAGTGGGGCTGGAGCTATTGCCAGTTCTGTAGGTGGATACATGGCTGATAGACCTGTGACTGGAGGGTGGGAGTGAGTACGATTCCTGCTGGTTCCCCAGTGAAAGGAACTAGTCAAGCACAGGATCATAGTCAAGCACAGCTGGACCCACGGACAGCAGGCCTATTCCCAAGGGTGCAGATGGGTGTGGCTTCTGCCAGGTCCCTGAGTGTGCTTTCACCAGGTCCCCAGGTGAGCCCTTGAGTAGTCAGAACTGACTCTGAGGTTGCAGTACAGCAGGCCTGTAGCCAATCCCTGGGGTGCATCAGGATCCACAGTCAGGAATGAGGTCAGTGGGCTTGATACCGAAGGTACAGACTGGCATGACTGGGTCCCAGGGCAGTCAGGGCTGATTCTGGACCATGGTAGACCCGAGCTGGAGTTGGCTTACAGGGCTGATTCAAGATCTGCTTTTGGGACCAAGGTCTGTGAACCTCTTACCAGGGGCGTTGATGGGTATAACTCCTCCCAGGTCCTTCTATCTGTTTCCCAAAGTTCTCACTAAGGCCCCTTTGCCCATGAATGGATGCCATATTGTTATTTGTGTGTGGGGGATGCAAGCTGGAGACCTTCTATTTTGTTGACATCACTCCCCTTTTTTAGCATAATAATTTCAAGTTTCATGCATGTTGTGTCATGTCAGTACTTTGTTCCTTTATATGGTAAATGAATTACTTTTAATGACGGCATATTAGTTCATTCTGTAGATGTAACATCCACCTGCACTCCTGGATATTTAAATATATTTTTGCTGACATATTTAATGATTCATTGAACAATTTCTGTGCACATGTACACATATTTTTGTAGGTTTTTAAGGCCACTTTTGGTTAAATATACATGCCACTTATTTATTTAATTAATTAGCAACTAACTTAATTAACTTATTGTCGACCAAAATGACTCAATTCAACTGGCCATTTCAGCCAAACTGCTGAACTGAGAGCCCATGCTGACACAAAGAACGCGCCCTGGAAATGCAAAAGTTACAAGGAGAAAGGGAAATGATTCCAGTAGTGATACTAATGTGCCTTTCTTCTTAGCCACAGGGGAAAGCACATATACCTTCCCAACATAACTGCCTTCCTGGTGTTTAATGAATACAACTTCAGTTCATGTTATGCAATTTAAATCTGCTACAATTCAAGACATGGGGGATGTTTCCTTGCACTTGCTGATCTGGTACATAAAAGTAAAGCTTTAAATGTCTGGAGATTATTGATTTGGTTGTTTACTTGGGGAAGTTCAGTGGGGTATCCTTTGAAGCAATTACCTAAAGTGTTTCAATATGTTAAGCAACTCTAAAAAGAAGCCCCAGAGAAGGACCCTGGCTGGTGGAATCAGAGGCCTGGCAAGGCTCATGAAGTTCCAGGACCAGATTTGACCAATGGTTTTCAGTCTTTGGCAGATACAAGGGTCACCTGGGGAGATTATTAAAAATACAGATGTGCCCTGGCTGGTTTGGCTCAGCAGTTAGAGCATCAGCCTGCAGTCCAGAGAGACCTGGGTTCGGTTCCCACTAAGGTCGCGTACCTCGGTTGCAGTCTGTCCCCGGCCCTGGTTGGTCATGCGGGTGGCAGCCACTTGATGTGTCCCTTTCACATCGAAGTTTCTCTCTCTCTCTCCCTCCCACTCTACCTGAACAAAAAATGGAAAAAAAAAAATACAGATGCCCACTCCAATTCACTAAATCTATGGCAAGTGGCCTAAACCAATTTCTCAGATAATTCTGATCTATACCAAAACTTCAGGACCTTAGACCCAACCATTGAAAAACTCTATAGTTTAGCCCCTGCAGCAAAACAGTCTTCCCAAATGGCCCCTATGCTGACACCAAGGAATAATATAAGAATCTGCTATACAACCCCCCCCTTGTATTACTGCAGACATGCTGCTGAAGCTGTTGCTTTGTTTTTTCTATGATGCTCCAAATGGGAAAAAAAACAAAATTGGACCCACTGGTTTAGAAAATTTTGGTTTGTCCTGAAGAAGTAATATATTTTGAGGGAAGGGAATCAAGAACAATGAATAGGTGTAATAAATCATATTTCTTATTTTATTTTTGTGGCCAGGATACTCCCACCAATTTTAATAGCTATCTTTCTGCGTTATTGAACCATATATAACTGTTGGGTTTCTACCTGACATACCCCTCTATTATATCTTTATTTTTCTATGTCATAATTTAAAATTTTGTTTCCTATTTAGCATGTTGTTTATATTCTTGTAAGCTGCCCTTGAGCCTTCTTTGTAAGAGGCATGGTGTTTGAGTGTGAGAGTGTGTATATAAGTTTATTTGTTTACCTATAAAAGCTTCAAGTGCTGACTATCTGGTGTCGGCAGCAGCATCATGGTACCTCTCTCTCTTCCTCAGTCCTTTTAACTTTCTTAAGGAAGATGCTAAGGATGCTACTAAAGGGGAGGGTGAGGGCATTGATTAAAAGCTGCAAGGAGGAAGCTATAATTAAAAGTAATGTTTTTGGAGAGCTTACAATGAAGCACATTTAGATGACATTTTCTCCAAGGGTCCCTTTTTCCCTCCCCAACTTTGCTTCGCCTCTGGGGTTTGATGAGCCTGGTGGACTCAGTGGATCACAGAGTCATTTCCTTCCTCAGCCGGTTCGCCGAGTCTCAGTGTCTGGGCCACAGACAGTTCTCTTGACCTTGGCCGGGTGCCTGACGACTGTCCAGAAGCCAGGCAGAGCGCGTCTGGAACAGGATAAATCCCTCCCTGCTTCTGGGAAAGTAGGTCCTAGTCCGCATGCCGGCGACTGCGGCTTAGCAGTATCATCTTCCAAAGGCGAGGATGAGGTGGTGTTAATAGAGGAAGAGATTTGTTCTACCACTCACGCCGTTAATCCGCTCTGGCAAAACTGGCTCCGTAGTGGGCCTGCCCGAAGCGGGGGCTCGCATCTCCCAGCCTTGGCCCTGGAGGAGAGACCGGGCAGGTGGGCCCCAGCGCCCCCGCCCCCGCACACGGCCGCGGACTCCCGCAAACTCGGCTGTCCACAGCAGCCTTGCAAAGGATCTTCCGGCCGTTCTCTGCATCGAGTCCCTGGAACACAGCACATTCATAAAGATAAAGCTCGACATAATGGGACAGCTATTATTTGTTTCCTGACCCAGCAACATTGCTTGTGTTTAGAATCTGGCCGTGTTCATCAATACTTTCAGAAACGCATCTACCATTCCACAGTCTCGCCAGCTGTGGCAGTATTTTATCTCGTTGTGATGAGTACATTTTTTCCTAGGGAAGCAAATGGGACAGGTGGGTTAAGTGGGTCACAGTACCTCCAGCCAGTAAGCTACAAACAGGGAGAGCAGGAAGGCCACCGCCCTGGAGAGGTATCATGGATTTATGTGAGTTACTTATGGGTTTACATACCATCTCTGTGTTGATTTAGCTCCACGAGGGCAATATTCTTTTCTTTGGCAACTAAGGCACTCAGCGGGGTTCAAAAGCCGAGCCTGGAATTGCATACCAGCAGGTAATGGGTCAAATCACCTCCATATGCCGAGACTCAAATCCTGCCACATTCTTCAGTACCCATTTTACGGCAGGTGATGAGCTGACTTGTGGCCGGTGGTGAGAGCCAGAGAGTAGACGGCCTGGGAGAGATGCTGCGGCCCCGGGGTAGCCCGTCTACCTCAGACCCGGCCTCGCCTGAAATGAAGTCATCATGTTTCTCCCCCACATTCTTTCAGCTCAATTAGTCTTCCCAGTGACATATAAATACTGGATGCTTTAAAATAATCTGTTTTTTAAAAAATTTTTTTTATTTCAGTAATGTGTTTGTTTTTGCCTGTGAATGATTTGACTTCACAGCACATAAAATAAATAGGAAATCGCAGCATCATTCTCATGTTAGAAGCCGCTATCCAGAAATATCTATTTTGGTACCGTAATTTCTTTTGCTTTCTCTCTCATTTGGGAAAGATGAAAGCTGCAAAGTCATTCATCTCCCCTAAATTAGCCACATGACAACTCAGGGCTATTAATAACCACTCCCCACAGCATTAATGTTTATGTCTCAGAGGGGTCAAGTGGTGATCAGCATGGAGGGAAAATTGCCAAGAAATATGCAAGCAACACAGCAGAAATGCAGTCCGAGTGCCCGGGCGAAGGGACGACAGGAGAACAGATGTAACCCAAGGGCCCCAGCTGCTGCCAGCCTGTGGGCATAAGAGAGACCATGGCGCTGACTGACCTCTAGCTTGACTGGGAGTCGAGTCCTCATGACTGATGGCACCCTCTACACACTCCTGGAGCTGCTGGTGCCGCTAATTCTGCTTCTTGCTGTGTCTGTTCCTGCTGACCAACTCCTCCTGCCCAGGAGCTGGCTCCTCCGGGCATGGCCGCTTCTGCCACTCAGGACCTAGCGGGCGCTGTCCCTTGGTCCCGAGTCTCAAACATGAAGCAAGCGTTTGCCTCACTTTACCACGACACAGCAATGCTCGTGTTTTGTAGGTGGGCGTGGTCTGGAGCCAAGCCAGAAGCTGCAGGTGCTGCAAAGCCTTGTGTTCTCACCGTTTCCCAGCAGCTTCCTTCCTAGAGCTGTGGGGTCTCCCTGCGAAGCCCTACTGCTCCCTTACGGGGGACCAGAGCTGGGGCTGAGTATGAGCTCTACCTGCAGAGCGAGGAACACATTCTGGTGTCAGACGGCCTGGCGTCACATCCTGGCTCCCTCAGTACCTAAATCACTTACTCTCATTGCCTCAGTTTCCCCATCTATAGAATGTGATATGAAACATGTGCACCTTCGAAAGGCCATTGTGGCATTAAGTGAAGGGAATCTATGACCCTTGCTTAGGAAAAAGAGTCATCATAACAATAACAATGATGAGTGAGTCCAAGTTTTCTGAAAAAAAAAAAGGAACTCTCTCCAAAATGTCTGGATTTGAGGAAATCTCCACAGAAGGAGAAGCAAGAAAAATTCAACTCTGGGGAGAGCATTTCTCTGAGAAGAAACCAGGCCCCCTAACAAAGATCGAATAATCTAAGATGTCCTAGGGGAATCCCAAGTCCCTGTTAAGCATGAAGTAGTCCCCAGAAAAATCTCTTCAGCTTGCTGAAATGCTCAGGATAAAGACACTAAAAATTGCCTTCTGGGTTAAAATAGAAAATACTTGAAATGTCAGACTGGGCTGATCAGAGAAGTAGCAATTGAAACACCTGCTGCTTCTGTAATGGACGGTGGTTCATGAAGGACAGCATCCTTGTACGCTGACCATAAAACATTATTCAACAACAGAGAACTGCGTTCAATTTGCAGTGCAAAGGTTCTGCTCAGCAGGGAAGGGCTCTCCTTAGGAGTTGAAATGATAGTGGCCAGGCATCAGGGTTTCTTAATTTCCTTCATAGCTGAGGCACTTTCTCTCTAAAGAAGGTTACAAAGTCCTTTAAACCCACCCCCTCATTTCCATTCCTAGGAGAGTGATACTTGTCATCCTTTCTGGCTCTTAGCATCTGAACCCTCTTAATATAGCCCACCTTTAATACAGAAGCTAAAAGTGCAAGATACTCATTTTCCCCAGCTTCCCTTGCAGCTAGGCATGAATGTATGGCCCGGCTCAGTTGACCATGTGCCCCTCCCTGTTTGGACTCCAAGTTGGAAGTTAGAAATTTGAAGAAGTCCTGATTTTGAATCCTGATTCCTGAGTCACAGAGGACAATGCTCATGCAGCCAGATGGAGGGGTAGGAAAAGCATCACAAAGTAGCAGCTGTGACTGCGTTGAGCACAACCTTGAACATCGTTCCTGTTTCCATGCCCTCGGAGTATGGTTCTCAGGCCTTTCCAGGACTTCTGTGAGTCCTCATTATGTAGCTGATGCTCCTCCTCTTGTTGGCATATACTTCTGTCTCTTCACCTGACTACTTCCTGCTCATTCTTTTAGATTGGGCTCAAGCATCACCTCCTCCAAGAAGTCTTCCTTGACATATCTCTCCTTCCATCAGACTACTTAGACTTCTTGACATCAAGGGATGTCTAATTTATTCTTTTATCACAAGTGCCAGAACTGTAGATATTCAATCAATACTTTATGTATTACTTTTCCTATGGCTGCTCTAACACATTACCAGAAACTGGGTAGCTTAAAACAACATGAATTCCTTTTCTTACCAGTTTTGGAGACCAGAAATTTGAAATCAGTTTCACTGGGCCAAAATCAAGATGTTGGCAGGGCCGTGCTCTCTCTGAAGTCTCTAGGGCAGAATCTGTTCCTCGCCTCTTCCTACTTCTGGTGCTGTCAGCATCCCTTGGTTTATGGCTGTATCACTCCAATTTCTATGCCTGTGGTCACACTGCCTTCTCTCTCCCGTCTGTAGTCTTCCTCTTATAGGGGCACTTGTTATTGCATTTAAGACCCCCCAGATAATCCAGGATAATCACTCCATCTCAAGATCCTTAATTTAATCACATCAGCAAAGTCTTTGCCATGTAAGATGTCATCCACAGGTTCTAGGGACTGAGACATGGGCATCTTGGGTGTCATTGTCCACAGGTCATGTACTGCATGTGCTGTGTAAATTTCCGTGAAGTAAAGCATTAGCTCACTCCGTTTTCTAGGACACTGTCCTTAAAACTGTTCCCATACGGCTGTCTTCCGTGTGAAAGTATTTGGTCCTTCACAAATGATACCTCCTTGGGCAGAATTCACCTTGAGCAGCCTGTTTCATGTGCAATCCACCTGGTGGCCAGAAGTCTTCATGAAGTTTACACAAGTCATTGTGATGGCCCTCTTCCCAATCCACTGCTGAATATATGACTTTGATCAAACCTATGTACCCTGCCTGGGGTTGGAACCCACAACCTAGGTATGTGCACTGACCAGGAATCAAACCTGAAACATTTTTGTTGTATGGGGCGATGCTCCAACCAACTGATCCACCTGCCCAGGGCCTAATTTTCTACTTCTTGACCTGTGTGGTGTGTACACAGGAATTTGCCTCATAATTTGCCTCAGGAATTTGCTTAATCTATACATAGATGCTTTATTTATTTATTTATTTATCTATTTATATTTAACTTTTAATTTTGTAAAATTTCTAACATCCCCCAAAGTAGAAACAATAGTATAATAAAACCCAACTTCAACAATTATCCACTTTCTCCTGATTTTGTTTCACATATGCATGCCTCCAAATGTTGGGCAACATGAGATATTTTAAAGCTAATTTCAGGTGTTGCATCATTTCATCCGCAGATGCTTCAGTAGGTACAGATACATTTTATGCAAATTTAGATATATATGTATAAATAATATGGGTACATATATCTAATATATTACTGTATGTACATAATATACATATGTGTATTAAATACATTTAACCACAGTAAAAATGCTGGAAGTAAAAGGGAAGAGATGCAGCTGGTCTTGAAGATGGAAACCTTAGGCAGGGGAAGGGCTCGCTGTGTGCGCATGTGCGCGAGTGTGTGTGTGTGTGTGTGTGTGTGTGTGTGTTTGAAGGCCATGTGCCCACAGCAGGATGTCTGCTTTGGGGCAACTGTTCCAGTGGCTTAGCTCAAGGGTCATGGACTTGGCTCCCAGTGATAAAGCTGGGCACTTAAATGAGCACAGTTAGCTCTGGGAACCCAGAGGAACTGTAACTCTTGGGACCACACGGGGTCCTGTAGGGCTGGATAAATGGAGTCCAAGCCCCGTGTTCGACAGTGTATTTCTGTCTGCCCCCGACCTCGTACAGGGCGTTGCTCAGAGTTAGACTTCAATGATCGTTAATGAGTAAATGACTGGGGGAGAGAACAGCTCTAAAATACTCAGTTTGGAGGAGACTCAGACATTTTTTTATGATTTTAAGCAAACTGCCTTGCTCTTGGGAGAGGGAGGAAGCTGTGAGCTACTCTGAGGGATAGCAGCGCCACGCTGCTGGTGGGAAAGAGGCATGTGGTTCTCAACAGAAGTGGGCGGAGACACTGAAATAAGCCATCTGTGCCTCTAATGTGGGCCCCATCCGTCCTGTGGACGGAGAAACCCAGAGTCAGGTCTACAGCTAGTCCGAACTGTAAGAACTCAAGTCCTGTGAGTAGCGGTAGGAATGGGGTGTGCAGAGCAGGTCTCAGAGTCCAGTCTGGGGTCGACGTGCTGGCGTTGAGCTTCTGGGCACCACGCAAAGAAGCTGATGAAAGAGGCCAACAAAGGATATCACAAGCTTCCTTTCGTCAAGACTGCCCATTGGTCAAGTCTACTCAAGTCCTCCTCTCCCAGAAGCCCCTGGTGCAGAGCAGGCCCTTCGTCTCCTCCCGATCCCGCCTTGGTGTGTCTGCCCAGGCTGTTCCGTCTGCTGGGGGGCTTTCTGCCCAGATGTTCATCTGGCTTGCTCCCTCCTGTTCTCTCAGTTCCTGATTAGACATCTCTACAGAGAGCTCTTCCATGACCATCTCTCGATAGCAACCCCACTAACCCAGCCCTTCTGTCTCGAGCGCTCTGCTGGTGGTTCTTTCTAAGCCCTGTCATGTCTCCCCACCACACGGAGCTCACAGAGGTAAGGCAGGGTTCTACTCCGTCTTCTTCATAGTTGTGTTTCCAGGGCCCAGAGCCATGCTTGGTGGGTAGTGGGGACTCACTTCCTATTTGTTGAATGCATGAATGACTCACATTTCTTGTCTGGTCTGTGCGTGTACTTAACACTTTGTGATTGTTCACGTCTGGTTGTCCTAGCTGTGCACCTCAAGGACATGATGGGGTCTCTTCCTCTTCTACCCTGTCCTTGGCCTCCTTGGACTTCAGTATTTCGTCTGTGACACGGGGAGGCCAGGGGTGGCGCGCACAGCCCCCACCGGCCTGCTAGCTCGGCTGGTGGCCCATGCTCAGAGGTGCCCACCTCACTCTGCGACCGCCTCAGCCTGCCCCTGAAGGCAGTGTTGATGCAATGCGATGGCAGGTCGTAGGGCATTTGTTCTCTAGACACTTTTGATCTGTGATCATCTTAACACAAGGAGCATTTTCAAAACAGGGTAAACCTAAGCATGTTTAACTTACAGCTTTATAAGATTTCTTTTTTAATCACAGTTTTCTAGAGACAAAGAGGCTGAAATCTAAAAACAACGGAACAAAACCCTTTCCACAGAGAGGGCTCAATCCGTGGGGCTTGCCAAGAGTTTCCTCGGAGGTCTTAGGGCAGGGAAAGCAGCGCTGTGGGATGAGTACCCAGCGGGGACCTTCCTGCCCTGGCTCTGAAACCACCCCCCCCCCCCCCCCGGGAGACCTGGACACAGAGAGCAGGGGCCCTCAGACACAGAAATGAGTCCCAAGGTCTGATTAATGGGGACACAATTGCTGAGCCCAGCTCTGCCTACTCCAGACCCAGCCCCCCAGCCCCCCAGCCCCCACCCAGCTCATCTCTCTCCTTGTCTCCACTGGCTTAAAACAGGGCTCACTATCAACCTCATCCAGTTCCAGGGGAATCACTACTTCACCAGGAGAGAGGCAGACAGACCCCTGCCCAGGGGTGGGACAGACAGGACTTCTGTGGCTGATCAAAATCTGGAGAAGCCACATGTGATTCTTCCTGCTGGAGGTGTTACAACCCCACAGCCCTGGGAAGCTGCCTCCGGAAGCATTGAGAGCGAGTGGCTATAACTCGCCCCCTGGGGGCCTCACCGCCAGCCACTCCCCCTTCCAGGTCCCTAGCCTCACATGCTAGGCTGCTGGCTTTCCGCGCACTGGGTCCCCCCAGTTCCCACGGCTGGTTAAGTGCCCGCCGGTGTCTGTTTCCTCTTACACCACCCTGATCCCTGGTGGTAGTTCTCACACCCCATCCTTGTGGTCCCCTCAGTTTCCTCTCTCTACTGGTACAGTGGCCTTTCCAAGGGTAAGCACTGTGAGTTGCTCATGTGTCCCTAGCAATGGCAGAAGGGACATTGCAACCGATCAGTGGAAGCAAGCAAGGAAAGAAGGGGCCCTGAGCTACCCCTGGTTATGGAGGTGACATGGGCACAGCGAGGAAGGGGCACCAGAGCCGGAACCCCCATGGTGGGTGGCCTGAGGCCTCTCTGACGACTTCCAGCATGACCACCAGGTATATGTCAGACATGGGTGGGTATAGAAATGGTATTTGGTCCCCAGAGATGCTATTAAAATTTAAAGAAGGGAAAATAGCATCCAAGGAACAGGCCGCCTTACTAGATAACATACCCACTATAGGGTCTGGCGAACGGCACCCTCTCTGACTCGGCTTCCCCTGGAAAAGCAGTTACCCCGAGGGATCCGTCCAGCTGCAGCATGAGTCCCGCAGGTCAGCCACCAGAGACAGCACCTGGGCTTTCTGCTCAGCTCGCCCAGGAGGGCTCTGTGTGATCTGGGGCCAGTGGCATTCTCTGGGCCTCAGTTTCCCCACTGGTGGGTCCCAGACAGCTTAAATATTCTAGAGGCTGTGATTCCACCACACGCTCCCGCCTTGGGGTGGACGCTAGGCTGGAGCTGGGTCAAGGGCTGTGCTAGCTGTGGGCTCGGGGGCAGTGAGGCTGGGCTGGGCATCTGCCTCCACCGTCGGCATCCTTGCGGAAGGCCTGCAGCAGACCCAGCGAGCTGCCGGCCACCGTTCTTTCCGAGTGGTGCCCAGGTGACCACAGGGCCTGGCTCAGAATTCCAGCAGCACAGTCCACTCCCACCAGGGCCTCCTCTGCGCCCCCGCACCCAGCCCACCTCTCAGTCTCCAAGTGAAAATCTGGCAGAAGCCACACTAGGGACCATAGCTCAGTATTTATGAAAGAGGGATTCTTAAAAAGCTCACCGAAAACACTCAAGATGATTCCTCACTATACTCTAGTCAAGCAGTTATCAAGGTGTGGTCCGGGGACTTCTGGGGTCCCCACAAACCTTTCAGGGGGTCTACAAGATTGAAACGACTTGACAATAATACAGTAGTCCCCCCCCCCTTACATGGTTTCCCTTTCCAAGGTTTCTGTTACCTGTGGTGAACTGTGGTACAAAATACTAAATGGAAAATTCCAGAAATAAATGCGTTGTAAGTTTTAAGTTACAGGCCGTTCTGACTACTGCGATGAACTCCCCCACCCTCCTGCCCCGCCAGGGACGGGAATCAGCATCTCCGGGTCTCTGCGCACCCGGCCGCCCGCCCCTGAGTCACTTAGTAGCCTCTCCATTATCACCTCGACTGTCACCGTATTGCGGTGCTTCTGGTCACTTATTTTCCTTAATAACGGCCCCAAAGTACAAGAGTGGTGATGTTGGCGATCCAGAGACGCCATAAAGTGCTTCCTTTAAGGGAAAAATGAAAGTTCTTGACTTAATAAGGAAAGAAATAAAAATCCTATGCTGAGGTTGCTAAGATCTACAGTAAGAACAAATCTCCCACCCATGAAATTGTGAAGAAGGAAAAAGAAATCCGTGCTAGTTTTGCTCTGTCGCCCCAAACTGCAAAAGTTACAGCCACAGTGGCCACAGTGCGTGATCGTGCCTAGTTAAGATGGAAAAGGCCCTCAGTTGTGGGTGGAAGACATGAACAGAAATTGCGTTCTGGTTGACAGCAGCATGTTAAGCCAGAAAGCACTGAGCCTATACGAAGAAGACTTCAGCAAGGGATCCTCTGAAAAGAGAGACCCAAGCCATTCACTGCGAGTAAGGGATGGTCACACAGATTCAGGAATAGGTTTGGACTGAGAAAGGTACAAACTACTGCGGAGGCTGTGCCTGCTGTTGAAGGAGCTGCTGCCACATTTCCGGCAGAGCTGCAGTGGTTAAGGAGGAAGGTGTGTCTGTATGGGAAAAACAGTACTTACAGGGTTTGGCACTATCTGCGGTTTTGGGCATCCACTGGGGGTCTTGGAACAAATCCCCTGCAGATAAGGGGGACCACTTTACAGTAAGTCCTCACTCAAAGTCACAGATCTGCAGCAAAATGACATATAATGAAGCCAATTTTACCATAGGCTAATTAACATCAGCAGTCTTGGGCAAGTCACTGAGCTACTCTGACCTTCAGTTTCTTCATCTATGAAAAGGGAGGTGTCCTGCTGGATGAACACGGGATGTGCTCAGCAAATGCTAGACTGTCCCTGCTTGTCCAGGACACTTTACCTGGCATCAGCAGACTGGGGACACCTGCGGAAACACGTTCCAGCCTTGCAGCTCACGCGGAATTTCGTGCCTCTGCACTTCTAACACCTTCTCAAGTGCTGTCGACACTGCCAATCCAGGGGTCACATTTTGGGAAACTCTGATGTGGACCTTTAAGACTTTAAAATCTTGCAGATGGTTGAGAAGTGTTTTGCTTCCTTGATATTTAATGAAATCCAGGCCCTGGGGGGCTTTTGGGGGCCGGGAGGGTGTCCTGGGAGTGAGAGTTTCTGGAAGGAGATGACCATCCTCGCTCTCTCTCCTTTTGGATTTCCACAGACAAATGCTTCCCTGTGGGCCCCGCTCGGAACGCCCATCCTGCCAGTGGAGAGGACAGCGAGGGGCCGGGCCACAGGGTGCGGTCAATATCCCTCCGCTCCGCACAGCCTGCCTGTTGCACGTTGGTCTGTTTCCTACCCTCTTGACTTCCCTGGTCTGCTTTCTCCCTCTTTTTCATCCTGTTTCTCCCCATTTCAACTCAAGAGTTGGGGGCTGAAAGTCGGTGGCATGGGCACCCTCCAGAGCTCACAGCGTGGTTCTGGGGCTGTCCCCCACCCCAGTGGGGGGCCCTGAGGGCTGAGGAGAGAGACCCCTTGGTGGACTTCAGTAAACGGGAGGGTGCAGTTGGGGGCCTCCCTGAACCTGCTCCCTGGTTCCTCCTAATACTTGGAATTCTTTCCCCTTTTCTTCGTATAACCGGCTTTCACAGTTTTTAGCAGTCCTAAGACATCCCAGAGAGCTCTTACCTTCAAAGCCAGCATCGCACTTCCGGAAGCTGTGGACAGCGTGCTGCTCTTTTTCTCTAAGCAGCTGTGCCCACAGCGGGGAGGGGCAGGCTCCCCACACTCGGCGCATCGGGCAGCAGCGCAGGAAGAGGGTTCTCCACGCCCCTGTGATGACGACGCACCCTGTTCCCCAACTTCCCTCCCCGGCGGCCTGGAAACGGGATGCTCAGGCCGGGACAGTTCGACACACACTAGGGCGGGATGGTAAACGGCCTCTGACAGGTAGAATACGGGTCAGTCCCCAGTGCAGGTGACCTGTCACTACTTACTCAACCTCTACGAGCTTCAGTTTCTTCACTGAAGATCGGCAGAGCTGCTGTGAGACAGATTTCTCCCGGGGTCAGAGCACGGTGTGAGGGCTACAGCACCTGGGTGAGCCTCGGGCAGCGCCCCAGCCTGAGCACCCAGGCCCCTCCCCGCTGGTCCGAAGGAATCGCAGTGAGGAGCGGGGCCAGGAGGCCAGGTTCTAGTGTCACCCAGCACCAAGGAGCCAGTGCGTGTGCCTGACCAGCAAGCCAACCTGCTTCTCTGCTCTATCTCGATATGTGAGCGAGGCCCACACCAGGCAAAGAACCAGGCCGCCTTTGGACAGGAGAAAGTCCCAGGAGCCAGACAGAGGCTGACCCCGTTTTCTGAGCTGGTTGGTGCCTGGGCTCTGGTCTGGGAGGGTGAGCTCTCTTCACGCTTGTCCCCCGCCCCCCCAATATCACAGCCCTGCAGCTGCATGACATCCCTTCCCCAGGCCCAGCTCTGAGGCCTCGCTGGGCCCCTCTATGCTGGGAGCCAGGAGAGGCCTTGCTGAAGAGACAATGGACCTTGTCCCGGCTTTGATTTCAGTTCCCATCCCGGCTGGTTTCTGCTGACCTGGTCCTGTAGCTGACTCATTGCATTATTGGCATATGGTGAGCCACCACGCCGGGGAAGGTGGGATACATGGAAGCTGCCGCAGAGGGGAGGCTGAGGGGCAGGCACAGCGCCTGGTGCTGAAGGAGGACAAGCCGCCTTCTAGGCCTTCCTCTTCCTAGTGCATGAAGAAAGCGAGACCCAAAGACACGAGTGACCCAGCTTGCAAGCGCCCTCCATTCAACACAGCTCAAGGGGGCGCCAGTGTCACCTGAATAGGCCTTGGCAGGAATGACAGCACCAGGAAAGTGGAGATATTTCTCCACAGGCGAGATCCAGCTCAGAGGACAGAGCAACACGTCTGCTCTGAAGGCATAGGACCCACGTGGCTGAGCATGTGGAACCCACCCTTGGTCACACCTTAGGGACTGCAGAACCCACAGGAAAGCACACGCCTGCACTGTGTAGCACCGGGCCCAGTGTCAAGTGCTCTAGTCACTCTGATCCTCATTGCAGGCTTGTCTTGACCCGGAACCTTGGCTCCTGGGGTTCTTTGTGCTCATTGGGTTCTCTCCCGCTGTCTCCTGGGACTCACCTCTAGGGTGCCTTTGCAGATCTCCCTCATGTTGGAACCCTGCTGTGTTGGAATCATCGCCTGGGTAAGGTGTGAGTTAACCCCATTGCCTCCTGCTCTGAACTTCCTTCAGGCAGCAGCTAGATCTGACCCTTGCCTGCACCCCTGGTGCTCAGCAAAAGGCTGCCACCAGCACGAAGCTCAAGCCATTTGAGCAGTCCTGCAGGTGGGACCTTGGGGTGGCGAGAGGCTGGGTAGGTGGAGAACCCAGGTGCCTTGCTGAGGACTTCAAGAAAGCAGGAGGTGGATACCACTTGCTTTTCCAGCTCCCTAGGATCCAGGGGTGTGGAGGGGTCTACAGCCGGAGCCTCGGCTGGGAGAAGGGGATGATGAAGGGGCAGTCAGGCAGGGCCGACAGACTGGCGGAAGGCCTGACACGGAAACTCAAATAAGACAGAGGCAGACATCGGAGCAGAGGACAGGGCGTGGTGCTTACAAAGCCAACTTTCCCTGCTTTTGTCCTCAGGTTCCAGACACCCAGTGTGCTTCCTCCCCGCCGGAGGCTCTGCTGGGCCCTCTCCCCACCCGCACCAGGGCCAGGCCAGCCCCTTCCTGTTCTCCCACCCGCGGAGTCCTGAGTGGTGCGGTAGAGGGCCCTGAGGCTGCTCTGACGGCTCCTCTACTTGGCTTCTCGCTGTGCTCTTGTTGGCTCCCTGCTGACTTTCTCAGAGGCTCTGTCCAAATGTTCCCATGTCCTGGAGGCGCCAAACACACACCAGTCCCAGCCTCACTCGGCCAATGACCTCATCGCCTTCAGGGAGATCGGAACCACACCGAGTAAACTCCTTTGGATCCCATCCCTTTGACATCAGTTTTCTGTCTCCTCGCCCATCCCACCCTCCCTTCCTCTCATCTGGTCCCCAAGATGCTGCCCCATCTTTCTCCTTCCTGTCACCACCGTGATTGTAGAGGGTTAGTCCAGACACCTCCACACCCTCATTGCTCCTGACCACTCACGACTGTGATTTCAGCCCAGCACTTATCTGAAAATATGCATCAAAAAGAGTCACAAGACAGTGTGTGTTCGAAAATACAGATGAGAACACAGGGTGCATACTACAATTCCATGTTTTGTAAAAAATATATATATATTATGTTTACATATTTTTCATAGAGAAATTATGTATAATAAAATAATAGTAAGTATCCCTAGGTAATGCAGTTGTGGGTGATATTATCTTTGATCTATTTTCAGATTTTTCTTAATGAACATGAATATTTTGTGGAAAAATATAAGCTTTAGGGGGAAAGGGAATAAACTGCTTTTCAAGTGTTTAATAATAACAATGGCTTACATCATTCCTTATATCCAAATTAATTACAGATGGATCAAAGATTTAGAAACAGGAAATAAAAATAAAAGAATCACAAGAAAATATGGGGAGATATAAAAAAATAATCTTAGAATAGGCAAGACTTTTCTGAGCAACTCACAAAAAAATTTGATGGCAGCAAATACAATAAACAAGCTCAAAGTACAGAGGCAAAGCGGGGGAAATAATTTCTATGTGAGAAACGTTACTTTTCTTAAACTATGAACAGCACTTTTAAATCAATAAGAAAAATATCAGCTCACTCACAGAAAAGTGTGCGGGTAAGGACCTGGAAAAATACTTTACAGATAGAGATATGCAATTCACTTAGAAATGCATGAAAATGAAAGTACAATTCTAAAGAAAAGATGCCATCTTCTACCCATTGGTTTGGCAAAGGACAAAACTTCTGGGCGGTACAGTGCAGATAAGACCACGCAGAAACTGAGAGTTTTCACACACTGTACTGGTCATGCACGTTGATGCCGCCTCTCCAGAGATCAGTGTGGTCATATCTCCCCGAATTCAAAGCCCACACACCCTATGAGCTAGCACAGTGATAAATCCCTGTCACTCTAGGAATTTATTCTAGATGTACACTAAAAAAAAAACACCCACTTTTGGTTTCTTTTATTCTCTCTATTGTTTTCTTGCTTTTAATTTAATTTATTTCTGCTCTGATTGTTACTATTTCCTTCCTGCTTTTTGCGTTAGGGTCAATTTGATTTTCTTTCACTGGGTTCCTGACCGAGTCCATGCAGGCTGCTACAACAAAAATAACACACGCCGAGTGGCTCACACAGCAAACATTTCTTCCTCACAGTTCTGAGACTGGGAAGTCCAAGGTCAAGGTGCTGGCAGATTCGGTGTCCAGTGAGGGCCTACTTCCTAGTTCACAGACGGCTGTTTTCCTGCCGTGTCCTCACCTGGTGGAAGGGGCACTGGAGCTCTGTGAGGGCCCTTTAGTAAGAGCACTAGTCCCATTCACAAGGGCTCTGCCCTAATGACCTGATCACCTCCCGAAGGTTCCACCTTTTTTTTTCCCCCCCGCATTTTATTCAGACAGAGCGGGAGGGAGAGAGAGGAAGAGAGAAAGAGAGAAACATCGATGTGAAAGGGACACATCAAGTGGCTGCCACCTGCATGACCCAACCAGGGCCGGGGACAAACTGCACCCGAAGTATATGTCCTTAATGGGAACCGAACCCGGGTCTCCCTGGACCGCAGGCTGACGCTGTAACCGCTGAGCCAAACCAGCCAGAGCAAGGCTCCACCTTTTAATAGCATCACACTGGGGGGTAGATTTCAACATAAGAATTTGCGGAGGACACAAACATAGTTCCTAAGGTGGGAATTTAGGTAACTTATTTATGATTTTTCTTTTTTCTAACAGAAGCCCTCCACACTCTACATTTCCTTCTAAGCTCTGCTTTTACTGTATTCCACAAATTTTGTTACGTTGTATTTCCATTTTCATTTACTTCAAAATACTTTTTTAAAAATACTGTTTTCTGTACTGATTTTAGGGAGAGAGCGAGATAGAAACATTGATGAGAGAGACCACTGGCTGCCTCCTGCATGCCCCCCACTGGGGATCAGGCCCACAACCTGGGCATGTGTCCTGACCGGGAATTGAACCGGTGACCTCCCGGTGCATGGGTCGACGCTCAACTGGTGAGCTACTTCAAAATACTTTTAAATTTCCCTTAAGACTTTCTTTTTGACTCATGGTCTACTTAGAAGCATGTTCTGTAATTTCCAAGATTTGGGCTTTCCCCAATATCTTTAAGTAATCTGCTACTGATTTCTAGTTTTATTTTGATATGATCCAAGAATGTACATCGGATGATTCCTATTCTTTTAAATTTGTTAAGTTTGTTTTATGCTCAGAATATGCTTCATCTTGATGAATGTTTCATGTGCACTTGAGATGAATGTGTATTCTGCTGTTATCCCATGAATGTCACTTAGGTCAAATTGGTTCATAACATTCTTCAGGTCATCTATTTTATGCCTATTTGTTTTATCAGTTATTGAGAGATGAGTGTTGCGATATTCAACTATAATTGTGGAATTGCTATTTCTCCATCCAGGTATATCAATTTGGGGTTTATACATTTTGAATCTGTTCTTAGGTTCATACAGGTTCAGAAATGTTATGTCTTCTTGGAGAACTGACCTCTGTTATTATGTAATATTCTTCCTTATCCCCGATACTCTTTGTTTTAAAGTCCACCTTATCTAAAATTAATATAACTACTCCTGCTTTCTTTTGGTTTATGTTTTTATGGTATATTTTTCCATCTCTTTTCTTCTAGCCTATCCATGTCTTTATATTTAAAGTGCATTTATAGTAGACAGAATATAGTTGAGACTTGATTTTTCAAATCCAATCTGATAATATCTGTCTTTTAACTGGTGTGTTTAGACCATGCACATTTAAAATGTTTACTGATACATTTAGACTAACATCTATCATTTTTGTTAGCTATTTTCTTTTTTCTTATATTTGTTCTTCCTCTTTTATTTATTTATTTAGTTTTTGCCTTCTCTGGTTTTAAATAGGGATTTTTATGATTCTATTTTCTCTTCTCTATTAACTTTTTTTTACGTCTTTTTAACTTTTCTAGTGGCTTCCCTAGGGTTTATATATACATTTAAAAATAATCTGACTCTATCTTTTATTCTAATATTATGTCACTTTTTCTGCCAACGGCCATTTGGATATTTATAACATCATTCGAGGGCCATACAAAATTATCAACTTAAAAATTAGCCTGCTGTATTCGGTCAGGCTGATTGGATGAGGTGTGTGATGTGAGCTGGTACTGTTTTCTCGGGCTTCATAGGGCTCGTGGGCCAGACGTTCCCCACCCCTGCTTGATGTGTAGTCAAAGGACCTTACAACAGAACACTCCCAGCCCCTTCCTCCCATCCCTGTGGTCATGCGTCATGGATTTGCATATGACAGAAACACCGATGCATCATTACTGTTATTACTTTATGCAATCAGTTATTTTTTAGAGCAATGAAAAATATTATATTTTACTTTTATTTATTCCATTGTCAATATACTTCATTTCTTTGTGTAGATCTAAATTTTGTATTTTTATAATATTCTACTCCCTGAAGAACTTCCTTTAATATATACCTTATACAGTGGTCTGCAGGCAATGAATTTTCTCAATTTTTAAAAAATCCTTACCTGAGAAAATGTTTTTATTAATTTTATTTTTATTTTTATTATTTTTAAACATGTTTTTATTGATTTTTTTAGAGAGAGAGGAAGAGAGAGAGAGATAGAAACATTAATGTGAGAGAGAAACAGCCATCAGCTGCCTCCTGCACACCCCGTCCTGGGGATCCAGCCCACAACCCGGGCATGTGCCCTGACCAGGAATCCAACCGGGACCTCTCAGTCCATAGGACGATGCTCAATCCACTGAGCACACTGGCTGAGCATATTGTCCATTTTTCAAATCTTCACCTGAGGATATGTTTTTATTGATTTTAGAGAGAGAGAGAGAAACACCAGTGTAAGAAAGAATCATCAATTGGTTGCCTCCCATATGCACCCCAACCAGGAATCAAACCCAGACCTTTTGGTGTAAAGGGCAACATTCCAACTAACCGAGCCACCTGGCCAGGAGGTGAATTTCCTCAATTTCTTGTTCGAAAAAGTTTCCACGTCTCCTTTACTTTTGAAGCATACTTTCACTGAATGTAGAATTCCGGGTTGACAGGTATTTTTCTTTCAACCCTTTAAGGGTGTTATTCCATTTCTTCTTGCTTGTCTGGTTTCTGATGAGAAAGCGGTCATATTTTATCCTTGCTCCTCTGTAGGCAAGGTTTTTCCCTCTGTAGCTGATTTCAAGAATTCTATTTGTCTTTGGTTTTCTGCCCCTTGAGCTCTCCCATCTGTATTCTTACTGTTGTGTGGGTCCCATTTTTATTACTGGAGGCTTGCTAGCAGGGCGGGGCGGGGTAGGGATGGTTCTCTAATTTTCTGAATAAGTCTCCATCTTCGGAGTGTGCAGAGGGTCTGTATCTGGAAATGTAAGTTTCAAAATGGTCTCTGTTCTTCCTCCGGGGGGGGGGCTTTTATCCCTCCATCCCTACCCCTCTCCCTCGCAGCAGGGACTAGCCCCCATTATTTTCAGCCAGCGCCCTTGAGGAGAACCTCCCTGCAGACTAGGGCTTGTTTTTCTTCCTAGGTGAGCCGTAGAAGCTAGGGGCTGGGTGCGTGACCTCTGGCCACGTGCATCCCCCGAGATCGAGCCCTTTGTGCTGCAGGGAAGAAGGGGTCTGTGGGATGTCGGAGGAGGTTGCCATTCTCCTCTAGCCAGTGCCTCTGGATTTTCCCTGTCCTTCTTGAGAGCCTGGGGTGTGTGTGTGGGAGGGGGGTCCTGGAGGGAAAGCCTGGAGCTTTACACTCACACTGGTTCACACCTGGCCTCCAGGAAATCATTGACATTTCTACTTTAATGTTTCTACCATCTTATACAGTATCCAGCAGCTTCTGTCTCCAGAGAGTAAATGCCCAGGTTCTATGTTTCCCTGAAGGCATCTGGTTTGTCCTGTGACATCAATTTTCTGATGGTTTCACCAAAGGTCATTAATGTGATGCTTGTCCAGCTTTTATCTTGCTGTAACAATGAAAGAGAGAGGACCCCTCTTTTTTGGTTCTCTACATAGCCTAGAGATACACGTTCAGATATAAAATAAGCATGCATGCATGGAAATGTATTGCCTTGTTATTTATATTAGAAAGACTGAAAACAACCCAAATGTCCCTTTATTTATTTTTTAAAATATGTTTTTATTGATTTTTCTTTGAGAGAGAGAGGAAGGGAGAAATAGAAACATTGATGTGAGAGAGATACATCTCCTGGCTGCCTCCTGCATGCCCCCTGTTGGGGACCGAGCCTGAAACCCTGGGCATGTGCCCTGACAGAGAATCAGCTTGGACCTCAGACCATGGGATGAGGCTCAATCCACTGAGCCACACCAGCCAGGCCCAGATATCCCTTGGGGGAGGGGGGGAGGGGGGCAGGGGAAGAAACATCTGTAACAAAAATAAATTAATTTTTAAAAAAAGGTAGCACACACAAACAATGCGATGTTACGCAGCCTATCTCAATAGGGATGACAGATGCAGTGCTTTAAAGAACGAGCTGGGCCCTGGGCGGTTTGGCTCAGCAGTTAGAGTGTTGGCTGATGGGCCGAAGGGTCTCGGGTTAAATTCCCAGTCAAGGGCACGTACCTGAGTTGTAGATTCAATCCCCAGCCCTCGCTGGGGACATGTGGGAGGCAACTAATCTATCCGTCTCTTTCACATCAATCTTTCTCCTTCCCTCCCTCTCTCTCTCTCTCCCTCCCTTTCTCCCTTCCTTCCACTCTATCTAAACAAACAAAAAAAAGTCAACGGAAAAATTTCCTCAAGTGAGGATTAACAAAAATATATTAAAAAATAATAATAAAAGAACAAGGTGGAATATTATGCATCAGTTAAAATGGGTGTGCTGATGTAGAAAGTTATTCTCACTGAATACCACTTTATACAGATTACAATTTTTTGCCATGTAATCAGCTTTAGAGCTGTTCAAAAATACTCCGGACCCATGGTAGAAACATGCACCCATCTCCTTTGAAGTTTGTTCACGGACCTTGCTTTGGCCAATAAACATTAGTGAGAGAATTTCACTGGGTTTCAGCCGCTACTCACTCCCTTGGCGGAGCACCCTGGTGCAGGGTCCAACCTGCCCAGCCATGCTGTGATGGGCACGTGGACCCTGACGTCAGCCTGTGGGCACGTGGACCCTGACGTCACCTGGACACAAGTTTAGGGCCACCATTTTGACACTCTGGATGCTGAGAGCAAGCAAAGAGAATAGAAGAGATATGCAGGAGAGAGACTCGAGAGAGACAGACATAGGGCGGATGAGGTGGAGACATGGGGCAATGACTTGGTCCTTCTTCCTGATTCCTAGTTAAGTTCCCTGAGTGACCCAGCGATAACTCATCTCCATGGGCTTTGTGAAAAACCCCAATATATGAAAGTAAGTCACCATTACGTAAGCTGGCGTGACTGGGTGTCTGCTCTTAACAACCAATTACTTCTAAAGCATGTCATTAAAGACGTCTCCCCATTTCTTCTCACTCCCCCAGGATGGTCTGCTCCAGAACCCCGTTTCCCAGGCTCCCCCACACGGGCAGCCTCAGTATTTCCCCACAACACTCCTGCCGCGAAACCCCCTGCTCTCCAGGTGGCCGGCCCTGCACACTCCTCGCGGCCAGCTTCTCCTCATGGCCAGCTTCTCCTCGCGGCCAGCTTCACCTCGCGGCCAGCTTCTCCTCGCGGCCAGCTTCTCCTTGTGGCCAGCTTCTCCTCGCATCCGCCCGAGCTGGACCCACCTCGCCCTCAGCCCGGGGTACTCCGCTCTGGAAACTCATCAGACTCTGCCTTGCATTACAGCTGTTTTGGTTGTTTTATTTCTGGGGCTAAATTTTAAGCTCCTTGATGATAGTAAGTGTATCTTAGTGATTTCCAGAGGGCTTAAATGTTTCCCGGATATTTAAATTATTTAGGGCTCTTCTTATTAGGCTCTACAAATGCCTGAAATGGGGTGAGAGAGGAGGACGCTACAGTGAGCCCTTAATACAGAGGGTCACTCTGTTCCCTCGTTCCCTGAGCACTCAAATAATAAACATGGCAAATACTGATCCTGTTTCCTCCCTGCCGGCATCATTCCAGGGGTTTTTATGTTTATTAATGCAAGCAATCATGATAAATCTATAGGGAAATTCACATTATTCTCAATTTTTGGTGAAGAGACTTGCTTAAAAGGAAAGAGCTAGAATGTTTGCCCCGATGACCTGCCCCCGGGGTCCAGGTCTCCGATCACTTGGCCGTGAGAAGGGCCTGGGAGAGGAGGGGAGGGCCGGGACCGAGCACCTTCGCGCTGTCTGCCTGGGAGACACTGGACATGAAGGCCGTGCTCCTGCCTGAAGGGAGGAAGGAAGACCTCACCTACAGATCAGGGACTGCTGACGACAGAGAGGCTCATGACGGTCCATGGAAAACTTCACACACGGGTGTGTACGTGTATTTGTACATTCTGTGCATCTTGTTGGGGAGAAGGTCAATAGCTTTCACGAGAATCTCAAAGGCATCTGTGGCCTCCCGAAGATTCAGAACCACAGTTCAAAGGAGCTGAGCGAAGAAGAGGAAGGGAAGGAGGAAGCCAGGGGAGATGGGGAAGAGGAGAGGGACGGGACGGAGAGGAGATGCGAGGGAGATGAGACTGCCCCACGCCGCAGCCCGTGGGGGAGAACATGGTGCCCATGTGCCTGTCAGCACCCAGGAATAGGGGGTGTGTGGCTACATTTGGGGGCGATAATAAGTCCTGGAAGAACAAATGAGACCATGACCCCAGTACTGCCCCATTTGACCAACTCTCCCTCTGGAGGCAGAAGGGCAGCTGAGGGTCTTTATGTGGGTGATGAGTTGGTCCTGAAGTGCCCTCAGCTGCAGGGTTTGGCCTTTGGGGCACTGGCCCTAGTGCGTGGTTCAGGTGCTTGGGGACAGATTGGTACCCAGTATGGTCAACACCCCACAAGTCCATCCCCCACTCCCTCATTCACCATCACGCTGCAGTTAGCCAGTCAGCCTGGAACACTGACCTCAGCGGTCACACCCTACAGGTCTTGTCTTGCCCTCTTTGAGGTAACCCTCAGGACACCACTGGACCTTTCCGGTGATGCTACCGTCGCCACGGGTTAGCACAGGGCACAGAGGGAGAGTCTGGGCTCAGCAGCTTACATTCCAGCGCCCCACTTGCTTGAGGATAGTACCCTTGGTTTGCTCACCTACAAACCTGGGACGGAAATAGTTCCAAATGCACGGGATCATCCTGTGTACTAGGTACACTCAAACGAGTGACATGCTCGCGACAGTGCCCGGCACAGGGCATGCACCCGAGGAACTTCAGCTGTTGTCACTGGGCACAGCATCTCGGAGCTCTTTCCCGGAGGGGACCGTGGAGCCCACCACGCAGCCCCACTCTGACCAGCGGATCTTCCAGCCTGTTCACTCACCATTCGCCAACCAGGCCCAGGGCTTCGGATGCAGATGGGCCCCCATCGGGACAGTCAGGGAACAGACCACAGAATCTAGACGATCCGAAAGAGGAGGGTTAACCATCTGAGCAACAAGAGAGCTGTGCGTGAAAGAGGTCAGGCTCCGAAGAGGACTGCTTTCGTTTTGTACAGTACTTTTAATCACGGTGAAAGTGAAGTAAGAATGTTGTGGAAAACTTGGGACGTACTGAAAAGTTTTGTTAACCTCTTTCATAACCCCTCCCTAAAAATCCCATTGCTTTATCGGTTTGTTGCGTTTCTTCCCACTTTTTTTTATATTAAAAATAGTGCCCTGACTGGTTTTGCTCAGTGGTTAGAGCGTCGGCCTGCGGACTAAAGAGTCGTGGGTTCAGTTCCGGTGAAGGGCACGTCCCTCAGTTATGGTTCATCCCCGCCCTGGTTGGGGTTGTCCGGGAGCCAGCCGTCGATGTGTCTCTCTCACATCGATATTTCTCTCCCCCATCCCCACACTCTATCTGAAAATAAATGGAAGAATATCCTTGGTTGATGATTATTAAAAAAAAAAAAATAGTCACTATTATACTACATGTATATCTTGATGCCTGTTTTGTTTTTGTTTTCTTAATTGAATGTCATAATATTAGCATTTTATTACATTACTATGAACTTTTTTCCTGATTTCCTGATAAAGATGATGAAATAAAGTGGGCTTAATGATTCTTCTACTTCCTCAAGCTAACAAAATGAACTAAAGAGAGTATAAATAATGGGAATTGGGGGGAACGATCCCCACACTCCCCAGGAACAAGAGGGGACACAACTTGGATTGCACTTTGAAAGATTGTGGCCCTGGCCGGTTTGGCTCAGCGGTTAGAGCATCGACCTGCGGTCCTAAGAGACCCGGGTTCGGTTCCCGCTAAGGGCGCGTACCTCGGTTGCAGTTTGTCCCCGGCCCTGGTCGGTCGTGCGGGTGGCAGCCACTCGATGTGTCCCTTCACATCGATGTTTCTCTCTCTCTCTGTTCCTCTCTCTCCCTCCCACTCTACCTGAACAAAAAAATGGGAAAATGTCCTCGGGTGAGGATAAAAAAATTAAAAAATAAAAAAAAAGAAAGATTGTGGCTGGCAGAAGATTCTGGTCACCATGTCTCAGTGTGGCTTCTAATACAGAAGGCGAGTCAGCAAAGCCTGGGACTTCTCATAACATCCCCTAAATCAGTGGTTCTCAACCTTCCTAATGCCCCTACTCTCTAACACAGCTCCTCATGTTGTGTGTGGGCGTATCTGCACGTGGGCAGACCCACCTGGAGACGGATGGAGGAGGGGTGTCTCGGTTCCTAAGACCATCGGAAATATGTACCGCTGCCCTAAATGAATGAGCCCAAGGTGCTAAAGGGGCTACTGGAGGGGGGTCATGGAAACATGATGGGCCAGGAGAGTGAGTCCCTGACTGCATCGGTGGGAAATAGGGGAGGCCAGAGAAGCCACCAGAACTTTCTTTGCGGCCTCTCCAGGCTACAGTTTTAATTACTAGCAATCAACAACCCTTCACCTGCTCTCCAACATCTTACCTTCTACAAGAAGGGGTCCTCAGAATTTAGAGACCAAAGAAAAATAGTGATATGAGATCTTCTTAGGGAAAAGGAAGACAAGAAAAAAGAAATCACTGGTAAACCTTGAAGAAAGTGGAACAGGAAAACATAGACAGTATCTAAATGGGATTGGATAGAGGGTTAAGGCAGCCTTTCAAAGGGAATGAAACTCGAGTTAGTCCTGAATGGGGTGAGGGCTTCCTTCAAGCACAGAGCTCCATCGCTGATCATTCAATCTAACCGTGCACTGAAATCACCCAGGGAGCTTTAAAGCAAACAAACAAACACACGATCACAACCAACTGTACTTTGGCTCCACCACAGGGTTTGAGTTGAGACCCAGGCACTAGTATATTTTTCAGACTCTACGTAATTCTAAAGTTTATAGAGGGTTGAGAACCATAGGTTGAGATGCACGTCTTTGCATGCAGAGCAATGTGTAGTTCAGATTATTAAACTTGGTTCCTAGCAGAAGAATGAACAATTTCCCTTTCAAGGGAACTTCTTTGAAAGAGGGCAATTCTCTTTTGAATGTGTCTGTTCACGTTCGTTTCTCAAATCTCTCAGTGGCACTGGGCACAGAAGCCTGTCACCCACCATGTATTCCTTCGGGGTTCTTTCTCTCCTTTCTCCTTCCTTCTTTCTTTTTGTTCTTTCTCTCTTTACTCTCTTTAATGCTTCTCAACATAAGCTTCCTGCTGGCCAGTAGGATTCAGTTATAGGACTAGTCACAGGTTCGACCGTAGACACCCCGGCACTCCCAGGAACTGCACGGTTGTGGCTGGACTTACACAAGCAGAGGAACTGAGAGCCCCTGTCCATTGGCAGGTATGGGCATAAAAACCAAGTATGTATTCATAGATTTGTAGGGAAGTTACAGATGAAATCAGTACACACTCAGAGGTGAAATACATAAATACCTGCACATTTGACAACTATGGCTCATTTCACGGTGAGGATCTGTAAGCTGGTATACAGATACGGCCTCCTCCCCCTTCCTTTCTCCAACCCTCTCTATGCACTGTCCACTCACAGTACCAGAGCTTTGGGGGCAAGAATACTCAGGACCATAAACACTATCACTTAAAGCACTCAGAGAAACTGACTACGGAATCTCCAAGGAGGTTCATCTCTTATTTGTTTTCATTCTCTCTCAAGATTTTATATTTGATTTTCTCTTAACAGTTTAAATTTAGCAGCTCTTGGTTTATTGATTTATTTATTTTTTAAAATTTAAAACCGACTCTGCAGAGTTGCTATAAATATCCTGGAAATGAAGGGGACATGGCTGAGACATCCATCACCCCACTGGCTCCTAAGAATGAGGCTGATTGCATTGCACAGGAGGGGAGTCCCAGGTCTCCTCCTCCTTTAAAGGCATGCCATTTAATGCTGTATCTTGGTGGGAAAGGGTAGTCTTCCCAAATGAGAAGGGCATTCTCTGGGCACAGCAGTAAGAAAACTGTTTTCCCAACTCAAGATCCATGTACAAGAAGACTGCAGTGGGATGGCAGCAGGCAGGACTGGAGGAAGGGTGAGTTTGTGAGGGAGTGAGTGAGCATGAGAGAGTGTGAGGGGATATGAGTATGGACGACCAATCTCAAGCAGTACAGAAATGTGGGGCAGAGGGTTTCTGTGCTGTGGACAGGGAGTAGCCAGCTACCATGGTAAACAGCTTGTCACGGCGCTTCTCCCTATGTGGCCAGGAGGCCCCGCCACTTTGGAAGATCCCTGATCTTCTTTGAGAGGAGGCAGCAGTGAATGGCTAGGGCCCAGTGACCTGAATCCACCAGAGCACCTTGCACTGTTGGACCAGTGGACCCCTGCTGTGTCAACACAGACCAGCACACAGTAGCAGCATTACTGAGGTGCCTGCTTCAGTAGCTGCAACCAGTTGGGAGTCAAGCACCATCCCCCACAGCAGCATTCTGATCAGAGCCAAGACACACCCCCAGCAACAGAGGCCCTGGAGCAGACATCCATCCCCAGGCAGCAGCAGCACAGATCAGGAGCTAAGAGCCATCCCCAACATTATCAGCAGAGGCTGAGCAAGAGCTAAGCCCCATCAGGCAGCAGTGCTCTCAGCCATCAGCGGTGGGACCCGCTGCTCCAGTGGGTCCCATGTGCTACAGCTACCCATGGCACCAGCGGGGCCGCAGATTCAGTTGGGGTTGTGTGATCCAGCTGCCTGTGGCTCTGGCAGGGCCCATGGCCCCAGCAGCAGCGCCTACCAGGACAGACCAATACCAACCACTAATAGTCACTCCTCCAGGACCCACAGTAGGCAAGAGGTGCCACACACCAGAACAGTCTGGGAGGCACAGCAGCTTTATTTGATACACACTGACCTGCCTAACATTCCCAACATCCCTCACTGGGTCTAGAACTACCAGACGGCTAAAATGGGGAGACAAAGAAACAACACCCAAATGAAAGAAAAGGAGGAATCACCAGAAAAAGAACTACATTAAATGGAAGAAAGCAATTTGTCAGATAAAGAATTCAAAACAATGATTTTAAGGGTGCTCAAATAATTCAGTGAGAACTACAAGTAACTTAATGAGAATTACAAAGAGCTCAGTGGGAACTATATCAGCTTAAAAAAAAGAGGTAGAAACTATGGATAAAAATCAAGAGGAAATAGCGACATAGCTGATATGAAAAATACCTTAGAAGGATTCAATAGTAGATTAGAAGAAGCTGAAGACCGAATCAGTGAGTTAGAAGACAAGGTATAAAAAAACACCCAAATAGAGCAGCAAATGGGGAAAAAAATTTTTAAAAAGGAGGAAAGGTTAAGGGAGTTTGGGGACAACACAAAACCTAACATTTGCATCATAGGGGTATCAGAAGGAGAAGAATCAGAGAAAGGAATAGAGAACCTGTTTGAAGAAATAATGACAGAAAACTTCCCTAGTTTGGTGAAGGAAAGTCACACAAGTTCAGGAAACACAGAGAGTCCCAAGCAAGATGAACCCAAAAAGACCCAGAGCTAGACACATCATAATAAAAGTGGCAAATGTTAAAGACAAAGGGACAATCTAAAAGAAGCAAGAGAGCCCTGGTTGGTTTGGCTCAGCGGTTGGAGCATCCGCCTGTGGTCCGGAGAGACCCGGGTTTGGTTTCCGCTAAGGGCGTGTGCTTCGGTTGCTGTTTGTCCCCGGCCCTGGTTGGTTGTGCAGGTGGCAGCCACTCGTGTCCCTTTCACATCGATGTTTCCCTCTCTCTCTCTTCCTCTCTCTCTCTCCCACTCTATCTGTACAAAAAGTGGAAAAATGTCCTCGGGTGAGGATAAAAAAAAAAAAGAAAGAAAGAAAGAAAGCAAGAGAGAGACAGAAAGTTACCTACAAAGGAGCTCCCATTAGACTGTCAGCTGATTTCTCAATAGAAACACTGCAGACCAGAAGGAAGTGGCACAAGGTGTACAAAGTAATGAACGGCAAGGTACTGAATCCAAGACTACTCTATCCAGCAAGGCTATCATTCAAAATTGAAGGTTAAATAAAGAGCTTCACAGATTGAAAAAAAACTAAATAAATTTATCACCACTAAACCAGCACTGCAAGAAATACTAAAGGGACTGCTATAAGAAGAAGAAGGAAAAAAAAAAATATATATATATATATATATATATATATATATATATAGAGAGAGAGAGAGAGAGAGAGAGAGAGAGAGAGAGAGAGAGAGAACACAGGCATAAAATAAAAATGGTAATTAATAAGTATCTATCAATAATAACCTTAAATGTAAATGGCATAAATGCCCCAATCAAAAGACATAGGGTAGCTGATTAGATAAGAAAACGTGACCCATATGTATGCTATTCTATAAGAGACCCACCCACAATGAAAGACTCACACAGGCTGAAAGTGAAGAGATGGAAAAAAATTTTCCAGGCAAATGGAAATGAAAAAAAACAAAAAAGCTGGTGTAGCAATACTCATTTTTTATAAGATAGACTTCAAAACAAGGGCCATAATAAGAGACAAAGAAGGTCACTACATAATATTAAAAGGAACAATCCAAAAAGAAGGTATAACACTGGTAAACATATATGCACCAAACACGGGAGCAGCAAAATATATTTTAAAACTTCTGGAGGACTTCAAATGAGAGATCAATAGCAATATGATCATACTGGCTGATTTTAACACCCCACTGACAGCACTGGATAGATCTTCTAGACAAAAATTTAACAAGGACACAGAGTCCTTAAATGACAAATTAGATCAGCTGGACTTAATTGATATTTACAGAACATTTCACCCCATAGCTGTAGAATATACATTTTTCTCAACTGCACACAGGACATTCTCAAAGATAGACCACATATTAGGACACAAAGTAAGTCTCTACAAATTCAAGAAGATTGAAATCATATCGAGCATTTTCTCAGATCACAATGGCATGAAACTAGAAATCAATTACAGCAAAAACATACAAATACAAGGATATCAAGGAAGAAATTAAAAACTTCCTGGAAACTAATAAAAATGAACACACAACAACACAAAATCTATGGGACACAGCAAAAGCAGTCCTAAGAGGAAGTTCATAGACTACAGGCCTACATCAAGAAACAAGAAAAATTCCTAATAGATTTTCTAACCTCACAACTTAAAGAACTAGAGAGCAAACAAAAAGAAAAATCAAGAGCAAGTAGAAGGAAATAAACAGTAAAGGTCAGAGCAGAAATAAATGATATAGAAACTAAAAAAAATTTCAAAAGATCAATGAAGCAAAACTGGTTCTTTGAAAAGATAAACAAGATTGATGAACCTTTAGCCAGACTCATCGAGAAACAAAGAAAGAAGAACCAAATAAACATAATCAGAAACAAAAGAGGAGAAGTAACAACTGACACCATAGAAATACATTAAAATATACAGCCATCTTTCCTTTATTGTGGTTAATCCATTTCAGACTCTAGCAATTGCACCTGGAGTTGAAAGATTCCTGGGGTGCTCAAATACATAGGCATACAGTCCATATGGGCAGTAATTTTAATTTTAATTGTAATACAGGGGTGTATAATTTACTCAGACAACTGAGCTTATGCTGTATCATTTTCACTGTCTCGATCAACTTTTTAATGAATATATTTGAAAAAACTGTGATAGAGTGAAGCTGCAAAAGTCGAAGTGCAAAGTGGCGAGGGATGACGGTCCTGCGAACAAATATACACCAACAAATCGGACAATTTATGCAAAATGGACACATTTCTGGAAACACTCAGTCTTCCAAAACTGAACCAGGAAGAGATAGAAAACTTGAATAGACCAATAACAACTAAGGAAATTGAAGATGTAATCAAGAAAATCCCAGAAAACAAAAGCTCAGGCCCAGATGGCTTCACGGGGGAGTTTTACTGAATATTCAAAGAAGATCTAACACCCATTCTCCTCAAACTATTCCAAAAAATCCAAAAAGACGAAGACTTCCAAACTCATTTTATGAGGCCAACATAATTCTAACTCCAAAACTAGATAAAGACACTACACAGAAAGACAACTACAGGCCAATATCCCTGATGAACACAGATGCCAAAATCCTAAACAAAATATTAGCAAATCTGATCCAGCAATACATAAAAAAAAAAATTATTCATCATGACCAAGTGGGATTCATCCCAGGGATTCAAGGATGGTACAATATTCACAAGTCAATAAATGTGATACGCCACATAAAATAAAAGATAAAAACCACATTATCATATCAATAGATGCTAAAAAAAAAGCATTCAACAAATCCAGCAC
This sequence comes from Molossus molossus, assembly GCF_014108415.1. NCBI lineage: Eukaryota > Metazoa > Chordata > Mammalia > Chiroptera > Molossidae > Molossus > Molossus molossus. The sequence goes on along the minus strand of NW_023425366.1, from coordinate 103,404,729 downwards.
CCATTTCTGATAAAATGCTCAGCAAAGTGGGAATACAGGGATCATATCTCGACATAATAAAGGCCATATATGAAAGATCTATAGCCAACATCATACTCAATGGGCAAAAACTAAAAGCATTTCCCTTAGGTATGGAACAAGACAGGGATGCCCACTTTCGCCACTCTTATTTAACATAGTACTGGAAATCTTAGCCACAGCAATCAGATATGAAGAAAAAATAAAAAGGATCCAAATTGGAAAGGAGGAAGTGAAACTGTCATTATTTGCAGATGACATGATATTATACATAGAAAACCCTAAAGACTCCATCAAAAATCTACTAGACTTAATAAATGAATTTGGCAAAGTAGCAGGATACAAAATTAACATCAAGAAATTGACGGCATTCTTATACACCAATGATGAACTCACAGAAAAAGAAACTGAAAAAACAATCCCACTTATCACTGGGGCAAAAAAACTAAGATACCTAGGAATAAATTTAACCAAAGAAGTAAAGGACCTATTTGCAGAAAACTACAGAACACTGAAAAAAGAAATAGAGGAAGATATAAAAAAGTGAAAGCACATACCTTGTTCATGGATTGGAAGAATTAACATAATTAAAATGTCCACACTATCCAAAGCAACCTATAGATTCAATGCAATCCCCATCAAAATACCAATGACATTTTTCACAGAACTAGAACAAATACTTTAAAAATTCATATGGAACAAAAAAGTCCCCAAATAGCCACAGCAATCTTGAAAAAGAAGGACAAAGTAGGTGGGATCACAACACTGGATATCAGGTTATATTACAAAGCTACTGTAATCAAAACAGCCTGGTTCTGGCACAAGAACAGGCATATAGATCATTGGAATAGAACAGAGAACCCGAAATTGACCCAAGACATTATGCTCAATTAATATTTGACAAAGGTGGCAAGAGCATACTATGGAGTAAAGACAGCCTCTTCAATAAATGGTGTTGGGAAAATTGGACAGCTGCATGCAAAAAAATAAAATTAGACCATCCACTTACACTATACACAAGAATGAACTCAAAATGAATAAAAGACTTAAATGTGATTCGTGAATTCTTAAAAATTTTAGAAGAAAATGTAGGCAACAAAATTTCAGACATCACATGCAGCAGAATTTTTACTGATACATCACCTAAAGCAACAGAAACAAATGAAAAAATGAACACATGGGACTACATCAAACTAAAAAGCTTCTGCTTTTTATCACAGAAGCGATATGTTTCTTTTACCGCAAAACAAACAACCATCAAAATGGAAAGGGAACCCACTGTATGGGAGAGCATAACTGCCAATAATACATCTGATAAGGGGTTAATTTCCAAAATATATAGAGTATTCATACAACTCAACAAAAGGAAGACAAAGAACCCAATTAAAAAATGGGCAGAAAGCCGGTTTGGCTCAGTGGTTAGAGTGTTGGCCTGTGGTCCAGAGAGACCCGGGTTCGGTTCCCGATAAGGGCATGTACCTCGGTTGCAGTTTGTCCCCGGCCCTGGTTGGGTTGTGCGGGTGACAGCCACTCGATGTGTCCCTTTCACGTCGATGTTTCTCTCTCTCTCTTTCTCTGCTCTATCTGAACAAAAAGTAAAAAAATGTCCTCGGGTGAGGATAAAAAAAAAAAAAAAAAATTGGCAGAGGACCTAAATAGACACCTCTCCAAACAGGACATGCAAATGGCCAAGAGGCATATGAAGAAATGCTCAACATCACTAATCATCAGAGAGATGCACATTAAAACAACAATGAGGTATCACCTCACACCTGTCAGAATGGCCACCATCAACAAATCATCAAACAACAAGTGTCGGTGAGGGTGTGGAGAAAAGGGGACTCTAGTACACTGCTAGTGGGAATGCAGACTGGTGCAGCCACTATGGAAAACACTATGGTGTTACCTCAAAAAATTAAAAATTGAATTACCATTTGACCCAGTGATCCCACTTCTAGGAATATACCCTAAGAAGCCTGAAACAGCAGTCAGAAAGAATATATGTACCCCTATGTCCATAGCAGCATTATTTACAATAGCTAAGATCTGGAAACAGCCCAAGTGTCCATCAATAGACGAATGGATAAGAAAGCAGTGGTACATGTACACAATGGAATACTATGCAGCTGTAAGAAAGACAGATTTCTTATCCTTTGAGACGACATGGAGGGACCTGGAGAGCATTATCCTAAGTGTAACAAGCCAATCAGAGAAAGACAAATATCACATGATCTCACTTATTTGTGGAATATAATGAACAAAACAAGCTGAGAAGCAAAATAGACCCGTAGACATGGAAGTGGGGTGCAGACTGACAAACCTCAGAAGAGGTGGACGTGGAGGGAGGGAAGAGATAAACCACAGAACGTATACACATGTATGCATAGAGGACATAGACAACAATGCTGGAGGTGGGCTGGGGAGGAGCAGAATTGGGAGGAGGGTGTCAATGGGGGAAGAAAGGAAAAACATCTGTAACAAAAATAAATAAATAAGCATTGTAAAAAATAAATAAATAGTAGAAGTAAAAGAAGCCTGCAGTGACCAAGATGGCAACCGCGAAAAGGGAACTGTCATCAGCCATGAAATAACCTCCTCTCACAGCGAGAGAAGATGCTCAGGGTTTAGAGGAGGGGAGGGTGCAGGATCCCAGTGGCAAAACACCTCTGTAGCCACCTCCAGGAGGGGCTGATGGTTCTTTTTCATGGCTCTCTTGGCTGCATGAAAAATTTAGCTGATTATTGTCATATTACAGCCATGTGAAGTTAAACATCTGTTTGCTAGGAAATATTTGGATAATTAAAAACAGGATTTGTTTAAATTCCAGACTCTGGAACAAGGCTTTGCCAGAGATCTGTCCCCACCGCCCACTCTCACCCTGCAGCCTGGGCCTTAGGCCACAAAAGGCTTCTGGGGCCCCAGCAATTCCCAGGCACAGCCCAGGCGATGGGTTTCCCAAGGTTGCCAAAGATGACACATTTGGCCTCACGGGCTCAGAATGTCTGAAAGTAAAAATGCTCATTTTTATCCAGATGAAATGTTCATTTTTTTTATCCACATGTTTTGACTACCAAAACAAAATTAAAAACAGCATTAAGGAATTTCTTTCCTCTTCCAATCTTATATGCCTAGACTGATCTTGAACTCTCTTATTAAGCCAGAGTTAATGGTTTTTAAGCAACAAAAACTCCATTTTAAGCCAGTTGCATTATTAGGAGCTCATTATCAGTTAGCTGCAGGCAATGCAAAGTGAGGATTTCGCATATATATATGTATGTGTGTGTATATACACACACACACAAACACACACACAAATAATAGATAACAACTCAAGCATTTTCTATGAGCTAGGACACAATTAAGTGCTTTTCTTTCATTTTTTTTCTTTTGTTAATCTTCACAGGGATATTTTTCCATTGATTTTTTTAGATAGAATGGAAGGGAGGGAGGGAGAGAGAGAGAGAGAAACATTGATATAAGAGAGACACAAGGATTGGTTGCCTCCTGCACAACCCCGACCAGGGCTGGGGCCAAATCTGCAACCCAGGTTTGTACCCTTGACTGGGAATCGAACCTGAGACCCTTCAGTCCTCAGGCTCACTCTCTAACTGCTGAGCCAAACCAGCCAGGGATCTCTCTCTCTCTCTTTTTTTAATCCTCATCCGAGGATATGTTTTTACTGATTTTTAGAGAGAGAGAAACATTGATGTGAGAGAGAGAGACATTGATCAGTTGCCTCCCATATTCGCCCAACTAGGAGCTGAACATGCAACCTTTTGGTGTACGGGACAACGCTCAACCACCTGAGCTACCCACCCAGGGCTGTTACGTGCTTTACATGCAATCATTCGGTCAGTCCTTACAGGAGCACTATACGGTCAGTACCATCACTCACTCTGTTTTATAGATAAGCACATGGAAACACAAGGAAGCTAAGCATCTGTCAACAAAGTCGAGGAACAGGAATGATGACATCAACAGCCCTAAGACGAGGATCAGAAGAGATGGAAGTTTAGGCAGGGGGAGCCATGCCTTCTATTTTTGACCCATTAATGTTGAGGTGTCAATAGGCACCTAAGGGGAAACATCAAGAAAATGTGCGGACCCGAGCACCTGGAGTTGAGCAGCGAGGTAGAAACCTGAGACTTACGTTGTACGAATAGAATTTAAATCATGGTGCTGGAAGGGATCATCTAGGGCAAGAGTGTGGAGAGATCTGAGGATGGAGTCTGAGCACATCCACGCTAGGTCAGAAAAGGAGACGAGGAATGGCTAGAAGAAACACATGCCAAGAGCTTGTGATATCTGAGCACCAAGTGAGAAAGGGTTCAAGGAAGAGAAATCGGTCAACTCGTCCAAGGCTACCCACAGGTGGAGTACAACGAGGACTAGACATTTGGCAACAGTGGGTTATTGTTGACCTGGACAAGGGCAGTTTCACTGAGTGGTGGGCTCCAAGCCCACCTGGGATGGCCAGGAAGCTTAGATGCAGAGGAAAGAGGCCAGGTCACTGCTGCCCTCCCTTCCCAGTGTTTCGACTCTTCAGTTCAGCCACCACGAACGGACCTTCTCTCCTCTGCAGTCTGCATGCCTGCACTTCTGAAGGCGTGAGCTCCAGGGCTCTGCACTCTGGCCTGGTCTCCTTCAGCTTCCTCCTCCTGCCCCCACCCACCCTTCCTTTTGCAAACATAGAGACTTCCAGTCTCTTCACTCCTCTGTGTCTCTCTCTAGTCTTCTCCTTTCTTCAGTTCCTTCCCTTTCCAGACTGAAACCCCTGGGCCATTGCACCCCACCTGACGACCCTCCCCCTGGATGGAACCCACATGCTAGTTGTCTGGGGACACAGCCCTGCCACAGAAACCTAGACCACACCGCCCAGGCAGATGCACCGCAGTTCACGATTCCCTATCCTGACCGGTCCCCCCGCCCCTCCCACTGCTGCCTGGCCAGCCTCCCACTGGGGAGCAGTCAGATCTCGTCTCCACGCTGCCCAGTAATTTCCTTTATGTCAAAGCTTTAACAATCGTCTCCCCAACTCATCCCGTTTCACCAGCAAACACATTTTTCACCAAGTTGGAAATCTTTTAAGAAAACAGATTTTAGAACTTTTGGCCCAACTCAGTGCTCTGGAGGGAACATAAGCCATTTGAAAGAGAATCGATTAATTCTGGATACTAGGGATAGCCTGATTCGGATTCCATCCCTGGGCGTGGGACGTGGATGAGCGGGGGCAGGGATGCAGAGGTAAAGGATGAGCGGGGGCAGGGATGCAGACGCCTCACCCTCTCGTGGCCGCTGCGTACCCCTCAGGGACCCCTGCAGCCAGGCAGGGCCACTCCATACCTCAGCCACACAGAACTCCAGTTCTTAGAGAACACTCATGCCCCTCGGGTATTTTAACTCCGCCCTCACTTCCTATCCCTAAACGTGTACAGAATACAAAAGATTCTGGTAAGATCCTTAGATATAAAATATTGCAACAATTCCCTAAAGGCTCAAAAGGAATTACCATTTGTTGGAGTCTGGTGTTGGCATCACAGAGACGGTGCCAGGCTCTGGGTGGACAGTGCTGATGAACCGACCAGCATTTGCCCTCGTGGATTAATCAGAGAGATGAGCTTTAAACACATGAACTCACAAATGCAAATATAATTGTAAACAGTGAAGGTGTCACCAAAGTAAAAACAGGGTGCTGTTATTAAGGGTTCACTTATGTCCCCCCAAAAGATGTGTTGAAGTCCTAACCCCCAGTACCTCAGGATGGCAACTTGTTTGGAAATAGGGTGGTTTTAAATGTAATGAACTAAGTTAAGATGAGGTCATACTGGAGCAGGGTCAGCTTTTAAGGTAACACGACTGGTGTCCTATTAAAAGAAGAGAGACGCAGGCAGGAGAATGTCATGTGGAGACAGAGCACAAAGGGTACGAGAGCCATGGGAGGACGGAGGCGGAGATTAGACGAGCTACCACAAGCCAAGGAATGCCTGGAGCCACCTGAGGGAGACCCCCGAAGCTATGAAGAGGTAAAGAAGAGCCCTGGCCAGTGTGGCTCAGTTGGTTAGTTTGCGAGTTCGATTCCCATTCAGGGCATACACCTAGGTTGCACGTTTGATCCCCGGTTGGGGCAAGTACAGAAAGGCAACCGATTGATGTTTCTTCTCTCAAATCAATAAATATGTCCTTGGATAAGGATTTCTTTTTTAAAAAAAAAATAGAGGTAAAGAAGAATCCTCCAGTGGAGGCTTCAGAGGGAGCATGGCCCTGCTAACCCCTTGATTTGACGTCTAGACTCCGGAACTGTGAAAGAATAAATTTCTGAGGTTTTAAGCTCTTCAGTGAGAGCATCCCTGGGAAACTACACTGGGGGCTATAGAAGACAGAATAACAGGTAGCACTGTGCAGTTTGGCTCATATCAACCAAACTTCTTTGAGGGTAAAAGAAAGGGGAGCCACCTTTTGTAAAACTAAGGAGTTTACTCCAAGGAGATGAGGGTTCAGGGAGTCGAGGTCCATGCTGAGCTGGTGAGCCAGGGGGAGCAGAAGTTGTGGGGCTCTGGGACCTGGGAGCAGGAGCCACAGGCGGAGTTTTCAAGGCATCACCCTCGGAAAAAGATATGTTTCCACTTTTTTACTTCTTTGGATCAATTTGACCAAAATTCAGATTTCTGGAGCAGATAGTCCTGTTGGCTTATCTTGGGTCATGTGCCAACTCCTTGGAGGGTGGTGGGAATGAACTGGGGAAACCGGACACCTTGATAGCCTAACCCATGAAGCGTGAGGACTACTCGCTTCCTAAAAAGAAAAGTAGAATACAAGTAAATAAAGGACAGAGGTGCCCTGGCCGGTGTTGCCTAGTGGTTAGAGAGTCGGCCCATGGACCAGTGAATCATGGGTTCAATTCCAGTCATGGGCCATACCTCAATTACAGTTCGTCCCTGGCCCTGGTTGGGTCATGGGGGAGGCAACCAGTCGATGTGGCTCTATCACATCGATGTTTCTCTCTCTCTCTCTCTCTCTCTCTCTCTCTTTCCCTCCCACTCTGTCTGATAATAAATAGAAAAATATCCTCGGGTGAGCAATAAAATAACATAAATAAGTAAAGGATAGAGGTGCTGGGAAGAAAAAAAAACCCACAGGTTAGGTGACCTTTCAGTTGCATCTTAGATGGTGATTAGGACATAGGCAGACAGCGCTCAGCGGCGGGGACATCCCAGCCATGAGGGCAAATCCATCAGAAACACCTTAGTGTGTTTAAAGAAAACTGGCCAACATCAAGGGATAGGACACGAGCCGAGAGGGCAAGCCTGGAAGACAGCACACTTAGATGAGAAGATTACAAGTTTCGTTTGGGGGCTGTTTGGTTTGAGAAGTCTGTAAAAACAGGACATTGTTAAATGGTAAGTTGGATACACAAGCTCTGGCTTAGGAGAGAGGTCTGGGTGGACATGTAAACCGAGGGTTACTGACATCCAAGTGGGAGTGGAGAAGAGAGGAGGTTCGGGGCAGCGCGGAGGAGTCCAACACAGAGCAGTGGTCCGCCCAGCGCATTCCAGCTTTGCCCTCCTCAGTGAACACTTTCCGCCTGCACTCCCCATGTGCACATTTATTTAAAAGTATGTACACGAGCCACTGTATGCAAATATTTTGTGTGCTCTAAAACACACACACACACACACACACACAATTTTGGAGGATGAGATTTTTAAAATTAAAATCATTTCAAATAAAAATAAATATAAAATGGAAGACAACTGATTTGGAGGTAAGAGAAGAAAAAAATATAAGCCAAGAAGTGGCCAGAGAGGCAGAGGCAGAAGAGGATGTCATGACATTTCTTTAAACGCGTCTCAAGATAAAGACAGAAATCCCTAAGTCAGTATTGCTGAGTCATCTGGCGAAATGAGGGCCAGAGAACAGTCTTGGATTTGCCGCCTGTAGACATCGGTGACTGACAGGAGCGGTTTCCATGGAGAGGCGAGTTTGGAAGCCACATCTGAGAGCTAAAGAATAAATGGGCATGAACTCATGTAATTGCCCCAACTACCCCGCAAGGTGGGAATCACTACCATCGTTTACAGATGAAGAGGTCAAGGATTAGAGTTGTAAAGAATGTGCCTTTGTTTTCACACTGCAGGAGAAAGAGTGAACGTTAATACCAAGCTTGCCACAGTCACAATACTAGGATGTATCCATTAAAGAAAGTGAATAGATATGGAACTACCATGAGGTAGAAGTGTGGTTAAAGTGGGCACAACTGCTCCTAAGTAGTGCAATGTGGGTTGCGGAGCATTCTGGGAACTTCTCTCAGAACAGAAGTTGGGACTAAGCCGAAAGCAACCCTTCTCATCCCAGGGTTCCTAGGCCAAAAGGCAGGTTCACTGCCTTCTAAAAGGGGATCTAGCCCTGGCCGGTGTGCTCAGTGGTTAGAGCATTGGCCCAAGCACCAACGGGTTGCAGGTTCAATTCCCAGTCAAGGGCATGTACCTGGGTTGTAGGTGTGATCCCTGACCCCATCTAGGGCATGTGCAGGAGGCACATGAATGTGTTTCTCACATCAATGTTTCTCTCTCTCTCTCTCCCTCCCTCCTTTCCACTCTCTCTAAAAGAGCCAATGGAAAAAATATCCTCGGGTGAAGATAAACAAATAAATACATAAATAAATGAAATAAATAAAAGAGGATCTAAGGACTGTGGAGCTATGTCTTGGAGGGGGCTGGGTTCTAAAGTCAGCCCATATGGTAAAATTCCCGTCGAGTGGAAGTGGCCCCTGGAAGTCTGCTCGGCAGGAGACTAACATATTGTGTCTCAGTGAGCCCAACAAGGCATATTTTCCTCCTGTAGCTCAGATCTTTGTTCTTCAAATGAGCACCAGATGAAGTAATTGACTGCACAGATGTACGAAACGACATCTCTTAAGATACCGTATGAACACGGCCCAGAGTAGCTGCAGGCCCCTAAGACGAGTGGAGGGAGCAGGGACTCAGCTGTTCTCTCCCACAGCGTGCTGGGCACTCACCAGGCAGGCTGGCCGGGGTGTTCCAATTGCTCTCGCTCTTGTGGGACTGTGTTTGAATAATAATTGGACTTCACCTCCTTCCAGAAACAACTAGAAAACTGAACACACTGTTTTCAGGCCATGAATCTACTGCTTTCAGATGTTGGGCCACAGGGAGCAGAGCACCCTGGGAGAAGAGGACAAAGGAGGGGCCCTACAGTTGCCCAGCTCTCTTTCCAGAGCAGGAGTAAGGAAGGCGACAGGACCTCTCTGAGTTGAGAAGATAGAGACTAAAGCTTCGGGAGGCTGAGGCAGCTCAAAATTCAGGGTAGAGTTTGGGAAAAGAGGGAGCTATTCAGGAAAAGTGCTTCATAAATCTGCATAGGGGTCCCCTAGTGAGGACTGGGTTCTGTGTGCAGAGAGCGAAACTCCACTGGACCAAGGAAAGAATGACTTAGGAGTTGTGAGCTGAATGATTCCCAGAGCTTGCACAGATGAGAGACACATCTGTGCTCCAACCAGCCAGAGTGACGAGTGCACGTTGATCACCCAGTGGAGAACCCAGAGACCCAACTGTCGTGGCAGAGCTCAACTATCCTTGGAGGGAAGGCTGCTCTAGACCCACCTAGCAAAGCTCAGGGTGAGCAGCAAGCAACTCATCTGCCTGCCCAAAGCTCCACACAATGTTTGATGGAAGAAAACAAAATAAAAATGTTCAAGCAGGAAAACACTCTCATACGATCTGAAACGTGCATAGTTGGATTTCTGTGAATGAGATGAGACACAGCTTTGCTCCTCTGCGTAAGACCCTGGCTAGGTGCTGGCCCTTTCCTTTGGAATGCGCTTTACCAAGTGTCTGTCCTCACACATGGGTCGCCCTCCCACCCTCCCCCTCTTCCTGGTCTCCTGCTTTTTGCTGAAGAAAGAGCACAAAGTCCAAAGGTCCCAACTACTCACTTTACATCAATTACTTAGAACACAATTCTGCAAATGGCCATGGTCCTCACCACAAAAGACCAAAACAGAGAGGTATGTGATTCACGTTAGAGGCAGGAACATGGCTTTAAAGCACAGTCTTGATGGTTTTAGCTATTATTTGATTGTTCATTGGGCTATTGTATGGCATCCTGTAGCCAAAATCCAGATACTCTGAGGGTTCAGTCCACAGAACAAAATATAGGATGTCTGTCTTTCAGAGCAATGTTAACGAATAAAAAATGAGCATAATTAACGCAACAAAGGACGTAAGGGCAAGAAGACGATAATCATGTAAATGTTAATCTTAAATATTGCACCGCAGAGAGCAGGCTGAGTGTTGCGGCCGAGTGGGAAGAGCCATGGAGTGGGAGAAAGACCCGGGCTGTGGGCGTGTCGGAAGTGGGTGGACTCATGCAATGAACCTTGGCTAATTCTGTGACCTGGGGCAAGTCCCTTAAGCTTCCCTAGTCTGACCTCTGACCCTTCCAGCTGCGTATTCCTTGTACTTAACTCCTTTGTCCTCCATTTTCTCCTCTGTAAGGTGAGAATTATAATCAGACTTACCTTGTGGGCGTGTTTTGAGTATTACATGAGTTCATAATACATTTAGAGTGCTTATGGTAACACTTGGAGTGTGGTGATTGGTTAATGTTAGCCGTTATTGTTGTCATTAACATTTTATTTCATGGTTATTACATTCTCTTCTGTATAATGGGTATACAGTAGCCTCCCCTTATCTGAAGTTTTGCTTTCTGTGGATTCAGTTCCCCAAAGTCAACCATAGTCTGAAAACATTAAATGGAAAATTCCAGAAAAAACAACAATGCGTAAGTTTTCAATTGCTCACCGTTCTGGTCATTGTGATGAAATCTCATACCCTCTCATGCCACCTGCCTGGGATGTGAATCATCCCTTTGTCCAGCATAGCCACACTGTATACACCCCCTTAGTCACTCAGTAGCCACTGGTTATCAGATTGACAGGCTCAATGTCACAGTGCTTGTGTTCAAATCACCCTTATTTTCCTTGACAATGCCCCAAAGTGCATGAGTAGTGATTCTGGCAATGTGGATATGCCAGGCAGAAGCCGTAAAGTGCTTCCTTTAAGTGAAAAGAAATGTAAGTATAGGAAAAACATGATGTATAAAGGGGTCAGTACTATCCTTGGGTTCAGGCATACACTGGGGGATCTAGGAATGTATCCCCCAAGGATAACTAGGGCTGCTGTACTATCATCTGTCTCCATAAGGATCAAATAGAACATAAGCATAAAGCTTCTAACAGATTGCCTAGCACATAATAGGTACTCGATGAATGGTATATATTTTTCAGGAAATAATAAGGGATAGTTGGATAAATCTGAGTACATAAAAATGTTCAAGTTTTATATCAAAACATCAATAAAATTAAGGGGCCAACAGGAAAAAATGTTGGCAACAAATATGATAGCCTTAATAAATAAAGAGTTTGTACAAATTGATAGAAAAGGTATAGGGACAAAGGAAGTAAACAAATAATTCATAGGAAGATAGATAAATGGCTACTAAATATTTAAAGTATTCCTACAGCTCATTAATATTCAAAGGAATGTAAGTTAAATAACAATGAGGTAGTAAAACACTATTTCTGGAAATCCATCTCGCAAAATGTATCAATAATCTAAAATGTGTCCAAGCTCTTAGAGCCAATAACATCTCTTCTAGGGATAGAGTCTTAGGAAATAACCAGGAAAGTGGACAAAGACTTATTACTAAAATGTCTTTTCAGTATTTTTTATAACAGTTGTGTTCAGATGAAGATAATAGAAGTTGACTAGTTTTGTTTTTCATAAACTTAATGCTGTTACAGTATTGCTTAAACAATAAACACATACTGGGGGGGGGATCACTTTTAGGTTACGACGTATTAAATAACACCTAGGGGGATCTTCAAATTGCTTTTAAGCAATAACCACTGCTTCTTGGGCACTCAACAAAATGCCTTGCTGTTTCATTGTAGTTGCAGATTTGGGGAAAGGTTCGTTTGTCTTCCGAGGTGGAGAGAAGTGCCAGCGTTGGCTGCGTGTCTGCGTGTGCGTTGGTGGTGGTTAGGCTGCAGTGGGCTTTGTCGGGGCAGCAGAACTCCACCCTCGACGAAGGCAGTCAGGCTGCGTGTGAGCAGGGACAGACGGGAGCCCGAGGCTACTCGAGGGGCACCACCCCAGCCGAGTCACACCAACGGGTTTGGAGTCCAGAGCCCCCTTGAAAGACACACTCATTGGCAACTTGCCATATTATTACTTTCATTGGCTTTTTTTTTTTTTTTAAATCCTCACTCAAGGACATTTTTCCATTTATCTTCAGATAGAGTGGGAGGGAGAGAAAGAGAGAGAGAGAAACATCAACATGAGAGAGACACATTGACTGGTTGCCTCCCGCATGACCCCGACCAGGGCCAGGGACTGAACTGCAACCGAGGTACATGCCCTTGACCGGAATCGAACCCGAGACTCTTTGGTCTGCGGGCCGACACTCTAACCCCGTGGTTCTCAACCTGTGAGTCGCGACCCCTTTGAGGATCGACCGACCCTTTCACAGGGGTCGCCTAAGACCATCGGAAAACACATATTTCCGATGGCAATTCATAACAGTAGCAAAATTACAGTTATGAAGTAGCAACAAAAATAATTTTATGTTTGGGGGTCACCACAACATGAAAAACTGTATTAAAGGGTCACACCATTAGGAAGTTTGAGAACCGCTGTCTAACCACTGAGCCAGACCAGCCAGAGCTCATTGGCATTTTTGAGAGACTTTTGGTAGGTGATTTTTAAGCCGATCCATGATGTTGAGAATAGCCACAGTCCGGAGACACTCTGCTATCCAGAAAGTCCCCAAAAGCATCACTTTGAACGACTTTATTTTTGGAACCTGTTGCCAAGAAGCGGTCACTTCGGGGAGCAAAGGTTTTGGGGCGAGGACTAAGGATTCTTGCTCGCTCCCCTGCGCTCTCACTGGCTCGGAGAAGGAAAATCCAACACTGCGTGTTCAGGGGAGTCTAAGATGTTGCGTTTCAGACACAGAATCACAGAGCACGAAGAACCCAGCCAGTTCTGGTCTGGTCGCCCGGATGCCTTCGACAGGATGTAAACGTGCCTGGCTTCTCTGTGATCCAGACTTGAGGTGCGGAGGGGAGATGTGCTTACATCCTTGGTCAGTCCCGGCCACACACAAACTCCCACAGAGCACAGACATCGGCCCCACTGAGCAGGAAGCTGAGCATGCTCCCCTAGGGTCTGCTTTCTGTGTGTGTCCCAGGGAGAGTCTTTAGAGAGAAAAACAAATCCCCTTTGCCCGGCCACAGCACGGACCTGTTCTCCTCTGTCCCAAAGTCCTCTGTCACAGTCAGTATTCTGCAGGTGATCCTCATTGACTCAGTCCTGGGGTCGCTGGGATGATGTCACTGACACTGCGGGAACCCCACGACAAGCATGCTGGCATTGGCAGATCATGGAGAGTGTACTGGCTATTGGCAGGTGCAGAGCTGAGACAGATGAATTGATATCGCAGCTGGGTGAGGTGAGGAACCTTCCACGTCCTGTCAGAGGCTGGTGCTCATGGGTCTGCTTCCCGTCTCTCAGGCTGCAAGAGGCCAAGGTGTGCAGCCCAAGATTTCTGATCAGGGTCTGAGTGTGGCCTCCTGAGGACCCAGGCTGTGGCCTGGAGGGGGGGCACCTGGTTTCCCACCTTTGGCCAATAGGGAGGGACTCCCTGATTCCCATCACAGTGACCAAGCAGCCTGTTCTAGTTAAAAAAGAAGAACAGTGCACCCATCTAACATATAACTAGGTGAACCCCCCAAATTCTAGACATGGGAGGAGATAGGTTTGGCAGCTGCTGCAGTCCGTCAGGTTGATTCCGGGCGGGGATGTGGCCTCACAGTCCTCACTTGTCCCTCTGCGCCAGCACCTCTGTCTTCACAGGAAGAGAAGCCCGGAGGCGGGCCGGACACAAGCCTGGGGGACGCGAGCGAATGGAGAAAGGACGTCGCTAAGGGAAATGGTTCCTCTGCACCTGACCTCCCTGGCTCAGTCCCACCCCGGAAGCCAACACTACCCAGAATGGGCTTCCTCGGACATCCTATCCCTCGTTCCTCTGACCTCGGCTCCCCGGGATCCACTGCTTTCCTACCCACGCTCACCAGCTTTAGTCCACCCTCACTATATCTGTGCCTAGTCCCCTATAACCCTGCTCCTCATCTACCTCTTCTTGGGTGAGCTTCCCTTATCCTCCCGGGATAAACAGAAGTCAAACCTGGGGATTCTTTTGACTTTACTTCCTTCCCTCTTTCCATCTCTACGGAGACCCGCATCCTCTCTCCTGCCTTTGAGAAGCACGTTGTCCTGTCTGTGCCCAGGTCTCAGACCTGCTCTGCTTGCTAACCCATCTCAACTTGTACCACAGCTCCCAAGCCTGGCCATCCCCATCCCCTCGGCTCACCCACATGTTCAGGTCTCCCAGTCACTCTCTTTTTAATTCTGCTCTGACCATTTCGCCGAAACCTGTGACAGTCAATGAATAGGCTATTCCCAGCCTCTTGCTCAGTGGACTCTGTGGGGCATCCAGCACTGTTAATCATTCCTACGTCTCGGTCTTTCTGCGTTTCCCCCTTACCTCTTTGACAACCGTCTTCCAGCCTTTTCATCCATTTCCCTCCTCCACCTTTCCCTGGATTTTCCGCTTCCCCCCCCCGACTCCCCTTTTGATGCCTTTACCCTTTGCTCTGCATGCTCCCTGGGTGACCTTATCAACCGCTTTGGCTCCAACAATCCCTTGTCTATTGATGATGCTCAAGCCCATGTCTCCACCCATCTTTATTCTCGACCTCTCCCTGGAAGGCGCTGCAAATCCAGACTCCACACTCCATAGCTAGACCCGTCATCCTCCCTCTCCCGGCCTGACTTTAATAACCATCACCATCCACCCAGCCGCCCGGACACCTCGGAGTCACTGCTGACCGCTCCTGGTGAGCCTCTCACGCCGCCCGCTAGCCAGGCGCTTTCACAACTCTGCCGCGCGTGCCCTCTGCCACCCTCTTCGGCCTAGCAAATCCCTGCTCGGACTTCTAAACCAGGGCGAGAGTCAGTGACCCCTCCCGCGGGCCTCTGCCCACTTCCCCAGCAGAGCCAGCTGCGTGTTCCTCTCGCTCACACACCCCTGTGTGCCCATCCAGCTGTGGCCCTTAGCATGTTCCAGGCCCACCTGCCGCGTACCTGGCTGCCTTCCTCTTCGAGGCTCAGGGCTTCTAAAAGGCAGGGGCAGTTTCTATCCCATTGCTGTGTATGTATATTGTATCCGTCACCGTGTCTACCCCTGGCACAGACAGTAGCCAGCTGTTGACAGACCGGGATTTCTAGCTGCCACCTTGGTCCCGGCTGTTCCCTTACCACGCGAGGTCGTGTGGCGTGGAGCAGAGTGGGATGGACTCTCAGCTCCAACACTTCCTAGCTACATGACCTCTAAGCTTTGGGAACATAGAGATATAATGTGGGGATAGAATCACCCGTACCTTGTAAAATTACTGTGAGAATTAAACGAAATGATAGCATGTAAAATACATAGCGGAGAGCCTGGCTCAGGGTAAAAGCCATTATTATTAATAACACAAGGGCTTCTCCGTGGGCACGTGGAACGATACTGTCATCTCTCATAAACCCTTGGCGATCGGAAGCTCCAACGCGAGTTTGAATTAATACACCCTGATGAATTTGGTTTTTAAAGGCATATGAGATTTAAAACGGTATGATATTTTATGTCTGAGTAGAGCTTCAAGGTCCGGTGTATCTTTTATGTGTCCGGTGAAATAAGAAACCAGTCTTCGTGCCTATTTAAAATGAGAAGCCCAACAGGGAAAATATAATGTTATCTACACTGAGTGTTCCTGCTTCAGAAAGGTTCAAAAAGGACTCTGGCAGGTTTCGACGGATAAGGGCTTCCTTTGCCTTTTCCAGAGGACCTAGAGGCAAAGAAACATGTCATAACTCTTCCTTCGCTAAATCTCGCAAAACATTGACGGACAGGCATTTGTTCCGATGTTCCCAATGATGCATTATATTGAAATATTAACTGTCTCTCCTACAGATCAGTAATATCTACCTCCCATTGGGAAAAAAAAAAAAATCTAACTGGGCCTCTAGGAAGAAAGCCAATAGGTTATTCTATACATGAAAATGTATGGAGAATTAATTTGCAGGGTTTGATAGGCTTCATTCACAAATACTTCAAAGAGTTGTTTGAAGGCTGTTTTAGGCAGCACCTGGAGGGTGCTGTGTGTCGGCCAGGCCCTGGAGCAGGGATCAGAGTCAGCAGAGCGAGGGAGGGATGCTTCAGGACTGGTCCAGTTAATATGGACCAATGATGTCTGAGGCCTAAGAATGAGCTGCGCAAAAAGAGCATTAAAAACGGTAAGACTTTGTCCCTGGTTGTAGGAGTATCATGGGCTAAGTTGTGTCCCCCACACCCCCCATTCATATGTTGAAGTTCTAGCCCCTAGTACTTCAGAATGTGCTTAAATTTGGAGATAGGGTCTTTAAAGAGGTAATTAAGTTAAAACGAGGCCATTAGGGTGGGCCCTAATCCGATATGACCGGTGTCTTTACAAGAAGAGGCGGTTAGGGCAGGGACACACGGAGGGAGGCCCTGTGGGGACACAGAGAAGACTGCAAGCCCAGGAGAGGGACCCACTCTGCAACACCCGATCTCAGACTTCCAGCCTCCAGCACCGCGAGACAGTACATTTCTGTCCCTGAGGCCACCCTGCCTGTGGCGCTTCATTATGCACAGGGGCTCATCAGACATCTCCCTTATCACGGTCACTGCCCACAGCCCGGTCGCCTTCCACAGTCTCAATAATTGCATCATCTGTGGCCACAGGTCCATGGGTTCTTCCCAAGGTCTCCCCGGCCCCTCCCCTGTGGCAGCCTGGTGGCAGTGGGCGGGATTTATGTCTCCTCTGGTCTCTGTCACACACAGTGAGGAGGTGTTTCCCCACAGCCCATTCAAGCTCTGTTCTTCATCAGGAGTCTCCAGGGCCAAGGCCACACCCATGCCGACTGTGCAGACAGGCTGACCCCCCGGGGACCCCCTGACAATGCAGCAAGGCCTCCAAGGGGCTGGCATCTGACTGTGGCACAACCCAACACCTTTCCTGTTCCTTCTCCTGAGTCACCTCCTCCTTCTTTCCTCCCTCCCTCCCTCCCTCCCTCCCTCCCTCCCTCCCTCCCTCCCTCCCTCCCTTCCTTCCTTCCTTCCTTCCTTCCTTCCTTCCTTCCTTCCTTCATCTTTCTGGCCATGTTTCCTCCCTTCTCTCTGGGCACTTACCGCTCCCAAAAGCTCCGTCACCTCCTCCTCTTGGCCTCTGGCCATAGCCTGCAGCATAATGCAAGTCTGACTAGGGCTGCATTGGGCCAAAAAACAGACACTCTGAGCATCTTGTGTTGAATTACAACCGCTTACACACCTCTTATTCATCCATTGAGCTGACTGCTGGCTTCAAACATTTGTCTGGGAGAAGACCGAGGGCAGTGCGCGGCCCTGTGCTGGGAACCCTGGGAGCCGTCGGTTCTTGCACAGAAGGGCAGAGCTGTTAGCAGCCGTAGGGACAGCGGATAATGTCTTGCTGGAGTGACCGTCCCCTTCTTAGAAGTTGACAAAGCAGAGGTGAAATGGCTGTTTCTCCTTCTCTTCTTTGTTCAAATTTTTTTCTCATCCTCCTCCATGGGCCTGAGGCTGGGAACCCTGCCCCGCCCCCCCCCCCCCCCCCCCCCCCCCGGCCCTCCTGCCCAGGTCGGTGTCTGCGGTTCACACTCAACTCCCGTCTCTCCTACGTCGCCCCCGCCGGGTGGTCTGATCTCCAGGTTCCTTCACCTCATCTCTGTCTCCTCTCCCCAGCTGGACCCCCGTGCCCGCCATCTTCTCCCTGGACAAAGGCATCCCTGGACCCAAGCGGCCTTTACAACACCCAAATCCACTTCGGACCCTCTTGTGTCAGTTCCTAGGGCACACCTTCCAGCTCCACGCCCCCTCCGCAGAGCAAGAGCAGAGCGGACTCCTGGACACCTCTGACAGCGCCGTCTGAACTCACTGTCAGCATGACAGTTACGGCAAGTGCTAGGGCAAGACTGAGGGAGTGGGGTGTAATAGGAACACTGTTAGGAGGGACCCGGGACACCCAAAACCACAAGTCTGGACACTTGTACGGGACTCCGTCTGGGCGTCAGTATGAGTGAGAACTTCGCCCCTTGTGGGCTGTAAGGGCTCAGAGCGCTGACACCCAAGCTCGGGCTCAGCTGTGCCCTGGGTCATGCGCGGAGCCCTGCCAGGCTTCACTCCCAGAGGCTGCCACCGCGGCCACCTGCGTGAGACCATGCCCACCTCTCCCTGTGGACACCTCTGGGACCAGGACTTCATGACCACCACTCTGCTCGCAACTATTGTGTAAGCTGCCCTCTCTGTGTGCAACCTGCGTGTGACTTGACTGGCTGACTGGAAGGGAGGGGGTCTCCCCTAATGAACCTGGCATTGGGGAAAGACACACACGTGTGTGAGCGACTCCTCTGGGGATGCTCCCTTGCTCACGACAGCCACCTTCTCCGTTCGCTTTCTGATGGCGGGGCTGGAACTCTGAGGACCAGTGCCGGCCGGTCCCCTTCGGTTCTGCATCAGGAAAGGGCCCGAGCAGGTTTCGCGCCTGGGAACTTGTATGATCAATACATTTGACTTCCAGTCGGGATGGCGGCGTAGGTAACCGCGGAATCGCCTCCTCCCACAACCACATCAAAATTGCAGCTAAGCTACAACACAGCCATCATTCAGAACCGTCTGAAGTCGAGCTGAATGGAAGTCCTACAACTACGGAATTAAAGCAGCCGCCACATGGAGACTGGTAGGAGGGGCGGAGGCAGAGGGGCTTGTCCCACACCCACGTGTGGTGGGTAAAAATCAGGAGGACATCTCCGCTGGGAAGGTCCTCCCTGAGGACTGAGGGTCCCTGTCCCACACCAGGCACCCAGCTCAAGGTTCCAGTGCCAGGATAAAAAGTCCCCATAAATTCTGGCTGTAAAAACCAGTGGGAACTGAGGCTGTGGGAGCCCCAGGCAGATCCTCTTAAAGGGACCGTGCACGGGCTTACTTGGACTTACTCTCTCTGAGCTCAGAGGGGAGGCAGCTTGAGGGGCACCAGAGACATACAGGGAAGAACTGAGCTGTTGGGCCTTGGGACAAGGGCTGGAGAGGCGGCTTTCTCTCAGACCTCTGCGTGGGGAGAGGGGCTGGATAGTTAATCGATCACCCATGGCCAATCATTTAATTAGCCACGTCTTTGTAATGAAGCCTTCATAAAAACCCGAAGGACAAGATTCAGAGAATTTCAGGGTTGGTGAACACACGGTGATTGGGGGAGAGTAGTTTACCCAGAGTTATATCCTTTTATAGGAAACTGATAATGCAGAAGTAAAATGTTTCTCTGAGTTCTGTGAATTTCGCTCTAGCAAAGTAAACAAACCCGGGGAGGGTGTGTCGGACCCTCCCGTGTGAAGCTGGTGGGTCAGACGCGCACTGACAACCTGGACTTGTATTGGCTCCTAAAGTGGGTGTGTGCAGGGCAGTCTTGAGGGACTGAGCCCTGAACCTGTGGAGCAATTCTATCTCCAAGGGGATAGTTTCAGAACTGACTTGAATTGCAGGACATTTAGCTGGTACCGGAGAATTGCTAGTGGTGCGGGGAAACCCCCCTCCCCAATTACCCAGGCAGTGGCATTGTGCCCTGGCAGCAGCTACATGGAGATTGGCTTCCCTTGATTCTCCCAGACCGGCCTGACACACACCTGAGACCTGGCTGGGCTGCATCCCCTCCTCGGAGCGCCCAGGTTCTCACGAATGCCCTTGTTCCTTCACGCCTCAAACCGTCCAGGTGGCAGGCATTTTCTGCAGATCTCTTTGTGTTCCCTCCAGTCCTTTTAACCCTTTGAGCCCTTCGGCACCTTTGCAACTAGTTCCCTACATTAAATCCCCTCCTTTGAATCCTTCGTGGGATTCTCTTATCTTCCCAGCTGGACCTTGACTGAGGCAGCTCCTGAGAGCCTCCGGGACAAAGCTGCAACCTCTTAGCAGGGGGCTCTGGGCCCATGATGACCTGACCCCAGCCCATGCCTCTGTCCCATTTTGGATGCAGGCCAGGTCTCACGCTGACCTCCAGCCTTATTGTCTTGCTGCATTTGGCTGCAGGCACTGCTGCCTCCGGCTCGTTGCTTTGTACCCACTCTGCCTGGAAGCTGCTCTAGGCCCCACCTGATTCCTGCAGCCCAACGTGTGCACCTTCTTTTCTGGAAGCTTCGCTGACTCTGGCCTCCTGTTTACGTCCCAGTTGGCTAAGTCCCTCTCTTTGCACCGCCTGGCATCCTGTGTTTCTTCTGGGATGGCACTTAATGCACTGCTTCGACGTTGTCGGCTAATGTTTCTGCATCCCTCCCGAGGAGCACATGTTCTGTCTTCTCTCCTCAGCCCCTTTGTCTCTCTGAGTTTCCTTCTCAGAACATGTGCTAGAGAAATAGTTCTGTAAGAAAGATTGGAGGTGGGGGAGGGGAAAGAGAGAAAAGCCTTGTGTCCTGGGTGACTTTCCGTGCCCCCGGCCCACATTTCTGACCACAGAGCGTGCGGTGGAATACATTCCCTCTGGAACAGAGCTATGACCCGAATGCCAAGTCCTGTTTGGTTCTAATCTGAAGCTGAATAGCTTTTCGCTTCTCTGGTTGTTCTTCTCCCGGCTGAGATGGATGGATCAGCGCTTTGGGCTCCAGGACTCGGCACCTGACGAGGCACTTTTCTGACCATGAAAACAGCCTCCAAAGGGCAGACGACCCAGGCGGAGCCGGTGCTGGCAGCGGGAAGCAGGGCAAGCCAGGCAAAGCCGACGCGGGGCCGGCGACGTGGTCCAGCGGCAGGGTCCGCCCATGCGGGCCGCGCTCCTGATGAAAGAGGAGAAAGTGATCTCCAGGCCCAGGAAACCGAGCCAGCCCGAGGCAACGGAGGGAGGCTTGGCGAGGCTCCGGTTAGGGCATATCCCAGCTCCTTTCATCATGTAATAGCTATGTCCTCTCTCCGAGCCATCGGAGGAGAGAGTTAACATTTCCAGCGCGGGGGCTCGAGCAATTATAATTTCCGCTTTGCCCTTCTGTCCACTTGCCTCTGGCTTCCCTTGGATTGGAAAATCACTTCAATTATTTTTCACCTGTTCAAAGTGACACTTTGGAGAAGGACTTTTTCTTTCTGCGATGCTGTTTGGGAATGTGTGTAAGTATGTATGTGTATCTGTACGTGTGTGTGCGTGGGTGCATGTGTGTGCGTGTGTGTGTGCATGTGCATACTGTGTGTGTGTGTGAAATGCCTCTCATACATTTGACCTGATTGCCAAAGCCCTCAGTGTTTGTGGAGCAGCTCACAGGAGGCAAGAGGAAAATACTTCCACACGTGGAGGGCAGAGAGGCCCAGAGATGGGTCAGTTTGCCCAAAGCACACCCAGTGGGTGCTGTTCCATAGCCAACCTAGGACAGGGTCCCAGAACTTCAGATTCTAGGTCCAGGGTCCATGCATTACCAGGTGATACCTCTCTTTAATTCTTCAAAAGAGGATTTATTATTATCACTGCAGCTCCTAGTGGCAAATTCAATATCCTTTTTCCAGATAAATCATTTATATTGAAATGTGTTCCTGGGAGGCCACCGTGAAGCCATATAAGCTAGGAGCATCATTTAACTTATTACTGCCTGGATTCCCAATGTCTGCTGGGTCCGTGGTGACCATTTTTTAACGCCACATTGCCAGTTTCAGTTCCCAGTCTGCTTTGGCCAGGGAGCAGCTTTTGCGGAGCCTTGTGTGGGACACCGCAAGGCCCACGGAGAGTGTGGTGGCTTTAGTGGGCCTGCGAGGCCTCCTCAGCCCTCCGTTGGGTCCCCTCGGATCGCTCAATCACCCAGTGTTAGTTTCAAAGTCAGAGCCCCTAATGCGGAGCGAACACTACCTGGGCTCCAGCACCGTGCAAGGTGCTTTGGAGAGGCGACCTCGTTTTACCCTCTCAACAAGCCAGCAGGGTAAGTGTCCCCCTGGGCTCCAGGTGCCAGAGGCTCGCACGGGAGGCTGCAGCCCAGCAGTGAACACGACGCAACCTCACGAGGGTCTGGAGAGGAGGCCCTGCCCTCTCTGCTGCTTCCTTGAGGGAGGGAGGTCCCTGTGGTTAACAGGAGGAGCTGTTCCTTGGGTCAGTTTCCTCATCCATACAATGTAGATATTGTGAGGATTGAATGAATGAATAGAGTCAGGGGCTCTATTAATAGCAAGCATTTGAGTAAAATGCTACTGCCCATGACCACGGGGCCAGGCACAGATGTTTCGGTGGACATATCACCGAAAGCTATCTCAGTCTCCTTCTCAAAGGTGCCCGAGGCCTCAGAAGGAAGCCATGAGCTTTTCACGTTCAGAGCCCAGCCTCGGTTTCTAGTCGCTGCTCTGCTGTTCATTAGCATGTCACTGAAGCCCTTGAAGCCTCAGTTTCTGTAACTACCCAATGGGGACAATGGTCCCTGTTCTGTTTGCTTCACAAGATGATGAGACAGCAGTGCCATAGAAAGCTGAGGAGCATCGCGTTCTTATTATGTGATGATGATGATGATGATGGAGAGGGACCAAGGAACCCACAGGGCTGAGTGAGCTCTGCAGTCTCCATGGGTGCCCCAATTCGAGCTGCAGCCTCCGCCACTGCTCAGAGTCCCCGGTGTCCTCAGCCACAGCTGCACAGCCTGTGCAACGCTGCCATTGACTGACAGCCATTCTCCACTTCCCTACACTGAGCCAGTGGGACACAGAGTGGGAAGTAAAGTGGATTTGCTCTTGGCCACTCTGGTCTCCTCCCATCTTGAACTCTGTGATCTCCTACTCAGCCTCCAGGTCCACCTCCAATGTTACTTCCTCTGAGGACACTTCCCGAGCTTCCTCACACCAGGCCACACTTCAGGGATCAGCCAGGACGGGCCACCCAGCCGGCAAGCCGTCATGGACCTAGAAAGTGGGCCATCCCTCCCAGGCATAGGCCAGCAGTGCTGGGCTTGCCTCTCAGCGCCCCCGACACAAGGCCCACACTGACACTTCAGGTGAAACAGGAAAGTGGGAGTACCAGGCATTTTGGTGACAGCCATCCACCAATCTCTCTTTGTGGCCCAGACACAGATAGGACTTGCTCTCTCAAACTTCCCCCAACTAAGGCCCAATCTTGGCTACAGCCCAATGCCCGGTTCTCCCCAGATGAGAGCAAATGGCTTCCTCTCTCATTGCACCGTGGGGAACCAGGAGCCCTGCGGGGGACCCACAGAGCAGAAGTTCAGGTACAAGAAGCAGCCAATGCCATCACTGAGGACAAATGATGTCCAATGCCTGGAAAGGGGATGCTTCCTTAAATGGTGGCCAAATGAAGGATGGGTCAGGTCTTAGCCCAGTGGTACTCAATCCTACCTCTGTGTGAGAATCACCTGGATGCTTAAAAACAGCAGTGACTGCACCCATTCAAAACCTGTGGGTTGGGTTTCAGACATACTTTTCTTCAAAGTCCCCGGGTGACTCTGATGCACAGCAAGGGCGACACTCACCCTTGAGTGCAGGACTCCCTCTCTCATCTTCCCACACACAGCAAGGATTTGTCCTACAGCTGCAGGACATGGGAGGGTCAGCAGGCAGCCCAGGCCATGCCTCCAGCTGGTCAAAGAGGGAGTCTGGAGCTATTTCCACAAGAGTACATATCGCAAGAGTACAGCCAGCACAGTGGGAAGATATAATCCTTGAAAACACCAAGAAATTGAAAGGGTGCCCCACAGAAGTGGGAGGGTCCAGATCCTAGACCCCACTAGTGTCTGCTCTCAGTGAGACGGAGTAACTAACACGCATCCCGCCTGCCCCTTGGGTGTTTACGACTCCTGAACGAGGATGCAGGTAATGAAACAAATTGCAGCTCATCGGTTTTGTATGGAGATAAATTATTATGTAGGGTTAAAGCTGTCACTGCTCTGTGGGTTCTGTGGGCATCAAATACATTCAGCATAGAAGCCAACACTTGTGAGAGAGAATTCCTCTTGTTAGACTAATTTTCACCTAGAAACAGGGTATGTAGGCATCATCGGACCCGGGCTACAGACACACGTAAACCACCCCATCCAACCCCTTGCAAAGCGAACCACTCCAATGAACTTGTTAACTAACCCACCCCAGCGGCCCTGTTTCTGCCCAGGCTCTCATCTGCCTGTCAAGAGCTGGGTGTGGAGGACACGCAGGCGGAGAGGCTGGGTCAGAGCAGAGCAGGCTGGGAGTCTGAGCCTCTCAGAACGTCATCCACTGGGCACGTGCCCAGGCTCAGACCTCAGAGTGAGGTCGGCCGGGGAGGAACCATCGCTGCTGAGGCTGAACCGACCAGGCCCAACTGGTCCTCGCTCCAGCTGAGGGTCAGAAGACCCCAGCAACTTTCAGAGCCACCTTTGTGCCCTTTCCCGACTTCAGGATGCCACACGAGAGTGACCCAATCCCAACCTTTCACCCTTCATTCAGTTCCACCAGCCTTGACTCAGCTGATGAAGGACACCTGAGCCCCAGGATTAGTCTGCTCAGGCAGCTTACACGACAGAAACTTACGTTCTCACAGTTCTAGAGGCTGGAGATCTGAGATCAAGGTGCCAGCAGGGTTGGTTCCTTCTGAGACCACTGTCCTGGGCTTGCAGATGGCCATCTACTCCCTGTGTCCTCACGTGGCCGTCCCTCTGCATGTCAGCATCCTAGTCACCTCTTCTTTTAAGGACACTGGCCATAGTGGATTCAGGCCCATGCTGCGTGTTTTATTTGAACTTAATCACTCTTTTAAAGCCTCTGTCCAAATACAAGCCCATCCTAAAGCACTGGGGTTAGGACATGGACTTTATGGGGACACAATTCAACCCACAACGCTTCAGTCTTCACAATTGCCCCGGACACCTCTTTGCTCAACTGTCCCTCCACTACAGTGTGGCTACTCATGCCTGTGTCCTGGGCCTACGAATTGGCTTCGTCTTGGTCACCTTGCCGAGTGCCCTCACCCATTTTCTGACATACCCGACCCTTGGGAGTCATGGGACAGAGCCTCACCTCCGCTCTGGCCCCCTAGTTCCAGCTCCAGCTGAATCAAACAAGCAGTGAGAATATGGGGGTTGCCTAGAACCCCTGAACCTCAGCCTCCGTTCTGAGTGAAGTGTTGCCGAGTAGTGGACTCTGGAGCAAACCCAGGGCTTTGAATCTGACTCAGCTACTTCTTGGTTGTGTGACCTGCAGCAAGTTATTTAATCTCTCTGTGCCTGTCTCGTCTGTTGAATGAGAATAATGACGGCATCTAACGTACAGACTTTGTAATGATTAAATGACTTAAATTACGGCACACAGTAGGTGTCCGTCAACCTCAGAAATGATTCACTCCTTGGAGCCTGTTCTTCCCAGCAAACAGGACCTTCCCTGTCCACCAGGGGGCAGACCTGCCCCAGGCCTGGCTCTCCTGGTTTATGCTACCGCCCAGGCCAGCCGAGCCCCGAGTGCCGGGGTCCCCGTCCTCAGGGGAGCCACTGGAGGGCATGGGGAAATTTCACTTCAAGAATTTTTTGCTCCAGGAAGACCACAGAGGATGCTCTGTCTTGCCTCTTTCGTGGGGAGAACCTTTGTTAGTTTGTCTACTGTCCAGAGGACAGAATCAGAACCAATCTGTGGCCTGTGACAGGAGGCAGATTTTTGCCTCACATGAGGAGGGATTGTCTGCTAGGGAGACAGGCCTGCAGGTTATTGCTGAGAATCCCCAGCCACAGGTGTCTGCAGTGTGAAGGGCTGCAGCCTCCCCAGGGGAAGATGGCCGAGGTCTCCCCGCGGGGGCCCCCGGCGCTGGGCCTGTTCCTACTCCGAGGGGAAGCGACGGCTCCCCCGCTCTCTGGGACCAGGGTGGGCTGGGCGTCCATGCTTCGATGCTCAGAGGGTACCCTGAACCAATCATGTATGTCTTCCCCCCTGTGTTCCCTGTCCCCCACCTCCCAGGCCTGTGGGTCCTCGAGCATCCTTCATTGTCCCAGGGACGGCAGACGCAGCGGAAGGCAGAAATAAGTGAGGCAAATTCGGGGTTTCAATTTAGTTTTTAATCCTCATCCGAGGACATTTTTCCATTTTTCTTCAGATAAAATGGGAGGGGGAGGGAGAGAGAGAGAGAAAGAGAGAGAAACACTGACATGAGAGAGAGATATCAACTGGTTGCCTCCCGCACAACCCCGACCAGGGCTGGGGACTGAACCGCAACCGAGGTACGTGCCCGTGACCAGAATCAAACCTGCGACTCCTTGGTCCGCGGGCCAATGCTCCAAGCACTGAGCCAAACCGGCCAGGGCCAAATTTGGGATTTTTACATTTCAAGAACCTGGAGCTGGGCTCAAAAACACAAGGAGATAAAGGCTGAGAAAACCCCCTCGACCGTGTCCCGGCTGAGCACTCCCTGTGCTGGGGATAATCCTGGAGAGGCAAAGGGCCCGCCACCTGTCCCTTGGGCTGCACTCGGTGGGGCCTAAAGCTGCTAGATAAGCTTGAGACTCGAAAAGAGAAGTGGCCCCGACCCTAGGACTGCCCACCCCAGCGTGCTGGGCAGAAGCCCTGTCTACAGGGAATGTCACCGGGCAGACGACCATGAGGCCATGTGTCAGTGACCCCACATACCGCGAGCTGCCCGGACTACAGCAAGAAGCTCCTACTGGCCTCACTACTTCTGATCCTGGGCCTGCAATCCCCTCTCACACGGCAGACAGGGAAATGCTTTAATGTCTTCGCATGATGGTAGAATAAAACCCACTGTCCCGGCGTGGCCTGCAGGGCCTGGCCGCTGCTCTCAGACCTCCTCTGGTCCTTCTGCTCTCCAGTCCCTCCCTCCCGCCAGACACCCCGGCCCTCGTCCTCAGAACACCAGGCTGCTTCCTCCGCCGGGCTTGGTCGCTGCTGGCCCCTCTCCCTCGGAGGTTCTCCGGGCCCAGAAAGTGGGACACAGCAGAATGTCTCCCTTGCTCCCATGGATGGCCCAGAAGTGGCAGCAAGAGCCGGTGAACCTGAGGACCCCTTGTAGGCAGGGAATGGACTGATGGCCCAAGACTGGAGGGACACCAGCCTGTCCCCACACGTGCAGCCCACAGGCGAGAGCACAGCATGCCTTGTGCAGCCCCCTGAGCCCTGCAGCCTGGAGAGCCCTGGCACCCTCAAGGAAACGGGAAACTTAGCCTGGACGGAGGCAGCATCCTCTGCCACGTGGTGGAATGGGAACGTGACGCAGAAATGAAGTCCAGTTCTAGGGAAATAGGAAGTGATTTCGTACAGGAGGGATTGGGATTGGGGCTCACATGGCCCAGCCCTCCCAGGCGAGCCTGCAGCCCTCCTGCTGGAACAGTGATTGTTTTGCTGGCTGCAGCGTTGCTCAAGATGTCATGAGCTCCGGGCCTGGGAAGCAGCTACCATGCAGAGGAGGGAGGGAGTCAGAGGGCCACTGCCCAGCTGCTGCCCAGGTCTGAACTCAACATTGTTCTGTAGCAACGGGGCTCAGGAGCCTCCCGGTGGCCAGTCCTCCAGGCCCACAGGGCTGCTGCTGCTGCTGCTGCACAATTGCGGCACCTCCCCACTGTGAAAACATACAGGGTGACTCTGGGCACACCTTAATCAGTGCAGTTCCTCTCCGACTACTTCCTGCTTCCCGTCTGCAGCTTTTCCCTTGCTGGGCTCGCTAGCTGCCCCTTGCTGCCCACAGGCTCCCCGCTGGCGCCACCCACAGGCCAACCCTCCCCAGAAGCCACCCCTCTCACCATCAAGACACCCCGAGTTTATACCCACTGTCCTGGCCCTCCCCACATGCCTATGCAGACTGGTATACACCGTGCCTACTTGTTTTCTCCCCATCTGGAGCAGAACTGAGCCCACTTCTTCACCCTGACTTCCCCATAAAAGAAAAATTAAAGTGGAAAAAGGCACCACCTTTCACCCAGTTACTCAGCCAGAAAGCCGGAGTCAGCCTGGATTCTTCTCCTCCCATCACAGTCTGCTCCCCTATCAACCCAGTCCTGCCAACGCTTCCTCCAAAACATCCACATTCATCCATTCCCCCACGCTTCTCTGCCACCGCCCAAATCACAGCATCTGTTCTCGCTCGGCTGCACTACTGCAAGAAGCTCCTACTGGTCTCACTACTCCTGACCCTGGGCCTACAATCCGCTCTCACGGAGCAGACAGGGAAATGGTTTAAAGGGCACCTGCGGTCACAACACGGTCCTGCTGGAAATGCTTTAATGTCTTCGCATGATGGTAGAATAAAACCCACTGTCCCGGCGTGGCCTGCAGGGCCTGGCCGCTGCTCTCAGACCTCCTCTGGTCCTTCTGCTCTCCAGTCCCTCCCTCCGGACACCCCGGCCCTCTTCCTCAGAACACCACGCTGCCTCATCCTCCAGGCTTGGTCGCTGCTGGCCCCTCTCCCTAGGAGGTTCTCCCCCAGATCTCATGATGCCTTCTTATCACTGGTCGGGTCTTAGGGCAAATGCTACTTCCTCACAGAAACCTTCCCTGACGCCGTGCCTAGAGCAGGCCCCACCCCTTCCCATGTCTCAGGGGTGGCCAGAATGGGATACACACTTTGGGTACCAAAGATGATACAATGAGGCACACGAAGAAAGTGATAGAATTTCTATTCCTAGCCCAGCCGGTGTGGCTCAGTGGTTGAGTGTCGACCCATGCACCAGGAGGTCGCTGGTGTGATTCCCGATCAGGGCACATGCCCAGGTTGTGGGCCCAATCCCAGTGGGGGGCATGCAGGTGGTGGCCAATTGATGTTCTCTTGTATCACTGTTTCTACCTCTCTTCCTCTCTCTCTAAAATCAATAAAGAAAACATCTTTAAAAAAAAAAAAAAAGAATTTTTATTCCTATTATATTTACCCTATTTTTATCTTGTGCATCTTTTTTTTTTTTTTATCCTCACCCGAGGACATTTTTCCATTTTTTTGTACAGATAGAGTGGGAGGGAGAGAGAGGAAAAGAGAGAGGGGGAAACATCGATGTGAAAGAGACACATCGAGTGGCTGCCACCTGCACGACCAACCAGGGCCAGGGACAAACTGCAACCGAAGTACATGCCCTTAGCGGGAACCGAACCCGGGTCTCTCCGGACCGCAGGCCGACGCTCTAACTGCTGAGCCAAACCGGCCAGGGCTCTTGTGCATCTTTTACAATGCATTAGCATAGTGGCAAGGCACATTATCTATAAACGTTCGCATATACATCTAAACGTCTGTGCGTGTGTATGGCAAGTGTGCAGAATTTTTTGAGAAACGTGCAATCAGAGAAGTTGGAAACTCTGCTCTGTCGTAACACCCTGCTTCCCTGTCTCCTCGTCACCACCACCCAAACGTGTCCTTTGTTTGCTCTTTGGCATCTCGCTCTCCTCTAGCGAGGAAGCTCCACGCAGGACCCATCTCTCCTGTTCATGGTTATTGATGTGACCGGCACTAATGATGTATAACAGACTTATATGTCAGCTGTGGGTTGACCCTATAGCACGTGTTCATAAACATTTGTTGACTGATTGAATGGATGAATATACTGAGCCTTCCCCAGAACCTGGGGTAGGGGGTGCGGGGAGAAACATCCAGCTAATTCAGGTGCATTTCTACACCCAGGAGAGTGGCAAGTAATGTCCTAATGAGGTGCCTGCAGGACAAGGCTACTCATAGGAAAATGGCCAGGTTTCCGAGCCTCTTGCCTCCTTTCCAGATCATTCTCCTGCATCCACCCACAGAGTCACAATGCTTTCAGGGGACCGCTGTCCCAGGGAGTCATCAGTACCTTAATAGGAGCCAGTTTAATGCTCTACCCGACCCAAGAGCACTTGCCTCGGAGTGCGTCATGAAGACCGCCGGCCGGGGTTCTAGCCCCAGTTGGGCTCATACTCTTTGAGGCAAGTTCCTGACCATCTCCATGCTCATAAGGTGGGTCACAGCAGGTTTTTTTTCTTTTCTTTTTTTACCTTGTTATTTGGAAATAATTTCAATATTTACAGAGTAGTTGCAAGAAAAGCACAAAGAACATGTATGTATACTTTTACTGAGATTTACCTGTGGTGCATTTTCCCCATTTGCTGTATCACTTGCGCTCTCTCTCTTTTTTTTTTTTTTTTTCTTTATTGATTTTAGAGAAAGAGAGGAAAAGAGAGGGAGAGAGACATAGAAAGATCGATGAGAGAGAACATCAATTGGCTCCCTCTTGCATGCCCCACACTGGGGACCAGGCCCACAACCTGGGCATGTGTCCTGACCGGGAATCAAACCGGCGACCTCTTTGTGCATGGGTCGGTGCTCATCCACTGAGCCACACCGGCCGGGCATCACTTGCTTTCTTTTCATGCGCGCACACATGCACGCCTATCATGTCTAAGTCGTTTCAGAAGCTGTTCCATGCGCCATACTAAAAGCTTTTTTGTGTCTTTCCTAAGAATAAAGATATCCTCTTACAACTGCAGTGCAGTTAGCGACTCCAGTCAGTTTAACAGGGAAAACAGTACTTTAATCTACTGTCAGCACTGTGGTTCAACAACGTATTTGCCAGCAGTACTCCTAACGCAGCCTTGCAGGGAGATGGGAAGGAGGCGGCGGCAGAAGGGCTCTGCCTTCATTTCCTGCAGCCGCTGTGACAAATTAAACTTGGTGGCTTAAAACACAAATGTGTTATTTTACAGTTCCGGAGGTCAGATGTCCAAAATCCATCTCCAGGGGGAGAGAATCAAGGTGTCACAGGGCCGATTCCTTTTGGAGGCCGGAGGGAGAACCCATTTCCTGCCTCTGCTACTTCTGGAGGCCGCCTGCCTTCCTTGGCTTGTGACCCTCTTTGAATCATTCCAATGTTTTGCTCCCTTTCTCACATTCCCTACTACCTCCTTTGATCTCCTTGCTGCCCAAGCACCTTTCAATCACATTTGACTCCGGGGAACGATCCGGGAGAGTCCCCCACTTAACCTTATCTGCAAGTCCTTAACTTAACCACATCTGCAAGTCCCCTTTGCAGTGAAGGTGACATTTGCAGGTTCTGGAAATGAAGACGTGGGCATTTTGGGGAGGATCATTATTCTGTCTCCCACAGGCCACCTAGGAGCAGGTGGCAGATTGCCCAAGGCACCAAAAACCTGGCCTGTGGTTCATTTGCCAAGCCCTGTACCTTTTCCTTTGGAAAAAGACCCTGTCTGATGCCAGACATGTGCCCAGAGAAATGCACCTTCCCAGAGAGGGCTGCTTTAACTGCTTGGCACAAAGGCTCCATGTAGGCCCGCTGGTGGCCAGCTCTGTCACCCCCTCTTCTTCTGTAGGTCCCCAGAGGCTCCTTTTGAGCAATGCTTACACTTCCAGGATCTGTCTGAAACCCCGGGACCCCACAGTCGTTACGGCTTCTGGCTGTGACGTGCTATACCCGTTGTGATGAGTGCCCCCGACCCTGGGGAACAGCTCTCCATCGGTGCAGGCTGTGACCCAGACACAAACGGAGTCCCTGAGAGGCAGCCAGCCCTACCCTGACGGGGCGCCCCATAGACTCACCAACTCTGAGCTCCCTGTGGCTCTGGGTCCTGCCCTCACTCTCTCAGCTTCTCAGTTTCCCCAAACTAAGCTCTTAGCATCCATTGTTCACTTACCCAATTGCTGACCAAGACTCCACCGTGATTACCTCTGTTTAGCTACCCAGCCCAGACCTTTCTGAGCCAGGCTGAGGTTCCGAGGATTCCCTGAAATTGCTCTAGGGGAGGCCCCCCTTCATCACATGCCATCCCACGGTGGGGTCCCCACCCCGTGGCCCACATACACGCACTGCAGTCGTGTAGCGCACTGTAGAGACCTCAGGTTCAGCAGGACATTCGGTGACCTCAGCCTAATGGATACTCAGGTCCCGTGTGAGAAGAAAGGCGTGTTATAAACCCGGGGGATGTTCTGCAAACCCAGGCTTGCTCTGTGGCTGTGTCTGCAGACGCTATTACCGATCTGTCCCCTCTCCAAGCCACCGAGTCCTCCCTGTCCTGGAAGTGGCCTGGGGGGCCTCTCCTTTCTCGGGCTCTGCTGCCCCCGTGTCTCCAGAACTGCTGCTTGTCCGAGGATGAGGACTCTTCTCTTTCTTCCCCCTGCCTCCTCCTCTGCTCACTTTATCATCCTTCTCCTCTTTCTTCTTCCGAAATCTTCCGATTCTGTGACCTCCTGGCCCAGGAAATCTCTGTTCCTAATTTCTAGCCCATTTTCCGCTGTGGGTGGGTCAGCCTCAATGTTCTGTAACTCAGGGTCTCTCCATGGCTCTAGTCCCTGTCCCCTGTCTGAGGACAGCTGGCCGCCTCCGTCCCTCCTGAACCACTGCAGACATGAGGGCGGGGTTCGGTCCAGAGAGTTTGTTCGGCGTAGTCTCTGCATGGAGCTCCCGGGCTTTCTCCCAGACACCCACTGCCCAGCTCCCCTCCGAGCCTGTGCTTCCTCCGTACCCCAAGGCTCATTCCAGGGTTTCCTCTAGCAGACAGCAAGCTCAGGGGTCCCTGTCTACGGAGGGAGATGCATGTGCCTCTCTCCAAACCACTGGCCTTCCACCTGACCTCTGGAATAAAAACCTGCCCAGACACCACAAATATCAGTGCCACAGCCCCCCACCGGTAGCCCCAACATCCACGGGCCAGCATGTGATGTGGTGTCTCGGCCCCCGTCCCACGAGGCTGGGCAGCCCCCGCCCTGCACAGGACTTTACGGCAGAGCCCAGGACACCGCTCAGGTGTTCTCGGCTGCTGACGCCAAGGCTGGGACCTCAGCCTGGAGGCTTTGGGCTTAAAACACTAGTGTGGGGACTGACCGTATGTGAGCAACGGGCCTCATTTGGGCTTGAGGTCCACCCACCGTGCTACCAAACGTTCTCCACCTCAGCCACCAGGAGGGTAGCAGGAGGGTCTGCGATGTGCCAACTCTCTGCCCTGCTCCTTCCCCTGCAGCCAGAATTCACATTCTGCCCGTGTCCCAGGCGAGGTAATTAACACCTTTCAAGTTTTACCTTTTGTTCTGTCAGGAATCAAAAGGTTCATTTCTGGAATCAGATTTCTGTGAAAGGCTTTTGTAAGAGAATTACCCTGCCAGCGAGTTTTCTCTGTGGCCGAACAGCGGAGCCCTAAGGAACCCGCGTGGCTCCCTGGCCAGTGGTCCGGCGGTGGGTGGACGGCTGCGGCCTGGCCCTGCGGGGTCCCGCGCAGGGGTGGCGGCTGGGCGGTGGGAGGGTGCGGGGAAAGGCCAGACGTGGTTTCTTGGGGTTGGGCAGGCCACGGAGCAGTCAGCCAAAATGCCCAGAGCCTGTGAGGACAGAGAGCCTTCCTGCGGAGGGTGAGGGCTCCCTCGGCCCCCAGAGATCCGGCCAGCCAGCGGGGTCCAAGGCAGAGGCCCCCTAGGGAAACTCCCCTTGGTGGAAGCCCTGTCAGCAGGGGGAGGGGAGTGCTGGGGTCAGATGGAGGCCGGTTCCCACCAGCCACCCTCCGTCCAGCCGTACCTGACTTTCCAGACAGACTGTGGGCAGCTGGGCCTGGGGTCTCTCCTCTCTTCTGGGTTTTCTGGTTTCTTTTTAAAAAATGCACTGTGAGCCCTGGCCGGTTTGGCTCAGCAGTTGGAGTGTCGGGCTACAGACCAGAGAGTCTCAGGTTCGGTTCCCGCTAGGGGCATGTACCAAAAAAATAATAATAATAAAAAATAAAAGTGCACTGTGAGCGTGATTCATGATCGCCAAAAGTAGAAACACCCAAATGTCCATCAACGGATGAACTGGTAAACAAAATGTGATTTATCCATACAGTGGAATATTATTCAGCCATAAAAAGGAATGGAGTACTGTACTGATTCATTCTGCAACACAGATGAACCTTGAAAACATTATGCCAAGTGAAAATAACCAGTCACAAAAGACCACATACTAAATAATTCCATTCATTTGAATCGTCTGGAATAGGCAACTGGACAGAGATAGGAATTAAGTTGGGACTCGCCCGGGGCCCAGGAGTGCGGAGGTTGAAGGGAGACAGCTAAGGGCTGTGAGGCTATCCACGCCTGGCTTTCCCCGCACCCTCCCACCGCCCAGCCGCCACCCCTGCGCGGGACCCCGCACGGCCAGGCCGCAGCCGTCCACCCACCGCCGGACCACTGGCCAGGGAGCCACGCGGGTTCCTTAGGGCTCCGCTGTTCGGCCACAGAGAAAACTCGCTGGCAGGGTAATTCTCTTACAAAAGCCTTTCACAGAAATCTGATTCCAGAAATGAACCTTTTGATTCCTGACAGAACAAAAGGTAAAACTTGAAAGGTGTTAATTACCTCGCCTGGGACACGGGCAGAATGTGAATTCTGGCTGCAGGGGAAGGAGCAGGACAGAGAGTTGGCACATCGCAGACCCTCCTGCTACCCTCCTGGTGGCTGAGGTGGAGAACGTCTGGTAGCACGGTGGGTGGACCTCAAGCCCAAATGAGGCTCGTTGCTCACATATGGTTGGTCCCCACACTGGGGGTTTAAGCCCGAAGCCTCCAGGCTGAGGTCCCAGCCTTGGCGTCAGCAGCCGAGAACACCTGAGCGGTGTCCTGGGCTCTGCCGTGCAGTCCTGTGCAGGGCAGGGGCTGCCCAGCCTCGTGGGACGGGGGCCGAGGCACCACAATGATCCAAGAGTCCAAGTCAAGGCTGCAATGCCTTTTATGATTGAGCACTGGAAGCCACACACCCCACTTTTAGGGGAAGCCCTCTGCCATGCCATGAGGACACTCAGGCAGCCCCGTGGCTAGAAACTGAGGCCCCTGGGCAACAGCCACCTTCAGAATGGGTCTTCCAGCCTCAAGCTTTCATAGGGGCCAACAGTCATCCGCCTGCAGCTGACTTCTGACTGACCCCAGGCAAGAATTACTCTGTCAAGCTGTTTCATTTCTGACTCACCTAATCCATAAGCACAACACGCCAAGTTTGGGTGTCCCATCCAGCTGGGACAGCCTGGGAGAATTACAGAGGGCCTGGACGTCAGCCAAGGAGTTTGTTCTACTCTTTACAAACCTGAGCGCTACTGCTATTTTCTGGGGGAAGGGTTGTGTGATTCAGCCTATACATCTTGGAAAGACCACTGCGAGGAGTTGAAGGATGGAATGGGAAGAAGAGGAGGGAGAATAGGAAGGAGCAGCCAAGGAGGCGGTGAGGCTGGTATAGGGTCTAGAGAGCAGATCAAGTTTACACTACGCTTGGGGCAGGGAAAGGGCAGAGACGTTGGGGCTGGGAGGTCAGTAGAATGGTGAATGACTGAGAGTGCGGGGGAAGGGGAGTTGGAAGGAGGAGGCTGTTAATAGTGATTCTGAGGGTCCTAGCTTGGTAGACCAGAAGGACGGAAATACCACTAATGGAATAAAGTGTGTGGGTTCATTCATTTAAGAAACAGGCATGACTTTCTGCAAAGCACACCTTGGCCTTTCCTAGGGCTGGCCAGGTTACTTCTTGGCTTTTCCCCTGTCCCCCCACCGGGGATGGCCACCCCACCAAAGCCCTTTGCCTCTGCTGGGCCACTTGATTAGACACCCCAGGTCTGGCACTCAGCCTCTCTGACCAGGTAGCTGGCCCACTTTCGCGACCTGGCTTTTCTCTGCAATCTTTTCATTCTTTCCAACCCTTCAGCAAGGCCTCTCAGCCCTCCCTCCAGAATGTCACTACTACTTTTTTTTACCTCCACAAAGGCCTTTTCCCAACCCACCATCGAATCTTATCTAAATGACTGCATTCTCCTAACTAATCTTCTTGTTTTTGTTTCGATTTATATAATAGAAGTTAGATCATGCCGCCCCTGTGCTTCAGATTCTTCCCTTGACTTTCCATTATGCTTAAAATCAAACCTAAACTCCACCCCAAGGCCTCAGAGGCCACACGCGTGGCCCACCTCTCTGATTCTTTGACGCTCTTCATTGACCACTGTCCAGCCCCACTCACCCTCTTCCAGCTCTTCGAATGTGCCAAGCTCCCTCCTGCCCCAGAACCTTTGCATGTTCTCTTTTCTCCATCTGGAGCCTCCTTCTAACACTGGGCACGAGAAGAGACCTGATAAAAGCACTCGTCTTCCCAACTTGAGTCTGAAAAGAGAAATAGGACAAAGAAATGACAAAAGGTCCAAACATTATGAATAAGAAAGGCTACTTTGGAGGATGCAGCTTGCTGTGAACACTGAATGACCTGCAAACTGTACCCCAGACCAGTGCAACCTCTCCATCCAGGCCTCAGCCTCCCTCACAGCTGGGAAGGATGGGGCTGCCCTGCACTCCATGGGCAGCTTGCTCCCAAGAAGGAAAAGGGGAGGGGAATGAAGCAAAGGGCAGAGAAGGGGAGGGTTTGGGGTGCCTGATTTGGTCTTCCTAATTCTACTAATCAGATCAGCCCCTCTGCTTGCCCTGGGTGCGGTGAGAAACTGGGCAGAGAGAAGGCAGAGTGTGCTGTTGCATCAGGAGCAGAGAAATTGCTCCCTCAGTGGTCAGGGTCTCCAAATGCCTACCTCATTCTCATTCCTTGGTCTCAGACGGGCCTTTGCTGGCCACACCATATCAAAGAGCCCCCCACCCCCATACACACACACACACACACACACACACACACACTCACACTCAGTCTCTATTTTGTCTCCACCAACGAAAGCTATTTCTTTGCATCCTGTGGAAGGTCAGTCATCACCGTTAGAACATAAGCTCTGTGATGTGAGTGACCTGTCGTCCGGTTCAATACTGCACCACCTGTGCCTAGAACAGTGCCTGACACAGTAGGATTTTTTTAGTGAATCGAAGAGACAGGAGCAGGAATCCCTGCACTTAAATCCCTTCTGTTGCGGCCTGGAGCTGGGCCCTTGTGGGCCTGATAATCCCTGAGGGAAGGTCCTCGCAGAGCTAGCGGGGAGAGTGGCTATCCCATGAGAGCGTGCAAGGGTGTGAGTGTGCAACGTGAATTCACACCATCACTACCAGTCTGGAAGCATTAACCTCTTTCTTAGAAAAGCAGATGCTGTTTTAAGAGACAATTTGTGACTAGCTACCATGACGACAGCCTGTTTCCTTTGTTCATGGGCCCGGAGCACTACGAAAGCTGGGAGATGGCATTGGTTTCTTCAGCAGGAGGCCTACGCTTTCTGGGGTGTATTATGTTCCCAGCAAGACAAACCATTGCCCTCTCTTCCTCTCCGGAAAGAGCAGGTTCTTCTGGCTCCTGCCCACCCAGAGTGGGTGTGAAGGTAGAGAAGCCGTCACTCTGGACCACTCCAGACGCCTCTCTTTAGCTCTGAGAAAGGAAGCGGGGCAGGGCGGGGGGCCAAGACCCACATGGCAGCCGGCCTGACAGGGCATCAGCGATGCGGCCTGAGAGCGTCTAATGGCTCAGTGGTCACCCAACCCCACTCCAAGTGAGGCTCTCGAGGGGGTTTCCTGGCTCTGCCCACAAAAGGCAGTCATTGTGGTTGACCCCGTTTCCCTCTGCACGTGAATGTCCACTGCACGGAGGAGTGGGGACAGACGGCCCAGGAGAGCTGTCCCCCCCGCACCACCACCACCACCACCTGGTCTGAAAGGAGCAGGGAAGAGGAGGCAGTTCCAGGGACCGTCTTTTCCACAACAAAGGGAAGGCAGCAAGTTCATCCACAGTGCCCCGTGAACATCCCAGTCCCCAAACACCTGTCCCTCCAGCCTCTCAAATACTGGCTCTCGTTTCCATCTGTGGAGAAGGGGAGAGGCTAAAGAATTCTCTTTCATTTCACTCCATGAATAACTAAGCAGCACAGCCTGAAATATTTATGGACGTGAGCACAGAGCATATTCTGGGCAGGACGAGGCGGACCAGGGGGTGGTCGGGCTGCCGTCTCAGCCCCTGGCAGGAGAGGCAACGGAATGGCTTTGCCAGGCAGTGGAAGCCAGTGGTGGTGAAGGCAGCCTCCAGGTGTGTGCAGTCCGACTTGAAAGCCCCCGAAACCCAAGGCTTCCTCCAGCTCCCCAATCAGGCACCTCTCCAAGGAGGCGTAGCCAGTGTTGGCTGGTGACAATGCTCTCTGCCCTCTATCTGCCCTTTGCTTTCTAAGGCACTGATGCGGCCCGAGGAGATGGCAGTGCGCCGAGCTGCAAGTCCCCTGCTCCTAAGTGGGACACCGAACGGTAAGTGCCAACGATGCAGATATTTGGGTCGTTATGTAGGTCCACAGCTGCAGCCGATTTGTAGCCAGAGGAGAATGTGCTCAAGCCCTGGCTCTCAGCCATGACCCAGGGGACCATGGGTGGGTCGCATGCTTCTCTGGGCCTTCCTCTTCTCATACAGAAAGCAGAGCTGGACATGGATCCTCTCTAAAGTTGTTTCCAATTCTGTGACTCTAGTAAGAGAAATTGTTTAAGCTTTGCTTTGAAAGAAAGATGAAAACAAGGATGGAGGGAGAGAGGGCAAGAGAGAGGAAGGAAGAAGGAGGGATGGAAGGAGGGAGGGAAGGAGAGAAGTAGGAAAGGAAGGAAGGAAGGAAGGAAGGAAGGAAGGAAGGAAGGAAGGAAGGAAGGAAGGAAGGAAGAGGGAGGGAGGGCGGAAGAGAGGAGACACGGTGGAGATATAATAAAAAGTGAAGGCAGGAGATTCAATTCCAAGTGAATATGTGAATAATAATAATAATCAGAATTACACTGCACTCACTTTGGGCCAAGCACTTTTGTAAGCCCTACATGATAGACACCTTTATTATACCCATTTTGGAGATATGAAAACTAAGGCACAAAGAACTTTAATAATTTGTTACAATTTAGCCTTCACAATGGTGAAGCCATGGTTTCAACCCAATTAGTCTGGCTCCCCAAACCATGCTGTGAATCACATTGTCATACTGTCTGGTCAGTGAAATTTCATTCACTCAGCCATTCAGCCATTCATTAGACAAGAATACACAAAGTCCCTGCCATATGGCAGGCACTGCCCTGGGTGATGACTCAGAAGTTTCATCAAGCACATTGATGAATCTGCACACAAGAGGCCCACGCAAGAGTAGAGAAATTTGCTTGTCCCAGAGTTCCTCTGTTCTAGGTGTTCACACTTCTGGAATCACCTTGAGGATTTCAATAAAAGGAGTTGATCCTCATCCCATATATAGTCCCATGATCTTCCCAATATATCAGAATTCTCTGGTGGAGGGAACAACCTTACATTTCTCCTAGTCACTTCTTGTTCCAACTCATACTTCTGCCGGACTCTTTATCTCCTTCCTGTCATCCCTCATTTTCCTTTCTCTCCACCCACAGCTACGCAAACATGGGTCAGAGTACAGATGAAAAAAGAAACAACACATGATCATATTAATCGATTCAGAAAAGACATTTGACAGAAGTTCACATTCATTTGTGATTTTAAAAAGTCTCAGTGAACTGCAAAAAGAAACTCCTCAAACTAGTAAATGCTATTACAAAAAAAAACAAAAACTACAGTTAACATCACACTGAATAGGGAAAGATTGAATCCTTTCCTTCCTAAAATCAGGAACAAGGCAATGATGTTAACTCTCACTACTTTTATTCACTACTATACTAGAAATCATAGCCAGTTAAATAAAGCAAGAAAAAGAAATAAAAATTATACACATTGGGATGGAAGAAATAAAACTATCCCTATTCATAAATGACATGATTGCCTACATGGAAAATCCCAAGGAATCCACAATAAGAACTTCTAGAACTAATAAGTGAGTTTAGCAAGGTCACAGAATACAAGATCAACCACAAACATCAATTATATTTCTGTATACCAGCAATAAACTATTGGAAACCAGAATTTTAAAATTGGTATCATTTACAACTCCAAAAAGTGAAATGCCTAGGTATAAATCTGACATACAGCATCTGCTGTTCAAGACTATAAAACATTGATAAAATAATCAGTGAAGACCTAAATAAATGAAAAGACATGCCATGTTCATGTATAGGAAGACTCAACATAGTAAAGACTCAGTTGCCCCCAAATTAATCTATATATTTAGCATAATTTCAATAGATGAAAAACATATTAATTTACACATACATTTATGTGGAAAAGGTGCGAAACTAGAACAGCCAAAACTACTTTGGAAAAAGAAGTGACAGAGGAATGTCAAGACGCAGTTTTAAGATTTACTCTAACACTACAGTAACAAGATAACATAGTATTGGTGAAACAGCACACATATAAGTCAGTAGAATAGGGTAGAGCCCAGAAATACACACATACAAATACAACCAATTGATTTGACAAAGACAATTCAATGGAGAAAGGACAGCTTTTTCAATAAAGGGTATTGAGCGATTAAGCATTCATATTTTACAAAATGAACCTTGACCAAAACCTTTACCTTGTGTACAATTAATTTTAAATGTATCACCTATCTAAATATAAAACTGTAAAACTTTTAGAAGGAAACACAAGAGAAAATTTTCATGATACGGAGTTAGGCAAGGAGTTCTTTGATACAACAACCAAAAGCATGACCCATTAAAAAAAAAAGAGTGATAAATTTAACTTCATTAAAATGTAAACAATTTTTTCTGCAAAAGACACTGTTAAAAGAATTACAGACAGGAACAAAGTATTTGTAAGTCACATATCCAACAAAAGCATACAAAATATATAAAGAACTCTCAAATCTCAACAGTAAAACCTACAGCTCAATTACAATGGACGAAAGGGCTTGAACAGACCCTTCAATAAAGAGGATACAGAGAAGTCAAATAAGCCCATGAAAAGATGCTCAACCTCATTACTGTTAAAGAAGAGCATATTAAAACCATGATAAGATACACCCACTAGAATGACCAAAAACATATATAAATAAAGACCAACCAGTCTTTCCACATGGCTTGTGAAAATGCAAAATGGTATAACTGCTCTGGAAGTAAGCTTGGTGTTTTCTTATGAAGAAATCATACCCCTTCTGAGGATTTATCCTAGAGAAATAAAGACTAGTTTCAAACAAAAACTTGTACATGAATGTTTATAGTAAGTCTATTCACTGTCACCAAACACTGGGAACAACTCAAATGTTCTTGAGCAGGTGAATAAGAAGTGAATTAATAAACAAACTATGGGACTTTCATTCAAAGGGACAAGTTACAGACAGGAACAAAATATTGTTTTACTCAGAAACAAAAAGGAATGTGCTCCTCATACACCCAACAACTTGGGTAAATCTCAAAGACTGAATGAAAGAAGCCGGTCTCAAAAGGTTTCACTTACACGCTGAGTGAAAGGAGCCAAAATAATGTATGCTGTAGGGTCCCATTTACATGACCTGTTTGGAAAGACAAGGGACAGTGGTGGAGACTAGATCGGTGTGGTTCAGGTGACGCGGTGGGGGAGGATATGATGACAAGAGTGGTGTATGAGGGAGTTCTCCGGATTGATGGAACAGCTCTGTACCCTGATTGCATTTGGCTACACCAGTCTATACAGGTGTTAATATTCGTAGAACTGTATACAGGGCAGCGATTTTAGAATATGTTACCTTTTAAAATAAAATGTTAAAATAACACCTAAAATAATAGCACAGTCAGCTCACTACCTACCTTTCACTGGGTGGGGCTTTCCCTTTAAGGAGAACCCGCTAACCCAGACCGTGGGAAAGCAGCGGGTGCACTGCACGCGTGTTCCCATAGCTGCCCATTAACGTGTCAACGCACAGACCTCTCACCTGCCGGACCTGGAGCACGCCACAGCGGTTGGACCGGGAACCTCGCCACACAGCCACTGTCCAGACTCGCCTGCAGGGAATCGTGCGAGGAGCCCCAGGATTTTATCAAAACAACTCACGTCAAAGTAAATAAATGACGAGCAATTCCTCTCTCTCACTAGCATCTCTTGAGAAATGCTGAAGAAGATGTTGATGTAGTTTTCTCTCTTCTTGAGAGTTCTTGTTCTCCACAGGGCTCCGGAGCCTCTCCACTTTCCCACGCTCGGAGAAACCTCTCTTCTCCCTCTGCAGCCTCCGCCCCTACCCTGGTGGCCGTCCTCCCCCCCCCACGTCCCCTCCCAGCTCCTTCTCATGAAGCTCAGCGTGGCTTTTCCCACAAAGCCCTTCCTTCATCTTCTCATCTCTCCATTTGCTCCTTCTCTTGCTCACTGTAGGGAAATTTGACAAGGTGGAATTTTTAATTGCATTTTAAATCTTCTGATTAAGCGTAGATTGCTTAGCCGGCTGGGAAAGTGAGTGGGTCAAAGACTCTTCTCTTTATAGGGCAAGGGAGGGAGGAAGCATAGAGGCTGGGAACATTGCAATATTAATCATTGTTTGCCCCATCATTTAACTATAACCCGGAGTTCTTGAGGCCAAGGTTGAGAACTTGATTCCTGCACGGGGAATAATTCTGCTCCTTCCACCAAGTCAGGCCTCCTTCCCTCGTCATCTGTCTTACAGATGCACCCCCTTTACCACGAGGGGCCCTCAGAGCAGCCTCGCCCTGGCCGGAGTTCTGAGCTGATGGGTCCGAGCATCGTCTCGTGTGTGAAGAACACCATGTAAAAGTGGTGTTTAATTCCAGGGCATGCTTTCGCTAGATGTTCTATTGAATCCTTTTAGAGACAGACACAGTTTCTTTCTGTGTTCCATCCTCCGTTTCTCTTTACCCATTGTCACGATTTTAAAGGTAGCGGTTAAATAGTACTTTCCAGGGTGTCCTTTCATTTCTGGTTCTTGCAAAGCCAATGCCTTCACACCGTGACTCCCTGCTGGGAGGGTGTGTTGGCCGTGCCTCACTCGCGGCCCCTCAGGATGGACCACCGACCCCAGGGAGTCTGTCTCCGGGGAGCCTGGAGGGAGACGGCAGGCCAAGGAAGCTGTAGCTCCACAGCATCGCCCTCAGTCTTGAAACAACGGTCATGGTTGCGACTCTGGGACTACTTGACCATGTCCTCATTAGCCCTGTTCAGAACTCAGACCCAAAGGGCTGGAACTTGTCCCCACATCTCATTCCTGCTCCAAATGGAAACAAGTCTTGTTCTCAGACAGACCTGAATAGGAAGACCATCCGGGGTTTCAAACAGGGGCACGTGCTCTAATCACCCTGGCCTCGAGCAGAGCAAGGAATGGACGGTTAAGAGCAGGTCCGGGGAGACCCGCTCAGAAACGGCGCGGGACCTAGTGAGGGAGGAGGGTGGTGGTGAGCACAGGGAGAAGGGGGGCTTCAATCTCTGATCAGGGTGAGAAAGAAAGGAAACTTAGTTCTGCGTGGATGATGTCGCTACCCGCAGGGAAGCGAAAGCAGGGGACAGAGGAATGCTGGACGTACATGTCACCCAGTAGACTTAGGTTCCTGTCCCAGGGAGGGAGTCAAGTAGGAATCCCACAGCTCTGGGGCCAGCCAGATACATATATCTGAGAGTCAGCAGCCTATGAACAGTATTTAGCGCAGGGAAAGGATGTGATTGTTGGGAACGCGGTGAGGGCAGAGCACCGAGGACTCCTCCCCCCAGAGGCCCGTTCATGCAGAAGTGGCTGTCACGGGGCTGAGGAGAAGCAGCAGAGTGTGGGGTCTGGAAGCCAGGTGGGGTCCATCATGCTAAGTCTGCGGGGAATTGGGAGCCCCGTGGGGCTGACACTACACTTCTCCATGCAAATGCTCTCTTGCAGCTGTCAGCCCCCTCATCAGCCCCCTCAGGAGAGTGAACGCCCCGACCTGCTCCACCTGGTGGCCTCTGTCCACCCGGTGGCCTCTGTCCACCCACCCAGTGTCTCAGAACAGGGGGTAAAACCTTGGGAGACCACTGAAGAAAGAACCCACCTTCCCAGACTGCACCTGTGCTATCCTCCTTGCCTCAAGGATTCGTTATAATTTTTTAGCAACCGAGAAAAGGAAGAGGAATTTGAGGCTAGATTGAGCTAGTTTTGCAGTTTCCCTCGGCTCACCCCATCCTTCGGGGAAACAGCACTGCACTGAGCATGAGTACGGGGCAGAAGCCCAGGCCAGGCCTGCTAGGGAGAAGGTCCAGATGGTCTTTGGCTCAAGATGTATGCCGATCTCAGCAGCCCAACTGCCTGGGGCATTTAGCAGGAAATTGGGGCCAAGTAACAGCCTCTGTCCTGGCTGACCCGCACACTTGCTCCAGCAGGTTCATTATAATGTTAAGATAAAAGTGCTTTCACATAAGAGAAACCAAGAAGAGGGCAGATGTTTTCTTTCTGTCTCTGACATGCAGCAGCTGAACCCTACCTTGGAAGGATGGGGAGCTCGTGGCCTCTGGAGAAAGAAGTCAGTCCTGTGGACTCCATCTGTCACGGGAATTCTCAACCTTCCCACGGAGCAGAGAAGAAAGGCCCGGCCATAACAGCAGCGACCACATGTACCGAGTGCCTAGAAGCATGGCCTGTAGAACCAGAGGCCCAGAGAAGGCCAGTAACTTCTCCCGGGGCACCCAGAAAGGCAAAGGCTAACCCCCAGAGTGTACGTCAGGGTCGGGAGGCCTGCGTCCTCACCAGGTGACCAGTGAGGCTGGGTGTAAGGACATGCCACTAAGCCACACACTCTGCGGTCGCCCCGCCTCTCTCTTCAGCTCAGATGTGCCTGACAAAGTCATCAAATTCCTCAAGCTCAAATGCAAACAGAGAAAGAGCCGGAGCTCTTGCAAGAACAGATGCGGCCGCCATGGGACAAGACTCGGCGTGGGCACCAGCGCCCCTCCTGGGGCTGGAGCCCGTCCTGTCATTTGGAGCCATCATAGAAACCAGACGTCCCACTTCATG
Organism: Molossus molossus; assembly: GCF_014108415.1. Taxonomy (NCBI): domain Eukaryota; kingdom Metazoa; phylum Chordata; class Mammalia; order Chiroptera; family Molossidae; genus Molossus; species Molossus molossus. The sequence continues at coordinate 103,359,877 of NW_023425366.1, read as the reverse complement.
TCTTTGAAGCTGGAGATGTGATCGATAACAATTTATTTCTTTTAAAGAAAATCCTGTACATCCATTTGCTTTGGGAAGAAATAACTTTTGTTACAATAGAGCACCTTTGTCAGAAATGGATACTTTTCCGCCTTGCACTTATCTATATGGCATTATGTCCACTGTGCATTCCTTCATTCATTTATCAAACACCACTGAGCGTGTCAGGTGTGAGGAGCCCAGAGGTGACTGTCCTCTGCCACTGAGTGATGGGGGGGGTGCTATGCCGTGTGTGAACTGGAGGGTGGAGGTTAGCTATGACCATAATGATTACTTGAAACACTCGAAACATAAGGACAGAATAAAATTCAAATTTTAATGAAAAGATGAAATAAAAATATATGTCGGACAAATACTAACTCATAGGAAACCAAAGTAGCCATATTAATATCATTTACAATAGGATTGGAGACAACATCATCAATAGAGATAAAGGGTCACTATGTAATGATAAAAGGTTCAACTCAACCGAGAAGATACTGTATTGTAACTTTAAACTTGCATGTTTCAAATAGCCTCAAAATATGTAAGCAAAACAGAAAGTCTAGAAGGAGAAATCGACAAACCACAGTGTAGATGTTCAATACAATTGTTTGGTAGTCGATAAAACGGCCGTAACATATAGACAATTGGAACAGTTTGAACATATTTACAAGATAAGCACATGATTTCACACCCGCTGCCAGAAAGAAGCCTTCCAGCTAGAAGAGCTCGGGTGGAGGGCACTGTGCAGCAACAGCCAGGTGCTGACTGCTGCTGGGAGTGTAAATGCTGCAGCTGCTTTGGGAAGGAGCTGCGACTGGGTTAGGAAGCCGGGCACGTCTGTGCGTTGTGGGACCCAGCAGTGCCCCCCTAGGCAGACACTTTCACACACGTGCCTCAGGAGACATGCGACGCAGTCGGAGCAGCGCTGTTTACAGCAGACAAAGCGGGGGACGACCCGAGTGCCCGCCAGCCATAGAACGAGAAGTCACGGTCTTCCCGTGCGCGGCGGTCCTCTACACCGAAATGGACAGACTGCCCGTCTTTCTTTGTTCACAGGAGCCGATCTCAAAAAACATCCTGTCAAGTGAAAAAAGCAAATGTCAGAAAGTGTAAAACTAGCCCAAGCGAAACTATATATTGTGTAAGGGCTCGTCCCTGGAGAGCAAAGCGGAAAGGACTACCGAGGCGATGGTTAACACAGTTAGGACGGTGGTTGCCTCTAGAAAACCAGGGCAGGAAAGGGGGTGTAATCGGGGAGGGTCACCTGGGGGCTTCTGAGGGGCTGGCCATGTTCTGTTCCTTAACCTGGATGCTGGATGCACACCCCGAGGTTGCGTTCACGTGCCGGCACCGGGGGTGTGCCTAGGAAAGCTCGTGACAGCGTCGTTCATACCGCACAGGAGCTGCTTCTAGGTGCGTGTATTTCACGCGTACTCTTTCATATGTTGTATCTTTAAAATAAAAAGGAAAGGCCCTGGCCGGTTTGGCTCAGCGGTTGGAGCGTCGGCCTGCGGTACAGAAAGACCCGGGTTCGGTTCCCGCTAAGGGCACGTACCTCGGTTGCAGTTTGTCCCCGGCCCTGGTTGGTCGTGCGGGTGGCGGCCACTCGATGTGTCCCTTCACATCGATGTTTCTCTCTCTCTCTCTTCCTCTCTCTCCCTCCCGCTCTATCTGAACAAAAAATGGAAAAATGTCCTCGGGTGAGGATTAAAAAAACAAAAATAAAAAGGAAAGAAATGCACCATGACGACGAGCATGCTCTCAGGGTGGGAGAAAAGTTTGGGGGGGGTTTATTTTCATCTCTATACTCTTGTGCATGTTTTGAAATTTTTTTGTGATGAGCATGTGTATCACTTTGTCATCAGAAAAGAAAGAACTTTTGAGAAGTGATGAAAGAAATCACAAAAGGAAGGACTTGAGTTTGACCGCATGAGAATATAAAACTTCCATGTGTCTAAAACCAAATAAAATCGACAGGTAAAGACAATAATGAAAATCATTTACTCTGTATGGAACTTCTACCAATAAATACATAGGGGAAAAGACACGAGCAATGAACGTACATCAAAGGAAACATAATTGTCTAAAAACGGTTGGGAAGCCCTGGCCGGTTTGGCTCAGCAGTTAGAGCGTCGGCCTGCGGTCCGGAGAGAGCCGGGTTCGGTTCCCGCTAAGGGCATGTACTTCGGTTGCAGTTTGTCCCCGGCCCTGGTTGGTCGTGCGGGTGGCAGCCACTCGATGTGTCCCTTCACGTCGATGTTTCTCTCTCTCTCTCCCTTCCTCTCTCTCCCTCCCACTCTATCTGTACAAAAAATGGAAAAATATCCTCGGGTGAGGATAAAATAAATAAATAAATAAAAACAGTTGGGAAAATACTCAGCCTCAATTAGCGATCCCTCCAAGGAGACGGAATGGGACTGTCACAGACAGGCCCTCACCCCTAGGCTGCCTGGGTGTGAATGCTCGCTCTGCAATGAACCAGGTGTGTGTCACCTGACAGTTATCTTTAGATTGTCCAAGTCTCTGGCACACATGAAATAAAGGAAATAATTAATACCTTGCAGAGTTTGCAAGGACTAGAAATAATGCATTTAATAATGCACGAGGTTTGACGCATGCAGATGTCTGATAAATGGATTTTCTTTTCCGAACAGTGAGGAGAAAGTGGCGGGGGGGCGGCACGTGTGGGCAGCCTCATGGGGAGGACAGACACGAAATGAGCATGTTCAGAGGGTAACAATGTCTTAGTAGGGAAAAGGTAGGGTGTTGAGATATTGGATATAAGAGTGACCCAACCCCGCTGAGGCGATCAGGGGCCTTCTTCAGAAAGAGATGTTTGAGCTGAAATCTGAGGGTGAGTATGAGTAATAGAATATAGAAAGAGATGAAAGAGATTTTATTTTCCAAAAATAGTTGCATTCTCTCCCACCCCACAAGCATTTTTTGTAATACAGCTTTGACACGCCCCGTTTCTGAAGATGGGGTCTATGCTCCCTCCCGTTGAATCTCGTAGGCTTGTAAGTACACTTAGAGTGACGGCGTATGACTTCTGATACTGGCCCATGAAGCCTTGTATAAGAGGTGCGAACTGGACACCTGTACGTTTCTGGATTATAGTTCTCGGGATTCAGCCACCACGCCCCGAGGAAGCCTGAGCGCCCCCTAGAGAACTGAGGCCCGGCCGTGAGCCCTGGCTGAGCGCCCTGGCTGAGTGCCAGCCTTCGGAACAGCTGGCAGGGACCCATCTCTGCCAAGCTCAGTCCACCCTGCTCCAGGTCTGGGCAGGCAGAGGCTGCGGAGTCCAGTGGTCAGGCTTAGAGTGACCTAGGCAGAGCACGACCGACTGGGGCAGTCTGTGGGAGGGCAGGCCCCCACATGCATGAGTTAACAAATCAGTTAGAAATGCCTTAGGCTACAAGTAACAGAATATAAGACTAATAGAGACTTGAACCTTAGTGCAGTTATTTACTTCACAAGAAGCCTACAAGGGGGCATTTCAGGGATGATTGGATAACTTACAATGTCAGTGTACTGGGTCAATATCTGTCATTCTCTAGAGTCTAGACCTTCTCTTCGTGGTTGCAAGATAGCTGCCACAGTTCCGGTCATCACATCTTCACGTAACCATATCCAATCCAAAGGATGGAGGATGGAAGCAAGGAGAGGCTGAGGAGGCTGTGCTCACATGTCTCTCTCTCTCTGTCCATAAAAGACCTCCTACTAGGAACGCCTGCTCACAGATTTCACGTTACATCGCATTGGCCAGAGCTGGGACATGCGGCCACCTTAGCTGCAAGGGAGACGGCAGTGCGAAGCAGGCAAGAGAAGGCACTGGGAACGGCTCTTAGATAGGCACCGGCATGACCACTGTGATGAAATGCAGTTGTGTTCTGCCCTTTGCCCCAGTGCTCTGGGTTGAATGGATGATGATTTCAGCTCGAGCTAAGTCCCACCTGGAACAAGGCTGAGAAACAACCGGAATCTCCAAGTAAACAACAGCGCCTTCTCCTCAGCTCACAGCAGAACAAGCAGAAAAAATGTCAGGTCGAGCCTCGTACATAACAAGGACCGCGTGTATTCCTTAGGCCACCGTGGGGAAGGGCCGCTGTGCCCAGGCCCAAGCGATCTGATTCCGTCCTTACTGCAGCCTTCTGAAATAGGTCTTTATTCCCATTTTAAAGATGAGAAACTGAGACTTAGAGAGACTGGTAATTTCCTTAAGATCATAAAACTAGTGAATGGACACTGAGAATGTACAATCAGGCTTTGGAGTTCAACATCTTTCTCTTAACCACGACGCCAGTGGATCTACTTCCTGTGCATATAAATCACCTTATTAAAAACCAGATTCCTGGGCCCCTGCCCCAAGGATCCTGGCTCAGTAGGTCTGGGGTGGGGCCCAGGGATGTGTGCATCTAATAAGCACCCCAGAGGTTTCTTTTTTTTTTTTAATTTTTTTTCTTTATTGATTTTAGAGAAAGAAGAAGTGAGAGGGAGAGAGAGATAGAAACTTCGATGAGAGAGAACATCTACTGACTGCCTCCTGCATGTCGCCCACTGGGAATCAGGCCCACAACCTGGGCATGTGCCATGACCAGGAATCGAACCTGCGACCTCTTGGTGCCTGGGTTGACACTCAACCACTGAGCCACACCAGCCGGACAGCACCCCAGATGTTTCTAACGTCAGTGGTTGTAAGGCCTCACCTCCTGAGCTCCAAAGCTCAGAGTCCTGCCTCCACCACAGAACCTTCCGGACGGAGCGTGCTCCACCCTCGGCATTTTGTCTGCATCACCTTTCGGAGTAGTTACATACTCGGCCACACACACTGCCATCTCAGATACACAGGGCCTCAAGAAAAGCGTTCCTCTTACACATGTTCCTTTGTCCCAACGTGCCCAGTACAGTGGGAGTCATGCAGCAGTTTGAAACTATCTTTCGTTTGCCCTGATTTTACAACATTTCAAGGTGCCCGGAGGAGGGGCTCCTGATAAAACCGCGGCTTTGGAACAGCAGGCGTTGCCTGATTAATGAAATCATCGTAAACACGTTGCGTGTACTTGATAATAAGTAATCACAAGCAACTGATAATAAAGTGAAATACACAATCACTTAATTGAGAATAATTGGATTGAATGACAAACGTGGGCTCCTGGCGAAAATTAATTGTATTACTGAGATAGCCTCGGAATCCCGAAGGCAAGTAATTAAACTTTCTCAGGTGAGGAAGGATAAATTCTCCTCTTTGGCTGTCCAGGAAGAAGGGACTCATTTAGAGCCCATTTTTAAACCAGGTTTTAAAAAGCCATGATGGCATGACCTTTGGACAGACGCTTCGATGGGAAACTGGAGTTCGGTTCACTTGAACGGGTAAATGTGAAACCTTTCTCAAAGGGGTAGTTTAATCTAGCGGTTCGGGGAGGCTTTACATATCAACGGAGTATTTGGGTTGAAGGAAGATGCAAACTGAGCCCTTGTGGGACATTTAAATGGTGGGGGGTCGCCAGCCCAGGCCCCAGATGAGACTTGGTTCCCCCTGCACTGCTTGGTCAACCAGGAGCTCCTGAGGGTCTGCCTCATATCAGCTCCATCAGGGCCTCCCAGGCTTCAACGTGAGGAACTATCCGAAATCTGGTTCAGATGGAGAATCTGAGGCTGTAAGTCTAGGCAGCGGCTTGAGTTTCTGCGTTTCTCACAAGCTTCCAGAGACGGACCACTGTGAGTAACCAGGCCCTGTGGCTCCTCAGGTAGACCGTGCTCCGCAGTCAGGTCTGTCCCTGGAGTTTCCAGAAACCTTCCGTGGAAGCAGAGAACCAGCCTGCAGAGGTTCTCGTGGCCAGGATTTCGTGTACATTGCAGGTTGCCCAGTAACTATGCTCAGTTCCCAGACAAGGAGCCAGGAACCTAAGGTCAAGCCACAGAAACAAACTCTGGCTTCCTGAGGGGCAGGTTTCTATCTTGCATCACTTGGAGATCTGATGAAATCGGCATGTTTGGGGACTGGGGGCTGCCGAGACCAAGGGAGAGCAGAGGCGGCTTACAGGGCACCGTGAGGTCCCAGTGCCACCGAGAGAGGCCAGAACAGCTGTGTGCTCCTGGGCCCTCCCCTGGGAGTGAGAGAGCATATAGGAGCGTGTGACCAGTATTTCAGCCTCCGGAAGGGCTGCCTGGGGGACTGGTATCGGCCTCCGCTGACTTAGAGCCCTGCAGGAAACAGCACTTGGAGGCTTGAGGGCCACTGAGGACCAAGTTCTGTAGGAAAGCTCGCTGAGACAACAGCAAAGGACCTCTCTTCCGCCTTCACTCTGCCAGCCCACGCTCCACACATCCCCTTCACCCCGCCCAGTTCTCCGGTGCTCCAGGGCACAGCTTAGAGGCCCTGTCCTCAAGAAAGCCTCCCCTGGCCGGTGTCCCCCGCCCCAGGGGCTGGTTCCTTTCCCGTGTGTATCCACGTGTCAGGTTCTATCGCGTCAGCCCTACTAGACTGTGAGTCTTGAGGACAGAAATCCCACCCGACCCTGCACAGGACACAAGACTATGCAAAAGGGGAAGGAAGGGCGTGAGGTCCCCTCTGCCAGCCCAGGTCACCTTCCCCAGAAAGAGAGAGCTGTCGGCTGGGAGCAAAGGAGGACGGGCAGCCCCGCCCCGCCCGGGAATGGTGAGCACGCGCGGCCTCGTGGTCAGAAGCCGAGGTCGCCGGGGAGTGAGAGAGGACGTTTCCTCCGGGCAGGGAGCCCATAACCACTGCGAATGTGCTCGAGCTGTCAGGAGCCCACGAGGCATCGTCCACACAAGCCAAGGAAACATGTCACAGCTCTCTTTGCTCCGTCAGTGTGAAAACACCTCAATTTTTTAAAAGACGGAATATTAAAACTTGTCCCTCGTGTGTCTCCTCCTTTCCTGCCACCCTCCACCATCCCCCCATTGACAACAAAACCAACCCCCGGTCACTGGGCATGACGCTGGGGTCCAAGCAGCACTGTGGGGGATCTGGCCTCGTGCCAGGAGGGTGCAGTCCGGGTGCCTCTCCAGACGGCAGCAACGGGGCAGTTCCAGAGCTGAGCCATCCCGAAAATTCTTAAATGCTCCTAGGAGGGCCCTGGACGGTTTGGCTCAGTGGTTAGAATGTCGGGCCCCTGACCAGAGTCCCGGGTTCGGTTCCTGTTAAGGGCATGTACCTCGGTTGCAGTTTGTCTTTGGCCCCTGTTGGGGTTGTGCGGGTGGCGACCACTCGATGTGTCTCTCTCACGTAGATGTCTCTCTCTCTCTCTCTCTTCCCCCCCTCTCCTTCCCGTTCTATCTGAAGATAAATGGGAAAATGTCCTGCATTTATTTTGTCCTGGCGAGGATAAAAATTTTTGTTGTTTTTTTTTTTGTTTTTTTATCCTCACCTGAGGACATTTTTCCATTTTTTGTTCAGAGAGAATGGGAGGGAGAGAGAGGAAGAGAGAGAGAGAGAGAAACATCGACGTGAAGGGACACATCGAGTGGCTGCCACCCGCACGACCAACCAGGGCCGGGGACAAACTGCAACCGAGGTACGTGCCCTTAGCGGGAACCGAACCCGGGTCTCTCTGGACTGCAGGCCGATGCTCCAACCACTGAGCCAAACCGGCCAGGGCGAGGATAAAAATTTTTAAAAATGCTCCTAGAAGTGAGGCGGGGAGGGGGGGGGTGGAGGGTGAGCTGGCCTCATGGGCCAGGCACAGAGCACCCACAGAGCTCCAAGGTCGGTGGTGTGGGCACAGCGAGGACCCTTAGGTGGGTCAGCCTGTCCTGGGTCTGACTGCCCCCAGCCAGCGGGTGGAAGGCCGCAGCTCTGCGTGTCTGTCTGCCTTTCCCTGGTCCCCAGGCTGGAGGCACAGCCCGAGCAGGCGGCTCCTTTGCATCAGCAATTCCTTGCTGCCCACCAGGCTGCGGGGGTAAAAGGTCTGAGGAAGCTGCCCACCCACCGCATCCTCTTTCGCCTGGTGGGGGGTGGGGGGGCCCCAGACTTCGTCAGATTGGCTCTCACCTGGACTTTGAAACCCACATCCCACTGAAATTCCCCGTGACGCCCGCTGGAATAACAATGCATCCCACTAAGCCAAGCTAATGGGAAAGTAATCTTTCTCTTTCAGAGCTATTACTCTATGAAGTGCTTACCAAACAGGGTTTTTAATAGCAAGAGAGCCAAACTCAATCTGGGAATTAATGTGTTTACACCCCGCCGGAGCTGTTCCTCTTCGTCCCCAGGGCAGAAGCTGGGACTGGAAATCAGCGGCCCGGGAGGCTTGGGGGCTGAGGCGCAGCCAGAATCCCTGGTGTCTCGGCAGACAGGTTCCCGCAAGGCCACCGAGGGCCCTGCCCCCAACACCTTCCTTCCTGGGCCCTGGAGCTCGTCCCCGCAGCCACCTGGAGCCCCCAGACGCGTGCTCAGCCACCTGTGGACCAAGGGACCAGACCAAAGAGAAGGCCAGCGTGCGACCCCGGGTTCCTAGGAGGCCCTCGGGGCACTGTGGTAGAAGCGCCACCCTCTGGACTCCCCGTGGACCAGCAGCCACCATGCCTGTCGCCACCCAGCTTTTATCTCCGAGACATGTCCAGGCCTTCGGGCTCAGGTCCCTCCCCCTGAGGCTGCCACTGGGCCCACCAGGCTGACTGGCATCTACAGCGGCCCAGGAGGGCTCCGGCCAGGCTGCGGAGGAGACGCCGCCCCAGCCGGAGGAAGGGACGCAGCTCAGACACCCCTCCCAGCACCCACACCCGGTCTCCTTGCTGGACCCCACACCTCCCGGGGTCTCAGGGACTCCAAGCAGCTTCCGTTCCAGAAGCATGGGAAGCGGTGACCAAACTATCCGCCTGACTGCCGGCCTGTAACCTCCTCCTCTCCGCACAGCCCCACGCGGCCGCTTTGTCGCCACTCCGGCGGCTTTTCTCTGTCCTTCCCAGAGTCTGAGTCCTTCCTCCGTTCCTGCCCCTGCCACGGCTCGGCTTCGGGAAGAGCTGTGTGCTGGGTGCTGGGCTGAGCACGCAGCATCCGTGTCCCCGGGGACAGGAGAGATTTATCAGGCAGAAGACTGATTGAATTCGTCTCTGTGTGGCTTAAAACTGGGCAAAATCGCTTCCAAATCATGATGGCTTTCAGGAGCTGGAGGGAAGAGGAAATTGAATATGTGCTTCCCTAAGTTCTGAGGTATTGACTGGGGACTAATGGAGGGAAATGGATAATTGGCTAATTGATCTGGTGATTTACATTCTCAAACGATCACCGGTTTAAGGGAGCCCCCCGCTGGACACGGCCTATTCCCTCGCTAGATCTGCTGACGTGAAAGGCTAGGGACCCCGGTGCCTCCCCCTGCTGTGTCCAGCATCCCCAAGCCCACCCTCAGGTTTGATGCTCTCCAGAAAGACAGGAAATTCAGAAGAGCTAGTATACTCTCGGTTCTAGTTTGTTGCAGCAAACAAACACAGATTAATGCCAGGCCAGAAGACAAGGGGCACACAGGGCACAGTCCAGGCATGAGCTACTGGTTGTCCCTCCCAGCAGAGTCACACGGACAGCGCTTGACTGTCCCCGCCACAATGGGGGGCAACCCGCAGGGAGTACTGCCCACAAGCAACCCTCACTCAAGATAGGGTGTCCGAGGTTTTCACTGAGGGGCACGTGGGCATGAAGCACCCTGGAGTCGAACTGGTACCGTGTAGCCTGGCACCCCCAAACAAAAGCACTCACTCACCATGAACCCCACTGCTAGCATCATCTGTCCAGGTGGCCCTAGGCATGCAAAGACACCCGTCAGGCAGGGGACTCCACTGGCTCAGAGGTCCTCTCCCAGGAGCTGGGCAAGGACCTGAAGACCTCGAGGGTGTGGACCAGCCGGGCCTGCTGAGTTACCCTTTCCTGCGCATGTGCCATGATAGCTCCGGGCATCAGAAAGCTGGGCGGGGAGGGGGGGTTCTCATCCATTCAATACTAGTTTTCTCATCTTTATTGGAAACCCTCTTTCAACCTGTCTTCTGTATAAATCAGTCGGTTGGCCATACTGAATTGTTCCTGCAGGCCTTGCTGCCCTGGGGGCTATTGTTGTTTGACAACAAACTTTGATTCAGAGCGGTTTAGATTTAACAAGCAATTGCCAAGGTAGTATAGAGAGTTCTGAACGGCCCTCACACCCAGACTGCCGGTTACTCTCATCTTACTTTAGTGTGGTATGTTTGTTACAATTAAGGAACCAATACCACTGTATCACGATTAACTAAAATCCACACTTTATTCCAATTTCTTGTTTTTATTTGTTTTGTTATTTTTGATCCTCACCTGAGGACATTTTTCCATTTTTTGTTCAGATAGAGTGGGAGGGGGAGAGAGAGAGAGAAACATCGACGCGGAAGGGACACATCGAGTGGCTGCCACCCGCACAACCCAACCAGGGCTGGAGACAAACTGCAACCAAGGTACATGCCCTTAGCGGGAACCGAACCCAGGTCTCTCCGGACCGCAGGCCAACGCCCTAACCGCTGAGCCAAACCAGCCAGGGCTGATTTCTTGGTTTTTAATCTAATATCCTTTTCCTGTTCCGGGATCCCATCCAGGACACCACATTCCACATCATTGTCATATCTCTTGGCTATGACAGTTTCTCAGACCTCCCTTGCTTTTGATGGTCTCGAGGGTCGTGAAGAATACTGGTGAGTATTTGTCTAAATGGACTTCAGCTGGGATTTGTTTTCTATTTTTCTCATGATTAGACCAGCATCCTGGCTTTTTAGAAAGACCACAGAGATAACGTGGGATTCTCACCAAATCACATCGAGGGTATATCAACATGAACTGTCATTGAAGATGCTGACCTTGATCGCCTGGCTGAAGAAATGTTTGCATGTTTTCTCTGCTGCAAAGTTACTCTCCCCCACAAACACCTCTCCCTCCCAAACTGCCCTCTGCAAGAAAGTCACTATGCACAGGTCCCTAAGGAGTGGGGAGTCCAGCTCCACCTCCCTGAGGATGGGGCTTCTCCACAAATTATTTAGAATTTTTCTGCATGCGAGATGTGACTTTTCTCCCCCATTTACTGTTTAGTCAATCATTTATTGATATCAGTTTGGACTCAAAGATATTTATTTTATACCTGGATCATAATCTAATAGTACTTTTTCTTTTCTCAAATTGCTTCAGTTGGGTCTTTGTGTCCCTTTGACATACCCCATTATTGTGGGGCTTTTGTTTGTTTAGTTGTTGTTTTCAGCCTTGTTTACTTTCTGATAGTATAAGATGCACGAGGTTCATCTTGTGTGTTTCATGTCCCACAGAATCAGACAATTTTCCAGGGGGTTATCATTTTTAACCTTGCAGCTACTATCTTGATATTGCAAAACGTCATATTTAAAAATGCCTTATCACACACTCTACCCCCTCTTTATGGATGGGGACATTGAGGCAGGAAGGGGTGGGCTAATTAGACAGCGGTCACGATCACGTGTCAGGGCACAGAGGTTTGCATGGACGTCCCTTCCCGCCATACCGCCGTGATGTCCCTCACCAATTTTCATTTGCAGAAGTAAAATAAGGAAGCAATTGGTTGCACTCCAAGATAGCTCCTGGAAATTGCTTCCCAGAATAGATTTTTATTAGAACTTGCTTTCATGTTATTTTTTTCCCCCTCCGAAACCTTGAGGACTGAAATAAAACTTCTGATTAGTAAAGACATATCTGGTTAGTGCTGCTGCTTAATGAAAGTCTTGCTGGACATGCTCCAGGCTAGAGCCCTCTCGTCAGCTGATTTAATCCTGTGCCTTCTTCCCTGCAGGCACTGGGTTACATTTCCTGCTTGTAAGCCATTAAGTATTTGATGATAATCATCCCCATGGATACTGTAAATTTCATCTTCTTAGGAAAACACAAGTTCTTGCATTTTAATATATTTACTGCATAATTGATTTTAGAGCTAAGGAATTTGGGGCAAAAAGTGGACAGGATTCTAGAAGGCAGCAGCCGCATGTTCGGGGCAGCATAGCACAACCACAGGAAGGACGTTACAGGATCAACAACGCAGCGGGCCGAACAAGGGGCGCTTCCAGCCTGGACCACACGTTTGCTTCTGTAGGGAGCCGGCCAAGGATCCTCCCTGGGTCGTTCGATAAAAACAAGGTCCGCGGTCACGTGGCCAATACGAGGGTGATGGTTTATGAAGAAGCCTCAATTCCTTGGGAGATGAACATGAACAGATCTCATTGGCCCAAATAATGTGCTCTGGAGCCTCCTTATCGGCTGATTCCCATAATGGCAGTGTGATTCTAGAAGGTACTGAAGTTATTCAAAGAGCTTCATTTTGGTTTTTAGTCTCCATCATTGTAAGACTGCACTTACAAATTCCTCTCTCTTCCCTTCCTCCCCTCCCCCCTTCCTGACCTCTCTCTACATCTTTCTCTGTGCCTGGGCCTGTCCCCAGGAGCCACCTCAGGCTTCCACTCCCTACTCCTGTCCTGCAGCTGTGCTGGGAGGGCAGTGCCCTGGGAGGATGGTGCCCTGGGAGGGTGGTATCCTGGAAGGGCGATATCCAGGGAGGGAGATGCCCTGGGAGGGCGGTGCCCTGGGAGGGTGATATCCAGGGAGGGAGATGCCTTGGGAGGGAGGTGCCCTGGGAGGGAGGTGCCCTGGGAGGGAGGTGCCCTGGGAGGGTGGTACCCTGGGAGGGCGGTGCCCTGGGAGGGCGGTATGCCCTGGGAGGGAGGTGCCCTGGGAGGGCGGTGCCCTGGGAGGGCGGTGCCCTGGGAGGGTGATATCCAGGGAGGGAGATGCCCTGGGAGGGCGGTGCCCTGGGAGGGAGGTGCCCTGGGAGGGCGGTATCCTGGGAGGGAGGTGCCCTGGGAGGGCCATCACCAACAAAGCCTTCTTCACTGATGTCCCTTCTACCCAACACAGACTGCCACCCTGCCGAGTGGTGGGGTGGGGGAGCAAAACATAATTTTCCTCCCACATTCCTAAGTTAGGCTAATTATCAGATTAACATGAGACAGACGACTAGGCAGAAACAACCACGTTTAATACACATGTACTTACGGGGGTGCCAATGGAATGTGAGGACTGAGGGCAGGGGAGGCTTGGACGCCATCCGGACAAGGGAGAGGGAGGTGGGGGTCTGGGATTTCAAAGGGAAAAGGCAAGTCACTGGAGATGAGAAAGAGCAAATTCAGGGTAGGCACTCTTGCTGAGCCCCCCAGAAACCACAGAGTACAGCCAGCAGGCTCTGCGCCACGTCTCTCGTCTGCCACGTTCACAGACGGTGACCAGGCAAAGCTGAGTGTGCTAAGGCGGACAGCTCCCTTTTAAGCAGTTTTTCTATCTGAATTCCCTTGGGCAGGGAAAGGGGGGAAGAGGGGTCAAGGTCCTTTCTCAGTCTTTTTTTTAAAAAAAATAACGTACTTAAAATCCGTTTCCAAAAGGTATGTTCGGGGGTGGCAAAGTTTGGTCCCCTTCAGCGGACGCAGCTCGCTGCCACCTGCACCCTCTCACCCCTCACACTCAGCTCCTCTCTCTCTGTCCCAGCAGCAAACAGCTTCCAGGCAAGACACCCCAGAGGAGCTGGGCGCTAGGAATCCAGGTTCCCCAATCTCATAAATGGTGCCGAGGTGAACCCTTCATCTTCCACAGTAAAGGGAGGGGCAAGGACGTACCCCAGCCAGGCAGTCTTCTCTGACTTCGCCCAGGATATCGGGGTCACTCTGTTACCGGAAAAAAAGGGACCTGGCCCTTGGCGGTCTGCCTAGGGCCAGCTGGTAGTGTGTGGGTTCCCGACTTCGTGCAGGAAAAATTCCACAGCACGAATTCGAGAGGACGTCTATTAAAGCTGGGACAGCGAAACAAGGAAGGCTGGGGAATGAGCCCAGGCTGGGCTGCTTCGGTTCACTAGGGAGCCAGAGAAGAGGGGGCCTTAGGGACAGGGTCAGGGGGTTTGCCTGGAGGAACTGCCACTGCCCACTGCTGCCCTGGTTGCAAGCCTGTGGGGTCCCCCAGAGCGTAGGAGACGCTGCCTGTGGGGAAGAGAGTGGGGAGGCCTGGATGTGCTCCTGGGAAGGGGAGCCCGGCTAGGACCTTTGTTTTGAGAGGTTTTAAAGGCCAGGCCTTTAGGGGAGCTGTTGGGGAGGATCTAATAGACCGTTCATCAGCTTTATGCTGATGTACCCAAATGAGATTCATTCTCTCAACTTCATCTGTCCTTGGGTGTGGTTGGCAAATAGCACTAATTGGATTTCCTTTCTTTTCTTTTTTTTCAAGAAAGTAAAGCTTCTATTTTAATATAAAAGGACTAGAAACTTACAAAATATGTTTTTTTTAAAAAAGATGTTTTTTCAGTGCATATGAAGTAATTATAAATTCTTCTTAAAAGTAGGCTTCTCTTCAGCATACAGAACATAGGAACTATTTCATGGAGTATTTATTCAAATGAGATTTCAGAAGAGTGGCACATTAAAATGATTTTTTTTCTATTTAGGTGGTTCAAAACAACTAAGGTGATTATTCCTTTTCTGTCGTTGTTGTTGAAAGCATTACAGATGTCCGCCTTTTTTCTCCGTTGACCTCCTCCTCCTTGCTCCCGCCCGCTCCTGCCTTCCCCAACCTCATGTCTGTGTCCATCGGTTGTGCGTATATGCATATAAGTTCTTTGGTGGGAAGAGATTAGACTAATTGGATTTCTGCTATCTGTCTCCTTGAGGAGGGTGATTAAAGCTACTGTACTCTCCGCTTGGGGAGAAGTGCAAACCATTTACCCTTTTTTTATCCTCACTCGAGGACATTTTTTCATTTTTTACTCAGATAGAGTGGGAGGGGGAGAGAGAGAGAGAAACATTGACGTGAAAGGGACACATCGAGTGGTTGCCACCCGCACAACTAACCAGGGCCGGGGACAAACTACAACCGAGGTACATGCCCTTAGCGGGAACAGAACCCGGGTCTCTCTGGACCGCAGGCCGATGCTCTAACCGCAGAGCCAAACTGGCCAGGGCAAACCATTTACTCTTTAGTGTGTTTGGTTTGGAGAAGGTAGGGTTTACCAGATGGCTGCAAACTACTGCTTCCCTATCTGTCTCGGTTTCCCTATTCTGCTTCTCCTGGCTCAATGGCCTGGCTCAACTCCACTTTAGTGGCACAGGCCTCCTTGTCACGTCACTCTGGGCAGGAGGAGCTCTCCATCCTGGGCCTGGGGACATCTCAGTGGAGATACAGGATGCATCTGGATCAAGGCCGCACAGTGGTTCTCAAAGTGTGACCCAGGTCCAGCAGCCTCGGCATCACCTGGGAACTTGATAGAAATGCTGATGATTTTCAAGCCCCAACGTGATCTGTTGTAGGCGGTGGGAAAGGCACCAGGTGTTAGACCCCTGGGGTCGAACCGGACCTGAGTTCTGCAACCTGGGTACTTGAGTTCTGGCTAGGAAAGAATTCAGTGCCAAGACCCAGATTATAAGAAAATATTTGGAAAATCACAGAAGTAGAAAAAGTAATGTGTAGAAGAAATGGGCTTAGGAAATCAGTTATGGAGGCAAAGGAAGGGCCCTTGGAGCTTACAAGTGGGGAAGGTAATGATAATGCACCTGGGGGAAGAGGGGAGGGAGGGTGTTAAGGGTGGAGAGTTTAGAGGAGGTCCCAGGGGAAGATACTAGACTAGGCAGCAGCTTTCCAGGTGTGTCCTTTCAGGGTGGGGCTCCATTGATGGATTGGTTGGCACTGGGGGGTCATTATCCCATGCAGCTGGTCCTGAGGTCAGCCATGGATGTGCTGCTTTTCTGGGCTTGGAGCTGAAACACAGCTAAGGCCTAGATGTTATCTCTAGGGAGGAAAGGTCAGGGGTCCAAACTGCATGACCAGCGATATGCTAGGGGGGAAAGGTGCCCCTGGGGGCGAGGTCCCACCTACAACTGCCCTTTGCTAGGCACCTGGGGCTTTCCGGCCTGGTGACCTCCTGTACCTGGCCCGTCGTCCTTGCTCCGCTCTTGTCTAACTGCCTCCCACAGACGCACTGAATCAAACACTCAGGGGTGGAGCCGAGGCCTGTGTGTCAACAAGCCGCCCGGGGGATTCCGGCCGTGCTGAAGCGTGAGAACCACTGCCTGGGTGCAAACTGTCTGCCTTTACTTTTACCTGCCGGGCCTCTGAGCTTATATGTTTAACTTCTGCAGCTCAGTTCTAAGTTCCTGTGTCTACTTAGTACCATGTGTAGAACCATGGTGTCTAGACGGGTCAAGTTCCTTATCTCAGGTGATCTGGGGGCTACTGCCACCGTGCAGGGTGCATCAGCTCTGCACACAGAAAGAAACCCTGCTTTGCTCTACTCTGCTCTCATTCCTCACATCAGATGTGTGGGTTTGTCCACACCAAGCACTTCTTCCATTTTTGGTGGACACCACCTGGGTGTCCTACAACTGAACTCCATTCTGACACTCACTGCCTGGATGAGCCCCGGACTCCACGGCCGAGGGCTTTGTCCCACAGGGCTGCCCACTTGAGACAACAACCTCCAGTCCCAGCCACCCCCTAATAAATTAAGGGATCCCATGACCCCCTCCTCAGGTTTGATAATTTGCTAGCAGCTTATTGAACCCAGGGAAATAGTTCATTTGCTATTTCCAATTTATCACAAAGGGTATTTTAAGGGAAACAAATGAACAGCCAGATGAGGAGCTACCTAGGTGAGGTCCAGAAGGGACCAGTGCAGGAGCTTCGGTCCCTGTGGCGTTGGGGTGTGCCACCCTCTTGGCATGTGAGCTCCTGTTCAACAATCCAGAGGCTCCCCAAACACCTCCACTTAGTTCCCGTGGAGGCTTCATCAGGGAGGAATGATTGGTTCAATCACTGTCCACTAGCAATTAAATTCGTCTCCAGCTTCTCCCTTCCCGGGGTGTGGTGGGGGGTCTTGACTTTCGGTCGAGTGGTCGGTCCCCTGGCAATCAGTTCCTCCATCCTTAGGGGCTCCCAGAGTCTCCGCGTTAAGATGAACTCAGGTGTGGTTGAGAGAGGCTTGTTGTGAATAACCAAAGATTCCTTTTACCTTGGTCACCCCAGAGCTGTTTCAGGAGCAGGGACAGAAACTAAATATTATAACAAAAGATATTCCTATTGCTCTTATCACTTAGGATAATTACAAGGGTCTTAGGAGGTCTGATCAAGAGCTGGGGATAAAGACCAAAACATGTATTTCTTATTATGCCACATTATCCCCATACATTATTATACCACACCGTCATCCCCATACATTCTTATACCACACCATCATCCCCATACATTATTATACCACACCGTCATCCCCATACATTCTTATACCACACCGTCATCGCCATACATTCTTATACCACACCGTCATCGCCATACATTATTATACCACACCGTCATCCCCATACATTCTTATACCACACCGTCATCCCCATACATTCTTATACCACACCGTCATCCCCATACATTATTATACCACACCGTCATCCCCATACATTATTATACCACACCGTCATCCCCATACATTATTATACCACACCGTCATCCCCATACATTATTATACCACGCCGTCATCCCCATACATTCTTATACCACGCCGTCATCCCCATACGTTATTATACCACGCCGTCATCCCCATACGTTATTATACCACGCCGTCATCCCCATACGTTATTATACCACGCCGTCATCCCCATACGTTATTATACCACGCCGTCATCCCCATACGTTATTATACCACGCCGTCATCCCCATACGTTATTTTACCACGCCGTCATCCCCATACGTTATTATACCACGCCGTCATCCCCATACGTTATTATACCACGCCGTCATCCCCATACGTTATTATGCCACGCCGTCATCCCCATACGTTATTATGCCACGCCGTCATCCCCATACGTTATTATGCCACGCCGTCATCCCCATACGTTCTTATGCCACGCCGTCATCCCCATACGTTCTTATGCCACGCCGTCATCCCCATACGTTCTTATGCCACGCCGTCATCCCCATACGTTATTATACCACGCCGTCATCCCCATACGTTATTATGCCACGCCGTCATCCCCATACGTTATTATGCCACGCCGTCATCCGCATACGTTATTATACCACAGTATCACAGCACATCGTCGGTGCTCAGGGCTCAGAGAATCAGTGCAGCCCCAGCCCCCGGCTGGCTCTGAAGGCCGGGCCCACCCACACCACAGAGTGGAGTGGCTGCTGAGGAAGGTAGGACCTCTTACAGGGCTTTGATAAGGAAGCAACTCTGAACCACAACACTGAATGGACTTCACCTTCTGAGGCTGTGAGATGGGGTGGTTTAAACCACAGGGTCTATCTTCCCACAGTTCCAGGGACAGAGCCGAGATCAAGGTGTGGGCAGGGTTGGTCCGCTCTGAGGCCGCCCGCCTTCCCCGGCTGCCTGCTCGCTGTGTGCGCACATGGCCTTCCTCTGGCGTCCACTTGCTCTGGTGTACACTTCCTCTGGCGTACACTTGCTCTGGCGTACACTTGCTCTGGCGTACACTTCCTCTGGCGTACACTTCCTCTGGCGTCCACTTGCTCTGGCGTCCACTTGCTCTGGCGTCCACTTGCTCTGGCGTACACTTGCTCTGGCGTACACTTCCTCTGGCGTACACTTCCTCTGGCGTCCACTTGCTCTGGCGTCCACTTGCTCTGGCGTCCACTTGCTCTGGCGTCCACTTCCTCTGGCGTCCACTTCCTCTGGCGTACACTTGCTCTGGCGCACACTTCCTCTGGCGCACACTTCCTCTGGCGTCCACTTGCTCTGGCGTCCACTTCCTCTGGCGTACACTTGCTTGGCGCACACTTCCTCTGGCGCACACTTCCTCTGGCGCACACTTCCTCTGGCGTACACTTCCTCTGGCGTACACTTGCTCTGGCGTACACTTGCTCTGGCGTACACTTGCTCTGGCGTACACTTCCTCTGGCGTACACTTGCTCTGGCGTACACTTGCTCTGGCGCACACTTCCTCTGGCGCACACTTCCTCTGGCGTACACTTGCTCTGGCGTACACTTGCTCTGGCGTACACTTCCTCTGGCGTACACTTGCTCTGGCGTACACTTGCTCTGGCGCACACTTCCTCTGGCGCACACTTCCTCTGGCGCACACTTGCTCTGGCGTCCACTTGCTCTGGCGTACACTTGCTCTGGCGCACACTTCCTCTGGCGCACACTTCCTCTGGCGCACACTTCCTCTGGCGCACACTTGCTCTGGCGTCCACTTGCTCTGGCGTACACTTCCTCTGGCGTACACTTCCTCTGGCGTACACTTGCTCTGGCGTACACTTGCTCTGGCGTACACTTCCTCTGGCGTACACTTCCTCTGGCGTACACTTCCTCTGGCGTACACTTCTGTGTCTCTTCCTGTTAAGGACACCGGTCCCCTTGCATCAGGGCCCCACCTTATGACCTCAGTGAACCTTAATTACCTCTTTAAAGACTCCAACTTGAAACATAGTCACACTGGGGGTTAGGGATTCAACCTATGAGTTTGGGAGACATAATGTCGCCCATCACAGGGGTTGGAGTTGTAATGGCTCGAATGCCCCTGGCCAACCCCACCCTGTCGCATAGGCCCAGCTCAGTGTCCCTTTATGCTGGTGCCCCTCACTCTCCAAGCCCCCACCCCCGTGAGAGCCCCGACCTTCTCTCTCACCGCATAGGTATAATCATCTGTTGTGTGCACGGGGGTTCGGATCAGATGACCAACTTCAGGGTCCACGTTGGCCTTGTTCCCGGCTGTTCGAACACCCGGCAAAGTGCCCAGACCACAGTGGGCACTCAGTGAATATTTTTTAATTAGTTAATAGAGGTTTACTTGTCTAAAGAAGCCAGAGAGCCATCTCGGCAACACCTGGGTTAGAGGCAACTAAAACACGCAAACAGAATTTATGTTCAGTCAACAAGAGTACTTTCTCAATAGCCTCAGTGGGTCCAGCATCCAGCCAGCCCCGCCTCTGTTCCCGACAGATGCCGAAGTGGTGGAGGTCTCAGAGAGGACGGCGGGTGCAGGATCAGTGACTCCGTGATGTGATGTGAAGACAGCGGTCAGTCCGGGCGGGCGGAGTTACAGAATCACACAGGCATGACGGGGCATCGTTGCCGGGAAGTGTGTGCTGTTGGAGACATGCTACCTCACAGGTGTCTGCCCCGCCTGGGGAAGCCCGCCCCTGGGCAGTCCTGGTGCGGCTACCGGTACACTCATTTCCTGCACGGGATCTGGCTTGGTCAGCTGTGCACACACCTGGACCAACAGACATCAGCTGATAGGTCTTCTTTGTTTCTCACTTGGGCTCCTCCCTGAGCGTCTCTTCCATGTAATTCAATCTGAGTGACATTGGGCCAATCCCAACCTCAGCGCCCACGGAGTACAACCTCCACAACACAGCGCAATGCTTTTCATTTTCCAGCACCAGCAACTCCTCTGCGCCCTCGCCCCTCCAACAGGGTCGGGCAACCGGCAGCTTCAGCATCACCAGGGCCAGGGGTGTACACAGAGTGAGGTCTTGTGTGGCTGATGCGAGCAGGCCCAGGACTCCATGGAGGAAGGAAGGGAAGGGAGAGGGCGGCAGGGGTGGCCTGGACCCCGGGTGGCCTGCCAGAGCTGGACGGTCATGCAGGCACGTGGGCAGGGGGACAGTGCCCGAACCTTCTCTTGGCTGGGGAGTTACCCTGGCTCCAGCCAGTGTTACCGGATGGAAGGTTCAGAGAGTGCCTGTGACGTCCGTGGTGTGACGGAGCCGGAGTCCTTCACAAGGGTCGGTCTTTGGGTCCTGGTGTGACTCAGGAGGAAGAACACACCTGCTGGCATCGTTCCAGTGACGCTGGGGAAGCCGGCCCCTCCCCGAGTCAGGTGCTCCTGTGGCCCCCGAGCTTCCTGAGCTGCTCCCCCCTCCCCCTTTCTCCCAAAGGGCTCCACACCCACCTGAGACGCCCCGTTTGGAATAAGAAGGAGGTGGTCCTGTCAGCGGGACTGCGTTCTCTCTCCAAATCTGAAATGTAAAAGAAGACGGGCTGAGGGCCCACACCTCCACCTGCACTCCGGTTGGGCACAAAGGAAGACTTGAGCAGCATCCAGGACCCCAGGACCCCAGGACCCCCAGAGCCCCTCCAGGCCTCTCTAACCACCGCTTGGCAGCTCTGCGAAGTCCGGCTTCCTGCCTCCTCTCTGTCCAAACTCTGGTGAGCCCCTAACCTGAAAAGAAAGCACTCTGTCTCCTGTGGTCCCCGAGCCTCTGGAGGAGGAGGCGGGCTGCAAGGAACCCAGCAGCTTAGCCGGGCGCTCCCTGGGAGAATGTGTTCTGACCCCCACTTCTGCTCTTCCTCAAGCTTCACCGGTCCTTCCCCTGGCCCAGGGGCAGCAGAGAGCAGACAGCCAGGAAGCATCACAGCACCTCTGCTCTCTGTTTTGTTTGGTTTCTAATTGTGGTAAAATACACACCACATACAATTTGCCATTGGTGACATCTGTACGTGCACAGCGGCGTGCGGCGCCAGCATGACCTAGTTCCGGGATTCCGTCACTCCCACAGAAAACCCACACGCGGTAAGTAGTCACTCCAGCTCCCTTCTCTGTCACCACTGACCTGGTTCTGTCGTGACAGGTTCACCTATTCTGGGCATTTTGTGCAATTTTCTTCGCATCACCATTGATCCCCCTACACTCTCCTCCACCCCCACCCACCCCTGCTCCTGCAATCACCACACTCTTGTCCGTCCACCAGTTCTTCTTTATTCATTTTTTTGCTCAACCTCCCCCGCAAGCCCCCCCCCCCGCCCCCCCAGCTGTCGGCCTGCTCTCTGTGAGCCTGTCTCTGTGTTGCTTGCTAGTTCAGTTGGTCCGTTGGGTTCTACATATGAGTGAGGCCATTTGGTACTTGCCTTTCCCCGACTGGCTCGTTTCAGGGCGCACGATGTCCAGGCCTGTCCGCACTGCTGCAAACGGAGAGAGTCCCCTTCTCTCCAGCCGCCGAGTGTTCCCTCGCGAATGGACCCGGCTGTTCTACCCACTCACCTGCCGGCGGACACGTGGGCCGTTTCCAAACCTTGGCTATTGTAAATAACACTCGCAATGAACATAAGGGTGCGTATATTTTTTTCAGATTAGTGTTTCTGGGTTCCTTCGGATAAATTCCCAGAAGTGGAATTGCTGGGTTATCGGGCAGTTCTATTTTTAGTTTTTAAGGTAATTACACGTTGCTTTCCACAGTGGCTGCACCAGTCTGCGTTCCCACCAACGGTGCACAGGGGCTCCTTTCCTCCACATCCTCACCAACACTTGTTGTTTGTTGATTTATTGATGGCGGCCATTCGGACAGGTGCGAAGTGATATCTCATTGTGGTTTTAATTTGCATCTCTCTGATGATAAGTGATGTTGAGCATCTTGGCATATGTATGTTCTCTTTGGAGAGGTGTCTAGTCAGGCCCTTTGCCCACTTTTGAATTGGGTTTTGTTCTTTTGTGTTCAGTTTTATACGTTCTTTATAAACTTTAGATATTAAGCCCTTATCAGATGTATTGGCAAATATGTTCTCCCATATAGTGAGTTGTCTTTTTATTTTGTTGATAGTTTCTTTGATGTGCAAAAACTTTTTAGTTTGATGTAGTCCAATTTGTTTATTTTTTTCTTTTGTTTCCCTTGCCCGAGGAGATACATCAGGAAAGAAATTGCTACAAGAAATGTCTAAGATTTTACTGTATGTTTTCTTCTAAGATTTTTATGGTTTGACTCTAACATTTAAGTCTTTATTCTTGTGTATGGTGTAAGAAGGTGGTCTAGTTTCTTTCTTTCTTTCTTTCTTTCTTTCTTTCTTTCTTTCTTTCTTTCTTTCTTTCTTTCTTTCTTTCTTTCTTTCTTTTTTTGCAGTATCTGTCCAATATTCCCAACACCATTTATTGAATAGACTACCTTTATTAGCTCATTGTATGTATTTGCCTCCTTTGTCAAATAGTAATTGACTAAAAAGGATGGGTTTATTTCTGGGCTCTCTATTCTGTTCCTGACCCATATGTCTGTTTCACGGCAGTACCTGTGAGGCAGCTTTAGGAGGAAGCACAGTCTGCCCCCACCCTGGTTTGCAGTCTCGGTCGGCAGAGTGAAGTCAGGATGGGAGTGGTCAGTTGTCTTCCCAAAACATTTATAGTTGACCCTTGAACAACACAGGTTTAGGAGCACTGACTCTCTGCACAGTTGAAAATTCATGTATAATTTTTGACTCCCCAAAAATGTAGTTGCCCCTTAGTATTCACAGGGGATTGGTTCTAGGGCACCCCTCTGGCCCCTGCAGATACCAAAATCCCTAGATGCTCAAGTCCCCTCCATGAGACGGCACAGATCAATGCATACGGGGGGCCTCCGCATCTGTGGACTCACAACCGTGAATCACAGTAAAGGTATTGAAAATAATCATATAAACGGATCTGTTCAAACTTATGTTGTTTAAGGATCAACCATGTGGACTAATGTTGACCTACTCTCAAAGAGGGTCCAAGTCGCTCCGCCCCCCACCGCTAGAAAAAAACCCAGGATCCTGCCTCATCTGGCCCGACCTATTGACAAGCTCAGACCCGAGTGGCGCCCGGGGTTACAGCACACCAGGCGACCTGCCAGCCTTGAGCTAGAAGGCCCCCCTTTCCGCCCCCTGGGCTGGTTCCCGAGCTGGAATTGCTCTCCCTTTGCCATCAGTGCTGGTTTGAAGGCGAAGTTTACCAGATGGCTCCTCTTAGCCTTGGAGGACGAGAAGGGCAGAGTACCTACCACTTGAGTTACATCACGAGCCAGGAGAGGCAGACAGCTGGCCGGTCACTGTGCTTGTCACCTTCCCCGTGGAGTGAGTCCTGGTCCCTGCCCCACATACTGCCTGCTCCGTGGGGTCCCTTCTCTTTAAACAGCCTTCCCCCGGGGGGTATGTCCTTCTGCAGGTTGAGGGGCCCTGGTTCCGGCCGTAAAACCCCTCCCGCCTGACAACGCTGACTCGGGCTGTTAATTGCTCAGCCGGAAACTGGGCCTTGTAATGAAGCTGCGGAGGCCAAGCAGCATGGTCCTGTGAGCAAACACCATGACCGCAGAGATGACTTCAATTAAACAGGAGTTAATTAAGCTTTGATTGTCGAATTTCTACTGAGTCTCTAACTCGGAAGAACGAAATGAACCCGATTCCCTCGGCAGCACTGAGTGAAGGGTCAGGCCCAGGGTTCAGGCCCTGCAGATAACACTTCCCCTGAGAAGGTATTTTATTTCCCCCTTCGGAACTCGGTGCGGAAAGTTGAGCTGATTTTTTTTTTCTTTATTGATTTTTTAGAGAGAGGAAGGGAGAGGGAGAGAGAGAAAAACATCGATGTGAGAGAGACACATCGATTGGTTGCCACCTGCACAACCCCAACAGGGGCCAGGGACAAACTGCAAGCTAGGCACGTGCCCTTGGCTGGAATCGAACCCGGGATTCTTTGGTCCACAGGCCGACGCTCTAACCGCTGAGCTAAACTGGCCAGGGCAAGATAAGCTAAACTTACCATTCAGCCCATAGCACTCGATCGTTCCGAGGTGCGTGCACGGCCCCTCTCCACCTGTGCCCTCCCACCCTGCAGCCCCCACGAGTGTACCCTCCGATGGACGGACGTGTGGGTCATGTCCAGTTTATGTAAACCGTGTGGCGCGATGTATCTCGTGCTGCTTCTTGTTATGTGTCACTCCGTTCAGTGCTTCTGTGCTGCAGATTGAATCCCCTGGTGGGAATGTAGGTCACTCCAGCCTGGCTGCCACCAACTGTGTTCTTTACAGTCCCGTGTCAGACTTACAACAGGATCGCTGGCTAAGGGTGTGCACTGTCTCAAGTCCATCCAGCCCCCAGGGTGCCCCCCGAAGGGCCGCACCGGGATCTGCCCCCACCAGCAGCGGGCACACGGCGGTTCCGTTTCCTCCGTTCTCACCAACTCTTTACCTTGTCTTCGTGTCTGAATTTGCCCAATCTGATTGGGTTAACGGTGTCTTATATTTACGCTATCGTCTTAATTTCTCTGAGTACCAGGAATGTTGAACATCTCTTCGTGTTCACATTGAACCATTTGAATTTCTACCTCCATGAATTTTTATCCTTTGCCCACTTTTCAAATGGATTTCTAGTTGGACTAGGGGGTGGCAGTGTTGCTGACTTGTAGGAGTTTCTTGTCTAGAGTAGATGTTAATCCCTCGTCAGTTTGGGTTGTTACAAACACCTTTTTCCAATCTGTCACTCATGTTAGCTCTGTCTATAAGTCTGTTGTTAAATAGAAATTCTTGATTTTGATTAATGACTTGGACTCGTGTGTTAGGGTAGGCTTGGCTGTTACAAACAGACTCACACATGTAACACGGTAGAAGTTTCTTCCTTCCTCACGTAACAGTCCTGTAGTTCCAAGTCAGCAGTGCGGGATGAAGTTGGGGGTTCCTGCTCCTAAAGATCATTTGTGGTCACAGGCTGGACAGCCTGCCATCTTCAAACTATTGTTCCCTTGCAGTGGTCACAAGGGAACGGCTGGCCCTGCTGTTTTTCTAGCCTGAAGTGGCCACTGAAAGGTGAGCAAGATGCCCAATCAATGTGGGAGAGAGAAAGAACAGGAGCAAAAGGGTCTGCCCCAAACTAATCAGTGGGGGTCTTCTGTCCACTGTGGGACCCAACCTCCTTGTGACTCCCAAAGTGTTTCTGTTTTCTTTTTTATACTATTCTTGTTAATCCTCACTCAAGGATATTTTTCCATTGATTTTTAGATAGAGTGGAAGGGAGGGAGGGAGAAAGAGAGACATTGATGTGAGACTCATCAAGTGGTTGCTTCCCAAATGACCCCAATCAGGGCTGATGATCAAACCTGCAAACCAGGCACATGCCCCTGACCAGGAATTGAACCCAAGACCCTTCAGTCACCGGGCTGACGCTCTAACCACTGAGCACAACTGGCCAGGGCTCTCATTGTTATGTGGCAATGTTAGTTCACCATCTCATTAAGAATCAAAAATGCATCTAGACCCTCATATTTCACCAGAGAAGGGAAAAAGTGTTATGTCTGCATGTCTGTCCCCCAAAAAGTCTGTTCCTGACTTAGCCTAAATTTCTCTCCTTTGCCCAAACTCACCACCAACCTACCTTAAGGGCTCTAATCTTGAGATCACTGAACATCCTAAGGGAGATGAGATTTGAGCAGTTTTTCTGTAATAAACCCCCTATAGAATGCACTCGGGCAATTAACTGAACCCAAAGATTTATATCGTGTACATGGGCTTCTGTTGCTATAGAAAAGCTACACAGAGAAACAAATGTATTGATCAAGTTTCTCCACCCACCTCCTTCGAAAGTTTTTCAGATGGACTGGTGCAGATCGCCCCCTGGTGGCGGGAGACCAGCTCTGCTCTCCGTGATCTTTTCAATTCCCTCCGGGATGCTTTTAGTGAATGTTTTCTTTCCTTCAGGGACCTCTGGAGTTCTTCCAGCCACAGCACTGTCTTTGTAATAGCACAGAGGCTGCAGTCACTGCCCTTCATTCCCTTCCTCACACCCGGCACTCTGGCTTCTGCCGCCTCACTGAAATTGCTCAGGCAGACATACAATGGGCCCACATAAAGTCCATGCATCTGAGCCCTCTGAGTGAATGTTTCTGCTGCTGGGCTGGTTGGCCCTCACTCTCAATCATGCTTGGAAACTGCCCTCTTTGGCCTGCAGGACCCACAACACCCTGGTTTCCTCCTGCCAACTTTGTCCTTGCCCGGCTCTTGTGTGACCGGCTCTGCCCATCCTGTATGTTCGCCCTCCTGATGCGCTCTCTCTGCTTTCCTTACTCACTGGGTCATCTCACCCCCAACACGGTTTCAACTACCAGCTACATGGACGCACAGGACTCCGAGCTCACCCCTGCAGCCTGGCCCTCTCCCCTGCACTGCGGACCATGGCTCCAACTGCCTCCGGACCTCTCCCGGATGCGCCATGACCAGCCGCTCAGATCCTACCCATCCAAATGGAATCCATCATGTCCCCCAGCCCACCCCACTGTGTATCCCCATCTCGATGGCCAGCACCCCCCTCCCGCCCAGCCACCCTTGACTCCCCTTCTACTTGCTCTCCGTTGAGGGCTGAATGGTGTCTGCCAAAAGGTGAACTCCTAACCCTGGTACCTGTGGATGTGACATGAATCAGAAACAGGGTCTTTGCAGATTGAATGAAGACGTAATTAAGGGAGGGCCTACTTATTCCAATACGACTGGGGTCCTGATGACAGAAGAAAAGAGAAACACGCGGGAGGAACGCCGTGCCACAGGGAGGCAGAGACGGCGGATGCAGCCGTGAGCGGGAAGCCCGAGCCAGCCCCAGCCAGGAGGTGGAAGCCACAGGAAGGAGCCTGTGCAGAGTCCGAGAGGAGCACGGCCCGCTGATGTCTGGGTTTCGGACTCCTAAGCCTGCGGAACCGAGAGAGAGCGTTTCTGCTGCTTTAAGCCACCCGGTTGGTGCACATGGCCACAGCAGCCCGGAACCTAATCCTCTACCCATACTCGGCGTCCCTGCACTGCCTCCCACGCGGCCTGTGACACCCGCCTTCTCCCTAGTGCGGCCTCCTGGCGTGTCCATGAGTCTTGCACACCTGTGACCAGAACACTCCATCTGAAAGGCAAGCACACCCTGAGGCCCACCCCTGCCCAGCCTGGTCCCTGCTACTCGGTGCTCCTGCAGGACCCAGGTCACCTCAGGTGCTTGCTGACAATGTGGCCTCCACCCTCCTTCACACGCCAATGCCGTGCATCCCAGGGGTCGGGCGTGTAGGCCTGTGCTGGGGTCCCCCGCTCTCGGAGCACACCCCCTGTTCAAAGACACCCACATCCAACACCAATGATTTTTATCATAAATATTTGAAAGCCAGGATTTCTTCTCAATACCACCATGCATATCAAGGAATTTTTGCAAAGCGAGGAAAGTTTAACCTAAAAATTGTTGTCCAGCCCTGGCCAGTTTGGCTCAGTGGTTGGAGCATCGGCCTGCGGTCCGGAGAGACCCGGGTTCGGTTCCCACTAAGGGCACGTACCTCGGTTGCAGTTTGTCCCCGGCCCCGGTTGGGTCATGTGCATGGCGACCACTCGATGTGTCCCTTTCACATCGATGTTTTTTTTCTCTCTCTCTCTCCCTCCCTCTCTATCTGAACAAAATATCAAAAAATTTCCTCAGTGAGGATAAAAAAAGAAAATGTCCAACAGTAGTGAGGTCTTTATGCCAAGAACCCTAAACAATGAATGGCGTTACTTTGATCAATGCTGCTTGTATTAGACATTCCACTGCATTTCAATTTTGCTGTTTTCCCTTTGTCTCATTTTTGCAGGGTTTTCAACAGCTCCAGGCCTTGGGTGCTGTGTCCTTGGGCTTGAAGGGCCGAGAGGGAGGCTCGTGCCCTCGGAGATGGTGCGAGGTGGCTCAGGCGGGCCAGGGTGGGCCGAGGCTCCCCTGGGCGGTGCCCGACACGGCATCAGGACAGAGCCTCTCAGATGTGGGGTACCAAGGGCACCCTTCCCTGGCCCCGGGTCAGCCAGGACGCGGCTCCAAGGGGCCATCCCTAGGCTTCTCGGACCTCTGCCCTGGACAGGGACGTCAGTGCTCTGGGCTCTGCCCTCTCTCTCGGGGGGGAGGGGGGGCGTCCTGGAGCCCAGAGCTCGCGGCAGCAGCGCGAGGCCCAGGCCCACCGGAGGAAGACGCCGCCAGCGGCTGGAGGACGGGGAGGGGTGGGTGCGGTGAGCTCAGGCTGGGCCTGGCAGACCCAGGGGGTCCTGGCCCGTCCTTTACGAGCTGTGTGTCCTCGGGCATGTTTCTGGAGCTCGGCTGTGCCTGTTACAGAAAATGGTGACAGTGTGGCGTCGCTAGAAGGCAGTGGGGGACAATTTGAAGCAAACTGCTGGGCTTGGCAGTTCCTCAAAAAGCTAAACTTAGAATCCACGTGGCCCAGCAACCCTACTCTGAAGTATGTACCCCAAAAATGGGAAACAGGGACTCCAAGTACTTGAACCCAGATGTTCACAGCAGCACCACTAAAAATAACCAAAGAAACCACCCAAACACCCACCAGCTGATGAGTGGATCAACAGAAGTGGTGTATGGAGACAGTGGAGGGAATGAATGAATACCTGCCACAACATAGACGAACCCCAAAAACATGCTACATGGAATAAGCCGGAAACAAAGGACAGATAGTGTACAATCACGCTGATACGAAATATCCGGAACAGGCAAAGCTGCAGGACGGAAAGCAGACTGGTGCCTACGGGGCTGTGGGGAGGAGGGACCGGGTCTGTGAATGTACTGAAACCCTGATCTGCACACTTCAAAGGGGTGGGTTTTACAGTCTGTGGATTTCATCCCAACTTTTAAAAATGGGAAAATGTTCTAGTTCTTACAATTCAATAATTATAAAAATAATAAAATTGAATCAAAAAGTGTGGCTGGTGTGGCTCAGCAGTTGGGCGTTGACCCATGCACCGGGGGGTCGCCGGTTCGATTCCCAATCAGGACACATGCCCAGGTTGTGGGCCCGATTCCTAGTGGGGGCCACGCAGGAGGTGCCAGGAAATATTCTCTCTCATCGATGTTTCCATCTCTCTCTCCCCCACCCTTCCTTTCTCTCTAAAATCAATAAAGGAAAAGAAAGAAGAAAAATAAGCCCCAGTACACTGGGTCCCCTGTCCCAGGACACATCAAATTCTGCACATGGCCTCCGTGGCGTGTCCCCACCCCCAGTCAGGCTCAGAGGAAGAAGGAGTACACCTCTATCTCCCCGTGGGGGCCAGAGGGGCATCGCATACACCCCGACGACTTTCCCAAAAGATAGCTTCTCCCTTATTTCCAGCTGCTCACCCAGCCTCGCTGACAGGCTGCAGGAGGGGCCGACGGGGGATCTCACACAGTCACTGTCTCGTGGTTCCGGAGGCTAGAATCTGCCACCAGGATGAGAGCAGGATGACAGCTTCTCCCTGTGCCCCCCGGGCCGTCCCTCTGCGTGGGTCTCTGTCTCAATTTCCTCCTTTTATAAGGACATCAACCAGATTGGTTGAAGTCCACTTCAGTGATCTCATTTTAATCTAACTACCTCTTTAAAGACCCTATTTCCAAATACAATCACATTCAGAGGTATTGGGGATTGAGGTATTAGAACTTCAACATATGCATTTTCGGGGGCAAATTCAGCCCACAGAGGGGATGGCACCTCACTGTGGAATGTGCAGGGCCTGGCTAGCTATTGTCTTGTGTCACCAGCCAAGCTGAGTCAGACCTGCCATCAGCACCTCTCCCACACCTTTCTGCCTTTCTTTAGACGTGCATCTGCCAGGCTGTCACTTGCAGGCCAACATCAGAATGACCATTTGCTTCTGGGACAGTCCCCTGACAGTCCAGCCGTCCTTGCACTGATGGCCTCCCTGACCTGGGCAGAGCTGGCCTAGGGTCCAGCCCAGCCCTGGTCCCCTGCCCATTCCTCCACACTCACTGTCAGCACAAGTCACACAACTTAGCTGGACAGGAAACCAGGTGCCATCGGCAGGGGGAGACTGGGAACAGGGGCCCCACCCCAGAGCCCCCACCTCTCAGTGATGTGACAAAGCCGGTCCCTTCCCAATCTGAGCTTCCATTTTCTCATCAACAAATATGGGGAGTTAAGCTTAATAACCTTCTAGCCATAATATTCTAGGATCATAGATTTAATCCCTAGAGAGTGAAACAATTCCCCTAGAATAAAACCCTCGGCCCTGCCCAATATCAAATTCGAAGGCAACGTTTGGAGCCAGGTGGCTGGTGGGTAAAGTTCCCAGGAGGGCGTGGACTTGTCTCTGACCCCGCCCACTGGTTACATGGAAACACACCACAGAATACAAAGGATTGTAAGAAAACACTATGAACAATTATATGCCAACAAATTTGACAACCTAGGCAAAATGGACAAATTCTTAGAATCATATACTATTCCAAAACTCAACTGGGAAGAGTCAGAAAACCTAAACAGACCAATAACAATTCAGAAACGAGAAGAGGTAATCAATAAAATCCCAGCAAACAAAAGCCCATGTCCGGGTGGCTACACAGGGAGTTTCACCGAACATTCAAAGAAGAGCTATCACCTATTCTCCTCAAACTATTCCAGAATATTCAAGAAGAAGGAAGACTTCCAAGCTCTTTTTATGAGGCCAGCATAATCCTAATCTCAAAACCAGATAAAGACACTACAAAAAAAGAAAATTACAGGCCAATATCTCTGATAAACATAGATGCCAAAATCCTCAACAAAATCAAATCTAGCAATATATTTTTGAAAGTATACACCATGAGCCCCGGCCAGTTTGGCTCAGCGGTTAGAGAGTCGGCCTGCGGTCCGGAGAGACCCGGGTTCGGTTCCCACTAAGGGCACGTGCTTCGGTTGCAGTTTGTCCCCGGCCCTGGTTGGTCGTGCGGGTAGCAGCCACTCGATGTGTCCCTTCACGTCGATGTTTCTCTCTCTCTCTCGCTTCCTCTCTCTCCCTCCCACTCTATCTGTAAAAATAAATAAATAAATAAATAAATAAAAGTATACACCATGACCAAGTGGGATTTATCCCAGGGATGCAAGGCTGATACAATATTCATAAATCAATAAATTACATAAACCAAATGAAAGATAAAAATCATGTGATCATATCAATAGATGCTGAAAAAGCATTTGACAAAATTCAGCATCCATTTTTTTAATAAAAACTCTCAGCAAAGTGGAAATAGAAGGATCATTTCCCAACATAATAAAGGCCATATATGAAAAATCTACAGCCAACATCATACTCAATGGGCAAAAACTAAAAGCATAAGAACAAGAACAAGATGAGGATGCCCACTTTCACCACTTTTATTTAACATAGTACTGGAAGTCTTAGCCACAGCAATTAGACAAGAAAAAAAAAAAGGATCCACATTGGAAAGGAAGAAGTGAAACTGTGATTATTCGCAGATGACATGATATACGTAGAAAACCCTAAACGCTCCATCAAAAATTTACTAGACTTAATAAATGAATTTGGCAAAGTAGCAATATACAAAATTAATGTCAAGAAACCAATGGCATTCTTATACACCAATGATGAACTCACAGAAAGAGAAACTGAAAAAACAATCCCATTTAGCATCGTGGCAAAAAAATTACGATACCTAGGAATAAACTTAACCAAAGAAGTAAAGAACCTGTTCACAGAAAACAACAGGACATTGAAAAAAGAAACAGAGGAAAATATAAAAAAGTGGAAGCATATACCTTGTTCATGGATTGGAAGAATTAACATAATTAAAATGTCCATACTACCCAAAGCAATCTATACATTCAATGCAATCCCCATCAAAATACCAAAGACATATTTCACAGAACCAGAACAGACAATCCAAAAGTTCATATGGAACCAAAAATGACCCGGAATGGCCACAGCAATCTTGAAAAAGAAGAACAAAGAGTAATATCAGGTTATACTACAAAGCCACTGTAATCAAAACAGCCTGGTACTGGCACCAGAACAGGCATATAAATCAGTGGAACAGAACAGAGAACCCAGAAATTGACCCAAGACATTATGCTCAATTTATATTTGACAAAGGTGGCAAGAGCATACAATAGAGTAAAGACAGCCTCTTCAATAAATGGTGCTGGGAAAATTGGACAGCTACATGCAAAAAAATAAAACTAGACCACCAACTTACACTATACACAAGAATAAACTCAAAATGGATAAAAGACTTAAATATGACTTGTGAATCCATTAAAATCCTAGAAGAAAATGTAGGCAACAAAATTTCAGACATCGCACGCAGCAGAATTTTCACTGATACATCACCTAAGGCAACAGAAAAAAAGGAAAATATGAACACATGGGACTACATCAAACTCAAAAGCTTCTGCACAACAAAAGAAATAAGCATCAAAATGGAAAGGGAACCCACTATATGGGAGAGCATAATTGCCAATGATACATCAGATAAGGGCTTAATTTCCAAAATATTGAGTGCTCATACAACTCAACAAAAGGAAAACAAAGAATCCAATTTAAAAATGGGCAGAGGACCTAAATAGACACTTCTCCAAACAAGACATACAAACGGCCAAGAGACTTATGAAAAAAAAATGCTCAACATCACTAATCATCAGAGAGATGCAAATTAAAACAACAATGAGGTATCACCTCACACCTGTCAGAATGGCCGCCATCAACAAATCATCAAACAACAAGTGCTGGAGAGGATGTGGAGAAAAGGGGACTCTAGTACACTGCTGGTGGGAATGCAGACTGGTGCAGCCACTATGGAAAACACTATGGTGTTTCCTTAAAAAATTAAAAATTGAACTGCCATTTGACCCAGTGATCCCACTTCTAGGAATATATCCTAAAAAGCTTGAAACACCAATCAGAAGGAATATATGTACCCCTGTGTTCATAGCAGCACTATTTACAGTAGCTAAGATCTGGAAACAGCCCAAGTGTCCATCAGTAGACGAATGGATAAAAAAGGTGTGGTACATTTACACAGTGGAGTACTATGCAGCTGTAAGAAAGAAAGATCTCTTATCCTTTGAGATGACATGGAGGGACCTGGAGAGTATTATGCTGAGCAAAATAAGCCCATCAGAAAAAGACAAGTATCACATGATCTCACTTATTTGTGGAATATAATGAACAAAATAAGGCGATAAACAAAATAGATCCAGAGACATAGAAGTAGGGTTCAGACTAACAAACTTCAGAAGGGGGGGGGGGGGAAGGGAAGAGATAAACCAAAGAACTTAGGCATATAAGCAGAACCAACGGACATAGACAACGATGCTGGGGGCAGGGGCGGGCCGGCAGGAGGGTGTCAATGGGAGAAAAAGGAGAAACATCTGTAACAAAACTAAATTAATTAAATAAAAAATATTAAAGCAATAAATTAATTAAATTAGATTTAGAAAAAAAACAAACACAGTTCTGGTTGCAAGGCCTAGTGAATCCCCTGGGCAGTTCCTTAAAATTCGTCTGTCCCATAACCCAGCAAAATTATTTCTGCGCACCCGCAAAGTTCAGGGAGCAGGGAGCAGGACACAGAAGTGGAGGGAGAAGCCACAAAGGCTTCGTGTCCTTGGCCTTCTCTGTGCGTAGGTGCAGGGAGCACAGGGCCTGGGAAGGCTGCTTCTATGAGCGGCTGCGGACCGGGCAGCAGCAGGAGTTGAACGCGTACTGGGCCCGGACTCTCCGGGGCTCAGGCAGGACGCACTGGATGGGTTCCCGTGGCACGACCTAGAATCAAGATGCCAGAGCCCGGGTCAGGCGTAGACGCACAGGCCAGGGGTCCAAGCCTGATCTGAACACCGCGCTGGAACGACACTGGCCCCACCCCTGTCAAGATGAACAGAGCCGGACCAGGCACCGCGCACGCATTGCTGGGCAAGGTCGCTCGGCGCGCACGTGGGCTCCCTAATCCCGAGTGCGCGTCATCAGAGACCCCTGAAGCTTCCCCGCCTGCTGCTAGGACCCGCTCCACCACCTGAAATACTTCACCTGAGTGCACAGATGCGCAGTTTGGGTTTTATGTGGATATTAACAGGAAATTAACTCACAGTGTTTTAAGGCACATTTCGGAAGAACCCTATGTGTATGCCAACCACTGAAACCTACAAAAGCAGATACATCAGAAGAGTAACTCGTCAACGCTAAGGAAGGAAAAAGGAAAAGAAGACAAGGAGGAGGAGGATGGGGGACGTCACTAGTTGGGCTTCAGAGAATAAACAATTTATAGCAAGTCAGCCTGCTTTCTTGCAAGCTAGTCCCAAATCATCGTCATGTTCGCAGCTATACCATTCCCAGCTCGGCGGATTTCCCGGTTATTTCCAGAGACCACGTTGCCATCCAAACAGGCTTTGGCTGGAGCCTGGGCAGGTGGGCACTGCTAGAATCTGTGTTCTCGTGGCGCCCTCTTGTGTCCGTGATGTGAAATAACAGGAAGCCTGGGGTCCTCCGGACACTGGAGCTTGGCCTCTGGGCAGAATGACCATCACCGGGGACCTAGTGGTGCCTGGGCCACACGAACCCTCACACACAGGCCCCACCGCGATCCTCAGAGCTTTCTCAGCTACCAATTGCCATGGAGTGAGGGTGTAGGTCTGAGGTTTCCCTGCTGAGTTCCGAGTAAGGCATTTTGCCCAGGGCACATTAATAGTCAACACCAGGTCAGGGAATATTTTTATTAAATCATCATCTTTTTGGGGGGGCAGGGGTATGTGCCCCTAGGGGGAACTGAACCCAGGACTCTCTAGTCCGCAGGCCGACACTCCAACCACTGAGCCAAACCGGCCAGGGCAGATCATCATCTTTCAAATCATCATCCCAGAAGGAGAGAAGATCCAGTGTGGGCAAAGGGTGCAGACACCACACACAGCTGCCTTCTCACGTTTCCTCTGCACAGAGGTGGCAGAGCTGGGGATCCTCGGTCACATTACACTACTAGTAAAATGTTTGCGAACAGCTGGTGTGGGTTCATGACATCAGCATTAAGGCGTTCCCCCCTAAAACTGAAAACATCTATCAAAGAAATCCTTGTTCACGAATGTTTGTAGCAGTGTCTTTCACAATAGCCAAAAGGTGGAAACAGCCCAATGTCTATCAACTGGAGAAGGATAAACAAATGTGCTTTTTTGCACACGATGGAATAGTATTGAGCCATAAAAAGGCATGGAGTCTTGACACATGCTACAATAGGGTGAACCTCAAAACCATTATGCTAATGGAAAATAAGCCAGACACATATTGTATGAAGTCTTTTATATGAAATACCCAGATCAGACAAACTCATGAAGACAGAAGTGACTTATGGTGGCAGGAGAAGCATGGGTAACTGGAGCGATTGTGTACTGGGGACGGGGGCTCCTTTTGGAGTGATGAGATATTTTGTAAATATATAGAGGTGAGCCTGGCCGGTGTAGCTCAGTGGTTGAGTGTCGACCTATGCACCAAGAGGTCGCTGGTTCGATTCCCAGTCAGGACACATACCCAGGTTGTGGGCCGGATCCCCAGTGGGGGGCATGCAGGAGGCGGCCAGTTGATATTCTCGCTCATCAATGTTTGTCTCTCTCTCTCTCCCCCTCCCTTCCTTTCTCTCTAAAATCAATAAAGAAAAAAAATATTTTTAACATATAGAGGTGATGGCTGCACAATACTCTGGATGCACTAAATGCTGCAGAACTGTGCACTTTAAAATGGTTAATTTATGTGAATTTCATATCAATACAAAAATTCTCATTAAAAAAAGAGAATGAACCCTGGCCGGTTTGGCTCATCGGTTAGAGCGTCAGCCCGCGGAACCAGAGATTCCTGGGTTCCGTTCCCGCTAAGGGTGTGTACCTCCGTTGCAATTTGTCCCTGGTCCCAGTTGGGGTCATGTGGGTGGCAACCACTTGGTGTATCTCTCCAACATCAATGTTCCTCTCTCTCTCTCTTCCTCCCTCTCTCCCTCCTGCTCTATCTGAAGATACATGCAAAAATGTCCTTGGGTGAGGATAAAAAAAAGAAAAGAGTAAAAGAAAGGGTTTTACACATCTGTGCAGAATTTTCACGAGTTTCACAATCTGCCCTAAGATGATTAATTTGACAACTTTTCCTGAACACCTATTCCATGCCAGGCACTTGTGGTAGGTGTTGAGGACCAAGCAAGGGGTTGGGGAGCAAGCAAGCCTCTGTCCTAGTAAAGGTTACTTTTAGAAAGGGAAGGCAGACAGTGCACAAGACATTGTCAGACAAAGTATGTCTCGTATGAAGGGGGACCAAGTGCTGAGGGGAAGACTAAAGCCGGGAAGGGAAAATGAGTGGGCCGTGTTGGGGTGGGGAGCAGACCCTTTTAGTTAGGGTAGCTAAGGAAGTCCCCAATAAGGGGGAGATATTTTTAGTAAAGATCTGAAGGAAATAGGTAGAAAGAGACATATCTGAAGGAGAGTGGTCCAAGCAAAGGAAACAGCAAGTGCAAAGGCCCTGAGGCAGGACCATGACTGAATCAGTATTGAGTGAGAAAACTGGGTTGGCGGGAGGAGTGGAGATCACCAAAGCCTTAGCAGCTTTTCATTCTGACTGAACTGGAAGCCTCTGGAAGGCCTGGAGCAAAAAAGAATGATAATATGACCTGACTTTATTTTTTTAATTGTGTGCATAACACATATTTAGGACATAATCAAAAGCTATCAAACGAACACTCCTGTAACCAACACCAAAGTGAAGAAACAGACTGTGGTTGACACATCAACAGCCCCCTCCAAGCCACCATCCCAGCCACGAACCCCCACTGCCCCTGAGGTCCACACTTCCATATGCTTTCATAACACCTACTTCTCGAGGTCAGTTTCCACCTATGAGCTCATCCCTAAAGGAAGCATGGTTTTATGTTACTGATTTTTGCATTTTCTATAAATGAATCATACTGTCTGAACTTTGTCTGCCTGGTTTCTTTCACTGCACATTATTTTTCTAAGATTAATCTATGTTGTTGCAAATAGTAACATTTGTTCATTTTAATTGCTGTATAATATTCCATCGTTTGTTGGAAATCACCCAAAAGTCTACAGTTGATGGACACATGGGTTGTTTACAGTTTGGCACTATTTCTGAAAATGCTGCTATGAACGCCTGTGATCGGGTGACCTGCATACCAGTCCCGGGATGTGCCCTAGGGGCGGAGTTGCTGGCTGATACAGTGTGCAAATCTTCAACCCAGATACAGCCAAACTGGCATCCAGAGTGGCTGTAACTGTTCACACCTCCACAGTCATTCCTGTCCTTACCAACAGTTGATACTGTCAGAAGGGAGAGGGAGAGAGAGATGACACATCGATGAGAGAGAACATTGATTGCCTGCCTCCTCCATGCTCCCCCACTGGGAATCTGGCCCACAACCTGGGCATGCGCCCTGACTGGGAATCGAACCGGCAACCTCTTGGTGCATGGGTCACGCTCAGCCACTGGACCACACCAGCCAGGCTGTCAGATGTTTTGATTGTGTCGGTTGGGTGGGTGTATAGTCACACCCCACGTGGGCTTGAGTGCATTCTCTGGCTGACCACTGAGGCTTACACTAATTCACATTTAATGGATCTTTTTGTATTTCCCCTTTGGGGAATGTTTGTTCAAGTTTTTTCCCATTTTGCTATTTAGTTGTTGCTTGGTAAAAATGTGTATATATTCTAAATATTTATCCTTTGTTGATTATGTGTGCTAATATCTTCTACTCTGTGGCTTGTCTCGTCATTATTTTATGATGCCTTTTACTTAATGTTGATTTTTAATTTTCTGGTAAAAAAAAACACCCCTTTTAGGGAACAATTCTGTGAGTTTGGACCAACGCCTCTAGTCACGTAACCATCACCCTCTGTGTCAAAACATAGAACAAGACTTCGGGTCAAGACGGCGGGTAGGTAACCGCGGTATCGCGTCCTCCCACAACCACATCAAAGTTACAACTAAACTACAGAACAACTATCATTCAAAACCGCCTGAAATCAAGCTGCATGGAAGTCCTACAACTACGGAATTACAGCAGCAGCCACATCCAGACTGGTAGGAGGGGCGAAGGGGCGAAGGGGTGGTGGCGATGGTGCGACGGGCTGGGCCCACACCCACGTGTGGCAGATAAAAATCAAGAGGACACCTCGGCTGGGAAGGTCCTTCCTGAGGACTGAGGTGTCCCTGTCCCACACCAGGTGCCCCGCTCAGGGTTCCAGTGCCAGGAAGAGAATCCCCATAACTTCTGGCTGGAAAAACCAGCGGGAACTGAGGCTCAGGGAAGCTGACGCAGCTGGAGCTCCAGGCAGCTCCTTAAAGGGCCCGCACACGGACTCATCGGACTCTCTCCCTCTAAGCTTGGAGGGGAGGCAGCTCGAGGGGCACCAGAGACACACAGGGAAGAACTGAGCTGTTTGGCACTGGAGTGAGGGCTGGAGAGGGGGCTTTCTCCGGGACAAACGTGCTGTCAGAGGCCTTTGTTCCTTTGGTGTGCCCTTCCCTGGGGCGGCAGACAGAAGCCATATCTGGGACTCCAGCAACCTGGCTCACACTGGTAGCCCCACCCTGGTGACTCCCTGAGGCCCCACCCCGCCCCAACCAACTTTCAGGCCCACCCAAGCTGTTGCCACTTGCTTAACCATAGGATTGGCCTGTCTTGGATCCTGCTTCAGGTTTTTCCTAAATTCTTTCCTCTTTTTTTTTTTTTCCTCACCTGAGGATATTTTTCCATTTTTTGTACAGATAGAGTGGGAGGGAGAGAGGGAAAGGGAGAGAGAGAGAGAAACATCGACGTGAAGGGACACATCGAGTGGCTGCCACCCGCACAACCAACCAGGGCCGGGGACAAACTGCAACTGAAGTACGTGCCCTTAGCGGGAACCGAACCCGGTTCTCTCCGGACCCCAGGCCGACTCTCTAACCGCTGAGCCAAACTGGCCAGGGCATTTTTCCTAAATTCTTTCAAACGAGCAGCATCTGGTCTCAGCGAGCCCCATACCTCTCGTTAAGTAATACACTGAAACAAGCACAGGGAGGCAGCCAAAATGAGGAGACAAAGAAACAGGTCCCAAATGAAAGAACAGAACAAAACCCCAAGAAAAGAACTAATGAAATGGAGATAAGCAACCTAACAGATGCTGAGTTCAAAATACTGCTTATAAGGATGTTCAATGAACTTAGTGAGAACCTCAGTGAACTTAGTGAGGGCCTCAAGAGCATAAAAGAGGACCAGTCAGAAATCATAGATGCACAGTTAGAATTGAAGGAGGCATTAATTGAAATAAAGAATAATTTACACAGATTCAATAGTAGAGTACGTAAATCCAAGGAGCAAACCATCGATTTGGAATATAAGGAAGCAAAAAATGCCCAATCAGAACAGCAAAAAGAAAAAAGAATCCAAAAAAAATGAGGACAGTGTAAGGAGCCTCTGGGACAACTTCAAGCGTGCCAACATTCACATCTTGGGGGTGCCAGAAGGAGAAGAGTGAGAACAAGAAATCGAAAACCTGTTTGAAACAATAATGGCAGAAAACTTTCCTAACTTGGTGAAGGAAACAGACATACAAGTCCAGGAAGCACAGAGAGTCCCAAACAAGATGAACCCCAAGAGGCCCACACCAAGACACATCATCATCAAAATGCAAAAGTTTCAAGACAAAGAGAGAATCTTAAAAGCAGCAAGAGAAAGGCAGCTAGTTACCTACAAGGGAGTTCCCATAAGGCTGTCAGCTGATTTCTCCAAAGAAACTTTGCAGGCCAGAAGGGAGTGGCAAGAAATATTCAGAGTGATGAAAAGCAAGAACCTACAACCAAGATGACTCTATCCTGCAAAGCTGTCATTTAGAATCGATGGACATATAAAGAGTTTCCCAGACAAGAAAAAGTTAAAGGAGTTCATCACCACCAAACTGTTATTATATGAAATGATGAAGGGTCTTTTTGAAGAAAAAGATAAAATGTATGAACAAACAGAATGGCAATGAATACATATCTATCGACAATGGAATCTACAGACAAAATGAACAGGTAGAACAGAAACATTCTCATAGATACAGAGAACTTTTTGTTGGTTGCCAGATGGGGCGGGGGGGGTGGGGGAATGGGTGAAAAAGGTGAAGGGATTAAGTACAAATTCATTGCTAGACTGACGAAGCTCAAAGGGAAAGGGGTTGGGGGGTGGGAAGAAATAAAACAAAGAACTTATATGCATAACCAATGGGCACAGACAATAGTGTGGGAAAAGGCGGGAGGGGGGCAGGAGTGGGGAGGAGGGGGTCAATGGGGGAAAAATGTGGAATATCTGTAATACATTTTACATTCAACAATAAAAATTTAAAAAAAATTGGAGAGAGAAAAAAATAAAAGAAAAAGAAAAAAACACATAGAACAGTTCCACCCTCCCAAATCGCCTTTCTCCTGTGCAGTTGGCCGCCACCCAGCCCTGGCGCACCGGCCTGCTTCTGCCCTCCCGCCGCTGCCTTCGCCGGGTGCCTGCAAACGGACCGTGGTTTGTAGCCCCGGAGTCTGGCTTCCTTCCCTCGGTGCAATGCGTGTGAGATTCAGCGAAGCTGCTGAACAGATCGTTCATTCTTTTATATCGCTGGGAAGTATTCCATTCCCTGCATGAATCACAGTTTATCTACTTGCCCATTGAAGGGCAGTTGGGTTGTTTTTCAGTTTCTTGGCAATTATGAATAAAACTGCTGTGACACTTGTTTCAAGGATGTGTGTGGCCTGAAGTCGTCCTTTATCTCCACCTCGTACCTAGGCGTGGAGTGTGGCTCGTGGGGTGAGGGTGCGCTTAACCCCGTGAGAACCGGCTCCGCTGGTTCCCTGGGCCGCCCCCGCCGCCCCCGCCGCCCCACCGGCTGCCCTGCGGCCTCCCCGGCACTTGGTACGTACAGCGCTTCACAATCGTGATTTTAACTCGCTTTCCCCTTATGGCTTATGTCCTTTCTTTGTCACACACATATCTTACTTGGTGAAATGTCTGTTGAAATCTTTTGCCCACTTTTTAATTGTCTTATTATTTTTGGGGTTTTGAGAGTTCTGGGCACACCCTTGATCAGGTGTACAGCCTGGAAACTCTGTGTCCCGGCATACGGGTTGTCTCTGTATACTCCAGAGTGTCTTTTCAAGGGCAGGCGTTTTTTATTTTGATAAAGTCCAATTTATCAATGTGTTATATTATGGAGCATTCTTTTGGTGTTGAATCTAAGAAATCCTTGCCTCGGCCAATGTTACGAAGATTTTCTGGTGCAAATTTTATAACCTTAGGTGTGGTATGTAGTAGGTCTATAATCCATTTGTATTTGATTTTTGCAGATGGCATGAGACATGGATCGAGGTTTTTTTTTTTCTTTCTCTCTCTAGATGCCCAGTTGTTCCAGCACATTCTGTTGGAAAGACTCCTTTCTCCACTGCACTGCCTTCAGACCCATGTCAAAAGCCAACTGACCATACATGCCTGGCTCTATTCCAGACTCCGTTCTTTCCATTGGTCCATGTGTCTGTCATCTCATCGGTACCAAACCGTCTTCATTGTCATGGCTTTACAATAGTAAAGTCTTAAAATCGGGTACAGTGAATCTTCCTAACTTGTTTTCCTTGTCCAGACTTTTTGGTTACTAGTTTAGATTCTTTGTTTTCCGTACAAGTTGTTGATTTCTACAAAAATGTACCCGTGTTTTCAGTGGAATGACAGGTATATTGAATTTATAGGTCTGTTTGGGGACAATCAATATCTTAATATTGTATCTTCAAATCCATGAACACAAGCTATCTCTTCATTTAGATCCTTTTTGGTTTCTTTACTGGGGGTTTTATAATTTTCAGCATACAGCTTTTGCATTTCAAAAAATATTTGGCCCTGACTGGTTTGGCTCGGAGGTTAGAGCGTCGGCCCGCAGACCGGAGAGTCTCGGGTTTGGTTCCTGCTAAGGGCACGTACCTCGGTTGCATTTGTCCCCGCCCCGATTGGGGTTGTGTGTGTGGCAACCACTCGATGTGTCTCTTTCACATCAATGTTTTTCTCTCTCTCTTCCTCCTTCTCTCCCTCCTGCTCTATCTGAAGAGAAATGCAAAAATGTCCTCGGGTGAGGATAAAAAAAAAATAATAATAAAATAAAAATATTTGGTGCTATTGCAAATGGTAATTTTTAAAAAATTCAGTGCTCAGTTGTTCATTGCTAGTGTATAGAACTACAGTTGATTCTTGTATAATAACCTTGTATCTTGTGGCCTTGCTAAACTCCTCTAGTCCTTGGAAATACATTTAACAAATGTGTACAAGACCTCTAGTAAGACAATTATATTTTTAAAAGCTATAATTAACATATAACATTGTATAAGTTTAAGGTGTACAGTGTGATGATTTAATACACACACATATATATTGCAAATGATTACCATAATAAGGTTAACACCTCCATTACCTCCTTTAATTTCTCTTTGTACCAAGAATATGAAAATCTACTCTCTAAGCAACTCTCCAGTATACAGTACAGTAGTGCTAACTGCGGTGACCATGCTGTATGTTAGCTCCCCAGAATGTATTCATTTTATAACTGGAAGTTTGTACCCTTTGACCCACATCTCCCCAATCCCTCTAACCCCAGCCCCTGAAAACCATCGTTCTGTCTCTATTTCTCTGAGTTCAGCTTTTCTGGACTCCACGTATAAGTGAGATTGTATGGTACTTGTCTGTCTCTGACTGACTTATTTGACGTAGCATAGTGTCCTCTAGGTCCATCCAGGTGTCACAAATGACAGGTTCCCTTCTTTCTCACGGCTGAGTAATACTCCGTTGTATGTATAATCCCACGTCTTCCTCATCATTGCTTTCCTTTAGCTTTTTGTTTGTTTACTTTGTGTTCTTCTGAGTTGGGAGTTTGATTTACTTTCATTATTACGTTCATATCAATTTATTAGTCAATACATTTTCTCTGGTTACTCTTCAGAGGTATCCCCCACATTCTGATATAAAATAGTTTTGTTATTCTATAAGTTTGGGAAAACTCACATCATTTGGGTTTGTATTTCCATTTTCTTGCAAGAGCCGCTGGACCGAGCTTTTATTTTCTGTTGTTACTAATTTCCAGCTTTATCCCACTGCGAGTGGGGAGCGCTGTGTACGTTGTTTCTGCTTTTATGGGACAAATGGAAGCTTTTCCTCACGACCTAACGAACTGTCCACTTTGCAGCTGTTCCTTTGCACTTGAGAAGAATATGTTTTCTCTATTATCACCGCATAAAGTTCAAAATATACCGTGAAAATTTACTTATTGATTTTGTTATTTAGGTCTTCTGTGTTCTTATTT
This sequence comes from Molossus molossus, assembly GCF_014108415.1. NCBI lineage: Eukaryota > Metazoa > Chordata > Mammalia > Chiroptera > Molossidae > Molossus > Molossus molossus. The sequence continues at coordinate 103,316,011 of NW_023425366.1, read as the reverse complement.
ATTTTAGTCCTGTGGTGTGATAAAATATCCAGAGGCATTGATAGTTTCCAAATGCACTACCTATACCAGAGGCCGTGGAGCAAAAGTCCCGCAGACCAAAATAAGATGCTAGAATCACATAGTTTATTGAATCAATTTAAAACACACAAGCTTCACGAGGACCGAGGGGGTGGTTCACACCCTTAGGCTAGGCTGCAAGCCAGGTAGAAGGCCCTGCGCCTGATTCTGAGTCATGTCCTCGTACGTTGTCTCTTTCTCTGCACCAGCCCCCCCATCAGTGGTGGGCTACAAGGGCCAGAGCTGAGATTTCAGCAAGGAAGCCCAATACACAGAAGGTGTTGGGACCAAAATAGACACTTAGCTTAACAGAAAGACACAGGCAGATACACTTTGGGCGCAGCTGTGGCTCGTCAATGAAACTCCTGAACAGGGGGTTTGATTTGCATCTCAGGGGTTAATGGGACTGTAATGGGGTCATCCATAAGTGGCCAATTTAGAGATCAAATAGCTGTCATCCCACAGACAGCATTCCCCACACCTGGTGACTTCGTCCTTCCTTCTCTTTCTAATTGTTATCTGTCTGGTGGCCTTGCCCCATCCTTGACATCACATGATGTATTCTATTACCATCGAGTTAGCACAAGCCACCTCCTCACTCGCTGTCTCGACTTCACATATCTCCTGAATTCCACCCACTCCATGTTTTCTCTCATTTTCCAAAGTAGACTTAAACATTCTCAGATGACAAAGCAAACACAAACGACAGGTGCACTTGATCTATCCTGGCCTGAGAGAGTCTCCTGTTTTTCTCTGTTCTTGCATCAGCGAGGGTTTCTGCTTTGCCCGGGTGGTTGCTGTGTCATTGGGCACACGATCATCGTCACTGTCGCATCTGTATTTCGAATCGCTGCCGTTAACATTACTGAGCATCCCTTGTTGTCATGTGTAAAGCTTTGGGGGCTGGATTCTACTCTTTCTGAGCTCAAGACTCACCCCAGTTTCCCTGTTTCCCCTCGTCTGGCAGACGTGTCTGCTCCTTCTCTGAATGTCCGGTCTTCCTGAATCCCTTGGGTTACGGGACGCTTCTAACACATTGTTGTCAGCTGCATTTTGTTTCATGAGCTAATGTGAAAATATCTTTTTAATCCCCACGATTTATGTCATAACTGGAAGCTTGGACCTTTTGACTCCCCTCCACCGATTTGGCCACCCCTCACCCCCACCTCTTGCCCCCACCAAGCTGTTCTCTGTCTCTTCTGAGCTTGGGGTTTTTTAGACTTCACATATAAGTGACATCGTATGGTATCTGTCTTTCGCTGTCTGACATCTCATTTAGCACAATGCCCTGAAGGTTCGTCCCTGCTGTCACAATTGCAGAATTTCCTTCTTTCTTGTGGCCGAATAATATTCCATTGTATATATAATACCACATTTTCTGTATCCGTTTACCCTTGATGGACACAGGCTGCTCCCACATATTGGCTAGGGTTAATAACGCTGCAACAAACGTGTGTGTGTGTGTGTGTGTGTGTGTGTGTGTACGGGGGTGCATGTCCCTTTCCAGGTTAGTGTTTTCACTTTCTTGGGATAAATACCCAGAAGTAGAATTGCTGGGTTATATGGTAGTTCTATTTTTACTTCTTTTGTTTTTAAAGAGAGAGAAACATCTCTTTGTTCCATTTATGTACATAGTTATTGGTTTCTTCTTGTATGTGCCCTGACGGGGGATGGAACCCACAACCCTGGCTTATCAGGACGATGCTCTAGCCAACTGACCTACCCGGTCAGCGCAAGTTTTCAGAGCTGGAATTCACGGACTGAGAAGGCTGCCAAGTCCCTGGTGGGGAGGACCTGCAACCTCACAGCAAGTATACCCGGCGACGACTCCCAAGTCTTTCCCCGAAGGGACCTACGGTCATTTACTTGAGCAGTTGTGCTCTTGGTGAAGGGAAATGAATAGTGAATGTTTGAAGGGTTATTGGACACGTTCATACCCAGAGTTCGGGGGCATCACTGTGGTTTGTTGTCAGTGGGGTGTGTGGGCAGAGAATACATGGAGTACGGGCCAACCCCCGGCGTGCAGTGGGTCCCCTGGCCATTTCCCAGCTCTTAGCTGCGGCATTGCATTGATACTTCTTCTATTTGGTGTACAACCCACACAAAGACGACCAAGTGCTAGAAGCCTCTGATGCTGCCCCTCACCCTGCCCCAGCCAAGAAAATAAGTGAAAAACAGTACAGCGTTCTATCAGAATTGCAGAAATTAGTACCACAGGTAAGACTCTAAAGGATGTGGAGTGGTGGTCTTCATTTTATCTCCATTTAATTCACCTAGCTGGTCCCTGCAGAAAGTCTTGTCAAAAATCATTTGATCATAGCCCTGGCCAGTTTGGCTCAGAGGTTACAGTGTTGGCCTGTGGACTGAAGGGTCATGGGTTCAATTCCCCATCAAGGGCACATACCTGGGTTGCAGATATGATCCCTGGCCTGGCCTGGGTCGTTTGCAAGACAACCAATCTATGTGTCTCTCCCACATCGATGTTTCTCTCTCTCTCTCTCTCACCCTCCTTCCCTACTAAAAATCAAAGAAAAAATATCCTCCATTGAGGATTAACAAAAATAATAATGATAATAATTTGACCATAGGTGAGGTTGGACACATGAGAATAGACGTCTAGATCATAAAGTAGAGCGGACAGGCCAGAAGCAAGCTCATATGTCTGTGGTTCATTGATAAGGATGCCACGGCCACTGAACGGGAAGATGGAACTTCCCAGACGGTCGGAACGCCTGGATAGCCCCACGCAGAAGAATGCCGCTGGACCCCTACCTCACACCACATGCAAATATGACCTCGAACTGGATGAAAGACCGAAACAGAAGAGCTAAAAGTATAAAACTCGTAAAAGAAAACATAGGCGTACATTTTCATGACCTTAGGTTTGTTTGGCAATGGTTTCTTCCCGACGACACGAAAAAGCGGAGGCAACAAAAGAAAAATAGATGCTAGTGGACTTCACTAACACAATCTTCTGAAATCAAGAGATACGATCAGGAGAGTGAGAAGAGAAGTCCAGGCAGGGGCCTGGCAGGAAAGCATGTTGCAGAGGAGGACACATGGACGAACTGGCCTCTCCGAAACCTTCCGCCGAGCAAGCCCAGGGGCAGGCGAGCCGCAGGCCGGGAGGAAATCCCTGCAAACCGCGTATGGACAAGGGACGAGCACCTAGAATATGTGCCAAACCCTCAAAATCCAGTGGTGAGAAGACAGTTCGAAATGGGCAGAAATCACGAACAGGTATTTCAGTGCATGAAATAGACCACCTGGTATGAGCGCACGAGGACGCCCCGCTCCCGTCGCGGGGGCTCCGCGGTGCCGGAGGCTGGGACCGCGGGTCGGTCGGTGTCGTCGCAGACACAGCTGCCAGACAGTGACTCTGGGATGTAACACACGGCACGTGAGCACAGCCCACCGGCTGTAAGGCAGGCTGGACGCTCGCTGACAGGGGTCCTGTGTCCCCACCACGCACGAGGCCAGGGTGGTGGTCGTTAGCTTGGTGCTGGTCCCCACCTCACGGCGTCGCCTCCATTAAATGGCCATGTTGCACACCCTGAAAAATCATTTGTGGCACGGCTGAAATATGTATGATTTTCATTTGTGAAGCATATAAAGCTGGAAAAAAAGTGGTGTTCAGCCTCATTAGCCATCAGGGAAATGCAAATGGAACTGCAAAGAGACGTCACTACCAACAGAATGCCCCCCCCCCCGCCCCAGCCAAAAAGACCAGGATGGCTATACAGTGCTAAAAAATGTAAAATGGTCCAGCCCCTCTGGAACTAGTTTGGCACTTTCCTTCAAACTCAAATGCGCCCAGCCGGTGTGGCTCAGTGGGCTGAGCGTCCTCCCAGGACTGAGAGGTCCCGGTTTGATTCCCGCTCAGGACACAGGCCCGGGTTGCAGGCTCGATCCCCAGGAGGGGGCGTGCAGGAGGCAGCCGATTAATGTTTCTCTGTCACATTGATGTTTCTATGTCTCTCTCTCTCTCTAAAAATATCAATAAAAACATTTAAATAAATTTAAAAAACTGAAATGCAACTACCATGTGACCCAGCAACTGCACTCCTGGGCATTTCTGCGGAGAAATGAAAACTGATTTCATTCATACAAAAACCTGTACACATGCTTATAGTAGCTTTATTTGCAGCATCCCCAGACTGGGCACAGTGCAGGTTTCCTTCAGCTGCCGAATGGCCAAACTGTGGTCCATGATATCAGGTGTCCTAATCAGCTCAGGTTGCCATAACAAAGGACCAACAGAAATTTGTCGTTTCACAATTCTGAAGGCTGGAAGGTCCAAAATCACGATTCCAATGGTTTGTTTCTGGTGAGCGTACCCTTCCTGGTTCACTGATCCTCACGTGGAGGAGAGGGATCTTCAGGTATCTCTTAGTGTTTTATAAAGACAGGGCTATCGCCGGCCTATGTGGCTCAGCCAATGAACGTCGACCTGTGTACCAAGAGGTCGCCGGTTCGATTCCCAGTCAGGGCACATGCCCAGGTTGTGGGCCCGATCCCCAGTGGGGGGCCTGGAGGAGGCGGCCTATCGATGTTCTCTCTCATCGATGTTTCTATCTCTCTCCCCCTCTCTCTCTAAAATCAATAAAGAAAAAAGTTAAAAAAGACAAGGCTATGAGATTCTGTCAGGTCACAGCCCCACTCTTATGGCCTCATTTAACCTTAATCTCTTCCTCAAAGGCCCATCTCCAGTACAGCCACATGTGGGGAGGGCTTTCATATCTGAATTTTAGGAAGACACAATTCACTCCATTGCTCTGTGGAATACTACTCAGCAACAAAAAAGGAATGAGCCATGAAGTACTGTTACAACAACTTAGATTATTCTCTAGGAAATTGTGCTGAGAAAAGTCAATCTTTAAGAGCTATAATTCCATTTATAAAACACTTTTGAAATGACAACATTTTAGAAATGGAGCACAAAGTAGTAAATGCCAAGGATTAGGGATGGAGAGGAGGGCTGTGGTTACCAGAGCTGGGACCCTTGTGGCTTAGGGGCAGTTCAACATCTTGACTTCAGTGATGGAGATATGAACCCACACCGGTGGTAACACTGTGAGGAACTTACACACGCGCACGCACACACACACACACACACACACAGGAGTGTAACTAAGTGGGGAAATGTGAATAGGTTGGTGGATTGTATCAGCTTCATCATCCTGGTTGTGATATTGTTTTACTGTTTTGCCACTGGAGGAAACTGGGCAGTTTATAAATGGATCTGTCTGAATTCTTTCTTACAACACCTCTGCTCAGCTCCACTGACCACATTAGGCATTTCGATTCTAACATGTTTAGTTTGCAAATTGTAGAAGGGTCTTGCTTGACAGCATTCTGCTCTCTATCACACCTGCCAGTTTTTCAAAGTTAAGCAAACATTCTTCGAAGAGTATTTTTTCCCGGTGTTGTTTTATCAGTTCCGCTTCTGCGTGTTCTATTTCTGTCAGGACGGGGACTTGAATTCATCTCAATGGCCTACAGCAGGGATTAGCAGACCCTGGCCCACGAGTCAGACGTGGCCACCGCATGTTTCTGTGACGTGCCCTCCCGAGCTTTGTCCTAGCTCCCTTTAGCTGGGGGCTCCCTCAAATTCCCTGGGTCTGCGGGTGTCTGGTAAGATGTCCTCTGGCATTGGGAGTCATTTTTATTACATTTCCTTTCCCTGGTTTTGTCTAACTCTGATGACTGGTTTAGTTTTCTATTCTTCCTTCCCCTGGTTTATTTAAGCATGTTTTTGGTCAGTTTGTCCTTTCTCTGCCCTGCTCATGTCTATCTAATGACCAAGGCTAACAGGTGCTTGGAATATCCAGGGGACCACTTCGTGAGGTACATGGTGGTCTGGCCACTGTGCTGTACACCTGACACAAATACAAAATAATACTGAGTAAAAACTATCATAAATAAAATTTAAAAACTATGTAACGATGAGCAATTCCAGTGTGTGTTGTCAGTGTAAAGAATCCTTATGCTTCACCCTTGTCGCAGCTGGTCTTCCACGTACAGACATTTGCGGGTAACGGTAGCATGCACTGTGTCCAGTGTTCCTCAGTGCTTTGTGCAAAATGCTGTGAGTCCTTTGCTAAGTCGTGAGCACGTCGAGAGCCCAGGATCAGAACTGCAGGAAGAGTGAGAAATCAGAAGCTCGACACGTGGGGGGTTCCCTGCCCCACGGAAGCATCTGGGGGATCAGTGCTTGGGGAAGGGTTTGACGAGCTCATTAAGCTCGTTTTTCTTTTGGTCGAGTGTTCTGTCTGCAGTGCTGGCCCCCACCACGCACAACCCTGACGGCACCTGACGCTGCCACCTTTCGTTTGAGGACATGGTGCAGGAGATATGCAGAAGTGTGTCCCTGGGCCCCGGGGTGAACCGTAAGAGAGGATGTCGGGGTGCTGCTGTTACACTGTGCTGTGCTGCACACCAGCTCCCACGTGGAGAGGTGGCCACGCGCTGGTGTGTGTGTGTGTGTGTGTGTGTGTGTGTGTAGATGAGAGGCCCCCTCCCGAGTCTAGCAATGATACATGCAGGGCCAGACTCCAGAAGAGACCCTGACGTTGACAGTGGCTTTGAAATTACACAATTAGGAACGCCCCGGCCCTTCTGTGGAAGCAGCAGGGCCAGGACATGACACCATGACAGCCAGCGCCTGGGCTCTGGCCCTTCCCCTCCAGCTGAGCTCTCAGGGTTCGTCCTTGTCTGTCCGGGGAGGCGGGCTGGGTCCGGGTTTGCTGCTCTGCAGGACGGACGGCTCAGGATGGGCCACGGCTGTTTCCAAGCATCTTCACGGGGCCCAGGTCCTTCTCCGGAATCAGGAAGGACCGCCGCCCAGGACAGCGTGACTCGCGGAGGCCTCACGGGCCCACTTCCAGTCACTGCCTGCAGCGCCCCTGGGGGTCCTCTCACGGTATTTGGCCCAGGCATGGGGTGGCCAGAACCACATTAACCAGGACTGAGGTTTAGCCAGGGGGTGTGTGGTTCCACCGAGCAAGAGGGAGCAAGAGGGATGTCCGTGGGGGGAGTGCTGATGACCGTCCACCCGCAGGGGACAGGGGACCTGAGGAGGAGGAGAGGAGGCCCCGTGTGCACAGGTGCGCCCGGGCTGTGGGCGGGTGTGGCTTCTCCAGGGAATGACCAGCAAGACCTGGGCTCGGGTGCAGGACCGACACAGACAGGCAGGAGCTGAGTTCCCGCTGGGCCAGGCCGGGCCCAGAGGCGGGGCTGTGACAGAAGTGCGGCTGAGGCGGATGAGCGCGCTGGGGGACCCCTTCAAGGGGGGCAGATGACTTCGGCCAGGAGGTGGGGCGTTTGGGGACGGGGCAGGGAGAGTGTTCTGAAAGCAAGATGATCCCTGGCCACCTCGGGCCATGACAAGAAAACGCCCCCCATTTCAGAGAGCTGCAGGGGAGCCCACCGGGAGCAGGAGGGAGGAAACATCTGGAGAAGAGCAGATAGACCCGGGTTTGCGCTAAGGACTGAGGCGGGGCCAGGGAGGGGTCCCAGGAGGGCAGGAGGGAGGGACTGGAGTGGAGCGAAAGGGGAGCTGAGAGCCAGGACACGAGACTAGAGACTAGAGCCGACGTCCGAGGCAGAGGGCGGAGGGGAGGGAGAGGGGCCCCAAGCCAGCGGGTGCGGGGCTGCCCCTGGAGCCGCAGGCGCCGGCAAGGGGGCGGAGCGGGGTCGGCACGCTAGCGCCCCTGGCGGCGGCCTGCAGAGGGCAGCCGGGTGGGAACGTCCCCTGGGCATCTGGGGCGCTGGCTGAGCCTGCAGGGTCCGGACACCGCTGGGCTTGAGTCCGGGATGTCTGAGTGGGGCTGGGGCTGGAAATAACGCTCCTGTGGACTGCAAGCCTGTGGCTTGTACCCTCACGGCACCGACTCACCTCCCCGGAACATCACTTACAGAACCCGGTGGTTCCGGTCGCTCACAGGAGGTCCAAGCCCTAGCAGGCAGACCCCTCCGAATGTGGCCTGCCTGCTCCTTCACGGGACTCCGCTCAAACATGACTGCGTGGGCCACTCCTCATCCTGGCCTTTCTCCCCTTCCGTGGACATTAGCAAATGAAATGCATTTTGTCTTGTTTTCCTCATCACCTTCATGTCTTCCCGGGGGATGTAAGCCCCCCAAGGAGAGAGGGGTCTTGTCTTTTTGGCTCCGGCGAGAGCCCCTGCCCCTAGCATGAGCCTGGCCAGCAGGACACCCTCAATGTTTGTCAAATAGATGACTGTCCCTTTATTCCACACCCACGACTGTGTTCATGGACTTGGGCTGCTGCTGGGGTGTGTGAAGGACAGGAGGCAGCCCCAGTTGCAGTATTATAGAGCCACTGGGGCGAAGCGCCGCCCGCTGGATACATTCCGTTACAGAAGGATGCTGGCTATCACGTCCAAGGCTGTTCCTCGACAGCCCGGCACGTTAACAACTGTAGCTCTACTTTAACACGGATGAGGATGCTGCTTCCAACAACGTTCGTGCTGAACGGTGCACGTACCCAGTCACAGACTGCTCACGGACGCTGCCCGGCACGTGGGGGAGCCGCGTGGACAGGGCCGTGGGGGTGCTGGGAGGAGGGGCTGCAGCAGCTCAGGGCATGCGCCCCGGAACACCGGCTCAGGGCGTCATGCTTCTGGTTCGCCTACATAAAAATTCTGTTGTAAAATAATCCTGGCCCAAGTACAACGTGTTGTTGGTCAGCTTTGGACCATATAAGCCACCAATTAAAAATAACTCTTAGATGTACAAACTTGGATTAATCATAATCCGGTTCATGGCATGTTCTCATCATTGATCCGTTCACAATCCCCATTCATTCATTCATTCATTCATTCATTCCAGGCCATCGGCTTGCAGCTTCTGGAATATATAAGATGCTAATTCCAAGTGCGTGTTAAATGAGTAAACGATGTCCCTGCAATTGCTGTTTATATGGCTAATTAACTCAGCGGAGTGCGGGGCTGGTGGTAACACAGGGCCATTCCATGGTCATGGCGCAGGCTCTAGAGGGAGTGGGTTGGTATCTAGGTTATGCACTTGAACACGGGCCAATTAGTGCACTTCTCTGGGCCTCATTTTTCTCACTTGCCCAGTTGGGTTATCCCCGGTATGGCCGCTGAAAACAGTGAGGGAGACAGTCCACGGTGACGGCGCAATGCTTATGAAAGCACGCAGTGGACACCGGCTGCTGCTATCATCGGGCTAAGGAGAGGCAGAGGCCGACCTCGGGGCCCAGGTCGCAGTGTTAGTGAGGCATGAACTAGTGACCACACACTAGCAAGGAATCGGGATGGACCTGGAAGCAGAAAATGCCTTTCTGGCTCAAACACAGTTATGCCTTTGCAGGATCCTGGGTCAGGCTGGAGAGTGAGGACAGGTTCTCTGCCAGGGGTCAGAGGTTCTCAAACTTGACTGAGCCTTAGAAGCACCTGGAGGGCTCATTAAACACAGAGGGCTGGGCCGCACCCTCAGTGTCAGGTTCAGGGTGGGGGGGGGGGCAGAGACGAGTACTTCTCTCAAGTCCCCGGGTAGTGCTGCTGCTGCTGGCTCAGGGCCAGGCTTTGAGAACCACTAGACTAAGTTAACTCTAACGGGCCAGGGGCAGTCAGGGGAGGCTTCCTGGGGGTGGAGACCTTGGAGGCGAAGCTGTTTGCCGGAGGAGAAAGCAGAGGGAACCACCAGAGGCACAGGCCCTGGAAGGCCAGTGAGAAGTCCTGGCTCCCCCGTCGCCCTCTTTAGGTAGAGGATGACTTTGGAACCTGGAGAGATGTGGGCAGAGGTGGCAGCAGCCTGAAGGGCGGCTTCGGGAGAGGCCAGGTGAGGGGCCAGGTGAGGGGCCAGGGAGACAGGAGCCGACACCAGCGTGGCCCTCGGGCCAGGTGAGTCTCGCCCTCCTTTAAAGTCTGGGGCTTTCTTCTGTGACAGTTTTCAAACCAGGGGCTGAGGCCCATGATTTCCAAAGACATTAAAGCAGCAGTGGGTGCAATCAGCATTAAAAAGAGAGAGAGAGAGAGAGAGAGAGAGAGAGAGAGAGAGAGGCGCGAATAGAATAAACTCCGAGCTCACCGCACAGAACAAGGGTCTGTCACCGTGCGGTCCCAGGTCTGTGTGGGTGTACGGCATCGGGCCGTACGCAGCTTAGCCAAGGAGGCTGGACAAGGGCTCTACGGCTTCTGTTCGCCGACTCAGCCCTGAGGGGCCTCTACCCACCTAGGCGACCCCCTCCTCAGGCCTCCGCCCTGGGGCCCGTGATCCTGCAGCAGAGAAGGGTTCCCTATGGAACCCAGAACGGGAAGGGCTGAGTGGAGGGTGGAGGACGGTTAAACCTGAGGTTTCCAAAGGGGGGGGTGAGCGTGAAATGAGGCGCTCAGGGGAGGCTCTGTGGAGACCTTTTGAGTTTGACCTTGCAGGGTGGCTCAGGCTCTGACGCAGAGAAGAAGGAAGAGACCCCTCAAACAAAGGCAGGTAAGAAGTTGCCAAGAAGTACCAGGAATGAATGGTACAGGGTGTGAGAAAGTAAATGAGGTTTTAAAAAGCAACCTGAGGCCCAGTGGAGATACCAAGTCCAAACAGAGCGTGGAAACGCCTCAACATCAGGTGACAAATTCAAGTTAGAACTGGGAAAGCCGGGGCCTGGTTGCCCAGTACCTACCCGGGACAGGGACCCAGGCTTGGAAGGTGTCCAAGCTCTTCCAGGCCACAGTCAGAAGCCAACCCCTGCTTAGAGGCTGACCTCCGCCTGGCCCAGGTCAGGGTGTCAGGAACCCTTCCAGGTAGGACAGGAGGTCAGGACCCAGACTGACAATACTTCAGGTGCTGCTGCTGGGCCACGCCTCTTCCCCTCCCCACACCAGGTGAGAAGCACGGAGGCCCCCGAGTTAGAAACCCTGGAGGCACCAACCCATCAAGATTGTTCATGACGTTGTGATTGGGACTGAGTTTGCATAAACACATCCATCCAGCCATGCACAGTTCCCTTCTCTTTCATGTGGGTGGTTCTCTACTGGGTCTATAGTTTTCATTGGCTCTGGGACGGCACACACCAAAACCCCATCGTGCTAGGACCTGCACGTCATCAGGCCTTGCTAGGGTGTGGTGGTCTTGATCTGGTTTACACATTAAGCAACAGTTCCAGAGAGAGGGTCTGTGTTCTGCTCACGGTCACTGAACGGAGGGCACCAGGGTGGCTCCCTCCTGCTGGTCCCGAGTCTATCGAGGCGTCTAGCAGCTCCAATGTGAGGGGCAAACGTGTCTTGTACTTGTGGTAGCACCGAAGGAAGACCAGCAACTTCCCAGCGCAGAACTGTCTTCAGCGATATAATTTTCTATTTGAGAAACAGCCCTATTCTATCAAAAGGCTACTTCCACGTCCAGGAAACGGCTCCGGCATTCATAGGAAAACACCAATGCAAAGTTTAAAAATGGTATGTGAAAAGCCCAAGTCACTTTGGTTGTCCTCCTTCCTTCAGCTGGGTGAATGCCACGGGTGTAACGGCTCGGTGTGGGTACAGAGGGGCCCGGGGGGCCGCACTGCGGGACACGATTCCGCCTTGGACGTCTTCTATGCTGCATATGAGTGTCTGACAACAGCTTGTTTCCTCTCATCCACCTTGACTGAGGTAGAAAAAGGATAAACAGCAAACGCCGTTGTCAATATCCCTCCAAAATGGTAATTATTGCATCATTATGTTCGCCGTTTTACTTGTCATGTACCATTAGAAGGTAACAAGATCATTGTCAGTCAACGACTGTGGCGATAATTAGAGCGTCTACAGGTTAGCAGGGAAGCACACTGGTGCCGGCACCGTCAGCGCCCAGGAGCAGAGCGTAATTAGAGGGGAATGTGAGAAGGCCGAGAGGCACCGAGCCCCTGGGATTAAAGACCGTGACTGGTTCTGAGAGCCGACGCTTCTCCGTCCTGACGTGGCAGAGGGCTGCGTGGACAGGTCTGCCGGAAAGTCACATCCAGTGTCCGGAAGGTCCCAAGAACTGCTTGATTTGGGAAAACATGGTGTTTATCATGTTTTCCAATCCATTAATTTTATTTCAAGTCATTTTCTCGGGCCCGGGAGTTAGGCATTAATATGTAAAAAAGTGCAGCTGAGGGAAGTGGGCTTTCTGTAGGCTGTCCCTGCTCCACCCACCGTCAGCTTTCCAAGGCTGCCAGGCGGGCCCCCCAGGAGCCCCGGGCCCCACTGCCCACACCCCGTGGAGCCACCGGAGCCCACGGCGCCTGCCCGCCCACCCGAGCTCCTGGCGTCCCCGACTTCCGTTTCCGTCCACTCAGTGGCCACCCACGTGCTAACCTGCACTGCTGTCCTGGTTTGTTTTCCCAGGAAGATATAAACACCAATCCAAACGGAAGTGTCATCAGGTTGACACAATACAATTTAACAGTGTCTACATCTTAAAAAAAAATCCACATTTCGAGGACGAGGCAGAACTGATGAGAAATACGCCACATCATTCAACAAGACACAGAATAAGCAGACACGGGAGAAAAATACCTGGAGGGTCTCGACCGCCACCAGTCCAGAGTGAGATGCAACGGGACAGGCAAGCAAAGGCCCGAGCCCAGACCCGTCACCAGTGCAGAGCAGCACAGCGAGCCCGAGGCGCCAAGGGCACTGGCTCACCTGGCCTCCACAGACGCCACCTACAGACCCCACAGGACCTTCCCAGGACGTACGGCACGGTGCTTAGAACACAGCAAAATAAAAATTCTACAACCGACTAACCAGGGCCCGAAGGTCTACAGAAAGGAACGGGCGGGTGGCCAGTGGGGCGGTGAGTGTCTCGGGTCAGCCTCCGGCCCCTCACCGGGCGGCTGTGGGGGCCAGGTCCTGCGGGCGGCCTCCCCTAGGTGACGATGGCCAGCTCACACAAACAGGCAGCTGAAAGCTTAGTTCACATTTTTAATGACATGGCACAGTTTACATCACACAAGAAGGCTCCGCCGATGGGAACATGCTGAGGATCCAGTCACTTCACTGTTCTTTTCACACAGGGTCTAGAAAGGACTTTATTACATACAGGATAAACAGCAAAAAGGTCCGTATGGAACAATCTCTTTACAATACTGAAAGCTACCACTACAGTTCCAGTGTACATATTCCTTGGATTTTTTTTTTTCCTTTTAAGTTGTTGTCTTTAAAAAAAAAAAAAAAAGAAAGAAACCACTGCACAACATCTGGAGTTCACAAAAATCTGAAGCTCACAACTAAACCTTCAGTTTACTACTAAAATAGATCTCTCTGCTTATTAGAAACAATGGTCTGTAGTTAACTTTCCCCCCCAAAACAGGATAACAACGTCAGATAGCACTTTAATATACTAGAAGACCAAATGGAACTAATTTTATTTCATACATATATTTTACAGTCCAGTAGACAAGATATATTGTATTTCTCTGCTAGTAAAGTCATATTCTCTCCAAATATGTAGACAAGAGGCTTAATGTATTATAAAAGTATTATGAAGAGACATTAAGATTGATGCAAACTTAAAAACGCACGCGCACACACAAGACTGTCTCTGCCACCTTCTCCCCCCGGAACTCTCCGCGGCTCCGCGGGGCCGACCTGCTCTACCCCCAGACCTCGTTACCGACGGAAACACAGTGAGTCACGCTAGGAACGCGCACCTCCGACCCGTCCGCTGTCGGATACAGTGAAAACACATCCATCATCTGAGAAAACGTGAAGCTTTCTTTCAGGATCTGTTTGGGTGTGATTGGGTCTCACTACATAATGGGCGAGTGTGCACGGACAGGAACTAAGACACCCTAAAAAACGCACAGTTCCCATGAGGTGTGTGTGAAGTCACGTGACTGGTGGTGGCGCGATGCTGGCGACCTGTTTGTGTCCCGATTTTGGCATCTGACAACTCCCGTCCTCCCTGGCACTGGCTGCCCCGTCCTCTGACCTCTCGGGGCTGCACTCTGCCCCTGGAGCCCACAAGCGGCAACTTCAGATGCAAAGTTTCAGCCTGGGGTCCAATTTGCAAAATAGGGTGTTTCTCCATTTGAACAAAACAAGCAAGGAAAACAGAGTCATATCACGTAAGCGCTTGTTTAGGGAAAATATGACCTTAAGTATGTTGTAAATGGATCTGAAAAGGCTCCTTTGAGTTAGGCGGGCTTTCGTGAAAAGCCCGAACATTCATTGCATAGTTGAAGGGTTTAGCTGTCTCTAACAATACATGGGAACACAGCCAGACCGACAGTGCTCACTGATATTAAGTTTGCAAATAGCACACTTTAAGAAGTATTAATGTATTATGTTACTTAATCTTTACCTATTTACATCTGTACAAAGTAAAGCTTTCGTCTTACCCTTTGCATATATGAACCCTTAGCTCATGAAGCAATCTTTTTTACACAACTATGTACACGGCCTTCCCTTCTCGTCTGAAAGAGCTTCGCACGGTGATCGTGTGGGCTGTCGTCTGTCTGTTTTCTCCCCAGTGAACACCACCTTGGTGTGTGTGGTCATCTTCACTGTTTTGGTTCAAATCAAAAAGTTTCATATGATAAACCGAAAGAGTTGGACACATGAGAACATATGACTTGGCTAAAAGATCTGAAAAATTTCAACATATAATATACAAAAACATTTCAAAATCTGCACTGAGTCTATACATCGTTTACAAAGAGGAGGCGGGGCTGCCGCCCCTCAGTCTGTGTCCGTGAGCAGGGATCCTCTGGCTCCCCCTCTCTGAAGTCTGCTGCTGGGTCGAGGAGGTTTCTTTTCCTCCTTCGTGGCCTGTTCTCTCCTTACCGAGCTTCAATGTCCTTCAGGGTGTGGGACGGTGGCCTCTCCCGTATCTCTGCTGACAGAGGAGTAGTCCTCCTGGGGGAGACCGGGCGGCCCCCGAGCGTGGAGATGAGCGGGGGAGGGGCGCTCAGCGCTGCAGTCGGAGGGGTCTTGTTGAGGAGTCCGTTCTGGTGCCCGGCGGTGGGGCTGATCCTGGGGTAGTGCATGCTGGGGAGCCCCGGGGTGATGAGGCCGGGGTGGGGGAGGTGTCCGTCGAGGGCGGCGGGGTGGACCGGGTGCAGCCGCGTGTGCTCGTAGTCCTCTCTGAGCATGTGCAAGCGCTCCCGCTCGTCCAGGTGGGCCCCCCGCTCGTGCTCCCGCCGAGGGTCCACAGACAGAGGGTGGTGGTGGTGGTGGTGGTGGTGGTTGTAGTCATGAGGCTCCCTGTCCCTGAAGGAGCGGTCGGCTTCGTACAGCCGGGGCGTCGAGAGACGGTGGAGAGGGTCGTTCCTCAGCAGGAAGTCCCTGCCCAGCGGGTCTCTCCGGTGAATGTCGAGTTCTCGGTAGGGATCCCTCAGGGGGTCCCGGATGGGGTCCCAGTGGAAAGAAGGGTATGGGAACCGCTCTCCGCCCGGGATGGGGCTGATGCCCATGAAGGGAGTCATCATGCGAGTCCTGTCCAGGCTGCTGATGCTGTTCATGGGGTGGATGCCCGTCACCCCCACCGTCATGGGCATGGAGGCCAGGGGCCCCGGGTGCACACTGGACGAGGAGTTGGGAGGCGGCGGCTCCGCGGACCGGTGGGTCTGGGGGCCCTCCGGAGGCAGGTCGTGGTCTTCCTTGCGCTCCTCCTTCACCTTGACCTCCGAGCTCTTCTTGGGGTTCTCGTAGGCCGGCTCGCCCTTGCGCGGCTCGGCCTCGCGGCTGGAGGTGCTGTTGGGCCGGGCGCTCTCCACGCCGGGGGTCCGCACGTAGGGCGCCGGCACCGGGGCCAGCTGCTTGGCCTCTTCGCCCGCGGCTCGGCCTTCGTGGGCGTGGCCGTCCTTCTCGGGCAGGTGGCCCTCCTTCGCCTTGTGCTCCTCGGCGGTCAGGTCCTTGCGGGACTCCGAGTGGTCCCTCTCCCTCTCTTTGGATTTGTCTTTCTCGCGAGCCTCAGTGTTCAAATGGCCTCTGATCTGTTCAGCGGAGCTGCGGGTGTGTCCCAGGGTGCTCACCGGGAGGACAGGTGCTGGTGAAGGGTGGCTGGAGTGTCTTTTCTCAACACTGTCCCTGGGGGAGGAAGGAGGAGACAGGAAGCATGTGAAATGGGCTTGGCCGCCTGGGAGGGGCAGCCAATGGAATGGTGGTGTGAAAGGACACCGCCGGTTCCCACGGCACCGAGGCCGATGGCGGCCCCGGTGTGGCAAAGCCAGCCGCCCTGACCTTACTTCCCTAGACTGCGGAGGAAGCTTTATGGGGTGAAGTGCTAGGGATGAGGGGGGTGGGGCGTCTCAGGGGGTAAACACCTCTCTGCATGTGTCACAGGCCTCAGCTGAGACCACAGAAGAGCTTTCAGGAACTGAGTGGCCGGTGTGGCCGCGAAGCAGGGACGTGGCGACACCGCCCCCGACGGGAGTCTCAGGAGCAGTGGGTGCTGAGAATCGAGTTTCAGAAGCCTGAATGCACACAGGACCTTCCGCCCATTTGGTCACACAGAGCCAGTGGGAGGGAGAGTTTAATGTGACCCTTACGGGTGTTTCTTCTGACAGCTGGTTTCAGAGTAAAAACTCAGAGCATCTCCAAGATGTGCTGTGCGAGGGGGTTGACAAACCAGTGTCAGGACCGCGGGGTTGCAGAGTACTTGTGCATTAGGAAGGATAAGGAAGCTGACATCTGAAGAGAAGAGAAAGCCAGTAGGAAGAGCAGGTCCACAGACACACAACGCCCTGGGGGACATGGAGAAGGGTTTTAAGAGCATCTGTGGATGAAGGTGTAGAAGAATTTCCGAGGCCTGTCTTGGGTGGGGCTGCAGCATACCAGGCGGAAAATGCAGAGCAACAGGTCCACAGTGAGGTGACACTTGAAGAGGGGAGACTGAGCCCAGCAAGACGTGGAGGCAGCCCCAGACCGGACAGACAGAGGGTGGGGACAGGCCGCATCCACGCCAGCTCTTGATGGCAAGGCTCGGAATGGGAGGTGGCCAGTGGGAAACTGAGGTTTCCCCTACACATTTTCTTTCCAGCCCACATGCCAAGGCTAAGAAGATGAGCATCTTTAAACGGTGAGATAAAAGGGTGTATTTTAGTAGGTTTCCTGACTTTAATCCAAGAGGCCATGTGACTCCATCAAGAAAAATGGAGAAGGTCTGCTGCCACATCTCGTCCCTCTTCAGTGACAACCTGTCTAGGGAGCACATCTGTCTAGGGAGAGCCTGTCTAGGAAGCACCCCGGTCTAAGGAGCACACCTGTTGGGAGCACACCGGTCTAGGAAGTGCCGGTCTGGGCCTGTGCACCGCAGGGGCCTCGCTCTGGCCGTTACAGCTCAGAGCTGTCAACGGCCCTCCGACGGGCCCGGGGGTTTTATCCTACTGCCCCGAAAGAAAATCTGTCTTTTTCTTTTATAAGAAAGAATTCGGCATAATGGCCTATGATGAGTATCTACTAATCTGTCACATTAGAGCCTGCAAAGCTGAATTCTTTTAAATCACTAGGATACACACATATAACATATACACAGTTTAAGAAATTGAAGATTTGGATCATATGTGACTTGTAATTAGATATTTCTTGTCAAGCATATCTTGTGTATTCCTTGCTTATCAGTTCGTTCAAAAGGACAACTGCCTGAAGAAAGAGAAAGGGGGACGGGTTGCCAAGAATGCTTATGACGTCTTCCGAAAAACGCAGGACGTTTTCCTCTTTACAGCTACTTCGGTTTTAGGCATGGGTTACCAGTACAGAGACAAAACGGTTAGTAAGAGCAATCCACCGGCAAACAAACCCAAACCAGCAATGCTTGTTGACATTTCTCTAAATGTAGGTTAGAAAATTTCGTTAGTTTTCTGTGAGAGCCCAGGAGTTGAGTTTGAACAAAATTTCAGAAAAATATGATGAGGCAATGCAAACATGACTTTCTCAAAGAAAACAAAAAGAAAGAAAGAGAGTGAGAGGGAGAGGGAGAGAGAGGGGGAGAGAAACCTATGGATGAGTTAATGGACTGCAACGCACGGGAACGCAAATATGGTGCTGATTCATGCTGTGTGTGCTGGCCCGGGGCTCCGCCTCGCCCTCGCTGAGGAAGGTGTGTGTGGACACCCTAGTGCTCGAGGGGCGTGGGGGGTCTGCGTGTGTGACTGCCTGAGTCAGGACTCTCGCTCTGCGGGGCCTGGTCTGGGGCACCATGCGCTGGGGGCCAGAGGCCGAGGCGCTGGGCCGCGGGGCCTGGGTGCTGGGCCGGCTGTGTGAGGGGCGGAGGCTACGGGGCAGCTGCAGGCGGGGCTGGGCAGGAAGGGTGGACGCCGTACTTGGCACAGAGCGGGCTCCCCCAGTGGGACTCGAGAGCGGTTTCTTTCCGTACCTTTCTTTGTCATCTTTACTAACAGATGAGTCTCGTTTATCTACATCTCTATCTCTGTCATGAGCTGCAGCGGACGCGCCACGCTCCAGCTCCCCTGGCTTCAGCCAGGGCGGAGGGGTCGGGAACGACGGAGGCGTTCGGTGCAGCCGGTTCCAGGGCTCGTGAGGGTTGCTAAAGTTCTGCACACTGGGGCCATCCTTGTGGCCGAACATTGAGTTGGGTGCTGAAATGGTGAAGTGGAGAACAAAAAGGTTTAAGAGAAATTATATAATCTGCTGTAATGAAGGTACTTACCAAAAAACTTTTAACAGCATTCAGAGTTAAAATGAATACATATTATTGGGAGCTGGAAAAGGAAAGGAGATTAACAGATTCATTAGAGGAACGTGTCCTACGCTGCAGAGGCAGCTCACTGCTCTTTTTAAACCAAAGCAAAGGGGCGGGAGGGGCGGTCTGAGGCGACCCAATCACACCCATCTGCGCATGCGCAATCCCAGGCATGCAGGGGGGTGCGCTTCCATGGTGTGACTGGGACGGGTAACACTCATTCAGAGCAGAAGTCAGAGTTACCCACTACCGACCGCTAATATGCCTGCTACTCTCCCCACAACGTGAACATACTGGTGTCCCAGAGACCAGGGAGCGCGTGACCCACACAGACGCACAGGTCCCCGCGCCCGACGGAAGGGCGGTGCCGCTGACGCTGTGCTGTCTCCTGCACCGGAGACGGTGTCGTGTGGGTGGCATGAGAGAAAACGCAGTGACGACGTAATGTTCAGGACACGAGCAGGAGTCTCAGCTCTTTGCCTGTCTAGACAGACTCTTCAGGAGAAAACCAGCCGATCTGCTCAGATCATGGAGCAGGGAGGGTGACCAGCTCCTTGCTCCCCGAGCCTGGTGTTTCCTGGCTATTCTTCATCGGGGATTTCAAACCCGCCCAGGCCAAAGACAAGATGAAATTTAAAAGACGTTTTCAGCTCTAATGGGAGTTGTAGCTAAAGAGATGGAATGTGGATGAAACTGTGAATTTCAGCAAACTTTTCGGCGTTCGGTTAACTACATCACCTTTCCTGACCCTCTGTGACCTGCACTAACAGTGGGCTGACTATTCCTAACAGGTTGGTTTTCATGTAAACCCACACGACTACCTCACTCCATGGATTCGGCCTGCTTTTGCAATGATACAATGTCAACTTCTTTCCCAAGAGCATAGTTTCTTTTTATCTGGAAAGGCCTCAAGCCACAGACAGGTCACAAATAGAGACAGATGTTAAAAAGTTGGCGGTACTCACTAACTGAAGGGTTTCCGAGTCCCCCGAAGGCATTGCCACCAACTGCTGCCAGGCCGGTGAAGGTCGACGGCCGGTTGAAAGGCTCTGCAGACAAGGGAGGGAAGGACAGGCTGCCAGACTGCACTGCGCAGGGTCCGAGCGTCCAGGGGCTGGGCAGCGCGTGGGCCCCACCCTCTCCACTCAGACCTGCGCGGTCCGCTTCCTCCACCGGCTCACGCACAGGCTTTCATTGCGCCCGACACTGGACACTGTCAGCACAGTGTTTACAAGGGCTGTTTTCTAGGACCGTGTGCATTCTGCTCATTTCCTGCCACGTGGGGGACACTCCTCAAGCCACCTGCTATAAGATGCCCCCTGCCGTCCCCCCTCTCTGAGGACGTGCTCTGCAGGCTCCAATGGAACAGCAGTGAGATGACACCTTCAAACGACTCTCTACGAGGGAGTCTAAAGGTGGACCGTCACGCCTGCCTCTGCGGGTGCGCTTGCAGGGAACATCAGATCAAGGCCATGAGCAAGGCGAGCACCTTGACTAGGAACAGACCCAGGAACAAGGCGCTGAGACGTGAAGGATTAACACGTAATGGGCAACGACTCATCATAACATCGCCTTGTCTTTCTTTCCAGCTCCAGGAGGTGCCTCTGGACACAGGGCGAGTTCACCACCTCCCTCCAACGGGCAGGACCGGATGACGAGCGTGGGCCCCGAGGTCCCTGGCATGGACTCCACCCCCACACACCGAGCCTCCAGACAGGACACTACAGAGCACGGTGCTCCCTGAAGACTGTGCTTCCACAGGTGCTGAGCTCGGCCTTCTACAAGGTCACCAGCGCCTCCGCGTGGTGGTGAGGTGTCTAGGACCACGGCCAGCTGCCGGGAATGCAGCAGGGGTGCGGTCACCGAAGGCTTTCTGAAATACGTCACTTCCCGTCACCATGGGCTACTCACCTAGGTGAGCAGCAGGGTTGAGGAAGTTGGTGTGATGAGGTGGCGGCCCGAAAGGGGTCCCCGTGGGGTGTGCAGCACCTACAAAGTCAAACATAACGGAATTAGATTTCCCAGGAAGCCACTTCTGACCTCACGAGGGAACATGTTAAAGTACAGGCAGGCCAGAGCCACCCAGGCAACAGGCCGGAAATCCGGGCAGGCCAGAGCCACCCAGGCAACAGGCCGGGAAGTCCGGGCAGGCCAGAGCCACCCAGGCAACAGGCCGGAAGTCCGGGCAGGCCAGAGCCACCCAGGAAACAGGCCGGGAAGTCCGGGCAGGCCAGAGCCACCCAGGAAACAGGCCGGGAAGTCCGGGCAGGCCAGAGCCACCCAGGCAACAGGCCGGAAGTACGGGCAGGCTAAGCCCACCCAGGCAACAGGCCGGGAAGTCCGGGCAGGCCAGAGTCCACCTAGGCAACAGGCCGGAAGTACGGGCAGGCTAAGCCCACCCAGGCAACAGGCCGGGAAGTCCGGGCAGGCCAGAGTCCACCTAGGCAACAGGCTGGGAAGAAGAAACGTGCTTTTTAAGGACATCAACAGACATCACGGGAAATACTGAAAAGCACTGCTGAGAAGTGGGGTTCTATCACCAAAAAGTCCGGAGAAATGCCGGGTCAAAAGATGTCCAAGTTCTTCACTGACGGACCTAGAGCCATGATTATGTCCATGGGCTCACTCCCTGCGAATCACGTTTGACCACGATTATCTTCTCAGAACACCTCGGGGGCCCGGCATTCGCTCAGACGCTGTGGAACTACTCTGATAGCCCCTGGCCCAGGAGCTGCCTGTCTGGGCTGCTCTGCTCGGGGCCACCACACTCTTCTGGGAAACATCCCCGCTGTTCTGCCGCACAGAAGGACCCGATCAGCCCGCCCTGGGGAGCTCCGTGGAGGCGCACGGGTCCATGGGAGACGCAGGCCTCTGGCGTCTCGGTCTTTGGGGCCAGGAACAGCCAGTCGACTGGCTCTGCTGTCTCTGCCCAGGAGGGACTCAAGGCCGACTCTGTGGTCTCTCCTTGACCCACACTTCCTCCTCTACTCCATATTTTGCCCTAAACAAACACAGTTAAGATGCCTCAGTCCTCCTCCTGAAGGAAGCTGGGGAAGGAAGAAGGAAGAGCACAGCGCGCGTGCGCGCGCGCGTGTGTGTGTGTGTGTGTGTGTGTGTGTGTGTGTCGTGGAAGGACATTTTTAGGAGGTCAAGGCATCAGACTGGCTGGCGGCGCAGTGGTCAGGGGCAGGCTCTCAGGAGGGTGGCCACGGTCACCTCAGGGTGCCTCTTGAGTTTACTCTGGGAACAGGTGCCCCACGGTAAGACAGAAGTGGTCAAATTTAACAAGTGTGCACAAATTATACATGCCAGTTAAAAGTTTCACCAAATAACCATCTGGGGCAGAATCCAATACTGTGCACACTGGAAAGACCTTCCAGGATGGCAGTATACACAGGGCGATGACTTCACTAGTAACTACTCTAGCCCCTCGCACATGAACTACCTTCCTATGAACGAGTATGAATAGCTTCAGAAATACGGATTAAACAGAGGAGGGTCCTCTCCCCTGGAACCTTATTAACTCAATGTATGTCCCGGATGGTGGTCCCCTGCAGGGCCTGTGGCCTGGGGGACGGAGAAGCACCCAGCCCAGGGCACCCAGCAGCTCTCCGTCAGCCCTACACGGCGACTTCCTCTCCACCGAGAGGGTGCAGAAATGACACCCCGTCTCCACAGAGCGAACGGAGCCCAGCATATCCATTAGTTATTAACAGAGTTGCCAGCTAAATAAAAATTAGGCTGCATTCTGTCTGTGCAGTACAAGCTAATTAATGCTTCCATGAAGACTGGGGCCTCGCTCGGCCCGGGGCCCCCAGGGTGCCTTGCAGTTCCAGGATCACTGAAGCGAAAGGAGCCAATTCATCCGCTTGGCTCACATGGACGCCAAGGAGAAATCTCTCTATTTCTCTCCAAAAATTGCTCTCCACGTGGCTCTGTCTCGGAGCCTAGGTGCCATGGTAACAAAGCCTTCAAATACGTCCCTAGACAGAACTGACAGAGGAAAATCGGAGACCTTGGCAAATTCCATCTACCTCGAGGGTGATTCACTGGCTTTGGCAACAAAGCCCATTAAAATGATGATTTCTTGCAAAGTGGGTGTTTCTCTCTTTTTGAATGGAAGAGCTTCAGGTCCACCAAAAAGGAGTCTTGGATAGAAGCCTGGGGAGGCAGCAGGCAGGATGGATATGAAACTCGTTCCCTCAGGGTGGGAAATAGGGAGGCCCTTGGAGGCTCGTGTCTGTGCAGCACAGCGGGGACCGAATTACGGAGCTGGTCACTACGGTGAGGTTGGTGCGCTGCTCACGCGTTCTAGTGAGTGGAGCCCTGTGCTGGGCACTCGCACTGAAGACGTCCTTAGAACAGACTCACTAATAAGGAGCCTTGGACGCAGAGGGCTCTCGCCCACCTCCTTGCAGCCACTGCCTTTGTCTGTGTGTACCTGGCGCAGAAACGGGGGCTACCTGAAGCAGCGACCCTCAGCAGCCCCACCCCCGCTGGCACACCTGAGTCCCTGGGCAGTGCACACTCAGATGTTCCCAAACAGTTTCCTGGGTGTTTTACACCCTGTTCCCTAAATTCCCTGCATTATGACCATCAACCAGGTAATAATACTAAGTTCTATAGCAGAGACAACCAGCAACCAACTGATTCCTATCTCAGACCCTCCCTATCACAGACCACACCACCAGCAATGATCATAACTACAGAGATGACCCCTGAACAACAGTGGCGGGGGGGGGGGGGCGGTAAGGGGCGCCAAACCCTCAGGAGAAAACCCGCATAGCACATCTGCTCCCCTGAAACTTAACTAACAGTATACGTAATGTTCACCAGATGCCTTGCCCATAACATAAACAGTCAATCAATGCGTATTTTGTATGTTATATGTATTGTATAGTGTATTCTTACAACAAAGTAAGTTAGAGAAAAGAAAAAGTTAAGAAAATCATACGGGAGAGAAAATACATTTGAAGTGCTGTGCTGTGTGTATTCAGTGAAAACACATCACATCTAAGTGGACCCACCCGGTTGAAACCATGTTATTCAAGGGTCAACTGTATTTCTTTACCCTCAGACCTTCAACACACAGTGGACGAGCCCCGGAGTCGCTGCGACCGAGCCTCCGTGGGCACCGAGTGAGGGCACGCACCCCGGAGCAGGCTGGCCTCACAGACGCACGTCCCCAGCCAGAGCAACGTGAGTCCCCAAGGGAAGGTGACCGTTTTCCTCCTCGAGGGAGAAAGGTCGTGCCAGTGAAGGAGGGTCCCCCTCCCTGGCTCTGACTGTGCTGTGAGGGCCTCACAAGCTGGCACACATTGTATTTTGGGGGAGTGACGGAGCAGCAGCCCAGAGAACAAATGTAATTTGTGGGCTACCCGAGGACGATGTTTCTCGGCGCGCCCAGCCCTCCGAACTCACCTGCGGCAGAGAACAAGGTGGAAGGCCGTGCCAGGTCGTGGGGGTGGTGGATGGCTCCGAAGAGACTGGGGCCTGGAGGACGGCTCAGGAACTCGGGCTTCAGTCCGAAGTCCAGTTTATGTGGGTCTGACTGCATTTGCTTCTGAAGCGGCAAGGGGGAGAGACGGCATCCCCAGAGGGGCGGCCGGGAGACACAGTCAGGAAGTGGCTGCCACCGAGAGGAGCTCCTCGGGCTCCAAGCCCCAGTCAGGTTTGAGCTGGCACAGCTGCCCCCACACCGTGAGCCCCAGGGAGAGACACGGGTCAGCCCGCGAGGGCGCAGGGCCTGCCACTGGGCGGCACCACCTCTCAAATCAGAGTGTTCCCTGAGGCTGGACGGTCCCAGGAATAAAATCCTGTATTTACTCAGACCACACCCTTCCGAAGTGGCTGATGATTCGCTGCAAAGGCCCATTTTAGCAAGTTTTAAAAAGACAGTATTTTAAAGCTCATTTTATTCGGGATTCTGCACAAATTATCTTCCGTGTAAATTAATTGTTTAATGACTCTTTACCACACTCTAATAGATCACAGTACATTAGGAACTGAAAATTATGAAGAAATATTTGCATGCCTACAAGCTAATTTCCAAATGATCACTGTTACATATTTAAAAAAAACAAAAAACAAACAAAGCAGGGAAATTAATTTAACTAATGGGGTCTTTTCTTTGCCTACTAACCCCAATTACTTGAGAGCTCAGTCCAGACCAGAGACAGGAACCCTCCCACTGTGAAGGCCTGGCCGGAACTGCAACTGCCCCGCCTCCTCCTGCTCTGCGTCCAACCTCCCGCTCGGCGGTCCCCGCCTCCAAGGCTGGGGGAACTGGCTGCTCATCTGCTTCCTGATTCCTCAGCCTGGCCTCATTCTTTTTTTTTTAAATGCAAACATCAATTTTATTTTTATACTGTAGCAATATATATTGAAGATGAAACTTCAAAAATTATCATTTCAATTGCAACATTATTCCTTTTCAGTTACAATTACATTCAATGTTGTTTTGTGGAACATTCAGGTGTACAACACGGTACTTAGACAATCACATACTTCAGAGTGTCCCCCTGACATTCCTAGGGCCCACCTGACACCATACACAGGCATTACAATATTATTGACTGCATTTTCTACGCAGCATCATTCTTGAGGCCTGTAGCCCTCTCAAACAGCATAATTTCAGAGTTGGCCCCCTTCCTGACTCTCAACAGCCCTCTCTGAACCAGCTTCACACGCCCTTGGAGAAGCCCCCGCCTCTGTCGCTACCTCCGGCTCTCGCTCTCCGGTCTCCCAATCCTTCATGGCCCTCAGCCTGCTTCTGACTCCACGCTTCCAATCTCCTACACTCGTCTGCTGCTGTCCACCTGGCTCCACTCCACCTCAAGCTCCCTCACATTCTGCTCTAAACAAACCCTGTCCCATTGCACATTCCAGTCAGAGTCACCGCGGTGGCGTCTGATCCAGCTGTGTGAGACACGCCTGCCACGGCCTCCTCGCTGAAGGTCACGAGCCCACCCGCCCATCACACCTGTCTGGAGTGAAGCTACCTGAGCACCTCAAGCTGGAAGCAAGCTCTGGAAGCAGACAGCTCGCCCGCTGTTTTCTATGCAAGCCCCGATCCTCACCACGACCCCAGCAACTGGACACCAGGGCAGGTGCGTGCCCCCTGGGCCGTCCCGGCAAGGAGCCTGCAGGCAGTAAGTAGGCTCTCTCAATAAACATGTGGTGAGTGACTAAAAGAATGAGTAAATGAGCATTAAAGAAAAAGAGGGACGATGAATTTCTGCTCAGATCCACAGGAAATACTGCCCTGGAAGTCCCACTCTCAAGTGATAGCCAAACCCCAAGATGGAGCTTCTAATTCACTATAAATCTATAAAAATCTTTTGAATGGCTCCTTTAATTCGGCTGCCAAATTATTTAGTGCTAATACTGCACGGTACACAGCACAGTTCCATTAACCACAAGTTAGGTCCATGAAGCACAATGGCGCTTGGGGACTCCAGAGAGCTGGCGGGCAGGGGCGGCCACAGCTCTCCTCTCCCATGGAGGAGGGCTTCCAATTGAATGGGGTAATGACGGTTTCAGTCCCCGGGGACGCGCGCATGGAAAAGGAGTTGCTAAAAGGGCACACACAGCATCCTTCATCTCTTTTAACCAAAGGAGTTACACGAGGTGCGCCTCACCTGCTGCTCCACCAACCACATCGCTCAGAGAGAGCGGACTGAGCTCAGCGTCAGAATCCTGCTGGCTTGTCAAAGCACACACTTGTTCGCGCTCAACCGAACCGTAAGGTTTCTAATTAAACCCTCGCCTAACAATGAAGTAAAAGTGAGCAAAACTCACTGATAGGATGTGATGAGAAAGAGCAGGTATTTGATACCAAGGCAAACATCTTAGGGGCCTCATCTACTGCCGTTGGCTTTGAAACTTTTAAAGGTTGGTTAGAAAAAAAAATCATTTAACCATTTACAAACAAACCAAACCAAAACCTTCCTGTGGTGACTAGCTCTCCCTCTGTGTTTAGCACCTTCTTTGATTATTCTCATAATGGCTCCCAAATGCTGCTAGGACTAAAAGCTTATTATTGAAAACGTGGATTAACGAAAGCTTATTGGAATGAATGGATCGACTGTTCTCTCCATTTGTCCAGGCGCAGTCACACAGACTGTGAACATCCAGACTAAGTCTGGGCTCGTCAGTTCCTCTGTTCCCTATGCCAACCAGGGCTGCCATGTCTGGTCACCCCCATGGCACCCTAAAGGCCTGGTAAAGCAGGGAATGTATTCACCTGCATGATGAGACATGAAAAAGAAAAGTTCCCGAGGACAGGCAAGGTAAACGGCCACATGGTCTTGTGACAAGTATGACTGGATTCTAGCCATCAAGAGGACTGCTGAGGTGTGAATCGTCACTGCAAACCACGTGCTCCTTCCACAAGAGACATTTTAGTACCTTGCACTGCTGTTGGAGTTCCACAGCATCATCTAGGGCTTACAGTACTCGATC
The DNA here is from genome assembly GCF_014108415.1 of Molossus molossus. Lineage (NCBI taxonomy): Eukaryota > Metazoa > Chordata > Mammalia > Chiroptera > Molossidae > Molossus > Molossus molossus. Next base: position 103,288,846 of record NW_023425366.1, on the reverse strand, counting down.
ATTTTCCCAAAGCCCTCAAATGAGAAGAATACACTCCTCCTTCCAGGAACAAAAACCCGGCCGTCTAGCCTTCCTGCCAGCGCCTCCCCACTCACCTCCCTCGGGCTCCGCGATACAGATCCCGTCTCACTGTGCAAGTCAGCAAAGAGCATCTGGTCTACACATTTCCCCAAAATGTTTATTTTAGGAGTTAATCCGTATTTAAACTCTTTAGATCAATAAGATGACAAAATAATTTCCTTTTTTAAAGGAAAGTCCTCAGGGAGTTATCAGTTTCTTCTGTTTAGTCCCTTTGCTGGTAGTTTCCCTAATGAACAGTAAGATTTCCAACAGCGTTCCCCAGAGAGACGGGATCCCTCCTGCCAGTGGGCTTCAGAATGTCTCAGTGCCGCCCAGGCAAGGAGAGCGCACCTGCGAGCCTGGGCCCCGCCCCCGCCGGGACGGCAGACTGACCTTGACTTTCTGTTGGTGGTGGTAGATCTGCCAGGCGATGTGAACATGCATCGCACACCACTTCCCTGGTTTCTGCAACAAGAAGGAACGGCGTGGTCAGGAGGCAGCCCTTGTAGAGAAAGCCGGCTTCAGTTTCCCCAAAGCTGTGGGCAGATCTGGGCTGCAGAGGCTTTTTCCAGGAAACAAGGGAGCTTTGTGCTCTCCAAGTGCCTTCTGTCAGCAGCTCTCCGGTGCCCAGGCCCGAGGGAGCCACAGTCAGCGCCTCTCTCCTCCCACGGGAGCCCGAGCTGGCGCGAGTCCTCAGAAAACCACACAACAAGGACCTCCCGTTACCAAGGACAAGGCGGCAAAGCCGGAGGCCCCTCTGCGACTCCGCTCCCTCTCTTCGTTTGCCAGCTGGCAGGCCTGGGAGGGCGAGAAGCCCTGCTCGACAAACGCAGCCCATGCTCTAACGCAAATCGCAAATCGGCTGCTCAAAGGAGCTCGTTAGCAAGTGGATGTGAATCAGTTCAACACAAGAGGGTCCAGAACCGGTGCGACCTCCTCCCGAGCTGGCTTTCCTTAACCCCCAAAGCACGACCAAGTTCACCGCATTGTCATGGAAACCCAGTTCCTGTAGGTGCTTCGCTAACAGTGAACTGCCCGTTCACATTAGTGGGCACTGCCCTCCTCTGAGTCAGAGAAGGAGAGGCAGACATGAGAACGCCATCCTTCCTGCCCTTAGACCCTTCCCAGGTCAGCTCCCTCCTCTGCCCTCCGGGAGTGTCAGCACGAGCCCTCGGACTACTTCCTGTGGACTACTTCCTGTCTGGCCGTGTGAGCAGAGGAGGAACTGTGAGTGGTGCTCAGTCTTAGCAGTCTTAGCACCTGGAGGGCAGGGACTGACTCCTCCCACTTCCTTTGTGTTCTTGCTACAGTCAACCCATAAGCTCCAATGCACTCAGCTACTACAGGACGGAGGAGGAGAAACGATGCCCCATTCCTACATGGGCCAAGGGCAGACACTTCCGGTGTCTGCAGGAAGGAGCTGATTCTGAAATATGTACTTCAATCGAAGCCTGGGGTCCGTTTTCTTCTTTTGTAATGAAATTATGGGTCATTTGACCTCACCAAAGTGATGACATAATCCTCTTTTATTTCCCCTTTTGAGAAACGAAATTATCTGAATCCACACAGCGGAAATGGGTTAAGTATATAGTAGGAAATCTACTATCCATCCATCTTCCATCAGCCATCTACCTTCTCCAACCCCCAACCAACCACGTATGTCAGCATACACTCAGAGGTCATCCGCTGGCCACTCTCCAGACCGCTAAAGATGTTAACAAACCAAGGCCCAGAGTAACCTCTTCCGCCCCGAAGACGTAGGCGGGTGGCTGCCACGAGTCATGCCACTTCCTGCAGAGTGAGGGGCCACCAGCCAATGCAAGCGGGCGCAGGCCTGTAGACTTCCTAGGTGCAAGAGAGACAGCACCCTCGGGGAAGTCGTCCTTGCAGCCTATAGCTTACCCTTTCCCGTGGGTGCCCACCAGTCAAACCCTTTACCAGGACCGCCAACAAGAACATCTGACGCAGTTGACTTTTATTAGTTTTATGCCGGGAGTCTGGCTTCCTATTACACTAAAGCAAAACCACGTGGGCCCTTTCCAATTGTACTAGCTGAGAAACCCAGCCCAACAAAAGGCCGTCCCGGCACCGGTGCCAGCGTTTCTGGGCCTGCTTCCTCAGGGTGGATTTGTATGTTTAACCCGCAGGGAGTCACGCGGAGGTTGCAGAAACAGCTCTAGGAGAAGCGTCCTTACCCTTAACATAGGTCTGAAAGGATCTGTCAACTGTGAAAAGAAAATGACAACTTGGTTACATGCCTGTCACTCAAACAATTGCTCTAATTAACAAATTTGTAGTGCTTCATTAGGAGGGGAAATTAAAGTGTTAGCATTTTACTTTTAAATGAAGCCCTTTTGGAGAATAATTAACCCGTTTTCACACCATCAAAAGTGCCAAATGTCCCCTCCCCCCCTTCAGGAGCCTTGGCGCCTCTATGCTGACAAGCCCCCTGAGCACGTTCAGGCACGAGTGACAGGACCTCTGGCAACAGGGTTTGCTGACAGCTCACTGAGGGGTCCCACTGTCCAACCACACAAAAGGGTCTGAGGGACAGTGGCCATCGGATCTTGGACCTGTAGGGCTGGGCACTGACAGGTACCTGGGGGCGGCATCTTGCCAGACACAGCGAACTAGGCCACCTCTACCAGTGCCCTTCGTTCGAGGACTGCGCAGTGCTTAGAGGCTCTCGACATGTTCAAGTTCACTGGACAGCAGAAACATACTTACATCGTTGAGTCATTTTAAACTTCTACCTAACTCTGGTCACCAATTTCTGACTGCCCTTACCCAGGGAAAAAGACAATATTGTAAAAGGTAATCATTTTGCACATTTACTACAAAGATGAATGTAAATAACAATCAATGAAACAAGATTATATATCGTGTAACTTTAAGGTTTTTTTTTTGAGAGTAGGTAGAGGCAGATTTTGTGAATAATTAGCATAACCACAGCACAACGGGATATTATTCAGCTCTAGAGCGCACTAACAGTGGGGGCCAGAACGGCTGTGTGGTACAGGGGCTTTCTGACTTCAGGAAAGTGGGACTCAGTCCTGACTTCCAGGATACAAAGCGCTCGGTGCTTACATTTTACAGCTGTTTTTTTGTGTGAGAGAAATGTAAGGAAAGACAGACAGATGACCGGCTGGGCAGCACCCACACAGCTTGCAGTGTGGGACCCTATCTCAGGCCCTGAGCCGCTCCGCCCTCCCGTCGACACTGTGTCCTGCGGCCGCAGCAGAGTGGAAGAAATTTTGTTTTCTAAGAGAATGGCGTGTTCTTCCACAAACTGGAAGGAAGCTGAGCAGCAGCTCACTCAGATGAGCTGCAGGAGGTGTAGGCGCGTCTCACTGTCCCCCACACACAGCCCCTGCCCCCGTTACCTGAGATCCAGCCTGACTGGGTACATACCCTTGGGTCCTTCTGAAGCAGGGTGTGTGGGACTGTCCCAGGTCGAGCAGCGACATCGATAGGGTTGGATGTCTACGAATTAATCAGACCACAGCTTAGGAAGCACATATCACGAGTAAGACCTTTCTTTCACTCTAAATCACAGAAGTCAAATGTCACTGTTTACATTCAACATGATTTTGTCTAGTTTCAGGTGTACAGCATGAGGTAGACACTCACACACTTTACAACGTGTTTCCCCCGCTAATTCCACCTGGCTCCATACACACTCATTCCAGTATTACGGACTGTGTCCCCGATGCTGTACTTGGCATCCCCATGACTACTTTGTAACTACCAATCCATACTTCCCAATTCCTTCACCTTTTCACCCAGTCCCCAATTCTGTTTCAGTCTGCTGTACAAGAGGGAACAGATTCATTTTTCTCAGGGATCGCGCATGCTCAGGCTTGCACCCCGTTTTCTCAGGCGATCCTGGCCAGAGGCTGCCCTCTCTTCAGCAGTGGCCTCTAAAGACAGTGAGCCCACATTTTGCTACAGCGAAAAGCATGGGACCAAAAAGAGAACCAAGACATGGAGGTGCTGCCCCAACCCACCTTCTTCCGAGCCACGGACAGCCCTGTCCTTGCATGTTTTGCTTGATCACCACACAAACATTCCAAGAAATGCTTAAGTGAACATCATCATAATTTACTATCAGGTGCTTCTCATCAGAATAACGGCAAGTGTTTTACAGACATTAAGCTAACTCGCTAAATTTTAACTGGCAGACAATAACAAGGAATTACACTCCATAATTACTCATTAGCAGCGGTGGAAATGGGACAAGAGAACCTAATTTGGGGACCACACAGATTTACATGAAATGATTTCTGAAGTCATTCTGCTCCATCCTTCCTATTCCCACACCATTCTTAAATCCCATCAATAACACTACTTTTATCTGTAGCCTTTTGTCCTTCAAAACAATAGCAACAAAAAGCCTACTTCTGGCACAACTTTTTAGTGGGGAAAGGATTCAGAAAAATTTCCACCAGGTATTTCGTTGAAGACATCACAGCCTCTAAGAATCCCTTCACCCCAGAAGTCACTGTGGGGGACAGAGCTCGGGTTTAGGCACAAGGCCTGCCTACAGGAGAAGAGAAAGAAGAAAGGCAATCAGCTGCTGCACAACCAACAATTAAGCTGGAGTTGTTAACAGCCTGATTTGCATACATATGAAGAACTCCACTAATGAGCTGCAATCTACATATTCAATCAGTAAGCCGGCCTGCAAAGGCCTATTTCAACATCAGGAGAGACACTTTCTTGCCCAGAAGTAGTTTTCTGTGTGATTGGATAATTGTGAGTGAGGGAAATAGTCTAATTTATTAAATGACCTACCAGTCTGTTTGGGGATGTACGAGAGATTTGTTGCAACCTAGAGGGGACAGACCAGGGTCCAAGGGAGTAGTAACGAGCAGATGGGGGAAGGAGTTTGGAAATCACCATCCTTTTATCCCAAGTAGGAGGGCTGAGCACGGCCATGGCGAGAGTCCCGTGTACGCGCAGCCGGCTCGCGAACTGCAACCCTGCGCAGGTCAATGTGACTTCTAAGGTGTAGCTATCCCACGTCGAATGCTTTTTAATTTCTTTTCCTATTTCTAGTATTAAGGCAACATGCTTCTGGAACTGTAATATGTGCTTATCCTGGGGGACTCTGGCCCAAAATAGGGGTTTGGTCTAAGAAATGAGAAGGAAAAGAACAAAACCCCACAATCACACACGGCTTTAAAATCTGAGAAGCGTTCCTAACAGAAGTGCGTCCTGAGTCTTCCGTCTGGAAGTGAAGTGGGGGTGCAGCAGACTCAGAGTCTCAAAGAGGTCGAGTTTCCGAGAAGAGTCCTCCATCCTGACCCTCAGAGATGCCTGGCACAGCTCAGTAGCACGCCACTGACTAGGCAGGGAAGAATGTAGTTATTATAAAAGGTAAAAGGCTAATTTCACACTCGGCTGTCAGTCAGTGGTGACAGGCTGACGTGCAGGTGAGGGTGGGAGGACCGAGAGGGCAGAGAGGGGACAGCACAGGGAAAGGTGGGTGCCGCCCTCCACCTGCAGGTAGACACTGTGTGCAGACAGACGGGTGAGGGGGAAATAGAGAATAAACAGAAGCATCTTCTCTTTCCATAATCAAAAAGATGCAATTTTAGTTTGGAATCTTTTTCCTCCCTTTTGTTAAAAATCAAAAAAGGCCCAGCTTTGCATCTTAGCTAATGATATACACCCCGAGGACAATGTGGTGCACACACAGTGGACGTCTGGCAGAGCTCCTGACCAGAACTTATGTCCACAACATTGGTGGAAAAATATACACCTATCCTGATATGTTTTTTTGTTTTTTTTTAATCCTCACCCAAGGTTATTTTTCCATTTTCCTTCAGATAGAGTGGGAGGGGGAGAGAGAGAGAAACATCGATGTGAGAGATACATCGCTTGGTTGCCTCCTGCACCGACCAGGGCTGGGAAGGAACTGAAACTGAGGTATGTGCCCCTGATCAGAATCGAACCCGTGACTCATTGGTCTGCGGAGCGATGCTCTAACCACTGAGCAAAACTGGCCAGGGCGATTCTGACATTTTCAAAGAGCACAGGAAAGCCCTGGCTGGTTTGGCTCAGCAGTTAGAGTGTCAGCCTGCAGACCAATGAGTCGCGGGTTCAGTTCCGGTCAAGGGCACATACCTCGGTTGCAGTTCGTCCCTGGCCCTGGTTGGGGTCGTGTGGGAGGCAGCCACTTGATGTGTCCCTTTCACATTGATGTTTCTCTCTCTCTCTCTCTCTCTCCTGCCCACTCTATCTGAACTAAAGTGGAAAATGTGTTTGGGTGAGAAAAAAAAAAGCAAAGGAAATCTAGCTCCACTGAGATTATATGGGCAGTACACACTGAAAATTAAATTTGAAGTTTAAAACTAGATGAACTAGGAAAAAGTATTCTCAACTCTACTCCCAGTGGTCACGTTGGATCAGAAAAACTGCACGTGAGAGAATGCAGAACCCACCGCACGCTTAGCCTGAGGCTCCGCTGCTGCGTGTTTCCGACCAGGCTGCTTACCTTCGGCTGAAATGCTCCTTGTAGTGAACCAAAGGGGCCAGTGGGTGGAATCATGGGGGGGATGCCCGACACTGCAGGAGGGTAGGAATGGAAGAGCTGCGGCCAGAGATGGAGAGGGAAAAACGCTTTAGTCGGGGGTAAATGATAGGCTCCGATTCCCTTCCCACAGAAAGACATCAACATTAGCAAGCCAAGTCCTCTCAGTCTGAGGCTATTAGTCAAGAAGCCATGATCAAACGATCACACAGATGTGGCACGAATGCTTAACTTGAAAACGTAAAAGTAGTTCAGAATCAATCAGTCAACAAATGACGTCCCGGATGAGGACATCATTAGGAAGGGAGCTCTTCTAATTATTAATTGTTAAATCGATAAAGGTCCTAAACGGTTGGAGATTTTAATGCATATCAAACACAGGAGGGTTGCTGAGCCAAATAAGATGCACGGAAAATTACAAGTTAATTAGAAAAAGAAAAAAAGAAGAAGAAGAAAAAAAAGAAAAAAAGAAAGAAGAAAAAGAAGCAAGTCTTTATGAGTTCCAGGATTTTATACCATTAAAACTCAATTAGTGCTTTTAGATTTGTAATAGTTTGAGGAAATGAGAAAATATTCACAATCCTTGCTTCATTAGGTTGTTCTAGAAGCAGCAGTTCCAGAGGACAATTTAATTGTCTCATCTAAAACAGTGACAGATATTTGTGGGAGGGTAAAATACAATGGCTCAATACAGACTTTCAGGAGAGCCGCCCACGCTTCTAGAAGATGGACAAGCTCGCTGGGGGCTAACGTCAGTGCAGGGAGAGCAATGATTCTGAATTAGGGTTACACATTTTCTTGAATGAACAGTTTACAGACAACACAATGGAGGAAAGAAATGTATGGCAATAGTGAAGACAATGCAAACACATCTTCCTCTTCTTCTAAAAACTATTTCTGAGATTCTATTGCTCTGGTTCCTGCTTTGATCAAACCACCGTACAGATATTCAAGTAACATTCCACCCACGTGGTTGTAAAATATGTCCCCTATACAGTAATGATAACTCATGCTTTTCCTAATAACTCACCTATGTCAGCTATTTCTGGGTAATGACTGAAATCCACATTTTACAGTCCTGTCTGTTTTCAGGGCACGTTCTCTTTCTGTTTGTCTTTATTTCATTTTGCTCCCTTCAATGATGCAGCAAAGTTTTCCAGACTAATTGATATTGAACTAAATCCACTTAAACAGTGATTGCAAGCCAAGTGCCCTCATTTAAAACTACTTTTAAGTCTAAAATTGTGTTTTAGATACTTGAGTGCATTGCATCTTAATTCCCCTTATAAAGTCCGAAACCCCAAAGCAGGGGAAACTAAGTACTTCGCATATTACCTGCTATAACTAATAACATGAAATAACTCTCCCACGGCACACTGCATGAAGCAGAGTAATTAAATACATGCCACACTAAAACACACTCCAATTTCCATTACTCTGCCTCCAGGTGGGTATTTTTACTTTAATGTTTTCCATAAAAAACTGGTGTTCTCACCATTTTCCTCTTGCCCGATTCCGTTACTGATACTCGTAGAATATAGCTACCTACCCCCCCTTGACAAAATGTGAAGTATGTAAGCACTTGAAGATAAACCTTCCAAAAATGCAGGTCCCCAGGCTTACGCGCCCTCTTGTCTAGAACCCTCCGAGGACCATGCAGATCAACAGGCTGTGCATGCAGCCCTGGGAAGTAAATCTGTCACCTGTTGAGTATGCTCAACTTTCCCAAAGATGATTTTGTTAGCTGGTCCTTACTTCAAATCAGTAAGATACAGACAAAGGGCAGGGGGATCTGATGATTATTAAGATGACATCATTCATGGGAAACCCACAGGTCTACTATATTTTCAGGTCTATTTAAAAAAATGCTTTGTCTCAGTTCCAGCTGAACAGAGCAGAGCTGTGACATGGGGGGGCCCGGGCGCTCCCATACACTTTCCCCATCCCTTTCCGAAGGGGCCTTCCGCGGGTTATTCCTGAATGTCTCTAGCCTAAATATTCACTGATTTCTCCTCTTGACTTCTCGGGTGCACCTAGGACTAATACGGCATCCAATGATCTGGTTCTAAGTAGGAATGAATTCACAGCCTTGGCTGATACTAAGTAGCACTTCTATTCAAATGAGAACACTATCCAGAAATCAAAGCACAAATTGTGGAGTATGGTGGACCACATGGCTACAAACAAATTTCATCTTCTTTCTTCCTGCTTTCATTTTAAAAATACAAACAAAACCACAGAGCAACAAAACTTGCAAAATTTCAGGTAAAAATGATGCAGTATTCACTCCATAATCAAAATATCATGGTAAGATGTTCAAGGTCTTTGTATGAAGAGAAGTCCTTGTCTTATAAGTAAATGAACTTTAAGTTTCAGGCTATACTCTTAAAATTGCGTAAAACAAGTACTGTTTTTCATAAACAAGAATGAGTTTTAAGAGAGAAAAAAAAAGATTTCAATTTTAAGACCTTCCTTCATTGAAATATCTTCATTTTCAGTTGTAACATGCTCAGAACGAGACCAGCAGGTGAAAGAGATTCGGCATTGAGTCTAAAAACCTGCTTTGTGAAGGGAATCAAAAAGATAGGAGCCCTTCTATTTGGAGGAAGTGAGTCAAGCAGAACCCCAGGAATTCTGTGGTGATGACACCCCACGGAAAGCCTGTGACTCCAGACTCTCCCAGAGCGATGAGGCACCTGCAGACGCTGCTTTGCAGGCCAGGCACCTGACTTCGCGGGAAGTGCGACTTGGCTTACGTGTGACCTTTTGATCCCAGAGATGATACTGCATCTTTACCCAAAAGCAAACGTCACAAAAGCAAGCATCCAAAGGGACAAGGAGCAATGGGAATTTTTGCAAAGACGATTAAAGAAAGCTGCTAGTCATTTACTGATCTGTGGCGAGAGCACACAAACTGGAAAAGCAGTTACATTGAACGCGTAGCATGGTAATAACACTCACACTGTGCCGGTAGAATGGGTCAACTTTTGTAGGGTATTTGTCAAACTGTAAAGGGATCAAAGCAAAAGCTAGTTACTTAAAGAATCTACATTTCGGTTCACTGCTTCGGCGGAGGCTGCCCTACGCAAGCTCCCGGTCAGGACGCTGTCATCAGACCGCACAACCTTGCTGTATGTGAAACTGTGTCTGAGGTCCTGAGTCGCTCCAATGAGAAGCCAACAAAATGGAAAGACAAAGTGAAATCCCACAGGGTGCATCTAGGTCCTGGCCGCACCATTGTCTCTTTCTACTCAGTATTTGGAGACTTGCACAAACCAAACATCTACACTGGAGAAAACAGGCAATTACTCAGACACGTCAGAGATAAGCCAGCATTTGGTCTATTTATCCAGAGAATTTCTCCACTTTGGAAGACGAATTATACATTCAGCTCTCTTCTGGAAGGTATTACACCCAAATACAAAGCCGCTGGGCTTGGTCTTAACCTTTGCTCTGAGCAGGAAGGAGTGAGCCATGGTCTCCTCTGAACAATGCCATCGTCCAGGGTGTCACTTGCCTCTGTTCAAGTTATGTACTCATGAGGCACCTCCCTCAGGGGGCATCAACTCTTCCCCAACATAACAAGCCCTTGAAAATTTAAGTGTTGAAAAGTCTAGTTCCTCTAGGAAAAAAGGATACAGGATTTTCTGTGTCTTTTGGTCCCATAGCCTCATCTCTCATCTAAATAAAATGTATACAACAAACTTTAAAATATATTGTTTTGAAAAATTTAAGTTGAGAAAAACGGAGGAGAGCGAGGGAAGAGAGGAGAGAAACTTTGGTGAAGGGAATGCCTCTTAAAATCCTGGAAATGAAATCTTTCTCCCAGGGCCTACATTTAACTGCCTTAAAGTCAAGTATTTCACTTGGTATGAAGAACAATGAAGGAAACCACTCTGACACTCACTGTTACGGACAGGGCACTATCTCAGGGTGTTTGGTACTACTCACTACGAATCCTCAGCTGCAAAAAAGCCCTAACTGGTTCTCTCAGCATGTGCTAGACCCCAGTCAGGACCGAGACCCTGCCGTCGCCATTGCCTGACACCTGCCTGAGCGCGTCCCCATGGGGCACGTGGCTCCCTGACCCCTGGCCGAGAGCAGGTGGCAGACTGGCACCTCCACGGCTGAGAGGGCAGGGCACCCCGACTGCTGCACTGAGCAGGGGTTTGTTAGCTGGCTGCGGAGCCCTGACAGTTTTCTGGATCTGACGCTCAAGGAATGGAAACGACCCTGTTAAGTCAAGTTCATGGCCAACACTGCACGTGGCCGTTTTGCGGGCATCTGGGGGAAAACGCACCCACAGTGCTAGACAGAGCTCTGGAAAAAAGTTCCTACTGCAGCCCCCAGGCTGGTGCTGGCTGGGGCAGGCGCATCCCCTTCTCTCCAGCCAAGGTGGACAAGGCCAAAGGAGCCCTTGCAGGCTGTCGCTCCCCTCCAGCGTCCTGACCCAAGCCCACTCCGACCCCGCGTGCTGCATAAAGGAGCGTGCTCTACTCATCCTCACATTTCGGCCGGGGGTACGCACCATGGGCGGTGCTGGCGTCGGCATGATGGCGGTGGGCGGGATGGCGTGGGGGAACGGCGTGAAGGTGTGCTGGTGCGTGTGCTGGTGCGTGTGCTGGTGCTGGTGCTGGTGCTGGTGGAACTCGGTGCGCAGGTAAGGCGGAGGGCCCAGGGAAGCCCCGCGGTCAGCGCTCTGCGAGGCCAGGAAACGCGTGTTCAGTTCCTGCCGCAGGATGTCTTGCTCTGGAAGAGAAGGAGCAGGAGAGAGTGACACCTTTCCTGGTGGCAGTCATTCCCTCCAGACCAGGACATCCAAGCGCCTTCCTAGGGGGGATGAGGACCGAGGGCTCAGGGGTGCAACAGGGCCCGAGATGGAGGGACACCAACCAGGCTGACAGCAAGGCCCAGTCACAATCCCTCTCCTGTTCTGTCTCGCCGCTTGGCTTTGCAGGACAGGCCTGTCACTGTGCTGGGCAGACAGACCCCAGGCAAGTGTCCGAGGTCAATTTCCAGCCCCGTTACTGCCAGCTGAGGGACACTGGGCGTGGCTCATCGCCCACCTGTGCCTCAGTTTCCTCATCCATCACACAGGACTGCTTGCCCGAGGGGGCTACTTTGAGGGTTAGAGGAGTAAACACATGTGTGTGCTTAGGAGAAGCGACCAGCCCGCTGATGGACAGATGTTGGCTGTCTCCAGCAGAGCTCTCTGCCCCCCAGGGTGAGCCTCACCTTGCAGTGCTGTGCTAGCGATCTGACATATGGCATGGGACCCGAAGCTGAGACACCTGTCCTCACTGATAACTCAGGTGAGGAGGGAAAGGTCCCCAAATCGAACACGAGATCTGTCCTTAAAATTGGGGGAATGCATATGCTACAAGTGCCCCTCCCAGGAAGGATCCAGAGGGCCTGTTGGCCTAAAAGGGACCCCTGGAATCAAGGGCGATCCAGGAGCTTGGGATGGAAGAGACTGGGCCTGCGGAAGCTTCTGTCACCGATGGAGCCGGCCAGGGCACAGACGACCTGTGTGTCACCACTTTGGGGAGAACGCAGCCGGGAAGATCATGGCTTCAAACAAACCGGTTCTCCCAGCCTGTGTCCCATTCACCTGGTGGTGCTGGGTGGTGTGGGTGCTGGTGCATGTGTTTGCTGAACCTCAGCTCACAAAGACTCAACTACAAGATCCCACTCAACACAGCAGAAAATCCTAGATAGACAGAACCCAGAGATCAGGGGCAACAGACTGCGGGTGAGGCCACCAGCAGGCAGAGGGGGACTCGGGTGGGCAAGGCCAGCTCCTCCATCCTACCTGAGTAAGTGCTCCCGGCCGGGTGTCCGGGGACCTGCAGACTCCCTGATGTCAGTGGTGGTGGAGGAGGCAGAGCAGTGGGAGGGGCAAACATATTGGGGTGATGGGAGTGTGCGGGGGGCTGGAGGGTGGGCGTGAAGCTGTGCAGCGGGCTGTGGTTGGGCAGTGAGAGGGGGAACGGGGAGGCCGCGGGGTGGTGGGCGATGTGCGGAGGGGCCGGCTGAGTCTTCGCTGGCGTGCTGCTTCTGCTACTGCTGTCAGAGGACCAAAAAGAGACGGAAAGAAAGAGGTAAGCAATTCGTTCTCTTAAAACACGCCTATCTCCTTGCGCTCAGCCACTCGGCGCCTTGTCCCTTCCCCTGCTCTTTCCAGGTCCCCGAGCTCACGCCTCCTCTGCACCTGCCGCACGGCTGCAGGCACGCGATGGAAACCGGGCTCCGCCGCCGCCACACACCTGTGTCCAGACAGCTCTGCCCCAAACCCCACCGGGACCCCTGCGGCCAGGTTCTCACCTGTCCCTAGGGACCCCCATCTTCCCAGCCTCCACCAGCCACCCCTCCTATGAACCTATACAATTCACAGAGGGAGTAAGAGCGAGGACTTGGGTTCATGCTGTCTGCCCGCTACTTTGGGAATGGAGATGCACGGAGAAGAGGTGAACCAGGGAGCTGGGGTTCCCCGTCACCTCCACTTTCGGGAGGCCACCGAAATGGCCTCGGGGCAGAAGATGGGCCTGGCCCACTGGGGAAGGAACAGCCCCAGCTGGTTGTTTCCTCACCCAGTCACAGATGGGAAAAAGCACGTCCCTGAACCACCAGAGCCAGGTTGTCAAGGAAAACAACAGAAGAGACACAAAGCCCATGAGGTGGGAGCTGCAAGAGCTACAGCCCCTGGGATGGCCCTGCCGCCTCCCTGTGCTCTGCAGCTCTCTCTGCGCCACTTTCCGAACGTCCCTTTGTACTGTGGCAAACAAGACACAGGGGGCCTGCAGCTCTGCACACGGGAACGCTCTGCCCACCTGCCTCTCTGCTGACTCCGGACTCGGCATCTCTGACCAACCTCACTCCCTCCCTGCCTCGCCGATGGGGGCTCGGGGCACAGCACCCCAGCGCTGTTTCCTCAGCATCCTTCTCCTCCTGCTTTCACTCCTCCGGGAGTCCCGGTAGATGTTTTAGTTCTTTACAGTGTCCGCACTGCCCGACCCAACCTGCCCTCTCCCGAGACCCGCGTCTCACCTGACTGTCCCTTTCTGTCTCTACTCCAGAGAGAACACAGTGACAATGCCAACCAGGCAACGCCAGTCTCCTTGGGAACCCCTTTCCCGTCCCAAAGAAGACAGCGAAAGTCAGGCAAAATCAGAGCGGGTGGCTCACCTTAAACTGTTGAGGCTTAAGCTACTGCTGTTGTAGGCGGACAAGGGCTGGGAGAGGCTCTGCGACGGGGGGTGGGCCTGCACGGGCGGGAGGCTCTGATGGAGCAGCTGGGTGGGGGACTGCAGCCGGGGCGGCCTCTGCACTGGCGGCTTCGGAGCCGGCGGGAGCTGGGCCTCTGGGGGGGCCTGTGCTGGCTGTGTGCTTGCACGTGGGGGCTGAGGCGGGGCCTCTGGGCGCTGCACCAAGTCGGGGTCCGGAGAAGGAGCTCTGGGCTGGGGCTCCGCCCGGGGCTGGGGCGGCAGCTGCGGGACCTGCGGGCAGGGGTCTTTAAGCACCACGGGCTCAAAGGTCGGCTCTTTGCCACAGTCCTGGCTCCTTTCCTGGCTCCTCTCTAGACCAGATATCTTGGGGACAATCGGCCCTGCATCCTGGCTGTCATGTTCGGGTAGCGTGCCAACACCTAACTCCGAATCTGTAGGGGGAGAGCAAAGACAACAACAGGCGATGAGTGACCCACGAGTGTGAGACAGGAGGGAAGCAAACTCCAAGCTCCGAGCGAACAGCCCACGGACTCGGCCGCGGCCAAGCCTCCGGTCTGGTCTCCACCAGGAGGAGATGGCAGGACAGGAACCAGCCGGGGAGGCCACTGTCCAGAAAGCAGTCGAGGCCGTCCAGAGCCTGAAAGAATGATTTCCTTAATACTGACAAAGTTTCTTACGAAGCTAAATTAAGAAGCAGTAGCCAACAAGTTGATTTTTCCCTTTTAAAAACAAAGTTCTTGAATATACAAAAGACCAGTGTTTTCAGTAGCAAATGAAACAAATGTTATGTAACCACACACAGATCTTTCTTCTTGGCCTTGCCTCCCTCCCCCCTTCTGACGGATGAAGCACCCTGACTACACCAGGAGTCCTCACCCAAGTGACACCACTGAGACTAAGCCTGGATGTGATATTTAAGTAAAATTCTACAGCCATGAAAGAAATTTGGAAAGCAGGTGCCTCTGTGTAAATTTAAAAGACATGCGAACCTCCAAGGGTCAGACGGTCTGGGCCACATCCCGTGTAGGGATTATTTGATTATCCCATTAGTAAAATTCTAAAACATTCTCTAACAGAATAAAAGACAAACATGGCATTAAATATTTTTAGATGGCCCTACTTATGAGTACTTTTGTATACGTCTGGAGAAAAAAATTATCTTTCCCACATTTCTGTGCAAAAAGATCCATCCTTTTATTACTATACAACTTATAAATGGGAATAAGTTCTAATGTTCTCTGGAGAGAGGGTGTGTTCCAGGCATTCCTAAATGACCTGTGGGCAAAACTTTCTCTTCCTATCTCACTGTATCAAGTGTGAAGAATACACAGTGTCCTCTCTGGTCTGATTCATCTCTGTTGATGTGTTCATGTGTACATACTTCTCATTGTTCTTCTCTGGAATCTACATCAAAGCGATCGGTTATTTCCAAAGGATCTAAAGTGATCTAATCTATAACATGTACACAAGCAGGACAAACTGGGGGTTTATAAACAAAGTGCATTCATGGCTAATAAGAACTTGTCTAACTTTAAGTCCCACTGGCCACCAGGACACACTCCCACCAATACGAGGCCGAGTCCCTCTTCACAGGTTTCTGGTACAAAGGGACAGGCACCCAGTAAGGGCCTGTGAAAAGTCACTCAGACTTCTGACATCTACTCACACACACACATATATATATATTTTAACTATGTTTTTATTGATTTTTTTTTAAGAGAGAGAGGAAGGGAGAGGAAGAAAGGAGGAGATAGAAACATCGATGTGAGAGAGAAACACTGATCAGCTCCCTCCTGCACGCCCCCTACTGGGGATCTGGGGATTGAGCCTGAAACTCAGGCATGTGCCCTGACCCAGAATCAAACCAGGACCTCACAGTCCATGAGATGATGCTCAATCCACTGAGCCACACCAGCTGGGTGTCACACGTATTTCTACCTGATGCTATGTTGAGAACCTTTCTAGGAGAGTTTGCTTATGTTGAGCTGACATTCTATGAATTCCTAAAACTTCAGTTCCCAACTTGGTTGGAAGGGCTGAAAGGGCACATCAAGGTCCTGGATGGGGCTCAACCCCATTAAGCCAAAAGAAGAGTTTCTCAACCACAAATGAAGACCCTTTCTGCAGACGCCCACACCCGGGGTGCTGGCTCTGCTCCTCTCTGTGTGTTTCCTCCCATCATTTTCACAAGATTTTCCATAGCGAGTAATTACACGCGCTCACTGAAATCACAGGCTGCGTGCACTGCAGGCTGGCTAGTTGGGTCTGGGGCAGAACTCCTAACAGCACAAAGTAGAAGAGACTGTCCACTCCCGTCAGTGGGAAATCCCACGTGCATGCGCAGGTGTCCTGGCGTCTGAGAGCTGACGGGATGAGCATGCCAGCTGCAGGGGCAGAGCTCGCTGCTACCTTTTGGCTCTGCTGTTTTCTCTGGGCTGCGATGGGGAAACAAATGCAGCAGCATTCTCTGTCTCATTAAGTTTAAATTCAAATTCATGATCTCCTTCCAAAAAAAAAAAAAAATCAATGTCTAGACAAAATTTCTCTCTGACAAAGTTTCCTGTTCTGGAAGACACCACCCAGAGGACTGCATTTGAGGTTACGATGCTGGTAAGGAGGCACGTTCATAGTACAGAGGTACTTCATGCATCCAGCTTGATTAGGTGATCTTGTTCCTTAACTGATGAGCCTCCAGAATTTGGACAGCATGGTCAAATTTGCAGGCGGCACCATGCAGGCTTGGGCTCACATCCCCAGGCTCTGTGAAGGCAAATGGAGCTGGCCTGCATGTCTCCTCTGGTGCCCGTGTCTCAGTCCCAACCTACACAGCCAGACAGAGCGCTGGGCCTGGGGGCCACTGCCACCACCGATGAGCACTGAGGCACACAGGGAACACCCTATCCTCTCCAGCAAACCCTGCGAGTTTTTAAGAATCCGTCTGTGATGGATGACAGGAGGAAGAACCTAGAAGGCACAGAATTTTGGAAGTCGGCCAGAATCAGGGAGGCCGTCCCAGCACTTCTCAAACTGGGATGAACACACGCATCACCCGAAGAGCCGATTAAAACAGATTCGGATTCAGCAGCTCTGCGGTGGGGCACCAGGGCCTGCAAAGCTCTCATCCAACCCTCTCTGACAGGATGGCGAAGAAGCCTAGAGAAGTTAAGAAACTTGCTTGCTGGAGGTCACTTGGCTGTTTAATAAATCAGACTACTTGAGTCCTAGTCCTAACTCTGCCACCATCACGAGCCTTTTCTCTGATTTTACACTATGCTGCCCCCTAAGAAGCAAAAACCCTAAAACAAAGCAGGTAACTCCAGGGTTCATTTAAAATACGTATGTACAACCAGATGGTGTACAGGGCTAGAGAGTTACAGAGAGTTGCTGGAACACTGCCCTGCAGCTAAGCCTAAAGTGACGGGCAGTCCATCGAGGTCCTGCTGAAGCATGGATGAAGGCAGCGGCGGGTCTGCAGGCCGAGAGGGACTTTGGGGCTCAAACGGTTTTATGACTCCCCATTTACCGAAGTCTCTTGAGGCACGTATTAGACGTCGTGCGCTTTTGTGGCCAATCGGTAATGCATTTCCTCCTCCTTTCAATTATTCAATAAATGTATCTTCCCAGTTAAGCTTTTCCATCTTGACAGTCAATTTGTCTTACTGTCCTTCTCCAAAATTGGCAAGAACACATTAAAAAAAAAAAATCATTTTGTACTGCTCTCTGTGCTCTGAATTTGCCAAAGGATGAAGTTTGCTGAGGCAGAAAGAAATAAGAATGTGCAAATAGACTAGTCTTATTTAGCAGTTCCATTCACTACAGTTTGAGGTTCAAAAATCTCACTTCTTGTCATTATAAACGTCCCATGCTAACACAAGGCATGCATTTTAACATATACTGCATATTATACAGTGGAAAGGGTGCATTTACTGCATGCAAATCATACCTCAATAACCTTGACTTAAACACAATCAATTTTTTAAAATAAATTTAAGGACAGAGTAGGAAAAAATTGTTTGATTTTGACATAAACTTGATACAAGTTCCCTGAGGAAAATGGGCCCTCTTGCACTTTACCAATAGAATGTGGAACTTCTATGGAGGGCAATTTGGCAATATTTAGGAGGAAAAAACCCAAAAACTAATGGTATTCCCTTGGTCTGGTATGTAAGGATTTCTCTCATAGACACAAGGAAACAACATCACGGTCTGATCTGCAAGTTCGGAAAAAACTCAAATGTAATCATTTAGGGGTTTATCCAAAGCAGGGCACATACTACAGCAATAAAAGTGAATGAGGAACTCTGTATGGTGATGTACAGTATATGCCCAGTTTTATGACAAATGGAGGAACATTTACACATGTTCTCTTTTCCTTTATGCGTAAATAAGCTCTGGGTAGCAGTGGGCTCCTGAATGGGCCTGGATAGAAGGGAGCTACATGGACAGGGAGCCAGGAGGGGAGGTATTTCACTGTATACATACCTATGTATTTAACTTAAATCATGTGACCCCATTGCCTATTAATATTTTATAAAGAGTATTAGTCTTACATTTAAAAACAGTCTGAGCAAGACAAAAAGAAAAAGAACAGCAAACAAAATTGGGAATCTGAATAGTAGTGTGACTAGAGGCATGGGGAGTCTATTTTATACAGGATAAGAAAATATAATGTGCAAGTTTCAATAAATAGAAAATAAAATACATTTTATGAAAAAATACACATGACTAAAACTGACTTAAAAACAAACCAACCTGATCGTAAAAGTAAACTGAAATATTCAACACCTCAACTTCCAAGAAGGTACTGGGCAGTGTGGGCTGAACCTGCCCACAATGAAAATGAAAGCCAACAGCACACATACAAAGAAAGGAAGAAACAAACATATTATTTACCAAAAAATATAATTAACTAGCTAGAAAACATAGACAATCAGCTAAAAAAATATTACAATAAGAGCTCAGTAAGCAATCCAAATACAGAAAACCCAGAAACATCAGTAGCTTTTCTACACACTAGCAATAATGAATGTAAAATAAAAATTTAAAAAGGATACCCTTTACAGTAACAAAAATCATATAAAACTTGGAAATGAACCTAAAAAGATTCCAGAACTGTATGCTCAAAAATGATCAGAGAACTTGTATGTTCAAGGGTGTTTCCTGATGCCAAAGAAAAGAGAAACACGTCCAAGACCTGTAAGTGGTAATTTTCCCTCAGGGACACCATCCCTAGGGGCAGTGTTCACAATCTGTGGGAGTCGCAGATCGGTGTGGCTGTCATAGTACGTGAAGGGCACGGTTGGTCTTGGGAATATGAGAGG
Source organism: Molossus molossus (assembly GCF_014108415.1). NCBI lineage: Eukaryota > Metazoa > Chordata > Mammalia > Chiroptera > Molossidae > Molossus > Molossus molossus. The sequence goes on along the minus strand of NW_023425366.1, from coordinate 103,269,704 downwards.
TACCGCAATGTGAAGGACAACCCCACAGAGCATCTTGTTTCACTTTCTGGAAGTCCCACTAGAAATTTGTACAACTAAAAAAACCCCAAACCTAAATCTGTTTTTGCATATTAACACTTTTTTTGCTGTGGTTTTAATACACACTAGAATTTCCAGGAATACAACTATTGTACATTATGTCTGTTATATCTTGTTATGAACAACCAAGAGTTGCTCATCATTTGGGGAAATTATGACATCAAAGGTAAGGCTGATCCTAGTATCTGAATGACCACAACCCATGTACCTGTATGAGTCAGCACTCGATTCTACGTATACATTCAATCATCTGACCAGTTGTCTTCTCATGTTTATAAATAAGCATTCATGTACTTAAAAATATTGTTAAAAAAACAAACACACTGTTATTATAATTACTTTCTATTTGTTTCTCCTTTACATTTCATAAGGACTTTATATACATTTTAAATTATGTGCATAGATACACAGGTTAACTATATAGCTCAGTCCAGAAAGTAAAGAATAAGAGGGTATTATAAAATATTTTTTATTACAAAGGGGGCACTGGGTGTGATAGGGTTAAATTTGATGTGTATGTCCCGATGATGAAATACTGTTTCTAGAAATCCAATAACTTATTGCAAAAAACAAGGCAAACCTCCAAGTGTGGTTGTGGAAATTGAATGAAGTCACATTAAGTGCTTCCCACAATATAAAGCACAAAATAGGTAAGTAGTCAAAGTTCCCCCAAACTATTATAGAAACATGTTGAACATCATGGAAAATACTTCTGGACCAAATTACCATTCAGGGAAATAAGGCACGCTCCCACCAGGGTATATAGCCTCCGTGCAGACAATTACCTGTGTGAGTGTGTGTGTGGATGAAGAGAAGGATGGTCAGAAAGACAGATGTCAAAACGTTCGTTGGAATCCCATCATCCAGAAATAACCACTGACCTTAATGGTTACATCTGTGTTTCAACTTTCAAAATTTTCTATAGTGAGTATGTGTTATTGTTGTAAAAGAGAAAGGGGATTGTGTTTTTAAATGATGTCCCTTCATGGACCATGTACCTGTACCATCAAAAGAACTCTACTGAGCTCTGGCCAGTTTGGCTGAGTGGTTAGAGTGCTGGCCCGCAGACCAATGAGACACAGGATCAATTCCGGTCTAGGGTCATGTGCGAGGCAACCAGTCAATGTGTCTCTCTTACATGGTTGTTTCTCTCTCTCTCCCTCTCTCCCTCCCTCCCACTCTATCTGAAGAAAAATGGAAAAATGTCCTCAGGTGAGGATTAAAAAATAAGTCAACTAGAAAAGTGACTGTTCAAGTCTTTGAATTGCCCCACACACTGGATGGATTTTTTTAAAACATGAAAGCGAACAAAGCCACCATGTTTTAGTTTTTTCTATCCCCCATATCCTTTTCCACCCGCCCCTATAGATTTGTTTTAAAAAGCTCCTCACCCAGAGGACAGACAAATATTTACCTCTCAGGAATAAGGATAAGATATGGTGTGTATTAGCCTTCCAATGACTCCTTGGCATTTCTAACTGGTTCTAACTGGGTGTATTCGGACAGAAAGGAAATGGTGAATATTTTTGGTGATGGAGGAGGAGGGGGAAAAAAACTATCCCAAGGCACATATCTGAGCTTCTGGCTTTTACATATCTTTACATTTGATGAAAAAGCCCTAACAGGGCTTACTACAGAGTCATTACTGTGGCAAATATGAATGAGCCTTGAAGACATTCAGAGAACCATGTGGGGCCCTGGCCATTTGTAGTGTATCCATTCACCCATCTGTCCCTTTCTGAATGTTAGATTGAATCATCTCGAAAAGGCATCTCCTATTTTTAAATGATTCTATCTTCTAGTTCACTTTTCCACTTATCTGTCCAAACCACAAGAGCCAAGGAGACCTCACCACACAGGAGTGAAGACTGCAGCCACATAAGGGAAGAGCCCAGACTTCAGATGAAAGAAACATGCAAACATTCATCAATGTTTAAATGTTCAACCACGAAAAACCCCCAAACATATGGAAGCATCAAATTTCTATGAATCAATATGTAAGTATTTCAAGCTACTAATAATACCTATTCTTTAAACACTTTTGATCTATTCTGTTATCTCAAACAAAACTCTTTGTAGCAAAGACTGCATACTTTGTACATACTCACTGAAACAGAAACTGCAGTGCTGAATTAATTTAGCAGCACTTCACCTTTCCCCAAGTGTCCGATTCTACCTCTGAAACCACATTCCAGTGGTGTTGAGCAGACGAAGTCTACCTTCTTTAACAGACACTTCTCTTTACTTTCCTCTCTCTCTCTTTTCTTCAAATCATTAAACAGAGACCAGTTTGTTCCATTAGCAGATTCAATTACTCGAACGAATGGAAGGATGACATTCGGTCTTGCAGCTCTTCTCGGTCACTGAAACTGTACAAATAAATTGAGGAAAGCCCACTGTTTGTTCAAGGCAAATTAATTTTCAAACACTGCAGAGTAGGAGATCAGGGGAATGATGGGTGCTTGGCAGGGCTCAAAGAGATTCCGTTCTGTGCTTGTCATTTTGTGTAAACATTAATTACCATCTGGGAGGCTAAGCTCTGGGCTGAAGTCTGTATGGCAAACCTCTGAGGGGCCCAGGGTTCCTAGTAAAAGCAAAATCCTACGTAGGAAAAAACAGCCGTCGGATCTGCTGAAACAGCAGCAGCCCACTGGGAAGCTGCATGGAGACCAGCAGATTAGAGGTTGACATTATTAGAGAAGCTAGTTTGGCTATTACCTAGTTTACCAGATTAACCCAGGAGAGAGGTTAATCTGACAGGGGTTAAAGAAAAATCAACAGACTGTAGTTGAATGTATTTAAACTTGTTTCAAGTTTACTCCCTATCAACCTCGCACGGAAAGGCATCAGCCCTGATGCGCACGCCCGTGGGCCTCCAGGGGGACCAGCAACCGTGACTGAGCAGACCAGCGCCCACAGAACGGCTTCCGCTGGCAGAACAAAGCGCCCTTAAAGGTCAACCTAAGCTTGCAAACGTTTAATTTCTTTTGCAGCCTCTAGCAAATAACAGCAACGAAGGGCCTTGTTGATGAAGGACCAAAATCAGAATGAGAAAAACAGGCTGTGATCTACTGGGGGGTGGAGATGGAGGCATAAAACAATCTTTAAAAGCACTGAGCGCGTCAAGGTCAAACAACCCTCCTGCTTCTCACATCACATGAGGAAAAGATTGATCCGCGCCACTTCACATGCCCAGCACCGTGCTAGGTCCTGAGGACGCAGAGATGAAGATGACACAGGCCCTGCCTCCCAGGAGGTGGCGGCCGAGATCCCAGAGCACGGCCGAGGGAATGGACATAGGGGGCGGTCAGGAACCTGGGCCTCACCCGCAGTGTCTGCTCTGCGTGATGGAGATGAGTTAGACCACGGGGATGACTTAGACCACGGAGATGACTTAGACCCCGGGGATGAGTGAGACCACGGGGATGACTTAGACCACGGAGATGAGTGAGACCCCGGGGATGAGTGAGACCCCGGGGATGAGTGAGACCACGGAGATGAGTGAGACCACGGAGATGAGTGAGACCCCGGGATGAGTGAGACCCCGGGATGAGTGAGACCCCCGGATGAGTGAGACCCCCGGATGAGTGAGACCCCCCGGATGAGTGAGACCACGGAGATGAGTGAGACCACGGGGATGAGTGAGACCACGGAGATGAGTGAGACCCCGGGATGAGTGAGACCCCGGGATGAGTGAGACCACGGAGATGACTTAGACCACGGAGATGAGTGAGACCCCGGGATGAGTGAGACCACGGAGATGAGTGAGACCACGGAGATGACTTAGACCACGAAGATGAGTGAGACCACCAGAGCTAAGGAAGGTCTCCACTGGATGGCAGAGCTGAGCTGCAGGCGGCGAGACTCCTTTCTCTGGAACATGACCCTGCTGCCTTGGCCCCGGGGAGCCATCTTGGGCCCAAATCAACTAACTCGTGTTTTGGGATGTGTGCACCCGGCGTGAGAAATAAGGAACAGGAAGATGAAATCCCCAGTCACTTCTGAGAACACTGGAAAAATTCCAAACACCAGTTGCAGAGGAAGCCCAAGCTTTCACATTTTGGCCTCAAAGACACCCCCTCATGACTTTTGCTCGTGTCCTCCTGCCAGCCCCGAGATTCGTCAGCTGGCCTCTCTGGACAAGATCACCTGCTTGGCTCCCGTCCCGGGTGCCTCTCCACCTCTGCCGCAGCCACCCACCTCCATGGGTGGCAGCTTTCCGGCCTGTCCTCCTCAGCCCTGCCTGGCTGTTGACCAAGCGCTCACATGACACTGTGCACACCCCACGTACAACTCAGCACTGGACAAGACAGCTGTGTCTGCACACGGGAACAGAGCTCCGAGCGAGGGAAGGTTCTCAAGGACTGGCAACCAAGCACGCGTGTGCTCGTGCCACTGGCCGAGCTGCTCTGAACAGACGGCACACCCAAGGCCAGGCTGCCACACAGCGAAGCCGCGGCACAGGTCCTCGGACCCCAAGACAACAGAGGACCCTTTGCTTCTTTTGGAAATTTTCCAGGAGGTGAGACCAAGGCGCTGAAAATGAGCAACCGCCCTCGCTTTCACACCAGGAACAGTGGCGTGAGGCGCTCAGGGAGAACGGGTACCGTCTTTCCCCCACACTGAGACCCACTTGGTAAAGGTGGGGTGTGCCACGATGCCAGGAAAGTTTCCCTCTTTCAAGTCTGCCCCCAGGCATTCCTCAGCTCCCCACCCGAGTGTCTCCTCAGCACCCCCCCCCCCACACACACACACACTGGGCTTCTGCTCCACGCGAGCTCCCATCAGCACTGCTCAGCCCCCCACGGAGTCAGAGCCTGCGAAAACATCCCCGATCCCTCTGAAATGAGAGTCACCTGCATCAGGCAACATTCCTCTACTTCTTTTCCCTCAAAACCACTCTCCCCTCAGGGTCCAGGCATCAAAAGGCAGGTCCGGAGTTACTCTAGTAGGAAGGAGCGATTCCTAACAGCAGAACTGAGTCTGTGTGTTCTGGAGAGAAGGGAGGGGGAAATCACAGCCGGGCTCCTGGACGCTCCGGCCCTGGGCTCCCCTTGAGAGCTGCAGAGGCAGGCTGGTTCACTCCCACAAGCAGTATCAGTGACTCAGTCACTCTCTGCCAAGTTCACACAACTGTCACTTGGCGTGTAGTCGGGGAGGAGGCTGTTCCTTCAGAGCACCACCAAGCGTCCCGCAGGGCAATGTTTCCCAACCTGCCATGGGAAACTCCAGAGCCGCTCAGTCCTGTGCTCAGCAGGTCACGCAGGGAAGTGGGTTTTGCCTTGAAAAACATCTACCATCCTTTGGCAATGAACACTCTGTCGGCACTCAGACCTGCCTATCTGTACCCCTGAGGACAGGTGACAAACCTTCTCTCCAAGTCTGCTCAAACCACCTGCTGTGGCCCACGGGACGTGCTGCTGCCCGGGTCCTGCGGTCTGTCTGGCCAGCTGGTGTGTGAGCACCAGGGAGGACTCCAGAATGAACCCAGGAAGCTGCTCTTTTCCTGGTGTCATGGAGCCTTTGAGTCTTTGCTGCGAGGAGGAGGAGCAGGGACATGAGGACTTTGACAGCTGCTCTAAGGAAGTTCTGACCTTTCTGGTCCCATACTGTCTATCACCTCAACTGTGATTCCAAATCCTTGTATTCTCCGACCTTGCTCTTCCAAGTGGGGTGCACACACCAGCATCACGAGCATCACCAGGGATCTGGTTAGCAAGATAAATTCACAGCCCCATCCATGTGCACATTCGAGTTTGCAAAACATTGTACTCTACAGCCTGCTGGGGTTTCAAGAACCCCAGCAAGCCCCAGCGCTGAGGGATGCCACGCATACGGTTGCCATCCCTCTGTGTCTCCACCTCCCAAGACCCACTCTTCGAAATAACTTCCTGCATCCCTTCCCCAGGTGGGCTCTCCACCAGCACGCTGCAGGGGTGGGGTGGTGGGCAGTGCTGATGTCATTCAAAGATCAGAGACCGCCTCCAATACTGGACACAAGTCATGACAGCTAGCAACAGGGAGCTCATTCGTGATTTCTCCCATCCTGGCTCCACGCACAATCATGGATCCCTCACCACGTAGAACAGGGAGTTACAGGGTCTTTTCCCCAAACAGCCATGAGCCACCTTCAGGGACCATAGAAGAGGAAGCAAATACAATGTGGCAAAACCAGGACCAAAGGGTGTGTATTTGTAGAAGAAACTTCCAACCTGAAATGGCCTGGGCTGCCGTATGAGGGACAAGCGAATGTTCTCTTCCACCCTCCAGTGGGAGTGCCCAAGAGGACACACGGAATGATCACGGCAAGAACTTCGAGGAATCAGTCATGCAACGGGAAGGAGACTGGGCTGGCTGACTTCTGAAATTCATGAGTTCCCAAGTAAGACAGTGGCAGTATACTCCTTGGAAGAACCCCTCATTATTATTATTATTATTATTATTATTATATTTTAATCCTCACCCGAGGATATTTTCTCAAATATCTTCAGATGGAGTGGGAGGAGGGGAGAGAGAGAGAGAGAGAAACACTGACGTGAGAGGGACACATCGACTGGTTGCCTCCTACACAACCCAACCAGCGCCGGGGAAGAACCGCAACCGAGGTGTGTGCCCTTGGCTGGAATCGAACCCATGACTCCTTGGTCTGTGGGCCAACGCTCTACCGCTGAGCCAAACTGGCCAGGGCGAACATTTCTTTATTTTCCTTTACTTCTCAGTCTTCTAACATATCCCACCTGTAGGTTATGAAACCATCTCCTTGATTTGCACCCATTTTGATAAACGCCGTGCCAGCACGGGACACACTAAGAAACCCCAAGACTGCGGGTGTCACTCTCTTTAGGAACAGAAATGAATCTGTGTAACCCTAACCATGACTTTGGATAAGTTGACAAGAGATTTTAAAAATGGAGTGACGGGGTACTTATGGGCCGCTCCCTGTATTTGTAACATTTTATCTTTTTTAAAAAACAAGTCCACCAATTCTTAAATTGATTTCCTATAAACTATCAATGCAATAAATACGAGGTACAAAAATAAAATCTCTTGCCAATATTCCATGTGCCATTATTTCATCACTTGTCATCATTTCACTACGTTGCCCTCAGTTTATCAGAGAGAAAGGACATGTGCTCACAGGTCAAGTCTGAAGCCACGTGTCTGTCAGGTCCAGGACAGGGGTGAGGCTGGTGATGCCACGAGCCTATCAAAACCTAGTGGGTCCGTGGTAGCATGGACTCCAAAACTACCTATCTGCATGAATCGCCTTTGAAATCCCAAATGATAAAATCATCCTGTAGAAACACACAGCGGGAAACTGTAACTGTCTCTGGATACAGATGGAGCTGCAGTTTAGTCACTGAAACAGCGGTGCTGCCTCCCACTTACAACCATAATCCTGGGAGGGAAGTGCTGTCAGGCTTGAACCTTCCGCAAATAAAAAAAAAAAACACCTTTGTATTCAGAGATGTTTCCAAACAGAACGGCAGAACATAACATGGCGTTCCCTGGGCTGCCCTTCAACTCCTGAGGACCATGTGCACCCGGCTGTGCTACCATCAGCTCAGGCTCACTATGACGAACATCAAGCCCATCCCCTGCCACCCCAGCTCTGGCTCCCTCATCCCTATCGTCCAAGCCCAGAATCATAGCATCAATTTCTTTTCAGTCCCCATTCCATTAATTGATGGCTCAGGTGTGAATTACTGCTTCTATGATATATTTAACACAAATAAAACAACAGTTATAGAATCTGCTGTTCCCTGGCAGCTTGCCTGCGTAGGTTTTTAAAATATAAATCGGATCCTGCCATCAGTCCCTTGTTTGCAATTCTCCAGTGGCTGCTCACCAGATGAAGAATGAACCCCAGTCCTCACCACGGCCCCTGCCGCACTCCGGCTCTGCTCCTCACCGCCTCTCAAGTGCTCTGGAGCCGAGCGATCAAAGTCTGGTCTCAGCTCAGCCACCCACAGCCCCTGAGCCCTCAACCTCTGACCAACTTCTGTGCTGGAGACCTAATGCCTGCGGGGCTTACCAGACACTTATTACTAGATCCTGTCACTGGTATTTTAATACACACGACTAGTTTTTTGAGAGGAGGAGGGATCTCTTAAAATCTTGGCATTATTTCACTGCCACACATAATGCCTTCCTTATATGAGCACTTGAGAAATATTTGATCTTTTTAGATGCACAATAATCAATGTACAAAATCTAAGCAAGTTTCTTCGTATCTGCAATTAAAAAAAAGAAAAAAAAATCACTAGAATGAGAAAAATACTCAATAAACAATTACACATTAAGCCAGAAAAATCATGTCTCTTTGGCGTCATTTCCATAATAGTATATAACACCAGCAAATGTAAAATAATTGGAAGCCATTACGAAGTTTAAGGATCCATTTTCGATATAAAATAAAACTAATGTTCTATTCTGAATCATAAAAGAGTCTAATACTTTTGGGGTGTTTGGGTGTAGCAACAAGAAACCCAGCAGGGCAATCCAAAGCACATACTAGTCAACAGGAGCTACGGGAAGAGTCAAAGGTCTGCCCATGGTCCGTGTGCTGCCCCCCAAGCAGTGTCCAGACTTGACGAGTGCAAACACACTTTTATGCATACTGGACAAATGAACAAGAGACTGTGAGTAGTGTTAACCTGGGGATACTTTTGGGGAGGTGTCAGAGGACTTTCATTTCTCAGCTTCTACAGTATTCACATTTTCAACATGATTCAGACATGTGATGCTAAGTCCAATAACTGTGCAGCCAGCCCAATACACTCATTGTAAGAAAACCACAGTCAAAACCTTTCAAAAATTAGTCAAAAAGAACTGCTAAAAGTAAAGGGGAAACGCCACAGAGCAGTGAGTGCTAGAAAGAATGATACCTGAACTATGACATGGGTTGAGGGGGAGAAAACAGGGTCTGTCCTGATACAATACAAATCTCTGTGACTGCAAATAAATTGGGAAACACAGAGCACCAACCAGGCTGGAAGAGCCTGTGCATCAAATAGGCATCAAATAGGACATCTCCACAAAGCAGGGGGTAGGAAGTTACTGTTTCCTCAGCTGCAAAAAACATATATATATACACACACACATATATATGTATATATACGTGTGTATATATATATCACCAATTGCAGATGTAATAGTCACATCTCAGTTTTCCCGAGGAGAAACATCACTGCAATGGAACCTGAAGGATGACTGAAGACAGCAAGGCGGGGCGCCCGCTCCCGTCCGCAGCCCTGTCCCCTGTGCACTGCGCTGTCTAAAGCCAGATTCTGCCCGAGTTCTGTAATAGCCCCTCGAGCAGGAGATGATCGCCACCCGAGACCACAGACTGCTGTCAAGCGATGATTCACACGTGTCACTCAGGCACTTCCACTGAACAAAGACGGGAGCCGTTGTCGGAGCCTAAATGACAGGGTCTTGAAGTCCTTGCTGCTCTTTCTAAGGTGCCATCAGCGCCTGCTCGCCCAGCCGCACTCGGCAGCCACGTGGGACTTCCTGGTCCCCCGTTTGGAGGCCACACCAGGGCCCTGAAGCTGGGTGTGCCTGTTCCTCATGTCCCCTCCTTGTGCGGGTGCCAGGGGGCTGTGGGTCCCAGAGCCCTGAAGACGGGAGGAGGCAGTGTGCAGAGTAGGATAAAACTGCGGGTAGTAAGCTCATGTACCCAAACGAGGGGTGTACTTGCTCCTGACTCTGGTGGCCTCCGGGGCAGCTGCACAGAGAAGTACAGCCCGTCCCCCCACCACAGGCCAACGGAGGAAACTGGCTCAGCCCGGAAAATCTATTTGTGATTACTGTCATTAGCTATTAAGTCTGTAGATACCGATTCACTCAGCTCTATAAATTACATCCTCCCCTAAACCACACTTAGGACAAATGATTCCCTCTGAAACGTGGTGTTTCCAAAGCACTGGGCCCCACACTCAATATCCCCGAGGACACATGAACCTGTCTTCCAGGGAATCCCAGAAGAGGAGAACGTTTTGAAAATGCTTTGCGAACACTTGGGGCTCAAAACACAGTGGTTTATTTCTTCTCTTAACAAAAAAAGGGAGAAGGGGGAAACTACCATTTGCCCCACACTTTTAACCATCCCTTCCGGTTCTCTCAACACACTAACCAAATTCTTTGCTTCAAATTCCCCTGCTCTAGAAATGATTAAGAGGCCAAAGCCAACGGGGTGTGAGGGCCCAGTCAAGACGAGGCACAAAGATCACTTCAGACAGTCAGCATTGGTGCTGGGGGGCTGGGGGGCTGGGGGGCTGGGGGACTGGGGGACTGGGGGGTTGGGGGGCCGGGGCCCAAGGTAAACAAAATAAAACCCAGCCACTGGAGAAGAAAGCATGTCCTAACTGGAGGCAATGAAACCTTAACCCTCTGGAATGTACCGCCAATTCCACAAACATAGCCGGGGATGCTTCTCCCTCAAAACCCCAGATCAATTCGCAGCAATGCTTACATCTTATTGAGTACAAAGAAACACAATTTTCTGTCTGCCCTAACAAAGTCATGTAATTACAGAGCCCACGGTCTGCAGAGGACGCACCTTGGTGAGTTTGTGTAGCATTGGATTTTATGAAGAAACTAAAATAAAACAACGGAAATCCCACTCTGATGAAATTCATTTAATAAACAGGTGGACAAGCTAAAATAATATAAGTTTAATATCCGTCTAAATGTCTCCCTGAATGAAGAGAACTTAGATTCCCCCTTATGATATAGTTCTGAGAAGCAATGTATTATAGTTCAAACATTAAATGCTTTCAAGTTCTGGCTTTGCCACTAATTAACGAAGTGACTTTGAGTCACTTGACTGTATTGGCACATTAGCCCATTTTCAATTAGAGGCATCTACGCACCACACACATGGTCATGATAAGAAGTACAATTTTATTTTTATACCACACTGGGGGTAAATACAAGTCTTCCCTCCATGTTGATCCTAAATAAACTGTCTCTTAAACAGACACTAACTGAAAAGTAAGAGCCCTTCAAACTCCAGCTCCCAGATTTTGAAGAAATCTGCTAAATGCAACAAGGGACCAGACTTACAAACATTCTTCTGGCCGGAGGGGACTCTGGAAAATGGCTGGATGAGCTAAGACTCTCTCTTTAACATTGTATTTTCGTTCCTCTTAGTAAAAACAAGTTTTTAAGACTAGGAGCTTCTTTGAGAATGAACAGATAATTATAACTTATACATCTTTATATTCCCAGTGCCTGGAACACAAAAGAGCCCTGGCCAGAGTGGCTCAGTTGGTTGAGTCGCCGGTTCGATTCCTGGGTTGCAGGAAGGCAACCGACAGATGTTTCTTCTCTCTCTCTATCTCCCTGCCTCTCTCTAAGCATGTCCTTGGGTGAGAATTGAAAAAAAAGAACACAAAAGATGTGGTCAAGTGAATAACAGAATGAAGAAACGGGCTGCTATGAATGCGTGTTCTGAAAACATGAAATTGTTCCGATGTGAATATTGTGTTTACTTAGTGCAATTTTATCCGTAGGAAATACCAGATGAATGCAGAAAACCACACCGCTGAGCCAAGCTCAGAAAAACAACTACCCATGGAAACTTCTAACACCTGCCAGCTACTCAGCTCACTGTGGGTGACACTCAGAACCCTCCTTCCCAATGTCCACTTCCACAGCCGACTTCAGGCCTTTTTCAAGGCAGACGCCATGTGCACTGTAGCACTGATGGACTTCTTAACCATGTAACAGGTGGAAAACGAAGCTACTATTTTTATAAGGCTGCTGCCTTTTTATCCAACCCGTCAGTGAAGAAATGTCTGTGTCTCTAACCATCTTCCCTATAAGCTGTGTCGTTTCAGTTGTTCCGTAGTGCACAGCACGTTATCTTTTAGAAAAACGGAGGCCCTGTTACAGCGGAACTGCCTATACAATTATGTAAATTCATAACAGAATGAATGTCGTCTCACAAAGAATGTCAAAGGACAGATCAACAGCCAGGCCAGGGAAAGCTCTGAGTGGGCTGCAAAAGGCATCTAGGTACTGTCCTCTTCAACCTACTTATCAGTTAACTCACTGTGAACATGCAAAACTTGAGAGTAAGTATCTTTGACTCATTCACTCAACAAGTACATATCAAGCACTTACTATGACTAAGTGTTGAAGAGGGAAGAGAAAAATGACCAGGTGACTACTATCCTAGCGGAACTCGTAACCTAGTGACATAAATAGCTACAATGCAAAGCAGTAAAAGCGCGAATAAAGGTATCACCAAGTTCTCTGAAATCTCAAAGGAAGGAAGGACTCACTTTTAATGTCGGAAATATGCATCCCCAAAGCTTAACAAGTCGAAATGAGAGCTAAAAGAAAAAGAAAGGTGGGCCTACTCCAGCGCCAATGTTAAGTGTATCCTTACAGCCCACAGGACTTGAATGCCCGCCCGCTGCTAGGAAGCCTGGCCTCTCCTTCCTTTCATGTGAAAACAGTTGGCATTTGCATTCACTTCGCAGTGAGCTCAAAGCAACGAAAAGCAACGTCAATGCAGGTTTCTGCTGTCTTAGTAGGAATGCATCACTGCGAAAGTGGGGATGGCAGTCGTGAGCAAAGCCTGTCGGGAGAAGCAGGCTCTGCAAACCCGACCCTGAAGGGGCTGCATGTAAGCTGGACTGAATTCAAAGGACGATGCGCAGAATGCAAACCATGTCTCCTTGGGAGTGGCTGCAGGAAGGGGGCAGGGAGGAGGGCAGGGGACACTGCTGTCTCCAACAGCTGAAGGGCTGTCTTCTGGAAAAGGAAGCAGACTTGCATCACATGGTCCCACAGGGAAAGGTGACATGGGGAGCAGATTTCAGCCCGAGATAAAGGAGACTTTTGTAACCATCAGAGCTGCCCAGAGGCGGGACAGAGCTCCTGAAACGGCATCTCCAGGGGTTCCAGCACGGGCTCTGGGACCATTTGGCAAGAAAGCTACAGACCGAAGCTTCACACCTCAGACGAATGGCTGAGTCTAGATCACCGTTCAGGTCTTCCTCCAAACAAAAGGTTCTCTGATTCTAGTCATTAAAACTGAGCTTTGTGGCTCTGGCAGTTCGGGCAACTCGCAGTTCTCCTCCATGACATAAAGCCGACTCATCACTGGCATCTGACCCTCTTCTACAGATGATGTGATAAGGACAGGGGAGCGTAAGGAACAGGTGCAGAGGCGTGCCCGCAGGAGTCACTCGGCATACCAGGTTCCCACCGTCCAAAGACTCCCCATCACCCTTTTCTCCTGGGATCCTTGCAACAAACCCCTCTAGGAGGCCCAAGGATGGCAGGAGGGAGACAGTGCTGTGCTGACTCACGGGGAAGACGAAAAGGACCCACATGAAACACCCAGTAGCACAGCGCACCCGCTGGGTAACGTGTTCTCGGATATGTCTCCGAAAGCGGACACCAGTCCAGCGCGGGGAAGGCCTCGAAACCCTGCCAGGATCACCAGAGTGACAGGAGGCACATGAAAGCCCCCGGGGTGTGGCCTCCACAACTGGGGAGCTCTGAGTGTACACCACACTTCACGTGCCTTGAGACGGCAGAAGAGCCATTTCAACCAGACGACTGTCCTTCTACTTGAACAAGTGTGTCGAGGAGTCGTAAGTGACCGGGAGAACCACACAAGGTTCCAACATCGTCCTTTCCAAGACGTGACAAAACAACCTGTGAGCTGAGTGAGGCCGCCTTTCCTCCCTGGTGCCCACTGCCCCAGGACCGGGCCTGGGAGCTCGGCACCAGCCATGAGGATCCCTCAGCCGGTTTCGTCCCTTGCAGTGCACCCTGGGTGGCCACAGGGAGATTTAGACCGGTTCCTGTAGACCATGTACCCCAAGCTGCAAGTATTTGAAAGTAACTTTCAAAAAGACAGAAAATGGTCCGGCCGGTATAGCTCAGTGGTTGAGCGTCGACCCATGTACCAAGAGGTCACTGGTTCAATTCCTGGTCAGGACACATGGCCAGGTTGTGGGCCTGATCCTCAGTGGGGGGCATGCAGGAGGTGGTCAATCAATGTTCTCTCTCACTGATGTTTCTATCTCTCTCCCTCTCCCTTCCTCTCTTTCTAAAATCAATAAAGAGAAAAAAAATTTTTCAGGTCAAAAAACAGACAGAAAATGAGAGACATTTGTAATAGTGTCCAATGAAATAAAATAAAATAAAAAATTTCAGCCCTGCTGGTGTGCTCAGTGGATTGAGCGTCATCCCATGGACTGAGAGGTCCCAGTTTGATTCCCAGTCAGGGCACATGCCCAGGTTGCAGGCTTGATCCCCAGTAGGGGGCATGCAGGAGGCAGCAGATCAATGTTTCTCACTCACATAGATGTTTCTATTTCTCTCTCCCTTCCTTTCTCTCTAAAACAAATCCATAAAAAAGTATTTTAAAAAGTTCAACTTCATTAGCTCTTTAGGCCCAATATGCAGCTTTACACACCTATGTCATCTGTCCAACAAGTTAAAAATAAAAAACTTTATATGCAACAAGAAAAAATTGCTAATATACCTAAGTGCTTCCATGCTTCACACAGCAGCCCTTGTGTCGGACCCATCAGAGAAACCAGCTTAGAGTTACAGGCTCTAGCACAAGGGGTAAGGAGCAGTGAGGAGGCCCCGGTTCCCCTCCCACGCCCTCCCAAGGGCCACCCGCGGCACGTCTGCATTTACAAGACGGTGCCGGAACCGCCCTCTGGACTGCGCTGCCTGGAAGACGCCCTGCCCCAGCTCTCAGGAAAGCCTGCAGAAAGGCCCGTGGACTTTCGGAGCCTCCTAGCTGGACTTAGGAGCCTGCAGACAACCGGGCACACCTCTTCATCTCGGTTTGCAGTCTGTGCACTGTATCTGACCATGGGCTGGTCTAAGAATGTCTTCAGTAGAAGCCTTCGAGAGAAGAGTTTGTTAATTCCTACTGCCTAAATTTCTAAATCTAATTAATTTGTACATTAAAACGATTTTCTTTATTACTAATTGGCTGCAGTGTAATAATCTAACTACATTATAATATTTTACTGCTAATCGAAACATCAATTAAATGGGCAGTGATGTCTCTCTCGTCTCCAAGGTTAGCCAGGAAGCCCCAGGGCTCGGGAACAGACGAGGGGCTTCTCTTAGCTGCCCTCCTGGCGGCTCCTCTCCGGACTTCGGGTCATTTCAACATCATACACACTTCTGGACGGTAAAGGAGGTAAACAGTGGTAGGCCAGTAAAGGAAATTCCATGGCAGTCTATCCTCCGCGCTGCCTGGAAAACTCACATTTGAGCAAGAACTGGATATAGATATCGTCAGAACTGCATGGAAGGTATTTCTATCCCACACTACAGATACTGCAGCAATCTAGGCTTCAAAAATGCATTCCTTCTGTTTCCAGATCTTAGCTGTTGTAAATAGTGCTGCTATGAACACAGGGGTACATACATTCTTTCTGATGGGTGTTTCAGGCTTCTTAGGGTATATTCCTAGAAGTGGGATCACTGGGTGAAATGGCAGATTAATTTTTAAGTTTCTGAGGAAACACCGTATGGTTTTCCACAGTGGCTGCACCAGTCTGCATTCCCACCAGCAGTGTACTAGAGTCCCCTTTTCTCCACAACTTCGCCAACACTTTTTGTTTGATGATTTGTTGATGGTGGCCATTCTGACAGGTGTGAGGTGATTCCTCATAGTTGTTTTAATTTGCATCTCCCTGATGATTAGTGACGTTGAGCATTTTTTCATATGTCTCTTGACCATTTGTATGTCCTGTTTGAAGAGGTATCTATTTAGGTTCTCTGCCCATTAACTGATGGACATAGACAACAATGCTGGGGGGGGGGTAGGATCAAGAGGAGGGTATCTAGGGGGGAAAAAGGAGAAACATCTGTAACAAAAATTAATAAAAATTGCAAAAAAAAACCCAAAACAAAAAAACATTTCTTCTGACTCAAAGCCAGAACCACGACATTCTGATTCCTTTTTTTTTTTTTTTAATCCTTACCCGAGGACATTTTTCTATTTTTTGTTCAGATAGAGTGGGAAGGAGAGGGAGAGAGAGACAGAGAGAGAGAGAGAGAGAGAGAGAGAGAGAGAAACATCGATGTGAAAGGGACACATCGAGTGGCTGCCACCCGCACGACCAACCAGGGCTGGGGACAAACTGCAACTGAGGTACATGCCCTTAGTGGGAACCAAATCCGGGTCTCTCTGGACCACAGGCTGATGCTCTAACCACTGAGCAAAACTGGCCAGGGCCTGATTCCATTTCAATCAGTTCTAGGATCTATGCAGAATTTACCCTAGAGAAGTTACCAGAGAGGAAATGCTGGAGAACTCAAATTTCCCAGGCCCTTTCTGCTTACAGGTGCTCAAGTCACATAACCTAAGGGGCTGGCTGATAGCAACAAAAGTCTCTGCTTATGGCCGAGCACAGAGAAAATCCAACCAGAACACTCCGGGGGGATCACTGTCTGCAGTTACTGCCCAAATCCATTCTCTTCTACCCTAGCTCCCTGCTTGTTTTACTGATCACTATTTCCACCAGATAGTAGAGAAGTAAAAGGAAAATCATCTTTCTCCTTGTGAACAGTCATGGTTAATGTTCTAGTAAGTTTAGAGAGTAGACCTTTTGGCTAACAGGAGTGCAATGAACAGTGAGATCCCTCCTCTCTCTGAAAGGATGAAATGACAGAGCTCATGAATGCCCACGAGTTACAAGGAGGATGAAGGGGTGAGGAGGCCAGGCACTGGGAAACAGAGGGCGTTTTATGACTCTGCTGCACGATCAATCTAGGTTACATCTAGATCTTTCTAACAGTCAGAGATGCACTTTGTGGGAACAATCTCCTTCCAATTATACGAAATAGAAAATACTACTCTGACAGGCCAGCTTCAGGACTGTAATGAACAGCACACATTTCTCATTCCCTTTACAGGTGAGAGCTGCCCACAGGGGATCCATTCACCATGGGCAAAGTCTCTCAACTACTGACTCATCCATCAGCACCGACCTCTCTTTAAGCCATTCCTATTTGGCGGGATTTACAACTGTACATAAAAAGCACTGACCCAGCCCTGGCCGGTTTGGCTCAGCGGTTAGAGCGTCGGCCTGCGGTCCAGAGAGATCCGGGTTCGGTTCCCGCTAAGGGCATGTACCTCGGTTGTAGTTTGTCCCCGGCCCTGGTTGGGTCGTGCGGGTGGCAGCCACTCAATGTGTCCCTTTCACGTTGATGTTTCTCTCTCTCTCTCTCTCCCACTCTATCTAAACAAAAAGTGGAAAAATGTCCTCGGGTGAGGATAAAAAAAAAAGCACTGACCCAACATTTTAAAAAATAGGGATGAAAAGCCCTGGCTGGGTGACTCAGTTGGAGCGTCATCCCTTACACCAAAAAAAAGGAAGGTTGCAGATTCGATTCCTGGTCAGGGCACAACATACCCAATGGATTGAAGTTTCTCTCTCCCATTGACATTGCGCGTGCGCTCGCGCTCTCTCTCTCTCTCTCTCTCTCCCCCTCTCTCCCTCCCTCCCTCCCTCCCCCTTTCTCTAAATAAATGAAAACATATTCTCGAATGAGAATTTTTTTAAAAAATGGATAAAATTCACTTAAAACATTTATGTTATAGAGACCCTCCCACCACGTCACCCCAGCCAGCCAGCTGTGGAGCACGCCGGCCACTTCTTCCTCCCCTCCAGTCTGCCTGGCGTCCTCTGGTTCCACAAGTAGTTTTTCCGTATCAACATCTATTCTTCCTAATGGTCATTCATTAAGGAGTCACACACAGTGATGTGTGATCTACAGATTTGTATTGCTGGCTTAATTTCTGGCTCATATATTGAATTCTTTAGTTCATCTGAAATTTGTTTTGATGTGAGATGAAGACCTAGCCACCTGCTAAGTATCTTTCCTCCCATTCCTCTTGACTTATAAAGGCTCTTTTATCCTATACTACATTCTCACCTGAAAACAGGGTTTGTTTGGGGATAATCTGTAACTTTATGGACTTTTCACAGTGCCATAATCTTTTAATTATTATAGCTGTATTCACACACACACACACACACACACACGCCAATCAGTCCAAGTGGGCACTTCCTCCTTGACCGATTTTCCACATCCACTTGCCCCTGCCTTCCCCCCCGTCAATCAAATAATACTTTGATTGTAATGGATCTAAACTCCCAAGTGAACTTGGCCAAACTCATGTTTAACCTCCTAATTCGAGAACTTGCCTTTCCTGAAGTCTCGTCTCTCGAAGGTCTGCGGTTCCCTCCACCTGAGTCACAGGAGTCTGCCTCAGAGTGATGGATGGGCCTGTCTCCCTCCGCTCTACTCTTTCCCCTTCTCAACAGGCATTCTGCTCCCCACCCCAAGTGCTCTGCCCTTCAAATGGGGGTGCCAGGAAAACACAAAAACTCCACAGCAAAGCCAACAGCTGCTCAGGTCCAGGGGAAGGACTGAAGATACAGTGCGTTCCTGACACAGGGAGGAACGCAGGAGACGGATCGCCTTAGCCCATACTAACTTGGCTCAGAAGCAAACTCTCCATTACAGCCCCCATGTGGAGGGCTACAGCGTTCTTCAGAACATCCCTCACCAAAACCATCACGGCCGCCCCCCAGAAGGTCAGGGCCTCGAGCCGACCTTGGCCCCAGGAGCCACACCGCCTGCGGCCTTCACCACTCATCCCGCCCCCTCCTGCAGACATGCCCCCGTGACCACTGTCGCTTCCAGAAATGAGGAACAGGAGGCAAGCTCTGATCAAACCAACTGGATTTGCCATGCCCCACAGCCCTTTGAAAGTCAACTTCATTGTGTTTGTTTCTGGACGTCAGAAAGATCTAAGTAAGGCAAAGGGGAAAAAAAAGAAGCAAATGCATCTCCCAGGCTCCCACTTCTATGGCGATCTACTTCCATCTGCTTTGGCGAGGCTTTACTCCTAAGAACCTCCATACCCTGAACATCACCTGTACTCTTCCCCCGGAGGGACGGGCTGGAGACTTGTTTTGTCCTCCACCAGATTTCTATATTGTCCT
Source organism: Molossus molossus (assembly GCF_014108415.1). Lineage (NCBI taxonomy): Eukaryota > Metazoa > Chordata > Mammalia > Chiroptera > Molossidae > Molossus > Molossus molossus. Next base: position 103,250,610 of record NW_023425366.1, on the reverse strand, counting down.
GACCTTGGGATGATAGCGTATAATTATCTCCCTTACTACCTGAAAATACCCAACACTTCTTCCTTAACCTCGAACGGCACCGCACTGAATTTAAGTTTGGATAATTACTGAGCATTAAAGCAGCTCATGTGTCCCACAACAACCCCTTTAATAAGTCACCGCCTCTGTTTTCAAAAGAGGCAGAGGCAACGATGAACAGAGTTTGAGAATCTTGGGAAGCAATCAAACGACTTGGGGAGATATTATACAACAGCTCAAAAATTAACTCGAGGACTTTTACAGTTATTATATGGCTTTATTTTCTATTCCTGGAAACTCTGACTAATCCACTGAATGGCCCGTAGTGGAAAAACATTCTTTCCAGTGAGCAGAAAAAGTGGTGGATCACTATCCCACCACACTCACCAAGTCCTACCAAGCTCACCCCGAACCAGCAAACACATGCCGGGACATGTGTACACCCCCCACCAAAGCTCATTCGGGACGGTTTTCTTGTGTGTTCAGGGGGAGGGTTGTTCATACTCCTTCCTACTGACACTTCCCAGGGCTGTCCTGAGACCCGAGGGGCGGGATAAGGTGGAACCCCGTGCAGTGGGCTTTCAAGAGCCCTGAACGTGGGAATCAAGGCCTTTGCTGTAAATCAGCCCTATGTTCTTGAAGTTCGAAAGGATTCTAAGAAATAAAAGGTAATTCAGCCAAAAAAAGACTATGAAGTGTCTTCCATCCAAAATATAGAAGGTATTTAAAGACTATATTAATAAGAGTATCACAAATAGTCTGTAACATGTGCCAAGGCAGCAGGCAAAGTGCCGCCGGTGCGGGATCGGACGAGGTGGGGGCGGGGGGGAGGGGGCCTGGACGTCCGGCCGCAGAGGGAAACGGGTGGTCCCTACGCAACGCCCGTGGCCTTTCAGTGTGTTCAGAAACTCCACAACGTTACTGGGGGGAAAGCATCGACATCTGGCATCTTCAGTACTGCACAGCACTTGTCCTGCGACGGCCAGGTTTCCTTAGTTCTGCAGAATGTTGTATTTACGCGACAGAGACTGTCCACTATGGGAGTGATGTAAACTATGAAACACCACCAGCTCGAAGACTGCGAGTCCAGGGAAACATCCTGTCTAAGCAGCTACTGCCCCTGCAGACACGCACTTCCCGCCCCTTCCTTGCAGGATGAAATGTTTAGGAGGCTCACCTTTTCAGACACTTCTCTGCTGTCTCACATCATTAAAAATCTAGGGTGTAAATGTTTATTCTTTTTGAATGGTGCATAAACCAGCTCCTAGCAAATCTGCAACCCTGAGTTCTAATGAACAACGTGGTCGGGATGTGCGGGCCTGTGGAGAGGCATCTGGTGGGTGCCGGCAGGCCGGGGCGAGGCCTGACCCCGCGGCTGCTCTGTGGCCTGGCTCGGCGAGTGGCAGGCAGTCTCTGAGAGTCTCCTCGGGGACACGGAGGAGACCACACCTGCCACATCTGCCTCAAGTGTCTGCTATGAGGCCAGAACACCGTAAATAACTTTGATAACAAGCAAGCATGGTGGAAACTATAATGCACATTACCCTTCGGCATGATTACTAATTTACTCTGAGGAGTCTGCAGCTGTTCTGGAACACAGTGCATGGGTTTCTGTAGCGCCCAGACAGAACGGCTGGGACTCAGAGAGGTGGACTCCGGTAATGAGTGCAACATGACAAGAAGGAGTCGAAGGGGAAGGCGGGGCCTGGGCCTCCACATCGGGAAACAGACTACGTGGGCTCAATCAGAGGCAGGCGAGAACAGGTGATTCGAAAGCCACTGGACAAAGAGACTGAAGCTGACCGACCTCCTCCCCACAACGTTTCTGTAAGAGACAGCAGACCTTCCCGAGCAGATGCCCACGGTGGGAAGATGGGAAGACGGGGTCCGGACAAAAAGCACTGCCGGGAGAGAGGGACCTGGCTCTTGTCCATGATGTCTGGAGGTCGACATAAGAGGCTCTGTCTCTCTCAAAGGGCAGTCCGGTCCCTTCCAGCCTGCTACTCCCACCTGTCCTCTGGGCAAGGGCACAGGAAATGGAAGCCCGCCACATGTCAGGAGGCCCCAGGGCTGGGAGGGGCAGATGAGGTCCAAAGTTAAAAAATACTAGTGTAGACGTGTGGTTAGGAAACACACTTGTAGATGTCCACTTTCTTACTCAGGAGTAATACCCGATCCTAGACTAGACCCTGTATTGAAGGGGAAAATGCCATAAAGGACCCTGTGTCAATGGACAAAACTGGATTATGAAGAGTTGATTAGACAAAAGTATCACATCAATGATAAATTACTGAAGTTGGTAACTACTGTGGTTATGTAAGAGACTCTCCTCATTCTTAGGAAATACTCAGAAAATGACACAGCTTTAAAGGGCCATGATTTACATACCTTACCTTCAATTGACTCAGAATAAAATGGCCTATTTGTGTGTGTATATGCATATAGAGAGGGAGAGAGGGGGAGGGAGGGAGGGGCAGAGGGAGGAAAGGAGGGAGGGACAGAGGGAGGAAAGGAGGGAGGGACAGAGGGAAGGAGGGAGGGAGAGAGGGGGAAGGAGGGAGGGACAGAGGGAGGAAAGGAGGGAGGGACAGAGGGAGGAAAGGAGGAAGGGACAGAGGGAAGGAGGGAGGGAGAGAGGGGGAAGGAGGGAGGGACAGAGGGAGGAAAGGAGGAAGGGACAGAGGGAAGGAGGGAGGGAGAGAGGGGGAAGGAGGGAGGGACAGAGGGAGGAAAGGAGGGAGGGAAAGAGGGAAGGAGGGAGGGAGAGAGGGGGAAGGAGGGAGGGAGAGAGGGAGAGGGAGGGAGGGAGAGAAGGGGAGGGAGGGAGGGACAGAGGGAGGAAAGGAGGGAGGAAAGGAGGGAAGAAAGGAGGGAGGGAGAGAGGGAGAGGGAGGGAGGGAGAGAAGGGGAGGGGGGAGGGAGGGAGAGAGGGGGAGGGAGGGAGGGAGAGAAGGGGAGGGAGGGAGGGATAGAGGGAGGAAAGGAGGGAGGGACGGAGGGAGGAAAGGAGGGAGGGAGGGGGAGGGAGGGAGGGAGGGAAGGAGGGAGGAAGAGAGTGGGAGGAAGGGAGGAAAGGAGGGAGGGAGAGAGGGGGAGGGAGGGAGGGAGGGAGGGGGAGGGAGGGAGGGAGAGAAGGGGAGGGAGGGAGGGACAGAGGGAGGAAAGGAGGGAGGGAGAGAGGGAGGAAAGGAGGGAGGGAGAGAGGGAGGAAAGGAGGGAAGGAGGGAGGGAAAGGAGGAGGGGAACAGAATGCCTTTGTCATCCGGAATGAACAATCACTGACAGGTGGAATAAACAGAGTGATCAGTCTTCAGTTAGTTTTGCTTAAAACAAATAAGTACTTCAAAAGACATTATCAAGATAGTGAAGACAACCCACAGAATGGAAGAAGATATTTGCAAATCACACATATGATAAGGTTTAGGAACCACAATATATAAAGAATTATTACAACTCAATAATAAAAAGACAGCCCTACTAAAAATGGGCAAATGATTTGACAGACCTTTTTCCAGAGAAGATATGCAAATGGCCAGTAAGCATGTGAAAAGATGCTCGACATCCTGAGTAATTACGAAAATGAAAATCAAAACCCAGTGAGACCCCACTTCACACATGAGGATGGGCTGGAGTCAGAGAGGCTGACAATACCGAATGCTGTCAGGAATGGGAGAGACTGGCGTCCTCACAGTGTCGGTGGGAATGGAAAAGGGTGCAGCTGCTTTGGGAAGCAGTCTGGCAGCTCCTCCAAAGGCCGGGCAGAGAGTTTGCCACAGGACCGACACTCCCCTCCTAGGCACAGACCTGAGAATGAAAACGCGTGTCTACATAAAAACTTGAGCATGGGTCTTCACAGCAGCATAATCACCCCAAACAGAAGTAACTACGTGTCTATCACCTGATGGATGAGTCAATAAATAAATGTGGCATATATCCACACAATGAAATGTTGTTTGGCGATACAAAATGCAATACTTACACATGCTACAGCATGGATAAACTTTGAAAACATTATGCTGAGTGAGGAAAGAAACCAGTCACAAAAGACTATATACTACATGATCCCATTCATATGAAGTCCAGAGTAGAGAAATCTACAGAGACAGAGAACACATCAGTGGCTGCCTAAGACTGAGGGGCATGGGAAGATGGGGGCAACGTCTACGAACATGGGCTTCCTTTGCGGTGATGAAATGTTCTAGAATTGACTGGTGACAGCTGCGTGTCTTTGGGAATACACTAAAAACCACCGAATTGTTCATCTTAAAGGGTGAATTGTATGGTACGTGAAATCCATCTCAATACAGAGTTGGTGTCTTAGTACTGCTTATTGTTCAATAATGCGGGACCAGAGTCATCTCAGCTACGGTAAGAGGTAATGAAAAGTTCATGACACTGGGCTTACATGGTTCACCCAATCATGACAGCTTTCCAATTTCTTATCTTCACCTCCCAAAGAGGAAGGTGCCTAAGGTGCAGGCTTCACCACTTCTGAAGTTTCCATGGTTTCAGGAACACTGCTTACTTCCCCCAGGCTCACTGTCTGTCTATGGGAATAATAACTCAAAAATTCAGCAACTGCTGACCGAGGCCAGGTTTCAGAGTCTGAAACGGGATTCACTGAGGAGTAAGACCTGGGTCCCGCCCTGAAGGATCTCACAGCTTCTTGGAAAGATTGGCTAAAATGGAAACTAGAGGTTTCATGCTAAGTTCTCTACTAGAGCATGAAAGTCCCCCACACCCCAGAATTTTCAGCAGCAAGTGAAGCTGGGCATCTTGGGGTGTGGAAAGGAGGCACAAGGCGGGGAAATGGGGAGTCTGACCTGGACGAGCTAGAACTGAAGGCCTGCCCGGAGAGGACGCAGGGAGGGTGCGTTAGCCATCCACAGCACCGCACCCCTCAGGCACATGCCAGGGCCTCCATGCCCACTCCTGAGGTCCGCAAAGCTCTTGAAAGCACCAGGAGAAACAGAAACCAGATGGGAGGTGTGGCCATCATTTTCTCCTTATTTCGTAAATTCCTGTTCTGGGGTGCAGCGTTCACAAAGAACAGACAGGCTCCTCCCACCAGCCCAGCCGCTAAGCCTGCCTGAGGCTGTGCCTGGGTTTCCCTTTCATGCCAGCCCATCGGAGAAAGAGCAGTTCAGGGAAGAACTGGGAGAGAAATTTCTTTTAATCAGGGAGCATTGTTGAGGAAACAATCTGGAGGGAAAAAAACAAATGGATCAGTTAAGAAAAAAAATGCCTCGCCCTCCTTGTTTGGGCCACACAAAAAATGTAAAATGTGGCTTTCCTTGTCTGATAAAATTAGGGAAAGAAAGTTGGCAGAGGCCCAGCCTGCCCAGAGCCGCTTCAGATGGGCTTGGGAATCAGCGAGGCTCTGCCCCGGTGAACTGGGTCTGACCCCGGAGCCCCGCGTGGGGGTCTTTCTGATCTAGTTTTTCTTTATTTTTTGGTGAATCCTCAGTTGAGGATATTTTTTTCCGTTGATTTTTAGAGAGAGTGGAAGGGAGAGAGGAGAAAGGGGAGAGAGGAAGAAACATCAATTGGTTGTCTCCCATACGTGCCCCGACCTGGGCTGGGGATCAAATCTGCAACCCAGGTACATGCCCTTGACTGGGAATTGAACCTTCGACCCTTTGGTTCTAAGGCCAACACTCTAACCACTGAGCAACACCAGCCAGGGCCTGATCTAGTTTTTCATCAACATGATTCCAAACTCTGAAATCCACAGCAATCCTGAATTTCTAAATAAAGATACATTTAGAATTCTCTTCTGACTGTGGCTGCCATAACACATTTTTAAAAATTAACTGCAGTTATCCAAATATCAGGACAGCGTCACAAAGCAAACAAAAACATATTAATTCTTTACATATGTAAGTTTTTCCCTAAATTATATAAGCAGTTTGAACACGTACTATTTTGTGAGATGAATAAAGAAAGCAAATGGGAAAAGAAATCCTCGAAATGTGGGGGAAGTACTTAAAAAACTCAGTAAAATTGGTTTTAATTTTCTTACAGGCCAGATTTTAATGATCAGTTTTTTGTTTTTTTAAATTGTGCCTAAAAAGCAATATTTATATAAAATTTTTGCCAGCTACTTCTGAATTTGTTCAAAGGGAAAACATGAAAATTTAAGAGTTATAAACAACTACATCCGCAACTATCACTATAAAGATGAGCTGACTCTTGCCCGGCCAGTGTGGCTCAGTGGTTGAGGGTCGACCCATGCACCGAGAGGTCACAGGTTTGATTCCTGGTCAGGGCACATGCCCAGGTTGTGGGCCAAATCCCCAGTGGGGTGTGTGCAGGAGGCAGCCAATCAATGTTCTCTCTCATTGATATTTTCTATCTCTCCCTCTCCCTTCCTCTCTCTCTAAAATCAATTTTAAAAAAAAGATGAGCTGAGTCTTAAAGATTGAATCACCAGCAAACTAGAATAGGCCAGAAGCCCATGTTCTGATTTCCAGCCAGTTCCTTCCCTCTGTACCAAGCTGTCCTCAAGGAAACTTACCCTGCTTTAAGGGGTAAGTTTCCCACAGGGAAAAGAAGCAAGTAAACAAATAAAATCACTCACATTTTCCCCTTATTAGTCCCAGTATATAATTTTGAGAATTTAGTATTTTCAAAGACTTTTAAAAATATATATTTCCATTGATTTTTTTTTTTCTTTTTTTAGAGAGGAAGGGAGGAGGACAGAAACATCTATGTGAGAGCAAAACATTGACTGGCTGCCTCTCACACACGCCCCAACCAGGAAAGGAGCCCACCACCACACACGTGCAATGACCAGGAATCGAACCGCAACTCCTTGGTGCGCGGGATGACTGCCGACCGACGGAGCCACGCGGGCCAGGGCTTAAAAGACTTTTTAAATGACTGACTAGCTTCTATCCCTGGAGGAAATTAATGATTGCTTTTAGGAGTTTGCCTTTCTCAAGTTACAGTTTACAAAATGACAGATTCATCTGGCAGTTTAAATTGTGTCAACAGGTTCACTCCAGATACGCTGTGCTATTCAACCCAACAAAGCCGTCCCCTCAGCTGCAGGCTGTCCCTAACACAGGACGTTTCCGAGGCAAGCACATGCCCAGGTGTGAGGCTTTAACTTGTTAGGTCAGGTCTGATATTTCATTCTAACTTGTCCTACAAAACCAAGGCATACAGGGGTGGGGCAAAAGGAGATTTACGAAACACAGAATTTATTCTTGTGTCATTATTTATTATTGTATTATTTTCCAAACGAACAACTGTAAACCTACTTTTGCCCTACCCTGGATATTTTAGGATAAATTAGATAATTAAGTAAGTTCTTTTGCCTTGAGACACCAATTGTTAATCTCTGAAACTTGAATTTGACAAACAGCCAGTGATAAACAGGCTTCTTGGGCTATCGCACACCTAGCTGTGCCCCTTCTGCGGGCTGTGGCAGAAATCTGAATACACACTTGGGTACAATTACTGTTACCCTGGAATAAACGTTCAGGTTCTGCATGCTAGCCTGGAGGGAATTCCTAATCTGTACAGAATCGGAAAGCTGCCTTTGTATTCCCACACGTTGGGCTGGAAATAACCTGTCTCCCCTCAGACACTGCGCCATTTAGGAAAGGAGTCACCGGCAACACTATGACTACTCGCCGCCACAAATTCCACGCGTTCATTAGCGCTAATTGATGAGGGGGAAGCACGGAGCTGGTGGAGAGCTGAGCCCAGCGTCTGTCTAAGCCTTCACAGGTCCAGCCCCGAGAACCATCTGATCAAAGGCGACACACAAGCACTGAGAGAGGAAAGGGGAGGAGGCAGGGGGATTGGCTTTCAGATGCTTTAAAATAAGATAATCCAGTGTGTTATCCTTTACACCTGCTTCTCAAGACAACAAAAGCCCAAGATCCACTCTCCATGCAGGTCACTGGGGCTCCAGGATCTGCCATTGTGTTAAGCCTCTCTGACTTGACAGTATGATCCTCTAAACTGGGGGATTAAGGGGTCCTGGAGGGCGCGTCAGCAGCAATGAGCGGGACAGGGCCTCTGGATTGCTTCACGCTTAAGATTTTATCATCTCGAAATTTCTGGGCTACAGGATGATAGAAGGCCCCCTCCGTTCCATGGTGTTTTCGACTTTGTGTATTTGTCTCTGTTCATTTTCTTCCTCCTGTTAGTATGTTATGACACAGAAATTTAAGAGGGCCAACACCAGATGCCATTATGATAATATGTCAACGTACCCAAAAAACTGACTATAAATATGTAATAAGATTGTTTAAAAGTTGTTTAGTTTATTTTCAAATAGCCATCCACAAATTCAAATGGGATAAGTCAGTGATGCAATTCAAATATATGTATAGTAAAATTCCAAAATATTCCTTTGCATATTTCCTCTTTTTTTTTTTTTTTATCCTCACCTGAGGACATTTTTCTATTTTTTGTTCAGGTAGAGTGGGAGGGGGAGAGAGGAAGAGAGAGAGAAACATCAATGTGAAAGGGACACATCGAGTGGCTGCCACCCGCACGACCAACCAGGGCTGGGGACAAACTGCAACCGAGGTACATGCCCTTAGCGGGAACCGAGCCCGGGTCTCTCGGGACCGCAGGCCGACGCTCTAACCGCTGAGCCAAACCGGCCAGGGCTTTTTTTGAGAAAATAAATAAGGGTTCCTGCAAACATATCAATTGTCTCCATGTAAAATCTTTCACAGTGTTGAGAGGTGTCACTTCAGGTGTTAAATACCGTCCATTATATTTGTTTCTAATCTTTTTTCAAAATGTAAGAAATTTCCAAATTCACATCCTAAAGTTAAACATTGTAAATCCTGTCTCCTAAAAAAAAAAAAAAAAACAAAGCAAAACAAAACAAAAAAACACCCAACAACCTTCCTGCTCCCAGATGCTCTATTTAAGGTTGAGTACAGTTAAGAATGACACCGTGTGCTTACTAAATTTGGTTATTTATCTCGAGGGGGGCAATGAGGCTATACACTCTCAGGGTTCAACTTGTCTACCTGTGCCCAATGACACCAGACATACAGAGAACCTCAAGTCTTGGCTGAAGTCTCAAAATTCTTGCGCTGGGGACATCAATCCCTCCTAGCAACACATTGAGGACACGTGTGAAATGTCGCGATTTGATTAGGCATCACGGAGGGAAATCCCCAGGCAGCTGGCAGAACAGGGATGCACTTCGTATTGACAGTCACAATGGAACACGAGGATGACAGACCCACCCCCAAATCTCATTCCTTCTTACAACATAATTCTCCTAAATGGCTGCCCTTATTAAAAAGGATTAAAAACCTTTTATTTATTTATTATTTTTTAAAATATGTTTTTACTGATTTTTTTTTTTTTTTTTTTGAGAGAGAGAGAGATAGAAACATCAACGTGACAGAGATACATCAATCAGCTGCCTCCTGCATGCCCCTTACTGAGTATCAAGCCCCTAACCCGGGCATCTGCCCTGCCCAGGAATTGAACTGGGACCTCTCAGTCCATGGGACGAACCTCAATCCTCTGAGCCACACCGGATGGGTGAGCCTGCGCACCCTTTTAAAATGGGGTGCAGCAGTTACAGTCATTGCCAACGGAACGTCCCAAACTGATGACATTTCAAATAGGCTTTGAAGGTGCTAACAATCCTCCCCTCAGGTTCAGCCAGGGCGCTCACTCCCAGGATTTACCCTGGAGGAAAAAAGTAAATCATTTTCTAAGTCCAATTTAATTTGGTTTAAGTCTTGGAGGGAATGTCATTTTTCCATCTCACTAAAAAGCCCAACCTCCTTGTTCTCTTGCTCAAAAGATCTATAAATCACAGTGTGAAGAGATGCGTTTTAAAATGTGATGTAATGTGGCACACACATGCCCGTATTTCTTCGTTTCTAACACACACATTCTCCCCCATCATCCCTGCACACGCACACGTCTGCAGTTTCTGAATTACAGATGTCTTGCAAACAACATAGCAGTCTGACATCATAGTATTTCTCACCCCCTACCATCCAAAAAATTAGTAATAAGTCATCATGTAATGGAGGCAGTGAGTTATTTAATGCACGGGACTGCTGAGAATGGTCCATGGAGATTAAATCCTACCAGTCCAGCTCTGGCTGCAGGTCACCGCTTCAGCACCTAACAAATCGAGAGTTTCAGGATGGCAATAAAACCATTCTTCCTTCCAAAAATAGGCTGATTTTTTACTTCTCAGATGCCTTGCTCTGGGTTAAGCTTTCTACACACAGAGAACACAGTTACGATATTAGCTTTCTACACCCACAGGCTTATAAATCAAATATAGAATCAAATCACTGCTAAGCACATAAGAAAATAACTGGAAATATCCAAAGGTATAAGCCCCTCCAAAATCACAGGTACATATCCCTTTATAAAATAAGTACTGTAGGTATAAACTTAAGAGTGTCTGTAAACAAAATATTAGTTTCAGGAGAACCTGATCTTTATTTTTGAAATTTATTTTCCAGGTAATGACTCCTAACCCATCAATTTTACATGCAGTCAATGACCTGTAAACTGAAACTCCAATGAACAAGATAAGTTTCTTTTATGGACGGCACAAATAAAAGTGTGGCTACATGAGTATTTCTGTCTACAACTCCAAAAGGCAAATTAGAACAGTTTCTCTAGGGAAACAAAATAGCCTTTTATTTCCTTTAAATGCCCCAAAGCTCTGCGTGCAGGGAAGCTGTACAGCACCCACTGAGACGCCTGCTCCCGCCTGCTCAAAGGGAGGCACTCCTTCAGCAGAGTGGCTGCCGGTGTAGGCTCCCGGGACCTGCTGCCGGTCCCAGGTGTGCCATTTGCCTCTCCAGCCTCCACGGGCCCCGCAGACCTATGATCAGATCAGGTCAGGGGACTCTCCCACCTGCAAGGTCTCTGGGAAGCCTACTTGATGTCTCCTAGCGCTAGAACCATGACACTTAGAACCCAAAGGTGCTAAAATGTTCCTTTCAACATTCAAGCTGGAGGGGCAAGTGTATACACTGAGAACTCTCCGGGCCAGCATTCTTTAAAGGAAAATCTCCTTCACACAACCAGGGGACGGTTACGTGCAGAGGCCTTATAAAGGTGATTCAAGAAACCCAGTGCTCTCAGCTCCTAGCTCCAACTCCTCACTCTGGGGCTTCCTACTCCTAATTCTGATGCTTAACCAAATTACTGGTTTCACTAACATTCAGGTTTATTTTCTAAAGAAGTCATTTAAATAATGAACTAAAATGAGAAGTTTATAAAAGCGAAGTTACATGATAAAACATGTCCATGTCTACTGGGTCTTTTAAAATAGAAAGTAAGACAATATTTAAGGACCTGATATTTTAAGTCTCTCTAAACTCCAAAAATCTACAAGAGTTTGGATCTAAAACACCTGAACACACTACAGCTCTTTTTTTTTTTTTTTCCTTTTCTATCTTCAGATAGAGTGGGCGGGAGAGCGAGAGAAGCATCTATGTGAGAGGAACACATCCACCGGTTGCCTCCTGCACGACCCCCACCAGGGCTGGGATGAACCACACCTGAGGTTTCTGCCCTTGACCCGAATCAAACCCGTGACTCTTTGGTCTGAGGGCCAACACTCTAACTGCTGAGCCAGACCGGCCAGGGCCAAACTACAGATCTTAAGAATCTGAAAAGAATATGGTTTTCAGGAGTAAGGGGATATACACACACAATTTTTAAAAAGCATTGAGAAAAGTATCTCTGCAGACATTATAATGATTTACATTTAATGGACACTCACTACAACCTAAGGGTTCCTGAGCCCCCCTCCTGTTATCAATTAACCTGTCAGCTTGACAGTCAAATCTAATTAGCTAAATCCTTTTTTAATGAAAAGATTATGCCTTAAGAGGTCTGCCAGCTCCAGGGCTGTTGGCAACCACAAACTAAGCTCCACAAAGAAGAGGAAGAGAACCCTTGCGTTCCAGTGGCGTCCAGGGCCCCACAGCCTGCTCTGGCTAGCGGAACCGTGACTATGCAGGGCACATAAACACAGTGAGCACCTCCACTCCGACAGCCCACGCCTCTTCCCAAAGCAGCTGCTTCCAGCTAACCAGAAGAAGTGCTAGTAAACCGGGCCCACCAGTTAAAGTGATGTGGATGCATCTAGAGAAAGAGATTTTTTTTTTTGTAATAAAAAAGTAACTGGGGCCCAGCCGGTGTGACTCGGTGGTTGAGTGTCGACCCATGCACCGAGAGGTCGCTGGTTAGATTCCTGGTCAGGGCACATGCCCAGGCTGTGGCCCCAATCCCCAGTGGGGGGCATGCAGGAGGCGGACAACTGATGTTCTCGCTCATGGATGTTTCTATTTCTCCCTCTCCCTTTCTCTCTCTCTAAAATCAATTAAAAAATATATTACAAATAAAAAGTAATTGGGTAACAAGTTAAATGCCACTATAAGGACATTCACAATGCAGGGTATCCTTCCTGTAACATAATCTAGCCTGGGCTTCTCAAGAAGTCAATGTCAATAAAAAATTCTGACGGTGAATCCTCTCTCCCATTTTTCTGGGGGAGGCAACCTAATTTTTGGTGGCCTTGTTACAACAAGGCTTAAAAAAAAAGAAAATCCTGAAGGTGAGTGTGGTGGGGGTGGGGTCGCAGGGCTCGACTGTACTTCACAAGGCTAGAGAGACATGTCCGTCAAGTGTGTGACCCGACTGCATCTGGATCCAACAAGAACAGCCCCACATGAACACGAGTGCACACCCCGCACGCTTCGGAAACAGCACGGGGAGCTCAAAGTGAACTTCGAATGCAGGCACAGAGCTGCAGTGAACTTGCCTCGGTGTGATAAAGGGGCCGAGGGAGAAGCGTGCAGGGAGGGAATGGACACTGAGTACGGGTCTCCTTAACTCTGGGCGGATCTCGGTGGCACTGGGAAGCCCTTCACACAGGGCTTATCTCCGCAGAGAGCAGTGCGCGGCCACCCAGGGCTGCCGGGGTGCACCCACTCAGAGCGAATTCCTCCGCCACTAAAACCCCCGCAACAAACAAGGCAAAGTGTTAACTGCTGGACCTAGGGGAAGGGTATACAGGTGTTCATCGTCCTCTTTTCAATTTTTCTGTAGATTGGCAATCTTGGGACATAAGATTTCTTTTGAGCCCTGGCTGGTTTTGCTCAGTGGTTAAAGCGTCAGCCGTGGACCGGAGAGTCCCAGGTTCCGTTCCCGCTAAGGGCATGCACCTCGGTTGCAGTTTGTCCCCGCCCCCATTGGGGTCGTGTGGGTCTTTTTCAAATCTATGTTTCTCTCTCTCTCTCTCCTCCCCCCTCTCTCCCTTCCGCTCTATCTGAAGATACATGCAAAAATGTCCTTGGGTGAGGATAAAAAAAAGAAAATATTTATTTTGAAAAAATTTGGAGGGACAATCGGAAGTGAAGAAGAAAACAGGTCAAGGTCCAGCAGACCTGCAGTCGCTATCTGACTGACCCATCAGACCCGAGCCTGTCAGACTCTGTCTGCTGTTCCCATCACAATCTCTGGCAGGAGCCAGGCTGTCAAACATTGGATCAATGGATGAAGAGATACACGAATGAAATTCTGGCTTCCACACTTGCCAGTTGGGTGGCCTTCAGCAGGTGTCTCCCTGAGCCTTTACCAAGCAGGGATAACACCAGCCCTGTGTGGCCCTGGACCCATTGGAGAGAACGTATGTGAAGGGCCCAGCAAAGCTACTGAAATCCCAATAACAGTTCTGACACGGTTAACAAGCTGGGGCTGGTGAGAGAAGGTATTCCATAGGGCAGAAGTTTGGTGGCCAGGGTAAAGAGTACCTTTCAAGGGGGAAATGGGGCTGAGAAAAGGTGTAGGGGTGTGTGTGTGTGTGTGTTAAAAACACTGACAATAAGAAGATCCCTGGCAACCCCTCCCTGCCCCCAATACCCTTCAGAAACAGAAAGGGGAGACCCTCTGCCTGTGGAGAAGAATGTTGCTCCCTCCCCTGCACAATCCCAGCAGTGACCAGGTGACCTGTGACCTCCAACCTGGCGAAAGACTGGATGTTCACTCCCTAACAGGCTTCCCTGAGGCAGCAGGAGTACTTACCACTTCCTTAAACTCCTCAGTCTGCAAACGTTAGAGCAAACAAAGTAAGCTTAGGTTTCAATAAATCCCTGGTGGCATTAAAAGGGGGGGAAACGCTTCTTGTTGAACTTTCGATCTGCCTATAATAAATTCCATGGGGTAAGGATTCAGGTTTTGGCAGGAAATCTTTTTAAAAGGAGAGAGAGCCACGAAGGCAAGGGAAAGAAAATGGGAAACCGGACGCAGGCTGAGAAGGACTGAACTCGTATCTTAGACGAAATGCCAATGTCCTAGGTAGGACCACAAACTTCACAGCTTAGTATCTGGTCACCAGGCTAACTCCAGTTCTGAAGTAACATGGACCTAAATTCCTCCCAGGGAGGAGAACATGGTGAGTAAGAACACCCAGCAAAAACAAAGCCCCAGGGTTTCACCTTGTGGGTGTAAGCTTTTCCACTTGCGTGTTTTTACAACCTGTGTTTTACAGCATAACACGGATCGGGGAGAATCCGTCTGCTCTCATCCAGGCGCCCCGGGCTCTTTGAGAAAAGAACCAGGTATTTCACTGGTGTCAGGCAGCGGAGCCCTTTACAGTAAGCGACCCTAAACAAATACTACTTCGGAAGGAGAGACTGGCTCCCACTGTGCATGCCTCCCGACCCGACAGGCGTCTGGAAAACGGCGGGGCTGGCAGAGCCAGGTGTGAGGATCCAGTTCTTCACGAGGTGTGTAACTTGAGCAGCCTCAGTTTCCCACAGTCAACATGGTGTTAGTATCAGTGTCGTGTCAGAAAGGTGCCACGAGGACTCCAGGAGCGGCCGCGTCACATGATCAGAACAACGCCTGGCTCACAGCTAAGCACTCAGTACCTGTCAGCTCCCGTCGCTGGTGGATCAAGGCAAACTCCACGAGAACTTGGTTGATCACTAGAAGGACCACAGGGCTGGTCCAGGGTTCAACCTGTTGTCCCAAAGTAATTATCAGTAGCAGTCTGCTTCCCTCTCAGGAGTGTCCTGGTCTGGACAGTAGCACTACAGTCACCTTAACTACCACTCAGAAGGTATAGAAATGCCAGGTATTTTATAGGAAGGGGATGAGAGAGAGAGATCGAAAAAGATGGATTTGTTTAAGTACCTAACGGAGAATTGGGGCTAGGGCTGTCGTTTATAACTTACTGTGACTGTGCTGTGTGTGGGGTTTTTTTTTTATCCTCACCCGAGGACATTTTTCCATTTTTTGTTCAGATAGAGAGAGAGAGAGAGACATCGATGTGAAAGGGACACATCGAGTGGTTGCCCGAGTGGCTGCCACCTGCACGACCCAACCAGAGCCGGGACAGACTGCAACTGAGGTACATGCCCTTAGCGGGAACCGAACCCGGGTCTCTCCGGACCACAGGCTGACGCTCCAACCGCTGAGCCACACCGGCCAGGGCTGTGCGGTGCGTGTTTAAGCTAAGGGCCCTGAAAGACTGAGGAAACAAGCCCGAAGGAAAGGCCACAGGAGGGCTGAGCCACGAGGGAGGCGGCAGAGCAACTAGGGAGGCCGCCAGGGAACAAGGCAGAGGATCCAGCTCCCTCCTGCTCAGGAGGAGAACCTCCGGGGTCTGGAGGAGGGGACCTCAGTGTCCCCCAGAGAGGCTCGGGTAGGGCGGGCGGGGAAGGAGCCACAGAGAGAACGGGCACAGCGCAGTGCTCGGGGCAGTGAGCGAGCGGAGGGAGCATGGTCTGGACGCCTCCAGGGGCCAGCCGAGGCCAGCACGAATGCACACAGACCCCGCAGCCCCGCCATCGGCCTTCCTCCAGGACACGCGGCAGCCCCGGGGCAGACATGGAGGAAATCAGATGACTGGACAGTCCCCGCGGCTGCAAGTTGGCAAGTGGGTGGAACAGAAGACTTGGCGGGTGTCCATGAGGGTGTCTTGAAAAAAAAAAGCCCTGCATTTTAGGGTCCAAATACCTTTGTGTAGCATTTTTTTAAAAAATAAAAGCTGCTCAAGGATGATACTCTGCCTGCAAGGGCTTCACTGCCCACAGAGAGCCAAAGGGCGGCACAGACACCAGTGGCTGGGTGAAGCCTCAGGGCTCTGCCAGGAAGCACGTTAGATGGACAGCAGGGTCTCTCTCTCTCTTTTTAAATCCTCACCCGAGGACATTTTTGCATTTATCTTGAGATAGAGCAGGAGGGAGAGAGGGAGAAAGAGAGAGAAACATCAATGTGAGAGAGACACATTGAGTGGGTGCCACTCACACAACTCCAACCGGGGCGGGGAAGAACTACCACTGAGGTAAGTGCCCTTAGTGGGAAACGAACCCAGGTCTCTCTGGTGTCCGGGCCCACGCTCTAACCCTAACCGCTGAGCCAAACCGGTCAGGGCACAGCAGGGTTCCTTGCAGGTTTGCTACCAGAAAACTCAAGGTGGGCTGGGCTATCTGGCTTTATTAAACAAAACAAAAACAAATCAAGCGGAAAAAGGCTTAACTAGGGATGAGTGCCATCCCACTGGGAAACCCATCTTCTCTCCTGGCCTCATACAAACAGACACACACCAAAAGGTGCTTCAGAAATTTCCCACCTGCCTCCCAAGCTTCTCACTTCTAGTGCCTGGCTGTTTGCAGACCTCGCCCACGTCTCCCCGCACCCCTCCTCCCTGCCCTGGATCTGTCCAACGCCTGAATCCTGGGCTCTCTGAGAATGGACTTGAGAATTACTTCTCCCATCTGTTTGAGCAAGGCCTTCTCCATCAACCAACCTTTCCTCGCCGCGCCCCCCAAATAAAGCAAAGTGGTGGGTTCTAAACAACAAACATTTTAATAATGCCACTAGGATGTCCAGTCATCACTGCTGTCCCATCACCTGAAATTCCTTCACTGCTTTTCCAGTTTAGTTTTTATTAATCAGCAATATAACGTTACAATTCTATAAATACACAAAACCTACTTTTGTGGGAGCTTGACTTTAAATATCACACTAAATCTTCCTTAAAATTAAGTGGCTAAACATACCTGACAATTGCTGAAAGTGCGGGTGTGCCCCTCCGCTCTCGGGCGTTTCCCAGGCTAGAACTGCACAATCAGTGCTTTTACCCAAATATACTGCAAGCAGTTCAGGCTGGGTGAGAAGCCCTGTTGTCAAGATGGGGCATTTTCCTATGTCCCCGCCCCCACCCCCCCTTAGGCGGGGCTGGCACAGGCAGAAAGAGCAGGAGACTGGGAGACCAGGAGGCTGGGAAGGGAGAACTGGCTGTCATTCCGCCCTCACAGGACAGTGTTCTCACATGTAAAACACCTCTCTGGCTGGACTACCTTCGGAATTAAACGTGAACTCCCTGGCACACCGCAGGCGCTCAGGTGGACAGCCTCCTAGTCATTTCCTGAAAAATGACCAGTTGGGATCATCAGATCATCTAGTGTTGCCAAATGCGCTGATAAGATCAAGGAAGACTCAAGCTTTCCCAAGCTGGCTTTCATCCACTCACTCAGACCCTCCGGTTATAACGCACGTTCCCTGGTTTGAAATAACTTTGAGGATGGTATGTTTTAATTCATTAAGGTTTCACAAACAGAAACTGAACCCCTATTTTATGCAAAGCACCCTGCTGGTCACCATGGGAAAGGTGGGTAAGACAGTGGCATCTACTACTCTAGTAGAAAAGGCAGCATGCAGGAAGTGTTCCAATCCTGGGAAT
Organism: Molossus molossus; assembly: GCF_014108415.1. NCBI lineage: Eukaryota > Metazoa > Chordata > Mammalia > Chiroptera > Molossidae > Molossus > Molossus molossus. The sequence goes on along the minus strand of NW_023425366.1, from coordinate 103,232,870 downwards.
GAGGGAGGGCTTCCTGGAGGAGGTGGCATTTGAGCAGAGCCTTGAAGGACAGGTAAGACTTTAAATTCGCACATATGTGTGTGTCTAAACTCACTGGATGTTGCTCTGTCAGAGAGCATTCTCATTTTTAGATATTTTTGATCCTTCTATTGATAAATACAAACCACTTAAGGCTCAAAAAATTAAAAGCATGGGTTATACCTATTGTAAGAAAAGCGCAAACAGGGAAAGGTATAGACATAGTAATAAAATTACTAGAAGAGCACCAAATTGAAATGCCTTATTCTTGCTCTGATAACTTGCAATTAAGAGAAAAAAAAATTTAAATATTTCCCTTGCTTTTCCCTTGGTTGTATCTGAGGATAACCAGGGAACTCTAGTTGACAAGGGAAAGCTCTGTTGTAAAGAAGAATTCCTTTCAGCCAATAAATGTGGAGGGGTGGTGGAAGTCACGCTTCTGCTACCTTTGATGAAATACTGTCACCAGTGGATGAAGCCAGTAGATGAAAGTTAACAGGGAATTAACAATGCAGGTATCGGCTGCCACAACCTGAACTCACTGAACAATCTCAGCATCACTAACACTGAGACCTCCAGACACGGGTACCCCAGTGCACAGTAGTGCAAAGCTCTCTGCAAAGTCTACAGGGTTTTCCTGCCCCAAAGTCTAACCTGAATCTAGTCAAGGCTCTAGGGCCAAATTCCCATTATAGGAAATGTGAGGGACAGAGGAATAAACTAAATGACACCAAAAGGGCTTCCAGAATGTGGAACCGTCTACAAAACAGCTGACCTGGTTCCTGCCACAAGTCACTGACTTGAAAAGAATGGGAGGCCGGGGACACTGTGGAAAGCTCTTGATTAAAATAAGTAAGACGTGACCCTAGTGTGTACTGGGATGGGAACAGACTGTGAAATACACTTGTGAGCCAACCAGGGAGATGGGATTATGGATGGGTGTCAGATGACACTGAGGAATTACTGTACATTTTGTTAGACTTTGCAACAGAATGTGGTTATGTAGGAACTAGAACTAGATGTACACTGAAGTGCGCAGGGGTGAGACGGCATGACACCGGGCGTGTGCTATAAATTCAGCAACAAAGGACAGAATAGGTATCACCCTATCCTCTCACCTACATATAGCTGATGAATATGGATCTGGATAATGGGCGCATACATACGAGGGTTCATTCTAATGTTCTGTTTAAGTTAGACAATTTTCATGTTTTATTTTTTCATTACTAATTTTTTTCTTTATTGATTTTTAGAGAGGAAGGGAGAGGAAGAGAGAGATAAAAACATCGATGAGAGAGAACATCAATTGGCCGCCTCCTGCACGCCCCCTACTGGGGATTGGGCCAACAACCTGGGCATGTGCCCTGACTGGGAATCAAACCGGTGACCTCTTGGTGCATGGGTCGACACTCAATCACTGAGCCACACTGGCCGGGGCAATTTTCATGTTTTAAAACCGGCTGTGGTTTGTCCCCGGCCATGGCCGGGGTCATGTGGGAGGCAACCAATCAATGTGTCTCACTCTCCCTCCCTCGCTCCCACTCTATCTGAAGATAAATGGAAAAATATCCTCGGGTGAAGATTGAAAAATAAATAAATAAAATAAATGAATGAATGAATGAATGAATGAATGAATGAATAAATAAGCTCCTGATGTGGATCCATTATGAAATGGAATTTACTTTCATATGTAAATTTCATGTCATGTAAAGATGCATTTGCTGAGACGTGGAGCTGATTCTCTATTCAGATATTCACTACCAGAAAAGGCATTTCCATTTGGAAAGCTTTAACACACGAGAATCCCCAGATGTGCCCCTGCGACCAGAAGCATCAGCATCACCCGGTTCCTCGGAAGACATGCAAGTCCTTGCGCCTCAGGGTGGTGGACCCAGCACCCTGAGCCTGAACAAGCCCTGCAGGTCATTCTGAGGCAGGCGAACGTTGGGGAGCCACTAGTTTATTAACACATCCCATTTGGGGGAATGTCTGTTATTGAAGGACCTAAAAAAAGCTTTCATATTCAGGTGAATATGTTGAAATGCCTTAAGAGAATTACGATTTTTGGAAAACCCCAACTTAGGTATAATTTTATAGCCTTAGCACTTGATAATATTTTTCACAGAAGGGAAAAATACTGTAAAGCACTGCTGCCCAGTATTCTATAGTCCTGGCTATTACAGTTTCATAAGGAATGTACACACTGCTTTGGTTTCAAAACAGTCACTGGTAACCACAGCACACTTGCTCGGTAGGTGTATCTTTTGTGTTGGGATAACCCTTCATACAGATGGCAAGCGGACATTAATGATGCAGCATCTGCCAACCAGGAACTAAACAGAACAGTGTCTTTGAGAAGCGGTTGAGCAAGTTAGCTCAGCTGGTTACAGTGTAACACTGGCCCAAGGTCATGGGTCCAAACTCCATGTAGGTCAGAGAGCTTCACTTCACAATACAGCCCTAAATATAGGCCTTGCGTCTGCCAGCGGCCCTAGACATAAGTGGGCCGGTTTGCAGGCTAGAGAATGAGAGGCCTGGAAATGTACGGTGAGAGGACCAATGAGCCCAACGGTAGTCCACAGTGTGGCTTTCAATGATCTGGTTTGTCTGATGTTAAAAATAAATACACAGAAAGGCTGCCCGACAATGAACAGATCTACTACTCCATTGATAGGAGTCTGGAGTTTAAGGAGTGATCCATGTATCATCTGCACATTAACAAAAACGCCACTGTCCACATGTTCTTCCTTGCATCCAGACCAGTGGTCACCTGCCTCAGAATCACCTGGAAGGCTTGTTCAAAGCAGACTGCTGGGCCACACCTCCAGAGCTGCTGATTCTGTAGATTTTACACATCTAACAACTCCTCAGGGGATGCTGACCTTGCTGATCCAGGGACCACACTTTGAGAACTCCTAGTCTGGGCCCAGCCCCGCCCCTGAATTCCAGCTGATCCATTCCTATTAGTGGTGAGTTCTTATCAGCACAGACTTTACTTTGCCACTAAAACTAAGTACTGGTTCCAGAAACCAAATCCATGACGTATGAAGAAGATGAGGAGGGCACAGAGTTGAACTGCAGAAGTCTTTAAGTGAATTCTGTCAGCCTGCCGGGCTGGGCCCTGGACTGGCAGCATGCCCCTGGTCCTCTCCTCCAAGAGCTGACACCGTATTTCTGCAGGTATGTCGCAGATGAATTCTAAAGTCGTTAAAGACAGGACGTGTGTGTGTGTGTGTGTGTCTAAGGCCAACGTGTGCCACAATGCAAAGAGCCACGGGTACCTGAGCCCCTCCCTCCACAGTCCAGCCTCACCTGCCCACCAAACACAGCCCTGCCTGCCCCCGCCCTCCCCCTTCTCGGATGTCAGCGGTTCTCCTGTATGGAAATGACAGCTGCTTGTCACGATCTACACGAGCGGCCGCGCTTGCAGCGGTAACTAGCGTGCCATTTCCAAGGCTGTCATTCTCCGGTGTCAGCACAGCCCACTGTTCAAAGACGCGCTCTGACACGACCCAGGCAGCACCCTGACTGTTATTGCCGCGGACTCCTCTGTGCTCCGACACCGGTGGCAGCTGCTCAGCACCCAGGGTTTGTTTCACCCAATTATTTGTTTGTCACTTGGAAGCCCAGGATGTCGGGCAGGTATTGTGGAGGTATTTTTGGCCTGGTGCACAGGCAGAAAGCATAATGAGGCCCTCAGGTGAAGGTCTATTTTGTCAGTTAGGTGCTAGGATGATGTGCAGTGAGAAGCCTGAGTAGCAATTAGGATATTTGAATAAGATAAGATACCTGGCAAGATGCTGAGGAGGCTCCGGAAAGTCGGCCTTAACTTTTAAAATGCCAAAAAAAATCCCTTACAGTAGGCAGTTTTCAAGTTTGTCCTGGAGCGCATTCGGAGGGAGGAGGTGCAGAAAAGCGGCTGCGTCCGCACCCGCCTGACGAAGGTGTGCTCTGGGGGCGGGGGCAGATGGGCCACTCGGCACAGGCACACATCGGTTACCGGTAGCTGGTGAGGCCAGGGCGGGACAGGACAGCCATTCTCTAACCAGGTACGCCCGGCCTGCCTATTGAAGCCAGGAACTTCTACTTCCCATGGCGTCGAGTCACCCTGACCTGATGTCTAACAACTTGGGAAGAGGCCATCGTACAGGGCAACATGGCCCCTGCATTCACGGGTGAAAAGCAAGGCCACAAAATGTAGTTTATAGTCTAATATTCGACCAAAGCACACAGCCATGCCCCCACATCTAATCCAGGAGTTTGTCTCTCAGATTCTCAGTGTCTCAGAAAGGCAGGGAGGCAGCCCAGACAATTCTCCAAAATCACACACGATGGATTTGGTAACAGTAAGATCCACCCCGCTCCTCCTCGAGTCCATTCCGAATTTTAGTTTGTGCCGCCTCTTGGGGAAGGTGGAGATACCCAAAGGATTGTTTCTTTTTCCTTAGTCTAAACAAGTCTTTCCCCAACAGATAGGAGCAGGCTGGGGATAAGGCTCAAGTCCAGCAAACAGCAAGTGTGGTGTTGAGACAATGAAGTCGATATTATCTTCACTTTCTGGCACAAGCGAAGTCGGGAGAAGATTGCTTCGGTGAAGAAGGCCTCGATTAACTCTGGAAAAGGCAGAGTTCTGATGAATTGCTTGGTGAACGAGTCTGCTGACAGCTAAAGATGGATAGACGTGCCCTAGATTATCCAGAGTGGGCCATCCAGGCCTCATTTCGATTCACGTTGGTAAAATGAGTCACTCCACAGAAAGGGAAGCTACCAGGCAGCTTTCCACTGGGTGCTTTACAGCAGGGCTTTGATCTGGGTATCTGACCTCGGGCCCCACCCGCCTCTAACCTGCAGCCAAACCTGCCTAGGAAGAGGTCAGTCATTCTACTTAGGTATAAAGGAGCTGGCACCTAAGTTCTTTATATAGTGCGGTTTTATAAACATTTATAAAGCAGATAAAATGCCTTTTTAAAGGCCTTTCAAAATGCAGACCAGCAGAGAAAGACTCTATTGTTATTCTTATTCTGGAGATTAATACCTAAGGGCTGTAGAATCTCATTCTCTCTCCTCTTCCCCACCCCAGACTCAGCCCTCTCTTACCTCTAAGATCCTTCTTCCAGAGATGGCATCTCCAGGAGAGGAGAGGTTTGCCTGGCCCTATGGCTCACAGTTGCAGGACTGAGTCTCACAGTTGCATGGTGGCTACGAGGCACCATCCTTTCAAAGGCCAGTGCTCACAACCCCACTGGCAGCTCTCTAGGAAAACGTAAGCCCTCTGCACAGCTGCAGGCTCCAAAACGACCTACAACACTCAAAGCAAACGCCGGCCTTTGGACCTTGATGCATTCTGGAGTCCATCGAACTTACCAAACAGAAAAACAAGTCCAATGGGGTGATGTGCTGGTGGTCACAAGTAGCCCAGTTCAGACTTGAGCCTGGATCTTTGTTTACTGAAAGCAGTGCTCACTGTAACAGTAACTTCCTTGTAGTATGCCAATCTGGCAAAAATGTAAGCAACCAAATCTAACTGAGGAAACATGAAGAAAAAAAAAAGGAGGGGGTCCTGGTGATAGGCAATACACAGAACTTTACAGTGTTCCCCAAAATCTTTTCATTAGCTTAATTAACTAATGTAACAAAAGTATCAGTTTTTCAGATGGAAATCTCAAAGTGGTAAGTTTGAGTCTAACAGCGAACACAAGTTATCAGATTTGGTGGCTTTCGGAAGGGGTGACACCTTCTGCAGTTTGCTATGGGCTCACCTCAGATCAGCTTTCCTCCTGACAAAGTCTTTTTTTTTTAAATTTATTTTTTATTGATTAATTTTTGTTACAGATGATTCTCCTTTTTCCTGACAAAGTCTTAAGGCCGTTTAAAAAATACATTAAATAACTTCTTTCTCATTACACCATTTAGACTGTCTCTTTCTTGTCTGGCTGGTGTGGCTCAGTTGGCTGGACGTTGTCCTGGGCATTGTGGGCTCTGATCCCTGGCAGGAGGTGTGCAGGAGGCAGCTGACTGATGTTTCTCTCTCATTGATATTTCTCTCTCTTTCTCTCTCTGCCTTTCACTTCCTCTCTCTGAAATCAATTTAAAAAATAAAAATAAAAATGAATAAATCAAATAAAATGTATCTTTCTGAATTTTAAAATACGTTTGAACTCTTACTTTTCTGGTTGTATGTTTCATGTGATGTGTTCGCTGCCGCATCTCCTGAGCCTGCTACATACTCAGCACGTAGTATTTGTTGAATGAAAGAATAATTTCAATAGGGCTTCCACTTTATGCCAATTGAAGGAGTAAGTGGAATAAACTTCGGCGTCATTTACTTAACAGATGACAAAGCTGATTTCAGAAGATTCCTTGTCCAACCACAGTTTATGGGTAATGTTGATGAATAAAGAAGCCTTAAGAGATCAACCCAAAGAGGCCGGCAGAGGACTTTCCACCTTTGGAACACCCAAAATTGATAAAAACAAGAGGAATTAATGGTTGGGCTTTCAGGGAGAGGAGCTTTACTATGGAAAAGCCTTTCCCAGCTATAAACAGATAATGAGAAAATGATGTAATGTTGGCTAAAATTAGGTTTTAGTGTTACTCTGCTGAGAGATGTGAAAGGTGATAGATAAGAGGGGGAAAATGTTTTCCAAGTGGCTTTTAAAGGCATCCAAATATAACCGCCTCCCACATCAGTCTATTAACAGGCACACTTGAGACATTTCCCTCTTCAAACGAACCCTTAGAAAAGCAATGATGTGCTCTCAACCTCTTCCTTTATAAGACAAGGTTTACAAGGGTCAGAGAGGATTTAAGCGCCCACAGAACATGGCTCCTTATTAACAGGTCCCCCTCCTGCTCAGCACAGAATTGGTCCGTGTGCTTACGTCACCAGTTGCTAAGGAAATGCTTCCATTTGAAAACTCGAAGTCATGTCTAATAAAATCTGGCTAAACATTAAAGGCATAGGAATGGGTATGGAAGGTAGAAATATGGAGATACGATGTTAGAAGGTGAGAAAATCAGAGATGCCTGAAGTTGATGCAGTAACCATGGTGATCTTGGCTACACCTGCTCAGATAACGGTGGACCTTCTGGGAGGCCAGACGTTCTGGGTAAGACACTTCTCCATCAAGAAAAAGTTCTTCCCAACCTCCGGGGAATGTAACATACCTTGTGAAAAGCCCTAGGGACTTCTGGCCAACAAGATGGTTGGAAACATCACCTACCCTTTCCAAGCTAAGAACAGGCATTCTTTGGTTCCGACTCTGCTCTTTCCCCTCTACCGAGATAACTACCAGAATGGGGGCTGCTTCTCTGACCTGGTCCCGGAGTAAAGACAAGAGACCTGCAGCTTACCCCTAACACGAGACCTTTGCTGCCACGGCCTCTGCAGCATCACATGCAGCCGCTGAGGAACGGGCTCTTCACTGCTGCAGAATGGCGGACACATGTCCCAGGACCCAGCCGGGACAGCCCGCCATTGCACTGCTGACTACATGTAAAGGGTCCCAGTGAGAAAGCACACGGGAAATGGCGGCTCTCCACCTGGGCTATACCAGTGGCAGAGTATTTCTTTCCCAACTCTTGGAGCTGCTGAGAGGCTTGCTCAGATGGCCACTTCTGCACATAACATCGAAGTGAACTGCTGGAGTGACTCACAAAGACCGGCTCCTTCCACTCCTACCCACAGGTTCTGGATTGGCAAGAAATCATTTCTAGGAGGGGAACCAGAGGCACAGCCACCTGTGGCCAGCTTTTTTCTCTTGCAGGCAAATTAAACCTCCAAATACCAATTCATGGGCCACCTTGCATAATCGGGCCTTCGCATGCATTCTCCCAGTAAATCCAGGCACTCAGCCAGCGAAGGCAGTCAGGGCCAGGGGGTGTGGGTGGGGTACAAGGGAGTAGTGCAGAACCTCTGCATTCAGGCCCAAGTCCCTCTGGTGAACTCACCAAGTGGGTCTTTGAGAGAGAGCCTTTTCTACTTTTTAAAGCACAGACTGGGCCAGTGGTGAACCACTCTGATGGTTGCTCCAGGCTAAATCAAAGCAGAAGTTCAGGTACCATGAAATTAATAAAATCACTGTTGCACCAGCTCACCGCAGGTTCAGGAAGAACCCAGTAAAAATCCAAAATGCATGCAGGAGATTGCACGTGTGGGAATCGGCCATTTCTCTGCTGAGATGTTCTGCCATTTCCTATCACAGCATCTTCCCTGGATTCCTCATTCACCCAAGTTGCTTCCCGAGACTGGGCACTGCCAGGCTTTTCGAGCAACTGAGACAAATTTCGCTCGTTAAATAAATTCCAGGCAAGAGTAGGTTTGACTTATGCACAGGAAAGCAGAGAATTCTTATGTAAGCTGCAGAACAATGGGGTTTTATCTTATCTGAGGAACTTATTGCCGCTCGCCTGTGTGTGTTTTACTGCCAAAATAAAATAAATTGAATCAGCTCACACATGATAACATGCTCTTTCCTAACTCATACTAATTGCTTGGCTAATTGATGTTTGTTGAACTTTCTCCATTTCATTGAGTGATTAGGTACAAAGCTAACAGTTGACATCTGTAGGCGCTTAACTGGCGTCTGTAATTACTGTTAATGTTAAATAATTGTTAGTTAATTGGAGTGGTAACTGACTGAATGGAATCCAGATTGTGAAGCAAAAAGAAACCTAGTTAAATAAACATACATTTTCAGAGAAAACAACATTTTTCTGCAGTTGTCAGAAACTAGAAAGAATCCAGAGGCCACGGGACATCCACAGGCTTCCTCCACACCCGGGTTGAAAGTGCTACCAGTGAGGAGGCCCTTTGTCATTTAACAGGTCCCATTAAAGACTCTCCAGGACCAATGTGAGGATTTTTGTTTTGTTTTGTTTTTATTACAACTGCCTCCCATGAGTGTGTATTACTTTTGGAGAAAACCAACTACTAAGTTATTTTGTTTAACCAAACAAAACACTGAATATGAATAGAATGAAAAGAGGGGCTGGTCCACATTGCAGCTTTTTCAGGAACATTGCTGAGCGTGGAGAAAAGTCTTTCGGAGAAACAGCACCGATCATTCCACAAAGGAAGCGGAGAGTTTGTTACTGGACTCGGAAGTAAACAGAACCGTGTTGCTCATGTGCGAGGAGGGAATCCCACATGCTGAAATCTGTTCCCGCTGATCTGGCCAAGCTCTACCTGGGGAAGTGCTGTCACCAAAAAGTTGTACTCAAAAGACACCATCAAGATCAGTTTGCATGTTCGGAGAATCTCTCACCCTCTTCACTAAACTCCAGTGATGGACCCAGGATTTCCCCACCACACTCACCCATAAAGTCAGGGAAAGACCAAGTAGCATCTGATAAAAAAAAAAAATACATACAAAGGGAACACTCTCTCACAACATGGAATATTTTTAGACCCTGACTGGTGGCTTCACACTAACAGTAAAAGGCATCTGTTTCCAAGAATTCTCAAGGAGTCATTCTATAGAACACATTCTGTATGTAAGAGCCTGGTTTCTATAGGAAGGTCAATTTCCATAACAAAAGGAGCTGATTGCGCCCTGAGTGCGGCAGGAGGAGGAACTCATTCCTCATCGCTGCTTTGTCTCCCATCAAGCACCAATTACCCTTCAACAGTGTTTAATTCTCCACACATCAGACGTCTCTATCTCCCAAAGACCCCCCAAAATGCTCTGAAAAGTACAAAAACAAAGGGGGGGAGGTGGAAATGAAAGAATGCAAGATAGTCCAACTTCCCCTTGTCTAGGATTTAAGATGTTACAAAAGCACAACAGATTTACAGAGGCTGAAACTGGCTCTTCCGTACATTCGGAATGACCCCCATCAACAGAACCCAAGACACTACAAGGATTGTAAAATGGTCTCTGTATGTTCATCATAATTGGATTTAAAGCTCTCAATTAAAAAATTTAACAGAAAGCTACTCTGTACTCAACAACTTCTTAAGTCGATGGTGGTCTTGGTGGTAATATAACTCAGCTTTTTAGTGACCAAACCTAGGAGTTCCCCCTTCATGTCTACACCTAATAACTGAGGTGAGATCATCTCCACTAAAGAATGTATTAGGTATCCAGTTACTGAACCTCAACACACCAAGCAGGTATATCTCTAGTATTATGTCTCTTACCTGATCTCCTCAAATCTTGAGCCATTTTTTAGCCAGGTTTTCTTCCTATGCTGCTGCTAAAACCATACTGTCAAAAATACCTACAGCCCCACTAACCTAAAGGCTCTGACCACATCTGTGTCCACGGAAACCCTCAGTACAAAATGACCCCAAGAAGAGGCCAGGTATACCTACCAGTAGGCATGGTAGGGCCTGGAAAAGGGAAAGTAGCCCTGGTCAGAGAGAGCTCAAGGTGATCCCAATATTCATGGTGAGTGTTCACCAGATTCCCTGTGGCTGGCCCAGGAGGGTAGGTAGCGCCCCTCTGCTGTTCACACTTCAGTAGACACTGGGTGCTCCCAACAGAGGGGAGCACAGACCCAGGGCTTCCTCCCTACCTGGGTCATTCCTACCTCAGCACTTAGAGATGCCCACTCAGCTAGCTCCACTCTCTAAGGGCTCACTCGCGAGGGCCCAAGGCTACAATGGGCAAAGGTGGGGGAAAAAGAAGGGGTGAGAACATCCGGGTGTGAAACACACCTCTTGGCCACCTCTCGTCTATAACTCGCCCTACCTGCAGGCTAGACCCTGGACAAGAGGGCTGTGGGGCAAGAAGGGGCCTTTCCCCTTCCCCTAACCTGGACCAGGAACCCACACCTGGGCTGGCAGATAGAGGGCTCTGCTCTCCTTCCTCCCAGGGAGGGCTGCCCTTCTCTCCTTTCCTCCTCAAGGAGCTCTGCCCTGAAGCAATTTCAGAGTTTCAAAGAGATTAACTATCTTGGCAGGATGGTCACAGGCGACAAAGTACTCATTTTCTGGCTATATATCAAAGTGGCAACACCTCCAAGAAGTAGGCCCTACGGTGGGTGAGACAGGGTAATACGTCCTGGCTGGCCATACTGAGCTGACAGGAGTGCCTGTGAAACCTAACTACTCCAGAATTCTGAGTACAAGTCCTGTTGCTCCTATAAACATGGGCAAGAAGTAAGTCTGTGTGTCTCTGTCTCACTGGGAGAATTAATGTTTTCTTTGGCAGATGGTTGACTCACAAAGACAGAAGGATTCATAAAATTCACATGAACATCCTGTAAACACTTAAACACAAAGATTAAATCAGGCAGCATTGACCTTGATTAAAGTTAAACTGGTTTTGTTGTTGTTGGTTTTTGTTTTTATGTCTACGCCCCTCGGCCCTGCAATCTGCAGGCTCACCTTCCTTTTGACATGCTCAGTTCTCCATGAAATGTCCTGGGTACGCGCAAGCACGCACTGCTTGACTGCTTGATTAATTTGTTGTAAAATGGGAAATAAAAGGCATCAGAAGAAAGCAACGCTTTGAAACACCTAAACACAAAATCCTTACTAGTTCTCTAGTAAGTTGAGTGAGCTTTATAACACAGAGAATGTCAACATAGTATCAATGGGCAGAAGTGACTAAAACAGTCATCCTACCTACCCTCCTCCAGCCCCTCCCTGTTTCCCAAGTACATGTTATAAAACAGCCCCACCAGAGATGTCAGGCCCAGGACTGGGAGCTTTTGCTGTGGTTGAAAATTCTGATCTAAAGAGGCTAAGTGATTTATTCAAACTCACAAACAGATTGATGGGACTTGAGCTTGGCCCCTGCTGCTTCAGCCTGGAGCTTCATCCCCAACAACCCAACATCAAAGCTGCACCCCCTCCCCAATCAGTTTGTAAGATTAACACTGCCCTCCCACAGTGAAATTTTATGGCCCAAATCTGCTGCCACTGGGCTCAGCAGCATACTCTCAGCACCAGTTTAAAGCCAGGCTTCTCTAAGGCCAGAGCCCTGTGGAACTCCTGAGCTGGAGAGGTGATATGCAGCTGTAAACATCTGGAGGTGGAGAACTACACGTGTCAGCTTCCCTGCACGCTGGAGGCTTTGAGGATTTCCCCAGTAGTGTTTGTTACCTGGTGTAAATTTGCCCTTTTCTTACAATGCCTTTTATTGCTTTTGGCTAAGAATACTGGACAGAGACAGGAAACCTGACTTGTACGCAGGCAGGCTGCTTTGCAGGACTTGACTTGATGTGCATGAAGCTGACAATTCCTTGAAGGCCTTGTCAACCATCCATCCAGCAAACACTGCCACTACCCAGAGTAAAAACAGACCAAAGACTGAAAGCACATAGCGAGATTCTGCACCTGTCTTGAAGCCATTGTTGACATTATCACTACACAATGAAGCTCTTTTTGAAGTTGTTTTCCTGATGTTTAGCAGTTTGAATACTAATCCCCTTAACAAAACTGTCCCCATCTCCCCCCACCCTTTCTGCTCCCCTTAATCTCCTTCTCTCAAAGGGAGGAGGGCGGGTGCTGGACACCAGTCAGCCTAGTCTGCAGCACCTGGATTTGCATTGATTCCCTCTCTTGTCATTCATGTTACCAACAGGAATTAGCATAAGGCATTAAGGGGAAACTCAGGAGGAGAAAAGAAAGACCATTTTGATGGAAATAAGGGGCAAAGGAATAATCTGCCATCAACTAAAATGCTTATTTGTGTACGGTTTCCCAAGCAAAGCTCAGAAAAAGCCTATGTTGATTTTAGTGTACACAAAGAAACCTTAATCCTTTCAAGGCAACTAAATCACCCCCAGAAAAGCAGCTCAGAAGAAAGGCACCCTGTCAGGGGGTGACTATTCACAACCAAATAGATGCCACAAATCACACTCTGTAAGTAAACACAAATAAGAATGTGGGAAACGTTTGATTGGAAAAGGGACAGCAGGGGGCAGAAGCAGGAGGGAAGAGGCAGAGGGGCACTCCTCCATCAATCACTCTTCATCTGCCCTGAAGAGAGCCTTTCAGCCTGGTGAGGGCAGCAGGGCCTGAATGCAGGTCCCAGAGCCAACTCTCATTCTGGGGCTGATCCCAGAGAGGGAAACACATTCCAAGCGTTAGAGCAAACTGGCCAAAGAAAGACACAGTCACGTGGTGCTGGAGGTCCTGGGAGGGGCTGCCGGGTTGTCACCGAAACACAGAAGACCTCCTTTGGGTGACCTGGCCTATCTCAGCCTCCTCCTCCTCCCACCTCCCCTTTCATACGAATACACCACTGTCTAGGAATACTCTCCCTCATCAAAATGAGCAATAAACAATTATGCGTTTTTACATATGAGCACTGTAGGCTGTCAATTGCACGGATCTTCTTTTATTGCGCTTTTAGCGTTATGGTTAACAAATTTATACAAACTTTCAGTCCATCAAAAAATATGATGAAATATAAAATTGGAATATTGCATTATGCAATAAAAAAGATAAAATTCAATATGACAATAATTCTGGGAGTAACAGCAATCACATAGGCATACACACCTCAAGGGAACTCTAAACATAATGTACTATTTAAAACTGCCGTTGGTTCCAATTCTAAAATAATCTGGGAGCTCAAAGTAACTGCACTTGAAAATGTGTCTTACTAATCAGCTAGCAAAAAAATGTTAGCCCGGGCAACCGTGGGATGCTGAAGGGGTTCCAAATTCCACGCTAGGAAGGCCCAACTCTGCGCAACCGCTACGAAGGCTTCCAGGCAACACAGAACAGGATTTCCACAGGAAACACACCTTCATCGAGCAATTATTGTGCAAGCACCTATATCCAGTTCTAGTATAAATATACTTTAGACCTTTCAAATCATACACCTTCGCAAAGCCCGTGATTAGGCACGTCCTTCAATTTCATTATTTCCAACAATACTGCTACAAAAGAAAACTGCCCAGAAACCTATTGGCAGTGATTTAAGGTAAGTTTTGCCTTAATGTACTGCTATATCATTAGCCTCTCTAACTCTACACTGCGGTTTGGAAGAAATTAATGGGATAGCACATATTTAAATTTTGCCCTCTTGTCCATTTATTAAGTTTATAGAAAGCCCACAGCAGAGGAAGGCTTGGTTTATGACCTTAATACTGTGAATACTAAACATCCACTGGTTATTGGAGCCTGCAGTACAAATCGGCTATTTATAGTTCTCCAACTGCTGGGTAGTTGATAAGTAACAATAAAGTTAAGTCATTCTGAGAACTATTCTTCTCCATTACCGCTTCCTACATTAAATTAAAGCCATATATATATATATAGTACTGATTCCTTAGTCAAATTAATTAAATAAGGATTCGATGTATTTTAAAAAATAGAGTTTCATGTATTACAGAAGAACACAATCTGTCTCAAGCAAAAACCACAAAATATCAACAGTAGTTTCAGAGTGAAAACACAGACCATTGTTTTCATTCTTTCTTTCTAGGCAATGACAATGACACAAATATAAAAATATGTAAGCCGTTGCTCGGAATTGGTCGTCTTACCTTTGTTTACAATAACAGTATTGAAGAGTTTTTCAGAGCTGGCATCTGATGCCTGAAAAACAAGAAGGGAGGAGAAAAGTGTTATTATTGTGATTAACCTGGTCATCACAGTCATTACTATTATTTTAAATCAATGCACTGCATTTTAGAAAAGCCTAGCAGGGAAAGAAGCAATTTCCTCCAGTCATCCAGAAGGTGGTGCTAGTTGACTGCATGAGAGAGACCTGCAGTGCAGCTATTTGCTGGGGGGAAAAAAATCTGATTTCAAAAACGTGTCCTTATTAGACATATTATCTGTGCAAAACATATTTCTATGAGATGATACACAAAGCAATTCAGCTCATTCACATAATGATTTTGCAATTTCGTTGACACATCATTATTTTGGAAGTGGTACTTTTTTCATATTTGTATACAGGCCTATTTTTCAATTTTCTTTCACAAACCAGAAATGCCTATTATTTGATGTTAAGCTTTTCCTCACTAAAAAGTGTTGACTAGTGCTCCCAGAAATTAATTTTTAAATATTTATCTGATGACCCCAAGATCCCTTATAGTAACCAGGATGACCTTGGTATTGAAACCAAAGCAAGCTGACCTGCCCCAAAACCCAACACTATACATGCCATCAGCATAAATTCCCTTTCCGTTTTCTAGAGATCATGTCTGCTAACTATTACACTGGCTTCAGGAAAGTGAAATAAGCCTGCTTAAACAGCAAGAGAAAAGCCAGTTTAAATTATACACTAATGTTCTGGAAAATAAACATGAAGTCGGTTTGAAGGAAAATATTATAATGTTTTGGAAGCACAGAATATTTCTAGGGCTTGAAAAATTAAAAAATTAAAGATTAAGCACCCTCACTATATAATTTGAAGAAGCATCTACATTTAAAATTACAATGGCTACGTTACATTTATGCTGTTTTGGTTACTCAGTCCTTGTAAGAAATCACTTATCTTTCACACTTTATAGAGATGTATGTTTGACAAAGCAAAGAACAGAATGCTGAATAAAAAAGAAAAAAATGTAGAAAATAGAGGAAGGGGGAATCTAAAGTACAGCATATTCTGATGTTGGGGCTGGCTTTTTGAAACAAAGAAGATATTCAATTTAATTTGTCCATGTTCTTTTGATGAAGATGAGTATTCCTGTGTACATGCATCTTGGAACCATGTTCTAGTTCTCAAAGCAAGTGACCCAGGAAGACATAAAATATTTTTATTTTGACTACTTTTCTCTTTATTTTCATTCTAATCTTCAAATTAGTTCAGAAGATTAACAGATTAAGAAAAAAAGATTACATGTGCAAAAAAGTGAACTGCATACACACCTAAACAGTTTTAAATAAATCCTAGACAGATTTTCCTCATATTTTGCAGGAGTAATAAAAATTACACCAAAGGCCTTTCTGACATCTTAAACAGAATTGTATATTACAGTACCTTTTGAATAAAAATAAACTGCAAAAAAACTGTTGCATGGAGGAGTAAATTAGATATGCATTAACTAGATCAATAAAATTGAACTATAAAAGCAAAAATTATGGGAAGTGTTGTTAAATTGTAACCTTAAGTGACATTTCTATGAATGTGAGCTTCCCAGGTAAAAACTTCGAGATAAGAGTATTTCACCAGTCTTTGATGAAAAAGTATCTCTTGATTCTAACCGAAATGGCTATGTTAAATTCATGGCTTACAAAATAAACTTCAGCTGGTATTTTTAAAAGAAAATAAGTCTGTTAATTAAATCATTTTACCAGACTGAGGAATTACTTATTACAATGAGTCTAACGAGCTCAAAGAAATATAAAAACAAATTGCTGCACCCCAAATGAAAAAAGCATGGGTAAGGAAAGTAAATGATTCCTGATCGAATTTTTGTTTGTGTGTTTGCGTGTTTGTGTGTGTGTGTGTGTGTGTGTGTGTGAGAGAGAGAGAGAGAGAGAGAGAGAGAGAGAGAGTGATGGAATAGGACAGAAGGTGACAGTGACCAGGCCCTTTGGTTGCTCTTCACACCCTCCCTTGGGCTGCCACCTTTGTCA
This sequence comes from Molossus molossus, assembly GCF_014108415.1. Lineage (NCBI taxonomy): Eukaryota > Metazoa > Chordata > Mammalia > Chiroptera > Molossidae > Molossus > Molossus molossus. The sequence continues at coordinate 103,216,360 of NW_023425366.1, read as the reverse complement.
GCTCCACTGGGCTACAGGCTGTGTTCTCAAGTAGGTGGTTAAGGGATCCTATGTCTGAAGTAAACTTAGATGTGATGATTATGATGCCAACCAGTAAGTTATGATGGAAATAAGTCTGACAGAATAGTCAGAGAGGTTTAGGACTACACCTTCTAATAAAAGCATCTTGAGCCCTTTAATTTTCGGATATATGTTACAAAGCCTGAAATGATGCCTCTTGCAACTGTGGGGAAGAGGGAGTCTCAACAAGGCCGCCATAGATAAAAAACCCAAAAGGAAATCATTGCAATGGGGCTTTGGCTGATTGTAAAATTATTCTGGATCCCTTCTCTCTCCCATTCAGGTGGTTCAGAAAGAGCTTCTTAGCCAAAGCTTTAAGTGGAAACTACAAGAAAATTCTTTGCTTTCCTTCCATAAACTTTCCAAATTCTACTTAAGATTTTCAAGCATTTGTTCAAATTATTTGGCTACTTGGGTTTTAATCTTTGGGACGTTTTCGTTTTCACGGTTTTTAGAAAAAAAGTCTTCAATTCCTTATATTACCTGGACCATTTTCCTGGCTGATTCTTATTTTTATTTTTCTTAATCAGGAAAGATAATGGAAACATGGTGAGGGAGCCTAGAGTTAGCACACGGGCGGAGCTTTTTCTTTCTTTTTAACGCGGGGATACCTTTACAAGCTAAAGACCTGTATTTAGATTTTGCTCGCCATTTCGTTTCATCTCCCTCACTCAATTTTGGAGGTTGAGGCTTGAAGTGGCTACATCTAAAAATTGATTTCTTTTGTTTTTTAAAAAAGGCTCTTTTAAAAGCGGGAGACGCAGGTTTGTATTTTAATACTAAAAATTTCCTAGACGCCGCAGTTGTTTAGAGAAAAGTTAAATAAGTCAGGCAGACGGGAGGGAGGAACACGGAGAATGAGGGAAACGAATAAAAGCCTTCAGTGCAGGAGGTGGGACGCAGCCGCTCCGCTTGGGGGTCCACCTTCATTTCCTTTGGCCAAAACCCGGCGGGCAGCCCTCCGAACCCGCAGGAAGGGGGACTTTTCAACAAGAAGAGAGAAACCTCCACGAAACTTAAGCGCGAGTTTTTTCCCCAGCTGCCGCCGACCCTGAACCCAGGTCTCCTTTCGCTTCCCCTTGGCACCGCGTGCAGGCCGGGATCCCGACCTTGGCCCGGGACCGCGCAGGGAGCCCAGCGCCAAGGTCTCCGGCCCCAGCGGCGCAGGCCCCGGCCGGGCCCCGGGTCAGGCGGAGCCCCTTGGGCGGGGGAGGCGCTGGGGCGTCTCCCGCCTCCGGGCTGGACAGCGAAGCTCCTGCCGCCCGCGCCGCCGCTCGTGGGCTGAGCCCGCCGGCCCAGGAGGAAAGTACAAAGGCGGGCCCGGGCCGCGGAGGGAGAGCAGGAGGGAGGGGGACGGCGGGGCTCGGCGCGCCGGCCGCCAGGAGCCCGCCCCTGCCACCCCAGTCCGCAGGCTCCGCCGCCGCAACAAAAGACCCCCGACCTGGCCGCCTCCCTGCCCGCCGCGGGCGGCGGAGGGGGCTGCGCCCCCAGGGCTGCATTACCTGGTCGCAAAGGGTTAAGCGGTCCTGTCAGCCCCAAGTTCATGGTTGGGTTCCTTAGCAGGGTTCGCGATGGGGGATCGTCAAAGATCAGGGGAAAACCAGCCAAACGCACGAAGAGAAAACGCCCCACTCCGACCGGGCTCGGTTCGCAAGTCTCTCTCCTGCTGTCCTAGCTAAAGTCTGAAGCGGAGGCAGGAACCAGATCCGTAGGGAGCGACGGCTTCGGGCGGCCGGGAGCCGGCGCCGCACACACATCCGAGCGCGGCCGAGCCAGGCGGGCGGCGGGCGGCGGGCGGCGGAGGGAGCGCACCCGGCCCGCGCTCTCCGCTGCCTTCGGGCCGCTCCTGCGGCGCGCGGGGCCGGCGGGGCACTGCGGGGACCCGAGCAACGTCCCGGGCGGGCCGGCGGGCGGGTGAGGCGACGAGGAGCGGCCCGAGCCGCGGCCGCGGCGCGCGGAGCTAAGAGCGAGGCGGCGGCGGCGGCGACAGGACAAAGGAGACCATGTGCGGAGGGAGGGAGGAGGGAGAGGGAGGAGGAGGAGGAGGGCGCACCGCGGTGGCTTCTCCCTGGCGGCAGCCTCAGGCTCCCCGACTGCCGGGCCCGCCTCTCCAGCAGCGCCACAGGCCGCCTGGTCCGGGTCCCGCCGCCGCCGCCGCCGCGCTGGAGGGGGACGCTCCGGGAGTCTTTATTTTTGGCCGATCTCACCGGCGCGCGGCGCGGGGGCGCTGCAGCGGCCGGGGCGCCAAGCGGGCTGCGCGGGGACGACGGCGCCTCCTGGCCGGAGCTGGCGGGCGGAGGAGGAGCGGCCGGGGCTGGCTGGGCTCCGGCCCGCGCTCCGCTCGCGGGCGCCTGCCTCTCCCGCCGGCTCAGAGCTCAAGTGAACTCCATCAGCGGCCGTCACCGGCGCCGCGGGCTCGCTGGCTGGACGGGTGTCAGGAGGGGGCGGCGGCGGCACCCGGGCCCTTGGCTCCGGACTTCGCTCCCCGACTGCGCCGAGCGCGCCTCCTCCAGACGCTCTCAGCTCTCGGAGCGGGACTTCCTCGGTGCGCGGAGACCGAGCCGCCGGTGCCGCCGCCCCTCCTCCGTCCCGCCCCGCGCGCCCCGCCCCTCATCGCCCCTCCTCTCCACCCGGCGCCGGGTCCGCCCGGCGGGGGCGCAGTCCGTGAGCGCGACATCGACAGCTGTCGCTCCCCCCGGGGCTCGGGCCCTAGGTCCCCAGGCCGCCTTCCTGGCATACGGGCGCGGCGGGAACTGCAACGCCCCAGCCCTCCCCGCAGTTGTGGCTTCCAGTATTGCGCCGAGGCAGGGAAAGGCCACTAGGCCGGTAGCTTGGGGTTGAAATGCAACTAGGCCAGCCGCATCTGCACGGAGCACGCTCTCTAGGCAAGAAAGTAAGGTATAGGAAACGCCTGGCACGTAGTAGGTGCTCACCCCCCCCCCCCAATAAGTACATTGTTGAAAATGGGGGGGAGGGGGTGTCAGAGTCTAGTACTAGAACAAAAAGGTCTTAATCTGACCTCATCCCCATCATGATCAAAGACTGAATGCAGTTTGTTAGGTCTTAAGGATAATTGAGTGCATGAACTGGCCATTTACAAAACCCCACCCCCCATTCTTCAAATCCACTAACAAAGTGGAGCTGATTGGTTCCCCTGGCATCCACCAGATGTAGGGAAAGGAATAAAGCAAAGCCACAGCCTCACTACATGGGCAGCAATTACTGTCTTCCTGACATTTATCATCATTGTGTTCTTTAGTGTAGGGCCTGGAAGGGGGGAGAGGGCGCTCAATGACTACAAACTTTGTTGGATTTCCCCTGAAATCCCACTCCTGCCCAGGGCATACCCAGCCCCCTCTGTCCAGCCCAGTAGCCCCCTCTGCAGGCTTCTGGCCTCCTTACTATCCAACTACAAAGGCCCTGAAAAGGTACTAGGCGATACATGGCGAGATCCTCTGCAAACAAAAGTTGCTGTGATTTTTCTAGCACATGGGAAAGTGGACAACAAGCCCTAGATTGCAACTGGAAGGGTTCTCGGGTAGAGTGGGCACACCAGAGAAGGGTGGGAGAGCAGCTTGCAGTTCCTCGTTTCCCTTCCAGTGCCATTACCTGGAGGGCAGCTGAGATGAGAGGAAAGAAACCTGCTGTGGAGAGACACACACCGCACACGGGGGCATGGAGACTGGCTTACGGCAGTAAGGCCCATTCCTCACCTCTTGGGAGTTGCACATCCCTCACTGTTTGATTTCATGGCACTCTTGAAAAAAGTATCAAGGAGAAAAAAGAGGTGCTTGCTGTATGGCACAATTCTTTTTCTTGAACCTCCAAATGCAATTATTTTGGGAAATAAGCAGGTCTCTCTCTCTCTAGCCTCATACCCTCCCCAACTGGTAGCCCTCATGGTGTTCCTAAAAGCAACTTTAAAAAAAAAGATAGGTAGTAGAGAGAGATTTTTCTCTACCCCTAGAGAAGTCAGAAGAAAAGGTGCCTCAGAAGGTGTAAGTTTGGAGTTGGATTTTCCTATTGTTTATAAGATGTCACAAAAAACAGCTGAGGCCCTCCAGCTAGGGGGCATTCATTCTGAAGCTGTTTCTGCAATACCCAGATAGCTCAAAGGCAAACATTAAATTTTCAAGAAAATACATTAAAATGTTGTTTCTTTTAGAGCAATCAAAATGGGATGGTTTTCTTGTCTTGTTGCTCTAATAAAATCAATATTACAGGGAAGAAATTGCCAGAGCTCCTGCCAGGACCCCTCAGGGTAAAGTGAGATGCACAAAGGATGGGCAACCTAAGAGGCCCAAAGAAAGCAACCACTTAGCCCTCTGAAGAGCTTTTCTCAGGCAGCATTTCTGACACTTAGCATGCCTTGCATTAGATTGTCATCTCTGATTATCAGGGTTAGACCACAGATGAAAGCCTGGGATAGATCTGCATGTGTCCCTATGTTTTGATTATCTGCAATCAGGAGGAAGGCAGAAACGCCAATAGCCAAGCCTCTAGAGAACGGCTGAATGCGCTTCTGCTGCGTCTCCCTGCCCCCCTGCCTGTGCCTGGCCTGCTTCCTGTCACACCATGGTCACTCTGCTTCATTTCTCAACCTCTCCACAGACATGTGAATGAGTCCATTCTGATTGGTTTCCAAGTTGCTCTGTTCCCCCTCCCTTCTGGAAGGGAGGGAATCAAATCGATGTTAAAGCTGGAAGGGGACAGGTACAGGGGCAGCACCAGAAGTATAGAGAAGGAAGACCGAAAAAAAAAAAAAAAAAAGATAATACACACACTGGGTGGCTGGACATCCTAATCTGAGATCTGACTTTCAAGAATGAAGAAGATTTATTATTATTTTACCTTGGGAAACTTAGCTTCTCTTTATTGGAATTTGAATCTCAAGATTACACAGACAAATGTCTACAACTTCAGGAGGTTTGACATAACCAGCACCAATGGCTTAATGTCACCTTCCGTTTCTGAACCAGCTTTAAGGAGAGCAAGTCTTACAAAGTGTGGATCCTAAGCAGCAGATTGCAAGAATATGGATTAGGGGGTCTTTTCAGTATTAGCTCAGCTTTTTCAGAAACAAACACAATGTCTGATATATGACCAAAGACCTCGGCCAACCTCATGATTAACTAGCTCAAAGACAGAACAAACATGCTAAATTAAAACATGGAGCCCTGGCCGGTTTGGCTCAGCGGTTAGAGCGTCGGCCTGCGGTCCAGAGAGACCCGGGTTCGGTTCCCGCTAAGGGCACGTACCTCGGTTGCAGTTTGTCCCCGGCCCTGGTTGGGTTGTGCGGGTGGCAGCCACTTAATGTGTCCCTTTCGCGTCCATGTTTCTCTCTTTCTCTCTCCCCCTCCCACTCTATCTGAACAAAATATGGAAAAATGTCCTCGGGTAAGGATAAAAAAAACAGAAAAGCATGGAGTCATCTTCCTCAAATCTCAAAATCTATCTAAATATATTTAAAGATAAAGATAAACTAGGTTACTAACTAATGGAAGTTCTTCCAAACCCATATAAAATGCAGAGTTTTAAAGCTTAAAATGTGAGACTGGTTCAGTTTGTATCATAAATGACCAGACTGAGACTAAACACTTTCTGGTAAAATATTTCTTACAAATGCGGGTCTTCTTTGAGCAGTTTATAGAGCAAAATTCAATGTCAATGCAACGGGCCTCAGGCACTCCCTAACAGAACATGTGTGGAGTGTTTTAAAGGAGGGGAAGTCTTCACAAGAATTTCCTCCAGCTTTTATATTTTAAATTGTCTCACATGGAAAGACCGGGAACAGGGTGCGGCGGCACATGGGTTCTCTCTCCGACGGCCCTGGGGAAGCCATCACCCCACCTGGGTTATTTCTGTGTCTCTAGGACGCTTGATCTTCTCAAATTTTAAAGCTCCTCTGATTTTGAAAATACAAATTAATTTCTACCTGTTCTCTGGGCAGAGGTTAAGAGCCAGCATCTGGCTGACATCACGGCCCTGTCACTTCTGAGCCAGGAGACCTTGGGAAAATCTCGTCCCTGTCCATACCTCATGCTCCTCATCCGGAAATGAGGTGGCAAGAGGACCCGCAGCCCACAGGGCTGACGTCAGCCTGTGGGTGCATGACGAGAGGACCAGTAGATGGCTGAGATTTTCGCAACCTGCCAGGGAGGCTGGGCACCTGACAGCATCTGGGTAACTGATAAAATGAGGGGGACTCAGGGTGAAGACACCTGGCACACAGTACGTGGGATATATTGTTGGCTCCTGTGATGAAAATGGACACTCTTGTTTTGGTTGCTGTGGAGAACAACAAAATAAAGGACATTCTGGTACGGTAGCAGTAACGCCAACCCCCCACAGTGACAACAAAAATAACCACAAGAGCAACAAAATGACACCAGCCCCCCAAAGTGGTGACAGTGGTTTGCACCGTCTGTACTGGAAAGACCCCCTTCACACAGGCCTTACGGCAAACAATCCCTCCAGATCGGGTCAGAACCTGGATATCACTTAGCCTGGGTCATGGGATAAGGCTGGGGGAAGGGGGGGGGGTAATGTGGATCTTCTTGATCAATTATCTAGTCTAGCCTTGAGTGAAGCAAAATGTTATGAGAGTTCACCATGCTTTAAGATGTCCTCAGCCCCCTAGCAGCAAGGGCTTCGATTTCTTAAACATAAAAGAGCACGCATCCCGATTATGTCATGTGCGCATGTTAACTTGTAATTCCAGTTTTAAAAGGCCTACAGATTTGCTATAATTAAAAATGGTTTCTGTCCCACCGGTGTGACTCAGTGGTAGAGCGTCGACCCGTGCACCAAGAGGCCATCGTTTCGATTCCCAGTCAGGGCACATGCCCAGGTTGTGGGCCAGATCCCCAGTTGGGGGCATGCAGGAGGCGGCCAATCGATGTTCTCTCTCATCGATGTTTCTATCTCTCCCTCTCCCTTCCTCTCTCCAAAATCAATAAAGGAAAAAAAATGATGTCTTACTGATACATGTTTTGTTTTTTGTCCCTTTTCTCTGTGTGGGATCCCCACCACCTCAATTTGATTTTAAGTCCACCTACACAAAGACCGTGTCTTGATTCACACAACGGCCGTGGCAGCAGTATGAGGAACGGAGACAGGTGCCTGGAGACCGAGTCCAGCACTTGACATCTACTGAGGATATAATGACAGCCTATTCCCCGAGACGCGCCTTCTCCATGAACCCAGGTGCTTGGGGATCTGATTCCCATCGGGAAAAGTGTTCACATGTCGTGTACCCAGCCCAACACTGGTGGGCCGACTTCAGTAGGTGCATGGCGAGCTAGGATGAACAGATGGCTGAGATTTTCCCAGCCTGCCAGGGAGGCTGGGGCACCTAAGTGTCTGGGTAACTGATAAAATGAGGGGAGACTCAGGGCCAATGACCTGCAGTTGGACCGACATGCTCCCTACTCACCTGGCGCAGAGAACTGAAGTCAACAGGTTGCTCCCCCCAGCGAGCAGGAAATCTCCCTGCCGCCAGGGCTGTCTGGCCCCACCTCTGCTCATTCCTGACTTGTACCTTCCCTGCTGTCCAGCCCAGGAGTTAAAGCCCTTCCAGGGTCCCAGGGATTTCTCCTGTGGGAGTGTTACATGCGAGCAGACCTCGGGTGCCCCCAGCCCCTCAGCTCTGTGCCTCCAACCCTTCTGAATAAGGAGGGTTTTGAACGGAGGGTTCATTACTTATGGCCCTGAAAGCGGACTGCAATAGTTCACGTTCTCGCTGTGGCAAAGCAGAGTCTCCGCCATTATACGCCTGTGTTGCTACAATTGATCACGGGGCTGCAACGGGAGGGAAGTAAATAAACCGAACTGGGGTAGTTTATGATGCATGCTATTGAGACGCAGGGCGAAATAAATATTTTCCAAGTGTAGAAGTCAAGAAAAAAGAATTTTACTTTCAAACTTCACAGTGTACTATAAACTACATAAGGGAAAAAGTATATTAAAAAAACTCATAAAATATCTCTTACTTAACCTCCAAATCTACATTAAGATATTAATATTCAGAATCTGACATCCTCATGAAGAACGGCCATGAGATATAAAAATACATTCCATCCCTGCTCACGTCGCCCAGTGGCACCTTCCTTTTCCCAGGTAAGTACGTAAGGTCGGGACTCTGAGGCCATGTCCTCCTGGTATTCACCGGGGTGCTCCGTCTTCTATCCTATTTCATACTGATGAGGCTTGTAATGAGGGGTCTAGAGACCTGCACTTCATATCAAGTCCATCCTGCTTGAGGACAGGCAGTCACCCTGCTGAAATCTCCGAAATCTGGGTCCTCTCACTCATTCCACATGAAAATGGGGGTGGGGTGAGGGGCCCGAGGTCATTAAAATGCATAACGTGTACAAATGTCTGCACCAGCTACAAGGACGGGCAGAACAAAATGTGTAAATAAGACACTGGAGATGATAAACGGAGGAAAGGGAAGCATTCAATCGAAAAGAAGATGCTCTTGGTGAGGCATTTCCTTTAACTGTCTTTACGTAAATTATCCCAGAATCTGATTCTTAAGCAGGCTTACTGGATATTACAATTTGTGGTCCCCAGCCTAGTGGTTAGGAAGTTAGAGGGACGCATCTTTGAATCCAGTCAAGATAGCTGGTTCATCTTGAGTTACTTAACTTCCTAAGCCTCATAGTCCTCATCTGCAAAATGGACCTAGCACTGTCAGACAGCTCTCACAGTGTCGCTGCAGACCTGAAAAGGAAAAGGCATCCTGATGCAACTTGCCCCTGGGCTCCTCACACCAGGATGACTCAGTCGGAGGCCTTCACACTGGCACCGGCGTTTCCCTGGGGCACCTGGGAGGCAGCTGGGTTCAACCCCTGGCTCAGCCTCTCCCACTTATTAAGCTTCGTAACGTTGCAAAGACTGCTTCACGTCCCCGTGCCTCAGTTTCCTCATCCATGCAACAGGGCAATAACAGCGCCTACTGTTGTCACGGCACCTGCTGTGAGCATTCAGTGTTAAGATATGAAAAGCACTCGGAGCAGCACCTGGTCTTCATCAGCCACCAGCCACCTAGGAGCAGGTGTTCTTCGTTTGGGGAAGACTGACCAATAGTGGCCCCTCCTGGTGAAGGGGAAAGTAGAAAAGGTCCTTCGTGGTGGTGTGACCAAGGCAGCCTTGCTCCCCTCGGCTGGCCGGACGGCTGCCAGGCTGAAGGAGGACTGAGCGGGGCAGACAGTGCTGATGCAGGGGCTCCCTCGGAAACGGGGCTGTCCCAGCCGGGTGCAGGTAAGAGCTGGAGCGCCCAGCTCCCAGGCACAAGCATGGCCTTGGGAAAGGGGCGCCCAACAAGGAAGGCGGTCCCAGAGCCACCGACAGGGGTGCAACTGTCTGCATGTCCACAGGTGCGCTAAGGGCCAGGTGAGTCAAGGCTGCCGTGGGAAAAGGGCCACTGGGGAACTGACCACATTTTCAGTTTCTACCTAGGAGGCATTTTAGCCATTTTGGACCGAGGGGGCTCCCCAAAATGGTCAACAGCTCAGGGGAGGCAAAGGCGCCCCTGAAGCCACGCTAGATGGTCTCGGCGGATGGCTGAGTGAATGATTCACGTGAAAACGGAGAGACCGTCTTAGGTGGGCGGGATCCATGTCCACCATCAAACAAGTCACACCTGCTACATTGTTCGAACGGCAGTTGTGTTCTGAACTGAGGGAAAGCGTCTGTCTGCCTCTGATTGGAGGGCTGTCCTTTCTAGCTTCAGTTAGTCCCAGGGAGAGCTGCTCTTCTAGGTCTGGGTCAGGCTCAAAACACGATTTTTAATCTCCATCTCAGGGTCTTGAAGTGGAAGGGAGGGAGAAACCAACGAACAAACTAGGGAACTAGAAAAAGAGCAGAGGCCACAAATTATACACCGTGATGTCTTTTACTGGTTCTCAGATGCCGCCTCTCCTGACTGTGCTGCGGCGCATGCCTAGAGAAACACAATTTTTCAAAAATGTTTACAATTAGGATGTCATCTGGCCTTGACTCAACCCTGCTCTCCTCCTCCACATTTCAGACAAGGCAAGTGGGGAGTGAGGATGACACCCCGGTTCCGAGGTCGCCACCACCTTCTCCACCGGACCCTGTTCTACCATCCATACCGTTAGGCGAGTCCCCGTTTCCCTCGGCAAACCTGGAATTCCACCAGCCACTCATGGCTGAAATATGTCAGGTCTAGACCTAAGTCCAAGTCAAAATGAATTCTGGTAGCTAAAATCTAGAGAAGTTTCAAGATCCAAAGGGTCACGGTAACACTGCCTTCAAGTGGTGCAAATACTACCAGGACATGTGAGTAGTTTGCCGTCATGGGTTTTCTTAGTGTGGAAGGTCACAGACATCCACAGTAAGTCATGTGCAAAAGTAACGTGACCAGTGGTGGCCAACTGCAGGTCAGCACGTCCTTCCCACCACTTGCCCTCAAAGGGTTTGCTCTCTTTTCCTGGACACATGTTACCTATAAATATGGATATTACTTAGGGTCCTGGAAATTCTATCCCTCCATCTATACTAATACACATGGACCTAATAAGGCTTTCATTTTAGCCTCATTATGGAGTATCCAGATGGTCCAAATATTTATTTGCAGAAATTCCTGTCGGGCAAGAATGAATCATTTGCTTCTACTGTTTTGGTGAGTCATACAGTTGCCAGGGTATGAGGTGGGCAGTGAGGATGTCCAAGAATTCCCTTGGTTTAGCCTTCCTGAAAGCCTTCTACTGACCAGTGTTTCTGAGTTTTCACCCTTGTGCTTACTGGTCTTAGTTTTTTCTCCCTGTCCCTTCTACACTCCCAGAAAGACATGGAAATCTCTAACATGGCCATCACAATGGCTTCCATCTCTGTGGCTTTGTGGCTTTGTGAACTAAATGAGAGTAACGAGCATACTTTGCAGACGGTGACCTTCTGTGCATGCGCCAACTGCTCTGATCACACACGGCTACTCCACAGGCTGAGCGCAGGCCTGCGTGCACACGCCAACTGCTCTGATCACACAGGGCTACTCCACAGGCTGAGGCCAGGCCTGCGTGCACACGCCAACTGCTCTGATCACACACGGCTACTCCACAGGTTGAGGCCAGGCCTGCGTGCACACGCCAACTGCTCTGATCACACACGGCTACTCCACAGGTTGAGGCCAGGCCTGCGTGCACACGCCAACTGCTCTGATCACACACGGCTACTCCACAGGTTGAGGCCAGGCCTGCGTGCACACGCCAACTGCTCTGATCACACAGGGCTACTCCTCAGGTTGAGGGCAGGCCAGCGTGCACACGCCAACTGCTCTGATCACACAGGGCTACTCCACAGGCTGAGGCCAGGCCTGCGTGCACACGCCAACTGCTCTGATCACACACGGCTACTCCACAGGCTGAGGCCAGGCCTGCGTGCACACGCCAACTGCTCTGATCACACAGGGCTACTCCACAGGCTGAGGCCAGGCCAGCGTGCACACGCCAACTGCTCTGATCACACAGGGCTACTCCACAGGCTGAGGCCAGGCCAGCGTGCACACGCCAACTGCTCTGATCACACAGGGCTACTCCACAGGCTGAGCGCAGGCCTGCATGCACACGCCAACTGCTCTGATCACACAGGGCTACTCCACAGGCTGAGGCCAGGCCTGCGTGCACACGCCAACTGCTCTGATCACATCCACAGGCTGAGCGCAGGCCTGCGTGCACATGCCAACTGCTCTGATCACACACGGCTACTCCACAGGCTGAGGCCAGGCTTGCGTGCACACGCCAACTGCTCTGATCACACACGGCTACTCCACAGGCTGAGGCCAGGCCTGCATGCACACAAAGCCCTGCTGCCTCCTCTGTGGGCCTGTATAATCTCTTTTTACAGACCTCCGCTGCAAATCAATTAAACCAGCAATTTCGTCTTCTGCTCCAAACACAGCTTATCTTGAAGACTTCCTTAGGCAAATATATCCAAAAAAATGTCTCATGTGTATTACCTGCCTCTTGGCTCACTTCTGGACACTGTCATTCCTTTAGGGGCATCCGATTCCTCAGTGGGAACAAGACACCACTTTGGGGAGCAAAGATGCAGGGGGCCAGGACTGTGCCCTCACATGTCCCCAACCCCTAACATCATCATCCCCTTAACATCTAGTACAGTACTCCTAGGTCTTACATATAACAGATGATCAATAAACAGTGGTTGATCAGCGAGGTAACAAATACATGACCACATGTCTGCCAACGACACAGAAGAGAATGAAGACACGATCTCAAAAAATAAACTGTAAAGCCCTTTCCACAAACTACCAGTTTAGAATTTCATCGAATGTAGAAACCCACTGTCATGTGGCTAGCAACAGAGTATATATAAAATCTCCTGAAAATGTAATAGTGATTAAAATACCACACCAACCATTGTGGTAGCTACTCTCTCAATACAGCCTCCAGTAGTTCTCCGTGAGAACTGGAGCTATGTCCTCCACCCTGGAATCCGGGATGGACCTGTAACTGTGTAACTGGTTCAACCAGTAGGACATGGAGGAAGGGATGTTCTGGAGCTTCAGAGCTTGGGTGTTAAGAAGACCTGGAAGCTTCTGCTTCGTTCCTCTTGGGACCTGGCCACCATGCTGCGAGGAAGCCCAAGCAGGCCCACCTGGAGGATAATCGAGGCCTCGAGACCTAAGCCCTAGCTCGGTTCCTGGCTAACAGCCAATGACAACTTGCCAGCCATGTGAATAAGAGTCCTGGGTGTGGCTCCTTCAGCCCCAGCGAGCTCCCCTTAGCTGATGCTAGAAGGGACACAGAGAAATGGTCTCTGCAAAGCCCTGACCAAACTGCAGAATTGTGAGCAAATAAATAATGGTCGTGTGTTACGCTATTAAATGTGCAGCTTGTTACAAAGCAACAGGCAACATCCATGTCACTTATCCCCAACATTCAGAAGAAGAAAGAAGGTGAGCACATGCCAGGGCGAGACACACCCATGAACGTCACCTTCTGCTTTCTTGCCGCCCCAAGGTAATGACGAGGACCGTGAGGTTAAAGAAAGAACAGCACTGAAACAGAGACAAGTACAGCGGCAGCAACAACAACAAAATCCTGAAAGAAGAAAAATCTTTGCCAAAAGAAGAAGTTTCTATTTGATAACTTAGAAGAACACACTTAACATGACAACGTTAATGAAAGAATACATCTGATCTCCCCCTTCCCTTTTGGAGGCTGAGTGTTTGCAAAACTAAAAACGTCGTTCGTAATCCCTTCTTTTATCTGAAACAGATTGCTGTTTTAAGCACAGCCGCGTGAAACTGCAGGTTCAAAGGAACCTAAAACCGAATTAGCATAAAATCTGGAATTCTCATTTCCACCAAGTGCACAGCTGCCCTGTGACAGCTCTTCTGTGAGTTTGGTTTCAAATGGAAACGGGAAGTAGCTGCGGCAGCGTGGGCCACGGCTCCACGCTCTCAAGCCTCGCTCCCTTCCACAGACTCAGGCGCTCACGAGCGCCGCAGGGGCTGACCCAACACCTCTGGGAATGGATCCCCTGTGTGGGGCAACATCCAACGCCATGCAGTTTATAAGTAAGGGGACTTGGGGGTGGCCCCTGCGATATGAATGCTCTGCTCGTACTTTTAGGAGTATTAAATATTTTAAAGTAAATTCACACACACACACACACACACACACACACACACACACGGCGAACCTGCCAGGACTGAGTAGGTGGGGGAAGTAGGGAACCCTTTCCCGTTTCTGTATTACAAATGCCAAGAAACCCACACTCCACACGCTGAAATTTAAACACCAGCAGGTATGTTATTCTCTTTCATGATTCACTTAACACTCAGCTTTCTTTTTAGATAATGACAGCTCTAAGCATCTACATTTAATTCTCGAGAACCAAAGGTGGGGGAGGGGGCAGCTTTGCCTACTGCTGAAGTACCATCACCTCTGGGACGAAAAGTTCCATTTCTTTGTATAGGGAAGAGCAAAAAAAAAAAAAAAAAAAAGATACTATGTATGTGATTCACCTGAGGAGAACACATGCTAGAAAAAGACTTTCTCTCCCCAGGAGAGAGGGTGCATTTGCCCAGAGTGGTCCCAAACTTCCTCCTCCAATCCCCATATGACAACTGCATGAACTGAGTGGCAGCTGGTGGGCGCCGCACCAACAGCACACGGAAGGCAGGCTGCAGCCACGCAGGGAGCCAGAGGCATGGCCTTCTCCTCCGGTTCCCACACCCCCCCGCCAGGCCTGCCGGACCCTCCCTGTCCACCGCGCCCCACTCAGAGCCATCAGCACCTGGTGTTAACTTATCCACCAGCACGGCAAGAAACGGGAAAGGGGCCCATGTGGGCCGTGTGTGGCCGCGGAGAAAGTCACAGGGAAGTGAGTGTGGACCGTCAGGGGCTCACTTTCACCCAGGTTCGTGCCTCCTTTGAAGTTCCTCTACCGCTAGGTTACAACTTTTCATATTCTCCAGGAGGAAAAAAAAACAAAAAACGTAGGGAGCATCTGGTATTTATACAGAATCTTAGAGGGAGTTGACGGATTTAATTACAAGTGTTAATAAAACAGGAAAATTGTAGCCAGGCTTTCAAATAGCCACTCGCCTATAGGTAACAAGACTGTCCGTTGTGCTGCTGGTTAAGAATGCCATCTATCTTCCTAGCAGTGAGTTTTCTTGGAAAATACAGTTGTTGGCTGGTCGCTTTTATTTTAATTTACGATGCTGTCCTTCTTATACAAAGATCGAGCTACAAACAACATTCTACTGGGCTGTGTGCTCTGCCTTGTTTTCCCATTTGCAGTAGCGGTGATGGATTTTCCTCCTTACCGGTGCTCACTTACAGCCCACAACATGCATTTGTGAAGTGAGCGCTGGGTTAAAGGGATACCATTAGGCCAGGAAAGGGAGTGCAAATAACTGGCCTACACGAGGATCAGAGACCTGCCCTGACCCCCACTGGCAGCAGGCTATCACAGTCCACGACAGGGAAGGACAGTTGCTGAGGGAGTACTGGACCAGATTAGCAAAGTTGGGGGACCTGGGTTTCAGAACAGACCCAGTCCCAGTTAGTGTGGTTTTGGGCAAGTCATTGTACCTTTGCTTCTTATTCAAATGCCTGCAAACTGGGACGGATACTCTCTCTCACTCTTTCCATACATGAGATCATATGATGCTAAATGACCTAGTATTTGGATTACACAGAGAGAATAGTCATTGTGTTAGAAAGTAACATTTCCTCTTTCCATCTTAGTTCTAAGTAGGGCATACTGTGTTGCTTGACTCACCTCTTCGCCCCCCACCCCGACTTTCCTGATAAATCACTGACACGGCAGAGGTATACTATGGTTCGCGCTGAACCCTTCCAGCCGGTGGGTGTGATTAACGTCCTCACCCGGAGCACACGGGAGCCTCTCAAGCTTTGTGCTCGTCACTTGGTGCCACGGGCCCATTAAACACATTTGTCAGCTTTGTGTTTTAAAAGCAAAAGCAAAAGGGTAAATGTGTCATCATGCACTCTGTAATCTGAAATCCACAGGGGAAGGACTTCAGAAAGAACAGGAAAAAATACACACGCCCTCCCCTGAACCCCCTCCCGAATCGGAACACTGCCGAATTCAAAGCTGGGGTTTGTCTTCCTCAGACCCTTCCTAGCCAAGGCCATGTGCAGGCCACATTGGGAACCAATTTAGTCATTTCTGACTTCTCAACAATCAAATAAAACAATAAATGGCCTGAAAGGGGCTTGCAGGGGAAGAGGACCACATGTATTTCCTCTTAGGATTTTTTTTTAACATGAAAGTTTGGCTTGAAGAGAACTTATTGCGCAGACACACGTGGCCTCGGTGGGATAGATCTTTAACTGACAAGACAGAGTCCAGATCTGAGCTCGCAGTATCAGGACTTAAACCCTCAGAATTTGGTAATGGAAAGTTTGGGTCACATGAAGGGCTGTGGGATCGATCCAGGGATGAGATTTAGTTTTCAATGAGCCTCTCGGGCAGGCTGAGCGTCCCCCTAAGAAGCACCATATGTCCCACATTCCACCTTTCTTCTTCTCTGGGCAATTCCCGTCTGAGAGGCCAGAAGACTCCTGGCTTCGGGCCACTTCCCTGTGTATTTGTTGTTGACTCCCATCCTCAGGATTACGTTCTTGATGCTCTCTTTTCAAATGCTTCCCAAGTTTTTATTTTGAGGAATCTCAAACTTAGAGAGAAGATGAAAGGGTGGTATGAATAACACAGCACAACCCTTCGCTTCTATCCTCCATGGGTAACGTTTCACCGCTCTCCCTCTCACTGCTGAGCTGGAGAGAGCCGCACACTGCTGATCTGGTCCGTGGGGAAACACGAGCTCTCCCAGCTTTCCTTCTAGTGCTTTCCTTGGGGTGCTAATCCGAGTGGTCAGCATGGGAGGCCAGGCCATGCTGACTGGTGGGCAGGGGCCCTGTGCATGGAAAACCCCGCGTGTGTTTCAACAGTCTGCACGAGCTTGGTTCTTCTGTCTGCTTCCAGGACCCGGGACGACTCAGTGCAGCTGGGGCCCCGGAAGTCGCTCTGGGCTCGATGGAGCCGAAGGCACTTACTTGCTCTAGCACACATTGCAAAGAGGCTTGGAATTACTATTACAATGAAATAGTAATATTTGACCACTTCTGCCACTGTTTTATCATCTGTAGACTTAAAGCACAATGTACCTCCCAGAGCTGTGAAGACTAACTGGCTAGAACCGTCCCTAGCACACGGTAAGCGCGCGGCAGACACATGTGGTTATTGTTCCGTATGTCTTGCCCCCTCGGGTACCACTCTGAAGAAGAGCTGGTGGGGAAGGCAAGATCTGGGCCTGTGTTAGGCTGTGCTAGCCTCTTGCTCTCATCCAAACCCTTCCTAGTTCCGACAGTATGTGACCTATGCATGATTATTTTTGCCCAGTAAACTAAAGCCATTCATACGGTCAGGAACGAGGCGATTTTCACTGAGCATGGACCCTATGCCAGAAGATAACAGAGTATGTTAACTGCCCCAGAGAACCTATAATTCAGGAGGTAACACAAATGCATTGATGACAAGAAGGCAGAGCATGATGGGTATCCTGGGAGGCATCAAGAACAGGGCCCTAGGCCCTGGCTGGGTAGCTTAGCGGGTTTGAGCATTGTTCCAATACGCCAAGGTTGAGGGTTCAATTCCCAATCGGGCACATACAGAAATCAACCAATGAATGCATAAATAAGTGGAACAACAAACCGATGTCTCTCTCTCTCTCAGAATCAATAAATAAAAATTAAAACATTAAAATAAAAAAGAACAGTGACCTGGGCGGAAAATGGTTCATCCAAGAAGAGAAGACAGCGGAAATGCAAAGTAAGAAGAGGTAAAAAAATAATGCAGAGCCCGGTTTGGCTCAGCGGTTCGAGCGTTGGCCTGTGGTCCAGAGAGACCCGGGTTCGGTTCCTGCTAAGGGCACGTACCTCGGTTGCAGTTTGTCCCCAGGCCAGGTTGGTCGTGCGGGTGGCAGCCACTTGATGTGTCTCTTTCACATCAATGTTCCTCTCTCTCCCTCTCCCTCTCACTCTATATGAACAAAAAATGGAAAAAAATGTCCTCGGGTGAGGATAAAAAAATAATAATAATGCAGAGGCATGGAAGTTGAAGGTGGGAGACACTGAGAGCTAAAGCCTGGGGACCTAGTTAAAATCAGGAACCCAGAAGCAGGAGGGGGAATACAAAGAAGATGCTTTGGCCAAGATGACTCTAAAGTACTGTGAGGAAAGGCCAGCGTGGTCATAAAGTCGGGACTGGAACACAGGAGAGGGCTCAGAATCGTAGACAGGCGCGGTGTCCTCCACAGAGAGGTGAGGGGATGGACTGCCGAACTGTGGGGTGGGGAGGAACAGAATCAGGGGCTGCCCCCCGCCAGCATCCATGCTCACTGGGTCAGGGAGGAGCCACAGACAATGATGTGTAGGGAGATCGGGCTGCATCACTCAGAACCCAGGGAGGGCAAGAGTTCCAGAAGGAGGGGAACTAAAAAATGGCAAATGCTTGAGAGGTGCTAGAGGACCGGGACTGGGAGAAGACAGAGGACCTGGCAATTTAGGAGATCTTTGGTGGACACCAAGAGAACTGCAGGACAAGGAAACAGGAGCCAGAGTACATATAAAACATTATTAAGTAAACAGAGCGGTAAGAACACAGACGCAGGAAGCACAGATTCTTTGTGAGAAGTGTTATAACCCAGTAATTCTCCATCCGCTAGAAGAAGGAACCTCTCCTGGGTTCCTTGAACCCCAAGTTGTTTTTGCAAAAATTCTTGAAGAGGAAGGTATGCATCAGCCATGACCACAAGGGTATTGACCATGAGCTTAACTAATCAGGAGATGTCAGGGGCAATGAGACATTCAAGGCTGGGATCTAATAAGTGTTAAGAAATATAAAATAAACCACTTGTGCAGCTACTCACTGTTGATACCCGCTTCTGTACACGTAGCTTGCTTGCTCTGCTAAACTCTTGAGTAACCCCTGTCCTATATAAGCAACCCTCCCTGAGCTCGGGGCTGCAGTCCCTGCGCAGGTAATAAAGCTCCTAATATTCAAAACTACTTTGTGTCCGAGTGAGGTTGATTCTCCTGGATTACAACAAGAAGAAGCGCGGAGAAGGGCTGGAGAGACAGAGAAAAGTACGCGCTTGGGCCCCAAGTCTGTTTTCAATTGTTTGCAGCAGAGGATAAGAGTATGAACAGCACCCTTCAAATCACCAAGTGCAATTTAACATGTTCCCCCCACCCACACATACATATACATATCTCCACTAGGGGTGTGTGTGTACGTGTGTGTGTAAAATAATAAAGAGTAGTGATTATTCCACATCAGGAGTAAAGAATCCAAATGTCACACACTTTACATTCACAACCGTTTTGTCCATGGGAAGGGAATGAAAGCACATGCAGAAAGAACCCATAACAGAATCGTGGTACTTTTGAAACGTGGCCGCAAAGCCTTGGACACTCTCCCATCAGGAGGTCTGTATCCCTTCCCTTGGATCTGGGGAACCCGTGACCTGATGGCACAGGCGGCTCCATTTCCAGGGCCAGCCGGAAGGCCTGCCGCTCCTGCCTGCACCCCTTGGAGTGCCTGCTCTCTGGAAGGGCCCCGCGGGAACCTCCTCGGGACCCAGCTGTCATTCTGTGAAAAGCCCAAGCCACATGGGAAGGACTGTGAGGTGCTCTGGTGGACAGTCCGGGCCAAGCTCAGCCTAGAGCCATCCTGCCCAGGTGTGGGGCATGTGAGTGACGACATCTCCAGGTAGTGCAGCCCCGGCCACTCAAGTCACCCAGACGTCCTGGAGCACAGATAAGCTGTCCCTGCTGGGCCTGTCCACATTCCTGGCCCCCTGAATCTGTGCGTACAATAAAGGGTGTTGTTTTACACCTCCAGGCTTTGGAGCAGCTGACTGGAATAAACATGTCTTAAACGGAGATCTGTTTTGTCATGGGCATTCTCTGCAATGAAGTAGCTCATGTCAGGGCCGTTTCCATGATGGGGGAGGTGGCTAATCAGAAATACTTCTGGAGCACCGGCCACACCTGCGGTGCGGGGAGAACTTAATCACGGGATGAAAACTGACACTCTGAATTGTGGGGTGCAGGAGGCGTAGCACCTCACCCACCAGCCGCTTTACTGTTGTCACTTTTAAGAGCATCAACAAACACAAAAGAACTTGATAAATATTTTCCATAACAAAACACAATTGGTTGCAATGGGACCCGGCTCTGCTCCTCATTAGTTACCCTTCACTTGTCAGACAGGCTCCATAGCTCACGGAAACCCACGGCGCATTCTTTATAGTTCGTTGGGAAATGTGACCGTGCATTTCCTTTCTACCGCATGCTTTCTTGAGCCTGCCTTTAAATCTAGAGCACAA
Organism: Molossus molossus; assembly: GCF_014108415.1. NCBI lineage: Eukaryota > Metazoa > Chordata > Mammalia > Chiroptera > Molossidae > Molossus > Molossus molossus. The sequence continues at coordinate 103,196,388 of NW_023425366.1, read as the reverse complement.
GCTCAGCTCCCTCCCACAGGAGAAGGCGCTTCAGCTTCCAAAGAGAGGACCAGGCGGGTCCTGCGGCTCCTGAGGTGGCTCCCAGCACAGGAGGTGGTGAGGCCAGGCTGCTACTACCAGGGGCCACCAGCTGCCCCCGGTCACGTCAGGTGCTAAAACACTTGGCTGACACCAGAAAAAAAGAATCATCACTCCTTCTCCTCCACCCCACCCTTACTCCCTCGCTCCCTCCCCTCTTTTTTTTTTTTTTAAAAAAGGAGGCTTTTTACCCTCATTAAATGAACCTTATCTCTGAAAGGCTGCAAGCCTCAGCAAATGACAGGTGCGCCTAATCTCACTTTCTGACAAGTGATTCTGACAGCACCTTCCTTTGGATTTCTGAGACATGTAGTTAGACATATATTAATCTGTCAGTCATCATCCCTAAGAAGAACAAAAAGAGAGAGAGAGAGAAAGAAAGAAAGAAATGAACGTTGGTGATTACGAAGGCAGGGACCGAGGTGAGGGCACCTATTTTAGCGGACACAGGGACTCCTCGCTCGGGCTCTCCTCTCGCTAGGCACACGGAGCGCCCGGACCGGGGAGCTAGAAGCTGCCCGAACAAGGTGCCAGTGGAATGAGCCAGGGCATGTGGTCCAGTGGAAAGAGGTGTGCTCTGGTGTGAGGCTAACCAGGTTCAAGTCCCTGTCCTCCGTCGTTACAAGCAGGTCGATTACATGAGATCTTCAACCTCTGCACCCCAGTATCCTCTCTGTAGGATAGCATGGCATCTGTTAGCTATAAAGATTAGATTATCTTTATCTAATGCACATGCGGGCATAGAGTAAGTACCCAATACACAGAAACACTCACTACTACTGTTATTTCTAGGAAAAGGAGACTCTGTATGGGTGGAGCAAGAGGAAACACAAGATGTACCCGTTCCCTAAGAGTGACGCACGCAGGGGGCCCAGAGCTGCGTGGTCGCTCTCAGCAGGGACCCCCGCGCCCAGCGGCACAGCAGGCTCTTCAAGGCCCAGGCTCTCGGGCATTTTGCTCCTAAACCGTGGGAAAGGCCTGAAACACACCACCACCCCTTTCCCTGCTGCAGCTTGAAAACAGACTCCTAACTCCACGCGGGGTACTCCTGAAGGGCAGCTGCTGTGCACTTTTCTGAGGAGGCAGGGGAGTCATGGAAACCAAGCCCGTCTTGGGTCACTCTGGGTGGAACCAAGTCAATGTACCTGTTTGGTAGAATAAAAGCAGATCCGATATGTAATGTTTTATTGATTTTAGAGAGAGAGGGGGAGAGAAACATCCATGTGAGATATATATATCACTACATCAACTCCAAGTCTAGAGTACATAATATGCATATAAATTAGTATACCATTGGTATATATTTATATGTCAAAATGTTGGGTGTTTCTGTCATCACTGTTTTCAAAAAGATGTCCCCCAAATCCAAGGAAAGGTTACTTCATGCAAGAAAACTTACAATGAAAAATAATTAAAACACAAAGAATGAGACCAGCCAGCTGTGGCAGTAGCCCAGGACACTGCCCACGATTCACAGCTGAAATGGTCTGGACTGACCCCAATTCAACCCAAGGGACTTTACTGTAAACTTGGGGCGTCACAATTCAAGTGTGATTAGGACTAAGAAAGCTAAAATTAAGTTAAAGTGTCCTCTCATCTGTCCGCTGATCTTTCTACATGATCTTTTGTCTGAACATCCATCCATCCATCCATTCATCTGTCTGTCCCTTCCTCCCTCCTTCCAATAAACATCTGCTCAGAGTCTAATAGGTGAAAAACACAGAACACTTGCTCTCAGAGACTCCCACTGTCCAGGAATGGAAAGTAAGTATAATAAGAAAATGTAACCTTTGGTGCATGGGATGATGCCAACCAACTGAGCCACATTGGCCATTGCCATAAATGTTTTACAGTAACTCTTTAAGGAATTAAAACACTTCAGTAAAAATTTAATAAACCACTGAAAGTAATCAAGAAAAAAAAAGAAAAGAAAATATAATAAAGTGCTGCAGTATCAGGGTTCACACTATCAGGGTTCACACCTGATGGAATGGGCAATTCGGGTGATGTCTCCTGTTCTTAAAGTCCCGGCTCACCAAGTGACCTTCTGACTATACTTTGGCTTCCTTAGGGATTATTTTTCAGGAGCAAATGTGCCAAAGAGTGCACATAAGTCATTCTGATGGGGTTGGTGGTTACACTTCTCACTGTAAACAGAAAGATTTGTGTTATAATTCAGTCAGTTTCCCCCGAGTCCGATTAGCATGATCAACTCTGAGTTTCTGGGCTGGACTGACCCAATCAAGCAACTGCCCTTCTGTGAAGCTGGCCTAGAACTGCCCCCGAGCGCCCATCTAATTTTCTATCTTACTGTTCTATAAATATCAGAGTAGGGTGGCTTTCACTGGGATTACAGCTCCATCTGTCTTTCTGCTTTCAAAGATCCCGAGTCCCACTCTTTCTAGTGAGTCCGTGACTGTTACCTCCTCACCTTCCCTGTGCTGTTCCACCAAAACTAAAGAGTCGCACTGGCCTTTCCCAGTTATGGGGTTAACAGGCTCTGGCCAGGGACCTGCTGCTTAACAAATCCAGTGGCCCGTCTGCCTCTCTTTCTGCAGAAGTTGCTGGCTGCCTCCCCCTTTTTCACGACAATAAACAATGACTGTCCTCTTATTTCCTCATGTTGCCTTCTGTTGGCTCCCTTATCCTTTCATAGTGGCTTCTTCAAGGTCCCCCTTCAATGTCTGGGAAGAAGGAAGTAGGAGGCTGTCTTACCAATCCCCCAGCTTCTACCATAATTCCAGCAGGTGACCCCATATCTTTAGCTCCATAATCTCTTGCTCTTCAGATCCCTATTTCCAGCTCATGTGTTAGATGGTGGCACTGACTGTCCTCTCAGCCCTTCAAAAATCAACATTCCTAAACAACAGATGCAGAGGTATTTCCTGTGGACTACCAATGGTCTCGCCCAGCCCATCCTCCTCCCCCCCACTCCAATCCAGCTCACCCTGCCCTCCGGACACTCTCTTCCCCGGGCCTCCTCGTTGTCTCCCTCCATGCTCACTGTCCTGGCTTTCATTCAGGCTCTCGGTCTGCTGGGCTATTCTCTGGGTACTGATGGCCTCTTCCCAGTTAGTGCCTTCCACGGTCTCTTTTCCCCATGTCAAGGCTTGAAAGGGGCCAGGCCCAAGGTAGGCTCTGTGTCGAACCACCCGACACCTCCTTCCAGGCTGACACTGCTAAGGGACAGGTCAGACAGAGTCTGGCTTTCACATTTCCCCTCTGCCCCACCAAAGCTGTAAGACCTCGGACAAGGTATTTAACCTCTTTGAATGCAGCTCCCTTTTCAGCCATAGGGGGTGATTACTTGCAACACTCCAGGCTGATAGGAGGAGACTGGGTACAGGGTTTGGTGCAAAGCAGAGCCTTGAAACAGGTTGGTATCTTTGCTGAAATAAGGGGAAATAGGAAAAGAAGACAATTGTATTTACTTTGCTCGACCTGCAATGCCTAAGCCCAGTTTACCGTACATAGTAGGGACTCTATTTGTATTGCCTTTGAAATTACTGTTTGTATTTATAGATATTGCCTTTGAAATAAATAAAGTATTTATATTGCCTTTGAAATAAAAATCTCTATTTTAACAAGTCCCAAGAAGAGGAAGATATTAGTAAGGGGTAGGGCCATCCTTTTAAGAGATAATATCCCTTTCTTCCAGCAGTTACCAAGATTGACAGTCCTGCCCTTCGACCATCAAATCTAAGTCTTTTTATCAAGCCTGATGAATAGCTGCCCACTGAACACCCAGCTGGGAAGGAAGTAGACCCAGCAAGGCTACACGTCATCTCTGTGTGAGCCACATTGCTTTGGTGATTCTCTCCGAAGGCCCCTTCAGGGTGGCTACAATCACTTTGCAATCAATGGTGGGGCATAAAACAAACAGGTCAAAAAAATGTTTAATAGGCTTGGAGTCGCAGAGGGTAGAGAAGGGCAGAAGTTCGAGGGAATGGGGTTGTTTATTCTCTTGTCCTCAGGGCAACTCAGTAACCACCCCTGAGAATCTGAAAAGCTATAAAGGCAGTGCCCCTTATTTATGGAGGCCACAGCCAAGCATGGATGTGATAAACTGTGTCTGCCCTGGGCTGTGACTGGACACAGGGGAGGACCCAATGTGTCTCCTAGGTCACTTCGAGCTCTCCATTCTGTGAAACCCTGTCAACCCCTGGGCTACAGAGCCAGGAATCAAGTACTCTGGGTGGATGGGGTCTGAAGGCTTCCCTCTGCTTTGATGGCTCAACATGACAGTAAGAACTTGGCCCAATTTCCTTTCCTCACTCAGTAATAATGGCGACAAATCTTCTCAGCTAGATTAAAATTTTCAGCCTTCTTACTCAACGCTCGCTGTGTCCTGACACACACACGCGCGCATCGGGGCTTATATGTGGATGGAATCAATTATAATTTGATTAACACAGAGCAGAAAGAATGCAGTAATAACAGTCATCATTTCACTTATAAAGCCTTCCTTCCTCACCCAGGCTCTTGGTGTGCAGAAAAGGCAATTAAAACGGGGTTCAATTAAAAATACCATAAAACAGAAATCAAATAAAATATTAAAAAGCCAAGTGCCGTTATTAAATAAGTGTTTGTGAGAGGAAGTCCTCAGACAATAACAAGAGTCTAGAGAGAGCCGGAAACCGTCCTCCTGGCGGGGAGGACACACACCTGAGGCACACCTACAATGAATGCCACTTGGTCGTGCCGCACAAAAGCTGTGTTCTGTTGCAAAGTAAAAAAATAAGGCTCCCCCTGGCCACTCACAAGTGTGCAACTCATATTCATTTTACATTTCCAATTCTTTTTTTTTTTTTAGTCTCCACAAAAGGATATTTTCCCACTGATTTCCAGATAGAATGGAAGGGAGGAAGGGAGAGAGAGAGAGACAGAGAGGCATCAATGTGGGAGTGCCACACTGATGGGTCGCCTCCTGCACAACCCTGAACCAGGGCCAGAGATCAAACCTGAAACTCAGGTACAAGCCCTTGACTGAGAATCAAACCCTCAAGCCCTTGGTCCACAGGCCGACGCTCTAACCTCTGAGCCAAAGCAGCCGGGGCTACAGTTCCGCTCCTTAAGGGCCCTGTGCTCCCGCCTGCTTTGCTTCGAGAGGGAATCATTCACTAGCAGGAGATGCGTCGTGTGTCACACTGAATCTGTTCATTGTGTTCACTCTCCTGCCCAGCACAGTGTTGACGTATCTCTGCGCTCTTGTACCGAAGAATTCAGTAAGAATCAGAGAGAAAATGCTGTAATTGCAGCCTTTCACACAATAACCACAACACTCAAAGGAGGGACAAGGAATTGTCTAATTCTGATTGCAACTTTTATTAAGAATCTAAAAAGAAAAGAAAATGTATTGGCAGGCCAATATGATGTATGAAGTACAGAGAGATCGGAGACCTGGGTTCAGCCTGTTTTGTGACCTTGGGCAAGTCACTTCAATTTCTCAGAGCCTCCGTTCTCTTATTTACAAATTACGGGACTGGACTAGCTACATTAAGTCCCTTTCAGCTCTAAAACCCTCTCTCTTACGTCTCTGTAAACAGTGCCCAGGCATTTTCTCTGTTGAACTCTTCTGTACCTCTTTAGGGTAGACGAAAACCAGAGAAACAAGATCCTTAGAAGTATATAATCTGAATAACCAGAAGGGATGTAAATTAAAACCAAGGTTCTGTTCCCACAAACACAGCCAAGGACCTTCCCATAAAAACACTACGGTAATTAACGAACCTGCAACCCCACGCTGCCGCCCTCCAGGCCCTGCCAGGCCCAGCTGCCAGGCTGACTCAGAAGCCAGGCTCTGGCCTCACCTCTCCGACAGAAGCCTCACTCCTGGCTGCTGTTTGGGTATGTTTTAGCCCATGGCTCTTCCTGAGAGAGGACCATTTTCAAGTCATGCAGGGGCAGCGTACATTTCTGGAATTTACAAAATCCTTAAAACAATGAAAAGAAAATATCAGGGGCCTGCTCTATCAGAATATTCCCACATCTGCACTAAAGCCTCCTCTTTTCTCTCTGCCTTCAAGAGACTGCTGGGAACCTGGCTCTGGGAGGAGCCTTCCTCTCTCCTGGGCTGCTACCCCTCCCCCGGGAAGAGGTTCCCTGCCCAGATCCTCCAGGGCTGAGGCGGTCTGTGGGCTGGGCCAGCCCCTGGCACTGTTCTGACAAGAGTGAAATCTATTTTCAGAATTCTCCAACACTTTTAACACCCTTACGTCATGCATTCACCCAGACTGGCCTTGCAGCCCAGAAATTATATTTGTCCTGTCAACTGGCTAACCGGATCAACTCAGTGGCCTGGCCAGGGAACTGGAGGCCACTTGGGGACAGCTGGGGAGGTCTGCTTTAGCAGAACATGCCTGCCAAGATCTCCAGATAACATCAAGGGAAGGTGTTGTCAGTCACATTGCAAATGAGGTCCAGGAGAAGCTGGGGGAAGATAACGAGTTCTCGGACATTTCTAGAGTAAATTCATTCAGGGCAAGAACCACATTTGGTTATCTTTGTGATCTCCATGGGTTGTCTGTGGGACTTGGCATCCTTTGAGGGTCTTCCGCCTCTGCTGGTCTGAATTCAACAACTGAAAATTGATTTCAGAGTCTCTGTTCAGCCTTGCTACTCCAAGTGTGATCCAGGGACCTGCAGCACCCCAGGGTGTGTTAGAAGGCAGAGTCGGGGCTCCACGCTGGACCTGCTCCGCTCAGTCTGCACCTGCAGTTCGGTGAGGGCCCCGGGGAGGGGAGAGAGGTGAGTCCTGGCGCAGACAGGCGGCGGGCAGGCGGGACGGAGCGGGAGGGAAGTCAGATCAGACTTGGACTGCATTCGGACTTACAGATGGGATCATGCTAAATACAAAATCTGAAATTTAAGTGGGAGCCCAGAGGTGTCAGGAACAGGTGTCCTCATTTACAAACTAAGCCATCTGTGTGAAGTCAGCAGAATTTCCCTTCCAAGTGGAAAACTGGACTCCGGTTTCCCCCAGTTCTGAAGACTCCTCAGCAAAGGGCCAGGGCTATCCTTCCCCCTTGCCCTGGGGACCCGCCGGCTGCCGGCTTGCAGACCCCTGTTTGGGCCCGGCCTCAGCCTGGCTGGCCTTCTCTGGCCAGTGCTCGCTAGTGAAAGGCTGAAAGAGGAAGAGGAACGTGAAGGTGATGTGTGGGGGGCCCTGTGTCAATCTTCCCAAGGGAAAGGCCAGGCTTTCAAACCCGCACAGCGAGGGGCATCTTGATGGGTTTTGCCTTTTAGGCTGGATTAATAAATCCCGGTTTCTTTCTCAGCGCAGGTATATTTTTCATTCGCTGACGATGGGCGAAAGCCTCCTGCTCACATCTGTATTATAATAAACGCATTATAAATGAGTAAGTAGGAAACAGTAAGGAAATGATGTTTTACTTTTAAATGCTAATTACGAAGCCCTGGTGCAGTTAATGTGCAGGGTGTTCTGTCAATTTTTAATGTTTATGCCAAGTGTAGTCTTCAATTTAACATGAGCTTTTAATCCTTTGAGTACTAAATTGCCTTTTAATGCTTGCAGAACAACATTGTGTTTGCACAAAGTCAGGTCTGAAAAATGTATTTAGTACAAGGTGTGTTATGGGAAGGCAGAGGGAAGGGGGGAGGGGAACTCTTTTTCTGGTTTTTAAGAGGATGGTGCTGGAACCAGCAAACAGGAGCAGCTCCCGGCGCCCTTCAGGAACATCATTTTCTGTGCTTTCAGGGGCTGCTGGGGGTGCTGCTCTCCTGTCGCTCGTTTAACCCTCCAGTGAAAGCGCCAGCTCTCAGGAACACGGCCTGTGCCAGGACATACCTCGCACCATTGAAAGGCCACAGCAAAAACATGCAAAAAAGAGTGCTGATGTTCTGACCACCCTCCCGCACACACCCAGCCGGAAGAGAAGAGTGCTCTGGGCATCCTTGGAGGTGTGGAGAAATTTTCTAGAGCCATACACATAAGAAATAGGAAGATGAGAAAACCTGTCCATTTCCTATCAATAAAAGGACAAAAGATTTTAAAACAGGTAGAGGGGCAGAAGGAAGCACAGAAGGGTAGATAATGGGACTACAAAGCCAGTAGGGTCTTGGGACTTTCTTGAGTCTGGGCACAGTTCCCCAGGTGGTGGGGGGCTGGCAGGCAGTGATCAACCTATGGGCATCTTCCAGAGGTGGGAACCCCACCCAACTCTCTGTTCTGCGATCTAAGTCTCACCCTCTGGAACCCACTTCTCCTTCACTCCCAATACATCGGCCCGAATTCCTCACTGCTGGTCAAACACCGTCCACGCCGCAGAGCTCTGCATGAACCAGCAATGACCTGGTACAGTGCGGGGCACCCTGCTGAACACTTTCCATACGTGAGCCCACTTGATCCTGTCAGGGAACTTAACGCTATCATCATCCTCATTTCGCAGATGAAGAGACATGCCAGAGAAGTTGAATAAGGCGGGTCCAGGAGCGGAACCTGATCCCAGGGGCCCATGCTCTCAGGGCTGCTCCCCAGTCTCTGCTGAAATGCCCTCCCTGGCACTGTTTATCCACCAGGGCGTCTCCCACTTGTCAGCAGCTTCTGTTCAGATGTCACATGCCCTCGGGAACATTCCTGACACTGACTCTCTCCTGCCAGCCACACCCATCCTGCACCCTGGTGCGCTGTAGTGTACCCAGTGTGCAGGGGGTCTGAAGTCACCCCCTAGCCAGAGCTTCTGCAGCTGGGTCGAATGCCACCCCATCAAAGATCTGTGACTCTGTTGATTCTAGGGAACCCTCCGTGACTGCGTCCGGGGCCCTGGTCCATCAGAAATGGAGGGAAAGGTATCCTCCAGCCTTGGGGACAGGAGTCTCATCAGAAACCCAGTTTAGTGTTAGTTTGAAGCCAATGAAATTGCTGTTTTGAAGGACAAAAATGGCTGAATATCAGCAATTTCATATAGTTCAATGTGTCCTTGGCCAGGCCTCAATGTGGGGTCAGCGGGTCAGCAGAAACATCCATGCTGTCCCCACATCTCGCTGCTGACCACCCCCCAGCCCCTCAGAGGAAGATGCCCCAACGGCGGGTCTGCCGTTCACTCCCCGGCTGGACACCAGCTCCTGGAAGACAGTGTTCCCACACGTCTGCCGTTGGTGATTAGGCACTCACAAAGAACAACGGCCACAAATGCACACTCAGCAAACTGCCAAATGGTTGAATAACGTATTACTAAAGTCTGGATACAAAAAGGCCATCTTTCCATGGAAGGCTAATGGCCAAGGCCCACAACACAAACTTCAGTACAGCTGCTCAGACAGAGGGGACGGAAAGGGGAGAGAAATTACGAGGTTCCACCAAGTTCTCAGTCTAACAGCAACAAAAACTACGCGTGGAGCCCGCACTGTCATTGACTCCAGGGCAAGTGCAGCGAGGGCGGCCGCCTTACATACTGGCTGTTATTAATCTATTTATTACATGGGCAGCCACATAATGACCTGATGCAGAACTGTGTGTTCACTTTGCAGGTCCAAGTGCAAATGACTGAAGGGTCAGGGCAGGTCTGGGATTATGAAAATACAAGGGGTTTTTGTTTTCTCGTGAACTGAAGGGAGGTTTTTGAGATCTACTCTATTGCATGAACCCAAAATGTTAGTAAAGACAGAATGTCAGTCTGTCCATCTTGCTTTAGCTGGCCGCTGTCTACTTACCCTCAAACCCAACAATCTCACTTCTGCCTAAGTGCAGTCCAAAGAAAACGATGGCCTGGGCATTTGGGTTCAAGTCCAGGCCTCACAACTGACGATGTAACTTGAGCCATGACCACGTCTCTGTTGGTAAAATGGGGACACACTCTGAGATGCGGCAGTAACCATCATCCGCTAAGGACTGCTTTCCCTGGCCACTCCCAAGCCCCTGGCAACTAGTTAAAGCCACATGACTAGTTCTTGGCAACAGCCCATGCGCAGAGCAGATACGTGTCGATTCTGAGTCTCTTTCCTTGGCTGGGTAGATGTAGAAAAGTTGGAGGCTTAGGAGATGGCAAAGCCACAAGTTAAAAAGAGCTGGGTCCCTGAATCACTGCATGGAGAAAAGTCATGTGCCAACCAGGACTATCCATGTCCAGACTGTTCAACAGATGAGAAATAAACATCGATTCCATTTACACCTCTATTCATTTTGGATTTCATTTGCAATAGGAGCTGACTTTATTCTAATGAATATATAGAACCTCCAGTTATTCTGCAAAAAGCCTTCCATTGTTCCATAGCACTTACTATCCTCTACCCGTAAAATGGGGATACTTGTTTGAAAATTACTAAACACCTCCAAATGAAAAGCAGCAGAGAAGAGAGAGTAATAATAGCAAAACCCAGCAATCCTATCTCCTATAACAAGGCTCAAGACGCAATATTTAGGGCAAAAACTGATGTCAATTTATTTGATCTAGAGTAACAAACTGACAAAGTTGAGAACTCAGTCTAAGTCCTTGCCCACTGTGACCTCTGACGGCTAAGTCCCTGGGCTGCAGACAAGGGGGAAGGGACACAGAGCAGGGGAGAGTTTACTTACACCAACCTTGTGACAAGGTGGCCAGAATGTTTTCAACAGCTGCCTACCCTCTATCACAGAACTTTCTCCCAGGACAAGGCTGGTGGAAAACGACATTATTATTTCCTCATTTGGGGTAAATTGCTTCAGGCTTGGGTATATTGGCAACGGAGCCAGAGGAGTGATTTATGAAGTCCGTTGCTCCCTCCCAGCCCCGGGATGCAGTTACTGCTGGCGTCAGGCTCCCAGCTTTCTAATGAGTCACTGCCCACACATGATCTGCCAGGTGACCTGCTGGGGTTGGAAATGAGGACTGTTTACCAGGCAGTAATTAGGATGGCCCTTTCCTTCCTTCAAGACTTTCTGCCTCTCTAGGACCCATGTCCACAGCTCGGCTCTGGGAAAGGCTGGGCAGTGATGCCTGCTCTGGGATCAAGCCTCCCTTAGCGCCCACCCAAGTTTCTAAGGAGGCCAGTACCCAGCCCCCAGCACACAACTGCCCAAGCTCTGCCTCTGGGCAAGAACAGACCTTTCTGCAGTGGCCTGGGACAGTGGAGCAGCCCTCCCCACGGGGCCAGCTTCCACAGGGACAGCGGCGCCAGTGCAGATGGGGAAGGGCCGGCAGCCCCCGCCTGACCCACATCTCCTGCTCCGGGCGTCCCCTCCCCACCGTGTGTTCTCACGGTCAATCTGGTCCATCAGGCAGATGCTCCTGGAACTGCAAGGGAAGGTTCCCACTCTCTCCCCGGAAATAAAGGTGTCATTTGGCCCAGATAGGACTGGCTTTCTGAGTGGTTGTTAGACTCCATGTTTCATTTATGACAGAAAAGTGTCAACCAGCAGTTTCTGAAAAGCCATTCATGTACTCAATGAAAGAGTTACACTTTTTTGTTTGTTTGGTGGTGTGGGTGCATGTTGTTGGTTTTCTTGGGGGTTAAGCCTTAAGCAGTGCCGGGTCTGTGGAGAGGACCGAGCTTCTGCAGCCTCAGATTAGCGCGCTCTCAGCCAGCAGCGAATGACTTCTTGGTGTACCTAGAGCAGTGTCTCATTGCAGTCTCACCAAACAGAAGACATCATTGTTCCCATTTTTCAGATAAAGTTAAGGAAGACGCTCCAGGCCACAAAGTCATCCGGTGACAGAGCTACAGCTCTAACCGAGATTTGAGTACTTTCCCAAACCAGGTGTGCCCTCCAGGAGCTCCTCCCTCCGCTGCCCTCCTTCTGCCCCTGGCCAGCACGAGGAAGGACTGCCTGCTCCCTCCCCGGTCCTCTGTGCCTTCTGCTCCAGTCCAACTCCCCGTGTGCATTTCCCAGGGCCCAGCCATGCGCACAGCCCACCCGAGAAACACCTTCCCGGAGGGGGCCTCAGGCACCGCCAAGCAGAGCCCATGTTCCTCTCGGGTCCGCCCTTCATTCTGCCTGGCACTCCTCTGACTTCTGCGTGTCTCAGTCCCCTGTCAGGCTATGAGGTGGCATGCCCATGCCCCGGTGCCCGCTGAGCCGGCGTCAAATGGCAGTTCTGAACAGGAACAGAGTCCACTCTTTGTATTTACATTCTCGTGGGGAGACCGAGAGACACAAGTACACAAAATAGAAAGACGGTGACCGCAGATCGTGACGTGTAACAAGTGCCGAACTGAGACGGGGATGGTCAGGGCAGCGGGAAGGTTCCATCTGAGCAGAGGGAGGACAGTGGGCCACCTGTGGAGAGTGGCCTGCAGGGAGAGCTTTGCAAGCAGAGGAAATGGACACAGCTGAGGCCCCAGGTGAGGGGGGAAGGGGTCTCACTTGGCCCGGAACAGGAAGTGTGGCCCGAATGTCAGAGAAAGGGGAGAGGCAGGAGGAGAGGCTGCAGGGGCAGCGGAATGGGGGCCATGTGGGAAGGGTCTGGATTTATTCAAGATCTTTGAAAAAACTCTGGGCACTCCATGCAGGGAGATGCCCTGACCTGATTTCTCCTCTTCTGTTTAAAATTCCACTGCACCCTGTGTGCAGAATGGGCTGGACAGGAGAGGGAGCAGAGAGGGAGCTGAGGATCAATGATTTAATGACCAAATGCCAGTCTTCAGCACACAGTAGGCTTTCAGTATGCATGCTGGATCCCTTAGGAGAGGGAATAACGTAGGCTAAGAGGGCAAGACTTTCCACTTGGCTGTGTGCAGCCTGGTGGGGCCAGGAACAAATTATAACAGGGCAAAGCCCAGCTCCCTCAAATGGACAACAGGGTTAAAAAACCTAACACGTACCTCACCCAGTGAGGACATAAGGAGAGGATGCATGCAATGCATTAGCCTGGTGCCCGTCCCGTGGGGGATGCTAATGGCGCTGCCGACATTAGCAGGAGAAACCGTAGTAGCTGTGGGGTAGGAGATAAGGGAAGAGGTGAGGCTTCCTCATATTTCGCCCATTGTGCTTTGAACAGTGGCTGTCAGGCGGCAGGGGTTTCATGCGCATCCGCTGTACTGGGATCAGTGAAACACTGGACTACTCCCTCTGCTTCTGCATCTGTGCTCACCAAGAAACTGCGCACGGAGCGAGGTGCCTGGATTCACCACAGAGAGCGACCAGGCCCCAGCTTGGCAGCACAGAGTTTGAGGCCTGTTTTGGGGGAGCTTCTAACCTCTCTAGGAAGACCCCTCACACTGACAGCTCATTCCTGGAGTGATGGGCAGGGCAGGGACTGCCTACTGAGGCCACCACCAGGGAGTCTAGGCACAGGCTCCGCACTATTGAGAGCCAGACACTGAGCGTCCACTTTAAGGGCATTGTCTCCTACCACTCATCCTCTCTCCCCAGCGCCCTGTCTCTGTAGCCCTGACTGCTATTGGACATTACGGTAAATCTCGGGTAAGTTTGTTTGCACTGTCCCCACAAGGGCAAGCGTCTGGGCCATGCTTATCCCCAGTTCCTGCGGCAGCGCCTGCCTATCGGAGCCTTCCCGTGCACGGACGTGGATTCAGCCCTCACCCTTGACAATCCCTAGGAGGTGGACGTTATGGACACTGCGGTTACTCTCCCTGACAGACGAGAGAGCTGAGCTCAGGCACATGCTTGTGGCCACACAGCCAGTGAGCGACAGAGCTCTGGAACCTCAGAAGCCACTGGCTTACCAACCACGTCTCGAAGCAGGAACGGACCAGGGTGCAGGGCAATAGTTCCGAACCTGCGCTGCACACAAAGTCACCGAGGTGCCGGGGAAAGTGAAAAGCCTTAATGCCCAGGCCAGGTCCAGACCAGTGGCCTCAGAATAGGAGGAGGGCCTAGGGGTCCGGGCTTCCCAGGTGACTGCGATGTGCAGGCCAGGCGGAACAGCAGTCTGGGAGCGACCTCCAGCAAATATTTAGGAATCAGAGAAGGGAACGTCGGTTGCTTCTGGGTTGGCCAGGGAGCAAAACCTCCAAGAAGGCCACTCGCAAAGCGGATAGTGACCCTTCCTCCTCATCCATGCCTACCTCCCGCCGACAATCCCCAATAACCCCACACTTGGCCCTCAGAGTGAAGGTAAAGCACAAAGCCCTGGTCTGCCCTGACACCACCAGCAGCCAGGAGTTCTGAGTACCTACGACACCACTCCGACAGCCCACGGCCCACGGGAGCAGGCCGGAAAACCAGTTTAGATTCGCAAGGAAGCTGGTATTAAAATCACGGCGAGCGCGCTGGCTCAGGCAGCCATGCATGTTAGGGCCCGTGAATACTAAAAGGGGAGCTTGTAATTCTACTAAAAAATGAAATCTCCCCATTTCTGCAGAATAAACAAAAACAAAATAATACATTAGCTCTGCAATATGTCTGTGCTTCAGGGCTTTAGATTGTCATTAAAGTTGGATTTTATCCGTGACAGATTTCTCCACTCCTCTTGCACCCCAAATAAGAAGACACGCAGCCTTACGACGAATCCCCTTCCCTTCCTATTTCTACCTGCGTGTGGGTTATCATATTCAATTGTAGAGGAAGGAGCTGGGCTCCTGTTTGCAATTCTGTGCCTTTCAGCCTTGAAACTTCTCCCAGGGCGTCCTTAAGAATCCTACAGCATAAGGTTGAAATGAGCACCCCTCACGATAAGATAAAAAGAACCCCTCTCCCCACCCCAGCATCGGTTGTGCGAGGTAACTCAGAGAGAGTAATGGAGGGGCTCTGGGTTGAAAGGATTCTGCAGAGAAGGATCAAAGGCTCTGGTAGGTGGCAGCAGCCAGCACCAAGGTAGCAGCAGAGCTTTGAAGCCCGGATCTGAAGAGACTGGGAACCTGCTTCCTCTGTGCACGAGCGTGTGCCCAGGGTGTCTTAGGGTGAGGAGGAGGGAGGTCTTTCACCACTGGCACTGGTGCCCTAGACAGATCCCTGGGGTCTCCATGGACACGACTGTCCTCCTCAGGTTGAAGGCTGAGGCATGCCCTCAAGTACCTGCCACCCTCTCTTCAAAAGGAGCTCGGCTTAGTGTTCTGCGGCCCTGGACTCCCGGAGGACCACGGGGCCGAGGCAAATGGGAGGCTGCGTTACAGTCAAATCCCTCTCACCTCTGCTTTGGCAGGAGCCCGTCTTTAAAGGAAGAACGACTTTAGCCCTGGCTGGATTGGCTCATCAGTTAGAGCATCAACCCCTGAACAAAAGAGTCACGGGTTCGATTCCAGTCAAGGGTGCATACCTGGGTTTCAAGTTCAGTACCCAGCCCTGGTAGGGATTGTGTGGGAGGCAGCCAACAGATGTGTCTCTCACTTCTTTCTTTCTTTCTTTCTTTCTTTCTTTCTTTCTTTCTTTCTTTCTTTCTTTCTTTCTTTCTCTTTCTTTTCTTTTTCTTTCTTTTCTCTCTCTCTCTTTCTCCCTCTCTCTCTCTCTCTCCCCCCTACCCCCTCCCCCTCTCCTTTTCCCTCCCACTCTATCTAAAAACCAATGGGAAAAACATCCTTGGGGAAGATTAATAACAATAATAATAATTATAAAGAAAGCATGGCTTTCATGCTGTTCCGAGCCCCTGCCCTACCTTGGGCAGAAAGGGCATGGTACCTCAGACAGCTCTATGCTAAGAGTGAAAAGGAAACTAGAGCAGCTTGGATGTGCTATGCACTGGGAAACCAGTCACTTGCAAAACCCTGGGCCCTGTGGACGCAGTCCTCCAAGGGCCCTGGGGAGATCAGGTTCTCAAGTTCCTTCCCGCCTGTCCCAGAAGCATGAGGTTACTTGTTCACACGTGGGCCAGTACCACTGGGGCGACTGGAATACCAACCTAGCTGCTCCATCCCAGGATCCCTTGCTGTGACAGCGATGGAAAAAAGCCCAATGACAGCTCGGAGGTCAGGTTACACAGCCCGGATCCCTGAGGGAAGAAGTGGCGCAAGGGGAAAACAGCAGCTGATGGGACACTGGGTGATGTTCCGGAGCGGCCTTACTGAATGGCTCCGTCTCTCTGATGTCTCGATGGGTGTTGAACAAGTTCTCCTTCAGGTATCCAGCTGCTTAGCTGACCAGATATTACTCCTCCTCTATTTCCCTGCTCTATCAGGCCTGCCTTGCAGTCAGTCGAAAGAGCTCCATAATGATCCCTATCTCAGTATTTCACTCCTAACACAAAGGCCTGTGTTTTGCATTCCAGAGACACTACAGCTCCCTCTGCTAAGAAGTAGCTCCCCTGCCTCTTAGGAAAAATAAGCTGATGTCAGTGGTCCATGACCTCGATGGAATCTTGCTGTACAATGTATGTGCATGCGAAACCGGGTGGGGCAGATGCTAAGACTGTGGGTTCACTCGGCCCCCGCGCCCTGAGGACGTCTGCCAGGAGCGCAGACTGGCAGCCACATCCTGCTCATCACAGAAGAACCCTTAGAGGGGATGAGCCAAGCACCCGAGGAGTCCGAGAGAAGAGCTACCAGCAGAGCTCAGCATTGTCTCCACGTGCCTCATCCCTAAGAACGTTCCTGGGTCTTCCTGGGATTTGCCATGCAGACCTACCCTAGTTCCAGCATGAACCATATACCTGCTTGGAGGACATAAATGAAATCTGGGTCTTGAAAGTCAGCTTATGAGTGGAGGGTGCTTCTCATCTGCAAGCACCATTCAGAGCAGTCTCCCAACGGCAGACTACACTCTGTTCTGCTGCAGGGCCCAAGTGGAGTCACTGGCAGGAAGGCGTGGCCAAATACCTCAGAGAATTAAGGAGGTCTGCCTAAGACCTTTATTGGCCAGTCCAACAGATCTGTCACGCTGGGTATACCCAAACACAATCATGTCATGCTCCTGCTCAAAGCCATCCGACAGCTTCCCATACCAGAGAATGAACTCCAGCCTCCTTACTGTGGTCGACCAGGCCCCCAGAGGTCTGCCCTTGGTCACCTCTACCCCTTCACCTCCCACCACGCTCCGCTGGCTGGCCTCTGCCGCCTCAGCTGCTGCCTCTTTGCCTGGATCTTGGGCACATCCCATGTATTTGCATCTCAGGGCCTCTTCCCTTGCTGTTCTCTTGCCTGGAACGTGTCTCACGCAGATCTTCCCGTGCTCGCTCCTCAACGCCCTGAGAGAATCTTTTCTTGGCCATCCTAGTGACAGCACCAGCATCTGCAACAGTGACGGATAGAGAGTAGCTGTGCAATAAACATCTATTGAGTGAATGAATGGATAAATAGTAAATTCAGACGCCCTTCATAAAGGATACCAATATAGTCATCATGGTTTCCTCATGTCAATTTGGGCCACATATTCTGCTTCTTTCCCATGCTTTCTGCGAGCCCTTGTAGTCCCCTATAGCTGCTCGGCTCCATCCTTTCCCAGGACGAGGATGCTTATCTGATGTGGCAATGCAAACTAAAAATGACATTTCCCAGCCCTCCTCGCAGCTAGGAGCAGCCACTGGCAGGACGGATTCTGGCAGTTTCTGGGCACCTGACTTCTAATCCTTGCCCCTAGCCCTCCTCCTCCTTTGTGTCCTTCCCCTACACCTGTCCTGCTGTTTGGAAAGGCGATGTCCGGCTGAAGTTCCATTCTGGGCCACAAGCAGGGGCCCCATGGAGCACAGACCCGCAAGAAGACAGGGTCCCAGAAGGCTCTGGGGCACAGCGCTCTGTACTGCTCACTTCCAGATTTTACATAAGAAAGAAAACTTCTTTTTCAAGCCACTGTTATTTTAATGTCTCAGTCACTTACAGCCGAACCTATTATACCTCCTTTTCTTGCATTTATTATTTCTTAGTGGAAATTCCATCAAAAAAAAGAAAGGAAATCTCCGATGAAGTCTGGGCAGAGTAGTGAGGTTTCTGAAATGAGCAGGTAGCATAGCTGGGCTACCTGTGACTATGAATGGCCTTCTTTAATCCTACTGCACACCCCCACGGAGACTGGAGCTTCTGCGGCAGAAACAGGGACGTGCCCGAGAGAGACGGGAGGACCCGCTCCAGGACCCGCTCTCTGAGCACTGCAGGACCTGCTCAACTCACCTTGGTTCTCGTAGCCTCTTGTCCTCATCTGCAAGATGGGGCCCAGAGGTATGGGAAGTATTAATATAACATGTGTGAAAGAGCTCAGCAAACTATCAATCTCTAAAATAACAAGGTATTTAAGAATTAGATCGATTTGGCATTTTAGAGATTAAATTAAATCTTACAGTTCTTAAACAACTTCCTACGTAATATCAAAAACAAAAACAAAAAACAAGAGCCAATATTTTAGATTGTAAAATTAAATAACATTTAAACTATTCCATGAAACAAAAATTGGCACAGACGAACCCTTCAAATTTATTTGAATTTTCAGAATCTTATCTGTTAAAAAAAAAAGTAACCTCTTAAATAATATCAACTCATGTATTTTTGTACTACAATGGAAAAAATGCAGACATTGTGTGATTTTAATATGAATAATAAAATTACTTTTCTTTAAGGCATTCAGGGTCCCAAAGTGGCTCATCTATATCCCAGAAGGGACAGATCAATGTGCAGAGAACCAAAGAGAGCATGCCAGGTGGATAAGACGTAGTACCCCAAAGACTCAGCAAGCTCAGATCCTAGTAGGCATCAGGAAGTCCTGCCAGGTAGAGAAAGCACTGATGGGCAATCCAGGTGTTGCTAATGATCAGGAAGTCAGGGGAGACTGCTGGCAACAGCTCCAGAGAAGTGCCTAGACAGTAGACTCTTGGCAAGGCTCTGATTCATGAGTCAAAGCAAAAGGAGCTCTACTCATCAACTGGGGGGATTAGGTCAGGTGCAGCAGACATAGTTGGCCACTTACCCAATAACCTTTCCCCCATGTCTGCCAACAGAGCTGTTGGTCTGGTATGTGTCCAGGGGACACTATCCCGTCTAAGCCGATCATGGCAACCACGGCGATCTCCTTCCCCTACGCCAGCCGGGAAGCCCCAAAGGGAAAACCACTGGAGGCTTCTGGGAAAATGTTCCCTGCTAAAAGAGAACAGGCAAAGGAAGGGCCTCTCTTTTTATCACCCTTTCTTCCTTCCCGCATGGCATGGTTCCACATGGGGATGTGACAGCACACTTGGGTGTTTCAGCAGCCATATTGTGTCTATGAGGTAACCTGTTCCCAAGACGTAGAGATGACTAAGGAAAGAATGGAAGTGCCTGGGTCCTGTTTGACAACACTAAGCCTCTACAGCATGCTTGGTATCACCTATCTCCAGACTTCTTGTAATGGGAGACAGCATCTTTATTTTTTAAGCCACATTCTGTTACTTGCTGATATAACAGGGCTCCGGTCCTAGTCGGACCAAGGAGCCAACCGAGATGCCAGCTGCTCAGCAGGTGTCAGCATGAGAGGAAAGGAGATGCCTGTGACATGATGAAAATGTGGGCACCAGCTCCCTTCTCAGGGCTCCCCAACTTGGAGCTGACCAACAGCAGAGACTTGGCGTGTGACTCAGAAGAGCCTCTGGAGGTGGGCATGGGTCTGGCCGTGCACTGAAGAGGGTTTCATTGACACCAGCACTCAGGGGAGACATTCCTCCTGTCCCACCGAGCGCTGGAGATGGCCTGGGCTCAGAGGGGCTGTCGCAGCTCTTGACTGTGGGAAGGTAGAAAAGCCAAGGAAGTGGGCAGGGGCCACTTACAGGCCCTGAAAAACCATGGGGGATGTCCCCATGCCTGGGACCCTGCCGTGGTGACGGCTTCCCCGCACAGACTGTAACAGGCATTTCTGGATCTGAGTTTTAAGACACACACTGTGGGTGTCCAAACTCCAGAGACTAATTATTTCAAGTCAACCTGCAGTGTTGACTGTTTTAAAAGTTTACTTCACATGGTTGCATTTATTGGCCTTTTAACTGTCAAGAAGACAGGCTCTGACTCCATGCAGTAATTTGAAAAGAGAAGTGACGATTTTTCAAGTAATTACCAACAAAAATGCCAAACAGGAAGGTAGAGCCTAAATATCCCACAGAGAGGAACTACCAAGACAGAAAATAACGCGCCACAGACAATCACCGCACAGGCAAACTTCTTCGCCGACCAGGTGCCTGCTCATAGCATGCTCACCTGGCTTTAATGACCTGCCCTCGGCGGCTGCATTGAAACCATACACAGAGGTGAATCTAATTTCTTATGCTGAGAAAGTCTAGAGACTATTACCTCTGAACTCTACAGGGTGTGGCAAAAGTAGGTTTACAGCCATGAGTATGTGAAACACAGAGTTTACTCTTGTATTTTTATTTATTAATTATTGTATTATTTTCCATATGAACAACTGTAAACCTACTTTTGCCCACCCTCTATAATGCTGTGTATTCTTGCAAATTAGTAAACACATTTACCATCTCACTGTTTTCCTTTCTTTGCAGAAACTCCTTAGCCATTACAAAGAAAGTAGAATTAATATGATTAATGCAGTTTTTTTTTTTTTAAGAGCATAGCTTTTTGTTGTTGTTGTTCAGATAGAGTGGGGAGGGAGGGAGAGAGAGAGAGAAACATCGATGCGAAAGGGACACATCGAGTGGCTGCCACCCGCACAACCCGACCAGGGCCGGGGACAAACCACAACCGAGGTACGTGCCCCTAGCTGGAACCGAACCTGGGTCCCTCTGGACCGCAGGCTGACGCTCTAACCACTGAGCAAACCCAGCCAGGGCTGATTAATGCCGTTTTTAAAAAGTAACCCGTATCCTTAACACCTCCGAGGTACTTGAGGCCTTAGAGCAGACCTGTGGGCCAGATCTTACCGAATTTCTGTTTTTGTAAATGGGACTCAGTGACGTTTGTTCATTTGTGAATCGTCTTTGGTTGTTTTTGTGCTACGTCAGCAGAAATGAGTAGTTGCTAAAAGACCACATCGGTCCTCAAAGCCCCCAGTACTACCTAGACCTCTACAGAAAAAGTTTGCAGACCTTCATTTATTTTTTTCGCCAAATTAACAAACAATATTTGTTTGAACAATGACCTCAAATCTTGCTGAGAAATAAAGCACTAGAGTAATTCCATAGTTCCATAACAATTAGCAGTGATTTCTAGCTCATTATGGGCACAGGAAAAAAAAAGGCTGTGGACTACATACAATTTCCTGGGTCCTGACTCTAATTTTACCGTTTCTCTTCTATTAAAGAAAGAAATCACAGAGCAAGGGGGAAAGGCATATTAAAGAATTAAATAACACTGAAGGATGATATTATCATCACTAAGGGATATCACTAAAGGGAATAATTCTAATTTGTAAAAATGGTAAATAGTTTGCAAATTTCCAAGGCCCAACAATCATTGATAACCAATAACTACAACACACTTATAACTGGTCGCAGTGTCCCAGTGGGCCCAACACCATGGTTGGGAACCACGTAGCCATTTAAAAGCAACAAACACAATCAATGATCTCAAGATTGATTAAGTCATCCTTTCAACATCGGAGTGCACACTGTGGGCAAGCTCTGTGCCAAGCTTTCGGGAGTGCGGACAACTGAAGACACTACAGATAGATACACATTGGCTCTCAAGGCATATGTACAGGAACTCATTCAATGGCTTATTGTAAGTCTGAGGAGAATAAAAAGGAAGGACATCACGGACAGCTTCAGGAAGTCGCACCTGCACTGGGCTGTGGGAGGGATGGAACTTGAACTGGCAAGGGTGGGAGACCGTTCAAAGAAGGAAAACCTAGAGGGACCTGGAGTCATAGACATTAACATGCTTGACCCAAGCTCACAAAGTTAAGTACTGGAACTAGGTTTAGGATCCATTTTTCCTAAAGCCATTTACAAAGTATTTGAAACATACTGAGTGGTAAGATTTCCATGGAAGAAATATGGAAGTATGAGATAATGTTATTTTTTAAATTTAAATTTTTTCATTTAATAAAAGGGGAAGGTTATTACATAAACTATACTAGGAAAGAAATCTGGACATCAAGCCGGACAAAAACCAATCAACCAGGGAAAACAACAACAAAACACCATTGTCAGGAGTCAAAAAAGACCTGAATATCCAAGAGTGAACTAGGATTCACCTTTACCCTACAGAACAATAAAGCTATTCGTACAAGTTGGAGCCACCCCAATTTTCTGACTTGGCGCACTTTCCAGTTGGGGATGTCGCGCTCTCTCAGGGCAGACTTTTATATTTACTTGCTCTTCAGCAGAAATGATGGCCTAACACCTTATATTCATTAACTTCTGTACTTAGACTACGTCAATCCCCTTCCTTCTAGCTGCCAAGTAAATTCCACGGTGACATCTCCAATGGTATAAATTGTTGAACTCTAAAAGAAAGGAAATACAGATGAGAAAGTAGGCAGGGTGCAGTGCTGGAACTTAGTCCCACACTGCAGAGTAACTGAAGTGTGTGGCGCCCATCTCGAAGCAGAGGCGGTGCGGTGCGCTGTTACTGTTACCCTGTCGAGCCCGCCTCAGTGAGACACTGGCAGAGATGCTGCAGGCAGTCAACCACCACTCAGTCAATCGTAAGTAAATGGGCCTCGAAGCCTCCCAGTCAGCATCCGATCACAGAGACACACCAGGGATCAGAGCGATGTGCAATCGTGATGGCACGTGCGCTACATTCTGTAATCGTAAGGATGTGGTGAGGTCTTCCCTGCATACAGATCCACGTTCACATCCTCTGCTTCCCAAACAGAGACGAAGTGCGAGAGAGAAGCTGCACTCCGTGTTGTGCGTATCCTTGGCGTTACACATGTTTGCCAGTGTTTTCTGGGATCCAAATGGCCAGGCCGAGCTCTAAGCACTTTTGAGTTTAGTGGAAAACGTTCCCTCCCTCATCTCCATGGCAGCTCCCTCAGCCAAGTCACTGCAGGAAGTCCCCTCACTCAGCCCTGTCTCTCCGGACCCACAAGTCTGCACACAGTGAGCGGGGCTGAGGGAAGACGTCACACCGCGTTCTGCGTCGCCATTCACTGACGGCGCAGCCTCGGGAAGTTGGTTAACCTCTCTATCTCATTCATCTTATAGGTAAAGTGAAAATAAGAAGACAAAAACTCCCTCTTGTAGGGCGCATTTTTCTGGAGGACAAAGTCGTTATAATATGTAAAGTGCTGAGAACTTTGTCTCGAAAACAAGTAAGTGCTCGCCCTGGCCGGTTTGGCTCAGCGGTTAGAGAGTCGGCCTGTGGCCCAGAGAGACCCGGGTTCGGTTCCCGCTGAGGGCCTGTACCTCGGTTGCAGTTTGTCCCTGGCCCTGGATGGGTCATGTGGGTGGCAGCCACTCGATGTGTCCCTTTCACATCGATGTTTCTCTTTCACTCTCTCTCCCTCCCACTCTATCTGAACAAAAAAATGGAAAAATGTCCTCGGGTGAAGATAAATAAATAAATAAATAAATAGAAAACAAGTAAGTGCTCAATAAATGTTGTGATCATTACCATCATCATTACCATCATCCCACTTGGACTTCCTTCTCCCTTCTCTCTGGAAACTGAAATCCCTTCCTCGGGCTCAGCCATGCACCCATGAACCTCCTTACTGTGATCTGAACCCAGACCATCTATCAGTCAACTAGCACTATTCATTACGTGTAGCTGTCATGGGTACAGGAAGAGTTTTCTTATCTAGACCATAAACCTTTGGAAACCAAGGGCTTCCACATGTGTGCTTGCTTTGAATGTAGACTAAATCTGATGAAATGGTTAATGGCCACAGAAGCTAGGCAGGGGTATCTTGATGCGGATCGCATGGGTGTTATTCTTTGACCACATTCCCGGTAGCAATCGACAAGGTACTTATTGGTGGTCATAGAGGATCAACCAAAATGTGAAACTGTGACCTGTTTGATGTTAAGAGTTTGAAACGAAAAATAACGCCAGAAAGAAAGTGGGGTGGGGATGAGAGGAAGAGGAAGAGCAAAGAGATTCTAGTTCTAGGTCTGCTACTAACCACTGCACATTCGTTGAGGTGTAGAGAGGTTACACCACATGCCAATTCCAGATCCACAAAGTGGTAGGTCAGAGTCAATGACCTTCAAGGTCCCAGACAGACCCCGTAGGTTGTCCCAGTCAAAAGCCTCTGAGTTTGGTGAACCCAGACTTGTTTGGGTCCTGGTCTGCACTGTTCTCGGCAGGTGGCCTTCCCCCACTGCAGAGGCACAGACCAACCTGGGGACTGCACGGGCCTTCGCCACTGATTGTTTTAAAAGCAGGAACAGAACTTGGTTTCAGCCAAGGGGATGTAAGGGGTATTTGCTGTAGGGCTTCTGGAAAAGAATTTCCTCCTGATAAAAAGGGGGATACATGAGGAATCCCCCCACCCTTGCTTCCTGTTTGTGACTTTGTGAGAAAATGGCAGCTGGTCACCGCAGTGCCATCCAAACCCACGAAGACAAAGCTAAGAGAAGGGCAGAGAAGCCAAGCCAGAGCTCAGGTGCTCGAAGGGCACCACAGGCCCACTTTGGGAGCTTACGCCATGTGAGTTCTGTTACTTGTACCTGAAAAAGGCCTGGTCGTCAACACGCCGAGAACCCGGGCACCACACAATTGAGGCACGTTGTCAGACTATGAGAAACAGACACACAGATAATCTCTGATGACTCACAAGATCCCTCCTGGGACACTGTCAGATAAATGCTGCACTGGCCAGGCCTGTGGCCCAGAAGACCACCATTTATGTTCCTATGGAGCCCGTGTTCGCTCATTGCACCTTGCCACGTTGGCTACTTTCTGTAAGCCGGGGCTGACATACATATATTCGGGGCTTAAGGTCAATAGGAAAGGTATTCCCTAATTTCAAAACAGATCTAAACTCCACTTTCTGCAAAAGGGGTCTTCTAATCCTTTATCCTGTGGGATTATTTTAGTAAGTTCATTTTTGCACACTGTCACTATGGACTCTTTCCAAAAGTTCCTTTGATGTCGTTGATGATTCCCTAGTTTGTCTCTCACGTCCCTAGGCTAAGCATTCTATCATGCTTATGCTTAATGATCTGAGCGCATAGTTCCACCACGGCCACAGAGCTCTCGCTGGTGCGTTGATGGCGCCACCCTGCGAGCGAGCGGGGCAGCCACCTCCGAGGCTGTCAGAGCAGAAAGCACCGGCCCCTCCCTTATGCTGCAGGTGAGGGGCCTGAGGTCTGGGAGGCGACCTGCTTTGGTGAAGGGGCCACGTGAGCTGGTGGCACCCTGGAGTGCAGGACATTGCGGCAGTTCGGTGTGAGTGTTTACAGTGACACTAACTGTGACAACAGCAACCCACGTTCATCGTTCATCGGGGCTGAGACAGAGCAGGGCCTAGTCTAGGTTCTTTATGTGTTATAACGCATTTAACCCTCAGCAGGGCCCCAGAAGAGGCAGGCACTACCATTATCTCCGTATTATAAATGAGAAAACGGAGACAAGAATAAGGTGCCGAAGGTTAACCAAAGCCCCGTTCACATGCAAGCATCATTCAGCCATCTCCATCCCGACATTACACCAGGATGCGGGTGACGTTTCTTGAATGGCTGCTGTTGACAGGTCAGTGGTTGAAGTCCAGTGGGTTTCTCAAATCCTGATTTTTCTTCATACTGATTGTAGCGTGGGCACACGGGATGGTCTGAGTTCTAAAGAGAGGCCAATGTTTCACTCCGGTGTATGAGCACAGTCCTTATACTGTCCATGTGTCCATGTCCCAGGATTCCCTAGCATCCTGGCAGCAGGGACGAGGAAGGGGAAAGAGGGGGCAGCAGGCCGTGGCGGGCAGGTGGGGGAGGGGTTGAGAGTCAGAGATGCTGGAGAACAAAGTCAGCCTCCCTCCCAGTGAGCAGTCCGTGCCTGTTCACCAAGTGCAAGCCCAGACTCTCCCTGAGAAGACCCGGGGTGTGGCCTGGATGGCGTAGCCTGTGCAGAGAGGAGGCAGAAGGAAGGCAGCACCGCTCTTCACGGAGCTGTCACTCTTTCTAGCCTGGAAACAGGCTGGCCAGGCTGAGCAAACTGCTTTTCTGGGTTCTTCCTGAGTTTCAAAGCGAACACTAGCATGGACCTAAGCATGGAGAGCTGGCACGGCCTTATGAACTGATCTCGTCCAAGTACTGTCAGTGGTCGCAGAGAGAAGCAAAACGAGTCCCAGGGCGGTTCAGTGGCTTAGTCCAGCTCAAGCTCCACTGTGACATGGTAGGAAGGAACTGGAAGGGAGCTTTGGAAAGGGCAATGATTGGGGTTTGGGCTCCTCTCTATATAGCAACAGGGGCCTAAACATGATCCCCAGTGTGGAACCCAAGTCAAACAGCTGGGGATCTAATCAGCTGCTGAACCAAGCCCGCCTCTCTCCTAGGTCCTGTCTGACTTTGCCGGGAGACTGTCCAAGGCTGGGTGGTGCTAAGGTCAGGCTTCAGACCTTGCAGCTCATCCCAGACACAGAGGTGGCAGGATCAGCCCTGAGTCCCAAACCAGGCAGCCAGCCTGAGAGCTCAACACGGCCTCAGTAGACAGTATCCAAAACGGGCAAAGGGAGGGAACTGGCAAGGCCTCCTCTGATCAGATTGTTCAACAGCCTCGGAGCGGGCCGGCCTGGCCCAGCCCCAGCCGCAGCCGCAGCCGCAGCCGCAGCCGCAGCCCCAGCCCCAGCCCCGCTGCCCTGAGCCAGGGCCTTCGCTCTAATGCGGGTCGCGAGCGCAGCCTTGCACGGCCTGGATCTCCTGGCACAGCATCCAAGTCAATCTTGCCTACAGCTGTCAGCGGCACAGTCTGTTTGATGCTGCACGGATGGCAACGGTTCAGTCATTCCGGGGATGCTTCCAGGGCCGTGTTCTTGGGAAGGGGAAAAGAGAATCCCCTTGGGGGACCGGAGGCAGTGGGCCACACTGCCAGCAGGCTGGCTCATCCTCATCTAAACACCATCAGAAGCCTGCCAGTGTGTGTGTGTGTGTGTGTGTCTTTAAACCAGACAAATGAATGGCCCCTGACATTTGACTATCCAGGTGACCTACGAAGAGATGCGCTCCCGATGGCTCACCTCTGTAGACGTGACAGCAAGCCCACACCTGCTCTAAATAATAAAAATGCTTCCTGGCATTATTCAGGCAGAGAGGGAAACGGCCCCTTTGGTGAAACCCCGTGGACTTGCCTTCACCTCACTGCAGAGGGCTGCCGATGCAAAGGCTGGTATTTGCCTGCAATCTTTCCCTGGGAAGTAATTAGTTTCCATTTAGAGGGATGACAAATTGATCAGGCAGGAGTCGCACTGAGCTCTGAATTGAAGCTAAACCGCCATGGCTGTGGCCCTGGCAAGTCAGGTTTGTAGGTCTGTCGATGCATTTTACAGTTTCAAAATTCAATCACCCAACAGCAGGAGAGGAAAGACACTGCTCTGCAAAGAGAACCAAAGCCCGCATTTCCTTCTGCGAGTTCATTATCACCTCGCCAAAGCATGACGGTGGTGTGAAATGGGTTCGATGCACGGATGCTTCTGTTAACGGCCAAAGGAAAAAAAGTCGCACATCATTAGGAATGGAATAAACGATACCGAGGCACAGAGCAGAAATGATTTGATTAGTAATTTCCAGTTTTGAAAAGACCTGGAAAAGTACCAAATGACTATACAGAAGGTGTGATGGAGTTCTTAATTGCTATGACTGCTCTGGGAGACTCGATGATTTGTGACACAGGACGCGGCGCAGTACGCTAGCGCTAATAACCGTTAATTAAGTGCAGCAATGATATACTCTCAAAATGCATATACAAGTTACCATAATTTCTAGATTAAAAGCTGCACTGTCAGAAGCCAAAGGCAAAGAAAGGTGGAGGGAGCAAGAGACATCTCTCTCGCCTTCATGAGCAGGCCCCACGGTCTACCCAGAACAGAGTGGGCAGGAAACACTATGGGAAAAAACACACTTGGCTGGAAAATGTGAAGCGGTTCCTGAATGAAGCTGGCCCTCTGGAGGGAGAGTTATTAATTCCGAAAGGCTGTTGCTGCACCAGACCATCTGGCGGTGTGCGCCGGGTTCGGGGCTGGTGCAGTTTCCGGTTGGATCCGCCTCGCCCCCCTGTGGCTTCTCCCACTTGAACTGTCACCATGCCAGGTCCAAGACGTTGGGAGGGAAAGGAGAAGAGAGGAACCTGGCGAGACTGGGGGGCTCCAGAGCTTTAGGTGCTCTTCTTCTCATGTGCGGCCCCCAACGCACGAGGGGGGTTAGTGCGTGATACCAGGGAGGGGCAGTAATTCACGTGAAAGCCTCATCTGAATGCAGAATAAAAGGAGTCAATCCATCTCCCTCCCTGTGGGTGAAGACTGCTTGTGAGCCTGAAGGAAGAAAGATGAAGGAACTGCTACTGCTTCCAACTCGGTCTTCTTCCTAATGGCCCACGGAGGAAGCTGGGACCAGTGGAGATACCCAGAGATCATTCAAACACTGCCGCTTAGGCCACAGCCCTCACTTTCTCACTTAGCTACTCCCAAAGCCACCAGCGTTTAAGAAACACAGGAGACCTGGCACCAGGAGAGGTCAAGGAGCAAGAGAAATGCTTTCTGCCCGCCAGTCAACCAGCGTGCACTGCGTGGAGTACGGGGCTGAGCCAGGGAGGCCATCTCCCGGGAGGCCAGGCCATGGCCCTGCACACTCTGGAAATGGTCCCGCAGCGAGGAGGAGGAGACCTCTAAATGGAAGAACCAGAGAAAGTTTCCTAGAAGAGGTGGCAACTGAAGCAAATCTTGAATAAGCTCCAGGGTGCGGGCAGGGCGGGCAGGGAGAAGGGCGCTCCAGGGGAGGGAGCGCACGGCCCCGCCCCAGGTGGGACAGAAACGGTCAGCAGGGCTCGGGAGAGGTCAGGGCAGCCTGGGGCGGATGGGTGAGTGGAGAGGTGAGTGGGAGGCAGTTCGTGGAGAGCCTGGGAGGACTGTCACACGTGGCTGCCTTTCAGCCCGCAAGGGAGGGACCAGGTCAGGACAGCGTAGGCTGGAGCACCCTCTGCTCGAAACCGCATTCTTCAGGTTCCTGTCCAGACGCGTCCGAAACGGAAGGTCTTCGCCATCACCCCTCGCCTAACCCTTCAACCTCCCGAGTGTTTCCTTAGCATTGGCCACTCCAGCCGCCATATTACACATTAAGGTATTCACTCTCTGCCCCCAGCCTTGTCCACGGTGACTTTGTTTCGTTCACGGCTGAATCCCAGGCCTCGGAACAACGCCCAGCAGGCGCTCAGTAAGTGCTCGGGCCAGAGGGTGGGTGGCGGGCGAGAGCTGAAGCAACCGCTGTCCAACCAGCATCTCAGCCCCACGTGCAAATAGGCTGCAGGCACAGCTCAGGCTCCGCCCCAGCTGAACCGAATCCAAACCTCAGGGTGCCCAGGGCCTGCGTTTTAATAAACTCTCCAAGGGATTCTGCCACACACCTGAGGGTGAGAAGCAGCACAGGACGAGAGGACAGTGGAGACAGGGAGACCTGTTAGCAAGTCAGAGCAGAGGCTGTTTTGACAGAAAGGAAGGGACAGACGGAGCCTGTGTTTTGAGAGGTATCATACATAGCACTTGGCGAAGGAGGAGTCTGGGGAGATTTGCTGAATTCTGGCTTTGGTACCTGGCTGAACTGTGGGTATGAGAATACAGGGGCAGACAAAGGTTTGGGCAGGGATAAGGAAAGAGAGAGATCAGAGACAATACATTCATTGCTACTTGATAATAAAGTTACTTCCTTGCATTTCTAAGGCAGTCTAGAAAAATTTCTAGGATCCCATCTTAGGGCATCATTTAAAAACCGGGGAATCTGCAGAGGGACACACAGATGGGGAGGAGATGAATGCAGTTCGTACACTTCTGATGTCAGGGGCCCACGGTGGTGGTGATGGGACGTCTTGCTGGCCGTAGGATGTGCGGATCTGAAGGCTGAGGGCGAGGTCTATGATGAAGACAAAGTAAGGACCATCACCAGGTGGTGAGAACCATGGGTATGGGTACAATCTCCCAGGGTGGGTAAGAATAGAATCTGGAATTAGGTGGAGGGTGAAGGTCACGGAAGGAGATCTGGGAGTTGTTAGATATGATGCAGATGAGGAGAGAAGACTGTTGCAAGGCAAAAGTGTATGAAGAATCAGATGGTAGTTGTAAAGTTTCAAACTTCCTTCAGGGAAGGTCTGATGAGCGCAGGAAACTGTCTGTTGGGGGCCCGGTGAGCACAGGGCACGGACCCCCAGGAAAGTGCCCCCTTGGGACAGAGACCAAGTCGGGCAGTGGGAGGATGACAGGGGAATGGGGCAGCAGAGGAGAAGCCCGAGGGGAAGAGCCAGGAGTGGAGGGGAGAGAACTTCATGTTGTGGGGGCTCATGTCAGTGGGAGACAGAGCTTACGAGAGAGAAGTGATCCCTGCGAGGAAGACTGGGACGGGAGGGGGTCAGGTGCACAAAGGCTGAGCTTAGACGGGGTGACACCTCTTTCCCTCAGAATGGAGGGAAGGACGGACACAGCCAAGTGGGCCCGCCAGGTAAGGTTCGGCAAAATGGACTCTTCAGTGTTGAAAATAACATCGTTTTGCTCCCAAAAACACAAATCTAATTGGAGACACAGATAAAGATAAATTCAAGGCATACTCTGGTAAATGGTACAAAGTATTATGGGACAAATTAAAGACATGAAAGTGAAAAATAAAACTATGAAGTCAATAAAAGAAAAACGTAGAATGATATCTGTGGACTAAAGATAAAGATTTCTTAAACCAGACCTCCAGAACATAAGTGAGAAATTAAGTATATCTCTTTTTTAAATTTCTCTTTATTGATTTTAGAGAGAGAGGAAGGGAGAGGGAGAGAAATAGAAACATCGATGAGAGAGAACATTGATTGGCCACCTCCTGCATGCCCCCCACTGGAGATTTGGCCCACAACCTGGGCATGTGCCCTGACTGGGAATCAAACCAGCAACCTCTTGGTACATGGGTCGATGCTCAACCACTGAGCCACACTGGCCAGGCAAAATTAAGGATATCTTAACAAAGGTCACTAACTAACTACAGAGAGTTAATGCATATAGATCAGAAGAAGATACAGTATTCGAGTGTCTAAAAATAACAAATGACCCATAGTTAGGATATACCAAAAAAACAACTACTGCAAATCGATAAGAAATCAGAAACTCAAAAAAAAAAAAAAAATCAACTCATGGCAATATACTGTCAAATGGCAAAAACTAGAAATGTGGATACCAGCAAGTCCTGGAAGGACACCTGGAGACCAGAACCCTCGTGCAATGCAAGTAAGGTGGAGACCCTCACAGCAGTTCTGAAAAACAATCTGCAACTTTCACCGAATCAACTGGTACTGGTTTATGACTCAGCAAGACCTCCTGGGATGCATCTCAGAGCAGTGACTGAAGACTTTCATGAATCTCTCAAGGATGACAGTGGTGGTCAGGGGGTGGAGGCAACCTGAGACCCTTTACCAGGGGAAGGCGTACTCTGGCTCCTTGGCAGCACTGAGAAGTAACACACGTGTGTGCGCCGCCCAGAGGAACGGGCACAGCTTAGAAATGGAGTGTGGAGCAACAAGAAACAGAACTAAGATTTACGGCACACGACCACCTAGGCAGGCTAAACACACCCACATGGAAGGTGGCCTATTTGTCAAGGTTACATCTCCAGCACATTAGGCTTGGTGTCAAGGTGGAAGAGCAGACAGAAATAAGGGGGGCAATTAAGACAGGCCTTGCCCTGGCCGGTTTGGCTCAGCAGTTAGAGAGTCGGGTTCGACTCCCGCTAAGGGCACATACCTCAGTTGCAGTTTGTCCCCGGCCCTGGTTGGGGTCGTGTGGGTGGTAACCACTCGATGTGTCTCTCTCACATCAATGTTTCTCTCTCTCTTTCTCATAAAAAAATTAATTAATTAAAAAAACAAAAAGGCCTCACATGGATCTGGAACGAGGAGTACAATGAATTTAGTTACCCGACCCTAAAGCTCATATTTATATTTACTTATAAAATAATAAAAGCAGGTTTACAGAAGAGAAGCATTTCAAGCAGGGGTCTGATATGTCTTTCTGAGGTGGTAGGATTCGTGTTGTGTCTTCAAGGATGGGGCTAGGACCTCAGTGGATGGAGGTGACAGACACTCCGAGCCGGGACATGGCGTGAATGGAGATGGGAACGTCGTGGGTGTGCCGGGAAACACTGAATGGACCAGTGTGATTGCAGCCAAGAGCAATGGAAGGTGGGACCCTTCCTCACCCGTGTGAGGGAGACAGAACGTCCATCACAGGTGACTGTGGATGGTCAGCCTGAAGCCAGGAAGGATGCACCACACTGGCTGCAGCGTGGGAGGGGGAGGCAGGCGGCCGGGCACAAGGCCAGCAGGAGCAGGCAGGAAATGCCCACAGCTCGGGACCCAGCAGTGGGGAGCTGAGCCTGCGGGGCCTGCCTGTGGACACCTACGGAACTCCGGGGTAGCAGTGCTGCAGCCCACATCAGAGCTCAGGGGGGACTTTCTCCAAACACAAATTGTCATTGTGGCTGCGGAAAAGTGTTTTACTGTTCTGGGCCCACACTCCTAGCCACGGGAACCAAGCCTTCTTTCAGTCCCCACCCACAGCCACCACCGGCAGCAATGAAAGCCTCTGTGTCTCCCTTAGCTGGTTGTCTGTCCCTTGTGCACACACGCGCGCACACAGAGTTAGTTCTGTACTAATCAGAGAAGTAAATAGTGTTCCACTCCAGTGCATCATGGGATTTCTGCGTCCACTTCCAATTTCTCTTAGGTGCCCCCACCTTAAGCAGGGCTTTTTTTTCTTTTTCTTGTGAGTTTATTTTCCAGAGGTTGGTTTAGCTTATTCTAAATGATTCAAGTGTTGGGGCTCTAACTTTTTCCCTTGAGAGAATTATGACTGCCAGGAAAAATTTCCTGTCCCATCCCAAGCTGTCTTCCTACCATCCGGGCCACCATCAGCCATTTATTTTTCTTCCAGGCACCAAGAAAAATGTTTTAAAGTATATTTTCTAAAGAGATGAATGTCATGAGACATATACATCCATGCACAATTTATATCACGGGCTCCCTAGGAAAGAGCCCGCGACGCCCTCCTCGCCTCCCAAAAGCATCCCATGAGACTGTCTGCTCCAAGTTCGAGTCTAAACATCTTTTTTTTCTTCTTCTTCTCTTTTTGGCCTGACAGCCTTAATCTCTTTAAAAAGGCTCAGTCATCATGACAAAAGAGGACATACTTAATGTTTTCAAGTTTTGCTCTAAAACACAAGAAAACCACTCAGAAGGGCACAGGGAAACCCCAAAACGTCTGCCACACATAATCGCACGGGCAGCCTTCGACTCAGTCTGCAGCCCCTGGGAGCGGCCGAGGCGGGCTTTCTGCCCTGCCTGCTGCCCGCAGGGAAACTGAGGCAGGCAACTGGGAAGCCACACTTGGTGCTGCTAAGACTGACCTACTGGCCTGCCTGCAGAGTCTGCCCGGGGATGACTGATTCCACATTCTCTTAGAGCAGGCCTTAGAGGGGGAGGGGAAGTTTACATCCTCCTGGGGTCCGCTCATTTGCTCCAAACTCAAAAGCAATTACATGGCCCCTTCTCGACGCTGAGAAGAGGATATTTCATTTGATTTTATCTGAAACACAAGATTTTTTATTTTCTTTCCTCTCGTGGAAGGGCTATAAAAGAAACAAGGATTTTGGTGGGGTGGCGGTGGTGGTGGCAGGGACTGGTAGTTGGGGGAGATGCATGGAAAATTATACTTTGACATATATTATGCGCTTAATCTTTTGTGGCAACTTTTTTACATTTGTAAGAGTTATGGATTTTAAAAGTCAGGGCTAAGATGGCTTAATGAGCATTCGCCCCCCTGGAAGTGGAAGGAGGGCTGATGTGTGTTAGTCAGCTGTTAGCTTTATTGCCTCTCTTCTGTACTAAAAGTGACAAGTTGAACACATTATAGAGAGCTCAGATGTGTTATGCAGATGAAGCCTGCAGCAATATCTGCCTGCTCTCTATTATTTATGATGTCTATATAATACAATGGACTGAGATTTAAGCCATTGTGATGCAGTTTGTTTTCCAGGGTGCTAAAGTACAGAACATTTTACAGAGAATTGCATCTCTGTTACATATTAATCAAATCCATCTTACATGCAGCTCTTACACTGTAAACTAAAGGGAAAAAAAGATTAAAGCGCTTGGCTTTTCCTCAGCTGTCAAGGACTGGCAATAAAATAATAATAAGGGCTTCTAAATAATGTGTGTGTGACAGGCCCGGGCTCGCCCGCACAGTCCTTTATGGAGGTTAACTACAAAATAAGTTCCAGTGAGTGATCGGGCACGGGGCGTGCGTGTAATACTGTAATGCCAACGACGGCATAATTCTTGAAAAGTTCATTTGCGGAAAATTCTCTGACTTGATGAGGCAAAGTTTGGCCTCTTGAATCATTCTGCCGCGCGTGCCGCGTTTGCAGAGCTGCTGAAGTTTACAGTCCTCGTGCACTTGAACTTGCTTCAGCCACAAAGCATCAGGAAGGGAGAGCCCCACTCCCTGGTACCCGGGCGGGGCTACCGAGGGAAGTCATGGGAAAGCGGTTTTATGATGGGACATGGGGACCAGGGCTGCGGAGTTCTATGGTCTGGGCAGGATGCGGGGGGTATTATTCTGACTTTTACCGTGAAGGGGATGGAGGCTCCTTGTCACTTTGGGTGTGGGGAGGAAGGTGGCGAATCTGCGTAACACAAGTCTGGCTTCTCTGGAAGTTCTTAAGTTGGCTCCTCCAGTCCCTTCATCTGGGAAATCACTACAAGGCAACTCGCGAGACTTCTGTGCCTGCATTTTTAACTCTACAGGCTCTTTCAAAAACAGAACGCAGGTTACACACGTCACCGATGCTTCTCATTCCTCCCCTCTGGAATGGAAAAGGCCCGCGTGCCAGCCTGAGCCAACTCAGTTCCAGCTCAAGGTGATTGTAATGGAAGGAGGGAAGGGAAATTGCAGTTGGAGGCACTCAGTGGATCTGCCAGGGAGCTAACAAAGGGCCTGAATTGGCTCCTTTGTAGAAATCAGCACATACGACACAATGGCTTCCGATTCTGCCTTTCTACCCAAAGGCTCAAAGTACAAAATTTACATTATCATCCCCCTACCCACCAGCTATATAAACCAACCCTGAATGTCCCCACTGAGGGAAATCACTCAGCCTCCCCCAGGGCCTCCTTTTCTCCCTCTGATGTGGGAGGAACAGGCCCGCCTCTCCCTGCCTCTCCTCGCTGCACAAGGGGGGCCCCAGCTCTGCACGGCGTTACACTTCTCCAGCTCCCCAAGTCCTTCGACTTCTCTCAAATGAACACCTGTTATCTGAACGATTAAAACTGCACTGAATGCTAATTTTCAAACACTTTCATGCATAAAGTTAACAAGCATGTGTTGAGTGCCTGTGGTTTGCCAAAACGGGATCACTTCCTGAGTTCCTATGCGCGTCTGGATTTCCGGCGGCTATTCTGAGTGGTGGGCACACGCAAGGCACAGTGGTTTCCAACCTTCTCGAACGGTACACGTATCCAGGGCACCTTAAGGAAACGCCACTGGCCACGCCCCCCAAACAAGTGACCTGGGGCTGGGGGTTCTGAGACCTGCTGGTGGTGGGAGCCCTGGGGCTGAGAACCCGCACCTGCGTAGGGTTAAGGACGCGGACTCCACTCACGGGGCGCTTCCCAGCCACCGTGGGGTGAAGCGGAGCTGGATGAGCCGTCCTGCTCTGCCAAGCTGTTTACGTTCTAAGCCCCAGCTTTCTCTTGTGAAAACTGGGGTGACAACAGAAGACGTGGCGCGCAGGGGTCGCTGACGGCTGTCTGGAGATGGCAGGTGCTCCACAGGTAGAAGCCCTCATGTCCCCCGGACGCCTTGCACACTGAAAATGATGAGGCCGCCTCTTTCTGAAGCACTGCGGTTAGCACGGCGCTTTCAGGGGCATCAATTTAACAACACCGCGGAGAGGACGTATGATCATTACCACCCTATAGATGAGAAACTGGCCCAAAGGGCTCAGGGCTTTTGCAAGGTCCCACGGAGGTAAATGGGCAGGAGGACTTGAACCCAGACTTGTTGGTGCCCACAACCTCCAGCTCACACACTGCCAGAATTAACCACACTGTCTCTATGGTGGTCAACACGAATGTGCTGCTTAGATCACCAGTTCTCAAAAAGCATCAGCATCATCTGGAGGACGGGTTAAACCACAGACCACTAGGCCCCACACCCACGGTGTCTGATCAGGAGGCCTGGGGTGGGGGCTGACACTCTGCATTTCTAACAAGTCCCAGGGGATGTCCACGCGGCTGGTGGGGGACCACACTTTGATGCTACACTGCCCTGGAGTTTATGGAAAGAGGCAAAGCTGCCTGGGCCACCGCCTCAGGATTGGGCCTCACCCTCCCCTCTCCACGCTGCTGCTGCCTACTGGCCAAGGCCAGATCTCACCTTCTGGTCTCTGCCTCAAGAGTTTGAGTCTGAGGACCTGCAGAGGCATAAGGGACCCAAGTCTACTCGGCCAAATCACCCTTCTCTCCAGAGAGCTGCCAGTCCCCTGGCACGAACCCCCTGGAGGCGAACACAGGAATGGCGGCAGGGCACCTGGGACCTCTCTGCCTCCTGGGTGGCATTCCCAGAAGCACTGGTGGACAGTGACCGGGGGCTCTGTCTGCATTGCAACTTCTGTCCACCTGGCACATCACCACCGCTCCCCAAGTCCTTCCTGGCCTCCATCTTGGGCCTAGAGTCGCTGAAGAGCTCGGATAGAGCCCTCTGTCCTTAGCCACCTCGGGCAGGGAAATGACAGTCTGCCAACACCGAGAGCACACACTTCCCCTTTCCAGAGAACTCGGAAGCACTTTCCAGCAGGAGTCCTCTGAGAGCCTGAGTTAAATAATGCTCTTCTCACCCCCCCCCCCACATCCCTCGTCCCCTCGCCTCCCCAGTGCTCGGGGCTGTGCGCACAGAGGGCTCATCACCACCCTTTTCCTGCATCCGAACCCCAGCCCAGGACACACCCGGGAGGAGAATGACCCAGCCCGGAGCTTCTCAGACCCAGTCCATCTGTGTGTATGCCTTGCCCCATGTGCTCTGGGAGAGCTCAGGAACCCAGTCCTTCAGGTCCTGAGACACAGGCCGGGAGTGGGGCTGGTCCCTCCCCGTGGTCCTGAAGCTGCGTAAGAGCTAGCCTATACCCTCCCACAGCAGCACTCTCCTGAGAAGCTCCATCCCCACGAAGCCCTCTGCCTTCAGAATGTTCAGGAGACATCACTAGGAGCCAAGAAGGTGAGTCAGAGCTGGGTGGACACACGGAAGAGGCGCACTCCACTGTCAGAGCCCCAGAAAGGGCCACGTCCTTGGGGTGCAGACGCACAGGGGCTCCGGCAAGCTGCCTGCGAGCCAGGCCTGGCCAGCCCCCAGCAGAAGTGTCTCCAGCGTGGCAGGGAAGACACCCAGCACTCATCTTGGTGGGAGGTGGGATTCCAAAGGTACTTGGTAGTCTGCGTCTCGGGAGCACACTCCTTTAGAGCCAGATGAGACCGCAGCCATCACTGGCTCCTAACTCCCTCTGCAGAGGGTGGGGAGAGAGGCGTGAGGCCGGGACCCACGCACGGGTTCAGTTACTCAGCAGCTGGGAAGCAAGTCGGTGCTGAGCACTACCCTGCCCCAAACCGGAAGGCCCGGAAGCAGTGTCTGTACGTGCAGCTCACAGTCTGCATTCACACACACTCACCTCACTACCTGCTTCGGGAGGAGGCTGCACTTACGCCCATTTCACGGATGAGGAAGCCAGAGGTTCCGAAAAGCCCAGTGGTTGGCTCAGGTCCCCAAGCGGAATGAGATGAGATGATGGACAGCGTGGGACAGAGGGGCTCTGTCCCCTCTCTGTGGTTCTCCCCTTGGCGCTGGGGCAGGAGCGACCACAGTGTGGGCAGAATGACACACTGATGACAGAGGCCAACGGTTAGCTCTGCAATGCTCACACCCTGCAGATTCACAGGATCCTGCGGTCCTGCTGTGCAGCTTCCACCCAAATGTTTCCCTCAAGCATCTGAAGTCATTGCCAAAGCGGGACTCACCACACGGCCTGAGGGGTGGGGGGAACGCGGGGCTCACGGGACACTCGGCACTCTGTCCAGGCACCCACGCAGTGGCCTGGCAGGCGGCCTGTCGCCTTAGGCCCTGGGTGCTGGCTGCCCCCTCTGCCCGAGTGCTCTGTACAGGCTCCCTCACCTCCTGAGAGTCCTGTCTCCATGCCCCCTGCTCAGGGGTCTACCTTTCATCTGCTATCTCAAATGGCACCCTTCCCACTCCGTGCGCCCAGTCCCCTACCAGCCTCCTAACATCACACTTGACTCACTGGTTACATCTGTCTCTCTCTTACCAGAACGCGGGCTCCGTGAAGGCGGGGCCTCTGCTGTTTGCCCCGACGGCCTGTCTGGTAACCAGAACCACCCCAGCAGACCGCAGACACTTAAAAAAGACGTTCCCCATGTGTTTTACTTTGAAAAAGATTTCATACCTACCGAAAATAAAAAGAATATAGTGGACGGCCCTCACCCTTCATCTAGATTTAATCATTATTAATATTTTACCATATTTCTTTATCCTTCTGTGTGTGTAGTTATGTATTTATACACATACATGGTATTTCTTTTGGGTAAACCATTTTAAAATCAAGGAAAGCAACTATTTCCTAAGAATAAAAACACTATCACAACTCAGAAATTTCAAATGATATATTATCTAAAATACAGTCTACAAATTTTTCCAGTTGTCCCCAAAATATCCCTTAAAATAAGCCTTTAAGAACTTCAGGGGCAGGGCCCAGCCAAGGATCAGGCACTGACTTTGTTCGCACATCTCTCGGCTGCCTCCAGCCTGGACACAGTCAGAACCTGGACATGGGTGGGCAGAGAGCCGCACTCTGATGGACCCCTCCCGAGATCTGCTGGCAGAGTGGTGGGCAGTTGGGGGGTCCTCACCCTGAATTCTCTGTGAACCTCTCTCTTCCCCCACTGCATTCACACGGGATGTTCCACTGCCCCCCCAAAGGTCCCTAATTTTCTTGCCATGCGCTCCATGGGGGAGGACGCCGCTCCTGGAGTGCTTGCCCCGGCGAGTGCATTGCCCTGCAGTCGAGTACAGGGCGGTCCTACTGCTCTCAGCTCACCGTCACTTATTTATTTGTTTACTTACTTATTTATTTCATTTTTAGAGGGAGAGGAGGGAAGAAAGAGAGAGAGAGAGAGAAACAACACCGATACGATAGCAAAGCATCCATCCTCCTGCAGGTCCCCTACCGGGGATCAGCCCGCAACCTGAGCATGTGCCCTGAACGGGAATCGAACCGGTGACCCTTCAGTACACAGGATGATGTCCAGCCAACTGAGCTGCACTGGCCAAGGCCCTTGGTTCACATTTTTAAAGGACTGGCAGAAGCTGAACTGCCTACATGGCAGGGGACACTGGTGCTGGAAGGAAGTGGGTTTTGGGTCGCCAGCGGACTGCGGGTCCTTGCTAGCCCACAGAGGCTGTGTTCTCCCTCAGAGCGAACCGTGGCTATTATGATGCCATTAATGGCATGAGCTGCGGGATGCTCCAAAGGCAGGAAAACTGTGCTCAGGGTGCTCAGGGAGAGGGCAGCAGGAAGAACCCGAGGGAGACATAAAGAAGGCAATAGGCTTTAGAGAGCACTCTTAGGAGGAAGGAGGGGTGAGAGATGGAATGGGGATGAAAGGAGGGGACATGTGAGTGGGCAGAACAAGCCAGAGACGGGAGCGGGGCACAGGGAGAGCGTGACGCAGGGTGCAGCAGGTGTGCCAGAAGGCAGCTATCCCAGGAGGAGTCTGGGGAGCGAGCAGGAAGGGCTCAGGGGGTCAGAGAGCAGCTCAGGAAGCCAGGAAGTCCCCCACTGCTGGGTCCCAGGGTGAATGGGCCAAGGCGAGGAGGTTTAATTAGAAACCAGCAGGGCTCACCTCCTTTCCCTTTTGTGAAATCTGGGGCCGGGTTGTGAACCAAGAGGAAACCCAATCCCCTGGCTGCCCCTCACGGGGGCCTCCTGCCCGCTGTCCCTCCCAGCGTCCTCACCACCGTCCTGACAATGGACGCTCTCGAATGCTTCAAGTATGACGATACATTCTGAGTCACGTGTACCTAGCAACTCCTCCCCGCCTCCCAGTATCACTGGAGCCTGGAGTGGCACAGCCTCCACTGTGGATACTGACCATCTAATTTCCTCGTCTCCTAGGGGCTCTAAATCCAACCTCCTCTGACCTGCCAGCAGGAGAGGTGACCTCACATTTGTCCTGCTTATCACTGGTAATAACCATTAGGGACAATGGCAGGCGCTCACACCTGCTGCCCACTAGGATGGCAGATCGGGTCTCCACAGGAGGCCAGAGATGCAAATCTCCTTGTCCTTTCCATCACAGGGTCACTCCCAGGCCCTCTCCCACACGGGCACCGCGGAACCGAGGGATGCTGGGAGAACCAAGCCAAAGAGACAGAGTGCCCCGCCTCCCCTCCCGCAGCAAGTGAGCAAACACGGGTCCAGGGGCTTGCAAGGCGCTGTCAAGCAGCATACTGATTACAGGACATTCTGCCACAGAGCCCCCTTGCCGTGGCCCGGCCACGTGTGCAAAGGCCAAGGCTCGGGGCACAGGCCTAAGTGGTGCCAACTGTAATTCTCTGCACAACCATTTCTTTGTGAGGAGTGATTTTCCGCAGCCTGAGCATTTCCAGGGCTGCCCTTGTTGTCCCTGAAACGGTGCCACGAACATCTGGGACAGGACCTGTGGAACTGGGGTCACCGCAGGCAGAGTGCTCTCCATCCCACAGTCCAGCTTTGTGACCTCCTCCCCTGACCACCCCTTCTCTCCCCATGACTGAGAGACCACTGAGGGTCCCTGAGTCCCCCATCTGCAGACCCATTAGGTTCTTCCTCCAGAGTGAGGCCCTCCCCCCCAGACCGGGTGCCCACGGGCCCCAGGCAGCCCGGACTGCGTGGCCAGCCCCGCCCTTGCGTTCTTTCTGAGCCGAGCCAGCAGCCCGAGCAGCCAGCAGCAAGCCAGGCCCCAGCCCTGCTGTAAAGTATTAACTCATACTGAACACAGTTTGTCTCCGAGGACCCTCTTGGCCCCTTCGTCATCCTGTGCTGACATTTTAATCGTGCTTTTGTGGGAGCTGGCTGGCAGTTTGTCATCAGGAATGGCGCGGCGAGGGGCCAGAGCGGGTTGCTGGCTGTGGCTGCTGCTGAGGGAAGCAGCCCATTCTGACAGACTGAGCAATAATCTGAACTTACTGCGCCGAGCCTGTGGGACACCAGCCGGGCCGCTTTATCTTCTTCATTAAAGTGCGCTCAAAAAAAAAATCCATTTTCCTTTAAAGTCTCAGGAACAGATGGAGTAAAATTAATTGTGCCATTAAGTCCCGATAGACAATACCAGAGTGGTTTTCTTTCAACTGTGCATGTGTGTTACAAAGTGCTCTTCGTAAAAGGCAATTACTGCAACATTTGCCATAAAATAAAGGTTGCTTTAATGGGCAATAAACACAGGCTTCAAATTTTGTATGAAATGGGTCTCCAAAGGGCGCTGTTAGAGGCAGCTCAAAGGCACGACTGACTTTAGCATTTGTGCTCCGGCTCCAGCTCAGCCAGTTCCGAGAACAATGATCCCACCCCTGGCTGTGTTCTGACAGAATTATGTCTGTGATGCTCACTCGCTGCATGGGCCTCTCCAGCCAGATTGTTCTGGTCAGCAAACGGCAGGCGAGAGCGAGGGAGAGGGAGAGGGAGTGAGAGCGAGAGCGAGCAGGGCGGTGGGAGGAGGGAGAGCAGAGAGCGGGAGAAGTTCACTGGGTGTCCTGGGGCAGTACCCACTGCCTGAGGAAAAAGCCAGTTAAAGTGACAGGCCTGGTTCATGGCGGTTGGAGGACACAATTTATTCGTCTTGTGTCTCAGAGGTCTGGTGAGGGTTTCTAGTTGATTCCTGGAAGTCGGGCTCAGTGAGAAATCTATATTTATGTATATTTAGAGCCCTTTAGGAAAGAGATCTGGCGAAGGGGGAACAGGCTGTGCTTACAACGGAGAGGAAAATGATGGTGAAGGTCTTGAGCAGGCGGGTGGCCGGGCGCTGCGGCTGGAGCCCAGCTCCCCGCTCCTCCGAGGACCGTACAACACTCTAAGTGAACCAGAGAGCACGGTGGATACAAGTCTCTAAAGGCACGGGCAGAGGAAGCGTCTCCTCTGAGCCCCCCCTTTCCTTTGCAGACCCCACATATAAATCTTCCCCTTCGGTAGATCCAAGCCGCTCAGACCTGGCTGGATGGGGGCAGGACTGCGAAGACCAGAAATTTATTTCACTCCACTATATTTCTACATTTCAGTAATTACAAAGTTAGCATGACATATAAATGATCCACTAATTGAAATATGGACTGCACCAACTCCAATATTTATGGTATAAATCCATATTTCATTAAACAAATCCAATAAGCAAATATATCAAGGAGGACATGAGAACATTTTTAAGTATGAGATTAGGAACTAAAAGGACCATTTCTGTCTAAAATACAGCCCTACCTACAGCTTCTAAAACAACAACAGAACAAAACAAAAAACCTCAGCAGGTTTGGAACTCAGTGGAGCTGGTGAGACAGAGAAGCTGATGGTGATGAAAATTAACTTCACGTAAACCCAGGGTCAGCGAGTATGAGCAGAGGCACCCGGCCTCCCTGGGAGCCCAGGGGCCACCCACTGCGCAATGCAGCAGGCGTGCTCTGGCTGTCCGAGGACGGCAGGGCAGCTCCTAGCTGTTGTGGGCAGGGCTGGTTTGCACTGAGCCATCCATACAGCCCCCTGGGCCTCTTCTTTGCATCAGGAGTTTCCGGCTCAAAGTGGCAGAGGACTGAGGGGAGTCGAAGCAGAGCGAAGTTGACGACCTCAGGACAGACCTGAACCTGCCATTGGGACCTCAGCACTTAGCTAAATGCATCCTCTGCTTACTGTCCCACGGGCATGTCCTTGTATCCAACTGCAGTGGCCATCTGCCCTCCCTCTTGAGCTCCCCAGGTCAGTGAAGACCGCCATTTGCCCAGCTGCCCAGCTCAGGAAGCCGGGGACTGTCTCCACACGCCCCCTGCGCTGCCATCCATGCTGTTCATCCCGAAGCTCCCACCTCCTTGTCTCCACCTTCTCAGTCCCTGTCTTCGTTCAAACCTACCATCTCACCTGGACGTGTCAGCATCCTCCGGGGTCTCCCTGCTCCAGCCTCGACCTCCTCTCATCACTTCTCCAGATCACTCATGCGATGGCTACAGGACAGTGTTCATACACCTGATTCTTACATTTTGGAGGGAGGATAACTATTACTAGTGTACTCTTTTGCTCTCAAAGTATCCCAGCTCGGATGATACATCCCAGTCCTAGTGAAGCTCACAGCACTTCCCCATTGTAATTTCAGGAAAACGCTAAGGTCCTTAAGCTCCAGACCCAGGTTTGGTAGGGCTCCAAGCTCACATAATTGGGGTGAGGGGAGTCCCTAGTTAAGGGAAAAAATACAAAATTATAAAAATTTACCTTAAGTGTATTTTTGCCAATAAAACAAAAATAAAAAACAGAACAAAACCCCAACACGCAGCCATGGAAGACACTGCTAGAGCCCCAGTGGGGCAGGGAGGGGCCTGCAGCTTTGGCTTCAACAGCCTGGTGGTAAACCGGCCCCAACGTGGCCTACAGGCAAGTCGTCTGTGACCTGGCCTGCGTCTTCAGGCTCCCTCTCAACACTGCCCCACCCAACCCCAATGCACCTTCACCACAGCCCTGCCCTGTGCCAGCCACAGAAGCCCAACGGAGGCCGACACGCTGCCTTCTCGGCCACCTCCACACCTGTGCGCATGTGTTTCCACCCGCCTGGCAAGGGACAGGGGAGCGTCCAGCCAAACGTGTGCGCAACTCAGTCCGAACATCTCTCCAGGAAGACACGCTCCAGGCAGCAGCCTACCCTTCCTCGGAGCCCCCACGACTTCCCAACCACCTTTATCTCAGCCTTGATTGCACAATACAAACGTCAGCCGCCTTTTCCTCCACTGAAGACATGGGAGATGCTAAGTACGTGTCTAATGAATGAATAAGGAAATCTGAGATCAAAGCCTCCCCTTTTCTAGTGCCATGTGGGATCCCTGCTAAGGTTTGACGCAGGCTGACCCTCTGCTAGAGGGGAAGAGGGAGTGACAGGAACTGGGGCCAGTCCTGTGCTACAAATTCACAACTCTGCTCTCTCAGTTACCAAACTGGAGCAAGTTATGGCTGCACGTTGGCAGGGATGGACGAAGAGCTGGTACTGGTTAGTACCCGAAGACAACGTCGGTAGTTCTCAACTAAGTCTGCACAGTAGAAGCATCTAAGGTATAAAAGAATGACTTCATTGCCTGATACCTAGCTTCAGAGATTACTTTCTTTTCTACGGGGGCATCCAGTCATCAATACTTTTAAAAAGCTCTAGAGATGGTGCTAGAGTTGTGAAACAACGACCGACCCAAGCCACTATCAGTTAAGAACCACCATTTCTTTCTTTTTTTTTTTTTACCCTCACCCGAGGACATTTTTCCATTTTTTGTTCAGGTAGAGTGGGAGGGAGAGAGAGGAACAGAGAGAGAGAGAGAAACATCGATGTGAAAGGGACACATCGAGTGGCTGCCACCCGCACAACCGACCAGGGCCGGGGACAAACTGCAACCGAGGTACGCGCCCTTAGCGGGAACAGAACCCGGGTCTCTCCGGACCGCAGGCCGACGCTCTAACCACTGAACCAAACCGTCCAGGGCAAGAACCACCATTTCAAATATGTTCATTCACATTTGGAAATGGTTTCAGTGACCAACCGATCTGCAGCGACATGTGCACAGTCCGCCTCCGCCACTCACGCCTGGCGACCAGCACCGTGGTCCGCTGTCTGTGGAGAGATGCCTCGGCACTGCCCCGCCACCCACGTCGTCGGTTCAGTCAACAAACGCTTCGTGACTGTTTGACGCAAAAGACTCATTGGAAAGACGCTAAGACTTAGCCTTA
The DNA here is from genome assembly GCF_014108415.1 of Molossus molossus. NCBI lineage: Eukaryota > Metazoa > Chordata > Mammalia > Chiroptera > Molossidae > Molossus > Molossus molossus. The sequence continues at coordinate 103,151,395 of NW_023425366.1, read as the reverse complement.
ATCCTCAAGGAGCTTACAGTGTTTTAGGTCAAATCACAGCGGAAGCTATAGCACAGGCACGTGCGCAAGCCTGAGGCTCATCAAGGGCCATGTGAGTGCTGGTGGTGAGGAGAGTGCTGCGCGGTGCTGTCCCTCCCTGGCACGGCCGTGGCTGAGGAGCACTCTTCGGATTCCAAGGCGTTGGATTCATGGAGGAAACAGCAGCTCCTGTCATGGTCAGTCAGGAGACAGTTCTGCATTCAAACTGGACACTCATTCATTCGCTCCTTCTGTTTACTGCAATAAATACGCATCAGACACGTGACATGACGCCCACAGTGGTGGGTTGAAGATATACAGGTGCAGAAGATGACGGTGACGCCCAGCCCGATGGAGTAGTATGAGAGAGACTCTGATTCATTATGCAGTGATGTCCTCAACTGCCACTATGGTTAATGCCATAAAGAGAAAGTCCAGAGTCCCAGGATGTGAAAGATGCTTATAAGTCAAGGACCACAGAGATCTACGGCCCACGCACACAAGAGGTTATGTGCTCTACCAGCAAACCAACTAGCTGGCTTCACAGCGGAGTGTCCGGAACGGCCTTGGGAGGAAGCTGGTGAGTGGGGGAGAGCTCAGGCTCATCCTCTGCTGGACAAACCCTCTCCACTGGCAGAGAAATAACCTGTAGGGACTTACACAGTGCCATGCGCAGATGGGGTTTAATGAATGTGGTGATGATAATGATGATAATTATTCAAATTTGTTCCTATCTCCACACCCCAGGGAGGCCAGTGCTGCCTCTTGTCATCTAAATTTGAGAAGTGACCCTCCTTCCCAAGTTTATCCTGCAATGTCTTCCTATGCATGGTGCAGTGTTTCTCCGCTGTTACATCACTCCAATCAGCATATGCTCAGCAGTGTGCCAGATACTCGGAGGGTACGAAAGAAAAATGAGGTACTGGGCCATCCCCACAGTGATGCCGGGCCAGGGGTGGGGCTTGCCCGGGGAATACCTCAAAGCAGGAAAGATCAGGTGTGAGGGCCAGATAAGAAAGACTGTATTTGCTTGTCCATACTTTACCTCTTTCAGAAAAGAATTTAAGGAGAGTTAAAATAAAATAAGTGATCAAGTTAAAAAAGCAGAAGCAAAAAAATCATCATCATCATCATCATGGGGGCTACTGGAGTCGATATGATCAAGCACAGAATTCAGCTCTGGCATTTCCGGAAGATGGGCAGTTTGCATCCCCGATGAAAGGAGCCCACAGCCCTCCCAGACACAATACATCTGGGTGCAGGGTGAGTGGTCCACATCCCCAATCATGAATGACCTTCACAGCCTGTGCATGTCATCTTCATGTTGGTTTAAAAATGATCAGTAAACCCAAGGTATGAACATTACAGTACTATCTACCCAAGGTGAGTCAATGGGGGAAGATACGCTAAGGCCCTTCAAGTATGTGCATTCCTGGTGATCTAACTGGATGGAAGGAGGGAGCGTGTCCCTTGGTTGATCTTCAGTGACCATCACTTTTCTCCCGACTGCTGGGAAGAGCTGGGGAGTAGCAGTCCAGGAAAACTGAGGTGCTGGGTGGCCCTGAGAGGGCTCCAAGACTGATCCTTTGGATGCCCAGGACAGCTGACATTCTGATCAGAGACAAAGCTGAGATGCCTCCAACATCCTGGCTGGACCGAAGGCTGCCCTTCTCCGTGTGGTGACAAGTCCCTCAAGGAGGGACTTTCATCCACTGAGCCGCTGCCTATGTGATATGTGGAGACTCTACAGCATGGTCTCAACCTGTGGGTCGCGACCCCTTTGTGGTCAAATGACCCTTTCACAGGGGTCACCTAAGACCATCGGAAAACACATATTTCCGATGGTCTTAGGAACCGAGATACCGCTCCTCTATCCGTCTCCAGGCGGGTCTGCCCACGTGCAGGTACACCCACACACAACATGAGGAGCTATATTAAAGGGTTGCTGCATTAGGAAGGTTGGAAACCACTGGTCTACAGTGTGCTTCAAACAGGTTTCCCTGTGGTGATGAAGATGTTCTCTATCTGTGTGTCCAACACAACAGCCACTAGATGTCACATGTGGCTATTGGGCTCTGGAAATATGTATCACTGAAGAACTGACCTCTAGATTTTATTTAACATTGGTTCGTTGGAATTTAAACGTAGATGGCGCACACCAATGCAGACAGTGCCGGATGCATTCGACAGAGCAGCCCTCAGATCCACATGTTGGGATGAGTGAAGGCACCCTCACTTGGCAAAGTTTTGTAACAGGCACCGCTCGTACCCTGTCTGACTATAGACAAACCTCAGAGGTGCTCAGGAGGGCCTCTCAGGATTGGTCAGAATCCCAAGATTCCTCCAGGCCCTGGAATAAACCGGGTCTGCTCAATGAAACTATTTAGTATCAGCCAATCAAACTCCGGAGAACATTTGCCAAAGATAACAGTTGAAGTTTTGACAAATCTGGGGTTGGGCCATCCTGATAGTGGGTGACCACGAGGACCCAACGCTTCCCCAAGCCATTTCTAATCCCCATGTAATCTCTGGTCACAAATACCATCAAGCGCACCAGCAGCCGCTCCTCCTAATTGGCGGCAGGAGGGCAGGCAGAGGGTTCAGCCGGACTCCCACCTTCACGCTCTAGAATGAAACACATCTCTGTTTTCAACACCGCGATTTGGATCTGACATGCCTGGGTATCGTTTCGGCGTTCCCCTAACTCCTAAGTGGTAATAGGACACAACCTTCGCAAGGGCGCCCGTGGCCAGTGACTTTGGCTGAGCCTGGCCCGTGGCTGACGCCAGTGCACAGAGAAGGCGGCCAGTGAAAGCAGCATGAGAGCTGCCAACAGTCTGGATCCATTTTCCGCTGAGTCGCAGCGGCACAACCGTTACATAAAATGTTTAGAAACATGAGTTAAGTTTTGTCATAATGCATTAAAGCTGATTTCAGGGGGAAAAAATTACAAACCTTTTTCTGGTCTTTTAAATGATAACAAATATAACTTTGTATGAAAGAACATTCTTGGCAAGAGTGAATGAGGGGATTGTGGAAGAGAAGCCTGGTGACTTTCAATTCCCAGGAAGTCTGGAGTTCGCGGGAGAGCGGCGCGACTGGGCCCGCGCAGTCACCGTGGGGACGGGCACCGTGGGGACGGGCACCATGGCAGCCGGCTGAACACCATGCTCTGCTCAGCAAGAACGTGCTGCCTGAAGACCCACTGGGACCTCACCCCAAACACAGGCCAGGTCCGGATGGCAGACTGGAGCAAGAATTCGGGAGTACAGGACAACAGCAGTCCCTTGAGGCATGAGGGGGGTCAAAGGTGAATTTAAAAAGAACTCGGGGTGGAATTTTGAAAGAGAGACCTCATGGAAATCAAGTTGCCTGAACAACCCTGCCCCGAGGTGAGCCTGAGGACCTTGGTCTAAACGCATCTTTAAAAAGCCCCACAGCAGTAAGCCTCACTGTCCATAGCATTTTCCAACAGGAGATCCCGAGCTGGCTCGCTGCGCCTGCCATGGCTTGTCCCAGCCTTCTTCCTCCCTCTGCCTTTGCTCTGAGCCGATTCTGACGTAAAAACGTGTCTAAGAATAATGAGCTAAAATTTCTGGCAGGTCCAGGGTTCTCAATCCAGTATCCCACATGTGGAGCCATCCCTGATCCCCTCCCCCACCCCCGCTTCCAAAAAACCAAACAAACCTGGAATAACATGGGAAACACAGGCAGCAAAACCAAGGGGTCTGTAATTTTGAGGAAGGAAAGGGTTGTACTTTGGGTTAATGCAGAGAAGCCTGGAAATGAGAAGAAAATTGCTGGGAACAGTTTATTTACAAAGACCGGGGCCCAGCATTTGGAGGAGGATTTGAAGTGGTGCGGGAGGCAGGGCACCCCCTCCATGCTACGGTCATTCTGCAGCAGCCAGTCCGCTGAGATGTGGGAGGAGGAAAGAACTCCCAGCCACACAGTCGGAGCCAGTGATCCTGGACCTGAGAAGGAGGCGGCTGCTGCCCAGGACCCCAGGGCAACAATACCCCGACCTTTGATGTGCCTTCTAGGGAAAGGGAGGCGGAAGGGAAGAAGACGTGCTCGTGGACAGGAGCTAGCCCTTGTCTTTGCAAGCTCAGCGAGCGCCTGCTCCTTGCCGCACCTGGGCACTGCCACGGTGCCTTCTCAAAGCCTCCCCACTACCCACAAGTCTCTTTCCTGCAACCGCTTTCGACAACCCTTCTCTACAATGTCCCAGTTTCCCTCCCTGCACCTTTGCCCATGCCAGAAGGGGCAAGCAGCAAACAAAACAAAAGCAACAAAGAGGCCATGAAGCAGGCCTAGGCAGTGATGCGTGGGGGAGATGGAGCCCAGTGGAGTTCTTCTCCCTGAAGGAAAATTAAAGACAGATGCACTATCAATTCGCTCCCAGAACTTCTGCCTGGGGCCCAAATGAAATAAATGAAAAGGGTGGAAAATCCTAATGAAATCACCAGTCCAAACAGCACAATGACCTGCAGGCACACAAGGTCAAGGTTCACGACCATTCAGCAGGAGGCCGTCAGGGCAGGGCTTGCAGCCCACAGCGCAGGGGCAGGGGCTGACCGCTCCTTCTGTCCACTCTCCCGCGGCACACCTGCAGCCACGGAGCCCGTGTGCAGTCGGCAATTGGCTCTGAGCACAGCCGGGCGACTGTGCCACCTTAAAGGGTTCACTTTATAAAGGAGCTGTGAGCCCAGGTTCCCGTACCAGTAAATGGGACAGCATGTGTTTGTTTTTCAGCTTCCTTTTGACTGACTTACACAATGTAAATCTATGGAATACAGATTCCATCTATATCCATTTTTCAGGAGGGTGTCTCTTCTAGAATGGAGTGGAGAACAGGGCAGAGGGAAGCCGGGAAGAAAGCCTGGCTCCTGCCCTCGGCCGCGCGGGCACTGCCAGCACCCCTGAGGGTGGATGGCGAAGTGCACAGGCTTGGCAGAGCCCCACACCCTCGCGAGAGCCCTGGGAGAAGCTGGCAGGGTGCTGATCACTTCTCCACAGCAGTGCCACACAGAGGGCCCCTGCCACTGTCTTCCACGTCCGTCCTTCCTTCCGGGTTGCAGCTGGGACCTAACCACCTGCAGTCAATGGGTCCTGGGGGTGAGCCCATGGTCCAAGGAGGCACCAGGACGCTCCTCTCTTAGCAACGAAGTTAGAGAAAGAGGAAAGGGAGAAAGCAATGAATAGGAGAATTTTTGAAACATGGACACACGCAAATTCCCTCTTCTACATGCTAGAGGCCCAATCCTCTGAGTGGGCTGTTCCCTCACCAGCTTCCCTGCTGCCACTGATCAAATGCTAATTATTCCTTAAGGTCAAATGGCAGCCAGGACAATAACCGGAGAAAAAACAAAATGCCAGGGTTCCTCGATATATGCTTCCCCTCCAGGCTGTGTGTGTGTGTGTGTTTTTACCTTGATCGGCACTTCTAATTATTTTAGAGGGAAGAGGGAAGATAGGAAATCAAAAGATCTGGTTCAAAACACAGCTCTCTCTTCCTCCTCCTGGGGTGAGCTTGTCTCCTGTGAGATAATAAGCATGAAGAGGATGGCAGGCCACATGCACTCCCCAGACAATGGCCAGGGACAAAAAGGAAGCAGCCAGCACAGGGGAGGCGGGCGACCTGCTGTCAGCAAAGGGTTAAGGCCCGATGCACCCTCCAGAGCCCGTCTGCCTTTCCATAAAGAATACAAAGCTCAGTGGGGCAGGGAGGAAACTCCCACCGGGTCCCTATTAAAACAGATCAAGTCACACATGTCGATATCCCCATTTCATAGATGCTATAATTTGTCTGACAGGAGTGAATCCTGCTGATCCAAGTCAGGGCAGGAAAAAAAAAGGTCTGCTGGAGAGGGAGACCCACTGGGCCACGGCGGTTTTCTGAATCCGGCCTTCATAAGAAAGCCTGAGGTCTGCCCAATCAGCAGTGCTCTGAGAACAGGGTGTGTCCCAAGTAGACAACATGCACACATGGTGTGTATGTGCGTGTACACACACGCACGCGCACACCGTGTACTGTTCTGATCTAACTGAGATGTTTAAAAAAGTACAATAAAGCCTTTCCCCATCCCAGCGGAGCCCAGGATCAAACCCAGCTCTCCCCCCAGGAATCCCGATAAAGCAGAGCCTGTGTTCTCACAAAATCCAGGGCCGCTGGTGGAGCGCCCTTCTCCAGTGTTCTCCTTTTGTGCTTCTCTTTTCTTCTTGCTCTCCCTGTCTTTCCTTCTCTGTCCCTGTCCCTTGCCAAAGGCATCAGGAAGAGATGAGAATCACTCCGCAGAGTGTGGGGCCACTAACCCACTGGCCGGCTCTGCTGGGCAGCAGGGTTTGAACACGGCCCCTGGCACAGAGGAGAGGAGTTGTTCAGTGATCGCAGTTAATTCGTAACAGGGCACAGCATGCTCTGCAGATAGGCAATGTACAATATGGGGATATGGGGTCCTTTTTGGAATTGGCTTTTCCTCTTGGTTAATGAGGGTCCGGGAAAAGAAGGCACAAACTGAGATGGTAAGTACCATTCCCGAGGCGACCCTTCCAGGGTGACGCTGCGGGGAGGGGCCAGGGCCACCTCTGTTGTCCCTCAGGTCTTGAATCATGGAAGGTTGAGACGCTGTTAGGAGCTGTTAGGGTCCCTTGAGACCTACCCTGACTCCCACAGAGGGAAGCAGACCTGCCCAAAGCCCAGGCAGCCAAAGCCCAGGGCCACCTCCTGGTCTCTCTCAAGAGGTCTCCTGGGCCCAGCCCCAGTCACCACTGGTCGAGTTAACGCCTCGTTCTCGAACCAGTGAGGATGTAACTGTAACTGGTAAATGAGCACGTATTAAAAGACTAGTCTACGAGGAGGATGCAAACTGACTGATCTCAGAGCTTCCCTGGAAGGTTCTGCTGAGGCGTGTTTGCCTGTTTTCCAGGGGACGCACTTCCTGGAGATGGGAGCAGAGACTGTGGTTTGGAATGGAGAGGCTGCGCGAGAGAATCCTCCTGTTACCTGTCACGGTGACATCACCTCGCGGGGCGCGGGGTGTGGAACAGGAGGACGCTAAGAAGGGCACACACTTTTCAGCAAAAGTAAATTCCACGAAGCTGCAATGCCCAAACGTAAAACTCCAGGGACTCCCAGGTGAGTCGTGTAACTTTCCCCGCCGGCCACGTGCCCTCTCTCTCATTCACTGGATTTCTTGGGAACCCACCCTCACTTCTTTTACTCCTCATCAAAGAACTGGTCCAGCAGCAGCTTAGACCCCACGAACGCTTGCATTCCACTGTGGCACACAGAGCCCCGACCCTCCGGGCACCTCCCTCACTGCCCTGTGGAGGCTAACACTCCTTCTCCCCCCTCGCTGTCCCGGTCAGCAGGGGAGATCTGAGCAGACGCTGCTGGGGCTGCTCCGACTGTTCTTATAAAAGGAGTCACAAGGACTCCTCCTGGAAGGCAGGTGTGATGCCAGGAGTCACAACAGCCACGGTGCGGCCACGAGAAAAAGGCCAGGAACGCCTCAGACATGTTGGTCTTCACTGCTGAGCCCCTGAACCGACGACGGAGGTCACCACCTGAGGCCTTCTTAGGACCACGTGGAGGCACCAAACCACAGCTACTCCAGAGGCGGCCATGGAACTCTAGTGCCTCATCTGAACGCACTCCTGAGTGGCTCAGCTCCAGCTACCGACTGGACCCTTTCTTCGCCCTTTTCCTCTGGTCTCCAAGGAGAAAGTGCCCTCTTTTTGCTAATAAAAATTCTTCTGTGCTCCCCACCCTGTCCCCGCAGATCTCCTCTGGGACACCTCACCCCACCAATAACCCCACGCTCCCTCTCCAGACATTCCTGCTGCTCGTGCTCAGTTTCTCCGATCTTACAAAATTTCCTTTTACACCCTGTTAGGAGGAAAGTATCTTTAGGTTTGCAAAGCGTATTTTCTTACTCTGAAGACATGCGTGTTCAAGCCCGTCCACTCATTCCTTTACTTTTTCACGTGGCAACTGTGTAGCGAGCACTTGTCATGAGCAGGGCACCACACCGGGCACTGGGGTTCCATGGCACCCAAAAGTAGACAAGGCCTCGCCCTGAGTGTGGAGCTTAGTCACCGGATCCTGGCACCATACGTGCAGAATTCGAGGCATAGTCCACGTGGGACACATGGGGCCCCTGGGTGGGCACCTAACGGGTATCCCCCTAACTCCACTCACCTCATCCCCGCCACCCACTCCCCACCCCATTGTCCATGGCAGATGTTGAAGTCCCTTTCCAGATACAGGGGACTAAGCTCACAAGGGATTTTTCTTGTGTCACTGACCTAGAGCCTGGGAAAGGGGGGGGGGGGTGTTCCCGAATTAACCTGCAGCGTAGACGGCCCATCAGATGAGCACTCTTGTCACTTTCCGTTATGTTTAAGGGGCCGCAGGGGCTGCCGGGAAAGGCGAGGCTGAGGTCAGCCAGTGTCCAGTCTGGAAGGCAGTGTGCAATGCATGCGATCTGGAGCTGGTGGCCTGGGCCCTGGTGTCCGCTGGCCTCTGGGCCCCAGCCAAGCTGCCCGCCTGCCAGGGGAAGTGAATGTGCTCAGCACGAGCATGCCAGCTGGCCGGGCCTTCTCCCCAGGGGCAGCTGTAAGCGCAGGCGACAGTGACTGCACAGTGCGTGGCCATGTCCCCTGAGGGCAGGAGCACAGCCCAGCGCCAGTACTGATGCCCCGATGCCCAGGATAAGGAGGCCAGTGCCGTGGGGTGTGGGCAGAGAGGGACAAAGGCCACGCCCTCGAAGCCCACGGCTAGCTCAGAACCTGACCAGAAGCTGTTCTTGCAGCATATTCCAATCTTCCTGGTGGCACGAAGGAATATTCGTCACATCTCCACTCTCTGACGGCCACGCCAAAAAGCAACCTCCACTTAACCCCATCACAGAGCCCCTAGAGTCCAGTAAATCACAGAAGAGACAGTCAAACTTTCCTTTCTTCCTTCCAACGGCCCGTGACTGCAGTCACAGGAGCTGCCACAGCCACAGGGTTGTCATGGAGACAGTGGTGGTGGCATCACTGAGGTTGGTCTCCACTTTCATAAAAAAAAAAAAAAAAAGTAATTTAAATTTTTATGTATACAACCAGTTCATTAGACTGAGAAATTAAATGGATAATTTCTTATTTTCTTCTCGCAGAGGGATTTCCGAGGAGAGCTGCAGACCTACTTCTGCACGAGTGGGCTGGGTGGTGGCTGGGAAACACCCTCACTCGGCCAGGGAACGGCTCGTTCCAGGAACCATGGCGACGCCTTCCCCAGCTCACTGCCACGTGGGGTCCAGCCCGCCCCACCATCCAGCCCTCCTTGAAGGTGTGGTGGAGCTCATTCAGAGCCAGGCGGAAAGCCTTGCAAGGGTTTCTGTCACTTAGAGCCACCATTTGGACACTAGCCTACGCCAGCGTGTCTGTGGCACCCCGGGCAGATGCTCAGCGAAGCCCAGTTTTACTACAAGGGTGATTAACTGGTCACGCTGCCCTGACCGGGGCTCCCCCAGGAACCAAAGAGACCACACTCAGATTCATCTCTCTTCTTGCACGAATGCTCTTGGCTTTGTTCCCTTCCTTTCCGTTCCCCTTCTGTTAGAGGACTATTCGTGCCCCGCTCTCTGACTGACATCCAGGCACCTACATCCTCTGGCTTTAGCAAAGAGTCCCCTCCCTGCTGTCCTCCTCCCCATCCCTGGGGTTAACTCTGTCACAGTGGGACTTACCAAGGCCAACTACCCTCAGCAACCCTCCCGGGGGCTCTCCACGGCCCGCCTCTGAAGTCCCCAGCCTGGGAGGAGGGACACCTAATGAGTTCTCACCAGGGTCAATTCCTTACAAAATACACCTAACACAATACCCTCCTCATCTCCTTTCATGATACGCAGGCAAGCTGTCATCAGAATCCACTGTGACACTCCCAAAAATCTAATATTACTTGCAAAGAAGCATTCCATATTCTCGGCGGAAGTGTCTCCTACAGCCTCGATTTCAATGGTTCAATCAGGAAAGGAATGATGCACTTTTAAGGCAAAAAATATATATTCACACACACACATATACATACATATACATGTGTATATATATGCCTCTCCAACCTCTTTCCTCTTGCTATTCTGGGGATTGTCTTTAATGAGCAGCTCCAAATGACAGCTTTAATCACTGCCTCTGGCCACTGAAAGAGGCCGCTAATGATAGGAAAGAACATAGGGCCATTTGCATCAATCAGCTCCAGTCTAAATCACTTTTTATGATAATGCACCCAAGCGAAGAAGAAAGTCTCTGATGTCGCCTGCATGATGATGCACCACTGTGCGGTCTCCCCAGCTCAGACCGCCACAGAAATCTCTTAAAGAGGCATGCACCCTACCCCGGACTGCCCAGCGCTGCCCTCACTTCCTACACCATTGATGATCCACCACCAGGGCGGTTCTAACCTTTAGTTCTCAAGTCTTGGGGATATACCCTCTGTTAAATAAATAGATAAATAAAAAGGTATGGGAGAAGAAATAAATCCTGACCTGCTCAGAAGAGACTTATGATGACACCATTCATTGTGCTTGTTTTTTAACCTTTCAAACAAAAATAAAGGTGGAGACACTGTCAAATGTGATATCTGCTAGTCCTCGAAATGGCAGGTACAGAGCTCTGAAGTGTGCCTTCCAGCCTGTGCTGCCTGAGTCCATGTGACCTTGGAGAGATCTATTAGCTCCTCTGGGCCTCAGTTTTCCCAACTTAAAGGGCACTATCAGATCACCTCCAAAATTCAAATCCAGTGGTGAAACGCTCTGATTCTAAGAGGTGATTTCTATGTCTAGAATCCCATTCTGCCTGGGAACGGGCTGACCACTGCCCTTCCTGGACCAGGGGTCTGAGCAACCACGGATGGCAGATACATAGCAAGCAGCTCTCTCCACAGAGGCTCCCTGTAATACAGAAGTCTGGAGATGGCCCCCAATATTTTGTATCAACTAAAAAGACAATTATTAAACAATGGCATAGTCGTTTCTGAGGCTGAGATGGCTCCAAAACAGGGATGTTCTAATTATGTCCTCTGTTTCCCCAAACCTACAAAGGTCTATGAGCAGTTAACTAATAACATGGGCTCATCTGTCCTCTTGCTACAGTCAGGAGCAGACATTTTCTGCTACTTCAGGTGTGACAACCAACACACACATACACTTACACGATATACCCCGAGAGCTTCCAGTGGATTACCTGTGCATGTGCAGAGATGCTGAAAGAAAGCCCGCTCGAAAGGCACCCTCTGTAGAAACTACTACTGCTCTAATAAATGAGACTCTCAGTACATCCCAGAAACCTGGTTTGGTTTGGCTGCCCACATGACAGACTAATTAGTAATGACTTTATTTTCTAATGCACCAGGCCGAGTGGCATCTGGTAAAGCGGTTAGAGCACGTTCTGTGCGTGAATGTGAGCCTTTTCCTCTGTGCCTCCGGCACGGGCCCCACTCCACAGCAAAGTGCAGGTATCATCCAACGTGAGTGCACTTGCAACCAAAAGACTTGATGTAAGAAAGGACTCCCCAATGGTAGAGACTTAGCAAGGTGAATGATGGCTCTCCCCACTGGGTCAGTTAGGGTTACGTTTGGCTGCAAGTGACAGACAACCTGAAATAAAAGTGGCTTAAATAAGCGTCCTTTCTCTCAAAGTCAACGTCCCAAGGTGGGCAGCTAGGCCTGGCATGGTGGTGTGTGTCAGGGATGTGGGGTCTTTCCAGATGCACTGCCATCTCTGCCCTTCCTAACTCCCACTCCCAAAGCCACACCATGGACAGTGGCTGTGGCCCCAGCCGCTCTGTGCACACGCTAGACAGGCACGCCCCCGCCCTGAAGGGTGCCCCCCACTGCCACAGCTCAGTCACATGACAGCATCGTGCTGCGCAGAGCCCTGAGGTCAGCGAGCAGGCATCCCAAAGGCTGCGCCGGGGCCGCGAGTGTTTCCACTCAAGTCTCCCCAGAAAGTCATGTCAAGTAACTATTTGTAAGAATAAAGGTTTTTAATTTCTTAGCATAACACAATGACCACCACTGCTTCACATGTGGGAGGCCTCCCTGGAAGTGATTAACTTGGACTTTAAGTGAATGCAGACAGGCAGCAGGCCTCCTACAAACTTACGTCCACAAGTTTGCGGCTTTCCTCCAGGCAGCTCCATTTTCTCCACGTCTAAGTGTCCAGTAAAGAAATCAGCGGGTCCTTTAACAGAATAATCGTAAGCATCTTCACATAAACGAACCCCGCGGGCAACGCCACCTGTGGAGTTCCTCTGCACCTGGCTGGGAGTAACGCCACGTGGTGGGCTGCGTCCCGGACCACAGCGCAGGCCCAGAGGAGCTGGACGGGGACTGCACACCGCCAAGAGGTCTGGTCATCATGCTCAGCATCACCCAGTGTCCACCATCTCCAGGGTGTAGTCTCCCAAAGTCCCCAGACTTCCACTCACATCACCGCTGCCTGGAGTTGTCTTGCATGTTATCTAGACTCGGCTTTTCCAATACCTGGCACGTAACTGTTCTGTATCTTCCACTTCAGATGCCTCCATTACAATTGCATTTTTTCCATGGGCTTTCTGTCAATGGTTCTACAAAGGCTTCAGCTGATCATACATTCCAGCACAGAGACATACATGTTTCAAAACCAGAGTGCTCCTGTCAGTACTGAGGAGCTGATGACTACACCCCAGGGCCTTCCCACTCGCGGCAAGCTCCACGCAGCTTGTACGGGAGCCCTGGTCCCAGGAACCCCTCGCTGCCTCCCACAGAGCACTGCCCAGAGCAGCATTTCCTTGCTTGGGGAGGTAGGCCAACCGCCACGGGCCCCTGGACCTAACCGAGAATGACACGTGTATGTGTGTAAGTATGTCTGTTGACAAGTGGCCCAACAAAGACTATGAGAATAACTGAAGATTTTTTTTTTTTAATTTTTTTATCCTCACCCGAGGATATTTTTCCATTTATCTTCAGACAGAATGGGAGGTGGGGTTGGGGGAGAGAGAGAGAGAGAAAAACATTGATGGGAGAGGGACACATCGATTGGTTGGACCCCAACCAGGGCCGGGGATGAACTGCAACTGAGGTGCATGCCCTTGATGGGAATCAAACCCATGACTCTCTGGTTCACAGACTGATGCTCTAACCACTGAGCCAAACTGGCCAGGGCACTGAAGATTTTTTAAAAGCGTACATGTACTGCGCTACGCAACATGAGCTTTGTGAGGCTGCCCATTTTCCTCACCACTGTGTCTTCGGTCCCTAACACACTGCGCAAAGAAGGTGCTCAGTAATCGTCTGCTGCCTGAAGGTACGAGTGAGGTTTGAAAACCAAGAACCAAATATGTATCAAGCATAATTAACTGTAGGTTGCAGAAATCATCTTTCTTTTGAGAATCACAGGTGACTGGAGCGGCAGGGGCGCTCCTGTACCCTAAATCGGGTTGACCCCCAGGCTTCAGTGGCGCCCCTCACAGCTATCAGCTCTGGATGAGACTGACTTTTAAAGATCTGGAGGTGGTATCTTGACCTCTTCTGAAAATTCCATCCAGTGCCCAGTAAGCTTGTATGAGAGAGCTGACCTCAGACAAACTTAGTTTCCACTATTTACTATAAATGGTCCAGATATGGCAGATGAAGTAGATGTCGGTGGAACTTTTATGTTTACATAAGAGGGAGGGAGGAAAGGAAGGGAGGGAGAGAAAGAAAAAGAATAAATTGCAGCTCCCAGTGCCCAGTGGCAGGAGAGCCTGGAAGCAAGCAGGACGATCCCAGTGGCTGCGCTGTCACGTCTTTCTCAGGTAAGACACCCAGCCCAGTGTCTGTGGCTTCCTGGGCCTGTGAACATCGATGCCACACTCTCCTAGCCTCAGACCATTGTTTCGATTGCCGCCATTGAGCAGCAGGTGGTTAGCCATGTTGAAAACCCAGAACAGGCAACGACATCCCGGTGTTTCCAGGGGACGTAGAATGGAGCACAGTGCAAGGGGCAAATGCTGTTTTATGCCATTTTAAAGGGGCTATGTCAGTGTCTGTAAGTCCAGCCTTAGTGGAAAGATGGAAAATATTTATGCTAAATTCTTCAGAGGCTTTGAAAATGAAGACTCATAGAGCAGAAGAAGCCTTTGAAAGACGTCATCTGGACCATTTGCCTGCCCAACGGAACTGCCCTGAAACATCACCAACAGAAAGGATTGTGGTGCACAGGGGGAGAGCTCCCCCCACAGTCACTGGTCCACCCATCACCAGCCTGGGGTAGCTATGAAACTGGACTGGTCAATATTCACCAAAATTTTATTCTGTGCGTGTGTAAAACGGTAAGTGGTAAGTGTCATTCTGTGGAGAGAAATGCACCATTAGCCCCGGCCAGTGTTGCTCAGTGGTTAGAGTGTGGGAGGCCCAGAGGAGCCGGATGGGGCTGCGCACCACCAAGAGGTCTGGTCATCATGCTCAGCATCCCCCAGTGTTGCCCTCATATCGAAGGGTCTCAGATTTGATTCTGGATTAAGGGAACATACCTGGGTTATCCCCAGCCCTGGTTGGGGCATGTACAGGAAGCAACCAATTGATGTGTCTCTCACCTTCCACTTTCTCTAAAAATCAATGAAAAAGTATCCTCAGGTGAGGATTAACAAAACAAAACAAAACAAAAAACAAAATTGCTCCAGGAGGTGCAGCCAGTGGTTACCAGCCTCTCAGTGAGTCCTATAAAACACACCTTGCTGCACCATCATCAGTTCCTGCTGTGTGCAGGGCACATCCTAAACCACGTGCTCGGAGGCGCGGGTTCAAACCTGGCCAGAACCACCTCGCCGGCCCGCTTCCGGCCGCTGTGCAGCACACCTGGCTCCATGCGCTTGGTTCACTGCCCTTCGCAGACGCTCGTTTCCATTAGATCCTGTACTAGCGAGGAGATCAGGACCCGCTGGAGGTGCAGTGGTGCTCAGCATTTTTTAACGCTACAGTATTGTTAATTAAGGTATGTATGTTGCTTTTTAAGACATAATGCTATTACACACTTAACAGACTGCAGTGCAGTGTGAACACAACTTTTATACGTACTGGGAAACAAAAATGTGAGAGTCGCTGACAGCCCTGGGGCTGCACAGCCGTCTCCCTGAGGTTGGCCTGGGCCTGGGCCCATCTCAGAGGGTTTTGGGGAGAACACCCTAAAGTGCTAAAGCACTGGCCTACTGGTCCTCAACAGAAATCACTTCTCACTATCTCTGCTTCAGAGACCCTGCCGGGGACTGGGTGTCATTAAATGCATATTTCTTCATTAGAAATACAAAGCAGCCATTTAAACTATTGGCAAAACCATTTCCCTAACAATACAATGTTTCCTCTCTTGCTCATCCTCTTTTTCTTTCACTGGAAGGAGAATTGACAGCTGCAGCCCCTCCTATGAAAGGAGGGCCCTGCGTGCACGTGTGTGTGTGTGTGTGTGTGTGTGTGTGTGTGTGTCTTATGTGGAAGGTACAGGTGGAGACTGTTGGATACTTAGGCCACCAGCAGGTCCCTGTCCCCGCAGCACTGCCCCTCCTCCACTGGCTGGGCATTTCTGAGTCTGGGGATGGAGGGGAGCAGAGCACAGGGTGCAGGAGGGCACACCGCAGAGCCAGAGCCCCAAACCCCAGAGATGCCAGGATGCTGGGCCATTTTCCAGACTGAAGCACTCCCTCTGCTCCGCCTCTTGGAAGGTGTGGCACTGTCCAGAGTGAGTCAATCAGGATCATCAACCACAGGTGACTGGGTGTCTGGCACAAAGACACTGGGAAGACTGTAGGCGAAGAGGTTTTCATTGCAAAACTCTTACCCCAAAGATACTAAGGAACTTGCAGATCTCCTCTCTCCTGCCTACCTGGCATTTTAACAAAAAAAAGGAAAGAAAATCAGATAATGGTATAGAATGCCACTTTCACCCATCCTTCCACCTCCAATCGGTGTCTATGACTCCAAAGAGCTTTTACATGCCCTGTCCTTTAAAACCAAAACAAACAAAGAGAGCAGCGTGTAGACATATCCTATACAGATACAACCTGCTTTGAAGAAGTAAGCAGGTCACATTTCCGACTGACAGAAGAAACGAATGCTTAGAGGCAGAATAATATGTTTCCCAACACAGCGCTTTGTCTTTGTTAGAGGACTCGCTGGTCCTGAGCGTGCACCCTCCTGAGTGTGACCGAGAGCTGCCATGACTCCGACCCCACCCGACCCACACGCCCTTCTCGGACAAAGTGCACCTGAGACCCCGTGTGTGGGCGACGCAGGACGCGCGTTCCGACCTGCTCTCGAGTTCTGCGGGCCAGGCTTTTGTGTTGTTTCTATTCAAGAAGCAGGGACCCAAATACTCTAATTATTATCCAGCCAACCGACGGGCTCCTGGAAAAACTGAGACCCGAAGGACATTCAGGAACTATCCTAATGCCTCAACCTCTCTGCACATTTTTGAAACACTTTTCTTCAGTGACTCCAAGGGTGATCTCATAGCATTTGGAATATATTACTGCAACGGAACACACACAGTGCCAACGCCAAACAAACACGAATGCGTGGTATCATGAGGCCCTGAACCTCCTGGGAGAGGATCCACTTACAGACCGAGAACCAAAACATCCCATCGTTAACCCTTAGCGACGTATAGAATAAAACTCACAGATAAGGACACTGAGCCAGGTGTTGATGGACCAGCGGTCACCTAATCTTTGACATGATTCAAGTCCCATCCTGGAGCTTGGGTTCCCTCCCCTGCAAGGTTGAGAGGGCACTTTGGTAAGTTAGATGGAGCAAGTGTGAGGTAGCTGCTCTTGTCCTTACGATGCGGAGGCCCTCCCCAGGTGAGCCATGACAAAGGTTTTGTTTTCAACACCACTGCTCTGAAATTCTGTTGCTCCAATATTCCATGTTCAAGGTATACTGAGACAGTAAAGAAAAGCTGACTGGAAGCCCTGAGGACTCACCTTCTAATCTCAGGGACCTTGAGAGAGGCACTGGCCCCAGGGGGTTGGGAGACCTGACACTGCCCCTCCCAGATCTGCCAAGAGGGAATTAGAGGCCTTTGGAGACACCTGCAAACTCTCTCACCTGTGAAACAATCACACTAGTCAAGCACTTCCACAAAGAGTATTATAACCAACCTTTATTTAGTTTGTATCCTTGGAAGTATTATAGATGTCCCCCTTATCTCCCCAGTGACCCCCTCCTTCTCCCCCCCCATCCCCCGCCTTCCCCAGCCTAGTGTCCCTGTGGATTGGTTGTGCATATACAAATATAAATTCTATGGTTTATCTCTTCCCATCCCTCCCATCCCCCATCCCTCTGAGGTTTGTCAGTCTGTTCCCTACTTCCATGTCTCTGGATCTCTTATGGTCGACAGCTTATTTTGTTCATTATGTTCCACAAATAAGTGAGATTATGTGGTACTTGTCTTTCTCTGACTGGCTTATTTCGCTTAGCATAATACTCTCCAGCCTAAGTGCCCATCAGTAGATGAGTGGACAAAAAAGCTGTGGTACATGTACACAATGGAATACTATGCAGCTGTAAGAAAGAGAGATCTCTTACCCTTTGAGATGACATTGAAGAACCTGGAGAATATTTATTTTTTTAAAAAAATATTTTTTAATTGATTTTTTAGAGAGAGAGAGAGAGGAAGGGAGAGGGAGAGAGAGAAACATTGATGTGAGGGTGAGACATACATCTGCTTCCTCCTGCACGCTCCCTACTGGGGATCAAGCATACAACACAGGCATGTGCTCTGAAAGGGAACTGAACCAGCAACCTTTCAGTGTGAGTGATACTCAACCAAATGAGCCACACTGGCCAGGGATTTTTTTTTTTTTTTTTTGGTAATCATTACTCAAGGATATGATTTTTTATTTGTTTGTTTTTAAATTAATTTTTTCGTTAATCCCCACCTGCGAATATCTTTCCATTCCTTGATTCTTAGAGAGAGTGGGAGGGAGGGAGGGAGGGAGAGAGAGAGAGAGAGAGAGAGAGAGAGAGAGAGAGAGAGAAATATTGGTGAGAGAGAGACACACTGATCGGTTTGCCTCCCATATGTGCCCTGACTGGGAATCGAACCCACACCCTTCTGGTGTACAGGACAACACTCCAACCAACTGAGCCACCTGGCCAGGGTGATAACTGATACATCGGGGAAACAAGCAGTCTTTTTCCAGATGAGGAAACAGAAGAATCACTTCACCTTTCAGAGGCTGGTAGGGGGCATAATCTTGAAAGAAATCCTGGGATTTTGAGGTCCCCTCTTAGAGGAGGGTAACCCAGAACACAGTGCTATGTGGAAGGGCCCACCAAGGCCTCCCTGCCCTCTTCTCTCTTCCCTTGCCTTCTCAACATTTCCAGTCTTCCCAGCAGTCTCCAGCCTCCACAAAACCCTTGCCACAATCCTAGCTCAAACTCTGTCCCAGCAACCTGCACAATGTCTTTCTGCAACGCAAAACGCAATAGGATGTGAGTCTCCTCAGGCCGGCCCTTCACAGTGGGCTCTCTGGTCCCCTTCTTTCACTGTCCCACATCTAATGAGGACTGTCCAGTGGTTCGGGGGTACATCCTGGGCTTTCTTTTGTAAATCTTAAAGCAACTGCACAGGACCAGACACTCAGCAGCCATCCTGAGGGCCTCCTTCAGGAGTAAAAGACTACCCTACAAAGGATCCGAGAAGACATTCGTCAAAGCAGAGACACAAATGGCCAAAGAGAACACGAGAAGATGTGCAACGTCATTGGTCAATAGGGAAATGCCAATCAAAGCCACAATGAGCTATCACGTCACACCCACTGGGAGGAAAACGATAAAATGACAGACGACAACAAATGCTGCCAAGGCTATAGAGAAACTGGAACTCTGACACCGTGTTGGTGGAAATGTAAGATGATGCAGCCACTTTGGAAAACAGTCTGACGGTTCCTAAAACAGCTAAACAGAATTTCCATAACAACCTAACAATTCTACTCCCAAGAGGTTTGGAAAATATATGTCCACACGAAACATATACATGAATGTTTGCAGCAGCATTATTCACAAGAGTCAAAAAGTAGAAACAACTCAAATGTTCAATGGATCAATCAAATGTGGTATATCCATACTATGCAACATTATTTGTCCATTAAAAATGATGAAGCACTGACACACGCTACATCATGTATGAACCTTGAACCCATACTAAGCGGAAGAAAAGAAACCCTACAGGCCCCACGTGGCACGGTTCCATTTCTACGAAACGCCCGCAGAGGCAGAGTCGCCAGGTCGGGAGAAGGCTGGAAGAGTGACTGAGGATGGATGCGAGGTTTCCTTTTGGTGATGAAATGCAATGAAAATGTTCTGGAATCAGTGGGGATGGTTGCACAACCTTGTGAATACACTAAAAATTACTGACATCCATTTTAAAATGGTGAATTTTGCTATTGAGATAGAATATGAATCATCTCTCAATAAAGCTGTTTTTAACAAACCAAACAAACAAAAAGGCTGTCCTAGAGCAGTGGCTCTCAGACTTGAACTGTCGCCTGGAGAACATGTTCCAACAAATGTTTCTGGGCACACCCCTGCAGGTGGGATTCAGCAGACCTAGGGTGGGACTCGGGCATCCGCGTGTCCACCAGTCCCCTGTGCCGAAGGCACTGTGGTCTAGAGCCACGTTGAGAGGCCCTGGCCTAGAGAAATGCTTCTCCCAATTCGAACACGGGTGTTGAGCACTGTCCAGGGAAGGACTTGTGGCCCAGCTGCGAGCCCTGTCAGCGGGGTGTGCCGAGGCCTGGCCATTGCTGCCCAACATGGGGCAACTCTGCAGCTCCTCACTGGTTACTGCAGCCCGTCCCTGGGCCTGTATGACAGCCTAACTTCTCTCTGCGGACCTGCCGCCTCCCACCCACAGGTGCAGATGTGCAGGGCACGCCTAATAAATACTCTGCCCGCCAAACTCGGTCGCAGAGTCTGCGTCATGGCAGAACCCAGCCAGTCACCATGCCTGCACCCTGTCTGGGGATCTTGATAAAAGGCAGATTTTGATTTTTAAAAACATCAGGGGACAGATCTGAGGTTCAGCATTTCTAACAAGCTCCTCAGTGATGACAATACTCCTGGTCCACGGTCCGCACTTTCGAGTAGCAAGGGCCCCCATGACCTTGAAGTACTCTTTTGAGTCCACGCTGGGAAGACTTCTATGAGTCATAGGGTCAAGTGAAAATGGAGACAGGTATTGCATTTTATAGGTCACAAAAAGGCACTGCTGTTACCCAGCCCCTGAGATCCAGGCCAAGGAACACTGGGTTACAGGTGAGTGTTTCAACAAGGCCTTTCAGGTACTTCCAGTGGCTCATCCCCTTGGCGGGGAGAAGACCCACCTGAGTGTTACTTTCTTCTGTGCCCCATTGTTACAGTAGGGCTCCAGGGCACGACTTGGGCAGAGTGAGTAATACGCATTGTGCAACCAGCAGACAAGCTGTGACTAATACCCACTACACCGCCTCTTCAGGGAACCCAAGACGGAGTGGGAAGGAGAATGAAAAAAGGTAGAGGCAGAGGTTGGGACTGCTCTTTCTCAGTGCCTTTGCCCTTGAATAAGAGCCCAGAGGCTGGTGTGTTTCTTGTTTCCAAGTTGGATTATTTGATTAAGAGTTTGGATCTGTTTTTTGACCTGAAGCTGTTCCTAACATGCCCGGAGCCCCATAACCTGCCTCTCAGTTTTTCTATCTGTTCAGGCTGATTTTGGATAAATATGTGGATGTCAGACTCCTTGCAGATTGTAAAAAGAAGAAAGGGAACTTGGAATCAAATCTTAAAGACGTTACCACAGAAGAAAACTTTCATGCCATCGCACCAAGAGAATGGCCAGAAAGAGAATCCTGGAGTCGGCTCCAGCAGGGTACGTTTCTGAGGAAGGCTGTCCTCGAGCCTGTGTCTTCAGTTAACTGGCAGTATTAACTGGTGTGAAATACCCGTGAGTGCTTAGGGGCAAAGGGACAATATGAAGTTGTGATCTTTCAAAATTAAGTCTTATGAAAAGGCATGAAACTTGGCAATTTGTCGCTCTTAAATGTTACAAATCCTAAATTTCCATCCGTGTTGTATATTCAAAAATCTGCCTGTTGTGTAATTTCACACAAAAAATCAAAGGAGTCTGCTGTGCCTTGGGGAGAAAAACAACAAAAACAAAAAATAAAACAAGTAGTAAACCAATAAGGTAAGCCTGCATTGAGAAGCCAGGCACACCCTGGCTGGTTTGGCTCAGCAGTTAGAACATCAGCCCTCCACCAAAGAGTCACGGGTTGGATTCTGGTCTAAGGGCGCGTACCTGGGTTGTGGTTCCACCCCCGGCCCTGGCCCAGGTCTGGGTCATGCAGGAGACAACCAATCAATGTGTGTCTCTCACATCGATGTTTCTCGTTCTCTCCCTCCCTCCCTCCCTCCTTCCCTTACTCCCACGCTATCTGAAAATCAATGGAAAAATATCCTCAGGTGAGGATTGAAATAAATAAATAAACTAGGCACAGTGTGGGTTTCAACAGTCTTGTTAGATTTTCATGGCAGTAATGACAAAACAGGGCTGGGGACAAAGGAAAAATCAGAGTCCTTAACATTCTGGACAGTAACATCAGCACCACCTCACGTCACCTCCCTGCTCCTGTCCCCAGGCACCTGCAAAACACCTGGAAGGGCAAAAGGCACACACAGCGAACATCTTCTACACCTGCTTTCCCTACTGAACGGTGGGGGGTATGAGTAAGTTTCCAAAGTGCTCTACAAACTTTAAACCCCATTAAGTGTTAAAGATGCACTGCTCCGTCCTGCCACCGGCTGTCTCCTCTGGAATGAGAGGCAATGTTGGTGGCGCTTCCAGACCCACCTTGTGACTTGGGTGTCCTCTAGAGAAGAGTCCCAGCCCATCCTGCTGAGAAACCTGGACCTTGTATGAGCAAGAAAAGGAAGTCAAAGTACAAATACATATTATTATCTGAAGTGATGATTATTTACTGGTATACTTGAAACCTAGTGATTTCCCAAACTGCTGGAGCTTCTTACAGAAACAAACACAGGAATCCCAATGAAGGTTAAAAGGATTCCCAGGAACCTAGACCAAAAATACAAGGAAATTATCCTCTGAGAAGGGATTTCTCTCCAGTTTCACTGCTTCCCACAAGGGGAACAATTTCATGAGAACATAATAGTACAGGAAACAATCCACCACCAAAGAGGAAAATAACATCTTTATAATTACAGATTAGTTCTCAAACAAATTCCACACCTACACACGGCTCTGCTTTGTGGCTGCATAACTTCAATGAAGCTCTCCCAGCGCCTTCAGCGATCAACATACACAGCTTAACAGCTCAGTCAGGCGATTTTTGATACAGAAACACCAGACAGCAAAAACACTCACAAATGACCCACTCACTTTGTTCCTGGAGCCTGAGAAAGCACAGCTACAGAGAGCGCAGGCCAGGGCTAATCCCACAGCAGGGGAGCGCTGAGCTTTGCTGTCTTTGAGACAACCAGATGCCAGAGATTACCTAATAATTTCTAAATATTTCAGATTTGTATCGGGTAGGAAGAGCAGCCAAAAGAAAGTCCTGCTTGACCCAGGCGGACACATCCCTTTATCAGGAAGTCATCTCAGTCCATGTTACTTGAACAAGGCACCCACATTTACTGCAACCCACTGGTTACTTATCCATTAAATGGGTTTCTTAACCATCACACTAGTTATTTAATTCCTACCCCATGGCTCCCCCAAGAAATAAAAAGTGCACTATAATTATATAAACTCTTAATTAAACTGAAGAATTCAGTGTTGCCATTACCCATCAGTGATTCCACTCAATTAGGACAATAGACTTCCATTTATTACTGAACTCCTAATTGCTACTCATTTTCCTGGATAGTAATTGCCAATCCTATCAGACAATGTGCTTAATGAAAATTCTACCATGAAATTATATTTCTGCCCATCAGAGGGAAGGTGGAATCAGAGCACCCTTACTTGGTCAGGAGTTGGGTCCTCTTCTCCAGCCCCAGGTGGCTCCAGGCTGGGATTTTGAAGGCCAGTGCTCCCCGGGTTGGTAACTGGTGCTGTGATCCACCGGAGACTTACCCACCAAGGAAATGGCTTATCCAAGTAGCCGGAGAATCCGAAAGCCAAAGCCCAGCTTAAGACGACGCAAAAACAAAACCACCCTGCAAGGTCTCCGGATTTCCCGAAGTTCAGAGTTCCCAGGAAAGACTCATCAGAGGTCTGCTGGCAGGTGGCAGGGGCAGCGATCGCAGCATCCCAGCTAAGAGAGCCCAGCCGCGGTCCAAGGCGGCAGCCGCGCGGCGCCCGGCAGGCAGCCTGCCTGGGCGTCCGCCGGTCCCGCCGGCTGCCGAGGTCGCGGCGCCCCGGGGTCCCGCACGGTGCTGGTGGCGGCTGGGGCGAGCAGCCTAGCGGCGGAGCGCGACCCGCCCCCGGCTCGCCCGGGCCCGCGGAGCGCCCGGACCCTCCGCGCTGCTCATGCCAGTTCTGCTAATTAGCCAGGAAGAGTGAAACCCGCGGCGGGCAACTTGACAATTTATTCTCGGCCCGGGGGAGGTCACCCGCAGTGCACGCGCGGATTGGCTGCGGCGGAGCGGGCGCCGGCGGGGTGTGGCGCGGAGGCAGAGAGCTTGCTGGTTCTGACGACTAGGTCCCAGCCAGGCAGGGTCAGCAGGGACCGGGCCCAGGGCGTATGGGCAGCTCTGAAGCAACCTGAGGCTAGGGGAGCGTGCCAGCCTGGTTGTCCTGCTTGCAACCACAGCACTGCCCGCCCATCCGGCCCCTTGCTGTCTGGGCTAGTAGACGGCACAGCCGGCTTGAGTCTTCCCACTGACAAGAAGCTCGAGTCCTTCACAGCCAGATGTTCTGACCGAGGTATTTACTTCAGCTTCACAGTGCAGAGGAGAAAACTGAAGATGAAGGATGCGAGGCCTGTGAAGGTGAGTGGGCGCAAAGGCCAGAGCTGCTGAGGAGCACCAGGGCTGCCCAGGGGGGTCTTCCTTGCAGACGGCCCTACCCTCACACAGTGCCAGGAAAGCGCAGAAGCCTCAATCTGTGCAGCTGGGTCCACCCCACGACATGAGCGGCTGCTGAATCAGACAGCATTTCCTCCATCTTATACATACCGAAATGGGGCTTCCAATGGTTCGGAAACCTCCTTGCCCTGAGCAAGTAAGCGACAGAGTGGGCATGCAAACCCAAACTTCTACTTCCTGGGTTTCAGCCACACCTCAGTGCCCCTAACCAAGGAGGTGTGCTGAAGAGGAGCAATTCCTGGGGGCCCAGCCAGAAACAAATGGCAAGGATGATACTCCTTAAATAGCACCGGCCCCGGAGAGGGGCTACCTCAGCGCCAGCTTTGCCCATCTGCCCAGATGGTAGCTAGCAATCGTTCTTACTGCCCATTCCATGTTGGTGGCTCTGGACATGTTTATCCCTCACCAAAGTCAACACACTCACCCACCCCTACCACCCACTCAGCTCCTTGTATCTAGTCTGAACTTTGCAACCTCCAGCCACAGAAATGGAAGGAAACGTAGAGGTACAGGGAAGCAGCAAGCTGCAAAGAGCTTTCCTTGGGCTCAGGACCGGAGAGCTGCTAAGCTTCTCTCTGTGGTCCTTGAAGGCACACAGTGAAGAAGGGCTCCCGGCCCGGGAGCCTTGGGTTTCCAGTGTAAATTTGCAGAGCTCAGCATCTCAACCACCCTGTCCTGTTCCTGAGGAGGGATGAAGGCCTGCCTGTCAGTGCTATCAAAACACAGCTTCTTTCCAAGGTGTGGTCCTTGGACCAGCGTCATCCAGGAACCCACCTCCAGCCCTACTGAGTCAGAAACAGAGGGCAGCAGCAATCTGTGTTTTTACAGTCCCCCGGGCCCCCATCCTCAGACACTGGGAGAGCAGGCACTACCCAGAACACCTGCATTTCAACCAGGTTCGGGGCTGAGAGACCTGCCCTATCATTTGCATCAAGGCCGCTTCCTAGTCCGGTGATTATGGAATTGGAGACTCATGTCCAATACCATCTGTAGCACATCCCTTAATTCATGGAGATTATTGGGGGCGGGGAGATCAACAGGCCCCCTATTTTTCAGCAATGCTTTCTTTTTCTCCCCTTGACACAAAGTGCTATTTAATCCCAACAACACCTAAGAGAGCAAGAGGGACTGTTCTTCCGACTGAGTGGAAGGGAGAGCTGAGTTCCCTGAGGGACTGGAGGCCTGCCTGCTCAGGGGCCAGAGCCGGGTGAGGGAAGTGGGACCAGCATGGTCCCGGAGCACGTGTGGACTACGAGTGTGTAGGGCAGGAGCATGAGGAAAGGCTCGGGGCACCGAGGAGACAGTGGGTCACCCTGTTGCCAGGAACCAAGGCCTCCTGCCACAGAGTGGGCTTCTGTGCCCCTCAGGACTTTCTTTTACCCTCACTGCAGGGGGACAGCTTCTCAGTGGGCAACTGCAAACTGGGTCTTGCATTCCACATCTGGGGAAGCCTGGCACAAGGTCACATCCAGGAGCACCCCATTTTTGTCACTTGCCTTGGAGTGCTCACCAATCCAGGGGGCGGGCAGAGCAGATATCATCACCTTCTCTTCCGAACCTTACAGAAGCGGACCCCTACTCAAGTCATGGCTAGAGGCACTCCAGGACTCGCACCAGCTCAGTGTTTTCTTGTCACCCATGCTGCCAGTCTAGGTGAATTTGCAAATCTGGGTGATGAAACATTAACTGCAATTCCCTTTAACTCGAGCACGTCAAAAACATTTTTTTTTAAAAGCACGCCCTGGCCAGTTTGATTCAGCGGTTTGAGCATGGGCCCGAGGACTGGAGGGTTGTGGGTTTGATTCCCAGTTAAGGGCACGTACCTGGGTTGCAGGTTTAATCCCAACCCGTTGGGGTCCTGTGGGAGGCAACCAATCGATGTGTCACTCTCGCACTAATGTTTCTCTCTCTCCTTCCCTCCCTCCCTTCCACTCTCTCTAAAATCAATGGAAAAATATCCTCAGGTGAAGTTTAACAAAAACTAAATAAGTGCACGCATTCTGCTTATGAAAAGTGTTATAAATACCGACACAATGGAACTGAACTCAGAGCTCACACAGCAGAGCTGCACAGATAAGGAGAGCTACACGGTACATAGCGACACTCGTTCTAACTGGGAAAGTGCTCCGTTCTCAGCCACACGCATGTCTGTGACCACGGGGCAATCTGTTTCGTGTGGCTGACCACTCAGACACCAGTTCTCTTCCTGCCTCCTCACCGGAGATTCCCACGCCCAAGGAGAGAACACTTCCATGTCTTCCGTCACCAAGGCTGCTAGTACAGTTACAACTTAACACAAATTTCTTTCCAGTCATAAAAATATAAAAGTATGATGACTGGACCAAAGGTCTGGACAGACAGGCTGAGGGACATGGACATCACCTGACCGGTCAGGCATTGCCCTGCTCCTCAAAGCAAGTCCTCGAGCTGCCGCCCCACTGTTGCCTGTCTGGCTGAAGAGTCCCTAAGGCACAGGAGCAGTGGCAGGAGACAGCAGAAACAAGGGACTGAGACTCGGGGAGATCTGAGTTCTGAGGTCCACTCAGCCACCAGCCTGTGCACATGGCGAACCACTCCCACTTCCTTAGGCTTCAGTGTCGGGAGGAAGAGAGGAGGCGGCATCACCTCCCTGCGGGCCCTTGCCAGGGTCAGAGCAGTACCCCAAAGGGACCCTCAATAACTACAGAGAACCTGCCCTCTAGCTAGAGGGGGTTGCTGTACTTCTTTGGGCCCTGGTTCCCTTATCTTAGGAACTCTTTCATTCACAGACTTAAAAATAAGTCCCCGGCCATTGTTCTGAGAGGTCCCCGTTCACCTGAGTGCGGCTGTGTGAGACCAACCTCAGCGCCCACTGCGGCCTGGGCCCTGCAGACTGTCTCACTCCCCGAGGAAGGCCAGGAATGCTGCTGGGCTCGGTGTGGAGGGTGCTGGGAGTGTTCTGGTGAGGAGCAGGGGAGGGAGCGGGAGGGGGTGGGGAGAAGCTTTAGTGAGGGGCTTCATCTGGGAGGCCAGAGAGCAGCCCTGGTTCCTCCCAGAGCCCCTAGAGCTTGAGGAGACGAGCTCAGAGATAGACGCGGAACAGAATGACCCGTCATGTCCCCACGATTTTCTAGGTCATTTTCCCAGTGGGGTTTTGCATACAAGTGGGCTGGCATTTGATGCCCCTCCCTGCCAGCCTAGGCTGCTCCTTGGCTCCCACCCATACTCCGTCCAGGCCAGAAGAGCCCTCATCCTCATTCCGCCCGGGGAGGAGGGTGACAGGAAGTCCACCCCGAGACCCCATCCTCGCGGTGGGAAGGAGCCGCTTGCCAAGCGGTCCACGCGGCCACTCCGCCGCCTCTGGGGGGCCAGCCCGGAAGGGCCCACTGGTTCGGTGCCCGCTTTTTCCACTGGGGCTGCCTCTGCAGGAAACGCTCTGAAGGGATTTGGGAGGCCATGGGGTATCCAACAAATGTTTCAAAGTAGATGCTTCCCTTTCAGTGAACATAAGCTTTGTAACCCTCTTACACAGATCGGAGTCTGAATATGCTTAGATCTCAGAATGGAAGCATTTCTAAAGAAAAACTCCAGAAATACCCGAATTCAGATGTGAAAAAAAAAAGTGTGAGCATCAAGAACAAAGCCAGGGAAAGCAGAGGGAGTGAGTAACCTTTCATTTCAAGCCGCTTTTCCCCACCAGAGACAGTCATGATCTGCGCAGCACTATTTGATGCAAATGCCTCTCAGAAAAGAGCCAGTAGATAATAGATAAAAAGATTATCTGTGACATTATGAAAAATGAAAGTTTAAAAATGGCTACAAGTCCCATAAAAAAATCCCAAACTTCATTCGGTCTTTTTGAAAGGCAACAGCGGAACTGTGTCTCCTTCAGCCCCTGGGGCCCTGCCTCTCCCACCATTGTTCTAAGGCCTTCTGCCTTCCACCAGCTCATCAGTTTTCGAAAATCTCTCCTGCTGCTTTCTCTTTGCTGGAGCCGTGAGGTGCAAGACGCTATCACAGTCCTGTTCCTTTTTCCTAACTCCACTCTGATGCTAGAAATTCCAGTGCTGCAGCTCTGGCCCCTCTCCCTTCCCTCCCTGTGTCCCCCTGTGCTAAACCACCAGCGGCACACTTGATTTAACAGATGCATTGCGGATTCAAGGCATGGGCGCAGGGCAGGGGAGAGTCTGATTTTTGTCCAGGTCTCTCCTGATTGGCTCAGCATAGAAGGCTTCCATTTAATGGGCCAGGTCCTGCTGAGAATACCTCCGTGGTACTGGTTCCTTCCTTTGCTGAGAGAGGAGCAGAGGCCCTCAAGAGAGGTTTTCCAGCTTTCCTACTTCTGGTGTGCTCCCTGCCTATTGTTCTTTCTCAACAGAGCATCACGGGCAGAACCTGAGACTCTAGGGGACATTTGGTTCGTCTGACCAGTCATCTTTGATCGCAGAGTTGGCTGTGGTGTGCAAGAAGAGACGGGAACACCTAGGCTGTGCAAAGATGCCCTGGTCGTCCACCGGAGGAGGCAGCACCAAGTGGTGGCTGAGGGTGAAGTCCTGGAATTATACTAACTGGTTCAAATCCCAGCTCTGCCACCTGCTAGCTGGGTGGACTCTGAGCAAGTTTGTAAAACAAATGCAGATTATTAGACTGAACCATGTAAAGATGCTTATATTTCACTGTTGTTGTTTTTTAAAAAATACAATGAGGTTATTAGATTAAGCCACATAAAACTGCCAATATTGGACTGGTTTTCACATACAAAAATGGCAATTTCGTATGACTCCTCCAAATATCTACTTCTAAGGGAGATGGTGAGGAATAACAGCAAAAAGCCCCATAAAGTGCTTCACCAAAGTGCCTGGTACAGAGGTATGTGCCCAATCCAGGTCAGCCGCTGCTGATGTCACCAAGAGGCTCACACCAATCGCCTGCTGTATGCAGATCACCCGTACCAGGTGCCCCAAACTCATGACTCTAGCTGTCGTCTCATTTCTTCTCGACAAGTCCACTCCCATGTGGAATGTTCCTGTCTCATTCCAGGGCCATCTCACCTACTCCTGGCCACTTGCACAATGTAGTCAGTGAGACTGGAATTCTACCTCTACCTACTCAGAGTCGAGAAACATGTTTGAAAATACACATCAACTCTAAAGATACAAAAATGATGGGGGGAAGGTTGCATGGATCCTTTCTGCCCAGAACCAGTTTCTGGAAGCCAGACGGTCCTGAGATCAGGATTAGACGAAGTTATGCTGTTTGCAGCGATGCTACTAGCCTAAAAATAGTCTATCAGGCAGAAACAAAGCTTCCTTGGGATTCACTCACTAGGAGGATTCCCTCGGATTTCAGCATGATGTTTCTTTGGCTCAGCACAACGTTCTGCAAATGACACTAGGGAGCTACCCGTGGCCCCGGCCCCTCACCTGAAGGCTTCCCCTGTTCCTCTCTGTTCATCTTCCTCTTCACTACAAGCAGTGGGGAGAAAGGGCTGAGTTATTGCAGTAGTTGGACTGAGAAGAAAATAGAGGAATTATGAAAATCTGTGGGCAAGCGCTGACCTCAGGATACAACAGTAAATGTCAACTTACAACTGAATGTGACTGAATGGCAGGGTCTATGGTGGCAACCCACCCAGGATGCCAACAGCTGGACAGACTTTGGGATGCAACCCTTAGCTTTGCGTACTAGAAACATCAGTGCCAGGCTCCAGGGCGGGCACCTGCGCCAGCTCCACCACACCTCTTCTTGCAGTCGCTCCGTCTAGGGGCTAGCAGTGTGCTTAGAGGTACAGCGCAGAGCTGTGTTCAAGATCCCAATGACAGCCTCTCTAGCAGCCAACAGCAATTCTTAAGATGTTTGGCCCTAAATATAATCTCCCTCTTCACTGTGTACACACACACACACACACACACACTCTCTCTCTCTTTCACATACTCACACTCACACACTTTAATGCAATCATTCCCCACTGACCTAATCATAATTATCTTAAAAGCTTTTCTTTTCCTTATTTTAAAATTATAAAATATATCTGCCTATAACAAAGTAAAGGATAATATAGGAATATATATAAGAAGAACCTATAGCCACCACCCAGCTTAAGGAAGTTACATTTCAAATACTTCCTCATGGGGAGATACCACTATTCATTTGACATTTATTATGCATAGCCTGGTACTTGTACTTCTGCTGTATAGGTGTATAAATACAAACATGGTGTGGTCTTGTCCTGTGGGCTTTTAAAACTTTCATTGGTTTTGCTCAGTATGTGTCCTTCTACAACTTCTAAGCAAGGGCTGCGGACTCGCTGGGTCCATGATGGCTGATGTTTGCCTTGAGCAAATGGGCTGGGTGTGGGTGGCAGCTAGGTGACCATGTCATGTAGCACTCAAACTTGGGTGCATTTAAGAGTGAAAGGGGTGCTATTACAATTGCACCACCCATCAATGGGCGGGTCCCAGGCAAACCAGAGCATGTGGTCCTCCCAGTGACGGCAGGTCAGCTCCCGTTTTAATACAGTATGTGATTCGCATGACTGGTTGGGAGCCCTTAGCCACAAATGAATCAGTTACTTTGCGCCTCTTTTAGTCACTAATGAGCACCCCAGTTTCCTATTAGTGCAGTGGGGACTTGGGAAGAAGAAGGGGGTGGAGCTCTGACCACCCTCATAGTTGCTGTCACAGGCCTGTGTTAAGCGCTCAGAGCCCAGTAAAATACCAACAGCCCCACAGAGCCTCCGAATCCTCCCTGAGTGTGGGTCCAGCTGTTTTCACATCAGGGCAGGGCCAGGCTGCCCCCTGCAGGACCCCCGAAAGCTGACTGGTCAGGGTTCTCCAATGCTTTTACACAGCAGCATCTTAATTATCCTGTTTCTATGGAAATGAGCTTACAGCTAATCAGGTTTTTTCTCTGCTCTCAACTGGTTACTGATGTACCCCTCAGATGTGAAATAGTGCTGAATTTGATATTTGCTAAGTAACTAAATAGAAGCTAAAAAGAGTATCGGAGGACTCAGTAAGCAGTGAGCAGCAGAATGTGGGGGCACAATGAGAACCCGCAGGCTCTTCGGTTGGGGCTGGGCCAGTGTGATACCCTGGGAAGTGGCCTGCAAACCGGTCTGAAATGACGACACCAGAGCCCAGGGAAGCCCAGCAGCAGCGGTTGCCACCCTGGCACACACTGAGCTTCTCCTTGGCCGCAGGACACCAGAGGCCAGGCAGTGCTCACAAACCAGGAAGAGGGGGCCTGTCACTTGAAGGGTGCTCGCGCCCACACGCCACCGGGCTTTCCCACCCTGCCTGCAGGCCTGGCTTTGGTGCACTCTCTGTCTGTGTTGGCTGAGTCTCAGAATGCCACCCAAGATGCCTTCCTGGTTCTGGCCCCGTGTTTACGCATTAAGATGCACAGCCATTTTATCAAGGGCTGTTCCCTTCCCAAATTGCATTTGACCAGCCTCAATTTCTGCCTGAAATTAAAACACAGAATTTATAAATCCCAAGCTGTCACAGCGTGAATGAAACCCTAAAAATAAATTCAGTCCAATGACAGAGCGATCCCCAGACCTCAGTGGGAAACGAGATACTTTGTTTAATAATTATCAGCCTCTTTCAGGGCCTGTCTGCCAAAGCAGCGGTGTCAGAAGCAGCAAAGAGAAGAACCCCCCTCCCCCACCAAGATTTCATCCTGGGAGAGAGTGAAGCCATTTACAACCAGACCGGACGCCTTTGATTTACATTTCTGATATTAAATGCAGAGCGGCTGTCTGCGTTTGTGCTACAAGCCATCGCTTCAGTGTGAAGAAACGGGGTGGTGGCAGGGATCCAGTTTACTAATGAACAAGCTTATCGGGAGGAAAACAGCTTTCCACACGGTAACCAACAACCAGCACCTCTCAGATAACAAATTCGACGGTGAAAATACAGCAGTGTACATGACACAGCCCCGTAATTTAATGGAGGCACTTGCAGCATTAGTGGTTTACATTAATTTTTAAAATTAATTTTGTTTGGCCTGCAGGGAAAATATTTTCTTTCTGTGTCTGATATCCTGCAGCTCATTAACACTGCTTACTGCTCTACAATACTATCCGGAATCGTCCTCTTGGTAGCCAGAGGCCATTTTTTTTTTTTTTTAAAGGAGGCTGGGAGAGGGGCAGAAAGCAGGCTTCCTTCTACAAAGAAAGGCTCTCTCTGGCTTGGAAGAGCTGCTGGGCCACTCGGAAACACAGGCCTCACGTGGCATGGGTGTCAGCGGTCACGGTGGCCGGGGGTGGCTTTGGCTGGGCTGAAAGGCTCTTTCTTCTGCCCCTTATCCCCCTCCCCCCAAAGCACTGGCTCCCAAACCTGATGATGCTCAGGATGCCTGGACAGCTTTTGTAAAGGTATGGTTATAGCCTCGAATCACTTCCTCTGCCTCCCACCCCTGCCCTGAAGGGGTTAACTACAGGCTACTGAGAAACACAGGCCCCCCTCTCTGCCTGGGGCTCGGAGATCAGGGAATTCACTGCTAATCACTGCGGTTGTGATTCCTGATTTCAACTGGCAGCGAAGAGAATTGAACTGGAGCCCCCTGAGAGCGGCCAGCTCCACGCGGCGACCTTGAGCTTGTTAAGCTGTGGTGCTGCCATGCGATTATCAATTTTAAATTAATCTCCCCAGTCTCTTTAAAGTGGCTGCTAAAAATATAATCTCTGGGATAGCTTACCGTAAGACTTAACTAAGGGGAAAAATGTGGATGCTAATTAAGCGCTTCCCTCTGTCTAAGCTTCCTGTAGGACACTCCTGGAGACTGGGCTGATTGGCCAGCAGCCGGAAAGCCAGCCAGGGCAGTCCGGGGTCTGGGAGAGCTGGCTTGCAAGTTACATGCTTTCTCTAAATAAAGCTTAAAACAGGCAATGGGCATTTGGACAAAAGGTTAAAGATACAGTCCTACACTGTATTAAAACAAATCCTTCCCTATTTTTAACCCAAAGAGGTTTGGGAGGGAAAGCCAGAAAAAGTTGTCTAGACATACTTTTGCTAAGCTCACGAGGGAGTCGTTACAAATTCAGTTTATAGGGACATAATCTAGGTTATATATACAACAGGTTTTTTTTTTTAAGGCAGCAGCATGGTGGGACAGTCTGAACAAAGGTGAAAGGAGTTCTTATTTGTAAGAAAGGGGTCTCTGTGGAAATATCTCTGGCCCCTATAGGCCCAGGTCAAAAGTAGACAGACACAGTTTCTAGAAGTTACGAAGAACAATGAAGAAGAAGGGAAATGAACAGTAATTCATGAACAAAACCCACCACTCTACCCACACCCTGCAGCTTCCTGCCAGATGAAAAGATTCTTCTGTAGCTGAAGTCCCAGGAAGTGGCACGTCTCAGGTCCCTGCCTGCCTGACCTTCCTCTGTCTCCGGCCGCACGGGAGAAGGCTGAGCACGCGAGCAGAGCCCGGGGACAAACGCGTGTGCCTCTGCGTGGCCACAGGAGCCTGGGAGCGGCTTCTTCAGGGCCCAGGCGGGTGCTCTGCACTCCCAGCCCAGAAGGAAAAGGGGGTGGGCTGCAGAGAAGGAAGAGGAGGGGATGTGGGAAAGGACACACACCTGAAAAAGACCGAAAAGATGGACTTCAACAAGGTTTTCATCTAACTACCCTGGGCCTTCTTTCAGTAACCACAAAGAAAACCCCCAACTTAGTAAACTTAATTAATTCTATAACATCCCTTCTTCAGTAAGAACAAAGAAGGAAACAACTCATTACCTCTACTACCAACTAGATGTGTGACCCCGAGAAAGCTACGTCACATCTGTGGGCTTCCAAGGTAGAAAAAGTGGGTTGGGTAAGACACGTTCTAAAATTCTGACTTCATCATCATAGGTAAAAGCAAACGTTGCTATTTACAAGCCAAAGCTCAAGTTTGGTCCCACCTTTGACCAGTGATGAAAAATTGGAATGGAGAACTTTAAAATAAACACATTTTAACTATATGAACAATATAAAATATAACGGCTTAAAAAAACATCAACCACATCATATCAAAAAATTGCCTGAACAAAGGTGTAAAGTCTCTTTTACACACATGGGAGGTCCTCAAACCTTTACTGAATGAAAATAGGACTCCAGGGGACCCATGGTCAATCTCGTTAAGGCTCCAGTTAGTGGGAGAAAGGGGTCAGGATGGTGGACAGATCTGCGGTGGATAACAAACACGGTGCAGCTCGAAAGACGACTTGTGTATATTTAGTCTTCGCTAGCCCAGTGGATCTTGACTTTTTTTGTTATTGTTACAGGTCCACTTGAAAATCTGATGAAAGCTTTGGCCCCTCTTCTGAGGCAAATGTATGGGCACACAAATAAACAGAACTTTAAATACACTCTCAGGGAATTTCTTGAAGCTCACCCACAGATCCTGTAGTGATGTATTCATCACAGATAAAACCTCCTGTTTTAGGCCTAGACACTGGAACATCTATTTAGTCTCTCATTTTCCTTGAAGGTTTTAAGGTTCCCATTTTCTGAAGAAGAAATTTATTTTTTAATTAAGAAAAAAGAAAACAACCCACTCTCCCTACACACCCAGGCAATTCCACAGGGAGCCTGGTGTGTTT
Source organism: Molossus molossus (assembly GCF_014108415.1). Lineage (NCBI taxonomy): Eukaryota > Metazoa > Chordata > Mammalia > Chiroptera > Molossidae > Molossus > Molossus molossus. The sequence continues at coordinate 103,116,721 of NW_023425366.1, read as the reverse complement.
GGCTGGAGAGCAAAAGGTCAGCAGAAGACCTGCAGTTGTAGCCCTAAGGGCCTGAACACCTTCGGAGGTAGGGCTTGTATCCTCAGCTTAACTCAGAACTCATTTTCCACAGGAGAGAATTCCTCCCAGCACAGGGTTGCTGTCCCCCACCCCATTAGAGACTGCCCTCTTTCTGACCTACTTCATCCACCTTTCTGACCTGCCTTCCTACCCCAAGAACTAATAGGAAGTGCGGCACCTGGAGGGGAGGACGGCAGGAAGCACCCTCCTGGAATGTCAATGCCGCTGGGGCACAAACGCCCACCCCATTCCCGTGCAGGGCACATCTGCACGGCTTAAGGTCAGCAGGGAACCAGCCTGGCTCCCAGCTCTGAAACTCCACTCTTCTTAGGGGTTGCAGGATTGAAATTGTCAAGTATGTTCACTCTAATTGGCACCGGTGGCTAAAAGCTGAAAATGTGCTTCAATGCCCAGTGCATTTGAGAGAAGTATGGTTCCACCAAGCCGGTGCTGGTGATTTCTGAAGGCGCTGTGCGGTGGGTACCCCAGTCACTGAAACCGCTGCTCTCTCAGGGGCCTGTGTCCTGGCAGGAAGGCACCACGGAGTCTGTGCTGCGAAGGCAATTCACGTTCACAGCAGCCTGCTCTCAGAGCAGGTGGTTATCCTCCATCATCTTCCTGCTTCTTCCAGGCTGATTATGAATCATGTTTGAAGAGAAAAAGAAATGGTGGCTTAGGGGCAGGTTCTCCCCCAGTTTCCACTGCAGCCAATCTCCCAACTAAATGGGTCCAAAAACCTCTCCTCAACACAATGACAAATGAGGCACTAAATCAGTGGAACTGCGAATTCAATCACTTAGCCTGAATGCAGAAAGCCCCACAAGATGGATTCCATCACATTAAATAGCTTGACTCATGTCAGGTGAGAGCAGCCGGCAGCCCATTGGAAGAAAAGCTTGAAAAAATGATTAATTGTACTTATTCTTCCCTATCCCTGGACAAGGTGGGCCTGAAACTCATGTCTCCAACACTTATGAAGATGTGATGGGATAGTCTATCAGTATATATGTGAACAAGACTGCTCACCTGATTTATGATGAGCTAAGACAAGAAAAAAACAAGACAGCACCAATTTTTATTAGCAAATTATTTAGGAAAAAGAATTCCACTGTCTCAAGGGGGAAAAAACCCTTTAGAGCCAAATGGTTCATCTCATTTCATCTGGATGACTATTCAAGAAGATGAATATTTGCTAATATGACATTTATCAGCATTGAATATTCAGTTAGCAAAGTCACCAAATTTGGTTTTTCTAAAAGCCATCCCCCCCCCACCCCCTTTTTAAAAGAGACTATACCTCAGGAGTCTTAAACTTGTTCGTTTGTCTCTGGCCAGCAACATCTTTGACCAAATAAGTACCCAGAGTAAAAGAAAATAAGTACCCAGAGTAAAAGAACTCACCAGAGGGTATGTCTCAATAAAGGAGATAGGCTTTGTTTAAAAAAACAATCAAGATAATTTGGCTCGCTGTAGACAAGAACATTTGGATAGGTCTGACCACAGAATAGCCTTGTTTCTGAACTCTACCAGAAGCTGGGAAAAGGACCGAAGAAGCCGGTTCTGTTTCATATTTTATAGTTAACTCAATGTCCATCTAGAAGTAGTTGGAAGAGTGAGAATTACTGCAGCAATATGTGATAAAAAGAGTCCTGAAACTGGAAGGAGAACACTTGGTTTCTAGCACTGTGTCCATTTTAGGTAACTACACCTGTCAAAGAAAAGTGGGGGTGGTGCAGAAAATGTTAGATGCTCAGACTGCCTCTCCTCCAGCCACACTCACAGCAGACATCACCAATCAATCTCATACTTCCTTTGCTCCATGTTGGACTCATAGCAGACATCACTAGTCAATATGGCCTTTTATTCCTTCTTGGCCCACAATCCTCAGCACTATACTCCAAGTGCCACCTAGTAGTCCAGAGATAACAGGACAATTGAAACCTATCGAACCAGCCTTAGAATAGAAGAGCTTTAAAGTCCTTTGTAGCTCTAAATTTTTAGAATACCTTTTATAAATTATGTTAATATCCTACTGGGAGTCTACTTAGGATGAAAGATACATGGACAAAAATGTTTTATAAGCTGGCCATAGAGGAGAAGAATGGGAAACATGGCTTAGTAAGTTGTATTCACAGTTCCAATGATGACTGCCATACTTGAGAGTCTCCAGAGCCAAAGAATACATGCCCTGGGACCAAGTAACTAACTCTCACCATGGCTGTGGGTGTACATCAACTACATATCAACCTTGAGAAGCCCAAAGTGCCAAGAGTCTCAGACAAGTCAATATCAATTTACCAGTTAGGTAGCTAAGACTTGGAATAGGTAATATAGTGTATTACTTAGCCTGCCCTGGACCGAAATGGATTTAGGGTCACTTCAAAAGATAATGTAAAGAAAATTAAAATATTGGTAGATGAGACAGAGGAATAAAGTAGGTACGCACAGTAGCAAGAGGATTGAGGTCTGCCTGCCAGTGACTTTCTGCTCGTTTACAGCAGGTGGGCCACAGAGCTGGCTCTGGGCTCCAGGCAGCCATTGTGAACAGGGGGCCCTCATCAGTGGCACAGTTCCTGGTGGCCACAAGACAAACAGAAACCAACTGTTCAGAAGAAGCTCAATTATTCCTGACTCAAAACCGGAGTATCATTTCTCCCGAGGGTCTACATAAAGAAAACAACATACAATGTACTAAGTTATATTTTGCCACTCGCTCATGGAGAAGTCCCAGCAGCACAGGGGCTGTTGGAGTTTCTCTGCAGGGCCCATGGTGCCAGTCCAGAGCAGAGGGCCTCCAGTTAACGCTCTGGGCCTCTGGTACGCACAGGGTCTGCAGCAATGTTTCCCAACTGCAGTCCAAGGGCCCTACGGAACATTAATAGGTATTCAAAAGTCAAACCTGTTTGGTAAACACTGCACACTGTTACCACACCCACACCCACCTCTCAAAGACATTAGCCTAACTGGATCTAACCAATAACTCTAAACCAAATCCTTTATCCTATGGCCATCTATGAATACGTATCTTACGGAAAGATTTTGGAAAATGCTAGAAGAAAAGGAATGTGTATCTTTTTGGAGTCCTTAAGGATCTAAACCATTGTTCCTCTCAGTGAAGTTTTGAGAGCTACTGAATGGCGGTGAGTCTGAAAGGCATACCCTGGTAATTACCTGGAAAGCTTCAATTCTCAGTTGCCAGTTAGAAGTGGAAGTGTGTCTCTATGGGATAGCATAATTGCCAATGATACATCAGGTAAGGGGTTAATTTCCAATATATATAGAGCGCTCATACAGCTCAACAAAAGGAAGACAAAGAACCCAATTAAAAAATGGGCATAGGAACTAAAAAGACACCTCTCCAAACAGGACATACAAATGGTCAAGACACATATGAAGAAATGCTCAACATCACTAATCATCAGAAATATGCAAATTAAAACAAGAATGAGGTATCACCTCACACCTGTCAGAATGGCCGCCATCAACAAATCATCAAACAACAGTTGTTGGTGAGGGTGTGGAGAAAAGGGGACTCTAGTACACTGCTGGTGGGAATGCAGACTGGTGCAGCCACTATGGAAAACATTATGGTGTTACCTCAAAAAATTAAAAATGGAACTGCCATTTGACCCAGTGATCCCACTTCTAGGAATATACCCTAAGAAGCCTGAAACACCAATCAGAAAGAATATATGTACCCCCATGTTCATAGCAGCACTATTTACAATAGCTAAGATCTGGAAACCGCCCAAGTGTCCATCAGTAGACGAATGGATAAAAAAGCAGTGGTACATATACACAATGGAGTACTATGCAGCTATAAGAAAGAAAGATCTCTTATTCTTTGGAGGGACCTGGAGAGTATTATCCTAAGTGAAACAAGCCAAGCAGAGAAAGACAAATATCACATGATCTCACTTATTTGTGGAATATAATGAACATAACAGTTTGAGGAATGGGGTAGTCCCAGAGACGTGGAAGTGGGTTACAGACTGACAGTCCCCAGGAGAGGAGTTGCGGGGGAGAGATAAACTACAGAACTTATATGCATGTATGCATGAATAATGGACACGGACAACAAAGCTGGGGACAGGGTGGGGAGGGAGGGAGAGAGGTTTCAGTGGGGGAAAAATCTGTAACAAAAATAAATAAATTAAATTAAAAAAAAAAAAAAGAAGTGGAAGTGTGTGCCCGAAGGGAGAACCTCATGGAGTGCAAGGACAAATCCGACACTAAAAGCTGCTCGCCTAACCTAACTGCTAAGGTTCCACAACATCTTTCCTTCACACCTCCAGTGGAAGTGCCGATGTGGGCCAAGGACAAAGTGAAGTCTTCAAGGGCGGACAAAGGGTTCATTGAGGGAGGAATGAGTAGTTATAAATAGAGTTGAGCTGGGGCAGCTGCTCCTCTGGATATCTCTGAGTCCGTCTCTTTGACCCATTTTTTTTTTTTTTTTTAAGTCTCAGAGGGCTGGGAGGGGGCGGAGCACTCAGGCTGGTCTCCCGTCCAGGCCTTGTTCTCTGGGGAGAGAGGGGCCACTGAGACTCAGTCACCATCCAGTAGAAGATTAGACTGGAATTTGGGTCTCAGGATCCAGCTGGCAATAAAATATGTCCATCTGCCTGGAGTCCCCTTTGGAAAACCAGGAAGCCAACTGAGGATTTGGATTCAAAGACACAACTTCTCTTGGAAACCCAGCTAACATTAGTCTCTAAACCCATAGAGCAGTGATCATATATATGAAGAACAATAATAAACCAACTAACTGGGCATGGTTATGCTGTATCCCTTTGAAAGTAATTACTACCTCCAATCTGAAATTTAAAAAATAAGCATCTACCAAATATGAACTAACCAAACCTTTAATAAGAGGCAAGGCAGGGTTATCAGCAAAACTTGTTGGGTGGGATGTTCGCAGGCATGGAACAACCCAACAGTACATTACAGCAGGTTATTTCTGAAGTTCCCAGGATGCGCCCCTAATGGGTATAAGGATGTGCTGACTTCCAAAGTGGGACTGACAGCCCCGCAGTTAACTGTCATTTCCATCGCAGACTTAATAGCTTTGCCAGGCATCCTCCCAGCAAACGCAGAGAAGAAAGGTCTTGCTATATGACAGCATTCAAGAAGAACGCATGTGAATGCCATTATGGTATTGAAAGTGTCAGGTGCCAGCAGAAAGGCCCTGATCAGACAGACAAGCATTGGGCTGCATGCTGTAAGGTTATTTGAAGCCTGTCATTTCCATTAGCTGGCTAACCACAAGTGGAATCGTTCATTAGCTGGCTTTCTTTAGTATCAAGGTGGGGCCGAGGGTGGGGGTGGGGCGGAGGAGGGGGAGAGGCTGGGGTTTGGCACTTTTGGTTCCTAGCCTATTAGCAACTCATGATGGCTGGCAAAGGGAGGGGGACACACAGGCGGCAAT